>NC_060144.1:137480040-147480040 GCF_021461385.2 Schistocerca piceifrons
TCCTGTTTTAGTGCTTGATCCGTGTTCAGCTTTTGATGGGCTATCAACTGGGCCTTTTTTACCACTAAATTTGAAGGGGGAGCGTTTGGGAGTTTCCCTTGTCAACACAGGCACCAGCATTTGGCGAGCAATACAGCCACAATAAAAACCGCCCTCGGCTCGAATTTGAGAGACCACGTGTTGTAGCAGAGAAAGAGTTAGGCGTTTCTGGCACGCTAGATTTTTGGACAACATGGTTGTGGAGAGAAGCAGCGATTAATATGGTTAATCAATAATTCAAAAACAGTCTTAATCGCATTCATTATTGTTATAATGCCGCCAACCGGTTTCAGCCCGACGTAGGGGTCACCTTCTGGGCGTTTACACCATTGGTCGACTGCTGGTGGTGTCACTCCTGTCTACATAACGGCAGGAAACTATCCTATGTAGACAGGAGTGACACCACCAGCAGTCTACCAATGGTGTAAACGCCCAGAAGATGACCCCTACGTCGGGCTGAAACCGGTTGGCGGCACTATAACAATAATAAATGCGATTAAGACTGTTCTTGAATTATTGATATACGTCAGATTTTGGTGCGAAAAAAAATTATTTTTTTTTGGGGGGGGGGGGGAGGGAGGGGCGGTAAACTAATATGAATACACGCCCTCCTCCACAGAACAGAGCCCTTGGGACTGTGCTGAGCTGATGGTAGCAGGCCACTGCAGCCTGCAGGCCGGCTGTGCCCGTGCAGTCGTGAGGCACGGCACGCACTGGCGGGGCCGCGCGTTCCCCCCCGGTGACTCAGCCGCGGGTTTCGTCAGCTGCGGCCGCCCGCTCGCAGCAGTCGAGCCGCTAATGAAGGCTGCGGTCCCGCTCGTCACATCCTCCTCCCACGCCCGGCTAGCCGCACCGCGCTCACAGTCTGGCGGCGCTTGGGCTATAATCACCGTCGCGTATACGCTGAAACTGTCACTTTTGCTTATTTTGTTCTGACTACGTTATAAGAGTCGAGGGGCACGAAAGGGAAGCAATGGTTGGGAAGGGAGTGAGACAGGGTTGTAGCCTCTCCCCGATGTTATTCAGTCTGTATATTGAGCAAGCAGTAAAGGAAACAAAAGAAAAATTCGGAGTAGGTATTAAAATCCATGGAGAAGAAATAAAAACTTTGAGGTTCGCCGATGACATTGTAATTCTATCAGAGACAGAACGGAATGGACAGTGTCTTGAAAGGAGGATATAAGATGAACATCAACAAAAGCAAAACGAGGATAATGGAATGTGGTCGAATTAAGTCGGGTGATGCTGAGGGAATTAGATTAGGAAATGAGACACTTAAAGTAGTAAAGGAGTTTTGCTATTTGGGGAGCAAAATAACTGATGATGGTCGAAGTAGAGAGGATATAAAATGTAGACTGGCAATGGCAAGGAAAGCGTTTCTGAAGAAGAGAAATTTGTTAACATCGAGTATAGATTTAAGTGTCAGGAAGTCGTTTCTGAAAGTATTTGTATGGAGTGTAGCCATGTATGGAAGTGAAACGTGGACGATAAATAGCTTGGACAAGAAGAGAATAGAAGCTTTCGAAATGTGGTGCTACAGAAGAATGCTGAAGATTAGATGGGTAGATCACATAACTAATGAGGAGGTATTGAATAGAATTGGGGAGAAGAGTAGTATGTGGCACAACTTGTCAAAAAGGAGGGACCGGTTAGTAGGACATGTTCTGAAGCATCAAGGGATCACAAATTTAGCATTGGAGGGCAGCGTGGAGGGTAAAAATCGTAGAGAGAGACCAAGAGATGAATACACTAAGCAGATTCAGAAGGATGTGGGTTGCAGTAAGTACTGGGAGATGAAGAAGCTTGCGCAGGATAGGGTAGCATGGAGAGCTGCATCAAACCAGTCTCAGGACTGAAGACCATAACAACAGCAACAACATGTTTCTATGGGCAAACAATAGGCGTAAGCACTCTGGACAAAAAACTGGTCGCCCCCGGGACACAACGGACTATCACCATTTAATATCAAATCTGTGACTCGGTGGCGTAGAGCTCACAGGTTCGTTCAGAAATGAGATATCCGTGTGCAGTCACACGTTGCAGAGCAGCTCCCGCAGAGCGACCAAGTAGCGGAAATGTTAATAGCTACATTTCACTTCCTCTCGTTATAGTCCCCAACTAAGAAACAGATACACCCGCCTAACGTCGTGTAGGGCGCCCGCGAGTACGCAGGAGTGCCACACCACGACGTGGTGTGAAATCGACTAATGTCTGAAGTAGTGCTGGAGGGAACTGACACAGTGAATCCTGCAGATCTGCCCATAAATCCGTAAGAGTGCAAAAGGTTCAGATGGCTCTGAGCACTATGGGACTTAACATCTAAGGTCATCAGTCACCAAAATTTAGAACTACTTAAACCTGACTAACCTAAAGACATCACAAACATCCATGCCCTAGGCAGGATTCGAACCTGCGACCGTAGCAACAGTGCGGTTGTGGACTGAAGCGCCTGGAACCCCTCAGTCACAGCGGCCGGCTCCGTAAGAGTGCGAGGGGGTGGAGAACTCTGAAGAACACGTTGCAAGGCATCCCAGATATGCTCAATAACGTTCATGTTTGGTGGACAGCGGAAGTGTTTAAACTCGGAAGAGTGTTCCTGGAGCCACTCTGTAGCATTTCTGGTCGTGTGGGGTGTCGCACTGTGCTACTGGAACTGCCCAAGTCTGTCGGAATGCACAATGGATATGAAAGGATGCAGGTGACTGGACAGGGTGCTTACGTAGGTGTCACCTGTCAGAGTCGTATCTAGACGTATCAAGGGCCCCATATCACTCCAACTGCACACGCCCAGCCTGCAAGAGTGACCGAGCCGTTCTAGGCACTACAGTCTGGAACCGCGAGACCGCTACGGTTGCAGGTTTGAATCCTGGCTCGGGCATGGATGTGTGTGATGTCCTTAGGTTAGTTAGTTTTAAGTAGTTTTAAGTTCTAGGGGACTGATGACCTCCCATAGTGCTCAGAGCCATTTGGACCATTTTTTTTTTTTTTTTTTTTTTTTTTTTTTCACACGCCCCACATCAATACAGAGCCTCCACCAGCTTTAACAGTTCCCTGCCGACATGCAAGGTCCATGGATTCATGGCGTTGTCGCCAAACCCGTACACGTCCATCCACTCGATACAATTTGAAACGAAACTCATCCGACTAGGCAACATGTTTCCAGTCTTCAACAGAACAATGTGGGTGTTGACGGGCCCAGGCGAGGCGTAAAGTTTTCTGTAGTGTAGTCATCAAGGATAAACGAGTGGGCCTTCGGCTCTGGAAGCCCATATTGATGATGTTTGGGTGAATAGTTCGCACGCTAACGCTTGATGGTGGGCACTGAAATCTGCAGCAATTTTAGGAAGTGTTGCAGTTCTGTCACGTTGAACGATTCTCTTCAGTTGGCGTTGGTCCAGTTCTTGCAGGTCTTTCTTCGCTCGCAACGGTCGGAAATTTTATGTTTTAGCGGATTCCTGATACGTCCGGCACACTCATGAAATGATCGTACGGCAAAACCCCCACTTCATCGCTACCCCGGAGATGCTGTGTCCCATCGCTCAAGCGCCGACTATAATACCAAGTTGAAAATCATTTAAATCTTTATGACCTGCCATTGTAGCAGCAGTAACCGATGTAACAACTGCGCCACACACTTGTAGTCTTATATAGGCGTTGGCGAGCGCAGCGCCATATCCACCTGTTTACGCATCTCTGTATTTGAGTACCCTTGCCTATACCGGTTTCTTTGGCGCTTCAGTGTTTGATCGCGTGATTTATAGGGATAGGCCAAGTGTGATACGGTGGTGAGTGTTCGTAAGACCAAGAACGTATACTTGCAGCCCTATGAACACGGCCGCTGACATCTTCGAAGACGGAAGTGTCTACGGTATACTCATAAGAAAGGGCAACACTTGGTCACCGAAAATCTTGAAACCAAGATCATGGTTAACGCCCAGAGTAAACTCACTGAGTGAGCCCACATTGTCCAACGGCAAACAACCACGAAACCAGAGATGTATCTTCGATGCAATTCACACTTCACACACTGCGGATTAAACGGCTCATTGTGTCGTCGGTGCTCTGGACGCCTTGAATCAACTGAGACACAGGAAAAACCACGGAAGTAGTGAAGGAAGATTACGATTTAATGTCCGATCGACATCGAGGTGGAGCACACACTCAAGGATGGGGAATAGGAAATCCGCTGCACCGTTTCAAAGGAACCATACCAACATGTAAACCGTCATCTCCCAAATACGAGTCCTTTGTGGCTTTGCAGAAAAAAAAACCACGACTTGTCGGACCACAGTACATGCCCCCAGACAATTACTGTGTGATATCTGTTACGTCCGGTCCACTGAAGACCTCGAGCTTTATATACGTTGTGAATAATGGTCTGTTGAGATGTACCAGTCCACAGACGTCCGTTCCATTCAGTCACCTTCACTCATAAACAGGCTGAATTGCGCCTGCATTCACAGACAGCAGCAATTCTTCTCGCATCTGAAGCTGACATGGCGTGAGAGTCACCTCCGGTCCCTGTCTGTTACAATCTTTTTACACCTTTTCTTACCCGTTGTTGCGAATGGTACACCATTCGTTGTCGCGCGGGATTACCCGAGCGGTCTAAAGGCGCTGCAGTCATGGACTGTGCGGCTGGTCCCGGCGGATGTTCGAGTCCTCCCTCGGGCATGGGTGTGTGTGTTTTGTCCTTAGGATAATTTAGGTTAAGTAGTGTGTAAGCTTAAGGACTGATGACCTTAGTAGTAAAGTCCCATAATATTTCACACGCATTTGAACATTTTAACACCATTCCTTGTATACACTTTGTACAGCTCGTGTTGGTACACCAACCAAGGCAACTCCATTCACTGTGTGTTAATGGGTACGCCCGATCACGATAATTTCTTTCTGCCGCGACTCCGCGTTGACACTCTGTATGTGCTTTCCATGCAATCGAGCTTGTCAAAAACAGCACTACACCCACACGACTTACGTCTGCGGTGGAAAGTCATATGAACGCCTGACACCAGTAATACGCCGTGTACAGCGCTATAATGCTACTTGTTTACTCTTATAAACGAGCGATTATTTACTTTGTCCGGTGAAATGACATGGAAGATGATAAGTACCCTTTGAGGTAACTGGTACCTCCTACGAAGTACCCTTAACTGTACGATCACTTGTTTGCGAGAAAGAGCTATGCCGCTTGGTTTAACGGCTTGTCGCTAGCGGAAGACAGCTGCGTATCAGCCCGCTACGCCAATTAGGTGGCTGTCTACAAGCTCACCGCGTTTGTTAGGAAAACAATAAATTACTGAGTAACGTCGCCGTTTGGAGCAACGTTTGATGAAAGAAAGAATGTATCTATGACTGTTCTCAACAACAAGTGCATTAATACACACGGTTCGACTGAGGTTACAAGCCTTTGCCTTCTTCCCAGCGCTGGAAGAAAGAAGACTAGATTTCAGGGTCTTATCGACAACAAGGTCAAATTTTCGTTTGAGGAAGATAGGGAAGGAAAGCTGTCTTATTTTTGTAACGAACCATTGCGGAATTTTCCACCTGCAATTTAAGGAAACCGCAGAAAGTCCTACTTACGGATGTCCGGATTTTAAACGACGTCTTACTTCAGCGATATCGCTGTCGATCCATACCTTTCAATCGATTTATACAACCAGCTAGAGAGTGACCTACATAGTATTGCGAGTTACTGTCCTGCTTTCCTGCTTGCAATTTTTGATAACAACAGGTCACCGCCAAAGAGGGAAAGAGATGATTGACAGAACAAATCCTACGACTGACTCGACAGAGAGCCCTATACCTTTGGACGTACTGTGCGGAACTTATCCACTGAGCTATTTTTCTTCTTCTATGGAATCTGTGCCACCCGCTCCCCCCGCCCCCCCCCCCCCCTTCATTTGATTCTTTAGAGAATCAAACTCCCAAGTACAAACCAGCTTCAAACGTTTTAGCAGTTTTCTTGCGTCTCAGTGTTCACGACGTCATATTTCCTGTACCATGTATCATACAACGATCTAATTTTGCAGTACATTTAGTATTACGTGTGGATACTGTCTGCAAAATGTGTTACGAATAGTTAGTAACAAAGAAGTCGCAAATTAAAACGTAATGCCTCATGCTAAAATACCACTGCATGAACAGCGAAAATGTAACGATAAACGTTTTTTCTTCCATTATTTCCTAGATCTTTAAGTGAGAAAAAGTTGCATAAAGGTCTGAAAAATTGTGTGTGAAGTTTGTTGGAAGTCGCCAAGCGCTCTCATTGTCAAAGACAGGATGAATGTAGTCTGGGTGATTTGAACGCCGCGAGTTGTGCTGTCTCAAGACATATACATAATTTCCATCTTTAGTACTTTATTCACTATGTGAAACCTTTAACATAAGATTATACCTCTTAACGAGTAGATTATGACAGCATTTAAAATTTTTATATTTGGTCAGTAATTGATTGAAATACTGAAAATCAAATTTTTTTTGCCCTTGGAAGCCGTTAGACAAGCTGGGATCAAGTCACAGTTTTTTGGGAAGTTTAATAATACAGGCATCGATACGAGATACTCCACCTCTCCCTGTCCTGTTCAAAATGGTTCAAATGGCTCTGAGCACTGTGGGACTTAACTTCTGAGGTCAGAACTTAGAACTACTTAAACCTGACTAACCTTAGGACATAACACACATCCATGCCCGAGGCAGGATTCGAACCTGCGACCGTAGCGGTCGCTCGGTTCCAGACTGTAGCGCCTAGAACCGCTCGGCCACCTTGGCCGGCTCCCTGTCCTGTGCCTCTTCCTTAATCTGCCGCTAACTTCTCCACTTTCCACAGTCATCGAGCATTCCAAGGCGTTTTGTTCTTCTCCCTCATTTCCTTACAATCTATCTTTCGATGCTTCTTCGTTCAGGCAGTTATTTACAGTATGTTGTCGCAACCAAGATTTTCTCCTCCTTCATGTTATTTCCACCAGTTTTCTTTACTTTCCTGTTCTTGGAAGTTCTTCGTGTGCCAATCAATCAGTACATTTCGCAGAGCTATTGTAATCTCTCTCGCATTTCCGTCAGTGTTAGGGAAATATTTCAGTACTTCTTACACAAGAATTTTTAATTAGTTTTATTTGAAATATTTATGTAAAAACTTCAATTAAAAGGAAGTAAAATGGCTACGAACAGAAAGTTATGAGAGAACAAAGTTGTAATGCCGTTGTTTGTTTTTGCTATACAAGCACGTAACCATCATCACTGTTACCTCATTACCTTTCTGATTACTATTCCGATTCCTGTCCTGTGATTGCTGATATTACTGTTGTTGCGATTGCTAATAATGCGTGTTGTGTAGAGTGAAGTACTGAAAATATACCACGTTATTTTAAAAAGTGTACCGATCATGTAACTTGCGCGAAGTCGGTGTAATTTTCATCATCCATAAAGATAGTTTCAGAGAAATGAATTTATTTAAAGAGAAAGATAGATTCTTTACTGATTAGAACTGAAGATTCGTGATACCTGGCGTTAAATGGAATTATCAAGTGAAAAATAAAAGGTCAAATTATCTGCATTTTCGTGTGAATATTTGCAAAAGAGATGGGCATTCAGGTGTTGGTATAAAATTTCAGTATTGGACTGTTAGAATATCTGGTCGGACGTAAACTTTGAGGTAGATGGAACATCATTCTGGCTAATATTTATTGGTCTCGCAAAAAAAAAAAAAAAAAAAATAAAATAAAATAAAAAATATCCTGTAATTAAAAATCAGGACCAATAATGCATGCCGGATAATTACGTCGATGCAACCTGTTGTATAGAGTGTGTAATAAACGGTTCATTTGTATCGCACGCAGTGACTATAAACTATTTAAATTTAAACGAGCTGTGTCTTCTTCAAGCGAGGTGTTGGTTCTTAATCTGCGATCTTTTAAGTGACCAAAGTATAGTAGCGCCCGCCTGGCTAGCCGTGCGGTATAACGCACTGCTTTCCGAGCGGGAAGGCATGCCGGTCCCGGCACAAATCCGCCCACCACACAAACATTGGGGTTACACTCGTCTGGAATCTGGAATGAGCCGTTCCCGGGGAGGGGAGGGGAGGGGGGGGTGTTAACTGGGGGCCGAACTGCACAAGAACCCTTGGTTCGGTGTGGGACGGCGGTGGGGTAAGTTGACTGCTGTAGGCTGTTGTGGGGTTGCTTACCACTGAGGGCTACGGCGGGGACAAAGCCTCTCCGTCGTTTCTAGGGCCCGGTTCGATACATACATACATACTAAGTATAGTAACCAAACTGAAGCTTCGTCGCCGCGTTATTAAAATAAAATAAGAGCAACACTACGTACGATTTACGTCGAGATCCGCACACACGGCGACGCCACATCCCAAGAGAGCCACATATGAAAATATCTACAGTCAAGACAAAACCACGACAACCCAGCACCATCTTCACTATACTTGGATTATATTAGCTTTGTGCCGGCTGGAGTGGCCATGCGGTTCTAGGCGCTACAGTCTGGAACCGCGTGACCGCTACGGTCGCAGGGTCGAATCCTGCCTCGGGCATGGATGTGTGTGATGTCCTTAGGTTAGTTAGGTTTAAGTAGTTCTAAGTTCTAGGGGACTGATGACCACAGCAGTTAAGTCCCATAGTGCTCAGAGCCATTTGAACCATTTTTAGCTTTGTGACTGATATTTTTAGGCAGTGGCGTGCTGAGGGCCCGTCATCAGCCAGCCTTAGTTCTATTTCCAGCGCCACATGTTCGCAATGTTGCCTGTTTAGTGACTGCCTGCAAGGTGTTAGCACGTTCGTATTGTACAGAACCGCTATAATCAAGCGTAAGTTCTCATATGCTACCTGCAATTTTCGCTGGACGACGAGAGAAAAGTGGCGATCGTAATGAAGTGAGACACAGAGAAGTGTGATGAGGTAGTGGAGTCAATGAGTCCAGGTGCAGGTGTGTTACGAGACTAGCGCCGCGTAGCGTGCAGTTTCCACTTCCGCAGGTGGCTCGCCGCCAGCCTGGCGCTCGTTGCAGGTAGGCCGCTGAAAGCCGAGACGCCGAGCGGCGTCTAGAGCGCATTTCTCCAGCGAGCAGAACTAATAGACTGGACTTGACCTTGGAGCGGCGCTGAAGAGAAGTAACCGGTTGCAGGCGCTGGGCTGAGTTGGTGAAAGTAGGTCTCGGATCTTTACGCCTGGCGGTCGCGCCGGCTGCGCTGCACGACCGGCTGCTATAAAAAGACTTGCAACGCTCCGGCGGACGCCGGCCTGCCCTGTACAGCTAAGGTTTTACCGGTCAAGTTAAGACAGATGAACGGAAGTCCAGACCAATGAAAGATATATCATTCCAGAAGCGCACGTATTTGCTGACTACCGGTGACTGGGATGTACAGGGGTGGCTTAAAATACGAAAACAACGAAGACGCAACACATTACCATACTTAATACGTTGTAGGGAAATCTTTGACATTCAGAATAGCTTCCAGTCGTCTCGGAACTGATAAAATCAAGTCCTACAAGGTTTTCAAGGGAACCTTATACCATTCTTCCTACAAGATAGTTTGGCAACTTCGGGTAACGGTCATGGAGGTGCATAGCGATTACACACTATTCTCATCAAAGTAGACCACAAACGCTCAATAATACACTACTGACCATTAAAATTGCTACACCACTAAAGTGACGTGCTACAGACGCGAAATTTAACCGATAGGAAGAAGATGCTGTGATATGCAAATGATTACCCTTGCAGAGCATTCACACAAGATTGGCGCCGGTGGCGACACCTACAACGCGCTGACATGCGGAAAGTTTCCAACTGATTTCTCATACACAAACAGCAGTTGACCGGCGTTGCCTGGTGAAACGTTGTTGTGATGCCTCGTGTAAGGAGGAGAAATGCGTACCATCATAATGCACTCAAACTACATAGAACACTGTTCTTTCGATAACAGGACATTTGCGAAGTACTGAGAACTGTGCCATTCGTTGTCAAATACATCAGCGCAACCTAGAGGCTTGAGTGCCATCTGAATTTATTTTCAAGCATCCATGTCTCTCGGCGTTTTCATATTTTGTCGAATCCCCTGTACATTGCAGACTATTAAAACAGAAATGCCATGAAGCGACACTTAACAACCGTCAAATTGCCAGCAAGTGTACTACATGCTTCGATATGCAAATGATCAGCACTGCTGCGGAACCACACGGATTAGGCAGGAATTTTTCCATTTGTTTCCTGTGTATAAGGAAACATTACATTGCGACTTCTGACTCAGAAATCGCATTTGAATGTCGCTGGTGTCTACCACTGCCTGTCGGAAATCGATACCAACTGGACCGTGACCTGTCTAAAAGGAATTTTATAGTTCTACAAGAGTGCTGCTCGCCTTGGTTGAAATCCTTCCACTATCACATGCAAATATGGAGTCAATGTGATCCACAGAGCTATGATCTACGCCTCGTAGGACATCTAAGGCCTGCTTGTCTAGAGATCGACAGACATATTATTCACTCGAGCATGCAGGATCGTAGGGCCTCTTCGTCAATACTCAGATTCTGCAAGACCAGAACCAGGCAACAAAGCAGCACTGTACTGCCACTCAGCTGACAGGTGTCTAAGGGTTGCCTGCCCGCAGGCGCCTAGGAATCGGTCAGCACCCCACTGTAAACAGTCGTTTTTCGCTGTGAAAGGGAGTGGGCGGTTTCATTTACACCGTTTATGCTACCTCCTGAGACCTTTTCGCATCGATTCTGAGCGGTAGTGAGTCTGAATGTTGTCCTCCACCACCCATAACAGAACCACGATTTCAACGGTAGAGGACCCGGCTTTGACCTACATCGCAGAGGCGTCAGGGGAAGAGGGAAAGATGTGGGTACAAAAAATGTTCAAATGTGTGTGAAATCTTATGGGACTTAACTGCTAAGGTCATCAGTCCCTAAGCTTACACACAACTTAACCTAAATTATCCTAAGGACAAACACACACACTCATACCCAAGGGAGGACTCGAACCTCCGCCGGGACCAGCCGCACAGTCCATGACTGCAGCGTCATAGACCGCTCGGCTAGTCCCGCGCAGCGATGTGGATAAGGGTGCTGGTGACGACCTTACCACCGTGGGGCATATCCACGGTGACGATGGGCAGAACTCGGATGAAATTTGGTGGCAGTGCGACATTGACCTCTCTTATGCCCCCCTTCAATTTCTGGGCTCTGAACTTCATTTCGCGTCGGTTGACAGCTTGCTGTGAAGCGTCGCCAATCCTGAAGGTGGCGCTCAGGGCCAAGCTTTTGCATCACAAAAGAGGAATACTGTAGGCACCTTAGAGCCGAATTTGAACATTTTGCGTCCCACTGGGAGAAGAGATGGGATTACCAAAAAGTGACCCTTTAATTCTTTTACGTAGCGTATATTAACGAATGTATCTTCATTTTCTTAGGCCATAGATAAAGTGAATGTAAATGATATTAGTTGTTATAATGGTCCATCCATCCCACGTTTCCCTTTAAAGGTTTCTGGTTGTTGTACATTTAAATGTTAAAATAAATCACTCTGAGGCTGTCCGAAACCCATTGATAAGTAGAATGATATGCATATAAGAATGAATGAACTTAAATATGAATGAACGTATTTGAATTTTTAATCATCCATCTCGCGCCGGTGAGCGCTGCGGCGTAGCAGTCATTTGTGGTGCTACGGAACGGGTTGTAGAATCTGGAGAGAGGAACGAGAGAGAGAGAGAGAGAGAGAGAGAGAGAGAGAGAGAGAGAAGGGATGGAAGGAGATAGGAAGCGCTGCCTTCAAGCAGCGAGAGGAGTGGCATCTGCTGTACCACATGGTGTGCCGGTGACATTTCGCGCATACTTGCGCGAACAAAGCCCGCGTTGCGAGCGCAGAGTCCCGCATCCGTCGCCTGTAGCCAGCAGGGGCGGCGGATGCGCAAATAGAATACCGGGAAGGGACGGGAAACGAAAGGGCGTCGCGACGCACCATTTCCGGCGCCAGCGCCGGCGGCGCCTTATCTCGCCGTGACGCCGCTGCGACCATCAGTCTTCAGTCGGCGCCACACAAGGCCCAACACGTCACCTCACCTCACCCCAGACCACGTCAGCGCCACCAGCGACGAGCGCCGTCAAACAGGCCCGGGGGACCGCGCAGTGCTGTGTGTTCAGTTTAAGGCTTGCCACCACACGACGGCCTTTTCATACATATTTCAGCGCGGAATCCTGGCGAAAATAAGGACTCCGCGTCCTTTGATGCTTGTACGCTGTCTGCTCTCTATTGACGAAAGTGGCGCGTCTTTACTGAACCCCTTAGGGGCAGAACCGCACCGAGGTGATGCTACACCCCTCACAGAAATGCCAAATCCGCGTTCCATCCCTCTCCTGCACTCCGACCCCTCCCCCTTAAAACCACATTTCTGCTTTTTATTTGAGGCATGTTTAGCAGATTTTATAATCTCTTAAGTTGTTGTTCTTGTTGTTGTTGTGGTCTTCAGCCCTGAGACTGGTTCAGCTCTCCATGCTACCCTATTCTATGTAAGCTTCTTCATCTCCCAGTACCTACTGCAACCTACATCCTTCTGAATCTGCTTAGTGTATTCATCTCTTGGTCTCCCTCTACGAGTTTTACCCTCCACGCCGCCCTCCAATCCTAATTTGGTGATCCATTGATGCCTTAGAACATGTCCTACCAACCGATCCCTTCTTCTAGTCAAGTTGTGCCACAAACTCCTCTTCTCCCCAATTCTATTCAATACCTCCTCATTAATTATGTAATCTACCCATCTAATCTTCAGCATTCTTCTGTAGCACCACATTTCGAAAGCTTCTTCTTGTCCAAACTATTTATTGTCCATGTTTCACTTCCATACATGGCGATACCCCATACAAATACTTTCAGAAATGACGTCCTGACACCTAAATCTATACTCGATGATAACAAATTTCTCTTCTTCAGAAATGCTTTCCGTGCCATTGCCAGTCTACATTTTATTTCCTCTCTACTGCGACCATTATCAGTTATTTTGCTCCCCAAATAGCAAAACTCTCTTACTACTTAAAGTCTCTCATTTCCTAATCTAATTCCCTCAGCATCACCCGATTTAATTCGACTACATTCCATTATCTTCGTTTTGCTCTTGTTGATGTTCATCTTATATCCTCCCTTCAAGACACTGTCCATTCCGTTCAGCTGCTCTTCCAGGTCCTTTGCTGTCTCTGACGGAATTACAATGTCATCGGCGAACCTCAAAGTTTTATTTCTTCTCCATGGATCTTAATACCCACTCCGAAATTTTCCTTTGTTTCCTTTACTGCTTGCTCAATACACAGATTGAGTAACATCGGCGAGAGGATACAACCCTGTCTCACTCCCTTCCCAACCACTGCTTCCCTTTAATGTCCCTCGACTCTTAAAACTGCCATCTGGTTTCTGTACAAATTGTAAATAGCCTCTCGCTCCCTGTATTTTATCCCTGACACCTTCAGAATTTGAAAGAGTATTACAGTCAACGTTGTCAAAAGCTGTCTCTAAGTCTACAAATGCTAGAAACGTAGGTTTTCTTTTCCTTAATCTATTTTCTAAGGTAAGTCGTAGGCTCAGTATTGCCTCATGTGTTCCAATATTTATACGGAATCCAAACTGATCTTCCCCGAGGTCGGCTTCTAGCAGTTTTTCCATTTGTCTGTAAAGTATGTTTAGTGAAAATGAAACATTATTGAAAAATATTACTCATATAAACTACACAGTGTTTGACTGTCATAGAAACAATAGAGGTGAGTAACTGACAATGAAACAAATAATCCTCGTACAGGTAGGTCCAGAACTTAATGGTCCACAAGCGCAGCCATGCAAAAGCTAGTCGACTATTTGGATGACGATCCTTGTGGTGAAAAGATGCGTGTGTGGTACATGCATGATCGTACACCGGCACAGTTTAATGTGGCTGTTCCGGAGCACATAGCACGAATCTTATAAATCAAGTATCGTTGTAGTAAATGAACTACAAACCGTATAAACTTAAAAAAATAAATAAAACAGCAAGTAAAATAAAATCTATAGCCTTCTTTGTAATGCAGCTACTGTAGACTGGTGTAGTGCTGAAGTGAACACAGTATTTGTCAAAGTTCTGTTCGCACTAGAACAACAATATATATATATCTCGAGTATAGATTTGAGTGTCAGGAAGTCGTTTCTGAAAGTATATGTATGGAGTGTAGCCATGTATGGAAGTGAAACATGGACGATAAGTAGTTTGAACAAGAAGAGACTAGAAGATTTCGAAATGTGGTGCTACAGAAAAATGCTGAAGATTAGATGGGTAGCTCACATAACTAATGAGGAGGTATTGAACAGAACTGGGGAGAAGATGAGTTTGTGGCACAACTTGACTAGAAGAAGGGACTGGTTGGTAGGGCATATTCTGAGGCATCAAGGGATCACCAATTTAGTATCGGAGGGCAGCGTGGAGGGAAAAAATCGTAGAGAGAGACCAAGATATGGATACACTAAGCAGATTCAGAAGGACGTAGGTTGCAGTACGCACTGGGAGATGAAGCAGCTTGCACAGGATAGAGTAGCATGGGGAGCTGCATCAAACCAGTCTCAGGACTGAAGATAACAACAACAACAACAACAACAACAACATAAACATAAAATAAAATCTAATGCGTAAGTAAGGGCTCTTGCTAGTAGTCTTGTGACACCAAACACTTAAGGAATGTAGCCTATCATCAGAGCGTAGGTGTCCTTACGCGAGGGTCCAATTTGTATTTACAGTTGTTTTAGGACAAAGACTAACGACTACCGGTAGTATACATTGGGAAAAATAAACTAACCTGGAAAATATTTATAATACTGACGCTAAACTGACTACATCTACATCTACATCTACATTGATACTCCGCAAGCCACCCAACGGTGTGTGGCGGAGGGCACTTTACGTGCCACTGTCATTACCTCCCTTTCCTGTTCCAGTCGCGTATGGTTCGCGGGAAGAACGACTGTCTGAAAGCCTCCGTGCGCGCTCTAATCTCTCTAATTTTACATTCGTGATCTCCTCGGGAGGTATAAGTAGGGGGAGGCAATATATTCGATACCTCATCCAGAAACGCACCCTCTCGAAACCTGGCGAGCAAGCTGCACCGCGATGCAGAGCGCCTCTCTTGCAGAGTCTGCCACTTGAGTTTATTAAACATCTCCGTAACGCTATCACGGTTACCAAATAACCGTGTGACGAAACGCGCCGCTCTTCTTTGGATCTTCTCTATCTCCTCCGTCAGACCGATCTGGTACGGATCCCACACTGATGAGCAATACTCAAGTATAGGTCGAACGAGTGTTTTGTAAGCCACCTCCTTTGTTGATGGACTACATTTTCTAAGCACTCTCCCAATGAATCTCAACCTGGTACCCGCCTTACCAACAATTAATTTTATATGATCATTCCGCTTCAAATCGTTCCGCACGCATACCCCCAGATATTTTACAGAAGTAACTGCTACCAGTGTTTGTTCCGCTATCATATAATCATACAATAAAGGATCCTTCTTTCTATGTATTCGCAATACATTACATTTGTCTATGTTAAGGGTCAGTTGCCACTCCCTGCACCAAGTGCCTATCCGCTGCAGATCTTCCTGCATTTCGCTACAATTTTCTAATGCTGCAACTTCTCTGTATACTACAGCATCATCCGCGAAAAGCCGCATGGAACTTCCGACACTATCTACTAAGTCATTTATATATATTGTGAAAAGCAATGGTCCCATAACACTCCCCTGTGGCACGCCAGAGGTTACTTTAACGTCTGTAGACGTCTCTCCATTGATAACAACATGCTGTGTTCTGTTTGCTAAAAACTCTTCAATCCAGCCACACAGCTGGTCTGATATTCCGTAGGCTCTTACTTTGTTTATCAGGCGACAGTGCGGAACTGTATCGAACGCCTTCCGGAAGTCAAGAAAAATAGCATCTACCTGGGAGCCTATATCTAATATTTTCTGGGTCTCATGAACAAATAAGGCGAGTTGGGTCTCACACGATCGCTGTTTCCGGAATCCATGTTGATTCCTACATAGTAGATTCTGGGTTTCCAGAAATGACATGATACGCGAGCAAAAAACATGTTCTAAAATTCTACAAGAGATCGACGTAAGAGATAGGTCTATAGTTTTGCGCATCTGCTCGACGACCCTTCTTGAAGACTGGGACTATCTGTGCTCTTTTCCAATCATTTGGAACCCTCCGTTCCTCTAGAGACTTGCGGTACACGGCTGTTAGAAGGGGGGCAAGTTCTTTCGCGTACTCTGTGTAGAATCGAATTGGTATCCCGTCAGGTCCAGTGGACTTTCCTCTATTGAGTGTTAATAAACAGGACTGAACACATTGGACACGGTGATTTCGATGCACCAGTTGGTAAAAGTGAGAGAGCCTTCTCATATAACCGAAACCTCTACGTCGCATGTAATCACTGGTTTCTCTGCCGCCAGACATACACAAAACCCTTTACGACTGGGTATTCTAACGATAACAGTGGGATGCAAATAATTAATCTGATCTGACAATATGTCCGAAAACCGCACGCGAAGGCCAAAGCGGTGACACAGTACTGCGGCCAATCGGCTCACTGCTTTCCGTACCCATTTGACTCTGAAGCGAGTAACGGCGATTCACCTGACAAGCTACACGTTAACTACAAAGAAGCCAAGAGGAAACTCTAAGCATATAAGTTCCAATGTAACGTGAATCGACTGAGTTTTCTGCTTCTGCATTCAAGGCCTCCCTTGCGAAGGGCCGTAACCTCTTCCTGCTCCACCACGAGAGGCGGAAATGTCTGCAGACCGCAAACCACACGACAAGCAACAGCTAGGTAAATCCAGGGATTACCCCTTTGTACGGCTCTCTCTATTTCAGCGGCTCCGTATACGAAGAGGCTTTTAAGCCTTTGAGGAAGATTTACTAATTTGCAATGCAACTGATGTTTCCGCTTTCCCCATGTTTCAACACCCTTTACGTGAGACGTGTCACGTTCAGGCCTCGGCTGTTCACTGAGTGGAGAGAAATCGAACTTGAAGATGGACAAGCGGCGCGCCGTCCGTTTATAACAGGAGTTGTTTCCGGATCTCAGCATTTTCAAGTCCGTTCCCGAGCAGCTGTCCGAATCGGATTCACACAGTTTCGAAGTTCTAAACGAATTTAGTGCCATATTTCATACTTCCCTCGCTGCAGGCCTTCGTTCCTATTGAATAAATCAACCTAGAGTGTAATATTGATGGTGAATTTGACTGGGCAAGCTGGAAAAAGAGAGTAATTCTTACAAGGAACGAGATGAATGAGCACCATAATCACTGTTGTATGGCCTTCATAAGACGAGGGTCCGTTTGTATGAACTGTTAATGCATATGAAACTCACACTGCAATTGTTTTCAAAGTAAAGTAGCTCAAACTACACCGACGGAAAAAAAATCGGAACACTCAAGAGGGCGTAATACGAGATAAACCAAAGTTGGTAGGCGTGTTTCTACAGTTGAAAGATAACATATCTTCAGATTTCACGTCAGTACCTTAACAGTGACGATAGTAGCACTAATATGAGGATGCGAATCAGGTTTGCTTTAAGTATGTGCTGCAACGGTCTTGAGCGTTAGTTACCTTCGAGATTACACGAAGTGAGTCTATGTTAATCAAGAAGGCCTTTAAGACAACGAAAACACCATTATCAAAGCTCACTGTCTTTGAACGAACTTTAAATGGCTTGTTAAATCTGTAGGACAGAACAGGTGATTGGAATTGTGGAAAGGGGCCAAAAATGAGCGGCTTCAGTTACACTAACACATTTGATTTTATTTAGTTGGCGAAACATCACAGCGCAAATTTCCGAGCTTAACTATCGAGTGAATATGTCACACAGTCTTAGGGCTTAAGGGCACAACCTCTTTAATTTTTAAAATGTCTGAAGGCCCATGATTTAAAATATAACTACAATAAATTGTAAAAAGGCAGAAGGCCCAAAGCTTTATATATATATATAGGAGGCTGAAGGCCCAAACAATGCAAGACTTGACAAGTAAGGAACTTTCAATTTTAAAGCAGCTGAAGGCCCATTATTTAAAACCCAACTAAAAGCATCCAAATTCAAACCATCGGCTATAAACCATTAAAATACACAATCAAACACCAATAAGAAAAGTCAGTACAGCCAGCGGCGCTCAGAAGTTTCCGGGGTTTCAGTCTGCACTTGAAATATAAATGTTCGCTTAGGGGAGATAGTTAGTCGGCCCAACTATATCCGATCCTCCGGCAACCCAACCAAGAGACAGTCAACGGACCCACCGACCAGACGACTTTCTTTCCACCCGACCAGCACACAAGGAACTCCAAAGCCAAAACGTAAAAAGCGTAGCCACCCACAACCAAGTATGCATAAGCTGCCGAAACTACACACACGTGTTGGACAGCGACAACACGGTGAGGAAAGGACACTGCCTGAATTTTACGTCAGCGGCCAGAGCAGGTAACCGGAACGCAACGGCCACAAGGCAGAAAATTCCGCTGGTGCGCTTAGACTTCAAATAACCAAAATACAGTTACATTCCACCGGATTGTGGCCAGCTCGAACACTCGCTGTTGCTCACGGGAATACCCCCAACAGCCAACCATGAAAACCAACGGCACAATTTGACCACACTGACTTAGGTAATTAAACCACCAGTCAACTTTGACGTCCTGGATCGGTGAGCCACGAACCTCGTAGCAATCGGAACAGCTCCCACACACTCCGACACTGCGTAGAGACCGCCAGCCGGCCCGGCCCACTGCGCCGCGCGGAGATTTCCTGGCTGATCCACACCAACCGACCGACTCCTCAGAGCCAGTAAGCAGACAACATTAAAAATAACTTGTCAGTCAGAATCACAAAAAAAAAAAATGGTTCAAATGGCTCTGAGCACTATGCGACTTAACTTCTGAAGTCATCAGTTGCCTAGAACTTAGAACCAATTAAACCTCACTAACCTAAGGACATTACACACATCCATGCCCGAGGCAGGATTCGAACCTGCGACCGGAGCGGTCGCTCGGCCCCAGACTGTAGCGCCTAGAACCGCACGGCCACTCCAGCCGGCAGTCAGAATCACAGAAACTACACACAGTTTCATGAACACTTGCACGAAGAACTAGACAATGCTAACGGCAGTGACTGTACAATAACAGGGTCGAATGATGAGTCGGCACACACAGCCAACCCATAAGCGATCGCCAGCCAAATACACGTCATCCTGCAATACGACCGACAGACGACCAACCAAAGTCGTCGCCACTCCAATCGTGTGTGTCGGCAACCGTCGGGCGAATCATGGCGGTCCGGACCTCACTGCTGTCGCGCCCCGACTGAACTTGTGCCGCGGGTCAACTCGAACACTGCCAGGTCCTAACTAACTGCTGGCAGATCCGAACTAAGGCTAGGCGCAAATTGAGACGCGTATAGCATGTGTGACGTGACACGAGGCTACAACGCGACACGCACGTGCCGCACGAGTCGCGCGGGTCCAGCGCATATTGCGGCGCGTACACCATACTTCGCACGCGCCGACTGGCGACGCTCTGCGCTGACTGAACCGAAGCGCGCGCAACCTGTTATCTTTCTCAAACGATTTTACAGAAACTATTCACTGAAAATATATTATTTTTGCCTTTCTTGTAGCGTTATATGTCAGCTTCGTGACGAAGTGCCCATCAACTCGCTAATGACCATTCTTATTGTGATGTACTCATTTTAGTACGACACTACGCAAAACTCAAAAAGTTTGCAACGAAAATTAGGGGTTGCTATGATTTTACGTTTGGTGCGTATTACACCATATGTTGCTCCGTATGAAATTTAGCTAACATGCGGAATTTTTGTTTAGATTTGGGAAGAGGTCTCTATCTGCCTCCGATCTCGAGAAAATGGATCCCATGTAGCGCGCTCACTTCCGATCTCACGCCCGCGAGAATGAAATACTCGCAACCTCTCTCATATCTCCTAAACCGCTCGAGGCATCGTGTCGAAAGTTTGGCGAATGATAGCACAAAATGAGGAGAGTGTTTCGTCAATTCTTAAACAC
This sequence comes from Schistocerca piceifrons, assembly GCF_021461385.2. NCBI lineage: Eukaryota > Metazoa > Arthropoda > Insecta > Orthoptera > Acrididae > Schistocerca > Schistocerca piceifrons. The sequence goes on from NC_060144.1 coordinate 137,500,173, forward strand.
ACGGAACTTTCTTGTCTATGACGATAAATCAGTTCTTATACTTCCCTTTTTATTTATTTCAGTCCAGTGACTGTAGTTTTTTTAAGAGTTGTCGACAGCTAGCGAAACAAGAGCTTCCTAGTATGAAAATAAACATGAAATTTCTTCTTTTATGTTACTGCAAACGGACACTATGAGGTTTTTCGTAAGCTATTGACCTCTGTGATCGCCAATTACCTGTCTAATGAGGCACTCCGTTTCGGAATTCTGTCTCAATAGCTGCTGTGAAATGAGTTCGGCAAATTACACTGTGACAAAGGAAGTACAATTAAACCATTCACCAAGAGAAATGTGGCCGTTATTCACAAACGGTGATGCTTCTTCGAATGAGAAAAGATGAACAACTCACACAAAAATAGATTGCCAATTCCGTTGGAATTTTGGTGGAATCCACGTAACCCATCGTATTTTTAACACTGAGAAACTGGAATGGAAACTTACCGAAGGATTTTATTCCTTCTCTTGATCTGAGCAGTATTAAAATAACGACGAGCGTTCCTTCAGGCGGAATGATAGGCACATGCCAGATACTGGTTACTCACCTACGGCTCCACACACACGACAACCGGGAAGTAATAGCAGTCAGCAAAGAGAACACGCCAGGGTTTATATCGATAAGCTCCGCTGCTGCCGCTCACGGGCAGGCAAGGCGGCAAATCAGTGACACCAGTAATTGAAATTAACATAACGATGTGGCAGTACAGTAAAAACAGGATGTCAAATGATATATGGCACGAACACGAGCACGCACGGCTCAGAGGTCACGTAATGGGGCACAAGAAGCTGGATGTTCTTCAGTCATAATGAAGAAAGACTTGGAAGAAATGAAGCGGCTATACATGATCGCTTGGTACAATGGTCACGGGAATTCGTATGGTCGCAAGAAGATAGAGTTGCTGACTGCCACGTGGCACTACCGACGGGAAAGACCGTCGTTTGTGGAGTACGACTGTGATGCATCGCAGCAGCAATTAATGCAGCGGCTGGCATCACAGCGACACAACTGTTACAAATCGGTTGCTCCAAGGTCACCCCGGTCCTGTAGCGTGCGCTGCACTGAACTTGCAGCACCGTCATTTGCGACTTCAGTTGTGTCACGCGACAGTTTATTGGAGGGCGGACTGGAGGTCTTCGTGTTTTGTGATGACAGCCGGTTCTGCCCCGGTGCCAGTGATGGCCTTGTGTTGGTTAAAAAGAGGCCAGGTAATCGTCTGTAACCAACCTGTCTGCGACCTAGACACACTAGAACTACACCGGCACTTATGGTCTGGGTTGCAATTTCGTATCACAGCAGGTTCACTCTTGAGGTATTCCACGCGCTGCAAATCTGGACGTCGTTCTGGTGATTCGACCTATTGTGCTGCCATGCACGAACAACATTCTAGGGGATGTTTCCCAGCGGACAGCCGGCCGAAGTGGCCGTGCGGTTCTAGGCGCTACAGTCTGGAACCGCAAGACCGCTACGGTCGCAGGTTCGAATCCTGCCTCCGGCACGGATGTTTGTGATGTCCTCAGGTTAGTTAGGTTTAACTAGTTCTAAGTTCTAGGGGACTAATGACCTCAGCAGTTGAGTCCCATAGTGCTCAGAGCCATTTGAACCCAGCGGGACAACGTTCGCCCACATATAGCTGTTGTACTCCAATATGTCCTACAGTGTCGATTTGCTGCCTTGCTCTGCTCGATCACCAGACCTGTCTCCAGTCTAACATGTACGGGTCATCATCGGACGACAACTCCAGTGTCATCTACAACAGTCATTAACCGTCCCTGTATTGTCCGACTAAGTGCAACGGACGTGGAACTCCATCCCACGAACTGTCACGCGACACCTGTACAAAACAATGCATGCACGTTTGCATGCTAGTATCCAGCGTTCTGGTGGATATAATAGTGATTAATGTACCAACATTTCACATTTGCAATGACTTTTATCGAACTTGCATTAACCTGTTGTCTTGTAACATTAATCATTGAAATATGTTACCTAGATAAATGTATTTCGTTGCTTTACATTGATTTTTCTTGGTGTTACGATTATTTTTCGACAATGTATACCTGATAAAATTCACCAGTGATAGTACATGTCACCGTCAGGCTGTTTCCAGACGGGCCTAGTAAGAGTACAGAAACAACTGTCGTATGTATTTCTATACGCGAATCAATCTAGGCATTGTCCAACACTGTCACAGCTATATTTTTGAAAACGGTAGTATATTGTGCTCTAAAATTAAAATAGAAGTCACACTTTGGGCGTCGTTACCATTCTGAGCACAAGTGTCACATTAAACTGGGTTCATTCTCCCCTCATCACCAATACGAATGTTGTCCGTATTTTCTGTAGTACCATACATTGTTTCTTTCGTCTGGACCCAGTTTTTAGGTGTCATCCTCTTTTGAATTTTGTGTGATTCTCTTGAGTTTTATAGTTCCGGCTCTACTTTTCTCGCCGGCCGGAGTGGCCGTGCGGTTCTAAGCGCTACAGTCTGGAGCCGAGCGACCGCTACGGTCGCAGGTTCGAATCCTGCCTCGGGCATGGATTTGTGTGATGTCCTTAGGTTAGTTAGGTTTAATTAGTTCTAAGTTCTAGGCGACTGATGACCTCAGCAGTTAAGTCCCATAGTGGGTTGGGTTGTTTGGGGAAGGAGACCAGACAGCGAGGTCATTGGTCTCATCGGATTAGGGAAGGATGGAGAAGGAAGTCGGCTGTGCCCTTTCAAAAGAACCATCCCGCCATTTGCCTGGAACGGAAAACCCAAATCAGGATGGCCAGACGCGGGATTGAACCGTCGTCCTCCCGAATGCGAGTCCAATGTCTAACCACTGCTCTGCCTCGCTCGGTTTAAGTCGCATAGCGCTCAGAGCCGTTTGAACCATCTACTTTTCTCTCGTATAATGCGACCTTTTAGGAAAATCGAAGACTTTTCAGTTTCTTTGAAAATCGTTCTACTATCTGATGTTTTAGCTCCTGATTTACACACATGATCTCAGGATTAATTTCACCACACACACACGCATCTTGAAACGTACTTAATTCACTCCGATAAGATAATTTCTCTGACATCGGGTCACTCTTGTGGAAAACGTAAGCACTGGATTCGTGCTGCGCATTTGCAGAGTCCGTGACTTTCAGTAGCCACGAATGTCAGTACAGTCTTCCTTTCCAAAACGAGTTCAATATGGCGGCTTTTGGTCTATTTACGGCCGAGTCACTGCAGTTTGAAATTACGACGAAAACTAGCTGCCATCGTCTTCCTACGTATGTCGTCGAAATTAAAGAGGTTTTAACGTAAAAACTAGGAAAGGAAGCTCAAGCGATAACGCTTCTCTATTAAAAAAAAAAAAATGGCTTGGAGCACTATGGGACTCAACTGCTGAGGTCATTAGTCCCGTAGAACTTAGAACTAGTTAAACCTAACCAACCTAAGGACATCACAAACATCCATGCCCAAGGCAGGATTCGAACCTGCGACCGTAGCGGTCTTGCGGTTCCAGACTGCAGCGCCTTTAACCGCACGGCCACTTCGGCCGGCTGCTTCTCTATTAAAACTCTGATTCAGTTTTACACATCGTGAGCGTCAGAAGGTTCACTCCATCATAGACCAACAGATCTGCTTCTGTTCCCCCTAAGACTAGCTAAACTCTGAAGTGTTTGTTCTTTGAAGAAACAATGGAAACAAAGGAGGCAGGAAGATTAGCGTTTAACGTCTCGTCGACAGGATCATTATAGATGGAGCAATGACTGTGATTGTGGGAAGGATAAGCAGAACAATCGGCCATGCCCTTCTCTGAGAGACCACTTCAGCATCCGCCTTAACCGATTTAGAAAACCCATGGAAAACCTAAATCTGCATGACTGTACGAAGATTTGAACCGATATTCTTACGAGCCCACTTGTTCAGTATTTGTTTTTTCGTCAGTTGCAAAGATGATTTATTTTTTATCGTAATTACTCCACCTGCTGAAGAATAAATACCTCGGTATCAAAAAAATGGCTCCGAGCACTATGCGACTTTATTTCTGAGGTCATCAGTCGCCTAGAACTTAGAACTAATTAAACCTAACTAACCTAAGGACATCACACACATCCACTCCCGAGGCAGGATTCGAACCTGCGACCGTAGCGGTCAGTCGGCTCCAGACTGTAGCGCCTAGAACCGCACGGCCACTCAGGCCGGCACCTCGGTATCGTTACTTTGTTCATGTACAGTATATTCATACTTGATACCGCACCAGAGCTTATTAACGAAAGTATGATCATACGTGGTATTACGGGAATCTTGTGAGCGGATTGAGGATTTGATGGTAAGGAGATCACAGCGTGTTATCTTTAACTGAGAGTCATCGACGGAGGTCGAAATGTCTTCAAGAGTTCCCCAGATAAGCGTATTGGGACATTTGTTGTTCATTTTGTATGTTAATGACATGGAAAAACAGATTAATAGCGATCTCAATGTTCTTGGAGGTGCTGCAGTTGTCCATACTGAAACATCGTTTCGAGAAAGCTGGTCAGTTCTAGATAAGATTTCAAAGTGGTGCACAGACTGGCGCCTTGACTGAAATGCTCAGAAATGCAAAATTGTGGTCTCCTCAAAACGCTTAAGGTAATGTCCTACGATTACAATATGAGTGAGTCGTCACTGAAATCAATCAACTCGTACAAATATCTCGACGTAACAATTTGGAATATGAAACAGAATGATCATATTGGCTCAGTCGTAGGTAAAGCAAATACTGCGGACAGTCTACAACGGAGACTGTTTACAAAACACTCCTGCGACCCATCCTAGAATATTTCTTAAGTATGTGTGACTCGTGCCAAATAGAACTAACTGCGTATACAGAACGTAATCGAGAAAGGGCAGCACGACACATCAAAAGTGTATTTCATTCAGGGAAGAGCTGAAAAAAACCCGAATTAGTAGAAGATCGGAGATAAATGCCAATTACTACGCGAAACCCTACCTACAAGGTTCCATGCAGCGGTATTAAGAGAGGAACGGAGTCTACTAAAGCCTGCTGCATATCGCTCCAACAAAGACATTAAAACAGTTGTTTCCCCGCGCTCTGTCCGTGACTGGAAAGGGAAAAAACCCTGACATGATGAATGCTAAATATTCTCTGCCATGCACTTCGCAGCAGGTTCAGATGGGTATCTGTATATGCAGGTAGTAGGTGGCGCAGTCTTAGTACGGCACAAAATAGATCGGCTACGTCTTCAGTGCTAACTGTGCATAGAAACGCCGTCTTCCGCAGCCGTTTCGGACGTGCCGATCACGGAAGTGCAGACCCCTCTCAGCATCCGGACCGTCCGTCATTGTAGCGCAGCGGGCCGACGAAGCTGCTGTAACGGACCATCGCCGGCGCAACTAACGAGATGCAGGAGCCGGCCCGTTACGCCGCCTGCACGAGCGACCAGTATCGAGAACCGGACGCTTGGAATTGCCTGCAAGGCGCTGCGCTCCGGCTGCTACAGCCAGAGCAGTGCAACCTCTCACTGTGCTTCGCAGCATTCCTCAGAGGCGCTCTGCAAAGGTCGATACTCAGAGAATGTCAATGCCTGCTCTCTCTCAACACGACTGTAGTGTTGATATTGAACACATGCGCAGCACGCTACTGGCGGTCCGGTTTTCGACTTCTGTTAAGAAGTTTTCAGACTACAGAGGGGTCCAAAAACATGTATCCACTGCAAACTAATTGACGGAGTTGTCTCATTTTTGGTGAAAGTGTAGCTTAAAGTCCAACTTAAAGATATCACTGTAGGTGTTCGAAATGGTCACTAGTAACATCCACACACAAACGATGCCGCCGAACTGCAGCACGAACTACTGACTGCAACGTGTTCAGTTGGATATTTGCACATGAATGTAAGATGGATTCTCGAAGTTTATCCAATGGGCGTGGCTTTTGTTGATCAACGACGGGCCGGCCGAAGTGGCCGTGCGGTTAAAGGCGCTGCAGTCTGGAACCGCAAGACCGCTACGGTCGCAGGTTCAAATCCTGCCTCGGGCATGGATGTTTGTGATGTCCTTAGGTTAGTTAGGTTTACCTAGTTCTAAGTTCTAGGGGACTAATGACCTCAGTAGTTGAGTCCCAAAGTGCTCAGAGCCATTTTTGATCAACGACGTCCTTTATTGTTCCCCACAGGTAAAAGTCCAGAGAAGTTAGGTCTGGGGAACGTGGTGGATACTCCACAGCACCTCTACGGCCTATCCATCTTCCTGGTAGATTTTCGTCGAGATACGCCCTAACACGATTTTGGTAGTGGGCTGGAGCGCCATCTGGGGCGCCATCTTCTTGAAAGTGAACTCTTCCGTCTCCATACAAGTCTCGGATGGCAGGTAAAATGAATGTCTGAAGCTTCTGAAGGAACACCTCACCGGTAACTGTGCCGTCAAAGAAGAATTGCCCAGTCAAGCCCCGGCAAGACAACTCACACCACACATTTACTCCTGGCAAATTTACGGCTTTGTCTACATGGACGTTCGGATTTTCGGTGGCCCAGTAGATGCAATTGTGGCGATTTACTGTACTATGGAGTTTGAACTGTGCCTCATCAGACCACACATTCATCTCTGAAAACTCTTCATCGTTGCGCACCATGTTAGTAAACCACTCGCAGTACTCCATTCTACGATCTGGGTCGTTCTCGTTCATTGCGTGTAGCAATCGTGGGATGTAGCACTTCCACTTTGCTGTCTTCAAAATTCGCCGAACACATGGGCGACTCACTCCAGTTTCACGGGCACACTGTGTCACAGACTTCAGTGGTGAGCGAGTGAATTGTTGTAACACACGACGGGAGTTAGCTGGACTTGTTACTATTACAGGTCGTCCAGATCGTTGTTTGTGTACGTCTTTAACACAGCCTTCGGCTTCAAATTTGTCTCAAATGCGACGAATCGTTAAACGTGTCGGTGGCTCTGTTTGATACTCATTTCACCATTGCCGTTGAAACTCATTAATGTTTTTCTACTTAAAAGTATCACTTCAAAACTGACTTCCTTTCATCGAATGTAAGCCTTGCGCCAGCCATGTTTACTCGAGTAAGTATGTGCAACAAAACACTGACTATCTGGCGACTGCCATCTGACAAAACAAAACAACTTAATACAACGCTTGTGTGGCGATTGCCGGAACTACAAACTATTACACTACCAAAGATGAGACAACTCCGTCAATTAGTTTGTCAGTTATGGACTTTTAAACAGTGGATACATTTTTTGGACCCCTCTGCATTATTTATTGTTGAAGCCGCAACCGGACAAAAAAGTGGTCATCCCCAGGAGACATCATGGTAGTACCACATAACACCAACTCTAGCCTTGATGAAGGCCTCTATTCGGCCAAAGGAGAGTCCGCATGTCTCATCACGTGTGTCGTATCCAGCTGAAGCTACTCAATGATGATTAGATGTTGTACTGTTACCAGGTTTCCGCGATATCGATTGCTGTCTTCTTCCACTGTTACAAATACAGTGATGTGCAAAACTTGAGGACGAAAGTAGCTATCACATGATTTTCCACCGATAAGGAAATATTTCGATGAAATGGTTCAAATGATTGTAATCATGGATCGTTTACATGTATATTAAGCGAACGTACACTGATCAGCCAAAACATTTTGACTACCTTTGACATCTTTGGAACAGAATACATCACTGGTTCGAAAGTTTGTTGGTAAGTTTGTGGAAGTATGTGGTATTAGATGACTACGGTCAAGTTACGAAATTCGCATAAACAACGGGCCGTTGATTTCCGTACTCGCTGATGGCGCCCTACAGCGAACCAGATGGATTTCACAGGATTTACATCAGGCCAATTTGGTCGCCAACGCATCAACGGAGAGAGACTCCGTCCCAACAGGCCATAATGGCCCAACGGTACTGACCGGCAGCCGTGTCATCCTCAGACCACAGGCGGTACGCGATGCGGATATGGAGGGGCATGTGGTCAGCACACCGCTCTCCCGGCCGTATGTCAGTTTACGAGACCAGAGACGCTACTCAATCAAGTAGCTCCTCAGTTTGCCTCACAAGGGCTGGACGCATCAACGGGACTTCACTATAATGCTCCTCAAACTACTGTTGCACTGTTCCGGCTCCGAGACATGGACAGTTATACTGCTGGAATATAACATCGCCGTCGGAGAAGACATCAAGCATGAAGGGAGTCAGGTAGTTCGCAGCTGTCTGCGTGTTTTCGACTGCCACCATAGGTTCCATGCAATCGCAAGAGAATGTCTCCCATAGTACGAGGGTTGGAACTTAAATAGTGGCAACTATTTATTCACAACCGATACCAATGAGTTACATGTTTGCACCTGTTACTGTCCTTCAAAGTAGTTGCCAGCATTGTGGAGAACCCGTTGCCAGCGATGTGGTAGTATACCCTTAGCAGAGCCTGTTCTTTGATGGTGCGAATGAAGCGGCCTACTGCCTGTCGAATCTCTGGAACAGTTCTGAAGCGAATGCCACGAAGTGGTCCCTGCATCTTCTGAATCAGTCCGAGAGGTATGGTGGATAGTACAGTACTTCCCAGTCCCATCGACCGAACAGAGCAGCCGGCCGGAGTGGCCCAGCGATTCTAGGCGCTACAGTCTGGAACCGCGCGACCGCTAAGGTCGCAGGTTCGAATCTTGCCTCGGGCATGGATGTGTGTGATGTCCTTAGGTTAGTTAGGTTTAAGTAGTTCTAAGTTCTATTGGACTGATGACCTCAGAAGCTAAGTCCCATAGTGCTCAGAGCCATTCCAACAGAGCAGCCACAGCTTGCACTGTATGCGCCCGCGCATTGTCGTGCAGAATGATGGGTGGGTTGCGCAGAAAGTATCGCCGCCTCTTTCGCAAAGCGGGTCGCAGGTGATGCTCCAAAAACGAACAGTAATACTGTGCATTGACGGTCTGCCTTGGAGGAACGTAATGCGATAAGATAACACCATCACAGTCGTACAGGAGAATCATCGTAACTCTACACCGATCCATTCACACCATCAACAGAACAGGCTCTGCTAAATGTATACTACGCCTTCCACATCGCTGGCAACGGGTTCTACACAACGCTGGTGACTACTTTGAAGGGCAGTAACAGGTACAAACACGCAACTCATTTGTATCGATTGCCACTGTTTACGTTCCAACCCTCGAATAATACTGCTCCGAGAAGCCTGCATCCGTGGCGAGCTGCACGTTTCGAGCCGCCGTTCACAACGATTACGACGTTTGCGGAGACGACCATCGTCCCAGTGTTGCAAAAATGTGATTCTCCCAAGAGCCGACACTTTTCCATTGATCGAGGTAGAGTTCCGATGGTCCCCTGCCTACCGAAATCTTAGTTTATGATGTCGTTGGGTCAACATGTAGGCGTGGTCTGCTGCGCAGTTCCATGTTTAGCAACGTCCGAAGAACAGTGCGGTCCAAAACACTTGTGCGTGCACTAGCATTGTGCTCTTTCGGCAGAGATGCCACACATCACCACCTATCCTACATTACAGAGGAGACAAGCTTCCGAAGCCCAATCATTTAGCGCCTAGTGGTTGTTTCACTGTCCTCTTACATCTTTCGGTGGATGCTCACGGCAGTAGTACGTGAACATTCGACCAACTTTGCCGTTTTCGAGATACTCATTCACTGGCTCTACGTAATAATAATCTGCCCTTTGTTACAGTCGCTTATGTAAATGGATTTCTCCATTTGCAGCGCATAGCTTCGCTAGGGTGATGCCCCGTCCGCAACTGCTCCGCTTACATACACTACTAGCCATTACAATTGCTACACCAAGAAGAAATGCGGATGATAAACGGGTAATCATTGGACAAATATATTATACCAGAACTGACATGTGATTATACGTTTTCACACAATTCGGGTGCATACATCCTGAGAAATCAGTACCCAGAACAATCACCTCTGGCCGTAATAACGGCCTTGATACGCCTGGGCATTGAGTCAAACAGAGGTTGGATGTCGTGTACAGGTACAGCTGCCCATGCAGCTTCAGCACGATACCACAGTTCGTTAAGAGTAGTGACTGGCGTACTGCGACGAGCCAGTTGCTCGGCCATCATTGGCCAGACGTTTTCAATTGGTGAGAGATCTGGAGAATGTGCTGGCCAGGGCAGCAGTCGAACATTTTCTGTATCCAGAAAGGCCCGTACAGGACCTGCACATTGCGGTCGTGCATTATCCTGCTGAAATGTAGGGTTTCGCAGGGATCGAATGAAGGGTAGAGCCACGGGACGGAAGACATCTGAAATGTAACGTCCACTGTTCAAAGTGCCGTCAATGCGAAGAAGAGGTGACCGAGACGTGTAACCAATGGCACCCCATACCATCACGCCGGGTGATACGCCAGTATGACGATGACGAATACACGCTTCCAATTTGCGTTCACCGCGATGTCGCCAAACACGGATGCGACCATCATGATGCTGTAAACAGAACCTGGATTCATCCGAAAAAATGATGTTTTGCCATTCGTGCACTCAGGTTCGTCGTTGAGTACACCATCGCAGGCGCTCCTGTCTGTGATGCAGCGTCAAGGATAACCGCAGCCATGGTCTCCGAGCTGATAGTCTATACTGCTGCAAACGTCGTCGAACCGTGCAGATGGTTGTTGTCTTGCAAACGTCCCCATCTGTTGACTCAGGGATCGAGACGTGGCTGCACGATCCGTTACAGCCGTGCGGATAAGATGCCTGTCATCTCGACTGCTAGTGATACTAGGCCGCTGGGATCCAGCACGGCGTTCCGTATTACCCTCCTGAACCCACCGATTCCATATTCTGCTAACAGTCATTGGATCTCGACCAACGCAAGCAGCAATGTCGCGATACGATAAACCGCAATCGCGATAGGCTACAATCCGACCTTTATCAAAGTCGGAAACGTGATGGTACGCATTTCTCCTCCTTACACGAGGCATCACAACAACGTTTCACCACGCAACGGCGGTCAACTGCTGAGAAATCGGTTGGAAACTTTCCTCACGTCAGCACGTGTAGGTGTCGCCACCGGCGCCAACCTTGTGTCAATGCTTTGAAAAGCTAATCATTTGCGTATCACAGCTTCTTATTCCTGTCGGTTAAATTTCGCGTCTGTAGCACGTCATCTTCGTGGCGTAGCAATTTTAATGGCCAGTAGTGTGCTATGAGCAAGTCCTGATTTATGAATGTATGGTGGTCGGATAAGACTATTAGGCAGTGATATCAGAATAACTGTGATTACTGTAAATAACTTCTCTTAAAAATCCCAATAGAGCCTTGTATGGCCGCGCGGGATTAGCCGAGCGGTCTCGGGTGCTGCAGTCCTGGAGTGTGCGGCTGGTCTCAGCGCAGGTTCCAGTCCTCCCTGGGGCGTGAGTGTATGTGTTTGTCCTTAAGATAATTTAGGTTAAGTAGTGTGTAAGCATAGGGACTGATGACCTTAGCAGTTAAGTCCCATAAGATTTCACACACATTTTCCATTTCCAGCCTTGGCTGTTGGGAAAGGAAATTCCAGTTCAAATTTTATTCGTAGCCCACACATTCAGAGAGGGAGATGTTTATCGCCAAGTCCTCGCGTTGGCGCCTCCTGGAGGGGGCAGACTTAGAGCTAAAAGAGTTGTCGCCCCCACGATAAAAAAGTAACAGCGGTGAGTGAGTGCAGCCTCCCTGCAGGGTTTGCATCGCGGACTATGTTTTAGCCGTGGAGTCTTACTATCCACGTTATAAAACTGCCGGACACATTACACTCCGTCTCATCCGTTGCTCAGTCGTGACTCATTTGCTTCTCGTTCGATCGCCGTGGCTAATTCGTGCTTTGTCAGCGTAAATGACGACGCACAGTCTGGCGCCGTACTAGATAACGGTACGCTCTGACCTCCATTACCTCAGAGTCAGACTCGCAGAATGCAGCCTTGCTATTAATTCAGTCATATCGCCAGAATATGGTAACGACGGAAGCCTCAGCTGAGGGCACGCAAAGCTGCGGTCGACCTACGAGCTGCCGACTAACTAACGACTTGCTGCCGCTAGCCTTGAAAGCGTTACGGTCTGTGCCGCCCCAGGCAACGAATCTCTTAACTCTCATGGCTAATCAACAACTCTCGTGCTCTCCTTGAGTAGTTTCCTTCGACTACATCTGAAATTCGAACTCTCTTTGTTTTTCTACTGAAGCATGGTAGTCGTATTGTATTGTATGTTAACCGGGGACCTGGAAAGGACGGAGAGGCTCCGTCCCCGCCGCAGCCGGAGTGGTCCACAACCGTACGACGACTACCGCAGTCCACTTCACCCCTCCGCCGCCCCACACCGAACCCAGGGTTATTGTGCGGTTCGGCCCCCGGTGGACACCCCAGGGAGCGTCTCACACCAGACGGGTGTAACCCCTGTGTTTGCGTGGTGTACGCGTACGTGGAGAACTTGTTTGCGCAGCAATCGCCGACATAGTGTAACTGAGGCGGAATAAGGGGAACCAGCCCGTATTCGCCGAGGCAGATGGAAAACCGCCTAAAAACCATCCACAGACTGGCCTGTTCACCGGACCTCGACACAAGTCCTGCGGGCGGATTCGTGCCGGGGACCAGGCGCACTTTCCCGCCAGGAAAGCCGTGCGTTAGACTCCACGGCCAACCGGGCTGGCTAGCACGGTAGTTACTTTCTCTGCTGCCATCTTTTAATATTCTGTGGACTAAAGAAAGGAAATTTCTCTATTCATTTAATTCTTTTTCAGTTGACAAGAAGACCATATGGCTATTTGATTTTCGGAAAGTTTTATATTTATAATACGTTAAGTTCAGGACTCAAATCTGGATTCCCGAAACTCTCGAAAGCTTTCGAGAAAATTGAAGTTTTCCGAGCGTCTTTAATACCCTAGAGAGATCTCTATTTTTCGACAGTAAAAGGTTAAAAAAACAATTTGTAATATTTTTAAAATCAAACAATATTTTGTGAAAGACCGGTGGCGTGCTGAAAAGTAATGTCTCTAAATTCCTTGGGTGAAAGCTATTAAAACTTTTTAAATAAAATAAACTTTATTAACATTCGACCTTTTTTTTCTTGATGTCTACATGACGACGAACACATTTCTCCTAACAAAAGACCAGTCTGCTGATACCATCACTGCAGAATGTTTGACTCTGTTGACGGAAGTACAACCTCACCTCTGCTTGCACCGCTTCATCGCTATCAAAGTGAAGTCCTCGAAGGTGCTCTTTAAGTTTTGGAAGCAAATGAAAATCAGATGGGGCCAAGTCGGGGCTGTATGGAGGATGATCGATGACTATGAACCGAAGTCCTCGGATTGTTGCAGATGTCGCAGCGCTCGAGTGTGATCTGGCATTGCCATGCTGAAGGAGGCCGTACTTCATGTGTGGACGTTTTCTGCGGTTAGTAACTCGCGTACAGCACGCTGTTTGTCACGCACCAACGTAATTACGTTACACATCGGCCATTTAAACGCTACAATTCGGAGCCCTCTAGTGGCAGACTGTTACAACTTCCGCCAGCGAAGGGGGAAACTCGACCGAGTAATACGGTTCAAATGGCTCTAAGCACTATGGGACTTAACATCTGAGGTGATCAGTCTCCTATACTTAGAACTACTTGAACCTAACTAACCTAAGGACATCACACACATCAATGCTCGAGGCAGGATTCAAACCTACGACCGTAGCAGCAGCAAGGTTCCGGATTGAAGCGCCTAGAACCGCTCGGTCACAGCGGCCGGCCCGAGTAATATGCATGACATGTAATACCTCAATCGATATTGAGAACAGAATAAAAACATTGTGAGGCGCTTTTCAGCACGCGCTCGTATATTTACAAAAAAACTGGCTTTCTGTGTGTGATACGTAATTACTAACAAGACGATGTCAGTTTTTCATAAAAGTCACAATTAGATATATTAATTAGGATGCAGTTAACGAATGTTATATTTAAATGACGTAGGTATTCCAACTGAACGGAAAAAATGTAAAAATATGACCGAAACGAGACTCAATCCAGCGATTACCAGCCTCCAGTGCTATTGATTTTTTTTTCATCTTTGAGTATTTTATGCTTTACGTAAATGCTCACGCAACTCTTAACATTTTGAACTGGCTAGGAATCTAACACAGAGGCTCCTAATGGCAGGCGAGCATTCCTACCATGGAGCCACGCCACAAAGTTGATAGAAAACTTTAAATTATATTTTCCGAAGAATTATTGAGGGTTGCACCGAACTGCTTTGATAGCTGATATTTGAGTATCTTAATATCTCGGGCGCGATAATAAATACGCAGTATGTAAATCTATGAAACATACAGTGTGTTTACTTTCATTAGGACGTTAACTTTCTATTTGATAATTACCTGTGCACTTTGTTATGAGCTACTGCCACTGTGTCAAGTTTTCGCTGTGATGTTCAACAAATACTGTGTCACCTCATCAGAAGTGGATGATCATATTGTGAATATATGGATGAAGGACTAAGATGCGATTCTGATTACCTGTAATACCGTGTACTGTACATATGGAAATGAACATCAAAATCATAAAAGTACAAAGGAAGTGGGAGAGAATCATTTCATTTTAACTACAATGTGGCGTATTTCAGTTGGCACTATTCTTTTTTAAACCTTTGTATGTATATCCTTGTAACAGAGCAACAGGTAATGTAAACGCCTGCAGAAGTTTCTTTTCCATTTAAGTTATTCATGCAACCAGTTTCGGGGTACCGTTACACCATCTTCAGGGTCCTTGACCTACGTAAACTGCGAGGAATCCAATTGTCATGCGCAGACACAAGAGCCAATATTAAGTAACCAGTGTCCGCAGATCTCTAGTTCACATGTCACTGTCACTGTCACTTGGGGTCGTGTAAACCAGACATCTACGGACCTGATTGTTTAATATTGGTTACTGTTATGACTCCAGTCTCGTAAACTGACAGCGGCCGAGAGAGCGGTGTGCTGACCACATGCCCCTCCATATCCGCATCCAGTGACGCCTGTAGGCTAGGATGACACGGGGTCGATCAATACCGTTGGGCATCCCGAGGCCAGTTCTGAAAGTGGTTTTCCTATTTCTTACTGTTATGACAGCACATGAGATTGATCTCCTCCCAGTTTATGTTAACCAAAACGGCTGAAGATGATGTAATGCAGGGTAGATAACCTTTTTTACCTACCGAACACTTTTGCATCTCTGTTTGCAGTAAAATTTTCAGACTGCTCACCCATTCCTGCCGGCCGTTGTGGTCGAGTGGTTCTAGGCAGTTCAGTCAGGAACCACGTGACTGCTACGGTCGCAGGTTCGAATCCTGCCCCAGGCATGTGATGTCCTTAGGTTATTTAGGTTTAAGTAGTTCTAAGCTTAGGGGACTGATGACCTCAGATGTTAGAGGCATTTGAATTTTTCACACATTCCCCAGTAATGGTGATTTATACAGTTGGAAAGTAATTTTATTAAATTTGTAGAGCAGATCTACAGTAAGTTAAAGCTGACGGCAGTAAGTACTTACTAAGGAGTTTATGCCAAACTTTTATGAAAAACTAATCTTTTTTTTATATTCCCTACCTCCTGCCGCCCACCATGAAAACTGGAACGGTCCCTAAAGTACAGTAAGGACAAGGTTGACTGCCACTGGTGTAAAGGAACGCCGAAACTGGTCGCATAAATAAATTAAATGCGAAAGAGACGACTGCACCAGGTGTATTAATTTTCACATGTGTCTTTTATGGTTTTTTTCAGACGTGTCTGAAAGAACAAATATATCATTACGGCGAGGCTGACCGGCGATCCCTTCAGTGCAAATGTATATCACGGTCAAGCCCTTACGGGAATCGGCGAAACGGACAACTACGTCAATAGTGTATGGATAGGTTGACAATTTGGGTCTGACGAGACGTGTGCTATGGTAGGCCATGAAGTTGCGATGGCCACTGTGTACGGATGGCTTAGTGTTCAGAACATCTGCCTAGTAAGTATGAGACCCGATTTCCAATCCCGGTGCGGCACAAATTTTCAGCTTTCCTCACTGATGAAGATTAGTGCCAATAGCAGCTGTCATTAGTTCTTCTGTTTTAATTTTCATGTCATAGCCATTTTTAAGTCAGCATATATATATATATATATGTTGTTGCTGTGATCTTCAGTCCTAAGACTGGTTTGATGCAGCTCTCCATGCTATTCTATCCTGTGCAAGCTTCTTCATCTCCCAGTACCTACTGCAGCCTACATCCTTCTGAATCTGCTTAGTGTATTCATCTCTTGGTCTCCCTCTACGATTTTTACCCTCCACGCTGCCCTCCAATACTAAATTGGAGATCCCTCGATGTCCAGAACATGTCCTACCAAACAATCCCTTCTTCTAGTCAAATTGTGCCACAAGCTCCTCTTCTCCCCAAATTCTATTCAATACCTCCTCATTAGTTATGTGATCTACCCATCTAATCTTCAGCATTCTTCTGTAGCACCACATTTCAAAAGCTTCTATTCTCTTCTTGTCCAAACTATTTATCGTCCATGTTTCATTTCCATACATGGCTACACTCCATACAAATACTTTCAGAAATGACTACCTGACACTTGAGTCTATACTCGATGTTAACAAATTTCTCTTCTTCATAAACGCTTTCCTTGCCATTGCCAGTCTACATTTTATATCCTCTCTACTTCGACCGTCATCAGTTATTTTGCTCCCCAAATAGCAAAACTCCTTAAGTGTCTCATTTCCTAATCTAATTCCCTCAGCATCACCCGATTTAATTCGACTACATTCCATTATCCTCGTTTTGCTTTTGTTGATGTTCATCTTATATCCTCCTTTCAAGACACTATCCATTACGTTCAACTGCTGTTCCAAGTCCTTTGCTGTATGACAGAATTACAATGTCATCGGCGAACCTCAAAGTTTTTATTTCTTCTCCATGGATTTTAATACCTACTCCGAATTTTTCTTTTGTTTCCTTCACTGCTTGCTCAATATACAGACTGAATAACATCGGGGAGAGAGTACAGCCCTGTCTCACTCCCTTCCCAACCACTGCTTCCCTTTCATGCCCCTCGACTTATAACTACCATCTGGTTTCTGTACAAATTGTAAATAGCCTTTCGCTCCCTGTATTTTACCCCTGCCCCCTTCAGAATTTGAAAGAGAGTATTCCAGTCAACATTGTCAAAAGCTTTCTCTAAGTCTACAAATGCTAGAAACGTAGGTTTGCCCTTCCTTAATCTAGCTTCTAAGGTAAGTCGTAGGGTCAGTATTGCCTCACGTGTTCCAATATTTCTACGGAATCCAAACTGATATTCCCCGAGGTCAGCTTCTACTAATATTTCCATTCGTCTGTAAAGAAGTCGGGTTAGTATTTTGCAGCTGTGACTTATTAAACTGATAGTTCGGTAATTTTCACATCTGTGAACACCTGCTTTCTTTGGGATTGGAATTATTATATTCTTCTTGAAGTCTGAGGGTATTTCGCCTGTCTCATACATCTTGCTCACCAGATGGTAGAGTTTCATCAGGACTGGCTCTCCCACGGCCGTCAGTAGTTCTAATGGAATGTTGTCTACTCCCGGGGCCTTGTTATATATATATATATATATAAAGAAAAAACAAGATACGATGCTTCAAGACTTGTGGAACTGAAGGCCGCACAGTAGTTAAGGGGAACGTCGTAAACCATATTTCGAGGTCGACAAATCCACTGGAAGGCGTTCTGATTTTACTGAAGTCTTGCTTCAAGTATCAAGCGTGACGTCAGAAGTGCCCCAAATTACGTTGCTAATTCTCTCGAGTGAGCGGCCGTGTGCGCGTCACCACTCTCGTGCCGAGTTGGCAGTAGTGGAGCGGTGACGCGCCCGCAGCCTCCACGCCGCCGTCCCACGCCAATGGAGCACTTTCCGCCAATTAGCGCGAAGCGCCGGCGCCGCCCCGTTTCCACGTTTCGCTGTTCCCTGCCTGGAAGCGTGGCGGTCCGACCGAGCCTCCCAGCCTGGCGGCTGCGGGCAGACTGGAGCGGCCGCGTGGACGCCTGTGACTCAGCCCGCCAATGGACGGCTGTGGGTCAAGGCTGGTATTCCTGGCAGCGCCGCAGCTGGCGGGCCGCCGCGTCTTCTGACACTGCGTGCGCGATTCAGGCTGCTTCACGGCTCAACACGCCTCCACTGGGGCTTCCGTGTTGAGGCAGGGCGGACCGTCAACACCCAGATGCCTAGGACTATAGTGTTACCAGATGAACGGTCTAGCCAGTCAGTTCAAACAGCTGGATACGTTTATGACTTATCACGCCCGAACCGTGTAACATGCAATGAAGAGCCTAAGAAACTGGCACACCTGCCTAATATCGTGCAGGGCCCCTGCGAGCACGCAGAAGTGCCGCAACACAACGTGTTATGCACTCGACTGATGTCTGAAGTAGTGCTGGAGGGAACTGATATCATGAATCCTGCAGGGCTGTCCATAAATCCGCAAGAGTACGAGGGAATAGAGATCTCTTCTGAACAGTCCGTTGTAAGGCATCCCAGATATGCTCAGTAATCTTACTGTCTGGGAAGATTGGTGGCCAGCGGAAGTGCTTAAACGTAGAAGAGTGCTCCTGAAGCCAGACTGCAGCAATTCTGGACGTGTGGGGTGTCACATTGTCCTGCTGGAATTGTCGACGTCCCTCCAAATGCACAATGGAGATGAATGGATACAGGTGATCAGCCAGGATACTTACGTACGTGTCACCTGTCAAGTGTCGTATCTAGATGTATCAGGGGTCCTATATCGCCCCAACTGCGTATGCCTCACACCATTACAGAGCCTCCACAACCTCGAACAGTCCCCTGCCGACATGTAGGGTCCATGGATTCATGAAGTTGTCGACATACCCGTACACGTCCATCCGCTCGATACAATTTGAAACGAGACTCGTCAGACAAGGCAGCATGTTTCCAGTCATCAACAATCCACTTGGAACTTACGTCAGTCAAGCGGGAAAGTCGACAGAATAACTAGACCGATATTGAGAGCAGAATAAAAAATTCGGAAGAATTACTTTTCACACGGCCTTGTAAAATGTTGTCAGGTTGTTGCCTTTTATGTTTGTGTGTCTACAGTGTATCAAAGGTGTCCAGTTTTCTGCTGGTTGGTTGGGGGGTTAAGGGACTAAATACCAATATCCTCAATCCCTTGCTCATGAGATAGTCCACCTCCAATTAGTGACGTCAGCCAGAAATCTGATCTAATTGTAACACTATGTAGGAATGGAAAAATCGCAAATTTGAAATCATAATCTGTAGACCAGAGAGCTGATAAGCACCCTATCTCGCCCAGCGTTCAACTGCAGAACTGCAGTAAGAGGCACTTTCCCATATCTGACATGCTGCCACGCGATACGTGGGTAAGACCGTAATAGTAAAAATAGTTCCTTCTATCATAATGGAGAGAAGACCCGTAATAGTAAAATAGAAAAGACTAAAAGCACAGTGTTTACAAGCATGTCAGACAATAGCGGAAGAGATGTGAGATGTAATCAGGTCGGTAGGGCAGGTCCAGCTTTCTGTGATAATTGTGCAACCAACATAGTATTTAGTTCCGTGCACGTGTTTGCCGTATGCTCATGTGTGGTATTTTTAGTTTTTCAGTGTTCTCCTTTGTTCCTTAAGGCTAGTATCACTTTATCTACCGCTCAACAATTGTTTGTATATTTCAATTGATGCATTTATTTCAGTAGTCTACAAAGATAACTGTGCTCTGGTAACTGAACGGGTCTATTCGACAGCAATAAGATCTATGAATCCGTACTTGCTACTTTTTTTGTTTCCCATCAGGACACTCCTTTTGGCTTCGGATTTGGGGTATAACAACAGACTGGTAACTATAGAATTACCTTACATTGCCTGATGGCAATAATTTTATTAGTACGAGAAAGCTTAACTGAAGTGTAAACACCGGTCGCTCAGTGCTTGTATGTGTACGTCTTAAGTAAGTAATATTCGCTGAAGCTGACAATACTTTATCATGCACACATTTAATACCGAGAAACAGCCTTTTAAAAGCGGGCCGTTTTTCTGCATAAACTACTTTTCACGCCCAAATGGCCGAAACTCAGATTTATTCCACAGATAAATCAGAAAGAATGTTCTCTCGATATTGTGTGGTTGGCTACCTCCGTTGCTCTTTTTCCTCCTCTACAGGTAACCTTCTGCATTTTCGACCGAGCTGCGTAATTAAAATTTTATTACCTGTGCTAATTAGTTGAGAACGTATCTGTGGTAGCCACCTCAAAATAAGTTGAGACCGACCACGAATACAGTTTAGCGTGCTATCTTACTCATAAATGTTTATTGCCCTTGTTATCATACACATCTGCGAAATAGACTGCTGTGCCGCCGGCCGGTGTGGCCGAGCGGTTCTAGGCGCTTCAGTGTGGAACCGCAACGCCGCTATGGTCGCAGGTTCGAATCCTGCCTCCGGCATGGATGTGTGTGATGTCCTTAGGTTAGTTAGGTTTAAGTAGTTCTAAGTTCTGGGGGACTGATGACCTCAGCAGTCAAGTCCCATAGTGCTCAGAGTCAATTTTTTGACTGCTGTTCCCAGTGTCACAAATTTGTAATATCTACCAGAACGGAAAAACAACAAACTAATTAATGACTACAAGTTATTGACAGTAGACTTCACACAGAAATCTTACTAAGCAAGCGCAGCAGTAGTAGTTTTCATGTATTTTAGGTTCCGATGTCATTTTGTCTGTCTGACGATTCTACAGAAACTAAGATATGCAAAGAAAAAGTAGAGTAAACGATCATCAAACTATACATCTTTGCAGTCTTAACTGAAATCTCCGTCGGTGTATATGAGTGGTGTAAAAGAAGAAACTCTCTCCTAATCTTCGGCCAGAGAATTAGAAAAGTATTTTCTTCTCGATGTCATGTGTCTGTTATATACAGACATTCAGTTTTTTAGTTTTTTTTCTGCTCTAACTTTTCAAGGAAAAAAGATCACCAGACTTTGCATAACAAATAGGTATCAGCATTTGTTGCCGTATGAGCTAAATACGGTACTAGCAAGCAGCATGAGAAGCCTGTGGAAGAAGCGTGAATAAAACCTGGCCGAGTCCAATCAGAGCAAGTCTCAATTATTCAGGGCGCAATCGGACAGGGCCAGTTCTCCATCTGAAGTATTGCTTCCTTTATCTGCTTTAACAGAGGGTCTCACTTTTTTATGAATGAAGTTAGTTGGTCTTTCTGAAATATTTTACTCTAAGCTTTGAAAAGTTATTGATAACTTTTCTACAACATATAATCTGTAAACGTGATATGCTAAAAGCATAGGGTGAGTTAAGAGCTTGAACAACCGATCTTTATGAGAATTCAAACAGTAGAAATCATATTGTGAATCTCTCTAAACAATTTGTTCCATCTATTTTCGTAACAAGAGTGTTTACGAGATTTAAGATAGTAGTAAACAATACGGTAATGCAGGGTTATTTCAAGTGACTCAGGCGCTTCAGAAGAGCATTGTGTGAAAGCTGCAAGGCATACCGAAAATAAACGCATATCAGTGGCTAGAGTATCTTTCCCTACTTTTAGTTTCAAAATACTTATTATTGTAATTAAGAGCAGGATGAAAGGAAATGTATATCACTGTACTGGGGAAGACAAATTTTGGTGATAATGTCGTGATAGCTGCAGACTCCGAAAATGACATGAACAGGATGTTGCAAGTCCTACCAGACACTCTTAAGCTATGTAAACTAAAAGTGAACAAACGGAAAACAGAGGTGATGGTAGTACGGAAAAATATGGGAGAAATGAAACCAATAGGAAAATTTATGACTCCAGATTTGATCAGGCGAAATAATGTCTTTATGTTGGTAGTATAATCACAGAGGACAGTACATGCTTAGTGGGGATGAAGAGGAGGACTGCATTGGTAGAATAGGCATTTATGAGTAAGAAAACCATTTGAATCAGCAAATATACGAATATAGATGTCAGAAAACCCTCTGCAAAATCATTTGTATGGAGTATACTGCTCTGTGGAAGTGGAAATTGGACTCTGGATAAATTGAAAAGGAATAGGATTTAAGCTGCTGAAATATGGACGTGACGTAAAATGACAGGAACGAGCTGGATGGGAAGAAAAACCAATGTGGAATTCATAAGAGAAGTAAACGGAAGGTAGATTATTACGGGAGACGGAAATGACAAAATAAAATTATCTAGACATTTCTTCAGACAACACCTTCATGATTAATATTTTTGAAGGGAAAATGCTGGAAAGCCTTGAGTATTTGAAGAATATAAAGAATAGGATAGGATTTGATAACTACACGCAACTGAAACGAACAGTCAATGACAGAAGATCATTTTCTTCATGAGGAGTACTTCAAACATACATTTGTTCCCAGAATGAAGACATTTTAAATGTTTCGACTTCGGGTGTTGTTAACATGTATTAATTTTATTAAAGCTTACGCGGTTGACCGATTTCGGCCTTACAGGACATTTGCAAATGCAGTAGGCGTCAATACTTTGTGAACTAATGCGATCATTAAACGGCGAACGTAGCAGATCACCTCTTGGACTGGTGTTGAATCTTCTCCCACACGATCGATCAAAATGCACCAGTCAATGCGATAGTGCAGTGCACACTTATAGTAATACACAGCATGTTCCATGATTCTACAATAGACTGATGTCAGCAATTTACAGGGTGTAACTAGATTCCCTTTACAGACTTCGAGGACAGGTTCCTTCCAGAAGAAAAAGAAAAAAAGTCTGATAAATATGGGCCCTAAAATGCATGTCTTAAGAGCTGTAAGCATTTTCTCATCTTCTATTGAAGAAGTGCTCATAGCTCTTAAGATATGTATTTTAGAGTCGATTTTTAATGGTCGTTTCTCTTATTTTGGTCCATATTACTTCCTCCAAAAATGTGGAGCTTGTAGTAGAAGCCGGCCGGAGTGGCCGAGCGGTTCTAGGCGCTACAGTCTGGAACCGTGCGACCGCTACGGTCGCAGGTACAAATCCTGCCTCGGGCATGCATGTGTGTGATATCCATAGGTTGGTTAGGTTTAAGTAGTTCTAAGTTCTAGGGGACTGATGACCTCAGAAGGTAAGTTCCATAGTGTTCAGAGCCATTTTTTGTAGTACAAGACCTAAGAGCTTGCAGAAGAAGAGATGTGCTTTACAGTATCGACGTTGGACAAGTGCTTATACCACTTAAGGTATGCATTTTAGAACACGTGTTCAAAAAAATGGTTCAAATGGCTCTGAGCACTAAGGGACTTAACTTCTGACGTCATCCGTCCCCTAAGAACTACTTAAACGTAACTAACCTAAGAACATCACACACATCCATGCCCGAGACGGGATTCGAACCTGCGTCCGCAGCGGTCGCGCGGTTTCAGACTGTAGCGCCTAGAACCGCTCAGCCACCCCGGCCGGCTAGAACACGTGTTTCCTAGACTTTTTCTGCGTGTTTTGTTGTAAGGAACCTGTCCTCAAAACCATAAAGGGAATCAGTTACACCTAGTATACCTTTAATTATGTGCATCCGTTCGAATATGCTTCTTTAAAACTGGAATGACACTGGTTTTTTACCAATCACTTAGTACCCTCCGTTCTTCTACCTACCCACAATATATTACTGTTTCAGGAGTCGCACGCACGTTCGCATAATCTCTGTAGGAGCTCACAGATATCTCATCCATGTTAGATTCCTTCCCAATACTCAACGATTTTAAGTCCTTTTCTTTCACTTTCTTACCTCAGTACCTGCCATTTCGGCGTTCGTGCTGCGATAGTACGGAGGAATCGTATCACGATCTTGCCATATTCTCCGCTTACGGAATCCATGCTAATTTTTTTTTTCTTAAGAAAAGGACATTTCCATTCTGTCAAAAGGGCCATGGTGTGCCATGTCATGGAGGAAGTTACATGGAGCGTTTGTTGACGAACACTCGCGCCTAGGAATGGATAGACTCTCAACAGCGCGGCCCGTCGTTGGACAGGTTGGACTACGTGACAGGGCAGCGGCGAGCGGGATCCAGCGTTGTTTGCGCCGGCGGGGGCGATCGGAGAGAGGCGCCTCCCGTTCGTTTGCTGTTTGCCGTGTGCTCGGCGGCGCGAGACGGCGTCGGCGGCTGAGCGGCAAACACGACCGGGATAACGTCTTGCTCAAACACTGCTGGCGCAAACACGATGCAATGGCCGCCGCCTCGCTCCACGTTACCTGTTCCGACCAGGTAGCCGGCACCCTCTCAGCGCTGCCGCCTCTTCACTAAGCGTCTGGCGCAAGCCAACGAGCGTCAGTGAGTCTTCAGTGCACCCTAGCATTAATTTTCTGCGACAGCGAGTGATGAAATACGTCACGCATCGGTAAAGAACAATTGTAGCTTTCTATTTTGTTTGTATAGTTAAGGTATATTATAGTGGGAAAAAATATTTCGCACACAGAGACACATACGATGTTCCACTTCTTCAGCAGAGCGGGTATAAAATGCACACTTCCGATAGCAAGAAAGGTGTTTCTGAGGACTGTAGTCGAATTAAGCCGGGTGATGCTGAGGAAATTGGATTAGGAAATGAGACTCTTAAAGTAGTAGATGAGTTTAGCTATTTGGGGAGCAAAATAAGTAGTAGATGAGTTTTGCTGTTTGGGGAGCAAAATAACTGATGATGGCCGAAGTAGAGAGGGTATAAAATGTAGACTGGCAATGGCAAGAAAAGCGTTTCTGAAGAAGAGAAATTTGTTAACATCGAGTATAGATTTAAGTGTCAGGAAGTCGTTTCTGAAAGTGTTTGTATGGAGTGTAGCCATGTATGTAAGTGAAACATGGACGATAAATAGTTTGGACAAGAAGAGATTAGAAGATTTCGAAATGTGGTGCTGCAGAAGAATGCTGAAGATTAGATGGGTAGATTACATGACTAATGACGAGGTATTGAATAGAATTGGGGAGAAGAGAAATTTGTGGCACAGCTTGACTTGAAGGAGGGATCATTTGGTAGGACATGTTCTGAGGCATCAAGACATCAACAGATTAGTACTGGAGGGCAGCGTGGAGAGTAAAAATCGTAGAGGGAGACCAAGAGATGAATACAGTAAGCAGATTCAGGAGGATGTAAGTTGCAGTAGAGACTGGGAGATGATGAAGCTTGCACAGGATATATTACCATGCAGAACTGCATCAAACCAGTCTCTGGAATGAAGACTACAACAACAACATCCGTCACAGTTGCAATAATAGTCATTTCTCTGTATTGGTTAGTTTCGGACCACAAGTATAATCACAGAGTCGACCAATGAACGTGTGAGTAACCAAATGTTCATTATTACACGTCGCTAGAAATCGTTACATAAATACAAAATGTTAAGCTTCATATTTAGTATATAATGTGATTTCTTTCCAATTAAACGCAAGTTTGGTTTGAAAATAGACGTAGTGGTCCGAAACTAGTCACCACAACGACATAACTTCATTGCAACTGTGGCAGATATTGACAGAAAATAAAAATATTTTATAGAGAAGTTTCTGGTCCTATGCTCTATTTGTATGTTGGAACTTCACAACTGTAAGTGTTAGGAAGTCTTTTCTAAATGCATTGGTATGGAGTGCTGTCTTGTACGGAACTGAAACGTGCGCGATAAACAGATGAGGCAAGAAAAGAGTAGAAGCTTCTCAAATGGGTGGATAGCGTAATTAACGGGCAGGAACTGAATCGAATTGTGGGGCGAAAAGAAATTTGTGACACAACGTGAATAAAAGAAGGGAACGGGTGAAAGACACATTGAAGCATCGACGAATAATTAGTTTGGTTATGGAAAGAAATGAATGTGTGTGTGTGTGTGTGTGTGTTTAGAGGAAGAGCAAGGCTCGAGTTCAATAAGCAGTCTCAAGAAGATTGAGGGTGCAGTAGTTACGAAGAAATGAAGAGGTTTTCGCAGCGCACACTGAAATGAGTAACTGCATCAGACCAGTCTTCGGACAGAACACGACAACAATTTCTTTAGGCAGATTGCAGTAAGGAGGGGAAGAGCACGGTTCTGGTATCCCGACAGAAGGTTTTCGACACAATGTATAAAAAGTGTTGTCGAATAGGCACTGGGATGCTACGCAGAGGGCAAATATCTTGACAGACGTTCATTCTAATCCACTTGTTATCCTGTGAGTAAACCTAGAATACGTCAGTCTAGCATAGTTTCCCTTTTCCGCACAAAAGGGTTCTTCCACCCGTATCACGTGCGTTTTGATCAGCAGATTGGGCAGCGAGATTGCCGAGATGAATAGAACGCGGTCGCTCCGTTCCGATGAGATATCAAGACCGTAGTTTTCTTCTTCAAAGAATTCCTTTCACCAAAAAATAAAGCACGACAAATCTTCGAAACTTGAATTTAAGAAATTTTCATTATTGCGCCACTGATAATTCGTACTGGCCTGTAGTAGGTTCGACGTCACGGATAGTAAAGTGCATGAATGTTTGATGTGGGAGTACAGGAGACTGTGTAATACATCCTTAGTTCACTGAAGAAATCTTAATCGTTATCGGAAACTTTCTGACCGAATTGTCCTAGAGGAAGTACCACTAGAAAACTTGAAGTATGCAGACTTAGATGGAAACAGCACTATACGTAACCGACATACTAGTCGCTCGTGGCTAGGCATGCGTTGTTTCCCGTTCGCTGGATATGACGTGCAGCAGGCCGGCCGCGGTGGTCTCGCGGTTAAGGCGCTCAGTCCGGAACCGCGCGACTGCTACGGTCGCTGGTTCGAATCCTGCCTCGGGCATGGATGTGAGTGATGTCCTTAGGTTAGTTAGGTTTAAGTAGTTCTAAGTTCTAGGGGACTGATGACCACAGATGTTAAGTCCCATAGTGCTCAGAGCCATTTGACGTGCAGGAGTTATCAGTTGGTCTTCTCGTTCGCCTAAATTGACCACAGCACTAAGTACAGACGATTCTCGGCACATTACCTGATGAAACGCTTGTCCAAGCGTGATCTCAGAGCGGGTGTCTACTGCAACACCCGATGTCCGAGTATCCGGCGTAGTGCAGACCTATGCAGTTTCCGCTTTGGCGCTCAGGCGTGCACAATTCCGACGATAATATTCTCACCGCACGTTTACCACGGAATTAAACATTGCGCTACATATTTCTCCGCGATTGTAGACATCTCACTGGAGCCTCTTTTCCACGGAACGTAATAAACACCCTGTCTAATGCAGTCGCGTACTTACTAACATTACGGAATGTTTAGCACGTATTAGAACCTCGCAGCTCGCACGTCGCTTTACCGCCTGATGCATTTGGCTTGCAACTGCGCTGTCCTCCCTGCTGCTGGGATCCACGCAAGGCCCATGTATTTGGCTCCAGCTGCAGCAGTAAAGTAGACAAATGTCCTGCTGTGGAGGTTTAATTTCGGAATTCTGTTACTGTAGTTTGGACTCTGTTAAATAAATTAATATCCATCGGCCCGCGCCATCTCTGCACAAGGTGTCACGTAAGGGAACATTTTCAGTTTCGGTTTGTAAATTTTCATAAGTTGCATTGTTTGGCTATTAGGATACTGTTCATTATCTGGTAAATACGCGAAGTCAGGAAAGCAATACATCAACCTTTTCATCCTTAGATACTGAATGCAAATTTCGTTTAAAGAGTTAATTGAATGGGCGTTAAAAGTTTTTCCCTGAAATATTATTTTAAAGACCTTTGGTTCGGTGTTTACATTATAGTAACAATGATCAGTAATGGAGCCTTGTTCACAAGTTTTTAATTTCGCAGATTAAAACAAACCTAAATTTCAATTAGTTTTTTTTTCTTCAAATTATTCGGAATTAAGTATCCATATCCCGTTTTATATTGAAAAGTTTGTAATATTTCGGACTCATATTGCAGTTAGCGGGGTACTACTGTTAATTGTACGTTAAGCTGGCGCAGTATCTTGCATTTCACATAGCAGGATTATTTAAATGACGACAAAGCAGTGTGATTTACTTCAGGCAAGCAGCTGCGTTACATAGCTTAATTATCCGCTGTCGCACAGATACGCCAAAGTGATTATTAGGGTCATAACTGAACATTGCGGTGTGAATTAGGCGACAGTCATTGTCCACTCACGCTACATTCACATTCTGATGTTGTTTAGCTCAGTGGCTGCGTCATTGTTTTCCATTGGAAATTTAAGCACTGCGATTATGCATAAAGTTTAGACAGAATTATACTTATCATGTGTGGTAGGTCATATGCATATCGTTCATGCGGATTGCGTACAGAGTACGTAATAATGCACGTAGGTACTTTAAACACAGAAGCCTCATATGCAGTATAAGTAATTGGCAGCTTTCCCTAAACGTAGATAAATGTAATATAATGCGCATACATAGGGGCAGAAATCCATTCCAGTACGATTATGCCATAGGTGGTAAATCATTGTAAGCGGTAACGACCGTAAAATACTTAGGAGTTACTATCCGGAGCGATCTGAAGTGGAATGATCACATAAAACAAATAGTGGGAAAAGCAGGCGCCAGGTTGAGATTCATAGGAAGAATTCTAAGAAAATGTGACTCATCGACGAAAGAAGTAGCTTACAAAACACTTGTTCGTCCGATTCTTGAGTATTGCTCATCGGTATGGGACCCTTACCAGGTTGGATTAATAGAAGAGATAGACATGATCCAGCGAAAAGCAGCGCGATTCGTCATGGGGACATTTAGTCAGCGCGAGAGCGTTACGGAGATGCTGAACAAGCTCCAGTGGCGGACACTTCAAGAAAGGCGTTACGCAATACGGAGAGGTTTATTATCGAAATTACGAGAGAGCACATTCCGGGAAGAGATGGGCAACATATTACTACCGACCACATATATCTCGCGTAATGATCACAACGAAAAGATCCGAGAAATTAGAGCAAATACGGAGACTTACAAGCAGTCGTTCTTCCCACGCACAATTCGTGAATGGAACAGGGAAGGGGGGATCAGATAGTGGTACAATAAGTACCCTCCGCCACACACCGTAAGGTGGCTCGCGGAGTATAGATGTAGATGTAGATGTAATGGCTACATACAGTCACTTCTGAACATGTTTATATATACCGACAGACTTAAGTCTGAGACATAAAAGTAATAAATTTGTCTTAAAAATCATACTTGAGACACTTACACTGAATATTAGTCTTCTTAGAAAGCTTACAACAGCAATCAGCTATAAACGTTAATGTTCTATGATACGCTTCACAAGGGATCAAGTGAAAAGCGAATGTCACGAGAGCGAGCAGCAGAAAAACTTGTCGCAAGCATACGATATTTTATCTGCGTGATGTATGTTTAATCAGAAACCGTATTGTCGAGATTTCACTGTAGAATCAAATTCTGAAGTCTCTAACAACCCTACCACAACAAAGGTCAGCATTTAATAACGATTGTGGTGTTGCTCACGCTGCTAAACACTGCATTTTCGGGCAACAACAGTCATATCATGCGGCAGATGTCATTAGAGCACAGTTAATAGTCATTTCATGTAATAATGAAAAAACTAGGCACTCATCTTTTTGTGTTTCCCACGCTGGTCTCGTATTATCATGGCTCAGTCGTTGAAAATCTAAGTGATTATGATTCCAAGCTCGGATGGAAAGAGGCCTAGGTTTTGTTCTGCTATATTCAAAAGTTCTGTAGATGCGCTTCTCAAACCATTCTTGGAGATTAAACCTTTCAAAGTTAGCACAATAGTGATGCAAAAAAAAATAATCAGCACTCCGAAATTAAGTTGCACTTCCTTTCAATTGCTTTTATTGCAATATCACGTAACACACAAAACATCACTTCACAATACAAAACATACTTGAAAACATCTTCCTCACACTCACTGTCTAAGTTCACATTTTATAAGCGGACTACAATACGCGTCTTTCCAACATGACGTCCAAGACTAGACCGTCTCAAGGTCCGACACTCTAACAAGTTAACAACTAACTAGCTATCGCTTACGCGCCCAAAAATCAGAGTTACAAGTGCGTCAAAGGTCATAGTGACAAAAGATAGACTACACATAAGAATAATATCATTGCAATATAAACATATCGATGTATCACAAATGAAATCAAATCTGAATGTTGTCTCAGAAATATGCAAGTAGTTAACAGAAACACAGTAGAATATTACTGGTATCGAGAGGTTCAGGTGAGGTACCATAATGCTTACGTAATTCAAGTACCATTACAAGTCGCAGGGGCAGTAATTAAGCCACTGCGAGAAAGCTGTCTAGTGTCATAAACCCGTTAAGTGATTCAGGAAAAAGGACGTTAAGGATGTTTTGAACTGTCGATGTAGAGGTTATTATAGAGGGAGGAGAAGTTCGGACTGAACAAGGATGGAAATGTATGAAAATACTTCTTTCCGGAGTGTAAATACAGATAGTTAACCATTGTGAAACTGCGATAGTTTACATGGCTCACTAGAAGTTATGCACGCGGTCTCAACCTCTAATTATGCGAATGTTCACTGTCCACTATGGTACCTGAGAGCTATGTTGTATTTACGTTTCTAGGTTACAATTATCTTCCACTAAAAAAAGTACGCAGTAAGACTTCTACCAACTGTTTTTCTTCGTTTTACATGTATAAGCTTTAGAAAAACACAGACAAATCACTTTTCAGTTCCTCTAGATAGCAGGATATTTCTGTTGAACAACATTTAGCAGAGGCGTGGGAAGAACTTGAGCCGGAATTGTTTGGTCGTTAAAACTTTTCGAGTGTTGCCGACAAACTGCAGAACCCCTGCCGCGTCCGCTACCGCTGTTTCTACAGGCGTTTCTTATGGTGCATCAAACTTGGCTCTAATTAGGTGCCCGCCAGTTTGCTCGGCATGGAGGCTGACCGCAGAGTCGGTTCGTGAGGCCACTCACCACGGGATGCTAATTACCGTGCTACCATTTCATAAAAGTCTGCATTTCCTCTTTAAGTCACGCAAAATTACAAGCCCCAGGGAGAAATTTATGTTTAAAGCGCACTCCAGTGCAGTGTACGAAACCTCTGTTTTCTTCTCGTAGCACATATCCAGTGTGAAACTGGATAACCGCAAAAAATTTACATAAATTAATTATAGCTGATGAATATGGCCTTTGAATTTATCGACTTGAACACTTGCTAAAACTGGTGAAAGCGGTGTATCAACACCAGCAAAGGTTCCTTAAAAATTTGTAACGAGAAAAGCATCTGAGAAAATGATGTGATATTGTTACCAGTAACGATCCGAAAAATGACAGTAGGGGAAGAAATCCACTCTTTTCGGCCTGCCCCTAACACACACACACACACACACACACACACACACACACACACACACACACACACACACACACACACACAAACAAACAAACAAACACACACAAAATCACAGTCACCGAAATAATATAGAAGAAGGTTCCTCCAGGAGGAAAAGGACAGAACTTCGAAACAAATTAACAAATTTATAGGAACACAAGTTGGAGACAAAGAAAAATACATGCCATTACATATCACATACGTTCTTTGCTTAATTTTGAATATAATTCTATACACACCGTCAAGTTCCGTGCATTCCTTCAGACGATGAACAAAGGCTTCCATCACCAGATTCAACGTGTTCAGTCTCCTCCACAGCTGTATGTATCCTTCCCAAGGTATCAGTCAAGGTATGTTAGCGTGTAGCGTTTACTGGCCTGTTCTAGTATCCCCACAAGAAGTAGTCAGCGGAAGTTGAATCGGGCGACCGTGCTGGCCAGTGAATGTCCATATCTAGAAACAATCGACCGGCAAAATGACGCCGCTATAAATTCACGGCTTGTCAAATTCTCCGAGCTGTTACCTCTTCCTATTGGAGGGATATGTCGTGGTTCAACCTTGGAAGATGAAACTCATTGAAAATTTGGACATAGCGATCGCTAATAACCGTCGCTGCACGGCGATTAACATTCTCACAAAATTCTGAACCGACGATACCAAACGAAGCCACGAAGCTCCATCCGGTCACGTTCACAATGCATTGATTTATCATACGAACATGTTCTGTCTCACACGTCCACAAAGGCTACGCTACATCCGAACAGTGTCAAAGGCAGCATTAAAACTGTGCTCCAGTGTCTCTACATCTGGAATGGGCTCCACATACACGATACTTTTGAAATGGTCCCTTAACCAGAAATCACACGGGCTCCCTCGTCTGCCCCATCGATCAGGGATGACACGATTCAGATGCGTCCGGACGATGACGGCGAAGTGGGCTGGAGCACCATCATGTAGCACCCACATAACTCTTCGAATTGTTAATGGCACTCCTTCCAGCAGCGGAGGCAATGTCAGCCGCAAGAAACGTCGGTAGTCCCGGACTGTTGAACAGGCCACGTGTAAGGAAGACTGGTCCCAAAATACAGACGCCAATTATCCCGGCCCACACATCCCAACTGCATCAACGCTAATAAAAATCAAATGGCTCTGAGCACTATGCGACTTAACTTCTTAGGTCATCAGTCGCCTAGAACTTAGAACTAATTAAACCTAACTAACCTAAGGACATCACACACATGCATGCCCAAGGCAGGATTCGAACCTGCGACTGTAGCGGTCGCACGGCTGCAGACTCAAAGCTAATAGTTCATTGTCACGGTACCATGAGGGTTCTGCATACTATACCACAGATTACTGTTATGAAAGTTGAAGATACCACTCCGCATAAAGGTGGCTTCATATGTGAATCGGACGGATGATACAAATTCCAGAATCGTTGTTGCCTGATGAACAAACAAGCGGCAAAAATGCTCCCAATGTGGAAAGTCTGTTGCTAATAAGCCCTGCACACGCTCTAAGTGATAAGGGTAGTAACACTTGTCATGGAGAATGCTCCACACGATTGTCTGGCTTATCCTGTATTGGCGGGCCAACTGAGTGGTACTGACAAGGCGGTCGCCTTCCACAGCGTTAATTACATTTTCCTCCAAGTACGGTATCCGAACATTTCGGTTACGTCCTTCATGATATCCTGCTTCCTGAAATGACCCTGTCTCAGACAAATGGCGGAACAGTGTTGCAAACACTGAATGCTGTGGTTGTTGTCAGAGGGGATAGGTCTCCTGATACAGCCTTTCTGCCCATCGCGTGTTGCCATTTGCCTTTCCGTAAGTAAGCTCTCGATTCGAATACGAAAACATTGTGTACAACGCCGTATCACATCCACTACAAGGTGAGACAGCAAGAGAAGTGAATCAGACACAACATTACCAATTACTACGGCAGGAGAGGGCGCTAGGGCATGACGTATGAGGAACAGTACCACCCTCTAGAAGGAAATCATGCATACTGTAACTGTGGCTGCGTGGTACGGCGCGTATTAGACAGTCTTTGCAACGAAGTTCTCTTTGAATCAATAGTCTCAAGCATGGGGAACATGAATTTCCGGACATAAGTTCATTAGATCTTTTTTGTTACGTATCCTCTCATCGATCAATCCCTAGAGTTTGTACATAGTGGAAAAAACACCCCGTATACTTTCCTTGCCTCACCGCCATCCAAAGGCGGCTTTCAGTATCGCGCTGGGAGTTGGTAATCATATTTCAACTCATCGGTTCTCTCTCCGTTAACCATGACGAAGTCAGTCTACTTCAATACAACCACAAGCCTGGTTTAATACTCTGTGCGCTCGTATTTTGTGTGTGGAACAGTGTGCTAGCTTATTCTTCTCTAGTGTCAAAAGAATTGAGCGAACTCAGTTAACATTCCGCTACATATACTGCTTATAATGAAAGTAACATTTCTCAGTTTTTCGGAACACCGCTGGTATGCTACTGATTTTTCGGAATGTATCTCCCTTCCTTCCAAATGAATGAACGGGCTCGTCGTGGTGAAGAGAGGCATTGTCTCCTTTTTTTTAAACAAAATTTAACTGACACTTCCCGTCGACAGCCGCAGCGCCCCTGGCGCCGGCTTTGTGTACGCTACACGTCACACCGGCCTCGACGCAAAACATCCAATAAAATTCGCCCACAAAGCGGCTTCCTATAGAGACCCCACCCGTTAGCTGAACGGCACCAGGTATTGGAAATGGATAATCTTTCCAGCCCTTTAAAAGGGCCTCGTCGCCATTGTTCACTGCGGAAAATCGGATTATACCATTTAAAACGAGGATGAGGGTGGAATCGGAAGATTTCATATTTATGACGTTAACTGAACGGAGCACGGCAGCCCGAGAGTTCGAAATTTATTCTTTCATTTGTGATACTCTGTTCGTCAGATTTTAATAGAAATAAGTTGATTTTGTTGCGTTTTGTCGTCTTTCAGAAGCTTGTAAGAGCCTTCCTGCAAGCCTACAGTCTGGACCCGCGAGACCGCTACGGTCGCAGGTTCGAATCCTGCCTCGGGCATGGATGTGTGTGTTGTCCTTAGGTTAGTTAGCTTTAATTAGTTGTAAGTTCTAGGGGAGTGATGATCTCAGTAGCTAAGTCCCATAGTGCTCAGAGCCATTTGAACCATTTTTTCCTGCAAGCAGTACTGGTGCATCCTATTGCTACGTGAACACTGTTCGCTTCTAATAACTGTTGAAGGCTACATGCTGTTAATGTTTAATCAACCTGAACTGGAATGATGTCTCTTTAATGCTTACGTAAACATCTTACAGCTAAATTATTCAATGATACGTTCGTACGATCTGGTGGAAAGTAGACTTACTTCTACTAAATTTTTTAGATTGTGTTATCTGGTCATTTACATTAACTATTGGCTCTGCAATTTCGCAAGGAGAAAATGTGTGGAAAGAGCCAAGATGTGAGTGTTTGCTGGCGACCGCTCAGATAGTGTGTAATCTGGTTCCTGTTGCATTTGTAAAGCAAAAATATTTTATTATCTTTCTCAACATTCTTCAGAACACCTTTAGTCATTTACGCTGCAACACCGTTATGGTGGCTGATTTTCTATTCCAGCTGATTTGAGTAGAAAAATTAAGGTCCGTGTAATAAGCAGTAAGTTTCCTGATTGCTCAAGATAACTTTCAGAAACTACTTAAATCAATCTATGACGGTTCCCTGGTCCCCAGTAGGCCCTACCTCTTTTAATCACGTGATTCCTTATACAGCTGGTAAACTGGAATTTTCCTGTGTCACTTAGATCAAGTGAAGTACGCACGATGTCCTCCAAAATTTCAAATGAAGCATTCTGTCCTCCAAAATTTCAAATGAAGCATTCTGACTCGCTACCTGCTGAGGACAATCGTCTGTATAGGAATCTGATTACGATGTTTCACACAGATATATCTGCATTTAGAATCTGTAATAACGTCACTTGATATTGCATGGTCCCTTCTGACGTTCAGCCTGAAGGTGCAGTAAAACCATTTAAAACGGTATTTTTAAAACCCTCAAGACTGGGGGGTATCGCAACATCCCTAGATGGGGAAACATTGTTCAGTGGAAGCGCTAGAGTTAGAATGTGCTGGAGGTAGAACACTGAATCCAGTGACGCGCTTTTTACACTTTCACATGTTTACGGGGTCAGCCGGGAATTGTCAGTATTCAGAGATTGGCAGTAACGATCATTCCAAGCATATAAGTCTAGTAGCATCGGCTCTAAAATTCATACCTTAAGAGCTCTGAGCATTTTTCCCATCTTCATTACTGTGAAATACATCTCTATACATCTCTTTTACTGAACAACTGCTCTTAAGTTATGCGTTTTAGAACCCATGTTCAGTAGATTTTTTTTTGCTTCGAACGATCGTTCTTGTAAATACCTTCGAAAATCGTGCATCCCTCCTGGGGCACCCTGTAAAAAATCTGCGGAAGTGTCTGTGGCTGTTGTATTTGCCAAGTCTGCTGCAGGTTTGCGGACTTATAACTGTGCATGGCATCAGTATGAAACACGAAGGAAAACAGACGCCAGATGTAAACATTGTGAAAACCTTCAGCATTATGCACTGGTATCGCGACTGCGCCAACTTCTCAGCGAATGTCACTAACGTCCATAATCTGCCAAAAGCACAACCGACGTAAAGACACACAGGCAGTCGTAAATAGAAGCTGAAGGGAGTAGTGTTGAGTTTACACCTTCTACGTCAAGTCGTGGTCTGTAGAGGCACCTAAGCTGACTGGTGTACCGTTGCACATACCACCGTTCCATCTCACACACGACGAATGAGTTGACGAAAGCATTGCTAGAGCACTGCATGCAAGAGCTGTATCATTTCTACTTTTATAATCCAAATATTGGCAAGGAACCTTCCAGAAGACCCGATCTAATTATGCCTCACCTGCGCACCACGTACTCGGAGGAGTCCTTCCAGACACTAAATACCAACGTTTACAGGCAGCTGTTACGCAGAAGGTCCAGCAATCACATTCGCTCGCAGCCATCGTGTATGGCTGGACGATGTTGCGAACCACAGGGTGGTGGATTTCACAACGGCGACTACGGATCGAATATTTTATAGAAGCATTCTTGATACAGAGCAAAAGGAAATTGCTCAGTATTGGATACCAAGGAAGTTATCTGTGAGATAGGAAATGGAAAGTTCGTTGCTATGTTCGAAGTATCCTGGCTGCAGGCATTTAATACCAACGATATCCGCATATCGCCAGCATAGACTGTGTAGCGCACAGCGTCAACCTACTATCAAAACACATTATTGCTCTCGAAATAGTTTATTAACTTAACCGTGCAGACAAATAGATAATTCAGTCTCTCATGTACAGTGATTATCCCAACGATGTGTTGGAGGATAAGAGCAAAGAGGAAATTTGTACACTGTGTGTCACACTGAGACTTCCATTTCTAACGCTATGGGCTCCTGAGGCAATATGTTTTGATAGCTTGTTGAAACCAGGGAGGCAACACTGGAAATATTTTTCGTCCTCTGTACAGTTCAACATGGCCGTGAAGACTGCTGTTCTACATGATGAGGCTATGTTGTTACTGAAACTTATGCGTTACGCTATAACGCGAGCAGGACAATACAGTTTTGTCCGAAGTACATGAG
Organism: Schistocerca piceifrons; assembly: GCF_021461385.2. Lineage (NCBI taxonomy): Eukaryota > Metazoa > Arthropoda > Insecta > Orthoptera > Acrididae > Schistocerca > Schistocerca piceifrons. The sequence continues at coordinate 137,537,156 of NC_060144.1, forward strand.
TTTTCTGCTGTGGTTTCAGCTAGTTCAGAGACAGTGCTGTAGAAGAGTAAAATATTTTCTGCCGAAGACTTCTGGACCCCCATTATAAGAAAGGAGCTCTCCAGACGTGGAAAGTCAAGCAGTGCACCCTGTTTCAACCCTAGACAACTTGCTTCAACTTGATTCAAGCGCTATAGCGGTAAACCTAGCGGGATTTCGAGCTGCTAACGCTTTCTTTTCGAAAGACTGTCTCTGGGCTGCTACTAGCCATGTGTCTCTATCGAACTGCTGGTGAGAACTGTGTACTGATCCATCTAAGTGCACTTAGGCATCCAGGATTTTAAATGTACCACCAATATCAACTGCGGCAGAACTCAAATGGTCCGTTCATAGTCAGACGTAAGGAGCTGGTGTCAGTGCAGCGGAAAGTCAGATAAAATTCTGATCGAGCACTTGTAAAAGATGGTTCAAAAAAGTATCTTTTATCGGATGAGGACTCTATGTAATGGTCAACTGTATATTGCAAACTGAGTCAACAACTTTGTGAATTTAAAGTAACTACTTTATTCAGTAATTGAAAATTCTGAGCCCGAAATATAGAATCTTAACTCAAGATATATTTTTGCTTTTGATACACTTTACCCAGTTAATTCAATTGTACCGTTTAAACCCGTTATTTAATGGTTTTACATGAATATTTTCTTTTAAGCTAATCTCGCTTTAAACCATCGGCCCATCTCTAGTTCAGCCTATTCTTATGGTATATTTACAAATCTGAAGTTAATATTTCACCACTGTCTGCTTCCGATTTCAGCAAGCTTTCAACTGGTAACATGAAATGGCATTATTACCGACTATAAATGAGGCTCACTGTACTCTAGATTCTTTTGTTTTTAATTAATAACAACGTCACTATTTATGAACTTGCTTTGAGAGAATAGATATCCTCTTTTGTTCTGAAACTACTTCCTGTAAGTACTACTTTCTCCATATACGTTACGTAATTGATAATCTTGTCTGTAGGTGGAGATGGAGTGGAGTATGGTGTTTTCTAAAGTGAACAAACCCTAGTGTCTACGTCTCATGTACTGTTGGTACCCGAGGAGCTGTCTCGCGAGCTTAGAGCATGTATGACCATTGAGAACGTTTCATGATGGACTGCTCATGAATGTTTCGTATCGTTCAAGGAATTCTTTGCTATATAATCTTTAGTTTAGCCATCAAGCGTCCTTACATTACCAGTGGAAGATGATCTTTTGTGTAATTCATGTTGTCTGTCTCTCAAGTGATTTAAATTGGTGCCCATTGGTACTTAAAAATAACATGTTATACGCTTTTCGTATTTTAAGTTCGATGCTCGTGCGTCCTTCGTAAAGTGAATTTTACTGGTATTCACATTTAAGTTTATTTCCTCTCCATTTGTAACAATATAGTATGTAACTACCACTGGTATGGAAGTGAAAGTTTGCTATAAAGTTTTAGGCAACACAATTAGCAAGATCACTCAACATAACAATCCGTGTCTACGGTAAGACAAAAGACTTGTGCACTTTGCGAGACCTTAGCTTGCGAAACTGTTTCCACGCACTGTAGCATCCTTGTGGACGTCCGTCAGCTTTCACCTGAGTATGAGCTAATACACAGAAAACGCTTGTAAAACATAAATAGAAGGAAAACAGAATTTTAATTACTTGCTTTTTACCTTAATTAATTTCGAAACGCACAAGATATTGGGAGAGTGGTAGTCTTTGGCTGTGGTTATACAACATGTTTGAACGTTTAAAAATCTTTAGATAATACGAGAACACTCAGTTTGGCCGTGATACATAACTAACCGTGTGTAGTTTCAGGTACCAAGGCACTGAAAAACATTAACTATCTCGAACCTTATGAACAGGAATGCGACAACCATCATACTGGTTTCCAGAATGAGATTTTCACTCTGCAGCGGAGTGTGCGCTGATATGAAACTTCCTGGCAGATTAAAACTGTGTGCCCGACCGAGACTCGAACTCGGGACCTTTGCCTTTCGCGGGCAAGTGCTCTACCATCTGAGCTACCGAAGCACGACTCACGCCCGGTCTCACAGCTTTACTTCTGCCAGTATCATACTGGTTATTGTCGTTGTCACAGTGACGTGACAGACGAGTGATAGGCTTTTATAGATAGGATAAGCAGTGCCGTTAAATTGAATACATCATGCCGGAGTGCACGAGCGGTTCTAGGCGCTTCAGTCTGGAACCGCGCGACCGCTACGGTCTGCGTAGCTCCCTTCCAAAAAATCTGTTCCAATAATAATCTGTAAAACTGTCGCGTCTGTGTCTTTCAAGTCACTAATCTCTGAAGCTACTAGATGAATTTTCGAAGTGCATTCACAGGTAATTTGTTCATAATTTCTGGTACCGTATAGGCTTTAATTAATGAAATCCGGATCACGAAAAAAAAGAAAAAAGAGATATCCATACACATTATAAGAACATATGTATATGTATATGTATATGTATATGTTCCCCATCTCCTCCGAAGCCACAGGGTCGATTTCAACCGAACTTGGTACACATATCATTTACTATCTGGAAAGAATCGCTGTTCGGGCAAGAACCACCTAACTATGAAGGGGATAGGGAGGGTGGAAAATGCGCACGCCACGGCGCGCGGCTACAAAAAAAAAAAAAAAAAAGAAAAAAAAAATGGCTCTGAGCACAATGGGACTTAACATCTGAGGTCATCAGTCCCCTAGAACTTAGAATTAAACCTAACTAACCTAAGGATATCACACACATCCATGCCCGAGGCAGGATTCGAACCTGCGATCGTAGCGGCTACCCACACTTTATTCACCCAGTATTTAACAATGACAGCACTTAATGACCTACAACGAACACATAATTTCACACTTTTACGAAACTTTTTCTCTCTGACACAACCCAATGAATGATGAGAGAAAGAAAAATTATCGCTTATTGCATTTTAACTGTTGTTTTTCACATCAGGTATGACTTTTAATTTATTAGTTCTTCACTGCTAACTGTATTCACAACACATTTTCCAAACAGTGTTGTGACTGTATCTTAAAAGTTATATTATTGTATGACACATAGTTCATGACATGTGACATCAAACTCTGAAAAACTGCCGTAACATGCATGGCGCTCGAATTTATTATTAATAATCCGCTGAACCGATTTCTACGAAATTTGGTGAGGAGACCCTGAAACCCGAGTAAGAACACTGGCTACATTATAAAGAGTACAGTACACGATACTTACACACTGGAAGAAAATTACACGAATTAGGGAAAAAAATTACTCTGACTTTTGAACTACTTCATATTTGTGAAAATATTTTAATTTGTTGCTACGTGCTATGTGGTACGATTCAATGTAATTAATACAGAGCTTATATAATCTTCAACGTCTGTTACTATTGGTTATCCGTCTTCAGCTGACTGCAATAACCAAGAAAGGTACTTTATAAATAAAAGCGAAACGAGTCTGGTGTAATTCTTTTTAATTAAATTGCAGTCAGTTCATGACGGATAACCAACAGTAACAGATTTTTAAAGCTGCTGCGAAAGATGGCCACGCAAACACACATATACTCTTCAACGTGTTTAATCCATACTTCCACACGACCTCTGAAGCACGATGCATATATGCTCGCTGCATCCCATGCTCTCTGTACGCAGGGGGAGAGCAGCGATCACATCACGAGCTATGCTTATCCAAACAGGCAGACACGTGAGTGCAGCTGCTGTTATAGCACGTACAACAGCTTTCTTGCTCACCACCACTCATCATAACAAAACTACTGATATGCACGTGCGGCGGCAGCTAACAGCTGGTCAAACATAAAACCGGTACGGATTTGGATTGGATTGGATTAGATTGGATTGTTTGGGGGAAGAGATCAAACAGCGAGGTCATCGGTCTCATCGGATTAGGGAAGGACGGGGAAGGAAATCGGCCGTGCCCTTTCAAAGGAACCATCCCGGCATTTGCCTGGAGTGATTTAGGGAAATCACAGAGATCCCAAATCAGGATGGCCGGACACGGGATTGAACCGTCGTCCTCCCGAATGCGAGTCCAGTGTGCTAACCACTGCGCCACCTCGCTCAAAACCGGTACGGGGTAACTTAAATTCAGTATTACGAATACAGAAGTACCAATCAGTCCCATACTCATAGTGTCGGGTACAGGTGCGTGAATCCAGCATTGCCACCCTGGACGAAGTCCCGTTGGGGGCGGTTTGCCGCTGCCTTCCACCGATCTATCATCAAGTGTCAAGTGTAGTTCTGTGTCGTGTGGAAGACTGATGGGTGTTTGCACAGTGTACTGTTGTGTTTGTTTTGTTACGGATGAAGGGCAGGGAGTGGATGAAACCCGGTGCCCGCACGCTGCCTACTCCGCTCGAATAGCACCGACGGGCCTGCCTCGCTTAACGTCCCCATACGACAGACGACTCACCATCAACCGTGTTACATGCTCTCACTCCATGCGACACTGCCAAGTATTTTGAAAGACTTAGATGTAGAAGATTTGTATCAGCTTTGAAGCGTGACTTAATTATGGTGTGAAATTTAAAGTCATATATGCTTGAACATTGAATACGGAAAATATTTATTTCATTGTCATTTAAATTTTTTGAATTGTAGGTTGTGGTAACAGATCTGTGCCGCAGCCTGAGGTATAGGCTAGCCTAAAAGGTGCGGACAGTAGTAGCTAACGAATGCGATATGCCAATAGCTATGATCTGTGTTAGGCGCACACACACTCATGCTCATAATTTAAGGATAATTGCAGAATGTGATGGCTGGCTCTGAGCACTATGCGACTTAACTTATGAGGTCATCAGTCGCCTAGAACTTACAACTAATTAAACCTAACTAACCTAAGGACATCACACACATCCATGCCCGAGGCAGGATTCGAACCTGCGACCGTAGCGGTCGCTCGGCTCCAGACTGTAGCGCCTAGAACCGCACGGCCACTCCGGCCGGGGCAGAATGTGATGCCACACAACGTGGCACTACACAAAACTGACGCTAATAGCATAGGCACATACGGAACACACGCGACACAAAATCTGTATGTCCACAGTGTTGGTGATAAGTTGAGAAAACCGCCCAGAAACACATGTGCTACAAAACGCCACTGATTCCTGCGCGTGTACACCGACATCAATATGGGATGTGATCACCATGCACACGTACAAAGGCCGCAACAACGGGTTGGCATACTCTGGATCAGGTGGTCGAGCAGCTGCTGGGGTATAGCCTCCTATTCTTGCACCAGTGCCTGCCGGAGTTCCTGAAGTGTCTTAGGGGTTTGAAGACGTGCAGCGACACGTCGACCGAGAGCATCCCAGACGTGCTCGATGGGGTTTAGGTCTGAAGAACAGGCAGGGCACTTCATTCGCCTGATATCTTCTGTTTCAAGGTACTCCTCTACGATGGCAGCTCGGTGGGGCCGTGCGTTATCATCCATCAGGTGGACGATGGGACCCACTGCACCCCTGAAAAGATAGATATACTGGTGCACAATGACGTCCCGATTCACCTGACCTGTTACAGTTTCTCTGCCAAAGACATGCAGGTGTGTACGTGCACCAATCATGATCCCTCCCCACACCATCAAACCACGGCCTCCACACAAGTTCCTTTCAAGGACAGTAAGGAGTTGGTATCTGGTTCCTGGTTCACGCCGTATGAAAACCCAGCGAGAATCACTTTTCAGACTATACCTGGACTCGTCCGTGAACATAACCTGGGACCACCGTTCCAATGACCATGTACTGTGTTCTTGACACCAGGCTTTACGGGCTCTCCTGTGACCAGGGGTCAGTGGAATGCACCTTGCGGGTCTCCGGGAGAATAAACCATGTGTGTTCAGTCGTCTGTGAACTGTGTCCGGAGACAACTGTTTTGGTGACTGCGGTAAGGTCCCGAGCAAGGCTACCTGCAGTACTCCGTGGTCGTCTGGGGGCACTGATGGTTTGATATTGGTCTTCTTGTGGTACTGTATACTGTGGACGTCCCGTACTGTAGCGCCTGGACACGTTTCCTGTCTGCTGGAATCGTTGCCATAATCTTGAGATCGCTCTCTGTGGCACACGACCTGCTATTTTGACCAGCCTCTAGTCACCCTAGTATTCTACCCCCTATAACGTCATCAATATGTCTTCTTTGGGCCGTTTTCGACACTCACAGTCACCATTAGCACGTCTGAAAACGTCTGCACACTTACTCGCTGCACCGTACTCTGACACGAACCAACACACCTCTGTGTATGTGGATTCCTGCCAGCGCCACCGTGCAACGACCGCAGGTCAAATGCACCGCTTGGTCGTACCCCGAGGTGATTTAAACCCGCAAACCGCCCACCAGAGCGTTGTGTCACGGTGTATCAGCATTATCCTTAATTTATGAGGAGTGTATTTCTCCCAGCCGGCCGCGGTGGTCGTGCGGTTCTAGCGCTACAGTCCGGAACCGCGGCACTGCTACGGTCGCAGGTTCGAATCCTGCCTCGGGCATGGATGTGTGTGATGTCCTTAGGTTAGTTAGGTTTAAGTAGTTCTAAGTTCTAGGGGACTGATGACCTAAGATGTTAAGTCCCATAGTGCTCAGAGCCATTTGAACCATTTTTTTGTATTTCTCCCACATTTAATTATAATGAACAGTTTATATTCGCCATTTTGATGGCATCGTGGTTGAAAGCGGACGAATGGTATTGGCGAGTTCAACGTTTCTGAAGCTTAAAGTACAAAGCAAATAGGAAGTACTGCATTAGGAAGTGAAGAAGCTTTAGACAATGGGAATACTAAAGTACCTAAGGTCTCTAGAACTAGAACAACGTCCGCAGTCGTGCCTTGTATTCGGCGAGAGCGATATTTCCAGATAGTGCACAGTAGGCGCGGAGAGGCACGTTGGGCGAGGTCGCAGCCCTAACGAGAGCTGCTGTCGCCGTCGCCGAAGCGGTCGGCTGCGCACCTGAAATGTCAGACCGGCGGCCGGCCCGGTGCTGGTATTTGCGTCGCGGCCCAGCTCACAAAACGTGTCGATAGCGGCCGGTGACGTCTGCATTAAAAATACAGGCCCGATGGCGCGGTCATCTCTCGCTCTTCGTTGACACCTTATAACTCCAACGCGGCTCTATTCAGTTCTGTGAAAGAGCACAAGTATCTTGAACCGTGCTTAGTGTAAGTTTGTGCCAAACCGGAATATTGAATTACTATCAAATCTTGAGTGGTTGGAAAAGGAGACTTTGAAGGTCACGTTGCATCAATGAGTTATGCGTTTCTTTCGTCAATGTGTAAGCAGCAAGCGACGGAAGTGGACGTTGTTACTGTATCTCCCACCACTTGTGAGGTACGTTCTGTCATTCGCTTCCTGCAAGCAGGATTCAATGCCGCTAAGGTTCATCGTCAATTGTGTCTCGTGTATGGGGACGGGAGTGACGGTATTCTGAGAGAGCGGTACAGAAAAAATAAAGACTGGCCACATACAGATTTCTGATGAAAGTGATCAAGGAAGAGGTGACGGTTGAGCTAGGGCATAAGATGTTTGGCATGCGAGACAGTGCTATACATTTTGCGAACTTTCTGAAAATGTGCCTCAGATATCAAGGACAAACTTCCTTAACATTTTCACAGAGGCGTTTGGTTACCACAAGTCTTTTCACGGTCATGAACTGACTGCAATTTAATTAAAAATAATTACACCAGACACGTTTCGCTTTTATTTATAAATTATCTTTCTTGGTTACTGCAGTCAGCTGAAGATGGATAACCAGTAGTAACAGACGTTGAAGATTATATAAACCCTGAATGTCTAACCGGTATTCACAAAACTGAAATCATGGGTTCAGCTTTGACATTCCATCAGCGCTAACACGATGAGACGGAGCGATTTCTGAGCTGAAACGCGACTGGGGACTAGACATAGGTACTGTATGTGAACTCAAGCTAAGGAACAGTCTAAACTGTGAATGCACACTCATTCTTCCAATAAGCTGAAAAAAATTGAGCAGACGCTGTCAAATCGCAAAATAACTGTTACATTTTTTTTTTGATATCACAAAATAATTTTGACAACAGATTTCATGACAGCAACGCGTGAGAATACTGTGACATCACAAGTTTATTCAGAGACTGTTACGAAACTCCGAAGGTCAATCCAAAACAAACGACGTTGGATGATTATCGAGGAAATCGCACTCATTCACGACAATGCGCGACTCATTACTGCCAATAGAACACAGGAAAAACTCAAACTTTTGACGTAGATTTTCATCTTTCTCCCTACGGTAGCGATTTGACATCATGTGGAATTTATCTTTTCTCCAAGAAGAAACTCTTCAGACCTGCCTTAATTCTTCAAAGGAAACGCATGAACACGACACTCAGGCTGGCAACGGATTGAAAACGACTAATGTTGGAACACAGCTTGCTTCGCTGTATCTTGAAAATACACTGTCCCGTAACAGTAATGTGACCACCTGTCAAAAGCCCGAATAACCATCTTTCGTAGTGCTGATCGCTGCGTAACGTGCAGCAGAAGAGTGAGTGAGGCTTCGGAACGTACCAATATGTTTTTTGGTTCAGGAACCATGACGCTAACATCCCGATCTAGGTGATGCCACTGATTCTCGACTGGGTTGGCTTCAAATGGTTCAAATGGCTCTGAGCACTATGGGACTTAACATCTGTGGTCATCAGTCCCCTAGAACTTAGAACTACTTAAACCTAACTAACCTAAGGACATCACACACATCCATGCCCGAGGCAGGATTCGAACCTGCGACCGTAGCAGTCACGCGGTTCCGGACTGAGCGCCTAGAACCGCACGGCCACCGCGGCCGGCGACTGGGTTTCAAGCCCAGTGGTTAGGGCGGAGGGGGGGGGGGGGGGAGGCGGCGGGAAGGGGGCTGGCAAACTCGTCCAGGCGCTCTTCTAACCACGCACGTACACTGCGAGTTGTGTGACGTGTTGCATTGTTCTCCTGGAACATGCCATCATGATGAGGAGAAACAAACCACATGTAGGGGTGTACATGGTTCGAAAGGGTAGACGCATACGTATGATCCACTATGACTTCCAGAATGGCGAGATCACCCAGAGTAAGCCAAGAAAACAATCTCCAGACAATAACACTCCTTTCTCTGTCCTGAACCCTTCCGACGATCCAACAGCCATGTGTCCGAAACGGAGGGTAAATCGTGATTCGTCTGAAGAAGGCCACGTGTCACCGCTCAGTGGACGTCCAATTGCTGTAATGGCGTGCAAATTCCAGCCTACGTCGCGGATGAATAGCAGGCATCATAGGTGTATGAACTAGGCGCCTGCTGTGGAGATCCATACGCAGTAACGTTCGCTGAACGGTCGTTGAGGAGACGTTGTTGGTAGCACCTTGGTTGATCTGGGCCGTCAGTGACTTACCAGTTGCACATCTATTCGCCTGTACACATCTGCGCTGCCGTCATTCACCCCTTTCATCTGTAGGCACTGGTCCTCCACAGTTACCTTTATGTCATTTTACCATGCGCGGCGCACCTCAACGATGGGGCACGCGAACAGCCACTTCAGAAATGCTTCCACCTTTGGCGCGAAAGTCAATAATCATGCTCTTGGACGTCAGATAAATCACTCCCTTTCCGCACTACGACAAGCGCTGTTTTTCGCGTCGTCCGTCCTGCTTTATATACCTCAGATTACTTGTGCTGCCACCTGCATTCTATGAGTGGTTATTGCACGTTGCCATCTAACATATGTTGCGGTCAAATTAATGTGACTGGACCGTGTAGCAAATATGCTGGTGAACCAGTAGATTGTGTGTTCCTAGATTTCCGAATGACCCAAATAAGATCATATGGAGTAACCACAGACATCTGATTGGCTTCATGCTTCTTTTTTACTATTGTAAGCTAGTCTGTCGTTTCGCGACATTGCGACTTTTTCCGGGCGTACTGCTATAACAGTGGTGCGTATGTGGAAAAGTGGAGGAGGCCGACAGGATACTGGACAACACAATGTGACTACAGCGTCAGATGACAGCCATCTGCCGGCCGCGGTGGTCTAGCGGTTCTAGGCGCTCAGTCCGGAACCGCGCGACTGCTACGGTCGCAGGTTCGAATCCTGCCTCGGGCATGGATGTGTGTGATGTCCTTAGGTTAGTTAGGTTTAAGTAGTTCTAAGTTCTAGGGGACTGATGACCACAGATGTTAAGTCCCATAGTGCTCAGAGCCATTTGAACCATTTTTGACAGCCATCTTGTGCTCCTGGCTGTAACGGACAGAACATCTTCGTCGATACTGTTGGCATGACGTTGGAGCACTGCGACTGGTGGGGACATGTCTGTGTTGATAGTTGGACGCTGTCTTCTGCGGGCTAGACTGGTGGCACACATGCCATTGTGTCGGCTTCTATTGACGAGAACCCACCAATGCCGCAGACTGTAATTGGCACATGAACGCCGACACTGGCGTGTTTTCGGATGAGTCCCACGTCAACTTGTCCTACAGTGATGGCCATATACACATTCGACGCTGCCGTGATGAACGCATCAGGCAGACTGTATTGTTCAGTGGCATGGCAAACAAACGGCAAGTGTGGTGGTTTGTTGCACAATTGTCTATAACACGACTATTTTTTTATTTTTTTTTTGTTTAGGGCGCTCAACTACTAAGGTAATTAGCGCCCAGTCACAAACGTTAGTGTACTAATAGCGTAGAAAAACGCAAGGGGGCAACGCCAGAAAGTACTTACAAAGACGCAGATAACCAAAATAAAAGAGTTAGATCTCTTAGGACAAGTCCGTCAATGTAATAAAACTAAGGACACGAGTAGCTGCTCGAGCGTCATCAGCTAGAAGTTCCTGTAAGGTAGACAGCAGAGACAGGACAACTCGAGAGTGAAGAAAACCGGGCCACGACAATAAAACATGGCGCACCGTCAATGGATAACCACAGAGGCACTGCGGGGCGGGGTCACCGGACAAGAGGTAGCGGTGGCTAAATCGACAATGCCCAATCCGCAATCTGGCCAAAATGACCTCCTCTCGGCGGGAAGGGAGTGAGGAGGTCGTCAAAGCCGTCGGGATCGGTTTGATGGCCCTAAGCTTATTTTCATGGAGAGAGGACTAAGCCTCGTGCCACGATGATGCAACGCGCCGACAAAGGACCCCACTAACATCAGTTGATGGGACACAAAAGGAAGCTGTCCGAGGCAGGAGGACAGCAGCCTTGGCCGCAGCATCAGCAGCTTCGTTCCCAAGCACACCAACGTGGCCAGGAATCCACAAAAAAAGTACACGAGCGACGGTATCAGCTGGTGACTGAAGAGACCGTTGAATTCGTTGCACGAGAGGGTGGTCCGAATATGGGTCACGGAGACCCTGAATGGCGCTCAAAGAATGAGAGAAGATGGCGTAGGGAGAGTGACGATGGCGACGGATATACTGAACAGCCTGATAGAGAGCAAAAAGCTCAGCTGTAAAGCTTGAACACTGGTCAAGGAGCCGGTATTGAAGGTATCATCCCCAAAGACTAAGGCACATCCGACGCCAGCAGTAGTCTTGGAGCCATCTGTGTAAATAAACACGTTATTAGCGAGCCTCGAACGGAGTTCGACAAACCTCGAGCGATATATCGAATCCGCGATCCTCTCCTTTGGGAGCGAGCTGAGTTCAAGGTGAACGCGAACCTGAGCCTGGAGCCAAGGTGGGGTCGGGCTCTCACCCACTCGAAGCTTCGTAGGGAAGGTAAAATCAAGTTGCTGAATCAGGCGACGAAAGCGAACTCCAGGAGGTAACAGGGCAGACACATACAGCCCGTATCGGCGGTCGAGAGAGTCAAAGAAGGAGAAATATGACGGGTGGTCGGGCATTGACATCAGTCGGCAGGCGTACCGTCAAAGCAACATATCGCGCCAGTAGTTTAGCGGTAATGCGGCATCTTTGGCATACAGACTCTCAACAGGGCTGGTGTAGAATGCTCCAGTCACCAGACGTAACCCCCGATGGTGGACAGAGTTTAGACAGCGTAAGATGGACGGCCGGGCAGAAGAGTAGACAAAGCTCCCATAATACAGCTTTGATCGGACAACGGCCCTATATAAGCGAAGCAGGACTATTCGATCTGCTCCAACACGTCGTCTCGACTGCTGTTTCTTGAGGGCAATCTCAACAGCTACCACTGTATCAGGGAGACCCGAGTTGCCATTCCTCCTGCATGCTGTTCCAAGTGCTATATTTCACCACGCCAACGCCCGGCCACATGTGGCGAGGAATGTGCAATCCTTTTTGAAGAACGTCTGGTACCACTGCTTCCCTGGCTTTCCCGTTCACTTGACACGTCGCCCTTCGAACATGTATGGGATGTGTTTTGTCGGTAACTTGTTCGTTCAGCTCCTTCTGCCGCCACAGTTAATGCTTTTGTGGACTCGCCTACAAACCGCTTTCAAGAGTATCCTCCAGCAGCACATTCAGGAGCTTTTTGATTCAATGTCACGACATCTAGCGGCTCTTGTTAGCCGCCCAGGACTACCCGAGCGGTCTAGGGCGCTGCAGTCATGGACTGTGCGGCTGGTCCCGGCGGAGGTTCGAGTCCTCCCTCGGGCATGGGTGTGTATGTGTTTGTCCTTAGGATAATTTAGGTTAAGTAGTGTGTAAGCTTAGCGACTGATGATCTTAGCAGTTAAGTCCCACAAGATTTCACACACATCTGAACATTTGATTTGGCTCTGGTTACAGCACGTGATGACGCTACCCCATACTGAATTCCACAGTTCAAATGCATATACAGGTATGCAACGCTAATCATTTGCGTAGCACCGCGTCCCTAATCGGTGGAATATATTGTGATTACATCTCTCGGCGTTGGTGTTTCACTTCTTCGAAACACTAGTCTATTATCTAGGGCTGCTCCACACAGCCGCGGTGCCGTCTGCCGGCAGGTAATGGGGCGGGAGTGGAACCTCGGACCTCGCGGTCGCCACTTTGCGCAGCTGGGCTGAGGAGGCGGGGCAGAGGCTGCGCAGCAGGTGCGCGCCTATCGATCACGCCGCAGGTCCGGCCGGCGTGGTGCGAAATGTCACGAGCGCCGCGCCTAGCCTCGAGCACTCTCCCTGTCCAGCCCTCGTTACCGCCGCACCACCATCCACAGTTCACCTCGCCTCTCCTGTGACCCGCGTGTGCGCTGGTGCGGGCACTGCCGAGTTCTCTCCTTTACAACAAAACACACTTACGGTCCTCCTCCATCTCCATAGCTGTCCTTTCTGTCTCTCTCTCTCTCTCTCTCTCTCTCTCTCTCTCTCTCTACAGGTGGTGTATCACTACAAATGAATCTCTTCAAGTAGGGAGCAGAAAGAAAAAAAAAATCTGATGGGGGGATTAAAAAGAAAGAAGGGATGGGAAATGTCTGAAAGCTGAGTGGACTTCCCATACGGAAAATCTAAGCCTTGTACAAAGTACAAAGACGAAGTCCTTGTACAAGAAAGAATAAAAAAACCGGTGACCAAGAAAAAATACTAAAGTCCCTGGAGTCAAGATGGCCATTGTAGTCAGGAGAAACAAGAAAATTAACTCAAAGATACAAATAAAATCTCTTTCACCTGTGCTCAAATGTAAAAGAAAAATGATTAATTGTTGTTGTCGATGAATCTTCCGTGCAGTATGCCGTCGTCCAAGAAACTTTTCGGTTCCTGACGTTTTATCTAGAGCTGCGCTGGACATCTTCGGAGGTGCTCCTCGCGACGCTCTCTTGTCGACTGACGAGTTGGACAATGCATAGATCAAATGGTTCAAATGGCTCCAAGCACTGTGGGAATTAACATCTGAGGTCATCAGTCCCCTAGACTTAGAACTACTTAAACCTAACTAACCTAAGGACATCACACACATCCATGCCCGAGGCGGGATTCGAACCTGCAACCATAGCAGCAGTGCGGTTCCAGACTGAAGCTCCTAGAAAGGAAGTAAAAGCAAGTCTTGCAATGTAAGCTTTCACGGCCGGTATTGTCTTCACTTAAAACTTCCGGGCTGATAGGCCGTGGTCGAAGTATAAAACTCTCTCCTGACGTTTCGTCTCCGACTGCGGGAGAACTCCCGCAGGAGAGAGTGTTATACTTCGACCACGGCCTATCAGCCCGGAAGTTTTAAGTGAAAAGCAAGTCTGTACAATGTTCTTTATGCGTGTCGATTATCGAGGCCTTCCGTGATTGTAATGTCTTTCGCCTTCATCATTAAAATCATTTATTCCTTAGACAGGTATCACATATTAATCGAGACGTGGCGGAGGCTGCATAAAACGAGTTGACAGAAGTGGTTGTCAAATATTATATTGGCAACGGCGTGCCAGTCAGAAAGCAGCTCATATAGGTTATAGAATCTCACGGAGAAATTCATTAAAAACAGCGTTAACGAGAAAGTTATGAGAGAAATTAACGATAAATGTGCGAGGGAAATTAAAATTCATGGAAAAGAAATAAAAACTTAGCTGTTTCCTGATGACACTGCAATTCTGTTTCAGACCTTAAGGTTGGTTGGTTGGTTTGTGGGGGTTTAAGGGACCAGAGACCTTAAGGTCTTTGAAGAGCAGTTTATCGGAATGGATAGTGTTTGCAAGACTGAAAATCAATGAAAGTGAAACATGGGTAATTGAATTTAGTCGAATTAAATCAGGTTATACCGAAGGAACTCGATTAAGAAATAAAAATGTTCAAATGTGTGTGAAATCTTATGGGACTTAACTGCTAAGGTCATCAGTCCCTAAGCTTACACACTGCTTAACCTAAATTATCCTAAGGACAAACACACATGCCCGAGGGAGGATTCGAACCTCCGCCGGGACCGGCCGCACAGTACATGGCTGCAGCGCCCAAGGCCGCTCGGCTAATCCCGCGCGGCGATTAAGAAATAAAAGACTACCGTAATAGATTAGCTTTTCTGTTTGGAAAACAAAATACCCTATGATGGCCGAAGTAGGGAAGATATAAAATGCACATTGGCAATAATTAAAAAAAGCATTTCCGAAAAAGGGGAAAATAAATTTAAATGTTAAACTATTTTCTGAAAGTACTTGTCTGGAGTGTTGCTCTGTACGGAAGTGAAACGTGGGCGACAGGCAGTTCAAGGATCAAGAGAACAGACGCTTTTTTAATGTTGTTCTATAGAAGAAAGCTGAGGAATAAATGGGTAGATCGGGCAAGGAGGAACTGAATCAAACTAGAGAGAAAAATTTATGGCACAACTTGACGAAAAGAAAACATCAGTTGATAGCACACATTCTAAGGGACCAAATAATCGTTAATTTGGTAATGGAAGAAAATGTTGAGGGGAGACGGACTGTTGAGGGAAAGGATACCAAGACTCGGGTACAGTAAGCAGGTGAAATGGATGTATAGTATTTATGCAAAGATGAAGATGCTTGCGAAGGGCAGACTAAGGTGGAGAGCTGCGTAAAACAAATTTTCAGATTAAAGACGACGACGAAAACAAAAAGTGGGCTACATGGTATAATACCTGACAGAAGTCTTATCGATGACTGCTAACCTGATAACCTCGATTCTGCTGCTAACCACCACAATTTTTGTAATAATGACACCGGTAAAACTATATGTACACGCTTTTCAAAATACTGTTTAACTTATATAAACTCATAACATAAAATTATGGTCGGATTTTGTATGTTCATGTCTACTAACATCCTCTAATGCCAGTAACGATTTTCGCATTGCGGTACGCTCTAACGTAAATGAGATCTCTCCCATTTTAATAGGTAAACACAACAGCGAACTCAAACGAAGCACTTGAGTAATTGAGAAGAATACTGCCAATGCAGCCAACAGGCGGCCCAATATTCCACAGAAAATTTTTGATCTGCTCAAAATTATTACAAAACTTCTGAACCTATTCCATATTATTCGTACTTCTTGCAATACTGAGCAATTACATTCACCGTCTGTGGGCCGCTGAAATATGAACCCTTAGATCTACCAGATCTATTGGAAATAGACACGAAACTAGTACAGCTGAATGAAGACAAAATAGTAAGAGAAATCGCCTTACTTCCTCCTGATAAAATGTTTAACAGCTGACCTCCCCAATTCCCAGCATTACGAACGCAACAGACTTCTGCAAAATGTTCAGTTATCCCAGATTAGAGTCTTCAAGGCTACGCTAGGGACTAAAAATACTTGTCAAGACAATAGAGGTATGTGCGTGTACGGAAGTGAAAAATATGGGATCAGATTTAACGACACTTCATGGTAGCTTTTAAGTCGTTGAGTCTGAAGAGAAACACGTACAGCTCTTCGCTAACGGATTCCTTCCAGACCTAATCACAATTGCTGTCCATGAATATCTAGAGCTGAGTACGTGCACTTCTCCATCGCTTCTCAAACGGTCCGCATTACGGTGACAGCCGAATGCTAGGAACCTCTCGACACACAGTCGTCCCGCTATATTACTTCCGCGATCGTGTCTTATGACTAACAACTTACTATGTAAGCAGCTGATAAAGGCGTGCTCCAGTAGATCAGCTGGAGATATGGACTTCCAAGAAGTTAACAAGCTACTGCTGAATAAAGGAGCGGCATTATACAGCTTACAGGCTACGTTACTGTTATTTGACCAGCATATCATCGCCTCTCATTTTTGTTCGCGAGTCCTGTGATTTGTTTATAGTACACACGCCCTAAAGTAAGAAGGATTATGGAATGGAGCCATAGTCTAATGATTACTAATTGCCTAAGGTGATATTACGGTCATTGATCCGGTTATCGTGGAGTGAAATTTGTATGAGCTCATGATATTTAGCTGACTAATATGGCAAGCGCTTAACAAGACAGCTTAAGACGGTATGTGATGGTAGAAGGAATGAGGCTGGAACGTTCACCTTGAAGAAAATAAGTTTCAAATCTTTCAAGAGAACGTACAGAGTAGCTTGATTCCGTACGACGGTCTTACTGCGACGCGCTAGTCGTATCAGTCTGTTTACTACACTGGGTCAGACTCCAGCTTTTGTCATTTCCTCCAGTCAA
The DNA here is from genome assembly GCF_021461385.2 of Schistocerca piceifrons. Taxonomy (NCBI): domain Eukaryota; kingdom Metazoa; phylum Arthropoda; class Insecta; order Orthoptera; family Acrididae; genus Schistocerca; species Schistocerca piceifrons. Next base: position 137,554,169 of record NC_060144.1, read on the forward strand.
ATATCTCGACTGTGGATCATCAGCGTGGATACCTCATTTGTCACCTTCAACGGGCTGTAGGTAAATGTCTGTCATACACAGTTCCGATAATGTCGCTGTAAATCTTCCCACATCACTTATCACCGCATACACGCTCGTCTAACTTGGCGGTTGGCTTATCGCTTTATCAGAAAAAACAAGACGAGTTACGAGGGGCCTTGGGCTTGTCTACAAGTAGCCAGAATAGTTGAGACTCAGTAAGTTCTCGCCCCGGATTCTTTAAAGAAACGGAATTCCCATGAATAAAATGCCGTTCTTCTTTAACTGTTTGTGGTACAATGATATAAGTTTGCAAGTACATTCAGTGGCATGTGTTGATACCGTCTGTAAACTATATTTCGAAAAGAATTAGCAGTAAGGAAGTAATAAATTAAAAATCATGCGTAGTGCTAGTTTTACTGCTTGAACAACGAAAATGTACTAAGCGATAAACTTTTTTCCTTTCATTATCATGTGCGGTAAGGGGAGGGGGGGGGGGGAGGGGAAGGAAGTGTTTGTTAGCAACTTTCAACAAACTTTACACATCATTTCAAACATTTTCGAAACTTTTTCTAGCTAAGTGCTCTCTTTCTCAAATACTGCACGTATAGTCAGGGAAATTTGCGCGACGTGATATATACTACGTGGAGAGATACATAACTTTAACACTTGACTTCCTGTGTTAAACGTTTAACGTAAGATTGTATATCTTAATAAATACATCCTGACAGAATTTTAAATTCGGCCAATAATTATATGCCACTCGAATGGCAACCTGCAACTTAAACTGTGCTCTTTCCAGCCGATATATTTTTTAAGTCATTCATCCGCCTTTCAACTTATTTGACTTTGTCCTCCAGTTTTCTCGTCAGAGGCTTTTTATCTCTGCGTAACTACTACACCAACTATTCCTGCCGGCCGGGGTGGCCGAGCTGTTCTAGGCGCTACAGTCTGGAACCGCGTGACCGCTGGGGTCGCAGGTTCGAATCCTGCCTCTGGCATGGATCTGCGTGATGTCCTTAGGTTAGTTAGGTTTAAGTTGTTCTAAGTTCTAGGGGAGTGATGACCTCAGAAGTTAAGTCCCATAGTGCTCAGAGCCATTTGAGCCTTTTTTTGATTGTGCGTGACGTCAGAGCTCGTCACACCCCTCATTAGAATTTACGGGATTTAGGTGACTTGGGTGCGCAGATGTGGTGTCAACTCCCTCTAACGACCTACCAAGGTCTCACTGCTTCCATACCACGACTCATCACCACTACTGTCCGTGTCAAAGGTTGACATACCGGGTATTAGATAGGTGGTCTTAACGTTCTAGCTGATTAGTGTATATCTAAATTAAGTTTTAATTCATCGATAATGGATACGAAGTCGTGTTGCTTACAATATATGCTCAACCACCTTTCACAATGAAAAAGCACATGTTTAGGAGGAGTAAGTCTTTGATAATTTTGACATTAAAGTAAGCTTGGTTTTCCACTATATGACAAGCGGTCAACTCCTGTTAATCAGCTTCTAATGATCTCAAATTCCTTGTCGATATCCACGTACGACCAACAACGTATTTCGGACGGTAAAATGGACCAGCTTAATTCAAAAACAATGTACCTACATGTATAGATTTGGACGGTGATTCAGACATCAGAATATTTTACGATTAGATGATGGGAGCAGCCGAAACTGGTAACAGAGGATTGTTAAAAATTTGTGAGACCAAGACGGATTTTTGCAAATAAAATGTCACAATATGACCCTGGACTCAAAAAGGGGTTGAAAGGGCTCTGAGCACTATGGGACTTAACATTTGAGGTCGTTAGTCCCCTAGACTTAGAACTACTTAAACCTAAGAAACCTAAGGACAGCACACACATCCATGCCCGAGGCAGGATTCCAACCTGCGACCGTAGCAGCAGCGCGGTTCCGGATTGAAGCGCCTAGTACCGCTCGGCCACAACGAGCGGTCCCCGGACTCATTTACAGATTTTTTTTTCCTCCAACTGACAAAAAGGAATGATTCTTTTTCCATCACTATTTAGGATGGTGTGCTACTGTTCAGAACCGTGAAGGAAGCTGTAACGACTCTTATCACAGGGTACAGTAAGGACAACATCCTTATCTTACGCTGTGCTTGGCTAAGGCGTGAAGCACTGTCTTCAGTGGCTAACACGACATATTGAACAAAAATGGCTCTGAGCACTATGCGTCTTAACTTCTGAGGTCATCGGTCGCCTAGAGCTTAGAACTAATTAAACCTAACTAACGTAAGGACATTACACACATCCACGCCCGAGGCAGGATTCGAAGCTGCGACCATAGCGGTCGCTCGGTTCCAGACTGTAGCGCCTAGAACCGCACGGCCACTCCGGCCGGCCATATTGAACAGTTTCATATTACAGCCGGTAGAATTCTAGGATTGTGGCTTCTCTCTGGTAGTGGAGAATTTCTGAATATTAGGGTCAGTGTGACGGAACGGAGGAATCTGCGTGGTTTGTACTGTAGGGGCGTGGTCGCCGGTTTCCATCGGCTGCGTGTTGCGGACAGAGAGAGATGGCCGGACCCGTGTCCCGGACAATAAATTGCTCCATAAGCGACCAGCAAAGTGCGGAGCGTCTGGGAATTAAAGCGTGTCTCTCGGCTGACAGATGGCGAGATTAACGCCGAGAGAAGTCGGCGCCGGCGCAGATTAACGCCGCGGCTAGCGTGCCGCTGGCGTGAGTTACGGTAGAGCTCACTGGCACCATCATTCTTCTGGAGTAGACTAAACCTCAAAAATGAAACCTTCCTCACTTCTCTGGATTATAAAACTCTCTTGGCTCACTCAGTTATCTACCTAGATTTACCGAACAATGTGGCGCAGTGGTAAGCACACGGAAGTCACATTCCAGGGGAGCGGGTATTATAATCACTGCAAGGCCAACCAAATGCAGATTTTTTCGTTGTTTCCCTAAGTCGCTTAAGATGAATGTAGGGCTGGTTTCATCAAAAATGGACAAGACCAACTTTCCTCCCCATCCTACCCGAATCACAGTTTCATCTACAGTGTATCTACATGATTAGTCTGCACTTCATACTTAATTGCTTAACGGAGGGTTCAAGAGTTATGATTTCTCCTCTTTTATTGCGATAGTCATTTCTCATTAAATAGGAGAGAGAAAACAAAATATTTTTCTTTCAGAGAAGAAAGTTCTTGACCGAAATTTCGCCAAGAGATCTCGCCGTCGTTTTAATGACTGCCATGACAAGTCGCTTGTTATATCCGTGACATTCTTGTATCGATTTACGTTGTAATTTTCGATGTCCTCTGTCAATCCTATCTAGCAAAGATCCCATACCGCGCAGCATTACTTCAGAACACGACGATAAAGAGCCGAGCAGGCCGTCTATTTAGCAGATTTGTCGTGTCTTGTAACAGTTCGGCCAATAAAACCTATCTTTGCTTCTTCTCCACAACATTTATATGAGAGTTTCAAGTTAAGTTGTTAATACTTGTATTATCAAAGGACTTAGTTGAATCGACAATTTTTAAATCTGAAATTTATTCTGTAAATCAAACTTAACGGAAATCTTTTTGTACTCATGGGAAACTTCTCACATTTTTATTGTTCATGATCAACTGACATTTCTGGGAGCATTCAGATGTTGTTGCTGTGGTCTTCAGTCCTGAGACTCGTCTGATGCAGCTCTCCATGCTACTCTATCCTGTGCAAGCTTCTGCATCTCCCAGTACCTACTGAAACCTACATCCTTCTGAATCTGTTTAGTGTATTCATCTCTTTTACCCTCCACGCTGCCCTCCAATACTAAATCGGTGATCCCTTGATGCCTCAGAACATGTCCTACCAACCGATCCCTTCTTCTAGTCAAGCTGTGCCACAAACTTCTCTTCTCCGCAATCCTATTCAACACCTCCTCATTAATTATATGATCTACCCATCTAATCTTCAGCATTATTCTGTAGCACCACATTCAGATATCATTTAACAATTCGTTTTCATCTTTTGACGACTTCACTAGATGGCAAGTAATAGCATCCTCTGCAAACTGATCCCTGTACTCCTTCCTAAATCATTTTACACCTTAAGAACAGCAAGTGGTCTATAACACTTCCTTGATGAACTGCAGACAATAATTCGCTTTCGGTAGACGATTTCCCGTCAGTTACTACCAACTGTGAGCTTCTCATCATGAAATTACAGCCCTAGTCGTCCAATGCAGACGATATTTCATTATATGTGATTTGTTAAGACGCCACTTCTGAGGCATGGTGTCAAAAGCCTTTTGGAAATTTATAAATATGGCATTAACTTGCGACCCCCTGTCGACAACACTTAAATTTTAGCGTGAATGAAGAGGCAGCCAACGGCTTTGCCGCAGTGGTAACACCGGTTCCCGTCGGGCTTGGCTAGCACTTGGATTGGTGACCGTCCGGGTGTGACAAGCGCTGTTGGCAGGCAGGGTGCATTCAGCCCTTGTGAGCTCAACTGAGGAGATACTTGACTGAGAAGTAGCGACTCCCGTTACGAAAACCGACAACGGCCGGGAGAGCGGTGTACTGACCACATGCGCCTCCATATCGACATCCAGTGACGCGTCCCGTTGATGATACGACGGACGGACGGTCGGTCGGTACCGTTAGGCCTTTAGAGGATTCTTCGGATGGGGTTTAGCGTTTAATGAAGAGCCAGATGTGTTTTATAGCATATTTTGTGAAACCGTCTTGGTTGTGTCCCTCTCTAATGACTCAGTGGAATTTTGGAAATTTGTGGTAAGTTACTATGGGACCAAACTGCTGAGGTCATCCGTCCCTAGGCTTAAACACTACTTAATCTAACTTAAACTAACTTACGCTAAGGAAAATACATACACCCATGCCCGAAGGACGACTCGAACCTCCGACGGAGGGAGGCACGCGAACCGTGGCAAGACGCCCAGACCTCGCGGCTACCCCTCAGCGGAATTGTCAACCCTTCTTTATTATTTTCTTTTTCTACGCGATTTCCAACAATATGCGAGACAGGCCGCTACAAATACAGACCCACTTTACGAGATGCACCCCAAACCTGTGAGAGTGAAAGTACCATACAGAAGAGTTCTGTACTCCCGTTTCAGGAGCTGTTTAAATGAACCAAAGGAGTTTCGATTTCAATAAAATTCTTCGGTCTGTGTATCCTCGTCGTGGTGTAGAGTTCTCCTACATTTGGTCTACTGCTTCACGGGTTCAATTCAATACCCCATTCACTCTGTCTCATGGTATGGTGCCATGTGACGATGTCGATGATTCGTCTTCGCACGGGGACATTAAACTCGGCGGTCTCTCGGTGCTATTCGAGAGGTGTGAGCTATTGCCGCCAATGAATCTAATTCTTCTTTCATTCACCCATAACAAATAGCCATCAGTCATCCACACGACACAGACACACACTTGACACTTGACGACAGATCGAATATATTCAATGGCAAATCACCTCCACTGAGTGGATGGCCAGGTCGGCAATGTGGTGTTGCCTCACTTACTCCGAACATTCATTTGCTGTGTTTGGGACTGACAGACTTTTCATTATGTATATTACAATTGCTCCTAGCAATAGTTTCCATATCAAAAGTGTTTATATAGTTTTCTGTGACTCCTGGAAAGTTTCAACGTTTGGAGCTTGTCCCTGCCCCTTGCCCTCTGTATGAATATTTGTCTGTGCCTCGTTCATAACATCCATGTGTTCTAGGTGGCAAACACTAATAATAATAACCACATAGCAGTGGTAAGGATGGCGATTATCATTGAAACAAGAGGTTTTCGGTTATACCAGTGCTTCTCCATCTCGAAATTAACCTGGCTGTTAAAACTGCTCAGAATAACCGGCTTTGAAATAAAAGTTTTCGGTTTTTATTGCTATTATTGCTAACAAAGGCAGAAACATTCGAAGACTCCCTCAGACTTTTACATCATATGTTTCAAGATAGAATGGAAATATCAAATTAAACACCGTTCGCTTCTTTTAACAAAAAGAATTAAGGGGTTGGCCGGTTGCTGTGGCCGAGCGGTTCTAGTCCGGAATCACGCGGCTGCTACGGTCTTAGGTTCGAATCCTGCCTCGGGCATGGATGTGTGTGAGTTCCTTAGGTTAGTTAGGCTTACGTAGTTCTAAGTCTAGGGGACTGATGACCTCAGATGTTGAGTCCCATAGTGCTTAGAGTCGTATGAATCTTTTTTTTTAATTAAAGGGGTTGAATACTAGAAAAAGTTCACAATAATTCTCTTACTGATTCTTCTCTTCTTGTCGTGACGGTCGTACAGCTACCGCCGCATCCCGGACGTCTATAACCAAACGCCCCCACCTCGACATTCGTCGTTATCCTCTCCTGTTCCTCTCCTATCCGTTGCATCTTTGAATCTTTGATACCCCTCAGCCACCGTTTCTGCAGTCTTCCTCTTCTCTGTCTTCCAGGAGGTTGCCATGAAAGTACTCTCTTGGGCCATCTCTCTTTTTTCCATTGTTTCGATATGCTTCAACTGTCCTAGCTGTCTTTCTTCTGTCCTATCCGCAAGCCTCTAATGTTTCTGATTGAAATTCCAGACGTTGTCCTCAGGTGATCCATTTATAGAGTTCTAAGTCTTTTTTCACGTCTTTCTGTGAGTTCCTAGCACCTACTCCCACAGCTTGTTATTGGTTCCATGATGGATTTGTATAAATGCTTTTAACCATTAAACTCTTTTCGAGGACCAAAGTATAGGACTCAATTTTTGTAAAGCCACCGTCCTCTGCATGATACGCTTTCGTATATATAGGTTCGATAACTTAGTCTTACTGATTCTAAACTCTTACATCTCTGCTCAAAAATCATGCTGTAATCGAGAATCGTACTAATATCTAGGCAGTACGAATAGTCAGTGCAAAAGGGTGAAAACTGAGGTTTCCAAACACTATCTTTCGTGCGAAGTTGTCTGTTTTCAAAGGATACAAGCAGACAAGGCATATTATGTAGACAGCAGATTATCTAGTTTCTATTTTTATGGCAAACTATGAATGAATTACAAGTTTTTAATTTATTACTGTTACCGTAACTTCCTTTCTTTTATTATTTCATAGAAATAGCAGGCAAATAACTTTTTGTATAAAATTTGTAGCGTTCTTTCTCTGTAATTATTTCGAATGAAAAACCCCTTTTAGTCAAAAACATCTCTATATTTGAATAAAAATGATTTCTTACTGAAAAAACCAAAAATCCTCTTTCAGACATTCAGATGAACAGTTTAGATAATAGGCAAAATATAATATGACTAGGAACAATAATTACACGATAATAGCTAAAAATTTCATTACTGAATTAATTCACTGAAAGTGTTTACTGTCCAGTCCGTTCATAAGCACTCGCTCTGTAATGTGTTCATCTGTAAGTTGACCATTTTCGTCAGAATCAATATCATTCAAAGACGATATCAGTCTCTCAGAACCCACAAAACTTCCTACTTTATTCTTTTAATAAAAGTTTTGTATAAAAGCGAAAAATTTTAGCGCCACTGCTATGGAAAATTTGATATATCAGTGGTATAAACTGTCAGTGAGAAGTAAAAATACCTGTTAAAACAGGGACCAAAGAAACATCGAAAAATACCGGTTATTCACAACTAAAGTAGCGGTATCGGTTTTAGTCTGGCAGTTTTCCCCCACCCGTAACCTGTGGACACTGTTCGGACGCGGCACGACTTGCATAATTTGCCACCGCAGCTCGTTAAGAATATCGAGCTGCCGGAGTTTACGTAAGTCGCGGCTGTAACAGTCGCGAGCCGAGACCTCGCGTGTGGCGCAGTCGTTACTGCGGCGTCGATGCCCCGCGGCGGGTCTGGAATGCGGCGCGCGCCGAGCACTCGGCACGAATATCGCGGGGGCGTCGACGTACAACACGACGCGCGCGCGGGGGGCTCTGCCGGGCAACCACTCTGTGCTGGAAAAGCCACAATCCTTACTTTCTTCAGCAGATGAAATCTGCTGTACTTCCCGTAGAATAGAAACGTAGGGCGGCCAAAATAACACTTGACCGAGCGATATTTTGAGGACCTTAAGATAGGCAAGCAGTAAAGGAAACAAAAGAAAAATTCGGAGTAGGTATTAAACTCCATGGAGAGGAAATAAAAACTTTGAGGTTCGCCGATGACATTGTAATTCTCTCAGAGACAGCAGAGGACTTGCAAGAACAGTTGAACGGAATGGGCAATGTCTTGAAAGGATGATCCAAGATGAACATCAACAAACACAAAACGAGGATAATGGAATATAGTCAAATTAAATCGGGCGATGCTGAGCGAATTAGATTAGGAAATGAGACACTTAAAGTAGTAAAGGAGTTTTGCTATTTGGGGAGCAAATTAGCTGATGATGGTCGAAGTAGAGAGGATATAAAAGGTAGACTGGCAATGGCAAGGAAAGAAGAAATTTGTTAACATCGAGTGTAGATTTAAGTGTCAGGAAGTCGTTTCTGAAAGTATTTGTATTCAGTGTAGCCATGTATGGAAGTGAAACATGGACGACAAATAGCTTAGACAAGAAGAGAATAGAAGCTTTCGAAATGTGGTGCTACAGAAGAATGCTGAAGGTTAGTCGGGCAGATGACATAACTAATGAGGAGGTATTGAATAGTGGAGAAGAGACGTTTGTGTCACAACTAGACAAGAAGAAGAGACCGGCTGGTAGGACATGTTCTGAGGCATCAAGGGATCAGAAATTTAGCATTGGAGGGCAGCGTGGAGCGTAAAAATCGTAGAGGGAGACCAAGAGATTAACACACTAAGCAGATTCAGAAGGATGTAGGCTGCAGTAAGTACTGGGAGAGAAAGAAGCTTGTACAGGATAGAGTAGCATGGAGAGCTGCATCATACCAGTCGCAGGACTGAAGACCACAACAACAACAACATAAGATAGGCAACCCAAATTACATAACCCGCCCTGGGTGCGAAAGGTGTACGTTGAGCTGCCTGTCTTAAGGCGCATCGAACATTTTCCAGGCCAGTTTTATTTTGCCTGCTCTATAGTTATAGAGGTCGAATGGTGTACTGCGCACGTCGCAAACATCAAACTGGCAGTCTTACGTGGATTTCGTACAACGCTGTTTGTTTGCTTTTTGTGATAAGACCAAATCTTTAATGTTACAAGTACTGGCACTATTTTTTTCACTTAATTTATTAGTAACAGCTATGGTAAATTATTGGTCCTACAGTGGGTGCGAACAAAAATACGAGGGTGAGTCAGATGAAAACCGTAAATTTGTAATAACAAATCGAAATTTCGCGCCGTTATCCTGTAAGTTGGTAAGCGTGCTACAAACAGCGTGCAGAATGGCCTGTAGGTGGCAGCATAGTGTAGATGCACACATACCGTCGCAGTATCAGTATAAAGATGGCCGCCCCACTTGCGAAATGCACCAGGGAAGAACAGCGTTCTGTTATTCGGTTTTTGCGTAGAGAAGGTGTGAAATTCATCGACGAATGAAGGTTCAGTACCGTGATGCATGTTTGTCACAGCAGCAAGTCTACGAATGGAGTAGGGAGTTCGCAAATGGCGTGACTTCAGTGGAAGATGCTCCTCGTCCAGGTCAGGCACAACGAGTTGTGACTCCACAGAACATTGCAGCAGTTGAAGCAATAGCGAAGGAAAATCACTGAGTGACACTCAATGACATTGCAGCATATTTACAGATTAGTCATGGGTGCATGATGTGCTCCAGTTTCACAAAGTGTCTGCAAGATGACTGCCACGGCAACTGAGTCCTGAAATGAGAACACGACGTGTTGATGCTTGTGAAGAACTACTTCGGCGCTTTTAACGAGAAGGTGATGGCTTCCTTGCAAGAATCGTTACTGGGAGCGAAACCTGGGTTCACTTCCATCAACGGAAAACGAAGAGAGCGAGCAACCCAGACCTTGCCCCAAGTGATTTCCATATGTTTGGACCACTCAAAGACGCAATGGGAGGAAAGAAGTTACGTTCTGATGAAGAGGTACGCCACACGGATTACCAAAAGAATTTTTTTCTAAAGGAATTTATGCACTTGGTAAGTGCTGGAGGACTTGCATTGAGCGTGGGGGAGATTATGTTGAAAAGTGATACAGCTTTGTACCATTTCTGCACAATAAATAATATTTAAAAAAATATTTAAGGTTTTCATTTAACTCACCCTTGTACATCGACAGAGGAAAATTTATTCTTCATAGCTATGTACTACAAAGGCCTAGTTATTGTTACCATTTGGAGTAGAAACACCATGTGCCTTCCCGACTTCAGCAATATACCACCTCCAGTTCTAAGATGGTGCTGAAGGTCTCGAACAACATTCAGAAGAATCCTCAGCTACCCACTCATCGAGATATTGGGCAAGCAAAACACAAGTGCTTGAAATCAAGAAAACCGTCGTGTTGCGCAGCAGACAACCTTGTTGGGTTCTCTTTCAGTCTCAACCATTCATGGAAAATACAGTTGGATCAATCTTCAGCAGTCGTCAACCCTTCCATGCGGATACAAGCATTCGGTCTCCCGAGTCACTATGGAGGATCATTAACCTGATTTGAACCGGCCAAAGCAGATGTCGTTACCCGATGCACAAGTGCGGATGGGCTGGTTCTGTAAATTGTGACTGTGGTGCCTCCTTCCAGTCAATCCGCCATAACTCTACTGACTGCCCTCTTCGAGTGTACCGTACAAAGGTACGATAAGGGACATGCAGTGGATGAAGCGATCAAATGTATCAAGCAACTAGATCTGGAGATTTAAGGTTGTTAGAGCTTATGATTGTGCATATTTGTCCACAGATGTTGTATACACGTACTGTCTTTGTTTTCATGCAACTATTAATAAACAAGTAGCTATTATACTACGAAGAAGCCCTTGGTCAGTTGAAAAACACCGCGCGAGACAGTATAATAAAAGGTAAATACCGGTGTGCTAAATTACATGACTGCGTGGCCATATAGTTCCGAGACAACTGCTAGATACATTCACTAGTGTGATGCGAGACATTTCGAGCAATGTTTAGCTGTAGAGTAGATGTAAATGTTACAGTGAGTAATTTATTCCAGATTATACTGATAATGACTATTAGGAAGTTGACTCACGAAGTAAAATATACTTATAGTACCTGTGGTGTAGGGAATAATCAGGAGCAATTAATAGTTTTGTGTTTCCTTTAAAATGAACAAATATTAAAGCTATGTCAGCAAAAAGTAAAAACAAAAGGGAAAGACGGCGTCGCTCAAAATATTTAGAAGTGTGATAAATCGCTGTCAGTAGCTGGAAAGTGGTTACTGCGCTAGGTATGAAACAATTTTACAGATACGCATAACCTGGATTAATTGCTGTTATATCCCAACCACGTCACAACACAATAAACCTGTGTCTAAATAGCCGCGTATCAAAAATTCTAACATGTCAGTAAGACAATCTACCTGTTCCCTGCACAGTATGAAGAGAAATGAAACGTGTGGGGATCAACAAAGTCATCCAAATGAACTAACTCGTAAAAAATGTAATGAAAAAGAATTTCCTCCGGCTGCGTGCTGATGGGATCTTAACAGTTAGGTATTGGCCGTACGAAGATTTAAGAAAAATGCTAGGAGAACATAAATAGGATACCTTGGAAGCACGACGACGTGGTTCTTACAAGAATTTTGGGTAAATTTAAGGGTATTTTCAAAAAAGACTCTGGGACTATTCCGCTGTAACCATTGTACATCTCGCGTAGAACCATGAGAATAAGGTGAGAGAGATTAGGTTTCTCAATGAGGGATACTGACGGTCGTTTTTCCTTCGCTCAACACTCGAATGAAAAGTTAAAGGATCATGTTGAAACGATGTACGCTCTGTTATCCAAAGCACAATGGCTTGCGTTGCATGTATGTAGATACAGAACCGGAAGGATGACCTGAACACCACTGTTTTTCTATGTACGTTCCTATTGGATGTAATGGTGTGCGTTCTCGCTCGCTGCGAACTGCTTACTCGTCCAGTTGTTGGGGATCCTACAGTTTCGTGTGAATTTTACACCACGGTGAATCATTGCATCCTTAAAATCTTCCACTCAACAGCGAGATCAGACATTTGTTTCTTTCATCATGGCAAAGCCCCAAAGCAGCGATGGAAAAGGTGGTAATATTAGGCGTTGGAGTCCTTGATCACATTCCCTATGTCCTATATATCGCTAGTTGCAACTGTTGTTTTCCTAAGTGAGGACCCCGTTGAAATGAAGATGTACAGCAGATTTGGGACGATGAGATGACGCTTTGAGAGCACTGAAAGGGAAAAAGTGAAGAAGACAAGAGACATTGTGTGGCAAAACGATTCTACTATTCGAGGTTTTAAGGCGTTCTTTCTTTAGGCCAGTACCGCGCATTTCAGAACGGTATTTATGCCGAGATGAAACACACTGACACCTGTTTCAGTTATATTAACTTTGAGTAACGAGGAAAAGTAGAGGCTACGTTATAACAAAAAAGTTCTGAAGTTCGCGTGTAGCAGCTCCTCTCTATCAGCGTTAATAAAACTGGTAAATATAGTTGTTGAAACGTAGACCTTCACGAATGAAGCAATTTTTGGAAACCAAGTAAGCTGCTGTCTATATCCGAAGGAGATACAGGGGTCTAAATCCCACTATTCACAGAAGTGCGGCAGCCTTTTGACTGTGCCCTAGTTCTGTCAGGAAATTTGTACCGAAGACATTTTTATACATAGAAAGTGAATAATGCTGAAATGTATACAGGGAAAGTAGACACTGAAAGAATACCGCAGGTAGTAGTTACGTAAGACTGACCTCGGGTGCATGGTGCTGGTTGTTCACAGTTTCTAAATTTATCCTTGTGCTATTTTTATTAGACATGAAAGGAGAGGAATGAGTTAAACGTTGCTATGGCTACGAACGGCCATATTTAACTGATGGATTGCCGTACCATCGCGACACAGGACGAGGAGTTATTATGAAAACTGACCTAAACGAAAGTAATGGACAGCTTGATTATTGAATTAACCTAATGTTCACCACGCTTGTAGTTTTTGATGTTACTGAAACAATGTGTCTTGATAGGCTACTATAACAACTTCCTTTCAAGAAAAAGGTACGGTTGACGAGTGTGCGTCAGTACAGACAAATGTGACAAAAGAAGAACTACGTTTTGAAGAATCGAAAGATTGAGGAATACGTTTATCACAGCCTGCCGCTAAGAAGTGACATAAAGCAGCAGAAGTGAAGTTCTGGTGCCTAGCCAAGATTAATTCTCTCAGCGGATTACTGTGATTCAGGGAAAAACCTGTTCATAGGGACCTGCCGACTGCTGAAAAGCGGGGACCGGCTACTGCGGATGGATGCGAATGCGAGTGTTTGCGTTTGGGATTATCCGTCCACCGCTCCCGGCATTGAGAGGCGTACCTCGACAAAGGAGCTCGTTGTGGACTGTTACCAGAGGTCGTAAGTTCCGTCTACTGCGACAACAAAGAGAGTTTCCGAATGTCTGTCGCGCGAGTGACTTTAAAGAGGACGTCGGAGTACTCTTCGGAGCGCCCGCCAGACGGTTGCTGTAAATGACTTCCCGGCGTTGTGAATTCGCACACAAGAGATTTACGCGTTTAGCAACAAAGAAAAGAATACAAGAGGAGCTACAGGGTCCCTTTAACCGTTTATCTGCCCTCAAAAGACATATGAACATAACACAGAATGAGTACAAACAAACCACATATTGTCTTCTGTTTGCGTGGGCTAGCAGTCCTAACGTATTTCAAACAAGACGACATGTTCCGGCGAGGCTGCTACTGGATTTATTTATCTCACAATCGCGATTTCTGTGTGTGGCGTTTTCAAGTGATAACTCAACATGAAGTGCGTTAGTACGCTATTATTGCTATTGCTAGCTAGGGATCTAAAGCAAAAACCTTAAAAACTACAGCACAAGCACGTGTGTATCTTGTCGCCGAATGCTGTTCTGTTTGGAGTGGAAGTAGCCATGTCAACAAAACAGATATCCACCTAAGTGATGCGATGAGGAGAGTGACAGGAACTCTTAAGTCCGCACCAACACAATGGCTGTCAGTACTCGCCCCTCCCAACCTCCGACGACAACAAGCAATAACACACGAATGGATGAAACTCAAAATATCCAGAGACTTACCTATTTATCAAACACTGAACAACGCACCACGCATTGGATTAAAAATCTAGAGAACCAGTCCGGATAAACAATGGCCAAAACGTTCCAGAAAGCTACACTACTGGCCATTAAAATTGCTTCACACAAAGATGACGTGCTACAGACGCGAAATTTAGCCGACAGGAAGAAGATGCTGTGATATGCAAATGATTAGCTTTTCAGAGCATTCAGACAAGGTTGGCGCCGGTGGCGACACCTACAACGTGCTGACATGAGGAAAGTTTCCAACCAATTTCTCATACACAAGTAGCAGTTGACCGGCGTTTCATGGTGAAACGTTGTTGCGATGCCTCGTGTAAGGAGGAAAAATGCGTACCATCACGTTTCCGACTTTGATAAAAGGTCGGATTGTAGTCTATCGTGATTGCAGTTAATCGTATCTCGACATTGCTGCTCTCGTTGGACGAGATCCTATGACTGTTAGCAGAAAATGGAATCGGTGGATTCAGGAGGGTAATACGGAACGCCGTGCTGGATCCCAACGGCCTCGTATCACTAGCAGTCGAGACGATAGGCATCTGATCCGCATGGCTGTAACAGATCGTGCAGCCACGTCTCGACCCCTGAGACAACAGATGGGGACGTTTGCAAGACAACAACCATCTGCACGAACAGTTCGACGACATTTGCAGCAGCATGGACTAACAGCTCGGAGACCATGGCTGCGGTTACCCTTGACGCTGCATGACAGACAGGAGCGCCTGCGATGGTGTACTCAACGACTAACCTGGGTGCACGAATAGCAAAACGTCATTTTTTCGGATGAATCCAGGTTCTGTTTACAGCATCATGATGGTCGCATCCGTGTTTGGCGACATCGCGGTGAACGTACATTGGAAGCGTGTATTTGTCATCGCCGTACTGGCGTATCACCCGTCGAGGTGGTATGGAGTGCCATTGGTTACACGTCTCGGTCACCTCTTGTTCGCATTGCCGGCACTTTGAACAGTGGAAGTTACATTTCAGATGTGTTACGACCCGTGGCTTTACCCTTCATTCGATCCCTGCGAAACCCTACATTTCAGCAGGATAATGCACGACCGCATGTTGCAGGTCCTGTACGGGCCTTTCTGGATACAGAAAATGTTCGACTGCTGCCCGGGCCAGCACATTCACCAGATCTCTCACCAATTGAAAACGTCTGGTCAATGGTGGCTGAGCAACGGGCTCGTCACAATACGCCAGTCACTACTCTTGATGAACTATGGTATCGTGTTGAAGCTGCATGGGCAGCTGTAGCTGTACGTGCCACCCAAGCTCTGTTTGACTCAATGCCCAGGAGTATCAAGGCCGTTGTTACGGCCAGAGGTGGTTGTTCTAGGTACTGATTTCTCAGTATCTATGCACCCAAATTACATGAAAATGTAATCACATCTCAATTCTAGTAAAATATATTTGTCCATTAAATACCCGTTAATCATCTACATTTCTTCTTGGTCTAGCAATTTTAATGGCCAGTAGTGTATAATCTAAAAGACGACTGGAGAAATCAGCGGATGGGCCTCCATGATCATAAAAAGTTAGGCAACACTGATCCGACAATCCAACCAAGAAAAATATGGAGCTCCCTCAACCGTCTGAGAACTGTCCAAAGCAACGCTACACAAGTGACGAATTGCCTATGATGACCAATGCGACTGCGGAACATCGGAACAGACTCTGGAGCACATTATGCACGACTGCCCAAAAAGAAAATCCATGTGTACCTGGAAAGACTTTGTACACGAACACGTGCAGCAATTAACTGGTTGGAGTTTTTGGATATCCAGCTGTGATGAAAAAAAAAATTTCCCTCAACTTCTGTTGTCTACTGCTGGTTCTCCACCTTTCTTTACTACCTAAACATACGTATACACAAGAGTTAACATTAATTAATAGAACCGACAATCTGCAGGGACGGATTATTGACTGGAAGTGGAGGAGAAAAATCGGGAATGCATTGTTACCACGGTAGATGGCAGTGTCGAGCCGCAGCACGGCTCAACAGGCAGTGCTCTTTGACGTTTATTCGCCAATATCAGGCCCGCGACTCCTAATACGTCCTTCCTGGGAGGGAATATACGTAACCTACCAGATTGTGACACAACGAGATGTGTAAGCTTGGATCTGACCGTGGTTCGTGCACCGGTAGCCGAAGCAGTTAAGGCGGGAAATCTGTGTTCGAGTCCCGGTCCGGCACAAATTTTCATTTTCATTGTAATACACAGCAAAGGGTGGTTCACATTCGCAACTGAGAATATATTTCGTGTGTGATAAAACAGAGCATAATTTGGCTGATGAATATCGTCTTGTGAAGTAGCAAACAGTGTGATAAAAGTGGGGCACTGTAAATTTCACAATTCGTATTACAGCCTTTGAAGGTTTCTAGAAGCGACTCAGAACACAAAAATTTGAGCAGAAACCCATGCCCGGATATTTACAGTTTGGATGTAAAATAACTTCGAAGATCGGTCCGTTTTCAAATCTCCCGCATCACTATACGCACACAGCGGAGACAATGAGGTCTGCTCCAGAGCTATACAGGAGCCCATGGCATGGACAGTGTTCAGAGTACTCGTCTCTGGGTTGCCTTTTACATGACGAAGGATCTCCTCTTCATTAATTCCATGTAATTACTGGAGTAGTTGTTAAATGAAATAAGAAAATGCATTTGACTACTCTTTCTGACATTCAGTTACATTAAATATTTGTTACTGTTTCTTTTTTTTACGTTGAGACCGCCTTCTCCACCAGTGCCAAGATCTGTCAAAAAAGTTCAAATGGCTCTGAGCACTATGGGACTTAACTGCTGAGGTCATCAGTGCCCTAGAACTTAGAACTACTTAAACCTAACTAACCTAAAGACATCACGCACATCCATGCCCGAGGCAGGATTCGAACCTGCGACCGTAGCGGTCACGCGGTTTCAGACTGTAGCGCCTAGAACCGCTCGGCCACTTCGGCTGGCCCCCAGTTACCTGCCCTGGAGCTTAGTGTATGTTACGGCAGTGTACTTTTCCTCGCCTTGCCGCTGCTGTTCGGTAAGGCGTGTAATTCGACAGCTTCCTTGATTTGTGGGCCGGGTGGTTTTTTTTTTTTTTCTACTCTGGTAGTAGTGGTTCCTTTCTGCTTCCGGATGCTCTTAACACCGGTGTCTGAAGACGTAGTGCTGACCGCCGGTTCTGGCTTGAGTGTGTTATTCCATAGTTGCATTGGTCATCGCACGTTAGGTAGATTTCGCAAATGGTAATTGGTCATGTATTTAAACTGCCACTAGTCTGAGTTACCATCTCGTGAAGTGAATCCAAATCTTGGCTGCCTGTCTCATCGCTTGCGAAGTTTTGGGGGACTTTCCCAGGTCGATCCTTGGAGCAAGGTCTATGCCCCCCCTCCCCTTGGTTTGTTCAGATTTGATGATTTTTTTAAAAAATATTTCAGTGACTGTAATTTCAAGTTTTAAGATGTTTAACTGGTTCTTAAAAGGATTGTTAGTGAGACCTTCAGCTGTGAAACAGTTTAAATTATTACTATTGGAGCCTTCAGCTGAGAAGTAGTTTGAATTTGTTGTCGTTAATGCCTTCTGCCGTGGAACGCTTATTTATTTATTGTCACCTTTTGTTTCTTGTTGTTTCCAAATAAAGTGTACATGATTGAAAAGTAAACTAACCAACAGTAATTGATTATGGCCCTGTCCACAATCGCAACCCAGTCCTCCCTCCATAGGTAATAGGTCTCACCTGTGTTATTAAGAAGTACGATGCGATGTACCGGGTGATCAAGAAGTCAGTATAAATTTGAAAACTTAATAAACCACGGAATAATGTAGATAGAGAAGTAAAAATTGAGACACATGCTTGGAGTGACATGGGGTTTTATTAGAACAAAAAAAAAGTCAAAGTTCACAAATTGTCCGACAGATGCGCGTCGTTTGGTGATGATCGTGTGCTCAGACGCCACTTTCGTCGTGCTTGGCCTCCCAGGTCCCCAGACCTCAGTCCGTGCGATTATTGGCTTGGGGTTACCTGAAGTCGCAAGTGTATCGTGATCGACCGACTTCTCTAGGGATGCTGAAAGACAACATCCGACGCCAATGCCTCACCATTACTCCGGACATGCTTTACAGTGCTGTTCACAACATTATTCCTCGGCTACAGCTATTTTTGATGAATGATGGTGGACATATTGAGCATTTCTGTAAAGAACATCATCTTTGCTTTGTCTTGCTTTGTTATGCTAATTACTGATATTGTGATCAGATGAAGCGCCATCTGTCGGACATTTTTTGAACTTTTGTATTTTTTTGGTTCTAATAAAACCCCATGTCATTCCAAGCATGTGTGTCAATTTGAACCTCTCTATCTACATTATTCCGTGATTTATTCGGTTTGCAAATTTGTACTGACTTTTTGATCACTCTGTACTTAAGAACACAGGCACTACTGTTTTCTTAGACTAAGAGACGGATATCAGATTTTCTACGCTAAATCATTAGGCAGAGACGTGCCGGTTTGTTCGTCCAATTCTTTGGTAGCTGGTTACTGAACTACATTTGTCTGAGTTGACTTTTTCAGCATTATGGTGTAGCTAGTGAATGAAAGTGAACACAGGGAAAACAGAAAGAAAGAAAGAGAGAAAGAAAGAGAGAGAGAGATATTTTACCCTAATCTTATTTTAAGATAATGTCTCTACAACTTTAACAAGGCCTTTGATGGCAACACCGTTGCACACTTGTTTGTCTACATGTGATCGGCGCTTACGGCCGGACGCCGCAGTAAAATCCGGCTGTATCTGGGTGGCGGAGGCATTTAGCATCGTGTTTTACGAGAGCTGACATCCGGAAGATGGGTGCCGCGACGCGGCTACAGGCCGTCTCCAGCGCACAGAGGGTCCCCGCCGGCTAAATTTGGCCCTCGCCTCCAGACGAGAAAGAATGCCGTCGCCGTCGGCGGCGGCGCGTCGGGTCGGGTCGGGTCGCCTCCCCCCCAACGCATTTATTCTTGCGACGCCTTTTGAGAAGAAGGCGGGCGGCCATGGGGATAGCGCGCTCGTATTTTGTTTTGTGGCGTCGGACAGACGGACGGCCGAACGGGCGGCCGGATATGTATAGTCGCGGTAAATATAGAGCCGCTTCCTGCGGGAACTCCTCGCCTTGAACCTGGGTGTGGCCCCGGCGCTCTGGAGCCGCTGGAAGCCATTATCTCCGGGGCACTTAGTGCTCTACGCTCCGTAAGTTGCGGACGCATTAATTTATCAGGCACTCTAATGACATTACCATCAACAAAAGCTGTAGTCTTTGGACAAAATATTTCATCTTATATGCAGGACATTCAGCAGAGTGTATGTTCCGTGTGCATTCCATTGTAGTATGCACTCAGAATTCTAAATAATCACAGAGTACCACAAGGTTCTGTTTTTGGCCCTCTATTTCTGAAATATGTAAATCAGTTTCCATTGTCAGAAAGAGTAAATTTGGTTCCTTTCGGAAATTATAAAAGTATATGAGAAGGCAGCTAATGAAGTATTTGAAAACATTAGTGGATGATCGTCACATTTTAACAACGCCCTGTAAAAACAATTCAGCAGTTGAATCTTCCTGGCATATTAAAACTGTGTGCCGGATCGAGACTCGAACTCGGGACCTTTGCCTTTCGCGGGCAACTGCTCCTTTCTTTCAGGAGTGTTAGTTCTGCAGGTTCGCAGGAGAGCTTCTGTAAAGTCTGAAAGGTAGGAGACGAGGTACTGGCAGAAGTAAAGCTGTGAGGACGGGGCGTGAGTCGTGCTTGGGTAGCTCAGTTGGTAGAGCAGTTGCCCGCAAAAGGCAAACGTCCCGAGTTCGAGTCTCGGTCCGGCACACAGTTTTAATCTGCCAGGAAGTGTCAAGTCAGCTCACACTCCGCTGCAGAGTGAAAATCTCATTCTGAATTCAGCAGTTCTTTAGAACAAAGAAACTATAAAAGTTGTCTACACATATTGTTTAATCTGCATAAAGTATTAAACAAACGTGGATCATTTCCGAGAACGATGCACATACAGTCAGTTCGACAATAAAGTATACGCCATCATTTTATATGTAACGTCCGCAGCGACATCTCTGGTAGCAGTCTCGAATAAGTACTCAATGCGCTTTTGCGCAGAGTGTAAATGAACAGTGTGAGAGTTGAATGTTTCGTTTTGTCGGTTGCAGTTTGAAATAAGTGCAAAAATGTGCGGTATTTATCAAAAATGCCTTCTGGGGTCCGTTACGAAGCAATTTGTTTCGAACGAGCCAAACTGGGTGTTTCAAGATGATAATGATCCAAAACATCGCAGCTGTCTCTGTACAGTGACGAAACAAGACAATGAGGTGTTTATGATGGAATTGCCTGCAATTTCTCTGGATGCAAATCCAATAGAAAATGTTTGGTCGTATATTAAGATGAAGCTTAAAGGAAAGGGAATAAGTACTTTGAAGCAGCTGTCATAAAATGAGGAGGATATGGAGATCGTTACCGAGAAAATGTGCAGAAAATCTCTGAAAAGCATACCAAAAAGACGCCAAGCTATAATCGATACCGGAGGCGATTGGATTAACTATTGGTAATTGTTCAGTTATTAATAACACGTATATTCATGTAAATATATTTATAGTAGTGTCTTATTTCATACATATAACGGCGTATACTTTCTTGTGGAACTGACTACATATGTTCTACTGTTTTAATGTCCAATGTAAGGGCTCCGTGTTGCAAGGACAGAAGCTTGGAGCGATTCTCCACGAATGTTCATCACTAGGCTTCGCTAGCCATTAAACACCCGTGTTGTTTCTGGATTATTAGTGCTTCCATGCTGGAAACTAACAGTTTTATACTTGGGTCGCGCCGTTAGAGTGTTTACAGCACGTCGTAAGTATCAAACCAGCTCCACCATTTATGAGATATTTTTAACTTTCCAGCAGAAGAAAGTACTGTGCCTGGAGATTTACTTTTATGATCATGTTATTCCACGAGAGTTTAGAAATTAAAGGCAGGCAACGCATGAGTGCTCTGTCTTACAGCAAATACCTGTCAAATAACGAAGAGTCCCACTGAAGGCAATATCCATCAGATGCAGTAATCGGAACCGTTCTCATCTAAAGCGATTTTTCACATTAAAGTGAACCGACGGTCTAACAGTCTAACTGAGATTAACAACTGGAAATCAAGAAATTGCCTCCCACCTACGAGAACTGATGATAATACTCGTCGAACAGAACATAAGTTGTCCACCTCAGACTGAGCCTCAAATTTGAAGTTAGCTCCACTCAGGACATATATGTTCAAGCTGTTAGAGCACTGATAATGTTCTTGACAGTCACGTCTTTGTGTGTAAGTAAATGATTTAAGCTTTCTTATTTTGCATGGAAAGTTACGCATCAGCTTCGAAACTCGTTACTATGCAATTGACAGGTCAGACTTTCCTTTGCACAATTTCAGGGTCTTTAAGCCTCTTCCTGACTACGAAGCGCTTTATAGATGTGCGTGTCTTGCATTATTTATTAAATGGGAAACCTTTTATTATTCCTTCACTAATCTTTAAGGTATGAAATAATGGTAATTATTAGTGCACATTTCGAAACTTCTTGTTGACTATCACTGAATGACCGAGCGATATGGAGAAATTGGCTCGAAGTTGGGAGAGCAGTCCTATTATCCAAATGCAGGTATTTCGTGGCTTCTACACTCAGGTTAAGGTAAATGTCGCGAAGTTTCCCATGGAAAGCAGTCGACCGGTTTCCACCTCCGCTATCCTTTATTCCTTCTCTCATGCCGTCGTCATCGACGGTACGTTAAACCGTAATATTCTTTGCTTTGTTTCTGTACACTTGTGAACAAGATTTTCCTTCGAACAACGTCTGCCGGAAGTCATATGCTGCAGGACACATCAAAATGGTATTCCTATGTTATCTCCACATACAGGTTCTATCATTTCCACAAGAGGAATCCGATTCCCAAGTACTGTTCGCTATTTTCGATATTCTCTTTTGTAAGAAAATGTAATTTATAGAAGCTGCAGAGAAAACAGTGTGTCATAGCGTCAAAAACATTTTGATCAAGTGTGTAACGGAGAAAACTAGAATTTAGATGCAATACTTTGTAATTAGATTTAACGCACCGTCATTGGACATAAAACATAATCTCTGATGGGGGGGGGGGGGGGGGCAGGAAATCGACTGTGTCACTTTCGAAGGAATCATCCAGCCATTTGTCTTAAGCGATTTAGGAAGTCAGGGAAAAAATATAAATCTGGATAGCCGGAAGGATACCTGAAAGCTGGTTCTTCAGCAAGCCAGTCTAGTGTCTTACTATTGCGCCCTATCACCCGGTATAAAACTTAGACGAAACATAAAATAGAGAATCTCCTGTAGAAGTACAGAACACTGACGCAACGTGAAAGTATGATGACTTGAGAATTTGGAAATAAAAATTAATTCTCGAAGTGAATACTCGTGTTATTGAGCACGTTAAAAAAGCTGTCTAAAAACGAGTTAGTGGCGGGAATGTTTATTCCTAATAAGAAATGACTAACAACTTCTCATTGATAAATGTTTGGGAAGAAATGGTTCAAATGGCTCTGAGCACTAGGGGACTTAACTTCTGAGGTCATCAGTCCCCTAAACTACTTAAACCTCACTAACCTAAGGACATCATACACATCCATGCCCAAGGCAGGATTCGAACCTGCGACCGTACCAGCAACGCGGTTCCAGACTGTAGCGCCTAGAACCGCTCGGCCATCCCGGCCGGCTGTTTGGGAAGAAAAAGATATTAACTGCAGCGTACGGACCATAAATTATACACTAAAAAAATTTGTAAGAACTGATTTAGTCCGTCAAGGAGACACGCAATTCGTAACAGCTCTCGTGGTAGCTCATAATAAATTTGTCTTGGTCCAAATACATGGAATCAGTTATATAAGTGGTTTCTGTCGTTCGACAACCATTTATGACAGCTCCTAATACAATAGGTACCATGAAGCACACTGTGAGCCCTAACCAGAAACACTGGACTCGCATTCGGGAGGACGACGGTTCAATCCCGTCTCCAGCCATCCTGATTTAGGTTTTTCGTGATTTCCCTAAATCGTTTCAGGCAAATGCCGGGATGGTTCCTTTGAAAGGGCACGGCCGATTTCCTTCCCAATCCTTCCCTAACCCGAGCTTGCGGACCGTCTCTAATGACCTCGTTGTCGACGGGACGTTAAACACTATCCACCCTCACCACCACCCTAACCAGAAGAGTATATTACGGCCGCGCGGTTTGAGGCGTCATGTCACGAACTTCGGGGCCCCTCCTGCAGGAGGTTCGAGTCCTCATATGGTTCAAATGGCTCTGAGCACTATTGGACTTAACATCTCCGGTCATCAGTCCCCTAGAACTACTTAAACCTAACTAACCTAAGGACATCACGCACATCCATGCCCGAGGCAGGATTCGAACCTGCGACCGTAGCAGTCGCGCGGTTCCGGACTGAAGCGCCTAGAACCGCTCGGCCACCGCGGCCGGCTTCGAGTCCTCCCTCGGGCGTGGGTGTGTGCTGTTCTTAGCATAAGTTAGTTTAAGTAGTGTGTAAGTCTAGTGACCGATGACCTAAGCAATTTGGTCCCTTAGGAATTCACAAATTTTTAGTGTATTACGATCAACAAAGAATAAAGAGCTCAAAATGTACCCAGTGCATTACCAGCACAAGACATACGTGGCTGTGTTGTTACGCTGGTAGTTGAAACGATACTCCTCTCATGAAATTATTAAAAATAAACTGAAAGAGGGACTTGGGTTCTGTGCATTGGATTTTTGTATGCTGATCACGGGGGGAGGGGGGGGGGGAGGGGAAGGGCAGCGAAGGAGCGTTTCCACTAGTAGAGCAAAGACACACCAGAGGTGCTCTAGACAGCTGACCTCACAAAAGGTCAGAACTTTGTTCCAGGTGGACATCCGCGAGACGAAACACTCCTGACAATGGTATCGGAGATGGCTAGCTCATAGTGCGCGCCAGCCTGTCATACACCAACAATTAAATTGAACATTAGAAGAGAGATACAGTATCTAAAGCTCAGGACAACACAAACTGACATTAAAAAATGGAATCTAATATAACTAAATACTGGAAAGCAATGCCAAAAGCAGGCAGCCCTCTTACTGTGTGGTATTTCTGAAGAAGTGCTTACATAGTAAAACGTACAAACTGCAGATGATTACATGTCACTTTCAGTGCGGATGAGGAAAAAGCACACTTCTATCGGAGATTTGCTGATACTCATTACTCACATATACTTGGTCGACTGCAGACAAGATGAATTGGTACGCTGTCTTTGTATTTCGTAGGCGTGTTGGAACTCACTTCTGCCCCCCAGCCCTTAAACCGCATTTGCATTTCCGCTACCGCTGTGAGTCATTCGTTCACGTCGTTATCAGAAAGGTGTTAAACTCGCCGACATTTGCAATATTGTGCTAATGCTCTGCTAAAAGTGTTAGTAATGTGAAGATAATGGACAGAATTGAATCTAATTACACACTTTAACTGGAGTATTCATACTCATGGTGACCCAATAATTAATGCACGAATATTAACGTAGTTGTCATTTTTAGACAACGTCCACTCATTGCGCTTCGGCAACCCAGATATAAGTATATGCCTGCGTACGCAGTAGACATAGCCCCAAATGCCACGACTGTTTAAACAGTGCACTGGACACATTGTGGGCACCTTGGTAGTTTGCCGTTTGCAGAGAATCCTTATTAGTTACGTCTCACGACGTCCTTTGTGATACGAGCTCATTTCAGTTTCGTCAATATGTACTGTATTTCCTCGATTCACCGCCAGTTGGCCCAATTGAAGGAAGGTAATGTTGACTTCGATGCTTGTGTTGACATGCGACTCATTGGCAGGCATTGTTGGTGATGTCTTGATTGGGCCCCATGTTCTTCCACCTACGCTCAATGGAGCACGTTATCATGATTTCATACGGGATACTCTACCTGTGCTGCTAGAACATGTGCCTTTACAAGTACGACACAACATGTGGTTCATGCACGATGGAGCTCCTGCACATTACAGTCAAAGTGTCCGTACGCTTCTCAACAGCAGATCGGTGACCGATGGATTGGTAGAGGCGGACCAATTCCATGGTCTCCACGCTCTCCTGACTTCAACCCTCTTGACTTCCATTTATGGGGGATTTGAAAGCTCTTGTCTACGCAACCCCGGTACCAAATGTAGAGACTCTTCGTGCTTGTATTGTGGACGGCTGTGATACAATACGCCATTCTTCAGGGCTGCATGAGCGCATCAGGGATTCCATGCGACGGAGGGTGGATGCATGTATCCTCGCTAAAGGAGGACGTTTTGAACATTTCCTGTAACAAAGTGTTTGAAGTCACGCTGGTACGTTCTGTTGGTGTGTGTTTCCATTCCATGATTAATGTGATTTGAAGAGAAGGAATAAAATGAGCTCTAACATGGAAAGTAAGCGTTTCTGGACACATGTCCACATAACATTTTCTTTCTTTGTGTGTGAGGAATGTTTCCTGAAAGTTTGGCCGTACCTTTTTGTAACACCCTGTGTGTATATATATATATATATATATATATATATATATATATATATATATATATATATATATATATATATATATATACAGGGTGTTTCACGATTCATGTTATACATTTCTAGAGGTTATAGAGGGGACTTTAGGAGATCACGTTTTGTATATGAACTCATGTCCGGAAATGTCATACAACGACGCTACAGAGAGTCGAAACTACAAGCGTCGGCTCCTGTATATTTATGTATGTACAGGGGGATTCCGTGATGATGTTAAAATTTTCTAGGATAGTGGAGGAGGATGAATGTACCAATTTGAGGTAAGGGTCCCTGCACCAAAAATGGATGAGTCTCAATCTGTAGCGTAGTTGGATGACATTTCCGGACACAGGTTCCTATGTAAAACTCTATTTATTAAGGCCAATCTACAACCTCTAGAAGTGTGTAACATGAATTGTGAAACACTCTGAAAACTATTCCCTGACCTTTCCTCTCCGACTGCGTGAGACGTCTTCGGGGGTAAAACAGGAACGGCACCAAGCGCTCGAGGGACTGTGGATTCACAGCGACGTGCAGAGGGCATCACAATTTGTCGGGTGATACTAACTGATTATTATGTCTAGAATAAAAGCAATACATGATCATTCTGTTTGCATCAAGTCTGCGTCATCGTTTTATTTGCGTCAGCCGTCTCCTCTAATAAACTTATTATGGTGTTTGTAAATCCCTATTGCCTCTCTACACGTGTGGCAATATAATACATTGTCTTTGATAAAAACCCTAGTTTCACTCAATTTCATTTCGTAGTTTTTATCTCGGAAAGTCTCTTCTGCTACGACCAGTTTGTCACAAAGTCACGGGCGGCATTTCATTTTGTGTTCAGCTAATTAGTGCTATCACTTCCTTCTGTGGTCCCAATGTGTATTTGACCACAACGCCACGGAATATTAAAAACCCCAGTTTTTCTTGGTGCATGTGTGGCATCAAATGACTTACGTTGCTGCCCTCTACAGCCCGTCGAGCCCTTGTTACTGTTGTCGGTTTAGTTACGAATATGTCGCCCGCAACCGGTGACGAACAGTCAGGGCTCGGTTTTATATCTGGAACACAGCCTAGAAACTCCAAATGATGTAAACATAGGCATATTTGCGTTATCATTTTCGCATCGATCTAGTCAAATTTATTGTTACTGTTGTGGCCTTCAGTCAGAAGACTGGTTTTGCGCAACTCTCCATGCTTCTCTGTCCTATTAAGCTTCTTTACCCCCCCTCCCCCCCCCCCCAACACACACACAAAAACACACACTTTCCTCCAGTACTAAATTTGTGATCCCTTGATGTCACAGAGCGTGTACTGTCAACCGTTCCCTTCTTCTAGTCAGGTTGTGCCACAAAGCTCTTTCCCCTAAGTTGTATTTAATACCTCCTCATTAGTTACACGATCTACCCACCTGATCTACAGCATTTTTTTGTAGCACCATATTTCGAAATCTTCTATTCTCTTGTCTAAATTGTTTATCGTTCATGTTTCACTTCCATACATGGCTACTTTCAACAGAGACTTTCCAACACTTAAGTCAATATTCGATAGTATCAATTTTTTTCAGGTACGCTTTCCTTCCCATACCAGTCTACACTTTATACCCTCTCTGCTTCGGCCATCATCACTTACTTTGCTGTTCAAATAGCAAAACTTGTGTGATACTTTCAGAGTCTTGTTCTCAATTTAATTCTCTCAGAATTGTCTGATTTAACTGGACTTCATTCCATCATCCTTTTGTTGAGGTTCATGTTGCATCCTCCTTTCAAGCCACTGTCCGATCCTCAGTACTCTTCGAAGTTTTTTGCTGTCTCCGACACAATTACAATGCCAATGGCAAACCTCAAAGTTTTTATTTCTTGTCCCTGAACTTGAATTCCTACTCCATATATTTCTTTGGTTTCCCTTACTACTTGCTTAATGTACAGATCGAATAACAACACTGTCTCATCCACTGCTTCCGTTTCACGACCAACGATTCTTTTGACTGGCACCTAGTTTCTGTGTAAGTTGTAAATAACCTTTCGCTCCCTGTGTTCTTTACTCCTGCTACCTTCAGAATTTCGAAGAGTGTTCCAGTCAACATGGCCAAAAACTTTCTCCAAGTCTACAGATGCTATAAACGTTGTTTTGCTTTTCCTTAACCTATGGTTCAAATGGCTCTGAGCACTATGGGACTTAACATCTGAGGTCATCAGTCACTAGAACTTAGAACTACTTAAACCTAACTAACCTAAGGACATCACACACATACATACATACCCGAGGCAGGATTTGAACCAGCGACCGTAGCGGTCGCGCGGATCCAGACTGATGCGCCTAGAACCGCTCGGCCACATCGGCCGGCTCCTATCTTCTGGCCGGCCGGAGTGGCCGAGCGGTTCTAGGCGTATCAGTCTGGAACCGCGCGATCGCTACGGTCGCTGGTTCGAATATTGCCTCGGGCATGGATGTTTGTGATGTCCTTAGGTTAGTTAGGTTTAAGTAGATCTAAGTTCTAGGGGACTGATGACCACAGCAGTTAAGTCCCATAGTGCTCAGAGCCATTTGAACCATTTGAACCTCTCTTCTAAGATACGATATAGGGCCAGTATTGCCAGATAGGCCTGTAGTAAAAGGAATGTAGTCGATCAACTTTCTGTATGCACAGCGAAATAACGCGGGAAAAAATTTCCGTGGAGATAACTCGAAAATTGAAAACTGTGTCACATGTATGCACGCAGGTGACGCAGAAAGGCTGCGGCCGGGATTTAATCTGCCTTGCATTGCCGCCGGTGGCCGGATGGCGAGACTGCCAAACACGGGCGCGTGCGCACGGCTTGGAGAACGGAACCGCCGTGCAAAGCAAACAGCCGTAATTAAACTGGCTGCGCGCTGCCGGCCGCAGTGGGTTTACAATGCAGATGAGTGCGGGGTGGGCCACCGGCAGAGAGAGACCTGTGCGTGGTTATTGGGTGCGGCCGTGGCGCCCGCCAAACCGCTCAAATATCTGGGAAGCCGGCCGGACCAGTGTTAGCCTGTCCTTCGGCGACTGTTGGATCACTACACTGTCACCAAAGATAGCAACTGGTACAGTAACTGGGCAAGTTTCTTTTTTTGTGGTCTTCAGTCCTGAGACTGGTTTGATGCAGCTCTTCATGCTACCCTATCCTGTGCAAGCTTCTTCGTCTCCCAGTATTTACTGCAACCCACATCCTTCTGAATCTGCTTAGTGTATTCATCTCTTGATCTCCATCTACGATTTTTACCCTCCACGCTGCCCTCCAATGCTAAATTTATGATCCCTTGATGCCTCAGAACATGTCCTACCAACTGGTCCCTCCTTCTTGTCAAGTTGTGCCACAAACTCTTCTTCTCCCCTATTCTATTCAGTACTTCATCATTAGTTATGTGATCTACCCATCTAATCTTCAGCATTCTTCTGTAGCACCACATTTCAAAAGCTTCTATTCTCTTCTTGTCCAAACTATTTATCGTCCATGTTTCACTTCCATACATGGCTACACTCCATACAAATACTTTCGGAAACGACTTCCTGACACTTAAATCTATACTCGATGTTAACAAACTTCTCTTTTCAGAAACGCTTTCCTTGCCATTGCCAGTCTACATTTTATATCCTCTCTACTTCGACCATCATCAGTTACTTTGCTCCCCAAATAGCAAAACTCCTTTACTACTTTAAGTGTCTCATTTCCTAATCTAATTCCATCAGCATCACCCGACTTAATTCGACTACACTCCATTATCCTCTTTTTGCTTTTGTTGATGTTCATCTTATATCCTCCTTTCAAGACACTGTCCATTCCGTTCAACTGCTCTTCCAAGTCCTTTGCTGTCTCTGACAAAATTACAATGTCATCGGCGAACCTTAAAGCTTTTATTTCTTCTCCGTGGATTTTTCTTTTGTTTCCTTTACGGCTTGCTCAATATACAGATTGAATAACATCGGGGAGAGGCTACAACACTGTCTCACTCCCTTCCCAACCGCTGCTTCCCTTTCATGCCCCTTGACTCTTATAACTGCCATCTGGTTTCTGTACAAATTGTAAATAGCCTTTCGCTCCCTGTATTTTACCCCTACCACCTTCAGAATTTGAAAGAGAGTATTCCAGTCAACATTGTCAAAAGCTTCCTCTAAGTCTACAAATGCTAGAAACGTTGGTTTGCCTTTCCTTAATCTTTCTTCTAAGATAAGTCGTAGGGTCAGTATTGCCTCACGTGTTCCATTATTTCTACGGAACCCAAACAGATCTTTCCCAAGGTCGGCTTCTACCAGTTTTTCCATTTGTCTGTAAAGAATTCGTGTTAGTATTTTGCAGCTGTGAGTTATTAAACTGATAGTTCGGTAATTTTCACATCTGTCAACTCCTGCTTTCTTTGGGATTGGAATTATTATATTCTTCTTGAAGTCTGATGGTAAGTAAGCTACTGTATTAATATCCAAATGCGGAATGACTGTACTGGGGAAACTCTAGGAAGAGAAACAGATGGCGTTGCGCAAAAATACGGAAACACGACGAGAAATGTATGCTTGAACATGAATGTAGATGCTACCCAGGCTTGCAGGTCGTTGAGCCGTGCGTGGCTCGTGTTCGTACCATGTCTTATATTACACACGTGCTGTTACTTCCTGGTCGTCGTGTGTCGTCCAACGAGTTGGAACGCGCCAGCAGTGCAGTTCTTACCGAGAAATGAAGTCAGCTGGAACGCTTCAGCAGAGGAGTTCGTACCTGGCAGTCGGACAGTTGGGACGAGACAGAAGTTCGGTCGGGTTGGAGCGGCAGTGAGGTTCGGATAGCCATGACTCGATCGACCGTTGCCGGTACAGATGGCTGAGGACGATCCTGGTTGATCGTCGGTTGGTCGTCTTACCAGACCACTGCTGGCCGATCGCTTATGGGTTGGCGGTGTGTGTCTCAACTCGTGGTTCGTCCTGGTGATGGCACAGTCACTGCTTTTAGCACTGGTCGCGTTCTTCGTCGAGGTGTTTGTGAAATTGTGTGTAGTCTGTGATGTTCACTGCCCAGTGATTTTAGTGTTGTCTTCGTGCTGATGTGTAGCACCAGTGGGGCATGCAGCGCCAGGGAGGCGCGGATAGCCATCGCTCGCCGCTGATTGCCGACACACATGATTTGAGTGGGGACGACGTTGCTTGTCCGTCTGGTCGGTTGTCTGATTAGACGACGTGTACTTCGGTCGTCCATCGCTTATGGGTTGTCTGTGATCCGTTCTAGTTGTTGTTACAGTCTCTGCTGTTAGCATCGTTTGAGTTTTGGTGCAAGTGTGGGGCGGAACTGATCTTGATCATTGGTCTGTTGACTGTCTGTCGGTTGGGTTCCCAGTAGATTGGAAATGGTTGGGCCGACTGCCTGTCTCACCTAAGCGAGAGTTAGTGTTTCAATTCTAGGCCGACCCTCGAACATCTGAGCGCCCTTGGGTGTACTGCCCTATTTTTTTAAATTTGTTCTTGTTGTTTGTATTTGTATGGCTTCTAGCCGATTTTAAAAAAAAATCAGAGTTGTTTTACCCTTAAGGTCTTCAGCCTAATTCAAAGAACTGTGTCACGTAAGGCCTTTGGCATTTTACAAATTTTAATGTTGTTGAATTTTAAGTGTTTGGCCTTCAGCCGATTTGAATTTAACTCGTTTACTTCAGCCTAAGTAAAGAACTGTTTTAAGATAAGGCGTGCCTTCTAAATTTCTGATTATGCTTGCGTTTTAAGTTGTTGGCCTTCAACCGTTTTTAAATTAAAGTGGCTTTCGCCGGTAATTAAGTCCCAAGGATTAAAGCTGTGTGATTAAAAAAAATTTTTTTTGGGCTCTTGTAATGTTTGATCAAATAATAAAGTTGTATGTTCGAGTGTAACTGACAGCCCCTTATTTTGGCCCCTTTCCACAATTTATACTATCTGCCTTGTCCTGTGGGATTAGCGGGGCGTCTCAGTACTGTTGATGTATTTGACGACGAATGGCTCCAGTACAGCGTCCTCAGTACGTTGCAAGTGTCAGTCAAAAATGTTCAAATGTGTGTGAATTTCTAAGGCACCAAACTGCTGAGGTCATCGGTCCCCACTACTTAAACTAACCTACGCTAAGAACAACACACACGCTCAAGCCCGAGGGAGGACTCTAAACTCCGATGGGAGGGACTGCACAATCCGTGACATGGCGCCTCAAACTACGCGGCCACACCGCGCGCCAAGTCTCAGACGGGGTAAGAACAGGGTTCTATGTAGTTGTGCTTTATGACGTAAATAACGAGGAGAACACGGAAAATGATATAATCTGATTTCCCAGAAATATCGCTCAATGAAAGAGGAGCGAAAATTAGCGTAGACGTGTCTCAGCTTATTCGTAGATGACCATTTCTGAGAAAACGATCGTCAAAGTTTTCGACGTAATTTAGACTCATTTTGGCGTAGTAACAGCTCAACCCAACTTTTCAGCGTCTAGCGTCGCGTCCTTATACTTTTGCGTCCCGTCTTGGAAACCCGATTGTTTTTCTTTATCTTTTTCATTTATCTTCCCACGTCCGCAGAAGGTTACTACATGAATGTTCCTTATCAAGGATTTCACGGTAAATGATGATAGCCAAAACATTTGAACTTTTGACTGTTGCAGCAACTTATGAAAGAGGATGGGTTCTGTGAGAAACTCTTCACTTATGAAGCAACACTTTTTTTAATGGCACAGAGAACAGGCACAATGCGCGAATCTGGTGGACACAATTCTCACCCTGTCCTGTTGCACTTCTGAGATTCACCAGAAGTTAGTGTGTTGTGTGTAGTCTCACTGTTTACTGTTAACGGCCCCTTTATCTTCTGCAGAAGACCGTAACAGGACACGTGTACCTGGACTTGCTGGAAAAGTAACTCGTCCCACAGATGGAGACCGACAGTATGGACTTCCATCTACCAATACGTTAGTGCTGCACCCCACTTCTATCACAATGTTCGTGAATTCTTAAACACAAAATTTAGAAACTGATGGAACGATCATGGTCAGCTAATGATCAGCAATTTATGTTGTGGCCAACACATAATCCCTACCGCCCTTTTTTGTGGGTTTATATGAAAGATTCAGTGTTTACGCCTCCTCTACCAACAAACCTAATAGAACTGCGAGCTCGAATCCACTTTGCTTTTGAACAGACTGATAGAGAGACGCTGAACCGAAAGTGGGAGGAACTTTATTATCGACTTTATGTCTGGATAGTCATTAGGGGCCACATATGATTCACTTGTAATAAGTAAAAAAAATTTTTTTGAGTTTTTCAGTGCTTGCACAAAGCCCTATGACATGATGTCAAATAATATACTGAGATGACGAAAGTCATGGGTGGCGATATGCACATATAGAAATGACAGTGGTATCGCGGCTGGGGTGGCCGAGCGGTTCTAGGCACCACAGTCTCGAACGGCGTGACCGCTACGGTCGCAGGTTTGAATCCTGCTTCGGGTATCGATGTGTGTCATGTCGTTAAGTTTAAGTAGTTCTAAGTTCTAGGGGACTGATGACCCCAGAATTTAAGTCCCATAGAACTTAGAGCCATTTTTTTTTGACGGTGGTATCGGAAACACAAGGCACGAAAGGGCAGTGGATTGACGGGTTGCCATTTGTACTCTGGCGATTCTTGTGACAAGGTTTCCGACGTGATGATGGCCCTTATGACGAAATTTAACAGGCTGAACGCGGAACGGTAGTTTGAGCAAGACGCATGGTGCATTCCATTTAGGAAATCGCTATGGTTGGGTTGTTTGGGGAAGGAGACCAGACAGCAAGGTCATCGATCTCATCGGATTAGGGAAGGATGGAAAAGGAAGTCGGCCGTGGCCTTTCAAAGGAACCATCCCGGCATTTGGCTGGAGCGTTTTAGGGAAATCACGGAAAACCTAAATCAGGATGGCCGGACGCGGGATTGAACCGTCGTCCTCCTGAATGCGAGTCCAGTGTCTAATCACTGCGCCACCTCGCTTGGTGTAATCGTTAGGGAAATCAATATTCCGCTATCTTCAGAATCAACAGTATGCTGACAATACCACATTTCTGGCATTAGCTCTCAGCACGGACAATGCAATGGCCGGCGGCCTTCACTTAAAGACGGAAAGCTGAAAAAAATGTTCAAATGTGTGTCAAATCTTATTGGACTTAACTGCTAAGGTCATCAGTCCCTAAGCTTACACACTACTTAACCTAAATTATCCTAAGGACAAACACACACACCCATGCCCGAGGGAGGACTCGAACCTCCGCCGGGATCAGCCGCACAGTCCATGACTGCAGTGCCTGAGACCGCTCGGCTAATCCCGCGCGCCCGGAAAGCAGAGACGTTAACGTAGAGTTGTCAGTATTAACAGACAAGCAAAACTTCGTGAAACAGCAGCAGAAATCAATGTGGGACGTACGACGACCGTATCGGTTACGACAGTGCGGCGAAATTTGGCATTAATGTGCTATGGCAGCGGACGACCGACGCGAGTGCTTTTGGTAACAGCACGACATCGCCTGCAGCGCATCTTCTAGGCCCGTCACCATATGTGTTGGATCCCAGACGACTGGAAAACCGTGTCCTGTTCAAATGAGTCCCGATTTCAGTTGGTAAGAGCTGAGAGCAGGGTTCGAGTGTGGCTCAGACTCCACAAGTCAACACGGCACTGTGCAAACCGGCAGTGTCTCCATGATGGTGTGAGCTGTGTCTACGTGGAGTGGACCGGCCTCTCTGGCAAAACTGATCCGACCATTGACTGGAAAAAGTTATGTTTCGCAACCTGGAGACAATTTTCTGCCATTCGTTGTTCCCAAACAACGATAGAATTTTTATGGATGACAGAGCACCTTAGCCGGTTAATGTGGCCGAACGGTTCTAGGCGCTTCAGTCTGGAACCGCGCGGCCGCTACGGTCGCAGGCTCGAATCATGCCTCCGACATGGATGTGTTTTGTCCTTAGGTTAGTTAGGCTGAAGTAGTTCTAAGTTCTAGGGGACTGATGACCTCAGATGTTAAGTCCCATGCGGTTAAAGGCGCTGCAGCCTGGAACCGCGAGACCGCTACGGTCGCAGGTTCGAATCCTGCCTCGGGCATGGATGTTTGTGATGTCATTAGGTTAGTTAGGTTTAACTAGTTCTAAGTTCTAGGGGACTAATGACCTCAGCAGTTGAGTCCCATAGTGCTCAGAACCATTTGAACCATTTGTTAAGTCCCAGAGTGCTCAGAGCCATTTGAAGTGCACCAGTCATGGGGCCAGAATTGTTCGCGACTGATTTGAAGAACATTTTGGACAATTTAAACGATTGATTGGGCCGATAAGAACCCCATCAAACATCAGACGTGATCAAGAGGCCAGATTGTGCACAAAACCCTGCAGCGGGAATACTTTCGCAGTTATGAACGACTACAGAGGCAGCGTGGCTCAGTAATTCTGCTGGCGACTTCCAGCGACTTGTCGAGTCCATGCCGCGTCGAGTTGCTGCACTACGCAGGGCAAAAGGAGGTCAAACATGATATCAGGATGTATCCCATGACTTTTGTCAAAAAATGGTTCAAAAGCTCTTAGCACTATGAGGTCATCAGTCCCCTAGGACCTAGAACTACTTAAACCTAACTAACCGAAGGACATCACACACATCCATGCCCGTGGCAGGATTAGAACCTGTGACCGTAGCGGTCGCGCAGTTCCAGTCTGTAGCGCCTAGAACCGCTCGGCCACTCCGGCCGGCCTGACTTTTGTCACCTCAGTATATAGGTACAGCAAATCTGCGAAACTGCGCCATTCACTTGCAATAATCGTGTGTAAAAAGCTCATTGTACAAACGGCGAGGCGGTCGAGGAGGGCGTGAGTTGTTGGGAACAGCTGGGCAGACTCCGGCCTGCGGCAGGTGATGTTCTCGTAGTTTCGACTGGTGCGCCTCGTGCCGGGCTGTTCCATTAGGGCGGCTGTAACTCGCCCTATTTTTATCGCCGCGCTGCGCCACGCCCTCTGCCGCTGCAGCACCGCTTCCAGGCTGCATCCCCGCTGCACGCCGACGTCGGGCTCTCATTCTGACAAAAGCCGTTTCTTTTATCGCACTTAAAACTCCACAGCTCTGGAATCACCGTTTTACATTAAAGAACTGCAAGCCGGCCGCCGTGGCCGAGCGGTTCTAGGCGCTTCAGTCCGGAACCGCGCTGCTACTTCTGTCGCAGGTTCGAATCCTGCCTCGGACATGGATGTGTGTGATATCCTTAGGTTAGTTAGGTTTAAGTAGTTCTAAGTTCTAGGGGACTGATGACCTCAGATGTTAAGTCCCGTAGTGCTCAGAGCCATTTTTTTTTAAAGAACTGCAACGAAATCCTTCTCTCACATTTTGAAACCAAAATGTGTAAGGTACTAGCTGAGTACGCGGCGTTGGCCGGCGACTTATTTATTCCAATTCTGTTACTGCATCTCCTGATCTCCCTCTCTCTGTCCATCTTCTCCTCCCTCATATCTATGTCCTCCTTCCCGTCTCCACCACTCTCTCCCCAAGTTTTCCTGCCCCACCCCAACATAGGAAGGGGATTCGAACAGGTAAAGGTCCGTCGACAAATGCAGCTGTGGCGAGAATGATTTCGAAGTTCGAAGCCACGGGTTGTTTGGACGATAGACCCCGTAGTGGCCGATCGAGCACAAGGCGTAATGCTGCTGAGACAGTTTAGGAAGAAATGGAGACTGTAGCGGGTTCGTCTTTTTTTTCTTTTTTGTCATCAGTCTACTGACTGGTTTGATGCGGCCCGTCACGAATTCCTTTCCTGTGATATCCTCTTCATCTCAGAGTAGCACTTGCAACCTACGTCCTCAATTATTTGCTTGACGTATTGCAATCTCTGTCTTCCTCTACAGTTTTTGCCCTCTACAGCTCCCTCTAGTACCATGGAAGTCATTCCCTCATGTCTTAGCAGATGTCCTATCATCCTGTCCCTTCTCCTTATCAGTGTTTTCCACATATTCCTTTCCTCTCCGATTCTGCGTAGAACCTCCTCATTCCCTACCTTATCAGTCCACCTAATTTTCAACATTCGTCTATAGCACCACATCTCAAATGCTTCGATTCTCTTCTGTTCCGGTTTTCCCACAGTCCATGTTTCACTACCATACAATGCTGTACTCCAGACGTGCATCCTCAGAAATTTCTTCCTCAAATTAAGGCCGGTATTTGATATTAGTAGACTTCTCTTGGCCAGAAATGCCTTTTTTGCCATAGCGAGTCTGCTTTTGATGTCCTCCTTGCTCCGTCCGTCATTGGTTATTTTACTGCCTAGGTAGCAGAATTCCTTAACTTCATCGACTTCGTGACCATCAATCCTGATGTTAAGTTTCTCGCTGTTCTCATTTCTACTACTTCTCATTACCTTCGTCTTTCTACGATTTACTCTCAAACCATACTGTGTACTCATTAGACTGTTCATTCCGTTCAGCAGATCATTTAATTCTTCTTCACTTTCACTCTGGATAGCAATGTCATCAGCGAATCGTATCATTGATATCCTTTCACCTTGTATTTTAATTCCGGGTTCGTCTATGCACGGGGAAGTCAGCGTTCGTGCGGTTGCATGTCGCACCGGCATTCCATACACTACTGTTTGTTTGGCACTTAGGCGTACCCTCCGATGCTATCCGTACAAAATTTCTTCGGCATCATGAAATGTTACCTCGCGATTTAGTGAAGCGGAGGGCATTTGCGGTGAGGGCGTTTCAAAAAATGGCGGAAGGTGACGTCGGTTGTCGACCGATGAAGCTCATTTCACGCTCCGAGGGTCTGTCAACGCCCACAACTGCAGAATTTTGGCTACCGAAAATCCTAGAACTGTAGTGGAAACTCCATTTCACGACGAGAAAGTCACGGTATGGGTTGGATTTACCACACCTACCGTTATCGGTTCTTTTTTCGTTGAGGAAATTCGTGATTCTGGTTTTGTAACTGCTACCGTGACGGGTGAGAGGTATGCCGATATGTTACAGAATCGCATGATCCCCAGCCTGGCTGATAAACACCTGCTGGAACGTACGATGTTTTTGCAGGATGGCGCTCCACCCCATATTGCTAGACGTGTGAAAGACCTCTTGCTCGCGTCGTTTGATGATGATCGTCTGCTCAGCCGCCACTTTCGTCATGCTTGGCCTCCCAGGTCCCCAGACCTCAGTCCGTGCGATTATTGGCTTTGTGGTTACCTGAAGTCGCAAGTGTATCGTGATCGACCGACACCTCTAGGGATGCTGAAAGACAACATCCGACGCCAATGCCTCACCATAACTCCGGACATGCTTTACAGTGCTGTTCACAACATTATTCCTCGACTACAGCTATTGTTGAGGAATGGTGGTGCACATATTGAGCATTCCCTGTAAAGAACATCATCTTTGCTTTGTCTTACTTTGTTATGCTGATTACTGCTATTCTGATCAGATGAAGCGCCATCTGTCGGACATTTTTTGAACTTTTGTATTTTTTGGTTCTAAGAAAACCCCATGTCATTCCAAGCATGTGTGTGAATTTGCACCTCTCTAACTACATTATTCCGTGATTTATTCAGTTTTCAAATTTATAGTGACTTTTTGATCACCCGGTGTTTAACATACTCCACACATGTTTGAACACATATTTCAACCAAAACCTCTAGCGAATTTCACCCTACAATTAAGTATCCACGCAGCTTATGACGTCATCTGAACTATGTATTGTACACTGATATATTTTGTAGGTACATTCAGCGGCACATGTAGATAATGCCCGCGAAATGTGTTGTAAGCAGAGTAATTAGCGAAGAAGTAATAAATTTAAGCGTCAAGCTTGATACGGGAGTTACACTCCATGAACAGCGAAAACTTAGTAAGCATTAAACTTTTTCCCTTTCATCATTTTGTGGGGTTTGTCATCGGTAAAAAGTTTCTTCAAGGTTTGAAATGTACGTAAACTTTGTTGTAAGTCATTAAGTTCTCTCATTCTCAAATACCGCATGAATAAAGTCTGAATATTCGCTTGTCGTGGGCTACATTATCTTTTCACCGCCATGTCTACCCCTTTGATAGGTAGATGGTTACCAACACAGCGATTCTTTCCATACAGAAAGTGATATATGTGTGCAAAGTTTGGTTGACATCGGTACAGTGGTTTAGGAGGAGCTGTGAAACGTACACAGGGTGATTCTTATTAACGTTTAAAAAAACTCCGTAGCGACATAGATGATACTGAGACAAGTAGTTTACTGTAAGATACACGGGGCCGCAAATTTTGGAAAACACTCAGAAGTGGTTGACAAATAATGAACGCGTTGCGTCAAATCCAAGATACGGAGGGTATTTTCGAGAGCGTGCCTGAACAGACGATTGAGATATGCAACACTTGCACTCAAGCGAATGGTGCAAACTTCGAATACCATAGGCAGATTTGATCTGTTGCAAATGTAGAAGGTACAGAATTATCGTCCTCGCTGTAACGAAGGAAAAGCTGTTCTTATTTACTGGTAATAATCTAATTCTGGAGCTTATACTAATTTACATGTGACGCAAAACAGTACGTTTTTGTTGCACTGTACTTTACAATCAACTAGGAAAGGCTACGAGACCGGTAATTACATTGAGGTATTGCGTTGCTGATTTAAACACACAATTCAAATGGTTCAAATGGCTCTGAGCACTATGGGACTTAACATCTATGGTCATCAGTCCCCTAGAACTTAGAACTACTTAAACCTAACTAACCTAAGGACATCACACAACACCCAGCCATCACGAGGCAGAGAAAATCCCTGTCCCCGCCGGGAGTCGAACCCGGGAACCCAGGCGTGGGAAACACATAATTGTCTCACGCAATGGAGAAATATAATGTACAGTACGGTAAAATTATGGCACTACCCGTTATCATTTATAAATTAGGCCTCCTAGAGCTGGCAGTGGGGCCATTAATCCGTTGTACCTCAGTTTTGACTGATGGACGATATCTCATGCAGCGATAACTGACTTCCACGTATGAAAGTCTGCCTCATTGCAATCCACAGACGCTTGCTTGTTTGCCCAATTACTTTTCACCACACTTTTGACACGTCAGTCACTGACCGCATGTCGCTAGTACACCTCTTGAATCGATTTGTATCTGAGACGTAAGTGACCCTTGTGCTGTTTCGACATGTGATCTAAAGCGACATACTACCTCTTTGCCTGCAGCTACGCAACGGCCGACTTCGCGCCTCGTCGCACTATCTGCCGCGTTGACTTAACGGCAGTCTCGACCAGCCCGCTGTCATATATTTACCACCAGTAACTGGAGCACGGCCATCCAAGGGCAATTGCTGGCAATCGTGTGCGAGATGGACGATGTGAGCAATTGCTGGAATTCAGTATTATTTCGAGCGAGTGGGTAGTATTCTGTTAATTTACACACCCTACAAGCACGTCGCTCGGATTTGGTGAGTTATGTAAATATAAGTGCGCCTTTTTGAAGAGTGAGTTCGTTCGATTGACTTAATCTACTAGACACATCGCAATACTTTCTGTGTCCGCCCCGATAGCTGAGTGGTGAGCATGACAGATTGCTGTCCTACGGGCCCGGGTTCGATTCCTGGCTATGTCTGGGATTTTCTCCGTTCAGGGACTGGGTGTTGTGCTGTCTTCATCATTATTTCATCTCCATCCAGCGCACAGGTCGCCCAATATAGCGTCGAATGTAATAAGACCTCCACCAAGGCGGTCGCACCTGCCCTGCGAGGGGCCTCCCGGCCAATGACGCCAAACGCTCACTTCCATTTCCAATACTTTCTGTAAGATATTTTGTACTTTTTTCCTTTTAAATTTTGGAATTCACATGTTGGAGAGATTCTGCCACTGAGTAGGAAGAGTGATCAAGTAAGATTGACTTTAGAGTTTTACTAAAAAGTGAGAACGATGAAACAGTTTTTACCTTACGTGGAGAACTATTGTGAATTTATATCGCACTATTTGTAATGGAACTTTTCTAAGCAAATGTCCTTATTGACTGGACGTGGAACTTTTCTTTTTGCCTTATAATACTTTCATGAGTATTGAAGGTTTTAGTCAGGTATACTGCAGACAGAGCAACCTGACTATCATAAGAACAAGGCAGGAAAGTACGTTTTAATTGAGATTATATACTAATTTTACGCCAGTCCATTTCGTAAACAGTGTGATTTACGAGCCAGATACAGCCTACAACTGTCACGGGAGCGCATTGTATTCGCGTATACATCGTTGAGACCCACATATCGTAGGCACAAGTTGCATCGTTTTTGAGCGTTCAGCACCACCTTCAACTCGGCACCCTCAATGTAGACGTTTGACAGCACGGCCCGAGTGTCGCCGACTTACCCCCTTCACATCTGCGTCTGCATTCCAAGAACAAGTATTGGACTCCCTTCAACATTCTGTCGCCGCCTCTTCCTCCCTCTTCCCCCCCCCCCCCCACCCCCCTACACATACCCATACTACTGGACGGAGACTAGTAGCAGCCGGAATGGGGAATTACTTTAAATCAATTCGAAATTACGAAGAAGGACAATCGCCAGCGTGGAATGGACTGAAGACAATGAAAGTTAGTGCCGGACCGGGACTGGAACCCGGATTTCACGCTTATCGCGAGCAGCCGCCTTTCCATTTGGCTATCCGTGCACGACTCACGACCAAACCCCAACTTCATATGTGGCCAACCATGCGTCTACGACCAGTACTCCTACACCCATTATGTATATTCCCGTACAGGTCTGACGTTTTACTTTAAATTTGCTTGCCCGGTATCGGCATCATAATCAGAATAACGCGGGCACTGCAATATCGTATCTTAGGGAATTATCGTCCCTTGCATAGGCTGCTGTTAATACACCAACAAAGATTGCTGCATTTGGAGTGGCGTCCTGACGGAAAGCATCCGTTGCTGATGAATGGTATCGCATTGTGTTCAGCACTGAATCGTGGCTGTCCAGTTTCCCAGACGGCCATCACTGGCGCGTATGGCAGCGACCTGGGGAGAATTCCGATTCTTGTAATGTTTTGCAGAGGCACAGCGCCGTTATTCCTGGCGCCATCAGGTGGTAAATACAGAGGAGACAAAAAAATTTATCCATTGTTTAAAAGTCCATTTTTGGTGAAAGTGTAGCTTAAAGTCCAACTTAAAGATATCACTGCCAGTGTTCGAAATGGTCACCATTAACATCCACACACAAATGATGCCACCGAACTACAGCACGAACTACTGACTTCAACGTGTTCAGTTGGATATTTGCACATGAATGTACGATGGATTCTCGAAGTTCATCCAATGTGCGTGGCTTTTGTCGATAAACGACGTCCTTTAGTGTTCCGCACAGGTAAAAGTCCAGAGGAGTTAGGTCTGGGGAACGTGGTGGATACTCCACAGCACCTCTACGGCCTATCCATCTTCCTGGTAGATTTTCGGCGAGATACGTCCTAACACGATTTTGGTAGTGGGCTGGGGCACCACCTTGTTGAAAGTAAACTCTTCCGTCTCCATGAAAGTCTCGGATGGCAGGTAAAATGGATGTCTGAAGCTTCTGAAGGTACACCTCACCGGTAACTGTGCCGTCAAAGAAGAATGGCCGAATCAAGCCCCGGCAAGACAACCCACACCACACATTTACTCCTGGCAAATTCACTGCTTTGTCTACATGGACGTTCGGATTTTCGACGGGCCAGTAGATGCAGTTGTGGCGATTTACTGTACCATTGAGTTTGAACTGTGCCTCATCAGACCACACAATCATCTCTGCAAACTCTTCATCGTTGCGCACCATATTAGTAAACTACTCGCAGTACTCCATTCCACGATCTGGATCGTCCTCGGCCGCGCGGGATTAGCCGAGCGGTCTTAGGTGCTGCAGTCATGGACTGTGTGGCTGGTCCCAGCGGGGTTCGAGTCCTCGCTCGGGCATGGGTGTGTGTGTGTGTGTGTGTGTGTGTGTGTGTGTGTGTGTGTGTGTGTGTGTGTGTGTGTGTGTGTTTTTTTGTCCTTAGGATAATTTAGGTTGAGTAGTGTGTAAGCTCAGGGACTGATGACATTAGCAATTCAGTCCCATAAGATTTCATACACATGTGAGGGGGTGGGGGGAGGGGTAAAGAGGCTTAGACAGGATCGTCCTCGTTCATTGCGTGTAGCAATCGTGGGATGTAGCACTTCCATTTTGCTGTCTTCAAAATTCGCGGAACACATGAGCGACACTCCAGATTCACGGGCACACTGTCTCACAGACTTCAGTGGTGAGCGAGTGAATGGTTGTAA
Organism: Schistocerca piceifrons; assembly: GCF_021461385.2. Lineage (NCBI taxonomy): Eukaryota > Metazoa > Arthropoda > Insecta > Orthoptera > Acrididae > Schistocerca > Schistocerca piceifrons. The sequence goes on from NC_060144.1 coordinate 137,597,204, forward strand.
CACATGACGGGAGTTTGCTGGACTTGTTACTGTTACAGGTCGTCCAGATCGTTGTTTGTGTACATCTGTAACACAGCCTTCGGCTTCAAATTTTTCTCGAATGCGACGAATCGTTAAACGTGTCGGTGGCTCTGTTTGATACTCATTTCGCCATTGCCCTTGAACCTCATTAATGTTTTCGTACTTAAAATACCACTTCAAAACTGACTTCCTTCCATCGAATGTAAGCCTCGCGCCAGCCATGTTTACTCGAGTAACTAGATGCAACTAAGAACAAAACACTGACTATCTGGCGACTGTCATCTGACAAAACAAAACAATGAAATACAACGCTTGTGTGGCGATTGCCGGAACTACAAACTATTACACTACCAAAGATGAGACAACTACGTCATTTAGTTTGCCCGTTATGGACTTTTAAACAGTGGATACATTGTTTGGATCCCCTCTGTATACAGACTATCGAGGACAGCTACAACAGTTTTCGGTCAACTTGCCGGAGGAGGGGTTACAATAGGTTTACGATAGCCTTCGCAATCGAATCTAAGCGTACATGCGGGGCACACGTGGGTTGCAGCGTCATACTGATGTGGGGACTCTTACTTCGAAATTCTTTGTAAATCTGATTTCTTGAAATCATTGCAATAACGTAATATACTCTGTGAAAGTTCATTTTGTTTCATCCCCTTCTGACTCCATTTGTGATACAGTGTAGTTACGAGTTCATTTATAGCTGCATTATAAAACTGTTTCTGTGAACGGATACACTGATGCCCGTCCGTAGGACCAAATGCTGATTGCATCTGTACTGCAGTCTGATTTACGTATGTGAGCCACACACAGAGATCGCGAAAGGAGATTATTTCCCTGGAAAGCATTCCAGTTGTCTGGTGTACTCACATTTATTGCGAAACATCTGGGAAGACTTTTCGGCGCGCAAGATATTGTTTCCGCCATGGCTGGGCGGATATTGAACCACTGCCACGAAAACCCAATAAACCGACTGCTTCGGCAGGGCCGGCGCCTAGGTAGAGGGAGAGCCGCAGGAGGTGGGGGGAGGACATTGCTGTGCGACCTCTAATGAGAAAATTTTATTGCTCCGCCTCGGGGGATGACTGGAATAGAGGCCTGCTCCCACAACAGCTTTACTGTCGCGGATGCGGCGTACTGCGACACGAGAGTCGCACTGCTACAGCTACCATTACAGCAAATTTTACTGCCGGTCTACTTAATGTACATTTCTGATGTCGTGTATAACGAGTATGCATGCTACGTCGTGAAACAATACAAATTTGTTGTACAAGAGCTGGGTGTGGATTTTTTCGAGAAAACACAATATTTTAAGCGCATACTCCATCCCCCCTTTCTGCCCCCCCCCCTCTCTCTCTCTCTCTCTCTCTCTCTCTCTCTCTCTCTCTCACTCACACACACACACACACACACACACACACACACACACAAAGTACAAAAAGTGGAGGTCAGTCACTCATTTGGCGCGGTCCATGTTTGAAACTCTAAGGAATAAAGACAAAACGTAATCTGAAATGGCACCAGCGTGTCGTCAAGGTAATCTAAGTGCTCGTACAATCTTTGCACTCGCAAATCTCTTCGACTGTGATTTCCTGAAGACGGAATTGCTACAATTCTTTTTTCTTTTGCTTGTGCCGTTTTTCCCGTGGGTACGCAAGGTCGGCGTGGTTAATGAGGTGTGGCAATGTTAGTTGTAGGGGTGGCCGGATGCCCTTCCTGCCGCTACCCCATACCCCCCCCCCCCCCCCAGGAAGGAATTAGTGTACCCCAATTGTCTGCGACTAGTGTAATCCATGAAATAGTGCGAAAGTGTTCAGATGTCCGCGAGCCGTGTAAATGAGGCGTGACCTGGGGACCAGCCCGGTATTCACCTAGGGGGATGTGGAAAACCGCCGGCACACCGGCCCCCGTCGTTAATCCGCTGGGCGGATTCGATCCGGGGCCGGCGCGCCTACGCGAGTCCAGGAAGCGGCACGTTAGTGCGCTCGGCTAACCTGGCGGGTCCGGAATTGCGAGACTGCCCTCACTTAATAGTGTCGTATGGTATAACAGTCTGTGGTAATCCATCGAGGACAATGAGACAGGAGCTGGACATGAAATACTTGAGTAATGAAAACTGAAACCAACAACTGTATTGTAATTCAGACGTTGTTTATTTAAAACATGCTACCAGGTTCGATAAGAATAAACTTCAAGCCCCAAGCGTTATCTGCCATCAACAGAGATAGGGGAATACCTATGATCGAATAAGGCGGAAGGGACAGAGATAAAATGCCATAAGAATTTCTGGGGAGAAAGACGACGAAACGACTGTTCACGCTGGTGTGTAGTATGTATTAGTCTGGCCATATACTATCTGACTTTCGGAAACACAGCATTCACACAAGGCGCCGACAAGTGCGAGAATTAGCGCACAATCAGCTGAACAAGTTCTTGCATCCAAGTTGACGCCTAGAGCAATATTCGGAAGAATGGAAAACAAAAACTGACGACGGGTTACACGACGATTTCATTTGGCTTTAGGAAAAATACAGGCATCAGAGAGGCAACCCTGACGTTGCGGTTGATAATGGAAACAAGATCAAAGAAAAATCTAGATACGTTCATAGGATTTGTAAACCTGGAAAAAGCGTTCGACAATGTCAAATGGTGCAGTAAGTTCTCAACTCTGAGAAAAATATTGAGGAAACTATAGGGGAAGAAGGGTAATACACAATTTATACAAGAGCCAAGAGGGAACAGTGGGAGTGCAAGAACAAGAACAAAGTGCTCGGATTAAGGAGGGTGTAAGGCAGGGATGTAGTCTTTCACCCCTACTGTTCAATCTATAAATCGAAGAAGCAATGATGGAAATAAATGAAAGGTTGAAGAGTTAAACTAAAATTCGAGGTGAAAGGATATCAATCATAACATTCGCTGATGTTGCTATCCTCTGTGAAAGTGAAGAAGAATTACAAAGTCTGATGAATGGAATGAACAGTTTAAGAAGTACAGAATATGGATTGAGAGAGAATCTAAGAAAGACGGAAGTAATGGGGCTCTAAGCGCTATGGAACTTAACATCTAAGGTCATCAGTTCACTAGACGTAGAACTACTTAAACCTAACTAACCTAAGGACTTCACGCATATCAATTCCCGAGGCAGGATTCGAACCTGCGACCATAGCAGCAGCGCAGTTCCACACTGAAGCGCCTAGAACCGCTCGGCCACAGCAGCTGGCTAAAGTAATGAGAAGTAGCAGAAAAGAGGAAAGCTAGAAACTGAACATCAGAATTGGGGATCACTGAGTAGGTGAGGTCGGGGAATTGTGCTACCTAGGTAGCAAAATAATCCGTTACGGACCGAGCAAGGAGTATAAAAAAGCAGATTGGCACTGGCAAAAAGGGCATTCCTGGCTGAGAGAAGTCTACTAATATCAACAAACATAGGCCATAATTTGAGTTAGAAATTTCTGAGAACATACGTTTGGAGCACAGCAGTGTATGGTAGTGAAACATGGACTGCGGGAAGGCCAGGAAAGAAGAGAATCGAAGCATATGAGATGTGGTGCAACAGAAGAACGTTGAAAATTAGGTTGACTGATAACATGAGGACTAAGGCTGTTCTCCACCATATCGGCGAGGAAAGGAATATGTAGCAAACACTAAGAAGAGGAGGCGTGATGGTGGTACGTCTGTTAAGGTATCAGGGAATAATTCCCGTTGTACTAAGAGGGAGCTGTGGAGGGTAAAGGCTGTAGAGGGAGACAGAGATTGGAATACATCAAGCAAATAATTCAGGACGTAGGTTGCAGGTGCTACTCTGAGACGAAGAGGATGGCACAGGAGAGGAACAATCAACAATCCGTATAGTTATCGTAATGGGTTTTAACAGCTTGTTAGCCCTGCCTTTAGTCAAAACTGTAATACCCCGTCTTTTATTGCTGTGTGAGCGAAATTCGACTATGCTCCAAGACCCCTGCACGGGTCGCATGTAAGCGTTCAGACAGCTGCAGAAGTAACCGAGCGAGCAGATTTCGCCAACGCCCACTCCGGTACTTGCCCCCGGGCGGTCCATTGTCCGGCTCCACCTTCTGAAGCCGACGCTATGTGGGTGCGCTGACCCGTGCATGCGGTTGTGCGCGACGGGCCGGAAAACTGCAAAACGCTCGGCCAGCAGGGGACGTTTGCGGGACAGCAGCACACCTTACCTGTTGGCAGAAAACAACAACACTGCAATCTACAGCTTTCAGGCACATTCTTACAAGTATACGCTAACGTTCCGATTTGCAGACTCGGTAACCGGTCAGCAAAGTTTAAAAATAAGTTTATTTTATCTGGAGGTCTGATACGCGAACCTTCAGATATCAAGCAGTCAGCTCGGTACCAAACGTTTTATATCGATTAAGTATGAACCAAAACGGCGATACAGTTCGTGCTATGTCCTGTCATCCAGGAGAACGTTCGTAAACGATAAATAATAGTATGGAGCACAGCAAAAGCAAATCTGTGAGCGTCTGTCGTGTAGAGCTCCCATGGGGAAATTATTAGAGCGTTAGTTTGTCGTACAAACAGTCCCGGTTCGAGCCCTGGTCGGCCCAGTTTTTGTACTGTAGTACGTGTGAAACTGCTATACGGATCACATATTTCTGATACGCAAAAGGACTTTTCGGAGTTCATAGCAATGTCCTATTGGCAATCCGCTTTCGCTTCGTCTGTTTGAAAGTGGCAAGCTATAGAGTACATTTCTGGTTTCACAGAAAGAATACAAACCATCGGAACAGAAGAATAAAGAAAATTTTGCATCACACTTGTGGAAGTAATAATAATAATAATAATAATAATAATATCATAAAAATAAAAGTATTAAGAATAAGAATAATAACTAACTGTTAGATGGCAACGCCGTCGTTCATCTATGAACTCTGAACTTTCTTTTTTTACAACTCAGGATCATGTTATGGCATATAACAGCTTCACATGTACTACAGTACAAAAACTGGCATCAGTTTTGTATGTCCATACTTTCCATTGGAGGTATTGGGGACAACGGCCGTTCGCTTTGTAAGTAGGCTGTTTAGGTTTTTATGTTGGTAACGTCACGTAGCGCTCTGTATGAAAATCACTGGCTGTGCTGTGTGCAGTCAGTGGCTGGTTGGCATTGTTGGAATATTTGCTATTGTAGTGTTGGGCAGTTGGATGTGATCAGCGCGTAGCGTTGCGCAGTTGGAGGTGAGTCGCCAGCAGTGGTGGATGTGGGGAGAGAAATGGTGGAGTTTTGAGAGCGGATGATCTGGACGTGTGTCCATCAGAGACAGTAAATTTTTAAGACTGGATGCCATGAACTGCTATATATAATGACTTTTGAACGCTATTAAGGTAAATACATTGTTTGTTCTCTATCAAAATCTTTCATTTGCTAACTATGCCTATCAGTAGTTATGCCTTCAGTGGTCAGAATCTTTAATTTAGCTGGCAGTATTGGCGCTCGCTATATTGTAGTAGTTCGAGTAACGAAGATTTTTGTGAGGTAAGTGATTCATGAAAGGTATAGGTTATTGTTAGTCAGGGCCATTCGTTTGTAGGGATTATTGAAAGTCAGATTGCGTTGCGCTAAAAAATATTGTGTCAGTTTAGTGATGATCAGAATAAGTAAAGAGAATTATCTGAGTACGTTCAGTTCTGCTCAGCTGTTTGAAGATCAAGTAACGTAAGGTGTTTACCAGCACAGTAATTCATAAATTTTTCTAAGGGGACGTTTCAACTTTTGTAAGGGAACGAAACGCCTACAGTCGCCCTTATGATCTTAATTTATTGTGTAGCCACCAGTTTCGGTGCTTCAGTGCATGATCAGGCTTCGAATTAACGCTCCTCAGACTTCTCCATGGGAGCTCCACACGACAAACGCTCACACTTAACGCTTTTCCAGCTCTCCGTAGGCCATGTGTTGCTTATTACTTATTGTTATGAACATTCTCCTGGTCGACAGAGCATGGTGCAAACTACTTCGGCGTTTTGAATGATACTCGAACGATATACAACGTTTGGTACTGATCAGACTGACTGAAATCTGTAGGTTTGGGTGCGAGCCATGTTTTGGTATTAAGGTATCTGTGCATAACTTTTATTAATTATGTATTTATTTGCCCTTCGGAAAATATCAGCCATTTAACCAGTTAACAGGTAAGTGCATTGACATAATATGAAACACAATAATTGACAGGCGTAATACGGAATTAATAGAAATCACCAATTTAAAAAAGCCGCTTATGGGCAGCTAAAATCTTTATGACATTGCTTTCAGGGTGTTTAACGGCATGGTTATCAGCGTCCTTGCAGAATATGAGTGTTTGAATTTAGCGAGATAAACTAAATCTGTCCTCCTAAGCAACCTTCTTGGGGCATTTGGCCCATGGACACATCTAAAAGATTTTAAAGATTGTCTGTCAACAACAACATAGATAATGGTTGCTTATCACTATCTTACAGTGGACGATAAAAAAATCATGCATGACTGCATGAATGTCTACATGCCACTTCCTCGGGCTTTAGCAGGACATAAAATACTAACTAAAACCAGAATTAACAGGTAAACTTGCTGGTACATGTTATTCCATGATCAGTAACGAGAGTTTAAGAGTGTGACATACGGAAGTTAAAGTTGCTTATACAATATAGGTTGGTTGGTCGATTTGGGGAAAGGGAGCACACAGCGACGTCATCGGTCCAGTTGGATTAGGGAAGGATGTGGAAGGAAGTAGACCGTCCTCTTTCAAAGGAACCATCCCGGAATGGTTCCCTTCAAAGGATACGGCCGACTTCCTTCCCTAATCCCATTGGACCATGAGACCGATAACCTCGATGTTTGGTCCCCTCCCCCAAGTCAACCAACCAACCATGATAAAATTCAGCGTATACGACAATTTATAAATAAACACTAAAAACTTCCTCGGGAATTAGTGTTACTCTTAGTGAACACTCGATCGAAATCACTACAGCTGTTCCTGAGATTAATCTCCATATACGAGTACAGACAGTTGCGAGCAAGCGATGGAATTTGAAAGTAGCCGGCAGAGAGAGAGAGAGAGAGAGAGAATATCTTATGGGATTTCTGAATATACAATCCCACATGAATGTTGATAGTAATTTCGGTCGACTGTCTCTTTCAACGGTTCACTACATACACCGAGACAGAATACAGGCTAAATCGACTGCTGTGTAACATGGGGCTAAACTGATGGCCTTAAACCGATTACCTCCGATTCGTAAACACGTCATGTTAGTTGGATAATCGAGTTTCGTACGCCGATTTACCGGACACTGCAGCTTCGATCGGTGCGCGCCACGTCAGATTCGACCATTAGGGGGGCCAGCGGCGCGTGCTGAGTTGTCCGCCGCGAAAATACGGGCTTCTGCGCCGACGAGAGTTCCGTCTAATGCTGGCGGTTACCGAACGCTGATAAACGGGGCGGAGAGGACAATCAGATAGCGGCATGCGTGCCAAACAAAAGCGCGCCCATTGTGCTGCGCTAGCTGTTGCGCGCATTCAAACGCTGTTGCGCCCGGCTACAATAGCGCGTGTGTGGTCTCCCAAACACGTAGCCGTGAACTACGCGACTCTGTAATCCGGGACTGCCGACTCGCCCTTCTCGAAGCGCCCTTATTTCAGCCACTGCGTAGTTAACCGCACTGCGTCGAACTCATAAGCGACAGTAAATTCCGCTACTGAGTCTTTAAAAAATCGATCTGCCATTTATAAACCAGCTTCGAACGTCTAATAACTTTGCAAATCATCTAATCGGTTAATTATTTGACGTTAAGCATCTAAAACCTTTATTACTGAAGACACAACACCCTGATGTTATTGGTTTTATTAGTTCCGTATTATTCACCTACAGGGTAACGAATAAGTCCAGAAAATATTTGAAATTGTGTGTTAAGCTGTTGCAAGTCGCCAAGTGTTTTCAGCCTCAAATGCTGTCCAACATAGTCTGGATAATTCGCGCGCTGTGAGTTACGCTGCCCCAAGTCTCATACACAGTCTCTTACACAATAAGGCAAGTTAAACACTTAACGTAAAATTATACCTCTTAATGAGTAGATTATGAGAACACTCTAAATATTTAAATTCTGTCTATAACTGTACAAAATTCTGAAAATCAATTTTTTTTCCCTCCTGGGAGCGTAACATGTAACTGGGTGTGGGCGACCATTTTAGCCACTTAATATACAGGTTATTCAAAAAGAACGAACAGATTCGTGTTGTTTATTACAAAGTACGAAAGATACAAACCAATTCTGCATGTCACAGGATAGAGGAAGATTCAAAGTTTTGACATGTACGCCTCGGTAGTTGCGCGGTCAGCGCCCTAGTTCCTAAGCGATGGGCCCGTGTTCGATTCCCAGCCAGTTCGGAGATTTTCTCCGCTCTGGGACAGGGTGTTGTCTTGTCCTTACTTTTCATCATTATTGATATTAATACGGAGATGGTTGAATGTTCACGGCTCGAAAACCCAATAAATTACAAAAAAAAACCAAAATTTGACACAGTTGCACTGTTGTTTGTACTAACATGGCTACTACACTCGAAGATAAATCATGTAGTCTGTTGTAATCTGCGCGAAGTCAATCCACTGTACATTGCTTTAATTTTTCAAGATATTTTTTCTTTAAAGCAAAATCCTCCATCATTCTTAGTGAGGTTTAAAATACTTGGCCGTGCGTGCATTGGACCTTAAGCCGTACACAGCCGCAGATTGTTTTTGCCAAGCAAAGAGAAATTTAGAGTCGATTCCTATTCTTTAGCTGCTGCGTTTTGCTGATTTAAATTTTCTTTCGAGAATAGACACAAAATAGCTTGCTGAACAGGAGGTAAGTTACTTTTCTTTCAAGGGAAACCTCACTTTGATTTCCTGCGAGCAGACAATATATAGTCAGAATTTTCGGGTGTTGTGCTAAGTTAGTAGATTAATTTACGGTAAACAGTGTTGGTTTTCTTAAACATTTATTCTCTACCGTGTTGAGTAGTATTTTATTTTGTTGATGTTTCAAGTCAGACATTGCACTTCATTTCACGTAAGTCTCAAAACATACTTCAGTACTGAGTTTCAGTTAAATAGTTTTCACTAAGTAAACAATTGGTTTCTTTTGGAAAATAATTAGATACATTTTCATTACTTCAGTTTCATCATTTCATTACGAGCTAAGTTTTGTCTCACGACGCCGTCCACATGCGCAACGCAGGCCAGACTGTTTTTCTCAGCAGTTGAACACGATATCTATTAGAAAAAAGAATATTCAGAATTTCACTTATGGATAAATTACATAGAAAGCTTAAAATATGATTAGCGCAGATCCTTTCAAGCAACAGCCAGAGCTGTTTACAAGCGCTGTGTGATATCTGTGCACTGGATCAATGGACGTCCACCCAGACAGCACAGTACAGATGTCGACAGCTGGGGAACGCGCGGCGTCTGCTATTTTCCAGCCTACCCCTGCCACACGCATCACATGATTTATGTCTGCGCCGCGTCGCCTGCCACTGAATGAATGCAGATGCGTGGAGGCGGGTGACGTGACGCCCCCGTCCCCGTCCCCACCCCCACCCTCTGTCAGAGCGGCTCGTGAAGCGACGAGCATCAGGGGCGACGTGCCTCCCATACGGCTTCCGAGATCTATCGCCATTCGGATTTCACGGGCGCTCCGCCGCGTCATATAACCCCTGGAACGCCGCTGCCTGAATTACCAGATTGGCTTCCCCACAAAAGTGTCGAGTACAGGAGACGTTTCCATAAGTTAAAAAGTTACTTGTTACGAATAAGCATGGGAGTCGATATTCACTATCCATTGTGGCCCAGTTTTCTCTGTCTGTAAAGTTCTGTTGCCTCAACCAGCAGCTTCATAGCGGTTTGACTATTTCACTCTTCACCATACTGTGACTTTTTCCGACAGAAGCACGTTACAGAGGTGGTACTGGTATATGAAAGGAACGTCAGCAAGGAGAATGCAGACACAGCAAATAGTATATTCGAGCAATGATACGTAAGACATCGTGTTAGTTTCCCCTGCTATATTACATCGTACAACCCTCCCGTTGTTAGCGGCCAACCGCAAACTGATGTTTCTGAAGAGCTTGCCCTGGCCTGCAGGGCAGGTAACATTAACATGCCTCTGGGATTTAACTTAACGTTCTGTTGAATCCCGACCGTTGGAAGCATCGGCTTCTTACCTGATACTGGAGGGCCCCTGATTAATTGCGAGACTAAAGGAAGGAAACAAGGGTTACAGATCGAATTAAAAAAATGTTTAACAGTAACAATTGGATATATTCTGAGAATAGTTACAAAAATTTGTAGAGAATTTCGCTGATAATAAATCAAGTGAAATGAAATGGCGTGTGACGAGGGCCTCCCGTCGGGTAGACCGCTTGCCTGGTGCAAGTCTTTCGATTTGACGCCACTTCGGCGACTTGCGCATCGATGGGGATGAAATGATGATGATTGGGACAACACAACACCCAATCCCTGAGCGGGGAAAATCTCCGACCCAGCCGGGAATCGAACCCGAGCCCTTAGGATTGACAGTCTGTCGCGCTGACCACTTTTTTTTCTCAGTTTGTTTGTTTTCGTTCGTTGTATGTGCTCGGGGCGGACGTCGTAAGACATCCGTTTAAGTTCGTCTTTGATCGGTTAACTCAGTTTTTTTTTATTACAGAGGGCTGCTAACCCTCTGACCGAACACGCTGAGCTACCGTGCCGGCGCCACTTAGCTACCGGAGGCGGACAATAAATCAAGTAACACAGGGTAAACCAAGAGAGACTTGAAACAGAGACACATTTAAATACTGAAGCACGTGTTATTTCGCCTCGACTCGTTCCACTGATAAGTTAACATGACGCTATACTGTCTCATCCAAGGACGAACGCACGTTGACAACCTTGTATCGATGGTGTAGTGCCTAATACTGCTCTTTGCCCTGGGCAAGCAAGTGACATGACTCGCGGGAAGCTCTTGGTTTTGCGGCGGACAATCAGACGATTTGCCAGGAGGTGCACCGTTTTATCACAAGGGGTCCATGAAGGTTTCGTCGCTGAGGCGGTGTTCAAACTGCCGGGTGATGAATATTGTTTCAGAGAAGTTGCCTCACTCCTATGAATTTCTTTTTGTGGGGGAAGACTAAGCGTCATGTGTACTGGGTACCGAAACACACTCCAGAGGAGCTGGTTGCCCGTATGGCTGAAGGACCTGTTATTATTCGTGAAACACCTGATTGTTTCTGACGTATTATTCCATCATTAGCACGCATATGCAAACTGTACATTAATGTAAACGGGCGACATTTTCTGCAATATCTCTATAATGGTATTCATCACATGAACATTTGAACACCGTCTCCGAACATCACTAGGTTCTAAACCTCATGAACCCATAGCAGGGAAACGGTGCACTTGCGACGTTTTTGTCAGAAAGTGTTTCTTTCTATGTCCTCTGAAAACCCGAAGGTGTTTGAGAAGTCAGTGGCTGTGTGGAGACGAACGAGAAAGTTCTGGGCAGAGCCGAGAACGACGGCCTCTAGAATCTGGTGTGCTCCGGTTCTGTCAGCTAGACGTCACTATGGCCTGCGCGGGGCGTGGCCACTGTATGGATGCGACGACGTGGGGGAGCGGTTGGTGTCTTTTCCCAGCCGGACAGACAGCGATCCCATTGCAGATGGAGAAAGGGGTTTCTGAATATCAAGAGGAGCACTAACAGAGTGTTTTTGCAGCTGATGGTTGGATGCTGGTCATTTTATATCCACACAAATTATAAAAATGTACGGATGTAGAACTATGTGTGTATACTCTATATCTCCTCCTAAACCCTGGACCGATTTCAACCGAACTTCGTACACATACCACTTACAGTCTAAGAAATCACTGCGGGAGTAACAACAACAAAATGATCTAAGGAAAAAAGTTGGCCGCTTATGACATTTTCACTGTTCATGCAATAAAACTACCATACAAAGTATTATGTTTTAATTTATTGCTTCTCCACTATTAGCTGTATTCGTGACACATTTTGCAGACAGTAGTCACATATACCACTGAATCTAATCTACCATAAAATTACGTCATTGTACGACACTTAGTACAGTATATACGCTAAATGCGTAAAAAACTGCGTCATGGATAGTGCTTTAACTTATTGCTTCTTTATCAGTAACTATTCACAACATATTTCGAAGACATTAGGCACATACACCACTGGCTGTACCTCCAAAATTATATAATGGTACACCACATTGTTTAGGAGATACGATGTTTTGAACATTAAGTCGCCTGAAAATGAAACTGCATGGTGACATTAGTTAGACATACAGGTGAAATATGTGTTCATATTGAAATTAAATATGTTAAATATATATCTGAAGTGTGCGTATGCGAGCGAAGTCACGGGTAATAAGCTCATACCAACCTCTTTGGTACACACCTCAGTTATAATCTGAAAAGAAATACTGTAGAGTTAAGGACCGACCATCTGTCTCCTATTGGGGTGAGCGTGAGAACGTGGAGAAAAGTGATGCACAGGAGATAGACAGACAGTGAGGAGGAGGGAGAAGATATAGATAGGAGGAAATGGACAGGAGAGGGGAGAGGTGGAATGGACAGAGAGAGAGGGGGTGAGGAGATGACAAAGAGAGGGGGGGAAGAGGAGATGGACGGAGGGGGAAGGGGCAGATTCATAGAGATGTGGTAGGAAGACGTAGGTAGGTAGGTAGGTAGGTAGGTAGTGTTTAACGTCCCGTTGACAACGAGGTCATTAAAGACGGAGCGCAAGCTCGGGTTAGGGAAGGATTGGGAAGGAAATCGGCCGTGCCCTTTCAAAGGAACCATCCCGGCATTTGCCTGAAACGATTTAGGGAAATCACGGAGGTAGGAAGACGTAGACAGAGCCAGAGGGTGATGGAGATGGAAGAGAGGGAGGTTGATAAAGAGATGGGATGGGTAGATAGAGGGGATGGAGAGAGAGAGCGGGGAGGAGGAGGAGATGGATAGAGATGGGAGAAGATGTTCAGAGAGAGTGGGAGAGGATATGGACTAATAGAAGACTGTAATAAATAAGTACCATGGCAACGGTGGGTTTCTCAGCTAGAAGCTGATAAAGTGCACTGAGTGGTATACGTGCAGTTTATTGGGTTTGCACAGAATTGGCACAGAAGTGGTGGCTGAAGTGTAACAAGATGTGATTACAATTGCACACAGAAGTGCAAGTGTCTGCGCTGTGAGCGAGACCAGATCAGTTTGCTAACTACAGGGTGTTTCAAAAATGACCGGTATATTTGAAACGGCAATAAAAACTAAACGAACAGCGATAGAAATACACCGTTTGTTGCAATATGCTTGGGACAACAGTGCATTTTCAGGCAGACAAACTTTCGAAATTACAGTAGTTACAATTTTCAACAACAGATGGCGCTGCGGTCTGGGAAACTCTATAGTACGATATTTTCCACATATCCACCATGCGTAGCAATAATATGGCGTACTCTCTGAATGAAATTACCCGAAACCTTTGACAACGTGTCTGGCGGAATGGCTTCACATGCAGATGAGATGTACTGCTTCAGCTGTTCAATTGTTTCTGGATTCTGGAGGTACACGTGGTCTTTCAAGTGTCCCCACAGAAAGAAGTCACAGGGGTTCATGTCTGGCGAATAGGGAGGCCAATCCACGCCGCCTCCTGTATGTTTCGGATAGCCCAAAGCAATCACACGATCATCGAAATATTCATTCAGGAAATTAAAGACGTCGGCCGTGCGATGTGGCCGGGCACAATCTTGCATAAACCACGAGGTGTTCGCAGTGTCGTCTAAGGCAGTTTGTACCGCCACAAATTCACGAAGAATGTCCAGATAGCGTGATGCAGTAATCGTTTCGGATCTGAAAAATGGGCCAATGATTCCTTTGGAAGAAATGGCGGCCCAGACCAGTACTTTTTTGAGGATGCAGGGACGATGGGACTGCAACATGGGGCTTTTCGGTTCCCCATATGCGCCAGTTCTGTTTATTGACGAAGCCGTCCAGGTAAAAATAAGCTTCGTCAGTAAACCAAATGCTGCCCACATGCATATCGCCGTCATCAATCCTGTGCACTATATCGTTAGCGAATGTCTCTCGTGCAGCAATGGTAGCGGCGCTGAGGGGTTGCCGCGTTTGAATTTTGTATGGATAGAGGTGTATGCTCTGGCGCATGAGACGATACGTGGACGTTGGCGTCATTTGGACCGCAGCTGCAACACGGCGAACAGAAACCCGAGGCCGCTGTTGGATCACCTGCTGCACTAGCTGCGCATTGCCCTCTGTGGTTGCCGTACACGGACGCCCTACCTTTCCAGCACGTTCATCCGTCACGTTCCCAGTCCGTTGAAATTTTTCAAACAGATCCTTTATTGTATCGCTTTTCGGTCCTTTGTTTACATTAAACCTCCGTTGAAAACTTCGTCTTGTTGCAACAACACTGTGTTCAAGGCGGTGAAATTCCAACACCAGAAAAATCCTCTGTTCTAAGGAATAAACCATGTTGTCTACAGCACACTTGCACGTTGTGAACAGCACACGCTTACAGCAGGAAGACGACGTCAGACTGGCGCACCCACAGACTGCGTTGTCTTCTATATCTTTCACATCACTTGCAGCGCCATCTGTTGTTGAAAATTGTAACTACTGTAATTTCGAAAGTTTGTCCGCCTGAAAATGTACTGTTGTCCCAAGCATATTGCAACAAACGGTGTATTTCTATCGCTGCTCGTTTAGTTTTTATTGCCGTTTCAAATATACCGGTCATTTTTGAAACACCCTGTACACGCTATGACCATGACGAATTACATCAAACTTGAAGTGTTTTGTTTAAACTATACCGTGAGTGTTTGTCAGTTGTTCACAATTCTGTGAAGAATTCATCCCATCTCTTGTACCATGTAATTAATCGATTATCTGCACTATTGTTTAAGAATCCGTTAAGAAATTTGAGTAGATAGATTGGTAGAGAGATATGTGTAGGTTGTTGCAGTGCGTTCCTGTTTACGGTGGTGGTAGCACAACACGGGAGCGTAGTTGTGCGTTATAACCCTGTTTAAATCTGAAAGTTGTTTTGCAGTCTTATGTATTACTGCTGGAACTGTCTCAGATATGATGCCCGTCGTATGGCTGAGGACCAGGCATTGTAAATTGTTTTATCGTTGCCCGGTTTTGTATATTAGCATAGACGTTGCATTTTAATTCTTTTGTTTAAAAGAAGACACTTTTCAGTGAATGTGTAAGGCCCCACTAAAGGCTATTTACGTGCTACAGAAATGTTTTGTTATATTGAAAGGGTATTTTTATTATTTTACAACAAGTGTTCTGATGTCTTCCGGCCGGTGTAGCCGTGCGGTTCTAGGCCATTCAGTCTGGCACCGCGTGACCGCTACGCTCGCAGGTTCGGATCCTGCCTCGGGCATGGATGTATGTGATGTCCTTAGGTTAGTTAGGTTTAAGTAGTGCTAAGTTCTAGGGGACTGGTGACCACAGATGTTAAGTCCCATAGTGCTCAGAGCCATTTGAACTATTTTTTTCTGATGTCTAATAAGGTAACTGTCAAATAGAGTCCCACGTCTGTACAGCTCGAACGTTCGTGACGAGAACTAGCAAAGTAAACACTGTTATGCATTCACGAAATCTTATTGCCGTAATAAGCGATCCAACTTTCATGCATACATCTTCCCATGCTTGGAATGCACTTAGCATAGCGCCGCGCGGGATTAGCCGATCGGTCTGGGGCGCTGCAGTCATGGACCGTGCGGCTGGTCCCGGCGGAGGTTCGAGTCCTCCCTCGGGCATGGGTGCGTGTGTTTGTCCTTAGGATAATTTAGGTTAAGTGGTGTGTAAGCTTAGGGACTGATGACCTTAGCAGTTAAGTCCCATAAGATTTCACACACATTTGCACATTTGAACTTAGCAGAGCAATATCTTCAGAATCCAATGCTTTTGTTGACACGTCAAACGGTGACAGATGTGCACTGGCTACGGCTGGTGGACAGTAATGTTAAGAACTTGTCCAGCAAAATGTTCGAATAAAAGAAAATTAATACGAACAGGTTCTGTCTAAATTTACGCCTCAAAAATGACAATCACATTCGTGCACAGCACTTGTGCATCGAAGTTTGGTCTAATAATTACAGTGAAATACAGGAAAAATAACGTCAGTTGATAATCTTAACCACTCCACGTAGCCTGTGAGCCTCCATCGGCAACGCGCCTCTATTTATATCAGAGTTCGATTCCCGTCGGCGGCCACGCCCCTTAACAGGCGCATTTCTCTGATACTGACGTCTGTTGCGCTCTCCAATATTTCCATTCCCTCGTTGTTATCAGACGTGCCATGAAACATGACGGCGTCACGAATGTCGTCTTCAGAATTTCGCGCGAGAAAAAAGTTAACTGTTTCCTAAATTATGTGATTTTTTATTTGAATCGGTGAGAGACAAGGCTAAAGTCATGTTATAGCAGTCTCACGTTAATAGTACAAATGTTCATAAATACATCAAATTGATCAATGATGACACAAATTAGAAACACTTCACATTTTTTTTTTATAATTATATAAACTGCGTAAGAGTCGACAGTCGTGAAGGTGAAAAATGTATGCTGCACCGGAACTCTAATCTTTCTTGCTTTTCGTGGAGAATACTATGTCAACTAAACCGTTTAGGATCGACTCAGTCACGGCCTCCGTTTTTCCAGTGCCTCTCTCTTCTCTTCTCTATTTTTCTTAATTTTGAAGGTGAACCGGGAGTCGACCTGGACGGTTCAAGCGACAACAGCATTGTCCGGTGGAGACCAAGGTGCAGGTTCGGACCCTGGTACAGAACACAGCTTTAATCTGCCGGGAATATTCTCAGCAGCGTATGCTGTAGAGAGTCTCATTCAGGAAATGTGTGCCATTCCTTCAAGGAAACTGACGGAAATCGCTTTTCACCGTCATTTCAGACAACGGTATTGTCACTGTTGTCTATGTAGATCTGCACTGCTGCACAAAACTGTACAATACCTGTGAAAACATCACGTGGAAGCCATAATCACGAGCTGCGCTTTCAAGTAATGGTATATCACGAGAATATAAAATGTCTGTAACATTAACTGTCCGCTACCTAGTTCGATGGACTAACTTCACACCAATGCTTCTTCAAAACTATTTGGAGGGCGATGTAGTATGGTAATTGACGTGAGCAATATGGTACTAAATGATGAAATAGCGAAAGTAATGATACGAAGTGTTAAATTTTAAATTTCTCGCAGAAAACCTATGTGAAAGCTGGTGCTGTGGTGAAAATAGAGGCTGATAAATAATGTACATCTACAGCTCAACGCACTTAGCATATAGTGACGTTTACAGTAGACCAAAGCGTGAACAGTACGCAAATCATCCGAAGCACACTACAGGAAGGAAATAAAATTAAGGTTTAAAGGTCGCGTCAAGCTGGTTTTAATGACGCAGCACAAGTCTGCAGCAGAGAAGGAAATCGGCTGCTTTCATTAAAGGAACCATCCCGCTACTCGTAAATTAGGGAAACAACGGACAACCTGACACCATTACACCTTCTAGGATTATTTTTTGGTCGTTCGTGACTGCTATGGGGTGGATGTGGATGGAATCCATGGAGATTTAATCAAAAGTTGTCGTGTTGGGAAATAATATGAGAGAAACACTAGTGACATTTTTAAGTTATGAGATAGGCAAGCTCAGATTACCTAAATGATATGGGTCACTGCTAGACATAATTTAAAGATCCAGTTCGGTTTCCGGTCTGTCGGTTGACGCCACCTATTCGTTTTACATGAAGACGACTCGCTGCTCAACCACTGCTTCTTTTCATGTCTTTTGACCCTTAAAACTGCTATCTGGTTTCTGCTAAGAGTAAAATCTCTAAATCTACAAGTAACGGGGTTGTCTTTCGTCAGTCCTTCTTCTAGGATAAGTCGTTGGGTCAGTATAGCCTCACGTGATTCTACATTTCTAAACTTACTCACTCCGAGGTTAGCTTGTACTAGTCTTTCTATTACTATAAAAAATGCGGGTCAGTATTTTGACACCAAAACTTACGAAATCGATGATCCGGTAATATCTACAAGTGGTAGCAATTCTGATTATTACACTGTTCTTCAAGTCTGAGGATTACTTGCTTGTCACACGGAATACTTTGGTTATGGTACGTACTCCTAACGATCTCAAAAATTGTGAGATAATATTGTCTGCTCCGGGAGCTTTGTTTCAATACTCCTCAAATTCCTCTAGCAGCATAGTGTTTTCCATCTCAGAATCGTGCATTTCCTCTTACCTTCACGTAGTACTGTCTTCAAGTTTCTTTCTTTCTATACATTCCCTCCGTGTTTCAGCTTCTGTTATATGCTTAGTACCGGCTTGTCATCTGAGTACTTTTTCATACGGCTGTTTTTCTGTTGTCCAAAGTTCTCTGCAACATTAACGCAGGCGGCGTCTCACAGTCCCATAGTCATGTATGTTTTTATAGCTTTGCATTTCTGTGTAGCCACTCCTGATTTGATGTTTTGTACTTCTTTACAATTTAATTTTTTAGGTTTTTGTATTCCCTCCTATCTGCTTCACTTCCTTTATTACTACTATTTTCGATTATTCCCATTTAAAGAGAGCGTTTGAACTTGAATTCCTTTATGATGATTGTTTAAGGTTTTTTTCTGAGCTCAAATTTTCTTCATGTGTTCACTGTGTTGTTTCTTTCGCTCTGCTGTCCATTTGCATCCTGGTCTCTTCTGTGTTGTAGAGTCAAATTTAGGTTTTTTGATGATGTTCCTGACTCCAGTTCTATTTTCTGCATCGTTTACTGTAGGTCCTCTTCAACCTTTTATCCATTTTGTTTTTCCCCTGCCTGAGATGATGACTAAGAATTCGCTTTGAAATTCTGTTTTCATTCATCCTGTGGATATGTCCGTAGAACTGCATTCTTCTTTTCTTTATTGTATCCGTAATCTTTGCTGTGTATTTATATAATTCTGATGTTGGTCTCTTCTTCCAGATTCCTTGCTCTTGTATCACTTCACCTCCTTTATTTTTATGGCTTTTCCTCCATCACATGTGTCTATTGTGTTAAGGAAGGTATTCTACTGTGTCCTTTCTTGTTGCCTAGTTATTCCTAAACTGCCTTCGCTGCATTAGCTACCTTCTTTTTACTCTGTCTTTTCCCACATCTACGCAGGATGGGTATGGTTATGAACATATATGGGATGGTTAATTTAAGGGGTGGCTGGATGCCCTATCTCTTGCCACTGCGTTACCCTCGTTACACAGCTATGCAGGCGAGTATTATTTCATCTCTCTCAACTACCCATTGGCCTTCTACTGTATTCCCTCCCCATGCTTCAGTTTGTCGTTGCCTAATGCTCCCTTTGAAAGTTTCAGTAACCTCTGGTTCTTTCAATTTATCCAGGTCCCACGTCGTTAATTTCATATATTCTCACAATTTCTTCACTTTTAAACTGCAGTGTGTAACGAATAAATTATTTAAAATCTGGTTTCTAAATTTCTGTCTCACGGATAATATTATATGTCTGAATTCATCCGTTCTCTCTAGCTTCCTTCCATGTACTCAATCGTCTTTCATTATTCTTAAACAAAATTTAGCGATGATCAAATTATGCTCTGTGCCAACTTCTTTTCCCTAGTGCATATTCTATTCTTTCTTTGTTTTTTACAATCTAATTACATTTTAGTCGCCCATAATAAACTGAACGATTTATTTTATCTCATCCTACATTCTTGCAATCTCTTCAATGACTGCGGGGCTCGTAGGCATATAACCTTCCGTGATGAGCGTTGGCTTTGCAAGTAACTCGGCTATGATAACGCGTCCATTATTCTGTTCTCATTTCTGCTATGTATCTTTTAGAATTATGTCTCCACGTTACCGGCAGATGCACTAGTGCCGTATGCAACACTGCTATCCCTACCTGTTTGTACTCCCGTCCTCATCTCATTTACGAGACCGTAAGTGCTTCAGATGTTAACCAGCGACCGCGACGGCACAGTAGGTGAGCGTTCACGATGTCCGCCTGTGCCCGAAGCTGGGAGCGACCCGTCCGCCACGCATCGGTTTAATGTCTGAGTCACACCACATACCACACGCCTCGCCGCCGGATGTTTACCGCCGCATACAGCACTGGCTGCAGTTGCGGCTTCGTCGTCGCACGATTCTGCCGTTGCAGTCGGCATGTGGCGCACTGTTGCCATGGTGACCATGAAAACAGTCTACTAAATACAGCTTTATATGTCAATAGTAGAAAAATAGCCTCGCAGTTAGCCTGGATCCGTCCCACCTTGTTTCTTAATTTAGGGAGACAGTCAATACTTCGAAATTTCTTACTCTTCGTTTATTCTTTTCTTTTTTCTCTCCGTGTTGAGCTGGCCTTAAAATAGTGGAACAGTGATGGAACTTTGGTGTTTAGCAGTTTGAACGTGGTCTTAAAATATAGTGAGTGACAACAGAATAACAGCTATAGCTGCATTACTCTTAACAGGTTTAAACTAATGATATACGAAAGTGAAGATGGCCTCTAAATATCGATACATCGTGTAAAGAAAATACGGGAATTGGGATCTTTCAATATAAATACCCAATACAGTCGAAAGTAGTGATAGCGAAATTATGATGATGTGGATTAATAACTGCACAAAAATTAAATTTTATGCAACTACGAATAGAACATTATTGCTGAATGAAAGCCAGAGTTCAATAAATATGTCAGTGTGCAAGAAGAAGAAGAGGAAGAAGAAGAAGACGATGTATTCGAGTACGGAGGAGATTAACCACTGCTTTGAGATTGACCGAGGATTTATGTAACTTGAGCTGCCTGAGAATGAACTCTAAAATTATCTGCTGTGCAACCTAATGTAATTTGTACAGATGTTCTGCACGACCCAGCCTCATGTGTACATTGTTTGAGCAGTTGCATGTATCACATTTCCACTGTCCTTTGCGTGCCTGTTAGCTCTGAAACTTGCTTCCTTTATTATCAGCTGCTGTGAACTAGTTCCAGAACAATTATTTTGCACAAAATCGAGCCAAATTTCAAAGAAATTACTTAAACACTGAGCATGGCAAAAAAACATGACTAACATCACAGAGAAAATTTTCATTTACTTGGCAGTCAGCGTAATGGTGTAATGCCATTGTTCTCTGATTAGTTCATAATATATAATGGATATTAGTTTCTGTAAAAGGATAATCGT
Source organism: Schistocerca piceifrons (assembly GCF_021461385.2). Lineage (NCBI taxonomy): Eukaryota > Metazoa > Arthropoda > Insecta > Orthoptera > Acrididae > Schistocerca > Schistocerca piceifrons. The sequence goes on from NC_060144.1 coordinate 137,618,495, forward strand.
TGTAGATGACAGTTCGCAATAATATAATTGTGTTACCAGTCTGAAGTAGAGGGACTATGATCTGGAATACATCGTGGAATATTTAGAATGGAGATATCGTTTTATGGGTGTGTCTTGCCCTATAATTTCCACAAATGTTTACCTAGCCACTTCTGTTGTTAGTAATTTGTTTGGTGGTGTGCTGAGATGCCTGACACATTTACATTGTTATCAACTGTTTCCGGAACCGTGTACGGATAAAAGAGGAGCAGTCAGTGTCAGTCTTCCTTTCTTTGTTCTTTTATTATACCGCTTGATTTTTTGTTAGAATGACCTACTTCATCTGTGATTTATAACACACTTTAGACCGTATTGGAGCCTAGGAAGTCTCCCAACAATGATCTGGGCTATAGCTCACAATTAAAGGAGATCACCTGAAAAATAGAACCCATGACTGGAATAATAACAGAAAAAAGAATTATTTCTCAGTTATGACCTCTATGAATCGATAACTACGTCACATTTCACAAAAGTCTGTTTTCATCTTGTTTCCTACTATATCCCATCAGATGGCAAACATCTACCACATTTCGATCGCTAATTCTTTTTACTGTTTGAAAAGGAAGATTTACTGTACAGGTGAGAGACAGTGCGTCATTAAAAACATTAAATATACTCAGTTTCTGATTATCCCCAACGAAAGCAACGAAAGTTGTTAAGACAAGAGATTATGAATAATCAGAACGATCCCTGTTCAGTCAACCTAATTTATCTTCCTCTCCTTTCACAAAACAGCTGCATGTCAACGTCGAATTGTAGTACGTAATTTCATTTCTAGAACGATATATTGCTGCCTATTATATTTTGCAAAGTTATTGACAGGGGAGTTAGACATCTGTAAGGGAGTCAGTGAGCATAAGGCCGTTGCAGCATCCCTGAATACGGAAATAAATTGGAATATAAAAAAAGGGAGGAAGGTTTATCTGTTTAGCAAGAGTAGTAGGAGGCAGATTTCAGACTACCTAACAGATCAAAACGAAATTTCTGTTCTGACACTGACAATATTGAATGTTTATGGAAAAAGTTCAAGGCAATAATAAAATGCGTTTTAGACAGGTACGTGCCGAGTAAAACTGTGAGGGACGGGAAAAACCCACCGTGGTTCAACAACAAAGTTAAGAAATTGCTGCGAAAGCAGCTTCACTGCAAATTTAAACGCAGCCAAAACTCTCAGACAAAGAGAAGCTAAACGATGTCAAAGTTAGCGTAAGGAGGGCTATGCGTTAAGCGTTCAGTGAATTCGAAAGTAAAATTCTATGTACCGACTTGACAGAAAATTCTAGGAAGTTCTGGTATTATGTTAAATCAGTAAGTGGATCGAAACAGCATATCCAGACACTCTGGGATGATAATGGCATTGAAACAGAAGATGACACGCGTAAAGCTGAAATACTAAACACCTTTTTCCAAAGCTGTTTCACAGAGAAAGACCGCAATGCAGTTCCTTCTCTAAATCCTCGCAAGAACGAAAAAATGGCTGATATCGAAATAAGTGTCCAAGGAATAGAAAAGCAACTGGACCTGACGGGATGCCAATTCGATTCTACACAGAGTACGCGAAAGAACTTGCCCCCATTCTAACAGCCGTGTACCGTAAGTCTTTAGAAGAACGGATGGTTCCAAATGATTGGAAAAGAGCACAGGTAGTTCCAGTTTTCAAGAAGGGTCGTCGATCAGATGCGCAAAACTATAGGCCTATATCTCTGACATCGATCTGTTGCAGAACTTTAGAACACGTTTTTTACTCGCGTATCATGTCATTTCTGGAAACTCAGAACCTACTCTGTAGGAATCAACATGGATTCCGGAAACAGTGATCGTGTGAGAGCCAACTCGCTTTATTTACTCATGAGACCCAGAAACTATTAGATACAGGCTCCCAGGTAGATGCCATTTTCCTTCAAGAAGGCGTTCGATACAGTTCCGCGATGTCGCCTGATAAAGTAAGAGCCTACGGAATATCAGGCCAGCAGTGTGGCTGGATTGAAGAGTTTTTAGCAGACAGAACACAGCATGTTGTTCTCAATGGAGAGACGTCTAAAGACGTTAAAGTAACCTCTGGCGTGCCACAGTGGAGTGTTATGGGACCATTGCTTTTCACAATATATATAAATGACCTAGTAGATAGTGTCGGAAGTTCCATGCGGCTTTGCGCGGATGATGCTGTAGTATACAGAGAAGTTGCACCATTAGAAAATTGCAGCGAAATGAAGGAAGATCTGCAGCGGATAGGCACTTGGTGCGGAGGTCGCAACTGGCCCTTAACATAGACAAATGTAATGTATTGCGAATACATAGAAAGAAGGATCCTTTATTGCATGATTATATGATAGCGGAACAAACACTGGTAGCAATTACTTGTGTAAAATGTCTGCGAGTATGCGTACGGAACGATTTGAAGTGGAATGATCATAGAAAATTAATTGTTGGTAAGGCGGCTGCCAGGTTGAGATTCATTGGGAGAGTCCTTAGAAAATGTAGTCCATCAGCAAAGGAGGTGGCTTAAAAAAACACTCGTTCGACCTATACTTGAGTATTGCTCATTAGTGTGGGATCCGTACCAGGTCGGGTTGACAGAGGAGATACAGAAGATCCAAAGAAGAGCTGCTCGTTTCGTCACAGGGTTATTTGGTAACCGTGATAGCGTTACGGAGATGTTTAGCAAACTGAAGTGGCAGACTCTGCAAGAGAGGCGCTCTGCATCGCGGTGTAGCTTCCTCGCCAGGTTTCGAGAGGGTGCGTTTCTGAATGAGGTATCGAATATATTGCTTCCCCCTACTTATACCTCCCGAGGAGATCACGAATGTAAAATTAGAGAGATTCGAGCGCAGGCTTTCCGGCAGTCGTTCTTCCCGCGAACCATACGCGACTGGAACAGGAAAGGCAGGTAATGACAGTGGCACGTAAAGTGCCCTCCGCCACACACCGTTGGGTGGCTTGCGGAGTATAAATGTGGATGTAGATGTTAGATGTAGACATTGGAGGTTTTCCTATTCCGTACCCATGCCAGGGTTAAGAGGCAATACGGCGCAGTCTTTGTGTTAACAGACGTGGACGGCGTGGCACCGCGCCTCGGAGAGCCCGGGCGAGGCACGTGGCCCGAGGAAGACGCAGCCCCGGAAGATCAAAGGCTCCAGTTGGCCCCGTGATAAGCTGCCACGCAGACTGAACTAGCGGAGCGCGTAGCCGACGCGAAAGAGTTCTCATCGGCGCAGCAGCCAAGTGCCGGGATTAAATCCTTCTCGCTGGGGGTCCTTTTGAGCTCAAAGAGACTGCCAGTCGATAGCTTCGTCCTGACCCGACCCGCTCTCTGCAGCAATAAAATTCTTTGTCTCTCTGTAGAGGCTCCAGATGATCGTCTTCACCTGTCAGCAATAGACCACGCGTATCCCCCTCTCTGCCAGCACATTTACTCGTACGCAGATAGCTTCGCGTCAAAGCACAGAGAACGGTGGCGCACTAACTCATCACATTCTTATCAAGACCTCAACTCAACGTTTCTCTTTACCAACCTAAACGAGTCTATTTAGTATGCATAGAAAGAGGGGAACTCTGGTCCTGAAACGTACCTCAATTAGGTCATCATTCCACGAAATGGATTCAAAGAAACGTTTTCTAACTATAGTTTTTCCTAGATCCTTTCCATTTTTCTAATAACTGGAATGTATATCACTATACCCTTGGTAACAATTCGTTAGCCATATAATACAAAATACAGGTTGAAAAGTATTTAACCGACGAACTCTGGGAGGTTGTAGGGGACATCAAAACAAATATTTTCCCCTAATGTCATTTCTTCCTATGAGGATTATTTAAACCGGTGGATGCCGTATTACGCTTTTCAGTTGTTACACGACATATTACGCTCTTCACTTGTATAGGCAACTGCTGTCCATTGTCTGCTGTGCATTGTCTCTGTTTACTAATGGAGCGATACACCTGGAAGGAGGACATTGATATGGTTGGTGCGTACTACGTAGCGCACCACAACGGACGAGCTGCACAGCGGGTTTATCAACAAAATATCCTAATCGCCGTATTCCGCACATACGACCTTTGCTGCTGTGTATCAACGTATGCGTTTAGCTGTGTACCAACGTATGCGTTTAGCAGATTACCTGGACAGGGACGCCGTCGCACGGTAAGAACGCTGCAATTTGAGGAAGCTGTCTTGCAGCATGAGGAGCGGGATCCTTCCATCAGCACTCGTGCAACTGCACGTAACTTGGGACGGATCAGACGAATGTGAGAACAGTCCTTCGAGAGCAATTGTTACTTCAATTTCACTTACAGCGTGTCCACAACCTGGATCCAGTTGATTATCCACCCAGAGCACAGTTTTCGCAGTACCTGCAACAGTGTGAAATGCATCCTACACTTCCATCCTCTGCGTTGTTTACCGATGAAGCAACGTTCGGGCGTGATGGAGTCTTCAACATGCACAATTCGCATGTTTGGAGTGATGATAACGCACATACCACAGTTACTAGCGCTCATCAAGTGCGGTTTTTCGTTAATGTGTGGGTCGGTGTTGTTGGGGACTGTTTAACTGGGCCGTATCTGCTATCTAGCTCATTAAATGGCAGGCACTATTACAATTTTCTCGCAAGAGCATTGCCAGAATTTCTGGAAGACTTCCCGCTCCATACAAGACAACGCATGTGGATCCAACATGACTGGGCCCCGGCACATTTCAGTCGTCGTATGCGCTGATTCCTGGACCGACGGTTCCCAGAAACGTGGACTGGCAGAGGTGGCCCTGTACCATGGCCTGCTCGATCCCCCGATATGTCCCCTCTGGAATTTTTTGTATGGGGAGAGATGCACAACCTTCTTTACGCAACTCCTGTTGCATCAGAAGAGGATCTGGTTGCCCGGATAGTAGCAGCAGCAGGATCAATTCAGGATACTCCTAGGGTTTTTGCCCGTGTCAGACAGAACATGCTCCGACGGTGTAACCTTTGTTTACGTGTCAATGGAGGAATTTTTGAAAATCTACTGTAATTGAAATTGGGTTGTGTTAATGTGTTGTCTCTTGGTCATAAAAAAATGGTAAAGTGTTTGTTAGTATAATTAATTTGCCGCCAGAGAAATCTTCCTCTACCGTTTTAAATACTCCTCGTACGAAAAAAATGACATTATGGAAAAATATTTGTTTTGATGTCCCCTACAATCTCCCAGAGTTTGTCGGTTTAAATACTTGTCACCCTGTATACTGCAACTGCTAGCTCATATTCATTTGAATTTTCACTCTGAAAATGTGTTGTCAATGTGGACGAAGTATAGGGTGAACATAAAGTCTTTCCGTTATTACAAAAATTTGTTACTGAGGAATTATGCTAGATACAGCTATGTGGTTTGTTTCAAATGATAACACATGGAGTTTTTATGAATACAGTTCTACATGTGCGCTGGCCGCATCACTTACAGGAATTTAAACAGTGGGTAGTGTTCCAACAGGATGAAGCGACGCCCAACTGGACACTGTTTGCCAGTTCTTGGACGAAACATTTTCGGACAGATGGATCGGTAGAGACGGTCCAACAACATAGTCAATACGTTCGACAGAAATACATTCACGCCTTTTTTGTGGCATTACGTTAAGTCTAAAGCGTTCAGCTCACCAATTTGTGATGTGCGAAACTCTTACGGCACGAATACGAGATACGGTAGAGGCGGTGACGGGGGAGATTTTGGCAAAGACATGGAGAGACATTTAGTGTCGCCTCTACGTTCTAGGGGCAACAAATGGAGCACATAGATTTTTTTGAATTAAGGTACCATTTGCAACAAACCGCTACGCTGTATGCAGCGCAATTCCTTAGAAACAAATTTTTGTAATCACGGAAAGACTTCATGTCACCCTGTATAGTGCGATTATGATACACACTTACCCTAAAATGAACGAAAAAAATCGTTTTTTGGATGCAGGCCAGCTATATCATTGTTGTCTAGAGTCACGTTTTGAAGTATAGCCTAACTACGTAATCCTTTTGAATCAAGGACAGAATATTAGAATTTGATGCGCCGCTAAAAAGGTCGTTTCAGGTGGGGGATAAGCTCGAAGTGGGGCACAATTTGGGAATGAAATTTGTCACGCAGTTTCGAAGTCATCCTGCAGGCAATCGCCTAATCGGCTTAGGGAAACCACGGAAAAACTAAATCAGTACAGCTCGATCTGAAATGGTTCAAATGGCTCTGAGCACTATGGGACTTAACATCTATGGTCATCAGTCCCCTAGAACTTAGAACTACTTAAACCTATCTAACCTAAAGACATCACACAACACCCAGTCATCACGAGGCAGAGAAAATCCCTGACCCCGCCGGGAATCGATCCCGGGAGATGGTGATCTGAACTGTTGAACTGTCATCATCTCTGATATGAGTCTGGGTACTAAGCCACCTCGCTCTGTGTAATTAATTTAGTCGTGTGACATTCTGAGTCAGTCTCTGATTAGATTTAAAAACAGCTTTCTGCTTTCATTATCGATGTATGAAATTCTGCGAATATTTGCCATACGCTAATATGCAAAAGACATCTGCTGGGGCATTTCAACAGGAAATTAACTATAGGGCACATTTTATTGGGAACTGAATTTTGTTGTTTTATTGAAACAGGTCTGATACGACCGTATGTGTGAGACATTTGGGTTGAAGACTGACCACACGACATAATACACCCGGGGCTCTTTTAGTTTGGTTAGCGCGCCTGTATTAGAGACTTTGGTGTGGGGTACTGAAATGGCTGATGCTGTGACTCATAAGCAGTGTGTGGGTTTACCTCGAATTTGACTTAAATTGGATGGTGATTTAAACGAAAGGTTCACATTTCAAAAAAAGTTTTACTAACTGGGAAAATATTTCGTAGTGGCAGCTTGTTTTCACTTTGAGAAATGTCTCGCAAACGGATCGTTCGCTGTCCCATGTTACAGGAAAGTTCTTGCTTCTCTTATCGTGTGTGTCCACCAATGTCAGTATTCGTTGTTATTTATGGTATGATACATTCCGTATATGTATCAGATTATATGCCAGAATTTTCGTAAGAACAGAGTTGCTATAATCCATCCTTACCCCATTCCCTGTCCCTGAGCTAAATAAGACAGATCAGTTTGATTCAATTGTCTATCAGTCCTTTTATTTTTCAAGCCACCTGCCACAAAGCGTGTGAGGTTGAGAAAGCTTTAAAAAAATGTTGCAGTCATTATTGGGCACTTGTAGTAGCGCCTGCGGACTGGCAACCCGTCAAACACACTTACTGAAAATGTCAATTACTGGAATCAATTTATTAAGTTCTATGTGGCTGGTGTTTTCATCTCTTACAGAATTACAACGTCTATCTCGTATCGTCGAATGTGTTTACTGACCAAGACCGCGCATTCCTTGCATCCTTGCGTCGTAGATTTTGACATCAGGGCCCAGAAGAAGTGTCACCCTTCTTTCTTCCCTGGTGTCTAAAGAACTGGGTACGTCGGCTATTAAATATCTCGTTATAGAGAGTAAAAACTTTACTCTATTATTAATTTATTTCCAGTCGTCAAAAAACAATGAAAACAGCTAATTAGAAATGAAATAACAAGAGGCGAATTGGTTTTTATGCTTCATAAGAAAAGCGTTCAGTTTCGTAGGTCATTCATGCGTACGTCCACGCACACACACGCGTTCAGTAGTGGATGGCGTGACAATTTCTCGTGCTACGTTTCGCGTGTTTGCTCACCAAACATTTTCTGACGTAAATTGCCATGCGTGGCAATCACAACAAGAGATAAGGGCAGGAGATCGCGTGCTATACGCAAGAATTTTTCTAGGTGTTTGAAGTTTAAGGAGGAGGTTGACTTCTCGGAGGTGTTTGCGAGGAGATATTGACCAGAACCTTACGCGAAGATTTCTCCTCCAGCATTAATCGTGTGTCCTGCTTGCATATGGTGCTACGCTGGGTGTGACCACTATATCGGCAATTTTTTATCGTACGCTTTCTGATTGTGACGGCGTTATGCATTATAGACCCCAAGAAGTAAACTGGGTCAAATATTTTGGGTAACCATTACGTAATACTGATTCGTACGCCGTTACGCCAACAGCCTCGCCGCAGTGGTAACAACGGTTCCCGTCAGGTCACCGAAGTTCAGCGCTGTCGGGCTGGGCTAGCACTAGGATGGGTGACCACCCGGTCTGTCAAGCGCTGTTGGCAAGCGGTGTGCACTCAGCCCTTGTAAGGCAAACTGAGGAGCTACTTGATTGGAGGTAGCGGCTCTGGTCTCGTAAACTGACATACAGCCGGGAGAGCGGTATGCATCCCACATGCCCCTCCACATCCGCATCCAGTGACGCCTGTGGGCTGAGGATGACACGGCGGCCGGTCGGTATCGTTGGGCCTTTCAAGGCCTGTTCGGACAGAGTACGCCGTCGCTAATTCGACGAAATTTATGGAACGTATGTATCATCGGTACATCACTAATAATGTTGCACCTTCTGTCTTACATAACTGCTGCCTTACGTATTCTGGAAAAGGGCGTGGCAGTTTTTGTACGCTTTGTAGAGCGTTTGGTGCTGTTACGTTGGAGAAAAATTAGCCGTTATATCTGAATTTCTGCGGACACCATGACTATATTAGCGTCCATACCTCTCAGGTATCACATTCCGTAAACACTACCCCACGATGAGTTGTGTCGGCCAATGGCAATTTTTATTTGACTGTGTAAGAGGACCGTAACAGCAGTCACGATATATTTAGTACATTCATTGTGACTACCTTACAAGAAAGACATCAAGATTGCAACACCAGCATACCCATTTAACCTTTCCTCCAATTCAACCTTTCACCACTCACGAACTTCTATTATCCATAGTTGATGAGTCATCAACTTTAAGCGGTTCTGTTTCATTCTCTGTGCCATCAACACCCTCGTCGTACTTAGTCTTGAGATACATGAAATCAGTTTCGAGCGAGAAAAACACGTTGCTGATTCACAAGCTAAAATTTCTTTGCAAACGTATGTGACCATACTTTCTTCAGCACTCAGTGATAAAGATAGCCTTGAGCGAAACTGTTTATATTACATAGATGTGAAGCGTTTCAGTAATCACGATCATCAGAATCTATGGTGTAAATAACGGATATGGAACAGCGATGTATTTACTGTAACATTGAATCAACCTACAGATGACTGTATCAAATAGTTACCACTCAAAATTGGCACAATGCAAGAAAATATCTTCCCAAAACTCCCATTTCAAGGAAATACGTGACCTGGATGAAGACCGAGTGGCAGCTGGCAAGCAGTATCGTGCGGACAAAAACTATGTATGTTTGTATGTCAACGTTTTGTCTTCACTACATTGGCGTACCACAGCGTATTTCCTTTTGGTATTATATAACATTACTTTGGATATGCTTTTTGAGTGTACGTTGAACTTTATGTTTTTGTATGTATAATTACGACTTTCATGAGGCTTTAGTCTGCAACCGCACTACATAGCTATTAACCATTAAGACGATACCTCGGGGTGCTGTTATTCCGACCTGTAGCGACGCGTAACATTTTCCTCATGCTTACCAACATACTCCGTACCGGTGGCATTGGCTCCATACCGCTCACATGTCAAGAATTTGCAGTCAATTGATTGTGCTGAGTTCATTGTCTTTCAGCAGCTGTTTGATTTTATTGTTACAAGTGCTTTGTTGACTCATCTATTGCTTGACTTCATGCTCTATGAAATACGGGGACTGGCTAAAAATATGGAAATACCTCGAGAAATACATCCTTGAACATAAATGCAGATGCTAACCAAACCTGGAGGTTTCGCTGTTGTATTTAACTACGAACGACATCGGTACAATGTCCACAATACGTTGCAAGTGTTAATCGTGAAAAACTGCTTTCTATGTAACTGATGATGATGAGGTCCCATACTCAGAGGAGCGTAGGGGACAATGCGGGAGACCCGCACTGCTGTACTATGCAAAGTCCTAGCGGAGGGGGTTTGCCATTGCCTTCCTCCGACCGTAATGGGGATGAATGATGATGATGATGATGATGATGGCACTACAACAGCCAGTCATCTCGAGGCAGGAAAAATCCCCGACTCCGCCGGGAATCGAACCCGGCCCCCCGTGCGCGGGAAGCGAGAACGCTAACTTAAGACCACGAGCTGCGGACTGTGTAATTATGGGTGCATATATCGGAGATAAGTGCATTAGAACTTGGGCTAATTGTTGGTGCTTGTATGGTGCGTGCTTCCATAACAAAGGTAGCCGAGATGTTTTGTGTTTCAGTAGGCACCAAATCGAAGATTTATACCGCATACACGAAAAGCGGAGAAACTTCATCCACTAAGTAACAACGCCGACGAAAGTTTGTGTTGGGTGATTGTAACAGACTGTCATTGAGGAGAAATGTGATAAAAAATAGGAGAACCTCATCCTCAAGAGTCACCGCAGAAATAAATATCGCCCTCCCAAAGCCTAACAACACAGGCGAACTGTAATTTCTAAACCACTCATCAGCGATGCAAAGTCCCGTAACAGGAAAACTTAAACCTGGACTAGGCGATGGAACAAAGTCATTTGGTTGGATGAGTCTTGTTGCACATCACAACTTCCGGCGGTGTTTATATCCCAAAAGTGAAAGATGGCGAGGGCTTGGTGATGATTTGAGCGGCCATCTCGTGGTATTCTATGGGCCCCAGGGATTGTATTACTGCCATTAAATATGTGACCCTTTTAGCTGATCAGGTCCATCCAGTGGTGCTATATTTGTCGCCCAATGGTGATGCGGTATTACAAGACCACATGGCCCCTGTTTACACAGCTCGCATTGTTCAGGACTCGTTTTGTGAGCACGAAGAGGAACTTCATATCTTCCTTGGCCAGATCTCAATATTACTGAGCCTTCGTGCTCTACTTTAGAGAGAAGGGTGATTGATCACTATCAATATCCATCATCCCTTCCTTAACCTGTCACTATTTTTCAGGAAGACTGGTATAAGATTCCCCTGGAAACCTTGGGAAGACAGGAAGCTGTTTTGAATGCCAGCTATTTTCCTACACCGTATTAGGCATGGAAATGTGTTGTTTTTGGTATTTACGTATTTTTATCCATCTCCTGTAGAATGTTGTTTCGTGTCCTTTCTTTACACCACATAATCAGAAAATGATAATTGCTGACATACGTCAAGGGAAAGGAACAAAGATCAACCGTCAGTATCATTAATAGTGTTAAGTCTCCGTAGAAAGTCGGTTTGAAAACGCAACTGTATGAAATATATTTTATCACGACCTGTTTTGATCTATGTTGATCACTGACATGGTATTTAAAAGATTGCACCGTAATCTTTTGACGGCATACACGTTGGCTGAGAACGGAGTGAGGTAAGATTGTACACTACCTATCTCGGATGTTATAAAGGCTGCACATTGCAAACTGCGAAGGAAAGCAAATAGCAATTTGGAAAAGGAATTAAAGTTTAGGGAGAGTAGAAAAAGAGCTTTGCGGTTTGACGACGAAATGTTAATACTTTCAGATATGAAGGACTTGGTACAGCAGCCGAACGGAATGAGAAGTGTCTAAAGAATGATGTAAGGTGAATATCAACAAAAGTAAAACTAGAGTAATGGAATGTTGTCGAATCATATCAGATGATGATGCGGGGTTAGGTGAGACACTAAAAGATGAGCAGCAGAATAACTGACTTTGGCCGAAGTAGAGAGGATATTGAACGCAGACTGGCAAACAAGAAAATCATTGCTGAAAAAGAAATATGTGCTAACTTCGAATTTAAATTTAAACATGAGGAAATTTTTGTGACGGGAGTGAATGAGTTAGTAGAGGTTAAATTGTAGAGAGAGGCAGTAGGCTGGTTCAAATGGATAAAATGAATACGGACTGCCTTAGTTATTTTCGGAAGAACTGACTTTCACAGGATAGACATGTATCGAACCAGTTTTCAGAATGAAGACGGTAACGAGGACGTTCCTCCCCGTATTATCGTAGATCCAATCACCATCATCAATTGCTCAAAAACCACCACTGTTAAACATAGCTGTTTAACTTCAAATACCATACATTTCATATCACTATTTGACTAGCTAGTCTGGTCGTTAGCTTCGTTGGCTACTGACTTGCAGCGCTGCTTCTGAGGACTGGAACATTAATATATTCATCATACTAGAGACAGTAACGGAGACCGGCAAAGTGTTTTGAAATTAATATTTAGTGGTAGAGTCAGACAGTAATTCACAGAAATTACCAGTCCCAGCCGAGATCGTCCTCCTTCAAATCACGAAATGAAGTCAAAGTATACTTGAATCGTGCGGGCAAGTAACTACATTGTCAACGCAGTTGAGCTAAAACTTTAGAGTTCTGTGAAGTACTTTGTCACAGTGCCAGCAAATATACCTTCCAAAATGTGTTGGGAGTATAATGACAGCCGGCCGTTGTGGCCGAGCGGTTCTAGGCGCTTCAGTCCGGAACCGCGCTGCTGCTACGGTCGCAGGTTCGAATCCTGCCTCAGGCATGGATGTGCGTGATGTCCTTAGGTTAGTTAGGTTTAAGTAGTTCTAAGTCTAGGGGACTGATGACGTGAGATGTTAAGTCCCATAGTGCTCAGAGCCATTTGAACCATTTGAACCGTTTTTGTGTAATGACAAACAGCTGATGTGCCATCAAATTTTCGCGCAGCTTGAAGCCACACAACTTTTGTCAGTACCATCTTCATAAGTACACTTCTGCTTTTAGTAATCCGCGTACCCTAAGACCACAATAGACTGAGGTGACAGAACTCAGGGGGTAGCTGTATGATGATATACCGATGGCGGTAGGATCGTGTACACAAGGTATAAAAGAGCAGTGCATGGACGGAGCTGTCATTTGTCCGCAACTGATGAAAAGTTTTCCGACGTGATTACAGCTGTACGACGTGAATAAACGGACTTTGAACGCGGAATGCCGGTTGACGCTAGAAACATGGGATATTCCATTTTTAGAATCGTTAGGGAATTCAGTATTCTGAGAGCCACAGTGTCAAGAGCGTGCCAAGAATAGCAAATTTCAGACATTACCCCTCACCATGGAAGAAGTAGTGGTCGAAGGCCTTCAGTTAACGACCAAGAGCAGTGGCGTTTGCGCAGAGTTGTCAGTGCTAGCAGACAAGCAAGACTGCTTGAGATAACCGCAGAAGTCAATTCGACACGTACGAGGAACGTATCCGTTAGGACACTATAGCGAAATTTGGCGTTAATATGCTACGACAGCAGACATCGTCAGCAGCGCCTCTCTTGGACTCGTGACCATATCAGTTGGGCCCTAGACTATGTCAGATGAGTCCCAATTTCAGTTGGTAAGAGCTGGTGGTAGGGTTCGAGTGTGATGCAGACCAGACGAAGGGGTCAAGAAGGCACTGTTCAAACTGGGGGTGACTCTATAATGGTGTGGGCTGTGTTTACAGGGAATAGACCGGGTGCTCTGGTTATCTTAGGCTACTTGGAGTCCATTTGCAGTCTTTCATGGACTTCATGCTCCCAAACAACGATGGAATTTTTGTGAATGACAATGTCACTGGACTACGATTGTTCGCTATAGATTTGTAGAATATTCTAGATAATATGAGCGTCTGATTTGCCATCCAGATATCGCTATGTGAGTCCCATAAAATTGAGAGGCCAGTTGGTGCACAAAATCCATCACCGGCAACACTTTCACAACTATGGACGGATATAGTGGCAGCACAGCTCAGTGCCTATGCAGGGTACATCCAAAGATTTGTTGAGTTCTTGCCACGTCGAGTTGCTGCACTACGCCGATCAAAAGGCGGTCCAAGACGATACTAGGTGGCACGCCGTGACTTTTGTCACCCCAGTGTGTACCACCGCCAGGCATCCGGTCGTTGATCAAGGGTCAGTGCGCAGTGGAGCTGCGGTGGTCCCAGTCGCCGTACTAGATGCGCTGACCGGCGCCATGGCTGAGTCGCGTGGATGCGTCGCGCAGCTAGCGGCGACCGCCTAATTAGGCTAACACGCCTAATTAACGGGCAGCCCGTGCGCGCCCGCTCAGCAGCACGTAACAGCTGGCTCTGTCCTGCACGCCTTTGGGCTGGCACTCTCAGATTGTGCACGGTTTAGCAGCACCTAACCCGCTAACCAAACGAACTCTCAAACTTGTTCACTTACACTGCTGGCCACCGTAAATGCAACACCCTGAAGGAAGCATCCGAATCAAGTGAAATTTACACCATGAGTTTGCAGCGATGAGATATGCAACTGATTAGAATTTCAGCGCAGACGCACATCACGCACGCCTGTGGCGCCACCTCATAGCGCCATTTAAGGCTTGGCGATTTCGACGAGTGTACGTTCGGCACGTGTGTTTACCTTGTGGTTGTTTCACAAGACGATCAGTTATGCCTCGTAGACAACAGCGAACATCTTTTGATCAAGTATCCGAGTTCCACAGAGGAAGGATAGTGGCTTACCGAGATTGTGGATTATCATACAGAGAAATCGCTAGTCGTGTTGGACGAAACCAAACAACTGTAATGCGGATATGTGACCGCTGGATGCAGGAGGGTACGACGGACCGACGTGGTCGATCGCATTCACCTCGGTGCACCACTGCACGTGCTGATAGGCAAATTGTGCGCATGGCAGTGACGGATCGCTCAGTGACATCCCGAACCATAGCACAGCACATTGCGTCTGTAACGCATCATCCAGTGTCTGAGCATACCATTCGACGCCGTTTACAGCAGAGTCGTCTGTCCGCAAGACGTCCATTGCTTCGTCTACCATTGACGCAGAACCACAGACGTCTCCGTCGCCAATGGTGTGATGACAGACGGATGTGGACGGCAGAATGGAATGACGTTGTCTTTACTGACGAGGTACACTTCTGTCTGCAGCACCACGATGGTCGGATTCGAGTGTGGAGACACCGTGGAGAGAGGATGCTGGACAGCTGCATTATGCACCGCCACACTGGTCTTGCACCGGGTATTATGGTATGGGGCGGTATTGGATATTACTCTCGCACGCCTCTAGTACTCATTGCCGGTACTTTAAATAGCCGGCGCTACATATCTGAGGTGCTGGAGCCAGTTGTCCTTCCTTACCTTCAGGGCTCGGCCACAGACATATTTCAACAGGATAATGCGCGACCACACGTGGCACGCATTGTCCAAAGGTTCTTCGTCAATAACCAGATTGAATTGCTTCCCTGGCCGGCTCGCTCTCCGGATATTTCGCCGATAGAAAACATGTGGTCCATGGTTGCTCAACGAGTGACCCAGATTACATCCCCAGCTGCCACACCGGATGATCTTTGGCAACGTGTGGAAGCTGCTTGGGCTGCTGTACCCCAGGAACACATCCAACGTCTCTTTGACTCAATGCCGAGACGTGTGACAGCGGTGATCTCCAACAATGGCGGCTACTCTGGCTACTGATTGTGGCAGGAACCACATGTCACACACGTCTGTAAACGTAATCATTTGATACTTGGTCAGCATGTTATCTACAAAATAAATTTTGTTGTGCTACCCCTTGTCTTTCTTGGTGTTGCATTTACGGTGGCCAGCAGTGTACAAGTAAACCTACCCAAGGAATATACTTCGATTTGAATCGCCTTTGAATATCTTTTGGTGTAGAGCGAAATAAAAGACAGTATTTTTTATACGTGCCCATATGGCCGTTCAGGGGGTGAACACCCTCTCGAAAAAATTGAGTTTAATGTTTCTGAATGAATACCGTTTCTTCTGGCGTAACCACAAGCGCCGAAACGAAGACGAAGAATGCAAGACCGGAGAAGGCGGTGAAAAGACGTCCGTCCGCCAAGGTGCGCGGAATAGGACCGCACCACGACAGGGACACCCTCAAACCAAAGTGAATGTAAGCGCCCCGGACGCTGAGATCGGTTCAGTATACGGACATTAGTGGAACGTATTCTCGGAACGTGCTACAACAACAGCTAGTAGTGGTCCTAAACAGTTACTTGTCTGGACTTGTCTGTAGTGACGAACATAATTGTTTGCATGTCGCCCATCGTTTGCGACTACTGCTTGTAAATCTCCAAGTCAAGCATTGTCAATAATCTGCTTTATAGAAATAAAACTGCTAATGTTATTTGCTTGAATTGTTGTATAGCATTCCGAGAACGCTGCATGCCTTAGGCACCGTATACGAGACGAATGGGCGAGACCCAAAAGCGTTGAAACGGTAATACGCGAAAAAAATCAAATAAACGTTCTATGGTTTTTAACGTGTGTTACAAGAAATCCCCGCTTTCCTTATTATTTTGTTTCTCATTTCGGCTCTTGACTAATAGCAAAAGTATACTATCGTTAATACCAAATTCAGACTTATATGATGAAGTTGTCTTTCAAAGATGTAATTCTCCGTAACGAAGTGCATTCGGTGTTTTTTGTCTCTAACAGTTCTTCGCCTTTCTCATTATTGTACAGATTTACAATAATGTTACAACAATAAGGTAGAAACAATTTCTAATATTGCATAATTAAATCTGAAATGGTTGCAACTTGAAAATAAAAAAAATACACCAAATGTAAAAAGAAAACGAACACAAAATATTTTATATTTCATAAAATTCCAAGAATATATAGTACATATGAAGAACAATATATGTGGTATACTCGTTTGGAATATATTTATTTGGGAAGGACTTATTAAACAACTCAACATGACAATTGTCATTTAAGTGGATACACAGATATACACTCCTGGAAATGGAAAAAAGAACACATTGACACCGGTGTGTCAGACCCACCATACTTGCTCCGGACACTGCGAGAGGGCTGTACAAGCAATGATCACACGCACGGCACAGCGGACACACCAGGAACCGCGGTGTTGGCCGTCGAATGGCGCTAGCTGCGCAGCATTTGTGCACCGCCACCGTCAGTGTGAGCCAGTTTGCCGTGGCATACGGAGCTCCATCGCAGTCTTTAACACTGGTAGCATGCCGCGACAGCGTGGACGTGAACCGTATGTGCAGTTGACGGACTTTGAGCGAGGGCGTATAGTGGGCATGCGGGAGGCCGGGTGGACGTACCGCCGAATTGCTCAACACGTGGGGCGTGAGGTCTCCACAGTACATCGATGTTGTCGCCAGTGGTCGGCGGAAGGTGCACGTGCCCGTCGACCTGGGACCGGACCGCAGCGACGCACGGATGCACGCCAAGACCGTAGGATCCTACTTCCCAGCAAATTAGGGACACTGTTGCTCCTGGGGTATCGGCGAGGACCATTCGCAACCGTCTCCATGAAGCTGGGCTACGGTCCCGCACACCGTTAGGCCGTCTTCCGCTCACGCCCCAACATCGTGCAGCCCGCCTCCAGTGGTGTCGCGACAGGCGTGAATGGAGGGACGAATGGAGACGTGTCGTCTTCAGCGATGAGAGTCGCTTCTGCCTTGGTGCCAATGATGGTCGTATGCGTGTTTGGCGCCGTGCAGGTGAGCGCCACAATCAGGACTGCATACGACCGAGGCACACAGGGCCAACACCCGGCATCATGGTGTGGGGAGCGATCTCCTACACTGGCCGTACACCACTGGTGATCGTCGAGGGGACACTGAATAGTGCACGGTACATCCAAACCGTCATCGAACCCATCGTTCTACCATTCCTAGACCGGCAAGGGAACTTGCTGTTCCAACAGGACAATGCACGTCCGCATGTATCCCGTGCCACCCAACGTGCTCTAGAAGGTGTAAGTCAACTACCCTGGCCAGCAAGATCTCCGGATCTGTCCCCCATTGAGCATGTTTGGGACTGGATGAAGCGTCGTCTCACGCGGTCTGCACGTCCAGCACGAACGCTGGTCCAACTGAGGCGCCAGGTGGAAATGGCATGGCAAGCCGTTCCACAGGACTACATCCAGCATCTCTACGATCGTCTCCATGGGAGAATAGCAGCCTGCATTGCTGCGAAAAGTGTATATACACTGTACTAGTGCCGACATTGTGCATGCTCTGTTGCCTGTGTCTATGTGCCTGTGGTTCTGTCAGTGTGATCATGTGATGTATCTGACCCCAGGAATGTGTCAATAAAGTTTCCCCTTCCTGGGACAATGAATTCACGGTGTTCTTATTTCAATTTCCAGGAGTGTATTTGTAGCTTATTTGTGACGAATGTGTCTTTGGAATGCCACTTTATCATATGCACTTGAATGTGGTAGTAACGATGCTATACGTTTTGCTATTAGTCAAATGTCGAAATGAAAAAGTAAATAGTGGGGGTAGGGAGGGGGGAAGGGGGACAGAGAGGATTTAGAAAAAAAGTGACTTTTTCGACAAATCTGGGTGCACTTGTGCAGCGTACAGTAGCATACATTAAAAACCATAAAACTTTTATTTGAAGTTTCTTCATATCTGCTACCGTGTAGAGGATATCAATCCAGAAACATTAAACAATTTTTTTCAAGCAAGGGATTTCACCCCTTATCGGCTGTATGGGCACTTATAAAAAAGTTGTGTCTCTTATTTTGCTCTATACTACAAAATATTCATAGCTGGTCGAAATGGAAGAGTATCCCTTGGATAAGAGTACTTGCTAGTCTCTGAACTAGAAGACGATTCCCCAGAACTGGAATAACGCTAAATTATTCTCCTTCCTTATAAAGGAGACAAGAAATAAAACGATGATTGTGTTTGGCTCCTGGGTGATTTTGTTAAACGGAGGAAAACTGCTGGAAATGATCCCTAACAGGAAAAGGAACAAAAGGGGGTCATATGGACATACGGCGAGAAATGCGTTCCAAGGAAGGTACACCTACTTGAAGATCTTTGACAGCGCAGGTTTGAGTGACTGAAAGCGCACATGGGAACACACAGAAAAAAGGGAATGTTCAGTCTCGACTAGTGTGTTAGTGGTAGGATGCTAACCGATCAGCATGGGTGAGCATTATTGGAGACCGGATTGCCAGACCAGTCATCCTTCCTCAACGCCTCACTGGCGAAGATTATCTGCACTTCCTGTGGCTGACCTTCCCTCTCCTACAGCATGCTAATACGTGGCGGTGCTCCATCTCACTTCCCCCTTTCTGTGCGGAGACATCTTGACGTATATCATGAACTACTGGTGGTGTTACGCTGTCATGATACCACAAATACTAGTACATACAGAACGTTCCCACATGCTTTCTGTGTCTCTTGTCTGCGTTCATTGAACCTACACTATTAAATATTTTTAACCTCCACCTTCAAGCAGTTGTACCTTCCTTGGAACGCATTTCCGGCCGTATGTCCATATGACCTTTTCTTTGCTTTATCATCTTATGGACCATTTCCTGCAGTTTGTCCCAATTTAGCAAAACCATTCTGTGGAACATGTTCCCTGAAAGTGTCACCAACAACCTAGAAAAGAAACAAAGTATTTCAGTCAGGAAAATTAAGTCGCTGGTTTTAGAAGTGACTGTAGGAGAATGGATCATTTGTAGACCACAGGCATCACAATTTCTTGAGATCACCACTTCACCTGAGATTTATAGGTTTTTAAAGATGCTTTTGACTAAGTTTCAACCAACTTTGTACAAACGATCTTTGAGAAATGAGGCATTAAGTCAGGTTGGATGGACAAAATTCCACTCCACAAAGCTATCCTAAGCGCTCCTACAGAAAAATGGTTCAAATGGCTCTGAGCACTATGGGACTTAACTGCTAAGGTCGTCAGTCCCCTAGAACTTAGAACTACTTAAACCTAACTAACCTAAGGACATCACACACATCCATGCCCGAGGCAGGATTCGAACCTGCGACCGTAGCGGTTACGCGATTCCAGACAGTAGCGCCTAGAACCGCTCGGTCACCCCGGCCAGCTCCTACAGAAAGTTTTCATATCCTTGAAATGGGGATGTTAAGAGTAAATATGTATCAATGAAACGTATCTGAAGAATCTTCGTTTTGCTGGTGACACTGTACTGTTTGGCTCTAGTGCGGAAGAAGAAGACGACAAAGAAGGGAAGAAAGTAACAGTATGCTCAAGAAGTAAGGCTGGAAATCAGACTAAAAGAGTTTATCATAAACACGTCGAAAAGAAAATCGTTCAATGGAACTCGCAGAACAAGTTGGTGAATATTTGGACTTTTAGAAGTTCAAGACAACGATTGGAGTGACATGCGTTTACTTCAATACAGGACAAAAAAACGGCCTGGGGAGCTTTTGATAAAATAAGCAGTTAAAGAAACGGTTCTAGTAGCTACTTCTAGAGTTTTTTTAGTCACTGAGTGTTAACAGTGTCGATCTGTAACAGAAAAACTGGACATATTTACGCAGTCCTGTTTAGATACTGATGGTAGTTCAGGAAACAATGGAAAATTGTGTGTTGAAAATTACTAGGGAAGATAGGGAAATAGACAAATGGATCAGGTGACAGACTAAAGTGGAATACGTCATCATGAGTGCAAGGAAAATTAAATGGATGAAGGCGGTAGAGATCAGAAACGGAGCAATTACGAGTCTGTTGTAGACGGTTGCATACACGAAGGCGTCGCTGTTCCGTCAGAGCTACATCTGCTTCCTTCCTTGCCAGTGTACGTTGCGACTACGACGGACCTGAGAATAGTAGCGCTGTAGTCTTTTCCTACTAGTCTATTAGAACCCTCTTACTGAATCGTGCAGGAGTGTAAGGCCATCGTGACAGTGCAGAAACTGAGTGCATGATCTTGCTGTTGTAAAGCAGCACTGGCACGATGAAATGACGGGCGGGGCTGGTCAGATGGCCTCTAGCGAAGCCGTGTTTCGTGGTGCTGTGTATACAATTTCTAATGTTCTCTATCAGAGAAAGAGTTTGTAATGTGTTCGGTCCTCATTTGGCGTTTGTCCTGAGGGTCACGAAACTGCTTCCACCTCCGACGGTAGCGGTTCTTCTGCACCTTCAGCTCTCGTAACAGAGGTGTCAAATCGTCCAGGGGTGTTAAATTTCGAGGTGCAGTGGAGGTGGAGAGTTTCACTGCTTTCTGTATTTTGGCGGTAAGGTAATCCACAGCACGGACTATATTGGCCGGTGTTGTCAAATCGAGGTCGTGTCGAGTGGTGTTATTAAGTACCCTGGCAAACTTGCCCCAATTGGTGAGGGTCGCAGTGGAACGAACATTAAATGAAAGGGCAGCATTGGTGAGGTGCAAGAGTACTGGCTCATGGTCAGAGGCCAGTACGTGGAGAACTTCCAGTGAAAACTGAGCGGTGATGTCTTTGAAGATGGCCACATCCAGAACGTCTGGCTGGCAGTTAGTACGGACTGGGATATGGGTAGGCTCGTGGGGGCCATAGACTGATAGTGTTAAAGTATCCTCCAGGTCAAGGAGGAGCCGGCCTTTGGGGTTAGACACGCGAGAATGCCAAGCTGCGTGCTTGGCACTGAGATCTGCCCCAATGATGAGCCTGTCGAAGGATGACAATGTGCGGAGGTCTGCTTCCAGCAGTGGCTTTTTTGGGCTCAAATACGCTGCTGCAAAGGTAATGGCACCAAGGCGTGTGGAGATGGTAACCGCTGTGGCCTCTATGTGTTCCATTGACTGGAGAGTCTCTTGGGTATGGACAAGAGCTTTGTTGAGGAATATAGCTGTGCCTCCACCACGGCGGTTGGGGCGGTCAGAGCGGTAACACACCATGTTGCGAAGGCGGAAATCGTCTGCCGGTCTGAGGTGTGTTTCTGTGACCAGTAAAACATCCACACGATAGTCATGGAGGAAGGTGTTCAATTCCGTCTTCATATGTTTTATGCCATTGGCATTAAAAATGCAAGTGACAAGATCCCGATGGGGCTGGTGGTGGTGTGGAGGTCGATTCGCCATTACAACAATATTTGACTAAGCCCTTCCACCAGGGCGATGACCTTGGAGAGCCCGTCCTCCGACTGACGGATTTTTTGTGCAGTGTCACGAATAACAGCCCGGATGTGGGGTTTCGTGAAAAAGGAGATGACCTGGAGGATTTTGCGCATGTCCGCCCGAAAGGAGGCATCAGTCTCCACCACTGGGGGAAGGTCCCGGGTGGTCTGCTTGCCCCTACGGCGTGCAGGTGCAGGTGTACTAGTAGGCAGAGTGGGGGTAGGGGCAGAGGGCTGAGATAGAGCCACAGATGGACTGGAGGGAGCTGCAGCTGGCTCCTGTAGTTGGTGAGCAGTGAGAGCCGTCACGGAAGACAGACAATGAGGAGGAGACCGGGCTGCAGCAGCAAAGGATGTCGTGGGAGTCTGGGCAGGAAGGGGCACAGGAGCCACCGAACCATCTGGTGCCTGAGTGGCTGCTGAGGACAGTGCACCAGGCTGACCCCACAAAACAGGGTAGTTGGTCATGTCCCGTAGCGGTGGGGGAGGTCTATTTGTTCTTGGTTTATTTTTGGGCGGACGAGAAGACTTCAGTGCCTTCTCGTAAACAGGGCACCCCCTCCAGGATGCCATGTGGTGGGGATCGTGCGTCGTTCCCAAACATCTGGCACAGGTAGGTTTCTCCAAAGCAGGAAGTGTGCAGTTCTCCACTAAATGTGGGCCAGCACACTTAACACACCACAACGCCAGGGAGCAGTAATTCCCAGTATGTCGTAAACGTTGGCATTTGCGACAGATGGCTGGCCCGTTGCGGCCTCGTACGATTCAATCCGGACTTTCATGTACAGAAGATACCGGATTTGGTAAATCCGCTCTATGTCCTCCCTGCAGGAAAGGGAGACGACGTGGGTAGGGCAGGGGATCAATGCCCTGGTCTCAGGATTCCTCTTGCTATACTGGGGGACCAAAGGATCTTCGAAATCGAGTCGAAGTAGTTCCTCCTTGACCTCCTCTGCCGTAACGTCTGGTGGGAAGTCCTTGATGACGATTTTGGTGCGGCGATTACCCGACGTCTGGTGGGTAAAGTAAGGCATCGCCTTTGATTTTACGAAACCGAGAATGGTAAGATAGTCGTCCCTACTGTCAAGCAGGTATTTCACATGATCTTTTTGGTAAACAGCTCTCAATTGGCCGACAATGAGCCGCTGGAGCTCAGTGTTCAGTTTCTTCAGTTTCCTCATCCACAGGACCATCCGGTGCGGCGTCCCCCGGCAGGGGGGTATCGGAACACGATCCACTGCCACCACAGCCCGCGTGGGCGGAGGGGCGTCTGGAGCGACGGCCAGAGGACTTTCCGACTGGGTCAGGGTGTCCAGAAGACTCGCCACGGTGGTGGGACGGCGTAGAGGGAGGTGCAGGTACAGCCGGGTGGTGGTCAGACAGAGCCGATGTGTTCGCCGCCTCACTACGAGAAGGATCAATTACTAGGCGGTCAGGTGAATCGTCGGACTGCGACGACGACGACGACGCGGATGAACGGACCCTGACACGCGACGGTGGACAATCTTCATGATGAAACCTTTGTGGCGGTTGGCGCGATTCAAGTGATCCTTGGCCCGTTGCGGGGTGGGCGGAGCATTGTGCGCGACGGGGGGCCGGGACGAGCGGCATTTCCGACGCAGTTCTCCCCGAAGGGCGGCGGTGCAAGGGTCGGAGGGCCGCGAGGGCTGCTCCGCGAGCTTCTCCATAGTGGACGCGGGTCAGCCTGACATGGCCAGGGGCCCGGCGCGAGAGGACTGCGCACACTAAAGGTTTCCCACCTATCCTGGGGTAATAACTACTGAGGCACCAGCGCCGGAATAGCGGGTAGACCAACGCTGTTAAGCGATGCAAAAGCTGTAACGATGCGATACGGTAACGCACTCGTATTAGATATCACGTTTAGCGATCTAACCTGCAGCACGCCACTATGTCATTGTGAAGGTAATTTATATCATAGAGAATCGCTAATTCAGCTGCTAGAAGAATTACATTGACACTAAGGTCAATAAAACTTAGTTCATTTCAAAAATGTACGTGTTATTTCCATAAACTAAGTATACTCATGTGTAATTTATTAATGAATTCCAGCTCGGGAGCATTCAGTTCTAAATAAATAATTTGATGCTTTCTCCGGAAAAGAAGTGATTTCACGGATCATTTTGTTTTTTTGCCACCAATGATTCTAAGAACTAAAGGCAAATCTGATTGCTATACAACAGAGACCCGACGAATATTTCTCCGCAACTTTGATTAACACTTTCAGCTTCAATACAGCATCTGCAGCAGCTGGAGCAGATCACCATAAAAACGGAAGCGTATAGTGCGAAAGCAGTTTCACCCATCGCCCTGTATCCCACCAACGGTGTATGTATTCACTACAACATTACACACACATAGACAATCACTCATACATTTAAAGCCACACCACAACGTGGTGTGGGAAACATCTCAGTATAGGCAAAATACAAATAACAATAAGTGAATATGGCTGTGTGATTTTATAATCGGCTATTCCTGCACGGTTCCGCATCGGCCCAAAATTCCCCCCGTAACAATGTCTACATCTTTAAATCGTACTTTACTGTATTTCTAACAGCTGTGGATAGTCAGTGTGGTGTCACCGCCAGACACCACACTTGCTAGGTAGTAGCCTTTAAATCGGCCGCGGTCCGTTAGTATACGTCGGACCCGCGTGTCGCCACTGTCAGTGATTGCAGACCGAGCGCCGCCACACGGCAGGTCTAGAGAGACGTCCTAGCACTCGCCCCGGTTGTACAACCGACTTTGCTAGCGATGCTACACTGACAAATACGCTCTCATTTGCCGAGACGATAGTTAGCATAGCCTTCAGCTACGTCATTTGCTACGACCTAGCAAGGCGTCATTACCAGTTTATATTGAGATTGTAATTATGTATCATCAAGAGCGATGTTCTCCAATTATGGATCAAAGTTAAGTATTACATCAACTACGTACTTTATTTGCTACTATAAATTCCCTTAACTGTTCCAGACCTCACGCCAGTCTGCGTGAGCGTAAACGCGTGCATTTCGGCCTCCTCTAGCGACACGGTGTTGGCTCTTCTGCCAACACATCCGTCAGCATGGTCTTTCAGACATGCATGTAAGTTCTCGTTAGTCATTCTCTCAATAGACATGAAAATTGATATAAATTTACAGGGGGAGATATATATAAACAATACTCACCGTTACCCGATCAGGCGTTGTATCGGTATATAATAACTGTCTTGTGCAAGCGTATTTGGCGACATTGAAGAGTGTCCTCTGTTATGTACTTGCGAAATCACGTACTCGCTCTCCTTTCTGTACTGATTTAGTCCACTTGAAACCGACAACAAATTCAAGTGACAAGTTAAATGGGCAGCGACGAAGACTGGCGTATATTCAGTCTCCGAGTACGCCGAGACGGCGATTTCGCAGATGGCGTTATAGCAGCCGCTGGCGAATTTAAAGCGGTTACATGGAGCTGATTTCCTGTTTCTAGTGGACGGACATATAATAAGAGGAATAGGTGATATGTGGGAGAAAAGAACTGTTTGTTGGATTTTAGGAAATAACGGAAGACCGAAACGGCGAGTAAATGGAAGGCGAGTAGTTAACCGAAAAAAAAAATGAGCGGCGTGAATGAGTATCAGTAAGAGCACTGTAACAGGTCTTAATACGTCAGTTGATGTTAAGCGCTCTCATAAAACGTTGATGACGAACAAAACTAAACAACAGGGACATTGCGAGAGCAAAAACTGCTGGATATACAAAATGGGAACTGATAAAATTTAATGAATGTACATCTCGAGATGCAACACTTCGATGCTAGAGTGCAATATATTTATACCATGCTGCACCCTCTACAGTACCTTTTAGTGACTGTACCAAAATCACATAATCCATACGTGTCATGACAACCAGTAGTAACTGTCTTAATTACAGTTCGTCGAGAAAAGAATCTTATTAAGGCAATCTCATTTTCAGTGATTCACTACTTGGTCAGTGCCTCTCGTTTCTGTGGAACTGACTTTGTAATTGCCGTCCTACAAGCAAATCCGGCTTTAGAGGCGAGGAAGCCCTTCGCGTTTCGCCACGTGCTGAGCAGAAATGTTGACAGCAGAAAAATCTAAAACGTCGATGCGAGGATGAAAGAACTCTGTTACGAGGCATACGATACACGCAGTAGAACATTTACAATCTCTCCGTAATTTCCGATGCCTTACCGTAAGGAAACAGAGGGATTATGTCGATGGTCACTTTACCATTAACTAACTTCTAGTGCAGTTTTCATTATTTTCCTTGATGACAGTTACAGAACTGGGCCGTTTTCGCCACTTTTAAAGGGATTTGAAACACAATAGACGATATTTGCAACCAAAAAATAATACGCGTCTCTCCTGTATTATTATACTCAGTTATAGCTGTGCGATGAATCTCAGTGCGTCAAAAATTCGGAAGAATTATTTAATACCACCCTTGATAGTAGAAGATCCATTTACCTGCTTCGTGTACAGTTTCAAATGCGTCAAAACGGCGACTACCTGCCCGGTTATATTTGTTATGTACTAATCGGTTGAATATAGCAGTGAAACTTATATTCATTTCACGATTGTTCCATCCTGTGGTAATTTTAAGCATCAGCGAACTGAGTAAAAGCAGCTGTGTCTTAACTTAAGGAACGAGACGCCCCTTTACTCTCGTTATTGAAAAGTCTTGAGTGCATGCTGAAATTGTCTTGAAGACTGCCAAAGCTTTCCGAATATTTACATAGGCTATGGAAGTATTTAACTCCACTCTCTCATTCAGGCTGTTATACGGTAATAACTAGCTCAATGTAATTACGGACGTAAGAACGGCTGCCAAGAGCAATACGGGGGCAAAGTGGAAAGCCTAAATAAACACGATGGCATTGTACTGGATTTTCACTTCTCAGGAATACGTATATTTTACACGTTCCAAAATAACTGCACGGATTTCGTAGACATTCACAGCACGTATTCTTTGTTGTGGGATCAAACGTACTGTAACTAATAATGACAAAACAATACCCAGTTAAGTAAGTGGGGGTGGAATTATTCAAGACACTACATTTACTTTTTTAGTAAAATAATAAATATAACTTTCAAATTAGGAAGTATTTTTAATCAGGCAGGTTGACGGACGTGTCAACTCTAGACACATATCTATCTCAAGACAGAGTTTGTACGACTCCGAAGCACCCACACACATGGATTTTGTACATTTTGCGACACCGTATTTATCTCAACGATTTTCTTAAGAGATGGGTTGGAAGCCTCAACCAAGAATAGGATAAACAAGAGGTCATAAGAGCATTAAAAAGCACTATCGACAAAAGAATGGCCCGAAAAAGGCAGCGTAATATGGGAACCATGTTCGAGAAGATTTCTGCATTGCACAATCTTACGATAATATTGGATTTAGATGAAAGTGTGCTTCTTGAATTTGTCCCACTGGGCTTGTGTTATATAAAATAAATTACTTTTTGTGTCATGCGTAATGCCTCAAAAATCTTATGACAAATCAGTGGCCTAGCGTTCTAGGCGCTACAGTCTGGAACCGCGCGACCGCTACGGTGGCAGGTTCGAATCCTGCCTCGGGCATGGATGTGTGTGATGTCCTTAGGTTAGTTAGGTTTAAGTAGTTCTAAGTTCTAGGGGACTGATGACCTCAGATGTTAAGTCCTATAGTGCTCCGAGCCATTTGAACCATTTTGAACAAATCAGTGAAAAATATGTAAGATTTTTGAGGCATTATGCATGACACAATAAATAATTT
Source organism: Schistocerca piceifrons (assembly GCF_021461385.2). Lineage (NCBI taxonomy): Eukaryota > Metazoa > Arthropoda > Insecta > Orthoptera > Acrididae > Schistocerca > Schistocerca piceifrons. Next base: position 137,646,154 of record NC_060144.1, read on the forward strand.
GTTATATATAGGCTATATATATAGAAAATAGATTGAGCCAGGAAAAGCAATGGGGCAACCTCTTCCTATCCAGTAACCGCAGTACTGGCTATTTTTAATGTTAAGTTGGACGATAAAGGTCCCAGAGTTAAAAAAAGCAAGCCCGGTTGCAGAGTTTCGTTTATATTCGTAATAATAGCTGTGCTAGAGGAAAACTTGCTGCGGATTGCAAAGCGGCAGGCTCTTCTGTATGCAAAAGTGCGACCAGGACGCCGGCGGACAATGGCGGCAGGCAGCCGCAGAGGTACAAAGCGACACTGCGACCTGTGTGGAGCACACTGGCTCTGCGACCGCCGGAAGGCACAGATAGCGAAGCACGGCACTGCACCGCGACACCTCGCCAACCACTAGCACTGCCAAGGGCGCCACAATCGTCTTCAGCCTTTAGCCAATAGTAGGAGAGGCGACTGTGAAAGAGCGGGTTGGGAGGCTCCGTGGAAATTAATGGTCGCATTAAAAGTTCTAGTTGGAAATCACTTGACACATTTTTGGTAAAAGTAAATAAAATAGCAGACAACTGTGCCACCTGGGGGACCTCTGTTGTATCAGAGTTTCCCAGGGAAGGGGAACTGTTTGCGTGGACATTCGTACCCTGGATATTTGTTTTTAATAATAAGAGTAAATAAAACACGAACTAAATGAATTGGATGTGACGTTAGAAATTGCTGCAATCAGGTAAGTAACGGGACTTAAAAGAAAATTTCCATTGATAAAGTTCTCGGAAAATCACGTGAGTGATTAACTGATGCAAAAGTATTAGAATGTACTCGTCTTTACTTTCAGAAATACAGCAGTGCTTCGAAGAACTGCCACCCCATTATCTACAAAACTTTAAAACATATTGCTGGAAAAATAAAACCAGTTTGAAAAACTGTGGACTCTCCTGGTTGGAACAGATGAATTTCACCTAGTGAGCACACTTTCGCATATGAACAATTAACACGAGCATACTACAAGGGGTTTTTAGTAAGTAATAGAACACTTTTTCTCTTGGCCAGTTTCGGTTGAAAAAAATGCAGAATTTGTTTACATCGTGGAACATTTTCCCTCCAGCCCCTATAGTTTTTTAAAGTTCGGATAGGTGGCGGCGCTGAACGTAGCCTTCAAAATGGTTGCGTGTGACAGAGGTGCGTTCCAAGCAGAGAGCTACCATTGTATTTCTTTTGATGGAAGACCATAGCGTATCAGATATTCATAGGCGCAACCAGAATGTCTACGGAGACCTGGCAGTGAATAAAAGCACCGAGTCATTAGGCGAGGTGTTCGTAATCATCTCAAAAAGGTCGCACAAACCTGGCCGATCTCGCGCACGCCTGCCCGTCACGCACAGCTGTGACTCTTGCAATGTTGGAACGTGCGGACACTCTCATTAGACGTGACCGACAGATCGCAGTTAAACACCCGCTGCAAACCTCGACTTGTCTGTCGGTAACGCTGCCACACTTGTCCACCTGTTCGAATACTGAAAGGTGTGTGCGCACTGGTTCCTTATCTGTCAAAGCCCGGATCTCGAACCTTTCGAGTTCCATCTACTTGGTCCCGTGAGGGATGCATTCCGCCGCAAGCATACATGGATAATGAAGACTGTATTGATGCATCAAGATGTTGGAACCTACGTCTACCACTAGAGTGGTATCACGCGGGCGTATAATCCCTCCCGGTAAGGTATCGTAAGGTTGTCGCATTGAACGGAGATGATGTTGAGAAGTAGGATTATGCACCCAAGTCAGTGGGGAATAGTATGGTGTCTTGGAATCCCGAATAAAACGAACCTGCTTCCAGAAAAAAAAAATTGTTGCGTTATTTACTGAACACCCACTTATTCTGCTGAGTATGTTTAAGTTGTAATGCACTACTATCAGGGATACTGCTGAGTCTCAAAATGAATGGAGAATGGAAATTATAATACAGGCAAAAACATGAGATTGATATTGTGATATTAAATTTTCATGTCCTTCATGAGAACATTAACGGTTGGTATACTTGAATAAAGTTCGAAAAATGTGTGTGTGTGTGTGTGTGTGTGTGTGTGTGTGTGTGTGTGGGCGTGTGTGTTGAAGGGGGAGAGGCGTTTACGGTAATGAACCTGCAGCTACCTCCAACCACTGCTTTGAAAGATCACTAACAAACTCATTCAGCCATTCTCCAACACACTATATCTTAGCAAAATCAAAAATCACTGCTAAATACAAACTACTTCAATAAAAAAACTAGATCTGAAGCCATCAGGTACGCGTATATCATTACTAATCGGCGAAGATGGCACTTAAATGGAACAAGTTTAATAAATTAAAAAAAATCGCAAGCAGTCTCTTTGAAATACGGAGTTATGCGAAAAAATAGGAGTCAGACTCAAAAATAATTTCACCTTTCTTTCTACAATGCATTTACGAAATACCGGGCTCCGACAAGTACATTATTTTCCAACATAATCTCCTTCCCTTCCAATGTACTTCGTCCAGCAGTCACCAAACTTGCAAATTCTTGCTAGGACGAAGGTTTTTAGTTGGTCTCTAAGCTAATTTGACAGCTGACAGCACCTCTGAGGAAAATCTACGACCTCGCAAAACATCCTTGAGCGGCCCATCCAAACGAATGACGATGGGAGCAACATATGGACTATAGAGAGCCGGCCGTGGTGGCCGAGCTGTTCTAGGCGCTACAGTCTGGAACCGCGCGACTGATACGGTCGCAGGTTAGAATCCTGCCTCGGGCATGGATGTGTGTGATGTCCTTAGGTTAGTTAGGTTTAAGTAGTTCTAAGTTCTAGGGGACTGATGACCACAGATGTTAAGTCCCATAGTGCTCAGAGCCATTTGAACCATTTGACTATAGAGAAGGTGTTCCTGCAATTCAAAATCCAATTTACTGTTGGTTTCAACAATTTGGTAAGCCATGTGTGGGTAGTCGTTTGCTGCGAATTGTTGGCTTTACTTTGTCTTCCAACTACTCACTGTAAGATTTCTAGTTGATGATTGTTCCCTTTGTCGTGTACTGTTCCAGTGGAAGCCCATTTGTGTCCCAAAAATGGTACCATAACCCTTCATGTCCATAACAGCCTTGAATTCTTTTGTATTTGATGATCAAGTATGTTTCCACTCCATCCTCTGGTACTTTGAGTCTTTCCGATAGAGATGAACCCACGTTTCGTCACCAGTGTCTATCGTGGTCAAAAATGAGTCGCCTGCTGTGTTGGAATAGTAGAACAGACGTTGGGGGCCGTCAACACGTTTTAGTTGTTCAGTGCGTTGTCTTGGTACCCATCAAGGTAAAAATGGAAGCTGAGTACATCATGGATGATTTGATAGGCAGAACCACGACTGATGCCCAAATACGAGGGTACCATATCGTCGGTAATTCACCTATCCGCTAAAACCGTATTTTGAGACCACTGAATCTTTTTGACTGTGGTGGACGTCGAAGCACGTACTATTTCCTCCTCAAGCGTCACACTTGTCCAACCACTTTCAAACATCTCGGTCCACAAATAAACACTTGCAAGTGATATGCGTGGTACTGGAAATCTACCATTAATTGCAACCGCTTTTACCCCTTGTGAACGAGGAAGTCGAATCACTGCTCGTTGCTCCTCCTTGGTCAAACTACTAGCGGAGCTTACACTCTTACGCTCTCACTGACAGAACGCAGCTGAAATGTTTGAGGCTGAATGACCCTTACATAACAGTTGTGCTGATTCTAAGCGTCCATTTGTGGAAGACAGCGTGAGGATTTTAAAGGGATTTTATAACAAAAATGTTGATAATTTTTAACTCTCCATTATATGGTGATGGGCACGCGAAGAAAAATACATTACGTTGGATGGAGTGATGGGTGAAGAAGACAAGGCAGAACAGGGTCAAATGCCTACTGCTTTCTTTGCTCTTTAAATTTCGTCATCACGCGATGGCGAAGACAGTTTTCTGGCCCGTTTTATTTTGGCTGTCGTATAGTATGAAAATAAACCTGAAAAATGGTTGGTTAGCAATTGAAGACGGGTATAAAAAGCGGTCATTGCGTTCACGACTGAAGACCACAGCAGAAAAGGGTGGGAAGTACGAGTACGTTTTTAGTCAACGTCACTATACTTTATGGCTCTGGGCACTATGGGACTTAACATCTGAGGTCATCAGTCCCCTAGAACTTAGAACTAGTTAAACCTAACTAACCTAAGGACATCACACACATCCATGCCCGAGGCAGGATTCGAACCTGCGACCGTTGCGGTCACGCAGTTCCAGACCGAAGCGCCTAGAACCGCACGGCCACACCGGCCGGCTCACTATACTTTATTCGTGTAGCTTATATTCTGCATTTTACAGAGCACAAACGCTTCGCAAATGGCTGTGCAGCTCGAGGCAAAATAAATACAATAAAAACAATTCGTTTGAAAGGTAGCCACAGAAATGGTGACGCTTTTAATCTACATATACAGCTGGAAAAGGCGGTAAGTTCGGTGCCTTAAAGTATTTATTTCACGAACTTACCCTTAATTGAAAAGCCAGCTGTTTATTATACACTTCTAACTTAACCTTAGATCATATCCTCAATTTCATTGTGTCTGTTTTTTGCCATACGTCTTGAGTCATACAATGTACCATGGATCACGAACATAAAGGGCACAGGAAAAATGAGATGGCGGAGCACTCCAAGAAGCTGAATTAATATAGCCTCAAAATTCATACTAAGGTAAGAACTGGCGGAGAAAATAGTACGGCTGCAAAATTTAACAACTGACACTGCCATGTCGCTAGAATCCCATGGAGTGCTACCGTAAGACTACTACTTATCACTGCCAGAGACAGCCTCTGCATTGCCAAATCAGTCATGAAGTATCACTATGGAAATATTAAATGTTGTTAAGCGATTAAATTATAAACAATTTTTTCATTTATTGTAGATATTTAAAACCTCTGAATGAAGAGAATGTTTTATACGTATAATTTGGTACAGATTTCTGGCGTTCCCCAAGGTAGTGTTATAGGCCCTTTGCTGTTCCTTATCTATATAAACGATTTGGGAGACAATCTGAGCAGCCGTCTTTGGTTGTTTGCAGATGACGCTGTCGTTTATCGACTAATAAAGTCATCAGAAGATCAAAACAAACTGCAAAACGATTTCGAAGAAATATCGGAATGGTGCGAAAAGTGGCAGTTGACCTTAACTAACGAAAAGTGTGAGGTCATCCTCATGAGTGGTAAAAGGAACGTTAAACTTCAGTTACACAATAAATCAATCTAATCTAAAAGCCGTAAATTCAACTAAATACTTAGGTATTACAGTTACGAACAATTTAAATTGGAAGGAACACACAGAAAATGTTGTGGGGAAGGCTAACCAAAGACTTCGTTTTATTGGCAGGACACTTAGAAAATGTAACAAACCTACTAAGGAGACTACCTACACTACGCTTGCCCGTCCACTTTTAGAATACTGCTGCGCAATTTGCGATCCTTACCAGATAGGACTGACGGACAACATCGAAAAAGTTCAAAGAAAGGCAGCACGTTCTGTATTATCGCGAAATATGGGAGAGATTGTCACAGATATGATACAGGATTTGGGATGGACATCATTAAAATAAAGGCGTATTTCGTTGCGACGGAATCTTCTCACGAAATTCAAACCACCAACTTCCTCCTCCAAATGCGAAAATATTTTGTTGACACCTACTTACATAGGGAGGAACGATCACCAAAATAAAATAAGGGAAATCAGAGCTCGTACGGAAAGATATAGTTGTTCATTCTTCCCGCGCGCTATACGAGATTGGAATAATAGAGAATTGTGAAGGTGGTTCGATGAACCCTCTGCCAGGCACTTAAATGTGATTTGCAGAGTATCCATGTAGATGTAGATGTACCTCCTCTGCCCTTGAGCAAGATCAAGTCTCACTAGTTTCAACTGCCTCCTATACTTACGGTAAAAATTCTCTTACATCATCTAAAGTGGTTCAAAAATGGTTCAAATGGCTCTGAGCACTATGCGACTTAACTTCTGAGGTCATCAGTCTCCTAGAACTTAGAACTAATTAAACCTAACTAACCTAAGGACATCACACACATCCATGCCCGAGGCAGGATTCGAACCTGCGACCGTAGCGGTCGCTCGACTCCAGACTGTAGTGCCTAGAACCGCACGGCCACTCCGGCCGGCTTTAAAGTGGTCATTATTACTCCCATAAATATGCACACGAAGGTTTCATGAACAGAATATTAGTGTACACTCTAGTGTTACATTTTTTGAAACTGGTCTCAGTTTTCTCCGAGGTATTCATACTGTGATTATGTATACAACTACAGAAACTGGCCGCAGTCTCTCTGCACTAGACCTGCTAGTTTCGTTTCCTGTAGGCTCCAAGTTTCCCTTTCTACTGGTTAGTCTCTAGTTTTGTTCTGGCAATTCAGTGGTACAGGTGGAATCGACAGTTTAGAGGTCCTGCAAGCAGTGCAAGCAGCATATCGTTTACAGGGCAGAAGTAATGCTGTAAGAGGTGGCTCTACTGAACGCCCGTATTTGCGACTAGTGACATTTGTCTCGGAATAAGACAAGAGAGGATCTAACGAACTGCAGCAGTTAATTAATAATCCCATTAAAACGAGGAAAGACGAACGGCGCTGCAAAAGGTGCACCTAGCCGTGTGACGTCCTTTAGAGTAAGCTCATAAGCCGTTTAAATGTTAATTAAATGTCTCAACTTTGACGCGCATGCTTAGCTCGCTTTAAGCCATTCCTTACCTCTCAAAGACATTCCAGCAAGAAGTGTAAAATCACATACACGGATACCGAGCGAAGTATCAGCTCTTAAACTTTATTCTGTACTGAAAAGTTGATGATTCTGAAAGTGAGACCAATTTATAAGCGTTGATTTGTAGAACAGGTGGCCCGTAATCACTGGAAAACAAATATATGACGGCGTGCTTAAAAGTAATGTCTCCGAATTTTTTTTTTTTTTGTGAAAACTCGGAAAGCTTTTAAATAATAAGAAAGTTATTAACAGTCTACAGTTTTGTTCTTCAAGTCTTCATGTGTGGACGAACTCTTCGAATTCGAAACGCATTGCAGCACGCTGTCTCTCACACACCGACATAGTTTCGTTAAACACCGCAATGTAACACGGTACGATTCGGAGCGCTATTACTGCAGAGGACTACAAACATGTAGAAATGAACGATAAAAATGTAGAATGTTAACAACATCTGCTTCATTAAAAGTGCTTTAAGAGTTTTCACGTAAAAAATTCGGAGGTATTACTTTTCAGCACGCCCTCGTACATCGATGGAATGTAAATTTATTTCGCGGATTGGTTCTATACCCTGCCATGAACATTAAAACATCGATTGGAAGCACAAGCAGAGTTTTACGAAGCGACCTTGATGGGCGGTAGAAAAGAAACACCCACATATTTTAAAATCATTTTTATTAGGTTTTAGCTCTTCGAAACGAAGGTAGGCGCAGAATTTGATAAATGTTCGATAAAATATTTGTCATGTTCAATAACATGTACATTATTATAGGTACTGTCGCAGAAGCAGCTTAGGAGCACAGTCACCGCGGTGTAGTGGTCATGATACTAGACTGTTGCATGCAGGGTCGTGAGTTCAAACCTCACCTGAACTGTGAAATTTTAATTTCTAAATGCGGTCCGAGTATATTCTAGAAGTATCACAAATGTCAAGAATCATTGTACTGGAATGTTCTGTAGCCGTATATATACTGTATGTGTTCTGGCCGGAGGCAGTTCGCTCCTCGCTCTTGTATGTGCAAGTGCTGAATAAACCTTCGTTAATTGAATTTAGTGTTAGTCATTCATCTAATTACACCTTATTCTACGTGACAATATTACACGTATTGAAGCAATTTCCTTGCCATACCTGGGTTTTACATATGGTACTGTATCGACATATTACTCAATATGAGCCATACAAGTGAAATATTTTCGTGTATCACTGCAGAACAATTTAGTGTATTTCTACTCCCTTTTTACCACTGAGCGAGGTAGCGCAGTGGTAAGACTGAGGACTCCTTTTCAGGAGGACTATGTTTCAAACTGCCATCCGGTTATTCATGTTTTGGTTTTCTTGATTTTACTAGCGTAACGTAAATGCTGGGATGATTCATTTCAAAAAGTGAGCCATATTTTCTTCCCCATCCTTCACCAATACTAGCTATCTCCGCTTCAGCTTACCTCGTTGTCTTCGAATTTGTAAGAATTGTATTAGGTGCAAGTTTAAAAGTGAAGTTCTATAGTATCTCACGAACGTTATGCTCATTTTGTCTTAGCTTATTTTGTTACTAGATATTCCGTTATTAAATAAGAAGATGGCCGTAAGGTAAACTGAATAAAGCAAAAATGTTGCTTATTTGGTTCCTGCATTCTTATATCCGTACGATTTACGTTACTGCCCAGTTAATTAATTTACTGGGAGAAATTGGCACAAACTAGTTTCTGAAAGCAATAACTTCAAACTTGATCTGCTTATGTTTGTTGCAAAGTAGCTATCCACCGTAAATCAAATTCGCTAAGCAAATGCAATGTGACTACCACGAAATTCTTCCACAGTTCTGTTTCAGTGATCCATGTGGAAAGTATCGACATACGGAATTAGAATTTTCAACCTGTAATAATTAAGCCTGTGATTTTAACGAATTAGACAAATTATGAAGTTTTAAGACGTGATAATCTCTTATTTTATGACAAAAGTACTATGTATACTGCCAAACAATGTTTCGTAAATAGAGCATCGACTGTTGTATGCCGCATGCAGTGAAACAGAAGTATCGATCCCGTCGTTGCCGATGCGCTATTGCATCACAAATTCTGTGCAACGGTTTCATTCTGCCGTGAAACGCTGTGGCACTCTGTCATACGATCCGCACTGAAATGCTGTGACGTGGCAGCGGGGAAGCTGTCGATCGCCATATGACGATAGATGACCAGACCACAATTCGACAGCAAGTAATTGCAGCTTCACCACCGGCTAGCATTAGTGGCCATACTGACCTTTCCCTCGTGGCTTTTACGAGCCACAACCGGGCGATGACTCGACAGCGCGAACAGCCCCGTCACGATTTGCACTGCGTTACGAAACAACTGGGCGGCAATGAACTACATGCGATTCATTTTCGACCGAGGTCGCCGCTCTAAACTGAATAGCCATTTATAGGTTATAGTGCAAGGGATACAAAACTTGACAGGTACGTTAGGCGTCTGAATTCACAGTGGTGAAGTTCTAGAATGATCGACGCGAATTCATAAGAAGTGTTGCTTGTGTACACATGTTAAGCTGAAACCCGATGTTCACGTTACCGTTTTATAAAAGCTGCGAAGAGACCATATCATACTCATTTTCAGTAGACGTAGTTTCAGTCCTATTCCCATGTGGCCGGCCGCGGTGGTCTCGCCGTTATAGGCGCTCAGTTCGGAGCCGCGCGACTGCTACGGTCGCAGGTTCGAATCCTGCCTAGGGCATGGATGTGTGTGATGTCCTTAGGTTAGTTAGGTTTAAAGTAGTTCTAAGTTCTAGGGGACTGATGACCACAGATGTTAAGTCCCATAGTGCTCAGAGCCATTTGAACCATTTGAACCTATTCCCATCTCAGGAAGGAGTCTGACCACTTCTCACTTTTGGTAAATAGTATGTGTTTTAGTCTATGGTCACATTTATTCTTTATTTTGTCTACTGGCTATCGCTAAGTACGAGTACTCAGTGAACCTACCTGTAAATCGTTAACATGCAGTTATATTTAGAATCAATGAAGCAGCACGTACCGTAACGTACTAATTACTTTTTTGCAGAGTCATCCGTATTCTGCTGGTTTGAAGCATCCCTCCGTTTCTCAGTATCAAATGCCAAATTTTTCAGATTTGCGTATTTCCTAAGATCATCGTCCGTTGTTAGCTGTTTAACGTGTTTTGAGTTGCTGTCAATCAAAAATTGTTCCTAACACCGCTCCTCGCAGTATAAAAGCGATTATGCGTGGGTGCTTTGGCACGCGTCTCGCCAAGCAATTCATGGTTCAAATGGCTCTGAGCACTATGCGACTTAACTTCTGAGGTCATCAGTCGCCTATAACTTAGAACTAATTAAACCTAACTAACCTAAGGACATCACACACAACCATGCCCGAGGCAGGATTCGAACCTGCGACCGTAGCGGTCATGCGGTTCCAGACTGAAGCGCCTTTAACCGCACGGCCACACCGGCCGGCAGCAATTCATGATCTTGGTAAAATTTCTTCTCAGACTTACTTATTTTCATCATGTCTTAAAAATTAAGTGGATAAATAATATTATAACATCACTCTTTAGGACCATATTTCAAACGTTTGCAGTTACTCCGTCAGTTCCACAAATGCAAAGAATTCTCTGAGGATGGCAATCACAGCTTAGAGACATCGCGAACAACAATAAGAAGCTCTCAGCACTCATTCAAATCATCGTAAAAATTATAACAATCAAAAAAATCAATAATGATGAGATGACTCTGAAAACCGCGGTTTCACGTCAGTGTAGACGAAGGTTTATAGTACTTATATTTTGATAATGTAGATGGACAATTACCGCGTTTCTGCATTCGGGAAATTATCTGCATTAAAAGTCAACCGACATTGGTGAGTTGTCATAAATTGAATACATCCCAGAGATTCTTGTCAAAAATGTGCTAAGTATGATTTTTAAATGAGCCAAACCAGATAACATCTCGCAGGATATACTCGAGATTTTTTGTAGACATCAGCTGTATAAAACGGATGTAGGTGAAACTTAAAATCCCTGTGAGCCTACTTCCGCCATATTGCTAACAGACATATCTTGTAGGCAGACCTTGAAGGCTAACAATACATTCAAGTAGATAGGGTACCTCGCCATGTTTGCATCATCTCTTTGCAGTTCACACTGGCGCAACACGACAGTTATACGTGAAGCACTGGAGTTACACTGAAGCAGCAAGAAATAGCCCTGCATATGGCACGTTGCTTCCAACATTGTCATGGTCAACTTTTAACTACGTCATGTATATGTACACGAAGCTGGAAAGAGGTATGGCTCTCCTACCAGCTTTAGAAACATTTCGATACTTTAGCTACGTTCGGTATGCAGCAGTGTATTACCTAAAATGCACCAAACATAAAATTGAGAGCAACTACATTTTGTACTGCAAATCTTTCAAAATATAAGCTGTGTTTTAGTTGATTTTGAACTATCAGAATAACTGCCAGTTTAGCTGCTTGAACTGCAATCTAGGCACTCCACCAACCCGATTGCTTATGCATCATATCGCGAGTCGCATTTATGTATCGCGTATCATATCTCCTCAATAAGAAGCACAGCTTACAGGTGCTCGAATGGATACGATTTATCACACGGCAAACGCCAATACGCTCATGCAATCCATAGAAACAGCTGCTGCTGCTGCTGTCACCTGTGAAGGAGCAACGCCGCCAGCCCGCTTTGGAAATGTGTATATTGGGCTGCCTATCTGCACGCGCAATCTAATCGATGCGACATGCGGAGCAGATGTTTTTTCTACATGTTTTGACACACCTGCCTCCTCATGGCGCGCTCAACAACCACAGAACAGCGGGTATTGAGACTGGTAAGTTCGAGAGGGATGGTTTTATGCGTATCCTGTAGTTTCTGTGCCATCGCCTCCTGAAATCGCAGAGATAATTATGAAGAACCCTGTATTTAAGATGCAATACACTGAGGTGACAGAAGTAGTGGGATACCTCCCAGTATCGTGTCCATCACCCTTTTGCAGAAACTTCACGTGGCATGGACTCAAATACTGGGCCATGCTGCCTCTATAGCCGTCCATAATTACGAAAGTCATGCCCATGCAGGATTTTGTGCACGAACTGAACTTTTGCTTATGGCCCATGAATGTTCGATGGGATTCATGTCGGGCTGTCTGGGAGGCCAAATCATTCGATTGAACTGTGGAGAATTTTCATTGAACCAATCGCGAACAACTGTTGCCTGGTGACATGACATCGTTGTTTGGGAACATGAAGTAGATAAATGGCTGCAAATGGTCTCCATGTAGCCGAACATAACCATTTCAATGATGGGCTGGACCGAATCCAGTCCGTGTAAACAGAGCCAATACCATTATTGAGCCACCAGCACCTTGCATAGCCCATTGTTGACAACTTTGGTTCATGGTTTCGCGGGGTCTGCGCCACACACTAAGCATACCTTCAGCTCTTTCCAAATGAAACAGACTCACCTGACCAGGCCACGGTTTTCTGATCGTCTAGGATCTAATGGCTATGGTCACGAGGCTAGGTGATGTGCTGTTAGCAGAGGCACTCGCGTCGGTCGTCTGCTGTCATGGCCATTCACGCCGAATTTCTCCGCACGTTCGTTGTACGTCACACACTGTTATTTCAGGTAGTGTTGCTTGTCTGTTAGCCCTGACAACTCAAAGCCGGTCGGGGTGGCCGTGTGGTTCTAGGCGCTACAGTCTGGAGACGAGCAACCGCTGTGGTCACAGGTTCGAATCCTGTGTCGGGCATCGATGTGTGTGACGTCCTCAGGTTAGTTAGGTTTAATTAGAAGAGGCGCCTTCTAACTTCTAAGTTCTAGGCGACTGATTACCTCAGAAGTCGCATAGTGCTCAGAGCCATTTGAACCATTTTGAATCCTGACAACTCTGCACAGACGCCGCTGCTCTCGGACGTTAAGTGAAGGCAGCCGGCACTGCGTTGTGGTGAGAGGCAATGCCTGATAGTTGGTATTCTCGGCGTACTCTTGGCACTGTGAGTCTCTGAATATTGTTCGATTTTCGAAATGGAATGCCCCATGCGTCTCGCTCCAACTACTATTCAGTATTAATTCCCGTCATGCGGCCATAATCACGTTGGAAACATTTTCATATGAATCGCATGAGTACAAATGACAGCTTAGCTCTTTTATATCTTGTATACACGATACCACCACCCACCATCTGCACATGTGTATATCGTTATTCCACGACTTCTACCACCTCGGTCTTGATTTTCAGCACAAGATGGGAAAATCTTAATAGACGGTACTATTAGACAATCCTTACCAAGGAAATTAAGGTAAAAGGCAAGGGTGCATTAATGAAACCATTTCAACTATTAGTAAAACAACAGTAGCAATAGCGCATTGTTACGACGTGTAGGCTGGGGAGACGAACTGGGAGCAGGCCCTGTGGCAGAGGCGGCAGCTGAGTCAGCCGTGGCGCGGCAGAGCCGGCGCCTCTTCGCCCCGAGAGCGGCGGCCGGCGCGAACAATCGCCCTTTGTGCCACGAGTGCCCTCGCCGGCGCTGCCCCCGGACGCCCACCTCCACCCCCACCGCCACCACCACCCACGCTGCCGATCGAAACGGCGCGACGCTCGTCTCCGCCCCCCGACCGGCCGACAGCGGTGCTTTATAGGCCTCGGAAAGCCACCAGCCGCCGTCTTGTTCCGGACGTAGCTGGCCTGTGTTCGATGCCGTACTGTTCGCTGTACAGTTTCTTTTACAGTACTGGCCATTAAAATTGCTACACCAAGAGGAAATGCAGATGATAAACGGGTATTCATTGGACAAATATATTATACTAGAACTAACATGTGATTACATTTTCACGCACTTTGGGTGCATAGATCCTGAGAAATCAGTACCCAGAACAACCACCTCTGGCCGTAATAACGCCCTTGATACGCCTGGGAATTGAGTCAAACAGAGCTTGCATAGCGTGCACAGGTACGGCTGCCCATGTAGCTTCAACACGATACCACAGTTCATCAAGAGTAGTGACTGGCGTATTGTGACGAGCCAGTTGCTCGGCCACCATTGACCAGACGTTTTCAATTGGTGAGAGATCTGGAGAATGTGCTGGCCAGGGCAGCAGTCGAACATTTTCTGTATCCGGAAAGGCCCGTACAGGACCTGCAACATGCGGTCGTGCATTATCCTGCTGAAATGTAGGATTTCGCAGGGATCGAATGGAGGGTAGAGCCACGGGTCGTAACACATCTGAGATGTAACGTCCACTGTTTAAAGTGTCGTCAGTGCGAATAAGAGGTGACCGAGACGTGTAACCAATGGCACCACATACCATCACGCCGGGTGATACGCCAGTATGGCGATGACGAATACACACTTCCAATGTGCGTTCACCGCGATGTCGCCGAACACGGATGCGACTATCACGATGCTGTAAACACAACTTGGATTCATCCGAAAAAATGATGTTTGGCCATTCGTGCACCCTGGTTCGTCGTTGAGTACACCATCGCAGGCGCTCCTGTCTGTGATGCAGCGTCATGGGTAACCGCAGCCATGGTCTCCGAGCTGGTAGTCCATGCTGCTGCAAACGTCGTCGAACTGTTCGTGCAGATGGTTGTTGTTTTGCAAACGTTCCCATCTGTTGACTCAGGGATCGAGACGTGGCTGCACGATCCGTTACAGCCATGCGGATAAGATGCCCGCCATCTCGACTGCTAGTGATACGAGGCCGTTGGGATCCAGCACGGCGTTCCGTATTACCCTCCTGAACCCACCGATTCCATATTCTGCTAACAGTCATCGGATCTCGACCAACGCGAGCAGCAATGTCGCGATACGATAAATCGCAATCGCGATAGGCTACAATCCGACGTTTATCAAAGTCGGGAACGTGACGGTACGCATTTCTCCTCCTTACATGAGGCATCACAACTACGTTTCACCAGGCAACGCCGGTCAACTGCTGTTTGTGTATGAGAAATCGGTTGGAAACTTTCCTCATGTCAGCACGTTATAGGTGTCGCCACCGGCACCAACCTTGTGTGAATGCTCTGAAAAGCTACTCATTTGCATATCACAGCATCTTCTTCCCGTCGGTTACATTTCGCGTCTGTAGCACGTCATCTTTGTGGTGTAGCAATTTTAATGGCCAGTTGTGTATATTGACGAGGGGGGCTTTCAGTAAGTAGAGCTACACATTTTTTTCTGAAAGCAGATTAGCTTTATTCAGGATTCTAATATGCCGTGCTTCGATATACTGCTGTCCGTGGTGTGCCTTCTTCACTGGGCCAAACAGTTGGCAGGTGCGAGATCCGACCTGTAGGGTGGTTGAGGAACCCAGCGTGTGCACACTTTTGAGTACCCCAACTGTTGTACGAGTGTGTCAGCAGTACCCGCAGGTAATAGTTGTGCAGCGAGGTGTGTGATTGTGATCTGACCATCACCTCGAATGAGAGGGTCCACACGTTCCAACGATGTGGGTGTCACAGCCGCGTGCCACCGGTCGGCACGCGGGATATGGGACAGGTTGCACGAACATATTACAATGATGAGCAACAGCCTTGCCGCAGTGGATACGCCGGTTCCCGTGAGGTCACCGAAGTTAAGCGCCGTTGGACGTGGCCGGCACTGGGATGGGTGACCATCCAGCCGCCATTCGCTGTTGCCCTTTTTGGGGGTGCACTCATCCCCGTGATGCCAACTGAGGAGCTACTCGACCGAATAGTAGCGGCTTCGGTCAAGATTACCATCATAACGACCGGGAGAGCGGCGTGCTGACCCCACGTTCCTCCTATCCGCATCCTCCCCTGAGGATGACACGGCGGTCGGATGGTCCCGGTAGGCCACTTGTGGCCTGAAGATGGAGTGCTTTTTTTTTATTATTACAATGATGACAGACGCATCGCCCAACAAGTCACCATGCTTTTGTTCACTGGCACCTCTCTGCAATAACTCTCGAAGTGCCTATGAATATCTACGATGCTCTGGTTTTCCGCCAAAACAGCTCTCTATTTGGAACTCACCTCCGTTACAGACGCCATTTTGAATGCTGCGTAAGCGCCGGTACCTATCGCAACTTCGTGAAACTGTAAGTTCTGAAGCAGGAATATTTCATGATGTCTCACAACAAATCCCCCTCATTTTTTTTCAACCGAAATTGACCGAAAAAAATGTGATTCATTGCTTATCGAACGTGCTTTGTATCTTAACTGATGGTCGATCACACAGCAGCCCCATGACCGTTTTCTGTACCTTATATTTTGAAAGAAAGTTCTGCATGAACTACGTAATTCTACCACTTTATTAGTTACACAATGACATTACATATTGCCCTCTATGATTCTTCTTCCTAACAGAGCCTTGGGGATCAGTGCTTGATCATCGAATTCTTCCAGTAGTTCTCATCAAAACTCGAAAAAAATCGCCTTTAAAGATTAAAAGACTTCTGAGTGCTCTTAAGTATAAAATTTTTGTTGGTTTTTACAAATTTGTCCGTATCTTGGACAAATTCATGGATTCACAAGAGAGAATCTGCTCCGAAGTATAAATTAAGTTCAGAAAATAAAATTAACACATGTATTCTCTCGTAAGACCACGGCCTTGCCGCATTTACTACACCGGCTCCTGTCAGATCACCGAAGTTAAACGCTGTTGGGCGTGGATGGCATTTGGATGGGTGACCATTCGGGCCGCCATGCGCTGTTGCCATTTTTCGGTCTGCACTTAGCCTCGTGATGCCAACTGAGGAGCTATCGACTGAACAGTAGCGGTTGCGGTAAAGACAACCATCATAACGGCCGGGAGAGCGGTGTGCTGACCACACGCCCCTCCTATCTATATCCTCAGTTGAGGATGACTCGGCGGTCGGATGGTCCCGATGGGCCACTTGTGGCCTGAAGACAGAGCGCTTTACTCTCTCGAATGCTTATTAGCAGCTCAAACTTTTTCCATTACCTAAAATGATAGCCATTAATATTATGTATGTCAACCGTGACCACCTACCTATGGAGAGGAGAAGTCTTCAGATTGGACAAAGAACAGACACTTTGGATAAAAAATTAGAAGTTTATTATTAGGTGATTTGACAAGCAAGGGCTCTGTTGTTACAAAAAGGACCTCTGTTATTTTAAAACAAAATGCAACATAGGCAGACTTACCAGACGTAGTAACAGTATGGTATAAAACTGTGGACGACATAACAGAAATTAAAACCTGAACCCAATCGGTATTAGTGAAACAAACTTTTGAAATGTAATCTCGTCGATACATTAGCACTTCGATTTATACGGGCTGGCAACATACAAAACGGAAAGGCTCAGAAACCAGTTAGCCTTTACTTCACGATCTGCGACACACCATTTTCTACCAACAATACTATGCTTGTAGTAGACTCGAAACTATCTGATAAGGAAACAAACAGTGCCATCCATTGGTTACCTGGAAAGTACGTGAGCTTCGTCATTAACGATCATGGAGCTGACAACACAACTGAATCCCTCTTATATATGAAGTGTGAATTATGTAGAATTATTAAGTTCTCAGACGGCAAAAAGAAGTACGGAAAGATGGTAAAATTCTTTTCGAAAGAATGGGTATCAATGAGGAAATCAAAAAGAAAAAACAAATGTGTGGTAATCATAACAAATTTCGCCTTTGATTTAAATCTAAAAGCAGCTGAAGCAACAACACAACACAGAGAAATAGTACTAATAAATTTTCGAGCAAACAAATGTTGACTAGTATTGTACCTTTTCTTTTTTGTTAATGCTCAGTGTCTTCTAACATAATTGCCGGCCGGGGTGGCTGAGTGGTTCTAGGCGCTACAGTCTGGAACCACGCGACCGCTACGGTCTCAGGTTCGAATCCTGCCTTGGGCATGGATGTGTGTGATGTCCTTAGGTTAGTTGGGTTTAAGTATTTCTAAGTTCTAGGTGACCGATGACCTCAGAAATTTAGTCCCATAGTGCTCAGAGCCATTTTTTTTCTAAAATAATTCGTTGTGCCGGAGTTGCCTCGCATGTTCCTACATTGCTCCGGAATTTAAAGTGATTTTCCCCGAGGTCATCCTCTATCAATTTTTTTCCCATTCTTCAGTAAATAATACACTTTGATATAATCTGAATATTCATTTTGATTTTGCGACTACAATTTTGCGAACACGCGGAACACACTTGTGTGTGTCCCGTATTATATTCACGTTTTGCTGGCAACGCGATATTGATTTTAAATCGACGACGCTCTGGTCTTTATAAATGAATGTTGTGAGGACCAGGAGAGTGCGCGGTCTAAGTAAGTGGAGGGGTAAAGCCAGTTAGTAAACAATATGGAGAAATGGAGCTCAAAAGGTCCAATATTGCGATTTCGCTTTGATTACCTAATATCGAATTTTAATCACCTTGAAACTCGAAAATTTGCACGGAATGACTTTTGCGAGTGCGTTTGGACCCGACTGTCTTATGATGTCTGAGTCGTTCTGACGTGTGGGTACTGCAGCACTACTACAGTTGAGTTTACGGTAGAGCTGCTGTCAGCCCACAGAGAGAATTTGGCAGCTGCGGCCAGGCTGCGGTTGGAACACTGTGGACGAAAGCGGCTTTGGTTTGGCGAGCGGGGCGCTCAGAATGCACGCAGCGTCTTTGTGCGTGCCGCGCGCTGCGTGGGCGAACCCCGCATAGGGTCTTTGCCCGGTAGAGCGTACCGACACGCGACTGCTGCCCGTCAACTGGCTCGACGAACATTCCCCCCTGCCCTTCTCGTTCACCCCTCACCCCCCCCCCCCCTCTTCCCACCAACCGCCTTCACCGCTCACCACACTGACGTTTGCAATCGGCAACCGCTGCTAACCGTGCCACAGACACCACACCACAGCAGAACACGCCTCTTGAGATGGAGAGGTTATTAACGCGTCAGCCGCGGGAAGATTAGATCGAACCAGATTAGATTACACGTAATCGCTTTAAGGCGAAAGACGAAAAATTTGTTCGCGTTAATGAAACATTGAAATTCGTTACGCGATCACAAATTGCACGATCCGTTTCAACAGCAGGGTCTGATCTTCAGGTAAAATCTATGCCTATACCACGCAAACCACCTTACAGTGTTTGGCGAAGGGTACCTTGTGCATCAGTCGTCTTCCTCTTTCACGTTCGGTCGAAAATTGTTCGCGGCTAGAATGTTTTTTGGTAAGCTTCCTTGATAGCTCTAAACTTCCATTTCATAGTTTTTTCGCGAGATATATATAGGAGGGAGCAATACATTTTTTGAGTCTTCTAGGAACGTACGCTCGCAGAACTTTTAACAATAAACCGCGCACCGAGATGCAGAGCCCCTTTCCTTGTGTCATCTGCCTCTGCTGTTGGCTGATAATCTCTGTAACGCTTTCGCACTTACTATAGTTTAAACTATGACCAAACTTGCTGCTCTTCTCTATTTCATCTATCAGTCCTATATAGTACGGATCTCAGACTGACGAGCAATATTCAAGTATTGATGGTTCAAAATGGCTCTGAGCACTATGGGACGTAACATCTGAGGTCATCAGTCCCCTAAAACTGAGAATTACTTAAACATAACTAACCTAAGGACATCACACACATCCATGCCCGAGGCAGGATTCGAACCAGCGACCGTAGCAGTCGCACGGTTCCGGACTGAAGCGCCTAGTACCGCTCGGTTACCATGGCTGGCTTCCCTCTTTTACTCAAGCCGTATGATAAAGCTCTTTTCTATTTTTACTTGTTACTCGATCTACCCGTCCAGTATTCAGCATTGCTCTGCAACTCTACGTTTCAAAAGCTTCTACTTTGTTTTCTTCTTCACACTTCCAGTTTTTAAAAATAATTTTACGTTGCTGTGAAACAGTTTTTGATCAGAACAAGCATAAAAATACGCAAGTAATACGATGTTAAAGAATGGTAATTTATCCCAGCTCAAACAAAAAGAGCTCACAACTATATTACATCAAAACTCTAAATTCATCATAAACTAACCACCGGTACAGACTAAAATAAAATATCAACGTTATACGCTGAAATTAAAACCGTAAAACTGGAAACCCGTAAATGCAGTCAATATAATTAAACTTTCATAAAACGAAAAATATCATGGCAGTTCATGGCAATAATTCATTATTCGATTTCCCTCGCTCAAAATTGCGTATTGTTGACTCAAACTACCTGAATATGAAAACAGAAACCGGTTGGAAACTGAATATTTCTGTTACAGAATGAACATACTGTACTCTTGCACTGAAACGATTACGTCACAGTGAAGTGAAGAAGGCTGCAAATGTTGTCTTCCTTATGAAATTATTCTATTTCTTTCTCCAGAGAGGAATTAAAAATGCTTGTAGTATCACGTTTCGTAGCAATGTGTGATACCTACTGAACCCACGTAGTCTGTTTCGTAACTTTATATGCTCTCTATTTTTATATCTACTTGCACTGCAAAGAAAAGAAAGGAGTGAGAAACCAAAATTTAAAGACTTGGTGGTTTGTTGCAAGAAAAAAAGTTCTCATTTCTTTAGAGTTTCAATGTAAGGAAGAAGGCAGCTGGATTATTCATGGTGATACAAAAAGTGTATGAAAGGTGCCTCGTTCGGCCGGGTGAGATTAATTAAGTATCGTCTGGTAAGCAAGTAAGCAAAAACTAGCTGCTGTGCCTCTGTACCGAAAAAAACAAAAAAGAAATGCAGGGCACACTTCCAGATGCAAGCGGTAAACCGAGCAGCACTTTAGAGAGAAACTTAATATTTTAAACCATTTTTTACAAAGTGAATGCACTCTTCGAAATTATAAAACTTATTTTTGTCGTACCGGAATCAAAGTATTCTTAAAAACAACTTATATTTTGCAACGAGATCACGTAACAGAATTACTTATTCGAAGAGATTCTTCAGTGAATTTTTCTGTTAGTTAGTTACAAAAGTTATTAAATTAAGACGGTGAATTGAAGTAAAGTGGACGTGGATGATACAAAGTCAGTCAAGTAATTTATGTAAACACAAATTTCGTGGGAAACAACAGCTTCGACAGAGAAAACTTGAAATCTCTAAGTATCAAGTAATGAAAAATGACATCTGTATTTACTAAATAGCAGAAAATGACTGCCAGCCATCCCGTTCCAGTCGCATGTTGCACATCTAACAGCTTCCGGGGCCAACAAAACTTTGAATTTTAGTATTTCGCGTAATTATTGACCGAATTTAAAAATTTAAATGCTGTCATAATCTACTCAGTATGAGGTATCATGTCACGTTGAAATTTTAACAAAATAAACCGTGTACTCGTATTAAAAACAGAAACTGTGTATACATGTCTTGAGGCAGAGTAGCTGACGGTGCGATAATTAACTACAATATGTTCATCCAGTATATGAGAATAAGAGCACTTAGCAACTTCCAACAAATTTTACACACGATTTCAAACCTTTTGACACCATTCACAAAATAATAAAAGCTAAGAGGTTTCTCCCTTTCACATTTTCGCAGTTCATGCCATAGAACTTCAGCGGTCCGTCATGACGTTTTACTTCATTATTTCTTTACTGCTAAATCTGTTCGAAATACTTTTTGCAAACAGTATCCACGTATGCCACCGAATGTTCCTGCAAAGTTATACTATTCTACAACGAACAGTTCAGGAGAGATCGTGTCATAAACATTGAGAAGATTCGTCACTCTTGTCACTCTCGGACTATTATCTGGTAGGATTGATGGAGAGAGAGAGAGAGAGACAGAGAGACAGAGACGAGAGAGAGAGAGAAAGAAAGAGAGAGAGAGAGAGAGAGAGAGAGAGAGAGAAAGAGAGAGAGAGAGAAAGAGGAGAGAGAGAGAAAGAGAGAGAGAGAGAAAGAGAGAGAGAGAGAAAGAGAGAGAGAGAGAAAGAGAGAGAGAGAGAAGAGAGAGAGAGAGAAAGAGAGAGAGAGAGAGAGAGAGAGAGAAAGAGAGAGAGAGAGAGAGAGAGAAAGAGAGAGAGAGAGAATATTCAATGCGCGTTTCGTCGTGGTGTCGTTTGGTCGGCGAAACACAATCGATGTGGGTTTTCGAAGGCGAAGGTCCAATCGTTTACCCTTGATGACTGCATGACACAAGGCTTTACGCCTCGCCTGAGCCAGTCAACACCGACATTGGACTGTTGATGACTGGAAACATGTTGCCTGGTCGGACGTCTCGTTTCAAATTGTATCGAGCGGATGGACGTGTACGGGATTGGAGACAATCTTATGAATCCATGGACCCTACATGTCAGCAGGAGGCAGTTCAAGTTTGTGGAGGCTCTGTAATGGTGTGGGGCGTGTGCAGTTGGAGTGATATGTGACCCCTGACACGTGTAGATACGACTCAGACAGCTGACACGTACCTAAGCATCCTGTCTGATCACATGCCTCCATTCATGTCCATCGTGCGTTTCGATTGACTTGGGCAATTCCATCAGGACAATGCGACACCTCCCAAGTCCAGAACTGCTGCAGAGGGGTTCCACGAACACTATTCTGAGTTTAAACGCTTCCGTTGGCCATCAAACTCCTCAGACATGAACATTATTGAGAGTATCTGTTATGCTCTGCCCTGCAACGTGCTGTTCAGAAGAGATTTCCACCCCGTCATACAAAAGAAAAATTCGGAGTAGGTATTAAAATCCATGGAGAAGAAATAAAAACTTTGAGGTTTGCCGGTGACATTGTAATTCTGTCAGAGACAGCAATGGACTTGGAAGAGCAGTTGAACGGAATGGACAGTGTCTTGAAAGGAGGATATAAGATGAACATCAACAAAAGCAAAACGAGGATAATGGAATGTAGTCGAACTAAGTCGGGTGATGCTGAGGGAATTAGATTAGGAAATGAGACGCTTAAAGTAGTAAAGGAGTTTAGCTATTTGGGGAGCAAAATAACTGATGATGGTCGAAGTAGAGAGGATATAAAATGTGGCCTGGCATTGGCAAGGAAAGCGTTTCTGAAGAAGAGAAATTTGTTAACATCGGGTATAGATTTAAGTGTCAGGAAGTCGTTTCTGAAAGTATTTGTATGGAGTGTAGCCATGTATGGAAGTGAAACGTGGACCATAAATAGTTTAGACAAGAAGAGAATAGAAGCTTTCGAAATGTGGTGCTACAGAAGAATGCTGAAGATCAGATGGGTAGATCACATAACTAATGAGGAGGTATTGAATAGAATTGGGGAGAAGAGGAGTTTGTGGCACTACTTGACAAGAAGAAGGGACCGGTTGGTAGGACGTGTTCTGAGGCATCAAGGGATCACCAATTTAGCATTGGAGGCCAGCGTGGAGGAAGACCAAGAGATTAACACACTAAGCAGATTCAGAAGGATGTAGGTTGCAGTAAGTACTAGGAGATGAAGAAGCTTGCACAGGATAGGGTAGCATGGAGAGCTGCATCAAACCAGTCTCAGGACTAAAGACCACAACAACAACAACAACAACAACACATTGCTCTTACGGCTTTATGGACAGCGCTGCAGGATTCATGGTGTCAGTTCCCTCCAGTACTACTTCAGACATGCCACGTCGTGTTGCGGCGCTTCGGCGTGCTTGCGGGGCCCTACGCGATATTAGGCAGGTGTATCAATTTCTCTGGCTCTTCAGCGTATTTTACAAAACATGCAGATAGATCGACATTTAATCAACAGCCCTAATTCGTAGTGCAAATTTCGACCGGAAAACGAGACGTTTCAATGTGACTGTAAAGGTTGCAAATTCTTAACAAGAGTAAACACGGTGCAGACTGCGCGGCAGGGCTAGGTTAGCCGTCCCTGGTGATCGATCGCTTCCGCGAGACAGGTAGGGTGCACCTGCGAAGGTTTGTGCTCTGAGTGGACCTGCGCGACACTTGGGTCCGAAGAGCGGCACAGTGGCGAGGGACCCGCCTGTGCAAACAGCGCCCGCGCGCGCGCCCGCTGTTTGCTCTGCTGATAGCCCGCTGTCTGTCAGCCCATTACCTCGAGTGGGGGCGTCGAAGAACGCGGGCCCGTATGGACATGAGGGCCAACCTCATATTCTGCTACGTGTCTGCGCCGAGGAGCGAAAGTACCCTTACTGTCTGACAAGGGAACTACCTGGCCTCGAAAGCTCAGAAAAGCTCGGAAATGTGGTTTGAATAGAAATCGCACAATCCAAAAGAAGTGCTGTGAACCTTTCATATGCCGAACGTAGCTGTTGTCTGCTAGCGCCATTCGAGCCTATTGCTGTCCAATACCTGGGCAGGTCATGAAGGTCGTACGTTGTTTCTGAGTAAGGACGCTACGGTCAAGATACTGTCACTAAAAACAACATAGTATTGCAAACCTGTTTTTCAGGCAATATAAGTTCTGTATAAGAAGAATCGTCGATTTTGAAAGAATACAATATACACTACTGGCCATTAAAATTACTACACCAAGAAGAAATGCATGTGATAAACGGGTATTCATTGACAAATATATTATACCAGAGCTGTGATTACATTTTCACGCAATTTGGATGCATAGATCCTGAGAAATCAGTACACAGAACAACCACCTCTGGCCGTAATAACGGGCTTGATACGCCTGTTCATTGAGTCAAACAGAGCTTGGATGGCGTGTACAGGTACAGCTGCCCACGCAACTTCAACACGATACCACAGTTCATCAAGAGTAGTGACTGGCGTATTGTGACGAGCCAGTTTCTCGGCCACCTTGACCAGACGTTTTCAAATGGTGAGAGATCTGGAGAATGTGCTGGCCAGGCAGCAGTCGAACATTTTCTGTACCCAGAAAGGTCCGTACAGGACCTGCAACATGCGGTCGTGCATTATCCTGCTCAAATGTAGGGTTTCGCAGGTATCGAATGAAGGGTAGAGCCACCGGTCGTAACACATCTGGAATGTAACGTCCACTGTTCAAAATGCCGTCAATGCGAACAAGAGGTGACCGAGACATGTAACCAATGGCACTCCATACGACAGTATGGCGATGACGAATACACGCTTCCAATGTGCGTTCAACGCGATGTCACCAAACTCGGATGCCACCATCATGATGCTGTAAACAACATACGTCCCCAACTGTTGACTCAGGGATTGAGACGTGGATGCACGATCCGTTACAGCCTTGCGGACAAAATGCCTGTCATCTAGACTGCTGGTGATACGAAACCGTTGGGATCCAGCACGGCGTTCCGTATTACCCTCCTGAACGCACCGATTCCATATTCTGCTAACTGTCAATGGATCTCGACCAACCATAGTAGCAATGTCGCGATACGATAAACCGGAATCGCGACAGGTTACATTCCGACCTGTATCAAAGTCGGAAACGTGATGGTACGCATTTCTCCTCCTTACACGAGGCATCACAACAACGTTCCACCAGGCAAAGCCGGTCAACTGCTGTTTGTGTATGAGAAATCGGTTGGAAACTTTCCTTATGTCAGCACGTTATAGGTGTCGCCACCGGCGCCAACCTTGTGTGAATGCTCTGAAAAGCTAATCATTTGCATATCACAGCATCTTCTTCCTGTCGGTTAAATTTCGTTAGTTAGTTAGTTAGTGTTGTTTTTAACGTCCCGTCGACAACGAGGTCATTAGAGACGGAGCGCAAGCTCGGGTTAGGGAAGGATGGGGAAGGAAATCGGCCGTGCCCTTTCAAAGGAACCATCCCGGCATTTGCCTGAAACGATTTAGGGAAATCACGGAAAACCTAAATCAGGATGGCTGGAGACGGGATTGAACCGTCGTCCTCCCGAATGTTAAATTTCGCGTCTGTAGCACGTCATCTTCGTGGTGTAGCAATTTTAATGGCCAGTAGTGTAAGAAACCACAAGTGAAGTCATTTCACTACCAGACTTCACTCTATGCTATTCAGTTAACTTTCTGCAGCGAAGTACAGATCTGTTACGACATGCTTAGCAATAGGCAGACTACGACATTGACATAAACGGTGTTTATAAATTAGTTATACAAAAGCAACCTTTAATGGCGAAAAGGGTGAATAATTTACAGAAATGTTTGATACAGCACTGAATGTAGTATATCTTTAAGTTTAATTTACGCATAACACTGTTAGTTCCCTGCTATCCCCGCTAGATAGCATAAGCGAATGAGTTATTCAAAGAGTCATCAAGGAGCAGGTACAGAGCGTGCGCAGTATTGTTTATGGTTTCATGAATCCAAATCCGCTACTACAGTTCAGAGGCATTTCAGGACTAAATATCGCATGTCATCACCCCAAAGAAAAATTTATTAATTTGTACAATCGTTTCACCGAAATTTGCTGCGTATCGCTATAGGAATGTGCCGACTTGGATTGGACGTGGCGGAGCTATATCCTGATTACCATGATCGCTGATTAACCCCAACTGACGTCTGTGTAAGGGGTTACATTAAAGACAGTGTGTCTCTTACTCCGCTTTCGGGAAATGTCGATGAACTCCGACAACGAATTCCACAGGTAGTTATCACCATATGATGATGATTTGCTTCATAGGATTTGGCAAGAAACGTATTACAGTTGGGACATTTGTCGTGTTACAAATGGTAGTCACATTGAACATTTGTAAATAATACTTGAAGATACACTGCATTCAGAGATGCATCAACTTTTTTGGAAACTATTTACCTAAATAAAGGTTAAGTTGTAGAACTAACTCATAAACGCCCTTCAAATATGATCTTTTGAAAATATAATTAGTGTAGCGTTTGTATTTAATTCAGAAGTGATGTTGAATGTGAGAAATTGGCAGTAGGGACAGGTGAAAACTGTTCTTTCCACTTCGTTATCATCAGTTGATCGAAATCGCACTCCTGCTCCTTGAAGACTGAACAGCGATCCAACATTGTCAGATCAGAAGAAAAAGTTTGTTCTTCAGATAGTATGATTATTTCAATCAGAGGGTAACACAGTAATAAGTCACGCCATTGAAATATATGTGCTTCTGGGCTTTTTATATTGATATTTTGTTTCATCGCGTTACCATGATTCCTCTCTTAGATCTTGGCTACATGATCACTGAAATGGCTCTAGCGATAAGGCTCGCAGTATTTCATGTGATAGGCTCATATCATTGTTTCTGCGATGAGTATTTTACGACGATGAGTGTTTCATATTCAAAGCTCTTTTCGTAGAGTTCTGAGCGTTCGAGATCACGCACTTCCCTTGTGAGACCAGTATCACAGCACTTGTCCTCCTTTGACTTCAAGCAATAGAGCTTGAGACTTCTAGTGGATCGTGGAGATACAAGAGTTGTGACTGATGATGAACGTGCAAGCGCGCAGTAGACATAGTGGAGCAGGGTGACGATGTTGTTGCATGTAAGGTAGTCACAGCACGATAAAATTTTAATGAAGTGCATGAAAACCTGCAGAAGATCTATGCTTGAGCCGGAACTAGCAACCAACCCTGAATATAAATAAATGTAACATTGCGCATAAACAGGCAAAGAAATTCACTACTGTTCAATCTCATTATTGGCGTCAATTTACTGGAACTAATAGCGTGACGGACTGCCGTCCTACGGGCCGGGTTCGATTCCCGGCTGGTCGGACATTTTCTCCGCTCAGTGACTGGGTGTTGTGTTGTCTTCATCATCATTTCATCCGAATCCGGCGCGCAGGTCGCCCAATGTGGCGTCGAATATAATAAGATATGCACCAAGGCGGCCGGACCTGCCCCGCAGGGGGCCTTCCGGCCAATGACACCAAACGCTCATTTCATTTCACTGGAAATAATAACTACCGCAAAGTACCTAGATGTAACCGTGCGAAGCGATCAGTAATGAAATGACCACCTAAAACAAACAGTAGGAAAACTAGATGCCAGGCTGACATTCATTGGAAGATACTTAAGGGAATGTAATTCACCCATGAAAGAAGTGACTGACGAAACACGTGTTGGACCGATTATAGAGCATTCATCAGTCTGGAATCCTAATCGAGCTGGTTCAAGATAATTAAGTGAGAGGGTAGAGAGAGGGGAAGGTTAAAGAGTGGGACAGATTCATTAGTTTGCGTGAGAGCGTTACGTAGATACTCAAAAAAGTTTCAATGGTGGACTCTAGAAGAAAAAAATTTCAAGTCGCTCTAAGCACTCCCCAGCAGTCCCCAAGACTTAGAACTACTTAAACCTAACTAACCTGAGGACATCACACACATCCATGCCCGAGGCAGGAATCGAACCTGCGACCGTAGCAGCAGCTCGGTTCCGGACTGAAGCGCCTAGAACCGCTCGGCCACAGAGGCCGGCGGACTTGATTATCACCGAGAGGTCTGCTGTTGAAATTATGAGAGAATACGTTCCGAAGAACAGTTGTGGAACATATTTCTTCTCCCAAATATGTCTCAGGAGATGAATACGATGAGAAAATCATAGAAATTACAGCTCATACTACTATCATTAGTGAATGGCACAGTGAAACGGGGAGGAGAGTAGTACCGCAAATATTCTCACCACGCACAGTATGGTAGTAAGAGGAATATGAACACTCGTGTAGCTTCTCTCATGAGACTGCAGAAAGATGTGTGACCGGAACAAAAACATAAGCTCACAGTCGGGTAATAAGGAAATCAAACCTTCCATCCGCCACATCTCCTTCCCTACAAACAGTGATGAATCTTTCGTTTACATTAAGGTTTCGATCAAGCTACCTTCCGGTCGAGCACCATTCGACCAGCGTGCAGTAGGGACTGCCTGTACAGGGTCGCATTACTGATATGAATTTGTCAAAAAAAGCGTGACAAATCAAATATTAGCAGAACGAAATTGGACCACCCCAGACGCAAGGGCGGCGTGAAATTTGATCCGCGTACGCCATATGAAGCAACAGCGTGAATGCAGAGTGTGGGGTGGACCGCGAGGGACGGGACGCGGACAGGCCATAAATTAGAGCCTGTGTTCCGGCAGAGGGGCGGCAGTGCGCCCCTGTCTCACATGTCGACGGGCTCTCATCCCGTGGAACAAAAGCGGCGGCCCGCTAGAGCTCCACTGCAGCTCGTAACCATACAGTTTGGCGAAGTAAATTCCAGAGTAAATTTTCAATGCAGCGGATTTGTAACTTCCTGGAAGATTGGAACTATGTGCAAGACCGGATCTCGAACCGGGAATCATTTTGCCTTTCGCGGAAGAATGCTATTCCTATTGAATTCGTCCCGCCCTCACAGGTCAGACCAGCTCACACTCAGCCGCGGAGTGGAAATTTATTCAGGAAACAAACCTCGATAACCATTTCCCAGAGTGCTAATCCCGTAGGTTCGCAGGACAGCTTTTCTGAAATTCGTAAAGTAAGTGAGAGGCCGTCTTCTGCACTTCAACGTTTAGGCACTTGTGCCTGTTCTGTCTTCAGATTTCACTGCCACCTCTCTCTGGATCTTCCTACTTCCTCTTCTTCCTCTTGGCTGGTAAGGCATGGCCTGAAGTGGTTCTCTCTAAAAATGTGTGAAATCTTATGGGACTTAACTGCTAAGGTTATCAGCTCCTAAGCTTACACACTACTTAGCCTAAATTATCCTAAGGACATCACACACAGCCATGCCCGAGGCAGGATTCGAACCTGCAACCGTAGCGGTCTCGCGGCTCCAGACCGTAGCGCCTAGAACCGCAGGGCCACTCCGGCCGGCCCCCTCATTCTTCATACATGATGTTTGCATAACGTCTTATTTCCATCAATTTGTCCATTAAGTTACAAACATTTAACGGATACCCTCCTCATTTCTTATATTGTATTCCCTGGTAACAACTAACTTTTCTGAGAATTCTAATTACTACTGCTAGCAGTTTACTTTTATTTCGTTTTCAAGGGTTTCACAATTCACTTCTACACAATAATACATGTCTTATGAAACTAAAATTTGTTTCCTTCTGTATTTTGTTCCAGAATGGTTTGCGTAACATTCCATATACTGACATATTTCTTAATCTTACTTTCTATCTCACTGTCCATATTATAGCTTACATCGCTTCCTAAAAAATTAAAACTTGAGACATACTCAATTGCGGTGCTTTCTATTATTATTTTTGAGCCGGTGGGGTGTTACCTTTGATGAGTCACGATTTTAGTTAAATTCCTATATTATCATTTGATGTAACTCATATATAGCTCATACTCACTTTGCTCCAAAATTGTTACAACATCTGTATGCATAAGCATATTAACAATCTCATTTCTATTAATCTGTGTGCCAGGATTTACTTCCTGTCTCTATCTACCAAATAAATCACTTAAATGCACACTAAATACGGTTGGTAACAAGCTACAGCCTTGTTTAAGTCCCTTATTAGTAGTGATTTCTTAAGTTTTATTGCTGCTATCTTTTATTATTATTGTTGCGTGCTTGGACGGCTTTTCATAGCTTCAATAGGATGCTTAAGACATCCAGCTTTAGTCTTAATGTTCCATAGCTTCTTTTTGTTCACACTGTCAAAAGCTTTTTCGAAGTGAGAGCGTTTCCTGGACAGCTCGGTCGGTAAAGCATTTGCCCACGAGTTACGGACACCTGGTATGTTAATAGTTATTTTTATCGGTTTCGTATGGAGTACTGTACATGTATTAGAACTACAATTCGTTGATTTAGAAGAAGTTCTCATACGAAAATACATAGCGTTGTTGAAGTTAAGTCCATTCCTTAAAGGGTGTGAATATTTTAATCGCTCTCTACTAGTCGTTGATCATTGTTCTAAGTTTTTCTGTTGCCCCACACTTGTTCACGTCTCGTACTGGTCTTTCAATAAGACGACGTCCTGGAGAGTGGGTAGCGATGTCAGTGGTTATGTTACTTTAGCAGTTCTTCTCTTTTTACCACACGAGGCTTCGTGGCATGCCCTTGCATCAAATAAGAATTTAAGGTGGTGGCTGCGAATAGAGCCGTGACGTCGGTATTTAGCAATACTATGCACTGCACCACATAATGATCATGCTGTCTCGCAAGATTAGTGAATTAATCTTCACCAAGTTCCTGTAATTGTTTCAACGCGTCTCGATGTATGCAAATTCAAATTTTAAGTAGCCATTACTTCAGTCTTATCAGACAATTTCTGGAACATAAAAATGAAGTATGATCATGCTGAATTTACAAGCAATGTTTTTCGCAACGCAACGCTCGGTAATTGTCAAACAACGTGGTTAAAAACCAGTGGTGCATGTATGTATACTTTTGTGAACTTTCGTTCCGTCTCGTCCAGATTGCGCTGGAAGGACAGGTACACAAACACTGTCTCATGCCAATTACAGCATGACAATTTCTTTCTCGAAGAAAGAAGAAGCCGATGTAGTGCTGCTCCTTAACCAGTGATAGGGCAGAGCTTTCGAGGTTGGTGTTCTGTTCGAGTCCTATCTGGTCCTCTACCGTTTCACCTACAGCGTTAACCTTCGTCCGTGCTGGCTTATCTGGAGCGTTCCAGGCGACCGGCGTTGCTTCGCAGTATCGGCTGGACTATCTCCTGGCTCGCGACGCTTAGATGACTCACTGAACACACTACCCTGCAGGATCACTCAGATGGTAATCTGGGTTGTATTCGCTGCTCTTTAAGAGTCGTGTTTAAAACTGTTTATGCAAACTAAGTTTTTTATCGTGTTTCATTCAGCTGTGAATGAGTGGCGCATTTTCTTCGATCAAGAACACTTCAGAAATTGACCAAGCTCTTTAATTCTACACGGGCATAGCTCGCTAATAACGTTGGCGTCTTGTTGCATCTCTGTTAGTGCTGAAGATAACCGAGACATTATTTCTGTTAATACGAAAAAATAATCCTAAGCACTATACAGGGTGATTCAAAAAGAATACCAGAACTTTAAAAATGTGTATTTAATGAAAGAAACATAATATAACGTTCTGTTATACATCATTACAAAGAGTATTTAAAAAGGTTTTTTTTCACTCAAAAACAAGTTCAGAGATGTTCAATATGGCCCCCTCCAGACACTCGAGCAATATCAACCCGATACTCCAACTCGTTCCACACTCTCTGTAGCATATCAGGCATAACAGTTTGGATAGCTGCTGTTATTTCTCGTTTCAAATCATCAATGGTGGCTGGGAGAGGTGGCCGAAACACCATATCCTTAACATACCTCCATAAGAAAAAATCGCAGGGGGTAAGATCAGGGCTTCTTGGAGGCCAGTGATGAAGTGCTCTGTCACGGGCTGCCTGGCGGCCGATCCATCGCCTCGGGTTGTTGACGTTCAGGTAGTTACGGACAGATAAGTGCCAATGTGGTGGCGCTCCATCCTGCTGAAATATGAATTGTTGTGCTTCTTGTTCGAGCTGAGGGAACAGCCAATTCTCTAACATCTCCAGATACTGTAGTCCAGTTACAGTAGCACCTTCGAAGAAAAAGGGACCAAAAACGTTATTGGCTGAAATGGCACAGAAAACGTTCACCTTAGGCGAGTCACGTTCATACTGAGTTGTTCCCCGCGGATTCTCAGTGCCCCATATACAGACATTGTGACGGTTGACTTTCCCGTTACTTCATCACTAAACACAATCTTTGAAACGAAAGATTCATCTGTTTCCATTTGAGCAAGGATAAAATCACAGATATCGATTCTTTTAATCTTATCAGCTGCAGACAGTGCTTGAACCAATTTCAGACGAGAAGGTTTCATAACTAACCTTTTTCGTAGGACTCTCCATACAGTTGATTGTGGAATTTGCAGCTCTCTGCTAGCTCTGCGAGTCGATTTTCCTGGGCTGCGAACAAATGCTTGCTGGATGTGTGCTACATTTTCATCAGTCGTTCTCGGCCGTCCAGAACTTTTCCCTTTGCACAAACACCCAGTCTCTGTAAACTGTTTATGCCAACGTTTAATACACTACCTATCAGGAGGTTTAACACCATACTTCGTTCGAAATGCACGCTGAACAACTGTCGTCGATTCACTTCTGCCGTATTCAATAACACAAAAAGCTTTCTGTTGAGTGGTCGCCATCTTAGCATCAACTGACGCTGACGCCTAGTCAACAGCGCCTCAAGCGAACAAATGTACAACTAAATGAAACTTTATAGCTCCCTTAATTCCCCGACAGATAGTGCTTAGCTCTGCCTTTTGTCGTTGCAGAGTTTTAAATTCCTAAAGTGATGGTATTCTTTTTCAATCACCCTGTTTTTTGCCATTGGACTCGCTGCATTGGTAACACCGCTTCCCGTCAAACCACAGAACGTAAAGCTGTTGGATTTGGCTAGCACTTAGATGGGTGACCGACCGGGTCTGCCATGTGCTCTTGGAAAGTGGAGTGCAGTCAGTCTGTGTGAGGTCACTTAAGGAGCTACTTCATTGAGAAGTAGCG
Source organism: Schistocerca piceifrons (assembly GCF_021461385.2). Classification (NCBI taxonomy): domain Eukaryota; kingdom Metazoa; phylum Arthropoda; class Insecta; order Orthoptera; family Acrididae; genus Schistocerca; species Schistocerca piceifrons. The sequence goes on from NC_060144.1 coordinate 137,679,189, forward strand.
GCCCTGATCACGAAAGCTAACAACGGCCGTAGAGCGGTGTCTGACCACATGCTCCTCCATATACCCATCCTGATGACACAGCGGTCGGTCGGTAACGTTGGGCCTTCCGAAGCCTGTTCGGACGGAGTTTAGTTTTAAATGTACGCTATAATGTACATGTATTTGCGTATTTTTTAAGAAATATGATCTCTTAAGGTACAGTTTCTAAAAACATGATTACAATTTCCTTTACTGTCTCTCAGTACTTGTTGACAAGCGGATAAACGAGTGGAACCTTATTTGCCTGTTTCAGTTCCTTCAATTTTTCCTAGAAAGGATTCTAAGAGGTTCTACGGATGTAAAATAAAACATTCACAAACAGATTAAATGAAGAAAGAAAGCCGGCTGGTGTGGACAAGAGGTTCTAGGCGCTTCAGTCTGGAACCGCGCGACCGCTACGGTCGCAGGTTCGAATCCTGCCTCGGGCATGGATGTGTGTGATGTCCTTAGTTTAGTTAGGTTTAAGTAGTTCTAAGTTATACGGGACTGATGACTTCAGATGTTAAGTTCCATAGTCCAGATTGAGATTTTCACTCTGCAGCGGAGTGTGCGCTGATATGAAACTTCCTGGCAGATTAAAACTGTGTGCCCGACCGAGGCTCGAACTCGGGACCTTTGCCTTTCGCGGGCAAGTGCTCTACCAACTGAGCTACCCAAGCACGACTCACGCCCCGTCCTCACAGCTTTAAGTTCCATAGTGCTCAGAGCCATTTGAACCATTTGAAGAAAAAAGTATTTTTAATAGGAATATTCAATGTAATTCCACATTCGAAACTGTCAATTTTATTGAGTTATCTAATAATTCTCTACGCAACAGAATATATAAATTTCGGGAAATAATAATTCTAAAAATTTTCAAACATGGATTTCATGCGGTCTAGTAGTATTGCCTTTCTTTCTTTCTTTGTTTCTTTGTTTGTTTCCTGCTTCTTGAACATCTTCATACCTTTCATCCCTATCTTTTTTTTCCTTCGACTCATTAACAAATATGTCAGACTACATTACTAAAGGGCTAAAATGGTCACCCGATCACCCACCCCCAATTGCAGGATGCCTATCTAATGTCTTCCAGGGGAAAATTTGATTTTCAGTTTTTCATATAATTATTGACCAAACTCAAAGAATTCAAAATGCTGACATAATGTACTCTTTAAGCGGTATAGGTTTACGTCAAGGGTTAAACACAACAAGTGTAATATTAAAGCAGTGTACGTCCCAAGGCAGCATAACTCATGCTGCGCGGACTATCCAGACTATATTCATCCAGCTTTTAGGAATGGGAGAACTTAGCGACTTCCAACAAGCTTTACACGATTTCACATGTTTTCGAAACTTTTTCTCACTGGTATCGCCCACAAATTAATGAAACGTTTTCAAATGGTTCAAATGGCTCTGAGCACTATGGGACTTAACTACTGTGGTCATCAGTCCCCTAGAACTTAGAACTACTTAAACCTAACTAACCTAAGGACATCACACACATCCATGCCCGAGGCAGGATTCGAACCTGCGACCGTAGCAGTCGCGCGGTTCCGGACTGCGAGCCTAGAACCGCTAGACCACCGCGGCCGGCACGAAACGTTTTAATTTGTTCCTTCTTTACTATCATCTCTGTCCGCAATAAATTTTGCAGCCAACATCCAAATACGTCTTTGAATGTACCCGCAAAATTATATCACTTTATGACACACTTCATCCATTAAGGTCTTACATGGTTAACGTCAAATGTTTAACACATTAACTCAACTGTAAAATCATCAGACGTCTGAAGTCGTTTCATTCATAGGAGATCGATTCTTTAAGAGTCAGGTGTAGTGGAGGAGGGTGTTTATTAGTAACTGCGAATTCGCGACGTAGCAGTCGTCTGTGCTCATTACAGAGAATGGTTTTCCTCGTTCTACTAAAATGGAGTACGTGTGTGCACTAGTGGGTAGTCGTTGCTGTCGTCATTAGTTATAACAGGAGTGTAATTTTAATATCAGTAGATATAAAAAAAATTCTGCGATCTTTTGAGATTAGCTTTGTGTGACACACATTCAGGAATTGCAGCAGATTCGTTTATGAAATGGAAATACATGAACGGGCTTCTTGTTACACACTTATAAACTTCCTCTGTGGATTGTAGACTCCGTAGACTCCGCATTCACGGATTTTCGAAACGGCTTGAGATTTATGATGACCTGACCACACAACAAAGATACTGTGCATACTTTTGAATTAAAAATCGGTGAAGGTATTTTCTAAATTAATACCAGAAGTTCCCTCCACCACGCAGTGCAAGGTGGCTTGCGTGTTCCAAAGACATAACTATATTATGATGCCACTTTTAAGCGATCTATGTTCTTTCACTTTTTTAAGGCCTCATTCTCTAGGCAGAACTATTATTTTGGGTGAGTAACGTTGGAAGACTCTTCGCACAGTTCCAATTTAGACTTAATACGGTTCCTCTACATCACCGAGGGGAGGGCTTTCCATGAGGCCACGACCTCTTTCCTGCCAGTGGACCAAGTTATCCGCTCGTAATGACTTCCTAAGAAAAGGGAAGAAGGAACTCTGGCGTTTACAGTTCCGCTGGTAACAAGGCCATTAGAGTAGGAGCACAAACTCTGATGATATTAGGATGGAGTAGGAGTTCTGCCGTCTCCTGCTCAAAGAGCCATCCTTGTACCTGTTTTAAACCACTTAGGAAAAGCGCGGTAAACCAAAACATACAAAGAACTGTAATGTGTGTGTGTGAGAGAGAGAGAGATTGTAAATACAAGTGTTATAAATGAGGAAATATTAGAGTTAAGAAAAAATTATTTACGGTAATCGATGGACAATTTACAATAGAAATGAACCAAAAATATTACATCCCGGTTCTGTGGGAGAATTTTGTTGGTGAAGTACTACATGTAACTCGACACTTGGCGACTCCAAGTTATTCGTAAACGATTTTAGGTATCGAAATGAAGTATCCGACAAATGATGCTGTGGAAAGGGGTAAGCAATTTGTTGTGTTGGTAACATTTGTTTCTTTTCTCACCCACACTGATATTAAAGCAAATCTGCTTCCTTTAAATAAAGCGATATAATTTTTAGCGACATTTGAAACCTCTTGGGACGAGGTGTTTAGCGATACCAGATTGTAAAGTTCTGCGTTCAAAATTTCGTAAAAACAGATGCGTAATTTTCTTACTGCATTTGCTAAGGCAGGCTGTTGAATGCGTAAACATCGTTGAACTGTGTTCGGCCGACTGCCGGAAACTGTGCGTTGCTTAAGACAGGCAGCTTCTTATCTCGTCTACCTCGGTACTTGTGTTAAGATAATTAACTTGTTATTTCACTGCATACCTAATCAAACGTGATACAGTACCACTGAACTCTTCTTTCCAAGGTGTGTCGAACGTTGTTGAAATATACCACCTCATTTAAAGAAATATGGAAAAAGGGATTATTTGCCACTCGTTTCAATAGTTACTTTGTTAGCTGGCTTTTGGGTTACCGTATTTTAGGACTATAAGACGCAGTTTGTTTTTGAAACATTACCTCCAGAATTTAAGTGCGTCTTACACTCTCAATTAATATAAAAATGCCCAGCGTTTGATTTAAAATTCCTGCCAGTGTTAAAAATGGCCATATATTCGATGCCGCGGGAAACCTATCTCCGTCTGGTAACACCGTATTCAACTGGCAGAAGCAGTGCACTGATGTGAAGAACATTAGTTGCGGGGACTTGCAAGCTTCCTAACGCTGTCTCCATCCCGCTCCGCCATGACAAACCCTGAACACTGTCTAGCCTATTATACGTCACAGCAGTCTACAGTGCCAGTGAATTTCAACTGAAAGTGATCTGCATTATCGGCAAAGTACAATTTTGGAAAAAATAAAAGGTATTCATATGATGCGGGCTATAACTTTAAAGTGACAGCAAATGCAAAAGTATATGGAAAAAGTGCAGCTGAGTGGCATTTCGGACGTCCACCAACAGAAAAAACCGTTCGTGATTCGCATGCTAGCAAAAAAGAACTGAAAACAATGAATAACACTAAATATGCAAATAGCGGACTGAATGCAAAATGTGCAAAATAGCACTGGAATTAATACAAAAATGATTCAAATATTTGCTCGTAAGCCAGCGCTGAAGTGAACCTCAACAGATTTTAAGGGTGGAATTGGTTGGTGATACAGGTTTACGAAGTGTCATGGACTTAGCATGCGAATCGGAACCAAAACCAAAATACCTCATAAAATATCACAACAGAATGAAGAGAAAATGTTATCTTTCAATCGCTTTATTATTCAACATTGAAAGAAAACAAGTGGGGAAGTAAACCAAACAGCGAAAGTCCTCTAACATTTGATGTGTAGAGTAAGAGAACTGTTGCCATCGAAGGTGCTAAAAGTGTAACTAAAAAAAAAAAAAAAAAGTGCACATGAAAAAAATGCACTACACTGTTGTCCTTTCATGTTGTGTAATGCAATGATCTCTTTCAAGCGCAAAACAATGCCAAAACCTTCTGAAATACCAGCAGGTGTTGTTCGCGTACATCAAAAGGGTTGGAAGGACGAGGCTAGTATGAAATTACGGATTAGCAGAGGGTGGGAGAGAAGGAGAGGATCTTTATTGAAGAGTTCTTTCCTCGTGCTAGATCGGTTTAGTAACCATTTGAAAAACTGTGTGAAAGAGAAAGAGACATGGAGCTTGCTGTTATTCCTGGAGGACTGATTTCAAAATTGCAACCTCTTGATGTCATGATAAATAAACCATTTAAAGCGTATACGAGAGAGGATTGGAAAAGATGGATGAAACCCAACATGATTCAAAGGGAGTTTTAAGCGTCTTACAAACAAACAAGAGTGTCAGTGGGTAAAACAGTCTAGAGAGAAGATATTGTTAGATCTCGCAAAAAGAGTGGCGTAAGTAACGCTTTCGATGGCAGTGAAGACCACCTCATATATGAAGAAGGCAACGATGACCACGATGAGGAGGAGGAGGAGGAGGAGGAGGAGGAGGAGAAAGCTCAGATGACGAATTTTTGGGATTTTAAAGGTCATTTTATTTTTATAAACTAAGAAATTTTTCCTAGTCTGTCTTTGCAATGTAATAATAAAAATGGTAGTATGTTATTTTTTAAAAATATTGCTTAGAAGTTAAGGTGCGTCTTATAGCCACTGGTGTCTCAATAGTCCATAAAACACGGTATTAGTTCATTGCCTAGCCTTCATTACAGATATGTTGTTGTGCGTAGTGGTAGAAATGTTAAAAGCAAAGAATTTACAATCAAAGAAATTATTGACTAATGCTAAATATAGATAATGATGTTCATAACTACAAAACAATAAAATAAATAACTGGGATTTAGGTCTAGGTGGGATTAGTAGTATCAAGTAGTCGAGGTTTTCTGCTCGTTAAGTAGCTATTCAGGTATGTTCTGGAAGAGCATCTTGATCTCCAATATATTAAATAGCAATAGTTTCCGTCCATTGTGCCCAGAGTGCAATATTTCTACATCTACTGCGTAACTGTGTCTAGTTTCCAGACAGTGCTCAGCTAAGGTAGAGTTATCTGCAGCTTCCAGCTTCGCTTGTATTCTGTAACGCACTGACTTACCTATTTTTCCTATACCTGGTGCCTCATTTATCTTCACCAACACAAATAACTTTACGTCCTGAAGCAAAATTAAAAACTAATCAAACAAATGTTTAGCTATCAAGAGGACATTAACAAACACGACTGCCTTTCTTGTAACTTCGTTCGCTAGGAGGATATGAGCACCAGTAGGTCTTTTCTAAATAGCACTCTCTGTTCTATATTCGGTAATTCACTTCCTCTCAGTGCCCGCCATGCGTCTCCATTTCCTTGCGTTTCCATTTGTTTACTGTCAGCTCCAGCAGCAGGACATACCCTGGCTGACTGTGTGACGGTACAGAAGAGTCAATTATAGATTAACAGTTTTTCCTTTACTTGTACAGTGAAACATTGCTTATTGCCAAATGTCATGATTATAGGTCAACCGGAAGTGCCCTAAAGGTTTTGTTGTTTGAGATTGCGAGTGTCGAAATATGTGACAAACATCCGCCTCTTCTGACTGCATTTATTTAGAACCTTCAATTTTTTTAGAGCGCCGAGGGACTGCAGACCTTACTACGTGTCATGATTTTAAACTTGATGCATCTACTCGGTCCTAAGAGTATAGGGTGGTATATAAGAAAGATTTACTTTTTTTCCAATTTCCGTAACGAACGAAGTTACAAGGCTATAATGCCAGTCAATGTCCATTGCTTAGTACAGTTTTTATTTTCCTTCTGAACGAAAAGTTACTTTGTGTGGTCAAGATATAGTGTGAGCCACACAGCTGTAAAATCAGCAGCTCATACTACTTACTGAAAATAGGTAGATGTGTGCGAGTCAAAGCTGCAGAACATCACAGACACTGGAAGATTTTTTTTCATATAATAATGTACCACAAGTATATACAGAGAAGTCAACAGGAAGATATACTGGGTGATCAAAAAGTCAGTATAAATTTGAAAACTGAATAAATCACGGAATAATGTAGATAGAGAGGTACAAATTGACACACATGCTTGAAATGACATGGCGTTTCATTAGAACCAAAAAAATACCAAAGTTCAAAAATGTCCGACAGATGGCGCTTCATCTGATCAGAATAGCAATAATTAGCATAACAAAGTAAGACAAAGCAAAGATGATGTTCTTTACAGGAAATGCTCAACATGTCCACCATCATTCCTCAACAATAGCTGTAGTCGAGGAATAATGTGAACAACATTGTAAATCATGTCCGGAGTTATGGTGAGGCATTGGCGTCGGATGTTGTCTTTCAGCATCCATAGAGATGTCGGTCGATCACGATACACTTGCGACTTCAGGTAACCCCAAAGCCAATAAACGCACGGACTGAGGTCTGGGGACCTGGGAGGCCAAGCATGACGAAAGTGGCGGCTGAGAACACAATCACCACCAAACGACGCGCGCAAGAAATCTTTCACGCGTCTAGCAATATGGGGTGGAGCGCCATCCTGCATAAACCCCATGTCATTCCAAGCATGGGTGTCAATTTGTACCTCTCTATCTAAATTATTCCGTGATTTATTCAGTTTTCCAATTTATACTGACTTTTTGACCACCCGACAAATATTACCAGCACAGAAAATTTACTTGCTCCTTTCCTTACTGTCATTTGCCGTGGAATGTTGCGTTATACGATTTTGCAAATTATCGTCTTAACATGCAAGTCAGTTGCAGCTGCTTCATGCACAAATACATTCGATCTACATAATCCTTAGAAGAAACGTGTGAGCTAAGTGAGAAAGCGGTAAGATAGTGAATCCAAGTTTCTAAAGGTGCTAGTTTGATTCCAGTTTTATGTGCTTCTCTTAAATGACGTCAGTGGAATTCTTTGAATAAAGCCAGAGATACTGTCTCCTCGTAACAAGTCTATCGTCTGGTGTCAGCAGAGCGTAAGAGATTAAAGGAAAATCCCGTTTAACAAAATAAACGAAAGTAGTCGGAATGTTGTTCCCCCGAGAACGGTAATCTCAGTAGCGATATCGCAGCAGAGATAACCGTATCTTGCATCTTTCATTGGCACAACAGCTAATGCTGTGATCAGCTGCTCGCGCCCGGACGAGTTGGGTTAGATCAGACAGTGTTATGCAAGAGATTACATTCTTTACTGAAAACAGTGTTTATACAACACTCGTTTCACTTCCGATCTTAGCTTTGTTTGTAAAACACCAAGATACACAAAAAAAGGACACATCACGAAGGAATTTTCGGAATGGATAGATATGATGTAGATGTACAGAAAAAAAGATGACAATTTCAGAAAAGTTGGATGATTTATTGAAGAGACAGCGGTAAGTCGACGATATTCCAAGCCCCATTTTGTTGTCCCTCACGGCAACCAATTCCGGGCTTATATTTAATCAAGGCAATTCCCATGCACACGGCTCAAGTTTCTACAGATTGTCTTCCTGCTTGCCAAACCCTAACTTGGCCAGCAATGTCGACGGGTGTCTCTCCAAATGAGAACATTTGGAATATTATGAGCAGGGCCCTGTAGCCTGCTCAGAATTTTGACGATCTGGCGCCCCACCCAATTGAACAGAATTTGGGACTCTGCTCAGGACGACATCCAACAACTATATTACTCAGTGCCAAGCATAAGGGCCAGAGGTGGGACAACGCGTTGTTCATTTGTTTAATTTGTGAAGCTCTTTCTCTCTGAATTGCAAACATCTGTTTGTTTTTACATGTACATCACATCTATCGATTTCCGTCACAATCGGATTAGTATACAAAAAAATACATATTCGGTAATCATTATAGTAGTTTTATCCTAACGGTGAAAGAGGCATACTAGGAGAGTGGCAATACTATTGACGATAGTAACAGGTAATGTGGTCTTGGACGCTGTGACAGTTGAAGACGGTCAATGTTGCAGTCATATGCGATGTTGACGTTCCTTAAGTTTTTAAAGTTTATTTTTGAAATAATCATTCTCCTAGCAACCAAAAAATTTTCATCTTTAGAGATTCATCTAGTCTTTTTCTATCTCAGCAAATAATTTTTACAATGATATTGTGTTTTATGTGTTAGACCCAGGATTTCGTAACTGTATATGAGTAAAACATCGTCCAAAAGTTCCAGCGACATAGATAATTGGTAATAATCCTTCAGACAGTAGTCGTAGTGTGTCTGCTACTTCAAATGGACAGAAAAAACAAAAATTTAACGTGGGAGAAAATAAGTATACTGCCTGAAGCATCTAGAAGGGTTGGAGAAAAAGAATTAAAACATTATGCTTTGAGAGATTATGTGATGTCATTTCAGTGATTGCAAAATTGACTCAGTTTTACAAAGAGTCTGGTAGTTTGATTCCATCTATCAGTACGACGTTATAGTCCCCTCTGGTCTGCAAGCATGTTCTGATTGGATTGGGAAGGCTGTTGTAATCTCTGGGTCAAAGAAGCTGTCTAAATGAAAACGCCGTAAGTATAAATTACCGCCTTCACTTAAACATACATTTGGGCTGTTGTTATAAGGCGTACACACGTAGTCTTAGTGTAAGTTCGTGTAATGATATGGGATCGAACTGATGAAATAGTCGATATCGTTCGCATGGTCTCTATACGACAACCTGAAATCACGATATGTGCTCTATGACCGTAGAGGCACGAAGAGAATCAAGACTATAGCTTCCGGGAAGATAACTTGGACAGGAAATCGGAGTAAACTAATTTACAAGTGAACGTATTGTAACAAAGCAGATGATGTTGGTATTCATGTGATCACTCTGTCCTAGGGAACCAGAATAGTGATAGTGTGCCCGAACTATTTTATATCCTTTGTGACGGGAGAGGAAATGGTGACTCCGGTTGGAATACATTTTTCAGTAGATACTGGCGAGTGTTCGCTGTATAGACCACAGTGCTGAGTATTGTCGTAATCAGATCGTTTCGTAGACACGCCGAATAGTGAGAAGTATTTGCTCAGAATTCATACCTGGACTCTGATTTTTTAAACGGGACTTTAGTTCTCTCTCATCGAAGCGAATGCGGTAAGATAGGGTACGTTATACAGGGTGTTACAAAAAGGTACGGACAAACTTTCAGGAAACCTTCCTCACACACAAACAAAGAAAATATGTTATGTGGACATGTGTCCGGAAACGCTTACTTTCCATGTTAGAGCTCATTTTATTACTTCTCTTCAAATCACATTAATCATGGAATGGAAACACACAGCAACAGAACGTACCAGCGTGACTTCAAACACTTTGTTACAGGAAATGTTCAAAATGTCCTCCGTTAGCGAGGATACATGCATCCACCCTCCGTCGCATGGAATCCCTGATGCAGCCCTGGAGAATGGCGTGTTGTATCACAGCCGTCCACAATACTAGCACGAAGAGCCTCTACATTTGGTACCGGGGTTGCGTAGACAAGAGCTTTCAAATGCCCCCATAAATGAAAGTCAAGAGGGTTGAGGTCAGGAGAGCGTGGAGCCTCTACCAATCCATCGGTCACCGAATCTGTTGCTGAGAAGCGTACGAACACTTCGACTGAAATGTGCAGGAGCTCCATCGTGCATGAACCACATGTTGTGTCGTACTTGTAAAGGCCCATGTTCTAGCAGCACAGGTAGAGTATCCCGTATGAAATCATGATAACGTGCCCCATTGAGCGTAGGTGGAAGAACATACTGACGAAACTAAAATGAGTTCTAACATGGAAATTAAGCGTTTCGGGACACATGTCCACATAACATCTTTTGTGTGTGAGGAATGTTTCCTGAAAGTTTGGCCGTACCTTTTTGTAACACCCTGTAGAGTCGTCACGCTTTCAACAGTAATTCATGTAGTTTGGCATTCTATTACTTTTTTCTACATTTTTTCTTTATGGTCACTGGGTTATTATACGTTTGCGAACAGTTGTGGCCCTGTGACATGACATCGTTCTTTGGAAACATGAAGTCAATGAATGGCTGCAAATGGTCTCCATGTAGTCTAATGTAACTGTTTCCAGTCAATGACTGGTTCCATTGCACCAGAGGATCCAGTCGACTCCAAGTTAACACAGCCCACGCCAGCCACCAACAGCTTGCACAGTCCCTTGTTGACAACCTGGATGCACGGCTTAGTGGCGCCTGCGCCACACTCGATCCCTACCACCAGTTGTTACCGATTGAAATCTGGATTCATCTGACCAGGTCATAGTTTTTCAGTCGTCTAAGATCCAACCGACATGGTCACGAGCCCAGGAGAGGCGCTGCGGGCGATGTCGTGCTGCCAGCAAAGGCAATTGGGTTGGTCGTCTGCTGCCATAGCCCACTAACGCCAAATTTCGCATCAGTGTCCTAACACATGCGTTCGTGGTATGTCCCGCATTGATTTCTGTGGTTGTTTCAAGCAGTGCTGCTTGTCTCGTCTTTTAGCACTGCTGCTCTTGGTGGTTAAGTGAAGACCGTCGACACAGCGTTGTCCGTGGTGAGAGGTAATTCCTGAAGTTTGTTATTTTAGGCACACCGTTGGCAGTCTGGATCTCTGAATACTGAATTCCTTAACGTTGCTCGAAATTGAATGTCCATTGTCTCTATCTCCAACTACCATTCCGGGTATAAACTCTGTTGATCCCCGTCGTACGGCCATAAGCACATGGAAACCTTTTCATGTGAATCACCTGAGTACAAATGGCATGTATGCCGTACTCACACCATTTATAACTGTGCATATCGCTATCCCGTGACTTTGTCACTTCAGTCTACGTCAGATTCTGAAGAATTAATTTTTACCATAGGTCTGCAATTGTTGTTCATTTCATGTAGGGTCCGCCCCCGGTAGCTGAGTTGTCAGCGCGACAGAACGTCAATCCTAAGGGCTCGGGTTAGATTCCCAGCTGGGTCGGAGATTTTCTCCGCTCAGGGACTGGGTGTTGTGTTGTCTTAATCATCATCACTTCATCCCCATCGACCCGCAAGTCGCCGAAGTGGCGTCAAATCGAAAGACTTGCACTCGGCGAACGGTCTACCCGACAGGAGCCCCTAGTCACATGACATATTCTTTTATTTCATGTAGGCATACAATTTATATGCCAAAATATTATGATCAATGACCACCGCAAGTCTGAAAGCCGCCTTATGGTACTGCTGGCACCTGACGCGGTAAGGACAGTATATAAGCACAACAGATAGTAAGGGGACATTCTATAGAACTGTGTGACACTTGGATGAATAAAGAAATAAATACAAGTGGGAAGATGCGGTGATATAAGCAACATCGACAAAAGACAGATTGTTATGGCCCGACTTCTCGAAGCGAGCATACGGCCGAACTGGTCGGCTGTATGAATCCAACTTTCTTGGGTATATATGGCTGAAGTAAGATGAAAACACGTATAGGAGAAAATGTGTCGCATATCCACACTGTATCACAGAAGCGTAGGTCGGATGCAGCCTGTTCTGTAAACCCGGACAGACGGTGGTATGCGCCAGACCTGACGTCAGTGTACAACGATGGTGCAGGTATAAATGTTTCAGAGCTCAGCGTTCAGCTCTTTGTTGAACGCATGACTCGACTGAGTACGACCTCTATGTTTTCTCATGTTGTGCGTATGACATAGCCAGTTTCGATTCTAGTGGGCACGGTATCATAGAGACTGGACCGTGGATCATTGGAAGCTTGTCGCCTGGTCGGGTGAAAGACGCTTCTTATTAGACTAGATCGATGGTCGCGTCGGGATTCGTCGTCATTCAACCGAATGGCTGTTCGAACCATGCGCCGCGTCACGGATGCAGCCGTGGGGACAGTATCTTGATACGCGGGACATTCACCTGGGCTTCCATGGCAACTACGGTAGCAGTCCAAGCCAGTATGACAGCTTCGGACTGCCTTAGCATTATTGCCGATCAGTTGCTCGATTATCTTCCAGCAGGATACTGTCCATGCCACTAGACCAGTACTGGAGTTGTTTCAGAAGCGTGACAGTCAACTCACGTTGATACCTTGGCCACCAAATTACCTGATGTGTACGAGACAAAATAGATCTGGGAAGCTATCCCCGCTCACAAACCAACGGCCCGTAATTTCAGGGGATTTCATGAACTGTGCGTATAGATCAGGAGCCACATTCCTCGTGAAATCTATCAAGGATTTTTCGAATCCATACCACGAGTCTCTGTTTTAGTGTGTTTAAAATGTGGACGAACACATTAAGCAAATGTGGCCACAAAGTTCTTGGCTCAGTGCATCCGCCGAGTACTGTTCTAGGACATTTTTCTCTTACTCACTATTACTTTCATGTCTGTAATGATTTTTTAACGTGAGAATGACAAGTTGTGCCGTGGTGCGGAGTTACAGTTCAACTGTAGGACTCCGTGTAAGTACTTGGGTAAGTCTTTTAGGTTGCAGGAAGACAAGGTCATGCCACCTCCAACGAGAGCGTGCTTTGTGAAGCATTACGGTGTTCAGTTCAAGCTTTAGGTTTACGACACCTTTAGGACATATCATACAGAGACAGAGGACGGGGGTGGGGTGGGATGGGGAGGGGAGTGAGTGAGTGAGTGAGTGAGTGAGTGAATGAATGTGTGTTGTGTGTGTGTGTGTGTGTGTGTGTGTGTGAGAGAGAGAGAGAGAGAGAGAGAGAGAGAGAGAGAGAGAGAGAGAGAGAGAGAGAGAGCTATTGGAGACGACATTCTCTTTACAAAAGCGTACGTGTGCGATTCGAAGTCGGAACATAAATTCCATCCTCAGCGCCTCCCCTATCAAAGCAGCACTTGTAGGAAATGCAAATACAACTTTATGACAAAGGACGCTGATTGCGATGCGGTGCTGTGCTGAGCTCCTTGTTCCGGTACAAAACGAAGAGGACCTCTTTCTGTGGCGCCACTAAAACCAAACGTTATTCGCAGCAGCGACATCAAAGGAACCCATCTGTTTATCGTCAGGGACCGCTTCGCTTCGTTTCGTTTCGCGCTGCACAGCAGCTCAACGTTTCCCACTATAACAAACAGATGTAACGGATGTAAACGACAAACAGATTCTGCAGAACGTGAACTTGATCCCTTCGAAGTGCACCTTCCGGCCTCCACGTTCTACCGTCATGCGCGGATGTCCTTTGACCGTTTTCCACAGGCGCTCACTACTAAAGCTCACGAACATTCGACCAGCTTAACCGTTTCCGAGAGTCCGAGAGGCTGGTTCCCAGTAAAAAAAAAAAGTGGGAGTAGGTCACGCGCTCTTAGTATTTCGTAAAGACTTAATTACGTACGTGGACAGTCCAAATATGGGTTTTGTTGAATAAATTTGCGAGTATCAAAATATGTATATATCTTGATAGCATTGACTTAGAAGCTTAAATTCTTTATACCGCCAAGGGACCGTAGACCTAGGTATTTGGCAAATTACAACTTTAAACTCTACACGCTGCTGAGAGACAGGGGTGTATAGACGGAGAGACCATAAAATCGCACTACAAGGGTTCCGTTTTTGTCGATTTGGGTGCGGAACCACAAAAATGGGCTACAACTTTATCAAGAAATATCATTTGCTATCCTAAGCAATGTGGGCTCCCTTCATATTTTTCAAAATATTATAGACAACCGACTTAATAGTGGATTCTTCATGAAACACAATGCGCCTGACACTACAAAACACTCTTTTTGCTGTACTTCATTTTTCTTACACAGCCTTTCTTTGGGATTGCAAACCCCTTGTTTCAGTGTTGCTCATCTTTTCTAATTTAAGTGAGCTCTACCAGAACGTTATGTCTTGCAACTGTCAGAGCGTGACAGTAAAAGATACCCTTATTACGTTTCTTTTATAACTATAACATGCCGGCAACGAAAGTGTCACTAGAACACAAATAAAATACGATTCTCCTCCACATGTATCTATCACATTAGGTATCCCACATTTCTCGAAAACAACAAAATAAAATGCTTGAAAGCTAATGCAACAGTGGTGACATTTATGCTGTATTACTTCCAAATGTTGGTGTGATGTGGACATTGATTAATTAGAAAATTGATACTGCTACATCTCACATGCGTTTTACTTACACATTCAGCTTTCGTGCAAAACAAACGAGATAAAACACAGACCGGTGAGTTAGGCACTATATTAGCACAATCTGCAGATATGTGGAACTCGTTCACTGCACTACAAAACGATTAAGTGCAGTGAACAGAAAGATAATGGCATGCAATTGATTGAGCACTTATCAAAGAATCTCTGCCTCGTGCTGACTGGGGGTTGTGTGCTGTCCTTAGGTTAGTTAGGTTTAAGTAGTTCTAAGTTCTAGGGGACTGATGACCATCGATGTTAAGTCCCATAGTGCTCAGAGCCATTTTATCAAAGAAGCGTGAGTCCGGAGTTAACACACGATGATACGGACAAACACAAAGCACAGAAGACATAAAAACCACTGCAGATGGATAACTCAATTAGACGTAACATGCTTGTTTAAAAACAAAAATTCATTTGATGGACTTGAGTAATAGTTTATCTTATCTGCAAGGCAATCACCGTATACCTATCTCTGCTTTATCAGTGAGGTCATTTACACTTACAAGGGACAACAGAGGACCCAACAATGACGCCTGTCGAACATCGTTTGTAATTTGTCCCAGGCAGTAGTATATACACGGAAAATTATCACACCATATCAGAGTATTATGTACATGCCTAGTGGCCAAAGACACGTCAACTAAAGCAATGGGCTGTGGTTTACTCAATCGCCCACTCTTTCGGTCGTCACATAATTCTGCCTTATGATAAACGATCTACGTCGTTATGATTAAACATATGAAAAATAAGTGATCATTTGTTTGAAGAAAACCAGTCAACAAGTTTGTTGGAAGTTCCATTTATCGCTTCTAATGATGGCACATCTATCGGGTCTTATGATGCAATAACCAAGAAAACCAGTTTTCGCCGTATCATTTAATGTATCAGTAAATTAAGTATATCTAGAACAGGAGCAGACGCAATATCTAACACTTTGAAGCAACAGAAAAGATTTGTTCCCCGTCAGTTGTTTAAACACGCCACATAACCAGTGTGTGTAAGAACCTGCGTTTGTATTGGTTAATTTACAACTCAAGAGTATTAAGATTTTTTTTTTTTTTTTTTTTTTTGTCATCAGTCTACTGACTGGTTTGATGCGGCCCGCCACGAATTCCTTTCCTGTGATAACCTCTTCATCTCAGAGTAGCACTTGCAACCTACGTCCTCATTTATTTAGTTGACGTATTCCAATCTCTGTCTTCCTCTACAGTTTTTGCCCTCTACAGCTCCCTCTAGTACCATGGAAGTCATTCCATCATGTCTTAGCAGATGTCCTATCATCCTGTCCCTTCTCCTTATCAGTGTTTTCCACATATTCCTTTCCTCTCCGATTCTGCGTAGAACCTCCTCATTCCTTACCTTATCAGTCCACCTAATTTTCAACATTCGTCTATAGCACCACATCTCAAATGCTTCGATTCTCTTCTGTTCCGGTTTTCCCACAGTCCATGTTTCACTACCATACAATGCTGTACTCCAGACGTACATCCTCAGAAATTTCTTCCTCAGATTAAGGCCGGTATTTGATATTAGTAGACTTCTCTTGGCCAGAAATGCCTTTTTTGCCATAGCGAGTCTGCTTTTGATGTCCTGCTTGCTCCGTCCGTCATTGGTTATTTTACTGCCTAGGTAGCAGAATTCCTTAACTTCATTGATTTCGTGACCATCAATCCTGATGTTAAGTTTCTCGCTGTTCTCATTTCTACTACTTCTCATTACCTTCGTCTTTCTCCGATTTACTCTCAAACCATACTGTGTACTCATTAGACTGTTCATTCCGTTCAGCAGAACATTTAATTCTTCTTCACTTTCACTCAGGATAGCAATGTCATCAGCGAATCGTATCATTGGTATCCTTTCACCTTGTATTTTAATTCCACTCCTGAACCTTTCTTTTATTTCCATCATTGTGTCCTCGATGTACAGATTGAAGAGTAGGGGCGAAAGACTACAGCCTTGTCTTACACCCTTCTTAATACGAGCACTTCGTTCTTGATCGTCCACTCTTATTATTCCCTCTTGGTTGTTGTACATATTGTATATGACCCGTCTCTCCCTATAGCTTACCCCTACTTTTTTCAGAATCTCGAACAGTTTGCACCATTTTATAATGTCGAACGCTTTTCCAGGTCGACAAATCCTATTAAGAAAGTGCAGTCTAAATTATCTTACACTATTCGCAAGTTGTGTAATTGTGGGTGGTGATGTGAGAACGGGACCTTCTCAGTTACATACGAACAGCTTAAAAATTTCTAGGTGCAATTGTTCTTAAAAAAAGAAAAAAAACTCTTTCAGTGCTGTTGGGTCCTCAGTACTCCGTTGCACGTCCCTAGAGTTGTGCGAAGTGTAAAATCATGGAGAAAATGTTCCAAACATTCATTAAACTTTCATTACTAGAAGGTGCATGGTCTTTGTGACAATGAGGGCAATTCCAATGCATACAACTGACATCGTTGATTTTAAAGATGCTTCTGAAACATTGTTGTCAATGCAGATATGTAAGAACTCCGAATTCAATATGATAAAAGTAACTCAGCAATAAAAAATTCAGTGCAACAGAAGAACGGAACAAATGTCACTATATTGGAAAGAGGAAAGGCAGGAAAGGCCATGCCTGAAGTACGCCATGGCATACTTCAAGACAAGTCACGTTAATCAGTTGCAACACACAAAAGCTTTTAACGACGCTATCATATCTTCCTAAACAAAACCCGGAGTTTCACCGTAAAGTTTGCAACATCTGATCCCAAGAATGAAGTCATGTGAGAAACAGAAGCT
Source organism: Schistocerca piceifrons (assembly GCF_021461385.2). Lineage (NCBI taxonomy): Eukaryota > Metazoa > Arthropoda > Insecta > Orthoptera > Acrididae > Schistocerca > Schistocerca piceifrons. The sequence goes on from NC_060144.1 coordinate 137,696,579, forward strand.
GGCAACAGAATAAATAACCGATGCTGCCAACACTGTAGTGATACTGTTCAGACATGTTTACCAACATAACGCTAAAAATAGTGTGAACACGGCTAATAAAACACGCGAAAAAAAAAAATATTTGGGTTACTCTTTGAACAAAACTCCGAAGATGTGAGGTTAATTTCGTATATCAATAACTGGAGTGGACCCAGTATCGAACCTTGTGGAACACCAGTACTGATTTATACCCCTCAATCGTACAAACTAGCCATTATCCCACGCAGTCTTAAGAGGATCAGTGCACATACTGGTCAATCTAGGTCCCTCTTCTGTTACCTGACTGCATTCTATTTAATCACCCAGATGTTCGATTGCCATGTAATATGAGTTATGTATGTGAGAACTGGATCGTTTAGAGGACACACAGGCAAAGTAGTGGTGTAGGATGTCTGCGTGTGCGTGTGGCAGAACAGGAACAGTTACTTCTTGAACAAATCTCTGAAGATGTGAGGTAGGTTACTTAAATCAGTAACTGGAATGGACCCATTGGCGAACCTTGTGGAAAACTAGTATTGCTTCATACCCTGTCAGTCGTACAGACCAACCTATAGCCACACAGAATCTTAAGACGACCAGCAGGAATACTGATAAATTTAGGAGACTGTTCTATTGGCTGGCTGCCATGTTTAATTTCCCAATCATTTGTTTACCATTTGTTATGGATTGTTGATGAGACAACAGGGTCTCCTCAACCAAACACAGGTGAAATAGTGGGGTAGGAAGTGCGCATGTATGTGGCGCCCGGCAGGGCCTGTAACTTTTTGAACAAATCTCTTAAGATCTGAGGACACATATACTAAAAACTAGAGCGGACCCAGTATCAAGCCTTGTGGACCACAAAATATCACCTTATGCCCTGTCAGTAGTGTAAACCAACTACGAGGCATGTCGAGTCTTGAGGACCAGCGTGCGTGCTGATGAACTTAGGAGCCTCTTCTATTGGCTGACTGCTTTCTGTTAAATGGTAGTGATACTGTTCAGACATGTTTACAAACATAACGAAAAAATAACGTGAACAGGGCCAATAAAACAAACGAAAGAAAAATATTGGCTTACTTTTTGAACAACACTCGGAAGATGCGAAGTTAATTGCGTATACCAATAACTGTATATTGAGCAAGCTGTAAAAGAAACAAAAGAAAAATTCGGAGTAGGTATTAAAATCCATGGAGAAGAAATAAAAACTTTAAGGTTCGCCGATGACATTGTAATTCTGTCAGAGACAGCAAAGGACTTCCAAGAGCAGTTGAATGGAATGGACAGTGTCTTGAAAGGAGGATATAAGATGAACATCAACAAAAGCAAAACGAGAATAATGGAATGTAGTCGAATTAAGTCACGTGATGCTGAGGGAATTAGATTAGGAAATGCGACACTTAAAGTAGTAAAGGAGTTATGTTATTTGGGGAGCAAAATAACTGATGATGGTCGAAGTAGAGAGGATATAAAATGTAGACTGGCAATGGCAAGGAAAGCGTTTCTGAAGAAGAGAAATTTGTTAACTTCATGTATAGATTTAAGTGTCAGGAAGTCGTTTCTGAAAGTATTTGTATGGAGTGTAGCCATGTATGGAAGTGAAACATGGACGATAAATAGTTTGGACAAGAAGAGAATAGAAGCTTTCGAAATGTGCTACAGACGAATGCTGAAGATTAGATGGGTAGATCACATAACTAATGCGGAGGTACTGAATAGAATTGGGGAGGAGTTTGTGGCACAACTTGACTAGAAGAAGGGATCGGTTAGTAGGACATGTTACGAGGCATCAAGGGATCACCAGTTTAGTATTGGAGGGCAGGGTGGAGGGTAAAAATCGTAGAGGGAGACCAAGAGATGAATACACTAAGCAGATTCAGAAGGATGTATGCTGCAGTAGGTACTAGGAGAAGCTTGCACAGGATAGGGTAGCATGGAGAGCTGCATCAAACCAGTCTCAGGACTGAAGACCACAACAACAACAACCAATAACATGAGTGGACCCAGTATTGAACCTTGTGGAACGCCAGTACTGATTTATGCCCACCATTTGTACAAAAAAAGCATTAGCCCATGCAGTCTTAAGAGGACCAGTTTGTCGTGTGTTGTGGGTTGTTAACGTGAGAACTGGACTGTCTCGATCAGACACAGTGGGGTACGAGGTGTGCGTGCTTGTGGCATAGCAGGGCCGGCTCTGCGGGCAGGTGCGGCCATATGGTGAGTCAGTCCAGTACGGCAGTGGGGGCTCGGCGCCTGGCGCCGGCGGTGCGCCGTTCTGCGCTGCTTTGCGGCGCGGCGGGCCCGCTGCCGCGATCAATAGCGCTGGCGGCGCCGCAGGCAGCGGCAGAGCGCAGCGCCCCCGGCTAGCTAGCTGCTAGCTGCCGGCTCTAGCCCACTCTCTGCGGGCCAGCCGGTCCCCCTCACAAGGAGGACGCTGCCATACAATTCGCCACCCGAACTAAACCCTATCCTATGTTCACAGTGACATCAGAAACACCAGGACACCAGTATGTAATGCGGTGCTGATCACAAGACGTCGTGAGAGGCAAATTCTCCAGTACTATAAGATGCGGGGAATAACGTGTTGTCAACAGAGAAGTTGCAGAATGGCTCAATCAGGAGAGCTCAGTATCTTCGAAGATGGACTAGTCATTGGCTATCACGTAACAAATCCATCTGGGACATTTCAAAATGGTTCAAATGGGTCTAAGCACTATGAGACTTAACATCTGAGGTCATCAATCCCCTAGAACTTAGAACTACTTAAACCTAACTAACCTAAGGACATCACACACATCCATGGCCGAGGCAGGATTCGAACCTGCGACCGTAGCAGACGCGTGGTTCCGGACTGAAGTGCCTAGAACCGCTCGCCCGCCGCGACCGGCGTCAGGGACATTTCAACACTTCTAAAGGTGCCCGGTGTGGTATCACGTATCGATACTAATCCACGGACGTCCTGAAGTTGGCTGCGGAATAGTTTCCGTCGACGCCGGGATCAGTCGCGCGGGACGTGGCGGAGCCAGTGGTGCGCACCTGCTGAGTCACGCCTACATCGGCTTTGAACTACGAGCGCTCTCCGCCGCCGCGAAATGGGGCAGTCGGTGGCGGCCATTCAACCCAGTTGCACTTGGATCCTCTTTGCTACGACACCATCGTCCGTGCCTTGTACTGCGAGTCTCTTCCTTGTTGACACTGAGAACTGGACTTTAGTTCATGCTGTGATATGTATAATGAATTATCTTCAGCTTGGGGACATACAAGTTAAGTAAATCTTCCGTTTTCTGTGTTATCTTATTCGTTAATCAATTATGATGCTGTCCAAATATCCTACGACGATAGTTGCTGCACCAGAGTGTACGAAGACGTAAACAATGCCCATGTCGACTGTAGCCGGCCGCGGTGGTCTCGCAGTTCTAGGCGCGCAGTCCGGAACTGCGCGACTGCTACGGTCGCAGGTTCGAATCCTGCCTCGGGCATGGATGTGTGTGATGTCCTTAGGTTAGTTAGGTTTAAGTAGTTCTAAGGTCTAGGTGACTGATGACCACAGCTGTTAAGTCCCATAGTGCTCAGAGCCATTTTTTTTGTCGACTGTAGGTGATGTAATTGTGAGGTAGAAACGCGAAGGAACAACCGCAAATAAGTAAAGATGAGGAATGTAATGATGGACAGGGACCGTCGAGTACTGCTGAGGGTAGTTATAAAAATCTCGTGAAGTAAACGCGAGGATTTACACCGGAGTTCAAAAGTGCTACCAGTAGTCCAGGTAGCACAATGGCTGTGTATAGGGAGTTAAGAAAAAAAAGGGACACGGTGGAAGAGCGGATTGTAATAAGCCATAACATTCTGCAGTCAGCGTTAAGTGACGTCTGAGTCGGTGTAGAGAACGACGCCACTGGATATTGAATGACTGGAAACGAGTGATGAATCACGCTTTACTTTGTGACAATCCGATGGAAGGGTTTGAGTTTGGCGAATACCTGGAGAAAGTTACTTGCAAACACGTATAGTGGCCAGCAGGGAGGGTTTCTCGTGGTTAGGATGTAATCCCCATACTGCACTCAAGAAAAAGCCAAATGTGGAAGGACATAAAAACATTTCACAGCATTGTGTATTGCGTACGGCAGAGGATGAGTTCAGAGATGACGATTTCATCAGCATGACAATGGCTCTGAGCACTATGGGACTCAGGCCGGCCGAAGTGGCCGTGCGGTAAAAGGCGCTGCAGTCTGGAACCGCAGGACCGCTACGGTCGCAGGTTCGAATCCTGCCTCGGGCATTGATGTTTGTGATGTCCTTAGGTTAGTTAGGTTTAACTAGTTCTAAGTTCTAGGGGACTAATGACCTCAGCAGTTGAGTCCCATAGTGCTCAGAGCCATTTGACCCACTATGGGACTCAACTGCTGAGGTCATTAGTCCCCTAGAACTTAGAACTAGTTAAACCTAACTAACCTAAGGACATCACAAACATCCATGCCCGAGGCAGGATTCGAACCTGCGATCGTAGCGGTCTTGCGGTTCCAGACTGCAGCGCCTTTAACCGCACGGCCACTTCGGCCGGCTCAGCATGACAATGCACACTGTCAAAAGAGCATCTATGATCCAATGGTTTGTGAACAAAGACATTCCTGAGACGAACTTCCTGCCCATGGTCCAGACATGAATCCAATGGAACATCCTTGGGATAATTTAAAACGCCTGCCGCTGTGGCCGAGCGGTTCTAGGCGCTTCAGTCCGGAGCCGTGCTGCTGCTGCGGTCGCAAGTTTGAATCTTGCCTCTGGCATGGATGTGTGTGATGTTCTTAGGTTAGTTAGGTTTAAGTAGTTCTAAGTCTAGGGGTCTGATGACCTCAGATGTTAAGTCACATAATGCTTAGCCATTTGAACCAATTTTTTTTAAATTTAAAACGTCGCTCCCGACCGCAGCGTTCATCGCTTTCTTCTCTGGCAGCTGCTCTTGAGGAAGAATGCACTGCCATTCCTTCACAAACATTCAGTTATCTCGCTGGAGGAGTCCCATGCAGAGAGAGGGGTGGACAGACCCCGTTTGTCGACTAGTGAGTGTCTGGTTACCTTTGATCAGCTACTGTATGTTCGTGTAGATTAATGAGAGTCGAAGAATATGGAGAGGTGCAGTAGTTGGGTGAGGTAGGGTCGTAGTCTATTCCAGATGTTATTGAGTATGTAGACAGAGAACGTAGCAAAGGGAGCTAAAGAGAAATCTGGAATGATAGTTAAAATTCAGGAAGAAGAAATAAAAATTTGAGGTTTGCAGATGATATTGTAATTCTGTCAAAGGCGGCTAAGGACTTGGAAGAGGAAATGAAACGGAACAGGTAGTGTCTGCAAAAGATTTTAGGAGACACACATCAGCAAACTAAAACAACGGAAATGGAGTGTAGTCTATTAAAACAACAATGCTGAGGGGCTTACATTACGAAATGAAACATCAGAAATACTATATGAATTCTGCTTTGTAGGTAGAGAAATAATTGAAGGTGGCTGAAACAGAGGAGGTTATGGAGGCTGGTACTTTTAAGTAAAGGTGAAATTTGTTACCATCGAATATAAATTCGAGTGTTTGAATTTGTTTCGTGAGGTACTTGTTCGGAGTGAAGTCTTGTACGGAAGTGAAAGGAAACGATTCACTGTTAAGGCAAGGAGAGAATAGACGCTTTTGAAGTGTGGTGCTACAGAAAATTGTTGAGGAAAAAAAAAAGAAGAAGAAGAAGAAGAAAAGACATTTAACTTGCAACTTAACTAGAAGAAGGGGGAGTGGGTAGTGAAAATTATAGAGGGAGACCAACAATGTAGAGCGCAATAGTTATGATGAGATGAAGAGGTTTGCACAGATTGCACTAACGTGGGGCGGTCCATCAAACCAGCCTTCGCACTACTTAGCACAACAACAGTAAGTACTAACTTTTCTATCTTCCCGCTAACGTCCTTGTGGTTTCGATGTCCCGCGAAAGATGGCTGCATCATGGAAGCGTTCGGAAACGGCTTCTGAGATCGAGGTCCGTATAAAACAGATGTCTCGCAGAGTTATTCAATGCTGAACAAATTTCTCAAATTGAAATCCATCGACGCTAGTTAAAGGTGTGTGGAGACGATACAAGACGTGAGTAACGCAAGGCGGTGCGTGGTGCGTTACAGTAGTGAAGGAAATCATGCGTGCGATATGCCACATGCAGTCTACCTGCTCAGCTGCCGTTACTCACAATGAACAGCTTTTCTGTCAACTCATGATCGGCGGCCTACGATCAAGAAATTCTGTCCATAGCAAAATCTCAGTTGTATCGCCTTAGACAGTAGACCTTGATTATAACGAAGAGTGTGCGAGATGGGTACTGCAGATACTTAACCAAAAAAGATATTTAATGTCAATGTGCTTGATATATATTAAGCTGAAGTTGACAATTTTCTGAAGATAATAGTCACTGAAGGTAAAATGTAGTGCCATCACTACGAGCAGAAATCCGAAAGGAGTAAACAAAGAAGTTGTGCAAGACATATCAATCTGCAGGCATAATATTGTGGACAGTTTTTTTTAGGATGAGCATCGTATGTTCCTTTTGGATGACTTGGAATCTAAAGCAAGTTTCAATGCGCGACGTTACAAGCCGATACTGATTAGGCTCAAACCCTAAATTTCCAGACTCCGGCCAGAAAAGAAGACAAACTTTCGCTTGCAACAGTTTTGCGACCATGAAATATATTCCTATCGTACAGTCTTGATTCAGTACCTTCTGTCTGACGTACATCTCTTGTGCCTAGGAAAAATGTGCTACATAGCCATCATTTTCCACACTCAGCTCCCGTCAAAGCTAATGAACAGGGGTCAGTCACATGGTTCACGATTTTACCAGTGCGCATGGAGGCCCTTGTTCATAAATTACAGAAGCGCGCAACGAATGGCTATGTGGAAAAGAGTATGTAGTTAAAATCTTATTTTATTTAACTATATTATTATGTTTTCTGTATTTCTTTTAATTTCTATGGGAACAAAAGTTACCAATTAGTTTCGGAATGAATCTCGTACACAACATACATGGAAAAGGCGAACAGATCGATCCTGGAGACTGCACCCCTACACCATATGCAATACCTACGAAGCCTTATTGCGGCCTATCCCCTCGCATGCCAATTTCGCCTGGATTTTCGCGCCATAAAATTTTTATCACTCGCTCCAAATCCTCCAAAGCCATGCACTCTCCCTCACGTTGTGATCCATCAAACCTCTTCCACGGGAATCTTGTCTCAGCCGATTGATCTCTCCTATCTCCCCCCTCTCTTTCAACTGGACACATTCCACTTTCCTGTTACTGTTGTGGTCCTCAGTACGCAGGCTAGTTTGCTGCATGTCTCAACTCTGTATGTAGTGCACAAACCTCTCCTCTTCGTAACTGCTGCACTCTATACCAATTTGAACCTGCTTACTACAGTCACACACACGCTTCCGTCCATTACGAAACTGATGATTCTTTGATTTTTCAAGTTGGTTACTGCAAGTAGTTTTCCCACACACTTTTATTTTCCCTGAATTCGATTTAGTACCTCCTCATTCGTTATCCAATCTGCCGATCCAGTTTCTAGAAAACTTGACGCCAGCTGCCCTATCGTTTCGTCCCTGACTATTAACCCTCGCACTGAGTTGTGCTTTCACCGACACATCCCGCCTCTCGTCAAAACCTCAATGCTACATTGTTCTTTCCCAACCAAGCTTTACTATGTTTAACATAATATTACCTGCCTATACTTATCAGGTCTCTTCCTCCCCAACTCTTCGCCCTTCCTTTCCCGTCCTCTTCATCACCCGTTTCTCTCCCACGTACGTTATAAAATACTGTTCTACAAAAACCATCAGCTACTGCTCACTTCTTTCGAAAGTAAAAAGATCCCTTTACCATTCCTACATCCTAACACACTCAAACTGTTCACAATCACCGCCACCACCACCACCACCAAAAACAAAGGAAACTAATGTAAATAAAAACATAAGCACGGCAGTATTACGAGACCTGCCAATTTATATATAAAATATCAGAAGTAATAGCAAAGTGAAGATTAGCTTTATTCATAGTTACCAAACGATTTAGGACAATAGCAAGATAAATACCCCTGCAACTAGAAAAAGATGCGAACGATAGCCTCGACCCCAGAAGTAAAGGGAGATGTATCAAACAATTAATAAAAGCAGATGTAACTGTTTCCGAACAGAGCCTCTATGTCGAAGGTTACGAAGACAAGCGAAAAAAAGAGAAATGACGTCAATAGAAGAAAGAGAAAGGCAACATACTAGGAAGATGGAGTATTGGAAAGACACAGAAACGAAGTATTACACCATACCAGCTGATCAATAGGAAGAGGAAAAATAAACAGCCATACTGCTTCCTAATTAGATCCAAGATGCACCGTTGAGCATCCAGTAAGTTTACTTTTCACGTGCATCGTAACTAGTCAGGTACATATAAAACGTGACAGACTTTGATCATGATGGCAAGACAATAGTTTTTCACACAATCGGACGGGTGAACAATCCTAAGCAAACGAGGAAAAATTGCATTATTTTCTGTGAAGACAAAGAGACAACCTTTGTTGGCTGATAGAATAGTTGCGTCAATGTGCTGACAGTCGGAAAGACAGCCACACTTTCCTTAAATAGATTACGGCGAAAGCTAGGATGGTTACTTTTAGAAGGGCAGGGGACAGAATTTCTTCCCTATCTTTCTTCTGTTGATCTAGGGCACCACGTCTAATGATCTAATGACAGTGAACCCTATCTTCCTTCAGTGTCATCAACGAGGAGCAGTAAAGGGCTCCAACCAGAATGGGTCTGTAAATGATTCCTACTTTCACTACAGATCTATTTGCCTGTCCTAATCGTAAAATTTTTTTTCAGATTAATACAGATAGATACTGTAGATGGAGATTGAGAGATGCATGAAACAAGTCTTCGGAATGAGGGTCACAAAAAATGGTTCAAATGGCTCTGAGCACTATGGGACTTAACATCTATGGTCATCAGTCCCCTAGAACTTAGAACTACTTAAACCTAACTAAGGACATCACACAACACCCAATCATCACGAGGCAGAGAAAATCCCTGACCACGCCGGGAATCGAACCCGGGAACCCGGGCGCGAGAACGCAACCGCACGACCACGAGATGCGGACAATGAGGGTCACAAAAGTAGTACGAAACTGAAATGGGTTCAGCTTGAGAGAAGAAAGGGGAGAGGGAAGATTGATACAAGATTGCCGTGGAAGACGGTAGCTGGATACGGAACGTGGGGACGAGGGCATGGGTTTGGAGACAGTTTTATGGCGTCTTGTACGATCTATTTCCAAAAGTGTTCTATATGCTACGAAGTATTTAATAACAGTACTTGTGCCGATGGTTATCACTCACTATTAATAGGATTAACAGGGAAAACAGAAAAAGTACGAAAGTAAGATGAACAGATGAGATAGAGAAGACGAGCGGCCCGTTTCATAGCGGTACCGTTAAGTAAGCGCTAGAGAGTCACGTAGATGTTCAACGAACTCCAGCAGTAGTACTACTAGAAATGGGAAGATAACTGTTGAAATTCCGAGGGCGTGAGTTCGAAGAAGAGTTGGCCAACATATTAGTTCTTCACATATTTGTATCGCGAAACGACCATGAGAAAAAACACTCAGAGAAGTATCAGCTGATACGGAAGTTTATGGAAAATTGGTCACCTCATCGTTCGCGAACGGGACAGAAAGTGAGCAAAGCGGTAGTGGTAACAGATCTACCCTCTGCCACACACTGTAAGGTGGCTTACTGTGTACAGATATACATTACTGGCCATTAAAATCGCTACACCACGAAGATGATGTGCTACAGACGCGAAATTTAACAGACAGGAAGAAGATGCTGTGATATGCAAATGATTAGCTTTTCAGAGCATTCACACAAGGTTGGCGCCGGTGGCGACACCTACAAAGTGCTGACGTAGCCTATCGCGATTGCGGTTTATCGTATCGCGACATTGCTGCTCGCGTTGGTCGAGATCCAATGACTGTTAGCAGAATATGGAATCGGTGGGCGCAGCAGGGTAATACGGAACGCCGCGCTGGATCCCAACGGCCTCGTACCACTAGCAATCGAGATGAGAGGCATTTTATCCGCATGGCTGTAAGGGATCCTGCAGCCACGTCTCGATCCCTGAGTCAACAGATGGGGACGTTTGCAAGACAACAACTATCTGCACGAACAGTTCGACGACGTTTGCAGCAGCATGGACTATCAGCTCTGAGACCCTTGACGCTGCATCACAGACAGGAGAGCATGCGATGATGTACTCAGCGACGAACCTGAGTGCACGAATGGTAAAACGTCATTTTTTCGGATGAATCTAGGTTCTGTTTACAGCATCATGATGGTCGCATCCGTGTTTGGCGACATCACGGTGAACACACATTGGAAGCGTGTATTCGTCATCGCCATACTGGCGTATCACCCGGCGTGATGGGGTGCCATTGGTTACATTTCTCGGTCACCTCTTGTTCGCATTGACGGCACTTTGAACAGTGGACGCTACATTTCAGGTGTGTTACGACCCGTGGCTCTACCCTTCATTCGATCCCTGCGAAACCCTACATTTCAGCAGGATAATGCACGACCGCATGTTGCAGGTCCTGTACGGGCCTTTCTGGATAGAGAAAATGTTCGACTGCTGCCCTGGCCAGCACGTTTTCCAGATCTCACACCAACTGAAAACGTCTGGTGAATGGTGGCCGAGCAACTGGCTCGTCACAATACGCCAGTCACTACTCTTGATGAACTGTGGTATCGTGTTGAAGCTGCATGGGCAGCTGTACCTGTACACGCCATCCAAGCTCTGTCTCCATGCCCAGGAGTATCAAGACCGTTGTTATGGCCAGAGGTGGTTGTTCTGGGTACTGATTTCTCAGGATCTATGCACCAAAATCGCGTGAAAATGTAATCACATGTCAGTTCTAGTATAATATATTTGTCCAATGAATACCCGTTTATCATCTGCATTTCTTCTTGGTGTAGCAATTTTACTGGCCAGTAGTGTAGATGCAGAGCGGACATCGTGCTCTGGGGCTGATTGAGGAAACGTAGCGCTGGTGGTCGGGATGACGGGAGAGCCCGCCCACTGCCGCCACAAAGGCGCGGCTGCCGTGATGAGGGAACAGTTACCGGAGACACGCAGGCAGAAGCCCCTGCGCGCCTCTGTAAGAGGAGGCTCGCCATCCGGCCGAAAGTGAAACCCCAGCCGGCGGCCGGCAGCGGTGCGGTGTGGTCCGGTGTCCCGACCTGCCCCACGGCGGATCTTGCGTCACGGCCGCTTCCCGCGGCTGCGGGCACGCACCTCGCCACTGCCCGCCTGCGTCTCCCAGACAGCCCCGGGTCCGGAGGTCAACGGTCCCTGCGCACGCCGCAGACGTCCGCTGGCCCGGAGCACTTCTCTCGTCGCTTCTGATTGATTTCAAAGGAAGCGCAGAGTGTCTTCTAGACTTCTTTTATGTTTACCTCTTTGCATTTTACTCTTAGGGAGAAACCTACCGTCGCCAGCGATACTATCTAGGACGAAGAACTAGTGTATTAAACAAACTTCTTGACAGATTACGAGTCTGTGCCGGACCGTCTCTCGAGCAAGCGACCTCAGCGTATCAGGGAGAAGTGTTCTGCCAGCTACCTGAGCACTTCCCACGATCCGCTTTCACAGCTCTGCTTTCGCCAGTACCTCTTTTCCTACCTTTAAATTTCACAGAAGTTCTTCTGAGAACCTTGCGCGACTAGCACTCCTAGAAGGTAGCATATTGCGGAGAGATGGCTTGGTAGGTTGTTTCCGGAATGTATTTTCACTCCGTAGCGGAGTGGGAGCTGATATGAAAGTTCCTGGCCGATTAAAACTTTGCCGGACCGGGACTCGAACCCGGTACCTATGCCCATCCCGCGAAAGGTGAAGGTACCAGGGTCGAGTCCCGAAGCGAACACAGTTTCAATATGCCAGCAAGATTCATATCAGCGCACTCTCCGCTGCAGGGTGAAAATTCATTCAGGAAACTAGCGTGCTGCACAGCAAGCCCATATTCTACATACGAGGTGTGCTAAGAATGCGGGAATTTTGTTTTTTGAAAAGAATTTTTTTATTCGTCTACACCAGTGTTCTCCCCTTCGTAGTAGTCCACATTACATATTACACACTCGTGCTAAAGCTTTTTGTAATTGCCGGAACACTTCTGACACCCTACTTCTATATACTACCCAAAGCATGGTTAGTCATTACTTTTCCCGTTCCACTCGCAAATGGAGCTCCCTTACAATCCCTAATTTCTCGTCTTTACGGTACGCTGGCAGGAGTGAAGTTCTACAGTCCGTCGCAAATGCTGGATGTTTAAACTTTCTGAACAGTTTTTCGCGAAAAGAATGTCTTCCCTCCAGGAATTCCCATTTTAGTCCACGAAGCATTTCCGTAACTCTCGCGTGTTGACCTAAACCAATGGTAATAAATTTAGCATCACGCCTCTTAATTACTTCGATGTCCTCCTTTATTCCGACCTGTGGGGATCCGAAACACTCGAGCAGTACTCAAAAATGGGTCGCACAAGTGTTATGTACGCGGCCTCATTTTTAGGTGAGCTACACTTTCCCAGAGTTCTACCAATAAACAGCAGTTATTCTCCTTCCGTACGACCGACCTTACGCGCTCGTTGCATTTCATGTCGCTTTGCAGCGTTACGGGTAGATATTTAATCGACGTGATTGTGTCAAGCAGCATCCCAATACAGGATTCTTTTTGCTGTTCATATGGGGTAACTTACGTTTCCATATTTACAGGAAGCTGCAACTTGTCACACCAAACAGAAATTCTATAGAAGTCTGTGTTTTATCCTAGTCACCCCACGATGACACTTTTTCGTTCACTACAGCGTCATCTGCTGCATTGCTGGTCACCCTGTCACTATCATTGGGATAGCTTGTAGCTTTCTCAATGGTGTGTTTGGTGTGTTTTAATCTCATCACTGCTTGTAAACCGACGGCTTTTCAAGGTTTTCTAATTTTTTGGGAACAGAAAAAAATCACATGGGCCATATCTAGCGTATAGGGTGCCTGGGATACCATTACAATATTCTTTACGATCAAAAATTCACTAAAAACGAATGAAGTGAGCGGGTGCATCATTTTGGTGCAAACGCCTTGAACTGTTTCCTCACAAATCCGGGACTTTTTTTCCGAATTGCTTCAAGCTCAACGGCGTTGTACTTTGAGGTAGTAATCCTTATTGGTCGTTCGACTTTGTGGCAGGAACTCATAAAATCTGAGAACACAATCAGAAAAACCTTCACATCTGACCTCACTTGCCGTGCTTTTTCGATCTTGCCTATCCAGAGAGTCAACTTTGCGACGATTAGGGCATAGTTAAGACGCCATAACCGCATACCATTTATAACACGTTGCAGCAGTTCTGCATTGTTGTTTACATTATGTAAAATTTACTGAGCAACTTGCACTACCCTTTGTTTCCATTCTAAATTCATCACTTTTGTCGCATGTCTTATACCCAAAACATCTGAGAAAATTTTATGATGTGAGCTAATTGAAATACCAACATCATCAACGGGTTCTCTCATTGAGGTAAGCAACAGTTCATAATCATTCTTTTTCACTTTTCCAGGGTGTCGTCTTCAATGTGCTCCAGGTCTACTTCGAAACGTTTACACCACTCGTAAACACTTTGCGCATAGCAGACGCAGCAGAAGCAATAGCAAATATTTCCAAAAAGATGTTATGTCTTTATTCCGTCCTTCAGTTATATGACTGCTCTGCAATTCACACTTAAGTGCTTGGCAGAAATTTCATAAAAAATAGTGTAAATTCTCTGATCCAATTTTATAGCCGGCCGGAGTGGCCGAGCGGTTCTAGGCGCTACAGTCTGGAACCGCGAGACCGCTGCGGTCGCAGGTTCGAATCCTGCATCGAGCATGGATGAGTGTGATGTCCTTAGGTTAGTCAGGTTTAGGTAGTTCTAAGTTCTAGGGGACTGATGACCACAGCAGTTAAGTCCCATAGTGCTCAGAGCCATTTTTGAACCAATTTTATACAAAATAAATAATCGCCTTACTAGCAAAACACGTCTCACCCCATCGGCAGCTTAATACAGACTAAATATCCGGTATGCCTAACTTACAAAATTCCCGTTAGTTTTTGAACACATTCTGTGTGGGTGAGGCAGCTATGACACCCACCATAGTTCGGAGAGGGCTTCAGCTACGTAACATTTGCGGAATTTGATGACGTAATAACCACTGTGCTGCCCTTAAGAGAAGTGGTCTCATCAGACCCTACCTTCTGAAACGAATTTAACGTAACTCAGGTACTGTTCGTGTTTACTGCTGTGACTTGTGTTAAGTCCTCGAAATGTTGACCAGCACCGATACACGCAGTAAAGCGATTCTGTTCTAACAACACTACACGTCGAGTTTTATCTGGCCTGTCGCAGCACAGATCTGGCATACATGGCATTTCAAGTTTTCGAGAGCGTGTTTCGTTGGAGACCCCTTTTACTGAGATATACCCATAGATAAAAGTCCAGAGCTGATGCAGACCATTTTTTGTTTTCCTGAAGATTCCCAAGCGTTCTGTTAAGAATGTCTGTAATTATCTGTACGGAATAGGCGGGACATCCATCATATAATTAGGATGTGTGTTGTCGTACGTCCATTGTGATATCTGCAGAATATCTGTTAGCAACTGTGGATCCTTGGGGCTATTAAGCGTCCCATGTATAAAACAGAGACCCTTGAGGAGATTCTTGAACAGCCAGTACCAAACATACACAGGCAAAAGTTTTTGTGTATCCCCTTCTCTCAGCTAGCTTGTATTTTCAACTGAGTAGTTGTGAATATTATGAAACACTATTTGCCCGTGGTTTGCAAACGAAGCCTTATCTGTTAGTAGAGCCTTGTGTAGAAACACCACATCACTTTGCAGTTACCGTAAACACTATATAGTGAAATGTACCGACTTTGAGAGTACTTTTAATTTTTTTTAATAATATTACCAAAAACAGGTACGACTTGGCACAATCAGTATACCAGCACAGAAACATGCGACACTTGTATCTTGTTAGAATTTTGTAAATTTACACAGGTGTTATGTCGCTGAAGTCATCTTCCCGGGCTCTCTACAACTGCATAGAAAAGAAATAGTTCCATTAAAAAAAGAAGAGGTCAGTGTCATAATTCGGCAGCTATAAACGTTAAATATTACATGTGTGCATCAGAAAATCATCTACACTGACCTACGTACATTAGCGAAAACTGCGTCTCTGTCCATTTACCTGTTATACATATACCTGGGATGGCCTGTCTTCGCTGCCACACCCCATACGCAGCCCTTAATCCACTTTACTGCACATGGTGGAAACTACTTCATACCACTGTTAGATCCAGCTCGATCTATTCCATCTGTGTTTGGGCAAAGTCAAAGCTGATCGTCAGTCGACGTTCCCGCACGCCGACAGAATGAATTGGGAGAATGGGGATTCGCATTTCGGTGGGCTATGGGTCATATCACTGTCCGGCAATTCATGATTTCCCTAAACCGATTACGGCAAATACTGGGACGTTTCCGTTGAAACATAGGCGTCCAGTTTCCTGGTCCTATGCAACTTCGGTTCTGCCATCAGTAACCATGTCGTCGACGGCACGTTAAACCGTAGTCTTCCTTCTCTTACATTTCTGCAAGATTCTTTCACAGTCCACCACTCATACCTTTCTCTGAATTTTTAAAACCTCTTTTCCTTTCCAATAATCTTAAACAGAAAGTAAAGTGAATGGAAAAAGTGTTACAAAAATCACTCCTATTTCAGTTACCCGTGCTGCTCTGTTGCCTTTTCCTATGAGCTACACCGTCCTGTTATGATCTAAGCCCTGGTCGCTTCCGTCAAGCCGGGACAGCTTAAAACACCGAAGAATCGTAGAACATACCTCAAAAGCATCTGGTATACGGTTTCACCAACAAAAGCACTGTAGTTTATCAAACTCGTTCCATTATCTTCCATTTGACGTCGCACTTTCTTTACAGATCACAAAATTTCATTGTATTACCAGTAGACATCCAAATGCTTTGAGGGATTCTTTCTCTTGTTCACCGCAAATTACGTTGTTGACAATTGGTATTAAATACACTAAGTGGAAATGTGAAGTCGTTCTACGTTTTCTAGCCACTTTCGAGTGATGGTGAATCAGACGTTAATTTCCTATAACAGTGCGAAAAACTGTCTTCAAACTCCATCCAGGCTATACCGGCCAATGCTCCTTACACGGGCGCGAGTAGGTCATTCAGAGCTAGCTCACTTCCCAGTCTCGAAATGTAGTGTTATGCGCGTTACGCAATATTAAAAACAACCACACTTGTGATGGTTGTCTCTTTTATAGTATGCAACAATTCCTAAAGATCTTCAGTTGGCCCGAGACAGAGGATAATGTCTCTGCACGAGGTAAAGAGGGAATAAATTCAAAGTATTGCGAAGTGGCCGCACTCAGTAACTGTAGATGAACTAGCGCATATAGATTATGGTGGTGGTTGTTGTTGTTGTTGTGGTATTCAGTCCTGAGACTGGTTTGATGCAGCTCTCCATGCTACTCTATCTTGTGCAAGCTTCTTCATCTCCCAGTACCTGCTGCAACCTACATCCTTCTGAATCTGCTTAGTGTATTCATCTCTTGGTCTCCTACGATTTTTACCCTCCACGCTGCCCTCCAATGCTAAATTTGTGATCCCTTGATGCCTCAAAACATGTCCTACCAACCAATCCCTTCTTCTAGTCAAGTTGTGCCACAAACTTCTCTTCTCTTATGGTATTTGCAACAATCTTGTGGCAAATTTTTATCGTATAGGTCCACTGTTGCGGCCCACTGTTTAGGAAACTCAACTCGCAGCGGAGCTCAACCCGTCCTTGCAGTTTCACCAGTGAAACTTAAGAAATACTGCTGACCCTACCTGTCAAATCTTTTATGTATATTCAGAACTGTAACGGCCCTAGCACGCCTCCTTGACATACATAAGTTATTACTTCTACATCTGTTGTTCCATATAACGTACTGGATTCTTCGGTAGAACATTCTTGGATCCCCTCACTTGTGTGTGAAGGTCTTCCGTTGACTGTATATTGGTGGCCAGGCAGCAAGTGGTATAGTTTCGAGCACCATTAAGAAATCTAGGATGCCTGACTATACCATGTCACCTGTGTCCACTTTTTGCAAAGTATATCAGGGTTGGTTTAAATGGCTCCAAGCACTATGGGACTTAGCATCTGAGGTCATCAGTCCCCTACAACTTAGAACTACTTAAACCTAACTAACTTAAGGACATCACACACATCCATGCCCGAGGCAGGATTCGAATCTGCGACCGTAGCGGCCGCACGATTCCAGACTGAAACGCCTAGAACCGCTCAGCCACCCCAGCCGGCGTATTTCAGGGAAGACAGTCTTTAATCTTATGAAACCCTCCAGTATCCAAAGGTAGTTGTTCGTATTTCCTTTTGTAGCGTGCCACACCCACATGAAGACGCATGTCAGAAATTTAATCTACTATTGGTGTTGGCGCCATTAGGAACGGAACAGTGCCTCAGTTACGGTGAAGGAAACTGACTTCCGTGTCACTGTAGACACCAGTCTTACATACGCATGAAGTTTTTTGGGCAAAAGACGCGAAATCAAATTTAGTAAGAAAGGGCAATCTTAAGAATTTCGCTCCTAGTAACAATCAACTTTATAATCTCTGTTCCATCATTGGTGTAGGAGCTCAAAGCAGGAAGCGCTGATTTTTTGTCTCCCGTCGACATCAAAGTCATTAAAGACTGAGCAGAAGCTAGGTTTGGAAAACAGTGGGTAGGAAGCCGAATGTGAGCTCCTATATGGATGCATCAGCTCATTCTGTTTCATGGATTTACAGGTAGTGCGAAAATTGACAGCCGGAAGTTGGGTTGAACGCTGTGGGTTGAACGTCTCGAGCAGTACGCCACTGTGGTGGACTATGCGATTAAAAATCTGTCACTGCATGTTGCGGTTACCATAATATGTGTTAAACTACAATTATTGAGTGCAGTGACTTGGCAAAACGTTTACTTCATGTCCTTATTACCCTATGCAAACCCGTTATCTTATTTCCCGGGCCCAACTGTGTAAAGTTCCTTAGAACTTACTGCATATTATAAACAGACAGCTGTTACAAGCTTGAATTTTTAAAATTGTTGCATAATGCTCAAAGCACTATTTTTCGAGACTGGGGCGTGAGCCAAGCCCGGATCACCTCCTCGCCCTGGACTAAGGCCTTGATAGAGTTTCAAGACAGTTTCTCAGCGTTATAGGAGAACAAAGAGCTGGTTCCCATCTCCGACACTCAAACAGAAACAGAAAAATTTACACACACCAAAAATAACGTCTCGCGATTGTCACTCTTGAAGTACAGCGATTCTTCAAAATGACCTACGGCCACAGAAACAAGTATCACGGTCATGGTTAGCAAATACCTGTCAGGTACGGATGCTACGATCTGCAGCGTGGGAAACAGAACGAAATAACAACTTGAAGACTTATCATTCAATACTGCTGGCTTACCCTTCCGTCCGAATATGATTCTCAAAAATGGCTCAAATGGCTCTGAGCACTATGGGACTTAACATCTACGGTCATCAGTCCCCTAGAACTTAGAACTACTTAAACCTAACTAACCTAAGGACATCACACAACACCCAGTCGTCACGAGGCAGAGAAAATCCCTGACCCCGCCGGGAATCGAACTCGGGAACCCGGGCGCGAATATGATTCTACACGTAACAAGTTAAATTAAGTCATGTTTCTTACCTACTAGGGTCTATGCCGTCTAAAAGTGTACTTTTTACTGTCGCTTGTAATAAGGCTACTTCCCGGTCCGTTGAGGGATAGAGCTTTGGAAATACGTTTCTTTATACACCTTCGTACGAAATGTTATTTGCAAAATTTTATCTAAGCGTCGCCTATGGGACAGATAAGTAAAGGGGTTGAATATTCACCGTTTCTGCCCTTAACGCCGGAATTTGGAATTTTGCTATCCAGTTTCTAGTGGCATGATATTCCAGTCCCCCCCTCCCCCCCCCCCCCCCACCCTTGTTGCGGAGGCTCAGTTCTCGCAGATTGTTATGATAATTAACTAATTCTCCTTAACATATTTACATACCGTACTACGGGCATATAAATAGAGACTGTGGTTCTTTTGACGGGATCCATGTAGTCTTTGTACAATATCAGTTTTTTTGTTTACAATTAGGAGGAGGATATTTAATCCCAGTAAGTTGACGCAGTTGTCTAAGCTCAGGACTCGCTTACGGGTATCGGGTCGAGCACCTATCCAGTCGACCTAAATTAGGTTCTCGAGGGCCTGCCTAAACCACCTTAAGCTAATAATGGGATTGTTCCTATAAGAAAATAGCGGGCGATTTATTCCGCCTCCTCCAACTGAACTAGTACTGGTTCCTAGCGGCCCACTGATGTAGAGACTGGAAACTTAAGCCTTCATTTTGAGAGTAAATCGAACAGGAGGACTATAACATCCAAAACACAACTTGCTACGGCTGGCTGAAAACAAACGCAGATGTAGGAACCACGCATCGGGCGGGCTGCAGTGTCGATCAGTCATGAAATCACGTGATCCTCCTCACTTTCATCTCAAAATATGGCGGACACACAGTATCATGGTGATGTCGACCTACTGGCGTAATTCTGCTACGATAACACACAGGTAACTGTAGTCTTTGTAGGGAAGGCCCAACGATATCGGACCCCCCTTTTTTTTTTTAACTGCACGTTATTTACACAATTCGAGGAGCTTCTCGGTTGGTAGCTGTCACACGTTGTCTGGAGTCCAGTTTTCAGAATGAAATCTGGTGGAATTCCGCTTGTGTCAATACTGCAAGCCGAATGCAGCTTGATTCTCTTCTGATCGATGGTGTAGTCTGAGAACAAAATGGCAGTACTAAACGGTTATTTGAACAATGAATCAAAGCACATGCATGGGATAGGTACTGTATTGATTAACTAAAACAATTATTTTTTCTAATGTCGCTACTTCAGCTAAGCTAAAACTCACTAATGCATTGCCTAAAACAGTTTGTTCGTTTAATTTGGTATACCAAGAGATGTAAGTTACTATAACTAATTGGTACTTTACAATGAGAAGAAAAGAAGTAATAAAATAAATACAGTGGGATGATCATACGAAATGTAAGCTACAAATTATTCATTAACACCTTTCTAATCTGAAATCAACCATGGTTTGAAGGATGCGCATCAGCTAGCGATAATTACTGAAACTGTGACGAAATGCGCGAGGCGTGTCTCAAAAGCTTGGGAGACGCCCCTTTACGTAAGCAACCATGGCTCGGGGAGCCCGCTTGGGTCACTTGTTTACTAAGTATGATCTCCATTTTGTTCGTGATACTGAAAAAGACAGAAATTCTCGTTCGATGTACTATGGAATTATTCTTTAGGTATGTGGTGACGCTTAAATAATAACTCTTAGGGTAATCAGTGAGTTGTAGAGATAATAAGAGAAATGGCTTTATAAGTCTCGCGGTTTGCTGTCGAGTAGGGGTCATCAGAGTTTATTTTCAGTTACGCCTCAGATAGTACAGATCCACAGACAGTCGCAACCCTGTAACCTTCTCGACACTGGAAGGTAAGTAATGAGCAGAGTGTAGGTTAGACAGATAATCAATACGTAATCAAATAATTGGTTATTTATTATATTTATGGGCAGGGTGACTTGCCTGAGTGCACTATACCTGCGTGAGGAATGATGTTTAACGCAGAGCTGTTCGGGACATGTATTTGAATTAAATTTCTGCAACAATACGACAAATTAGGAAGGGAAGTCCAAGTAACAATTTGATATGATATAGGAAGTAGCTGACAAGACTTACTGTAGCCAATAATATTAGATTCACACACTTTCTTTCAAAAATGCAAAAGGAGCGTCAATTATTTTACTTCCTATTGTTCATATTTCTTCTAGGAATTGCCTGTAGTCATCACTACGGAATCCGTGTTCCACTCCACAGTTCTGTCTCAATTACTACGCGGTCTGTCTATGGCTTCCGCACGTCGAACTGACACACGTCAGAGCATTGCGTCACACCGCGCCAAACGGTAAGACACGAATTATTTCCAACTCGCTAGCAAGCAGTCGATAGCCCACTAGTTCGACGTAGCTAAGAATATTTTCACACCGAGATTGGTTTTCCGTTCAGTACATGTTAATATAAAATGTTGCAATGATCCTCAACTGGCGCTAGGCGCACGTACACATAAAAGAGTTATAAGCTGAAAAACGGATAGCTGAATGTTTGTCACTGCAAAATGCTACTGTTGAGTGGTTTCCAGCAGCTTTTAGCGCAATGCAGATGGGAGATGACAAGTGTGCTAGTCTGACAGATAACGACCACGCCGGTAGTCAACGATTCTCCATAGGTGGCAGACCTACAGGCGATTTATGGCACTGGGTCATTTTCTTGGTAGATATTCGCCAAATTACTCGGACCTTTCGAGACACCAGTGCTGAGATACTGCCTTTTCTTATTTTCTTTTTTTTTCCGCGAGATCGTTTCATCGCAGGACCGCAGAGTTATTTGCGAGCGCGCTGTGGGCTGAATATTGCCTACCTTTAGCGACGCGTCCTAGGATAGCGTCGCGGTGCTCGGCGGAGCGCGGCTCGCCGACGACGATGAGCAGGTAGCAGCCGGCTAGCGGCGACGGCGGCGGGGGCGGGGCCTCCTCCATCTCGTCCGAGTCGGTCTCGTGTGGTAGCCACGAGCGCCGCGGGACGAGTGAGGGGACCAGCGGGCGCGCTGGCGCTCCAGCGCGCGGAGTCGCCGCTGCGCATGCGCGGGCGACCGTGCTGCCCCTGCGCAGACACGCCGGCAACTGCCGAGGGGGCGCGCCCGATTCGACGTTGGGGGTGATTGCCAACCCTTCCTACCGCAAGCGTCCTATTCCCTCATCGGCCTATCAGTACGTACTGTTTTTTTACAAGTGATCTTGAGGCACTCGTTCGGCATCTGCTGCGTGCACAGCAACCCACCATATGGTAGCACAGCCCAATACCACACAAGAAAAGACTTATCACTGAAGAAAATTTTACAAGCAAAGATCGCTAAATCGGTATTTTATTGGATGACCCGTTTCCACAGAGCTATGCTGTCGTCATCGGCTCTGCAGGAGGATGAACAAAAGTTGATAACAAAAATGTTACAATCATGATATTGCCACTTGATTAACTGTCTTGTTACGTAACCTATGGAATTATAACATATCTAATGCTTTTGAATTTTTGCTATATATTATCCACCAGTGTTAAATTGCGTATGCAGTTCCCACTACCGTGAAGATCAGCGTATAGCGACGTGTAAAATGTAAAAGTACGATGTACAAAACATAAACATAGCTATTTTGCGCAGATGGAAAGTGGTCATGTGCACTACCAGCTGGTAACTGATGGAAGTGATATAAACACAACGACCTCCATATATGTCCACGAGGTGGCACTGTGGTGGTTCCCTATATTATCTTCTGACATGTAGCGTAAGACGTAGATACATAATTCCATATAACTAGTAATGCATTATTAATCATTTTTATTTTCATTATCATGCAATCCAAATCAGAGAAGTATAATTAATGTGTGTGCCTTTAATAATTTCGTAGGGTAAACTATATACTACTTACGTTAGGAAACAAGAACTAGGCGCGCAATATGCTAAACGTAGACAATTTTTTTTTTTGTAAAATAGATTCTTTAGGCTGCATATCTCTTCTGGTGTACTCTGTATGGTGTTTATAATTATTAAAAAAAGAGTGCTACACATACAGTGTTGTTCGTGTGTATCTGACACTTACGTTGGGTCTGATTCAAGAGATTGAGAAGGTCCAAAGAAGAGCGACAAGATTCGTGACTGGTACATTTAGCCATCGCGAGAGCGTTACAACTCTCATAGAAAGATTGAAGTGGGACACACTTGCAGATAGATGACGCGCTAAGCAGAAAGGGCTGCTCTCTAAATTCCGAAATCCAATCTTCACCGAGTATGTATAGCATATATTATTACCACAAACTACAAAATGGCGTAATGATCACCATTCAAAGATAAGGGAAATAAGAGCTCATACTGAGGCGTTCAGACAGTCGTTTTTCCCTCGCGCGATCCGCGAGTGGAACAGAGGGGGTGGGGAATATCACTTTGGCGTGAATTGTGCCCTCCGTCACACACCGCTTGGTGGCTAGCGGAGTATGTACGTAGAAGTACATATTATAAACAGATCATCATTGAAAGTGTAATGATAATCTTATATAATTTCCTATGATCTTTGTAGTAGTGGTGAGTGCGTATGCAATGTGCAGCGATTTCTATCACTGATGGATAATATGGCGTAAAATTTCAAAAGCGTAAGGTATGTTACAGTTCCATAGGATGTGAAACAAGACAGTGTATCAAATGGCAATATCTTGATTGTAAGTTTTTTTCCTGTCAACTTCCGTTCATTCTCCTGTAGATCCGATGACGGCAGCATAGCTCTGTCGAAACCGATCATCCAATAAAATGTGTATTTAGCGATCTCGGCTAGTGAAGATGTCTCTGATGACACCTCCGGAGCGGGTTACGCTACACTCTACGCAAAATTAACCACATCGTTGCATTTAAGCAAAAACTGAAGCATGTACTTTCATAAACCTCATAATTTCTCCTTGAAAAATAAACAATACTCTCTCTGTGAAACATTAAATCACGCAACTTTCTAGCCCCTTTCATTATTACTAGCCAGCCGCGGTGGCCGAGAAGTTCTAGGGTCTTCAGTCTGGAACCGCGCTGCTGCTACGGTCGCAGGTTCGATTCCTGCCTCGGACATGGATGTATGTGATGTCCTTAGGTTAGTTAGGTTTAAGTAGTTCTACGTTCTAGGGGACTGATGACCTCAGATGTTAAGTCCCATAGTGCTTAGAGCCATTTGAACCATTTGCTACATGTTGAATTGCGTGTGCTGACTCTCCCCAAAATTTATTGATGCTCTATTTGCGTAAACAGTCCCTTGAGGTTTTAAATATTTCCTTAGATGTTCTGTCAATAAGAATAATGATACAACTTTTTATCCCTATATTTGTATAATTTTAAAAAAGGCAAAATTTGTGTCTTCTGGCAATGCAACTAGAAGATAATTTACGTATATCAAAAACAATAGAAGACCGAAAAGTATAAATTCTTCACATTCTAAGTGCCTTTTGCGTATCGGCCACGCAAATAAGATCATAAATTCTTGACTTGCTGTGTTTACAAGTCTGTACTATTCCTTCTGTTACATGGCTCACTTACTCAGAAGTCTTAGCCGAATCACGAAGCATTGCCAATGGAAATAATTTTGATTTTGTGATTTTATTTTTTTTATTTTATTTTTTTTATTATAAACACGGAGAATTCTGCTCTACCACTCTACAGGTTTTGCATCTGTGTTAAACTCTGCCGGCCGGTGTGGCCGAGCGGTTCTAGGCACTTCAGTCCGGAACCGCGCGACTACTACGGTCGCAGGTTCGAATCCTGCCTCGGGCATGGATGTGTGTGTTGTCCTTAGATTAATAGGTTTAAGTAGTTCTAAGGGAGTGATGACCTCAGATGTTAGGTCTCATAGTGCTCAGAGTCATTTGAGCCATTTGTTAAACTCTGCATTTGTATATAATCGATGTTTGAAGATTACGAACCTCTAAAGACTGCAGAAGCACAAGTGGCTAAGGGAACAGTAAAATTTCTACGCTTGCGTACTCGCATACCGCAGGTTACGTTATGTGGTCTATATTTCATCATTGGTCGTCTCACTGTTATCAGCACCAAGATACAATGTTGACAGGCGCGTAACAGGGATCTGACAAGGAAGCTGATATCCCCGTTGCATCGTTTGATAAAGTGATGCCTGCGGCCCCTGATATCGGACCACTGCAGAATGGGTACTGCCTTATAATGATGTAGCATGCCCACGAGTCCCCTTGTATAGTGTGCATATTGTTCCTTTCCGTTGTGTTTTAATCACTTAATTAAAATCCGTCATTTTCGTTTCGCTTGCGAATGAAGGAAAAACGTACGACAACACAGCAAGTTATATTTTAGAAAATATGACTCCGTAAGTACTGCTTATACACACCGTCCTACTATTGATATAAACGCGTCGAGGCGATAGCAACGACATCTGGCAATGAATGGCTGCTAGTCAGACGCACGCACGATACATGCAGTGCCGGCCGGTGTGGCCGAGCGGTTCTAGGCGCTTCAGTCTGGAACCGCATGACCACTACGGTCGCAGGTTCGAATCCTGCCTCGGGCATGGATGTATGTGATGTCCTTAGGTTAGTTAGGTTTAACTAGTTCTAAGTTCTAGGGGACTGACGACCGCAGATGTTAAGTCCCATAGTGCTCAGAGCCATTTGAACCATTTTGATACATGCAGTATTAGTGTGTGTGCAATCCGTGCGTAGAATCTGAGTTTGACCGAGGGCTGATTGTGATGGCCCGGAAGCTCGGAACGAGCATTTCGGAAACTGCACGACTTGTCAGGTTTTCGGGGAGTGCTGTCGTGAGTGTCTTCAACATGTGGCGAAACCAAGGAGAAACCACGAGCAGACGGCGTGGGATTGGGCGGCCATCCCTCATTACAGATGTCGGAGACCATAGGCTGGCCAGACTGGTAAAACAGGACAGGCGGTGAACTGTGGAGGAACTAACATCAAACACTAATGCTAGGCAGAGTACAAGTGTGTCTGAACACATAGTGACTGCAGCCAAAAAATGTTTTGGAGGTTGCTTGCACTGCAGCTAATATACAGGGCTATTACAAATGATTGAAGCGATTTCATAAATTCACTGTAGCTCCATTCATTGACGTATGGTCACGACACACTACAGATTCGTAGAAAAACTCATAAAGTTTTGTTCGGCTGAAGACGCACTTCAGGTTTCTGCCGCCAGAGCGCTCGAGAGTGCAGTGAGACAAAATGGCGACAGGAGCCGAGAAAGCGTATGTCGTGCTTGAAATGCACTCACATCAGTCAGTCATAACAGTGCAACGACACTTCAGGACGAAGTTCAACAAAGATCCACCAACTGCTAACTCCATTCGGCGATGGTATGCGCAGTTTAAAGCTTCTGGATGCCTCTGTAAGGGGAAATCAACGGGTCGGCCTGCAGTGAGCGAAGAAACGGTTGAACGCGTGCGGGCAAGTTTCACGCACAGTGATGTGAAAGATTCAGTGTTTAAACCTCCTCTACCAAGAAACGTGCCAGAACTGCGAGCTAGCATCAACAATGCTTTCGAACTCATTGATGGGGACATGCTACGCCGAGTGTGGGAGGAACTTGATTATCGGCTTGATGTCTGACGAATCACTAAAGGGGCACATATCGAACATTTGTGAATGCCTAAAAAAACTTTTTGAGTTTTTGTATGTGTGTGCAAAGCATTGTGAAAATATCTCAAATAATAAAGTTATTGTAGAGCTGTGAAATCGCTTCAGTCATTTGTAATAACCCTGTACATATCTGTGTGTGTGTGTGTTTATAATACAAAAACTGATAATATATTAACCCAGTCGTGAGAGAACTCTTGAAGGGTAACTGCGTCGAAACATGTAGCAAGACAACCCTCACATAAGGATACGCCACCCGATGTGAAATCAGTGTTGTGTAACGAACTTAAGAGTCTCATCATCAGTGGCAGCAAATGTTTGGCCGTGGGAATCACGTTAGATCATGAGTTCTATCTGGTGATGGTTTTCGAAAATCTGTGATATAGTGAAACCAAAGCAGATGAGCGGATATGCCTCTGTAACAATCAATGCAAATTGCAGCCTTGTTCCATGTAAATGGGCCCTCTCCATCAGTGACAGTGGGTAAACATATAATCTCTGCAGGGGACTTTCCATTAACAATGAAACTGAATAATGGGGAAGAGAACACACATCTGTAAGAGCACCCTTCTAACATATACCATTTATGTGAACCAGCGTAGTCTAGATTGTCGACCAAGCTGGCATCCTACAAACGAAAAGAAACCAATCTGTTAGAGTCAGTGCGAAAAACTCATCATCCAAGGATACGTTTTTTTTGTGCATCAGTACAAGTCAAATGTACAAAACAACCATGCCAGATGTACACACACAACTACGCTCATATTTACATATTTTCATGCTCCCTGCTATATTGATGTGTTTATATATAGAGAAAGGTGTGAGAGCTACATGCGTGTTCACTAGAAAATCCCCTGTATGCTGGGTGGTTGGGGGGGGGGGGGGGTACCAAACAGCGAGGAAGGATGGATGGGGAGGATATCGGCTGTGCGCTTTCAAGGGAACTATCCCAGAATTAGCCTGAAGCAATTTAGTGGAACCGTCGTCCTCCCGTGCTAACAACTTCGCCACCTTGCTCGGTTTCTGCATGCTGCTGTACGCACATAGTCCTCAGTACGACAAACTAGACAGAAGATGCCTGTCACAATGTCCCACTACTAACTGGCTGGTCATGCAGTGACATGAAAACTGCAAGAAGAACACTGGAGCACTATTTCCTGATAATATTTGTGCTTTGTCCGACCATCCAACTGTGGAAAGACCAATTTTGTTATTCCATTATTAACACATGGTAAGGGATTCCTCTTTGATAATGTTTATATATACGCTCAGAAATATATTTTAGCTTACATACCAACTATTACAGGAATTTTCTGTGGTACCGATGGAGCAACCTATCAGACATACAGCAAAGGCAATGTCATTCTACCTCCCCAGAGTTAGAGGCAACAAACAAACCCTTGAACCTACATATTAAAGAACACTGAAGGTGAAGAAATCGCTGAAAGTTTTTACGTAGAATAAATAAAAAAAGCTCTGAATCAGGCGCGTTTTTCATTGAGCACGTCATAGGACATGGACAGAACAAGGCTTTAGCAAAATGGCTTGGCTTTCCATCGCCGTGCGACAGTTGAGTGCAAACCTCAGACAGCGCACTAGTACAAAGTGAGTGCTAGGAAGAGCATCAGACGTAATGGAAGTATTCCCGATAAGTTATCTGGTGAATTAAGTAACCTTGAGTATGATTACTGTGGAGCTAGAACGAAGCTGAAAAAGCGTTTAGTTCATGGCGATAAGGAGATTAACCTACTAGACAAGGTATGTAAGGAACATGACTTAGCGTATGCTGCAAATCAAGGTCCGTTAATTAAATTCTAGCTGAAAAGGCCAGGGAAATACGTTGAAGAAGAGACATGGCCACAGGACAACATGTTGAGCCAATCACAGTTATAAAGCAATGCATGTCAAACTTAATTTAGGTGCTGTGATAAAGTTATGACAAGTTTTGAATGCAGCTCGTTGTACACTAAAGAAGTAGAAGATGAAACGTGTAGGATGTAGAAATAATTGTATCCAATTAGCCTTGGCAGTGGCGAAATGTGCCATGAAGCAGAAAGGAGTAAGAAGAAAAAGATTTGTTAAAATGGCTAGGATTCTATCAATGTCTTAGACAGCTGGTGGAGCAGGAAGGGCAGCGGCCTTTGCACAAACAGTGAAGAATGTCGTGACTACAGGAGGCTAATAGGCATAATAGGATGATGGAGGATTATATTAATTGTTATATATAAAACCACACAAGAAAGGATTTGGCCTGTTGATAAGAAAAAGTCCTCTAACTGTACTACCAGAAAGCTAGCTTACAATTACGGATCTGTTTAGATTCATCAAAATATTCGAAATCCTATGATTTTGTTAATTGATTATATGAAATACGTTGCCAGAGACGACTTGAAAACCAAAATAATGTGGGATTGTAAATTTAGATGTTGCAGGGGGATTTGGAACCTACTGGGTTGCGTATGTTGAAAAACACTAGAGAAACTTGTACTACTTTGACTCATATGGGGATTTATGACTTCCTGAAGTACTGCACCATTTCTTCACCAAAGATAGTGTATTCTACAATTTTCAAGGCTACGAAGATTTCGGTTCATATGACTGTGGACATTTCTGTTTAATGTTTCTCCTGACAGATGCACAAAAACAAGCACTATACACACCGCTGCATCACTTGTGGTGTGGATGTGTTGTTGTACGCTCTAACGTTAAACGACGCGTCATCAGTATGAAGTGCAAATTACTTCTGGCAATACGTCTAAGGAAGAGATAGTACACTACTGCGTTGATCGATCTGGAAACATACACTGGAGAGCCAAAGAAACTGGTACACGTGCCCAATATCGTGTAGGGCGCCTGGCGAGCGCGCAGACGTGTCGCACTACGACGTGTCATGGACTCGACTAATGTCTGAAGCAGTGCTCGAGGGAACTGACACCATGAATCCTGCAGGGCTACCCATAAATCCGTAATAATACGAAGGGGTGGAGATCTCTTCCAAACTGCACGTTGCAAGGCATCCCAAATGTGCTAAATAATGTCGGTCTGCGGAGTTTGGTGGGCAGCGGAAGAGTTTAAACTCAGAAGAATGTTGCTGGAGTCACTCTGTAGCAATTGTGGACGTGTGGGGTGTCCTGCTGGAATTGCCCAAGTCCGTCGGAAAGCACATGCATGGATGCAGGTGGTCAGACAGGATGCTTACGTACGAATCACCTGTCAGAGTCATACCGAGACATATCAGGTGTTCCATGCCCCACGCCCCTGACACCATTACAGAGCCTCCACCAGCTTTAACAGTTCCCTGCAGACATGGCATGGCCCATGGATTCACGAGTTTGCCTCCATACCCGTACACGTCCATCCGATCACACAATTTAAAACGAGTGGTGTGGTGGTGGTGTGTTGGGGCTTATGGGCGCTCAACATCGAGGTCATCAGCGCCCTGACACACATTAAAAGGAACGAATGTGGACAGACCTAAGAAAACTAAAGCACACACTCAAAGAAAGCAGGAAAAGAAGGAAAATGCTACATAAGAGAGTAAAACCTAAGGAAAGGGGAAACATAGCAACAAGAATGT
The DNA here is from genome assembly GCF_021461385.2 of Schistocerca piceifrons. Lineage (NCBI taxonomy): Eukaryota > Metazoa > Arthropoda > Insecta > Orthoptera > Acrididae > Schistocerca > Schistocerca piceifrons. Next base: position 137,726,659 of record NC_060144.1, read on the forward strand.
CACAGGAAATTGTTATTGGCTGGCCACTTACATAAAATATGGGCGAGCTTGTCACACAGTGAGCAAATTAAAATCCTCTCCCTAAAATCTTTGTAAAAACATTTGACAGGGCACAGAACTTTAAAACTTTAACCACATTCGTCCGAGTGTTGCCTAAAAGAGATGGCAGGTCCGCTGGCAAGTCAGCCGCGACCCGCTGGTCAGAAAATAAAACGCAATCCAATAAAACGTGGCGCACAGTGACCTGGAGGGTCCTTTCGCCGGAGCAGGAAGCCATGCGTCATAGGGCTGTGACCTATTCGAAGGCGAGTGAGGAGAACCTCGTCCCGTCGATGGGGCTGCAAGGAAGTACACCACACACGCGTTGTGGGCTTGACTATACGGAGCTTATTGTCAGTCACTTCCAGCCACTCATCCTCCCACCGACGCATGACCCGTGAGCTCAACAGCGAGGTGAGTGCGTGCAAGGGGATAGCAAACTGAGATACTTGTGGGGCAAGACACGCCTCCTTGGCTGCGAGATCTGCCCTTTCATTCCCAGCAATGCCAACATGCCCCGGAACCCAGCAGAAAGCTACAACCTTCCCCAGTCGCTGTAGTCGGAGGAGGGCATCCTGGATGGTCTGGACAATTTTGTCTGCCGAATACAAACGTTGCAATGAGTGAAGGGCACTGAGTGAATCGGAACAGACAAGAAATTTAGGAGAGGAAGAATGTCTCATGTGCTCCAGTGCCCGCAAGATCGCAAACAATTCTGCATCAAAGACAGTAAAAGTCTGAGGCAGTGGGACCTTGAGGACACAATATGGAAAAACAACTGAGCAATCAACAGAATCCCCTTGTTTCGACCCATCCGTAAAAACAGCTACATAGTCGTGGTGCTCAGATAAAATGGCAGAAATTGCTGCATTAAAAACGGTGGCAGGAGTGCAATGGCAGGAGTGCAATCTCTCTTGTACTGCAATAAATCTAAAATCACTCCTGGCCTCTTCAGTAACCAGGGTGGCAGGCGGTTAAAACCTTGGATTTGGGGTTGTACAGACTCCACACCGAGGGACTCTAGTACACGTTGCACACGGATCCCAAACGGCAACGTAGCCCGGGGACGGCGGGAAAAAAGGCGGTCCAGAGGTGGATGGGCAACAAGATGGTGAGCAGGCGATGTGGGAGCTGCAAGAAACTTACAAGCCTGGCGCACCAGCAGGAACTGCCGCCGGATGGTAAGTGGCGGTTCGCTAGACTCAGCACAGAGGCTGGGTACGGGACTGGTCCGATAAGCACCCGTGGCCAGTCGGATCCCAGCATGGTGAACAGCGTCAAGGATCCGCAAATAAGATGGCCTCGCTGACCCATATACTGTGCACCCATAGTCCAGCCGTGAATGCACAAAAGCTCCACAAAACTGTAGGAGACGCGCCCTGTCCGCGCCCCAAGACCTGTGACTGAGGCACTTGAGGATGTTCAGTGCCTTCAGCGTTCTGGCTTTCAAGTCACGTAGGTGTGGCAGCCATGACAACCTGGAGTCAAAAATTAGGCCCAGAAACCGCACTGTGTCTCTAAAATGTAGGACAGTATCCCCCATATGCAAGGCAGGCGAAGTAAAAAGATGACGAGAACGATTAAAATGAACACAAACACACTTTTCGGCAGAAAACCGAAAACCCGTCTTTGCATCCCACTCCTCTAACCGCCGCACTGTTAGCTGCAACTGACGGCTCACGGTTGCAACACTGGAGGAGGAACAGAAAACAGCAAAGTCGTCCACAAATAAGGAGCACTGTACTGGACTCCTCACTATAGACGTTATACTGTTGATGGCTGTGGCAAAGAGGGTAACGCTTAAAACACTGCCCTGGGGGACACCGTTCTCTTGCTCAAAGCGATCAGACAGTGTGTTACCAACGCGGGTCCGAAAAAACCGCTGAGAGTGGAAAGACGGAATGGAAATCGGGAGGCGGCCACGAAAGCCCCATTGATGCATTTGTGCAAGAATACAGTGTCTCCAAGTAGTATCATATGCCTTACTGATATCAAAGAAGATACCGATACAGTGATGCTAACGGAGAAAAGCCTGCTGAATACCCGCCTCTAGGAGGGTAAGGTTGTCGACCGTGGACCGAAATTTTCGGAATCCACACTGAAAGCGGCTAAGGAGCTGTCTGGTCTCTAACAGCCAGACCAGACGCCGGTTAACCATCCGTTCCAGGGTCTTTCCGACACAGCTTGTCAAGGCGATACTACGATAACTACCGGGACATGTGCGGTCCTTTTCTGGTTTGAGGAGAGGGATGAGAATTGCCTCCCTCCACGAGGTGGGGAACACTCCTGTCTGCCATATGAGATTAAAACATTCGAGGAGGATTTCCTTTGACGCCGCTGGCAGATGTCGAAGCATGGAGTACCGGATGCGGTCGTAACCGGGTGCAGTGTCAGAAGTCTCAGTTAGTGCCGATTCAAGTTCCCACATGGAGAAAGGGGAATTGTAGGCCTCAGAACTGTTCGACCGAAAGTCCAAGGTCGCTCTTTCGACAGTCGCACGGTTGCGACGAAACGCTGGATCCTGGGTTGCAGTGGCAGTACTTTGTGCAAAATGCTCTGCCAGCGTCTGAGCAATGGCTCTGGGTGTCGTTTGGAGGCATCCCTGGTTCAGGACAGCAGCTATTGGTAAACGGCTATGTTTACCGGAAATCCTCCGGATGGCTTCCCATACTCTTGTGGAACACGTGGAACGGTTGATGAAGTCCAGGAACTCCTGCCATGACCTTTTCTTGCTCTCTTTAATGACACGGCGTGCCCTGGCTCTCGCGATTCGAAAGGCGGTAAGGTTGACCGCTGTTGGGCGGCATTTAAATCGGCGAAGAGCCGCACGCCTGTCCCGGATGGCTGAACGGCACTCTTCTGTCCACCAAGGCACAAGGCGCCGCTTAAGAGTGCCAGAAGACTGTGGTATGGACAGGTCAGCAGCATGATGGACCACAAGCGTGATGTGATCCACCCATTCCTGTACGTTATTGTGGCGGTCAAAGACAGCCAACCGAGTGAACAGTGGCCAGTTAGCCCAGCCAATCATCCACGATGGTGGCCGCTGCTCCAGCAATACACCATCCAGGAGATGAATGCGGATAGGAAAGTGATCGCTGGAATGAAGGTCGTCAATGACCTCCCAGTGAACAGAGTCGGTGACGGTTGGAGAGCAGAAAGATAGGTCAATGGCTGAGAATGACCCTGTAGCAGTAGAGAAATGAGTCGGAGTACCTGTGTTGAGGATGCACAACACTTGAGATGTTAGGAGGCTCTCCAAAATTCGACCTCGTGCGCAAAGAGAAGTGGAGCCCCACAGGACATGATGGGCATTGAAGTCTCCCAGGAGGAGAAATGGGCGAGGGATTGGTCGATAAGATCTGTGAGAGCGTCTAAGGTCATTGCATCCAGAGGGGGTAAATAAAGGGAGCAAACGGTAAGCCTCCGAGGTGAATGAATTTCAACTGCAACTGCTTGCAGGTCAGTATCCAGGGGGAGAGCAGAGGAGTGGTGGTCATTATTGACAAACACAGCGACTCCGCCTTTGGCCCTTCCTCCAGTCAGGTCATCTGTGCGATATGACGTATAGCCCCTTAGTACAGGAGCATCAGATGGTTTTAAATGCGTTTCCTGTAAACACAAGCACAGGGGGCGTTGCCGTACTAGGAGGTTCAGTTCCTCCACATGTGCCCGGAATCCATTCATCTTCCACTGTATAATGGGAGCCATCTATCAGGGTAGGAGTACCTTCATTCTCACTTTCTGTCGGGGAGGAGAGCCCACAACAGGTGGAGGCTCAGTTTTGGGGCGAGATGATTGCCCCAGTCTGACATCAACCTCCATCGCCTCAGAAGAGGAGTCGAGAGAGACGTCAGAGAGAATGACATCCACATCAGGAGACTGTATAACTGGAGTCTCCTTTAGTGGGCGAGTCTTCACCTTTGTCTTTGGCTTCGATGTTCTGGCCTGAGGTGGCATTGGAGCCAAAACCTCAGAAGCAGTAGGGGGTATAGCAGCGCTGGGCAGTGCACAAGACTGGACCCGGGAAGGGGCAGGAAGTTCCATGATGTCAGCTACCACGGCCTGGTCAGAAGGCCGGGGGGGGGGGGGGGGGGGAGCAGCAGGCTTCACAGGAACGGCAGCAGCACACGTACATTGACGAGCGCAGGTGCTAGTGCTGACAGTAGCAACCTCCGTTTGTGTAGCGGCATCGGTTTTCAAGACTGGTTGTTTGAGAACAGAAGAAAAGAAAGCAGGGAACGTGGGCGGCTGCATGGACTTGTAGATTTTCTTCGCCTCACCATACGGGATGCGTTTTGTAGTTTTTAGTTCCTGGATCTCCCGTTCCTCAAGGAAAACTCTGCATTCCCTACTCCACACAGGGTGATCCCCAGAGCAGTTGACACACTTGGGAGGAGAGGAGCAACCAACTACCTCATGGGTGGCTTTACCACAATTCCCGCAAGTGGCTTCCCCTCTACAGCCGAGAGTAGTGTGTCCAAAGTGTTGACATTTAAAACACCGCATGGGGTTGGGGTAATAAGGCCGTACACTGAGACGTAGGAAACCTGCCTTCACATGCTCTGGCAATTTGGTGCTGTTAAATGTAAGAATAAATGAGTCAGTCTTTATGAGAGCACCATCCACCCGTTTCATAATGTGTTGCACGTCGACAATTCCTTCCCGGGACCATTCAGCCTTCAGTTCGTCTTGGGGAATGTCAACGAGATCTCTGCAAGTCACAACACCCTTGCTGTAGTTCAAGGTGTTGTGAAATTCAGTCTCTATCGCAAACTCCCCAAGAAATTGTGCCTTCTGAAGGTTCTGGACTTCCTGGAAGCTAGATGTTTCAACCAACAAGGTGCCATTTCGCAAGCGCTTTACAGATTTTAATGTGCCAGCAATACCTTCTAAGCCCTTCTGTATATAAAATGGCGAAACTTTTTCAAAACTCCCATCTTTTCTTTTAATTATGAAAAACACATTCTGCGAAGCAGCATCCGTTCTGTTACTACTACCTGAATCAGGAGGATTGGCTACACGAGCCCTCTTGTTGGATTGGGTGTTAGAACCCACCAGCGGTCCACCCTTTCCGCTGGCAGGAGAAGAATAAAAGTTCGAGGGTTCCATCTCGGTCCCACGAGAAGCTAGGGAACTAGAAGTCCACCTAGACAGAGCCCCGCGTGCCTAGTTAAGCCTTATACAACTGGGGTGCGGCAGGTGCCCCAGAGGTTGCCCGCTTGCGACTGTTCCACCCCAACAGCCATGCATCTTATAGGCGCGCAGCACACCGTAAGATTGAGGGGTTTTTATAGAGGTTTACCTTCCTCGCAATCCAGGCGGTCAAGGCAAGATTACCATTCCCCGCAGCACACAACATTCCACCGCCGTGCCATGCGGTGGTCGCTGAAGCATGTCCGGGGGTTACGGTGACAGGAGACTGGCGGCGCTGACCAGTCCCCAGCTCAGGACCCCGGGGTCGCCAAGCCCTACTCAGCAAATGAATGCTGAGCCCCTGGGGGGAATTTAAAACGAGACTCGTCCGACCAGGCAACATGTTTCCAGTCATTAACAGTCTAATGTCGATGCTGACGGGCCCAGGCGAGGCGTAAAACTTTGTGCCGTGCAGTCATCAAGGGTACACGAGTGGGCCTTAGGCACCGAATGCCCATATCTACGATGTTTCGTTGAACGGTTCGCACGCTGGCACTTGTCGATGGCCTAGAATTGAAATCTGCAGAAATTTGCGGGAAGGTTGCACGTATGTCACGATGAACGATTCTCTTCAGTCGTCGTTGGTCCTGTTCTTGCAAGATCTTTTTCCGGCCGCAGTTATGTCGGAGATTTGATGTTTTACCGGGTTCCTGACATTCTCGGTACACTCGTGAAATGGATGCACGGGAAAATCCCCACCTCATCGCTACCTCGGAGATGCTGTGTCCCATCGCTCGTGCTCGGACTATAACATCACGTTGAAACTCACTTAAATCTTGGTAACCTGTCATTGTTACAGCAGTAACCGATCTAACAACTGCGTCGGACACATGTCTTATATAAGTGTTGCCGACCGCAATGCCGTCTTCTGCCTGTTTACATGTCTGTAATTGAATACACATGCCTATACCAGTTTCTTTGGCGCGTCAGTGTATAACAGCATTCCTAACATCACCAAGGCAAACCACAAACTACATCTAGCAGTCTGGCTAATACGATACTGACGATTTAAATGTGATTATAAAACGATCTGTAAAAGAGTTTGAGTTATGTCCAACGTAGATAAAAACAGAGAATACACTTTAGCCATGAACGTTCGGTATGACCACTACGGAGTTTCTCGAGCAGCCAAGTTTTGGAGACGATTTTGAGAAAACTTTCATGTCAGATTAAGCTGTGGATGTACTACCACAAAGCACAATCTGCGTCCAGTGTAATATCACATTGAGTTCTTACCTCAACCACCAATTAATTCATACGATCTATGGATCTTCCCCACAGTGAGACCATTAATTAACTCCCAGAGGTTCTGAGCAAGCCGATACACCACCCAGTGACTGCTCAGACATTATACTGTCTCGAATTGAACATTGTGGACCATGATAGGACTGTAATTGATTATCGAGGAGAGGAAATCGTAGTACAATTTCACCTTAAGCAGCAGCAGCAGCAGCATGAGAATAAAGCATAAAACCGATGCACACCGCCATCAACACACCATTTTGCCGTAGAAGGACAACATGGTAATATATGAGATTTACAAGTACCTTAAATAGATACGACTGAAGCTGAGCAAAGACATAACTCAGCATACTTGCCCCAGTTCAATATGATGAGCAGATGACTCTCCAGAAACAATAATCACACAAACTTTTCGCTTCGTCAATGTTTAATAATAATGACGAGATAAGGATTCTCATCCAACATCAAGATTATTTAACTACTAGCTGACAAACTAGGCACTTCCCACTCGTTTTGCCAACTTCCTGTTAGAAACGAAAACAAAAAATAAACTGTGTTTGTACTGTAACATCGAGAAAATTTCATCTAGATGCATTCATGAAAAACCTTTGAAATTAGGAAACAGTCGTGGAAATAAGTGAGCATAATGTACAAATGTATAAGTACAGTATCCAAATTAAGAAACATAGTTTGTGGTTCAAATGGCTCTGAGCACTATGGGACTCAACTGCTGTGGTCATCAGTCCCCTAGAACTTAGAACTACTTAAACCTAACTAACCTAAGGACATCACACACATCCATGCCCGAGGCAGGATTCGAACCTGCGACCGTAGCAGTCGCACGGTTCCGGACTGCGTGCCTAGAACCGCGAGACCACCGCGGCCGGCATAGCATAGTTTGTGTACGCTGGGCGCAAGTAGTTCGTGCGTCTACAATACGATTTTGTAAACGTCTCTACGCCAGAGCCTCTTCATAGCTCTGAAGACTCCTAATGTTTTCTCCTACAGCCGTTTTCACTTCTTAGTTGAAATCTGTCAAAAGCGTTGCCAGGTGTCAGGCACTTCCTTAAGTAGAACCGACCGTAGGAGTGTCTGGGCAGTAAAGAGTAAATGTATTAGAACATCACGCATTATCCGCAGTCTTCACGTATCCCAGTGTTTGCGGCATCATATCTCTTGAACTGTATATCGTACAATTATATATTGGTGGAGGTACATTCAATGGCATATGTGGATACTGCCTCCGAAATATGTTGCGAATAGAGTCATATCTCCTGAACTGTGCCGCATAGGTGCTTAATACCCTTTCTGTTGTGTCTAGACAAGACAGCCTGTACACAATGAGAGGAAGCCGAAAGGCACGCGCTTAAACTCACGCAGGCTGGCGTGAGGTCTGAAACAGGATACGTAATGAATGGTATAAAGAAAAGTACGTAGCTGCTGGAATACTTAACTTTAATCCACAATTGGTGAATATTGGTCTTGGTGATACAGTATTATCATCTCAATATAACTTGGTGATGGCGCCTTGCTAGGTCGTAGCAATTGACTTAGCTGAAGGCTATGCTAACTATCTTCTCGGCAAATTAGAGCGTAATTGTCAGTGATCCATCTCTGGCTAAGTCGGTTGTACAACTGGGGCGAGTGCCAGGACGTCTCTCTAGACCTGCCGTGTGGTGGCGCTCGGTCTGCAATTACTGACAGTGGCGACACGCGGGTCCGACGTATACTACCGGACCGCGGCCGATATAAAGGCTACCACCTAGGAAGTGTGGTGTCTGGCGGTGACACCACACTTTCAGCGATTGTTGCCTTACAGTAAGGGATATGAATACGACGTTTGGTTCAAATCTGCCCAGTGGTTTAAGAGAGGATGTGGAACATATTCACATACACACATTCATTTTTATAATACATATGGATTTCGGGTAGTAGTTTCCGATGTCTGGAAGGAGCTTTATGAAGAATGATGGTAGCTCTCCAGCACCCACACTGCAACTTACACATGATAGATTCGCCTCCCTGTTTCAAGAAATAAGATAGGAACTTATTGGTGTCAAAACAGACCACACAAGAAACATTTCAATCACATTACCGTCAAAACATACGTTTTCAGACGACTTTCAGACTTGAACGGCTTATAAAATGCAGTATGGTTCGTAGATGGATCAAATTATAATGTGTATCCCGTTCAAAATGTTTATGGCGTCTTTAGAGGATAATAGGCGCACCATCATGAAAGCTAAACTAGAAATAGTCCTTGTTCGAAGTGCTGCAGATAATAATTCATACATCCAAGAGCAAGATATGAATAAAATTGCATTGGATACATTTGTGTGGAAAATGCCGCTTATAGCTGTAATAGATGAGCAGTGTTTGAAACTTTTAGGTGTATTGAACGGAGGTGTTCAACTGCCAAGATGTTTCCGTTGATGAAATTTATATGAGTATCTAATTTTACTGACAAAATCAAGACAGGCATGGGTGATTAAAACAGTAGTTCAGATAGAATGGTCGATTGCATCGTGATGGTATAGCCTTATCGAAGCTACTCTGTAGGTAGAAAAATCCCAGTCATTTATATATGAACCAAGGTACACACCTCATATGGGAAATGTACTTTTTTCATGACTGCCTTTTTTTGTACTGATGATGATGATGTCGTGTGGCTAGGGCCTCCCGTCGGGTAGACCGTTCGCCTGGTGCAGATCTTTCGAGTTGGCGCCACTTCGGCGACCTGCGCGTCGATGGGGATGAAATGATGATGATTAGGACAACACAACACCCAGTCCCTGAGCGGAGAAAATCTCCGACCCAGCCGGGAATTGAACCCGGGACCTTAGGATTGACATTCTGCCACGCTAACCACTCAGCTACCTGTACTAATAGAGGGGATCCAAAATTTGATTTGGTAGTCTTCGAACAGTGCTACCACCGGCAAGATACCGTGTATCAGTGACTGCAATTTTAGGACTGCTCGCATATGGGGAAATAATATATTTTAATTAGGTAGTCGTTTGAACATTGCTGCACTGCGTATGAGTGACCTTTATTAGGGTGCTGAGTATGGCGACCATCGCCTGCGGGCACGACCGGCGACTACGTAAACGCAGCTGCACATCTCACTCATGTCACTACAGGTACGGGATGGCCATTATGGAGGCAGGATACAGCCACGTATAAATGAGAGGCGTATCATCTTAGCCGGCCAGACTGGCCGAGCGGTTCTAGGTGCTACAGTCGCTACGGTCGCAGGTTCGGATCCTGCCTCAGGCAAGGATGTGTGTGATGTCCTGAGGTTAGTTAGGTTTGAGTAGTTCTAATTTATGACTTCAGAAGTTGAGTCCCATAGTGCTCAGAGCCATTTGAACCATTTTTTTGTATCATCTTACCCAGTTGGTAGTGGCAGAAATGGGGGTAATTAGTGTAATTTAGCGATGGATATACTTTTCTGTAGAAATGTTCCTGCTGTTATTTTCCACTCCAGTATATTATTACAGTGTTAGACTCCCCTCTGCCGACCTGATAATGAGATCAGTGCTTTTTTACACACTAATAATGCAAGGATAAGTTACTTTCAGTGAAATATAGACTTGGTCTGTAGCAAGAGTATGTATGTTGTTAAATAGTGCATTGTGAAAATTGTTTAAACACTGCATTTGGTAACTGTTTAACGTTTGAAGTCTCATATGTGTGTCTTTGGAATACTGAGAAATAATCGACAAAATTGTAATGGATTACCCCAAAACTGTAAACAGGGAGGTGGTCATAAATTAGTGTGCTTGCAGGACCTCCATTGGGCACAATACTTTGCTGCAAATTGAGAAAACGAAGTTGCATATATCTCATGAATTTCCTGCTGCTGCTGTTGATTGAGTAACATATACAGTAGAGCATGAATGCTAAGTCCAGCTCATGACGCTAGTTTCCTCGAAGAATAATGATGGAGGGGGGCTGATGATGTGGCATAAATAGGAATGCAGTACATGAATGGGGGAGAGGTCGCCACTTTGCATCATAAGTTACAGAAATTAAGATTCGACTTGCATAAACATAACTTGTGATGGTGGTGACCAGTTCTGGTAATAAATTATGGTACTTAATATAGCAGTCATGAATATAAGCCAAAAGTATTGGTCGGTAAGTAACACCTGCGCAAATAAAATAAAGGATTCAAGTGAGCAGTTTATTTACATTAGCGTCAAAAATTATATGATTTGCGTACCTACCGGGAGCTAGGCCAAGTCACTGGTTTGTTTACATAAGGACAACAATGGATCCTTTGTCCTGAAACTGGCACTGGCCCATTACTACAAGTCCTTCAATTTTGTGAATGTATTTTCACATAAAGAGAGCCACGAGAGACTGTGGGTACCTTATATCAAAATACCCTGGAGGTATCACTGAACAGCATACGGAAGTTTGTTGGTGGTTCAAATGGTTCAAATGGCTCTGAGCACTATGGGACTTAACTTCTAAGGTCATCAGTGCCCTAGAACTTAGAACAAACATAACTAACCTAAGGACATCACACACATCCATGCCCGAGGCAGGATTCGAACCTGCGACCGTAGCGGCCGCGCGGTTCCAGACTGTAGCGCCTGTAACCGCTTGGCCACCACGGCCGGCGTTTGTTGGTGGAATTCTGGTTCAGCTTGTATTATTGTACCAAGGTAGCATTTTGTCAGTTCTGTGGTATGGTGCCGCGCGGGATTAGCCGAGCGGTCTAGGGCGCTGCAGTCATGGACTGTGCGGCTGGTTCCGGCGGAGGTTCGAGTCCTCCCTCGGGCATAGGTGTGTGTGTTTGTCCTTAGGATAATTTAGGTTCAGTAGTGTGTAAGCTTGGGGACTAATGACCTTAGCAGTTAACTTTCATAAGATCTCACACATTTTGTGGTATGTTCGTCCTAACCGAATATATTACTAAGATGTAACTCCAGGAATTTAATGCACCCACATCATCTGTTAGTGTACTGATGAAACATAATTAACATGAAAAATAAAATTTAAGGGCAAAAAGTTCCGGGACAACATGTCATTAGTCAAAGTTGAAGGGTGTCAGAGTTCTTAATACAGCGTCCTGTCCTACTGATCCTTTGTTTCCCGCTTCTAGTCTTTTTGAGAGTATAGAGGAGCAAACCAAGCGTTACTATTGGAGTAATAGTCCACAGTACATGAATATTGCTCCTACCTTTCCCATGTAAGATCAGTGATGGAAACAGAGAAAATATAGCTACCAGATGGCTGCGCACAGGTCTCCCTTTTCTGGTAAATTACTAGCCTGCGGTTTATGAGTATGGAGCTGAAGCCCGATAGCGTCCCATATGTCTTACACTGAGTTCAGATCATGCGAATTTATTGGCCAAGTGATAACCGTGCCGGCCGGAGTGGCCGAGCGGTTCTAGGCACTACAGTCTGGAACTGCGCGACCGCTACGGTCGCAGGTTCGAATCCTGCCTCGGGCATGGATGTGTGTGATGTCCTTCGGTTAGTTAGGTTTAAGTAGTTTTAAGTCTACGACTGATGACTTCAGAAGTTAAGTCCCATAGTGCTCAGAGCCATTTTTACCATTTGATAACCGTGAGTTCACTATCATGTTCCACAAACCACTGTAGTGTGATTACGGCTTTGTGACACGGACAGCTACCTCGCTGAAAAATGTCATCGTCGTCTGGGAAGACATACCTAAAAGAATGCAACTGGCCCATAGTAATGTTCATGTAATCCACAGCTGCCATCGTACATTCGACTTCTACCACAGGTTGCAATGAAGCGCAGGTCACAGTTCCCTATGACATAATACTGCTCCCACTGCCATGCGTCTGTGGCTCAGGACAAATTTAGAGCACCATTTCACCTGAATGATGGCGTATCTTGACACAAGGTATAGCAAGTAACGTGGTTCATCCTACCAGGATGGTAACTGATGATGTCGTTGGTTCAACATGACAACACGTAGCGGTCGTCTGGTACTTTTGCCACATTCAGCAGTCTGTGCTGAACGATTTGCTCAGAAACACCTGTGCCTGCAACGACATTGTTCTCTGGCGTCAGATCTGCCACCGATCGCTGCCTGTTCTAATTTACAGAGTGGGTAAGACCGCACCCCCTCGTTCTGTGATGTCTTGTGGACGTCCAACACTATTTCACCTCTTACTGGTTTTACTTCCCACAGATGCCCACAACAGTAGCAGGTGAACAGTGACCAGCTTCATCGTATCCGATATGCTTGTTACCTGGCGTTGGAGTGTAGCGATATGCCCTATATCAGTGTCGCGTAAGTCAATGCATTTCTCCATTTTTGGTGCGAATCGCAGCTAGAATGTTCCCATTGATCTGTGCTCATCTTATACGCTTTCCTCACGGCGTCACGTGCCTCCAACGCCACCAAACGGCATTCAGCCAGATGGTGGACTGTGGTCATAATACGAGTATTTTTACTCATCAGTGAATATATCTCGCTAAAGAACCATGAAATTTTAGAAGTCGAACTTACATGGAGCCTCACCAACATAAGTTCCACCCCCTACACACCACTCAGTTGAGGGTTTGAGTGGAGATATGACAGTGGTATTTGAAGTGACCACCGCTATATACAGTATTTATTGACATATTTATTCTGAAAATATTGGGGTCGTCAGTCTCCTTATTACATTTAACCAGGCATTATACATTTTTTACATTGTGCTAACATAAATGTACAGTTGTTTTACAAGGAATATGGGATACGACGCTTACAAGGGAACGTCAAAAAGTAAGTTACACATTAAATATTTTGGCAGCTGCTAATACGAACAACTGTCAGCTCTATAAGGAAATGACTGCAGTGAAAATTTGTGCCGGACCGGGACTCGAAGTAGCCGATGAGAGACATTGCAGGTGAGATATGTGCTAATGAAGTTGGTGGACATTTCGAAATAGGAGAGAACTCGGCTTTTCCAAAACCGTAGCATAGTATTGGTGTAATGTGCCGGGGTCCTAGATCTCACGTTAACCAGAGCGACGCCACCATTCCGGTTTGGTAATGTGAGGGCACCACTCCTGACTTTGATTATGTGCCCCGAACATGTAGAATATTCGAAAGCTGTCTGCAGTCTGGCCATCATTGTCACATAATGTACACGATACGAGATATCCTAGCTGCCAGGTGTGTAGTTAAAAAGGTGACCCTCTGGCACGTTTTCAGCGGACATAGTAGGTAGTTCTGTATGTCTGCCCAGATGCGTTGCAGTGTCTCCCGAAAATTGATCGCTGAGGTACGGCGACGCTACGCTGTGTGGGAAGACCACAGCCGATCTTCATAGCGCATGATTTTGCGACGTCCAGAGCGCCTCCTGCCTCTGCACTCTAATGGGTAATCCACTGAATTCTGAAGAATGAACACATGACGAGGGCCAATTGTCGGAGTAGCCGTATGATCCCAGAGAGGAATGCCTGTCAAGTATCGCCGTAACCCACGTATAAGTAGTTCCATCGCAATGGTATAAAGGACAGTCGACAGTGGGAGTCTTGCCATACTGAGCATTGGATCCATATAGGTTCTGTGTCTTCTGTTGATGAGAAGCCTAGACGTCGCCTCTCGAAGGAAGTGCATGATCATCTCCGTGAACGTCGGGGGAATGCATGATTGACATGGTTAAACACGTGGTTGAACTCAATGCAGATTAAAATGCCTGGCAATCGAGAGTTCATTAGAATGGCGATCACATCTCGATATTTACTGATGGCAGCCCGTATGTTATTACCGCCACATAAGGATATTTATTCATGGACACAACTTGTCATAACACATTTATTAGTGGCATAGCTAAAAGGCTCATGAAAAATCTCGAAATTGGAATTTAGTAACGAAATCAGCAGGTAACTATCAACCGTGTTCCTCCTGTAGGTTTCAGGACCGGTATAAGTAAGCCTTCCATGAACATAGATGGCGGGAGTGCCACGCTGGACAAAAGTTCCTAGTACATTGTCTTTCCATTATGGTAACATCGGATCTTGGGAGAGTCTGTAAAACTCGAGCGATAACCCATCTGGGGTAACATTTTTATTATGTGCTCTTGCATTTTCAACTGAACCATTTAATACTATTTTTATTATTGCGTTTAGAAAGAGACTGTAAAAAATTCTTACTGTTTGTAAATAATCAACCACAAAATTAGCATTCAGTTTAACTGTGGTACTATCTTGTGCACTTACTGGTTGCCATGTCGCCCATCTCACAAAATCCTGTATAGTATTAATGTTATTATCTATATTTTTGTTTCTGTCATGGTATGCTTACTTCTGCACATTTAAAAGAGCTTCTGTAATTACTTAAATTATTACAGTATTTTTGTCAAATGCAAGTAACGTTGGATCTTGACTTGTTCTGCCCTTTACATAAATTTCCTTTTTCCTCCCACATGATGTCTTAATTCCTTTAGTTACCGCCAGTGTACTTGGTGGATTTTATGGATAATTTTTTGGGAAGGCTACTTTCAAATATCGATACATATTTACTGTGGAATATTTTCTTCATGGTGGTTACCACAGCAATGAGTTTATTAAGATGTGTTATTCCCCACTTTTGTTGCAATATTTGTTCACAACTAGTTTCAGCATTCTAGGTCATTTTTGTGGTTCTCTGAAAAATAGAGTATATTACGTTATCTCCACAAACAGAAACGTAATGATGTTAATGCAATAGCATTTTAAGTACATTTACTACCTATAGAAGACCATGCCCTGCAGACTGAAATGTCGGCACCTTGAGATTTTTGTTCTCTATTTGTTTTGGTTTGCAAATGCTCTCTTGTTGGTTTGACAGCTTGATATTTACAAAGATATTATATTGATGAAAGAGAAAAGCTAAGCATGGAATAAATGGAATAATAGTTTCAAATACTATGAGAAAATGAAATACACTCCTGGAAATGGAAAAAAGAACACATTGACACCGGTGTGTCAGACCCACCATACTTGCTCCGGACACTGCGAGAGGGCTGTACAAGCAATGATCACACGCACGGCACAGCGGAGACACCAGGAACCGCGGTGTTGGCCGTCGAATGGCGCTAGCTGCGCAGCATTTGTGCACCGCCGCCGTCAGTGTCAGCCAGTTTGCCGTGGCATACGGAGCTCCATCGCAGTCTTTAACACTGGTAGCATGCCGCGACAGCGTGGACGTGAACCGTATGTGCAGTTGACGGATTTTGAGCGAGGGCGTATAGTGGGCATGCGGGAGGCCGGGTGGACGTACCGCCGAATTGCTCAACACGTGGGGCGTGTGGTCTCCACAGTACATCGATGTTGTCACCAGTGGTCGGCGGAAGGTGCACGTGCCCGTCGACCTGGTACCGGACCGCAGCGACGCACGGATGCACGCCAAGACCGTAGGATCCTACGCAGTGCCGTAGGGGACCGCAACGCCACTTCCCAGCAAATTAGGGACACTGTTGCTCCTGGGGTATCGGCGAGGACCATTCGCAACCGTCTCCATGAAGCTGGGCTACGGTCCCGCACACCGTTAGGCCGTCTTCAGCTCACGCCCCAACATCGTGCAGCCCGCCTCCAGTGGTGTCGCGACAGGCGTGAATGGAGGGACGAATGGAGACGTGTCGTCTTCAGCGATGAGAGTCGCTTCTGCCTTGGTGCCAATGATGGTCGTATGCGTGTTTGGCGCCGTGCAGGTGAGCGCCACAATCAGGACTGCATACGACCGAGGCACACAGGGCCAACACCCGGCATCATGGTGTGGGGAGCGTCTCACGCGGTCTGCACGTCCAGCACGAACGCTGGTCCAATTGAGGCGCCAGGTGGAAATGGCATGGCAAGCCGTTCCACAGGACTACATGCAGCATCTCTACGATCGTCTCCATGGGAGAATAGCAGCCTGCATTGCTGCGAAAGGTGGATATACACTGTACTGGTGCCGACATTGTGCATGCTCTGTTGTCTGTGTCTATGTGCCTGTGGTTCTGTCAGTGTGATCATGTGATGTATCTGACCCCAGGAATGTGTCAATAAAGTTTCCCCTTCCTGGGACAATGAATTCACGGTGTTCTTATTTCAATTTCCAGGAGTGTATTTGAAATTATTATCCCATTTATTTCATACTTAGCTTTACTCTCTGATCAATATGATACCTTTGTAAATATGAAGCCATCAAGCTGTGGTTCCATCAAGATAACATCTGTAAACGAAAACGAACAGAAAACACAAATTTCAAGATACTGAAATGTCACTATGTAAGACATAGTTTTCTACTGCAGTTTAAGGTATTTAAAATATGTTTACATTTACATCATTACGTTTCCGTTTGTGGTGGCAATATAGTGGATTCTATTTTGTACAGAATGACAAAATCACTTGAGAATGACCTAGAAAACTGAAACCAGTTGTGGAAAAATAAAATTAATTCAGGAAAGGAGGAAAATGACACCATTTTTTACCATGAAATACATTGAAATTTACAAATATCTCAGCCCATGCAGCTCTCTTAACTTACACTTAAAATTCAGTACCGTGGTATCATTAATAAGCCTCGCTGCTTTATGTGAACATGATTCAAATTTGTAATGTTTTACATTATATATTTCCATTTAGTGTGCATCATGATCAGAAAGTCCATTAACAAATGGATACAAACTAATTGTTTCAGCATGAGCACTGTCTATGAAAATGATATCAGTCAGGGTCCTGCTACGTTTCTGCACATGAGCTAGAAAATTAATAAATAAAATCAGATTGTAGCAGCCAAATAGTGATTCTCATTCAGTTTTTGTGCCAGAATCTTTTAAGAAATCTACATTCAAATTTCCCCGAACTACTAAGTGCTTCAACTTGTCTGACAGGTAGCTTAATAATGAATCTACATAACTCATAAATATCTAGAAGCGTTATAAAGGGTATCTGCAGGCTGCCACAATTACAAGAGAATTATTCCTTTGTAACAACTCACAAGCAACTAGGTTCTGATCGACTCAAAACCTACTTGTTTCAATATTTTTTACTTTGTGTCCAACTTTTTCATATGTTGCAACTCTTTATTTTTCTAGGTTGCTCTAAGGAAGTCTCTATCCTTGTGGTTATATGGTATTCAGAGAGGCACAGATCATCTACATTCTCAGAATTTTCCGTGTCTGCTAGACACACACCTCGTTTTTCAGTTCTCTGATGTTCTAGTGAAATAAAATTAATTTATTTTTCTGGAAATCTTAGGCATTATAATCTTGTTCTATTCCAATACTTTCAAGATCGTGTTTAACTCGAATCTATCCTAAAAAATTGTCTGTGTAACTCCACTAATCACCTGGGATTGAGCCTTGTGTGATTATGGTCCACCTACCTGCTGAGTTCATCTATCTCATCTTCTCTCCCTCCTCCCTTCTCCCCCACGAGGCAGGCCACGATTTGTGTATCCACGTCTCAAAATTGTAGCAATAGGTACAACACCAATATAAGACTTTGTTTCAGTAGAAAAGGAATCCACTCAACTCGTTGTTTACACAACCGCCAGCCACGTTAGCCTGGAGCTGGTCGTGGCACTGCAAAATCTCCACACACCCTCTATGAGAATGTAATCACCCCTTAGGTATTCACTGAACGTGTTTTAGATGGCAGAAGACAGGAAATGAATGAAAACTAAAAAGCACAACCCTTTTTAACAACAGTCTTCCACATCCTGGAGAACAAGTAGCAGAGGTCAACCCGAAGGCCGTATTAAACGCTACAGTGCTTCCACTAGAATGGTCCTTATCTTCCCTTGATCTACATCTCGCAAAACAAAAAGCGAGTCAGCTAGAATTGGAAAGGAAAGATGTACGTATAATACGTCGATATCGAAAGCGTTGGGGGACTAATAATTTACACAGAGTACGAAAAAATATGTGAGATGTAAAATCACTCTGTTACTTCCTGTAGAAGAAAATTTTTGAATTTTATGTGTCATGGAATTAGTTTAGAAGCATTCCTCAAGCAGCTTTAAATGAGTTCTCGGGAAAACTGTGCTTATTAGAATGAGCACTGATTCCCTTTCATGAAATTAAAATAATTAACGACACAGTATTTTAATTACGCTTTATTTCTCGGTACAGCGAGCACACTCCCACTGTAATGAACCTATTCATGTAGCACTGTTGTGGAAGAGAACCACGCAATCAGCTGAAGGAAGATGCAGACGAATTACTACAATAAATTGTGTATTAAATGTTATATAAAATGAGTGAAAATTGAAGCAAATAATTCTACATACAAGACGCACTAAATAAGAGAGTAACAATCATTCAGTAAGACGCCAGCCAAACCCGCAAAGAATGCTCTTGTTAGGACCTATCATGCTGTAGACCATACATACCAATGAAATCAACTCAGGCTAATCACTTAATCTGAACATTCAAAACAACCCTAATTGTTGGTCCTTTACGAGGCTGGTTGTTTATAATCTGATTGTTTTGTAGTGTTTACAGTCATTAATAAATGAACGACGTGAGACACAGCAAAATAACACTATTTTATTAAGGTAATGACAGAAACAGTTCTGCAGTGAAGGTGTCGATGTGAGGTAACATAAGACGGCTGTAATGGTCATGTGCTTTACATTTTACTCGATAACCGATAAATTTTATTCAAACAAGCTAATGTAAGGAGGTCATTCCGAGAAGCATTCAATGAAGAAGATTTTTTTCCATCCGATCTGACCAAAAATCCAGACGTTTTCGCCCAGCGTAAGGTCATTGAACAGATCCAGAACCACCTATTCAGTCACACAGTGTCTATGAAAGTTTAATAGACTGCAGTTGTTCTGATTAACATTGATACGTATGCACATCTGCTGATGATTGATTATAGAAGCATATTTAGCTGATATTGACTACAAGAGTGCGTCTGACTAAACTGGACAGTTTAACTACATGAAACTTCATGACAGATTAAAACTGCGTGCAGGACTGAGAGTCGAACTCGGGACCCGAGTTAAAAAAAATGGTACAAATGGCTCTGAGCACTATGTGACTTAACTGCTGAGGTCATCAGTCCCATAGAACTTAGAACTACTTAAACCTAACTAACCTAAGGACAACACACACAGCCATGCCCGAGGCAGGATTCGAACCTGCGGCCGTAGCGGTCGCGCGGTTCCAGACTGTAGCGCCTAGAACCACTCGGCCACTCCGGCCGGCGGACTCGAGTTCGAGTCTCGGTCCGACACACTGTTTTAATCTGACAGGAAGTTTCATATCAGCGTACACTCCGCTGCAGAGTGAAAATCTCATTCCAGTTTAACTACATGTAACTACTGTTACAAATGCAACCAGTTGACAATGAATGTACAAGCACAACGGACTGATAATAGATATGCAAATTGAGACAGGTCTTTGGGAGTCTTTTATTTGCATTTGTTTAATTTCTATATACTTTGGATGCCACAGACTCTAAGCGATAATTTTGAATTGCTGATTAATCGCTCGTAGCCTTTGCTTTGGTCAGAGTAGCTGGGTTGCTGGAAGATGTGCTTGTTTTGTCATCACGAGAGACGTGCTGAGACAGGCAACTAATAGAAGACTCGTGGCAATGTAGACGTAAAGTTACATGTATCTGTGCTTTTGAGTAAAACGATTTGTGTTTGAATATTGTGAACCAGAGGAGAAAGATGCGATTAGTGACATAGAATGAAATAAAACGTAATGAGATTAGAAAAGCATATTAAGAGGAATGAAAGTATTATTTTTTATTTAGTTGCATTGCAATCGCACTAGTTTGGATCCATTGTTGAATGAGACATCCTTATCATGGAACTTTTGATTTTTCATTAAAGAGTGAGTAATTTTCACTGTATTATATTTTTCATATTTATTAGTTATTTGTCAAACATTTGTAAGAGTATGACTTTGATACCAATGTTGCCCTTTGCCAGTGTTAATGAGCATTGTAACATAAATTTCATGCAAGTAAAAATATATCAAATAATCTAAAAACAGGTTGTTAAAGAAATATTTCACCTAACAGCATTGTCCACATCCTCTCTCCGAGTCATTTTTATTCAAAGATTGTCTCACTCAGTGACGTGTATAATATACTATATTAGTTGTCTGGAGCATTGCACTAAGCTTCAGCAATTGTAGTTAGGAATTAACATCTGGCGCACAGAGAACAGCACCCAACACGTTTCCAAGGAATTACATTACGAGTAAGATATTTTCGTTTCAGGATCAGCTTGCTACGAAAATTATCAAAGCACAGGGACCATTTCATGAACAGAAGTATTAGGCAAATCATTAATGCACAGGAACCACTTTGTTTAATTAAAGAGAATAGCAGTTACGTTCAGGATTTAATTACTCTGCACATTTTTTAGAAAGATTACGAAATGGGACCAAATTCATGTTGTTTTCTCTCAGACATATATACTGTATTTAGATCCTCTCTCAGTTGGAAATGCGCAAAGACACTCAACGCTAAACAACAGCAAATTTGCAACCATCCAGCTAAGGCAATACGAGTTCAGAATGAAACGACAATAATATTTAAAGGAATCTTTTAATATCACTGTAATGAATATTTAAATTCGAGGCGATAAATGTACTGTTATGTAAACAAAATTGTACACAAGGATAACATTTGCGATTGCTTTGAAGAAACCCTACTTTCTGTTCTCTTGTGTTGTATCTAGTTATGTTTTAAAAATTCTAGCAATCCTGTGGAGTAAGCGGACAATTGGTAATTACCTGCGATCTTGATTGCAGCGTGCTTCATACCGAAATATAAAGCTGAAGAAGAGCCATACTGTGCTATACCTTATAACCAGTACCAACGTAGTAAACTAACTTGGCACTGACCTTGTGGTTACTAAAGCTAGGGCATCGTTTAAGTGCAACTCATCTTGTATTAACTCTCTGTACATAGTAATTTAATATTCAGACAGACGCCCTGCTTTAAGGGAAAAAGAATCATATCTGCGAACATAGGTGAAACGTGATGAACAACTGTGAAACACATCTACTATATGTATTAATAAAATACAAGAAGAAAAAGTTACAAGTGCATTATTTACACGTAGCAAAATTTCTACGAGTAAAACGATACTTTAAACGAAAGGCACACATGTTCATCAGATCTCGTGCATTGTTTACCCCAGAACAGTGCTCTCTGGAACTAGGTAATTGAAACCAAAATTCACAGCCATTTTTCACTTAGATTGGGTGTTCAGAAAACATCAATTAACAACACGAATTACATGATACAAAATGCACAGATAATGCTATAAAGCAGCACTTCAGACTGTGTTGCATTCTACACATACTCACAACGAAGGCCTTGGTGTCCCACAATTAACAAAATAAAAATTCTTGGAAGCAGACTAAAATAACCTTTAAAAATTTTCGAAAATTTATTACAGAAGAAATACAGAGTAGGGATGGATTATATCGTCTGTATAACTGGTACATACTCATATAAGAAATAACTTCAATAAAATGCCAGCTATACCAACTTGGTAAACGACTGATTTTTAAACCATGGTTAATAAAATTTCAGTCAGGTATAAAATGTTTACACTTCGGCGCTACAAAATGTAACTTGCAATTCATTAAGAATCTTAATATCGCTTTTCTCGATTTCTTATACTGTGAGATATTACTAATCTTACGTAAGCCGCCCGGCTCCTGGTCTGTTTGAGGTAAGACAATGGACTTAGTGAACATTAGCCAGCACATTGTATGTATAAAGAATTATCGCTTTTCTCGATTTCTTATAATGTCAGGTATTGCTAATCTTATAAAAGCCAGACGGATTCTCGCCTCGTTAAGGTCGGACACTGAATTTAGTGCTCATTAGCAAGCAAAACGTACGTACCAAGAATTTTCTCGCCGGGAAGTTACGTGTACACCATGAATTTCGACGTAACATGTTCCCGAATAAGTCTGAATTACACAGCCGAGAAGGTACCGCAACAACTGGTTGTGAACTGACACAAAGGAACATGGTAATTAAGTCCAACCAGTGACTAGGCGCGCTAATTTACGAAATATTATATCTCTGGTATCAATAAAACACTGCAAGGCAAAGCATTTAGAGCAAGGTATAATTGAATGTGTCTAGTGGCTGAGGGGTTTGAAAACGCCTCACGCAAGAGATTTTAACTATCAGTTTGATTAATTAAATTATAGAATTGACTGCAATAATGAAAATGAGATGATGTATGTAATGACAAAAGCGAATACGAAGTTCATTCTCGCTCTTTCGCGCTAGCATCACATCATCCAAAGTACTCCTGCGACGGTGGCGGCGAAATCTATCACAGACAACATCCCAGGTACAAGTGTCCCCACAAATGTCTCCACGAGACTGCGTCGGCGTCCGATTGTCCACCCGTTTCCGTTAAGTCCTTTACCTGAGCCTAAGGTATCCCATTTGACCAGTGGTTACAGGCTGAGCTACACTCGACAGTCAATAGTTGTCTTACTGAATTCAAATAACGTGGTATCTTTAACCAACACAAAAGCCAGAGTACGTCCGAGAAATGAATTATTGCTTACGGTTCATGGAAAGCTCTCTCTCTCTGCCACTGCTTGTGGTTCAACCGAAAGTTGCTATTCCACATGTCTGATCTGACCAGTGACGTAACTGTGTTGTTCCGTGTGACGTAATGGCGCGGCTTATTTGAAATGGATTTTGTTTGCAGATGACGTGATGGAGTAGGCAGCGGCGCACTCTAGTCTGAAGTGTTTGTGTTTCTAAGCTTTTTGTGAGTGATATTAGTGTGGCTCTGGACTTAGCGCTCTGTGTTACCCGGTGTTTTGGGAGGTTTATTTGTTGCCTTGTCCGTGAGTTATTTTGATGTCGTTATTTATTAGCTATTGATCTGTTTTCGGTTTTGAAATTATTAGTCCGTCTCGTTGTTAATGTTTCGAACGATACTTTTCGGTTTTTTGTTTATTGCTAGCTATGGATCTTACGACGAAACGTACTAGTCATTAGTTGGTTACTCCTGTGGATGACAATATGACAACTACATTACATTTATGTAATTATATGGACTAGTGGCAAAATGTGTGAAGTGTCAGCAGTGCGACTGCCGAATTTATGAAATTGTGCAGTCTCTGCTTCTCAAACCAGGATGAATATACACTGGCTGAAACAAGTCCCAGTACCAAGAAATAATTAATGTAGATTAATGAAATTTCTGGATTAAATTTGGCTAGGGTAACATGTTTAAGTGACTGATGTTGCAAGATAACAGGTTAATATAAGCTCGAGATAACCCATTGCAAATGTGAAATGTTAGTACATTAATCACCGATGTAACCGCCAGATTGTTGAATGCAAGCATGCAAAGGTGCATATATTGTGTCGTAAAGGTGCCGGATGTCAGTTTGTGGGATGGAGTCCTATGCCTGATGCATCTGGCCGGTCAATACAGGGACTGTTTATAATGGTTGACACTACATCTACATCTACATTTATACTCCACAAGGCACCCAACGGTGTGTGGCGAAGGGCACTTTAAGTGTCACTCTCATTACGTCCCTTTCCTGTTCCAGTCGCAAATGATACGCGGGAAGAACGGCTGCCGGAAAGCCTCCGTTCTCGTTCGAATCTCTCTAATTTTACATTCGTGATCTCTTCGGGAGGCGTAAGTATTGGGAAGCAATATACTCGATACCTCATCCAGAAACGCACCCTCTCGAAACCTGGACAGCAAGCTACACCACGATGCAGAGCGCCTCTCTTGCAGAGTCTGCCACTTGAGTTTGTTAAACATCTCCATAACGCTATCACGCTTACCAAATAACCCCGTGACGAAACGCGCCGCTCTTCTTTGGATCTTCTCTATCTCCTCTGTCAACCCTACCTGGTACGGATCCCACACTGATGAGCAATACTCAAGTATAGGTCGAACGAGTGTTTTGTAAGCCACCTCCTTTGTTGATGGACTACATTTCCTAAGGACTCTCCCAATGAATCTCAACCTGGCACCCGCTTTACCAACAATTAATTTTATGTGATCATTCCACTTCAAATCGTACCGTACGCATACTCCCAGATATTTTACAGAAGCAACTGCTACCAATGTTTGTTCCACTATCATATAATCATACAATAAAGGATCCTTCTTTCTATGTATTCGCAATACATTACATTTGTCTACGTTAAGGGTCAGTTGCCACTCCCTGCACCAAGTGTCTATCCGCTGCAGATCTTCCTGCATTTCGCTGCAATTTTCTAATGTTGCAACTTCTCTGTATACTACAGCATCATCCGCGAAAAGCCGCATCCAACTTCCGACACTCTTTACTAGGTCATTTATATATATTGCGAAAAGCAATGGTCCCGTAACACTCCCCTGTGGCGCGCCGGAAGTTACTTTAACGTCTGTAGACGTAGAGTTGCGTCCGATGATGTCCCATACGTTCTCTATTCGAGACAGATCGGGTGATCGAGCAGGCCAATGTAACATGTCCACACTCTGTGGAGCATGTTGGCTCACAGCAGCGGTCTCCGAATGAACGTTATCCTGTCGGAAAACACCCCCTGGAATGCTGTTCATGAATGGCAACACAATAGTTCGAAACTCCAGACGTGTACTTTTTTTAGTTAAGATGCGTGGGATAACCAAAAGAGCGCTCCTTTTCTCTCATGAAATCGCACCCCAGACCATAGCTGTAGGACCCGTGTGTCTAGGCCGCAGATACGTTGGTTGTAGGTGCGAATCTGGCCTTCTCCTGACCAGCAGACGGCCATCACTGCCACCAAGGCGGAACCGAATTTCAGCAAAATATACAACGGAGCTCTATTCCGTCCTCCAATCAGCTCTCGTTTGACACCACAGAAATCGCAACGTCGGTGGTCTGACGTCAGTGGCATGTACGCTATGTGGCGTCTGGCTCTCAGCTGTCCTTGAAGTAACAGATTTGCAACTGTTGTTGGGTCGTTGTGGTGCCAACTGCTGCTCGTTTTGCTGCTGCAGACGCAATACGATGCACCGGAGCTATATGCCGCACATGGTAGTTTTCCCTGTCGGTTGAGCTTTTTTTTTTTTTTTTAAAAAAAAAAAACATAACTCTGTCTATTCAGCCACGTGGTCGTCAGGAGTCCAGTTTTCTTGCGATATACATACTAGTGACAGCCGATGCCAGCAGTCATATTCAGTGGCTGCATTCCCGCCAAGACTTTCTACAGTATCACGAATGGAACATCCACGTTCCATTAGCCCTATACACGACCTTGTTCAAACTCACTGAGGTGTTGCTAATGACTTCTGCGTCATCTTAAAGCCATTCCTGACTAACGTCAACTCATTACGTCAAGCCTCAAAGGTAAGTAACACTGACGACCTTTTAGTGCGTATTTAAAGCAAATTTGATTTGCATCCTCATTAGTGGCACTGCTAGTGCCACTGTTATGAAACTGGCGCGAAATCTGAATAGACGCCATCTTTTAGATGTTGTAACAGGCCTACCAATTTTCGTTTATCTCGCATAACCCCTTCTTTGTGCTGGATTTTTTTTCCATTGTGCAAGTGATGGTGGTTTTTTAGTAAAGGTTAGTTTGCGTTTTGTGTGTGTGTGTTTGAGTGTGTGTGTGATTGATCTGCCACCTATATTTATTTCTCAGGTGGTTTTAGGTTGTTAGTGAGTTTTTGTGTTTCTTTTGTCTTTTCGGGAAAAGTGTACTGTGTTTGTTTATGTACATAATTTTCTTTGGGATGTAGGTCCCGAAATTTATCTTCAGATAGTTTTTTATGATTATGTGGTTTGTGTTGGTAGTTGAACCTCACATTTAGTAGTTAACAGTGGTGGAAATCGTGGAATGTATTGTTATGTTGGCCTGGATAGGTTTTGCGAATAGTAGGTTCTGCTAGTTCCTGGTTGTTGGTACCGTGCGCTTCGTTTGGGCTATATAGGTCAAGTGATATTTGCGGTACCGAGTTTTCGAGCTGTTCTTGGGTTGGTGGTATCGAGAGGTTCCTTTGAGCTGTATACGTAAAGCGGAATTTGCAATACCGATACTTTTTGCATGTTTTTGGTTCTGTTGGACGTTGAGAGTTTCGTATGCTTGATTTTTGGTTGGGCTAATATTTGTATTGGAAGTGTGTCGTTAATTTTATTGTCTTATGTTTAGTTTGTCCCCGTCCAAAATCTCCAGTTTCCCACGGGCGTTGCATTAGCTTAATCTTATTTCAGGTAACAACCCTACAACGAGCAACACTGATAGACCCCAAAGTTATTATTTCACCAAAACCTCTTATTATTGTCTCTTTTCACTATTTCATGTGCAGTTCTAACTCTTTTAACATTCTCCACCCGAAAATTTTAATGTGACGTATTTGCCGCTACGGGCAATAGTCTATATGAAGTACCGGATGCCAAGACATGTTGTTAACATTTGAATTTAATTTATAGGTTCTAGTTTCAAAATTCAGTCTAATTTTTATTGAAAATTCTGTGTTGAAGAATGGATATATTAATACTAGCTTGCTTTTAAAGGCATACAGTGGCAAGCCACCATACATATTCCAGCTCTGCACTGTCAGGTTGTTATATGCTATAAAACAGCACCTGATTCACTAAAGAGAACATTATGCAAAACTGTTAATTTACACTGCTGGCCACCGTAAATGCAACACCAAGAAAGACAAGAGGTAGCACAACAAGATTTATTTTGTAGATAACATGTTGACCAAGTATCAAATGATTACGTTTACAGACGTCTGTGACATGTGGTTCCTGCCAGAATCAGTAGCCAGAGTAGCCGCCATTGTTGGAGATCACCGCTGCCACATGTCTCGGCATTGAGTCAAAGAGACGTTGGATGTGTTCCTGGGGTACAGCAGCCCAAGCAGCTTCCACACGTTGCCAAAGATCATCTGGTGTGGCAGCTGGGGATGTAATCTGGGTCACTCGTTGAGCAACCATGGACCACATGTTTTCTATCAGCGAAAGATCCGGAGAGCGAGCCGGCCAGGGAAGCAATTCAATCTGGTTATTGACGAAGAACCTTTGGACAACGCGTGCCACGTGTGGTCGCGCATTATCCTGTTGAAATATGGCTGTGGCCGAGCCCTGAAGGTAAGGAAGGACAACTGGCTCCAGCACCTCGAATATGTAGCGCCGGCTATTTAAAGTACCGGCAACGCGTACTACAGGCGTGCGAGAGTAATATCCAATACCGCCCCATACCATAATACCCGGTGCAAGACCAGTGTGGCGGTGCATAATGCAGCTGTCCAGCATCCTCTCTCCACGGTGTCTCCACACTCGAATCCGACCATCGTGGTGCTGCAGACAGAAGCGTGCCTCGTCAGTAAAGACAACGTCATTCCATTCTGCCGTCCACATCCGTCTGTCATCACACCATTGGCGACGGAGACGTCTGTGGTTCTGCGTCAATGGTAGACGAAGCAATGGACGTCTTGCGGACAGACCACTCTGCTGTAAACGGCGTCGAATGGTACGCGCAGACACTGGATGATGCTTTACAGACGTAATGTGCTGTGCTATGGTTCGGGATGTCACTGAGCGATCCGTCACTGCCATGCGCACAATTCGCCTATCAGCACGTGCAGTGGTGCACCGAGGTGAATGCGATCGACCACGTCAGTCCGTCGTACCCTCCTGCATCCAACGGTCACATATCCGCATTACAGTTGTTTGGTTTCGTCCAACACGACTAGCGATTTCTCTGTATGATAATCCACAATCTCGGTAAGCCACTATCCATCCTCAGTCGAACTCGGATACTTGATCAAATGATGTTCGCTGTTGTCTACGAGGCATAACTGATCGTCTTGTGAAACAACCACAAGGTAAACACACGTGCCGAACGTACACTCGTCGAAATCGCCAAGCCTTAAATGGCGCTATGAGGTGGCGCCACAGGCGCACGTGATGTGCGTCTGCGCTGAAATTCTAATCAGTTGCATATCTCATCGCTGCAAACCCTTGGTGTAAATTTCACTTGGTTCGGATGCTTCCTTCAGGGTGTTGCATTTACGGTGGCCAGCAGTGTATTTCCACAGTAAAACAGAAGAAAGCAACAGAAACTATTAGCCACCGCAATTAGTCATTTTTTGTGTCAAGTCTTCAGCAAATTTATTTATCTTTATTTAAGGACAAAAATATGTCACATTTCTCACACCACACGTATAATAGCATGTTGATCCATATCTTACACCGTCCTCTTGCTTCCTTCCACACAGGCCAATGATCAAACTTGTGTTTTTGCAATCCAAAACTGGCAGAAAAGTTCTGGCAGCCTCCTTCTTCTTTTTTGACATGTCATCTTTAGTTGGGCGTCCTCGCTTTGATTTGTCTTTTGCTGCCAATACTAGTCCACCCACAATTTCTACTTGGGGTTTAAGCAGTGGAATGCGCCGTTCTTGAAGAGATTTGCAGTCCTTATGTTATTTGAGCGAACTGATGGCTATCGCAACTATAGTTCCTTCTCTAGATTGTCGCACAGATGACAAAATGGTAGATATCGAAGTAGACGACAGAGGGATAGCGAAACAATTAAAATCGCTCAAAAGAGGAAAGGCCGCTGGACCTGATGGGATACCAGTTCGATTTTACACAGAGTACGCGAGTACGCGAAGGAACTTGCCCCCCCCCACCCCCCCCCCCCTTCTTGCTGCGGTGTACCGTAGATCTCTAGAAGAGCGTAGCGTTCCAAAGGATTGGAAAAGGGTACAGGTCATCCCCGTTTTCAAGAAGGGACGTCGAACAGATATGCAGAACTATATATCTATATCTCCAACGTCGATCTGTTGTAGAATTTTGGAACACGTATTATGTTCGAGTATAATGACTTTTCTGGAGTCTAGAAATCTACTCTGTAGGAATCAGCATGGGTTTCGAAATAGATGATCGTGTGAAACCCAGCTCGCGCTATTCGTCCACGAGACTGAGAGTGCCATAGACACGGGTTCCCAGGTAGATGCCGTGTTTCTTGGCTTCCGCAAGGCGTTCGATACAGTTCCCGACAGTCGTTTAATGAACAAAGTAAGAACATATGGACTATCAGACCAATTGTGTGATTGGATTGAAGAGTTCCTAGATAACAGAACGCAGCATGTCATTCTCAATGGAGAGAAGTCTTCCGAAGTAAGAGTGATTTCAGGTGTGCCGCAGGGGAGTGTCGTAGGACCGTTGCTATTCATAATATACATAAATGACCTTGTGGATGACATCGGAAGTTCACTGAGGCTTTTTGCGGATGGTGCTGTGGTATATCGAGAGGTTGTAACATTGGAAAATTGTACTGAAATGCAGGAGGATCTGCAGCGAATTGACGCATGGTGCAGGGAATGGCAGTTGAATCTCAATGTAGACAAGTGTAATGTGCTGCGAATACATAGAAGGAAAGATCCCTTATCATTTAGCTACAGTATAGCAGGTCAGCAACTGGAAGCAGTTAATTCCATAAATTATCTGGGAGTACGCATTAGGAGTGATTTAAAATGGAATGATCATATAAAGTTGATCGTTGGTAAAGCAGATGCCAGACTGAGATTCATTGGAAGAATCCTAAGGAAATGCAATCCGAAAACAAAGGAAGTAGGCTACAGTACGCTTGTTCGCCCACTGCTTGAATACCGCTCGTCAGTGTGGGATCCGTACTAGATAGGGTTGATAGAAGAGATAGAGAAGATCCAACGGAGAGCAGCACGCTTGGTTACAGGATCATTTAGTAATCGCGAAAGCGTTACGGAGATGATAAACTCCAGTGGAGGACTCTGCAGGAGAGACGCTCAGTAACTCAGTACGGGCTTTTGTTGATGTTTCGAGAACATACCTTCACCGAAGAGTAAACCAGTATATTGCTCCCTCCTACGTATATCTCGCGAAGAGACCATGAGGATAAAATCAGAGGGATTAGAGCCCACACAGAAGCATACCGACAATCCTTCTTTCCACGAACAATACGAGACTGGAATAGAGGGGAGAACCGATAGTGGTACTCAAGGTACCCTCCGCCACACACCGTCAGGTGGCTTGCGGAGTATGGCTGTAGATGTAGATGTAATAGCGACCCAGAAGATTTATAAACACCACCTCCTTAATTTTATGTGGAATCTGTATAGCGAAGAACAATACCACCCGCCTACAGAGGCAATTAGTTATTTTTTTCTCGCTAGACGCGAATGAAATAGGAAAGAAAATTGTTAATGTTTGTGCGAGCTACCGTGCGCCGTATACTTTACATGGTCTTGCAAGTACCTACGAGACAGCTTCAAAAAAGAGGTTACACATTATTAATGCAGGAAGTTACACGTTATTGTTCAAGGCCAAGTAACTGTTACTGAATACTGCACCATACTTCAAGGCGACACAGGTAGATGACGCTAGTTTTGAACATAGTTACCAAGTAACTGTAAGCAGCCGTCGGGACGGTATAACATTCGTTCCTCAACGACAGAAATCCGCTCCTTTGGCCGGCCGGTGTGGCCGAGCAGTTCTAGGCGTTTCAGTCTGGAACCGCGCGACCGCTACGGTCGCAGGTTCGAATCCTGCCTTGGGCATGGATGTGTGGGATGTCCTTAAGTTAGTTAGGTTTAAGTAGTTCTAGGTTCTAGGGGATTTATGACCCCAGAAGTTAAGTCCCATAGTGTTCAGAGCCATTTGAACCGCTCCTTGGTCACGGAGGTATTCGAGAAGCGACGTGTCAACGTCGTAAACATCCGAAAAATCTGCGTTTGCTGCAAAACAGTTCCTCGATTGCCTGGACATCTGTGGTCCCAGATCAACATCACCCACGTCTCTGCCGCCTTCGTAATATTTTCTGCACAATTTCACCGCGGCTGGAAACTCTACTGCATTATACCACCACAATTTCATGGTAAATCTCTCTGCAATTTCAGGGTTTTGCCCACAAGAATCGTAGTGTCCTGGGTACTTCAGCCTTGGAGTACACTATCTGATAGAAAGTATCTGGACATCTATTAGCCAACACTAATATGGTGTAGGTGTGAACTCTGCTGGTGACACTTTCAATGAGGTGTCTGAATGTCTATGTGGAATGGCAGTCCATTTTTCCTCAAGAGCCGAAACCAGAGAAGGCAGTGACGTTGGACACTGGGCTCCAAAGCGAATTCGACGTCTTAACTCATCCAAAAGGTGTTCCGTTGGGTTCAGGTTAGGAATTTGGGCATTCAAGTCCACTCAGCATGTTACTGCCCACAAACCACTGTCTCGAAGATGCTGCTTTATCAAAAAGTGCATTGTAATACTAATACAATCCTCATCTCCGAACTGTTCGTCCACTGTGCGCTCTACGGAGACCTGTAAAATGTGTTCATTTCCTTGTGCATTCAGAGTTTTCTTAAGCGCAATAAGGGCAACACCCTAATCGCGAAAAGCACCTCCATATTCTAAAAACCTCCCCCATAATTTATTTTTGGACTTACAGATGATGGCAGGTAATGTTCTCCAGGCATTCGCTAAACCCCAACCGTTTTACAGGGTTTCCAGAGGGTATACCGTGATCCATCTCTCCAAGTCGTTCGCTTCCTTTAATCCACTGTCCCGAGGTGTCGCTGTTTGCACCACGTCAAGGGCTGCTTAACAATGACATGAGAAATGTGTGGCTTATGAGGAGCTGTTCCTCCTCTGGACACCATTATTTGTAACTATCAACGTACAGTCATTGTTGTAGATGGACTGCTGGTAGCACATTGGGACTCAAGAAAGATTCCTTCCACTGATTTCACGGGATCTTTTTCAACCACTTTCCGCAACGCCTGACAGCCCATTTTGTCAGTACTTACGATCTACCTGGTCTTGGTTTAGCAGTGGCTGTTACTTCGCGTTTTCACTTAACAGTCAAATCACCAACAGTCGACTTCAGCAGCCTTAGAATGGTGAAAATGACCTGATGGATTTGTTACTCAGGTGATGTTCAATGACTGATCCACGTGACAGCTCACTGAGCTCTCCTGAACTACCAATTCTGCTGACACTATTTCTCTACTGAGTACACAATACTCCTTGTCTCCTTTTATATTGTCGGGTCTCGCGACATCTAGTGACCAATTCTGCATTTCGGTGTTTCTTGTTGTCGCATCATTTCAGTACCACATTGTGATGTACCTGTGTCCATACCGCAGCAAAGCTACATTTGCAAAAAATAAAGAAAACATATACTCTCTTCTGACAATGCGTCACACATGTTACATGATGGTCTTAGCACGAGACAAAATCGGCTTGAATGAAATGTAGATGTAGACATCTCTACAGGATCAGTCAAATATGATTCGAATAAAGAGAAAAACGTTGGGTTAAACACCCTTACCATCCTCTACACCTACAAATCCTTAATCCGTCCTATCCTTTGTTATGTCAGTCCCGGCTGGATGTCCGCCCCCCCTCCCCCCCTAATTCTATAAGTCCCTCCAGATCCTCAAGCGCCATGCACTCTGCCTCACCTTCCGTATATGCCTTGCATACCCCACACGGATCCTCTACAACCTGATTCCATTCCCCCATCTGCTCCTATTTCTCAGATATATTCACATACTCTACACCTCCCGCTACCTTGATCCTACTCATCCCATGGTTGCTCCTCTCCACTCGAAACCCTGCCTTCTGCCCCACCTTCACTGTTGTGTACCCACTATCCTCCGTCTCCACACCCTTCATCTCGTTCCCCAAGGTGGCTTCCATCAACTCCCCCTCCTGAATGATGCCCTCTCTCCCTCCTTTCCTCCGTCCCTTCCCTGGGCTCCCTCTTCCCCCCCGCTCCATCCCGTTTTCTCCCCGCCTAACCTCTCCCTGCCTCCCTTCTCCCCCCCACCTCCCCCAAGTCCTTTTGCATTCCTCTCCTCTGCCTTTCCCCACTCCCTGTCGTGTCTGCCCAGC
The DNA here is from genome assembly GCF_021461385.2 of Schistocerca piceifrons. Taxonomy (NCBI): domain Eukaryota; kingdom Metazoa; phylum Arthropoda; class Insecta; order Orthoptera; family Acrididae; genus Schistocerca; species Schistocerca piceifrons. The sequence continues at coordinate 137,759,967 of NC_060144.1, forward strand.
GTCCCCCCCCCCCCTTATGGGTCCTCGTCCTCCATCGGCTCATTCCCCCTCCCCCCTTTCCTTTTTTCCTCTCCTTCCCCCCTTTTCTTTCCCGTCATCTGTCCAGGTTCCCCCCGTGTGCCCTCGGCTGTGGTGTGTCATATTTGTGCCAACTTTTTAGTGCAGTGTTCAGTGTTGTGCATCCTTCTAAAGTGTTGCGAACAGAAATAATGTTGTCACTGGGTGTGAATTTTATATCTCTTCTGAACAGAAACCAGACTGTCACCGTGTTTCTTAATTGTCTATTATTTTTCATCTTCCTGTGTATTTTATTAGCATCATCAACCCTTTGTTTTATGTTTTAAGTTCCACAATTTTACGCCATTTTACCATTTAAGTCACCGATTTTATCGCCAGCTTTTATTATTTATTACCTTCATTTTTTTAAAAAACAAATTCTGTAGGCTGAAGAGCGGTGTACTAAGCTGCTGCCAGCCCGCCCCCTTCGGGGGGAATCGAAACTCAATAAAGAAAAAAAAAAAAAAGAGGGAAACGTCTATCCAAAGAGTGTCATTATACCTGCTGTGATGGTTTACTTATTAGATGACACTAATTTGAGCATTTTTGAGTCACTCTACCGCTTGGAGCTAAGAGCACAGCCGAGGGGCAGATGACACCAATATCAGTCGCGTATTCTTTTGTTTGAAGAATCTTTTCTATACTTCACTGTTTCAGGTATGTCTCCAAAACCCAGAGGAGAGCTCTGTCTGCGTAACTGCTCCACGGGATATCACAGGAGGCGAACGCGCGGCCCCAGTACGGCGGATTATTCAGGAGGTATTCCATGAATAACGGATACCGCGGCTCCTGCTTCCCTGCTTCCAGAGACACGTTCGCGATCGAACGTCTGCAGCAGTCTGCAACCAAACTAAACTGCAGGGTCGCCAGAAGGTGTTTCTGCTAGTCTGGTTCCCAGGTAACCGCCTGCGACTTGCTCTCTAGAATATCACATCGGTTAGACACTGTTGTCGCCTTACCGCATCTACAGGATGTGGTTCATAAGCTAGAATATACAGTGTTGCAATATTATTTCCATTTCCCTGTCCTGTGTTTGAAAGCGACTGTCAACACTCTTCCATATAGAGAGAAGTAACACTGATTAAATATGGTCAGCAGTGGGTAACTGGACATACAGGCATATAATGTGCTGAGATAATCATCGTCGCTTTCTTATCTGCTGTTTCCTGTTACAGGTGATCCAATTGTACATTCCATAAACAAGACACATATCAAGGTTAGGGATGGGAGGCCCAGCATCCTTCTGGCTCAGGCAGTATTATTCTTGTTGCAATTCGCTGACATTACCAATTCTGTCAACACACGTCGAGACCATGGAGGGAGAAGGGAGAGCCCCCTCTGCGCCGCGCCTCGCGCATCCAACCCTTGCCACAAACACCTCTGCATCCTCACTCACCCAGATGCGCGCCATTTCAGCCGAACAATTTCCCACTGCTTTCCAGCAATACACTCTCCATTCTAGCTCAGCCTAAAAGTACCCAAATGAGCTGACAACTTCACACATATGGTAGACACATGCACCATGTCAGCTCCTCACATGCAACACACACAGACCATCGTAACATTTTGTCAATGTTCATAATTCCTCAGTGCTCGGGATATTTGTTATATCTAAAATTTTAATTGTTTTCGCCCAAAAAATATCCATATGAACTGACTGTTCTAACATGTGACACTTACACACACCAGTTTAATGTCATGTCCATGTCAATAATTAATTTAATGCTCCGTGTAACTGTATTATTTATCAATTATTTGCTGTTGCTCTCCATTCAAGGCCTCTGCTGTGTGGTTAGGGGATCAGATGCGTTAGTGAGAAACAGAGTTGACATTATAAAATAATATAGGCTGCAAAAATTTAGTCGAATGGCATCATATCTGGAAATTGGTAATATCAGAAATTTGGTAGGATCTCAAATTCACAGATCGGTAAATTGGATGTACAATTAGTAAACTGCCATCGTCATGTTGCAGATGCACCACAATTACGCTACAATTACGTCATTCACTGTATCTAGCTCGAGAATGACGAGGCTCCCACCACTTTTGAGTAATGTGCTCTCCATTCTAGCTATACAGACAGGGCATAGTTAACAATAATCTTGTTTGGCGTGGTGGTTTACCTGTACACTACGTGAAAAACTGCAGAGCGTTGTTAAACACCACAGAGTAGCAGTTCTGTAAGTTACTCGTTAGCTGACACCACATGGAAGCCCGCTGTAAACACAATTTGTATTTAAAACACTTATGTGTTCTAGCACAGAGGGAAATACGAGCATACTGATAATTTCGCTCACTCCTGGGCTTATGTTTTGACATATAAATATGTTATATATTTTCTCGTTCTAGAATTGGAGGTCGACCATGTTGAGCACTCAACCCTCACTGACCTGTCATAATGAACAACCTCTTCTTTATATGTGTCATCTCGAAGTGAACATAACGTTCCATCTAGGAAGCTTTATAGAACTATCGAAACTGTTTCCGCTGGAAGTTATCTTAACTGTATTTACTATTATGTTTGTAGTCACGTAGCAATATTGTTGTAATAAGATGATGTATGGAGTAAACGATAACACAGACTCCATCAAAAGTCTCACTGTCCTTCCAGTTTCCTAAATACCGTGAGATTAACATTGCTTGTGGGTACCAGAGGTAATTGAACATGTTTCTCCTGCTTGAATATAGCACTTCTGTGGCACATTTTTGGGAGGCAGTGTAGTTCAGTAAAGCTGTATGCAGAAAAACCTATGTAGCCGTGAAATGTAGTCGCATGATTTACCTCTGGTGCTACAGTGTTCTTGTTGCTAGCCTCAGGTAAGTGCCACCAGAACACTGCTATAGGTTTCTGGTATATTTTAACAAATTAATTTTTAACATTATTACAATTGTGCATTGACGTGTGTACAGCACACTAAGACCGTTGGCAACAGACTCAAAAAAAAAAAAAAAAAAAAAAAAAAAAGCGGTCGCAGGTTCGAATCCTGCCTCGGGCATGGATGTGTGTGCTGGCCTTAGGTTAGTTAGGTTTAAGTAGTTCTAAGTCTAGGGGACTGATGACCTCAGATGTTAAGTCCCATAGTGCTTAGAGCCATTTGAACCATTTTAGCTCACAGGACAGCGGCTTATGGTGTTTAATAATGCTCTTCAGTTTGTATGCCGGCGTACAGGTAAATCATTAACTATGTTCTCATCACACACCTTTAATAAATAACGCTGACTCCAGAAAATACGACGCAGCAGTGCTATATTAAAGCAGAAGCTACATTCTTTCTAGTGCCAGCGCAAAAATATGTCGTCCACAGCAACTACTGTAAGAGGCTGCTGTTAAAAATACTCCATATCTGTCTGGCTGTGAGCTAGAAGCACCCCTTCTTCACATTCTCGCACAATTTTGTGTAGAACATTATGTTAACAATTCTTTACAACGGACTTACCATTAAAATGTATCATTTCATCAGTTTTCAACTCTGAAAAAATTGTTGTTACTATTGTATATGTAGGGCGCAGCATGGCGTGATACAACAGTGTCTCGATTTTCTCGTTAAATAGGGAAAATTATCGAAACTGTATAATGCACTTACATTAGGTATTCTGTCGGATGTCATGTGTAAACCAGCACACATTCTACTATGCAAGTATTAAAGCAGCAGGAGGAACATGTTTTTCAGCACATGTTATTTCGTAGGTCTTAAGAAGAAAAGAACCAGAGTATAAAATGCAAACCATTTTTTTCCTGTCTATAAAGTATAGTATAGTTTGAATTTGATACCATACCAAATTACCGATACTGCCAATTTCCAGATTTGGTCCTACTCGACTAATATTCTGCTGACTGTGCTATGATATTATTGTTTTATGCTGTCAGCTCTGCTTCTCACTAAAGCACGTGATCCCCTCGCTATAGAGCAGAGGCCTCGAATGGAGAGCAACAGTGAATGACTAATAAGTAATACAGATACTTTTGACCATTGAATTAATTGTAGACATTGGACATTGCTCACCTATACTTGCATGCAGCTGGCTGCGCTATGGTGGTAGCGTGTGTGTGTGTGGGGGGGGGGGGGGGGCTCTCCCCCTCTATGACCTTGGCATGGGTTAACAAAATTGCTGACTTCAGCAAAATATGAAAAGTATAAATTCCTCAGCACTGCAGATGCTGTGCCTTCCCTCCCTAACCTTGACACGTGTCTTATCTACGACACATGCAGTGGTGTCAGCTGCAATATGACACAGCAGATAAGAAAGCACCGACGCTGATGTCAGCACATTTTGCACCAGGATACCCAATGAACCAATACTGTGGTCTCCTACAGTCTTGCAGATATGTTCGATCCACTTCATTATGAAGGTGCAGTGTGCCCCTGTGCTTTTCTCCAAAAGGTTGTTATCTGCTTTCTTTCTGTAAATAGAATTTTTATTATCTTCCAAGATCACAGGTGAAGATATTTACCTTTTCTATTTTCCATGTATTTAACAAGCCGTCTCCAGATCTTTCACAACGATTGTACTAGTTAGTATTATTGAATAAACATACCATATGGCCTGGTATAACAAACTACACAGTTTGATTAGATTACATAATTCTTCCTTCTTTAGAAGAACGTCTGAACGCCCCACACAGTCATATGACTTTGGGCCTCAATGGTCATTTTCGAGTCATCAGTACGTACAGAAAATTAAAAGACGAGTTGAGTCCAAATTAGAGGTGCCAATTCATGAGACATCGTTCAGTCATAGAGTTCCTTACGTCAGTTTGTTAAAAAAACTGAAATAGGTAATTGTCAAAATCTGTGCTTGTGCTCTTGACAGATACTAAGCGGTCTATTGAAATAAGAAATGATCGGGATGTTCACGTAGATGCTCTGCCTTCTTTTGCATAAAACCATTCTTGTTCCAGAAAAACTATTTTTATACCAGTCTCGGTATCGTTTGTTCGCTGTTTAGTCGCATAGTAATTGTTACTTCATAGGATTTCAGCTGCATAGTATGAAAATCCCTCTACCTATTACATCGTTAACGGCGTACATAAGCAAGGTATCTATTCATTAGAACTATTGTAGCCTGCTTCTTGAACTACTTTCGGAGTAGCGCGTTGTCGCCAGAGGTGGATGCCACTATGGACGTATAAAGAATTTATCCATTTCTCTATATTTGCTGTATAATTTCCTTTCAGTATTCATATATTTACTGTCATTAATTAGTGTCAGACATAGCTATTTGGTCTCCACTATGAGTTTAACTATTTTACGATATAACACTGTGAGAAAATTGTCTAAGTTATGAACACGATGTCACCTTGTAACCAGGGTGCACAGGAAATTGCTTCGCTGCGCCCAAGACGGAAAACTGGAGAAGGGAAACTTTCATAAAGGTTGCCGAAGTTGACCAATATTACGCTACTTGAAGGTCAGAAAAGTTAGATTGCATCATACTTCCTGCCGAGACGATTATTACCTGCGCAGAGTGCTTATCCACGTTCACCACGACTGGCAGGATCGGCGTATAGGAGTTTGACGAGATATCAGAGTATTTTTTTGTACCAGTTTCTGTTTTACTCCATCTTAATGACGATTTTTCTTCGTGCTTTATGCAAAATATTGTTAGTGGGGTTATTTAGTGTACGTAATCGACTAATATGAACTAAATAATCTTCTTTAATTACTATCTCTGTTGACATGGATTTTCTTTACCTTGTCTGATTGCTGATCCACTCAAAGCGGATAATTTCTTTGTATGTTTATAGTGGCACCCACCTCTGGCACCAACATGGTACTCCGAAAGTAGTTCAACAGACGGGATACAATAGTTCTAAGGAATAGATGTCTTGGTTATTAGTTCAGCCTCGTTTGTAATCCTAGTAATGTACAAGTGCCAAGAGAAATCTATTACTCATTTCCATTTCAGCGTTACCGAATAGTCTTCCCTAAGCACTCCAGTTACTGGATTTCATACAGCCTTCCATTTTACTTAGCCTATGTCTGCCTTGATAAATTCACTTCCAAGGTTTACAGTGTCAAGAACACTGAGAAACAGTAAGGAACGTTTATTAACTTCCTTTTTATTTCGTTCGTTTAGATAGTTTTTCGAACGCTGCAGAAATATTGTTCCTACGACCAAAAACCAAAGAAACGAGGCTGATGGTGTTAGTACGAATATATTTGTCGTGGCGTATTAGCTTGTGACTAATTTTTCTACATTGAACTGTAACTTTACTCTGTGCCATATCTCATGAAAATGTACGAATGTATGCTCAGAGGCTGTCGACAGGCAGATTGCTACAAGTATGCTTCCAAGTTCCGTCACAAACGAACTAGACTGACGCTACAAATTGGTGTACATACCAAATGTGTCCGGCTACCAACCCTAGAAAACATCGAGCTGTTATTATGATAGTCCTTCTCTACATATTCACCCTTAAATGCTACAGACTTTTCCAAACGATGGATGACTTGTTGGCGACCTTTGTTGGCGAAGTGCCGGCCCCGAGTGGCCGAGCGGTTCTAGGCGTTACAGTCTGGAACCGCGCCACCGCTACGGTCGCAGCTTCGAATCCTGCCTCGGGCATGGGTGTGTGTGATGTCCTTAGGTTTAAGTAGTTCTAGGTTCTATGGGACTGATGACCACAGCAGTTAAGTCCCATAGTGCTCAGAGCCATTTGAACCATTTTGTTGCCGAAGTGTACATTTTGATTGTTCAGGAAATTTTCGACTCCTAAAATCACGTCGTCGTCATTCCGAAAATGCCCGTAAAGCAGTTTTTTTAGCTTGATCCGAGGAAAGAAGGAGATGTCACTGGGTGTCACTGGGGTTCGAGGCAAAGTCTGACAGACCAAACACGGAGCTCGTTTGACTGTTCCCTGTGTAGAATGTTTAGTAGAATCGTTGAGTAAAAATGCATAATTTGACAGCATCAGGTGACGCTTCGCCTTGACAGTCTCCTGTAACATCGTGAAGAATTTCTTTAGTTTGGTACTATGACGATTTGTCCCGTAGGAAGGTATACTTTTAACACGACATCACTTAGCGTCAGCTTGTCCTATGGTGGTTTGGTCTTCGTCTTTTTCGGCGATGGTGTATCCACTTGATTCCAATGGGAGTAATAACGATAATATGTTGTGTCCACTATAAATCCTCTTGTAAATACACTCCTGGAAATGGAAAAAAGAACACATTGACACCGGTGTGTCAGACCCACCATACTTGCTCCGGACACTGCGAGAGGGCTGTACAAGCAATGATCACACGCGCGGCACAGCGGACACACCAGGAACCGCGGTGTTGGCCGTCGAATGGCGCTAGCTGCGCAGCATTTGTGCACCGCCGCCGTCAGTGCAGCCAGTTTGCCGTGGCATACGGAGCTCCATCGCAGTCTTTAACACTGGTAGCATGCCGCGACAGCGCGGACGTGAACCGTATGTGCAGTTGACGGACTTTGAGCGAGGGCGTATAGTGGGCATGCGGGAGGCCGGGTGGACGTACCGCCGAATTGCTCAACACGTGGGGCGTGAGGTCTCCACAGTACATCGATGTTGTCGCCAGTGGTCGGCGGAAGGTGCACGTGCCCGTCGACCTGGGACCGGACCGCAGCGACGCACGGATGCACGCCAAGACCGTAGGATCCTACGCAGTGCCGTAGGGGACCGCACCGCCACTTCCCAGCAAATTAGGGACACTGTTGCTCCTGGGGTATCGGCGAGGACCATTCGCAACCGTCTCCATGAAGCTGGGCTACGGTCCCGCACACCGTTAGGCCGTCTTCCGCTCACGCCCCAACATCGTGCAGCCCGCCTCCAGTGGTGTCGCGACAGGCGTGAATGGAGGGACGAATGGAGACGTGTCGTCTTCAGCGATGAGAGTCGCTTCTGCCTTGGTGCCAATGATGGTCGTATGCGTGTTTGGCGCCGTGCAGGTGAGCGCCACAATAAGGACTGCATACGACCAAGGCACACAGGGCCAACACCCGGCATCATGGTGTGGGGAGCGATCTCCTACACTGGCCGTACACCACTGGTGATCGTCGAGGGGACACTGAATAGTGCACGGTACATCCAAACCGTCATCGAACCCATCGTTCTACCATTCCTAGACCGGCAAGGGAACTTGCTGTTCCAACAGGACAATGCACGTCCGCATGTATCCCGTGCCACCCAACGTGCTCTAGAAGGTGTAAGTCAACTACCCTGGCCAGCAAGCTCTCCGGATCTGTCCCCCATTGAGCATGTTTGGGACTGGATGAAGCGTCGTCTCACGCGGTCTGCACGTCCAGCACGAACGCTGGTCCAACTGAGGCGCCAGGTGGAAATGGCATGGCATGCCGTTCCGTAGGACTACATCCAGCATCTCTGCGATCGTCTCCATGGGAGAATAGCAGCCTGCATTGCTGCGAAAGGTGGATATACACTGTACTAGTGCCGACATTGTGCATGCTCTGTTGCCTGTGTCTATGTGCCTGTGGTTCTGTCAGTGTGATCATGTGACGTATCTGACCCCAGGAATGTGTCAATAAAGTTTCCCCTTCCTGGGACAATGAATTCACGGTGTTCTTATTTCAATTTCCAGGAGTGTAGGTTCTTAAATGAAAGGACATACTGACGAGAATCTCACAGTAATTTAGCTCCCATATTAACAACAATAGATCAGTTATACATGCTGACGTCACAAGCAGAAGATGAAGAGATCGAGAAAGTGTGTGAGTATACTGGAAGGGTAATTCACTACGTAAAGCAAGACCACAGTGTAATAAGCATGTGGAATTTGAATTCTTTAGTGGAGTAAGGAATAAAAAACTTATAGGGAAATGCAGGTTTGACAGTAGGAATGAGAGAGAGAAAAGTTCTGCAATAAATTCCAAGTAGTAATAAGATCAAGGAAAGAGGAGGAAGTGCATGTGGTAAAGGCTTGGAGACATGGAAAGATTCCAACTAGATTATATCATGATCAGACAGAGATTCTTTAACTAGATATTGGATTGAAAGGTGTATCCAGGAGCAGATATGTGCTCCTATCATAAACTACAGTGATGAAGAGTACATTGAAGTTTAAGAGAAATGTATGGAAGAATTGTTGTAGAGGGGAGTGAGATACTGAATTACTGAGGATTGATGAGTTGCGCTTATTCTCTAAGGCTGTATATATTGCTGTAATGGACACGAGAGTAGGCGTTCATTTGAAGAGGAATCTACATATCTAAAAAAGACAAGTCTCGGAAGATAGACAAGCATAGGTCAAGGAAAGTAGATACGAAGAAGCTCTGGGTAACAGAAGAAATGCTTCAACTGATCGAGGAAAGAAGGAACTACAAAAATGTTCTGGAATACGCAGAAATACAACAATATGTAATTTAGGAATGAAACACATGGCCAGTGCAAGAACGCCAGGGCGAAAAGGCTGCCAGAAAAGATGCAGAAGAAGGAAACGCTTGTCAGAAGGATAGATTCAGCTTATAGAAAAGTCCAAGCAACTTTTGGAGAAATTAAAACAAAGGGCATCGAGATTAAGTGTGCAATAGGAATTCCACTGATAAACACACAGAAAAGAGCAGATAGGTGGAAAGAGTACATTAAGGATTTTACATGGGAGAGGTGAGAGTCTACATGAAAAACATAAGGGATCCATTATTACACTCAGGATTGAAAAAGGGTTTGGAAGACGCAATCGAATGAGATAGAACAGATGGATGACGATTATATTAGAAGCAAGAATTAAGAAAAATTAAGACAGGATCATTGGATTTGTCGACGAAGGAAAGGCGTTCGACAGTGTAAAATGGTGAAAGGTGAACTTCCTGGCAGATTAAAACTGTGTGCTGGACCGAGACTCGAACTCGGGACCTTGCCTTTCGCGGGCAAGTGCTCTACCCGAGTTCGAGTCTCGGTCCGGCACGCAGTTTTAATCTGCCAGGAAGTTTCAAATCCAGCGTATACTCCGCTGCAGAGTGAAAATTCATTATGGTGAAAGGTGTTCGAAATGCTAAGAAAAATAGCAATAAGTTATAGGAGAAGACGGGTAATAACTTATGCATCTGATCAACAGTATCCGAACACACCTATTTAATGCAAAATGAACCACTATGTGTCACGAGAGGCAGGTTCGACAGTACAAAAAGAGGCGGTAGTACTGAGTTGTCACCAGAGAAGCAAAATGGGTCGGTCAGGAAGGCACGGTGACGGAGAATTTGGACTACTCATTGACTGTCACATGAGTAACAAATCCATCAGGGACATTTCAGCTCTTCTAAAGCTGTCCATGTCGACTGTTCAGAATGGGTCGGTCAGAAGGCCACGGTGACGGCGATCTTGGACTACTCATTGAATGTCACATGAGTAACAAATCCATCAGGGACATTTCAGCTCTTCTAAAGCTGTCCATGTCGACTGTTCAGAATGGGTCGGTCAGAAGGCCACGGTGACGGCGATCTTGGACTACTCATTGAATGTCACATGAGTAACAAATCCATCACGGACATTTCAGCTCTTCTAAAGCTGTCCATGTCGACTGTTCAGAATGGGTCGGTCAGAAGGCCACGGTGACGGCGATCTTGGACTACTCATTGAATGTCACATGAGTAACAAATCCATCAGGGACCTTTCAGCTCTTCTAAAGCTGTCCATGTCGACTGTGCAGAATGGGTCGGTCAGAAGGCCACGGTGACGGCGATCTTGGACTACTCATTGAATGTCACATGAGTAACAAATCCATCAGGGACATTTCAGCTCTTCTAAAGGTGTCCACATCGACTGGTGGGCTGTGATTGTGATGTGGGAACACGAAGGACCACAGCCAAAACAAGACCAGGCAGATCTCGTGTAATGACGGACTGGAACCGTCAAGCATGGCGGAGGATGGTTGTAAGGAAATGAAATCAGCGGAAGGAGTCACTCGTGAGTTGTAAAGTGGAACCAGCGGTTCTCCTAGCACAATGAGTGTGTGTTGACAGTTAAAAGGCATGCAGTAGAATACGTACAGCTCCTCATAAGCCACACACTTCGGCAGTCAGTGCTACGAGACGCCTGAGCAACGCTAATTGACAGTGGATGTCTGAAAACGTGTGATTTGGAGTGATGAGTCACGCTGTGCCCTGTAGCAAGCTGATGGAAGGGTTTGGGTTTGCGACTGCCTGAAGAATGTTACTTGCCGTCAAGTGTAGTGCCAACAGTGGAGTACGCAGAAGGTAGTATCGTTGTATGGAGGTGCCGATGCGAAAGGATATGAATACATTTTACAGAATTGGGTACTGCGCACAATAGAGGAACATTTCTAAGACGATAATCATCATCTTTGAGGGCAATAACACCCCGAAAATTAACTGGTCTGCCCAGAGTCCCAATCTTAACCCAATGGAACACTTTGGGACGAGTTAGAACGTCGATTTCGCTCCAGACCCCAGCGTCCAATACCATTACCATCTCCGGTTTTGGCTCTTTAGCAAGAATGGGTTGCTATTCCTCCACAGATATTGAGACACCTCACTGAAAGTGCCATGAGCAGGACTTAAGCAGTCATAAAATCGAGTTAACAATTTAACAAATAGAGAATATGGACTGTCGTGTAGCGTGCCCCATTAGACGACATACGTGGACACGCAGTGTACAAGACTTACTCACATCTGATTAAAACGTAAATAAATATATTTGTTTAAATACTGGTTTTTCATTCTAAATAATTAAAGAAAATGAACGCAACAAATTTAATAAAAAAAGCTAATTATGTGTGTGCCTTTTGTAAGAAATAATGAAAAAGGAAGAAAAGTACGGCGACTGGAATAAATTAAAAACTTAACAATTCATTCATAGTTGTAATCCAATTAGAAAGTAGCTGCTAAGCTACCTGTGTATGTATAACATGGCTTAGCTGCTTGCAGCCCTTAGGAAACAGGAACTTAACATGAAAATGAGTTGTTCAACCTCAGTTTTCAACCTTTACCAATAACTATTCTTCATGCCCCAATAGTGGTATATTCCTCGATTACAAAACGATTTTTGAGCAGAGTTTCAAAAATTAGAATCAATAGGAAAGCGCTGCTTACTTTTTGTAGTATTGAACCCCTTATTACTTCTTCGAGGAAAATAGCGAGTCGTCGATCGACTACGTTTACTTTTATTTACCTGTTTTATTTGATATTTTGATTGTATGTATCTTGAAACGCTTGCTGAAAAAGTGTGAGGAAGTCTTAGAATTTATCAATCTTTGCGCAATGTCTCCGTTTGATACTGGAAATAGTAGTAATAAAAAATTGAAAATCTGTTATTTCCAGTTATTTTGAGTGGTCTGAAAAGACTGGTTAAACTGGAGATTAAAAAAAAAAACAACTGCTATAACCCAAAACCGTTTGTTACAACGATATTCACCACCCCTGTTCCAGCACGCTTCGGTACTCATTAGGCGACTAAAGAAGTCATCGGAATTGTGATCAGGTAACTTCACGCTCTGGCTTCACATGACTATAAACATATAACTGTTTAATTGTGATTTCCTGAAGTGTTATACAGCCTAAAAGCAACCCACATCACAATTAAAATCGCAGGTTACAAACAGTGAGTTTTATCATATCACAGCCTTTTCTCGCTACGAATTTCATACTATAATATTGGGCTTACAGCACAGTGCAAGACATAACTAATTTGCAATCATTTCTTACGAGTGGTTGTTGTGATCCTGTATGCGAAAGACTGATGTCAAATGTACCATGAAAAATGTTTGTGAGTGTGTAACTTCCCTTATCCTGGTTTTCTATTTGAGTGGACACTGTCGAATACCGTCACGTCTAAACTTCCTGTAGATATTTTTTCTTACAACCATGCATCTAAATCTACACCTACACAGATGCTCCACAAGCCTACGCAATGTGTAAGGCGGGGGGCGGGGGGGTACATCTTTCCAATACTTGTCATTTACACTCTTAAACAGGGCGAGGGAAAAACGACTGTCTATATGCCTAATTTCTCGACTCTTATCTTCGTGGTCCTTACGTGCAATGTACACTACCGGCCATTAAAATTGCTACACCACGAAGTTGACGTGCTACAGATCCGAAATTTAAGAGACAGGAAAAAGATGCTGTGATATGCAAATAATTAGCTCTTCATAGCATTCACACAAGGTTGGCGCCGGTGGCGACACCTACAACGTGCTGACATGATGAAGGTTTCCAACCGATTTCTCATACACAAACAACAGATGACCGCCGTTGCCTGCTGAACCGTTGTTGTGATGCCTCGTGTAAGGACGAGAAATGCGTACCATCACGTTTCCGACTTTGATAAAGGTCGGATTGTAGCCTATCGCGATTGCGGTTTATCGTATCGCGACATTGCTATTCGCGTTGGTTGAGATCCAATGACTGAATGTGGAATCGGTGGGTTCAGGAGGGAAATACCGAACGCCGTGCTGGATCCCAACGACCTCGTATCACTAGCAGTCGAGATGGCAGGCATCTTATCCGCATGGCTGTAACGGATCGTGCAGCCACGTCTCGATCCCTGAGTCAACAGAAGGGGACGTTTGCAAGACGACAACCATGTTCACGAACGGTTCGACGATGGTTGCAGCAGCATGGACTATTAGCTCGGAGACCATGACTGCGGTTACCCTTGACGCTGCATCACAGACAGGAGCCCCTGCGATGGTGTACTCAACGACGAACCTGGGTGCACGAATGGCAAAACGTCATTTTTTCGGATGAATCCAGATTCTGTTTACAGCATCATGATGGTCGCATCCGTGTTTGGCGACATCGCGGTGAACGCACGTTGGAAGCGTGTATTAGTCATCGCTATACTGGCGTATCACCCGGCGTGATGGTATGGGGTGCCATTGGTTACACGTCTCGGTCACCTCTTGTTGGCATTGACGGTACTTTAAACAGTGAACGTTTCGTTTCAGATGTGTTACGACCCGTGGCTCTACCCTTCCATCGATCCCTGCGAAACCCTACATTTCAGCAGGATAATGCACGACCGCATGTTGTAGGTCCCGTACGGGTCTTCCTGGATACAGAAAATGCTCGACTGGTGCCCTGGCCAGGACATTCTCCAGATCTCTCACCAACTGAAAAGTCTGGTCAATAGTGGCCGAGCAACTGGCTCGTCACAATACGCCAGTCACTACTCTTGATGAACTGTGGTATGGTGTTGAAGTTGCATGGGCAGCTGTACCTGTACAAGCCATCCAAGCTCCGTTTGACAATGCCCAGGCGTATCAAGGCCGTTATTACGGTCAGAGGTGGTTGTTCTGGGTACTGATTTTTCAGGATCTATGCACCCAAATTGCGTGAAAATGTAATCACATGTGGGTCCTGGTATAATATATTTGTCCAATGAATACCCGTTTATCATCTGCATTTCTTCTTGGTATAGCAATTTTAATGGCCGGTAGTGTATGTTGGAGGCAGTAGAATCGTGCGGTAATCAGCTCCAAATGCCGCTTCCCAAAATGTTTTCAACTGTATTTCTTGAAAAGAAGGTCACTTTCCGTCAAGGGATTACCATTTGAGATCCCGAAGCATCTCCGTAACACGTACTTGTTATTCGAACCTACCGGTGACAAATCTAGTATCCCGCCTCTCAACTGCTTCAACGTCTTCCTTCAATCAGACCTGCTAGAGATCCCAAACACTCAAGCAGTACTCAAGAATAGGTCGCACCAGCGTCCTATATGCGGTCTCTTTTACAGGTGAACCACTCTTTCCTAAAATGCTCCCAATAAACCATTTGCCTTCCCTACCACAGTTCTCACATGCTCGTCCCATACCATCTCGCTTTGCAGCCTTACTCGCAGATATTTGAAAGACTTGACTGTGTCAAGCACTACAGTAGTAATACTATAACGGAACATTATAGTTTTTTTCTTCCTACTCATCCGCTTTAACTTATATTTTTCCACATTTAGAGATAGTTGCCATTCATCGCACCATTTAGAAATTTTATCTAAATCGTCATGTATCTTCCTACAGTCACTCAACTTCGACTCCTTACCGTGCACCACAGCATCATTAGCAAACAACCGCAGACTGCTGCCCACCCCGTCCGCCAAATCATTTATGGATACAGAAACAACAGCTTTGCTATCACACTTACCTGAGGCACTTCTGGCGAGGCCCTTGTCTCTGAAGAACATTCACCGTCGAGGACAACATACTGGGCTCCTTTACTTAAGAAGTCTTCGAGCCATTCACATACCTGTGAATTTATTCCATATGCTGAAACCTTAGTTAACAGCCTGCAATGGGGCACCGTGTCAAATGCTTTCCGGAAATCTCGAAATATAGCATTTTTCTGTTGCTTTTCATCCATAGTTCGCAGTATATCATGTGAGAAAAGGACAGAAAAGGGGAAGCTGAGTTTCGCGCGAGTAGTGCTTTCTAAAACCACGTTGATTCTTGGACACAAGATTCTCAGTCTCTTTCTCGCAGAAACACTCTCCTAGGCTTCTTGACTGATTTACTATCGTTCGTAACCATAGCTGCTGTAACGACGTCATGAGCGCGTATCCGCGTTTCTATACTGACATTCTCGATGAGGTGCGACCCATTTATAGTTACAAGATCTAAGATATTTCCATTGCCTTTGGGCTGCCGAGCTAGCTGCTCAAGACAGTTTTTAGAAAAAGTGTTCAAAAGTATTTCGATTGACCGTTTGCCTGAGAATATGTTCGAGGATTCTGCAGCAAAACAAAGTTAGGAATATTGGTCTGCAATTTTGTCCATCCATTCTTTTACTATTATTATATAATGGAATCGCCCGCGCTTTTTCCAGTCGCTTCACCCTTTGTGCTGCCTGAGAGATTCAGGATAAATGAGAGCTAGGCCAATGCCGTATAGTATTCTTCGTAAAACCAAATTTGGATTACATTCAGACCTGGTGATTTATTTGCTTTTAAATCTTTCAATTGTTTCTCTCCGTCAGGGATGCTTATTACTACGTCGTCCATACGGCTGTCTGTCCGATGGTCAAATGTCGGTATGTTTGTTTGATTGTCCTGTGTAATGATTTCTTGAACGTGAAATTTAAAGCTTCGGCTTTCGTTTTTCTGTCTTCAACTGCCACGCCAGACTGGTCAACAAGGGACTGAATGGAAGTCTTAGACCAGCTTAGCGATTTTACACAGTACCAGAACTTTCTCGGGTTTCTGCCAGATATTTTGCTAAGGTGTAACGATGTTACCTTTTGTATGCCTCGAGCATGGATCTTTTCACAGGCGCACGAATCTCTACTAACCTTTGCTTGTTGTCATTTGTGAGCTCCCTTTTGAACCGGGAGTGCAATATCCTCTGGCTCCTCAGCATCTTCCGAATTTCGTTATTAAATCATGGTGAATCTTTTCCATCCTTCATCCACTTACTAGGCACAAACTCTCCGGGCCACAATTTACAATCTGCTTAAACTTTGGCCATAATTCCTCTACTTTTGTCTTACAGGAACTAAGCGATGTCACTTCACTAAGTTAGATGCTAACCACTGTTTCTCTGGTCCATCTAGCAGAATCTCTCTCCTAGCTATCTTATTTACTTTCGTAATCATAGTTGCTATAAAGAAACCATGATCGCGAATCCTCATTTCTACACTGAAATTGTCGGTGAGGTCAGGCCTATTTGAAGATACAAGGTTTAAGATATTTCCATTTCGTGCGGGCTACCGAGCTAGCAACTCAACAGTTTCCAGAAAATACGATCAAAAGTATTTCGCATGACTGCCTGTCTGTACCCCCCGCAATGGATCCAGAGACATCCCAGTCATTACTCGGTAGCTTAAAGTCACTTCCAACTAGTATTGCATCATATGGGCATTTCCGCGCTACTGATCGTAGCCTTTCTTTGAATGTCTGTAGAACTGTCACAGCGGAGTCCCGTGGTTGGTAAAAACATCCAACAATTAACTTCGTTCCAACTACACCTGCTATACGCGACCAGATAATTTGACTGTCACACTCAACTTTGACCGCAATAGAGAAAATATTTTTGTCAACTGCAACTCCCCCTCCCATGGCCTCTAATCTGGCTTTCTAATATACGTTCCACGATTCGTTAAAATAACAGAGCTTTTCTCTTCGGATGTCATACAGCTCTCAGTATCAAGAATAATTTGAGCGCGAGGGCAATAAATTCGGGAACTTTATTACGAATACTTCTATAGCTTACTGATAAAATTTTGACAGTCGAAGTGTCTTTACTCTGAACACTGCCTGACTACCCTTGCTGCGTGCTCTGCTGAGCTATCATGGGGGGTTCTCGTTAGAGGCGAATATGTTTTCTCTGCCGCTTTTCAAGTCATTTAATATCGTTTTTGTGGTGAATTGGTAGAACAGAACCAAAATGAAGACTGGTCAGTTCAGA
The DNA here is from genome assembly GCF_021461385.2 of Schistocerca piceifrons. Taxonomy (NCBI): domain Eukaryota; kingdom Metazoa; phylum Arthropoda; class Insecta; order Orthoptera; family Acrididae; genus Schistocerca; species Schistocerca piceifrons. The sequence continues at coordinate 137,777,355 of NC_060144.1, forward strand.
ACTTTAAGTGACTATTTCGTGTTTTTATTTATTTACTAAACAAAGTTTAATATCGAAATGATGGACTTTTAATGGGATCATGGGCAGTGAGGTATCGATAAAGAATCCCGATACACTCTCACCTCAAGATCATCACTCCTCGCGTGCTGTTCAGCCCTGACAGCATCATCCATCACTGTGATTCTTTCCTGACATTTATATCAACAACAAAGAAAATCTCACTTACGCTTAACTTCCGAGTTTTCTCCTCTCCATCAACTACTGTATTAATATTATACGGATGGGAAGCTTTTAAGTATAGATCATCACTCCTTGCGTGCTGTTCAGCCCTGACAGCATCATCCATCACTGTGATTCTTTCCTGACATTTATATCAACAACAAAGAAAATCTCACTTACGCTTAACTTCCGAGTTTTCTCCTTTCCATCAACTACTGTGTTAATATTATACGGATGGGAAGCTTTTAAGTATAGAAGGGTAAATATTTAGAAAAATTATTGACCCCTTAATCGATGAAAATCACATGGAGGATCAAAAAAGGGAGAACTTCGAGAACTGTAAAAATACACAGTAGAAGTGCTAAACAAGACGATATTGAGCCGGCCGGTGTGGACGAGCGGTTCTAGGCGCTTCAGTCTGGATCCGCGCGACCGCTACGGTGGCAGGTTCGAATCCTGCCTCGGGCATGGATGTGTGTGATGTCCTTAGGTTAGTTAGGTTTAAGTAGTTCCAAGTTCTAGGGGACTGATGACCTCAGGTGTTAAGTCCCATAGTGCTCAGAGCCATTTGAATTTGAACGATATTGAACTGGGCTTGTGACATAGCCAAAATATCAGAAAATAGAGAGACAACTCATTTTAATTTTTTTTTACCTCCTACATAGTTACGGGTCGTGTTATTTTTATTATTACAGAATTTTAACTGATTGCACATGTACAAGTCCTCTGCGCTACAAAATAAGTTTACTGTTTACCTTTGTTACGTTAATGCGATTATAGGTCACCACTACGTTTCTTATGGCAATATGCTAGTTTGTTAGTATATTATAAGTAGATTAGAAATACGCTAAATCTACGTCAGTATAATTCATTTGTTTCTATTATATGTGTTTATTACTTTAGAAAAGCTCCCTAGCATTTATTGTCTAATAATGTTTTATAGCATTCCTATGTTTCTGCGACAATGTGTAGCTCAAATGAGGAGTGTGGAAAGATACACAGTTGTTACTATACTTCTCTCAGATTTAGCTCCCAGCCAGGTGATATGATCCCAATCCCTAACCACTGGAGCCGGTGCATGTTGTTCTGTTGCACTGAAGCGTGAGGCGATCAGATGAGAATGTGCATAGCTGCCACAGAACCCAAAATCTCCATCCAAGAATACGTACAGTAGCATTCTCTACGATAATAGGTGGGACGACAGGAAGGAGAGATGGCGAGACGAAATCGAAGATGACACAGATTGGATGAACATCAACGCAAAACAACCAAAGATCTCGATATAAGGAAACGGAAGAGACTCGAGAGCAGGAGTAAGGCATTGATTGTTTCTTGCCGCTAACATACTTCACATACGACCGAATCTCTTTGGATTTTGTGCCAGGTTTCGAGACAAAGTTTCGTTGTGGAAACTGTTATAGGCATCTCGCATTTAAGTCCGTGCTAAATTTCGAGCTTCTGTAAAAGATCGCCAATCTTCGGGATTTTGCGTCTGTTTAAATTTGGCAAGTTTGTTTCGTTGTTTCTGAAACAGTGTTCTAACCCGTTTTGTGTACCAAGGAGGATCAGCTCCGTCGTTTGTTAATTTATTTGGTATAAATCTCTCAATTGCTCCCGATACTATTTCTTTGAATCCAAGCCACATCTGGTCTACACTTATATTATTGATTTGAAATGAGTGGAGATTGTCTCTCAGGAAGGCTTCAAGTGAATTTTTATCTGCTTTTTTGAATAGGTATATTTTTCGATTATTTTTCGAGGATTTGGGGATTGCAATGTTCAATCTCGCTATGACAACTCTGTGTTCACTAATCCTTGAATCGGTTTTGATGCTCGTTATTAACTCAGGATTATTTGTTGCTAAGAGGTCATGTGTGTTTTTTCACAACCGTTTACTATTCGCGTGGGCTCATGAACTAACTGCTCGAAATAATTTTCAGAGAATGCGTTTAGCACAATTTCGGATGATATATTATGCGTACCTCCGGAATTAAACATGAATTTTTACCAGCATATTGAGAGTAAATTAAAGTCACTACCTAATATTATCGTATGAGTCGAGTATGTGTTTGAAATCAAACTCAAGTTTTCTATGAACCTTTCAGCAACTGAATCATCCGAATTGGGAGGTCGGTAAGAGGATCCAATTATTATTTTATTCCGGTTGCTAACAATGACCTCTGCCCATACTAACTCACAGGAAGTTGCTGTTTCAATTTGGCGACAAGATAAACTACTTCTGACAGCAACAAACACGACACCGCCAACCATGTTTAGCCTATCCTTTCGGAACACCGTTAGGTTCTTCGCAAAAATTTCGGCTGAGCGTATATCCGGCTTTAACCAGCTTTCAGTGCCTATATCGATTTGTGCATCAGTGCTTTCTATTAGCGCTTGGAGCTCTGATATTTTGTCTGGTACTTTGTCACATGTCAAGTAAATGTATAAGGCAGTTCTTCCACTGGAGCAACGCAGCTGTAATGGAAATGCAGCACGACGGCAACACATCTTTCTGTTACAGTTGGATGACAGTCCTCCACTTCGTACACTGATAGACCACTTTTGCGACTGGTGATTGATTTAAAAGTGCTGGTTTTTATCACTCTGCTACACGATGGCAAGCCACAAAATTGTTATGTCCTCTTTGGGGTTTCGGTATTCGAGAAGCTTAAAATAAAGCGGAAATTTTGTATTTATCCTCTCATTTGTGTTAAACACGTTCAGCTTTCGTATTAGCGCAGTAACCTGAAAAAGAAGAAGTAAAATTCTAGCGAATTTATAGAACGCCGAAGTAACTGTTCGAGAAGATTGCTACAGTCTTCGTCTAGTCGCTACAAAAAAGGACGCAAACTGGAGTAAGTGTCTCTCAGTTGCAATGTATAAAGGAAATAGTGGACAAAACATGAAAAACAACAGTCTATTAAGAACTCCATATACTTATAAATTTATGCACATTACATACAGTACAATTTCACTCCATTTGAACCATTTTCTTAATATAAAGAAATGAAAAATAACGATGTAAGTTCTCAGAATAAAACATTTGGCCCACAAGCATCACATTGCCAGCAACTATCTTTGCACGCCGGCAAACCTGAGAGGTATATGCTTTGTGGGATTTAGTATCTGTAGTTGAGGTTACACGTTCATGACTGAGGTGATGCATGTGAAAAAATGGTTCAAAAGGCTCTGAGCACTATGGGACTTAACTTCTGAGGTCATGAGTCTCCTAGAACTTAGAACTACATAAACCTAACTAACCTAAGGACATCACACACATCAATGCCCGAGGCAGGATTCGAACCTCGGACCGTAGCGGTCGCGCGGTTCCAGACTGTAGCGCCTAGAACAGCTCGGCCACTCCGGTCGATGATGCATGTGAAGTCAGTAGTGGGAATGGTGATGATTATGATGAGTTAAAAGAGTCTAGAATACCATCAGACGTCGGTATCATTTCGCTTCTGAAGCAGTGAAACTGTTTAGTAGATTTAATAAGTAATATTTTCTGCGACTTTGTTTTGTGACAGTACACTGCTACCTACTGAAATCTATAAGAGCTTTGTGTGCTGCAAATATCTGCGACTGGTCTTTTTCCTTTTCCACAGTATGTCTGGTCTTTAGTTCGAGAAATAGAGATGTAGGATAGGATTTATTGTAAGGCAACATTGGCTGGCACGGATTCGTATTATTAAGGGTGCCATGTTCACTTGTTAATTCTTGAACAAAGAGTGTGTACACAGATACCTCTCCATTGCTTCAGCCAGCGTGTCGCAAACCATTTGGTCTCAATTAGGCATTGCTAACTACGAAATACCACATAATGCGGGGAGAGTTGCTCCTAAGTCTCTTCAAAGTCGCGACGGAAATTCAAAACAGTTGCATCGGAGTTGGTTGCTTGGGAGCTTACAGTTGCGTTGCAGTTGTGGTAATGCAGTGTTATGGATCAGATTCTCAAGCGATTGATGTCTGACGCTATTGCGACGCTGCCCTGCAGTTGTGTTGGAGCAGTGGACGAACGGCCGAAGTGTGGTCGAAATGCGCAGCTAGTGCAGCCCTGCTTTTCTTTCACTTGTGACTTTGACATATTGTAACTACGCTCTTCGTTTCTGCCAGTTTGGTAACGGTGCTAATGTCCGACTCGTTCAGCGTCACCCCCCTGCCCCCTCCCTTCCCCGTCAAGCCATTAATGTCGTGCTGTTAGCGGGGCGCCCCTGTTGCGCAGTGACCTTCCATGCTGGCGAGTGTTGCGGGCCAGCGCAACCTAGTGGGTCGAGAGCGCAGCAGGGTCCGCCTGCCTAGTTGGTTGGCTGGCGGCGCCGCGTGGTTTCGATTTCTTAGGGCAGTCCAGTACTTAGGCACCGTGTTCTGCCGCAGTGCGGCGGACACCCTGTCGCCAGCAGCAGCAAGGTCCGCTGTCCCTTCTTCACGTCTCAGCACCTAAGCCCACCGGACAATAACTTAATCGCCTCTGGAGACATCACGCTAATACCGTGCAACCTCGCCTCTAACCTTGATAACGTCCTCAGTTCGTCTGAGAAGAGAGCTTCCAAGTTTCTTTAGCTCTGCCATATCCACCTGACGCCACACACTGATAATTAGATTTCTTAGAGCTACCAATCTGCGAGGATTTTGATTACTACTTTTCATTTGATGTTCCAAATAGTGCCAGACATCTTATATGGAATTTCGCGGGCCATATATGATGGGGTGTCTGAATGTCGGCAAGGAGCGTGTGCATACAGCCCTATGAATACTGCTGGTGTCGCCTTGGAAGATGGGTATGTCAACATGAGTTTCATCATGAAGGCGTAGCTGAAAGTGTAACACTTGGTCATCGACAGTTTTGTCTAGAAGTCCGTGTTTATGTCGACATTAGGAAGAAACTTGCCCGTGACTGTAAAAACGATCTTCAATTTAATTTTATTGTGTCATGATCAGTTTCCTGAGATCCACATACATCTAATCAGTAGGAGGTATGTTTTTTCCTGGGATTACAACTTGCTGTCATCTCTGTCCAGCAGTTAGTAGCATCATCATCATCATCTTCTTCTTCTTCTTCTTCACTTCAAGAGTTAGGTCTTTGTTTTGTTTTGCCTGTTATGTACTAATCGCTTCCTTGGCCTCCCTTCACTTCTTCTCCCAACTTGCTTAAATCTTCTTATCTGCAGAGGTAAGCCTTCCCCACTCATTCTTTCGAGATGTTCATTCGAGTTTCTCCTATTTTCTTGCATTTAATTGGTGATATTAAATATATTCAGTCTTCCTTAATTTACGAATTTATAAATCTGTCAGCTCTTCTGCATCCGTTATCTGATCTTAGGAACTTCATCTGTGTTGTCTGTATGCGACTTTCTTGACGTTTAGTTGTAACCCACTATTCACTTCCGTAAACAAGCACTGGAACTGCAACTGTCCTGCAAAATTTCAGTTTTGTTTGTTTCCTCCTTTTAGTTCTTAGACACTTTATTGTTGCACATACATTCCCAAACATTCCTAATTTCTTCTCAATGTCCTCGGCATACTTATATGTGTATAAGTGGTTAAAATGTTTGACTGTTCTATTGATAGCTACAGTCTTTGTCCGTTAACGATTATTTCCTTTAAAAGCCATTGATTTTGTCTTCTTTTCTGAAATAGTCAAATGATTCTCTTCACAAATCCTACGTCGTAAATGTATTCCCTTTTGTAGATCATCTTTCGCCGGCAATATGGCATCGACTACATATAAAAGACAATTCACGCGGCAATTTCGGTTATTCTTAACTCCCCTGTTAAAGACCTCCTTCCATTTCCGAAACGTGTGATCTAAATAAATCTTAAAAATTGTGGGTGAAACGCTGTACCCTTGCCTAACTCGTTTGTTTCAGGCTATACGCCGTGTCAGAGTATCAGCCATATCTAAAATTACTGTCGTGAGCTTGCACAGAGCATTTAAAAAGCTATTAGCACTTGTGGATATCCTATTTTCCTCATAATTCTCCGCAGTTTCTTTCTAACGTTATCGAATGTCACAATAAAATCAGTGAATACTGAATGGGTTTCCCTAATATACCCCTTCTGTTTTTTAATTGTTCATTAATTACAAACACAGCATCTGTTTTCGACCTGCCCTTCGAAATTTCATTTGTTGGTAGCCTAATAAATTCTTAGCTATAACCTCTAACTTCCTGTTCACTATTCTTGTATAAACTTTGTGTGCAATGAACAGTAAGCTGATTGCTCTATAGTTATCGCTGTTATTACGGTCTCCTTTTTTACATAGTGATATTACTTTTGCTTATGACCATGCTTCGGGAACAAATCCGTTTCTCAAACATGTACTAAATAAATGTACTAGTCTGTTTTCGGTTGGCTGCCACCACATTTTAGCGGTGTAGCGTCTATGCCTCGCATACCAGCAAATTTTCTATTATTTGCGCAGTTGGGGGCTTCTCTTAATTCATCCATACATAAATCGTCTACACGCCCTATTTCAATTTCATCTAGTTTATTCGATATGGAGCTTGTTTCAGTATACCACCTTATCTTGTAATGTTCTAAACATTTTGCTTGTTGGTTGTTATTTATTTGAGCAAATTATTCCTTTGTTTGATTGATCATTTTCGTTGTTTTATAAGCTATCATTTGCCTTTCGCGAAGATTGTTTTCTATTATGCTTATAAAGCTATCCAATGACTCTTGACGAGCTCCCTTCGCTGCTAGATTTGCTACATTTTTCTCTTTCCTAAATTTCTTGATTCTCATATGTTGGTTCACTGAAATACTCTCTCTCTGTCCTAATTTTTAATCTGTTCTTATTTTTATCCTTTTTTCCCCTAAAACCTCAACAACCGCTTTCTCAACGACAGTTTCTACATTTTTCTATTCCTTCTCTGTTTCTTCCACTTCTTCTGTCTGGTCTAGTTCATGATTAAGTCTCCTCTGGTACAGATCTCGTATGCCATGTTCATTTTCTAGACACGTTTTGTAGATTTCTTCCTTCGTATTTCCTTCCGCAAACTTTTTGTTCTTTCCCCACTTGGAGCTCATATCTATTTGAGATACAACCAAGAAATCGTCGAAAACCATGCCATATACCTGTTCACTTGTATCTCTTACTTGGCCATCAAATTTTTTTGTTAATGATAAAGTAATCAATAAGAAACTTAGATCCTCAATCTGATCATATGTATTTATGGCTATCCTTTTTGCGGAAAAAGTATTGGTTATCTTTAGCATGTTAAAAGAATAAAGTCTCTAAGCAATCTTCCAATCTGCCATCGTTCTCACAATCTCTGGGATACCTTTAACCACTACCGTTGTGTGATGATCACCTTATGCTTATTCTCATACTTGACCAAAAATGATTGCAGTTTCTCATAGAAATCTATAGAATCCTCTTTTTTTCCTTCATCAGGTGAGTAAATAGTAGTGATATTCAACTTCCGTCTCTCCTGTTTGACAGTTAAAACTACAATTACTTCATTTATGTAAATACACTCTAAAGTTCTTTGTAAACCACTGATATGTTTATAACGTATAGTATTTGTATGTGTGGTTACCTATTGTTGTCTCCGCAGTGGAATTCTCGTGTCTCCAAATGATTAAAACGACCCTGCCATTGACAACCTACAACTAGGGATTTCATAAGAAAAAGTAAAGTTTTGTAGCTTTACTTCACTTCAGTTGAGCAAACCAAACCAAACACCCATCCTGGGATGACTTTCCGTAGATAGCGACCCCTACGACGAACAAAACGTTGGCTGAAACTTATCATAGATGAGAAACAGGAGACCTACGCCCTGACTCTTTCAGAAAAAGCTCAGTGAACAAGCAAACAGAACTTAACACAATTACTGCGAACCAAAGTGCGCATCTCACCTATTCAAGTATGGACAGCAGTTACACTGCACCGATGATCTGCTCGATGAGGCGCAAACCTATGTGCAGATGATGTACGTAGCCTGCCTGCAATTCTCTGCCTGCACAGAGGACGCAAACTCCTATGCCTGATATTATCTCAGGAGAAGACAGGACACAAGCCAAGATTACTGTTTGGTCACTAGCTTGGAATAGAATTCTACTCTGTTATTCTTCAGTAAACAGCTCTTCAACGTACGCGAGACCGCAGAGAAAGGTAAAGAATAGTTACTTGAGTAAACAGAATAACAACTCTGTTCACAGAGAAACGACTTCATGCGCTCCTTGTGCTGAAATCAACACTTGTCAAAATCTAACCTCCAGATTCCCCACTGTGCGTCTCGCCAGAGAAGTCTCTAGGTCGAGCCCTAGAGGGATCCCTGCAGCGACGTGTCTCCACGCCATAGGTCTGCTCCCTTCTGAACATGTGGTCTACATCTACATCTACATCTACATCTACATGGATACTCTGAAAATCACGTATAAGTGCCTGGCCGAGGGTTCATCGAACCACCTTCACAATTCTCTATTATTCCAATCTCGTATAGCGCGCGGAAAGAATGAACACCTATATCTTTCCGTACGAGCTCTGATTTCCCTTATTTTATCGTGGTGATCGTTCCTCCCTATGTAGGTCGGTGTCTACAAAATATTTTCACATTCGGAGGAGAAAGTTGGTGATTAGTATTTCATGAGAAGATTCCGTCGCATATTGTGTGGAAAGAAAAAAGTATTTCTTTTAATGATATCCAGCCCAAATCCTCTATCATTTCTGTGACACTCTCTCCCATATCTCGCGATAATACAAAACGTGTTGCCTTTCTTCGAATTTTTTCAATGTGCTCCGTCAGTCCTATGTGGTAAGGATCCCATGCTGCGCAGCAGTATTCTAAAAGAGGACGGACAAGCGTAGTGTAGGCAGTCTCCTTAGTAGATCCGTTACATTTTCCAAGTGTCCTGCCAACACATCGCGTCTTTGGTTAGCCTTCCCCACATTTTCTATGTGGTTCTTCCAATTTAAGTTGTTCGTAATTGTAATACCTAGGTATTTAGTTGAATTTACGGCATTTAGATTAGACTGATTTATCGTGTAACCGAAGTTTAACGAATTCCTTTTAGCACTCATGTGGATGACCTCACACTTTTCGTTGTATAGGGTCAATTGCCACTTTTCGCACCATTCAGATATTTTTTCTAAATCGTTTTGCAGTTTGTTTGGATCTTATGATGACTTTATTAGTCGATAAATGACAGCGTCATCTGCAAACAACAGTTTAGGCTCAGGCGGCGAATCCGTGTGGTTGTTACTAAAAATTATTTACCAATACATGGGACATGGCTCTGCCAGCTAATCATCTGGAGCTCATGCTCCTTTCAGAAGATTTTCTGGGAGTTTACATTTCCCCTTCTACATCTTGAGCATTCCACTGACCAAATACACATCTCTGTTGTTTGGTGCGAAGTGTGCCCCAGCGTTCCATGTGAGGATATTCCTCAGAAATCAGCTCTTACCGTCGTTTGTGATCTTGTACATTCCTTTACACTAAAAAGGATGTATTTTCGCCTTCTTCCGCCCCTGATGCTTTTCCACTAGGTATGCTATTCTGAAATGTTTTTTAGCCCTGCAGAGTGCAACCTCCCACCCGCACTGTCTATGCTCCAGTATTGAAAACAGCTGCCTTCCCACTCTGTTCTCTCCCAGGGCAGTAAATATCCGCTCCTGTAAGAACACAACAACTCTCCTCCAGGTTCCTCTTTAGCTGACAGTGTCTGCTGAGGATCGCGTTGCCGACATCGCCCTTTCTGTCAGCACTCAGGTCTAATTAAGTCCCAGAATTACAGTACTTCAGAAATTGTTAGTACATGTTAGTTCAAAATGGCTCTGAGAACTATGCGACTTAACATCTGAGGTCATCAGTCACCTAGAACGTAGAACTAATTAAACCTAACTAACCTAAGGACATCACACACATCCATGCCCGAGGCAGGACTCGAACCTGCGATCGTAGCGGTCGCTCGGCTCCAGACTGTAGCGCCTAGAACCGCACGGCCACTCCGGCCGGCTAGTACATGTTAGTACATGATGCTAGTCATTTTGAGACAATGAAATGATTAATAACCCGGCCATTGTAAACTGTGATATAATATGATTATAAATCGAAAATCGCTTACAGAATATTAATTGTATGGCGGTAAAATCTTGCGACCTTACATCTCATTTCCAGTTCTTATGCAGTTATTTAGTTCCTTGTTCCATTGATCAATCCCATGGTAACCGTTATGATGTGGAATACACACATGAGTCAAGTCTCTTTTTCTTCTCTTTTTTTTTAGGTTTAAATTTTTTATTACCTACCCCATTCCCTTAAATGGCACAACACACATATATTATACCTACAGATTTATTTATCGCTATTCAAGAATTCATCTATGGTGTAGAAGGAGTTGTCATCGAGATATGATTTCAATTTATTTTTAAAAGTATTTAATGCTGTCTGTCGGACAAATGGCTCTGAGCACTATGGGACTCAACTGCTATGGTCATCAGTCCCCTAGAACTTAGAACTACTTAAACCTAACTAACCGAAGGACATCACATACACCCATGCACGAGGCAGGATTCGAACCTGCGACCGTAGCAACAGCGCGGCTCCGGACTGGAGCGCCTAGAACCGCACGGCCACCGCGGCCGGCTGTCTGTCGGACAATTTATTTCATCTGGTGATGTAACGAAAACTTTAACAGCAGCATATTTTACCCCCCTCTGTGCCAAAGATAGGTTAAGTAGAGGATAGTGTTTCTTTCTTGTGGTATTATAATCATGGATGTCACTGTTGTTTTTAAACTGGTCCATGTTGTTGAGAACAAATTTCAGTACTGAGTAAACGTACTGTGAGGCTGTTATAAGAATTCCTAACCTTTTAAAGAGATGCGTACAAGATGTGCAACTATGAGCCCCACACATTATTGTAACCACTTTCTTTTGAGCAGTGAATACTTTATGCCTAAGTGTTGAGTTAGCCCAAAATATTATTCCGTATGGCATCAGAGAGAGAAAGTATGCAAAGTATGTTAGCTTGCTAATTTCTATATCCTCAAATCCAGCAATTAATCTGAATTCAAAAGTTACTGAACCTAGCCACCTTAGGATATCCAAAATACACTCCTGGAAATGGAAAAAAGAACACATTGACACCGGTGTATCAGACCCACCATACTTGCTCCGGACACTGCGAGAGGGCTGTACAAGCAATGATCACACGCACGGCACAGCGGACACACCAGGAACCGCGGTGTTGGCCGTCGAATGGCGCTAGCTGCGCAGCATTTGTGCACCGCCGCCGTCAGTGTCAGCCAGTTTGCCGTGGCATACGGAGCTCCATCGCAGTCTTTAACACTGGTAGCATGCCGCGACAGCGTGGACGTGAACCGTATGTGCAGTTGACGGACTTTGAGCGAGGGCGTATAGTGGGCATGCGGGAGGCCGGGTGGACGTACCGCCGAATTGCTCAACACGTGGGGCGTGAGGTCTCCACAGTACATCGATGTTGTCGCCAGTGGTCGGCGGAAGGTGCACGTGCCCGTCGACCTGGGACCGGACCGCAGCGACGCACGGATGCACGCCAAGACCGTAGGATCCTACGCAGTGCCGTAGGGGACCGCACCGCCACTTCCCAGCAAATTAGGGACACTGTTGCTCCTGGGGTATCGGCGAGGACCATTCGCAACCGTCTCCATGAAGCTGGGCTACGGTCCCGCACACCGTTAGGCCGTCTTCCGCTCACGCCCCAACATCGTGCAGCCCGCCTCCAGTGGTGTCGCGACAGGCGTGAATGGAGGGACGAATGGAGACGTGTCGTCTTCAGCGATGAGAGTCGCTTCTGCCTTGGTGCCAATGATGGTCGTATGCGTGTTTGGCGCCGTGCAGGTGAGCGCCACAATCAGGACTGCATACGACCGAGGCACACGGGGCCAACACCCGGCATCATGGTGTGGGGAGCGATCTCCTACACTGGCCGTACACCACTGGTGATCGTCGAGGGGACACTGAATAGTGCACGGTACATCCAAACCGTCATCGAACCCATCGTTCTACCATTCCTAGACCGGCAAGGGAACTTGCTGTTCCAACAGGACAATGCACGTCCGCACGTATCCCGTGCCACCCAACGTGCTCTAGAAGGTGTAAGTCAACTACCCTGGCCAGCAAGATCTCCGGATCTGTCCCCCATTGAGCATGTTTGGGACTGGATGAAGCGTCGTCTCACGCGGTCTGCACGTCCAGCACGAACGCTGGTCCAACTGAGGCGCCAGGTGGAAATGGCATGGCAAGCCGTTCCACAGGACTACATCCAGCATCTCTACGATCGTCTCCATGGGAGAATAGCAGCCTGCATTGCTGCGGAAGGTGGATATACACTGTATTAGTGCCGACATTGTGCATGCTCTGTTGCCTGTGTCTATGTGCCTGTGGTTCTGTCAGTGTGATCATGTGATGTATCTGACCCCAGGAATGTGTCAATAAAGTTTCCCCTTCCTGGGACAATGAATTCACGGTGTTCTTATTTCAATTTCCAGGAGTGTATTAATTTTCCAATTGAGATTCTCATCTACATATATACCCAAAAACTTAGTATGCTCTATGCTGGCTACTAACTTCTCATGCTGTGTTATGCCTATTGAAGGATCTGTTCTCCTTGCAGTAGAAAATTGGATGCACTGTGTTTTTTTTAATGTTCAAAGCAAGCCCATTCGCAGAAAACCATTCAATAACTTTTCCAAAGACATTATTTGTATCATTGTCTATTGAAGTTCCTTTACTGGATTAATAATGATGCTTGTATCATCATCAAATAGTGACAGTTTAGCTTTTTGTTTCAGATAAGAAGGGAGGTCATTCACATATATGAAAAAAAAGAAGGGGGCCCATGATCGAAGCCTGTGGAACACCTAACGTAATGTCGCCCCAGTTAGATGAAGTGGGAAACTTCCTTAAATCACTTAAACCATATAAGGAAACTTTTTTGCTTCCTGTTCTGTGGATATGACTTAAACCACTCATATGCTGTTACATTTATACCATGGAATTGTAATTTCTGTAACATAATATCGTGGTTCACACAATCAAACACTTTGGATAAGTCACAGAAAATTCCTATTGGTGAAATTTTACTATTTATAGATTCTATTATGTTGACAGTGAGACTGCATATTGCCGTCTCAGTGGAACAGCATTTTTGAAATCCAAACTGTGAGTTACTAAGTATCTCATTACTGTTGAGGTGGCTAGCCATTATTAAGTACATTATTTTCTCAACGATTTTTGAAAATGCTGTAAGCGAGGATACTGGCCGGTAATTATTGAAATTAGTGGTGTGTAAATGGCAGCCTCTTCCCTGCTCTCTTCTATTTCGTGTTCTGCTATGTAACATCAAATATTCTCCTTGATAGTTGTTACCCTCTAGCTTTTGCCTTGTTTCTGATAGGGAAGCTGTATCTACCTTTGCCTTCTTTAAAAGTTCTGACTCTTCTTCTTTATTTTCTAATCTTCTGACATTCCATATTACTATCTTAATTGCACCAGCCCTCCATTTATTCTCAACCTTTCTTATCACCAGGAGTCAGCAGCTCGTGGTGTTGACTCTGCATTACGAGGCCCTGGGTTAGATTCCCAGCCAGATCGGGTATTTTCTATTCTCGATGCAAGTGTTGTCCTCATCATCATTTCATCATCAACATCGACGCGCAAGATGTTGAAGTGTCGTCAACTGAAAGGCATCAGTTGGCCAAATTCCCCCAGAACGACAATCCTGACCACAAATGCCATATGCTCATTTTTTTTTTTTTGTCGCCAAGTTCGTCATCAGTATGTCTTACCTTGGGCCGAGGTTGTCTTGAGTATTAGTAATAATTGGAGAAATTCATCTGGCTGCCTTACGAAGGCTGCGCAATTATAGTTGGATAGTGGGGCTGCTACTTTGGGGCCTTCCAACCTATCCAATTGTCTTTTAAGGGTTTTCTCCACTAGGGAGTCTGGCCTCCCTACGCCAAAGTGTTCCCCCTGCCATTACATATAACTGGAGATGACAGGAAAAGTAGCGTGCAGTGCAAAATCTATACGCAGCACTACTAGGGAAGTGACCCTTCGGTGGTCGGCAGCCCGGTTTATGTCCACTGTAACCCAAATGAGTGAATGAGTGAGCTCAGATCTTGGCATGACAAACACTTGCCTGAACTACACCCTCGACACACCGCGGGTTAAACGCGTCACTGAGCCACCTGTGCAGTCGACTTGTTGCACCATTCGAGAAGAGGTAAAGTCGTGACTCGCCGGACTACACTACACGCCTCCAGCCAGCTATTGTCCAGCTGTCTGTGTTGTTTGTCCCATTCTAGACGTGCGGCTTTATATACCTCTGTGCTTGTGCAAGTTATAGACAGAAAATATGCATTTAATACAGTTGCTTTCATGAAGTTGGGGCAGTTCCGTAATCACTAGGAGAAGCAGATCCTGTCGGGTTTGAAACCGACTGCCATTGATAAATCTTGATTCTCGCCTCCTGTTCGAGTCGGCTATGATATTTTTTCGGTCTCTGTTCTGACGCCGTGGTACATGACGGTGAATGGTACACACAGACACGTTGGTAGGCCGCGGTGATACAACAACAAACCGGGCAGCTTCATTCACCGTGTGGTCATATGCACGTCGTAACACAATAGCTCCTTTCGCCATTCTGTCACGTCTCCAAGTACACACATCTATCTACGGTGACTCCAAATCGCCGATCGGCACATTCACATCATTTCGCAGCTATGACTTACGGCAGTGCCGGCCGCGGTGGTCTAGCGGTTCTAGGCGCGCAGTCCGGAACCGCGCGGCTGCTACGTCGCAGGTTCGAATCCTGCCTCGGGCATGGATGTGTGTGATGTCCTTAGGTTAGTTAGGTTTAAGTAGTTCTAAGTTATAGGGGACTGATGACCACAGATGTTAAGTCCCATAGTGCTCAGAGCCATTTGAACAATTTTGAACTTACGGCAGTGTTGAAGGGAGTGTCACATGAAGGCCTATACGCCGCCTACAGCGGTACAAAGTGAACATTGCGGTGTTGGAAGGGGCAGACTAATATTTCGTCTGGTGAGCCTACCACTACACAAACGTCCGGGGTGTCACACTAAGAACAGTGGCCTAATCATGAAAGTTCAAAAAATGGTTCAAATATCTCTAAGCACTATGGGACTTAACTTCTGAGGTCATCAGTCCCCTACAACTTAGAAGTACTTAAGCCTAACTAACCTAAGGACATCACACACATCCATGCCCGAGACAGGATTCGAACCTGCGACCGTAGCGGTGGCGCGGTTCCATAATGTAGCACCTAGAACCACTCGGCCACTCCGGCCGGCTACCATGAAAGTCTTTGACGGAATATTTGTTGTAATGACAGAAGCCGTCAGTGATGATTAGCGTTTTGCCTTGAAGGACGATGGCGTAAAAGTACTTTGGCATAATTTTCGTGTAGCTAACCAGTGATTTTCACAAATTAGGCTGGAAAATCCTGATTGCTTTCTCCAGTGTTGGACAGGCTGAGGACCATTTCCGTTAGGAACGAAATGCCAAAATGCTATGACAGAACCAGCAAACATGTAGCCCTCAATGAAAGACAAGAAAGGTGCTCTGTTAAGAAGCCCAGTAGTAAACGGTGTGTGATGAAATATCTCCCGTCATTGCAATGATCACGTTAAGGTATTTCTGGATGAAAATTACGCAGTTGCAGTGCGTATATGAAATGTTTTTAAAAACTTTGGGTGTGATTCTTCAAACCATCTTCCCTCCACCCGGCTCCCCCCCTAAAAAGAAAAGAAAATAGTCCATATAAATATATCATCAGCAACAAGAACAATATGAAGGATTAATATTGGAGAGACGTTTTTTTCTCGAAGGAATCCAATGATCACGGTATTTACTACGGGAAATTACGCATTTGCAGGGTGCATAGGAAATGATTTTACTGACTTTGGGTGTGAATCTTCACACCATCCTCCCCCCCCCCCCACCACCGCGCTCCCTCCCTAAAAATAAATGAGTCCATATAAATATACAATCATTGACGCACGCTAGTCGCCGAAGTGGCGTCTACTAAGAAGAGCTTCCAATACGGCGGCCGAACTTCCCCGTATGGGGCCTCCCGACCAACAATGCCATACGATCATTTCATCAGTATCAAGGATAACATCAAGGATTAATATTGGAGAGACTTTTTTACTTTGAAGGAATCCGAAGTTGATCTTTCCATTTTCTCTGTGGTCTTATGGCTTTGTAGCTATACATTACTTTTGGATGTATATTGTGTCCTGTTCTCTCAGGAGTTAGCCATTTTATCTAATGTGTTTCAGTTTCTTCCAGCATACCCTTTGCAAGTAATCTGAGCATTGTGTCTTAATTCCGGATATGGTCAGTGCAAGTGTGCCTTAAAATGAGATACTGAAACCTCATTTCCACTGCCTTCATCCTTAGTATTTTTTTTCCACACTGCTACAAAACGGACTGTAGTGACTGCCATGGTTTTACAAAATTTGTCATGAACACAAAATTGGCTTTAACATACACAGTTAATTGTTCAAAGAATGATTTAATTTTGTAGGCAGCAATTTTTGAATTGTATAAAACTGTAAGCCAGGTATTCAAAAGCATTAAATGTTCAACAGGTTTATCCCCTAACTAAATTTTGTTCTGGCCAAGCAACCGTGGTGAATAATTGAATCTTTGCTTTACACACGTATATTTCAAAATCAAATTCTTTGCTATTATGTACCGTTCGTGGACACGTAAAGATTTTGGTACGAGGAGATATTAAATTTTCCAAACTTTATTGCACTTACTATTTCGCAAAAGTGTTTAAGAGGTACGAAGATGTATCTACCCGAATATCTTACACGTAA
The DNA here is from genome assembly GCF_021461385.2 of Schistocerca piceifrons. Classification (NCBI taxonomy): domain Eukaryota; kingdom Metazoa; phylum Arthropoda; class Insecta; order Orthoptera; family Acrididae; genus Schistocerca; species Schistocerca piceifrons. The sequence continues at coordinate 137,794,413 of NC_060144.1, forward strand.
CAGACATAGAAGAGCGAATTTCACTCAGCCCAAGAATAAACTTGAAATTAGCGGAGAAGATAGGAGGTAATTTGAAATGCCGAACTTTCACATATACTTTAAACATTTTGCTATTGTTTAATGCAAATATGTGAGTGTATTACGTTTGGTCGAGTCAGGTTGCCACACAGAGAGCTTTGAAGACATCGCAACGTAACTGATTCACCAGCAAGGCGAGTAAGAGAACTGAACTACTGAATCATTTTTTGCTAATCCTTCTAATTAGTTAACTCTGTCACACTGACTTGCAAAGTCGTTGCTTGGTCACATACATTCAGTTGTAAACTCCATTCGCAGATAGTGAGTATTTACTATCTTTCGAGCCTAGCTTCTGCTAAGAAGTTCACAGTCAGCTTTCAGTCCCGTTGTATACAGGGTGTCCCAGCTATCTTGTCCACCCAGAATATCTCTGGAACAATAACAGCTATTGGAAAACGACTTTCAGCGGTATCAATGTAGAGCTGGGGCCCATGAATGTACATATTTGGAAACATTCTAAAACGAAAGCATATGTGTTTTTTAACACAAACATATGTTTTTTTAAATGGATCTCCCATATTTTTTCTTCAGCAATCCATAGCATGACAAAGCACATACACAATGGCTTTGATTGCATCGCAATATCCCCATTACATCCCGAGATATTGAGACGCGAAGTTGACGCTTGAAACACCCGACATGCGCTGCTAGCGCACGTCCTGAGGCTCAGGCGTGAACCCCATGCTGCCCGTAATCGCGATGTGATTGACATGCGTAATCACACTTCCATACTTATCAAGAGGTCCGAAACGAATAATACGGTCTGCTGCCATCTTGCATTAACGTCGTACATTCCAGCAGGTGTTTATCCCATAGGCTAGGGGTGATGCCTGAGCCTCAGGACGTGCGCTAGCAGCGCATGTCGGGTGTTTCAAGCGTCAACTTCGCGTCTCAATATCTCGGGATGTAATGGGAATATTGCGATGCAATCAACGTCATTGTGCATGTGCTTTGTCATGCTATGGATTGCTGAAGATAAAATATAGGAGGTCCATTAAAAAAAAAGGTTTGTGTTAAAAAACACATATGCTTTCGTTTTAGAATGTTTCCAAATATGTACATTCATGGGCCCCAGCCCTACATTGATACCGGTGAAAGTCGTTTTCCAATAGCTGTTATTGTTCCAGAGATGTTTTGGGTGGACATGATAGCTGGGACACCCTGTAGTGTGGCACACTCACTTTTCCAGATAATCTGAAAAAAGAATGTTCGAAGATCACCAATACATAGAAAATTCGATGTTTCCAGTTTAAACATCAATGTTTCAGCACCGATACTGAAGTATTCGAAACATCAAAGTTGAAAACAAAGTACAGACCTTCGATGTTGGAAAAAGCTACTTGTTGCCACTTCCAATAATTTATTCGTAATTAAATGAATCATTTTCTTAACACGTTTCATAATGACAACAGTGCATTGGCTAAAGTAGTAGAAATAGCGTTTGGAAGGAAAAATCATATACGTTCTTTTGCTCAAATTCTCAGTTTAGTAGCAAAAAGATTTACTGAAAACGCTGACAGACTGTAATGTGATTCAAACGAAGTTTACTAGGAACTAGGAACTAATGAGATAAGAAAGGATTCAGACCTCCGACTAATTCAAGAAATATCTACTACATGGAACTGAACGGTCTTTGTGACTGAAAGATTTTTTTTTCTATTGGGCCCATTGACTAATAACACCACTAACAGCCATGATGCTGCACCACTCATACAAACAACGGCAAATTTTGATAGTCTCATACGTGTTTATGATATTCTGCGGCCTGTAGAGGTGGCTACTCGTGAAACTGGCGTAGGAAAGTACATTACAAGCACTGAAACAATCTCAGTGACTAGAATGTTGAATATAAAAATACTCTCTGAGTAACATGGCATTGCCTAGGTATTCATTTTGCCAATTTTCTATCAGAAACGAAAACAAAAAATTAACTGCGTTTGTTGTGAAGTATAGAAAAAAATTCATTTACATGAAGTCTTGAAAACACCTTTGAAATCGAAATCATGGAAACAGTCATAGAAATAAATATGTATATTATACAAATGTACAAATACAGTTTTCAAATTAAGAAACATGATCCCGGCCAGTTTCAATATGCTGGAAGCAGCTACTTCGCGCGTCTACCAACGCGATTTTATAAACGTCTCTATGGCAACGCCTCTTCGTAGTTCTACAGACGGTTATCGTCTAGCTCTACAGGTCCTTTACGAGTAGTGCACACTTTGTACTTGCATTCAGAGGCCGAGGTCGACGTGCAGTGGAAGACTTAACGGAGTTCCAAAGAACGCGGATTGTGGGGGCCCGATTAGCTGGAGCATCAGTGACGATCACAGCCAACTTATTGAATGTTTCAAGAGCAACTGTTTCAACAGTCATAACAGCGTACACAAAACATGGAAAGACATTATCGTCTAAAGTTAATAGTGGGCGCAAATCAAAACTAAATGACAGGGGTCGTGTACGCAAACACGAACTGTGCCAAAAAAAGAAAGTTGCGAGGGTCACACCAATATTCAAGAAAGGTTGTAGGAGTAATCCACTAAATTACAGGCCCACACTGTTAACGTCGATATGCAGCAGGATTTTAGAACATATATTGTGTTCGAACATTATGAATTACCGCGAAGAAAACGGTCTATTGACACACAGTCAACATGGGTTTAGAAAGCATCGATCCTGTGAAACGCAACTAGCTCTATTCACATAAATTGTTGAGTGCTACTGACAAGGGATTTCAGATAGATTCCGTATTTCTGGATTTCCGGAAGGCTTTTGACACTGTACCACACAAGCGGCTCGTAGTGAAACTGCACGCTTATGGTATATCGTCTAAGTTATGTGACTAAATTTGTGATTTCCTGTTAGAGAGGTCACAGTTCGTAGTAACTGACGGAAAGTCATCGAATAAAAAAGAAGTGATTTCTGGCGTTCCCCAAGGTAGTGTTATAGGCCCTTTGGTGTTCCTTATCTATATTAACGATTTTGGAGACAATCTGAGCAGCCGTCTTCGGTTGTTTGCAGATGACACTGTCGTTTATCGACTAATAAAGTCATCATAAGACCAAAACAAATTGCAAAACTATTTAGAAGAAATATCGAAGTGGTGCGATAAGTGGCAGTTGACCCTAAATAACGAGAAGTGTGAGGTCATCCACATGTGCTAAAAGGAACTCGTTAAACTTCGGTTACACGATAAATCATTCTAATCTAAAAGCCGTAAATTCAACTAAATACCTAGGTATTACAATTACGAACATCTTAAATTGGAAGGAACACATAGAAAATGTTATAGGGAAGGCTAACCAAAGACTGCGTTTTATTGGCAGGACACTCAGAAAATGTAACAGACATTCTAAGGAGGCTGCCTACACTACGCTTGTCCGTCCTCTTTTAGAATACTGCTGCGCGGTGTGGGATCCTTACCAGATAGGACGGACGGAGTACATCGAAAAAGTTCAAAGAAAGGCAGCACGTTTTGTATTATCGCGAAATATGGGAGAGAGTGTCACAGAAATTATACAAGATTTGAGCTGGACATCATTAAAAGAAATTCGTTTTTCATTGCGACGGAATCTTCTCACGAAATTCCAATCACCAACTTTCTCCTCCGAATGCGAAAATATTTTGTTGACACCGACCTACATACAGAGGAACGATCATCAAGATAAAATAAGGGAAATCAGAGCTCGTACGGAAAGATATAGGTATCCATTCTTTCCCCGCGCTATACGAGATTGGAATAACAGAGAATTGCGAAAGTGGTTCCATGAACCCTCTGCCAGGTACTTAAATGTGATTTTCAGAGTATACCTGTAGATGAGTATCCCTGTAGATGAAAACGATAGAAAACGACGGCGGCTGAAGTGACTGCAGAGCTCAGTAGCCGTCTTCGAGACCCCGTATCTATCGACACTGTCCGCCAAGAACTGCACTAAGCGAATATTCATGGACGAGCTGCTATACCGAAACCATTAGTGACGATAACCAACGCAAAGAAGCCTAAAACATGGTGTAAAAGCATAAATCCTGAACGGCTGACCAGTGGAAACACGTCATATGATCCGACGAGTCAAAGTTTTTTGTATTTTCAGCATCGAGCCGGGCTTACGTCTGGAGAAAGCCAAAAGAAGCCTACAATCCTGATTGCTTAATTCTAATTGTTAGGCATGGAGATGGAAGTGGTGTGGGCAGCCATATCATGGTATTCTGCTGGCTCCATCATTACTCTCAAAGGCCGTGCGATAGTCAACGACTATTTGATCATTTTAGGTGATCAATTGCACTCCATGATTCAAATGTTGTTCCCCAACACTGATGCCATATTTCAGAATGATAATGCACCCATTCACACAGCCAGGACAGTACAATCGTGGTATCAGCAGCACGCATCTGAACTGCAGCGTCTTCCCTGGTCAGCACAGTCCCAGACTTGAACATTATTGAACCCTTGTGGGCAGTGTTTGATCGCAGACCCCACAGCAGATTTCCGCCACCCTCGTCACTAAAGGAGTTAAAAATGGTTGAAATGGCTCTGACCACTATGGGACATAACATCTGAGGTCATCGGTCCTCTAGAACTTAGAACTACTTAAACCTAACTAACCTAAGGACATCACATACATCCATGCCCGAGGCAGGATTCGAACCTGCGACCGTAGCGGTCGCGCGGTTCCAGACTGAAGCACCTAGAACCGCTCGGCCACAGCGGCCAGCTTACAGGAGTTACAAGAGGTTCTGATCGAAGAGTGGCATAACATTCAACTGATCTATACAATTATTATATGCTAGAAGAAGAATCGCAGCTGTATTAGGAGCAAATGGGGTCCAACTCTTTATTAACAAACCATTCCCAAGTAAGTACAGGTCTTTACATTATTTTGCTATACCCTGTACATTCAGCGGCATATATGGGTCCTGTCTGAGAAATATGTTGTGAATAAAGTTAGTAGCACAGAAGTAATAAATTTAAACGTCATGCACAGTGCGGTAGTTTTCTAAGCAGCTCACCGATTATGACGTACATCTCCTGACCAATGTGTGATACAATGGCAGACTTTTGAATGTGCATTTAGCAGCATATGCGAATACTGCATGCAAAATTAATTGCGAATATAGTTAGTAGCGCAGGACTAATATATTTAAAAGTCATACATGATGTGGCAATTCTTTACGCATCTCACCGTTTATGACGTCGTATCACCTGAACTATGAACTATGATAGTTATATGGATCCTACCGCGAAAGAGATTGTTGTCTGACAGTAAGGGATACACTATGTGATCAAAAGTATCCGGACATTCCCAAAAGCATGCGCTTTTCATATTAGATGCATTGTTCTTCCACCTACTGCCAGGTACTCCATATCAGCGACCTCAGCAGTCATTAGACATCGTGAGAGATCAGAATGGGCCGCTCTGTGTGGTCAGGTGACTGGGTGTCACTTGTGTCATACGTCTGTACGCGAGGTTTCCACACTCCTAAACATCCCTAGGTCCACTGTTTCCAATGTAATAGTGAAGTGGAAACCTGAAGGGACACTTACAGCACAAAACCGTACAGGCCGACCTCGTCTGTTGACTGATGGAGACCGCAGACAGTTGAAAAGGCTTGTAATGTGTAACAAGCAGACCTCTATCCAGACCATCGTTCAGGAATTCCAAACTGCATCAGGATCCACTGTAAGTACTATGGCAGTTAGGCGAGAGGTGAGAAAACATGGATTAAATGGTCGAGCGGCTGTTCATAAGCCACACATCACGACAGTAAATGAAAAACGACGCCTCGCTTGGTGTAAGGAGCATAAACATCAGACGGTTGGATAGTGGAAAAACGTTGTGTGAGTGACGAGTCACGGTACACAATGTGGCGATCCGATGGCAGGGCGTCGGTATAGCGAAAGCCTGGTGAGCGTCATCTGCCAGCGTGTGCAGAGCCAACAGTAAAATTCGGAGGAGGTGGTGTTATGGTGTGGTCATTTTTTTCATGGAGGGGGCTGGCACCCCTTGTTGTTTTGCGTGGCACTATCACAGCACAGGCCTGCATTGACGATTTAAGCACTTTTTTGCTTTCCATTGTTAAAGAGCAATTCGGGGATCGCGATTGCATGTTTCAAGACGATCGAGCACCTGTTCATATTGCATGGCCTGTGGCTGATTGGTTACACGACAATAACGTCCCTGTAATGGGCTGGGCTGCACAGAGTCATGACCTGAATCCTATACAACACCTTTGGGATGTTTTGGAACGCCGACTTCGTGCCAGGCCTCACCGACCGACATCGCTACCTCTCCTCGGTGCAGCACTCCGCCAAGAATTGCCTGCCATTCCCCAAGAAAGCTTCCAGCACCTGATTGAACATATGCCTGCGAGAGTGGAAGCTGTCATCAAGGCTAAGGGTGGACCATCGCCATATTGAATTCCAGCATTACCGATGGAGGGCGTCACAAATTTGTAAGTCATTGTCAGCCAAGTGTCCGGATACTTTTCATTACATTATGTGTATCAAGTTTGGTCGATATCGGTCCAATGATTTAGGAGGAGGTGTGGAACATACATACACTAATGGCCATTAAAATTGCTACACCACGAATATGACGTGCTACTGACGTGAAATTTAACCGACAGGAAGAAGATGCTTTGATATGTAAATGATTAGCTTTTCAGAGCATTCACACTAGGCTGGCGCCGGTGGCGACATCTACAATGTGCTCACATGAGGAAACAGGAAGAAGATGCTTTGATATGCAAATGATTAGCTTATCAGAGCATTCACACAAGGTTGGCACCGTTGGCGACATCTACAATGTGCTGACATGAGGAAATTTTCCACCCGATTTCTCATACACAAACAGCAGTTGACCGACGTTGCCTGGTGAAACGTTGTTGTGGTGTCTCGTGTCAGGAGTAGAAATGCGTACCATCACGTTTCCGACTTTGATAAAGGTCGGATTGCAGCCTATCGCGATTGCGATTTATCGTATCGCGACACTGCTGCTCGCGTTGGTCGAGATCCAATGACTGTTAGCAGAATATGGAATCGGTGGGTTCAGGAGGGTAAGACGGAACGCCGTGCTGGATCCCAACGCCCTCATATCACTAGCAGTTGAGATGACAGGCATCTTATCCTCATGGCTGTAACGGATCGTGCAGCCACGTCTCGATCCCTGAGTCAACAGATGGGGACGTTTGCAAGACAACAACCATCTGCACGAACAGTTCGACGACGTTTGCAGCACCATGGACTATCAGCTCGGAGACCATGGCTGCGGTTACCCTTGACACTGCATCACAGACAGAAGCGCCTGCGATGGTGTACTCAACGACGATCTTTGGTGCACGAATGGCAAAGCGTCATTTTTTCGGATGAACCCACGTTCTGTTTACAGTATCATGATGGTCGCATCCGTGTTTGGCGACATCGCGGTGAATGCACTTTGGAAGCGTGTATTCGTCATCGCCATAGTGGCGTATCACCCGGCGCGATGGGGTGCCATTGGTTACATTTCTCGGACACCTCTTGTTCGCATTGACGGCACTTTGAACAGTGGACGTTACATTTCAGATGTGTTACGACCCGTGGCTCTACCTTTCATTCGATCCCAGCGAAACCCTACATTTCAGCAGGATAATGCACGACCGCATGTTGCAGGTCCTGTACGGGCCTTTCTAGATACAGAAAATGTTCGATGCTGCCCTGGCCAGCACATTCTCCAGATCTCACACCAATTGAAAACGTCTGGTTAATGATGGCCGAGCAACTGGCTCGTCACAATACGCCAGTCACTACTCTTGATGAACTGTGGTATCCCGTTGAAGCTGCATGGGCAGTTGTACCTGTACACGTCATCCAAGCTCTGTTCGAGTGAATGCCCAGGCGTATCAAGGCAGTTATTACGGCCAGAGGTGGTTGTTCTGGGTACTGATTTCTCAGGATCTATGCACCCCAGTTGCGTGAAAATTTAATGACATGTCAGTTCTAGTATAATATATTTGTCCAATGAATACCCGTTTATCATCGGCATTTCTTCTTGGTGTAGCAATTTTAATGGCCAGTAGTGTATATAATACATACACACAAACATACGAACATAAACACACACACATAACATGGATTTGACATGCAACCAGTACAAAGTAGTGGAGAGAATCTTAAGGGGAACGTGATAACAGAAACCAAAAAATGCTTACTACAAACTGAACTTGTTACCATGTTGGTCATATCAACTAGATCCGATATTATTTTTATGAACATACCCTTCCAAGATGTTTTAGTATGTTTTAAAGCAACTAGAACCATTAAGGAACTGTTTGTAACTGTTGAAATGACTGTCAATGAGGATGGGCAACTCGGTGATATGTTACATGAAAACAGAGTAGTCACATTTGATTTATCGAGTAAACATTGTAAAACAACACAAGAAAAAAAACAATCTTCAAACTGGAGGAGAAATGTTCGTTCCATCACAGTTCAGTTATTCTATGAAAGATCGTCTTCTAGATCTTAAACAACATTCATTATAATAATGGAAACACATAATCGGTACTGTCTATCGCAAGTTTAAAAACAACTGGACTGAAATATTTGAGCAGTAAAGTCTCACTGTCAGCTTCTCAGAGACCGTTCTCAAGAGTAGGACAAGCTCTCTGTAAACAAAGCAATAAACTGAAGTGGAAACTAATTTCAAAAAATGTTATTGTTACAATCTGCAGACAAAAAGCTGTGGTACGTGTAATGTTAATTAATGCTGAATTTTCTAATTAATATTTATGATATTGGATGCTTTTATATGTTGCATTTTACGCCATTCTATAATTAAACATTTAAAATGATGTTAATAACATCGATGTTTTGGAGCCGATTATTATTGGCCGTCGATGTACAGACGTCGATGATGAAATCTAAATGGCCGAGCGGTTCCAGGTGCTTCAGTCCGGAACCGCGCTGCTGCTACGGCCGAAGGTTCGAATCCTGCCTCGGGCATGGATGTGTGTGATGTCCTTAGGTTAGTTAGGTTTAAGTAGGTCTATGTCTAGGGGACTGATGACCTCAGATGTTAAACCCCATAGTGCTTAGAGCCATTTTTTTTAAAATCTAAATCAGCGTCGATGAATTGCTAACATCATACATCGCTAATCCGAAGTGATGGAAAGAGTGTTCAGATATTGCTGTCATAACTTAGAAAGGCCATTCGAGGACAGCTGTTGCACACCCTGTGGTGTCACCGCCAGACACCACACTTGCTAGGTGGTAGCTTAAATCGGCCGCGGTCCATTAGTACATGTCGGACCCGCGTGTCGCCACTGTCAGTGATAGCAGACCGAGCGCCACCACAAGGCAGGTCTCGAGATACGGACGAGCACTCGCCCCAGTTGTACGACGACTTTGCTAGCGACTACACTGACGAAGCCTTTCTCTCATTTGCCGAGAGACAGTTAGATTAGCCTTCAGCTAAGTCCATGGCTACGACCTAGCAAGGCGCCATTAGCCTTACATAGTTTGATACTTACCGTATAAAGCATGTCTCTACAAGAACGTTGTAAACCAATGAAGATATAAAAGTTAAGTATAGCAGCTACGTACTTTTCTTGCTACCATTCACTACTTATCCCGTTCCAGTATTCACGCCCGTCTGCGTTAGATAGCTTCCATTTCGGCCTCCTCTATCTACAAGGTGTTGGCACATTTACCAACACATCACACCCTCCGCTGACGGCAGTGGGCAATACTTTTTCGAATTTTCAAAATCAAGTAACACTTGCCTGCAGAAATTGATCTGTGCCCTGAAACTACAGAACAACAACTTCTTAGTTACGAGGGTGGGAGTGTTATGTTGGTTTGATGTGATTACATTTAACCAGGCAAACAAAACAATAGTTGTCTTAGTCCCTCGTTGCCCGCACTGAAACTAAGTTTGATACGTTGTATCTTTCCCTGTCATTCTAGTAAAGACAACTAGCGCCCGTAAAGAATAATAGGACTCTCTTTATTAGGTATCTGGCAGTCACAGTTTCTTAAGTAATTAGAGGTCCAAGTATTTTATGTAATTTGGCCTCCACTGCTTCGTACTGGAAGATTAAATATGGTGCGGTTTCTTCTTCCTCACTTAGGGACTTCTTTCCCTACATCCATCATCTACAATTCTAATGGCCAGTCATGTGTTTAATATACCTTCAACTTAAGCCCAGGATACATAAATTCTCTTTAAAATGGTTTCGGCATTATTAGCATGACATATTTTTATTTTTGGTCTATAGTTCAATGTTCTAAGCCCTACCTTTTGATCCAGGCACTAGTTTAGATTTTACCATCGTATCAGTGAAAGGACAAGGTCTGGTACAGTAAATCAAGTCATTGCCTCAGTTCTGGCTATCCTAGTAGTTTGTTACCACTAATTTCTGAATGACCAGGGACCCTCAGCCGGTTTATACTCTCGCTTTCTACCAACCTCACAAGCGTTTCTTGTGAAACGCTGCAAGATTTTTTTTTATCTCTGTCCAAGTTCTGACAGAGATTTCAGGTCTGTTCGGTTGTCTGAATCAATGTAAATGCTCTGGTCCTTGTAACGACAACGTAGACACTCCTCCGCGCATACTCGGGTAGTGATTATTTCTGTCTGGAATACCATACCAAGCTTCTCTTGAGAGACTGCTCTGTCTAGTCTAGGTTGTACACACACGATGTACCCCTCCCCGGCGCCTTCATCTGTTTTCACCCCTTCAGTAAACCACAGTATATCATCTTAACCTATCGTGTTTCTTTCTTCCACTGTTCCCTACTTCCTATTGTTACAATGAAGGGCTTCCTGAAGCAGCTAGAAGGTATTACATTGTCAGCCGGCATTTCCCCAACATTCCTATATTTACCGTATTTATTAAATTGGTGAGGCGTTCTAGGTATGTTAAAGATTTTCAGTTTTTTCCAGTTTTTTGCGTGTATGCCCCTGCCACTGTCTACACTGTAACTCAAAGACGTTACGGGGGTTTGTCCAACATGGTCTCCATCCCAGTGGTGGGTGTGATTATAATTCCGCCCGTTTTATGTGTAGGCAGGCCAATCTCTGCATCTTTTCGAGCTCCTTAACAGCCATCTTCTGTTCTACTTTATTCCACCATTCTGTAGCCCCATACTTTTTCATAGGCCTTATTATACAGGTGTGTACTCAGAGCATGCTCATGGGACTATGCCACACTTCCTTACGCAGGCCCTCCTAGGGCATGTAAGAACTTCTGTTTGCTTTGGAATATGTATTCTATTTGTAATGGGTTTATTTTAGTTTTGCATTTTCATGTTACGTTGTTGTATCTGGTGCAATATCATCGGTAAGCCCGATTACCACATTGTTCTCAACATACAAAGTGAAAGATAATTTTTTAACATTTTGTCGCTTAGCGGAAAGAGAAATGTAATAGTGAATGCAGTCTTGACATCAGGCTTTTGTTGAACAGAATCATGATACAGTCAACAGTCTACATTTACATCTACGTGATTACTCTGCTATTCACAATAAAGTGCCTGGCAGAGGGTTCAATGAACCAGCTTAATGCTGTCTCTCTACCGTTCCACTCTCGAACGGCACGCGGGAAAAACCAGCACTTAAATTTTTCTGTGCGAGCCCTGATTTCTCTTATTTCGTCGTGATGATCATTTCTCCCTATGTATGTGGGTGCCAACAGAATGCTTTCGCAACCGGAGGAGAAAACTGGTGATTGAAATTTCATGAGAAGATCCCGTCGCAACGAAAAATGCCTTTGTTTTAATGATTGTCACTCCAATTCACGTATCATGTCTGCGACACTATCTCCCCTCTTTCGTGATAATACAAAACGAGCTGCCCTTCTTTGTACTTTTTCGATGTCATCCGTTAGTCCCACCTGATGCGGATCCCACACCGCCCAGCAATACTCCAGAGTAGGGCGGACAAGCGGAGTGTAAGCAGTCTCTTTGGTATACCTGTTGCACCTTCTAAGTGTTCTGCCAATGAATCGCAGTCTTTGGTTTGCTCTACCCACAATATTATCTACGTGATCGTTCCAATTTAGGTTCTTTGTAATTGTAATCGCTAAGTATTTAATTGAATTTACACCCTTCAGATTTGTCTGACTTACCGCGTAATCGAAATTTAGCTGATTCCTTTTAGTACTCATGTGAATAACTTCACACTTTTCCTTATTCAGGGTCAATTGCAACTTTTCGCACCATACAGATATCATATCTAAATAATTTTGCACGTCGTGTTGATCATCTGATGACTTTACAAGGTGGTAAATGACAGCATTATCTGCAAACAATCTAAGAGGGCTACTCAGATTGTCTCCTATGTCGTTAATATAGATCAGGAACAATGTAGGGCCTATAACACTTCCTTGGGGAGCGTTGTTTTACAGTCTGACTTTTATAAATCATATTTGATTTTGTTATGAGTACTTGGTGATAAAGGAAAGCAGACGTCTATCTTCGGTAGCTCTTCATCTACAGGTATGGCTGAAAACTTTTCTTTTTTTTTTTTTTTTTAGATATTTGTAAGAAATTACGAACATTTCACTACGAAGTAAAATCCAACGATGAAGTATGGAACCAATAATTAATATTAATTCTGTTAAAAATAGGAGTGATATTATCGATACAAGTCAGTCTACTGATGCATTCATTTGCGTAGCTGTATCAGTACCTTTGTTGCCATGTATTTTCTTCGCTTGAAAGAAGTTGACTCTTAAAGACCCTGCCGTTTTAACGCATAAAGCACATTTTTCTACAGCAGAAAAGCACTTGGGAATGGCCCAAAAGGCAGAAACTCGTCATTTATAAGTAAAATAACTACAACAGAAGTGAAAATATGGCATCCTCTTTCAAGCTTTGTTGTTGGTCATTATCTCCTTGCTGAGGCATTGTAATTTTTTGGTGGATAGTATTGCGCGTAGATATATCCTCCTAGTGAGAAAGTAATATGTGAACATTCATACCAATATCTGAAATAAGATGTCAGCATATTGTAATAAGTTGCTGATTGACAGTTGTTAATAACAGAAGTAGGGATATGCGGACGAAGTATGACTAGGATATGAGAAAAGCTTTCAACCTGGTTTTTTAAATCTGCGAAATGTTACAGCCTATGTTCAGTCCTTGCGAAAACTTTCTAGCGTGCCTTTTCTGTGCCGCCTCATAGTCTTTAAAATCAATACAGCGTTTCCTTGAGACGCTACTCACAGACATAATCAAACGAGCAAATGATCCTGTGGGACTTTGCCCATTTTGATATCTCATAGGTTGTATAAAAGGATAGGCAGCCTCATTTTACCTTCAGAACACATTGAGATAAGAGTTAACAGTCTACCAGCGTTATAAACACTGCTTGATTGTCTGCCTCATAACTGTTGATAAAAATCTTTCAGTGCTGATCTGTATGCACGCCTTCTCTGGAAAGCTTTAACCTTCTATCCTTAGGTCATACTCTGGCCATTCCCTTCTTTAGGTCCTCTAGGTCGGGAGTTTTTCAGCGGCTGGAAAATTCACACGCTGCAGTAAGTGTGTTGCCCCGGCTACCTGTTATCGCTTGGGAGCTCCCAGGAATCTTTAAGCCGTTGCACTAAACCGGCTGTAAAACCCCCAACCTCTCTTGTCCAGCGGATTCCTGTGTCTACCAGGCAACGTAATTTTCCCTTAAAACTATTTAGCTTAAATTAAAAAATAATGAATAAGTGGGATAATAATTTAACTTGTCAGAAGTGAAAAAATGCCTTTTTACAGAAAACTGTTGTGGTATTAGCATTGTCCTGCTTATCTTTGTGAACTATCATGTCTGAGTTAAGCAAAAATAAGTAGAATAAAAATTTACTCATCTCAAATTCAGTGAGAATGTTTTTGTCCTGGGGATGATTATTTCCTTTACTAAAAGTTTGAGTCTTAAAGAGTCAAGTCTGTTTGTAAATAAATGTTAACATAGTTTTCGTTGTTTCACTTTATATTTATTCTCAACGACACCATACTCAATTTTTACAGAAAAATACACAGTTGTCAGCTTCAACATTATCACAAAAGCAACAAAATATATGTGTACAACAATACACGTCTTCTCCACATGTAGACTAGAAATAATGACCACTGCGAATATGGCCAAGGCATAAGCCTATTAAGTGAAAATCTTGAACGTTTCAGTGTCTGTTAACCCACTAGTTATAAATTTAGTAATTTTTACAGTAACAAATATCGCCATGAAATGATGTGTATAGTTACAGATTTATGTATAATAACCAAGGTTATATCACTAAAAATGAAATTTCAGATAAATTTTGCACTTCTGACTTGAGTTGAACTCATGACAACGTTTTTTATTGAAAATAATAAAATTGATTAAATTTAAATGTTATGTCTGAAGTACAGATAAAAGTTTCAGCAGTTATCAGTGTACAAATAGTATAGCGGAATGTTACTTTCCATCAGATCACCAAAATATGAGATTTAAAAAAATGCGGGAAAATTACAATGCCGAACAAACCTTCAAATAATACGAAATTTCGTAAAAGAAATCTTAAACGCACTCTTACAGCTAGGTAGTAATTATCACTACATTTTTGTAATAATGGTTCCTAAGTTAGCTGCAAATGTTATTCTTGAAATTAGAAATATATAAAACATTCTAAAAAGTGTAATTTGAAAACATTGTCTACAGTATAATAATTGTTGTACTATTTGAAGTAAAAAGTTAAATTAGCATAATATTAGTCCTAGATAAACAATCTGCATCTAAATAAATGAAAGTAAACTAAGTGGGAAATGTAAACGAAGAATGCTGCAGCACTTGGAGCCTGCAAACAAACGGCTTCATTGTAGATGCTGAATTGTGTCAGGTGTCAGGAATTTACCTTGAATATATTTTTACGTCCAAATAGAGATGGTAATGTTGGATGTATTTTTATTTTATGTGGACGTTCTCACAACAGCAGCCATCTGCAGAAAATAGCCACTTCAGCCCATTTCCACTTTCCGTCGATAGTTTTGTCTGAATTACTGAAACACCCGGTACTTCATTTCCCATATAGTCAAAGCGAGATATCACAGATCTCTGAACGCGTATGTTGCAGGGTCACACAAGCTATTTACGGCGACGGACAATGACACAGACACTGGTAAGTTCTCCATTTAACATCCACTGAACAGATCTTGCCGTTTCTACCAAAGAGTCCAGCAAATATAGATGTACCGCGGAATCAGTCTAAAGACAATGGCTTTCGTATGGGTCTTCATTTAATGCCGAGCAGATGACGTGTGGCAAACGTTTCGACCAATAATATCCATTTTGGCGAAATATAATTGCTCAAAATGTGACGGAATAAAAGTGTACAACATAATGCAGCCCAGGTGTAAGGGCGATGTGTACAGTGGTGTATTACGTTAAAAAATTACTTCTAGAGGACGTCAAGAACATTTACCTTCAATGAAAACATCCCATTTGTTCCCATCGTCAATAATTTCAAGCCAATAGGTGCTTTTTAGGGTTTTATTTGTCGTTAATTCCAAATGCCACAGTCACGTACAATTATTTAGTAATTAACAACATTGATTAATATTAAATAACATAAAATCGGACACCTATCAAATAAATCGTTATATAATCATCGATATCCATTTGTGTCTCGATTTGTTGCTTTATTTTTTTTGTTTCTGTTTTTAATTAACAGAAATGAAATCAGGTTTCGCAGGACAGAGAGAATCGGGTTTTGGAAAGGGGCCAAGGTCAATTACTGTTAGTTATACAAGAACACACACAACTTTATTGCTCAAACCAATGCACAGTTTTCTCTTTAAACCAACAAAGATCAGTTCACAGCTGAGGGCACAAGTAACTTCTCCAGAATAAGTTGGAATCATTGCTTTTAAAACACCAGGATTTAAAGTAACGACTGAAGGCCTTACTTAAGCAAAATTACAATATATTCTCGGCTAAAGGCCGAAATAATATTTCAGATCAGCTAAGGAAGTCTTTAAAAGTTAATTCTTTGGCTGAAAGCCGAATAAAAAATTTTCTTTGCGTAATAAAAGAAAGGCTTTAAAGATAAGCTTTTACACAGTACAACAGAAAAACATCTTAAGAAAACTTGAAGTATCTAGTCAGCTGAACGCCCAAACAATTACTCAAGAATAATTAGAGAGCACCTTAAGATAAACATTTACAGAACAAGGCTGAAGGCCTTTTCAAGAATTCAAGATAATTAAAGAGAAACTTTACAGACAAGGATTTAATATTAACAAATGCGGCAGAAGACCTAAATACAGAGCAACAAGAATTTTAAATAAAACAAGGCTGAAGTCCTAATCTTAAAACAGTTGTCATGAAGTTCGGCTGAAGGCCATATAGTAAACATAAAACAGACAATATTACTACACGGCTGAAGGTCTGGCACAGAACCTGCGACCAAATAAAATGTCAATCGTGAACAACAAACAGTGGTACTCAGAAGTGTTTCAAGGGTCGGCCTGGGGACGAAACTCCAACAGGAGCCAAGCGTAACACTGAACAATCGGGTGGCAACACGATCTAGGGACGCCTGAAGTACCAACCAACGACGTAATCAATTCCCTCTGTCGGAACAGACCAACTGCCTCCACCAGTACGCAGACAGCTTTTATCTGCTCAGTGGAAATCACAGAAGCTACACACCGTTCCACGTAAACACACTTGCACAAGAACTCGAACGATCATGAAAGCAATCACGGTGGAAGAACAAGAACGACTCAATCCGACACAAGTGGTCGGCGACCAGATACACGTCGTCCGATGAGACGACCGACCGAACGACCAACCCCCGTCGTTCCCACTCAAGTTACGTGTGTCGGCGACGGTGGGGCGAGTCTTGGCAGTCCGAAGCTGACTGCAGCTCCAACCCGGCTCAGCTCGTCCTTTGGACGAACATGGAAGCAGTAACAAAGGAGATTAGGAAGATGATGGAATAGTATGTAATAGAGCCTCCCTATTCTCCGTATAGTAGTCCACCTTTGGCAACAGCAAACGGTAGCGTCAGGCTGGTTCTGAATGCAATAGATATTAATATGATAATTGCATAAATGTACTTTTGTTTTTCCTTGTACAGAAATTTAGTATGTAAGTAGTAGATCGTAAGTTTCTCGTTTCATGTGTTATTTAAAGTGTGATGACTAAGAGAATGCCGTGGAAGCAGCTCAAGAAATAATTGATCCAGATACATATTATCTTTTGCATTTGAGTAAGATTATGTAAAAGGTTTAAAATAATTTTCGTGGAATTTTATGCAATGTTGTGTATAGGAACAGAACTGTATTTAATTATCTTTGCTTAAAAATGAAGATTGCTGATATGAAATATGATTAAGATGCCAGGAAATTTCATATCAGGGCACACTCCGCTGCAGAGTGAAATTCTCATCCTGGAAGATTGCTGATGATTCATCCACATTTCAATTCAGATTAATTTTTCATAAATTTTCAGTAAGCATAATAACCTTTCTTTTGTTTTATTTAGCGGTAGATTTTAGATTTATTAGTATAAATTTGATTTTTTCAAACCACATGAAACACTATTCATGACTAGTTTAGATTTCATTGTGTGCCTTGATTAACATTGCAAGATGCGCCAAGGTATATCAAGGTAGGAATTTCTTCTGAACTTGAGTCAGAGTATGTACTTAACCGAATCTGAATGGCTGATTTACCAGTTAATTTTCGTGTGTCTAATGGTGTCCTCGCGACAGCATTATTTCGTATTTAGACACTGGTAGTTCGCCTCTGTGATTGTAGCAACACACAAAATGGTGTCCTCTACATATAACTGCACTTAAACATCATGAAAAACAACACACTGACATTTGATTTGTAAAAGTCAAGCCAAAGCCTTATGTAACAAGAATCCAGATGGCCAAAATACATGGAGTGGAGAGGTACATACATGAGCTTATGTGAGCAAAATATGTATCTGCATAAGGACTATGAACACTTCTGTGTAATTAATTAATCGAAGAGTAACGTATAGACGAAGAATGTGGGCACATAGTGTAAACCTTAACTGAACACAAAAGTGTGTCAAGTGACGTGGGATAAAACTGTACGTTCAGTAGTGGATGAAACAAGAGTCCGACATGAGTGACGTTAACCAATCAAGCGTGACAGTGATAGTGAGACTACCCGTTGAGTAAGATGCATTTAAAACTGCAGCGCAGCGAATGTGTCAAGACTTGCGGGTAGGACTGTTACACTGAAAGCGGAGCGACCTCCCGTAAACTGTAAAACAAAGGCGTCGAGCGAGCTTTTAATAAATATCAAACGTTTTCTCGGCCACTGTGGCCGAGCGGTTCCAGACGCTTCAGTCCGGAACCGCGCTGCTGCTACGGTCGCAGGTTCGAATCCTGCCTCAGGCATGGATGTGCGTGATGTCCTTAGGTTACTTAGGTTTAAGTAGTTCTAAGTCTAGGGGAGTGATGACTTCAGATGTTAAGTTTCATAGTGCTTAGAGCCATTTGAACCATTTTTCAAACTTTTCAGTTGAAATAAACATTCCTGCGCAAAACAGGACGAAGAGGAGGAGATTAGTGTCAAACGTCCCGTCGGCAACGAGGTCATTAGTGACGCCCAAAAAAGACAATGCAAATGCCTGCAGCCGCTGTAAGGTCTTAATACGAGGGTCACTCCAAAAGAAATGCACACTATTTTTTTAAAATCCATCTTTTATTCTACATGTTTGAAAGTTTTACAGTGTGTAGATACATCCTTTAGGAACAATATTTTCATTTCTCCACATAATTTCCATCCCTCTCAACTGCCTTACGCCCTTTTGGAACCAGCGCCTGTATACTCGCACGGTAAAATTCTGGACCAACCTGTTGGAGCCACTGTTTGGCAGCGTACACAAGGGAGTAATCATCTTCGAACCTTGTTCCACGAGGTGACTCTTTCAGTTCCCAAAGATATGATAGTCACATTGAGCCAGATCAGGACTGTAAGGCGGGTGTTTCAGTGTTGTCCATACGAGTTTTGTGATCGCTTCCATGGTTTTTTGACTGACATGTGGCCGTCCATTGACGTGCAACAGCAAAACATCCTGCTTTTGCCGATGTGGTCTAACACGACTCAGTCGAGCTTGAAGTTTCTTCAGTGTCGTCACATATACATCAGAATTTGTGGTGCATCCACTTGGAATGATGTCTACAAGCAAGAGTCCTTCGGAATCGAAAAACACCGTAGCCACAACTTATCCAGCAGAAGGTGTGGTTTTGATTTTTTTTTCTTTCTTGGGTGTATTTGCGTGGTGCCACTCCATTGACTGCCCCTTCGTCTCTGGTGAAAAATAATGGAGCCAAGTTTCAACACCTGTCTCAATTCTTCCAAGAAACTCATCTCCACCATTCTCGTACTGTTCCAAAAGTTCTATGCATACCGTTTTCCTTGTTTCTTTGTGAGCCACTGTCAACATCCTGGGAACCCACCTGGAACAAAACCTTTTTTAATGCCAACACTTTTAGTATTCTGCAAACACTTCCTTCCCCTATTCCAACGTAGCGTGTCAAATCTTGCACTATGATGCATCTTTCACCAGTCGCCAATTCGTTAACTCCCTGCACATTGTTTGGAGTGTGTGCAGCACGAGGCCTGCCGCTGCGAGGACGATCCTCAATATTGCCGAGCCCGCTTTCATCACGTAACCTGCTTGCCCACCGACTAACTGTACTGAAATCGACAGCAGCATCTCCACACACCTTTTTCAACCTCTTATGGATGTTTCCGACTATCGTTTTCCTAGCACAGAGATCCTATGAGAGCACGTTGCTTCTGACGAACGTCAAGTGTAGCACCCATCTTGAAGACATGCTGTGACGGCGCCACTCACGGGAACAGGTTGAACTAAGTTTGAAAACAAGCGGGAAGGATGTATCTACACACTGTAAAACTTTCACACATGCAGAATGAAAACTGTATTTTTACAAAAATAGCGTGTATTTCTTTGGAATGACCCTCGTATGTTTGATTTACTTAAAGAGAGTGCAGACTGTGAAATTAAGTTTACGCGCGTTCATATCAGTGAACAAATGTGATTCTGTAAGTGGCCTCAATGAACTGAATAAAATGGCGATATTTCTACAAAGACTTCACATAGAACTTGAGAAACTTCACTGATCTATGTTATAGACATCTTATATGCGAAAATGTACTAATTTGTGAGATCTTTCCAGCAGACACTGAGTTACGAATGGATTCTTATTCCGCTTTGGAAAATTTTCACGTTCGCGATCTCGGTCGAGTTGTTGTCAAGGTCTGCAGGAAGCAGTGGCGAGTTCCTGCAACTAATCCGGAGGCTGCGTTCCTCATCCTCCACAGTCATCATCATTGGCTGCCTACGGCGAGTCTGCTGTCCAACGGACGGCCGTTAGGCACAGTTGGGGGCCGCCGACCACATCCCGATCATCGGTGCGTCCCGCCGCCGACCACACAGCGGTCATCGACACCACACACCGATGAGTGCGTTCGGCTCATTAAAGACACTCACCAACGACCCCATTCTGCTCATTCACGCCACCTGCTACCGACACGATGACGTCGGTATTTCAGTTGTTGTCATTTTACAATGAAGCGCCAAAGAAACTGCTATAGGTTTGCGTATTCAAATACAGAGATATGTAAAGAAGCAGAATACGGCGCTGCTCCTATATAAGGCTGTAGCAGTTGTTAGATCGATTACTGCTGCTACAGTGGCAGGTTATTGAGATTTAAGTGAGTTTGAACATGGTCTTATAGTCGGTGCACGAGCGATTGGTACAGCATCTCCGAGGTGGCGACGAAGAAGGAATTTTCCTGTACGATCGTTTCACGATTGTACCGTAAATGTCAGGAATCCGGTAAAACATCAAATCTTCGTCATGGCTGCGGCCGGAAAAAGATCTTCCAAGAACTGGACCAACGATGATTGAAGAGAATCGTTCAACGTGGCAGAATCGCAACACTTTCGCAAACTGCAGCAGATTTCAATGCTGGGCCATCAACAAGTGTCAGACATCATCGATATGGTCTTTCGGAGTCGAAGGGCCACTCATGTAGCCTTGATGACTGCACCTGCACGACACAGAGCTTTACGCCTCGCCTGGCCCCATCAACACCGACATTGGGCTATTTATGACTGGAAACATGTTGAATAAAATGTTCTCTGGTTTCCAACCGCGTCAATTGCTTAAAGCTACACGAGCTTTCGGCCAAGCACTCCTTGGCCTTTGTCAAGCGATATGACTGCCAGTGGGCTGTTGGTGCTCCCTTATATACGCTAGCCAGCTGTGACGTCACTGATAGCCGTGACATTGCCATATATGGACATGTTTTGAGTCGGCGTTTTATGTGCCCTCTTCAACCGCGCGATCGCTGGATCCCACGCAGCGCTGAGCTGCAAGCCACCTTCTCTATTCAGGGTGTTTGCGGTAATCTTTATTTCAATAGCTTCCTTAGTTAAACTGTCCCAGAGGCCGTCAGTACGAGCCACGACAGAGGCATCGTCAAATTTTATGTGGTGACCGTTTTCTAACGCATGCTCAGCTAATGCAGATTTCTCTGGATAGCGTAGGCGATAATACCTCATGTTCTTTCCTGCGTTGTTTCACAGTGCGCACTGTTTGTCCGATGTACTTCTGGCCACACTCACAAGGTATTTCGCAGACTCCAGATGTTCTGAAACCTACTGCGTCTTTAACTGGTCTCAGCAATTGACGGATTTTCTTTGGGGGTCTGGTCGGACAAGTCTCGTTTCAGACTGTATCTAGCGGATGGACGTGTACGGATATGGAGACAAACTCATGAATTCAAGGACCTGGATGTCAGCAGGAGACTGTTGAGCTGGCGGAGGCTCTGTAATGGTGTGGGACGTGTGCAGTTGGAGTGATATGGGGCTTCTGACACGTCTAGATACGACTGTGACAGGTGACACGTTCGAAAGCACCCTGTCTGATCACCTGCATCCATTCATGTCCGTTGGGCACTCCGACGGACCTGGGCAATTCCAGCAGGACAATACTACACACCACAAACGTCTAGAACTGCTACAGAGTGGCTCCAGGAACACTCTTCTGAGCTTAAACACTTTCACTGGCCACCAAGCTCTCCAGACATGAATATACTGAGCATTTCTGGGATGCCTTGCAACGTGCTGTCCAGAAGAGATCTCCAACCCCTGGTATTCCTACGGACAGCCCTGCAGGATTCGTGGTGTTAGTTCCCTCCAGCATCACTTCACTTCAGACATTAGTCGAGTCCATGCCACGTTGTGCTGCGGCACTTCTGCGTGCTCGCCGTACACGGCATTAGGCGGGTGTACCAGTTTCTTTCGCTCTCATTGTGTAAATGCGTATGCCACGAGCTTACAAAATAACTGGTATGTATATCGTTCATGTCGTAAGAAACAAATAATTGCCAGTGACAGTGAATACTTGATATTTTCCCTCCAACGAAGTGAATTACTAGAAAATTTGCATAGTACCTCATATACATTAACTGCGATCTTGTGTTGGTGTCACGGGACATTTTTGTGTACAAAGTGATCTATGAACTTGAAAACTTTAACTTTAAATGAGTATCCATGTACAATCAAACTATATTTTGTATTAACAGACAATGAACACTTCTAGGACGTATTTCTTGTGGTAAAGAGCACTGATCTTTTAAGAAGTGAGAGAAAGAATAATATCATTTGATTTTCATATCCATGTAGAAATGTGCAATGAGGCAGCCTACAACTTGAAAATTTATTGCATTATTGATGATCTGTCTTTTTATTTGATGTAAACTTGTAATATGATCCTGTAGTTTTTTTCTTTCTTATCTGATTGAATATTATATATTGCGAAAATCAGAGAAAGCTAATAGGAAGGCATCTGCCTGGGTTTTCATCTGGGGTTTCCCTTGGGCTGCGCCGAATGGGGAAACGAGTTAATTAACCATGGCAAATTCTTATTTAAATCCACATTTATTGTATTGGTCACAGTATTTGAATAACAAATCTGCTGACCCGATATTTCCTCAATAATTCTAAATAGCTTTCAGCCATGGCGTGAATATTATAATAACTACTTACTGTACCTGCAAAATACTGTGTTACACAAATGTTTTGTCGAAAAGTTCAAGCAGATCTTGGAAACAAGCATGCTTTAATCTTCCTGGGGCGTTGTAACGTCTCTTGGAAAGCCCTATAAAAGATTAAACTAAACCTATACCAGACATGTAAATGTGAAATGCAAAGAAAGTGGAAAACTGCGTATAATTCTGTTGATAAAAACAGTAGCTATTACGACAAATAACTATATGATATGTTTTATGTTAAAAATGTTAATGAAATATGTGTTTTACTATCAAAGAGTAACTACACAACGTAAAGACATTCCTTGTAACCATGGATACCTCACCTCATTAAAGTTAAAAACCACTTGTTTCAAAGATCGAATAGTAATTTTGTCTCTGCTGTTGAAGAATAAAGTCGCTTAGATGTTCTTCTACACTAAGTATTTGACGCACGTATTTTCTGTTACAGTATAACGTAAAAAGTGAATTTCTCCTGTAATTGCATTTCAGCCACTGCTTTTTAAATACACGATTAAAATTTTGTGTACTTGTTTTTTGTATGTTATCCTACATAATTTTAACTATACATAACATTCTGTTCTTCTTTTAGTTCAGTAGAGTCAGGTTATTGCTCCCTGAAAATTTTAATACTCGAAGTGTTTTCTGAGATTTAGGGAAAATGTAACAGAAAATGTAAATATTCAGGAACGGCTTCTGAAGTTTCAAAAGACTGTACCTCATTTAATATATGATTAATTTTTTTTATTTTTAGTCGCCCTGCACCATACTGTATATCATCCTCTTGATCTTTTTCCAAGTTTTTCCTTCTTTTCTTCTTTCAGACTCCTTAGTGGCCATCTGTACTCCATCCTTTGCTTTATCAAGGCGAACCTTGTCCATCCGTTCAAGTTCTCTGATGCAGTTTACTCAAGGATTAATTCCAATATGCTGTGGCACTTCCAGCCTGCCAGTGATGCCAATTACAGCATCACTGACACCTCACTTTAGTGTCTTCTTTCAACAAAAACATTTTTTGGTAAGCGAGTCCAAACAAGATTATTGAACGGCTCATTGGGATTTTGAGTCTGATCATTCAGACGCTTCTTCAGTAATTAAGGATTTTCCAGGTCTCAGTAAATATGTTTTATGATATCCATAACTGCTGCTGGGATGGAATGTTTATGGCTGTATGAACTGTTTGAGTACAGGGCAGTGCAGTAGTTGCACCATGGATCAGGTCCAGGAGGACAAAGGTGGTGTACTGGTTTTACATCGGTTGACAGTCTGTTGAAGAAGGTAGCCCACACTGCCTGCTTTATTTTCAACAAATCCGTAGTATTATTTCAAATGGCCACCCCATAATACTGCTGTAGTTCAATCATTTTGTCTATCAGCCTGCCTCTTATGGTTTTATCATCAAAAAGTTTCTTATATTTCAAACTGTTTTTCAACTTCCTCAACATGGTGCCCATCCTCTTCTGGACATGACCAACACTGTTAACCTTTATAACACAGCAATCCACAGCCTTGTATATAAAAAATTACCTATTTTATTAGATCTTGAAGTAATGCACGTAAAAATTTTAACATTTTCAACCAGTGTGGATTATATTTAAGAAAATAAAATAAAATACTTCCGGTGTGAGTTTGTAAGTGAAATATATATCATTTTGTTGGGAAAATTGGAAGTTTTATAATGAGATAAAAATCTGAAAATGGGGGAAAAAGGTTTTTCCGTTCTAACTCCCCTTAAGTGGAATTTAATAAAAATGTTAAATATTGGGCTTCGCCCTCAATTTAACATAATAAATACTTTGAATACTGATAATTTTCTAGCATTTACATTTGCAAAGTCCTTTTTATCAGAATTTTCACGGAACTGCATGGATAGATTTAATCGCAGTAGGCAACAAGGCTTAGGTTTGCTTAACGATATGAGTTTGCAGTTAAATTTATTTCTGTCGAGGAAATGATTGCGCTAAAATGAAGCCAATATGATATCGATGAAATTATTTATCGTGATTACAAAACCCTTCGTGTACGTAGTTGGTTATATCGCCTCTCTCATCACAATAGTAAATTTAACCGATAATAACAGCAATAGTTTCATGCTACTTCTGAATATCTTTGAGCTAGCCACGAGTTTAGATAACGTAATTAAGCCATTACAATCAAAGCTGCACCCATATTTACTAATATGTATGCCTGCGTAGCAACTTTGATTATTATCCGCGTATATGTAAGCTGCATTTACGAGCGGGCAGAACATACGCGACGCCAACAGTGTATTAAATATCCTTTACCGTTTTTCCGACAATTCCGACCACGTCTTACATTAAAATCAAAACATTTTGATACCGAAGAAGAGAGAGGAACGATATACTATGCACGATTGTAAATTAACTGGAAAGGACAGCTTTGCCTATTTACTATGCTTGAGCGTATAATGTTCCTTCCCTCTTTTCGAGTGTAGAGTACTCACACAGAATTTTGTTTCTGCTTTAAATTTTTTAATAGTATTTCGATAACAATAATCAGTAACCTTGTTGAGCAACACCGCTGAAATCACAATGCAAGCACGCATAATGGCGCAACGGTGCTCGACTGCTGCATTTTGTTGATGTCGTATTTGAGAACATTCTTTTTTCGCATATTTATTCGGTTGTCTGCTGGCACAATTTTGTTTATGTTGTTTTACATATGCGACTTCAGTAATTTTGTAACTGTTGTGGCAAAGATAATAAAGTTAATTAAAATGGAGCTCAAAGCTTTACAAGAGATGGAATATATAGATGAGAGCGAAAATACCCTCATTACTGCTCATGACGTAGATGCTTCAGATTGCGAAAGTGAATCAAGACTTGAGAACAAAACAATAAATGCTCGCACTGCTACTTGACTCACCACTACCCAAGTACAAGACCCAAATACTGTGCTGCTTAGCAGCTTAACAGAAATTGTTAACAAAATGGCCGATGAGATGTATACTAAAGAAGAAACGTCTACCTTACATAATGAGATGTGTACTAAAAGTTAGATCACAGCCTTATACAATGAGATTTCTTCTCAGATTTCCAGTTTCACTATTATAGTGTTAAATGTAACTTTACAATATGGTATGTTAGCCACTTAGTTCTGCTCTGAAGGAAGCATATTAGAGCATACCTAAGGAGCAATCAAAAATCAATGAATCATTTCGTAAGCTAGACCTGAAAGTAGATAATTTCATTGTAGGACATGAGCGTAGCCGCTTGGGGTTAGCCGAGCGGTCTAAGGCGCTGCAATCATGGACTGTGCGGCAGGTCCCGGCGGAGGTTCGAGTCCTCCCTCGGGCATGGGTGTGTGTGTTTGTCCTTAGGATAATTTAGGCTAAGTAGTGTCACATCTTTGAAAGAAAAATCGCAAATATCAACAGTTATACGTGGGTCAACATAAGATTGCGAGTGCTCCGCCTGAAGGATGTTATCTGATGGAACACCCTAGAACCAATTAAACTAAGAGGTTAGATGCACCTCACGATCTGAAGAAATACTTCCAAAAAAAGTTTATATTTGTTGAATTAATGTTGATACACAGTGTAGCTATTAGACAGAAGCTGAATCTTGATTAGCAAAAGCTGATGGTAAAAGAATTGATGATACGTGACATAAGGCCTATATCGACGAAAAAAAGCCTAAAGATATTCGTACTAGAAGTAGTTAAATGTTAACAGAGGTCCTTTGGGGTAGTGAAGATTGTGTGAGCACTGCTCCTACTAACGGACTATACCTATAGATTGCATTGCTCTGCCTGGAATGCATTGGCAGATGTATATCATTCTGTAAACAGTAGTTTGAGCATAAAAACTGTAGCAGTAAGCGTACTACGTGGTCAGTACACAGTGGGATTCAGTATAAGTGATATAATTATGATGAGTGACTTCATTATGTTGCTCGAAGAACATAATGAGAAGATTTATTTCTTCAAGTCATTTAGACATAATACTTAGGGAAAATGGAAAGTACCTTTTCTCTATGATGGCAGAAGTATCTTACTTTACTTAATTTGTTTGGATCCCAACTTGTTTCAAAAACTATAATTCTCCAGCCGCTACTTGTTTAAACTATCTGGAGCTTATGTAATTCTTGTTATTAAAATAAATACTGCACACATGATGTGTCGCTGATAGAAACACTAACCCATACATAATGACTGTCTTGAATGCAATTATTCGACCAAAATTATTGTAGTATCTGTAAGAGTTGTTTTGCACTTTTTGTTTTGCATGGATCATAAAATATAACTTCACACTTAATGAAACGTAACAGTGTAACTACTGCTACGACTCATATCCACCACATTATGGAAAAGTAAAACCCTAAAAAGACTGCTACTGAATGGCCGCACCAATATTGATACCAACGATGTCACCACCGATCAAGGGGGCAATGCAAGTAAATATTTCGATATCATGTCATAGATCTATTCATCTAAGTGAACACCGTATCGCAAAGTTCATAGTATTTAATAGTTAATATGGGTGGATAATCACTGAAAATGTCTTTCCAGTACTTCCGTAGTCAGTAAATAAGAGTCATGGCACAATGAAAAGGTGCTAAAGACGCCTACCTCGTACATACTCATATTTCATGTTCTTAGAAGTAGTTGTTGAAAATGATTTAGATATAGTACTATGCAAAATCTTGTAAGTATTAATCTTAAGTAAAGCAAGGAACTGTTACGTGAATGCAATTTCCTATCTTTCCGTGATTTTGAACCCTGATATTCTTTTGTGCCTCGTTGCCCTATCCGTATCGCACACACTGATTTAACCTGGCACACTACGTGACGTTTAGACTACTCTACAAACAGTCAGTTTCAGCTTAGTACTGGTCAGGTGCGAATCGCAACTGACAAGAAAATTGATTGTCAACTGTCTCTATTTCAATGTATGGGTATGAAAGCCAATAGGTGGGCTAACTGACTAGCAAATATGTTCGTTAGGAACACTATCTTCAAGGCACTTTAATTCTGTTGGGAAGAAAATAGTATAGACAACAATGTTAAACCATTGGACTATAGTGATGTGGGCTCAGTTTTTAAGAAACAAGATTCTTACGACTGAATAAGCGACATGATATAGACACTGACGAACACCGCAAAGGCAATGACAGTACAATCCAAGCAAATACTGTCTCGAAGGGTGTTGTTGTGGACTACAAAACAAACGAAAAACTGCCAGTTCACTTTAATATAAAGCAAAAACTTTTACTCGTAATATAATAAAGCTTTCTTTCAATGTAACCTGTGTAAGTCTTCCTCTACGAGGTAGAAATAAAACTTTATAATTGTTTCATGTGATTCGATGATGTGATGCTGTATAAGGTAAACATGAGAGACAAGGAACTTTTACGCTTACTGTTCAATGATGAACTTTTCTGCCCCAAATCTAATTATTTGTCAGGGTCCGATTTCATCTTACAACGCTACCTCAGCTAATCCTCGCTCTATCACAACTGATCATTCTGCTGCAATCTTCAACCTACAACCACAGAAAAACCAATATGAACTGCTCCACCTCAATTTTGCAAAGCAAGAATGAAATCCGTATCATTTACCTTTGCATTCGCTGACATAGTGATAAAACATTTACAAGAACGGTTAAATTTAATGACCTTTACTTAAAACTTAACTTGTTTCAAAAACTATTATTTCCAGCCACTACTTGCTTAAACTATTCACAACATATTGAATTCTAGTCTTCAAAGCAAATACTAGACAGTGTTCCATACATAACTACTGCCTTCAAGGCAGTTATTCAAACAAAACTACTGTGTTAGCTATAACAATTGTTTTGGACGTTTTACATCAGTGCACGAAATATAAAAGATAGTGTAAGTTAACACCTTAAGCAAATGTAACACTATAAATATTACTACTGGACATATGTGTCACGATATTGAAAGGTGAAACCCCAAAAAGATTGTCGTTGAATGGATGCTCCAATACTGTTATCAGCTATGTCGCTAACGTAAATAAATATTTCGATATCAAACTGAACCTAAGACGTTGCTATCAAATTAATACAGCAATATCTATGTGAAGTACGACATCCCTTTGTAAATACGAGAGGCACGATTCCCCTCCTCTTCTGGTTCTCTCTCTTGCAACGGTTTAGCATTTAACTATCTTTGTAATTAAGCCTTATTAGTATGGTAATAATAATGGTAGTTATTACCTGTGCCCATGTTTCATTTGTAGATCACTGTTGATACTATTTGTCACTAATGGTATGGAAAAGCTGCTCTGTTTCATTGTAACTGAAGCTGGAAGGAGAATAATTTGGAGATGTGTTGATTTTCCCGCCAACCATTCGCCACTGCGTGTAAATTTTCACACTACAGAAAAATCGAACCTTTGCAAACTAAATTTTTTCTCAACTCTTAAAAATTCGAAAAACATTTTAGCGTATCTCTCTTTTCTACGGTATGAGTTATAGTATGGAGCAGTGAATTGCAGCATGCGTCGTTTTGTAGGCACAGTTTTTAAGTCCCGTGTCTCTCTCAAGACGGTGAATGTGCGGAAATACCTGTTTTGAAAATTGGAAGGTCTTGCCGACAGCGATATAAAAGATCTACGACATACTGCAATTCACACAGCAGGAACATGTTCCTCTGGTCTACGGAAAATCCGTATTATGTGCCAGAGCTGGGAAAGAACCCAGCTTATTTTATGACGTGAGCCTGGATGACGTCACGATACCTGCTCGAACCACTTTTTTTTAATGGTACATGAAAGGTAATTCTTAATTGGAGGTGTTGCAAACATGGCTAATACCTCAGTTCGAAGACGAGAGAAGCATGGATCATGAATGGTTACGACGGGATGGGATGCACCACATTTTGCTCTTTAGGCGGATAAATTTCTTGATGAACGATTTCGAAGCCACTGAAATAGCCGTGGCTCAATAACACATACAACCACAACAAAATGAGCCCGAACATTACCACGCCAGGCAGCTGATTAATGGGAATAATCAAGTCACATGCAACTCAATATCGGTACAAGGTTAATGTGGATTTACGCAGAAGTGTTTAACAAGATTCATCAGGTGATTCATAAGATGTGATGGAGGACATGTATGCGCACAGAGCTCTGTGTGAGACACAATGGTGCACATAAAAATCCGCTGCATACATGGTTTTACATTTAACTACTTCAATATATACTGTGTGTAAAACTTTAGGACGAAAATAAATTTCGTGTGATGTGTCACTGGCAAGTTACATAGCTCAATGAAACTTGAACCATATATAGAAAGAACTGCTACAGTATAGAACAGAAGTGAACTAAAACAAATGTGCAATGAGACGAATAGAAATGACACTTTTTTTCAAAAACAATAACTACAACAAATACGTAGGCTTATGTAAAAGAAACACACAGTTGGTTGGATATGTTAATGACGTTGCAGTTATTAGTAGACGAAGAATGTCTTTGGAGAGAGTACTGGTGGGACAGAAGGAAGCTGCATAGCATAGGGGACTGGAAATTAACGAATCCAAAACTAAATATATGAAATTACGTAGGACAAGAGACAATAATCTGGAGAACTTGTCAGCAGTAGGTTTTCATTTTCTGCATCTAGAGGATTTTGAATATCTAGGGGCTATTATTAATAAATTCCATGACCACTGAAATGAAAGCCCTTATTTTAAGTGTTAATAGGTATTATTATTCAAGCTAATGGCATTTAGTACGGTAAATCGATTATTCAAAGTGACTATGTATAAGGTTATGATTCGGCCTGTGGTTATACGTGGATGTGAAGCATGGTCGGGAATCAGAACTAGTGAGCAACAACTCAAAGTATCTGAAAGAAGAATACTACGGAAAATTTTGTGTAGGACTTCGAAACAATAATGGTATCTGGAGACAAAGTACCAATTATGAGTTGGATCATCTCATACAAGGAGGTGATATTTTAAGGTTAATTAAAAGTAAAAGAATAGCCTGGCTGGGACAAGTACGAAAGATGGAGGACAGAATAACTACAAAGGAGGTCTTCCAATGGAAACCGACAGGAAGAAGATTAAAAGGATGACCACGTAAGCGATGGACGGAAGACTGAAAGAAAACATGAGAGCCCTAGCAATCAGAGGATGGAGAAAGAAAGTAGAGAGGGCAGGATGGAAAAAAAAAATTCTTAAAAAGGCGAAAATCCAAGCAGAGTTGTAAAGCCACAAGATGAAGAATAATGGTATCTAAATCACCATAATTTATGTTATACGAGAAATGTATACGCAGTTACGAATATGGACAACCATCAGCTGTATAGTGGAACGATGAAAACGAAAATTTGTGGCGGACCGAGACTCGAACCGGATTCCCCGCTTATCGCGAGGGGTTACCTTATCAATTCCTTTGCCGACTTTTTTGCAGCTATCACAGTATTGTGCATTCTCACATTTTTGAAACAAACAAACAAAAAAATTAAACGGTAGGAGACGTTATACAGAGTATATGATCTTCGTTTATTTTTTTACTTGGTTACCGAACGGTTACAGTAGCAGAGCACATGAAAAATAAAATAAGATAAGGCTGCAGATGCTGTGCTATCCATGAATGAACATGTGTAAGGGAAAATGTTTAGAACATGAAGAGAAATAGGAAGTTAAATAAGTCAGGAAGGCTTTCTGAGCTGTGCTCCACATCGTCTCGCCGTCAGAACAACGTCCGTTCTATCGTTGGAAGGGGACGTGGGGTCGTCCTGCCTTGGTTGGCGTGTGTCGTCGAGACTCCAGCTCTCGTCTGAAAATACTGTGTAAATATTTCGCGAAAAGTGGCCCGATAGTGTCGATGTCGGTGCAGAGTATAGTGTTGGACTTGGAAACGTGTCTAGAAGTCCACTGAATCGGCGATGTCGTCCAGGAAGATGTAGCTGATAGCCATACCACTGATCCACGTAATGGCGTGCCAATTAGAGGATGGAAAATAGGTCGCGTCAGGGTATATCAGCATGATAGGAGAGGTGTTGTGGGTTTAAATTCGTAACTTCGACAATGCACTTGAGGCACAGGAGTGAGTCCACAAGCATGATGCGATGCAGTTTCTGTCTTGTAGTATATTTGAGGTTGACGTAGAGGTACCACGACGAGTGGTGCCAGTGGTGTGGTATGGCTGATGGATCGTTTTCCAAACTGTAGGCCATGAAACCTTGGGGTGACTTACGTCAACGATATTTCGGGGTGGTTACGGTCGAAGAAAGCGGTAGATGTCGCGAGTGGTCGTCCTCCTGGTCAAGGGGAGCTCAGCGCATATGCAGCTGTAAGAACCGGCCGATATATGACGTCACAGGTGGGTTACGTGACAATGACGTCGGAGGGCGTCTCGAAACAGGTGCGAACTCGGTGGTCAACATCCCAGTGAAACTAACATCCTGCCTTTTCCATAACTGGAGCATAGTATTGGTGTAAAGTGCCGTGGCCATAGCTCTCAAGTTAATCAAGGGCTTCGGTAAGGTATAGGGCTGTGTCTGGACCATATAAAATACCCGAAAGCCGCCTGAAGTCTAGCCTCCAATCTCACAATGATCTACCCGATGTGGGGTATACGGGCTTCCAGACAGGTACTGACGAAGGTGACTCACTGGCAAATATTTAGCGGGCATAGTACGTCATTCTGAATATGTGCCGGCATGCGTTGCTGTAGCGTCCAAAACCTGATTACCAAGGTACGAAATGTATGTGAATTCCTAAGGGACCAAACTGCTGAGGTCATCGGTCCCTAGACTTACACACTACTTAAACTGACTTATGCCAAGAACAACACACACACACCCATGCCCGGGGGAGGACTCAAACCCTCCGGCGGGAGGGACCGACCGAGGTACGGCGAATGTCTGGTGTGTACACCCCTCCGAGACAGCGGAGGGTGACCACCAGCTGAAAGGGGCTGATCTTCGTGGTGCATGAGTTTGTAATGTTTATAGTGCTCCCTAACTCTGTAAAATAACGGGTAATCCACTGCATTGTAGCTTTTACCTCAGCCGCTGAACGTACTACAAGGGAGTCGTCCCCGTAGGCTCAGCAGCGGAACACGTGGTCCCGGAGTGCATTAGCTGTCGTGCGTCCATCGCAATGACAAAGCACTGCCGACAGTGGGCAACTTAGCCTTGCTAAGTTTTCGATCCGTATAGGTTCTGTCGGTCTTCCGTTGACGATAAGCCTGGACGTTCCCCTCGAAGAAGTCGCATAATCACCTGTGGCAACGTTGGCTCCATCAGTGCGTTGAGGAATGCACGACTGGCTCAAACGTTTGGGTGAAGTCGATGGAGATTAAAAAGCCTGGCAGTCGTGAGTATGGTGCCACAGCGGTCACGTCTCGATACTCACTGAGGGCAATCTGGATGTTTTTATTGCCACCTAAGGATGCTTGTTCACGCGAAACAATTTATCGTAATACATGTTTGAGTCGCATAGCTAGAAGGCTTGTGAAAATCTTGAAATCAGAATTTAATAACGTGATCTACCGATAACTATCAACTCGTGTTCATCCTGTGGATTTCGAGACTGGTATGAGTAAACCTTCCACGAAAGTTGGTGGAGGGAGGTCCACGCTGGACAAAAGTTCCCTGTACATGTATCTCCATCGTGGCAACATCAAATCTTGGAAGGTTCTGTAAAACTCGAGCGGTAAACCATCCGGGCGGGGAGACCGATTCAATGATCCTTTGGTCACAGCTCCAAAGACATTGTCGGTGATCACTTTCCCTGTAAGGAGGGTTGCTGCCTCGGCTTCTAGTGTGCGATGAGTCTCCTAGGGAATCTAGACAACAGCCTCTGCACTGGCCGATAGTTTTTGCAGAGAAATCTGTTGTGCATTGTAAAGCCATAGGCGATGGGAGCTTGCAATTTCAGCCGTCTATCACGTTGGTTTAAAGTTGACATAAAGACCTGTCAACATCGTTGGACGTTTTGAACGATACGATGTATAGAAGGCCCTTCATAGCTAATCTTGTCTTGGTCGCGTGCTCGTATAATGGCTTCTTCCAGACGGCACCTAGTCAAGGTTAAACTTTTGGTCTTGATATCTTGAGCTTCTTTCCGACTGTCCGGGAACGGTGGATTCTCCGTGGGGTTGCGCAAAGTGCTGTAGCAGAAATCTGTTGCGTGGTGGTTCCCCCTGGCTTTAACTCAATGATAGAGTCAAGATGCGGCGGATGGCCGGTTGCCGCGCAGTATCCATCATTGAACTGTGGGTTTCGTAACACATGATCAGTTTAACACAAGCGTGCCACGCGCCTGTGACCTGTTGTCGACACTCAGTGTCTCGCAGTAGCATGGCGTTGAGTTTCCAAGGTCCTGCACTGCGCCATATAGATTGTCTACATAGATTGATGGTATAGATGTAGATCTCATAATCCTAAAAGGCAGACGCCCATCGTTTTGCGTCGAGAAGATGTGGTGTTAGTGCTTTAGCGATATATATTCTATCGAGTCGGCTGGTGGAATGGGTCGTGATGTGTGTATGGCCCACGTGGTCACCGTGTATCCTCCTTTCAAGTGTCGACAAGAAGGCGACTGCGGAGGAAGCGAAGTTCCGGACATGTGGTGAAATGCGCGTATTGGTCTGTAAGTCTGAGAACGCAGTTGAAATCTCGGCGCACGATGAGTTGGTCGTACCTCTCGAGAAATAAAAACATATCTTCGGCGTAGAACTGGGAGCGATCCCTCCGTTTATCTGTGCGCGCTGGGGGGTAGAGATTAATGATTCCGATTCCCTCAACTGTCGGGACCACCTCTGGCACCGTTGGGAGATAAGCGACATCGGAAACTGCAATCCCTTCTCGGAGGAGAATGGCAGCGCCTGTGTGTTCCATATCCGCCAGGGCGGCGTGTGTCTCGTAGTCATAAAACTCGTACCTATTTGGTGTCCTCAGTTCACAACAGCAAACATATTTTGTAGTACTGGTAAAGATTAGAGTAAAATAATGCTTATTGCTTATGAAGACTGACTGAATAATTAAAAGGACTCACTAAATACTTACACTTTTAGAATCGGTAAATAGTTAGCGACCCGTCCTGAGTTAGCACGGAAGTAGCTAAGGCCAGGCGACGTGTCTGGCGTAGCGCTAATAAATTGCACTATGAACATTGCAAACTCATGCACCTGAAGATTAGCCCCTTTCAGCTGGTGGTCACCCTCCGCTGTATCGGAGGGGTGTACACACCAGATATCCGCCGTACCTCGGTCGGTCCCTCCCGCCGGAGGTTTGAGTCCTCCCTCGGGCATGGGTGTGTGTGTGTGTGTGTGTTGTTCTTAGCATAAGTCAGTTTAAGTAGTGTGTAGGGACCGATGACCTCAGTAGTTTGGTCCCTTAGGAATTCACATACATTTCGTGCCTTGGTAATCAGGTTTTGGACGCTACAGCAACGCATGCCGGCACATATTCAGAATGACGTACTATGCCCGCTAAATATTTGCCAGTGAGTCACCTTCGTCAGTACCTATCTGGAAGCCCGTATACCCCACATCGGGTAGATCATTGTGAGATTGGAGGCTAGACTTCAGGCGGCTTTCGGGTATTTTATATGGTCCAGACACATCTTCAAAGTCCTATACCTTACCGAAGCCCTTGATAAACTTGAGAGATATGGCCACGGCACTTTACACCAATACTATGCTCCAGTTATGGAAAAGGCAGGATGTTAGTTTCACTGGGATGTTGACCACCGAGGAAGGCAAAGGTCCCGAGTTCGAGTCTCGGTCTGGCACACAGTTTTAATCTGCCAGGAAGACTCAGCAACTGCTTTGTCCGTGGTGAGAGGTGATGCCTGAAATGAGGTACTTTCGACACTCTGTTGACACTATGGATCACGAGTATTGAATTCCCTAACGATTTCCGAAATGGAATGTCCCATGCGTCTAGCTCCAACTACCATTCCGCATTCAGAACCTGTTAACTCGCGTCAGGCGGCAATAAGCACGTCGGAAGCCTTTTCACACGATTCACTTAAGCACAAATGACAGCACCGCCAATGCACTGCCATTTTACGTGTACACGATACTATCGCCATCTGTGTATGATTATGTCTCAGCGTAAGTGAAGATGGAGTGCGCCATTGTTTCCGGCTCATCAAGCACTTTCTGTGGAACTAGGGCGTGGAGATTTTTAATTGTGCTAGGTAGACATGTGAGTGCAAGTAAACAGAAAATCTATTACGTTTTGTCGACCAGCTAATTAAAACTTCATGACTACTCTGTGTAGAAATTTTCACTAACTTCAAAAAAATTATCACGTATTATTTTAGTTAAAGTCGAGTAGGAGAGTGAACTATATTTTTTGGCAGTTGATACAAATTTTCTATCTCGTTGGACAGTATAATTCGAAATCGCTAATCTTATTTTTTCTTTTAAGCGTACGATCACAGGGTTATTGTGATTTAACTACAAAGGTGTTTCCGTAAGAGCGTGAAAAATTTAACAGGGCACAGAGGATAGACCACTGAACCATTGCAGGTAGGGAACCTGGGTTGGAAGAAGCCAGCTTAAGGTTATAATAATACAGTGTACATTTTTATTCACATTAGTTACAGTTAACTTTATAAACCATTATTTATATACTAAGATGGTATCTGTTCTTTCGGACATGTCCGGGGAAAACATTTTCATCTGTCCCCGTTGACGTATGTCAACGCCTGTAAGCAGCTAAGGGTGTTCATTTCATTGTAATACCATTATTGACACAATGAGCATACCATTTGTACTGTGCTGAAACTGACGGCCATCAGTTCAAGCATGACATCGGCTAACGAGATTTTTAGGCACCCTGACAAATATCCTCGGTGTGGTCCTCATGTTGCCAGGTACCTCGTGTCTTCTTTCTAATGAACCAGTCTCCTGCATTCGTCCATCCAGAGAAATAAACACTCCTCGTCACGGATGTTGCGTTTAAGGAAATCGTTCCCTGTACATCATCTCAGCAGTGAGGTCATTGCAACGTACTTCCCCACACAGAAAGTACATGTCAGTGAGTTCCACGAAACTGTATCGGTACTGCGTCTCTGAACATCACCGAGTAATGAATTAGTCTGTTGTTGATTCATAACACGTTCTGACATGGGACAATGTAAATTCGATACAACAGAGCCACGTTATGGACAAGCACATTAAACAAAACCTTCACTTCCTAGTTATCATGCTTGTCCTTGTTTCCTTGGAGGAAATAAAGAATTCACAGTACGTGTAAACTTGTTCGCATGTTAGTTGTAAATAAACTGGAAAACAGTAATGCTAGATAAAGCGGTAGACAAATTTACTTCCATATCTCCTGCAGCTGGCTTCTCCGTCCCTGGTTGTCTACCTCAAATTGTTCAGTGGAGCATTCTCTACGTTCTTTTACATTTTTACACGCTCTTACGGAAACACCCAGTATAGGGTGTGAGTCTATTAAAAAGCGTGTGCTTCTACAACGTGAAGACGGCGCACAAGGTACATTCTGTCGTGAGTTGATTTGCTACCAGAACCATAACACGTTCTGTCATGGAACAATGTGAATACGATACAACAGAGCCACGTTATGGACAAGCAAAGAAAACAAAACCTTGACTTCCTAGTAATCAGGCTCGTCCTTGTTTCCTTGGAGGAAATAAGGAAATCACAGTGCGTGTAAACTTGTACGCATGTTAGTTGTAAATAACCTAGAAAACAGTAATGCTAGACAAAGTGGTAGACAAATTTACTTCCATATCTCCTTAAGCTGGCTTCTCCGACCCTGGTTGATTACCTCAAATTGTTCAGTTCAAAAATGGTTCAAATGGCTCTGAGCACTATGGGACTTAACTTTTGAGTTCATCAGTCCCCTAGAACTTAGAACTACTTAAACCTAACTAACCTAAGGACATCACAAACACCCAAGCGCGAGGCAGGATTCGAACCTGCGATCATAGCGGTCGCGCGGTTCCAGACTGTAGCGCCTAGAACCGCTCGGCCACCCCGGTCGGCAATTGTTCAGTGGAGCATTCTCTACCCCTGTTACATTTTTGCACGCTCTTACGGAAACACCCTGTATAGGGTGTTAGTGTATTAAAAAGCCTGTTCTTCTACAACGTGAAGAAGACGTACTAGGTACACTCTGTCGTGAGTTGATTTGCTACCGGAACTTCCGTTGTCCCTACGGTAAAAATATTTATTAAAATACTAGGTCAACGAAGACGTATCCCCTAGTAATACTTCGCTATTCGTAACTATAAAAATGGAACCCAAACGAATAAACGTCAAGTTGTAATTTTAGAGTAAAGTGTGCGCCTCTAATATTTAACGCTCGCAGGAAACAAGAGCACGCGCCGGTCTAATTACGTCTGGAAAGGCTCGTATCGTTCTGTCCACGGTCTGCTGTGCGCAGAGTACGTAATTAACAGGCTCGCGGGCTGCCGACATGAATGTTTTGCATGTGGGCCGCGCGACTAACAATGCATGCAGGCGGGCCGCCGCAGGCCGGATGCAAATGGCCTGCATACAGCCGCCTGGCCCTGAGTTATGGCCGGCAGGGGCCTAACTGCCACCCGCCACCCTAACCAGATTGCTGTGCGGTCGCGTTCGGTTGACCAGGCTGCTCCTGTGACAATAGCTCGCCTATCAAGAGCTCTGCTACTGAAATGGTTCGTCGTTATCCGGCACTGATTCTACCTCGCAAGAAATCCTTATATCGGCTCACAAGCTGAGTTCGTGATGTTCACAGTGGCGTGTGCTAATGGCAGGACATCATTCAGGCTAAATGTGGAGTTGTTTTTGCATTCAGAACTCCTACAGGTAATAAAATGGTGCCCCTGAAACGTCTGCTATATTCTTCCGGTGGCGAACGACAGGAGGAACTTTTGTGTAAGACGTCGTACACAATGGTAAGGAGAGGTGGACTGCAGAGTGGTGCATCAACTGCTGTCGTAGGAGAGCTGAACAGTAGCAGAAATGATAAGCGAAGAAATTAACATGGTAAACAAAAGATTTTCTTAACTTGTGATTTCCCAAGACTATGAAGACCTTTTGCAGCATAGGATTAAATAGCCAACCGGTTGCACATAAACGGTAGGTATATTGACCTAGATTTCGACACCCGCTTGGGGTGTTTTCAGCAGAATGAAATGTAGCTAAATCGTAAAATTTATTTGCAAAAAAGCAACAGTACTGATTTGGAGTAGCTTGCTCAAGTCAAAAGACTGACTCATTACAACTAACGCAGAAAAAAAAAAAAAACCAGAGTCCATCTATCACAATGTCAATATGAATGAGGCTCCCTAACGAAAGCACGAACAATGGTGACATAGCATTGAGATTTCTAGTACAAGTGGGAGACATGGCTCAACGAGTGTGCGCCATTGGGTCTGGCAGAGCCCACATGACAGCTATCAGCATCAGAAGGAAACTTGCTATTCCATTGCGCCGGCCGTGGTGGCCGAGCGGTTCTAGGCGCTTCAGTCTGGAACCGCGCGTCCGCCACGGTCGCAGGTTCGAATCCTGCCTTGGGCATGGATGTGTGTGATGTCCTTAGGTTAGTTAGGTTTAAGTAGTTCTAAGTTCTACGGGACTGATGACCTCAGATGTTAAGTCCCATAGTGCTCAGAGCCATTTGAACCAAATTCCATTGCCAACTTGGTATGCCAGTGTTGCTGAAGGTGTGGCTCAGCTAGTGTGCATCATTGGGTCTGGCAGATACCACATGATGGCTATCGGCATCAGAAGGGAAGTTGATATTCCATTGCCAACTTGATATGCCAGTGCTGCTGGAGGTGCAGCTCAGAAGGTGCACAGCATTGGACCCACTAGATCCCGCATGACAGCTATGTAGAAGGTTTCCAACTTGATAAGCCAGTGGGATGGTGTCAATGTATGATATCACATAAATATCTTTTCGATAATGTGCCTCCAGTTTTACACCTACTGCGTACCACAGACGACATGTATTTCAGCCAAGGTTAGCTGACTGCACAAAATATTATTCATTTCCTCTGTAAGGCGTCCGGATTTCAAAAAATGGTTCAAATGGCTCTGATCACTATGGGACTTGACATCTGAGGTCATCAGTCCCCTAGAACTACTTAAACCTAACTAACCTAAGGACATCACACACATCCATGCCCGAGGCAGGAGTCGAACCTGCGACCGTAGCAGTCGCGCGGCTCCGGACTGAAGCGCCTAGAACCGATCGGCCACCAAGGCCGGCCGTCCGGATTTAACGGACCTTGCATGAACTTTATCCATAACGACTGTACGATACAGTATGAGATCCTGAGAAAATAATTACATTATATCAACAAAATGCATTTGCAGTTAATCTCATGTACCCAAAAACTAACAAAACAATCTCTAACAATCTATGGACAGTGGCATGAAACAAACAAGTTAAAGCGAAACGCAATTTGGAGACGAACCGAGCAGGTGGCTAGTGATATCGTTAAACTTCCATTAGCAGGAGAACGGCGAGCTTCAGCCCAGAAAGGATAAGGTCAGAATAATACATTATTACTTTTAGTGAAAATAAGGCCGCGGCATAGAAAGAAAAATAAAAATGTTTATTCACCTCTAGCGAGACAGTGTTTGGCTGAAGCCATACTTGGCGATGGAGATGCGGCCTGGTGTGGAGAGTCCCATGATATAAAAGCATTTTTAAAGGCTCTCTCTTCATCTCTGTCTATCTCTGTCTATCTCTATCTCTCTCTATCTCTGTCTATCCCTCTCTATCTCTCTCTATCTCTCTCTATCTCGTCTCGCGACAGACTACACAAGGGTGTGGAAATAAGCAAGGGCGTTGAGAGTTTGCTTTCTGCGAATTGAGGACGATATGCTTCACGTGTTGTGGCGACAGATAGCAAAGCAGTAGTTAAATATTCCTGCAGGACGTTTTGCTGGAAAAGAAATTGTGCACATCGCTCCAACCCATACCGAGTGTTCAATAGCCATTATTTCGACTAGGGAAAGATTAACATTCAACAGAATCCAGGAAAGTTGCGACTGAGTGGATTCAGTCAAGGCCAAGAGTAGGGAATTAGCGTTTCAGGCCCAGCACGGAGACAACGGTGCTGCAGATGCCGCTTGGTAAATGAACATCGCACATTAGGCCGCAGTAAATGTTGAGTCTAGATTTTGTTCACTTCAACTTGTGTACACTTTGACTACTGAATATCAAAAGCTAGGATACTAACCTGCCCTCACATTGAGTACATGAGAGTTTTTTCATGGGTTCAAAAAGTAAATTTATTCTCCACAAACTTAGTGCATTACCCAGCTACGAAAATGTAGATTTAAACGAGCTGATGAGGATTTTTAATAATCATTCTTTCTTGTGGTAAAAAAATTTCATGGGTAGAGATAATTTTAATAATCGTCATTTCAATATGTCCAAGAATTAAATATTTTGCTATTGAGTATCAAAAGTAATTGTTTTATCACTTGACCCCTGAAAGCAACAGTTGATAAATTATATGTAGAATAAAAAAGGGAATACCTGTTTTGTCTTCCTAGAATAGACCCAAAATTTTCAGTTTTATTAAATCATGCATTTTAGGTATCTGACAACAGCATTTCAAACGATTTTTGATACGATCCACACCTGATATTAGCTGCCTTACAGGGCCAGGGTCATATTTATTTAGAATGTCTGTCTGACGCCCTGGGCTTGAGAAGTCGTTTCAGAGGTTTTGTCCATTTGCATGCTAAGTGGTAAACTAAGTTTGCACACATTAGTACGCTCACTGTGGAGATACGATAGTTGGACGTGCGACACCTCAAAAGGACAAACTGGTGGCTGTGGAGCGGTGAAAAAGGTGTGGAACTGGCAGCAGGCATTCGTGTGAGACTGCACCACTGACATACCACGGAGGGACATAAGTGTGGAAACATCAAAAACACAATACATTACCACGAAAAATGCGGTTTAGGAAAACTGTTGTCAGACAAAACAGCTTCCAGTCGTCTCGGAATGGATAAATTCAGTTCCTGTATGGATTTCATGGAAATCATATAACATTATTAGTACAAAATAGTGGCAAGTCCAGGTAACGTGATCGAGGTTGGTAGCGATCTATTCTGCAAAGTAGACCACAAAGGCTCAATAACATTGGTGGTTAGGGGCGCTGTAACACTTCTTCGTCGTGCTCAGGAAACTGGTCATGAACAATTCGAGCTGGGTTAACAAGGGCGCTGTCGTCTTGGAAGACAACATGACCATTGGGGAACCAATATTTTAGCATGGGATGGGCATCAGCCAAAATGGTCTCATAATACTCCCACAATAACAACGGGGTTCACGGAATGCCGCGTTAGTGCTGTTCATATCATCACAGACCACTCGCCATGTTTCACTCTCCGCAGGGGCCGGGGACAGCGTACACCAGACGTAAACTCTGTCAGACGTTGGAAACAGTGTAAAAAGACACTCAGCAAACCAAATGTCTTTCTTCCATTGCTCCATTGTCAAGGTTTTACGGCTTTGGTACCATGGTTTCCTGCTATGGGCGTTTCCATTACTGGTATGTGGTTTTGGAATTCCAGCTCGCCCCGCAACTCGCAGCTTATGGAGCTCCCTTCGCGATGTTTTGGTGTTGACAGGGCTGGCGTGTGCGACATTCTGGACCAAAGTGATTTTTGCAATTGTCGTCCTCTTATTTTTAGACAGAGTTTTCTTCAATGACGGTATATCATGGTCACTCAACACACTTTCGGCCGCGTTGTGACTTAAGGGATGATGTTTCTCCTCTTTCGCTGCATGTGGTATAAATCTTCGGTACGGTGCCTCTTAAAAGACCAAACTCTTCGGCTACTTCTACATCTACATGACTACTCCAATTCACATTTAAGTGCTTGGCAGAGGGTTCATCGAACCACAATCATACTATCTCTCTACCATTCCACTCCAGAACAGCGCGCGGGAAACACGAACACCTAAACCTTTCTGTTCGAGCTCTGATTTCTCTTATTTTATTTTGATGATCATTCCTACCTATGTAGGTTGGGCTCAACAAAATATTCTCGCATTCGGAAGAGAAAGAAAATTTCATAAATAGATCTCGCCGCGACGAAAAACGTCTTTGCTTTAATGACTTCCATCCCAGCTCGCGTATCATATCTGCCACACTCTCTCCCCTATTACGTGATAATACATAACGAGCTGCCCTTTTTTGCACCCTTTCGATGCCCTCCGTCAATCTCACCTGGTAAGGATCCCACACCGCGCACCAATATTCTATCAGAGGACGAACGAGTGTAGTGTAAGCTGTCTCTTTAGTGGACTTGTTGCATCTTCTAAGAGTCCTGCCAATGAAAAGCAACCTTTGGCTCGCCTTCCCCACAATATTATCTATGTGGTCTTTCCAACTGAAGTTGTTCGTATTTTTAACACCCAGGTACGTAGTTGAATTGACAGCCTTGAGAATTGTACTATTTATCGAGTAATCGAATTCCAACGGATTTCTTTTGGAACTCATGTGGATCACCTCACATTTTTCCTTATTTAGCGTCAACTCTCACCTGCCACACCATACAACAATCTTTTCTAAATCGCTTTGCAACTGATACTGGTCTTCGGATGACCTTACCAGACGGTAAATTACAGCATCATCTGCGAACAATCTAAGAGAACTGCTCA
The DNA here is from genome assembly GCF_021461385.2 of Schistocerca piceifrons. Taxonomy (NCBI): domain Eukaryota; kingdom Metazoa; phylum Arthropoda; class Insecta; order Orthoptera; family Acrididae; genus Schistocerca; species Schistocerca piceifrons. The sequence goes on from NC_060144.1 coordinate 137,838,167, forward strand.
GATTGTTACCCAGGTCATTCATATAGATCAGGAACAGCAGAGGTCCCAGGACGCTTCCCTGGGGAACACCTGATATCACTTCAGTTTTACTAGATGATTTGCCGTCTATTACTACGAACTGCGACCTTCCTGACAGGAAATCACGAATCCAGTCGCACAACTGAGACGATACCCATAGGTCCGCAGCTTGATTAGAAGTCGCTTGTGAGGAACGGTGTCGAAAGCCTTCCGGAAATCTAGAAATACGGAATCAACTTGAGATCCCCTGTCGATAGCGGCCATTACTTCTTGCGAATAAAGAGCTAGCTGCGTTGCACAAGAACGATGTTTTCTGAAACCATGCTGATTACGTATCAATAGATCGTTCCCTTGGAGGTGATTCATAATTTTTGAATACAGTATATGCTCCAAAACCCTACTGCAAACCGACGTCAATGATATAGGTCTGTAGTTCGATGGATTACTCATTATACCCTGCGTGGGGGCTTAATTAAATATAAGATTGAAAATGATTTTTTTTAGTAGCTGTTGTCCGATTACGCAAGTCTCGTAAACGGTTGGCCCTGACTAGAATTATTACGCTATCTGACTGCAACAAACAATGTAAGAAGATTTTCGTAAACACAGTTAATTAATTAAGTCCCCAGCAACTATAAAACCTACAAAATCCAAGCACAAATGTAACTGTTCTGTATGTGGGAGTGTGACTCAACGTCCACATCTGGCACGGTTCTTCTCCAACAAGACAAGAATTCTTAAATACCAACTATACTGACGTGACAAAGAAATTTAGAAAAACTATAATTACGCAAGAAAACCAGAATTCACTCTAATACGAGAACACAAGCCAGATGCTTTGTTGACTGAACCTGTAGTGACGCATTATTTCAGACACACAATTAATAAAAGAACATTGTAGTTTTTACCTTCATATATATTGACGAAATGCACTCATTACAATAACATCTGCTATCTCTCCCATCAAATAACTGCATAAAACATGGAACAACACTCTTTACTACCACATCTCACTCCGACTTCACGACAAGCAGTGCCCACTAGCACATCTCGGTACGAACTCTTAACACATACTGTCCTCTACGAGCTCTCGACAGGCACTGACTGCTACAATCTCATAACAAGCACTGACTACTACGAACTCTAAACAGGCACTGTGTAGGCGGCTTAATAGTACTCTTTGGCGCAATCTCTGGCGCAGTGGCACAGTGTATCCACCTTTCATATGCCCCTCCTCCACAGGCCAGAATTTGATGGTATTTTTGCCAGCATTGGTGGTGAAAATACCACCAAATTCGTCCAGAAAAATACAGACAAAAATAAAAGATAATATTAATACCTAAGTATCACATAATTAGTTAAAAATTTTGGCTTTGCACTGACCTTTCACTAACCTAACATATGAAATACATTAAACAATACAACTTCTTTTCATACATGTGACTTTACATAATAGTTTACACAATATACAAAAAATCAGTTTATACAAATGTTCACATAAAATGCTTTCAATGATTAGTTTATACAAAAAAAAGATACTAACAGGTGACATCTTTTCAGTAGAAGCAGTCCATCAGTTGCACCCAGCAATGTTGAGCAGGTGCAGACACCAACAAGTGACATCATTTCAGTAGAAGCAGTCCATCAGTTGCACCCAGCAATGTTGAGAGCAGGTGCAGACACCAACAAGTGACATCATTTCAGTAGAAGCAGTCCATCAGTTGCACCCAGCAATGTTGAGCAGGTGCAGACAGCAACAAGTGACATTATTTCAGTAGAAGCAGTTCCATCTGTGGCACCCAGTAAAGTTCAAGAGGTACACACAGCAACAAGTCACATTAGTTCAGTAGAAGCAGTCCATCAGAGGCACCCAGCAATGTTGAGTAGGTGCAGACAGCAACAAGTGACTTCATTTCAGTAAAAACAGTTCATCAGTTGCACCCAGCAATGTTGAGCAGGTGCAGACAGCAACAAGTGACTTCATTTCAGTAGAAACAGTTCATCAGTTGCACTCAGTAATGTTGAGCAGGTGCAGACACCAACAAGTGACATCATTTCAGTAGAAGCAGTCCATTAGTGGCATCAGCAATGTTGATCAGGTGCACACAGCAACAGGGGACATCTTTTCAGTAGAAACAGTTCATAAGTAACATCATTTCAGTAGAAGCAGTCAATCAGTTGCACCCAGCAATGTTGAGAGCAGGTGCAGACACCAACAAGTGACACCATTTCAGTAGAAGCAGTTCCACAAAATTCACTAACACTGATCACACTGTTCATCAGAGTTTATGAGCAGAAATTAAACATGTCCTAGTGGCACCAATCATGAAGGAAAGGTACAAGTAACAGTCCATAATTTTTTTACAATCACTGATCACACAGTTCATCAGCAGAAATTAAACACGACCAAATGTCACACATCATGTTGAAAAGTGCAGGTAACAGTTCAGAATATTTATCTTCACTAATCAGACAGTTCAGGCATGAACAATAGTTTGAATACACATACAAATGCTTTTACAGTAACATACAAATCATAACAAACACACAAATGATGTCAGATAATTGTCCTATTAACTATTACAATACACAAATACCAGTAAACCTATAATATTCATGGGTGTCAGTGCAAGCCACTACAAACAAATAAAATAATATTTAGGAGATAGGTGGTTAGGATTAGTAAAGGAAAACACACAAAACACACTCACTCATCTCTCATCCACATTAAGTACTACTGTGTAATTGAATAGTGTTAACTGTGTAAATGCAATTCTGTCAAAATTTAATGTTCATCATGTGTATCAAGTAGTACTGGCAGCAATGTATAACAGTCAATAATAGTTAGTCAACGTCATAGTCATCATGTCAAGACCAATGTTTGCCAAGCCAGATCAAAATGTACTGTTGTTGAACAACTGTCAGTGAGCCAAGATATGCAATTACTTCCTCTCTTCAAAAAAAGTATATACTGCTTAGTTATTTAACAAAGTGTGTGTATAGACTATCTTCCTTCTATTTTAATGTTCTAGTCTGCTATCTTCATCCTCCTTGTTCCATAAGACCAACAAAAAAAATATGCACCTCACTTACTTTACCTCTTATACACCAAAACTCCAATAATCATCAGCTTCACACAATCTCAATAATACCTCAATAATACCTCTTCAATACGTCTTATCATCAATATCATTTACCTTACCTCTTGTCCACAAAAACTCCAATAATCATCTACTTCATATAATCTCTATACCTCAATAATACGTCGCTACATATAAACCTCAGCACCAATATCATTTCACTTCCATAACAACTCTTTCCTCTAGTCAGTCTCCTCGAACAAGTACAGATAAAATCCTAATGCAACTTCAATTCAGCATCCCATACAATCCGAAGACACAGTGTCCACACACAACCTCTGTGTAATCCATCTGAGCCCAATCTTCTACTCATTATAAATTATAAGATACATTTTGGTTCCTTGTCCATCATTAAATAAAAGAAATGCATACCTGACCTGTAACAGACTTAGTTCGAATAACTCTCAGTAATTAAGTACAATTACGGAGTGTGAATGATCATAATATTTCACAGTGTGTACACCACTTCAAGAATTATGGCAGAAGCAAACATGTGAAGTATTTCTTGTGTCAAGTGTCACTTCCTATTTCAATTGCTCACGAAAAATGCAGTGTAATACTGTCAATGGTCTAAACCTAGTTTTGGTCTGTCATGTCGTTAGCTTCCTTCCTATTAGCATAAATTTATACAGCTTCCATAAAACTTTAGCTCATGTGACTTCAATGACTTTCTTGTACTAATGTCGTTCGTCGAATTATAGCAGTTAATTTTCTTATCTTAAAAATATAAGGCACTGAGCGTAAGCAAAACAAGCAATAGCGAGTAAATATACCAGTAGAGAACAGAATGTCAACAAGTGGATGCAGCACAATTCCTACAACGAGGCTCTGCCAAGCGAATAATCTATAATTAATACAGTAGTGTGACCTAAACTCTATGTTTATACACAGTATATCAGCATTTCTATATTCTAAATTGAAGAGTAGTTATGGCAACAAAACAGAAATGTGTAAATATGTAATCCATACGCATAGCAGTAAACATATATCTTACGTAATAAACAAGTCATTAGCATCATATCAGCATAAGCAAATAAATGTTCATATGTCATCTTAATAAGTAAACATGAAGGCGCAAGCAGATAAATCACAAAGTATAACTTACATACCTAAACATATCAGCACAATAAATCAGGTTACAACTATAATTTAAATAAATAAGCACAGCAGGCACATAATAGAAAAATATGACATCAGTGAAAAAGCAGTGCAGCCAAGCGATGCATAATATATACAAATAACAACCCTGTTCATTAATCAATAATTGTCAAAATCAGTAAATGTACGCAAGCACGCCGCTTCACAAGTAAATTCATAGAACATGAAATTAGCACAAAGTATGAATCACGTAATCGCGAGCAGCAAATTACGTCTAAAGTACGTACCTAAGTGGAAATATGTTACCTGAAAATGAACTCAGTTAATAGTTACCTTTTTTGGTTTATTAGTTTCTTCTTCGAAATTACATTCTTCCTGAAATTTTCTCGATAGCAAGTCGTCTTAACGTCGGACACGCACAGAATTTACCTGAAGTTCTTAAATACTTTATACAACCGTATCCTGCAAAATACTGAATGTTAATAACACAATTCAACAAGTCCTTATAGCTTTATACAGAATTTAGTCGGAGAGATTAGACTGTGTATTTGTTTACGTCTGTCAGTGCATTCGCACTGAGCGCTCGATCAGCTGTAGGCGCGTGACGTAGGAAGCTGTTGTTCGCGGTCAACGACTGCCTCGTGCGGCGCGCAGACTTGACTGTTGCTTTGAGTATGTGCCGCCGCCAAAACACAGCGCGGTATCCTTGTACTCTCCGCATGTTTACATCTAGCTGTTGGTTTCTCAGAAGTATGTCATTCCACAAAAATTTTTCAAAAGTATATCATTCCACAAAAATTTTAGAAACTACGAACCTCACGTTTTGTGGTAGGAACAGCATAATTACGAATAGCGTCTAATTTTTCTGGATCAGGGAGAATACCTTCTGTAGAAATAATGTGGCCGAGAAATTTCACCTGAGAACGACCAAATTCAGATTTTTCCAAGTTTACTGTCATGCCAACTCGTGCAAAAATACGTAATAATGAATCCAAAATTTTGTTGTGCTCACTCCAAGAACGTTTAGCAATAAGAATGTCGTCAACATATGAAATAATATTGTCACGAAGAGAAACAGAAAAAATTCGTTTAAACTACAAATGACTGCTGCAGAAAATATAGTAAGTCCAAACGGTAATTTCCGAAGTCACATTTAGGTAAAGTAGTCATATCAGGTTATTGTTTACTTACTCACTAGATAGATTGATAGTCAAAGAGTTGGTTTGACAAATGCAAAGAATAGTAAAAGAGTAGGCAGCGGTACAGAAAACTAAAAGAGAAATAGCACCACTACAGCTCGGGGCCCTATGCTCGCTACGGCACATATTCACTTAGAGTAGTGAATCCCCTGAGGACATTAATAACTGCACGTAATTTCAAGTTTGTGACTTAATGACAACTTTGACGGAAGTGCGTACATAAATTGATCTAACCATGCACATGGATGTATGTCATTCTTAGAGTTGCGGAAGATCTTAAATTTCCGGACAGTCAAAAAGTGTTTATAATCAAAGTTTTCGCCTCGTGGCGACAAAGACCTACCGCGTCTGTCCCAGTCACAATGACGACTATTGTTGTCAAGTTCGCGCGCCTGGCGCTCTCTTGTTGCATCCCGTAAATGAAACAAATTATTTTCTTCAAAGCCCTCTGCTAAACTAACACTTGTCAATTTATCTGCGATCATCTCAACTCTTTCCGATGAGTCACTTAATTGTTCTTTCTGTTTATTTACGTCTTCTGTAAATGTCGCGACTCGGGTTTCGGTGTTGTCACATTTAGTAGTTAACTGTTCACACTGTTGCGTTAAGTTATTTATTCTGTCATTTGGTACGAATTCCTCGATTCTTTCAATTATTTCTGCCTTATAGTGTGCACGTTGTAAATTTAACTCTGAAAAATTCTGTCCTATCACGCGATCTTTTTCTTCCCGTTCTCTGTCTTGTTCCTCTTGTCAAATTTCTGTTGAAATTAAACTATTATTGTGAGCATTCAAAATTGGTTGCACTTCTTCTCTAATTTCTTTATTTGATCCATCTTTCATGTTGAAACATGTCCCTATTCGTGAACTTAACCGTGTTTCCATTGTTCCCATCTCAGTTTTAATTGTCCCTATCTCTGTTTTTAATTCAGATCCTAACTGTGATCTCACTGCTTTCAACTCGGTTATAATTGTTCCTAGTTCTGATCCCAAATTTAATATAGCACTCATCAACTGCTCCATAGTAACTGGTTCGAAACTCTTTTCACCCCTAACATTTCCCGCAAAACTAACTTCCTTCTGCATAGCCGTAAGGCTATCTGTGTTCGATGCTATTCCAGAATCTTCTGTTGTTGATCTCGGATTCTGTGAATTTTCTGATTGAGAAAAATTTTGAAATGGTTCCGGACTATTTTCCCGACTTATTACATTGTTTTCAACTCCATTATTCATCATACTGTTGTCCTGTGTTGGCGAGTTCGCCATGTCAACAATTTCGTTCTCACTATTCATCATTTTTGCCTTTTTCATAGATCGCGTAATCATTTGCAAAACATAAAAAAAAATTCGTCACTGTACGAAAATTACACACCGTGACTCCTTATCTCAACAATACCATTCAAATGCAATGACTCCCTCAAACACGATCAATCGAACAATTGAAATAATTGCACAAAATTGTCAAACGCGTATACAAGGCAATAAAAATTAAATTTTGAAAAATACCATTAGAAGAATGCCAATTACCAAATCTACACATGCAAAATAGACTACAATTAATAAACTACAAATTACTACAACAATACTACAGTCTACAATTTTCACAATCAGAACAATTCCAAGGGACGATCCGAAGCAGCGGTCGCCACGTGCATGGGGGCTTAATTAAATATAAGATTGAAAATGATTTTTTTTTAGTAGCTGTTGTCCGATTACGCAAGTCTCGTAAACGGTTGGCCCTGACTAGAATTATTACGCTATCTGACTGCAACAAACAATGTAAGAAGATTTTCGTAAACACAGTTAATTAATTAAGTCCCCAGCAACTATAAAACCTACAAAATCCAAGCACAAATGTAACTGTTCTGTATGTGGGAGTGTGACTCAACGTCCACATCTGGCACGGTTCTTCTCCAACAAGACAAGAATTCTTAAATACCAACTATACTGACGTGACAAAGAAATTTAGAAAAACTATAATTACGCAAGAAAACCAGAATTCACTCTAATACGAGAACACAAGCCAGATGCTTTGTTGACTGAACCTGTAGTGACGCATTATTTCAGACACACAATTAATAAAAGAACATTGTAGTTTTTACCTTCATATATATTGACGAAATGCACTCATTACAATAACATCTGCTATCTCTCCCATCAAATAACTGCATAAAACATGGAACAACACTCTTTACTACCACATCTCACTCCGACTTCACGACAAGCAGTGCCCACTAGCACATCTCGGTACGAACTCTTAACACATACTGTCCTCTACGAGCTCTCGACAGGCACTGACTGCTACAATCTCATAACAAGCACTGACTACTACGAACTCTAAACAGGCACTGTGTAGGCGGCTTAATAGTACTCTTTGGCGCAATCTCTGGCGCAGTGGCACAGTGTATCCACCTTTCAACCCTTCTTAAACACTGGTACGACCTGCGCAATTTTTCAATCTGTAGGTACAGATCTATCGGTGAGCGAGCGGTTGTATATGATTGCTAAGTGGGGAGCTATTGTATCAGCGTAATCTGAAAGGAACCTAATCGGTATACAATCTGGACCTGAAGACTTGCCCGTATCAAGCGATTTGAGTTGCTTCGCAACACCTAAGGTATCTACTTCTAAGAAACTCATGCTAGCAGCTGTTCGTCTTTCAAATTCTGGAATATTCCATTCGTCTTCCCTGGTGAAGGAATTTCGGAAAACTGCGTTCAGTAACTCCGCTGTAGCGGCACAGTCGTCGGTAACAGTACCATCGGCATTGCGCAGCGAAGGTATTGACTGCGTCTTGCCGCTTGTGTACTTTACATACGACCAGAATTTCTTCGGATTTTCAACCAAATTTCGAGACTGTTTCGTTGTGGAAACTATTAAAGGCATCTCGCATTGAAGTCCGTGCCAAATTTCGAGCGTCTGTAAATTTTAGCCAATCTTCGGGATTTCGCGTTCTTCTGAACTTCGCATGCTTTTTCCGTTGCCTCCGCCACACACCGTCAGGTGGCTTGCGGAGTATGGATGTAGATGCAGATGAACAGCGTTCGGACCTGTTTTGTGTACCATGGGGGATCAGTTCCATCTCTTACCAATTTATGAGGTATGAATCTCTCAATTGCTGTTGCTACTAGATCTTTGAATTTGAGCCACATCTCGTCTACATTTGCATAGTCAGTTCGGAAGGAATGGACATTGTCTCTTAGGAAGGCTTCTAGTGACACTTTATCCGCTTTTTTTAAATAAAATTATTTTGCGTTTGTTTCTGGTGGATTTGGAAGAAACGGCATTGAGCCTAGCTACAACAACCTTGTGGTCACTAATCCCTGTATCAGTCATGATGCTCTATCAGCTCTGGATTGTTTGTGGCTAAGAGGTCAAGTGTGTTTTCGCAACCATTTACAATTCGCGTGGGTTCGTGGACTAACTGCTCGAAATAATTTTCGGAAAAAGCATTTAGGACAAACTCGGAAGATGTTTTCTGCCTACCACCGGTTTTTAACAAGTATTTTTGCCAACATATCGAGGGAAGGTTGAAGTCCCCACCAACTATAACCGTATAAGTGGGGTATTTATTTGTTACGAGACTCAAATTTTCTCTGAAGTATTCAGCAACTATATCATCGGAGTCTGGAGGTCGGTAGAAGGAGCCAATTATTAACTTAGTTCGGCTGTGAAGTATAACCTCCACCCATACCAATTCGCACGGAGTATCTACTTCGACTTCGCTACAAGATAAACCACTACTGACAGACACAAACACTCCACCACCAATTCTGCCTAATCTATCTTTCCTGAACACCGTCTGAGACTTCGTAAAAATTTCTGCAGAACTTATTACAGGATTTAGCCAGCTTTCTGTACCTATGAAGATTTCAGATTCTGTGCTTTCTACACTCATGGAAATTGAAATAAGAACACCGTGAATTCATTGTCCCAGGAAGGGGAAATTTTATTGACACATTCCTGGGGTCAGATACATCACATGATCACACTGACAGAACCACAGGCACATAGACACAGGCAACAGAGCATGCACAATGTCGGCACTAGTACAGTGTATATCCACCTTTCGCAGCAATGCAGGCTGCTATTCTCCCATGGAGACGATCGTAGAGATGCTGGATGTAGTCCTGTGGAATGGCTTACCATGCCATTTCCACCTGGCGCCTCAGTTGGACCAGCGTTCGTGCTGGACGTGCAGACAGCGTGAAACGACGCTTCATCCAGTCCCAAACATGCTCAATGGGGGACAGATCCGGAGATCTTGCTGGCCAGGGTAGTTGACTTACACCTTCTAGAGCACGTTGGGTGGCACGGGATACATGCGGACGTGCATTGTCCTGTTGGAACAGCAAGTGCCCTAGCCGGTCTAGGAATGGTAGAACGATGGGTTCGATGACGGTTTGGATGTACCGTGCACTATTCAGTGTCCCCTCGACGATCACCAGTGGTGTACGGCCAGTGTAGGAGATCGCTCCCCACACCATGATGCCGGGTGTTGGCCCTGTGTGCCTCGGTCGTATGCAGTCCTGATTGTGGCGCTCACCTGCACGGCGCCAAACACGCATACGACCATCATTGGCACCAAGGCAGAAGCGACTCTCATCGCTGAAGACGACACGTCTCCATTCGTCCCTCCATTCACGCCTGTCGCGACACCACTGGAGGCGGGCTGCACGATGTTGGGGCGTGAGCGGAAGACGGCCTAACGGTGTGCGGGACCGTAGCCTAGCTTCATGGAGACGGTTGCGAATGGTCCTCGCCGATACCCCAGGAGCAACAGTGTCCCTAATTTGCTGGGAAGTGGCGGTGCGGTCCCCTACGGCACTGCGTAGGATCCTACGGTCTTGGCGTGCATCCGTGCGTCGCTGCGGTCCGGTCCCAGGTCGACGGGCACGTGCACCTTCCGCCGACCACTGGCGACAACATCGATGTACTGTGGAGACCTCACGCCCCACGTGTTGAGCAATTCGGCGGTACGTCCACCCGGCCTCCCGCATGCCCACTATACGCCCTCGCTCAAAGTCCGTCAACTGCACATACGGTTCACGTCCACGCTGTCGCGGCATGCTACCAGTGTTAAAGACTGCGATGGAGCTCCGTATGCCACGGCAAACTGGCTGACACTGACGGCGGCGGTGCACAAATGCTGCGCAGCTAGCGCCATTCGACGGCCAACACCGCGGTTCCTGGTGTGTCCGCTGTGCCGTGCGTGTGATCATTGCTTGTACAGCCCTCTCGCAGTGTCCGGAGCAAGTATGGTGGGTCTGACACACCGGTGTCAATGTGTTCTTTTTTCCATTTCCAGGAGTGTATTAGCGCTTGAAGCTTAGGGACTTTCCCAGCACAACTACAACAATTTACAACAATTCCGACTTTTTCTTGATCCAAGCATGTCCTGTATTTGCCATGCACCCTTTGAGATTGCAGCCCACCCCGTACTTTTTCGAGGCCTTCTAACCTAAAAAACCGCCCAGTCCACGCCACACAGCCTCCGCTATCCGTGTAGCCGCCAGCTGAGTGTAGTGAACTCCTGACCTATTCAGCGGAACCCGATACCCCACCACCCTATGGCGCAAGTCAAGGAATCTGCAGCCAACACGGTCGCAAAACCGTCTGAGCCTCTGATTCGGACCCTCCACCCGGGTCTGCACCAAAGGTCCGCAGTCGGTTCTGTCAACGATGCTGCAGATGGTGAGCTCTGCCTTCATCTCGTAAGCAAGACCGTCAGCCTTCACCAAATCAGATAGCCGCTGGAATCCAGAGAGGATTTCCTCAGATCCAAAGCGACAAACGTCATTAGTGCCGACATGTGCCACCACCTGCAGCTGGCTGCACCTTGTGCTCTTCATGGCATCCGGACGGACCCTTTCCACATCAGGAATGACTCCACCCGGAATGCACACGGAGTGCACACTGGATTTATTCCCCTCCTTAGCCGCCATATCCCTAAGGGGCCCCATTACGCGCCTAACATTGGAGCTCCCAACTACCAATAAGCCTACTCTCTGTGATTGCCCGGACCTTGATGGCTGAGAATCATCCTCTGAAACAGGGCAGGCAGCTGCATCTGGCTCAGCCAGAGACAGTGTCTGAAACCCGTTTGTCAGACGCACCGGGGAGGCTTTCTGATCAACCTCCAGGGACGTCTTTCGCTGCCTGCCACGCCTTGGAACGACCTCCCAATCAACCACAGGCGAGGGCTCAGCCCCACTGCGGGCAGCAACCGGGGCAACAACAGCAGCAGACCGATCTGGGGACAGACGGGACGAGGTTGACATCCCCGTGATATCCAAGTCCGGCTGCCCACAGTGGTGCCCATTGGCAACAGCCTCAAGCTGCGCGACCGAAGTCAGCGCCGCTTGCAGCTGTGAGCGAAGGGATGCCAACTCAGCCCTCATCCGAACACAACAATCACAGTCCCCGTCCATTCTAATCGATGTTGAACAACAGTTACTGAAACACGACTCCGTGCCTAGATAACGCAAGGGAAACACGCAAAGAATGTATTAACTAATCTGCACAAATGCCTAACGACTGCGCTACAATCTGCCTGAATTTACGATTACAGTAAATAAAATTCCAAATTACACCTCCTATACGAAACTCACACGCAATTTAAGTAAGAATCTACGAAGCAAACACTAAAGCGCGATGCTACAACCCTCAAATACTATAATACGCCAGAAATTTATGGATTAAACAATGCAAGTACCCAAAAACACGCAAAGAAATTAAGAATTAAACTATGTAACAAATAAGTAAGCTAGGGGTATACGACTTGCTGCTGCAGCTGCTTATCCAACGGCGGCAGGGAGTACTTGCTGACAGAAGTACTGGCCATACCATAACCAACAGTTTGTCCACGTCCGAATTCACTTAGCTACGACATAATGCACGTACAACTACAGAGAACACAGTTCCAACCACGACGCAGGCATTTTTCGCCGTGTTTCCGTACTTTTGCCCCCCCTCCCCCAATGTAAGTCATGGCAATGAAGCGCAGAAAGGTGGATCGAAAAAGAAATGTGACAGAATGATAGGAAGGAGCTACTATCGCATTGCAGTTTTCATGACAACACCGTGAAAAGAGTTGCCCAGTTTGTTACTGTGTAAATGTGAAACGTCCAACGTAAAAGGGTTTCACTCGCAGCGATATAACACGTCGCAAAAAGATCCTGTCCGACGGCGCCCAGAGGCGAGTGCTACGCCTTGTCAATGACAATCTGTTTCAAACCCGACAGATATTGGTGCTCTCAGTGAATACAGAGCCATCTCAGTCAGTTTCGGAGCAAACATTGCGGGGGAAGTGCATGCATTCTGGTGACATTTGGAGCCGAGTACCTCGCGAAAGGTTATAGCTTACAGCACAAGTACTTGTGGGCTACACAAGAAATAGATATTGGAAGCCCCTGAAGAGTCGAGAATTTTCCCCTTCCCAAATCATGCAAGGCATCGAATGTACAGAAGGCCAAATGGGTCATACGTGACGAGGGTGGCGCTTGGGATGGAGATGGTTCTGTGGTACTTTGAGGATGTTTTCCTTATCATGAGCTGGTCTTTGAACATGAATCAGGGTGCTTGTTTCATCATATATGGTAACCATTTGTTGCCTTTACTCTACATCTTCATGGCGAGCATGCTGTGGACAATCCCGTCATCCAAGACGACAACATCTGTGTTCATAGGGCTACACCCATCCGTTCCTGGATTTACAAACATTCAGGCATCTTATCGTAATCCACAGAAAATCGTAGAACTATTTGATCAGTGGCTGATACGTAACAGCAATATCTCCACATTTTGGTAGCCCCACGGTAGTGGAGTGGCTTCAGCTGTCTTGGCACATCTTATCTACCTTGTCGTGTGTCTTCCTTGCCCATTTCAGACAGCAGACGATGTTCCATCCTATTAGCATTACGTCTACCGGGAGTAGTTAATACTTTTTCCATTGCTGTTATTAGACATAATATGTCAGTTATTATTAAACTGAGGCAACGGCCTTGCCGCAGTGTCTACACTGGTTCCCGTCAGATCACCGAAGTTAAGCGCTGTTGGGCGTGGCCGGCACTTGGATGGGTGACCATTCGGGTCGCCATGCACTGTTGCCATTTTTCTGGGTACACTTAGCCTCGTGATACCAACTGAGGAGCTACTCGACCGAATAGTAGCGGCTCTGGTCACTGAAAACCATCATAACGACCAGGAGAGCGGTGTGCTGTCCACACGCCCCTCCTATCCGCATCCTCTGCTGAGGATGACACGGCGGTCGGATGGTCCCGATGGGCGACTTCTTGCCTGAAGACGGAGTGCTTTATTTTATTTTTATTATTAAATTGAAGCCACTAACCTGTAAACACCCAGCGTATAGCCATATGCACAAACAAATTACACACGCATCGCCCGTAAACTAGTTCGTAACACGTCATTTACGTCAATCTCATGCAAATGATCTACGGTGACAGACCAACGAAGAACTGAAAGGCGCAACAACCAGATGGCCTAACTACTGAATTACTGAAATGTGGTGGCCTTCTTTTAAAGCTGAGGTTCTTCCACATAAGGAAGAAATGTTCATAGGCAGCTCTAGTACAGAGCACGAATCAAATGAAGTATAAAACAAATGGCAGATAAATAATTGTGGAATTTGCCGTAGTACTAGTTTACTTGATTCAGCTTGCAAGATCTAGAGAACGATTGTCAACAACCGATTCCAAGAGATACGGAGACAGTCCTCGCTGGAGATATAAGCGGTTTAAGAAAATGCTACTTCTGTACTGGTTTCTACTCTTGAGCAAGTAATATGAAACTGAATCATTTTTTGCAATTTTAGGTATGGTTTACAGGGAAATTTGAAGGCGGCGGTATACCGCCGCCGGCCGAAGTGGCCGTGCGGTTAAAGGCGCTGCAGTCTGGAACCGCAAGACCGCTACGGTCGCAGGTTCGAATCCTGCCTCGGGCATGGATGTTTGTGGTGTCCTTAGGTTAGTTAGGTTTAACTAGTTCTAAGTTCTAGGGGACTAATGACCTCAGCAGTTGAGTCCCATAGTGCTCAGAGCCATTTGAACCATTTTTTTTTTTTTTGGTATACCGCCACCAGATCAATAGTGTATCTCGAACTCTCTACAACAACAATCCTGGCAAATAAACAGTGCTCATGGTTTTACAGAATCTTTCCAGTGGACAGAGGAGTTAGAAAGGGCTGCAATTTGCCAGCGACATTAATTTAACACCTATCTGGGACACATGACATTCTTTCAGTAGTTCTGGGTCGAGAGTCCACCTAAACTGCTTGCAATTCGCTGAGAACGTAACGAACACACGGCACTGGAAAAAGTATTAACAACGCCCGATAGACACAAACTTAAGATATCGACAGAAGGGCCAAAAGTTTTGACGTTCAGAGAGAAGTAATCCACCTTTGTCTGAAAAAGTAACACTCAAAGATATCATGAATTTTACAAGTGAATGGCAGTTTCTGTCGTTCTGTGAATATGAGAACTGAACTTTCTCACGAAGGCTCGATGAAGCATCTAGTCATTCGATATGAGACTAAGATAAATACTTTTAGTGTGTCTGCAACGAAGTCACTCGAACGAATCGAATGTACTTTTCTTAAATGAGGAGATCTGGGATTACATAGAAACTGGCAACTCCACAGTTATAAAATGGAGGATTTGAGATACCTCATAAAAATGCTGCTATATACAAGACTGCCATAAAGAGAGATCAGAAAGTCCTGTGGAAACGATGGAGTTTTCAATAAGTGGAAAGTCACATGAAGCCAGAACAGACACTTTGCCTTATCTGTTGAAAGTTCAACGCTGCTACTCGCTCCAAAATACATTCAAAATTAATAATCTGACGCAAATTACTGAGCTGGTGATTATAATGGCGTAAGAACCATAGCTTAACACCACAAGCCAGTGACGGAGGCAGCAATAGCAAAGACAAAACTGCAAATCGTTAACTTAGTTGGCACGGTGTGTTGGTCCAGAGCGTTTCCTGAAGCAACTAGACACTAAGAATTTTCGTTTTTTATTTATTGCGCTAGACGACAGTCATGCAGTCCAGTCGGTCTCCAGCAACTCGCTGCAACGGAATGAGGAAATCAAGTCGGTCTCCACTCCTTTCACATTTAAGACAGCGTAACAATTATATTATACATTGTTGGGTATATTTATAAATTATAGAGTGATTGCTGCACTCTGTAATTTATAGGTCACCCGCTGAGTGCACCCACTCTCGGAATGGAAGGTAACCTGACATTGTTGGATAATTAATTTACGATTAATTTTTCAATATTACAATAATTTTAAATTTTTTGATATTGTACATCACTTGATTTGTAATCTCTTGCTGAAAAATCGTATTTTCGGTTTCAAAACTGCAGTAATCGAGCTAAAAATTTGAACTTGGGTAATCATTTTGATTTGTCATTAATTATTTCGCTAATGTCAGCCTTCAACAATCGCCCACATGAATTCAGTAATATAACATTGTTCTGAACTAGTAATAAATTTTAGCTTTTAGAAAAGTATCAAACATTATGTGAGATTTTCAACTTCATATTGTATAACCAACGAAGTGCCACCCTGTAGCGTTTTTGTGCCTGGTGATATTAGCATTACCTTTTGCGAAATAATTAAAAAGAAAATTGAAAACTTCGGAGAGGCACTCATAAATGGTAAATTTGCTGGAAACGATACGAAAATGACAAATATTCAAAAAGCCATATGTCCAGAAAGCTATAAATTGGGAAACAGATAAATGTCGGATGCTGCGCTAAAATATTGTATCAGATATTTCAGTTGGTACTATTTGTGAGAATTACACTTCACAAGGAAGAGGAAAAGAGATGTGTAGCTCTTTTCTTACTTTGTGTTCCAAGCAGTACCCATCGATTCTGCCCTGACCATCGACTACGGCCACACGCGCGGTTTCTCCAGCTGCAAGAGACCCGACAGAAATAGCCGCAGCGTCTCAGTGAGGGTGGGCACAGAGCGCTGGAATCCACTCCACTGCTGCCTTCAACGTGGCGTGCAGCGCAATGCGCTCCTAGTCTGTTTCTCTGCAGGAATTCTACCTGTATGCGTGACCACACGAGCAGTTTTTCACGCAGCGTTCAGTCCATCGCGCCCTCACGACAATAACGTCTCAGTGTCGCTGTGCAACGTGCAACGTGGTAGCAGTATATACACATTACAAAAAGAGTTTTACATCACACCGGTTCCCAGAACTCTGCATTGATACTTCTTGCCAGGAAGGGCTCTCAACAAAGGAAATGGCGAGACGTCTCGGAATGAATCAAAGCGATGTTGTTCGGACATGGACGAGACGTAGACAGGAACTGTCAATGACATGCCTCGGTCAGACCGCCGAAGGGCTACTACTGCAGTGGATGACCGCTACCTACAGATTATGGCTCGGAGAAACCCTGTCAGCAACACCACCATGTTGAATAATGCTTTTCGTGCAGTCACAGGACGTAGTGTTACCACTCAAACTGTGCGCAATAGACTGCATGATGCTCAACTTCCCTCTCCACGTCCATCTTTGCAGCCACGACACCATGCAGCGCGGTACAGATGGGCAAAAAAACGTGCCGAATCGACCGCTCAGGATTGGCATCACGTTCTCTTCACCGTTGAGTGTCGTATATGCCTTCAACCAGACAATCGTCGGAGACATGTTTGGAGGCAACCCGGTCAGGCTGAACGCCTTAGACACGCTGTCCAGCGAGTGCAGCAAGGTGGAGGTTCCCTGCTGTTTTGGGGTGGCATCATATAGGGCCGACGTACGCCGTTGGTGGTCATGCAAGTACCCGTAACGGCTGTACGATACGTGAATGCCATCCTCCGACCGATAATGGTACCATATCGTTAGCACATTGTCGAGGCATTCGTCTTCATGGACTACAATTCAGGCCCCTCGTGTACATTTTGTCAATGACTTTCTTCAGGATAACGACATCGCTCGACTAGAGTGGCCAGCATGTTCTCCAGACATGAACCTTAGCGAACATGCCTGGGATATGAAACTTCCTGGCAGATTAAAACTGTGTGCCCGACCGAGACTCGAACTCGGGACCTTTGCCTTTCGCGGGCAAGTGCTCTACCATCTGAGCTACCGAAGCACGACTCACGCCCGGTACTCACAGCTTTACTTTGGAAGGTAGGAGACGAGGTACTGGCAGAAGTAAAGCTGTGAGTACCGGGCGTGAGTCGTGCTTCGGTAGCTCAGATGGTAGAGCACTTGCCCGCGAAAGGCAAAGGTCCCGAGTTCGAGTCTCGGTCGGGCACATAGTTTTAATCTGCCAGGAAGTTTCATATCAGCGCACACTCCGCTGCAGAGTGAAAATCTCATTCTGGAAACATCCCCCAGGCTGTGGCTAAGCCATGTCTCCGCAATATCCTTTCTTTCAGGAGTGCTAGTTCTGCAAGGTTCGCAGAAGAGCTTCTGTAAAGTTTGGAAGGTAGGAGACGAGGTACTGGCAGAAGTAAAGCTGTGAGTACCGGGCGTGAGTCGTGCTTCGGTAGCTCAGATGGTAGAGCACTTGCCCGCGAAAGGCAAAGGTCCCGAGTTCGAGTCTCGGTCGGGCACACAGTTTTAATCTGCCAGGAAGTTTCATATCAGCGCACACTCCGCTGCAGAGTGAAAATCTCATTATGCCTCGGATAGATTGAGGCCTGTTTATGGACGACGTGGCCCACCAACCACTCTGAGGGATCCACGCCGAATCGCCGTTGAGGAGTGGGACAATCTGGACCAAAAGTGCCTTGATGAACTTGTAGATAGTATGCAGCGTAATTAAAGAGTAGCATGTTTATTTAATGTCTATGAAAATAAAAAAGAATCAAAAGAGACGCGATTGTACGGCCGAGGAGGAAGGACGTATTTTGTGGTACACACACTGTTTTGTTTTACTATACGGAAGGCAGCCATGGAGCGGCTACACATATTTTATGTAAGTTATTCTTATTTATTGCTAAAATAAACCTGTTATTATTATTACAAAATGAATTTCTTTGTAATAGTGGTCACCTCAAATGCTCGCAGAGGCTAATTATTTATAATAAGCATTTTTTCAGTAATTTGCGCTGAGGGAAGCTCATCTTCCGATGCAGCCTCTGGTCGGCCATTACGCGCCGAAGTATTAATTTATTTTTCAGTGTCGGCAGTAACTGTAAATGCGAGAGATTTCGATATAAGAACCTTTTTAAATTGCAACAGATAATTAATTTACGTTAAAGTTCATGTTTTTTGAACTATACAGATTCCATGAGTTTGGTAAGTTTTATCGTGGACGCTCCACGGCAACAATCGAAATTCTCTCAAGCCTTGCTTTGCAATCAATAAATAGAAATTAACAAAATTACATTCAATTCAGATAACGGCAGCTATATTTTAGTCATCACGTTCAAAATCTAAAGTTGGTACATGAATAACTGAGGCCCTTCAACAACCCTTTTCATATTTACTTATGCACGTAAGTAGAAGTGACAAGAAAAGACAATATCCCTAAGAGACATGTCTGCTAGTGTCTCTGTATGTGCGGATGGATATGTGTGTGTGTGCAAGTGTATACCTGTCCCTTTTCCCCCTAAGGTAAGTCTTTCCGCTCCCGCGATTGGAATGACTCCTTACCCTCTCCCTTAAAACCCACATCCTTTCGTCTTTCCCTGTCCTCCCCTCTTTCCTGAAGAAACAACCGTTGGTTGCGAAAGCTTGAATTTTGTGTGTATGTTTGTGTTTGTTTGTGTGTCTATCAACATGCCAGCGCTTTCGTTTGCTAAGTCACATCATCTTTGTTTTTAGATATATTTTTCCCACGTGGTATGTTTCCCTATATTATATATATATATATATATATATATATATATATATATATGTGTGTGTGTGTGTGTGTAATTTTTTTGTATATGACGTAACAAATGCCACCGACGTCACAAGTCCCTAACGCAGGAGAACGAACTTTTCCATCGTAGACTTCCTACGCAGTACGGGGCGGATTCTCCGTTTCATCCTCTGTCTTTGGCATCGACGAAGGTGATGACCGAGGAATAAACACAGTGCGAAAACTGAACTGCTCTCCAATGGAACACTGTTCAGTATTGCTCTCGAGAAGTTAGCTTCTCCAGTCCGAATGCCAACACCCGGCACTTTTTCCTGCTAAGTGTGGCCGCCACACTTGCTGAAATTCGTGCCGCGTGTCCTGCGGCTCGAATTCTGCTCGAAAAGTCGCACGTGTGGCCGCGGCACAGGTTTAAATACGGGTCACAAAGGTCACCGCCGGCTGACGTAAGACCGGCCCTCATGCCGCAACCGGCTGTATGCGCTGCACCGCCATATCCCTCCACCCACTGCGCCGCGCTTGTGTCGTTTTACTTGTGCTGCACTCCTACACACGGTGTGTGGTATTCACACTCACGGCTGCGCCAAGTGCTTTGATCTCGCGGCGCTCTTGTAGCAAAGGTTTCGGCGGTAGCTTCACAAAGCAACTGTGAATGTGGGCGCGATCCGACACCAGTGAACGGAGAAATTAATAACAGTAGTAGCTTTGATTTTAATTTTAATTCTGTACCTAAAGGATTGCGCAAGTGTATATGCGAGCAGAAACTCACTGTTGGGCTTTGCCTCATATCTGTACAACTTTGCAAACGTCCGATTACTTTACAAAGGAGTTAATGTATCAAAAATTTTGACGTTAAGTACAAAAGTGAGAAAAAGTTTAGATAAGGTGTGAAATTATGCTCTAAGTTTATTGTAATTCGTGAAGGGTTCTGATTGTGAAACACTGGATGAATATACGAGGATTGCCCAGAAAGTAATGCACCGCATATTTTTGCTCAGCCGAAATAATGCTACGAATGCGAAACGTTCCGGTTGGTTGGTTTGTTTGGGGGAAGAGACCAAACTGCGAGGTCATCGGTCTCATCGAATTAGGGAAGGAAGTCGGCCGTGCCCTTTCAAAGGAACCCTCCCGGCATTTGCCTGGAGCGATGTAGGGAAATCAAGGAAAACCTAAATCAGGATGGCCGGACGCGGGATTGAACCGTCGTCCTCCCGCCGAATGCGAGTCCAGTGTGCTAACCACTGCGCCACTTCGCTCGGTGAAACGTTACGTATGTATTATTTGAAGTCTCCTAAGTTTCAATCATTTCTGACCGATAGCGTAGCTGCAGGACAGTTTCAAAATGGCGTCTGTAGACGGTGTACATTACAAGCAACGTGCCGTCGTTTATTTCTCACTGCAGAGAAAGGAACTGTGAGCAATCTTCACAAACGCTTGAACATCTGCTGTCAACACAAGTACAGTCAGTCGCTGGACATGGAGGATGAGATCATCAGAAGGCGGTTCGGCGGAGCTCCACGATCTGCAGCGGTCGGGAAGACCATCCACGGCTGCCACATCTCGCGTGTTGCAGCAAGCTGATGCTGCCATTTTTTTCGCGAGGAGAGACGCATTACGACTCGGGACTAAGCGCTACATTTGTCAATCAGCAAAGGAATTGTGGATGCAATTATCAACACTCTTGGATATTCGAAAGTGTGTGCAAGATGGGTACTGCGGTGTCTAACGGTGGATCACAAATCGCACAGAAAAAACATTTGTCTTGATTTGTTGCAACGTTTTGAAGCCGAGGAAGGCCTTCTCGTCCCGGATTGTGACAAGTGATGAATCTGGGTTCACCATTTTGAGCCCGAAACAAAACGACAGTCAATGGAATGGCGCCGTTCCCACTCCCCACAGAAGAAAAAATTCAAAGCAACTGCTTCCGCCGTCTAGGTCATGATCACCGTGTTTTGCGACTGTTAAGGTGTGATTCTCATTGATATGACGCCAAGAGGCAGTACCATTAATTCAGAAGCATCTGTCAACACATTACCAAAACTCAAGACACACTTCCGGTGACATCGGCGCCACAGCAACCCAAGCGATGATTTGCTGCAACACGGTAATGCCCAGCCCCACACAAGTCCGATGACTGTTTAATACATCACATAACAATGTTGGACAGTGATTCTATTGTGACTTGGCAAGATAGCCAAGTCACTATGAGAGGAAGCCGAAAGGCACGCGCTTAAGCTCACGCAGGCTGGCGCGAGGTCTAGAACATTACAAGGAAATGAGAACTTAGAAAAACGGGCGCAGTTGCTGTAATACTTAACTTTAATCCATAATTGTAGAACATCGCTCTTGATTGTACATGCTTCATAAGATAAATATCAAATGCTATGGCGCCTTGCTAGGTCGTAGCAATTGACGTAGCTGAAGGCTATGCTAACTATCGTCTCGGCAAATGAGAGCGTATTTGTCAGTGAACCATTGCTATTAACGTCGGCTGTACAACTGGGGCGAGTTCTAGTACGTCTCTCTAGACTGCCGTGTGGCGGCGCTCGGTCTGCAATCACTGACAGTGGCGACACGCGGGTCCGATGTATACTAATGGGCCGCGGCCGATTTAAAGGCTACCACCTAGCAAGTGTGGTGTCTGGCGATGACACCACAGATACCCCATCCAGCCTGCAGCCCTGAACTATCCCCCTTGGACTTCCACTTGTTTGAGCCATTAAAAAATGCCATTCGTGCGTATAATTCTCATTATGTTCAACAAAAATCATTGAAGAAAAACAATGTGGTGTGTTATTTTCTGGGCAACCCTCGTAGCCTGCGCAATTTACGCTCCAATTTATGCAAAAGTAGGTTTTTCCATGCATGTCAATGTTTATCACGTTATATCTCCTGAATCTCGTGTCCTATAATGAAATAATACGCAGGTACGTTCAATGATGCACCTAGATATTGCCTGCAAAGTATGTTGCGAAGAGAGGTACTAGTAAAGAAGTAATAAATTAAAACGCCATGCCTGATCTCGATCTTTTACTGTGTATTATTTTAAGCGGAAGCTAGTTTTTCACGCATCTAAATGTGTATGACTTCATACCTCCTGAACCAAGAGTCGTACAATGATAAAAATTCAGGTACTTTATATTTAGAGGTTGTGTATGCCGTCTACAAACTATCTTGCGGATAGAATCTGTAGTAAAGAAGTAATAAATTAAAAATTCATGGATGGTGCTGAAGTTTTACCGCATAAGCAGCGAAAATGTAGTAAGCGTAACTTTCTTCCTTTCATCACTTTAAGGGGGTGTTGAGGTAAATGGGTTCCGTAAAGGTTTGAAATTATGCGTAAAGTTTGTTGGAGATCGCAAAGTGCTCTCATTCTCAAGTACTGGATGAATAACGTCCGGCTATTTGCGCATCCTCAGTTACGCTGCCTGAAGACAAACAAACATTTGCTACTTGTAATTATTGTGCTAAACTTTTAACACCGTAAGATTGTATCTCTTAAAGAGTTGATTACGACAGCATTCTATATTTCTAAATTCAGTCAATAGTTACGCGAAATATTGTGAATCAAATATTTACTGCCATGGAAAGCTGTTAGATAGGCAACTTGAAACTGGTATTAGGTTCCTGTACTAGTCGCCTAGTAATACAGACCATAAGCTGTGAGGGTTTCATATATTTTCTTCCGTTGTAAATAACTCACCTTTACTGTACTGGGACGAAGATGCAAGAGCGGGCTGCAGGAGTAAAGATAAGATTATTGACCCTGTGTTTAATGTAATCCGTGGTGTGCTTGCTTGCCAATTAGTTCTGCGTCGCTAGAACATTCTTATTAGAGACATAGTAGCGAGCGGTTGCTTTTTCACAGAAAGAGATCTAATATTTGTGAATCTTGGAGAAATTATCTGGAATGGATTAATACGGAGACAACTTTGTTTTAAGGCTATTGTATTGACTAAGAAGATTCTTGGAGGACTATTTCAATGTAGCACATGCACGCACAAGAATGAAATATTTATTTGTCACAACTGTATTGAACTGTATTGAATATCTGTATTGATCTGTATTGAATATCTGTGTTAATTTGACTTCCTGTGTTTTCATTATGTCACAAATTACCCAACTGGATGGACGGTCGGTAATTTTTGTAATGAGAGAATTTCGTAATTGTTAAAGTCTTTTTATGTTGTACAGTCTTTTTTGACAATAATCAGAGCTTAATTGCTCAAGAACGATTTCCTTTGAAGTAAAATCCTCCTTCATCATTCTTAATAAAGTTTTGAATATTTTGTCCAATGCGTATTGCACCTTAAACCACACGTAGACACAGGTTGTTTCTGACAAGCAAAGAATGTTTAGATTAGATTATTTTTGTTTTGATGCTGCATTTTCCGATTTCAATTTGGTTTCCAGAACGTCAGTACACCAGATACAAAACAGTATGCTGAACATGAAGTAAGTTACCATCATTTCAGGGTAGATATCACTTTGCATTCTTATGAGCAAACCGTACATAGTTGGAATTTCCAGGTGTTGCGCTATATAAACCAGATTAATTAAGTGAACAGAGTAGTTCATCTAAAACAGCTATTTTATAGATTTTTGTGGATATTTCAAGTCAGACTGCAATTCATGTTACGTAACTAACATACCGCACTTCAGTATTGAGTTCCAATTAAATAGTTTTTCCTGAATACCCAATTAATTTATTTTGGGATTTAATTAGAATTATTTTCATTATTTTAGATTCAGTATTTCACTAAGATTAAAGTTTTGTTTCACGACACTGCTCACATGCTGAACACATGGCCATTTGAATTCGGTATCTAAACACCCGTTACACAAAGAGAAAGCTTCTTTTTTTCTGTTTTAGAAAAAAGGAAAAGAATATTCAGTAGCACATATAAAGATAAATCACAGAGAAAGCTTACACATGTCGACCCTACTGGCCGAGGATAGCAGGATAGTCTTCTGATTTTCTGTGCTTAAGTAGTTAGATTGCAACACAGGATCTAGAAAGCAAATTAAAATTTGTACTTTCTGTTTCAGCTATTGTAATTTCGTTATAATTTTCGTCTGTGATCTAGAGTGAGGTTTTTTTTTTTACGAAATATATTCTTTGTTATGTAGACAGACATTAGTATAAATCGTGTGAAATATTTCAGCGTTACTTAGATTTTTCGAAAATATTTCAGTTGGATAAAAAGAATTAATTACTTTCGGTTATTTAACCAAAAATTCACTTCATGTAGCTACAATAGAAATTTTGTTTGGTAATTCAGTTCTTATATTTCAACGCTATGGCTAGCAACAACGTATTTAATCGTACTAGCAAATCGCAATCTACGTCATGCAGTAATGACTCGCAAATTAACAAGAACAAGCATAACAGTCATTAAATACAAATAATATACTTGAGATTTCAGAGAATGCAGAAAACTTTCCAACACTGATGAATTCTTTATCAGTAATCGCTACAACGCAGATATTCAACAGTGAACAATAAATTTCAGAAGACGAATCGGCTGACGACAAGTCACTCCAGCCAGTAAAAATTTCGTAGCAACCACTAAATGAGACAGTCTATTCGAGTTTTACTTCCGTTTCTTTCAGTCAAACAGCACACGAGCCACATCAGTTGCTGACAATGCGCATTCATTCATTGCAAAGTTAGTAAACATGAATGCGGAAATCAATAATCCAACTTTGTTAGAGCTGTTACTAAACACAGAACAATTTCAATAATAGACAAAACAGTTGAACAAAACACAAAATTACAAGAGGGAATAAGTAAAGATATCATGAAATTTGAGGAAAGACAGCAATACATTTTCTTAGGAATACCAAAATAGTTTAGAAATATCTTACAACCTATTATTACGAGGCTACAGGCCGGTTACGCAGCCTTGAAACTGAATTAAATAATTTAAAGATTAAGCAACAGAACGATAAAGAAGAGCTACTACCAAAAATAAATACCACAGAGAGCAATAGTCTCGCAACTCACAGAACGTCACGATCATATTAATATACCCGTTGAAGCAATTAGTGAACAGGTAGACACGTTAAAACTGAACACTGATGAACAAAAAGAACAACTGTGTATGTTAACAAAGGATGTTGAAGACATGGCAATAAAGATTTCAAGTTTGTCCGCAAACACAGACAATGGTTCTGATGTCAAATATCCTGTCCTGTTTTCAGATACAACAGAATATCAGGCACGTGAAAATTTTAAATGAAGACAGACTAACGTCAGTCAACAGAAAAGAGAGACTCATCCAATGCAAACTAAATGGTAATGACAACAATAACTTCACATGTTGAAACTCACACTCGCGATAAAAAGCAGGTAATGAAAATACTATTTTGTTTTTCCCAAGAAAAATACTTTTCACGAATACATGATAGCGAGCCGCCTGTCAGCACAGTAGAGACCATTTTGATTACGAGCAGTTTCTCACTGTCCGCAAATTCAAAATTCTTCGAAACATTAGCAACAACATCCCTCCTCAGGGTTGGTTTCATCAATTTTTATTTTCATTATCACCAAATTTGGTTTTAGGCCACAAACGGGAATTCATATCCCGATATCTTGAAAACCTGCCAGCTGTAATGATGTGTGATGTAATCAGAGGTTGTCAAAGTGGAGCTGATTTTTACCACACTTTCCTGTCTGGGTATTGCTCGCAAGCTACTCAGGATCATGTGAAGTATAGGATAATAATGATGAAAAATTTTGACCATTCTGAGTCAGTTGTTTTGAGGAGATGTTACGTAGAAACCAATATCTGACAAACCCATACAGTCTATCTGAGCAGATAAACATTTGCTTAACAAAACTGTGCACAGGCACTATTGGTATTCTAAAGAATAGCTTTCTGATAGATCAAGCCCACAGAACACGAGGCAAAAGAGAGATCATAGCGACAGTTATCAAAATGGGCACCATTGTCAAAACAATATCAGGCAACAACATCGGCAAAAATCTAGTAAGTCAAGCCCACTGCTACACGTTGAAGTGAGACCTCCTAACCCTGCCAACGGCAGGGTTGAAATAACGTGCAGCTATGACTCGCCAAGCCAGAAGCTGAAGATATTGTAAATGGGACTGAAAACACAACTGCCAAAACAGTAAATTTCGTACATTTAGAAGAATAAGAATTATTTTATTGCAAGAATCAGCACACAGAATGCTCACACAAATCCGGTGATACTCTTTCATTAGATAACATCACTTTTTTTTGGTTCTTGACTGGGGTAGTCCCATATCTATAATCAGCGAAATCGCATTCATCTGTTGAACAAAGATCACAGACTGTCCTACATTACCTTTACGCAAAATCAAACTACAAGGTGCTATTTCAGGCAAACATGTTGTATGATATAAAATTGGTTGGGTTTCACATGTCAAGGCCATAAATTTACAATGAATTTCTTAATTAAATCACTTTTGACAATAGTAATAATATTGGGAGTAAACTTTTTAAATGAATAGAAATCAATTTTAATCTTTAATGATGCTGAGATAATCTTACATGCTGAATGCAAGTCAATTATTCTGAAATTTGATGACTAGATCTTAAGACAAGATGGGGAAGTGACTCGTTTATGATTTTTGACAGGCAATGCAACACATTTTCAACCTGAATTCTTTTATGATGGCAGACATTATTTACATGCTTCTTGTGATGACATTGTTCAGAAAATAGATATATGCAGTTTTATTCAACAGAAAACAAACAAGGTAGAGAATTGCACTAATACAGATAGGAGAATTTGTTTTGACATTTTTATTCACGTTCAATTGCTCTTAATCACTGTACAGGTACTATAAAAGGTGTTCACTTCAGTTTTCAGATCAAAAACCACAACAAATTTTGTGTCAAGCTGTATATTATTCCTGGATACTCCTGAAAGCTGAAATTCAGTCTGTGCCACAGAAAAGTGTCATAGATCTGTCAGTTAGTTCAAACAACAACTATTTCCCATACTAGAGAAAAAGGGTGGATCGATCAGACTCATATTAGATTCAAGATAAATTAACATGTTTATCTTACCTGAGACAGATAGACCTTAAACCTTAGATTAATTACTTCAGAATTTTTATGTCCTAGAAGTTCTATCTTCAGTCGATTTAAGAACAAGTTTCTGGCAAATAGAATTACACCCAGAGCGCAGAAAATATACTCCTTTTCCCTGTTTTGGAGTATACTATTAGTTTTGAAAACTACTGTTTGGTCTTAACATTTCTTCTTCTGCCTTCATTCACAATTTAAACTCCATTTAAACCAAGTATTTAAAGGGGCACACTACTTCATATGTTGATGATGCCTTAATAGCTGAGAAATCTTGGTCACAACATAAATATTATCTTCAATAGGTTTTTAAGGAATCAGAAATTACTGTCAATCTGGAAAAATCAAAATCTGGCAGTACCAGAGAAAAGCTTCTACAATACATCATCTCATCTGGAGGTAAAGAGCCTGATTTACATGTACTTAGGGATACTACCCAACCTAGAAACATACAACTTTTAATAGCTATTATTATTATTCTACAACTGATGCAAAGACTCATGTAATGTTCAGTACACCATCCTGAGTCACCAACAGAAATATCTGCTGATATACGTGTTGCATCGTGCATAAGGGGCAGTCGAATGAAAACGAGATAGATGGAAAAACAAAATAAGTAGACTATTTATTGTTTGAAAAGTAATTGCCATAACTCTTAATGCAGTTATCCCACTGCAAGACAAGTCGATCAATGGATACCTTTACTCAAAGTTAAAAAGAAATGTGGAAATCGTATGGGGAGATTAGGACTCTATGTAGGATGTGGAAGGACTTTCCCGTGAAACTTCTGCAGTGTACTCCAAACAAACGTCGCATGTGACCCATCCACATGTTGCCAAATTTGTTTCGAGTTCTTTGCAGAAGCCCTTAAACAAAATCTGCACAGTCTCGAACTCTCCCCATGCGATCTCTATGTGTCTGGAGCTTTGAAGAGAGACATTTATGGCCGCCGATTTACTTCAGGCGAAGAGGTGCGCGCCTTAGCACAATCATGGTTCTGTAGACAACAGCAAACAGTTTTCCCTGAAGGCATTCACTGCCTTGCGTCGCAGTGAGATAAACGTGTTAAGAGTTATGGCTGTAGCTTTGAAATAATAAACGGTTTACATGCTTTTTTCCAACTGCCTCGTTTTCATTTGACTGCCACTTATGGTAATAATGAGTGTGTAATATATGTATTGTTATCTGTTTCATGTGTAACTGGAATTTGTGGTGACAGCTCGCAGCAGTGATAAGAGCTAAAAGTTACTGAATTATAGGGGAGGCCGCATCTGACGGGAAAAACAGTAGGTCAACGGCTGCTGCAACTCAAGAGATTAGTGAAACGTGACCAGTATGTGTCCTACATATCTATGTCCATATATATCACTACATGTTACATATTTACTTCAATAACTTTCTAACGTATTAACCACACTTTTTATTACTTCCAAAATCATCTTACACGTTTCGACATTCCGTCATTTTCAAAGGTAGTGTTATGTCAATGATATAAAATTGTTCATTGGGTAAACTGCATCTCATCAACATTCTCAATCACGATTTTACTGACGTGTACTGATTAAATCGTTGATTTTTGTTAAGATTCAGTTAACAAATTTTGTTGTTCGAATTTTAATCATAACTGCACGAAGTCGTCGGTAAAGAAAAAAACCGCAACTCCAGACAAGTCGTCTGGCTGTAGATACTTAAGGCTACCCGTGCAAAGTAGGGGTGGGTTGCCAGTTTTTATATATAGTGAGGATTAGTGGTCTTGTACCAGTCCAATGGGGAGTCTGGAGAGTTTTCTTCGCTAAGAATGAGAAGTTATGTTCTGTTTTCCTCTTCAGACTATTACAAAATATTCTCTGTATACTTGTCACATTAAATTTAGGCGATGTCTACAGTTTTCAACAAAATTTTCCGTCACATTCGTGAGGAAGGATTTCGTCGAAATCTCGAGGTTTTACTCAGATATGAGACAACAAGTAAACCCTTAAAATTTTATACAGGAATCTCGTCGCGGCTGGTCCTGGCGGAGGTTCGAGTCCTCCCTCGGGCATGGGTGTGTGTGTTTGTCCTTAGGATAATTTAGGTTAAGTAGTGTGTACGCTTAGGGACTGAGGACCTTAGCAGTTAAGTCTCATAAAATTTCACACACATCTGAACATCTGAACATCATCTCGTCGCAAGAAACTTACATCTCAGCACTCTTGTCCTATCGCCAAGCTGGTCTGTCGTTCTGTACACTCGCATGTTGTTAATTTGGTGACAGTGCAGAATTATATTGATCGCCTTCAAGAAGCCAAGTAATACAGCATTAACCTCGGTGTCGGCGTCTGCTACCTCCTGGGTTTCGTGTGCGACCAGAGCGAGCTAGATTTCACTCAACACGATTGTTGTTGGCGAAATCTTCGATCTGAACATCGCTCTCCGTCATAGGTTATTTGGATTTTTACATGAATTCTTAATTTTCTTCTATTTACTTGCTACATTAGTGTTTATAATCGGCAGTTATAGCATTTTTTGTTACGTACATTACAATAACACGGTGCTCAGATGTTATAAATAAATTTTTTTGGTCCCTAGCGCCTACAGCAAGTGTGTGCTTAAATGAAGCTATCCTTAATTGGTCACCATCCAGTTTACTTGAGTATGAGCTCCTTCTCTCAACATGCAGTGATGTCTAACTGTTTATGCCTGCATACACTACACACTGGTTTCAGACTGCGTTAGGTTCGTATGTACAGTTACTTTTCTCAAAGTAACTACGTGAGAACGACGAACTTGCACCTAGGTGAACTGCCGTAGTATACTATTCGATAAGGCCCCATAATTCGTTCCTTACAAATATGAACTGCCTTAGTATACTATTCGATAAGGCCCCATCATTCGTTCCTTACAAATATACATTCTATCTACTCACTTGATGCCTCGCTACATCCAGAGACATTTAGGCAACTATTACTAACAAAAAGAAGCGTAAAAGAATTGTAATTTGATCACACAAATGACCTGTGCACTGAATTCTTTCCTACACAAATCATGATACTAAAAATCGTTGCATGAACCATAAAACTCGTTTGCCACGTCTGGTAAGGTTAGGCGCTGCAGTCATGGACAGTGCGGCTGGTCCCGGCGGAAGTTCGAATCCTCCCTCGGGCATGGGTGTGTGTGTTTGTCCTTAGGGTAATTTAGATTAAGTAGTGTGTAAGCTTAGGGACTGATGACCTTAGAAGTTTGGTCCCATAGGATTTCACACACATTTGAACATTTTTTTTGGTAAGATTAAATGACATCAACAATAAAAATATACATATTCGGATCTTGCAAGGGCCTTCTAGAGAGAGAGCAAGCAAGTGTCGGTATGATACAAGATAGATGTAACACTTGATATTACCTGTTGTAGTTGCGACCATCAGTAGCTCGGCTCGATAAATCGGCTAAAATCTTATTTGCAGGATCAATGTGGCAGGTTTAATCTCTAATACAGGCATGGTTCGAAGTTGAAACAATGCAACGTTAATGGCTACAAGAAATTATTACAGGAAGTGACATTTAGCTTGAGGGTATAGGACAGCCCGACAGTTGTGGAGTGGATGTGCTACGATCATTATTTAGTAATTTGATAATGAAATACAAACTTACTAACAAAATAGAAAAGAACACAGAGCCATTCCGATACTACTTGAATTTCCTTCCTTATAACAGTTTGAATTAAATAATAAGAAGGCATATTACAGGGTAGTGTTCACTCCCCCAGCTCTGTCCATCTCCTGCCTCCTCCTCTATCTATACATGTCTTTTGCACACTTTCTCTGTCCATCTCATCCTCTCCCTCTTACTATCCGTCTTCTCCACCCCCTCTCTCCGTTCAGCTATGCCCATCAGCACATATTCGAAAATATTAAAAAAACTAGCCATTTACCAGAAATTTCACTGTATACCCACATGGCATGTATATTGCCCACATCTCCTCCTCACTATTTGACCATATCCTCCTCTCTCTCTATGCCCATCTCCTCCACATCACTCTCTCAATATCCATCTCCTTCTCTCCACTCTCTCTGCCCATCTGCTCCTTCCCCATTCGCTATCTACCTCCCCCGCCCCTCTCTATCTCCTAGTCTATCCTCCTTTTCTGTCCATCTCATCCCCCTATCTCTATCTGACCATGTCCTCCTCAACCCCCCCCTCTCTGTCTATCTTCTCCTCCCCCACATCTGTCCATCACCTCATCTATCAGTCCATCTCTTACTGCGTCCACCTCGATAGCTGAGTGGTCAGCGTGACCAAATGCAATGCAAAGGGCCCCAGGTTCGATTCCCTGCTGGGTTGGAGATTTTATCCGCTCAAGGACTGGGTGTTGTGTTGTCTTCATCATAATTTCATCCTCATCGACACGCAAGTCGCCGAAGTGGCGTCAACTTGAAAGACTTGCACCAGGCGACCGGTCTACCCGACGGGAGGCCCTAGTCACAAGACATTTCATTTCATTTCATCTCTTACTGCACACTTTCTCTGTCCATCTCATCCTCTCCATCTCACTATTCATCTCCTCTGCTCCCTCTCTCTGTCCAGCCATGCCAGTCAGCTCATACAGCCCCTCGAAAATTTTCAAATACTACCTGCACAGCAAATAAATCATGCAGGGGAATGTAGATGTCAGGGGTTAACAACCTTTTCCACCTGCATGACTACCCTGTGCCCATCCCCACCCCTATAGGAGCTAGGTGACACTTATCCTGCAGTATTAATATAAATCATTTATTATATATATCTAAAAACAAAGATGATGTGACTTACCAAATGAAAGTGCTGGCAGGTCGACAGACACACAAACAAACACAAACATACACACAAAATTCAAGCTTTCGCAACAAACTGTTGCCTCATCAGGAAAGGGGGAAGGAGAGGGAAAGACGAAAGGATGTGGGTTTTAAGGGAGAGGGTAAGGAGTCATTCCAATCCCGGGAGCGGAAAGACTTACCTTAGGGGGAAAAAAGGACGGGTATACACTCGCACACACACACATATCCATCCACACATATACAGACATATATATTATTTCAAAACAAACAAAATTGTATATAATGCAATTTTTAAAAAAACTATTTTGATTGAAGTCAACCCAGTTTTTTTCAAGAAGTGGAACATACATACATAACTACATACCTCCATTTATATATACATACTAGCCTGCTTACATTCATGTCACATATAATACACACATCTATGGTTCATCTCCTTCTATCCTCTCTCTCTGCCTAACACCTTCTCACCTCCCTGTCTGTCCATGTCATCCACCTCTCTGCGTCTGTCCCCTCCCATCTTTCTGCCTATCTTGTTCTCTGCTCTCTCTCCTCCTCCTTTCACTCTCTGTCTTTACATCTTCTACTGCCCCTTCCCTCCTTATCCATCCCCTCCTGCCCCTAAGCATACTGTCCTGACTCTCTCTCCATCTCTTCTTCTATCCATCTCATCCTTTCCCCAGACATACCACCCATATGCGTGGCCCAGAAAAAGAGGTCGATAAAGCAGGCTGGTACTTCAAACACAACATGCCTCTTGTGCAGCACAGCCAGTATTCCAGTGGCTTGAAAACCCTTTTTTCCCGTTGCATGTAGGCTGCCATGTAAAACAGATCGATAAAGCATGCCAATACCACTCAAGTTCCACACACTTGTTGTGTTGGCCACCCTACATGTCTGGGGCAAGAAAACCGTTTCCCACACATAATGGCAGTATAAAGGTTTGTCGATGGAGAAGGCCGATTTGGAAATATTATGGCAATTTCGACAGACATTCGTATTCCCACACCCACTTCAGTTATTACTGCTGGCTGTGATCTCCAATTAGTGTGGCTTGACGATCCATTTTCTAACATCTCCTGTGTTGCTATTTTGTTATGGTTATTAGTTGTTACCGATTTCAGATCCTTTTTGTCTTGAATTATTACCAACAAACTAACAGTTGTTATTGCTATGTGGTAATTGTCTATTGCAGTTGAAATGTTGAGTTGATGTATTATTAACTCGATTATTGGTTGGGATAGCACTAGGTTCACACCCATTACTTCACCCTAATAATTAACAAGTGTCATCCTGTATGAGAGCAATTGAGTCAACTAATGATATAAAATCCTTGAGCCTTTCTTCCGATATGTGAATCAGCTTATCTTGGATGCCGATGGGCTTCAACATTCTCAAGCAGTCCAAGTGGGTAATTGGTCGTCACAGTACGTTGCTTTATATAAGTATTTTTCGAAATACAGACCTTATTTGACGTTTTTGTACGAAAAAGGCTAAGGATTCAAAACTTCTCTTCTCAGGCATTCTTTGACCCCACAAGACCAATATTTAGTAAAGAACGCTTGTTCAAACTCTTCGTAGTTCTTGCAAAATTCACTTACGTCTGTGTTCTATAACGCACATTCTCCCTAGATATTTCCGAGACATAACTAATTTTTTGTGACTCAGAGCAAATCCTGGGCACAATTCGTCGAATGAACACAACGAGATTCATCGTTCTTTTATTAGGAGAAAAAGTTTGAAACTGCCTATATTTTAAACGTTTCTCTTCTGTCAAAATGGCAGTATAAAGGTTTGTCAATGGAGAAGACCCATATGCCGAGTTGGCATTATTATGGCAATTTCGACAGACATTCGTATTCCCACATTGTGATTTGGTGCCCGAGGTCTGTAACGTTTCCTGTCTGCAAGCTTTGGTGTGCCGAATCCTCGCTGTCCCCCGATACTCTTCTACTCCCTTTTTAGTCTCCCCTATGGTCTCCTGAGTCTCGGTGCGCCGCTACACGAAGTATGGTCCGAGCTGACTTTTATCTCCTTCCAGCTCTTTGCTAAGCTGACTTCCTTCAGATAAACCATCTGACAAAATGTTGGCTACGACTGACTTAATGATATCAGTTACATAGTGCTCAGTTGCCGCTCCTTTGTTGTCGCCAACTCATCAATCTTTCGTGAATAATACTTTTTATGGGATCTGAACTTTTCCTCTATTTGCCCTTCGCTTCTTGTCAACAGTTCCTTAACAGATTCTGTTAATTCAGCTACCGTTTGCTCCACAACACATTGTCTAGAATTTAGTTCCTTCAGTTCAGTATATATATTTTTAATTCGATCGTAAATGTCTCTTGACCCTTGTGTAATTCAGGTAATTCACTTGATAGGTCTTAGTGTTTTTTAACCTCATCAGAAACCTGTGTCTTCAAGTCAGACTGGGCTTTAGCCATTTCGTTTAGCTTTTGTGCTATACCGGAAACCTGCATTTTGGTATCAGAGACCTTCGTGCTCATATCTGCTTGGCCTTGAGCCAAAATCCTTAATTATTGCATAACTGCATTTAAAGGATCCATTTATTTTTGATCTGGCTTGCCTAGTTTTCTGCTCCTTCTAAAGGCTGAACTTTATCCGCTTGCTCTTAATCTGGAATCTAGTTTTAAACGTAAAGAACACACTCCACTTTTCCTACAAATATTGTTCCTAACAGGGACCACGATTAATCCGAAACACTTCTTATACTAAGCATATATATGGAAACCACGCACAAAATACATGTTAATTAGAAGTTATGAGAAAAATATAACTATCACACCCATAATAATTACTCACAGTTTGACACAGAAGGAAAAAGTCTAATACAATAATATCTTGCTCATTTACTGCTAGAAGACAGTGTTGATGTTCAGCCATTTAGCTACCTGTTAGCAGCTGATCAAAGTTACCTGGCAGTGGACCGTAAACATTCTTACGTAATACACACAATGTTCAAGCCCCGTATACTAGAAAGTTTAACGAGTTTGGGTGATGATTCATGCAAGGGAGTAGTCTTTGTACATACTGTAATAATCTTCAATAACTTTTCTGGAATCTCCCAATCGTCGTGGCATAGGTCTGCAGCTTCTCCCATGCAAAACTGGTCGCCAACCTCCCCTCAATAGAGGAACTGATCACCCTCGGATAGTAACTAAAAAAAAGGGACACAGACTTACAAACGCGAAAAAAAATTAAAAATCTATTCATGCCACCAAGGCACTAAACAAAACATGGTGCAGAAAACGATGTCCCGAATTAGAATCTTGTACCTACCACTCTCTTTGTCATCACGAAACGGCAGCCACAACTTGCACTGTGCCACTATGTAGAAACCCAGAAACAGAACACACAGGATCTGAGTAGCAACCACCTAATGACAGCTGTAAAAGTTCGCTCCCCACAGTAATCTGTTAAATGAAGTACTCACTGTTCACAGTGGAGCAGTTCCAGGCGTGTAAGGAACCATCATGAAAATTTTTCCACATACCATCTTGGAGATACGACTCGTCTACCTACCCTGCTCGATGGACTTTCTGCCCAGGTACAATGTTAAATTCCATCCTGCTACCCTACAAGGATGATACAGACAAAAATTCTGTAATAGCCATGTCTACCAACACTTCCTATCTTACAATACACTTAATGCTTCATACCTTCTGCCTCCTTGTCCTAAAACAGCAAATCACTCTATTTATTTATTGCTTATCTAGCCTCACCAGATTCGGGCCTAGAACTAGCCCGTAATCTATTCACCTGCCCACATCAAGGTGTCTCATTTTCAAAAAACTTACGATAATACACTATGTGATCAAAAGTACCCGGACACCCCTAAAAAAATTACGTTTTTCATATTCAGTGCGTTGTGCTGCCACCTACCTACTCCATATCAGTGACCTTAATAGTCATTAAACATCTAAGAGAGCAGAATGGGGCACTCCGCGGAACTCACGGACTTCAAATTTTATCAGGTGATTGGGCGTCACTTGTGTCATACGTCTTTGCGCGAGATTTCCACACTCCTAAACATCCATAGGACCTCTGTTCTCGATGTGATAGTGAAATGAAACGTGAAGGGACACTTACAGAACAAAACCGTACAGGCCGACCTCGTTTGTTAACTGACAGAGACCGCCGACAGTTGAAGAGGGTCGTAGTGTGTAATAGGCAGACACCTATCCACACTATCACACAAGAATTACAAACTGCATTAGGATCCACTGCAAGTACTGTGACAGTTGGGCTGGAGATGAGAAAACTTAGATTTCATGGTCGAGCGGCTGCTCATAAGCCACACTTCACGCCGGTAAATGCCAAACGACGCCTCTATTGGTGTAAGAAGCGTAAACATTGGACGGTTGAACTGTGGATAAACGTTGTGTGTAGTGACGAATCACGGTGCACAATGTGGCGATCCGAAGGTAGGGTGTGGGTATGGCGAATGCCCGGTGAACGTCATCTGCCAGCGTGTGTAGTGTCAACAGTAAAATCCGGTGGTGTTATGGTGTGGTCGTGTTCTTCGTGGAGGGGGCTTGCACCCCTTATTGTTTTCTGTGGCGCCATCACAGCACAGGTCTACATTGATGTTTTAAGCACCTTCTTGCTTCCCACTGTTGAAGAGCAATTCGGGAAGGGCGATTGCATCTTTCAACACGATCGACCATGTCTTCATAATGCACGTCCTGTGGCGGAGTGATTACACGACAATAACGTCCCTCTAATGGACTGGCCTGCACAGAGTCCTGATCTGAATCCTATAGAACATCTTTGGGACGTTTTGGAACGCCGACTTCGTGCCAGGCCTTACCAACCGACATCGCTACCTCTCCTCATTGCAGCACTCCGTGAAAAATAGGTTGCCATTCTCCAAGAAACCTTCCAGCACGTGATTGAACGTATGCCTGCGAGAGTGGAAGCTTTCATCAAGGCTAAGGGTGGACCAACGCCATATTGAATTCCAGCATTACCGACGGACGTCGCCAAAAACTTATAAGTCATTTTCAGCCAGTTCTCCGGATGATTTTGATCACATACTGTAATTCTATGTCAATGGGGGCCAACTGAATGTTGTCGATGTCTTTATTCACGTCCCTCCACTCACCAGCTATCAACTGGAATAACTCGGCCATCACCTATCGAACTTGTTAGGGCAACTCAGCCACAGTATGCACGAGAGCCTGCCCTCGAGTAGACATCTCGTAAACCAACTCTTCCTTCTGCAGCCACGGATCGTCTGACGCAGCACCATCAACTATATCTCCAACACAATAAAGAAATGCAAGACACAATTTCCCAACATGCTACTGCTATGGATATGGGTACCACTCCGGCACAACAAGGAAACATGCACTTCTACTAATCGCATCACAGTGTTTGAGTGCAATGAAGCTTGCGCCAGGGATCATACGAGAATGAGTCTCATCTGAAATAACCTTTACTGAAAACCATATATTACAAAAAAAGCATTGAACGACATCAAAAAAATTCTTGACAGTTAACAAAACAATATTTTGCCTGAGAATAATTCTTGACAACCGGCACAGCAGAAAAAAATAGTAATAAAACTTATTCTAAGTACGCGCACTATCCTTCAATAATAATCTTATTTGGCTCCGGTGACATACACTCGGGACACCAGCTAAGAACAGATACCAGAATATCAATCCAAGTAACCTTATAAGTGGGCACACAGAATGACGCTCCACGCTAAAAATGAACAAATGCCATAACAAGTGACACATTCTACTGGCGTCAACTTCCAACAGCTACGGATCTAATAGTATGGACACGAGAACTCACAGAGCTAACCTAATATACTGAGAAGGGAAAGCAACATAGCACACAAACATTATGGCTATAAACAATTACCGATCACGCCTTCTGCGTACATACCGAAAATCACAAAGCAGTAAAAACTCTTTTGCACAACGGCCTGTAACAGCCACGCTGTGTTCAAACACATTTCTGGCTTGCATTCGGTCGTCGCTCCGTTCATCCCTCGATATTTCGACTGGGCACCTGCCAATCTTCATGTGAGCCACCGACGACTGACTTGCTCCGTTCCGCAATGTGTACGGCGCATGTATCAAAATGAAGTTGACAGACGGCTCACGCATTCCGGTAGCTGCGCTCTTGCTGGAGGAACCGAGGAACTCAGCCAGCCGTCCCCTGCATTATCACCCACCGAGGTTGGTGGCACACTCTGTCGTCTTCTATCAGACCAAGTAGTGGAGATGACGTGGTTCTTCGTACTGTCTAACTGGTAGCCACTATCATGGTTCATCAATTTTTTCGCCAAGCGTATTCCCGTGGATTCTTTAATAATGGAGTTCCAAAAGGATGTAGTTGAGGTCATAATCATACACTGAAGTGCCAAAGAAACTTGTACACCTGCCTAATATCATTTAGGGAAAGCACGAGAACTCAGAAGTGCCGCAATACGACGTGACATGGATTCGAGTATTATCTGAAGCAGTGCTGGAGGGAACTGGCACCATGAATCCTGTAGAGCTGTCCATTAATCCGTAAGAGTACGAGGAGGTGGTGATCTCTTCCGAACAGCACGTTGCAAGGCATCTCAGATGTGGTCGATAATATTCATGTCTCGGGAGTTTGGTGGCCAGCGGAAGTCTTTAATTTAGAAGAGTGTTCCTGGAGCTACTCTCTAGCAATTCTCGGCATGTGGGGTTTCGCACTGTCATGCTGGAATTGCTCAAGTACGTCGGAATGCACAGTAGACATGAATGGATGCAGGTGATCAGACAGGATGCGTACATGCGTATCACCTGTCAGAGTCGTATGTAGACGTATCAAGGTTCCTATAAAATTCCAACTGCACATGCCCCACATCACTCCACCTGCACATGCCCCAACCATTATAGGGCCTTCACCAGCTTGAACAGTCCCCTGCTGACATGCAGGGCAGATGAATTCATACACGTACACGTCTGTCCGATGGATACAATTTCAAACGTGACTCGTCCGACCAGGCAACATGTTCCCATTCATCAACAGTCCAATGTCAGTGTTGATGGGCCATGGCGGGGCTTAAAGTTTTGTGTCGTGCAGTCATCAAGGGTACACTAGTAGGACTTCGGTTCCGAAAGCCCATACCGACAATGTTTCGTTAAATGGATTGCACGGTGACACTTTTTGATGGCCCAGCGTTGAAATCTGTAGCAATTTGTGAAAGGGTTGCACTTTTGTCCCTTTGAAGGACTCTCATCAGTCGCCGTTGGTCCCGTTCTTGCAGGATCTTTTCCCGCCTGCAGCGATTTCGGAGAGTTGACGTTTTACCTGATTCTTGATATTCACGGTATATTCGTGAGATAGTCGTACGGGAAAATCCCCACTTCATCGCTGCCTCGAAGGTGCTGTGTCCCATCGCTCCAGCGCCGACTATAGCAGAATGTTTCAAATTCACTTAAATCTTGATAACCTGCTACTGTAGCAGCAGTAAGCGATCTGACAACTGCACCAGAAACTTGTTTTCGTATACAGGTTGTTTCAAATGTGATGGTCAATATAACAGGTATGATCATTCGAAACAAAAAAGTCAAGCAAACATGGGTTCTAAAACGCATACCTTAAGAGCTGTGAGGTATTCTTGATCTTCAATATTGTGAAAGAAATCTCTTCTACTGCAAGCTCTTTGCTTTCCAAATTTTGGGTAGTATCGACCAAAACAATAAAAAAAATGTCCAGCAATCATGTGCTCTAAAATGCATACCTTACAAGTTATGAGCACTTGTTCACTAGAAGAGTTGCGTTCCGAAGTACCGAAGGTGAACAGGCGTTCATAGCTCTTAAGGAATGCATTTTAGAGGACATGTTTACTGGTCACTTTTTCTTGTTTTGGTCCGTACTACCACTTCCCAAAATATGGAAACCAAAGAGCTTTGCATTAGAAGAGATTTGCTTCACGGTATCGAAGATCAGGAACTGCTCATAGATAAGCGTTTTAGGGCCCATGTTTACTTGACTTATTGTTTAGAATGTTCACTCCTGTCATATCCCTGAATATTGACAATCACTTCTCAAACACCCTGTATAGGCGTTGCCGCGCGCAGCGCCGTATTCTGCCTTTTTACATATCTCTGAATTTGAATACGTATACCTATGGTAGTTTCTTTGGCGCTTCAGTGGAACTGCGCAACGGAGCAAGTCTTCGCCAGTCTTCGATAGCTCACCTGAAGATGGCTGGCTGGTGTCCAGTCAAAATATCGTGGCCTGAATTAAACGACGACCGGATGCAGGCCACGAATTTGTTTGAACATTCAATTTAGCAGGAAAATATTAAAGTTCACAACAGCCACACTTTGTTCGAGAACACCGCAACTGGCGCCAGCTGGCTTTACTACGTTTGGTGCCTACTTCACACTAACTTCACTCTCACAAAACCTGTAAACCGCCTATCAATATATGTGGTTCACAAAAAACTATACTTGGTGTTCTGTACATTTCTGTAATAAGTAAACTCTTCACAGTCCTGTATCTCTGCCTGAGGGCTGCTGACATCTTCATAACACTGGGAAAAAACACCGTCTGCTGCCCCGTACGGCTTGGCAACACCCTGGATTCATCGTTACGACTCTCCACGTGCCGCCCAGGTCCACAGCACATCGTGTTCCAGCGTCTTCCTCTTACTGTCTCGTTTGCTGGGCTTACACGTACTCCTCCTTTGAACTGAACTGCAGTCTGTGGGAGTACATGGTCACGCAACACCGAACCCAAAACAAATGCGTCGAGTGGTCCAACACCATGCGGCACTCCCCCACGAATTTTTTAATCGTCACTGCAAAATTTACTTTTGTCTCGTACTTTCAATTTTATACCCCAAACGTTAATTATATCAATGTTTTCGTGCGCAATCCGATGTCATCTGTCATCGAAACCTTCACCGGAACCACACGACCCACAATGAGTTGGTGTCGCTTCCCTCGGTGCATCCACCTGTGACGTACGCTCTAATCACGTGAACAGTCCGCAGGGCTGACAGTAAGAAAGTTACGAACATGCTTCTTTCACGTGATCGTCAGAGGAGTGTAATACTCTTCTGCACAGTTTCTTTTCTTTACGGAACTTTTATAGCCAATCAGCAACATCATAGGGTCACTGAATGTAGAGTAAATGTGAGGTAAAATCTGAGGTCTCTGAAGAGATAATCGCCGTACAACATTTAGGGTTCTGACTCACTTCTTGAGAGTAATTACATTTTTCACCAGTCCAGTTTATGATCTTAAGAAAATAACTGCATCACGGTATTTTTAGCGTAGGTGATATAACAGTCAAGCTTGGCTCATTAAAAATCTCTAGCGTAACCAGCCATACAGGGTGGTCCATTGATAGTGACCAGGCCAAATATCTCACGAAATAAGCATCAAACGAAAAAACTACAAAGAACGACACTCGTCTAGCTTGAAAGGGGAAACCAGATGGCGCTATGCTTGGCCCGCTAGATGGCGCTGCCGTAGGTCAAACGGATATCAATTGCGTTTTTTTTAGATAGTAACCCCAATTTTTATTACATATTCGTGTAGTACGTAAAGAAATATGAATGTTTCAGTCGGACCACTTTTTTCGCTTTGTGATAGATGGCGCTGTAATAGTCACAAACGTATAAGTATGTGGTATAACGTAACATTCCGCCAGTGCGGACGGTATTTGCTTCGTGATATATTACCCGTGTTAAAATGGACCGTTTACCAATTGAGGAAAAGGTCGATATCGTGTTGATGTATGGCTGTTATGATCAAAATGCCCAACGGGCGTATGCTAGGTATGCTGCTCGGTATCCTGGACGACATCATCCAAGTGTCCGGACCGTTCGCCGGGTAGTTACGTTATTTAAGGAAACAGGAAGTGTTTAGCCAGATGTGAAACGTCAACCACGACCTGCAACAAATGATGATGCCCAAGTAGGTGTTTTAGTTGCTGTCGCGGTTAATCCGCACATCAGTAGCAGGCAAATTGCTCGAGAATCGGGAATCTCAAAAACGTTGGTGTTGAGAATGCTACATCAACATCGATTGCACCCGTACCGTATTTCAATGCACCATGAATTGCATGGCGACGACTTTGAACGTCGTGTACAGTTCTGCTACTGGGCACAAGAGATATTACGGGACGATGACAGATTTTTTGCACGCGTTCTATTTACCGATGAAGCGTCATTCACGAACAGCGGTAACATAAATCGGGATAATATGCAATATTGGGCAACGGAAAATCCACGATGGCTGCGACTAGTGAAACATCAGCGACCTTGACGGGATAATATATGGTGCGGCATTATAGGAAGAAGGATAATTGGCCTCAATTTTATCGATGGCAATCTAAATCGTGCAATGTATGCTGATTTCCGACGTAATGTTCTACCGATGTTACTACAAGATGTTTCACTACATGACAGAATGTCGCTGTACTTCCAAAATAACGGATGTCCGACACATAGCTCGCGTGCGGTTGAAGCGGTATTCAATAGCATATTTCATTACAGGTGGATTGGTCGTCGAAGCACCATACCATGGCCGGCACGTTCACGGATCTGACGTCCCCGGATTTCCTTCTGTGGAGAAAGTTGAAGGATATTTGCTATCGTGATCCACCGACAACCGCCTGAAAACATGCGTCAGCGCATTGCCAATGCATGTGCAAACGTTACGGAAGGCGAACTACTCGCTGTTCAGAGTAATGTCGTTACACGTATTGCCAAATGCATTGAGGTAGTCGGACATCATTTTGAGCATTTATTGCATTAATGTGGTATTTACAGGTAATCACGCTGTAACAGCATTCGTTCTCAGAAATGATAATTTCACGAAGGTACATATATCACATTAGAACAACCGAAATAAAATGTTCAAACGTACCTACGTTCTGTATTTTAATTTAAAAAACCTACCTGTTACCAACTGTTCGTCTAAAATTGTGAGCCATATGTTTGTGACTATTATTGGAGAAAAGAGAACCACTTGTATGAATATCAAGAGCTCAGATGGAAACCCAGTTATAAGCAAAGAAGGGAAAGCAGAAAGGTGGAAGGAGTATATAGAGGGTCTCTACAAGGGCGATGTACTTGAGGACAATATTATGGAAATGGAAGAGGATGTAGATGAAGATGAAATGGGAGATACGATACTGCGTGAGGAGTTTGACAGAGCACTGAAAGACCTGAGTCGAAACAAGGCCCCGGGAGTGGACAACATTCCATTAGAACTACTGACGGCCTTGGGAGAGCCAGTCCTGACTAAACTCTACCAGCTGGTGAGCAAGATGTGTGACACAGGCGAAATACCCTCAGACTTCAAGAAGAATATAATAATTCCAATCCCAAAGAAAGCAGGTGTTGACAGATGTGAAAATTACCGAACTATCAGTTTAATAAGTCACAGCTGCAAAATACTAACGCGAATTCTTTACAGACGAATGGAAAAACTAGTAGAAGCCGACCTCGGGGAAGATCAGTTTGGATTCCATAGAAATATTGGAACACGTGAGGCAATACTGACCTTACGACTTATCTTAGAAGAAAGATTAAGGAAAGGCAAACCTACGTTTCTAGCATTTCTAGACTTAGAGAAAGCTTTTGACAACGTTGACTGGAATATTCTCTTTCTAATTCTAAAGGTGGCAGGGGTAAAATACAGAGAGCGAAAGGCTATTTACAATTTGTACAGAAACCAGATGGCAGTTATAAGAGTCGAGGCTCATGAAAGGGAAGCAGTGGTTGGGAAGGGAGTGAGACAGGGTTGTAACCTCTCCCCGATGTTATTCAATCTGTATATTGAGGAAGCAGTAAAGGAAACAAAAGAAAAGTTCGGAGCAGGTATTAAAATCCATGGTGAAGAAATAAATACTTTGAGGTTCGCCGATGACATTATAATTCTATCAGAGACAGCAAAGGACTTGGAAGAGCAGTTGAACGGAATGGACAGTGTCTTGAACGGAGGATATAAGATGATCATCAACAAAAGCAAAACGAGTATAATGGAGTGTAGTCGAATTAAGTCGGGTCATGCTGAGGGAATTAGATTAGGAAATAAGACGCTTAAAGTAGTAAATGAGTTTTGCTATTTGAGGAGTAAAATAACTGATGATGGTCGAAGTAGAGAGGATATGAAATGTAGACTGGCAATGGCAAGGAAAGCGTTTCTGAAGAAGAGGAATTTGTTAACATCGAGTATAGATTTAAGTGTCAGGAAGTCGTTTCTGAAAGTATTTGTATGGAGTGTAGCCATGTATGGAAGTGAAACATGGATGATAAATGG
Source organism: Schistocerca piceifrons (assembly GCF_021461385.2). Lineage (NCBI taxonomy): Eukaryota > Metazoa > Arthropoda > Insecta > Orthoptera > Acrididae > Schistocerca > Schistocerca piceifrons. The sequence continues at coordinate 137,882,634 of NC_060144.1, forward strand.
TTTGGACAAGAAGAGAATAGAAGGTTTTGAAATGTGGTGCTACAGAAGAATGCTGAAGGTTAGATGGGTAGATTACATAACTAATGATGAAGTATTGAATAGAATTGGGGAGTAGAGGAGTTTGTGGCACAACTTGACAAAAAGAAGGCACCGGTTAGTAGGACATGTTCTGAGGCATCAAGGGATCACAAATTTAGCATTGGAGGGCAGCGTGGAGGGTAAAAATCGTAGAGGGAGACCAAGAGATGGATACACTAAGCAGATTCAGAAGGATGTAGGTTGCAGTAAGTACTGGGAGATGAAGCAGCTTGCACAGGATAGGGTAGCATGGAGAGTTGCATCAAACCAGTCTCAGGACTGAAGACCACAACAACAACAATTACAGCGCCATCTATCACAAAGCGAAGAAAGTGGTCCAACTAAAATGTTCATATTTCTTTACGTACTACACGAATATGTAATAAAAATGGCGGTTCCTTTTTGATAAAACGCAGTTGATATCTGTTTGAGCTATGGAATCGCCCTCTAGCGGGCCAACCATAGCGCCATCTGGTTTCCCCCTTCAAGCTAGACAAGTTTCGTTCTTTGTAGTTTTTTCGTTTGAGGCTTATTTCGAAAGATATTTGGCCCGGTCATGATCAATGGACCACCCTGTATGTTATAATTTGTTTTCTAGGTTTGTCTTCTGACATTTTAACAAATAAAATTTTTCAATAGTAATTCTATATTATACTATGTGATAGTATAACACAGAATTACTATCGAAGAATTCTTTTTTTGTGTACTAGCGACTGATCACAGCTTGATGTAGGTAACCCTAAGTATCAATGGCCACGTGAAATATCTGGCGTAGTGGTAATTTTATTTGAGGGACACTGTGTATAGTTATGATTAAAATTTAGACAGCAACGTTAAGTAATTGAATATCACTGTTTTCGTATTACTTAAATGAATTAAGCTCTATTCAACAGAAAGTTCTCAGGAGACACGAATGGTATCTGCTCAGTATTTAATTCGCGTTTAGACGACATCTTTTACCAAGTGATGGAAGCAAATTACGATGCTTCCCAGTCAGCCCTGCTCGCACCCCGAGCCTGGCGGAAGTTATCGGCCACTTACCAGCGGTCTGAGGGCAGCGCCAGCACCGCGCGGTCAGCCCGACAGCAACGGACTTCATTACGAACAACGGCCACTTACTGGCTGGCCGATTAGAGCGCCAGTCCGCTAAGTGTTAAATTTTCTGTGTGGTCTTTTCCTGTATTTCCCTCCACATCGTTCAAGCATAACGCTGTACCTTGAAGTCCTTATCAGCTCAATATCTGTCCTGCATCGCAATTCATTTAGGAAGTTTCCGGTGTTACAGCTATGTCTTGTGCCCACAAACCGTCCTCAGTAATAGTAAAAACCGTATAAAAATCTCTACGGTAGTTCCTGAGATTAGCCTTCACACACAGAAGTTTAAGAACTTTAATTGTTATATGTATAGATAGAATGTGAGCCGGCTGCTGGGTCCGAGCGGTTCTAGGTGCTTCAGTCCGGAACCGCGCTGCTGCTACGGTCACAGGTTCGAATCTTGCTTCGGGCATGGATGTGTGTGTTGTCCTTCGGTTAGTTAGGTTAAAGTAGATCTAAGTCTACGGGACTGATGACCTCAGATGTTAAGTCCCATAGTGCTTAGAGCCATTTGAACCATTTGAACAGAATGTGATCAGCCTCACTACCGCGTAAACATCATAAACTAAATATAAGAAATTAATTTCTTGTAAGTGAAGTACACTTATAAAAAATAAATAAATAAAATAAAAAAAACGACGCACCACGAAGGAGCTATGCAAATTGCCCACAGAATGATGTTCGTACAGGTACCTATGAGGAATGCAAACTTGTAAATTCTGCTGTCCGGTGGATGAATGTGTGACGCTGCAGGTCAATTTTGCCGCACAGCTGGCGAGGATAGTAAACAGGGAAGAAGTCGACACCAACGTACAAAGTCTTTGCGAATTTCGTTCCGCGTACTCAGTTGGACAGTAGCTATGCCTCACAGACAGGCCCGTGAACAATATACGCAGATGCCAGCAACTGAGAAAGGACGTGTAGTTGGACTCGAACGAGTCGGTTGGAAAAATCGGCAAACCGCTCGACATTTGAATGGGAACGATGCTACTATTCCACGATGGGTGCAGTGATTGATGATCCATGGGCGAACACATCGTCAAGAAAGAAGCGGTCGAACAAGAGAGATGACAAAACGAGAGAACCGAGCAATCGACGGAAAGGCACTGATCGATCTGGCACTCGACTCGAGCTTGAGTGACCACATAGACCATTACTTGGAGGCTTAGTCAAAGGGAGATGAGTTCACAGCACCCTTTGCGCCGACTACTATTGACCTCTGTACCCCAACAGTCCCCTTTGTTGTGGTGTCGCGCACATTCGGACTGGAATCTCATTGGCTGGAGTAGAACTGTCTTCAGTGATGAGTCCTCCTTCAAACTCAGCCTCGATTACCAGCAAAGACGTGTCTGGCGACGACCCGGACAGCGTTGGGATACCAACCTGACATTTGCCCGTCATACGGCCTGACAACCAAGAGTGATGATCTGGGGTGCCATTCCATTTCTTACCAGAACTCCTTTGGTTGTCATCCGCGGTAATCTTACAGCACAACGGTACGTCGACGATATTCTACGGCCCGTTTTATTGCCAAATGGCAAGCCCGTCTGGGTTTATAATCCAACACGATAATGTCAGCCCGCACTCGGCGAGAGATTCTTCGTCCTTGCCAAACACTACTTCGGCCAGCACGTTTGTAGGATCTCTCCCAAATTTAGAACGCTGGAGTCACTAAGGGTAGGGCCCTCCAACCAGATCGGGATTTTCACGTTCTAATGGGGTAATTGGACAGTATATGACACGATAACCCTCAAGAGGACATCTAACAACTCTGTCACTCAATGCCAAGCCCAAAATAAGTGCTTATTAAAGGGCTAGAGGTGTACCAACGCTTTCGACCTGCATAATTTATGAAGCACTTTCTCTTCACTAATTTTTCTGAAATTGTAATTATTTTTTGTCTGTACGTGTGCCGACCTCTGTGGCCGAGTGGTTCTAGGCGCTTCAGTCCGGATCCGCGCTGCTGCTACAGTCGCAGTTTCGAATCCTGCCTCGGACATGGATGTGTGTGATATCCTTAGGTTAGTTAGGTTTAATTAGTTTATGAAACGTCCCCTTTGAAAAATTATGAATGACTGTGCTGGTAAATTTCTACGTTATTTGATTTTCAAACAGCTGAGCAAAACTCAACCTACTCAAACAGTTTTCTCTTTACTTATTCTGATCATCTGTAAACTAACACACAATTTTTTTAGCGCAACGCATTCTGACTTTCAATAATCCCTACAAAAGAATGGCCCTGACTAACAATAACCTATACCTTACATGAATCACTTACCCCACTAAAATCTACGTTACTCGAACTACTGCAATACAGCGAGCGCCAATACTGCCAGCTAAATAAAAGATTCTAAGTACTGAAGGCACTAACTACTGATAGGCATAGTTAGCAAATGAAAGATTCTAACAGAGAACAAACAATGTATTTACCTTAATAGTGTTCAAAAGGCATCATCTTTATATCTATCAATTCATGACATCCATCTTTACAAATTTCCTTTTTGTGGCGGACACACGTCCAGATCGTCCGCTTATTGTAACCTCTCAAAACTCTGGCATCTCTCTGTCTCTCTCCACATCCACCACTGCTGGCAGCTCACCTCCAACTGCACAACGCTACGCGCTGTTCACATCCAATTGCCCAACATCACACAAGCCAATATTCCGACAATGAGTCCAATCAGCCACCGACTGCACACAGCGAAGTCAGCGATTTTCATAGACAGCACGCATGGCATTACCAACATAAAAACCTAAACAGCCTACTTACAAGTTCTAAGTCTAGGGAACTGATGACCTCAGATGTTAAGTCCCATAGTGCTTAGAGCCATTTGAACCATTTTGTCTTTACGTGTACATCACACCTACTGATATCCTTGATTTACATCCCATTCGAATAATGCGTATTTCGCTTATTTTATTTATTTTTCATTTAATGTATTATCAGAAATGGTTAGATAGGAATTTACAAAATCTATGTCCTATGCACACCGGCAGTCATAGACTTCGTTATCTGTCGAGTCAATGAAACTGTCTGAAATGTGACCTTTGGACTATAGACACTTTTTATCAACAACAAGCAATATGTGAGTTGTGGTGTAGGAGTGAGTGAGTAAAGTTACATATGCCTATCTGTGGCACAGCCAATATACCTAAGACTAATAAAAGAGCCGGCCGGTGTGGCTGAGCGGTTCTAGGCGCTTCAGTCTAGAACCGCGCGACCGCTACGGTCGCAGTTTCGAATCCTGCCTCGGCCATGGATGTGTGTGATGTCCTTAAGTTAGTTAGGTTTAAGTTCTAGGGGAGTGATGACCTCAGCTGTTAAATCCCATAGTGGTCAGGGCCATTTTTGAACGAATAAAAGAGGAGGTTAGTATTGGTGAGTTATTCCGCCTTATGTAAGACACTCTTTGTCTGTTTTACTTCTCCTAAACAGTTTTCAGCACAGTTTGTGCTATCATCAGTGGTATATATTTATTTTCAAGTCCGAAAATTATTATAATACACTAACACCTGAATTTCAAACTAAATATATTTATATACTCACGAAGGAGTGATGACTACACATCAGTTTTGCATTGGTTCACATATCTAGTTAATTGCACATGTTACGTAACTAATGCATAAAATATTGCATATTTTTGTTGCGCCGAAATTTAGGTATAGAATACAGCTTCGGATAATAACAATTTACACATTTTTGTACATATCATACATGATGCTAATAAAATGAATTTATGTTAGTAGATTTCTAATTACCATACATGTTCTTACAGTCTGTCATCTGAAAGACAAGAAAGACGGTTTCTGTTTGCGATTTCTCCTCCATTTCAGATCGGACCCGCTTTATTTATCTCGTTATCTACGAATTTTGGTTCTTCTAGCCTTTGTTACTGTTATTTACGGGGTGTTCATTATTAAGGGAGTTATGACGGTTTCACGCACATTTTTATTGATTTTTTTTACAAAGCATTGACTTTCTGTTGCGGTTGTTTGCAGTTCATTTGTTCCGTTGCGAATTTATTTGTTGGGTGATGCTTGAATTTCAAAGTATTTACTAATATTTACGAACCTTACTGTGAGTGTGGTGGCACTGACGTTTGTTAACGCAGAAAGCAGTAGTTCCTCTTTGTCATTTAAAAGACTAGTTATATTCTGACGAAATATCTTAAGCAGTACAGGTTATCTACCATATTTCTGACAGGGTCATTAGTATTACATTTGTCATAAGCTGAATTATGACAAAGCACATTTACTATGTTACTTTCTTAGTTCTATAACCTAAAAAACTTCTTTCATTATTTTCTATTGCTGGAACACGTTCCTGTAGTAAAAAGTAACTATTTCAGCTTTTTGTCTCTTCTCTTAAATTTGACATGAAAGAGCTGCCTGTGACTACTTCTTAGGTTATGAACATTTTTCCTAGGTCATTATATTCAAGCTCATATGTGATATGAAATCTTCGAACAGCACCAGTGACATCAAGAAAATTCACGTTTGAAAACTCTTTACACGTTTTCGTGATCTGTTCATTTGCAGCACTGATCTCTTTAATAGTTTCTTTTTCTTTTTTTCTTTTTTTTGCCTAGAGCCACAGTCACTGTAAATTTTTTGAATGATTTTTCTGCCATTTGTCTATAATAACTTTTGTTTCATTGTTACACGATTTAGATTTCGGCCTCAGGCAATTTTCAACTATAAAAACTTATTTGTACGTCAAAAGACATCAGACTGGTATGAAATACAAGTCCTTGTCGAAAAAGCATATCTAGTCATATAGGTCAAATCCGTCATTATTAAAAGTTAGAACATCTTTAAATGGCTAATTGCAGACTTTTATTTCTAAAAGCTATAGGTGCTATAGGAGCTGTAGGGTCCAGAAATGAATGTCTGCAATATATTTAGGCGTTTTAGAGATCTTGTCACTTTTAATAATGACAGATCTGATTCATATGACCAGATATGTTTATTCGACAAGGATTTGTATTTCATACGTCTGATGTCTTTTGACATAGAAATAAGTTATTGGACTCTAAAATCTGTTTCGCATAATGATAAAACAGAAATAATTATAATCAATTGGGGCAGCATTATTAATAAATGATCTCTTTCTTCGCACATGATCAAGGAGGTATGTCACACCGCTGCGGAATGTCTACGTCAACAACATTTGTGTGCACCAGATAACCCAAACGCTCCTTTAGTTCTGGGCAGTCTACTGATGTTTCATTTCTATACGCATCGGTTGAGCCGCCAAACACTACAATAAAATCCTTCGACGACGACTTACCGATTACCTCCGAATGAACATGCTTACTTTTTTGAGAAAGGGATGCCCCTGGCTCGATGAAACATGTTGTCGCACAGTTTCTGCCTCTTCATTTACCCTAGAAACGATCTCCCGCCCGTGACCATCGAGGAGAATCACAAGCTTTCTCAGACGATTTCAATCCGAATCATGTTGGAGCGTGTCCTGAGCAACAGGAACAGGACCACGTGGAGTATGAAGATACTCAGGCAGAGGTTGATAGATAGTAGTGTTTCCGAGAAAAGTTACTGCAGCACTTGATATCTGAATATGTCCATTTAAGATCTACAAAAACACCATCGTTACTGTTGTAACCAAGCACTTAAAATCTGTTTGCTAATGAAATATTTGTAGTCTTATGTAATATACATTGAGGGAATAAAAGTTATCGGGTAGCGATGTGAACAGATACAGATGGTAGTAGTATTGCGTACAGAAGGTATAAAAGGGCAGTGCATTGGTGGATCTGTCATTTGTACTCAGGTGGTTCATGCGACGTGATTATGGCTGCACGACGGAATTAACTGACTTTGAAGGCGGAACGGCAATTGGAGCTACATGCATGGGACATTGCTTTTCGGAAATCGTTAGGGAGTTCAATATTGCGAGATCCACAGTGTCAAGAGTTTGCCGAGAATACCAAATTTCAGGCATTACCTCTCACCACAGACAAAGCAGTGACCGATGGCCTTAACTTAACGACTGCGAGCAGCGGTGTTTGCGTAGAGTTCTCAGGGCTAACAAAGATGCGAATCTGCGTCAAATAGCAGCAGTAATCAATGTGAGAGTTCTTCGAACGTATCCGTTTAGCACAGTGCAGGGAAATTTGGCGTTCATGGGCTGTGGCAGCAGACGACCGACGCGAGTGCCTTTGCTAGGCTGGTGACCATATCGGTGGGAAAACCATGGAATGGCCAGATGAGTCCCGATTTGAGTTGAGAAGAGCTGACGACAGGATCTGAGTAGGGCGCAGACCCCACGAAGCCATGGCCCTAGGTTGTCAACATGACAGTGTACAAGTTGGTGGTGGTTCCATCACGGTATGGACAGTGTTTATACGGTATGGACTGGATCCTATTATCCAACTGAACCCATCATTGACTGGAAATAGTTATATTCGGCTGCTTCAAGACCATTTTCGGTCATTCAAGGTCTTCATGTTTCCGAACATGTCATCGGGCCACAATGGTTCGCGATGGGTTCAAAAATGGCTCTGAGCACTATGAGACTTAACTCCTGAGGTCATCAGTCCCCTAGAACTTAGAACTACTTAAACCTAACTAACCTAATGACATCACATACATCCATGCCCTAGGCAGGATTCGAACCTGCGAGCGTAGCGGTCGCGCGATTCCACACTGTAACGCCTAGAACCGCTCGGCCACCCCGGCCGGCGGTTCGCGATGGGTTTGTAGAACATTCTGGATAATTTGAGGGAATAACTCGGACAACCAGAACGTGCAAGACGAATCCCATTGAACATTTATGGCACATAGTCGAGAGATCTGGTCCTGCACAAAATTCTGCACTGGTAACACTTTCACAATTATGGACGACTAAAGAGGCTGAGAAGCAGCATGGCTTAGAACTTCTGGAGAAGACTTCCAACAACTAGTTGAGTCCATGCCACCTCAAGATGGTGCACTACGATGGGCAAGAAAAGGGCTAACGGTTTTAGGAGGTATTCCATGACTTTTGTCACCTCATTATACAATACCACTTTTGGCACCTATCACATTTTTTACCAGAACTCCTAGCGCCGATATCTAAAAGCAGTTCACTGTCCTTTTTACTATCACAAGCACTGTTTTATTGCTTGAGATGACATCATATTTATATTTCAAAGCATCTACCTCTTCTAACAGCATGGCAGTAATTTCGACATTGCAGTCCTCTTTCTGGAGTAGTTTGTCTATAAAACATTCAGTACTTCTTTTACAGCACCAGTTTTCACCTTGACTTTACCTTTAAACATGTGAAATGATATACAGTTTTATAATGTATGGAAACTATGCCCTTTACATCTCTCGTCTTGCACTATCAAAGTACTGAAGTCGGCTCACGCAATTCGTATAATGATGCACTTGCGTTTTTACTGTCAGAATTCTGTGCCGCTTCATTTCTTCTTCCACAAATGTTTGTGACAGAAAAATACCCCATACACATATCACCACTATATACATCAAGCTTTTTACATGCTAAGCACATTGTATTATTTTTGTCGTATTTATTCTTGGAGCTAAAATACTCTCAAAATATTGCAGCGCCATTTTGCCATTTTTAAATTTAGACTTCGTAAAACGTTACTTTAACACTTTTATAAGCCACTCAAAAGTATGAACACAATGTATCAAGTAGGCATAATTTTACATCGCTACAAACGCATCAAAATTTCTGCCATACAACATCTAAAAATCTGCGGAGCATACCGTCACGAATCAATGTCACCACGCGCGCGCGCGCGCGTGTGTGTGTGTGTGTGTGTGTGTGTGTGTGTGTGTGTGTGTGTGTGTGTGCGCGCGCGCGCGCTCGTGAGCGAGAGAATGGTGGGAGGGGGTGGTGGGGAGGCGGTACTGTTCGTCCGCGTCAAGTACAAGGAATTTTTGCATTTGGAGACGAGATAATTTTTATTTTTGGGACAATCTGATGCTGTGCCATTCCTTCGTACGTGGAACATCAAGAAATGTAAGAAAGAACCGCTTCACACTTTTAGTTCGCGCTTCTTAGTTGAAATCCACATTCTACTTGACGCTCATAGATGATTGCCTATCGTTTTACTGCCGTAGCTCCACAATGTTGCAATTCTGAACTCTACTTAATTTTTTTCTCGTTTCGACACCCCTGTCCTGCTCTGACGCTATCAGGTTACTTGGCCCTGACAGAAAACGGGCTTGGAATGCGCATCTGAAAAACTTAACGCAGAAAAGAATAGAAAGGCAATCAATATTGTACCCTGAATAACAAAGATGGAAATGGCGTGGGCGTCGAGACAAGAGTAAATATTTCTCTGTACCGCACGCCAAGCCGATCGTACATTGACTAGGTCTGTCTCTCTTATGGTTTGGCCGTAGAAGCTGTGCTACAAACTTCAGCAGGACCACAATACGAAAAATTGTTTTGCAGCAGAGCCGGGCAGATACGATAAATAAGAAGGTAAAAGCGAAAGCTTTTCTTCCGCTTCTTGGCTCAGATTTCGTTCCAGAACCGACTATTACATAGGAGTGACGTTCAGCCGCTGCGCTAACCTCGACCTCTGCCACATACAGCACGGAACTCCTGCCAGGTCGCTGCGTTACTGACCGCACGTCCGCCCACACTAGATCATGATTGGCTGCCACTGCAACCTCCACACAATATTGTGCTCGTCTTAGAGCTGTGTTAACTAAGTTTTTAATGCTGCCAAGGACTGAATAAACGAACGCAAGAAGTGAGGCACATCCTTTTAATTTTATAATGCTTTCCGAAGGACAATTATTTCTTCTCCAAAACGATTAAGATGTCGATCAAAGTGTCGTTTTCAGGTGGAAGATTTCGTGTCACGTCCAAATTTTTCAGCCTCCTGTTGTCTACATAGAGATTTTTAAATACCACTGGCCGTTTCCTTTTCACGGCATCTTTATTAATGTCATTTCTCATATGGCCTTGATAATACATTGGGAATTCTCATTTTAATTATAAATTGGGATGCTATGTTTGTTTTTCCTTCTTTGGAAGTGGGTACTAGTTTTGGTTTACATTTATTTACATGATTGCCGTATACACAGATGAAGATACTTTGCAATAAAGTTATTACATTACTGCGTGGAATTACGCTGTTACCGAGCGAGATGGCGCAGTGGTTAGACGCTGGACTCGCATTCGGTAGGACGACGGTTCAATCCTGCGTCCGGCCATCCTGATTTAGGTTTTCCGTGATTTCCCTAAGTCACTCCAGGCAAATGCCGGGATGGTTCCTCTGAAAGGGCACGGCCGACTTCCTTCCCCATCCTTCCCTAATCCGATGAGACCGATGACCACGCTGTCTGGTCTCCTTCCCCTAACCAACCAATTACGCTGTTGTAAGAGATCAAATAACAAGAGTCACATACTAATTTTTTTGCAGGTTTACGGTATGCCGATAGAGTCTCTGCATTTTCTTTCCACAATACGTACAGGAGCGTCATCAGTCTCATTTTTCTGTTATTATGAGATGGGGTTCAGTTACATCTGGGACCAGATTTATTACTTCTCGTCCCTACTCTGGCATAGGTTCGACAAATTCAGGAAAACCGGGACGGTGCCTTCAGTCTCCAACGGTATTTATTAATATTAGAAGCTTATGATTCATGACAATTAACACTTTTTATGAAGTATCGTTTATAAAATACAATTCACTCTTGTTATAGTTCGTTGAACATTAATTTCGTCTGAAAGATACAATACTATTGTCTTTACAACGTTTGTTGCTTGTAGTTATTGTCGAAGGTCGGTGATACAAACGTATTACGCTAATAAATATCTTGTTTAACAAATATGATGAGCAGCTGTGCGGATGACAGATCGTTCGGCGCTGGAGCAGGTCTTGCAGTAGCCAAGCATCAAACTCAGCACTCGGACTTTCAGCAAGATCGAATGTGCTGCTTGCAAAAGGGACGGCTGACGCATACCAAACAAAAATTTCAGACATACGTAAACTGCTAATTCATTCCTGAGGAAAAAAACGCACAGATGATTAATTAATGATGACTCTTAACAAACCGAAAATCTTAACAACAATCGTGGGATTAGGAAGCAGCTACCATGATTTAAGTTTAATTAATAGAACCAACTATAACTATTCTTCTAGAAGGATCAGTCGTTTAGCCGTTTTTAATTGCTCCAACCCCCTGCCGCCATGAACCATGGACCTTGCCGCTGGTGGGGAGGCTTGCGTGCCTCAGCGATACAGATAGCCGTACCGTAGGTGCAACCACAACGGAGGGGTATCTGTTGAGAGGCCAGACAAACGTGTGGTTCCTGAAGAGGGGCAGCAGCCTTTTCAGTAGTTGCAGGGGCAACAGTCTGGATAATTGACTGATCTGGCCTTGTAACACTAACCAAAACGGCCTTGCTGTGCTAGTACTGCGAACGGCTGAAAGCAAGGGGAAACTACAGCCGTAATTCTTCCCAAGGGCATGCAGCTTTACTGTATGATCAAATGATGATGCCGTCCTCTTGGGTAAAATATTCCGGAGGTAAAATAGTCCCCCATTCGGATCTCCGTGCGGGGAACTACTCAAGAGGACGTCGTTATCAGGAGAAAGAAAACTGGCATTCTACGGATCGGAGTGTGGAATGTCAGATCCCTTAATCGGGCAGGTAGGTTAAAAAATTTAAACACGGAAATGGATAGGTTAAAGTGAGATATAGTGGGAATCAGTGAAGTTCGGTGGCAGGAGGAACAAGACTTTTGGTCAAGTGAATACAGGGTTATAAATACAAAATCAAATAGGGGTAATGCAGGAGTAGGTTTAATAATGAATAAAAAATTAGGAGTGCGGGTAAGCTACTACAAACAGCATAGTTAACGCATTATTGTGGCCAAGATAGACACGAAGCCCACGCCTACTACAGTAGTACAAGTTTATATGCCAACTAGCTCTGCAGATGACGAAGAAATTGATGAAATGTATGATGAGATGAAAGAAATTATTCAGATAGTGAAGGGAGACAAAAGTTTAATAGTCATGGGTGACTGGAATTTGATAGTAGGAAAAGGGAGAGAAGGAAATGCAGTAGGTGAATGCTGATTGTGGCTAAGAAATGAAAGAGAAAGCCACCTGGTAGAATTTTGCACAGAGCGTAACTTAAACATAACTAACGCTTGCTTCAAGAATCATAAAAGAAAAATGTATACATGGAAGAATCCTGGAGATACTAGAAGGTATTAGATAGATTATATAATGGTAAGACAGAGGTTTAGGAACCAGGTCTTAAATTGTAAGACATTTCCAGTGGCAGATGTGGACTCTGACCACAATTTATTGGTTATGAACTGTAGATTAAAACTAAAGATACTGCAAAAAGGTGGGAATTTAAGGAAATGGGACCTGGATAAACTGACTAAACCCGAGGTTGCACAGAATTTCAGGGGGAGGATAAGGGAACAATTGAAAGGAATGGGGGAAAGAAATACAGCAGAAGACGATGGTTAACTTTGAGGGATGAAGTAGTGAAGGCACCAGAGGATCAAGTAGGTAAAAAGACGAGGGCTAGTAGAAATACTTGGATAACAGAAGAAATATTGAATTTAACTGATGAAAGGAGAAAATATAAAAATGCAGCAAATGAAGCAGGCAAAAAGGAATACAAACGTCTCAAAAATGAGATCGACAGAACGTGCAAAATGGCTAAGCAGGGATGGCTAGCGGACAAATGTAAGGATGTAGAGGCTCATCTCACTATGGGTAAGATAGATACTGCCTACAGGAAAATTAAAGAGACCTTTGGAGAAAAGAGAACCGCTTGTATGAATATCAAGAGCTCAGATGGAAACCCAGTTCTAAGCAAAGAAGGGAAATCAGATAGGTGGAAAGAGTATATAGAGGGTCTATGCAGGGGCAATGTACTTGTGGACAATATTATGGAAACGGAAGAGGATGTAAATGAAGATGAAATGGGTGATATGATACTGCGTGAAGATTCTGACAGAGCACTGAAAGACCTGAATCGAAACAATGCCCCGGAAGTAGACAACATTCCATTAGAACTACTGACAGCCTTGGGAGAGCCAGTCCTGACAGAAATCTACCATCTGGTGAGCACGATGTATGAGACAGGCGAATTACCCTCAGACTTCAAGAAGAATATAATAATTCCAATCCCAAAGAAAGCAGGTTGACAGATATGAAAATTATCGAACTATCAGTTTAATAAGTCACAGCTGCAGAATACTAACGCGAATTCTTTACAGACGAATGGAAAGACTGGTAGAAGCCGACCTCGGGGAAGATCAGTTTGGATTACGTAGAAATATTGGAAAACTTGAGGCAATACTAACTCTATGACTTACCTTAGAAGAAAGATTAAAGAAAGGCAAATCTTCGTTTTTAGCATTTGTAGACTTAGAGAAAGCGTTGGCTGGAATACTCTCTTTCAAATTCTAAAGGTGGCAGGGGTAAAATATAGGGAGCGAAAGGCTATTCACAATTTGTACAGAAACCACATAGCAGTTATAAGAGTCGAGGGGCATGAAAGGGAAGCAGTGGTTGGGAAGGGAGTGAGACAGGGTTGTAACCTCTCCCCGATGTTATTCAATCCGTATATTGAGCAAGCAGTAAAGGAAACAAAAGAAAAATTGGGAGTAGGAATTAAAATCCGTGTAGAAGAGATAAAAACTTTGAGGTTCGCCGATAACATTGTAATTCTGTCAGAGGCAGCAAAGGACCTGGAAGAGCACCTAAACGGAATGTACAGTGTCTTGATAGGAGGATATAAGATGAACATCAACAAAAGGAAAACGTGGATAATGGAATGTAGTCGAATTAAGTCGGGTGATGCTGAAGGAATTAGATTAGGAAATGAGACACTTAAAGTGCTAAAGTAGATTTGCTATTTGGGGAGTAAAATGATGATGGTCGAAGTAGAGAGGATATAAAATGTAGACTGGTAATGGCAAGGAAAGCAATTCTGAAGAAGAGAAATTTGCTAACATCGAGTATAGATTTAAGTGTCAGGAAGTCATTCCTGAAACTATTTGTATGGATGTAGCTATGTATGGAAGTGAAACGTGGACGATAAATAGTTTTGACAGGAAGAGAATAGAAGCTTTCGAAATGAAGAGTGCTGAAGATTAGATGGGTAGATCACATAACTAATGAGGAGGTATTGAATAGAATTGGGGAGAAGAGGAGTTTGTGGCACAACTGGACTAGAAGAAGGGATCGGTTGGTAGGACATGTTCTGAGGCGTCAAGGGATGACCAATTTAGTATTGGAGGGCAGCGTGGAGGGAAAAAATCGTAGAGCGAGACCAAGAGAGGAATACACTAAGAAGATTGAGAAGGATGTAGGTTGCAGTAGGTACTGGGAGATGAAGAAGCTTGCACAGGATGGAGTAGCTTGGAAAGCTGCATCAAACCAGTCTCAGGACGGAAGACCATAACAACAACAACAATTGCTCCAACACACATTCATCGTAGCGGTTTCTCACTGTCTACAATTCTCTCTACTCCTGTCGACTTTCGATAAAGTCAGTTAATGATAAGCTATTGATAATTTGAAACACTGTCCCAGAATGCTTCTTGCATACAGTTTGCATACAGTTTGTCACTAGCAACACAAACGTGCTAGTTTAATTACTGCTTACTTTACGGTTACCCAGTCCTAACAGGTACACCCTTCAATTTGCGTGTGGAATGCAGAGGCTCCGCTAGCATCCCATCAGGATACGTGCTCGCGAATAGCAACACCATCGTCGCACACACACACACACACACACACACACACACACACACACACACACACACACACACACACAGTAGTTCCCAGCCGGCCAGAGTGGCCGAGCGGTTCTAGGCGCTACAGTCTGGAACAGCGCAACCGCTACGGTCACAGGTTCGAATCCTGCCTCGGGCATGGATGTGTGTGATGTTCTTAGATTAGTTAGGTTTAGGTTGTTTTAAGTTCTAGGGGACTGATGACCTCAGAAGTTGTCCCATAGTGCTCAGACCCATCTGAACAATTTTTTAGTTCCCAACTTTGAGAGGTGTTTTACACAGTTTATCATTTTCCTACACCTAAGATAGCTTACTTTCCCTTGACCACACTCCATTGTCAATTCACACGGTCATGATTTACCAATTTTATGTTTTAAATATTCGCTCTGTCAATCTGTGAATGCAAGTTTGTCTGACTTGCATCACATCCTCACAATATAAGATGTTAGACTGACATCCTAAACCACTCGCAATTGAAATATCAACGCAAATTAAAATTATTTCAAAGCAAGTAACCCATATAAATTTGAAGTACCGAATATCTGAAGCATTTATGACACCTCTGTCCCATAACTGCTTCTCTTGTTACTTCCTTATCTGTTATTTCAAGCTCAAATGGTTAGGCTAAAAAACAGTGCCTGGGCAGAGTACTAGACGTTTTGAAGATTCCCTGTTCCATATAAAACTAACTTGCACCATGTTTATAAAATGTGCATGTCACAGGAAATCTTAGTGAGATAGAAAACTCTGGAAAACTGCGCAATGGTGCACGTAATTCCAAACTTAGCCTGAAACTACCCCTGCTTGGTATTACTCAAACCAAGGTTGCTTAAGCCTGAACTTCACTTTTCTATGAAGTAGAGTCTGTGCTACCTAAGGCATCTTAAGCGTTGGAATAATTCCATAGGTCTTTTTTCTCATTCATTACTAACTGTAGCTTTGTTCTTTGAGGATAAAGATTACAGAATAACTTATTTTTAAAGCACTTACGCTTCCCTATTGTGACTACCATACAGACTTGTATTTTTACAAGTAACGATTACCAGAAATTGCCAAAATTACTTCAGTTAATACTGTCTTGGTTCCTTTAAATTTTCACCTTGCTTGTGGTTACTATTGCTTTGATGGCTACAAAAGGTTACTCTCTTCACTTTCAGTCTTTATGTATGGGAGACACAAGATGTGTACCGTGTAAGAGGCACTTTCCTTGGTAGTAGAAATACACATCTAGCTTACTGTGTACACGTATATAAAAATATTGAACTTCTTCCTCACTGTACGTATGGTACTTTTGTTTTATACGTTTGCATTTTGTTCATGGGCCTCTGTTATAGAGCTTGCTTCTTCAATATATATGTACAACAAAAAAAGGGTTCAAATGGCTCTAAGCACTATGGCACTTAACTTCTGAGGTCATCAGTCTCCTTGAACTTAGAACTACTTAAACCTTACTAACCTAAGGACATCACACAAATCCATGCCCGAGGCAGGATTCGAACCTGCGACTGTAGCGGTCGCGCGGTTCCGGACTGAAGCGACTAGAACCGTTCGGCCACTCTGGCCGGCTTCATGTACAACAGTGTTCCTGTTGCATTATCATTACTGATAATAGTTCACTTCTCATATGTTTAATCCATTCACAAAGTATAGATATAAAAATGAAATTCAGTATACGTAATGGGAAAAGGGAGTAAGTGTAGGTGTTTTTGTACGTGATACCTTAATAGGGCCACACATCAGTTGATAGCTTTTTCTCTGCGTCGAACACTCTTCCCACGAACTTCGCAACAGCAGGTTTTCTGCATAGTCGAAATTGCAGTACCAAATGCACTAAGTGAATTATGCCTGCCAGTACAGACTAACCCTTTTGTGTGCAAGCTTCCCCACTCCAGCCCCTGACCTGTTACCAGGGGAAAATACGCATTAATGGCTTGTTATTGCAACTTGTACCTGGATGTACTATCCAATCTAAAACATACTACTTATAATAACTATAGTTATTAGTCTGAAAAAGAAGTAAATACCGAAACTTCCTGGCAGATTAAAACTGTGTGCCCGACAGAGACTCGAACTCGGGACCTTTGCCTTTCGCGGACAAGTGCTCTACCATCCGAGCTACCGAAGCACGATCGATTCACGCCAGGTCCCACAGCTTTACTTCTGCCAGTATCTCGTCTGCTACCTTCCAAGCTGTGTGACTGGGCGTGAGTCGTGCTTCGGTAGCTCAGATGGCAGAGCACTTGCCGGCGAAAGGCAAAGGTCCCGAGTTCGAGTCTCGGTCGGCCACACAGTTTTAATCTGACAGGAAGTTTCATATCAGCCCACCCTCCGCTGCAGAGTGAAAATCTCATTCTGGAAAGTAAATACCGCTCTAATGTTGTTCAGTACACTGTCCTCAGTCACCAATAAAATATCTGCTCTTATAAGAATTACACCCTGTATATTCAGAGATCAATCAGAACATTGTGATCACCAACGTACCACCCATATAAACCCGTACAGCTGATAATAGCGTCACCTGGTGAGGAATAACTGCTAGTCAGCCACGGTGCGTGTAGTATCAGTGAACGTGCTGTCGATGCGTAGAATGGGCAAGGAACGCGATGAATGTGAGTTTGGCCGAGAGCAGATAGTGATGATCTGGAGGTTCAGCATGAGCGTTTCGGAAACTGCACGACTTGTTGCATGTTCGAGGAGTGCTGTGGTCAGTGTCTTCAAGCATGGCGATACCAAGTTAACACCACGTCTAGACGTCGTGGGATTAAGCGGTCAGCGATAGTTGTAGCACGAAGGAGTTATTACAGAGAGCTGTTACAATGGATCGTCTGCATATAGGCAGTGTTAGAATGTACTGCGTGAGGAAAGAATGTGTTTCATTATATCGTCATAAAAACTTGATATAGAGATTATTTAACGAACCAGGAAGGCTACACACCACAGAACAACAGGTCCGAATCGCGGCTGAAAGGATCTGTCAGGGAACGTGAGATTGCCGTGAACTGAGCTGAATGTAGTAACGCTACATTACATGATAAAGTACCTTCCCGATGCTGCCAGACAAGCCAAGAGTGCTCTAGCGTGCATGCGTGGAACTTTCTTGGAACTCCACACGCTTACCCTGGAGAGCAGACATTGAGCTGTGATAAAACGACATTCGTTGGCGACTGGGTGTCTGGGGATAACAACTACTCTTCCCACTTCTGCGTTAGAGCTACGAAAGCGATGATGGATGTATTTCCTTGTATTGTTGCATGGACGCAAACTGACACTCGAACAGTTCGCCTCTTGTGGTTTTATCGTACAATCCATTTTAAATCTTAATTTTAAGATTTTTCGCGGATCCCCTTTGAGACTTTTGCGGAACCGCTGCCCTACATCCATCCTGTCTTTGTTGACAATACGATGACGCTGAGAAGTTACTGTGAGTCCTGGAAGGTGACCGCCAACGCCTCCAGTTCGTAAGCCACAGGTCGTCGCTTCTGCCTTTGTCGGGTCCTGGCTGGTTGAAGGTCGCTGCTGCCGCTTACGGTAGCCGAGAGGTTGAGATGGGTCCACTGACACGTTTTGCATGTTCAGGGTCACCGCTGGTTGCGCTTTAGGCGTAATCGTGCAATGATTTCCTCGCCAAGAAAGTCGATGAGTTGGTCTTCCTGGTCCACAATACGCAGTTCCAAATAGTATAATGCCTGAACTGTGACTGGAAGGAAAATAGCGTTGGTAGGTGTCTCAACAATCTTATGCCCTGTTCCAACTGATGGGAAGAATCTGAAAATTGTATGTATCAGTCTATTGTTGAGATAAGATTTGTTGCAATGTTACACGCAACATGGATTGTACTGACAGGAAGCATATCCACTGACTGGTCGGATCTGTAGAATTTTTTACAATCCTTCTTCAAAACCTGTCCTTCAGTGAAACACAGTAGCTGTCCTATTGGACCTTCCTGGATAAAGTAACGCGCTGCATTAAGTGTCTTTATATCACATTTAAGTGTATTGATGTTCCGATGTAACATAATCTCTTTTCCAGACTGTCATTTAAATCGTGAATTTCGTATGCACCAGGCTTCTATTCCACAATTTCTTTTCTACCATTAATTTCCAAATGAACTTTATCGTTAGCTTCTGTGACATTTGGAATGCTGTTGGATGTCTCCAGTCCAATCAGCGCAATGTTCCACTCCCCATTGCTTCAATCAATCAGTGGGAAGTAAATCGTGCATAATACTGACGATCGTTCTTTGAGAGTCAGAGTATGCGACATTGCATCTGAATGTGAACTAATGAGTGGATGTTCAATGCATCTCCTTGTATATCGTTCTTCGTAAAGGTGGGGAGGAATACATATGTCCCCACAAGTAAGTATTAAAGTCTTGGCAGCGATAAAAATTGTAGAACAAACGTCTTCTTCGGTGAAGTACCGTTGTAACTCTTTCGGTGGCTGCAGGTCTCCAAATGAATCGAAATAATAGACTTTCTTTGTAATTCTATTAATTACTGGTCCCATAGCAACATCTAAATTCATAAATCCACATTTTCTGGATATCTACATGGTCTTTGGTAATGTAACCAGCATAAACACACCATGGAATCTTGGCATGCTGAATTTTCTTATAACAAACTTGAGGAGATCTGTATTTTTAAGTGGTCTATCCAGTAGGATAGCTAATAGGTTTTTCTTTTATTTACAAAGAGACCTAATCCTTTCTTGTATGGCTTCAGGTACAGTCCTTTTTCCGATGGCTGATGCTTCGATCATGCGGTTGTGTCTTCTTGCTTCCTCTAGCTGCTCCTGGGAGCTCTGTGCTTTGACTGTTCTGGCAGTAGCCACTGAGAGGCCTTGCGAGCACGGGAATGAGGAAGGGGGAAACTCCTCCTGAAGTCTTGGGTAGTGGCAGAACCCAGGGTGCTTCAACTGGTCCTTACGACTTGTGGTGTTCATAAGTTGCTTGAAATCCACACCCAAGCCCAACTTATTTTTACCACGCATGGTTTTATCAACGAAAAATGCTGCAATGTGCTGCCTCATAGCAGTAACCTTTCTCGCACACGTTGCATTGTCTTTATCAGCTACAATTCGTTTAGCAGCATGACGTCCTGGGAGATCTTTATGTTTTGCGTATGCAATGTCGTGTTACAAACATGCCTTGTCAAGCAGGTTAAACCACCTATCACAAAGAGCGAAATGTTTTTGAAGCTTTGTAACAGGTCCGCAGTAATTATACCCTCGGATGTGCAGTTCAGGTGGAAATTTGTCCAGAATACCATCGCCTCCTGTAATGTGGCTCCTATAGCGCACGTTATGCTGCTGTGATTGCTGTGCTCTGTGAACCCCGTCATATAACAAATCGTCAGTGTCACTTCAGCTGTTTTGCGTTGCAGGAAAAACAACCCAATTAAGTAGTGCTCTATACCATCGATGTCTTATGATACGCTCTATGAGTAACATTTGTGGTTCTGAGCTCTTCTGAAATCCCTCTGTTTGAAAGTATCCTGAAATTTCAGTACCACAGCTATCCTTTAAGACGTAAGTTCTGGGATTTGTTCTCTGCACTCTGGAAACTTTGAATGTCTCACTCGACGAGTTTGGGAGCTATGAATACTCAAATTCTGTCTTTTGTTTTGAGATACGCACAAAATCATCCACATTAAATTTCTGTTCACGTGGATCCAACATTTCAGTATGATAGTACACATTATCCATCAGCCCATTATCACAAACAGCTATTGGTCTCATTTTTAGTGTGCTATGTTTGGTTCGTTTATACTGAGCACTTGTCTCTGAGAGGATATCCATCCATTTGCATAAGCTGTGAAGATTAAAATGCATCTAGCTTTTATCGTTGTGTTCAGATGTCCCACAACACTCACCTTCAGGTTGGTGAATATTTAGTAGTGATGCGTTCAATACCACTGCATCACGGTCTTGAAATAGCTGTTGTAAAACTCTCCACTGTGATGAGTTTGTGGCTTATCCAGGCACTGATTCGTCCCTGCCTGCAACGAACACGCGAACACCTGTGTGAAATATCTACCCGTTTTTGTTTTAACAGGTAATGCCCAGGCAAATTTGGACTGACAGTTAAAGTACATTTGAATTCATTATTTGTATGTGAAGATTCCCCCATACCTACAAGATCACGCTGACACAAGTGACCCAAACCTTTAATCAAAACATGCCCAAGCAGATATATTTTGCGTGCTAGTTTGTGCAGCTCTCAAACTACTATCTCCATACTTACTCGATTATATCTCTGTCTCTAAGCTCGAGATTACTGAAACAACCTCTTCTGAATGAGCAGTATTACCAACAGCAGTTGATGCCATGAGCAGTCACACTCAATCTATTAGCTCATTGTGATCATCGTAGTATATACACTGCGGAGTTAGATTGCTGACTCTTTTCTGCTGATGTCAGTACTATCACGAGTGCTATATCGAGCACGCAATATAGGCTTTATAATGGATTTGTATTTCGCAAGGCGCCTGTTTCCCCTTTCCTACGTACACCAGTCAATTGCAGTATTTCACCATACATCTCCAGATCTTTGAGTGCGTAATTTACAATTTTTGTGAGATTTAGGAAAAAGTTATTTGTTAGACCAGTTGTTCTTCGAAATTCCCTATCACCTATCTGTATTCTTCTCCTTTTAAACTTAAAGGCTGTGTGCCCAACATACTTGGTTTTTGACCACTGACAGTGAGTGTTTTGTGTATCCTAGCATTGCTGACAGTTCATGAAGTCAGCAGCTCTGTAATCATTGTGTAATTGGTCTGAGAGTTCATCGTAAGACTCAGTAACTGATTGAAAGGTTTCTTTCAGTGTCTGCTCTCGATCCAAATGTCCTAAACTTAGCAATCGTAACTTCTCTCGAACAGCCTTCTGTGCTCTGATAACCTTATGCTTAGTCAACATCTTGTTATATACTAGCGGACTTATTACCAGGGAACATCTTATATACATTCCGTGCTATTCGATCAAGCTTTTTAGTTAAATCGTGTACATTCTTTTCAATTCATTCAACCTTAACAGCTAAGTCATCTAGTTTCTTTCTTAGAATGATCCAGGTGTACATCTCTGTTCCTTAACCCTAGCATCTACAGTGTTGATCATTCTCAGAAGTGTCTGAGCATATATCTCTAGCTCCTTAACTTTACCGTCGAGAGGTTGAAATTTTCCATTTATGCATAGATGCATTCCTGCCCATGCACACCAATCCACACACGCTCATTGCCTGGCAAACGTGTGAACTTGTCCATGGTGTGATGTAAAGTAATGTACTCATCACTTTTTTCATAGCTCTGTGTAGAGAGACCCCTGCAAGTTCCATCTATACCTACCATTATTCAGTTTTCTTGATTTGTGAATAACAAGACACACGTATTGTGTGTGATTCCAGCAGTCTGTGCATATCTTTACAAAAGCATTGAATGAGATGTCGGTTCCTACATGTGCCTGGTTAATTTGTTTTAAATTCAAATTGTTTTTCCCGAAAGCTATAATCAGATTTACTTGATCTTGCATCAAATGTATTGGGATACTGGATTATGTTTGGCTCGAATAAAATACGTCAATTCTCATATGACGACCACAACAGAAATATTATAGAATTTGATGTTGGTTTTCCAGAAGACTATCATCAAATATGAACACAGTGTTTTGATTTACTTTTTCTGATCGAAGGATTTATTGCTCTGATTGAATTTCGTGTATGTCACACCATCGACACCTTGTAGTATGTTTTGCAGCAGCTGGTACATGTGCTGAAACAGTGTTTTTGAACATGCACATACACTACTGGCCATTAAAATTACTACACCACGAAGATGACGTGCTACAGACGCGAAATTTTACCGACAGGAAAGAGATGCTATGATATGCAAATGATTAGCTTTTCAGAGCATTCACGCAAGGTTGGCGCCGGTGGTGACACCTACAACGTGCTGACATGAGTAAAGTTTCCAACCGATTTCTCATACACAAACAGCAGTTGACCTGCGTTGCCTGGTGAAACGTTGTTGTGATGCCTCGTGTAAGGAGGAGAAATCCGTACCATCACGTTTCCGACTTTGATAAAGGTCAGATTGTAGCCTATTGCGATTGCGGTTTAACGTATCGCAACATTGCTGCTCGCGTTGGTCGAGATCCAATGACTGTTAGCAGAATATGGAATCGGTGGGTTCAGGAGGGTAATACGGAACGCCGTGCTGGATCCCAACGGCCTCGTATCACTAACAGTCGAGATGACAGGCATCTTATACTAATGGCTGTAACGGATCGTGCAGCCACGTCTCGATCCCTGAGTCAACAGATGGGGACGTTTGCAGGACAACAACCATCTGCACGAACAGTTCGACCACGTTTGCAGCAGCATGGACTATCAGCTCGGAGACCATGGCTGCGGTTACCCTTGACGCTGCATCACAGACAGGAGCGCCTGCGATGCTGTACTCAACGACGAACCTGGGTGCAAGAATGGCAAAACGTCATTTTTTCGGATGAATACTGGTTCAGTTTACAGCATCATGATGGTCGCATTCGCGTTTGGCGACATCGCGGTGAACGCACATTGGAAGCGTGTATTCGTCATCTCCATTCTGGCACATCACCCGGCGTTTTGGTATGGGGTGCCATTGGTTACACGTCTCGGTCAATTCTTGTTCGCATTGACGGCACTTTGAACAGTGGACGTTACATTTCAGATGTGTTATGACCCGTGGCTTTACCCTTCATTCGATCCCTTCGAAACCCTACATTTCAGCAGGATATTGCTCGACCGCATGTTGCAGGTCCTGTATGGGCCTTTCTGGATACAGAAAATGTTCGACTGCTGCCCTGGCCAGCACATTCTCCAGATCTCTCACCAACTGAAAACGTCTGGTCAATAGTGGCCGAGCAACTGGCTCGTCACAATACACCAGTCACTACTCTTGATGAACTGTGGTATAGTGTTGAAGCTGCATGGGCAGCTGTACCTGTACACGCCATCCAAGCTCTGTTTGACTCAATGCCCAGGCGTATCAAGGCCGTTATTATGGCCAGAGGTGGTTGTTCTGGGTACTGATTTCTCAGGATCTATCCACCCAAATTGAGTGAAAATGTAATCACATATCAGTTATAGTATAATATATTTGTCCAATGAATACCCGTCTATCATCTGCATTTTTTCTTGATGTAGCAATTTTAATGGGCAGCAGTGTAGATGCTCATAGTGGACTCCATATGGATGTATTAGTGACGTGAACGGGTCATCTGGGTAGAATGGATCACACATGTCATATTAGCTTAGGGTGCTCCAAGGTGGGCAGAGGAACCGTGACAGTACAAACAAATTAGTGAAAAATAAATACACACTTTATTGCACTGGGATACTTAACTAAAGTTGTACTGCAGCTTGTTGAATGTGCTTACGTAAAGAGAAAACTAATCAGTGGCCTGTCAAGCCGCGGTTTACTGAATAGAAGGTCAACCAGTCTATGTCCGTCCTGAGCAGTGCACTGTCGGTCACTGATGTAAACACTTGTCCCTACGCGAAGGCTATAGGCGACTCTTGGAGGTTGATCTCCACTAAGAACAGTAGCTACAAACTGCAACCCTGGAACTCGTACTAGAACTTATAACACTATACTGCATCGTATATTATATCAACATACAATGTGTATTACCAAATATGGTATTACGATGCAGTAAATGTTACCCTCTGGGAGGATTTAAGTAAAATTGACCGTGAGTTACCTAAAGGGTTTGGCTTATCGAACCTGAATTCAGTGTTGCAGAAGAAACCAGAAAGCAGAAGATAGAAATTTGGAAAAATTTTTAAGTAACAAAGTTTACTTAAATGAAATAAAATACAGTAGCCAGCCTAATTAGGCATAGTAATGTGGAACATTACTTTTATATAATCTGTATAGAGTTATGATAAAGGAAAGCTACTATTACTTTTTACCCAAAGAAGTGCAATGAAACTCTAGTATAATCAGATAAATGCTACAGTGAATACCAGCAGTTATAAATAGTATGTGCACGCTCTCACAGGAACAATTGACACTTTATCTCTTCTCAGAGTCATACTTTGTCATTTATAAGTTGTCATCAAATGTTGTGAAAGACACTACTAAATCAAAACTGGACATATACATAGTCCTGTTTCAATATTTACTTTTCATATAGTGCAAAGATAATTAATAGTCACTTGCAATAGGATCTTTACACTCATTAAGAAGTAATATTGTTTTTATTTTTATGGCTAAGGGCAAATACAATAACTTTATCTTCAATAAACAAAATTGTTGGTGGGGACTCTCACACTGGCTTTCCAATTTTTATCACAAAAAGTACATCAAATTCAAAATTTACTACAACTGCAATTAATATATTCATTATTCAAGCAGGTTTATTCTTTTTAGGCAACTCAAAATTGGTGACCCTTAAACTGTGTAATGCCGTAAAGCAAACTAAACACACTTTTTTGAGACAATTTGTAAGATGCATATTTAGGTATTACTCTTTCACTAATTTCACTCACCTTGCAGGACTTTAAAAACAGTTAATGCCATTGATTTTTCATACAGGTTCTCAAGTTGACTTTAAATGCATTTTTCTCGAACCTCAAAATAACGTGGTTCCTTTTGTCATTAGCACAACTAGTAACTTTCACTGACAGAATTAAATTCAGTTAATCTGTGAAGGATAAATACTTTGAATTAAAACAAATCAAACATTGTGGAGGTTTTCATAAACGCAATACTAACTACCTCCCTTGATTTCAATGAAAACCACAGTATTTCTATACATTTTTTTGCATTCAGAATTAAGCAACACCAACAATAACTTATTTTCAATCGTTTTTCACATACAGGATACTCTGATGTTAGTAATTATATGGGATGGATCCTAAAAGGTATTTTCATTACACAAAGTACATCAAATTCAAAATTAACTATAACTGTAATTAATATATTCATTATTCAAGCAGGTTTGTTCTTTTTAGGCAACTTAAAATTGGGGACTCTTAAACTGTCTAATACCATAAAGCAAACTAAACACACTTTTTTGAGACAATTTGTAAGATGCATATTTAGGTAGTAATCTTTCATTAATTTCACTCATCTTGCAGGATGACAGTTTAAAATAATTTGCCTTATTATTGCAAACTAAACAATTCTTAAATGTACTGGTTCATACTTTGACAAAAATCTGATCTCTTAGATTTTGCTGAAGTGATGGCGTAATATTGGTGGCGAGTACATGGTGGCTACCCGCTCTCTCCTCTGGATGTAATTTTCTCTATTTCTTTCTCCTTAGCGACGAAATTACCAACTTTAGAGCCTTTTCCAGTAATAGAGCACTACTTTATAGCCGTACACACATTCGAGGCCTTTCCATATTAATCCATGTTCTGGATGCTACCCTCGACACTTGCGCTCTTCACTACTCACTTGCTGCTCAGACCAGACTTGTCCATTAGCTAGCTGCCGAATGACTGCGTTCTCTCACTTGGCGCCCAGACTGAGCGCCACATCCACCTTTTAGCCCAGGCCAACTCACTTCCGTTACAAATTGGAAGTAGTGTTGCTTTTCATTTTATACAAAGCAAGTCCCTAGGTATGAACCAGCTTGTACACAGTTGTAAACAAACATCTTTTACAGAATGTTAATATTTAAATACATTAACATGTGAACACAAAAGCCACATATTTATATAACATATTCCTCCAATTAATACAAAGAATTTAAATAGTAAAGAGAAAACGTTTTACACAACTTCCCACTACATTACAATAGGTCAAAGACATTACATAGTGAAAAATACATAGTTGACGTTAAACAGAATTAACAGTACAAAATTTTTGCAGTATTAATTATGGTGTTACAAACTGTCGTATGCCAACGTCAGTCACGAAGCTCCGTTGCTGCCTGTGACCGCCATTTATCACTATGTGGAAGCCCAACTCATTGGCAGCAGCATGGAGATTACTGATTTGGCCACACTTGTGGTTGGTGGGAAACTTCAAAACACCTCCCGTCGTGCCTGTCGGAAGCTATCTCAATGTGCCAGCTCCAGTTGCACCCACTGGTGACGACACAAAACTTCTTCTTCCTCTCCCCCTGAACCTCCTCGCCATCATCACGTAGTGTCGGTTGCTGTTACTATGGCGGTGAGGAGATGTGGATTCAGCAAGCGATGTGGGAATAATTCCCTGACATTCGCCTTGAAACTGCCCCAGAATGCCATCCAGAAAACGAGGTGGAGGGCACACTCTTGCATCCGATAATGGAGCGCAATTTCCATGGTGTTGACCCATAACAGCATCGTCATGTGAGACGGCGTCCCCTTGGTAGGCTGTAGGATGGAATGGACCATCCCCGGAATACGTCTTCTCAGGAACATCTGAGCATTGGACAAGGTCCCTGGGTTCCGTGCCTGGTAGAATGCACAACTCCAGGTCGCCAGATGGAGTGCAGGATGCGTCATCTGGACAGGCAACGAAACTGTAAACAAAGACTCGGCGGCAGGATCAAGCAAGGACAAAGCAGGTTCCCGAGCCTTCGCTGCAAGCCTCCTTGACCCTGTACAAGAAACATGGATCTACCTGATGATTTTACAGTATTGCCGCGCTTACAGTTCTTTCGTATGCACAGAATCTGAAAAAATTCTTGATTAGCTTTGGTCCTTGCCTGAGGGGTGGACTAATCGCTGGCCACCGTTGTGGTTGCAGCAGCTCAAAAAGAGTGCGACGGCGCTGTCTATGTAGCAACTCCGCTGGTGAATGGCCTTGCGGGGCTGTGAGCGGTAAGACGAGGGGAAGAGCAACAAAGCATGTTCCCACGAGTGGTGGGTGCGTAGGTTGTTCGTCTATTTCTTGAAAGTGAGCTTGGAGCTCTC
Source organism: Schistocerca piceifrons (assembly GCF_021461385.2). Taxonomy (NCBI): domain Eukaryota; kingdom Metazoa; phylum Arthropoda; class Insecta; order Orthoptera; family Acrididae; genus Schistocerca; species Schistocerca piceifrons. The sequence continues at coordinate 137,910,456 of NC_060144.1, forward strand.
CGCTTTTCCATTTGATTGAGGGTGGAGAAGGCACTGGCGATGTGACGAATTTTGCCGACACAAACTAAGGTCCACTGTTAGTAACTAGCAACTCTGGAAGACCTTCAACAAAAAATATGGAATGTTAAGACTGGAGTGTGCAACGTTCGATGTTGAATTCATTGGCGCGACAAAAGGAAACTTTCTATATGCATCGACGACAATCATCCAATGAATGTTCCAGTGGGTCCATAATAGTCCAAATGAACGCGCTGCCAAGGCCCTTCTGGGTAGTGATAAAAGAACCATTCAGAAGGAATCACGTGGTGTTCTGCACAAGCGTGGCACTGTGTCGTCATCTGTTCTGCTGCTGTTGCCTGGGGAACCTTCCGGTGATATAAGGGAGCATCTTACCCCTGCGAATCGGTGTGACAATATGATGCTTCTAATGTGTCAGAGTCTGCTTCAGGTCCCACAGAAAGATGCGAGAGCGTATCCGCATTGGCATGCTTGTGATGTGGGCCTGTAAATTATCTCATACTGATAATGCGAGGTAATAGGAGGCCATCATTGCAACTTCTGTGCAGTGCGGTTTGGATAGGATTGGCCGGGTCGAAAAGTGACTGCAGCGGTTTGTGGTCAGTGAGTAAGTAGAATTTCCTTCCATACAGTTATTGGTGAAATTTAGTCACTATATAAAAGTTTGCGACAGCCTCCTTCTCCATCTGCCATTATGCTACGGTTTTTGAGGTCATGTACATGGTTTCGAGGTTACTTTGATCCCTGGCATTGTTACTCCCGAACTTCAGATACACAATTTATACACAATTTCGACGACGAAGACATTGTGGAATTAAGGAATACAAACATTAACCATTGATACATGGAAGAAGACGCATTTGTAATAGTTAATGCGTCTACAGCTAAGGAAAACAAATTTCAGTCATATATTACTCACATTACAAGCTTTTGTAGTTCAGGCAGTGATTCAGGTGCAACGTATAATCCCAAATATTTCGGGAAACAAGCAATGAAGTTTTTCGGGCCGTTTAAGTGCCAGATATTGTCTCAATAAATGGCCGGATAACATTAATTCTAACAACAGTGGATGTTGTGAAAAGAGCAGTTAGGTATAAGCTGGATGAGATTAAAAGAATTATTCTCAGCTAAATACGGAGCTATGAGTGTGGTACTCCATCTTAGTACCTTTCATTCTGTTTATAATTTTGATTATGGATCACACTGATTTATGCACCGTACTTGATTCCTTCTTTCATGAGGCTTTATAAAGCACTTAAGAAAATTTTAGATCAATGCATTTATTTCAGGGTGGTGAGTGTTTCACTGTGGTTTTTAAATATTGACCACAAGTGAAATGGTAACAGACAACCGTGGTGGATGCATCGGCCGATCAATGTATCCGCAAACCCATGCTAAATTTGACTATCTACATTTTTCCATTACTTTCTCTGTGTTTCATAAAATGTATTGTAATAATCAGTATGTAATTCTTTCATACAATCTTCTATGTTCACTAACATTCATATAGCAGAAGTTAAAAAACAGTCATGATAATCACATTTGAATCTCAATATCGGTCAAATTACAGCCGGTTTACGGTAATACACTTCGTAAATTTTCGAATGACTGCGGCCTCGACACATACAGTGGTTTAAATCTACCCTCTGGACTTATCCCTTCGACAGTACTGTTTATAACCTCTGCTTCACTGTGCAGTAAACATCACGCCTTTACTGTGCACCTGATATTCCATACCTACTCTGCTAATGGCTCTTCGATTTGTTGTACCGGCCAATAGTGCTTTTGGACTAATTCCTGCAGTGCCCGTGGAGGTACCAGTCAATTACACAAATATACCGGGAATTCATTGAGATTACACTGCGCCCTTCTTGCTGAATTAACATAATGCATTAACTGCACTATGAACTTTCGATGTAGCAGGTTATGAAACTGTTGTTCCCACAAACCACAATTTTCAAATTATTCCTGTAATTCGACTTAATTCGACCAGGAATCACAGCAAGTACTGTATTTACATTAAGGCATCAATTGACAATTTTCTACTCACTTGTGACAAGTCAAGTAAAAGGTTTGTAACGTAGCAAACACATCACTCTCGGTCCGTTGTGCCTCCTTTCTGTCAACTATTCTCCTACCCAACTCATTACCATATTCAGTTTCACCTAAAGCAGCTTCTGAGCACTTCACTTCCAATTTCCCCCTAAATTCGAAGCAGACATTTTCTCATTTGACGTATTTCAGTTTGCATTCGATGCAGCAAAAATTATACCCCACTGCCGTTACTAATGAACGAAAGTGTAAAACAAGGGAACATTACATGCAACACTAAAGTTTCTGTAATACCTCATAACGTCAACAAAAAGTATGATGCAACAATCGCGTAGTGTTAGGGTCATGCGCAGTAGATATTTCTACTCTATGTTTTATAACAGCTAAGGAGTGATGAAACAAAAGATGGTGACTGATAGTACCGAGAGGCATGGCAGGGAGCTCTGAACAACAGAGCTCAGTCTCTTTTGAGTATTCTTTCTCTTCTCTCCGAATGCTATGTCACCATAAGAGCACCCCATTATATAGCACGCGCTAACCTTCATGCAGCCAACAAGCTGTGTTCGTGTCAGTTTGTTCCCATAGAATGAGAGTGAACAGTGAAAAGGCGACAGATGTGAAAATGAGAATAATGTGAACGTGTGTAACAGAATTCCTCCTTAGAAGTAAATAGTCCCAAGTGACGATCTCCGACCATTACCAAATGCTTATAGTGACCACAAATTGAATGTTATCCAGACTGAATAGACATCTGGAGTGCTTAATTTGTGGAAAAATCAGTGTAAAACACAGTTCTAGTCAACGGATAAATAAAGTTCCATTAGTTCATTAACATTGGTGACTGATAGTGTCTACAGAACCCTGATGGTTTAGAGAAATTGCCTCAAAATAAAGACTGGATTAAAGTAAAAGTTGCCCTGAATATAATAGTGTTTCACTAAATATTAGTGTATTGGAAATGATGGCCCTTGAGGCATCGCAACTCGAAGAACAGTTACTTGAAGTCATACATTTTTCGAGCTTCCCTTACTAGATTGTTCAGTGCTTGAAAACTGGTGAAAAAAACCTGTAATTTAACTTATTAGCTTATACCGCTTATACCACGATGTTAGACAAGACTGCGGTCTATCGGCCGCACACACACACTTACACACACCCACACCCACCCACGCACCCACCCACCCACCCACACACACACACACACACACACACACACACACACACACACACACATATATATATATATATAGTCTCATCTAACTCTGCAACCACAGATGTATCTGGAATAACAGTAGATATTCAAAAACGGTTTTCACCAGCATGAATGTACGGCAGGGGCTTAGGACACCAAATACTATGCGAAATTTTAAAACGTAAACAAAATACTATTTTTACACAAACTTGTGTATTTTTAAATGGACACCCCCTATTATTTCGTATGCAATCAATAGCATGAAAAATCACAAAAATAATGGCGTTAGTTGCATCGTAATACGTCAGTTACATCCCGAGAAATTTCGAAGCGAAGTTGACGCTTGAAATAAATGAAGCGCACAGCTAGCGCGCGTCCTGAGATTCATGCGTGCACCTCACGCTGCCTGTGTCAGGGGCTCACACAATGGGAAGGTGTGCACAATCCACAAAAATAAACAAGTAACATGTCCAACGCAAAGTTACGTTTTTGAAATTGTGAATGTATGTGTATTCTAGCGAAATGGCAACTAGGGCTACAAATAGAGATAACACACTTGGATCACTTTGCTAAACACATTTACTAGTGTCCTGTCGCCCACAGAAACTGTATTGTTGTGCATTACGTCCAGCATAGAAAATACACCCACATACTGCCCAATGAAACTGTGTGACGTCAACATATGTTTGAAGTGCCCTCCGTTTGCATCAATACACGTTTGCAGACGGGTAACGAGAGTGTGTTGCAAAGATTGTAGAATTTCTACAGATATTGCCGCACACACCGCAGTAATACGACGCTGCATATCCTCCACTGTTGTTGGGGTTCTTGGCATACTCCGTCCATCGCACAGTACCTCCCCGCCCCATCCACCTATATGGAAATGTAGCATCTAGAACGTCTCTGGTAACTTTTGCACTGTGTGCGGAACATCCGTCATGCTGAAACCACATTGATTGACAAGTTTGCCGGCTGGGATGGCCGAGCGGTTCTAGGCGCTACAGTCTGGAACTGCGCGACCGCTAGGGTCGCAGGTTCGAATCCTGCCTCGGGCATAGGTGTGTGTGATGTCCTTAGGTTAGTTAGGTCTAAGTAGTACTAAGTTCTAGAGGACTGATGACCTCAGAAGTTCAGAAGTTAAGTCCATAGTGCTCAGAGCCATTTGAACGATTTGATTGACAGGTTTCCAATCTTAGATCCTCCATGAGGAACGGAAGAAATGTTGCATATCGCTGTCCATTCAGTGTTCCACGGTAAAAAATAGGGACCTATAATGCAGTTACCAATGATACCGCACCAAACATTGACACTCCACTGTCGTTGATGAGCAACTTGGAGAATCCAGTGGGGATTTCGCACGGACCAGTAGTGCATGTTCCGCAGATTCACATTACCGTGGTTTGTAAATGAAGCCTCGTCCGTAAACAACGTATTGCTTAGGAATACTGGATTACCATGCAACTGCTGGAGTGCAAAACGACAAAATGCAATGCGGGATTCAGAGTCATTCCCGTACAGTTCTTGACGCAGTGAGATATGGAACGGGTGAAACTGATGCCGATACAAGATTCTGCACACACTACTGTGGCTTATTCCTACACTTCGTGCAATTTCTCGTACACCCACCTGACAATTTTTCCCAACAGCAGCCAGAACAGCTATTTCATTTCCATTGGCAGTCGCTGGCGTTATACGAGTACGTCGACGTTTTGTGGAAGCCCATCCTCCTGTTTGCGTGAGTGTCTTGCAGATGTTGTCAATGGTTCGACGTGACGGACACCGCCGATCTCGGTAGCGTTCAGCATACAGTGTCACAGCTGCGGTTGCATTTCTGTGACATTCGCCATAAATTAAAATAATATCTAGTTTTTCTTCATTATAGAAGGCCGGCATATCGACTAGATGACCAAATATAACAAGCCACGAGAAAACGGGTTTTAGTGTGGCGACGTATGTGAATTACGTTACGGTGTGAGAGCAGTTCAGCAGACTAGATTAGGAGACACTTGTACACTGAAGGTAGAGGGTGCGGTAGTGATATTGGATTGTTTACGGCAGGATACAGGCGCCAGTGCAGGCAACCCCTGCTCTGAGAACAGTACTACATACTATGTATTACGTCAAAAACTGTGACGCCTGTGCTATCCTTTACATCCACATATTTCAAAACTTATGAGGTGTAGAAACGTGAAACCAAGTGTGTTACCACTAATTGTACCCCTAGTTGTCATTTAGTAACAATAAACATTATGCACAGTACATCCATCATTCTGATACCGCATTATTTGACACATTATAAGGGGTGGACCGGTTCAAGTAAGGTACAGCTGAAGAACGGGCTAAACTATCCCCCTTCAAGGGCGCTATCAGTGAAATATGGGCCAATGATGTGTCATCATACAATACTAAACCATACATTAACACTTCACTGCCGTAGTACGTCAATCACATCACGATTACCGGCAGCGTGACGTGCACGATTCAGTCTCAGGACGTGCGTTGGCTCTGTACTTCATTCATTTCAAGCGTGAACTTCGCTTCGCAATTTCTCGGTATATAATTGACGTAATGCGAAGCTACCAACGCCATAATTTTTGTGATTTTTCATGCTATTGGTTGCATATGAAATAATAGGGGGTATCCATTTAAAAATACACAAGTCTGTGTAGAAAATAGTATCTGTTTACGTTTTAAAATTTCGCATAGTATTTATATTCCTAAGCCCCTGCAGTATGTTCATGCTGGTGAAAACCGTTTTCGAATATCTATTGTTGTTCCAGAGACATCTGAGTTGGGAGAGTTAGGTGAGACACCCTATATATAAGTATATTCCTGAGAAAGTGGAATTTTCTAGTTTACCCTGGCTTAAAAAATCGCACGAAGGCAAATTAACACGTATTTATTTGCTATCGGCTAGTTAATTACATATGACGTTGAAGTTAAATTGCAATTCACGGAATTATAGTGGTAAGATGTGCAATAGTATCGAAGGAAATTGACGGAGATCCGAAATGTGAAATGATTTGGGTGAAGGTCACGGTTAAAGCAGGCTCAGACATGGTAATGGGATAGCTCTATAGGTCCCCTGGCTCAGCAGCTGTTGTGGCTGAGCACCTGAAGGATAATTTGGAAAATATTTCGAGTAGATTTCCCCACCATGTTGTAGTTCTGGGTGGAGATTTTAATTTGCCGGGTATAGACTGGGAGACTCAAACGTTCATAACGGGTGGCAGGGAGAAAGAATCCAGTGAAATTTTTTTAAGTGCTTTATCTGAAAATTACCTTGAGCAGTTAAACAGAGAACCGACTCGTGGCGATAATATATTAGACCTTCTGGTGACAAACAGACCCGAACTATTTGAAACAGTTAACGCAGAACAGGGAATCAGCGATCATAAAGCGGTTACTGCATCGATGATTTCAGCCGTAAATATAAATATTAAAAAAGGTAGGAAGATTTTTCTGTTTAGCAAAAGTGACAAAAAGCAGATTACAGAGTACCTGACGGCTCAACACAAAAGTTTTGTCTCATGTACAGATAGCGTTGAAGATCAGTGGACAAAGTTCAAAACCATCGTACAATATGCGTTAGATGAGTATGTGCGAAGCAAGATCGTAAGAGATGGAAAAGAGCCACCATGGTACAACAACCGAGTTAGAAAACTGCTGCGGAAGCAAAGGGAACTTCACAGCAAGCATAAACATAGCCAAAGCCTTGCAGACAAACAAAAATTACGCGAGGCGAAATGTAGTGCGAGGAGGGCTTTGCGAGAGGCGTTCAATGAATTCGAAAGTAAAGTTCTATGTACTGACTTGGCAGAAAATCCTAAGAAATTTTGGTCTTATGTCAAAGCGGTAGGTGGATCAAAACAAAATGTCCAGACACTCTGTGACCAAAATGGTACTGAAACAGAGGATGACAGACTAAAGGCCGAAATACTAAATGTCTTTTTCCAAAGCTGTTTCACAGAGGAAGACTGCACTGTAGTTTCTTCTCTAGATTGTCGCACAGATGACAAAATGGTAAATATCGAAATAGACGACAGAGGGATAGAGAAACAATTAAAATCGCTCAAAAGAAGAAAGGCCGCTGGACCTGATGGGATACCAGTTCGATTTTACACAGAGTACGCGAAGGAACTTGCCCCTCTTCTTGCAGCGGTGTAGGTCTCTAGAAGAGCGTAGCGTTCCAAAGGATTGGAAAAGGACACAGGTCATCCCCGTTTTCAAGAAGGGACGTTGAGCAGATGTGCAGAACTATAGACAAATATCTCTAACGTTAATCAGTTGCAGAATTTTGGAACACGTATTATGTTCGAGTATAATGACTTTTCTGGAGACTAGAAATCTACTCTGTAGGAATCAGCATGGGTTTCGAAAAAGACGGTCGTGTGAAACCCAGCTCGCGCTATTCGTCCACGAGACTCAGAGGGCCATAGACACGGGTTCACAGGTAGATGCCGTGTTTCTCGACTTCCGCAAGGCGTCTGATACAGTTCCCCACAGTCGTTTAATGAACAAAGTAAGAGCATATGGACGATCAGACCAATTTTGTGATTGGATTGAAGAGTTCCTAGATAACAGAACGCAGCATGTCATTCTCAATGGAGAGAAGTCTTCCGAAGTAAGAGTGATTTCAGGTGTGCCGCAGGGGAGTGTCATAGGACCATTGCTATTCGCAATATACATAAATGACCTTGTGGATGACATCGAAAGTTCACTGAGGCTTTTTGCAGATGATGCTGTGGTGTATCGAGAGGTTGTAACAATGGAAAATTGTACTGAAATGCAGGAGGATCTGCAGCGAATTGACGCATGGTGCAGGGAATGGCAATTGAATCTCAATGTAGACAAGTGTAATGTGCTGCGAATACATAGAAAGATAGATCCCTTATCATTTAGCTACAAAATAGCAGTTCAACAACTGGAAGCAGTTAATTTCATAAATTATCTGGGAGTTGGCATTGGGAGTGATTCAAAATGGAATGAGCACATAAAGTTGATCGTCGGTAAAGCAGATGCCAGACTGAGATTCATTGGAAGAATCCTAAGGAAATGCAATCCGAAAACAAAGGAAGTAGGTTACAGTAAGCTTGTTCGCCCACTGCTTGAATACTGCTCAGCAGTGTGGGATCCGTACCTGATAGGGTTGATAGAAGAGATAGAGAAGATCCAACGGAGAGCAGCGCGCTTCGTTACAGGATCATTTAGTAATCGCGAAAGCGTTACGGAGATGATAGTTAAACTCCAGTGGAAGACTCTGCAGGAGAGACGCTCAGTAGTTTTGTTGAAGTTTCGAGAACATATCTTCACCGAAGAGTCAAGCAGTATATTGCTCCCTCCTACGTATATCTCGCGAAGAGACCATGAGGATAAAATCAGAGAGATTAGAGGCCACACAGAAGCATACCGACAATCCTTCTTTCCACGAACAATACGGAACTGGAATAGAAGGGAGAACCGATAGAGGTACTCAAGGTACCCTCCGCCACACACCGTCAGTTGGTTTGCGGAGTATGGATGTAGATGTAGATGTAGATGTAGATGTAGAATTTACTATGCCAACAACGTAATATGAAGATCTCTCTCATGTGACAAAATTTGTGAATTTAGAGGATTCGGACATTTAAAATCAAATTATGTCATTTCTGACATGACAACAGAAGAAATAAATAGTCTTAACTATATCGGAAATCAAGTAAATTATCCAGAAATCATCATTTATAAAAAAAAAATCTTGCAAAATTCCACTAGATGTGGAACTGTAACGGAACTTGAAAAACAAGTGAGGAAAGATATTTTTAAATTTTATTGAAGTATGTCTTTCTCTGTTGTGTTGTGGGTCCTCGAGCCTTATTACACACGAGAAAAACTTGATTCAGGTGTCTGAAATGAGATTCCTAACAGCTGTGAGTGGATGTACAATATAGATAAAATAAAGAAAATGAAATTGGATAACCCACGAAGACGGAACAAGCGCCTTTTCTAACTCTTAAAATAAAGAAGGTGATGGATAGAAAAGTGATTTGTGGAACGTATCATATTCTGGATGTCTGACATGAATTATTAATAGACCAAACACTATGTGAAAGAAGGGCACAAAGCTAAAATATTAGAATACAATAGTACGCACATGGAAGCGAATCTTGTACATTAACTAAGGAAGACAAAAGAATGATATAATGAGCTGAAATGAAATTTAAGGATCAGATATAAAGTATAATACAATGTTTTCCTATTATAACGAAAGAACATAACAAATGTTGCTTAAATGAAAGGATTGAGCAAGGATGTATAAAATGAGAACAACAGACCATTGTAATGGACGAATACAGATAAACAAACATTTGATCAGCTATAAACCAATACGAAAGAGAGATGTAGGACGATAGAGAGCACGCTGACTTTAATGCAGACGGAGTAGGCTGTAAGTCCATTCCACGAAGTGAAGAATAAGAAGAAGAAGAAGAAGAAGGTGAAAATGTTTGAAAGAAAGGAAATGATCAGTGCCTGATTAAGTGGAATTATAAAAATTCAGAATATATTTCTGTTCAAAAGAAGGAGAGCGTTAAAATGTAGTTTCTTCGAGTAGTGCCTTAATTTGGCTTGATCCTGAGAAACACAACGGGTTACGCTAAAAGGCTTAATCTGCTTGCGAGGGACGAGCGTGGCATCAGCTACGGGCGCACGCTGCAGCAGGAGGATATTGATTCGATGTCGGAAACCTGACTGCGGAATATGGCAGCAGGTGTTTCCAGAGAAGGCACCAGGCGAAACCGCGATTTACGAGCTGCGTGGCACGAAAAGTCTATTATTCCATAGTATGGTGTAAGCAAAATCAATAACACTTGAGCTTTTATTTGTTAATTTTACTTTACAGGATCGTGGGAGTTTCTGCTAAAGTGCTTCGTGAGGCATGAAAATGAGCCTGTATTCTAGTATATGCAATGTCATAAGAAAGAGATTTGTATGGTTATGCTTCAGGAGTCGATTTATTCTGTTACAAAATCTTCATTCATAAAGGAAAGAACCAGAACTTGGAACGAAATTAGGCAATGTCTCATTCTGGTTTAATACGTCAACAGTCGTGCTTTGACCAGCCTTTTAATATTGACAAGTTACACTTAGTAACGATGATTGTTATGTGCTGTGCTAAGCTACAAATCACAGTGTTGCTAGTCAACAGAAACCGGTTTTAATCTGGTTGTAATTACGATTAATTGCGGTCAAGACCGTTAAATGTGTAATAAATAACTACTGACGGTTTCAGGTCTTACAGATTCTTAGTAACTCCTGAAGACTAGCACCGCACGCTACTTAAAGCCTATTAAAATTTTTTATATAGTAAAACACACACAATGTACTTTATAATCTGGATGATGAGTTTCCGCAATAGCGTTCCCGATATATGACAAAGAAGCGCCATATTTTCTGAAGATACAGGGTGATTATATGATGATGTAACAAGCTTTCAGGGATGATGGAGGAGATGAAACGTATCACTTTGAAGTAAGGGTAGCTTGTCCGGATACTACCCAGTCGAAAGTGGTAAGCTCCAGTCCACATATCTTCTGTCTACAGGATAGGATAAAGGTAGTGTTTACCAAAACGCACATACTACTAGTTCAATGGTTATGGTCTTTATTGACTTCATTTATTTATGTGTGTCATCTTGTGTTGTGGTCATGGAGATGTGCTTCTAATTTATTGTTAGGGCGGTATGTGGCGACTGCTGGGTTTACCTGTTTAGCAGTGCAATTGGTCTTTGGTGAAAGTGGAAAGAAAATCGTTGTGATACCTCTTACAGTGGGACACATGTATCGGTACTGTTGTTGCTCAGATTGTAAGGCAGGCAACTTTCAAGAGGTGATAGTACGGAACAAAACAAGAAAAAAGTTTCTAGCAAAAATCAGTTCTAAAATGCATACCTTAAGAGGCACAGGTACGCGTTCAGAGGAAGAGATGTGTTTCACAGTAGTGAAAATGAAGAATTGTAAACGGTTTAAGGGCGACATCTACAAAGCAAGACGGCACATAAGAGTGACATTGGACTAAACAGTAGTTTTCTAAATTATTTTGCTCATTTACGAGATGGCTCACCATCACTTATTGTCTCCGTGCAGACCGCAAAACATTTTAAGTACTGCAGCTCCTGCCGCAGAAGATACATCTGAGATCAGTAAGCAAATGTATTTCTCTGGTAACAGCCATTATTTCAACTTATCAGTGACTATTTACCTCGAAACAAAACGTTATGTGGGAGACTTCACCGAAATATTTAGGATAGTGAAGAACATTTAAACTGAATAATTTAATTGGTAACATAAACTATAAATACGAATGTATAAGATCTTACATTCAAATGCAGAATTCTCTCACAGTCTAATCTTTGGTTCCTTATGTAAGTAATGCAGTAACATGATGTACGCTGTACCGTATTGTTCAAGAGCACACGTCGTCTTGTTAACTGCTGTTGGGTATTTCGCAGTTTTGTCACATAAATGTACAATTCAATAGCAAACGTCGTCTTGCTAACTGCTGCTGGGTACTTCAAAATTTGTCACGTAAATATGGATTTGTATAATTACTCGTCAACGTGCATTGAAGAGCCAGAGAAAGTGGTACACCTGCCTTTATAGTGTAGGGGCTACCGCAAGCACGCAGAAATGCTGCAACACGACGTTGCATAGACTCAACTAATTGAAGTAGTGCTGGAGGGAACTGGTATCATGAATCCTGCAGGGCTGTCCATAACTCCCTAAGAGTACGAGGGAATGGAGATCTCTTCTAAACAGCACGTTGCAGTGCAGCCCAGATATGTTCATGTCTGTGGACCTTGGTGACCAACGGAAGTGTTTAAACTGAGAAGACTTTTCCTAGAGCCACACTATAGCAATTCTGGACAAATGGGGTGTCGCATTGTCCTGCTGGAATTGCCCGTCAGAGAGCACAATGGACGTGAATGGACGCAGGTGATCAGTCGAGATGTTTACGTACATGTCGCCTGTCAGAGTCGTATGTAGACGTATCAGGCGTCCCATATCGCTCCATCTCCACACGCCCTACACCATTACAGAGCCTCCACCAGCTTGAACAGTCCCCTGCTGACATGCAGGGTCCATGGGTTCATGAGGTTGTCTTCGTACCCGTACGCGTCCATCCGTTCGACACAATTTCGAGCGAGATTTGTCCGAGCAGGCAACATGTTTCCAGTCATCAACAGTCCAATGTCGGTGTTGACGGGCCCAGGCGAGGCGTAAGCTTTGTGTCGTGCAGTCATCAAGGGTACACGGGTGGGCCTTCGGTCCCGCAAGCCCACATCAATGATGTTCCTTTGAATGGTTCGCACGCTAACACTAATTGATGGCCCAGCACTGAAATCTGCAGTAATTTGTGGAAGGGTTGCACTTCTGTAATGTTGAACGATTCTCTTCAGTCGCCGTTCGTGCCCTTCTTGCCGGATTTTTTTCCGACCGCAGCAATGTCGACGATTTGATGCTATACCGCATTCATGCGATTCACAGTACACTCGTGAAATGGTCGAACGGCAAAATTCCCACTTTATCGCTACCTCGCAGATGCTGTGTCCCATCGCTCGTGCACCGACTATAACAACGTGTTCAAACTCACTTGAAGCTTGATAACCTACCATTGTAGGAGCAGTAACCGATCTAACAACTGCGGCATTTGTTGTCCTATAAGGGCATTGCCGACCGCACCGTATTTTGCCTTTTTATATATTTCTATATTTGAATACTAATGCCTATACCAGTTTCTTCGGAGATTCAGTGTGTATTGATAAAACTGTACGTGACCTACACTACAGCACATACTGCAGTACAGACACCTCATATTACCATTTTCACTCCAAGTTCATATTTGTGTTCATAGTATTCAACAATTCGTAAGTGTTTATACATCCGTAAATATACACAAGAAATTTCGCTCAAGTTACAGTAATGCTCCACCATTCAGTCAAAATCAAGAAGAAATTTATCGACTGAAATACGCTGAGCAGCAGAACTAAAGGTCCACTTCTCTAAAACCTCCAGTAAGTATGAATTTTGGCTGAAAGGTGCGTATAACCACTCTCTATAATGGTGCAAAAGCATGGTGTTCAAAGACGTCAACCTCGGGCTGGCGACACTGCAAACAGCAAGGTGTCCACACTTACAAAGAAAAGCAAGTTCATGTGAGGTGGAAAGTGGGCTACTGATGTCTCACTAGCTCCATATTTCACCACAATTCTGCCCGACGCCACCTTGGGCGTGTCACACGATGGAAAGATCGTCACCCCTTTCTCAACCACATCTCACTCTTTCTCTTGATGCCTTTGCCGTGGAGGTCAGAATCACGGCTTCCAAATTTGAAATCTTGAGGTCTTATTATGGGCGGTGACAGACGAATACACTTCACTCACATCGCTAACAATCGACACGAAAACTTCTCAGCAGGTTGTATGAAGGGCGTCAATGAAACAACTTCTTCCTTTGGGGCGTTTATTTACACAAATTTCGCGCTCGACAGTGTGCAGTGCTGTGTTCAACAGAACGACGATCTTCACAACGTTTGACACCACGGATATCCCCCTGACGATGCACTCTTTCTCTAAGAATATTGAATGCGATCTTACCCCTTCGGTCTGCAGCGCAATTTTTGCTGTGGTATACAGGGTGGAACCCAGAAGGATTTTTCAGGACCATTTGACGATCTTTGAAAGTTTATGTTGGTAACGTAATGTAGCGCTCTGTATGAAAATCAGTGACTGTACTGCGTGCAGTCCGTGGCTGGTTTGCATTGTTGGAATTTGCTATTGTAGTGTTGGGCAGTTGGCTGTTAACAGCGCGTAGCGTTGCGCAGTTGGAGGTGAGCCGCCAGCAGTGGTGGATGTGGGGAGAGAGTTGACTATTGAACACTATTAAAGTAAATACACTGTTTATTCTCTATCAAAATCTTTCATTTGTTGACTATGCCTATCAGTAGTTAGTGCCTTCAGTAGTTAGAATCTTTTATTTAGCTGGCAGTAGTGGCGCTCGCTGTATTGCAGTAGTTCGACTAACGAAGATTTTTGTGAGGTAAGTGATTCATGAAAAGTATAGGTTATTGTTAGTCAGGGCCATTTTTTTGTAGGGATTATTGAAAGACAGATTGCGTTGCACTAAAAATATTGTGTGTCAGTTTAGTGTTGATCAGAATAGGTAAATAGCGAAATGTCTGAGTACATTCAATTACCGGCCGGTGTGGCCGTGCGGTTCTAGGCGCTTTAGTGTAGAACCGCGTGACCGCTACGGTCGCAGGTTCGAATCCTGCCTCGGGCATGGATGTGTGTGATGTCCTTAGGTTAGTTAGGTTTAAGTAGTTCTAAGTTCTAGGGGACTGATGACCACAGATGTAAGGTCCCATAGTGCTCAGAGCCATTTGAACCATTTTTTATGTTCAGTTCTGTTCAGCTGTTTGAAAAGCAAATAATGTAAGAGGTTTTTCAGCACAGTCATTCATAAATTTTTCTAAGGCGACGTTTCATATATTGACGGATGAATAAAACAGCAAATGGTAATTATAAGTCCCTGCTTCCTCCCCTCCAGCTAGGCGACACCCTCGATGCCATCTGCACACCTTTGTTGAGCATTTTAAAAATGTACCTCTACAGAGACAACCCTTGACCGATTCGTAGACGCCCGTGGGCAGATAACCCTTCAACACATTTAAGCTGAGTGGTACCAGACTGCTGCTGTAGTGCCTGTTTGCCCGCATGTGGTCTGAGATGTTACCTCTGCCTAGGAATAGGTCAAGGATTGTTGTTGTACATGTACATTTTAAAGTACCAAGAAAATGTACGTGGATGGTACTGAGGGCGTCGCCCTCTTACAGGGGTCCTTTGCTGCTTTATTCACGAATGTATCAATGCCTCACCTCGCGTCCCAGGTGCTCACGTCACAGGAACGCGAAACAAGTGGGATGCAAAAGTATAAACACGTTCACATTTCGTGGAATGGTTTTGAACAGTCCTTAGGGTCTCTGTGTACCGGACCAACGGGGTAAAATCTCGTGCAGTGGGGTGCACTCCACAGAGAAAGGGTGAGTTGTCTGTGGGTTGTAGGCAGTGTCAAAGGTTGCACATAGCACTGCAAACTGTCGACCGCGAAATGAACGCCTCAAAAGAAGAAGTTGTTTCACTGACACCTTTTATACCATCTACTGAGGAGTTTTCCTATCGATTCTGAGCGGCGATGTGTCTCAAATGTTTTCCTTGGTCATCCATAAGAAAACCGCTGGGCATTGCGGGTCATGATCACGAACGACGAGGCGTCAAGAGAAGGGGTAAGATGTGGATATGAGAGATGCTACGTCCTTCCCATCGTGTGGCACGTTCGGGCGGCGTTTTTCAGAGCTAATAACGGAAATCAGAGGTCGTACGGAAAGATATAGGTGTTCAGTCTTTCAGCGCGCTATACGAGATTGTAATAATAGAGAATTGTGAAGGTGGTTCGTTGAATCCTCTGCCAGGCACTTAAATGTGATTTGCAGTGTGTCCATGTAGATGTAGAAGTAGAATTGTGGTGACATAATGAACCCACCTCACTTGAAATTCTGGGATGTGGCCTTTTTTTCGCATGTGCCGACACCTTGGGGTTTGAAGCATCGCCGAGAATGGCGCCACGCTTTCGTATCATTATAGAGGAAGGTTGTAAGCACCTTTGAGCCAAATTTCATGTAAATGGTAGTTTGCGTGCGTGAAACAAGGGCACCTGCTATAGCCAAGACCGGACGTGAGTCTAGTAACATGTAAGTTTGGGGAGAGCATTTGTTTAGCGATGGATTATTTTGATAAACTGTAACTGGTCTGGTCTGGTAGTACCATTACGTGTGTTTGTAGTACGGTTCAAATGGTTCAAATGACGCTAAGCACTATGGGACTTAACATCTGCGTTCATAAGTCCCTTAGAACTACTTAAACCTAACTAACCTAAGGACATCACATGCACGAGGAAGAATTCGAACCTGCGACCGTAGCAGCAGCGCGGTTCCGGACTGAAGCGCCTAGAACCGCTCGGCCACCGCGGCCGGCTGTTTGTAGTAGTACCATTACGTGTGTTTTAGACAGTGACAGCAAGTAGTCATTTGAGCTTACTTCAGTGGTATTCAAGAGTACGACAGCAGTACCCCAGGATTATTGAGGCTGTAGATTAATGTATCAACCATTTCAGTTGTACCATCCATTTTCTCGGCTATGTGACTTACCAATTACCATTGGATTTTTGTTAAAGTCTGAAAGCCTACCTCGGCTTGTAAATTTAACCCGGGATGTACATGAAATTTTCTGAACACGATTTGCTTCGAAATCTACCCCAAAGACATTAATCCTTAACCCTTGGGAAAGTGTTGTGACTGGAGCAATATTATGTCGGATGTGGCAGGCATTTCACAAACGGGATTATTCTAAATTTAGAAGGATTTTGAATTATCTCTGACTATAAAACCTGTACGTCAATCTTTCATTGTGATTTAAACTGTGTCTTGTAGATTCGAATTGTGCAGGACAAACATGCTTTCCATTTGTAGGCGGTAATACACATAAAAGACTTACAAATCCATGCCCTGTGTGACTAAGAAAATGACATGCGATAACGCCTTTTCTATTGCGGCATGGCTTGTAGAACTATATCACATAACCATAACTGTAATGTTGTATCAATCTTAAGGATTTCAGTATAATATTGGAAAACTGAATATAGTGTTTCTATCAGCCAATTGAGGCACTGATGTCGGAAGTAGAACAGTATACTGGTTTCCACATGTTCTCGTCAAATCGAATGGACCACAATAGAATCCGAAGTTCTCGCAGTAATATGAGAAAAACCGTGACACGAGCTGTTAGTTCGTTTTTACATAGCCTTGAAGCAGTCGTTTTTCGTGTTATATTCACTCCGGTTGGCTCCCTGACAATTTGTTTGTTGTCCCGACTCTCCTATTAACACTTAGCGTGCGTGTGACGTAATATTACGGCGCTTGCGGGAAATGAGAATGTGCGGCGGACGTGATATTACGTCACGCCAGTTGCGATGAGTTTCTGTGGTTTCGAATGTATTTTTACGGGTCCCAGAATCGTCTGTGAGATCTTCAGGCTTCGTAGACGACGGTAGTGGTATCACTTAACAATTCATCGTTTTTGAAACGTTTCTTATTGGCTCGTGCATCGTAGGCATTAAGCGACGTTCGAATTGAGTAGTTAGCACTAATATCAGATAGTACAAAATATTCAGCAAAACGGATGTGTTTCGGATATGTTCCGTTAACATTCATCCTCTTCTTTGTTTAATTTTGTGAGTCTAGAGACCTTTTCGATGAATGTCATTTTAGTGATATAGAAACTAAATGCCTGATTCTTCTCTTAGTTCTAAATGTAACGGAAACTGTACCATTGAATATATATGTTTAGGTTTACGAATATAGGTTCAATCTAAGCCTTGATTTTCATGCATTAATAATGCCTGAGGAGAGGCACTGCAGTAGAAGTCATGCTATTGGCAAAGACACTCGCGTCGGTCGTGTGCTGTGATAGCACATTACAGCCAGATTTCGCCGCACTGTCCTAACGGATATGTTCGACGAACGCCCTACATTGATTTGTGCGGTTATCTCACGCAGCGTTGCTTGTCTCTTAGCACTGACAACTTTACGAAAACGCCGGTGCTCTCGGCCGTAAAGTGAAGGCCGTTAGCCACTGCGTAGTCCATAGTGAGAGGTAATTTCTGAAATCTGGTACTCTCGGCACACGCTCAACACTGTGGCTCGCGGAATATTGAATTCCGTAACGATTTGTAAAAGGAATGTCCCATGCGTATAGCTCCAACTACTATTCCGCGATCAGGGTGTGTTGATTCCTGTTACGCGGTAATAATCACGTCGCAGACCCTTTTACATGAATCACATGAGTACAAACGACAGTTCCGCCAATGCACTGCCCTCTTATACCTTATACACAGTATGTGATACTACCACCGTCTGCATATGCGTATATGGCTATCCCATGACATTTGTCGCCTCACTGTGAAGAGCTGTAGAGATTATATAGGGAGAAGTATAAAAAGGGGAAATTGTGGGAATATCGTTTCAGTACGGTATTTTCATTTCTCCTCAGGTTTCCTGCTATGTTCAAAGTTTTTGCTTATTTTAATTTTAGTGTAGACGAAGTGCACCTATTTCCTTAGGGCTTTGCTTTATTCCATGCTAGGAACGTAAAGTATGGTATTCTGTACCTGTCTCAATCATGTGAAACATCTTGTACTACGTGTCACACTTTATACGTGTTAAGTGAATGAAATCAATGCAACTAACACCTCCTTGATCCTCTCTGTCGCCAAATGAAATCAATGTAACTAACATCTCCTTGTTTATTCTGTGTCGACTCTCATGCATATGAAACTTCTTATCATAAACATCACACTTTACACGTGTTAAGTGAATGAAATCAATACGAAACGCAGCACTTACAACAAGTGTATTTCGACCATCAACGTACAGCCAGAAAATAAGTAAATTCCTGACCGGAGAGTGTTTATGCAAACATCGAATATTCCACAATATACGACCATAAGATATTTAAGAACATTCCAGAAACGATAACACTAAACAACAAATATTTGCTTGTGGTCGGGATCGAACTGGTGACGTCAACAAATGAACCTTATCACTACGCCCCCTACATACAACATAAATCACGGCGATATGGCATAATATATTTTGATTTTGAGGTCAAAAGAATTAAATGCCATGTAGCACACATGCTCCTTCGATATAATTATGTATTAGTGTTAAAGCTAGGCAACCATATTGTAATTATTTAACTTGCTGTTTCAGAGGCAGTGTTATAATTCACGTACATTGCAACATCAAACATATTCAGATGTGTCTCACCAGCAAGGCAGGGCTATGTAGCGAACCAGTTTGATATAAAAACTGTAATCAGATCTTGCCATGCAGTTTATCAAAATTGTGTCGTTTTCCTATGCTTTCATACTGCTGAGTGTTTTTATTTTTTCTTATGGTTCATTACATTATAACCTCGCTTTCTATTTTCTTGTTGTTTATCGAGCGATGGCGAGTACATTTCAATGGACACATAACAGCATCTCTGTCGCATTCCTTTACAATATCGCGACGTTATACGATGTGTAATAGCTGATAAGACAATACTAAGACATTTTTTATGTTTCTGTTGGTATTATAATCTTTTTCTAAAAATTAACATTGTCTTTTGTTGGCCTTGTAATTGACACAGACCTTAATGGCCATCAGGTCGAATCATCAATCCCAGATTTGCACTAGACAGAGTTATTATGTCACATGCACAATGCAATTTTTCTGATAGTAAAAATATGTGAAAGAGTAATTTACACGCAAATGAAGAGTCTTAATTTCCTCACCACTTCCCTGGTGTGTTTCAAACAAGGCAATGTGGACAGTTCTTTTCTGTAATGTCATTTTCAGTAATTGTAAAACGAATGAATTTAGAGGAAAATAAATTGTTTAGAGACAAGAATTAATTCTAATATCTTTTACGAGGTAGAGCGTTTCCACCACTAACCTTGTGCGGTCTGCTGTGATTATCCGTAAATATAAATGCGGTTTGTTAAACCAAGTTTTTGTTACTTCAACTAGACGCACAAACCTAGAAACACTTTATCGTATCTGTTAAAAAAATTAATAAATATTCGGAATAATAGCATTTCGAACGGCAATATAACTTGAAAACATGGACTCCAATGAAATGATCGTATGGCGTTGCTGCCCAGGGTGCCCCATCCGGCGAAGTTCGGTTGCCGAGTGCGAGTCTTACTGCAGTCGACGCGAGATTGGCCGACTCGCGTGCCGGTGACGAAAACTGCACAATACGCAGTCAATGAGCTGAGAAAATCTCCAAGCCGGCCGGAAACCGAACCCGGGCCCACTGCATGGGAGGCAAGCATGTTACCATTTTTTATTTTTTATTTTTTTTATTTTTTTCTTTTTTTGTTATTTTTTTAATTTTTAGAAAGCCCCTTAGGAAAATGGAACTACAAAAAAAATACCTAAGTGCCACCGCTACTTTTCATCCTATAACAAAAAAATCTGGTCCACTTCAGGCGTTGGCTCCTGACTAAAGCTACCCCAGAGAGCTGCCTATATCAAGGTTAGGGCTATCCTTACAAACAAAACAAAATCTTCCTTTTTCTGAATTTTATTTTTATTTTTATTGTTTTTATTTATTTATTTATTTATTTTTGTTTAGTTTTGTTGTGTAATTGATCAGAGGCCTTCTGCGCCCCGCTGGTAGTATGTTGAGTCACGTCTTCTCGAAATTGATGTGTTCCGTTCAATTGTTCAGAAATGTTAATTGGTTCAGACACGAAACCTCTTTCTCTCTTGGCTTAACACATTCCAGCTGCGAGGCGGGTCATGGAAAGCCCTCCCAAGGAAGTTCGAGAAAAATTGTCTGTATTTTGGGTGACGGACAACGACATAATGACGGTCATTGAGGTATGTCCAAAAATCTACAGTTTGTCCAAATAGGTAGTGAATGGCATGTCCGCGAATCCAATTCACAGCATTAGTCTTTGTCCGAGGAAAATACTCACGTTCAGGAAATAATAATGAAATGGGAGTAATCCGATCCGGAATGTACCGCATTAGAAAAGCCGCAATAAGACGAATCAAGTGCCAAACCTCCGCCGTTGGTCCGCAAACAAACCGATGTTCGTCACATGGAACATAGAGGTTATTGAGCGAGGTGGATACGATGAAGGAGAAATTGGTTGATTTGCTTACCATTGACAGTTAGGTACCAGACAGATTGAACATTCGTGTGAAGGTAACAGGCGAACACCGCGCGCCATACATGACGCCAGTCAACCTGGGGGATCTTTTGTTCAATCGGGTTAGGTGGACGACCTAATTGGGGGACATGGTATACTGCCTTCGTCTTGAGTAAAAGCTGTCTTGGTCAGGTGAGGCGTAGATAACTGAGTTCAAGAAAGAAGTATCGTATATAATGGAACTGGGGCTGACAGTGAGAGACCATTCAGCTAAGCAGGTGGACATGAACTCCAATTACTTCTTTTTATTCCATTTTCATTATTACTCACCGATTTCCATTCATTTCTGTGGCAAAAATAGCTGCTATTTTTTAGAAATCAACATTTTCATATATTCTGGGCTCAGAAAATTTGAATGACGCAGTTAAAAACGGGGTTCGGAAATTAAACTTTTCGCAAACATTTTACTGACGAGAAAGTTAATATAATAATAAGATTAAACTGTTTCAACTTGGAAGATTTGCTTCAGAAGTTGGGTACTTACCTGATCTGACTTTCCAGCTTTTTCTAAAGTTGTTTTTAGCATTTCATAGACAGTTCACACACCTCAGTACACCTTTCAGTAGACCTTCCTAAGTTAAACATAAGAATATTTTTCTATGACGGATTTACCTTTGCGGTGTGTCCTCTCTTTATAATAAATAAAAGGTCTCCTAAACGGGACAGAAAGGCGTTTTACAGATTCAAAGTTTTCTAATGGTTCTATTGTTACTAGCAATTGAATACTTACGGAGAAGAGTTAAGTGAGTAAATGAATGGTATTATTTCCAAGAAGACGACGCCGATTTTAAATTAATAGATCGGTTGAGAGGTCGTTTGAAAAACAGGGCTACACACTCAGTTTCCCTCCAGTCACGCGAAGTGGACATTATCGAGCTTCTTCGGTCAGTTTTAGACCAGACAATGCGGCACAACCTTTTCCTCAGGTCATCAGTGACTCAACTAATGTCTGCACTGTGCTCCAAATGGCATAAAATTTATCAGAAAACAAAATTTTGAAAAACACAGCCCTCAGTCGCGAACACAATTAATTTTTAACCTAGGTTTCGGTGTCATAAGGTACACCTTCTTCGGACAAAATTAAAACTAAATGTTTCAGCATAAAGTACCAAAAAATACGAAAGCTGCGGTCGTACCTGACAGCGTCAAATAGCCAGAATTAAAATAAAATGCAACGGAGGTGCAAGCCACTAGGGGCTGCATGTGTCCTCTGCTACAGTCAACCTAAAAGCAGTTTTGTTTTGACTGTAGCAGAGGACACATGGCAGCCCCCAGTGGCTTGCACCTCCGTTGCATTTTATTTTAATTCTGGCTGTCTGACGCTGTCAGGTATGACCGCAGCTTTCGTATTTTTTGGTACGTTATGCTGTAACATTTAGTTTTAATTTTGTCCGAAGCAGGTTTCCCTTGTGACACCGAAACCTAGGTTACAAATTAATTGTGTTCGCGACTGAGGACTGTGTTTTTCAAAATTTTGTATTATACAACAGTCGCTGATTGACAGTCATGTTAAAAACCTGTCAGAAAACGGTAACATGGTACAATATTTTTCGGGAACAATAAATGAGTTATCTTACGTAACTGTGCGACTGTAGGGCTTAGCGTAGGTTAAATATATTATTTGTGCTACAACCGATTACACGTGATTGGAAAGTACGTTTCACATGATGTCTGGGTGTTCTCCTCATCGTCGTATCTCACATTCTTAGTTGTACATATTGAGGTTTTGTGCTTACCGTACTTGCTTTTGTGTTGCTGTTATTTTGGTACCAAGTGAATTCTACATCGATGACCTGATAACGCGCTCTTAACACCTAACGTATGTTCTGACACTCAAATGTAATTGCCGTCCAGGTGAATGTTTGAAATTCGTAACAAACAACCTACTTCACTCATATATTAATAACGTGTTTAATACTGCATTACTAGTTTCGGTGTTCAACTCATTGTCAGTAGGAGCTAGCTACGTAAATTTCAACTCAAAGATAATATAAAATGTATATGTCAAGCCGGCCGGGGTGACCGAGCGTTTCTAGGCGCTATAGTCTGGAACCGCGCGATCGTTACGGTCGCAGGTTTGAATCCTGCCTCGGGCATGGATGTGTGTGATGTCCTTAGGTTGGTTAGGTTTAAGTAGTTCTAAGTTCTAGGGGACTGATGACCTCAGAATTTAAGTCCCATAGTGCTCAGAGCCATTTGAACAATTTTTTTTTTTTTTTTGTATATGTGAAGAGCTGTTACAGTAAAAATAGATCTTCATACTGTTGAATTGTCACATTTTCTGTGGGAGAGCTATTTCGCAATCATTTAACCTTTATTTTCAATAAGTAACTCATAAATGTGATATGCCTTCTGGGATCTCCTATCCATACATTGATTTGCAAGTCATAGTGTCATCAGTGGACTAACTAACTTTTATTAAACAAAATTATTTTACATTGACTTCCACAACTCATTAAATAGAATTCTCAGAACACAGAAAATCACTTCTTCTGTTAACTCATATTCGAGTAATAGTAAACTACGGTTTCATAAACAGCGCAGATAGAATATCATAAAATAACAGTTATTCTTTCTTTAATTTTCTATAACCTAAAAGTGGATCAGTTTATTCAAATTTTTAGTTAATGCCCAAGTTGTACGGTAATTTTAATCATCTGCAGTATTGACATTACCTAAGAATTAGGAAGTCTAGCATACATGATTAAATTCTTACGACCCATCTCTGTGTGCATAACACGAAAACTGCATTCTTCGAATCGTAAATTGATGCAGTCCACGCGTAAAAATATGTTTAGCTCAAATGATGTGTGATTTAGTTTGTGGCTTCATTTGCTGAAAATAAAACTCTAGGTGGTGAGATGCGAGCAAATGGACTGTGTTGTTATCCATAATTGTCGTAAGTATTTCCAAAATTTCATGTTAAAACAACTGTGTGTTGATTCTCTCACAGAAATTACTACAATATAGCAGTAACAAGGAGCATAAACCTTTGCAGTAGTAGTGATTGACCTGAAATTTCGACGTGTTTCACTCGCCTTGTAACTGCTGTAGATAGCTATACATGATAATTGATGCAAATACTTTCTAACATTCAACAACTAAACTAATTGCCACTAAGTGTCTGGTGCACGTCCTGTGTTGTATACTTAATTTGCTCTACACACATCAATCGAATTATTGTGACATGATGCATGTTTTCATCTCAAAACGTTTCATTCTCTCTCTCCACCTGTCTCTCTCTCTCACTGTCTCTGTCAAACGACTGACACACACACACACACACACACACACACACACACACACACACACACACACGCACACAGAAAGAGAGAAAGAGGGGAGAGAGAGAGAGAGAGATACAAAGTACAGTGTACATAACAATTACGAGTGTCACCAACAGGGGTGAAAGTATACGATAACAAAAGCAAACACATTCCGCAAACGTGTCGTTAACGAGACAATTGCAAATGTGTGGCTACATCGAGTGTCACTGAACTCAGTATGAAATATTGTCCTATT
Source organism: Schistocerca piceifrons (assembly GCF_021461385.2). Lineage (NCBI taxonomy): Eukaryota > Metazoa > Arthropoda > Insecta > Orthoptera > Acrididae > Schistocerca > Schistocerca piceifrons. The sequence continues at coordinate 137,935,095 of NC_060144.1, forward strand.
TAGTCTGAATGTTAACGTTTCAACATATACGAGGGCACTTCGAAAAGTAAGTTACACATTATGATGGCAGGTAAAGTAACTGTTATTGAATGCTGTATCAGACATTAAAGTGACACAAAAACACGATATTATTTTTCAAGTCACGAAGCTTCCGTAAACAATGACCATGTCGTTCTATCAATCGTTTAGTTCCTCTTTGAAAGAAATCCACTTCTTGATCGCGGAATTATTTGAAAACTGCTAAGCGAACGGCGTCATCGTTGGAATAACTACTCCCCTCCAGGCGTTCTTTCAGCTTGCCGAGAAGACGTTGTATGATGTGGTCTGTGACTTGTGTCGGTGGCCCTTCTTCCCGATGAGTATCTGTCACGTCTGTGTGGCCTTGAACAAATAGTTGGCAGCATTTCATTGCGGCTTCATACGACGTTGCATCTGGTCTGTACACCGCCAGACTTACGCGATGAATCTGTGAGTGATTTAGATGTTCTGCCCACAAGAATCGTACTTCCCCGTGTTCTCTGACTTTGGTGTACGTTTCCAGTTGTCGCATCATTTCACTTGTACTTGGCGACGCAGCTGTTATTACTACCGCAGCAGGATTGTTGTAAGGGGAACGTTATTTTCAAACCTGTTCATATTTTATCCCTCTCAAACTTAATCATTTATTCGATGTTATTGTCAGGTACATAGTTAACTGCCATAGGCTGATGCTCGGAGATGAATTTCTTGCTGGAAATTTGATTTCATTTCATTTACCATTTAGTTACTGAGACGAGCAGCCACATTTCTTTTCATATATCAAGTCATAGAGTAGTCATCAACATGAGAGGAGAAAGTGGCCACTTAACTTCAAGTTGGAGACGCCTTCTTTTTTTCTTGTCTCTGGGAGCCGTGGGAGAGTTCGTTGGCTTTGGTTGTGCCTAGCTGTCTGGAGCAAGTCCCAACAGCAGAAGCGAACCTACCCACCGTTTTTAAAATCGAGCCCTTTGATCCGCCCTGTAGAATTTTACGCAGAACTTTCTAGCACTTCATGAATCTTGTCTCTGTTCAGCAAGAACCTGGAGGTAACGACAGTTCGTGCTTTCCCAATCCACTGGTAGGCATAGCAGCACAAGCATTTTAGCGGGCACCAGGGATTGGTCATTAACTGTGCCTCCAAAATGAGCTGACTCTGGAAACAGTCTCTGGAAGCTGGAGAGATCTGTAGAGATTGAATAAGACTCCCTAACCGTTCTTTTCACCAACCTGTCGTCTTGTAAAGTTGTGTCCGCAGCGCAGAAGACAGCTTGTCGGTCGTGGGATCTTCTTCGGTGGAAGCTGCTATGCCGTCGACTGGAACCTGTGCTTGTGCTTTTTATGGGCTCCCACTTTCCCAGGGTAGTCTCGGTATTTACAGAAGTACTCTAGTACTGACTATGATGGTAGCTGACTCTTTTCGTTACTGTATCCCTTTTTGTTAAATTTAAATAATCACAGTTTCTTCACTGTCCTTTACAACACTCAGTATAGCTTTCTTAATTGTACGGTAACTTCTCTGATAACTTCCGATAAAGAGTACAACATGTCTGCCCCGAAACAGAGATACATGTCCAACTCTGAAGAACGTCCGAAACAGTCTTACACGCCCGGCCCTCAGAACGACCGAAACATAGTTGCGTGACCGGACCTTCGGAATGCCGGAAATAGTTTGACTAGCGCAGCCGAAGTACTTCGTCTTCCACGGGTGCCAAAATGACCAGAAGGCGTCCGAAGCACTTCGGTTGCAATACCGTTATTCTTATGTCTCTCAAAACTAGTGAAATTTAATCAACAAAAACGGGAGACTCGTAGGGTAACCATGCGAGATTGTCATACTGAAAACCGGTTTAAATTCAATGAAAAGTATACAAATGATTAATATGAGACGTTAGGCGTTTTGGATCTGGATTAAGATGCCACTCTTGACTTGGATCCACCCTTGTATTTGGCGACCCCGCCAGGATCTTGAAATAGTGGTTTCCTTTTGATTTAAGGAGTCACGTCGAAAAAATAGATTGCAAGATATATGTTGAATAGTCAGTTAACTTTATTTGAACAATACCTACGCAATTCCGGTTGCATATTGACTGGTCAATGTTCTCTTACAGCACTGTCTGTGTTCGCCGTTGCCTTGCTTACAATTTAACTAGTTGAGAAACCCACCGTTGCCTGGGTGTTTATTTACATCTGTGCTCTAGAATTAGTACATGTGGAATTTATTTTTGACTTACAAAGCTTCTTTGTATACAACGTGTGAAGTAGCATAATTGGGGACATGAGCGAAGAAGTTGTTTGCTTCCAGTTGGTGTGATGAATGGCAACTATCCCTAAATGTGGAAAAATGTAAGTTAATGCGGATGAGTAGAAAGATCAGACCTGTAATATTCTTATACAGTATTACAAGTGCCCTGCTTGCCACAGTTAAGTCGGTTAAATATCTGGGCGTAACGTTGCAAAGCGATATGAGGTGGAACGTGAAGTGTTGGCAGAAGAGCCAACACTGTGTTGCTAGAGGAGGCCAAAATGCACGCGTTTAATTACACGCTGACTGGCGCGAGGTCTGGAACAGTTAAGGGAATTAATAGTAGCATATAAAGTACGTAGTTGATATAATACTTAACTTTAATCCACAATTGTAGAACATCGCTCTTGATGATACAGAAGTATAATAACAATAATAACTGGTAATGGCGCCTTGCTAGGTCGTAGCAAATGACGTAGCTGAAGGCTATGCTAACTATCGTCTCGGCAAATGAGAGCGTATTTGTCAGAGTAGTATCGCTGGCAAAGTCGGCTGTACAACTGGGCGAGTGCTAGAATGTCTCTCTAGACCTGCCGTGTGGTGGCGCTCGGTCTGCAATCACTGACAGTGGCGACACGCGGGTCCGACGTATACTAACGGACCGCGGCCGATTTAAAGGCTACCACCTAGCAAGTGTGGTGTCTGGCCGTGATACCACAGAACGAGCATGTGAGAACTGTGGTAGGGATGGCGAAAGGTCTACTTCGGTTTATTGGGATAATTTTAGAAAAGAGTGGTTTACTTGTGAAGGAGTCCGCATATAGGACGCTGGTACGACCTGTTCTTGAGTGCAGCTCGTGTGTTTGGGACGCGTGCCAGGTCGGATTCAAAGAAGACATGGAAGCAATTCAGAGACGGGCTGCTAGATTTGTTACCGGTAGGTTCGAACAACACGTGTTACGGAGACTCTTCGGGAACTCAAATGGGAATCGCTGCAGGGATGGCGACGTTCTTTCCAAGAATCTCTATTGAGAAAATGTAAAGAACCGGCATTTGAAGCTGGCTGCAGAACGATTCTACTGCCGCGAACATACATCGCACGAAAGGACCATGACGATACTAGAAATTAGGACTCATATGGAGGCATATAGAGCGTCGTTTTATTTGAGAGTGGAAAGGAAATGGCAGGTAGTGGTACAGGGCACAATCCGCCACGCACAGTAGGGTGGCTTGCGGAGTATCTATGTAGATGTGGATGCAGTTGTAGATATAGACGTAAAGAGCCGCTTAGAGCTGGCTATGTTAAAAGCAACTGACACTAAGGTCGAAGCCTGCAGCGTACGGTGTTTGGAATTGTGCTGTGTTTATAGTCATGGTGCAACATAAGGTCACCGGGAATTGTACACGTAGAAAACGAAATGGTAAATTATTAAGAATAAGTGGGATTCAGAGCCTAAAACCTCACTCGCCTGCGCCACTTCCGGTCAAAATTACAGTTTCTATGATTTTATATTGGGGAGAAGTAACTTTAAGCCTCTGTGAGTGACGGGTACTAAGAATCGAAATAATGCATGACGCTCTGATCAGAGTTTCGTTGCATCTCGCTTTCAGAATGAGACTCCAGAGAGAGGATTTAAGCCTGATGTTCGCTTCACTATCTAAACTGGATCTTTGGGACCATGTAGTCCTGAATCGTGTATTTAGTAGGACGCAACCGTTTTCTAGGTATTTTTATTCGCAAACAAAACGAAATCAAAATTTAATGAGGAGGCACCAAAATCGCAAAGCAAACAAATTTGCTTTTCGTAGCAAAGGATATATTCTTAATACAACCACAATATATCAGTCCTTAAGGTAAAAAAAAACTAGTAGCGCCATCTATTACTCGTTTTGTGTACTACGTAGCTAACAAAGTGACGATTAAGCATCCGAACTACTAAGCTGAGCAGACGATTTTGGATAAATCTTTGTCCACGTTCTGATACTGGTGAAATAAAGCCTATGCACGCTGCTCAAAGCTACGCTCAAGTAACCAATGAAAACACCGAGAAAATTAGTGTAGTAGTGCTGTACATTAGCGTGTTCAAACAGACAAACAGACGGACATCACGGTTTTATCATTTTCTTATTAATACGGGCATGTACGTGTATGCACATGAGTGCAAATTGAAGTAGCTTTCCACACTGACAGATTGAATTTACGCTATATTTTCCTTTGTACTGAAGTAATCTACCACACTGTGTAATTCATGATTATTGGACCACGCTTGCAATCAAAACGTTTAGCTTGGTCATGTACTGTAGAAAATGATATAATCAATGAACACGTGTTGGTCAGCGCTCTGGAAATGTTAAGCGAGGGACAAGCCGGACCCTCTGCAAAGCTAACAGTCTCACGGGAGACGGAGGAGTGTGAGAGACAAAGCGAAACGGAACTGGAGCGTAGCAGGATTACGCCGACGGCTGGGGGAGAAATGTACTGCACTCGGCCGGATAGCACGCACCCCGAAGAAAAGCGGAAGTTATATGAAGACGTCATTCACCCAGACCTGGTCGACAGAGTACTGATGAAACTACAGTGACTGCGCAAACATTTGACATTCATGCATTGTAAGGCGAACACTGCTTGAAAGAAAAATACAGAAGCAGAGAGTCACTGTCGGACAACAAAGCTCTAAGCCAGATTTATTCTCAGCTGACAGTCGCGGTGAAACACAAGGCCTTAGGCGATTTGCGATGGAAGAGAAGACAAATTTACAGTCGATGAAATTGTGGAGAGAATAGGTCATCGGAAAAATTACTGATGTAACAGAAGGTGAGTCAGTGGTCACTGAATGCCTGAAGTGCCACATGATGGCTCTGTAAAATAACACATAAACTCGCTCGGCAGTGGCTATGGTACATCAAATAGCTGTGTAAGCGATTCTCATAGAAATAAATAAGAATCTATTGTAGAATGTCCAGAGCAAGAATCCAGGCACGAAGAAATTCTAAGAGAGTGGGATGAGGAATAATCAGATTAGCAGAGAAAATAGCGGTCCTCACAACAGTTACAGAATAGTTGTAATTAATAAATAAAATAGATGGCGATCGGATCAGTCCAATGTGTGTGGCCGAGGCTGATGAAGTATAATCTCTGCTATGGTTTATGCAAAATCAAGCTGAAATAAATAGGAGAAACTGCTCCATTATAAGAACTGCGCCGATTAATAGTAGGCGGTGGGACAGCGCCGGAGATAGGTAAAGACATGAACTGGGTAACCAAGGACAATCGAAAATGAAGACATGATGAGACAGAAGAGATGCGCGAACTTGAAGCAAGATGTCCGAAGACATAGCGATAACGACTGAATTTGACGGACGGAAGACGCAAGCATTTTGTCACAGTTCATAAACACCGGTTACTCTGAGAAACTACGCTTGATTTATCCCCAGAGGTCTCGATCGAGCAATTTGAGAATGCTTTACCATTTCCTGCAGCCCGTCGCTAAAGACGTATTTTGTGTTCGGATACCTTCGGGAGAAGTGGCGGCCTGGACGCCAATACTCATGAGAGATTGCAAGATTTACGTAGAGTTCAGGAAGGCCTTTCTCGGTGAGTACTGGTCGAAAAGCAAGCAGGATCAAGTCAATCTCAGCATCCTGATGACAGAGGAATATAATGAATAGTGATATCAGAAACCTATTGAATGGTACGGAAAAATCAGTACCTTGATCCGCCTTATGATCCCCCTGAATTGATCAGGATCTGTTTAACCAAACTTTCAAACTGGCTTCAAAGAGAAATAACACTTGCAGGAACAAGCATGAGTGATATTAGATCATTTTAATCACTACTACAAGATTCGGAATAGGAAAGAAATGGTGAAGTGGTGAGGCACATGAACCCACACAATCAGAAATGCCTTTGAAAATCACAAATATTTCTAGAAGCAGAGAAATTGGGAACCATGGCACTATCCTCAACGAACAGGTTCTATAATGGAAGATTTGATAGAGAAATCTCAGCATGAATTCACGAACCATCAGAGAGAATTCAAATGTTCAGATGTGTGTGAATTACTAAGGGACCAAACTGCTGAGGATGCTAAGAACAATACACACACACAACCATGCCCGAGGGAGGACTCGAACCTCCGTCGGGAGGGGCCGCGCAATCCGTGACATGACGCCTCAAACCACGCGGCCACTCCGAGCGGCTCAGAGCTAATTACTGAAGTGAGAAGTGTGTACTACAGGCAAAATGTACTGCACGAAGAAGTTGTCTGATAATGTCAGAAACTGAGTGACAGGCTCGAGGCAGGCTAGTGGCACTCATGAAAAGGCAGAAATGACGTCAATGTATATAAGTTGTAAGGAAAGAAGGCGAAATTTCTCGAAAGAAATTGAGACAGAGACCCATAGTGGCTACCTAGTCTTATTTATAAATATAGGGGATAGGATTTTCCACTGTATACGTGACACTAGCAGTCAGGTCTCGATGATCAATGAGAAAGTTTTGTGGACATGTATAATAAACAATGCCTGGCGAGTCCTTCCCCTACAGAAGACAAAGATTAGAGATGCTGTGAGTGGAAAGTGTATGGAATTGAAGAAGCCGGTGGAAATTCAGTTTATGTGCCAGTTGCAGGAATGGAAGAAAACTCCCTGATGGTACCTTTAAGTTTGTAGATACTAGCATAATTGTAGGGTAGAATTCCTCAAATCATTACATGATGATAATAAAGTTGCAAGGAAAATTTGCTGAAGGAAACACTGGTGACAGGATGGAATGACTGATGTTTGATGACTGTTTAGCCAGAGAATGGATGGAACAGGTGCCATAGAAGTTGTGTGGAACTCTGTGAAGGAGTCGATGGGAGGGAAAAGTACTTGGATATGTACCAATATAAACACAGTGATAGAAGACAAATATATGAATTCGGCTGAGGTATGAGAGCACTTAAGAGAAGTGTTGTACCTTTGATAGGAATGTGTTCTCTGAAGATACAGGCACTATAACTAATTTTGTTTATCGTTTCAAAGTTAAGGAGTACTGGATGTTTTCATTGCACTCGTACCCTATTCCACTAATTTATAAGAAGAAGTTGAGGAAGAGATCTAGTCAATGATTACGAAGTGTGTACCTGAGCTAGTAGTTTCATCATATAACAGCTTGCTACTTTGTGTATCCAAGAAAGCTGGATCAGTTCTTTCAGATCAACATTATAATGTAACCTGCAACAGATCAGTCCGTGATGACTCAGAAATCTGAGGGACTGAACAAGGCATTATAATATGCCCCTATTCTGGTCCATCTAGATCTAGATAAAAAAATTTGCCTCACTTCACACATTTCACGAGTAAGATTAGATGCACATGTATTGCAAGAACAGAAACGAGATGGCAAGATAGTGCATTGCTTTTGTATTCAGAATGTTGAATAAGGCAGAGACGAATTATTCAGTTACCGAATTGAACTCTCTCGTTATTCAGAATGCTGAATAAGGCAGAGACGAATTATTCAGTTACCGAATTGGAATCTCTCGTCATTGTGTAGGGGTTCTCCAAGTTCCATTATTGACTATTTGAGAGAGTGACCCTAGTATACAGTGATAAATAAGGCCTTACAGTTCTCAATGATGACCAAACTGACGCATTGGCGACTATCGCAGTGGTAGTTCTATCTGCAGAAATTTATATTCATGATGCAATATTTGTCTGGAAACGATAACGTTATAGCAGATACGTTTTTGCAAACATCGACAAAGCTGACGCGAGGTAGTTGCAATGATCTACGTGAGAACTATTTCAATGTATTGAATGTGAGGGGACAGGATAAAGATCTGGTCTGGCAGGAGAAAACGAAGAGGAACAGAAAGGATGAGTTACATTATCCGTCAATTATAAAACCATCAGAAATAGAATAATTTGTCGTAGAAGAAGCCAAGGAGACGATAACTGTGTAGCATGTATACCAGCGGATTTTGTAAGTAACTTAGTTTGGTATGTGCATCTGCGCCATTAACATTTTGACACTCTTAAGTGTTATAACAAGTTAAGCAAATCTGCATATTTCAGCAACATGAGAAAGAGAGTCTCAAGTGTGCTTTCGACATGTAAAGCATACCAATTAGCAAACCAAGGAATACCTCACTTGAGCCTGGAATGTATGCAATAGTACCACCAAAACTGAGGAAAACCACTGCTACATACTTGTTTGGCCCCTTTCCTTGAACTCGATGTGAATTAAGAAACGTATAATGGAGAAGATGGAACTGACTTTTAACACGTGACACACACACCCTTGCATAACGAAATGGTTAGGTCCTCCACAAAAGCGTTCGTGGAGACCCTCTTGAAATGGGCTGGAAGAGTAGGAGGTGGAAGAATATGTCATGGCGCGGGAGAATGACATGTCTGTATGTCCAAATACCACCATGTACCACCTCCATTCCATAATTTATGCCTCCTTTTACGGGGCTGGCACTACCCAGAAGCATAACTTTCCGTGCCGCATCGGTTTGAGAATCAACCCAAGTTGATGTCCTGTCCAACAAATTTGTCTAATGTAAAACCGGTGGAATAGTTACGTGTAGCTATCTGTCGACAGCTCCGTGTCAACAAACCACAGTCCCGTAATTTATAGAAACTGTGTGACCTGTATCTAGATATATGGTGGCACATATCTCTAGAAACATACCACGTGTGCAAAGATTGTAGGGTAAGGAGTGGAGCTGATCATGAGCGACACAGGAAAGTCGAAAAATACTCGGCTGAGAGTAGTATTGGTTTCCTCGTTCCAAGACTTTTTTCTATGCATAGTATCAGAGCATTTCAGTACCTGGAGTCTGTTGTGAGACGTATCAGTATTGGTACTCAGTGGCGCTAAGGATATAGTTTCTGAAAACTGTTGGAAAAATATTTCTGATGACCCCTTTGAGATACAAGGCTACAATCCAACAAATATTTTTAAGTGTAGAGAACGTGCCTTTCAATACCAGAAAAACTTATATGCAATTTTCCATGGGTGTACAGGTATTACAATAGGCTGATAATTATGATAATTTCGTCTTTCGGGGAAGGGAAACTTAGAGGATATTCAAGAAGTACTTATATGTCCGGAAATAGTAGTGCTATGTAATCATATTTCCTTTGTGTTATGATACATAGATAATTAAAACAATGAAAAGCTGCAATTTACAATCGTATCCATAGTTAACAAGAACAAAATGCTCCAAATTTTGAGAAAAATGGAATGAAACACTACTGAGTCGAATAGACAGGCTGCTTATTTGGATAAGACATAAAATAAAGATGAACTATCTGGAGACGACACTCATAACGAACCCGAGAAAGTAAAGTAGTTAGATGGCACGTGGAACAATGGAAGAATCATAGTAGAGTAAATGAAAGAATTTCGTTATCTAGGAAACAAGATTTCACGGGGCAGCCTAAGTCAGTAATGCGTTACAAGCTAATTAGCACAGAAAAAAATCTTCATTCGGACGAAAGGATTTTCAAGTAAAGACCAAGTGAAATGCAACGCCTTTGTAAAAACAAAATCGTCTGCAAGTCGACAGTATGAGAAAGTTTAGAGAATTGTCTCAATGTTTAAAGTCCATCAAGTAGTCTTGACAAAGGATCAGGTCGGCATAGCACATACGGAAGTGCAACAAAATTGATAGGAGAACTTAAATCGCAAGTCTTTGGCAGAAAGAAGTAGTCCTCGCAAAACCCTGTGGCCTAAATTTACACAATGTGTATTCCAAGAAGCCTGTGTGACAGTCCTGTTCCCACTATCACGTATCTGTTTTAGGAAACCATGAGAATAAGGTAGGAGAGATTAGGCCACGTGCAGGGGCATATAGTCATATTTACCTCGATACATGAATGGAATAGAACGTAACATCAAGAATATTGGTGTGAAATATGCTCTGCTGTGCACCACACAGTGGCTCCTGCAGTAAATACGTAGACAGGTAGACGTATAACAATGTCATACGTACGAGCATAACAAATGGTCGATTGCCGAGTAACGTGTAGCATTGATAACGGGAAGGTTTCTGAAGAAAATACCAATACCTCATCATCGAATATGCTACTACAGATGGGCATCACAATAAAGAGAATAGATGAAGAACAAAGTGGAGAGGAACCTCGAAAACAGAAGAAGAAGAACAAGAAGAAGAGAAGTAGGAAGAGGTAGAAAATGGCTAGAGGCGTGTGATAAGGCTAGTACGAGAGGGCAGTAAAAGAGTCACTAGAGGAGAAAACTACAGGCTCAGATAAAAATGTATGAATGAATATGATATTACTGCGTAGAATAGGCACAATATATTGCAAAAATTAGACTTCTTAGTTTTGTTTCCGATGAAAGCTTTCACGTTTCATTGTGGTGAAAAGCACGGTTATCACGTGTCGTTGTCTCATTTAAAGACGTCACTTTTTTCCTGGTTCCGAGAGTAAGGAACGGAAGAATTTTAAGAGTTCTCTAACAACTCTGGGAGAGCTGCTGAGCTGCTAACGCAAAAAAGCAAACAGAACGTCTGCTAAATGCAAAGTGCAACCAAAGTTTTATCAGACAAGACTCGCTGGAACCCCCGCTGGTCTTATCCCAAGCAATTAAGGAAAGACAAATTGTTTTTTCTCTCTCCTTTCCTCTCATCTGGTATCTTCACTAAGACTGGAGCAGAAGGTTTTTACTGAGAGTTAGATGGGTGCACATGCCTTGAAAAACGTAAAAGACAAACTTTATGTTATTTAGTGAACATTTGTAAATACATCAATATGCTACAATGATTTCGACTTATCCCGCAAGTATTCCTTTGCGGAATAATGACGGAAAAGTAATTTTTATAATTTGCTTACACGTTGTATAATTCGCTCTTACAGCTTCGGTTTCTTGTGTTGGCATATAAATGCTTGTTTTTAATTTTCTGCTGCAGTTTTTTCATTTACTGATGTTGCTGAGTTATTTCTGCCAACTATTATTGATTTGGAATTCGCTGAGAGCGATGCGAGTACCGTGCGTGTCTCTTCATTTCGTAAAGAGTTTTTATTTAATACGATCCCAACTGGAATAAAGCTTGCAAGCTTTGCTGACATTAATATAACTCAGTTTTACTAAGTTATTAAGAAGTCAGTCTTCGTTAAATGTAGGCTAAGTCCCTGAATCATCATTTGCAGTACCATCAACACGTTCGTGTCAAGCAGAGAAAATTACAAACGGGAAATCTTTCTAAATTTCTGATTATCTGATATTTACTTAAGCAAATACAAGTTTCCTAGCCATTGTTTTAAAGTAAGACAGATCGTCAAGTGAAACCATTTCTATTACGAATCCTATGGCATGTAATTTCAATATGCAAGTTCTTCATAACCCTTCTCATTGACATTTTAGCGAAAGGCTTCCACCTTTGGTCTCGTTTATAACGGAAATAGTTGAAGATTAGTACCTTTCTTTTTAGTTTTTGAATATTGTTAATCATTTTAGACTTTTTAAAAAAAGTGCTTTTTAAGTTGTTAAATTATTATTCTTGAAACAGAACAGGGACACATGATTTTAGTATACTTGGCACGTTATTGTTATTGTTGTTGTACTCTTCAACTCTACATAATTATCGCAACCCACATCCATCTGAACATGCTTGTTGTATTCAAGCCTTGATCTCGCTGTACAATTTTTACCTCCTTACACCCCCTCCCCATCACCCACAAATTTCCGCCGTACTTCCTTCCATTACCATGGTGACAATTCCTTTATGCCTATGAATGTGTCGTACGAACCACGCCCTTATTTTAGTCAAGTTGTGCCATAAATTTCCTTTCTCCCCAGTTAGATTCAGTACTTCCTCACTTCTTATTCGATCTATCCATCTAGGCTTCAACATTTTTCTATAGCACCATGTTTCAAAAGCTACTATTCTCTTTTTGTGCGCACTGATATTCGTCCACGTTTCACTTGTTTTGAAAGATATACTCCAGACAAATACTTACAGAAAGGGCTTTCCAGCAGTTAAATTGGTGTTAGGTGTTTTTTTTAAAGAAATGATTTTATGCTATTGAGAGTGCATTTTAATTTTCTCATAATTTGACCAGCATTAATTATTTTACTGTTCAGATAGAAAATATTCATCTACTACTTTTAGTTTCTCATTTCCTAATCTAATTCCCTCAACATCACCTGATTTAATTCGATTACGCTCCGTTACGTTTTAATTTATTTCCCTGATTTTCATCTTATAACTTCTTTTCAATATAACATCCATTCCATTCAACTGATCCTTCAAGTCCTTTGCCATTACTTATGGAATAACAATGTCTTTGACAAACCTTGAAGTTTTTATTTCTTCTCTTACTGCTTTAATTCCCTTTCCGAATTTCTCCTAAGTTTACTTCATAGCATGCTCAACGAATAAATTGATACTTTAGGGAATAGCCTAAAACTTGTCTCACTCCCTTCTCAACTATGGCTGCCTTTTTAAGCCTTCAACTCTTCTAACTATAATCTGATTTCTGTACAATCTGCATGCAACCTTTCACTCTCTGTGTTGTATACCTGTTACATTTGGAATTTCAGAGAATATACTCCCATCGACATTGTTAAAAGCTTTATCTAAGTGTACAGACACTATAACCGTATCTTTGCCTTATTACAGTCTTCTAGGATAAGCTCTAGGGTCAGTTTTGTTTTGCTTGTTCCTACATTTCTCATGAACCAAACTGATCTTTTCCGACGTCGGGTTTTACCACTTTTTCAATTTTTCTGTAAATAATCGATATTAACATTTTGCAGCTTTTTTTTTGGTCATCAGTCTACTGTCTGGTTTGATGCTGCCCGCCACGAATTCCTTTCCTGTGCTAACCTCTTCATCTCAGAGTAGCACTTGCAACCTACGTCCTCAATTATTTGCTTGACGTATTCCAATCTCTGTCTTCCTCTACAGTTTTTGCCCTCTACAGCTCCCTCTAGTACCATGGAAGTCATTCCCTCATGTCTTGGCAGATGTCCTATCATCCTGTCCCTTCTCCTTATCAGTGTTTTCCACATATTCCTTTCCTCTCCGATTCTGCGTAGAACCTCCTCATTCCTTACCTTACCAGTCCACCTAATTTTCAACATTCGTCTATAGCACCACATCTCAAATGCTTCGATTCTCTTCTGTTCCGGTTTTCCCACAGTCCATGTTTCACTACCATACAATGCTGAACTCCAGACGTACATCCTCAGAAATTTCTTCCTCAAATTAAGGCCGGTATTTGATATTAGCAGACTTCTCTTGGCCAGAAATGCCTTTTTTGCCATAGCGGGTCTGCTTTTGATGTCCTCCTTGCTCCGTCCGTCATTGGTTATTTTACTGCCTAGGTAGCAGAATTCCTTAACTTCATTGACTTCGTGACCATCAATCCTGATGTTAAGTTTCTCGCTGTTCTCATTTCTACTGCTTCTCATTACCTTCGTCTTTCTCCGATTTACTCTCAAACCATACTGTGTACTCATTAGACTGTTCATTCCGTTCAGCAGATCATTTAATTCTTCTTCACTTTCACTCAGGATAGCAATGTCATCAGCGAATCGTATCATTGATATCCTTTCACCTTGTATTTTAATTCCACTCCTGAACCTTTCTTTTATTTCCGTCATTGCTTCCTCGATGTACAGATTGAAGAGTAGGGGCGAAAGGCTACAGCCTTGTCTTGCACCCTTCTTAATACGAGCACTTCGTTCTTGATCGTCCACTCTTATTATTCCCTCTTGGTTGTTGTACGTATTGTATATGACCCGTCTCTCCCTATAGCTTACCCCTACTTTTTTCAGAATCTCGAACAGCTTGCACCATTTTATATTGTCGAACGCTTTTTCCAGGTCGACAAATCCTATGAAAGTGTCTTGATTTTTCTTTAGCCTTGCTTCCATTATTAGCCGTAACGTCAGAATTGCCTCTCTCGTCCCTTTACTTTTCCTAAAGCCAAACTGATCGTCACCTAGCGCATTCTCAATTTTCTTTTCCATTCTTCTGTATATTATTCTTGTAAGCAGCTTCGATGCATGAGCTGTTAAGCTGATTGTGCGATAATTCTCGCACTTAACAGCTCTTGCCGTCTTCGGAATTGTGTGGATGATGCTTTTCCGAAAGTCAGATGGTATATCGCCAGACTCATATATTCTACACACCAACGTGAATAGTCGTTTTGTTGCAACTTCCCCCAATGATTTTAGAAATTCTGATGGAGTGTTATCAATCCCTTCTGCCTTATTTGACCGTAAGTCCTCCAAAGCTCTTTTAAATTCCGATTCTAATACTGGATCCCCTATCTCTTCTAAATCGACTCCTGTTTCTTCTTCTATCACATCAGACAAATCTTCACCCTCATAGAGGCTATAATGTATTCTTTCCACCTATCTGCTCTCTCCTCTGCATTTAACAGTGGAATTCCCGTTGCGCTCTTAATGTTAGCACCGTTGCTTTTAATGTCACCAAAGGTTGTTTTGACTTTCCTGTATGCTGAGTCTTTCCTTCCGACAAGCATATCTTTTTCGATGTCTTCACATTTTTCCTGCAGCCATTTCGTCTTAGCTTCCCTGCACTTCCTATTTATTTCATTCCTCATCGATTTGTATTTCTGTATTCCTGATTTTCCCGGAACATGTTTGTACTTCTTCCTTTCATCAATCAACTGAAGTATTTCTTCTGTTACCCATGGTTTCTCCCCAGCTACCTTCTTTGTACCTATGTTTTCCTTCCCAACTTCTGTGATGGCCCTTTTTAGAGATGTCCATTCCTCTTCAACTGTACTGCCTACTGCGCTATTCCTTATTGCTGCATCTATAGCGTTATAGAACTTCAAACTATCTCGTCATTCCTTAGTACTTCCGTATCCCACTTCTTTGCGTATTGATTCTTCCTGACGAATGTCTTGAACTTCAGCCTACTCGTCATCACTACTATATTGTGATTTGAGTCTATATCTGCTCCTGGGTACGCCTAACAATCCAGTATCTGATTTCGGAATCTCTGTCTGACAATTATGTAATCTAATTGAAATCTTCCCGTATCTCCCGGCCTTTTCCAGGTATACCTCCTCCTCTTGTGATTCTTGAACAGGGTATTCGCTATTACTAGCTGAAACTTGTTACAGAACTCAATTAGTCTTTCTCCTCTTTCATCCCTTGTCCCAAGCCCATATTCTCCTGTAACCTTTTCTTCTACTCCTTCCCCTACAACTGCATTCCAGTCGCCCATGACTATTAGATTTTCATCCCCCTTTACATACTGCATTACCCTTTCAATATCCTCATACACTTTCTCTATCTGTTCATCTTCAGCTTGCGACGTTGGCATGTATACCTGAACTATCGTTGTCGGTGTTGGTCTGCTGTCGATTCTGATTAGAACAACCCGGTCACTGAACTGTTCACAGTAACACACCCTCTGCCCTACCTTCCTATTCATAACGAATCCTACACCCGTTATACCATTTTCTGCTGCTGTTGATATTACCCGATACTCATCTGACCAGAAATCCTTGTCTTCCTTCCACTTCACTTCACTGACCCCTATTATATCTAGATTGAGCCTTTGCTTTTCCCTTTTCAGATTTTCTAGTTTCCCTACCACGTTCAAGCTTCTGACATTCCACGGCCCGACTCGTAGAACGTTATCCTTTCGTTGATTATTCAATCTTTTTCTCATGGTAACCTCCCCCTTGGCAGTCCCCTCCCGGAGATCCGAATGGGGGACTATTCCGGAATCTTTTGCCAATGGAGAGATCATCATGACACTTCTTCAATTACAGGCCACATGTCCTGTGGATACACGTAACGTGTCTTTAATGCAGTGGTTTCCATTGCCTTCTGCATCCTCATGTCGTTGATCATTGCTGATTCTTCCGCCTTTAGGGGCAATTTCCCACCCCTAGGACAAGAGAGTGCCCTGAACCTCTATCCGCTCCTCCGCCCTCTTTGACAAGGCCGTTGGCAGAATGAGGCTGACTTCTTATGCCGGCTGCCAATGATGATTATTTATCAAAATTTAGGCAGTGGCAGGGATCGAACCCGGGACCGAAGACGTTTTGATTATGAATCAAAGACGCTACCCTTTTTTTTTTTTTTTTTTTTTTTTTTTTTTTTTTTTTTTTTTTTTTAGATCTCATTTTGTTCTATATTGTTCGTTGAATTTGTTCGTGGCGGACGTCCGATGACACTCGTTCAGGTGATCGTTAATTCGTTCACTCAGTTGCTTTGTTACAGAGGGTAGCTAAACCCTCTGACCGAACACGCTGAGCTACCGTGCCGGCACCCCTAGACCACGGGTACTTCCTGCTATGATTTAATAAACTGATGCTTTGGTAGTATTCACAGCTGTCCGTATCTACTGTTTTTAGTCTGTCTCACACATCTTGCACATCAGGTGGAATGATTTAGTTGGTTTGGCTCTCCTAACGATATCACTATTTCTGAGAAAATGTTGTCTACTCCACAGGCTGTGTTTCGAGTGAGGTCTTTAAGTCCTCTGTCAATTTCTTCTCGCAGGATCATTTCACCCATCTCATCTTCATCTGCTTCCTCTTCCCTTTCTATAATACCGCTTAATGTTATGGTTAGGTGGTTTCTTATTCTATGACTGAACACAACTGTGTAATCTGTAATAATACTGTTTAATATTGCAATTTTGTCACCGAAATATAGTCTTTTACACAGTTTACAATGTGACAATGTTAAGACAGTTGTAAAAATGTTGCGTCTCGGCCTTTGAAAATGAACTAATCCTAAACACAACAGTATTAAATTTTAACTCTCAGAAAGTTTAATAATCCTAAACAGAATAATTAAATTTTAACTAGAAGTTTCTTTACAAAATTATTCTTGCGATTACATTATGATGTTGGCCAGTACCACGATAATCAAATGGTTCAAATAGCTCTGAGCACTATGGGACTTAACATCTATGGTCATCAGTCCCCTAGAACTTAGAACTACTTAAACCTAACCAACCTAAGGACAGCACACAACACCCAGCCATCACGAGGCAGAGAAAATCCCTGACCCCGCCGGGAATCGAACCCGGGAACCCGGGCGTGGGAAGCGAGAACGACCACGATAATCATCCGGTTCAAAGATTGATATTATTTTTAGGATGACAATCAAGTCTACAGAGGATGGTTAGTTTTGTGATAAGTCGAGCAAAATATTACCTAAGTTCGCTCGAGTTTACAGTGGATGAAAGCTGGTGAACCAACAAGCTTATGCCTCTGCACATTGTATTTACCTTAGCTGCGATGAGTTGTCGTCTTCCTGGCTGCTCTCGCCCTCTGAAATTCCTATGAAACTAGTTAAACCTTCGCTGAATTTTCCAGCAGAAACTCTCCCTATGTTTCTAGATATTCGAGAAAACATGAACTGCACATTGTATTTACCTTAGCTGCGATGAGTTGTCGTCTTCCTGGCTGCTCTCGCCCTCTGAAATTCCTATGAAACTAGTTAAACCTTCGCTGAATTTTCCAGCAGAAACTCTCCCTATGTTTCTAGATATTCGAGAAAACATGAACTCATCCCTAGTCTCAGACTATGGCGACATACACTCGCATGGCTAGAGCGATGTGTACATTATAATGCCGTCTCAGTTCTTGCAAGAACAATTAACTAACTGGCTGATTTGTTTCTCCACAGTTGGAGCTGAACGACGCTACAACTAATTTCTAGCTGTAGGTCAGCTGCTGTGAATGCAGTGTTCACATAAATTTCTCATCTGCGTCATACAGAGCGTTATGCACTCCATTCTGCAGTAGACGCCAGTTCAGAGAGGGGTCCCCCAAAATTTGTCTTGCCTTTCTCATAGCCAAACTATCTCCCCACCTGGGCTCTTTCGTTCTCCACGTCACGGCTTTTTTCGACCAATAGGAGCATTCCTCTTATTTTGTGGAAACTCTCTCTACCAATATCAAGGGTCCTAGTATTAAACTGTATCGAAATCTCAGCACTTTACTCTTTCCTAGTTCGTTTCCGCCAATAGGACGTTTTGTGCCTGCTCCAGATGCCTAAAAAGTTACATGTGTCTATCACGTGTGTACCACTTGCAGTTCACATGATCGAATAAGTCACCGGTTTTGTTCGTATCCATTTGGAATTCCGAAATGCAGTTTTCTTAAGCTTCTTTTTGTCCTACTTCTGGTGGCCCGTTACTCGCGCTGCAGTATGTGTCACCTGTCCAGTCGCTGACTCTCGATATGGGACGCCCCCCATAAGACCATTCTGTAGTGCCTCTCGGGGTGCAGCCTCTGGCCTCTGCATTTGCCCGTGCTGGCTTCCACACGAAACGTTTCCTCTCGCTGCTTGTTTCATCTTCTGCTCATTGACATGCATTATATAGGTGTGGTGTGTTAGTAACGTCGATTGAGTGTCATCCCTTTTTTACATACTTATAGGCGTATATGGTCATTACCGCCAAAGCAAGTTAAGTGTCACATTCACCTTCCCATTATGATGTTTAAAACTCTTATGTAAGGTGCGAAATTGACCTTCATTTATTCTTCCACCTCACAACTGTTTTCTTTTCTTGTTATTGATATTTTGCAGCTACCATTTATGAAATGTATGCTTTGGTAGTATTCACAGCTGTCAGCACCTACTGTTTTTAGTATTTAAATTATTACATTCTTCCCAAAGTCTTCCACCTTTCAACTTTTCTTTCAATGTTTAGTACTGGTTTTTGCTCTGAGCTCTTCATATTCATACATTTGCTTCTCTTCTTTCCAAAGGTTGTAACACCATAGCTCTTAAGCTGTACGGATTTATTTTGCTTTTGTTTCATTTAATGTTCCATCATTGAGCTTCTGTAAATGTGTTTCATTCAATAGATAACACAGAATTGTACACTCCTTTCTTTGTACAAACTTTAATGGTTTGGTTCAATGCAAAGTAGTGTATCTTTCATTTAAACTCTTTGTCTCATTTGGAGGGAACAAAACTTACTGTATATAATTGTAATTTTGTGTGAATAATTTTTTTGTAGAGATGTCAATATGTGTAAATGTTTTGTTTTATTTAATGCATTTGGTTGCTGTTATGTAAACTGCTGATCCTCACTTAGGATTCTTAGTTATTCTGTATGTAAAAGTTGTTGTGGTTCCCCTCGGGAACGGAACTGTGTAGCGCGCGCAAATTGTGGTTGGCCTAAGTAAAAAAGGTGGAACTGATAGTCAGTCGGGGACGAGCTACGAGTCGGAGACGAGCTACGAGTCGGAGACGAGCTAAGAGTCTGTGCACTGCCATGTAAAAGATGCATATTGTTCTGCTTCCGAAAGAGGCTTTTTCTGCTACTTTCCAATGCCTCGGATGGATGGATAAATAGCTGGAACGATTCTGGATTTGGTATTCATCATCGCCACCAAGATGGGGCCAGAGTCCAGCAATTCTGCCTGCGAACCCACCTACCAACATGCAGTTGCCACCACGTTGCGCAATCACTGTAACGTAATACTATAATGGTGTACGGTGAAGGATCAGCTTAATGGATGTGTTAGTGTGTTCAAATATAAGGTAAATTTTATCTGAATTTATGTACCTACCCTGATTTTTTTTCCTCATCATAACACCTCTCAGGTTCCTCTCCGTTTGAGCTAAAGTGATATCCGAGTGTCCTTACTAAAAGAACATTAAAGCCTAATATTTTGCTCATTAATGCTTCTTCAACATAGTAAAAAGAAAGTTAAAATTAAGGTGGCAAGAGAGTGAGTTAAAGTAAGTGTTGTTTGCTGAAAATATTCCTATTAAAACTGCTTATTAAAGTGCTGTTGCTAACTTCAAAATTAAAAGTTCTTAAGACTGAGGCTTATAAAGTTTTGCTTAGTAAATGATCACATTACTGTCTGTTGTAAATCGCAGAAAGTGAGTCAATATCTTACATGTATGTTAATTTTGTGTCTCACTGTAGTAAAAGTGGAAAGCTGCAGTTGTGAAACGTTATATACTCATGTTTGCTAAGTGTTTGTCTCTCTTGTGTATTAGAAGTGCATATTAATAGTATAAAAGGATCCACAGTTTGTCTATTGTGAAAGACCACTAATTATAAAAACCATATTTTCTTTAAGCCCTGAAAGTAATAGTGTGTTTCGGTATCTCTTATAATTTTGCAAATAGTTTCTGCTGCTCTAACTGTTAGTTTCAATCTTACCGTAAACATATGTATGTGTCAGAGTTAATTGCACTCGCGTGTGGCCAAGTATAGGTTGTGTTTATCCATTAGAGTTTCTAATAACTATTTTCTTGAACGAGAATGTTAATCATTCTCTTGCCTAGTTAGGCTGGCGACCATTTTCTTTATCAGTTAAACAGTGCAGATAGGCAAAATTTTGTTTGTTACTGTTCGAATATTTACGTAATCCTGACTTTCACTTCCGATAAGCCACCTCTGTTAGGTACCATACGGTCAACATAACAAAATTCCTCTCAGAGGGTAACACTGCTCTGTTGCTATATACCATAATTGCTTTAACAAAATAGTTTTATTTCACAACCTGTTTCCAGTTTCAAGGTTATGGTACAGTAGTAACAGACAGGAGTGTTATACGTGGCTTTTCCGTGACAGGACTATTTGTTCTGTAGGGGCATAATAAGTAATAAACCAAATTTGGTATTTGATTACGTAAGCTATGTAAATGCTGTTGTAGTGTTATAAGCTCTCTTTAATTTTCCGATGGATGGCATCTATCTTTCCCCTAGTTAAGCATGCTTCAACAGCCATGTATTTGTGATTTATTCATTTTGCACTTTTTTGTCGAGCTACTGTTTTAGAGTCTGTATTTCCTTCGCTTGCTTCATGTAAAAGATTTTTTCATTTTCTTCTTTCCACAATGAAATGCAATACATTCTGTATTATCCAAGAATTACCTATTCGACCTTGTCTTTCTACTTATTTGATCCTCTGCTGCCATCACTATTTCACCTCTGAAAGCTACATTCATCTTATGTTATATTCCTTCACCCGTTTCAATCAATTGTTATGTCATACGCCTTCTGAAACTCTCAGCGACTCCTGGTTCGTTTAACAAAGTCCTATTTCCTAAAGTTTTGTAATTTCTTGAGTTTTAACAACTCACTACTGATAAAGTATGATCAGAGGCCACATCTGCACCTGAATATGTCTCACAGCTTAAAGTCTGGTATAGGAATTTCTGCTTACCATCATATAATCTGGTTGAAAACTTGCTGTGCCTCTAGGTCGCTTCCACAAATACAACATTTTTCATGACTTTTAAGCAATTAACGATTAAATTATACTCTGTGCAGTGTTCTGCCAGGCGGCTTCCTCTTTCGTTCCTTTCCCACTGTCCACGCTCTCCTCTTTTTTTTCTTCTGTTCCTTTCTCCACTACCGAATTACAGTCACCTGTCACAATTAAATTTTTGTGTACTATCTGTATAGTTTTCTTTATCTCATAATACATTCTTTCCATCTCTTCAGCATTTATGGACTTAATGGGCTACTATTGTAGTTGTCCTCGTGTCTATATTGGCTACGATAATGGGTTCACTTTTCTTTTTACTTATTTATTATTGGGCCGACTCTTGTATTACTCCTGTTTGATTCTGTGTTGATAACGCTGGAGTGACCTGACCAGATGTGTTTTCCTGTTTCCCCTCTTAAGAAATTCCCACTATATCTAACTTCACACCAAGTGAGGTGGCGCAGTGTCTGGCACCATGGACTCGCATTCGGGAAGACGACAGTTCATATCCCCGTCCGGACATCCAGATTTAGCTGTTCTGTGATTTAACTACATCGCTCCAGACAACTGGCGTTATGGTTCCTTTGAAAAGGACATGACCGATTTCTTTTCCCACTATTCTGGAATCGGAGCTTGTGCTCTGCCCGACGACTGAGCTGCCGACGGGACGTCAAACTGTTATCCTCCTTCCTTCCTTATAAATTCATCCTATCCATTTCACTTTTTAAATTCAGTAATCTACCAACACGATTAGGAATCTATCTTCCCACTCTCCGCGCCGTCGAATGATAGTATTATTTTTTGTGATGACGACATCCTCTTGAATCCTCTCCGACATGTGATCTGTTGGGTGGACTATGTTTCCTGTGGCCATGTTGGCTAATCTGATCAGTCTGTCATCCAGATTGTTGCCCCTACAACTACTGAAAAGGTTGCTGTCCCTCTTCTTGAACAGCGTGTTGATGTGGCCCCTTCACTGATACGCTTCTGTAGTGGTTCCTCCTGAGGTAAGGTGAGGGCAGACAAGCCACACCACTTCGGCTAGGGTGGTTCAGGTTATACAGCTTTCAACTGGAAAAAATTATGAACAATTAATGAGAGAATGAAAGAAAAAATGTTTCGGCAGAAAACTAAAATTCACTGAACTTATAAATTTTTCTCCTTATTTGACGTTGTGTACTGTAAGTGACATTGATATACAGGAATCGCCATTCTTAAACTGATAAAAATATGCATGCTAATGAAGTAAAAGAATTTTTAAGAATTTTTGATAGAAGAGTGGCAGTTACAAGGAACAGAGGATATATACATTGATGGGAAAAAATCGCAACATCAAAATTAATTAGTATAGAGTAATGAAATTTTGGGAATATATTATTCTAGGTAACATATTTAAATGATCAACGTTGCAAGAACACTGGTTAATGTATTCGCGAGATAAGCCATTCAAAATGTGAAGTAATGACGTATTAATAACCGGTATAACCACCAGAATGTTGAATGCAAGCATTCAAACGCGAATGGATTGTGTTGTCGCTTTGTGGGCTGGAGTTCCATGCCTATTTCTCTCGGCCGGCCAATGCTGGAATGGTTCATGCTGGTTGTGGATGACGTCGGAGCTGCCGTCCGATGATGCCGCATACGTGCTCGACTGGAGAAAGACCTGGTGATCGAGCAAACCAAGGTAACATGTCGACACTCTGTAGAGTATGTTCGGTTACAACAGCGATTTGTGGGCGAGCGTTGTCCTGTTGGAGAACACCCCATGAAATGCCGTTCATGAATGGCAGCACAACAGGTCGAATCACTCTGTAGAGTATTTTCGATTACAACATCGATTTGTAAGCGAACGTTATCCTGTTGGAAAACACCCAATGAAATGCCGTTCATGCATGCGAGCACAAGAGGTCGAATCACCAGACTTGACGTACAGTTTTGCAGTCAGGGTGCTTGGGATAACCACGAGTGGTCCTGCTGTTGTACAAAATCGCGCCCCAGGCCATACCTTCAGGTGCAGTTTCAGTGTGTCTAGCATGCAGACAAGTTCGCTGTAGGCTCTCAAATGGCCTTCTTGTAACGAACGCACGATTTTTGAGCGAGCGTTATCCTGTTGGAAAACACAGCATGAAATGCCGTTCATGAATGGCAGCACAAGAGGACGAATCACCAGACTGACGTACAGTTTTGCAGTCAGGGTGCATGGGATAACCACGAGTGGTCCTGCTGTCATACAAAATGCGTCCCAGGCCATACCTTCAGCTGTAGTTTCAGTGAATCACTCTGTAGAGTATTTTCGGTTATAACATCGATTTGTGAGCGAGCGTTATCCTGTTGGAAAACACCCCATGAAATGCCGTTCATGCATGGGAGCACAAGAGGTCGAATCACCAGACTTGACGTACAGCTTTGCAGTCAGGGTGCTTGGGATAACCATGAGTGGTCCTGCTGTCATCCAAAATCGCGCCCCAGGCCATACCTTCAGGTGCAGTTTCAGTGTGTCTAGCACGCAGGCAAGTTCGGTGTAGGCTCTCAAATGGCCTTCTTGTAACCAACGTACGGTCATCACTGACGGCGAGGCAGAACCAGCTTTCATCAGAATATACAACAAATTTCACTCCTGTCCTCCAGTGAGCTCTCGCTTGACACAACTGCAGACGCAAATGATGGTGATTTGGCGCCAGAGGAATGCATGCTAGAGGCCTTCTGACTCGGAGCTGTCTTTGAAGTAACCGATTTGTAACAGTTCGTTGTGTCACTGTGGTGCTAACTGCTTGTCAGATTGATGCGGTACGATGCGCTAGCCTTCCTTCTCAGTAGTGTCATGTGGCCGTCTGGAGACCAGACCTGCCGGCCGGAGTGGCCGAGCGGTTCTAGGCGCTTCAGTGTGGAACCGCGCTGCTGCTACGGTCGCAGGTTAGAATCCTGCCTGGGGCATGGATGTGTGTGATGTCCTTAGGTTAGTTAGGTTTAATTAGTTCTAAGTTCTAGGGGACTGATTACCTCAGATGTTCAGTCCCATAGCACTCAGAGTCATTTTTGAGACCAGACCGGTCTTGTTGAGACCGTACATTCCCGTGACCACCGCTGCCTATAGTCATGTACAGTGGCTACATTTCTGTCAAGTTTTCTACAGTATTGCAGAAGGAACATCCAGCTTCTCGTAGCCCTATTACACGACCTCGTTCAAACTCAGTGGGGTATTGTTACTGGCGTCTTTGTAGTTGTGACTAACATCGACTCACGACGTCCTATCTATAAGTTAAGTTACGCTTCCGATCGTTACGTACCTGATTTTTCGGCTCATATTGGCACTACTAGCGCCACTCCTATGCGACTGGCACGATTTTGAGTGGGGTTGATCTTTCAGATGTAGAAACATTGATATCATCTTTCGTGTACGTCGCACTACTTCTTGTTGTTGCGATTTCCTTTCTGTCATTGTATTACAACGAATTCCTATACCTCACACTAATTTTACTTACGAAGTTCCGAAATTATTGCCTCCCAGTTATTTTCACTGAAACTACAACAGCTACAAATATCACAGTAACACAGTTTTATACAGTGAGATTTCCGCTACGTACTGCAGTTGTGCAACATAGTCACCATAGCTCGTTATGTACTTAGTGATGAACAAGAACCTGCAATCGACGAATACATGCTTCTACGAAGTATAACCAGTAAGTGCGAGCTCGAGGAGATCATAACCGAAATTTGATGAAAGCCACCATAGAAGAATGGATGTTCAACTGATCGAACTTCATTTTCAACAATGAATGATTTTAGATTTTATTTTTATTAGTTTCTCTATGTTTGGAAAATGTTGCTCCACGACTGTACAGGGTGATTCAAAATTCCTATCACAGGCTTCTAGGGCTTTTAGAGGGGACTTGATGAAGTTTTCATAAGGAACCTTTGTTGGGAAATGTACCACTCGGAAGTAAAATTAGTTTAAGGATCGGGCCACTTTCAAATCTGTCGCTTTACGGTAAGCACACAAGCTGAGAAGAGGAGACCGTCGTCATTCCCTGTTGTAGTTATTACATCACATAAAATCTTCGTCCGATTACAACAATGGCTGCGAGAAATTAGTTCGTGCGAAACCAAGAGGGCTGACTGTGGTGCTCCACGAACGTGCAGCACTCTCGACTTTGAAGAGGAGGTCGTTCGTCACGGAGAGGAGAACCTGAGGACAAATACTCGAAACACTGTCCATTTCATGTGCTGCTGCAGCACACATGTCACTTGTCCATCTGTATGCGTTCCGTGAAGCGGGGGATGTAAAGTGATGCCATCCCCAAACTAATTTTGCATGCAAATGGTACATTTCCGGACGTGGGTTCCTCATCAAACCTTCATCTACTAAGTCCCCACTACAATATTTAGAAGCCTGTAATAGAAATTTTGAATCATCCTGTGTTTTACGTTAATTAATAGTCGCTTCAGTTGCTAATATGCTCGCTGTTTAAGTCTACGACCGGTTTTGGCCTCCACATCGAGGCCATTTTCAACTATCTCTGAAACCGTCATTGTAACGGAATAGATATATTTTACATAATGTGACACGAAAAACGAAGTTTACACATTTAAAATATAAGTACAAAAATAATCTTACACTGTGAGTGGTGAGGAAACATCAAATGATTGATGAAAAATTAAGTTCAGGGAGATTTAAAGGAATGTGCTCAATAATATCGTAGCAAAAACGTAAGGATAGCTACATTCGACAAGTGGAAAGGTACTTTAAAACGCTATTGAAGGAACACATGTGTAAGTAGGCTGTTTAGGTTTTTATGTTGGTAGCGCCACGTAGCGCTCTGTACAAATATCAATGACTGTGCTGTGTGCCGTCTGTGGCTGGTTGGCATTGTTAGAACATTCACTATTGTAGTGTTGGGCAGTTGGATGTGAACAGCGCGTAGCGTTGCACAGTTGGAGGTGAGCCGCCAGCAGTGGTGGATATGGGGAGAGAGTTGGCAGAATTTTGAGAGCGGACGATCTGGACGAGCGTCCGTCAGAAAAAGGAAATTTGTAAGACTGGATGTCACGAATATATATATATATAATGAGTTTTGAACACTATTAAGGTAAATACATTGTTTGTTCTCCATCATAGTGTTTCATTTGCTAACTATGCCTATCGGTAGTTAGTGCTTTCAGTAGTTAGAATCTTTCATTGGTGCTCGCTGTATTGCAATAGTTCGAGTAACAAAGATTTTTGTGAGGTACGTGATTCAAGAAAGGTTTAGGTTATTGTTAGTCAGGGCCATTCTTTTGTAGGGATTATTGAAAGTCAGATTGCGTTTCGCTAAAAATACTGTTTGTCAGTTTAGTGTTGATCAGAATAAGTAAAGAGCGAAATGTCTGAGTACGTTCAGTTTTGCTCAGGTGTTTGAAAATCAAATAACGTAGAGGTTTTCCAGCACTGTCATTTATAAATTTTTTCAAAGGGGATGTTTCACATGGAAGTGAAAAGGAATAATGTAGGAAGTAAATCCACCTTCGCAACGCAACATATACATTATCGTTACACGATGCACGGTATCAAAAGCAGCTTGGAAAATCTGCATACAATGAAGAAGGGTCGTTTTTGGACACACGAGATACGCTGATAAATGGGAAACCTTCTTCTTTCAAACGTGATCGAATGAAGCGTCGATGTCTTTCATCTGTGGAGGTATTATGGTGGCATTCATGCGCAGTCTTGAATCTTTTCCCACCAACAGAAATCGTCATTCGCTGGCAGATGGCCTAGGTGTGAGAACGTGTAGTGAGTGCTCATCAGTTTCCAGTGAGTTGTCAAATGACAGAAAAAGTTGGAACGGCAATGTTGCATCAAATTTTGCCAAAAGCTTGATGATACAAAAACGGAAAACTGTGAGCTTCAACAGGCCTTCTACGACTGTGCCGTCAGCAGTTCAGAGGTAAAGGAGCAGTACCACCCCGTCAGAGATGACCGCACATCGATGGACAGCGAACTGTGTTCAGACATCCTCTGAATGAGGCAAAATGACAGTGTCATTGAGCAAGCGCGGTCTTTGGTCATAGATGACCATCTTATCAGATTAAGA
The DNA here is from genome assembly GCF_021461385.2 of Schistocerca piceifrons. Lineage (NCBI taxonomy): Eukaryota > Metazoa > Arthropoda > Insecta > Orthoptera > Acrididae > Schistocerca > Schistocerca piceifrons. The sequence continues at coordinate 137,962,634 of NC_060144.1, forward strand.
GAACATGCGGAGGAGACCGATCAGTACATTCGTATCAAAAGTAATTAGAAATGAGCAGAAGCAACGCCATTTGGAAATCAGAAATTACATGCTAAACAGTCCAAAGAGTAGCCCCAGCTTTCAGGTAATTATATCTGCAGATCAAGAGACGTGAGTTTATAGGTACGACCAAGAAACCAAGATGTAGTCGTCACAATGGAAACATCGATCACCACCAAGGTCAAAGAAAGGATGGCAGCCCTGCAGCAATGTCAAGGCACGTTGACTTTTTTCGACTCTCATGGGTTAGAGGATCCTGAATATGAACTGTGAGGCCAAATCATCACGAAACGTCCACTTAGAAAAATTATGAATTACTGTGCTGGTAAACCTCTTAAGTTTTTTGATTTACAAACAGCTGAGCAAAACTCAACGTACTCAAACACTTTTCTCTTTACTTATTCTGATCATCACTATAGTGACACACAATATTTTTAGCGCAACGCAATCTGACTCTCAATAATCCCTACAAAAGAATGGCCCTGACTAACAATAACCTATACCTTTCATGAATCACTTACCTCACAAAAATCTTCGTTACTCGAACTACTGCAATACAGCGAATGCCAATACTGCCAGCTAAATAAAAGATTCTAACTACTGAAGGGACTAACTACTGATAGGTATAGTTGGCAAATGAAAGATTTTGATAGAGAACAAACAAGATATTTATCTTAATAATGCTCAAAAGCCATCATATATATCTATCAATTCATGACATCCACCTTCACAAATTTCCTTTTTCTGGCGGATACACGTCCAGATCGTCCGCTTATAGTAACCTCTCAAAACTCTGGCATCTCTCTCTCCCCACATCCACCACCACTGGCGGCTCACCTGCAACTGCACAACGCTACGCGCTGCTCACATCCAACTACCCAACATTACCATAGCGAATATTCCAACAATGCTAACGAGCCACAGACTGCACACAGCACAGTCAGTGATTTTCATACAGACGGCTACGTGGCGTTACCAACATAAAAACCTAAACCAGCCTACTTACATTGCCCAAAAAAATTTGTAAAATTTTTTGAGGGAAGCATCGGGGCTATGTAAGTAGGCTATTTAGGTTTTTATGTTGGTAACGCCACGTGGCGCTCTGTATGAAAATCACTGACTGTGCTGTGTGCAACCTGAATATGGTGGTCCCTTCAAATAACAGACAGTACTTCATTTATAATACCATCGGATAAGTTATCAATTAATTTAATAATTGTTACAGCACAACCCTGAATAAGGCACAAGTTTTTAACAATATTATCGCTTAACTAAGTTCACTAACGCCCAGGTATTAATACCATTGCACACAGCTTTCCAAATCCTAAGCGAATCATCAAGATCGGCGAAGCGGTATCCGCGGCGGCGCAGGCGGCGTGTTACTGCTGAGAGCAGGCTGTGAGCTCGTTACCAAACTCGCTTTGTTGCGGCAGTACGTGCTGTTTGTGGTGGGTTCAGTACGTACCAGAAGAGGACGTTGTGCGGCCTCCCAAACTAGCCGGGCGGGTATCTGACACGCACTGCAGTCGGATGCGGCGACCGGAGGTGTCGCTTTCAAAACATCTGGCTGCTGCACAAGAGAGGGGGCGTGGTTGCAGCTTCAGCATAGAGAGTCGGTTAGTAATGGCTCTACGCAGCGACTCTGCTACGACGTCATGCTGTTACAGAAAAAGGTTCAAATGGCGATAAGCACTATGGGACTTAACATCTGAGGTCATCAGTCCCCTACACTTACAGTTACTTAAACATAACTAACCTAAGGACATCACACACATCCATCTCCCTGGCAAGATTCGAACCTGCGACCGTAGCAGCAGCGTGGTTCCGGACTGAAGCGCCTAGAACCGCTCGGCCACATCGGCCGGCATGTTGTTACATATACGATAATTTTTTAATATTTATTTTACAGTATAAATTAGACAAAATGGAGAAAGTGACTAGTAGCGTTCGAGAATGGCACGGCGTTTGGAATTTAAGAAAAGCTAAGTGAGAACCTGAAATCTCAGACATAAAGCAAGTAACAGAAGCTAGTGGTAGTCAACTAAAAGAAAAGATAAATATAAGGCACAAATGTAAGCTAGTTAGTGTGTTATGAGGGTGAGAGAGAAGCTAGACATAGAGACTGGTGGAATGGAAGGCTAAACGTAAAAAATTAAAACTTGGTCAATAGTATGAAGATTCTGAGAAAAGATAAACGTTGAAATCTTAGTACAGTAAAATGAGGGAGGTTTTAAAAACTAGAAGTGATCAATTGGAAAATAAATGTCACGTTAATTACAAGGAGGTAACTGGGGTTAATGAGTAGGAAGTATATAATTTAATTAACAAGAATGAGAAATATGTTTTAACAATAGTAGAGCTGTAGGGATCCGTGGTGTATAAAAATAGAAGTAACCGGGGTGCATTTGCTAAGTACGGAAAGATAAACTTTGCAGAAGTTGTCGTAATGTCTAAGAAATGTGGAGCTGCATATTATTGCTGTTGAATCAGGAAATGATCAAATGAAAGTGGAGGACTGGTTATTAATTTGTTGAAGTTCATCAGTGGCTACTGGTTGATCGGTATACGGAAGGCTGCTTCACCCAGCTGACTGTGTGCGTGTGTGTGTGTGTGGTGGGGGGGGGGGGGGGGGTTGCTACAGCAGAAACTGTAACGTGCTGCCGTGCTGCCGTGCTGCCCCAGACAACCTGAAACTCTCACCCTGAATCACTACACAGTCTTTGTGACATCTCTGCATACGGCTGATGACCAGTACCACATTTAACAACATGCAATATTGCTAATATTGTTTAAAAAGAACCGTGCCCCATCTTAAAAACTAACAGGTGCTATTTAACGCCAGACCTAAAACTTATAAGTGCAACGGGCCGCCATAATACAGCAAATTTATAACTAACCGGGCAACTTCAGACTGAGACAGTGATTATATCGGACCCAACTGTCATTGAACAGCTCAATTAAAACTATAAAAATCAACCCTTAAAATAACCACAGTGGCCTTAACCATTAAAAAAGAAAGCCACAAAGAAAATACCCTAAGAAGGCAATAAAATAGACTAGAATATATAAAATATCTGAAATACGACCACCAGATCCGTTGAAGAACAGCATCGACAAACTCTAAGTAGTGGCAATGGCCTTAATATTAAGCTATGCGAAGTGCTTGAGTTCCGCGACCAAGCGCCACCACAATGCAGCCCAACCACCTACACACAGGCTGCTTAATATAGTAGAACGGCTATTCCGCCTTAGTAAACAACTTCACAGGGCTCTAAGTTTCACAATACGGCACTCATCCGCTACAAGTACCTTTCCACTATTAGCAGCTGCTACATAGCTTCATGTTAAGATTTTACAATGCGACTACGCTCAGATCAATAATTGCGGTCAAAAGATAAACTAAATAACTAATTACAGTGATGCACCACTACTAGTATACAGGAAACTACTCCTCAACAAGGTACCATTTAAGACCCCCGCAGAATATGGTACCGCTGAATTGTATTGCATCTGCATAGCAATTAACCAAACTAACGCCACACAGTGACAACCAAAATGCCCATCTTGCAAACCGCGTTCCCATTCCTGGAAACCTCAGAACATCCCAATCTGATTCAGACGCACAACGACCATTTCAGACCACGATGTCCACTGGCTCATCATAAACCCGAAACCAAAGGAAATACGCTCTGCAGAATGTACCCACATAACCAATAGAGAAAAGACCAGAAGCAATAAATCAAAAGGATAAAGCCCTTTTAACCTGCAGATGTTCGCAACACGGTACGGGCGCCCAACCACGTGGATCACACGTTCGAAGACACTCGGTAGAAGCAACCAACCAGGCACTAATAAATCCCTTAGGCACGTCTAGTCCTTACTGGAAATGCACTGTAGCGACACAAAGCAGACGCCTCATTGTGGCCGTGCGCCATGCGGTGTTCATCTTCTTATAAAAGGAGTGTATAGTTGTTGAGTCGTAACTCGGCAATTAACACGCCCCCAACCACTTCGTCGACAATGATGTCATGGTCTACAACATCCTAGCAAACGTTCGGAACCGAAAACATCACTCAGCGATGATGGACGCCTTCTCTATAGTCGACAATGTAGGTGTCGCAAATAGTGGCACCTAAATCACACAAAAAGTGAAATCTTTCGTATATCTAGGGCTATCGGATTACGACCACCCGCAAAAGAGTCACAGTACACCGTCACGCCGGAACTCGAGATCGTCACTGCAGAGCCGCTAGACAACGGTGTCACTGCACCAGCGGCCGTCAGACACTGACAGTTCTCCAGGTAGTGCCTCTCGCCCCGTGATTACTCTCCCTGTCGACAGCGCAGTCGTTATCAGAGTGCATAACGTGGCCGACAAACGAACAGCGAAGCAGGGAGAGGAGCTATTTTCATCGAGGGCTAGGGAGATACTTAAAAAGTGCCGGAGCACAGACTGACACACTATGTTATGATGGCAGCTAATAAATATACTACTAAATGTATTCAACATTTACCCAGAACTGAGGTTTTGACGGACCACTGTTAATGACACATGTAAAGGAGGTATATCCCAAGGTATCTGATAAATGTAGACCTTTGGTTCAGAAGGAGACAGCGTTAGATGATGAATTAGCGTTACCTAAGTTGGTTGGGTATGATCCAACAGGCAAAATACAATCAGCAGCATTTTCAAAGTCATTGGAGGAAAGGTTTTCTAAATTTTCAACTTAAAATAATTAGAATTATTTTTGGCCATCTAAGAGGTCAATCTGTTGAATGGGATTTTAAATACCAAGATAACTTTAAAATATTGGCAATGTTTCAGATGGAGTTTAAGAGAGAATTTTTGTCACCTAGTGAGTATACTAGGATATGTGACGATCGTAAGCTGTGCTAAGAAAAATATTTGATCTATTATGCGTACACAGAAGAACATTTCAGTTTTGATTGCAGTGTGTGTCGAGAAAGTTTGCTTATTAGTGGAGATGCTAAAGTACGTAGTGGTTTTGAGCATTATTTAATAAGCATAAGGACATGAATAGTTATCTCAACAGACTGCTAAGCTATGAATAAGTTTTGCATAACTTATTATGTCAATTACTGTTTGTTAAAAGATCCTGTGCTGTGTCAGGCATTTTTCGTTACGTAGATGCACTGTATTTATTAGTAAAAAGCGTATTTTGTAAAGGAAACACGGAACGTACACACTTAAGGTGTATTTATTGTCCAGACGTGGGTGGAAGATGCGTTATTTTATGTCGGGGGCACCATGGATTATTGCAAATGTGGTACTCCACACATCAACCAGTTGTCGAGCACAATCTCTCATTTGTGGTACTAAGCTGCCGTTCCTGGACCGGCTCGGCTGCCCACGTTAACATATCTTTAGGAATGAGTTGTGGTTATTCATGACAGTTTGTAATCCAAAGTTGTCCTTGAGCCACTTACAGCGCGTATAATCATAGCTGGCTCGTACATTGATTTTGTGAGTCCGAGTAGCTGTTGGCAGTTGACAAAACTTTCACAGTTTAAATGGGCGTCTCAGTTGACGACTGGAATTTGTCTGATTGATGATGGCAGTTAACGATGTCTTCAACTAGAAATAAACGGCACGAGCAATCTTTGTTATGTGTGTTTGTTGGAATAGCTACGTCAGTCTGTAGCTCTGATATTTTACAATCTATGAATGCTTTTAATGCCCGAAAGAAGTACCATCCAAAAATAACATTATGACTTCATTCTGTTAAAACGACTAATTCGAAAGGCTGTGTTCTGTGATAGTTATTCTTGCAATACATCTTTCTGTCAGCTGAATGTAGTTTCTATTTTGCAACCCTCAGCACAGTTCGTGTCTCAGAACATAGCCATCTTCAGCTAACGACAAAAAGCATTCAACAATACAGAAAGTGGATTTCCTGAACCGACAAATGGCCAGAAAGGTTGGCCATCGATGATGACGTCATTGAGATTTCCTGCCATCTAGGTGACTGTCGTCCAAGGAGGATTTTCATCTATGGCGGTCTCAGCTTCATATACGGTTGCCTCGCTTGGTTTTCCTGAATTCGGCATTGGACGAGCTGCTTGTAACACTGCATAGGGACAAAAAAAGACTATGGCGTGCTGAGGAGTGACCTCGTCCAGGGTACGGCGGCTGGCTTCACCTCACAAGTCGGCTATAATCGCCTGCAGATGACTGGTGTGCAATGTTGTGATGGTTGACGACGTGTGGGCGTAATAGTGGTCCAACATCCGTGTTTTCACTGTGCAGTAGCATACTGCAGGCCATCCTCAACGAAAATACACCAGCGTGATTTTCTCCTTCCTCCATATATCTGTTCGTCTATGGGGCGTTGTACTTTGCAGATGAGTTGGCTGTATCTGCCTCTGTCGGATGCTGGGTTGTCGTTCGACAGTTGCGGCATAATTCCGATTTGTCCGAGTCCATTCTTCATGGCGTGTCTGGCTAGTGGCGGATATCTGTGCCAGGGATCTATACACATTCTCTGTTACTTCCTCGAGTTTGAGGTCGTCTCTCACGGCTATACTGTGTACTCGGTCCAACATTTATGGCTACTACACACAGCTGCATCTCTCATAGCTGCTAGTGCTCTCCCACAACTGCCATAGGGACAACATTCGGCAGTCGGTCATATCTTTTTTGTCCGACTCGAGTGTAAAATTTTGTTGGTTCCTGTCATATTGGGATTCATGATGTTGTAAGTAGGCTGTTTAGGTTTTTTATGTTGGTAACGCCACGTAGAAGTCTGTATGAAAATCACTACTGTGCTGCGTGTAGTCTGTGGCTGGTTTGCTTTTTAGGAATATTTGCTATCGTAGTGCTGGGTAGTTGGATGTGAAGAGCATGTAGCGTTGCGCAGTTGGAGGTGAGCCGCCAGCAGTGGTGGATGTGGGGGGAGAGATGGTAGAGTTTTGAGAGCGGACGATCTGGACGTGCGTCCGTCAGAAAAAAGGAAATTTGTAAGACTAGATGTCATGAACTGATATATATTATGACTTTTGAACACTATTAAGGTAGATGCATTGTTTGTTCTCCATCAAAATCTTTAATTTGCTAACCATGCCTATCAGTAGTTAGTGTCTTCAGTAGTTAGAATATTTTATTTAGCTGGCAGTACTGGCGCTCGCTGTATTGCAGCAGATTGAGTAACGAAGATTTTTGTGAGGTAAGTGATTTATGTAAGGTATAGGTTATTGTTAGTCAGGGCCATTCTTTTGTAGGGATTACTGAAAATCAGATTGCGTTGCGCTAAAAATATTGTGTGTCACTTTAGTGTTGATCAGAATAAGTGAAGAGAGAAATGTCTGAGTACGTTCAGTTTTGCTCAGCTGTTTGAAAATCAAATAACATAGAGGTTTTCCAGCTCTGTCATTGATAAATTTTTCTGATGGGATGTTTCATAATGTGTGATAGGGTCAAAACATTCTACTTGTGGGACTGTGTCATTTCCCAATGACACTGGCCACTGTTGTTAAGTTATTCTTCCTCTAAGTGGATTTAAAATTTTGAACTTGTGGGGATCCACAGCCTCCAGATGTTTAATAAACGTAAAAATGGTCCATTGTGTGCTGTAATGTTATTTTTATTTAATCGTGCGAGATTAGCTAGTTTCGACTAATTATCATTGTCAAGTACCTACAGTGCCTACATATAGACTAATACTTTACACACGTCACATTAACATAAAGCATTAAGATTTGAAGCTGGTCGTCGCCAATTTTTTTTTTTTTTCAGTTTGACATGGAATTTATCACAGCTATTGAGCTTCTCTTCGTTTTTCTCGAGCCATTTTTGGGCTGTGCAATTCATGTAAAGGTACACGTTTGCGAAACACATAATGTCATCACACCTGTTGTATTTGACGACTTGGTCGATTCCTTTCAAACATTCCGCCTGGTTCTGACCAGCGTCCGCGTTAAACACTGATCGATCTCTGATGTCCAGCCGACTTTCTGCTGTTTTGGATTCATCTGTCTCCATAAATATACGAATCTTAGGAAAGATGTCCTACTTGTATTCCGGTTCCAGTGGGTGTAGGCGGCGGCTTCTACGTTGCGTAACCGGAGGCACGGTGATGTAAATGTTTTGGTGTACACAATGCCTCCACGAAACAATGCCACGCCGAAACCACAATCTAGTTCAAATCCGAAGGCAGGGTAGTCAGTGAAGCACAGTATTTATACTGAAAGCGCGTTTATTTCTGATATAAACATATAGACAGGAAACAACTGAACTCCGGCACGGAGAGTGCAGCTATTAATACAGCCATAGAATATTCTATAATGCTGGTATTGATACAGACACCGAATATTCCAGGATATACAAACATATGATACTTCACGAACACTGCAGTAGCGACAAATACGAAATACACTCCTGGTAATTGAAATAAGAACACCGTGAATTCATTGTCCCAAGAAGGGGAAACTTTATTGACACATTCCTGGGGTCAGATACATCACATGATCACACTGACAGAACCACAGGCACATAGACACAGGCAACAGAGAATGCACAATGTCGGCACTAGTACAGTGTATATACACCTTTCGCAGCAATGCAGGCTGCTATTCTCCCATGGAGACGATCGTAGAGATGCTGGATGTAGTCCTGTGGAACGGCTTGCCATGCCATTTCCAGCTGGCGCCTCAGTTGGACCAGCGTTCGTGCTGGACGTGCAGACCGCGTGAGACGACGCTTCATCCAGTCCCAAACATGCTCAATGGGGGACAGATCCGGAGATCTTGCTGGCCAGGGTAGTTGACTTACACCTTCTAGAGCACGTTGGGTGGCACGGGATACATGCGGACGTGCATTGTCCTGTTGGAACAGCAAGTTCCCTTGCCGGTCTAGGAATGGTAGAACGATGGGTTCGATGACGGTTTGGATGTACCGTGCACTATTCAGTGTCCCCTCGACGATCACCAGTGGTGTACGGCCAGTGTAGGAGATCGCTCCCCACACCATGATGCCGGGTGTTGGCCCTGTGTGCCTCGGTCGTATGCAGTCCTGATTGTGGTGCTCACCTGCACGGCTCCAAACACGCATACGACCATCATTGGCACCAAGGCAGAAGCGACTCTCATCGCTGAAGGCGACACGTCTCCATTCGTCCCTCCATTCACGCCTATCGCGACACCACTGGAGGCGGGCTGCACGATGTTGGGGCGTGAGCGGAAGACGGCCTAACGGTGTGCGGGACCGTAGCCCAGCTTCATGGAGACGGTTGCGAATGGTCCTCGCCGATACCCCAGGAGCAACAGTGTCCCTAATTTGCTGGGAAGTGGCGGTGCGGTCCCCTACGGCACTGCGTAGGATCCTACGGTCTTGGCGTACATCCGTGCGTCGCTGCGGTCCGGTCCCAGGTCGACGGGCACGTGCACCTTCCGCCGACCACTGGCGACAACATCGATGTACTGTGGAGACCTCACGCCCCACGTGTTGAGCAATTCGGCGGTACGTCCACCCGGCCTCCCGCATGCCCACTATACGCCCTCGCTCAAGGTCCGTCAACTGCACATACGGTTCACGTCCACGCTGTCGCGGCATGCTACCAGTGTTAAAGACTGCGATGGAGCTCCGTATGCCACGGCAAACTGGCTGACACTGACGGCGGCGGTGCACAAATGCTGCGCAGCTAGCGCCATTCGACGGCCAACACCGCGGTTCCTGGTGTGTCCGCTGTGCCGTGCGTGTGATCATTGCTTGTACAGCCCTCTCGCAGTGTCCGGAATAAGTATGGTGGGTCTGACACACCGGTGTCAATGTGTTCTTTTTTCCATTTCCAGGAGTGTAGCAAATAGTTCCTGGTGGTCGGTTTTAAACCGGTACTCTGCGTGTGCCGTAAACTCGCGGCTGAATTAGCAACTGGAACGTGTATTAATTAACTCAACTAGGGTCCAGTGTCATTACGTTTGTTACTTTACAGGGTGGCTATAATGAAGCTTTCACTACCGTAGATGGGAAATTATTTACCGTATGGGTACCCAATTTTATAGATATGATGTTCAGACTGTGCGTTGCAGGATTTGCGCTATTGATAACGTTAGTGTCATGACTGCCCATTAGGTGCCGGCATTGTACGGCAGCCTAGGGTTGAAACACAAACATCAATTTACATTACAGTTGTAGACAGTCAACATGGGTCTGTACCAGATGAGCTGCACTGTACTCATAAAACTCTTCTATTCAAACAGCGAAATGGTGCTGTTGTTCTCTGCCAGTAACGGCGCATTAAAGGAATAGAAAGAGGACCTCTTTATGCACAGGGGTTGAAGAACATGGTTCGGAAGTACAAATGAAATGGTGGTTTTTCCACAAAGATCACTAGATTTGAACCTGTGTTCTGTTTCTGGCTGTGGTGTTACGTGAAGGATAGTAATTATCAACGGGAGACTAATACACGATGGAGGTTGAAGGGAAGCATAACGAGGGAGGCAGCCAACATCCCATCTGAGATGTTTCGGGCAACATCAGAGCAATCCCTTGTGTGATTCATAGCTGTCGTGGATAAAGACTGTAGTCACATTTGACAACGTTTGTAACCCGAAGCGTAGACATGATACGTAATTAAGAAATGTTACCATCTCATGTGGAAATTAGAATTTCTTTCAATAGTTCACTCATTACTTCTCCATGTCCTTAAAGAAGTTTCCATTGTCCTACGCTCACTTGCTTTTCATGAGGGCCCTCTCAAGTAGCGAAAGTTTAATGAAAACCACCCTGTATAGTCCAAAGATAAAGATATATGACTAGTTGTAAGTTGTCGCTGTGTATAGCGTGCTTATTTTCAAATTCGTGAATTACCAAGTATTTGGTACGTTGTATAACGCCCACATTGACCACGAGCTCCAAAGAGGAATGAATTAATTTTGAATAACACGACAATATTCAGAGAGTGTCGTTTTTGTAATATGTGATCTAAAGTAGAATGGGTATGCAGGGCGAGTAGTGAAGTTTGAAAGTAATTTGTGTGATGCTGAGGCGTAAAATGTGCCAGCCCATCGGCATCTGTTGTTAATGGCTTTCGTCAAATACAGACATCAATCACGCCGATGATGAAGACTGAGGCCGCCAACTGGTAAGAGGGAGCGGCCAGGTCCGTCGAGCACAATTTGAAGTCTGATGGGCTCCCCTGATGGGCTACCCTCAGACTTCAAGAAGAATATAATAATTCCAATCCCAAAGAAAGTATGTGTTGACAGATGTGAAAATTACTGAACTATCAGTTTAATAAGTTACAGCTGCAAAATACCAACACGAATTCTTTAAAGACGGATGGAAAAACTGGTAGAAGCCGACCTCGGGGAAGATCAGTTTGGATTCCGTAGAAATATTGGAACACGTGAGGCAATACTGATCTTACGACTTAGCTTAAAAGAAAGAGTAAGGAAAGGCAAACCTACGTTTCTAGCGTTTGTAGACTTAAAGAAAGCTTTTGACAATGGTGACTGGAATACTCTCTTCCAAATTCTAAAGGTGGCAGGGTAAAATACAGGGAGCGAAAGGCTATTTACAATTTGTACAGAAACCAGATGGCAGTTATAAGAGTCGAGGGGCATGAAAGGGAAGCAGTGGTTGGGAAGGGAGTGAGACAGGGTTGTAGACTCTCCCCGATGTTATTCAATCTGTATATAGAGCAAGCAATAAAGGAAACAAAATAAAAATTCGGAGTAGGAATTAAAATCCACGGAGAAGAAATAAAAACTTTGAGGTTCACCGATGACATTGTAATTCTTTCAGAGACAGCAAAGGACTTGGAAGAGCAGTTTAACGGAATGGACAGTGTCTTGAAAGGAGGATATAAGATGAACATCAACAAAAGCAAAACGAGGATGATGGAATGTAGTCGATTTAAGTCGGGTGATGCTGAGGGAATTAGATTAGGAAATGAGACACTTAAAGTAGTAAAGGAGTTTTGCTATTTGGGGAGCAAAATAACTGATGATGGTCGAAGTAGAGATATAAAATGTAGACTGGCAATGGCAAGGAAAGCGTTTCTGAAGAAGAGAAATTTGTTAACATCGAGTATAGATTTAAGTGTCAGGAAGTCATTTCTGAAAGTATTTGTATGGAGTGTAGCCATGTATGGAAGTGAAACATGGACGATAAATAGTTTGGTCAGGAAGAGAATAGATGCTCTCGAAATGTGGTGCTACAGAAGAATGCTGAAGATTAGATGGGTAGATCACATAACTAATGAGGAGGTATTGAATAAAATTGGGGAGGAGTTTGTGGCACAACTTGACAAGAAGAAGGGACCGGTTGGTAGGACATGTTCTGAGGCATCAGGGGATCACAAATTTAGCATTGAAGGGCAGCGTAGAGGGTAAAAATCGTAGAGGGAGGCCAAGAGATGAATAGACTAACCAGACCACAACAACATGGGCTCCAAAGTCTAATACGGGATAAAACTAGAATAAACAGAAGAGAAGAAGATGTACACGAAGGCAGTACGGTACATTGTTTGAAATAAGATCAGAAAAGTCTCCCTTCGTGGCTTTGGTGGAACCATGCTGTCCTTTAACTAAAAAAATTAGGGGAAATGTCGAAATCGTAAATATAGTCGAACAAAAAATTGCTTGTCGTGTATGTGTGCCCTTGAGAGAGAGAGAGAGAGAGAGAGAGAGAGAGAGAGAGAGAAAGAGAGAGAGAGAGAGAGAGAGAGAGAGCGAGGGAGGGAGAGCGCTGCTAGGCTGCTTTTCACCAACTAAAAATGGAGGAATAACATACTGTTTTCATCGTAACTTCTCTGCGGAAAATCAGCAAGAGAAGGTTTCATGAATGTCGAAGATAATAATCTACTCACTAAAAGCGACAAAAATACACTGCTCGAAAAATTTAGCACACTCTTTTAGAGGTGTCCAGTTCACTCAAAATTAATTGTTGCGGCAATGCGTATGGAGTACAGGAAATGATTACATTTGCAGATTAATAGCACTAGCGGTTGTGAGGTACGAGACATGTACCCATGCTGAAACACCCGTATTTGTACAAGGTGCAGTCTCAGTGGGCGGCAATCCAGAGGCTGGCTGTGGCATCTAGTCGATCGTACAGATAACGATTATTGTCCTCGGATACGTTGCGCCACGCTTGCCCGATCTATTCACACGGTTATGTAAAAGTTGTTGGCTGTCGAATCGCACGAGTCAGTTCAGGCTGCGGCATATCCTACACGTTCTCGATTGGAGACAAGTCCAGAGATAGCGCTGGCCAGGAAAGTTGCTGAACGTCTTGCAGAGCAGGTTGAGCTTCACAGGCAGTGTGTGGGCGAGCATGATCTCTTTGGAACAACACATTGTCTTCCTACTGCAAGAATGCCAAAAGAACGGGTCTGCACATGCTGAGCTCTGGTTAGAGTCCCTCCAGAAACACCAAAGGTGAACGACTTTTGTAGCTTGTCGCGCCCCAGACCAAAGTGCCTGGGTTGGGGCCAGTGAGTTTTGGACAAATGCACTCTACGAGACAGCGCTTGCAAGGTCCACATCGTACACGAAAACGAATATTGCTAGCGTGCAGGCAGAATCTGCTTTCATCGCTCAACACGTAGCACCATTCTATCTTCCAAGTAACCCTCTGACGGAACCAGTCGAGTCGTGCACCTCGATACCGTGGTGTGAGTGGAAGACGGGCTAGATGTGTGCGTACCCGTAGTCCCACTGGTAATAACCGATTCGCAACAATTCGTATTGACACGTCTGGGCTCACAAGCCCTGTTACCTGTGCTGTGGTAGCCGTACCCGCCAGTGCTGCCCTTACAATGCAACGATCCTGGTTGACGTCTGTGCTGCGTGGACGTCCAGAACCCCGTCTACGGGTGTGAGAATGTTCACGTGATCACTGACAGCAGCATCGTTGCACAACAGACGCAGTACGCCCAACCTGTGTGGCAGTTCTCCGAAAGGACCATCCCGTCGCTCGGGAGGTCACAGTTTGACCCCTTCCAACTCGCTCATTTGGCTTAGGAAGCACATGGCATGGTTGCCTGCTTGATTGACACGTTTGCACCACACTGCCTTCTGGTTGTGAGCATTTCCTGTTAAAAGGTAGACACAGATGGCATGCTGGTAGGTATGCCACTACGATATCTATTGGCGGAAGTTTTTGAAACCATTCTTAATATATTTACCATGAGCCTGTGCCATATGCCATCATCAGATCAAACTCGACGCCATCTTACTGAGTGTACTATTTTTTTCTTTTCTGGCAGTGCGTATATGTGGATCCCCTGTACGGAATGTTTGTCAACTGCATGCTACCCATGTTGCACTGAATCTGGCATGACGGTCGAGTAAAAAGCTGAAGTATGTTATTATTTGTGTACTCTATCTTACGCCACAGAGTTGTTGTTTTCACTGTTTTATCTCACCTCTATTATAAAGTCAGGGCAACGGCCTTGCTGCAGTGGATACACCGGTTCTAGTCAGATCACCGAAGTTAAGCGCTGTCGGGCGTGGCCGGTACTTGGATGGGTGACCATCCGGGCTGCCATGTGTTGTTGCCATTTTTCGGGGTGCACTCAGCCTCGTGATGTCAATTGAGGAGCTACTCGATCGAATAGTAGCGGCTCCGGTCAAAGAAAACCATCGTAACGACTGGGAGAGCAGTGTGCTGCCAACACGGCTGTCGGATATTCCCGATGGGCCACTTGTGGCCTGAAGACTGAGTGTGTAGTAGTGTAGTGTAGTTATAAAGTCAGTGGACGAAAACCTTTTCCTAATATGCTGGTCATCTTTGGTGTTATTCCTGATGCCGCAGCATTGTGAGTCATCGTGTCAGCAAGGAATGCCTTCGGTTGAAAAGTGACTATACTAATTTCAAGAATTACGATTAACTAATTGTCTTGTATCAATTATTATTGTCCTCTAAAGCAACAAACAAATTTAAAACTGTTTTGAATATGCGCAGTAAAGGTGATCTACCTACTCTGAAAAGTTGACAGCATTAGCGCGAAACAACGCTTTGATCTCGCTCGAACGTCATTTCACGACTATCAGCAGAGGTGGATTTTTTATTGAACAGTAAATGATTGACATACGAGTAATAATTACCTGGAAATTGAGAGTCCATTGATTGACATGCCGCTTTGCGGCTCTAATAATAATTATTTTAGACTTAAAACGTTGATCGAATAAGATTCACAGAATTACATCTATTGTGTACCATAATTATCCATTTCCATAAGAAAAAATGAAAAATTGTAGCTGCGAGCGTAATATACACCACACTCTTTATGACGTATAAGTTATTTGTTAGTGACAGTTCCCGATAACCCATTCGCCACTGATAAATACTTAAGGTATTTCATATTGTTTCTGATTGTTACTAACTGCTTAAAACAAAATGCCCGTATCGTGATGACACACAAAACATTAACATCTCAAGCATTTCATTTATGTTTGTCCACTTCCTACGTCGGATTGTTTTCTTTCTCTTCTTCATCTTGTCGCATTCTGGCTTTCACGTAGCATCTTATTGTGCAGAGAAGAGTGGTTCATATTTTTCTCTAGATTTTACGTTTCATTTTGTACTCTGCGCACAAACAATTTTCATCCAGTGGTACAGCAGGTGCAAGTTCCTGCAACTTGAAGTTTTTTACGTTCTTGAATTCTTCTTGCACTCACTGGAAGCCAGTGAGGTCAGCTCTGTGACCGACGTAACCGATGTCCTGCGCTCAGTATGGTTTCTACTGTGCCCCAAAACAATCTACTGCTGTCGAACAGTATTAAATACGAATTTCAATGCAGTAACTTGCTCTAATAACATGGGGACTAATTTTCAAGGCGTTCTCGTCATACGTACGGTATAAAACACACAAAAAACTATTTATATTAACTTCACATCGACATACACTTACTGAAAACAACTGTGAAGCCTCTACAGATGAAATTGGCGCGATTTTAACGTAACTGCGTGATCCAAGTGCAGAGGCACTGAACTGAACTGAAGTATGATAATTTCTTTAGCCTGTAACTTGTTAATAGATTAATACTAACAGTTTTATGTATGATTTCCTAGTTTTTTCCAAGGTGCGATAGTGCAAGAGAGACGGAAGATAAATAAAGAAGTTGGCTCGGTACAGTACTACTTCCAGAAGATTTCAGTTCTGATGTACTGTACTCCCACTTTGCCCCCACCGTAACTGAGCGGTCAGCGTCGAGCAGTGCCATGAGGGGGGGGGGGCAGGGGGATCTGTACCGCTAACGATTTTTCCTTGACGGCAGTACAGAAAAGGGGTCCATGCAGTCGTGTGATTCCAGCTGAGTGAGACGTAGCGGCAGCATGTCTGTAACCCGACAACGGCCGGGAGACTGGTTTGCTGACCCTACGCCCTTCCATACAGCATCCAGATGTCACGGCGGTCGGTCGAACCCAGTTTGTCCCTCGGTCACCAGAACCATGTTGCTTTCGTTTCTCCTCCTATTTCGTTAATTTTCGATAACATGGTGGTGATGGTCACCTAGGTCAGTTTGTATGGGGGAGGATGAGTGCTAAAACAGCTCTGCTGGCAGAAAGTTGGCTATTAGGACCACTCAGGTAACTAAAATGTAACAGATCTGTACAGCTCGCTCTGAAATGACTTGTAAAGCTATTGATGCTTCCGTTAGGGTGAGGGGTGAGTTGGAGGTGGGGGGTGGGGGGTGGGGGAGCGTGCCAAAAGGAAATTTTTCTTTTTGGCAGGGAAAAAGTCTTTAAAGAGGACCCAACACTCTGAACAGGATCCAACACTATCGTTCAGCCTCACTTTTGTCAGTTCTCTGGCTCAGTGAACACGCCGGCTTCTCAGTGTTACCGTAGTGGACCACGGTATAAGCGCCATCTTGGCTTGTAATGAGAGCATCTTGTACTAAGTGCATCTAATATAGAACCTGTAGTTGCCTTTCGTGAAGAATGGATTACCTTCACAGTCTAGGCGATCGTTAGATGAACCATGGACCTCAATCACTCTGCAGCTACATGCCGACATGCTGTCGCCTACATGCTGGCTCAGGTGCCTTCAAGATCCGCTATCGTTTCTCACAGTCCACAACTTTTCTGTCTTTCGTCTATACCCTTCAGAGTTTTCTTTTTGTAAATGTTACATCTTTTTGGAACTTCTTCTAGATCCTGTGAAGCCTTGTGATATGTAATGGTATATTCGTTTCTTCAGATTTCAGTACAAGATATTTGTTTACTTACGTATATGTAAATCTTTTGCGCATACTTTACTTCTCTTATACTATAGCGTCCTGAAAAGTAATGACTCCGAATTCCTTATGTGAAACCTATTAAACCTTTTAAAATAAAACGAACTATATTATCATTCCATGTTTTTATTCTTTATGTGTGCAAATATATTTCGCAACATAATCAGCCTGGCGACGAAAATATCTCTCCCAGTTTTTTGATACCGTCAGTGTGGAAGGATTACCCTTGTTAACAGAGCCACAAACTCATCTCTACTTACTCCGCTTCATCATTATCAAAGTGAAGTCCTCGAAGGTGTCCTTTAAGTTTGCGAAACAGATGAAAATTGGATGGAGGCATTCGGACTGTATGGAAGATGATCGATGAGGGGTGAATCCAAGTCGTCGGATTGTTGCAAATGTCGCAGAGTTGGCGTGTGGCATTTATCATTCTGTAGGAGAGGGTGCTGCATCTCTGGGCGAACTCTTCAAATTCGAACTCTCAGTCTTCTGTGGTTAGAAACTCCATTACAGCACACTGTTTCTCACGCAGCGACATAGTTACACACCGCCAGACTACAACCAACGATTCGGACCCTCCAGCGCCAGGGCATTGCAACTTGCGTCAGCTTAGCTGGAAACTCGACCAAGTAATACGTGTGACTTATAACAACTCAACCGATATTGAAAACTGAATAAAAAATCCGGAGGCAATGCTTTTCAGCCCACCCTCGTAGCATGAAATTTGGACTCATGCTGATGTCATAATTGCAGTACGTCGCTCAGAGTTCACCTACATCACCATGATTAGCTTTGACGAATCACAATAACAGTTTAGTACCTGCTTCAGTCTTGAAACAAATACTCGAGCACAGCGCTTTCCAAGCCACTCGGAGCCGCATCTTTCTCCTTGAGTTCCATTTTTTAGGACTTAGAAGAACTGTTGGTCAGATAAAGTAAATCCATAAACATATGTTTGAAAGAGCAGTGACTATATTACTTCACATTATCTGAAATTATCGTCCTGTAATACGTACCACATGTTAATTATCATTATTATTGTTCTTTTTGTTTAAGTCAGTAGTGATATAAATTCTGTTCCTGGTGTGTTAGTATAATAATAAGGTGTTATGAGCAGCTTTCTTGTGAGGCATAAATAGGGAAGCGCATATACACTATGTGATCAAAAGTATCCGGCCACCTGGCTGAAAATGACTTACAACTTCGTGCCGCCCTCCATCGGTAATTCAACATGATGTTGGACCACCCTTAGCCTTGATGGCATCTTCCATTCTCGCAGGCTTATGTTCAATCAGGTGCTGTAAGGTTTCTTGGGGAATGGCAGCCCGTTCATCACGGAGTGCTGCATGAGGAGAGGTATCGATGTCGGACGGTGAGGCCTGTCACGAAGTCGACATTCCAAAACATCCCAAAGGTGTTCTATAGGATTCAGGTCAGGATTCTGTGCAGACCAGTCCATTACAGGGATGTTATTGTCGTGTAACTATTCCGCCACAGGCCGTGCATTATGAACAGGTGCTCGATCGTGTTGAAAGCTGCAATCGCCATCCCCAAATTGCTCTTCAACAGTGGGAAACCAGAAGGTGCTTAAAACATCAATGTGAGCCTGTCCTGTGATAGTGTCACACAAAACAACAAGGGGTGCAAGCCCCCTCCATGAAAAACTCCCCCACACCATATCACCATCGCCTCCGAAATTTACTGTTGGCACTACACACGCTGGCAGATGACGTTCACCGCGGCATTCACCGTACCCCCACCCTACCATCGGATCGCCACATTGTGTACCGTGTTTCGTCACTCAACAGAACGTTTTTCCACCGTCCAATCGTCCAATATTTACGGTCCTTACACCAAACGAGGCGTCGTTTGGCATTTACCGGCATAATGTGTGGCTTATGAGAGCCGCTCGACCATAAAATCCAAGTTTTCTCAACTCCCGCCTAGCTGTAACAGTACTTGCAGTAGATCCTGATGCAGTTTAGAATTCCTGTGTGATGGTTTGGATAGACGTTTGCCTATTACACATTACGACCATTACACATTGTTGGCGGTCTCTGTCAGTCAACAGACGAGATCGGCCTGTACGCTTTTGTGCCGTACGTGTCCCTTCACGTTTCCACTTCACTATCACATCGGAAGCAGTAGACCTAGGGATGTTTAGGAGTGTGTAAATCTCGCGTACAGACGTATGGCGCAAGTGACACCCAATCACCTGACCACATTCGAAGTCCGTGAGTTCCGCAGGGCGCCCCATTCTGTTGTCTCACGATGTCTAATGCCTACTGAGGTCGCTGATAAGGAGTATCTGACAGTAGGTGGCAGCACAATGCATCTAAAATGAAAACGTATGTTTCTGGGGGTGACCGGATACTTTCGATTACATAGTGTACAAAATATATTATCTTAAGCGACTTTTCAAACACCCGGGTGCTTAATAAATTTATATCACGATTTAAAGACGACGGTTCAGAGAACGGACTACTTCAAACTTTCAGTAATAATTTCTCAAGTAGGCGTGCTAGTGTCAGTGGTCTTACAGGACATGTAAGAAGATCTGGAGCTGCGTGTGGGGAAAACGGAAAAAAATCCATGAAACGAATATTTGTTAGATCGTAGGCACTCCATTCTTAACTTGCTCATCATGTACCAAAAAGTTATTGATATGGTTCCTTAAATGAGTCTGTAAATATCGTCGTCAACAAGAGATCTTTATCCGAAGGACATTATAGCGTGGATGCACTTTGGCATGTGCTAAGTTCTAACGGTCGTAATATCGAAGCAATTAACAACGACAACGGAAATCTGCAGGGGGGAAGGTATATTGGATTCGTACAACAAAAATCAACATGATTACAGCTGGATTAAAGGACATACCAGAAATTAAGTTCACCATGATGGATAAAATTCCGATAATATTGACACATCCCAAAATACAGCAATGTCCCCTGACTTGCAAGTTTTCATAATGATCAAGAATTTACGTAAATGACCACAGTATTATTGTAGTTGGTCTGTCACTTTAAGTTTGATCTGCCAAAAACACAGCAGAATAGGTACACGCGAATTTCATTACCGATCCAGGTATGCGCTCTACTTGGCTTCGGTTACTGTTAGGGTGAAGATTTTATTGCTGAGATCACACACATACTTCGGAAAAAGAAAAGCAACAAATCTTACAAAAATCATGACTCCAAACGTCACTAAAGAACATTTATTCTCTTGGTGGTTTAATTTAAATAATGCAATGATTACCTACATTGAACTCGAATTAATTAACTGATCAAAGCCTAAAAGAACCTGATGTCGAATGATCTTGTAAGAACACGTCTTACTTATCACGGTGACACAGCAAGAGTGATGTCTTCCAAACTCTTAGAAATCTACCTTAGCCGCCGTGTGACCAGCGCATCGTGACAGGAAAGCGGCAGAAGCAGTCCAGTCGGCAAGACGCTCAGGAGGCGTGTACCGCTCACCTTCTTTTTTTTTGTGGTATCATTTTGTTCGTTTCATCTGCTCGGGGCGGACGCACAAGACATCCGTTTCAATTCGTCATTGATCCATTAACTCAGTTTTTCTATTACAGAGGGCAGGTAGCCCTCTGACCGAACACGCTGAGTTACCGTGCCGGTATCTGTTTGGTGGGAGCTAGCACACCACAGGAAAGCTCCTTGCCTTATTCTTACTGAAGTTCACCAGATACAGTCTCGTCTGGGAAAGCAATGAAAAATTTCAAAAGCTTCCCACTTTTGGTTTTACTTGGTCAGTCGCAGCTTTACTTTTGAAAAGAACGAGAGCTCACCTTGTACATGGCCACTCCAGGCTACAAACAAGGTTTGAAAACAAAATTCAACAGAAAATTGTCCAGCCTCTACAAAGAAAGAATAAGACAAAACTACACTGACTCTCCAGTTGCAATTGTACAGCCCAAGATTCACTCATTCACACGTTTAGAGCTTTTTCATGGTGGGAACATGTAGAATCGGTAACACGGGTTGCTGATGCGAAACACAGAAAAATGAAGTCAATAAACAATGATTCCCTACTCAATATTTCTCTCAGCTGTGATTCGTACAAAATAAACAGCAGAAGAGTTATCTGCTAAACTTACTGTATATGAATTAAGTATTCCAGATAATAATCGCATGAAGGATACTGAGGCAGTACCCTTTCAACCCTTACGCCACACCTAAGACCTCTAGGCATATCTTACACCAACTATTTTTCTCGTAGTAAGTCGTAAAATACCAAGTTTTAGGAAATTACTTCAGCGTTACGGCATCATGCTTACATGTCGCCCCTTTCCATTCTGACGCCGACGAACAGTGTTGCTAGGGATGTCTTATGCAGACGATAATAATTGTCACCTGCTGCTTATTCATATATGTACAAAATTTAATTGTAATTCCTCCTCCAAGAACTACGCTGGAAAACACACACACACACACACACACACACACACACACACACACACAACACATGAAAACAGTCAAGCTTCGTACACACATGTTTTAATATCTGAGAAAAAAAGTATTGTGAGGCTACTCATAAGTCGAGGGGCATGAAAGGGAAGCAGTGGTTGAGAAGAGAGTGATACAGCGTTGTGGCCTGTCCCCATTGTTATTCAATCTGTACATTGAACAAGCAGTAGAGGAAAAAAAGAAAAATTTGGAACAGGAATTAAAGTTCGGGGAGAAGAGGTTTGCCGATGATATTGTAATTCTGTCAAAGACAATAAAGGACTTGGAGGAGCAGTTGACCGGAATAGACAATGTCTTGGAAGGACGATATAAAATGAATATCAACAGAAGCAAAACAAGGATAATGGAATGTAGTCGAATTAAATCAGGTGACAATAAGGGAGTTAGATTAGGAAACGAGACACTTAAAGTAGTAGATGAGTTTTGCTACTTGGACAGCAAAGTAACTGATGATGGCCGAAATAGAGAGGATAATAAAATGTAGACTGGCAATGCAAAGAAATACATTACTGAACAGAAGACATTTGTTAACGTTGAATATAGACGTAGCCGTCAGGAAACTTTTACTGAAAATGTTTGTCTGGAATGTAGGCACACATAGAAGTGAAACATGGACGATAAACACTATAGACAAAAAGAAATCAAAAGACTTCGGAATGTGGTGCTACAGAAGAATGTTGAAGGTTAGATGTGCGATCACGTAACTAATGAGGAGGAACTGAATAGAACTGGGGGGCGGGGGGGGGGGGGGGGGCAAGAAATTTGTAACACAGCTTAACCAAAAGAAGGGATCGGCAGATAGAATACATTCCAGTACACCGCAGCATCACCAATTTTGCAATGTAAGGAAGTGTGGGAGGTAAAAATCGTAGAGGGAGATCAAGAGCAAATTGAGATGAAGTAGGTTGCGGTGATTATTAGAAGATGAAGAGTTTCGAACTGGATAGATTAGCAAGGAGAGCTGCATCAAACCAGTCTTCGAGCCGAAGATCACAAAAACAAATGATATGTGTATGAAATTTCGTTGAGATCGGTCCATTGGTTTAGGGGGAGATGTGGAGCATAAATACATACATACTTGCATACGTTTCTATGATATGTACGGGCTCTGCAACTGCATGTTGCGAAGTACTCGACTCCACATGTGCATTGCATGTAGTTCCTTTCGCAATATTCGATCGGAAGCTGGACGGAATAGACCGGAATGAAATGTTATCAGCAATTCCTTTTGAGTTTGAAATGTACTGTCATTGACAAGGCGTGACACACATCTCCGGTCATTGTCCAGAAGTTTCTTTTCGTTACCACTGTACGTATGCCGCGTTATACGGTTGTGAGTGATGCACCATTCATTGTAGACCCGCCAGACAGTACACGTTGATACACCAACAAATCGGCATTTTGTTTGGTCACAGGCACGTTCTTCCTGTCACGTCTGCACAGCTTTCTGCGCTGATTCCACACTAGCTATTGGCGCTTACACACCATTTAATTGCGATGGCTTACGTAAGCAATGGAGGACCACTTGAGTCCCTGCTATCACTTCTAAACCATGTACCATGTACCCAACACCTTCAGTGTGCTCTTTTATGGAGGTGACTTAAATTTTGTCCCCTGAGCCTACATTGATCAGCCAAAACCTTATCACCACCTACCTAATAGCCGCTATGTCCAAAGTTTGACACGGATGACAGCGACGAAGCGTCGTGGAATAGAAGCAATGAGTTCTTGGTAGATCGTTGAAGGGAGTTGCCACCAGATCTGCTCAATCACATCACTGATGCGTTCGATCCGTACAGATCTGGCGAGCTGGGGGGAGGGGGGGGGGGGCAGCACATTAATTAGAACTCGCCACTGTGTTCCTCGAACCACTCCAACACAATACCGGTCTTGTGACATGGCGTATTATCGTGTTGAAAAACACCACTGCCGTCGGGGAATACTATCGTCATGAAGGGCTGTACGTGGTCTGCAACCAGTATACGACACTCCTTGGCAGTCGTGGTGCCTTGAACGAGCTTCACTTGACCCATGGATGACCACGCAAATGTACCCCAGGTTGTTTCCGTCCAGCAGGACAGGTATCAAGAAGATGTTCTCCTTTAGGACGACGGATTCTCGCCCTCTCATCGGCATGATGAAGAAAGCATCGGAATTTGTCAGACCATGCAACGCTCTGCCACTGCGCCAATGTCCTTGTCGATGACCACGTGCTCATTTTAGTCGTAGGAGTGTTCGGTGCACTGTGTGTTGAGACACACTTCTACTCTGCCCAACATTTAAGTCTGATGTCACTTCCACCACAGTTCACCGCCTGTCCTGTTTTACCAGTCTGTCCAGCCTACGACGTCTGAAATCTGGATTGGGGGGTTACCGCCCAACCCCAAGACGTCTGGACGTGGTGTCACCTTGGTTTCTGCACGAAAGACACTCACGACAGCATCCTCGAACACCCAACAAGCCTTGCAGTTTCAGAAATGGTCGTTCCCAGTCTCCCGGCCATCACAATCTGCACTCAGTCAAGCTGAGAGAGATCGCGGCCTTCCCTATTCTATAGACAGCACACTCACTGAAACTACATGAATTGTGCATGTGTCTGCCTAGCAGTCTTTCCTCACCAGGTGACGCTGCTATCACCTGGATGGGTTTATAGCGACAGTAGGGAGATGGTTGACAGGTGTATAAGCCGCCGCTGCAACAGCTAGAGGCGAGGCACGGCTTTGCAAACATTACAAGAACATAAGGTCATGTCCCTCACACACTTGGCACATTTGTTGCGAGAGGTGCAACTTACTAGCAGCATCAGGTGCCGGTGTTTAAAGTATTTTCACCGGCCGTTGGCGGGTGAAGACACTGCGCAAGTGTAAGTGAAGAACTGGTGCGGTCTTAATAAGCAAGGACATGTGAATTAAGGAGTAAGTATAGATCAGAAAAAATTTAGTATTATAGTGACTGAAAAGGACTTCCAGTTAAATCTGCTGGATGATTCAGGAGAAAGAATAAATATTTTAAGGTATGGTAGTATGGACAAATTGAAGTAAAACGTCCCATGTAACATGTGTCCAAGTTTTACAGTTACAGAGATACAACTGGTTGCAGAGATGGGCTGGCATTTGACGAAACGTCTAAAACTTTTAATACTGACTCTTCCACTATAGATGTTTTATATTATTTCTTAAAACTTGACATGTATTTAACATAATACTATTTTGCTATTGTAACAAATAATTTTCTAAATAATCATATTTCTAACATTATTTGCATCTAGTTCGACATTGTGGAAAAACAAAATAAAATAGTTTAAAATTTGTGATTAAATACATGCCAATATCAAAGTTGACATTTTTGTGTTACAAAAAAAAAAAAAAAAAAAAAAAATAGAGAGAAGTTTTTACTGGTATGAGACCAGAAGAGCGGAAAACAATTCCTCCTGTTATTTGTAAGCTATATGATGTCATTAGGAATACTCCTGTAACAAAGCTGTCGTTTACGTAACAAGATATAATTTCATATTATTATTGACTTGGTAAGGCCGATGACCTCCACCAAACCTAAGAGCACAATAACCATACCTGCTTCTTCTACTTTCACAACAATTGTTAGTGAAACCGACAGAATTTTCCTTTACAGACGTGGTATTACTGAATTGATAACTTTCAATTCACATTACGGTCATTACAATTTCAACAGCTTGAATGTGGCATTCAACAAATGTATAACTCATATGGAATGTACTACACGCTTGGGTATTCAAATCCTAACGTTCCCAGCGCAACCGCACAAAGTAGCTAGGAGTACCGCCTTCTGAACATTCAAAACTCACAATTAAATGTGTCATGACTGCCAAATTTATTGATGGCGAAGAGATCTCGAGCTTCCAGCTGGGTGGCGGTGTCTTCAAACTGCGACGTTTCGACGAGTGACATACTCATCATCTTCTGGTGAAGTGCCGAGACTTTGCGGATGCCGGTCCCTTTATACCTGCGGTGTGCCCCCCACCACCTGGCCGCGGGAGGCTGGGTCCAGAGGAGCCGGCGGGCGGGGTGGAGGGGGAAGCGGGTGCGCCGTTCGTGTCTCCGTCAGAGCATTCTGATCGCGTCTCGTGTGCTGGACGGTTCTTGTTGCGTTCCTGGCGTATTGCGGTTAATGCTGGATTCCAGGCCGCGCTCAGTTGATAGCCTTCGTCCCTGTTCACAAGATTCTCGTGGACCCGTATTTCTATTGATTCTTTAATGACGCTATCCCAATAGCTCCCGGCTCGGCACAGCACCCTGGTGTTTTCGAAATCAAAGGTGTGGTTTTCTTTGATGCTATGTTCAGCTATAGCAGATTTCTCTATCTGTCCAAGTCGAACATGCCTGATGTGTTCCTCGCGCCTTTTAGAGATGCAGCGCTGCGTTTGTCCAATGTACTGTACACCACATTCGCAGGCAATGATGTATATACCAGGTGTGTTGAGTATGAGTGGGTCTTTAGCTGAGCCCAGCAGCTCTTTCGTCTTCGGCGGTGGTCGTAAGACAGTATTTATGTTTGATTTTCTTAATAGCCTCCCGATTTTGGCTGATGTGGGCCCCAAATATGGAACAAAGGTGAGTCTCTTGTTAACTTCGTCTTCTTCTTCCTGAAATTTGTCAGCCTGTCACCTCTTGAAGGCCCTGCCAATCTGTGTTTCACTGTACCCGTTTTTCCGAAATACCTCTCTTAGGTGGTGTAATTCGTCTGAGAGGCTCTCTTTATCACAAATGACGTGCGCCCTATGTACCAAGGTGGTCAGTACTGACTGGCGTTGCGCCGGATGGTGGCAGCTGGTTGCATGGAGGTACAGGTCTGTGTGCGTCTTTTTTCTATATACTGAATGGCCCAGCGTGCCATCCGCTTTCTTCCTGATCAGTATGTCCAGGAATGGAATACAGGCATTCTCTTCTACTTCCTGGACATACTGATGAGGAAGAAAGCGGATGGCGAGTATGTCACTCGTCGAAACGTCGCAGTTTGAAGACACCGCCACCCGGCTGGAAGCCCGAGAACTCTTCACCAGCTGTATACGCCGGGAAAGCATACATTCAAATTTACTGATGTTAGACATAAGGTCACGCGCTTTGCTGACGCCACGAATGTTCCCCACTGTTACGTATTATACAGGAGCTGCAGAAAGTAGAGAAGACGAGTCAACTTAGAGGTGTCAAAGGGGGAAGTAGCTCACCCACGTCCTCAGTAAGAAAGTCACTGCACTGCGACACCATGCCTCTAGGCAATAGCAGATGAGCCGGCAGATAGACATGCTAGCAAGAAGGGAAAGTAGAAGCTACGTGACAAGACGCTCTGCGGACACGAAACTATTAGCCGTTGGCATACCCCTCACAAGTACACTACTGGCCATTAAAATTGCTACACCACCAAAATGACGTGCTACAGACGCGAAATTTGACCGACAGGAAGAAGATGCTGTGATATGCAAATGATTAGCTTTTCAGAGCATTCACACAATGTTGGCGCCGGTGACGACACCTGCCTCCTGTAAGGACGAGAAATGCGTACCTCCACGTTTTCGACTTTGATAAAGGTCGGATTGTAGCCTATCGCGATTGCCGTTTATCGTATCATGACATTGCTGCTCGCGTTGATCGAGATCCAATGACTGTTAGCAGAATATGGAATCGGTGGGTTCAGGAGGGTAATACGGAACGCCGTGCTGGATCCCAATGGCCTCGTATCACTAGCAGTAGAGACGACAGGCATCTTATCCGCATAGCTATAACGGATCGTGCAGCCATGTCTCGATCCCTGAGTCAACAGATGGAGACGTTTGCAAGACATCAACCATCTGCACGAGCAGTTAGACGACGTTTGCAGCAGCATGGACTATCTGCTCGGAGACCATGGGTGCGGTTACCCTTGGCGCTGCATCACAGACAAGAGCGCCTGCGATGGTGTACTCAACGACGAACCTGGGTGGACGAATGGCAAAGCGTAATTTTTTTCGGATGAATCCAGGTTCTGTTTACAGCATCATGATGGTGACATCGCGGTGAACGCACATTGGAAGCGTGTATTCGTCATCGCCATACTGGCGTATCACCCGGCGTGATGGTATGAGGTGCCATTGGTTACACGTCGCGGTCACCTCTTGTTCGCATTGAAGGCGCTTTCAACAGTGGATGTTACATTTCAAATGTGTTACGACCCGTGGCTCTAGCCTGCGAAACCCCACATTTCGGCAGGATAATGCACGACCGCATGTTGCAGGTCATGTACGGGCCTTTCTGGATACAGAAAATGTTCGACTGCTGCCCTGGCCAGCACATTCTCCAGATCTCTCTCCAAATGAAAACGTCTAGTGAATGGTGGCCGAGCAACTGGCTCGTCACAATACGCCAGTTACTACTCTTGATGAACTGTGGTATCCTGTTGAAGCTGCATGGGCAGCTGTACCTGTACACGCCATCCAAGCTCTGTTTGACTCAATGTCCAGGCGTATCAAGACCTTTATTACGGCGAGAGGTGGTTGTTCTGGGTACTGATTTGTCAGGATCTATGCACCCAAATTTCTTGAAAATGTAATCACACGTAAGTTCTCGTATAATATATTTGTCCAATGAATACCCGTTTATCATCTACATTTCTTCTTGGTGTAGCAATTTTAACGGTCAGTAGTGTACAAGTGGTCGTATCATAGCCTCGCTGAACAGGAGCAGTTGAATTTGGAAGGCGCTCGTTAGCGAAACCTTGACGACACGTTGATGAGGGCCGCGCAACAGCAGACAATTTGTGATGAATACTCTGTTCCTTTTCAGAGAGCAGCTGACTTATATAACTATAGAGCAACAGAAATATTGGATGTCTTTGTGTACATGTCAGGTAGTAGATGAACAAGAGCAGCGCTTGCCTATATTAGTGAACTGATATATGCGTGTTGTAATGAGTTGGAGTGAATTGTAGCATAGTACTCTTCTCTTACAAAGCTGAGTAATTAAGGGGTCAGAGTGTGATCTGTTTATTCTCTATAAGTTAGCATAACTATTCATAGAACAACACTCATTTCTGGTGACAAGGGACCTGTCTTGTTAGAGTAATCGGAACAATTTGCTATAACGCAGATGCCTGTCGATGGAATTAGCCAGCTGCGTTGGTAAAGTACCGGAACTTCAAGCGCTGATAGAAAGCACCGAAGCTGAAATCGTTATAGGTACAGAAAGCTGGCTTAAGCCAGAGATAAATTCTGCCGAAATTTTTACAAAGGTACAGACGGTGTTTAGAAAGGATAGATTGCATGCAACCGGTGGTGGAGTGTTCATCGCTGTTAGTAGTAGTTTATCCTGTAGTGAAGTAGAAGTGGATAGTTCCTGTGAATTATTATGGGTGGAGGTTACACTAAACAACCGAACTAGGTTAATAATTGGCTCCTTTTACCGACCTCCCGACTCAGCAGCATTAGTGGCAGAACAACTGAGAGAAAATTTGGAATACATTTCACATAAATTTTCTCAGCATGTTATAGTCTTAGGTGGAGATTTCAATTTACCAGATATAGACTGGGACACTCAGATGTTTAGGACGGGTGGTAGGGACAGAGGATCGAGTGACATTATACTGAGTGCACTATCCGAAAATTACCTCGAACAATTAAACAGAGAACCGACTCGTGGAGATAACATATTGGACCTACTGATAACAAACAGACCCGAACTTTTCGAATCTGTATGTACAGAACAGGGAATCAGTGATCATAAGGCCGTTGCAGCATCCCTGAATATGGAAGTTAATAGGAATATAAAAAAAGGGAGGAAGGTTTATCTGTTTAGCAAGAGTAATAGAAGGCAGATTTCAGACTACCTAACAGATCAAAACGAAAATTTCTGTTCCGACACTGACAATGTTGAGTGTTTATGGAAAAAGTTCAAGGCAATCGTAAAATGCGTCTTAGACAGGTACGTGCCGAGTAAAACTGTGAGGGACGGGAAAAACCCACCGTGGTACAACAACAAAGTTAGGAAACTACTGCGAAAGCAAAGAGAGCTCCACTCCAAGTTTAAACGCAGCCAAAACCTCTCAGACAAACAGAAGCTAAACGATGTCAAAGTTAGCGTAAGGAGGGCTATGCGTGAAGCGTTCATTGAATTCGAAAGTAAAATTCTATGTACCGACTTGACAGAAAATCCTAGGAAGTTCTGGTCTTACGTTAAATCAGTAAGTGGCTCGAAACAGCATATCCAGACACTACGGGATGATGATGGCATTGAAACAGAGGATGACACGCGTAAAGCTGAAATACTAAACACCTTTTTCCAAAGCTGTTTCACAGAGGAAGACCGCACTGCAGTTCCTTCTCTAAATCCTCGCACAAACGAAAAAATGGCTGACATCGAAATAAGTGTCCAAGGAATAGAAAAGCAACTGGAATCACTCAATAGAGGAAAGTCCACTGGACCTGACGGGATACCAATTCGATTCTACACAGAGTACGCGAAAGAACTTGCCCCCCTTCTAACAGCCGTGTACCGCAAGTCTCTAGAGGAACGGAGGGTTCCAAATGATTGGAAAAGAGCACAGATAGTCCCAGTCTTCAAGAAGGGTCGTCGAGCAGACGCGCAAAACTATAGACCTATATCTCTTACGTCGATCTCTTGTAGAATTTTAGAACATGTTTTTTGCTCGCGTATCATGTCATTTCTGGAAACCCAGAATCTACTATGTAGGAATCAACATGGATTCCGGAAACAGCGATCGTGTGAGACCCAACTCGCCTTATTTGTTCATGAGACCCAGAAAATATTAGATACAGGCTCCCAGGTAGATGCTATTTTTCTTGACTTCCGGAAGGCGTTCGATACAGTTCCGCACTGTCGCCTGATAAGCAAAGTAAGAGCCTACGGAATATCAGACCAGCTGTGTGGCTGGATTGAGGAGTTTTTGGCAAACAGAACACAGCATGTTGTTATCAATGGAGAGACGTCTACAGACGTTAAAGTAACCTCTGGCGTGCCACAGGGGAGTGTTATGGGACCATTGCTTTTCACAATATATATAAATGACTTAGTAGATAGTGTCGGAAGTTCCATGCGGCTTTTCGCGGATGATGCTGTAGTATACAGAGAAGTTGCAGCATTAGAAAATTGTAGCGAAATACAGGAAGATCTGCAGCGGATAGGCACTTGGTGCAGGGAGTGGCAGCTGACCCTTAACATAGACAAATGTAATGTATTGCGAATACATAGAAAGAAGGATCCTTTATTGTATGATTATATGATAGCGGAACAAACACTGGTAGCAGTTACTTCTGTAAAATATCTGGGAGTATGCGTACGGAACGATTTGAAGTGGAATGATCATATAAAACTAATTGTTGGTAAGGCGGGTACCAGGTTGAGATTCATTGGGAGAGTGCTTAGAAAATGTAGTCCATCAACAAAGGAGGTGGCTTACAAAACACTCGTTCGACCTATACTTGAGTATTGCTCATCAGTGTGGGATCCGTACCAGGTCGGGTTGACGGAGGAGATAGAGAAGATCCAAAGAAGAGCGGCGCGTTTCGTCACTGGGGTATTTGGTAACCGTGATAGCGTTACGGAGATGTTTAATAAACTCAAGTGGCAGACTCTGCAAGAGAGGCGCTCTGCATCGCGGTGTAGCTTGCTCGCCAGGTTTCGAGAGGGTGCGTTTCTGGATGAGGTATCGAATATATTGCTTCCCCCTGCTTATACTTCCCGAGGAGATCACGAATGTAAAATTAGAGAGATTAGAGCGCGCACGGAGGCTTTCAGACAGTCGTTCTTCCCGCGAACCATACGCGACTGGAACAGGAAAGGGAGGTAATGACAGTGGCACGTAAAGTGCCCTCCGCCACACACCGTTGGGTGGCTTGCGGAGTATCAATGTAGATGTAGATGTAGATGAAGAATAAATTTATTGTGAGGCACCTCTCCCACCAATGTTACATATGTGAAATAAATCTTTGACCTTTTAAAATGATATCTGTGTGAAATTCATAATGTTTCCTAATACGAAAATAATCCTCCAGGTTCTACTTACATGTCCTAAGTAACTGAAGGCGACTTTAGTCACTCTCACTTCTTACGACGTTACCAGCCAGGCCACAAGTCATTGTCGTTCAAGTCCTGTCCGCAACTAAAGGGGACGCTACAGTTGAACGTTAGCTTGTTGTGTCTCGCATAAGAAGTAGAAACGTGAGGGGCAGAATTCGACAGCGCTAAGGTTGTGGCCGATCGAGACTACAGTTCATGGTTCCGCGGTCTTACTGTTCATGTTGGTTGGAAACTGCACGAACGTCGTGCGGAGTCAATAGATTCAGGAAGACCATACTTAGAGCAACATGGGATCTAAACGGACCCACGTGACTAGAGCCCGAGAGGAAGAATTATTATTAACACAGCCATGCAGGATAGTAAAGCCACGTAACATACATTGGGACAGGAAACAGGCTTGTCTGCAGCAAGACAAGTGTCCACACAGATAGTGTATAGACTTCTGGAGAGCCATGGACAGCGCACATGGCGTTAACTGGTGCGGCTTCCCGTCTCAATACCAGGGCATAAAGTCTTTGTGAATTTCTTTCCGGTACCCTGTTGGACAGTAACTACTCCCCGCACACAGGTGCATGTACGATATACGCAGATATTATCACTTGAGAGAGAACGTGTAGTTGGGTTAAAAGAAGGTGGTTGGAGTAATCGGCAGATAGCTCAATATTTGAATAGGAGCGATGGCACTATTTGACCATATCCGCAGGAATGCGTGAACTGTAGCCGAACGCAACTTCAAGGAGGAGGTGGTCAGCTTAGAGAGACGGCAGTACGTCAGGGTCCAGCAATCTTCAGATCGGCGCTAAGAGACTTGGGTCATCATTAATCATCGCATGTGGTGCCTCAGTGCCCACAACGACCATTAATAGGCGGCTCACAGTAAGGGGGCTGAGATCACAGTTCCCACTGCACCAACTACCGTTGACTTCGGTACACCAATAAACCCATTTAAGTGGTATCGGACACATTCGGCCTGGAATCTCGTTCACTGGATGAGTCCCCCTTCGAACTGAACCCCTATGACCACCGACGACGTTTCTGGAGACGGCCTGGACAATGGTGGGGTACCAACCTGACTGTCGCCAGACATACGGCCCAACAATCAGGAGTTATGGTTCATATCAGGACCTCTTTCGTTGTTATCCGCAACACCCTTACAGCAGAGCAGTACGTCAACGATATTCCGCACCCCTCCCTGATGCCTTTCATGACAAACCATCTTGGGCTTAAATTTCAAAAGATGGTACCCTTCCGCACTGGCTGAGAGGTCCTACCGCATGTCTTCGTCCAATCCAAACCTCACATTGGCCAGCAGAATCGCCAGTTATCTATTCAATTGAGAAAGTTTGGAGCATTATGTGTGGGGCCCTCCAGCCTGCTCGGAATTTTGACGATCGAACGTGCTAGTAAGACTGAATTTAGTATTACATCCCTCAGGAGGTACTTAAACAACTCAGTCAATCGTTGCCACGCCGAATAATCGCTTTCATAAGGACCGGAGATGTACCAGTGCGTTATTGACTTGCTTAATTTGTGGAGCTCTTCCTCTTGAATAAACTATCCAGGTTTTCTGAAATTGTAATAATTTGTTTATCTCCAGCATGTACATAGCATCTGCTGATTTCTGTCCCATTCGAATAATTCCTTTGTGGTGCGTCGTTTTCTTTCTTTTTTTTTGTGTCAGAGTGTATACTAACAGTCAAGAGCATTAAGTCAATTACTAAAATTTCATACGTCCTCATACTCCAGGCACCGTTCCAAATATGAATTTCAAAACAACTAGACCTTCTACAAACAGCTGGAGTATACAAAATTAAATGCAAATGTAATGAAGCGTACAAAGAGGACCCAAGCCGTCCAGTTAAAACGTCCAAAAGAGCACAAAACGACACGTGAACCTTAAGCAATTCTGCAGCTCAGCTCTAGCTGAACGCAGTGAAACATGCGGTAAAGTTATTAACTTTGCTAATGTTCGCGTTTTATCAAAAGCCTGTGTCCATGCAGAGGAAAAGTGAGAGAGGCATTCCAGATAGCTAAGTACCCGAACAAATTTAATAATGGCGACTTCCGTAGGCTTCCACCAGATTGCGTGGATGGCCTCAGCGGCACAGCACGGAACCTGTATATGTAAACAGGGCGCCTATCACGCACCGCCCTCCAGTCAATAGTACACAGATTAATCCTGCCTCGAGTCATCGAAACGTCACTGAACCGAGTCATGAACATTTACAGCGAAAAAACTCTGGAAATACTCTTCTCAAATCTATACAAGTCTGACAGTGCGCCTCACATTCTGGTCTCCTATTCAGACTCCTTGGACACACTTCCAATAAACTGCACCCGCCTAATTTGAACATTTTGTGACTAAACGTCTATCTTACGTAACAACCAACAACACCCATCCCCGAAATTATCACGCAGCTGCAGGTGTACATCAAAGATCCGCCATATCATCAACTCTCTATCTCTTATACACAGCCTCCTTCGTAGATACTCCAAAATGATGACAACACCGTCTTCCTTACTGTCCATAATAACCCTCCCCTACTATCCCTTCAACTCCATCTAGACATCTTCTTCTGGTGTAATCAGTGTACCTCGAATTTAAATTCGAAAAAATCTAGCAATAACTATAGGAAAATCCACCAGCGCATTCCCTCGCAGAGTTCTTTAGCTGACAATCCATGACCGTTAAATTCCACTCACTGAAACACTAAAATATTTTCTACTATCACTGGAACAAAAACTGACCTTGAACCATCACCTACCAACCATCCAAAAGTCAGCCCACAATAGACTAAAGTACTAACTAGTCGAACATGAGGATTACATTCTACGTCCATCTCCCTAACATAGAGAACCAACACAGATACTGACTTCAGCTATGCCAGTTGTGAAGGTACGCTTATAGTGCCCTTCCTGTTTTATTGACATTCCCTAGTGCTGGGTAAATAACCACGGTGGCTACGATAACTACTGAGACATGGGCGAGCTGCCAGCGTGGGAAATTTCGTGAAGGCTAATGAGTTGGTAAACATCCCTTGTAAAAACTACGCTGCCCTCACTAAGCAACTGATTGAGAAACTGGCTCCTAATGGCGTGATTAGCGACAGAAGTTTTGAAATGGGTCGACCATCATGGATCCCAAACAGAGCGCCGCTGAATAAGTTAATACGAAAAACTTATTTTATTGTCATTTTGTCTTTTCTTTCCATGCGAAGTAATATTAATGTTATAGGCTGAAGGCCAGATCTTGTTATTGACACAGAGTGAACTTAATAATCATTCAAAACTAGCTACAGAAGAGCTGCGCTTAGATGTGCTATATACGAAATAAGTCGAAGTTCTGGTACAATTATTAGTGTTTATCATTGGTAGTTCGAAATAATTGATTTGTGTATCTTTATGATTGCAGCTTACATTAAAAAGTTTACCAAGTAATATTAAAGAAAATTTTGAGTACGAACTACATGTTTTACTTCTGGGAATTTATATACACTCCTTGAGTTTGTTAATTTTGGAAATATCAACGAGATCAGGACCTTTCTCTAGCTTGATAAGGTCAGATTTTGAGGATAATTTACGGGCTAATTTAGTAGTAAATGTTGATCTCCCTCAGTGGTTTAATTCAGGCTCCCTTAAGTGTGGGATCTCCCTGAAGTGACACTTAGATCCTGTAACTTCTTGAAGGCAAGGAAGGCCGTGGATAGACTGAAGAACGTTCCGCCAGTACATGCGAGTCTCCCTTGATAGGTGATCTGCCACGCAGTGTAGCATGGAGTTTTACTTCTCCCAAGTATTATGGCTCTGAGCACTATGGAACTTAACTGCTGAGGTCATCAGTCCCCTAGAACTTAGAACTACTTAAACCTAACTCACCTAAGAACATCACACAGATCCAAGCCAGAGGCAGGATTCGAACCTGCGACCGTAGCGGTCGCGCGGCTCCAGACTGTAGCGCCTAGAACCGCTCGGCCACCCAAGTATTATGACTCATTCCAAAACCTAGATTGACATACATTCCGTATCGTTTTCCACATGGTACTACCTTCTCCCGTTTCTTCTGCTCATAAAGGTCTCCCACCTCTTCAGATGCCTAAAGCAGCTTCGTCTCTCCTACAACCTGTTAAATTTTAGTTCCAGTGTCTGTAGTCTAAGGCATCCTTGAGAACACTTGCAGTCTGCTGCGCCTCAGTCAACGCATTCCACCTTATTTTAATCTACAAACTCATCGGATCCTGTCTCATCGTAATCCACATCATATACCTCCCTCAGACTCCTGTCATGTACCCTCATCCAAACGTAATCCATCACACCCTCCTACCACATCTCAAATGAAGACTCCAGTCCATTCTTTCAATAACCAGCTGACATCCTACCCATTTCCTAACACCCACATCTTTCTTTCTTTCTTTTGCTTGTGACGTTTTTCTCCCGGATGCGCAGGGTCGGCAAGGCTAATCGGTTGTGGCAATGTTAGTTGAAGGGGTGGCCGGATGCCCTTCCTGCCGCCACCGCGTACCCCCCCCCCCCCCCCCCCCCCCCGGGAAGAAATCAGTGTACCCCAACCGTCTGCGACCAGTGGAATCCATGGAATAGTCTGAAAGTGTTCAGATGTCTGCGAGCCGTGTAGCTGAGGCGGGACGTGGGGACCAGCCCGGTATTCACTTCGGAGGACGTGGAAAACCACCTAAAAACCACATCCAGGGTGGCCAGCACACCAGCCCTCGTCGTTAATTCGCCGGGTGGATTCAATCCGGGGCCGGCGTGCCTACCCGAGTTCAGGAAGCAGCGCGTTAGCGCGCCCGGCTAACCAGGCCGGTTTTCCTAACACCCACACCCCACCTATCAATTCCTTCTCACATCCTCTTCCGTGTAACTTCATCTCCAATACTTCCAAGGCACCTCCCTCTTCCCCCTTTTATTAGAAGCCTGTATTATTTCTTAGTCATAATAAAGATACTTACACGAATAATGACCTCACGAACATCGTTACCTTGTATGTACTTTAAAATTTTTAATGCCAATGTTATAAAAGCTACGACGAAGGCTGAAGAGTGGCAATTTGATCACTCTAGCCTATCCCACGTAGAGGGAGTGTAAATAACGGCAAATTAAAAAAGAAAAAGAAACAGTGTACTACAAGGGGCGCCTCCTGGAAGAAGTCCCGAAAAGTCGGATCGAAATGCGGAAGAGAGTGATTCGGCACGAAAACCCAAGGACTTTTAGCATTATCGGCAATGAGTGAGATAGCGAATGTTCTTATATGGTACGTTTCTTGTGACAGTGCTCTCCTTTGGGTATTGAATGTTTCTCCTCGTAGTTCGTCGTGCGGAAAAGCGTCTATTCCATAGGGAGACGATCGCCAATGCGTCTGCGAGCGCTCTACCGGCTGACGTTGCGTCACGGTCTGCACAGTGAGTGATACGATGGAGAGCGGCAGAACTCATAAGGAAGGGCGAGGCGAGATAGCAGGCACCGGCGGCGATGCGGCTGCTGACCCAGCGGTGGCAGCGGACTGGAGGGCGCCTGGAGGCGCCTGGAAGATGGCCAGATCAGGGGGCGGGCGGCCACTGCGGACGCCCCGCCCACCACCTATTAATCTGGAGGCCCTCTCCAGTTCCCCGCAGTTATGGCACTTTTCCCTTCCCACATTTTCTACCACGCACTTCGAAAGCAAACAAACAAGGCGGAACTTTGTAACACACGCACGCTCGCACACGCCTCCTAACGCTTGGGAACGTCACACGAAGAAACACACTGCCGTAAATGGAAAGTGTTACACCGTGAACACCCTGATCGAACCTACCAAACTGACACTAAAGCATTTATATGCCTGCGGTATGTTATGATTAACATTTCGTTCTTCTCCTTCCTTCTTATTTTCACTACAGAAAAACCCATTCCCATAGATGAAGAACATTTTGGGTACTATAACTATCCCTCTCCGACAGTGAAGAAGGAAATTATTTGTGAATGAAGGTATGTAGATTCATACTGCATTGCTGGGATAACAGGCTCGCAATTTCTAATTCGCGATCGCACGAATATTAATTATTACAGGTGCACCAATTTTATTCATGCTTGACTTTGTAGAGACCGTCCGTAGGCTGTGAGAAAGTTTGCTAAGGTTACTAGCGGCTCCGTGAGACGCGGAAAGTAGTTGATAATTGTTCGTCGGCAAGCCATTATTCTGGAAAGAGAAGTACTTCGTGAAACTGGAACCTCTGGTTCGTCAGCTGTGAAAATGGTGATTATTACTCTTAAAATACATCTACATACACTATTTCCAATTAATGCAATTATTATTAACTAAGAATCAAAATTTTTGCGGCGGTCGTTATGGCCGAGCGGTTCTAGGCGCTTCAGTCCGGAACCGCGCTGCTGCTATGGTCGCGCGTTCGAATCCTGCCTCGGGCATGGATGTGTGTGATGTCCTTAGGTTAATCAGGTTTAAGTAGTTCTAAGTCTAGGGGACTGATGGCATCAGATGTTAAGTCCCATAGTGCTTAGAGCCATTTAACATTTTCAAAATTCGCTCGGCGCTCGGTCTGTGTGCGTCCTTGCGTCAATCTGTTGGCAGACTGCTGTTGTCAGCAAGGCTATCTGTGCCTGCCTACTTCGCAACGCCTCGGTCGCCGGCGTGCCTCTGTTTTGCCATTCTCCAATGCGTGAAGCAACGCTTACTACATATGGCCGCCACAAAAGGCACAAGGAAAAAATCACTATACTGGACTTTAATTATTTGTGAATTAGTGATTATTTTGTAAACAGTTTAACAGAAGGGGATTTGGTATTTTGCAAACCACAAGTGCTGAGTTAATTTTTCTAGGGAATTTTCTACCACATGTATACATACATTTGGGACCTTTACTGCAGTATTTTATTATGGTTGCTTTATTTGATGCTTGTATGAACAGGATGATTTTTTCCACTGTGTACAAACTCTAGGGACTGATTGGAGAATCGATGAGAGGATACAGAACAAAAAAGGTATGATGAACTTATGGCCAGAAATGCACTGTTTTCCTACTAAGATCATTTATTCAGTCACACTTTGTTACAGAGATTGCGGCCTAAAATGTGCTGTACCATGCAGCAGCAGTTACAGTATGCATGGTTTCCTCCTAGAGGATGGTACTGTTCCTCATACGTCATGCCTTAGCACCCTCTCCTGCCACAATAATTAGTAATGTTATGTCCGATACAGTTCTCTTGCTGACTAACCCGTTATTGGATGTGATACAGTTTAGTACAAAATGGTTCCATATTCGAATCGAGTGCTTGCCGACATGGTGTTTACTTACTGAAAGGCAAATGTTAACAGGTGGCCAGCACCAAGGTTGTATCAGGAGATGTCTTCCCACTGACAACAACCACAGCATTCAAGCCGGCCACTGTGGCCGAGCGGTTCTAGGCGCTTCAGTCCGGAACCGCACGACTGCTACGGTCGCAGGTTCGAATCCTGCCTCCGCATGGATGTGTGTGATGTCCTTTGGTTAGTTCTAAGTTCTAGGGGACTGACGACCGCAGATGTTAAGTCCCATAGTGCTCAGAGCCTTTTGAACCACTTGAACAGCATTTATTGTTTGCATCAGTTTGTCTGAGACTGCAGCGTTTCAGGAAGCAGCAAATCATAAAGGACGTACACGAATTTTTCGGATACCAGACCTGGAGAAAAATGTGAGTAACACTGTGGGAGGCGACTGACATGTCAGTACCAGGCGGTTGGCCCTCTGATACAGGGTAAGGCAAAAGACTGTGTGGAACGTTCTCCATGACAGTTAGTACAACCTTTATCACTTAAAGCGTCTGCAGGACTTACTAGCGACAGACGTTTCACATCGGGAGCAGATTTGTCACTGGTTTCTTCATTGGGAAACCGTGATACTGGGATTTGTGTCATCTATCCTTTTCACTCATGAGGCCACCTTTACACAGAGTGGTATCTTCAACTTTCATAACAGTACTCTGTGGGATAGTATGCAAAACCCCCATTGTATGGTGACAGCGATTCAACAGCATCAGTGCAGCTGCAATGTGTGAGCTGGGATAATAGATGACCAGTCCTCCTTCCACATCACCTAACAGGCCTGAACTATTGGCGTTTCGTGCAGGTGACCTTTCCTCCCCTGCTGGAAGAAGTGCCACTGATGATTCGAAGGGTTATGTGTCTGCTATATGATGGTGCTACCGCTCATTTCACCAATAATGTCGGGGCACATCTCAATCGTGTCTTCCTGGTCGACGGATCGGACGTTACGGTCCTTTTGCATGGCCTGGTCGTTCACCAGATCCCAACCCGTGCGATTTCTGGTTATGGTGCTGACTCAACAGTATCGTGTATGCGCAGCTCATTCCAGATGTTGAGACACAGGCGAAGCATATTCATGCTGTCTTTGACACTGTTCAGATACAGTCTGGCCAACGTGGACGTGTGAGACAGAACATGCGTTGAGGTACGTGGAAACATTTTCAACACATACTGTAACTGTGGCTGCATGGTACAGTGCATATTAGACCCCATTCTCTGTAACAGTTTTTATTGAAAAAATGTTCTCTAGCACGGAAACTATGCATTTCCGGACAGAGTTTTATTAGATCTTTTTTGTTTCACATCCTATAATCAATCAATCCATAGAATTAGTACACGGTGAATAAAATCACCAAGTATATATGAAGAACCAGGGTTTTTATTAGCTGTGTGTTTTATCTAGATGAATATATCATCAGTTATTTAGAACTAAATCTTTGGTTCAACCATACATCATTTGTCTAAAAGGATACAACTTTTATCACTTTTATTATTATTCTAATTATCCATTTTGTACTTCAAATAATTTCGTAAATTTTATCAAACTTATACATTTTGTACTGGAGGATCACAAGTTCATCAAATTGCAGCGAGTTTTGCTGCTTGGGTGTAAGGAAACCCATGCATGGCTCAGCGGTAAGACAACATCGAGCTACTATATATAACACAGGTGTGCATTGGGCCAACAGTGCATGATGTTATTATCCCACACAGTCACAACCGTGGTCAGCAACTGCGAGTAGAGCAATTGTCGCTGAACTCAAGTGCCTGAGAAGATCAATAATAATGATGTGAGTTAGAGTCTGTAAAACAGAACCGTAACTCAGTTTATGACACTTGTCAGACGCAATCAAGAGAGGTTAATGGCCTAGGACATCTACATTCACATTCATTGAGGTTATAAAATTGTATGACCTTTTCCCTTGTTGCCTACAGTAAGCTCGTTTCCTTATACTTCAAGCAAGTTGCCCAGGCAAAAATTTGAACTTTTATTAGGCAGGAGTCATGGGTAATCCCAACAGCAGTTATTGGACTGTTGAAATTTCCAGCAAGCTAGAGTTCTGCAATTTTTTTTCATCTGCTACATCTAATAGTTATTGAACATTCTACGTTTCAGTTCCTTTACCAAAAAGTTATTTTTGTAGTCTTGCGTATTCAAAGTGTTATACTTACGTTCACCGCAAAAACTTTTGAAATGATATACATATAGTTTAATTTTATCCATTTCTGTCTTCGTTTCTTCAGTGGTTGTATCAATTTTCGTAAATCAGAGAACAACTGCTTGCAGTCGCAATCGTGATTTTATTTCAATGCACGATCCATTTAGAGTCCAGGGGGTTCATCTTAGGATGCTTTGAGAATCTAAATCGATTATTTGTTGCGATTTAGGTTACTTTTGGTCCTGATGGCGTTACAGTGGTATATTGCAAAGAGGGCACATTGTGAATATAATTTTACAAAACTAATAGAAATCGAAAAATAACATACTATTTAAAGTGGTGGATACATCTTTTTGTAGCACGGTATAAGTAAACATGTTTATGTACATACACAAACTTTTTGTTTATCAGCACAAGTCAGAACCAGTCAAGGAATTTCAAGTGTAAGTATGGTGGATTTCTACAGTTACACAGGTATTATTATTTCAAGATAATTATTTATAAAGTTTATCCATTACAAAACATTTATGAATATGTCGAATGTGGATTATGTTATCAAATGGTTGCACTATCAAATATTTCTTTCTTTACGAAAAAATAAACTTTTAAAATTACTGAAAAATCTGTGGCTGCTGAACTGTGTTCATTCAACAGTCTTCATAACATTTTACGTTACGTAATATTTTTTCAAATTGTTCTAGTAGAGCAAGGTTTTCACCATGGTTTTTTTGTATGGAGCACATATAGATTGTTGTGGGTGTCACTTAGCCTGTGTCTGTTAAGGTACG
Source organism: Schistocerca piceifrons (assembly GCF_021461385.2). NCBI lineage: Eukaryota > Metazoa > Arthropoda > Insecta > Orthoptera > Acrididae > Schistocerca > Schistocerca piceifrons. Next base: position 138,004,661 of record NC_060144.1, read on the forward strand.
TGTGGTTGGCTATTGTGAATTCGTCAAAATGGTTAAGTCTAAAAGCATCAGTCCGTTCTTTGTATCGTAAGTAGAAAGTTTTCTTGTTTTTCCTATGAAAAATATAGGGCAGCTGTCACATTGTAATTTATATATTCTGCTATGTTCTGCTATTGGTATGTTTGTGTGAGGTAAGTGATGTCTAAGATTGTGGTTCATGGAGAATGATATTTTAATATCGGTGTTTCTAAATAAGTTAGCAATTTTTTGTGACGCTGCGCCTAAATAGGGAATGTTTGTGAGGAAATATGTTGTGTCAGTTATTCTTATAATGCTCCTGTTACTGATGTTGGACTGTTTTTTGTTGGATAGTTTGTAAACTGATTTTTCTGAATACCCATTATTTACTGCAAATGCTTCGATCGTATCAGTTCTTGTGTTAATGCTTTGGGTTTCAAAGGTAATGTGTGTGCCCTGTTCACATAGTTGATGTGTTTGAAAATAGGCAAATACCACAAAAAATTCGTAATACAATGATCAAAAAGTTTTCGTGACATCAAAAGCAGTAAAAGTGTGTTCGTAAATGTCTTGTGATATTTGTGAAGGTAGAATCAGATCTTCAGTATCTTCAGCCAACCGAAATGTACTTGAGATTAAGTAATTAATGTGGTTTCCATGAGCCAGCTTCAAAATTTTACTTCGGCGAGAAGATCTTAAGTCTGTGTTCTGAAAAATTAGATATTTTGGCCAGTGGGTAACCGTTATTTCTACAACAATAAGAGTTTTTATGGAAACTGTAGGAGCTGCAGCTGCTGTCTGCATTATTCATATCCTACACATTATTTTATCATAAGATTATTTGTACTTCATATGACTGATGCTTATATGGCTGATGAATGAGTTGGGTAACTAAATATCGACAGACGCTGTACCCTGCCCAGCTACAACTGTGACATGTTCCGCGTGCTGACCGCTCGATAATAAGTTTACGTACGCTCCCCTTCACTGCTGGCGTAATTTCGTTAGCTTTGTTGCCATAACAATTTCTGCGCTCCGTAGAGCTTTAAACGTGATTTTACTTCGATAAATGCTGACGCGAATTCATCATCGTTAATGGAGCTGCACGCAAAAGCAACCCTGAAAGGCCGCTGGATTAATTTTCTTTTTTAGCTCAGCTATTACCATAAATGACAGGAGAAATGTGTGACATCACAATCCATTAAGTTTGTAATTATACGCTCATTCCATTTTTGCATGTGTTGCGAGTGCTCTAATACAAACTATTCTAAGCATCATTTGCAGAATTTAGTTACCATTATTGTTCACATTTGCTGTTATTAACTGATAGTAGACACAGTGCGTTGCTTACGCAATTGCGGATATTATGAACTGCAATGGGCTCATCTATATGTCAAGACTACTATTCTTTCTGTCTCGATTACACGCCTCAAAAGGCATAGCTTTTGCATTGAAGTCATACAATCATGATCTATTCCATAAAAACATTCTTCTTTTTCTATATTATCCATCCATCTGTTAATGGCACGTTCTGTTTACTGAAACATGATGTTTCAGTGTGCGAAGTCCTTTACGTGCGCCGGTCGAAGTGGCCGAGCGGTTCTAGGCGCTACAGTCTGGAACCGGAAGACCGCTACGGTCGCTGGTTCGAATCCTGCCTCGGGCATGGATGTGTGTGATGTCCTTAGGTTAGTTAGGCTTAAGTAGTTCTAAGTTCTAGGGGACTGTGCATGGGGGCTTAATTATAATGCAATAATAATTTTAGTAGCTGTGTATCCGGTTACGAAGTAACAGTTGCACACGACATCCTCTGAACTAGTACTGCTCTCGACTTCCTCTCAACAAGTACTGCCCACGGCAACTCCTGAACTACTACTACACCAGTGGAGGTGGCGGAATAATAATCTTTGGCGCAATCTCTGGCGCTGTGACTCAGTGTAGCCACCTTTCAACTGGTGATCTCAGATGTTAAGTCTCATAGTGCTCAGAGCCATTTGAACCATTTTTTTCTTTATGTGCGACCTGTCAGTTACTACGTTGAGTGAAAATAAAATTCAAGGTCCTTGTTTTAAGGTGTTAAAACGTACATGCGCTGTAAATGTATAATATTTATTGAAGATTCTCACGAATGTACTATCTAAATATGGCACATACAACCACTTTTTTGACTGCTTGTTACAGTCCCATTTTTCTACGTTTTGTTCAAGTCGTAGAACTGGCATCATGTGGCTTATACTGGCCATTACAGGAATTTTCCGCCCACAGAAGAGTGTAAGACGAATTTCCACCGTTTAACAGGAGGCGCTTACTTCCTTCCTTTATTTGTGTATGGAAACAACAAAGAAAAAAAACAGAGATACACTATCTCATTTTTTCCTAGTATTTTCGTAATATCTTTTTAGTTTAACTGACTCCGGATACTGATGATACACTGCAATTATTAAGCAAGAAATCACACTTTTTTATCCGTTTCACAAAGTTTGATTTCAAAGGACCTATACAGGTTTTGAATTCTAGCAAAGTATTGTAGTATTACTGTCTAAAAGATATTATTCATTCCCCCTGGTGTACCATATAACAAAGAATCCATAACCAGCAACTTAAGTAGTATTTTTAGGAACATCGAAATATTACAATATACAGCAACGGAATGATGATTGCTTCTGTATTTCATGGATTTCATTGGACCACTCTAGTCAGTTATACAAACATTTATACAAGCTACTGCTATTCAGTGACACAACACAGTTCAGTAATAAGTCATTGAGACAGTTCAATATTACAGCGGTTATAAAATGATTAGTATAATTTATTGTTACATGAAGGGGTTTGCTCTCCCAATACTTTTTTCACTCTTTCAGATATTTTCTTTCATACTTTGTCTGAGGTCACTCTTCCTGTAGTTCTTTTACTGATCTTCGTTTATAGTCTCCTTTGAATGTCTTGCAGTATTCTGTTTTTCTCTGTTTTGTTTTTTAGGTCACCTGCTGTAATTAGGAGTTCTCTTATATTCCTTAATTTCTGTGATCCATTTAATGTTGATCTTACTAGTTCACAATTTTTTATTGTTAACTTACTAACTCTGTTTTCTGATGCTTCATCACATGTCCAAAGAATGAGATGCATTTCTTCCTGATAGTGCTCATTACTGGTTCTATGTTCTTGTATATGGTTTGATTTAAAGCTATTCTGTAATGCTCATTTACTTGATATTATTTATTAAGCATGTCCAAACTATTACTCTTTCTGTCTTTAATATTTTGCCAATTTCTGCTGTATTACTTGGCTTCAGCTGCATAGGCCTATGTTATTTCTGGTTGCGTAACTGTTTTAAAATGATTTAATTTTGGAGCGGTAGATGGGCTTTTTTATTGTGTGATCTTTTGGTAATGCAATTTACTTTTGTCAGGTTTTTTTTCTATTTTGCTATGTTGTTCCTCATTTAGATTGTATGATTTATTTCATCTTTTCTTTGAGCCGTCAGTCTTCTGACTGATTAGATGCGGCCCGAATTCCTCTCCTGAACCAACTTTATCTTCTAAGAGTAGCAGTTGCAGGCTACATCCCCAACTGTTTGATGTAAGTGTACAGATATCTGTCTTCCTCTACAGTTTCTACCCTCTACAGTTCCCTCTAGCAACTTCCAAGTTATTGCGTGATGTCTTAATAGATATTACATCATCTTGTCCCGTCTTCTTGTCAGTGTTTTCCATATGTTCCTCTCCTCGCCGATTTTGCAGACAACCTCTTCATTCTTTACCCTATCAGTCCAATTAATTTTCAACACTTTTGTACTGCACCACCTCTCAGATGCTGCATTTCTCTTCTGTTCCGATTTACCCACAGTCCATGTTTCACTATCATACAAATGGGTCAAATGGCTCTGAGCACTGTGGGACCTAACATCTATGGTCATCAGTCCCCTAGAACTTAGAACTACTTAAACCTAACTAACCTAAGGGCAGCACACAACACGCAGTCATCACGAGGCAGAGAAAACCCCTGACCCCGCCGGGAATCGAACCCGGGAACCCGGGCGTGGGAAGCGAGAGCGCTACCGCACGACCACGAGCTCAACTATCATACAAAGCTGTGCTCTAAACATATATTCTCAGAAATTTCTTCCTAAACTTAAGGCCAATGTCTGATACCAGTAGTCTTATATTGCACAGGAATGCCCTCTTTCCCAGCGTTAGTCTAATTTTTTCCATCTAAATGTTTAAATTTATCAACAATTTTGATTTCCTGTTCTTCTAGTGCAATTTAATTGCGAATGGTGAAATACTTAGCATAATCTCTCTTTTTCAAATAATATTCTAAGGACAACTTCCTTTGCTATTTCCTGTTGTCTGGTTTCTCCAACATTGTTGGCTGGGATACCTAGCTCATCAGCAAATCCCAAGAAGTTTGAACTTATGCCATTTTTTGCCCATCCAGTTCCTACGTTTTTTGGGTTATCTTTGTACAATTCTCTTATTACGTATTGCTGTGCACAGTTGGTGAGTAGTGGCTGTAGGCAGTCACATTGTATTTAATCTGTTTTATTGAGGAATGGTTCAGAAATTTCGTCTCTAATCTTCAGTTTCGATTTGGAGTTGATTAGAGTAAGTACTATTAATTTAATTAGTTCTGGATGGAATCCTAGATTACTTGAAAATCTTTTTACTGAAAGTGTATGGAGACAGTCGAATGCTTTCTTTAGGTCTACAAATGGTATTGGCTGAGTTTCGTTACGTTTCCTGTAGTATGTCACGGTCAATTTTAAACTAATGATCTGCTCTGCACAGCTTCTCCACTTTCTGGAACATCTCTGGTATTCTACTGACTCCTGTTCAAGGTGTTCCGTGATTCTTCCATATGGGATCTTGGATAAACTCTTGTGTGTGCAGTCTATGTGAGAGATTTCACCGTAGTTGCCTGGATTGCTCTTATCCTCATTCTTATGGAGTGGGTGGGTGATGGCCAGTATCCAGTGTTTGGGTAACTGTTCTGTTATTCAGATTTTTGTTACAGAGCCCTGTGAAAGTGGGTCATAACTGTGTCATTTGAATATTTCCACGTTTCAACAAAGGCCTGATCTTCTCAACGTGCCATTTGACTCCTTTTGTCCTCTGAGTGGTTTGCCTACTTCTTGTAAATTTAAAGTATCTAATATCTAGTTATTGGTTTTTATTGGAGCATTTACGTTGATTTTGTAGGAGCTCTTTGAGTTTTCGCAATTTAAAAATTTCTTAAATGCTTTTTCCATAGTATAGGCATTTTCTTTGTTACTGTGTGCTATTCTCCCATCTTCATCTTTCAGTAGGCGGTTCATACTGTAGTAGCTGTTTCCCAAATATTTTGTAGTAGTTCTTGGATTTTTGTGGGTATTATCTCCTATCGAGTTTATTATGTTTTTATGGAATCCTTTCTTGATTCCCCTAATGTTTTGTGTGAAATGTTACCTTTCACTTTTCAGGTTGATAGAATTTTCTTCCTTTTCGTGCGTGTGGAACTTTCAACATGGTTAATATATTTCTTCATGTAATTTGTCACATTCTGGCGTTCATCATGCATGTTTTCTGTGTAGGTTCAATGGAGCTACAATTCCGGCTTATTTTTTGAGAATTGGTACCAGTTATTCTAGGTCATCTCTTAAAAAATGGTTCAAATGGCTCTGAGCACTATGGGACTTAAACATCTATGGTCATCAGTCCCCTAGAACTTAGAACTACTTAAACCTAACTAACCTAAGGACATCACACACATCCATGCCTCAGGCAGGATTCCAAACTGCGACCGTAACAGTCGCGCAGTTCCGGACTGAGTGCCTAGAACCGCTCGGCCACCGCTGCCGGCGGTCATCTTTTAATTTAATGGTTTGTATTATTTGTTGATATTTACGTTTTTAATTAGATGATGTGGCTCACGCCTCCTTCTTGTTTTATTATTTTTACCATTCTTTTTCTTTAACATAATGAATTTTATTTAAATTTTAAGGGTTTTGATGGTCCGAGCCTGTTGGTATTTCTCAACTGTAGATTTCCTTGTCTATATGGACATGGTCTAGCTGTCACTCTCTCTTCCTCCCATCTGAATGTCTCCATGTTTTACGTTTATTTGGCTTCCTCTTGAAGTATGTTGATTTACATATAACGTTGTGTACAGTTTCTACAAGTCAATGACCGTTCTTGTTTGCAATGTTTTGTGGACTCCTTTTTCCAATTATGTCTTTATGTCTCCCAGTTATATATTACGTCTCCCAATAAGAATTTACATTTCTTTTATTTATTCTGTTCACAGTTTGTTTGAGAAGGACCCAACATTTATCTACATCTTCCTTTGTTTCTGTCAATTGTTTTTTTTTTTTTCATTTATAGCAGGACGAGCATTAATTGTTGCGTAAATTTTATTCACTGTTCATAAATTAGAGTTGTAATTCTTGGTGGTATTGCTCGAAATCAGTTATAAAGCGATGTCCCCAAACTGAATCCGAATTTATAGAGAATATAAAAATAATAACTCTCTGTCCCATTATGAATTCTATGTCCTTGTGGTTCGAACGGGTCCCCTATCGTGCTTCTCATTTCTTGGAGCCCTGCTACTAAAATTTTTTGTTATATGAGTCATGCCTGAAATTCTTCAGTTTTCCAGTCTTAAGTAGTGAGTTTATGTTGCGTATCTTATTTTTGTGCATTACTGTGTAATGAGATGATTGCAAACTCTGCGATTCGTTACTGTCTTCTAATTGGCTACCCATGATTTCACGTTTAACGTAGATAACAGAAATCAATCTCTGTACGTTACCGATGATCTTGACCTCCTGTGATGCAATAAATAGTTGCTGATGCCATGATCAAAAGTATTGTACCATGCGGAGAGCTCATGTGGCATTTCGGCAGAGAAATGGATATAACCTAGTCTTGGGGAGCCTGCTGCAGGATATCCAACACATACGCGTTATGTAATGCTGTAGCGCTTCACCTTTTACCGATAGCATCAAACTTCCCGTCTTTACTTCTTATGATACAAGGGCATGACCAATATTATGTCCATTACCCATAGTGTAACGTATCGATAATCTCTTAAAAGAAATTTCATGCTTTCTTGCTCTGCTGTTTCTGTAAATTAATTGAAACCTCCATTTAATATAATGTAGTTATAATTCGCGAATGTACTACGCGAAGTTTTCTTTTAACGTGTTTTATTAGTGTTTTAGATAATACAAACTGCTCGTTTAATATTAACATACTTCACAACAGTCTTGATGAATGTACACAAGCGTAAAATCTTTCGTAACATTTTGCTAGTGGTTTAATGTATTGGGGAACATGAACTTTAGTTCAGGACACAGATTGCCATTTCAGCACATTTCGTTTCGATCAAAGTTCATCTAAGTTCGAAGTGCAATTACTGTCTTCTACGAGAAGCTGATCGTACTGAATCCGCATATTTTTTTCTCGTTTTGTTCCTTGTTGCAAGTAAGTATCCTTGAAGATGTGTCAGTCCAATTGCAAATGTTCTTTTATGACCATCTAAAAAATTAATTTGTACTGTCGAAGAGAGAACAAGGAACGTAAAACTTTACCGATTGATGGGAGAAGGACAACAAGTCGCGAAAAATCATTTAATTAATATTTTTTAAACTGTTGTATGTATACCGTAACGGACCACCGAGCCGCTACTAAGCTTCACGTTGCAGAAAATGCAGCAGCTGAATATTTTATGTGAATGTGCTAGAGCCTTGGACATCAAGAAAAATGCGACGTTGTAATATAATCAGTCTTAGTGCGGAATTCATTCTGGATCGACCGGTTTATGGTAACTGCGATAGGGTACTGCTGTTATCATTAATAATTTTTGAAAGCCGTTAGGAAGTTACATTTACGACACGCACTGACTTCAACGTTATTGCAAAACACATAACGTATTAAACCAGTGATCGACGATTTACTTTTCAAACTAACCTAAGTGCACTCGATTTATTTTCCAATAACAGTGCTTCGATTGCAGCTTTTGAATGATGAGATGAGCTATATTTATTTCCTCTATTAATGGTTTGTGCTCAATTGTTTTGTCAGCGGCGCCCGTAGCTGCGGAATATTTTTAAATGCCTCAGGCCATGAATCCAGAACCCCCTTATGATTTTTTACTAGTAATTTAAATTTTTCAGAGGGTTGGAACTCATCAACAGCATTTCTATATTTTCTTCATTCCGCCACTCAGACTAATAAAGCAATAACCCATCTCACACGATCTAATCAAGCAGCTCTAAAAATTCCGAATGATTTGAAGCATGCCATTTCGAGTACGGAACAAATAACTTTTTTGTCCCTCTAAATATAAATAGTATGCCTGCTGGACCGCTATGAAGTGAGAATGCAAATATGGGTTTGAGTGACCTTTCCAGGAAATCCCATATCCATATCAAGGCCTGAGCAATGTCCAATGCATATCGAGTTTCTCGTATTTGTATAATACGCAGACTGTACTCATTTGTTAACGTTGTTTTGAAAATTAATTCTGCCGGATGAATTATTATGGAGCTAAATTTTGCGAAGCGGCGTGTCAGCGACTATTATGAAACCGTTTTTGCGTTTAAAGTCCACGAGTTTTATTGCTCTGCCGTGCTGTGCTGGCGGTTGTGTTCGTTTTGACGGGGGTTATCGTAACGAATTAAATAATTCAAATTTATCGCTCGTTCAGGTCTTCAACGTATATTAATCGAGTTTATCGTAACGAATTAAATAATTGTGCATTCTAATTTCTCGCTCTTTCATGCCAGTAATACACAGCTTAGAAACTAAGACTATGGCACAATCATTTTTCTTCTTATCTTCCCAGAACTTCTTCAGCCATTGGCTGATGGCCTACCTCCGTTCATTTGACATCACCCTCCTGCGCTGTGGTTTTTGTTGTTGGACACGAAATTTAGCACTACTGATCATCAGCTGAAGTGTTCCCGACCCTGTACGGTGTTTATGTCACACTAAATTTTCTGATATATCTTCTTATCTATTCCAGCTATCCTGCGATGTTTTTAATCTGGAAATGAAATTAGAATTTTCTTCGTTAGTCTATTGTCATTCATTCTGTTCATATGACCGCACAACTTTGATCTCCTCTCCCTTATTGTGTCAGTGAATGTTTCGATGTTTCTGTACAATTGTTCATTTCTCCTCTTCCTCCAGTTGTTATTTTTGTTCTTTTGTGGTTCTAAATATTTTCTGAGTATTTTGCTTTCTTACTTTTCCAGTTCCTCTTGTTCACCTCCTTTATTCAGTATCAGGCATTCAGATATGCATAGTGTTTCAGTGCTTACTGTTGCGTTGTGTTTAATTTTTGTCTGGAACTAAGCTAATCTTTATTATATCGGTTTTTGGTGATTGATATGTAAATTCAATTTTCTTCGCTCTTTCTTTACTTCTGATGCTGTCTAATCCATTTGATTTTGTCCATGCTCCGCAGTATCCAAACCTATCAATTCCTTTAATCTTTTCGTGTTATGTTTATATATAGTTTTCTCTGTGGCGGTTATGTTAAACGTATTCCGTTTTCTCATTCTATATCGGTAATCCAGTTGTTGCTACAATTTTTTAACTGTTTCTATCATTGTCTTTGCATGTGTTTTGTCCTTAGAAATTGTTGCAATATCTTCTGCATGAACAAGACATTTCACCTCGAATCTTTCGCTCCGTTGTCGCAGATGGATTCATTGGATGTTTTCCTCTTGTAGTTCTTTGTCCAAACCTCATGACCTTGTCTGAGACCAGATTGAAGAGAATCGGTGAGAGCCCTTCGCCCTGCCGAACTCCTATGTTAATTCTGAAGAGTTCACAAACTTCTCTCAGGAATTTTGTTTTTGAAGTTGTCTGTGGGTGTCTGTTGGATTAAGTGCCTCATGTCCATTAAAATAAGTGGTAAGCTTGGCGTTTACTGTGGAACACAGAAGAGTTGTCGGTTAATCAGATTTCTTATAACACTGAATGATGTGGCAAGCAATTTGCGAGCTGGATTTCGTGAAACCCTATCTTACGCAGAACAACTGGAACAAGGAAATTACTTATTCGGTAATACAACATCGAAAGATACGATCGCAAGGGAACATTGTAGTGGAGTACGCTTCATGCCATCAATTCGGGAATGAAAGGAAACTCGGCACTTTACATCACTTCACATACCCGTATGTTGCGTTGGACACATAGTCTTACAGACCCATTCCTACATCTCAGTGACAGACAAATAAAGCAAAAAATAAAAACTGAAATTGTAGGAGTGAATTTCATTAAAATCATATAAATATGTAGACTGTAATTCGTGCTACTCTCGCAGTTTTTTGCTTGATTTCGTTTATTTATTTATCCCGTCAAGATTTGGACCCCTGTCATTTGCGGTTATTTCTGCATAGATAAACTTGATATATATGTTACCATTTTAGGGAAATATTACGATGCTGACAGAAAAGGTGTTTCAGACTTTTTTTAAAAAAGCGTGACAGGGCACTGGATTCTGCTCTGAGTGCAGGGTTGGTTGTTTCATAAACGGACAGCAACAATAGAGAAGGAGTCTGCAAATGTTTATGGTTGCGCACAGCCGCATACTCTCACCCTGTCGGTTATATGGACGGCTACGTCAGGCTGAATCTGGAGTGTAGCATACAATTATAAGCCGAAACATTATGACCACTACCTCTCGCTAGACAGAATACCGTCTGACATTCCGGCTTCCACTTGTTTCGCCCAACGAATAATGTACTCCACGGGAAGCAGTACTTGGAAAATGGGGAGATTATTGATGCAGTAAGACGTTGGTTCCGATGTCGACCAGTAGAGCAGTACCATGCCGGCATACAGGTCCTCCCATTAAGGTGGGGTAAGACCGTCGCATTGAACGGAGATTATCTTGAAACCCTGAGTCTTGTAGCCAAAAGAGCAGGCAATAAAATGGTGAATTCGAATCCTGAATAAAACCAACGTGCTATAAAAAAATCTGTTGCATTACTTATTGAACTCCCCTCGTCCAGTCCTCCTCCTTTTATGCTGAAATTGTTTCCCTGCTTTTGAATTTCTATTGTCTCTCTGTACAATCTAACTTACTAAGTATTAGATCTTGCTAAAACCACAATGTCAGAGAAAGGAATTCGGTTGCTTCCCGGTCCTAATGCGTGATCGGCTGCTGCTGATTTATCCGTCTTGCCCAGCGACATTTGCTTTTGTGTGCCTTGAGGCGGGTTTTAATGCTCCTTTTTGTAGTTCCTACGTACATCTGACCGCACGTGCGAGGGATTTTATGTACTCCTGCTGTGGCAAGCGGCATCCATAGGTCCTTTGCAGTATTCAAATATTGCACATTTTCCTTTTTGGTTTAAACACCGTATCAGTACCGTGTTTTCTGAATACTTTGCTGATGGGATATGTGTTTTTACAAATGATAGGAAAACTTTCCTTTTATTTATTTCTTTTTTGTTAGAAACTCAAGATCTTTTACGACGTAGTGCCTTATTTTTCTTTCTTTCAGAGTAGCCATTGCTAGTGGAGCCTGTTCTTAAATGATCCCCTCCATGCAATGTGGTTCACAGATTCTTTCTGTCCGGTCTGCTAATGTTTTGATAAATCCTCTTTTCTGCTAGAGTTTCTGACTGGAATTTTTGTGAGGGTATGTATCGGAGTCAGTGGGCTCTGAACAGATTTTACACCCTAAAGTTCCATCGGAATTTCTAATTACCTGCCTATCCAAAAATTAAATTTGGCTATCTTACTCTGTTTCCATCCCGATAGTGAAATTTATGTTAGTATTAATGTGATTCAGAAAATATAAAAATTCAGAGAGCTATTTTATGCCTGAGACTGTGGCGTTAGCTGTGTTATTCATTGGTTCGGTACTTAACTAATTTGTAAATGAAAATGATAATCTTACTTTATTACATTGAGTAATTACTAAATAATTTTTCTTCCGGCTAAAGACTTGGTCAAGTTGATAAAGAACTCCTAGTTAACGTCGTGTTAAAGTGTTGTCTGTAAGTTGTATAAGTGTCACTAAATCACAGTTCATACAACAGATTCTATACATCTGTGGATTATGATGGAAACAGTTATCTTCAGCAAAATGATCATTACAACCACCAAATATCAGCCGCGCACAACACTGACGTATGTTACCTGAAACAATATTCTTCGCAACTCGTGCGTAATTAATTTCGGCTCCATACATCACCTAGAAAGGTGCTATGAGCACTATTTTTAAAGAACCAATCTGATTCGAATTATTTTCATTAAAATGAGTTCGGGACCACCGGTGCACATTTATTTTTACACATTTGTATTACGTTCGTCATTTATGTCTGCAGAGTTGCGTAACTTGTGTTGCCGCTGAGATAATTGTTAAGATGGCGACAGACATTTGATAGAGACTTTCTATTGTTAGACAAATAAATAAGTATTTGAAATGCTTATCAAACTCTATAAACTCTACTTTCGTATTGTGCACTATTTAGACTTCAGCAAGCAAACATTTGATTTATTTCTAAGGAAAACACAGACAAAAACGCGATACAAATCGCTATCATCAATGGCTGCGCTCGTTGCAGGGGAAAGAAATAATTAACACAGATAATGCTTACTGAGAGAGGAATTAAAGTTACAAATAATAATTCACTCGTGTTTATAATAATAGTGAACTCTATTTTCAAGTAATAATTAACAAATAATTACAATTTCTTAAAAGACCTCAGTTTGATAAGCGTCCGCAATCTATAAAAGCCAACCAACAAAAGGTAAAAACAAAAGAAGACAAACGCAGATCATAAAAGGAAATTACAATTATCATTGTCTTTGTATGATTCACATCGATATGTCCAATTACATCATAGAATATTATATAAATAATTAATATTTATCATCGTTTTCACTATTTTTTCATATGTCGAATAGATAATGTTTATAACTGTTAGAGGCATAATTTCCTCTCGTCGCACTGTAGCCAAAAATTTATCTCGTGGATGTTACAAGACCATTTGACAATATCTTCGACATACCGAGGCCGACATGAGGATTTCTTCTTCATCATCTGAAGTGCTGCTTCTTCAAAGTTCCGCATATAAAATATCTCTACAGTTGCGCTGGGTGGGTTCCTCATAGCCACCGCATCAGTTTGCTTGCTGTCCCACTATAAGTGAATTGACGTGAAACAATATTTAGATCCACCATATTCTTTGCGAAAATACTTTCCAACTGTGAAATAACCTCATTAAGAGGAAGCATGGTAAAGGCGATACAACATCAATGCAATATCCCTTGGTCTCGGCCCAAAGGATATTAATTTTGCGGTGAAATGACCAGAATCTTTAATGTGTCAGTTTTTTCATAAAAGGCTGTAGGTGGGTGGCTGAGTGTAAGGCAAGCCCATACATTACACTAAGAATGGTTCTAACAATCCATCGGAGTGAAATGTTCTACTTGTAAACCATACAATACTTGTGATAATGCTTCTGATTCGATGACGACTTTCTTGTCAGTGGGAGAAATGGAAGAGGCCTTTATTAGCTTATTCGTTATCCCGAGAACAAAAACTATAGCATCTCCCTTAAGTTCTCTCTGTGTTTCTGATTCTGATAAATACCGAATTTCTGTGCAGTAGTCATCTTTCTTCAGCACCACTATAGCATTGCCTTTATGCGCTGTAACAATTAGAATGTATTTATCAGAATTTAAATCTCGAAGAGCTTCCATTTCAGCATTCGCTACATTGCTGCCAGGTGGTTTGTTTCTAAGCAATATCCTGGCTGATTCTACGCATATTTCTAACTCAGGTAACGAACGAATTCCAGCTCCGATATTAGCAACAGTGTTTTCAGTTGGTATTCTAGAAGGTGCGGCGACATAGTTTTCTCCTTTGTTAAATACGTCTATTTCGTTCTTAGATAAAACCCCGTCACACTTACTAGTAACAGTGCGACTCATATCTGAAGATTGGGAGGGGACTCGCTTCTTAAGCAATATAAAAAGTTTCTCATTCTCTCTGTAAGTGATACAATAGAATGTACTTCCATTGTTGGGTAAGTTAAACTATCGATACTGTCCCGAACATCGCGACACAACTTTTTATTGATGAAAATGCGTAGCTCCATTTACAGTTGACAACCGCCATGTCCCATCGCGTGTGATGGATGTAGCGCTGGAACCGCGCTGACTGTGCGATCGGGGTTCCGAATTTCAGCTTCCCAAATGAAGTTTCTCTTCACCTTCAGAAAATTTTTGTGTCGTCAAGCTGTATGCATCGCAGCAAAAAGGTGACGAAACTAAGTAATCGAGATCTCTTTTTCGGTGTGTCTCCCAAAAGTTTAATTTTTCTTCACACGTCCGCCCCATTAAGGCGTTTAATCATATGACGTAGGATTTCAAGGCAGTTATTTGCGATATTGTTGATACTTGAAGTCTATAAGACCCCGGTTCAAGGCATAATTCTCTGCCTAACGCTTCGTATTCCACTGCCGGAGACTTCATCAGAGGTTTTAACGACTCAGAAAACTGATGCAGACTCAAAACAAGCTCCGCAAGCCGAACTATTTACAAGTATCCACGCAACGGTGGGTTTGTGACGGCATCAGACCGCTGCCTAAAGCCCAATTCACACAGAAATGGTGTAGCGCGAACACCTGGTAGTGGCGAGCCAGGGACGTGGCTAGGAACGGACATGAACAATCACACCTAAGAGGCGGTGTCAGAGAGAAGCAGGACTGTCTTGTTACGACTGGATCACAGTATGTCGTATTAATCATACGAAGATATTGATGCATGGGAAATTTAGTAATTCGTAAACGCAGAACAGTGACACCATTCCAGGACGTTTGATTGGAAGAGGAAGAGCAGGAGATGAACTTCATCGCCGGTGATCTACCAAATTTCCAGACCCCACACCTTGTGACTTTTATCTGTGGTGCTATGTCAGCCGCGTCTTTATCCCCCCCTATGTCTGACACTCTTGAAAGTCTGCGACACTGCGTTGTTGAAGCTGTAAATTGGTCAACGAGAGACCAGCTGCTTTGTCTGTGGCAGGATATGAGCCAGCATTTTGATATTTGCAGTGTAACACACGGTGCTCACATTGAATGCATAAAAATTTGAACTTTTCTATTTCCAGGAACATTGGAACTGTGTTTCTATCCTTTTTTAGTTTGAAAGCAATAAATGACTGAAATCTGTTCCTTCTTTTGAACAGGCCTGTATGTAAGCATAAAATAGGTAAGCAAAATCCCATTTCTCGTTCAATGGTAGCTGTAACACACGCAATTTGTTCGACAATATATGAACGAAAACACAGGATAACCCAGTTAGCGTGAACTCGCTTAAGACGAACTCGCGGCCCCGACAGGACTGTTAAGACGAATTACGAACTCTTTTTAATTCCCTAGCGTAATTAAATTTCATTGTAACACAAATTTGCCATGTTACAGTATTTATAAGTGTTAATCTTTGCGAAATGAATGCAAGAAATGTAATTACAAGTCTAACTACCCATTGCTGGCCGGCTGGAATGGCCGTGCGGTTCTAGGCGCTGCAGTCTGGAGCCGAGCGACCGCTACGGTCGCAGGTTCGAATCCTACCTCGGGCATGGATGTGTGTGATGTCCTTAGGTTAGTTAAGTTTGATTAGTTCTAAGTTCTAGGCGACTGATGACGTCAGAAGTTAAGTCGCATAGTGCTCAGAGCCATTTGGACCATTTTTGAACCCATTGCTGACTCGTTTCTAACGTACCCTAGGTCGACAGCCGTGATAATCACCTCAGCAATCTGCGTGTACGGTACATTTAAATAAAATCAACAGTGTGTGCATTAACATTTAAAAACGTATTCGATGTCAGCTCTTCTTTTAGTCGTAGCCAAATCTAGTTAGACTATTACATAAAAATCTACAAACTGTAGCGAACGAAATATGGCAAAGAAAACGGACAGCTCTAAATATACAGGTAAAGCTTAAGATGCTAGATGAAGTTCTCCGAAGTAAAAAGAAAACAGCAATTGCAGAGCAGTTTAAAGTTCCCAAATCTACTTTATCTGCGATAATTAAGAATGAAGAAAAAAATCATTAATGCTGCTGCATCAGGTTCCAGAAACAAATATAAACGAAAACCACTAGTTTGCTGTTGTTCTACGGTATAACAAATCCAAAGTAGCGCTTTCGATTTATTATAATGTTGTTCTACCAAGAACCGACGGAAGGTTCACTTAATATAAATCCAGACGACTTCGTAGCGCTGAGTATGGAGATATAGAGACGTTACTGGTAGATTGGTTCAATCATAGGCATGAGTGTAACATACCTCTAAGTGAACCTGTGATTCAGTCAAAAGCAAGTGAGGTAGCCAAAAATATAGGCATCGAAGATATCAGTTGCTCTGCTAGTTGAAAGTATCAGTTCCAAAAGGGAATTCAATTTCATCTTTACAATTCTGTGGTGAAGCAAATAGAGTTAATGAAGAAAGCGCGAACAGGTTGTTACATGAAATCGACCGAGCCTGGATTCATAGCAGCACTGAAGATGTCCAGGAGTTAGACGACGCCACTTCACCTTGTGAATGCACAGTTTTGCAAGAAGTTTCGAGCACTGGGATTAGTTTTGAGAAATTCGTTGTTGTAGCGACGGTGTTGCCTTGCTTCTGTGGAATCTGAGGTGTCGAAAACTGTGCAAGAAGAGTCATCAGAAGAAAGTGAGGAGGACGAGAATACAGATATCATTCCACCTACCTTCCAGGAGATGTTTACAGCCTTGTACAGTTTAGAACGATTTGCTTAAATATCCGACACCACTACTGGGTTTACGGAGGCTACAGTGGCGATTGGTTGTGAAATAATAGCCCGTGAACGTCAGCGAACCATGCAATTTTTTTTTCAATAAACTAGAGTAACTTTTGAGTGCTTGTACTTTTACAGTCGCTTTATAGTGTTATAACTCTACAATAATGTGAAGTGATTGATACTGTGTGCCACCCCTCACCCCCCCCCCCCCCCCCGCCTACATGTTTAGGTAATTAACCTGTATCGCTATTTAGACGCCTAATGAGGACTGCAAACTGTCGTTTGTTACACAAGGATTTTTTTTTATTAACGCTAAATTATGCCCTTACAAACATCAAAGTGGAGGTGGAATAGTGACACTGTAATTCCGGGACCAGGTGAGATACGTATGTAATGAAAGTTAAAGTTACTATATGTCACATTGCTTATTATAAATCCACACACAAAACGAGTGCAGTAATTGACGTGTTTAGCAACATCGCATTCGTCGACAAATTTTTACAAGAACATGAAATATTTACAAGTAACTAAGGTTAGCGATGATTCAAGTCGAGGGACCGATCGGTCTGTTACTTCATTATTAGCAAACTCAACCGTTTCCGCTGGCGACAGTGATTGCCAAAATTTGAGTTCTTAAAATTATTCATGCCAGAAGGGCGTCTTTCTTCTCACTGACTCTCTGACGCTTACTGTGTACATCGCGACTTGTACACACCTAAGCCGGTAGCAAATCTGACCATTTGTTTTATAACAGCATCGTTGTGTTGTCTGCCAATGCTACAGTCGGTGACCGCCGTGTCTGAGGATTCCTGTGAATCCCGAAAAGCTACCTAAAGTAAACATTACATCAAGCTCCAGTTATAACTACAAGGTGAAATGACTACTTCTCATACCGAATTCTGAGAGCAGAATTCACAGTGATTCTCTCACTACCCACAGACAAAGCGCCCTTAGTTTCTCCTGACTTCCATTGTAACATTCACCCCTTCCTTGAGAGCCAGTCCTAGGCTCTCACGAACAGTCATCCAATGACAAATGTCAATTTTTCTGGAGCTTCTCCCACTTCTCAACAATTTTCAAAACTACTACGTCAGACCTGGCTGACCAATAAATTTCCCACATTTTCGGGCCCAGATGTATACTGTCCTGTCAGTGTCTCAGAGGGGCACGATAGCACGTCGTTTCCTATGGACCTCCGCAGATTGCTATCGGCTTTATACACTGAAGAGCCAAAGAAACTGGTACACCTGCCTAATATCGTGGAGGGTCCCAGAGAACACGCAGAACTGCCGCAACATGACGTGGCATGGACTCGACTAATGGCTGTAGTAGTGCTGGAGGGAATTGACACCATGAATCCTGCAGGGCTGCCCATAAATCCGTAAGAGTACGAGGGTGTGGAGATCACGTTGTAAGCATCCCAGATATGCTCAATAATGTTCATGTTTGGGGAGTTTGGTGGCCAGCGGAAGTGCATATCACTCCAGCTGCACACGGCCCACACCATTACAGCCTCCACCAGCTTGAACAGTCCCCTGCTGACATGCAGGGTCCAAGAATACATGACGTTGTATCCATACCCGTACAAGTCTATCTGCTCGATACAATTTGAAACGAGACTCGTCCGACGAGGCAACATGTTTCCAGTCATCAGTAGTGCAATGTCGGTGATGACGGGCCCAGGTGAGGCGTAAAGCTTTGTGCCGTGCAGTCACCAAGGGTATGCGAGTTGACCTACGGCCCCGAATACCCATATCGATGATGTTTCGTTGAATGGTTCGCACGCTGCAACTTGTTGATGGCCCAGAATTGAAATCTGCAGCAGTTTGCGGAAGGGTTGCACTTCTGTCACGGTGAACAATTCTCTTCAGTCGTCATTGGTCCCATTCTTGCAGAATCTTTATCCGGCCGCAGCGCTGTTGCAATCTGATGTTTTACCGGACTCCTGATTTATTTATTTATTTAGCGTATGGATCATAACATCACAGTAAAAATTACAGAAACAACACGATTTAAAAAAATCACATATGTATAAACAGAGCAATAAATAACAGTTTGTACATAAGGACACCGCCAATTGTAAATTTACACTCACAGAAGAGCAATCACAAGCAGACGTCCAGCTTAGATAATAAATAATCGATTTCCTCTTGGGTCGCCATTAGGAAATCCTGTGGGTCACCCTAGTATGCCCTTAGTGGGCATTCCTGCACGATGTGTTTGACCGTCTGTCTCTCAGCGCCACAGTCGCAAGCGGCCGTAGGAAGTTTACCCCAACTGTGTAAGGAGTCGGCGCATCTCCCACAGTTGGTTCTGATGCGATTAAGAGTTGACCAAACTTTGCGAGGGCAATCAAATCCTTTTGGTTTACTAAAGATGGATGGCATACTGTGGCAGTTTACTGCTGTTCTGCTCTCCCATTCCTCTTTCCATTGGTCATTTATTTTAAAGTTGGTTTGGTGCAGAGCCTGTGCGGTCTTTAGTGGAGGATGCCCAGACCGGAGTCGGTTTCCTTGGATGTCGTGAGTATCTTCATGGATTTGTAATTGAGGGTTGGCCATGATTTTTTTAAATTCTCTAACCAGAGCGTGTTCACGGCGCAGGTTAGGAGGGGCTATGTTACTGAGAACGGGCAGCCACACTGTAGGAGTTGGCCTGATTGTGCCTGATATAATACGCATTGTTGCATTTAGCTGGCTATCTACCATGTGTGTGTGTTTGCTGTTGAGCCACACTGGGGCACAGTATTCTGCCACTGGATACACCAAGCCAAGTGCGGATGTTCTTAAGGTAGATGCTGTGGAGCCCCAAGTGGTGCCACAGAGCTTCCGCAATATGCTGTTGCGTGTTTTAAGTTTCGCTGCAGTTTTCGTCAGGTGTTCTTTGAATGTTAGTGTCCTGTCTAGGGTAACCCCAAGGTACTTTGGGTGTTTGTTGTGATTTAGTAATTTCCCGTCTAGATAGACTTGTAGTTCTCTGTTGGCCATTTTGTTGTTCAAATGGAAGGCAGATACTTCCGTCTTTGTAGGACTAGGTTGTAGCCTCCATTTTCTAAAGTACTAGCTGAGAATCCCTAGGTCACTCGTAAGGATATCTTCGGCAGTTTCTATATTTCTGTGGGCTGTTGCTAGAGCCCAGTCGTCAGCATAACCAAATTTGCGCGATCTGGTTGCAGGCATGTCAGCGATGTAAAGGCTGAAAAGGAGGGGCGCAAGGACAGAGCCTTGTGGGAGTCCATTATTGAGTTTCATCTGTTTACTTCTCTCATTCCCCATTATTACCTGGAAGGTTCTATTTGACAACATATCGTCAATGAGGTTGGTTATCTTCTTGCATGGGACGGCACAGATTAATTTGTACATGAACCCCTGTTTCCAAACTGTATCACAGGCTGCTGTTAGGTCTATGAATGCTGCAGCTACTTTATGTTTCTTCTGGAACCCCGCCTCTATATATGTTGTCAGTGATAGGACTTGATCTGTACAGCAGCGATATGGGCGGAATCCTGCTTGTTCGATAGGGATTTTTTTTGAGTATAGTCTGGCCTATTCTGTTGAGGAGCAGTCTTTCTAGTAGTTTATAGACCATACTGAGAAGGGCAATGGGGCGGTAACTCTCTGGTCTATCGCCTGGTTTACCAGGTTTCAGGACTGCTATGATCTTTGCTCTTTTAAGTGAGGGAGGAATGCTACCCACTTGGAGAATGTTCGTAAAGAACTTAGCAAGCCATTGTTTTGTGCAGGCTCCGACATGTATGAGGAATTCAGGGTGGATACCATCGAAACCCGGAGCTTTGCCCGATTTAACCTTCTTCAGGGCATTGGTAACCTCCTCGATGCGAATATCTGATGAATATTCTGAGTCCATTGCACGGGTCCTTTTTAATGTTTTTAGGTCTTTCTTCACTTTTGTTGTGTGCTTTCTATTTGGTGGGGCTCTAGACGCAGAAACTATGCGGGATGCAACCTTGTTGGGAGATATTTCGTCCTTTCTATGTTCAGGTGGATTTGCGCTTCCAAGTTTACGCAGTAGGGACCAGGCTTGTCGGCTTGACTTTGAAAAGTCTAGATTTTCAACAGTATTTTCCCATTTTTGCCGTTTAATAAAGTCGATGTTATGTAATAGTTCATTTCTCGGTCCCCATTCTTGATGAACTCCGCGTACAGGTCATCGCATATCCCTGTCCAACCGGGAATGTATTTTTTGCGGTACCCTCTTGGGATCGCTGTTTTCGCAGAGCTAATGACCGCTCCCACAAACCTCTCATAGCTCTTGCTGGTTGTAGGGATCCAGCTCAAGGTATAATCAAGTTGTACAGAGAATTTTGTCCAGTCAGCTTTTGTAAAATTCCACCTTGGTAAGACCTTATTATCGGGATGGATATACCGATATTAATAAGCACAGGGCGGTGCTGGCTATGAGGGAAGTCCGTCAGGACCATTCTAGAGGCTGTCAGTGGTTTATCGTTTGTATCCCTCGAAACAAAGCACAGATCCGGGTTATAGTCGCAGTTCCATGCGGCTGATCTGAATGTCCCTCGGTCCTTGGCATCAAAGACCAGATATGTATTTTGTTCCTCGGACCAATCGACCAGCATGTCTCCATTACTATCATTCGTACCATATTTCCACATTTCGTGGTGACTATTATAGTCCCCAACGTATACGCTTGGGTGTGGGTGGATCTTTATCAATTCAGCTGGCCATGTAGTAGCAGGAGGTTTATAGATGTTAGTTACTGTAACTTCTCCTATTTTGATGACAACTTCATGGATATCATTTGCAATGGAGGCTTCAACTAGAAAGGCGTCCTCTATGTCCCCACGCACATATGTCGCAACGCCATAGTGTCTGTCATACGTGGCTCCAAGTAGATCATATCCCAGTATCCTTCCTCTAGCTTCAAGTTGGACTCTATTTTCAGCATGAGTTTCCTGTATGGCTACCAGGTCAATGTCGTTATCGTGTAAAATTCTCTGCAATACTTGACATTTTGCTCTGCTTATGCCCTCATGTTGAAATGGCAGATTCGGATGCAAGGTCCGAGATCCTTTGTCAGTTGGTCCCTAAAAGGACCGTTGTATGTATCTTGCATAGCGCTTTGTCTGGCGTTCTGTTTCACTGTGATGTGGGCCAGGAATTCTTCGTTCTGTCTGCCGCTAGTTGTGTTAGTTCATTTAGCGTTACCCAGGGTGCATCACGTGGAGGCGAACTAACTTTACTCCTGATATTCACGGTACACTGGTGAAATGGTCATACGGGAAAATCCCCACTCCATCGCTACCTCGCAAATACTGTGTCCCATCGCTCGTGCGCCGACTATGACACCACGTTCAAACTCACTTAAATCTTGTTAATCTACCATTGAAGCAGCAGTAACCGATCTAACAACTGCGCCAGACACTTGTTGTCTTATATAGGCGTTACCGCCCGCAGTGCCGTCCTATGCCTGTATACGTATCTCAGTACTTGAACTTGCATGCCTATACCAGTATCTTTGGCGCTTCAGTATATTGTCGTATTCTGCTGAGAGCATAGAGCCACAAATACCTGTAGCTTTCACAGAGCCTGCATTATGAGCACCGGTATATTTCCCTTGTATCGGCATACTGGAGCTGTCATCTCTGCACATACCGCGCAAGGATCATTGTTGCCACCTTCTGGGACCTTTACTGTACTCTACAATACCCTAAACTCAGAAAAACGCTTTAGGAACGTGGGAGCAGCGATCATCCCATGCAGGATTCCAACGCCTTATCTGTGACTGTCGGGACAATCGCGGCATTGCCTGCTGTCCACACTGTGTCGATTCGTGATGGGCATCCCTTCATCCTGTCCAGTACACACAACAGCCTTTGGCAGACACTATCCTACCTGGCGCTGGTGTTACCTTTTACAACCTGTGTTAAGTTAATGGAGCGCTTCGGCTCAGTTTGATCTGCTGTCAGTCTGTAAAATTGCCAGTCCAGCTAAAAGTAATAGAAATAAAACCCCTACAAGTACTTCGTGTATTGGCAATCAGTATCAGATAATCTTTAAGAAAAATAAAGGAATACACAATATATCGATAATGTGAAAGTCGACGAAAACATCCGTTTCGTTGGCTTTCAACTTTAGAGTGCATCTGTACATGTATACGTATTAAAATCTGTCTTTTTCACTTAACATGAAATGATGATTTTTCAATCTCTTCAGATTCATGTTGATGATGCTGCACTGTAGTTATTGAATGTTTCATGAATGAAACTGTTAGTGTAGAGGAGAAAAATTTACATATACGAGTATTGTATATGGCAAGCCCTGCCACTGAATCTGCAGTTATCTATTTTAATGTTAAAATGAAAATAACTTTTCGCACAATATTAATTTAAAATGTGATTATAGCCGAGTGGTGCACCTCGTAGCTTGTCATGGCCAGATGTCAAAACACATCAGCTATTTACTCGGAAATGGAAAGAGGTGATATGTTAGCTCTAGTTTGTACGCAGCAAACTATGTTCCGAAACGCACCAGACGCAAACTAGCCAACGACTACATTGTTCACTGGCAACTTTCTAAAATATCCATGGTAGTTTACTTATTAGGGAAATATAACAATAACTATGGGCAGTGACGAAAATAAAACTAGTTCACTATCAAGCTGTGATGTCAGAGTGTAATATGGCAAAAAATTTTCTTTTTTGCCGAATAGCTTCCTCAAAGTCGAATGAGGGAGTCTGCGGAAAACACGTGCGAATCGCAAAATAGTGGTTTGTAATTTTTTACATGCAAAGTAATATTTTAAATTTTTATGCACCATTTTTTTGGGGGGGGGGATGTATCTGGAGAAAGGGAAGGAAGGAATGAAGGAAATCGATGGCCACGAATGTCTTTCTTAAGGACTCTAAAAGTATGGAAATCGCATGGGCAGAGATCGAGACTCTGTGAATGTATAAGATCTCCCCAGCGGACCTGTGTCTACATGTTGCCAAGGTTGTTTCTAGTACGCTGCAGATGTTTCGCTGGGAGGCCCTTACACATCCTCCATGAAGTCCCGACCTCTGCCCATGCAACTTCCATATTTTTGAAGCCCCGAAGAAATAATTCGTGGCTGTCAGTTTACATAGGACGAGTAGGTGCGCGACTGGGTACAATCATAGTTCCTTAGGCAACAGCAAACATGTTTCCATGAATGCACTGACCGTCCTCTCACAGTAGGATGAATGTATTAAATAAGAAGCTATGACTCACATCAATTATGTCGCTGCGTATCAGAAGTGTTTCTCACTTCCAGTACATGGTAGTAATGCTGGTGATAATTTCAAAAATGAAATCTTGACTCATATGTAGAAAGCTGATAAGGTAAACACAAGTAAAAAGTTCGATATGGAAAGTAGCGGATAATTTCAAGCTACGTATGGTTCGAATGGCTCTGAGCACTATGGAACTTAACATCGGAGGTCATCAGTCCCCTAGAACTTAGAACTACTTAAACCTAACTAACTTAAGGACATAACACGCATCAATGCCTGAGGCAGGATTCGAACCTACGACCGGAGCGCCTAGAACCGCTCGGCCACACCGGCTGGCAGATACGTGTGTACTAGCCAAAGTGTCGGTTGCGTTACATCAGAATCTGGTTTTATAATGTGGAAATTTAGTTTATGGTGAACAAAAGGCCTTCTTTCTGAAACACTCGATTGGGAACAAATCGATTGGCCGCAGTCAATGTCTCATTTATGAAAGGAGCGGAAAGTTGAATAGAGTTATATTACAAGTACTTCTTCGGCGTAATCCCTCTGTAAGGCAATATGATAGGTATGAGAAAAACTTCAAGAGGGGCCAGGTTTCTTTCAGACAGTGAAGACTCGCTGCCTTCAACCCAACCCGCTCCTTGAAGTACAAAATGAAGAAGCAAATAGCGCAGCTCTTGTTCGCTGGATACTGTTTGCTAATTGAATGGTAGCTGCCTGGCGCACAGACCAGTCAATAAGACCCCAGTCTGATTACCTCCATCCCACGCCCCACGTCTCATCTCCTAATTGGATTATCTGCTAATCTGAGCACAGCGGTTGTTATTCGTAGAGACAAGGAATGAAACCACAAGGCGACTCAATTACAGGATTGCATCTGGCTGTACTGTGGAAACAGTAGAGACGTACTTTATTATGAAAACGTAAGGGGGGAAAAAAGTACTCTTACGGTCCTATGACATTGAACAGAACTGGAGAAGGTAGACAGAGATTTCGCCTGATTCGCAGCAAGCGACTGAAATTAAGGTTATACAAATTCTCTTAAATAAGAAACCTGCTAACACCTATCTAAACGTCATGATTTTTTGTCGTCGCAGAACGTTTTAACTATCTTCAGAATGTTAATAAATTCACTAAGGATTAGTTGAGAATAAGGAGTTGGTGACAGGAAACATTAACCCTTAATTTAGTGGTACTGGTCTGGTCACTTTATCTTTTGTGCTTTCGAATGTAGTGCATGATGGTAATAAATGGTCCAGTATGTATTACTACAAAGACCTGTCTACTTTTGTACCACGGGGGGTGTGGAGTGAGGTCTGGGTGAATAATTTGCACAATGCCAGTTTCAAATATTTATTAACTAAAAACATACATTTGATCAAAGGAAATAAAAGTTTATAATGAATTTTATCCGACCACAGATCAGCCTAAATTTATACAATTATAAATTAATACAACTAGCTAATAATGATTTTGGAATGAGACTGGTTTTAAAGTTTATGAAGTGATTTTAAGAACCAGCCTCACTTTTTTAATTTAAGAAAGTACGGTAATTACTAAAATAATCTCGAAACGACAAGGTTCAATGACCCAATAATTGTACAATACTGTACTGCAACAAATGATTCGGTGTCGCACCAATATGGACCTATGTTTATTATTCCATGTGACTGCCCCCCATGGTACTGGTTATAATAACCAATGGCACCTCAGTATTATCATTATGTAGCAGGAGGCATGTACCATCTCACACTAGGCAGGTTAATTTTTTTCAGACCATAGAACAACCATACGCCACCAAGTTACCACCGAATGGAATTTTATTTATCTTCTAAAATTACTTGGCGCGTGATAAAAGGAAATCGCAATATTCCAACAGTAAAAAAAGAGAAAATGCCTTTTAGAATACGATCGGCACTGGGTGCAGTAAAAATCAAACTATGAGATTAATTATCTACTAGGCTTGACAACTTTTACATTAATGCCAACTAACGTGACAAGATGTTCACAAATACAAGCCTCATAATCCAAGTGATTACGTGGATAACCAGCAATGTCAAAACTGAGGCACCGCCTGCAAGCGTTGTATCGATGCATCGATAATTTGTTTAACCGAAAAGTGTACAAGCCTCATAATCCAAGTGATTACGTGAATAACCAGCAATGTCAAAACTGAGGCACCGCCTGTAAGCGTTGTATCGATGCATCAATGATTTGTTTAACCGAAATGCGAAATTCGTCAAGAAAGTTCAAATGCAGTTATAGAAGTCACGAAGTGGGAAGAGAGCACTCAAGCATAAATTGCACTTTAAGTTTCACGAGAAACGTATCGACAAAAAGACGATGCACCACGAAGGAATTCTGGGAATTATGTGGAAGTGAGTAGATCGGATGTGCATATACAACCAAACAAATGATTACAATTTCAGGGTAATTGGATGAGTCATTCAGCGGAAAGAGCTTCGGACATTGTGCAACTCAATAACGCGTTGATCCACTTCTGGTCCTTACGCAAGCAGCTATTCGGCTAGGCATTGATTTATAGAGTTGTGGGATGTCCTCCAGAGAAATGTCGCGCCAACTTCTGTTCAATTGAGGTGTTAGATCGTCAGAACGCCGAGACGGTTCGAGGGCCCTTCCCATGTGCTCCAAACGTTCTCAATTAGGGAGAGATCCGGCGGCCAAGTTAGTGTCTAGGAAGCACGAAGACAAGCAGTAGAAACTCTCGCCGTGTGTGGGCGTGCATTATCTTGCTGAAATGTAAGCCCATGATGATTAGCCGTGAAAGGCAACAAACGGCGCGTAGAATATCGCCGAGATACCGCTGTGCTGAAAGCATCCGCTGATGATAGCCGAAGTGGTCCTGCTATGAATGAAATGGCACCCCAAATTATCACTGCTGGTGTCGGGCCGTATTGTGGATGACAGTCAGGTTGGTATCCCTCTGCTGTATGGGGTACCTCCAGACACGTCTTCGTTGGTCATCGAGGCTCATTTCGAAGCTGGACTCGCCACTGACAATTCTGCTCCAGTCAATGAGAGTCCACGCCGAAGACGATATCGCTCAGCAGGAAATCCAACAACTCTGTCGATAAATTCCAAGCTGAATAATTCCTTGCATAATGCTCACAGGTGGACCAACGCGTTATTGACTTGTCAATTTGTGATGCTCTTTCTCTTGAATAAATCATTAATTTCTCTGAAATCGTAATCATTTGTTTGTGCGTGTATGTATATCTACTGATTGCAGTCCTATTTTGATAATTCATTTGTTGTGCGTTGTTTTTTGTCTGAATGTATATAATGTTCCTTATACATCTCCATTACTTTCAATTTTTTAACTGGGTGCAGAGTATTGACGAAATCTTCATTATCATTCCATTGTGTTGGTTCTGTCTTAAGGTTTTTGTCACTCAAATCAAATTTGGAAGAAAACTTTATTTCCATGAAAACAAATTGTTCAATCCAGTTATTAATCTTCTCTGGGATTTGATCAATTTGTAACTGAATCCTTTTAATACTTTGGTCTGTTCCAGATGCCTCATTATGTCTAGTTCCATAATCGATTCGGAAGAGAAATTAGGACCATAGAGTGCAAAGGTGATAGATTCAGGAGATAGGTACCATAAATTATTTTTCAGTTTTTGTGGAAGCACTTGGGAAATACTACGATCGACAACCTGGTGTTTTAGAAGTTTTGAAACAATAGTGTTCTCCAGATATGGTGCTTTGGTTGAAGAAATGGCACAGAACCAAACGCCTACATACTCGCTGGAAACGAAAATAAAAGTATCACTAATTGCTTTCCCTTCTAGGAGCCTCAATTAAAATTCATCGTACTCATTTTCAAGAACAAAAATGCTTTTACCATCCGCGTTACATAATTAAAAGTCTTTGGAACTTCGAAAGATACTGCATAGAAAGGTGTGTCACCTAGAAAAATTGTGGTTAATTGGAAAAATTCTGCACCTGTTTGCTGTAGCCTCGTTTGTTAATACATAGTTTCTAATTTTATTAGGCAGTTTCTGAACTCCAGCGTCGCAGTTCGTGTTTTTCTCAACAATCCGTCACTCCCTGCACGGCTAGTGAGGCAGTTCATCACGCATTTAGTTCACACAACCACGAATTGTAAAAGCAGATTTTTAAGAAACTTGTAGCATGTTTTCTTTCTACTATGAGTAAAAGTGTCACGTGATCACTGCTAGGCTGATTTTTTTCAGTGTCGCAAGAACTCTTGACGAACTTAGGCAACAGAATTAAAAGTTTCTATAGAAAATGTCTCTTTACCTACGTAAAACCTTGCCTGTAAACAGTCATACGCTGATCTACAGCAAGCTGTGTCATAATTAAATTACGCTCCTAATCGACAAGTAGTGTTACAAGTCTTCGAAACTTATACAACAGGTGAAGGTCTTGAAGTAGCTAAAGTTAACGAAATCTCTATGTCAGCACACCGTTCGTTCGACGAGGACGCAGCCTCTTTTGTCTCTAAGCCCTCTGAGTTCCGCGAAACTTGTCACGACAGGAAATAGAAAGTTCAGGTTTGGAAATGTAATTCCTGTCCAAGCTGGTCTTCATGTGGCAGGAATTCGGAGTCTCTATCTTCTTGTTAGCGCCAGTCCTGTCTACTACAGAGTCCACTGCACTTAAGATTTGCAAATTTGTTCCACTCAACTTTGAGTTTGGATGTTCTTCCTGTCACTGCAGTTGTCAGTTAGCTTATGGAAAGATGACATGTGCCACCTGAGCCGGCCGCTGTGACCGAGCGGTACTAGGCGCTTCAGTCCAGAACCACGCTGCTGCTACGGTCACAGGTTCGAATCCTGCATCGGGAATGGATGTGTGTGATGTCCTTAGGTTAGTTAGGTTTAAGTAGTTCTAAGTCTAGCGGACTGATGACCTCAGATGTTGAGTCCCATAGTGCTCAGGGCCATTTGAACCATATTTTATGCCACCTATCTGTGAATTGCGTAGTACGTGTTTTTTTATACAGTCGTATATTAACTGTTTGCGTATCGTACTTTCCGAGTGGGTAACTGGGGCCAGTCTAGCATCTGACTAAATCAATATGAGAAGCCGGATAAGATCGTCACACAGTCTGGCCGGTGCACAGACCACAGTCATTAATCTGCAGCATGGATTCGATACGGACTGGGCTTGCCTTCCTGTCTCGGAACTTCGTGCGCTGTGCTTGGGCTACATGAGCAGGTCCGACTGTTGGTCAGCGGACAGTGATACACGAGGCGTTTACAATAAGTTACGCAACGCTTTTTCTCTGAAAGCAGGTTTTCTTTTTAATTACGACACCATTACACCCTATTGAGCCCCGTTTTTCTGCCAAAAGAATCCTATTTACAACATAATCTCCATTCAACGCGACAGCCTTACGCGACTTTTCTGGGAGGCCTGTAAGCCCCCATGGTACCACTCTACCGGTTGTCATCAGAGCCAACGTCTTGCTGCACCAATAGCCTAACCATTGCCCATGTACTACTTCCCGCGGAGCATTTCATTGGGCCAAAGAGATGAAACTCGCAAGGTATGAGGTCCGGGCTGTAGGCTGGACGAGGAAGAGCAGTCCAATGAAGTTTTGTGAGCTCCTCTAGGGTACGCCGACTTGTGTGAGACCTTGTTTTTATTTATTTATTTATTTATTTATTGTTCCGTGGGACCAAATTAAGGAGAAGTCTCCATGGACATGGAACGAGTCAATGCACGAAATTATAACACGATATTAGAAACAGATAAAATGAAATATAAAAAAACATATTCAGGTGACAAGTCGTAAGTTTAAATGAAGAAAATCAACAATGTAACACCGGAATTTGCTTAATTTTTTAGCTCTTCCAGGAGCTCCTCGACAGAATAGAAGGAGTGAGCCATGAGGAAACTCTTCAGTTCGGACTTAAAAGAGTTTGGGCTACTGCTAAGATTTTTGAGTTCTTGTGGTAACTTATTGAAAATGGATGCAGCAGAATACTGCACTCCTTTCTGCGCAAGAGTCAAGGAAGTGCATTCTACATGCAGATTTGATTTCTGCCTAGTATTAACTGAGTGAAAGCTGTTAACTTTTGGGAATAGGCTAATATTGCTAACAACAAACGACATTAAAGAAAATATATACTGTGAGGGCAATGTCAGAATTCCCAGATTTTTGAATAAGGGTCGACAAGAGGTTCTCGAACTTACACCACATATAGCTCGAACAGCCCGTTTTTGAGCCAAAAATACCCTTTTTGAATCAGAAGAGTTACCCCAAAAAATAATACCATACGACATAAGCGTATGAAAATATGCGAAGTAGACTACTTTTCGTGTTGAAGTGTCACTTATTTCAGATACTGTTCTAATAGTAAATAAAGCAGCATTTAGCTTCTGAACAAGATCCTGGGCATGGGCTTTCCACAGCAGCTTACTATCTATCCGAACGCCTAGGAACTTGAACTGTTCTGTCTCGCTTATAATATGCCTATTCTGTCTGATCAAAATATCGGTTCTTGTTGAATTGTGAGTTACAAACTGTAAAAACTGAGTCTTACTGTGATTTAGCATCAAATTATTTTCCACAAGCCACGAACTTATTTCATGAACTACATTATTTGTTACTGTTTCAATATTACACACAAGATCCTTCACTATCAAGCTGGTGTCACCAGCAAACAGAAATATTTTTGAATCACCTGTAATACTAGAAGGCATATCATTTATATAAATAAGAAACAGCAGTGGCCCCAGCACCGACCCTTGGGGAACGCCCTACTTATCAGTGCCCCATTGGGACTGAACATCACTACCACTCTCAATATTGCGGAGAATTACCCTCTGCTTTCTGCTCTTAAAGTAAGAGGCGAGCCAATTGTAAGCTACTCCCCTTACTCCATAATGGTCCAACTTCTGCAGTAATATTTTGTGGTCAACACAGTCAAAAGCCTTCATTAAATCAAAGAAAACACCTAGCGTTCGCAACCTTTTATTTAATCCGTCCGAAACCTCACAGAGAAAAGAGAATATAGCATTTTTCATTTGTGTTGTCATGGAGAACGAGAATTTCTTCTGCATGTTTGAGGTGACAAACACGCTAAAGTCGTGTCTTCAGTTTCCTGAGCTCAGCACAATACCCCACTTTCGATTTGATCGTTGCACCATGAGGCAGGACCAAACGGAATACGAGGTGTGGCTAGAAAAAAACCGGACTAGTACTGGTGAAACAATAAAACGAATGCAATAAGGCTGAAAGTCGCGTGGCCTGTGACGTGACTCTCGCTCCACCTGCTGCTCGAGTTTCATCTGCCTCCTGCACTCAGTCTGATCGTGGCGTCTGTTTTTAGTAGTTGACGTTTTGTCTGTGCGTCGGAAAATGTTGAGTGTACAGAAAGAACAGCGTGTTAACATCAAATTTTGTTTCAAATTAGGAAAATATGCAAGTGAAACGTTTGTAATGTTACAACAAGTGTACGGCGATGATTGTTTATCGCGAACACAAGTGTTTGAGTGGTTTAAACGATTTAAAGATGGCCGCGAAGACAGCAGTGATGACACTCGCACTGGCAGACCATTGTCAGCAAAAACTGATGCAAACATTGAAAAAATCGGTAAACTTGTTCGACAAGATCGCCGTTTAACAATCAGAGCAGTGTCTGAGTTAACAGGAGTTGACAAGGAAAGTGTTAGGCAGATTCTTCATGAAAGTTTCAACATGAGCAAAGTGTGTTCAAAAATGGTTCCAAAGTGTCTCACAATTGAACAGAAGGAACGCCGAAGAATGATTTGTTCTGACATCCTGGAAAACATTGAAAGTGATCCCACCTTCTTACAAAATGTTATTACTTGCGATGAATCGTGGTTTTTTACTTACGATCCCGAAACTAAACGCCAATCGATGCATTGGAAAACTCCTGGTTCTCTACGACAAAAAAAAGCACGAATGTCAAAATCGAAATTGAAGGCAATGATGATTTTTTTTTTTTTGACATCAAAGGGATTGTGCACATTGATTGGGTACCAGAGGGACAAACAGTGAATCAGCATTGCTACATTAACGTCCTGGCTACCCTACGTGAGCGAGTACGGAGAAAACGGAACGATTTGTGGAGAATAAAGTCATGGATCCTTCACCAAGACAATGCCCCAGCTCACAGTGCGTTGTCAGTGAAGACGTTTTTGGCAAAACACAACATTCCCATCTTAGATCATCCACCCTACTCACCTGATTTGGCCCCCTGTGACTTTTCTTTTCCCTAAAGTCAAGTCAGCTTTGAAAGGAACTAGATTTGAGACTGTTGAAGCAGTAAAAGATAAAGCGACGGAAGTAATGTATGGACTTACCGAAAATGATCTGCAGCATTGCTATGAACAGTGGAAAATTCGTATGGAGCGGTGTAGAGACCGAGGAGGAGAGTACATTGAAGGAGATAACATGAAATTGTAAATAATTGTAAATAAATGTTTTTTCCAGCATCAGTCCGGTTTTTTTCTAGCCGCACCTCGTAGACCCTTCTGAGACTCATAAGACCGGCTCAGGATGCTACTTGGAACTTTTTCTTCGCAATAGATGTGATGTGGCGCCGCTTCATGGATTGCCGCATTGTTTCCGGTTCGAAGTGATGATCCTATGTTTCATCGCCTGTGACGCTGTTCGACAAAAAATTGTCAGTCAGCCTCGTAACGCGCAAGAAATTCCGCACAGACGGTCCTTTGTTGCTCTTTATGGTCTCCTGTTAGGCGGGCTGACACATTTGAGTACGCCAACTGCTGGATGAGTGTTTCAAGGCTATCGACAGAGACATCCAGTTATTGAACGGAGCGTCTGATTGCGATCCGTCGATCACCTTGAATGAGAGTGTCCACACGTTCTAACATTGCGGGCTGGTGGGCACGAGGGAAATCGGACAGGTTTGCGCGACTTTGTTACGACGATGACAGAAGTCACGCCCAACGACTCACCGTGCTTTCATTTCCAGGTAAACATTCTGCAAGCGCCTACGAACATCCTCGATGCTCTGGTTGTCCGTGAAAAGAAACCTAATGACAACACTCTGCTTGGAAAGCTCCTCCGTTACAGACGCCATTTTGACGATTATCTATAGCGCAGCCACCAGTCGGAACTTCATGAAACTATAGGGGCTGAAACGGAAAGGTTCCACGATGTACCACAACGAATTTCGTATATTTCCAACCGAAACTGAGCGAGAAAAAAATATTGAACGCACTTATAACAGTTCATAGACGTGATAATAGACATTTCAGCTCAATATGTCTCGTTAATCAACGAACTTATATACGAAACTTACATACAATGGATGCAGCACCCATCAGACCGCCTTGACAGCTGCATCTTTCTTATAGTAAGCAAAATATTCCGTTCCGAGGTGTTTGGGAATGTGCAAAAAGTCTCACATTGTCTCTCGTTCGTTGTTTTCGCTTCTGCTGGAATGCAGAACATTTGTTTTTGTTTATATGCCTTTGTAACCTGTCTCTAATGACTTCCATGTCAATGGTGTGTTTAACAATAGTGTTCTTTCCTTTGTTTCAAAACTATAGCTTTCACAGAAGTTTTCGCAGTGCATTCCCTTCGACACTTTAATGGTATTGAGTGTCTTTGATACCGGTCTGGGTTGTACAAAAGACTATAAGATACGAATTAATGAAAGGTACAAGCTAACCTAAGTTCCGCCACGCTTGCCTTTCACCTGCCGCTCTCCAGCGGCAACAAATTCTGACGCTGCTCTCCTGTTCCACACCTGTCGCTCTCTGTGACATCCTCAAACATGAACTCGATCGTCTTCAGTGGCAACAAATTCTGACGCTGCTCTGCTCTTGCTGTAATAATGATACCTAACGGCAAGCTTCGCCTCTGTGGCGATTTCAAATCCAATATCAACACTGAATCTGTGAAGGATTCACGTCCAGTCCTGCGCCCTCAATATCTTCTGACCAAAATCACAAATGGCTGCTTCTTTCCCAAAATCGATCTTGCCACACCTAAAAAAAGTTTTTCATCGCTTCGGTTCCGATAATTCTGGAACCTATACAGAAAATTGGAGTAGAGATCAACATAAACATCATTTCCGTCCTTTTTATTGCTCATGAAAACCATACATTGCATATTGTACCACCATACAGCGAGACCTTCGGAGGTGGTGGTCCAAATTGCTGTATACGCCGGTACCTCTAATTCCCAGTACCACGCCCTCTTGCTGTGATGCATGCCTATATTCTTCGTGGCATACTATCCACAAGTTCATCAAGGCACTGTATCTCCAGATTGTCCCAATCCTCAACGACGATTCGGCGTAGATCTCTCAGAGTGGTTGGTGGGTCACGTCTTCCATAAACAGCCCTTTTCAATGTATCCCATGCATGTTCGATAGGGTTCATGTCTGGAGAACATGCTGGTCACTTGTCGAGCGATGTCGTTATCCTGAAGGAAGTCATTCGCAAGACGTGCACGATGGGGGCGCGAACTGTCGTCCATAGAGACGAATGCCTCGCCAATACGCTGCCGATATGGTTGCACTGTCGGTCGGAGGATGGCATTCTAACATGACCACCAGCGGCGTACGTCGGCCTCACATAATGACACCCGAAAACAGCAGGGAACCTCAACCTTGCTACACTCGCTGGACAGTGTGTCTAAGACGTTCAGCCTGATCGGGTGCCTCCAAACACCTCTCCAACGATTGTCTGGTTGAAGGCATATGCGATACTCATCGGTGTACAGAATGTAATGCCAATCCTGAGCGGTCCATTCGGCATGATGTTGGGCCCATCTGTACCGCGCTGCATGGTGTCGTGGTTGCAAAGATGGACCTCGCTATGGACGAGGAGAGTGAAGTTGCGCATCATTGCAACGTATTGCGCACAGTTTGAATCATAGCACGACGTCGTGTGGCTGCACGAAAAGCATTATGCAACATGGTGGCGTTGCTGTCATAGTTCCTCCGAGCCATAATCCGTAGGTAGCGGTTATCCACTGCAGTAGTAGCCCTTTGGCGGCCTGAGCGAGGCATGTCATCGACAGTTCTTGTCTCTCTGTATCTCTTCCCTGTCCGAAAAACATCGCTTTGGTTCACTCCTAGACGCCTGGACATTTCCCTTGTTAAGAGCCTTTTCTGGCACAAAGTAACAATGCGGATGCGATCGAACCGCGGGTATTGACCGTCTAGGCAAGTTTGAGCTACAGACAACACGATCAGTGTACCTCCTTCCTGGTGGAATGACTGGAACTGATCGGCTGCCAGACCCCCTCTGTCCAACAGGCGCTGCTCATGCGTAGTTGTTTACATCTTTGGGCGGGTTTAGTGACATCTCTGAACAGTCAAAGGGACTTTGTCTGTGATATAATATCCACAGTCAACGTCTATCTTCAGGAGTTCTGGGAACTGGGGTGATGCAAAACTTGTTTTGATATGTGTATATCTCCAGCTTCAAAAAATGGCTCTGAGCACTATGCGACTTAACTTCTGAGGTCATCAGTCGCCTAGATATTACAACTACTTAAACCTAACTAACCTAAAGACATCACACACATCCATGCCCAAGGCAGGATTCGAACCTGCGACCGTAGCAGCCTTGCGGTTTCGGACTGAAGTGCCTAGACCCGCTCGGCCACCACGGCCGGCTATAACGACTCACGTTCAAGATATCCTGTTTCCGTTTATAAGCAGTTTCCGTTGCCAGACAAAACAACGCTACACAAACGAAAGAAAGTCTGTTGCTCTCTGCACGATGTTTGGCACCAGAGAGAATAGAATATCTCTCGATCAGAAAGCTTAAACGTTGCTTGCCAGCATCAATGCTCATCGAACGACAAAACTTCACGTCCTGCAGAAAACAGTGTGGAATTTTAATGATGATTCAGAACATTATTTCCAAATAAAGAGTTAAAATGACTACCAGTCTAGATATTTTTGATCCTTTCAAACCACTTATCTTTTCCCCTGATGCCTCACAAAATGGTGCCAGACCGGAGACCGGATTGATCCCACAACAGCCCTGTTGGGTATGAATAACCCACTGCTTATGCCACTAAAACTTTGACCCCGGCTCAGGTTAACTACAATCATTTACTTTTGGGATTCAAAAATTCTATATCTTCTTCACCTTGTTATACAGAACCGAATTTCACTTAACCACTGAACACAAACCACCACGTGCTCTTTTCAGACCTAAACCAGTCAGCATATCCATGATACTCTGCGGTCCTTGTGGCTGGGCGCCAATAGATCAAATCTCCTACTTCTCTTTCTTTTTTTTTTTTTTGGTCATCAGTCTACTGACTGATTTGACGCGGCCCGCCACAAATTCATTTCCTGTGCTAACCTTTTCCTCTCAGAGTATCACTTGCAACCTACGTCCTCAATTATTTGCTTGACGTATTCCAATCTCTGTCTTCCTCTACAGTTTTTGCCCTCTACAGTTCCCTCTAGTACCATGGAAGTCATTCCCTCATGTCTTAGCGGATGTCCTATCATCCTGTCCCTTCTCCTTATCAGTGTTTTCCACATATTCCTTTCCTCTCCGATTCTGCGTAGAACCTCCTCATTCCTTACCTTATCAGTCCACCTAATTTTCAACATTCGTCTATAGCACCACATCTCAAATGCTTCGATTCTCTTCTGTTCCGGTTTTCCCACAGTCCATGTTTCACTACCATACAATGCTGTACTCCAGACGTACATCCTCAGAAATTTCTTCCTCAAATTAAGGCCGGTATTTGATATTAGTAGACTTCTCTTTGCCAGAAATGCCTTTTTTGCCATAGCGAGTCTGCTTTTGATGTCCTCCTTGCTCCGTCCGTCATTGGTTATTTTACTGCCTAGGTAGCAGAATTCCTTAACTTCATTGACTTTGTGACCATCAATCCTGATGTTAAGTTTCTCGCTGTTCTCATTTCTACTACTTCTCATTACCTTCGTCTTTCTCCGATTTACTCTCAAACCATACTGTGTACTCATTAGACTGTTCATTCCGTTCAGCAGATCATTTAATTCTTCTTCACTTTCACTCAGAATAGCAATGTCATCAGCGAATCGTATCATTGATATCCTTTCACCTTGTATTTTAATTCCACTCCTGAACCTTTCTTTTATTTCCACCATTGCTTCCTCGATGTACAGATTGAAGAGTAGGGGCGAAAGGCTACAGCCTTGTCTTACACCCTTCTTAATACGAGCACTTCGTTCTTGATCATCCACTCTTATTATTCCCTCTTGGTTGTTGTACATATTGTATATGACCCGTCTCTCCCTATAGCTTACCCCTACTTTTTTCAGAATCTCGAACAGCTTGCACCATTTTATATCGTCGAACGCTTTTTCCAGGTCGACAAATCCTATGAATGTGTCTTGATTTTTCTTTAGCCTTGCTTCCATTATTAGCCGTAACGTCAGAATTGCCTCTCTCGTCCCTTTACTTTTCCTAAAGCCAAACTGATCGTCACCTAGCGCATTCTCAATTTTCTTTTCCATTCTTCTGTATATTATTCTTGTAAGCAGCTTCGATGCATGAGCTGTTAAGCTGATTGTGCGATAATTGTCGCACTTGTCAGCTCTTGCCGTCTTCGGAATTGTGTGGATGATGCTTTACCGAAAGTCAGATGGTATATCGCCAGACTCATATATTCTACGCACGAACGTGAATAGTCGTTTTGTTGCCACTTCCCCCAATGATTTTAGAAATTCTGATGGAATGTTATCTATCCCTTCTGCCTTATTTGACCGTAAGTCCTCCAAAGCTCTTTTAAATTCCGATTCTAATACTGGATCCCCTATCTCTTCTAAATCGACTCCTGTTTCTTCTTCTATTACATCAGACAAATCTTCACCCTCATAGAGGCTTTCAATGTATTCTTTCCACATATCTGCTCTCTCCTCTGCATTTAACAGTGGAATTCCCGTTGCACTCTTAATGTTACCATCGTTGCTTTTAATGTCACCAAAGGTTGTTTTGACTTTCCTGTATGCTGAGTCTGGCCTTCCGACAATCATATCCTTTTCGTTGTCTTCACTTTTTTCCTGCAGCCATTTCGTCTTAGCTTCCCTGCACTTCCTATTTATTTCATTCTTCAGCGACTTGTATTTCTGTATTCCTGATTTTCCCGGAACATGTTTGTACTTCCTCCTTTCATCAATCAACTGAAGTATTTCTTCTGTTACCCATGGTTTCTTCGCAGCTACCTTCTTTGTACCTATGTTTTCCTTCCCAACTTCTGTGATGGCCCTTTTTAGAGATGTCCATTCCTCTTCAACTGTACTGCCTACTGCGCTATTCCTTATTGCTGTATCTATAGCGTTAGAGAACTTCAAACGTATCTCGTCATTCCTTAGTACTTCCGTATGGCCTCCATGGCCATAACACCGCCAAATAGCTTCAACGTTGCACACGCTTTTTAAGGAATTGACAGGTACGAGAGTCTCACGGCCACGATTGCGGCCTGCACCACCTTACATGCGTCTCCGCTACTCAGCCTAGTCCATGCCAAAATTTCTTTGAGAGTGCATTCACGTTGACCCGCCGGATCTTTCCTTGACAACATGTGTATGACTGTTGTTGATGCTCTTTCAGAATTCCCGTATGTAGAGCATGTGCAGTCTACCAAAACTCGCGCTACAGTTTTTGAACTCGAAGTAATTTTTTTCTATTTAAGAGATCAATTCCTCCCTCATACCAGACAATGTCGTACAATTTGGTAAATTTTCTTTGTCTCCCATTCTACTAGTATTGATCACATATTCAAACTCTCGTTCTACCTGGCCTCAAATGACAAAGCGGAATGATTTGGACACACATTTCAAAAAATACCTTAAAAATCCAAAGTTTGCAGCCTGCAACAAAGAGGACGCCTGGTTGGAGATCTATCCATGTTCTCCATGTACGGGACCAATTCAGTTCATGGGCGCTCCTCGAACGAGATACTCCACGACCATCGCCAACGCACTATGTAAGTTCTCTTATGACCCACAACGCATGCATCAACTCAGTCAGCTTACCCATGGTACTCTGCGGTTCATAGGGCTGGGCGCCAATAGCTCAAACCTCCAACTACACGGCAATAAACTTCTTCCCAGCAACATTTCCAATCCCTTAGATTTAAGATCCTCCTTCCTGGCCTCCATGGTATAACCATGGCTTGAACATCCTCATCTGCAAACACTTCTCTCACTTTTTTTTCACCAGGCACTGGGCAACCTGGATGTTGAACTTCTGCCACTTTCTTCTGTCGCCACTCTTGTACCTTCGCATACCCTGCCTGGACAGCAGATCTTTACCACTGCATGCAATCATGACGTGTTCGACAACACGGATACTGACACCACAGAGGACAAGTGTCCAGACGGTGAGATTGGTCCACTCCTGCAGTTGGAGCCTCAGGCATGTTTACCTGTCACCAACTCCACCTTCACCATTGTTCTGTCACTGCACTGGCCAGGAAATTTTCAGGCGAAGTGGTCGAATGTTGCGGGGGGGGGGGGGGGGGGGGGGGGGGAGATTGGAGGCATCTTGTAACACACGTAACAGCAACTCTGGCTCCTATTCAGGCATCTTTATCGACACAGCATAATCACTGACGGACACCGCAGATCGTGCTTACAACATGTGGAACGGTGTCTTCAACTTTGGCGCATGATTTGTTTTTGAGGACCAACATCGGCCACTGAGGAGGATTTTGGCCTGTAGTGCATGGGTGTTTAGCTTTGGACCTCTGGACGTCTCGTTTTGGAGTCAAACTACTCTGACTCGGCATGTTGCTACGAACTAGTTCCCTTGTTATACTGTGACTATTATTTCAGTATGTTGAATAAATGAGAATGTTCGTCAGATTCAGTGTCGAACACTTCAGGTACTCTAACGTTCATTCCATATGGCTCTTTTTTCTTCCAGTTATTACATGCGAGTAACATCTGAGTCAATAAATTCTCCCTTAAAAGAATTGAAGATGAAGAGATTGTACTTGGTACGACCAACACTTTCCCTCAAAAGTGAAAGCTGGAGCAGTCTAGAATAGGTTGTAAAACGAAACGTGGAGGCTCGATTTTGTTCTGTCTTTCTCTTTCCCTCTACTTGACTTGGGGTCACTACCGCGCCGTGTCAGTTACAAATGTGAGCTGTAAATTTAGAACGCATTCGGTTCAGGAAATCTAAATGAGTTACCTACCTAATTTAGATAATGTTTGAATTTATTATTCGGAATTAACAATGTGGGAAACTGGTTGTTCTCCTATTTACTTTATTTTACGAATTTGAAGGAGCTTAGGCAATCCATCCCTTTATTCTACTGAGACCAAATATCACACACGTTGTTTTCTTATGGAATGGAACCACGTGTCATTTTTATATGGACTGGAACCAAACTGGGAGGCAGATTAAGAAAAAGTGTAATTATTTTTAAATGGTGCAAAATAAAAGTCACTTTAATCTACAGCGACACGCGATCGATTGTCTTATATGCTGAACAGTCCCACAACTTCCGTGGCTGTGACAATCCTAGCCACCAGGTCCAGACTGATAAATTAGGCTCTGCCCGTGTCATCAGGCGAAGAAGTCTGTTGACATCATGTTTGGTGACCGAGCTGCCTGTGGAACAGATTAACGCGACCAATCCATTGTTGTCCCTGCAGTCATGGAGTGTGCGGTTGGTCCCGGCGGAGGTTCGAGTCCTGCCTCGGGCATGGGTGTGTGTGTATGTCCTTAGAATAATTTAGGTTAAGTAGTGTGTAAGCTTAGGGAATGATGACCTTAGCAGTCAAGTCCCATAAGATTTCATACACATTTGAACATTTGAACATTGTTGTCCAAGCTGTACGTCAGTATTGTTCGTAACAAGTGAGCGAATGGAACAAGTTTGTTTCTTAACAAGACAGAGAGCGCTTACTGGCGACAACTGGCCTATTGTGCAGATATTTTAAGTGCAATACGGATAGAAAAATAAATGTGAATAAGAAATCAAATTAATATCACAGACCGCGGATTCCTTATACGGAAATAGAGAGAAAATATCTCGGAACGATCTCCGAAATTTTGTCGGTGGAGTTCGGGTACAACCTGCATGAACGTAATCGCTTGACAACCAAATATTAATTTATTTTTCCCAGCGGTGCACACGACTATCTCGTTCTCATGGCGTACTCTAATGAAGTAACATTTCTCTGTGGAAGTGTTCCAACCAGGTCTACGCGGAAGTTACAGGCACTCGTGTGGCGCTCGCCTCGAATCGATCCACGGACCTGGCGTTGCAGTAACTCGTGTTTCACTGCACGGAATAGTCTCCGCTTGCAGATTGCCTGCCATTACTAGTAAAACGGTGAATTCGTGGCTAGCACGGAGGTTACATAAGGTGAAATTGTTTTATACACAGTGCGTTTCGAAGGCATATAAAATTTTATCTTTAAGATTTTGTTGTTATATTAAGTTCTTGTTTTCTGAAATGTGTTTATGCCTTTATTTCAAGTCGTCTCCTCTTCCGTTCTGTTTACTCCTTCTTTTTTTATTTTGTACAATATTTTTTCTTTCTGTTACGGATATATGTAATGCAGTTCAAGGAAAAACGCCAACGGATGATGTGTCACATTACATTTCCCATGCGATACTTAAATTGAGATAAATGTTCATGTATTGTTCGAAGCATTATTTCTGCCAGGTCTTTTTAAATTAAACTATATTTCGTAATAGTGAATAAAAGCGTGTATTGTTATTCCTCAAACACAAACACTTTCTTTATACACCTAACATATTTTATTTATTGAATAATCAGCTTCCGTTTCATGGGCTGAGAGCACGGATATAATAGTAATGTGTGAGACACAGATATAAAGAAACTACAGCATTTATGAAAGTGTTGCAGATTCCATACGAAAAGCCAATTCACTTTGCTGATAGTGAAATATTTCATCGTCTACAACCCTGTTTGAATAGCTGACTCAACTAATAGGAAACATGTGAAAAATCTAAATAAGGTAGTTTCCAAGTGTGGAACATAAAACAAATCCTCCGAAAAATTCCCGTTGTGAAAAGCTTAATGTTTGTTACTTAGTAATGCCTGTTAGTGAATATAGATCCACGTGATTTCTCTGCAATTGAAAATTTCGTGAGGGTTCATAAAAACAAATTCGG
This sequence comes from Schistocerca piceifrons, assembly GCF_021461385.2. Taxonomy (NCBI): domain Eukaryota; kingdom Metazoa; phylum Arthropoda; class Insecta; order Orthoptera; family Acrididae; genus Schistocerca; species Schistocerca piceifrons. Next base: position 138,046,771 of record NC_060144.1, read on the forward strand.
ACTATTTCTCGAGCGTTTCACACTCTACGTGGAGAAAAAGATCTCACTGTGCGATCTCTGATTTCTCTTAATTCGTCACGATGGTCATCTTTCCTACGTAGGTGGGAGTTAAAAAAATATTTTATCATTTGTAGGCCCAAGTTGGTGATTGAAATTTCTTGAAATGATCTCGCCACAATGAAAAACGCCTTTGTTTTAACGATTCCCACTCAGACTCACTTATGATGTTCCTTACATTCCCTCCCTTATTTCGTGATAAAACAATCTACCATTCTTTGAACTTTCTAGATGTCCTCAGTTCCCTTGTCTAACAACGATCCTATGATGCGCAGCAATACCAGAAGAGGACGGGCAAGCCTAAAGTAGGCAGTCTCCTAACGAGATTCGCTGCATCTTCTAAGCGTTCTACCAATAAGTCACAGTTTTTGGTTCGCCTTTCCCACAACATTTTCTGTGATGTTTCCAATTTTAGTTGTTCGCACTTGTAATCTATAGGTATTGAGTTGAACCAGCAGCCTATAAGTTTATATGATTTATCTTTGAGGAACATTTAGAAATAGTTATTATATATTCTGAAGCACTTCAGACAGTTAAACTGAAGGTATGTCCAACTGAAAATGAGATCCGAACAGTGAAATTCTGGTTTCACACAGGGTATATCAAAATGAGCCCAATAAACTTTGTTAGATTGTAGAGGTTTGCCTTGAGCAACAAACTGGGGATAGGAACCCTATCGATGACAGAAAGAGTCATAAAAGGTCAGTTGCTTGAAATACTACATAGAATAAATGTGCACAAAATACCATATTGTCCTTACCGAAGTAACTCATCAGGTCAGTTAAACGCAAGTTATCATACTGAACGTCGTACTGACTCGTTCCATTAATATAGTTTGGTGACGCGAATGTTTGAGCAGCTTACGACCATAATTACAGATGTATCCGACAAATTCAGAAAAAGAAAAACAAAAACAGTAGTTAAGGCATGAGTCAGATGGATCTCTAAAGAACGGCTCGTTCCCTTCAATAATAAAAAATTATAAACAGCTTCCTGATGTCAGCACGATGATGTGATCATTATTGATTTTGCGTGCTCCACAAACCAACAGTGTTAAATTTCACGAAACTTCTTCTCAAATGTAATTTATTAATGTTGATAATGTGCTAACAAATATAATAGTATAATGTTTACACGTCTTCTGTTTGTACTGTTTGTGATCAATAAAGTACTCTGTAAATTTGAAGTTAAAACTAAGCATGAAAACCTCATTCGAAATAAATATATGGTTGAGATGTCACAACCTTTAAAAATAAATGTAGGTGTCAAGCGAGACGATGGTTTACTTCTTTTCAACTGTGTAATGGGTAAAATTGTAAAAATCTGGAATGAAAAACTGAAAGAATATAAAATATCGCCACTCATACTAGGGAGTAAGAACAAAGGTCTTGCAATAAACAGCTTCCCATCTGAAATGCTGACAGTTTCAGCAGTGCAAGTCAATCTTTTGGGAGAGGTAGCCAACATGACGGAATCTCAGTAGAGAACACAAAATTTATGGCAAATATGAAAAGTACTCCAAAACATTTAATAACAGATATTATGGAAATAGCAAAGATGTTGTTGCTGTCGTTCAACTGATCCTCCAAGTCTTTGCTGTCACTGGCAGAATTTCAATGTCACTGGCAAACCTCAAAGTTTCTATTTCTTCTGCCTGGACTTAAATTCCTATTCAAAATTTTTCTCTTACTTTCTTCACTGGTAAAGAATGCGTGTATTTGGTGGGGCTGTGCAAGAAAAACCTATTTTAGAAGAAAGGATACAAAAGATGGAAAACCCTATGGTATAAATAAGAATTTCTACAACAAAAAAACTTAAAACAAGGCAGTTCAACACAAATGAGTATGCCTGTATTCTAAAGAATGTCTGGTATTAAATCATAACCTTTATAAATTGGAAATATTAGAATGAACAGTTATACGAAAACATTAGGTTGTTAAAAAGGGTCACTTTGAAAATTAAGTACTGACGACGAAATTTTTCAGAACGTAGGAAAATATTAGAATCAATAAGGAAGACATATTTGCAGAATGGATAATAATAGCCTCACCAAGCAGATCGTCAAATATCTCAGGGAAAATAAATTAACAACCACTCGGATTCATGAGATTAAGAAGCATTTTGAAAGGAATAAAATAAGAGAAGTTTTGGAAACAGGAAAAAAGTGCTGAAGATATAAATTTTCAGTGGAAAAGTTTTAAAACTAGATGGACGAAGTATTCGAAGGGGAGGGACAAAAGAAAACTGGCGCAAAGTGGTAGCAAGCTAGTAAAAAGAAACACAGTCAAACAATGAAGGCACACTGGAAAAAAGGAAAGAACGACAGATGATTAAGAACCGAAATTGGAACGCGGTCCCCAGAAGGGCTTAAAGCAAGAAGAGGAACGTAAAGTACATAGAGCGTGTTTCTAAAAGGTCCGGATACAGAAATGTCCCATTACTTTTAACCCAGTCATTTAATTGTGAAGCAGTGCAGTTGGCGACTGCGAAAGGAGATGATGCACACGGAAAAAGCGGTAGCTGCGCTCGTGTGGCTCGCCAGATGAATGGCGCGCCGCGCCTGCAGGTCGTCGCGGCCAGTGTAAACCGCTGGCGCCAGTGCCGGACGCCAGTGAAAACAAACAACGCCTTAAATCCCGCGCAGCCGCTTTAATTAAAATGCCGCGGCCGTCAGTCAGCGAGGAGCTTTAACGCTGGCCAGGCACAGGACCACAGCCTGCTCTTTAATTTCAGGTCTCGACTCGTGCCTCTCATTTCAGAATCACAGGAGTTGCGCTCCCAGTGATGAAATCACATCACACACCCCGTGAAAGTACGTCCATGTGTATCACTATATCCGAGAGAAGTCAGAGTAGCTAGTATCCATGGAGCGATCAAAATGCGAAAAACATAATTTTCGTCGTCAATTTAGTGTTCTTCCAAAGTCGCGTTACTGTGAGTATTGGGGCAAGGTCGGTATGGCCCCAAAGTACCGGAATCCAAGATGACGTCATTCAAGATGGCGGCTTTTGGCAGGAAGTTTGAAATTTGGCGGGAAGTTTGGATTTTAGCGGGACATTTGAATTTTAGCGGAAAGATAGGTCAACTGGGCTACCTTCACTAACCTAACCCTCTTCCCCTACCCTCCCCCGGAAAAATTGTGGGAAGTTCAAATTCCAACAGGATAATACATCACACCTCAGTTATCTCTACCAACCTATGAAAATCGCTGCAAGATAGGTCACTTGGGCTACCTCCACTAACTTACGTCATGCAGTCACCACCTCTTCCCAGGAACTGGCACCAAATTTGAATTTTGGTGGTAAAGGAATGTCATTTGCATGTCTCCACTAAGCTAAGAAAATGGCGTGAAAGCAAGGACACTTGGACTACCTCCACTAACTTAAGTCACCCGACCGACATCTCTTCCTAGAGATTGGTGGGAAAAGGACTCAACCTGCAGTGGGCTGCTGTAGAGAGGAAGGAGTGTACTTTATTTATTTTGGAACAATTTACTTAGGGATGGAGTATATTTATCACAGTGATACAGAACACACATTCTTACATGCCACACACCGTACTGACCTGAAAACTACTCCTAAATAACTCATGCATAACGATCTACACATACGTCTACTAATTGCAAACTGCCAAAATAAGGCACTGCACAGCCTACAGACACGGAAACCACTCGTAATTGTCAAAATAATAATCCATCTAAAAGACTCAGCAAACATGCTTGCTAATCATCAACTGTTGAAATCATGCACCAATAGCTCTGAGCACTATGGGACTTAACTGCTCTGGTCATCAGTCCCCTAGAACTTAGAACTACTTAAACCTAACTAACCTAAGGACATCACACACATCCATGCCCGAGGCAGGATTCGAACCTGCGACCATAGCAGTCGCGCGGCGCCAGACTGTAGCGCCTAGAACAGCATGTCCACTTGCCCGGTTGCACCAATGTTTATTTAAACTAATAGAGACAGCACAACCATCTGGTGGGTTTGCCAGGAGGTCCACACTCCAACTGACCTAGTACACAATACCACCACCAGAGAGTGCTATCATCCATTTTGTGATGTAATCCAATCTGGTGAAGGGAAATGGTGGGAGAATGACTCTGCCTCTGCCTCTGCTTGACATAACTTTTTATTTTGCAGGCAATGTCTAGACTCCAACTGACCTAGTACACAACACTTTCACCAGAGGGTACTGCCATCTCTCCTGTGATGTAATCCAAGATCGTAGTCTTGAGGGGAGAAATGGCGCAAAAATGACTCAACCTGTGCTGGGCTGGTAAGGAGAGTAAGGAACGAGTGTACTCTGTTTATTTTGGAACATTTTATTTAGGGATGGAATATATTTATTGCACTGATGCAAACCACTCGCGCTGATGTGCTTGGGGTCACAATACACAGTCCTCAGACCGGTAAACTACTTCAAAATAATGCTCTCCAGACAATCAAGTAATTGCCAATTTACTGAAATAATATCAGCACAGACATGTAAACACCTCCTAAACAATGCAGTACACTGCTGTCAGGCACAAAATCGTAAACTGTCGAAATAACGCATAGCACAGCCTACAAAACTGCTTGCGAAATAATGCATCAGGCACGGAATCAATAGGTGCAAGCACACCCCCCCCCCCCCCACACCATATCCACTGGAGTGCCAAGAAGTTAGTGGCAACCTCCATGAAGTGACCCAACTGTCAACTGTCAAACCACATACAGACTCCCATTAGGGTCCTGCATGCATGAGGCAATGGCATCCATCTCATACCTGACACCTGAGAAATTCCTCTCGAAATACATGTTCACCTAGCCACACCATTGCTGATGTAACCAGACATGAGGGCAGTTGCTCCAGGGGCACACGTCCTGACGCTGCTGCTACATCTGACCCCGAACCCACCCAGGCCGTGTCTGCTACAGTATCACTCTGGCGTCCATGGGTCAGCCTCCCTCAGGCTAGTGGGTTACGGCTGCAACAACCAGCCGGCTCACAGGGGCCCGATTCCACAGCGTCGCCTCCTCTGCCATCAAATCCTTGGCGATCATGTGAGGTACAGCACCACACCCCTGTCTTCCTCGCCACAGAACTCTTAGGTGCGTTCACGCTGACCCCATCACGCCTGCTAATTGTAAACTGTCCAAATAAAGCATTCCACAGCCCATACACTTGAAAACTACTACTCCGAAAGAATTTCACTACAGACCTGCAAACTGTTCCTAAATAATGCAGCATAGCGATGTGTAGATATGGAATACTATTAAACTGTCCAAATAGGGCATAGCACAGCCTACAGGCCCACTCGCGAAACAATACAACAGACACACAATCAACATACGCAAGCACTGTCCCCCTACACTCTGTCCATTGGAACGCACAGGAAATTAGTGGCAGCCCACATGAAGTGATGCAGCCATCAGATATCAAAACACGCACACATGATCTCAACCATGAGCTGGTGGCATCCCTTTCATACTTGGTACCTGAGACATTCCTCTCGAATTACGTGTTGAGCTACATACTGTTGCTGACGTGACTGGATGGCAGTGCAGACACTCCAGGGGCGTGCGAGTTGACTCCATCTAAAAGACTCCCCAAATGAGTAAAACTTTGAACATAGTTGCTAAGGTTCAGTGACCGTGTCAGAATTATACTGGAACAAATAAGCCCTCAGTCACAAATATTAAGTCAAAATTGACCTGGTTTCGACGCTACTATGAGCGTCGTCTTCATAATTAGACTAACTGAACAGTTAGTCTCAGCTAATTCTGAAGACGACGCTCATAGTAGCGTCGAAACCAGGTCAATTTTGACTTAATATTTGTGACCGAGGGCTTATTTGTTCCAATATAATCCCCAAATAAGCTTGCTAATCAGCAACTTTTGAACTCCTGCTCTGCACACGCATTCACAAAATAGTATAAGAAACACAAAAATAGCTACTAAACCCTCAAACCATATTGCATCTCTAACGCTGACAGTACTTGAAGAGCAGGGAAAAAATCCAGTGCACAATCACTCAGTATATGTAAAAACTGATTCCGAACTATAATCAACCACAGCTATCAGGGCCAGCCGGCGCGAGCCAGCACCAAGTAATCCTCTGGGCTGCACGTGTGTGTGAACCCTCTCTCTACCTGCAGTTAGCGAAGACCTAATTACATAGCGACTCACTCTCACAGACAATGCAGAAATCGTTACCAGAATACCACAGGTCCCTTTGTTCCTCGCATTCCTAATGGAACATGTGATCTGCGTATAGCCATGCCTGCATACCTCATGGTGCTCACACTTCACAGTGGAATGTGTATCCTGCTATCAATATTCCTCTCAGAAACGTTAAAAACTCACACAGCTAAAGGCCTTTGCATGCTTGCGGAAACACCCTTAAACATAAAAGCATTCTCCTTGTTTGGAAATAGATCACTGTCTAAGCACAGACGGGGGCGATTCAGAACAATTACGCAAACAGAATTCGAAGCACTGTCATAAGGAAGACAAAAAAAAGCTACAGGTCTGGAGATGTCTTAAAGCAACAGTTGCGGATGATTGATGGCATCCCTGCCAGAGATGGATGGTATGCTTCAACTTGTCTTTGAACACGTGCATTCTCAGAACTTTCCGTACATACCTTGCCTCCATTTGTTTGAATAGGTTTGTAGGTGCTCCTACGTCTCTACATAAAGGATGTCTTGTGAATGAATCGTTCATTATGAATCACTCTTATCGAATTTAGCTGCTCAGATTAGTGATGCAGCCTGTGTGGGAGGACCATCCGCCTTTGGAATGCTTTATGTGGTGTCACCGCCAGACACCACACTTGCTAGGTGGTAGCCTTTAAATCGGCCGCGGTCCGTTAGTATACGTCGGACCCGCGTGTCGCCACTTGCAGTGATTGCAGACCGAGAGACTTACTAGCACTCGCCCCAGTTGTACAGCCGACTTTGCCAGAGATGGATCACTGACAACTACGCTCTCATTTGCCGAGACGATAGTAGCATAGCCTTCAGCTACATCATTTGCTACGACCTAGCAAGGCGCCACAGCATTTGATATTATTTTATGAAGCATGTACAATCAAGAGCGATGTTCTACAATTGTGGATTAAAGTTAAGTATAATATCAACTACGTACTTTATTTGCGACTATTAATTCCCTTAACTGTTCCAGACCTCACGCCAGCCTGCGTGAGCTTACACGCGTGCATTTCGGCCTCCTCTAGCAACACAGTGTTGGCTCTTCTGCCAACACTACACTTTATTTGGACAGTTTACAATTAGCAGGCGTGATGGGATCAGTGTGAGCGCACCTTGGAGTTCTGTGGCAAGGAGGACAGGGGGATGGTGCTATACCTCACATGATTGCCGAGGATGTGACGGCGGAGTAGGCGACGCTGTGGAATCGGGTTGCTGTGAGCCGGCTGGTTGTTGCAGCCTTAACCCGCTATCTGAGGGAGCGTGTCCCATGGGCACTAGAGCAATTCTGTGGCAGCTACAGCTGGGGTGGGGTCAGGGCCGTGGGCAGTGGTGGCATCAGTGCACGCACACCTGGAGCGCCTGTGCTCCCGTCCAGTCACGTCAGCAGTGGTGTATGGGTGAACATGTATTTCGAGAGGAATTTCTCAGGTGTCAAGTATGAAATGGATGCCACCGCCTCATGCATGCGCTACCCTAATGGGCGTCTGTGTGTGGTTTGAGAGTTGAGGACCACGTCACTTCATGGGGGCATTCACTAATCTCCTGAGTTCTCCAATGGACATGGTGTGGGGGGCGGTGCTTGCATGTGTTGATTGTGTGTCTGTTGTACTATTTTATGAGTTGGTCTGTAGGCTGTGCTATGCGTTATTTGGAGAGTTTACGATTTTGCACCTGCACATCAGTGTAAAACATTATTTAGGAAGAGTTTGCATGTCTGTGCTGAAAGTGTTTCGGTAAATTGGGAATTATTTACTTGTCTGGAGAGCATTACTTAGAAGTAGTTTACAGGTCTGAGGACTGTGTATCGTGGCCCCAAGCACATCAGTGCGAGTGCTTTGCATCAGTACTCCATCCCTAAATAACATGTTCCAAAATAAGTAGAGTACACTCCTTCCTTACTCTCCCCACCAGCCCAGCACTGGCTGGGTTATTTTCACCCCATTTTCCTCCTCCAGACCACCGATTACATCACAGGAGGGATGACAGTACCCTTCGGTGAAAGTGTTGTGTACTAGGTTAGTTGGAGTCTAGATCTCGTGGTGGAGACATTGCCTGCAAAATAGTTATGTCCAGCAGAGGCAGAGGCAGAGTCGTTTTCCCACCATTTCGCCCCACCAGCTTGGATTACGTCACAAAACAGACGACAGCGCTTTCTGGTGGTGTTATTGTGTACTAGGTCCAGACCTTGTGGTGAACACACTGTTTGCCGCCATCTTGGATAGCAGTACTTGCGTCATCATCTGACATCTTGGCTACCATCTTATACTACGTCATGGAACGGACGACAGCGCCATCTGGTAGTGGTACTGTGTACTAGGTCAGTTGTTGTGCGGACCTCCTGGCGACCACACTAGATGGTGGTCTCTATTTGTTTCAATAAAGACTGGTGCATGATTTCGACAGTTGATGATTAGCAAGCAGAGTCTTTTAGACGGATTATTATTTTGACAGTTTACGAGTTGTTTGGCTCTCTGGACGTAAATGTATTGCATTATTTACGAGTGGTTTTCATGCCTGTATGCTGTGCAGTCCCTTATTTTGACAGTTTACAATTAGCAGACAGGTCTGTATGGCGTGTGGCATGTAAGAACGTGTGTTCCGTATTACTGTGATAAATGTACTCCATCCCTAAATAAATTGTTCCAAAATAAATAAAGTACGCTCCTTCCTCTCTCCAGCAGCTCATTGCAAGTTGAGTCCTTTTCCCGGCAATCCCTAGGAAGAGATGGCGGTTGGGTGACTTAAATTAGTGGAGGTAGTCCAAGCGTCCTTTCTTTCACGTCATTTTCTTAGCTTAGCAGAGATATGTGAATTGACCTTTCTTTACCATCAAAATTCAAACTTGGCGCCAGTTCCTAGAAATAGGTGGTAATCGGATGACCTATGTTAGTGGAGATAGCCCAGGTGATCTATCTTCCCGTGATTTTCATAGGTTAGTAAAAATAATTGTGATGTGATGTATTATCCTGTTGGAATTTGAACTCCCCACCATTTTTCTGAAGGAGGGGATTGGGGGGTTAGGTTAGTGGAAATAGCCCAATGGACCTATGTCCCTGCCAAAATTCCAACTTCCCAACAAAATTCAAACTTTCCACCAAAAGCCACCATATTGAATTACGTCATGGCCGCTATCTTGGATGACGTCACGGACGCCATATTTGATGACGTCATCAACTGAAGTCATCGTCGCCATCTTGGATAATAGTACTTTGGGGCCATACTGCCGTTGCCCCAATACTACTGTGGTACAGTAAGCACTGTGCCTGTAAGCACTGTGCAGCTTTTGTATGCCGTTACATCGTTAGTACAGGCAGATTTCGTTGAAAGGTACTGTGGATTTCGTATAGCTGTCCAATGGGGATCTTAGTGAATTCATTCGATATTATTCGATATCCGGAATGAAATTGTCTTAAGGCTGTGAAGAGAGAAGTGGTCATTTCACTCGCTTCCGGCAAGTTGTGATGCGCTATTTTTTTTGTTATAGTGGAACAAGAAACAAGCCTCCTCTATTTTGCATGTGTCGCATTGCACTTAATCGTTTGGCCGAGTCTCTGGTTTAATAAATTCTAGCTAGCGACACTGCGAAGTGGTTTCTCAGTCCTACAAAACGGAAGTGCTCCGAAATCATCGAATAGGGAACAATGACGTGAATAAAATTAGAGTTTTATCACAGACAAGTACCTTCAGGAATGAAATTCATCTTTTTTTAAAAAAATTGTGCTCTATGTTTAATTTACGATTATTTTTAGAAAAAACAGCAATATTTCTCAGTAAGCGATGCGCACTTATTGCGCAGCGGGAACCGACATTTCATTCTGAAAATAATTGACCATACTATTTAAAATTTACAGCCTCTAAAGTTACAGTTTTTCCATTAAGTTACGTATCACTAACACTTTCTATGCATAATTTTTTACAGTTATTTATGTAATCTTGTTAACCTTCTATACACAGTTATCATGATTACAAAAATCACTTAATAAGGATTACGTACTATCATAGAAATTGGTAGATAGGAGGAACAAAACGAACATCTTGTATCTGCGTATGTATTAGTAGCTTCGATGGCTCAAACACAGACCTCGGTACACATCAACCTATTGAATAAAAGAATTACGTAGTTCAACAATTATAGAATCTAAAAACATGAAACTGTGTTTCCAGATTTCGCGTGTATTCCAAACTGAAGTCAGTCTGCAGAGATCAACTACAGACAGCAATACTCTCTTGGTTATACACACACCTGCCGTTACCAAAAGCTGTTACCATTAACAAAAAAATGATCAACAACTACTTCATTACAACCATAAATAGATTGTCCAAGTTATTACGGGTACATTACCATCAAAGAAATGCTAATAAACCGATGCAGTTCTACATATATGCCATCACATTCGCCATATTGACAGCGACAATAGCCAATGCCGCCAGCTTTCCACTACGAATTCCAAACGATTGCTGGTAACACTGATTGAAAGACATAGCTGCCTAACATTGGGGCAACACTTTTGCAAGGCGTTGCCACAGAAACGTTAACAAAATCGCATTACGTGATTGGTTATGGTAGATACGCCAAGAAATTGCTTAAAACATTCTTTAACTGTAAAGGATTTTCTCTTGCGGTACGGCTACAGAAACTATCCAAGTAGTCTAAAACTCCATGTAAAAACATGCTAATATATGGTGCCTCTTGGACACTAAATCTATTAACCACTATTTGGCATGCCAGTCTCATACCAGCAGGCTCACGAGAGCTCGCACAGGCAACTACTAAAATATGCAGACATGGTTGTGGCAGAATCTAAATATTGCCTTCCCTCTTTGAATTAATTGTGAACAGTCAGCTAATATACTTCCAAACACAAAAGCCGTGTAGCCATATCGAAGATGGAGAGGTTAGTGACGTTTCTTGAATGGGCGTTGCTAAGCAACAGATATAGGCCTATGCCTGTGCTCTTTGGACGCCATAGATCTGTTAAGAAACGACTTTGCCAATGACTTTCATGAGAATGTGAACAAGCTCACAGGAAATCAAGAAAGGCTGTCGTGGAAAAGGCTGGCATCAGTCACTGTTGTGAGTGTATCTAAATCTAAGCTTCTTGCACTGCATAGTTTTACTAAGCGAAGGCAATATCAGTGTCTCGTTAAGCTGGCAGTATATTGTGTATTGGCGATCTGAGGCGCACAGCGAGCGATAATGTAACCATTTATCCTTTATATTCGTTAACACACAAAATGCGTCTTTCTGCTGCGATAGTGCTATTTTCCACAACCAAATTTTGTCTTTTGTATGAAAGGTGTCAGTAGTGCGTGTTCTGCAGCTGTAAGTTATTTTGTTTTTACATATATTTCTCATAGTTTTGAAACGATGCATGTCATAATTGTTTTACCTATGTTAATCGGTATTTGCAGCTAGTTTTTGCCAGTCGTGACGATTTCTGGGCTCTTGTGTGGTGACTAGCTGAAAGACGCAGTTCCTCTGCATTATAACAAATCGATACACATTCGTGCCGAAGTTTTCCGTTTCGTTTTTCTTCCAGATGATCTGACAATCAATTAGGAATTTTAAGACAAGAAATGTGGCAGTTTAAATGAAAAACTGTTTATTTAATCAGCACCATTTGTCTTCTTAGTCATAAAAGTGTTGTCATCACTGCCTTTTTGTTATGTTTCTCCCTTCCTGTTTATGTGAATAGTGAGAGTGTGAGCTTATATTGTGTGTGTGTGTGTGTGTGTGTGTGTGTGTGTGTGTGTGTGTGTGTGTGTGTGTGTTTGTTTGTGTGTCTTAAACTGTAGAAAGTATATAAAAAACTACAAAGCAAACATAATAGTGTAAATGTTAGGAAATGTTACAGGAAAAAGGCTTTATCCTGTTCAGGAATCACAATGTACCTGCACATATTTCCTACGATGACAAAAGCACAATAGACCTCGTATTCATAAGAGGAGCAATCACGGACAATATAACATTTCTCTGGAGAGTTAGACAAACTCCACTTCGAAAACATGTCGCATTGGAAAGCAGCATCGAGGAGAAAGGCAAAAAACGCAAGAAAAAGAGGTACAAATACTTTCAAGAAAGATACACGTCGGGAAAATGGAAGCAAAATCAGTCGGGATAAAACTAATTGAAACGCTGATATACAATGCACAGTTAGAGGGAGCAACTGTGAGATTCTAACTGAGCCATCGACATACCTCTGCGGAGGTCACAAAGATATATACCAGATGGCCTTACCGATAAACAGATCACTGCCCATAGGATCACAAGAATTTAATTACAGTTGTTTACATCGGATAACTTAATTAATTAGTTTTTAAAAATAGGTATGGCCATAGCATATGTCATAGTACGATCTTCTTCTTGGTCCCTCGTTGTACACTCGCCTTTAATTAGTTTGTTCTCTTCCTTCTCAGGTGCGTTCAATAGCGCATCAACAAACTTCCTCAAATCAAAAGTATGAAACGCAGGACCGATATCGTCTATTACACTGTACCCAACTTGTTCCATTTGTCTGTCCTCAGATTCGCTGTCTTCCCATTGTTCGCCATCCTCACGTTCTTCTTCTTTATGCGTCTCACTTGTCTCTATCGCTGAATATGGAATTAGATCCGTAACTGAACCGTGTTCTTGCACAATTGCTCCTCTTCGTGACTGCCCCCCTCGCCGCTCAAGTCCCTTATGTGTTCTGCATTGCTTCCTAAGGATGATTCTTCCTTCTCGCCATCGGCGTCAATAATGTGTAGAGTGTCAAACCTTCTTTCTCGTGACTCTTTCACATCATCCTTTAACTTTGTTTCTCATCGTTCAGACGCACCATACCAAACCTTTCCCTCTAGTGCGAAATAATTCTCTAATATTTTCGAAATAAAGTACTGACATCAGTTTTACTATTAGAGTGCGTATCACTGGAAATTTGGCACTGAGCACGTGTGTTGGCAGTAAAACTCTGCTCTAATTTATTTCTTTATAGAATCAGATTTTCACTCTGCAGCGGAGTGTGCGCTGATATGAAACTTCCTGGCAGATTAAAACTGTGTGCCCGACCGAGACTCGAACTCGGGACCTTTGCCTTTCGTGGACAAGTGCTCTACCATCTGAGCTACCCAAGCACGACTCACGCCCGGTACTCACAGCTTTACTTCTGCCAGTATCTCGTCTCCTACCTTCCAAACTTTACAGAAGCTCGCCTGCGAACCTTGCAGAACTAGCACTCCTGAAAGAAAGGATACTGCGGAGACATGGCTTAGCCACAGCCTGGGGGATGTTTCCAGAATGAGATTTTCACTCTGCAGCGGAGTGTGCGCTGATATGAAACTTCCTGGCAGATTAAAACTGTGTGCCCGACCGAGACTCGAACTCGGGACCTTTGCCTTTTATTTCTTTATGTCTGTGAACTTGCCATTTACCAGGTCATGTAACTTCATGCTATTAATTTTGAACATTGGCAATTTCTTCTCTCTGTCATACGTTTCATACATTTGTTTATCTGACACATGTCTCCCAGAGTTCAGTGCTCATGGTCTCCCATTGCTGCCCACTTTTACTTGTATGAAGGGCATTCGGTAAGCAAGGGAACACTTTTTTTCTGAAAGGAGACGGGTTGGTTCAGAATTCCAGTAAACCATATTATTCCCCACTCTTTTGGCTACGAAACGCAATTCTTCAATATAATTTCTATTCAACTCACAGCCTTTTGTCACCTTACTGAGAGGGCTCGTATGCCTGCGTGTTAACAGTCCACTCGTCGATATCAGAGCCAACATCTTCCTGCATCATAACCTCCCCATCACCCACGTACTGCTTCCTGCAGAGTGTCGTTCGACCAAACAGGTGGAAGTCAGATGGTGCCATATCCGGGCTGCTAGGTGGCTGAGGAGGAACAGTCCAGTGAAGTTTTGTGAGCTCCACTCGGGTGCGCAACTTGTGTGATGCCCAGAGTTGTCATTGGAGAAGAAGAAGTTTGTTTGCATTTTAGTGGCGACGAACACGCTGAAGTCGTTTCTTCAGCTTCCTGAAGGTATCACAATACACTTCACATCTTCACATATTCTGGTCCAGACTGTATACCGATTAGGTTTCTTTCGGAGTATGCTGATGCATTAGATCCACACCCCTACCCAAAGACTGGAAAGTTGCACAGGTCACACCAGTACTCAAGAAAGGTAGTAGGCGTAATCCACTAAATTACAGGCCCATATCGTCAACGTCGATATGTAGTAGGATTTTAGAACATATTGTAAGAGGTCTATGAATAAGGACTTTGTTGCTAGCGCACTCTAGCAGATGTAATTTCGATGGATTGCTCTTGTGCTGCCTGCGATATGTATGCTATAAGAGAATCTCAGACCAAAGAGCAGTGTTGTATGCAGTAAGAGCAGTAGGAAATGTGTAGCAGTTGTAGTATTAGTAGCGAGCAGTCGTGTGTGTGGAGTTGGCTGGGCCGGTTGTGGGGAGCGATGGCAGAGCTTGAGCATTGTAGTATAAGGTAAAAGCAGCCTCGCGCATATGTACTATTGTTATATCAAGCCCCCATGTAAATGTTTTTAAAAAATCTCATAACAATAATCTTTCTTATAAAAAATTTACTTTTGATTATCATTCATCTCAATTCAAAGAACTTACTAATTTCTCCAATCTATGGCCATCCCGATTATTGTAAAGAAAAATCAGTTGTTTCTTTTTATACATGACAAATCTATCGGCCAGCATTGCACAGGGCTGTGCCAGAAAATTTCTTATAGGAGCAGATATATATGCGTTATCCGGCGACCTTATTGAGGTAAGAATTTTCAATTTATTCAGAATGATCTTTCAGGGCCATGACGCAGCAGTGCTGACGTCCAAAATTTACCAGTTCAAATTCACATTCAATTACTGAAAGGTTATCTATGAGTCACATTTTTTTATTAGGAGATTAGTGACATTTTATTGTTCCAAGATTACGGAATTTATCTGTGGGAGGTTACGCTGAATGTGAAGGATATAAATAATTAAATTTTTACTGTAGGGAGGTTTCGGAATTTTTTTGTTGGGAGGTTACAATATATTGTGTTGGAACATAATGAATTACCTCGAAGAAAACGGTCTATTGACACACAGTGGACATAGGTTTACAAAACATCGTTCAATGAAACACAACTAGTTCTTTATTCACATGAAGTGTTGACTGCTATTGACAAAGGATTTCAGATCGATTCCGTATTTATGGATTTCCGGAAGGCTTTTGACACTGTACCACACAAGCGGCTCATAGTGAAATTGCGTGCTTATTGAATATCGTCTAAGTTATGTGACTGGATGTGTGATTTCCTGTCAGAGAGGTCACGGAA
This sequence comes from Schistocerca piceifrons, assembly GCF_021461385.2. NCBI lineage: Eukaryota > Metazoa > Arthropoda > Insecta > Orthoptera > Acrididae > Schistocerca > Schistocerca piceifrons. Next base: position 138,062,358 of record NC_060144.1, read on the forward strand.
AGGCATCGAGTAAAACAAAAGTGATTTCTAGCGTTCCCCAAGGTATTGTTATAGGCCTCCTGCTGTTCCTTATCTATATAAACGATTTGGGAGACAATCTGAGCAGCCGTCTTCGGTTGTTTGCAGATGACGCTGTCGTTTATCGACAAATAAAGTCATCAGAAGGTCAAAGCAAACTGCAAAACGATTTAGAAATGATATGTGAAAAATGATTCAAATGGCTCTGAGCACTATGGGGCGTAACATCTGAGGTCATTAGTTCCCTAGAAATTAGACCTACTTAAACCTAACTAACCTAAGGACATCACACACATCCATGCCCGAGGCAGGATTCGAACATGCGACCGTAGCAGTCTCGCTGTTCCGGACTGAAGCCCCTAGAACCGCACGGCCACCGCGGCCGGCAGAAGATATCTGAATAGTGCGAAAAGTGGCAGTTGACCCTACATAACGAAAACATGAGTACTAAATGGACCTCGTTAAACTTCGGTTACACGATAAATCAGTCTAACGTAAAAGCCGTAAATTCAACTAAATACCTAGGTATTACAATTACGAACTACTTCAATTGGAAGGAACACATAGAAAATGTTGTGGGGAAGATTAACCAAAGACTGAGTTTTATTGGCAAGGCACTTAGAAAATGTAACAGACCTACTAAGGAGACTGCCTACATTAGGTTGTCCGTCCTCTTTTAGACTACTGCTGCACGGTGTGGGATCCTTACCAGGTAGGACTAACGGAGTACATCGAAAAAGTTCAAAGAAAGGCAGCACGTTTTGTATTATCGCGAAATATGGGAGAGAGTGTCACAGAAATGATACAGGATTTGGGATGGAAATCATTAAAAGAAAGGCGTTTCTCGATGCAACGGAATCTTCTCACGAAATTCCAATCACCAACTTTCTCCTCCGAATGTAAAAATATTTTGTTGACAGCGACCTACATAGGGAGGAACGATCACCACGATAAAATAATGGAAATCGGAGATCGTACAGAAAGATATAGGTGTTCATTCTTTCCGGATGCTATACGATATTGGAATAACAGAATTGTGAAGGGGGTTCGATGAACCCTCTGCCAGTCACTTGAATGTGATTTGCAGAGTATTCATGTAGATGTAGATGTAGGTGATATGTCTGCGTAAGCAGAAGAAACTAACGATCAAAGGCCGAAAACAATTTATTGGACTGTTCAATTAACCAAAACAAATTCTCCAAGTATAGCACCAACACAAAACAGTGATCCATCTTCGAATCACAACTACATACAAGATAATACAGAAAACAACCGAAATAATTTCTTACTAGTCTCTGCTAGAGACTTCTCCGATATACCAAGCCTAATCCAGAGATGAGAACGAAAATCCACGTTGGGCTGCTCGAGCGGCAGCTATCCATGTCTGCTGGCGGTCGATGAACTGCCGATGTGCGGTTTTTTTTTTTTTTTTTACTTTATTGTTATTTTAAAACCTGTACAACTCAGGTAGGCTGGCAGCGGCACACTACGCCGCTCTTCAGCCATAGCGGTTTACAAGGGTATAAAACATGGTGAATGACAATGAACAAAGTGACAGGCAAAAGAGAGAGGTCACAGAGACATAAAAAACACGGAGTCGTTCACATGTGACGATAACAACACTGAAAACACGTTGGCACGGCGCACAAAACACTGATGAGTCCGACGGCACAAGTGAACGTAGGAGTGGGACGGCGGACACCAAAAACACTATACGACGTCACACACACGAGACACAGAAGGCGACGATCACCGGCGCGCGAATGTTCACTATACGTGTGCGAGTCCGGGGACCTGCCAAGAGAGGAGGAGGAGGAAGGGGAGTGGGAGAGCGAGAGGGGAGAGCAGAGATGCCACGGGCAGGGGACATAGGGGGGAGGGAGGAAGGGGGAGAGGAAGCCCGGGGGAAGAGGGGGAAGGGAGGGGACAGGGAGATGGAAAAAGAAGGGAAGAGAAGAGAAGGTAGGGAGGGTGCCGAAAGGAAAGGACACGGGAAGTGGGGGGCGGGGCAGGGTCAAAGTTGATAGGAGGGGTAGATGGAGGGGACGAGGACATCATCAGGGAGAGGGAGCTGGCGGAAGCCACCTTGGGAGAGGGTATGGAGGGTGGAGAGATGGAGACCGGGTGGGACGTGGGAATACAGGCGCGGCAGCGGGCGGGGGTGGGAGAGGATCGGGGAAATGAGCGGGTGAGGAGGATCAAGTTTACGTGAGGTGTACAGGATACGTATCCTTTCAAGGAAAAGGAGGAGGTGGGGGAAGGGGATGAGATCATACAGGATCCGCGTGGGGGAGGGGAGACGGATGCGATAGGCAAGGCAGAGAGCATGGCGTTCAAGGATTTGGAGGGATTTATAGAAGGTAGGGGGGGCGGAGATCCAGGCTGGATGGGCGTAACAAAGGATAGGGCGGATGAGGGATTTATAGGTGTGGAGGATTGTGGAGGGGTCCAGACCCCACGTGCGGCCGGAAAGGAGCTTGAGGAGACGGAGTCGGGAACGTGCCTTGGCTTGGATTGTCTGGAGATGGGGAGTCCAGGAGAGGCGACGGTCGAGGGTGACGCCAAGGTACTTAAGGGTGGGAGTGAGGGCGATAGGACGGCCATAGACGGTGAGATAGAAATCAAGGAGGCGGAAGGAAGGGGTGGTTTTGCCTACAATGATCGCCTGGGTTGTGGAGGGATTGACCTTGAGCAACCACTGGTTGCACCAAGCGGTGAACCGGTCAAGATGGGATTGGAGAAGGCGTTGGGAGCGTTGCAGGGTGGGGGCAAGGGCGAGGAAGGCGGTGTCATCGGCAAACTGGAGAAGGTGGACGGGGGGCGACGGCGGCGGCATGTCCGCCGTGTACAAAAGGTACAGAATGGGGGAGAGGACGGAGCCTTGGGGCACACCGGCGGAGGGGAAAAAGGTGTAGGAATCGGTGTTATGGATGGTGACATAGGAAGGACGGCGGGAGAGAAAGGAACCGATCAGACGGACGTAGTTAATGGGAAGGGCAAAGGTTTGGAGCTTGGAGAGGAGACCAGAATGCCAGACGCGGTCATAAGCGCGTTCGAGGTCAAGTGAGAGGAAGATGGCGGAGCGACGGGAATTAAGCTGTTCAGAAAGGAGATGAGTGAGGTGAAGGAGAAGATCGTCGGAAGAGAAGGATGGCCGAAAGCCACACTGGGTGACGGGAAGGAGGCGGTGCTGGCGGAGATGCTGGTGGATGCGGCGGGTGAGGATAGATTCTAGGACCTTGCTGAAGACCGAGGTAAGGCTGATGGGACGGTAGGAGGAGACAGCGGACGGCGGTTTGCCAGGTTTAAGGAACATGAGGATACGGGAGGTTTTCCACAGGTCGGGGTAGTAACCGGTGGACAGGACTACATTGTAGAGCCTGGCCAGGGTGGAGAGGAAAGAGACAGGAGCTTCACGAAGGTGACGGTAGGTGGCACGATCGTGACCAGGAGCGGTGTTGCGTTTTGTGCGGAGTGTATCAATGAGATCCTGTGTAGTGATAGGGGCATTGAGTTCCGTGTGTGTAATGTTGTCCAAGTACTGGAAACCAGGAGCGAGGGGAGGGACAGAGGTGTCAGTTCGATCGCGGATATCCAGGAAGAGGGAGTAATCGAACTGGGGATCGTCGGGGATGGAGAAAACATCGGAGAGGTAGGAGGCAAAGTGATTGGCCTTACTAAGGGTGTCAGGGAAGGGGTGATCATCGTGGAGAAGAGGGTAGTAGGGGGAGGGTTTAGTTCCGGTAAGGCGACGGAAGGCCGACCAGAACTTGGACGAGTTGATTGGTAGGGTGGCATTTAAACGGGTGCATGTCTGTCGTCAGTCCCGGCGTTTCTTAGCCGCGAGCAAATTACGAACGTGTCGCTGGAGTTGCCGGTGGCGTCGTAGTGTGTCCGGGTCACGCGTGTGGAGGAAGGCACGGTAGAGACGACGGGATTCACGGAGGAGGAGAACGGCCTGTGGGGGTAAGGTAGGACGGTGGGGGTGGATGGCGACAGTAGGAACGTGGGCCTCCACAGCCTCAGACAAGGTCTGCTGGAGAAAGGAGGCGGCATGGGTGACATCGTCAGGGTGGTGGTAGGTGAGAGGGTGGCTATCGACCTGGGTGGAAAGGGTATCCCGGTAGGCATTCCAGTCGGCTCGGGAATAGTCGTGGACATACTTAGGGGGAGGGTCAGTACGAGGGTCGGGGCGAGGGCGACGACCGTCTGAAACGGTGAGGAGGATAGGGAGATGGTCGCTACCAATAGGCTCCAGGACATCCACCGTTATGCGGCCAAGGAGGTTGGGGGAGGAGAGGATAACATCAGGAGTGGAGTTGGATTCAGGACGGGTTTGCCGGGGGATGGGGACGAGGTCACCTTGAAGGGTGGAGAGGAACCGATGCCATCGCCGTAACTGGGCAGCGGAACGACTATGGATGTTGAGGTCGGCGGCGATCACGTAGGAGGAAAAGGTACGATCGACGTGGGAGAGGAAGTCGAAGGGAATAGGAGCGTTGGGGCGGACATAGATGGTGGCGCAGGTAACGGTAAGGCCGGGGAAGAAGAGACTAAGGACCAGGTGTTCGGTGGGGTCGGGAAGGAGAGGTTGGAGCCGAACGGGGATCTGGCGGTGGTGACCAATGGCAACTCCGCCACGCGCAATCGGGAGGGGATTATCGGAGCGGTGGAGGAGGTAGGGCGAAGTGTGAATGGTGTGATGGGGTTGGAGGAAGGTTTCATTAAGGAGGAAGGCATCCACGCGGTGGGTGGCAAGGGTGTGCAGGAAGAGGTTCCTGTTGGCGGGTAGGGAGCGGATGTTGTTGAAAAGGATACGTTGCTGTCGCGCCATGATAGGGATTTAGACGAGGGTGTCGAGGCGGGAGAAGGTGAAATGGGCCTGGTTGTTGGAGTAGGTGGCGTACATCTTGAGTTGGAAGATGGAACGGGCAGCAAGGGAGATCTGCTGGAGGGTGTGAGGGCGCTGAAAGGGATGAACATTCTGGAGGACGATGGTAAGGAACCTGATGATGTCCTCAGCGGTGGGGGGGGGGGGGACGAAGGGAATTGCCAGGAGGGGTGGGGGCATCCAGGGGACGGACAGGGATGGTGAGTTCAGGAGTGGTTGGAGGGGGTCGGGCTTTACACTTTTGGGAGTAGGTGGGATGGGGGAGATTGCAGGTATTGCAGGAAGGAGGGGATTGGAGGTTGGGGCACTGCCTGAGGAAGTGCGCTTGCCGACAATGCGGGCAGGTGGGGGCCTCGCGGCACTCAGCTGTGGGGTGCGCGGTATAGCGTAGACACCTCTGGCAGCGCAGGGATTGAGGAGGGGAACGGGAGGGGTCGACCTTGTACCGCTGGTTAAAAAGGAGGGCACCCTCCTTCAGGAGACGGTCAATGGAGGGGGCGTGCTCAGAAAAAACCCGCATAAGGCGGGTGGGGCCGGCAGCGTTATGTATGCGGCGAACCGCACGCACCTCCAAATGGGGATGTGCCTGGAGCTCCGCCAACACCTCCTCCTCCGTGATCACTGGACTAAGCCGAGTGATCACGGCGGTGAGAGTTGGCGGGCGATGCGGAGGTTGGGGTTGGTGGGAGGGAGGTGGTGAAGGAGCAGGGGTGAGAGAGGCATGAGGGCCAAAGCGGGTGACAGGGATGCGGGAAAGGAGGTAGGTGTGGAGGGTTGGGCTGGGGGAGGAGATGAGGACCGAATCTCGGCGAGGAGTGAGGAGGGAGATGGGGGCACCAGGACAATGCTGGCGAAGGAAGAGGGTGAGGTTCCGGGCTTCAAGGAGAGAGGGATCAGGACGGGAGAGGAGGTAGCGGTAGGAGGAAGGGGGAGAGGAGGAGGATGAGGGGGCAGGGACAGGCGGGGAGACTTCCATGGCATCAGGGGTGGGGGAAGGAGGACGAGGCGCAGCCTTTTTGGAAGCAGAGGAAGCAGGAGTGCCACCGGGGCGCTTGACGGCGGTGGAGGAGGTGTGGGGGATGGGAACAACGGGAATGTGGCGGGGAGGGGCAGGTCCCGGGGCCGGAGTCGGCGCCGGAGATGGTGACGGTGACGGTGACGGTGAAGGCGACGGCGACGATGACGATGACGGTGGCAGTGGCGGCGGTGACGGGGAGAGCTGGGCGTGGGCAGTGGCCCGACGGGCCACCACCCGAGCCGGAGCTGCAGTGACAGGCTGGAGGAGTGGGGGGAAGGGATCAGAACGAGAGGAAGAAGCGGGAGAGGGGGCGACAAAGATAGAGGGTGAAGGGAGAGTGAGGAGAGGTGGAATGGAAGGAGGGGGTGGGACTGGGCACACCAAGTTATAGTGGTGGAGGTATAGACAATGGCGGTGGTGGTAGTAGTGACAGTGGTGGTGGGGGCGGACATGACGGGAGAGAGAAACAAGAACGAACAGAACGAAGAGAAGAGGACAGAAACTGGGGACAGACAAAGACGAAGACGGACGGAGACGAAGACGGCCGTAGACCAGGGTCAGGACGGCGGCGATGGCGGTGACCAGGCGGCACCGGATGGCGGCTATGGCGGTGACCAGGCGGCACCGGATGGCGGCGATGGCGGTGACCAGGCGGCACCGGATGGCGGCGATGGCGGTGACCAGGCGGCACCGGATGGCGGCGATGGCGGTGACCAGGCGGCACCGGATGGCGGCGATGGCGGTGACCAGGCGGCACCGGATGGCGGCGGCGGCGGCGGCGGCGGCGGCGGGCACCGGATGGCGGCGGCGGCGAGCCCCGGCAGGCGGCGACGGAGGCGGCGGCGGCGGCGGCGAGCACCGGCAGGCAGTACGGACGGCAAGCAGACGACACGGCAGGGATCTTCCACGTCGAAGGCGCACCCTGAGAGTAGCCCAGGCAGTGAAACTCTTCGATGAAGAAGAGAGGGAATCCAACCCTCGAATCCGCCGATGTGCGGCCGAGCGCCGGCCTTTATAGCGCTTCGGCGGATGAGTACCTTTGAACTATTTTCCATCACGTGGTTTGACCTGTGAGAATAGTTCCGGGACCTGCAGCGACCTCTTCCTTACGTTTATGTGGGCTGGTAGTGGCCCCTAGTGGCCGCTGGTGTGTTTGCTGTGGTGTTGTTGTTGTGGTTGTTGTTGTGGCCGTTCATCAACATTGCCTGTCGGTTGTGTAGTGCTCTGGTGTGCCTGCGAGGCGGGCAACCCGCGGTTGCAGGCTGTCAGTTTGGTTGCTGATACTCTAGTCGCTGTGATGTCTGGTGGAGAAGGCCACAGCAGTAGGTGTAACAGAATAATTCCTTCATAGTTCCAGGAGATTGTCTCCATGACTGTACAGGCAGAGGTTGCGGCTCTGAACGACTTCTTCGGTGGAGAGGTGGTGTGGCGCCACTTTGCGGACTGCTGTTTTGTTGTCGATAGAATTGATGAACCCATGTTTCATTGTCTGTGACCATGTTCGACAAATATGTGTCACTGTCTGCCTTGTAACGCGCAAGCAGGCTCGCGCAGATGGTCGTTCTTTACTCTGTAGGGTGTTCTGCTGGGCGATGAGGAACGCAGCGGACACATATCTTTGAGTACACCAACTGGTGGACGAGTATGTCAACACTGCCAACAGAAGCTTCAAGTTGTGTAGCGAGGTATTTGATTGTGATCCGTCTGTCACCTCCATTAAGTGTCTCCTCACTTTCCAGCATTGCAGGAGTCACAGCTGCGTACGGCCGGCTGCGCAGAAGATCGGATATGTATGCACGACCTAGTTGCGATGGTGACAGACACTTTGCACAATGACTCACCGTGCTTTTATTCACTGCCAGATCTCCATACACATTCTGCAGGCGCTTATGAATATTCTCGATGCTCTGGTTTTCTTCCAAAACAAACTCAATGATAGATCCTTGCTTGGAACGCACCTCCATTACATATGCCATTTTGAAAGCTACGTATGCTGCCGCTACCTAACTTCATGAAACTACAGGAACTGAAGCAGGAATATTTCACCATGTCGTACAACAAATTCTGCATTCTTTCAACCGAAACACGCCGAGAAAAAAAAACGTTGCATTAATTATTGAACACCCCACGTATAATCGAGTATGCAATATCCTCCGTCCACTTGGAGAATTTCTTGACTCCTCGTCACAATGTTTTCTTTAGGTCCTCACAGTTTGCAACCAAGCTCCTGGTAAACATACACTATTGGCCATTAAAATTGCTACACCAAGAAGAAATGCAGATGATAAACGGATATTCATTGGACAAATATATTATACTAGAACTGACATGTGATTACATTTTCACGCAGTTTACGTGCATACATCCTGAGAAATCAGTACCCAGAACAACCACCTCTAGCTGTAATAATGGCTTTGATACGCCTGGAAATTGAGTCAAACAGAGCTTCGATGGCATGTACAGGTACAGCTGCCCATGCAGCTTCAACATGATACCACAGTTCATTAAGAGTAGTGACTGGCGTATTGTGACGAGCCAGTTGCTTGGCCACCATTGACCAGGCGTTTTCAGTTAGTGAGAGATCTGGAAAATGCGCTGGCCAGGGCAGCAGTCGAACATTTTCTGTATCCAGAAAGGCCCGTTCAGGATCTGCAACATGCGGTCGTGCATTATCATGCTGAAATGTAGGGTTTCGCAGAGATCGAATGAAGGGTAGAGCCACGGGTCGTAACACATCTGAAATGTAACGTCCACTGTTCAAAGTGCCGTCAGTGCGATTAAGAAGTGACCGAGACGTATAACCAGTGGCACCCCATGCCATCACGTCGGGTGATACGCCAGTATGGCGATGACGAATACACGCTTCCAATGTGTGTTCACCGCGATGTCGTCAAACACGGATGCCACCATCATGATGCTGTAAACAGAACCTGGATTCATCCGAAGAAATTGACATTTTGCTATTCGTGGACCCACGTTCGTCATTGAGTACACCATCGCAGGCGCTCCTGTCTGTGATGCAGCGTCAGGGGTAACCGCAGCCATGGTCTCCGAGCTGATAGTCCATGCTGCTGCAAACGTCGTCGAACTGTTCGTGCAGATGTTTGTTTTCTTGCAAAAGTCCCCATCCACTGACTCAGGGATCGAGACGTGGCTTCACGATCCGTTACAGCCATGCGGATAAGATGCTTTTCATCTCGACTGCTAGTGATACAAGGCCGTTGGGATCCAGCATGGCGTTCCATATTACCCTCCTGAACCCACCGATTCCAAATTCTGCTAACAGTCATTGGATCTCGACCAACGCGAGCAGCAATGTCGCGATACGATAATCCGCAATCGCGATAGGCTACAATCCGACCCTAATCAAAGTCAGAAACGTGATGGTACGCCTTTCTCCTCCTTACACGAGGCATCAGAACAACGTTACACCAGGCAACGCCGGTCAACTGCTGTTTGTGTATGAGAAATCGGTTGGAAACTTTCCTCGTGTCAGCACGTTGTAAGTGTCACCACCGGCGCTAACCTTGTGTGAATGCTTTGAAAAGCTAATCATTTATATATCACAGCGTCTTCTTCCTGTCGGTTAAATTTCGCGTGTGTAGCACGTCATCTTCGTGGTGTAGCAATTGTAATGGGTAGTAGCGTATTTCTAACGGCGGAGTGGGAGCCTCAGCTGCCAGTCAAATTCCTTGATCATTTCTTTGCTCCACAGTCCGCTGACTGCTTCCAGAGTTTGGAAAGAGGATATCTACTATTTCAGCTCTCTGTGTGTGGTGATCGTCTCTTCTCCAATTATTTCGTCGTTTATCCAGCCTATATCGCAGTCACCACTGACCGTGTTGGTTCTGACGTTTCCGCCGATTTCCGTTTCATTATGGTGGATGTCTCGCTCTTCAACTTTGATGTTCTTGTACATATCTCTTTGGTTGGAAGTGAGCCTGTACTAGGTGAACTGGCTTCTGCGCACCTGCACCATGATCTTATCCAAGCTCCTAAAATAAGAGCTGGAATGGTCACACGTCTTGTGTATTTGCGCCTGATATCACAACCTCTGTTTATAGTCAATAGCGCAACTTTGTGAAACAGATCATAGTCAACTCTGTCGACTCGTAGAGTGCTTCTAGAAATTGATTGCGGTTATTCATTTTTCAAAAATATTGAATCGGCTCTGGCCATCTGAAATCTATGATTGCTTCCAGCATGATAATTCTTAAGTTTACATCTTGGTTTTCAATCGGTGTTCGTTCAAGAATGCATTCTTAAAACATTCATAAGTTTTAGATTCTCCCATGAGTACTCCCTGCTTCACGAAAATACGTACGAGTAAAATTTACTCTTAATGCATGTGACCGTGACATCAGCAGTGCATTCTGAAACTAATTTATCCAAAATTTGGGATGTTAGCTGTTTGAAGGACCTCGGAACAAGGGGTATTTTGTACTGAAATGAATGGTTCCGGATTTCATTCTGGTTAACGTCCTGATGTACTGTTTCTACCATTCCACCTCAATTTACGGGTGGAGGTGAATGCGTGGGCATGCCTGTAATACGACAATGTCTCTCTGTGTTAGGTCTCGTAATTCTTCCTCTTCTTGCTCCTTCTTTGCTTCGCTCATGCTATCATTGTCCTTTCCAATATGTTTTGAGTTGCCGCTCTTATCCTTTTCCTTCTGTAATGCAACCAACGCTTCCCACCTCCACCGATTAATATGTGCCTGTGGTTTTATAAATTGCAGGAAGTTCGTGCAAATTGTTCTGGAAGGTTCTATCATACAATAGACCACTACGCAAAGACATCTGCCCCACTGCCGTGGCCAAAACTTCGTCTCGTTCATCTGCTTCCTTTATTGCTACTTTATACGACTTTATACTTTCTTTAACAACCTTTATCTCTTCCACGACTTCTCCTTTCCATTCACTGATTGTTTCAACACTCTTCTCATTAGCAACACAATATTCTCTTAAATTTTCGGTGGTTTCTTTTATGTTTTGTGTTAGGATCTCTAATTTATTATCAATCCCGCACGCATGTTCCTTACATTCTGCGTTAACTGATCCTGCATCTGCTTGACTTGATCCTCAGCCCTCTTATTTCGCTCATGATTACTTTTTGACTCTTCTTTGCTCTTCTCCTCTCTCTTTGAAAGTGTCCTTTTCTATTTCGAACTGTTATATCAGAAAGTTTTGCAAATCAAATATCTCTGAAATCTGATGGTTTGCTTCACGATTTACGACAGCCTGCGCCACTTTTTCATGACCGGTGGCTTCGGATGCTTCCGTCGCCTGTAAAATTATCGCATTTTCCTCGCCCATGAATTCTATTTATTAGGTATCCCCCCTATTCTGCATAATAATGTGATGACATTGTGAACTCAAACAGATGAATACTTTCGTGCTGAATTTCCATGTCCAAGCCACTACCTACAGTTTCTTAATTACAGGACGGCTCTCTCGCCACCTTGCTCATCTTTGCGAGACTTCTCGCTCGGCACACGAGTATTTCAGCACAAGTCGATAAAACCAATCTTGTATATTCCTAACACTTTAACACACCTCCCAAGATCTCGACCAAATACGATAAACCTGCGTATACGATACAATACAACCCTCCAAAATACACAAAATCCCTCCAAAAGTTCAACGATGTTTTTCAATCTGTTCATTGACAGAGTGCTACAAACCACCTCTTCTTGATGGAAAAAAATACTTGGATTAACAGTGCACCAGAAACTTAATAACATTTTAGATTCATTAGTTTAATAATACTTACGTCTGCAGTAGTGATTCTCTCTTGTTCCTGTTGACTGTTAAGGAATAGGCAAAGTTTTAATACCTGAATCAGGATATCGCAAGTAATCGAAATCCTGGGCAGGCGTCGCCAATTACTTCATGTTACGGCTGAGCCACCAACCTACCTCTATCGACGTCAAACATCTGTACGGGGTGACCTTGTTGATAAACAGATCGCTACCCATACGACCACGTGAATTTAATTACACGGGTTACAGAACAGATAACTTAAAAACTGAATTTATTTAACAGGGCCCCCTAGCATACATGAATCATGGGCGCTGTAGCTCACAAGATGATAAAAAGGAGTTCGTCAAACAACTGAATGAAAATATGGTCACTATTATCAGAACGCGTTGTAGACTTCAGGTGAAACGCAAGTGAACAATGACAGGAAACTGTTACGTTCATTAAGTCTTAATACAGGATACAACTGGATTAATGATTAATGTAATGCAGATGATAAACGGGTATTCATTGGACAAATATATTACACTAGAACTGATATCTGATTACATTTTCACGCAATTTTGGTGCATAGATCCTGAGAAATCAGTACCCAGAACAACCACCTCTGGCCGTAATAACGGCCTTGATACGCCTGGGCACTGAGTCAAACATAGCTTGAATGGCGTGTACAGGGACAGCTGCCAATGCAGCTTCAACACGATACCACAGTTCATCAAGAGTAGTGACTGGGGTATTGTGACGAGCCACTTGCTCGGCCACCATTGACCACTCTTTTTCAATTGGTGAAATACCTGGAGTATGTGCTGGCCAAGGCAGCAGTCGAACATTTTCTGTATCCAGAAAGGCCCGTACAGGACCTGCGACATGCGGTCGTGCGTTATCGTGCTGAAATGTAGGGTTTCGCAGGGATCGAATGAAGGGTAGAGCCACAGGTCGTAACACATCTGAAATGTAACGTCTGCTGTTCAAAGTGCCGTCAATGCGAACAAGAGGTGACCGAGACGTGTAACCAATGGCACCCAATACCATCACGCCGGGCGATACGCCAGTATGGCGATGACGAATACACGCTTCCAATGTGAGTTCACCGCGATATCGCCAAACACGGATGCGACCATCATGATGCTGTAAACAGAACCTGGATTCATCCGAAAAAATTGACGTTTTGCCATTCGTCCACCCAGGTTCGTCGTTGAGTATACCATCGCAGGCGCTCCTGTGATGCAGCGTCAAGGGTAACCGCAGCCATGGTCTCCGAGCTGATAGTCCATGTTGCTGCAAACGTCGTCGAACTGTTCGTGCAGATAGTTGTTGCCTTGCAAACGTCCGCATCTGTTGACTCAGGGATCGAGACTTGGCTGCACGATCGGATAAGATTCCTGTCATATCGACTGCTAGTGACACGAGGCCGTTGGGATCCAGCACGGCGTTCCGTATTACCCTCCTGAACCCACCGATTCCATATTCTGCTAACAGTCATTGGATCTCGACCAACGCGAGCAGAATGTCGCGATACGATAAACCGCAATCGCGATGGGCTACAATCCGACCTTTATCGAAGTCTGAAACGTGTTGGTATGCGTTCCCCTCCTTACACGAGGCGTCACAACAACGTTTGACCAGGCAACGCCGGTCAACTGCTGTTTGTGTATGAGAAATCGGTTGGAAACTTCCCTCATGTCAGCACGTTGTAGGTGTGGCCACCGGCGCCAACCTTGTCTGAATGCTCTGAAAAGCTAATCATTTGCATGTAACAGCATCTTCATCCTGTCGGTTAAATTTCACATCTGTAGCACGTCATCTTCGTGGTGTAGCAATTTTAAGGGCCAGTAGTGTATATCAGCACATTGACAGAGATCAGGTAATGAGCTTGAAGCGAATACTGTAAAGTCAACACAACTTTTGGGGAAATAACTAAGTTCACAAGGGACAGTAATTGCCGAATGTTAATCAGAGGGGAAACAAAGAATTACAAAAAGAATCATACATGCACCCACTATTTTGATTAAACAGATGTTAATCTCGGGATTACAGCTGAAATTAATTGAATTAGAAATGTGAAAATGCTAATGTCAATCTGAAGTCTTCACTTACAGTCTGTAACTTCGTTTGTGAATACTGCGGTTGGTCACGGTACTCGCCGTTACCGGTGCCCATGAACGGCAGCCGTGGTGGCAGAAAATTCTCTCATCTGACTTGGACCAGATGCTGCTCTCTCCCGCACAGCTCGAAACCAAAGACCGCCTCTCGTATGAAGCGTCCCATGGCGAGTCTCAAATGGTACTAAGTTCTCGGAGCACTCTCAGTAAGAGGCAGAAATTCTACATTTATGAGAGTGTGGCTTGTGTCTGATCTTGATCACCAATGACAGTGATTTTCCTGGGTACCAACCAAACCGATCCGTTTTAACAGTGCAAACAATTTACCTCCCATACTCAATTTCAGTATACTCATAATTAACCAATCGTGGAAGTTTTTAGCGCTGAAGTTCAGAAACAGGCAATTTCTGACTCCCACCATCTGTCATATTTCGCGTTTCAGCCGTCCAAGCCTTTTCGGTGTACACACAAGCGAGTCCGGTTCCCCGCACCAGAATTTATTTATGTTATCCTTGGTAGCTGCCTTCCTGTTTCCTCGAACATTCAACAAAAAATCAGTTAACTTTGCGTTTACCATAAAAGAGCCAGAGTGTCTCTTGTCTCATTCCACTTGAGAGATCGTTGCACCATCCGGAGCCTAGCAGTTCCCAGAATACATAGTTCCTGCATGGCACAGGGAATCACAGTACTGTGCTCTACGTTTTCGTTAGCTCGAGATGCGGCTCCTTGGCGTTAGCAGATTCCCCACGTTGAAAAAGCACAGAATAGCTATCTGTCGCTTAGGCCGTGAAAACTGATGGCACCTCTCCAGCGCAATTTCGTCCGCACGCAATGTGCTGATCTTACTTGGCTTCCTCTTCCCCTTCCGTAAGGGTGGTGCAAGAGGACAGCGGCCCCTCTTAATGGACGTATGGAGACTCGTTCGCCTCTGCTCCGTTGACTGATGTTCGGCATGTAGTCACTAGGATTCCTAACTACACATTTAAACAATCTTCCATAATAAGAAATTACTATAGAAATTTGATAGTTAATGTAATTGCGTAGGCTTCCGCAGCCAGAGTCAGTCGACGTAAAATATTTCGGGGTATGGTACCGCGTCATAATGTAAAAAACTACTGCTGCTGGAGAAAAACCAACGTTTCGGTCACGGTTGCGGCGGCCTTCTTCAGGAGAAGGCCACTGCAACCGTGGCCGAAAAGTTGGCGTTGGTGTTTCTCCAGCAGCAGTAGTTTTACACATTATGATGCGGTACCATACCCACAAAACTTTTATGTCTGTTGATAGTTAAGTTTGGCAATCACAGGCATTAAGCTTAATGATGCTTGTAGTCACAATTTTAGCTGGGAATTAATTTAGATTGGTTGGGTTTATGCTTTAATGATGTTTGATTATGTTATGTGGTAGTTATGGCAAAAAGGTCGGTAACACGAGATAAGTAAGGAGAGGTGTCCTAAGATGAGCCGCCAACTCCAGTAACAGAAGAAAAGCAACGTAATGATTCCACATAGAGTGGTACAGACTGAAAGGAAAGGTACAATAAAGCCTACACCAATTAAGACCGTGTGAAGAAAAGCCACACTTCCCACTGATTAACGCAGAAAATGACATAACTGCAATAAAAAAAAACTAAATGGAGAGCAGAGAACATTGTGGGTGGAAGAAGAAAAGAAACAAGCAGGAGGAGTCATAAAATACCCATACCTTCCGGGAAACGAGACTAACCACATTACGTCGACATGAAATAATGAGCCGGCCGGGGTGGCCGAGCGGTTCTAGGCGCTACAATCTGGAACCGCGCGACCGCTACGGTCGTAGGTCCGAATCCTGCCTCGGGCATGGATGTGTGTGATGTCCTTAGGTTAGTTAGGTTTAATTAGTTCTAAGTTCTAGGGGACTCATGACCTCAGAAGTTAAGTCCCATAGCGCTCAGAGCCATTTGAACCATTTTTTGAAATAATGGGACATGGACTTGGGCAATATACTTACCAAGGAGGGGTCAAAAGACAAACGGAAGACGTTGCCGCAAAAAGCTGGGGCGTAATGGGCCTCGTTGACCTTATAAGAAGTCACAGATGTTATTAACAGCACCAAGAACCAAAAATTCGAAAGCTCTTACATACTATATAGGGAATATATAAGACAGACATCTCAAATGCTAACACCAGTGTGGAGTCCATAGAAACAATCTCTGTTCTCGAACAGTGGAGACAATCAACACTAAAGTTACTACGTAAAGGGAAAGGAGACCATATGGACCACAGCAACTACAGAGGCATAGCATCAGGAAACTTAATTTCCGAAATAATGAGAAAAATAATAACGGAAAGAATGAAAGAAACACTCAATGACGGTTTCCTGAAAAACCAAATTGGATTGAAGAGAAGATCAGCTCTGGCTGCAATGAAGCTCCAGCTAAAGAACGCATGGGAAGACGCTGAAGAGAAGAAAAATTTTACGTAGGATTTACAGACTTTATAAAACCCTTTGACCTTATGCCGTGTCGAGCAGCGCGGTAGTTTTCCCAGTCTTCAGAGATTCCTTTTAGTGGAGTGTCGCACTGGAATTGCGAGAGAGCGGACATTTGAGAGCTACGAGTGCTGCAGTGGCCGAGGTGATTGCAAGTGTGCGCGGTGGTATGGTCAGTCAGCTGTGGTAATAGGGACCAGCAGTGTCTTCCGGCATGATGATGAGGATGTTTGGTTTGTGGGGCGCTCAACTGCGGGGTCATCAGCGCCCATACAGTGTCCCAATCTTTACACAGTCCAATTTTAGCCACGGTCACTAATCATGATGATGAAATGATGGGGATAGCGCAAACACCTAGTCCCCGGTCAGAGAAATTTCCCAACCAAGCCAGGAATCGAACCCGGGACCCCGTGATCCAGAGGCAGAAACGCTAGCCAATAGACCACGGGCTGCGCACGGCATCTTCCGGGAGCCTGTGCCTTCACTGCGGTGGACAACTCTGCAGTGCGTCACCTGGAGTCGGACTGGCGTGGCAGCCTCGGTGTCTGTAACGATGGGCTGGGCCTGAATGTGTTTCAGGCAGTCACTGCCCGGACACCATCAAGCGGCTTCTGGGCACAGCTGTGAGGGAGGGGCTCGAGAATCTGGTGAGCTGCGCTTCTGTAAGCCGGACAGCACTACTGTCTGAGCGGGATGCGGCCGTCGTGTGGGCGCAGCAGCCTGGTGGAGCGGTGTGTTTCTTCCCTGCCGGAAATACAGCGATCCCAATCGAGGCAGGGAAAAGGACTTCTGCTTATCAAGAGGTGCACTACTTGAGCGATTTTGCTCTGGTGGTTATACAGGGTGGTTGATTGATAGTGACTGGGCCAAATATCTCACGAAATAAGCGACAAACGAAAAACTACAAAGAACGAAACTCGTGTAGCTTGAAGGGGGAAACCAAATGGCGCTGTGGTTGGCCCGCTATATGGTGCTGCCATAGGTCAAAACGGATATCAACTGCGTTTTTTAAAAATAGGAACCCCCATTTTTATTACATATTCGTGTAGTACGTAAAGAAATATGAATGTTTTAGTTGGACCACTTTTTTCGCTTTGTGATAGATGGCGCTGTAATAGTCACAAACGTATAAGTACGTGGTATCACGAAACATTTCGCCAGTGCGGACGGCATTTGTTTCGTCACACATTACCCGTGTTAAAATGGACCGTTTACCAATTGCGGAAAAGGTCAATATTGTGTTGATGTATGGCTATTGTGATCAAAATGCCCAACAGGCGTGTGCTGTGTATGCTGCTCGGTATCCTGGACGACATCATCCAAGTGTCCGGGCCGTTCGCCGGATAGTTACGTTATTTAAGGAAACTGGAAGTGTTCAGCCACATGTGAAACGTCAACCACGACCTGCAACAAATGATGATGTCCAAGTAGGTGTTTTAGCTGCTGTCGCGGCTAATCCGTACATCAGTAGCAGACAAATTGCGCGAGAGTCGGGAATCTCAAAAATGTCGGTGTTGAGAATGCTACATCAACATCGATAGCACCCGTACCGTATTTCTATGCACCAGGAATTGCATGTCGACGGCTTTGAACGTCGTGTACAGTTCTGCCACTGGGCACAAGAGAACTTACGGGACGATGACAGATTTTTTGCACGCGTTCTATTTAGCTACGAAGCGTCATTCACCAACAGTGGTAACGTAAACCGGCATAATATGCACTATTGGGCAATGGAAAGTCCACGATGGCCGCGACAAGTGCTACATCAACGACCTTGGCTTGTTAATGTATGGTGTGGCATTATGGGAGGAAGGATAATTGGCCCCCATTTTATCGATGGCAATCTAAATGGTGCAATGTATGCTGATTTCCTACGTAATGTTCTACCGATGTTACTACAACGTGTTTCACTGCATGACAGAATAGCGATGTACTTCCAGCATATTGTATGTCCGGCACATACCTCGAGTCCGGTTGAAGTGGTCATGAATAGCATATTTCATGACAGGTGGATTGGTCGTCGAAGCACCATACCATGGCCTGCGTGTTCACTTCATCTGACGTCCCCGGATTTCTTTCTGTGGGAAATGTTGAAGGATATTTGCTATCGTGATCCACCGACAACGCCTGACAACTTGCGTCAGCGCATTGTCAATGCATGTGGGAAGATTACGGAAGGCGAACTGCTCGCTGTTGAGAAGAATGTCGTTACACGTATTGCAAATGCATTGAGGTTGGCGGACATCATTTTGAGCATTTATTGCATTAATGTGGTATTTACAGGTAATCACGCTGTAACAGCATGCGTTCTCAGAAATGATAAGTTCACAAATGTACATGTATCACATTGGAACAACTATAATAAAATGTTCAAACGTACCTAAATTCTGTATTTTAATTTAAAAAGCCTACCTGTTACCAACTGTTCATCTAAAATTGTGAGCCACATGTTTGTGACTATTACAGCGCCGTCTGTCACAAAGCGAAAAAAGTGGTCCAACTAAAACATTCATATTTCTTTACGTACTACACGAATATGAAATAAAAATTGGGGGTTCCTATTTAAAAAAAAACGCAGTTGAAATCCGTTTCACCTATGACAGCGCCATCTAGCGGGCCAACCATAGCGCCATCTGCTTTCCCCCTTCAAGCTAGACAAGTTTCGTTCTTTGTAGTTTTTTCGTTTGTCGCTTATTTCGTGAGATATTTGGTCCGGTCACGATCAATGGACCACCCTGTATAGTTGATACTGTGTGTAGTGGGGTATTCGAATGGTGGTCTCAGTGTGTTCGCTAGCCAGAAGTTCTGTGTTGAAGTCTGCGGCTGTTATGTGACACGTTTTGTTGTTTATTGATGTCACATAGGAAGGCGAGTGTGTGCACTGTGATCGAGAGAAGTTCAGTATGTTAAAACACACAGTAAGCACGGTTAACAGTATTAATCCTACAGCGTTTTGTTTCAACTGCACCATGAGCGTGACTCAGTTATTCACAAAAGTCTGCTGAGAATTCATCTTGTTACATGTTCTTCGTGAGTGATCAGTTGTTTGTGTTATAGTGCATTTATTAAGATGTATGTGTAGGTAATTTGGTATAGGTCTGTGTTTAGTTTGTTTTGGTAGCTAACTGGTGACGGTAGTAGTAATAGCAGGCCATAAGTTGTGTTATGAACCTAGTTACATCTAAAATTCGTTTTGCCGTCTTACATTTTGCCGCCGAAGTTTTCTCAGATATGATGATTGGTTATGGCCGAGGGCCAGGCATTTAGAATTTTTAGTGTTGTTACACAATTATGTATATTAGGGTAGAGGTTGGTTCAAAAATGGCTCTGAGCACTATGGGACTTAACTTCTGAGGTCATCAGTCCCCTAGAACTTAGAGCTACTTAAGCCTAACTAACCTGAGGACATCACACACATCCATGCCCGAGGCAGGATTCGAACCTGCGACCGTAGTGGTCGCGTGGTTCCAGACTGTAGCGCCTAGAACCGCTCGGCCACTCCGGCCGGCGGTAGAGGTTGGCTTTCATTCTTTTATTTAATCGAAAACATTTTTATGTTGATTCGGTTGAGACATACTTAAAACATTTTGATTAGATTACAACAGAGACATCTCGCAAATTTCAAGCTTATTTCCATTTCCCTTCACCTGAGTCAAACAATATACTGCTTCCTCCTGTGTAAATATTGTCAAAAGACAGTAAAGGTAAAAATGATAGAGAACAGTGCTCACACGAAGGGTTACCAGCAATCGTTCTTATCTCAAATCATTCTCAGATAAAATTTGCAACTAACAGAAAAACAGATAAGAAAGCTATCTGACAAAATTATTGACGATTTATTTCTGTGCTGCTAATGTTAAATAAAATACCTGTTAAATTGCGCCCCATGTCTACTCAACCCCCAGTCCGAACACTACTCCACCTACATTCTACGCTAAACCTTATAAACATAACGCTAGTGACATAAAAACTAGAGAAAATCCTCACCAAAAACAACACGAACCATAAGTGAAACACCGCGACGGAACGAAAAACAATCACAGGCAACTTCTCTCTATCAGTGCCGGTACTCCAATAAAAACCGAGTACTTCAGGGATACCTACTAATTTTATTGCTTATCCTAGCAGCGGAAGACATTATAATAATATACGAAAAGGAATGTGCTCTAATACGCATATTCGGACGACATTGTAATAGGCTCAAAAGACATTGAAAAGATATGAGAAGCAATAAACGATATGAAAGATCGAAACAAATGCGGCAAAAACAGAAATGAAGTTGCTCTGGAAGAAGGATTATCGGCAGACGTCTTCATAGGGTAGAGAAAACTAAATATAATATTTCAATTACCCGGATATCACGATACAAACACGTCAAAATATATCACAAAAAATAGTACAGAGAAAGTAATGCAAGCAAAGTAGCTATTCATGAAACAGAACACATCAGATTCCTCAGCCAGGAGATGGCAGTGGGACTGTTCAGAGCCCGAATCTCATCACTGCTCTTGTATGCCATAGAAATCTTCGGACAACATCTCACAGTGAAAAAAGTAGCAAGAGTAGGAAGAGTAAAAGCGAGTAACGAAAAGAACACGATGGGGGGTATCCGAGACTACGCGATCCGTACTTGAACACCTCCTGGCGAGGGAATCCTCCCTCACCGAGACCTACAACGAACCCTGATGCTACCCAAAAACAGCGCTTTGGAAGACAATTACAAAGATGATTGGAAAAAAAGGGAAGCCATTCCTCTATAATTTTATGGCACAGAGGTTATGAATCACCGAAAACGGGCGAATGAAAACTTCGAAATGATACAGATGATTAGGGGAACGGCAGTCTATGGTTTCCACCGCCTCATCTGCAACAACACATCACGAACCAAACGCATGTATCATTATCAAATGTGCAGCCACAAATGCGATTGTTGCCGTACGAAACTCCACACTGAAAGGACTCAACCAGTAAGCGACTTTGCAAATCACTATTGTATGGTACTGGTTCAAAATACGACTGATGTACCGTCCTGCTATATCTGTGTTACTGAGCCGTGTATTCGTACCTCGTCGACTCTATAGCTGTTCTGCGTGTCAGACAAATCCTGCACTGTCGTTGAAGAGAATCACACGTCATTGATATAGGTCCAATTACAGGTGTTCGCCTGCCGACTTTAGATCACCACAGTGCTGGGGATTATATACTGTCTGGAACCGCGCGACCGCTACGGTCGCAGGTTCGAATCCTGCCTCGGGCATGGATGTGTGTGATGTCCTTAGGTTAGTTAGGTTTAAGTAGTTCTAAGTTCTAGGGGACTGATGTCCTCAGATGTTAAGTTCCATAGGGCTCAGAGCCATTTTATTATATACTGTGGTTCGCTATCGATGCCTAGAAGTCAAACTGATCGAGTGGAGACTACTTTTTAGCGTCTAGTTCGACCTATCGTTTCTCACTGCCTCCAAAAACGCAGCGCACACATCCGTTGCATTCGTTTTGGGTACGTACGAGTCATTATTTATAGGTCGTGTTACTGATCCCAGCCCAGTACTATGAGGTAATTCTTTAATATATTGTGTTTCACGACAGCGGTTGAATTTTCCAAATCCTTTTTGCCTATAGTGACAACGCGGGCATTGTGTTTGACACCACCCTTCGAGACTTGTTGATAGACTGAACAGCTTTCGTAAGCCGAACTGTTTCGTTCATGATTATAGACACAGCGCAATCGATTGATTTCTGTTGAAAATTCAGTTTGATTTTAGGCTCAGTTACACAGCTGACTTTTTGTAGCGATTACCTGTGAACAAAAGAGTATCGAGGAAGATATTTCTCAAAAAGAAAAGAAGAAAAGCACTAATTTATATAATTAGAAGCCGAGATTGCTTAATGTGAAATAGTACTCATCAAGCTTCCAATATTATAAACCACAACATTAGATATCCCCAACAACATGTGCAAAAGGAGACTGTTTTCGACGTACTGAGAAGTCTTCAGGCTTTCACTGTATTTGCGGTGTCGACACTGTGCTGATCGATGCACGCGGCACGTCGCGCGCCGCTCCCATCTCCGCCGCTGTTACAGGGGACTCGCTCTAAGCCTCCTGGTGGTCCCACGCATTCCACCAGAGGATCCAGGATAACTGCCTGTTGTTTTGATTGGACCGCACGTCTTTTTAAAGCCGCCGGTCTCAGAGCTCCGCCTCGGATTATCCTCAGATTATTCTCAGACCAAGCCGAGCTTACCGAAGACGTGCAGTGAGACCCTTACGAACCAAGCACGATGCTTTTGCTACTCGAATTTCTTGTGAGCACCAGTGGAATGAGGAGAGAGACTGCAGAGAGAATCAAGGCTACGAAGTTTATACTCTTATTAACACTGTATGTATTGTGCCGAAACACATCTACGTTTTAATCATTCTATAGTGTTTTATGAATGCCGCCGTGTTCATTCTCCTCGTTACACTGACACAACAGTATTTATACTGAGTTCCTCATTCATGCAGAACCAGCAGCAGAAAACGGCTGGCTCAGTTCTCGACAAGCTTGCTGTTAACGGAAAATCGTCAAGCGTTAATGATACCCTAAAAACCGGTTCAACGTACGCAACATCAAGCGACCTTGACTGACGGAGGTGTCGTGGTTATGTGGTCACGGACTGCAAAGGGGAGATCCGGGTTCAAATCTCCCTTATGCCTACCGTAGTGTCTTTTCTCTATATTCAAATTTGTGTCTGTACCGTAGTGTAACATATATCTGCCAGGTTAGCCGAGAGCACTAATGCGCTGCTTCTCGGACTCGGGTAGGCGCGGCGGCCCAGGATGGAATCGGCCCGGCGGATTAATGACGAGGGCCAGTGTGCCGGCTATCCTGGATGTGGTTTTTAGGCAGTTTTTCACATATCGATAGATGAATACTAGGCTGGTCACGACGTTCCGCCTCAGTTACACGACGCGCGAACATTTGAAACACATTCGCACTATTCCATGCTTTACACTAGACGCAGGCAGCTGGGGTACACACATTCCATCATGACGGGCATGAAGGCGGCAGGAAGGGCATCCAGCCACCTTTATCATTAACCTTGCCAAATCCGTAGTTAGCCCTGCCGACCCTGCGCACGATGTGGGATAACGACAGTAGCGAAAGAGGAAGAAGAAGATCGTGATGTAACATCCATTTGGAACAGCGAAGTATAACGAAGGTATCTCCTAATTGTTGTACACAATTACCACATGCTATGCCTTTTACGTTCCATTTTGAGAGTTCTGACTCTTGAATTCCTTCTTTGTAATATAATTTACACCCGTTTGTCTGTTGTTTTCATTTCTGTGTAAGGTCTCTTTGGCTGCTCTCCTGGTCTCACTATTCTTCACACTTACTTGCGACGGTAATATATTCTTACCAGTTGCCTCATATTCTATAACCAAAGTACAATATGATAATTTCTAAGACTACAGAAGGAAAACAGACACATCAATGACCGGACGGACAGTTCATAAATTTTTGAAAAAGAAATTAATCACGAGGCAGGTCTGAACACGGATCTGCCGCTTTGCAGTCCAACACTAGGACCACACAACCACGACGCCTTCGTTTTTGCGAGTGGCCTGATGTTGCACTGTTTATATTTTGCTTCTTTATTCACAGTTCAGTACACCTTTTTCTTGTTTTCGTGCTTGATCTGTGTGCGGTTTTTGACCGGCTGTCCACTGGGCCATTTTACCACTTCTGAGGGGTGTGCGATGGGGAATTACCCTTGTCAGTACATCACAACCAACGATTTAGCATTAGTCTGTTTTTATTTTCATATGCGATCTGATAATCATCAATTGCACGTATGATGCAGAAACCTGCCCTGCAACACATTCACTTGTCAAAATACCTTGGAGTTTCCTTTGTTCTCACTCTTTCATTTAAGAAACACCTGAAGAATACTGCCGGTAATAACATTAGTCTACCTTGGAGTCCACGGCCTGTACTCTACGTATCAGCTGTGTTACCCTTGACCACTCCCATGCGGACTACTGTGTTCCCCCCTGGTTAAACAGTCACCACGTAAAACCGATTGACATTCAACGCGACCAGCAAATGTTGATGACGGTAACTCTCAGACTTACTCCGACTTAGTGCTTTCCATACTGTCGGGACTCACTCCAGCAGATGAACCAAAACAGTTATGAGAGGATAACAAAGAATTTCCATCAAACCAGAACCTCCAGTCGCTCAAGACCAGCTACCACTCAGAAAGGTGATGTGCAAATCTTGAAGACCACCAATTGGGGAAACTGAAGCACGAAATCAAAGCATCTACTGCTCCTTGCTGCCGTTGCACTACAAGGGGAACACGTTTGCAAAATCTCATCTTCAAGGTAGCTGCCGGCCGGGGTGGCCGTGCGGTTCTAGGCGCTACAGTCTGGAACCGCGCGACCGCTACGGTCGCAGGTTGGAATCCTGTCTCGGGCATGGATGTGTGTGATGTCCTTAGGTTAGTTAGGTTTAAGTAGTTCTAAGTTCTAGGGGACCGATGACCTCAGAAGTTGAATCCCATAGTGCTCAGAGCCATTCAAGGTAGATTTTCAGATGGAACTCTCGCAACATGTTAAGAACTGTAGCGCCATTAAATGGATAGACTGGAGACAGTCCCCAAAACTATCAACTATATTGTGAAGCAATGTGTGGACTTTGAACGTATCAAGAGGAGATGAATTACTTTCAAAAGGGTACATCAGCACCTCTTGTTATGTATGAGGATTAATGAACTAAACTTGACTGGATGTATCTGGAACATCTTAGATGATTAGCACGTCGATCTTGACATTGTACAATAATAATTACAAGTGCAGTTATAGACTGAACTACGAATACTGCTTTACAATTGTGATTGCTTCAAACATATAGATCAATTGTCAATGCATAAACTGTATGTGGCGCCTAGCTCGGTCGTAGCTACTGACTTAGCTGAAGGCTATGATAACTAGCGTCTCTGCAAACGAGATTTCTCAAGCTATAACAAGTGGACCATTCCTGCTGAAGTCGGCTGTAGAACTGGGGCAGTGCGCTAGCTTGTCTCGTAAGACCAGCCGAGTGGCGGCGCTTGGTCTGCTAGCGTCGACAGTGGCGACTCGCGGGTCCGATGTGTACTGACGGACCGCGGCCGATTTCAAGCCTACACCAAACCTCTGAACTTGAAAATACTTTAAAATTTGATTTACTCTTTGCTGTTAGTATAACATGTTCTAGTCAGATACTTTTAAATTTCCGTTTGACACCTGACATGTCTAAATATTCATATAATACGTACATGTTTGTATTAACATACAAGGACAGCTACTACTCACAAAGGAGATGGGCGAACCGTGGCATACAACTAAGTCATACATATTATAAAAACTGATGTACAGTATGTATGTATGCATGTGTATGTATTTGTGTGTTTGTTCCACGTCTCCTACTAAACCACTGGACCGATTTTAACCAAGCGAACGACCGACCAAGCATAGTTCAGGTTATCAGATGTCCAAAACAGTGAGGTGCGTGTAAACTGCCACATTGTGCATGACGTTTAAAATTATTAATTCCTTGCTACTAAATCTATTCGCTACATATTTTGCAGACGGTATACGCATATTCCGCTGAATGCACCTCCACGAATATATCATTGTACGATACATAGTACAAGAGATATGATGTAATACACACTGAAATGTGTGAAAAAATAACGCATCATGCATGAAATTTTAATACATTTAATCTTTAATGCTAAGACACTCCTGAAGTCGAGTCAGCTTATGGAAATCCCTGATACCTAATAGCCCTTTTCTCAGCTTTCATCTGCGAAGCGTTATCGGCTGTAAGAGAAAACAACATTCGTTTATAGAGCTATGAAGAGGCGTTGCTGTAGAGATGTTTACAAATTGGCGTTGTAGACACGCAAAGCAGCTGCGCCCAGGGCACAGAAACTGTCCGGGATACTATATTTATATGTTTGTACATTATGCGTATTTCCTTCAGTACCACTGTTTCATAATTGCAAAGATGTTTTCACCAATACATGGAAATGAAGTTTTTTTCGATATTACACTACAAACACTATACATTATTTGTTTTCATTTCTAATAGGAATTTGACAAAATGAATACCCAGGCAACCCGAGGTTTGTCGGATAGTAAACAGACAAATGACCACTCTTGCACAGAACCATAAGAGAAACTGGGTCCTTTAAGTGAAACTGACTCTCATTGGTTTGCTTAGTTGAAGGCATTGGTGCAATAGCTATATACGTTCACGTTTGGCCGAAAATGATATTTTACTTGCGTTGCATAGATTGAAAGCTGATCAATCTTATGGAGCATGATGAGACTTCTCCATGGGACCACTTCAGAATGAAATAGAAAATGGATTTTTCGACGGCGACTGTTTGAGGTAAGAATCAGACTTGAGCGAGACTTGCCTTGTCATTGCACCAAACAGTAGGCACCAAACATTAGGCATACATAGGCGAGGAGTGGAATGTAACCCAGGTACTTCTGCAGTGACATCCCGGTGTACAGAATATTAGCCTTATACAAAAGACGTTATTTATTTTACGGAGTTTACGCAATGTAGCAATTTATAAAAAGTATTTCACTTCCGTTATTGGACTTTGTATAAGTGAAAGACTATGTATTTTAATGGACCATTTAGTGTTTGCTGTATCTGCTTGTTTTAATGCAGTTTTGATGCGTTTTCGTAATCTCTGTCATATGCCATTGTAATAGAAACATATGGCCGCGCGGGGTAGCCGAGCGGTCTATGGCACCTGGTCACGGTCCGCGCTACTCTCCCTCCCCCCCCTCCCCCCCCCCCCCCTCGGAGGTTCGAGTCCTCCCTCGGGCATGGGTGTGTGTGTTGTCCTTAGCGTAAGTTAGTTTAAGACAGATTAAGTAATGTGTAAGCTTAGGGACCGATGATCTCTGCAGTATAGTCCCATAAGGTCTTTTAAAATAAAAAAATAAGCATATGGGAATACTGTCGACAATGAAATCTGAGCAATATAAAGATGCCACTAAGCATGCGAAAAAGTATGTGCCAGCATCAGACATGGAAATTTATAACATGATCAGTTACAGAGCTGTTGCGGTTACTACATCCAGTTCATCAAAAGGAGCAGCACAACGAACTTCTTATTAACCTTCCGCAGCTGTAACTTTTATTGGGGTATCCTTCTGTTTTTCGTAATTTCCGGATTCCTCATAACATTCAATAACTTGTAAAGAGCTAACAGCTGTTGATTTTTTTGTTACTTGTTTATTCATTTGATATCATATTCTAAAACTAAGTTGTTTCGTACGAGAGAGAGAGAGAGAGATAAGTTCTCTTTTTTATTCAATAAATATGGTAACGAATTTTTGTTTGACTCGTAATAAGCTTTGACGGTGTGTTAATGGCCCGAATAAATGTCGAGAAAAGTCGAGACAGATTAATTTCTTTTCCAATTTGAGGACAGGTTTCGTCTTTTACCCGAAAGTATGTACACACGAGCTTCCTTGTTATTGCCCCAATATCTTAACCTATTGATATCATATTTAAGTTATTCGATCATTAGTTCCGTACTCATATTACTCACTTTAAGATACCCTACTATTTGTATAACGCTCGCTGTAACGCCTGCAGACACGCTGTATGAAAGAAACATGGTCCAATACTCCAATACACTGAAGCGCCAAAGAAAATGGTACAGGCATGCGTATTCAGATACAGAGATATGTAAACATGTAGAATACGGCGCTGCGATCGGCCACGTCTATATAAGACAACAAGTGTCTGGCGCTGTTGTTAGATCGGTTACTGCTGCTACAACGGCAGGTTATCGAGATTTAAGTGAGTTTGAAAGTGGTGATACAGCCGATGATCGAGAGATGGGACACAGCATCTCCGAGACAGCGATGAAGTGCAGATTTTCCCGTACGACGAGTGTCAACGAGTGTACCGTGAATATCAGGAATCCGGTAAAACATCAGATCTCCGACATCGCTGCGACCTGAAAAAGATCCTACAAGAACGGGACCAACGAGGACTGAAGAGAATCGACCAACGTGACAGTAATGCAGCCCTTCCGCAAATTACTGCAGATTTCAATCCTGGGCCATCAACAAGTGTCAGCGTACGAATCATTCAATGGAACATCATCGATATGGGCTTTCGGAGCCTAAGGTCCATTCATGTACCCTTGATGACGGCACGACACAAAGCTTTACGCCTCGCCTTGGCCCGTCAACACCGACAGTGGGCTGTTTGGACTGTTGATGCCTGGAAACACGTTGCCTGGTCGGACGAGACTCGTTTCAAATTGTATCGAGCGGATGGGCGTGTACGGGTATGGAGACAACCTCTGGAGTCCAAGGAAACTGCATGTCGGCAGGGGACTTTTCTAGCTAGTGGAGGCTCAGTAAGTGTGTGGGATGTGTGCAGTTGAGGTGATATGGGACCACCGACACGTCTAGATACGACTGTTAGAGGTTACACGTACGTAAGCATCCTGTCTGATCACCTGCATCTATTCATGTCCGTAGTGCATTCCGACGGACTTTGGCAATTCTAGGAGGACAACGCGGCACCGCACACGTCCAGAATTGCTACAGAGTGGCTCCAGGGACACTCTTCTGAGTTTAAACACTTCCGCAGGCCACCAAGCTCCCCAGATATGAACAATACTGAGTATGTCTGGGATGCCTTGAAATGTGCTGTTCAGAAGAAATCTCCATCCACTCGTAGTCTTACGGGACAGCCCTGCAGGATTCATGGTGTCAGTTCCCTCCAGCATCTGCACAGTTTGCATGATTATATCGTGAATTAAACGCAGGACGTGGAAACAGCGGTTTGTTGCTTTAATTTTGATTACTAGTTGTAACGCCCCAACGACCACCTTAAAGTCAATTAAGAAAGAACATGAAGTAAGCAAAGTTATCTTGGCAGTTACGACATCTTTGCCGATGAGCTAACACGAAAGAGTTTGTCAACAACTACATTGTACACCACTGAGCATATTTGTTAGCGAAAGAGAAAGAAGAAACATCGTATTTCAGCAATGGACAAATATCCATGTGACAAGTGTGAAATCAATATCTCAAAAGTTAAGTCCAAAGTAATGTCATCAGAGATTTATGTGGAACAGAGTCGTGAGCGCAACGAAGAAATTCAATGCGCCTACAATGCTCTTCCACAGAAGAAGTCGCTTGCTAGAACTCATCCAGTTCAGACGTACGTGACCAGTTCTGATCTGAATTATTGAGATTGCGAATCGTGACGAGAGTGTTTTCGAGTTTAGAAGTGTTTGTTGCGTGACGGAATACACGGCTTAAGAAACTGATTTTTTGAACTGAGACAGGAACAGATAGACTCATTTAACCGTGCACTACGGGTTAATTGAAATCTAATAACGGAATTAGTGAACATTGGACTTGACTTTAAATTAGTTCGACCTTAAGGAGAAGTGAACATTCTATGAAAGAATATACGCAATTAGTCTTGAGTAGGACCCGAAGTACACGACAGCATGAAGATAAAACAATTACGCTAAAGTGTTGAGTTGTGGTAATTGCCAAGAAACTATAACTCAATCGGACTGACTTAACTAAACTATTCCGTGTGCGTGTGGTGCGGGAGTTGTAAGTATTTAGTGACAAAATAACAATAAACTGTTCGTTACCAGATAAATACCCGGTGTGGACTACATCATTAAATAGTTTCATAAATGACTAAATCAACGACTACGCATGAAAGACTATTTCATTGAAGCGCAAATATTCACGTAATTAGTTGAGAAGTGAACTTTAAAATATTTTCGTATTACGACGCAATCTTACAAAGACTGAAGCAAAGAGTATCGCTGGATCTCGCTGCATACCAGCACAACATTTCCATAGCAACGAGACAACAGATTAAGAAAAAACTGTTAACTAAAATATTTCCCCGCAATCAGTGGTGTGTGCTATGCGAACGAGAGAAGAATTAATAACTACTGCAAATCCGGGCAATTAACAATACAATATTAATAATAAAAAGCATCAGTTATACGAGTTCGCATAAGTGGAAACGCTGCGGACTTGTAATTGAGATACAACGACTACGCGAGAAACGCCTTTTCGGAAGTTTTTCAGGTTTTTTCTCCCGTTAATCTACGGGCACTGACGTTATATCGCATCGTGTCTCTACTCTGCCCCGAGAGCTGTGGCAGTAGTAGCTCTACGGCGTCGACTACATCAGCACGCGGTTGGAGTCCGGGGGCACGCGCCACACACACCATTTTAGCGCCCCCAACGTGGGGCTCGAAGACGCCAGCTGTCGTCTCATCTGGGAGACAACGCAGCGCCTAATGACGCCTCAACGAGAAGACGAAGCTAGACGGATCGTTGCAAGGACGAAGTGCTAGTCGTGAGCAACAACTACACATTGTTTGTTTACAGGACTTAACTGGACTTAACGACGCCGGGCATCACACCGTCCGACGTTTCTTCTCAACGACAACTGCGGAGACGATGTGGGGGGCTGACTCCTCCACAACGCAGACAACGCTCCACGGCATCGAGTGAGCTACAAGCAGAACGACGTCCACACTCACGCCACGACAATCCATCACGACAGATAAAAGTAAGCAATCCACAAAATAAGTGATCGTTTGAGTATGTTAGAATGGATTTTGTACTGTAGTGCTAATTGAGATTTCATTGTGGTTGTGTTCAGTAGTTGTCATGATGCCTAAAAGAAGTTTAAAACTCCGTAGTGCTGTAGATAAGAGAAATCCTGAATCAGAAGAGGAGATTAGTGATTTGCCAGAACAGGAAGAAAGTAATAGGAATATTGTCAATGAAGGAGGTGACACGTTTACTGAACAACAGAAGGAAGCGATTACAAGTGTATCGGGGATTAGAACAAGGGATAAAGTCGTAGAATTACCAGACAATAATTCTGATATTTGACAAGGTACCGATCGAGAATGTAGAGTGAATGTCGCACCGAACATCTCTGGAGATGTAGACATACTTAGTGCTATGTTATCAAAATTAAATATGATGAGTGAGCAATTTTCAGAACAGCAGGCAATACAGGAGTCATTTTTCAATAATAAATTTTCTGAAGTAATCGAACAGCAAGCTATTAAATTCTCAGAATTATCCGAACAAGAGGCAATATTACAGGCAACCGTAAATAGTAAAATTTCAGAAGTAGAAAGTCGGGTAGAGGATGTTGAAGCTAGATTTGAGGATCAAAAAGTTAAAGTAGATAACAAATTTCAAGATGTTGAATCCAGGTTAACCAAACAAGAAAAACAGGATGTTAAAATTATCGATTGTATCGATAAATTGCAAGAAAATCTGAGTAATTTATCGGAACAATGCGATTTGGTATCCATAAGGGTTAATTCATTAACACATAATTATAGTAATATCAAGGACCACCTGAATGAAATTGAACAAAAGACGGTTAAAAGGATCGATAATTATTTAATTATGCTAGCAGAGACGTGTGTTGCGACAAATAGGCATACTATGGTACTGCGATCATATTCAGTGGGATTATTGCTCATGCATTGAAGCTAAATTTAATTGCGCTCGATCTTTCGCACGTTACACAAGTGGCACATCAATCGCAATAGCACTGGTCCATCTCTCCCGATTGCCCGGGGGAGAAGACCCACCGCGGCTTCTATCTGCAAGTAGCGAACTCGATGGTCATTTTATGTTAGTTTCATGCCAACACATTTGTCAAGCTCGCTGTAAAGAAACTGCATCAACATTGTACAAACTAAGCCTAACTACCAACATTGTGTAACCACACGAAAAAACTTCCCGGAGTATCAACATTTTTTCTCCAGAACTAACATGAAAATAAGAGCAAAATTTTGGCACCATGTTTGTTCACGAAAGAGCTTCCTCACAGGTAGCAGGTGCTGCTCTCTAGCTGCCCGTTTCTAAAATACGTCACTGGTCAATCTCACCCAGTGGTCCAACTCTCTCGAACATACCATACCGTCCACAAATGTTCAGTGTCTCCTCAACCGGACACACGACAACGAGAGATGCCGAGAGGTCCTTCACGATGAATACGACGTTATGATAGCTGATAATTCAGAAACGCTCTGATCTGCAGGGGCCAGAGTGGTGGAACCACGAACTGAAATTTTTCGACATGTTCTCGCAACTGTGGGAGAATCGAGACATCCGATATATCTAGCCAGTTATATGAATCCCATAACCGAGCTGGCCGCGGACCTACTGGCAACCACATGAACCGGGAACTTGGAGCTGGCGCCAAGGCGAACGTGCGGTTTTGAGGTGTAAATTAAAATTCACTCTGGCTTCTATCTTCATTCACGTACACTATCTGATCAATAGCATCATAACAGATGTTAAGTCCCATAGTGCTCAGAGCCAATAGTATCATGACACCTATTATTGATAGGGGTGCGTCCACCGTTAGGGTTTATTGCGGCTTGAACTCTCCTGGAGACCTTTTCAGTGCGGTGTCTGGATGTCTGTGTAGGAATGGCAGTCTATCCTTCTTCAAGAGCCGAAACCATAAACGGTTGTGATACTGGGCGCTGTCTGGTGTGTTCTGGAGAAGTCTACATTCTAACTGATTCCAAAGGTGTTCAGTTGGGTTCATGTAGGCATTCTGCGAAGGCCGGTACGTTTCATAAATGCTGCTGCCCATAGGCCGTTGCCTCACAGATGTTGCTTTATGACAGCGTGCGTTGCCATGTTGATTCAACAGTCATCGCCTCCGAAACGTTCCTCGATTGTATACCGAACGCAAGTCTGCACAATGTCTTCATATCCTTCCGCACTTAGCGTTTACTAAAGCGCAGTAGTAAGACCAAATCCTGTCCAGACATTCGTCAAACCCAAACACTTTAATCGGATTGGCATAGAGTATAGAGTGACTCATCACTCAAAAACATTCGTTCCCAATAATGCACTGTCCAGTGACGTCCCTCTTTACACCACTCTACGTGTCTCTTAGCGTTGACTACAGAAATATAAAACGCGTGGGTGGCTTCTGAGGAGCTGCTCGACCAATACACATGATTTCCTTTCAACTCTGTACGCAGAGTATTGTTCTAGCTGGACTGCTGGTTGCACATCGGAACTCACGACTCATTCCTTCCGCTGATTTTATGCACGTTTTACAACCACACTCCGCAACGTTCAATGGCCCCTGTCCATCAGAACATAAGATCTTGGTTTAGCTGAGATTGTTCGCATTTAGACTACACAATAAAAACACCAATATTCGACTTGGGCAGTTTTAGATGGGTTGAAATGTTCCTGAAGGATTTGTTACCAACGTGACACTCAATGTAGTCCACGTTCAAGTTACCGAGGTCTCCTGACCGACCCACTCTACTGTTACTACTTCCCTACTGACAACAAAATACCCCCCCCCCCCCTCCAGCCACGTCTTATACTGGCGGTTTCGCCTCTCGTCACTTCTCGTGGCCAATACCACACTACATACGGGTGTCCAGATACTTCTGATAAGATAGAGTAAAAGATACAGTCCAGTTAATACTTATCAATGTTTCTGAAACAACATGTACATTGTTTAGGATCCCGCACCGTCCATATAACCATGAACCTTAAGGTTTGGAACACCCTTCATTTGTTGGTAGCCGAAGTTCCCGCGTCCATCGTCGTGTATTCTTCCAAGGAAAAGCTAGAGGCAACTCGGCGCGTGGAACTGTATGTCCCTCGTGCTACGAAGTTTGAAGTGATGCTAATTGTTACAGACTTTTGGAGAGGTGGAAGATGGAAGGGAGCAGGAGAACATCCCCGTCTGGGGAAGAGTGTGACGGGCGTCCATTAGGGAGTGTAGCGACCAGCAGGGAGCGTAACGCTGTAGCCCCAGCAGGCTGTCTGCTTTGGCCGACCTCTGTCTTTTGTATGCCGAGTCCGTTATTTCTAGAACAGCAGAACTAATTACAGGCAAACTGTTTTCCCTGGATGAAATTACATTCTGCAATATAAAATGGTACATACAACTTTCTTGAGTGCACATTGCATGTGTGATATTCATTCCTGACGTTATATATCGTGTCGTTTATTCGGGTATTTTTGAACTATTTTTCTGTACTACTGAACTCATATTGCGGTTACCCAGTCATCTAATCCCGGTTGCAGGTTGCCTGTCTAACAGCTTCCAGAGACAACAAAGTATTTAGTTTCCAGTATTTCATATAATCATTCCCAGAAGTGTAAAATCTTAAATCCTGTCTCAATCCTATCATTAAAAGGTATAATCTTACGATAATGGTCTAACACAATAATGTAACTATTACAGATTCAAACTGGGTACAGTAGTGGAAATCAGTATACAGTATTTACAGGAAAATTAACATTGTCAGCCGGAATAGGAGTCGTTGTGCACAGTGTATATGGAATAGTAAGAGATCCAGTACACCGACAAACGCAGTCTAATGGTATCGCAGTTGATGTCAAAAGTACAAGGTATAATAAGAAATCAACGATTCAGGTGGTGGAGGGTGGAACTCAGTATAAAGGCTCCGTGTTGGTGCGTACGTGCCTTTATTGCAGGCAGGAAAAGGCCTTTTGTGACAGTGCGTCTTGTGTACATAAACGACGATTGTGATACTGACGTGCAGAAAACAGTTATCACGTGATGAAAAAGCTAAAATTCGTGCACACAAGCAAATGGGTCTCTTTAATCGTTAAATCGTCAAGACGTTGAATAGTTCAACTGCGGTGACTGAAAATTTCGTTAGACTGGGCGCACGATACGCTCAGAAAGGAAAATATGGACAAAGTGCAGAATTATCTGACACATCAGAACGATTCCTTTTGCGCATAACAAGATCGGCAAAAGGTTATTCTTCCCAACTTGCTGATTTGCAGTTGCCAGTAACTGTCAGACGCGTGCGGCAAATTTTGTCTCATAACAAATATCTTGCATTCAGGAAACGACTGCAAAAACCAAACAAAAACAGGCTGGATTGGAGTTTGCTGAAAACTGTATGTCATGGACTTCAGTACGGGATAAAGTGATCTTCAGTGATGAGACTGGCATGATCTGCGAAGACAGCAGCAGGTAAGAATGAGCAGAAACTTTGGTGGTGGAACTATTATGATATGAGCAGCCTTCTGCCCTAAAGATGAAACACATATTGCTTAGCTGAACACTAGGATGAACTCTAACATGTAAACTGAGGCGCTAGAGACAGAAATGATTAAAATATACAGTATTAAGTCAAGGGGACGAGAGTCTAATGTTGCAACAAGATAACGCAACTGTGGGTGTTTCTGCTACAACCAAAAAGTGGTTTGAAGTAAAAGATATCGATGTGTAGCCCTGGTCTGCACGTAGTCCGGATTTGAACACAATGAAAGACCTTTGGGGAATACTCGAAAGGCGAGTTTATCGCAGTGGAAAACAATTTTGGCCGCATGTTAGCTGGAAAGTGCGATACGAGAACAGTGAGTGACAATTTCACTGTAAGAACTACAAAGCTTAACAAAATGAATGCCGTAGAGAATTTTTGGGACAATTAGGAAGAACGAAGGTTGTGCAGAGTACTGACAGTGCAATAACGCAACACGACGGTGAGTGCCTTTACACCAGTTTCGTTCCAGGAAATGCAGACTCCTTATTCTGTTAAGCGTGTTATGAAAGAAACTATTAATTTCGTCATGATTGTTTATGACTTATATGTATCTATTACTTTCATAATAATTCGATACATATAACCTTTAGATATCAAACTTTTACTTAGCCGGCCAGAGTGGCCTAGCGGTTCTAGGCGCTACAGTCTGGAACTGCGCGACCGCTACGGTCGCGGGTTCGAATCCTGCCTCGGGAATGGATGTGTGCGATGTCTTTAGGTTAGTTAGGTTTAAGTAGTTCTAAGTTCTAGGGGACTGATGACCTCAGCAGTTAAGTCCCGTAGTGCTCAGAGCCGAGCCAAACTTTTACTGCCTGCTTTTATACTAGTTTGCACTACTGTTAAGTTTTGAGGCAGCGTAATTCACGGTGCGCAAATTACTTTGACTATATTGATCTCCCCCTCCGCCACTAGCCACTACCGTCCCAAACACAAACACACACACACACACACACACACACACACACACACACATACACACACACACACACACACACACACACACACACAAAATGGCGAAAGAAAAAATGTTCAAGGCTTACTACATTATCGCTGTCCATGCCGTAAAAATGTCAGTATCAGGCATGATATTTTAAATTACTCCATCTTTACTATTAACTCTATCTGCAACACAATTTGTAAACAGTATCCAATTCTACTACGGAATGGACGTACCTGCAAAATAATATCACTGCACGACACTTCGGGATAGATGACTTCATAAACATTGAGAAACGTGAAAAATTATCTTTTCTGAAAACGGGGCACAGACTACCCAGGCTACACTCATCCAGTTATAGTTTCGACATTTTCATTAGTCTGTGGCTGAATAATCCGACATTAATAAAACCAAGATAATTATGGTTTCGCGTCTTTAACCATACAGATTTACCTTGCGTAACGTCAAATATTTAACACACTAACTGATTTATAAAGTGATAAGACATTTGAAGCTGCTTTGTATGCACTAGTTCGATTCTTTAAACAATCGAAGTTGGAGGGAGGAGGCTGTTACTAGTGTGGATCTAACTGATAAAACAAAGCTTTGCTACACGGCTGCTAGAAGTGGCAACTGCATCTGAACAGAATCTGAAGAGGAAGTTGGTAACGAAACAATTATATTCATAATCTAGAATCTATTTTCCTAATGATTGCCGTTTCTCTGTAATTAAGTTACGTACAACTGCGCATTTCTTCTTCTTCTTGTGGCTTCACAACCCCTCGTGGGTCTTTGCCTTCGAAACAACTTCTTTCCATTCTGCCCTCTCGTTTACTTTCCTTCTCCATCCACTGATTCCAAGAACTCTCATGGTTTCTTTCACGTCGTCCTTCCATTGCTAAAGTGGTCTTCCTTTTAATCTCCTTCCTGTCGGTTTCCATTGGAAGACCTCCGTTGTAGTTATTGTCTCCTCCATTCTTAGGACATCTCCCAGGTAGGCTATTCTTTTACTTTTATTAACCTTACAATATCAGCTCCATCTATGATATAATCTCATATCCGATACTTCCTATCCAGGTATCATCACTACTTCGGATCCCTTCATAAATTTTCCGTAGTATTTTTCTTTCAAATAGACTACTCTGTTGTTGTTTATCACTGCTGGTGAGCGTCCATGCTTCACATAACCTTAGATACAGTCATTATGATCCGTCGATTTACCATCCTAGATGTCATTAGCCTTTTAAATGTGTGGTAAAATGCGGGTTTTTATTTCACTGGATACGGAATTTGCTTTATTAATATTAGCTCATAGGCATTCAAAATCGTCTATATGCTGAAAATTAAACCTGATGCTGACAGCTTATCCAGGTGCATTTCTTCTTCTGTTCCCCTGTTCAGTGGAAATTGGTATATTTAGTTTAGATTCGCTAATTTCTAGTACCCTATGCTGTGCGGCTTCTTCCAGTTCCACGACTACTCTCTCCAACGATATCCTTCGCCTGCTAATAACTGAAATGTCCTCAGCATTATGCAGCAAACTGTGCGGTTCTTATGCCTACGTGCCCACATATTTGCAGTACATATTTGCAGTCTCCGTATAATTGCCTCTAAGGTCAAATGGCACTGCGGAAAGATCATCACCTTGTCTGACTCCTTTACTGATCTCGACACAGTCGGTTAATTCCCGATCCACTCTCCCTCCCCACTGTCTTGAAACCTGGCAATGTTGTCTTAGTAACCGAAATATGTTTGGATGGTATGCCACGCAATTTTATATCTTCTAACATCTCTTCTCTAAGTAGACAGTCAAAGGACTACTCGAAGCCACGGAGATAGTGCTGAGTCCTATATTATCTTCATATGCTTTTGTCTCTGGATAAATGTGTGGTCCACAGTTGATCTATTAGACCTAAAGCCATACTTTATATCTTCCACATATGAGACTAATCTATTGGATAGGATTCCGGATAAAACCTTATATGCCGCATTCAGCAGAGTGATACGTCTGTAATTATAGCAATATGTCTTTTCACCTTTCTTTCAGTTGTACATTTATTTGTAAAAAATGAGCTATAGTTTTTTAGCAAAAGATAACGAACAGAATACTGTATCTATCGAATTTAAATCGTTATTCTAAAGATGTCTGGAAGAGGAACCAAGTCAGTTACGTAAACTGATAAAGGACACAAACAGATCCATACCGGACACCGCCAGGAGAATAACCAAACAGGCTGACAATTGACTCACAGTAAAAAGTTTATCCTTGATTCAGCAAAGACTCATATTATGCAA
The DNA here is from genome assembly GCF_021461385.2 of Schistocerca piceifrons. Taxonomy (NCBI): domain Eukaryota; kingdom Metazoa; phylum Arthropoda; class Insecta; order Orthoptera; family Acrididae; genus Schistocerca; species Schistocerca piceifrons. Next base: position 138,101,000 of record NC_060144.1, read on the forward strand.
CTGCAATCAAGTAAAAATGACTAACAATTATCAGAAGCTAAAATTAATGTTCACATACTGCATGAGGCTACATGCGTAAATTTCATAGGCATCCATATGGACAACACATTCAGCTGTCACCAACACATGGATACGTTAACTACAATGATTACTTCTGCCTGCTTTGCACTCGACATACATCCCACTTCCTTGACATCTATATGGGATTGCATACTTGCAGTCAATACCGATCTCTGGCATAATAATCTGTGGCTATGTGGCTGAGGCAAAGACGCGTTCAGAAAGTATATCATGTTAAGTCAATAACCAAACATATTTCTGGAGCCTATTCGGGGACCTTGTAAATTCTTGTAATCACGTTCATATACATCCATCACCTATAGGCAATTGTCGTTAATAATAATAGTGTACTTAAGGTGAAATGTGGATTTTACTTTTGTAAAGCTAGAAGCTAGAATAATTTCCTTATAGACTGTCTAGGGTAGATAATGAAATTTTGTATTCTAGCACAAAAGTCCAGTCGTGGACTGTGCGGCTGGTCCCGGCGGAGGTTCGAGTCCTCCCTCAGGCATGGGTGTGTGTGTTTGTCCTTAGGATAATGTAGGTTAAGTAATGTGTAAGCTCAGGGACTGATGACCTTAGCAATTAAGTCCCATAAGATTTCACACACATTTGCACACACAATAGTCCACAAAAGGTTGTTCGCAGACACCAGAAAGGAAATTCCTCTTCTACAATGTAGCAGAATATTTTAACTTGAGGATGTAAATTAGGTTAATAATAATACGCTTTTTAAAAGGTTTTTGATGCTTCCAATATACTGTATAAATAACTACCGTAGTCTCAAGACTAAGTAGGAGGTAACAAGATGACTAGCTAGTGTAGGAGAAGCAGCAGTGGCTTACTCGAAGTACGATAGTGGATTGGGAAGTTCTCGGCCTGATAGTGAAAAGTCCTCCCTTGGGCATGGATGTGTGTGTTTGTCCTTAGGATAATTTTGGTTGAGTAGTGTGTAAGTTTAGGAACTGATGACCTTAGCAGTTAAGTCCCATAAGATTTCACACACATTTGAACATTTTTTTTATAGTGAAAATGAGGATTAGCGTGTCCATCATAACCTCTTGAACATTTATAAATTTCATTCGTTGCTGTTCCAGTGACATTAACCCACCTCTCTGGAGTTTCTGTGGTAGTGCAGTAAAACACCCGTCTACAGCTGGAAGTGTTTTTTAGTTGTACGAAAATTGCTGACCAGTCAGGAGGACGTAGGGTTTTGGGTGGAGGTGTATGTTTGAGGGAGCCAAAGATGGGTAATACATGATTGTTCCAATCTGACATAGCGCACATCCATGGTTTTCCTATTGCCTAGACACCTGACCAAAATGACTTTTTTCTGCAAGTCAGGTCTCTTTTCTCAAACTTTTGGATCAGATACCTTAGAAAGATAGGATAATTTTTCCCAGTTCTTGCAATACCTTTTTGATGGTAATTGGTGGTCGTAATTGTTTCCGCGCGCAAAAACGCCGCAGCCGTGACTTTCCCTACTGAGGACAATGTCTTCGCCTTCTTTGGAGATAAAGAAGTGATTACTGCTGATATGTAATGCTGAATCTATGTTTCATCCGTTGTCCCATACCGGTGCAGAAAATCAGTCTTTGTTTTTACGAAAACATGTCAGATGGTTCAAATGACTCTGACCATTATGCGACTTAACTTCTGAGGTTATCAGTCGCCTGGAACTTAGAACTACTTAAACCTAGCTAACATAAGGACATCACACACATCCATGCCCGAGGGAGGATTCGAACCTGCGACCGTAGCGGTTGCTCGGATCCAGACTGTAGCGCCTAGAACCGCACGGCCACTCCAGCCGGCGAAAACATGTCCGACATTGCACCGTCGACTGGGAGAAAACCACGCACCTATTGCGATTCATTGGCGAGACCGGGATCTTTCCAGAACACCCTCCTAACTGCTTTTCTACTAATTTACATATACACTTAGAATGCAGAACTGTACCTGCTGAAAGGTGTCTGGGCCTCCTTCGGAAAGCACTACAGCAGGGATTATCTGTGGCATGGCTTGCACAAGCAGTTGGTAAGTTCCAGGAGGCAAGTAACATCAGATGTGTACGCACAGGTCTCGCAATTCCTGTAAAGTACAGGCCGGTGGTTCCAAGCATGAAGATGTGAGCAGATGGTTCACAACAAATTTCACGTAGTCCACAGCTGTCATGGCGGTTTTGGTTATTACCACAAGTCCCTTGTAAGTCCAGGTAAGTGTTTGCCATTACATTATACTACCCTCATCAGCTCGCGATACTAGGCTACGCCTGGATTATGAAATATCCGGCACGACCTTCAACCTGTTGTAACAGTAAACGTGACTCATTTGAACATGCCACGCATTTCAATCGATCCACAGTCAAACCTCCGTGGTCTCGAGGACACTGCACTGCTAACTGACTACCCTGTTGAACCATCATGGGTACAAACAGCGGACGACCGCTGCGGAGGCCCATGTTCGACCAAGTGCGATAAAGAAAGCGCTCTCTTGTGCCTGCATCAGCATTCTATTCTGTCTCCAGATCTGCGCAGATCGTGCAACCATCCTAATCCAGGTCCTGTGATGAGCAGTGGACTTCCAACCCGTTATCACCTATTCGTGGCTTCACCATTCTTCTACTGTGTGTTGCCGCTGAACGACGGAGGTCATTCATAAAATCAATGTCCAAACAGCGGACAGTCGTGGCCACACTTACAGGAGCGACATATCTCTCAGGTAGACCCTCGCCAATGAGCAGAACCTTCGATATGGAACTGCCCGATGCCTCCTCATATGTCGCCACCCAAGTCAGAGCCGCGCCAACTTCGTCTTCATTGCGAAGGTAGAGGACTAGATCGTCAGCATAGGCTGTACAACAGAAGCGGTTTCCATGCAATGTCAAGCCCACTGGCGTTGGCAAACACCCTGGAGTAGGGGCTCTAATGCCAAAGCATACACTATCGTGGAAAGTGGGCAACTCTGTCGGACAGAGCGCTGGATCGCTAGAGGCGCGGTGAGGCGACCATTACAATTCTTGAAGTCACGCCACCCAAGAGCCGCATTACCACTGTTACTATACGAGCCGGAAAACCCATGTGTTGGAGGACAGATTTCAGAAAGGTATGGTCGACACGGTCGAATGCCTGACTGAAGTCAAGCGATGCTAATGTGCCAGGTAATGTTGTGACCGCGCGAGCGCGATCATGTCCTGCAAAGGCAAAGAGCTGTATGGATGTTGTTGCCATCGCAGAGCGAAGTCTGATCTTGCTGCCTTCTTGAGTCGTGAGGACAACAAACGGGTAAAAATTTTCATGTCGCTGTTGAGTAGAGCGATGGACCGGTAGCCACAGATCCGTGATCGCCCGTATGGCTTAGGGACCAGGATGATCACCCGATCAAGGAAGATGGCTGGGATCGTCGTTGTGGGTGACATCAGTTCAAGACAAATGGACATCCAAGTAGGTACCAAAAGATAGCTAAAACACTTGAAAAATTCGAGAGAGAGGCCGTCAGGCCCAGAGGACTTGTTGGGCGCTCCCACTTTGATAGCTTCTAGGACTTCATTGGAGGTTACTTATTCTTGAAGTTCTTGAGCCACGTCCTCTGGCAAGGTGTTAACAGTAAGTGCTCAATGGCGCACTGTGTAGTGTATCGTCGTCCTTCTGTTACGGTGAGGTCATGGATGTGAGCTCGACGACGACGTCCGCGTTCTGTGAGGAGGTGGTACTTTGGTGGCGTTTCGTGAGGCATATGGTCACGAGTGCAGGTTTTGACAAGGGTCCCTTCCAAGCATCATCGCATGAGTTAAGTTATCTGCGCTTTAGCACGATGCACTATCCTCTGACCGACAGCAGAGAGTGCCATCAAAGTGAAGTCACGAAGCACTGCACAATAAAAGTCCATGGTGCTCGCTTGCCAAGCTTTGAAGTCTTTGCCATATCCCATCAATGTTCTGCGTAGAGCTGGTTCCGGGCAGGATAGCCACCAGGGTAAGGTGGATGTGTATGCGGGGCGACGTTGGCAACAGAGGGCCCATGCATCCTCAAAGATCCGTCGGCATTGAGGGATATACCGGTGGGAAACGTTTAATTTCCACAGGCCGCGACTGTGATACACCTGTTGACAGGTGAGGACGACATTGCAGATGAAGGCTTCGTGGTCAGAGAAAGCCAGACGCCATACTTCGATATGTCGAGTGTCGGCAGCAAGTAAACGTGTGAGGTATATACGGACGAGGCGACTGGACCAGTGCACCGTACAGTAAGTGAAACCTGCGCAGGTGCCATGAACCTTTGTCCACGCGTCAACAAGCTGAAGTCTGCCTATGATGACGAAGAAGGCCGCACACGGAGAATGACGTGGAAGTTGGTCATCAGGCCCTTGTGTGGAGCTGAAATCGCCACCGAGGACCATTTCATCCAGAGGACTCTCTAAAAGCGGCGTTACCTCGTCAGCAAAGAAGATGTATCGGTTACGACGTTGACTGGAGCTGGAGGCGCATATACAATACCTGCCATTAACATCGCTATTTCAAGAAGAAATGCAGATGATAAACGGGTATTCATTGGAGAAATATATTATACTAGAACTAACATGTGATTACATTTTCACGCAGTTTGGGTGCACAGTCCCTGACAAATCAGTACTCAGAACAAACAACCACCTATGGCCGTAATAACGGCCTTGATACGCCTGGGCATTGAGTCAACAGAGCTTGGATGGCGTGTACAGGTACAGCTGTCCATGCAGCTTCAACACGATACCACAGTTCATCAAGAGTAGTGACTGGCGTATTGTGAAGAGCCAGTTGCTCGGCCCCCACTGACCAGACGTTTTCAATTGGTGAGAGATCAGGAGAATGTGCTGGCCAGCGGAGCAGTCGAACATTTTCTGTATCCAGAAAGACTCGTACAGGACCCGCAACATGCGGTCGTGCATTATCATGCTGAAATGTAGGGTTTCGCACGGATCGAATGAAGGGTAGAGACACGGGTCGTAGCACATCTGAAATGTAACGTCCACTGTTCAAAGTGCCGTCAGTGCGAACAAGACGTGACCGAGACGTGTAACCAATGGCACCCCATACGCCGGATGATACGCCAGCATGGCGATGACGAATACACGTTTCCAATGTGCGTTCACCGCGATGTCGCCAAACACGGATGCGACCATTATGATGCTGTAAACAGCCATTCATGCACCCAGGTTCGTCCTTGAGTACACCATCGCAGGCGCTCCTGTCTGTAATGCAGCGTCAAGGGTAACCGCAGTCATGGTCTGCGAGCTGATAGTCCATGCTGCTGCAAACGTCGTCGAACTGTTCGTGCAGATGGTTGTTGTCTTGCAAACGTCCCCATCTGCTGACTCAGGGATCGAGACGTGGCTGCACAATCCGTTACAGCCATAAGGATAAGATGCCTGTTCTAGGCGCTCAGTCCGGAACCGCGCGACTGTTACGGTCGCAGGTTCGAATCCTGCCTCAGGCATGGATGTGTGTGATGTCCTTAGGTTAGTTAGGTTTAAGTAGTTCTAAGTTCTAGGGGACTGATGACCACAGCTGTTAAGTCCCATAGTGCTCAGAGCCATTTGAACCATAAGATGCCTGTTATCTCGACTGCTAGTGATGCGAGGTCGTTGGAATCCAGCACGGCATTCCGTATTACCTTCCTGAACCCATCTATTCCACATTCTGCTAACAGTCATTGGATCTCGACCAACGTGAGCAGCAATGTCGCGATACGATAAACCGCAATCGCGATAGGCTACAACTCGACCTTTATCAAAGTTGGAAACGTGATGGTATTCGTTTCTCCTCCTTACAACAACGTTTCACCAGGCAACGCGGGTCAACTGCTGATTGTGTATGAGAAATCGGTTGGAAACTTTCTTCATGTCAGCACGTTGTAGGTGTCGCCAACGGCGCCAACCTTTTGTGAATGCTCTGAAAAGCTAATCATTTGCATATCAGAGCATCTTCTTCCTGTCGGTTAAATTTCGCGTCTGTAGCACGTCGTCTTTGTTGTGTAGCAATTTTAATGGCCAGTAGTGTACATTGAGGATGCGGGCGCCGAATAGCGTGAGAGTCATACCGCTAGCATTATGATGGTACACTAGATCTTTAGCAGGGAGTCCAGAGCGGAGGAGGATGGCGACTCCACTACCCAATGGTCAGAAGCATGGGAGATGTGTGCCGCGTAGCCATTGGAAGCGTAGAAATCAGCGACGATCACTTCTTGGAGGAGGTCTATGTCGACATCACCAGCATAAATGGCATCTCGGAACATTGCCAGTTTGTGTGAAGCCCGAATGGTGGCCGGATTCACAGTCGCGATGCGGAAGTGTTGTGGGCGCGATCCCACGATTGGCACAGATGTTCTGGCAGAGATGTCCGGCTGGCGCGTAACATCTGGCGCAGTCACGGCAGCCGCAATCACTGGGTGGAAGGTGGGTCAGGCACCTGTCTGGCAGGAGAGCCATCATCTCGATCTGGTCCATTGTCAACATCATCAGCCCAGGAGACTGGAACAGGTGGCAAGCGACTGTCGCACTCATCAGGGGCGAGGTGTGGTGACGCTGCTGTAGCGGGATCCAGGGAATCTCCCTCCATGGGATACATCGTTGTCGGGTGGGATCGTTCCTCAGATGGGACATCAGGACCGACCGCTCCTGTCGTGAGGGTGCTGGAAGGGAGATCACTGTCTTGTATCCACTCCAATGCCTGTGATGCCACATGAAGCAGTATGTCGTCGGATGGCGTTTGACTTCTCTTCTTTCGTTTTGGGGGCGACTGCTGCTTCGGAGGTGCAGTTCTCTGTCAGATTGTGGACGTTCAATGTCCGAGGTCGCGCCCGTCAGAAGAAAGTAGAGGTAGGCACCACACTCGCATCGAAGTCCATCGCAGGGGGCGGGGTGGTCATCAAGCCCACTCATTTCCAGTGGGGAGTGCCGGGGGGAGAACAGGCGCTTCCTGAAGTGACGCATCGGGGCATCGTACAGCTGTGGCATAGCTTTCTGGTAAAAAAGTGATCGTCGCTTTGAGAACTGAGTCACTGGTCGGGAGCTGGAGCATACATCGACGGAGAAAATCTGACCGAACATGGTCCTTTTGTCCGCAACCGGCAACGTCTGCGGCTAGCCATAGTCCATAACGATGGCTCGCACGCAACCTATCAGCAGATAGGATGGTACATGGTTTGGGGAGTTTGATCTTGACTTGGCGGAAACCATTCAACACGTGGTATGTCGTGAACGTCTGGCATTTTTCCGCGATATGGCCCACAACATTGCCGTAGGGTCGGAAAGCTTCGACGGCCACGTCTTGTGGCATCTCGAAAGGGTGCTCGAAGACCCGAATTGTTCGAAGACCGAAACCAGTGTGATCTATCGTTGCATTACCAATATGCCCATCAGAATGCTTAAACTTGAGTCCGTGCGCGTGTTGTCTGTTTACCTTAGCACATGCTCCCTCCGTCGTTATTTTACTACAGACGATACTGCCAGTAATAGAGAAGTGAATACTTATCACTTCCTGGGGGTCAAGACGAGTGAATTGTTCAATTTCAAAAGCGGGTGGTCGTGAATGTTCGACTTGGACTGTTACTTTAAGTGTCGCTCGGCGGTAACAGTGCGATACGAGGTGCAGTGGTAACGGACGCCACACAATACGAAATACCCCGACGCGGAAGTAAACAACTGCGGTCCGCACGTTACCACGACCCAAAGTCGACTGACTGAATCTTCTTGGCGGATTAAAACTGTATACTTGACCGAGACTCGAACTCGGTACCTTTGCCTTTCTCGGGCAAGTGCTCCACCAATTGAGCTACCCAAGCACGACTCAGGACTCGTCCCCACAGTTTCAATTCTACCAGTACCTCGCCTTCTACCTCCCAAGCTTCACAGTAGCTCTCCTGTGGAACTTGCAGAACAAGCGCTCCAGGAAGGAAGGATATGGCGGGGACATGACTTTGCCGCAGCCTGGGGGATGTTTCCAGAATGAAATTTTCACTCGGCAGCGGAGTGTGCGCTGATTTGCAATAGTTTGGAAGGTGGGAGGCGAAATACTGTGGGGACGGTCCGTGAGTCGTGCTTGGGCAGCTCAGTTCGCTTTCAGCAGCGGTGTGGCGTGGACGTAACACTGCGTCCCGCCGTGCGCGACCGTGAGCGCTTGCTTGTGTTTACCTTCTCGCGGCGAGAGTTGTATTTGTTCCAAGTACAGTGTGACTATGGCACACAAATGGCGCCACGATACGATCAGAATTACCTTCCAACCAGATCACGCACGTGATCGAGTCTATGAAATAGAACAGTTCATACGCGATAATCTACGTTTAGATATGGCGACTGTCGTCGGAAAACATTTTTCTATAACGGCGAGCGCGGTTTATGTTAAAATGATCAGTGCAGAGGTCTGCGTGACAGTGTGTCTAAATATGCGAACTCTCCCAGATTTAAACATTCTACATCTACATACATAATCCGCAATCCACTATACGGTGCGTGGCGGAGGGTACCTCGTACCACAACTAGCATCTTCTCTCCCTGTTCCACTCCCAAACAGAACGAGGGAAAAATGACTGCTTATATGCCTCTGTACAAGCCCTAATCTCTCTTATCTTATCTTTGTGGTCTTTCCGCGAAATATAAGTTGGCAGCAATAAAATTGTACTGCAGTCAGCCTCAAATGCTGGTTCTCTAAATTTCCTCAGTAGCAATTCACGAAAAGAACGCCTCCTTTCCTCTAGAGACTCCAACCCGAGTTCCTGAAGCATTTCCGTAACACTCGCGTGATGATCAAACCTACCAGTAACAAATCTAGCAGCCCGCCTCTGAATTGCTTCTATGTCCTCCCTCAATCCGACCTGATAGGGATCCCAAACGTTCGAGCAGTACTGAAGAATAGGTCGTATTAGTGTTTTATAAGCGGTCTCCTTTACAGATGAACCACATCTTCCCAAAATTCTACCAATGAACCGAAGACGACTATCCACCTTCCCCACAACTGCCATTACATGCTTGTCCCACTTCATATCGCTCTGCAATGTTACTCCCAAATATTTAATCGTCGTGACTGTGTCAAGCGCTACACTACCAATGGAGTATTCAAACATTACGGGATTCTTTTTCCTATTCATCTGCAGTAATTTACATTTATCTATATTAGCTGCCATTCTTTACACCAATCACAAATCCTGTCCAAGTCATCTTGTACCCTCCTACAGTCACTCAAGGACGACACCTTCCCGTACACCACAGCATCATCAGCAAACAGCCGCACACTGCTATATGTATTTAGATAGAAAACAACAGCGGACCTACCACACTTCCCTGGGGCACTCCAGATGATACCCTCACCCCCGATGAACACTCACTATCGAGCACAACGTACTGGGTTCTATTACTTAAGAAGTCTTCGTGCATATCGGTGCCATGACAGTGGATCATGCAGGCATGGGCCTGTGGACTTTAAGGGTTTTTGAGCTAGGTCCCAGAGGAAGCTGTCAAGGACGCCTTCCGACCATATGGCAATGTCATCAGCCACGTTGCAGAAAAGTGGCAAACTTTTTCGAGATATAAAGTCTACAATGGTGTGTGCCAAATTAAACTTGAGCTCAAGAAACATGCGCCGTCCTATTTGAACATCGGTGGGTGTCGTGCAATCATAATGTACGACGGTCAACCGCATACCTGTTCCGGATGTGGGCAGGAAGGATGTATTCGTTCGGGCTGCTTACAACGTAGACTTACGCACACACCAGTGGGAGACTCAGTTTCTCCGACAGGGACGACAATCCTGTCCCTCACATACCCTCAGACGACGATGCGCACCATAGATGAGGAAGAAACGGACGGTCGGGCACATTCGTTGACGTCAGAAGGACCAAGGGAGGAAGAGAAAGGACCCACGATGCCAACCCATATGTCGCCCCATCCACAACAACAACAGCAGCAGCGACAGTCCCACGGACTCCAGACGCAACATAACATCCAGGACGCGATGGACATGGACGCGTACATTGTCCCGACCCCGGCTTTCCTAGCTGAAGGTGAAACGACGCTGGATTGCCTCTCACATTCGGGTACGGATGTCCACGTTCGAAAGCAACGTTCGCCTCGATGACGCAAGCGACGTAGGCGGACCCCTTCTGACGATTGCCTCTTACACACGGCCGGTCAAGAAGGTGACATCTCGTCAGACGGCATGGATGCTGCGCCTGGTGAAGATCTAAGTGGTGTAGATGGTTCGCTTGACCATACCACGAGTGCCCAGTTACTTCTTGCACCACAGATGCAGCAGGTCGCGTCGATGGATGGCGCTCCGTCCACCTCTTCCAAAGACGACGTGGGTGAAAGAGATGTAGGTGTCGATCAGCTACAGAGCATCGTGTTGAACCTACAGTGGTCTGACGACGTTGAGGAACTTCCTGGAGAGGGCACAAGTGACAGGGAAGGGGTTGGCTACTCCAAGACGGTAACTGTGTAACGGGTTCGGTGAGTCCGGCATCTCTAGCAGTTATCTTCGATTGCCATGGTGTCTACCCTAGGTGAAGAGGCTAAGCAGCACATCTTTCACCTTGCTACAATCAATATCAATGGGATAAGGGTTCAACAAAAACAGACAATGCTACAACGCATGCTCGACGCGGCACTCTTACAGTAAGCATGTGTCGCTAGTTCCCCAGACTTCTACGGATATACAACCCACATCTCCCACGCCTCTTCTACCGATTGTGATGTGGCTGTCCTGCTACGGGAAGGCTTGGCGGCTACGGACGTACTGTACCTACCGAGTGCAAGAGCCATGGCCGTAACTGTCAACGGTGAACGACTCATCAATGTATATACCCCTTCAGGATCAGGGATACGGAGATATCGAGCCCGCTTTTTTTCGGAAGATATTACGCGTCTCTGTATGAGCCGCATACATGATATGGTGATCGGAGGCGATTTTAACTGTACTTTATCTCCGTCTGATTAGCAGCCACATCACGTCCCGTGTGCGGAATCGGATATGCTAGTGCGTGACCTCCACCTGCTCGACACGTGGCGCCACATCCATGGCCCAGCTCCTGGTTACACCCATCATACAAGTCATTCGTCAAGTCGGTTAGACAGGAGTTACGTCACAAGCACCCTTTCGACGGCGACGAGAGGAGCAGAGCTCTGGCCCACTGCATTCACCGACCACACAGCCTATATTTGCACCATTGCCCTCCAACCTGCACGTGTGTGGTGCAGCAGGCCCCCCTGGAAACTGAACGTCACCCATCTGGATGAGCCGTCATGTAACTGTGCTATCGAAGAGTCGTGGACCGCGTCCTTACAGCTTCGTGGCCGTTACTTATCGACCCTCAGTTGGTGGATTGAATGTGCGAAGCCTGCTCTTACTTAGGCGCACCTTCATGGTTTACGGCCGGGAAGCGGCGGCGTAGAGGAGGAGCACGGAAAACTTTTATTACACCGTCCTAAGGATATGTCTTGCTATGGAGCCCTCACCTGACAGGCATATCATTGTCAATCGCGCGAAAGCGCAGCTTGTCTCCTTAGCACGCCATCATTTACAGGGCGCTGTTATACGGTCGCGTGCTCCAGACAGGCTACAATCAGAAAGGCCATCTATGCACCACGAGCTCTTAGAGCGCAGGAGGCGCCGTAGGGCGCTGATTACCGACGTTATAACGGACGACGGTCGACACCTGGTAGAACAAGCAGATATAGCAGAAGCCTTCTACGGGCATTACGCTCATCTTTATTCAGCAGTGCTCCCTGATTTGGCGACGGTAGACACCGTTTCTGCACATGTCCACGGTACAGTTCCACCAGACGTGGTACCGACTTTACTGGGAGAAATGACAGAAGCGGAAGTGCTCGACGCCATTCGTAAAGGTGCTCCCCATACATCACCAGGAATCGACGGACTATCATTAGAGTTCTATCGAGCCTTTAAACAACTGTTGGTACCGTGTTGGGTTTGTAATTTGTCAGGAATTGGTGTCCTCAGGTATACCGTTGTCTGCACCCTTCTTGGAAAGACTGATAGCACCCATCTATAAGCCGAAGGGATGGGATAATGTCCGCGATTATCGCCCCTTAACGTTGTTGAACAGCAACTTCAAGATCTTTTCGAGGCACACTATTGCACGTCCTGTCCAGCGTTCAGACATCCTTGGGGGGACCCAACAACATCAGAACTGCGTTATGTCGTTACAGAGATCTCACCTCCCTTGCACGGGTGAGACGTTTTCCAGCAGCCATGGCGTCTATCGACTTTAGCCAGGCTTTTGATCGTGTGGGCTACACTTTCCTCACGGCCGTTCGTTGACACGCCTTCTACATGGTGCTACATCTCGAGTTCTTGTTAATGGAAGACTGACGGCACCCATGCCGATCAGTGCGACAGGGATGTCCATTACGTACATTGTTATTTGCATTGGCCTTTGAACCTCACTGAGATACAGTTTGGCATTGCATCTACCTCTGCACCGCGTGTGCGGATGATTTGATGATCGTCATACGTGGAGCTGCCGATATGGCTGTGGCTTTGGACTGCATTGCAACCTACGGTACAGCTTCTGGTAGCCAAATCAACGTTGACAAGTCCGTCGCCTTGAGCATCGGGAAGGGGCTACCGCCGGAACACATTCCCCCCTTATGCTTCAGTGATACTGTCCGCTGCTTGGGCTTAGATTTCATGAAAGACATGCGACGCGCGACGACGCTCAATTATCGACGCCTTCTTAACCAAATTCGGGCCGGAATTGCAAATCAGCGCTTGCTGTCCCTCAACATCGTTCAGCGGGCGCATTATGCCAATGTATACCTTGCGTCCCGCATACCGCATGCCGCTCAAACGCTATCCATTCCGAACCCCTTGGCGCGTAGCATTATGGCAGCGCTGGGATACTTCGTCACCGCTGGTATGTTACTGAAGATCAGATACGTATCTCTTACTCTCCCCAAGAAAAAAGGTGGTCTCGGCCTAGTTAATGTAATTGACATTGCTGTTGCCCTCTATGTCTGCTGTGCCGTTGTCCTACAAGCCTCACGAGTTTGCTTCTGACAACGCTACGACCTGCTTCACTAACAGCGCCGGTGCCGCTACAGGACATCCCAGCGTCCCTCTTTTACATAGGACGTTTCTCTTTAGAACAAAGTTACTTCAGTGCAGCGCTCACGACACCATGAATGGCCACAACTCGACGCCTCTATCACAACATGCTGCAACGCTACTCCTTAATGTGGTCGAACTAAAATATCCTGATGTACGGTGGCACGTGGTGTGGAAGACTGTACACGATGTCATGCATGATTCCGATGTTGTCTCCCAATGGAACGTAGTCGTTCATGGGAAGCTGGTGACACAAGAACGTCTCTACAATATCCACATGGCAGAATCTCCAAATTTTGTGGGTTGTAGTACAGTAGATTCTGACGAGCACCGCCTTAGCTGTGTTTGGCACCTTGTGCGGCAGATGCTGGGTTATCTCTTGCGAGTTACGCCGGAGCATATATCTGCAAGCACGTTATTGTTTCCGGATGAGACATTTCACCCCAAGACTCGGACCAACTCCGTGACCTGGATACGTGGACATGCGGTCCATTACCTCTATCGTGAGGGACACAAGAATTTACTTGACTTCTGGCTCTATTTGCAAACAGAACATCATGCTATTGCCGGCGTACCGGATATCGACGATGCTTCGCAAACTACCCATTGAGTGCCTTACACAGCCCACCGTGTAGTTGGAATGTTCCAGGTAGTGGTAGATGAGGTCAGAACGAAGTGCAGACGACCATTTTTTGAACTATCTGTATCAGTGGGCGCAGTTGCTTAAAAGCCTGACTACGAAGTGGTAGCTTTATTTTCATGTTATTTATGTTTACTATCTTCGATGGTGTCTTTATTCTGTTTTAGTTTTCCAGGCTTGACTATCCATGACTGTTCGCACATTGATATCTGTATGTCCATGCTGTACATAACGAAAAAAGTTGGTAGAGCACTTGCGCGCGAGAAGAAAAGGTCCCGAGTTCGAGTCTCGGTCCGGCACACAGTTTTAATCTGCCAGGAAGTTTCAAATCAGCGCACACTCCGCAGCAGAATGAAAATTTCATACTGAAAACAGCAGTGAATTTGGCAAAAAAAAAAACCAAAATCTGCAAAAAATTACAAAGAAATTAGCAAAAGATAACATTGAAGTTGACCACAAAAAAAAGTTTTTCCCTGTCCCTATCAATAAGTGACTCCAGCTGGTTCTGGCGTAACTGAAGAACCTTGTGAACTATCTTCCTCGCCTTATCGAGACCATTTTATTAGAGTTATAGACCGTGTTACGCCGTATTAGCCTCATGCATCGTAGGAGGGGAGAATAACATTTTTTGCCGGCCGCGGTGGTCTAGCGGTTCTAGGCACGCAGTCCGGAACCGCGCGACTGCTACGGTCGCAGGTTCGAATCCTGCCTCGGGCATGGATGTGTGTGATGTCCTTCGCTTAGTTAGGTTTAAGTAGTTCTAAGTTCTAGGGGACTGATGACCACAGTAGTTAAGTCCCATAGTGCTCAGAGCCATTTGAACCAATAACATTTTTGGCCGGTGTGCTTATTATGTTAATCATTTTACAGCTTGTAGCTGTTTTCCATAAAGACACAAAATAAATTACTACATACAGCATAGATGTGTTCATATTCATGTCGCAATATTTATTGCATCTGTTGCTAAAAATTAAAATTTGCGATTTTTATTCAATCGTTGGCGCACAGCATTAGTTTCCCAGCGGCAAACCCAATTATCTGTGCTCTGGAATACGCTACGATGCGTACTAATGAACAAAATCACCTGTAATTGGCGGGCTATCAGATAAATTATATAAATTTATGTTTTAATGCATCCCATGCATAGCTGCTGTTCGTCGCTGAAGTTAGAAGACTCGTGTACTCATATCCAATATAATTTATACGCACTATCGTTGAAAACAAAATTAAAATGTAGCAAGTTACGCGTAAGCCACTACTGAGGTTTCTTGCTAAAGACTTTATAGAGAAATCGCTCCAAGGGAGATTGGGTAAAAATGCATTCTTTAATTCTGCATCAGTGTACTGCACCTTCTTTCAAAGGAATGATCAAATCTGAGTGGTTTGCACTGAAGTTGATCGAAGGCAGAACAATCTTTTTAAATTTAACTGAACTGTGTTTACCGATATCGCTTCTGGGAAATCGGTATGCCTGCAAGGCAGTAGCTTTCATTAGGTGTACTTGGTACTCTACAAATTTGTGTGTCCGTTGCTTCTGATTCAAGTAGCATCTGGAATTCGGTTATAGCACAGCAAGGTATGCAAGTTATACCGAGTAAATGATTCTATAATCTAACCTGTAACAAACGAAGTACGGATTTTAAGAAGTGCACGGTAATGATTGATTTATTAATGGAATTACCACAGTGAAACTCAGTATTTTTGAATTACTTTGCATGGCATATGCAAGCCTTTCGATTTGACGCCACTTCGGCGACTTGCGCGCCGATGGGGATGAAATGATGATTATTAGGACAACACAATACCCAGTCCAGAACCGGAGAAAATCTCCGATCCAGCCGGGAATCGAACCCGGGCCCTTAAGATTGACATACTGTCACACTGACCACTCAGCTACCGGGGGCGGACACTATATCGTATACAATGAAAGCGACAAAAAATTCCCTCATGCAGGGTTTTCACTTGGACCACCAGCTTGGCAGCTGTAAACCTTACCCCCGTCCACTAAGCTAGCTCTGTCGAAACGTACACTACTGGCCATTAAAATTGATACACCACGATGATGACATGCTACAGACGTGAAATTTAACCGACGAAGAAGATGCTGTGATATGAATATGATAAGCTTTTCAGAGCATTCACACAAGGTTAGCGACGGTGACAACACCTACAACGTGCTGACATGAGGAAAGTTTCCAACCGATTTCTCATACACAAATAGCAGTTGACCCGCGTTGCCTGGTGAAATGTTGTTGTGATGCCTCATGTAAGGAGGAGAAACGAATACCATCACGTTTCCAACTTTGATAAAGGTCGGGTTGTAGCCTATCGCGATTGCGGTTTATCGTATCACGACATTGCTGCTCGCATTGGTCGAGATCCAATGACTGTTAGCAGAATATGGAATCGGTGGGTTCAGGAGGGTAATACGGAACGCCGTGCTGGATCCCAACGGCCTCGTATCACTAGATGTCGAGATGACAGGCATCTTATCCGCATGGCTGTAACGGATCGTGCAGCCGCGTCTCGATCCCTGAGTCAACAGAATGGCACGAATGGCAAAACGTGATTTTTTCGGATGAATCCAGGTTCTGTTTACAGCATCATGATGGTTGCATCCGTGTTTGGTGACATTGCGGTGAACGCACATTGGAAGCGTGTATTCGTCATCGCCATACTGGCGTATCAACCGGCGTGATGGTATGGGGTGCCATTGGTTACACGTCTCGGTCATCTCTTGTTCGCATTGACGGCAATTTGAACAGTGGACGTTACATATCAGATGTGTTAAGACCCGTGTCTCTAGCCTTCATTCGATCCCAGCGTATCCCTACATTTCGGCAGGATATTGCACGACCGCATGTTGCAGTTCCTGTACGGGCCTTACTGGATACAGAAAATGTTCGACTGCTGCCCTGGCCAGCACATTCTCCAGATCTCTAACCAACTGAAAATGTCTGGTCAATGGTGGCCGAGCAACTGGCTCTTCACAATACGCCAGTCACTGGTCTTGATGAACTGTGGTATCGTGTTGAAGCTGCATGAGCAGCTGTACCTGTACATGCCATCGAAGCTCTGTATGACTCAATTTCCAGGCGTATCAAAGCCATTATTACAGCTAGAGGTGGTTGTTCTGGGTACTGATTTCTCAGGATGTATGCACGTAAACTGCGTGAAAATGTGATTACATTTCAGTACTAGTATAATATATTTGTCCATTGAATACCCGTTTATCATCTGCATTTCTTCTTGGTGTAGCAATTTTAATTGCCAGTAGTGTATTTATCGTTAAAGAGGATAAGTAGGTACGAATAACACGTCAACATCGATTTCCTCTGAAGCTAGGCGCCGTCGCATGAACGGCCCCTAGCCAGTTATTCACGGGAAGTTCCCCTAAAACGTAGCTAAAACTCATCAAAATCCGTGATCAGCAGGTTAGTCATACACATATATAGTCGCATAATGTTGCGGTAACGTCCAATATTTTCTGGTTTGTAGGATGCCACTAACGCTGAGCGCATCGCAAATGAGTTCGCTGTGACTGAGGTCGTGGCTTTTAGAAGTTTTTCCTCGAAGCGTCGTTCTTCCACCGAGTGACAAGATAGCAGGTTATCCAAAAGTATCATAGACTATGTTATCTCGATAGAACGTTTCACTTAACTGAGAAACGTTAAGTGCAGGCGGATTAATTTTATAATTGACGGAATTCGATCGTCACGCAAATTTTCATTGCTTAATGTATGCAGTCACGCGAAGTGTGGGAATTATCAGTTAGAAAATCTGTTCAGGTTACGATCGACAGCAGATCCAGGGGCGGTGAAGCGCCACCTTGCGGCAGGGCCGGTTTGTTCTCTCACTATCCTTTAAACAATCAGTCCACCTACCTGTATAGGTTTCAGGTTGTCTGCCGCTTCACTATGCTATGGTAGATACTCGTTTACCCGATAAAAGCAGCCTTGACGAAAAGTCAGATAAATACCTACCACCCAAAGGTCATGGAACTCCAGTCCATGGGCAGCATCTGAAAGGTATATGAACTTTCGGGCGTTCGGGATCCTTGCATGAAAATCTCTAACATTTCCTGTAAGCTGGTTTATTGTCTTTAAAACACAAAGAATGGCTAACAAGTCCTTATTTAATATTTCGACACTAATTATGCAATGTTAGTGACTTTTTCTGTAACAAGCTGACACCCAAAAGCAGCCAGAAGATATATAATCCGACCCGATATATTAAACGTCCTAAACAGTCTCTGACTGACGACAGCTTGCAAGTTAACACAATCAGTCTATCAATAGTCCTCTTCCACAGACGTTCTCGGCGCAGTCTTTCGTAATTTCAACAAAACACGCTATGGGCAGTTTACTTTTGACTTTAAGCCTCCTAAAATAAATCACTCACAAACTTTCTCAAAATACTCAGCACTGTACTCCCTTTTGATCATCTACACAAAAACCAATCAACGCGCGGAGTTCTTCATTTTGGTGCAAATTTGATCAGAGCGATACAAAATAAGTGTTAACAAATGACGGCTCCCGAGCGACCACTCATAGTGGTTTTCTAAGCTTACCTTCTGATTTTTAGTTTCCCCAATTTTGAGTTTCGCTCCCACTGCTACTGATTTCCAGTTTGGTTTTTTTTATCTTTCCCTAAGTCACAGACCGGGCGCTAATGACCGTAGCAGTTTTGCGCACTAAAACCATAACAAAAAAAAATCCGCATTCAAACGCGCGGAAAATGCTGAACTCCTATTGGCTAGTATGTTAAGCAGCCAATCAAATCATCTCGCGCACTTGTGTACGCGCGGTATTTCTAATGTCAGCCAATCAGATTACCACACGTAAATTAAACTAGAAATCTCGTAATTTCGAAACCAGATAAAATTTAGGGAAAACAAAACATTGTGCCTTTCCACAAAATAAATTACTAATAAATTTAATACCCAACGCTCCTTCTAGCTGCCTTTTACGAAATAAATCTCAGTCGGACATACGTCACAAATTCCTCTATTACACGAAAATTTTCTCTCACTTACATTTATATTTTTAATTAAATCTCACATTCTCACTCTATGTATATTCTTCATTCACTCTCTCAGCCTCTACAAAAGACTCATACAACCAAAACAGAATGAAATAATAATTTTCGAATGCACTATTAATTATGTCAAGAAGCTGTGGCAATGAAACTACAGGAAATTGCAGGAAATTGGATTACATAAACCTACCCTCGTGGTTGTATTTTCAGTTAATACTATAGATGAATACATTACTGTAGCTAACGCGATTTCACAATGCCAGAACGGTTACTGTGTGTTTTAGGTAAAACTTTTTATCTCCGAAAGTAGTGAAGTTACTGATTTGGAATTTTAATACTGTGGTTGTGTTATCCATAGAATTTGGAATATAAAGTATGAAAAATATCGATTAATATTTAATAGTACTTCTTCAGATTGATAGAGAGTGTGTGTAACGTATTGAAAGCAGCATTAGTCAATTACACCGCTCGCGAGGCCCAGTAGCCAGCGTCAGGCGTGCGAGAGTGAGAACCAACGCCTCTTCTCCTCTCCTCCCGACTCCATGGCAAGCTACGTTTCCAACGCAAGGTGACAACTCGTAATAAATTTCTACGTTTCAACCTGTCGACGAAAAAAATGTAACAAACCAGTTATTTAAAATTTTTCATAACTATTGTAAGGCCATTATGTTAGTTGGATATAATAGTGAGATCGATCTTAGGAGAAAAGAGATATAATTTCTTTGCTCATTCTAAGAACGGTAGCCATAAATCATCCTCGGTTTCGTTCAGAAGAATCTTATCGTCTGGGCACGTTATCAATTGCACCTGTCCCCGTTGCAGTACAATTCTCACCTGAACATAAATTCCGCGCCCTTCCCTAATTCTTTCCTTACATAAGCCGCCCCCCCCCCCCCTCAAATCCTCCACCGCCCACCAACCTTCAATTAAGCCGTCAAGGGAGTGAACCTCGAGATCATGGCGGAAATAAATTCTACCCCGATCTGCATGTCTACACCGCCATCCGTATCCGCAATATTTATTGTGACGTTTACCTTGTGCACCTGTTTATCGAATGTCGATCCATCATCGACCACTTCATCAATGACGGAGCGTTTATTTACCTCAAGCACCATGAAGCTAAATCCTCCAAATAAGAGCCCCAAGTCATCCCATGGCTCCGCTACGCCCAACACGACTACCAAACCATTGAATTCAAAACTCACCGACCTGTCCTAACTGCAAGTCTCTCCATAAAACAACACACATCATCATCTTATCAAGCATTTCACATTTATCTACCAAAATTTTTCCGTGCACTGCAAAAACGCGGCACGTTGGAACGGTACACGCCATACATGGCAATGAGGGACGACGGTATTGAACAATAGTAAAAAGAAAAAAAAGCAGTTGTTCCGTCCAAAAATCACCACGGATTTAGACAATATCACTTGCGCGAAACTCATCTGCCCTTCTCTCACAGAATATCCTGCGAACCGCCGATGAAGGGCAACACGCAGATTCCATATTCCTAGTTTTGCGGGAAGTGTTTGACACGGTGCCCCACTTCAGACTGTTAATTAAGGTCCGAGTGTACGGAATACGTTCTCAGATAGGTGAGTAGTTCGAACACTTCATAAATAAGTCAGTACGTTGTCCTGTAGGGCGAGTGTTGATACGAGACAAATGGTTCAAATGGCTCTGAACACTATGGGACTCAACTTCTGAGGTCATAAGTCCCCTAGAACTTAGAACTACTTAAACCTAACTAACCCTAAGGACAACACACACATCCATGCCCGAGGCAGGATTCGAACCTGCGACCGTAGCGGTCGTGCGGGTCCAGACTGTAGCGCCAGAACCGCTCGGCCACCAGCGGCCGGCGATACGAGACAATGGTATAGTAACAGTGCCCCTGGGAAGTGTGATAGAATCACTGTTGTTGTGCGAAAAGTGGCAATTAGCACTAAACAAAGAAAAGTGCGAGGTCATCCACATGGGTACTAAAAGAAATCCGATAAATTTTGGGTATACGATAAATCGCACAAATCTAAGGGCTGTCAGTACCTAGGGATTACAATTACGAGCAAGTTAAATTGGAAACACCACATAGATAATATTGTGGGGAAGGCGAAACAAAGACTGCGCTTTGTTGGCAGAACACTTAGAAGATGCGACAAACCCACTAAAGAGCCAGCCCACAATACACTTGTTCGTCCTCTGCTGGAATATTGGTGCGCGGTATGGGATCCTTACCAGGTAGTATTGACGGAGGACATCGAAAAAGTGCAAAGAAGTGCAGCTCGTTTCGTGCTATCGTGTAATAGGGGTGAGAGTGTCACTGATATGATACGCGAGTTAGGGTGGCAGTCACTGAAACAAAGGCGGTTTTCTTTG
This sequence comes from Schistocerca piceifrons, assembly GCF_021461385.2. Classification (NCBI taxonomy): domain Eukaryota; kingdom Metazoa; phylum Arthropoda; class Insecta; order Orthoptera; family Acrididae; genus Schistocerca; species Schistocerca piceifrons. The sequence goes on from NC_060144.1 coordinate 138,122,206, forward strand.
CGGCGAGATCTATTTAAGAAATTTCAATCACCAACTTTCTCTTCCGAATGCGTAAATATTATGTTGACACCCACCTACGCAGGGAGAAATTTTCATCATAATAAAATAACAGAAATCAGACCTGGAACAGAAAGATTTAGGTGTTCCTTTTTCCCACGCGCCATTCGAGAGTGGAATGGTAGAGAAGTAGTATGAAAATGGTTCGATGAACCATCTGCCAGACACTTAAATGTGAATTGCAGAGTAACCATGTAGATGTAGATGTAGATATTCTCTGTATTCAAAAATGATCTGACCGAAAGTGTGAGAAGAAACCTGCGACTGTTCGCTGATGACGCTGTAGTTTTCAGGAAAGTGTCATCGTTGAGTGATTGCACGAATATACAGGGTAACTTGAGAATTTATATTTAGCGTGACGAATGCTAGGTTAAATGTAAGCAAAGACCTCCGCGGAATTTGTCACAGTCAATAAAATTCTTCTGGGTTTGTGACCGCAGTGTCAACGTGTAAAATTGTCCGACGTTTCGGGCACTGTTGAAAGTGGCCTTCATCAGGATTTTTTTTTCAGCAAAAACGACCTGAGGAAGGCCATCTGCAACAGTGGGCGAAACGTCGGAGAATTTTACACGTCGACAGTGCGCTCACATACTCTGAAGGGCCGACCGAAGTGGCCGCGCGGTTCTGGCGCTGCAGTCTGGAACCGCGAGACCGCTACGGTCGCAGGTTCGAATCCTGCCTCGGGCATGGATGTGTGTGATGTCCTTAGGTTAGTTAGGTTTAACTAGTTCTAAGTTATAGGGGACTAATGACCTCAGCAGTTGAGTCCCATAGTGCTCAGAGCCATTACTCTGAAGGATTTTATTGAGAATGATAGATTGTCCCAACTGTAGAAAAATGTAAGTTTATGCAGACGATTAGGAAAAAGATTCTCGTAATGATCGAATATAGCATTAGCTGTGTGCTGCCTGACACAGTCACGAAGATTAATTATCTATCTTTGACACTGCAAATTGATATGAAATAGTACGAGCACTTAAGGTCGTTAGTAGAGAAGGCGAATGGTCGACTTCGCTTTGCCGGGAGAATCTAGAAAAGTGTACCTCATCCACAAAGAAGATCGCGTACAGAACACTTGTTTGACCCATCCTTCAGTGCTGGTGAGTGTTTAAGATCCCTACCAAGTGGAAGTAGAGGAAGACGTCGAAGTAGTTGAGACGCGTGCTGCTAGATTTGTTACCTGTAGATTCGATCGACACGCGGGTATTACGTAGGTGCTTCGTGAACCCAAATGGTAATCCCTTGAAGGAAGACGACATTCTTTTCGTGAAATTCTGCTGAGAAAATTGAAAAAAGAACTGACAGAAACTCCAAAAAGATTCATCTGCCCCATTTCCCTTAAGGACGGCGAAGTCAAGATAAGAGAACTTAGGGCCCGTAAGGTGACATATCGATATCGTTTTTCCCTCGCTCCATTTGGGAGTGGAACAGGAAAGCGATTGACTAGTAGTAGTAGTACGAGATACCCTCCGCCAGGCGCCATATGTTACCTTATGGCCTCTATATGTAGATTAAATCAGGTAGTCAGACTACAGAAATTGAATTTACTACACACACGAATTGTTACATAAACATACATTACACGAACATACACTATGCATACACACACTGAGCCTTCTTGTTTTTGGCTGGGATATGTTGTCCCAGAAATACAGCATTAGTCTAAATGATGGACCCATTTCAAAACTTCGTATTTATTCAAGTACAAATCCAAAAGGAACAAGTTTTATATCAATGAAAAGAGGAAGTTTCAAAGTTTTTTTTCATAATTTTTGATATCAAATTAATAAATGTAATAATTTGTAATTAATTACTTTTTAATAATTATTTAATAACTATAAATGTGATAAATGTTACAAATGTTCAACGTGGCCACCGTTGGCTGCACGGCAAACAGCGACGCGGCAGCCAAACTCGTCCCACACACGCGAAAGCGTATCTGCTGTTACTGAGTGCACGGCAACAGTGATCCGGTTCCGCAGATCGTTCAGGGTGGTTGGTAGAGGCGGGATGTAGACAGCTTCCTTCACATAACTCCATAAGAAATATTTGCAGGGTGTGAGATCAGGAGATCTCGGTGGGCAGAAGCGCAGAGCGAGGTCCTCAAGTCCCCTGCGGCCGACCCAATGCTGAGTATATGAAGATGGTATCTGTTCTTTCGGACATGCCCTAAAGAACAGATACCATCTTCATATAGTTAACGCTAACCGGCCATTGACCTTCCTCTCCTGTGCGGATGCACACGAACTGCCCAAACTCTTACGGGACTCGGTAAGATTGTCTGCCGCGAGTAATGAGTGAAATGGGCAGGGGCACTACGAATGTAGTGTGCAGACATCAAGTTGGGAATGTGCGTCTCACGGGCAGCGTGCAAGGGATAAATCCCTGCAGTCACACTATCCTCTGTGCCCTCGGTGACTCAGGTGGATAGAGCGTCTGCCATGTAAGCAGGAGGTCCCGGGTGCGAATCCCGGTCGGGGCACACATTTTCAACTGTCCCCGTTGGTCCATATCACCGCCTGTCGACAGCTTAAGGTCATGATTTAATTACCATTTAGTGCTGATGAACTGAGTCATTCAAAAAGCCTCGTACATCACGGTGCCAGTGGGGTTGAGCTCCATCCTGTTGGAAAATGAAGTGCTGGAAATCTTACATAACTTGAGGGAACACCCATTGTCCCAACATGTCCAGGTACGTGATTCTCGTTACAGTTCTTTCCACACACAAAAATGGTCCATAAATCTTTGTATGGGATACGGCACAGAACGCGTTGATCTTCGGTGAGTCTCTTTCGTGTTGTAATGGTGAATGTGGATTTTCCAAGCCCCATTTGCGGACATTGTATCTGTTAACTTTTCCACTAAGGTGGGTCTAAGGCGCTGCAGTCATGGACTGTGCAGCTCGTCCCGGCGGACGTTCGAATCCTCCCTCGGGCGTAGGTGTTTGTGTTTGTCCTTAGGATAATTTAGGTTAAGTAGTGTGTAAGCTTAGTGACTGATGACCTTAGCAGTTAAGTCCCATAAGATTTCACACACACACACACTAAGGTGGAACGTCGCTTCATCGTTAAAAATTACACGCTGTAGAAATGCCTCATCCTCCATCTTGCCGACATATAACGACAAAATGCGAGACGTATCTCTTTGTCATTGTGGTTGAGAACCTGCACAAGTTGTAATCGGTAGGGCTTGTACAGCAAACGCCGTCTCAGAACTTTCCATACAGTTTGATTGGGTATTCCAAGTTCTCGACTGTCTCTGTAGGTAGACTTACTGGGACTGCGCACAAAACTTTCTTGAATTCGTCAGATATCATCCTGTGACACACGCGGTCGGCCTGTGCTTTATCCTTTGCACACACTTCCAGTCTGTTTAAGTTGCTTAAACTAATGGCTAATGCTTTTGCGAGTTTTGAACACCGAATTTGGAACGAAAAGCCCGCTGCAATGCAGTTCGCGACTCGCTTTTCGCGAACTTAAGAAAATATAGTGCTCAAAACCGACAGTGAAACGGGATGACCGCTCTATTGCCGCTCGAACTCTGCCGGCCGCTTCTGAAACAATCACCGCCCGCCATAAACTTTGAAACTTCCTCTTTTCATTGGTATAAAGTTTGTCCATTTTGGATTTTTACTTGAATACATACGAATTTTTGAAAATGTGTCCATCATTTAGTACATCCCTGTATATTAAAATCAATTTGAATCTCCCGGTGTGATCACAGTTACGGGAGGTTTCCCTTGGTCCTGAAGCACATGCCCTAACTGAAAATCTCCTCCTAAATGTTGCAGATTGAGACTTCGTCTTCTCCACTACCAGCTCGTCTCATCTTTGGTTGAAAATTCTTCGGCTCTAGAATGGATCGAACCTCGAACAACCCACTCTGACCTGCTTGGTAGGAAAAAGAATAAAGACACATCCATTGCGAGGTAGAAGTTATTAAGTTTTGGAGACTCTTGATCGTTGTTTGTTTTGTAACCGATGGATTTGGTTAATGCGCTGAATCAAGACTTTTCCATGCCACAGGCCTCACAACGAACTTGAGTTGGCAACATGAGTTCACTTACATTGTCGGCCGCGGTGGTCTAGCGGCTCTAGGCGCTCAGTCCGGAACTGCGCGACTGCTACGGTAGCAGGTTCGAATCCTGCCTCGGGCATGGATGTGTGTGATGTCCTTAGGTTAGTTAGGTTTAAGTAGTTCTAAGTTCTAGGGGACTGATGACCACAGATGATAAGTCCCATAGTGCTCAGAGCCATTTGAACCATTTTTCACTTACATTACACCGTCTGCCCAGAAAGACCGGAACTTGATTTTATTCCTGGCGTGCAAGCGACGTCAGCGCAGTAAATACTGTGGCATATTCAGTTAACAACTTTAAACAACAGATTTGCATTCGACCAGTCAGTTGTCAGCACGCTCAAAGATGTTGAGTCACAAATCGAAATGGAGCAACTTCTCTTTCGTAAATCAAGTGAGAAGAGAAAAGCGTGTCCAAAGTATGTCACGCACACATCGTGACGCCCAGTCAAAAACAACGACGCGCTGACGCCCACCGCGGTTTAACTGTAAAAAAATTCATTACTCGTGGCGAGACTTGGTGTTATGAGTACGAACCTATCACAAAACGACGAATTGCAGAAATTCATGTGAAGAGTCAACGCTTTGACGGCATAACCGACGTTCGAGCCAATATGATTCGCAAGTTGAACAACATTCAAAAGAAGGACTTTTCTGGAAGTTTCGACGATCTGTGCGTTTTTCTCAAGTGTGTGGTGGGGGTGGTGGAGGTAGGGGGAGAAGGGCACTGACATCACCCATTAAAACCGTCTCTTACCCTTTCTATATTGTTTACTAATTCAGAATAGAAATATTTTGATCTGAGCGGTAGACAGATTGAAATATGAGAGGACGAGTGCTCCTGTCGGTCACAGCCAAAGTTATTAATACTGCTAACGTTAGCTACGGTAGTTTCCTGGGGAGTGTGTATACTGTTTAATACATGAATAACTGCAAGGAAAGGTAGTACTTAGGGTAAAATAGTATTCAGTGTAAAACAGCATTGAATTTACAACTGGTGGGAAGGAAGGAATATTACAGTTTAATGTCCCGTGGATACCGAGGTGAATTAGGAGCGTTTTATAGCTGGTAACGTAAACATATTTGTTCGATTTCCTCGTTATTTCAATTTGGACACGGTTTACAAAATGGTTTTCATGTTGCCTGTACTTACCAGTTAAGACATTCTGGCTTCGTTTTGTTTGCATTACAATGCTCAAATCGAACGAAATAATACTGGAAGAAAGAAAATTAAATCAGAAAAAATTTTGCACCTGGTACATAGGGATCTCAAATCGGGAAAAGTGCAACAACAGAGGAAAGAAGGAATGTTAGGGTTTAATTTCATGTTAATGTCCAGATCAGTAGAGAAGGAATACAGGTTCTGATTGGACAAGGATGGGGAATGGAATCAGCTGTGTACTGTCCGAAGGAATCACTCCATATTTCATGTTACGCAATTCAGGCGAACTATGGAAAACCTAGATCGAAGTTAAGTGCAGACAAAACCTCCTCATATAGCACGTCTCAGAGCACAGTTGTGGCGTCACCGTCATAAGGCAATGGGATACGTGGCAGCGGTAATTTTATTTCCCCGCCTACACTCGTTTTTGACTCTATACTAGGAAATTACGGAAGTTTAAAGAAGAAATTATGTAACAGGCTTGAAAATATGCTGCGGAACATCTCCACTTCAACGATACAGTCAGCATAGGTATCAACAATGCGATTTGATTGAAGGGCTACCTCTTGGATCTGGAATAATGGAGTCGTCCATGTCCTTGGAATTGCAGGAGACGCAAAATAGTATGTCACTGTATTCTGTGGAAGAGAATTACACATAGTAAAATTCTCGTAATAGTTAATCCGAGTAAAAATAAGGATTCACCGCAGTCTGCACTAACAAACACATTTTGGTTATATTACCTAAGAAAAATGGCTTACTGACAACGCCGACAGGAAATTTCGTGATGCGAGATGAACGAGAGCAGTTTACATCGCCGGTGACGGTCGAACAGCAGAGTAACAAACTGAATTAGTACTTCAATTGATATTGCCAAGTGAAACATATAAAACTGCAATGGACATGACATTGAATGGTGAACAAATGCTTTATATTTAATAGTGGCAATAATTACAGAGTTAGACAATGATGAACGAAGCTTACACCGCGCCACTGCGTCATAGCTGGATACTGCAACGGCAAGTAGGGATATGCTGCCACCATGCTGCATGATATTGTCTGTGTTGTTCGGATAACCACGGATGGCCTTATGGTCGCGACCGACAAGGGAATGGTCCAGTCCGACATGTCGAAACACACCAGGAAATTTTTCACACTGGAAGAATACACCGAAAGAAGTGCACTGTCCAAATTTTAGCTGCTAGCATGCACTGCCAGCATTAAAGAAAATGTAAAAGTTACTCGTTTTAGCCCCACAGAGAACCTCTTAGGATAGCGGTTTGTACGGTCCTTCCTGTCTGGTGATCGAATCGGCTAAGTATCAGGTGCAGCTGTGACAAAAGGGAATAGCGACGCGTAACACGAAATCTAGAGTGCAAACAAGCGAATTTCAAACCAGATCGAAAATGTCTCAGATCATTAATTTTTGGATAAATTGCAGTTGATTGGACTCGAGAGTCAACCCAGGATACGATGGCCGGTGCACAGTGACCAATTTTCGTCCACAGCGCTGGGTGAGTTCACTAGTGTGTTCAAAAGTGGACGCCGTCACTGTTTGTCACCTTCCCGTCCGTCAGCGATGGAAGAATCGAGGTGCACGCCCTGCAGTCGTTCTCAAACAATTTTAAGGAAACTGTCTGGTAAAAAATGTCATTTCTGCGTTACTTATAGCTTTATATGTTGGGTTCATAATGATGTGATCATCCTTTCGTTAATGGTCATAGTTATTGTGATATTTACATGGAAGTAAGTCACTGCGAGGAATTCGAAAAAGTTTGCAGTGAAAAATAGGGGTCGCTACGATTTTGCGTTTGGTGCATACTACATAATATGTTGCTGCCAATGAAATGTACACTACTGGCCATTAAAATTGCTACACCACGAAGATGACGTGCTACAGACGCGAAATTTAACCGACAGGAAGAAGATGCTGTGATATGCAAATGATTAGCTTTTCAGAGCATTCACACAAGGTTAGCGACGGTGCCGACACCAACAACGTGCTGCCATGAGGGAAGTTTCCAACCGATTTCTCATACACAAACAGCAGTTGACCGGCGTATCCTGGTGAAATGTTGTTGTGATGCCTCGTGTAAGGAGGAGAAATGCGTACCATCACGTTTCCGACTTTGATAAAGGTCGGATTGTAGCCTATCGCGATTGCGGTTTATCGTATCACGACATTGCTGCTCGCATTGGTCGAGATCCAATGACTGTTAGCAGAATATGGAATTGGTGGGTTCAGTGGGGTAATAGGGAACGCCGTGCTGGATCCCAACGGCCTCGTATCACTAGCAGTCGAGATGACAGGCATTTTATCCGCATGGCTGTATCGTGCAGCTACGTCTCGATCCCTGAGTCAACAGATGGGGACGTTCGGAAGACAACAACCATCTGCACCAACAGTTCGACGACGTTTGCAGCAGCACGGACTATCAGCTCGGAGACCATGGCTGCGGTTACCCTTGACGCTGCATTACAGTCAGGACCGCCTGCGATGGTGTACTCAACGACGAACCTGGTTACACGAATGGCAAAACGTCATTTTTTCGGATGAATCCAGGTTCTGTTTATAGTATCATGATGGTCGCATCCGTGTTTGGCGTCATCGCGTTGAACGCACATTGGTAGCATGTATTCGTCAACGCCATACTGGCGTATCACCCGGCATGATGGTATGGGGTGTCATTAGTTACACGTCTCGGTCACCTCTTGTTCGCATTGACGGCACTTAGAACAGTGGACGTTACATTTCAGATGCGTTACGACCCGAGGCTCTATCCTTCATTCGATCCCTGCGATACCCTACATTTCAGCAGGATTATGCACGACCGCATGTTGCAGGTCCTCTACGGGCCGTTCTGGATACAGAAAATGTTCGACTGCTGCCCTAGCCAGCACATTCTCCAGATCTCTCACCAATTGAAAACGTCTGGTCAATGGTGGCTGAGCTACTGGCTCGTCACAATACGCCAATCATTACTCTTGATGAACTGTGGTATCGTGTTGAAGCTGCATGGGCAGCTGTCCCTGTACACGCCATCCAAGCTCTGTTTGACTCTATGCCCAGGCGTATCAAGGCCGTTATTACGGCCAGAGGTGGTTGTTCTGGGTACTGATTTCTCAGGATCTATGCACTCAAATTGCGTGAAAATGTAATCACATATCAGTTCTAGTATAATATATTTGTCCAATGAATACCCGTTTATCATCTGCATTTCTTCTTGGTGTAGCAATTTTAATGGCCAGTAGTGTATCTATCGTATCGAATTATCTTCAGACTTGGGTAGAGGTCTCAGTCTATCACCAATCTCGAAAAAATTGATCTGATGTAGCACAGTCATTTGCGTCGCGCTGCGACAGCGGTAAAACCAGAACGAACTATCCACAACATTCCTCATATTTCATGAAAGATTTGAGATATCGGAAAGTGATTTTGGCAAATAACAGCAAGCAAAGAGTATTTTGCCGTATATTTACTATATAAAACCTCATTGTCTACAGTGTTATTCCACTAACTATGGGCTCTTTTAATTAAAGAATTTAATTCTTAAGGGCCATCGATAGCTGGCGAAACAACATATGCAGTGGATTTGGGAACAACATAACCGAAGACATTACACGTTTATTTTGTATCCAGGATGTGCTTTTCATAAGATACTGACCTTACTTTTCCTCAGTTCCTCATTTAATAAACTAATAAAACACTGTTTCAGAATTCTCTCGCAGTTATGTCTGCAGAACGTGTTAGTGAGACGACATTTTGTAAACTCCGCTGTGTTTTGTTAAAACAAGCAAATTTAAACATGGCAACAAGAGGAATGTTTAGGTTGTAGTCAAAATTTATCCCTCACGACGCTTCTCTGAATATTAGTAATGGTTAATAAGCCAAGCGAGAATAAATCTCTGCGTTTTCAGCAGAATTCTTTATAGATACTAACCAAAACGGAAGTGATGGATCTTTTTAAATGATCACCAAACAAGTTGTAAGAGGTCATGACAAAGGAATTTATTGCTAGCGCGCTCGAGCGGATGTAATTTCGATGGATTGCTCACGCGCTCCCTGTGATATGCAAGCTACAGTAGAATCACAGACCAGAGAGCAGTTTCAGTAGTAGTAGTCGTAGTTGTAGTAGTAGTAGTAGCTCGCAGTCGGGCGGTTGGGTCAGATCGCTCGTAGAGAGCAGTTGTCTAGTTGTATAGCTCACAGAGAGCACTTGTGTCCTGTATGGAATTACCGGGGCCGGTCGTAGAGAGCGATGGCGGTGCTTGAGAGATCTAGTAGAAAAAAAATAATAATATTTATTGCCAAGTGAATATGTTATTTGTAACAATTGATTTTGTACTATTGTTGTACAACTCCCATGTAAATATTTAAAAAAAAATCTTTTACTAATAATCTTTCTTATAAAAATAACATTTAACAATCATTCATCTGAATTTAAAGATTTTACTAATTTCTCATATCCATGGTCATCCCGATTATCGTAAAGAAAAATCAGTTGTATCTTTTTATACATTACAAATCTAGTGGCCAACATTGCACTGGGCTGTGCCAGAAAAGGTTCTTATGAGAGCAGATATATACACGTTATCCGGCGACTTCATTGAGGTAAGAATTTTCAATTTATTCAGAATGATTTTTCAGGGCCATGACGCAGCATTACTGACGCCCAGATTTACCAGTTTAGGTTCACAGTCAGTTAATTATGGAAAGGTTATATATGAGTCACGATTTTATTGAGAGGTTAGTCACCTTGTAATATCTGTTTATATTCGATGAATTATTCTGATAAAATTCTACCCTTGAATGACGTTTACTAATTTTCTATCTTCATACTCGCAGAATCCATGCGAAAAGTAGTTCATATAATAGCTATGCCGTGAGCGCATGAGTATTCTTTGTAGTACTCTCTCTGGTGGTTGTTAGAAAAAAAAAAGAAGATTGTCTTCGTGCCGATTAGCCTGAGCTTGGTTTGGAAGAACTGTAATCTGATTATTGAGATTTATAACAGAAGATAACTGATACGAACTGTACGATTAAAAAGGGAAATATATATATATATATATATATATATATATATATATTGCTCCTTTATACGGAAGGTGTGTATTTGACAATTGAGAATTAATGATATTCATCGATGTATTGCGTAGTTGTTAATCAGAAGGGAACTTCCGAAAGACTGGATACGAACCTGCATTTAATAATCCAAGAGTTCCATTACTTCTTCGGAACGTTAAACTTCATCAAAGCCAAATATCCGCTTGATCTGAGGTTTCCTGACTTATTATACAACGCTCCCAAAATTACGAGGCATTTTATTTGTGCAGATTAGCAGACTGCCGCAAAGCACGAGCCTGCAGAGAAGAAGAATCATCGCCTGATTTCATTCTAACAGGTAAAATTTCAGAATCACTTTGAGTGACTGAGCTATGACTGTGTTTCCTATCATGAATGATTGATTGCTCGAACGAATTGAGAGCTACAGAATTACGTAGATAGGAGGAAATATTACAGTGGCGCGAGTGTGACAGGACTCTCTTGGATTGTTATATAATATATGTATTTTTTGTTTCATGAAAACCAACGAGAACGAGAGGTAACTAATCTGAAGAAAGATTCGGTGCCCATATTAAAAGATTGCTGATACCAAGAAACGATTTCAACTATTGGACAACACCGAGACTACAGAACAAGGCCAGAGAAATCTATTTTTTTATCTTGTGGATAAAATAGTTTGAAATCAATTTAGAAAGAACTTTTTTCCAGATAGTAGTTAGATTGTAGAACTGTATATTGTGTGATTTTCGTGTCTGGACATTGAATTTTATACCATCTGTGAAGTAATTTGAAAGTTAAGTGTGTCTACGACAGTAAATTTGAAATGGTATTTAGTGACTAGAACCTGATATTGACAGTTATTTAATGGTATTGACTAGAGCGGCATTTAAAATGTCATTGAATCAGCAACGAGACGTGCAACAGCCTTCAGCTGTTTGCGCAGAAGCAGAGGCCACGGATAGCAATTCTGAGACTGTTGTGGCTAGCGGCAGCCATATAAATAATCAGAAAACATTCATACAACAGCTGATCAGACTGTTGTTGACACATTAGTTGTTATTATGCAACAGTTGTCTCTATTAGCTGAAGGCCAAGCGGAGGTAAAACGAGACTTATCCGTTATACAAAATGAACTCCAAAATCAATTAGCCGAAAATCAAACAGAATTACAAAATCAGATACGAGCAACCTTTACCGAATTAGATCAGAGATTAAATACCCAGACACAGGAAATAAAAGAACAGGCAGAAAAGACCGAACAGAATCTTATTGCTCAAATTGAGCAGGTCCGCCAACAAAGCCAAGAAAACAATAATAAATTAAAAGCGGAACTAACCGAATATGTATGCGTCAAAATTGACACGATACAAAAACAAGTAGAACTGTTTCTTCAAGAGAACATACAGTGTTCCGTAGCTATGATACCAGAAATTATAGAATCTCAAGATAATCTAAAGAAGCAATTTGACGAAGTGAAGGAAAAACAGACGACAGTGGAACATAGAATGAATGTACTTGCGGGAAAGTTTTCAGAAATGACATTAGAGCGGCAAAATTTTCCTTCGGGAACCATAGAAGAAACTGTGAAAGTAGCTTTACAGTCAATTTCAGAGAGTTCCGAGGAGAATTTTTTCATCAAAGGGTTAAAGGAAGTTCGAGAACAACTTGGCGAAGAATTCTCGCGTTGGAAAGAAAATATCGAAAGATCACTAAATCTCTCGCAGGAGGATTTAGAAACACCGAGAAGTAGGAAACAAAACTCTCAATCTGTGCGTGACATTCCGTCCACGGCAAGATCCGATGTAGACAGAACTGGAACGTCACAAGTTAGATTCGATATAACGGATAGTCACAGGGAAGAGTACGAACAGGATGATTTTTGGAATCGTAGTACCGTTGAGGAAAAGATGATTAAACAGATACAATTTCAAATCTTTAACCCTGACAAAAAGAATGTTCATCCTGTAGTCTTTATTCGAAGTTTCAGAGGTCTATTTCCACGATCTTGGACAGAATGGCAAAAGATTAGTTTTGTATCTGGATATATACAAGGATCAGGAGCATTGTGGGCATCCGAACAAACATCTTCTTGTAAATGTTACAAAGAATTTGAGCAGGCTTTTCTAGCAAAATATTGATCTGCTGGAGTACAAGAAAGACTTAGGCAGGAAGTATTATATCCTGAGCCTTTCTCATTTTCTAGAGGATCTCTAAAGAGATATTTTGAGAAATACATTAATAAATATTTGTATTGGGATGTACCGATTCCTTTGCCGGATATACTTAGAATACTCAAGTCCAGACTACCCACCAGTATAAGGAATCAGCTGTTATATATGTATAAATGATAAGGATATAGACTCATTTATGACTACGCTTGATCGTATTGATATAATTGAGAAGGACAATAAAAGGGCAAGAGAAATGTCATATCAAAGAAGAGCAATAGAAGCGAATCCGAGCTGCAACTCGAGTGGGAATGGCAGTAATGGTAGCAGTAACAATAATCATAACCAACTACACTCTCCGAGGAGACTTAGCAATGGACAAAATGCAAACAATAATTATTACCATAATGGAAACTTTTGTAATGGTGCAGCGAGGGGCTATTTTAGGAACAGTAGGAATTTTAATCGATATAATCCAATGTATGGCAACACAGGACAGTTCTACCAAGACCAGCAGAACAACAACAATAATTACACGAATCAAGCAAGACAACATAGACAGAATTCACCACAACAACCGATAATCACTGAAGTAGCTGAAGAGACAAATATCAATCGGACCAACAATCAGTCAAACTAAACATGACCGCATCGTGCCCCGGAGGAGCGGTCAGGGGATCTGTTAGGGGCAAAACAGTAAAATTACAATTGTTAAGATATAATGATGGTGAGCTGTTGACTGAAGAGTTAACAAAGGATTTAATAACGTGTCATAATGACAGATCGAGTGTTCCGGTATCGGAAGTATATGTTGAAATAGAGGAAGTTCCAACGAATGTGATATTAGACACCGCCGCTTCCGCCAATGTCATCTCAGGCGCTCTTTTTCGGAGAATTATTAGGAAGAAGAAGGTGCCAATTTTGCCAGTACAGTACTGCAAAATCATCGGAGCTGTTGGAGCACGCTCTCCCAATGTCAAAATACAAACACAAATAGAGATGAAAATGGGAAATGCAGCAATAAAATGCACGTTCCTTGTAGTGGAGAAGTTATTAGTGGACTGCATTCTTGGTATTGGGAGTATGCAGAAGTACGATTGTCAGATTGATTTTTTGGAAGGAATAGTTAATTTTAGATTAAATGGAGAAGAGATAGCACTGGATTTAAATAGAACGGAAATGGTGCATGAGAAATATTGTCGCGGTGCCATAATTCAATTAATTGACACTACAAACGGTCGTTGGAAGGAGCTTTCAAAGGATTTGATACAACAGGAGGATTTTAACCAAACAACAATGATAAAAGCTAGTGAATCAAATCAGCTTACCGGAGAACAAAGGCAGCAGCTTCATTATTTGTTAGAGGCATATGAAGAGATTTTTGATGAGAAACCAGGAATTATTAAAGGGTATATTTGTCACCTACAAGTGAAGCCACATCAGACTTACTGTTACACGCACTATCCGATCCCCTGGCGTTTAAAACAATCCGTTCAAAGGGAGATAAATAGAATGTTAGAATGGAACTTGATTGAGCCATCAACTAGTCCATATTGTTCTCCGCTCTTAGTCGTCCCAAAACCTGGAAGTAACGTTAGATTAGTTCTGGATGCGAGAGAGATTAATAAAATAATACTACCTGTAAGAACTCATCCGGAAAATATAGATGAATTAATTCAAAATTTCCAGGATGTTTCGTACTTAACTAGTGTTGATTTGAGAAGTTCGTACTGGCAGGTCCAAATGGATGAAGAATCTAGGAAATATACCGTATTTATCTATGCTGGGAGAAGTTACCAATATAGAGTTGTCCCGTTCGAACTTAATATTAGTGCTGGAATATTTATTTCAGCGTTGGATTATGTTCTTGGACCAGAACTGCGTAGTCGTATAACTGTGTTTGTTGATGACTTATTAATAGCCATGAAAACATGGGAAGAGCATTTGCATATTTTGGAAAGGATTTTTGCTGTTTTCAAGAAAACCGGAATTACAGTAAACTTACAAAAGTCTCATTTTGCTTTACCACAAATTAAGTTCTTAGGACATATGATAGATGCGAAAGGTATCCTGCCTACCGAGAAGAAGACAAGTGCAATTCGAAATTTTCCATCACCACGGAATAAAAGACAGCTGAAGGGATTTATAGGTATGGCATCGTTCTTCCGTCGTTTCATAAAGACTCAAGCCATGAATTCTGAGGCATTAAACCGGCTTCTACGTAAGGACGTGCCATGGCAATGGACTGAAGAATGTGAACTAGCTTTTCGAGACATTAAAGACCAACTCGTTAACGCATCCTTATTATATCACCCTGATATGAATTGTGAGTTCTGTCTGTCCACGGATTCATCAGATGTTGGATTAGGTGCTTGTCTCTTCCAAATAAGGAAAATAAAAGGGGTACCAACATTCTGTCCGATAGCATTTGCTAGTCGAGTGTTATCGCCCTGTGCAAGAGCCTATACGACCACAGAACTTGAAGCACTTGCGGTTATCTGGGCATTCAAGAAGTTTAACTATTATTTATATGGTTCGAAAACGATTGTGTATTGTGACCATCAATCACTAACCTTTTTGCAAACGTGTAAATTATTACATCCTAGACTGTCACGTTGGACAATGACACTACAACAGTACCAATTTAAAATTATTCATGTGTCTGGCAAAGAAAATATTATTGCGGATGCACTGTCAAGATCCCCAGAAGGTTTAACGCCGGAAATAGAATCAGTAAATACTTCGGATTTTCCAGTATTACTGTTGCAGGACAATATCTACAAGACTTATTATGTACATCTTTGTAGAGATATGGGAAATTTACAACGAAAAGACCCTCGATGGAAGAAGATAATTCAGCTAAACAAACAACAAAATTCAAGGGCTAGTTTAGATCATTATAAATTAGTAAATGCAGTATTATTCTTCAGATGTGGGAAGGACAACAATCCACGGTGGTGTGTATGTATCCCGAAGGAATATGAGGAAAAATTAATTTGGTTTACCCACTTATCATGGGAACATTTTGGTGTAATTAAATGTGCCAATAAAATAGGAGCATACTGTTATTTTCCGAATATTCGGAGAAAAGTGCACCAAACAATACAAAACTGTTTACTCTGTCAAAAGGCAAAACCGGATAATAGAGGTAGTAAGCATGTTCTGCATTCAGTTATTCCACGAGAGCCAAGGGCGTTAATTTCGTGCGATATCTGCGGCCCTCTCCCACGATCAAGAGGAGGAGTCAAATTCATTGTTGGATTCTTTGACGTGTTTACAAAATATGTAAAACTATATCCATTAAAGTGTGCTACTGCCAGAGCTGTTCTAGTGAGATTGGTGCGTGACTATCTTCCGCATGTAGGTTTACCGAAATCCATAATTACAGATAATGCCAGAATTTTTACTGGATTTAAATGGAAGCAAACATCAACACAACTTGGTATTCGACAAATTTTGACATCATGTTACCATCCACAAGGTAGTCCAATAGAACGAGTTTTCTGGGAATTAAACCGATTTATGCGTACATACTGTCACAGTAAACAAACATCATGGGCTGATTATTTGTCAGAATTTGAACAAATATTTAATAATCTGACACATACCTCAACTAACTTTACTCCAACGGAGCTTATGTTTAGTCATATTGAAAAGAACTTCTGGATAAACCATCTGCCAAAGTATGAAGACCAGAATTTAAAATGGGAGGAAAAGATTCGACTCGCACTTGTTAATTTAACTAAAAAGGCAATACAACGGAAATTGAAATATGATAAACGGATTCACCGGATTCAGACGTTTCATATTGGAGGAAAGGTTTTATTTAGGCGACACATCCATTCCTCGAAACTGATGAAGAACATAAAGAAATGGAATCTTATTTATACCGGACCTTATGTTATTGTAAATATACCAAATCCTGGATCATACTTGTTGGCATATCCCGAATCGAAAAGAATAAAGGGATTATTCCCGCATAATGACATTAAGAAATTTTTTGAAGGATCGTAGATCTGTGATACCAAATACAGAGAAGAATTTAGAGTGGAATTTGACTATGAGTCAAATGTGTATATAAATATCAAGAAGTTTATGTTGTCTAGAGGTTAAGAGACAGTGAGATTACTCCTGTGATAGGTTAAGAGACAGTGAGATTACTCTTGTGGTAGGTTCAGATACAGTGAGATTACTCCTGTGGTAGGTTAAGAGACAGTGAGATTACTCCTGTGATAGGTTAAGAGACAGTGAGATTACTCCTGTGATAAGTTAAGAGACAGTGAGATTACTCCTGTGATAGTTTAGCACAAAAATTTTAAGATAGGTAGAAGAATTTGTTAATTACTAGTGTTTGTAAGTGTGGACTATGAGCAGAAGCCACAGTGATATAAAATGAAAGTGCATCTACATTTCCTCAAGACACGGCAATTATGTGAGAATTGCGTGTGAAACTTGAACCGTGTGGGATATGTAGGTAAATACGATGGGTGTATGATGTGCGCTGTTCGCGCAAGAAAACAAATGAACTGCGAAATGAAGCAACAGTCGATAATGTCACTGTTGCAAACAATTGAAGAAACTCTCTGGTTGCGCGAGAGAAAATTATTATAATTTTTAGATTTTTCATTATGCCTTCTCGACAAGGAGAATTAATTTAAGAATTTTAATTAACATTTTAAGAATAGCAGTTTGTGTGTTTCATATTATGGATACAATTGTTGAAATATATTTCCATAAATGTTCATGAGAGGATGAAGAAGATTCTGCGATTGGATGATTTGTTAAATGAACATACGTCATCATTAATGATATTTATTTGCAAGTGGATTTATAAATCAATTAATTATAAGAATAATGAAAATTTTTCAAATTATTCCTTTTGTGGAGTCAGTGTCATATGCCTATGTTTAAAATTTTTCATCAGGTGTATACTTAAATTTTATCCATAATTTCGTAATTGAAAGCAAACCCCGGACAGATTCAATGCTCTACTTCCACCTGCACTATAACAAAACGAAGATATGATTAAAAATTTTTTTGAGAGGAATACATTTGATATGAGCTACACCAAAATTTAAATGCCCACAGTCTATTTGGCAATGTTTTGGACAATCAGCAGTTGTAATGCAAAACAACTTTGGTATTGAGGACTACAAAAAAAAAAATTCGCGATTGTCAGGACTGATGGATGTTCCAGTCTAGTACAGATGGAAGAATATAAGAATCCACTCCGATTTTGAGTTCAACGATGAAATATGGACTTCGTTGCCTTAATCCACTCTCTTCCAGGTTTTATTCAGTCAGAACCTTTTCTTATTCCACTTTAAACTTGTTTCATGTTCACGTCCCTGACCATCTGTTCCTGAGATCATCTTCCTGTTTCTACGGCACATTACCAGCTTGTATCCTGTACCATAAGCCATCGCCTGTCCTCCGTGCCCCCTCCACCAAACGCTGTACGTCGCCTACCTGGTGTCCGTACCCAGTGTTCCTGTTCCATCGACTTCACGAGATCGCCGGCTACATCGTCGAAAGAAGAATTTTGAAAATTTTTTGAGCAATATTGTAAAATTTTTTTTGGCTATGAGGCACTTTTCCTTCGATCTAATCTATGGAGCTTCTATATATTTCAAAATTACTGGATTTAGGCATTCCTATCTTCTTTAATACCTGAGCTGGGGTCTATTCTTCCGGGTGTTCCAGGGTTTCCCTGTGAAGGCCAGTTCCCAAATGGGTAGACCTTTTTCGAAATTACACCAATCTACATCTTCCCTGGTTATGTACTCGGGATGCTGGTATACCCTGGTACATGTAAAAGCTACAGCTTAGGTATTCTCGTAACTTATTGTCTTAACATGTTACCCATACTCTCTATAGTAAAATTCTACTAATTCAAAATATTCCTCTTTTGAATAAACAACCCAACAAATTTTTTTCTGTTAGCTCGCAAAGTGTATTATCACTAACTTTGCTCGCTGCGAGGGGCAATTGTAATATCTCTTTATATTCGATGAATTATTCTGATAAAATTCTACCCTTGAATGACGTTTACTAATTTTCTATCTTCATACTCGCAGAATCCATGCGAAAAGTAGTTCATATATAGTAGCTATGCCATGAGCGCATAAGTATTCTTTGTAGTACTCTCTCTGGTGGTTGTTAGAAAAAAAAGAAGAAAAAAAAGCTTCCGAGATTGTCTTCGTGCCGATTAGCCTGAGCTTGGTTTGGAAGAACTGTAATCTGATTATTGAGATTTATAACAGAAGATAACTGTTACGAACTGTACGATTAAAAAGGGAAATATATATATATTGCTCCTTTATACGAAAGGTGTGTATTTGACAATTGAGAATTAATGATATTCATCGATGTATTGCGTAGTTGTTAATCAGAAGGGAACTTCCGAAAGACTGGATACGAACCTGCATTTAATAATCCAAGAGCTCCATTACTTCTTCGGAAGGTTAAACTTCATCAAAGCCAAATATCCGCTTGATCTGAGGTTTCCTGACTGATTATACAACGCTCCCAAAATTACGAGGCATTTTATTTGTACAGATTAGCAGACTGCCGCAAAGCACGAGCCTGCAGAGAAGAAGAATCATCGCCTGATTTCATTCTAACAAGTAAAATTTCATAATCACTTTGAGTGACTGAGCTATGACTGTGTTTCCTATCATGAATGATTGATTGCTCGAACGAATTGAGAGCTACAGAATTACGTAGATAGGAGGAAAAATTACAATCTATTTATTCCGAGGTTACGGAAACAAAAAAACTATTGGGAGGTTACAAAGTGTAGGCGTAGAGTGGCTCCACTTAATGTTTACAAAAACTGAGAGCTTCAGTTTGGAACGGCACTTCCCATCCAGCACTCGGCATTTCCCCTACAGCGACTGCCCGTAACACCCACCACTATCGTGCTCACATGTGCACTGCCGACTGCATATCTACCAGCCACGATATACCGGGTGATCAAAAAGTCAGTATAAATTTGAATAAATCACGGAATAATGTAGATAGAGAGGTACAAATTGACACACATGCTTGGAATGACATGGGGCTTTATTAGAACCAAAAAAATACAAAAGTTCAAAAAATGTCCGACAGATAGCGCTTCATCTGATCAGAATAGCAATAATTAGCATAACAAAGTAAGACAAAGCAAAGATGATGCTCTTTACAGGAAATGCTCACTATGTTCACCATCATTCCTCAACAATAGCTGTAGTTCAGGAATAATGTTGTGAACAGCACTGTAATGCATGTCCGGAGTTACGGTCAGATGTTGTCTTTCGGCATCCTTAGAGATGTCGGTCGATCACGATACACTTGCGACTTCAGGTAACTCCAAAGCCAATAATCGCACGGACTTAGGTCTGGGGACCTGAGAGGCCAAGCGTGACGAAAAGTGGCAGCTGAGCACACGATCACCACCAAAGGACGCGCGCAAGAGATGTTCCACGCGTCAAGCAATATGGGGTGGAGCGCCATCCTGCATAAACATCGTGCGTTCCAGCAGGTGTTTATCAGCCAGGCTGGGGATGAAACGATTCTGTAACATATCGGCGTACCTCTCACGCGTCACGGTAGCAGTTACAAAACCAGAATCACGCATTTCCTCGAAGAAAAAAGGCCCGATAACGGTAGATGTGGTAAATCCAATCCATACCGTGACTTTCTCGTCGTGGAATGGAGTTTCCACGACTGTTCTAGGATTTTCGATAGCCCAAATTCTGCAGTTGTGGGCGCTGACAGACCCTCGGAGCGTGAAATGAGCTTCGTCGGTCCACAACACGGTACTCAACCAATCGTCATCTTCCGCCATATTTTGAAACGCCCACACCGCAAATGCCCTCCGCTTCACTAAATCGACAGGTGACAGTTCATGATGCCAATGGATTTTGTGCGGACGACACGCCTAAATGCCAACCAAACAGTAGTGTATCGATTGCCGGTGCGACGTGCGACTGGACGAGCGCTGACTTCCCCGTGCATACACGAACCCGCCACAGTCTCCATTTCTTCCTGAACTGTCTCAGTAGCATTACGCATTGTGCTCGGTCGGCCACTACGGGGTCTATCGTCTAAACAACCCGTGGCTTCGAACTTCGAAATCTTTCTCGCCACAGCTGCATTTGTCAACGGACCTTTACCCGTTCGAATCCCCTTCCTATGGCGATAGGATCGTAACGCTGAACTAGCACATTCCCCATTCTGATAATACAGCTTCATTAAAAGCGCCTTTTCAGGTAACGTCAACATGCTGCGACTGCTGGCGCATCTGATTCTCTCTCTCATTACTGCTCCTTTTATACACGATTGTCACGCGCAGTCACTGACGTTTTGTTGTCCAGCGCCGTTTGTCGGACATTTTGTGAACTTTGTTTTTGTTTTTCTTTTTTTTTTGTTCTAATACAACCCCCTGTCATTCCAAGCATGTGTGTCAATTTGTACCTCCCTATCTACATTATTCCCTGATATATTCAGTTTTCAAATTTATACTGACTTTTTGATCACCCGGTATTTTACGCGGACTCTACACAAGTGACTAGCAGGGGAATGAAAATCGATGTAGCGTAGAATGTTACATTGCTGACAACATTCATAAATCAGGACTTTAATTTTTAATGAAATGTCGACATCATTTGATTTAATGTCCAACAAATTAATTAACAAATAACAGATATATAGATCTTCAGGTCAAGTAGGTGATTTCAATTGCATATGACGTTCTTCGTATTCTTCTTTGCAAGACTTAACACATCAACTGGATTCCACATTACTGTCCAACTCCAAAAATGTTTGTAAATTCCCATGGGACGAAACTGCATAGGTCATCGGCCCCTAGACTTACACACTACTTTGGCAATTTTCAGCATTTTAAAAAATATTTGCAGTATGACTTACCAGCCAAATTATTGACATTGTGTTCCTTTCGGTGTACTCTTCCTGGATCAAAATTTCATGGTAGGTTTCAAGTTGTTGGGCTGGACTATTCCCTTGTGAATGGATGAATGCGATAGTCCCAGTGGAGACCCGTTGTTGAATGGGTGCGAAACAGCATTTCAACATGCGGGCGATTAGTGAAGTTCCACGCGACAGACTATTATAACAGGCGTCGTTAACCCTGCCTAATTAGCGCTCGCTTGTGTGTTTATTTCCCATGGGTGTTACAAATTCGTAGAGCGAACGCTGTGAAGACAATTGCGGTCAATTAGCGGCCTCCGTGAAGTCTATTTGAATTCTGGTGCTACACGCATACCGCTTTGATTCGAACTACGACACATACACCAACTTAACTGGGGGACACAGGTCCTCAACATTATAATTTATTGTTATCAGACGAGTAGAGTATTTATTTTGTGGCCATTCAACTCCTACGTGGCATATTCTTTTGTTCAGAGAACACGCGAATGTGTCACCAGAGCGTGCGCAACGCCGAGGGAACTCGTGCAGGTGCATTTTTCAGCTTACAGTGCAGATAGCTCGGATACCGTTTCAAGGCAACGGAACATTGAAAATTTTTCAGAAACACCTCACCACAGTTATTAAATATCAGTTGATAACGCATCGACGATATAAGCCTTCAAGAGATAACATGATAACCAAGACAGGAGACAAATACCACATGACTGTCAGTCTGCTTCAACTATGGCTTGGAGAGGGCGTTTGCTGCATTCCACCAGAGTAGTTTGTGTTTACTTCCTCATCGCATACAGGTTAGTTTGGTTCTTATATTAAGCGCGCTATATCACATTCCTACAGGCAGAACAGGATAAAAATCACTTTTCAATTAGACCACACTCTACCACGTGCTTATGAAGTTGAGCAGTCCTCGAGGCCAACTCAGACTGGATCCAGCACTCATGGTGAGATTATCTTTTTTCAATAACTGCAAGAATTTTTTATATAAAGACGACATTTGCAGCCACGTGCGCTGACGTGGTCAATAAGTAGGCCGACGCCCCTGCGTTCGAACACTCCAATTGAGCGGTCACGGTCGACCACGCAGGATTTGGCCAGCGGACGCTTCCATTTGAGATGCTGGAAGATGTCAAGGCACCATCGTGTACGACACCGGTGCGCCCGGCGTATCCCTTCGTTTCAGTTCGCGTTGTATCACGTTCATAATTATCATTTCTCTCGCTGGAGACTTACCATCTGCTCGTATTGTGACTGGAAAACGGTGGAGTAGCGCCGGTCTCGGGATTGTCACGCAGAGACACTTTACACCCTTGACGCGAATCCACAAGACTGCATTCATCCGAGATCTGAGGTAGAATGTTTCATCCGATAGAAGAGTCATGTGTGCGCCGATATGGTGCGGCGTTATATGTAGGATGTACACTAAAATCTGGCGTACAAGATACCACACCTCCCCTGTGAACCCACAGCTGACAGGCTGTTTGTCGGTGTCCGCCTCGTGGCACGTAGGGCAAGTGGGTGAATCCGCCTAGTGGATCTTATAAAGGCTGTTGACAGCTACATACCACACAGCTTGTGCGACAGAGTGAAGTAAGGAATTGTGTACCGATCTCCACACCACTCTCGACCGTGTGTTTGGATATTTGAATCCGATCACATTAGGCAGGCAACACCTCTCTAGTTCAGCGTAGAGCCGTTTCTCCGTCTCCAAAAGTGGGGACTGGATCACTTAGCGGAGGTCATTGCGGTCCAAATAGACTCGCCGTGGATGACTGAAGGGAGGCATGAGGTCTCCTAAGATAATCAAAGGACCGAGAGAGGCCGGTTGAATAGCGATCAGTAACGAGCTCGTAAGGCTCAACGTGCATCTACGCCGCAGCTTTAGGTGGGCACTGATATAGAGGGCCACCACCCTACCATAGACGTTGACGAACCCAAGCCCTTCCTCTGTCCTCAGGTATTTAAACAACCATAAAGCTACGAGCCGGTGAGTGCGTGATGGGTTGAGTTTGTGTGGCACGTGGACGCCGCGACGATAAGTAGACAATGACAATGTGCTCGCTGTACAATATTGAGGGATCGTGAGCGTTGATCCACAACGCAGATCCCTTTCTGCTGCAATAAGCGCCTGTGTTGAACGTTATCGTGCGCCAGGTGTCGGCTGTGAAGTCCAGTCGTAAACATCGTAGCGTCTCAGTAAGCCGAAAAGGGGCAACGTACTCTCGAGACAATCCGTAGACAATCCCTACCCTACAGGCGGTTCGAGCGACTTGTTGACTTTACTACCTGACGGCGCTCCGTATGTTGCAGTCCAGGACATGGCCTCTGTCATGCCATCGGCTCAGCTGACGACGAGCATCACATCATTGGCGTACATCGTGCCTTTGTAAGCTCTATCGACAAACTGGAGTCCTGTTAATCGTTGGCGTAGGCCACACAACAAAGGTGCCAAGGTCAAAGCTTAAAGCACCGTAGATAAAGAACAGCCCTGGCGCAGCGAAGGGTTGGTGTGGAGCGTTCCCGTCATGCAACCATTGACGAGTATCCTTGACGGCGCCCCACGTAGGAGGCACATGATCGCATCATTAAAGGTATGCGGATATCGCATATTGCGTAGCACTCAATTGAGATAGATGTGGTCGATACTGTTGAACGCCTGACTAAAATCCAGTGAGGCCAGCGCCCATGGGAGACACGGGATCCATGCTAGGGAGATTAAGTTCTTATATTGGTACAGAGCAAACCTGATATTGCACAGTCCTCCTAGTGAAGTTTGGTACTTGAAGATGATGTAACGGATTGAACATTGCATAGATTTGCCAGCAGCCGTGTGAAAATTTCCAAAGGTCAGTAGCCACCCATTTGTTATCCATCTTTATATTTGTGTATTGACACTATCAGGGCTTCCAGGGACAATCTCCACAAATCTCAGTCTTACACATATCAACAGCCGTTGGAAAGTTCTGTAAAACTCCAATGGGAGCCCATCGGATCATGGTGATTTATTAGCTCTCCCTTTACAGATACCGTCATGAACTTAATCTTTCATCACGTCCTGCAAAAGTCTGTTCCCACGTCCGGTGGAACTGTATCATGGAGTAATCCAGAAGCTCGCTATCGTCACAGGAACTGCACGTTCTGCCGCGTAGAGGCGCGAGTAATGTGCGTGGAAGGCTTCGACAATGTCTCGTTGCACCACTATAAATTGGCCTTAAGTAGCAACCAAGTTATGCACCAGTGCTCTCGTGCGGTTTTTACGCTTCAAATTAACGTGGTGCATCGAGGTCGTTCGTGAGGTACTCCTTAGAGGGCTCGCGCCCTTGAGCCATGTGGCTGATCAGCCTCTAGCTATACGTTGAGGGTGACATAGTAGGATATTCTCGTAGGATAATGTAATAAAAGTCGACTGTGTGTCGTCTCCATGTTGCTGCGTCCTTGCCATTCGCCTCCATTATCCGCCAGAGAGCAGGCTTGGCACATTTGATCAACCAAGTTAATGCTGATCAGAAGAGAGCGTGATAGCCGATGGCTTGATGCCACCTCCACTACATCCATGCATACATGTTAGGCGAGATGGTCGTCTTCCAGGAGAGTCGACTCCTCCATACATGGATGGGACAGAGGGCAATAGCACAGACTATTCAAAAGCCAAGAGCGCACAAAATACTCTTTTATTCAAGACAACCGATTTCATCAGCCTTAGCTGTCACCTTAAGGTCTTAATTTTTTTTTTGTAGCAGAACATGTTCATTTTACGCTGATCTGATGCACAAGATGTCACGTAGAAAAAACTCAGCACATTATAAAACGATGTGCTGAGTTTTATCCACTTGACATCTTGTGCATGAGGTCAGCATAAAATGAACATGTTTTACGACAAAGAAAAGCGTTCAAGAGCTGAAGATGACAGCTAAGACTGTTGAAACGGCATCTTGATTAAAAAATATTTTTTGTGATGTTGTTTTGAATGGTTTTCAACAATTAAAACAGATCGCCGTTCAGTATTCTGATAATGAGAAAATTGAGTCAAATAGTTCAAGTATATGCCATGTGCTCATTGATACTTCAACACAACTTACCACCGCCATTAGCGTACGTGTGACGTAAAACCAATCTATCCTGCTCAACAAGCTACAGCTATGATCGGTGAATCCGGGACGTCATCATCTTTATGCCACCATGTGTTGACCAGATGAAGAACCCATATAAGGGTCTCGAGTTCCTCATAAGGTGAATGATGAGGCAGGTGGCCGATAGTCGACTGCATACAACTGAATTCGCCACCTATCACCATGTTATCCAGTCTACCCTAGCAGAGCTGCGCTTTATCCTCCATGAAGAAACGCGAGTGTTCTCTCCATAGTTCACAGCCAGAAGGAGTGTAGCTGTTAACAAGCTACACAGTCTTGACCATAACGTCCATATCCCTCCTATTCATAAAGTACTGCACATCAGTGACTGTCGAACCTTCACAGGGAAGGATATATCTTCAGGATGTGCGTGGGAGACACAAGCCGTATATCCAGAGAAGTGGTCGAAGCTTGCTGCACATACTACCCGTAAAAAGACAATGTCAGAATCTTCTGCAATGAGCATTTGTGACAACAATGATAGATTACGTCACGTCTCTATTGTACTTATGCTAATAGTGGCTACGCGTAAGGTCTTTTGTCTAGGTCGATGGGCTGGAGGTGTCTTCGTAGCACACAATTTGAGAGAGAGAGGAAATCCCTGAACGTTACAGCCCGCAACCATGTTTATGGAGGCTGGTGGTCAGGGGTGGCACACGACATGCCATGTCCCTCCACCTCCCCCATCGCCACATCATCGGCACCCCCAAAGTCATCAGCCCACAGGGCAGGAGCCGGTGTCAGTCTGAAGGATGACTCACCATTCCCTTCATAGCAGATTGCCGTGTCATTGGTCAGTGCTGCGATCTCATTGTCCTGACAGTCCGATGCTGGTATTGTAAGATGTCGTGGTCTTCTGACCTTCATTACTTACATATTCCGCCCTCACAATCATATTCCGCACATCAAGACGCTTCATTCGAACCCAAACTCGATAAGATAAAGTCAGTGTTGTATGAATTCGTGTAAACGATATGCAAATAACTAATAAATCGCAACTGCGCACTGTGGTTGAAATACTCGAGGCTGGCGTACACACATACATTCCAGACACGACGGTCACAGGAGCTTTTAGTTCGAGAGAGGCAACCGCACGCCAGGAGGCCGGTCCCAACACATCTACGTCGGCCGGTGGACGCCCGTGGAGCGGACAGCGTTCGCCCGAGGGAGAGGAGGAACGACCCCATGTTCGGATTAAAAGCAAATTCCGCTACATTGTGTGGGAGCGGCCAGCCTACGCATTCTTTACACATAGCACGCAGTTTCAGAGATTTTCACAGGGAGACAGCAAACGCCAAACGCCGATACTACAGATTTCCGGATTGGTCGCCTTAAACGAAACGTCATTCTCCCATTTTAGAAGAGCAATGCTGATTGGCAGACGATATTTCTGACGCCTTGAGCTGAAGGAGTAATGGAAGAGACCGAAAGATATACCCCTTCACGTCTGGCGTGGAGGGGCGCCGTTCCGTTGTCGCTCTTGGAACGAGGAACAAGAGGTGCTCTCCTCAGTACTTCACTGGGAGAGCACCTCTGTCGAGAGCGAATCAAAGTGCGACTCTCTATATTGAGTCCTTGCGATTAAGCGTTGTTCACTGTGTTGGCCGACACACTTATTGTGCTGTGTGAGCGGACAGAGTTATAGTTAAACGCCTGTGAGCGAATTTTTGAGTGGCATCGCGGTGGACTGGTTATCTGACCGGTGTACCACGCCAATAGTTGGACTAGGGGCGAATAGGAATCCTTGACTTCATCAAGGCGTAGGGAGAGTTTGATTGGCGAAGGTCAATCCAGATAGAACGGGAGTTATTTTATTTGTCAGCAGCGAGCGGCGCAGACAGCAGTCGTCGCAGCTTACGGTATTGTTCGCTACAGCTATTGCGAGCCCCATATTTCCTCCACAACAGTATACTTCACTGCATTTCACACGCGACAGCCTCGACCATGCCTAGCAACGTTCTAAAGGATAATTAATCAACTTGAGTAGGCGCACCTCTCAGCCATTCTGCCAAGTCAACAACAATTTTAAACTTTGTGTAGAAATTTCATTAGCGAATCCTATCCTTGAGAGGTAACTTCACATTCCGAAAAGAGCCAGGATGTAACTTGTTCAGTCATAACTAAAAGTGCCATTGAGATTTCTCAGAATTTTTGCAAAATAAATAATAATTTTCGTTAGTTTCATGTTTTTCTTACACTAACTAGCACTACTCCAGTAACCAAACATCCCACTAGTTACGTAAGAAATTTTGTGAATTTTTGTGTCATTTCCTTACAGCGGACGACTCCAGAAGATATTTATTGCTGAAATTTTTTCAGGCGTTTCTCTTTAGAACGTTAGGAGCGTCTGTCTGACTTCTATAGTACTGTGGGGGTGGAAATTGCATCTTGCAGGAGCCACAGGGTAAAGGGTACATCTCAGATTAATCCGTTGCGCAGAATAACAGAATCTCAGATCAACCCCACGCTCACAGTATCTGGCTGGGGAGTGTAGTGATACCGATACCATGACTGAGGTGGGGAACCAATCGTCTAGTATCATCATGGCGCATATGTCCCAAATCACAATCAGTATCATAGTCCTCTTCCAGGCCAGATGTACAGAGGAAACGTACTTCAAAAGGAGCCCACCGCCGTTTCTTGTGACGCCGAGGTTGTTTACAGACATGGACGCCCGTATTGGTGTGTCGTGGATGTTCCGTTGGCATTCCGTGGGATACAGCCACGGGTGGCTGGTGGTCTATGGTAGCAGTAGATGTCGTACGATCGTCGAAAGCTCTGACACTGTAGCGTCCTGCCCTCCTACAGCTACTGTATGCTGCAGGACATCGCCTCTTTCGTTGCCCAATAAGGGCAGTGTGGGAGGCTTGAAATAGTGGAGGGGGAGAATAGCAGTCTCCATGGGTACAACATCATCTTGTGTTGTAGAATGCGTAACACGACGCTGAAGGCCGAACTGTCTGACATGGTCTTCGTGTGCGGGAAAAATTTCGAAGTTGGCCATCATACATGATGATGGCACATCATTCACCCCTGTTCAGGTACAATGGGACAAGTTATGAGAGGTCGAACGTCACCCGGCGTACTCCGTTGTCGACTTTGTAGGTTTGGAAAGTTCACCATTTTTCCGCCATATGGTGCGTCACTTCTGCCGTGTGTGTTACCACTTTGTTTTTCATTTTTACTCTCAATGTCCATCACGCGCTATAAGCATCATTTAGTTCACCGCCTCCGACTTAGCACGGCGTATCATAGGTGTTCCCCTTTGCGTCCTCTGTAGATTACGATATTTGTCTTCGGTTTTGGTTTGCTGCATACTTCCCCTTCTCTACTTGCATCTCGACAGATCCAATTCTTTTTCCATGTTAGCGTTGTTGACACATTCTGAGGCTTTTTTATGAATCCAATACAAGGATTTTCTGCAATATACGATGTTATTTACATTTCCGTCTTATTAGAGAACTAAGGATGAAACAAATATTTAGCGATTTCCGAGTCTGTGGTTAGGCAGGAACCTATGACGGCAGCTTAAACTGCTGTGAGTGACTCGAGGAGCAATAACATTCATATTCTTCCTTGTAAACTCGACAGCAGATAATGCGATTGTCGATAATGCGCGAGACGTCAAAATGGCGTCACTTTTGCAGCAAGAGTTGTGGTGTGAATGTTATCCACTCTAAAGCCTTCCTCACACGAGACTAGGCTGTTAACGTTGACGTGAACGCGGACGGGAAATCCAACTTCACGATACAGCTCCCACGACACACGAGACGTGCACGTAAATGTGTTTCGTGGACATATCGCTCCCCAGCGGCAGCTGTCGGCTGCATATGGCTCTGAAGCCACAAACTTAGTTAACGAAAATGGACTCGCATATAGTTCCTACGTTAACTGTAGTAAAACGCACAATTGCTGCCTGGTCCACAAGCTAGTCATGTTGTTCTGTTTGTAGTGCAGATGAAGAAAAACGTCAATAGCCATAAACATGTTGTAAGGTAAAAACGAAAATTCTATATCCAGTCAATAAGGATATCAGCTTGTAAAACTTCACAACATTGGACAAACTCAGTCCTGAGGGAGAGCACACCTATATCTATATAACATCAAATACTACAGGAAATATTTCTGTTAATTCAATAAGAAAAAGTGAAAGCAAAAAAGAGATATTTGGATACAGCAAAAGATGAACCCCCTAAACATTGTTTCGCAAATTGGTGCTTCTGCCCAGTTCGTAACGGTGAATTTCTACAACAAATGACATATTTTATGTTATGATATTCTGAAGGTTTTAATCGCCGATATGTTATTAACTGATATTTAATTATAACATATATTATAATACACTTCCATCACACATGAATTCTAACACGACAATAACTGAACATGAAATTTCTTTAACCACGATATGACATTTCCAGTCATTTTGCTTCAACAAATCATACCAACAATGACGCATTTTCGAGAGATCCTCAGTGTCGTGGTTCTTAGAACCAGCATATATTCATAGGGTATAAATTACAATAGAAAACCCACCAAATATTGTCTTCAGCTGAAAACGACGAGTACAGTATCCCGTCTCAGAAGTTCTGCTGGTGACGTAGACAGCGCTCTTACCTCTTATGGGTTCAAAAGTTCGTATCACGTTGGCCAAATATTTTGGGTGACTGCACAAAACTGATGCAGCTCCACGTCCACTTTAGCTAATTCGTCCCGTGTGAGGACGGGTCAAGGTATCTGAACCCGAGTCAGGAAATGTGAATGTTGGCCATAGTTTCGGTCGCTCCGGCCACGCACTTCGGGGCACGCAAAGCTCTACTTTTTGTCTGACTTTCGTTCGGTGGGGCAGACGTGCTGACATGGATGATGATGATGATGATTGGTTTATGAGGCACTCAACTGCGTGGTTATCAGCGCCCGTGCAAATTCCCAACCTTTGCTCAGTCCAGTCTCCCCACTTTCATGAATGATGATAAAATGACGAGGACAACACAAACACCTAGTCATCTCGAGACAGGTGAAAATCCCTGACCCCGCCGGGAATCGAACCCGGGGCCCCGTGCCTGACATGGAGCACGCCATATTAAGCAGTTATCCTGACCTTTGTCTAGTGTACAAGTCAGAAGCCTTTGAGCAGCACACTTCACTGTAATACGGTGAGATACCCATAGCCATATGCATCCCATTAAGCGTCCTTTCAGATGAGCTTCAAAGGATTATCGGGTTTGTGATTTCATGTACTAAATGTGGGTCGTTGCTGTACCACAAGTGATCAGAAATCCATTTCAGTGACAGGCGTCCTAACCCTCAAGTGATTTAAACGCAGCTTATTCTATTAAAATGAGGTATTTATTGTAAGTGCAATATTATTTTTAATATGGTTTTCAAATATTGTACAGAAGGCATTTAAAGTTAGTGCATCTCAATACCTGGACACATCCACCAGGGCTTTATTGTGCACTTGACTGTATTTTTGGTTATAGTTTGAGTTAATTTAATATGATTACAACTTTCATTAACTTGTTTCGCCTTTTCCTGAGTCACAAGCTTGCCATGTGGTGTGGTGTACGTATTAGAATTGAAAGAGAAATGGCTCTACGAGCTCAAACATTTCATAAAACCTGGTAACTTATCTTTCGTAAGTGATTTACAGAGTAATAACTTTAACACTGATATAGTTTTCTCAGAGATCTTCAGGCAGTGGAGAAGAACGTCTTTGTATTTATTAAAATTGACAAATAGCAGAGATTTGCATATTATTAAACAATAATGAAAATAATGTTGACTGGAATACTCTCTTTCAAATTCTAAAGGTGGCAGGGGTAAAATACAGGGAGCGAAAGGCTATTTACAATTTGTACAGAAACCAGATGGCAGTTATAAGAGTCGAGGGGCATGAAAGGGAAGCAGCGGTTGGGAAGGGAGCGAGACAGGGGTGTAGCCTGTCCCCGATGTTATTCAATCTGTATATTGAGCAGGCAGTAAAGGAAACAAAAGAAAAATTCGGAGTAGGTATTAAAGTCCATGTAGAAGAAATAAAAACGTTGAGGTTCTCCGATGACATTGTAATTCTGTCAGAGACAGCAAAGGAATTGGAAGAGCAGTTGAACGGAATGGACAGTGTGTTGAAAGGAGGATATAAGGTGAACATCAACAAAAGCAAAACGAGGATAATGGAATGTAGTCGAATTAAGTCGGGTGATGCTGAGGGAATTAGATTGGGAAATGAGACAAAGTAGTAAAGGAGTTTTGCTATTTGGGGAGCAAAATAACTGATGATGGTCGAAGTAGAGAGGATATAAAATGTGGACTGGCAATGGCAAGCAAAGCGTTTCTGAAGAAGAGAAATTTGTTAACATCGAGTATAGATCTAAGTGTCAGGAAGTCGTTTCTGAAGGTATTTGTATGGAGTGTAGCCATGTATGGAAGTGAAACATGGACGATAAATAGTTTGGACAAGAAGAGAATAGAAGCTTTCGAAATGTGGTGCTACAGAAGAATGCTGAAGATTAGATGGGTAGATCACATAACTAATGAGGAGGTGTTGTTGTTGTTGTGGTCTTCAGTCCTGAGACTGGTTTGATGCAGCTCTCCATGCTACTCTATCCTGTGCAAGCTTCTTCATCTCCCAGTACCTACTGCAACCTACATCCTTCTGAATCTGCTTAGTGTATTCATCTCTTGGTCTCCCTCTACTATTTTTACCCTCTACACTGCCCTCCAATGCTAAATTTGTGATCCCTTGATGCCTCAAAACATGTACTACCAACCGATCCCTTCTTCTAGTCAAGTTGTGCCACAAACTTCTCTTCTCCCCAATCCTATTCAATACCTCCTCATTAGTTACGTGATCTACCCACCTTATCTTCAGCATTCCTCTCCCTACCGACATTCGACACAGGTTGCATTATCCTTTAATCGTTTGCCCTGTTTGGGTACATATTTCAGGCAGCAAATAATTGTTTTAAGCTTGTATTAATACGCAAATTCTAGATTAAAAAAATAGGTTGAAGCTTACAATGCGTGTGTGAATTTAAAATGGATGTCTTTCTGAAAGAACTCGTGCTGTTCTAGGCTAAACTACAAATTATGCTGGATATTACTTTGGAGCTTGTACATTTGCTGCTGTTTCATAAGCCGTCTGCACAAGGGCGTACCCAGGATCTGAACTGGAGGGGGGGGGGGGGGGGGGCAGGTCGTACTGGTCTCAGGAAACAAGGACTCGAGACAACATACAGCACTTCTTATTAAATAAAACAGTAAACCATAGAAAAACTGCTTTTAATAAACATTTTAACTACAAGACTGCACTTGTTTAAAGATACAACTTTTTAATTCAGTAATAATCTTCTAGCATTTGCCGCAAATTTCTCAATTACTTTCTTCTCTAACATCTCGCAGTTTTCTTTTACATAATTGCGGTGTACGTTCATCAGGCACAATCCTGTGAGCCTTTCTTCTCCCATAGTGCTTCTGAGTCGCGACTTCAATCTTCGTAGTGTGCTGAAGGATCGTTCCACAGTCGCTGTTGTGCATTGAATAGTGCTCAACATTTTTAGGGCTTTTTTCATGCTAGGGAAAAAAATATTGGTCTCGTTAAACAGGTCAACGACTTCCATATCCTTTAATTTAGCTTCAGTTATATTTTTTTTCTCCACAAATTGTGACATTGTTCCAGTTCTCCGGCAATATCATCCAATCCATAACATCTTTTAAACAGTTCTGCACTTTTAAGAAAGTCTGTTACACTATAATTGCTCGGTGATGGCCAGTTTTGTGGAACAAAAATGGCTCTGAGCACTATGCGACTTAACTTCTGAGGTCATCAGTCGCCTAGAACTTAGAACTAATTATACCTAACTAACCTAAGGACATCACACACATCCATGCCCGAGGCAGGATTCGAACCTGTGACCGTAGTGGTCACGCGGTTCCAGACTGAAGCGCCTTTAACCGCACGGCCACACCGGCCGGCTTTGTGGAACATTCTAAAAATTATTTTCTAAATCACTTGCACTAAATGTCCCGCCATCTACTGCTTGTCATAACCTGCACGTCAACTGCTATTAATCTACAGGTAGCGTCAGCTGTAACTAAAAAATTAATAGTTTAGGAGCAGAAAAGCATTTTACATTTAAATATGGTAGGAGAAACGATGTTGTTC
Source organism: Schistocerca piceifrons (assembly GCF_021461385.2). Lineage (NCBI taxonomy): Eukaryota > Metazoa > Arthropoda > Insecta > Orthoptera > Acrididae > Schistocerca > Schistocerca piceifrons. The sequence goes on from NC_060144.1 coordinate 138,155,954, forward strand.
GTTAGAAACTTCACATAGTCATGATCCCTTACTGCCTACAAGTGAATACGCTGTTCCTTGGCGACGTAAAATGCCTGCGGATAGCAGAGCGGATTGCTTATTGCTAAATTTATTATTTCTATAAACTTCCCAGCCGACAGTAACGTGCTGAAGACGAAAAAATTACTCCCGGATCTGCGCGAACGAGTTCGAATGTCTTCTTGGGGGGGGGGGGCAGCTCCCCCCCCCCCCTTCCCTGCCCCTCGCTGGGTACGCCCATGCGTCTGCAGTTCATGATAAGTTATTAACACGAAGCCGATCACTACAGCCCAAATCTACCTCATACCATTACTACATTTTTAACGACGTCTCTGTGAAGGAACTATAAATTTGATAATATAAGACGACAAACTACTAAGCATTTATCGCACAAATGTTTAATTTTCCCGTCAAAATAGAAAGGTTCTTATCTTCACTTAACAATAGTGCATAAAGTAGGAAAAATGCATATTTTATAAACGTTTCGTTACAAAATGTGTGACGGAACTGAGAAAGAGGGAGCATATCTCGTGGCAATCAAGTAACGCTTTTGACAGCGCTTAAATTTGACTTATCTCGTTACTTTTAGACCACCCGGTAGAGCTGCTGGTGGGTCGTGGAAAAGACGGCGGCGACCCCCGGTGTGCTAAATAAGGCACGAGGCCGCAATCGCGCAGAAAGTGCATTCCGCGGTAGGTGCGGCGTTCGATCGATACCGCTGTCGGATACGGCGCTCCTAGGCAGCTGCGGGCGGTGTTTCCTCATAGCACGAGCAAGGGACAAGGGCGTCTCAGAGCCTTTTGCTTTACATCTCTGTGAGCAGTTTTTCTTTCTTGTCCTCTTCAATGTCCACTGAAAAAAAAAGCCACCTCTCTCTCTGTCTCTGTCTGTCTCTCTCTCTCTCTCTCTCTCTCTCTCTCTCACACACACACACACACCCTACAGTGTGTGTGTGTGTGTGTGTGTGTGTGTGTGTGAGAGAGAGAGAGAGAGAGAGAGAGAGAGAGAGAGAGAGAGAGAAAGAGACAGTAATGAAAGAGAGAGAGAGGAATAGAGTACTGAAATTGGATGACAGGTGTAGGATAATGAGTCCCCGTATTACGCAAAAGGCAAAACGCGTTTGAGAATTAAAGCAGGGAGCTGGTCCGGATTACAGAGCGCCCGTTAAACAAACAGTCGTTTCTGTCCTTTTGTCTGCCAAGTCTTGTTTTTGCCGTTTTACTTTTGTCTAAAAACATTAGACACCTGCAGCTCCTTCTACAAAATGACTTAATTGGTCTATAGCAGCGAACGGAACGGATTTCAGCATCGTAGCTGGCAGTTTGTAGGATTCCACTGGCATCCGTAACTCGACACTAAATTCATGTCAAACGACACCAAACACTGCTCCGCCTACTCGAAACATTTTGAGTTTGTGTCACATTAGACGTATATTCTCCTCGGGAGTTAACTCGTGAAAGGAAGATCCGATAGTGCTGAGTGTCTCGTTGACATCATTACAGATGAAGCAGAAGTCTGGATGGAGGAAGGAAATCGACCTTACCCTTTCAAAGAAACAGACCTGAAATTTGCCTTACGCGATTTTCGATGGTATGATTGTTTTGGCAGAAACACTGGCTGAGGAGGGGAAGAGTCTGAGCGTTATGGGGGCTCACACACACTTTAGCTCAATGCACAATTTATTAACAACGCTTGTACTGGACCGAAATACCAGAAGGAATACAAAACAAAAATAGTATTTTACAATGAGCTAACAACTGGACCGAAATATCAAAAGGAATTCCAAACAAAACTACTGTTTTAAAACGAGCTCTGAGATTACAACAATCTTAATGGAGGCGCCTATTAATAAATTGTACAAATAGAGTAAAAATTTCTGATAGTGAAAATTGAATGCCTGCAATCCAAATAACAAAATTAAATTACAGATCAAACCAATAATACAAAATCCTTGGGGTAATAGTTCTCAAAACCCTCACAAAAGTGTACAGAACGGAAGCAATAACACAAGAACTTAAAACTGATAATACAGCCTACTAAATTAGGATTTAAATTATACAAAACAATTTAAGTCCCAGGTGCGGGTGCATAACAAAGCACACACACACTAATTGCTGGACCACAAACTCTTCCAGGAAATTCATGAAATTTTGCTAGACAAGAAGTTCATAATTCAAAATGTACACACAAAATCAGTCAAGGTCATAATAATCCTTCTTGTTATCAGTCGGCCATATAGAGGTCAAACCTATAAACAAACTCGCACTGCTCCCTTAGGAGCGCTATGCACAGGGCACACAGTACAAGAAGCCACTAATGTTCATGAAATCAAGTAACAGACTTCTCGGACACCAAGACATTACCAGTCGGCTCGTCCTCTTCCCATTCGGCATCGCAACTGATGTGTTGTCAGCCATCAGACAACAAACGTCTCCAAAGCGCACGCCCCTAGTTTCACCCACTCCACACCCGCCCGACAGACTGTCCAGGGTTGCTGGGTCGCTTGCATGTTGACATGACTGGCACCGACTTGAGCACCTCCGTTGATCCTCGGCTTGAGCACCTCCATTGATGCTCGCGACCTCTAGGCCTTGGCGTCACCTCCTGAGCGGTGTCAGACTGTGTCGCCGAATCACAGCAAATGAATATTGTGGAAAACCTAAATGATGGTGGCCTGACAGGTATCTGAGCCAGAATATTCGATGCCGTAGTCAGCATAAGATTATGGCCAACATTACTTGATAGCCAGCCGAAAATCCTGAGAAAAAAGCTTCAGTCACCAACTAAGGTAAGTGTTTCACTTCCGCAGGTTAACAAATCAAAGAAAAATGGTTCCTGTATTCTTATTTTTCCCTCAATATACTTTAGAAGAATTAAGAACAGTTTGTGGACTTTACATTAAAAAAAATAAATTCTTTTTAATGTCTCGTCAGCGACTACAGCATCGAAGATGTAGATGTAGAACAACCGTAGACAGTGCAGTTAACAGGATGTAAATTATCCATGTTTAATGGTACCGTCAAGACATACGTCTGGATGGGTTCTTCGAAAGTGCTACTCCCGAATGGGCCCAGTGCTTCCAGAAATTGTTTTACTGTCTGGCATCAGCTCATGGGAGAAATCGTTTCATTGACTGGCATGAGCTTATGAGGTTTAACAGCCTGTTACATTTGATTTAAGAACTGACAGACTGTTATTACATGTGTTCCATTACTTACTGTTGATGAAATGAAAGTATTACACTATAAACTCATTGATAGAGATTAAACTATGAGATATGTTGATTAAAATTGCATCCTTTTGTGACCTTATTTTCATCACCAAAAACAGGTGAAGAATGAGGGTCTTCATAATTGCTGTTTGGTTTGTCTAAAGTTGATAGAACTTCTAATGTGAAGAACACAAGACAGCAAGCCAAGAGGCCCCCACGTATACAGCTTTCCACCACATTCTCTACTTTGCGAAAGATCGAATCACGGCAGAATCCTATCGTCATAGTGTGTATTACTGCTGTTGTATTGAATAAACATACTCCATACTTGTCATCAAAGATATACCATCGAAAGTAGTTGCTGATATCAGATGACTTTCTTGCACACAACAGCTGTACAGTCTTGCTGCTATGCCAGACAAGATTAGGCAGCAGCTATAGCAAAATGGTGGCTGTACAGATTAAAATGGTTAAAATGGCTCTAAGCACTAAGGGACTTAACATCTAAGGTCATCAGTCCCCTAGACTTAGAACTACTTAAACCTAACTAACCTAAGGACATCAAACACATCCATTCTCGAGTCAGGATTCGAGCCTGCGACCGTAGCAGCAGCGCGGTTCCGGACTCAAGCGCCAAGAACCGCTCGGTCACAGTGGCCTGGCTAGAACAGATTAGCAACAACTTGCAATAATTTACTAACATAAACCTAACGAATACTTAACTAAAGTGTGAAGATGGTGCATGGTACTAGATTAGTGTTCATTTAAACTGATCTGTCTTTAACTCTGACCTAATATTGAATCTAGTGAACGATCATTTCGATCACTAGTAGGATGTGCAGTTCAGCTCTCCTAGGCATCTATTCTGGACACAGCCCTGGTGCTGTCTTGAGGTTCGCTTTATATTCCGCTGATATCGTTGGAACTGGCTGATGATTGGAGCCATGTACCTGCTTAGATCTGCATTTGGTGGATGGATGCCCACTTCGGATTTTTGAGTAACGTAAGGCAACAGATAAAAACAAGTCTTCAGTAGCACATTTTTAGCCACGTACTTCGCACTTTAATGACGTTGAAAACTGCCATTGGGCCGATTCCCTATAGCTCTGCCACCCATGACATCACAAACCACGTCTTCCTAATTAATGACATCATCATCATTACATGAGAAGCAGACAGGAAATTCAAAAATGCAGGATTATGGAAGTTAAAAAATATAAAAAAATCAAAAATTAAAAAACGTGCTGGAGGGTAGAAGATTAATTCTAGAAACATCTCCCACGCCTTAAGCCATGTCTCCGCAGCGTCCTTTCTTCCAGAAGTTTCGTCACCCAATTTTCGTAGGAGAAGAAGATTGCAAGGCAGGAGATGTAATGGCAGAAGTAGGCCTGTGACACGGATCGCGAGTCGTGCTCGGGTTTGCTCTGTTGGTAGAGCACTTGCCTGCGAATGACAAAGATCACCATTCAGTGTATCGGTATCTGCCATGAAGTTTCTTAGCCTTGTTGTGCTTTATAAAATCTATACATAATGAGTGTTGATGTTTTAAGCTGAGGCTATGTTGTTGGTGATTCATAGAACAAAAGGTTATTACCTGCCAGTAGCAAGTGTAGTTGGATCATTACACCCTTTCTTAATACCAAGCAATAAAATCATCAAAATACATAAAAATTGGTTCTGTAACATCGAAAAACACACATGATTACTGCTGATCTAAACAACAGTTCATAGTGCGTTTGTTGACGAAGTAATGTTCTCACACCATTGACGTTGACAACATCTAGCTAGAAGCAGTTCCAAAAAGTTCATTATACATTAATTGATCTTCTCAAGCTCGGAATAAAGTTAATCAGATTGACTACTACCAGCAAATGCTTTTTGTTCGTCGTCAAAAGGCAACTGTCCATGCCATTAATAAAAACCTGTGGGACTATACAGATGTTGAAACATGTTTCCCCCAGTATCATTATACGTCTTGGTTCAACTGGTAACATAAAAACGATCTTGTTCAGTTGCATAGGTTCATCATTATTTATCTAAGCACTTTTTCTCTAAGAAATATTTCAGCGAAACTGCATATTTGACAGTAGTAAGAAAAATTCGTATAGGTGTGAAATGAGGGTTGCTATGCTTTCAGAGAGACTAACACCTAATAGCAACTGCACCCTAGTGTATTAACTTTATCCTGCAGTACAAAACGTTTGCCATATTCTTCTGGTAAAGTCAAACATTACAGTAAGCCTGAGACTGCCCAGTAACGCCAACCAAAAATCTGGGCAGTGGGCATTCACCCAGATTCAGAGGCAGAGCAGCAAACGGAGACATGTCGAAGACGGAAGAGGGACTGAAGCCACATGTGGGACAGCCAACACAAAGAGGAGCCCATCCCCAGACGATGGTGGCTGTTGAGACAGCGATGACAGTGAAGGGGCGTCGACTTCCATCTTCTCCGGGACCAGTGCAGACATACGGGTTCTGGAAGAGCTGGATCCATCAAAGGCTGCTCTGTCCAAGCAGGCACGGAATATGAAGAGCAAAGCCGGCAGCAGGATCATGCAATTCACATGCTCGAATTTCATTCTAGTAGCGACTCAGCAATCCTCTCAGTCCCTGCAGAAGAAACACCGAATGTCCAAGAAATCGTACAATGGTGTTTCGCTCCCAGCGATTCTGTCCACCATACAATCTCTAAAAGACTAAATCGTTAGTGTGATACTTTGTCTGTTCGGGCAGAGGGTGTAACAACACCACCAGCGATGATCTGTCGGGTGGCTGGGGGCAGTAGGAAGACAAGAAAAGCGACAGAACTTGATCCCATGTGTGGGAAGCATGAAGGCTGTCCATCTGTTCTTTAAATGTTCGTACAAAGCTTTCAGTTTCACCGTTGAATTGTGGGTGGAATGGTGCACTTGTGGTGAGGTTGATGTTGGAGGCATTGCAAAACTACTGTAAATCGGCGGCAGCAAATTGAGATCTGTAACCAGCCACATTCTGTTGAGGCAATTCCTCTACACAAAAGATCGACGACGAAGCCTGGATTGGGGAACGAGCCATAGTAGAGTGCACAGGAACCATGAAATGAAATTTACTGAAAGTGTCAACAATGACGGGCTATCTGTATTCCAGCAAGGACCCAGTATATCCAAGTGCAAAAGTTGCCAAGCTGTTTGAGGTTTGGACCTTTCAAGGAACCACTCAGGTAGCGTTGACCGATGTCCAGGCCAGGCTTGGCACTGACAAGTCAAATTTCAATTTGTGCATCCAGACGGTGCCAAGGGCAATTACATCACACCAATAGCGTGGTGTGAACGACGCCCCAGTGGCCTTGGTGTAGTGAATGAAGCACATCGGGCTGCAGGTCCTGGGTAATCACAACATGTAACTGGTCATCATCGGTGATAAGCAGAATGACACCTCCGTGAACTGCAAGGACGTGCCGACGGGAAAAATATTGGTGAATAACAGCGTTACGAATCTGTATGTCTGAAGGTGGCCAACCACAGCAGATGTAGTGCAACAGAATCAACAAATTATGATCCGCTGCTGTGGCCTGGGCAATTTTCCGGTGATTAAACTGAAAGCTATGCAATATATCTATATCTTGTGCGTCAGTGTAGCAACAAGAAGCTGAGGACTCGTCGAATGCGGAATCTGGACCAACAGGGAAGTGAGACAGGGCATCTGTGTTGGCTTGCTCAGAAATGGGCAATACACAATCTCATGGCAGTAATTTGATAAAAGAAAAGGCCAACATTGCAGCTTCTGCGCTATGTGAGTTGGAACTGACTGAGAAGGGATAAACAAAGAGATTCATGATAAGTCACCAAGCAAATTTTCTGCAAAAAAAAAAAAAAAAAAAGAAAAAAAAAAAGAAATGAAACTTTGTGACGCCAAAGGCAATGGCTAGAGCCTTCTTTTAAATTTGTGAATAATTACATTGAGCTTTATTCAACAACTTCGAAGCAAAGGCAATTGGCCTGTCAAAAGGACCAAAATTATGTGACAAAACTGCATCGATGCCGTAAGGGGAATCATCCACAGGTTTACACTAAGCAACGCATCTTTCAACTTCTGGACAAACAGACTGATAGTCTTGCGACGAAACAAAAGAAATATTTTCCTCGCGCAAGCGACGCAACGGAGCTGCGATTTGAGTGGCGTTAGGAATAAATGGGATGTAATATGTGAGTTTCTCTAACACAGACTGCCACTCCCGCACATTGTGGAGTGGAAGGTCACGGATAGCAAGCAAATGTGACTGCAATGGGTGAATACCATGGCTATTAATGACGTTTCCTAACAAGGGAACCTCCCCATCGCACCCCCCTCAGATTTAGTTATAAGTTGGCGCAGTGGATAGGCCTTGAAAAACTGAACACAGATCAATTGAGAAAACAGGAAGAAGTTGTGTGGAACTGTGAAAAAAGAAGCAAAATATACAAACTGAGTAGTTCAAGGGAAGATAAGCAACAATAAGGACGATAGGAACGTAGGAGCGCCGTGGTCTCGTGGTAACGTGAGCAACTGCGGAACGAAAGGTCCTAGGTTCATATCTTCCATCATGTGTAAATTGTAATTTTTTATTTTCAGTTTATGTGACAAACTCTTATATTTTCATCACTTTTTTGGGAGTGATTATCACATCCACAAGAAAACCTAAATCGGGCAAGGTAGAAGAATCTTTTTACCCATTCGCCAAGTGTACAAGTTAGGAGGGTCGACAACATATTCCTGTCATGTGACGCACATGTCGTCACCAGTGTCGTATAGAATATATCAGACGTGTTTTCCTGTGGAGGAATCGGTTGACCTATGACCTTACGATCAAAAGTTTTCGGTTCCCATTGGAGAGGCACGTCCTTTCGTCTACTAATCGCACGGTTTTGCAGTGCGGTCGCAAAACACAGACACTAAACTTATTACAGTGAACAGAGATGTCTATGAACGAACGGACAGATAATAACTATGCAAAAATAAAGAAAGTAAAATTTTTAGTCGAGGGAAGACTTAAACCAAGGATCTCTCCGTCAGCAGCTGCTCACGCTACCACGGGACCACGGGGCTTCTAAGCCCACTGCCTCCATGATGTTGCTTATGTGGCCCATGGACTACTCAGTTTGTATATTTTGCTTCTTTTTTCACAGTTCCACACAACTTCTTCCTGTTTTCTCAATTGATCTGTGTTCAGTTTATCAAGTCCTATCCACTGTGCCAACTTATAACTAAATCTGAGGGGGGTGCGATGGGGAGGTTCCCTTGTAAGTACGCAAGTTCAGTCTGAAAAAGCACACATTTACCTCCGTTATATTTGAGACGAGCTGCTGACAACACTTACAGAAGCACTGCCACTCAGCAGTCTGGAACCGCGCTTCTGCTACGGTTGCAGATTCGAGGCATGGATGTGTGTGCTGTCCTTAGGTTAGTTAGGTTTAAGTAGTTCTAAGTCTAGGGAACTGATGACTTCATATGTTAAGTCCCATAGTGCTCAGAGCCATTTCAACCATTTTGACGGTATGTCTGTCCTTGTTGCTTACGCAACCGAAAGAATTTGTAAATGGCACCCGCCACTTTTACCCTATTCTCATAATACTTTGTAAGCGCCTGCAATAGTTCCCCATATTGTACTAGATTAGGGCGGGGCGTGGAAAATAGCTTGCCACAGAGCCTAAAATAGTAGCTCCCATACGAATGCTTCTTAGTACGATGTATGTGATGCGCTGCGATGTGCACGTTGAACTGTGCCAGATACACTGTCCAGTCTTTCTTCACCTCGTCAAATTCACGAAATGCCTGCACGTACGCAGGCGCTGCAGATGATGAAGCTGCCGTTGGGTTCGGCGTCTTGTCTGAAGTCATCTGCCCCATCAAGAAGTGATTGCTCACTTGAAGCAGTTGCGCCATTTTTTGACTCTGAAACTGAATAAACTGAGTTGGATCAACTGAAGGCGGCGTAGCAGGCTATTGCGGCTTATCGGCCGTAGTAACTAAGCACCGCACAAAATAAAAAAACAAATAAGCAGAGAGAACGCAAAAGGGGTGCACAAACAGCAACCTTGGAGCCTAGAACATTAACAGTACGAGCAAGTAAAACACTGGCGACACAAAAATAAGTAAGAACAATAAAAATGAGTCAAAAGACGACAAAACACAAAGGATATACTTATATGGATATGGTGTCTGTTCTTCAGACCATGTCCGAAAGAACACACACCACTGAAGACCTGCATCCGTCTAGTGCGAAATTAGAATTATATATTAATACCTTCAGTTGTTGACGGGCGTTGATATATATCAACGGGGGATAGGTGGAAATCTGCGCCCCGACCGGGATCTCCTGCTTACATGGCAGAAGCTCTCTACCCATCTTTTTTTTTGTCGATCTCATTTTGTTCATTATATTTTGGCCCATTTGTTCGGGGCGTACGTCAATTGCAGAGGGCAGATAACCCTCTGAACGAGCACGCTGAGTTACCGTACCGGCAGCTGGGATCTCCTGCTTACATGGCACACGCTTTATCCATCTGAGCCACCGAGGGAACAGAGGATAGTGCGACTGCATGGACTATCTCACGCACGCCTCCTGCGACCCACATTCTCACCCGATATGTCCACACACTACATTCGTAGTGTACCTGCCCAATGTGGGTCTCGTGGGAGTTGTGCGCGTGATAGTCCCTACAGTCGCACTATCCTCTGTGCCCTCGGTAGCTCAGAAGGATAGAGCGTCTGCCATGTAAGCAATAGATCCCAAGTTCGAGTGGCGGTCAGGGCACACATTTTCACCTGTCCCCGTTGATGTATATCAACGCCCATCAGCAGCTGAAGGTATTAATATTTAATTCTAATTTCGTTCTAGACGGCTACAGGGCATCGATGGTGTCTGTTCTTTCGGACATGACCTAAAGAACAGACACCATATCCATATGAGTATATAGTTCTGGCAATACCGGCCATGACCTTCTTCTTCTGTGCAGATGCACACATATTACCTGAACTCTTATGGGACTTGGTAAGAATGTCTTCCACAACTAATGAGTGTGTTGGGTAGGGGCACTAGGAATGTAGTTTGTGGACATATCAGGTGAGAATGTGGGTCTCGCGGGAGGCGTGCGCGAGAGAGTCCATGCAGTCGCGTTATCCCCTGTGCCCTCGGTGGCTCAGATGGATAGAGCGTTTGCCATGTAAGCAGGAGATCCCGGGTTCGAGTCCCGGTCGGGGCCTCGACTGGACTTAACTAGCAGGCGTCAAATGTTGCGATCATTTATTCCGTTTTTCAGCCGCGTTAGGGAAAATTTTCATGAATATGAAAATCAAGATAGGATCTTAAGTGAGCATGCGTATCAAGAACATAGCGACGAAAGGAAACGCAAAAGAAGAAGATTCCATCATGGAGAAAAATCGGAAGAATTGAGTGGATATAAGAAATTTCGTGTGGCTATTACTGCAGTTATTGATAAACAACAAGCAGAATTAAAAATGCCAGAAGAAGAGTATTGCGAACTAGTTAATCATTTCTTAATTTTAACAAACAATTTCGTAAAGCAAGAACCCGAAGAACTCTCAACAGAAACGTAAAAACTTCGTCAAAAATACCGAGGTTATCTCGATGAAGAAAGTTTTGAAACGAAATTATCCATTTTTGCAAATATCTGAAGTATTACCTCAAAGAAGATGCTGCTAAAATTTCACTAGTTTAATTATGTGAGTTAATGGTTGAAAATCCTGGCAGCTAAGTGGTCAGTGCGACGGTATGTCATACCTAACGGCCCGGGTTCGATTCCCAGCTGCGTCGGAGATTTTCTCCGCTGAGGGACTGGATGTTGTGTTGTCCTCATCATCATTTCATCTCCATCGACACGCAAGTCACCGAAGTGGCGTCAACTCGAAAGACTTGCACCAGGCGAACGGTCTACCCGACGGGAGGCCCTAGCCACACGGCGTTATAATGGTTGAAAATGAACTTGGTGATGTTTCTTCAAATGTGGTGATTGCTTACCGAATTTTCCTCTCAATACCAGTTGCAACTTGTAAAACTGAGATAGGATTCTCCAAACTAACCCTTACCAAGAAAAACAATGGAAGAAGAACGTATTTCCGCTCCAATCTTGTTATCAATTCGACATGAGGTGACCAGTCCTCTTCACTTCCAGGAGCTTGAAGACTTCACTAGGAGGCAAACATGGAAAAGACGTGTTCTAGATACTCCTTGTTTATTTATTGCATTTATATAACAGAGTGACCTTGTATATTGCAAAGTTACGTTAGGTATAATATCTTCCAATGCATGACATGGTTGATGTCTTCGAATTACATGTATGCTCTACTCGTATACCCTTATACAGAAATGTATCAGGCCTACATGAAGTAAGCAGGGGCCATACATTTTTTCTAGTCCTGGGCCTCCACGTGGGTTAACCTGGCCTTGAGGGAGATCAATATTGTGGAGGCACAGAAATTCATTAGTTATATTGGAAATTGTTTTGGATATTTCTACTCTGGACTTAATAGAAAGTTGGGGTTTTTGTCACCCTGGGTACGTTCCGTTTATATCAACTGTTTATGACCAAAATGTTTCCACAGACCATACAGTCTTACATGGAAAATGTCAGCAACATCCAGCATGGACTTTAGCCGCATATTCAGCAGTAAAGTACATATATCAAGATCTGTTGGGATCCCTGAGAATGTTTGTATGTTGGGTATTGGTTGGTTATGCCTCGTTTTTCTTATGGTTGCCAAAGTTGTCCCCTTACCCTTTTTTTTCAGATTAAGCGATGTGCAGTTAATCATGAAGTTCGAAATTTTTCTTGTTCATGCCCCACTATCATGATTTAAGTGCAATATGCCTCATATAAAAATGTAATGCGAGTGGAGGGTTGTGAAAATTATACTTTATTTAGTCAGGTGGTAAAGCATAATGAGGGCATCTTCATTAGGAAGGCTGTATCCTTAATGATGCTCAATGCAGAGGGTTGAAAGTGATTGTCATACTGAGTTCAATATCAGTTAGTTGCATGAAGGCATTACAGGTGGGGTAAGAGAATGCATGTGTTGTCGGACAGTCACAGATGCTGCTGGGCCACTTTATGCGTGCCAGTTCAGAGAAGCAGAAGCGACACGGCAGCAGATATATCGGCCTACCCAAGTGAGGCTTGGGCTAGCTCTCTCATGCAAAGGAATGCAAGGTGGAAGGCAAGGCCGGAACCGCAGGGAGTCCACGAGGGAAAGGTAGAGAAAAGGACATAGGGAGCTCCGTCAGCCAACTCGTGATGGACTGGTGCCCGGACAACTGTTCTTAGCCGAAGAAGGTGCATTCCTCCGATTTTGCAGGTGTTCTCATGACGTTTCCTGTGGTCTTTCCTGTGAGATCCATATCTATTAAACTTGTGAAAACATTTTGTCTCCGTGGCCGAAACGGGCCAGTACTCTAACAGGTCTGACACTATGTCATCAGTGAGCTGTTGTGTCTTTTCAGGATCGCGTAGGCACCCAAAACGCACTGCTCCCTGTACACACAAAAAACACTGTTTTTATTGGGACACCAGCTCTTACGTCAGAAAGTGTAGTGTTGAATGTTTGTTCTGTTGTGACTTGGCAAGACAGCCAAGCCACTAGGAGGTGAAGCCGAAAGGCACGCGTTTAAGCTCACGCAGGCTGGCGTGAGGTCTGGAACAGTTAAAGGATTTGAGTCTAGCAAATAAAGTACGTAGCTGTTGGAATACTTAACTTTAATCCATAATTGGTGAACATCGGTCTGACGGTACATGCATCACAATATAAATAGCAGTTGATAATGGCGCCTTGCTAGGTCATAGCAAATGACGTAGCTGAAGGCTATGCTAACTATCGTCTCGGCAAATGAGAGCGTAATTTGTCAGTGAACCATCGCTAGCAAAGTCGGCTGTACAACTGGGGCGAGTGCTAGGAAGTCTCTCTAGACCTGCCGTGTGGCGGCGCTCGGTCTGCAATCACTGATAGTGGCGACACGCGGGTCCGACGTATACTAACGGACAGCGGCCGATTTAAAGGCTACCACCTAGCAAGTGTGGTGTCTGACGGTGACACCACATGTTCAATGCCATGAGATGTGTTGGGAAGGGACTTTGCCCTTCTGCTGGAGGAAGGCTGTACAGTATGCAGAGGTATATTCGAGTGATGCACGAGAACGCTACTGTATCTGATTGGTGATTTTTATCTTTTTGGCTGATACTCCACGTGAAGCGTTTTATGGAATTGGGTGGAGTAAGAGTAGGCTGAATTCACACGGTGGCTGTGAAGGAGGGAGGAGCGTTGGTGAGTAGATTCGGCGGTGGCGGCGAAGGAGGAGAGATCAATTTGGAATGGGGGCGCGAATGTGGATCCGGACAGTAGCCAACACAGAGACATACTGGTCTTCACTTTCTAGCCAGCTACATGCATACAGTGAGAATTTTGCAGAATTGGTATTAGGAATGTTTAACGTGAATTTCACCAACCGTAGCGTGCTCTTTTACAGCAGTCAACACTGTCTGATTTAAGTGTACAGTGGCATATTTCCGATTAGCAATTCACAGTCACTTTCAAACGAATTAGTTACACGCAGATCACGTTATCTATAATTAAAGTCAGTCAGTTGTCCACCCTATTTCCGACTTCACCAACTGTACATCCGTATATATTTCATTTTATTAAACAGGAGCATGGATGTAATAGATGTGCTGTGTTGACCTATGTCCCATGTCATTTACGTCTTTTGGAAATATGTTGTTATAATAAATTTTATCTGTTATTCAATTACACAACATTTCTTTGGTCGCTTTTTTTTAATTTCATTAACTTATGTGGGGAATAATGGGAGTAACCTTGATGTACAATACATCATGTTAACTTTAGTTCAGATCAAATAAGACAGAAGTGATAGATAAAATTCCATCGGAATTACTAAGCCGGCCGCGGTGGCCGAGCGGTTCTAGGCGCTACAGTCTGGAACCGCGCGACCGCTACGGTCGCAGGTTCGAATCCTGCCACGGGCATGGATATGTGTGATGTCCTTAGGTTAGTTAGGTTTAAGTACTTCTAAGTTCTAGGGGACTGATGACCTCAGAAGTTAAGTTCCATAGTGCTCAGAGCCATTTGAACCATTTGAATTACTAAACTTTTTGTTGGAAGTGGCAGCCAAGCGTCTAATCAAGTTAATGCGCAGTATCTATGAACCTGACGACGTACCATCAGACTTTTGAAAGCATAACATCCACACAATTCCTAAGATAGCACCGAGCGAGGTGGCGCAGTGGTTAGCACACTGGACTCGCATTCGGGAGGACGACGGTTCAATCCCGTCTCCGGCCATCCTGATTTAGGTTTTCCGTGATTTCCCTAAATCGTTTCAGGCAAATGCCGGGATGGTTCCCTTGAAAGGGCACGGCCGATTTCCTTCCCAATCCTTCCCGAACCCGAGCTTGCGCTCCGTCTCTAATGACCTCGTTGTCGACGGGACGTTAAGCACTAACCGCTACCGCTACCTAACATAGCAAGTCGTAGTAGGGCGAAAACTGTCACACAATCAGCTTAACAGCTCATGCATCCAAGTTTCTGACAACACTAATATACAAATATATGGAAAAGAATGTTTATAATCCGTTAAATGACGATAAATTTAGCTTTAGGAATGGTAAAGACAGTCCTGATGTTCCCCTTGATAATGAAACCAAGACTGAAGAAAAATCAAGATACGCTCATAGAATTGGTCGACCTAGAACAAGCGTTCGCAAATGCAGAGAGATTCAATATGTTAGAAAACATGAGAAAAACGAGAGTAAGCAGTAGTAAAGCTGGGTAATATACGATATGTAGAAAAACCGTTCGCCTGCTTAGCTGGTGGTAACGTGCTTGCCTTCCATGCAAGCGGGTCCGGGTCCGATTCCCGCCCGTGTTGGAGATTTTCTCCGCTCGTTAGCTGGGCGTTGTGTTGCCCTCATCATCATTTCATCCTCATCCCCGGCGAACAAGTCGCCCAATGTGGCGTCGAATGAAATACGACTTGCACTTGCCGGCCGAACTTCCCCGAATGGGGTCTCCCGGAATAGGATGCCATACGTTCATTTCTATTTATTTTTGTACAAAAACCAAGAGAGTACAATGAGATAAGAAGACCAAGAACGAATTACTCGGATTAGAAAGGCTGAAAGAGAGAGTCTAGAGACAAAGTCAGCTTTCGCCAGTGATGAGCTGACCGGCGTGACCGAGCGGTCCTAGGCGCTTCAGTCTGGAACCGCGAGACCGCTGCGGTCGCAGGTTCGAATCCCGCCTCGGGCTTGGATGTGTGTGACGTCCTTAGGTTAGATAGGTTAAAGTAATTCTAGTAGTTCTAGGGGTCTGATCACCTCAGATGTTAAGCCTCATAGTGCTCAGAGCCATTTGAACCAGCCAGTGATGAGGCATGCACGCCTTGTTTGCGTCTCGCCTATCGTGCTGCCTGCAAGCGAACACGCGTTTGTTTACTTCCATATAGCTGCTTGTCTTCGTGTCCGAATTCACCGACCATCACGGCGATTTCCTATCACCAGGTCACAATTGAATTAACGTTTCCTTTGGATCACAAACGACTCAAAGCGTATGCAGTTGAACGATTTATACGGGACAAAATGCGTCTCCAACAGTAAGATATTCTCGGAATTCATTTTTCGATGAACTGCTGTTTACATAAAGCTGGAGAATGAAGAGCTGTGCGCCGAAGATGTGCTAACGATCTTAAGTTACGATACTATGACGACCATGAAGGAGATGTCGTGGTTAATCCTCCGGTTTTGGCCTCCAAAGTTGCGAGTTTTCGAATAACCGTGTGAGGTGCTGTCGGACGTTGTCGTGGCCGCTGTAGGGAAGCAGCCTACTCACGCCATAGTAAATTCACATCAGTCTTTCCATTGTGTGCCAGCCAGTCCGCTGTAACTAGCTCTGACGTCATAAATGTTGCACAATACTTTAAAAATTAAGCAAATAACCTAGAATGTTTCTAGCATGTCAGGAGTAATACTAAATTAACATGTGTTGAATATCAGTTCGATAACTTTAGCCATTTTCGAAATTTGGACGTTTTTCTGTAAAAATCATTGGCGCAACAGAAAAGAGCTAGAGACCTCAAAATTTATAATTAGATTCCTTTTTCAATAATAATTTAATAGAAACAGTACTTTGGATCTCACAAATTAAGATTTTAGTTGAAATTCATAATTTTCTGGTTTTTGTCTTAAAACTTAAGGAAGCAAGATAGATTAAGTAGGCTAATAAATAAGGCTAGGATGTTTATATTTAAGTAGAATGGAGATCCGCTATAATCATAAAGATTTGAGAAGTTTCATTTAAATAACTATAAAATTATAGCGATAGCGTATCTCAAAAGGGCAAGTTCAGAGCTAATCTACTGCGTGCAGTGTAATTAAATTAATTCTCTCGCCCAAAATATTTAACTTAGCCACGTCAAACTTTTATTATGATTACTTACCTGTGTGCTGAATGCACATTTAAATTAAGAGCTTCATCTGCCATCAGCAAAAGAAGCTATGATTTATTCAATAACTTAATGTGGTGCATTACTAGTCCAGCGGCTAGTCGGGAGAGCCGATTTGATCAGGCGTTCCCTTAGCCGTCCGCACCGCGGGTTTATATATAAGAACGCTGCGCGAGGAAGCAAGGCCCCAGTTCTCTCCAGACGCTGAATAGCACGCCATCTGTGTCGGGAGTCGCGTCGCGTCGGTATCATTGCTACAAACAGCCTCGGATGCCGTATTAAGTTACTCGGGGTACGCGTAACCATGAAATCATTTTCGAGTGAAGTGTTAATTCTGGGATGACTTTAATTATCGATCTTCAGTTTGCGTATTGTCGTATTTTCACGTGCCGCTGCGGGACAAACATTCTACCATTATTTAGCGTGGCGTTTGATGAACCTAATCATCAAATTATGGCGAGCATTCATTTAAACATTTAATTTGGACATTTATAGTTGCATCAGCGCGTTAGACTATGAACTGCTCTGTTAGTTAGATTGTGTGGATTCGTTTGTTTTCATCTGTGACTTTCAGAATACAGAACGTTTTTTTTTCACGACCGTTTTTGATTATAAATCCCAGACAATCTCCTAATTCCTCAGAGCTATAAGCTGTAACTATAAGTGTATTCTCAGATGAAGTGGGCACTAGGAATTCTAATTACAGGCTTCAAGTTTTGCTAATCACTTTCTGGTTGCCAATATTGTAGTTAGAGAGCCAGTGTTGAGAACGGCAAAAGACAGCATAAATAACATTCTAAATAATAGGAACTGGTTTAACATTCTACAAACCTAACATTTATATAAACAACATAAAATTGACATAATTCCACCCGCCGCCCCACACCGTCTTTAAACCGTACGGCAACATCGTCAGTCACGTTACTGAAACTGGAAGACGTTCGAAACATACCGTGTCCTCATTGATATCGGCAGATAAGAACTTAACTGGGGAAGCACGTGGCTTCCCACCTGGCAATTGCCGGCTGCAGAGCTGTCGTCATGTATGATGGTCAGCCGTGCACTTGTTCAGGTTGTGGCCAGGAAGGGCATGTCCGTTCTGAACGTAACTGACACAGGCTGGTTCAGACGCCGACTGGAGACGTCAGCCTCGCTGCGGTGCCCACTGTGTTACCTCTGTCTTATGCGGCCGCGCCGTGGCTGCCTGCTGCTCCCCGTCTGGATGAGTTGGCTCCGGCGTCGATTCCTCTCGACAACGATATGGACGTTTCGCCTGTCTCTACTACACTGCCATAAGAGACAGTACCTTCGTTAATTCTATGGGCGATGGGATTATCTCGCCAGTTTCGTTTTTCATTTGTGTGTGCTGCCGTCCCTGTTTTTAATTTGCCTTCATTTATGTCTTTATTTATTTCTTCCTTTTTAGTTTCTAAACTCACACTTGCTTCACACCTGCAGAGAGAGGTGTATTTCTGAGTAGTGTGTCGTCGCTCCCTGAGGCATAGCAGAGTGTGCCTCCGCTTTTATTTTCGGTTTATGACAATAAGTCTTGCTACTAACAGCACCATGCTTTAAGTGCTGCGTCGACACTAGAGGATGGCGGCATTTTTGGAGAGGAAACGGTAGGGCTATAGGGGAGGAAGGAGGCCCATAAAAAAAAAACGAACGATGGCGATCAGCAGAGACAAGCTGTCTGTCCCGACCCCATGGTTGTTGATCCTGGAGTCGCACTGAACTCCGCTTTACTGCCGTCTGACCACATGTAGGACGATAGCTGCCTGCCCTCCGACATGGAACAACATGTTAGGAAGCAACGGTCGCCAAGGAAGCGGAAGAGACAACGCTGTACTCCTTCTAATGACTGCCTCCATAGGATGTGTGCATAGGATCACGACCCTCCTACAGATGACGCACTGTCCTCTGATGCTACCTGAAGATGTGGCGTCTTTCCCCACTCTGTCTCCAGTCAGTATCCACCCACGGACATCGACCGTCTGATGTGGTTGCCTGCCTTTCTGTGTCTTACGCTTCCCGCTTCCTGTGTTCTCTGGTAGTGTTCCACTGAACTGGCCCAGTAAGACGTCTGTCTCCTGGGTGGACGATGTCGATGCTGATGATGGACGATCTGGAGGTATACAGCGCGCTGTATAACCCTTGGTGGGGTCATCTCCCTACCCATCAAAGCTATGTGCCCCTCCATGGGGGCCTAACAGGGAGTTCCCTGTGTTTCCCACATGTTGAATCGCGCGTCCTCCCCACGATGGCAGCTTTTCAGAGTTATTGCATAGACATAGTGTCAATAGCATTCACGTACACCACTAATTGGCCTTACTCCATGACATGCTGTATGCTGTGGATGGTGACGTGGCCCTCTTTCAGGAGGAGCACGTTGCAATCTTTTATGCTCCCCATGGTTTTACGTCACCCATGCGTCCCCTACTGTAATGGGGTGGCGATCCTCCGTGACAGTATACTAGCTGATACAGTTGCCTATATCCGTGATGCCAGAGGTGTGGCACTGACGTCGAGTGGCTTCAGGGTCATCAACGTCTATGTGCCATCTGGTTCGTGTCGCCACCGCGAACATTCCAGTTTCTTCTCAGCCATGCCTCTTTTTCTGGATCGGCAGGATACATTGATCATGGGAGGCGCTTTCAACTTCACCCAGGCGCCCAAAGACCAATTACCACGTCACTCACTAGCACTCCAGCACCTCAACCTTGTGAATTCTTGGGAGCATGTTCACGGTGATTCTCTGGCGTTCACACATTTCACTAGCCGTTCTTCCAGCCACCTCGATCGTGTCTACATCTCCCGAAATATTGTCAGTGGGGTGCAGGCTGCTGAAGTCTGATCCACTTCGTTCCCTATGACACATACATGTGCACCATCAATCTCTGCCACCAGAGGGTATAGCGTGGCCATGGACCATGGAAACTGAACACGATACATCTTACTTCATCCAACTGCTGACAGCGCATCGATACTACGTGTACAGCTTGTCGTCGACGCCACGTTGTGAACCAGTCTGCCCTCTTATGGTTGATGCTCTGCGCAGAGCCTGCCCTCTTGATTGGTTACGGAAGGGAACTCGCAGCATGGCGGCGACGAACCCAGGGTTTCTGTTTCACCTTTCTCCTTGAATGAACTATGATGCAGTATTCGCCAGGGCCGCAAGTGATAGCGAATCGTGTGAAGGCACTACTCTCTCCCCTCTCTCGCTGTCACCTTGAAGGGGCTTCCTGTGGACAGTGCTGCTCCATTGTGTGTAGTTGCTACTATCTGATGCTTAGGACTTGGTTTTTGCAAGTGCTTCGGCACACGTTTGCTCTCAGCTGTCGGCGTCTACTGTCCCAACTATAAGCTGGACTCCTAGATCATCATTTACGGGCCCTTGATCTTTTGCACTGGACACAGTATACAAATGTATATCTGGCGTCATGTATACCCCACGTGGACAACTTCCTATTCCACCATCAAAGGCCAGTTGTATGCTAGCAGCTTTCGGTCCATATGTTTACCACGGCGTGCTGTTCGAGATAAGGTACGAGATCGTCACCCTCCCACGGTGCAGAGGCGATTTAAGTCTCTGTCTTGTGCCTGACAGTGAGATAGTCGTTATCGTCAACTTTCACATGGCGATGTGGCGCCGTTGTTCTATGCGTCTTACCAGCCTATTGCTGGAGGCCCTTGCACCATACTCTCTCTCAACACCTATCTAGCTTTCGGACGTCCCGCCGCCCTTGTTTTACTTCCGCCCCTTTTTCCTGAGCTACGTCCGCATTGCGATACTGCAAACGCGCTAGACATCCACCAAGGCAACCTATGGCCTTCTTCAGCAGCAAATTCACCGAATGTGGTTGAGGGGAAGCGTCTCCATACCAACTGGCGTGCCATTTGGTGATCGGTGTGCGCTCCTTACTTTGACACTGACGTCCATCTGGCTTGGTACCTTATTGTCAACGGGAAGAAAGTATGCCGGTCATGCCTTCACGGGATTCACCCTGCAGGGACTCTGTTGTGTCACCTGTGATGTTTTGGACATGGACGAGCATTGCCTGGAGCGTGAATCGATGAGAGGTATCTGGTTCTTGGTGTGACGGATGCTGGCCCTAATTACCCATACGACTCCTTATCAGATACCTAGTCACCTACTCCTCTTTCCGGGAGCGGGATATTTGCTGCAACCAAAGACGAATTATGTGAAGTGCGTTCGAGGACACACTTGCTGCTGGCGAAAAACATATCCTCCATTGTTGGCATTTCCTTAATCAACGCCACTGTACAGTTGTCCGCAATTCCAAATACAGAGAATTTTTCTCCAATATCCTTTTTAGTTTCTTTCTTAAACCACCACATAGTTGTGGTGTTGCTGCATGAGGAGTTGATCCACGCCTTTTCCTCTCTTAGAACCGGTTATTCCCTGTTCATCGGAATGTTCTTCTCCACAAGCATAAATAAGTCATTGATGTTATTTTTGCCTCTACTCCACGTTTCCTACACTTTTCTTGGTTCCTGGACGGAGGGAAAGGGACATGGTGGGCTGGCCTCGGGTTGTTACTGCCGCCCACTTTGCCGCCACCCCTCAATGACCAGGATGGTAAGACTGCTTTAAAAAATCGAACGACCTTATGAAACAGGACAGAGGAGCGGACAGAGGTCCAGGACGCTCTCATATCCTCGGGGTGGGAAACTGCACTTAAAGATGGAAGAACCAGCAATGATAAACGGTATGAGGATGAAGAAGGCAATAGAAACCAATGCATGCGTATCCATGGGGCATATGGGGGGTAATTTAAAAAGTATAATGACGATCTCTCCATTATCAAAGGTTCCGGAGTGGTATCCCATTCAGATCTCTGGGAGGGGTTTGCCAAGGGGCAGGTGACCAAGAAAAAAATAACGTTCTCTGAACTGGGGCGTGGCAGGAAAACTAGAAAATCTGAAAAGGAAAATGCAGAGGCTCAATCTAGATATAGTGGAATGGAAAGAAGGCAAGGATTCCAGGTCAGAGGAGTATAGGTAATATCAACAGTAGCAGAAAATCTTATAGCAGGACTAGGATTCGTTATGAATAGGATGGTAGGGCAGAAAGCGTGTTACTGAGGATAGTTAAGTGATAGGGTTGTTCTCATCAGAATCGCAGCAAACCAATACCGACAACGATGGTTCCGGTATATATGCCGGCGTCATAAGCTGAAGCTGAAGATATAAAGTATATAAGGACACTGAATGAGAAATTCAGCTCGTTATGGGTGATTAAAATCTAGTAGTCATGGGGGACTGCGGTTATAGGGAGGGTGTAGAAGAAGGGGTTATGGTACTATGAATGAGAGAGGAGTAAGACTAATTCAGTTCTGCAATAAATTTCAGCTAGTAATATTGAATACTCTGTTCAAGAATCGCAAGAGGAGGAGGTATACTTGGAAAAGGCCAGGAGATACGGGCAGATTTCTGTTATATTGCATCACGATCAGGCACAGCGTTCGAAATCAGATTCTGGTTTGTAAGGAGTAGCCTGGAGCAGATGTAGACTCAGATCACAATTTACTAGTGATGACGAGTAGGCTGCGAATTTAAGAGACTAGTCAGGATGAATCAATACGCAAAGAAGTGTGATATGGTAGTGCTAAGTGATGAAGAGATACATTTGAAAGCCCCAAGGCTAGAACTACAGCTAAAAGGAATAACTGAGTAGGCAGCTCAGTTGAAGAGGAATGGGTATGTCTAAAAAGGGGAGTCACAGAAGATAGAAAAAAACGTGAGTACAAAGAAAATAACTGAGAAGAAACGATGGGCAACATAAGAAATATTTCAGTTGATCGATAAAAGCAGGAAATACGAAAATGTTCAGCGAAATTTAGGAACGCAGAAATAGCAGTCCTTTGGGAATGAAACAAATAGGAAGAGCAGGGAAGTTAAAGCGAAATGACCGCATGGAAAAAGTGAAGAAATCGAAAAGCAAATGATTCTCGGAGGGGATAAATCAAAGTAAAGAAAAGTCAAAACAGCCTTCGGTGAAATTAAAAGCAACGGTGATAACATTACGAGGGTAATGGAAATTACACTGTTAAGTGCAGAGGAGGGAGTGAATTGTTTGAGAGAGCACATTGAAGGCCTCTGTGATGTGAAGACTTGACTGATGTAACAGAAGAAGAAACAAGAAACGGCAGGTACGAGATAAAGGATCCAGTATTACAATCAGAATTTAAAAGAGCTTCGCAAGAGTTTAGATAAAGTAATGTGGAAGGGATAGATAACAGTCCTTCAGAATTTCTAAAGTATTGTGGGAAGCGGCAACTGAACGGTTATTCGCATTGGTGTGTAGAATGTATGGGTCTGGCGATTCACCATCTGACTTTCGGAAAAAGATCAGCCACACAATTCCGAAGACTGCAAGCGATGACAAGTGCTAGAATTATCGCACAATCCGCTTAACAGCTTATGCATCCTAACTGCTGACAAGAATAATATACAGGAGAATGGAAAAGAAAACTTGATGATGTGTTAGATAAAGACCAGTTTTGCTTTAGGTAATGTTGATAACGGAAGCACGACTAAAGAAAACTCGAGATATGTTCATAGGATTTCTCGACCTGGTTAAAGCAATCGGCAATGTCAAATAGTGCAAGATGTTCCAAATTCTGACGAAAATGTAAGCTACAGGGAGAGACGGGTAATATACAACATGTACAAAAGCCTAGATGGAATAAGAAGAATGGAAGACCAAGAACGAAGTGCTCGTATTATAAAGGGTGTAAGGCAGGGATGTACTAAGTAGTCTCTCGGACCTACTGTTCAATCTATACATCAAAGAATCAATTATGGAAATTAAAAAAAAGGTTCAAGAGTGGAATCAAAATTCATGGTGGAAGGATATCACTAATAAGATTTGGTAATGACATTACTATCCTTAGTGTAACTAAAGAAGAATTATAGGGTATGTTGAATGGAATGAACAGTCTAGTGAGACAGAGTCCGGACTAAGAGTAAACCGAAATAGACATAGTAATGAGATTTAGCGGAACTGAGAACAGCGAGAAACTTAACATCACTCTGGGGGTTCACGAAGTAGATGATGTCAAGGAATTCTGCTACCTTGGAAGCTAAATAACACATGACGGTAGAGGTAAAAGAAAGCTTAGAATAGGCGAAGTGGTCTGTTATTGGTGCAGAGAAATCTGCTGGTCTGATATATCGGCCTTAATGTGAGGAAGAAATTTCTAGTAAAGAACATTTAGAGTCTAACATTACATGGTAGTTTATCATAGAATGTGTGAAAACAGAAACAGGAAAATACGACAATCGAAGCATTTGACATGTGATGGTATAGAAAGATCTTAAAAATTAGGTAGACTGAAAGCATAAGGAATGAGGAGGTTCTCCGCAGAATCAGCAGAGAAAAGATCACTTACTAAACACTGACAAGAAGAAGCCACAGGATGAGAGGACATATGTTATGACATCAGGGAAGGATATCCGTGGTACAAGAGAGAGTTGCAGAGTGTAAAAGCTAAAGCGGAAGATATGGATTGAAATATATCTGTGTGTGAACCTCAGATTAATAATAAAAAACATTTGTCATAGCATCTGTGAGACATTGCAACGAATTGGTTTAAAGTTGGCAGCTATTTGTTTATTTTGTTTTATAAAACGGTATATACGGTAAAAACATTCATTTCAGTCATTCAAGTTCAAGTTGGAATAAAGTTAAAGGAGGCAGAATTAGTAGATTTTTCCTCTGAATCGTTTTAGACTGTATTGTTTAGTAACAATTATTTGGTTCTTTTAGTTTATGGAAATTTGGTGAGCATTTGTACCGAATCAGATTCAAAGTGATTTTCGCTGTTATTATCAAAAATACGTAATTCTTGGAGGCTGTCATTTCATAAATGGTTGTCCACTGTCGCATCTCGTTTCTATTGTCCTTCGGAACTGACTGCTTTATTTCAGAACTGACAGGCTTGCGGTTACACGATGATCGTGATTTATACCAACGGGCTGTGGTGATGTTACAAGAAGAAGCAGATTTTTTTTAAGTTTGCAATAATTACTTTATATTCATCGGTGCAACTCTGGCGCCTAAACGAATTATATTGCGTGGTAGCAGTTTTCGGGTAGCCTCTCCGCGTTTATGGTGCGTGTTCGAGGCTGGACTACACGTCTGACGAACGCAGTTGGACCTCATCCAAACTCGCCTGTGTCAGCTATCGGAGCCGCGCCACCGCGGTAAGCACCGGGCCCTCCTACCCCCTCCGTGTTGTGTGTTTCGCCCCTTTTTGTAAGCTGCTGTCCACCGGACTCTCAAAGCCCTCGAGCGTAAAACTGAGCCATGCAGCGCGGGCGGCGATATAACCGCAGCACATAAAATCCGACGCCGCACAACGAATCTCTCATATTGATCTCTCTCCTCCAAAGTGGCACTCTGCCAATGGTGCGTTAGTGCTGACGTATATCCCCGGCAGTGTGTTTATACGCGAACGTGTGTGGGCGGTACGTGCGTGTGTGTCAGTGAGAGAAAAAGTGGGTTAAGCCTTAGCAAAAACGCAGTACAGCACCAGAAATATTCCACAGGCCTCTACAACGTTTTCTAACACCGCGTAGTATCGGGCTACAGCAGGTAATCTCTTTTTGCATCACACCATTTCGGCAAAATTAAACGTTTTGCAAAAACGTTAAATTAACACTCTTATAAAAAGAGAATTATACTCGTACATTAAAACTTTTAACCAGTATTGGTGTGGCACGCTGCCATTTTAATGAACAAAGATTTCACGAATGTGGTGTTTACGAAAGTCACTCCAAAAGAAATGTACAACTTTTTTTTTTTTTTCAAAAATCCAAATTTTGATCTCTGAGGTCGCAGAAACAGGAGTTCGGCTTGTATTCAAATTAATTCAACCCGTTTCCGCCAGTCACGCAATCACGTAACTCTGTCAAAATGGCTGCTACACTTGTTGCCCGTCTGATGCAACGTGCTTTCATAGAGCTCCTGTTTTGCGAGAATGAGACAGTCAACAAACATTCACAAGGGATTGAAGAGGATGCACGGCGACGACGGTGTTGATGACATTACTCTTACTCGTTGGCCCAGCTGATCATCTGGTGAAACTGGACCTCACCCACACCGGCAGACCGAGCACTGCACAACTCTTGACAATATACAGAGTATTCCTCACAACCTTTTCAAATGCGAGCGTTGATCAAAAAAATTCTCTGCTCCAACGAAAATTCTTTGAACATTAACTTAAGTTACACGCTTAAAACACTTGAGACCCGTTACCTGCGGCAAAGTTTGTGCAACACTGTGTAATCGACGTAGCTGGAAAATATAAACTACCTTTTCCAAAGTGGTTTCTATATCAAGATTAATCTCACTGATACAAATAACTGTAAGTAATATCATCAAATTGACACTGTGCTGTAAAATAGTTCCAGACATTTTGTCGCCTTCAGTTATTACTTATTTCGACATTTTTTGTCTTGTCACAACTACACTACGGCCCCCCAGTGCTACAGACAGTGACTAACAAATGTGTACAGTGTAATGAGGAGTCGCTACGTACTTGCAAAATAAAATATATCTTCCTTCAGAAAGTGCTTCTGGTTGCGACCTTTTCTGAAAAGCAGATTCTAAAACTAGAAACTTCACCGGCATAGGAAAGACACAAATATTTTTTATTATTGCTCTTCTTCTTGTTCTTTTTCTTACGTTAAAACGTTCTACAGAGTACGTTCCATTTTCAATTCTTAATACTCTGTTGTTCTTTGCTTTCCCTTCCAGTATCCCATCGTTGTTCCATTAGTTTTCATTTTCCTGTCTTCAGACCACGTTGTGCCTCGTTTGTTTCCCCCCTCCCGCCTTACAATACTTCCCGTTATTGAACTTTCTCGCTAATAATCTCTCTCTCCAATACTTCTTCTTGTCCTACGTTATTCCTTTATAAGTTTTTGCTAATCTCATGAATCAAAGGTGCTCCGTCTTCAGGCCACGAGTGGTCCACCGGGACCATCCGACCGCCGTGTCATCCTCAGTTGAGGATGCGGATAGGAGGGGTGTGGGGTCAGCACGCCGCTCTCCCGGTCGCTATGATGGCATTCTTGACCGAAGCCGCTACTATTCGGTCGAGTAGCTCCTCAATTGGCATCATGAGGCTGAGTGCACCCCGAAAAATGGCAACAGCGCACGGCGGCCTGGATGGTCACCCATCCAAGTGCCGACCACGCCCGACAGTGCTTAACTTCAGTCATCTCACGGGAACCGGTGTACCCACTGCGGCAACGCCGTTGCCCCTCATGAATCAAGATTGTCGTTAATTTCATTTCTCAAAGATATTGAAGATCTGCTTCGTGAGTCTGTTGTTATCCATTCTGAAAATACGTATAATAAATAATAATTTTCCCTTCTTTATTGTTTTCGACATTTATTCTGTGTTACAATAAACATCATCTTTACTTAATAATTTCCAAAATACTGCTCTTTCTTGAAGACCTAATACTTTCCTTACAATTCTTCCTTCTACTATTTCTAATTTATCAAGTTTATAGTTTCATATTAGCCCTTAACGTATAGGCATTCTGGCTTCACTACTGTGTTGCAGTGCTTCGTTTTATGTCTTCTACATAGTCGCTCTTTTATGTAGGTATTCTTAGATATACCATAAACTTTCTGCATCCTGTGTACCCTTTCCCCCAAAACAGATGTTTCTACACAGTCTTCCCCAAATATTTGATTTCCTTTTCTCTTTCCTAGTTGCCCCATATCTGTTACTAAATTTTTCGAAGCACATTTAATATTTTAGTTTTTTTTCTGCATGGTTACTAAGCCAGTCATTCTGGCTCTGTGTTCCACATAATAACTTTCAACTGTAGCATGTGTCAGGCTTTCAGAAAGTATGCCAAAATCATCCACAAGCACTTCGCAGTTTATTGCAAGACTTCCTTAAAACTGTATGTCTAGCCTCGGGTTACACAAGTAGCATCGTTACCGATTTCCAGTTATTGCCAAATCCTCGTCGAATTATCTGTTTGAAATGAAAAAATTGGTATTGAAATACTAGGAAACTAAATTCTTACATAGTATTAAATGGATGTATGTGTGCTTGTATATATGTACAGTGGTAAGTCAAAACTGCAAAACTGTATGACCACGGCCCTTCACGATGTTGGATGTACGAGGTGCATTCAAGTTCTAAGGCCTCCGATTTTTTTTCTCCGGACTGGAAAGAGATAGAAACATGCGCATTGTTTTAAAATGAGGCCGCGTTCATTGTCAATACGTCCCAGAGATGGCAGCACTGTACGGCAGATGGAATTTTACCGCCAGCGGCGAGAATGAGAACTGTTTTAAATACTTAAAATGGCGACGTTTTCCTTACTTGAACAGCGTGCAATCATTCGTTTTCTGAATTTGCGTGGTGTGAAACCAACTGAAATTCATCAACAGTTGAAGGAGACATGTGGTGATGGAGTTATGGATGTGTCGAAAGTGCGTTCGTGGGTGTGACAGTTTAATGAAGGCAGAACATCTTGTGACAACAAACCGAAACAACCTCGGGCTCGCACAAGCCGGTCTGACAACATGATTGAGAAAGTGGAGAGAATTGTTTTGGGGGATCGCCGAATGACTGTTGAACAGATCGCCTCCAGAGTTGGCATTTCTTTGGGTTCTGTGCACACAATCCTGCATGACGACCTGAAAATGCGAAAAGTGTCATCCAGGTGGGTGCCACGAATGCTGACGGACGACCTCATGGCTGCCCGTGTTGCATGTTGTCAAGCAATGTTGACGCGCAACGACCACATGAATGGGACTTTCTTTTCGTCGGTTGTGACGATGGATGAGACGTGGATGCCATTTTTCAATCCAGAAACAAAGAGCCAGTCAGCTCAATGGAAGCACACAAATTCACCAGCACCAAAAAAATTTCGGGTAACCGCCAGAGCTGAAAAAATGATGGTGTCCATGTTTTGGGACAGCGAGGGCGTAATCTTTACCCATTGCGTTCCAAAGGGCACTACGGTAACAGGTGCATCCTACGAAAATGTTTTGAAGGACAAATTCCTTCCTGCACTGCAACAAAAACGTCCGGGAAGGGCTGTGCGTGTGCTGTTTTACCAAGACAACGCACCCGCACGTCGAGCTAACGTTACGCAACAGTTTCTTCGTGATAACAACTTTGAAGTGATTCCTCATGCTCCCTACTCACCTGACCTGGCTCCTAGTGACTTTTGACTTTTTCCAACAATGAAAGACACTCTCCGTGGCCGCACATTCACCAGCCGTGCTGCTATTGCCTCAGCGATTTTCCAGTGGTCAAAACAGACTCCTAAAGAAGCCTTCGCTGCTGCCATGGAATCATGACGTCAGCTTTGTGAAAAATGTGTACGTCTGCAGGGCGATTACGTCGAGAGGTAACGCCAGTTTCATCGATTTCGGGTGAGTAGTTAATTAGAAAAAAAAATCGGAGGCCTTAGAACTTGAATGCACCTCTTAGCTTGGTGGCGTTGCGGGCACATGACGCGGTAACAAAAGTATGTAAGAGGAGCAAACATGGACGGGGAATCACCATAGCGAAGATGTGGGCTGCAAATGGGGAAATCCATTGAGATAATCGACTTTGACAAAGGGCAGATTATTATTAAGCATAGCCTGTGAACGAGTATCTCGAAAAGCTGGTCGAATGTTCACGTGCTACTGTCGTGAGCATCTACGGAAAGAGGTGGAAGAACAGTGAAACTACTGCCAAGCGCTAAAGATTGGATGTTCACGAGTGATCACAGAACGTGGGTTTCAGAGGCTTTTCTGCTACATAAAGTAGGCCTGATGTCATCTGTGGTATCTCTACCGAAAGAGCACAATGCTGGTCCACACACAAGGGTTTTGGAGCACGTTGTTCATCGTAAATTGTTGAATGTGTAGCTCCGCAACATACCACCCCTGAGTGTTCACATGTTGACAAAACCTCATCGTCAATTACGATTGCAGTGGGACGAGACCATCGGGATTCGACAGTCTATCAATGGAAACGTGTCGGCTCTTCCGGTGAATCGCATTTTTGCGTAGGTCAACGGTGGTCTCCCACAAACGCCGTCATCGAGGTGAAGGGCGGCTGGAAACGTGCAGTGCGCCACGGACGCAGGCTGGTGGGAACAATATTGTGCTATGGAAGAGATTCTCGTGCGCTGTCGTGGGACCTGTGGTAGTAATCGAGGACGCGATGAGAACTGCGAACCACCTGCATCCCTTCATGAGTGATGTCTTTTCCGACGGCGTTGTCATCTTTCAGCAGGATAACTGTCCGTGTGTCACAGCCAGAACCGTGCCACAGTGGTTTAAGGAGCATTATAGTGAGCTCACGTTGCTGTTTCGGTGACCAATTCATCTGACATTAATCGCTATCGGCACCATCACCGCTTACGCAAATTAGCGGCCCGTTATTTACGCGAATTACATGACGTGTGCGTAGACATCGAATGTCACATACCTCCAAAATCCTATCAACAAACTGTCGAATTCCTTATACGCAGAATCAGTGGTTTAATTCGTTCCAAACATAGACCAACAAGCTATTAAGCAGGTGGTCACGTAGTTGTGTCTCATCAGTGTTTGTTCCACATCTCTCCTAAACCAGTGGACCGATTTCAACCAAACTTGCTAAACGTATCCCTTAATGTCAGGCAACAATCGCTGTGGGCGTAAGAGTCACCTACTAATATAGGTCAGGAGATATGACGTTATAATCAATGAAATGTATGAAAAACGGACGCATCATGCATGACATTTAAATGTATTACTTCCGTACTACTAACTATACACGCAATAAATTTCGCATACAGTATCCACATACAATACTAAATGTACGTACAAAAGTAGACCATGGTATCACAGATAGCCCAAGAGATATCACGTCATAAACATTGAGATGCGTGAAAAAATGCCGCATCATACATCATATTTTAACACATTTATTTTTTACTACTAAGGCACCCTACAATCGAGTCAATTTAAGGAAATCCGTGACACGTGGCAACGCTTTTTACATCTTTGAACTGCAAAGTGCAAACGGCTGTAGGCGAAAACGATAGCCGTCTATAGAGGCATGAAGAGGCACTGCCATAAAAATGTTTGTATAATCGCGTTTAGAAACATGAAGGAGCTGTGCCCAGCGTATAGAGACTGTCCGGCTCATGTTTCTTAATTTAGATTCTGTACTTATATATTTGTACATGATGTATATTCCTTTATACGAATGTTTCATGATTCAAATGGTGTTTTCACGAAGACATAGAAATGTAATTTTCTCAATACTTCACTTCAAACATAGTTCATTTTTTTTTTTGTTTTCTTTTCTGTAGTAAATTTGCACAATGAATATTACCCAGGCAATGCCGGCTATTTCATCTGGTTACTAATAAAACTAATCCAACCCTACTATACCTATCTGAATTCTTTACAAAGCAACTTCTTTGCTGAATGGGCAAGAGAGGTGCTAAAAATGTAGACTTATCTGTGCTCTGATTTTACTGTTTGGAAAGATATTTTTTTACATTTGTAGGGTACACAGCTTTGCAAAAGTTAAGGACGAGATAGGTAAAGTAACATAGCATATTAAGTGCTCCGTGAAATGAATGAACGTGCTACAGCCACAAGTCTCCCACAGAAATCTGGATGACACATAGCGTGAGGTCAGCGTAACTGTAGCGTTAAATGGGGCTTTCCCCGCAACAAGAGGCAGTTGAAGGAACAGGAAAAGACCGTGTGTGTCGATAATCGAGTAGTTACGGTGCACTGTGATGGTGGTGTTCATTACAACACGGCCTGGAGACAGCATTTGAATGACGTCATAAGCAGAAGAAACATCGGGAAACTGGAAGGACGTAATGTGACGACTGTAGCTCAGGAGTTTGGTGTTCCTCAAAGTATTGTTTCACGTACCTGGGAAGCGCTCCGAACCGCAAGTAATTGCAGCCCGAAGTAGAGGCTGTGGTCGGCTATTTCTCCATTGATCTTTATTTTACGATTACCATTGCCAACTTTGGCCCATATAAAAAGATATTCGCCGCGCGGGATTAGCCGAGCGGTCTTAGGCGCTGCAGTCATTGACTGTACGGCTGGTCCCGGCGGAGGTTCGAGTCCTCCCTCGGGCATGGGTGTGTGTGGTTGTCCTTAGGATAATTTAGGTTAAGTAGTGTGTAAGCTTAGGAACTGATGACCTTAGCAGTTAAGTCCTATAAGATTTCACACACATTTTTTTAGAAAGATATTCGTCGGAACTGAGCTTCTTCTTTCTGCTTGTAGACAAAGTAAATGGCTTACCTGGAAAAAGCGTTCCGTAGGGAACCTTAGCAAGTAATCCTGTAGTCTCTGCTATACTCCAAGTCTTCCAAGCCAATATGTTAGCATCAGGGAAAGCCTCAAGGCCTCCATAATCAGCATGATTACTCCTAACAACGGCCAACGTCAACCATGTACTGCCTCTAAAAAGAGCTTGTATATCACAGGTGAACTCCATTCGTAGTCCACGAAAAACAGTAGGACAACCTAATGTTTATTAAATTGTCTAGTCAAATCAATATCTATTGCTCTCAGTGTCTTATACACTGGAGCACTGCGCCGCCAGCGACGACGATACGTGCGACAGTAATGCCTTTGCCTCAGCAATAGATATTGATTTGACTGGAAAATTTAATAAACAGCAGCTTACTGTTTTTCATGGACTACGAATGGAGTTCACCTGTGATATACAAGCTGTTTTTGGAGGCAGTACATGGCTGACGTTGGTCGTTGTTAGGGGTAATCATGCTGATTATGGAGGCCTTTAAGCTTTCCCTGATGCTAACATACTGGCTTGGAAGACTTGGGAGTATAGCAGAGACTACAGGATTACTTGCTAAGGTTCCCTAGGGTACGCTTGTTCCAGTAAGCCATTTACTTTGTCTACAAGAAGAAAGAAGAAGCTCAATTCCGGCGAATATCTTTTTATATGGGCCAAAGTTGGCAATGGTAATTGTAAAATAATGGTCAATGGAGACTGCATGTTCTATTACAGACAGTAAATTTCCTTTTCCAGCTGGCCGGAGTGGCAGCGCGGTTCTAGGCTCTTCAGTCTGGAACCTCGCGACCGCTACGGTCGCAGGTTCGAATCCTGCCTCGGGCATGGATGTGTGTGGTGTCCTTAAGTTAGTTAGGTTGAATCAGTTCTAAGGGACTGATGACCTCAGATGTTAAGTCCCATAGTGCTCAGAGCCATTTGAACCATTTTTTTTCCTTTTCCTACTCCTTAATCCTCCCTTTCTCAAAAAAAAATCTTATATATCTTTATTACACGTAGTTCTGTCGCCTTGCTTTGGCGCTTGTTCAACTGCAGCAGCAGATTGCCTCTACAGTGAGAAACAGGCAAGAAAGGACCCAAATCAAACAGCGGGTGCAACCGCATTCAACAGAACAGCGAGTCTCGCAGTCTCACGAACCACAATAAAGCGGCGACCACAAGGGGGTGGTATCTGTGCCCGATGATCCGTAAGCTGTGTTCCGTTGACACCTGCACGTAAATGGCATCGTTTGCTTGGTCCAAAGAGCATAGGAACTAGCCCAACGAGAAGTGGGGTCTTGCGCTCTTCTCGGATGAGGGCAGATTCAGTCTGAGCAGCTGTTCTGAAGGTGCCCCGTTTGCTCGGTCCAAAAAGCATAGGAACTGGACCAACGAGAAGAGTGGTCGTGTGCTCTTCTCGGATGAGGCCAGATGCAGTCTGAGTAGCGGTTCTGAGCGTGCCTCTTTATGGCGAGAGGTGAGAACACACAGTGCATCCAGGAACGTTGTGGAACATGATCATTTAGTTGATCCAGGTGTTATAGCGTGGGAAGGCATGACGTTTCATGGGTGTGCTGAGTTTCAGATTTTTGAAGACGGTGCACTGTACTCTTTCCCAAGGTGCGTGTTTTAAAAGTGCCTTCGGTCTTGACTTCATTTTTATGGGTAACAATGTGCGACCGAATCGAGTAACTCAAATGGGGGAGCTCTTGGAATAAGTATCTACTCGGCGAATGGATTGGTCTGCCAGTTCCTCCAATGCAAGTCCCACGGAACATGTGTGCGATGCGTTGGGAACACGCATTGCAACACTTCTACATGCGCCAACGACCATTCAGCAGTGTCAAACACCCTGATGGAGGAGTGGAGCCCCTATCACAAGAACTCCAACCTTGTGTCCAGCATGGGAGCACGCTCCAGAGCATACAGTATTGTCTGTGGTGATCACACACCATATTAAGAACCATGATCCGCCTTTTGTAACGTTCAGGGACCATCACGCATCGCTGAGGCTACAGTGTAATTATTGTTTTGAATAAAGATATCATTATTGTCCTCTCCATTGCATGTTTCCTTTCATTACCTTCTGTGCTACACTGCAATAGATCTTTACAGGTATGGTTCATGTTTCATCGAGTTATATTGCTTGGCAGCGACACATCATATGAAAATTACTTTCATCCTGAAATTTTGCACACCTTTTTAGATTTACTGAGCAACAGAGTAAAGTACAGGGTTATTACAAATGACTGAAGCGATTTCACAGCTCTACAATAACTTTATTATTTGAGATATTTTCACAATGCTTTGCACACACGTACAAAAACTCAAAAAGTTTTTTAGGCATTCACAACTGTTCGATATGTGCCCCTATAGTGATTCGGCAGACATCAAGCCGATAATCAAGTTCCTCCCACACTCGGCGTAGCATGTCCCCATCAATGAGTTCGAAAGCATCGTTGATGCGAGCTCGCAGTTCTGGCACGTTTCTTGGTAGAGGAGGTTTAAACACTGAAACTTTCACATAACCCCACAGAAAGAAATCGCTTGGGGTTAAGTCGGGAGAGCGTGGAGGCCATGACATGAGTTGCTGATCATGATCTCCACCACGACCGATCCATCGGTTTTCCAATCTCCTGTTTAAGAAATGCCGAACATTGTGATGGAAGTTCGGTGGAGCACCATCCTGTTGAAAGATGAAGTCGGCGCTGTCGGTCTCCAGTTGTGGCATGATCCAATTTGCCAGCATGCCCAGATACACGTGTCCTGTAACGTTTTTTTCGCAGAAGAAAAAGGGGCCGTAAACTTTAAACCGTGAGATTGCACAAAACACGATAACTTTTGGTGAACTGCGAATTTGCTGCACGAATGCGTGAGGATTCTCTACCGCCCAGATTCGCACATTGTGTCTGTTCACTTCACCATTAAGAAAAAATGTTGCTTCATCACTGAAAACAAGTTTCGCACTGAACGCATCCTCTTCCAATAGCTGTTGCAACCACGCCGAACATTCAAAGCGTTTGACTTTGTCATCGGGTGTCAGGGCTTGTAGCAATTGTAAACGGTAAGGCTTTTGCTTTAGCCTTTTCCGTAAGATTTTCCAAACCGTCGGATGTGGTACGTTTAGCTCCCTGCTTGCTTTATTCGTCGATTTCCGCCGGCTACGCGTGAAACTTGCCCGGACGCGTTCAACCGTTTCTTCGCTCACTGCAGGCCGACCCGTTGATTTCCCTTACAGAGGCATCCAGAAGCTTTAAACTGCGCATACCATCGCCGAATGGAGTTAGCAGTTGGTGGATCTTTGTTGAACTTCGTCCTGAAGTGTCGTTGCACTGTTATGACTGACTGATTTGAGTGCATTTCAAGCATGACATACGCTTTCTCGGCTCCTGTCGCCATTTTGTCTCACTGCGCTCTCGAGCGCTCTGGCGGCATAAACCTGAAGTGCGGCTTCAGCCGAACAAAACTTTATGAGGTTTTTTACGTATCTGTAGTGTGTCGTGACCATATGTCAATGAATGGAGCTACAGTGAATTTATGAAATCGCTTCAATCATTTGTAATAGCCCTGTAGACGTTATGCCAGTATTGCATACATTCCTTATCGTTTTCTGCCAAAACTGTAAGTTTAACGAGCAACGTTGTACTGATTTTCCGTTTATTAAGCAAATTTACTTCTGTTAAATATAGATGACTGAGTGGAGAGAGAGAGTGAGAGACTGTGATAGGAATAGAGTGAGTGAATGTGTGTGAGAGAGATAGAGGAGCAGGGATACAATGAATGAGTGAGAGAGAGTGCAGTTGCATTCTCTTATTCGAGCCTTATTGAAACTTTTAGGATTGGATATACTGAATTTAAAAGCTTCCAGTATTTCCTGTCCTTCCTCATGGTGGTACAGTAACCAACTGCGAAGACCAGTCATAAACATGGAATTATCATGCCTGTTTAAGGAAAATTCTATCTCGAAAATCAGCTGGTTGTCATACTGGAAATGAATGCTACGCAATCGAGTCTTATCCGACGATAGACGAAGAATTCACGTAGTGCTATGTCAGGAGAGTACAGGTGGTGAGGCAAAAATGTGGTAGTTCAAAGATGCAGCATCTGAGACTCTCCTGTGCAGAAAGAACTGGACCGTTGTCGTGAAGCAGAACACCCCATTCCACAACTTTTCATTGCGATTCGTCTCCCGGATCATTGTTAGCAGATTTTGGTAGTATGTTCATGTGCGAGTTTGCTCCATACGAGCGTAATATGTTAGCACTACACATTGACAGCCGCAACAAAGAATCAGCGTCACCTTGACCGGCGATGGTTCTTCTCCTTTCCGGGGATGGTGAACCCATATATTTCCATTGCTGATTTTATTCCCTTGTCTCGGGCTCATAGCGACATATCCAGTCCTCGCACATGACGATTATTTGGCTGAAGAAGTCACCTGGGTTAGCCTAACAAAACTGCAACATCGATGCTGCTGCTTCAGTTCGGCAGGAGCACAGAATCAGTGCCAGCAATAGCAGGACCCGGCGGGTGGTTACCCTTGCTGTGTTCAAAAATTAATACACCATTGATTTTCAGTTTTTCCGCTGTCTATTCGATTGGAACAGGCCTTTAGGTCTCTAGGGAATTCTGATTTTTCAGTGTCTGCCACTTCTTCCTTCAACATTAAAACTTGTATGCCCGCCCATTTAGTATTTGCGTCACCTAACCATATGGTAGAGCACTCTTGCTGTATACATCCATAAACGCAACATGGATGGTTCCAGCGGTGTTCCCCTCCAAATGAATAAAACGAATTACCGCACATTATTTCATCTGATCAATGAACTGTGCCATTTTCCTTTGCCTCCTCTGCCAGCGTGTTAGAATGATGTAGTTCTGGGATTTGGATGCGTACCAGTAGTAATATTTCTGGTTCTGGGAGTCATAAGATTCATCCCCAACTTTCATATCTCAACTGAGTGAAGATGCATTAGCCGTTGCATGACCTCATGAAGTGGAATGAAGTACTAACAACGAATGGTAGTACGATTACGCCTACAGTTAGAAATTGTGATTACTCAGCAGTCTTATAATGTGATTGGTTGCTGTTCTAGAAGAGAGAGGCATTACCATCCTGCCAGAGTTACAAACCTGATATCTTAATTCCTTAGTAATTACTAAAGTATAATTCAAATTTTGTTTACATTAATAGAGGAAAATCTCTCAAAGTCCATCATCACACAGTTAAAATTTCGTTGTAGTATCAGTTTTTCCCAGAATATTTAAACCAGTGGAAAAATGCTCTCATCGGAGCACATGAAAGTGATTTTGCTGCTGTTTAAAGGCCTCAAGCTTCTGACTGAAAAGTGGGGTACCAGCTGGCTCGTTATACCTTCATCACCTTTAAAAAGTTTCCCAAAACCGTTGGCTGTCTCTTGAGTACCGATAATGTCACAGAACCGAATCACTTCTTATCTCATTGGCTTCGGCCGGATGACTGCCCGATGAAGTGGTCCGTGCTAACCTGTTTAGTCGTAGTAAAGGGACGGAATCGTACAGTTGTTAGTGAGAAGTCAAATAGTAAAGTTGCTACGATCTCATTGCGCGTCCAGAATCGCGACTCTGCGAGTCAGGAAGGGAGGATTCGGGTTAGGAAGTGTAATTAGGGGTTTGAAATACTAACATCTGTGTCTACCATATTAATTAGTATACAAGGGTTATATCCCTGAATAATAAGAATAATTACTGGTTTAACGTCTGAATCCTATAGGGAAACATTATTTTTTGCTTTACACATAGTGTCTGTGATCAGTTTTCAGCTTTTTCAGATGAAATGACAAGTGAAAAAATCGATGGTGTCTCGTAAATTTCTGGATCTTGAAACATCCCCTTTGAAAAATTAATGAATTACTGAATTACTGTGCTGGTAAACCTCTTACGTCAGTAGATTTTCAAACAGCTGAGCAGAACTAAACGTACTCAGACAATTCTCACTTTACTTATTCTGATCAACACTAAACTGACACAGAATATTTCTAGCGCAACGCAGTCTGACTTTCAAAAATCCCTACAAAAGAATGGCCCTGACTAACAATAACCTACACCTTTCATGAATCACTTACCTCACAAAAGTCTTCGTTACTCGAACTACTGCAATACAGCGACCGCCAATACTGCCAGCTAAATTAAAGATTCTAACTACTGATAGGCATGGTTAGCAAATGAAAGATTTTGATAGAGAACAAACAATATATTTACCTTAATAATGTTCAAAAGTCATCATATATATATATATATATATATATATATATATATATATATATATATATATATACAGTATTACAAATTTACTCTTTCTGATGGACACACGTCCAGATCGTCCGCTCTCAAAATTCTGCCATCTCTCTCCCCACATCCACCACCGCTGGCGGCTCACCTCCAACTACGCAACGCTACGCGCTGTTCACATCCAACTGCCCAACACTACAATAGCAAATATTCCAACAATGCTAACCAGCCACAGACTGCACACAGCACAGTCAGTGATTTTCACACAGAGCGCTACGTGGCGTTGCCAACATAGAAACCTAAACAACCTAC
Organism: Schistocerca piceifrons; assembly: GCF_021461385.2. NCBI lineage: Eukaryota > Metazoa > Arthropoda > Insecta > Orthoptera > Acrididae > Schistocerca > Schistocerca piceifrons. The sequence continues at coordinate 138,194,565 of NC_060144.1, forward strand.
TTACAATTTTCATTTCAGTAGCAATGAGCATTAGCCAGTTTATAAGTACTTATTTTATAGCCCCACAGTGAGAACAGCGGACTCACATTTAGCGCAGTACCTCTGCGCCGGGATGTGAACATCACTTAAAGATGTAATCAAATGGAACATCTGCAGCCCTCTTTTCGATGTTAGGTAGCTACAGAACACTGGTAGCTACATAATAAAGAATCCAACGACCTTGCCGCAGTGAAACACCGGTTCTCGTCAGATCACTGAAGTTAAGCGCCGTCTGGCTTTGCTACCACTTGCATGGGTAACTATCCGGTCTGCCGGCCACTGTTGGCAAGTGGGGTGCACTTAGCCCTTGTGAGACGAATTGAGGAGGAACTTTATTGAAAAGTAGTGTCTCCGGTCACAAAATCTGACAATAGCTGGGAGGACGATGTGTTGACCACACGCCCCCTCAATATCCGCTTGTGGGCAAGGATTACACGGCGGTCGGTCTGTACCTTTGGGCCTTCGAGGCCTGTTCGGACGGAGTTTAGTTTAGATAACAAATAACATCGAAAGGACGGCTGCCAGTGTTCCATTTTATTACATAAGTGAACGGCCGAAGTACCAGGTGATCAAAAAGTCAGTATAAATTTGAAAACTGAAAAAATAACGGAATAATGTAGATAGAGAGGTACAAATTGACACAGGCTTGGAATGATATGGGGTTTTATTCGAACCAAAAAAATACAAAAGTTCAAAAAATTTCCGACAGATGGTGCTTCATCTGATCAGAATAGCAATAATTAGCATAACAAAGTAAAACAAAGCAAAGATGATGTTCTTTACAGGAAATTCTCAATATGTCCACCATCATTCCTCAACAATAGCTGTAGTCGAGAAATAATGTTGTGAACAGCACTGTAAAGCATGTCCGGAGTTGTGGTGAGGCATTGGCGTCGGATGTTGTCTTTCAGCATCCCTAGAGATGTCGGTCGATCACGATACACTTGCGACTTCAGGTAACCCCAAAGCCAATAATCGCACGGACTGAGGTCTGGGGACCTGGGAGCCCAAGCATGACGAAAGTGGCGGCTGAGCACACGATCACCACCAAACGACGCGCGCAAGAGATCTTTCACACGTCTAGCAATATGGGGTGGAGCGCCATCCTGCATAAACATCGTACGTTCCAGCAGGTGTTTATCAACCAGGCTGGGGATGATGCGATTCTGTAACATATCGGCGTACCTCACACCCGTCACGGTAGCAGTTACAAAACCAGAATCACGCAGTTCCTCGAAAAAAAAAAGGCCCGTTAACGGTAGATGTGGTAAATCCAACCCATACCGTGACTTTCTCGTCGTGCAATGAGTTTCCACGACAGTTCTAGGATTTTCGGTAGCCGAAATTTTGTAGTTGTGGGCGTTGACAGACCCTCGGAGCGTGAAATGAGCTTCGTCCACAACACGTTACTCAACCAATCGTCATCTTCCGCCATCTTTTGAAACACCCACACCCCAAATGTCCTCCGCTTCACTAAATCGCCAGGTAACAGTTCATGATGCCGATGGATTTTGTACGGATAGCATCGTAAGGTAGGCCTAAATGCCGACGAAACAGTAGTGTATGGAATGCCGGTGCGACGTGCTACTGCACGAGCGCTGACTTCCCTGTGCATAGACGAACCCGCCACAGCCTCTATTTCTTCCTGAACTGTCTCAGCAGCATTACGTCTTGTGCTCGGTCGGCCACTACGGGGTCTATCGTCTAAAAAACCCTTGGCTTCGAACTTCGAAATCATTCTCGCCACATCTGCATTTGTCAACGGACCTTTACCCGTTCGAATTCCCTTCCTATGGCGATACGATCGTAACGCTGAACTAGCACATTCCGCATTCTGATAATACAGCTTCACTAAAAGCGCCTTTTCAGGTAACGTCAACATGCTGCGACTGCTGGCACATCTGATTCTCTCTCTCTCTTTTTTTTTCTTTATTGTTATTTTAAAACCTGTACAACCGGCGGGCCGGCAGCAGCATTCTGCGCTGCTCTTCAGCCATAGAATAGACAATGAGAAAACAACAGAAAGAATACACATAAGTTACATAACGGTGGGTAATAAAACAGTAGACACATAAAGACAGACACTCGGCGATAATCCACACTACAAACTGGTGACACGACACACAAACACTGAAGATGTCGATGGCACAGGTGAAGAAGAGTGAGGGGGGGGGGGAGAGGGGAGAACAAAGATGCCAATGGCTGAGGAGATGGGAGGAGGAGTAGAGGGACAGGGGAGGGGAAGCCCGGGGGAGGAGTGGGGGGAAATGGAGGAGGGAGGGAAGGGGGAGAGAAGGAAGGCAGGGTGCCCAAAGGAACAAACACAGGAAGAGGAAGGGAGGATCAAAGTTGGTAGGAGGGGTAGATGGAGGGGAGGAGGGCATCATCAGGGAGGGGCAGCTGGCGGAAGCCACCTTGGGAGAGGGTAAGGAGGGTGGAGAGATGGAGAGCAGGTGGGACATGGGAATACAGGTGTGGCAGTGGGTGAGGGTGGGAGAGGATGGGGGAGACAAGTGGGTGAGGAGGATCGAGTTTACAGGAGGTGTAGAGGATCCGTATCCTCTCAAGGAAAAGGAGGAGGTAGGGGGAATGGAATGAGCTCGTACAGGATCCGCGTGAGGGAGGGGAGACGGATGTGGTAGGCGAGGTGGAGAGCATGGCGTTCAAGGATCTGAAGGGATTTGTAAAAGGTTGGGGGGGGGGGCGGAGAGCCAGGCAGGATGGGCGTAACAGAGGATAGGGCGGATGAGGGATTTATAGGTGTGGAGGATGGTGGAGGGGTCCAGACCCCACGTACGGCCGGAAAGGAGCTTTAGGAGACAGAGTCGGGAGCGTGCCTTGGCTTGAATTGTCTGGAGATGGGGGTTCCAGGAGAGGAGACGGTCGAGGGTGACGCCAAGGTACTTAAGGGTGGGAGTGAGGGCGATAGGACGGCCATAGATGGTTAGATAGAAATCAAGGAGGCGGAAGGAAGGGGTGGTTTTGCCAACAATGATCGCCTGGGTTTTGGAGGGATTGACCTTGAGCAACCACTGGTTGCACCAAGCGGTGAACCAGTCAAGATGGGATTGGAGAAGATGTTGGGAACGCTCCAGGGTGGGGGCGAGGGCAAGGAAGGCGATGTCATCGGCAAACTGGAGAAGGTGGACGGGGGGTGACGGCTGCGACATGTCCGCCGTATACAAAAGGTACAGAAGGGGGGAGAGGACGGAGCCTTGATTCTCTCTCTCATTACAGCTCCTTTTATACACTTTTGTCATGCGCAGTCTCTGACGTTTTGATGTCCAGCGCCATCTGTCGGACATTTTGTAAACTTTCCTTTTTTTGGTTCTAATAAAACCCCTTGTCATTCCAAGCATGTGTGTCAATTTTTACCTCTCTATCTCCATTATTCCATGGTTTATTAAGTTTTCAAATTTACAATGACTTTTTGATCACCCGGTACCTTAAAAAAAAACATGAAGATGCCAGGCTGTTCGACATTTTCAGAACAACAATGTTTTTCTTTGCGGCAAGACACAACTATGCCCCTTAAACGTTCTGCCAGTCCAGTATAAATGGAGACAGTTACGCGCCATCTGTGGTAGCACAGAGAAGGTTGAAATGGTTCAAATGGCCCTGAGCACTATGGGACTTAACATCTGAGGTCATCAGTCCCCTAGAACTTAGAACTACTTAAACCTGACTAACCTTAGGACATCACACACATCCATGCCCGAGGCAGGATTCGAACCTGCGGCCGTAGCTGTCACGCGGTTCCAAACTGAAGAGCCTAGAACCGCACGGCCACACCGGCCGGCCACAGAGAAGGGAGCCGCAAACCAATTGTGCGTCATATTCAATAGCGACGATTGTGTATATTAACAACGCATTCAAACAGCTGCGGATCGCCGTACGGGAATACAAATTTATACGTACAAACAAACAAAAAATTAATTACGTAACTTTTTTTTTGGCGATAGCTAAGACTTCATGGCAAACACTCTTAAAGCGCAGGTGTTCTATCTGAAACTCCCGGCATATCGAGATTAAATGATTAGAGTAAGGTCGGACTGTACCAAATCAAACGAAAGACTGGCAACCGACGAGAAACGAAAACTAAAAAGGAACGTTAATTGGAAGGGCATCCCGCGGTCGGACCGAGCCGCTCGTGTGGCAGCTGAAACGCTGTGAAAGGGCGATTTGCGGCCCTACGCCGGCTGCTCGTTACGGAGAGCCGTGGAGCAGAATAACTCGGCGCTGTTTGGGCGCAATTAGCGGGCCGGCGCTAGTGGCTCGGGCCCCGCATTACGTTCAGTATGGAGGGATGACTCTGTCCTGCTCTACACGCTTCGTCCCTGCTTTCCCTGGCTGGAATCGTCTGCTCCTCCACACCGTCCCACCCACACTCCCGTGCGTCGTGTTGTTATACCTGACAGTAGCCAGGCGCGCCCCCAACTTCCAGCAACGCTGAGCTGACAGCTGTCTGCGGGCGGGAGGTCACGTGCTCAGGTTGGCGCAGTTCGTGTTTCGTGTTTCTGGGAATTTCAGCACGTAAGCCTCATCTCTGAGAGTGTCTGCAAAACGACGCAGCACGTGCACTAAATACAGAATGACGCACGTAAGAAACAGAAAACAGGAATAACACAGCCACTTTTAGTGGTAAAAAATGCTTCACACAAAATTCAGGGCTGCGAAAAAAAAATCTGGTCCAGAAAATATTGCACGCACCTCAAGATAGGCAATTTAACTTAAAACGTGTAAACGATTTAAATTGGGTAGCCTATCTTCAGGTGCGTGAAATACACTGCGCGACACAGTTGATTGGTTGATTGGTTAGTTGATCTTGGGGAAGGACTAAAAAGCTAGGTCATTGGTCCCTTTGTATTAGGGAAGGATGGGGAACGAAATAGGACGTGCTCTGTGAAATGAACCATCCCAGCATTTTCCTGAAGCAATTTAGGGTAATTACGGAAAATCTAAACCAGGTTAGCAGGACGCGCGTTTAAACCATCGCGTCTCCCTCTCCAACCCGAGTCCAGTGTGCTAATCGTTGCGCCACCTCGCTGGGAGACATAACTAGTCACTTTGTCGAAACCCCATACTTCAAATTGTTCAAATGGCTCTGAGCACTATGGGACTTAACTTCTGAGGTCATCAGTCCCCTAGAACTTAGAATTACTTAAACCTAACTAACCTAAGGACATCACAAACATCCATGCCCGAGGCAGGATTCGAACCTGCGACCGTAGCGGTCACGCGGTTCCAAACTGTAGCGCCTAGAACCGCTCGGCCACCCCGGTCGGTGAAATCCCATATTTGTATCTCGCTGTCCCGAAGATTGCAATTTGGCTCAGTGATGAAATGATCGTGTGGCAATGATGGCTGGGAGACCCCACCTGGAGAAGTTCGGCCACCGAGTGCAAATCTTTTCAGGTGACGCCACACTTGGTGACTTGCGTGTCAATGTTGATGAATCATGATGAGGAAAACACAAAACCCACTCCCCGACGGCCCGACCCGGTCGGGAATCGAACTCGCGTCTACGGCATGGCAGCAACATGCGCTGGCCACACAGGTGAGTAGGTGGACGGCTGAATGCTAGGCACCAACGGTGCAAAATCGTGGCGCCCTGGGACGTCACGTTCGTGCTCCGCAACGGTTGAGACAGCAAGGTGTCGACATATGTGGGAAAAAAGGCCGGCGCTCTTCATGTAAGGTGTAAGGTGGGTTAAGCCCGATCGGTTAGCTGAGCGATCTAACGCACGGATTTCCGGAGTGGGAAGGAGCGCCTGGTCCCCGGCACGAATCCGCCCGGCGGATTTGTGTCGAGGTCCGGTGATCCGGCCAGTCTGTGGACGGTTTTTAGGAGGTTTTCCGTCTGCCTCGGTAAATGCGGGGTGGTTCCCCTTATTCCGCTTCAGCTACACTATGTCGGCGATTGCTGAGCAAACAAGGTCTCCACGTACGCGTGCACCACCATTACTCTACCACACAAACATGTGGGTTACATTCGTCTGGGGGGTGCACCGGGTTCCGAACCGCACAATAATCCTGGGTTCGGTGTGGGGCGGCAGAGGGGTGAAGTGGACTGCGGTAGTCGTCGTAGGGTTGTGGACCACTGCGTCTGGGGCGGGGACGGGGCCTCTCCGTCGTTTCTAGGTCCCCGGTTAACATACAACATACATACAAGGTGGGTTAATGATGTCGCATTGGCACTAAAATTCGCCACATTCGCCACCGCGGATATGTAACACGGTGAGAAATTCCTTACTGCACCTCTTACCCACGTATGAACCCTTCGTTCAACGCCGAAACGATGGAGGACAGAACCGCAATGCCCAGTGTAGAAATCACGAGGTTTTCTTATGGATGGCAAAGGAAAACATTTCAGTCACACAGACGCTCAGAATAGACATGAAATTGCCTGAGAGGTTGGGATAGAGTAAATGAAACCACCCCTTCCCTCGAAGCGTTGATTCCCACAAATCTCGCTGTCGGAAACGACAGTTCAAAGTGCGATGAGCGACAGGAATATATTCTTCACAACCTTTGACACTGCTGATACACCCTATATAACTCAGACCTTCTCTAAGAGCACCGTGAGCCTCCAACGGACAGCGCAGTGTAGCCGCGCGGTCTGTGGTGCCTTGCCACGGTTCGCGTGGCTTCCCCCGTCGGAGTTTCGAGTCCTCTCTCGGGCGTGGGTGTGTGTGTTGTCCTTAGTGTAAGTTAGTTTAAGTTACATTAAGTAGTTTGTAAGCCTAGAGACCGATGACCTCAGCGCCGGCCGGTGTGGCTGAGCGGTTCTAGGCGCTTCAGTCTGGAACTGTGCGACCGCTACGGTCGCTGGTTCGAATCCTGCCTCGGGCATGGATGTGTGTGATGTCCTTAGGTTAGTTATGTTCAAGTAGTTCTAAGTTCTAGGGGACTGATGACTTCAAATGTTAAGTCCCATAGTGCTCAGAGCCATTTGAACCGATGACTCAGCAGTTTGGTCCCATAGGAACTTATCACAAATTTCCAAGTCTGCAAGGTAATTGAATGTGATGGCACCCCTCTGGAGTGTAGCGCAACCAGCAGTTTTCTCCGTTACACGGAATGGAAGCACCAGAGACCGTAGAACGTGATCAGAAGCAGCAAGGAGCGTGTGCTTTTTCAACTATACTGTTCCCGCCTCCTGTAGTGTCGTCACGTGGGGGTGCGACACTGAAATATGCGGGAATAAAAGGGCATTAGTTCCATCTAAGACCACGAAATACGGCAACACCCTCGGTGCCACATGCGGGATGACCACTTTGAAAATATATCTATACGTAGACAGCCAGTCACTGATTACTAAGCGCTGTTGTGGCAGGCAACCCTTTCGACACCCCTCAGCTGAGAGTCTTTGCGCTGTGGTATTAGTACCTGTTGGCCTAATACGATCTACTACACTTCAAAGGGGTGCAATCAAGTTCAGTAGAGGTGCAGGCTCCAAATGACCTTAGAAAAGGCCTGAATCAGCCGTGGGGTATCAGCAGTATCAAAGGTTGTCAACAACATTGGGGTATTGCTCATCGCACTGTCAACTGTCGTTTTTTAGCTCGAAATGTGCGGAAATCAATTCGCGAAACGAATGGGTGGTTTCAAAAATGGTTCAAATGGCTCTGAGCACTATGGGACTCAACATCGATGGTCATCAGTCCCCTAGAACTTAGAACTACTTAAACCTAACTAACCTAAGGACATCACACAACACCCAGTCATCATGAGGCAGAGAAAATCCCTGACCCCGCCGGGAATCGAACCCAGGAACCCGGTCGCGGGAAGCGAGAACGCTACCACACGACGGGGTGGTTTCATTGACGCATTTTTTGCCACCTTCTGAGGCAATTTTGTGTCGATTCTGACGTGGGTGTGTCTGAAATATTTTCCTCGACAACCCATAAGAAAACTACAGGATTTCCAAGCTGGGAAGCGCGGTTCTGACCTTCGCCGCAGTAGCGTCAAAAGAATGCGCGAAATAAGGGTAAGAGTTTGGTGTACCGACCTTCCCGTCGTGTGACACGACCACGTTGGTGTTAGATTGAATTGTGGTGAATTTTGGTGCCGATCTGATGTCATTAACCCACCTTCTACCTCACATGAACTTCTGAGCGATGCCCTTTTTGTCTGCATGTGTTGACGCCTGGCTGTTTAAGGGGGCGTAGGACGTCAATCGAGCCGACTTGGAGCAGGAGAGGTACCACAGGACATTTTAATTTCCACTGTCTATACTTTTACAAATAAATTCATAAAACTTTGTCAGCATGACCAGAAAGGATTCAGGATTCACACTCATCAATTTTTTTTTACACGTGAAATTTCATCATATTTTCGCTTAATTTTGGCTGCATTTGTTGCTGTATGTACACCTTTCTTTATACGTAAGCGAGATTCTTCGATGAATTTTGCGCAGGATACAAACCATACTTACAGGTGTAAGAAACTATAGAATTTTCCAAATATATTAAAAACTGTGTTAAAAATTGAGGTAATTAACTACAAAATTTGAGTTTTTTCTAAACATGAAGTGTAAAATTTAAAATGTAGCAGTTAATTCATTTTCTCATAAATTAAATGAGTATTAGAGATTCATACACCTGTAAGTATGGTTTGCATTCTGTGCAAAATTCATCGAAGAATCTATCTTACTTATGAAGGAAAGGGTACTTACAATTGCAGCCAACAGTAAGTGACAAAAACGACGAAATTTCACATAAAAAAAATTTATTTTTTATTGTTTTGAACTTCCACGACTATGACTGTGATTCCTGAATACTTCCTGGTCATGCTGACAGGAAGTGGAAGAGTCGAGGGACATGAAAGGGAAGCAGTCGTTGGGAAGGGAGTGAGACAGGGTTGTAGCCTATCCCCGATGTTATTCGATCTGAATATTGAGCAAGCAGTGAAGGAAACAAAAGAAAAATTCGGAGTAGGTATTAAAATCCATGAAGAAGAAAAAAAAACTTTGAGGTTCGCCGATGACATTGTAATTCTGTCAGAGACAACAAAGGACTTGGAAGAGCAGGTGAACGGAATGGATAGTGTCTTGAAAGGAGGATATAAGATGAACATCAACAAAAGCAAAACGAGGATAATGGAATGTAGTCGAATTAAGTCGGGTGATGCTGAGGCAATTAGATTAGGAAATGAGACACTTAAAGTAGTAAAGGGGTTTTGCTATTTGAGGAGCAAAATAACCGATGATGGTCGAAGTAGAGAAGATATAAAATGTAGACTGGCAATGGCAAGGAAAGCGTTTCTGAAGAAGAGAAATTTGTTAACATCGAGTATAGATTTAAGTGTCAGAAAGTCATTTCTAAAAGTATTTGTATGGAGTGTAGCCATGTATGGAAGTGAAACATGGACGATAGTTTGGACAAGAAAAGAATAGAAGCTTTCGAAACGTGGTGCTACAGAAGAATGCTGAAGGTTAGATGGGTAGATCACATAACTAATGAGCAGGTATTGAATAGAATTGGGGAGAAGAGGAGTTTGTGGCACAACTTGACCAGAAGATGGGATCGGTTGGTAGGACATGTTCTGAGGGATCAGGGGATCACAAATTTGGAATTGGAGGGCAGCGTGGAGGGTAAAAATCGTAGAGGGAGGCCAAGAGATGAATACACTAAACAGATTCAGAAGGATGTAGGTTGCTGTAGGTACTGGGAGATGAAGCTTGCACAGGATGGAGTAGCATGGAGAGCTGCATCAAACCAGTCTCGGGACTGAAGACCACAACAACAACAGACAGTGGGAATTAAAATGTCCTGTGGTCTCTCTTCTGCTCCAAGCTGGTCCGTTTGATGTCCTACCCCCTCCCCTCCCCCCCCCCCCTTAAATCGTCGCCAAATTAGAGGGCGACATCCCTTAAAGCGTCGCGAAACTAGAGGGCGACATCGCAGGGCAACACGCTTTTGCGCTGTTACAGAAGAAAGTTGTAGGGACCGTGAGCCAAATTTCAAACTTCTGCGTCGCAACGGGAGATAATTACGGGGTTTCGATAAAGTGTCCCTTTAACTGAGATGCGTGTTGTAGTTACTGGGCCAGTTTAATTATGCCCATCCTGTATAAGCACACCACACAAAAACGTTAGTCACTTTCGGGAGACATCAGGCTAATACCGTGAAAGACCGCCCGCAAACCTTGATAATGGCGAGGAAAGCAAGTCATAAGTTTATTTATGTATGATACATGAAGCTGAAGTCAGTCGCTGATCACTAGCAGAGCTACTACCTTGCACGGATGTAGATTTCTGCGTTTCATCCGCTGTTCCAAGTAGTTCAATAGGGATTAACATCAGGTGATTTAGTGAGTCAGCAGAGGTGGAGCAGTGCGGACGAGTTTTCGTGAAACCGAGAAAATACGAGAACACCCCTGTGAACACGTTGTTGACGACAGGAGTATCCACAGCCTACTAATCACGAAGATGTGTTAAAAGGGCAGCCGTCGCTCAGAAATAACGTTGAAATAAATATTGTTCATGATAATGGAAAACCAAGCGAGAAAGTCAACGTCTTAGTACGAAAGAGACCGAGAAGACAACACAGATCGCTGGCCGCGGTGGCCGAGCGGTTCTAGGCGCTTCAGTCCGGAACCGCGCTGCTACTATGGTCGCAGGTTCGAATCCTGCATCGGGCATGGATGTGTGTGACGTCCTTAGGTTAGTTAGGTTTAAGTAGTTCTGAGGGACTGATGACCTCAGCTGTTAAGTCCCATGGGGCTCAAAGCCAGAGCCATTTGAACCATTTTCAACAACGCACATCGACTTCCGTCCTGAACAACACCCTCCACGCACTGCGTATTAAACGCCTTATGAGCTTATCTTGTGCTATTGGGATTTATTCAGTACTGTTACGAAGTGACCTCGATGGTTGAGTAAAACAGTGCCACGTACGGGGGAACCCCATAAAAAAATAAGGGTAGCCGTGTTTAATTGTCCTTTTGTTAACTTATTAATTGCTTTGTTATGAAAGTTTCCTACTGTTTAGTTATCAACGACCCACAGCTAAGCAAATTAAACTTAAAAAGTAAGATTCAAATCCGCCATGAGTCAGACCAAAGAACGTACATATTCTTGTTGTCTTGGCTGCGAGGATAGAAGTCTCTGATCGAATAATATTACGTTATCTGTATTTTGCACTTAAGTGAAAGGGCTTCTACACTATTACGGATACCTGGAGTTTAAAATCATACCACTTTCCACTGCGTGAAAAGAGTAATTAATATTTTCACTTAAAAATGTCGTAGTAATTTCAGTCTCCCTTTTCATACGACGCGATAAAATTAGCGTTAAGCACAGGAGAAATGAGCATCTCAGCGTCATCCATAGGCATCTCAGGGTCGTTAATTCTTATAAAATTAATTCTTATGAATTATTAATTCTTAATTAATAATTATGAATTATTAATTAATTCTTAATTCATTATTAATTCTTTTTAAAAATGTAACAAAGTCCTTTGCATATATATGTTTTTTCATTTTAAAAGAATCATTACTTACAAGACAAGTCATCTAGAGAAGATGTACAAACGCAAATAGGTACAAGACACTTCTAAGTTACGGCATATACAGGGCGTAAATTTTAGATTGACAAATCAGAATAACTCGAAAAATAAGCTTCACAAGAAAAAATGTGTAGAATCCAAAGTTGATTATTTTCGCCGGGGGCATCTGCTGGTGCTAAAATTAGCCCGCCACCCGAGCCCTCAGGGGGTGGGGTGGGAGACAACTGTAAAATTTCAAATGGGAACCCCCATTTTTTATTGCAGTATCAGACTCTACATAAAAAATTAATTACATTTTGTCTTAAACATTTGTTTTGTTCCTTGGTAGTTGGCGCTGTAATTCAATAAAATCCATGTTCTCAATTTTGCGTTGAAAATGTTAACAGATAAATAAAAAATACTTATTTACTTCGTAAATTTTGACTCGCTAAAACGAAAACTCTTCCTCTCTCCCCATAGGGTGGGTTTGAGAGTGAGAAATTAGAGTTCTACACATGTTGACAGAAATATTATCCGAATCTCCGAAAAAAATTAATATTTGGGTTAAAATTTGTAAAACTCAAATTTCTCTCTCTCAAACCCCGTCCTATGGGGAGAGAGGGAGAGTTTAAGTTTTAGCGAATCAAAATTTACGAAGTAAATAAGTATTTTATTTATCCATAACCATTTTCCACACAAAAATGAGAACATTGATTTTCTTGAAATACAGCGCCAACTACTAAGAATCAAAACAAATGTTTAAGACAAAAGGTAAGTAGTTTTTTATGTAGAATCTGATTATACAATAAAAATGGGGGTTCCTATTTGAAATTTTAAAGTTGCCTCCTGTCCCAGCGCCAGGAGACTTGGGTGGCTGGCAAATTTTAGCACCAGCAGATGTCCCCCTCGAAAATAATCAACCTTGGATTCTACACATTTTTTTGTGTGAAGCTTATTTTTCGAGTTATTCTGGTTTGTAAACTTAAAATTTACAATAATCATCTTGGGGTTGATGCTCTTATCTTCCGTGTTTGCTTTAACAATATGTATGTTTTTGCATAGGGTCGGCCTTTCGCAAAACACATTTTTTGTTTTATAAACCCAAACATATTTCACTACAGTTGCAGCATCTTCAGTGGGCTTTTATTTTTCCATTTGTTAAAGATAAAGAGTGCTCTTTTCTGTTTGTATACATGCAGCTATTAGTTTTTAAATCGTAATTACAGATATTTGAAAAAACACATAAATTACGAATTCATACCTATTTACCTCATAGTGTCGTTTTTCTGATGTGTGACCGTTTTTTAGCGCAGTTTGTCATCTGCAACCACTTATACCTTAAAGTAGACAAATTGTTTGAGCCAAAATTACGACTTCAAAAACTAGTTATTTCTAAGTCTGAAATTACTTAATTCTATGTGTATGTCTACTTACATAATGTTTCACTTACAATTTCCTTTTAATCATCTTCATCACGGTCAAACACTATATATTGAGTTGTCACTGCCACTGTCACTGTAAGTGTTTCACTGCTTTACCAGCTGTAAAAACAAACATGGCGGGCAGTGGAACAACTGAAGGTGTAAAAACTAGATGGCTGACAGTGGAACAGTTGAAGGTGTTCCTGGCGGTTGTTCTGAATCTTTCAGAGGTGTTTCTGATTTTTTTTCTCATTGTGTGTGTGTGTGAAAAGGGAGAGAGAGAGAGAGAGAGAGAGAGAGAGAGAGAGAGAGAGAGTGAGGGTGGCAGTAGGTTTAGGGATTTATTTTATTTTTATTTTGTGTGTGTGTGTGTGTGTGTGTGTGTGTGTGTGTGTGTGTGTGTGTGTGTGTGTTTCTGTGTGTGGGGGGGATGGTGGGGGTGGGGGGTGAGAGCTCTATTGGTTGGTCTTGTCTAATAATTCCTTGAGGGCAGAGAATCTCAATTACATTGAAAATAAAATATTCGAAACAACAGTAAGACCCAAACAGTACTGGATAATATATTGGTACCGTTATGTAGATGACATCATATGCCTTATAGATGAAACACCAAGTCGCATCCAACAACTCCACAGTGATATAAACAAAGTACACCCCAAAAATAAAATTAACCATAGAAATAGAACACGACAAAAGTTTAAGCTTCCTTGACCTCACAATATACAGACACAACAACCAACACCAATTCTCTATATTCTGGAAAGTGAACACCACCAGTGCAGCCATTCTCAAAGACTCTAATCATTCAATACATGCTACACAGACTGAATAAAACCCCACTCACTGAAAACAACTACAAGGATGAATTGCAGACAATCATACAAACAGCAGCAGAGAATGGATATGACACAAACACTATACATAAACTGAACCACAAAATTAAAAAGGGCACCCAACACACAATAACAAAAGCCTCTTTATCAACTTACAAACACACAGAGCCCACTCATTAGCACACATGAACAGGAAACACCCACAATGACAAACAGATGGTTCACTCTCACCTACAACAACAAGGCAGTCCACAGAATAGGCAACATACTCAAAAAACGAGGAGTAAAAATAGCCTACAGGACAGACAACTCAACACAGAGAAAACTAAGGACAACCAACACAAGCACAGACAAACACAACGCATCTGGTATTTACCAACTAACATGTCAGGACTACAAAGCAGTTTACATAGCAGAAACTTTAATACCGGACACACAGAACACAGAAGAGCATTAAAGAGTAACAGCTGTCATTCCACATTTGCTGAACACCTCATGGACAAGAAAAATAACCCAACAAACATCAATACATATTTGAAAATTCTCAAATACAGCAACAGCCCCCCAAAAGAACTAAGAATTGAAGAAAATTATCAGATACAAGAAGCCATAGTGGAAGGCAAACAAGTGATACATGAATACACAGCTCTCTGCAATGGCACTCTGTTCTCTGCCCTCAAGGAATTATTAGACAAGACCAACCAATAGAGCTCTCACCCCCGCCCCCCACCATCCAACCCACCCCCACACACAGAAACACACGCACACACACACACACACACACACACACACACACACAAAATAAAATTAAAATTAAATAAAATAAATCTCTGGACCTACTGTCACCCTCACTCTCTCTCTCTCTCTCTGTCTAAAGAGACATGGCACTCCTGGTCACGCCGGACAAGTTCTCGACTGACCGTCGTACATTACAATCGCTCTCACGATACAAATTATCTAATAAGAAGGCGCGTGCTTCGTCAGTTCTGGTTTGATTTGGCACACGTCATTTAAAACGTGGTATGTCTCGTAGGTCTGCCATTTTTCCGCGAAGTGGCTGTTGATGTTGCTAAGGTCGAATGGCAGATTGACCACGCCTTGTGGAAGGAAGCTCGAAAACACGCAGGGTGCGGAGGCCGAAGCATGCGTGATCAATCGAAACAGCTCTGAAGTGGCTGTCAGTGTGTCTGAATTTCAGTCCCTGGCTGAAAAGTTGCATAACATTAGCGCTGCTTCTTCAGTCTCCAGTTGGATGTACATAAAATTTGTTCAGAGATGTACGATTTTTAAAAAAGAATTTATTTTCATCTGTTCTATATTAATTATCTGGTTTGTTTCGCCCCTTTTGCATCATGGGTGACTTTCTCAGTACGTCTTCTTGCTTCCCAATACTTTTTCCCTCTCTCGCTCCTACTAGGTTCTCTCTGCCTCTGTGATCATACTTTAATTATGGTTCAAAAATGGCTCTGAGCACTATGGGACTCAACTGCTGAGGTCATTAGTCCCCTAGAACTTAGAGCTAGTTAAACCTAACTAACCTAAGGACATCACAAACATCCATGCCCGAGGCAGGATTCGAACCTGCGACCGTAGCGGTCTTGCGGTTCCAGACTGCAGCGCCTTTAACCGCACGGCCACTTCGGCCGGCCTTTAATTATGGTATCAGTTCACCATCCACTGTATTCCTGAGCTGAGTCTACCGTAAGCTGTTATGTATGCATTCTTTCACGTCTTCTAATAGATTTCCAATCCATCCTGACTTCTTTTATCCAGTTGTTCCCTGTTAAGCATGTTGTGTTCCATATCGTCTTGCTCAATTAGTTGCCCTCCATCATCATGATATCCACAGCAAATCTCAGTCTTTTCTTCTGCAGCATGTTTGAAATTAATTCAACACTCCCGCACACTTCGTGCCTTGAACTATGTATATAGACTTCACCTTGGATTTTCGTTCCCCAGACGTTTCTCAAGATCTCGATTTCCTCCTTCTCCAGTTGGATGCAAGCTTTTTTGCCGAAAATTGTTGTCTCCATTGCGTTAGCTCAACTTGGAATTATTCATGGAGCACATCTGCTTTAAATATATTGAAACTTTGTTGAAAATGTAAAAAATCCAACGGAATAGTGGTTTTACCCACTGTCTACTTCCTTCCCCACCCTTAAGCGTATCGAAAAAGCAATAAAGGAAAAAATCAACTGTGCACCGAGGCGTGCAGCCAGTCCTCAGAAGAACTTTTCTGCAAAGAAGACTGGAACATGGACTGGAAGATTCTGCAAGATTGACACGATACGAATACTGACAATCTATACTAATGAACTTCGGTATTAGATGAGAGCTGGGACATCATTGAGTACATTTTAATCACTTAGTTTTCATAAACTCAAATGTCCCGATTACAGTTACTAGCGACTCTTTAGATATCATGTCACAAACATTCTTCACTAAGCAAGCAATAATTTTTTTCCATCTCAAAGAATGTCCACACAACATTACTCTGGAGTATTTGTCACGACCATCCACATTTTACAGGTACACACTTCATTGCCAGATTCAAGGAAGGTGTTGGTAAACCAATTCCACAAGAATACAGCTGACATGAAAAAATGTCTGCTCTGCCTGAATATTTCTATCCTGTATCAATCTCATTTTTATCTTTATTATTTTATATAAGTTAAATATGTAGAACAATTACTTGAATAATTTTTGAATATGTTCATTATATCAGCATCAGTAATTAGACTAAAATCCTTATATATATATATATATATATATATATATATATATATATATATATATATATATATTATGCGTGTATATCTAGCGTCCCTTCCTGAAGCTCAGGATTAATTGCAGCCGAATTTGGCAAGCATCTTGCTTGCTGTTTGACAATCAGCACTATGGGATTAGAACCTCCTAACTCCCATAGGACTGAAGACCTGGCCAAATGACGTGTTTGTCAACCCCTTAAGTGTACGCTGCCCTGCACAACAGGGTTTTGTGTGGATGGCATATGGATAGTAAGGGAAAGCGTGATGTGAGCAGAGAAAGAGGGGGAGGAAGAGATGATGGTCAGAAAGGGATGAAAGAGGAGGTGATGGGAGAAAGGGAGCAGGAGAGGATGGATGGAGAGAGAGAGAGAGAGAGAGAGAGAGAGAGAGAGAGAGAGAGTGAGAGGGAGGGAGGGGGAGAGAGGATGAGATGAGTAGATAGAGCGAGGAGGAGGAACTGGACAGAGAGAAGCAGGAGCAGTATATGGGCAGAGGTAGGGTGAGAAAGATATGTCAAAGAGAGGCAGTGGACGAAATGGACCAAGAGAGGAGAGGAGGAGTGACTGAGAGAGGGAAGAGGAGAGGAGCAAATAGAGGTAGGAGGATGAAGTGGACAGACAGACGGGGGGAGGCAGAGGTGAATCCAGAGAGGGGGAAGGAGGCGATTTCTGCAACATATGTGTCGAACGCGCACACCAGCGAAGCTGCTGGCACAAGTTTAATGTTAACAATATGTGTAAAAGATATAGTGGATGACTTTGAAAGCCCTGTTTGTAGATCATGCTGCTGCCTACTGGTAGGTTTCATCACCGGAAGATTGGAGTGAAATACAGAACAACCTATGGAGCATCCATGATTGGTGCAGAGATGGGCAGTTTGCCCAGAACGAAAATAAATGTAAAGTGCTGCGATAAATAGATAGAGAGATCCCATACTCTTCAATTAAACTATCGGCGGTATATCACTGGAAAATACAAAAACAGAAAGACATCTAGGAGAAATGTGAAATCATCACATAAACTAAGCTGCAAGAAAAGCGAATGGCAGGGTTAAGATTCGTTAGAAGAGTCACAAGGAAATTTAATTCAGCCCCAAAAGAAACTCATTCAACCGATTCTTGCGCATTGTCCGGTAGTCTCGGATGCTTACTAGGTACAATAAACCGAGATGCAGAAGACGCATGACGAGGAAAATCAGAGAAATTAGAGCTCATGCTGAATATGAGGTTTTCAACAGTCATACTTCCCATGCTGCGTTCGCAGACGGGACAATTGACGGAGGGGTTGACAGCGGGGAAATAGTAGCCTACGCTACACACTGAAACACTGCTGGTGCAGCTGTACATTACAGCTGTGCTGAAAAAAATCGTTTTTGTAGCGAATAACTTCATATGCGGTCTTAAGCTGCGATTGCGTGAGAGTATTAATGATTGCCACTAACCGCGAGAAAGTAAGATTACTTTTAAATTCTCAAGAGCCTCATTGATTGCGTTAATGGGGTTTGGCGTAAAACAGCTCAGACACGAGAGGTGATTAGCATGGATACACAAATCTCAAATCCCTAACAGGCTTGTAATCTTAAGATGTCAAGAGTTTTCAAAACGGTGCATACTCTGAAAAGTGACTAATATATTTCAAGAACACCAATAGTCTCAACAAGAATTTTAACACTTTGTTGCAGTAATGACGATCGTTAGTAAATTCCAACTACACAATTTGGTGGCTTCTAGCGGGAATAAATTACATTTTCATCGGAACTCATATCTCACAGTTTTCGGATTATGAGACCAAACACGTGAAACAATACATTCCTCTGAGCCACGTCTGCTAGCTGAACAAATACAGTAATTTACAGCGACTATTGTAATTGTATTTGTGCTAAGCGATAAACGGAAAACAAAGTATCCTCGCGTGACGTAACACAGCCTGTGTTTCTCCACAGACCGATGATAAGCATCCTTCTCCATCATGAAACAGTATTCACTACCGTGCTTTGTTCCCAGGTTAGTACGTTACAAACACAACAATTAAATCACAGTAAATTACTGTCACAGAAACGGCAGAGTGCAACACATTGTGTTTCATATTTCCCGTCCTAGCTGAAAACAATGGTTCCGGATATGAGATCGTATTCAAAAGATACGTTCTCAGCCGTGAATACAACCCACATGTGTTTGTAACGTAAACTTAGAAATATATGCGTATGTTGCGAGTGTGAACTCTACTGATGGACATTCGCCCTACTCTCTGTAATGTTGGATGAACATTGGTATAATTAACTCATAATCTGGAGTTTCTCGTGCGGGAATTCGGTAACGAAGAATTCATAGAACTATATTGAGATATTTTTGCCACGAATTACAGGTTGTATTGATGAGCTTACACATAGAATAATAACAGAGTACGTTACACCAAAGTGTGCAACAACGTACCATACAGCAAACAGTAAAAGCAAGATAACGGTGTATATAAATATTCATGCTTCTTCATTGATTGTATTACTGATCAAAAGTCGATGTTGATTTCATCAATCTATGACGCACATTCGCTACCGTACAATTTCATTTTTCGAGAGTCTGAATAGAGACGTTTACAAAACTCTTTAGTGATTACGGCACTCCACATTCTGAACAGTTATAAAAAAATTCATTTTTGTCAAGTAAGAAAATAAGTATTGTTAAGTATGGCGACAGAGGTCTACTTGTTTTTCTTGATAGTTATTACATTATTTATTTAACTATCCTGGCGAAATTAGGGCCGTAAAGACATTTCTTACATCCAGTTGAGCTTTATGTTTTACATTACATTCATTATGACATGCGCACTACAGTAGATGTTACATTTTGTATGGAATCCAACCTAGTTCTGAAAAAAGTAATACAACAGTTACAGATACAGTATATTAGAAAACCTACAATTTACAGGCCAAAACAACAAAAATAGTTTATCGTTAGTTGGACCATAAGAACAGAAGACGCGAAAAAATAAATTGGAGAAGCAGAGAAAGGGGAACGTACAGCTTGATATATCATGATGCCAGGAGAAAAAATATACGACCTTAACAAAAAACGAAAAGGAGAGAAGTGTAACCAAGAGGAGGAATGAGTAATTGATCCACCGTAGTTTCTTAGTTACTGTGCTCCTTGCCGCCGTTGGATAAGCAGCTGAGCAGCAAGTCGTATACTCCTAGCTCACTCGTTTGTTACATAGTTTAATTCTTAATTTCTTTGCGTGTTTTTGGTACTTGCATTTTTTAATTCATAAATGTCGGGCGTATTATAGTATTTGAGAGTTGTAGCATCGCGTTTTAGTACCTGAATAGTGTAAATTCGCGTAGTCGTTTGTCTACTGTTTTTGTTTTTGAACGGCCAGTGTAGGTTGGTCACAGTCAGTGTGCTCCCTGCCGCCGTTGGATAAGCAGCTGAGCAGCAAGTCGTATACTCCTAGCTCACTCGTTTGTTACATAGTTTAATTCTTAATTTCTTTGCGTGTTTTTGGTACTTGCATTGTTTAATTCATAAATTTCGGACGTATTATAGTATTTGAGAGTGTAGCATCGCGTTTTAGTACCTGAATAGTGTAATTTCGCTTAGTCTCCTTCCGCCGCCGAGCAGTGTCAGCAGTGCGCAAGTAGCAGCATTACTGCATTTACTAGGTAATCTTGTATTTTAATAACCGTTTTAATTTTGTCGATATGTTTGCACTCTCTGTAGATTAGTTCAGACGTTCTTTGCAAAACAGTTTTTAGCGTGGATAGGGACTGCAACTGCTGTGTTCGGATGCAGGCTGAGTTGGCATCCCTTCGCTCCCAGCTTCAGGCAGTGTTGGCTTCGGTCACACAGCTTGAGGCTGTTGCCAATGGGCATCACTGTGGGGGTCCGGATGGGGGTTTGTCGGGGACGGCCAGCTCGTCCCACGCATCCCCTGATCGGACTACGACTGTGGTTGCCCGGGATACTGCCCGCATTGAGGCTGATCCCTCACCTGTGGTAGAGTGGGAGGTCGTTTCAAGGTGTGGCAGGGGGCGAAAGACATTCCAGAGGGCTGAACGGAAAGCATCTCCAGTTTGTCTGACGAA
Source organism: Schistocerca piceifrons (assembly GCF_021461385.2). NCBI lineage: Eukaryota > Metazoa > Arthropoda > Insecta > Orthoptera > Acrididae > Schistocerca > Schistocerca piceifrons. The sequence continues at coordinate 138,215,192 of NC_060144.1, forward strand.
CCGGTTTCAGGCTCTGTCTCAGGCTGATACTGATCTTCGGCCTGACATGGCTGCTTGTCCTGTTCCAGAGGTTGCCCCTCAGTCTGCAAGATCCGGGCAGTTGCAGAGGGTGGGCTTACTGGTAGTTGGGAGCTCCAACGTCAGGCGCGTAATGTGGCCCCTTAGGGAAATGGCAGCAAGAGAGGGGAAGAAAACCAATGTGCACTCCGTGTGCATACCGGGGGGAGTCATTCCAGATGTGGAAAGGGTCCTTCCGGATGCCATGAAGGGTACAGGGTGCACCCATCTGCAGGTGGTTGCTCATGTCGGCACCATTGATGTGTGTCGCTATGGATCGGAGGAAATCCTCTCTGGCTTCCGGCGGCTATCTGATTTGGTGAAGACTGCCAGTCTCGCTAGCGGGATGAAAGCAGAGCTCACCATCTGCAGCATCGTCGACAGGACTTACTGCGGACCTTTGTTACAGAGCCGAGTGGAGGGTCTGAATCAGAGGCTGAGACGGTTCTGTGACCGTGTGTGCTGCAGATTCCTCGACTTGCGCCATAGGGTGGTGGGGTTTCGGGTTCCGCTGGATAGGTCAGGAGTCCACTACACGCAACAAGCGGCTACACGGGTAGCAGGGGTTGTGTGGCGTCGGCTGGGCGGTTTTTTAGGTTAGATGGCCTTGGGCAAGTACAGAAAGGGCAACAGCCTCAACGGGTACGGGGCAAAGTCAGGACATGCGGGGACCAAGCAGCAATCGGTATTGTAATTGTCAACTGTCGAAGCTGCGTTGGTAAAGTACCGGAACTTCGAGCGCTGATAGAAAGCACCGAAGCTGAAATCGTTATAGGTACAGAAAGCTGGCTTAAGCCAGAGATAAATTCTGCCGAAATTTTTACAAAGGTACAGACGGTGTTTAGAAAGGATAGATTGCATGCAACCGGTGGTGGAGTGTTCGTCGCTGTTAGTAGTAGTTTATCCTGTAGTGAAGTAGAAGTGGATAGTTCCTGTGAATTATTATGGGTGGAAGTTACACTAAACAACCGAACTAGGTTAATAATTGGCTCCTTTTACCGACCTCCCGACTCAGCAGCATTAGTGGCAGAACAACTGAGAGAAAATTTGGAATACATTTCACATAAATTTTCTCAGCATGTTATAGTCTTAGGTGGAGATTTCAATTTACCAGATATAGACTGGGACACTCTGATGTTTAGGACGGGTGGTAGGGACAGAGCATCGAGTGACATTATACTGAGTGCACTATCCGAAAATTACCTCGAGCAATTAAACAGAGAACCGACTCGTGGAGATAACATCTTGGACCTACTGATAACAAACAGACCAGAACTTTTCGACTCTGTATGTACAGAACAGGGAATCAGTGATCATAAGGCCGTTGCAGCATCCCTGAATATGGAAGTTAATAGGAATATAAAAAAAGGGAGGAAGGTTTATCTGTTTAGCAAGAGTAATAGAAGGCAGATTTCAGACTACCTAACAGATCAAAACGAAAATTTCTGTTCCGACACTGACAATGTTGAGCGTTTATGGAAAAAGTTCAAGGCAATCGTAAAATGCGTTTTAGACAGGTACGTGCCGAGTAAAACTGTGAGGGACGGGAAAAACCCACCGTGGTACAACAACAAAGTTAGGAAACTACTGCGAAAGCAAAGAGAGCTCCACTCCAAGTTTAAACGCAGCCAAAACCTCTCAGACAAACAGAAGCTAAACGATGTCAAAGTTAGCGTAAGGAGGGCTATGCGTGAAGCGTTCATTGAATTCGAAAGTAAAATTCTATGTACCGACTTGACAGAAAATCCTAGGAAGTTCGGGTCTTACGTTAAATCAGTAAGTGGCTCGAAACAGCATATCCAGACACTACGGGATGATGATGGCATTGAAACAGAGGATGACACGCGTAAAGCTGAAATACTAAACACCTTTTTCCAAAGCTGTTTCACAGAGGAATACCGCACTGCAGTTTCTTCTCTAAATCCTCGCACAAACGAAAAAATGGCTGACATCGAAATAAGTGTCCAAGGAATAGAAAAGCAACTGGAATCACTCAATAGAGGAAAGTCCACTGGACCTGACGGGATACCAATTCGATTCTACACAGAGTACGCGAAAGAACTTGCCACCTTCTAACAGCCGTGTACCGCAAGTCTCTAGAGGAACGGAGGGTTCCAAATGATTGGAAAAGAGCACAGATAGTCTCAGTCTTCAAGAAGGGTCGTCGAGCAGATGCGCAAAACTATAGACCTATATCTCTGACGTCGATCTCTTGCAGAATTTTAGAACATGTTTTTTGCTCGCGTATCATGTCATTTCTGGAAACCCAGAGTCTACTATGTAGAAATCAACATGGATTCCGGAAACAGCGATCGTGTGAGACCCAACTCGCTTTATTTGTTCATGAGACCCAGAAAATATTAGATACAGGCTCCCAGGTAGATGCTATTTTTCTTGACTTCCGGAAGGCGTTCGATACAGTTCAAATGGCTCTGAGCACTATGGGACTTAACATCTGTGGTCGTCAGTCCCCTAGAACTTAGAACTACTTAAACCTAACTAACCTAAGGACATCACATACATCCATGCCCGAGGCAGGATTCGATACAGTTCCGCACTGTCGCCTGATAAACAAAGTAAGAGCCTACGGAATATCAGACCAGCTGTGTGGCTGGATTGAAGAGTTTTTAGCAAACAGAACACAGCATGTTGTTATCAATGGAGAGACGTCTACAGACGTTAAAGTAACCTCTGGCGTGCCACAGGGGAGTGTTATGGGACCTTTGCGTTTCACAATATATATAAATGACCTAGTAGATAGTGTCGGAAGTTCCATGCGGCTTTTCGCGAATGATGCTGTAGTATACAGAGAAGTTGCAGCATTAGAAAATTGTAGCGAAATGCAGGAAGATCTGCAGCGGATAGGCACTTGGTGCAGGGAGTGGCAACTGACCCTTAACATAGACAAATGTAATGTATTGCGAATACATAGAAAGAAGGATCCTGTATTGTATGATTATATGATAGCGAAACAAACACTGGTAGCAGTTACTTCTGTAAAATATCTGGGAGTATGCGTGCGGAACGATTTGAAGTGGAATGATCATATAAAATTAATTGTTGTTAAGGCGGGTACCAGGTTGAGATTCATTGGGAGAGTGCTTAGAAAATGTAGTCCATCAACAAAGGAGGTGGCTTACAAAACACTTGTTCGCCCTATACTTGAGTACTGCTCATCACTGTGGGATCCGTACCAGATCGGTCTGACGGAGGAGATAGAGAAGATCCAAAGAAGAGCGGCGCGTTTCGTCACAGGGTTATTTGGTAACCGTGATAGCGTTACGGAGATGTTTAATAAACTCAAGTGGCAGACTCTGCAAGAGAGGCGCTCTGCATCGCGGTGTAGCTTGCTCGCCAGGTTTCGAGAGGGTGCGTTTCTGGATGAGGTATCGAATATATTGCTTCCTCCTACTTATACCTCCCGAGGAGATCACGAATGTAAAATTAGAGAGATTAGAGCGCGCACGGAGGCTTTCAGACAGTCGTTCTTCCCGCGAACCATACGCGACTGGAACAGGAAAGGGAGGTAATGACAGTGGCACGTAAAGTGCCCTCCGCCACACACCGTTGGGTGGCTTGCGGAGTATCAATGTAGATGTAGATGTAGAAGTAGCTGGTTACCCAATTGCACCTCAGATTGGTTGGTTGTTTTGGGGAAGGAGACCAGACAGCGTGGTCATCGGTCTCATCAGATTAGGGAAGGATGGGGACGGAAGTCTGCCGTGCCCTTTCAGAGGAACCATCCCGGCATTTGCCTGGAGTGATTTAGGGAAATCACGGAAAACCTAAATCAGGATGGCCGGACGCGGAATGGAACCGTCGTCCTCCCGAATGCGAGTCCAGTGTGCTAACCACTGCGCCACCTCGCTCGGTGCGCACCTCAGATATGCCAAATAATACAACAATGAAATATAATTATAGGTATCAGTTATGGAAACATACTATTACTTTAACAAGTCATAGTTACAAAATATTAACACGAATTATTTACGAAGAATAGAAAAGCTGGTAGAAGCTGACCTTAGGGAAGGTCAGATTGGATTCCGAAGAAATGTAGGAACATGTGAGGCAATACTAACGCTAAGACAGGCTAAAGACAGGCTAAAGAAAGCTATACCGACAAACCAATAGTATTTGTTGGTCTAGAGAAAGCTTTTGTAAATATTGACTAGACTACACTCTATCTGAAGGTAGCAGGGGCAAAACATACTGGAAGTGGCAGACGCGTTTCGGTATTTGAGCAGTAAAATAACTAATGATGGTCCGAGTAAAGAAGGTTTAAAATTCAGACCGGCACTAGCAAGAAAAGTATTGACGGAAACTAGGAATTTTTCTCATGTAACATGAAGTCAAGAGTAAAGAAGTCTTTCTGAAGGTATTTGTGTGGTGCGTAGCCTTGTATGGATATTAAATGTGTAAGATACGTAAGCCAGACAAGAATAAAAGCTTTTGAAATGTGGTGCTAAAGAAGAATGGTGGAGATTTGTTGGGTAGATCGAATAACAAATGCAGAGGTACTAAATTCAGCTGGAGAAAAAGGAAATTAATTGTACAACTTGACTATAAGAAGAGAACAGTTGACAGCAAACACACCATGGCATCAAGAAGCTTTCAGTACAATACTGGTGGTAAGTATTGGGGGGAGGGGGGGGGGGGGCGGGGGGAATTGCATAGAAACACGGACTCTCTCATACAGTAAGCATGTTCAAATGTATGCACACTATGCGATTAAAAGTATGTGGACACCCCCAAAAACATACGTTTTTCATGTTACGTGCATTGTGCTGCCAGGTACTCCATATCAGCGACCTCAGTAGTCATTAGACATCGTGAGAGAGCAGAATGTGACGCTCCGCGGAACTCAGGGACTTCGAACGTAGTAGGTGATTGGATGTTGCTTGTGTCATATGTCTGTACGTGAGATTTACACACTTCTAAACATCCCTAGTTCCATTGTTTTCGATGTGATAGTGAAGTGGAAACGTGAAGGGATCCGTACAGCATAAAAGCGTACAGGCCGACCCTGTCTGTTGACTGACAGAGGCCGCCGACAGTTGAAGAGGGTCGTAATGTCTAATAGGCATACATCTATTCAGACCATCACACAGGAGTTCCAAAATGCATCTGGATCCACTGCAAGTACTATGACAGTTAGCCGGGAGGTAAGAAAACTTGGATTTCATAGTCGAGTGGCTGCTCCTAAGCCACACATCACGCCAGTAAAAGCCAAACGACGCCTCGCTTGGTGTAATGAGAGTAAAAACAGGATGATTGAAAAGTGGAAAAACGTGCTGTGGAGTGACGAATCACAACAGACAATGTGGGGATCCGATGGTAGGGTGTGGGTAAGGCGAATGACTGGTGAAGGTCATCTGCCAGTGTGTGTAGTGCCAACAGTAATATTCGAGGGCGGTGGCGTCATGGAGGGGGCTTGCACCCCTTGTTGTTTTGCGTTGCACTATCACAGCACAGGCCTACATTGATGTTTAAAGCAACTTCTTGCTTCCCACTGTTGAAGACCAATACGTGGATGGCGATTGCATCTTTCAATACGATCGAGCATCGGTTCATAAGGGACGACCTTTGGCGGAGTGGTTACACAACAATAATATCAGTGTAGTGGACTGGCCTGCACAGTGACCTGACCTGAACCCCATAGACCACCTTTGGGATGTTTTGGAACGCCAACTTCGTGGCAGGCCTCCCCGAGAGACATCGATACCTCTCCTCAGTGCAGCACTCTGTGAAGAATTGGCGGCCATTCCCCAAGAAACGTTCCAGCACCTGATGGAATGTATGACTGCGAGAATGAAAGCCGTCATCAAGGCTAAGGATAGGCCAACACCATATTGATTCCAGCATTACCGATTGAGGGCGCCACGAATTTGTAACTCATTTTCAGCCAGGTGCCCGGATACTTTTGATTATATGGTGTAGGTTGTGGTAGTTATGCTATCACAAGAGCGGCTAGCATTGAGAGTTGCATCAGACCAGTGTCTGAACTGAAGATCATAACAACATAGTTACTTACATGCCTAGTTAATAAGAAAACTTATCTTTCACTATTTATTCACGTCTTATCACGCGTCATTGCACACACTGCACCCAGCGTGCGCACTACAAACAAATCCGTAACGCTCTCAGAACCATGATGAAACCCCTATTCCTCGTTTACATTGTTTGCGCATCCACATCTATATCTGACTTCACATCCCTCTATAGCGAAGAAGTTGAGCTCAGGCAGGTGAAAGGAGTTCAGCGTATTTCATCACAGACTTTAAGCATACAATTTTGCCGTAATTCATTACACTCTGAAAATTGAAAGACGTCAAGTTCTTAGGGCTTGTCTGCTTTCATTTTAATTACAGTTATGAGGTTTAGTAAAGTGGGTTGTCATTGGTGGTATATTTCTTGCCTAGGTATGTAGTTGCACTGGGTAATTGAAGTTGAAGGGTATTCCTTTTATTGACTAAAATTTTTCTAATCTGTTGTATTGCTGCTTTATGGGAAGAGATATGCTGCTCGGACAGGTACTGCAGGATGTGTCTTAATGGGCTGGAATTCGGGGAAGGCGAAAGCACCCGGCTGCAGGTACAATGGCAGAGATGGCGCGTGAGCTGGTGGGCATTTTCGCGTCGTGGGAGAGGGTTTTGCAAGGCTCGGGGCGACGGGGAGTCACAAAGCCACCACCAGCGTCCTGCTGTTAACGAAGTATCATGTATTGTTCCCAATGCTAGCCAGAGAGTTTTTTTTTACAGCTTTTGGGCTCTTTGGAACAATGGGCCACTGCCCGCAGGGAGAGAAACATATTTGAAACCTATAGGTATTTGCACGCAAGTTGGCTTAAGTCTTTCTATTAGAGAACCTTATCTACTAGCAATGTAACACGTTTCTCCTCAGAATCCCAGATAGCCCTACGATGCTGAGTGCTCAACTACATAGGTGTACTTTTTGGGATGTTTGGTTTCCCGCGCCAAGCGATTTCCTGCGCGTGTTGAAAAAAAAAAAAACATCGTGATTGGGAATCAGACATGAAGTCTGAAGACGCACTGAGGGCTGTCAGTATTTTTTGGCGGCAAGGCACTCTACTGGAGGAGTGACCTAGGTTCGTCTCCTGGAGGGAGAACGTGCGTCATTTTTTTGATTACGGGACTTGTGGAGAAATACTGTTGCATGGGATTGTCAGATTGAATTTTTCGAGGTGCTGCGTGCAGTGCGTTTTCAGAAGTGTTTTTGGAGAGAAGTTTCGGAGAATTCGTCCGGAGGCGACGTATCGTGAAGATTGGAGAGTTCACCCAGGGGCAGCGATTGAGGAGGTGTTTTACGCCCTCATGGGTCTGTTCTTTCGGCTGGTAGCAGGAGTTGTTCAATTGGTGCATGGAGCTCAGTCTCACGGGTTAGTGGTTCACAATGACTGTCACTTAAGACAGATAGCGCTAATGTTCAAACTCGGAGAGGGCGGCGTTGTGCAGAGAATTCCAATCCTTCACGCCAAAATTGACAATCGACCATTAGTACTTTTTTGCAGATGAAATTTTGTATTGTTGTTTTGGAAAAACATACTCCATGCACATTTCTTTTGCAATAAATTAATCTTATCGATGAACAACCTTTTTCATTTCAATTAAGAATGTACATTGAGAATATACCATTTGAGACTATACCTTCTTTATTTAATAATTTATTGGTCTTTTTCTGTGAGATATTTTATATTATTTGTTATTTAAGCACATATGTAAGGAGTCATTATGCAGCAGAAATTAATCACAAGAAATTCCCACATTATTATACCACCATGTCATCATATCAACATGGCATGTGAATGACAAAAAAATTTATCAACCCTTCTCTTTTTATCACCCTTTACTTTCCGGTATTTAAGTAATCCTTTTCTAAATAGTTTGTATTTCCCAAAGCCTTTTGATACCATTACTCACAAGAGGTTTCTAGTCAAACTGCGTGCCTATGGAGTATACTCTCACTTGTGCGACTGGATTCGCGATTTACTGCCGGAAAAGTCACACCTCGTAGTAATTGACGGAAAGCCATCTAGTAAAACCGAAGTCCCCATTAGAGGTGTTACAGGCCTTCTGCTGCTTCTAATCTATACATATGATTTAGAAGGCAGTCTGAGCAGCCATCTTAGTTGTTTGCAGATGACGGTGTCATTGTCTGTCTAGAAAAGTCATCAGAATATCAAAACCGATTGCAAAAGGATTTATACGAGATATCACTATGATACAAAAAGAGGCAGTTGATCCTAAATATTGAGATGTTTGAGGTCATCCACATGAGTATTAAAAGGAACCCATTAAATAACGGTTACACGATAAATCACACAAACCTAAAAGCTGTTAATTCAACTAAATACCTAAGAATAAGAATTAGGAACAATTAAAAATGAAACGATCATTTAAATAACGTGGTGAATAAGGTGAATCGAAGTCTGCGTTTTATTGGTAGAATACTTAGGTGATGCAATAAATGCATTAAAAAGACTTCCTACATTACGCTTGTGCGTCCTTTGCTAGAGTGTTGTTGTGCGGTATGAGGTCCTTACCAGATAGGATTTAGGAACACATCGAAAATGTTCAAAGAAGGGCAGCTTGTGTTGTATTATCGAGAAATAGGGGAGAGAAAGTCATGGACATGATATGTGAGTGGGGGTGGCAGTCATTAAAAAAAATTGTTAACGTTTAGAGCAGACCTTTTCACGAAATTTAAATCTTCATCTTTCTCCTTCGAATGCTCAAATATCTTTTTCATACCCACCTATATAAGGAGAATTGATCATTGTAATAAACATGTGAGAAATTAGAGGTCGCACGGAAAGATTCAAGTGCCCTTGTGTCCCGCGCGTTGTTTGAGACCTGAACGGTAGAGGAATAGAGTGAAAGTGGTTCGATGAACTCTCTGCCAGCCACTGAAGTTTGAATTGCAGAGTAGTCATGTAGCTGTCGATGCAGATGTCTTATTTGAGATGTATGCTGAAACTACATTTCTTAAACATATTTATTTTAGGCATCTCTTTCGTTTCCTTGGTGAATATCTTGTAGAGATTGATTGCCTCACAGGTCATACCCATTTGATCTAATTCTTTAAGTTTTCTTCGTACGTTACGTCTGACTATCTTCACCACGATTACTATTATAGCTGTTATACTGATAACGACTACAGATAATGTTTTCTATGTGGATAATGGCCAGACATATAGAAATGATTCTACATATTATTTTTTCATAGTAAAATTGTAAAGAGGACAAACTTAAGCGTTTCGGAAGTTTCGTAAAGCAATTAGGCATTGAATATTGGTTAGTAGGTTAATTTATTCCAGAGGCTGACAGCAGTAACGGACAAATAGTTGGAGAAAGTTCATGTTCTCCGTCGGGTACAGTTGTGGTACGAGGTAAGACAGACATTGCGCCGCGATTATGATCACACTGTAAGTACTTAACCTGCGGCTCGAGGTATGTGTGGGTGAGGGGAGAGCAAACTGAGAAACTGACTCACTAAATAATGCTTAGGTCAGTCATGTATCTTGAGTGGTGAATTCACTGGGAAAAATATTAGTGATCTCAAGAAACATCATTACAATTATCAGTTAATACCGTTTAATTCCGCTCCTTGGCTTGAAAGCCGTCTGGATTCGGTTAGGAAGTAAGTTAACAAGGTTTTGTGCAGGTACGTCGTATCCACGTTAAGCCACTATCTGAGAATTTGATCGCACAGCTCCACAAAATTGCATTTTTCTTAAAGTAGCTGCAAGAGTACTCTTTCTCATGAATTGGAAGGTACGCAACATATTTGCACTTGCGACTTATTCTGTTAATTAATACATGTCATCTTCGTCATTCGTAAACCAGATGATAACACGACTCTTAAAAAATTTTCATTCAGTCTGGTTGATTTACTTTGAACTATGTACTACAGTATACGATCACTACCTTTAGGTTACATTTTTTTTTGCCGTCGATGCCGTGTTTGTGGAATCCTGTGTAGACAGCATACTTTAAAAAATTACCATGATACCACTATACACATATACCTCAAGCAACACATTATTTCCCTCACAATATTCCTGCTACCCCTTCTGTACTAACGAATGGAACTATGCATTCTGGGCAGTGAACAATAACAGTGCGCATGATATCCTTAGTATATCACAGTTATCGACTGTTATATGTTATCTAATTCACTTAAAAAAATGACTTCATTTTTCTACTGCTTTGAGACAGGATCAAATATCGTCAAACGAGAGACAGCACTTCAAGGAGTTACGGCATATAGAAAAAGAAAATGAGAAACTGGGAAAGAAATATATAGCAGACCAAGAAATGCAAAAAGTACTATTTAAAGAAGAAATACAGATAATGAAAAGACAATAAAGTCCCAGTGAATTAATGAAGTATAAACATTTTCAAACAAAAGAAGAAAAGTATAAAATAATGCAATAAACAATGAAGGAGAAAAATGTGTACACAGTAGAGAGTGCGAATGCTGCGACCACGGTGGAAAATAAAAAGGCAAGACTAACTGAATTAAGTACATGAGTACTATGCTACTGAACTATCTGGAGTCTGTTCTGTTGAAACAAAAATGTACACAAAACGACCAACAGATGATACAAAAGCAATAACAAATGGTCAACATGTCAGCTTCCATTCATCAACAAGATCTGTCGACAAGAGACAATGTTGTGAACAGTAATGCAGAGCATTTCAGTAGGTACGGCGAGAAATTGCCGTCGGATGTTGTCTTTTAGCATCCCTAATGAGATCGAACGATCGCAGTAGACATGCGACTTCAGGTAACCTCACAACCAAGAGTCGCACGGATTGTGGTCTGGGGAGTTGGGAGGCCACGCATGATGGACGTGCTGGCTCACTCAGCACGTGATCCTCACCAAACGATGTGCGCTAAACATCTTTCTTACGTGTAGCAATATGGGATGGAACGCCATCCTGGATACAAGTCGTGCTTTCCGGCAGCTGTTTATCAGCCTTGCTAGGGATAATCTGACTCCCTTTGTAACTACAGCTCGTTTTAATACACGATTTTCATGCGGCGTCACTGACATGTTGCTGTCCAGAGCCATCTGTGGGCCAGTTTTTGCACTCTTTTTCTGTTTCAATAAAACCTCATATCCTTTCGGGCGTGTGCGTCAATTCTGACCTCTCTACCTACATTATTCCGCAATTTAGTGCACTGGAGTTTTAAGTCGCCCTGTATATAAACTCAAGGGAAAGAATCTCTCGGTATTGAATTCTACCTGTTAAAAAACTACTTTCTTGATATATGCTGCAAAGTGTACTGTAAAACTCTTGTGCTGTTGAGGAAGCAATGGTAACATCGACAACAGGCTTTCTATTTGCAACCGATAAACAAGGCTGTTTTAGATTAAGTATGGCATGTCATACCATGGTCTTTCCTCTTTTGAAAGCATTGCATTTTCACATTCTTCTTTTGCACAGTAAGAATTTTCAAACAGCTATTTGAAATGGATGAGTATAGAATACTTCGATCATACTGCATTTGGAGATCTTACACGCCTTCATTGAAAGCAATGTTTCAGCAACATTTTCCAAATGAAAAAACTCGGTTGTGTATATTGGAATTAGATGGAACGGACGCATAGCTTCAGGTGATTCAACAATTGTGTGTGAATCTTGCGGAACAATGGCTTTGCTTACCTGTGTAATTGCAAAATCTCTGTCCCAGTTTCAAAAGCAAAACTCACCAAAAATTTGTATCTTACGTCTTCAAAGCATCCCAAGCTTCATGGAGCAGATCTTGATGCATGCCACTTGTCACTCGACCGGTTAACACTGCTTGGCACAAAGACCATGCGTCATCCAGTAATAAATGTTTGAAACATTTTCTCCATGATTTGGCACTTACAAGAAATCAAGGAACGTTTTCCATTTCCAATCTGCCGTTGGTTTATTATAATTAACTTTAGTAACTAAAACTTATATATAACTGAATACTGTAATTAACTGTAATTTTCACAAGAATGTGTTGTATATAATAATTTTGACAATAACATGTTTCACAAGTTGTAAACAATATTTTCTAAAATTAATTGGCTACGTCACGTGTAGGGATGACTGACAGAAGAAAAAAACCTACAAAAAGTTGATTTGGTGTGATGCAAAACCTTTTGAAAATAACCTAGAAGAGTATGTTGAACGACAAAGCTGGTAAATGATAGATTGTGGCCGCGCGGGATTAGCCGAGCGGTCTCAGGCGCTGCAGTCATGGACTGAGCGGCTGGTCCCGGCGGAGGTTCGAGTCCTCCCTCGGGCACGGGTGTGTGTGTTTGTCCTTAGAATAATTTAGGGACTGATGACCTTAGCAGTTAAGTCCCATAGGATTTCACACACATTTGAACATTTTTTTTTTTTTTTTTTTTTTTGTAGATTGTGCCCGAACATCTCTCGTTGATTACTTTATTTCGTTGCACTATTTTCTGCAGCGGAGTTGTACGAGTGGGAGACAGAACACGGCAGACATAGGATAAGACATTAAGCTCTAAGTGAACATATTACTGTCTTAGAAAGAGAATTCCTGTTTCCTTGTGACATAGGTAAGTGTAATAAACTAACATGCAAACTATCTACGAATGGAAAACACTAACAGAGACTGTTCTAGTGAGGTTGCTGCAACTGCAGACAAGTTTAAGTAATTGCAAGTAGATAATAACTGTTTTGAGAAAGAAACACCTTCAGGCTTTAAAAAAAAAGTAAAAATTCCAACTACGAAGCAAGAAGTTGCTGTCAGGTGTGAATAATAAATCGTGTGAATAATAAATCGTGGTTGCAGAATACTAATACGACTTCTTTACAGAAGAATCGAAAAACTGGTAGAAGTCGACTCATGGAAGATCAGTTTTGACTCCGGGGAAATGTAGGAACACGCAAGGCAATATAGGAACACGCAAGGCAATACTGATCCTGCGGCTTAGCTTAGAATATAGGTTAAAGGAAGACAGACCTAAGTTTATAGTGTTTGTAGTCTTGGAGAACGCTTTTGACAGTGCTGAGCCGAATACTCTCTTCTAAATTCTGGAGATAGCAGGGGTAAAATAGAGGAAGCGAACGGTTGTTTACATATTGTGCACAAGCCAAACATCAGGTGTAAGAGTGGAGGGGCGCCATGGGGAGGGAGTGGTTGAGAAGAGAGTAAGACAGGGTAATAGCTTATCCCCTACGTTATTCAATATATACATTGAACAAGTAGTAGAGCAACCCAAAGAAAAATATGGAGTAGGAATTAAAGTTTGGGGAGAAGAAATAAAAACTTTGAAGTTTTCCGATGACATTGTAATTCTGTCCGAGACAACAAAGGGCTTAGAAGAGCAGTGGAACAGAATGGACGCTGTCTTGGAACGAGGATATAAGATGAACATCGACAAAAGCAAGACAAAGATAATGGAATGTGGTCGAATTGAATCATGTGATGCTGACAGAATTAGACAAGGAAACGAGACACTGAAAGTCGCACTGTCCCAGGGAAGCGTCCTGGGACCTCTGCTGTTCCTGATCTATATACACTCCTGAAAATGGAAAAAAGAACACATTGACACCGGTGTGTCAGACCCACCATACTTGCTCCGGACACTGCGAGAGGGCTGTACAAGCAATGATCACACGCACGGCACAGCGGACACACCAGGAACCGCGGTGTTGGCCGTCGAATGGCGCTAGCTGCGCAGCATTTGTGCACCGCCGCCGTCAGTGTCAGCCAGTTTGCCGTGGCATACGGAGCTCCATCGCAGTCTTTAACACTGGTAGCATGCCGCGACAGCGTGGACGTGAACCGTATGTGCAGTTGACGGACTTTGAGCGAGGGCGTATAGTGGGCATGCGGGAGGCCGGGTGGACGTACCGCCGAATTGCTCAACACGTGGGGCGTGAGGTCTCCACAGTACATCGATGTTGTCGCCAGTGGTCGGCGGAAGGTGCACGTGCCCGTCGACCTGGGACCGGACCGCAGCGACGCACGGATGCACGCCAAGACCGTAGGATCCTACGCAGTGCCGTAGGGGACCGCACCGCCACTTCCCAGCAAATTAGGGACACTGTTGCTCCTGGGGTATCGGCGAGGACCATTCGCAACCGTCTCCTTGAAGCTGGGCTACGGTCTCGCACACCGTTAGGCCGTCTTCCGCTCACGCCCCAACATCGTGCAGCCCGCCTCCAGTGGTGTCGCGACAGGCGTGAATGGAGGGACGAATGGAGACGTGTCGTCTTCAGCGATGAGAGTCGCTTCTGCCTTGGTGCCAATGATGGTCGTATGCGTGTTTGGCGCCGTGCAGGTGAGCGCCACAATCAGGACTGCATACGACCGAGGCGCACAGGGCCAACACCCGGCATCATGGTGTGGGAAGCGATCTCCTACACTGGCCGTACACCACTGGTGATCGTCGAGGGGACACTGAATAGTGCACGGTACATCCAAACCATCATCGAACCCATCGTTCTACCATTCCTAGACCGGCAAGGGAACTTGCTGTTCCAACAGGACAATGCACGTCCGCATGTATCCCGTGCCACCCAACGTGCTCTAGAAGGTGTAAGTCAACTACCCTGGCCAGCAAGATCTCCGGATCTGTCCCCCATTGAGCATGTTTGGGACTGGATGAAGCGTCGTCTCAGGCAGTCTGCACGTCCAGCACGAACGCTGGTCCAACTGAGGCGCCAGGTGGAAATGGCATGGCAAGGCGTTCCGCAGGACTACATCCAGCATCTCTACGATCGTCTCCATGGGAGAATAGCAGCCTGCATTGCTGCGAAAGGTGGATATACACTGTACTAGTGACGACATTGTGCATGCTCTGTTGCCTGTGTCTATGTGCCTGTGGTTCTGTCAGTGTGATCATGTGATGTATCTGACCCCAGGAATGTGTCAATAAAGTTTCCCCTTCCTGGGACAATGAATTCACGGTGTTCCTATTTCAATTTCCAGGAGTGTAAATGACCTGGGTGACAATCTGAGCAGTTCTCTTAGGTTGTTCGCAGATGATGCTGTAATTTACCGTCTAGTAAGGTCATCCGAAGACCAGTATCAGTTGCAAAGCGATTTAGAAAAGGTTGGTGTGGCGGGTGGCAGTTGACGCTAAATAACGAAAAGTGTGAGGTGATTCACATGAGTTCCAAAAGAAATCCGTTGGAATTCGATTACTCGATAAATAGTACAATTCTCAAGGCTGTCAATTCAACTAAGTACCTGGGTGTTTAAATTACGAACAACTTCAGTTGGAAAGACCACATAGATAATATTGTGGGGAAGGCGAGCCAAAGGTTGCGTTTCATTGGCAGGACACTTAGAAGATGCAACAAGTCCACTAAAGAGACAGCTTACACTACACTCGTTCGTCCTCTGTTAGAATATTGCTGCGCGGTGTGGGATCCTTACCAGGTGGGATTGACGGAGGACATCGAAAGGGTGCAAAAAAGGGCAGCTCGTTTTGTATTATCACGTAATAGGGGAGAGCGTGTGGCAGATATGATACGCGAGTTGGGATGGAAGTCATTAAAGCAAAGACGTTTTCCGTCGCGGCGAGATCTATTTACCAAATTTCTCTTCCGAATGCGAAAATATTTTGGTGAGCCCAACCTACATAGGTAGGAATGATCATCAAAATAAAATAAGAGAAATCAGAGCTCGAACAGAAAGGTTTAGGTGTTAATTTTTCCCGCGCGCTTTTCGGGAGTGGGATGGTAGAGAGATAGTATGATTGTGGTTCGATGAACCCTCTGCCAAACACTTAAATGTGAATTGCAGAGTAATCATGTAGATGTAGATGTAGATGTAGATGAATTTTGGTTTTAGGGCAGCAAAATAATTGATGGTGGCCAAAGTAGAGAGGATGTAAAATGTAGGCTGTCAATGGCAAGGAAAGCATTTCTGAAGAAAAGAAATTTGATAACATCGAATATAGATTTAATTGTTAGGAAGTATTTTCTCAAGGTATTTGTCTGGAGTGTAGTAAGGCATGGAAGATAAGCAGTTTAGACAAGAAGAGAACAGAAGCGTTTGAAATGTTGTGCTACAGAAGAATGCTGAAGATTAGATGATAAGATCATGTAACGAATGAGGGGCTAATGAATAGAATTGGGGAGAAAAGAAATTTGTGTGCCCCAAACTGACAAGAAGATCGAATCGCTTTATAGGACACATTCTGAGACATCAAAGAATTACCAGTTTAGAACTGTGGGAAAGGGAGGGGGGGAGTAAAAATCGGTGGAGAAGAGATGAATACAGTAAGCAGATTCAGATGTATGTAGATTGCAGTAGTTATTTGGAGATGTAGGAGCGTGCACAGGATGGAGTAGCGGGGAGAGCTGCATCAAACAAGTCTTTGGACTGAAGACGACAACAACAACAACAAGCAGAAATATAGAGTAGGTCTTTATTCAGTTATCAGATAACAGATGGGAGAAGATAGGTGGCTAACGATGATCGTGAATAAGACACTACACTGCGTGACAATAAAAGTGAAGCACTCACAAGATATAATCGGATGTTAATCTAACTTCGTACATGTCCACACCATCGACTGATATTTAAATGATTACAGTTGCACTTGTGTGTAACAGGTAGAACGGCCATCAGTATGCGACAGTGTTGTTCGTGTTTAGTGTTGTTACGAGGCCTGGATAGATGACGAGCGGTCACTGTGAAGAACACGGGGATGCCGTGTAGACTTGTGTGACAGCGTTGCAAGCACTGTCAGAATTTGAAAGGGGCCTCATTGTTGATCTCCATTTGGCTGGCTGGTTGACTTGTGCACTGTTCATGTTTGTGGGGAATACGAATGTGACGGTGGCCTGATGTTGGACTACATGGGAACGTGAGGCCATGGATACTCGTCATGGCTCCGGTCGAGATCTCACCACCACCGTATTGCAGTCAAAACATATCGTAACCTCGTAACCCCTACAAAAAAACGGCTCTGAGCACTATGGGACTTAACATCTTAGGTCATCAGTCCCCTAGAACTTAGAACTACTTAAACCTAACTAACCTAAGGACATCACACACATCCATGTCCGGGGCAGGATTCGAACCTGCGACCGTAGCAGTCGCGCGGGTCCGGACTGAGCGCCTAGAACCGCGAGACCACCGCGGCCGGCGTAACCCCTACACATCTGCGCTTACCATCCGAGAACAAGTAATGGACTTCCTGCACCAATCTGCCTCATCTTGGGCCATACGCCATAGACTAACAGCAACCGGACTAAGAAATTACCGTCTGATGTATACGGTGCCGTTAACACCACAACACAAACGGCTGCATTTCTATTGGTACTACGACCGGAAGCATGGAGTGCTGACGAATGACGTAGCATTGCGTTTGACGCTGAATGGCGGTTATGCACTACGCTGGACCACCACCGTCGGCGAGTGTGGCGGCGACATAAAGAGTAATTTGTGAAAGGCACTGCTATGTTGCTCCAGAAGTCATGGTGTGAGGATCCATCGGGTATGACGTCTGGTCACAACTGGTAGTGATGGTGGTGAGGGGGGAGGGGGGGCATCGGGTATGACGTCAGGTCACAACTGGTAGTGATGGAGCGAAATATTTATTTATTTATTTATTTATGCATTTATTTTACCTGGCAAGATTAGGGCCTTCAGGCCCTCTCTTACACCTAACCAGGCATACTCAGATTCAACAAATTTCAGTTTCTACAGAACATTAAAGATATATAACATGTTATACAGTATTAATGTTAAAGAAAAAAATAGAGATTGTAAAAGTAGTACAATGATAATTATAACAATCAAAAAATAATTATAGCAATCAAGAATAATAATAATAATAGTAATGACTATGTATATGAAAGTAAACATATTTTTCTTTTATGAATGTCAGTCCTATTGCTAGTTGGGAATTTTCTCGTTATATTCTTGCAGCTTGTGAGTTATTCTCATCAAGCAGAGACATAAGAATGGGGTGAAAGAGATATAGAAGAGGTAGATAGGTTAGAGGAAGAGAAATAGAATGGTAATAATTCGAAGCTATGATGGAGAGGAGAAAGAAAGAGATGAGGGGGGCACAACAATGGTGGCTATACCGTCCCTAATATGTAAGTCTTGAGTTCCCTCTTGAATGTTGAGTGGTTCTGGCTAAGACGCAGATCACAGGGGAGCGCGTTCCATAGTCGTATGGCTGAGATGGAGAATGACACGGAGAAAGATTTTGTGTTATGTAAAGGTACAGCCAAGATGCTAGACGTATCCGATCTGGTATTGCGGTTGTGGAATGATGATAGGTGTTTAATGTGAGAAGATAAGTATTGGGGGCACCAGTGGCTAAGAAATCGATGAAGTAAGCACATCGTGTGGAGATCGCGTGCCTTATGTGGGCGTATCCAACCTAGCTGGGAGTATGAAGGACTGATATGATCATACAACCGTATGCTGCATACGTATCTAACGCAAGCATTCATCACTAGCTCGAGGCATCTCGAGTTTTCACTATTTGTGCCGTGTTGAACTACATCACAGTAGTAAAGATTAGGCAAGACTAGTGTTTGGACTAATTTTGGTTTAACATGGGTTGGAAATATTTTTCTAAATTTTTGAATTGTATATAGAGAGGAGAGCGATTTCCGGCAAGCTGTGACTGTTTGTTCTTCCCAGTTTAGGTGTTCATCCAAGATTATTCCAAGGTCTTTTACTGTTTTTTGGTATGGTACTTGGGTACCATTGAGGAGTATTTGAGGGACTGTTTCGCGAAAGTACCGACTGATTAACTTTGGATGAGGTATAAGTATGACCTGGGATCTCTTGGGGTTTAGTTTCAGACCTAGGTTCTGTGCCCACCGAGAAACAGAGCAAAGATCTGCGTTCATGCTCGCTACTGCGTCAGCAATGTTCTTGGGGCTTGCACTTATGTACAGTTAGATGTCGTCGGCATATAGATGGTAGTTGCAGGAGTGAATCACTGAAGAAATATCATTAATGTACAGTGAGAAGAGTAATGGACCAAGGACGGAGCCTTGGGGAACTCCAGAGCGCACGTTTTCCATGATGACTTTTCCGACCCGCAAATGACTTGTTGACTTCTGTTTTTGAGGTAGCTGTCGAACTAGTGTATTGCGCTGTTTGAGAAATTCAGCTGCTTCATTTTAATTAGTAATACATCAAAGTCAACTGTATCAAAAGCCTTGCTAAAGTCAAGCATTGTTAGGATGGTAGCTTCACGTCTGTCCATAGCATGTTTAATGTCATCAGTTACTTTGATTAATGCAGTTGCTGTACTATGGTGCTTTCAAAAGCCTGACTGATATATGTCGTGGATGTTATGAGTTTTGAGGTAATCCGTCAGCTGTTCATGGACGATGTATTCTAGGGCTTTAGATATTGCAGGTAGTATGCTGATCGGCCTGTAGTCACCTGGCGACTTAGGGTTGTCACTCTTGGGTATAGGTTGAATTAAACTTTGCTTCCACTCAGTAGGATATGTACTACTGACAAGAGGCAGGTTGAAGATGTCTGTGATAACTAGAGTAATAGTGTCTACGAAGTTCTTAATCATGTCAATGCTCACTCCATCATTTCCTACTGCCTCGGAAGAGATTCTCATAATTGCCTTGTGTACTGTCCCGGTAGTGACATGTTTTAGGAAAAACTTGTCTCTCGAGAGATTGATATCTTGGGGCTGGTAATTTGTCGCTGCGTGGCAGTTTACAGCTGTTGAGAAGAAATCGTTTAATTCTTCTGCAGACGCTTGATAAACAGCGTCAGATCTTCGCTTCCCTATACCGAAACTGCGCAGCTTTTTCCACAGTGCAGCAGGTTTCGATATGCCGCATACGACAGAGCGGGCATGCCTGATTTTGGCATTCCTCACGCTTTGCTTGGTTCTATTTCGGAGTTTCCTATAAGCTTCGTACGCGTCGGGAGTTGGGTTACACTTGAAGGCCCTGTGTGCAGCATCACGTTTATTCATTAACTGGCGCAATGCAGTGGTGAGCCACAGAGCGGGAGCTCTCATTACCTTGACAGTGCGTTGAGGAGCATGTTTATCATACAGTGCAATAATTTTGCGACATAATTCCCGAATTTTTCCGTCTAAAGTCGGTTCATTGCTTATATCATGCCAAGGGATTTCTGAGGAATATGGCGGCACAACGGATATTCTATATCTACACCTACATGGTTGCTCTGCAATTCACACTTAAGTACCTGGCAGAGGGTTCATCGAACCATTTTAATACTACTTCTCTACCACTCCACTCTCGAATGGCGCGTGCGATAAAGAAGCACCAAAATCTTTCCGTTCGAGCTCTGATTTCTCTTATTTTTTTACGATGATCATTTCTCCGTACGTAGATGGGTGTCAACAAAATATTTTTGCATTCGGAAGAGAAAGTTGGTGATTGAAATTTCGGAAATAGATCTCGCCGCAAAGAAAACAGCCTTGGTTTCAGTGATTGCCACCCCAACTCGCGTATCATGTCAGTGACACTCTCACCCCTATTGCGCGATAACACGAAACGAGCTGCCCTTCTTTGCACTTTCTCGATGTCATCCGTCAATCCCACCTGGTAAGGATCCCACACCGCGCAGCAACATTCCAGCAGTGGACGGACAAGTGTAATGTAGGCTGTCTCTTTAGTGGGTTTGTCGCATCTTCTAAGTGTTCTGCCAACAAAGCGCAGCCTTTGTTTCGCCTTCCCCACAATATTATCTATGTGGTCTTTCCAATTTAAGTTGTTCGTAATTGTAATTCCTAGGTATTTAGTCGAGTTGACAGTCATTAGATTTGTGCGATTTATCGTATACCCAAAATTTATTGGATTTCTTTTAGTACGCATGTGGATGACCTCGCACTTCTCTTTGTTTAGTGCCAATTGCCAGTTTTCGCACCGTACAGAAATTCTCTCTACATCATTTTGTAGTTGGAATTGATCGTCTGATGATTTTACTAGACGGTAAATTGCGGCGTCATCTGCAAACAATCTAAGGGGGCTGCTCAGATTATCACCTAGCTCATTTATGTAAATCAGGAACAGCGAAGGGCCTATGACACTACCTTGCGGAACGCCAGATATCACTTCTGTTCTACTCGATGATTTACGTCTATCACTACGAACTGTGACCTCTCTGAGAGGAAATAACGAATCCAGTCACATAACTGAGACAATGCTCTATATGCACACAATTTGATTAATAGTCGCTTGTGAGGAACGGTATCAAAAGCCTTCTGGAAATCTAGGAATATGGAGATCCCTAGTGGACAGCACTCATTACTTCATGGGAATAGAGAGATAGCTGTGTTGCACAAGAACGATATTTTCTGATAAGTCATTTTCTTCAAGGTGATTCATAATGTTCGAGTACAGTATATGCTCCAAAATCCTACTGCTAATTGAGGTCAATGATATGTGTCTGTAATTCAATGGGTTACTCCTGTTTCCTTTCTTGAATATTGGTGTGACCTGCGCTACTTTCCAGTCTTTAGAAACAGACCTTTCGTCAAGTGATCGGTTGTATATGATTGTTAAGAAAGGCGCTGTTGTGTCTGCATAAACTGAAAGTAACCTTCTTGGTATAACATCTGGACCGGAAGACTTGCCTTTCTTAAATGATTTGTTTCGCAATGCCTCAGATTTCTACTTTTATGTCACTCGTGCTGACAGCTGTTCTGGTTTCGAATTCTGGAATATTTACTTAGTCTTCTTTCGCGAAGGAATTACGGAAAACTGTATTTAGTAGCTCCACTTTAGTGTACCATCATCGGTAACATTTCCAACGCTATCGCGCAGTGACGGTATTGACTGTTTTTCCCACCGGTGTACTTTACGTACGACCAGAATCTCTTTGGGTTTTGTACCATATCTTGAGACAATGTTTCATTGTGGAACCTATTAGAAGCATCTCGCATTGACGTCCGCACTAAATTTCGAGCTTCCGTGAAACTTAGCCAGACTTTGGGATTTTGCGTTCTTCTGAATTTGGAATGCTTTTTTCGTTGCTTCTGCAACAGTATTCTGACGTGTTTTGTGTACCATGGTGGATCAGTCCCATCTCTTATTAACTTATGCGGTATGAATCTATCTATTGCTGTTGATATTGTATCTCTGAATTTGAGCCATATCTGGTCTACACTTACATAATTAGTTTGGAAGGAATGGAGACTCTCCCTTAAGAAGGCATCAAGCGAATTTTTATCTGCTGCGTTAAATAGATATATTTTGCGTTTATTTTTAGTGGTTTTGGTTGATATGGTTTTGAGCCTCGCTACAGTGACGTTGGGTTCACTAATCCCTGTATCTGTCAAGGCGTTCTCTATTAGATCAAGATTATTTGTGGCTAAGAGGTCAAGTATGTTTTCGCAACCATTTACAATTCGTGTGGGCTCATGAACTAACTGTTCAAAGTTATTCTTAGAGAAAGCATTTAGTATAATTTCAGAAGATGTTTTCTGTCTACCACGGGCTTTGAACATCTATTTTCGGCAACAAATCGAGGGTAGATTGAAGCCTCTACCAATTATGCGTCATCATGTGTTACCTCTACAATTATATGTACATATAATCCGAAAACGCACCGTACGGTGTGTGGTGGATGGTACCCCGTACCTCTACTAATGATTTCCTTTCCAGTTCCACACGCAAGTAGAGCGAGGGAGAAACACTGCGTATATGCCTCCGTATGAGCCCTAATTTCTCGTATAATCTTCGCGGTACTTGCGCTCAATGTGTGTTGACGGTAGCAGAATTGTTTGGCAGTCACCTTAAAATGCCAGTTCTCTAAATTTTCTCAACAGTATTCCTCGAAAACAATGTCACTGTCCCTGCATTGATTCCCATCTGAGTTTCCGAAGCATCTCCGTAACACTTACGTGTTGTTAGGACATATGGATAACAAATACAGCAGTCAGCCTCTGAATTGCTTCAATATCTTCCTTCAGTCCGACCTGGTACCGTTCCCAGAAAACTGAGCAGTACTCAAGGGTATGTCGCATTAGCGTCCTCTATGCAGTCTCCTTTACAGGTGAACCACTCTTTCCTAAAATTCTCCCAATAAACCTAAGTCGACCGATCACCTTCCCTACCACTGTTCTCACATGCTCGTACCATTTCATATCGCTTTACAACGTTATGCCCAGAAATTTAAACGACTTGACCGTGTCAAGAAGGTCACTAGTAATATTGTATCCGAATATTACAGTTTTGTTCTTCCTACTCATCTGCATTAACTTACATTTTTCCGCATTTAGAGCTACCTGCCATTCCTTACACCAAATAGAAATTTTGCCTAAATATTTTTGTATCTTCCTATAATCTTCCTATAATGGCAGAAGAGCCAACACTGTGTTGCTAGAGGAGGCCGAAATGCACGCTTTTAAGCTCAGGCAGATTGGCGTGAGGTCTGGAACAAGGTAAAGTAATTATCCTATAAAGAAAAGAACGTAGTTCTTGGAATACTTAACTTTAATCCACAATTGGAGAACATCGCTCTTGTTTAGACATTATTACACTCTGAATATAAACTGGTGATGGCGCCTTGCTAGGTCGTAGCAAATGACGTAGCTGAAGGCTAAGCTAACTATCGTCTCGGCAAATGAGAGCGTATGTGTCAGTGTAGCATCGCTAGCAAAGTCTGCTGTACAACTGGGGCGTGTGCTAGTAAGTCTCTCTACACCTGCTGTGTGGTGGCGCTCGGTCTGCAATCACTGACAGTGGCGACACGCGGGTCCGACGTATACTAATGGACCGCGGCCCATTTAAAGGCTACCACCTAGCAAGTGTGGTGTCTGGCGGTGACACCACAGACTCAACTTCGATACCTTACAATACATTACAGCATCATCAGGAAACAACAGCAGGTTCCCGCCCACTTGTACACAAAATCGTTTATGTATATAGAGAACAACAGCGGACCTATTACAATTCCGTGGGGTGGTCATGACGATACCTGCGTCTCTGATGAACACTCACCGTCGATGACATACTGGGTTCTTCTACTTAGGAAGTCTTCAGGCGGTGTGATTCAGATGGTTCAAATGGCTCTAAGCACTATGGGACTTAACATCTGAGGTCATCAGACCCCTGGACTAACCTAACTAACCTAAGGACATCACACACATCCATACCCGAGGCAGGATTCGAACCTGCGAGCCTAGCAGCAGCGCGCTTCCAAACTGAAGCGCCTAGAACCGCTCGGCCACAGCGGCCGGCGAACACGTTGTTGACGACAGGAGTATCCACAGCGTATTAATCACGAAGAAGTATTTAAAGGGCAAAAGCTGCTCAGAAAGAACGTTGAAATAAATATTGTGGTTCATAGAATGAGATTTTCACTCTGCAGCGGAGTGTGCGCTGTTATGAGGTACTGGCAGACGTAAAGCTGTGAGTACCGGGCGTGAGTCGTGCTTCGGTAGCTCAGTTGGTAGAGCACTTGCCCGCGAAAGGCAAAGGTCCCGAGTTCGAGTCTCGGTCGGGCACACAGTTTTAATCTGCCAGGAAGTTTCATTGTGGTTCATGTTCATGGAAAACCAAGCGAGGAAGTCAACGTCGTAGTACGAAAAAGAGCGACCATCACAGATCGACTTCCGTCCTGACAACACCCTCCACACACTGCGGATTATACGCCTTATGAGCTTATCTTGTGCTGTTGGGACTTATTCAGTAAGCGGTGTGAAATTATTCCATGTGATCGTACGTTCGTTAATAGCATGCAACTGGGAACCGTGCCAAATGCCTCCACGAAATCTAGAAATATGCCATCTGCCTGTTTCCGTTCATCCGTAGTTCACAGTACACCATGTGAGAAAAGTGAAAGCTGAGCTATGCTTTATAAAACCATGCTTATTCGTTGACATTTCCGAACAGATAATACGTTCAAGCGTTCTGCAGCAGACCGAGCGGGGTGGCGCAGTGGTTAGACACTGGACTCACATTCGGGAGGGCGACGGTTCAATCCCGCGTCCGGCCATCCTGATTTAGGTTTTCCGTGATTTCCCTAAATCGCTCCAGGCAAATGTTGGGATGGTTCCTCTGAAAGGGCACGGCCGACTTCCTTCCCCATCCTTTCTTAATCCGATGAGACCGATGACCACGCTGTCTGGTCTCCTTCCCCAAACCAACCAACCAACCACCCGTTCTGCAGCAAACGGAAGTTAGGGATATTGGTCTGTCATTTTGCTGGTCCGTTGTTCTCCACTTCTTATATAAAGGGGTCACTACACTTTTTTCCAGTCACTTGGGACTTCCTGCAGGGCGAGAGATTCACTATAAATGCACGTTAGGTAAGGGGCCAGTGCTGTAAAGTGATGGTGATGAGTCCCATACTCCGAGGAGTGTAGAGAGACCAGCACCGTCGATTAGCCAAGGTCCTAGCGGAGGTGGTTTGCCGTTGCCTTCCTCCGACCGTAATGGGGATGAATGATGACGTTGAAAACAACACAACAACACTCAGTCATCTCGAGGCAGGGAAAGTCCCTGACCCCGACGGGAATCGAACCCGGGACCCCGTGCGTGGGAAGCGCGGACGCTACCGCAAGACCACCGCAAAACCGCATTGGGAGTCTCTATTGTGGTGCCATTTTTCAAAAACGGCAGCGCCTGCCCTCGTATGGAACAGGTCCCTATGAAGACTCTGCGTACGTTAAGGAACTCCCGTGGCCAAGAGGATTCCCAGATCTGCCTCAGGCAGTTCACATATGGAACTCGCTCGGATATCAACTCCGTCCCAATGCCAGAATCCAGGATATCATGGACCAGTTACAACAACTCTGTGGCAGCTTGACTCAAGCGAGGGTACAACGGCTTCATAACAGTCTTCCAACAGCATTAGTGCATGCATCCAGACTAGGAGGGGATCACTGATAAGTGCGTTCATGCTGCCAAGTATTTGCAAATTCAACTAGATTTTGGAATCACTGAAATAACGTTACACACTTCAACCGTGTAGATTCATTTAGTTTCTTCTTCCCCTTTCGAGTGCTTCACTTTCTGCAGGCAATGTATAAATCCGGCCTATTCCAAAATCGTGGTTCTTTTTAACCTATCACATGGCAAGCTCACACGTCTGCTTGTGCACAGTGCAGACTTCTGCGTCGGACACAACTGCAATCAGTTGGAAAAATTCTTTATAGAACCGTGGCCCTATTAGGAATTTGTTTCCCACACCTTTTACAAAAACGTATTATCTTAGAATGTCTCTCCCTCAAACATTTGATAACATAATCCCAAAATCTGCGCCAGTTTTTGTTATGTTAAGAGTACGACAAAGCTGCAACAAGAATCATGTTTTCGAGCAGTCATGCCGCTTAACAAAATTTCCCGCTATTTCATAGAGGTTACGAAACTGCCAGAATGAGATTTTCACTCTGCAGCGGAGTGTGCGCTGATATGAAACTTCCTAGCAGATTAAAACTGTGTGCCCGACCGAGACTCGAACTCGGGACCTTTGCCTTTCGCGGGCAAGTGCTCTACCATCTGAGCTACCGAAGCACGACTCACGCCCGGTCCTCACAGCTTTACTTGCAAGGTAGGAGACGAGATACTGGCAAAAGTAAAGCTGTGAGGACCGGGCGTGAGTCGTGCTTCGGTAGCTCAGATGGTAGAGCACTTGCCCGCGAAAGGCAGATGTCCCGAGTTCGAGTCTCGGTCGGACGTTACGAAATTTGTCTATCCATCCTAACAGCAATACAGGGTGCCCATAAAGTCTGGGTACATATGGAATTCTAATAAGCATTAGTAAAGCACCTTTCAGTCACTTTAATGTTAATAAATAATATTTTCAACATGATCTCTGTGCCTCTCTATGCATAATTTGATTCGCTTTACAAGATAAAGGTCATGAACTCGATGAAACAGGTCTGAATTGCCGTCAATGTCAGCACACTGACTGATAATGCGTTCTGTCAGGCGGTTTAAATTCGTAATCTTCATCCCTTTCTCTTTCAGCACACTGCAGAAAAAGATATCATGGGGAGAAAGGTCTGGCGAAGGAGGGGACCATTCCACATGCCCTCTTCTCCGAATCCAGTGAACAAAATTGTCATTCAACCAATCACTAACAGCTGCAGAAAAATGAGCATTGGCCGCATCCTGCTGAAACAAGTCTGGAATCTCTCACCCAAACGCTCAATTTGAGGCATCAACTTATCTCTCAGTCTGTTCAGATATGTCACACCCATTACAAGTTCATCAAAGAAGAAAGGACCTAGCACATGAGCTTTCCGCAAACTACACCACCACGTTTTGGCAGCCCTATTGTTTAGAAAGACTCATCTAATGTGGATTGCCTTGAGGCCAGTATCAAAGATTTTGTCTGTTCACTTCACCACTGACATAAAACACAGCTTCATCACTGAACAACACACAGTCTTTAGCAAAATGGATAATTTCACCCAGTTTATCTGCAAACCATTCATACATGTGCAAGCGTCTATCGAGGTCATTTTCATTTAAGTCATACAATATCTATAACTCGCACGGATGAAACCTCACCTCTGCCAGGATTTTGTGGACGGTTGATCTTGGAATACGTAACTATGTGGATGTACGACGAAGCGATTTATTTGGAATAGTGTAAACCTTGTCGAAGACAGCCCCTTTCATTTCATCCGAAGCCTTTGGTCGTCCAGAGCGGGGTTTGTCCAAAACAGTGCCTGTATTTTTCAAAAATCTGTGATTAATTTCCCCGACGGCAGTAAAACAAATGTGACGGTGTCTAAAGTTAAATTCTTCCGCAATTTTGCAATACGACCATCCTTCTCGTCCACTTAAGAGTAGAAACTCCACACGTTCTTCTTTAGACAGAGCCACCAATCAATCCGAAAGAAATTATTAGAATTTATCCCTTAATCATTTATTTGTTACTATTTATTAATGTTTATAGAATATAGAATATTTATTAGTATTTATTAGAATCCCCTATACCCAGACTTTGTGAAGAACCTGTGTATTTGCTTGCGTACCACCTTCTGCAGCATCTGCTATAAGCTATTACTACTGATTTTTCTGTAGTAAACTTACTGCGAAGCCGAAAGAAATATATGTTCTGAGAACATATTCAATACACCCGGAATGTTGTTGCTAGGCGTTTGAAATTGTCGTTTAAATACACACTGACGATACGCCATAAATCAGCATGCAGCTGCAAGCTTCGTAACCTACCCGTGAAATAAGAATTACGTACGCAGTCCACTGGCTGAGATATTTCCGTTTCCAAAAACAATTACGATTTGCGTCACGTGAATTTAAAGTTCAGTTTAATTGCTGTTGCTTGTCTCGGCGCCCTAATTACAAACAGTTCGAAAATGTGTTCCATTCGGCCTGATTACTTTTTAATTACAACTCCCGTGAATGTGTAAATAGTTGCTCGACCAATTATTTCAAACTTCGCAAAACAGTAAATTGCCAATTGCCCATGTTTAGTTACACTCAAAGCCCGATGTTGGCAATGAAACATGGAAAACATGCAATAGCTCGTCAACAAGATGGTGGTACCTCCTGTCACTGTGTCACAGAGGTCCTTCTTGTATTTATTTTTTATTTTCATGCACTCTTCTGAAGTGACAACACCACTTGCTTCAGTTCTCCTTTATTCTGGTTGTGCCAAATTTGATTTTACAGGTTTGGGTGATTGCCTTGCTATACGTAGAATAAATATGCACTATGACGCTATCACTTAAATAATTAGATTTTTATCATTGCTAGTTGGTATGTTTCCTCCTGCTTTTCGTAGCTATTCGTCATTAGCTTCAATTAACATTCATCTTTACGCATATATTGTAATGTTACATGTTCCTGATGAGATGTTTTTTCAGTAATCACTGCAATAGAGCTAAAAATAGTTCATTTACCTGTTTCCACAGAGATTTTCAAATTTTCACATTATTCTTCAGGTAAGTTTGTGTGTTTCATTATACTTTACGAACGCTTGTAATAAAAACTGGATCGTTGTTAATTAAGTTTCTTTAAAACTGATTTGCATCTGTAACTACTGTTAATGTAATATGAAAACTGTCCCTTTTTGTAATATTGCATATAATATCTTTCAATAATTTAATAACAACTGTTAAACATTTATTCTTTACATGCGCAAGTAATAATAGCTTCAGTAGGAATTCCAGTGATCACTTGTGGCTCATATGGTATTTCTAATGCAGCATAAATGTTTGAGGATTTTTAATGTCTGTATTGTAAACCTTCCTCTAGTGTGGTAAGTACGGTAGAGAAAGGTCCTACCAGGAGACTGCCCTTACAAGATAAGTGTAATTAGCAGAAGTGGTGACCATGGCAGTAAAACATATGGTGGGTTATAGCTTTGAGTAGGCACATGTGGTGGGGGCATATACTGCAGCTATACACCATTGGAGGCATAAGAGAAGTTTTGCAATTTTTCAACGCCATAAAGACAATTCAGCACTGAGGCAAAGACGAACAAATTTGAAACTACAGAGCTCATTGGCTGGGAAGCTGACGGTTCAATTATATCTGGAAGCTGTTCACGATTCCATGAATCTAGGAGGTATGCTACAGAGATTAGCGGAAAGTAATGGATAGGGTTAACACTTCGTGGGGACAGGTGGAGGGGTTCTAGCGAGTATAGGTTCAGAAAGTCCCCTCGTGGATAGGATACATGGAAGGGGTCACTGTAAGTTCAGATTAAGATTTAGCCTAGGGTCAAGTTACTAGGACCCATGATTGTTTCATAAAGCACTATGGGACAACTTCCTTACTGTCCAATAATAGTTCGGTCATTCATTTTAGAGCAAACTGGGAAAAGGATGAATTCAGGATGAAACACTTGAAAGTGTTTATGAAAGTGAACTAGATATTTTGTACTCTGTAGATCAAAAGATGTAGATCAGCATCTGTGAGCAGCGAAGGCCAGGTGAAAAAATGATGTGCATAATTTTGTGCAGTAGTCAAATAACGAGTGTACTGGTAACAGGAAGATACTGTAACTACACATTCTCCCATTTATAATGATGGATTTTTGTTTTATTTTCATGATACATAACGACTTAACGTTCTCCATAGTTTTTATGCATTTGCCTCATCTATCACAGTTGATGTCGCAAACTTCCGAACCTGGTTTGCGACGACGTGTAAACGAAAGTACCTGGAAGTCGGACAAGAGTGAGTATAATGAGCGTGTGGCGTCTGAGCTCCAAATACAGTTCCGTGATTGTTAAGTTTATTAGCAGATCAACGTCCCAGTGCAGTTATGTAGACTGTACACGATTGGGTGATATACGATCGTGTCAACCCATCGTATCCGTCGTCAGTCCATATCAGTGTTGTTACGTATTTTTGGAGTCCGCTGTACTCGTTTACTATAGGATAAGGTGCTATTGAGGTGGATTTGACGTCCAGCTAAGCATTCCATTAAGTAATGATGGGATATGGGAGGGTATGTTCTTTCTTCTTCTAGGCTATCTTCTTTCTTCCCTCTT
This sequence comes from Schistocerca piceifrons, assembly GCF_021461385.2. NCBI lineage: Eukaryota > Metazoa > Arthropoda > Insecta > Orthoptera > Acrididae > Schistocerca > Schistocerca piceifrons. Next base: position 138,245,685 of record NC_060144.1, read on the forward strand.
TTCTACGATGTCTCTTCTGTATTTGCCGCTTCTCCCTTTGTTCTTGCTTGTATCTTGCTTTTGTTTTTTTTTTCCTTTTTTTTCCTCTGGGCTGTGATACGGTAATTAGCATTTCTGGGATGTGTAACTGTTGTTTTCCAGGAATTTCTGATGTGAATAATGTGTTAAGGGAATAATGTGATTTGTTTTTAACACATTTGCCCACAACGCAGCTTCCAGCAGTACTTTTATTTTCACTTCTGATACGTGGTACTGACTTTAACTAGCATGGTGTTTCTGGAGATGCTAGTCTTACAACAGCACTCTGCTGTCGTAGTTTCGTCTCTCATCGTGGCGACTAATCCTCATAGTGATCTTTTTTATAGCTCCAGCTGCCTTGTTGGACAGGAATATTGCTGACCAGCTCTTCTAAATTGCATCTGCCGCTCCGGCGTCTGTCTGTCGCCTAGTTCCATCTTCGTAAATGAACATTTCGACTAATTTGCTCAGTACAGTCTTTTAAACTGTCTGCTATTGTAGCAATAGGAGTAGTAAGCCCAAAGGCCTCCCCTCTCACTCTGCGCGCCTTTCCCCCTCGCCATTGCTCTGCCATCTCATCTGATGCGAGACATTCATGTTGACCCTATGGGCTGTAGTCTACCTGCGACGTCGTGCTGCTGTACTCCATGTCCATTCGTATAACAAAAATCTGTGATAAAAAAGTCCAGTTTGTTTTACATAGCTACCCTACAAATTTACAATGGACCCTGGCCTTGTCTAACAATTATTTTAATCAAATTCCATTTAACTTTACACAGACGCTGTTTGTCCTTGATCTAACCAAGTTCCCTCAACTTCTTAGAGAAAGTCAAAGTATAGAATAATGGTGATGTACTTTGAAAACATTAGTTATCACACGCAGTTAGTATTTTTTTCTTGGATTCCAAAACTCGTTAGTTTTTTCGGACGGATAAAGATAAGAATTAGACAAAAACCTGTTTTTCCTGTTTGCCCTACGTACTCTCTTTTCTGCTGTTGACTCCTGAAACATAAACTCTCAAAAAAATGTTCAAATATGTGTGAAATCTTACGGGACTTAACTGCTAACGCCATCAGTCCCTAAGCTTACACACTACTTAAACTAAATTATGCTAAGGACAAACACACACACACACACACCCATGCCCGAGGGAGGACTCGAACCTCCGCCGGGACCAGCCGCACAGTCCATGACTGCAGCGCCTTACACCGCTCGGGTAATCCCATGCGGCAACGTAAACTCTAGTACCAGAATTGTTCCCCTACTGATTAACTCATATATGTTCATCATATTACCTCAACAATCTACTACCAAATTATTCGAATACTTGTAGTCTTGCTGAACCTCTAAGACATCTTTCTGGTCTCATTTATCTTTCATTTCCCATCACCTTTTCGGATGAGAAAGTAAGCCAATATATAGGCAATAATTTTCAGTCCTCTTCTATTAGTTCAAAGATTCTTTTTCTTTTTGTATACCCATAATTTGGATTACTGGTGACCTAGAGATGAAAACTCTGTTAGTATCATATAAACTGGAACATCACTAATATGCCTTGGCTCAGGCACTTTTTTGAACTTTATATCTCACTATGTATCCTTCGTATGCTTTTTAAGTGGGTTACGTGGTGCATCCTCAATGACTCTCCTGTTTTTACCTTGCATTTATGCTTGATCCCTGAAATCTCCGGATCCCGACCGCCAATTGGTCCTTTAACTTTTCGCGTCTTCAGCACCGGAAGTTCACCTTCAGAGTTGCATTGACTGAACAGATCTTCCGAACTGGCTGTCATCTCACTCCAGCTGTCAATTACTGCATTTGTAATTATATCTCCAATTCGTGCCCTAATTATTTGGTGTACTGCAGGTAGTAAATTTCGTTCATCTTCTTTCATGACCACTTCTTCAATCGTGTCATACACAAGTCTGTTAATCTTTGTATTGTTAAGCATCAACCTTTGTGGTGGAGGTACATCGATTATTTCCTCTCTTTTTTTATGGATGGCTTCCCCAATTTTTTGCTGGTATAATTTCGTCATACCGCCCGCACTGTCGTGTCATAATCCCCTGAATTGTATATATCGGATTTGCTATAAGGCTGTACTCCAACTGCCGGCCGTTGTGGCCGAGCGCTTCTATGCGCTTCAGTCTGGAACCGCGCGGCCGCTACGGTCGCGGGATCGAATCCTGCCTCGGGCATAGACGTGTGTGATGTCCTTAGGTTCGTTAGGTTTAAGTTGTTCTAAGTTCTAGGGGACTGATAACCTCAGATGTTAAGTCCCATAGTGCTCAGAGCCATTTGAACCATTTTTTACTCAAACTTGGGCTTCGCCCGACTGCTTGTTATTCTCATGAACTGTATCCAACATTACGTTTAAATACTGTAATGTTTCATCATCCTCTGTTTGTATTACTTCGATATTACCTCAGGTAATTCGTTTTTCTTTGATGATTCGATGTACTAGGATTCTGTGACTTTTTACTGGTCCCGATCGAATTCGATTAGTTCTGATTATGTGGCTGAAACCAATTTGGTATATTGTCACCAGTTCGCCAGTTCCCATTTCTATTATTATTACTGTTTCGATAAAATCGACAGTTGTAGCCGTTACTGTTTTGACGTGATTCGAATTTCCTTGATTTCGTCCATTATTTCGGCCTTGATGCATTACTATTGCCACTGTTCCCATTTCCTGTCCTCAGCCTATATCCTTGTTGGTTTCTTTGCTTTCGTGCGTCATCCTCACTGAATATAAAGCTAACTCACGAACGATTCCCTTGAAAGTCTGCACGTGATCTCCTTCTCTACCTATTAATGATTGTTGGTATCTTAATGGGAGTTTAATTGTAAATAATCGGATTAGTTCTCCATCACTGTATGGATTATCTAAGCACTGATTCTTCTTTACCATTTTCTCCAATAATTTAACAGGATTGTTTTCTTTCGAATTCTTTCACAGCGTCTTCTGAAGAAATTCATATTTGATTCTATTTTGTGCTTCAGGCGACCAATATCGTGACAGAAATGACAATTTAAAATCTTCACACGATCGACAAGTTGGAGCTATCTTTTGCAACGCTTCTGCAATCGCATCGTCCACATCTAACTTTTATGGTAATGGCCAACATTCTGGTAAACCTATCTCAAACTGACTGATAAAGGTCCTTGAATACAAGGACTTTCCGTCTTCTTTGTAATGCTGAAATTTCCTTAGAGTGAGAAAGTGGTCACTGTCAAATTTAGTGTTGGCACCATGTGGTGTCTGTTACAAACGACCGCTCCTCCCTCTAATTATACCTCTGTCATTCACCTCTGTGCGTTGTACTGCTATTGGGTACTGCACGCTTCCGCTAACCTCTACGTGTTGCAACGTACGGGGGTTTATTGTAAAATTATCGGTATATTGAAAAATATCTATTGGTAGTCTTAAAAGACCTTGAGTTGCTATCTGACTTAAGTTGGCTCTGTTTAAACGCGCGGTTATGCCCCCAGTATCATTTGCACCGTGATTATCATTACACTCTAATTATTAAACAAAAATATGGTGATTGCTAGCTACGGAATCAATAATGCGGTGATTAGCATATGATACCAAATTAAGATTTATTCAGAACAGAATGAGCAATATTTCTATCCTAACATGACAATCCAATACACTCGCTAACCGAGCTAGCCTATCATTGGCACAATGCATCCTCTTTTCCTAACTACTTAAGTCAACACTGAACCCGTAAGCGACTCTATTGAAGTTCTGCCTGAACGGACACAGACTCAGAGAGCGCCAGTCAAAGAGCTAGCGGAATACGAACTCATTTAGAATTACAGTGCCCTGCTTTGGCTGATGATTGCTCATATCACCCTAATTCTCCGTGATGATTACGACGGTCGGCCCAGCCAACGTCGTGATGCCGTCTTTCCAGTGAGCGAGCTTGGCTTTAATCTCCAACGTGGACGTGGTTTGCATCCGTAAACTTCTGTACGCAAGTGTTCAATTGCGGAGTCCGTCACTAGTCAATGCTCAAGCTACTTGCACATACGCCACGAGTAGTTGGTCGACTCAAGTGCGCGGCAGCAAAGGTACACTTCAGATTGCATTTGAACACCACAAGTTAGTACAAATCTGTTTCTCTCCTCAGAGGAACAGATAATGCTACGTATGTGGAGTCATATGCTCTAAACTATTCAGACTTGGAGAGTAACCACTAGACTCAATGCCGGTAACTTCTCTCCACGCTCTCCAAGCAGGGCAGCCAGACACCGCGACTACTCTCCTCCACAGCCGACCCCAGAGTCTTCCTACCTAGTTTTTGCAAACCTGGCCGTTATTCGCCGCATGGATCCGTGCGCGTTGGTAGCCAATCACGACACAGACTTCCATGTATCCGTGCGCGTTTGTACCCAACCACGACACAGAATTCTCCCGCGGTTACTGTTGCCGCCAAACTTTTAACACGTATCTCTACGCGCTCTGCGCCAATCCCGTCACAGACTTCCGCCAGTTTTCCACTGTGGAGCGAAATCGTCTTTCTCTCTTTCGCATATAGCTCCTTCTCGCTTCTTGTTGTGATTGGCCAGCCTCCCCGAACGTCTTTGGTGGTCTGAAGTGCCAGCCGACAAAGGGGTCCGCCCGCGGCCATCCCGTTAGTTTGACATGACATAAACACCTTTCTTAGGGGTTCCGGCCGTGTTCCAGCCTCTGAGCCCATCTCGTTAGCCTCACATGACACAAACAACTTCCTTTTCTGTGTCCATTCTTTCCTACCGGTGGGCCAATTATCAATTATTATTCGGTGTATTAGTACTGATTTAGCACCATGTAAGGTGATAAATCTGCTACCTTACAGTGTGTGTTAAACCGTTGTAACGGTACACAGTTATACGTCTCAAGTTGCGCCACACCTCCTATATTCTCTGTCATCGTTATTGATAGTCGATTTTGGCAGATGATGTCCATAACAGGATCGGTATCCATTCTTGCCAGTGGCATCAGACTCTGGTAGGATCGATACTGTTTCATATAGAAACTTGTTATAACCTGATCTACTTGTTGCGGTGCTGTATTCTGCTCTCGTGAACGTTGGTCAACGAACGTTACATTTTGCATTAGTATCGGATTTTGTTGTGCTCCCCGAAATTCTGTCTGTACATGAGGCATCCTCTGCCTCTGATCAATTGATACGTTCATTTGCAGCTTGCCAGTAGCTACTGTACTCATCGGCATACTCGCGTTTTCCCTTGTTTTATTCTTTTGCACAATTGTGCTCTCAGATATGCAGCTGCGTTCGCGTCTCTCCACATTTCCGCGATCTTTTTGCGTCTTGTTATCCCCTGTAGATGACTTTGTTACGAACTTTACAGTGTCTATTTGAATGTACAGTGGATTCAGACGTCACAATCGACTGTGAACACACGCTGTCGTTGCAACTTCGACATTCTATACTTCGAAATAATTCCATTCTGAGTTTCAGGTATTGCTCCTTGTTTTTTTGACTCGATCTTGAAAATAAAATTATCATTTTTTTTTCAAAGCTGCTTTCGTAACCCTTCTGTGAACTGTTGTCTCTTCGATGATCTGTTGTGCCTTACGAGTTGTTTTCTTTGCAAAGATATCTACCCGTTGCTTGACCTCTTTGACACTGTTGAGTCTCGTCACGCAACTTGGTCATATCTTTTTGCACATCGTCAACATCTATTCTCATTTGTTTACGACCTACCATAAGTGCTTCAGTCACGTCTCGTGATTCTTTTACATCTTTTCGAATTGGATCTAACTGACGATTGAGATCAGCTTCCCGTTGTTCTAAATCCCGTATTAGTCTGGGCAAACCCCTTTGGATTTGACGTCTTTACGTCACCAAACTCTCTTGCACACTTTGCATTTGACATCCTTATGTCAACAAAATGGTTCAAATGGCTCTGAGCACTATGGAAGTTAACATCTGAGGTCATCAGTCCCCTAGAACTTAGAACAACTTAAACCTAACTAACCTAAGGACATCACAAACATCCATGCCCGAGGCAGGATTCGAACCTGCGACCGTGGCGGTCGCGCGGTTCCAGACTGAAGCGCCTAGAACCGCTCGGCCACACCGGCCGGCTTATGTCAACAACTTTGGCACACTTTGCATGGTTTGCCCCAAATATTGCAACATTGCAAACATATTGTTGGGTACGTTTTTATCTTTCCCGGTAGTCATTTGAAGCGATATTTCTCTCTTTTGTCTCTCCTGTACAATTTCCTTGCTTCTCCTTAAGTCAAGCAAGGTAAACACTTGTAAATGTACCAGGACATTCCTTACACTAGCGTAATCTCAAGAGAAAAATAAATACTAACCTAACTTCAAGTACACTGACACACGAAAATGCATCCCAAAAATATTACACTGACAGTGTTATAAAATCACACAATTGACTGTGCATCGCCTAGTGTATTGTACCTGCCAATATGATCTATCTGCCTAATGCCTTCCTCGAATTTAAGCCCCAAGAACACAAGTGCAATATGTGGTTAATATGGACATGAGGGAATGAGGAAAAGCGACACACACCAACTCCAGTCTAAAGCAGATCTGAACACACTCTTGTGACTCTCACACTTTACCGAGCAAGGTGGCGCAGTGGTTAGACACTGGACTCGCATTCGGGAGGACGACGGTTCAATCCCGCGTCCGGCCATCCTGATTTAGGTTTTCCGTGATTTCCCTAAATCGCTCCAGGCAAATGCCGGGATGGTTCCTTTCAAAGGGCACGGCCGACTTCCTTCCCCGTCCTTCCCTAATCCGATGAGACTGATGACCTCGCTGTCTGGTCACCTTCCCCAAACCAACCAACCAACCAACTCTCACACTTAGCGCCTGAGCAATGCGGTGTTTACATTGTGCAGACTGCGGTCATAAGGGCGGCCGTTTACGGCTGTGGCATGTGTCAGCAGTGATCGGTTCGACGTTTCGCGAACCTGTTGACCTTACAGTTCTACTCTGGCATTGACTGGATATGCAGTCATAAACTGCCCCAAGTTTTTGTAAGGTGGAAAACTATGGCTAATTCGACAAGCTGTGTGCACTCGCTAAGGCTGAGTGACATGTACACTGTTGCCCTCAAATGTTCGTAGAACTTAACCAGCACACCTTATAGATCGTACGGTCCAATCCAGAGATATTACGAGGTTTCTGGTCCTCGTTAACCCACATAGGTGTTCACAACAAAATGCCCCTTCCGGAGCCGGGTCAGAGCAGGATGCACTCTGTCCAGCACACGGGCGTTCTAGGAAGAGAGTCCCCCCCCCCCCCCCCCCGAATTACTCATTCATAATTCCCTATATTGTTGCAGTCTCCCCCCACTGTATTGCGGGTTCGCCTTTTGCCACACCTAGTGTGAGCCGATGAGAGCTCTTGCTGCAACTTTCGTCGTTTCTTTATGATGTGTCGGCAGAAGTGCCGACACAGTGTTATTTTGAGGGGGCCGATAGGCACGTAATCTAACGCAGACGGGCGTGAATTCTGGAACAGGATAACTATTGAATGGTAGCAAGAAAAGTACGTAGCTGCTTTATACTTAACTTTATTAGTTGATGACTACAGCGTTCTTCTTGAGACATTTATACTATAACTCGCAAACTATGTAAGGCTAATGGCGCCTTGCTAGGTCGTAGCCATGGACTTAGCAGAAGGCTATTCTGTCTCTCGGCAAATGAGAGGAAGGCTTCGTCCGTATTGTCGCTAGCAATGTCGTCGTACAACTGGGGCGAGTGTTCGTCCGTATCACGAGACCTGCCTTGTGGTGGCGCTAGGTCTGCGATCACACAGTGGCGACACGCGGGTCCGACATGTACTAAATGGACCGCGGCCGATTTAAGCTACCACTTAGCAAGTGTGGTGTCTGGCGGTGACACCACACTTTACCCACTGAGGTTTCAGCAACGAACTGGAGTGTACGCTAGTTTCATCTGGTCGAATGAGCATTCGCCCTTTTTAATTCAGTAACACGCTGAACCCAAAGAGAAGCTGACAAAGTGAACATCATGCGTCGTCCTCCACGGTATCACACGATTTTCGAATATTTACCAAAACATCAGTGACACACACTGTTGGCCTTCGTTCTGCGTCTCAAAAATGGCCTCCCACTTTGTTCCTCAATGCTTTCTTAAGATAAAAGGCTTTTACAGTCCAGGCATGGGTCTCACGCCATATACGTGTGAGTGTTACGCGAATTTTGTTTATGTCAAGCTGATGAAGCACTTTCTGCGCTCTTAACGTTTCTGCGTAAATGGAAGGGCTGTATTCTCCTTTGAGAGCACCGCAAATGAATCCTTTGCTCCGTTAAAATGTTTTCTTTAGTACAAGTGTGAGTCAGAAGTCTCGTCCAACGTTGACTCATTGTTGTGCTGTTATCTGTGCCGAAACTGCCAGGTATGGTCCGTGCGACAATCCCTAACTGATCTCCCGTGGCGAGGATTCGCTGGTTCATAGCTTTCCTAAGTTGAGTGCCATGTCATAGTGCCTTGGTCGGCTTGGAAGTCTCGCTTACACTTCAGTTCACTGCTAGAGAAATGCTACTTGTCTATCAGCTTGCAAATTACGTGCATATTGTTAGTATCGAGTTCATGTGAGCCACGGATGAATTAATTACTCTCTGTACTATGCAAATAACGTGGTTCTAAGTAAAGTATGAGTTGTTGGGTGTCAAATTCATCTGCTTCATGAGTGCGATCGATTTCTTGACATAAAAATATGCTGGGTGGTAAAAATTACCCTGACACCTTACACATCAAAGAAACTTTGACAGAAGTAAAAGACAAGTTCAAAAGTGGGATTACAATTCGAGGTGAAACGATATCAATAATAAGAGTCACCGTTAACATTGCTATCCTCAGCAAAAGTGAAAAGAACTACAGAATGCATTAAAAGGAGTGAACAGTGTAATAGATACAAAATGTGGATTGAGAGTAAAACGTAGAAAGACAAATGTAATTAGATGTAACAGTAATTAGGTTGGTGGTAAACTTAACATCAAATCTGGGGTCCATGAGGTAGATGAAACGTATCGATTCTGTTATTCTGCAGTCAAAGTAACCCATTACAGGTAAGGCAAGATGAAAGTAAAAATAATCAGATTAGCACAGAAAAGAGGGGTATACCTGGCTAAGAGATGTCTGCTAGTATCAAATGTCGTCCTTAACCTGAGGAAGAAATTTCTGATAATACACATTTGCAGCACAACATTGTATGGTAGTGAAACATGGACTGTGGAAAAACTGGAAAAGTTGTCAATCGAAGCGTTTGAAATGTAGTGCTATGGAAGATGTTGTGAACTGTGTGAACTTTACCGACAATAAATGAGGAATCAACAAAGAAAGGAGAGTATTGAAAACACTGACAAGAAGAAGGCAACACAAGACGATAGGACGTGATAAGACATCATGGAATAATTTCCGTGGTGCTACGGGAGCTGTAGAGGGTAAAAACTGTATATGAGGGCGGGGATTGGAATACATTGAGGAGGTAAGAACTATGCGACTTAGCTTCTGAGGTCATCAGCCCCCTAGAACTTAGAACTAATTAAACCTAACTAACCTAAGGACATCACACACATCCATGCCCGACGCAGGATTCGAACCTGCGACCGTAGCGGTCGCTCGGCTCGAGACTGTAGCGCCTAGAACCGCACGGCCACTCCGGCTGGCGAGAAGGTAAGATGCAAGTGGTAGTCTCAGCTGAAGAGGTTGGCACAGAGGAGTAATTCGTGACGGGCCACATCGAAGACGTCATTTTTCTTGATTTTTTTTCTCACTCTTAGATGTGGCATCAGAAGGGTAATTAACCGATTTGGTCCGTTTGAAGGTGGCTGGATGCCCTTCCTGTTCGTTATCCCCAGGATAGAATATGCATGCCGCAACAGTCTCCATTTACTGGGATTCATGTGAAAGTGAGCGGAAGTTTCTCAAATGTTTGTGAATCATGTAACTGAAGAGAGAATTGGGTAGCAGCCCTATATTCACCTAGGTATGGGGGAGAGGGGAAACCGCATAAAAACCGCGGCACCCCAACTCTCGCCGTTAGACCGCTGGGCAGATTCGAAGCGGCCCGGAGCACCACTCCGTTCTGAAGTGTCACTTTAATACACATGTCTAACTGAGCGAGTAGTCAGAGAACTGATGACTCCACAAAGAAAAGAAAATTTAATGAGATTGCTATTTCAAACTTTATTTTTGGACATCTCATATTTTAGATAAAAACAACTTTCTGGGGAGGCCAACCACAGCTCAGAGACAATGCATATAACAATAAAAACACTCAACATTCATTAAACTTTCAGATTATAATAATTAAAAAACTGAGAATTATGACGTGTTTCCAAAAGTCGCGTAGCTGTATGAAAGTGCATAATTTGCAACTATCGGTTTCAGTCATCTCCAGATTTTATCTGCCAAGAGTACAAACCTCTGACTGAAATTTATGAAATGGTAGAGAAACAGAACCACAGAGAGTGTCTGTATTCAACAAAAAACAATGACAAGTACTGAAATGGTTATATTTTCATAATGTAGATTGCAGATGAATAATAACCGTGTCCTAGCATTCGGGAAGTTATCTACGTTAAGAGTCACATTGATGGGTTGTCGTAGTAAAATCGTGTACACCCAAAAGATATTCGTCAAAAATTTACAAAGAATAACTGCTGAATTAGCCAGGCCTAGAAAAATGTGTGGAAGAAAAAGTTAATAATGAATGGGACGCTCACTTGAACGGGGATAAAATGCCAGGAAAGAACTAACGTCTAGGGAAAGTACTATACGCACACGGGAAGACATCATCCAAAAATCAGTATTATAGTGTGGAACCGAAACGTCGAGAGTGGAAGAAATACGAAAAGAGCTTACCGGACAACACTCCATAGGTTATGTTGCAGGAATCGGTAGACACTAGCTGTAACACTTAAAATCCTGTATGATGTGCGTACATTATCCTTAAAATACGGTTCTATATTTCTACCATTTCATAAATTTCACGCAGTGTTTTCTATTATTGGAAGATAAAACACGAAAATGCTTACATACGGACGTGAAACCGGTAGTTGCTAGTAAAGCATCTCCATACAGCTATACGGCTTTTGGAAACACATCATTCTCCTTCAGTTTTTAATTTTTGTAACTTTTATGATACTCTGAATGGTTATCGACTGTTAAATGTTTTTTACTGTCGTATTTTGGAGTCGTTGACTAAATACTGTACACTGAGGTAACAAAAGCCATGGGATAGGGATATGCACATATACAGATCGAGCTAATATCATGCACAAAAGGTATGAAAATGGAGAACATTGGCGCTACCGTCATTTGTACTTAGGTGATTCACGTGAAAAGGTTTCCGACGTTATTATGAGTTCGGCTAACTGGAGACCATTTGCGGCCGTTCATGGTCTTCATGTTCCCAAACGACGATGAAACCTCTATGGAGTACAACCCGCCATGTCACTGAGCCATAATTGTTTGCGATTAATTTCATTTACATCTCCATCTACATGGTTACTTTGTAGTTCACATTTAAGTGCCTGGCAGAGGGTTCATCGAACCATTTTCGTACTACTGCTCTACCATTCCACTCTCGTTGGCGCGTGGGGAAAAGAAATACCTAAATCTTTCCATTCGAGCTCGGATTTCTCTATTTTATTTTGATGATCATTTCTCCCTACGTAGGTGGGTGTCAACAAAACAATTTCGCATTCTGAAGAGAAAGTTGGTGATTGAAATTACGTAAACAGATCTCACCACAAAGAAAACCGCCTTTGTTTCAGTGACTGCAACCCCAACTCGCGTATCATATCAGTGACACTCTCACCCCTATTGCGCGATAACACGAAACAAGCTGCCCTTCTTTGCACTTTTTCGATGTCCTCCATCAATCCTACCTGGTAAGGATTCCATACCGCGGAGCAATATTCCAGTAGAGGACGGACAAGTGTAATGTAGGCTGTCTCGTTAATGGGTATGGCACATCTTGTAAGTGTTCTGCCAACAAAGCCCAGTCTTTGTTTCGCCTTCCCCACAATATTATCTATGTGGTCTTTCTAATTTAACTTGCTCGTAAATGAAATTCCTAGGTATTTAGTCGAATTGACGGTTCTTAGTTTTGTGTGATTTATCGTATACCCGAAATTTATCGGATTTCTTTTAGTACCCATGTGGGTGATCTTGCACTTTTCTTTGGTTAGTGCCAATTGCCAGTTTTCGCACCACACAGAAATTCTCTCTAGATCATTTTGTAATTGAAATTGGTCGTCCGATGATTTTACTAGACAGTAAATTACAGTGTCATCTGCAAACAATTTAAGGGGGCTGCTCAGATTATCACCTAGAATTCTGAATAGTTCGAGCGAATTATTTCGCCACACAGATTGTGCGACATGAATCTAATCGAACGTCTATGGAACATAATGAAACGTCACTTGGAGCACAAAATCCTGCACAAGCAACACCTTCGCAATTACTGACGGCTGTAGAGGCAGCGTGTCCCAGTATTTCAGCACGGGACCTCCAACGACATGTTCAGTCTAAGCTACGTCGAGTTACTGCACTATTCCAGGCAAAAGGAGGTACGATACGACATTAGGAGGTATCTCACGACTTTTGACTCCTCAGTATATTTTCTTATTATGTAATTCCGTCACAGGACTATTACTTTACGTGCCTTAGTTGCGTGAGCTGTACCCGCCAGGTTAGCCGAGAGCGCTAATGCGCCGCTTCCTGGACGCAGGTAGTCGCACTGGCTCCGGATCTAGCCCACCTGGTGGATTAACGACGAGGGCTGGTGTACCGATCAGTCTGGATGAGGTTTTTAGGAGGTTTTTCACATCCCACTAGATGAATACCGGGCTGGCCCGCATCGTCCCGCCTCAGTTTCACGCCTCAGAGACATTTGAAACATGTTCGCGCTATTTCATGATTTACGCTAGACACAGACAGCTGGGGTACACTGATTCCGTCCCAGGGGGTACGGGGTGGTGGCAGGAAGAGCATCCGGCCACGCCTTTCAATTAACCTTGCCAAATCCGATTGTAACCACACCGACCCTGCGAAAACTGTGGGACAAAGGCGTAAGCAAAAGAAGTTGCGTGAGCTGTAGTAGAGCTTCAATGTACTGGGGTGTAGCCTGTTTTCGTCATTTTTATCGCTTCAGACGAGTGACTCCCCATGCACGACACATGTATGACGGGCTCCTGCTGAGAAGGGTGCGACTCGGCGGCCGACCTTCGGCGCCGCCTGCGCCTTCGCCTACGCCGTGCAGCGAGTGGCTTAATCGGCGTCGGGGGCGTGCTGTGCCGTCGCGACGGCGAAGCGTCACTCCGTCTGCATAAAACATGGCGGCGTAAACCGCTTAGGGTCGCGGCTTGATGGGTCTTCAGGCGTGTGACGGCCGGGGCCAAAGGCGTTGCCCTCGCGTCGGCTTGTTGCTGAGGCGAGGGTAACAACACTCTGCTGCGAAGTCTGCAGACACCCCCGCCCAGCGAGTCGTGCTGCGTACCTCAGAACATGTATTACGAACTGGTAACCCGGCTGTACCAGGAAAAATCTTGGTCACGCGATACAGTCTGACTGTGTCTCATTACAGTCCAAAGCAGAGGGCCGCGAAAAGCTATCGCCTACTTTGGCGAGAAGACGCAAGAAACTGAAGTTAACGCCATTACTTTTACTGATAAGAGAACTAGAAAGTTGAGAGAGTATCGGCAGAAAAGGCCACGGAAAATGAAAGCAAGTGTTGCCAAGTGAAAGTTACGTAAGTCAGTGGTGTGCAAACTACGGGAGAAGAGACACAGAGCCGAGGGATACATAGTTCACGTATTTGCCACAAAGCACAACAAGTAAAATGCACACTGTAAATATTTCACTGGTGTAGGTAACCGTACAATTAGACAGTAATATGTGCGGTATTATGAACAATACAAGGAAATACCAGCTTTTTAAAAACGTCACAGCATTTGTCGCACAGATCTGCACTTTCGGGATAGCAAAGAAACTGAAGGGCAAGCAGATCCAGCTATGGGATCTGATTATAGAAGTTGCCTAAATCAACGAGTCATTATTTGAAGATGAGAGAACGTACTTGCAAAAAGGGCATAGTACACTAGCAAAAATGGACCCTCAGGACTGAAGTAGCCAGCGATTTATTTATTATTCACACACACTTCACTATGAGTAAATGTCGCAAAGTGAGAATGTCTGATAAATATTGTCAAATAACAATGCAAGGTAACGTTTCGTTGTTGTTAATGCATAGTTTCATTCCGTAGTCGCTTCGTTGACCATAACAGAAAAACTTCGGACTGTCATGTACAAACGAAAAAAAAATGAATAAAAATACTTAGAGATGAGGAAAGTTGAACTTTTGGCATTGATTAATAGGCAACAATCTTCTCCTGTTTATTTCACTGACAAATTTATCCCTATCCCCTGCTGTCATATGATCTAGAGCTAAATTTTATTCAACTGGCCTAGAACCTTGCAAAGAAAAGCTCCTTAGTCGTAACGCGCCAAGCATCTTACTCTGTAACCCGAGGAAATAATGGCTGATGCTTTTGCTGCGAATAAATAAAGGTCACGTGTGACCTTGCCTGGGTGTAGCCTTTTCACGTACTGCTACTTCGGTGACTTAACGCGTCAATTTAGCTGCTTGTTTTTCCAGTAGCTTGCCTGTAGAATGCAGAATTGGCCCATCTTACAGATCTGTCCACGAGGTAACGATGTTTTGAAGTTGTCGCCAGGAATGAAACCCGGGTGTTCGACGTTGGCCGGCTGGAGTGGCCGAGTGGTTCTAGGCGCTACAGTCTGGAACCGCGGGACGGCTACGGTCGCAGGTTCGAATCCTGCCTCGGGCATGGATGTGTGTGATGTCCTTAGGTTAGTTAGGTTTAAGTAGTGCTAAGTTCTAGGGTACCTATGACCTCAGAAGTTAAGTCCCATAGTGCTGAGAGCCATTTGAACCATTTGTTCGACGTTGATAGCCAAAAACACTAAACACTACTCTGTGCTGCCAGATTGCTATTGCTGTTGTGGTATTAGATTACAGTATTGAGATGTTGAACAGCTTGAAAGTCTAACCATCACGCCAAAAAATGTGTCTTACGACTAGTGAAGGAGATATACTATGAGCATCGAGGAAGATAAAATTATAACAAAATCGTTTGGCGTAGATTCGAACAAAAAGACGGCAGCATCATCAGCGACTGAAACAGCAGATGACCAACTATCAGCTGCTATTGGGTAAAACAGCGACCTTACCTGCAAAGGGAGTTTAACGAATTCTGCCAGCAAAGGTGAGAAAACTGCATTTTTTTATCTCCTTGTTTTAAATGGAAACTTCATTCTATGGCGCATGAAGAAGGGTAGCGTGTTAGAATGCCCCACTTGCAAGAGTTCTGGGGAGTAGATTCCTTGCCTCTCGGCCGTACACACGCTGGTGTTGCCACCCTGGACATGTACCGTTTTCTTTTGCAGGGTAATACTGACACATTTAGTCAATACCACGGACGTGTTTTCTGCTCAGAATTAGCCTATTGACCAAAAGAATGGAACCTTGAAAACTCTTATAGTGACAATATATATCTACACATGTTGTCATCGTGGGTTTCATTGTGAAGGCTGATCTGACCTTGCGCAAACCTCTTCGTTTCTACACAACTACTGCAATGTAAACCTACTTACATGGACTCACTCTATTCAGTGATTTGTCTGCTTTTCTTCCCTTCTTCAATCCCCCTGCGCCCATCCCCCCCCTCCCCACACACACACACTCATACATACACATACATGCTACCTGCTGAAGTGGTGGGGTTAGACACGTCCACACAAGCACACAAGAATGTACCTAGGATGTGAGGCAGGGACGGCCAAGAACACGGCTTGCGTGTGCCGCTCGTGCATGCGTGCCCATCTCTCTTGCCTGAGTGCGCTCTTCCCCCCCCCCCCTCCTACGTCAAACTGTCTGAGCTGGAAGAGGGGGAAGGGGGCGGGTATTGCGTGCAGCTATTTCTCAACTATAGTCTTTAAAAACAAGTGTCGAATACTTTGAGAGGTGGCCTGAGTGCGCTCCTCCCCAACCCCCTTCCCCACCTCCTACGTCAAACTGTCTGAGCTGGTAGAGGGGGTAGGGGGCGGGTACTGCGTGCAGCTATTTCTCAACTATAGTCTTTAAAAACAAGTGTCGAATACTTTGAGAGGTGGCCTGAGTGCGCTCCACCCCCCCCTTCCCCCCCTCCTACGTCAAACTGTCTGAGCTGGAAGAGGGGAAAGGGGGCGGGTACTGCGTGCAGCTATTTCTCAACTATAGTCTTTAAAAACAAGTGTCGAATCCTTTGAGAGGTGGCCTGAGTGCGCTCCTCCCCCCCCCCTTCCCCCCTCCTACGTCAAACTGTCTGAGCTGGAAGAGGGGGTAGGGGGCGGGTACTGCGTGCAGCTATTTCTCAACTATAGTCTTTAAAAACAAGTGTCGAATACTTTGAGAGGTGGCCTGAGTGCGCTCCTCCCCCCCTTCCCCCCTCCTACGTCAAACTGTCTGAGCTGGAAGAGGGGAAAGGGGGCGGGTACTGCGTGCAGATATTTCTCAACTATAGTCTTCAATAACAAGTGTCGAATACTTTGAGAGGTGGCCTGAGTGCGCTCCTCCCCAACCCCCTTCCCCCCCTCCTACGTCAAACTGTCTGAGCTGGAAGAGGGGAAAGGGGGCAGGTACTGCGTGCAGATATTTCTCAACTATAGTCTTTAAAAACAAGTGTCGAATACTTTGAGAGGTGGCCTGAGTGCGCTCCTCCCCCCCCCCTTCCCCCCTCCTACGTCAAACTGTCTGAGCTTGAAGAGGGGGAAGGGGGCGGGTACTGCGTGCAGATATTTCTCAACTATAGGCTTCAATAACAAGTGTCGAATACTTTGAGAGGTGGCCTGAGTGTGCACCTCCCCACCCTTCCCCCCTCCTACGTCAAACTGTCTGAGCTGGAAGAGGGGAAAGGGGGCGGGTACTGCGTGCAGATATTTCTCAACTATAGTCTTCAATAACAAGTGTCGAATACTTTGAGAGGTGGCCTGAGTGCGCTCCTCCCCCCCCTTCCGCCCCTCCTACGCCAAACTGTCTGAGCTGGAAGAGGGGGAAGGGGGCGGGTACTGCGTGCAGCTATCTCTCAACTATAGTCTTTAAAAACAAGTGTCGAATACTTTGAGAGGTGGCCTGAGTGCGCTCCTCCCCCCCCTTCCCCGCCTCCTACGTCAAACTGTCTGAGCTGGAAGAGGGGGAAGGGGGCGGGTACTGCGTGCAGCTATTTCTCAACTATAGTCTTTAAAAACAAGTGTCGAATACTTTGAGAGGTGGCCTGAGTGCGCTCCTCCCCAACCCCCTTCCCCACCTCCTACGTCAAACTGTCTGAGCTGGTAGAGGGGGTAGGGGGCGGGTACTGCGTGCAGCTATTTCTCAACTATAGTCTTTAAAAACAAGTGTCGAATACTTTGAGAGGTGGCCTGAGTGCGCTCCACCCCCCCCCTTCCCCCCCTCCTACGTCAAACTGTCTGAGCTGGAAGAGGGGAAAGGGGGCGGGTACTGCGTGCAGCTATTTCTCAACTATAGTCTTTAAAAACAAGTGTCGAATCCTTTGAGAGGTGGCCTGAGTGCGCTCCTCCCCCCCCCCTTCCCCCCTCCTACGTCAAACTGTCTGAGCTTGAAGAGGGGGAAGGGGGCGGGTATTGCGTGCAGATATTTCTCAACTATAGTCTTTAAAAACAAGTGTCGAATACTTTGAGAGGTGGCCTGAGTGCGCTCCTCCCCCCCTTCCCCCCTCCTACGTTAAACTGTCTGAGCTGGAAGAGGGGAAAGGGGGCGGGTACTGCGTGCAGATATTTCTCAACTATAGTCTTCAATAACAAGTGTCGAATACTTTGAGAGGTGGCCTGAGTGCGCTCCTCCCCAACCCCCTTCCCCCCCTCCTACGTCAAACTGTCTGAGCTGGAAGAGGGGCAAGGGGGCAGGTACTGCGTGCAGATATTTCTCAACTATTGTCTTTAAAAACAAGTGTCGAATACTTTGAGAGGTGGCCTGAGTGCGCTCCTCCCCCCCCCCTTCCCCCCTCCTACGTCAAACTGTCTGAGCTTGAAGAGGGGGAAGGGGGCGGGTACTGCGTGCAGATATTTCTCAACTATAGGCTTCAATAACAAGTGTCGAATACTTTGAGAGGTGGCCTGAGTGTGCACCTCCCCACCCTTCCCCCCTCCTACGTCAAACTGTCTGAGCTGGAAGAGGGGAAAGGGGGCGGGTACTGCGTGCAGATATTTCTCAACTATAGTCTTCAATAACAAGTGTCGAATACTTTGAGAGGTGGCCTGAGTGCGCTCCTCCCCCCCCTTCCGCCCCTCCTACGCCAAACTGTCTGAGCTGGAAGAGGGGGAAGGGGGCGGGTACTGCGTGCAGCTATCTCTCAACTATAGTCTTTAAAAACAAGTGTCGAATACTTTGAGAGGTGGCCTGAGTGCGCTCCTCCCCCCCCTTCCGCCCCTCCTACGCCAAACTGTCTGAGCTGGAAGAGGGGGAAGGGGGCGGGTACTGCGTGCAGATATTTCTCAACTATAGTCTTCAATAACAAGTGTCGAATACTTTGAGAGGTGGCCTGAGTGCGCTCCTCCCCCCCCTTCCCCCCCTCCTACGTCAAACTGTCTGAGCTGGAAGAGGGGGAAGGGGGCGGGTACTGCGTGCAGCTATTTCTCAACCATAGTCTTTAAAAACAAGTGTCGAATACTTTGAGAGGTGGCCTGAGTACGCTCCTCCCCAACCCCCTTCCCCCCCACCTACGTCAAACTGTCTGAGCTGGAAGGGGGGAAAGGGGGCGGGTACTACGTGCAGATATTTCTCAACTATAGTCTTTAAAAACAAGTGCCGAATACTTATAGGGGTGGCCTGAGTGCGCTCCTCCCCCCCCCCTTCCCCCCTCCTACGTCAAACTGTCTGAGCTTGAAGAGGGGGAAGGGGGCAGGTACTGCGTGCAGATATTTCTCAACTATAGGCTTCAATCACAAGTGTCGAATACTTTGAGAGGTGGCCTGAGTGCGCTCCTCCCCCCCCTTCCCCCCCTCCTACGTCAAACTGTCTGAGCTGGAAGAGGGGAAAGGGGGCGGGTACTGCGTGCAGATATTTCTCAACTATAGTCTTCAATAACAAGTGTCGAATACTTTGAGAGGTGGCCTGAGTGCGCTCCTCCCCCCCCTTCCCCCCCTCCTACGTCAAACTGTCTGAGCTGGAAGAGGGGGAAGGGGGCGGGTACTGCGTGCAGCTATTTCTCAACTATAGTCTTTAAAAACAAGTGTCGAATACTTTGAGAGGTGGCCTGAGTGAGCTCCTCCCACCCCCCTTCCCCCCTCCTACGTCAAACTGTCTGAGCATGAAGAGGGGGAAGGGGGCGGGTACTGCGTGCAGATATTTCTCAAATATTGGCTTCAATAACAAGTGTCGAATACTTTGAGAGGTGGCCTGAGTGCGCTCCTCCCCTTCCTTCCCCCCCTCCTACGTCAAACTATCTGAGCTGGAAGAGGGGGAAGGGGGTGGGTGCTGCGTGCAGATATTTCTCAACTATAGTCTTCAATAACAAGTGTCGAATACTTTGAGAGGTGGCCTGAGTGCGCTCCTCCCCTTCCTTCCCCCCCTCCTACGTCAAACTGTCTGAGCTGGAAGAGGGGGAAGGGGGTGGGTACTGCGTGCAGATATTTCTCAACTATAGTCTTCAATAACAAGTGTCGAATACTTTGAGAGGTGGCCTGAGTGCGCTCCTCCCCCCCAATTCCCCCCCTCCTACGACAAACTGTCTGAGCTGGAAGAGGGGGAAGGGGGCAGGTACTGCGTGCAGATATTCCTCAACTATAGTCTTCAATAACAAGTGTCGAATACTTTGAGAGGTGGCCTGAGTGCGCTCCTCCCCCCCCCCAATTCCCCCCCTCCTACGACAAACTCCCTGAGCTGGAAGAGGGGGAAGGGGGCGGGTACTGCGTGCAGATATTCCTCAACTATAGTCTTCAATAACAAGTGTCGAATACTTTGAGAGGTGGCCTGAGTGCGCTCCTCCCCGCCCTTCCCCCCCTCCTACGTCAAACTGTCTGAGCTGGAAGAGGGGAAAGGGGGCGGGTACTGTGTGCAGATATTTCTCAACTATAGTCTTCAATAACAAGTGTCGAATACTTTGAGAGGTGGCCTGAGTGCGCTCCTCCCCGCCCTCCCCCCCTCCTACGTCAAACTGTCTGAGCTGGAAGAGGAGGAAGGGGGCGGGTACTGCGTGCAGCTATTTCTCAACTATAGTCTTCAATAACAAGTGTCGAATACTTTGAGAGGTGGCCTGAGTGCGCTCCTCCCCGCCCTTCCCCCCCTCCTACGTCAAACTGTCTGAGCTGGAAGAGGGGAAAGGGGGCGGGTACTGCGTGCAGATATTTCTCAACTATAGTCTTTAAAAACAAGTGTCGAATACTTTGAGAGGTGGCCTGAGTACGCTCCTCCCCAACCCCCTTCCCCCCCTCCTACGTCAAACTGTCTGAGCTGGAAGGGCGGAAAGGGGGCGGGTACTGCGTGCAGATATCTCTCAACTATAGTCTTTAAAAACAAGTGTCGAATACTTTGAGGGGTGGCCTGAGTGCGCTCCTCCCCCCCCTTTCCCCCCTCCTACGTCACACTGTCTGAGCTTGAAGAGGGGGAAGGGGGCAGGTACTGCGTGCAGATATTTCTCAACTATAGGCTTCAATAACAAGTGTCGAATACTTTGAGAGGTGGCCTGAGTGCGCTCCTCCCCCCCCTTCCCCCCCTCCTACGTCAAACTGTCTGAGCTGGAAGAGGGGAAAGGGGGCGGGTACTGCGTGCAGATATTTCTCAACTATAGGCTTCAATAACAAGTGTCGAATACTTTGAGAGGTGGCCTGAGAGCGCTCCTCCCCCCCTTCCCCCCCTCCTACGTCAAACTGTCTGAGCTGGAAGAGGGGAAAGGGGGCGGGTACTGCGTGCAGATATTTCTCAACTATAGTCTTCAATAACAAGTGTCAAATACTTTGAGAGGTGGCCTGAGTGCGCTCCTCCCCTTCCTTCCCCCCCTCCTACGTCAAACTGTCTGAGCTGGAAGAGGGGGAGGGGGGTGGGTACTGCGTGCAGATATTTCTCAACTATAGTCTTCAATAACAAGTGTCGAATACTTTGAGAGGTGGCCTGAGTGCGCTCCTCCCCCCCAATTCCCCCCCTCCTACGACAAACTGTCTGAGCTGGAAGAGGGGGAAGGGGGCGGGTACTGCGTGCAGATATTCCTCAACTATAGTCTTCAATAACAAGTGTCGAATACTTTGAGAGGTGGCCTGAGTGCGCTCCTCCCCCCCCCCAATTCCCCCCCTCCTACGACAAACTCCCTGAGCTGGAAGAGGGGGAAGGGGGCGGGTACTGCGTGCAGATATTAATCAACTATAGTCTTCAATAACAAGTGTCGAATACTTTGAGAGGTGGCCTGAGTGCGCTCCTCCCCGCCCTTCGCCCCCTCCTACGTCAAACTGTCTGAGCTGGAAGAGGGGAAAGGGGGCGGGTACTGTGTGCAGATATTTCTCAACTATAGTCTTCAATAACAAGTGTCGAATACTTTGAGAGGTGGCCTGAGTGCGCTCCTCCCCGCCCTCCCCCCCTCCTACGTCAAACTGTCTGAGCTGGAAGAGGGGGAAGGGGGCGGGTACTGCGTGCAGCTATTTCTCAACTATAGTCTTCAATAACAAGTGTCGAATACTTTGAGAGGTGGCCTGAGTGCGCTCCTCCCCGCCCTCCCCCCCTCCTACGTCAAACTGTCTGAGCTGGAAGAGGGGGAAGGGGGCGGGTACTGCGTGAAGCTATTTCTCAACTATAGTCTTCAATAACAAGTGTCGAATACTTTGAGAGGTGGCCTGAGAGCGCTCCTCCCCCCCTTCCCCCCCTCCTACGTCAAACTGTCTGAGCTGGAAGAGGGGAAAGGGGGCGGGTACTGCGTGCAGATATTTCTCAACTATAGTCTTCAATAACAAGTGTCGAATACTTTGAGAGGTGGCATGAGTGCGCTCCTTCCCCCCTTCCCCCCCTCCTACGTCAAACTGTCTGAGCTGGAAGAGGGGGAAGGGGGCGGGTACTGCGTGCAGCTATTTCTCAACTATAGTCTTTAAAAACAAGTGTCGAATACTTTGAGAGGTGGCCTGAGTGCGCTCCTCCCCCCCCCCTTCCCCCCTCCTACGTCAAACTAACTGAGCTTGAAGAGGGGGATGGGGGCGGGTACTGCGTGCAGATATTTCTCAAATATTGGCTTCAATAACAAGT
Organism: Schistocerca piceifrons; assembly: GCF_021461385.2. NCBI lineage: Eukaryota > Metazoa > Arthropoda > Insecta > Orthoptera > Acrididae > Schistocerca > Schistocerca piceifrons. Next base: position 138,268,026 of record NC_060144.1, read on the forward strand.
GTCGAATACTTTGAGAGGTGGCCTGAGTGCGCTCCTCCCCCTCCCCTTTCCCCCTCCTACGTCAAACTGTCTGAGCAGGAAGAGGGGGAAGGGGGCGGGTACTGCGTGCAGCTATTTCTCAACTATAGTCTTTAAAAACAAGTGTCGAATACTTTGAGAGGTGGCCTGAGGGCGCTCCTCCCCCCCCCCCTTCCCCACCACCTACGTCAAACTGTCTGAGCTGGAAGAGGGGAAAGGGGGCGGGTACTGCGTGCAGATATTTCTCAACTATAGTCTTCAATAACAAGTGTCGAATACTTTGAGAGGTGGCCTGAGTGCGCTCCTCCCCTTCCTTCCCCCCCTCCTACGTCAAACTGTCTGAGCTGGAAGAGGGGGAAGGGGGTGGGTACTGCGTGCAGATATTTCTCAACTATAGTCTTCAATAACAAGTGTCGAATACTTTGAGAGGTGGCCTGAGTGCGCTCCTCCCCCCCAATTCCCCCCCTCCTACGACAAACTGTCTGAGCTGGAAGAGGGGGAAGGGGGCGGGTACTGCGTGCAGATATTTCTCAACTATAGTCTTCAATAACAAGTGTCGAATACTTTGAGAGGTGGCCTGAGTGCGCTCCTCCCCCACCCCCCCAATTCCCACCCTCCTACGACAAACTGTCTGAGCTGGAAGAGGGGGATGGGGGCGGGTACTGCGTGCAGATATTCCTCAACTATATTCTTCAATAACAAGTGTCGAATACTTTGAGAGGTGGCCTGAGTGCGCTCCTTCCCGCCCTTCCCCCCCTCCTACGTCAAACTGTCTGAGCTGGAAGAGGGGAAAGGGGGCGGGTACTGCGTGCAGATATTTCTCAACTATAGTCTTCAATAACAAGTGTCGAATACTTTGAGAGGTGGCCTGAGTGCGCTCCTCCCCGCCCTTCCCCCCCTCCTACATCAAACTGTCTGAGCTGGGAGAGGGGGAAGGGGCGGGTACTGCGTGCAGCTATTTCTCAACTATAGTCTTCAATAACAAGTGTCGAATACTTTGAGAGGTGGCCTGAGTGCGCTCCTCCCCGCCCTTCCCTTCCTCCTACGTCAAACTGTCTGAGCTGGAAGAGGGGAAAGGGGGCGGGTACTGCGTGCAGATATTTCTCAACTATAGTCTCCAATAACTAGTGTCGAATACTTTGAGAGGTGGCCTGAGTGCGCTCCTCCCCACCCTCCCCCCCTCCTACGTCAAACTGTCTGAGCTGGAAGAGGGGAAAGGGGGCGGGTACTGCGTGCAGATATTCCTCAACTATAGTCTTCAATAACAAGTGTCGAATACTTTGAGAGGTGGCCTGAGTGCGCTCCTCCCCGCCCTTCCCTCCCTCCTACGTCAAACTGTCTAAGCTGGAAGAGGGGAAAGGGGGCGGGTACAGCGTGCAGATTTTTCTCAACTATAGTCTCCAATAACAAGTGTCGAATACTTTGAGAGGTGGCCTGAGTACGCTCCTCCCCCCCCTTCCCCCCCACCCACGTCAAACTGTCTGAGCTGGAAGAGGGGGAAGGGGGCGGGTACTGCGTGCAGATATTCCTCAACTATAGTCTTCAATAACAAGTGTCGAATACTTTGAGAGGTGGCCTGAGTGCGCACCTCCCCGCCCTTCCCCCCCTCCTACGTCAAACTGTCTGAGCTGGAAGAGGGGAAAGGGGGCGGGTACTGCGTGCAGATATTCCTCAACTATAGTCTTCAATAACAAGTGTCGAATACTTTGAGAGGTGGCCTGAGTGCGCTCCTCCCCCCCCTTCCCCCCCTCCTACGTCAAACTGTCTGAGCTGGAAGAGGGGGAAGGGGGCGGGTACTGCGTGCAGCTATTTCTCAACTATAGTCTTTAAAAACAAGTGTCGAATACTTTGAGAGGTGGCCTGAGTGAGCTCCTCCCACCCCCCTTCCCCCCTCCTACGTCAAACTGTCTGAGCATGAAGAGGGGGAAGGGGGCGGGTACTGCGTGCAGATATTTCTCAAATATTGTCTTCAATAACAAGTGTCGAATACTTTGAGAGGTGGCCTGAGTGCGCTCCTCCCCTTCCTTCCCCCCCTCCTACGTCAAACTATCTGAGCTGGAAGAGGGGGAAGGGGGTGGGTGCTGCGTGCAGATATTTCTCAACTATAGTCTTCAATAACAAGTGTCGAATACTTTGAGAGGTGGCCTGAGTGCGCTCCTCCCCTTCCTTCCCCCCCTCCTACGTCAAACTGTCTGAGCTGGAAGAGGGGGAAGGGGGTGGGTACTGCGTGCAGATATTTCTCAACTATAGTCTTCAATAACAAGTGTCGAATACTTTGAGAGGTGGCCTGAGTGCGCTCCTCCCCCCCAATTCCCCCCCTCCTACGACAAACTGTCTGAGCTGGAAGAGGGGGAAGGGGGCAGGTACTGCGTGCAGATATTCCTCAACTATAGTCTTCAATAACAAGTGTCGAATACTTTGAGAGGTGGCCTGAGTGCGCTCCTCCCCCCCCCAATTCCCCCCCTCCTACGACAAACTCCCTGAGCTGGAAGAGGGGGAAGGGGGCGGGTACTGCGTGCAGATATTCCTCAACTATAGTCTTCAATAACAAGTGTCGAATACTTTGAGAGGTGGCCTGAGTGCGCTCCTCCCCGCCCTTCCCCCCCTCCTACGTCAAACTGTCTGAGCTGGAAGAGGGGAAAGGGGGCGGGTACTGTGTGCAGATATTTCTCAACTATAGTCTTCAATAACAAGTGTCGAATACTTTGAGAGGTGGCCTGAGTGCGCTCCTCCCCGCCCTCCCCCCCTCCTACGTCAAACTGTCTGAGCTGGAAGAGGAGGAAGGGGGCGGGTCCTGCATGCAGCTATTTCTCAACTATAGTCTTCAATAACAAGTGTCGAATACTTTGAGAGGTGGCCTGAGTGCGCTCCTATCCGCCCTTCCCCCCCTCCTACGTCAAACTGTCTGAGCTGGAAGAGGGGAAAGGGGGCGGGTACTGCGTGCAGATATTTCTCAACTATAGTCTTTAAAAACAAGTGTCGAATACTTTGAGAGGTGGCCTGAGTACGCTCCTCCCCAACCCCCTTCCCCCCCTCCTACGTCAAACTGTCTGAGCTGGAAGGGCGGAAAGGGGGCGGGTACTGCGTGCAGATATCTCTCAACTATAGTCTTTAAAAACAAGTGTCGAATACTTTGAGGGGTGGCCTGAGTGCGCTCCTCCCCCCCCTTTCCCCCCTCCTACGTCACACTGTCTGAGCTTGAAGAGGGGGAAGGGGGCAGGTACTGCGTGCAGATATTTCTCAACTATAGGCTTCAATAACAAGTGTCGAATACTTTGAGAGGTGGCCTGAGTGCGCTCCTCCCCCCCCCCTTCCCCCCCTCCTACGTCAAACTGTCTGAGCTGGAAGAGGGGAAAGGGGACGGGTACTGCGTGCAGATATTTCTCAACTATAGGCTTCAATAACAAGTGTCGAATACTTTGAGAGGTGGCCTGAGAGCGCTCCTCCCCCCCTTCCCCCCCTCCTACGTCAAACTGTCTGAGCTGGAAGAGGGGAAAGGGGGCGGGTACTGCGTGCAGATATTTCTCAACTATAGTCTTCAATAACAAGTGTCGAATACTTTGAGAGGTGGCCTGAGTGCGCTCCTCCCCTTCCTTCCCCCCCTCCTACGTCAAACTGTCTGAGCTGGAAGAGGGGGAGGGGGGTGGGTACTGCGTGCAGATATTTCTCAACTATAGTCTTCAATAACAAGTGTCGAATACTTTGAGAGGTGGCCTGAGTGCGCTCCTCCCCCCCAATTCCCCCCCTCCTACGACAAACTGTCTGAGCTGGAAGAGGGGGAAGGGGGCGGGTACTGCGTGCAGATATTCCTCAACTATAGTCTTCAATAACAAGTGTCGAATACTTTGAGAGGTGGCCTGAGTGCGCTCCTCCCCCCCCCAATTCCCCCCCTCCTACGACAAACTCCCTGAGCTGGAAGAGGGGGAAGGGGGCGGGTACTGCGTGCAGATATTAATCAACTATAGTCTTCAATAACAAGTGTCGAATACTTTGAGAGGTGGCCTGAGTGCGCTCCTCCCCGCCCTCCCCCCCCTCCTACGTCAAACTGTCTGAGCTGGAAGAGGGGAAAGGGGGCGGGTACTGTGTGCAGATATTTCTCAACTATAGTCTTCAATAACAAGTGTCGAATACTTTGAGAGGTGGCCTGAGTGCGCTCCTCCCCGCCCTCCCCCCCTCCTACGTCAAACTGTCTGAGCTGGAAGAGGGGGAAGGGGGCGGGTACTGCGTGCAGCTATTTCTCAACTATAGTCTTCAATAACAAGTGTCGAATACTTTGAGAGGTGGCCTGAGTGCGCTCCTCCCCGCCCTCCCCCCCTCCTACGTCAAACTGTCTGAGCTGGAAGAGGGGGAAGGGGGCGGGTACTGCGTGCAGCTATTTCTCAACTATAGTCTTCAATAACAAGTGTCGAATACTTTGAGAGGTGGCCTGAGAGCGCTCCTCCCCCCCTTCCCCCCCTCCTACGTCAAACTGTCTGAGCTGGAAGAGGGGAAAGGGGGCGGGTACTGCGTGCAGATATTTCTCAACTATAGTCTTCAATAACAAGTGTCGAATACTTTGAGAGGTGGCCTGAGTGCGCTCCTTCCCCCCTTCCCCCCCTCCTACGTCAAACTGTCTGAGCTGGAAGAGGGGAAGGGGGCGGGTACTGCGTGCAGCTATTTCTCAACTATAGTCTTTAAAAACAAGTGTCGAATACTTTGAGAGGTGGCCTGAGTGCGCTCCTCCCCCCCCCCCCTTCCCCCCTCCTACGTCAAACTAACTGAGCTTGAAGAGGGGGATGGGGGCGGGTACTGCGTGCAGATATTTCTCAAATATTGGCTTCAATAACAAGTGTCGAATACTTTGAGAGGTGGCCTGAGTGCGCTCCTCCCCCCCCCTTTCCCCCTCCTACGTCAAACTGTCTGAGCAGGAAGAGGGGGAAGGGGGCGGGTACTGCGTGCAGCTATTTCTCAACTATAGTCTTTAAAAACAAGTGTCGAATACTTTGAGAGGTGGCCTGAGGGCGCTCCTCCCCTCCCCCTTCCCCACCACCTACGTCAAACTGTCTGAGCTGGAAGAGGGGAAAGGGGGCGGGTACTGCGTGCAGATATTTCTCAACTATAGTCTTCAATAACAAGTGTCGAATACTTTGAGAGGTGGCCTGAGTGCGCTCCTCCCCTTCCTTCCCCCCCTCCTACGTCAAACTGTCTGAGCTGGAAGAGGGGGAAGGGGGTGGGTACTGCGTGCAGATATTTCTCAACTATAGTCTTCAATAACAAGTGTCGAATACTTTGAGAGGTGGCCTGAGTGCGCTCCTCCCCCCCAATTCCCCCCCTCCTACGACAAACTGTCTGAGCTGGAAGAGGGGGAAGGGGGCGGGTACTGCGTGCAGATATTCCTCAACTATAGTCTTCAATAACAAGTGTTGAATACTTTGAGAGGTGGCCTGAGTGCGCTCCTCCCCCACCCCCCCAATTCCCACCCTCCTACGACAAACTGTCTGAGCTGGAAGAGGGGGATGGGGGCGGGTACTGCGTGCAGATATTCCTCAACTATATTCTTCAATAACAAGTGTCGAATACTTTGAGAGGTGGCCTGAGTGCGCTCCTTCCCGCCCTTCCCCCCCTCCTACGTCAAACTGTCTGAGCTGGAAGAGGGGAAAGGGGGCGGGTACTGCGTGCAGATATTTCTCAACTATAGTCTTCAATAACAAGTGTCGAATACTTTGAGAGGTGGCCTGAGTGCGCTCCTCCCCGCCCTTCCCCCCCTCCTACATCAAACTGTCTGAGCTGGGAGAGGGGGAAGGGGCGGGTACTGCGTGCAGCTATTTCTCAACTATAGTCTTCAATAACAAGTGTCGAATACTTTGAGAGGTGGCCTGAGTGCGCTCCTCCCCGCCCTTCCCTTCCTCCTACGTCAAACTGTCTGAGCTGGAAGAGGGGAAAGGGGGCGGGTACTGCGTGCAGATATTTCTCAACTATAGTCTCCAATAACTAGTGTCGAATACTTTGAGAGGTGGCCTGAGTGCGCTCCTCCCCGCCCTCCCCCCCTCCTACGTCAAACTGTCTGAGCTGGAAGAGGGGAAAGGGGGCGGGTACTGCGTGCAGATATTCCTCAACTATAGTCTTCAATAACAAGTGTCGAATACTTTGAGAGGTGGCCTGAGTGCGCTCCTCCCCGCCCTTCCCTCCCTCCTACGTCAAACTGTCTAAGCTGGAAGAGGGGAAAGGGGGCGGGTACAGCGTGCAGATTTTTCTCAACTATAGTCTCCAATAACAAGTGTCGAATACTTTGAGAGGTGGCCTGAGTACGCTCCTCCCCCCCCTTCCCCCCCACCCACGTCAAACTGTCTGAGCTGGAAGAGGGGGAAGGGGGCGGGTACTGCGTGCAGATATTCCTCAACTATAGTCTTCAATAACAAGTGTCGAATACTTTGAGAGGTGGCCTGAGTGCGCACCTCCCCGCCCTTCCCCCCCTCCTACGTCAAACTGTCTGAGCTGGAAGAGGGGGAAGGGGGCGGGTACTGCGTGCAGATATTTCTCAACTATAGTCTTCAATAACAAGTGTCGAATACTTTGGGAGGTGGCCTGAGTGCGCTCCTCCCCCCCCCTTCCCTCCCTCCTACGACAAACTGTCTGAGCTGGAAGAGGGGGAAGGGGGCGGGTACTGCGTGCAGATATTTCTCAACTATAGTCTTTAAAAACAAGTGTCGAATACCTTGAGAGATGGCCTGAGTGCGCTCCTCCCCCCCCCCCTTCCCCCACACCTACGTCAAACTGTCTGAGCTGGAAGAGGGGAAAGGTGGCGGGTACTGCGTGCAGATATTTCTCAACAATAGTCTTCAATAACAAGTGTCGAATACTTTGAGAGGTGGCCTGAGTGGGCTCCTCCCCCCCCTTCCCACCCTCCTACGTCAAACTGTCTGAGCTGGAAGAGGGGGAAGGGGGCGGGTACTGCGTGCAGATATTTCTCAACTCTAGTCTTCAATAACAAGTGTCGAATACTTTGGGAGGTGGCCTGAGTGCGCTCCTCCCCCCCCTTCCCCCCATCTTACGTCAAATTGTCTGAGCTGGAAGAGGGGGAAGGGGGCAGGTACTGCGTGCAGCTTTTTCTCAACTATAGTCTTTAAAAACAAGTGTCGAATACTTTGAGAGATGGCCTGAGGTCGCTCCTCCCCCCCCCCTTCCCACCCTCCTACGTCAAACTGTCTGAGCTGGAAGAGGGGAAAGGGGGCGGGTACTGCGTGCAGATATTTCTCAACTATAGTCTTCAATAAGAAGTGTCGAATACTTTGAGAGGTGGCCTGAGTGCGCTCCTCCCCCCCCCTTCCCCCCCACCTACGTCAAACTGTCTGAGCTGGAAGAGGGGAAAGGGGGCGGGTACTGCGTGCAGATATTTCTCAACTATAGTCTTCAATAACAACTGTCGAATACTTTGAGAGGTGGCCTGAGTGCGCTCCTCCCCCCCCCCTTCCCACCCTCCTACGTCAAACTGTCTGAGCCGGAAGAGGGGGAAGGGGGCGGGTACTGCGTGCAGCTATTTCTCAACTATAGTCTTTAAAAACAAGTGTCGAATACTTTGAGAGGTGGCCTGAGTGCGCTCCTGCCCCCCCCCCTTCCCCCCTCCTACGTCAAACTGTCTGAGCTGGAAGAGGAGAAAGGGGGCGGGTACTGCGTGCAGATATTTCTCAACTATAGTCTTCAATAACAAGTGTCGAATTCTTTGAGAGGTGGCCTGAGTGCGCTCCTCCCCGCCCTCCCCCCCTCCTACGTCAAACTGTCTGAGCTGGAAGAGGGGGAAGGGGGCGGGTACTGCGTGCAGCTATTTCTCAACTATAGTCTTCAATAACAAGTGTCGAATACTTTGAGAGGTGGCCTGAGTGCGCTCCTCCCCTTCCTTCCCCCCCTCCTACGTCAAACTGTCTGAGCTGGAAGAGGGGGAAGGGGGTGGGTACTGCGTGCAGATATTTCTCAACTATAGTCTTCAATAACAAGTGTCGAATACTTTGAGAGGTGGCCTGAGTGCGCTCCTCCCCCCCAATTCCCCCCCTCCTACGACAAACTGTCTGAGCTGGAAGAGGGGGAAGGGGGCGAGTACTGCGTGCAGATATTCCTCAACTATAGTCTTCAATAACAAGTGTCGAATACTTTGAGAGGTGGCCTGAGTGCGCTCCTCCCCGCCCTTCCCACCCTCCTACGTCAAACTGTCTGAGCTGGAAGAGGGGAAAGGGGGCGGGTACTGTGTGCAGATATTTCTCAACTATAGTCTTCAATAACAAGTGTCGAATACTTTGAGAGGTGGCCTGAGTGCGCTCCTCCCCGCCCTCCCCCCCTCCTACGTCAAACTGTTTGAGCTGGAAGAGGGGGAAGGGGGCGGGTACTGCGTGCAGCTATTTCTCAACTATAGTCTTCAATAACAAGTGTCGAATATTTTGAGAGGTGGCCTGAGTGCGCTCCTCCCCGCCCTTCCCCCCCTCCTACGTCAAACTGTCTGAGCTGGAAGAGGGGAAAGGGGGCGGGTACTGCGTGCAGATATTTCTCAACTATAGTCTTTAAAAACAAGTGTCGAATACTTTGAGAGGTGGCCTGAGTGGGCTCCTCCCCCCCCTTCCCACCCTCCTACGTCAAACTGTCTGAGCTGGAAGAGGGGGAAGGGGGCGGGTACTGCGTGCAGATATTTCTCAACTCTAGTCTTCAATAACAAGTGTCGAATACTTTGGGAGGTGGCCTGAGTGCGCTCCTCCCCCCCCTTCCCCCCATCTTACGTCAAATTGTCTGAGCTGGAAGAGGGGGAAGGGGGCAGGTACTGCGTGCAGCTTTTTCTCAACCATAGTCTTTAAAAACAAGTGTCGAATACTTTGAGAGATGGCCTGAGGTCGCTCCTCCCCCCCCCTTCCCACCCTCCTACGTCAAACTGTCTGAGCTGGAAGAGGGGAAAGGGGGCGGGTACTGCGTGCAGATATTTCTCAACTATAGTCTTCAATAACAAGTGTCGAATACTTTGAGAGGTGGCCTGAGTGCGCTCCTCCCCCCCCCTTCCCCCCCACCTACGTCAAACTGTCTGAGCTGGAAGAGGGGAAAGGGGGCGGGTACTGCGTGCAGATATTTCTCAACTATAGTCTTCAATAACAACTGTCGAATACTTTGAGAGGTGGCCTGAGTGCGCTCCTCCCCCCCCCCTTCCCACCCTCCTACGTCAAACTGTCTGAGCCGGAAGAGGGGGAAGGGGGCGGGTACTGCGTGCAGCTATTTCTCAACTATAGTCTTTAAAAACAAGTGTCGAATACTTTGAGAGGTGGCCTGTGTGCGCTCCTGCCCCCCCCCCCTTCCCCCCTCCTACGTCAAACTGTCTGAGCTGGAAGAGGAGAAAGGGGGCGGGTACTGCGTGCAGATATTTCTCAACTATAGTCTTCAATAACAAGTGTCGAATACTTTGAGAGGTGGCCTGAGTGCGCTCCTCCCCGCCCTCCCCCCCTCCTACGTCAAACTGTCTGAGCTGGAAGAGGGGGAAGGGGGCGGGTACTGCGTGCAGCTATTTCTCAACTATAGTCTTCAATAACAAGTGTCGAATACTTTGAGAGGTGGCCTGAGTGCGCTCCTCCCCTTCCTTCCCCCCCTCCTACGTCAAACTGTCTGAGCTGGAAGAGGGGGAAGGGGGTGGGTACTGCGTGCAGATATTTCTCAACTATAGTCTTCAATAACAAGTGTCGAATACTTTGAGAGGTGGCCTGAGTGCGCTCCTCCCCCCCAATTCCCCCCCTCCTACGACAAACTGTCTGAGCTGGAAGAGGGGGAAGGGGGCGAGTACTGCGTGCAGATATTCCTCAACTATAGTCTTCAATAACAAGTGTCGAATACTTTGAGAGGTGGCCTGAGTGCGCTCCTCCCCGCCCTTCCCACCCTCCTACGTCAAACTGTCTGAGCTGGAAGAGGGGAAAGGGGGCGGGTACTGTGTGCAGATATTTCTCAACTATAGTCTTCAATAACAAGTGTCGAATACTTTGAGAGGTGGCCTGAGTGCGCTCCTCCCCGCCCTCCCCCCCTCCTACGTCAAGCTGTTTGAGCTGGAAGAGGGGGAAGGGGGCGGGTACTGCGTGCAGCTATTTCTCAACTATAGTCTTCAATAACAAGTGTCGAATATTTTGAGAGGTGGCCTGAGTGCGCTCCTCCCCGCCCTTCCCCCCCTCCTACGTCAAACTGTCTGAGCTGGAAGAGGGGAAAGGGGGCGGGTACTGCGTGCAGATATTTCTCAACTATAGTCTTTAAAAACAAGTGTCGAATACTTTGAGAGGTGGCCTGAGTACGCTCCTCCCCAACCCCCTTCCCCCCCTCCTACGTCAAACTGTCTGAGCTGGAAGGGGGGAAAGGGGGCGGGTACTGCGTGCAGATATCTCTCAACTATAGTCTTTAAAAACAAGTGTCGAATACTTTGAGGGGTGGCCTGAGTGCGCTCCTCCCCCCCCTTCCTCCCTCCTACGTCACACTGTCTGAGCTTGAAGAGGGGGAAGGGGGCAGGTACTGCGTGCAGATATTTCTCAACTATAGGCTTCAATAACAAGTGTCGAATACTTTGAGAGGTGGCCTGAGTGCGCTCCTCCCCCCCCTTCCCCCCCTCCTACGTCAAACTGTCTGAGCAGGAAGAGGGGAAAGGGGGCGGGTACTGCGTGCAGATATTTCTCAACTATAGGCTTCAATAACAAGTGTCAAATACTTTGAGAGGTGGCCTGAGAGCGCTCCTCCCCCCCTTCCCCCCCTCCTACGTCAAACTGTCTGAGCTGGAAGAGGGGAAAGGGGGCTGGTACTGCGTGCAGATATTTCTCAACTATAGTCTTCAATAACAAGTGTCGAATACTTTGAGAGGTGGCCTGAGTGCGCTCCTTCCCCCCTTCCCCCCCTCCTACGTCAAACTGTCTGAGCTGGAAGAGGGGGAAGGGGGCGATTACTGCGTGCAGCTATTTCTCAACTATAGTCTTTAAAAACAAGTGTCGAATACTTTGAGAGGTGGCCTGAGTGCGCTCCTCCCCCCCCCCCTTCCCCCCTCCTACGTCAAACTAACTGAGCTTGAAGAGGGGGATGGGGGCGGGTACTGCGTGCAGATATTTCTCAAATATTGGCTTCAATAACAAGTGTCGAATACTTTGAGAGGTGGCCTGAGTGCGCTCCTCCCCCCCCCCTTTCCCCCTCCTACGTCAAACTGTCTGAGCAGGAAGAGGGGGAAGGGGGCGGGTACTGCGTGCAGCTATTTCTCAACTATAGTCTTTAAAAACAAGTGTCGAATACTTTGAGAGGTGGCCTGAGGGCGCTCCTCCCCCCCCCCTTCCCCACCACCTACGTCAAACTGTCTGAGCTGGAAGAGGGGAAAGGGGGCGGGTACTACGTGCAGATATTTCTCAACTATAGTCTTCAATAACAAGTGTCGAATACTTTGAGAGGTGGCCTGAGTGCGCTCCTCCCCTTCCTTCCCCCCCTCCTACGTCAAACTGTCTGAGCTGGAAGAGGGGGAAGGGGGTGGGTACTGCGTGCAGATATTTCTCAACTATAGTCTTCAATAACAAGTGTCGAATACTTTGAGAGGTGGCCTGAGTGCGCTCCTCCCCCCCAATTCCCCCCCTCCTACGACAAACTGTCTGAGCTGGAAGAGGGGGAAGGGGGCGGGTACTGCGTGCAGATATTCCTCAACTATAGTCTTCAATAAAAAGTGTCGAATACTTTGAGAGGTGGCCTGAGTGCGCTCCTCCCCCACCCGCCCAATTCCCACCCTCCTACGACAAACTGTCTGAGCTGGAAGAGGGGGAAGGGGGCGGGTACTGCGTGCAGATATTCCTCAACTATATTCTTCAATAACAAGTGTCGAATACTTTGAGAGGTGGCCTGAGTGCGCTCCTTCCCGCCCTTCCCCACCTCCTACGTCAAACTGTCTGAGCTGGAAGAGGGGAAAGGGGGCGGGTACTGCGTGCAGATATTTCTCAACTATAGTCTTCAATAACAAGTGTCGAATACTTTGAGAGGTGGCCTGAGTGCGCTCCTCCCCGCCCTTCCCCCCCTCCTACATCAAACTGTCTGAGCTGGGAGAGGGGGAAGGGGCGGGTACTGCGTGCAGCTATTTCTCAACTATAGTCTTCAATAACAAGTGTCGAATACTTTGAGAGGTGGCCTGAGTGCGCTCCTCCCCGCCCTTCCCTTCCTCCTACGTCAAACTGTCTGAGCTGGAAGAGGGGAAAGGGGGCGGGTACTGCGTGCAGATATTTCTCAACTATAGTCTCCAATAACTAGTGTCGAATACTTTGAGAGGTGGCCTGAGTGCGCTCCTCCCCGCCCTCCCCCCCTCCTACGTCAGACTGTCTGAGCTGGAAGAGGGGAAAGGGGGCGGGTACTGCGTGCAGATATTCCTCAACTATAGTCTTCAATAACAAGTGTCGAATACTTTGAGAGGTGGCCTGAGTGCGCTCCTCCCCGCCCTTCCCTCCCTCCTACGTCAAACTGTCTAAGCTGGAAGAGGGGAAAGGGGGCGGGTACAGCGTGCAGATTTTTCTCAACTATAGTCTCCAATAAAAAGTGTCGAATACTTTGAGAGGTGGCCTGAGTACGCTCCTCCCCCCCCCTTCCCCCCCACCCACGTCAAACTGTCTGAGCTGGAAGAGGGGGAAGGGGGCGGGTACTGCGTGCAGATATTCCTCAACTATAGTCTTCAATAACAAGTGTCGAATACTTTGAGAGGTGGCCTGAGTGCGCTCGTCCCCGCCCTTCCCTCCCTCCTACGTCAAACTGTCTGAGCTGGAAGAGGGGGAAGGGGGCGGGTACTGCGTGCAGATATTTCTCAACTATAGTCTTCAATAACAAGTGTCGAATACTTTGGGAGGTGGCCTGAGTGCTCTCCTCCCCCCCCTTCCCTCCCTCCTACGTCAAACTGTCTGAGCTTTAAGAGGGGGAAGGGGGCGGGTACTGCGTGCAGATATTTCTCAACTATAGTCTTTAAAAACAAGTGTCGAATACCTTGAGAGATGGCCTGAGTGCGCTCCTCCCCCCCCCTTCCCCCTCACCTACGTCAAACTGTCTGAGCTGGAAGAGGGGAAAGGGGGCGGGTACTGCGTGCAGATATTTCTCAACAATAGTCTTCAATAACAAGTGTCGAATACTTTGAGAGGTGGCCTGAGTGGGCTCCTCCCCCCCCTTCCCACCCTCCTACGTCAAACTGTCTGAGCTGGAAGAGGGGTAAGGGGGCGGGTACTGTGTGCAGATATTTCTCAACTATAGTCTTCAATAACAAGTGTCGAATACTTTGGGAGGTGGCCTGAGTGCGCTCCTCCCCCCCCTTCCCCCCATCTTACGTCAAATTGTCTGAGCTGGAAGAGGGGGAAGGGGGCAGGTACTGCGTGCAGCTATTTCTCAACTATAGTCTTTAAAAACAAGTGTCGAATACTTTGAGAGATGGCCTGAGGTCGCTCCTCCCCCCCCCTTCCCACCCTCCTACGTCAAACTGTCTGAGCTGGAAGAGGGGAAAGAGGCCGGGTACTGCGTGCAGATATTTCTCAACTATAGTCTTCAATAACAACTGTCGAATACTTTGAGAGGTGGCCTGAGTGCGCTCCTCCCCCCCCCTTCCCACCCTCCTACGTCAAACTGTCTGAGCCGGAAGAGGGGGAAGGGGGCGGGTACTGCGTGCAGCTATTTCTCAACTATAGTCTTTAAAAACAAGTGTGGAATACTTTGAGAGGTGGCCTGAGTGCGCTCCTGCCCCCCCCCCTTCCCCCCTCCTACGTCAAACTGTCTGAGCCGGAAGAGGGGGAAGGGGGTGGGTACTGCGTGCAGATATTTCTCAACTATAGTCTTCAATAACAAGTGTCGAATACTTTGAGAGGTGGCCTGAGTGCGCTCCTCCCCCCCAATTCCCCCCCTCCTACGACAAACTGTCTGAGCTGGAAGAGGGGGAAGGGGGCGGGTACTGCGTGCAGATATTCCTCAACTATAGTCTTCAATAAAAAGTGTCGAATACTTTGAGAGGTGGCCTGAGTGCGCTCCTCCCCCACCCGCCCAATTCCCACCCTCCTACGACAAACTGTCTGAGCTGGAAGAGGGGGAAGGGGGCGGGTACTGCGTGCAGATATTCCTCAACTATATTCTTCAATAACAAGTGTCGAATACTTTGAGAGGTGGCCTGAGTGCGCTCCTTCCCGCCCTTCCCCACCTCCTACGTCAAACTGTCTGAGCTGGAAGAGGGGAAAGGGGGCGGGTACTGCGTGCAGATATTTCTCAACTATAGTCTTCAATAACAAGTGTCGAATACTTTGAGAGGTGGCCTGAGTGCGCTCCTCCCCGCCCTTCCCCCCCTCCTACATCAAACTGTCTGAGCTGGGAGAGGGGGAAGGGGCGGGTACTGCGTGCAGCTATTTCTCAACTATAGTCTTCAATAACAAGTGTCGAATACTTTGAGAGGTGGCCTGAGTGCGCTCCTCCCCGCCCTTCCCTTCCTCCTACGTCAAACTGTCTGAGCTGGAAGAGGGGAAAGGGGGCGGGTACTGCGTGCAGATATTTCTCAACTATAGTCTCCAATAACTAGTGTCGAATACTTTGAGAGGTGGCCTGAGTGCGCTCCTCCCCGCCCTCCCCCCCTCCTACGTCAGACTGTCTGAGCTGGAAGAGGGGAAAGGGGGCGGGTACTGCGTGCAGATATTCCTCAACTATAGTCTTCAATAACAAGTGTCGAATACTTTGAGAGGTGGCCTGAGTGCGCTCCTCCCCGCCCTTCCCTCCCTCCTACGTCAAACTGTCTAAGCTGGAAGAGGGGAAAGGGGGCGGGTACAGCGTGCAGATTTTTCTCAACTATAGTCTCCAATAAAAAGTGTCGAATACTTTGAGAGGTGGCCTGAGTACGCTCCTCCCCCCCCTTCCCCCCCACCCACGTCAAACTGTCTGAGCTGGAAGAGGGGGAAGGGGGCGGGTACTGCGTGCAGATATTCCTCAACTATAGTCTTCAATAACAAGTGTCGAATACTTTGAGAGGTGGCCTGAGTGCGCTCGTCCCCGCCCTTCCCTCCCTCCTACGTCAAACTGTCTGAGCTGGAAGAGGGGGAAGGGGGCGGGTACTGCGTGCAGATATTTCTCAACTATAGTCTTCAATAACAAGTGTCGAATACTTTGGGAGGTGGCCTGAGTGCTCTCCTCCCCCCCCTTCCCTCCCTCCTACGTCAAACTGTCTGAGCTTTAAGAGGGGGAAGGGGGCGGGTACTGCGTGCAGATATTTCTCAACAATAGTCTTTAAAAACAAGTGTCGAATACCTTGAGAGATGGCCTGAGTGCGCTCCTCCCCCCCCCCTTCCCCCTCACCTACGTCAAACTGTCTGAGCTGGAAGAGGGGAAAGGGGGCGGGTACTGCGTGCAGATATTTCTCAACAATAGTCTTCAATAACAAGTGTCGAATACTTTGAGAGGTGGCCTGAGTGGGCTCCTCCCCCCCCTTCCCACCCTCCTACGTCAAACTGTCTGAGCTGGAAGAGGGGTAAGGGGGCGGGTACTGTGTGCAGATATTTCTCAACTATAGTCTTCAATAACAAGTGTCGAATACTTTGGGAGGTGGCCTGAGTGCGCTCCTCCCCCCCCTTCCCCCCATCTTACGTCAAATTGTCTGAGCTGGAAGAGGGGGAAGGGGGCAGGTACTGCGTGCAGCTATTTCTCAACTATAGTCTTTAAAAACAAGTGTCGAATACTTTGAGAGATGGCCTGAGGTCGCTCCTCCCCCCCCCTTCCCACCCTCCTACGTCAAACTGTCTGAGCTGGAAGAGGGGAAAGAGGCCGGGTACTGCGTGCAGATATTTCTCAACTATAGTCTTCAATAACAACTGTCGAATACTTTGAGAGGTGGCCTGAGTGCGCTCCTCCCCCCCCCTTCCCACCCTCCTACGTCAAACTGTCTGAGCCGGAAGAGGGGGAAGGGGGCGGGTACTGCGTGCAGCTATTTCTCAACTATAGTCTTTAAAAACAAGTGTGGAATACTTTGAGAGGTGGCCTGAGTGCGCTCCTGCCCCCCCCCCCTTCCCCCCTCCTACGTCAAACTGTCTGAGCTGGAAGAGGAGAAAGGGGGCGGGTACTGCGTGCAGATATTTCTCAACTATAGTCTTCAATAACAAGTGTCGAATACTTTGAGAGGTGGCCTGAGTGCGCTCCTCCCCCCCTTCCCCCCTCCTACGTCAAACTGTCTGAGCTGGAAGAGAGGGAAGGGGGCAGGTACTGCGTGCAGCTATTTCTCAACTATAGTCTTCAATAACAAGTGTCGAATACTTTGAGAGGTGGCCTGAGTGCGCTCCTCCCCGCCCTTCCCCCCCTCCTACGTCAAACTGTCTGAGCTGGAAGAGGGGAAAGGGGGCGGGTACTGCGTGCAGATATATCTCAACCATAGTCTTCAATAACAAGTGTCGAATACTTTGAGAGGTGGCCTGAGTTCGCTCCTCCCCCCCCTTGCCCGCCACCTACGTCAAACTGTCTGAGCTGGAAGAGGGGTAAGGGGGCGGGTACTGCGTGCAGATATTTCTCAACTATAGTCTTCAATAACAAGTGTCGAATACTTTGAGAGGTGACCTGAGTGCGCTCCTCCCCCCCGTCCCCCACTCGTACGTCAAACTGTCTGAGCTGGCAGAGGTGGAAGGGGGCGGGTACTGCGTGCAGATATTTCTCAACTATAGTCTTCAATAACAAGTGTCGAATACTTTGAGGGGTGACCTGAGTGCGCTCCTCCCTCCCGTCCCCCCCTCGTACGTCAAACTGTCTGAGCTGGAAGAGGGGGAAGGGGGCGGGTACTGCGTGCAGCTATTTCTCAACTATAGTCTTTAAAAACAAGTGTCGAATACTTTGAGCGGTGGCCTGAGTGCGCTCCTCCCCCCCCCCCTTCCCCCCTCCTACGTCAAACTAACTGAGCTTGAAGAGGGGGATGGGGGCGGGTACTGCGTGCAGATATTTCTCAAATATTGGCTTCAATAACAAGTGTCGAATACTTTGAGAGGTGGCCTGAGTGCGCTCCTCCCCCCCCCCTTTCCCCCTCCTTCGTCAAACTGTCTGAGCAGGAAGAGGGGGAAGGTGGCGGGTACTACGTGCAGCTATTTCTCAACTATAGTCTTTAAAAACAAGTGTCGAATACTTTCAGAGGTGGCCTGAGTGCGCTCCTCCCCTTCCTTCCCCCCCTCCTACGTCAAACTGTCTGAGCTGGAAGAGGGAGAAGGGAGTGGGTACTGCGTGCAGATATTTCTCAACTATAGTCTTCAATAACAAGTGTCGAATACTTTGAGAGGTGGCCTGAGTGCGCTCCTCCCCCCCAATTCCCCCCCTCCTACGACAAACTGTCTGAGCTGGAACAGGGGGAAGGGGGCCGGTACTGCGTGCAGATATTCCTCAACTATAGTCTTCAATAACAAGTGTCGAATACTTTGAGAGGTGGCCTGAGTGCGCTCCTCCCCCCCCCCAATTCCCCCGCTCCTACGTCAAACTGTCTGAGCTGGAAGAGGGGGAAGGGGGCGGGTACTGCGTGCAGATATTCCTCAACTATAGTCTTCAATAACAAGTGTCGAATACTTTGAGAGGTGGCCTGAGTGCGCTCCTCCCCGCCCTTCCCCCCCTCCTACGTCAAACTGTCTGAGCTGGAAGAGGGGAAAGGGGGTGGGTACTGCGTGCAGATATTTCTCAACTATAGTCTTCAATAACAAGTGTCGAATACTTTGAGAGGTGGCCTGAGTGCGCTCCTCCCCGCCCTTCCCCCCCTCCTACGTCAAACTGTCTGAGCTGGGAGAGGGGGAAGGGGCGGGTACTGCGTGCAGCTATTTCTCAACTATAGTCTTCAATAACAAGTGTCGAATACTTTGAGAGGTGGCTTGAGTGCGCTCCTCCCCGCACTTCCCCCCCTCCTACGTCAAACTGTCTGAGCTGGAAGAGGGGAAAGGGGGCGGGTACTGCGTGCAGATATTTCTCAGCTATAGTCTCCAATAACAAGTGTCGAATACTTTGAGAGGTGGCCTGAGTGGGCTCCTCCCCGCCCTTCCCCCCCTCCTACGTCAAACTGTCTGAGCTGGAAGAGGGGAAAGGGGGCGGGTACTGCGTGCAGATATTCCTCAACTATAGTCTTCAATAACAAGTGTCGAATACTTTGAGAGGTGGCCTGAGTGTGCTCCTCCCCGCCCTTCCATCCCTCCTACGTCAAACTGTCTGAGCTGGAAGAGGGGAAAGGGGGCGGGTACAGCGTGCAGATTTTTCTCAACTATAGTCTCCAATAACAAGTGTCGAATACTTTGAGAGGTGGCCTGAGTGCGCTCCTCCCCCCCCTTCCCAGCCACCCACGTCAAACTGTCTGAGCTGGAAGAGGGGAAAGGGGGCGGGTACTGCGTGCAGATATTCCTCAACTATAGTCTTCAATAACAAGTGTCGAATACTTTGAGAGGTGGCCTGAGTGCGCTCCTCCCCGCACTTCCCCCCCTCCTACGTCAAACTGTCTGAGCTGGAAGAGGGGGAAGGGGGCGGGTACTGCGTGCAGATATTTCTCAACTATAGTCTTCAATAACAAGTGTCGAATACTTTGGGAGGTGGCCTGAGTGCGCCCCTACCCCCCCCTTCCCTCCCTCCTACGTCAAACTGTCTGAGCTGGAAGAGGGGGAAGGGGGCGGGTACTGCGTGCAGATATTTCTCAACTATAGTCTTTAAAAACAAGTGTCGAATACCTTGAGAGATGGCCTGAGTGCGCTCCTCCCCCCCCCCTTCCCCCTCACCTACGTCAAACTGTCTGAGCTGGAAGAGGGGAAAGGGGGCGGGTACTGCGTGCAGATATTTCTCAACTATAGTCTTCAATAACAAGTGTCGAATACTTTGAGAGGTGGCCTGAGTGGGCTCCTCCCCCCCCTTCCCACCCTCCTACGTCAAACTGTCTGAGCTGGAAGAGGGGTAAGGGGGCGGGTACTGCGTGCAGATATTTCTCAACTATAGTCTTCAATAACAAGTGTCGAATACTTTGAGAGGTGACCTGAGTGCGCTCCTCCCCCCCGTCCCCCCCTCGTACGTCAAACTGTCTGAGCTGGCAGAGGTGGAAGGGGGCGGGTACTGCGTGCAGATATTTCTCAACTATAGTCTTCAATAACAAGTGTCGAATACTTTGAGGGGTGACATGAGTGCGCTCCTCCCTCCCGTCCCCCCCTCGTACGTCAAACTGTCTGAGCTGGAAGAGGGGGAAGGGGGCGGGTATTGCGTGCAGCTATTTCTCAACTATAGTCTTTAAAAACAAGTGTCGAATACTTTGAGCGGTGGCCTGAGTGCGCTCCTCCCCGCCCTTCCCCCCCTCCTACGTCAAACTGACTGAGCTGGAAGAGGGGGAAGGGGGTGGGTACTGCGTGCAGATATTTCTCAACTATAGTCTTCAATAACAAGTGTCGAATACTTTGGGAGGTGGCCTGAGTGCGCTCCTCCCCCCCCCTTCCCCCCCTCCTACGTCAAACTGTCTGAGCTGGAAGAGGGAAAAGGGGGCGGGTACTGCGTGCAGATATTTCTCAACTATAGTCTTCAATAACAAGTGTCGAATACTTTGAGAGGTGGCCTGAGTGCGCTCCTCCCCCCCCCTTCCCCCTCTCCTACGTCAAACTGTCAGAGCTGGAAAAGGGGGAAGGGGGCGGGTACTGCGTGCAGATATATCTCAACTATAGTCTTCAATAACAAGTGTCGAATACTTTGAGAGGTGGCCTGAGTGCGCTCCTCCCCCCCCTTCCGCCCCTCGTACGTCAAACTGTCTGAGCTGGAAGAGGGGGAAGGGGGCGGGTACTGCGTGCAGATATTTCTCAACTATAGTCTTTAAAAACAAGTGTCGAATACTTTGAGAGGTGGCCTGGGTGCGCTCCTCCCCCCCCCCTTCCCCCCCTCCTACGTCAAACTGTCTGAGCTTGAAGAGGGGGAAGGGGGCGGATACTGCGTGCAGCTATTTCTCAACTATAGTCTTTAAAAACAAGTGTCGAATACTTTGAGAGGTGGCCTGAGTGCGCTCCTCGCCCCCCCTTCCCACCCTCCTACGTCAAACTGTCTGAGCTGGAAGAGGGGGAGGGGGGCGGGTACTGCGTGCAGCTGTTTCTCAACTATAGTCTTTAAAAACTAGTGTCGAATACTTTGAGAGGTGGCCTGAGTGCGCTCCTCCCCCCCCCTTCCCCCCCACCTACGTCAAACTGTCTGAGCTGGAAGAGGGGGAAGGGGGCGGGTACTGCGTGCAGCTATTTCTCAACTATAGTCTTTAAAAACAAGTGTCGAATACTTTGAGAGGTGGCCTGAGTGCGCTCCTCCCCCCCCCCTTGCCCCCCACCAACGTCAAACTGTCTGAGCTGGAAGAGGGGGAAGGGGGCGGGTACTGCGTGCAGATATTTCTCAACTATAGTCTTCAATAACAAGTATCGAATACTTTGAGAGGTGGCCTGAGTGCGCTCCTCCCCCCCCCTGCCCCCCTCCTACGTCAAACAGTCTGCGCTGGAAGAGGGGGAAGGGAGCGGGTACTGCGTGCAGATATTTCTCAACTATAGTCTTCAATAACAAGTGTCGAATACTTTGAGAGGTGGCCTGAGTGCGCTCCTCCCCCCCTTCCCCCCCTCCTACGTCAAACTGTCTGAGCTGGAAGAGCGGGAAGGGGGCGGGTACTGCGTGCAGATATTTCTCAACTATAGTCTTCAATAACAAGTGTCGAATACTTTGAGAGGTGGCCTGAGTACGCTCCTCCCCCCCCTTCCCCCCCTCCTACGTCAAACTGTCTGAGCTGAGGGGGAAGGAGGAGGGTACTGCGTGCAGATATTTCTCAACTATAGTCTTCAATAACAAGTGTCGAATACTTTGAGAGGTGGCCTGATAGCGCTCCTCCCCCCCTTCCCGACCACCTACGTCAAACTGTCTGAGCTGGGAGAGGGGGAAGGGGGCGGGTACTGCGTGCAGATATTTCTCAACTATAGTCTTCAATAACAAGTGTCGAATACTTTGGGAGGTGGCCTGAGTGCGCTCCTCCCCCCCCTTCCCCCCCTCCTACGTCAAACTGTCTGAGCTGGAAGAGGGGGAAGGGGGCGGGTACTGCGTGCAGATATTTCTCAACTATAGTCTTCAATAACAAGTGTAGAATACTTTGAGAGGTGGCCTGAGAGCGCTCCTCCCCCCCTTCCCCCCCTCCTACGTGAAACTGTCTGAGCTGGAAGAGGGGGAAGGTGGCGGGTACTGCATGCAGATATTTCTCAACTATAGTCTTCAATAACAAGTGTCAAATACTTTTGAGAGGTGGCCTGAGAGCACTCCTCCCCCCCTTCCCCCCTTCCTACGTCAAAATGTCTGAGCTGGAAGAGGGGGAAGGGGGCGGGTACTGCGTGCAGATATTTCTCAACTATAGTCTTGAATAACAAGTGTCGAATACTTTGAGAGGTGGCCTGAGAGCACTCCTCCCCCCCTTCCCCCCCTCCTACGTCAAACTGTCTGAGCTGGAAGAGGGGGAAGGGGGTGGGTACTGCGTGCAGATATTTCTCAACTATAGGCTTCAATAACAAGTGTCGAATACTTTGAGAGGTGGCCTGAGTGCGCTTCTCCCCCCCTTCCCCCCCTCCTACGTCAAACTGTCTGAGCTTGAAGAATGGGTAGGGGGCGGGTACTGCGTGCAGATATTTCTCAACTATAGTCTTCAATAACAAGTGTCGAATACTTTGAGAGGTGGCCTGAGTGCGCTCCACCCCCCCCTTCCCCCCCTCCTACGTCGAACTGTCTGAGCTGGAAGAGGGGGAAGGGTTCGGGTACTGCGTGCAGATATTTCTCAACTATAGTCTTCAATAACAAGTGTCGAAAACTTTGAGAGGTGGCCTGACTGCGCTCCTCCCCCCCTTCCCCCGCTCCTACGTCAAACTGTCTGAGCTGGAAGAGGGGGAAGGGGCCGGGTACTGCGTGCAGATATTTCTCAACTATAGTCTTCAATAACAAGTGTCGAATACTTTGAGAGGTTGCCTGACTGCGTTCCTCCCCCCCTTCCCCCGCTCCTACGTCAAACTGTCTGAGCTGGAAGAGGGGAAGGGGGCGGGTATTGCGTGCAGATATTTCTCAACTATAGTCTTCAATAACAAGTGCCGAATACTTTGAGAGGTGGCCTGACTGCGCTCCTCCCCCCCTTCCCCCGCTCCTACGTCAAACTGTCTGAGCTGGAAGAGGGGGAAGGGGGCGGGTACTGCGTGCAGATATTTCTCAACCATAGTCTTCAATAACAAGTGTCGAATACTTTGAGAGGTGACCTGAGTGCGCTCCTCCCCCCCGTCCCCCCCTCCTACATCAAACTGTCTGAGCTGGAAGAGGGGGAAGGGGGCAGGTACTGCGTGCAGATATTTCTCAACTATAGTCTTCAATAGCAAGTGTCGAATACTTTGAGAGGTGGCCTGAGTGCGCTCCTCCCCCCCCTTCCCCCCCTCCTACGTCAAACTGTCTGAGCTGGAAGAGGGGGTAGGGGGCGGGTACTGCCTGGAGATATTTCTCAACTATAGTCACCAATAACAAGTGTCGGATACTTTGAGAGGTGGCCTGAGTGCGCTTCTCCCCCCCCCTTCCACCCTCCTACGTCAAACTGTCTGAGCTGGAGGAGGGGGTAGGGGGCGGGTACTGCGTGCAGCTATTTCTCAACTATAGTCTTCAATAACAAGTGTCGAATACTTTGAGAGGTGGCCTGAGTGCGCTCCTCCCCCCCTTCCCCCCCTCCTACGTCAAACTGTCTGAGCTTGAAGAATGGGTAGGGGGCGGGTACTGCGTGCAGATATTTCTCAACTATAGTCTTCAATAACAAGTGTCGAATACTTTGAGAGGTGGCCTGAGTGCGCTCCACCCCCCTCTTCCCCCCCTCCTACGTCGAACTGTCTGAGCTGGAAGAGGGGGAAGGGTTCGGGTACTGCGTGCAGATATTTCTCAACTATAGTCTTCAATAACAAGTGTCGAAAACTTTGAGAGGTGGCCTGAGTGCGCTCCTCCGCCTCCTCCCCCCTCCTACGTCAAACTGTCTGAGCTGGAAGAGGGGGAAGGGGGCGGGTACTGCGTGCAGATATTTCTCAACTATAGTCTTCAATAACAAGTGTCGAATACTTTGAGAGGTGACCTGAGTGCGCTCCTCCCCCCCGTCCCCCCCTCCTACGTCAAACTGTCTGAGCTGGAAGAGGGGGAAGGGGGCGGGTACTGCGTGCAGATATTTCTCAACTATAGTCTTCAATAACAAGTGTCGAATACTTTGAGAGGTGGCCTGAGTGCGTTCCTCCCCCCCCTTCCCCCCCTCCTACGTAAAACTGTCTGTGCTGGAAGAGGGGGAAGGGGGCGGGTACTGCGTGCAGATATTTCTCAACCATAGTCTTCAATAACAAGTGTCGAAAACTTTGAGAGGTGGCCTGAGTGCGCTCCTCCCCGCCCTTCCGCCCCTCCTACGTCAAACTGTCTGAGCTGGAAGAGGGGGAAGGGGCCGGGTACTGCGTGCAGATATTTCTCAACCATAGTCTTCAATAACAAGTGTCGAATACTTTGAGAGGTGACCTGAGTGCGCTCCTCCCCCCCGTCCCCCCCTCCTACGTCAAACTGTCTGAGCTGGACGAGGGGGAAGGGGGCGGGTACTGTGTGCAGATATATCTCAACCATAGTCTTCAATAACAAGTGTCGAATACTTTGAGAGGTGACCTGAGTGCGCTCCTCCCCCCCGTCCCCCCCTCGTACGTCAAACTGTCTGAGCTGGCAGAGGGGGAAGGGGGCGGGTACTGCGTGCAGATATTTCTCAACCATAGTCTTCAATAACAAGTGTCGAATACTTTGAGAGGTGACCTGAGTGCGCTCCTCCCCCCCGTCCCCCCCTCGTACGTCAAACTGTCTGAGCTGGCAGAGGGGGAAAGGGCGGGTACTGCGTGCAGATATTTCTCAACCATAGTCTTCAATAACAAGTGTCGAATACTTTGAGAGGTTGCCTGAGTGCGTTCCTCCCCCCCCTTCCCCCCCTCCCATGTCAAACTGTCTGAGCTGGAAGAGGGGAAGGGGGCGGGTACTGCGTGCAGATATTTCTCAACCATAGTCTTCAATAACAAGTGTCGAATACTTTTAGAGGTGACCTGAGTGCGCTCCTCCCCCCCGTCCCCCCCTCCTACGTCAAACTGTCTGAGCTGGCAGAGGGGGAATGGGGCGGGTACTGCGTGCAGATATTTCTCAACTATAGTCTTCAATAACAAGTGTCGAATACTTTGAGAGGTGGCCTGAGTGCGTTCCTCCCCCCCCCCTTTCCCCCCTCCTACGTCAAACTGTCTGAGCTGGAAGAGGGGGAAG
Source organism: Schistocerca piceifrons (assembly GCF_021461385.2). Taxonomy (NCBI): domain Eukaryota; kingdom Metazoa; phylum Arthropoda; class Insecta; order Orthoptera; family Acrididae; genus Schistocerca; species Schistocerca piceifrons. Next base: position 138,292,320 of record NC_060144.1, read on the forward strand.
GGGGAGGGTACTGCGTGCAGATATTTCTCAACCATAGTCTTCAATAACAAGTGTCGAATACTTTGAGGGGTGACCTGAGTGCACTCCTCCCCCCCGTCCCCCCCTCGTGCGTCAAACTGTCTGAGCTGGCAGAGGGGGAAGGGGGCGGGTACTGCGTGCAGATATTTCTCAACTATAGTCTTCAATAACAAGTGTCGAATACTTTGAGAGGTGGCCTGAGTGCGTTCCTCCCCCCCCCTTCCCCCCCTCATACGTCAAACTGTCTGAGCTGGAAGAGGGGGAAGGGGGCGGGTACTGCATGCAGATATTTCTCAACCATAGTCTTCAATAACAAGTGTCGAATAGTTTGAGAGGTGACCTGAGTGCGCTCCTCCCCCCCGTCCCCCCCTCCTACGTCAAACTGTCTGAGCTGGACGAGGGGGAAGGGGGCGGGTACTGCGTGCAGATATATCTCAACCATAGTCTTCAATAACAAGTGTCGAATACTTTGAGAGGTGACCTGAGTGCGCTCCTCCCCCCCGCCCCCCCCTCGTACGTCGAACTGTCTGAGCTGGCAGAGGGGGAAGGGGGCGGGTACTGCGTGCAGATATTTCTCAACTATAGTCTTCAATAACAAGTGTCGAATACTTTGACAGGTGGCCTGAGTGCGTTCCTCCCCCCCCCCCTTCCCCCCCTCCTGTCTGAGCTGGAAGAGGGGGAAGGGGGCGGGTACTGCGTGCAGATATTTCTCAACCATAGTCTTCAATAACAAGTGTCGAATACTTTGAGAGGTGACCTGAGTGCGCTCCTCCCCCCCGTCCCCCCCTCGTACGTCAAACTGTCTGAGCTGGCAGAGGTGGAAGGGGGCGGGTACTGCGTGCAGATATTTCTCAACTATAGTCTTCAATAACAAGTGTCGAATACTTTGAGAGGTGACCTGAGTGCGCTCCTCCCCCCCGTCCCCCCCTCGTACGTCAAACTGTCTGAGCTGGCAGAGGGGGAAGGGGGCGGGTACTGCGTGCAGATATTTCTCAACTATAGTCTTCAATAACAAGTGTCGAATACTTTGAGAGGTGGCCTGAGTGCATTCCTCCCCCCCCCCTTCCCCCCACCTACGTCAAACTGTCTGAGCTGGAAGAGCGGGAAGGGGGCGGGTACTGCGTGCAGATATTTCTCAACCATAGTCTTCAATAACAAGTGTCGAATACTTTGAGAGGTGACCTGAGTGCGCTCCTCCCCCCCGTCCCCCCCTCCTACGTCAAGCTGTCTGAGCTGGACGAGGGGGAAGGGGGCGGGTACTGCGTGCAGATATATCTCAACCATAGTCTTCAATAACAAGTGTCGAATACTTTGAGAGGTGACCTGAGTGCGCTCCTCCCCCCCCGTCCCCCCCTCCTACGTCAAACTGTCTGAGCTGGACGAGGGGGAAGGGGGCGGGTACTGCGTGCAGATATATCTCAACCATAGTCTTCAATAACAAGTGTCGAATACTTTGAGAGGTGACCTGAGTGCGCTCCTCCCCCCCGTCCCCCCCTCCTACGTCAAACTGTCTGAGGTGGAAGAGGTGGAAGGGGGCGGGTACTGCATGCAGATATTTCTCAACTATAGTCTTCAATAACAAGTGTCGAATACTTTGAGAGGTGACCTGAGTGCGCTCCTCCCCCCCGTCCCCCCCTCCTACGTCAAACTGTCTGAGCTGGAAGAGGGGGAAGGGGGCGGGTACTGCGTGCAGATATTTCTCAACCATAGTCTTCAATAACAAGTGTCGAATACTTTGAGAGGTGACCTGAGTGCGCTCCTCCCCCCCGTCCCCCCCTCCTACGTCAAACTGTCTGAGTTGGAAGAGGTGGAAGGGGGCGGGTACTGCGTGCAGATATTTCTCAACTATAGTCTTCAATAACAAGTGTCGAATACTTTGAGAGGTGGCCTGAGTGCGCTCCTCCCCCCCCCGTCCCCCCCTCCTACGTCAAACTGTCTGAGGTGGAAGAGGGGGTAGGGGGCGGGTACTGCGTGCAGATATATCTCAACCATAGTCTTCAATAACAAGTGTCGAATACTTTGAGAGGTGACCTGAGTGCGCTCCTCCCCCCCCCCGTCCCCCCCTCCTACGTCAAACTGTCTGAGCTGGAAGAGGGGCCAAGGGGGCGGGTACTGCGTGCAGATATTTCTCAACTATAGTCTTCAATAACAAGTGTCGAATACTTTGAGAGGTGGCCTGAGTGCGCTCCTCCCCCCCGTCCCCCCCTCCTACGTCAAACTGTCTGATGTGGTAGAGGGGGTAGGGGGCGGGTACTGCGTGCAGATATATCTCAACCATAGTCTTCAATAACAAGTGTCGAATACTTTGAGAGGTGACCTGAGTGCGCTCCTCCCCCCCCCCCCCCCCGTCCCCCCCTCCTATGTCAAACTGTCTGAGCTGGAAGAGGGGCCAAGGGGGCGTGTACTGCGTGCATATATTTCTCAACTATAGTCTTCAATAACAAGTGTCGAATACATTGAGAGGTGGCCTGAGTGCGCTCCTCCCCCCCGTCCCCCCCTCCTACGTCAAACTGTCTGAGGTGGAAGAGGGGGTAGGGGGCGGGTACTGCGTGCAGATATATCTCAACCACAGTCTTCAATAACAAGTGTCGAATACTTTGAGAGGTGACCTGAGTGCGCTCCTCCCCCCCCTTCCCCCCCTCCTACGTCAAACTGTCTGAGCTGGAAGAGGGGGAAGGGGGCGGGTACTGCGTGCAGATATTTCTCAACTATAGTCTTTAATAACAAGTGTCGAATACTTTGAGAGGTGGCAGTACTCTTCGAAACAAGAAAATTATGTCCAATAAACATCGGTCCTGAAATGCATACTTTCTGGGATAAACACGTGTTTACGGGAGGTCAATTCAGGACAATGCACCCTTCTCCCCTCCGACGTAAGAAATGAAGCAAACTTTGAAGTATACCCGGTTGTTGTACCTGCTGGCAAGCATTGGAGACGCCACCTTTAGTGTCTGCACATCTTTGATACGCCTGGCGTAGACAATTCCTTCAATTGTCTGCATAAGCAAAAGTCTAGGGGCCTGAGGTCTGGGGAGCGAGGAGCCCAATGTGTGGAGCCGTCCCGACCAATCCAGCGGTCTTGAAATGTCTGCGTCAGATGTTCACGCACATTGTGACGAAAGTGTGCTGGTGCGCTATCACGCATAAACCACATTTGTATTCCTCCAGCAAGGTAGGCAATGCACTAATGATAAAGTCCAGATGAAGTGCCGCGGTTAACCTTTATGGTAGCACGTATGGACATATTAATCTATTACCAGGTACACCTACACATACATTGATTGAGAACTCGTGTTGCCCTCTTTTTTGAGTTGCTTGGGTGTTTACATCTGCCCATTCATTCCGGTTACAGAAATTCACAAAAACATATCTTGTAAACCCTGCATCACCAGTACATAAAATCTCGGTTGCGAACAGTCGATCTGAGGCACACTACTGCAACAACTATTGACAGAACCGCCGTCTCTCATGATGATCCTATGGCCTTAGGGCCTGAACATGCTGTGGAAGATACGGTCATAGTAATTGCTCATGAAGTACTTCCCAGACAACAGAGTGAGACACCCCTTCTGCTGTTGCTAACCGTCGCACACTGGTCCCACAGGTTTCTACCACCGAACGTACCACACGCTCCTCCATGTCAGGCGTGTGGACTGTGCGGCGCCTTCCACCGACTGTCTTCCGAGATACAAGGAAACCTGCGTCCCTCAGACGCTATAACAGTCTGTCGAACAGCTTATCGGAGGGCACTCTGCACTGTGGATATTTTTCAGCAACCATAGCAGGATATCACATCCGCCATTTGACTTGTCGAGTAGTAGCTTTCCATTGTTAACAGGTGATGGAAGAGAGAAAACGTAAACGTACTACACCATTTGTACGTACAAACAGCGTGCCCGCCCGGCATACCATGCGGTCTAACGCTCTGCTTCCCGAGCGGGAAGGCGTGCCGGTCGCAGACACGAATCCACCCGGCTGATTATTGTCGACGTCCAGTATGCCAGCCAGCTTGTGGATGATTTTTATAAGGCGCTGCAGTCATGGACGGTGCGGCTGGCCCCGGCGGGTGTTCGAGTCCTCTTTCGGGCATGGGTGTGTGTTTGTTCTTAGGGTAATTTAGGTTAAGTAGTGTGTAAGCTTAGGGGCTGATGACCTTAGCAGTTAAGTCCCATAAGATTTCACACACATCTGAACATTTTTGATGATTTTTAAGACGGTTTTCCATCTCCCCCGGCGAATGCGGACTGGTTTCCCCTATTCTTCCTCACACTACGTCGGCGATTGCTGCGCAAACACTGTCTCCACATACGCGTACACCATAATTACTTTACAACGCAAACATTTGGGGTTACACTCGTCTGGTATGAGACGTTCCCTAAGGGGGTCCACTGGTGGTCGAACCGCACAATAAGCCTGGGAGCGGCGATGGGGTTGGTGGACTGCTGTAGCCTGTTGTGGGGTTGTGAACCACTGAGGGCTACGGCGGGACGAAGCCTCTCCGTCGTTTCTAGGTCCCCGGTTCAATACACAATACACACACAGGTAGAAACAGCGCAATAACAGTAAACACGTAAGTGAATCCGCGTTTGGAAGAAGGCAGAAAACACCATGACACATACCCATGACTGGCAGCGCTGTACGATAAGGCACACAGACATGACGAAAACTAATGTAGCCTACAACACGACTCGAGCCACACAACTGACTGCACACCACCTACTGGTAGGCAGATTACTGTGAGAAGGGCATCACAACACCCTTCAGACACATTTAACGGAGCGCCAATGCAACGACTGTGCTAATGTTCGCCGGCCGTGCGGTTCTAGCCGCTTCAGTCTGGAACCGCGTGATCGCTACGGTCGCAGGTTCGAATCCTGCCTCTGGCATGGATGTGTGTGATGTCCTTAGGTTAGTTAGGTTTAAGTAGTTCTAAAGTTCTAGGGGACTGATGACGACAGGTGTTAAGTCCCGTGGTACTCAGAGCCATTTTGCTAATGTTCGCAACAAGCGTTTCGGAGTCCTTCCTATGAACACATGTTTATCTCGGAAGATATGCGCTTCGGACCCACGTTTCGAAGAGTCTACCACTTCCCAAAATACTCGACACTTTTTTTGTGTACCCTTTATACATACAATATTATTTGATTACATTTGGCACACTGACGACGTGATAAAATTTATATCTGTCACAAGCACGGACAGACAGAAAGTTTTTCAGATTTTCGTCACGTAATTTTCCCACGTAATAGCAACTTATTTAGTCTCATAATCGATAAAAGCCTTCCACACATGTATGTTGATCTAAACTCTGATATTATGTTTGCAACCTCTCAGTACAGAGACATGGAAATTCTTCCCAAGAAAAACAATGTAGAGCTCGTGGAGAGTTTTAACGTAAATGAATTTGTCTTAAACGGGAATAACACTGCATATTGACAAACTGCAGCAGCAGATGAACAGGGCCGCTTTCAAATAAAATGATCAGTGATCTCGAAAACAGCTCAAAAACAATCGTAACAGTGGCAGTGTCCTCAAACGTTTAGATACGTTTTCCTGTGATATTTATAAAGCCATAATGGATTGTTCCAAATCCGCGTTTATTTACCGCCATTGAGGTTAGGGTAATGGAGGTGCTCCTTGTCAGAAGCTTTCCCTTCTACAAAACTTGCTTTTCACCTGGCAGTGTGTTACTGAAGACCGTCTGCAGCTCACTCTGTCTAAAATGCAAGATCTGGAATCCATTCCACAGCTTCTAATTTTCGTTCTTGCTTTCCTTTTTATTTCAAAAATTCAGCATTAGAGAAATCTTATGTCGGAAACTCGTCCCAGGCGTGTCGTTTTATTTAACGGTCGTACTTCATAGTATTATATGACGTCTCCATACTTTTCATTCAGTTCCATTGCAACTGACGATTTAATATAACGTGCAACTTCAGAAAATTTACTATTTGCACCACCATTTCCATCACGTGTCCACACCTACATATTTCCCATAAGGTACTTCGTGATGTACTGAACAATGAACTCCGTACAAATCTTGTGACGATCGTTATAATTTTTAGCTAATTACATCTTTAAATTCTTTCTGCTTGGCGTTGTAGTGACGTGCACAAAAAATTGTGGATTATGTGCCTTAATAAAAGATACTGTTATGCCTTCTACTCTGTGATTTTCACTCATTTTTAAAGGTTTGCGACGATAGATTGGTAGGCTGCATCTTTTTGCGCAAACAGCCACTGGATCATTGAACTTCTTTTGTGTCACGAACAAACAGCGTAGATTAAACATCAGGATTCTGCCACGCGGGATAGCCGCGTGGTCTCAGGCGTCTTGCCACGGTTTGCGCGGCTTCTCCTGTCGGAGGTTCGAGTCCTCCCTTGTGCATGTGTGTGTGTCTTGTCCTTAGCGTAAGTTAGTTTAAGTTAGAGTAAGTAGTGTGTCTACTGTATGATGTACCCACGGTCATGACGAATGAGGAGCTACATGAGACAATCAGATCACAAAATTTCGATGAAGTGGATGAACAGGAATTCAAAAACTCTTTCAAGTTGAAATTCAAAACAGCGCCTCGAGATCGTGATGTGGTACATCACGTGGCCGAGGTCTCTGCGCAACGTCAGTAGTGGGTTACAGATCGGGAGTCTCGGCACATAGGATCACGAGGGTGGTGCCTGCCATGGCAGTGAGAAGAGTACAAAGAAACATGCTATTAAGATCTATAGGGGCGTACAGAACATCTCCAGGAAGCGCACTATTAATTATAATGGGGCTCTGCTCTTTAGATATAAAAATACGAAAACAGGCAGCATGGTATTGGGTTAAGAAGGGGAACAACGCGAAAATAGAGAATATCCTGGGAGCACTGGTGAGGGACAAGGGAGAAATACGCAGAAGGGGCGAGGACTTATGGCAGCAGTCTTGGGAAACAGACGAAACTGGCAGAAGAACCTTTGGGTTCCTGCCAAATGTAAAAGAAAGGCTAGGGATGAAGTACTTCGAGCCAACACGGGGTCTAATACACTTTCTCACTGGTCATGGGCCCTGCCCGACATACTTGTGTCGGTTTGGGAAAAAGGCTACACCCGAGTGTGACTGTGGTGCTTCGGAGGGCACTCCCGACCATGTGGTTTACGAGTGCCCCCTTTTCGACGATGTAGCAGTGACACTAAGACAACAGCTTCCACATAACAACACATATGACCTATTAAGACATGAAGGAACTTTTGAAACTCTAAACAGACTGGCAAATGAGGTATCACGAAAAGTACTGATGGCATACTTGGGGGATTTTCACGACTAATGACATATACCGAACGTGTCCAGTTATCCTGATCCTATACCGCCTGTGCGTGGACAGGCCGACTTTTCAGTTGCAATCCTCCACGTGCAGGACTAGGTGGACCAGGGTACACTAATTAAGACTAAAGCACCGGAATTGACGTAGGTTAGTACAGTAGTTGTAGCTTTAGATGTAGATACTAAGTTAGGAACCTGCAGCGACAAACAATCTTGGCCTGCCCAGTGTCAGGGGCACGCTCATCGGGATTAGCTCGATGAGCAGGGCCTAAAATAGTAGGTTTATATCTATGCTGACACTCTTGTAACGCTGTAGGCAGTTAGGAATTAACAAGTAGGAAGAAATTAACAATTAGCAAGTAGAATAGATTAATAGCTGTAGTCTGCCTATTATCCTGTAGTATCCTGTCTGTAGCTCACAATAATAAACATAGTGCTAATACAATAATAATAATGATAATTGCTGCTGAATAAAAATGGTTCAAATGGCTCTGAGCACTATGGGACTCAACTGCTGTGGACATCAGTCCCCTAGAACTTAGAACTACTTAAACCTAACCAACCTAAGGACATCACACACATCCATGCCCGAGGCAGGATTCGAACCTGCGACCGTAGCAGTCGCACGGTTCCGGACTGCGCGCCTAGAACATCGAGATCACCGAGGCCGGCGCTGCTGAATATCTAACATTGTAGAATTGTTATGACCCACTAATCACTAAGGTGGTGGGTTCCTTTTGTATAATTACTATTGATTTTGAATAAAGAATTTAAAAAAAAAAAAGGTTGTGTGTATGCCTAGGGACCGATGACCTCAGCAGTTTGGTCCCATAGAACAGCACAAATTTCCAAAATTTTCACGCTTCTGCCGAATTGAGGAATGTCGTGCATACCAAAATGAGCGATATTAAATTATAGAAGAGAGTGCCGCATCGCACTGCTAAGTGAAATTTCACGCTGGGGGAAGCCAAGCCTCGGACCGCACGCTGGCAGCACACTGTGCAAGTATGAAATTTTCACGCCGCCGCCGTCCTCCGTCCAAGGTGTAGAGGGATGAGGAGAGTTGGGGGAAGCGCTGAGGTATTTACTAGCACGCAAGAGCGTCCCAAGTATCTACAGAACGTAGCAGCAGAGGAGGGGGCTGGAGGAGGGGCTAAAGGGCGACTGTTATTACGTTCGCGGTGAATGAAAAATATTTCTAGCTTTGTTCAAACTGATACCGGATCCATACGCCTGCCTGCATGGCGGTGCAGGTTGCGATTTCGGTATGCGGATTCTTTTTGCTATCGTGAGACGGGGAGGAGCTGTGGGAGTAAGTGCCCTTCTCTGCTCTCTGTACTTTGCACCGTTCGCCCTTATGTTCAGACATGACGAGCTGGTAGGTTCGCGGACGAGATCGATTTTGCAAGTACTGAGCCGCCGTCTTATTTCGCCACAGCGCAGTGATAAGACATGGCAGCAAGGTGATTCAAATCCCCATCCCTTCCCTTGTAAGTGATTCTGGGGTAATCAGTTTCATTAGAAGAGAATCTACCTACAGCTACAGTTCCTAAAGTAAGAAGTCACTTAGAAATCAGTGTCTGACGCTTCATTGCATATAATGACACCGAGAAATACAACGCAGTATTTGCAGCGTAAATGAATAAATCAATTAAATTTAGATATTTTTAATGGCATTATAAAGACAAGTATCAACGAAAATGTTAATCTTCTTCACGGTGTTCAGGTAACAAGTTAGCTGTTGGGTTCCTCGCTCTGGTGTTCAACAATTACAGCGTAGACCGTGAAGAAAGCTGTATGTATCCCCTTATATTGTTTTGTTTACTCGATTATTGCTGAATCCTGCCTAGTTGTCGAATATAGCGTGTCTACGAAACCTGCTTTCTCGGATCGCTAGACAACAATTCAAGCAAATCGTATTAATGAGTTTTATTACGAAAAATAAATGATAATGCTTAACTTTGAGAAATACATAAGTGTGTCGCAAGCAAAGGACGACATGCAAAATAATTATGTTCTTCACTGTAACAATTCCACGATTGAGCTACACAGAATGTACGAGGAAAGTAATGAGCTTTGACGCTTGTATCTAGTTGCTAGTCTTGAAGCTGCTGTAGAACTGGGTCGCGACCAGTCGGAGCGTCGCTTATGTCCTCATCGCATAGAGGCCGCTGCTGTCGCGATGTTGTCCTGGAAAGGGGTCGATGAGCGTGCAACTGGCTGACGTCCTCTCACAGCCCCTTCTGCTCTAACGTTGCCGAGTGGCGTGCCGGCGCTTGACTTTACGCCGTAACAATTACTAAACTATTTGTCAATTCATGAACAGCAGCTTCTGTCCTTTACACTATAGAATTCTTACTGGCTTAACTGTGTCCATTCTGAGAACGGAGTTGAAAAAAAAAATAAAGAGAAAGATCGAGAGAGAGGGAAGGGAGGGCGAACTGCCACCTGTAAATATGTACAGTATATTCACGTAGCAGTAACTCTGTTCTGCATAGGTAATCATCCCCCGATGCGGATTTCCGCACGAACGTCTTATTTCGACTGCTTTCGTGCAGGCACTGCTCACTAATATGTAGCAGATTGCGTTCGACGAGGTAATTACGGAGCGCACCCCTTAAACGCCGCAGACACCACACAGCTCGGCTCTCTGTAGGGTACTGCCACACAGTATACACCACGTCAAATGCGGCAGTCCATCGTTGCTGCTTTCTACGCTTAGCTGGACTTCCCTGTAAGGCCCTCCATACAGTAATCAAATCAACTGAAAGACGTTGACGACGCGAGTCGGTATCTAGTCGCCTGCGCATCGTTTCCTGTGTGGTTGAACAGGATTCTGCAGATGGCGCGACTCCAGAGTGAGTCAAGTGACTCATCAGTACATCGCTCCCCACCTGTTACCAACCAGTTGCCAGCGACCTGGCTTCGAGTTACCATGTGATATGAGTTGCATCGCCTCGTCGAACACAGCTATGTATTGTTTTATTATGAAAACAAACGAGCAGGGTTTGAACATAAGCTTTGTACAGGAAGTGGAAAACATCCACTTTTGTACAAATATAGGCCTAAGCTCCCAGATTTGCGCAGAAAGGATTTGTCAGAGAAAGCGGTTTTCTGAATCGGGAAAAGAGGTTCAAATAACAGGTGCGTACGTTGGACTTCAGAAAATAAGTCACACATGTCATCCAAGGCTAAGACAAATGGTTTGTTGTCAGAACAGAGCAAATGATCCAGATTTCCTGCAGAGACAGTTCTGCCGCAGTACCGATAACAGGCCTATCACAGTGCCCGACTGTAATGGATCGGCTACGCTGGAGTATGCGAGACAGTTTGATTGATGATGTTGTTGCTGTGGTATTCAGTCCGAAGACGTACTCGTTTTGCTACTATGCCCTCTGCAAGCCTCCTCATCGTCAAGTAACTCCTCCAATATACATCCTCCTGAATCAGCATACTGTGTTCACCTCCCAGTCTTCCTCTACGATTCCTCCCCCTCCCAGCCCGCACTTCCATACACACACACTTCCATCCAGTACTAAATTGGTAATCCCTTGATGTCTCAGACTTTATCCTATTAACCAATCTCTTCTTCTACTCAGGTCGTGTCACAAATTATTTCTCCCCAGTTCTATTCAGTATCTCCTCATTAGTTATTTGATCTGCCGATCTAATCTTCTGCATTGTTCTGTAGCACCACATTTCAAAAGCTTCTATTCTCTTCTTGTTACGGCGTAAAGTCAGTGCCGGCACCACAGTCGGGAACGACAGAGAAGAGGAGGCTGTGAGAAGAGGTCAGCCAGTCGCTGACCGACGTCCCTCCAGGACGACAACGCAACAGCAGGTGAAGACGACATAAGCGCCGCGCCAAACCGGTGGTAGCAACTTCGATAGTAGCTGCAACGTTAGCCACTTCGTTAGCCGACGCATCGTAGCCTCTTCATTAGCAATCTCTACGTAGCAGAGATCAGCAGTCACTGCATGTTACCTATGTTTATCTATTCTGAAGAAGACTGATTATTTTGTATGTCGGCCTTTGCTTACGACACATCTGTGTAATTGTACTTGTGGATGATCGTGTATAAGTGAATACAAGAATTCTCAGACCCAAGTTAGATATTTGTACTTGTCTTGTTGTAATAAAATTCATGAATACGAGTAATTTGTCTAGCGGGCCGAGTATGCAGGATTCTTCTTGCCTAAGCTTTTTAATGTTCATGTTTCGCTTCCATACAAGGCTACACTCCGTACAAATACTTTCAGAAAAGTTGTTGTAACACTTGAATCTGTATTCGATGTTGATAGATTTCTCTCCTTCAGATAAAATTTTCTTGCCATTACTACTCTAAATTTTATATCCTGTCTACTTCGACACTCATGTTATTTTGCTGCCCTAAAAGTAAAACTCATCTACTAATTTTAGTGCCTTGTTACTTAATCTAATTCCCTCAACACCGCCTGATTTAATTCTACCACACTTCCTTATCTTTCTTTTGCTTTTGCTGATGTTCATCGTTCATCCTCCTTTCAAGACATGCTCTTCCAAGTCCGTTGCTTTCTCTGACAGAATTACAATATCATCGGCAAACATCAAAGTTTTCATTTCTTCTCCCTGGGCTTTAAATCCTACTCCAAATTTTTCTTTGGTTTCTTTTACAACTTGCTCAGTGTACAGACTGAATAACACTGGGGATTGACTACAGCCCTCTCTCACACCCTTCTAAACCACGGCTCTACTTTCATGCCTCTTGGCTCTTATAAGTGCCGTCTGGTTTCTGCACAAGTTGTAAACAGTCTTCCCGTCCCTGTATTCTACTCCTTCCACCTTCATTATTTTAAGGAGAGTATTCAAGTTAACGTTGTCAGAAGCTTCCAGTAAGTCTACAGATGCTACAAGTTGGTTTGGCTTTCCTTAATCTATCTTCTAAGATAAGTCGTAGCACAAAATTGGTAAGGCTTCCGTGGCCACTTGTTGACAAACTGCCTTTTGGTTTCTATCTCGGCTTCTCCGTTGGCCGAAGTTACCGAGACGGAAGCAACAGGCAGTTTGTCATAAATAAAATATGCCGTTTCAGTCTTCGATCGCTATTCATTATTTTCAATTACCGGTTTTGAGCTAGCTGCCCATCTTCAGATCATATATTGTAGTTACAGAGTAACTGAAGATGGGCAGCTAGCCCGAAACCGGTAGTTGAAAATCAAGAATAGCGATCGAAGACTGAAACGCCATATTTTATTTAATGAACGATCGCAGAATTCCCATTGACACAATCATGTCTAGTTTTGATAAGTTTGTCATAAGTCGTAGTGGCACTATTGCCTCGCGTATTCGTACATTTCTCCGGAATCCACACTGGTCTTCCACGAGGCCGGCTTCTACCAGTTTTATCATTCTTCTTTAAAGAATTCGTGTCAGAGTTTTGCAAACGTGATTTAATAAACTAATAGTTCGTTAATATTCACACTGTCAGCTCTTTCTTTCTTTGGAATTCGAATTATTATATTCTTCTTTGAATATGAGGCTATTTCTGCTGTCTCATACATCTTGCACATGAGATGGAAGTGAGTTTTCATGTGCGGCTCTCCCAAGACTGTCAGTAGTTACGACAGAATGTCGTCTGCTCTGCATGTTTTCGACCTGTGTCTTTCAGTGCTCTGCTAAGTTCTTCCTGCAGTATCACACCTCCCATCTCATGTTTGTCTACGTCCTCTTCCATTATTATAATATTGCCTTCAAGTACATCCCCCCTGTATAGACCCGCAATCTACTCCTTTCGTCTTTCAGCTTCCTCTTCTTTGGTTAAGACTGTTTCTTTTTTTCCAAAGACTTCTTTAATTTTCCTGTAAGCGGTATCGATCTTTCCCCTAGTGATATATGCTTCTAAACCATTGCGTACCGAGTGGGGTGGCGCAGTGGTTAGACACTGGACTCGCATTCGGGAGGGCGACGGTTCAATCCCGCGTCCGGTCATCCTGACTTAGGTTTTCCGTGATTTCCCTAAATCACTCCAGGCAAATGCCGGGATGGTTCCTCTGAAAGGGTACGGCCGACTTCCTTCCCAATCCTTCCCTAATCCGATGAGACCGATGACCACGCTGTCTGGTCTCCTTCCCCAAACCAACCAACCAACCATTGCGTTTGTCCTCTGGCCATTCCTGCTTAACCATTTTGCACTTCCTTTCAGCTTCATTTTTTGGACGTTTGTATTTCCTTTCACCTGATTCATTTACTGCATTTTTATATTTTCCCCTTTCATCAATTAAAGCCGGCCGGAGTGGCCGTGCGGTTCTAGGCGCTACAGTCTGGAGCAGGGTGACCTCTACGGTCGCAGGTTCGAATCCTGCCTCGGGCATGGATGTGTGTGGTGTCCTTAAGTTAGTTAGGTTTAATTCTAAGTTGAAGGCGACTCATGACCTCAGACGTTAAGTCGCATAGTGCTCAGAGCCATTTGAACCATTTTTTCATCAATTAAATTCCATACTAGGAGGTATGTACCGTCTGTGCATCCAACTGAAAGCAGTTTGTTTGTTGCCATACGCGTTTCGCTTCATTTGCTTTCACTTCGTTGCCTAGACGGTACATACCTCCAAGAATTTAAAGCAACTAAGGGAAAGACGGAAGACAGAAAAAAATTACAATAAATTCAATACTTCCACGGATTACTAGAAGGCTTGGCTTGTTACCTATTTGATCCTCTGCTTCCTTCACTTTTTGCAGCACGAGTCTCGTTACCTAAAAGCCCAAATTAAACAAAGATTATCCGTGAAATTCTGGCAATATAGTGACCAAATGCAACGTACCGTCCAGCAACGATGAAATGGTGCCAACAATTTGACCAAGGCTGCACAGACGTGAGTGGTGGTACTCAGGAAGTTCACAACTTGGACCATGTGATAACCCTGTTTTCGGCAAACTGAAAGAACAGCTTGAGGACGTTCAATCAGCACGGCTCCGCGACCAAGCAACGGACTTCTGTTGTCGAGGAACTGAATGACAGGGACAACGTTCCTACCGTTGTTTACACAGACTTAGTAACTACGCTGAAAAATAGAGTCAGGTATCTCTGTCACTTTGAAATGAATTGCAGCATTCGATAAAAGTTACTTGGGGTGCTATAATAATGTGTAACTTACTTTTTGAAGTTCTCTCGTAGTATACTGTACACTTGTTGTTTGAAGAGAAGAATTACTTGAATGGATGTAAATATACGAAGGAAAGGAAATCTTACCAGAAGTATTCTGTTGTGTGGCTAATAGCGCACGTGTCGTTATGTAAGATTACATTATCGCGGGTAAACAGTGAAAACGTTGGGAAAATTTCCAGAAGAGACACAAATCTTCGACAAGGGAAGAAATAACGGCGTTCACGTACAAATGATCGTGTAAAAACCAGTCTGTTCAAGCTCCGTGGTTGCTACAAACAGTCTGCAGTTTGTCTTTCTGGATATACTGAGGAACTGAGAATTGCCTTCGTTTTCTCATTTATCTGTATTAATTGAGTGGCACATGTTCCTCTGAGGTTGCATTTGTACTCAACGTACCTAGTGTAACAGAACGATACTGGAGTATTGCTGTTGCATATTGTATGTATTCGGTACTGTTTAACGCATATACCGAGACACTAGAAGTACCGTTTATTTGCTCCCTGAAACGTTTCGTTACTCGCCTTCCCAGCATGCAGTTCGTGCCAACTTGACAGTTCATCTTCTCAGCGGGCAACGTACCGAATACGTCACTGGCCACGTTTTCTTTCCCGCTTGCAGCTCGTGTCTCGCTCGGGCCGAGTCGGTAGCATTCGTAAGCCTCCAAATCCTTCCCTTCCGCCGTCCGGCAGATCGCCGGCTTTTCGATCCCCCACGTTGTCAAATGCGGGTCTTCACACGCTGCGGCGAGTGCCCGGAACACAGCAACTACCGTCCCGCGACCATTCGTCGTCCTGCCCCTCTCACTGCAGAGTTCGACCACTGTACAGGCGGTCGTTTCAGTCTGACCACCCGACAGCCGATCACCCACTACTACATCCAACAAACTGTGCCAAACAAGGCGGTGTTCTGCCTACTAGGGCAATTAGATATATCAATATTTTAAAACATTTCATTATGGGCTCTCGATATATCTAAAACGCAATCAATACATCGATATGTCGACGAAGAAAATATTAACATACCGACCAACAAAAATATCGGCTGCATATTGTAAATATACCGTCAGTTTTAGAGATATATACTTACGTACTGATTTATTATTAGATATTCTGTACACCAACAAGCCAGTATTCCGCCTATCCCGCCTAGAGCAAGAATTGAAAGGAAAACGATGCACGTTCACGCTTGGCGATAACCACTCTGCTATCAATGGTAATAACTACATGTAAGTGGCACAACAAAAGATGTCCGATGGGTCTGTAGTTCGGCTTCGTCACATATTAGATTCGTCCGGAACACCTCATGTCGACTTCCATGTTTTTTTCATTTCTGTCAACGCCAGCGAGTTAGCAGTTGCAGTGTTAAAATTGCATGGTGAACCTAAACGTTGCAGTTTCTGTTGGAAACTCTAAGCACCGACTACGTCGGTATTTCCTTTCACAAGTCTCCATCCACAGCAAACCAATACCGTTGTCATTTAGTTTATCATTTTCAGAAACTGTTTCTGAAGACTGCCGATGTCAAGAAATAGCACACTAGTTGCGTTAAAAATTATTTTTTTATTTCATTCACACCGCCCCCCCCCCGTCCCCCCCGCAGTCCGACTTCTTCTTGTGTGCCACACAGTGTGCTTCACACAGTCAAAGATAAAGACTGGACGTGATGAAAATCCAAAAAGTAATAACACTTCTTCACACAGTGAATTGTCCTACTGCTATAATTGCAAAAGAGCAACTTCAAATATTTACCGAAAATTGTGAAAAAATATAATCTAAAGTGAAAATTTTTGATATCGATATACTGTCGGAAAAAATATCGCTGACATATATCGACATTTTTGGAAAATGTACGTAATATCCATATTTTATCAACAGCCCTAGTGCCAACTGCCAGATTGAAGTTCGTCTTTTGTCATTGGGCGAGAGCAAAACGCTGTTAAAAATGGCTAGCATGACAGAGCTCTAAGATTAAAGTTCACCTTACTCGCCTTGTCGGACCATTCGGTGCCGACCGACCGCCATGTCATCCTCCCTCAGTGACGTAATTTAAATGGGGTGTGGATGGGCATGGGGTCAGTACACCGCCATCCCGGCAGTCGTCGGCTTCCGAACTACTTGTCACTCCAGTAGCTTCTCAACTGGCAATAGGAGGCTGAGTAGATCCCACTCCAGCCTCCCATCAAGAAAAACCCCTGGCAGTGCTGAGAATCGAATCCAGGCCCTCCGCATAGCAGTGAGACGAGCTAAACATTCAGCTACAGAGGTATACAAGACAGCTGAACAAGTTTTTCCGGAAAATATTGACGACTGTAATTGTTGTAGTACACGTCTTACCGAGGGGTGCAGCAATAGAGATGCAAGAAATGAAGTATGTCGGCTATTTTTTTTTTTTTTTCGAGGTCCGATATGTCGCGAAATTAAAACCACACTGGAAATTTGATGAAGATTTGCTCTGATGGGTCGTGCAATGTCCCTAGTACGCCTGGCGACCGGGTCACGTCGCATTTTTTATTATTGAGCGCGCTGTGAGCACGCAAAAATCCTTAGGGCAATTCAATCTCCCGTTTTGTGCGAAGTGCGTGCTGTCATTTGATTTCTTCATCCTCATGGTTCAAATGGTTCAAATGGCTCTGAGCACTATGGGACTCAACTGCTGTGGTCATAAGTCCCCTAGAACTTAGAACTACTTAAACCTAACTAACCTAAGGACATCACACACATCCATGCCCGAGGCAGGATTCGAACCTGCGACCGTAGCGGTCGTGCGGTTGTAGACTGAAGCGCCTTTAACCGCGCGGCCACTCCGGCCGGCTTCCATCCTCGTGGGTTCCATCTGATTTCATGCAGTAAATATAACGTAACTGACATGCGTGACAGCAATGTGCGGTAACGGTGCAGGAGCTATGAAGCAGGACGTACGAGCATTCATGATGCAGGCGGTCAGGGAAGAAAAGCGTCGACTAATGGTCCTGTTAAGTGAGTGGATCAAGCGATTCGAGAAAATCGAAGGGCACTTCAGAACAAGGCCGAAGAGGAATGTAGTGGTCAGACACTGTCCTTCTTCATGACAATGCTCAGACGCACACTGCAGCGGCAACGAAGACGCTCCTGTCGCGTTTTCGATGGGAACTGTTTGATCACCTGCAACCTGACTCTCTCTGATTTTCGTCTCTTTGCTCACATGATGCGCTGGCTGTGAGAACAGCATTTTTGCACAAACAGTGAGCTGTAGACTATTGTAAAGAATTGGCGGAAAGCAGAGGCGGACGCCTTCTGTGATGAAGGTATTGGAAAGTTGGTACAACGCTACAGCAAATGTCTAAATCGGAGGGGCGATTCTGTTGAGAAGTAACTGGAAGATGCAGCTAAACGTTGAAAATATTTTTTTCTGCTGAGATTTCCATTTCGCGACCGATCTAACCGTCAAAAAAAGGCCCTCGTACATCTTTTTTTTTTTGGTGAAAAAGAAAAACTAACACCACGTTATATGTTATGAAGAGAAACAGTGAAGGACACAGTTTTTTTACCGCTGTAACAGAAGCTAAAGGCTTCATTTCTCGTGTATTTCTTGGTGATTTTATTTCATGCGACGTTGCTCAACTATCTGTAGATTTTACATCTATTAAATGAGTTTCTTAAATGATAGAGTATATCTTTTATACTACATAAATAAAACATAAGTCTACATGACCACAATTTGCTCTATTATGATGCTCATGTAAATGACGCTGCAGGTTTCAGGAATCATTTTACATAGTAACTGTGGAGATAAAGCTGCGCTGAATTGGAGGTCTTCATGAGTTCTATCAGCAGCTAGAAGCCTTGCTCATAGGTAGGTTCTGTCATCACACTACTTCTTTTCGTACCTAGCGCCGAGCGAGAAGGTCCTTCCATACCTCACTTGCCGAAGTGTCGCTTGTGTGAAGTTATCCTCGGTAGTGTTCTGTTTGTCGAGTGGGTCGTAGCGCCTCCGCTCCACCGTGCTGTTTGTGTTCGTCTACTTGCAGCGGCGTCGGCCGCTCCGCTATGGCTACCATGGTTTCCACGTGTATTCCACGGAAAGATACTGTGAACTTTACCTTCGATAAAACAACGCGACACGTGCAGCCCGGCTCTCTAGCAATCCGCGATTGTCTTGTTGATACAATTCATGTGAACTCTGATTAGGTCCACAGCGCTTATTTTGACGCAGACGAGTACGTATTTTACGTGAAATTTATGGATGCCCTTCACGTTAAAAGGTTACTGTCGAGACATTGTTCTCAAGATCCGCTCAAGCATCTCGATAATTCCGATAGTATGGTTTCACTCGCAGATGCTGCAATTGACTAAACCAATCTTCCAGTGTTCAACCTCCTGCCTTGTGGATGACAACTATCTAAAGAGCGTATTGACTCCTTATGGTAACACGCAAAACGTCCGTTGTAAACGTTGGTCTACTCAACACAGACTACAGTCTTATAGTGGAATTCATTATGTGGAAATGCATGTCATTTACAATGTGTGGTTACCGCGTTCGTGTCATGTATACTGGTCAGGAGGAAATCTGCTTCCTATGTAATGAAAGTGGACACATTCGGTCTGATAACCTGCGAAGGGTGTTTGTATTAAAGCAGCCACCAGTGCAGTGTCGCAAATTAATTGGCTCTGAGCACTATGGGACTTAACTGCTGAGGTCATCAGTCCCCTAGAACTTAGAACTACTTAAACCTAACTAACCTAAGGACATCACACAGATCCATGCTCGAGGCAGGATTCGAACCTGAGACTGTAGCGGACGCGCGGTTCCAGACTGTAGCGCCTAGAATCGCTCGGCCACTCCGGCCGGTGAAATGTCCTTACCGATTCGTTAAAACCATAAGATTCTATCTGATGTAATGTAATATTCAATGGCTGGCACATTGCCCTGTCCATTTTTTCACTGTGATGTGTAAGTCATTTTTGCAGTGAAATACTTACTATACAGGTCTGATCACTTCAGATACTTAACATTCCATTAATGTACAGAAAGTGTAGTTGCAACGTTGGTCAACTGTATCTCATCTCTTTTTCGCCATTCTCAAGTACTTCAGAAATTGTCTAATAACATTATTAAATTGTTTTTATGTGCGATGGGCATAAATCTTCCATATTCTGTATTTGGTGAGTTCCATGCATTTGTGTGAAATGTTCATATCTAATCTGACTGAGCTGAGAAGGTTAAAGGTCAGTTTCTACCCTTAACCTGTCTCTCACGGAGACGATTTCCTTGTGTACATTAATATATTAAAAATTATCCCACCAACTTGCTGATATCCTTCATAAAGAGAGATTTATGATTCCGTAAAGATTAGAGCCCATGTAATTGAAAATGCAGTTTTTATTTAGTCATGTTTGAATGTCTTTAAAAAAAAGTTTTCTTGATGTTTAAATTGAGTCTTTCTGGTTAATTTAGTCTGTAACACAATATTCTGTTGTATTTCTTTAACATCAGCATGATTGCAAAGCTCAAACTGTTTTTGTTTAAATCATTTCACGTATAACATGTGTACATGGTTAGCATATGTACTTAGTATGTATTTGGAATGTGTAACACTGTGCTTTCGTTCGCCTTTCAAGACTCGCTAAAAGCCATATTTTTAATTCTTTTGCAGCAGAGCTACAAGCAGGCAGATAGAAACTCAAACTCAAATAGGGGAATCGTAAGACAACGGTCGAGCAAAATTCGTCTTGTTACTTTCAGTACCACTTAGAATCAGGGCGAAAACCTTATGGTACTGCAGAATCCATAATGACACTTTTCTTTTCTGCTGACATATTTTTTGTTGTTGTGAATACATAATTTTATCTATGAACTGCCACATTTTCATAACACCTGAGTAGGATATAGGACGTGAAGTAAATACAGACCTTTTCGAAATCAAAAGTCGGTAGTATCCTACTAATTCGTGTTAAAATAGGCACAACTATCTTACAGGCATTTGATGCTTTATTAAGACAGACTGAAGTCATGATGTTTCTGTAGTAAGTTGAATTTAATTTGTATTAGTACAGTGAATATTTTAACTGCGCTTTCTATTAGCTTCTTGAACCCAAGAGTAATCATAAAGAGAAGTTAACCAGCGACAGTGTATCCTTTAGCAATATCTAAAACAATCTGAAAATGCTGAAGTAGTTTACAAATTCTACGCCTGTAGAAACCTACTGGTTTTAACGATGTCATTAAACCAGTGTGGTTTGAAGAGTATTATCGCCTATAAATGAACTGCCTTGATGGTTGACCGATCCAGGGTGGGAAAGATAAACGTTTACGAGTATATGATCAGAGGGACAAGTGCCTGAGAGATGACTTCCCTATCAATACAAGTGCCTGGGAGATGACTTCCCTGTCAATCTCCTGGATATTTTTGTTTCTCAGATCAGCAGGTTTCGTTATCATGCAGCAGTTGCTGGTCGATTTTCTTACTCTTCGACCGAAATGTGTCTCTATTCTCAGCAATGAATTCCAGCTGTGATGGACACGCCCTTGGGGAAGAAATCGTAGTGCAAAACAAACTTTTGGAGCTATCAGATGGAAAATATTATGTGTCACACTACTCTTTGCTCCAGTTTACGCCTTTTGGTAGGGCTCAGCCTTTCATTTCTTCTTAGGAAGTTAACGATAAAGGCATCATAACACGTCACCAGTAACAGTATTGCGTAGGAATGCTCAGTGAGCGATCTGATGACACTCAAGCAAAACTACAGTAATAGTCACTCCGCTGAATTTTGTTGTTTCGAATTAGAGCTTGCAGTACTCCTACAACAGACGTCTGAGCCTTGCCTGTTGAATGTAAATGTCGCATGATGGATAAATGGTAATTCGTCACTTATATCAGTAGTCGAGACTTCCTTAATGTGAAAAATCATTCATGCCAGAATGATCTTTGTTGAAACAAGAATATATTTTTCTGGCGTATTTTTCCCAAAAGCACTCGCTCCCCACACAGTTCAAATCTTACGAGCTGCCTCCTATGCATTCACCTCTCCATTATACCAAAAGTAAATACTGTGTTGCAGATGTTAGACATTTTTCCACTTGCGACCCAGTTTTACAACGCTTAACCATAGTTTCTGATTTTCAAGTATGCAGAGCACTACGTGGCATTACCAGCATAAAAAACTAAGCAGCCTACTTACATAGAATGGCTGTTTAGGTTTTTATGTTGGTAATGCCACGTAGTGCTCTGTGTGAAAATCGCTGACTGCGCTGTGTGCAGTCTGTGGCTGGTTGGACTCATTGTTGGAATATTCGCTTGTGTAGTGTTGGGCAGTTGGATGTGAACAGCGCGTAGCATTGTGCAGTTGGAGGTGAGCTGCCATCAGTGGTGGATGTGGGGAGAGAGATGCCAGAGTCTTGAGAGGACGATCTGGACGCGTGTCCGTTAGAAAAAGGAAATTTGTTTAATTGGATGTCACAATATTGTATATATATTATGACTTTTGAACGCTATTTAAGTAAATCCATTGTTAGTTCACTATCAATATCTTTCATTTGCTAACTATGCCTATCACTAGTTATTGCCTTCAGTAGTTATAATCTTTTATTTAACTCGCAGTACTGGTGCTCGCTGTATTGCAGTAGGTCGAGATTTTTGTGAGGTAAGTGATTCGTGAAATGTATGGTTAGTCAGGGCCATTCTTTTGTAGGGATTATTGAAAGTCAGACTGCGTTGCGCTAAAAAATATTGTGTGTCAGTTTAGTGATAATCAGAATAAGTAAAAATATCGGCTCCATGGCCATTGTTCGGTCTTCACAGCTGAGCTATTTGGCCTCTGTCAGGCTGTTCTTTACATCCACCGCCACCGACATTCTGCTTATGTCTTCTGCTCTGATTCCCCGAGCGCCATCCAGAGCCTCAGTGATCCGTATCCGGTTCACCCTTTCGTGCACCGGATTCAACGCTCTCTTCAGCAGCTGGCGGACGACGGTTCTCCGGTTACCTTTATGTGGGTTCCTGGCCATGTCGGTATCCCTGGGAACGAAGCTGCAGATGCCGCGGCCAAGGCCGCGGTCCTCCAGCTTCGGACAGCTTCTTGTTGTGTGCCTTCATCTGATTTTAGCAGGGTCATTTGTCAGAGCATTTTATCGCTGTGGCATGCCGATTGGTCCACACTTACTGAAAACAAGCTTCGGGCCTGGAAACCTCTCCCCACGGCTTGGACGACCTCTTCACGCCCTTCTCGGAGGGAGGAGGTCGTTTTGGCCCGGTTACGGATTGGACACTGCCGGTTCAGCCATCGCCATCTGCTGACGACTGCGCCTGCGCCGTTCTGCCCATGTGGGCAATTGCTAACGATACGCCACATTTTAACGCCCTGTCCGAATTTCAATACACTGCGCATTGATCTTGGCCTGCCATGTACTCTGGATGACATTTTAGAGGATGACCCAGGAGCAGCTGCTCGCGTTCTTCGTTTTATCCACTTGACAGACCTGTCTAAGGATATTTGATTATGCTGTTTTCTTTTAATCCCTTGCCTGTTAATGTGCCTTTTATAGTGTTGTCCTTTTTAGTTGCTATTTTAACACTATGCCTCGCAGTCCATTCATAATTTAGTCTTGGCGCTAATGACCACTGTAGTTGTGCGCCCTAAAACCACAAAAAAAAGAATAAGTAAAGAGAAAACTGTCTGAGTACGATCAGTTTTGCTCAACTGTTTGAAAATCAAATAACGTAAGAGTTTTCCCAGCACTGTCATTCTTAATTTTTCCAAGGGGGCGTTTCATGATGAAACGCAAACAATCACAGACGAACTTTGGAATGAGGTGAATGGAGCATGGATGGTTACACCATGCCGGAGACAAGAATGGCATCAGATAGTGGTTTTTTTACGAATGCAGGCTCTATGTGTTTGAAAATGACGGCCGCGTTTCAGTACGCAGCAGACAGGGGGATCGGCATGGTAGTGACTGCATTCGTCCAATACATACAGCGCCAAATCAAAGCCTTACGGTGTAGGGTGCTATTGGGTACAACCCTAAATCACACTTGGTGCGTGTCCACGGCACTGTGACTTGTGTGACCTACATGAATGACATCCTGCTACCTTTAGCCATAACCTTTCTGGACAGCACCCCAGACGCCATTTTTCAGCAAGACGATGCTAGACCACATGTCGCTGCGCGAACACATGTCCTCTTGGCGTCACAGGATGTCAGCCTTTTGCCCTGGCCCGCCATATCACCAGACTTGTCTCACTCGAGAATGTGCGGAATGTGGTGAAACCATGGGTGCAGCGCCGTGATTCAGTGCCAACAACCACAGATGAACTTTGCAACAGTGCCAATCTGGGCACTGACACGAATGATGACGAGGACAACACAAACATCCAGTCCACGGGCAGGCGCTTGCCAGGTAAACCAGACTGGAATGGCAACATTTTTACGAGAGCTGCAAGAAATGTAACCTTTTCTAAATGAGTGAGACCCACAGCGTCTTTTACATAACGTACAGTAACTGCAAAACTCAACAACTCAAAAGATACTGCTACTGAACCTACAAACCTATCCACATATACATCGGCTTCTGCATCTGTTACCTCTACAGCAGTTTGCATTACTTTCGACGGTGGCTTCTGAGCGCTACAGTGGTATTCAAACTTTCATTTATTTCATTGAAAGTGTTAGTTATTTGAATTTTGTAACAGCTTTATCGATACCATTACTTACCTTTCTGCAGTCGCCAGCATTTCAGAAATCTGGATATAGTTCATTTAGCAATTTATCAGTTGTAGACGTCTCTTCAGCCTAGAGCTCAATTTGCCGAAGCTTTCCCGTAACACTGAATTGAAATTTAAAAGTATTGTCTTGGTTGCACCTTAGTTATTCACACATGGTCCGAAAAACTCCGATGCTGTTGCCGATGTATGATGCACAAAGCATTTAAACGCTTGATATTTATCTTCATTGAACGCTTGACTACGTTTCTCACAAAACACAAATGGTTGTGCTCAGCAGAAGCCCACAGTCGTTCAGCAGCTGTCGTTGCTCACTTAGCAGTGCCACGACCGACTTACACTACGTGCATAAAAGTATCCGGACACCTGGCTCAAAATGACTTACAAGTTCGTGGCGCCCTCCATCGGTAATTGTGGAATTCAGTATGGTGTTGGCCCAACCTTAGCACTGATGACAGCTTCCAGTCTCGCAGGCATACGTTCAATCAGGTGCTGGAAGGTTTCTTGGGGAATGGCAGCCCATTCTTCACGGAGTGCTGCACTGGGGAGAGGTATCGATGTCGGTCGGTGAGGCCCGGCACGAAGTTGGCGTTCCAAAACATCCAGAAGGTGTTCTATATGATTCAGGCCAGGACTCTGTGCAGGCCAGTCCATTACAGGGATGTTATTCTCGTGTAACTACTCCGCCGCAGGCCGCACATTACGAACAGGTATTCGATCGTGTTGAAAGATGCAATCGCCATCCTCGAATTGCCTTCAACATTGGGAAGCAAGAAGGTGCTTAAAACATCAATGTAGCCCTGTGCTGGGATAGTGCCACGCAAAACAACAAGGGGTGCAAGCCCCCTCCATGAAAAACACGACCACACCATAACACACCCGTCTCCGAATTTTACTGTTGGCACTACATACGCCGGCAGATGACGTTCACTAGGCATTCGCCATACCCACACCCTGCCATTGGATCGCCACATTGTGTACCGAGATTCGTCACTCCACACAACGTTTTTCCTCTGTTCAGTCGTCCAACGTTTACGCTCCTTACACCAAGCGAGGCATCGTTTGCCATTTAAGGGCGTGATTTGTGGCTTATGAGTAGCCGTTCGACCATGAAATCCCAAGCTTTCTCACCTCCCGCCTAACTGTCATAGTACTTGCAGAGAATATCCTGATGCAGTTTTGAATTCCCCTGTGATGGTTTGGACAGATGTGTGCCTATTACACATTATCACCCTCTTCAACTGTCGGCGATCTCTGTCAGTCAACAGACAAGGTCGGCTGTACGCTTTTGTGCTGTAAGGGTCCCTTCATGTTTCCACTTCACTATCACATCGGAAAGAGTGGACCTAGGGATGTTTAGGAGTGTGGAAACCTCTCGTACAGACGTATGACACATGTGACACCCAATCACCTGACCACGTTCGATGTCCGTGGGTTCCGCGGAGCGTCCCATTCTGCTCTCTCACGATGTCTAACGAGTACTGAGGTCGCTGATATGGAGCACCTGGCAGTAGGTGGCAGCACAATGCACGTAATATGAAAAACGTATGTTTTTGGATGTCCGGATACTTTTGATCACATAGTGTATGATAGCGTTACATTCCAATAGTCACAGGGATCAGTATCAGTATCTTTTCAAGAGTAAACTGTTTTTCAAACGTTCAGGTACATTTCATACGCTATGATGTTTTTAATGTAAGAAACTGCAAATTAAACATAATTATTTTTTGCTATACAGCATTCGTGGATCAGGTGTGCAAGGTTAACTAATAGCGAGATTTCACAAAAACCATTGTAAACAATGATGAGATAGGGTGTCAGTTATGAAACTAAGAGTTCATCCTATCACATGTGAAATATTCGGGTACTCTTAACGGATACTTCTTTCAAAATCGAGTGAGAAACGACTCGTAGGGAAAAATTCTGGGAAATTAGAAACACCAGTTTTCTTTTTACAGTTATTAATATATTTCATAAAAACTAAGTCCATTGTCAGATTGGGCATACTATCACTTACATAAAAATATTTTTATAGCAGCAAAACAGGACAAGAAGGCCACTCTAGTAACCTCGGTAAAGACACTTTGGGCTATGGCGGGTACCCTCTGTGGTTATGAAATTGCAATGGTGTAGCCGATGTATTTATATGAGTGATTGCTTTGTGTTCTTCTTCTTCATCATCATCATCATTATTATTATTATTTCTTTGCTTTCTCAGACTTCATGTCTGGTTAAAAATGGAAAGTGACGCGAACCTTGATCAAGCATGACTTCCTTTTAACTGTACGGTATATGTTACATTGCATTTAGGAACTTTCGGGTAATTGAACATGTATCAATAATTACAGATTTCTGTAGTTGTGTATATATGTTTGGATGTATCTGTATTGCGTTGATGTACTGGTGGATATTGTGTGGTATGACTCCTGTAGTTGATAGTATAATTGGTATAATGTGAACTTTATCTTGATGCCACATGTCCTTGACTTCCTCAGCCAGTTGGATGTATTTTTCAATTTTTTCTCCTGTTTTCCTCTGTATATTTGTTGTATTGGGTATGGATATTTCAATTAGTTGTGTTAATTCCTTCTTTTTATTGGTCAGTACGGTGTCAGGTTTGTTATGTGGTGTTGTTTTATCTGTTATAATGGTTCTGTTCCAGTATAATTTGTATTCATCATTCTCCAGCACATTTTGTGGTGCATACTTGTATGTGGGAACGTGTTGTTTTATTAGTTTATGCTGTATGGCAAGTTGTTGATGTATTATTTTTGCTACATTGTCATGTCTTCTGGGGTATTCTGTATTTGCTAGTATTGTACAGCCACTTGTGATGTGATCTACTGTTTCTATTTGTCGTTTGCAAAGTCTGCATTTATCTGTTGTGGTATTGAGATCTTTAATAATATGCTTGCTGTAATATCTAGTGTTTATTGTTTGATCCTGTATTGCAATCATGAATCCTTCCGTCTCACTGTATATATTGCCTTTTCTTAGCCATGTGTTGGATGCGTCTTGATCGATGTGTGGCTGTGTTAGATGATACGGCTGCTTGCCATGTAGTGTTTTCTTTTTCCAATCTACTTTTTTCTTCGTATCTGTTGATGTTATGTGATCAGAAGGGTTGTAGAAGTGGTTATGAAATTGCAATGGTGTAGCCGATGTATTTATATGAGCGATTGCTTTGTGTATTTTCCTAGTTTCTACTCGTTCTATAAAGAATTTTCTTAAATTGTCAACCTGTCCATAATTTAGGTTTTTTATGTCAATAAATCCCCTTCCTCCTTCCTATTTGCTTAATGTGAATCTTTCTGTTGCTGAATGTATGTGATATATTTTATATTTGTGGCATTGTGATCGTGTAAGTGTATTGAGTGCTTCTAGGTCTGTGTTACTTCATTTCACTACTCCAAATGAGTTGGTCAATATTGGTATAGCATAAGTATTTATAGCTTTTGTCTTGTTTCTTGCTGTCAATTCTGTTTTCAGTATTTTTGTTACTCTTTGTCTATATTTTTCCTTTAGTTCTTCTTTAATATTTGTATTATCTATTCCTATTTTTTGTCTGTATCCTAGATATTTATAGGCATCTGTTTTTTCCATCGCTTCTATGCAGTCGCTGTGGTTATCCAATATGTAATCATCTTGTTTAGTGTGTTTTCCCTTGACTATGCTATTTTTCTTGCATTTGCCTGTTCCAAAAGCCATATTTATATCAGTGCTGAATACTTCTGTTATCTTTAGTAATTGGTCGAGTTGTTGATTTGTTGCTGCCACTAGTTTTAGATCATCCATGTATAGCAAATGTGTGATTTTGTGTGGGTATGATCTAATAATATTATATCTATAATTTGTATTATTTAGCATGTTTGATAGTGAGTTCAGAGCAAGGCAGAACACGAAAGGACTTAATGAGTCTCCTTGGTATATTCCACGCTTAATCTGTATTGACTGTGATGTGATATTATTTGAATTTGTTTGGATATTAAGTGTGGTTTTCCAATTTTTCATTACTATGTTTAGGAACTGTATTAATTTAGGATCTACTTTGTATATTTCCAATATCTGTAGTAACCATGAGTGGGGTACACTATCAAAAGCTTTTTGGTAATCAATGTATGCATAGTGCAGCGACCTTTGTTTAGTTTTAGCTTGATATGTCACCTCTGTATCTATTATCAGTTGATCTTTACAACCTCATGCTTCTTTGTAGCAGCACCTTTTTTGTTCTTCATTTATAGTTTTGTTCTGTGTTGTATGTGTCATTAATTTCTGTGGAATGACTGAACTTAATATTTTGTATATTGTTGGTAGGCATGTTACGGGGCGGTATTTAGCTGGGTTTGCTGTGTCTGCTTGATCTTTAGGTTTCAGATAAGTTATTCCATGTGTAAGTGTATCAGGGAATGTGTATGGGTCTGCAATGTAACTGTTAAATAATTTAGTTAGATGTGAATGTGTTGAAGTGAACTTCTTTAGCCAGAAATTTCCTATTTTATCTTTTCCAGGGACTTTCCAATTGTGAGTAGAATTAATTGCTTAGGTGACTTCATGTTGCAAAATTATCACTTCAGGCATTTGTGGTATCATCTTGTGTGTATCTGTTTCTGCTTGTATCCACCGTGCATGCCTATTATGTTGTACCGGGTTTGACCATATGTTGCTCCAGAAGTGTTCCATGTCTGTTATGTTTGGTGGATTGTCTATTTTAATGTGTCTTATCTATTGTCTGGTAAAATTTCTTTCGGTTTGTGTTGAATGTTTGGTTTTGTTTCCTTCTATTTTCACTTTTTTTGTATCTTCTAAGTCGTTTGGCCAATGATTGTAATTTCTGCTTCTTTTCATCTAATTGCTCTATCGCTTCTTGTTCTGAGATTTTACCAAACCTTTTTCGTTTTTTTCTGACATTTCATTTCTTATAAATTGTGTTAGCTGTCCGATGTCTTTTCTCAGTTTTTCTATTCTGATCTGTTGCCTGTGTTGCCATGTTGGTTTTGTGGGTTTCTTCTGTGTGTTGGTTGGTTCTGATCTCTGCCTAGTGTGTATATTTAGTGTAGTGAGTGCTCCTATATAAACCAGTAGCTGTAACTCTTCCATAGTTGTGTTTTCATGTATTTTGTTGTGTATGATTGTGTTGATAGTGTTTATTGTTGTTTAGACTTGTGGGTTATTTGGGGGTCTATGCAAGAATCGTCTAATGTCTGTATTTGTGTCTTTGTATTCTATATATGTCAGCTGAAATTTTTCTTCTATATCTAACATGTGTGTTACTTTGAGTTCTATTTGTGCTTGTTCTGGTGGCTGTCTTAAGATTTCGTTTTCCTCTGATTGTTTAATTGATGCGTGTTGTTCTTTGTTTGTTTGCTCTGGGATGTTTGAGTCCATTGCTGTATTTTCTTCTTCTTCTGATTGCACATTATTTTGTTCCAGTATTTGTTGTACTTGTTGTTTGATGTTTTCTAATTCTGACTGGGGTATCCTGTTATTTTTTATTATTACACGGATCTGATCAGCTAGTCGTTGTTCTGTTAAAAATTTTAATTCTGGATATCTGATAATAAATGTTGTGTATACTTGTGA
Organism: Schistocerca piceifrons; assembly: GCF_021461385.2. Classification (NCBI taxonomy): domain Eukaryota; kingdom Metazoa; phylum Arthropoda; class Insecta; order Orthoptera; family Acrididae; genus Schistocerca; species Schistocerca piceifrons. Next base: position 138,322,054 of record NC_060144.1, read on the forward strand.
TCTGTATCCAGTTGTGTTTGTTCCTAGGTTTGTTGCTTGGTAATAACAGAACATGAGGTGTCGGTTAACTTCATCTGACCATCTCATCCTCTGTCTTTGTTTTCCTACTAGGGTGATTGCAGGAAGCATATCCTGCAAAACACCTCTATTTGGATTTAAATCATTTTCCAGTTGACTAGCAGTGTCGTTACCATTTTGGGCGGGCATAGGGTTCAAGCGTCGTCCCCGAACATAACGGCGCTTGTCCGAGGCTTCTTTAGTTCTCTCCTGAACCAACTAATCACACTAAAAGGGGGGTTAGCCCTATTAGTGGTTTGTTCTTTTCGTCGCCTTTTACGACTGGCAGAACATACCGGAGGCCTATTCTTTTCCCGGGCCTCCACGGGGTTTATTATTATTATTATTACTGTTACTATTACTATTCTCGTTAGTTTTTACCCCGGTTTTAATTACACTCTATGTTGTACTCACTTTTTGGCAAAGTTCTTTTGCAGAACTTTGCCGCCGGATGCTCTACCTGTTGCCGCAGTTGTCAGTTACCTAAGGGAAGAAAATCGTGTGCGCCACCTGTCTGTGAACTGTGTAAACTTCGCTCTGTGTGTTTTCGTATTTCAGCTGCCTGGTGTATTGTATTTTCTGAGGCATAAATTGAGGATCATCCCAAAACGTGCCTAAAAGAGCGCGGAAAACCGCCTAAAATCCACACTCAGACTGTCCAACGCATCGGACATTGTCGTTAATCAACCGCGCGGATGCTGTCTTGGTCTAATTTACTTTTCTCTTTGCGAGCTAGTGAGCTGCTCGTTACGCAGGACGAGTAGGTAGCGTTTGAGCTGGCCTAATACCGCTGAGCCTAGAAACGCCACTTGAGCGATAGATGCCGTGAATCATGTGCTCTGGAAATTTATGTCCTCGACACAAATTTGTTAGATATACTTCCGTTTCTTACAAAGTTTGAACGGTGGGAGAGAACGAGTTAATTGGCATGTGGAGAGTGCTGATGGATCTTCTCACCAAAAATAACATTTATTTCAAAGCAAAATTTTATTTTCCAAGATACTCTAACTGGCGTTTCACATTCAGAAGTAAGAGTTCTCACAATCTCAACTACATTTAGAAAATAGAAAAACTGAGAAAGTGACTTTGTGACATGTGTAATTCGCAGTAACAATTACTGAATATTGTAGCACTTAAACTCAATAAAAACATTAAATCCTTAAATCACAGTAAAAACATTGAAGCGCTAAGATTAAAAACAAATAGCATTCTTTGAAACTTCACTAAAAGAGATTTGATCTTAACCTTTCATCTTAACGATATTCACGTAACATATGAAACAACTAAGCGCCCTGTTCTCGTATCTTCTAGTCACTATGAACTTCCTGATTATTGTTTCGAGAACTTTCGTCTTCTGCGAGAAACTTAAACGCTGTAGCATAAATGAAGATTAATTTAACTGCATACAAATTTCTTATAATAATAGAATTATCCTAAAATCCGCCCCATTCCCTTAGGCCATATAATCAGTGTAAAGTACTGTCTAATGATTAGAAAATGACTCGAAGAATAGCTCTTAAATAATAGCAGTACTTGAAGAGCTCAGATACGCACTATCCTTTAAAGCACAGTTCCAAGGCGCTACCCACAGCAACCTACATCATAGTTATTGAGTACGGCTAATTTCAGATAGCTACCATTACACGAACGAAGATAAATTATTTCAGTTGTAATCCAAAAATTTTGTAAAGCTCTTCGTGACGCACGGCGCTGACGCTCCGCCGACCGCTTGTTTACTTCGGCGGTACTACTACAACAGTACACAGCTGTATTCCGCGTACTAGAGTCTTCTCATCCGGCCGCTGAGGCCGAGCGGTTCTAGGCGCTTCAGTCCGGAACCGCACTGCTGCTACGGTCGCAGTTTCGAATCCTGCCTCGGGCATGGATGTGTGTGTTGTCATTGGTTAGTTAGGTTTAAGCAGTTCTAAGTCTAGGGCACTGATGACCTCAGATGTTAAGGCCATTTGAACCATTTTTTAACTAAAGTCGTCTCCAAGGCTACTGTTTACCGAGCTGTCGCCGCAGACTCGGCCATCGACAACTGGTCACGTTTACGTTCTTGTCCCACTCTCCAATATTCCGCTCCCACACACGAAGCGACACCCACAGTCGGTTTTCTGAAGGGGTTATTCTGTTTGATGTCCTCCCCCATCGTGGAACGATCAACTACGAAGTGTATCGTGCTTTCCTCAGCAAACTGAAGAAAAGACTCCAGCGTGTTCGTCGGCACCAAAATGCAAATTACTTCTCCACGTCAATGCAGCGCCTCATGAAGGTCTGCGCATCAGAGAGTAGTTCACGACTGGACTGTTCTTCCTCATACATCCTACAGTACGAATCTCGCACCTTCTGACTTCCGTCAGTTTGGCACAATGAAGGATGTACTCCGCGGGAAGCAAGGGAGGTTATTGGTGCAGCAAGCCGTCGACTGCGATGTCGACCAGTTAAGTGGTGCCATGAGTGCAATACAGGCCCACACGGTAAGGTAGCGAAAGGGCGTCCCATTGAACGAAGATTATTTTGGAAAGTAGAGCATCTTAGCCAAAAGGGTTGAGAATAATACGGTGTAATGGAGTCCCGACTAAAACCGCCCTGTTTCAGAAAAAAAATGTGTCATGTTACTTACTGGAAGCCCCTCGTAACTTCTAGTCTGCACTGTTTTATCACATTGCTCTTAGAGCGCGACTTCGTCTAATCAATGCATCTTTCCAAAATGGTTCAAATGGCTTTGAGCACTATGGTCATCAGTCCCCTAGAACTTAGAACTACTTAAACCTAACTAACCTAAGCACATCACACACATCCATGCCCGAGGCAGGATACGAACCTGCGACCGTAGCAGTCTCGCGGTTCCGGACTGCGCGCCTAGAACCGCTGGACCACCGCGGCCGCATCTTTCCACATCCCATGCCCACATAGTTACATATTAAACAAAAATGTAATTTTAGATAAGCCCGAGAGAGGGTGCGAATGGTACGACGGCAACGCGTGGGGCAGTGGAATGTAGAGGGGGTGCCAAGCTGAGAAAAGGGAAGGCACTTAGGAACTTGGAGTGGATGCGGCGAGTGGCGTGTCGGAGCGGAGCAGAGGCACCGTGCCCTGGTCGGTGGGATTGAGGTCTTATTTTTGGCGTGTGTGCTGTTTGGGCACCGATATAACCACTGGGAGGACTGATTTCCACCCAGGACGTCTAGCCAGCCCATGTGGCTAATTCCAATTTCTGGATCTGGTTAGACATTTCGTCTGGTAAGCGCATGTTTACATGTAAAGAAAAACGTCCTGCGCTGCTTTGACGTCCTTGAGAAGCTTATGAGGAAGAATTCTACCATTTTTAGGCATAATAAGCCACCACTTAAGACCGTCTATGTTCGGAAGTAATAAAATATGTGACAGTCGAAATGTGACATAGTCGTAACAGTTAGACAGATGGCTGTACTCTCATAAACCTGATATTCTACCTTGAGTTTGCTGGCTGTCATTGATGTTCAGGGAATAATATTAACAGCCTGAGTTCTGTTTTACTTCCCAGTTTCTTGTAGCCTAAATTCAAAGCCACTACTAATGTACATAGACACTGTTTCTGCAAACCGATGTACGAGCGTCATTCTCACTTCCCTTAAGTGGAACTGCTTTAATCCCCCCATTTGTAATTGTTCATCCTTGTGTTTAAAAATTTGTTGATTTTGAATTTTAATCTGTTGTTTTTCAGTCTATCCGTGGGTCTGTGTCATCGCCCCAGTTAACCGGCGAGAGCTTAGGGCGGGTTTCGGCTGCGCTGGTTGGCCAAGGGTCTGGCGCAGGTCTCTGGGAGAACGATCGACCGACCGACCGACCGACACGCCCACCCACGTGCTGGTGTTAGAAAAGGCCGAGCCGTCTCATGTCGGCCTGCTGGCGGTTCGAGGCCGGAGTTGTAAGGTTTTGTAAATAAGAGATTTCAGCTATCAGTCGACCTATTTAAATTTTATTGGCAGATGTAGATTGCAGCTAGAAACTAGCCATTCTCAATGCACTATCATTTTTGATCAATGCATGTAATGGCTGTTGGTCGGGCTTCATCCACAGTTCATTGAATTTAGTATAACAGTCGCTAAGTGCAACAGCCTTCTGAATGGAAGGTAATTTGATGAATAATAGCGTTATTGTATGTATCTTGCTTTCATAAGTACATCTGCCTTTATTCTTATGGCTGTCCACATTTAAATTCAGGGCTAACTTCGCATTGACCTGTTTATATTTAATTGATCATTAGTTGAGTGCTGTGGCGCGTTTTGACCTTAAATCTCTTGTAACCTGAACCGCTATCAATTAAAGGCTAAGTGAGCGCTGTGCCGTATGTTCCTTAATTACAGTTGTTAATTTTAAGATTACTGACAGAGTTTGGTACGTACCAGGCGCGCGTTTTTCAGAAATTGCAAATATTATTCAAATTGTTTGAAAAGATAAATTCTTATTGACAATGGTTTAGTAAGTGGCAGGCGCACATTTTTCTAAAATTGCAAAAAAGATAAATTGTTATTGACAGACTGTTTAGTAAGCGACAGGCACATATTTTCTTTAATCTAAAATTTGTTGAAATTATTACTTTACTGAGTGTTGTCATGTATTTTTCCTTACTACGAATTGTTCACTATGTTATCAGCATTTCATTCGAATATTTCTTACAGAAAGAAATTTCCTTAACTGTGTGCGTGCACGGACTGGCTATACTTGTACAAATACGTTGTCATCATTCAAACTCTGAATGATGTTGCTGATGCTGGGCTAACCCTCCCACTCCACAGCCTTCTGTGCTGATCCTTGTGACCTAACGCTGTGACCACCATTTCAATGACAGTTTTAGAGCGTGGTTGTTTTTTTCTGTGTGGTATTAGTTTAGTATCATTCACAGTTTTATTAGCGTGTTATTGTTAAGTAAATATATTTACGTTTCTTGCCAACTGTTCATTCATTATGTGACAGTCAACTGGAATTAAGCCCACGGAGGTACGAAGGTGTTTGGGAGCAAATTATTTAAAGAACAAACAGCTCGCTTATGAATTGAAAGTAAGACGGCAACCACCTGAGGATACGGTGTCGGAGCTTGGAGCGCGGTTACGCAGTATGTTGGAAAATCCGCTAGAGTGGAGCCCAGAGTGCGTTGGAGGAGCGAAGTCCAACCTTATCTTATTGCTATGTTCTTCTTTGTCGTATGCGTGATAGTACTGAAATTTTGCAAGATAGCAGACCTCCACATACTCAGGTTAATAGAATTCAGGCCCAGATTAACCATTTGCTGAATAGGCTTCGTAATTTAAAACAACTAGATATCAATAAGGAACATAGGCTCACCCTTGAAAAGCTCCTACGTCAGTCCATGGAGTGACAACTGAATGTTAATAGGTTAGGGTGGCTGGAAGAAGGCATGCTGGTTGAACAATCTAACTCTGCTGGTGCAACAAGTGGTTATATACTGAGGCAACAAAGAAAACTCGCAGGTTATCAAGAATTAAGTGAGTTTCAACGTGGCATTATAGTCGGCGCACAAGCGATGGGGCACAGTATCTCCGAGGTAGCGACGAATTGGGGATTTTCCATTACGACCATTTTACGAGTGTACTGTGAATATCAGGAATCCGGCAAAATATCAAATCTCCGACATCGATGCTGCCGGAAAAATGTCCTACATGAACGGGATCACCGACCACTGAAGAGAATCGTTCAACGTGACAGAAGTGCAATCCTTCCGCAAATTGCTGCAGATTTCAGTGTTGGGTGATCAACAAGTGTCGTCCTGTGGAACATTCAACGAAACATCAACGACTCTGGCTTTCGGAGCAGAAGGCCCACTCGTGTACCGTTGATGACTGCACGACACACTGCTTTACGCCTCAAAATGGTTCAAATGGCTGTAAGCACTACGGGACTTGACATCTGAGGTCATCAGTCCCCTAACTAACCTAAGGACATCACACACATCCATTCTCGAGGGAGGATTCAAACTTTCGACCGTAGCAGCAGCGCGGTTTCAAACTGAAGCTCCTACAACCGCTCGGCAACAGCAGCCGGCCTTTACGCCTCGCCTCGGCCCGTCAGCAACGACATTGGACTGTCGAAGAGTGAAAACATGTTGCCTCGTCGTACGAGTCTCGTTTCAATTTGTATAGAGCGGATGGACGTGTATAGGTGTGGAGTGAACCTCACGAATCCATGGACCCTGCATGCCAGCAGGGGACTGTTAATGCTGGTGGGGGCTCTGTAATGGTGTGGGGCGTGTGCAGTTGGAGTGATATGGGACCCCTGATACGTCTAGATTCGACTCTGACAAGTGAAACGTACGTAAGCATCCTGTCTGATCACCTGCATTCATTCATGTCTAATGTTCATTTCGACGGACTTGGGCCATTTCAGAAAGACAAAGCGAAACCCCACACGTCCAGAATTAATAGAGAGTAGCTCCAGAAACTCTCTTCTGAGTTTAAACAGTTCCGCTGGCCACCAAACTCCCTAGACAAGAACATTATTGAGCATATCTGGGATCCCTTGCTATGTGCTGTTCAGAAGAGATCACCACTCCTTCGTACCCTTACGGATTTATGGACAGCCCTGCAGGATTCATGATGTCAGTTCTCTCCAATGCTACTTCAGACATTAGTCGAATCCAGGCCAAGTTGTGTTGATGCACTTCTGCGTTCTCGTGGGGCCCCTACACGATATTAGACAGGTGTACCAGTTTCTTTGCTCTTCAGTACAGTTCCCCTGTTAGGAACCGAGAAAAGGAGCAAGCAGTATCAGAACTCTTTCCTAAATTACCGAGGCCGATTCTCTCCTTACTCGAGGGCTCGTGTGTCTTACAGATTAAAGAATTACAACAATCCATCGAAGTACTGCGGTTTTTAGTTCGTTTAGAGAGGCAGGCTTAATCTCTAGGCGCCACACACCGACTTATTCTTGAATTATTATAGCCTCTGACCAGAGGACGATTAAGTTCTAATCTTGTGAAGGTAATACAGGATCAAGGGATACTGAGCGATCTGAGGAAAAGCGCTGTTAGGGATAGAATGTCTCCCCCTATCAAAAATGTATTGACTAGCAGGAACTACTTCGCGTTGCAGGAATCTATAGAAGGGGCACGAATCGCCATTATTGCTTTAGAGCTTGATGGGAGTTAGGAAGAGGCGATCGAATTTATTCGGAATACATAAAGCCCGGAGATCGATCGCGCTTGATGTTTTGTAATAAGCTGCTGACTTTTGCGGAAAAAGACAGATTAGTGCTTAAGACTGATTATTTTCGTTTTGTCATTAGTAAGTGGGAGCGTACAAGCAGCTTGTCAGAACAACCGACTGTGAGGCAGGGAGAGAAGAACAGTCGTGATGCCGGGCTGATTAAGCCCAAGCGTTGTTTTCGTAGAGGCAATCCTGGGTGTCCCGCACCGTGTATCTCGCGTCCGGCTAACTAACGCCGGGATGCGAGCGGGCTAATTGCAATTTATGTCTCCTATTAAACGCTGTCACCGCGTTAGAGCTTCTGCCAATTCATTTTTACCCCGTGTTTGTGCGATACTAAATCATTATCCTGTATGTGCCTTAATTGATTCACGCGGTAGCGTTTCATTGGTTGATTATGATTGGTATATTCACAGTTGTACTGCCCAATGGGCAGGTGTTGTGAGTATTTCTGTACAAATGTTTTCTCGGCCTATTCAATTCGCCACTGTCAAGCAACTTTGCGTTTAGGCTCCTTTGGGTTGCGATTGGATAGCGTAGTGGTATGATCTTGAATTGTGTGAACAGGACGTTTTCTTTTAAAATTTACCCCGAAAAAAATTCATATTGTGAAGTGTATTTCGGTCTCTGAGAAGAACGCTTGTACTGTGCATGATCATAAATTTAAGGTAGGCCATCTTGGTGATTCTGAGGATGACGCGATGTTGCGCCTTCTGGGCGATTTCCCGCATGTCTTAACCGTCAAGATAGGTGTTACCAACAGGATGAAATATAGGATCCGCCATATTGACGACGTTCCGGTTCATCAGGCTTCTTGTAGGTTCTCACCACCCAAAATGAAAATCTTGCGACAGTCGGTGGAGCACAGACTCCACGAGGGGGTTATTAGGCTTTCTTCCTCTCTCTATGCCTCTCCCATCTTTTGAGTTTCAAAGGGCCAGGGATCTGGGTATTGCCTGATGGTTGATTATAGACTATTAAATAAAAAAGTTGTTCTTTAATCATTTGCATCACCGTTTCACTTTGTTTTCTGGTGCTTGTTTTCTTTTCTATTCCCGATCTTAATCAGATTTACCACCAGATCCCTTTGAGCAAAGATGCTAGACAAGGGATGGCGTTCTGTGTTGATTGTAATTTATTCAAATTTAACCACGTACCACTTGGCCCATCAACTGGGGCTGCTCTTGACTCCGGATTTCTGGATAACGTTTTGGAAGATCTAAAATTTAAATCAATTTCCATTACTTAGGTGACTGGATAGTTTTCAGTGCTACCTTCGAAAAACATTTGCAATACCTTGAAGTGGCTTTGAGCTCATTTCGTGTCGCTGGTCTTACTACGAAGCCTTCCAAAATTTATTTAACTGTTCAGGAGATTTTTCTTCAATTGGTTTCTGCTGGCAGGATCCGAGTATATCAGGAGAGGACCAAGGACTTAAAGAAATTTCGCCCTCCTAGGACCAAGAAAGGTGTGGGCTGGTTCATTGGGATGGCGAACTTCTTTCGGAAGTTCGTCCCCAATTTTTCCCAGGTAGTGCCCCTTTGAACCAGTTACCTAAGAAAAATCAGACATTTGAGTGGGGAGAGTCACAGCGATCCGTATTTTAGGCCACTAAAACCCTCCAGTGCTAGATGCTCCTGACTCCGCTCGTCTATTTGTCGTGCAGACGGCTCAGATTCGGTTATCGCTGCAGTACTCTTGCAGAAAAATGAGGGAGATCGTAGACCAACTGTGTATACTTCGAGGTCCTTTTCACCAGCAGAATTGAAGTATTCTGTTTACGAGTGCGAGGTCCTGGCGGTAATGGCTGCGCTCGAAAATAATTTCTACCTCCAGCACCAGATATTTTATCTTGAAACAGATAACCAAGCCATGAGCTGGGTCCTAGGCAGACGAGGAAGACGGAGCGAATTTCCCAGTCGGCCGTGCGCATTTCTACGGTTTACCGTCAGGCATATTCGGAGAACCGACAACACCGTGGCAGACGCATTGAGTCGAGTGTTCGAGTAGGATTGTAGTCATTACAGAGAGGAACCAGATATTGCTGAGGTGTTAACAGAGGTCCTTGAGTTGTTTAATAACTGGGAAACAAACCAAGTCCCTGCTCTCTGTAAAAGCAAACTAGATTTATTAGCGGCAAATCATTGCTGCGATATGACACAGTTTTTGCCCTCTACAGCTCCCTTTAGTACCATGGAAATCATTCCCTGATGTCTTAACGGACGTCGTATCATTCTGTTACTTCTCCTAATCAGTGTTTTCCACATACTCCCGTCCTCTCCCATTCTGCGAAAAACCTCCTCATTCCTTACCTAAATTCCAACATTCATCTCTAGCACAACTCAAATGCTTCGGTTCTCTACTGTTCTGTCACATCCATAGAATAGTGTCCTCCAAACGTACATTCTCAGAAATTTCGTCATCAAATCAAGGCCTGTTTGATATTAGTAGACTTTTCTTAGCCAGGAATGCCCTTTTTGCCAGTGCTAGTCTGCTTTTGATGTCGTCGTTGCTCCGTCCGTCATTGGTTATTTTACTGCTTAAGTAGTAGATTCCTTAATTTCATCTACTTCGTGGCCATCAATCCTAATGTTAAGTCTCTCGGGGTTCTCATTTCTGCTACTTCTCATTACTTTCCTCTTTTTTCGATTTACTTTCAGTCCATATTCTGTAGACTGTTCATTCCATTCAGGTAATCACGTAATTCTTCTTCACTTTCATTCAGGATAGCAATGTCATCGAATCATATCATTGATATCATTTCACCTTGAATTTTAATTCCACTTTTAAATCTTTCTCTTATTTCCATCATCGCATCTTCGATGTACAGTAGGGCCGAAAGACTACATCCCTGCCTTATACCCTTTTTAATCCGAGCCCTCCGTTCTTGGTCGTCCACTCTTGGCTCTTGTACATATTGTATATTACTCGTCTCTTCCTATAGCTTACCCCTATTTTTCCCATAATTTCGGACATCTTCCATTTTTTTACGTTGTAGAACGCTTTTTCCAGGTCAACAAAGCCTATGAAGGTCCCTCGATTTTTTTTAGAAATGCTTCCATTCTCAACTGCAACGTCAGAATCTCCTCTCCGGTGCCCTTACCTTTCCTAAAGCCAAACTGATCCTCCTCTAACACATTCCCCATTTTTATTTCCAGTCTTCTGTATTTTAGTCTTGTAAATAACTTAGATGCATGAGCCGTTGAGCTGATTATGCGATAATTCTCGCTCTAGTCAGTTCTTACAGTCTTCGGAATTGTATGCACGATATTTTCCCGAAAGTCAGATGGTATGTGGCCAGAGTCATGCATTCTACACACCAACGTGAATAGTCGTTTCGTTGCCACTTCCCCAATGATTTTAGAAATTCTGATGGAGTGTTAACTATCCCATCTGCTTTATTTGATCTTAACGGGCTCCGGAAAGGCTCAAAATCATGAAAAGTTCAATTTTTACTTTTTTGCGTTTTCTGAATCTGCAGACTATTACCTTTTAATAGATATATAATTTATTCAATTCCGAAGACTACAACTATTTTTAAATTTTTTTTTAAATGTGTTCTACATCGGCGTGACCCACTGTGGCGCTGTTAAACTGCTGTCAAATGGTGTTATTATTAACGTCCGTGTTCATCAGGTACATTTTAGTGATGTGAGATAAAGTATGTGTTGTGGCTAACCTGTGATGGTTCAATATATATCGCTGGTGTGATTGTCGATTGTTTCATGTTTATTTACTCTGTCGTTATCTCGAAAATATTCGTAATTAATTCTGTTTCTTGAGTCTCTGTTTTGTTGAAGTATAATAATGCGTAAAAGAAAAGTTATTAGAAATCCTCTGAAGGCTTTTAACAAGAGGAGAAATGTTGGAAAGCCAAAGGTATGTGTTATTACTGTAAACAATAAAGACGATAACCATGTGACTGAACCTAACCTCTCAAGTACACCTGCCCATAGCGGTCAAAGTGGGAAAGAAAATACTTCACAGGAGAAGCTTGGTTCAATGAGTGAAAACTATGAATGTTTTATGGGCGAATCGGATGTGAATGAAATATTTGATATGTCGGTTCTCAAAGGAATTTTTTCAAACTGTGTAAGATGTATTCATTGTAGTGAACTAGGTCTGGAACTCTCCATAATAAAGCACGTAGGACTTGCTAGTGAAATACAACTGAAATGTGATAAGTGTTCATACATGACCACCTTTTGGAACAGTGTTGCAGTAACTGCAACTGAAGAAGAGGTAGCAAAATCTACGAACACAACAACGAGCGATGCTTGCTTTAGACAAGGAACGCCTTCGGGCTGCAGACAGGGCTGTAAAGAGTCTAGAAATACAAGCAAGAGTAAACAGGAGGAGGAACAAGAGGAAGCTCGAGGAGGAGTTTGCAGAGGATGAAGATAATCCATCCTATGGACCTGGAATGCACTAAAAAGTTAATCCAATCTTTGTCGCTCGATTCCCAAAACTTTTATTTTCTCATACTAATTACATGTTTTCTAAGGATCTTCCAAACATATTTGTTTCAAACTTTCAGTAAATGTTACACAGTACCTTCTGCATAATTTAACACAGCCTTTTTCCAAAAAACTGTATATTTTTGAATATATTGCAAAAAAAGTTGTGAATTTTCATTACAATTGAAAAAAAATCATCTTTAATAACTGTACTAAAACTTTGTAAAATCCCTGTGTTAAGTTGTAGCCCATATTCCAATAAATAATCTGTAAAAAGTTCAACTTCCTACCTCAAATACCTTGTGAGGAAAGATGTAATTTATAAGCGTTATTTTAACATTGCAAGTATAGGACGTTCCGGAGCCCCTTAAGCCCTCCAAAGCCCTCGCTTAAATTCTGGTTCTAATCTTGGATCCCTTATCTCGTCCAAATCTACTACTGTTTCGTCTTCTACCACATCAGATAGATCTTCCCCCTCATATCTTTCCCCTCGTACAGGCCCTCAATGTACTCTTTCCACCTATCCGCTCTCTCCTCTGCATTTAACAGTGGAATTACCGTTGCACTCTTCATGTTACCACCCTTGTTTTTAATTTCACCGTAGATTGTTTTGATTTTCCTATGTGCTCAATCAGCCCTTCGGTAATTTCTTCACATTTTTCATGTAGCCATTTCATCTTAGCTTCCCTGCACTTCCTGTCTATTTCGTTTCTCAGCGACTTATGTTTTTGTATTGCTGAATTTCCCTGAACATTTTTGTGCTTTTTTTCTCATAGATCAGCTGAAGTATTACTTCTATTACCCATGGTTTCTTCTCAGTTAGCTTCTTTGTACCTGTGTTTTCCTTTCCAGCTTCTGTGACTGCACTTTCTAGAGATTCTCTTCAACTGTATTTGAGATGCCTCTTCAAATATAATGCCTACTGAGTTATTCCTTATTGCTGTATCTACAGTCTTAGAGACCTCAAGCTTATCTCGTCCTTCCTTAGTACTTCCGTATCCCACCTCTTTGCATACTGATCCTTCCTGACTAATCTCTTAAACTTCAGCCTACTCTTCATCACCACAATATTGTGATCTGTGTCTATATCTGCTTCTTGGTACGCCTTACAATCCAGCATCTGATTTCGGAATCTCTGTCTGATCATGATGTAATCTATCTGAAATTTTCCCGTATTACCCGGCCTTTTGCAAGTATACCTCCTTTTCTTATGAATCTTTAACAGAGTATCGGCTATTGCCAGCTGAAATTTATTATAGAACTCAGTTAGTCTTTCTCCTCTCTCATTCCTTGTCCCGAGCCCACATTTTCCTGTAAGCTTTACTTCTGCTCCTTCCCCTGCAACTGCATTGTAGTCCCCCATGACTGTTAGATTTTCATCTCCGTACACGTACTGTATTAGCCTTTCCATATATTCGATTACCTTCTCTATCTCTTCATCTTCAGCTGGCGAAGTCAGCATGTATATCTGAACTATCGTTGTCGGTGTTGGTTTGCTGACTGAACTGCTCACAGTAACACACTCTCTGCCCTATCTTCCTATTCATAACGAAATATTACTCCTGTTGTAGTATCTACTGCTGCAGTTGATACACCTTATACTCATCCGACCAGAAATCCTTGTCTTCTTTCCATTTCACTTCACTAAGCTCTACTATATCTAGATTGAGCTTTTCTAGCTCCCCTACAACATTCAAGCTTCTGAAATTCCACGCCCCGACTCGCAGAATGTTAGCCTTTTTTTGGTTATTGAATCTTTTTCTCAAGGTCACCACCCCCTTGGAAGTCCCCTCCCGGAGATCCGCATGGGGGACAAATCCGGAATCTTTTGCCAATGGAGAGATCATCATGACACATTTTCAGTTAAAGGCCTCATGTTCTGTAGATACACAGCCTGTGTCTTTAATGCAGTGGTTTCCATTGCCTTCTGCATCCTCATGGCGTTGATCTTTGCTGATGCCTCCGCCTTTAAGGACAAGAGAGCGCCCTGAACCTGTGTCCGCTCCGTCGCTCCATTTGACAAGGCCGTTGGCAGAATGAGGGTGACGTCTTATGCCGGGAGTCTTCGGCCGCCAATGCTGATTATTAATCAAAATTTAAGTGATGAGGGTTTTCGGACACAGGACCGAAGACATTTTGAATAGTAATCAAAGACGCTACCCCTAGGCCATAGGGAGTAAGGCCAATGTTTGTGTTCCAGGAGGCTTGGTTTCCTAGATTTTCCATTGCCTTCATAAGTCTGTGGTTCGTGGGCATTTAGGAGTCAGTTAGGGGATTTCTTACTTGCGTAAATATATATGGCGCTTAGTGGGGGAGTGCTATGAATGTAAAGCTGCTAAATCCAATTTAAATGTTTCTAAGGGATTTTTAAAATCTTCAAGTTTGCACTTTCCCGTGAATTAGATCTTTTTCGATTATGTCAGCCCCTTGCTTCGTACGCGTAACGGCAACCGGGACATTCTGGTCGTGGTAGATGCCTTCTCCAGTTTTGTCTGGTTAGTATCCAGTGGTGGGGTCACCGCTGGGTGAACTATTCGTCATTTGTCAGAAATATTTTCCATATTTGACCTTCCCCTAACACAGTCAATGCCGACGTTCCTGCCTTCCTCTCACAACAGTTTAAAAGATTGCTCTTCGACAACGCGATAATTCACTCTATAACTATACAATACTACCCGCAATCTTCATTTGCGGATAGAGTGAACTGCAGTCTCAAGGCCGCCTTAAATATTTTTCATGCTTATCCACGATGCAAGTGGGATTCTTCAGTACCATGGCTTAATTTGGCGTTTAATTGCACCTTAAACCACCCCCACTTCCTTGATGTTTGGTCATCGTCTCAACTCCCACTTGGTCTACTTGCAGTCAGTTAATAACCTGCTCCTTCAGAAGGTGGCACCTGGATTCAGTAGAGCTGGAGACGAGCACGAGGAAATACACTACTGGCCATTAAAATCGATACACCAGGAATAAATGCAGATGATAAACGGGTATTCATTGGACAAATATATTATACTAGAACTGACATGTGATTACATTTTCACGCACTTTGGGTGCATAGAACCTGAGAAATCAATACCCAGAACAACCACCTCTGGCCGTAATAACGGCCTTGACACGTCTGGGCATTGAGTCAAACAGACCTTGGATGGCGTGTACAGGTGCAGCTGCCCATGCAGTTTCAACACTATACCACATTTCATCAAGAGTAGTGACTGGAGTATTGTGACGAGCCAGTTGCTCGGCCACCATTGACCAGACGTTTTCAATTGGTGAGATATCTGGAGAATGCGCTGGCCAGGGCAGCAGTGGAGCATTTTCTGTATCTAGAAAGGCCCGTACAGGATCTGCAACATGCGGTCGTGCATTATCCTGCTGAAATGTAGGGTTTCGCAGGGATCGAATGAAGGGTAGAGCCACGGGTCGTAATACATCTGAAATGTAACGTACACTGTTGAAAGTGCCGTCAATGCGAACAAGAGATGACCGAGACGTGTAACCAATGGTACCCCATACCATCACGCCGGGTGATACGCCAGTATGGCGATGACGAATACACGCATCCAATGTGCGTTCACCGCGATGTCGCCAAACACTGGTGCGACCATCATGATGCTGTAAACAGAACCTGGATTCATCAGAAAAAATGACGTTTTGCCATTCGTGCACCCAGTTTCGTCGTTGAGTACACCATCGCAGGCGCTCCTGTCTGTGATGCAGGGGTAACCGCAGCCATGGTCTCCGAGCTGATAGTCCATGGTGTTGCAAACGACGTCGAACTGTTCGTGCAGATGGTTGTCTTGCAAACGTCCCCATCTGTTGACTCAGGGATCGAGACGTGGCTGCACGATCCGTTACAGCCATGCGGATAAGATACCTGTCATGTCGACTGCTAGTGATACAAGGCCGTTGGGATCCAGCACGGCGTTCCGTATTACCCTCCTGAACGCACCGATTCCATATAATGTTATCAGCCATTGGATCTCGACCAACGCGAGCAGTACTGTCGCGATACGATAAACCGCAATCGCGATAGGCTACAAGCCTACCTACCTTTATCAATGTCGGAAACGTGATGGTACGCATTTCTCCTCCTCACACGAGGCATCACAGCAACGTTTCACCAGGCAATGCCGGTCAGCTGCTGTTTGTGTATGAGAAATCGATTGGAAACTTTCCTCATGTCAGTACGATGTATGTGTCGCCACCGGCGCCAACCTTGTGTGAATGCTCTGAAAAGCTAATCATTTGCATATCACAGCATCTTCTTCCTGTCGGTTAAATTTCCCGTCTGTAGAACGTCACCTACGTGGTGTAGCAATTTTAATGGCCACTATTGTATTAGTATCATACACCATAGGCAGGGGCGCCGTGAAATCAGTTGCGAAGCATGTTTGAGGTTCAAATTGATGATAAGGTTTTCGTCCACAATATTGTTTCTGAGGATCAAGGCAAGGAACTAATTTCTGACAAATTGGTACCCTGCTTTGTACGACCTTTTGAGGTTATCCAGGTTCTTAATCTAGTTAGCCTACAGCCACGTAACATTAGAGAGTTTTCAAATGTATATGTCTGCCAGGTCAAGGGAGGGAGATAAATTTTCCGTTACTTGTTTGGCAAAAACTAGCCGTCGGGCCAGGTTGAGTTCTTAGTGGGAGAGGATGAACCTTGACTCATCATCTTCGCCAGAAATTTTGCGGCAAGACGACGCTACCACTCGGCTGATAACCCGAGAAGAATTCATCACTGGAATACCCCGAAAAAGACTGTAATCGCATATATCTTAAGCAATGTAATTGTCCAGGTCTCGGAGCCAGAACCATGGCACAGAAGTTTCAGAAGCATTATAGTGAACTCACATTGATGTCTCAGTGACCAAACTCGCCTGATGTAAAACCCATGGAACCCATCTGGGCTTCTATCGGGTGCCACCTCCACATACGCAGATCAGCAGCGCGTTATTTGTTCGATTTACATGACCTGTGCATAGACATCTAATGCTATGTACCTCCAAAAACTTACCAACAAACTGTCGGAACACTGATACGCAGAATCAGTGACTTATATCGTTTCAAAGTCGGACAAACAAGCTTTCAAACAGGTGGTCTTTGATATGGTTGAAAATGGCTCAAAGTTAACCGCACTCCCCTCCTCCCTCACCGGAATTAGCGGGACTTGGGTAACCTGTGTGTGCAGATGTTGTTCCTCCAGCGACCAACCAAGACCTCATTATTTCCACGCCATGAAACGTCACCGCTGTCATCCATGAAAAAGGTGGACATATTGCCTCTCAGGTACTTGATCAAAACGTTCTGGCTTATCAGAGTATTTTATAAGTTTGCTGACCCGCTTCGTAGTAGTGACTATTTGTTTCTGTAACACATTTTTGTAAATCGTTATATGTCCTGTTTGTCTTTTTTTCCGCAGAGCGTTAAGGTACTGCATCCTATCGTTACCGAATACTACAATCTTACACAATATGTATAATAAGATGTATTCGAATTTTAAGAACCTTAATCAGAAAAGGTGCCACGATCAGTTCCATTGGAGCTCGTATAACTCATCCCCCAGTAGACAAATTCCTGAACAAATATCTCACGTAATTAGATGCCATGCGAAAAGTACGTAAAATTGAAAGTACTTAAATATTATCTGCCTGGACCTGCCGTCTGCTGGAACCTTCAAATATTAATCCAATAGACGTCAAGTGACGTAATTTGTTATTAACAAACAGATTCAGTCTATGCCTATGATGATGACCAACTCCGGAGTGTCCCAGTTATAAAAGATGGACTTGGAATGTGTGCCTCAGTAACAGTGATATTTAAGTCTGCATTGTGATTGCCTCAGAGCGTCATGACGTCGATGCAACATTGGGAACAGTCTTGAGTAATGGGACAAAATACGTGAAATTGTGTAAAACCCAGTAAAAATACATAAAATTGAGGAAAATACGTAAAACTGGGAATTGTTACGTATTATCGGTCTGGGTGTGGCGTCTGCTTCCGACGCATAATACTGATATTAACAAATTGACCTCGAAGCGAACGGTCTATTGACACACACAAATTTAGAAAATATCGTTCTTGTAAAGCACACCTTGCTCTTTACTCACACGAAGTGTCGAGTGCTATTGACAAGGGATTTCAAATTGATTCCGTACTTCAAGATTTCCAGAATGCCTTTGACACTGTACCACACTAGCACCTTGTAGTGAAATTGCGTGCTTATGGAATATCGTCTCAGTTATGTGACTGGATTCGTGATTTCCTGTCAGGGAGATCACAGCTCGTAGTAATTGACGGAAAGTCGTCGAGTAAAACGGACGTGATTTCTGACGTTCTCCAAGGTAGTGCTGTAGGCCCGGAGACTGAGCAGCCGTCTTACGTTGTCTGTAGATGATGCTGCCGCTTATCGGCTTTTAAAGTCATCAGAAGATCGAAACGACATAGAAAGGATATCTGTATACTGAAGAAATTGGCAATTGACCCTAAATAACGAAAAGTGTGACGTCATCCACGTGAATGCTAAAGGAATCCGTTAAACTTCGGTACACGATAAATGAATCAGATCTAAAGGCCGTGAGTTCAGCTAAATACCTAGGAATTACAATTACGAATAACTTAAATTGGAAGGAACACATATAAAATGTTGTGGTGAAGGCTAAACAAAGACTGCATTTTATTGGCAGGACACTTAGAAAATGTAACAGATTTACTAAAGATACTGCCTACACTACGCTTGTCCGTCCGCTTTTAGAATACAGCTGCGCGGTGTGAGATCCTTACCAGATAGGACTGACGAAGTACATCGTGTGGTGTCACCGCCAGACACCACACTTGCTAGGTGGTAGCCTTTAAATCGGCCGCGGTCCATTAGTATACGTCGGACCCGCGTGTCGCCACTACCAGTGATTGCAGACCGAGCGTCGCCACACGGCAGGTCTAGAGAGACTTACTAGCACTCGCCCCAGTTGTACAGCCGACTTTGCTAGGAAAGGTTCACTCAGAATTACGCTCTCATTTGCCGAGACGATAGCTAGCATAGCCTTCAGCTAAGTCAATTGCTACGACCTAGCAAGGCGCCATTTATCCTTTGCTATGTATCTAATGAAGCATGTACAGTAACAAGACCAATGTTCACCAATTGTGGATTAAAGTTAAGTATTCCAGTAGCTACGTACTTTTCTTTATAGCCTTCATTACGTATCCTGTTTCAGACCTCACGCCAGCCTGCGTGAGTTTAAGCGCGTGCCTTTCGGTTTCCCGTCACTGTGGATTGGCTGTCTTGCCAGTCCACAACACATCGACAAAGTTCAAAGAAGGGCAGCACGTATCGTCGCACAATAGGGGAGAGAGTGTCACTGAAATGATGGAGGATTTGGGGTGGACATCTGTGGTGTGCGTATTGTAAGACCTTCGGTACACACACCATCAGATTATTTCACTTGTCGCTCTAACGAAGTAGGCGAGTGTCAGCTATATTTCCCGTGGTCTTATCGTGGCGTGTTTATCTTCTGCTGTTAGGTCAGACGATAGAAATGCCACTTGCACGCTTAGAGTAGCAGATTGACGGTGACCAACTTTAAACAGAACTTGATTAATTTTCACACACATTTATTAAAATAATAACAAGCATAAACATTACGTAACTTCATTCTGGATGCTATTTACAATTGACAATCTGAAGTTCCTTTGGTCTTGGTACGTCAATCTTATTCTCACATATCTCTGATGCTTGACAAAGTGTCTATACATTTCTCTTCATGGCTATGTACAGGAATATTAGGCGCAGACTGAAACTTGACCATAGACTGGTACAGACAAATGCAGACTGGTACAGACTGGTGTAGACAAATGCAGACTGCCTAATCGGAGGTCTGTACACTCGTTATAATACCTCGCGCGTTCAGGTATCACTGCGCGAGTGTGATCCGCGAGGAGAAAAGGTTCTACGTTAGCAGCAATCTCATTGGCTGCGTTACATATTAAAACGCGGATCGGCGAAAGCAGAATTTGGTCCGTCTCTAAAACAGCGCCATCTCGTAGTGCGGAGACGGACGAGCGCTGCGCCTGCGCTGTTGTGCTTAGCGGGGCGCGCTCTAGTGGGAAAGTTGTGTACGCGCTGACTACGCGGAACTATGTACACAACATCATTAAAACAAAGGTGTTTTTCGTTGCGGCGGAACCTCCTCACGAAATTTCAATCACTAATTTTCTCCTCCGAATGCGAAAATATTTTGCTGACGCCGACTTACATACGGAGAAACGATCATCGTAATAAAATAAGGGAAATAAGAGCTCCCAAGGAAAGATATAGGTGTTCGTTTCTTTCGCGCGCTGTGTGGGTCTGGAATAATAGAGAATTAATGTGTAGGAGGTTCGATGAACCCTCTGCCTGGCACTCAGATATGATTTGCAGAGTATCCATGTAAATGTAGAAAACGTAGAGTGAAGCAGTTTGTTATATACAAACAGACCCATCTCCCTATGCTCAAGAGTGCCTCCAGTTTTAAAATTAGAAAATTGCGTAAAATATGTAAAATTGGGTAAACTATGAAAAATATGTAAAAATGAGAGTACTTATGTATCTGTCTGATTGAAGTCTCTGCTGATGTCATGTAATATTGGTATTAACAGAACTTAAGTGATGTGACTTAATATAATTTGTTATTAACAAATAGACCCATCCTCTCCCTGTACTGCTCAGCTGTAGGGTAACCACTTCCACACTAACGTCTCATTTACAAAAGACAAATTTGTGGTGCAGAGTGGAGGGGGTTGCCGCTATTTTTATGCCACCTGACCTTGAATATATGTAGCACAACTGCCTGGGTGATTCCCCTTGGTGACCTTGATCAGTTCCCAGTGGTTCCCCAGTGGAGAGGGATGTAATGCTATGGTGGGGTAGTGGTTAACATTTGTGCATAATAAGCGAGAAGATCCGCGTTCGAGTGCCGGCCGAAGCACGAGTATTAATCCTTTCTTTCAGTTTCCATCATTATCGTAGATAGAGAAAAGACTTAAATGTCTCAGGGAAAAACATAAGATTATCTGCTTTGAACGCAGCACGTCATTGCATGTCATTCCCAATGGAGAGAAGTCTTCCGAAGTAAGAGCGATTTCAGGTGTGCCGCACGGGAGTGTCGTAGGACCGTTGCTATTCACAATATACATAAATGACCTTGTGGATAACATCGGAACTTCACTGAGGCTTTTTGCGGATGATGCTGTAGTATGTCGAGAGTTTGTAACAATGGAAAATTGTACTGAAATGCAGGAGGATCTGCAACGAATTGACGCATGGTGCAGGGAATGGAAATTGAATCTCAATGCAGACAAGTGTAATGTGCTGCGAATACATAGAAAGAAGGATCCTTTATCATTTAGCTACAATATAGCAGGCCAGCAAATGGAAGCAGTTAATTCCATAAATTATCTGGGAGTAGACATTAGGAGTGATTTAAAATGGAATGATCATATAAAGTTGATCGTCGGTAAAGCAGATGCCAGACTGAGATTCATTGGAAGAATCCTAAGGAAATGCAATCCGAAAACAAAGGAAGTAGGCTACAGCACACTTGTTCGCCCATTGCTTGAATATTGCTCACCAGTGTGGGATCCGTACCAGATAGGGTTGATAGAAGAGATAGAGAAGATCCAACGGAGAGCAGCGCGCTTCGTTACAAGATCATTTAGTAATCTCGATAGCGTTACGGAGATGACAGGTAAACTCCAGTGGAAGACTCTGCAGGAGAGACGCTCAGCAGCTCGATACAGGCTTTTGTTGAAGTTTCGAGAACATACCTTCACCCAAGAGTCAACCAGTATATTGCTCCCTCCTACGTATGTCTCGCGAAGAGACCATGAGGATAAAATCAGACAGATTAAAGCCCACACAGAGGCATACCGACAATCTTTCTTTCCACGAACAATACGAGACTGGAATAGAACCGATAAAGATACTGAAAGTACCCTCTGCCACACACCGTCAGGTGGCTTGCGGAGTATGGATGTAGATGTAGAGTGAGGGAATCAAGGTGCCCAAGTGTGTAGCCGCACACCAGATGTGTAACACGAGACCAGATACGGTAAGATCGTTATCTATCTTTGAACTCGCCCTGGTATCCCACCCCCATTCAGTAATGATACATCACCTGCCGGTTCAGTTCCTTTGAATCGCTCCGTGTCAGGTCGCCGTAAGGCGGTATGTAAGTGGTAGGTATCGGGTAGGCGGCAGGGAGCATTAGTAGGTGAGAGGCGATTACGTATGCGGCAGCGGGCGATTAGGCTAATTGTCCCGCCAGCGCAGGCCTGCCGGCCGTGCATCACGGGCCCAATTTCCGCCTGGCGCAGGCGGAATCGCCAATTAAAACGCCGCCCCATCTCTGCACATCCTTTTGTGTAAATTGAAACTCCAGGTCTGCCCTTCTTGCCCTAATATGTTTTCCTGCATGTCGTAACTTCATAATGCGCAGCACAGGAGGAGCCACGAGTTCTGTTAACAGCGAAAAAATTAGATCAGTAACGTAACGGAGTGGACTAGCGTGATAAATGAGATGAAGTTAACAAGGCAAGTTTTGTGTGTGCTGTCTGCTAAATGAGTATGGCCTTTCTATCCACTCTCCAAATCCCATTACTTCACCATCACGGATACTTGGTAATAATGTGTGAGGTGCCGGTTGTGCTACTTAGCATACTCTAGGATGCTATAATCCCATCTCTGCCGATCTTCAGAGAATGGAAGCACTTCGTATGATCATGCAAATTAATTTTAATAAAATAATGATGTCACGGAAATGGAATCGTCTTACTGGAGTGATAAGTAACAGGGGTGGCTCAGCCAAGCATCGGAATTTGCGTCACACACCACGCACATATGAGTAGATATATTTACAAGAGAAGCGATCACATGTGTATAACACAAACAAGTGGTTGCTATGACAATCAGCTTTATTATAATAAAACAATAATCATCAGAAGAACTACTCGGTGATATAACTTAAGGAACATTTAATAACTGGATTTTTTCTGTTTCTATTCGAGTTAACTATGGAGTGTTTTAAAGAAAGAGTGGACTCTTAGCGTTCTAAGAAATTTTTTTCTGGAGAGCCATGTAACTTCCATTTTCTGGTGTTCATAACTTCCTCCATTATTAATGTGATAAATACTCTCTGAATGGTTTAGATCAGCTAGCATTTATGAAGACTCATAATTGCAATATCTCTCTTCTAAAGCTAAACATGACTGGTTAAGATGCTCTATTGCTGTCCTGTGACCATCGTAGACAAACCACTTACTATTGATTTCACACATTTTTCATGAAATAAAGGTTGCATTTGAATAAATTATCAATCACTGTTGCACTATGTCCATTTCTAGTTGGAAGAAGCGTTACACAACAGTTTCCTCCTCCAGTAATTTTAGTACCATTAGTATTATCTGAGACACAATTAATATTGAAATATCCACAGACGACGACTTGCTAGTTATTTTTACTAAATATTGTTAGTGCTCTAATTGCCTGTAGAAGTTCAAAAACGTTCTGTAGCAGGCGTTTACAGTATCACGACTAAAATAACTTTAATGCAGTACTTATTTATGACTGGTTTGGGAGCTATGAGAAGCTCATTTTTACTATGTGTCATGCTTGTTACGTTTTCATGAAGAAGTACTAATTTATTTCAATGAGGCTTTCTACAAAGTTAAGAGTGAGCACAATTTTATTTTGCTGAAATTTGCAGTGTAATTTGTGCAAAACTTCCCTCAGTGTTTGTCCTTAGGTTAATTTAGGGAGGACTCGAACCTCCGCCGGGACCAGCCGCACAGTCTATAACTACAGCGTCTTAGACCGCTCGGCTAATCCCTCGCGCTTTAATGAATAACTTTTGAGGTCCAGAGTGAGATTTTCACTCTGCAGCGGAGTGTGCGCTGATATGAAACTTCCTGGCAGATTAAAACTGTGTGCCCAACCGAGACTCGAACTCAGGACCTTTGCCTTTCGCGGGCAAGTGCTCTACCATCTGAGCTACCGAAGCACGACTCACGCCCGGTCCTCACAGCTCCACTTCTGCCAGTATCTCGTCTCCTACCTTCCAAACTTTACAGAAGCTCTCCTGCAAACCTTGCAGGACTAGCACTCCTGAAAGAAAGGATTCTGTGGAGACATGGCTTAGCCACAGCCTCAACTTTTGAGGTATTTTGAGAAAAGATTATTGTAGGAAGAAGGCTGAACGACTAAGAAGACTGAGCATTTAGATCCTATAACTGCCAAATCATAAGGCTGTTTACTGGTTGTTTTCGGTTTTTCAGGCGATTAAGCACGTTTATGAGTGATATCGCAAAAAAGTTACTGCAACTGATTATTAATAAACAAATGAAAATTGCTAACTGACTCTTTTTCTATTTAAAATGGCTGGTCCGGTTTTTAGCGCAAAATGTCCGGCTAAATATAACGCCGCCCAAGTTTCTCTATTTTTGGGACTGGTAGTCCTATCTGTAAAGAAAATCACGTACGTTACAACAGCGTGACCAATTCTGGAAGAGTGTTCCAGTATTGGGAGTCCCTTTCAAGTAGGCATGACAACAGACACGTCACAAATTCACACACATACTGTAACAGGTACGAAAGCGTAACAGAAACGCTCGAGGAAATGAAAAGAAGATCCTTGGAAGAAAGGCGAAATAGTTCTCTCTTAGGGAATCTATATCTGAAGATGATTGTGCGACCATCACGCAGCCGCACACATATATCTTGCTTAGCGGCAATGAGGAAAAGATAAGAAGAGTTTAAGAGGAGTGGAGAGGAATATAGATACCAATTTTCTCCGCGTTAAAAACACGCGAGTAGGAAAGAGACAATATTGTTTCTGTGTACAATCCGCCATGCAGTGTACCATTAAAATTGCTACGCCACGAAGATGACGTGCTACAGACGCGAGATTTAACCGACAGGAAGAAGATGCTGTGATATGGAAATGATTAGCTTTTCAGAGCATTCACACAAAGTTGGCGCCGGTGGCGACACCTACAACGTGCTGACATGAGGAAAGTTTCCAACCGATATCTCATACATAAACAGCAGTTGATCGGCGTTGCCTGGTGAAAAGTTGTTGTGATGCCTCGTGTAAGGAGGAGAAATGCGTACCATCACGTTTCCGACTTTGATAAAGGTCGGATTGTAGCCTATCGCGACTGCGCTTTATCGTATCGCGACATTGCTGGTCGCGTTGGTCGATATACAATGACTGTTAGCAGAATATCGAATCGATGCGTTCAGGAGGGTAATACGGAACGCCGTGCTGGATCCCAACGGCCTCATATCACTAGCAGTCGAGATGACAGGCATCTTATCCGCATGGCTGTAACGGATCGTGCAGCCACGTCTCGATCCCTGAGTCAACAGATGGGGACGTTTGCAAGACAACAACCATCTGCACGAACAGTTCGACGTCGCTTGCAGCGGCATGGACTATCATCTCGGAGACCATGGCTGCGGTTACCCTTGACGCTGCATCACAGACAGGAGCGCCTGCGATGGTGTACCCAACGACGAACCTGGGTGCACGAATGGCAAAACGTCATTTTTTCGGATGTATCCTGGTTCTGTTTACAGCATCATGATGGTGGTATCCGTGTTTGGCGACATCGCGGTGAACGCTCATTGGAAGCGGGTATTCGTCATCGCCATACTGGCGTTATCACCCGGCGTGATGGTATGGGGTGCCATTGGTTACACGTCTCAGTCACCTCTTGGTCGCATTGACGGCACTTTCAACAGTGGACGTTACATTTCAGATGTGACTCTACCCTTCATTCGATCCCTGCGAAACCCTACATTCCAGCAGGATAATGCACGACCGCATGTTGCAGATCCTGTACGGGCCTTTCTGGATACAGAAAATGTTCGACTGCTGCCCTGGCCAGCACATTCTCCAGATCTCTGACCAACTGAAAACATCTGGTGAATGGTGGCCGAGCAACTGGCTCGTCTCAATACGCCAGTCACTACTCTTGGTGAACTGTGGTATTGTGTTGAAGCTGCATGGGCATGTACCTGTACACGCCATCCAAGGTCTGTTTGACTCAATGCCCAGGCGTATCAAGGCCGTTATTACGGTCAGAGGTGGTTGTTCTGCGTACTGATTTCTCAGGATCTATGCACCCAAATTGCGTGAAAATGTAATCACATGTCACTTGTAGTATAATATAGTTGTCCAATGAATACCTGTTCAACATCTGCATTTCTTCTTGGTGTAGCAATCTTAATGTCCAGTAGTGTAGCTCGTCCGACTTTTAGCGCAAAATGTCTGGGTAAATATAACGCCGACCCCAGTTTTTCTATTTTTGGGTCTGGTAACACTATCTGTAAAGAAAATCACGTACGTTATAATAGCGTGACCAATTCTAGAAGATTGTTCCAGTACTGGGAGTCCCTATCAAGCAGGCATGACAACAGGCACGTCACAAATTCACACATACTCTGTAACAGGTACGAAGGTGTAACAGAAACGGTCTGACTGTGCGACCATCACGCTGCCGCCAACATGTATCTAGCTTAGCGGCAATGAGGAAAAGATAATGTAACAGGTCTATGACTAAGGAATTTATTGCTAGCGCACTCGAACAGATGTAATTTCGATGGATTGCTCACGCGCTGTCTGCGATACGTAAGCTACAATAGAATCGCAGACCAGAGAGTAGTGTCGGCAGCAGTAGTGGTAGTAGCTCGCAGTCGGGCGGTTGGGTCAGGTTGCTTTTAGAGACCAGTTGTCTAGTTGTATAGTTCACAGAGAGCACTTGTGTCCTGTACGGAGTTACCAAGGCCGGTCGTGGAGAACGATGGCGGTGTCTGGGCGATGTAGCATAAGATAAAACCAAAAATTATTATTATTTATTGCTGCGCGCATATGTAATTTGCAACTCATTTTGTACTACTGTTATATCAAAGTCACATGTAAATATTTTTCAATACTTTTTCAATAATAATCTTTCTTATAAAGATAAATTTTCACAGTCATTCATCTGAACTTAGAGTTTTAATAATTTCTATCTACAGTCATGCCAATTACAGAAAATAAAATCAGTTGTTTTTCATGCATAACAAAATCTAGTGGCCAGCATTGCACTGGGCTGTGCCAGAAATATTTATTATAAGAGCAGACTTCATTCAGCGACTTCATTGAGGTAAGAATCTTCAGTTTATTCAGAATGACTTTTCAGGGCCATGACGCAGCATTGCTGACGTCCAGATTTACCAGTTTAGATTCACAGTCCGTTAATTATTGAAAGGTTATATATGAGTCACAATTTTAATGAGAGGTTAGTCATCATTTTTATTCCGGGGTTACGAGAATTAAACTGTTGGGAGGTTACAATAAGAAAGTTTAAAAGGCGTAGAGAGAAATATAGACAATAACTTTTCCCCGCGTTAAAAACACGCGAGTAAAATAGGAAAGAAAATAGATAGTGTTGGTACTGTGTACACTCCGCCATGCAATGTACCGGGTGATCAAAAAGTCAGTATAAATTTGAAAACTGAGTAAATCATGGAATAATGTAGATAGAGAGGTACAAATTGACACACATGCTTGGAATGACATAGGGTTTTATTAGAACCAAAAAATATAAAAGTTCAAAAATGTCCGACAGATGGCGCTTCATTTGATCAGAATAGCAATAATTAGCATAACAAAATAAGACAAAGCAAAGATGATGTTCTTTACAGGAAATGCTTAATATGTCCACCATCATTCCTCAACAATAGCTGTAGTCGAGAAATCATGTTGTGAACAGCACTGTAAAGCATGTCCGGAGTTATGGTGAGGCAGTGGCATCGGATGTTGTCTTTCAGCAGATGTCGGTCGATCACGATACACTTGCGACTTCAGGTAACCCCAAAGCCGATAATCGCACGGACTGAGGTCTGGGGACCTGGGAGGCCAAGCATGACGAAAGTGGCGGCTGAACACACGATCATCACCAAACAACGCACGCTAGAGATCTTTCACGCGTCTAGCAATATGGGGTGGAGCGCCATTCTGCATAAACATCGTGCGTTCCAGCAGGTGTTTATCAGCCAGGCTGGGGATGCTGCAATTCTGTATATCGGCGTACCACTCACCCGTCACGGTAGCAGTTACTGACGTTTTGCTGTCCAGCGCCATCTGTCAGACATTTTATGAACTTTGTTTCTTTTTTTTCTAATAAAACCCTATGTCATTCCAAGCATGTGTGTCAATTTTTACCTCTCTGTCTACATCATTCCGTGGTTTATTAAGTTTTCAAATTTATACTGACTTTTTGATCACCCGGTATATTGGCTTAGGGCGTATTTGTGTTGATATGTGGCTGTAACATACAGGGCCCGGGTGTGCCATAGTCTGAAGATTTTCTAAAGCAGTGGCCGTAAGATTAAGCCACTTCTGCGCGACCACACATGCCACACCATGTGTTAGAGAGCGACACACGCTGGACTTTCCCTCTCCAGCGAGCCTCACGCTGTGACACGGGTCAGCTGCCTGCGCAGAACGCCGCCCTTGTAGCCCACTTAAGCGCCCCGGACGACCGGTCGATAGCAATTTTTCGCGACGTATCGACAGGTCCCCCCGCCGCCGACGCCGATGCGAGTTTTAACACATGACGTCGGCCTATTACGCATGCGCGGCACACGTCTGTCTGCCTTCCCTGGGCCGCAGCAATCTCATTTGCAGCGACTGGCTCTAATGAAGCTCTCCTCTGTACCGGCGATACGGCCCAGAGCAGTCGCGGCCCCGGCTAGCTACTCAATTACTTAGCGGTAATTTCGTTTCTGTTTTGTTCCCCGAGAAAAGGACTTCCGCTCCTTCCCTATGCCGCGCTGCAGGCACGTGAGCATATTTCTGCTCCCGGTAACTGTATAACGTATTTACGTCAAACATACGAGTAATTCTTTTCCAGCCCTAGCGCAGTCTATTTCCGTATTTGCCAGCCACTCGGTTATTTCACCTGGACAAACAGTACGATGTTTAATCTAGTCATCTCTGTTACTGCTACCCCTTTTCACAGAATATGGCCACCTCTCGTCTGCAAAATGTAGCGTACCTGTGCAGACGAATACTTTCTGTTTAGACCAGGAAAATAGGATCTTTAATGCAATTCTCTAGCGTTACCTCGTTTCTGAAGTTGCTGCAATACAATATTTTAGATAACCTTTCAGTTAAGGGTATTTTTCCAAAAAATAATCTTGGGAAAAATCTTTTTTCATTGCAAAAGTGAAGTTTGCTACGAGTGATATACGTCCTGGAAAACTAGTTCCAGTAGTACCTTGAGCGGCTTTAATAACAACGTTGCGACGTCACTGATAAATTAGAAACATAAGTTGGTAAAAATGTTAATTAAATTCCTTTTTTAATTAAAGGGAAGATGGTCAATGTTTACCGCTACTCTACGTTGAGGTTGGGAATGTCTGGAATCGATCTTGGTCTTGTTGAAGGAACCGTCGTGCGAAATGTGTTTCGAACTCCTCAGGCAATCCACGTTATATGTAATCAGCTTCCTGCAGAAAACAAGGCTATGGGATGTGACAAAAATTCGCATTTGTAATTTGTTTATGGTTCAAATAGCTCTGAGCACTATGGGACTTAACAGCTGAGGTCATCACTCCCCTAAACTTAGAACTACTTAAACTTAACTAACCTCAGAACATCACACACATGCATGCCCGAGGCAGGATTCTAACCTTCGACCGTAGCAGCCGCGTGGCTCCGGACTGAAGCGCCTAGAACCGCTCGGCCACCGTGGCCGCCTAATCTGTTTATACTGTTAATAATTTGGAGACTATGATTTAATTTCTTGAACCCAAAGCTTTCAGCATTCGACGGTCGATAGCCACCACACGACTGACATCTGTTCCATTACTACTGGCGAAAAGCTCTTTGGTTCTTTAGCCCAGACTTTTTCATTTTAAATCGTTCATTCTAATGTGACGTACACTTTCGACTACAACATAAAGTTGTTTGATATTTCCTGTTACATTTTGTACTAATCATTTTTACATACATGTCTTTATACGATTCAAATTTTCAGTTATCATATCTTTTTGGGAAATTATAACTAACGTTGCTAACATTTATTGACAGCCATTGTGTTCAGTTGTTTGTGAGTTATCTTACTTGATCTAATCCCAACAAACAAGATGCGGAAGCACGGGACACCTTGTTTTAGATGCTTTTTAGAAACAGACCATTACGGTAATTGCGTCATCTATAATAAAGTAGGGGCCCTTTCAGAGAACTAGTTTGGTACACAAGATGATATTTTAGTTAATGTGAGTATGAAATGAAACACGATCCCAGCCAGCCTTACTACGTACTTAGACATGTACATGCCATTTACAAAGCCAGAGACGCCAAGTAGTTAAGGATCTATTATTCTTCGTACAGAATCTGTACCCATTCGTTACAGTTAACACAATGGTCAACTTCTAGTTTTTGATACTGATTTTATTTCGCTGTAAATTTTACACGCAAATTATTCCCAGAAAATTTAGACAGAAAGCGGACAGTAATAATCAGATCCCTTGCATATTGGAGAGCAGTATTCTGCTTCTCGAATCTGAATTCTGATGTGATCATTTTGAGATTATTTATTTATTTCCTGGAAATCTCGAATACCACAGAATCCGCTAAAAACCTGGACAGCTCATTTCTTATCAAGGAGGTGCTGAGATATGAAACGAGAATGTGCATGTGTCGGTAGGCGCCAAGGCAGATAAAACATATGTGAACCGTAACCAATGTCTTCATTCTGTGACGCCAACCGCTCTTACCAGCGGTTGGTATGTGCCTTTTTCTTTTCTTTTTTTTTTTTTTTTTTTCTTAGGTGGAAAGCTTACTGAAGTGCTCTCACTTCGATGTCATAGAATTCTAGTGCACAGGTGAACACAGTATTATGTTTCCAAATCCTACTCCAAATCGACGTCAGTAATATGAGTCCATAATTTAGCTCCTTTTCTGAGTATTGGTGTGACCTGTGCTACAGCTAAAAATCTGGACAGAAGCTACTGACAGAGAACCATAGTGATCAGACTGCTTAAGGTGGGCTGAAATCTGCAGCTGGTTGTTACTGCTGACACCTTACCAAGTCAACAGGAACTTGCTTGGTGTAGAGATGGAGTCATTTGAGACACTAAGTGACATTCTGTGGTGTTTAGTGATGAGTCTCGCTTCTGTTTATGGAGATGACGTCCACGCCAACGTGTTCACAGAAGACCTGGTGAGAGGTCACAGAAAGCAGTGATTCTCGGAAACCACACCCCTCCTACTCTTGAGGCGCATGGCGTGAAGAGCTGTTTGATATTACCATAGGCGTGACTTGGTCTGATTTCAAGGGAGGTTGAATGCCTGCCTGTATGTGATAGAAATGACAAATACTGTTGTCAAATCCTCCTTGATCAGAGAACCAAATGGTATTAGGGCGGAGTAATGCAATATCCATAAACGTCTTGAGGAATTTATGGATCCTTGACTGGCCCGTCAGGTCTTCTGATTTGCACGCCATAGAGAATTTCATGGATGCGATGGGACAACTGCTGTGGGTTGGCAGGAGAGCCAACACCGGGTTACTAGAGGAAGCCGAAAGGCACGCGTTTTAGCTCACGCAGGCTGGCGTGAGGTCTGGAACAGGACAAGGAAATTAGACTTTAGAAAAAACGGACGTGGCTGGTGGAATACTTAACTTTAATTCATAAATGGTGAACGTCGCTCTTGACTGTACATTATTCGCAATATCAATAGTAACTGAACATGGCGCCTTGCTAGGTCGTAGCAAATGATGTAGCTGAAGGCTATGCTAACTATCGTCTCGGCAAATGAGAGCGTATTTTGTCAGTGAACCATCGCTAGCAAAGTTGGTTGTACAACTGGGGCGAGTGCTAGGAAGTCTCTCTAGACCTGCCGTGTGGCGGCGCTCGGTCTGCAATCACTGATAGTGGCGACACGCGGGTCCGACGTATACAAACGGACCGCGGCCGATTTAAAGGCTACCACCTAGCAAGTGTGGTGTTTGGCGGTGACACCACAACAACATATACTTCGATGGCAGCTTTCAGCCAGCATTCTTCATGAACTTACACAGAATGTATTTCAGTCATACTTATTCCTGATAATATGCTGAGGTTGACTGCTTCCATGTCACAAAGAATACGAGACAGTATTCATGCACTGGACTTAGATCTCATACTGATATTGACAACAGACATTAGTTCGAATAAAGTGAAAACTGGTAATTCACCTCTCGTTATCTGATCAACATCTCCACAGAGTTTGATCAATATATGACTGATGCTTCATTGTGTAACACTTTCCATTTCCGTGACTCCATTATTTGTTTAATCACAAACACTTTTCGCCTACTTCGGCTATCGTCAGTCGACAGCTGAATGTCACAACCACACATAAAATGACATGTGAATTAATGAGATATTAGTGATATAGACACAAAGTTTCTACAAAGTAAATTTTGACATTGTTTTGTATAACAATTTAAATCATTACATTTTAAATGTCAGTTATAAAATCGGTGATACTATTACAATTTAACATTTGTATAACTGAAACTTAGGTTAACGGAGGGAAAAAGGAAATTGTGTTTGGTCATTTAAAATTGCTACAGCATTCTGTGCCATGTGTAATTTTTTTTCTAGTATTTCCAGTAGTGCCATCACCCTTAATTGTATATAAAACATTACAGTGTACTTTGTAAGCGTGGTTATCCGTTAAATGCTGTTCTGCAAATGCTGAACCTATCATTCCTAGCCTCTGTCTTCTCTCATGTTGCGGCAACCAACTTACCTGAATGCTAAATATTTACTTTTCTACGTTGCTTTCAGCTGGTCTTATGTGCACTGCTCCGTGTCCAGCTTTTGTCTGGTTCTTAACTATTGAATGATACTTTAGCTACGTTGTTGTTATGACACTGTCATCATGTTATGGAAGTTCAATTTTTGCAAGGTTAACTGAAACTTTGACAATAGAAGGGACAATGCACCAGGTTTTTTCACTACTGACTGGTTCCTGTCACCACAACATAGAAATAGTATAATCTTACGCATTTACACATTTTTCAAGAATATTGTCAGTGAGGTCTGTGCTGCAGTTATTACAAACAGCGATGAGTTTGAGTATCCATAATTCGTTTGAAAGGCAGATTCGAGAAGGGGAACTGACATGAAGCGATACAAAAGCTCTCCGGCGAACGGAGAGCTTCTGTAAAGTTTGGAAGGTAGGAGACGAGGTACTGGCAGAAGTAAGGCTGTGAGGACGGGGCGTGAGTCGTGCTTGGGTAGCTCGGTTAGAGCATTTGTCCGCGAAAGGCAAAGGGATAAGTTTGTTCATCTCATCTACAAATTTTCGGACAGATTCCGCAGTTTGCTGTGCATCGTCAGGTTGACGTTTTGTTCGAAATTTCGTTGCCTTACGTCTTCCAGCTCTGTAGTGGTGTTTGAAGTCATTGGCCTTTTGCGACCTCCTACTCAAGGGCTTCCTTGTCAGTAACCAGCTCATTTTTGGCTGCCCTCAGGAGATTCACTGCGAGAAGAGGTAAACATCTGCAGGTGTACATGGAGAACTTAAACGTATTTTCTGTGACGATGCTACAGCTGAAACGTGGTAAACTTTGCGACCTCAGAGGATATGAATTGGAATTTTTCCCCACTTTGCCCCTCACTTTGGCGGGCTGTGGGAAGCAGGAATCAGATGTATGAATTCACATCTCAAGCGTGCCATTGACAATAGAGTATGGGAGAGTCTTGTACCTTCTACACATGCAGACTTTCACATCAGCCAGCCCTTTAATAGAATTATAATATATTTTCATATTTCATTTTAAGTGATAGCATTCAATTTTTATGTGCTGCAGTGTTTTTCTGACATCACAAAAATACTGAAGAAAATAAAAGTTTCCCTAACTAGAAAACAAGTTCCAAAGTATAACACGATTATGTACCTAGGAACAAATATTCAACTGGAAATTAAAAGTGTTGCATCGATAAAATCTCGTCAGTAGTGGATTCAATAATTTATTACGTTATTGCGCAACACATACCAACAATCAGTATTTGAAATAAAATCAAGCGGAAGTGTTATCCAAAACCAGATACGAGTTAAATGCATTTCTCGATAGAAGCTAATCAACACTAACACATGAAACTTCCTGGCAGATTAAAACTGTGTGCCCGACCGAGACTCGAACTCGGGACCTTTGCATTTCGCGGGCAAGTGCTCGCAGGAGAGCTTCTGTAAAGTTTGGAAGGTAGGAGACGAGGTACTGGCAGAAGTAAAGCTGTGAGTACCGGGCGTGAGTCGTGCTTCGGTAGCTCAGCTGGTAGAGCACTTGCCCGCGAAAGGCAAAGGTCCCGAGTTCGAGTCTCGGTCGGGCACACAGTTTTAATCTGCCAGGAAGTTTCGTATCAGCGCACACTCCGCTGCAGAGTGAAAATCTCATTCTGGAAACACTAACACACATTTCCATTTTCCAGACGGCTAAAAATGTTAAGGCATTAAAGAAAGTTTGGAAGGTAAGAGACGAGGTACTGGCAGAAGTAAAGCTGTGAGCACCGGGCGTGAGTCGTGCTTCGGTAGCTCAGCTGGTAGAGCACTTGCCCGCGAAAGGCAAAGGTCCCGAGTTCGAGTCTCGGTCGGGCACACAGTTTTAATCTGCCAGGAAGTTTCGTATCAGCGCACACTCCGCTGCAGAGTGAAAATGTCATTCTGGAAACACTAACACACATTTCCATTTTCCAGACGGCTAAAAATGTTAAGGCATTAAAGAAAGTTTGGAAGGTAAGAGACGAGGTACTGGCAGAAGTAAAGCTGTGAGCACCGGGCGTGAGTCGTGCTTCGGTAGCTCAGCTGGTAGAGCACTTGCCCGCGAAAGGCAAAGGTCCCGAGTTCGAGTCTCGGTCGGGCACACAGTTTTAATCTGCCAGGAAGTTTCGTATCAGCGCACACTCCGCTGCAGAGTGAAAATGTCATTCTGGAAACACTAACACACATTTCCATTTTCCAGACGGCTAAAAATGTTAAGGCATTAAAGAAAGTTTGGAAGGTAAGAGACGAGGTACTGGCAGAAGTAAAGCTGTGAGCACCGGGCGTGAGTCGTGCTTCGGTAGCTCAGCTGGTAGAGCACTTGCCCGCGAAAGGCAAAGGTCCCGAGTTCGAGTCTCGGTCGGGCACACAGTTTTAATCTGCCAGGAAGTTTCGTATCAGCGCACACTCCGCTGCAGAGTGAAAATGTCATTCTGGAAACACTAACACACATTTCCATTTTCCAGACGGCTAAAAATGTTAAGGCATTAAAGAAAGTCAGATCATTTCCAAGTCTCACATGGTCCATGGTAACAGACCTTTTTTGTCGTTGCGACCTTAGAAAATTTAATTACATGTCAGTTCATAAAGAGGAGAGTCCCACAGTCAAGCCGACTCGAGAACGTGACATAATCCTTTAGGGCTAAATGGAGATACTGAAAAAATTCCGTTCCACCCACACTTCACTTTCAAGGATTCTATGACATTTGTATTAATAACATCATTATTAATTATGTCTAATTAGTCCCTACCTACTAGGAGACCCAGATAATTTCGTACCTGCCAATCCATTAGTAACACCAGTCCCTATTCAATCAGAATGATATTTCTTCGATCAGTTTGTAACAAATTAGGAATGGAAGACATACAGGTTATCGGGAGAAGATAACGTTTTCCGAAACAGCTGGACACTATTTGTTTCTAAAAGGCTGGTCATACATGCCAGTAGGCATTACAACTGATACTTCGCCGAAGGGGCTGAGGGTCGAGGTCAGTGGAATAAGAGGAAACGTTCCGACGCGCGTGATCGAGAGAGGAATTTAGAACGATAATCAAACATTAAGGCGAGCACATGTCGAGGGAAGGTTCCAAGGGAATGTTCCAGGCAGATAACGGGGCCGTGTGCATCCATAATCAATTAATAGCGACATAAAAGGTCAGCCATCAGCAGGTTAGGGAGTCAATATCCAGATTCAGGGACGCTCCGCAGTAGCAACTTCAAGCTGAGTAGCATTTAATAGTATTCATTGCAATAGTTCTAAACAGAGACTGCACGTCTCTGCCTCAAAGACCGAGCGAGGTGGCGCAGTGGTTAGCACACTGGACTCGCATTCGGGAGGACGACGGTTCAATCCCGTCTCCGGCCATCCTGATTTAGGTTTTCCGTGATTTCCCTAAATCGCTTCAGGCAAATGCCGGGATGGTTCCTTTGAAAGGGCACAGCCGATTTCCTTCCCCATCCTTCCCTCACCCGAGCTTGCGCTCCGTCTCTAATGACCTCGTTGTCGACGGGACGTTAAACACTAATCTCCTCCTCCTCCTCCTCCTCCTCCTCAAAGAGTTGGAATGCAGGAATTTCAATGAATAGCAGCAAGATGCTTGTACGGTAGGCCAAGTGGCCCTTGAGTACTAGTGAATTAGTTCGTTAGTTCAGAGTACTAATGAGTGATTAGTTAGGCAAAGTGACCAGTAGTTAGCAGACCGAGTGGCAGTGCAAGTAGTCGTCTTTGATGACGATACTTTCCAATAATTATTGAAAGCGTGTGACATTCTGATAAGGGGTTTTGGTCCGACGCCGCAGTAAAAGAATGTCTTTTTAAAATAATAAATTGGTTAAGGAAAGAGTAATTAATAACTTGCTTCCTCAGTAAACCGATCCTGCCAACTGTGACGTAATCCGCTCCAACAAAGGAGATTCACTCACTACCATCTCCACTGTAAAGGTTGATAAGAAATCAAACTAAATCCACTCTGTCGTTAACGTCCTTACTGCCCCACGCAGGTCACACCGAGTCCAGTTTGGTTCAGTGAACCTGTGCTGGCACGCGACATGTGTTTCAACGTAAGAGATGGCGCACGACCTATGATGTATGGGTTAACGGCGCACATGTTGTATAAATAGTCGTAAAAGCATGTACCAATTAATTCACCAAAAAATTCTGTACCTGAAGAATTAAGAACATATTCCAAATAGCCGTAATATGTTACAATGCACTTAAATATGAAGAATGCGAAATATTTACAGTTGAGGTGTAGAAAAATTTCCGCCATCACTCAAAAGAAATGGCTCTGAGCACTATGGGACTTAACTTCTGTGGTCATCAGTCCCCTAGAACTTAGAACTACTTAAACCTAACTAACCTAAGGACATCACACACATCCATGCCCGAGGTAGGATTCGAACCTGAACCCGTACTGGTCGCGCGGTTCCAGACTGTAGCGCCTAGAACCGCACGGCCACTAAGGCCGGCGCTACTAGTCACAAAAAAAGATTATTTATTCGTCACACTACCGGCTTCGGGCTTGTGCCCATCCTCAGGTGTTTGTACATTCATGACTGTTTAGTCACCAGCAAATAATTTACTGTGTATTTAAACAGTGATCTCCAGCATTATAAACGTGTTATGTTAAGTTATGTTAACCGGGCACCTAGAAACGACGGAGAGGCTCCGTCCCCGCCCTAGCCGCAGTGGTCCACAACCCCACGACGACTACCGCAGTCCATTTCACCCCTCCGCCGCCCCACACCGAACCCAGCGTTATTGTGTGGTTCGGCCCCCGGAGGACCCCCCCAGGGAACGTTTCACACCAGACGAGTGTAACCCCTATGTTTGCGTGGTGTACGCGTACGTGGAGAACTTGTTTGCGCAGCAATCGCCGACATAGTGTAGCTGAGGCGGAATAAGGGGACCCAGCCCGCACTTGCCGAGACAGATGGAAAACCGCCTAAAAACCATCCACAGACTGGCCGGCTCACCGGACCTCGGCACAAATCCGCCTGGCGGATTCGTGCTGGGGACCAGGCGCTCCTTCCCGCCCGGAAAGCCGTGCGTTAGACCGCACGGCCAACTGGGCGGGCTATAAACGTGTACACGAATGTATAAACACCTGAGGATAGGCACAAGCCCGAAACTGGTCGTGTGACGAATAAATAATCTTTTATTGTCACTGGAAGCGGAAATTTTTCTACACCTTATAAAGGAACAGTCACGGCGTTCAACAGCATCTAATATGGATAAAATTTATTTACAGATGATATGCAGAACACAATATCATGTCTAATAACAACAAAAAATGTGGAAAACGGTGTGACTTAGGAAGTCGGGATGAGGGGTACATTACTTAACGCAACAACTAGCAAATCAATTATTCACAATTTCTTCAAAACTAGATTTTATAAAACATATCAGAGTCAATCCACACGTGGCCGTTCTTAAGACAATATCAAAATATACAGTTACAACAACTTACTTAAAAGATGACCCACGGGGACGTCATGACTTAAGAGAGAAATTACAATCTGAAGGTGATTTTAAAGGTGGCACAGATAGCTTTCTTTTTTTTTTAAAAAAAAAAAAAAAAAAAAAAAAAGGCAATAATCTACAATATGGAAGTGATTTACAACACACGCCAGTTCGTTACGAACCCAAATAACACAAGGAGCACAACAAGTTAATTAATACAATTGATTCCCAAGCAAATTAAAACCACCCTTTTTTTACATATAAATAAAAGAGGTTCAATAACTACGAAACTAGCGTGACGTCAGGCTGCCCTGGGCAAAAGGTGACTTAGCTTAAAATGCCGAAAGCAGCAGACCAGCCGTCCAAAACAACACCTAAATGCCGGGGCCCGACCGGGAGTCACTTCCCATTAGACGACACACCACAGCTTCTGTGCACCGAAGCAGAACGTGGCGCCGCTCTCACACACCCCAACTCGCAGAAAACTGGAACACAAACAGAACGCAGAAAACACGGCAAACACCAAGTAGAAATCAATTAATATAAGTTAAGAGATCAATAAACAACAATATGAATGACGAACCAATGGTTCAAATGGCTCTGAGCACTATGGGACTTAATTTCTGAGGTCATCAGTCCCCCAGAACTTAGAACTACTTAAACCTAACTAACCTAAGGACATCACACACATCCATGCCCGGGACAGGATTCGAACCTGCGACCGTAGCGGTCGAGCGGTTCCAGACTGCAGCGCCTAGAACCGCTCGGCCACCCTGGCCGGCGAAGAACCAATAAATGTTTTCAATAGAAGTGACTGAAGTTAACAAATAAATGATTTCAATAGAAGTGACACACCGAGCGAGGTGGCGCAGTGGTTGGCACACTGGACTCGCATTCGGAAGGACGACGGTTCAATCCCGCGTCCGGCCATCCTGATTTAGGTTTTCCGTGATTTCCCTAAATCGCTCCAGGCAAATGCCGGGATGGTTCCTTTCAAAGGGCACGGCCGACTTCCTTCCCTAATCCGATGAGACCGATGACCTCGCTGTCTGGTCTCCTTCCCCCCAAAAACAACCAACCAATAGAAGTGACAAAAGTTTTACAGCAATATCAATGTTGTAAAACATTTAAGCTAAGAACTGTACACAAATCCAATGCTGAAAATATAGTATGAGACTTTTATTCTCTCAAAGTTTGTCAAATAATATTTCCACATATGATTAAGACCGTCAATGTTTACAAAGACGAAATGGAAATAATTACAAGACAATATCACGTTATTCAAATGCACAACTTCACAACGACACTAGGTTTTGTGCACTTTAATTTCGTTGCATAGGTCTGCGAAGTAGCTGCCAATTGTGTAAACTTGGCATGCAGAAAATTACAACTAGACTATCACCTATTATCTTGAATACTTTACTGTTACTACTTCTTTTGGGAACACTGATATTTTAAAGGAGATGGTGACTGCTGGACACCATGTGGTCACATACCTTGCCGGCTGCTCTTACTTCAGCAACACGTACATTACGGCAACGAACCTACAAGTACACTCGCTGGAACGCAAATCGTTCAATGAAACGGAGGCACCAAAACCACTTACACCTTCGATGGAGAGCGCTGTTCGAAATGATCTTGAGGGATGGGTCTCTCCGAGAAAATAGACACCGAAGCAATGCGACCGGAGCTGACATCAGGAATCTCCCCCACAAACTCGCACCCGTCTTGCAAGGTAGATCGCCCTCGCCGCTGGTGACTGAGCCCGCGTGTTTTCCTCCTCCGTCTCCGCGAGCACATCTTCCGCCTCGTAGCGAGTCCAGCCCCAACTCTCAGACCGCCAAAACAGCCGCCAGATCACAACAGTGGCAAAGATCGTAGTACAGCCGGGTAATCGATAGTCACGTGCCAAACAGCTGGTGTGCCAGAAATGGCGTACGACGGCTCAAACGAGAAGTGGTGGAAACTGCTTATAGCTATCTCTTGTGCCCATTCTTTCAAGGGTTCGAAAATAAGTCAGTAGACTGAAGTGCCGACCAAACATATTCCTGGGCACCCAGTCCTATAGGTACAACAATCTCTATTACTGACATCTGAAGAACTGACTGCGGTGTTAGACAGCAGCGTGTCCGCAGCTCGTGGTCGTGCGGTAGCGTTCTCGCTTCCCACGCCCGGGTTCCCGGGTTCGATTCCCGGCGGGGGCAGGGATTTTCTCTGCCTCGTGATGACTGGGTGTTGTGTGATGTCCTTGGGTTAGTTAGGTTTAAGTAGTTCTAAGTTCTAGGGGACTGATGACCATGGATGTTAAGTCCCATAGTGCTCAGAGCCATTTGAACCATTTTTTTTTAGACAGCAGCGTGTCTAAATTCAAGGCTGTTGTGTGGTCTCTCTGACGACTTACATCCTGCTTTTGATCTCACTCCTGGGCATTTTCTCTTTGGACAGTCCCTTTGTGCCTATCCTGAATCCTCGTTTTTGAGATTACGTCTAACAGCTTACACAGGTGACAACTTGTGCAGCAGCTGAATCAGTCCTATTCGAAGAGAAGTTTCCTGATTACGCACAGCAACGCAATAAATGGACATAGTAAAGAGAATGGTAGCGTCACATCGACGACCATTTTCTGATCAGGCTGGGTAACTTGCCTCCTTTGGCTTGGAGGCTGGGTCTCGCTGACCAGTTGGCTTCTGGTCCTGAAAAACAAGTTCGTGTAGTAACTGTTTACTTGCAGGCTCCTGGTTCCTTCATTAGTTCACTTAATATCTGAGTGTACAATTCGACAAGTCTCACTGCCGTACCCTTGCTTCTACTCGAATGATAAAACAAAACTCAAGGTCTTTGACACATTAAGCACCTTTGTTGTAACAACTGAAAACAATGCATTCCGCTCACTGCGGAGCTTGCCTGAGCATGCGCCCCTTCACTGGGGTGTCTCGGAACTAGCTGCTCGCCCTGAACGGAGGGACCAGATCCTCCAGGCAGGCACAATCAAATGCAGCTAAGAAAATTACCACAGGCAGCAGGTTCTACTCGACAGGCTGACCTGACCGGTTCCAAAGACTACGTTAGATGCAACTACAAATGATAAAAGTGTGTGAGAGAACTCAACACTCACACTTATTAAAATACCCTGCATTGGCATAACAGCCCATAAGATTTTAACAACCCTGACAACACTTTTTACAGTTAACGTGTTGACCTAGCTATGGGTTCCCTTCTCAGACCCACGCTATCTGACATTTTCGAGGATAAGTTTGAACAAACTGTGAAATTAAAAATATTCTGACAACATTTAGCCGTCCG
Organism: Schistocerca piceifrons; assembly: GCF_021461385.2. NCBI lineage: Eukaryota > Metazoa > Arthropoda > Insecta > Orthoptera > Acrididae > Schistocerca > Schistocerca piceifrons. Next base: position 138,363,386 of record NC_060144.1, read on the forward strand.
CTATGACCGAGCGGTTCTAGGCGCTTCAATCTGGAACCACGCAGCCGAAATGGATGCCGGTTCGAATCCTGCCTCGGGCATGGATATGTGTGATGTCCTTAGGATAGTTAGTTCTTAGGTACTGATGACCTCAGATGGTAAGTCCCATAGTGCTCAGAGCAATTCGAATCGTTTGACAACGTTTAAAATCTCAACATAATAAAATTTCATCGTCAGCACAAGAGTATTATTGTCTCATTTTCTGCAAATGATGTTTCTAGATTATTATTTCTATCTTTACTTTCTCAGACGTTAAGTCTGGTTAAAAATGGAAAGTGACGCGGACCTTGATCAAGCGTCACTTCCTTTTAACCGTATGGTATGTGTTATATTGCATTTAGGAACTTTCGGATAATTGAACATGTATCAATAATTACAGATTTCTGTAGTTGTATATATAAGTTTGGATGTAGCTGTATTGCATTGATGTACTGGTGGATATTGTGTGGTGTGACTCCTGTAGTTGATAGTATAATTGGTATAATATCAACTTTATCCTGATGCCACATGTCCTTGATTTCCTCAGCCAGTTGGATGTATTTTCCAATTTTTTTTCCTGTTTTCTTTTGTATATTTGTTGTATTGGGTATGAATATTTCGATTAGTTGTGTTAACTTCTTCTTTTTATTGGTGAGTATGATGTCAGGTTTGTTATGTGGTGTTGTTTTATCTGTTATAATGGTTCTGTTCCAGTATAATTTGTATTCATCGTTCTCCAGTACATTTTGTGGTGCATACTTGTATGTGGGAACATGTTGTTTTATAAGTTTATGTTGTAAGGCAAGCTGTTGACGTATTATTTTTGCTAGTATTGTACATCCACTTGTGATGTGATCTACTGTTTCTATTTGTTGTTTGCAAAGTCTACATTTATCTGTTGTGGTATTGGGATCTTTAATAATATGCTTGCTGTAATATCTGGTGTTTATTGTTTGATCCTGTACTGCAATCATGAATCCTTCCGTCTCACTGTATATATTGCCTTTTCTTAGCCATGTGTTGGATGCGTCTTGATCGATGTGTGGCTGTGTTAGATGATACAGGTGCTTGCCATGTAGTGTTTTCTTTTTCCAATTTACTTTCTTCGTATCTGTTGATGTTATGTGATCTAAAGGGTTGTAGAAGTGGTTATGAAATTGCAGTGGTGTAGCCGATGTATTTATATGAGTGATTGCTTTGTGTATTTTGCTAGTTTCTGCTCGTTCTATAAAGAATTTTCTTAAATTGTCTACCTGTCCATAATGTAGGTTTTTTATGTCGATAAATGCCCTAGTCCAAATGAGTAGGTCAATATTGGTATAGCGTAAGTATTTATAGCTTTTGTCTTGTTTCTTGCTGTCAATTCCGTTTTCAGTATTTTTGTTAGTCTTTGTCTATATTTTCTTTTAGTTCTTCTTTAATATTTGTATTATCTATTCCTATTTTTTGTCTGTATCCTAGATATTTATAGGCATCTGTTTTTTCCATCGCTTCTATGCAGTCGCTGTGGTTATCCAATATGTAATCTTCTTGTTTAGTGTGTTTTCCCTTGACTATGTTATTTTTCTTACATTTGTCTGTTCCAAAAGCCATTTTTATATCATTGCTGAATACTTCTGTTATCTTTAGTAATTGGTTGAGTTGTTGATTTGTTGCTGCCAGTAGCTTTAGATCATCCATGTATAGCAGACGTGTGATTTTGTGTGGGTATGTTCCAGTAATATTGTATCCATAATTTGTATTATTTAGCATGTTGGATAGTGGGTTCAGAGCAAGGCAGAACCAGAAAGGACTTAATGAGTCTCCTTGATATATTCCACGCTTAATCTGTATTGGCTGTGATGTGATATTATTTTTGTTTGGATATTAAGTGTGGTTTTCCAATTTTTCATTACTATGTTTAGGAACTGTATCAATTTAGGATCTACTTTGTATATTTCGAATATTTGTAGTAACCATGAGTGTGGTACACTATCAGAAGCTTTTTGGTAATCAATGTATGCATAGTGTAGCGACCTTTGTTTAGTTTTAGCTTGATATGTCACCTCTGCATCTATTATCAGTTGCTCTTTACATCCTCGTGCTCCTTTGCAACAGCCTTTTTGTTCTTCATTTATAATTTTGTTCTGTGTTGTATGTGTCATTAATTTCTGTGTAATGACTGAAGTTAATATTTTGTATATTGTTGGTAGGCATGTTATGGGGCGATATTTAGCTGGGTTTGCTGTGTCTGCTTGATCTTTAGGTTTCAGATAAGTTATTCCATGTGCAAGTGTATCAGGGAATGTGTATGGGTCTGCAATGTAACTGTTAAATAATTTAGTTAGATGTGAATGTGTTGAGGTGAATTTCTTTAGCCACAAAATTGCTATTTTATCTTTTCCAGGGGCTTCCCAGTTGTGAGTAGAATTAATTGCTTGGGTGACTTCATGTTGCAAAATTATCACTTCAGGCATTTGTGGTATCATCTTGTACGTATCTGTTTCTGCTTGTATCCACCGTGCATGCCTGTTATGCTGTACCGGGTTTGACCATATGTTGCTCCAGAAGTGTTCCATGTCTTCTATGTTTGGTGGATTGTCTATTTTAATGTGTGTGTTATCTATTGTCTGGTAAAATTTCTTTTGGTTTGTGTTGAATGTTTGGTTTTGTTTCCTTCTATTTTCAATTTTTTGTATCTTCTAAGTCGTTTGGCCAATGCTTGTAAATTCTGCTTCTTTTCATCTAATTGCTCTATCACTTCTTGTGAGATTTTACCTAACCTTTTTCGTTTTTTTTCTGACATTTCATTTCTTATAAATTGTGTTAGCTGTCAGATGTCTTTTCTCAGTCTTTCTATTCTGATTTGTAGCCTGTGTTGCCATGCTGGTTTTGTGGGTTTCTTCTGTGTGTTGGTTGGTTCTGATCTCTGCTTAGTGTGTATATTTAGTGTAGTGAGTGCTCCTATATAAACCAGTAGTTGTAACTCTTCCATAGTTGTGTTTTCATTTATTTTGTTGTGTATGATTGTGTTGATAGTTTTTATTGTTGTTTCGACTTGTGGGTTATTTGGCGGTCTATGCAAGAATGGTCTAATGTCTGTATTTGTGTCTTTGTATTCTATATATGTCAGCTGAAATTTTTCTTCTATATCTAACATGTGTGTCACTTCGTGTTCTATTTGTGCTTGTTCTGGTGGCTGTCTTAAGATTTCGTTTTCCTCTGACTGTTTAATTGATGCGTGTTGTTCTTTTTTTTTTTTTTTTTTTTTTTTTTTGCTCTGTGGTGTTTGAGTCCATTACTGTATTTTCTTCTAAATTGCACATTATTTTGTTCCAGTATTTGTTGTACTTGTTGTTTGATTTTTTCTAATTCTGACTGGGGTATCCTGTTATTTTTGATTATTACACGGATCTGATCAGCTAGTCGTTGTTCTGTTAAAAATTTTAATTCTGGGTATCTGGTAATAAATGTTGTGTATACTTGTGATCTGTATCCAGTTGTGTTGGTTCCTAGGTTTGTTGCTTGGTAATAACAGAACATGAGGTGTCGATTAACTTCATCTGACCATCTCATCCTCTGTCTTTGTTTTCCTTCTAGGGCGGTTGCAGGAAGCATATCCTGCAAAACACCTCTATTTGGATTTGAATCATTTGCCAGATGGCTAGCAGTGTCGTTACCATTGTGGGCGGGCATAGGGTTCAGGCGTCGTCCCCGACCATGACGGCGCTTGTCCGAGGCTTCTTTAGTTCTGTCCTGAAACAACTAATCACACTAAAAGGGGGGTTGGCCCTATTAGTGGTTTGTTCTTTTCGTCGCCTTTTACGACTGGCAGAACATACCGGAGGCTTATTCTTTTCCCGGGCCTCCACGGGAATTAGTTCTATTATTATTATTATTATTATTATTATTATTATTATTAAAACGATTATCATTATTATATCATTAGCAAATGCCGGTCATTTTCCTGCAAGCGTCCTAAGAAACACAGCCTCTTCCACACGTCAGTACAAAACGCAATCTGCTAAGTACAAGAGAGAAAGAAAAGAAATGGTAGATGTGTCCTGCGCAGATCCTGCAAACCCAGGAAGAGGATTGACACAGATAATTTACTCTTGCTGAGAATCTCGTTTATTTACTGGAGATTTCTACTGAGGTCTATTGTTTCCAAGTAATAATTACAGTTGCGGACGAGGAGCCTCTCATACAACATGCTGAACAAAAAATTAATCGGTTTGCCTGCCCAGGCAAGAAGCGTCCTCTTTTCAGAAGCCGGATATGTCTAGTCAATGGGACCCAACTTCACAGTAAAGGAGGCAGGTTACCCTCCCTGACCAGTACATGATGGTCGATGTACGGCTCCCACGCTCATTCTGATGTCCATTTACTGCACTGCTGCGGTTGATGTAGGTACTCAGTATACTACGTCTTCCAAAAGGACTGTTCCCCCTGCTGCAAAAGTTGCCGCTTCCGGAAGCTGTTGGGAGTAATCTCAAAAATAGAGGGTTCAGGATCGGCACAAAGGGGCTGTGCAGTGAGAGACTGCACAGGACTGGGCTAAAATGCAGGACGTTTGTCGTAAGAGAAAGACACAACGGCATCGAATTTAAGTGTGGTTCTACATAACGAGATAAGCTAAACTTTTACCTAACACTTCACAAATTAAATTTAATAAATCGTCGATTTTTTACAACGTAAAATCGAACCAACCGAGCTGATGAAACTTACGAGATACCTCCTAATATTGTACCTGACCTCCTTTTACCGGCGCAGTGCGGCAACCCAACGTGGCATGCACTCAACAAGTCGTTGGAAGTCCGCTGCAGATACACTCAGGTTCATAAATTAAGGATAATTGCAGAATGTGGTGCCACACAAGGCGGTACTACACAAAACTGGCGCTAATAGCATAGGCACATAGGGAACACACACGACACAGATCTGTAAGTCCACGGTATTGGTGATAAGTTGAGAAAACCGTCCCGAAACGCATGTGCTACAAGACGCCACTGTTTCCTGTGTATGTACCTCGTCATCAATATGGGATAGGATCATCATGCACACGTACACAGGCCACACAACGGTTTGGCATACTCTGTATCAAGTGGTCGAGCAGCTGCTGGGATGTAGCCTCCCATGCTTGCACAAGTGCCTGTCGGAGCTCCTGAAGTGTCGTAGGGGTTTGAAGACGTGCAGCGATACGTCGACCCAGAGAATCCCAGACGTGATCGGTGGGGTTTCGGTCTGGAGAACAGGCGGGTAACTACATTCGCCTGATATCTTCCGTTTCAAGGTACTCCTCCACGATGGCAGCTCGGTGGGGCCGTGCGTTATCATCCATCAGGAGGAAGGTAGGACCCACTGCACCCACGAAAGGGCGGACATACTGGTGCAAAATGACGTCCCGATACACCTGCAGGGGTGTACGTGCACCAATCGCAATCCCACACCCACACCATCAAACCATGACCTCCATACAGGTCCCTTTCAAGGACATTAAGGGGTTGGTATCTGGTTCCTGGTTCACGCCAGATGAAAACCCGGCGAGACCCAAGGTCAAACACATAGCTATGCGACAACTTTTGCAGCAGAGGGAACAGGCCTTTTGGAAGACATAGTATACTGAGTACCTACATCAACCGCAGCAATACACTAAATGGGCATCAGAATGAGCGTGGGAGCCGTACATCGACGATCATGTACTGGTCAGGGAGGGTAACCTGCCTCCTTTACTGTGAAGTTGGGTCCCATTGACTAGACATATCCGGCTTCTGAAAAGAGGACGCTTCTTGCCTGGGCAGGCAAACCGATTAATTTTTTGTTCAGCATGTTGTATAAGAGGCTTTACCTGGGCTCGTCCGTGATCATAATCTGGGACCACTGTTCTAATGACCATGTACTGTGTTCTTGACACCAGGCTTTACGGGCTCTCCAGTGGAATGCACCTTGCAGGTCTCTGGGCGAATAAACCATGTCTATTCAGTCGTCTGTAGACTGTGTCTCTGGAGACAACTGTTCCAGTGGCTGCGGTAAGGTCCCGAGCAAGGCTACCTGCAGTACTCCCTCAACGTCTGCGGGCACTGATGGTGAGATATCGGTCTTCCTGTGGTGTTGTACACTGTGGACCTCCCGTACTGTAGCGCCTGGACATGTTTCCTGTCTGTTGGAATCGTTGCCATAATCTTGAGATCGCACTTTGAGGCACACGGGGGGCCCGTGCTACGACTTGCCGTGTTTGACCAGCCTCCAGTCGCCCCAGTACTCTACCCCTCATAACGTCATCAATATGTGTTTTTGAGCCATTTCCAACACACAGTCACCATTAGCACGTCTGAAAACGTCTGTGCACTTACTCGCTGCACCGTACTCTGACATGGAAATGGCTCTGAGCTCTATGGGACTTAACTTCTGAGGTCATCAGTCCCCTAGAACTTAGAACTACTTATACCTAACTAATCTAATGACATCACACACATCCATGACCGAGGCAGGATTCGAACCTACGACCGTAGCGGTCGCGCGGTTCCAGACTGTAGCGCCTAGAACCACTCGGCCACTACAGCCGGCGCACCAACACACTTCGGCGAATGTGGGCTGCTGCCAGCGCCACCGTGCGGCGACCGCAGGTCAAATGCACCGCATGGTCATACCGCGAGGTGATTTAAACCCGCAAATCGCCCACCAGAGCGTTGTTTCACCATGTATCAGCATTATTCCTAGTTTATGAGCATGGGTGTATATTGAGCCACGCTGCCTCTACAGCCGTCCATAATTGCGAAAGTGCTGCCGGTGCAGGATTTTGATCACCAGCTGACCTCTCGATTATATTCCATAAATGAGCGATGGAATTCATGTCGGGCGGTCTGGGAGGCCAAATCATTCGCTTGAACTGTCCAGCGTGTTCTTAAAACCAATCACGAATATTTGTGACCCGGTGACATGGCGCACTGCCATCCATAAAAATTGCATTATTGTTTGGGAATATGAAGTCCATGAAGGGCTGCAAATGGTCTCCTAGTAGCCGAACGTAACCATTTCCAATCACTGATCGATTCAGTAGGACTAGAGGGCCCCACCCCATCCCGTGTAAACACAGCTCGTAAGACTGTAGAGGCACCCTCTGCTTGCACGATGCCTTGTTGACACCTTGGGTCCATAGCTTCGTGGAGTCTGTGTCACACTCGAACCCTGCCATCAGCTCTCCTCATTTGAAATCAGGGCTCTTCTGACAAGGTCAAGTTCTTATTTCACGCCTAACTGTCATACTAGGGATGTTTAGGACTGCGGAAATATCTAGTACAAACTTATGAAACAAGTGACGCCCAATGACCTCGTTTGATGTCAGTGAGTGCCGCGGGGCGCCCCATTCTGCTTTCTCACTATGTCCCAAGGCTACTGAGGTCGCTGATATGGAGTACCTGGCAGTAGGTGGCAGCACAATGCACCTAATACGTTTTTGGGGTGTCCGGATACTTTTGATCGCATAGTGTGTATCCGCATGACGGCACCGAGATTCGGTTCCTTAAATCATCCTTGACGTACCGCCATAGAAAGAAGTCGATTGGTGTGATGTCAGGTGACCTAGGAGGCCAGGAAATTAGACCACGCTTGCCAGTCCATCGATCTGGAAACACCTGGTCTAGAACATCTCGTGCAATCTGCGCCCACCGTGGCGGTGGACCGTGTTGCTGGGAAACGACTGTGCCTTGGTGGCCAGGTAGTTGTGGTAACATAAACAGCATCAGCATATCATAGTAACTGTTGGAATTAACTTTCTTTTTAGAAAAATGGTGCACGATGTGATCGACCATTATACATGACTTTCATGTTCTCACGAACCTCTTCTATCAAAGTATGCAGATTACTTGTGCTCCATATCCGAACATTATGTTTATTGCTTCCAAGATTCTCGGCTGTACTGTCGGATCAATCGTCAAAGCTCCATGATGTTTCGGAGGATAAATGTTCCGCCATCATCAGATGGTGCTGATGATCAGTATCATCTGATGGTGGCTTGACAGTTACTCGCTAAAGTATCGTGGACCTAAGACGATTGGATCAGGTAGCACACCCGAGACCTTGGAAGCAGCATATACGCTGGGAAAGCCTCAGATCATATATCATGTACCCTACCACGCATGCAGAACTTTGCTTCGTGAGAAAATGCTAGATTTTCTACAAAATTTCCGTTCTTCACCAACGGTGAACAACTTTCACAGCAAGTGGCATACGTTGTGGCTTCTCGCCTGGTTTCAATGCGTGAAACGGTTGCAATCCGTATGGGTACGTCTGTAAACGAGTCCAAAGGGCACCGTATGGATTTGTAGTTCCTGTGACGTTCCCCGAACAGACTCCTGCGGTGAACGTTGAAAAGCCAATCGTGTCCGTTGTCCAACGGCTTCACTTGTTCCAGGTCGTCCAGTACGGTGCTTCACATCAACACTTCCTGTCTGCAGAAAAATTTCTGCATCACCAGCGTATCGAGCTCCGCAAGGGTGGGTGCTTGCTATACCATGCTTGGATCTTTCTTTGAATCTGCGTGTCTGATTAGATCTGAATAAACCATTCCACACACTGAGCCTTTTCTGGAACCCTTGTCACTATGTTTCACTCATGACAACCTGGAACACCCATAAACATAGCTTTGTGACTTTCTCGGTCACATAAGTCAAACATGTTGGTAAAATTTTAAGTATTTTGGATGCTATAACAGTGAAGTCGTAGCGTACCTTTTGAGACAGCATGTACTCGTATAACTCTAGAGCTCAGGTTCTTCAAAATATAACCAAGTAGTATAGTGATGACCCTGCAGAAAGTCTAAAATTGTTTCGCTTTTAAGGTAATATATCTTACAAGCACACTACATCGTTCCAGAGATTTAATGTTAGAATTGTTTTTGTTGTGACTTGGCAAGACAGCCAAGCCACTAGGAGGTGAAGCCGAAAGGCACGCGTTTAAGCTCACGCAGGCTGGCGTGAGGTCTGGAACAGGACAAGGTAATGAATATAGCCAATAACGTACGTAGCTGCTGGAATACTTAACTTTAATCCATCATTGGTGAACATCGGTCTGACGGTACATGCATCACAAGATAAATAGCAAATGATAATGGCGCCTTGCTAGGTCGTAGCAAATGACGTAGCTGAAGGCTATGCTAACTATCGTCTCGGCTAATGAGAGCGTAATTTGTCAGTGAACCATCGCTAGCAAAGTCGGCTGTACAACTGGGGGGAATGCTAGGAAGTCTCTCTAGACCTGCCGTGTGGCGGCGCTCGGTCTGCAATCACTGGCAGTGGCGACACGCGGGTCCGACGTATACTACCGGACCGCGGCCGATTTAAAGGCTACCACCTAGCAAGTGTGGTGTCTGGCGGTGACACCACAGTTTCCATGACCGGTAACACACTTGCTTAGCTACTTACACATAATATTAAAATTAACAACAATAAGTTTGCAACTGGAGGTAAATATAAAATATGCTGTGCTGACTGTAATGCTTTTTACATCGGCCAAACGAGAACAAGTTTTATTAACAGGTTCAAGGAACACATAGAAATAGAAAACACAAAAAACTCATGAGATAAATGTACCTTTGCTTCCCATCTAATTACGGAAGGACACAGTTTTGGTAATATTTATACTAATATGACGATTTTTCACAAGGGTATCGGTAAGGATATCCTGGAAGAGATGGAAATTTATAACTTGTGGACCACAATAAGAACAAAACTCTTAATGTACTGAAAAACTTAAGAAACATAATTTTTCTTGACTCTCATCAGAACGTGTTGAATATGTTGCAGTGTAAAGAATCTACTAGCACCATCACTCTTCGTTGTACACCACGCGTGCCTCACGCACTGTAAACAAGAGACTACGCTCAGTACTTCAGATGTCGAATCGTGTAAACATCATTTTTTCGTACAGAGCTGCATTTGGTGATTCCATATTTTTGCGATTACTGATTTTTCCAAGCGCGAAGCTTCTTTCGTCAAAACTCTCAGAGCGTGAACTGTTGTCTTTACTTTTTTCGTATTATTTCTTTCTGCGATGCTTTCTCTCATGTTTCTAAGTGTATCTTTTAAATGTCGTGTATTTCTATATCTTATTTTCCTTTTAAAGCATTTTACTTATATTTTGATAACTATTTGCTACCCGCTGTCCACCTTCCCTTTTCTCTACAAGCCTTTCCTGTAACCCGACCTTCCCACTTTTAAGCACCGTCTGTTCACATTTCTCGCCAGCCTGTGTGCCAAGACGACGCTAGGCTCGTAAGTTCATTCTGTACAGATTACTTTCTTAAATTTAGGACTAATTACTAAGGAACATAATTTATTTTACCAGTACTTTTTTGATGATTTTTGTTTCTACTATCTTCTTAGTATGATTTGCCTCATTTACACCTATTTTAGATGTTATTCAGACAATCACTTGAACACCGCCATGGTGGCTGAAACTTGCCCTGGCAGTACAAAACGAAACTAGAAATGGTACTGTTATTTCTTTTCAAATCAATTAAACTTTTGTGGCAGTTGTGTTTCTGTATTCAGTTAGAAATCGTTAACGCTTCTGGCGGCGTTTAACCACATCTTCACGCTAGCTAAAATCTTACACACTAAATAAGGTAATTAAGTCTGAAATAGCTATAAGTGATGGTGCAATTATTTGACCTTTCTTTTTCGCAACAGCGTACTTAACTTACATATGGGATTGCCACTGCATCAAGCGAAGACTGAGTGGTGGAAATGAGAGGCGAACCCCAAAAATGGTTCAAATGGCTCTGAGCACTATGGGACTTAACAGCTATGGTCATCAGTCCCCTAGAACTTAGAACTACTTAAACCTAACTAACCTAAGGACATCACATAACACCCAGTCATCACGAGGCAGAGAAAATCCCTGACCCCGCCGGGAATCGAACCAGGGAACCCGGGCGTGGGAAGCGAGAACGCTATCGCACGACCACGAGCTGCAGACAGGCGAACCCCAATGTATCCTACTGCCTAGCAGTATGACGTGGCCAGTTACTAGTACAAAGGGTAAAAGGATACAAAATTAGCAAAACTGAGCACTAGAAGAGATGTTTATTGGTAAAGATCACTTCTTGCTTCATGAAAGTTTGAATTTATTCACCGTATTGTGTATAACGACGTTCACATGTATCCTCGAGAAAACAAAACAAAGAAAGAACTTTCAAAATACAAGATTACCTACAAAAGAAAACGAGATCTTCAAGTTTTACGAAAATCCTTAGCGTTCTGGTTATTTGTAATGCTACTGAAAAACTTAACATGAGTCACAGGATGAACGCACGTACCACACCAGGGGCCTTCTGGTTCCTCAAGAGTATAAAACTAACAGAAATCATTCAAAATACATTTCCCTACAAAATTAAAAAAAATTTGAACATACGACAGTTTTGCATAATGGTTAATTTGGACATGAATGAATAAGGATCGTACGGTGATTCTTTCTCACAGAGTCCCGTGCCAGTGCTCAAGCATTTCCAATAAAGGAAAGTCCCGTGGATTAAAACAATAATTGACTGAAGACGCTTAAGAAGAATGTAATCGATAATACATGCTCATATTTACCAACAAATGAAATTAATTGGAGTTAGTCTTTGGTATGAATAATCCCCAAGCACGCCATTCACATTTCAAAGGCATGTAAGAGATGAGGGCCACTTTAAAACACGAATAAACTGCTACCAGTTTTTGGCCACAAAAATACACGATCCAGAATAATGTTGCACCACAGTTCGGCATGCCATAGCGAACGGCTCTTGATTCGAATCAGCGTTATAGGTGGTGGGGGGCTGTACTGCAAGTGACCTCAGCACCTAGGCATCCTGTGGCAAGAACATGCATTCAGCATGAACAAGTATTCAGTGAGCTAACAATGCAGAATATGGTTTCCAGCGCCTCTGAATCGAGATAGTTCACTATAGTGCCGATATGGCTTCTGGAGACGCTGACATTACGGGAAATCTGGGGCAAATGATCTCATGATTGCCCAACGATTATGCCCAGCACCTCAGAACTATTATGGCAGACGCAGGACAGGTGCCATTTCAGAAACACTGTCCGACCTCGATTGTATATATGCTGGCAAAATTCAGAAACTCTCAGTTATCCAGTCAGTTCCAGCCACTAATGAGAACACGTCTACGCCCATCATCTGCGATGAACCACCAAGCTGTCACCGTAAGATTCTACCGTCAACAACTGAAAGCCGCTGCGTGTGCTGAGCCCGAATTCTACCAAGTTGACACCATCACACCGACAGGGCACCTTCTAGGTGACTACCTTCAGCTGACGAGCGTCGTCCCTTTCAGCCATGGTCGCTGGTCACCTAGTTCCCCAGATATCACTGCCCTAGTGGGAAAACACGGTGGCTGAACATTGCCCTGTGCGAGCGTACGCTGTCGCCCTCCGCGATCGCACAGCGCGACAACGCGCAATCAATGATGGAGGTCACTGTTTGATCCCGCCTTGCCTGATACACGTCGCGCTGAGCAGCTGGGGCGGGTCAGCTGCTTCAGGCCATGCACTGTCATTCACTGTGCGCCACGTGACAACACCGCGTCGGCGCTGTCATGTTGATACCATGTCTGCTGCCGACACGCCTAGTGGAACATTCAGCGCGCCGTCCTTCTAGTGGGTTACTGCTGACGTCGACACCCTTCACCTGCTGTGGCTGCCTACGTCACCGAAGATATTGATCGTCTTTCCAGCTCCGTCTCACTGCTGTAATTGTGTGGAAAACAATGATTAATTAAACTAGTATTGTTTCCATGACGGTGCCACTGCAACCATGCCCTGGTAGCTGAACTGACATGCATACTGACCTGTCACAATCAGCTTCACCTGACATCGAGTATGTCGCGCAGCCTGGCCTATATAACAAGAAAAAAATTCGTAAAAACGAGAAAGCTACGCGTGCATCTCTCTGACCATGGTGCAGAGCTCGAGGATAACCTTGTCTCAGGGTAGAGAGCTCCGTCCCATTTGGATAATTCCTCTTAGTGCGTCTTTTTTTATTAGAGTGTATATAGTCGTTTTTTTAAGTTTATTAAAGAGAAGACGAGAGTTTCAGTCGCACCACGACAGAACTAGTAAAATTAAACAAAACCGTCACCTCTACAGCGCGAGCAGACATTGCGGTCTACCAAAATCAGTCCTAATAATCCTCACTATGACGAAGTTGTACGCTCGTCTTCCTGTTTTTGGTAGAGTTTTCTCTTGACTATTCGTAATATTTTACCTCATTAATCAACACTTGCCATCGTAAAATTTTAGCAAATTCTCTCATTGGACACTGAGACAAGTACTCTCCAGATATATTCAATATTTAAAGGCAAATGCCACAATTTTTTCCATTCTTTTTTCCAATTTCAGCATTGTCTCTTTTTGATCCATTTTGTCAATTGGCCTTAGATATCTCTAGTCTAGTCCAATTCGCTTTAATATATCCAGTACTCGGTCCAGCTGATACTCGTACCGCCATTATGTTAGGCAGTAATATACCAATACATCTCTCTGAAACCTATTTCAGCATCATTTTTAGAAGTGTAAACGTATCTGTTTTCCTTCGTCTATTTCTGACTTAAATTAATCTTCTCACATAATCTACTTAACCTTGGTGTAAAGTCATACATATAACATTTGTCCTGAATGAAAATATGATTGACTACATTATAATCACAGTATCTCCTTGAACTTGTTTTCTTTGGCTGTGGAATCGTCGTTACATCAAAAAAATTGTTGGCTTGTTTGTCGCTTTGATAGATATAATCGGTAAGTTCAGTCAGTGTCTGATACAGCATTCTTCAATTCTCTTAGCAAACTGCTTGGTATGTCGTCATTATTTCTAACTAGTTCCTTTCACATTTTCTTAACTGCTTTTATCCCGTTGCATTGTAACATTTTATGCGTTCTTTTCTCCTTGTCTATTCCCTGTTACGGTCCTAATGATTTTTTGTGATACCGGTATTAAGTTTTATTGGCGCAGAAATCCTGATAAAAGTTTTTGCACAGTAGAATCTACAGCGGTGTTACTCGATATTAGATCTACATACAGTTGATTCCCCCTCCCCCCCATGAACCATGGACCTTGCCATTGGTCGGGAGAATTGCGTGCCTCAATGATACAAATAGCCGTACCGTAGGTGCAACCACAACGGAGGGGTATCTGTTAAGAGGCCAGACAAACGTGTGGTTCCTGAAAAGGGGCAGCAGCCTTTTCAGTAGTTGCAGGGCAACAGTCTGGATGATTGACTGATCTGGCCTTGTTAACAATGACCAAAATGGCCTTGCTGTGCTGGTACTGCAAACAACTGAAAGCAAGGGGAAACTACAGCCGTAATTTTACCTGAGGGCATGCACCTTTACTGTATGATTAAATGATGATGGCGTCCTCTTGGGTAAAATATTCCGGAGGTAAAATAGTCCCCCATTCGGATCTTCAGGCGGGGACTACACAAGAGGACGTCGTTATCAGGAGAAAGAAAACTGGCGTTCTACGGATCGGAGCGTGGAATGTCAGATCCCTTAATCGGGCAGGTAGGTTAGAAAATTTAAAAAGGGAAATGGATAGGATAAAGTTCGATATAGTGGGAATTAGTGAAGTTCGGTGGCAGGAGGAACAAGACTTTTGGTCAGGTGAATACAGGGTTATAAATAATGAATAGGAAAATAGGAGTGCGGGTAAGCTACTACAAACAGCATAGTGAACTCATTATTGTGGCCAAGATAGACACGAAGCCCACACCTACTACAGTAGTACAAGTTTATATGCCAACTAGCTCTGCAGATGATGAAGAAATTGAAGAAATGTATGATAAGATAAAATAAATTATTCAGGTAGTGATGGGAGACGAAAATTTAATAGTCATGGGTGACTGGAATTCGACAGTAGGAAAAGGAAGAGAAGGAAACGTAGTAGGTGAATATGGATTGGGGCTAAGAAATGAAAGAGGAAGCCGCCTGGTAGAATTTTGCACAGAGCATAACTTAATCATAGCTAACACTTGGTTCAAGAATCATGAAAGCAGGTTGTATACATGGAAGAACCCTGGAGATACTAGAAGGTTTCAGATATATTATACAATGGTAAGACAGAGATTTAGGAAACAGGTTTTAAATTGTAAGACATTTCTAGGGACAGATGTGGACTCTGACCACAATCTATTGGTTATGAACTGTAGATTAAAACTGAAGAAACTGCAAAAAGGTGGGAATTTAAGGAGATGGCACCTGGATAAACTGAAAGAACCAGAGGTTGTACAGAGTTTCAGGGAGAGCACAAGGGAACAATTGACAGGAATGGGGGAAAGAAATACAGAAGAAGAAGAATGGGTAGCTTTGAGGGATGATATAGTGAAGACAGCAGAGGATCAAGTAGGTAAAAAGACAAGGGCTAGTAGAAATCCATGGGTAACAGAAGAGATACTGAAATTAATTGATGAAAGGAGAAAATATAAAAACGGAGTAAATGAAGCAGGCAAATGAATACAAACGTCTCAAAAATAAGATCGACAGGAAGTGCAAAATGGCTAAGTAGGAATGGCTAGAGGACAAATGTAAGGATGTAGAGGCTTATCTCACGAGGGGTAAGATAGATACTGCCTACAGGAAAATTAAAGAGACCTTTGGAGAAAAGAGAACCACTTTCAGGAATATCAAGAGCTCAGATGGACACCCAGTTCTAAGCAAAGAAGGGAAAACAAAAAGGTGGAAGGAGTATATAGAGGGTATATACAGGGGCGATGTTCTTGAGGACAATATTATGGAAATGGAAGAGGATGTAGATGAAGAAGAAATGGGAGATACGATACTGCGTGAAGAGTTTGACAGAGCACTGAAAGACCTGAGTCGAAACAAGGTCCCGGGAGTAGACAACATTCCATTAGTACTACTGACAGCCTTGGGAGAGCCAGTCCTGACAAAACTCTACAACTGGTGAGCAAGATGTATGAGACAGGCGAAATTTCCTCAGAGTTCAAGAAGAATATAATAATTCCAATCCCAAAAAGGAGGTGTTGACAGATGTGAAAATTACCGAACTATCAGTTTAATATGTCACAGCTGCAAAATACTAACGCGAATTCTTTACAGACGAATGGAAAAACTGGTAGCAGCCTTACATCGACTCTGTATTTAAATATGAGTGATGTGTTACGTTGAAGAACAGCAGGGAATGAATGGATAAGCCTTACGAAGCCAAAAGAAAAACGTTATTGTGAGTTAAAAACGAAACATCAACCACAACAAATGCAGGCCGATCGAAAGTGCAGTTCGATGAAATGAAAATCTGCTGCCGCGGAACAGTCAGTATTCTGTTGCTCCAGCTCGTGAAGAGGTAGACGTTTAAGTCCTCTTTCACATACACTCCACAGAGTGGTCGAGACACTGCTGCTCAAACCGTCCTACTCTTCGATGACAGCTCTCCTATGGTCTTCTGTGCGTGTATGGGTGTGTGTGTGCGTGTGTGTTTGCGTGTGTGTGTGTGTGTGTGTGTGTGTGTGTGTGTGTGTGTGTGTGAGTGTGTGTGTCTGTGTATTTTTCTGGAGAGTTTCAACAATGGCGCACCACAAGTTTCAGCTGGTCCCAGGTATTATACAGGGTTCGATTCACACTATGCCTGTCACTTGGAGGAACCTGTCCGCGAGAAGGCCGCAATTCGTATTGCCTTAAAAGGTGAACCCGTCGACGGAATGGTAACTATATGGCCGGGCAGTTTGGAGGATCCCGTCCCGATGCGGTACAGCCCTCAAATTACACCCCATTGTGACGAGAGGCGTGTGAAATCCATATGTGGTGCTTGTCCAAAACATGACTCACCCACCTACGAACTGAAGTTGTGGTGCTGCAAGCCTGAGTCGTGCACTGAAACCTGGACGCCTTCACGCTCTTTTATGGCTATCAGGCGTCAGACTAACCGTACAGTCGTCCTTAAAGAGTATCCGATGCCATTTATTCGGGCTCCATTCCAGTTGTTACCCCATGCTTTAGTTTTCCGTTCTCGACAGGAGACACTTCGAGTCATATTCGTCTGCAAAAGACCCTTGGTTTACAGTTACCTTCTTTGCAGAGGTGGTTGTACTAGCGATTTCTTATGGCTAAAACAGTTTTACGAAATAGGCTTCTGCACAAAAATGTAGAAATGGCTCTGAGCACTATGGGCCTTAACATGTATGGTCATCAGTCCCCTAGAACTTAAACCTAACTAACCTAAGGACATCATACAATACCCAGTCATCACGAGGCAGAGAAAATCCCTGACCCCGCCGGGAGTCGAACCCGGGAACCCGGGCGTGGGAAGCGAGAACGCTACCGCACGACCACGAGCTGCGGACAAATGTAGAAACTATACAAGTCACGAAGGGTGGTACAGGTCCATTTTTGACCGGACTGCTAGATGTTCCACACGAAATAAGTTGTTTCCTTTTGCTTCTCAAAAAATAACCATTCACTGATCAGCCAGAACATTATGACCACCACCCTAATAGCAGGTATTTCCACCTTTGGCACGGACAGTAGCGGCGACGCGTCGTGACATGGACGTAATGAGCACATGGTAGCTCGCTGGATGGAGTTGGTACCATATACGCACACACAAGTCATCTAATTCCCGTAAATTCCGGGGAGGAGATTGAATGTGCTCTGATGCCACGTCCCATCACATTCCAGATGTATTCGATCGAGTTCAGATCTTGCGAGTTGAGAGGGGGGGGGGGAGGGTGGGCAGCAGATCAGTTGGAACTCCACCACATTCCTGGTCTTTGGGCTTGGTGCTTCATCCTGTTAAAAATATCACTGTCGTTGGCAAAAATTATCATGAAGGGCTGTACGTGGTCTGCAACCAGTGTACGATACTCCTTGGCCGCTATGGTGCCCTGCACGAGCTCCATTGTACCCATGGATGCACACGTGAACATTCTATAGACCATAACTGAGCCACCGCTACTTGTCTCCGTCCAGCAGTACAGGTGTCAAGGAGCTGTTCCTTGGAAGGCGACGCATTCACGCCCTGCCATCGACATAAAGAAGGTATCGGGATTCATCAGACCATGCAGCACAGTGCGCCAACGTCCAGTACCAAGGGTCACGTGCCCATTTCTGTCGTAGTTGCCGATGTTGTGGTGTTTACATTTGCACGTGCATGGGACGTCGGCTATGGAGGCCCATCGCCCGTGAACTGCGTGTTCAGACGTACTTGTACTCTGCCCAACATTAAAGTCACAGTTCGCCACCTATCCTGTTTTACCGTTCTGTCCAGCCTACGACGTCAGATATCTTAATGAAGGGTGGCCGCTCAACCCCACTGACGCGTCGAAGACGCCCACCACAACACTTTTCGAACACCCGACAAATCGTGCAGTTTCTGAAGTAGACGTTCTAACTCATCCCACAGATGTTTCATTAATCTGAAGTCGATATCTTGGACGGACAGTCCACTTCAGGAATGTTATTATACACAAAGCATTTCCTCATAGTTGCTCCTTCATGTAGGGTGCATTATCATGCTGATACAAACAGCCATCATCACTGAATTGTTCCTCTCCTGTAAGCACTACACAACGCTGAAAAATGTATTCATATCCATTCGCATTTAGCGTTTTATTAAGTGCAATAACTGATTACAACCTAACCACAAAAAACACAACCATACCGTAACACCCCATTTTCCATAGTACACTGTTGGCACTGCACATAAAATAGGCAACGTTCTCCAGCATTCGACAAACCCAGACCCTCTCATCGTATTGCCGCACGGTACAGAATAAGTTATAGCTCCCAATGACACACTGTCCAGTGGCGTCTCTCTTTACACTACCTCAAGTGCTCAGCGTGACGGATTGTCAATCCTCTGGGCCCCGGTTCAATTCCCGGCTGGGCCGTGGAATTTTCTCCGCCCACGGACTGGGTGTTGTGCTGTCCTCATCATCATCCTTTCATCCTAGTCGACTGCAGGTCGCCGAAGTGGCGTCAAATTGAAGGCCGGCACCCGGCGAACGGTCTGGCCGACAGGGGCCCCTACCCACACGATAAAATAAATAAATAAACCTCAAGTGTCGCCTAGACATGACTACGGTAATGTGTAGCTGATGAGGTGCTGCTCCACCACTACAGCCTGTTCTTCTTACCTGCCTACTAACAGCCATTGCACCAGCTGGACTGGTGGCAGCACTTCGGAAGTCCCTTATGTGCAGACTGTAATGGATATAAGCGCAGATATTTTTATCTAACGTACTTTAATGTCTACACACAACAGTATGTTGGTTGTTCTGTCTCTGCTTCGAATAGTCTTCCCACAAACAAATCACATAATTTACTTCCTGATGTTTCCTTCATGGTCGTTACTGTCCCAGGAAGTGGACTAAGCCTGTCGCTACAGACTAACCGTTTTGGGTCACGCGTCAAACTTCACCACCTGACCTGCTGCCCAGGGTAAATTAAGCGTTAATGACTTGCTCTCACCACATACCTTATAGGTATAATTACAGTGAAGCGCCAAAGAAACTGGTATAGGCATGCGTATTCAAGTACAGAGATATGTAAACAGGCAGAGTAAGAACTGAGGTCGACAATGTCTTTATAAGACAACACGTGTCTAGCGCAGTTGTTAGATTGGTTTCTAAAATGATAAAGAATGTAGCAACTAGTCGAGGAAATATAATTTATTTAACTTTTTGCAAATCGATTTCGACTGATGTCAGTCATCGGTGTCCTGTCCTTGGCAGATTTCTATCATGCAGACTGCATGACAGAAATCTGCCAAGGGCAGTACTTCTACTTATTGCATGTATCGGATAGAAAAATGCACCGATGATGACTGATATCAGTCGAAATCAATTTGTAGAAAGGTAAATAAATTGTGCTTCCTCGACTCGTTGCTACATTCTTTATAATTTTATATTTCACGGTCGCTGCACAGAAAGGGAACCTTAAGGGGCCCAACATTCAAAAGATCTGTTTCTGGTTATCAAGATTTAAGTGAGTCTGAACGTGGCGTTGCAGTCGGCGCACGAGCCATGGGATAAAGCATCTCCGAGGTAGCGATGAAGTTTCACGAGCGTAACGTGAATATCGGGAATCCGGTAAAACATCAAATCTCCGACACTGCGGCGGTCGGAAAAAGAGCCAGCAAGAACGGAATCAACGACGACTGAAGAGAACTGTTCAACGTGACAGAAGTGCAACCCTTCCAAAAATTGCTACAGATTTCAATTCTGGGCCAACAACAAGTGTCAGCATGCGAACGATTCAATGAGACATCATCGATATGGGTTTTCTGAGCTAAGGCCCACTCGTTTACCCTTGATAACTACACAACACAAAGCTTGACGCTTCGCCTGGGCCCGTCAACGTCGACGTTGCAGTGTTGATGAGTGGAAATATGTTGCCTTGTCGGACGAGTCTAGTTTCAAATTGTATCGAGCGGATGGACGTGTACGGGTATGGAGATGATTCACGAATCGATGGACCCTGCCTGTCAGCAGGGGACTGTTCCAGGTGGTGGGGGCTCTGTAATGGTGTGGGGTGTGTATAGTTGGAGTGATATGGGTACCCTGATATGTCCAGATACGACTCTGACAGGTGAAACGTACGTAAGAATCCTCTCTGATCATCTGCATCCATTCATGTGCATTGTGCATTTCGACGGACTTGGACAATTCCAACAGGACAATGCGACACCACAAACGTCTGGAATTGCTACAGAGGGCTCGAGGAACACTCTTCCGGAGATTAAACACTTCCGCCGGCCACCAAACTCCCTAGATGTGAATATTATTGAGCATATCTGGGATGCTTTACAACGGGCTGTTTATAAGAGATCTCCGCGCCCTGGTACACTTACGGATTTATGGACAGCCCTGCAGGATTCGTGGTGTCAATTCCCTCCACCACTGGTAATTGAACCCATGTCACGTCGTGTTGTGGCACTTCTACGTAATGGCTGGGGCTCTACACGATATTGGACAAGTGTGCCAGTTTCTTTGGCTTTTCAGTTTGTTAGTTTTCAAATGACATAAATTCTGATGTAATTTTGTACAGCACACCGTCCTCAATCATGGTTGGCTGGTTGGTTGGTTCGGGGAAGGGGATCAAACAGCGAGGTTATCGGACCCATCGGATGAGGGAAGAATGGGGAGGAAGTCGGCTGTGTTCTTTTAACCCTTCTAATACCGAGTATTTTTTGCTACACTGATTACCATTGGTGTCTTTAGGGACCCCAACGGAATTTATTTTTTATTAAGTATAGTTTTAATAATGGAAGAATAAAATCGCATTCCTTATTTTTTCCACACTCTAAAACATGATGTCAGTGACATTACATTAAGTTAAAATGCATATTTTTTAAAATTGTTTATTTCCGTAAAATTTACAAACGATTCTCATGAAACTACAAACATTTTTGATTAAATTCCGAATTGATATTTATGACGCATTACACTCACAGCAACAAATTGCAGAGTGGTTTTTACACACAGAACATCCACATTTTGAACATTTTCTATCCTCAGACCTTTTGTCTGTGCTGTTGATGGGAGTAGTGGGGAAATAATTTTGTCTGGCTTTCTTCCGACGAGCTGCTTTCCTAATTCTATGAGAAATGCCCGTCTCTTGTAGTTAGTCCTTTCTGCCCAGTCTGGTGTAAGGTGTAGCCATATGATAAATGCATTCAGTGTACTGATATCAGTCATGTTGTAAAATAATACCATTGGCCACCTTCTGCTCATCCTCTTTGTAGTGTACGTTCTAACCAGCTTGTCCATAGTATCTACTCCTGATTTTGCTTTATTATAATCCAGAATCATTACTGGCTTGCATTCTTCACGATCTTCGACTTCCTTCCTTGAATGCATTGTACTGAGCAAAGTTTCAACTTCGCCCTTTTTCGGACAAAATGAAACAACTGAAGCATGCTCTTGGAATCCAAAAATAGATGAATATTTGACTCGACCTTTGGTCTGAGTGAAAGCTTGTGGTAGTTGTCCTTTATTTTTTCTAATTCTTCCTTAGAGTGTGGGATTGATTTTCGGAAGTTCTCTCGCTAAACTAAAGCTAGTGAGAAAATTGTCAGTTGTTACATTTCTGCCACTGTTTTCTAAGCCTTTGACCACATCTAAAACAACTCTCTTGCCTTGACCAACTTCACGAGATTCATTTTCTTGTCGACCAGTGTAAACTTGGAGATTGAAAACGTAAGACGTTGCACTATCACATACAGCCCATAATTTCAACCCATATTTTCCTGGTTTTGAAGGAATATGTTGTCGAAATGGACATCTACCACGAAATCCCACAAGTTGTTCATCAGTTGTTACGTTGCTGTGAGGAACATATGCATCTTGAAATGTGTGTACCCACATCTCAAATATTTCTCTAATGGGAGCCAGCTTGTCAGGAGCACGGTTGCGACGTCTCACATCTGCGCCATCAAATCGGATGCACCTTGAAATTTGCGTAAAGCGATTTCTACCCATTGCTTCACTAAAAATGGGTCTACCATCCTCTTTGTTCCACAGATGCGTAACTGCTTCATTATGGGCCTTGTAAGCACCTGCTACGATCAAGACACCGATAAAGCACTTCAGTTCAGTGGCATCTACTGGTTTCCATTTACTACCGTAAACAAGACTACCCTCTTTGTTAGTCCACTTTAGAATTACATCAACAATGTTTCCCTTAAGAAACAAATGAAAAGCTGATTCTATGGAGTCTACATTTTTCACTGCGAGTTTTGTTGGACCTGGCTTTACTCGCATTATGTTCCATCTCTCTTCTCTTCCACAAGCTCTTTCCAACTCGTGTTTGTGCCACAATTCTTCTTTGTTTTTAGACCTACACAAAGTAAATGGTTCTAAATGGTTCAAATGGCACTGAGC
Organism: Schistocerca piceifrons; assembly: GCF_021461385.2. Taxonomy (NCBI): domain Eukaryota; kingdom Metazoa; phylum Arthropoda; class Insecta; order Orthoptera; family Acrididae; genus Schistocerca; species Schistocerca piceifrons. The sequence goes on from NC_060144.1 coordinate 138,386,280, forward strand.
ACTATGGGACTTAACATCTGTGGTCATCAGTCCCCTAGAACTTAGAACTACTTAAACCTACCTAACCTAAGGACATCACACACATCCATGCCCGAGGCAGGATTCGAACCTGCGACCGTAGCACAAAGTAAAAATAAAAAATAAATACAAAGGGTATATCTTGGCGCTAGACCCTAACGCACATCTACAAAAATACAATGTGTACTTACATATAACAGTCAGAAATATGTGTTACTTCCTGTTCAGGTTGGACATCTGCGCTGTCCAAATCTTCTTCTGAACTTCCGTCTGATTGAGGAATATCCTCTTCTAAGACGTCAATTTCTCCATCGCTGCATGAGACATCAGAAACTATACCGCTGATATCACTATCTGATTCTCCCGATAGAGGATTACAACAATATTTACAAGAATAAAACAAAGGAAATACAGCAACAGTTACGGATTCAATGCAGCATTATTGGGTAATAATACCGCAAGAGAGAAATGGGGTCGCATTTAACCCCAATGGTATTCAGTGGTTCTCCCTTGATTTTCTACAAAACTAAATATTTTCAAAAAGTTATATTAATATATTACGAACCCATTACTTAATTCAGGAAAAGACCAAATTTTTGTTAATTTTTGGGAATAGGAAATAAGCTATATTTCACAGAAAATTACGGCCTGTGGTCATTATAGAACCCACGGTATTAGGAGGATTAAATTAACCAACCTGGCATTTGCCTGAAGCGATGTACAGAAATCAAGGAAAACGCAAATCAGAGTGGCCGGACTCAGGTTTGAACCGTCTTCCTGCCGAGCCCAGTGTCATACCGACTGCGCCCCACGCTCGGTCCTCAGTCATGATTAGAAATATCTGCACTTCTACACATTACAACCTGTATTGGTGGGTTTGCCTCTCATTACATCTAGCTGTCATCTGCTCACGAGTGTCCGGATACTTTTGAGCAGATAGTGTATTTCACAGCAACTGTGGCCAACTTAAGTCTCTCTGAAAGGGCGATATTCAGTAGGTTACCCATAAAAAATTAATGAGGTCTGCCGTGTAGAGGACAGGTACAGGTTGCTGGGAAACATACGGCGCACGCTGCCGCAAACAGCACTTTCGGCGCCCGCGGGCAGCTGGGAGGAAGTCCGTCCCCGCGGCCAGCCGGCAGGGAGAGTAATGACCTGGAGCCCGCGCGGAATCAATGCGCCGCCTACCCGCCGTTACTATGGCAACTGTCCAATTGGTGCGCGCGCAGTGGGCCTGCAGATAAATGAGTTATCTCGCCGAGCCGTCCACGGCGATTTCTTTTTCTGTCTCGTCGCGGGGAGAGGCGGGGCCCTGCAAAACGAGGACCGCACGCCCGCACCATTCTCTCGGAGGACAATCGGCGGGGTCGTGACGGAGAGGAAGCGACGGAACCCCGCCGCCCGTCTTTACAGGAAACTGATCCTATTCAGCCCTACCCCTTCACTCTTTATACCCGCCGCACGTCTGTGTTGCTTGTACTTGCGACTGAACATCTTTTCTTTAGATTGTCGACGGTTATTTCCCGTTCCGATTTACAGAGAAGCGCTCCGAATTTGTCTCCTCAGTGTTGCTTGCTTTTTACGGAGCCGTACCTGTTTATCTTTCTCGTCTCAGGCTCTCTTAATAAACAGTCCCCGTCACCGCCGGAAAACTGTCAGTTTCGTTCGCAGGAATACAAATTCTGCGCTACTTAACACGACAAATAACTGATGACATTTTCGCCCCCGAGCAAATTTTTCTGTTTTCTCCTCTTGCTACTGAATTTATCAGTATTAAAAAACCGATACTAGTAATGTCGTTACCAGCAACTGGCATTAAATATTAAGAACAGCGGGAAATATTTCTGAACGACGATGTTATTACACAAAATACGACTTCACAAACAACTAATGGCGTGAACACTGAATTGGCGCACAAAGTACTGCTATGTACAATGAGTACTAACAAAGTATTACAACTTCGAAAAAGTCAAGCCTGCGACCACGAAACTTGTTCGAAAAATGTGTGTGAAGTCTTATGGGACTTAACTGCTAAGGTTATCAGTCCCTAGGCTTACACACTAGGAAACCTAAATTATCCTAAGGACAAACACACACACACCCATGCCCGAGCGAGGACTCGAACCTTCGCCGGGACCAGCCGCACAGTCCATGACTCCAGCGCCTAGACCGCTCGGCTAATCCCGCACGACACGAAACTTGTTGACACAATACTGCAGTGCCTGTGACATTTAGAAGCATGGTGCAATGTTCCTTGGCACATGCAAACATATTCGAAGGAATAACCACTGCAGCGACTACTGCCGTTCTGAAAGCCGTAAAATGTATTCCCGTTTGCTAATATAACCAACCATCAGCTGTATAATGGAATGACGACAATGACAGGTTGTGCCGCACCGGAACTCACACCCAGAGTCCCCGCTTATCACGAATGGTCGCCTCATCACTAGGCTATCCGAGTTGGCATCACGGCCAGACCGAAGTCTCGATATGTCGTCAACCATGAGACTATAGCCTACACTCGCACATCCATTATGTATATTCCCGTACTTTACTGGAAAGTCGCTTGCTCGACGTCGGCGGATTAATACGATATATAACTGCCTATGTTGTTCATAATCCGGGTTCGGGTCCCGGTAACTATCACATTTCATTTTCGTCATTTCATTATACAGCTGTTGAATGTCGAGATTCGCTAATACATTTCTTGTAAACTGGATGATGGTTTCCCTACACATTCACACTTCAGTGCATTTTTTTCCCAACGATGGATGCGTTAATGAACGCTATGGTTCTAGAAGACTGCATTTCGGCTGTTCAGGAAACGGTGCACCTCGAAAATGACCTAGTTGTTACTCTGGAAATTTCTGCCACGCAGTGGTTTCTTCGTTCGAGGGAACAGGAAGATAACACTGAATGCCATGTCAGGAGTATCCAGGGGAAACTTTTGACATCCCAAAGGCCGGGCGCGGTGGCCGAGCGGTTCTAGGCGCTTCAGTCCGGAACCACCCGGCTGCTACGGTTGCAGGTTCGAATCCTGCCTCGGGCATGGATGTGTGTGATGTCCTTAGGTTAGTTGGGTATACATAGTTCTAAGTTCTAGGGTACTGATGACCTCAGATGTTAAGTCCCACAGTGCTCAGAGCCATTTGAACCATCTGCAAGTGTTGTGCAAGACTTTGTACACAACAATAGGGAGTGGTGGGCTACAGAATGATGATTCAATTCCTGTAAGAAAGCTGGACAGGAACAGAAATGATTAGCGAATAAGTTAATACAACAAACAGAAGATTTACTTAAATTCCATTTCTCCATGCGAACGAATACCCATGAAAGGTGGCTACACTGAGTCACAGCGCCAGAGATTGCACCAAAGATTATTATTCCGCCACCTCCAATGGTGCAGTACTAGTTCAGAGGATGTCGAGGGCAGTTGTTGTTCTGTTGGTCGAGAGAGTAGATGCTGTTCAGTTGGTGTAATGTATAGATGGAAGAAGTTGCAATTGTCATAGTGTATTTGAGAAAGGAGATGGGCTTTTGCTTTATGATACTGGTGTAATGGAAAATTTTCGTCAATATATAATGAGGTAAAAAGGTATTTCGGTTTTCTTTAATGACAATGCCTCTTGCTCACAGGTACAGTCAACAAAGCATACGGCTCGTGTTCATTTATTAGACTTGTAATTCTGGTTTCTATGTGCAATTATAGTATTTCTGGTTTTTCAATTAGTTCATTGTAAATGGTGTTTAAAATATTTTGTCGTATTGAGAAAGAACCGAGCCAGATACATGTACGTTGAGTCACACTACCACACACAGAACAGTTACACTTGCGCTTTGTTCTTTCGTAGCTTTTATAGTTGCAGGGGACTTAATTAATCAATTGTGTTAATGGAAATTCCTTGTCATTCTTTATTTTTATTTTATGCAGTCAGATTGCGTAGTAATACTAGTCAGGGCCAACCGGTTACGAGACTTCGTAACCGGTCACACAGCTACTAAAAGTATTGTATTTATTCATTAATATTTTTAATTAAGCCCCCATGCACCCATTATAAATAACGCAGGAAGAAACAGTGTCTAGCCATCGCAATGTCACCAAGGAAGAGTCCGACAAAGAAGAGTCACGCGGTTCTAAAGAACAACTGTGGTATTGCAGCCGCGACTAGACGTCGCCTGCGTAAAGACGGAAACGCGCTGGCGTCCAAAAAATGGTTCAAATGGCTCTAAGCACTATAGCACTTCACATCTGAGGTCATCAGTCCGCTAGACTTAGAACTACTTAAAACTAACGAACATAAGGACATCACATACGTCCATGCCCGAGGAAGGATTCGAACCTGCGATCGTAGCAGGCGCGCGGTTCCGGACTGAGGCGCCTAGAACGGCTCGGCCACAGAGGCCGGCTCGCTGGCGTCCAAAGCAGGTTTCAGTCGTCTCTGAATGGACAAATGCAGGTGCTGTATGGCTTCCAAAAAATCTCATACAGATATTCCTGCAATAGCGATAATGCAACCACCTCTCGAAATTAGTCCACAAATGCCCGATAGTATTGAGATCTGGTGGCTATGGTGGCCAGAGTAGAGGCGATAATTCATCCACGTGTTCACAAAACTATTCCTAGACTATGCAAGCTGTGTAAACAGGAGCCTTGTCGTCTTGGAACGTAACATCACCGTTGGAGAATAATCATTGTGCCATGCTATGAACCTCATCAGGCAAAGTGGTCACACAATCCTTGACAGTAATGCGAGCTTGCAGAGTAACCATGGGGCCTGGGGGATACCACGCTATGGCTGTCCTAATCATTAGTGAACACCACTATCTCTCACTCTTTCGAAGTAAAGGCGGCCATAAGTATGTGTTGTGTACTTGTGTATGTGTGTATTTGGTGCTTAAGGGCGCTCAACGGCGAGCTCATCAGCGCCCTTACACGGGTTAAAAGAAACGAATGTTAAAAATAGTATTAAAATGTGACCATAAACACTAAGACAACAGGAAAGAATAAAGGATGCTATATAGGAGACTAAAACACAAGTAAAACGACAAAGGAGCTAAAAGGGAAGACCACATTCATAAAATATGGGCGAGGCAGTCACCCTGTGAGCATATTAAATCCCTCTCCCTAAAATCTAGATAAAAACGCCGGACAATTCACAAAACCTTAAAACTCTAACCATATTCGTTTGATCATTACCTAAAATAGACTGCAGATCCATCGGCAAATCAGTCACGGTCCCCTTGTCGGAAAATAAAACGCAGTCCAATAATACGTGAGGCACAGTGCGCTGTACACCACAAGGGCCACACACTGGAGTGTCCTCTCACCGGATAAAGAAGCCTATGCGTAGACGAGTTAGGGCGACCTCGTCTTGTCCTGTCGAAGTCGCTGGAAGGAGGTACGCCACCGCCTAGTTGTGGTCACTTCCAGCCACTCATTCTCTCACCGACGCAGGGCTCTGGAGCTCAACAGAAAGGTCATAACATGCTGTGGGAAGCACACTAAAATACCTGAGGATCAAGACACGCCTCTTTCGCTGTCAAATCCGCCCTTTCCTTCCCCACAATTCCCATGTGCCCTGGTACCCAGTACTCACCTCCGTCCCAAGTCGTTGTAGTCAGACGAGGGCATCCTGGATAGCCTGGGCTACTTTATCCGCTGGGAATAAACGTTTCAGCGAGCACTCATAGAATCGGGTCAGACAAGAAAATTAGCACTGGAAGAACGACTCATCTGCTCCAGTACCTGCAAGACGGCATGTAATTCTGCATCAAAGGCAGTGGAGCCTTGGGGCAGTCGGACTTCGAGGACTCTTCCAGGAAAACAAGAGAGCAATCCCCTGTTTCGACTCATCCATAGAAAATGCGACATAGTTGTAGTTTTCAGATCAAATGTCAGTAAATATCTCATTAGAAACGGAAGCAGTAGTGTAATCTGTCCTGTACAACACCAAATCTAGAATCACTCGAGCCTCTCCAGTAACCAGAGCGTCAGACCGTTAAAACTTTAAATTTGGGGTAGCACATGCTGCACCCAAATCCCAAATGGCATTCAGGTCATGGACGGTTGGAGGAAAAGCGTTCCAAGAAGCGGACGAGCAATAGTATGGTGTGTGGGTGAAGTCGGAGCTGCGAGGAAGTTACACGCCTGATGCATCATGAGGAGCTGCTGCCAGACGGTAAGTGACAGTTCCCTGGCCTGGCACAGAGGCTGGGTGTGGGACTGGTCCTATAAGCACCCGTGGCCAGACGAATCACCTGACGATGGACAGTATCACCGATCTTCAAACAAGAGGGTCTCGCCGATCCATACAAAGTGCACCCATAGTCCAGCTGCGAACATACGAAAGACCTATAAAACTGGAGGAGGCACTCTGTCCGCTCCCCAAGACCTATGTGTTATCAGAGTTCTGGCTTACAGGTCTCTCGGGCAACCACAATAATTTGGAGTCAAAAATAAGGCACAGAAGCCTCACTGAGTTTCTAAAATGTAGTATGGTGTCTTCCATATGTAAGGCAGGTAAATTAAAAACGAGACGAGAAAGATTAAAATGAACACACACACACTTATCCGCAGAAAACTGAAATCCTGTCTTTACTGCCCCTCCTCTAACTGCTGCACTGTAAGTTGCAACTGACAGTTCGCTGTTGCAACACTGGAGGAACAACAGAAAATAGCAAAATCATCCACAGGTAAGGAGCACTGTACAGGACCCCTTACCGTAAATGTAATACTGTTTATGGCTATGGCGCCTCAGAACTGTTGGATCTTCGGTCCAACTTCCCCCTGTCTACAGTCACACAGTAGCGATGAAATGCTACATACTGGCTTGCATTGGCAGTAGTTTTTGCAAAATGCTCGGCTGGCCTCTGAGCAAAGTCTTCAGATGTTGTTTGGAGACACCCCTGTTTCAGCACTGCTGCTGTTGGTAAATGATGTGTTTTCCAGAAATCCTCTGGATGGCTTCCTATACTTTTGTAGAAGAAATGAAACGATTGATGGGGTCCAGGAAATGATTGCCAGGACCTTTCTCACTCTCTTTAATGATGCCTAGAGTCTTGGCCCTCGTGACTGAAGGCCTTGACGTTGTCTGCTGTCGGTCGGCATTTAAAATTCAATGAGCCACACGCCTGTCCCGCATTGCTGAACAGCACTCATCTGTCCATCAAGGTACAGGAGGCCTCCTAAGATGACCTGACCTGAGGTCAGTGGTATGACAGATCGCTCATGTGATTTGGCACATCCATCCTTGGACACTGTCGTGGTGTTTGAACGCAGCCAGCTGGCTGAAGAGCGTCCAGTTAGAGCTGCTGACCATCGGTGGCTTCGTTTTAGGTAGTGCTTCATTCAGTATGTGAATGAGGAGTGAGAAGTACTCACTGGAATGAAGATCGTCAATGGCTTCGCACTGAACAGAGTCTGCGAGGGTGGGAGAGCAGGAAGGGAGGTTGACGGCTGAGAATGAACCCATAGCAGAACAGAAATGAGTGTAAGTGTGTTGAGGATTGACAGCTCGTGAGGCGTCATCAGGATCTCCAAAACCCGATCCTGAGGGCAAGTAGAGATCGAGTTCCACAAGACATGATGGGCATCGAAGTGTCCCAGGAGGAGGAACGGTCGTCGGAGTTGGTCTATAAGACCTGTGAGAGTCTCAGAGTCTATTGTGTGTTGCGGAGGTAAATACAGTGAGCAAACAGTGATCCTCCGATATACATGAATTTCAACTGAAAGTGCTTGTACATCAGTAGCCTGGAGTGGTGATCGTTAGTGGCAAACACTACGACCCCTCCCCTGGTTCTTTCCCCCAATAGGCCATCCTTGCAGTATAGCGCATGACCCTGTAGCACACGGACGTCTGAATCTTTAAAATGTGTTTCTTGTAAACACAAGGCCGGCCGCTGTCGCCGAGCGGTTCTAGGCGCTGCAGTCCGGAACCGCTCGACTGCTACAGTCGCAGGTTCTAATCTTGCCTTAGGTTAGTTAGGTGTAAGTAGTTCTAAGTTCTAGGGGACTGATGACCTCAGACGTTAAGTCCCATAGTGCTCAGAGCCATTTGAACCATTTTGTAAACACAAGTGAAGGAGCGTGCCTGTAGTTGGGGGGGGGGGGGGGGGGAGAGCAGGGGAGTGGTGTGCATTAGTGACAAACGCAGCGACCCATTTGGCTCTTTCCCCCGACAGATCATCCTTGCAGAATAGTGCATAACCATGTAGCACAGGGGTCTCTGTATCTTTAAAATGTGATTCTTGTAAACACAAGTACAAGGGGCGTGCCTGTGCTTGCTAGACATTTCAGTTCCTCCACATGAGTCTTGAACCCACTGGTCTTGCTCTGCAGTATGGAAACCATTTTACCGATGAGCGTTTACTCTGTCTTTCCCACTCTCGTTCCACGGTGATGGTGATGCAGCAACAGAGGGAGTGGGGGAGGTACTTGAGGGACTCGCTGGTACCATCAGGTAAACTTCGACGTCCATACCAGCGATGGTATGATCTTCTTCAGATCCATCAGACAACAGCAAGGTCGCATCGGCTGATGGCTTCAGAGTGGACCACTTTCACCATTTGGCCTTCGTCCCCCAGCTTGGATTTTGGTGACGTTGGCAAAGCTGATGGAAGAGAAACACTCTGCTGAATCTCGTCCGATGTCTGCTGTGTATGCTGGCGTTGCGTTCCGCAACATTCCATGCTTCCGTGATAGGAACCAGCATCACAGGCTGTTAGCTACATTTACAGATTCAGGTAGATGTGCCCTGCTCAACAACCATAGTCTGGGGGCTAACACTGAGCTTCTAGACAATGTTGAGATGAAAGAATTGATAAATATTGGTGGCTCAATGGTCTTAAATTCCTTCTTTCTGCCCGAGAATGAGATGTTTTGGATCACTTTGATTTCCTGAATCTTATTTTCTTCTGCGCAGACAGACAAATCAGAAGAGAGAAATTAACACACCTGGGTGGCGTAGTGTACAAGAAATCCTGTTCGTGTGCTATGCTACCACATCGGGCACATGTAGCCCACCGTTTCAACCCATAATGATGTGGACAAAGCGTTGGCACTTGTAGCAGCAAATGGGATTTGGAACATATGGTATTACTTTGAGGTCGAGGAGTCCTCCTGCAATGCAGTCCAGCAATTCCGAAAACTGAATGTCAGAATAAATGGAGCTGTTTTTGGAGCACAGCATCAACCGTTTTCATAACTTTTTGGGCGTCACCCATGCACTATTCCATTCCTGTTGCAGTTCGTTTATGTCCATGTCCGTAATGTTCCAGCAAGTAACAGCACTGTTAACACTATTCAACTTGGTGTGTAGCTCACTGGTGATAGGATATTCCCCAAGGAACTTGGCATTCGACAACAGCTTCTGTACTTGGGGAGCCTTCGTAGTCTCCAGCAAAAGAGTACCATTCTGTAACCTCTTGATAGATCTGAATTTCCCAGTAAGTCCCTCGAATACTTTATGGACATAAAACGTCGACAATTTTTCAAAAGAACCATCCACATGTTTCATAACACCAAAAACATATCCACCACAATTTGGTTATTGCCGTTGACAGTCAGAGATGACCCAGTTGGACTAGCCACATGAGGCGTCTTGCGAGTTTAGGTGGTAGTAGTGTCCAATGACCCACCCGAACCGCTTGGAGTACAGAAATGAAATTTAGGCTTTATGGTGTTCCAACGAGTAGCTAGGGAAGAAAGTCCAGGCAGAGCCCTGCATGCCTAGGTAAGCCTTATACAACTGGTGCGGTAGGCTCCCGAGAGGCTACCCACTGTTCCACCTCAACAGCCATGCATCTCATTGGCACGCAACACACCTTGAGATTGAGGGCTTTTTTGTAGAGGTTTGTACCAACCTCGCGATCTGGGCTTTCAGGCCAAGATCCCCATTCCAGGTGACACATAAAGTTCCACCGCCTAGCCTCATGGTGGTCGCTGAAGCATGCCCAGAGCTTACAGTGACAAGGGATTGTTGGTGGTTACCAATCTCCAGCTCAGGAACCTCAGGTTCGCCAAGCCCATACCCAGAAAAACGAACGCTGAGCCCCTGAGGGCTCTGCCATAAATTGGAAACAGTGTGAAACAAGGGTCATCTGATCAAATGACCTTCTTCCATTGCTCCCTAGCATAAATTTTATGGCTTTGGCATCACGTGTTCCTGTTACGGGCATTTTCATCACTGTTGAATGGATCTGGAATTCGAACTCGCCCTGCAGTTCTCAGCTTATGGAATTCCTCCATGCTGCTTTGGCGCTGACAGGGTTTGCGAGAGCGATTTCGTCTCTGCAGTGTCTTTTGCAGCTGTTGTCCTCTTATTTTTCACCACAATCCTCTTCACTACATCCACGGTACACACCAATAATAGTTATAATAATGTCTGGTTACGTTTTCGTCGGATGTGATCAACGGTATCTGATACAAATAAATGGCAGCAGTCTTGAAGAACTTTGTGATCCCCAGTCCTGATGTTAACTTTCTCGCTGTTCTCATGTCTGCTAGTTCTCACTTCATTCGTCTTTCTACCATTTACTCTTAATCCATATTCTGTACCCATTAGACCATTCCATTCAACAGATCCTGTTATTCTTCTTCACTGTCACTGAGAACAACAATGACATCAGCAGACTGCATCATCGATATTCTCTCAACTTGAATTTCAATCCCACTCTTGAAGCGTTCTTTTATTTCCGTTATTGCTTCTTCGATGTAAATGTTGAACAGTAGAGGTGAAAGACTGCACTCCACTCTTACCCTTTTTCAGTCCGATCTCTTCGTTCTTGTTCTTTCACTCTTATTCCTCCCTCTTGTTTCTTGCACAGATTGCATATTACCCATGTTCCTTTGCCCCTATTTTTATCGGAATTTCGAACGTCCTGCACCATTTCACACTGCCGAACACTTTTTCCAGATCGACAATTCCAATGAATGTGTCTTGATTTATCAACGTCAGATCTGTCTCTCTGATCCCTTTACCTTTCCTAAAGCCAACTAATCCTCATTTAACAGATTCTCAACTTTCTTTACCATTCTTCTATATATTATTCTTGTAAGCAACCTGGATGCATGAGCTTCATAGCTTTTCCGAAGAGGTATACGTAAGATAAAAAAGAAAATAATGCACTGCAGTAGAGATGTTGTTACATGGGAGAGACATGACTGACACTTTTTTAAGTGGGAGAAAGAGAGAAGTCTGTAGTGTGTCTTGATGATGAGAAGACACGAACATTTTGCCGCTCTTCCTATTGTGAACAGTTTTGTTAATAATGTTGGATTTTGGGTATAAATAACACCAAGTTAAATACAGTGTCTGTCTATTTATTGGACGAACAGTTCATCTTACGCTATATAAATGAGTTTCTTCCATTAGGAAACAGGTTGAACAATTAGAAAGTTCTACGACGGTTGTGTTCAAGACGACCATCGCAGCAGCAATAAGAGGCAAAGTTTCCCACGGGAAAGAAAATACAACAAAGAACATTTACTATTAAATTTTCCCGAAATTTTATTTGAGATAGGTTTGATTGTGTCTGTTCAGTAGTCGGCCGTATAAACATTTCATTAACTTCCATTTACGATTTCCCAGCTAAAAGTCGTGAAACATTTCCAATTCAAAAATTCTAATTCATTATTCAGTCAGTAGCAAAAATTGAATATAATACACTGGCGACTGTGACAGGACCAGACCCCCGTAATCTTCGGATGATAAGCAAAAAGTAATGTAATTGTAACAGTAATAGTTAAAATACTGTTTTTCCTCTGTTGTTTTTCCACATACACAGCAGTGAGGATAGATTGAGACAAGGAGAACGTTACTAGTAAAAATGGAATATAATTTCAAAACTAAAGAAAATTTTCTCCAGAGACAAGTTACTGAACTTTACAGGACGTGAACAGAAGTACGTAAACCAAAGGTACGACCATGAATTTTCCATTGATTACAGCAGACAAAAGCAATTTCGTCACAATATCCTTATTCTTAACCTACTTAAAACCCTTTTGCAAGCAACAATATTTATGGTAAAGTTGATTTTTCATTGCAATTATATACGATTTTCATATATGTAACAGTAACAATGAGAAACATCTTGTTGCGAACGGTTATTAAGAGCGAAATTTTCCGCAACAATTGAGTTTCTGTTAAATTTTAGTAATTCGGTCACAGTGTGTACCTTTTACTTTCAGTAAAAATGGATTCAAGTGTCAATGAGAAAACTGATACTAAAAATTGTGATCACTAAAATATTGAATCAGAATCTGATATATTAAATAACGGAAATGTCAGTGCATCGCAACAGGATGGCAATTTCACACTGGAAAACAATATACATCTGAACTCAACTGCAATGAATGGACAGAATGTTAGACCAAATGATGACACATGGCTAACAGTCGATGAGGTTAATTCAAAATTCTTAAGAAGTAATGTTCCTTCTCAAAATAATTTGTACAGAAACAATGCAACGAACGTAGGAAAATTTCCAAGCTCGATACTGAGTGAACGGAACGGACACACACATACCCAGCCTTTCGCACAGTGACAATCATCATTCGTAGGTATCACACATACAACAATGCTAATAGAAAATAATACAAATGAATACAGAGTTAAGTACAAAAATCGCAAACGTGTCCACTGGTCTCGACAATTTAGATCAACGCCTCATTACCTTGGGCCAAAAAGTCACGACACTTTCTAACGGCTTCGAAACTATGCGTACTAACATGCAGCCAATAAAATAGATACAAAATTTACTAATATGAACAATTAGTCACAAAAAAAACTTTCTAGTATTAGTCAGGGTCAAGGTCAAAGTGCACGTCAAATTGAGGAACTTGCAACGGCACTTGGAAGTTCACAAAGTGCAAGTGAAAGCTTAGCTCAGGTGCTAAGAATAACGCAGACACATGTATCTGAAATGACGTCTGCGTGCGAAAATTTACTGAATAATGTTAAAAACTTTACGCAACATACAGGATTTCTAACTGTACGCAAACTTTTTTGAAAACCGAATACGAACATATCAGTGACGATGTAGAAAGATTAAATGAGAGAGATGAGGCCGACACCTTTGAAAGCGATTCTACCCCAGCTGAAAAGTGCGTCTGGGATCAAAAAACTTATGTTGACGTGGTTGAAGAGATCATAAACGAAGAAGAACATAAAATTCTCGCTAAAATTGATACGAAAGAAGTAGAAGGTAAGATTCGTTATGAACTAATCAGTGAAAGAGACAGTTGGAACGAACCGCCTTCCGCAACTAATCAAAACAGAAAAGCGGTACGAGACCGTTATTATGCGAACATCGTTTCACCAAAGGCAGATTATAACGAAAGCGAAGGAGAACAGTTTTCAAACAATCAAATGTATGCGTCAGTGCCAGCACAGGCAGGATTACCGCCATCTGATGACGTAATAATCTATTAGTCGCTAATAAAACATCGACAAATCCCAGTGTTCTCACAAGCCTCCAAGAAAACACACCCCGTTGTCTTTGTGACAGCTCTTTTTTGAGGGATAACATTAGTGAGAAACATAACTGTGCCAACTTAGGACGTAGAATACTTTCACACGTTCGTGGATTTGATTAACCTCATTTATGAGAGCAGTCACAACTCATATGGCTGTAACAAAAGCCAGTCGAGTCCAGCGAAAACTGGAGAATTTAATAACAACAACAACAGCACTAACAGCAGAAATCAGTATGGCAACGTGCAGTGCGGATGCCACTCATACGCGCCGCCGGAAGTGTATAACGGTAATGGACGATTCGTAAATCCTCGAGGAGAGAAATCCTCCAAGAGAGAAATAATAGAAATTATAATTCAGAGTAGCGTGGCTCTCCATCAAGAAATAACGGTAATGGTCGGGATAATTGGCGTGGTCCTGAAGATGATAAACAAGGGTACAGGAATGGGAATGAACGCCTACGCATAAATAGCAGCTGTGAAAATAACAGCTATGGGAATGGCATTAAAAAAAAAAATCTGCGTAACGCCGCGCCTAATAATGCACGGAACAGAAGATGGCTACATACCAATCACATTGTAAACATCATAGAAATGACTGACGAGAGTGACTGTACCCCACCTTCCCAGACGGTAAATGACGATCGGTCGGCCTAGACCACTGCCGCCAACCGGAAATGGAAGAAGGCACATGATGCTAATAAACAATTATTTCTTAAGGTATGGCTAAGAAATCGGTATGCGAGATGACCTATATACAGATAAGGCAAATGATACCAAAGGAATAAACGATGAAGCACAGGCAGTGGCTAATGCCAAAATAGGAACAATAGATGTACATGTGATATGAGAGCCGGTTTAAGTAGTTGTAAGTCAAGGGGACTGATGACCTCAGGTGTTAAGTCCCATAGAGCCATTTGAACCATTTTTGTGATATGAGACACTGGTGTGGATATAAATCTTGTTTCGTACCGCTTGTTCGATGAAACAGAGTCGAAACTAAAGCTACTTAATGTACCTGTACAGATTTGCCATATTTTAACAGCTACAGGAAACAGGTCAAAAGGCATCAGGTTACAAACCTATATACCATTAACTTTCGCTGTAATGACCATTATTGGAGATTCCTAGTGTAAGAAAAACTAATAGTTAACTGTTTAGTAGACATGGATTCTTTTAGGAAATATCAAGTGACAATTGACCTAGGGAATGACAAACGTTATCTTTACTCAGGCGATAAAGTAATTTCAGTTGATTTAATGAAAAGAAAGTCTTGTGTGAATAAACAGTTAGCAGATAAAGTGAATATCCATCCGATATATCCAGAAGCCTTTCATGTGAAAGAGCAATGTAATAAACATATCACAGGAATGTCTGTTTTACACATATTCAGAGTAAAGTAGAAGAATCAGGTAGTTTATCACAGAAACAAAAGCTATGTACACTGTTGGCGTAATATTTGCATGTTTTTTAAAAGAAACCAGGAATAATTAAACTGGAGCATTATACACCAATCTCACTTGCAGCCCCAGCGTAGTGATAGTCAAATCTGATGGAAGTGGAGAACTTGTTTTGGATGCAAGGCCAATAAACAAAATCATAGTACCTAAAGAACTGAACCAAAAATCCTGGGGAAGCTAGTATTAAAATTCCATAGAGTACAATTCCTTATGAAAATAGATCTATCAGTCATGCTGGCAAATCTTGTTGCACCCAAATAGCTACCAGTATACGGCATTTGTAATGGTAGAAGTTATCAGTTTCACGTCTTACCATTCAGACGTACTGTAAGTGCAGAAGTGTTTACTGCCGCTTTGGATAAGGTGCTAGGCCCTGAGTCACTGAGTCAAGCTCCAGTCTATGTGGATGACTTTCTTACTGCAACAGCTGAATAGGATGACCATTTGTGCATATTCAGGAGTGAATTAGACAAATTTTCCACTTATAAATACAGTTAACATAGGGAAATCAGAATTTGTCAGAAAAGGAATTAACTTCTTAGATCACATTATTTCTCCAAGAGGCATTCGGCCTGGTCCACACAAAGTAGATGCTATCAGACTATTCCCTATCCCACAAACTAAAACACAATTAAAAGTATTTATGGGCTTAGCCTCATTCTTCTGGAAGAATGTGCGTCACCAGCTACTAAACAGCCATGCTCTGCACAATTCATTAAAGTAGAACCACACATGGCTGTCAGCAGAAAGTTGTCAGAAGGGATTTGATACCATATAGCAAACTTTGCTAAACTGTGACATATTAGTACATGTTGGTATGACACATGAAAGAAAGTTTTTTGAGAGTGGGTAAACCAAAAGCTGTTGTGACTGATAATGCAACTAACTTCACAAGTGCGAAATGGAAAGAATTTGTAACATCAAACACATAAAACATTTTATGTACCCAAATTTCATGCTGAAGTCTGCCTAATAGCATCAATATTTCGTGAGTTTAACAGGTTTGTCAGTATGTACACACCACATAACGACATTAAGTGGATTGATACGAGACGCTCTTTCAGTATATAGTGAATAATTTGCCACACACATCGGCAGGTTTTACACCAATCGAACTTATGTACAATAGGTATAAAATAGACGACTGGGTTAAGCCCTTATCTACATTTTCTGAGAAAAATTTCCGGGAAAGAGATGTTGTTTGCAGAAAAGATCATACCAGCCTCAATAACGTTGGAAGCAGAGGCACAAACTAATAAAAACGCAGTATGATAAAAAAATGGGCGCACAACTACTTTCCATGTTGGACAGAAGGAGCTATTGCACACACATCCTCAGTCTACCAAACAAAAAGTGCTTAACAAAAAATGGCACAGGACCATACATTAAACACAGAATGACACATTCGGTATGCTATTTTTTGAGCAGCCAAAAAAGCATGTAAAATACGTGGATTACATTCACATAAAGATATCAAAGAATTTATATGCTAAACAAAAGATGTCAATTCACTTCCACCACCTACCACCCAACGGAAAAGACAAAACTTAGTTGTATGTAAATCCGCAACAAAAGAGGTCAATGCATCTCAACCACTTCAGTACCTATGGCTCCAATGGAAAATACAACAATTTGTAATCCTTACAGAAATCTGGAGAGTCTACCTGATGGTACAGAATGAAAACACTTCAAAGATTTGACACAATACACATGTTTTACTTACACACAAAATATCCATATTGCTTTTGGAACAAATTAGAGAACCTCATAAAGAAAATTAGACTATTTGTAATCCGAAGTAAGTACAAAGATTCTTTAAAATGTATTATGACTTTTTTTACTCCATTCAGAGCGAAATGAGAATGTACAAACTGCATGTTAAACACATTTTTAGAAACAGTGAATATGAACAACAGAAATACAGTCTGGCAGTCTGCGTGGAGGAGGGTGGGGGAGGGGAGTTAGCTGAGTTGTGTGTGGTAAAAATTTCCCCCCTTCTCCTCCTCCCACTTTTGATATAATCTGCAGTGGCCATAGCTGCATGCACGCTGTACCCAACGTGCTAGTGAGCCACTTACCATATCATGATTGAATGTAAGAGACACAGCACATCATTCAGACATTAACTAGTGAAAATGACAAAATAAGACTTAATTACACAAAGGAAATACTTTGAATAAACATCATCAAGTAAACACTGACACATACATGGGACCAAATTACACGAATTTCGAACAACTGAAGTAGCAATTTTTCCATGCTGCGTATACAAGTTAGAGGAACAAAGGGTACACTTGATAACCTGTATTGCTAGCGAAGGTATTAACCATAAGAATAAAGTTGTATAACGAGTGTTACTACTGCACCCTTTGTATTTTCTACACATCTTTTGCTGGTATGAAATATTTTATCTAATGACACATCGATTTTGCCACGTCACTATGTGAGAAACTTAAAAACCTACTTCAGACATACGACTGTATGTAGACCTTGGACTGCGTACAAGGAGAAAGATATATCAGAGCAAGAAGCTAAACAGAAAAGAAATTATTTACATGGAAACAGCTGTGGCCACGTGCAAGGAAAGAACTATTTACAGAAAGGTTATGGTTATACTAAACTAATAAGTAAAACAAATATTAATGAGTAAGCTATGAAGAGTAACAAAATATATTAAATATACCGAGCTGTACTTTGCGCATGCTTATATGTGAATGAACATGCTGACCCGCAGGCAATTATGCATAAATTAAGAAGTTACGTAGATGTATAAATTTTGCAGGGAATGATGCAAAGTAGCACATAACACTTGGCAGAAAGATTGAATTGGAGGTGCAAGATACAAACAAAAGACCCCATTGTTTTAGTTTATAAGTTATGTATGTTTGTGATTGTGTGCGAATTTATGAAAATGAGGGTAAGTAGGTACATTTATATTCAGTTCGTTGAAACAGATAAACACGAGCGTAGCTCTGTCATCTGAAGAGTAACAACGAGCACAGTGGATCTCACATAACTTAGTCTGCCCGTTAAGCGATTACGTAATCCTTTGAGTGCTGTATTAAATTAAATACATACATGGTTATGAAACCCACATCTGAAGGTAAATCAACATTTATCTACACGTTATACAAAGAGTAACACGAAAGTACCGTTGTAGAAACGCTCGAACAGTATATTCAAACACAGAGTTATCAGTGAACCTGAATATGAAATGCAATGTACACGTATATACATACATATCGCTTTTAAGCGCACAAAGGTGGTTTCAACATTGAGTAGCTGAGTGAAAAAATTAAATATAAACAGAAAATGGTTTTGAGACTAGACAGGAATACAGGAAACACTATGCTGTGAGCAGAGTATGGATTTACAACCAGTATTTCACTGTCCTCGTAGCAAGTAACGTAAAGTATTTGGGAAAACAAATACTAGTACAAGAAAATGTATGATGTTGACCTTAAACAGAAGTTTCTTGATGAATTTCCAATGCTTTCCCTTTCCTCGTGTAATGCTCAAACTGCACTTGATTGTGCTGATGATAATATCAATTTTCAGGTTATTACGGGAGATGTAAAAATTTTGAGGGATAAATTCTTCACTCACTGCAAGAAAAGAAAAGAATATTTTTCTTAGAGGTAAATATAAAGCTGTAAGAAAAAATTAAGTACGACGAACTTCAAATTAGGATATAGGTAAGATTTTCTTGTAATTGTACTTGTGTGACTTTTATTTGTTTCATGTCTTTGTATATATGTTCATGTATATTTTGTAAATCTGTGAAAACCAATCTTACGCGACATCAGACGTATTAGAAGGTGCAAACAAGTATGAAAGAATACTACTAGTGATTAAAAATAGTGCTGTGCGACGGTTCATGTTCGCAATCGCCAATTGATTCATCATCTGCAATGCAGAAAGTTTAACGAATGTTCAGTGTCGAGGTGAATAGGTATAACAGTGGCAAGTGTGATATGGGAAAGGTGGACACTCGTCAAAATGTCGACGAAGATTTCATCCAGACGTAGCTGGTTCAGCAGGGTCCATCGGCCTCACGATGCAGTGGACACCGTCGTAGCTTACAAAATCTGGCCACCACGAAGTGTTCCCACTCCATCACGCGTGCGTGGTGGGAAAAACAGTAGTCGCGTGGAACTTCAATGGAGCATGCTTACGCTGACGAATCAGCGATAGTACAAAAACAAAGGACACAGAAGATGCAAAATTTTTCTTGCATACTAAAGGAGAGACATGCAATTGTCATATATTTAATTACACAATGGTAAGTATTTTGCTGGATTCGAACATAGCTGATGCAAATTAGTTAAACAGTATATTAAAGATTAATAGACAAATATGCCAATAGTTTAACAGGCAAAATAAATGTTTCTGACCCTTCAGTCATGAAAACAAACGACTGCACATTGCCCCTCTGCGTAAACAAGTAAAATATATTAATTTGTACAAATTCATAAGAAAAGGAAATACTTTGTGATGAGTATATGAATCCACAGGCCACAGTCGTGCGCAGGTGTAATGGCCCTTGCTAGATGTTTCCAAAGAGGCATACATAGGATAACAAACGGAGCGATGCGCTGCAGCAGAGATGCTGTCAGATGAGAAAGATGTGACTGTCACTTTCTTTTTTTTTTAGTCGGTAGAGAGAGAGAGAGAAAGAGAGAGACAGAAGAGTGGGTGGTGTGTCTTGATGAGGAGGGAACGCGGACAAATAAGGGGCGTTCAAAAAGAAACGAGCTGGCGGCATAATTACAGACACCAATACCTGTATGTTGGAAGTACTGACCCTGGCTGTTGAGACACTTGTCCCACTGTGACACATGGCGGAGAATGGCTGTCGCATGAAATTCACAGGGCTGCGATGTGATCCATTTCCGCACGTGCAGCTGGATGTCGTCGTCCACACGAATCCAGGAAAGGTTATGCTGACGTGCTTCTTTGACCAAGATGGTCCCCTTCTGATTCACCTCCTACAGCACGGGACAACAGTGAATGCCCAGCGTACCTTTCGCCAAGTGATCAAATGAAAACGAGCAGGCAATCTCACCCGTGGGATCATTCTGCTCCACGATAATGCAAAGCCTCATACGGCCAACACAGTCGCGGCATGCCTGCAGATATTAAAATGGGTTCTCGGCCACCCTCCATACAGTCCGGACCTCTCTCCCCTTGATTATTCCATTTTTGGTCCTCTTAAAAAAGCTCTGAGGGGCAAACGATTCACCTTGGAAGACGACGTCCAGCAGTACATGCGGAACTGGTTCACATCGCAGTCCTGGCAATTTTATGAGACAGTCATTCACCGCCTTGTGTCACAGTGGGACAAGTGTCTCAACAGCCAGGGTCAATACTTCTAACATACAGGTACTGGTTTCTGTAATTATGCCTCCGGCTCGTTTCTTTTTGAACGCCCCTTATATTATCGCATCTCCTATTGTAACAGTTTTGAAAATAATATTGGATTTTGGGGTAATATAAATAATGCCAAGTAAAATACAGTGATTGTCTATTTATTGGACCAACATTTCATCTTACAGCTTCGAAATATGAGTTACTATAATTAGGCGACATAGTCAACAAATAGCAACTTCTACGGAGGCTTTATTCAAGACGACTGTCGCAGCAGAAAGAAGAGGCAAAGTTTCCCACTGCGAAGAAAATACAAGTAAGAAAGTTACTATTAAATTTCCTAAAAAGTGTATTTCAGACATGTTTGATGGTGTCTGTTCGGCAGCCGGCCGTGAAAACATTTCGTTCAAATGGCTCTGAGCACTATGGGACTTAACAGCTGTGGTCATCAGTCCCCTAGAACTTAGAACTACTTAAACCTAACTAACCTAAGGACATCACACACATCCATGCCCGAAGCAGGATTCGAACCTGCGACCGTAGCAGTCGCGCGGTTCCGGACTGCGCGCCTAGAACCGCGAGACCACGGCTAAAACATTTCGTTAACTTCCATTTATGACTTCACGGTTAAAAGTCGTAAAACATTTCTCATTCAAAAACTCTGATCTATTATCCAGCCAGTAATAAAAATAGAATATAACATAAACTGTAAGGCTGATTGTACGATAATTCTCGAACTTGTCGACTCTTGCAGTCTACGGAATTGTGTGGATAATGTTTCTTCAAAAGTCTGATGGTATATCGCCAGTCTCGTACAGTCTTGTTGCCACTTCCCAAAAGATTTTAGAAATGCCAGTAGAATGTTATTTACCCCTTCCGTCTTATTTGATATTAAGACGTCCAAATCTCTTTTAAATTTCGATTCTAGTACTGGATACCCTGTCTCTTCCCTATCGACTTTTGTTTCGTCTTCTAACACGTCATCAAACAAGTTCTTCCCCTCACAGAGGCCTTCAGAGTACTCTTTCCACCGATTCGATGTCTCATCTGCACTTAACAGAGGAATTCTCACTCCACTCTTAATGTTACCGCACTCGCTTTTAATTTCACCGAAGCTTGTTTTGAATTTTCTGTATGCTGAGCCAGTCCTTCCGACACTCATTTCTTTCTTGGTTTGTCCATATTTTTCATGCAGCCACTTCGTCTTAACTTCCCTGCACTTCCTGTTTACTTCATTCCTATGTGGCGTATTTTAATCTGCCTGGAAAAATTTCCTATGCCAGTGGTGCGTTACATATATCAATAAGCACATTTCTTATTAATTAAGAATTTAGTTCGGAAACTATCCGGAGAAAGTCTACTTACAAAGTTACAAGAAGGAGCTTTAAATGATGAATCTAGGAATACAGTTGTAAGGTGTCAGGCAAATCCAACACCTTCCATGAAAACCCTGACATGATAAGCAAATCCAGTAGTATGTCACATAGCTCCGAATAAATCGTGGCATTAAATTAACCAAAGTAATACGAGTAACGAGTGAGCAAATGGAATACCACAGACTAACACAAGAATGCCTAAATGCATGTCACACCTTCCCACCGTGAGACAGACGCAGTTCCGAGGGGAGGAACGAGAACAGAAGCCGAGAGCAGAACCGTGTTAAGCTAGAAAGCCCTACGATAAGGGACGGACTGGACACCCACGTCGCCAGCTAACCACTAGGACCACCCCAGCTTCAAGTTTTAGCATGAGACTTCTTCGCGTCTCTGTTACGTTAGGACCACCCCCCAGCCCATGTTAAAAGATAGAGTCCTCCAAAAGAACAGTATAGATCTTACGATAACGCTAAAAGGACCACACCAGCTGCAAGTTTTAGCGTGAGACTTTTTCGCGTCTCTGTTACGTTGCAAACTTTAAAAAACATTGCCCCACCACGAAAAGTATAACGTTTCTCATTGGATAGACAGAATTTTTGTAGGCGGAGCTTAAGGTTAACATTGAGACCCTGATTGGTCAGATGAAAACACAGCCAGATAGTTTTTTTTTTAAACCAACTTCGGTAAATTGTAGTAAGGAGAAGTTAGGAGAGAGTGGCTTCCGAGACAGCGAGGTGAGCTGAGCTGTGCTGCCCGCCGCCACCTGACGAACACCGACAAGGTAATGAGCGCACGTGATGCCGCATACCAGCGCATAAAGCTTCACTCAGAGCTGCAGAAGTCTCATCTGTTACACCCCCTTTTTGCGTAATACTAGTGTCGATCGTCAATTAAAGCTCATGGTGTTCACATTTGCCACTTGAAGTAAAAATCTGAAACGCGATGATATTTCTGTTATATAGTTATTGAGAAGCCACATCAGCCACTGTAATTTACGACAAGTTAGATAAGTAATTAAAGATAATTGAGGGTCACTGTAGACCATTTTGATATTTTTCTCTTTTGTGAAACTTAATTTAAACCTAGATTATAGATGTGATATGGCATAGGTCATCCTTCGATCCATTGTAGAACTTGGAAACCCATTCAGGGAATATTCGTTCACATTTTTGTTGAACGCAGTTGGTTTTTACCATCCTGTATTAAAACATTTCCTTTTATCAATAGTGCAATTTATAAACAATGTTTTGTGAGTACAATAAAATTTCCAATGGTAAACTTAACTGCTTATTCGACGTTATTTTACCAGCTAACTAAAAATAAGAAAGCCTTGAACCCCTTCCACTAAATTTAGTTAGTATTAAGATTCTTTTACAGGGAGTGCAGTGGAGCTGACGCTGAAATCATTAAGGATTTGGTTATATCATCACTAGTCTCACTGAACTCTTCTGAATTCTACATGTTATGTGTGGTCGGGCGTCTCCTTACCAGCAACAGGTCCCAGGTTCAAACTAGTCAATTCCCTAAAAACACGCTCAGAGCGTCGTTGCGCGAAAGTGGTAGGGAGACATGATGTAGAACAAACAGACACCACGCAGAATTTTAGATAGTGCAACTCCCTGCGTATTGCTCCAATAGGGTTCGCAAGACAACATTAGATTAATTACAGCGCACACAGAGGCATTCAAACAAAATGCTCTCGTTCTCCATAAGCGAACGAAACGGTAAGAAGACCCACATACTGGTATTTTATATAGAAGCTGCTAAACATAGTCGATTTTACAATCAACATAACAAAAAGTTTATTTAACACATGGCCGTTCATGTAGGCTCGTCCGTACTCTATCACGGCGAAAACGGGAGAGAAACACAACATGAACACGCTGTGCGTTGTCAGGGGAAAAAATCAGATGAAAGTTAAAAATAGTTGAAAAAGGGCAGTGATAAACGATAGAGTTTGTATCTCTCTATCTGCGGCATACTAACTCTTGTCTTCGGCCGCTACTAGATGTAGTTTATTCACATCAATGTTCGAAGCGAAGAGGATACTACATTGCCGCATCATTTTGTTTCATTTTCTCGTAGAAACACTGAAAAATATTTACTTAAATACGGGTTCCACCAACTTCACTGTTCGTTAGTTGTATGGTGGAGTATTTCTTACTGAGTCAGTTCACAGCAACACAACTATATCATTGATTTAGTGAGGCCTCTCAACAATAGGTTCGTCACTAATTCTTCATGACAACTAGGAATAACATATGAGTAATTAATTCAATAAACTCTTGAAGATAATTGAGTTCCTTAAAGACAAATATTCAAACATAATGTATTTAACTATCTAGTCTAGTACCTTAATCAATAAGAATCTACGAAAACGATTTACAAAATTCTCTATTGGCCATGGAAGCAGAAAAACATTTACAATAAGTATACTCATTAGAGGATTATTTCAACATTTTTGTACAGTGTTACAAGAGCTATTAGCTCTGAGACTCTCTGAGCTTTATACAGAGTTTGGTGACAGTTCTCTCATCGATATTTATGCTCATTAGAGTTCATGCAACTCAATTTTCTTTCAATATATTATCTCTATAATGAGTTACCTCCCAGTTTAGAAGTGGCGTAGCCACATCCCGGCATTCGCCCGCTGTCTGGAAGAAAACACACTTAAACTTCGAACGAGGTGTTCTTCATTCCCGCATTGCTGGTTACGTTGCATAGGATGACAAGGTGGAACAGAAAATGGATCTGTCAGTCAACCTAATATTTGGTTTCATGGACGCAGTCTGCACACGTCAGGCTGGGGGTGAGTATAGTCTCCAAAACTCGGGGAGATGAATAAAAACGGTTCAATAACACATCGTGCGACAGAAAGTAGTAAAGAAAATACACTGCTCTACCTGGCAGAGACTGGAATCGGTCTGGACTGAGGACTTGTTCGCAGAGGTATCGAGGGAATTAAAATACGCGAGAAGTGGTAGTAGATCTTAAGTAAATGCAATCGCATCCTTGCGATATTCGATGGTGAATCTTGCTCAAGTTCTTTAATTCAAGCTGATGCGTCTCTTCTAATAACTGTGATAATATTTCAGGCTTTTCGTAAATTCTTATGATGAACGCATTACTAAGTAAAGAAAAATATTTCATAAAAAGTGTAGTGTATTGAAAGCCAAGGATTGCATATTAAATGTGGTGTAAGGGAGAAGCTGCAGGGAAAGTGTCTGTGACACTTTCATTTCTTTGAAACTGAATATTGTTAAAAGAGAACTTCCTCTTCTGGTAGATCATTTCTGCTACTACAGACGAAATGACAGGACTTACGTTACCAGGGCTCTCTGTATATTGTACTGTTTAATGAATAATAAGCTTAAATTTGTTCAAATGGTGTCTGCAAGTAATTTGTGGAATCGTATATGTGATCACATTAATTTTTTGTGTGAGTTTTTTATGTTTTAGAATCAAGGACTCATTGTTTTAGAGCAGAACAACCGAATGCTCTATCGTTCTTGTCGTTTAAATATTACTTCCATATAAAGTCAGACCTTCTTTTCTTGAAGTCGGATCTAATACTTTTTGCCACAGTTTTACGTGAAACCCAGTACAGTATTTTCGCGGTCAAAGAATGCTTTCAAACAATTAAGATGAACAGTAGCCACTAGCGCCTGATACAACAGAAGCAGAACGTAAATGCGAAGGCGTTTGTATGATAAAGAAGAATCTGACTAAGTTATTTACGGCAATTCATTTTACTTGTCGAAGGTATTTACGGCAATTAATTTTACATGATGTATGTTATACTGATAACTTGTGACGTAGTTTTCGCGAGCAAAAATCTTAAATGTATTGCCTACGTTTTTGTAACATTTAAAGTTTTTTTCAAAATTTTATTCTGCCAATAAGGAGAGGACGAATTGAACGTACATGTATTACAAATATTTTCTTTGTTACACATTAAACGCTGAATACCAGGCCTGACAAGAGAGAGACAAGAGTACAAAGACAAATCTAAGGAGAAAGAGAAAACAAAACGGAATTTTAATTTGTATGTATTATGGTCATATTGATCTCAAGCATTACAAAACCAAATTTCCGCCATCGCAGCAACGAACAAAAATACCAGATACTGGCATCCTTGAGTAATAACTTGGTTATGAATGTCACGAATCTTGAAATTTACCGTAGATATATCATAACCCATTATAAATGTTGTCAATCTGCAATTTAAAGAATTTGTGATTGTACTTATTGTTGTTTGCTTAAAAATTACCACTTTTGCACTGCGCATAGATAAGCTGCCGGTGTGATCTTATACTGTTTTATAATGTGGCGTACTCCTGCTTCAAAATTCAGCGAGAATCACTTTATTGCTAACTGAATTATTTACCCGCAGGCAAGCCTTAGTAACGTCAATAACGTTAAATTTTAATAAACTGCTAATTATGACGAAAATTGGCAAGGATGATAACATGGTGCACGTAGAGTAGATAGCAAGCCAATAAAATGTTGAAAATGACAGGATGACGAAACCTAATATTGAAATTACAGATGTGCGGCCATTGAGACTGAGATACAGATACTTCCCCCCGTCTGAACCAGTCTAACAATATCTACTTACCAGCCTCTCTTACCCCACGTGGACAAAGCACCAAGGTATAAAGAGACAGGGACAAGAGAAATGTGATTCGGAAGAAGAGAAGGAAAAAGTATAAGAGCTGTACTCGTACAAGGAGTTAAAAAGTTATTTACTGTAGCATAAGAATTTTCGTGTCAGTTAATATCATCTCATAAACTCAGAGATGTAACTGTTTGATAAGCGATACACTTGGGTATAAGATTTTTGAATACCAACGACGAGCGGATGAAAAGGTAAAGATATGAGCATGTAACAGTTACGATTATCACAAGTAAAAACAAGATCGTCGTAAATGTTACTAGTCACAGGATAGAAATGCATAATACTGAAAGATACGTATGAAATGAACTGCACCAGCTAATGTATTTTGTAAATAAGTAGACAAATATTATAGTCACTACATGTTCTAAGTATTTTCCTATGGTTCGTAGTATAAGATGTACTTTAGCATTTAAGTGTATGAAGGATCACATACTCAATGTGAAGACGGAGCATTAGTATAATTAATATCTATTTGCCATACGTGTATGAAATAGGACCTTGAATATACAAAAACGACGATGAGCAGTCACCGGTAGCGTGATATAAAGTTATTAGCTAATGAGTGAGAAGTCATAGGTCAATTAACTATATAGCCAGACTTAATACTAATGAAAATAATTGGCTGTTGTCAGGGCCATAATTTAGAAAACTAGTGTAATGAAGAAAACGGTGCTCATGACATAAATAAACGGAGAAAACTTTAAAGAAAACCGTAAATTAGCTTATATTCAAATAGCAGAGAGAAAATTTATAAATGTAGTTAGTAGCGTACTATTTTTCAGAGTATTTATTTTTATATAATGCAAGTTCAATTTTTTGTAGCCGGATGGGCTACTATGATCTTCGTTAAATCTCAGATTGAGTGAAAGCAAGTGGGACAGGCACATTTGTACTACCCCGTTAGTTTCTGTACGCTTTGTTTTGTTACTCATCCGCGTTAATGGGAACGAGAAAGCATGTTCTACTAGAGCGTGTATACGCATTTAAACCAAGAAACTGGAAAAAAATTAAATAAGGGAATTAAGAAAGCCAAATGTGTACGCTTCAGGAATGCAGAAGCCATGTAAATGGCTGTACAGATGGAAAATTGTCAATGTAAATAATAATGTTAAACACTTAGTGTAAAATGTTTATAAAAACTTCACGGTTATTGTAAATAAGAATAAAAATTCCATTCCGTTGGAGACATAAGATACACAGAGCCTAGAAATACTCCAACAGGTAAAACGCGAGGTGTATGAAAAATGAGTCGTGGTGTGCACGATAGTGCGGGTAATGTGTTTACGAGCGGCAGTTGTGGACGTCAATGAGTGATAAATACAAGTGATATACGAAAGCGTTGTAGCAATAATGGTACACCTCCAATTTTGTTCATTTAGATATGTTTGACACTTAAACATGACTGAGTGATGACAACAGAAAGAAACAGTAATCCCTTGTAAGAAGTGATGGAACGCAGTATTTCAGGTATCTTAGTAACAGAGCTATCATCACTAACCATGTTTCAGCTTCATTATCTCGAAATGAACAAAACTGGAGGTGTACCACTATTGAAGTAAGGCCTTGGTATGTGCAACGCTTAATGGAATAGGAGCTAAGTGATTGCTTATTTTGTGTGATCTCTAACAATGAAGCGTGGAGGACATGCAATGGCAAATGCTGCAGCGGATGGTCTCTTCAAGAAAAATTAACTACTTCGCAGATCACGCGGAATATCGCTTCGGTGGTGTAAGAACCATGCGAGTGCAATTACCGGAAGCAACCGAGCGAGGTGGCGCAGTGGTTAGCACACTGGACTCGCATTCGGGAGGACGACGGTTCAATCCCGTCTCCGGCCATCCTGATTTAGGTTTTCCGTGATTTCCCTAAATCGTTTCAGGCGAATGCCGAGATGGTTCCTTCGAAAGGGCACGGCCGATTTCCTTCCCAATCCTTCCCTAACCCGAGCTTGCGCTCCGTCTCTAATGACCTCGTTGTCGACGGGACGTTAAACACTAACCACCACCGCCACCACCGGAAGCAACAATACGGACCACACCGACAGAAACTTGTCACTTTACTTGATGTGTGCTATATTGACCACCGCAGCGTGCCACCACACTTGTGACGCAGCTTTCTTAAATGAATTCCATACACGTATGTAACATCAAAATATTTATTTCCAAATTTAAATCTGCCAGTAAGGAAAGGTTACGTTACGAAGTTTTGAAATGCTGTATTGAAATGGTGTCATTATTCAGTTCGTGCGGGTACCAGTTGAGCTGCTACAGTCTCCTAGGTCTGATGAATGAAGCCTGGACATTCACGACTAACTCACAATTAATCTGTCGGACTTTGTTCGGAATTCTTGCCACCACAGCGTAGCACCCAACCAAAATTTCAAGTATTTTCAGTTAAATCCTCTTTACATTCACTCAGCAAGTTCCTTTGTCGAGAAAGACTAAGACGGAGTAAACTGCACTCTTTTGCTCTAGTAAAATTGTTGAATATCGCCAATAAACCAAGTGGCTTATTGCTGCACGTCATAAATTGTCTCAGCTGTCACGATAACGCTTTCGTAAAACTGATACGTGGAAGATAATCTTACGTCAATCTGATAAATTCAAATACACATCCGATAAACCTGACTCTCTGTTTTCAAAACAAATTTATGAATCCATTAATACTTCAGGATTGACTAGGTAGAGAAATAAGTTGTGCACATTTTCATGCTTTATTACACCCGTCACATACGCAGTTGATATATTACAAACGTTAGCAGTTTGGTGTCAACATTCAAAGTGATCCATTGCACATGTCAAACGCACTGAGGTGACGAAAGTCATGGGACAGGGACGAACCGTCGTGCCCCTTTTCTGACACACAACCGCTTTGGCACGGCACTATCGATTACCCTGCTGCACTACGATCTTTGCCACTGTTGTGATCTGGGGGCTGTTATGCGGTCGCGGCAGTTGGGGTCGAACTCGCTACCAGGTGGAAGGACGTGCTCGCGGGGACGAAGGAGGAAAACACGCGGGCTCACCCAACAGCGGCGCGACTGGTCTACCTTGCAACACGGTCGCGAGTTTGTGGTGGACCTACCTGATATCAACTCCGAGGGCTGTTCGTCGCATTGCTTTGGGGCCTGTTTTCTCGGAGAGACCAATGCGTCGAGACCATCTCGAACAACGCTCTCCATCTAAGGTGTAAGTGATTTTGGTGTCTTCGTTTCGTTGAACGATTTGCGTTGAAGCGAGTGTACTTGTTGGTTGGTTGGCCTAATGTACGTGTTGCTGAAGTAAGAGCAACCTGCGAGGTGTGTGACCGTATGGAGACCAGCAGTCACTAGTTCCTTTAAAAAACCAGTGTTCCCAAATGATGTAGTACTGTGCGGTATAGAAGATATTAGGTCATAGTCTAGTTGTAATTTTCTGCATGCCATGATAACACAATTGGCAGCTACATTGCAGACCTATGCAGCGAAATTACGGTGCACAAACCCTAACATCGTTGTGAAGTTGTGCATTTGAATAACTTGATATTATCTTGAAAAATTTTCCATTTGATCTTTGCACCCATTGTCGGCCTTAATAATATGTGGAAATATTGCTTGACAAACTATGAAAAATGTTTTACAGCACTGATATTGCTGCAAAACTTCAGTCGTTTCTATTGAAAGCATTTATTGGTTCTTCATTTATATTGTTGTTTATTGATCTCTTAACTTAGCCGTCCGCTGGTGGCCGAGCGGCTCTAGGCGCTTCAGTCTGGAACCGCGCGACCGCTACAGTCGCAGGTTCGAATCCTGCCTCGGGCATGGATGTGTGTGATGTCCTTCGGTTAGTTAGGTTTAAGTAGTTCTAAGTTCTAGGGGACTGATGACCTGAGATGTTAAGTCCCATAGTGCTCAGAGCCATTTAAACCATTTCTTATATTAATTGATATTTGCTTAGTGTTTGTCGTGTTTTCTGATATCTGTTAGTGTTCCAGTTTTCTGCGAGTTGTGGTATGTGAGAGCGGCGCCACATTCCGCTTCGGTGCACAGAAGCTGTGATGTCTCGTCTAATGGGAAGTGACTCTCGGTTGGCCCCCGGCGTTTAGGTGTTGTTTTGGACGGCTGGTCTGCTGCTTCTGGGCTTTTAAGTTAAGTCACCTTTTGCTCAGGGCAGCCTGACGTCGCTGCTCGTTTAGTACACATTTTAATGAAAGGTTTTTTAATTTGCTTGTGGATCAGTTGTATTAATTAACTTGTGCTCCTTGTGTTATTTGCGTTCGTAACGAACTGGCGTGCCTTGTCAATCACTTTCATATTGCTGATTGTTGCCAAAAAAAACTGTCTGTGCCACCTTTTAAAATCACTTTCAGATTGTAATTTATGTTTCTCAAGTACTGAAATCTACGTGGTTAATCTTGTAAGTCACTTGTTGTGATTGTATATTTTGATATTGTCTTAAACGCGACCACGTGCTGACTGCCTCTTATCCGTTTCATAAAAGCTTGTTTTGAATAAATTGTTAATTATTGACTTGCTAGTTGTTGTGTTAAGGAGTGACATAGTTGGGGGCCTTGACCTTCCACGCTAAGTGTACCCTTCATCCCGACTTTCTAAGTCACATGGGGTATGCACGCATAAAGATGGCGGCAGCATCACGTACAAAAGGTGTAAAAGGGCAATGCACTGGCAGAGCTGTCAGTTGTACTCACGTGATTCATGTGAAAAAATGTCCAACGCCATTATGGGCGCACGACGGAAATTAGCTGACTCTGAACGCGGAATGGTAGTTGGAGCTCGTCGCATGGGACACTCAGTTTCGGAAATCGTTACAGAATTCAATATTCCAAGACACACAGTGTCAAGAGTGTGTCGAGAATACCAAATTTCAGACATTACGTCTCACCACGGACAACGGAGTGCCTGACGGCCTTTCCTTATCGACCGAGAGCAGCAGCGTTCGCATAGACTTGTCTGTGTTAACAGACAAGAAACACTGCGAGAAATAACCGCAGAAATCAATGTGGGGCAAACGTATCTGTTAGGACAGTGCGGCGAAATTTGGCGTTAATGGGCTACGGCTACACACGACCGACGAGAGTGCCTTTGCTAACAGTACGACCTGCAGCCCCTTTCCTGGGCACGCGACCGTGTCGTTTGGGCCCTAGACGATTGGGTCAGGTGAGTCCCGATTCCAGTTGGTAAGTGCTGACAGTGGGGTTCGAGTGTGGCGCTGACCTCACGAAGCCGTCGTCCCCAAGCTGTCAACAAGATAGTGTACAAGCTAGTAGTGGCTCCATAACTGCGTGGGCTGTGTTTACATGGAATGGCACAGGTCATTGATTGGAAATCGTTATCTTCTGCCAATTGGAGAGAATTTGACGCCATTGATGGACTTCATGTTTCCAAGCAACGATGGAATTTTTATGGATGACAGTGCGCCATGTCACCATGCCACAATTGTTCGCTTTTGGTTTGAAGAACATTCTGGACAGTTCGAACGGATGATTCGGTCGATCGACATGAGTACATGAATGTTTTTTTTTTTTTTTTTTTTGTTTTGTTTTTGGTCATCAGTCTACTGACTGGTTTGATGCGGGCCGCCACGAATTCCTTTCCTGTGCTAACCTCTTCATCTCAGAGTAGCACTTGCAACCTACGTCCTCAATTATTTGCTTGACGTATTCCAGTCTCTGTCTTCCTCTACAGTGTTTGCCCTCTACAGCTCCCTCTAGTACCATGGAAGTCATTCCCTCATGTCTTAGCAGATGTCCTATCATCCTGTCCCTTCTCCTTATCAGTGTTTTCCACATATTCCTTTCCTCTCCGATTCTGCGTAGAACCTCCTCATTCCTTACCTTATCAGTCAACCTAATTTTCAACATTCGTCTATAGCACAACATCTCAAATGCTTCGATTCTCTTCTGTTCCGGTTTTCCCACAGTCCATGTTTCACTACCATACAATGCTGTACTCCAGACGTACATCCTCAGAAATTTCTTCCTCAAATTAAGGCCGGTATTTGACATTAGTAGACTTCTCTTGGCCAGAAATGCCTTTTTTGCCATAGCGAGTCTGCTTTTGATGTCCTCCTCGCTCCGTCCGTCATTGGTTATTTTACTGCCTAGGTAGCAGAATTCCTTAACTTCATTGACTTCGTGACCATCAATCCTGATGTTAAATTTCTCGCTGTTCTATTTCTACTGCTTCTCATTACCTTCGTCTTTCTCCGATTTACTCTCAAACCATACTGTGTACTCATTAGACTGTTCATTCCGTTCAGCATTCTTCACTTTCACTCAAGATAGCAATGTCATCAGCGAATCGTATCAATGATACCCTTTCACGTTGTATTTTAATTCCACTCCTGAACCTTTCTTTTATTTCCATCATTGCTTCCTAGATGTACAGATTGAAGAGTAGGGGCGAAAGGCTACAACCTTGTCTTACACCCTTCTTAATACGAGCACTTTGTTCTTGATCGTCCACTCTTATTATTCCCTCTTGGTTGTTGTACATATTGTATATGACCCGTCTCTCCCTATAGCTTACCCCTACTTTTTTCAGAATCTCTAACAGCTTGCACCATTTTATATTGTCGAACGCTTTTTCCAGGTCGACAAATCCTATGAAAGTGTCCTGATTTTTCTTTAGCTTTGCTTCCATTATTAGCCGTAACGTCAGAATTGCCCCTCTGGCCCCTTTACTTTTCCTAAAGCCAAACTGCTCGTCACCTAGCGCATTCTCAATTTTCTTTTCCATTCTTCCGTATATTATTTTTGTAAGCAGCTTCGATGCATGAGCTGTTAAGCTGATTGTGCGATAATTCTCGCACTTGTCAGCTCTTGCCGTCTTCGGAATTGTGTGGATGATGCTTTTCCGAAAGTCAGATGGTATGTCGCCAGACTCATATATTCTACACACCAACGTGAATAGTCGTTTTGTAGCCACTTCCCTCAATGATTTTAGAAATTCTGATGGAATGTTATCTATCCCTTCTGCCTTATTTGACCGCAACTCCTCCAAAGCTATCGACCATTTATGGGACGTAATTGGAAGGTCAGTTCGTGCGCAAAATCGTACACCACATCACTTTCGCAATTATGAGTGACTGTAGAGGCAGCACCACTCAATATTTCTAGAAGGGGCTTCCAGCGATTTGTTTAGTCCATGCCACGCCGGGTTGCTGCACTACGCCGAGCAAAATGAGCTTCGACACCTCAGTGTACATTCGTGTTATATTTCTGATTTTCGTCGTTTTAGTTACTTACGTTATGTTAAATAATTCGTAATGAGGACCAGACGTAACACTAGGCAGCAGGGTCTTCTTCACGTCGCTGGCCGTAGTAGCGGTCGGCTTATTGTCTGTGACTACAACGACGAGGATGCAGCATTTTCGTCCTCGTCATACAACGTTTTGTATGAAAAATAATAATAAATAACACTGTCTCGAATAAACATTAACTTCTTTACATTACATTAACTTCTTTACCACAGCGTAGTGGAATAGCTATAAGAGCGCCATCTGTGTCTATTATTTAATAGAGAATGCTCACAGCCAGAAGGCATGCCACGGAGACGTACTCTTTCTTCCTACATCCAACTAAGGGAGTTTGAAAGATCCCGAGTTCGAGTCTCGGTCCGGCACACAGTTTTAATCTGCCAGGAAGTTTCAGTTATCCGACGGCACGGTATCTCAGCGTGTCCTGTCAGAGAGTTGGTTGGCCTCTGTAATAAAAAAAACTGAGTGAAAATATCAACAACGAACTTGAATGGATGTCATGTGCCGTCCGCAACGACCAAATACAACGAACAAATGAAGGAAAAAAAAAGAGGTCAAATTGTGGCGTTCGGAGTGGCGAGTGATTCTTTCGAAGAACTGCCACACAGGTGGGACATTTTGCCTCAGTTGTGCAACGATGCTGATCTCAGTGGTCGCGTCGACGAGTTTCTGGAGGTCCACGCAGCACACACGTCCGCCAGGATCATCGTATTGTAAGGGCAGCAGTGGCAGATCGTAGAGCCACCACATGAAGGTGAGAGAACCTGTAAGCTCAGGCGTGTCAACATGAGCTGCTGCGAACCATTTATTAGCAGTGGGAGTATGGGCACGGACACCTCTAGCACGTGTTCCACTCGCGCCACAGCATGGGCGTAACGTGACAGGACGACTTGGAAGATGGACTGACGCGCCGTGGTCTTCAACGATGAAGGTAGATTCTGCCTGTGATGGTCGTTTGCATGTACGACTTTGACCTGATGAGTGCAGTCTAGTAGAGTGTATTCGTCGAAGGCACAGTTGCGGTATCCCAAGCCTTGTAGTCTGGGGTGCGATAAGCTATGACTTTTGCTCACCTTTGGTACTTATAGAGCTTACACTAACCAGTGTTCGGACGTGCAGAATGTTGTTATAGCTGTTCTTTTGCCGTTCTTGCAACAGAAGGTCACGTGTTTTTCCAACAGGATAATGCTCACCCCACATCCGCCTGTGAAGCTCAACGCGCTATGCAAGACGTTCAGCATCTCCCCTGGCCAGTGACATCTGCGGACTTGTCTCAAACTGGGATACGATTGAACGAGAAGTGATTCATGCGACGCGTCAACCAAAAACTTCCCCACAACACCATGAACACGTGTAGCAGGTATCCCAGGATATAACCCAGGATATATCCCAGTATAACGTATCCCAGGACAGTATTTGCCATCTGTACGATCGACTGGATGCCAGAGTCAGGGCCCGTTGTGACTAGACCGCGTATTAATATGGACGTTTCAGCACTGGTCGATACCTGGCACCTCAGAACCGCTCGTGCTGTTGATCTCTAATGTAATCATTTCATGCATTTCATAAGTACTGTTGCAACAACAAATCTTGAGTGAACTGGAAACCTCTAAAAGAGTGTACAAATTTTTTCTGGCAGCGTAGTTCTTATCAATGTTCTGCTACGCACTTTACACTGATTTACAGAGTGTGAATGTAGGTGTAGATGAACAGCGCCAAACCACTTCATTATTGCTGGTTTCTTACA
Organism: Schistocerca piceifrons; assembly: GCF_021461385.2. NCBI lineage: Eukaryota > Metazoa > Arthropoda > Insecta > Orthoptera > Acrididae > Schistocerca > Schistocerca piceifrons. The sequence continues at coordinate 138,421,653 of NC_060144.1, forward strand.
GGGAGCGCAGTTATGTATTTTGACCTATAAATAAAAAAAGGGAGGAGGTGTTATCCTTGCTGCAGCACTTGCAGCCAGCCACCTGGTGGGATTAGGGGCCTGAGGCAGCGAGGTGTGTGTGTGTTCAGCTGGGAGCGGCGGGGTCGCGCCGGTGCACTTTCATCTGGGGAGGGCCTGCCCGCGGGTGCTGCATAATGGAACTCCTAGCCCGCTACCTGCAGCCTGCAGCCAGCAGCCGAGTCACCTCTCAGGGAAACTACGGCTCCCTCGCCTCGGCTGCTGCTGCCGCGGCTGCAGGACACGCCGGCCCAGCTACAGCCACTACCTCGCCTGATCCCACTCACATTATAGGAACTTCCTCGCCTGTGTAAACTGCGCAACTCCAAGTAATAAAGGTCAAGGAACAGTCTGAAGATCTTCAGGGCATTAGTTATCAAATATAGCATTGACAAAACGTGCAACGCCGTAAGTACTAGTTTTAGGGCTAGCAAATCGCTTTATACGGATCCCACCCGATTTGTAACGCTCTATTTCAACCCGCTGAGGCAAACTAATAAAACAGTAAATAACCACATTTTTGAACTTTTATGTCAAGCTGTTAGTCTTTGAAGCCGAGTGTCATTTGGCGGACTGAAACTGTGATTGGAGATAAAAGCAGGTTGTCAGTACTTCAGGCGATCGTCGACTGTGGAGACACAGCGACTTGATAGTGTTGTTTTATGAACATTCGTTCTGGAGATGACTATTCACAGCTTCTGAAAATTATATAACACTGTTTTGCAATCTCCGCCCACAGTGCAGATGTGGAAAGGACATTTTCTTTATTAAATATACATTCGACTGGTGAAAAAATAGACTTTCTATACAATGTGTGAAGAATTTGTTAAAGATCTCACTTGTTCCCAGTACAATGATAACATCAAATTCAAGATAGTATTACCTATCATGGAAGCGAGAAACTCGTTTTTGTAAAAAAGTATGCCTTTGTGGTTCAAATAAAGATTGTTTGTAATACCCCCCTCTATTTCTATTTTTAACGCTCCTTACCCTAATCGGTGAAAACGGAACCCTCATAGAATCACCTTCATATCCGTCTGTCTGTCTGTCCATCTGCTAAGATCCATTTTTCTCAAGGACGCTTACGTCAAGTGGTAAGGTCTACGGTTCTATAATGGTGTAAAAAATTTAAATTTATAACTAAATGCAGTCGAAAGACACGGCCATTTATGTTAAATATTTTGATACTGCAAACTCACTCATCAGAACCTACTAGCTACTTCCTGTTAAGTCATCAAATTTGCATAAAGCATGGCTTCACAGTACAAGTAAACGTAACAAATCCGAAAATTGTTCATTTGCAATTATATCACATAAAAAATGCTTTTTTGCCGTTTGTTGTCCATCTTCCGGTGTGTCTCTCCGTCTGTTAACGCCCCTTCTTCTCAGAAACGGGTTGAGTTAGCAGTCTAAATCTATTAGGATACTAACGTCTACGGCTCCTGGCGACGTAAAATGAAAACATACGGTCGTCTATTAAGACCTCTTTTTTCTCAGGAACGGGTTGAGATATCAGATCGAAATTTATATCAAATATTAAGGTTTACAATCCCTTAGTAGTGTAAATAATTGAGCATCTAAATCTAAAGATACGGCTGTTTGTGTCACTTATTTTGATACTCGCAAACTCACTCATCAGTGACAAGTATTACTCCGCATAGGGATGAAACAGCGTAGTATTAGATGTGGTAATTCGCGATTCCGACCGTCAAACACATTGTCTGTATATTCTGGCAACTGATATCTTTGCTATGGCGTACTAAATATAACTCCTTTTTCCTTATCCGGCGCTTCAGTCCGGAACCGCGCTGCTTCTACGGTCGCAGGTTCGAATCCCGCCTCAGGCATGGATGTGTGTGATGTCCTTAGGTTAGTTAGGTTTAAGTAGTTCTAAGTCTAGGAGACTGATGACCTCAGATGTTAAGTGTCATAGTGCTTAGAGCCATTTGAACCATTTTTTCCTTAATTGTCTTTTAATTAACTCACTCTGAATTAGTAGAACTACGAGAGACTTCCACTCGGAAACAACCGTGCACAACACACACTATAACACGCAAACAGTACTCTCTTTTCACGAATACTACAAACATTATCAGTGTAATCACTAGCAGTCTAATAATTACAGTAACAATAGACCTTTGTCACAATCTGAAAAAAGCTTAGTCACGTGTGATGCCGCTGGGGTGTGTAATTCCAAAAGTCGACATCTGTTTCCTAAGTTATTCTACGGAAAGTGAAGAAAAATGATCCAATCTTAACAGTGCTCAGGCATATGGAAATTATGTTCTACTCTAATTAAAAATAACTCTTAAGTATAAAATACATAAGCGCGAATGAAATAAAATACCCGTTTTATGAGTTATAAGGTCATTAAATATGGAGATGTCAGGTTTTGCAACTAATTATTGATTAGTCGCCTTTTGGAACCAACAACAGTGAAAATGTCGGGTTTTGGAACTTATAATGAAGCCATATTTTAGTTAAGAATGTTCATTTTATTCAAAATGTACATGAAAAATGTAATATTTGTTAGTCTCCTGAATTTAGGGTCCTTCTTATGTTTTCATTGTTTAGTAATAAGTTGCACAATATTTATGGGCTCAGATTATATGCATCTTCCTGTGGTTCACAGATAACACAGTCTGGACCTGGATGCACATTTTCTCCCCTTCTTCCTCATTAGCACAATCTATTATATTCCTGTAATACACCAAGGATTCCATTTGTCTCCAGCCATCTCCAAAAATTTTTCCAAGTAATCGCTCAACCTCACGCAGTTTTACTTTTCCGATGATGGAGGCATCTATAGGAAGTTCCGTTTTTTCCATGTTAGAAAGCGTGTTTCCCGTTTTAGTAATCCACTCTATACATACACGTCACTTCTGTAGTACTGCTCACCTCTTACTATAACTGCTTCTTTCAGCCTATTTACCATAACTCTCTTGAAAAATTTAATTTTGAAATGTCAGGCACTTGGTCGTTTGAAAGCACTTGTATCCTTGTTTTCCAGTCATAATCTGGACTGTCCACATTTAATTTGTTTTGGGAACTATGGCTGCATATATTACAATATTCTTCCGGTTTTAATGGCATTTTATTTATTTCCTTTTCAATTGTTCCAAATACTAGGCCATGGACACTAACTGGAAAGGCCAACTGAACTTCGTCGATATCCTACGGGGCTTCATTTCTGAAACAGTAGGAAATGATGGCAATAATTGTACTATTTTTGTTTTTTCCTGCGCAGCTGCCGACAATTATCTTAATATTTTTATGTCAGAGAGAATAAGCTTGTTTAATCTGTCATGATTCTACCCAAACGAACCTGAAGGTACTATCCTTATTTTGGAATCATGAGATGAACCAGCACAATAGCGAAATTGTAGAAGTACGGCAATACGGTGCCTAATCAGGAATTTTAAGAATGTGTTTATCGGTCTTTTCCTTTCCCAAAATCTCATAGAAAGCTCTTACAGCAGTCATCACTTGTAATTCACATTCGACTGTTTTAGAGTGCTTTACTTTTTCTTTTAGCATCAGACAGGTGGAACAGACATCAGTTGATGGCCATCCAAAATCTATATTGTAATTCGTACAAAAATAATGTAGCAGATAAACCTTGTTTACTCTAACATCAGGTGCAACCGAGTCATTGAACATTCTGCAGAGTCTTTCAATATTCAGATCACATTGCAAGTACTGCCAACCTTTAATCTAACGCCTGTAGTAATAGAGTTTATTTACATTACCTAACTGTTCGATGAAATTCTTTATAGTCACCTTTTTGATCTCATATTTATTGCTACGAGTATCACCTCCACTTTTTTTTTGCTGGTATTTGACGAATTTCTAAATACTGCTTGCAGACAAGCCCTGCCTTATCCTTTGGGACCTGCAAGACTCCTAAGAGATTTGCCAGTACACGGGGTCAACAAGTGATTTCATCCCTGTATATCTCACTGCTCTTAATAGAAAATACTTAATGGAGCTTGGATAAACTGACTAAACCAGAGGTTGTACAGAGTTTCAGGGAGAGCATAAGGGAACAATTGACAGGAATGGGGGAAAGAAATACAGTAGAAGAAGAATGGGTAGCTCTGAGGGATGAAGTAGTGAAGGCAGCAGAGGATCTAGAAGGTAAAAAGACGAGGGCTAGTAGAAATCCTTGGGTAACAGAAGATATATTGAATTTAATTGATGAAAGGAGAAAATATAAAAATGCAGTAAATGAAGCAGGCAAAAAGGAATACAAACGTCTCAAAAATGAGATCGACAGGAAGTGTAAAATTGCTAAGCAGGGATGGCTGGAGGACAAATGTAACGATGTAGAAGCGGGTTTCACTAGGGGTAAGATAGATACTGCCTACAGGAAAATTAAAGAGACCTTTGGAGATAAGAGAACCACTTGCATGAACATCAAGAACTCAGATGGAAACCCAGTTCTAAGCAAAGAAGGGAAAGCAGAAAGGTATAAGGAGGATATAGAGGGTCTATGCAAAGGCAATGTACTTGAGGACAATATTATGGAAATGGAAGAGGATGTAGATGAAGATGAAATGGGAGATGCGATACTGCGTGAAGAGTTTGACAGAGCACTGAAAGACCTGAGTCGAAACAAGGCCCCGGAGTAGACAACATTCCGTTCGAACTACTGACGGCCTTGGGAGAGCCAGTCCTGACAAAACTCTACCATCTGATGGGCAAGATGTATGAAACAGGCGAAATACCCTCAGACTTCAAGAAGAATATAATAATTCCAATCCCAAAGAAAGCAGGTGTTGACAGATGTGAAAATTACCGAACTATCAGTTTAATAAGACACAGCTGCAAAATACTAACGTGAATTCTTTACAGACCAATGGAAAAACTAGTAGAAGCCAACCTCGGGTGATTAAGGAAGGGCAAACCTACGTTTCTAGCATTTGTAGACTTAAAGAAAGCTTTTGACAATGTTGACTGGAATACTCTCTTTCAAATTCTAACGGTGGCAGGGGTAAAATACAGCGATCGAAAGGCTATTTACAATTTGTACAGAAACCAGATGGCAGTTAGAAAAGTCGAGGGACATGAAAGGGAAGCAGTGTTTGGGAAGGGATTGTGACAGGGTTGTAGTCTCTCCCCGACGTTATTTAATCTGTATATTGAGCGAGCAGTGAAGGAAACAAAAGAAAAATTCAGAGTAGGTATTAAAATGCATGGAGAAGAAATAAAAACTTTGAGGTTCGCCGATGACATTGTCATTCTGTCAGAGACAGCAAAGGACTTGGAAGAGCAGTTGAACGGAATGGATAGTGTCTTGAAAGGAGGATATAAGATGAACATCAACAAAAGCAAAACGAGGATAATGGAATGTAGTCGAATTAAGTCGGGTGATGCTGAGGGAATTAGATTAGGAAATGAGACACTTAAAGTAGTAAAGGAGTTTTGCTATTTGGGGAGCAAAATAACTGATGACGGTCGAAGTAGAGAGGATATAAAATGTAGACTGGCAATGGCAAGGAAAGCGCTTCTGAAGAAGAGAAATTTGTTAACCTCGAGTTTAGATTTAAGTGTCAGGAAGTCATTTTTCAAAGTATTTGTATGGAGTGTAGCCATGTATGGAAGTGAATCATGGACGATAAGTAGTTTGGACAAGAAGAGAATAGAAGCTTTCGAAATGTGGTGCTACAGAAGAATGCTGAAGATCAGATGGATAGATCACATAACTAATGAGGAGCTATTGAATAGAATTGGGGAGAAGAGAAGTTTGTGGCACAACTTGACAAAAAGAAGGGACCTGTCAGTACGACATGTTCTGAGGCATCAAGGGATCACAATTTTAGCGTTGGAGGGCAGTGTGGAGGGTAAAAATCGTAGAGGGAGACTAAGAGATGAATACACTAAGCAGATTCAGAAGGATGTAGGTTGCAGTAAGTACTGGGAGGTCAAGAAGCTTGCAAGGGATAGGGTAGCATTGAGAGCTGCATCAAACCAGTCTCAGGACTGAAGACCACAACAACAACAACAACAACTTAATGGAGGCAGTTTTTTGTTTTTTATTACCTGTTGCGTTTTTCTTCCGTCTTCTTGGATTATCAGCTGCTGTATATTTTAGAATGAATGCATCCTGAACCATCTTTTTAGAAACACTATAAAACAACTTAAGAAAATGCTTGATATCACGCAGAGATAAGAGACTGCATTGGAAAGCTCTTGTTTTATGGTTATAAATGGATCTCTGGGACTGCTTTTAGCTGAGTGCCAACAATAATGAATAGTAAGACAATTAGAACATAAACAAACAGGCAGTGTAGTAGTCATAAGCAAACAGGTCAAAAAATACAATAATACAAAGTACCTGGCACTTACCTTTCTATTTGTTTTCCGTATGTTGTCCGTTTAGTGATTTCACGGACTCTCTTCCTTCCACGTCCTGGCTCTACTGGTGACACCTCTTGTACATGAGATTCCGTTTTATAAGCTCTCACTTTGAGAAACGATTGGCAAGTGCGAATGTGGCGATAATGCTACATAATAATATGAGATGGAGCAAATGCTGCATTGTTGACATTCCCTCCAGTGAAAAACTCGCCATAAATTTGTAGTGTTATAAATCTGTGTAAAATAAGTATCACTTATCCTCAAGCAACACACGTCATGTGGAAAGATGTCTGATTCTGGAACATTACATGCAATCGTGGTGCACAATGTAAAAGCAATATATTACTTTGAAACTAACTGCATATATTGAGCTATGGAACGTTCCCTTAAGAGAATATGTAGAGTTTTGAAAATAACTTCGAATTTCAATGCTTACTTTGCACAAGAGTAGATGGATTTTAGGAGTACACAGGTGCTTTTTAGGCATATTTCAAGATAAAGAAGCAGGAAATGGCTGTACCCCATTCTCGAACCAAAATATTAGATGTTGACTTTTGGAACTATGCAACTCAATTCTAAATTCAGTTTTCTTTATGAATTAATACGTAAACTATTATATCTAATATAGTAACTAAAAATATACTTTGTAAATAAGCTGTTTCTCTCAGTTGATTTGTAGTTAGCTATGTAGTTTGAACTGAAAAGAGAAAAAATAAACATAAAGCAGCGTAAGTTACATATATTTTCGCCTCACTGACACATAACTAAACTTTATCTTTACATTAATAATACTTGTGCACCAAAATATCAAAATAATTTGTAACCTTCAAAACCCATCAGTATCATAAAATTCACAGAATAGTTAATTACAAAGAAAATTTCTTCTCATTTACCGTTTCAATTAATACTTCACAGTGAATTTCATTGCTAGTAAGCTGTCCAGCGCTACATGTTACCTCTAAAGGCAATATTGCAGTGTCACATCAAAGTATTTCTGTCTATTATATAACTTGTTTCATATAATTTTAAAATAATGTTGGTACATTTTTCACAAAATTAAATAATGAAGTTAGTCCATCGTGCATCCGCAGTGATCATTCCTGTCAGCCACATCTGTCTCGCTAGGGGACCATACGAACTTCTCCTCACTGATTTGCTTCATATTGGCAGGATGTGTAGGGTTCGCCTAGGATCTCAAAATATGTGCCATTACCGAGAAATCGAGCTCGAAACCTTTAGGTCAGCTTATATAGTCCCTATGGTGGCTACTAATACAAGATACGGAAGCTGAGCGAGTAGCGAGTAAGCCCTTTGTTTCTTAACGTTTCATAAGCACGAGGTTTACGAATCGAATCTCGCTGCTGATACTGTTTTCTATTTTTCTTTTTTAGCTTTACATTCCCACGTAATTGTAACAACAAATATGCGTCATACGGCACGATTTATGAATGTAAACAATGTTTGCTTTGAAACAGGCACACTGAGAAAACCATGAACACGAAAAGATCGGCATATTTTACTAGCATCCTACGTCACAGTAATTATTATTTTCCATGTTCGTATGAGCAGAATTCTCCTGATTCGTGTTCTCCATTGGTTGCACACTATACTTGTCGCAGATGTAAATACAATAATATAAATAAAATGTTATGCTCATTTGATTGCAAGTTCTTGTGTATCTTTTTTTTATATTCAGTCTTCTTACAGTAATTTGTTTCTCCTCTTTTTCAGGCAAAATGGTGTGATAGTAATAAATCACTCGTTAAATACTGATCATTTGCACAGTCATAATAAATCTCTTTTTAGAATTACGTGGCAGCTGAAAAAATGCCAGCAGCGAGATTCGATCCATCGACTTTGCACTTTTGAAACGAAGCGATTACTCCTAAAATGCGGTCTCCTTGTATGATAGCAACCATACACAGTACATAAGCAGATCTAAAATTTTCAAACTCAGTTTTCTCAGAAACGATTCAGTGTTGCGTCTTCCTGTTTAAATATGTTGGAGTCCTAATAGTGCACTACACATCCTGCCAATATGATGCAAACAGATGAGGGGAAGTTCGTACACTCCCCTTGTTGGCAACACAATCATATCCCACTGAGTTTTTTATCTCTCAATAGACCGATGGCATTAATGCTGCATCTCGCATATTCATGAAATACATTTACACAGCTAGGTGCTCTCAAAATTTAATTTAAAACTAAAAACATAACATTCGTAAACTGCATTATTGTAGTTCCAGTATGGCGACAATAATTGCTTGACAGATTGTAATAACACGAAAAAATTGTCTCTAAATAGCACGTTTATGCGACATGCAAACATACGGCTCACGATTTTAGACGAACAGTTGGTATATACAGAGTGTTACAAAAAGGTACGGCCAAACTTTCAGGAAACATTCCTCACACACAAATAAAGAAAAGATGTTATGTGGACATGTGTACGGAAACGCTTAATTTCCATGTTAGAGCTCATTTTAGTTTCGTCAGTATGTACTGTACTTCCTCGATTCACCGCCAGTTGGCCCAATTGAAGGAAGGTAATGTTGACTTCGGTGCTTGTGTTGACATGCGACTCATTGCTCTACAGTACTAGCATCAAGCACGTCAGTAGGTAGCATCAACAGGTTAGTGTTCATCACGAACGTGGTTTTGCAGTCAGTACAATGTTTACAAATGCGGAGTTGGCAGATGCCCATTTGATGTATGGATTAGCACGGGGCAATAGCCGTGACGCGGTACGTTTGTATCGAGACAGATTTCCAGAACGAAGGTGTCCCGACAGGAAGACGTTCGATGCAATTGATCGGCGTCTTAGGGAGCACGGAACATTCCAGCCTATGACTCGCGACTGGGGAAGACCTAGAACGACGAGGACACCTGCAATGGACGAGGCAATTCTTCGTGCAGTTGACGATAACCCTAATGTCAGCTTCAGAGAAGTTGCTGCTGTACAAGGTAACGTTGACCACGTCACTGTATGGGGAGTGCTACGGGAGAACCAGTTGTTTCCGTACCATGTACAGCGTGTGCAGGCACTATCAGCAGCTGATTGGCCTCCACGGGTACACTTCCGCGAATGGTTCATCCAACAATGTGTCAATCCTCATTTCAGTTCAAATGTTCTCTTTACGGATGAGGCTTCATTCCAATGAGATCAAATTGTAAATTTTCACAATCAACATGTGTGGGCTGACGAGAATCCGCACGCAATTGTGCAATCACGTCATCAACACAGGTTTTCTGTGAACATTTGGGCAGGCATTGTTGGTGATGTCTCGATTGGGCCCCATGTTCTTCCACCTACGCTCAATGGAGCACGTTATCATGATTTCATATGGGATAGTCTACCTGTGCTGCTAGAACATGTGCCTTTACAAGTACGACACAAGATGTGGTTCATGCACGATGGAGCTCCTGCACATTTCAGTCGAAGTGTTCGTACGCTTCTCAACAACAGATTCGGTGACCGGTGGATTGGTAGAGGCGGACCAATTCCATGGCCTCCACGCTCTCCTGACCTTAACCCTCTTGACTTTCATTTACGGCGGCATTTGAAAGCTCTTGTCTATGCAACCCCGGTACCAAATGTAGAGACTCTTCGTGCTCGTACTGTGGACGTCTGTGATACAATACGCCATTCTCCAGGACTGCATCAGGGCATCAGGGATTCCATGCGACGGAGGGTGGATGCATGTATCCTCGCTAACGGAGGACATTTTGAACATTTCCTGTAACAAAGTGTTTGAAGTCGCTCTGGTACGTTCTGTTGCTGTGTTTTTCCATTCCATGATTAATGTGATTTGAATGAGCTCTAATATGGAAAGTAAGCGTTTCCGAACACATGTCCACATAACATGTTTTCTTTCTTTGTGTGTGAGGAATGTTTCCTGAAAGTTTGGCCGTACCTTTTTGTAACACTCTGTATATACAACGTCCTCTTTACCACTGTGGAAGTGTGATAAAAGCGCTGTTGTTCTCTACATATATAAATGATTTGGCTTACAGAGCAGAATCTGCGGTCGTTTGCTGATGGTGCCGTGGTGTACGGCAAAGTGAAGTTGAGTGCCTGTGGCACGGTACAAGACGACTTAGACAAAATTTTCAATTGGTATGATGAACCGCAGCTAGCCCTAATATGGAAAAATGTAAGTTAGTGCGGATGAGTAGGAAGATCAAACCTGTAATCTTGGGATACAGTTTTACTAGTGCCCTGCTTGACACAGTCAAGTCGCCTAAATATCTGGGCAGAACGTTGCAGAGGGATATGAGGTGGAACGCGTATGTGAGAACCGTGGTAGGGAAGGTGAATGGTCGACTTCGTTTATTGGGAGAATTTTAGGAAAGAGTGGTTCACCTGTAAAGAAGATGGCTTATACAACGCTGGTGCGACCTATCCTTGAGTACTGCTCTAGTGTTTGGGATCCGTACCAGGTCGTTTTGAAGGAAGACATCGAAAGCAATTCCGTGGCGGGCTGCTATATTTGTTACTGGTACGTTAGAACATCACGTAAGTGTTAGGTAGATTCTTAGGGAACTCAAATGGGAATCCCTGGAAGGAAGGCGACGTTAGAGAAACACTATTGAGAAAATTTAGAGAACCGGAATTTCAAGCTGACTGCGGAACGATTCTACTGCCGCCAACATGCATTGCACGTAAGAACCACGAAGATAATACGAGAAATTAGGGCTCATACGTAGGCAAGCAGACAGTCATTTTTCCCTCGCTCTATTTGAGAGTGGAATAGGAAAGGAAATGACAAGTAATGGTACGCTCTGCCACGCACCGTACGGTGGCGTGCAGATTATCTATGTAGATGTAGATTGTTGCGTGTCCTAAATGTCAACGTGGGTATTTTTCATGGCCACAACGGCTTACCTATCAAATGGAGCAGTAGCAATTTTCTGAAAGCTACTTCATGACGAGAAACATGCTTCATGTAAATTTTAGATTAATACAACGTATTTCCTAGCGAATTGAACCATTACATTTCAAGCCTGTTTGAAGGCAGTAAGAAGCTTACTAGACAAAATTAATCAACCTCATACAAGAGCACATTGATCGATTTGGAACGATGTTGGCGTAGAACTACTACCAGGCGGTCTTGTGGCCTACCACAGCTGTCCTAATTCGTGGCAGTGAAGTGATGTGTGTTTGTCAATCGGTCTTGCACAAGTGCGGAAATTGTCTTTGTACGTGCACATAACCACACCGTGAATGAAGTTGGTCCATTTGTGGGCGCGTCGAAGTTTAGTATCATGTGTGTCTACCAGGAATAGACTGCCACTCAAAGCCATGTAACACCGCGTAAGAAGCGTGGTCCTAAAAAGATCCTAACCGGAAAACCAAAAGACGAGTGTCGCGCTGTGCTGAGACAGAATGGTTTTGGCCATGTAATTTCTTTACGGTTCGTTTCACTCTATTGAAACAGCACGAGCCAATTAAAGTATGGGAAAAGGAACATGTAAAAATTTGTAAATCTGTAATGTAATGTATGTCTTGTGAATTTGTGCAGATAGTCTAGTACCTTGTGCAGCATGTTCGGGAGGTGGCGGCAAAGACCTTCCGTCAGCCCAGAGACAACGGCAGAGCACCAGAGCCAGAGACCATCGTGCACCAGCTGGCCGCTAAAACGACCGTCGGCTATGTGTAGCTCTTTGATAATTGTTAAGGGGTAAGATTCATCTCACGCTAGGTGAAAAGAGCCGTACGTCATGGTGGCGTAACGCTACCTCGTCGTGACGTAAATAAACCTAAATCGACTTCATGAGTATGTATATCGATCTTTGCCGTTGTACCACAGATGATATTTCGTCTATAATTGTTACTTACATTTTAAAACTTAAGTAGTATCAACTATAAAAAAATAAGTTTCCTAGTAGTTGCCAAATGATGTGTCACTTACTGTCACAATGGATGAGCTACTTGACAAAACAACCTCAACAGCCCTCTGTTCTTAGTAGCACTACGTGATGTCCCATAGGCTATGGTTGAACTCTGTTTTTGTATATTCTCTCAATAGACGTGGTATAAATTTTGGTGGTGTTTGGCGTGATTACTCTAGCTGTTTCCATATTGCCTAAGAGTCGCAAAAAAAGTAGCTGAAAATGGCAACAGCACTCACTGCTTTCAGTTGCTTAAAATGCTGGTAAATGTGACTTGCATGTCATTGTTTTCTCACAGTATACAGCGTATGAAGAAAAGTTCAGATGGTTCAAATGGCTCTGAGCACTATGGGACCTAACTTCTGAGGTCATCAGTCCCCTAGAACTTAGTACTTAAACCTAACTAACTAATAAGGACATCACAAACATCCATGCCCGAGGCAGGATTCGAACCTGTGACCGTAGCGGTCGCGCGGTTCCAGACTGTAGCGCCTAGAACCGCTCGGCCACCCTCGCTGGCTGAAAAAAAGTAATGACATGTGTTATAACAAGTCAGTACATTGTAATCATCAGCAATAATTTATTTCTGAAGAGCAAAATTTTCTGTGCTGATCTACAGCATGAAGCGAAAATTAAAATTCCAGCGACATTCGGAATTATTTTTGGAACCACATTAATCTCTCAGTTTAACGTTTCTGCCCGGAAGAATTATGTACAATCCATTGGCTTTTGTAAAAATACAGAACACTTTAATTTCTCTCTATTTCACGTTTCTGTCCACATGATTTATGCACAATTAATCTGATTTTTTTTTAAATGGCTAGACGCAATTTTTGACTTTCGTTATTGTTGTGGTTCCTTCGTTCAGACATTCATCGCATTGAAGAAACGCACAATAACATCCAAAATTGTTGGGATTACAGCTTAATAAGTAATTCAGATGGGATGAGCATACCACACAACTGCTGTCACTTCGTTTGTACAAGTCTATTTACATTTAGCATTCACGTTATCGGTGCAACATCTGTGGTACAACTGCAAAGATAGATATACGTATTCATGTAGTCGATTTAGGTTATTTATGTCACGATGACGTAGCGTTACGTCACTATGACGTAAGGCTCTCCTCACCTAGCGTGAGATGAATGCTACCCATTGTTAAGGAATAATGCTGGCGCCGTGCATTTGTCAGTGATATGGTTCAGCTCTGGTTTTATGCCGGAGGAAAGGCAGTTGCTATTGAGCAGCTGCGAGAAACATTTAAGAGGAACTAAGTTTGTATGTAGAGGTTGGGAGGAGCGGATGTGTAGTTGCTGTTTGTTCGCGAACTTTGGCTGATGCGGTTAGCTTTTGCTATTAATTAATCGGGCGGTTGTATCGATTTATGGTGCAGATGGAAGTTTCCACAATTTTAGAGGTTGACTGAAAGTGTCTGTATTTCGGTGAAAGACTGGATATTAAAGACTGAAAATAATTTTATTTTATGGCGCTCTTCGATTTGAATTGAAAAATTATCGCAGTGACGCATACTTCAATTAGCTGCGTGTGGATCTAAATTTTAACTTGTAACGCCGTTACGAGTTTTCTGAGGATTGTGAATCGTGATTCGAAGAAGCATTGTTTAGCGATCGGAGTGAAGCTATTTGAGTCAGGGTTCCGGTTATGGTGTATTTGTAGCACGCCTATGAAGTGGGTGCTGTGATTAATCGTATAAGTTGACAGAGGCGTTTTCTGAGGCATAGAGTATCGGCCGTGAATGTATTGAATGGATTTGGTATTTGAGGTGATATGTGAGTAGGATTTTGTGGATATGAATTCTCGATGTTCGAAGAGATTTGAAAATTGTTACCGGAACACCCAGACCAATGGTTTCTCTTTAAATTTTTTAGTTTACCCCACCCAGAGTTGCGATAGTAATATTTCGTTAAACGAAACAACAAGTTTACTGTTACCAGTCACCGTTTTATTTTTTCCACGACGCGTTTCGAAGGTTTAAACCTCCATCATCAGGTGGATTTACATTAGTTAGCATTACATACGTGTGTGTGTTGTGTTACGACATTTGGAGGAACTTGTGGCACTGCCTCCAGTGGTCACAGGTTCCTTTTTCTGTCGTAACACTTCACATGTATACTGCCACATTTGTAAACAAATATGGCAAAAAATAAAAAAAAATAAAAAAAATAAAACGGTGACTGGTAACAGTAAACTTGTTGTTTAGTTTAATGTCAGTAACAGTCACGGTAAAGCATAACCTAAAAAAATGTTCGTAATATTTCGTGTTGGCCCGCCCGGTTGGCCGTGCGGTCTAACGCACGGCTTTCCGGGCGGGAAGGAGCGCCTGGTCACCGGCACGAATCCGCTCGCCGGATTTGTGTCGAGGTCCGGTGAACCAGCCAGTCTGTGGATGGTTTTTAGGCGGTTTTTCATCTGCCTCGGCAAATGTGGGCTGGTTCCCCTTATTCCGCCTCAGTTACACTATGTCAGCGATTGCTGCGCAAAGAAGTTCTCCACGTACGCGTACACCACCATTACTCTACCACGCAAACATAGGGGTTACACTCGTCTCGTGTGAGACGTTCCCTGGGGGGTCCACCGGGGGCCGAACCGCACAATAACCCTGGGTTCGGTGTGTGGCGGCGGAGGGCTGAAGTGGACTGCGGTAGTCGTCGTGGGGTTGCGGACCACTGCGGCTGCGGCGGGGACGAGCCTCTCCGTCGTTTCTAGGTCCCCGGTTAACATACAATACAATACATACTTCGTGTTTATCCGGAACCTAGCTGAGTCATATTTAAGCGGAATTCCACTGCTACCATTATTCCTGTAGTTAATAACGACGAGTGACCATTTAATGGAAGTTTTGTTGCCGGCCGAAGTGGCCGTGCGGTTAAAGGCGCTGCAGTATGGAACCGCAAGACCGCTACGGTCGCAGGTTCGAATCCTGCCTCGGGCGTGGATGTTTGTGATGTCCTTAGGTTAGTTAGGTTTAACTAGTTCTGAATTCTAGGGGACTAATGACCACGGCAGTTGAGTCCCATAGTGCTCAGAGCCATTTGAACGATTTTGAAGTTTTGTTTGTGGAATCGCGGATCGCTAACATCTGATGTGACTGAGAATTTTACAATTTGTGTTATGAATTGAATTAAAAAGTGGTGAAGCACCTACCACCATTGTTTGATTTCTTTATTACTGAGTTTTGTTTGGAATGGGGATTTAATTTAGTTTGTCACTCGATTACTCGTGGACGTTTGTCTCTGTGCGTAGCAAAGACAAGGAAATAAAGCTCTTAATTTGTTCAAAAGTTAAAACGTAGTCTCCGCGTTTTCATTTACACCAAACTTACTTACTAACTGCTCTCTGAACAAATCATTCCTTACCACAGAAACAAGCGAGATCTTAAAACGTAGAATATTAACAAGTAGAAGAGAGCTGACAAATTCCGATAGTCTTGAGTGACGAATGAATTCAGCATAGATAATCCAAAGTATTTACGAGTTAGAGAATTTTTACTTCAAGACCATTTAATTGATAAAATCATAATAAAATAGTTAGGCTTGTAATTCGTGTTTAAAAGTATGTAAGAGTAAGTTATCTATTTAAAATCAGAGAAAAAACGAAATACTGGTTTATTTTCGTTATGAAGTTGAAAGTCTACGAACGTAGTTTCGTAACGTAAAGACAGAGACGTTATTTATATTACTGTAGCAACAAAACAGATCGCTGACTGCATCTGTCAAAATTCACACATTTGAAACATTTTGGGTTTTTGGTGAAGGTAACATCCGTAATTTCACCAACTGCAACATAGTCGCGTATACAAACAGTGATCCAATACTGTCAAATGTTTTTTATTCCAGTCTTTGACCGCAATATCAATTCTTTAGACGATGACCGGTTTCAGTCCGTAATGACCATCCTCAGATCTTTTTTGCACCATGACATAAAGTGTCATTACGCCGTTATAGCGAGCGTTGCAGTCACGCAGTTCCGGACTGAAGTGCCTAGAACCGCACGGCCACCGCGGCCGGCTATCACTTTAGGACATGGTGTAAAAAAGATCTGAGGATGGTCATTACGGACTGAAACCGGTCATCGTCTAAATAATTCATATTGTGATCAAAGACTGGAATAAAAAACATAATATCCGTAAGTAAGCTGGTAGCAAAATATATCCACCTTTACAGTGATTTACTAAAAGCTTCATAGTGAAGTGAAGCTGTTATAGGAACAGTTCTAGAGCGGCGCCTCTTACATACGCGTTTAGAAAAAATTAATTTCTATTAATTTATGATATTTAATGTTTGGTATTACTGGACAGTGTACGAGTACAATACCCACTTGCGTTTTCCCGTTAGCGTGTTGATGGCAGTATATGAGGAACTACCTGTTGAAAGTCACTGCTATTGACCTTCACATAATAATAACACATAACGGAAAAGTATTTAAAAGCTATATGGATAACAATCCACGTAAATAGTGCAAATAGTGTGTAGCGTGAGTGTTACCGCTGCGCTCCTTCGCATTATAGGTCTTCGTTCTTAAGACTATTTAACAATTTTTTTTCTTTTTATCAACTTCTTCTCTTATTTGGGAGGGTTGCGTCTGCTAGTAACAAGGCTAGTTATTTGAAGTTTTAGGCGGCAGTTCCGTCACTGTGCAACGCCTTGTGAGTGAAAATCGATTTCAAAAATGTTTTTCTTTTGTCAGGTATGATGATGCATCTTAACCAGTTTTCGAGTGAACATTACAAAGGGAACTTTATGCAATGGATATCTGCAGTCTGGTACTTCGCAAATGGCCATGACTCAAAATGTTACCTAAAGCTGTGGGTCTACAGTAGGCTAAACAACACAGAAGTTGGGCACCAGCTGACTGGAGGTGTTAAGTGTGGTCATAGTAGCTTATTTGCTTCTTCTCAACCGATACAAGGTGTCAAGCGCGTCAACGGTCCAGTGAGCGTTTAATGCGTAGGTTGTGGAGAATGTTGTTTAGGCCGGAGTTGTTTTTGGGATTTGTTGAGAGTGATTTTCGTGGCATAACTTGGGCTCACTTATTCTAGTCACAGTTACTGTGAACCGGGATGTTTACTTCAATATTCTCAGTGACAGACATTTTGATGATAAACATGTTGTGAACAATCCAGACTTCCAAGACGACGACAACCGTTGTCAACGATCTGCAGCCATACGTTCCTGATTTGATGAATACTCGGGCTCACTATTACTCCTCAACTGGGTTACTTTATCAATCGATCTCAATGCTATAGGGATTGGTTTGATGATTAAATGTCTTTTTTTGCATCTGACTCCTTCAGAATCTGTGCTTGCTACTTCTTGTCTTTCATTCTTAGTGTACGCTGTTTTTATGGCTAATGTGATTCTATCCCATATTTAATTGTACATACTTAGTATCGTTAAAATTTAATGATAATCTGGTAACTGTGAAGGAGGTATTGAAGCTTTACAGAAGCTCTACTGCGAACCTTGCAGAACTAGCACTCCTGAACGAGAGGATATTGCGGAGACATGGCTTAGCCACAGCCTAGGGGATGTTTCCAGAATGAGATTTTCACTCTGCAGCGGAGTGTGCGCTGATATCACACTTCCTGGCAGATTAAAACGGAGTGTCGGACCAAGACTCAAAATCGGGACCTTTGCCTTTCGCTGGCAAATGCTGTACCATCTGAGCTACCCAAGCACGACTCACGCCTCGTCCTCACAGCTTTACTTCCGCCAGTATCTCGTCTCCTACCTTCCGAACTTTACAGAAGCTCTCCTGCAAACCAGCAAAACTAGCACTACTTAAAGAAAGGATATTGCAAAGACATGCCTTAGCAGCAGCCTATGGGATGTTTCCAGAATGAGATTTTCACTCTTCAGCGGAGTGTGCGCTGATATGAAAACTTCTGAAAAGTTTGGAAGGTAGGAGACGAGATACTAGCAGAAGTAAAGCTGTGAGCACGGGGCGTGAGTCGTGCTTGGCTACCTCAGATGGTAGAGCACTTGCCCGCGAAAAGCAAAGGTCCCGAGTTCGAGTCTCGGTCCGGCATATAGTTTTTATCTGCCAGGAAGTTTCAATAGCTGACTTTTCAATAAGAGGACTAATACTAGGAAAAAAATTATCATTTTCTGAGAATGCAAGTGGGAGATCGTTTACATATTTGTATATCAGGAACAAAATAGGACCCAAAATAGAAGCCTTTGGGTAACACGTTTGACTGCTTCAAATTCTGAGTGCGTATGACTATGTGATTAACATGCAGGTGATACAGTCAGCTTTCTGTCCTGCAGATCTGATAAAAACTATGCTGCTCTGGTATCTAGTGTTCCACAATAATTCAATTTTTGCACGGGAATATGATGATTCACACAGTTGAAAGCCTCAGCCAAGTTCCACAATATTCGTGAGACTAACTTCTAGCGATACGAAAGAAAATGTACCTAGTGTATGTTGTGGAAATACATCAGTGGGAAGGCAATACTGGAACGATCAGGTGAGTGTAGACAGTGAGCATAGACAGCGAGCAGCATTAGCACGTATCTACATCTACATCTACATTTATACCCCACAAGCCACCAAAGGTGTGTGGCAGAGGGCACTTTACGTGCCACTGTCACTACCTCCCTTTCCTGTTCCAGTCGCGTATGGTTCGCGGGAAGAACGACTGCCGGAAAGCCTCCGTGCGCACTCGAATCTCTCTAATTTTACATTCGTGATCTCCTCGGGAGGTATAAGTAGGGGGAAGCAATACATTTGATACCTCATCCAGAAACGCACCCTCTCGAAACCTGGACAGCAAGCTACACCGCGATGCAGAGCGCCTCTCTTGCAGAGTCTGCCACTTGAGTTTGCTAAACATCTCCGTAACGCCATCACGCTTACCAAATAACCCTGTGACGAAACGCGCCGCTTTTCTTTGGATCTTCTCTATCTCCTCTGTCAACCCGACCTGGTATGGATCCCACACTGATGAACAATACTCAAGTATAGGTCGAACGAGTGTTGTGTAAGCCACCTCCTTTGTTGATGGACTACATTTTCTAAGGACTCTCCCAATGAATCTCAACCTGGCACCCCCCTTACCAACAATTAATTTTATATGGTCATTCCACTTCAAATCGTTCCGCATGCATACTCCCAGATATTTTACAGAAGTAACTGCTACCAGTGTTTGTTCCGCTATCATATAATCATACAATAAAGGATCCTTCTTTCTATGTATTCGCAATACATGACATTTGTCTATGTTAAGGGTCAGTTGCCACTCCCTGCACCGAGTGCCTATCCGCTGCAGATCTTCCTGCATTTCGCTGCAATTTCCTAATGCTGCAACTTCTCTGTATACTACAGCATCATCCGCCAAAAACCGCATGGAACTTCCAACGCTATCTACTAGGTCATTTATATATATTGTGAAAAGCAGTGGTCCCATAACACTCCCCGATGGCACGCCAGAAGTCACTTTAACGTCTGTAGACGTCTCTCCATTGAGAACAATATGCTGTCTTCTGTTTGCTAAAAGCTCTTCAATCCAGCCACACAGCTTGTCTGATATTCCGTGGACTCTTCCCTTGTTTATCAGGCGACAGTGCGGAACTGTATCGAACGCCTTCCGGAAGTCAAGGAAAATGTCATCTACCTGGCAGCCTGTATCTAATACTTTCTGGGTCTCATGAACAAATAAAGCGAGTTGGGTCTCACACGATCGCTGTTTCCGGAATCCATGTTGATTCCTACAGAGTAGATTCTGGGTTTCCAGAAATGACATGATACGCGAGCAAATAAAATGCTCTAAAATTCTACGACAGATCGAGGTCAGAGATATAGGCCTATAGTTTTGCGCATCCGCTCGACAACCCTTCTTGAAAACTGGGACGACCTGTGCTCTTTTCCAATCATTTGGAACCTTCCATTCCTCTGGAGTCTTGCGGTATACGGCAGTTAGAAGGGGGGCAAGTTCTTTCGCGTTCTCTGTGTAGAATCGAATTGGTATCACGTCAGGTCCAGTGGGCTTTCCTCTATTGAGTGATTTCAGTTGCTTTTCTATTCCTCGGACACTTATTTCGATGTCAGTCATGGGTGTTGTAGAAAGACAGCAGTCGGAAGGAAATACTGCAACGATCAGGTGAGTGTAGACAGTGAGCCTAGATAGCGAGCAGCATTAGCACATTAGCTACAGGTGCGTGGCTGGGGCGCGGCTACGGGTGGTCCGCTGTCAGCACCTGGTGGGACGGCGTGGCGTGGCGTGGTGTGGTGTGGCACGGCGGGCCATTTCGCGCTCTGCTGGAGCGGCCTGTCCCGGGTAATTTAGCGCCGTCACGCTCTTAAATTGTGGACCACCTCTCCTGTCCTCTCCGGCGGTGGGCGGCAGCTGGGCCTCGGCAGCTGCTCGCGTTTCTTAAAGCGTCGGTCGTGCCGCAGCTGCATCTCCGTAAACTCGTCATCTGCACGTCTGCTGCACTGCAGTCAGGAGGTACTTAGAGCGAAAACTAACTGTAATGGCAGGTTTGTACAGAGTCGTCGCACATAATACACGAGTGAATCCGTTTGACAGATTAAAACGATGTCCTGAGCACAACTCGAACCCAGTATCTCGCCCTTTGCGGCCAACGCTCGTACCAACTGAGCTATCCCAGCCACGACTTACCTCCCACAATACTACACCATTGGCCATTAAATTTGCTACAACAAGAAGAAACGCAGATGATAAACGAGTGTTCAATGGACAAATAAATTATACTACAACTGACATTTTTACGCAATTTGTGTGCATAGATCCTGAGAAATCAGTACCCAGAACAAACAACTCTGGCCGTAATAACGGCCATGATACGCCTGGGCACTGAGTCAAACAGAGATTGGATGGAGTGTACAGGTACAGCTGCCCATTCAGCTTCAACACCATACCACAGTTCATCAAGAGTAGTGACTGGTGTATTGTGACGAGCCAGTTGCTCGGCCACCATTGACCAGACGTTTTCAATTGGTGAGAGATCTGGAGAATGTGCTGGCCAGGGTAGCAGTCGAACATTTTCTGTATTCAGAAAGGCTCGTACAGGACGTGCAACATGCGGTCGTGCATTATTCTGCTGAAATGTAGGGTTTCGCAGGGATCGAATTAAGGGTAGAGCCACGGGTCGTAACACACCTCAAATGTAACGTCCACTGTTCATAGTGCCTTCAATGCGAACAGGAGGTGACCAGGACGTGTAACCAATGGAACCCAATACCATCACGCCGGTTGATGCGCCAGTATGGCGATGACGAATACACGCTTCCAATGTGCGTTCACCGCGATGTCACGATACACGGATGCGTCCATCATGATGCTGTAAACAGAACCTGGATTCATCCGAAAAAATGACGTTTTGCCATTCGTGCACCCAGGTTCGTCGTTGAGTACACCATCGGAGGCGCTCCTGTCTGTGATGCAGCGTCAAGGGTAACCGCAGCCATGGTCTCCGAGCTGATGGTCCATGCTGCTGCAAACGTCATCGAACTGTACGTGCAGATGGTTGCTGTTTTGCAAACGTCCCCATCTGTTGACTCAGGGATCGGGATGTGGCTGCACGATCCGTTACAGCCATGTGGATAAGATGCCTCGACTGATACTGATACGAGGCCGTTGGGATCCAGCACAGCGTTCCGTATTACCCTCCTGAACCCACCAATTCGATATTCTGCTAACAGTCATTGGATCTCGACCAACGTGAGCAGCAATATCGCGATACGATAAACTGCAATTGCGATAGACTACAATCCGACCTTTATTAAAGTCGGAAACTTGATGGTACACATTTCTCCTCCTTACACGAGGCATCACAACAACATTTCACCAGGCAACGCCGGTCAACGCCTGTAGCACGTCATCTTCGTGGTGTAGCAATTTAAATGGCCAGTAGTGTATTACCGCAAGGTTTGCAGTAGAATTTCTCTGAAGTTCCGAAAGTTAGACTAGATGTTACTGCCAGTGGTAACGGTGTTGGCTCAGACCGTTAGTCGTGAGTGGATAGTTCAGTCGGTTGATCTAGCTATGTACAAGAATGACTTTATTTTATTTTATTTCGTAACTTTTATTATTTACTGCTGCGAAGAGGAGCCCTGTGTCCTACTTCAGTGAAACAAAGACAATTTTCTTTCACTGTCCCAATTTAGATTTACTAATGAGCTACTATTAATTTAAACAATACAAAAATGGCAAGAAAACATGCTGCAGTCCAAGTCCTGATACAGCACACAGTCTTAACGTTTTAATATAAGTCATAACCGTGAAAACTTCGCTGGAAGAATGAAAATTCGTTCTGGATTATCCAAGTTTTTGCTAAACATTTCACCATCTTCATTTTCTTCTTTCTCAAAATTATTAATCTCTTTCTAATATTGTATATTTTCTTTTCCATTCCCACCCTAAGTGACTGGGACATCAAGGCTCAAAAATTATTAATTATGGGAATCAGAAGTTATATATGGGCACAGCTCACGTATAGTCACACATGGGAAGGTTAAGAGTTGTGACCGCATACCTAATACCTATCCTGTGACCATTTTCCGATTTCAATTCAGTTTGATCTCTTCTACTTGTTAATATTCTACGTTTTAAGATGTTGCTTGTTTCTGTGGTAAGGGATGATTTGTTCAGAGAGCAATTGGTAAGTAAGTTTGGTCTAAATGAAAACGCGGGGACTACTTTTTAACTTTTGAACAAAAGAAGAGCTTTGTTTCCTTGTCTTTGCTACGCTCAGAAACAAACGTCCACGAGTAATTGAGTGACAAACAAAACTAAATACCCATTCTAAACAAAACACAGCAATACAAAAATCAAACAATAGTCATAGGTGCTTCCACCACTTTTTAATTCATTTCATATCACAAATTGCAAAATTCTCAGACATATCAGATGTTAGCGATCCGCGATCCCACAAACAAAACATCAATGAAAATGTCACTCGGTATTATTAACTACAGTAATAATGATTGCAGTGGAATTTCGCTTAAATATGGCTCAGCTAGGTTCCGGATAAACGCGAAATGTTACTATCGCATTTCTGGGTGGGGTAAACTATCAAATTTAAGGAGAAACCACTGCTCTCGATGGTCCGGTAACAATCTTCAAATTTCTACGAAAATCGAGAACTCCGCTAGACAACACAATAATTCGGTATCCACAAAATGCTACTAATATATCACTTCAAATACCATGAAACGTCCCCTTTTAACAATTATACATGACTGTACTTAAACTGACACACAATATTTTGTTAGCGCAACGCAATCTGACTTTCAAAATTCCCTACAAAAGAATGGCCCTGACTAACATTAAACTATACCTTTCACAAATCACTTACCTCACAAAAATCTTCGCTGCTCAAGCTACTGCAATACAGCGAGCGCCACTACTGCCAGCTAAATAAAAGATTCAAACTATGGAAGGCACTAACTACTGATAGGGATAGTTAGCAAATGAAAGATGTTAATAGAGAAGAAACAATGTATTTACCTTGATATCATCATATATAAATATAGCAGTTCATGACAAATTTCAAAACTCCGCCATCTCTCTCCCCACATCCACCACTGCTGGCGGCTCACCTCCAACTGCGCAACGCTACGCGCTGTTCACATCCAGCTGCCGCTGCCCAACACTACAATGGCAGACAACAATGCAAACTAGCCACAGACTGCACACAGCACAGCCAGTGATTTTTATACAGACCGCTACGTAACATTGCCAATAAGAAAACATAAACAGCCTACTTACAACCAGATCCATTCAATACATTCACGGCCGATACTCTATGCCTCAGAGAACGCCTTTGTCAACTTTTACAATTAACCACAGCACCCACTTCATAGGCGTGCTACAAAAACACCACAACCGGAACCCCAACTCAAATAGCTTCAGTCCCATCGCTAAAAACAAACGATATTTCTTCAAATCACGATTCACAATCCTCAGAAAGCTCGTAACCGCGTTACAAAACTTAAACCCACCCTCAGCTACTTGAAGTATGCGTCACTGCGATAATTCCTCAATTCAAATCGAAGAGCGCAATAAAATAAAATTATTTCCAGTCCTTAATATTCAGGCCTATTCTACATTATGTTAAATAGAATTGTAGTAGATGAATGGCCGGCTCTGGCCCAACGACGACAGGTTGGTAGTGGGGTAGAGGGAAGGCAGCAGGAGATGAAGAGGCGTGTGTTCCAAGCACACCCTGCCAGTGGCGGGATACTATACAAGGTGATGACGGTGATAAAATTGATCTACGGGGGTCATTCAATAATTGAAGAGACGAATTGGTCTTAAAACCCGTTTATTTTTACGAAACAATACTTTTTCTACTTTTCAAAATATTCCCCCTGAACATTTATGCACTTGTTCCAAGGGGCTACAAGCTTTTTTATTCCGGCTGCACAGAACTCTCTATCATGATGTTTGAACCAATTTCCCAAAAACTTTTTCACGTCCTCGTTGTCGCGGAACCTCTTCCACGTAATGTCTCCTTCAGTGCACCAAACAAATGGAAACCACTAGGTGCTAAATCAGGACTGTAAGGGGGATGGGGCAGTACTTCCCAGCCCATTTTGTCGATAGTTTGACGGGTTAGTTGAGTAATTTGAGGACTCACATTGTTTTGCTGGAGAATCACACCTCTACTCTGAGATTTACGAAGTTTCTCTCATGGCTGGCTTCACTTTGTATAAAAGCAAATTCGAGTAGTATTGGGTGTTCATTGTACGTTGCTCTTCCAGATAATCATAAAACAACTAGAATTTAGCACCCCAAAACACCGTCAACATGACTTTTCCTGCTAATGCTTGGATTTTGAAATTTTTCTTGACAGGTGAGTTGGTGTGCTTCCACTCCATGCTTTATCTTTTTGATTCCGCATCATAATAATGAACCCAAGATTTATCACAAGCTAAAATTTAGTTGAGGAAGTGCTCACCTTCTCTTTCATAACGTTCCTTTAGCTCTGTGCACAGTTTCAACCTTGTTTCTTTGTGTAGCTGAGTCAACGCCTTTGGGACCAAACCTACACATGTTTTGCGGTAGTTCAGCTTGTCGCAGATAATGTTATGAACTGTACTAGTAATAACTTCAACCTTATCAACTATCATTACCACAGTCACACGGAGGTCGGTACGAATAATGTCATCAGTTCGACTTTCAAGTGAGGGAGTTGAAACTGCAACTGGTCGGCCAGAACGTTGTTCGTCAGTCACTGAGTCGCAACCATCTTTGAACTGCTCTACCCACTTGTAAAAATTTGCACGATTCATACAATCTTCACCATAAACTGTAGTCGTTCTACAGTATATATTCACTGGTTTCTCGCCTTCAGCAAGTAAAAAACGAGTAACAGAACGTTGTTCAACTAATATGGACGTTTCAAGCGGGCTCGCCATCTTGAAACGTATTTTTGAGGTTATAAACAAAACAATGTTGATACATCAACTGAACAGGGCTCTTTCCAGTGGTGCCAACTTAAAACCATGAAAGTACCAACCTTGCCGTACTAACAGTTTTTACCCCAGGCTAATCTGTCACTGTATTTATTGAATGACCCTCGTATATATACCGGTACTTCGAGGATCGTTCAGTAGATAAAGATCCAAACTTTTTTAAACCCGTTAATACATAGTGGAGAAACGTAATGCATCGAGGAGGCCAGATCACCGGCCAGGTGGTGGGAGAAGACATCAGACGCAGCACACGGAGAGGAAGACCAAGGCTGAGATCGGAGAGGACATTTGTACGACGGAACTAACTGAAGAAGACTACAGGGACCGAGGCAGATGGAGGAGGCTGACTGATGAGGCCAAAGACAGACTTCGGTTTGTATGGTCGACCTAGTAAATACGTAAGTAGTACATAGAGGGAAACGTGCTTTACATTTGATGTTCCTCCTGCAAGTGTGAGAAGTAACAAACAATTTCGACAAATGGTTGCAGAAAAAGAAACTATGGTGAATATCCATAAACGTTAGTCTGGCCCACTATCCCCATCCTCGTGGAAACAGGAAAGCTGCCTCTGGCGTTCACAATAGGATCACCACTAACCGAAGAGCGGGTCCCGGAAATGATACGATCCATTAATGAGCCTATGTCCTTTTTACTCCTCGACTTTTTCAGCAAATTAAAAGCTTTGAAATGTAGACTAGATATTTTTCTCCAGTCCTGATGACGACCGATAACAGTCTTCCCAGCATAGAGTGAGAAACGTCAATTTGACGTGGACTAGTCGCCGAGAACATTTTACCTCCACTGCCAGTGGCTACAAAAGCCTCCAGACTCATATAATATTCGTGATGTTCTCCGTTAACAGTGGCGTTATCAACCGAGAATTCCTTCGTGAAGGAGCAGCTATCGACCTCGAATTCTACCATGCAGTTTTGAGAGCATTGTTGCTTCATACCCCCTGCGTTTGAACACTATCTTAAGTAGGCTCTGGCGGAAGATAATAAGGTTGCGAACGTGTGCGCAAGTTCTTAGATGATGGTCGCGTAACTTCCCGCCAACATTCATCGCACTCTCGGATCTGGTGCCTGCAGACTTCTTTATTGCTCCGCGTCAAGGAAGTCCTGTAAGACACTCATCTTTCAGATTTACCTGACCCCCAAAGACGTTCGCCATCAAGCTATGATAAATTCCAAATTCGCCATTTGACTTCATTACTTAGGACCCACAACTTGTACTGAAACTGCTCGATATTAAAATCGTAGTTCTGTTGGTGCTATAGACTTTTTGCCATATATTAAAATTTATTAATACGTCAAAGATCCGCCTAAGTTGTGAAAACTTACTGGTCTTTATCCAGGTTTCAGCTAGAGTAATCTAGCCTTCATCAGAAGCATAAAATAAACTATTTTATCCGCCTCAGTTGCGAAAAGTTACCGGTCTTTACCCAGGTTTCAGCTAGAATAATCTAGTATTATTCAGAAGCATATTATAAAATAGTTTATTTCGTGCTTCTGAAGAAGGTCTGAGTACTCTAGCTGAAACCTGGGTATAGACCAGTACCTTTTCCCAACTGAGGCGGATCTTTGACTTACTAATTTATCACAGTTGCTGACAGGGCTAGAACATGTTAAAAATTCTAAAAAAATATTATTGCATTCACAAATGTGTTCGTCGAAAAAGATTTGAAGCTGTTGTCGCATTTTATTCCTAGTAACATCATAGCTGGTGCATTTGGCATCTTCGCGGTATTACATCGAACGCGCCCCCAGTGACGAAAATGGCCAGTAATGACGGTACTGTAACCCAAGATAAACACTTTCCAATTTTTAAACGTTGCAAAAACTTTTGTGGCCAACGTGGGTTGTAAAGGGCAACGGTTGTAAATGAGGGCGTAATCTATTGCCGTTTGTCATTGTTCTCGCGTGCTGGCCCACTACAGGTAGTCGGCGATTAACGTCTACGGTGATCAGTGCTTCCGCTACTGCTGTGCTGAAATTACTGCAAACGGCGGCGACAAGTTTACAGTGAAAGGAAAGACTGCGCATGTCAATAAAAATACTGACAGCTCTAGTAAAAACTGATCTCCTGATATCACTCGGGTGGACTGTTTACAGCTTAACTTTCTCATTTTCTGTATTCTTACTAGATCGCATGTGTTCTTAGGC
This sequence comes from Schistocerca piceifrons, assembly GCF_021461385.2. Lineage (NCBI taxonomy): Eukaryota > Metazoa > Arthropoda > Insecta > Orthoptera > Acrididae > Schistocerca > Schistocerca piceifrons. The sequence goes on from NC_060144.1 coordinate 138,449,591, forward strand.
AGCCAGATTAATAAGGCTATCGACGGATTTATGTCGCATCTAACGAAAGTCCACTGCAGTCAATTCGCAATTAAATAAAACGAAATGCTTTAATAATTCAAATGGCTCTGAGCACTATGGGACTTAACTTCTGAGGTCATCAGTCCCCTAGAACTTAGAACTACTTAAACCTAACTAACCTAAGGACATCACACACATCCATGCCCGAGGCAGGATTCGAACCTGCGACCGTAGCGGTCCCGCGATTCCAGACTGTAGCGCCTAGAACCGCTCGGCCACTTCGGCCGGCGCTTTAATAATTAATCCAGCAAGCTGGATCCGCCTAACACAGTCATTCCTTTCATCTCTGAATACGTGAAAAATAGGCGAATTTCATCATATTTCAAGTAAAATAAGAAGTAATACTAAATTTTATGATGTTGGTTAACTTCTTACACATTTGTCTGTAAAGAAACATCCTTGTGTCCAATTCCGACGCTCCCTATACCCGCTGCACCAGATGTAAGGACTCCTTTGCATCCGGAACATTGATCATCGGCGAGAATTCCCGAAGACCTTCTATTCGACCCAAAACAAAATAATTTTGCGTAAGTCATTATCAATATGTGTTCTGTCACCATACATTGCATAATTGAAAAATATTAGGTCCAACAAAATGGTGACATGCAGAAAGATACGTAATTTTCTTCGCCGAGAAAAGCGAGATAAAAGCGGACACCGAAAATAGGCTTGGTATGTATCAAAAAACGGCTACATGCGCTTATACAGTATTCAATTTAGAATACCGGTATCATATTCCTATCAAAATCGTCGGCACTGTTGTGAAGTTATGTTTCGCGTTGATATGAAAAAGACGGTTTCAATAAAATCACATTTCAAGGCTTGGGCTACATTTTTTGTAGTTAAGTTAAACAGGGCTCTAGTCACTGTTCTTTGAGTCATACACTAATATTTCCAGATCCAACAGGAAATCCTCATCCATGCTCTTCGTGACCATTGCAGTCCTGCGGGTCTCTTTGGCAGCTTCCGTCGTCCGCTGCTCTGCTCGCTCGATACGCTTTTCGGGGCTGGAACACTTGCAGTCAGTGACGCACGGAGCCTGGGGCTCTTGCCGGGCTAACTGGCCTTTCACAGATCCTGGCACGTTAAGAAGTCTGGCAGTTCAGGGTAAATCCAGACAACAGGTTCCCCTGCCTAAAGAGTATCTCCAGCACTTTAAAAAATACTGAAACAATCACTCACAAGACAGATTTTAAAACCTCAAACATCACATATACCAGATGTCACAAAGAAAAACAAAAAGGGGCATTTCACAGACTTAAAAACATGCAGTCAATAAAAAATAAAATACAACTATTAGAAGTTGAGCTCCAGTCTTTGAACTGCACAGTAGTTTGTACTACTGAGCACTCGTGTAGAGACACAGAAATCAAACATGCGGTATTATCATTGTATGAAAAGGCAAACTCTTACTGCAGAACTACTTCAAGGGGTGGAGGATCATGCATTTATATCAGAAAAGGAGCACAGTTCAAATCAAGGCATGACCTCAGTACCGTAAGTGAAGAGAAACACTTTGAAATATCAGCTATTGAATTAACAGGTCTTGATATCGCCAAGAAATTAATGATTTTGTATGTGTATAGATTTCCCAGTGGTAGTGTGGACACTTTTTTCAATAAGTTAACAGAAGTTCTACATAAAGTCTCAAGTACAAAGGTCAACATAATTCTGTGTGGGGACATTAACATCAACACTAACATCATAAATGAACCCAGCAGCACCTTCATAAACATCCTTCAAAGTTACAGCATGTCCCTATTCGTCAATAGTGCAACAAGGGTTACCACAACGACTTCATCAGTAATTGACCATGTGGCCACAAATATGGACAGGGAAAAATGTGATGTAGCTGTAAAAGATATCGGACTATCAGTCCATCTCTGTCAAATAACAACAGTAAAGTCAGGCATCGAATTATTCCCTAATCTACGAGCCTACAAACGACATCTATCAGAAATGAAAATAGAAGATTTTTCAGAAGAACTAGAAAAACAAAGCTGAGAAGAAGTGTATAAGGAAACCAATGTGAATATGAAAAATCTCTAAATTCTCCACATTGTTTAAATTTAAGTTTGAAAAGGAATTTCCAAAAGTATGCATGACTGTATCAACATTTCACAAAAACAGATGGATAACAACAGGTATTAAAAAGTCCTCCCAAACACTTAAACACCTCAGTTCTATGAAAAAGATTCGCAATGATGCCGAATCCTTAAATTTCTATCAAAGATACAATAAGATCTATAGGAAGGTGCTAATTGCTGCAAAAAAGTCATTTAATGACAAAATAATATATAATGCAGAGAATAAAAGCAAAGTTGTCTGGGGTGCTACAAAAAATAAAACGGAGAGAGGCAAACAAACCTAGAATAATATACTGCTAAGGGAGGTGGATAAAGTAATAAATGATCCACAGCACTTAGCAAACTATGTAAACGAGCATTTTTCAAGTATTGCAGACAAGTTACAGAAAAATTCCCCCAAAGAAATATAACACCTGTAAATAATGTTGCACTAAATACAATGATGTTACTTCCAACCACAGAGAATGAAGTCAGTAAAACAATTCAAAAACTAAAAAATAAAAAGTCAGTAGGCTTAGATGAAGTACCAATGTGTGTACTGAAACAATCCATAGGGATTATACAAGGCCCCTTAACAAATATAATAAATGAATCCTTCACATCAGGCACATTTCCAGAGCAGTTAAAACAGGCAAGATTTGTACATTTGCTCAAGAAAGGTGATGCAGAAAAAAAAATGTTCAAATGTGTGTGAAATCTTATGGGGGAATGTCATCAGCATGTTATGCCCTTGGAATCCTATCATCTGTGTGTAACATGCAGTGTCTTTTAGTTGCATTATATTCATATGTACACTCAATTCTTAGCTATGGAATTCTTTTTTTGGGAACAAAAGCTCAAAATAAGAACACAATTTACAAACTCCAGAAGAGAGCCATTAGAATAATAACCAAAAATACTAGTCGAGCTCATTGTAAACATCTGTTCCGAACACTGGGGATTTTAACTGCTCCATGTGAATACATTTAGTAGTCAGTTGTACACATCAAAAAGAACATTGGTAATTACTGCACAAACAGCTTTGTCCATGACCATGCAACAAGAGATAGACTCAACTTACATCTACCAAGAAAAAATAAACATAAAACTCAAAACAGCATTTTCTACCAAGGAATAAAACTGTATAATAAATTACCAGAAGAGATTAAAGAAATTGCCAAAATACACTTATTTAAAAGGGCAGCTAAAAAGTACCTGTTATGGAATACGTTTTATACATTGAAGGATTACTTAGCCAAAAAAGACTAGGGATTTGATAAAAATGTTATACAAATAAAGAATAATAATAATAATGATTATAAAACATCCAACATTACACATAGCACCTTCACTTTAAGTTTTTTTCCTACTTTTTTTTCTTTCTAGAAATACTTACCGCCAAGCTAGGCATAGCACAATACTAACACCTCTTCCGCTTGCTGAGCTCAACATCTCACTCATTATGGAAGGATGCTGACTCAGTTTTCCATGATAGCAAATGGGAAGTTATGGTACAGAAAATGGCCCAGAGATCGCCAGTGTGTGTGTGTGTGTGGGGTGGGGGGGGGGGGGGGGCTCTGAGCACTTTGGGACTTAACATCTATGGTCATCAGTCCCCTAGAAATTAGAACTACTTAAATCTAACTAACCTAAGGACATCACACACATCCATGCCCGAGGCAGGATTCGAACCTGCGACCGTAGCAGTCGCGCGGTGCCGGACTGAGCGCCTAGAACCGTTAGACCACCGCGGTCGGCTGTGTGTGTGTGTGTGTGTGTGTGTGTGTGTGTGTGTGTGTGTGTGTGTATGTGTGTAGTGAGTGGAGTGTTCTAAAACAATGTGTGTATAGTGTGTGCAGTGACTGATAGTGAGATATGAGTGAACAATGTGGCATTACATTATTTAATAAGTTACTTGTAAAAAAAAGTACTGTATACCAGGAGTAAATCTAATGCGTGTCTCTAACTAGGAGTCTGTAAATACACTCCTGGAAATGGAAAAAAGAACACATTGACACCGGTGAGTCAGACCCACCATACTTGCTCCGGACACTGCGAGAGGGCTATACAAGCAATGATCACACGCACGACACAGCGGACACACCAGGAACAGCGGTGCTGGCCGTCGAATGGCGCTAGCTGCGCAGCATTTGTGCACCGCTGCCGTCAGTGTCAGCCAGTTTGCCGTGGCATACGGAGCTCCATCGCAGTCTTTAACACTGGTAGCATGCCGCGACAGCGTGGACGTGAACCGTATGTGCAGTTGACGGACTTTGAGCGAGGGCGTATAGTGGGCATGCGGGAGGCCGGGTGGACGTACCGCCGAATTGCTCAACACGTGGGGCGTGAGGTCTCCACAGTACATCGATGTTGTCGCCAGTGGTCGGCGGAAGGTGCACGTGCCCGTCGACCTGGGACCGGACCGCAGCGACGCACGGATGCACGCCAAGACCGTAGGATCCTACGCAGTGCCGTAGGGGACCGCACCGCCACTTCCCAGCAAATTAGGGACACTGTTGCTCCTGGGGTATCGGCGAGGACCATTCGCAACCGTCTCCATGAAGCTGGGCTACGGTCCCGCACACCGTTAGGCCGTCTTCCGCTCACGCCCCAACATCGTGCAGCCCGCCTCCAGTGGTGTCGCGACAGGAGTGAATGGAGGGACGAATGGAGACGTGTCGTCTTCAGCGACTAGAGTCGCTTCTGCCTTGGTGCCAATGATGGTCGTATGCGTGTTTGGCGCCGTGCAGGTGAGCGTCACAATCAGGACTGCATACGACCGAGGCACACAGGGCCAACACCCGGCATCATGGTGTGGGGAGCGATCTCCTACACTGGCCGCACACCACTGGTGATCGTCGAGGGGACACTGAATAGTGCACGGTACATCCAAACCGTCATAGAACCCATCGTTCTACCATTCCTAGACCGGCAAGGGAACTTGCTGTTCCAACAGGACAATGCACGTCCGCATGTATCCCGTGCCACCCAACGTGCTCTAGAACGTGTAAGTCAACTACCCTGGCCAGCAAGATCTCCGGATCTGTCCCCCATTGAGCATGTTTGGGACTGGATGAAGCGTCGTCTCACGCGGTCTGCACGTCCAGCACGAACGCTGGTCCAACTGAGGCGCCAGGTGGAAATGGCATGGCAAGCCATCCACAGGACTACATCCAGCATCTCTACGATCGTCTCCATGGGAGAATAGCAGCCTGCATTGCTGCGAAAGGTGGATATACACTGTACTAGTGCCGACATTGTGCATGCTCTGTTGCCTGTGTCTATGTGCCTGTGGTTCTGTCAGTGTGATCATGTGATGTATCTGACCCCAGGAATGTGTCAATAAAGTTTCCCCTTCCTGGGACAATGAATTCACGGTGTTCTTATTTCAATTTCCTGGAGTGTATATGTGTATACGAATTAGCTTATTTTCAATTGATCTAAATTTGTAAATACTTTGACATGTCCTATATGCTTGTAGAAAGATATCTACGGATGAATAAAGCTACTACTACTACTACTACTACTACTAGCTGCTCACGCAAGCTGGCTCATGCTCACACCACAGCAGCTAGCACCCATGTATGGCTTCAGGGTGGCTCACTAACGCATTTTACGGCAAATTTAAAGACTGTTGTATTTAACGAGAACTGACAATGAAATTCAACGTCTCGTTTTAATATCTTGATGAAAAAAGGGAACATAATACTACTTACGACTCTTGCAACCTTATAATGACTGCCGTCCTAAGACGAAATTTAAGTTTACCGCTTTTGGGCAGAAGTTGTAACACAGGCTGCGCTGATCTCAAGTTCGAGCACCTTCATGATTTACATAGTTTACACTGATACTAAACGCTGTCACATTGGCCACGATGTCGACTATCTTTTTCCAACTGTGAATAGTTTTCCGAGACACATTTCCACAAATCGCCTTGTAACTCGATAACGGAATTCCTGGCGAATAAGTTATATATACCATAAAATATTTTAAGCCAAAAAAACGGGTCTTTGAAATTTTGAAATAGTGCTAGCTCTTTAATATAAACTTATCTTTACTACATAGAGTAAATTCACACATATTCATACAGGAGGCATCACTGGTCAAAACAAGAAGAAATGTCCTTTAACTATATATCCGGAACCAAATACCTGTTGGAATATTGGCAATTTTACTTGAGTGAAAAATGGTCAGTATTCATTGTTGCTGTCTGTCTCCTTGTGTACGTTAAATTCTCATTCCTTACTGGCTGTGTTAGTCAATTGAGTCGGATGCGATTGTCGGAAATAGCACTTCTGACTTACACTAGCTACTCCACGCGCATAATATTGAGGTTGTGTTGGAACCACAAATAGATTATTGTTAATAACACTAACGGTGAAATGGAGTCCTATTTTTTCCATTGGAGAAATGTAATTTTCTGCTGCGGTTTAGCCAACAGCTTTCATCGAAAGGCATGTTTATAATATTTGCGGAACGACACTCACAATGCTACAGTCCATCCAGAACAAAATGTTCAGCAGTTTTATATAGCAGAGGCCAAGTGTCATCCAACCTTAGTCAACTTTTCGGCTCCACACGCTGTTTTGCAGATGCGTGCAAAGCCGGTGTAGGCCAGTTCTTTGCGACGCGTTGCGGGCAGGGGGCCAAACATGGTGTGATTTATATGGACTGAACGAGCACATGGGATGTTGCACAATGGCTGACAACATCGTCCTCCACTACTGACGTCAGTATATTACAAAGTTAATTAGTTTGTGCTGTACCAAATATAGAATTTACGCTGCGGCTACAGTCAAGCAAGCGCCATATTTTTGTAGTAGTGGCGTAGTGTTATGGTACACTCGCTATAGCGGACGAACAGTTCTTACACACCGCTTCTCAGCATTGTCAGCTGTAGAAATACTGTTGTTTCACGCGACTAGTTACGTGACCTTCACAAGCAGAAGACACAGTCTGAAAATTCAGTTTACGGTCAATCACCATGTGTTTTAAAATATCGCCGGCCGGAATGGCCGAGCGGTTCTAGGTGCTACCGTCTGGAACCGCGAGACCGCTACGGTCGCAGGTTCGAATCCTGCCTCGGGCATGGATGTGTGTGATGTCCTTAGGTTAGTTACGTTTAAGTAGTTTAAGTTCTAGGGGACTGATGACCTAAGAGGTTAAGTCCCATAGTGCTCAGAGCCATTTTAAAACATCCTTTCCTGTACATATATCCAATACTCAAAAATACCCAGAATGTATAGCGGATGTGTGTAGTCTATGATTTTCGGAGAAAAATCAGGATTCAAAGAAAATGTTTAGTTTTATATAAATGAACTGCGTGTAGCTCGTTAATGACGTTTCGTTAAGTTTCAAATAAATGAAACAACACTTGTGTTAAACATATCAAAGATAGAACCCTGACTCACGGATCAGGTACATTAGGACCTAAACCACTAGAACTAGTAGAATATTTCTGATCGTAACTTTATAGACTTAATGTCTGATATATGACGTCAGCAAAACATTTTTCATCTGAATGAGTTCACTATACAGATCAAAATTTTGCAAACCGACTACCCATATGAATTTGGGTACTAAGTTTCAGTGTCAGAGTAATTTACATTTTATATTTTTTAATTAATCTACAAATGGTCCCACTAAGATTTGAAGCTATTATGCAAAACCAGTGTAGTTTTAAAGTTAAGTAAAACTTAGAACTACTTAAACCTAACTAACCTAAGGACCGTAGCGGTCACCCGGTTCCAGACTGTAGCGCCTAGAACAGTATTTCAAAATAGGAAGACCTCTGAAAAGAGCAGTAATCACTCCTCAGACGCGAAGTTTTTGATAATAATCACTGCAGCACGTTCATCACTCGATTTTTATTTTGAGACAGTTTTCCGAAATAACGAAGCGTTGAGAAGAGTCCTGCAGTGTCAATACTGTTTACACACAGGATGCCTATTGCAGCTGTCAAAACTGAGTTTCTTCAGAGTTCTTATACAGGATAGACGAATTTCGCCACACCTTCCAAACAAAATCGAAGATACCATTCGCAAAAAAGGAAAAAAAAGAAAAAATGCGATCTTAGTCTCCTGACGTTTTCGAAATGGTAAGCCCCTGTCAAATTTCTCCCTCACAAACACAATTGTGGGAACGTCATATAGCCAGAACAACTTGGATGTAACGAGTTTAATTATCCATTTAAACACAATATGTGAAAATCACAGAGCATATGTAAAATATGCCCAGACATGAAAGTGATTTCGAAAGCACAATCAGCGACTATGCAGCTTACAAAACCAGACGTCAACTCGCCTTCAAAACAATTTTATACACTGAAGAGCCAAAGGAACTGGTACACCTGCGTAACATTGCGTAGTGTCCCCGCGAGAACACAGAAGTGCCGCAACACGACGTGGCATGGACTCGACTAAAATCTGAAATAGTGCTGTAGTGAACTGACACCATGAATCCTGCATGGCTGCCCATAAATCCGTGAGAATACGAGGGGTGGATGGACTGTGCGGCTAGTCCCGGCGTTGGTTCGAGTCCTCCCTCGGGCATAGGTGTGTTTATCCTTAGGATAATTTAGGTTAAGTAGTGTGTAGCTTAGGGACTGATGACTTTAGCAGTTAAGTCCCATAAGATTTCACACACACACACACGAGGGGGTGGAGACTACTTCTGAAAAACACGTTGCAAGGCATCCCAGATAGTGTTCCTGGGGCCACTCTGTAGCAATTCTGGACGTGAGGGGTGTCGCATTTTCCTGCTGGAATCCCCCATGTCCGTCGGAATGCACAATAAACATGAATGGATACAGGTGATTAGACAGGATTTCTACACGTACGTGTCACCTATCAGAGCCGTATCTAGGTATATCAGGGATCCCATGTCACTCCAACTGCACACGCCCCACACCATTACAGAGCCTCCACCAGCTTGAACAGTCCTCTGCTGACATGCAGGGTCCATGGATTAATACCCGTTCACGTCCATCAGCTCTATACAATTTGAAACGAGACTCGTCACACCAGGCAACATGTTTCCAGTCATCAATAGTCCAATGTCGGTGCTGACGCGCTCAAGCGGGGCGTAAAGCTTTGTGTCGTGCAGTCATCAAGGGTACAGGATGGGCCTTCGGCTCCGAAAGCCCATATCGATGATGTTTCGTTGAATGGCTCGCACGCTCACACGTGTTGGTGGCCCAGCAGTGAAATCTGCAGCATTTCTCTCGTCTTGAACGACTTTCTTCAGTCGTTGTTGGTCCCGTTCTTGCAAGATTTTTTTCGGCCGCAGCGATGTCGGAGATTTGATGTTTTATCGGATTCCTGATATTCACTATACACTTGTGAAATTGCCATATGGGAAAATCCCTAGTTCATAGCTACTGCGGAGATGCACGTGGCCGACTATAAAACCACGTTCAAACTCACTTACATCTTGACAACATGCCACTGTAGTAGCAGTAACAGATCTAGCAACAGCTCCAGACACTTGTCTTATATAGGCGTTGCCAACCGCAGTGCCATATTCTGCCTGTTTACATATCTCTGTATTTGAGTACACATGTCTATACCAATTTATTTGTCGCTTCAGTGTATATACGCAGTACAACCAAATCAAAGGATTACTTTTCCGAAACCACATAATTGTCACCCCATGCAATGTTTAAGTTTCAAATTTGACACAAAGGTCGCTACAACGATTCTCTGTAATGGTGCAAAGACATGGCACCATGCTACGTTGAGATATTGCAGGGCACTCCCACTTCTGACACTGTGTTATGTTCGCGACTGCTACGGTCGCAGGTTCGAATCCTGCCTCGGGCATGGATGTGTGTGATGTCCTTAGGTTAGTTAGGTTTAAGTAGTTCTAAGTTCTAGTGGACTGATGACCACAGATGTTAAGTCCCATAGTGCTCAGAGCCATTTGAACCATTTTCTTGTTATGTTGTGCAATGTTCTTAGGGAAGTTGATCTTACTGATCTTACTATACTGAATGCGATCTGACTTCATTCATATGCTGAAATGATTGGCAGTAGTTAACGGTCTTGCTTGTGTGCTCTAGTGAAGGAATAGCAGTAAACTTTACCCGCATTCAGAGGAAGAGGGTACTTGATTTAAACCACTGCAGTAAAATCGTACGGCAGCTGACGGCCAAGGGGAGTGTTTTTTCGGCGAAACTTTGGTGAAAACATATGCAGATTGTCCAGTCCCTCGGTCTCATTGTGCAGACACGTTTGATGGCGTCGGTCGGTCGGTGGCCGCGTCCAGGTAGGCTGACTAGCGCCAAGGAGTCGCCGCTGCTATGGGCAGAGCATTGATGACCAGCAGTAAAGCAGACGATGGGCTCTTGTTAAGCAGGAAGCCAGTGAGACGACTGTGTGTTTCTGCGAGTTTCCGTGGGACAGGTCAGTGGTGCCCAGACGTCCACACTCTGTGTAAGTAGGCTGTCTAGGTTTTTATATTGGTAACGCCACGTAGCGCTCTGTATGAAAATCACTGGCTGTGCTGTGTGTAGTCTGTGGCTGGGTGGCATTGTTGTAATATTCGCTGTTGTAGTGTTGGGCTGTTATGTAAGTAGGCTGTCTAGGTTTTTATATTGGTAACGCCACGTAGCGCTCTGTATGAAAATCACTGGCTGTGCTGTGTGCAGTCTGTGGCTGGGTGGCATTGTTGTAATGTTCGCTATTGTAGTGTTGGGCTGTTAGCTGTTAACAGCGCGTAGCGTTGCGCAGTTGGAGGTGAGCCGCCAGCAATGGTGGATGTGGGGAGAGAGATGGCGGAGTTTTGAAATTTGTAAGACTGGATGTCATGAACTGCTATATATATTATGACTATTAAGGTAAATACATTGTTTGTTCTCTATTAAAATCTTTCATTTGCTAACTATGCCTATCAGTAGTTAGTGCCTTCAGTAGTCTGAATCTTTTATTTAGCTGGCAGTAGTGGCGCTCGCTGTATTGCAGTAATTCGAGTAACGAAGATTTTTGTGAGATAAGTGATTTGTGAAACGTATAGATTAATGTTAGCCAGGGCCATTCTTTTGTAGGGATTTTTGAAAGTCAGATTGCGTTGCACTAAAAATATTGTGTGTCAGTTTAAGCACAGTCATGTATAAGTTTTCTAAGGGGACGTTTCATATGTCGACCCTTAGCCGAGGATACCTCGCTGGAATCTTCTGATTTTTTTCTTGTAGTTTGTGTAATTAGTGTAGATTTTGTTTACTGCTAGCGCGTAATTGTGGAGAGAATCTCCTTTGTAATTGTAGTTTTTCATTGTTGTACAGTAAAACAGTTGTGACATGCATGTAGATCTGCACCAAGTATTTCGCAGCTGCGCTTGCAGTTAACTAGACATTATTTTCAGTGCTATGTTAATGTGTTCTCTTATTTTTGCTCTTCAAATTGTGTTTTTCTGTGTTGTCGTGTGAAATATTGTGACAACAATGGCATGTGAAAAACGTAATACTAGGCTCCAAAGTAAACTGAGAAATGACAGTGAAGACGAAAGCAGTGTGTTAGCGCCACCATGTAATGAATTAACTAATGTTCAAAGTAGTAATTTGGTAATTGTGCATAGGGAAATGGAGCGGGCTGCAAATAATGGTGTAGGCAGTGAAACAATTAGTGAACAGGGAAGCATTATCGATCGATCGGTCGGTAACAGCTCGCCTCAGGATTCCGAAATGACAGGACATAATCTTGCAAATACTGTAAATTCAGGTTTTGCGTCCTCACCGTTTTCGCAAATAAATCAAGAAATATTTTCTGCTTTTCTAAATGCGAATATTGACGGTTCAAATGCACTGCCGAATAGCACTGAAGAACATGTTACAGACACCAGTGCACTGTTATCACAGTTAATGCAACAAATGGGACAAAGGCTACAAAAGCTAGACACAACGCTTGAACAAAATCAGAAACAAATGGGACAAAATCTCCAAAAGTTAGACACAATGGAACAAAATCTTCAGAAGTTAGACACAATGGAACAAAATCTTCAAAAGTTAGACACAATGGAATAGCACCAGAGACAAACACAGCAACAGTTAGACGCAATTGAACACAATCTTCGAAAGTTAGACACCACGCTTGAACAAATACGTGAAGATTTAACTACTGAGTTACATAAAATCGAATTGAAATGTAAAAAAGTCTGTAATGACGTAAAAACAAATTTGTGAGCATTTCCAACCTATTTTTTCACGCCATGAAAATGCATTACAGAATCACGAAGCAGCCATTAAGGAACTGCAAACTATTGTTCATCAGAATCACGACACCTTGCAAGCTAAAATTGACTCAGTTGCATCTACCGATTCGGTTACGCAACTTGTAAAAACTCAGGAAAACTTGAAGGACACAGTAGATACTATTTCAACACAAATGGACACTCTGAAACTTGGTTCAGAATAACACACTGAGGAAATAAGTACACTATCGGAGAAAGTAGCCGAACTTTCGGATCACTTCACTAACTTATCTACAAAGGTAAATGATGATCTGAATGACACAAGACCTGTAGCCATCACTGACACAGAAGAGTATGAACAAATTAAGAAATTCAAACAAAATCAGAATCAAATTAATACGCAACACAAAAGAGAAATCCGGGAAGTACAAGATCAGTTGGCACAAGTAATACAAAAATTACATATTTCAGAGGACACTCGCGCTCCAACACGGGAATACGGACTTAGAAATACGGAAAAGCCGCAAAATAATAACACAGGGCACTTCGGAAATTATGAAAGAAATTGGCAAGGTACACCGAATTTTGAGATGGAACCGCCGAAACGACGTAACAATGACCGATATGCGACTCGCCGACGTGATGATTTTGACTATAAGCTGTTCATTACTACACGTAAATTCAAAACATTTAAGAATTCTGACAACGACATTCATCCACAAGCATGGCTCCATCAATTCTCTCATTGTTTTCCTACCAACTGGTCATTAGAGCACAGATTAGAATTTATGTGTGGCTATTTAGAGAATGAACCAGCTGTAAGAATGCGATCGGTCATTCACGATTGCCACAGTGAAGGAGAATTTTATCATGCCTTCCTCTCAGCATATTGGTCTCAAGCTACACAAGACGGAGTAAAACATAGCATCATAATGATGAAACATTTCGAACAATCTGAATTTTCCAGTCTCGTGAAATATTTTGAAAACATGTTGCACAAGAATCAGTACCTGTCAAACCCATACAGCCCCTCAGAACTCATCCGCTTTTGCTTAATCAAATTACCTGAACATTTGCGACATATTATTTTGGCAGTACGTTGCAAAGACGACATTGAAGCTTTTCAGGGACTCTTACAAGAATTAGAAATTGACACTGACAATCGCGGAACGCGAAAACAGGAACACAACAATTACAGGTCGCATCCGTCGCAATTCCGCGATGAAAGAAATAACTGGACATGACAAGGCTATTCTCACAATTCTGACATATTTTGCACTTCTTAATAATATTTGTAGCTATACGTCCCAAATTTGGATGATAGCAGTATTGTGCTATTTTGGCTGTACATTTAGCGGAACCAAAATGACCCCAATTCAAGTGAGTGTACCATACTAGTGATTCTAAATACTTATTTGGAACACAAACTTTCCAAACATCTTCTTCATCCTTCCTCCGATACAATATTCCGGATTTTAATTGATACTGTTCTTGAGAGTGACTTAGCGTTTTGCTTTCAACAGCATGCCTAATGGCTTTCCACAACTTATCATCTTCTTGCAGTTGTGGAAAACTTCGAGATAGCTGTGAAAACTGCCTCTCACAATATTGCCTTGATAAATTCATGACTTTAAAGTCAATAGTCCGTTCTTCACAATCGTCGTCATTCTTTCTTTACGGTAGTCTCGAAAGAGCATCGGCTATGATGTTGTCTTTCCCTCTGATGTATTTGAGCTTAATATCATATTCTTGTAGTAGCAAGGCCCACCGGGTTAAACGTGAATGGAACATCCTTCCTGTTAAAATAAAAGATAAAGCTTTGTGGTCGCAGAATACAATGATCTTCTTTCCATATACAAAATCTACATCTACATCCATACTCCGCAAGCCACCTGACGGTGTGTGGCGGAGGGTACCTTGAGTACCTCTATCGGTTCTCCCTTCTATTCCAGTCTCGTATAGTTCGTGGAAAGGATTGTCGATCATGCCTCTGTGTGGGCTCTAATCTCTCTGATTTTATCCTCATGTTCTCTTCGCGAGATATACGTAGGAGTGAGCAATACACTGCTTGACTCCTCGGTGAAGGTATTCTCTCGAAACTTCAACAAAAGCCCGTCCGAGCTACTGAGCGTATCTCCTGCAGAGTCTTCCAATGGAGTTTATCTATCATCTCCGTAACGCTTTCGCGATTACTAAATGATCCTGTAACGAAGCGCGCTGCTCTCCGTTGGATCTTCTCTATCTCCTCCATCAACCCTATCTGCTACTGATCCCACACCGGTGAGCAGTATTCAAGCAGTGGGCGAACAAGAGTACTGTAATCTACTTCCTTTGTTTTCGTATTGCATTTCCTTAGGATTCTCCCAATGAATCTGTCTGGCATCTGCCTTACCGACGATCAGCTTTATATGATCATTCCATTTTAAATCACTCCTAATGCGTACTCCCAGATAATTTATGGAATTAACTGCTTCCAGTTGCTGACCTGCTATATTGTAGCTAAATGATAAGGGATCTTTCTTTCTATGTATTCGCAGCACATTGCACTTGTCTACATTGAGATTCAATTGCCATTCCCTGCACCATGCGTCAATTTGCTGAAGATCCTCCTGCATTTCAGTACAATTTTCCATTGTTACAACCTCTCGATATACCACAGCATCATCCGCAAAAAGCCTCAGCGAACTTCCGATGTCATCCACAAGGTCATTTATGTATATTGCGAATAGCAACGGTCCTACGACACTCCCCTGCGGCACACCTGAAATCACTCTTACTAGCGAAACTTTCTAAGGGACCAGACCACGGCCAGTACTTCCAATTCAGTAGTACAATATGCACGTTCACAGCTAGAGAGTGTTCTGCTGGCAAACCCAATTATCTTTATGGTACTGATATCTTCTGGATTGTCCATCTGGAAAAGAGTGGCACCCAATCCTGTTTCAGAAGCATCCGCAGCAATATAAAAATCTTGATCAAGTCTCGGATGATTTAACAGTGGAGCATTAGTCAAAGCATTGTGGATGTTATCAAAAGCTTGCGTGCATTCGGAATTCCACTCCCACATGACATTTTTTCTTAACAGCCGTAACAAACAGTCTTGGCTTCCTAACTGATTGGGTAAAAATCGTCGAAAAAATGAAACTAAGCCGATAAATGACTTTAATTCCGTTCTATTCTTTGGATAAGCACATCTGTTAATCGCATCCATCTTTTTAGGATTTGGTTTTATCCATTCAGGAGTGATTATATGTCCAAGAAATTTCAATTGGTTATGAGCAAACTTGGATTTGCTCAAATTTACAGTAACTCCGTATTCCAAAAATTTCGCAAAAACTCGTCTTAATAAGTCCAAATGTTCCTCCCAAGTTTCAGAAGCAATTAGCAAATCATCCACATATAAAGTAACTTCATTCAAAAGGTCTCTGCCCAGTACGGTATCTAATGCCAATATGAAAACACCACCGCTTATTTTCAACCCAAATGGCATGACAGTAAACTGGTAACTTCGGCCCAGAAAAACGAATGCAGTATATTTTCTAGATTCTTTCGATATTCTAGTTTGCCAATATGAACTACGCATATCCAAAGAAGTTAAGAAGCGGGCACCATAAAACTTTTGTACTAACTCTTCTAGGTTCTCCGGTCACGTTTGTACAGGTATAATGATCTTATTGATCTCTCTGGCATCCAACACCAATCTGATGTCACCATTGGGTTTAATTACCGCCACAAGAGGGTTACAATATTCAGAATCTGAGGGCTCAATAATACCCCATTCTAACATTTTATTGATTTCCTTTCTGACTACTTCTTTCTTTGTCCATGGGATAGAATAGGAAGTGCAACAAAAGGGTTTATGTGCATACGTCTTTATATGGTATTCAAAGTCTTTTATTATACCCGGACATTTACTAAAAATTGACTGATATGCTTCCAACAAGTAGTACAGTTCATCCCTTTGGATAACAGATAAATATTCTGATTCTAACACCTTTTCCTGCAATGACATTTTATCCATCATTTCTTCAGAACATTCAATAAGGCATATATCATACACATTTTCATCATCAATACTGACATATTTTACCATTAGATTCATACCCAATTGATTTGGAATTACTCGGCCCTTTCTCAGGGTGGCTGTCAAAGCATTACCATTGGAATTAAATATACATTCACCTTTCTCTAAATTAATGATTACACTGGTCTCACATAAAAAATCCAAACCCCAGATACATGGTACTGTCATTTTAGGAACAACCAGGAATGTACTTTCTATTTGAGCCCCCTGTATTGTAACGTCAACACGTACCTGTTTCACAACTTTTTGCATTTTTGAGCTGAACGCGCCAGACACGGTACATCCTGTAATAGGAAAAGTGGGCATTTTTACCCCTCGGCTTATCTGTTTTAAACAGTTCAACGTCATGACACTAATAGTTGCTCCAGTATCAATTAATATTTCAACATCAACATTATTTATACTTGTTGGAATTATTGCCTGTAAAATTTGTCCACATTTATTAGAAACTTCAGGTTTTTCTTCAATTAATTCATTCCTTATATCCTGATCATTATTGTACCTTAATACTCTCAGTTCCTTCTCCTTTCCAGTCATCCTAGGAAGGCATTTGGTGACTGGTATTAGTTTAATCTATCTCGTTGAGTCATCGGTGGGGGTTCATGAACTTCCACAATTCGTACAGTATGATCCGAGTTATGGTATTCACCCCGTCGCACATTGGAGGCTCCTTCGCCCATTGGTATAACTCCTTGTGCTGGATGAGGACTCGAGGCATTTGTTCCATCCTGCCGATGAACATTATGCTTCGAATTATCTTCCCAAGGTCGAATGCAATTGGGTTCATCACTTGGGTACCTGTTACTCTTATTAATATCACTACTATGCACATTCTCGTCACCATATCGAGGTTTACCTCTAGCACAGTAAGTATCTCTTCTATATTTATTATAATCATCACGCTCCTGTGATCCGGGTTTGACCTGGTTTTCGGTATTATTATTATTATCATACGTTAAATTATTATTATAATTATTCATATTACTATGAGTGTGAGTCGACATTTGATTACTACTCATTTGTCTTGCGTCTTCCATCATCATATCTATAGAGTCAATCACCGACAAGAATTGTTCTACATCGTGGTCAGGAACATTTATTAACTTTTCACGTATATTTATGGGCAACCTTCCCTTCAAAATTCTGATCACTTCCTTGTTACAGACAGACGATATAATCGTAACGGCAGACCTGAATGTCATCAGAACTGGCGTTGTTCAAACAGGGCAGGGCCTTCTCGTCAAGGTGAATTTGTAGAAGTTAAGTCTCCTAATCCCAATAACGACGCGTGCCAACAAAGAGACAGACAATGATTCGCACCGCAGACAGCCACGTGCGCCGGCTGGCTCAGGGGAAAATAACATAGATGCTAACCTTGAAAAAATTTCAGTATTCCTTACCGACATATACAACATGATAATTGCTTTGAAGTTGAAACTCTGCGCACTAGAAAGGGTAACGGATTGCACCACATTTCACGTGTAAAACCGTTTATTGAGAGATAATCTGTTTTTTTAACTTAGTCTTTGCTATAAAATTTTTCACTTCACCTTACTAGTATTCTTTGCCACACTTAGAAACTGTTAACATGCAACTATGTTTTAAAATTAACTATCCAGTCTAGAACCTAGGGAACATATTTAGACAGTAACTACGAATGCATTGTTATAGTGAACAGACGACACAGTGTTATTATGTGTGTACATTCTTGGTTGTTAGTTGCACGATTATGTAACGACTATAAGGCTTACATACTTAGAACATATACTGCTAATGAGATTTTAGTGCAACATTTTGGTTTACTTGAAAAGACATTCTTTATTTGAAGTACTTTCTGTGAGATTAAAGATGACTTAGCTTTTAGTTTATTTGACAGCTACATGACTATATCATGACGCTACTAATATGCGACACAATTTACATTGTTGCTTTTGCGGTGTTTCTGTTTTATACCTGTACAGTTTTTCTGAATTCTTCTGTAAAGGAAAACATGTTTTAGTAGTAACTTTTGTGGTATAGCTACAATGAGACAGCCTTTTCTGTAGCACAACAATACGTTACAGTACCATACTTTCTTCATCACGGCAATAAGCATAATAACTAAGATATCTATATGCAAAGCATTTCACTTTCGTTTTTGATGAGGTAAGTACACTGACTTCAGCAGAACTTTGCTTACAGAGGACGATAACTACGACACTTCCACAGAATTATCTTACAGCAAGATGCACATTTAGCGCTACAGGACACGCATTTGAGTGATTAATTTTGTACTTAAACCATTTATTTTTTAAGATTTTTGAATTACAAAGAAAGTTTTCCGTGATACATTTCATTCCATTGCTGTAATCTGTAACACCTGAGGGTATAATTACATTAACCCTTAGGGGGGTACACGCTTACTTTGTGTACCATATGTGTGGCAAGCACAAGGAGCCCTAGCTAATATGGTATTTGCTTGTACAACTTTACTCATCGGTACCATATTCCTCTAACACTGAATTACACAGCTATCTGATTATTTAACAGAGAAACAAACTTTTTTTTTACTACATCAGTGACTGATGTTTATGTAATTACACAGCTGGATAACTTCACACTTATGAAATTGTATTTTGTCTGTACTTTGTGAGCTGTTCATATTTTTTCGGGACCATTGTGATACTATGAGAGCTTTGAATGATGTATTTGGTATGGGATCATGATTTTTAAAGTACGTTTGAGATAGATGACTTTATTGAAGGTCTTGAAATTATTGAAAGAAGCTGCGACGATTTTGAGATGTGATTGATCTGTTATGATGTTATTATTGTGAAGACAACGTGTATTAAGCTGTTGAGGTATGTTTATGATCAATAAGCTGATGCTATATGAGGAATTTGCTTGTGCTATGTATTTATTATGATGAAATATTGAAGAAGTGTCGACGAATATGTATTTGTGTAATAAGGTAAGGAATAATAAGTAGTGGTTAGGGACTCTGACTTGTGAAATGGATGTTGGAAACCAAAAATCGTACTTTAAGAGTTGTGAAATGTGTGTAAATGTGTGAATGTATCACAATGCCGGCGAAAATTTTTTGGACTTTGTTATATTTACAGGATTTTGTTTCTACAGATTTGCAACGCAAATTATCAAACTGTGAAATTTTTATATGAGACTGTCACTGTAGTGCAAACTGGTGTCGTAAATATTTCGGCAAGAAAGTTAAGTGACCACCTTCACATAATGCGTCGTGGGCACCCAGCTGCACAACAGTCGCCTGGAAAAAAACCATTAGTGTGTGCCTTTCAGAGGCACAGGTAAGAAAAAGGAAAAAGAGGCCATTATCCTCGCTATTGACATTCCTTTGTAGAAAGAATCGCAAATATGACACCCTCAAACTTGAAAACATATGATTACACTGTGGAGCTCTTAATTTATGATATTTACTAAAATGCCTAATGAAATGATGAGAAACATTTTACATCTATTGTCTTTGCAGTTGAGAGATTGTTCATTTTGTTTAATATTTAGTTTCTAGCTGCACTGCAGCATTGGCTAAAATAACATTTTATAGATGTACTAATATAAATATTTTATGCCTACAGAGCCAGTAAATAATAACTTTACGATCTACTTCAAAAAAACGAGGGAGCACAAAAAGACATTTCCCTTCACAGTAGGCTGTCTACGTTTTTATATTGGTAACGCCATGTAGCGCTCTGTATGAAAATCACTGGCTGTGCTGTGTGCAGTCTGTGGCTGGGTGGAATTGTTGTAATATTTGCTATTGTAGTGTTGGGCTGTTGGCTGTTAACAGCGCGGAGCGTTGCGCAGTTGGAGGTGAGCCGCCAGCAATGGTGGATGTGGGGAGAGAGATGGCGGAGTTTTGAAATTTGTAAGACTGGATGTCATGAACTGCTATATATATTATACTATGAAGGTCAATACACTGTTTGTTCTCTATTAAAATCTTTCATTTGCTAACTATGCCTATCAGTAGTTAGTGCCTTCAGTAGTCTGAATCTTTTATTTAGCTGGCAGTAGTGGCGCTCGCTGTATTGCAGTAATTCGAGTAACGAAGATTTTTGTGAGATAAGTGATTTGTGAAACGTATAGGTTAATGTTAGTCAGGGCTATTCTTTTGTAGGGATTTTTGAAAGTCAGATTGCGTTGCGCTAATAATATTGTGTGTCAGTTTAAGCACAGTCATGTAAAAGTTTTCTAAGGGGACGTTTCATCTGTTACAAAACATATTTGTGAAGGCAAGAGGCTTTTTGGGAGTTTATGGCTGTTCTTTGAAAAGTTGGAGATAACGATCTTTTTATGGATGGTGTGGTTCCATCCAGGTCATGCTTATAGCAAAATACAGGGCGTAAACGCGTGGGAAAGAGGCTGTGAAGGTGAATCTTTTTGCCTTTTGATTTTTAAAGTCACTGATTGGTCAAATCCGTGTATGCAGAGGAGGGGGCAGTCTCCCAGCTTCGAGTGCTGCGTTCCAGCTCGTGATTGGCTTGGGCTAAGGTGGGGATAGTCTAAGATGTAAATGTGCTAGGCTACAAAGCTGCCGAGGAAAGCTGAGAGCAAGAGAAGAGGACACTCTTGTACTGGCGCTTCCTTAGTAAAGAACTGCTAGTGTTTACCTAAATGGTGAGACTTGCGTCTTTTCCTAGTGTGGCACTCAGAGCCTGTGCCAGTCACCATCTGAATCGTCAGAGGTACTGTCCTAGCATCACGAACACAACGAGTGATGCGTGGGTGTACTTACTTGTCTTGAGTCGGCTGTCTAACCATTTGACACATTCCGTCACGCAAAGTCATGGCACGCAATCAAATTGGTTTGGCAGACCAGCAAACGGGTCCACCTGCACAATGTAATCCACCGGGGTTTCAGAGGCTCATAGGGAAGTACCTGCGTTCCGAATTAGCCGAACGCGAGACCATATACTTGCATTTTTTTGGGCGCGCGGCATTATTAACAGATTTCGGCCAGTCGCCGAGCGCATCGTGGTGTGCTGCCCTGACCAGCTGGAGGGTAAAGTATTCGCTGCTACAGGTAGGGCTCCCAATATGCTTCTCAACACCCTGTTATTCGAAACCAGTTTTTTCGTTATGGAATAGTAGAGTATAGATGCTTGACTGTGGCGTAGTTTTCTGGGGCCATACCACGGATTCACATGTATGAAGCCAGGTAAAGCGCTTAGCGTTCTCGTTATTGTCGCGTGTTGATCCCCAGCTGATCACTTTGTTCACCATAGGCCGCATATTAGTGAAAGCGTTTGTCAAACAAAGATGTTTGTGTGACGTTTGTTTAGCCATTTTTTTGTCTTGTGATGATAAAAATGAATAAATCTATTGTTATTTAGACCACAACTCCTCCCAGTGTTCTGATTAATATTACCTTTGCCATTTTTTATAAAAGTTTTGATTACAATTGAAAGGTGGAAGTTTGCAACATCACCCTCAGCCTCAGTGAAACAACGCTTCAAACAGCGAGGCGTCGACACATGCGAAAAAACGCCAGAGTTCAGAAGTTGATGTGACGTGTAAAGTGCGTTAATGATGTCCCATTAGCACAAAATTTCTCCACTGTTCTGCCCAACGTCGCCGTAGCCGTATCACACGATAAGAAGGTCGTCACACGCCGTATAAATCACAGTTCATCCCTTCTTTTGACGCCTCTGCGATGGAGGTCAGAATCGCGATGAGCAGCTTTCAAACATCAGCAGTGAAAAAGCAAAAGAACCCTTTGTCGCTTCTCATCAAGTTCATATTACTTCGAATGGTTTTGAACGGTCGCTAGTCTTCCTATACTGAACACCAGAAAAGAAATTGCGCTCCTACTGCACTCTAAGGGGGGTGAAATCACTTTCAGTGTGCTTGCTAGCCCACGATGTCCTTAGAGAAAGGTTGAAGCGTCAGGGAGATGTCAGCAGTATCAAGTATTGTCATGGCCGTCTATCTGTTGCTCATAGCACCGCAAATTGATTTCGAGCTCGAAATGTGTGGGAATCAGTGCTAAGAAAGGACTAGTTTCATTGACGCCCTTTATACCAATCCCTGAGCCTGTTTTCTGCCTATTCCCAGCGGCGATTACTCTGAAACGTTTTCCTCGGCCACTCATAAGAAGACAGCGTGATTTCAACGACGTGGTCATGCCCCCGTGGTACAGGTGTCAAAGGAGTGTTTAAATGTATGACGGCTTCCCATCGTGTGACAAGTACATGCCGGCGTTGGGGACAATTATGGTGAAATTTGGTGCCAATACGACTTCATTAACGCACTTTACACGTCACATGAAACTCTGAGCATTGGCCTTTTGTTTTTTTGTGACGAAAACGTGCTGTTTGAAGCATAGTCGAGCCCGTTAGTGATGTTCCAACGCGCTACGCTTTGCACCATTACAGAGGAATGAAATTGCAATGAAACCCAGACCATTAGCTGCTTACAGGCGTTGATAAACATCAACGGGGACAGCTCAAAATGCGTGCCCCGAACTGGACTTGAGCCCGAGATTGCTGCTTACGTGGAAGACGCTCTATCCGCCTGAGCCACTGAGGACATCGAGGATAGTGCGATTGCAGGGACTTACCTCGGGCTCGCTCCCCGTGAGGCGCACACTTCCAGCTTACTGTCCACACACTACATTTCTCGTGCCCCGGCCCACTATAGTCATTACTCGCGGCAGTCTACCGATTTTCGTAAGAGTTTGAGTAATGTGAGTGCATCTGCACTGAAGAAGATCATTGGCCGGTAAGCCTTACCCGTATGAAGATGGTATCTGAAACTTCCTGGTAGATTAAAAGTGTGTGCCGGACCGAGACTCGAACTCGGGACCTTTGCCTTTTGCAGGCAAGTGCTCTGCCAACTGAGCTACTCAAGCACGACGCACGCCCCGTCCTCACAGCTTCACTTCTGCCAGCACCTCGTCTGCTACCTTCCAAACTTTACAGAGGCTCTCCTGTTCTAGTCTCGGTTCGGCACACAGTTTTAATCTGCCAGGAAGTTTCATATCAGCGTACACTCCGCTGCAGAGTGAAAATCTCTTTCTGGAATGATGGTATCTGTTCTTTCGGACAAGTCCGAGGAAACAGATACCATCTTCATATTATAGAGAAAGGTTGTAGGCCCGTATGAGACAAATTTCAAACTTATGCGTCCCAGTGAGAGACAATTATGGGATTTCGGAAAACTGATTCTTTAATTCTGTTGCGTCTGTCTACATCTATATCTACATGGATACTCTGCAAATCAGATTTAAGAGCCTGGCAGAGGGTTCATCGAACCACCTTCACAATTCTCTATTATTCCAGTCTCGTACAGCGCGCGGAAAGAATGAGCACCTATATCTTTCCGTACGAGCTCTGATTTTCCTTATTTTATCGTGGTGATCGTTCCTCCCTATGTAGGTCGGTGTCAACAAAATATTTTCGAATTCGGAGGAGAAAGTTGGTGATTGGAATTACGTGAGAAGATTCTGTCGCAACGGAAAACGCCTTTCGTTTAACGATTTCCAGCCCAAATCCTGTATCATGTCTGTGGCACTCTCTCACATATTTCGCGATAATACAAAACGTGCTGTCTTTCTTTGAACTTTTTCGATGTACTCCGTCAGTCCTATCTGGTAAGGATCCCACACCACGCAGCAGTATTCTAAAAGAGGACGGACAAGCGTAGTGTAGGCAGTCTCCTTAGTAGATCTACTACATTTTCTAAGTGTCCTGCCACTAAAACGCAGTCTTCGGTTAGCCTTACCCAAAACATTTTTTTGGTGTTCCTTCCAATTTAAGTTGTTCGTGATTGTAATACCTAGGTATTTAGTTGAATTTACGGCTTTTAGATTAGACTGATTTATCGTGTAACCGAAGTTTAACGAGTTCCTTTTAGCACACGTGTGGATGACCTCACACGTTTCGTTATTTAGGGTCAACTGCCGCTTTTCGCACCATTCAGATATTTTTTTCTAAATGCGCTGTCTATATATCGGGCAGAAATAAAAAATCGCAGCGCGGCTTCCCCCGTCGGAGGTTCTAGTCCTCTACCTCCGGCATGGGCGTGTGTGTCGTCCATAGCGTAAGTTAGTTTATGTTAGATTAAGTAGTGTGTAGGCCTTGGGACCGATGACATCATCAGTTTGGTCCCGTAGGGGCTTACCACAAATACACAATTTTAAGTATTTATGCGTCGTAAGTATTTATGCGACGTAAACGAAAATCGGTAGGCGTGTTTCTGTTTCTGAAAGATGAACTCTATTCCAGTTTCACGACAGATGCATGACAGCGGCGCTAGTAGTGTCACTATGGGGACGCAAATCAGATTTGCCTTAAATAAATTATAGTGAGCGTTAGCTACGTTTGAGACTTGATGTAGTGAGCTGATATTAGTCAAGAATGCCTTTAAAGCGACAATTATTAACACCTCACAGAGTTTGAAAGTGGGCTTGCAATAGGGCTACGAGAATCTGCCATATATTCTGCAGGGTGTATTCCACTGATACCATACCATCACCATTTGGGACTTCAGTGGCGTCATTGGAGGGCAGGCTGGAGGTCTGACGAAAGCCGCTTCTGCCTCGGAGCCAGCGATGGCCGTGTGGTGGTTAGGAGGAGGCCAGCTGAGGACCTGCACCCAACCCGTCTGCGTGCTATACTGGGCCTAAACTTGGTGTTATGGTCTGGGGTGTGATTACGTATGACAGCAGGAGCACTATTCTGGTTATCCCATGCATTCTGGTTGCAAAACTGTCTGGTGACTGGACCTGTTGTCCCACCACTCTTGAACAGTACTACACGGGGTGTGTCACTGAAAATGCTAATCAGTAAACTACTTTACCAACATAAATGTATTCCCGAAATTTCATAACTCTACATTATTTTTTGGAATGTAGGAGACGAGGTAATGGCAGAAGTAAAGTTGTGAGTTGTGAGTCGTGCTTGGGTAGCTCAGATGGTAGAGCATTTGCCCGCGAAAGGCAAAGGTCCTGATTTCGAGTCTCGGTCCGGCACACAGTTTAATTCTACCAGGAAGTTTCACATCAGCGCACACTCCGCTGCAGAGTGAAAATCTCATTCTGGAAACATCCCCCAGGCTGTGGCTAAGCCATGTCTCCGCAGTATCCTTTCTTTCAGGAGTGCTAGTTCTGCAAGGTTCGCAGGAGAGCTTCTGTAAAGTTTGGAAGGCAGGAGACGAGATACGGCAGAAGTAAAGCTGTGAGGATCGGGCATGAGTCGTGCTCGGGTAACTCAGATGGTAGAGCATTTGCCCGCGAAAGGCAAAGGTCCCGAGTTCGAGTCTCGGTCGGGCACACAGTTTCAATCTGCCAGGAAGTTTCATATCAGCGCACATTCCGCTGCAGAGTGAAAACCTCAATCTGGAAACATCCCCCAGGCTGTGGCTAAGCCATGCCTCCACTATATCCTTTCTTTCAGGAGTGCTAGATCTGCAACGTTCGCAGAAGAGCTTCTGTAAAGTTTGGAAGGTAGGAGACGAGGTACTGGCAGAAGTAAAGCTGTGAGGACGGGGCGTGAGTCGTGCATAGGTAGCTGAGATGGTCTCGGCACAGTAGCTCAGCGTGTTCGGTCTGAGAGCTGGTTGGCTTCTGTAATAAAAAACAGTAACGAACTTGGACGGATGTCATGTGACGTCCGCAACGACCAAACACAACGAACAAACAAACAAAAAATTAAAAAAATAAAAAGCAAAATGGTAGACCACTTGCCTGTGAAAGCTAAAGGTCCCGAGTTCGAGTCTTGGTCCGGCACACAGTTTTAATCTGCCAGGAAGTTTCATTATTTTTTGGTGTTCTCTTAAGAAAACCGCGAACAGCGGGTAAGGGGTTCGTGGGTAGGAGACGTTACGTCAGTAGCGTGTAACAGACTGGGAATTTTGGTCAGATGGAAAGCGTTCTCGGATGGTGATTAAGGCAACTGCTCGGTTTAAGGATGATATCGAGGTTCCAGTCCAGCAGAAATTTTCACCTGTTACCATTGGTTCATTTCGATTCCCAAATGCGGGTAACCTCATTGAAACCTTTGAGGAAAACAAATCTAGCATGAATACATAAAAGATAAAATCCTAGACCGCAGAGAGCAGCGAACGTTAAATAGCCTGCCTCAGCCTATCTATGTATTCTCTGTCTCTTTACGTCATACAGTCAGTTCCACAAGAAAGTGTACGCCGTTATCTGTATGAAATAAAAGATACTATTATAAATATGTGTTTACATGAAAATACATGTTATTACTAATTGCACAGTCACCTAATGGTTAATTAAAATATTTCAAATGGCTCTAAGCCCTATGGGACCTAACATCTGAGGTCATCAGTCCCCAAGATCTAGAACTACTCAAACCTAACTAACCTAAGGACATCAGACAAATCCGTGCCTGAGGCAGGATTCGAACCTGCGACAGTAGCAGCAGCGCGTTTCTGGACTGAAGCGCCTAGAACCGCTCGGCCTCAGCGGCCAGCAGTATTTAAACCAAGCGATGCCGCTATCGATTATAGCTCGGCACCATTTTGGCTTGTTTTCCCGGAGATTTTCTGCATATTCTCTCAGTAACGATCTCCATATCGTCCTGATTTATATGATAGCTGCTTCAAAGTATATATTGGCTTTCCTTTAAGCTTCATCGTAATATACAATCAAACATTTTTGATCGGATTTGTACTCGACCAATCCATCGTTGACACCCCATTGTCTTGTTTCCACGCTATACAGAGACGGCTGCGATGTTTCGGATCATTATCCTCTTGAAGCGCCCAAAAACATGGCTCTGAGCACTATGGGACTTAACTTCTGAGGTCATCAGTCCCCTACAACTTAGAACTACTTAAACCAAACTAACCTAAGGACACCACACACACCCATGCCCGAGGCAGGATTCGAACCTGCGACCGCAGCGGTCTCGCAGTTCCAGACTGTAGCGCCTAGAACCGCACGGCCACTCCGACCGGCTGAAGCGACCAGTTTTCCTCTTTCGAATGAAATAGCTTCTTAACGGACGTCAGAAGGCATTTTTGATAAATACTGCACCTTTTTTCAGCGCTTAAATTGGCTGTAAATAAATGCAATTAGCCAAAACTGCAACCGACAAAACAGAACGTTCAACTCTCACTCCGTTTATCTATACACTGTGGAAAAACGCAATGAGTACAGATTCGAGAGCACTACCAGAGCTGCTACATTTAACATTATGGCGTACACTTTCTTGGAATTGACTGTGCCCATAACAGCGACACTACAAATCGGTTTCTCTCAAGACGTGTTGTAGTGTAACGACGTAAGTTTTGTATAAATGATTTTCTTTTGACATATGACCATGTGCAGACTTCGTCACCTACGTCAGTTACAAAACACTTCAAAATTATTTAAATTCTTTTTAAAGTTGTCTCTGAATGGTTCTTGAACGAAACTGTAATTAAAACACCATCATTTGAGTCGTATGCGCAGAGTTACGTCACTCAGTCCAATTGGTTTGCGCAAACTTTTTTTCAATTTAGATGTCGTTTGTTTCTTCTCAGAAATTATATTAATGCAAGTTGTCTGTTTTAATAAATATTAAAATCACATTGAATAAACTTTTAAGACTCAAACTCGCGATGAACGTTGACAAAAATTAATAATCTTGTCAAATAAATCAGTAATACTTTTTCCTTAATATAATTCTCCATAAATAAATTCTGGGAACACGTATTTAAACTTTTGTAGTATACACTAGTTTATTATGTTCATATATACTACATACAGACGTGAACATGAGCCTTGACAAGATAGGACTCAACATTTACAACATGATTAAACTTTCTATGACGTCATTGTTGTAGAAACATTA
This sequence comes from Schistocerca piceifrons, assembly GCF_021461385.2. Taxonomy (NCBI): domain Eukaryota; kingdom Metazoa; phylum Arthropoda; class Insecta; order Orthoptera; family Acrididae; genus Schistocerca; species Schistocerca piceifrons. The sequence goes on from NC_060144.1 coordinate 138,477,802, forward strand.
CAAATTCTTATTTTTTCAGTTTTTAGAAGCACGACGCAACAACTTGGTTTCAGGATCTTCAGTTGCCCTTTGGCTGTCGACCCGCGACGTATAGTGGCCAGCAATTTTCTCTCTGGTCCCGGCAGTGAAGATGCTGTCTCCGTTCGTTGCGCCGCCCTCTCCGTACATGAAACATAAAATAAATACAAAACTTTAGATAATTCACAAACATTACAAATATTACAAAATACATAAACAAAACACTAAATTAAACTTATATTCACCTGCAAACTGGGCTGACTCTGGTGGATGGGTGACGCATCAATTTCGCGTCCCACTACAGTATGAAGGTATTTTGTTTGTGTCTTCTACTTTTTTAACTTCATGTGCACTAAAATATTTTATACTTTACCTGCATTTTCTTACAGTATATGGGGCTTCCAAGAGCCAGCCGAGTATCAGAGTGAGGTGGTAAGCTGCTAACCGCCGAGCCCCTGAGGTGGTTACCAGCTGCTCCCTAGAGCCCACTACGTAGCCGCGATGCCGCCGTCACGTTGCGGGCAGAGTTTTATGCTGGCGCGGCCCGCACGGGCGGCCACGTCCCCGCGGGAGAGACTGTCTGGGTTAAAAGGCGCGGCCGCTTAGCGACGCTACACCACGTAACGTCACGTAGCGGGGCGCGAGCGACGCACAGCTACCGCATAGCAGCTTCTCCCTGATGGCGTCCCGCTGCGGCCGAAGGAATCCATCGTCGGCGCCGATCTGTGTTTGCGTGGCTACATGGCATTCTGGAATGAGCGTCACTAATAAACGGGAACTGGGGCAAGTGACCAGGACAGCTCCCTACTACAATGAAGCCTGGTTCCGAGGAACTGGAAGTACTAGGTCTCAAAAAAGCATCACTCATTTAAAACAGTTTTATTGGACAAAGATTATGATAAAACATAGAAATGCCCTTGAACATTGCTTTGGTCGTAGTATTTAAAACCGTAGTGGTCCTGTTAATTTGCTTGCTGACACCAAATGCGACAGGGCTCGAAAGCGCTCAGTAATTCCGGGAACTCGGAGCTACGTAACAGGAGGCAGACCAGTATATTGCTGTAGGAAATACTACCACACAAATCTTTTTAGGATCTTAAAAGACATGAATAATTTAAAAAATTTAAGAAATTTCAACTCCCTATAAACACATGACAATGACCTCTGTTGGCACCGAGACGCGCACTTTAATTTAATCCATACATATAATAGAAACGGATGTGTGTGTGTGTGTGTGTGTGTGTGTGTGTGTGTATGTGTGTGTGTGTGTGTGTGTGTGGGTGTGTGTGTGTGTGTGTGTGTGTGTGTGTGTGTGTGTGGGTGGGTGGGTGGGTGAGTGGGTGTGTGTGTCTGTCTGTGTGTTCTACGTCTCCTCTTAACCAAACCGATTTCAACAAAACTTGATACACATATCCCTTACTACCAGACAACAATCAAAAATGGTTCAAATGGCTCTGAGCACTATGGGACTTAACTGCTGTGGTCATCAGTCCCCTAGAACTTAGAACTACTTAAAACAAACTAACCTAAGGACATCACACACACCCATGCCCGAGGCAGGATTCGAACCTGCGACAGTAGCGGTCGTGTGGTATCAGACTGTAGCGCCTAGAACCGCTCGACCACTCCGGCCGGCAGACAACAATCGCTGTCGGAGTAATACCCAGGTACCCATTATAGTTCAGGAAATATGACGCCAAAAGCACTGAGATGGTGACAATCTTCTGCATTGTGCATGACGTTTTAATTTATTACTTCTTTATTGGTAGCTCTATTTGCAACAGACTTCGCAAACAGTATCCGCATAAGCCACCAAATGTGCCTACACAAATACATCATTGTACGACACACAGTACAAGAGATATGAGATGATAAGCACAGATGCGTGATAAATGCCGTACCATGCATTAAGTTTTAATACACTTATTCATTACTAAGACACACTTACAGCCGTGCCAACTTTAGGAAATCCCTGACACTTAGCAGCGCTTTTCACAGCTCTCAGTTCTGACAGGCAAATAGCTGTAGTCGAAAACAATAGCCTTCTATAGAGATATGAAGAGGTGTTGTCATACAGACATTTGCAAAACCGCATTGTAGACTCGCGAAGCAGTTGTACTTATACATTTGTAAATTATACACGTTTCGTTGCACAACTGTTTCATAATTTCACAGATATTTTCACGAATACGTGTAAATGAAATTTTTTCAATATTACGCTACAAAAACAGTTCATTTCTTCCGTTTCTAATAGAAATTGGCGAAATTGTCGGGTAGCTTAAATACATAGCAAAATGAATCAGACCACTTCGGTGAAATTTATCTTAAAAGAAAAAAAAACTCATTTATAAATTTCTTAATGCGTGCACTTAGAGTAAAGCAATCTTATAAGCACCTGATAGTAATTGATAAACTAAGATACACTAATACAAGCTTTCATACAGCCAGAATAAAACAACGCCACAATGCCTGCTTACGCAACCCGAAAACTTAAAAAATGAGTGAAAATCATGGTGCATACCGATAAGAATACAGTTTAATAAAAGGATACGAACCTCGTACTACAAACACACAGTGGATGATACAGACAACAACATGAGCAACCGAGTCGGATGGCGCAGTGGTTAGCACACTGGACTTGCGTTCGGGAGAAAGACAGTTCAAACCCGCGTCCGACCATCCTGATTTAAGTTTTCTGTGATTTACCTAAATCGCTTCAGACAGATGGTTCCTTTGAAGGGGTACGACCGATTTCCTTCCCCATTCTTCCCTAATCCTATGGAACCGATGACTTCCCTGTTTGGTCCCCTCCTGTAAATCAGTCATCCAGCCAACAATATGAGGAAACAAACTTGTAACTGCACGAGCAAAAACAATTTCTCACCACGAAGTCGTTTCGTAAACAGCGCCAACCAGCTGCATCTATGGATTAAACACATACATTTACATCAGCAAGCAAAACACTCAACGGGTTGCATCGTATATCTAACTGACTATAACTATTATTCGATTCAAGCTCCGCAAACCAACCAATTCAGAAAAGAGTGAACACAGGCTGTGGTGGACGTTAACTTGTCTAACACACTAACCAACACGAGCTTCCCGTGACACGCCTGAGTTTCAGTGCAAAATCTCACCAGTCCCGTCCAGTACTCAGCAACAAGGCCAAAATCATTTCTAGCAGTAAATGCCGGTGATTCACACACACCACAATGCAAACGTTCCAAAAGTGGCTTATGAATTCAGCTCCACTGCAGCGATTCCAGAATACGCTGTATTGCTCTGAATAGGATCCTGGTACGGCTCTCGTCTCCGACCAAAACCCAACATCTCCGGGCAGGAGAGGCCTGTTACTCTTTCGCTGGCGGAGTACAACTGAATGTTGTGGTGATGGTGCGACCTCGTTCGCCCAGCCTGGCATACCATTGCAGTCGTCTTCGGACAGATGGCTGTTCGACGCCAAAGCCCAGGACGCCCACCACTCGCACCGCAGGTCTGCAACGAAACTCGCATGTATACCCATAGGGCATCCAATCGACACTAGCCGGAACTTTTCGGATACGCTAGAACGAAATGTTCCCTGTGTTAGGGAAATTATGAAAACCATCCACTACCTCGCTGTCCTTATCTTCCAGTTAATATACAGGCGGTGGACAAAAATATGAGACGCCAAAAACACAACTTATTATTATGCGTAATATGGTGTGGGAAGACCTTTGGAATTCGAAACAGCTTCCAGTGATCTCGAAATGAATAAATACAAGTCCTGATGATTTTCTAGAGAACTTATACTATTCTTCCTGCAAAATAATGGAAAGTTCATTTGATGATGATGGAGGTGAACAGCGATCAGGCAGTCTTCTCTCCAAAGCAGACCACAAAGGCTCAATGATACTGAGATCTGGTGATTTTGTTTGCCAGTGGAGATGCGACAATTCGTCCTCGCGACCACAAAATCTGGACGATGCGAGCTGTGTGAATAGCGGCCCTGTCGTTTTGGAAAACAACATCTCCACTGAAGAATTAACATTTTATCAAGGGATGGATTTGATCAGTAGCGCACAGTAGACAAACATTGCAGAATAACCATGGGGCCTATGGTGTACCGCGATATGGCAGCTCAAATCGTCATTGAACCCTGCCATGTTTTACTCTTCTGATGTAAGTTGCTAACAGTCAGAAACAAGACTCGTTCGACCTCAAAGTTAAGTCCAGCTTGCTGGACACTGTGGTGACTAGTAATAATACAGTTAATTTGAGATACTTTATAAATTTCAACAAAACTTTTCTTTGGTCGCGAGGATCGACTGGAACTATGAAAGTGCGCGCGTGGACTTGTGATTCAGAACACATTAAATGAGCCACGATTACTGAGTGACGAATTGATACAAGCTTATAATAGATTAATGTGGCTTCACTACAGTCACTAGAAACCCCAGGTCTCAGGCACTTGTGGACACAGTTCTGATAGCATTGGTACGTAGAAACATTTCACAGGAGATGGAAGTCTCTTCGGTCTCCGACGGTTGACACGGTCTGTGTAACGGCGAGTAGGTAGCACAACGACGTTATTCCGACAAGAACTTCCTGGAAGTGGTTAGGATTTGATCTCGAACAGAAGTGCTCTACCGGCCTCTGGCGACGCTATTTCAGATCAGAGACGCGTCCTTGACTCCTTGGAATTACAGGAGACACGGCTTCTTCCTAGAATCTCATTGGTACCTCGTGATACCGCTTTGCTGTACAATGTGTCTGTGGTACTTGATGCTTCCTGTGCCGTTCTCGATAGGCGACGAACCGCATGCCTCACCCCTAAACATCCACCCCAGCGTCGGGCGTGGAGATGGGACACGACGGCGTAGGGGAGGACGGAGCACCGTCCCAATTACGGAGATATGTCAAATGTGTTTATTAAAGTCTTTGTACACAATATAGGGACTGATGACCTTAGCAGTTAAGTCCCATAAGATTTCACACATATTTGAACATTTTTTAAGGTGTAGAATAGACCACATCGTCCACACAGTCATTATTGCCAAGGCAATTGAACAGTAAAATTACTACTGGTTCACCAAAGGTAATTAACCTCAATCAATACACAAAATATAAAGTGGAAGTAGGTGCCAAGGAATAACTGGAGAAATTACACACAATCTTCAGTAACACTTTTTATTCAAATTTGGTGCAAGACTTTACGATATTTTTACAAAAAAACAGCAATAATTTAACAAATAAGTCACAATTTACGATAGGAATGGACTTTTAAATTATTAAATTATTATAAAAAATTTCACGCCAGTAAAAGTCAAGTACAGGCAAGCAATTTAACGTATACAACGCGACGCTGTATAATATTTCAAGCTCAGCTAAATTACTGGTGAATTTCACTCCATTCATTAAATGGCGCAGAATCTAACTTTTCTGCAACATACAAACACGATCCTGTTTACAAAAGTTCTCAAAATAGAAAAAACAAAATGCATGAGTTATGTACACGGGGGACACTCACAGTTAATAACATTAACACTTCCAAAATATACAAAACAACAAATTTTACAAATTTCTGCCAGTTAACTTACGGCAAACACACACGAACGCCAGGTAGGACTTGCGAACTTTTACAACATTCTCCTTTCAAGGCAACAATTTCTACCCATAATGAAATGGCGAACTTTTGCCCTAATAACCAACTACCAGTATAAAACTCGTAAGCACGTTGAGTAAAAGCCTTAAAAGGTATTGAATTGGAAAAACACACAACAGTTTTTTTCTGACTAGAAACGATATTAAAAAACCCACAACGGCGTACATTAACAACCTTGCTTGATTATAGCCAAATATACATAAACACAAATTTACGTAAGTTACAGCTTCCAGATGAGCAGGAATGCGTTATGCAATTGACTTAGTCTTATCACAAGGGAAAATGAGTTTTTCGTCTTTCTTAGAGTACCTTTTACACGTGAGACTAGTAATACTAGTTATGGCAGGCGAGAGAATGGATCAGGTCTTAGGGCCTAGCTTTTTACACAGTACAGTTCAAAAATGGTTCAAATGGCTCTGAGCACTATGGGACTCAACTGCTGTGGTCATAAGTCCCGTAGAACTTAGAACTACTTAAACCTAACTAACCTAAGGACAGCACACAACACCCAGCCATCACGAGGCAGAGAAAATCCCTGACCCCGCCGGGAATCGAACCCGGGTACCCGGGCGTGGGAAGCGAGAACGCTACCACACGACCACGAGATGCGGGCAAACAGTACAGTCAATGGAGCCTTCGAATTTCATAGACATGGCAGAGGCTAACAGTCGAATAAACCCGTAGGTAAGCTAGGAGGGGAAAGAAGCAATCCGAACCACAGATTTATTCTGACTCCCTCCCTTTCATCCTCAAAAGGGGACAAACGGACCACCGTTTCTAATATTACCACCTTCCAGCAGATGGGCAGACGAGAATGAATGGCGGGAAATCCCCAAAAAATACGGCTGGTATAATGAACAACAATAAGTAAATTGAATTGAGTTAAACTTCATGAAATCTGTTAACAATCAATACTCAACTTCTGGTGCGTTACGACTCCCAGGACTGAACCAACGCAGCACCTCCAAATGCTCTGCCGAGCCGCCCGCAGCCATTCGTTTCAACGGACGCAGGAAGGCGCGCCGATTTTCAGAACCTCCTCGCCGGTCGACAGCATACGGCCGAACTGCAGATTAGGCCCCTCGCGGACCCACGCTCAGGAAGATTCCTTTCGCGACGAACAGTTAACGCCCCATACCACGGAGCCGCTGCTCGCGTCGCTTACGCTGATGCCGCGGTATGTGTGTAGTCCATCTAGCACCGGCAGAGAAGTCGCTTCTTGATGCCCCGACTGCCAAATCTCTACGAGAGCCCATACAGCCACTTCTTAAGCCCACGCGAACAGCCCACTTTTCCCCTTTCCCGCTAGAGGGAGACACCGAAGCCTTCAATTGCGATAAAGGCGCAGAGAACGGAGGGAAACTGCTTCACGCTACGCGGTACGGCGCGCTCTTCAAAGCTAACTTTACTAAGGCTCAGCAATAACTGCAGGCAATAATGACTGTGTGGATGATGTGGCCTATTCTACACCTTATTTTAGTTCTATATGACGAAGCTGTGCTCATTATATTTATATGTTTGAACGATGCCATTATGACCTTATCACTTTAGGACATGGTGTAAGAAAGATCTGAGGATGGTCATTACGGACTGATACCGGTCGTCGTCTAAAGAATTGATATTGTGATCAAAGACTGGAATAAAACACATTTGACAGTATTGGATCACTGTTTGTCACAGCTGCTGAAACGGAGATATGTGCCGAAACTTCCTCGGCTCCCACCACCGACCCACACCCCCATACCCATCATGCGATTAACTGGAAACGCCGACTGGGAAACCAACCACAGGCTGCGCGTCAGTGGCCGTAGGCGCAGAGGCAGACATTGCGACAGACGGGCCGCTGGAGACGATCGGGCGCGGCCCTGTTGCTGGGCTGCGTCCTTAGCTGGCAGCACGACTGCGACGCTGGCGGCGGTGCAAGGTCGACGGCCATAGGCGTCTCCTGCTGCAGAGGCGACAGTGCAGCCGGAGGCGACGTCCGCGACTGTAACAGCGGCTGCTGCTTGACCACCCTGCGTGCTGGGTCTGTGACAAATAGGGGGTGGCAGAATCTCTCAAGCAGATTTCCAAACCTGGTTCCGATGTCGCCTGTGCAACCCAATCGGACTGTATATGATGTAGATGTAACAGGACAACACATCAGACATCACATCCCATTCCCATCTGCGACCCCTGCCAAACACACGAAAGAACACTGTTCGCTGAGGGTGAAATTGTGACTCGGAAGTTAAGACATACGGTCTCTACCGCAGGGTGTTGCAAATGGAGAAGAGTCTTACGGCGTCGAGCATGCAGGAGTTCCACTGGCGACATTTCATCCTTGGGCAGGGAGTGATGCGACGACAAAAAAATCTTTCAATGCCTGGTCCCATGCGTGGGTGGCTCACAACTTGTCCACTGTGATTTGAAGGTCCTCATGAAGGGTTCAGCTTCATCATGTGACTGCTGATGAAAGGGCGCTGTAAGGACATGCTCAATACCACACAAAACAGTTTAAATTCCTGAGACGTGAACTGCGGCCCATTATCCGTCACTTCAATGCAGGAGACGGGCGTAACAGATGATACTGTGCTGACTGATGTGTTAGAGTTCATTGCAACGACGAAGAGAAACATGCTGTACGCATCCGGCGTGTGTTCCAGCATGGCCCAGAAAAATTTATGTGTAGGGTTTGCTGAGGTCCATGAGGACGTGGACACTCAAATTACTGCTGTGGGATAGCGGATTGATACTGTGAAGTCATAGCCTCTAATTGTGCATCCATTCCAGGCCACGCACAAAGGCGTCTTGCCAATTGTTTGGTGGGGACAATACCCAGTGTCTTTGATGCGATAACCGAAGAACTTCCTGCTGGAGAGAATGAGAGACCATCATTCTTGCATCGTTACTTTCATTGTGCATCAGGAGGACACCCACTTGTACAGAGGTGTCACTCTGATGAGCAAAGTAGCGACAAACCGCCAGGTAGCAAATCACCTTCAGATTGCATGGCCACCCACGACGAACACATCCGACCACCATCTGCAACGATCAGTCAGAAGCCATTTCCTGCGCCAAATGGCGGAAGCTGACTGGGAAATCTTCCAAAAGCCGGGTTTCTCCTGAATTAGTTTGATAACATGAGTCCTCGGAGGAATCAAATGCAGCATCAGAGCCAATAGGGAGCCTCGATAGAAGATCAGCATCGGAGCATTTGATAGTGGGCTGATATGCCAACTTTTACCGGACAAGAGAAGGGCCCACCGTTGTAACTTCGGCGATGTAAATGCTGGGACAGGCTGAGTGGACCCTAACAGAGCCGTCAATGGTCTGTGGGCTGTAAATAGAGCGGCGGCCGTACAGGTATTGATGGAAGTGTGTGACCGCATAACTGATAGACAACACCTCCTTTTCAAGTTGGCTGTAATTATGTTGGACTTTGGTCAATGTCTTTCATGCAAACGCAGTTGTCTTTTCATTGGAGCTCACTTGGTGTGACAACAATGCACCAGTAACATAAGATGAGGCATCTTATGCAACATTGGCAGGCTTTCTGGGGTCAAAGTGGACCATACTCCGATCACTTAGTAGTACCCAATGGAGTACGCACCTCCAGCAGCTCTTTGCTTCGAGCACCTTCTGTCACCACAATATAGGATGGCCAGTGACAGAGGCTCAGCCCACTAGCGCTCGGAATCACATCGCTGCATGAAGCTATGCAGACATCACTCAGCTGCGGTCCGTTGTAACAGCTGGATTCTACACTCCTGGAAATGGAAAAAAGAACACATTGACACCGGTGTGTCAGACCCACCATACTTGCTCCGGACACTGCGAGAGGGCTGTACAAGCAATGATCACACGCACGGCACAGCGGACACACTAGGAACCGCGGTGTTGGCCGTCGAATGACGCTAGCTGCGCAGCATTTGTGCACCGCCGCCGTCAGCCAGTTTGCCGTGGCATACGGAGCTCCATCGCAGTCTTTAACACTGGTAGCATGCCGCGACAGCGTGGACGTGAACCGTATGTGCAGTTGACGGACTTTGAGCGAGGGCGTACAGTGGGCATGCGGGAGGCCGGGTGGACGTACCGCCGAATTGCTCAACACGTGGGGCGTGAGGTCTCCACAGCACATCGATGTTGTCGCCAGTGGTCGGCGGAAGGTGCACGTGCCCGTCGACCTGGGACCGGACCGCAGCGACGCACGGATGCACGCCAAGACCGTAGGATCCTACGCAGTGCCGTAGGGGACCGCACCGCCACTTCCCAGCAAATTAGGGACACTGTTGCTCCTGGGGTATCGGCGAGGACCATTCGCAACCGTCTCCATGAAGCTGGGCTACGGTCCCGCACACCGTTAGGCCGTCTTCCGCTCACGCCCCAACATCGTGCAGCCCGCCTCCAGTGGTGTCGCGACAGGCGTGAATGGAGGGACGAATGGAGACGTGTCGTCTTCAGCGATGAGAGTCGCTTCTGCCTTGGTGCCAATGATGGTCGTATGCGTGTTTGGCGCCGTGCAGGTGAGCGCCACAATCAGGACTGCATACGACCGAGGCACACAGGGCCAACACCTGGCATCATGGTGTGGGGAGCGATCTCCTACACTGGCCGTACACCACTGGTGATCGTCGAGGGGACACTGAATAGTGCACGGTACATCCAAACCGTCATCGAACCCATCGTTCTACCATTCCTAGACCGGCAAGGGAACTTGCTGTTCCAACAGGACAATGCACGTCCGCATGTATCCCGTGCCACCCAACGTGCTCTAGAAGGTGTAAGTCAACTACCCTGGCCAGCAAGATCTCCGGATCTGTCCCCCATTGAGCATGTTTGGGACTGGATGAAGCGTCGTCTCACGCGGTCTGCACGTCCAGCAGGAACGCTGGTCCAACTGAGGCGCCAGGGGGAAATGGCATGGCAAGCCGTTCCACAGGACTACATCCAGCATCTCTACGATCGTCTCCATGGGAGAATAGCAGCCTGCATTGCTGCGAAAGGTGGATATACACTGTACTAGTGCCGACATTGTGCATGCTCTGTTGCCTGTGTCTATGTGCCTGTGGTTCTGTCAGTGTGATCATGTGATGTATCTGACCCCAGGAATGTGTCAATAAAGTTTCCCCTTCCTGGGACAATGAATTCACGGTGTTCTTATTTCAATTTCCAGGAGTGTATTTCTGATTGCATCATTTCTAATGAGTCGTCATACGTTTGGAGAAATACAAGTAAATCTTCTGTTTGTTGCGTTAACTTCTTCGCTAATCATTTATGCTCCTGCCCAGCTTACGTACAATGACCGTTGCGGCGCCACTCTGTAGCCCACCTGTGCTTACCATTGTGTATAAAGCCGTACACTACACTATCCTCAGTGGAAGTGAGGAAGAACTGCAATGAACAGTAGAATGACGCACACTATAGATTGTGAGTAAACAGAACGGATACGAAAATAGTGAGAGAGTACTAGAAATAAGGTTATGAATAAATTTAATATTAAAACGGGTGATCATGAAGATGAAAAGAGAAGAAATTCTGCTACCTTGCAAGCAAAATAATGCACGAGAGACGAATCAAAGAGGACATTGACAGATGACTAGTATTGATGCAGTGGGTATTCCTGGAGTACAAACACAGATGAAGTGGATAGTCCAGTCACATTAATGTGACCACCGCCTATGTTCGACGTCAACGGGCAATAAGCACTCGCAGACAGCAGGTGGCAGCACTATCAGTGGAGGTTGTATTACGCATGTTGAGAGAACGAAAAACCAAGGCTGAGGCTACTGTTTTGCACTGTGCACAACGAGCCATAAATGACAGGGGAGAATGACAGCTGTAGAGATGTGTCACAGAAAAACACACGTGCAGCTGTTGGGCAACTGATTGCCCAGATGAACCAAGGGAGTACCAAAAGGGTTTCTTCAATTACTGTTCATGGAACATTGCTGCATATGGGCCTCTGCAACAGATGTGTGGTTCATGCACCCATGCTGACTGATGTTCAAACGCGATGAAGCTGGACGTTTCCTGCCATTACCACAACTGGAGGACCACCGAGTGGCGACAGGTGCATTTTCTGATGAATCACGTTTTATGCTCCATTGGACGGTATGCAAACACCCTGCATTAATCGTTGGAAGGGTCCAGGTTGGGGAAGGGAGCGTTATAACAGAACGGATCACACAGCTCTCAGTGACCATGCACGGTCCAAAGAGCGCCAAGATTAGTTTATTGTACTCCCCTGACCACAGACCCAGTCAAGTATCCGTGGGACCAACCCGATCGGGCTTTCGTTGCAAAGATCCTCAGCCGATAAATGTATTAAAGCTGGTCACAGCACTGGAGTCGCCATCCCCTGATCCCCGTCGGTATCTTCCAGAACCTAACTGGTTCTCTTCCTGCACGTTCTGCAGCATTCCTCACTGAGAAAGGTGATTATTCAGGCTTTTGACATGTGTCGCACTGATGTGACTGGACAGTGTAGAATCGAATGTAGGCGTTAACTTGAGGAATAGATTTGTGGGAATGAAGATTTGGGGCGCGGCATTGTATACACGTGAATCCTGGACTGTGGGAAAACAGTAAAACAAGAGAATAGAAGCGTTGCAGACGAGGTGCTATAGAAGGATGCGGAAAAGTAGGTGGACTGATAAGAAACGGGAAGTTTCTCCACTAAATCGGGGAATACAGTAAGTTGACATACATGTTGACAAGAAGAAGGGACAGGATGACAGAATACGTGCTAAAAAATTACAAACTTACTGCCTCGTTTGAACACAGTTCGAAAGTGGGATGCTGGGGTGGTTCCTTTGAAAAGGAAGGCCGATTTCCTTCCCCATCCTTCCCTAATCCGAACTTGTGCTCCGTCTCTAATGACCTCGTTGTCGACGGGACGTTAAATTGTAATCTCCTCCCTACTTTTAATATGGTGTATCAATTGATAATACTACTCACAACGTGATATCTAGAGCCTGCGTCATTTCTTTCTGACTTGATGATATAAATAACCCAAATGTATAAATAGTCTATCTGATAGCACTGGGTGAAGTAAAACATCCCTTTATGTTGTTTCCTTTACTCTACAGTTTTCACTGTGCAGCTATTGCCATTTAAACTCTAATGCCCTCCCTACTTTTAATGTGGTGTACCAATTGATAATACTATTCACAACGTGATATCTAGAGCCTCCGTCATTTATTTCTGTCTTGATGATATCAATAACCCAAATGTATAAATAGTCTATCTGATAGCACTGGGTGGAGTAAAACATCCCTTTTATGTTGTTCCCATTGCTCTACAGTTTTCTCTGTGCAGCTATTGCCATTTTCAAATGTATGCTTCAGTACGAAGTACTAGAATACCTCTACTCAGATCAGACAGAGAACACTTCAGATTACACGCGCAGTAGTACATTGTAGGACTATAGTATGACATACTTTACGACGCACTACATTCCTGGAAAGATGAGGGGCGTTTGGAGAGTTGGTAGTACTTCTAAGGCATTTCATGCATCATGGTCAATGTAGTAAATGAAACTACATAACTTTGTTTACTTTATCTATTACATACCATCGATCAAGAGAAGAGGAAGGAAAGAGGGACTATTAGGGTTAACCATCCTGTTAATATCGGGATTATTAGAGGTGGGAGAACAGAGGAGACCAGTATCGTATACTTTCTTTGCTACAGGTCTGACAGCGCCGGTCGTGAAATCCGTACCAGTCGATGATCAGACCATAGGAGAAGTTACCGTTGGACCCACCTGCATCGCTGATATTTAATAATTAATAGATGTATAATTCTAAATAGATCATCTGTTGTGAGACGATAAATCAGTTAGCATGCAGTGTTATTCAGCTGCCCCCTGCGTATGGGTTTCATGCGACCTGCAAGATCTTCAAATACCACTACCATATTTTCATATTCTCTTGCTCACTGTGAGTCAACTACGAACCCAACAGAAAATGAACAGAACTTTTTCGTGGGAAATTAATGTAGTTAAATTTTATACTGGAATACGTTTTCGCAACAGACTGTAGTTGTCAAATTATTCAAGAAAAACTAACAAAGTGGTCTTTAAACTTGTTTTTCTTTTTTAACACCACATAAACATTGACCTCCAGGGAAAACGTATCCCACTCCAAAATTAACTACATTAAATTTCCCACAAAAAGATAGTTTGCATGTAGCAAGTGAGAGAGTGTGAAAATCCTGCGCATTGTCTCTGGAGGTGTTGCGAGTTGCATAAAACTCATAGTTAGGGGCAGTCGAATCACCCTATATAGTCACCTGCCGAACTGTGGAGCGTGTTGTATCTGTCAAGCTATTAATGGCATCTGATTACAGCAGAGAAGTTTGTTATATAGGCCTCAGCAGAGGATACACACACGTAGGTCCCACTTCCCAGTAGATCGGCTGCAGACTGAATACAAGTAGACTAAGTCCCTCGACAGGATTAATATTTACAGAGGAATCGTCTTGCATACGTTGCTATTGCAAGGTGATGCTGACTTCTTTGTTTATTTATAGTCACAATCACATGTTTATGACACAGTCATAGTCAGTTTTGGCCAAACAATGACCATCTTCAGATGCTAAAGGCGGCATACTCTGAACATAGGATCATGCATTGTAGTTTGACAACGCATGAACCTGTGTTCAGTGTATGCCGCATTTAGCTTATGAAGATGGTCACTGTATGAGCGAAACCGGTTATGACTGTGTCATAAACATGTGATTGTGTCTATAAATAAACAAAAAATTTTTTACAAGAGCATCAGTCACGCACTCCATAGGCAAAATGTCGTTTTTCCAAGATGCAGACTTCGTTTGCCTTGCTTTTCTTGATTGATTAGCTCTTCAGTTCTCTGGTAGCTCTGCCTTTATCTAAAAGGTGTTAGTGCTCTAAATAAGCTTTCTTGTGCCCAGCTTACGCATTGTTACTACACTCTGTATGATCAAAACAATGATGGCGTCCTCCTCTCTCTACGATTTCATTCTGCTATATTGGCGCTTTGGACTCCCAGTTCTTACGACGTGTAAGCAGGTAACTCTATCTAGTGGCAGCATTTCATGTAACATTAGCAGTCCTTTCTGACCGGCTGTTGCATACTGACTTGCTTTGTTCGTCTCTTGTGTTACCAAGGAAAGAGTCCCAATTTCTACTCCATTCCCAAGTCTTCAGTACATTCAACCGCAGTCGTGAGAGAGAAAGCATCAACGATCTGTCTCTTAGGGATGTCGGGCATTTCTCATCGTTTTCTGTGCAATACTGCGACAGAATCTTGCGAACTATTGTCCAGTCCAACAGCCAATATTTCGTCAATGATTTCGTGTTCCAAGCTGATAATGCCGAATATTACCGCCCCCATCCAATGAATATCGACCTCCAGGGTGCAGGAGTCAACGAAATGGAATACGCAGCAGAATCCGCACACCTGAAAATGATTTAGCACGTTTGGGAAGAGCTGAATGTTGGAGGACGTCGTCGCTGAAACCTTCCTCTCACTGGATGACTTTGTGACGGCAGTTATTCAAGAGGGCTAGGGTTTGAACAGCAGCGTCCCGACCTACATGTGGGTAGCATGCCAAGGAAGATTTTGGCATTTTACGAGGTACAGGGTGAACCAATACGGCATTTCGTTTATTCCACATTGCAGTACCATATTTCATTCAAACCAGAGTTATGTTCTCTGCTGTAGCAGTGGTAGCAAGAATCAATACGCATTTTTACCCGCTATATCATGACAAGTGGTCATGCTGCTGTATGTAGCTTTATTAAAAGAAGCTACACAGATATTATCCAACTGAATAACATTACGAGAGTCGGCGGAAATCGCTGATCAATGAGCCGTACCCGATAAACTTGCAGTAGAATTTGTGAGGCAGTCGGGTCTTTGTTCTTTGAAGTTAGCTTGACGTTGTAGAGTGAATAAAATAGAATCATTCGTTCCAGAAACTATAGAGTATCAGAAAAATACTTGGGGCAACTTCTGATGATACACAAATTGTCTTCCGCCAGTGAAAGATAGTTATATCAGTCAAAATGGGAGCGTTGCATGAAACTGTGAGCAGATATTTCGGACTTCGAATAAACGTGCACTTACTCAAATCGCTGGTTCTCATGTGCCAATAACTTTACTAAAATTTCAACTATACGCTTTTGTTGGTTATATTCCACAGCTTTGATAAATCGTAGAAATGACATATTGTAACATGTGAAGCTGTTGAATAATTTGTTTTCAATTTTGACCGGTTTCGGTCAGAGACCATTTTCCAGGACCTGTTGCACAACGTTACGGATACAGGACAAGTTTCATGCAAAAGAGCCATTTAAAAATTGTGCTAAGAAATATACAATACTTAGTTTTTGTTGATAACAGATGTAATATACAGTATATCTTACAGAACAGCAGAATATTTTGCTTTGCAAAGGTAGATACATGTGTCCATTATACAGCTATCCAAAGAATCTATGAAATAAAATGGCAAAAAATTGCTATAATGACCATTGTTAACTTCATGATACAATATAAGGAAATTTTTAATACCTTCTTTTGTTTTCCGGTTTTTGCCATTTATTTTTCATATATTTTGGATAGCTGTGTGATGGATACTACACGCACCTACCTTGGCATAACAAATATTATTTAAAATGTTATATTTTCAAAACTGTTTTATGAGATATTATGGGACACCAGTTGCTGATTAAAACAATTTTCAAATATCGTTGTTGCATGAAACTTTTCCTGTATCCATAACGTTGCAAGACATGTACTGGAATATGGTCTCTGACCGAAACCGGTCGTACAATTGACACGCTCAGTGTCAGTGGTGAAATTATATACAACACAAGCTACGACCAAGAGATGGGACATCCAGTAGGACAACGAGACAACTTTTAGAATATCTGATCTAAGCAAACCTCTCTGCCAGTGCTCAATGGACCACCGAGTGCAGGCTGTTAAGATCTAGGCTATTTATCGTACTTAGCTCACCATACACAACTTTTCTTGAGGAACAACTTACGATGCAATAATGTGTTGGGATCAGAAGCTGAATGCTATAAAGGAACGTTCACTAGGTTCATCAACTGATACCTCGTGGAAATTGTTTTATATTAAACAGTTCCTTAACTACTATGAGCAGCATAGTGAACGCATTATTATAGCCAAGATAGACACAAAGCCAACACCCGCGACAGTAGAACAAATTTATATAACAACAAATTCCGCAGATGATGAAGAGAATGAAGGAATGTACGGTGAGGTAAACTAAATTATTCAGATATTCAGATAGTTAACGGAGACGAAAACTTAATTGTGTTGTGGGACTGAAATTTCATACTAGGAAAACGAAGATAAGGAAATATAATATACTAATAAGGATTGGGGGAAAGGAATGGAACAGGAAGCCGCATGGTACAATTTTGCATAGAGCGTAATTTAATCATCGCTGGCACTTGGTTTAAGAATCATGAAAGAAGGTTGTATGCATGCAGGAGACCTAGAGACACTGGAAGGTTTCAGATTGATCATGTACTGGTAAGGCAAATATTGTGGAACCAGATTTTGTGTTATAAGGTATTTCCAATGGCGTATGTTGACTGACTACAGTTTACTGTTTAAAACTGAAGAAATTAAGTAGATGTCACCTGGGTAAGTTGAAAGAACCAGAGGTTGTTGAGTCTCAGAGGGAACATTAGGCAACAGTTGACTAGAACATGGGAAAAGGATATAGTAGAAGACGAATGGTTAGCTTTCAGAGATGAAGTAGTGAAGGCAACAGAGGATCAAATAGGTAGAAAGACAAGACCTAGTATCCTTGAATACTGAATTTAATTGATGAAAGGCGAAGCTATAAAAATGCACCAACTAAAGTAGGCGAAAAAAATGAGACTGAGAGGAAGTGTAAAATGCCTAAGCGGGAATGGCTGGAGAACCAATGTAAAGATTTAGAGGCATAGTTCTCTAGAGGAAAAATAGATATTAAAATATGGAGAAAATAGAAGCAGCTGTATGAATAACAAGAGCTCAGATGGAAAGCCAGTCCAAAGCAAAGAAGGGAAGTTGAAAGGAGGAAGGTATATATAGGGTCTACACAAGGGAGATGAACTTGACGGCAATGTTACAGGCTTGTGGACAACAACATTTCTGGAATACACTAACCTGCCCAGAGTCTTTTGAGGAAGAATGGCCTGCCATTCCTCCAGGGACGTTAAGATACAGAAGCCAAACTATCACCAGCAGAGTTAAAGCCGTCATAAAGGTGAAGAGTGGACACGCTCGACATTAATGTCCACTAATACGAGTCCTCGTACTTTTGATAGGATTGTTTTCTCCGAAATTCATTTCATGGTGTTTGTCATATGGTATTACTGTTACCACTATCAAGTACCCTCATGTCTGTCCTAACCGCGTACGGTACCTTGGAGGATCGACTAGCGGTAAGCCTCCGTATCGTCTATAGTTCCTTAAATTCCCACTGTTGTCATTTCCCGAAATGTATTTGGGAGCAAGTAATTAGTCTCCAAAACGAATCTTTCACTCCGAAGTTTGGAGTTTGTGCTGTCTAGAAACCTCCTGGCAGATTTAATCTGTGTACCACATAGGGACTCGAACACAGAACCCTGTCACTCGTGGCAATGCTCAACCAACTGAGCTACCCTGGCGCAACTCATGACCTCACCCTCACCGCTTTACATTTAGCAGTATCTCCGTCACATCTTTACAACTTCACAGAAGTTCTTCCCCATATCTTGCTGGACTAAGGAGATATGAAGTGCAGGTCCTGAAGGCGAAGCTGGCTCAACGGATCGCGGTGTCATCCTCTGCCTTCAGCGTCATTTATTGCCGCATGGAGGGGCATGTGGTCATTACACTGCTCTCCCCTCTCTTGACCGTATCACCACTACTAATTGGTGGAGTAGTTCTTTAGTTGGCCTCACGAGGCTACGCTCACTCGGTACCAACCCTCCCAACAATGAAAACTCCATGGCAGTACTGGGAATCGAACCTGGTCTACCTGCACGGCAGGCAGCTGCTCCGACCGCTCAACTACGGGAATTGGTAATTTGTGGTAAGTTCAATGGGACCAAACTACTGAGGTCATCGGTCCCTAGCCGGCCGGGGTGTCCAAAGTAACTGTTTTTATTACGTAAACTGAAGATGGAGAAGGCGAAAGGAAAGGAATTAATGATATCAGCTGCATCGGGACTTCATGCAAAATCAGCGGCGATGAGTCAAAATGAGTACTAGACCAGGACTCGAACCCGGAATTTTTTGCTTACTATGCACTTGTCTTAGCACTTGACCAGCCAAACACAGTGTTTATCGCAAATGTGCAGACTATCTCTGCACCTTCCTTGGCCGACTGACACTCCTGTCCAGCGTCATCTATCTGCAGTCTCTGTCCGTGACCTTCCTGCTTGCCAGTTTTGGATCCCCGCTAGAAGTCGAACGTAAATGTGCATCTGCACTGAAGATTTTGTGTTCATTGCCCATCGAGGTGAATAAGTTATACGAATGTGTGGTGTTTGTTGTTCTGAATATGTCCGAAAGAACAGATACCATGCATTCATGTAACTGATTCACCACGATGGGAAATGAACCTCACTATCTTCAGTGCAGATGCACATTTACTTCAAACTCTAGTAGGAATTAATTGGAGAACATCGGATATGTGGACAGGTATTGCAGATAGGTGCCACTGGGTAGTGTGTGTGTGTGTGTGTGTGTGTGTGTGTGTGTGTGTGTGTGTCGCCCAGGAAGCATGCCGAGATAGTAGACGCATGGGCGATAAATACTGTGCCCAGATGGCGCAGTGGTTAATGCGACTGCCTTAGTAAGCAGGAGGGCCCGGGTTCGAGTCCTGTTCTGGCACGTCGCTGATTCCGCATAATACCCCAATCGGTCTGATGTCATATTACCTTCCCTTTTCTTTCCTTTGTCTCCCCTCAACCCTCAGTTTACCGTAATATGTAACACAGCTGTGGATTTCGCGAGGTGTCTGCTCCTTCGGACGTGTCCGAAAGAACAGACACCGTGCATCCGTATATTCTTTTTCTGTAGGTAACGAGTTGTGATTTCATTCAGGAATTTCGACACTATCATCATTAAATATTTGTTTCTCGTATAGTTTTATTCCTTAAATCGTTACTTATGATTATACATATCCCCTGAAGTTTTGTGAGGTTCTTCTCAGTGCCTCTGTCTCTGTCGTACTAAATTTCACTTCCTGAATTGTTTATGAAGAAGATATTCTGAACGAATATTTTGGATCTTATCACAATATTTTTCATAGAAATTAATGCGGTAGTATGCGGGCCGGCCGCGGTGGTCTAGCGGTTCAGGCGCTCAGTCCGGAACCGCACGACTGCTACGGTCGCAGGTTCGAATCCTGCCTCGGGCATGGATGTGTGTGATGTCCTTAGGTTAGTTAGGTTTAAGTAGTTCTAAGTTCTAGGGGACTGATGACCACAGATGTTAAGTCCCATAGTGCTCAGAACCATTTGAACCATTTGTAGTATGCGGATCGTTGCAATGTATGTTCACTTCCTCAGGTCACTCTAACGTCGTGCATGTGTTGCTATATCGAATTAAATTGCAAGAAGGAAAAAAATTTGACGCAAAAAGAAGCCTCATATCAGTAGATTTCGTAGGGGTCAGAAAAAGTGTGATGGAAGAAACATGAATTTTTCCTCTAGTTGATACAGAAGGATCGTATATCTGGTGTCTAACGAAAAGTTTTACTTCAAGCTCTGCACAAACAGCAGTATTTCACTGGAACATGCCATTGCAACTCTGTTCTGTGTCCTCTGTTTTGTATGTAACCGAAAAGAAGATGGAAAACTTTTTGGTAATTAGCCTTAAATTAAAGATGAGTGCTGTCTGTTTTGTAATCTTGAATAGAAATAAAATCTAATGTCATAGGCGGATTGTGTTATAGAAGAGTACTGTTCTTTTGTGTGAATTTAACAGTTTTTCGACTTAAATTTCCTAGGTAACATGAAGACTGCTCGAGTATGTTTCATCCATGATCGACAGTTTACAATGAGGAATTTGTCTTTACCACGGCGTATGGGGAATCATGAAAAATTGTTTGGGGAAGTTTTCGTTGCACATCCAGTATTTCCCCAGGGGGGGGGGGGGGGCTTCTGCGTGAAACTTAACCAGATTAAGTGCAGTTACCGAAATATTTCTTCTATCTCAGACGTTTCATAATTGTTTGTTCATTAAATGGGTTATATTAACATTTCGTGTTATACCTTTTTTTCTACTCGCTGAGTTACTCAGCTCCCTTTGTAATTCTGTAAAGGCGTTTTCAGCCTTTAAACTATACTTCTAAGCTCTTATGCAGACAAATTGTTACCATGTCTGCTGTCAAACAAAATATTGTCTCTTACTTCATGTATTAAACAATGTTCATCACAATATTCTCCAGTCTATATTTTGAATGTTAAGTAGTCGGTTTGTATTTGAGGCTATTAGATGGCACTTTTGGCGTAGTGTTCACCTGCCCGCAATTGCTAACGCGAATGTCTCAGTCTGACGCAACCGCAACTCGACATGTGTGAGCAGCCCATAGTGTTTTCTGTTTTAATGTTTTGTGACTAACGGGTTATCGCTTAATATTTATTTTATACGTGACATGTACGTACTATGGGTTTTCTTTTTATACTGCTAGTCAGTACTTACACATAAATTTTTTTTCTTAAATCTTTGTACTTATGTTATAGGCCAGTTTTGATGTTTTATTTCTGATGAAGGCGCTGTTAGTAGTGGCCGAACCCTAGGTCAAGAAGACTTCATTTCTGCGACCGAGGGCTGTAATTACCTTAATTTTACTTTGTAACGGACGGTGACATCGCAGACATGTTTAACAATTTAAGATTAAGTACTGCCATTTCTTTTATGTCGATGACAGGGAGTTCAGTGTGGGAAGCTACTCTAACTAATATGGAATGTACAACCACACGTGATTAGAATGGAATACAGAACCACGGCGACTAATATTGAAATTACGAGTACACCTGACGAACATTGAATTTTTCACCATAAAGTTCATCTGACAAATGTTTTATATTGTATCTGACTAATACTGAATGATGCATCTGACCGACATAAATTAGTTTAGTGCAACGGAAAACAAAGCTATCCGAAAACGGATTAAACAGTAGAGCTCACTAAAAGCATCCATGAACAACTCGATGCAGAATCAAACAACTATAAATGTCTATGCAACATGAGAGAGTTCTTCCACGTACACTAATGATGACGATGAAGTCCCATACTCCTTTTGACAGAGTGTAGGCGAACGATGCGGGAGACCCGCACCGCACATACACTGACGAAAAATAATCGCAACGACAAGAAGGAGTTGTGCAACGTGAACGACAATTGGTAGACGTGTTGCTACACCTGAAACATGATGTCTGTTCATATTTCACACCATACGTTTGAAAGTGGCACTAGTAGAGTTACTATGAGAATACAAATCAGAATTGCTCTAAACACACGCTGAAACGGTTGTGAGTGTTAGTTACACATAAAATAAGGATTGGACGTGGTGAGTTGATATGTCAAGATTGCCTCTAAGGCAACAAAGACACCATTATCAACACCTCACTGAGTTTGAACGAGGTCGTGTAATAGTTCAACGAGAAGTTGGATGTCCCTGCTGCGACATTGCAGGTAGACTTGGCGGGAATGTAGCCATTGTACCTATTGGCAGCGCTGTTCACGAGAATGTACGGTCGCAGTAAGCCCCGTCTTCAGATGGCCACGTGCCACTACCGAGAGGGAAGACCACTGTGTTCGGCGTATGGCTCTGTCGCATCGAACTCCATCTATAGTAGCGATATGAGCAGCAGTTGGCACCACAGTGACACAAAGAATTGTGACAAAGTTTATACTTCAAGAGCGGCTGAGAGCCAGACGCCCCGTAACGTGCGCTCCACTGACCCCAAACCACCACCACTAGTAGTTTCTGTGGTATCAAGCGACAGCTCGTTGGTGGGCAGGGTGGAGGTCTGTTGTGTTTTCTGATGAAAGGTCATTCTGCCTCGGTGCCAGTGAAGGCCGTGTGTTGGTTAGGAGGACAGTTGAGGACCTCTCACCAATCTACATGCGTGCTACATACACGAAGACCTGGAGCTGTGATCTGGAGTACAATTTCGTATGACAATTGGAGCACTCTACTGGTTATCCAACGCACCCTGACTGCAAAACTGTACGTAAGTCTGGTGATTCGAGAATTTATGCTGCCATTCATGATGAGCGTTCCAGAGGGTGCTTTCCAAAAGCATACGCTCGCCCACCTACCGCTGCTGCAGTTGTATCTCAACACGCCCTACAGAGTGTCAACACGTTGCCTTGGCCTGCTCTATCACTACATCTGTCTCCAATCGATCACATATGGGATATGCTCGGACGATGACTCCAGCGTCATCCACAAACAGCGTTAGCTGTCCTTGTATTGACTGACCAAGAGCAGCAGGCGTGGAACTCCACACCACAAACTGACATCAGGCACCTGTACAACACAATGCATGCACAGAATATGATTTTCACTCTGCAGCGGAGTGTGTGCTGTTATGAAACTTCCTGAGAGATTAAAACTGTGTGCCGGACCGAGACTCGAACTCAGGACCTTTGCCTTTCGCGGGCAAGTGCTCTACCGTCTGCGCTACCCAAGCACGACTTTGGAAGATAGGAGACAAGGTACTGGCACAACTGAAGCTGTGAGAAGGGGTCGTGAGTCATGCTTGGGTAGCTCATATGGTAGAGCACTTGCTCGCGAAAGGCATAGGTCCCGGCACACAATTTTAATCTGTCAGGAAGTTTCACAATGCATGCAAGTTTGCATGGTTGCATTCAATATTTCGGCTGTTAAACCCATTATTAATATACCAGCGTTTCACATTTGTAATGGCTTGCCTCGCGTGTACATTAATCTGTGATCTTGCAATGTTACGTCGAGAAATATATTCCCGAAATTTCATTACTGTAGATTGATTACTTTTTGATGATGCTGTTTTTTTCTCTCAGAGTATTTAGGCCTCGTTATCCACTACCTGGTACGACAAAGGACTCAGTGGTTACTAGACACCATGTGTAATGCAAAATCTGAAATTTACGTGCACACTAGATATTCCAACGTAACGAAATTATATTCATTTAGGAAATACACGGCAGAGAAGCGGCCACAGTAACGGCATTTGAATTCACCCAAAAGGACATGTCAAAACAACCAACGTCTTGCCGCCCTAAAGCACCAAGCATTGTAAATATAGAAAACATAATCCTAAAAACTTGTAAGGAAAACCATTTACATGGTGTAACCTCCCCACCGTAATTTAATAGGAAATGACTGACAATACTTAATACAAATGGGAGCCGAGTATAACCTTGCCACCGAAATTTTAAAGTAATGACAATATTATTTAATAGAAATGGGACCCAAACGTAACCTCTCTAGCAATTAAATTTAATGACAATAAAACTGATAATCGCAATCTGACTCAAATATAAATTCTTCACAAAAAATTAAAGTCCATTCAGTGATAAGAAAATTCAATTAAACCGAAATATCGGTCTTTGGTCCTGTGTAAAACAATCAGAATTAAAGTCTTACCTCAGAATAACTGGATGTCAAATTTCTGCTCTTATTTCTGCGCACGGCTTGGAGGAACTGCATTGCAAATAATAATATTCCTTTTTTTTGTGAATTTACTGCAATTTTTCTTCAAAAGAAGTGGAATGAAATGGGAAGTGCAACGAAATCTTTAGTTCAATAAAAAATAAAATTTTTTGAAAAATGCTTTTGAAATCAAAATTATTATTGGGGGACTTGTTGGAGATTGATTACAATAAATAAGTTTTACATTGTCTAATGATTATATTAATTAACAGTATACCTCATTCAGCATCTTGACCAGTGTTGCCGACCGCCTACATCACACAACTGCACTGGGCTGCTACTACTGACCGACCGCTCTGCATGACGACTACTGACTGAGTACTGCTCTGCAACTAAACAGAGCTACAGACTCGCAACGACTACTGACAGAGTACTGCTCTGCATAGCGACAACTAGCGAACTGCTCGCAACACTCGCGCGGTCAAGCGCATACTCTCTGGTCAGAGACGCTGCAATGCCTCGCCATCGCTGCTGCGTTACATACGTGTTTCATAACCCTCCACTGGGGGGGCAAAAATTTGGCAGCGATGGTGAGTCATTTGGACTTGGCAATCGCGGCAAAATTTTTAATTAATTAATAAACTTCTACAATTTACAGAATATTTAGATGTAGTACATGAATTAGATGTTGTGCACACGCACTAAGTACAAAATATATCAGACAAAGACAAAATGTGAGTACAAAACATAGTAACAAATCAGAAAAATGTATATACAAATTATTTGATAGGTAACAAAGTGCACAGGCACTGAAAAATTCTTTAGCATATTCAGAACAAATAAACAGACTGGCAAAATATTATGTTGACAAGTGACATGAGTGCACTCGCACTGGAGTTGAGAACAAATCAGTAAATGATGAAATGTATATACAATTAGTAACAAATGACATAAGTGCATACGCATTGAAGTATTGAATATACAGTATAGTACAAATCATATTGAAAAATAAGAAAAGTGCACAGGCACTGAAGTTCAATAGAAAACATATTAACACCTAACATAAGTGCACATGTACTGTAGTTCAGAACATATCATAAAAATAAAAATGTATATACAATATAAAAGACAAGAGTGTACATATACTGTACTTCAGAACAAATCGAAAAATGTCTTTAGCATTTTGGCAATAAATAAACATAATGGCAAAAAAATCATGTCCAAAGTGCACACGCACTGAAGAAATATCTTTAGCATTTTCGCAACAAATAAACATAATGGCAAAAAAATCATGTCGACCAGTGCCATAAGTGTACTCGCACTGGAGTTCAACAAATCGAAAAAATGTATAACCTATGAACATAAATGATGTTACCAAAAAAAATTTTTTTTTTCTTTATGTGACAAGAATCAGGATAGGAAAGGGAAGGATTGCATCATGGTTGTAGCACTTTAGATTGCACACAGCTGTTCTGAAAGTCCATATCTTTCCACAGAAGTACAACACCAAGTGACACAACTTGAAGATCTTTTCCCATCAGAATTTATCAGTGTAGCCAAGACACTGAACTGTCGTAGTAATGTTCCATGTTTTAATTTTGGCAGTACATTAGGTACACCAAACAGTGGGACCATAATAACGTCTTCATTGCTCACGGTGGTGGACAGCATGTCATGTCAACACCACGCTCTTACAAGGCACACCAACGTAGAATTAGTGCAAAACTAAAGATAGTGCTCCATGATCACTGGGATAAACAGGACAAAATGGACATTGCAGTAATTCAGGGTAGTCAGCTTATGAGGTGAAGGACATCAAGTCACATAATATTGACAATTACAGACTTAATTAGCAGTTTGTGGCATTCATAGCCCAGTTATTGAACATTTCTGTACCAAGTATGTAGTATTACAGAAATATGTTCATTAATTGTTTTACATAGAATCAGTAGTCTTCTTTTCCTAGTTACAAAATGTAGCATGGTTAATTAATCATTTGTCATTCCAATATAGTAAGAATCATTAGCCTTCTCCTGATTACAAAGCATTATGAAACAATCACATTCTTTTCCAGTTACAGAGTATAATTAAGAATCATTAACCTTCTCCTAATTACAGTTAATTAATCATTTGTCATTCCAATAATAATCATTAGCCTTTTCCTAATTACAGTTAATTAATCATTTGTCATTCCAATAATAATCATTAGCCTTTTCCTAATTACAGTTAATTAATCATTTGTCGTTAATTAATCATTTGTCATTCCAATAGTAAGAATCATTAGTCTTCTCCTAATTACAAAGCATTATTAAACAGTCACATTCTTTTCTGGTTACAAAGTATGAACATTGAAAACAAGAGCTAATTAATGGCATAATTAATAACAATTCATCGAGTGACATTAATTATTGGCACTCAGTGGCCACCAAGTATTGAATAGAATAAAACATAGTTCATCATTCAGTATTATTCAGATCATTATGAAGTCATTATTAATAATCAGCTAATTACAATGAAAGCATTAATAATCATGGGCATTATAAGTAGTCTCATTACAATAAACAGTGTTCCTCATTCAGTAGTATTCAGATCATTACAAAGTCATTATTAAAATCAGTTAATTACAGTCATAGCATTAATAATCACGGGCATTATAAGTAGTCTCATTACAATAAACAGTGTTCCTCGTTCAGTAGTATTCAGATCATTACAAAGTCATTATTAAAAATCAGTTAATTACAGTCATAGCATTAATAATCATGCGCATTATAAATAGTCTCATTACAATAAACAGTGGTAGTTATTAGCTAGTGATAAAGCATTATTTTATATATATACCTTTTTTTTTGTCTCATTAAGAAGTCATTACTGAAGTGACATACTATTCAGAGTTGATCAGTATTATTCAGAATTTTCTCAAACTGGTATCACTACTTGGGACTGGTAATACATTTTTTTTTTTTTTTTTGTTAGCAATGCATTGCGTTGGGATCGATAATTAATTGCTGAGGCATAACACTACTTGCTTTTGACCTACTGCTGCAAATGAGGATAGGTAATGCCATTCGTCATGAGTCAGCTGTAGCAAGGTTATGTAACAAGGCAGTATATGTGATCACATTTATAAATGATAAACACAAATGGGTAAAAAAAAATGCAAGTACTAGAACAGGTATAATAAGTAACAGGTTTAGTAAGTATCATGAAAAGCTTCTCCTGAAAAAATACAAAATGGATTATTCAGCTGAAAGAAGAAACGCACACTATGCTGAAAAGTAGTGAACTTCGAATTAACAGGTAGTGAAATGTGTATAAAAATGTGTTCCATAGCTGTCCTTTCCAAAACTTTCCGTCATCCTACTATGCAATGTAACACCTGCTGTCAAAGCAAACTGCAACAAATACTTAAATAACTACGTAGCATAAATACATAACTTCAACACTATCCTCATCTGTAAAGAAAACTTCATTATCCATATCATCATAACTTCATTATCATCATCACCTGTAAAGAAAAACTTCATTATTCATAATACCATTTCCCTCATCATTATTCATCAGTATTCATTATCATCTGCAAAAAATCACTTCATTACTCATTATACAACTATTCCTTATCTCTAGCATATTTCATCACTAAAACTAAGGTGTGTAGTTCAGTCTGACAGCCTGCATCAATCACCTTGTATTCTGAAAGAAAAAATTAGTTAAGACTGCTATTCTGTGATGAGTATTGTATATTCTTGTTAATGCCTGCCAATCCTGATCCATTTACTCTTCCTCATAAAGTTATTGCATCTTCTTTCGTTTATTCCGTAGGTGAAATTCCCATTTCTGTTGAATTTATCTCTTACACGCATCATTTCTTTCTGAAATTGATGAACAAAGATTAATGTGTTGCATTTAAATCATATACCCACTAAATAATGACTGGTTAATGGTGACGCAATTAAGCATACAGCATAACATGACAGAAAACGTAATGTGTCAAAGACATTGACAGTGTTCAGATGCAAAAATGTACACAGAATAATACAATGCAGCAGCAAAAAAATGTAAAACAGTCACGATGTTGAGATGTCATAAGGCAAAAAAATGTCAAAGTCAACTGGTGTGTGTTATATCTTAACTATTTCACAGTGCATTCAAACAAAACTGGAATACAATCATACATAAAAAGACAAAATGTGACGTTCGTTGTGTTCAGCTTGTATGTAGTGTAGTTAATCGAGGCGAGAATTAAAGACTTTAATGAAAAAATGTAATGAAATTAACACGTCATTAGCTAACATTGCATAATTAGTCGTAAAGTACGTAAGTTCATCTGGAAAAATATGCACGGTCTGATGTGTAACGACAAGAAAAGCGACCTGCTAACCTTACCTTGCCGGGCACTTGCCAAGAAAAAATACGATAATCATCAGTAATTAGTCAGGTGAAATAATTGCGTTAGTAAATGGCATCATAGTGTGTTGAATCATAAAGTGTCTTCACTCAATAAACGGTTTAATGTTTGAGATATGGTGATTGCCTTTCGATTTTTTGGTTCTCAAAGTTTCGACGTGTACAACATTGGGGTGAGGGATGCTGCGAATCCGATATGGACCTGCGTATAGAAGTTCAAATTTACTGCACTTACCTTTTAATTTGCTGGATAAATAGTGTGTACGTATTAATATCTTCTGTCCAACGTGAAAGTCGCGGCGTGTACAAACCTGTTTTTGCTGTCTTCTCCTGCGCTCTGCGGCACGTTTGGTGTTGTTCAGCGCAATGTCAATTATTTCGTGGTGTCGTAGGCGACGACTTTTGGGAAATTTTACTAATTCTTTAATTTTGTTTGGTGGTTCAACGTTTTTCAGTATAACAGACGGAGATAGCATAGTGGATTCATTGGGAATGGAATTAATTACGTCTTGGAATGAGAGTATGTGTGTATCCCAATCAATATGTCTTTTGTGGCAGTATATTCTACACAGTTTACCAATTTCTTTCATTAACCTTTCACAGGGGTTCGAAGAAGCGTGGTACTTGGATATATAGATCGGAGAAATGTTTCTGGCTCGTAACATGCGTGTCCATACGCTACTACGAAATTGAGATCCATTGTCAGAAATTACTTTCATCACATGCCCTACATGAGATAGAAAATGTTTTACAAATGCTTTCGAAACAGTTTTAGCAGTAGCTTTGCGTAATGGAGTGAAAGTAACAAATTTTGAAGTGAGCTCAACAGCGACAAAGATGTAGCAAAAACCTCTGTTAGTTCTCGGAATCGGACCAAAAATATCTACTGCGGCCATGTGTCTTAATTTAACAGGTACAATGGGATATAATGGAGGAATATGTGAAGTGGTGTCTGATTTAGCTTTCTGGCAAATTTTACAAGACGCTAAAACTCGTCGTATACGTTTCTCCATGTTGGTAAAATAACAGTTCTGTCTCAGTATCAGAAAACATTTTCGTGCTCCGTAATGTGCGTAACTTAAATGAGTGTACCAAATTAATTTGTTAACCAGTTCGTCAGGAATGCATAATGACCAATTGTTGCTGTCAGGATGAGAGCGGCAAAACAGAATGTCATTGCGTACAGTGTAGTGGTTCCTAATCGTAACATTTTTCCTATCTTGCCAAAGGTGTTTAATTTCTTTCCACACATTGTCTTTATTTTGCTCCTTTGCTATGTCCTGTAATGACGATGAAATAAAGTTTTCAAATGCAACTTGCTGAATGTACATGACACTGAAATTTGTTTTGCAGAAGTTGGTTGCTACGTCTTGCTGATTGTTGCCGAGAGAACGCGATAGTGCGTCTGCTATAACATTTTGTGTGCCGGGAATGTGAACAATCGTAAAATTAAATTCTTGTAAATATACTTTCCATCTACTTAACCTGTCGTGGGTGAATTTAGCCGAAAGTAAAAATTGTATCGCTCTGTGGTCTGTGTAGACGGTGGTATGTCTGCCATAAAGAAAGTGCCTAAATCTCGTAAAAGCCCATACAACACATAATGTTTCAAGTTCTGTAACAGAATAATTTCGTTCAGCAGGTGACAAAATGCGGCTTGCAAACGCGATGTTTTTAATTACTGTAGAACCATCTTCTTCAATTTCCTGGAAAATGTGTACGCCTAAAGCGGTGTTAGAACTGTCGGTGGCAATGGAAAAATTTCTAGTAAGATCGGGGTGCGATAAAAGTGGAGCATTCAACAAAGCATGTTTCAGGTTCATGAATTCAGAGTGTGCTTGCTTATCCCAAGACCAAATACTGTTTTTACCTGTTAATTGGCATAATCTGGGTGTGTCTAAAGCAGAGTGATGAATAAATTTACGAAAAAAGTTAATTAAGCCCAAAAAACTGCGTAATTGCTTCTTCGTCGTAGGAACAGTAATGTCACGTAGAGCTTGAAGTTTTTCCGGATCAGGTGCAATGCCTTCTGCTGAAATTACGTGTCCAAGAAATTTTATAGAAGTTTTGCCACAATGCGATTTACTGAGGTTAACTGTAGGTCCTTGTGCATGCAAAGTTTGTAACAGACGTTCTAAAATCACATTGTGTTCAGACCAGTTAGCTTCTGCAATAAGAATATCGTCTACATACGTCGTAATTCTGTCCTTAATGCAAACGTGTGTCGGATGTCGTCAAAATTAATAACATTTTCGTGAAGAAGATTCTGCGTGTCAAAATTATTGCTTACGTTACTGTAATATGCTATCTGTGCTGTATCTGGTTAAAATCTATCGTACGTGTTATTATTTACGGGAGGATGCTGTGGCATATCCATTATATGAACTGCTCTGTTATTTCTTACTGACGTATTACGCTATAGATGACACCTATTGTTTGGATCATTCATGATTATTCGTTGTTGCTGATGTTCTTGCTGCTGAAAAGATCGACTGTTATTAAATGTACGCTGAAAATTGTGCTCGTTATTTTTACGTCTGTCATGATAGTAATTTCTATACGGCGCATTGCGATACGAGTTGAAATAGTGTGTTGTCTGTACGTAGTTATTTATTTGCTGCCATGCGTTACTATTTGTTGGGGCTGGGACTATACGTGCACGCGGCGAAACATTAAAGTTTGGTTGACCTTGTAGACTGCATTGTTGGTTACGTATGCTAAGCGGC
The DNA here is from genome assembly GCF_021461385.2 of Schistocerca piceifrons. Taxonomy (NCBI): domain Eukaryota; kingdom Metazoa; phylum Arthropoda; class Insecta; order Orthoptera; family Acrididae; genus Schistocerca; species Schistocerca piceifrons. Next base: position 138,509,218 of record NC_060144.1, read on the forward strand.
TGACTTTCATGCTATTGTGGTGAAAAACATCTATTGTTACAAAAAAATGCGTTTGCTGTTAATTTTACACATACTCATGATTACGATTTTATCTGTTATTAAAATTACGCTGGTTCTGGAGTGCCTACTGAAAATTGTCACATTCGGTAAAAGTTTGTCACATCGGGTTTTCATTGTCATTTTTCTTAATTCTAGGTAGAGCAATAGTTAAAGAGCTATTTTGATAGATATAAAGGATAGTATAAGAAAAGGCAGCAGTGCAGAAAACTAAAGATGAAACAGCACTACTACAGCTCGGGGCCCTATGCTCGCTACGGCACATATTCATTAAAGCGTAATGAATCCCCTGAGGTCTTTTACGCACTGCAAATAAATTTTAGCTTTTGCGTTGCAAGCAATAGCGGTAAAATTCCAAAAGTAAATCGCTGTATTCTTGCTAATTCCAGTTTCTGCTTAATACGAAATGCTGATGAAAATACAATAGCAAATTGTCGCCTGTGGTTCAAAGCTAGTTTCTGCATTACAGGCAATAGCGGTGAATGTACAAAGATAAATTGTCGTATACAGTGTAAAGCGTGTACCTGTACGCTGTCATTATTAAATTCCTTACATTTTCTTACAAATGCAAATTGCTCGAAATCTACGTTCTCGTCACTCAGTTTGATAACACGTTCAGGTTTGTGTGTGAATCTGTTCGTCTGTGTCATTTCGGATTTCAAGTTGCGTAGCTTTTCAGATTTTAAGTCGCGTGGCTTTTCGGATTTTAAGTCGCGTAGTTGCTGTAAATTGCTCACATTATACACGCTGCGTAAGTCTGACAAATGTTCGCAAAGTGGCGTCTGCTGTGATGTGTTATTAACTGAAATGTTTTTCATCTCTGTTACTTCTTGTTGTAAATTTGATAACTTCCTACGTAACGTGTTGTTAGATGAATCGATCTCATTAATTGTCTGCTGTAAATGTTGAAATTCAGGTGTTTGGTTAAATGAAACCGGTGCAGTATCGTCTGATTTATTGTCATTAGTATTTTCGATAACATCAATACGACTGGCCAATTCATCACATTTTTCAGTCAGTAATTTAACCTGATCATCGGTTTTAGAATCGGACGCATTAATCTGTTTTTGCAACTCACGCGTAGTTTCGCTCAGTTTTTTAACATCAGCTTTGATTACATCACAATCCTGTGTTAATTCTAATTGTTCGAATTTGTCTGTCACTGTTTGAATATTTACTGTGTGTGTATCTGTTTTTGATTTAAGATCAGAAATTTCATCCCGTAATTCCACGTTCAACTGTTCTATGGTATTAATTTTGTCGGACACTGTAGTAATATTATTGTCTACATACGTCTTCGCTTTCGCGAACATTTTACGTTTGTCCTCTTGTCTTTGTGCAGTGATTGTTTCCATAACCTGACGTTTGACTTTATTTTGATCCTGAATAAATTTGCGGAAACGCGTATCACTGTTTTGTATGTGTTGATTAAAGCGCTCGTTAATCTGAATGTTCTGCTGTTCGAATTTCGCGTCGATCTTTTCATCCATTGTGCGCGAAAGTTCTACCGTCATTGCTTTAAACTCGTCCCGTAATTGTGTAGCTTTTTCAGAGCATTGATTAGCGACTCCGCTAATTTCGTCTCTGAGTGTTTCTGTTGCGGCTGTTTGCATTTCTCTTAATTCCTGCGCAACAGACTTAATTTCTTGGCTATTTTTTCGTGAACAAGCCTCAATTTCCACGCGCAACTGTTCCTTAGTGTCATGGCACTGCGCGGCAACGGCTCTAATTTGTTCGCCAAGCTGTCTGGAATTGTCGTCTAATTTTTCATTTAAGTATTGTTTGAGTTTTTCGTTATCTTGTTTGTTATCTACACTGTGTTGTTTGACCTGTTCACTAAGTTTGTCTTGTTTTTTGTCATTATTGTCAAGTTTTTCATTTAAGTGTTTGTTATCTTCCCTAAGTTGTTTGAAATCTTCACTCTGTTTTTCATTCATTTGTCGTAAAAATGCCATAACTTGATCCCACCCAAAAGTAGCTGTTGCATTCTCAGTACTATGTGGTGGTATATGTGCAATTGTCATGTTTTGTGCGACCATTTGGTCATTCTGTATTATAGAGAAAGGTTTGCCAGTCAAATGTACACTGTCAGACACTATTTCAGAATTAAATAAATCCGTCGTACTTTCAGTACACTGACCATTTTCATTTGAAAAATTTGTCTGTACATTACTTAGATTTTCTAAATCGGGTGTGTTAAGCTCGGCAGCGCTCATTACTATAGACCGCTCCGCGTCATCAATTGTCGTCAAATTAACAGACGAGACAATTGAGTTCGTTTGTTCATCATTAAGATAAAAGTCATCATTAGTGGTTGTAATGCACTGATTGTTAGTGAACGCAGGATTGTCATCATTACACTGCGTGTCGCAATTACTATCGGTCACGCTGTTTAAGTCGGTAATTTCATTCAAAATACCTCGCGATACACTATTCATAGTCTTTCGCGGCATTTTCACAATAGTCACAATTATTCACAAAAGAAATAAGCACAAATACAGAAAGGCAACAAACAAATACAACAGAGCAACGAATTGCCGTTGACCTGTAGAAAGAAAGTCACAAGATTAGTAAAAGCGTTGCGCCAAATCCTAATTATATCTAAGCAAATAAGAGCAGATATCTGACTGTTGTTCAAAAGATTCTCAACGAAATTCGATCCTGGACTGGGTGTCGCCAAGTGTAACCTCCCCACCGTAATTTAATAGGAAATGACAGACAATACTTAATACAAATGGGAGCCGAGTATAACCTTGCCACCGAAATTTTAAAGTAATGACAATATTATTTAATAGAAATGGGACCCAAACGTAACCTCTCTAGCAATTAAATTTAATGACAATAAAACTGATAATCGCAATCTGCCTCAAATATAAATTCTTCACAAAAAATTAAAGTCCATTCAGTGATAAGAAAATTCAATTAAACCGAAATATCGGTCTTTGGTCCTGTGTAAAACAATCAGAATTAAAGTCTTACCTCAGAATAACTGGATGTCAAATTTCTGCTCTTATTTCTGCGCACGGCTTGGAGGAACTGCATTGCAAATAATAATATTCCTTTTTTTTTTGTGAATTTACTGAAATTTTTCTTCAAAAGAAGTGGAATGAAATGGGAAGTGCAACGAAATCTTTAGTTCAATAAAAAATAAAATTTTTTGAAAAATGCTTTTGAAATCAAAATTATTATTGGGGGACTTGTTGGAGATTGATTACAATAAATAAGTTTTACATTGTCTAATGATTATATTAATTAACAGTATACCTCATTCAGCATCTTGACCAGTGTTGCCGACCGCCTACATCACACAACCGCACTGGGCTGCTACTACTGACCGACCGCTCTGCATGACGACTACTGACTGAGTACTGCTCTGCAACTAAACAGAGCTACAGACTCGCAACGACTACTGACAGAGTACTGCTCTGCATAGCGACAACTAGCGAACTGCTCGCAACACTCGCGCGGTCAAGCGCATACTCTCTGGTCAGAGACGCTGCAATGCCTCGCCATCGCTGCTGCGTTACATACGTGTTTCAATGGTCAATAATCAAGGTAGCGCAATAACTGACAGGCACGTGGGCGTATAGCGAGCACTACTTATGAAAAAAAAAGAATTATGGATCAATTTACAAAATTTTGCCGAAATATGCGTTATCTGTAACAGCAAAAATAATAAATAGTTTATTCACTCTCGATCACGCAAACTTAGCGTGGCATAGTAAAATATTACCCAACCACTACCCATAACAGCAGCGGCATGATCTGCCTGATGTGGCGTCTTCAACACGAGTGTGTGTAAGCCAGAGCCTCCTTTGTTCACGCATTTCCGTAAAGTCCACTTTAAGTTCACTAACGTAGTATCCGAGATAAACCACTTCCCCTGTGATCACGGATTCCTGCCAGTTCGACCGTCTTACTGAAACACAGACAGTTACATCTTTGACTGACATGCATTCAAATGGCTCTGAGGTGATCAGTCCCCTAGAATTTATAACTACTTAAACCTAACTAACCTAAGAACATCACACACATCCATGCCCGAGGCAGGATTCGAACCTGCGACCGCAGCAGTCGCGCGGTTCCAGACTGAAGCGCCTAGAACCGCTCGATCACCGCTGCCAGCAACATGCATTCCAGACTAGATGTGAGAAATAGAGAATTGTTCGGGAGAAATAGAAAGCTCTTTCTCTGTTCACGTATTCCAAATACACATTCGACTTGGTGTTAAAGTGAGTACTAATATGAATCATAAAAGTCTAATTGTACTCTGCTACCGAGTAAGTCTCACATTGCAGAACCCTTCGTACATAACCTGCCTCTACGTTCAAAGTTATACATAAATACAGAGTTCCTGCCATGTGTAATGCATGGTTTGAGTTTGAACAAAGCTAAAAGTCATTGTATAAGGTACAGAGAGCAGGAGCAATATAAATTCTGAGAACTGCTATATTCTACTCAGGTACGTTTATTCTCTACTTAAATGGAGGCAGCCCACGGCGGAAAGCTGTAAAAAAGTTGTAGCCTTCATTTTATTGCAAATAACGCTTACGGGATTGCTTGTAAAAGCGGAAAAAGTAGGACGTGAGAGTCTGGAAAGAATTTCTCTATCAACAGATTTTCTTAAAGGTTTAGTGTTAAGTCCTAATAAAGTTGAAATGTAATCATGGGAAGTCATGACATAGTTATCTACTGGTTAATTAAAACAATAGGATAAAAACAATTTACAAGCCAACAGAAATTTTGCAGTCGTCCTTTGGCGTGAAAGGTTTCTTCTCAAAGTAGCGTGGTTTAAAAAATCGAAGCTTTGTTCTCCACATCAACAAGTATTGTGTACAAGTTGAATTAGATAAAAAATGAAATAGCATCGTGTTGGTAATAAGAAGATGGGTCTAAAATCACGAAAAGTTGTAGTAACGATCAGAAATTTAACATGGCTTGCTTTGCGTAACATCTTCAAGCGTTACTGGGGCTACTGAGTAAGAATTATCATAATGTTAACATGCATTGCTAATCTGAGCGAACTGAATAAGAAATTTTGTTTGGGATGTTGTTTCACAATGTAATACTTCTGTCTCCAATGTCTCAGAAATAGAGAGAGAATACTTCCTCGATGAGGAAACCTTCGTTCTGTGTACTATATACACTCCTGGAAATGGAAAAAAGAACACATTGACACCGGTGTGTCAGACCCACCATACTTGCTCCGGACACTGCGAGAGGGCTGTACAAGCAATGATCACACGCACGGCACAGCGGACACACCAGGAACCGCGGTGTTGGCCGTCGAATGGCGCTAGCTGCGCAGCATTTGTGCACCGCCGCCGTCAGTGTCAGCCAGTTTGCCGTGGCATACGGAGCTCCATCGCAGTCTTTAACACTGGTAGCATGCCGCGACAGCGTGGACGTGAACCGTATGTGCAGTTGACGGACTTTGAGCGAGGGCGTATAGTGGGCATGCGGGAGGCCGGGTGGACGTACCGCCGAATTGCTCAACACGTGGGGCGTGAGGTCTCCACAGTACATCGATGTTGTCGCCAGTGGTCGGCGGAAGGTGCACGTGCCCGTCGACCTGGGACCGGACCGCAGCGACGCACGGATGCACGCCAAGACCGTAGGATCCTACGCAGTGCCGTAGGGGACCGCACCGCCACTTCCCAGCAAATTAGGGACACTGTTGCTCCTGGGGTATCGGCGAGGACCATTCGCAACCGTCTCCATGAAGCTGGGCTACGGTCCCGCACACCGTTAGGCCGTCTTCCGCTCACGCCCCAACATCGTGCAGCCCGCCTCCAGTGGTGTCGCGACAGGCGTGAATGGAGGGACGAATGGAGACGTGTCGTCTTCAGCGATGAGAGTCGCTTCTGCCTTGGTGCCAATGATGGTCGTATGCGTGTTTGGCGCCGTGCAGGTGAGCGCCACAATCAGGACTGCATACGACCGAGGCACACAGGGCCAACACCCGGCATCATGGTGTGGGGAGCGATCTCCTACACTGGCCGTACACCACTGGTGATCGTCGAGGGGACACTGAATAGTGCGCGGTACATCCAAACCGTCATCGAACCCATCGTTCTACCATTCTTAGACCGGCAAGGGAACTTGCTGTTCCAACAGGACAATGCACGATCGCATGTATCCCGTGCCACCCAACGTGCTCTAGAAGGTGTAAGTCAACTACCCTGGCCAGCAAGATCTCCGGATCTGTCCCCCATTGAGCATGTTTGGGACTGGATGAAGCGTCGTCTCACGCGGTCTGCACGTCCAGCACGAACGCTGGTCCAACTGAGGCGCCAGGTGGAAATGGCATGGCAAGCCGTCCAACAGGACTACATCCAGCATCTCTACGATCGTCTCCATGGGAGAATAGCAGCCTGCATTGCTGCGAAAGGTGGATATACACTGTACTAGTGCCGACATTGTGCATGCTCTGTTGCCTGTGTCTATGTGCCTGTGGTTCTGTCAGTGTGATCATGTGATGTATCTGACCCCAGGAATGTGTCAATAAAGTTTCCCCTTCCTGGGACAATGAATTCACGGTGTTCTTATTTCAATTTCCAGGAGTGTATTTTGAATATATTAGTAATTCTTCAGGTACAGAATTTTACGATGCGTAAAGAATTATATATTTTAAAATTATTTATATAACATGTGGATTTTTAAGCCATACATTGTCAGTTGTGAGCCATTTAGTACCTTGAAACAAAAGAAGGTCTTTTAGAGTAGAACATGTAATACTTGTAAATAAACTGAGTTTCTTTAATGTGTTAACAGTTTTACTTATCTTGGGGAAATGGAAATTTGTGTTGGTTCAAAATAGGTTCTGTTCCAAAATGTATGCAACTTATAATTGATTTTGAAACGCCTTCTACGTAATCTGAATTCACTTACTGAGTACTGGTGTGTAATAGAGTAATAATGTCACGGACAGTCTATTAAATACAGTACTGACAAGATTTTCTCTATTACAACGCTTTAAAATTGCAATCTAATGACTGTGGCTAAGTACACGAGGATGTCGTACCATAGAACGTGTTTCCACATTTAGAAAATCCTTTATTTTTCGGAGTAATTTTTGTAATTTCGGAAAAAGACTACAGTACATAGTAAGTAGATGCCGCCATTTAAAAATGGAATACGGAAATATATTTAACTTTTATTACAGAGCTAGCTAGAGGCGATTATCTGAAAAATGTATCAAGATACAACGCACTCCTCTACTATTAAAAAGTTGTTTGCAGCCCTTTTTCCGGTGAACCCATGTAAACATCCATCTGAAAAAATTTATGTGGTAACGACAGTTAACTTCCACAAGCACGATGGAACACGGACTCACGGGTACTCAAAGAAAACAACTGATGATCAGAATTATTCCTTAGTCCTATGAAAAAACACAATATAAGCGAACCATAGAGTGCATACATATGAACTCTTAGTGAAATAGATATCTCCTCATAAGAAATCGTCCGTTCCAAGCCGGATTACATACACAGACAAACAATCCGAGCTTCCTCGTGAGCATTTGATGAGAACCAGTCTGTTTCTAGTGCTGCCTTTTTTGATACATTTACCACCAGTCTACTGCATGCTCACCTAACTGAAGCTGCTGAAAATCACATAATATATGGCACTATTCGGAACGATGGGGAATGTGCAAGATATTTATGGGCAGCAGTACAGTTAAGCAGGATGTGGGATAATAACATGACCTGCTGCAGGCCATGAACTTACATGGGTACAGGATTTATGAGAAAGCAAAAGAAGTTTCCGCAAAACGGTTATAAGGACATCAGATTTGGTCTGTTAGAAGAACGGAATAAAATGAAGGTTACAGTATTTTTACAACTTTCCTCCGTGAGCCGTCTCCATTTACGTAGAGAACAAACATACCTGAGTAGAATATGACAACTCTTAGAATTTATGTTGTGTCTGCTGGCTGAAATTATTATGATGATTTTAGCTTTATTCAAACTCAATCCATGCTGCAACCACAGCAGAAACTCTATTTCATGTATGACTTTAAATATACAGACAGATTATGTACGAAGGGCTTTGGCAATGTGTGACTGACTCAGTAACAGTGTATAATCGGGTTTTTATGATTCATATTAGTATTCACTCTAATATCAAGTCGCATGTGCGTTTGGTATCCATGAGTACAGGAAGAACTTTCTATTTCTCACCAACAGTTTTTAATTTCTCTCCAACAGTTTTTAATTTCTCTCCAACAGTTTTTAATTTCTGACATGCACTCTGGCTATCATGTTGATCGAATATGTAACAAAATCTTTGGATCGAACTGAGCAGAATCTCTTACGATAAGGTAAGTGGCTTATCTTCGATACTATGTTGGTGGACTTACGGTGGACTTAGCAGAAACTGGTGAACAAAGCGCACACTTGTGAGGAAGAATGGTTCAAAATGGTGCAAATGGCTCTGAGCACTATGGGACTTAACATCTGTGGTCATCAGTCCCTTAGAACTTAGAACTACTTAAACCTAACTAACCTAAGGACAACACCCAGTCATCACGAGGCAGAGAAAATCCCTGACCCCGCCAGGAATCGAACCCGGGAACCCGGGCGTGGGAAGCGAGAAAGCTACCGCACGACCACGAGCTGCGGGCTGTGAGGAAGACACCACTTTCGATTATCACATCGCCACTGCTCTGGAATACTACTTAGGTGATATTTTGCTATGCCACTCTAAATGTGCACACTTGAGAAAGAACAAAGTTTAATTATTTTTGTCGTTCCAGATATCCTTTACGACTATTTCAGTTAAATTTTGTGAAAGGATTAATAAATTTTTTGTTGACCAAATCGATATCCAAAGTAAGTGCAAAAAATAGATCACTTTACAGCATGCATAAAAACGATGGTGCCAAGGAGTGGGATTGACTTCTTACTGAATGAGAGGTAGACGTAATATATAGGACCAATGTGGGTGCTGACAGAATGAAAAAAGCATGTAGCGATTTCACCAACTGATTTGCAGCACCCTAAAGTGAAAGCAGCATAATGAGTAGCTAACGACGATTTTGCAGCCAACTAGAACCAAGGGATAAGTATGCTGTCTGATCAAATGTCTCCGGGTGCTCCTATGTATCGCATTACTGCCCACTAGACGTCACTAGAGGCGGGCCCGCCAATATATAGTCCGCGCAGAATGCCGCGGTCGGTAGATGCGCAGATGGCAGGGCATGCATGGGGAGCATGGTAGTGGTGGGGATTATCGGCAGGCGCTATAGGGGAAATGACGAGCGCTGGAGAGGAAGCGCCATTCCAAACTGAAGCCTACATTCACATTTTCTGTAATGCCCTCAGTTGCATGGTGGCCATTCAAAAGGATCTACTGTCACCTCTGTTTTGGTTAGTATCTTAAAAAATTTCGCCGGAACTGCAGCAATTTGAGTCGCCCGGATTGTTAATCGTTTGCAACTTCCAGAGAAGCATCACGAGTGGCGAAGTTTGAGTAAAACCTACATGTTTCTCTGGTTGCAATGTTAAAATTTGCTTCAGTGGAGTTTACACAGTCTCATCTCACTAACATGTTGTGCAGACGCAGCTGCAAAATAATTCTGAATTCTGAAAAAGCGGTTCATTAAATTTATTAAGTGAGGAACTGAGGAAAAGTAACGCCAGTAGGTTATGAAAAAGCGCTTTCTCGGTACAAAATAAACGTGTAGTGTCTTCACTTATATTATTCCAAGACCCATAGCGTTTCTCGTTCCACCAGCTATCGATGGCCTTATAAATTGCATTCTTTCATCAGAAAAGTCTGTAGTCATGGAAGGTAATGAAGTTTTGCATAATAGCCATATCATAAAATATGCTCCTCTTTGTATGCTATTGCCGGCCGGGGAAGCCGAGCGGTTCTAGGCGCTTCAGTTTGGAACCGCGTGACCGATACGGTCGTAGGTTCGAATCCTGGCTCGGGCATGGGTGTGTGTGATATCCTTAGGTTAGTTAGGTTTACGTAGTTCTCAGTTCTAGGGGACTGATGACCTCTGATGTTAAGTCCCATAGTGCTCAAAGCCATTTGAGCCATTTGTATGCTATTATTTGCCAAAATCGCATTTCGATATCTCAAACTGTTTATGAAATACGAGCAATGTTGTAATTATTTCACTCTTGCTTTATCGCTGGCGCAATGCGATCGCAAATGAGTGTGCTACGTGAGATCAATTTTCTCAAGATTGGTGACAGATAGAGACCTCCAGCAAAATCTAAACAAAAGTTCAAAATGTTAGCTAAATTCCGTATGCTGCAATATATTGTGTAATATGCACTAAACGCAATATCATAGCTACATCTATTTTTCATTACAAACTTTTTCGAATTTCTGGCAGTGTATTACCTCCACATAAATATCATACTACCTATGACCAGTAAGGAAATGATGGGCACACCATCATGAGCCAGACATATAAAGCTATAAGTAAAGCAAACATGAATTTTTTTATTATAATTATAAAGAATGTAGCAACCAGTCGCGGAAACATAATTTATTTATCTTATTGCAAATCTATTTCGACTGATATCAGTATCATCACTGCTAAAACAAATACAAGAGACAAGGCATAAACAACAACTACTTTAACAAACAAAAAATTGACAATAAAACGTAGTTACATAAATTACAACATATAAAGATATCTGAAATTATATTTCAAAGTCATGCCGTGTTTCTAACCGATACATGCCAAAAGTAGAAGCACTGTCCTTGTCAGATTTCTATCATGAAGTGACACATCATAGGTCAACACTACAACAAGACAACGTGAGGTGGCGCCACGGCTGCAACAAGCGCCCTCTATGTAAAATACAAGAGTAATATAAAATACAAGCAATAAGGAATATATCACATTACAAAACATTATACAGTGATGGTAATTGATAATACCAATTTAAACAATTACAATAAGTGAAAATGTCTGAACATTGTTTGTCAGACGATAATAACAAATTAAATATATCAAAATTGTAGGAAGAGATAAACTCGCTAAAAATATGATTTCATTCAGACGAATTTGGGAAATGAAACATATTTATCATAATGCCGAGGCCGAATAGAAGGTATCAATGGCCATCTGCCGTTCTACATACGAACTATAAGGGCATCAAAAGGCACATTCATGTCGCTTCCAATAGATGACGCTATGTTACTGAATGCACAAATCCAAAGTTGACAGAGTTCAGGTAAAAATTACAGTATGCGATGAACAACCTAATTACTTAAATATTGCGTTTTTACAAAGTGTTGCGCATATAACGACCCATATATGTGGATAACGACTTTAGATGTACTATGCGAACTATAGCCTGATGAAAAAATGTGCCGTGCACCCTTACATTTCTCATGAGTATGGTGGTAACAGTTTAGGTGCAAAAATTGGCAATTGCATCAGATTTCACTAAATAGCATCATCTATTGGAAGTAACATAAATGTGCTTTTTGATGCACTTGTAGTTCGTATGTAGAACGGCAGATGGCCATTGATACCGCTATTCGGCCTCGGCATTATGACAAATATGTTTCATTTCCCAAATTTATGTGAATGAAATCATATTTTTAGCGAGTTTATCTCTTCTTACAATTTTTACAATTGTAGTTTTGATGTATAATTTGTTATTATCGTCGGACAAACAATCTTCAGACATTTTCAGTTGTTGTAATTATTTAAATTGGTATTATCAATTACCATCACTGTATAATGTTTTGTAATGTGATATATTCCTTATTGCTTGTATTTTATATTACTCTTGTATTTTACATAGAGGGCGCTTGTTGCAGCCGTGGCGCCACCTCACGTTGTCTTGTTGTAGTGTTGACCTATGATGTGTCACTTCATGATAGAAATCTGACAAGGACAGGGCTTCTACTTATGGCATGTATCGGTTAGAAACACGGTATGACTTTGAAATATAATTTCAGATATCTTTATATGTTGTAATTTATGTAACTACGTTTTATTGTCAATTTTTTCGTTTGTTAAAGCAGTTGTTGTTTATGCCTTGTCTTTTGTATTTGATTTAGCAGTGATGATACTGCTATCAGTCGAAATCGTTTTGCAACAAGATAAATAAATTATGTTTCCGCGACTGATTGCTACATTCTTTATGATTTTATATTCCACTGTCGCTGCACAGAAAGGGAACCTTATGGAGACCAACATTCAAGAAAGATTTTTTTTACCGAATAGTTTGCGTAAAATCATTTGAGAAAGATTGTAGGGGGTGCGCCTCGATTGTGTCATCGCCGACCGGCCGAAACGTTTCAGACATTGTCGGCCTCCTCTTCCGAACAAACGAATGAACTGGCCCAGCGCTTTGGTAGAAAATTGGTCACTGCACATCGGCCACCGCATCGTGGGCGGACCATACCAGGAGGCGGGGTACTGAGTTGTCAATAGAGAAGCAGTAACAATGGGAAGACTCAGCGACTTAGAGTGCGGACTAGTCAGTGGAATAACTATTTCATTTCATCCCTCGTAAAGCTGCGCAAGACGACTGATTGTGATGTGTTGTGATTATGAAATGGAAATGCGAAGGAACAACCACATGTCCGAAAGAACAGACATTATATCCATAAAAATATATAGTTCTGGCAATACCGGCCATGACCTTCTTCTTCTGTGCGGATGCACACATATTCCCCGAACTCTTACGGGACTTTGTAAGAATGTCTTCCACGAGTAATGAGTGTGTTGGGGTGGGACACTACGAATGTAGTGTGTGGACATACAAGGTGAGAATGTGGATCTCGCGGGAGGCGTGCGCGAGATAGTCCCTGCAGTAGCGTTATCCTCTGTGCCCTCGGTGGCTCAGATGGATAGAGCGTCTGCCATGTAAGCAGGAGATCCCGGGTCCGAGTCCCAGCACACATTTTCACCTGTTCTCGTTGATATGTATCAACGACCGTAAGCAACTGAAGGTATCAGTATAATTCTAATTTCGTTGTAGACGGCTGCAGGTCATCAACGGTGTCTGTTCTTTCGGACATGTCCGAAAGAACAGACACTATACCCGTATAAGTAATCAACAGTAATGGTCGTTAATGGTCTGGTGTGGAATTTTAAACGGTTACTTGATAGGACCGTATATTTTTGACCGAAATGTTACTGGGAAATCTTATTTACAACTTCTCCGCGATGATTTGTTGGAGCTAATGGAAGATGTTGATTTAGATAGTAGGCAACGAATGTGGTTCCAACAGGACGGAGTAGCTCCCCATATCCTAAAAATGTGCGGAATCTTTAAATTTACGGTACACTGGTCGGGGGATAGGACGAAGCGGACCAATACAGTGGCCTCCGCGTTCACCAGACCAAACATCTGAGTTTTCTTTTGGGGTTATTTAAAAAATATTGTTTATGAAAGGCAGCCGACAACCAGAAACGATATGGAGCAACGCATTCTAAGAGCGTGTGCAGCCATACCACGGGATGTGCTGCTCAAAACTGTGGACAACTTTCGCAGACGATTGACTTTATGCACTGCAGCAAATGGGGATAATTTTCAACAATTTCTTCGTGGCTAATTTAATTAATTAAGCACCCCAAATTGTGAGAGGCAAGGGGACTCACACTAATGACACATCCCATGGGAACATCATTCTACTACGTCCATGTCGTTATTCCTGGGTAACGTTAAAAGTAGGATACACTTCATTTTGTACAAAATAGCTTAATTTGGCGTAACGAAAGAATTGGTCCACATTTTGTATCGATTTGATGCGTCTTTTCTCGGATAATTCTAAATAAATCGGAGTGCTTCCTCAGTTTTACTTTTTCTCGATTTCAGCGCCTTCTGTCAATGGTTTAAAAATGTTTCAGAGAAATCTTGTTTTATGGAGAATCTGAGTCTTCAATACAATATGGGTGTTCCTATTTAAGATTTAAAAGTTGCCCCCCCCATTGGGGGGGAGGGGGGGGGGCTGGACGTCACGTGTAGTATCATTTGATGTCCCCCTTTGAGCTTACGAACTTGTCTTATCCACTATTTTTACCCGATGTATAGTTTTCGAGATAATCTCATCTGAAACTTCAGATGGATCACCCTGTACCAATGTTGTGCCGGCCGGTGTGGCCGTGCGGTTCTAGGCGCTTCAGTCTGGAACTTCGCGACAGCTACGGCCGCAGGTTTGAATCCTGCCTCGGGCATTGATGTGTGTGATGTCCTTAGGTTAGTCGGATTTAAGTAGTTCTATGTTCTAGGGGACTGATAACCTCAGATGCTAAGTCCATAGTGCTCAGAGCCATCTGAACCATTTTTGTATAAATGTTACATTATATTATTATAATATTATTGTAAATATGAAATTCATTTACATAATGGCAAGACCACACACACCAAGTCGGTGAAGTGTTGCATCTTTATCACTTATGTTTGTACAGGAGGGTTCTGCGATCTATATATTCACTTTGCTATCTTCACTTTGCAAACTACGGTGAATTCCATGACAGAGGATTATATATAAACATTACATTATATTATTATAAATATGAAATTCAATTACATAATGGCAATATCACACACACATTAAGGCGGTAAAGTGCTGCATGATTATCACTTACGCTTGTACTGCAGGGTTCTGTAATCTACATCTACACTTTCCGAACTGCTGTCCAAGACAGAGGGTAAGCGACTGACAGTTCAGGTTTTTCGGCATGGCAGTGATGTTCCGTCTTTAGTCAAAAAGATGTGAGATCATCCGTGCTACCCTGTACAATATATTCAATGTCCCCTGTACCTCTTATTTGATGTAGATCCTACACTTTGGAATAATGTCGTAGGATGGATCGTACGAGTGTTTTGTAATCTCCTTTAGAGACTGACTGCATTTTACCAACATCCTACGCACGAACTAAAGTCTGCGATCCGCTTTAGCCAAGCCTGATAATATTTCATTTCATATAGTCTCTAATTCTTACCCCCAAATATTTGTGACAGTTGAGGGATTCCATTTGTGACTGAGTGATTGATTATATCGTCGTAGGATACATAGTTTTACACTTCTGAACATTCGAAGCTGTCGGTCTTTGTACCATTTTCAAATATTCATGCATCTTATGAGAAAAGCTCAGTTGGATTCGGCATGATCTATGTTTTCGGTATCCACGCTCTTTGGTGTCGATGCGCTCATTTTGTTCGAGTAATCTTGTTACTTTTAAGCTCAAAATATGTTAAACGATTCTACTACAGTTGTAAATGATGTGGACGGTAGTTTTGCGGATCACCGAAATGCTGAAATCAGCAACCGAGATCTGTGTCTCTCTTTACAGACATAAGCAACACCCACCGTTTTATTTTAACATTTGTGCCCCGTCGCGTAACGGTTGTATGCTCCATACCACTTGGAATTTCATCAGGAAAAACGCTTTGGTCGGTTCCGGTCTCTCAACACGGAATAATGAATTCCAAATTTTAAAAAAATAGGGAACTGAATTTATTCCCTTAAATCCCACTAAACTCAATGAATTTAACGCCTATTAGATACATGCTAACACTCTCTGCTCCCACAATTGTAACAGACATTATTCTTTTGTAAAACAAGAAGTATTATTAATTTTAAAACGACTTCATATTCGCCATCAGCTGCACTATTTGTTACAATATCCACTGTTACAATTTCGAGCATTGATCATTTTAAAGCGATAACAGCTGCTGAAAACACAGCAATAGTCAGCATTAATAAAAACAATAAAAAAGACGTGAGCTTCTACGGCACACGTCAGCCTTTGTCACATGCACCCTCGGTATGTTACACTAGGGATAAAAACTCATGAAAATGGATTCGTGGCTCCTGGTCACGTCAGTAGCAAATGCCATACTTGCCAAAACAGGTAGGAAAGAGATGGAACCTATTTACGTTCGAACATTACGGTGGGGACCGGCTCGAAAATAGGTGGTTTCCGTTGGTGGAAGAAAATTTCTTTGGTATTGACCGGAAAGCAGAGGAACGGTTGTGAGTATAATATTCCTGATCACTATAGGTTGCGGCAATGACCAGCTTAAAATTCCGAACCTCTTGGCTACGACATACGCAGAGTATGTCACGCAGGCCATGGTGCTAGGTTAGTCGAAAGAAGATACTAAGCTCAGCGGTCCCGTTGGGAGTGTATGATATGAGGAGGTTATTTCTCTGCCTCTATCTATTTCCTTCCATCATCATCATCACAAACACGGCAAGTTATACTTCGCTTACTGCAGCATTTCCACTGAGCAGATGCAGTTAAGATCCCTCACTCTTTCAGTGGCTTTTTACTGGTCGACGAAATGTGCCACCTGTCTTATACGGCATGCTTTTGCAGTAACGTGAAATTCTTACCACAGACGCAGCCCACCGAATAGTTCCGAAGATAAATTTTAATAAATTTGCCCGTTCAGTGTTGGCGGTCGATCGTCGAAGGCGTAAGCTTGTTGTTATTAATAGCTTCTGAAATGTTTATGGTTATAAACTCCCCTTGTCATGGTCTTAATTATATCTCGTTGCTATAGTATCCACATATACTGATGCGGAGAATACACCGTAAATTATTCCTGGTCTATTAGTATTTATTGTGGGAAGTCCGTAATTAATTCACTAATCCTGAGTTCAATTAGTCTGCGCCATCTGCCTTAGGAAATATTTTAATTCTAAATATTATTAATCATAGTCTTCCTTAAATACGGTACTCTTCTTACAACAGGGCGTAACTTTTAACTTTTGGAGATACTAGTAATGTAGCTGGTAAGCGATTCGCGATTGTGGCAAAAATTGTCTCTGTCTTGTGATTATGAACTGTCACTCGAAAAGTTATTTCTACGTTTACTTTATAATTATTTACTTCAAAAGAGCCTAGAAAAGCTTTTAAAAAACTCACTTTCGTTCAACCTGCCTTGCAATAAAGTCCACAAATCTGAAACATGTAGATTCAATAAATTAGAGACGCTACTTTCGTGTATCTGAGATTGAGCTACCTAATAAATGGAACTACAACGCCGAGAAAACTTTATTTAGTTGACACACAACAGGCTTTGCAAATCACTCAGTCACAAATCAATCTTCAAGTAAATTTTCAAAAATCTTCAGAATTTTTACTACTAAGCTCATTAGCGCCCAGTCACAAACCTTAGTGCACTAATAGCGTAGAAAAACGCAAGGGGGCAACATCAGAAAATATTTACAAGGACGCAGAGAAACAAAATAAAAGAGTTAGATCTTTTTGGACAAGTCCATCAGTGTAATAAAATGAAGGACACGAGCAGCCGCTCGAGCGTCATCAGTTCCTGTT
Organism: Schistocerca piceifrons; assembly: GCF_021461385.2. NCBI lineage: Eukaryota > Metazoa > Arthropoda > Insecta > Orthoptera > Acrididae > Schistocerca > Schistocerca piceifrons. The sequence goes on from NC_060144.1 coordinate 138,526,553, forward strand.
CCTGTAAGGTAGACGGCAGAACATAGGACATAGGACAACACGAGAGTGAATAAAACTGGGACAGGACAATAAAAGAAGGCACACCGTCAATGGATGACCACAGGGGCACTGCAGGGTGGGGTCACCGGACAACAGGTAGCGGTGGCTAAATCGGCACTGCCCAGTATGCAACTTGGCCAAAATGACCTCCTCTCGCCGGGAAGGGCGTGAGGAGGTCGTCAAAGCCGTCGGGATCGGTTTGGTGGCCCTAAGCTTATTTTCATGGAGAGAGGACCAAGCCTCATGCCACAAGGATGAAACGCGCCGACATAGAACCCCACTAACATCAGTTTATGGGACACAAAAGGAAGCTGTCCGAGGCAGGAGGACAGCAGCCTTGGCCACAGCATCAGCAGCTTCATTCCCAGGCACACCAAAGTGGCCAGGAATCCACAAAAAAAGGACACGAGCGCCGGTATCAGCTAGCGACTGAAGGGACCATTGAATTCGTTGCACGAGAGGGTGGTCCGAATATGGGTCACAAAGACTCTGAATGGCGCTCAAAGAATCAGAGTAGATGGCATAGGGAGAATGACGATGGCGGCAGATATACTGAACAGCCTGACAGAGCAAAAAGCTCAGCTGTAAAGCTTGAACACTGGTCAAGGGGCCGGTATTGAAAGGTATCATCTCCAACGAGACAGGCACATCCGACGCCAGCAGTAGTCTTTGAGCCATCTGTGTAAATATAGACGTTATTAGCGAGTCTCGAACGAAGTTCGGCAAAAGCCCGAGCGGTATATCGAATCCGCGGTCCTCTTCTTTGGGAGCGATCTGAGTTCAAGGTGAACGCGAACCTGAGCCTGGAGCCAAGGTGGGGTCGGGCTCTCACCCACTCGAAGCGTCGTAGGGAGGGTTATATCAAGTTGCTGAAACAGGCGACGAAAGCGAACTCCAGGAGGTAACAGGGCAGAGACATACAGCCCGTATTGGCGGTCGAGAGAATCGTCTAAGAAAGAGAAATATGGCGGGTGGTCGGGCATCGACATCAGTCAGCAGGTGTACCGACAAAGCAACATATCGAGCCTGTAGTTTAGCTGTAATTCGGCTGCTTCGGCATACAGACTCTCAACAGAGCTGGTGTAGAATGATCCAGTCGCCAGACGTAACCCCAGATGGTGGATAGAGTTTAGACGGCGTAAGATGGACAGCCGGGCAGAAGAGTAGACAAAGCTACCATAACCCAGCTTTGATCGGACAATGGACCAATATAAGCGAAGCAGTACCATTCGATCTGCTCCCCATGACGTACCGCTGGGAACACGGAGGACATTTAGGGAACGGGTACAACGAGCAGCCAAGTAAGACACATGTGGGGACCAGCAAAGTTTCCTGTCAAATGCAAGACCTAAAAATTTTGTTGTCTCCACGAATGGGAGAACAACGGGACCGAGATGTAAGGATGGTGGAAGAAACTGTTTGTAACGCCAGAAGTTCATACAGACCTTTTTCCCACCAGGAAAACGGAAACCGTTAGCGACACTCCAGGAATATAGACGGTCTAGACAACGCTGAAGACAGCGCTCCAGGAGACATGTTCTCTGAGCACTGCAGTAGATCGTAAAGTCGTCCACGAAAAGGGAGCCTGAAACTTCTGCTGGAAGGCAATCCATTATTGGATTGATAGCTATGGCAAAAAGGGCCACGCTCAAAACGGAGACCAGGGGCACCCCATTCTCCTGGCGAAAGGCATCTGATAAAACAGAACCCACACGTACCCTGAACATTCGATGCATTAAAAATGCATTAATAAAAAGAGGGAGGTGGCTGCGAAGGCCCCAAGCGCGCATGGTGTGTAGAATGCTCGCCCTCCAACAGGTGTCGTAAGCCTTCTCCAAATCGAAGAGCACAGCCATCGTCTGGCGCTTACACAAAAAGTTGTTCATAATTAAGGTCGACAACGTAACTAGGTGGTCAACAGCAGAGCGGCACCTACGAAAGGCCGGCCGAAGTGGCCGAGCGGTTAAAGGCGCTGCAGTCTGGAACCGCAAGACCGCTACGGTCGCAGGTTCGAATCCTGCCTCGGGCGTGGATGTTTGTGATGTCCTTAGGTTAGTTAGGTTTAACTAGTTCTAAGCTCTAGGGGACTAATGACCTCCGCAGTTGAGTCCCATAGTGCTCAGAGCCATTTGAACCATTTGAACCTACAAAAGCCACATTGGACATTGGTAAGGAGGCGTCGAGATTCAAGGAGCCAAACCAATCGAGAATTTATCATGCACTCCATCACCTTGCAGGCGCAGCTGGTAAGGGAAGGAGGCGTCGAGATTCAAGGAGCCAAACCAATCGAGAATTTACCATGCACTCCATCACCTTGCAGGCGCAGCTGGTAAGGGAGATGGGGCAATAGCTGGAAGGAAGGTGTTTATTCTTTCCTGGTTTGGGTATGGGAACAACAATTGCTTCACGCCAGCGTGTGGGAACATGACCTTCAGTCCAGATGCGATTATAGGCGCGAAGAACAAAGCCCTTACCTGCAGGAGAAAGGTTCTTCAGCATCTGAATATGGATACCATCGGGCCCCGGAGCAGAAGATCGGGACCGGTCGAGTGCACTTTCGAGTTCCCGCACGGTGAAGGTGGCATTGTAACTTTCACGATTTAAAGACTGGAAAGGAGGTGACCGTGCCTCCTCCACTTGTTTTCGGGGGAGGAAGGCAGGGTGGTAATGGGCAGAGCTCGAAACCTCCGCGAAAAGGCGGCCGAAGGCATTTGAGACATTCTCAAGGTCCACTTCATTCGCTACAGTCAGGCCAGAAATCGGGGAGTGGACCTTGGTGCCAGATAGGCGGCGCAGGCCACCCCAGACAACAGAAGCAGGAGTAAAACTGTTGAATGAGCTGGTGAAAGCCACCCATCAATCCTTTTTGCTTTCTTTGATAACACGACGACATTGTGCACGGAGTCGTTTGTAACTGACACAGTTCGCCATCGTAGGGTGGCATTGGAAGTTGCGTAAAGCACGTCGCCGAGCACGAATAGCGTCGCTGCATGCCGTAGTCCACCAGGGGACTGGGACTCGACGGGGAGAAGAGGAAATACGAGGGATGGAATATTCAGCAGCAGTGAGAATAACGGCCGTGAGGTATGCGACATGACTATCGCAGCTGGAGAAGTCTTGATCGTGGAAGGTCGCCAGGGAGGTGAAAAGCCCCCAGTCGGCTTTGGAGATGTTCCAGCTAGTGGAACGTGGAGAAGGGGTGTGATGGTCGCTCGAGTCTGTGTCAGACAGAGCACACCACTCGAACCGACGTGCAAGTTGGATAGTGGACAATGAGAGGTCCAAGTGGGAATAGGTATGCGTTGTGTCCGATAGGAAGGTAGGTGCTCCGGTATTTAAGCAGACTAGATTGAGGTGGTTGAAAAGGCTTGCCAAGAGGGAGCCTCTCGGGCAGGATGCTGGAGAGCCCCAAAGGAAATGGTGGGCATTAAAGTCTCCTCTCAACAAAAATGGTGTAGGAAGCTGAGCAATCAGTTGTATCATGTTTGCCCTAGTAAAGGCAGACGATGATGGAGTGTAAACAGTACAAACGGAAAACGTGAAAGTGGGGAGAGTAATTCTGACGGTAACTGCCTGCAGATCTGTGTGCAATGTGATTGGATCGTAGTAGACATCATCCCGAACCAGCAACATGACCCCTCCATGAGCCGGAATACCTGCCACAGGGGGTAGGTCAAAATGCACGGAGGTACAGAGTGCCAGGTCAACACGATCGCATGGGCGTAACTTCGTTCCTTGGAGACCTACGACAAGCGGGCAGTGCATTCGAAGGAGCAATTTTAGTTCCTCTCGGTTGCCATTATGAGAATGAAAAGAAAAAAGAAGAAACAAGAAAGGGTCACCTCGATGGCCGAAGAGGGCCTGGCTTCGAGGGAGCACTGCTGCTGCAGCAATCGATAGGTGGTGAGTCATGGTCCATCAACTCAACAGTTGCGTCTGCCACCTTCCTGAGTTGATCAAGAGGGGCAGCTTCCTCCGCCGGTGAAAGGCCAGATGATCGACTACCAGCGGTGCGGCCTGGCGAAACTGAAGATGGCCGGGTACGGGAACCGCTGGGTAGCGCAGGAGAAGAACAGTCTGACGATTTAATTTCATAGTGTTGTATATAACAATGTATTTATAAATTAATGTCTGAGAAATTTAGACTCTATGTATTGGTATATCATAAGAAAAACTATTTAATGATAATATTGCGTTCAACATAAAACTTTGCTTGTAAAAATACTGTTAGAGACTTAAATAACTATGTATACCATAAAATAAAAATTAACATAACTACTGTGCAGTATGATGAGATTATCTATAAAATATATGTTATGATACGAATAGAATATAATGTAGTGCAACAGAATATTGTACAACACTAAGAGAAGACTCTTAGGGAACAACAGACTGACCAGTGAAGTGCATTGTTTATTCCTCGGAAGAGTAACAGATTTCGAGAGTTGGATGTTTCTTCTTTATTTTCATGTAGACCTGTTACTTGCGCAGTAATCTAACAAAGAAAAAAAAGTCTCGAAGTACATGTGGGTTTGATTTATGACCTATATAATTGATGACCATGAAAACAATAATGGTTTAAGTGGCAATAAAATTTTTCGGATTATAGCTGTTAAGCATGGAAGGCACAAATAATTTTTTACAAACCACTGGTGACGACAGCCGGCAGCTGCAACAAGAGATTGAAGTTTTACAATTGTCGATGCTGAGAAACGACAGCAAGATGGGCATGACGAGATCACAAACAACAGTGATAACGGTTGCGCCACGAGTGCAGAACCGCGCCAGATATTTTCTGTGTGCCTGTTCGCTCGTGTCAAGTGCACCCCTCCTACAACTGCGACCACCTCCATTTATGCCCACACAACCGGACATATGGTTTGCGATCTTGGAAAACATTTTCGCACAACAGCGTATCACAGAATACTGTGAACAATTTATGCTGGCAGTTAGCAATTTTAAGCAGAAAGCGACGATAGTAGAGATGGGAACTCTGTTTACTATGAACCTTCTTTGAAGAATTACGTTTGGTCGAAAGAACAGTTGATGGCTGTGAAGTTCGGGTACCCAAGAAATCTTCGCGTGTCGGTTCTTTTTTGAAGGTCCGAGCATCTGATTTAGAGGACCTCATCTTAGCAGTAGCAGATGATCATGTTTGAGCTCCAGGGTTGGTGGGAGGAAGAGACTTTGATCAGGCGATCTTGGCACTGGCCGATCTGACGACCGAATCGCTAAACGTTTAGATCGCATGCCTCTGTAGATACGTCCCTGGTAGGCCGAGGAGAGACGAGAACGGTACTGTATTTCCCTGCCGCAAGCACAGTGGGCTTTCTGCTATTGAATAACTTGCGAGCAGCCGAGGTCGACACCTTCTCTTTCACTCGAATTTCTTGTATACTTTTCTCATCTTTGTAGACGGGGCAGTCGCTAGAGGAGGCAGCATGGTCGCCCATACAGTTGAGGCAACAAGGGGACGAAAGTGGACAGTCACCCTCATGGGCATCCCTGCCACAGGTAACGCATTTAGCCGCACTTGAACAAGAATGCTGTGTATGGTTAAACCGCTGACGTTGGTAACACGTTGTAGGGCTGGGTACATACGGCCGAACAGAAATGATCTCATAACCCGCTTTAATTCTTGAAGGCAATTGCACATTGTCGAATGTCAGGAATATAGTTCTGGTCGGTATGAGGTCCTTGTGGACCCTTTTCACCACCCGATGGACGGCCGTCACTCCCTGATCAGAGAGGAAAGACAGAATCTCTTCATCAGTTAGTCCGTCGAGTGATCTGGCATAAACCACGCCACGCAACGAATTCAAGGTGCGGTGGGCCTCCACCCGAACAGGGAATGTGTGTAAGAGTGGCTCGAAGTAATTTTTGGGCCTGGAAGGCGCTCTCTGTCTCCAACAGCAAGGTACCGTTGCGGAACCGAGTACAAGATTTCACTGGTCATGCAATCGCATCTACACCCTTCTGAATGACGAAAGGGTTGACTGTTGAAAAATCGTGACCGTCAGATCTTGTGAAATCAAGAAACTTCGGTGCTGGTGGTAGAATTTTCGGAACAGGAGTTTCATCTAGCTTTCTTTTTTGGGCAGGAGACAGGGAAGAACAAGAAGAGAAATCCATTGCGGATGAATCCCGCATGATTGCCGGAGTCTCCGATGGCGCGCTCCTTCCTTGTGGGGGAACCCTCAGAGGGCACTTCCGCCTTAGGTGATTGTCCACAGCTCAGGTCACACCTCCCGAGAGACGGACGGAGGGACCAATCGGCACGTTCGGAAGGTAACAGCTCAGGCAATCACCCCTCCCTGGACCTGGCCTTTACCAGGGGGTACGTGCGTGCCTTACTTGTCGACCCAGGGCGGGGAATTACGCGTTACCCCATCACCGTCTACGCGTGCGAACGCGTGGGTCGGCCTTCAAACACGCACAGGGAGGAAAGAAGAGAGGAAAGAGAGAGAGATAGAAGAAAGAGTCTCAAACGCCGAAGCGGAGAATAGTACAAGGAAAAGAAGACAACGAGAATAGGGCAAGGAGAATGAGGCAGATAGAAATAAGGGCATGAAAGCAAGGAGAAGAGTGAACGTAGGCAAAGACCAATAGAAAAAGAAAGCGTGAGAATGGAGAAAAACAAAGGAAACAGGATCCTGGAGTGTTCAATCGTCCGTCTCCGAACGAAGGCGCGATACATTACTCCCAAGAAGAGGGAGTGTGAAGGGGTGGTAAGGGGGGGGGGGATTAGGGACGAGGAGAGATGGGGAAGGGGGGTAGGGCAGCCCGGAAAGGAAGGAGAACTGCACTAGCTCGGGGCCCCGTGCCACGCACGTATCCACAAAAGAGTTGTGGACCCCCTGGGGGGCCTTGGCATGGAACTAATATACAACATTGCAAATGTCTGCACAAAACAAATCTACATCTATATTCCATAAGCCACCGTATGGTGTGAGGCGGAGAGTACTTGTGTTCTAGTGTCCTTTGCCCCCTTTCTCGCTCCAATGACGAATGGCGCACGGGAAGAAGGATTCATCGATGCGAATTTCTCTATCTTCACATTTTTCGCGACATGTACATGGGAGGAAGTAATATATTGACGGCTCTCCTAAGAACGTATGCCCTCGAAATTATGACAGAAAACACACCATTATTGACAACACCTGTCACGCAACGTCTGCACCGGCGTCTGCTAAACATCTCGGTGACGCTTTCGCGCTTAGTAAACGAACCGGAGACTAACCGTACTTATGTTTTTTTTTTTTCTTTAGTCTTATTTGCTCTATCGGTCTTTCATGGTACGAACAAAATTAAAGTACCAGTCGATCGACGATTTTGTAAGCCACCTCATTCCTCGATAAACAACATGTCTTTAGGATTCTTCCAATGCATCCCTGTCTGGCGTTCGCGTCTCCTGCGATTAATTTTATTTGGTCGTTACACCTTAAATGACTTCGTGCACATATTCCCAGATATTTAATGGATGTGACCAGCCCTTCGTTTCTAAGTAAAGGAGCTGTAATCTCCCAGAAGAATAAAGCCCATTAAAATTGTTCTAGCGTCACTCAGTGCTCTCTCCAAAATGTTCACCTCTTCGACGAACACGAACAATAGATTAGTCCACAATGAAATATGTGTGCGGTATCTTAGGTCATCTGGTTTACATTGTAAGTATCACCTCTTGCGACCACAGGTTAAACCATGTTCTTCCAAGGTGTCTTCCTACCTAATAAGTAGTATGGACCCCTGTGTTCGAAAATGAACCTAGAGAAAGCTGTGCATGAATTAATTACATTACTCGTTGTTAGATGCTGTTTTGTAGAGTCCCTTACAAATGCTGTGCAGATGGAGGTTTGTTTTCGAAGAAGCTGTAACTTTAGCTAATGCTTTCAGTTGCTATTGGCTGATTTTAACCGAGAACTTCTCGTCGCTCTTAGTTTCCGCGGAAACTAACAGCGATATGTTGTTATCAGACAAATTGCACTAAGATGCAAAAATGTTCAATAATTTATGTCAGTATGCCATGGCTGGACATAGCTTTCTGGAACATTGCACGGCATTCTTTCCAATATTTTATTTTTGACTTCATGTACAGTCTAGACATATGACCATTCACATGCGTAAGCTGCCACGACTATGGGGTTGAAACTTATCATTAGCCAATAAAACTTGAAAACCAGTCATTGTTTTATACCAAAGCCTGTGAATTCATAAGAGATCATGATGCCTGTTTTCAGTGCCCCCAAACAATACCCATTATACTGAATTTGACCTATGAATGAACAAACGCAATGTGACTAACTTGCTGTCCCTCTTATAGGTGTAATTCGTGCGATGCAAAAGTGTTTGCGCTCGGTATCCTACAATACCCACTAAACTGAAAAGATCTGAGCTAAACTGAAAGCAAAAAGTTTCACAGCAAACTGAATCTACACGGCTACCTGCAAATTTCGTTTAGCAATAATAAAGTGTCATCATTGCTGAAGGATGTTTGTTCTCTCTCTGCCAGAAATCTGTTGGAAGTTAAGGGTTATTCTTCCGAGAACGTAGTTCATAAGTGAACACACGTAAATATTTGAATCAAGATGAGAGGAGTAAAAAATAATTTCATAAGAAACCAAGTTACATTCTTCAGAAAAATATACAAAATCGCATCTTTCACATTAAAGTTGCCTTCAATGAACCACGTAACTATAATAACCATACATACACAATGAACTAGGAAAATGGCTCTATATTGATATTAAAATCGATTATATTAGTTACTCAATGGAAAAGCAGAGAGGTAATGAACTTGCAAAGCCCGTATAACTGAACAGTAACTGGATAGTGATTTCCACCTGTTCTGTCGAAACTACGGATTGGAACAAAGAACTAATACTACCCACATTGAATATGAGTACAAATTATCCCAAATAAATAAATATCACGTTCCACAAAGCACAACTATGCAAATGCAGCTCAAGCAAGAAAAAATTCTCACCATAATCAGAAACGATGTTGCTTCAACATACCCGTTTCTTTATAAAAAGAGAAAACTACTATATTAAAAATATTGACATGTCCTCTCAGCACCAAAAGGAAGAATAGAGTGTGATGCTTTGTTCACCTGTGGAAAAATTCCATTGGTTGTCTCACCTCAGAATTTGGACGACTTAGTTAATCTCCTCTACAGTTCCCATCCAAGGTACGTTATTCTAGCAGACTGATAAGTTTTTAAGATAGGTAAAGTTACTGACGCAAGCATGGATGTATGGCATTAAATGTGTGTAACAGCAGACGACTTCCTAAATATTACATAAATCCTCTATGAAAAGAAATATTCATTCAAGAAGTATTTAATGGCTGTGGCTTGATGTTTTTGGACCCATCATGGGCTAGGGAGTATTTGATATCACAAGATTATGTTTTGTGATGGGGCAGGGAGAAATGGAAGGCACTGTCTTTGTTGCTTCTAGGAATCACTATTGCAAAACCTTTACTGCTCTTTATCGGCGCCGTCCAGAAAAAGGAAATCTTCGTACTGAGCACGCTGAATGTGAGAACATCAGATTTTGAGGACGTCTTGGTAGAGATATTAAGGAAAGCACATTGAACCACAGTAATGACTCAGGAGGAACTGTCAATATTTATGCACATGACAGGAAACAATTATAACAAATATCGGCAGTAAAATGCATATCTTAAGAGATAGGAGCAGCTCTTCATTTTCGATACTGTAAGCAAATTTCTTGTACTGCAAGAGCTGTTTGCTTTTTGATATTTTGGGAGGGGGCTGTATGGACCAAAACAAGAAAATACTGTTGAGTAAAAATGCACACCATGAGTTATGTTCACGGAAAGAGGGTGTTGCACAGTGTCGAAGATGCTCATAGCTCTTAAGCTACGCGTATTTACTAGACTGTTTTTCTTCGAATGATTATTCCTGCCGCATGCCTGAATACTGCCAATGCTCCTGTAACACCCTGTATGTGCTGTAACGCTTGCAATAAAAGCTGGTCATAACGCAGTTTAGATTGTATTTCAGGAATACATAGCTTGAGAGTGTGCTGCCTGCAAAAGGTCAAGGTACTTGGATTATATGACGTCACGCATTGGAAGGAAATTCTGCTGTGATTTCTTCAGAAAATGCTGCTGATGTTGTTGGGTAAGAGCAGCTGTGGAAAAAAACACGATTAGGGCGTTTAATGCTCTGTATTTCAAGAAAATAGTAGAAATGTCCCTGGAGTGAGCATCCAGATTTGCAGAAAAGATTTTTTTCCCTAACATATACTGACTGGAACCGTCACAAGACTACGGTGCAGCATATGGTTTGTCCCTAAACACTCTGCACCTTTTTAATGACATTACATCACTAGTATAGACAGGTACTGTTCAAAATTTCAGCAGATTTTCAGACGCATCTTAACACATTGCATTACATATTTGGAATGAACTTGGCTCAAAGCTCTTAAAATGTAAAGGCGAAGGCATTTCGCTTATTTGGGACAAATGTTACAGCTCAGATGTTGCAAATTGTTTGCTGTAGGAAAAGAAGGGAGAGCCGCCGCTATTTTTAGGTTCTGTACTGCATTTACTCGGACTGCCGACTCTCTCTTTTAAAAAATTGTATTACATGGCGTTTTTCTAGTGTGCCAAGAAGAAAGTGTTCCGAAAAAAAAATGAATTTTGTAACTATTACGTGAAGCATATTATTGGTTTATCACAATCGAAGTATTTTTACAGACGGAACTCTCCCGTTTTTGTTTCCAGTGGCATATGTTCGATTGTCATTCATTTTTCAGGATCTAAATCATTTATCGTCCATGACATAGATGCTAGTACTAGTTTCCTATTCTCACTACTTTACAATTAGCACAGTGGATTTGAAATCTTTGTAATCCGGGGGCAATAGCGCAGACTATCGTCTATAAATCTTATGTGCAGATGAAAACTACTCGAAATGTATGTACGTTCAACGGAATGACTGGTAGCTCAATCCCACACTACCGGATTTTGTTTCATAAACGTATGTCCAATCAGTCGCATACTTCAGCCTTATGATACCAACTCTTTACTACACTTTGTCTCGATGGTTTTTAAGCTATAAAGGGCCTATTATTAGTTGTACGACCATGATTATACCTCTGTCGGACTTACAACTGAAAGACATTTTTTTTTTTTTTTTTTTTTTTTTGGGGCATCCGGCGAAATCTCTCACCAGGTCCTCATACTAGTTTCTAGGCATCCTTACAATATCACTGTGAGCTCAGAACTGAAAAGAGCGACGTGACGCGATCGACAGGAATACAATACATCTGTGCAAAGCTTCATCAGATTATCACGGTTGTTTCCACTTCGCGCCTACTCGGACCTTACTTTCCGAATAGCCCTCGTACAATATACATACAACCAAAGATACAAAACACTGTGATTCTGCGAAGATCACCCTCCTAAATGAGATACCAATTCCTAATATTCTTCCCACCCCTGCTCAGCATCGTGTGGGATGAGCAGATGAACAGGGCAGGCGATATGGTGTCCCTCTGAGATGAGTCTACATGAGGATTTTGGTAACCTGATGGTATACAAATGTCTTCGACAGGTTCGTTGAGTGTATAAGCCAAAGTTACGGGTGTCTGTCCACAGGATTGCCTTTCTAATAATTGTAGTTTGTTGTCAAAATTGAGGCGTGAGCCGTCCATTACAGTTCAGTTACTGTACTACTGAAAACACCAGCAGAAAGCGTATTCAACCAGTGTGCGAGATACTGTACATACGCATGTTTTCTTGTCTCCCTGGTGTCAGTATCCTCTAGAGTTGTGGCGATTCGTGAATGAGTCGGTCATTTGAACGACTCTAAATAAAGAATCGTAAGAATCGAATCGTGATACGGACAAATCGTCGTTCAAAAGAATCGTAAGAACGATTGCGTGTTTCCGAGTCGTGACGATTCCAAGTTCCAACGATTCATCGATTCTTAGTACGCTATGCTTCGAAGGCAACTTCCGAATCATGCCGAGTCGTGCCGAATCATTACGACCGCCAGATGGCAGTCAAGTGGAGGATGCGTGTGAACAAAGGAAGCAATTTTGCACCACCTTTAGCACAAATCGACTCCTCTTTCCTGGCATACTGAAAATAAAACAATAGATGCAATCAAATCAAACGTGACCTTCCATCAATTAAGGCATTACACGTATCAATCGAGAATCACACTTGTAACGTTATATGCATGTTTACTCATAAATAAACTATTTCTGGCATATCTTATCATGACGCTGTTCGATTCTAATCCCATTTAAAATTTCAGAGATGTCCTGCCATCTGTGAGTAAGATGTAGAACTTTTTGCATTCCGTAAGAATCGTGTCATCGCAGACTAGAATGAATCGTGAAAGAATCGTGAACGAATCGTAGGAATCGATTTGCAATGTGAGATTGAATCGTAAGAATCGAATCGGGGAAAGAATCGTGTTGCCCAACTCTAGTATCCTCACACTCCATCGGAAAAAAATGCGTCATCGTCCATTACAAATTCATTAATAGGCAACCAATCCCATATGACAGTCGTATGTAACAGAACATTCGCACCGAATGGACCTCATTTCATATACACATGCATATCAGACTCGCTAGTTAAACGGAAGCAGATGTTATACAACAGAAACACCAAATGTGACTGCGAGTTGTAACTGGTGCCACACCACCACCTCCTCAAAAAAAAAAAACAAATTAAATTTGGTGGTGGGACCTGTGTTTCACGATCGAAAACAATCCGGCAAAGGCCATTCTCCAGGTTGCGCCGTACACGTGTACGTTCGTCACTCGCATACAGACAGAACTTACTCTCATCAATCAAGACAACAGAGTGCCATCCCAAGCACCGGTCGACTCTTTCACGACACCAGAGTACCAGTGCATGGCGGTGTCGTGATGTCAGTGGCAGCTTGACCACATGATCTCAGCCCTACTGCTGGCAGAGGCTGCCCAGCGGTCCTTGGAGACATAGCAGATGCATCACGTGCCCGCATTTCTTCCCTGCTTGATGTCCGGTCGGCCAAGGCTGCTGGCACAGTGTGTCGATCTTGACGGACGTCTCTAGTACGTTGACGTCCAGAACCTGGTCTACGGTTGTATGTTCCACAGACCATTGTTGAAAGTCCTAAACATGAACATTTGCCGCAGTCCGTCGATACGTCCATCCGCAGGCACACAATGCATCCCTAGTTCAAATGGCTTAAGCAATATGTATTCGTCAGTGGGGCACGATTGAAGCCTAGAATGAATGATGCAAACACTTCCCACCTCTAAACTCAGCTTTACTGCCTACAGAATCAAACTAGAGGGCGTACAGACAGCTCCCCGAGCGCCATGTCATCGGCGATGGTCGTAACAAATGAGTTACTAATAGCCAATGATCACACACCTTTTTATCACGGCATTGTATGTCATGTACTTACAGTAGTGAATGATAACACAGTCCTCACGTTTATCGTTCTGTATTTCAAGGAGTGTCATGCAAAATGGAACCCAGAAGCCGTCAAACTGAGAATGTCCGCACGTTCTGATATCGCAGTCCTCGTTATAAGCCGGCTAGAGTGGCCGAGCGGTTCTAAGCGCTACAGTCTCGAACCGCGCGACTGCTAAGGTCGCAGGTTCGAATCCTGCCTTGGGCATGGATGTGTGTGGTGTCCTTAGGTTAGTTAGGTTTAAGTAGTTCTAAGTTCTAGGAGACTGATGACCTCAGAAGTTAAGTCCCATAGTGCTCAGAACCATTTGAACCATTTTTTTGCTCGTTATAAACTATTTCCCGACAGATACAGCATTCCTCAAACGCGTTTTATTCATAGGTCAGGCCTACGTCACCCGTTCCTGTTATCTTATCCCACCTACAACTATAGGAACCTTGTACATCTAACAAAAAAGAAATTCGTAAATATTCGGTGGGCAGCTGTTGAGATCATCCGATGATTTTCATCATACCGCCAACATTATTAATTGGAGCAGCTTAAAATCAGTTCCTCCCTACGATACCTATTCCCACAGTTATGAAAATCTATAGTTTGAGCAGTACAGTGCATCTGCTCGTGGTATTTGGAATCTCTAAATTAGCCAAATGCATTATTTTGGGAGTCACTCAAGTATATGAGGGTTGGAACTTCCAGTGGCAACTATTTATTCACAGCCGATGCAAAAGAGTTACATGTTTGCACGTGTTACCGTCCTTCAAAGTATTCACCAGCGTTGTGTAGATCCCGTTGCCAGCGATGTGGAAGTCCTAGTATACCGTTAGCAGAGCCTGTTCTGTCAATGGTGCGAGTGGAGTGGCGTACTGCCTGTCGAATATCTGGAACAGTTCTGAAACGAATGCCACGAAGCCAAAACTAAAACGTCAATCCAACAAATGGCGGCATTATGGGTCGCCGCGGAAGTCGAAAGTGCGTCAGAGCCACAGTATGGTGAAGGTTATGGTGATTCTCGTGTACGACTCCGATGGTGATATCCAATCGCATTACGTTCTTCCACGGCAGACCGTCAATGCACAGTATTACTGTTCGTTTTCGGAGCATCACCTGCGACCAGCTTTGCGAAAGAAGCGGCGACACTTTCTGCGCAACCCAATCATCATTTTGCACGGCAATGCGCGGGCGCATACAGCGCATGCTGCAGCTGCTCTGTTCGGTCAGTGAGACTGGGAAGTACTGTACCATCCACCATACTCCCCGGACTTAGTTCTTGTGACTTTGGTTTGATTCCTAAGATGGAGGAACCACTTCGTGACATTCGCTTCAGTTTTTTTCTATAGATTCAACAGTCAGTAGTCCGCTCCATTCGCACCATCAACAGAACAGGCTCTGCTAAAGGTATACTATGCCTTCCACATCGCTGGCAACGGGTTTTATGCAACGCTGGTGACTACTTTGAAGGTCAGTTCAACAATAACAGGTGCACACATGTAACTCTTTTGTATCGGTTGTGAATAAATAGTTGCCTCTAATTAAGTTCCAACCTTGATCCAACCCTCCTATATGGGTGGTGCCCAAAAGCTCGTGCATGTTTGAAAAACTTCGTATTTACCAACTCGACCTGCTGAGAAATTTTTTTTTGATAACCAGTATCTGTCGGCAATGAGTTTGTATTCGCCTAATATGATGCTGTAAATGTTTCGAAGAATTTGATGGTGTTCTGTCGAACGAAACTGGTCGTTAAATACAGAATTTTATCAGCAGCTCGAGGCGGTAATTATTACAGTTTCCGTTTTTTTTAAAAAAATAGCTTACAAGCGAGTGAGGTAGCTCAGTGTTAAGAGGTTCTCCGGGATTTCCAAAAATCTGGTTAGGTCAAATGGTGAGGAACCATGGATAAACGTAAATCTGGAGGTTCGGTAGGTCGCTTTAACGCCGTTGCCCTCGGATGCGCGTCCAGTGTTTTATCCACGGCAGCATCTCGCCCAGGGCAGGAAGCAAGGGGAACTGCAGTCTGACGCTCCCGACTGTTTCGTCTGATAGCGCACTCTGGTAAAGTTTCACCGCAGACGTCACGGATTTCGTGTTTAGCCCATTTACCCTGCTGATGAATAATAAAGCTGATGCGGCGTATTTATCTGATGAAAAGGTAAACAAAGTCACGAAGGCGTGACAAGGAAGTATATAATCCAGAAGCGGCTGGGCGAAAGCTTTGGAGTTACGAAAATATAAGAAACTATATTTAAACATGCAGCTCACTGCAGACTCAGGAAAGCGCTATTAATGCCAGTTTTATCAATTAATGGTGGGTATTGTACTTCATGGTTTAATAGTTTCGGTAGTGCTGAGAAATGTTGATTGTTAACGGAAAAATACCTACTTCAATCGTGGCTGCGAAGCAATTCTTACAGCCGCTTAGAAGTGAAGTACGGCGCTTAATTTTTCGGGGTGCACTCAGCCTCGTGATGCCAATTGAGGAGCCCCTCGACCGAATAGTTAGCGGCTTCGGTCAAGAATATCATCATAACGACCGGGCGAGCGGTGTGCTGACCCCATGCCCCTCCCATCCGCATCCTACTCTGTGGATGACACGGCGGTTCATTTAATGCTGCAGCGTTTTAGTATCAGATCGTTGGATACGGGGTGTAACAACTAAACAGCTATGCCAATAAATCAGATTCACTAAAACAACTGAATAAATGTAGGTATTTATAACTTGTTAACTCTTATTACTGATAAAGAACTGTATCTCATAGGAGGACTACATCTGTGCGTCTAACATGAATCTACACAGATTCTTGGCCATCGAGGCGAATAATTTGTTGCAGTTCAGCGATGTTTAACGGATGGAATAGAGTAGTATCTGAAAGTACAGCCACTTAAGCGTGGGTTTGACAGCTTTTTTCTCATATTAATTCGGTTGCCGCCATAATTTTAAGCACCCTGTCGTCAGGCCACGATTGGCCTACCGGGACCATCCGACCGCCGTGTCATCCTCAGGTAGGATGCGGATAGGAGGGGCATGGGGTCAGCACACCACTCTCCCGGTCGTTACGATGGTATACTTGACCAAAGCCGCTAATATTCGGTCGAGTAGCTCCTCAATTGGCATCACGAGGCTGAGTGCACCCCGAAAAATGGCAATAGCGCACGGTTGCTGGATGTTCACCCATCCAAGTGCCGGTCACGCCCAACAGCGCTTAACTTTGGTGATCTCACAGGAAGCGGTGTATCCACTGAGGCAAGGCCGTTGCCCAGCTGCCATAATTACCGATTATAATCTACAGCAGCTTCGATCTGGTACTAATGTATACGTCCTCGATTGTAACTTTTAATTGTCCCTCAGTCGCATTGGGGAATGATAATTACCACCTCTCTTTTCTACGTTAACAAATACGCAGAACGTTCCAGCGCTTCACACAACTCACTAGCAGAGCCCAATGACATTTCGTTGTACCCTGGATCATTTATCGGGAAACTTCTATCGCTCGTAAACAGTGCTGTTCACTTAGAACGATACGATGTAAGTAGGAATTCCTTACACAGACTTTCTGTCAGCAGTGAATTATTGACAGAAATGAATATCCATGAGACTGTTATCATTGGGTACTTCATTTCGAAGTCCGGTTTGATGCTGCTGTCTTTGTCGTCGTCGAGTATCGAGAGTGGAGCAAGAACTATCGACCACCATTACATAATTCACATCAAAGCGGTATCACGAGGCATAAATGAGATCAGAATGAGATTTTCACTCTGCAGCGGAGTGTGTAAAGTTTGGAAGGTAGGAGACGAGATACTGGCCAAAGTAAAGTTGTGAGGACGGGGCGTGAGTCGTGCTTGGGTAGCTCAGTTGGTAGAGCACTTGCTCGCGAAAGGTAAAGGTCCCGAGTTCGAGTCTCGGTCCGGCACACAGTTTTAATCTGCCAGGAAGTTTCACCAATGAGATGCTAGGAAATAGCTGTGCCTCCCGTGACTCCGAGGCGCCACGGCCGCGCCTCTGCCCTGAAACAGCGTCGCCAGAGGCCAGGAGGGCACTTCTGTTCCATGTCGGATCCTGCCCACTTCCGGGAAGTTCCTGTCAGAGTACCGACGTTCTACTGTCTACTAGACGTGATACAGGCCGTGTCACCCTTCCGGTAGTGAAGAGACTTCCGTTTCCTGTGAACTGTGTCTGCGCACCAATTCTGTCAGAACCGTACCAACAAGTATCTACAAACTCCTGATTATACTCACTGTAGTGAAGCCACAGTAAGGCCATTCTGAACCTGTATCAGTTCGCCACTCGGTAATCGCGGCTCATTTAGTATGTTCTGTCCACATGTGGAGATTCGTAGCTGCAGCTGATCCTGGTGAGCAAAGATAAGTTTTGTTCTAATTATTAATTACTTATTCAGAGTGCTCTAATGATCTGTTTTATCACAAGCCACCTCCGAGACCAAGAAGTCAGACACAGGATTCTTCACGTTAGTCTATCAAATGGAAGTCTCTTCATATCAGTGTAACTACTCTTATACCCAAATCCAACAGATTCTTTGTGCTGTCTTCAAGCCTTAATCGTGCTTTGCAATTTCTGCTCCTTCCTGCCCGAGTCGTTTCTCCACTATCAAATTAGCTATGTCTAGATGTGTCAGACTGCGTACTGCCAGGAAGCTTTTCTTGATTAGTGTACATGTTACAGCCTGTTGCGCCTCCTTTTCGTCTTACCCAGTAACACACCGAAAAATCTTAACATAAGCTTTAATTTTTAAAAAATTAATTCTAGCATTAATGAAGATGAGGAACCGGGGAATAAGAATCACCCACAAGCTTCACTTTAAGTTTGCATTTATTCTAACAAAACTGTGAGAAACCTACAGTTCACAGCTTATCCTCTTTACTTCTGCCTTCGTTAGCTATTTTGCTCTCGAAACAGCAGTCTTCTAATCTTGGAGAAAAGGGAAGGAAGGGAGATCAGTGCTTAACATACCTGTCCGTGTAAAGTGGAGGATGAATATGTAGAACAGAACACTGCAGAAGAATTACAAGAGAAGTGTATTTATTTACAATATATTCGATATAAAGCATACATAACATCGTATCCTGTAGTATCTTTCTCTCTCTTTATCTCTCTCTCTCTCTCTCTCTCTCTCTCTGTCTCTCTCTCTCTTCCACTAAAGTGCGCGTCATTTATGAAGGCGGCCGAGTTTAGGTCCGTTCTGCGCATCTGACGTCACAAAACACAGTCAGCCAATGAACAGAGACCGACGTTGCCAGAGCTTGACTGCAGTGCAGAGCGCGGACGAGTGTCTTCAGTTTTAGAGACGTTCAGTTTTAGAGACGTTCATAAAGTAATTGAACAAAAGCATTTTCTTGATAGCAGACTTTCTTTTATAGAAAGTTTGGAAAAAGCTTCTTTATACCAATTGATTCATATTATATTAATTAATTAAACCAAACAAGCAATAAGCCTACTAATTCAGGCGATAGCAAGGAAAGGTGTTTGCATCATTCTCACTAACCGCTTTTTCGCACTAAAGAACAGCGGTAATTGTTTATTTCCTATTGTACTTCGACAAAACGTGAGTAATTCATAATCATACCAACAGTGTTTGTCGGTATTTTGCGTGATATTTTAAAGTCCTCCTGGAGATACATAAAACGGCGAGCTGCGTTAGCATAATGGTTAAAGTGTGTGGCTGCTAATCGAAAGGTTCTGAGTTCAAACCTTGATCGGAGCTTTATATTTCTTTATTTAACAATATCGAAGCGTCTTACTTCATGAATTTTATTCGTATGAATGTAATTTTTTGAAATTTCTATTGGCAACTAAAATCGACCACACGGAAAGTATACGCTATGGACTTTTACCTCTGTAAACTCTTCAAAATTTCGTGCAATGGTTTACTACATCTAATGCTGCACAATAACTGCGTTGAACATCGAAACAAAATTAAGTCATTTATGGGGGGAAGGTATCAGTCAAGAAGACGTGTAAAAATCAAATTTTTGGGCCCAATAGTTTTTGTGATATCGAATGATAAAGTGTGTCAAAGCAGTCGAAAAACCATGTGTCTGCACAGGCCAGCAGTGCAATGATGAGAAAATCGCGCACATCGCGGAATGCGGGGAGCACGTCTCTGTAGCAGCGAAAGGGTTAATGCGGCCGTGGTGACTTTACTTCATAAATTGCGCGCTCCCCCCTAAACGTAAGTTTGCAAACTATACTATGGCACTGCTTCTCTTGGCGCGTACAACTGACAACGCAGCCATCTCCCGCGTATGGGCGATCATGCGCGAACCGCCAAGATAAAAGAATTGAACTACAGTACTGGTTATCATTATTCACTAGCCGTCGGAGTAGCAATAGCATCGTTCTAGGTTCTACTCACTGGCGTCATGTTACGTTCGTAAAGTCTCACTGCGCTATAGCCAGTACGATCGGCGTGATCGGAGAGTAGTCTGAGGATAATCTGTGGCAGACTTCCGACTGCGATGGCTTAGAAAGGAGCGCCGATCAATCGGATTTGCAGGCAGTGAGAAGATGTAATGCGGCTCCCTCTGGTGTCCGTAGCGCCATCTGGCACCTTCTGCGGAGATGAGAGTGGCGAGCTACACGCCGAGTGCGCAAGACGAAGACACTGTTGATACTGCATTCCCCTCCTCCCCCTGAACCGCCGTCGACGATGCTGGAAGGGTCTGATGGGGCGACGCCAGATGGCGCCAACAAGCCCGCGTCCCGAAATTCGTTCTGCGAACTATCGGAAGTATGTGCAAAAACACGGTGTCTTCGTCCACATCAGTCCGCACGTAACGCGCCGCGCTCATCTCCGCAAAAAGAAACATTTAAATCGAGCCGAAGCTAGATCCTCGAACATATCCGGGTCCTCTACACCTCCCGCCGCCTTGATCCTCTTCATCCCCTGGTTGTTCCTCTCTTCTCCAACCCCCTCCCTCTGCCGTGCCTTAACCTTTGTGTCCCCCCCCTATCCTCCACCTCTACACCCTTCATCTCCAAGGTGGCTTCCGTCGACTCCCTCTCCCGTATGATGCCCTCTCTCGCTCCATTTGTCCCTTCTATCAACTCTGATCCTCACCTGCCCCTCCCTTCCTCTGTCATTTTCCCAGGTTCCCTCTCTCCCCCGTCCATCCTGTTTTTTCCCCGCCTATCCTCTCTCTGCCTCCCTTTTCTCCCTTGAGTCCTTTTTTGCTCTCCCCTCCACTGTCTTTCCCACTCCTTATTGTGTCCACCCAGCCCCCCATTTTTCTATGTCCCCTCCCTCCATCGGCTGCCCCCTTTCTTCCTCTCCTCTCCCCCTTTTTTCCTTTTCCCACTCTTTGGTCCAGGTCCCCCCACCCACCCACCCCCCCACCCCATCTGCCACTGCATGGCGTGTATAGTTCTGTTTTAAGTGAGTGTTCAGTGTACTGCGTCTCCTGTCGGTGTTCCGAACAGCCACCATACTATCGCTAGTAGTGCTTTTTTTATCTCCTGCGAACAGAAACCAGACTGCCGGTGTTTTTTAATTGTGCCCTTGTGCCCGTCTGTTTACAATGTGTTTTAATATCTCCGACCGTATTGTTTTTATATTATTCTTCTTATCTTTTTCTCCATGTTTCAAGTTTTAACAGTCACTGTTTTATCGCCTGCTTTTATTTTGCTTTTCATATCTCCTAATTTTGTTTTTTAACTTTGCTGTAGCCTGCAGAACGGCATATTGTGCTGCTGCCAGCCCCCCCTCCCCCCCCCCTCCCCCTCTGGAAGAGAAAAAGGAAAGATAACCGAAGCTAGATAGCCGCTGGAGTTGTCAGCATCTCACTTAAGTAGTGAATTGACATTGCTTATTCAAAATTCAAATTTCAAATGGCTCTGAGCACTATGGGACTTAACTTCTGAGGTCCTTAGAACTACTCAAACCTAACTAACCTAACGACATCACACACATCCATGTCTGAATGCCTGAGGCAAGATTCGAACCTACGACCGTAGCGGTCGCGCGGTTCTAGACTATAGAGCCTAGAACCGCTCGGCCACTCCAGCCGACGACATTGCGTAGTTCCAGTAACTTGGATGTAGGGAAATTGTGGCAAAAGTTTAAACGAGCTGGGAATCGCAGTCGGGAGATCTACATAATTAGCGGATTAAGGACAAATTCGGAAAATGCTGAGGAGGTAAAGACAACTGCGCTATCGGTTCAAAAGAGAACGTGCAAATGACAAGGCTAGGAGGTATTCGCGCGTATGTGAAAAGATCTGTGCCAAAACCATGTAACAGCTACCACCGTCGTACCTTAGCAAAAGACCTGGTCGAGAACCCGAGAAAATTCTGACCCCAAGTAAAATCGCTAACTGCGCCTAAGGCTTCCATTCAGTCACTCATTGACCAGTCTGTTGTGGCAGGTGAAGACAGCAAAAGGAAACCCGAAATTTTAAATTACGCGTTTAAGAAATCGTTCACGTAGGAGAATCGTACAAACATACCATATGTTGACGTCACGGTAATAAGCTTACGTAAGCAACTGAAAGAGCTGGAAACAAGTAAGTCACCAAGACCGGCTGGAATTGCAATTCTGTTTTACAAAAATTACTCTACGGCAATGACTTATCGCCCGGCGCAACGTCCCAAGCGACTGGACAAAAGTGCAGGCTACTCTTGTATATAAGAAGGCTAAAAGGACGGACCCGCAAAATCACACACAGTAATAGCCTTAAAATCGGCTTGCTGCAGAATCCTTGAACGTATTCTCAGTTCGAATGTAATTAATTTTCTTGAGAACGAGTAACTTACGTCCACGAATCAGCACAGTTTCAGGAAGCATCGCTCGTGCGATCCTCACCTCGCCCTTTTCTCACATGATATCCTGGGAACTAGAGATGAAGGGCAACAGGCAGACTTATTACTTCTAGCTTTCCGGGAAGCGTTTGAGAATGTGTCTCACTGCAGGCTGCTAAAGAAGGTACGCGCATATAGAACAGGTTCACAGATATGTGAGTGACTCGAAGACTTCCTGACTAGTAGAACCCACTATTTTTTTCCTCGACGTCGAGTGTTCATCAGAGACAAGGGTGTCGTTAGGAGTGCTCCAGAAAACATTGACAGGAACGTTATTATTTTCTGTGTACAAAAATGATGTGGCGGCGGGGTGGGCACGAATCTGCGGTTGTTTGCTGGTGATACTGTGACGTACGGTAAGATGACGAAGTTGAGTGACTGTAGGACGAAACTATACACCTTAGACAAAATTTCTAGTTGGTGTGATGAATGGCAGCTAGCTTTGCATGTAGGAAAATGTAAGATATCAAGCATGAATAGGG
This sequence comes from Schistocerca piceifrons, assembly GCF_021461385.2. NCBI lineage: Eukaryota > Metazoa > Arthropoda > Insecta > Orthoptera > Acrididae > Schistocerca > Schistocerca piceifrons. The sequence continues at coordinate 138,549,327 of NC_060144.1, forward strand.
AAAACAAACCTGTAAACTTATGTTGGGATACAAAATTAGTAGTGTCCTCCTTGACCCAGTAAAGTCGTTTAAATATTTTGGGCACAACGTTGCAAAGCGATATAAAACGGAACGAGCATTTCTTGACTGTGGTAGGGGAGACGAATAGTCGATTCCCGTTTACTGGCAGACTTTTTGGAATGTGTTTCATTTGTTTCTTCCCCCCACGAACCATGGACCTTGCCGTCGGTGGGGAGGCTTGCGTGCCTCAACGATACAGATAGCCGTACCGTAGGTGCAACCACAACGGAGGGGTATCTGTTGAGAGGCCAGACAAACGTGTGGTTCCTGAAGAGGGGCAGCAGCCTTTTCAGTAGTTGCAGGGGCAACAGTCTGGATGATTGACTGATCTGGCCTTGTAACACTAACCAAAACGGTCTTGCTGTTGTGGTACTGGGAACGACTGAAAGCAAGGGGAAACTACAGCCGTAATTTTTCCCGAGGGCATGCAGCTTTACTGTATGGTTAAATGATGACGGCGTCCTCTTGGGTAAAATATTCTGGAGGTAAAATAGTCCCCCATTCGGATCTCCGGGCGGGGACTACTCAGAAGGACGTCGTTATCAGGAGAAAGAAAACTGGCATAATACGGATCGGAGCGTGGAATGTCAGATCCCTTAATCGGGCAGGTAGGTTAGAAAATTTAAAAAGGGAAATGGATAGGTTAAAGTTAGATATAGTGGGAATTAGTGAAGTTCGGTGGCACGAGGAACAAGACTTCTGGCCAGGTGAATACAGGATTATAAATACAAAATCAAATATGGGTAATGCAGGAGAAGGTTTAATAATGAATAAAAAAAGTAGGAGTGCGGGTAAGCTACTACAAACAGCATAGTGAACGTATTATAGTGGCCAAGATAGACACGAAGCCCACGTCTACTACAGTAGAACGAGTTTATATGCCAACTAGCTCTGCAGGTGACGAAGAAATTGAAGAAATGTATGATGAGACAAAAGAAATTATTCAGGTAGAGAAGAGAGACGAAAATTTAATAGTCATGGGTGACTGGAATTCGACAGTAGGAAAAGGGAGAGAAGGAAACTTAGTAGGTTAATATGGTTTGGCGCTAAGAAATGAAAGAGGAAGCCGCCTGGTAGAATTTTGCACAGAACATAACTTAATCATAGCTAACACTTGGTTCAAGAATCATGAAATCAGGTTGTATACATGGAAGAACCCTGGAGATACTAGAAGGTTTCAGATATATTATATAATGGTAAGACAGAGATTTAGGAACCAGGTTTTAAATTGTAGGACATTTCCAGGGGCAGATCTGGACTCTGACCACAATCTATTGGCTATGAACTGTAGATCAAAACTGAAAAAATTGCAAAAAGGTGGGAATTTAAGGAGATGGGACCTGGATAAACAGACTAAACCAGGGTTGTACAGAGTTTCAGGGAGAGCATAAGGGAACGATTGACAGGAATGGGGGAAAGAAATACAATAGAAAACGAATGGCTAGCTCTGAGGGATGAAGTAGTGAAGGCAGCAGAGGATCAAGTAGGTAAAAAGACGAGGTCTAGTAGAAATCCTTGGGTAACAGAAGAAATATTGAATTTAATTGATGAAAGAAGAAAATATAAAAATGCAGTAAATGAAGCAGGCAAAAAGGAATACAAACGTCTCAAAAACGAGATCGACAGGAAGTGCAAAATGGCTAAGCAGGCATGGCTAGAGGACAAATGTAAGGATGTAGAGGCCTATCTCACTAGGGATAAGATAGATACAGCCTACAGGAAAATTAAAGAGACCTTTGGAGAAAAGAGAGCCACTTGTATGAATATCAAGAGCTCAGATGGAAACCCAGTTCTAAGCAAAGAGGGGAAAGCAGAAAGGTGGAAGGAGTATATAGAGGGTCTATACAAGGGCGATGTACTTGAGGCCAATATTATGGGAATGGGAGACGATGTAGATGAAGATGAAATGGGAGATACGATACTGCGTGAAGAGTTTGAACGAGCACTGAAAGACCTGAGTCGAAACAAGGCCCCGGGAGTAGACAACATTCCATTAGAACTACTGACAGCCTTGGGAGAGCCAGCCCTGACAAAACTCTACCATCTGGTGAGCAAGATGTATGAGACAGGCGAAATACCCTCAGACTTCAAGAAGAATATAATAATTCCAATCCCAAAGAAAGCAGGTGTTGACAGATGTGAAAATTACCGAACTATCAGTTTAATAAGTCACAGCTGCAAACTACTAACGCGAATTATTTACAGACGAATGGAAAAACTGGTAGAAGCCGACCTCGGGGAAGATCAGTTTGGATTCCGTAGAAATGTTGGAACACGTGAGGCAATACTGACCTTACGACTTATCTTAGAAGGAAGATTAAGGAAAGGCAAATCTACGTTTCTAGCATTTGTAGACTTAGAGAAAGCTTTTGACAATGTTGACTGGAATACTCTCTTTCAAATTCTAAAGGTAGCAGGGGTAAAATACAGGAAGCGAAAGGCTATTTACAATTTGTACAGAAACCAGATGGCAGTTATAGGAGTTGAGGAGCATGAAAGGGAAGCAGTGGTTGGGAAGGGAGTGAGACAGTGTTGTAGCCTCTCCCCGATGTTATTCAATTTGTATATTGAGCAAGCAGTAAAGGAAACAAACGAAAAATTTGGAGTAGGTATTAAAATCCAGGGAGAAGAAATAACAACTTTGAGGTTCGCCGATGACATTGTAATTCTGTCAGAGACAGCAAAGGACTTGGAAGAGCAGTTGAACGGGAAGGACAGTGTCTTGAGAGGAGGGTATAAGATGACCATCAACAAAAGCAAAACAAGGATAATGGAATGTAATCGAATTAAGTCGGGTGATGCTGAGGGAATTAGATTAGGAAATGAGACAAAGTAGTAGAGGAGTTTTGCTATTCGGGGAGCAAAATAACTGATGATGGTCGAAGTAGAGAGGATATAAAATGGAGACTGGCAATGACAAGGTACAATGGCTCTGAGCACTATGGGACTTAACATCCACGGTCAGCAGTCCCCTAGAACGTAGAACTACTTAAACCTAACTAACCTAGGGACATCACACAACACCCAGCCATCACGAGGCAGAGAAAATCCCTGACCCCGCCGGGAATCGAACGTGGGAACCCGGGCTCGGGAAGCGAGAACGCTACCGCGCGACCACCAATGACAAGGAAAGCGTTTCTGAAGAAGAGAAATTTGTTAACATCCAGTATAGATTTAAGTGTCAGGAAGTCGTTTCTGAATGTATTTGTATGGAGTGTAGCCATGTATGGAAGTGAAACATGGACAATAAATAGTTTGGACAAGAAGAGAATAGAAGCTTTCGAAATGTGGTGCTACAGAAGAATGTTGAAGATTATGTGGGTAGATCACGTAACTAATGAGGAGCTATTGAACAGGATTGGGGAGAAGAGAAGTTTGTGGCACAACTTGACTAGAAGAAGGGATCGTTTGCTAGGACATGTCCTGAGGCATCAAGGAATCACAAATTTAGCATTGGAGGGCAGTGTGGAGGGTAAAAATCGTAGAGGGAGACCAAGAGATGAATACACTAACCAGATTCGGAAGGATGTAGGTTGCAGTAAGTACTGGGAGATGAAGGAGCTTGCACAGGATAGATTAGCATGGAGAGCTGCATCAAACCCATCTCAGGACTGAAGACCACAACAACAACAACAACAACTGTAAAGGAGACCTTGTAAACGACGGTAGTGAGACGCATTCTTGAATACTATTCGAGTGCCCGGGATCCGTACCAGATTGGGTCAAAGAAAGACATCGAAGCAGTTCAAAGGTGGGCCACTAGATTTGTTACCAGTAGGTTGGAACAGCACGCATGGGCTACGGGGATGTTTCGGGAACTCAAATGGGAATCCCTGGACGGGTGGCGACGTGCTTTCCGAGGAACACTATTGAGAAAATCTAGAGAATCGACATTTGAAGCTGACTGCTGAACGATTTTTTGCCACCAACGTATATTGGACGTAAGGACCACGAAGATAGGATACAAGATATTAGGACCCATACGGTGACATATAGGGCTGATTTTTCCTGGTTTTATTTGCGAGTGGAGCAGTGTGGTACAAGGTAGTATTGGTACCCTCCGCCACTTACCGTGCGGTGGCTAGCGGAGTATATACAGGGTGTTTCAAAAATGACCGGTATATTTGAAACGGCAATAAAAACTAAACGAGCAGCGATAGAAATACACCGTTTGTTGCAATATGCTTGGGACAACAGTACATTTTCAGGCAGACAAACTTTCTAAATTACAGTAGTTACAATTTTCAACAACAGATGGCGCTGCGGTCTGGAAACTCTATAGTACGATATTTTCCACATATCCACCATGCGTAGCAATAATATGGCGTAGTCTCTGAATGAAATTACCCGAAACCTTTGACAATGTGCCTGGCGGAATGGCTTCACATGCAGATGAGGTGTACTGCTTCAGCTGCTCAATTGTTTCTGGATTCTGGCGGTACACCTGGTCTTTCAAGTGTCCCCACAGAAAGAAGTCACAGGGGTTCATGTCTGGCGAATAGGGAGGCCAATTCACGCCGCCTCCTGTATGTTTCGGATAGCCCAAAGCAATCACACGATCATCGAAATATTCATTCAGGAAATTAAAGACGTCGGCCGTGCGATGTGGCCGGGCACCATCTTGCATAAACCACGAGGTGTTCGTAGTGTCGTCTAAGGCAGTTTGCACCGCCACAAATTCACGAAGAATGTCCAGATAGCGTGATGCAGTAATCGTTTCGGATCTGACAAATGGGCCAATGATTCCTTTGGAAGAAATGGCGGCCCAGACCAGTACTTTTTGAGGATGCAGAGACGATGGGACTGCAACATGGGGCTTTTCGGTTCCCCATATGCGCCAGTTCTGTTTATTGACGAAGCCGTCCAGGTAAAAATAAGCTTCGTCAGTAAACCAAATGCTGCCCACATGCATATCGCCGTCATCAATCCTGTGCACTATATCGTTAGCGAATGTCTCTCGTGCAGCAATGGTAGCGGCGCTGAGGGGTTGCCACGTTTGAATTTTGTACGGATAGAGGTGTAAACTCTGGCGCATGAGACGATACGTGGACGTTGGCGTCATTTGGACCGCAGCTGCAACACGGCGAACGGAAACCCGAGGCCGCTGTTGGATCACCTGCTGCACTAGCTGCGCGTTGCCCTCTGTGGTTGCCGTACGCGGTCGCCCTACCTTTCCAGCACGTTCATCCGTCGCGTTCCCAGTCCGTTGAAATTTTTCAAACAGATCCTTTATTGTATCGCTTTTCGGTCCTTTGGTTACATTAAACCTCCGTTGAAAACTTCGTCTTGTTGCAACAACACTGTGTTCTAGGCGGTGAAATTCCAACACCAGAAAAATCCTCTGTTCTAAGGAATAAACCATGTTGTCTACAGCACACTTGCACGTTGTGAACAGCACACGCTTACAGCAGAAAGACGACGTACAGAATGGCGCACCCACAGACTGCGTTGTCTTCTATATCTTTCACATCACTTGCAGCGCCATCTGTTGTTGAAAACTGTAACTACTGTAATTTCGAAAGTTTGTCCGCCTGAAAATGTACTGTTGTCCCAAGCATATTGCAACAAACGGTGTATTTCTATCGCTGCTCGTTTAGTTTTTATTGCCGTTTCGCATATACCGGTCATTTTTGAAACACCCTGTATGTAGATACACGGGTGTAGATATAGACACCGCGAGGTGGTTCTATACACACGCCAGCAGATGATGTCTATCCAACGGCACACGTAGGGCAGTATCTACGCTGCTGTGGGTGCCGAAGGCTGTTCTGCTAATGCAGGCTCGATGTCCGTGACTAACGTAGCTGTGACCGCCGGCAGGTGCCACTGCAGTGGCTGCAGAAGCGCCAGCGGCTGCGCATGCGGGCAGAGGCGATCTCCATGGGAGCACTCACCTGGCGAGCTGTACGCCCGAACGTCAGGTACCGACAAGAGCTGCTCGGGGGGCTGCAGTCTGGTATGCAGGCAGCGTTTCCGAAACAAGAAAATCTGCGGCAGGGTCACAGCAATCACTAAAACGTAACTGATTTGGGTGCCGTCGGCGAGTGCCTGTTCTGCCGCAAACAGTATCATGAGACCCGCCAGTCGTCTGAGCTATGTGCTGAATGTAATACACTCATGCTCATAAATTAAGGATAATTGCAGAATGTGGTGGCACGCAATATGGCTCAACACAAACCAGGCGCTAATACCATAGGCACATAGGGAATACACACAACACAGATCTGTAAGACAACAGTATTGGTAATAAATTGAGAAAACCGTCCCGAAACGCATGTACTACAAAACGCCACTGTTTCCTGCCCATGTACCCCGTCATCAATATGGGATATGATCACCATGCACACGTACACAGGCCGCACAACGGATTGGCATACTCTGGATCAGGTGGCCGAGCAGCTGCTGGGGTATAGCGTCCCATTCTTGCACCAGTGCCTGTCGGAGTTCCTGAAGTGTCGTAGGGGTTTGAAGACGTGCAACGATACTTCGACCGAGAGCATCCCAGACGTCGATAGGATTTAGGTCTGGAGAACAGGCAGGCCACTCCATTCGCATGATATCTTCTGATTCAAGGTACTCCTCCTCGATCGCAGCTCGGTGGGGCCGTGCGTTATCATCCATCAGGAGGAATATGGACCCACTGCACCCCTGAAAAGGCGGACATACTGGTGCAAAATGACATCCCGATATACCTGACCTGTTACAGTTCCTCTGTCAAAGACATACAGGGGTGTACGTGCACCAATCATAATCACACCTTACACCATCAAACCATGACCTCCATACAGGTCCCTTTCAAGGATATTAATTGGTTGGTATCTGGTTCCTGTTTCACGCCAGACGAAACGCATGCGAGAATCACTGTTCAGACTATACCTGGACTCGTCCGTGAACAGACCGCTGTTCCAAAGCACCATGTACTGTGTTCTTGACACCAGGCTTTACGGGACCTCTTGTGACCAGGTGTCAGTGAAATGCAGCTTGCAGGTCTCCGGGCGAATAAACCATGTCTGTTCAGGCGTTTGTAGACTGTGTGTGTGGAGACAACTATTCCAGTGCCTGCGGTAAGGTCCCGAGCAAGGCTACCTGCAGCACTCCGTGGCCGTCTGCGGGCACTGATGGTGAGATATCGGTCTCTTTGTGGTATTGTACACTGTGAACGTCCCGTACTGTAGCGCCTGGACACGTTTCCTGTCTGCTGTAACCGTTGCCATAATCTTGAGATCACACTTTGTGGCACATGGAGGGCCCGTGCCACGACCTGCTGTGTGACCAGCCTCCAGTCACCCTAGTATTCTACCCTTCATAACGTCATATATATGTGTTCTTTGAGCCATTTTCAACATACTCACCATTAGCACGTCTGTCTGCACACTTACTCGCTGCACCGTACTATGACATGCACCAACGCACCTCTGCGTATGCGGACTGCTGCCAGCGCCACCGAGCGACAACCGCAGGTCAAATGCACCACATGGTCATACCCCGAGGTGATTTAAACCCGTAAACTGCCCACCAGAGCGTTGTTTCACCATGTATCAGCATTGTCCTTAATTTATGAGCAAATCTCTTTCCTGCAATAGTGTGGAATCATGAGTTGTGCTTGTTCATTAGAAGTATATAAAATACTTGCACCATTCTGAAGGGAAAGGCTGTTGTGTTTCACATAGTGTTTGCGTACTACTACGTCCGAAACTGATAAATGATTACGAGGTCATCCCATCTATGTCTCCAGAAATGTCTGTTGTCTCCATCGACGTAACGACACGGGTAAACACTCTAGAACACATGAAACACCGTACAAGGACAAAAACATAAACATTTACAGTATGTTTGAAATAAAGCACATTTAACTTGTACTCGCTCTTCAGTCTCTCTCTCTTTCTTGTTCCGCCAGTGCTGGTTACTAATATTCATTAGCCGTTGAAGTAGCAATAGCATCGTGTTACGTTCATAAAGTTCTCCCCGGCTTCACGCTACGTTAGTAGGCGCTAACTACACTGTCGTTCGTGTGCGCTCGGTGTGATGATGAAGTATTCAGATGATAATGTCAAGATGATATGGGAAAAACAATATCATACGTAAACTTACAGGCACCACCTGAGGATCATGGCCTGTCGTGTTCCGTACATCCACCTTGACAGTATGCTTCTCTGCAGCAGAATATGCAGCACCGGTCTGGCACAACTCCACACAAGCACAACAGGTGGATACAGCATTGAATAAGACTGGACGCATTGTGACTGGCTGCCTTACAACCAACTCCTGTTAGCAAAATCTATTAAATTATGCGTACAGCGCCACGTGACATCCGCAGAAGAACAGCCGCAGAAATTGAGAAAAGTTAGCAGAAAACCGACCCCAGGCATCCCCTGTTCATCCCACAAAGGCCTAGGCTGAGGTGATGAAGCAACTTCATGCACACATCAGCAATTCCGCCAGCACCTGAAATCCACTGAACAGAGCTATGGCAATATTCATTAACGGCTAGGAAGAACATTAAAGAGGAACCAGCCGCGGGCTTTCACCTGCCATATACGACATGGAAGGCTTTACCAGGTGTAGAAGTATGAAACCGGAAATTCCCTATATATGGCGCTAGGCATCAGCGCAGTTCCCATGAGACCGCGTCTGCAGCGCCATCTGCTTCCTGTAACGGCTGACGACGAATGTCAACACACATGAATCCAAGTCCCGTACATCGGTATCTGTTCAAAACCCGTAAACGTGCCAAGTTCAGTGCCTACGAACTAAGATTTACGGACAGTATTGGTTTTCAATTATAATCTGAAGAAAACTGCTGCAGACTCGCATGGAATGCTAATCGAAACTTTCAGCGAACATGCTCTTGGGAAAACACAGTGTTCCGAGTGTGAGAAACCACAGAGAAAGTTTCAAGTGAACGAATTGCGCGCTTTGTTGGATGAAGATGATACTCAAATTCAACAGGAACTCGTGGACCAGTTCAATGTGACGCAGAAAGGCGTTTCTCTTCGGTTGAAAGCTATGGGAAAGGTGCAGAAAGTGGGAAATAGTTTCCGCATGAACTGAATGAAAGACTGCAAGCACATCGAAAGACCACTTGTGAAATACTGGACGCCAGAGGCAAAAGAAAGTCGTTTCTCCATCGAAGAGTTACAGATGATGAAAATGGATATATTCTGAGAATCCTAAGCGTCGTTAATCATGGGTGAATCCAGGCAAATCATCGACATCCAATGGAAGAGAAAATCGCTTTGGAAAGAAGACAGCCGGCCTTTGTCGCCGAGCGGTTCTTGGCGCTTCAGTCTGGAACGCGCGACCGCTACGGTCACAGGTTCGAATCCTGCCTCGGGGGTGGATGTGTGTGATGTCCTTAGGTTAGTTAGGTTTAAGTAGTTCTACGTTCTAGGTGACTGGTGACCTCAGATGATAAGTCCCATAGTGCTCAGCGCCATTTGAACCATTTGAAAGAAGACAATGCTCTGTGTTTGGTGGGCTCAGAAGGGTGTCGTCTATTATGAGCTGCTAAAGGCTGGTGAAACAGTTAACACTGATCGCTACCACCAATAAATGATCGATTTAAATCGAGCATTAGGTGAAAGCGACCGCAATATGGAAAAAGGCAACGCAAGGTCATATTGCTCCCTGGTAACGACCCGTCACACACAGCAAAACGGGTGAGGGAAACGATCGAGGCATTCAGTTGCGAGATACTAGGACAAACGGCTTGTTCTCCAGACTTGACTCTGTCCGAATATCATCATTGTTTGGATCACTGGGAGACGGTCTCGCTGAACAATACTTCAATTCGTATGAAAATGGACGAAAATGGCTCGCTGAATAGTTCGCTTCAAATGAAGAACTGTTTTTTTGGCGTGGCATTCATTGCCTGTCGGAGAGGTGGAGATTATTCTGAATAAAATATTATTTATCAGTTTCAAGCAACAACCGTATAATTATCGCAACCAAATTCGACACCTGGAAACCGGCTGAGAGCAGGAGTGTCGAGATGTAAAGTGAAGCTCAGGATGAGAAGCTACACCACCGAGGAAGGTTTATGTGAGTGTGGCGACCTACAGGACATACAATATCCCTTGGTCTGCAGAAACCCCCCCGATTCTGGCACCACAGAAGATCTTTTTGCAGCACATGATACGGCCAGTCAAACCGCGGAATTCCGAAACTTGCGTTCCACTTAATAGAAAACCATATGTGTCTTGCTGTATTATGTTATTACTTTCAGTATCCTGTATTACTGTATTGTACTTTTATTTATCATGTTGCGCTTTAATTATCTGGCGTATCAAAGTCCTTGAAACGTAAAGTAAAATAGATAAATAAATCTGGGGAAAACATGATGTGGAGCTCTGATTCTGGCAGCATAAAAAGATGCGCTGACCAATCACAATTGCTGGCAGTGAGTTGATGTGAATTCGGCGTCCTCTAGTGGCTTGAGTAGCGTCCCCTGGCAGTGTATGGAGGGCTCTCTTTAACAGTAGCTCGCGGCAGCCGATTTAAATGTTTCTTCTGTGGAGATGAAAGCGGCTCGCGACCCGCCTAGTTTTGTCGACGAGAACACCGTCAATAAACGTATCACGGGACTGCACTGAACTGATATTTGAATGTTGTGCAGTAGCAGTTGAATAGAATGAAACTAAACTTCTAATTTTTATTGTTTATAGGTCTTCTAACTCTGACTTCAGAGCATTTCTGCTCAAGTTAGAGAAGGTTCTTGATTCACTTTATAGGAAGTACCAGAAATTAGTTATATGTGGTGACTTCAATATTAATTTTGTATATGATTGTACGAGAAAAGGCATGTTGGTAGCTCCCTAAATTCATATGATCTGATTCAGACTGCGTTTTTTTCAACTATGGTACAGGGGAACAATAGCATAGTCGTAGACAATATTTGTATTCATTCTTCACTGCTAGATGGGCATTCTGTTAGTAAAAAGGTGAATAGACTTTCAGAAGATGCTGCACAAATTTTAACACTAAAAGGCTTTTGTACTCAAACAACTGTCACATATAATTACAAACTCTGTAGCAAAGTCAATCCAACGACAATAGAGAGTTTTAAAACTCGTCAAGGAACAAGATTGGCAGGATGTTTATAGTGCCAATAACATAGATGACAAATATAATACTTTCCTTAACACATTTCTCATGCTCTTTGAGAGTTGCTCTAGCACTAGCAGTAAAAGGCAGCCTAGGTGGTTGACTAGTGAGATAAGGATATCATGTAGAACAAAGTGGGAATTATATCAAAATGTTAGAAGTAGTCAGAATTAAGTTACAGTTGCCCATTACAAACAGTATTGTAAGGTGCTTAAAAATGTTATTAGGACGGCAAAGAGTATGTGGTACGCAAACAGAATAGTTAATTCACAGGATAAGATTAAAATCACCTGGTCAGTTGTGAAAAAGTGTCTGACCAGCAGCAGAAGGTCGACGATATAAAGTCAGTAAGTAATAAAATATTTCTGTGACTGATAAATCATATACATGTACAGTATTTAACAATCATTTTCTGAGCATTGCTGGTGAATTAAATAAAAATTTAGTTTTTACAGGGAATCATATAACTCTCTTGACAAATGCCCTTCCAAGACTGATGTCTGAAATACTCCTTTGTGATGCAGACAAGGGGCAGATTGAGTCAATAATTAAATCACTGAAGACTAAGGACGCTCGTGGAAATAATATTAAAGTACTGTGCTGCATGTGTTAGCCCTGTACTTAGCCAAATTTGCAATTCTTCCTTTAGGAATGGTCAGTTTCCTGAAGGATTAAAGTACTCAGTAGTAAAGCCCCTTTATAAAAACGAAGAAAGGGATAATGTAGACTATTTTACATCTATTTCTATGCCATCAGTGTTTGCTAAAGTTATTGAAAAGACTATGTATGTAAGGATAATCGATCATTTTATACCACATAATTTGCTACCAAATGTACAGTTCGGCTTTAGAAGTCGTTTAACACCGGAAAATACTATTTTCTCTTTTTTCTGTGAGATACTGGATGGGTTAAGCAAAAAGTTTCGAACGCGAGGCATATTTTTTGATTTAACTAAGGCGGTTGACTGTGTTTATCACAAAATATTGCTCCAGAAATTGGACCATTACGGGATACAGGGAGTAGCTCACAATTGGTTCACCTCTTACTTTAACAACAGGCAGCACAAGGTCATTATTCACAACGTTGAGAATGGGTGTGATGTGGGGTCTGAGTGGGGTACGAACAAATGAGGGGTGCTCCAGGGAACAGTGTTGGGGCCACTCCTGTTCCTTATTTATATACATGATATGCTCTCTAGTATTATGGGTAACTCGCAAATATGTCTATTTGCTGATGACAGTAGCTTTGTAGTAAAGGATTTTGTGTGAAACATTGTTTGAAACAGTGCAGTTCATGACGTAAGTTCGTGGGTTGTAGGAAGTAGACTAACGCTAAATCACAGTAAGACTCTGTTTCTACAGTTTCTATCACACATTCAACAAAACTTGACGTTTTAATTTCACAGAATGTGCACGTGATTAGTGAAACCTGATCAGTTCAAATTTCTAGGTGTTCAGATAGATAGTAAACTGTAGCGAATAGCCTACGTTCAGGATCTTGTTCAAAGACTTAATGCTGCCATTTCTACTATTCGAGCAGTATCTGAAGTAAGTGACCGTTCGACACGAAAATTACTCTACTTTGCTTATTTTCATTCCCTTATGTCGTATGGTATTATATTTTAGGGTAACTCTTCCCATTCTAAAAAGATATTTTTGGCTCAGAAACGGGTGGTTCTGGCAGTAAGTGGTGTGAGTTCGCGAACCTCTCGTTGACCCCTGTTCACTTGTCTGGATATTTCGACATTTTCCTCTGAATATATACATTCTTTACTGTAGTTTCTTGTTACCAATATCAGCTTATTCCCAAGAATAAGCAATTTTCACTCATTTAATACTCGGCAGAAATACAACCGGCATTTGGATCGGACCTCTTAACTCTTGTGCAGAAAGGTGTGCAGTATACTGCTGCATCCATTTTCAGTAAGCTACCACAAAAATTCGAAAATCTTAGCAGTAATCCACGCACTTTCAGATCGAAACTGAAGAGTTTCCTCATAGGTCACTCCTTCTGTTGAGGAGTTCTTTCAAAATTTAAGCTGATTCTTACGTTGTTGACTGCGTTTAGTTAAACTTATGGCTTGACTTCTAGTTTCATAAACATTTTATTTTTATCTGTTATTACTTTTATGCTGTAATTTCATGTACATACACGTCCCATGACCTGGGAGATTTGCTCCTTAATTTGGTCCTACGGGACTTGACGTACAAATAAATAAATAAATAAAATACCGCAAACCTTTTGAGAAGAGTGTGTTACTTTTAGCATGCAATAGAGAATCTGACGGACGAGTAACGAATGTTGCTAACAAGTAATTAGATTGGCGAAACGAAGAATCTGAGCTGACCAATCGCATGTAAGGAACGCTAACGATGAAATTTGTAGAATCCACGGGCAAAGAGGAGGTAAAGTCTGACTTTTAATCAGACATTTTCTTCTAGTCTTTTGCTGCCATAAGTCGACAGACTTTCAAAACATTGATCCCTCGTGTAAGTGGTGGCATCCGCCATTCAGCGCTGGAAAACAATGTTTCTAATCTGCACGACACCTCCGCAAAAGTCACCTTTTTTTCAGAAAAGTCGTAGTCTGTCATGTGCTGTCTGAGTGCCCAGCACACATTCTGTCTGGTAATGACATGGACTGACGTGTCTGAGTATTTGTTCGCCTGCTAATAGCCCAATTGCATCAAAGTATTGACTAACATTGACGAAGGCGGCTCGGAGATAATTATTGATACAACAGGCGTTCCTCTTACTCCTTTAATCCTGATGGGAAGATGTGAACAGTTTCAGAATAAGTTTTGTAAAGTGTAGCATAATCTCTTCAGCTGTAGTCCCGAATAAGACAAATTTTATGAAAATAAAAACATTTATATTTTTATTAAATTGCTACAGCTGTGGCAAATAGTCTTCTTACTTCATACTGCTTGCACATATTGCATTCAACCGAAGATATTATAATTTGTAGCTTCTGAAGCTGAGTAGGATAATAAATTCATCGATATATAAATAGCTATCACAAGTGATTGCAATTAGATCAAAGAGAGAAAGGTTAACTTCGTTTTCACAACGAATTCATCTGGGTTTATGACGCACGCACTTTCTAATAAGGAGTTAGCTCTTCACAATGGACAGGCTAGTTTCCATGACATGTATGTGTTCCAGCTGAACTTTTTTCCTTCTTCATCTGGCAACATTTCCACTCGAAATTGCTTCATGAGAATTATCGAAGTGGACTGGTCGCCAGAGTATCACAGTTCACGTGGGAGTTGCCGCTACATATGTAATGGAGAGTGTTGTATCTGGGGGATAATGTACCCAGGAACACATGATGTTTTTAGATCTCTATTTCAGTTTGGTGACTGATTTTACAATCAGTTGAAGGGATGAGCACTACAGACTGCCATAAGCTGTTTTAACCACTTTCTATATTTTTCTGTTGCTAGACGTGAGGCTGTGTTTTGTGCAACACTTGTAAAATTTTCGAGCTCTACACATTTAAGCATTGTATAATATATTTAAGCTATTTGCAATAGACTGTAAATTCTTCAGTTACAGAATTTTATGCAAATAAAATTCTATATGTTTTTAAAACTAGTTATACGGTGGATGGTTAAGCCATACTTTATCGGCCTTACTCCATCTTTTACCTTGATATTAACTAATTAATGAAGTTTTGTTTTTCCAATAGTTTCAGTTTCAAAATGTATTTAACTTGTAACTGGTTTTTGATAATATCTCTACTTAATTTGATTTAACTTACCGATTATTGATGTATAGAAGAGTAATAATGTAACTGGTAGACGACTAAGTACATTATTGACAAGATTTTGCCTATCAAAAGGCAATTAAGTTTCAACATAATATTTGTTCCTAGGTACGTTACCATGTTATACCTTGAAACATTTTTCACGTTTGTAGAAACATTTTTCCAGAGCAATTCTTGTAATTTAAGAAAAAGACTGTACGAAATAAAAGATTAATGCTATCATTTAAAAATGGAATAACGAAATTTAACAAACTTCTGTAACGGGCCCGGTTAGTGTTAAAAGTCTGAAAAGTATTCAAGGTAGAACACTCTCCACTAACGAGTTACAGGATCTTGCATAATACTAGTCCATTTGAAAGAACCCTGAGCAGTGCAATGTTTAAACATCTTTTCTTTACGAGTTCTACCAAATCGCTCCGCAGCTGAAGCTTTTAGGGCGAAAATCGTACGTAGTAGTTGTTATGTTTTTGCAAATGAGTATCGTATAATTTCTCCCCAAAGTCTGTTTATACATGATTTGGAATCCTATTACTTCTTCTGTAGATTTTTGTAAATGCATCTGGAAACTCAGCAATAACTTTAGTGTTTAGAACAGCGATCCAAGCATATTTGGAGTACATGTCAACTACTGTTAATAATTATTTACAACCTGAAACGTATCTGGAACCTGCAGTCTGGTCAACCACACCTCCTTGGTGAAGGTCATAAATGTCTTTTGTGATAACCACTCTCATTGGGTAAACTTCGTGTGCTGTGCAATGCCGTTTTTCAGCCGTAGCAGTTTGACGCTGATTACAATGAGGTCAGTAACATCTGCAAGATCTAGTCGTAAATAGGTATAAATAATGAAGTATTTCTTTTTACAATATATTACGCGCGTAGAAAGAAAAAAATATTCCAGGCATAAATTTTATTACAGATAAAAGTTATGTTTCATTCATTTTTTCACAATAACAATGCCCATTCATCGGCGTTAAGAAATTACAATTCTTCATTGTTCAACAACTACGTGAGTTCCGCTATTGGCATCATATGGGCAATCTCGCAACTGACGGTCATGCCACCACTATTCTGCCAACTTCAAATTTAACGCCGCAGCCACTGGTTCATATTTGTCAACGTAGGAAGCGAGGGTCTGCATTTGTCCTTAATACTGTGCACATAACATTCTGGCAGCAAACTGTTGATATACTTCACTTTATACAAACCATTCACGAGGACCCGCAGCTGAGGTGGAATAACTGAATATACACCATTCAGAGCTGTCTCCAGTGGCACACCAGCTAAGTCAATACTGTGATGGTTGTAATTTTCCATTAACTGTTGTGCTGAAGTTATATTCAACTTAAAGTTCAGCGCTGTCAGTTCCAGAATGAAACCACCAGAAGTAACCATGTTGCTTCCAACACCACCCACCAATCGAGATGCAAGTTCCATCGGAACAAATCGAATGTTTGTGGTGCTGAACCCTTGGTGGTCAAAGTAGACGTCGTACATTGTTCTGAAAACAAAACAAAAACATTGCGGCAAACAACTCTTAGTATCAAAAATATAACCATAAACGTGTCAGCAGTGTTCCCCCTTACCTTGTGGAAGATATCTGCGAGAATATGACGTCCGTCTCCAGCAATGTGCACACAACTGCGAAGTGATTCGCAGTTTATGTACAGCTTGCAGGTTCCATATATCTGAAAAAAACATAACATAGCAGTGGGCAATCTCACCCAATGTCAGTAAGTGGGTCAAAATCATCTCAGTGGCCGGCCGCGGTGGTCTCGCGGTTCTAGGCGCTCAGTCCGGAACCGCGCGACTGCTACGGTCGCAGGTTCGAATCCTGCCTCGGGCATGGATGTGTGTGATGTCCTTAGGTTAGCTAGGTTTAAGTAGTTCTAAGTTCTAGGGGACTGCTGACCACAGATGTTAAGTCCCATAGTGCTCAGAGCCAATTGAACCATTTTTTCATCTCAGTGACCGCACCGGCGCCGAAACGGAGATAACAGAGAAGGCCTCAATACTGAAATCGGTCTTCAGAAGTTGTGTCACCCCTGAAGATAGTAACACTGTCCCTCCTTTCAATCGTTGTACGAACGTCGATATGGCAGATATTGAGATAACCGATCGCGGAATTGAAAAGCAGCTACAATCGGTTAGTAGTGGAAAGGCGTCAGGACCAGGTAAGATACCTATAAGATTCTATAAAGATTATGTGAAAGAACTTGCTCCCCTTCTGGCAGTAATTACCGTAGATCATTTAAGCAACGAAAGGCACCTAGCAAATGGAAAAAAGCACAGGTCATTTCCGTTTTTAAGAAAGACCGTAAGACAGATCCACACAATCATAGACCTATATCGTTGACGTCAATCTGTTGTAGAATTAAGCTAAAGAAATATGACGTTCTTGGGAAATGAACAGATCCTCTATAACACTCAACATGGATTCCGCAAACAGAGATCCTGCGAAACTCAGGTGGCTCTGTTCCTCCATGAGATTCACAGCGCCGTGGACAACGGCGCTCAGGCTGGTGCCGTGTTCCTTGATTTCAGTGAGGCGTGTGACACCGTCCCGCATTGCTGTTGAATGAAAAAAAATACGAGCTTACGGAGTATCGGAGCAGACTTCCGATTGGATTCAAGACTTCATTGCAGATAGAACGGAACAAAATCGACTGATGTAATATCCGGAGTACCACAGGGAAGTGTGATACGACCGTTGCTGTTTACAACATATATATAATCGAGTAGAAAGTGTAGGATGCTCTTTAAGGGTATTCGCAGATGATGCAGCTGTCTGTACGGAAGTAGCAACGCCAGAAGATAGTAAGAATTTGCAGAGCGACCTGCAGAGAATTGATGAATGGTGCAGGCTCTGGTAGTTCACTCTGAACGTAAACAGATGTAACATATTGCGCATACACAGAAAAAGAGATCCACTACTGAAACAGCTGGAGACAGCATCTGACGTAAAACATCTAGGCGTAACTATCCAGAGCGACCGTAAGTGGAATGACCACGTAGATAGTGGGAAAAGCATATACCAAACTCAGATTAATGGAAGAATCTGTAGAAAATGAAACTCATCTACGAAAGAAGTAGCTTATAAGGCACTTGTTCGCCCGATTCTTGAGTATTGTTCATCTAACAGGGATCGTTATCATGTAGCAACGAAGAGCGGCACATTTCGTCACGGGATCGTTTAGCTGGCGAGAGAGCGTTACGGAGGTGCTATACAATCTCCACTGCAGACGTTACAAGAGAGGCGTTGTGCACCACGGAGAGATTTACTAGTGAAATTCCGGGACAGCACTTTTCATTGCTCATGAAAACCACACATTACATGTTGTACCACCATACAGCGAGACTTTCAGAGGTGATGGTACAGATTGCCGCACACAGTGGTACCTCTAATACCCTGTAGCACGTCCTCTTGCATTGATGCATGCCTGTATTCGTCGTGGCATACTAAACCTAAGTTCATCACGACACAGTTGGTCGAGATTTTCCCACTCCTCAACAGCGATTCGGCGTAGATACCTCAGAGTGGTTCGTGCGTCAGTCTTCCATAAACAGCCCTTTTCAATCTATCCCATGCATGTTTGATAGGGTTCATGTCTGGAGAACATGCTGGCCACTCTAGTCGAGCGATGTCATTATCCTGAAGAAAGTCATTCACAAGACGTGCACGATGGGGGCGCGAATTGTCGTCCATGAAGACGAATGCCTCGCCAATATGCTGCCGATATGGTTACATTATCGGTCGGAGGATGGCATTCACGTATCGTACGTCTGTTACGGCGCCTTCCATGATCACCAGCGGCCAAAGTCGGCCTCACATAATGCCACTCCAAAACAGTAGGGAACCTCCACCTCATTGCACTCGCCCGACAGTGTGGCTAAGGCGTTCAGCCTGACTGGGTTGCCTCCAAACACGTCTCCGACGATTGTCTGGTTGAAGATATATGCGACACTCATCGGTGAAGAGAACGTGATACCATTGATGAGCGGTCCATTCGGCATGTTATGGGCCCATCTGTACCGCTCTGCATGGTGTCGTGGTTGCGAAGATTGACCTTGCCATGGACGTCGGGAGTGAAGTTTCGCATCGTGCAGACTACTGCGCACAGTTTGAGTCGTAACACGACGTCCTGTGTCCGCACGAAAAGCATTATTCAACATGGTGGCGTTGCTGTCAGCCATAATTCGTAGCTATCGGTCATACACTGCAGTATTAGCCTGAGCGAGGCATGTCATCGACAGTTCCTGTCTGTCTGTATCTCCTCCATGTCCGAAAAACATCGCTTTGGTTCACTCCGAGACGCCTGGATACTACCCTTGGTGAGAGCCCTTCCTGGCACAAAGTAACAATGCGTACGCGATCGAACCGCGGTATTGGCCGTCTGGGCATGGTTGGACTACAGATAACTCGAACCGTGTACCTCCTTCCTGGTGGAAAGATTGGAAATCAGCTGTCGGACCTCCTCCGTCTAATAGGCGCTGCTCATGCTAGTGACATCTCTGAACAGTCAAAGGGACTATATCTGTGAAACAATATGTACAGTCAACGGCTGTCTTCAGAAGTTATGGGAACCAGGGTGATGCAAAACTTGTTTTGATGTATGTATGTATGCTCGAGGTGCCATTCCGATACAGTTGGAGAGCCTCTGCAATGTTGTTCGAGTTTAGGGTGAATACTAAGAGGGCTGAGGCGTGAATGGGAATTTGGACTGAGGAGGGAGGTATGCTAGGGTAGTCCGGGCAGTTGGGCTAAGCCACTGCTCGAGACGTGGCTGCACGATCCGTTAGAGCCATGCGAATAAGATGCCTGTCATCTCGACTGCTAGTGATACGAGGCCGTTGGGATCGAGCACGGCGACCTTAACCAAAGTCGGAAACGTGATGGTACGCAATTTTCCTCCTTACACGAGACATCACAACAACGTTTCACCAGGCAACGCCGGTCAACTGGTGTTTGGAAACTTTCCTCATGTCAGTATGTTGTAGGTGTCGCCACCGGCGCCAACCTTGTGTGAATGCTCTGAAAAGCTAATCATTTGCATTTCACAGCAGCTTCTTCCTGTCGGTTAAATTTCGCGTCTGTAGCATGTCATCTTCGTGGTGTAGCAATTTTAATGACCAGTAGTGTATGACAGATGTTTGGGATTTGGAAAGGTCTCTGGAACCATATATTTTTATTTGATTTTCACATACCATGTACAGGGTATTTCACTATCATAAGTACAAATGAAAGGGGCTAGCAGAGGACAAGCAAATAATCCAAATAAATACAGGTCTGGAAACCAATGTCCCAAATCCATATTGAAACTGAGTACGTAAACACCTTATAGCAGGGTCCCCAAGGATTCAAACTGCGGATATGCACTAACATTACAACAAGTGTTCCACAAGTCAACTGTTCATAGGAAGACTGTCATCAGCACACCTCTTCATTGATGCCCGTAAACGTTTAGAAGTGTTGGCATGCCCCAAATGAACTGAGAACCATCCACGACGTGTTCCTGCAGTTCATCAACGATATCAACACGGCTGGAATACATCAAAGCTTTTAAACATAAGGGGCTATCATAAAGAGTCCGTTCAAAGGCCTTACAGGCCGCAGTCGGTGTGGTCAATCAGGCAAAATCGCCGTGAGCATAGATGCAATTATTGCACCGCCTCACTAGATTGAAGACACCCGTTTGGTAAAAGACCGTGTCCTGCTGTGTGAAGAAGTCCGTAATTGACTCCGACACATTATCATCTTGCAGGAATCGTCGATCCTTAAGACCCTTTCTTAACTGACGGAAGACGTGTTAACCGCATGAGAAGATTAGACAATATTCTCTGTGGAGCGCAGCTATATCGTATCATACCTTCGTTAAAACAACAGTGGACATCGCAATAACATTTGTTTATTATGACCTATTTCGGCTTATGTTATAGCCATCCTCAGATTTTTTGGCCCCCTAATGCTGGTGCTGGCGGCTCCTCGGTTTTTCACGTGATACCACTATCAAACACTGTGCATGTACATTAACAGTAGGGGGCCCAAAAATCTGAGGATGGCTTTAACATATGCTGAAACAAATGTTATTGCGATCTCCACTGTTGTTTTAACCAACGCATAGGAAGAGATCAGGCGAACAGCCATTTGGTTTGCTATTTCCTTTAAATTCAAGTCTTGTGGTACTCACGAGCTACAGCTACAGTATCCTGATCACTGCCGAATAATGTGCTGCACGTTACCGAAGATAATGTCAGGATCCATTGCTATTGCGTGAATGGTTATGTGCTAGTCTAGCCTAACTGCATTACCGACCGCTCGCTTGCTGTTCCTAATAGATGAGGGTGCCCTCCAATATCGACCGGAGTCCTGCATCGAACTTGGCGAACTATTCTACAGTGGTGATATCCGACAAACCTGCTGCCCCATAAGTATCGCTAACTCTCCGATGGATTTCTACCAGTTTTTGTCCTTCTGCAGTCAAGAAAATAAATCCACGCAAAAAATACGCCGAGAATGACTGCAATCGCATTAAATTGAAGGGGTTGAAGTTGGGGGGACTGCGAGACGGATTTATTGATGCACCGTGATTGATATGTAGTAAAAAATTGTTGCTATGTATTGACGAATAGCCGCATGGAACTGTACCGGTGCACTATAGTACGTGTACCACATTTGCATCCTTTCACCATATCGAGAATATTATAGTCGATCAGCTTGACCATTACTGCGTTTATGTATACGTCGCTTCGGGGATTTCCGATGTACATTTATTGTAATTATTTGCTTCTTGCACTGACATCTACTAGTACCCTTTCGTCTGTACCGGTAGCTATCAGACAGTGTCTGTTAAGTGTTTATTAGTAATTGCTAAAACACCACGAGATTGTTGAAGAGAGAAGACACCGTTGGCGGCACACCACCAGCTGAGGAACAGCGTTTGCTTTGGGATGCGATGGCGGTGTTTGCGGAACGTTTCGGTCGTCCGTGTGGAAGACATTATCGGGTGGCAGCTGTTCCTGCGCCCATGACATACGGCGGCGCCCCGGCAGAGAGCAGCCAGCCGTGTTATACGAGGTCGGGCCGTGGGGAGGCGCTGGCGGGAACGTGAATTATAGATACCTGCGGCTAAGGGGCCGCCTTATGGCCCGGAATATGCAAGTCTGCAAACTCCTCTATTGTCTCCGCAGCCCACACTATCACTGAAAAAAAATCAGCTAAACCACCATTGTAACCTATACTCATATCTGTTCCGTAATGCGAAAATAATGCAAATAGTGGGTACGCTGTGTCAACGATAAAATGTAAGGGTGGTTCATTACGTAAAGTAACAAGATATTTCACCGTTTTACAAACACCCTGAGCGCATTGCACTGTTGGCCAGTGAAATTTCGTCATGTAGGTGGCATGCAACAAACGTCAAGTTGGAATGGAGTGTGCTAAACGCTCGGATATGTAAATTATTGGCTTGTCAGCGCAACGTCATAAAGTAGGTATGAAAAACGACACCGACGTTCTTTGTGCAAGGAAAACGCGTTCTTCATTCAGAAACTGTATTAGAAGGCCGAACGTTCTGCGATATTGCTGCTCCTGCTAACTGGGATCCTACGGGTTGTCATGCGAATATGTAACTGAAGGATTTAAGAGGACCGTACTCGCCGCCATGCAGAATTTCAGTGGCACCTTGTCTCAAGCGCGAGAGAGGGCAGATATACAATAATTGACTTAAATCTACATCTATATACATATTCCGCCAACCACGGTACTGTGCGTGGCGGAGGGTAGTCTGTATCACTACCTCGTAGTAATTTAATTTCCTGTTCCACTAACACGAACTTTCTATATGCCACAATACGTGCCCTAATTTCTTGTATCTTATATTCGTGATCCTTACACGAAATATATGTCGGCGATGGTAGAATCGTTCTGCATTCAGCTTTAAATGACGGTTCTCTAAATTTTCTCGTAGTGTTCCTCGCAAATAACGTCGCCCATTTCAGTTCCCGAAGGATTTCCATAACACTTACGTGTTGTTCGAACCTACCAGCAACAAATGTAGCAGCCTGCCTCTAAATTACTTCGATGTCTATCTTTAATCCTACCTGGTACGGATCCCAAACACTCGAGCGCTACTCAAGAATAGGTAACACTAACGTGTTATATGCGGTCTCCTTTACAGATTGTAGGTGAGATAAATGTACTAATCGATTTTGGATCTTATGAACTGAGCGATAGCACGTCAAATGCATAAAAACCAAAAATCCACTATTACATGGCTATGCGCAAATGTTTAAATGCCAACGTTTATACATACTTCATGTAATTACAACGATAGTTATGAACTTCTCAAAAAACATAGACAATTAATAGCATTTTATTTACGGAATGTATGCTTCAAAGATTTTTTTGCATAAATAGATGGATATAATGTCATTGCTAAATGTCGTTAGAGGTAAATCTTTATTCTTTTGTGCAGTTGGCTGTATGAGTTTGAAGTACGGGGATGGAGAACAAGTAATGTGATTTTATGGATTGGTGAAGTAAAATGACTGAATGTATATGTGTAATTCTGCAGAAAGTCCTCCAGAATTGATATTATTATTGAAACATCAGCCTCATCATCCTCTAGACGATTATCGAAAATGTTCAAATGTGTGTGAATTCCTAAGGGAACAAACTGCTGAGGCCATCGGTCCCTACACTTACACACTACTTAAACTAACTTATGCTAAGAACAACACACACACCCATGCCCGAGGGAGGACTCGAACCTCCGGCAGGAGGGGCCGTGCAATGTCTATTATCGAAAAATAAACCACAGAAAGGAAATGCACAACGTGCTATCAATACATAGCAAAGAAGATCAACAAAAAAGATGGTTATGTTTATTATATTAGAACTGGTTGTTTAAATTCGACTGTCCCTGTCATTCGATGCAGTTTGTCACTATCTGAGCGTGGAAAGTGCTGTGAAAATGTGACCGGCCAAGGAAGTTACAAACTTAGTCCAAGCATTAATAAGCCAACTTTGGGTAACAAGAGGGTACGGAGGGTCAGAAGACAAACCGCACTTTCCTAAAATTTTCCCAATAAACGGAAGTCGACCATTCGCCTTCCCTACCACAGTCCTCACACGCTAGCTTCATTTCATATCGCTTTGCAGCGAACATGACTATCAAGCAGGACACTACTGATTCTGTATCCGAACACTACGTGTTTTTTTTCTTACTCAACCGTATTATCTTACATTATGCTACAATTAGAGCTTGCTGTCATTTGTCACACCAATCAGAAATTTTGACTAAGTGATCTTGCATCCTCGTCCAGTCACTCAACTTCGACACCTTACCGTACGCCATATCATCATCAGTAAACAACCGCACACTATTGCTTGTCTTGTCCGCCAGATCATTTACGTATGTAGAAAATAATACCGGTGCTGCCACAATCTTCTGGAGCACTCCTGACGATGCCCCTGTCTCTGAAAAACACTCGCCGTCGAGGACAACATGCTGGTTCCTATATCTTAAGAAGTCTTCGACCCACTCATATCTCTACGAACCTATCTAAAGTACCCAGACTTAGTTATGTTCATTGATATGAGGTGCGTCCTCCCTTCCCCTTTGTGACGGTTAGAAGTCTGCAGCTGACAGTTTCAATAAGGTGTATGTCTGTGAAGGAATGGCAGTCTACTTGAAACGTCCCCTTAGAAAAATTTATGAATGACTGTGCTGGTAAACGCCTTAAGTTATTTGATTTTCAAACAGCTGAGCAGAACTGAACGTACTCAGACATTTCGCTCTTTTCTTATTCTGATCAACACTAAACTGACACACAATATTTTTAGCGCAACGCAATCTGACTTTCAATAATCTCTACAAAAGAATGGCCCTGACTGACAATAACCTATACCTTTCATGAATCACTTACCTCACAAAAATCTTCGTTACTCGAACTACTGCAATACAGCTAGCGCCAATACTGCCAGCTAAATAAAAGATTCTAACTACTGAAGGCACTAACTACTGATAGGCATAGTTAGCAAATGAAAGATTTTGAAAGAGAACAAACAATGTATTTACCTTAATAGTGTTCATGATATCCAGTATTACGAATTTACTCTCTCTGATGGACACACGTCTAGATCATCCGCTCTCAAAACTCCGCCATCTCACTCCCCACATCCACCACAGCTGGCGGCTCACCTCCAACTGCGCAACGCTACGCGCTGTTAACTGCCCAACACTACAATAGCAAATTCCAATAATGCAACCAGCCACAGACTGCACGCAGCACGGTCAGTGATTTTCATATAGAGCGCTACATGGCGTTACCAACATAAAAACCTAAACAGCCTACTTACATACTCTTCCCCTAGAGCTGAAGCCAGAGAAGGTAAGTGATGTTGGGTGCCTGAGTCTTGATCGAAATCGACGTTCAGATCGGGACTCAGGGCGGCTAGTCCATTTAAAAAATATTATCCAAAAATCATTGCCTCATAGATGCTGCATTATGATAGTACGCATTGTCTAACTGATACAATCGTCATCTCCAAAATGTTCCTCTATTGTAGGCAGTACACAATACCGTAAAAAGTGTTCAAATCTTTCCGCATTTAGAGTTTTCTTAAGTGCAACAAGCGGACCACATTCTAACCACAGCCGCATACCGTAACATCACTTTTTCCATACGTCAGGGATGCCGTTGTGCTTGATGGTAAGTAACGTTCTCCAGGCTGTCGCCAAACCGAAATCCAAGGAACAGTGTGATTCATCACTCCAAATTACTCGTTTGGAGTCGTCAAGAGTCCAGTGCCGTCGCTTTTTACACAGGAGTCGCCTGGCATTGACTGCAGAAATGGAGAGCTGCTGGACTATGTTCACCATCCTTTTTACTTCCCAGGACACAATCATTGTGCCATCTGGACTACTGGTAGCACTTTGGAACTCAAGAGTGATTTCTTCCTTTGATTTTCTGCAAGCACTGCACGCAATGCTCGACGGTGTCTGTCCGTCAGAACTATCTGGCCTTGGTTTGGTCGTTGCTTTGCGTTTTCACTTTACAGACAGATCACCAACAGCAGACTGAGACAGCTTTAAATCCCTGCTGGATTTGTTACTCAGCTGACATCCAATGACTAGTCCACGTTCGAGGTCACTGATTTCCCATTCGCTCTTACTGCTTCTCCACTGACAACACAACACTCCTCCCCTGTTTTTATACCGGCGAGTTCGCTTCTCGTGGCACCTGGCGGTCAGTTCCGCATTATAAAGTGGTGTCCGGAAACTTGAGATCAGGAAGAGTACTGTTCACTAGGCCGTTCAACACTATACGGTCACATAACGCACCTAAAGTCAGGAAAAACAGATTACCACAGTGTAAAGACATTACGGCACCCCTTGAAGCAACAGCAGAGAGAGGCGCGGCTATGGTAGTGCGCCCAACAACAACAATGGGCACCAACGTAACAAAACTTCCCCTTCCCGCCCCCCCAAGCCGGCCTCGGTGGCCGAGCGGTTCTAGGCGCTTCAGTCCGGAACCGCGCGACTGCTACGTCGCAGGTTCGAATCCTGCCTCGGGCATTAATGTGTGTGATGTCCTTAGGTTAGTTAGGTTTAAGTAGTTCTAAGTTCTAGGGGACTAATGACCTCAGATGTTAAGTCCCATAGTGATCAGAGCCAGAGCCCCCCTCCCCCAGACGATTGCGAAATGTGCATACAGCATGACGGTGAAGCAGGTGCTGCAGTGGTATAGGGTTCCATTGGGTACCCAACACGATCACCAATGGTTCGCAGAGCTGGACAACAGCTGTTACTTAACCTGACTTGTTAAGACCGGTAGCGGGCCTTTTGTTCAAGATGTGTCGTTATCCTTCAACAAGGTAAGTTTATTCGACTGATCTCGATAGAGAGCGTGAGCAACTGTTGTTCCGTCCAGCAGGCTCTCCAGTTTTCGAACACATTCAAATTTGTGATTATAGCTTGTCGAGAGACTGGGGCGCCATCACCCAGTAGCCAATACGAGTGATGAACACTATTCCTAAACTGAAGCAGCATGGAATGATGTATCCGAATCTGCCATCCACGTTCAGTTTGACTCGTTGGCCAGCCTTGTTAGAGCCGTTGTTGCTGTCGGAGGTGGCATCTCTCCCATCATCTCACACTGACATTATAGTGTATATCGCACACAACACATCAGCCTACTGGAAAACGTTGGTAAAGCGGCAACTCTCATGTGAGAATAAAACCAAGCGGATGGGGTTCTCTCTTCAGTAGCTATTGCGGATGGCATTCCATTCCAACACCGTATCAACACTGTGGTTGAATCGTATGACATTTGAAACGAAGAAAGCATCGATACCAGGGAGACACCCTAGATCCTCCCCCACCTCCAGTACTAGAAGTTCGGATCAAAAGTATCTGTGACCTGTTACGTGGCTGCCAGATTGAGACCCCGATTTCCTTTATGCGCGTTCCAACAGTCTGCCTTAACAAATAAATTCTTAGACAACCACTACGACTACGTGGAAGTGAAACATGAGACAATGCTTTTTTTCTTATCTCTATTTCCTGAATAAACGTTTCTCTCAGATGACTCGATACACCGCATTATGAACCACCTTTGCAATTACGAGGCGTACCGAAATAAGGATATTAAATAATCTAACAAACATAAATTTACAGATAAGTGAAAACGGCGTCCGCCCTAACAATTCTGTCTAAAATTCACATGCGAAATTTCGTTCTCAGTTACCCTCCGGCATAGGGGCTCTGATAATTGTGAACACCCTCAGTAGTAAGTCAGTTCACGAAGCTTACCTTAGCAGGGCCTAGTGCAGTGATAATCATGATAGAAATATACTTCTGTTGAATTTGGGACAATTTTAATAGTAATATCACCTTAGGCACCACAATATTTATATTTTATTTTCGTTTTGTCCAGTGCGTTTCAGCTTCATTTCGAAGTAGTGAATTACCTTTTCAGCCGTCATCTGATTCATTGAACCAAATAGCAGTAAATAAACGATATATTTGTTAGTTTTACGAGAAAAGTATCTCAGACGAAAATTAAAAAAAAAAACACGTAAGCTCTTGATGGTAATTAGTTTCATTTGGGCCCAAAATATTCTGAGCCCAATGCGTGTTCATATCGATTCCTTTGCTTGCGAAACATCTTTGGGTTCTAGGCACGATTTTTCTGGCGTCTCGGTAGCTGATACCTTTGAAGCGCAAACTAGAGGTCTGTCTGCTGCGGACTGACTGGAATGAAATCTCTCTGGATAGCAACCTGTACGGAGGACCGCTCGCCGCATTACGCTGGCGAATGTGTACTTTGAGGAGCGTGCCTACGCCTACCAGAGAGTCGCCACTTCCCTCTGCCCGGCGTTAGTGGCCATACTCTGATTTCTGCTGTCTTGCTTGACAGACATGGTCACATACGACTGACGCAAGAATACCGTTGCTTGTATGGGGTAAAGTGTCCGCCTCGTTTCGCGAAAATCGCTGTGTTTTTTCTATTCAATTTGGTTCGATGTTTTTGCTGTAAGCTGATAAGGCCAATATTGCTGGAAGTAGTTTTGGCAGATATCCTTGACGATGTTGAAAGATTTTTCTTTAATTGCACTACTGGCGCGTGTATTTTCTAGATTCAAGTATGTTTAAAATTTTTCAATGGCACTTACCTTTCATCTACCTGCTCTAATGGTGTGTGTATTTTCTAGACTTACATATCTTTAAATAAATTTTCCGTCAGTTATTTTTCATATGGAAAGGTTTGCCTTTACCTCTCGTGGCTATATTCTCCAGATTCAGGTACATTTAACATTTTTTATTGTCATGGTTGAAAGGGCCCTGTGCTATGTGCCATTTGTACGTTATGCAAATTTCATGTATTTTATTCGTGTAAGTTTTAGAATTGAAGGAGATGGGACCTGGACAAACTGATTAAACCAGAGGTTGTACAGAGTTTCAGGGAGAGCATAAAGGAACAATTGTCACAAATGGGGGAAAGAAATACAGTAGAAGAAGAAAGGGTAGGTCTGAGGGATGAAGTAGTGAAGGCAGCAGAGGATCAAGTAGGTAAAAAGACGAAGGCTAGTAGAAATCCTTGGGTAACAGAAGAAATATTGAATTTATTTGATGAAAGGAGAAAATATAAAAATGTAGTAAATGAAGCAGGCAAAAAGGAATACAAACGTCTCAAAAATGAGATCCACAGGAAGTGCAAAATGGCTAAGCAGGGAGAGCTAGAGGACAAATGTAAGGATGTAGAGGCCTATCTCACTAGGGATAAGATAGATACTGCCTACTGAAAAATTAAAGAGACCTTTGGAGAAAAGAGAACCACTTGTATGAATATCAAGAGCTCAGATGGAAACCCAGTTCTAAGCAAAGAAGGGAAAGCAGAAAGGTGGAAGGAGTATGTAGAGGGTCTATACAAGGGCGACGTACTTGAGGACAATATTCTGGAAATAGAAGAAAATGTAGATGAAGACGAAATCGGAGATAGGATACTGCGTGAAGTGTTTGACAGAGCACTGAAAGACCTGAGTCAAAACAAGGCCCCGGGAGTAGACAACATTCCATTAGAACTACTGACGGCCTTGGGAGAGCCAGTCCTTACAAAACTCTACCATCTGATGAGCAAGATGTATGAGACAGGCGAAATACCCTCAGACTTCAAGAAGAATATAATAATTCCAATCCCAAAGAAAGCAGGTGCTGACAGATGTGAAAATTACCGAACACTCAGTTTAATAAGTCACGGATGCAAAATACTAACGCGAATTCTTTACAGACGAATGGAAAAACTAGTAGAAGCCGACCTCGGGGAAGATCAGTTTGGATTCCGTGGAAATATTGGAACACGTGAGGCAATACTGACCTTACGACGTATTTTAGAAGAAAGGAAAGGCAAACCTACATTTCTAGCATTTGTAGACTTAGAGAAAGCTTTTGACAATGTTGACTGGAATACTCTCTTTCAAATTCTGAAGGTGGCAGGGGTAAAAAACAGGGAGCGAAAGGCTATTTACAATTTGTATAGAAACCAGACGGCAGTATGAAAGGGAAGGAGTGGTTGGGAAGGGAGTGAGACAGGGTTGTAGCCTCTCCTCAATGTTATTCAATCTGTATATTGAGCAAGCAGTGACGGAAACAAAAGAAAAATTCGAAGTAGGTATTAAAATCCTTGGAGAAGAAATAAAAACTTTGAGGTTCGCCGATGACATTGTAATTCTGTCAGAGACAGCAAAGGACTTGGAAGAGCAGTTGAAAGGAATAGACAGTGTCTTGAAAGGAGGATATAAGATGAACATCAACAAAAGCAAAACGGGGATAGTGGTATGTAGTCGGCTGATGCTGAGGGAATTAGATTTAGATTAGGATATGAGACACTTAAAGTAGTAGAGGAATTTTGCTATTTGAGGAACAAAATAACTGATGATGGTCGAAGTAGAGAGGATATAAAATGTAGACTGGAAATGGCAAGGACAGCGTTTCTGATGAAGAGAAACTTGTTAACATTCAGTATAGATTTAAGTGTCAGGAAGTCGTTTCTGAAAGTATTTGTATGGAGTGTAGCCGTGTATGGAAGTGAAACATGGATGATAAATAGTTTGGACAAGAAGAGAATAGAAGCTTTCGAAATGTGGTGCTACAGAAGAATGTTGAAGATCAGATGGGTAGATCACATAACTAATGAGGAGCTATTGAATAGAATTGGGGAGAGGAGGAGTTTGTGGCACGACAAGAAGAAGGGGCCGGTTGGCAGGACATGTTTTGGGGCATCAAGGAATCACAAATTTAGCATTGGAGGACAGCGTGGATGGTAAAAATCGTAGAGGGAGACCAAGAGATAAATTCACTAAGCAGATTCTGAAGTATGTAGGTTGCAGTAAGTACTGGGAGATGAAGAAGCTTGCACAGGATAGAGTAGCATGGAGAGCTGCATCAAACCAGTCTCAGGACTGAAGACCACAACAACAACAACAAGTTTTAGAATCCGTATTTCAAGGAAAAATTTTACGGGCTTGCGCCTAGTTCGAGCTGGTTACTGTGCGTTGGTTAGTCCATGTGTTTCAGCCTCTATATTTTCTTTGTATTTATCCTTCGTTGATCTTGTGAATAACTGATTATGCTTCTTCATTTTCCAAAGTCTCACTTCCCTGTTTTAAAGCCTGTTTAGGAGCATCTGTTGCATATTCTGATATCATGGAAGTTTTTTTAATCATTTAATTTTACGCACATTGTGCTATTTGTAATATCTATTTCCAAGGAGCCAAAACTGTTGTGAGGCCCCGTAAGTGCCTGGTTGCACGGCCCTACCCATAATTCCCCAAACGTTCTCAATTGGGGAAAGATGGAGATACATTGCCTCTGTCGCGATTTTCTAAAGTAATGGAGTTCATAGAGTTCGTTTGATTTTAAAACTCGCTATACTTTCATAGAAAATGAAATTTAAGCTTCGAGCCATATATATGGCTCGTACTCGTTGATGTAAAATTTCACCTCTGTGGAATGCAATTGTTTTATGATTATTTTCTCAATGCTCAGCAGTTGCCAGGCCCAGACCATAGTTTTCTGCCATTTCAATGGTAGCAGATGTCAGTCTGATAGAGAGGCGAGGATCTGATCTGCTTTACCGGCAGGGAAGAAGGTTTAGCCTTGACAGCAGGTACTGCTTGATTTGTTGATTTAAGGTGATTGTAATAGGTGTGTGGAATCGGTGGTGGGCCTGAGAACTGTGCTGCGGATAGCGTACCTCACCAAGAACCAGCTCCAATACGTGGTTCATCCGTAGAAGACAATGTAGCCAAGTAAAGTCCAATCGTGAGCAGTTCATTAGACAACCGTCTCAGCATCACGGCTGACAGCGTTGGGAGGTGGTTAACACCTACACTGTGTGCGGTAGTTCGCCATCTGGCGTGCAGGAGAATATAGAGTTAATGCAATGCAGTTTATCCTCATCGTCGCAAGTTTTTAGGATTCAAGCACAGTTGAACCATGTGCGTAATGGCCCTCAGGATTTAAGGATGGTGAACACCAGGGTTTAAGTATGGTAAAGACCAAACGACACCCGTTTATTGAAGAGCTGCGCGGTAAAATCGTTCTGTGACAGCTTGAGGCCAGTTTCCTGAGTTCGTAATATATTTCTGGGTGGCGTTGGGGTATGGTGAGGATGGGGGGGGGGGGGAGATAAAGGGTTCTCTTCTTGACCCAGCTGCTCGCGGCGAGGGACCTGGTGCACCACGAATGATTCATCCGAAAAGGACCGAATTCGGTAAATGTACATGTACAGACAAACATCATTACAGTTTCAAAAAAAAGTATGATTTATTCAAGAGAAACAGCTTTACATATTGTGCAGGTCAATAACGCTTTGGTCCGCTTCTGGCCCTTATACAAGCAGTTACCCGGGTTGGTATTGACGGACAGAGTTACTGGATGTCCTCCTGAGGGATATCGTGCCAAATTCTGTCGAAATTGAGAGTTAGATCGTCAAAATCCCAAGCTGGTTGCACGGCCCTACCCATAATTCCCCAAACTTTCTCAGTTGGGGAAAGACCCGGCGGCATTGCTGGGCAAGGTAGATATTGGCAGGCACGAAGACAGACATTACAAATTCTCGCCGTGTACGGGCGGGCATTACCTTGTTGAAGTGTAATCCCAGGATGACTTGCCACGAATGGCAACAAAATTGGGTAGAGAATTTCGTTGATGTACCGCTGTGTTGTAAGGGTGTCGTGGGTGACAACCAAAGGTGTCCTGCTATGAAATAAAATGGCACATCAATTAATCCTGGTCATCAGGCCTCACGGCGGGTGACAGTGAGACTGGTAACCCATCGGTGTCTGGGGAATCTCAAGACTTATCTTCACTGGGCATCAGCTGTCAGTTCGAAGCGGTACTCACGCCTGAAGACAAAAATGGTTCAAATGGCTCTGAGCACTATGGGACTTAACTTCTGAGGTCATCAGTCCCCTAGAACTTAGAGCTACTTAAACCTAACTAACATAAGGACATCACACACATCCATGCCCGAGGCAGGATTCGAGCCTGCGATCGTAGCGGTCGCTAGGTTTCAGATCCAGACTGTAGCGTCTAGAACCGCTCGGCCATCCGGCCGGCATAGTTACTGTCCAACTGACTCTACGAAATGAAATACGCAAAGACTTTCTGCCCTGGTAGGCACAGTCCCTGTTCACTATCCCTATCAGTTGCACTATGAAATAGCTCTGCAAGCTTACACATTCATTCGTCGGCCGCCAAAGTTTACAGTTTTGCAGCTTCCGTCAGTACCTGAATGAATATCAATTTGTGACCGATTTGCATAGCTCCTTCGACGTGCGTCGTCTTTTTTTGTCGTAGAGTACGCATTTCCTAATCCGCTTTTGCCAACACTGCAGAGAATTGATAGGTTGTAAAGTGAGAGACTACAGATCTTTTGTGGCTAATTGTTCCTTTGCAAAATCAGGCTAAGTTTCTGAAAATTGCCTGTTAAGTTGTGTTTCACATTTCTTCCCTTTAACCGGTGATTAGAACTGTAGCTGAGGCCATTGACAAAAGCGAGCCGTTTGTCGTTCGTCGAACAAATTTGCTAGGGCAAAATTTCTCAAGTAGAATTAAGAACGATTTCGCCCTCACATATTTATATAATAAGTAGAAATAGAAAATATCCGTCTTGGCGATAAAAGGCACAGCTTCGTGAATGTAGATGAGAACACTTTGCACTTAAAAATACGTTCCCTAATAATTTTTAGTCATCAGTCTTGTAGATGGTTGGATGTGGCCCGCCATAGATTCCTCTCCTGTGCCAACCTCTTCATCCTAGAGTACCACTTGCAACACACATCCTCAATTATTTGCTGAATGTATTCCAATCTCTGTTTTCTTCTACAGTTTTTGCCTTCTACAGCTCCCTCTAGTACCATGGAAGTTATTCCCTGATGCCTTAACGGATGTCATATCATCCTGTCCCTTTTCCTTGTCAGTGTTTTCCACATATTCCTTTCCTCTTCAATTCTGCTCAGAACTCCTCATTCCTCACCTTACCAATCCACCTAACTGTCTAAATTCATCTATAGCACGACATCTCAAATTCTTCTATTCTCTTCTGTTCCGGTTTTCCCACAGTCCATATTTGACTACCGTACAATGCTGTGGTCCAAATGTATATTCTCAGAAATTCCTTCCTCAAAGTGAGGCCTATGGTTGATAGTAGTAGACTTCTCCTGGCCAGGAATGCCTTTTTCGCCAGTGGTAGTCTGCTTTTGATGTCCTCCTTGCTCCGCCCATCACTGGTTATTTTGCTACCAAGGTAGTAGAATTCCTGAACTTCATCTACTTCGTAACCATCATTCCCATGTTAAGCTTCTCGCTCTTATCATATCTGCTACTTCTCGTAACTTTCGTCTTTCTTCGATTTACTCTCAGTTCATATTCTGTACTCATAAGACTGTTCATTCAATTCAGCATATCATGTAATTCTTCTTCAATTTCACTCAGGATAGCAATGTCATCAGTGAATTGTATCATTGGTGTCCTTTCACTTTGAATTTTAATACCACTCCTACACCATTCTTTTATTTTCCATCATTGCTTCTTCGATGAACAGATTGAACAGAAGGGGTGAAATACTATATCCCTATCTTCCATACTTTTTAATCCGAGCACTTCGTTCTTGGTTGTCCACGTTTATTATTCCCTCTTGGATCTTGTACAAACAGTATGTTACCCGTCTCTCCCTATAGCTCATTCCTATTTTTCTCAGAATTTCGAACATTTTGCACAATTTTACACCATCGAACGCTTTTTCCAGATCGACAAATCCTATGAACGTGACTTGATTTTTCTTTGGTCTTGCTTCCATTATCAACCGTAATGTCAGAATTTCCTCTCTGGTGCCTTTACCTTTCCTAAAGCCAAACTGATCATCATCGAACTCATCTTTATTTTCCATTCTTCTGTATGTTATTCTTGTAAGAAACTTGGATGCATGAGCTGTTAAGCTGATTGTGCGATAATTCTCGTGCATGTCGGCTCTTCCAGTCTTCTGAATTGTGTAAGTGATATTTTTCCGGAAGTCAGATGGCATGTCACCATTCTACATACAAACGTGAATAGTCGTTTTGTTGTCACTTCCCTTAATGATCTTAGAAATTCTGATGGAATGTTATATTTCCCTTCTGCCATATTTGATCGAGTCCTCCAAAGTTCTCTTAAATTCTGCCTCTAATACTGGATCCCTTATCTCTTCTATATCAACTCCTGTTTCTTCTTTAATTATGTCAGACAAATCTTCACCCACATAGAGGCTTTCAATGTATTCTTTCCACCTATCTGCTCTCTCCTCTGCATTTAACAGTGGAATTCCCGTTGCACTCCTAATGTTACCACCGTTGCTTTTAATTTCATCGAAGGTTGTTGTGACTTACCTATATGGTGAGCCAGTCCTTCCGACAATCGTTTCTTTTTATATTTCTGCACATTTTTCATGCAGCCATTTCGTCTTAACTTCCCTGCGCTTCCTATTTATTTAATTCCTCAGCTACTTGTATTTCTGTGTTCCTGAATTTCGCTGAACATTTTTGTTCTTTCATCGAGTAACTGAAGTATTTCTTCTGTTACCCATGGCTTCTTCACAGTTACCTTCTTTATTTCTATGTTTTTCTTTCCAACTTCTGTGATTATCCTTTTTCAGAGATGTACAGTTCTCTTCACTTGCACTGCCAAGTGGGCTATTCTTTATTGCTGTATCTACAGCCTAAGAGGACTTCAAGCCTATATCCTCATTCCTTACTACTTTCGTATCCCACTTCTTTGCCTATTGATTCTTTCTGGCTAATCTTTCAAGCTTCAGCTTTCTCTCCTACTAGATGGTGACCTCGCTCTATACCTGCTCTTGGGTACGCCTTACAATCCAGTACGTGATTTCGGAATCTCGCCGTATCACCCCGCCTTTTCCAAGTATACCTCCCCCTCATGTGATTCTTGAACAGAATATTCGCTGTTACTAACTGAAATATAATACAGAACTCAATTAGTCTTTTTTCTCTCTCGTTCCTTGTCCCAAGCCTCTATTTTCCTGAAACCTATTCTTCTACTCCTTCCTTTACAAATGCATTCTAACATGACTGTTAGATTTACATCTCCCTTTACGTACTGCATTACTCTTTCGATATCCTCATATACTTTCTCTATCTCTTCATCTTCAGCTTTCGACGTCGGCATGTATACCTGAACTGTCATTTTCGGTGTTGGTTTCCTGTCGATTCTGGTGAGAACAACTCTATCACTGAACTGTTCACAGTAACACACTCTCTGCCCTAGCTTCTTATTCATAACGAATCCTATACCATTTTCCGCTGCTGTTGCTGTTACCCTATACTCATCTGACAAGAAATCCTCATTTTCATTTCATTTCACTGACGCCTACTGTATCTAGATTGAGGTTCAAATGGGTCTGAGCACTATGGGATTTAACATCTGAGGTCATCAGTCCCCTAGAACTTAGAACTACTTAAACCTAACTAACCTAAGGACAACACACACATCCATGCCCGAGGCAGGATTCGAACCTGCGACCGTAGCGGTCGCGCGGTTCCAGACTGAAGCGCCTAGAATCGCTCGGCCACACCGGCCGGCCTTCTAGATTGAGGCTTTGCATTTCCATTTTCAGATCTTGTAGCTTTCCTGCCGCGTTCAGGCTTCTGGCATTTCACGCCCGTAGAACGTTATGCTTTCGTTCGTTACTCATGATTTTTCTCATGGTCACGTCCCCCTTAGCAGTCCCCTCCCGCAGATCCGAATAGGGTACTATTCCGGAATTTTTGCCAATGGAGAGGTCATCATGAGACTTCTTCAGTTACAGAGCACATATCCTGTGGATACACGTTACGTGTCTTTAATGCAGTGGTTTCCATTGCATTCTGCACCCTCACCCGTTTGTCATTGCTGGTTCTTCCGCCTTTAGGGGGAGTTTCCCACCCGAAGGACAAGAGAGTGCCCTGAACCTCTTTCCGCTCCTCCGCCCTCTTTCACAAGACCGTTGGCATAATGAACGTCACTTCTTTTGCCGGAAGTCTTCGGCCACCAGTGTTGATTATTAATCAAAATGTAAAGGGTGGCGGGTTTCGAACCCTTCCTCCTTTACAAAAGGTAATCAAGGAACGCTGTACGCCTATGGCATGTTGATGTGTTTGACGAAATCCGTGTTAATTTTGGAATTCGTGGACTGTTGCGGCCAAAATATTTACTGTTGTCAGGGGTCCATCAACCGGTTTCTTGCTTGGTTCTGATTTTTAAAGAAGACAGGTTGTATTCTACATCAAGTAACTATAGAGTTCCTTTTCGTGCAATGTCCAGATACGCCACTTTTGATATTTCCAAATGGAATACTTTTTTGTACAAAGAACAACGAAAGCTCATTTAACGCGTATGATGCCTGTTTTCCCCAGTGGTCTGTCACTAAGACGTTGCGTTGATTGTGTTTTACATCGTTGCTTCTTCCACTATGCAGTCACGATACGCCTCGCGAAGTATATTTTCGTGGGTGTTGTGGAGTGAAACTACACACGCTACATGCGCAGCTACTCTACGTAATTATCTGCCTGGAGCGTGGTTGCAGTGCGTGTGTCTTCAAACTAGAAGGCCACAATATTAAACTTTCGATGGTAAAGGCAAGGGGACAGGATCACAAAATGATCTTGATTTTCAAAAACATCGATTCTGAATTTTTTATCCGTTTTATATGATAGTCCGACTCTTTTCCTCCTGCTTTCATCATCGAAAATTTAATACGGTGGCTTGCTAGTTTCAAGGAATATACAATGTCACTACGGAGCACGTAGATAATTACGTATTGTAGCTGCACGTGTAGCGATTATAGTTCCACTCCATAGCACTCAAAAACTGTATTTCGCTCTATAGTTACATAACGATGCTTACAGATTATTTGTTTTTTATTTTTATTTTTTAATGTAAATTCACTTTATTTCTGAGGGAGACGGTATCCTGCGGTAAGATGGAGTCCTTTTTCAGCCAGTTTCATTAATGGGCTGATGCAATTGTGGAAGTATTTCGTTTCCGTCTTAGAATCGGCTTTGATTTGAACATAATGTGTAATACTGGTGGATGGGAGGCAGACGTTCTTATACTTATTATCTAAATCCGGTATTCACCTTATCGTTGATGAAAAATCACCATACAGAAAAATGTCAGCTAGTATTGTTTGTTTCATGTCAAGACACATTGTTCTGTTGCTCTGTACAGTCTGACTGATATACCGGGTGATCAAAAAGTCAGTATAAATTATGAAAACTGAATAAATCACGGAATAATGTAGAGAGAGGGGTACAAATTGACACACATGCTTGGAATGACATGGGGTTTTATTAGAACCGAAAAAATACAAAAGTTCAAAAAATGTGTGACAGATGGCGCTTCATCTGATGAGAATAGCAATAATTAGCATAACAAAGT
The DNA here is from genome assembly GCF_021461385.2 of Schistocerca piceifrons. Classification (NCBI taxonomy): domain Eukaryota; kingdom Metazoa; phylum Arthropoda; class Insecta; order Orthoptera; family Acrididae; genus Schistocerca; species Schistocerca piceifrons. The sequence goes on from NC_060144.1 coordinate 138,587,735, forward strand.
AAGACAAAGCAAAGATGACGTTCTTTACAGGAAATGCTCAGTATGTCCACCATCAATCCTCAACAATACCTGTAGTCGAGGAATAATGTTGTGAACAACACTGTAAAGCATGTCCGGAGTTATGGTGAGGCATTGGCGTCGGATATTGTCTTTCAGCATCCGTAGAAATGTCAGTCGATCACGATACACTTGCGACTTCAGGTAACCCCAAAGCCAATAATCGCACGGACTGAGGTCTGGGGACCTCGGAGGCCAAGCATGACGATAGTGGCGGCTGAGCATACGATCACCACCAAACGACGCGCGCAAGAGATCTTCCACGCGTCAAGCAATATGGGGTGGAGCGCCATCCTGCATAAACATCGTACGTTCCAGCAGGTGTTTATCAGCCAGGCTGGGGATGATGCGATTCTGTAACATATCGGCGTACCTCACACCCATCACGGTAGCAGTTTTGCTGTCGAGCGCCATCCGTCGGACGTTTTGTGAACTTTGTTTTTTGTCCTAATAAAACCCCATGTCACTCCGAGCATGTGCGTCAATTTTTACCTCTCTATCTACATTATTCCGTGGTTTATTAAGTTTTCAAATTTATACTGACTTTTTGATCACCCGGTACTACGCCGACTGACAAAAACAGTGAAGCACCTCTATGGCCGGAAGTCAATTTAACTTCGTGCATGTACACACCACAAGCGAGTATGTAAAAGGTAAGAGTCGCAGTTCTCTCTGTGAGAGATAGACCGATCACCAGAGTGCAATAGGCTGTTTGAGTTTAGTGTTCCTACCAGGCCTAGTAGAGAGTATAAGGGGCGTGGACAGAGTCAGATGACGAGAGATCACTGTAAACGACAACCAGATGCCATGTACTCGTTTGAGACAGCGTTAGCAGGATGTTAACGATTTTGAAAGGAGCCTAATTATGGATCTTTATTTGGTCGGCTGCTCGAATCGTGGTATACCCAGATTTGTGCGGTATTCGGATATGATAGAAGCCCGATGTTGGACTGCCTGAGATGGCAGGAGTGTTAATCATCAAGGGCCCGACCGACCATATCTAACTACATCAAGGAGTGATTGCCGTACTGTGCACCAAGCTCATAGTAACCCCATATCTGCACCTGGCATCCGAGAATAGGTAATGGAGTCCCTGCGACATTTTTTGTCATGCCGAACCATTGGCCAGAGGTTAAAAGCAACAGGATCAAGGAATTACCGTAAAATTTGTAGCCTGCTGCTTACACCACAACACAATCAGCTGCGTTCAACAGCTGTTGTGACCTAGAGGAATGGAGGCAGTGGCAATCTGTGGACAGGTGCGATCCTCCACATGTTATGGATAGCCACAGCGATGTTACTTCTGGCGTCATAGTGCGGGAAGCCATCGGGTATGACTTCAAGTTACGGCTAGTAGTGATTGAGAAACTCTGAAGACCTAATGGTACTTCATGCACATACTGCATCCTCGATAGAAAGTTTTGGTTCAGCTATCTACTGAGCAAGATAGCTAGGAGTGAATAGACGAGCGCAGCCTTGCAGCACCACGAGGTCGGCCGACGTCCACACAACGACGACGCTCCGCCACGCTGTATTCGGTGATATTGCGCCCGCCCCGGCCACTGATTAATTTGTTGGATCACGTCGGCAAAGTTTCCACGAGGGTTTCATGGGCTGTGTGCTGTAGAATTCTTCTCGCACTTCGCATTACACCTGAGTCAGCCGATAGGAATTACTTTTGAATTATCGAGCTTTACGCCACGCAAACGCAATTTATTACCACTGCCTGATAGGAGAGTCATGTAATGTGATGATTGAAGGTCGTGAGTTAAAATAAATTTGTGATAATCTACTGCGTCTGTTTTGAATCAAGTAGTTGAAATCCCAAGTCACTTTCTTAATTAATTTTATGTTCAACATTTGCATCTGGTGTTCAATAGTTGCATATAACATCAATGTGCGCCCCTTTTTAATTAAAAGTGATCAATTCTGAATCAATTAATGTCAACACTGCCACCGCAGTTCAATCAGGAGTCACAGGGCCTTATTACTTTCTTTGCGTTATCCTATATTGCGGCAGTTTTGCACTCTCTGTTGATCTGTTAGTCAATTAGCTGGGGTGAACACACACCAAAACCAGATAAGTGACGGGTGAGGTGTTACACAGTCATGAGCGTTAGCTACCTTCAGGATTGTACGTTGTGAGTTGGTGCTAGTCAACAATGCCTTTAAGGCGATAAAGACGCCATTTTCAACATCTCATTGAGTTGGAACGAGGTCGTGTAATAGGACTACGAGAAGCTGGATGTTCCTTCAGCGATACTGCAGGAAGACTTGATAGAAATGTGATCACTCTGCATGAATGTTGGCAGTGGTGGTCATGGGAACGTCCAGTCGCAATAAGACTGGTTTCCGGATGGCCATGCGCCTCTACCGACAGAAAAAGACCGTCATCTTTGGTCTATAGTAGTAGCTCATTGCACTGCAACTGCAGCAGCAATCTGAGCAGGAGCTGGGAGCACAGGGACACAACGAACTGTTATAAATTGGTTACATCAAGGACAGTTCCAAGCTCTGTGGTTTTGCATTGCACAGACACCAAAACATCGTCGTTTGCGACTTCAGTGATGTCAAGCGAGAGCTCATTGGAAGCAGGTTGCATGTCTATTTTTTTTCTGATAAAAACTGGTTCTGCCTCAGTACCATTGATGGCCATGTGTTGCTTAGAAGGAACCCAGTTGAGGGACTGCAGCCATGTCTATGAATCGTGAATGACCAAGCAGTACGCTTTCGTATTTCTTAAGAACAGTTTTCTGTTGGTGTTTCAATTCTCATATCAATGATAGAAGACCTCAATATTTCTTCACCTTGACATGAACAATTGATGAAATGTATGGGACTCTTCTGGAACTCTGTACTACTCATGACCAGATTTTTCCTTTGTCCTCTCCATAATACTCCTGCTGAATACATAGTTCCGCATAGTCAGCGCGTACACAACTTTCCCACAAGAGCGCGCCCCGCTAAGCACAACAGCGCAGGCGCAGCGTTCGTCCGTCTCTGCACTACGAGATGGCGCTGCCTTAGAAACGGACCAAATTCTGCTTTCGCCGATCCGCGTATTAATGTGTAACAGAGCCAATGAGATTGCTGCTAACGTAGAACATTTTCTCCTCGCGGGTCACACTTGCGCTGTGATACCTGGACGCGCGAGGTATTATAACGAGTGTACAGACCTCCGATTAGTCAGTCTGCATTAGTCTATAGTCAAGTTTCAGTCTGCACCTAATAAGATTATCATATTCCTGCACATAGCCATGAAGAGAAATGTATAGACACTTTGTCAAGTATCAGAGATATGTGAGAATAAGATTAACGTACCAAGACCAAAGGAACTTCAGATTATCAATTGTAAATAGCATTCAGAATTAAGTTACGTAATGTCTATACTTTTTATTATTTTAATAAATGTGTGTGAAAATTAATCAAGTTCTGTTTAAAGTTGGTCACAGTCAATCTGCTACTCTAAGCGTGCAAGTGGCATTTCTATCGTCTGACCTAACGGCAGAAGATAAACACGCCACGATAAGACCACGAGACATATTTCTGACACTCGCCTACTTCGTTAGAGCGCCAAGTCAAATAATCTGATGGTGTGTGTAACGAAGGTCTTACAGTACGCACATCACAACTCCTCCCCATAACACAGCGAAAACCGCAGCAACTCCAAATGTTTGGGCAGTATTCTTTGTGTTAATATCGACTGAATACTTATCTTTAGCATATTTAGATGAATTCAGGTATGCCTTCAGTTGTCTTATGTTTGTTGCATCGAATACGCTTCAATCACTGAGAATCGAATTCCTGTTTTAAATACGACAATAACCTATCTTTCAGTTTCGAGCGCTGTAGTAAATTTAACTTGCTGTGTCCATATACTAACTTCTGATGCTGTTTCAGCTAGGTTCCAATGACTAAACGCCAGGCTCGGATCATTTCTTAAAAATTCCATAATGTTATTTGCTCATTTTTGAACACATTTATTTCTGTAATTTCTCAGAATATTTTCGACTTTGTGTCTGCATTATCTGAAATAATACATTTAGTGTCTTCTCTGCTGTGAACCAGTGCAAGTTTGTGGCGAGCGAATAAAATAATTTTCTGTGAACCCTGATACCATACTGACCGTGATACAGAATCCCTTTGCTGTCTAACAAAATTACAGTGTTATCGGCAAGACTCAAAGTTTTTATTTCTTCTCCCTGAACATCAATTACTATTACAAATTTTTCTTTTGTTTCGTTTACTGCTTGCTCAGTGTACAGACTGAATAACATCGTGGTTAGGCTACAACCCTGTCTTATTTCCTTCTCAACCACAGATACCGCTTCATGCCCCTCGACTCTTGCAACAGGCGTCTGGTTTCTGTACAAATTGTAAATAGCCTTTCACTCCCTGTATTTTACCCCTGCTACCTGCACTGTAAAAGGCTTTCTCTAAGTCTACAACTGCTGTAAGCGTAGGTTTGTCTGTCCTTCTTGTAAAATACGTCGTAGGGTTAGTATTTCCACGCGTGTTCCTACATTTCTCCGGAGCCCAAACTAATCTTTCCTGAGGTCGGCTACTCCAGTTTTCCCGTTCTTCTACAAAGAATTCGTATCATTATTTTGCTGCCATGACCTACTGAACTGGTAGTTCGGTAATTTTCACACCTGTCAGCAACTCTTTCTTTGGAATTTTAAGTATTGCATTCTTCTTGAAATCTGAGGGTATTTCGCCTGTCTCATACATCATGCACACAAGATGGAAGGGTTTTGTCACGGCTGGCTCTCCCAAGGCTATCAGCAGTTCTGATGGAATTTCGTTTACTGCAGAGGTCTTGTTTCGTCTTAGGTAATTCAGTGCTCTGTCAAGTTCTTCCTGCAGTATCATACCTGTAATCTCATCTTCTACGTCCTCTTTCATTTCTATAATATTTCCTTCAAGAGCATCTCCCTTGTATAGAACTTCTATATTCTCCCCCTACGTTTCAGCTTTCCCTTCTTTGCTTAGTACTGGTTTTCCATCTGAGCTTTTGATATTCATACATCTGCTTCACTTTCTCCAAAGGCTTCTTAAATTTCATATAGGCGGTATCTATCTTTCCCCTAGTGAAATATGCTAAATTCCTACATTTGTCCTCTGGCCTTTCTTGCTTAGCTATTTTACACATCCTGTCAATCTCATTTTATAAACGTTTGCATTCCCTTTCACCTTCATCAATAAATTCAATATCTCCTGTGTTATTCAAGGATTTCTATAAGGCTTTAACCTTTTTCCTATCTGAGCCATTGCCGCCTTCACTATTTCATTTATTAAGGCTACCCATTCATCTTCCACTAATTCCATGCTCCTGTTCTAGTCAATCGCTGCCATAATGCTCCCTCGCATACTCTGAACAGCCTCTGGTTCTTTCAACCCACCCGGGTCCCATCTCCTTAATTTCCTACGATTTTGCAATTTCTTTAGTTTTAATCTGCAGTTCATAACCAATATATTCTAGTCAGAGAACGCATCTTCAAAAATGGTTCAGATGAGACTTAATATCTGAGGTCATCAGTCCCCTACACTTAGAACTACTTAAACCTAACTAACCTAAGGACAGACTTATGACCTAAGATGTTGAGTCCCATAGTGCTCAGAGCCTAACCTAAGGACATCACACACACCCAGGATTCGAACCAGCGACCGCAGCAGCAGCGCGGTTCCGGACTGAAGCGCCTAGAACCGCTCTGCCACAGCGGCCGGCTACACATCTTCGCCTGTGAATGTCTTACAATTTAAAATCTGGTTCTGAAATCTCTCCTTACCATTATGTAATCAATCTGGGATCTTCCGGCGTCTCCCGGTCCATTCCGTGTAGACGACCTTCTTTCATGATTCTTGAGCCAAGAGTTAGCTGTGATTAAATTATGCTCTGTGCAAAATTTTCCGGGCGGCTTCCTCTTTCATTCCTTATTCTCAGACCATGTTCACCTAGAATTTCTCCTTTTCTTCCTATTCCTACTGTCGAATTAAATTTGTGTCTCACTTAATTACCCGAATAATTTATTTTATCTCATCATATATTTTTTCATCTCTTTATCATGTGTGGGACAAGTTGGCGTACAAATTTGTACTGCTGTGGTGAGTGTTGGCTTTTTGTCTATCATGACTACAATAATGTGTTTACTATGCTGTTCATAGTAGCTTATCCGGGTTCTGTTTTCTTATTCATTATGAAACCTACTCCTGCATTATCCCTATTTGATTTTGTATTTATAACGATGTATTTGCTTGACCAGAAGTTCTGTTCCTCTTGCCACTGAACTTCGCTAATCCCCACTACATCTAACTTCAACCCATCCATTTCCCTTTTTAAATTTTCTGACCTACCTGCCCGATTAAAGGATCCAACATTCCTCGTTCCGATCCGTAAAACGAAAGTTTTGTTTCTCCTTGTGACGACATCCTCCTGAGTAGTCTCCGCCCGGAGATCCGAATGAGAGACTATTTTACCTCCGGAATATTTTACCCAAGAGGACACCATCATCTTCTAACCATACAGTACAGCTGCATGCCATCGGAAATAATTACGGCTGTAGTTTCTGTTTGCTTTCAGCCGCCCGCAGTGCCAGCACAGCATGGCCATTTTCGCTGATGTTACGAGGCAGTCCGTCATCCAAACTGTTCTCCCAGCAACTAGTAAGAAGGCTGCTGCCCCTCTAAGGAACCACACGTTTGTCAGGCGTCTCAACAGATACCCTCTGTTGTGGTAGCGCACGCAACACGTTTATTTGTATCGCTGACGCACGCAGACCATCCCGCCAACTGCTAGGTCCATCGTCCATGGAGGGTCGGATTATTACATTAGGGATATATTGTTCATATCATATAGAGACTGCCCACAAAATGCAATTCAGTGTTACATCGATTATATTAAAGCAGATGCAGTTGTTAAAACGTATTTAGTTGATGGAGATGTCCTTAATATTTACTCAAATTGTAACAACTTATGGATTACAATAGGCGATATTCTAAAATATGTTCAAGATGAATTAGAATGTGAATTAAAATCATACGTTTGGGCTATGTGGCAGCATGAGATGATAAACGATTTTTGCTGCAAGTCAAAGTTAGCTGTGGTATCTGAGTATGCGAAAAAATGTGATTTATTGTGAGAAAATGTAAAAAGAAATTATATATATATATATATATATATATATATATATATATATATATATATATATATATATATATATATACACGTAGTATTTCTGTACGGAGCGTTCTCACCCCATTCCCTCTGTAATGCATTGTAATGTTGGTGCCTCATAAGAATAACGTTAGAGAGCTATTGAGATAGACAGAGGGAGAGAGAGAGAGAGAGAGGAAGTTTATTAATGCAGTATCTGACCTAAACATTGTTTCTTCCCCATAAATCAGAGAGATGAAATTTGATGTTTATGATGATGATGAGACCTTTTTGGAAACATTGTAGCTCATTTTTTAATGTTGTGTAGCCGGCCGTTGCGGCCGAGCGGTTCTAGGCGCTTCAGTGTGGAACCGCGCGACCGCTACGGCGGCAGGTTCGAATCCTGCCTCAGGCATGGATGTGTGTGATGTCCTTAGGTTAGTTAGGTTTAAGTAGTTCTAAGTTCTAGGAGACTGATGACCTCAGATGTTAAGTCCCATAGTGCTCAGAGCCATTTGAACCATTTTTGAAATTTGTGTACTCCCATGTCAGATGAAATGTGGAGATGTGTGTATATGTATGCGTGTGTGTATGTTCATGACGTATTTTAGATATGGAAATTCTGCAAGTTATACCATTCATATAATTTTTTAGACAAATAGTCTTGAACACGACGCAATAAATTTAGATCGTTCAGATACTTTTCATCAAGCTAAAGATGGTTGCTATGGAGCTAAATTATTGACTGTTTCATTACAAAGGCCACAGAAATACTACACTGTGATTCACTGGTAGGAAGAGGGGGATGGAACCAGGAAGGGGAGGTGGACGGGACGGCCATCATGACGTCATTTAAAGTAGGCGTGGCTTGTCACGTAATGATGATTACGTCATAGATGGAGGGAGGGTAAAATACATTTAATGACCTTCATAATATTTATGATCGCGTTCAGGATCGAATTGTGTCCAGAATCATCATTGCATTTCTGCTTTTGTATACTTTTAATGCAGTATAAGCTAACGTCCGTACTATGTATCTTCCTTGCAAATGCCATGAATTGCTTTCGCCTATGCAGAGAATTACGATTTTTTTCTTTTTTTAAGAGAAGTCATTTGTAATCGTAGGCTGTACTTGATTTGATCTTCCTTCAGCACAGGTTACATAGCGCCGATGCCGCTGCTAACGTACGTAGCTCGTCAGAAGGTTTATTACGTCCGCTACATTATTCGTCTCTCATGTTAAATACTTACGGAAGGTCAACACACAGTAAACGTAACAGAAAGTCTGTTGGAAGAGATCTGGCTGGTATGTAGGTTACATATCTGGAATATTTGTTACTGCAGTGCGTGGCCTCCTCTACAAAGACGCATAACTCACAGAGATGGCCTGCTGAATATGAAATGTTCGTCCACAGCGCGTAGGAGGACGGCTGGCCTCCATTGCGTATTTCTTACTACGTCTTGTGACCCAGAAAGAAACTGAAGAGCCGCTGGTAAATTCCGGGAACACACGGATGTGCCGCAAGTGGAAATTGCCTCTGGGAAGCGAAAGAGAGAACCAGAGTGAGCGAGACAGGGAAACTTGTTTGTTTGTGGAAGTTTGTGCTACTCTTTTATTCTAATTCTCCTTTTAAAAATTCATGAGTGGGAGATTAGCGCACAACGAAAAATAGCGGTAAGAGGCGAGCGAGAAATGCATATTGCAAGCGGATGGCGAATGGTTCTGAAGAATGGTGTAGAGAGCTGTAATGGTTCACGGAATGAAACATCAGCAGCAGTCGAATGTATCTAAAGTTCGAAGGCGTTATAGCACGAATAAGGGTCCAGCTATATTGTATGTTCCATATTAAGTTCCGAAAATTACGAAGGTCACTCCAAAAGAAATGCACACTATTTTTTTTAAATCCACTTTTATTGTACATGTTTGAAAGTTTTACAGTGTGTAGATACATCCTTTAGGAACAATATTTTCATTTCTCCACATAATTTCCATTCTTCTCAACTGCCTTACGCCATCTTGGAACCAGCGCCTTTATACCCGCACGGTAAAATTTTGGACCAACCTGTTGGAGCCACTGTTTGGCAGCGTGCACAAGGGAGTCATCATCTTCAAACCTTGTTACACGAAGAGAATCTTTCAGTTTCCCAAAGATATGATAGTCACATGGAGCCAGGTCAGGACTGTAAGGCGAGTGTTTCAGTGTTGTCCATCCAAGTTTTGTGAGCGCTTCCATGGTTTTTTGACTGACATGCGGCCGTGCACTGTCGTGAAACAGCAAAACATCCTGCTTTTGCCGATGTGGTCGAACACGACTCAGTCGAGCTTGAGGTTTTTTCGGTGTCGTCACATATGCATCAGAATTTATGGTGGTTCCACTTGGCATGATGTCCACAAGGAAGAGTCCTTCGGAGTCGAAAAACAACGTAGCCATAACTTTTCCAGCAGAAGATGTGGTTTTGAACATTTTTCTTGGGTGAACCTGCATGATGCCACTCCATTGATTGCCTCTTCGTCTCTGGTGAAAAATGATGGAGCCATGTTTCATCACCTGTCACAATTCTTCCAAGAAATTCGTCTCCACCATTCTCCTACTGTCCCAAAAGTTCGCTGCATACCGTTTTTCTTGTTTCTTTGTGAGCCACTGTCAACATCCTGGGAACCCACCTGGCACAAACCTTTTTAACGCCAACACTTTCAGTATTCTGCAAACACTTCCTTCCCCTATCACAACGCAGAGTGACAATTCGTTCACTGTGATGCGTCTGTCAGCAGTCACCAATTCGTTAACTCTCTGCACATTGTCTGGAGTGTGTGCAGTACGAGGCCTGCCGCTGTGAGGACAATCCTCAATATTGCCGTGCCCGCTTTCATCACGTAACCTGCTTGCCCACCGACTAACTGTACTGCGATCGACAGCAGCATCTCCATACACCGTTCTAACCTCTTTTGGATGATTCCCACTGTCTCATTTTCATAGCACGTGACAGTACGTTACTTCTGACGAACGTCAAGTGTAGCAGCCATCTTGAAGACATGCTGTGACGGCGCCACTCACGGGAACAGGTTGAACTAAGTTTCAAAACAAGTGGGAAGGATGTATCTATACACTGTAAAACTTTCACACATGCAGAATGAAAACTGTATTTTTGCAAAAATAGTGTGCATTTCTTTTGGAGTGACCCTCGTACTTTGTAGTACCTATAGCCAGGCTTTCCTGTTAGGGATGTTTATACGCTTAAAGGTTGTTTTAAATTTGTGACGATAAGCAGTGATCCATTTCTTTCCTAATTCCTAGAAGCATTGGAACACATTATGAACGATGGGGCTCTGGCACCTTAACATTGTTGCCTATATTGCTACGATGGTGCTTCAACATCTACATTAGCTCGTGCGCCTATACCCCGCAAGTCATCTGCCACCCCCCCTCCCTCCCCCCTCCGGCCGTTTTTCTTGACCTATACGCAAATGATGCATGGATAGAACGACTGTTTGCAAGCGTCCGTGTGAACTAAAGTCTCTCTCGTTTTACTTTCACCGTCTTTTCGTTAGTCATATGTAGAAGGAAGGGAAATGTTGGTTAACTCTTCTAGGAACGAACCTCTGGAAATCTGAACAGTAAACCACACCTTGATGCGCAATGCATATATTTTAGCTAATATACTAAACGAGTACCTACGCGACGCTTCAGCATTTACGAAACGAAGCTGTGATGTGGGCTCTTTTTCCCTCCAACTCCTCTGTTTCCTCTATGAATCCCACTTGGTATCATCCCACACTTTCGGCCACTACTCAAGACTCGATGGGAAGGGGTTTGGTAAGCTACTTCCTTCGCACGTGGCCTCCCCTTCATGAGGATTCTTCCAGTGAATCTCAGTCTCGCATCTACTTTTCCTACGATAATTTTTGTGTGATCGCTCCACTTCAAATAGCACCGTACGCGTGCTCCTAGGTATTTAATGGACATGGCGGCTTCTAGCGATTGTTTGATAAAAGTCTATCAAACATTAACAGTAGAATTCGGCGTAATGATTGTACAACATACGTATCACTGACGACTGCAGCACAACATACTGTAAAGATCTTCTTTCTCAGTTCTGAAAGTACTAATTATTTTGACATCTATCACTGCAGTGCTCTCTACTAATGGAATGCCGTTATTTTCCTCATCTGTGGGTCTATAAGAGTTATAGCTCCTGAACTAACATATTTAGAAGAGAACTGGTAGTGAAGAACCAAATTTCGTACTCGTGAGTTGTTAGCGCATTTCAAACTCTAAAATATCTTTCAAAATTCAAAGATTTGCGTTACTAGCTCTTGAACACTTGAATAATGAATCTGCATAACACACAAATGCAAAACGAGAAAAAATTTCGCATGTGTCACTGCCAAGTACACTGGTGTCCAAAATTAAAGCAACAAACGGAAATTTTGCAAGGTTGCAGTTATTTTGTCACAAAACAGTATAAACAGGTGATAGTTAAGTAGGACCAATGCAAAGAAAACAGATCGCTGTCAGCACGAAAATGGACAAAACATCTGAACTGTCTTCTCAAGGTGTAGTGGGTGTGGAGTTTACAGACCTTACATACCACATGATCAAAAATCTTCATCAGCTCATTTGCATCTACGTTGTTGTAGCTGGTCAATGCACTGAGTTGGTGGAGAATAAATTTACTTTTTGAACCAATGAAAAAATTCTCAAGTACAAATTGTGAGGGTAGGTTAGTATCCCAGCTTTTGAAATTCAATGGTCAAAGAGTATGCACGTTGGAGTGAGCAAAATCTAGACTCAACATTTACTGTGGCCTAATGTGTGATGGTACTTTACCAAGTGGCATCTGCAACAGCGTTGTCTCTGTGCTGGATCTGAAATCCTAATTCCCTATTCTGGCCTTGACTGAATACTCTGTCTCAACTTTCGTACGTACTGTAGAACGTTAATCTTTCCCTAGTCGAAATAATGGCTACTGCACACTCGCTACGGGTTGTAGCAACGTGCACAATTTCTCTGCCTGCAAAAATTCCCGCAGGAATAATTAACTACCTCTTTGTTATCTGCTGCCACAATACGTGAATCGCATCGTCCTCGCTTCGCAGAAAGCAAAGATCTCATGCCCTCGCTATATTCCTAACACTTGTGTGGTCCATCACAAGACGACAGAGAGAGAAATAACAATTTTAGGTCTCAAAATGCTTTTATATAATGGGGATCTCCCCACCGTGTTGCATCTGTGTCCCCCAGTATGGCTTTAGCCAATCACCGTCTTGCTAGACGTGAATTTTATTTTTTCTTGCTGGGTTACAGCTTAGCCCTGTTAATGCTGTGCAGCCACTTACGATCGTTCCCAGCTATATTTACGTTAAAAACAATAACGTATTCTTCTGGTCTTATCCCTTTCTGCACTGCAGCTCGCCATTCTTTTGTTAAATGTGGATTTCCGATGTCATTGACCACCTGTTCAGTATGTCTCCAAAATGAATTTCACTTTAACTTGTTCATTCATGCCCCTGTCCATATATTGGTAGATATTGTTTTGTTAGTTTTTGATACATGAGATTAACTGCAGTTGCCTTTTGTTGAAATAATATAATTGTTATTTTCTGAGGATCTCATACTGTCTTGTACTGTCATTATGGATCAAGCTTATGTAAGGTCCATAAAATTCATATGCCTTACAATGTAAACAACTGCAACATGCATAACGGTAGACACAAATGTTCTTCGTTTTTTCCAACTCAATTTATTTGTGTACACAATCCGAATAACTGGTTAACGTGCTCAGTATGGAGTGTTCCTGTCTCTTTCCACAATGCTTGGGTCCCGAAACAGTGTTCCGCATTCCCTCCAGATGCAAATCCGTCAAGACTCACTCTCCCGAGCAAATCGGAATTCATCTATGAAAAGAGCATTGACCCACTGTTCTACAGTCCAGGTGGCACGTTGACGACTCCATTATAGACGTTTCCTTCCGTGAAGAAGTGTCAGAGGTACACGTAGAGCAGGTCTCTGACTATATAGGTCACTCTACCGGAGACCTCTGCAAACCATTTATCTCGATACAACACTTTAAGTGGATGCTGCAACGTCGGTGCCAGTTGTCGTGCGGTACTATGGCAGCGCTGTCAAGCCCTTCCAGCCAAATAATGGGCCTCTCTTTCTGATGTCACATGTGGTCAGCCTTTTTCCCATCTTTGGGTTACAGTTTCAGTCTTAATAAACTGAAAAACAACAGAATGATTCACATTAAGCCATCGGGCCACGTTTGTTTGCGACTGTCCTACTTCCATTCTTCCTATGGCCCTCCACTGCAGATAGTCTGGCAGGCATCTTCTCTGTACTGTAGTGTCTGTGATTGTGTACACAGCGACTGTGGATGTGGAACTACCTGGTAAACACTACCCCTTTGATAAGTGCTCTGACGTCATCGCTGGCTGGTCGTCCATTGACTGGACATCTTTCGTACACAACACGATCGTATGGACATCTGTTCACTGTTTGAATGATTATATCATGAATTAGACAAGGACGGGGAAATAGCAGTTTGTTGCCTTAATGTTGGACACCAATATGACGTAGCTCTATTAAACTTGGATCATACATAGAAAGAAATGCTATACTATATAGAGAAGGAAACTGCATGAATTACGCAATGAGACGGACAGAAATTACACCTGAGAATATTTACCCTGAAGTCACAAGGATTTCTGATACCCCGTAGACATTACAAAAGGAGGGATATTTCATTAATAGGGCGAGTGATCACCGCGGACGGTAATGCATGTTCTTCAACGTGCTCCAGTGTTGATCACTAGGTTAGTAAGGAGCTCTAGTGACATGGTGTTCTATTTCACCACCACAGCAGTTGACAGATGCTGGATAGTGGCTGCACGTGGACTTGTTGCAATACGTCCCCCCAGCCTACCCCACAGGAGCTCGTTGGGGTTTAAATCGGTGTAAGCGGCAGCCCAGTCTATTATCTCTCGCTCCAAGACTTTCAACACATGCACAGTTCTCTGCGGTCGCACATTGCCATCCATAACAATTAATTCATGGACCAGTGCACTTCTGAAAAGATGTGAAATTATGGGGGAGTACAGTATCACAATGAAGTTGACTGTTGACTAAATCATATTAAAATACGTTGAGGTCATTACACCCATACAACATTATGCCTCCCCACTCTGCAACAAACGGACCACTAAAACGGTCAATGTTGTTCTTGGGTGCTCTACGATTTTCCCACCTTTAGCCATACGAGGATACGTCCAGCATTGCCGAACGTAATCATTTTGGTAGTCCAAGTGTTGTTGTGTGCGAGGTCAATGCTGCATCGGCATACTGACACTCTTCCGCATGGCCACCTTTTCAGGGTTGCCTTCGGCCCTTACTTCATTTTTATACACTACTGGCCATTAAAATTGCCACACCAAGAAGAAATGCAGATGATAAACGGGTATTCATTGGACAGATATATTACACTAGAACTGACATGTGATTACATTTTCACGCAATTTGAGTGCATAGATCCTGAGAAATCAGTACCTAGAACAACCACCTCTGGCCGTAATAACGGCCTTGATACGCCTGGGCATTGAGTCAAACACAGCTTGGATGGTGTGTACAGGTACAGCTGCCCATGCAGCTTCAACACGATACCACAGTCCATCAAGAGTAGTGACTGGCGTACTGTGACGGGAAAACTGTCTGGGTTGATTGCAGAAAACGTAAGGGGGGGCCCTGTCACAAGTTAGGATAGGGAAGATGGAAAGAAAAGGAGTTTTAAGAAAGATTGGCAGACACACTCAGTTTCAGAAAACAGATGAACAGGAGTCAGCTTTTAGCATACAGATTCCATTTCAACAATGTTTAACAGAAAGTAATCAGAAACTGCCAAAGCAGTTATAATCCCATTAGTATGCAGTATCAGTTATCTTCATTACACCAGAACATTCCGGGGCTCAGAAATAAAGTTGATGAACTACTCATTTGTATTGATGAAATTAATTCATCTAACCAAATTGACATAATCTGCCTCTCTGAACATCAAGTGACGACTGGCATACATATGTTAGACATTTCAGAATTTAAGCTAGCTTCCTACTTCTGCAGAGTAGATATGGATGGAGGAGAAGTTGCCACATTTATTAAAAACTGCCATAAATTCAAGAACATTGACATTAATAAATTCTGTTTAGACCAGCATCTAGAAGCATGTGCAACAGAAGTACAGAGTTCCATAACAGATCCTATATAATAGTAACTATATACCGAGTGCATGCAGGAAATTATAATCTATTCATAAATCATCTAGAAGCTTTTTTGGGTTATTTAACAGGAAGACACAAAGAAATTTTGATTGCTGGTGATTTTAATACAGATTTTCTAATGTAATATTCCAGTAAACATTTACTGCAGTTAGTAATGTTGTCTTTCAATCTAACTCACACTGTAAACTTTCCAACTAGGATCACTAAATCCACAAGGACAGCCATTGATAACATTTTTATAGACAAATCAAAGGAACAAAATCATATCATAAAACCTGTAATAAATGGACTATCAGATCATGACATGCAGCTCCTTGTTTTAGATGTAAATTCTGAGCAGATTATCAAGACTGCTGAGTACAGGAGAGTAGTCAGTCAACCAAAAAATTGAGTGTTTTAGAAAACCGCTCAAAAATATGACCTGGAAAGATGTTTATAGTGCCCATGACATGAATGAAAAATATAGTACATTCATGAACAGTGTCAGTACCATGTTTGAAAACTGTTTTCCTCTAAAAGCTACTCAAATTAAACAGAAGTCTATAATAAAACCATGGATTACACAAGGAATAAAGATTTCCTGTAAGACAAAAAGGAAAATGTATCAGTCGACCAAGAATACTTCCAATACTGATGATTTAGCTAAATACAAGGAATACTGTAAAATATTAAAATAAGTAATTCAAACATCTAAACAAATGCACTATGAGAAGAAGATAGCAATGTCAGGGAACAAAATAAAAACAATATGGGATATAGTGAAAGAGGAGACTGGTAGAACCAGAAAGGAACAGGAGCAAATAGCATTAAGGGTAGATGACACATTAGTAACCGATGGGCATAGTGTGGCAAATCTATTTAACAAGTACTTTATATCCATTACTGATAGAATGGGTTTATCAGGATCAGTTAACAATGCCCTTGAATATCTGAAACTAGCCTTTACAAATAGCTTCAGCTACATGAATATATCACTCACTTCACCAAAAGAAATAACTTCCATAATAAAATCTTTGAAAACAAACCATTCTAGTGGCTACAATGAAATATCAACAAAGTTAATTAAGGCATGTTCTTGTGAGTTTAGTACAATTCTAAGTTACTTGTGTAACCACTCAATTATAACTGGGACATTTCCTGACTGGCTAAAATATGCAGATGTTAAGCCTCTATTCAAGAAAGGGGATAAAGAGACACCATCAAACTTCAGACCGATTTCACTTTTGCCAGCATTCTCAAAAATTTTATAAAAAGTAATGTACAGGCAGCTTCTCAACCATCTGACCACAAATAACATATTATCAAGAACACAGTTTGGATTTCTGAAGGGTTCTGATATCGAGAAGGCTATTTACACCTACAGTGAAAATGTACTTAATTCGTTAAATAACAAATTACAAGCAGCAGGTATTTTCTGTGATTTGTCAAAGGCACTTGATTGTGTGAACCACAATATCCTTTTAAATAAATTAGAATTCTATGGTGTCACAGGCAGTGCTGCAAAATGGTTCAAGTCATACCTAGCTAACAGGAAACAAAGGGTGTCAGTACAAGGGACTAGTGAATTAAGTCATCAGTCATCATAAGAATGGGAATAAATTACATGTGCTGTCCCACAAGGATCCATCTTAGGGCCATTGCTTTTTCTTGTGTACATTAATGATCTCTCATCAGTTATACTACCAGAAGCAGAGTTCGTTTTGTTTGCAGATGACACAAGTATTGCAATAAATAGTATGTCGAGTGTAGTTCTAGAAAGATCTGCTATTGATATTTTCATGAATATTAATAAATGACTTAAAGCCAACTCACTGACATTAAACTTTGAAAAGACTCACTACATGCAATTCAGAACCTGTAAGAGGTTTCCACCCAGCATATGCATAAAGTATAAAGAAGAGCAGATAGAAGAGGTGGACAGTCTTAAATTCCTGGGATTACAACCTGATACTAAATTCATTAGGGAGGAGCACAACACAGAACTGCAGAAACGCCTTAGCAAATCTGTATTTGCAATTCGAGTGTTAGCAGACATAGGCGACATAAAAATGAAAAAGCTTGCATACTTTGCATACTTTGCCTACTTTCATTCCATAATGTCATATGGTATAATATTTTGGGGTAACTCTTCAAGTCCAACAAAAGTTTTCAGAGTCCAAAAGCGTGTAATACGTATTATTTGTGGAGTAAATTCACGGACATCATGTACAAACCTCTTCACGGAACTGGGTATACTAATCACTGCCTCTCAGTATATTTAGTCCTTAATGAAATTTGTCCTAACTAATATATCTCGTTTTCCAACAAACAGCTCAGTTCATACACACAATACCAGGAACAAAAATGATTTGCACAAAGACTTAAAAGCACTTACTTTAGTTCAAAAAGGGGTCCACTACTCAGGAACACTCATCTACAATAATTTGCCAGCAAACATAACACTCATCTTCAATAATTTGCCAGTAAACATGAAAAGTTTAGTTACAAATAAAGATCAATTTAAAACGAGCCTGAAAGACTTACTAGCGGCCAATTCCTTCTACTCCATTGACGAATTTTTTAATAGAAACAAATGATGTATTGTATATATTCATACTACTAGTATTGTTATTTCAGCTAAAAAAAAAAAAAAAAAAATTTACATGCTCCGCATCCACGAGGATCTCCTCAGCATGGATCTATGGAACGAAAAACTAATCTAATCTAATCTAATCAGTTTCTCGGCCACCATTGACCAGACGTTTTCAATTGGTGAGAGATGTGGGGAATGTACTGTCCAGCGCAGCAATCGAACATTCTCTGTACCCAGAAAGGTCCGTGTATCCTGCTGAAATTTAGGGTTTCGCAGCGATCGAATGAAGGGTAGAGCCACGGGTCGTAACACATCTCAAATGTAACGTCCACTGTTCAAAGTGCCGTCAATGCGAACTAGAGATGACCAAGACGTGTAACAAATGGCATCCCATACCATCACCTCGGGTGATACGCCACTATGGCGATGACGAGTACACGTTTCCAATGTGTGTTCACCGCGACGTCGCCAAACACGGATGCGACCATCATGATGCTGTAAACAGAACCTGGATTCATCCGAAAAAATGACGTTTCGCCATTCGTGCACCCAGGTTCGTCGTTGAGTACACCATCGCAGGCGCTCCTGTCTGTGATGCAGCGTCAAGGGTAACCATAGCCATGGTCTCCGAGCTGATACTCCATGCTGCTGCAAACGTCGTCGAACTGTTCGGGCAAATGGTTGTTGTCTTGCAAACATCCCCATCTGTTGACTCAGGGATCGAGACGTGGCTGCACGATCCGTTAAAGCCATGCGGATAAGATGCCTGTCATCTCGACTGCTAGTGATAAGCAGCCGTTGGGATCCAGCACGGCGTTCTGTATTACCCTCCTGAACCCACCGATTCCATATTCTGCTAACAGTCATTGGATCTCGACCAACGCGAGCGGCAATGTCGCGATACGATAAACCGCAATCGCGATAGGTTACAATCCGACCGTTATCAAAGTCGGAAACGTGATGGTACGCATTTCTCCTCCCTACACGAGGCATCACAACAACGTTTCACCAGGCAACGCTGGTGAACTGCTGTTTGTGTATGAGAAATCGGTTGGAAACTTTCCTCATGTCAGCACGTTGTAGGTGTCGCCACCGGCGCCAACCTTGTGTGAATTGTGTGAATGCTCTGAAAACCTAATCATTTGCATATCACAGCATCTTGTTCCTGTCGGTGAAATTTCGCGTCTGTGGCACGTCATCTTCATGGTGCAGCGATTTTAATGGCCAGTAGTGTAGATGACAATGTTCGACCGCATCCAACAGCGCACGGAGGGGAGCCCTTGGAAGGAGAGGATATTGCACGTCCTGTTAAGAACCATGTCCTGGGGACCGTCATAAATCGCGGTGACTTCAGTGTAATTATTGCCTCTGACTAAAAGTGTCATTACTCTTCTTCTCATTGCGTATTTCTTTCATTTACCTTCTGCACTATACTGTAGCAGTTCTATGTATGGTCCAGTTTCATTCAACTTATCACTGACACATCATACAAAAGTTAATTTTGTCCTTAACGTTGCACACCAGTGTATAACACTGTATAACACATCTAGTACGTTTCTCGCCGCTCTCAACTACATTACTTCAAGACACAATGACAAGGTGACTGCGTTTTGTTCACAGCCATTTTCATGCGACTATCCAAACACAGGAAAGCTCTCTTCTGTTTCAGAAATTCTCATTCAACACATGGCCCTGTAGCGGTGAACATTGCGTGTGCTCTATGGCTGACCATATATGGTGTAATTCAGCAAGCAGACAGCCTCACTTACCATTCCCCAACCACCACCGTTGCGTGTATTTCTCCTTCGTCGCCCCTGCCAGTCACCACTTACCATGATTAATTCGCTATTGGCTGAAATGTCCACCATCCACAATAACCTCTGTAGATTCTTGTAATTATATTTTCTGTGTCGTAGTTGATTCTTATAAATTTATACTCTTTTGGGAAAAGGTCGGGTAGGACCAGACTGTAAGCTTTGTCGAAATGATAGTATTCACATTAAACAATATAATGACGTGTTTTGTTAATAGAGTTATACAACACCAAGTCACTTGATTCACTGGCTTTTTGAAATAATTTTTCATTGCTTCTCATTTTGTTTGTTTAAATTTTAGGAGGGCGGTTTCAGACATGAATCTTCAATCTGCAAAAAAATGAATTTTATTCTAAAAAAATTTAATTGGATCGTAAATGGTTATAAGCTTGAACTTGTCCAGCACCTCATCTATTTTGTCAAATAACGTGTCAGCTTAGTTGTTCGTGAAACGCGCTGCAAACTTAAAGATTCCGGGACCTCAGGATGAAATTTTCACGCCTTTTCAGAAAACCAAAGTAAAAGTCTTTACCCGCTTTTGTTTTTTCTTATTGAACCGGTTTTATTTTTAGTTGCTGTCCATATTTGTTCACTAGATTTAGGAACTCATCTTCACTCAAAGTCATAAACTGGATATCAACATCTTTAACATGACCCTGTTCATCACTGCGTGTTCTCGGAAAAACTTATCTATATTATTAAATGGCTTACCCACTTCATGGTGCACATTCTCGGCTGCTGGTTGCCTGCCTAACGGCTTCAAAGGGCAATAAAATGTTGATTTCCAATGTTATACATGATTATCGCCCGAATTTAAAAATTTAAAACGCTTTCGTAATCTGCTCGTTAACAGGAATAATGTTACGTTAAAGGTGTAACACAGTAAGTCAAGTAAACTAGTAGAAACAGTGTATATTTCGTGAGGCAGTGTAGATGAAGGAGACCATGTATCCAGATTACATTTATGTAGTTTTTGAGAATGAGAGCCCTTAACGACTTCTAACAAACTTGACACAGAAGTCCAATCATTTTCGAGACTTTTCTTGCTGACGCTAGCTACAAGACGTTGAAATAAACAAAATTAATTACTTCCTACGTTTTGTTGTTCGTGCAGTAAAATATCAGCATCGGACACGACGTCTTCATTTATTACTTCTTTACTGCTAACTTTATTCTCAAAAAATTTTGCAGACAATATCCACATCTACCACTGAATCTACTCGCAAAATTATGTCATTGTATTGACACGCAATTCAGGAGATAAAACGTCATAAAAATCGAGATACTTGAAAAACTGACTTTTTCTTAAAATATAGGCCACATTATTAAGACTATATTCATCGAGTGTTTGATAATGAGATTTTCCACAATCTTTAAACATAATGAAAAACTTTACTAAACTTTTTTATCGTTTCCTATCTTAACGTCAAATATTTAACACATTGCCGGCCGGATTGGCCATGCGGTTCTAGGCGCTTCAGTCTGGAACCGCGCGACCGCTACGGTCGCAGGTTCGAATCCTGCCTCGGACATGGATGTGGGTGACATCCTTAGGTTAGTTAGTTTTAAGTAGTTCTAAGTTCTAGGGGACTGATGACCTCAGCTGTTAAGTCCCATAGTGCTCAGAGTCATTTAAACCATTTAACACATTACCTCATTTGTAAAGTAATCAAATATTTGAAGCCGATTTATACATCGGAATTCGATTCTTTAAAGAATGGGGATTGGAGGTTTAGTGGCTATTTCCTAAAACAGGTTTCATGGACAGCTCTTTGTTCTAACGTAAACCTTTAAGTCTATCACCTAACATACGCAATGTTTCTCACTCGCATCCCTGAGTGTCATCTGAAGAAGCTGAATTCGTTATATCTGCAAAAAATGGCTCTGTGCACTATGCGACTTAACTGCTGAGGTCATCAGTCGCCTAGAACTTAAAACTAATGAAACCTAACTAACTTAAGGACATCACATACATCCATGCCCGAGGCATGATTCGAACCTGCGACCGTAGCGGTCGCTCAGCTCCAGACTGTAGCGCCTAGAACCGCAAGGCCATCCCAGCCAGCGTTATATCTGCATATTTGCCAATATCCATACATCCAATTTATTCCATGTCCATTATTCACGAGCGCTTTTGCTCTTAGCTCTGTATCCTCTCATCTATTATCGGTGTGGCGTCTGCTTCACTAATGTACCTGCTGAAGTTCTGGGATTGTGAGTGGCCTAAGCTAATGGCGGCGCTTAGACGTGTAGATGGTGGGAATTCTTTGCAATTTTCTAAGTAGAACAAAGCAGTATCTTCTGCTTATTTTGTTCGTGATTGTGTCAGACATAAAGTGTACTTACTTATGGTGTGGAATGATGTCTTCCTGCCTCATGGCGATGGCTTCGTTTTACACACGCTCACATTAATGCGAGCACTGCGTTATGTTTGAAGTCAACGTGCAATAACCGCTCATTTCGGGGGGACGCGGAAGACAGTACAGTGTTTGTCGTGATGCGGAAACAGAGCGATTTATCTGACGTACAAAAGAGCATGATCATTGGTTTTCGGGCTGAAGAATACTAAGTATTGTAGAACACCCAGTATAATGTCGTTTATTGAAACTGAACTACACTTCTCGAACAATCACTATATACACACAAAGAAAACAAATAACATATAGACTTCATCAAGAGCGTCGGTGAGATCCGTCGGAGCTGGTCCTAGCTCGGCGAGGAACTGGCTGTACTGCTGCTGCGCTGGCCTTATAAGGCCGGCGGAGGTCGGCGGAGTACTCCAAATTTCACTGTGTCTGTGAGGCTACCTCTGCAGAAAAAGGTTCGCATTAGTCTCTAGCAAGTTCTGTTTATTTTGATGAACTGTGTTCCTCTTGGTGGCGCCTGGAAGTGCTTGTGTATGTTATATGGTACACAGGGGTGTCTTGAGTGTAGTCGGCATGGCAGGGGCCGTCTGTGGCACATGTAGCGCGGGCAAAGGGTGGAAGCGTTTCCGAAACGGTTTAGTTTTTAAACTGTTATCGCGCCGCTGTGGTTAAATTGTACAGTGCATGGCAAAATCGGTAACTTACAGAATCTCATTGACTCTCTTCCTCCACGTCTTGCAGTTGTCCATGCTGCATAAGATGATTATTCAGGCATTTGACAGGCGGTCACATTAACGAGACTGGCCAGTGTGTGTGTGTGTGTGTGTGTGTGTGTGTGTGTGTGTGTGTGCGTGCGTGTGTGTGTGCGTCAGTGAGTGAGTGAGTGTGTGTGTGTGTGTGTGTGTAAGGGAGAGAGAGAGAGAGAGAGCGAGAGAGAGAGAGAGAGAGAGCTATGCCTGGTATATGTGTGAATGGTTTAGCAGGAATAAAGATCTTCTCATACGGCAATTGTGAATCAAAGCCGCGCGGGGTAGCCGAGCGGTCTCGGGCGCCTTGTAACGGTTCGCGCAGCACCCCCGTCAAAGGTTCGAGTCCTCCCTCAGGCATGGGTATATGTGTTGTCCTTAGCGTAAGTTAATTTAAGTTGGATAAAGTGGTGTGTAAGCTTAGAGATTGATGACCTCAGCAGTTTGGTCCCATAAGACTGAACCACAAATCTCTAAATTTTTTTGTGGATCAAAAGGAAACATTTTTACATTACTGAATGCGCGGCAAGCCATGTTGGCCAGTTGAGAAGTATTTGGCTCCACCGTTGACTGTTGTCGCGTCAGATAGGTCCCGTATACTACATGATTTTCAAATCTACACTACTAGCCACTAAAATTACTACACCACGAAGATGACGTGCTACAGACGCGAAATTTCACCGACATGAACAAGATGCTGTGATATGAAAATGATTAGCTTTTCAGAGCATTCACACAAGGTTGACGCCGGTGGTGACACCTACAACGTGCTGACGTGAGGAAAGTTTCCAACCGATTTCTCATACACAAACAGCAGTTGACCGGCGTTGCTTCGTGAAACGTTGTTGTGATGCCTCGTGTAGGGAGAAGAATTGCGTACCATCACGTTTCCGACTTTGAAAAAGGTCGGATTGTAGCCTATCGCGATTGCGGTTTATCGTATCGCGACATTGCTGCTCGCGTTGGTCGAGATCCAATGACTGTTAGCAGAATATGGAATCGGTGGGTTCAGGAGGGTAATACGGAACGCCGTGCTGAATCCCAACGGCCTCTTATCACTAGCAGTCGAGATGGCAGGCACCTTATCCGCATGGCTGTAACGGATCGTGCAGCTACGTCTCGATCCCTGAGTCAACAGATGGGGACGTTTGCAAGACAACAACCATCTGCACGAACAGTTCGACTACGTTTGCAGCAGCATGGAGTATCAGGTCGGAGACCATGGCTGCGGTTACCCTTGACGCTGCATCACAGACAGGAGCGCCTGAAATGGTGTACTCAAGGACGAACCTGGGTGCACGAATGGCAAAACGTCATTTTTTCGGATGAATCCAGGTTCTGTTTGCAGCACCATGATGGTCAAATGGCTCTGAGCACTATGGGACTTAACATCTATGGTCATCAGTCCCCTAGAACTTAGAACTATTTAAACCTAACTAACCTAAGAACATCACACAACACCCAGTCATCACGAGGCAGAGATAATCCCTAACCCCGCCGGGAATCGAACCCGGGAACCCGGGCGCGGGAAGCGAATCATGATGGTCGCATCCGTGTTTGGCGACATCACGGTGAACGCACATTGGAAGCGAGTATTCGTCATCACCATACTGGCGTATCACCCGGCGTGATGGTATGGGGTGCCATTGGTTACATGTCTCGGTCACCTCTTGTTCGCATTGACGGCGCTTTGAACAGTGGACGTTACATTTCAGATGTGTTACGACCCGTGGCTCTACCCTTCATTCCATCCCTGCAAAAACCCTACACTTCAGCAGGATAATGCACGACCGCATGTTGCAGGTCCTGTAGGGGCCTTTCTGGATACAGAAAATGTTCGACTGCTGTCCTGCACAGCACATTCTCCTGATCTCTCTCCAACTGTAAACGCCTGGTCAATGGTGGCCGAGCCACTGGCTCGTCACAATACGCCGGTCACTACTCTTGATGAACTGTGGTATCGTGTTGAAGCTGCATGGGCAGCTGTACCTGTAGACGCCATCGAAGCTCTGTTTGACTCAATGCCCAAGCTTATCAAGGCCGTTATCATAGCCAGAGGAGGTTGTTCTGGGTACTGATTTCTCAGGATCTATGCACCCAAATTGCGTGAAAATTTAATTATGTGTCAGTTCTAGTATAATATATTTGTCCAATGAATAGCCGTTTATCATCTGCATTTCTTCTTGGTGTAAATATTTTAATGGCCAGCTCGCGGTTCTCGGCGCTCAGTCCGAAACCGCGCGACTGCTACGGTCGCAGGTTCGAATCCTGCCTCGGGCATGGATGTGTGTGATGTCCATAGGTTAGTTAGGTTTAAGTAGTTCTAAGTTCTAGGGGACTGATGACCACAGATGTTAAGTCCCATAGTGCTCAGAGCCATTTGAACCATTTTTTAATGGCCAGTAGTGTACATTGAAGAACTGATCTGCACATGGTTGTGCTGAAGACTGCACTTGTTTCATGTAACTTTGATTGGTGTGTCCGTGTGAAAGTTTTGTATTGTTGAGGCACAACAATAGTTTCAAGTTTAACCCAAAGCCTATACCATCATTTCAGATTCATACCTTTTCATAAATGCAGTTAAATGAAGTTCAAGTTTCGTGAGAAACCAAATGCGAGGAACCGTAAGGCCTTGAACGAATGATTATTTTGTTATCAGGAAGTTACATTCAGTTCAAGATAATTTAGTGTGCCTCGAAAACTTCGAGGATGCAGCTGCACCACGTTCTGAAACAAATTCATTTACTTATTTTTTTGACATCCGAGAGGTGATTATCAACTGAATGTACGTTTCTTAGTCTCGTCTGAAGTGGATACGGAATGTGTGGAGCATGTCACGCAAATGTTAACAGATGTGCAAATGTGCATTTTAATGTATATTGCGATTTTTAAGAATAAACAGTCATCTGTAGGGATACGTATACAGACATGGCCTTGTGCACATGGTACCTTTTAACTGCAAATATTTTATTTCCGAGAAACCTTTGTACGAAGTCCTATGTTTTATCCTAATTCACAATGAACACGTCTAGTAACAAAAATTTTTGAAGACCTGAAGATGGCTGGCCGAAGTGGCCGTGCGGTTCTAGGCGCTACAGTCTGGAGCCAAGCGACCGCTACGGTCGCAGGTTCGAATCCTGCCTCGGGCATGAATGTGTGTGATGTCCTTAGGTTAGTTATACCGAGCGAGGTGGCGCAGTGGTTAGCACACTGGACTCGCATTCGGGAGGACGACGGTTCAATCCCGCGTCCGGCCATCCTGATTTAGGTTTTCCGTGATTTCCCTAAATCGCTCCAGGCAAATGCCGGGATGGTTCCTTTGAAAGGGCACGGCCGACTTCCTTCCCCGTCCTTCCCTAATCCGATGAGACCGATGACCTCGCAGTTTGGTCTCTTCCCCCAAAACAACCAACCAACCTTAGGTTAGTTAGGTTTAATTAGTTCTAAGTTCTAGGTGCATAGTGCTCAGAGCCATTTGAACCATTTGAAACTGAAGATGACAGTTACAACTGCGGAAACCGGTTGTCAGAAATAAAGACGAATTTATGCGATCTTGGCTGTTGAGAGCTTTTATACAATGCAACAGTCAGCGTTTACTAAGTCTCACACAAAGTTCCACTTTGGAAAATTAGTAAAGCCCAGGAGAAGTAATACAATACATTATGACTACCCACAATTTAGGTTCTTCAGACACCGATAATTACCACAGTATTACAACAACTGTGGTATTACAAGCTCACCAAAGGGACGTGAATGAATTCTCCAGTTTGGGTCTGTATATTGCTATTCAAAGGAAAATGATGATAGGAAGATTCAATTTGGTTTCAGTAATGAGAAAGTTTAACAGTTGGTCATATTGAACTATTTCGGCTTTCGTACAATGCGCTACTTAATTACCGGTGTATGAAGAACCTAAACTGCGGGTAGCTGTGCCGTTGTTTATTTTTGCGTACTGCGAGTCTGTCGCGTTGAGAGCAGGGTGGAAGCGGAGCAGTGTACTATTATCGCACCAGGGTGTGCACACCAGAGTCGTTAACCCGCACGTGTTGAGAGCACAGTAGGAGTGGACAGGTGGAGCTAGCTGCAATTCTGTCCCATAATTATCCGTGGCGCTGGTGACGACTCTGGATCCTCAACCAGCAGCAATAGCGACAGCTCTGCGTTGTCGTCGGCTACATTCTTCGTCATCCGCACAGCTACAGCATCGTAAGACACTTAAGTGAAAAATTATAAACTTGTATAGCCATTACCCAGGAGCGTTTCTTTTACAAAATATGACTAACTTGAGCAACAACTTGCAACATTTGAAACATGTAGGGAACCTGGGTTGTCTTTGTCCTCACAAGGGAACCTCCCCATCGCACCCCCCTCAGATTTAGTTGGCACAGTGGATAGGCCTTGAAAAACTGAACACAAATCAATTGAGAAAACAGGAAGAAGTTGTGTGGAACTGTGAAAAAATAAGCAAAATATACAAACTGAGTAGTCCATGGGAAGATAGGCAACATCAAGGACACTGGGATTGCAAGAGCGCCGTGGTCTCGTGGTAACGTGAGCAGCTGCGGAACAAAAGGTCCTTGGTTCAAATCTTCCCTCGAGTGAAAGCTTTAATTTTTTATTTTCAGTTTATGTGACAAACTCTTATGTTTTCATCACTTTTTTGGGAGTGATTATCACATCCACAAGAAAACCTAAATCGGGCAAGGTAGAAGAATCTTTTTACCCATTCGCCAAGTGTACAAGTTAGGTGGGTCGACAACATATTCCTGTCCTGTGACGCACATGCCGTCACCAGTGTCGTATAGAATATATCAGATGTGTTTTCCTGTGGAGGAATCGGTTGACCTATGACCTTGCGATCAAATGTTTTCGGTTCCGATTGGAGAGGCAGGTCCTTTCGTCTACTAATCGCACGGTTTTGCGATGCGGTCGCAAAACACAGACACTAAACTTATTACAGTGAACAGAGACGTCAATGAACGAACGGACTGATCATAACTATACGAAAATAAAGAAAGCAAAATATTCACTTGTGCGAAGACTTGAAGCAAGGATCTCTCCTTCTGCAGCTGCTCACGCTACCACGAGAC
Source organism: Schistocerca piceifrons (assembly GCF_021461385.2). Lineage (NCBI taxonomy): Eukaryota > Metazoa > Arthropoda > Insecta > Orthoptera > Acrididae > Schistocerca > Schistocerca piceifrons. The sequence goes on from NC_060144.1 coordinate 138,615,802, forward strand.
CACGGCGTTCCTGAGCTCACGTGCTCCTTGATGTTGCCTATGTGGCACATGGACCACTCAGTTTGTATATTTTGCTTATTTTTTCACAGTTTCACACAACTTCTTCCTGTTTTCTCAATTGATCTGTGTTCGGTTTATCAAGGCCTATCCACTGTGCCAAGTTATAACTAAATCTGAAGGGGGTGCGATGGGGAGGTTCCCTTGTCAGACATTATTACCAGGCAGGGTCCCTTTCCTTTCCAGGCAATCACCAGGTGCCTTAAAATCACGAAACTTGATTAATTATTTATTGACAGTTTTGTATGTTTGCTAATGACTAACTTCAGTCTAAATTTCATTTATTCTGTGTTCAGCTCAGCTAGCGACTTATGTTGCCTTGGTATGTATTTTACTGTTGTTATATTAAAAGCAAAATCAGTTGGTGATCTGCTTAAGGGAGTTGGAACGCCCTATCCCGATAATGTTGAATTTAGTGACTTGGCTTCCCTGTATTTCAAGAACCACTGTAGCCATTGTCATGAAACTTTTACAGGACACTAAACTGTATGTTCTGAGTCTACTGAACGACAATAGTTGCATTTCAGCCACTGCTTTCTCAAATACAATTTTTTGATTACACTGTAAACATTTTTTGTACCTTTTTGTACGTTATCCTAAATAATTTTAATTATACATAACATTATGTTCTTCTTTCAGTTCAGTAGACTCAGGATATGTATGTTGTTACTCCCTGAAATTTTTAATACTCTACTCGAAGTGGTTTCTGAGATTTAGGGAAAAATACAACAGAAAATGTAAATTTTCCTGAATAGCTTCTTAAGATTCAAAAGACTGTACCTCACTTCATATATGCTTAATTTTTTATTTTTAGTCACTCAGAAGTACCCTGCATCATACAGTAGATCATCCTCTTGATCTTTTTCCAAGTTTTTTCTTCTTTTCTTCTTTCTGGACTCCTTAGTGGCCAGCTGTGCTGCATACTCTGCTTTATCAATGCGAGCCTTGTTCATCCATTCAAGTTCTCTGACGCAGTTTGCTCCAGGATTAATTCCCATATGCTGTAGCACTTCCACCCTACCATTGTTGCCATCATTAAAACCAATACCAGCATCACTGACTCCCGCCCCCCTACTTTAGTGTCTTCATTCCAACAAAAACATTTTTTGGAAAGCGAATCCACATAAGATTATTGAACCACTCACTGAGATTTTGAGTCTGACCATGTAGACACTTCTTCAGTAATTCAGGATTTGCCAGGTCTCTGTAAATAAGTTTTATGATACCCATGACTGCTGCTGGGGTGGAAAGTTTATGGCTGTATGAACAGTATGAGTACTGGGCACTGCGGTAATTGCACCATGAATCAGGCCCAGGAGGGCAAAGGTGGTGTACTGGTTTTTCATCAGTTCATACTGCCTGCTTTATTTTCAACAAATCCTCAGTGTTATTTCTAACGGCCATGCTATAATGCTGCTGTAATTCATCAATAATTTTGTCTGTCAGCCTGCCTCTTATGGTTTTACCATCAGAAAGTTTCTTGTCTCTGAAACTTTGTTTCAACTTCCTAAAGCTAGTGCCCATCCTCTTCTGGACGCGACCAACACATTCCAGTTTTGTGATAATCTTCTCACCGTAAGGCTGAGCGGCTACTGTACTGTTATATGCTTTTGAGTCTCTAAGAACTTTGTGTAACACACTCCCCTATCGTTCACAGATCGATCAAAAATTTCAGTAGCTGAACCACTTTTTCCTTCATAATTTCTGTCACAGATTTGCCCCTTCTTCGTTCCCTGATTTACACTATTAACGATGTTTGGTTAAAATCAGGAAAACTGTTACCTTTCCTGCTTCAACACTGGTCACCTTAGCAACAGAATTCTTAGAACTATAGCCACGCTTCTGCCAAGTGCAATCAAAAGCTACTGGTATGTCAGTCAGAAGAACATTATGTTATGTGTAATTAAAATTATTTAGGGTAACGTACAAAAAAGTAAACAAAATTTAACCGAGTAGTTAAAAAATTATATTTCGGAGAGCTGTGGCTGAAATACAGTTATTGTAGTTCAGTAGACTCAAAACAAACAGTTTAATGTACTGTAAAAGTTTCATGTCAATGGCTACAGTGGTTACTAAAATACAGGGAAACCAAGTTACTAAATTCAACATTGTCTGGATAAGGCTTTCCAGCTTCCCTTAAAGGGGATTCAATTCAATCTTTCAATAATCAAAAGGAAATTGGTTGCCCTTTTCTAAATTTAATATTAAGTTGCCTTGGGGTTACTAAAAGTATTTTTTTTCTTTTCTTTTTAGTTATATTTACTTAACCAGTAACTCCATTTAACTTTACTTTCAAAATTTAGTACCGAGCGAGGTGGCGCAGTGGTTAGACACTGGACTTGCATTCGGGAGGACTACGGTTCAATCCCGCGTCCGGCCATTCTGATTTAGGTTTTCCGTGATTTCCCAAAATCACTCCAGGCAAATGCCGGGATGGTTCCTCTGAAAGGGCACGGCCGACATCCTTCCCCTAATCCGATGAGACCGATGACCACGCTGTCTGGTCTCCTTCCCCAAACAACCAACAAACCAAAATTTAGTATTCCGGAATAAGTAACTGTAAACTCGGTGCTTTCTGATTCATTTATTTTCTCTTGAACTGTTGTACTGTGGAAAAGCATGACAACCGTCTGTTGCCACCCCAGTGATTATTTGTTTAAATTTCTTTGCCGTTACCTTTCTTCAGATTCTGGAGATTCATTGCCCTAGCGGGCTGGCGACCGCTTTAATTAGCCCCTTTTATTTAATCAATGTCTTCTTTGCATTATCAGTAATTTGTGGAGTAAATATTACGTGGTACCTTTTCCCTCCTGAGAGATTCGTGAGAGACTGCACTATATTCAACTCATTTCAAAGTCATCATCAGTATGTAGAATAGGCTTAGAATAGATTTTTCCTTCGGAAGGGTCTGTTGTACATTTTCCTCCCACTAACCGGTATGTAAGAAAGAAAAATTACTTTCAGTAAACTCAATGCAACGTAATGGAAAATTTAGGAAGGGGCAAGCAATTTACTTTTGATTATTGAAAGACTGAACTGAATTCCCTTCGGCAACGATAGCCTGACATACTGTAATATTTCATCAGGCATATGTGATCACGGTAAGTTATATTGCAGTCCAGTAGGCCGATTAAGAAGGAGAAGGCTACACGTAGCGACGCTAGTGACAGGACAGTATCAATCTGGTATTGTTCTTGGTACGAATTTTGCATTGTGCAGATTCGTAGCGAATTAAACCCTTTCGCTGCGAATAAAGTCGCTCATCCATCGCAGTAGTAAGTTGTGGACATAGGTCACAAAATCTCTAAATTTGCATTAATCAGTAAAACAGGCTACATGATGGACACAAATGAAACTGATCATGTGATTGTACTTAACGGGGAACACCGGTACAACAAACAGTAACGCTGGCAGCGGAACCCTTTGTCGATGAACAGGCGGCTAGCATCACAGATACTACCGCTGAAACACAGGAACAAAAGAAAATGGAATTGCTGGGATTGACAGATTATATGTAAATCGGAAAAAGAATCAAAACCCAATCCATTGACGGTGAATACGAGGAGACCATTAGGAAAGAACCAGAGTTAGAGTCAAAACCAATAATGGCTTGAAATATAAAAGATTTGCTGAGCGTGTGGATCAGTGCAATTTATGCTCAGTCCCAATCAATTACTGCTAAAATTAATCCTCATTTCGAATCAATAAAAGTCAATCTGTATTAATTAATGCTCAATCCAAAGCGATCAAGATTGTGAACAATAATAATATAGTTTTAAACATGAAATTAGATGAAATCAAGAAAAAATAACTGTAGTGAATGCCGAAATCGGTAATCTTAAGCAGGACGTGACAGAGGTACAGTCAAAGATAGGAAGTATAATTAGTCGTTTTGAGACGAAAGTAGAGAAGATTGAACAGATACTGGAACAGACTGTTGATCCCGTTATTGAAAATAAAGTAACTCAACAAGTAGAATTAGCGCGAAAAGGCAACAGGGAAAAGGTTACGAATTTGCAAACTTTAGTATCACACATAGATACTAGAGTGAAGAAACAGTTGACTCAAGAAAAAATAATTGTAGTGAATGCCGAAATCGGTAATCTTAAGCAGGACGTGACAGAGGTACAGTCAACGATAGGAAGTATAAATAGTCGTTTTGAGACGAAAGTAGAGAAGATTGAACGGATATTGGAACAGACTGTTGATCCCGTTATTGAAAATAAAGTAACTCAACAAGTAGAATTAGCGCGAAAAGGCAACAGGGAAAAGGTTACGAATTTGCAAACTTTAGTATCACACATAGATACTAGAGTGAAGAAACAGTTGACTACGTGTGATGTGAAAAAGAGGGCAGTGGAAACGTTAGCGACGACCACTTGCCAAGTAGTTACTAAAGAAAGTGAACTAGAAAAGAGAATTGACGAAAAGCTGCACTATGTGTCATGTCATTCAAATAACACTGAAACCTTTGCGAAGAAGGAGCGTTTCGGTCCCCTCAAAAAACAGGGTAGACTGCACGCTACCGAATTCATTAAAAATTGTGGAAGAGTATTGCATGTATCGTTGACGAATAAGAGAAAAATTAACGCTGTAATTGACGTGCTGGCGGGTGAGGCTAAGCGATGGGGCTTAAACCTCGATATAGCGAACTGGAGCTTTCAAGAATTTAAGAATGCGTTCTTAAAGAAAATTGATGAGAGCAGAAGTAGGGAGTGTCAAAAGACTACGACGCGAACTCTTGCGGCTCGATGAACGTATTTTGTGAAAGTTCGATAGGCGTGATCGACCGACTGAATCGGAGATTGTCTGGGAGCTGTGGAAGAAGCTTTCAGATGATTCCATGAGATACATAGGCAGTAGTTACAGAACAATCACTACATTGTTACAAAAGGTCGAGGATGAAGACAACTGGCAGAATAACAGCGAAAATTTTAAGAGTCGTGGTTAAGCAACAATTACCATAACAGCAACAATTACCATTACATCACCAACTATAGTAACAGTAACCATGGCAAGCATGGTAACCACCACCATGGTAATAATAACTCACATCACTATAACATTAACAATCATCGTGGGAACAACAATAGTAGGAATGACAGAGACCAGAGGCCAGAATCATGTGAATATCGTACATGATTCTCAGCAGAATGATTGTAGGCAGGTGAAAAATCAGTAATTGCGACAGTCAGATAGAAACGGGCCTGTCGTACTTAATCAGGGAACCAGAACCGCGCCGCTTTGGGATCCACTGGTCGTGGGAAGACCTTGGTGGCCCAGAAAAAAGCCTAGTCAACGTCCCTACGATAGATACGGATGGATAAATCGGCGATGGGAGAATATGCAATAAGACCTGCAGTAACAATAATTAAAGATGCAGTCGACAAGGTGATCACTGTTCGTAATAACGATGAAAATAGAGTACCAGTCAACGAGGAAGAGGCGGCCGCTGTTAACAAAAACAATAGTGCCGCAGACTCCAGCACAGTGTGATTCGCCGGCGGAATTATAGATCCCGATATCGAATAAAACCTCTGTCATCGCTGCGGAAAGGTCGGATAAGCGACGAACTGAAGAATTACAGAGGATTGTATGGGAGGTGTGCTAATGGGGAGAGCGGACAATATTTGACGCTTCACAGCCTGTATGAAATTCGCGTTTATGAAGAAACGGAAAGCTCTGTCCGAATGTTGTAGCAATTGCAGTAGCCAATCCCAACGACGTTGGTCCTAAAGAAAGCCGAGGCGAAGTTTCTGAAGAGGGTAAAGACGAGTTTTCCGATGACGACCGGCTACGAGTAATTGACGGCCACGTAGATTAAGACATCTACGAGGTTAAGGCTGACGTCATACAATCCGACGAGAGTGGTATGTGTTGCGTGAGCTCGGGAGAAGAATTAGAAGCGGAAATAGAGCACATTTCTCAAAGAAATTTGGAAGATGATAGACATCTTTCCGAAGAAAATTTACCTGACTTGACTGTTAGCGAATTGCTGGTAATACAAGGTTCGTTAATCGAAGAAACTGATAAAAAGGTTTGTGTTGGGGTCAAAACGTTTTCAACAACCACAGAACAGAGAGATAGAAATTATGGATGTCCAAGAACACAAATTTAAAAAACCACCAGATGAACCGCTATTGGTGTCAGAGACGGACGAGTTTTTCTGGAGTGACCTTGATGTAGATGAGGACTTGTTATGGGAAAACCAAGAACTAGACACAGGTAAGTGTAGACAAATAATATTGTCCGTCGGTATGCACGGTATACAAACGTACGTTTTAATAGGCAGAGCTAAGTGCTAGGTCCATAAAAATCTTCGATTTGTTAAAGGAAAGATCAGGACTAGTAGTAATATCCGTAATGGGAGTTAAAATAATCGATGCTACCGAAAAGAGAAGCAAACCTACATCCGATCAAGTATTTTCCTGTTTCGAAATTCGAGGGAAACAATTTGAACATGAATTTATCGTCATGCCAGATTTGAGCACCGAGATAACAGTGAGCTTAGGGTGGTTATTGAACTACCACACAGTAATTGACTGCAATAATAAAACAATGATGTGCCATTTCAAAAGATAAGACCAAAATTAGTGTGGGTTTTAATGAAATAGGTGGTGATTTGAGTAGTCAGTACGAACCTTTTCACATTGTTACTTGGCCTGATGAGATTGGGTTAGGCAGAAATATGGAATACTACAGTATGTGGAATCTAAATGTTGACAATAGCTTGGAAGACGAGTTAGAGAGTACTGTGGACGGTATACCAAATGCTACACCTAAACAGAAACAAGACTTGTACAGCATAATTATGAGAAATAAAAACGTGTTTTCGAATAAACCGGGGCTTGTTACTAGAATCAGTGTAAATTAAATGTATTGCCTCGCGAACCGTTCTCTATACGATATTACGCGGTACCACTGTCCAAAAATGAGTCCATACAACAAGAAATAGTTCGAATGCTGGAATGGAATGTTATAGAGGGGCGTACCAGTCCCTATAGAAATCCCTTCATCATAGTAGGAAAAACAGATGGCAGTATCGTGATAGATGCACGTACGCTGATCAAAGTTGTTCAACGTGAAACGGATGGACCAGAAGACGTAGAAGAGACACTGCAAAGATTTCATAATGTATAGTTTATGACCAGCCTCAAGCTCACGGTCGGCTACTGGCAGATAGCTCTTGAGGAAGAATCTAGGAAGTATGCTGCTCTTTTGTATGCAGGCTGGTGTTACCAGTATAAGGTAGTACCATTCGGCCTGAACATATCGGTGTCTGTCTTTATCAGGGCGCTCGATAAAGTTCTAGGCGCGGCCCTAAGCTCCACACGGACAGAGTACGTGGACGACTTGCTGTTGGCGAATGCGACCTGGCAAGAACGTTGCGATCTTTTAGACGAGGTTTTAAGTGCGTTACGCAAAGGCGGAATGACTCTAAAACTGTAAAAATGTAAATCTGTGAAGCAAGTATTGAATTTTCTTGGTCACGTAATTATTACAGCCGGAATCACTAAAGATCCAGAGAAGGTAGAGGTAATAAAGAATTGTCCACCTCTGAAGACTAGAAAACGATTAAAAAGTTTTCCAGGATTGAGCGGATTTTATCGCAAGTTCGTGCAGGGGCAAGAGTTCAACGATCCAAACAACTTGTTACCCAAATATACATCGTTTGTGTGGACTAACGAGTTTCAGGCCGTATTCGACAGACTGAAAAACGAGTTGTTACAAAGTAACATATTGTACCGTACTGACCTTTCGTCACAAACGGTTGTGAATGTTCGTTGCCTTTGAGGTACGATGTGTTGAGTTGTTATTAGTCAAGAATGCCTTTAAGACGATAAAGGTGCCATTATGTGCACCTCATTGAGTTTGGACGAGGTCATGTAATAGGACTATGGGAAACAGGATGTCTCGTCTGCGATATATTGGCAGGCATGTAGCCCCTGTAAATGACTGCTGACAGCGATGGTCACGAGAATGTACGGACGCAAGAAGACCAGGCTCCAGATGACCACGTGGCACTGCCGAGACGGAAGCGTTCGGTTTATGTCTCTGGCGCACCGTACTGCATCTGCAGCAGCAGCTTGAGCAGCTGTGGCACCATATTGAAACAACGATCTATTACTAATCGATTACTTGAAGGGCAGTTTCGAGCCATACGCCCTGTAGCGTGTATTCCAGTGATCTCGAACCACAGCCATTTGCGACTTCAGTGGTGTCCAGTAAGAGTTCGAGGAAGAGCAGCGTGAACGTCTACTGTGTTTTCAGATGAAATTTGGTTCTGCCTCGGTGCCGTTGATGGCCGTGTGTTGGCTAGAAGAAGACCAGTTGATGTCGTACAACCAATCTATCTCCATACTGTAAACACTGGACCTAAATCTCGGGCACTCTCATGGTTATCTCACCCATTCTGACTTAAAATTTGTATGTCAATCCGGTGATCCGACCTGTTGTGCTACCATTCATGAACAGCGTTCCAGTGGGTGTTTTCGAAGTGGATAATGGTTGCCCGCATATCGCTGTTGTAACCACACATGCTCTACAGATTGTTGACTTGATGCCTTGGTCTGCTCGATCACCAGATCTATCTGCAGTCGAGCACATATGAGGCATTATCGAACGACAGCTCTAGCGTCATCCATAAACAGCATTAACCGTTCTCGTGTTGACCGACCAAGTGCATCAGGCACGGAATTCCATTCTACAAACTAACGTCTGCACCTGTACAACACAGTGCATTCACGTGTGCATTTTTTTATTCAACATTCTGGCGGTTACACCGGTTATTAAAGCACCAGCATTTCACATTTTCAATGACGTATCTTGCGCTTACATTAACCCATGATCTTGCAATGTTAATCACTTAAATATTTCACCATGACTAATGTATTTCCGAGATTTCGGTACTCTACATTAATTACTTTTTGTGTTCTTATTTTTCCATCATTGTAGAACTATGATATGTGTCATCTGTACGTCATGCTGATGGCGCGGTATAGAGTTGGATAAGCTAATTTTACCTTGGCGAGACTGCTCTAAAGCCTGCTGTAAGGAAAATGGGTCAAATAAAGCGTTTTATTTCATTAAAGTTCCTTCATTCCTTATTCCATGTGCAACTGCAGATGGGTCTAGTTCTAGTTGAAAATTTAATGCGTCATAGTAGCATAAGAAGGAAAGTCTAGTGCGGGTGGGGATGTCAGTATGGTTCCTTCAAATGCTAATGAAAACTTCCCCTCACTTCGGGGCAGAATGTTACGACGTGTCTTGCCTCAAGAAGGCTACAAGCTACCACGAATATCTCTCCCCATAACTTAAATGAGAGTGTTTCTTTAAAAGTGAGAAACAGGTTCTCGAATGAGGGAGATGGCAAAACGTGAAACCGAAGGTGAGAGGAGCATTGGCGTGTTTAAATTCAAACGGAAACAACTCAGTAGACAGAGCCAGTTATGGACATGAGAGAAAAGTACAGGACGGGAAAGAGAAGAAAAACGTTTATCCCGTTATCGGAGTTTTTCAAATCCATCAGTTGACTTCCCCACCTCTACCTGCAGCTGAGCTCCGCTTTGGAGGAAACGGTGACGGACAAGTGTGAGAGAGAGACAGGGACGCAGGTTAGTATGCCTTGGGGTGATTGGACGTTTTAAAATGGACTTTTTACCCTCTCCTTTTGAATGCGATAGTAAAACTGGGGGAGGCAGACGAAAAAGTAAGGCGTAGTTTCAGAGGAGGATGGTAAAATTACGTATTTTGCTTTCCTACACTCCTAAGGCGGCAGCGAGACCTCAATTACGCGAGATTTTCCTGGACAGTGAGAAGCAAGTACAGGTTCCTGATGGACAGAGGAGGTGGCAGGGCCGGTGCGGCGTCTGACTGTCGTCGGTAAGTGGTAGGTCAGCCGAAGTGACTGCGCAACATCGCCTGCTGTTCTTGAGAAGAGCGAGTTTAGGCCATGAGACGCCGTGTAAAGGATGAGCCAGAGAATAAGGGATTTTACTTTATTATACGAGCCTCCAAACGGCAACTTAATTTTTCCATTGCGGCCAAGCCACGGCCAGTAGTGTTAGCTGCCTGTAAATTCTTTCGTCTCACCGTCTAGTAACAGGAAGTCAGCACCGAGGAAGGGCACCTTGTTCACGCGCCTCTCTCATGTGCTTACGAGGTAACGCCGCCCCAGGCGTCGCTTAGCAGGCAACGCTCTGGAGAGTTCCACGCCGTCCGCACGGTTTGCTCGGTCCTGACCAATCAGGGCGGAGGAAGCCGCGTGGTGCGTCGAATATACCCGGCCGCCCGTCGCCGGGCTCGCGCTCTTGTATTCTTGCTCACCCGCGAGTCGGATGCGCGCCCTGTAGCATTGAACATCTCCCGCTTCTCCCGGTGCTGCGGCACTGTGGACTTAGTTTTGGCAGACAACAACTTTCGGTAGCTTCGCGAACAGTGTTCGCCAGACTCTAAGCTCTAGCTCACTCTCACCTCCCTAGGCCTATGTAGCCCCTTTCAACATGTTTTAGTCCATAAATGGCCTTTCTCTAAAAATAACCATAATCATTCCATAACGCCCACCGCCTGCCTATACGCCCGTCCTGTACTGTCGCGTTCTCGTCGTTTCGGTTTCGCTTACTTGACCCATCCAACTGTGGGAGACAAAAATGTTCAAATGTGTATGAAATCTTATGGGACTTAACTGCTAAGGTCTTCAGTCCCTAAGCTTACACACTACTTAACGTAAATTATCCTAAGGACAAACACACACACCCATGCCCAAGGGAGGACTCGAACCTCCGCCGGGACCAGCCGCACAGTCCATGACTGCATCGCCTAGACCGCTCGGCTAATACCGCGCGGCTGTGGGAGACGTTTGGAGTAATTCTTACGTCTCAAGACGGCTTTGGATTCAAATAAAGTATCACATGGTGTCCGTTCCCCGCCAAGCCGTATTCCTTCCTTACACAAAAATGGTTCAAATGGCTCTGAGCACTATGGGACTGAACATCGGAGGCCATCAGTCCCCTAGAACTTAGAACTACTTAAAACTAACTAACCTAAGGACGTCACACACATTCATGCCCGAGGCAAGTTTCGAACCTAGAACCGCTCGGCCACCGCGGCCGGCTTTCCTTACTCAATTACCAATGTTTGCAATATGGTCTTGTAGTAGACAAACATGTTCCACAACTGTATCTGCAAGAGATACTGTAGATACTGTAGAGTAATAATTGTTCCTTCTTGTACGTAACGATTTCCCAATTTCCCTCCCGACATGAATGTATTGCTGAATCTCTCCAGAGTTACAGTATTAGTAAGACCATAACTTACCGAGTAACGTTCTGGTAATAATTCACAGTTTCTGATTCTGTCTTGTTCACGTGCTTTCGACTAGTTGATGAGGTCTTACTAAATAAAATTCGTTTGCGACACATTTTCTAAAACGAACCACCAGTCTCCTCGAAGTCAACTTCATGCACCTGCCCATTGGTCCCTTTGGTTATATTCAACAATTACTGTCTGAGCTGCGATACATTCGCTCATCCCAATTTCTAAAGCAGCAGAAAAGGAATCTGGACTGGAGGTGAATGCTGAAGTTAACATTCCTCTTAGCGTACCCCGTTAATAGCTATTTTAAGCTTCCAAGATGAGTACAAAAGACAGAACATGCGACGTACAATGCTATGATTTTGAAGGTATAGCCAGTATATACGAGTATATCGAGTGTGTGTGCAAAAAATGTCGCGAATGTAGTGGTAAATATGTAATAAACTGAAACGTCGTGCCTTTTGCTGAAGTTTTATTGCCACAAGTACGAAAATTAGTAAGTGAAAAGCTTTTTTTCCTTTCATTATTTTGTTGAGGGGTGACAGAGAAAAAATTTCGAAAAGGTTTGGGATTATGTGTAAAGTTTGTCGAATGCATTCTCCAATGCTGGTTAATACGCATGCTGTGAGTTTAGCTGCCTCAAGATATATTCACTGTTTCTAGTTTCAATATTTGACTTACTTTTCTAAACCTTTAACTTAAGATTGGACTTCTTAATCAGTAGATTATGACAGCATTTTAATTTTTTTTAAATTCGGTCAATAATTGTATAAAATACTGAAAATAAAATTTTTTCTTTCACCTAGAAGCTGGAGGATGGCAATCTTTAACTGGCACTTGATATCCCGCCTCGTACTTTCATGCCACTCCGTAACACAATGGTCCTCAAACTTCTTTCCTCTGGACCTCACGAGAAAAAACAGTACCAGCCCTCCAACCTTCTTTATTAATAAAAAATTGTCAATTTTTATATTTCCTTTGCGTTATTGTCTGTTTTACCAAATTCAATTTAGGATTTCACGCAACAGAAACCAAAACTACACGTATTATGACGAAAATACGGAACAAATTGTTTGTCACATCTTCATTTATTCAGAAACTATGAAACGGACAAGATTTACATTTAGGCAAACAAGGATTGTAGGAGTATTAAAAATTTAAATTACAAAGTTAATAACATAAAATATACTACGAAGGTGTGATAGTTAAGCTGTCAATCGAGAAGAATGTTTTTCAACATGTGGCGTAGTAACAGAAACAGCTCTCGAAGATCCTTGTTTACATTTAGACTGCAGTTCGTCTTCATAACAGCCAAAGCTGAAAATCTAGAGTCGCACAAGTATTTTTGCCGAGCGGAGTGGCCGCACCGCTTGAGACGCCATATCACGGATTGCGCGGCCTTTCCAGCCGGAGGTTCGAGTCCTTCCTCGGGCATGGGTGTGTGTGTTGTTCTTAGCATGAGTTAGTTTAAGTTAGTTAAATTAGTGTGTAAGTGTAGAGACCGATGACCTCAGCTGTTTGGTCCTTCAGGAATTCACACACACACACACACACACACACACAGAGAGAGAGAGAGAGAGAGAGAGAGAGAGAGAGAGAGAGAGAGAAGTATGTTGTCCCAAAAACAATCAGAATCTTCACTGTATTTTGGTTCAATGTTGGGTATTCGTTGGTAATATGTACGGAAAACCTTTCATTAAATTTACTCTTCAGTGAAGTATCACAAGTGAGATCAATAAGCTGTATTTACAGAAAATGACCCAGGAGCATTTTTAAATGGATGTTTAATTCAGTTAAATTTCTCAAAATCATCACTGCAATATTTTACGAAGTGAAGTCTTAGTGTTGTAAGGTATAAGGAAGACAGGCTTTTATCTCCATTGGAAGTATCAGATTATCTGTGTCCTCCAACGTATCTAGCATGCTCTAATTTCTTAATGAAAGTCTTCACTTTTTCATTCCATGTGAAGTGTAAAGTATATTTAGTTTCTCAGAAATGTCGGTGAGGTAAGCCATTTTCACTAGAAAATCTCCGTTGCTAAAATATCTGCCAGAGAATCACTTTTTTCCTTTAAGAAACAGAATACCTCATCCCTCAGTCCAGACATGATTTTTAGTACTTTACCGCTTGAAAGGCATTGAGCATTATTTAAAAAAGAAGCAACTGAGTGTGTTCAGCACTCATCTCGTCACATAGCCCTTCAAAAAGTCTTGAGTTTATAGATGTTGTCTTAAAAACATTAACCGTTTCCTTACCCGTTTCTAGCACTTTATGAGGCCAGAGCCTCCACATGTATCATAAAGTCAGTTCATACTGTATCAGGAGCAACAACTTTAACTTTCGCTTGCAATCCACTATGAACTACAGACAATGAGCGAGCTCCATCTGTGTCTACTCCAATGAACTCCATGATACTGTATATGAGATATATGCTGGGCTCAATGAAGGACAACTTGGGTCTAAGAGCACCGGGTGTCGACAGTTATTTCCTGTGAATGTGGGAAACAATATATTGGACAGACGCAGCGTTGCATAACACAACGCATCTCTGAATATGTGAGAAGCGTCCTTCTCGGCCAAAAAGAAAAATCTGCGGTAGCGGAGCACAGCCTCAATGAAGAACACACGTTTCAATTTGAAGAAACCAAGAGACTGTGTAGAGCGAAAGCTTTCTGGGACTCTATTATTAAAGAGGCAGTGGAGATACGGGTCAGTGATAACCTGGTCAATCAGGATAGTGGCTTCCAACTCAGCAGCGCGTGGAACACAACATTATCAAGAATGAGACGAGAGCGCAGCGATGGAGGCAGGTCGGGGCGGCGGATGGAATAAACAGGCCGCACCGGGGCGAGACTCCTGGACCCGGCGCCCGCGGCTCCCCCCACCACGCGCCACCGCGCCGATTCCGCTCGCGCCTGATTGGCCCAACCGGAGCCGACGGTGCAGAGAAGCCCGGCGGCTATAAAGATCCGGACGAGAAGTGAACCCGACACTTCGCCTGAAAATGACAAGCAAGAAGCTTGCTGAAACGTTGCTGGACAACAACACATTGACTCGGCTGTCAACCCGAGAAGATTTTATCATCCTCCATGATACTCTGTTTCCATTAAAAAAAGGTACCGACCATGTCAAAAAGGCTTTGATCTGTAGCTGTTATCTCGACTCGGAGAAAATCAATTCCTCGCCATTGTTAAATCCATCAAAGAAATGAACATAACCAATAAAATGAACATCATTATGAATATCAGTCGCTTCGTTCAAGAGAAATGCAAAACGTTGTTACGCAGTTTAGGGATTAACTGCTACAGTAAATCGTCAAATGCGTCTACAATTCTTTTGTGCGCTGTGTCATTAGCGATAGGAATATTTTTCAACTGTTTGGGTCGTTGATACTTAATCGCTGCTGGTAAAACTAGAGTTTCTGCAACCCTTGGTGGTTTCTTGCGTTTAGGAATCGTATGAGAAATCTGGTTGGAGGCTGAAAGGCCCTAGAAGTCACATTCGTCGTTTTCTTCCGGGTAGGCAATAAAACATTTAGTTTCACGACAAAAATTGTTTTGGTTTTCCAGTTAATTCCGAATGTTTGGTTTCAATATGTCCGTTTAACTTATTAAACTTCATGCCATCAGCAGCTATAATGCTTAAAACAGCTGGAGACGTTCTTCAATGTTCATTGTAGTTTTATTGAAGCCTCACAATAAATAGTTCTCATCATACCTTCTCGTGTTCGGCTTTGCAGTATCTCCCTGGTCTCCGGCAGTTGATGGACCTCTGGTGTCTGCATGTCTGTAACTAGTCCGGAACAGCTCCATACTATAGTAAAGTATTCCTCGCGATATCTGAAAGACTGTAAGGCGGCGTCGAGATACATGAGCTAAAGCTTGCACTGCGCGTGATAGTTAAGGATGTTGACAAACACAGAGCAGCCGACATTGGACGATTCCGCCAAAGACCCGATCATTTCAGACAATGCTAAAAATATGACCGCGGTTTCATTATCGTCGACTGCGTCTGGTGTAACACTGACGTCGGGCGAACTTCGATCCAGATCTTCTGTGTTCCAAGAAAAAGATAAACAAAACTGTGTTTGAAGAAAAAGATAAACATAACTGTTTGTCATTAAGGATTATTATACATGAACACTAACACATAAAAATCACAACACTAAGAGCGAGTAGTGAGACATAAAAGAAAGTTGGTAGGTGTGTTTCTGGAAGATGATGTCTGTACAGATTCCACGCCAGTCGCATAAGAGATGTGCTAGACGCTGTAATGTTCGTGACTGTTAGTCACCTTTGGGATTGGACGTAGTGAGTTGATGTCAACCAAGAATGTCATTTGAATGAATTCAGGTACTAGGGCTACGAGAAGCTAGATGTTCCTTCTGCGATACTGCAGAAAGACCTGGCGGAATGCAGCCACTGTATATGACTGCTGGGAGCAGTGTCACGTGAATGTCCGAACGGCCACGTGGCACTACCCAGAGGGAAGACCGTCGTGTTTGGCGTATGGCTCTGGCGCGTAATACTACATCTGCTGCAGCAACGTGAGCAGTACATGGCACCACAGTGATCCAACGAACTGTTACAATACAACCAACTTAGAGCCACAAGCCCTGTTGCACGCATTCCACTGATCCCAACCACCGCCATTTACGACCTCAGTTGGGTCAAGCAAGAGGTCACTGGAGGGCTGCGTGAAGGTCTTCCTTGTTTTCTGAAGAAAGCTCGTTCTGCCTCGATGCCAGTGATAACCTTGTGCTGGTTAGAAGAAGACGAGTTGAGGGCCTCCAACCAAATTGTCCGAGTGCTAGACACACTGCAGCTACACCTGGAGGTATGATCTGGGCTAATGTACACCTAAGAGCGGCATGTTAAGTGTTTATCTTTTTCTGTGTTTTCCTCTTGGTACGTTTATTAAATTTTGTGCGTGTTTTCCTATTTAAAAGGTTCACTCTCGCTTTTTTTTTTTAGTGTGAATTCATTCAGTCTGTAGCGCAATAGTTTCTCGTTGAACTGCCAGCTACATAGCTTATTAACACATCAGCGCCCATTGGTGACACATCAGGAGGGTAACAAGTTGCATATCTAGCATCCTGTCTGCTGTTATAGTTTACTTCTTCAGTCTTGATAGGAAGGTTAGGATGTGTGCATACTGAATGTGGATGCAGGAGGAGCTGGCCGCAGTTCGTGAACAGCTGAATGCTTTTTTGATTACGATCAGTCACCTTTAGCTTGCTGGCTCGAAGTGTAACGGTGGCGGAGATTCTGGCGTGTTACATGGGACACCTCAGGTGTCGCTTGTTGTGCCCATGGGCTCTGCTTCCGAGGCACCTCCTAATGCACAAGATGCGGTGGATCCGCCGTCACACCCTCTCTCTCTCTCTCTCTCTCTCTATCTATCTATCTATCTATCTGACAGCATGACAGCAGCACAATGACGATTGTGGCCTCAGGTAAAACGGGAAGGTTCCATAGCTTCGTAGTTCCTGAGACAAATGCGTGCATTATGTCTACATCTACATCTAACGCGTTCACGTCGCTCGAGACGGAAGGCCAACGTGGAGTCTGGCCCCCTGGCCTCACCCATTCACCCTGTGAGAAGGCGGCTACTCTTTCAGCAGGGCCCGAGCAGGCACACGGGGCGAGGGGTTTACCAGTTATTGGGAGCTCCAATGGTAGGGGCGTTATTGATCCCCTTAGACAGATAGCGTTCAAGCCTGGAAAGAAACCCAATGAGCACTCGGTATATCTGCCGGGAAGCGTCATCCGAGATGTGGAGGCGGCCTTGCCTGCGGCTGTCGAGCGTGCAAGATGCAGTCGTTTGCAAGTTGCGGCTCACGTCGGCACTAACGAAGCCTGTCGTATGGGCTCTGATGTCATCGTCAGTTCATATAGGCGGCTGATGGAGGTAGTGAAGACTGCTGGCCTCACACGAGGGGTGCAAGCACAGCACGCTGTTTACAACATTTTTCCCGGAGTTGATCAGGGTCTTTTGTTTTGGAGCCGAGTGGAGGGTCTCAGCCAAAGGTTCGTCGACTGTGTGACGGTCTTGGCTGCAGATTTTTGGACCTGCGTTATCGTGTGGGGATTTGTAGGGCTCCCCTTGGTAAGTCATGGGAGCACTACACAAAGGAACCAGCTACTAGGGTAGCAGAGTACTTCTGGAGTGCACATAAGGGTTTTTTACGCAACGTGATGAACACTCCCCAGGAAGTGTCCAGCAAGGGAAGTCAGACGGCTTTGGAGTAAAGATACTTAGACTGTCAAAAATTTATCAGTAAACTTTCGAGATATTCAACATTAAATTCCCGTATTTATTGCCCTCCGAATAATGATGATGGTGATCTTTGGTTTGTGAGGCGCTCAACTGCGTGGTCATCAGCGCCCGTACAAATTCCCAACCTTTGCTCAGCCCAGTCTCGCCACTTTTATGAATGATGATGAAATGATGAGGACAACATAAACACCAAGTAATCTCGAGGCAGGTGAAAATCTCTAACTTCGCCGGCAATCGAACCACGGACACCGTGCTCGGGAAGCGAGAACGCGACCGCGATATCACCAGCTGCAGACCCCTCCGAAAAAGTTGTCGAGCTCAAACAATTCTTGGGTCCGAGAGGTGGCTGAAACCTGAAGTGGAAAGCTTTGAGGTATTTAACGCGCAGCGTATTTCGGAAAGACAGGTTAGAGGCCATAGGAGGGGTAGTGCTCACTGCATTTGTCAAAAATATTTTCTCTATTGCGATCGAAGTTGAGTGTGAAGTTATCTGATCGCGATAACAGAGATTGGTGAAACCAAGTTCGCCGGCCGGAGTGGCCGAGCGATTCTAGGCGCTACAGCCTGCCCAGCGGCAGGTTTGAATCCTGCCTCGGGCATGCATGTGTTGAAACGGTAGAGTAGTTTCCGCTCTATAAGCAGCAGGTTTCGCTACTCGCTCGCATCGAGAAATACAAACAGAGGCGGCTCTGCTGCCAATTTTATTGCACGACACGGCCGGCCACGGGTGCAACAGAACCCATGTGGACGGGTGGAAAGAAATGTGTCAGGCTTCATAATACGTATTTATATGTGACGTGTATTATGCATTTCTTGTACGTGAATGTGAATCTGCACATGAACTTTCCTAATCCTCCTCACACCTTTCCGTAAAGCGTGGCCAAATCTTTGTTGGGAAGTAGTTCTGTAGTAGTGCCAACCTCACTCCTGGGTAGGGGATCAGTGAGACATCACAGGCAGGTAAAAGTCAAAGACGTTCCAGTGTCACAAGATTTGCGGTGGAGAGGCTGGTCACGGCCAGGTGGTTCGACGATGCCCTCCACCGGGGCCCAGGAAGGCCTCCGGGTGCCCGCCATATTCTAGGAGTGTTACAGAAGCCGGGTAAGTGAGCAGACGTGCCCTCAGTGCGTCTGTCTCAATGTTCAAGCATGGAAGAGAGGTATTTGAATATTTGTACTAATTCTTTTATTTCCAGCTTCGGATTGTGTAAGGAAATGAATGTTCTCGTTTAATTTGGAAATTTGACCCCCTGTGTTAATGTATCTGGTCCCCAGTTTGCCCGTTATCCTCCTCACATAGTGAATGTCCTATGTAAAATATTGGGAGACTTTGGTGATATACATTTGGCCAACGCAATTCCGCCTTACCCATATAAATGTGCGTGCAGATTAGTATATAATATACCCGAGTTATAAGTTGTAAAATTGCAATATCTGTAAAATAGAACAATTCCTGCAATCGCTGTAAAGTCGAGTGATAATGTTTAAAATAAATAGGTAATCAATTGTCTTCAATCTTTAACATACCTTAAAATTCACAAAGAAGTCAAGTTAAAGGAATTCATTTAAAATAAAAGATACAGAATGCAGGGACCCACACATCAGCGTGTGAGCCCTCCAGCCCCTTGCCTAGTATCGTACAGAAAGGGCACGCTCTCTAGGTAGCGCTCTCAAGCTCCCCTCCCCAGTTATTCGTTGCGCAATTTTCATTCAGGGTTTGACGACGTCAGCTTTCATCTGGCGTCCGTAGGCAAGGAGGTTAGACGGGAATCTTTCAGCGTGTAGTGTCCTTAGGTTACTTAGGTTTAAGTAGTTCTAAGTTCTAGGGGACTGATGACCTCAGAAGTTAAGTTCCATAGTGCTCAGAGCCATCTGAATCATTTTTTTTTAAACCAAGTTAATTATTGTATATTTTTACCGGCCACCCGACTCCGCTGTGACAGTTCTACTGTCAGTAGCTCGGAAGCAACCCGGTCACGTAATACTAGTTGGAGGTGACTATAAGCCACTGACTATAACCTAGGATGTCTATGGATTCATTGCGGGGGGTTACAAACAGACAGTCATGCGAAACACTTTTGAACACGTTTTCTGAAAACTTTCTTGAACAGCTAGCTTGGCAGACCACACGCCACGAAAACATCTTAGATCTAGTAGCTACAAATAGGTCGGACCTTACTGACAACGTTACTAGAGAAACGGGGAATAGCAATCATGATGTCATTGTAGCAACTATGCTTAAGAAAAGTAACAAAATTAACGAAAAAAGATAGGCGAATATTTCTGTTAGATAGCGCAGATAAGCAGGTTTTCGCATCTCACTTAGACAGTGATTTGACATCACTTATTTCCAGTAAGATGGACGAAGAGGAATGATGGGCAAAGTTTAAGCACATTGCAATCGTGGACTGGAGAGTTATGTGCCTAGTAAGTCAATAAAGAATGGAGAAGACCCACCATGGTTTAATTACGAAATCCGGAAGATGCTGAGGAAGCACAGGCTGTTGCACTCTCGGGTCAAAAGAAAACGCACAAATGACGACAAGCAAAGGTCGGTAGAGATCCCTGTATCTGTGAACAGATCTATGCTCGAAGTATACAACTACTGCCAGCTTCATACCTTAGCAAAAGATGTGGCAAGGAACCCGAGAAAATTCTGATCCTACGTAAAATCGCTAAGCGGGTCTAAGGCTCCCATCAGACCCTTCTTGACCAGTATGGTGTGCCAGTGTAGATAGCAAAACGAAGGCCGACGTTTTAAATTTCACGGTCAAGAAATAGTTCACACAGGGGAATCATACTAACATACCGTCGGATTGACTCCCGTATTAACAACATAGTAATAAGTATCCCGGGCGTAGAGAAACAACTGAAAAATTTGAAACAAAATAAATCACGAAATCCGGATGGAACTCTAATTCGATTTTACAAAGAGTACTCCACGCCATTGGCCCCTCACCTAGCTTTCATTTATCGTGAATCTATCGCCCAGCGCAAAGTCCTAAGCGGCTGGAAAAAGCGCAGGTGACTCCAGTATATAAGAAGGATAAAACAACGCACCTACAAAATTGCAGACCAATATCCCTAACTTCGGTTTAATATATTAAATTACCTTGAGACGGAGAAGATTACGCCAAAAAAACGTTCAAATGGCTCTAAGCACTATGGGACTGAACATCTGTCCCCTAGACGTAGAACTACTTAAACCTTGTAAGTAGGCTGTTTAGGTTTTTTTTATTGGTAATGCCACGTAGCGCTTTGTATGAAAATCACTGGCTGTGCTGTGTGCAATCTGTGGCTGCTTTGCATTGTTGTTTGCTATTGCAGTGTTGGGCAGTTGGCTGTTAACAGCGCATAGCGTTGCGCAGTTGGAGGTGAGCCGCCAGCAGTGGTGGATGTGGGGAGAGAGATGGCGGAGTTTTGAGAGCGGATGATCTGGACGTGTGTCCATCAGAGACAGTAAATTTGTAAGACTGGATGTCATGAACTGCTATATATATGGCTTTTGAACTCTATTAAGTTAAATACATTGTTTGTTCTCTATCAAAATCTTTCATTTGCTAACTACGCCTATCAGTAGTTAGTGCCTTCAGTAGTTTGAATTTTTTATTTAGCTGGCAGTATTGGCGCTCGCTGTATTGCAGTAGTTCGAGTAACGAAGATTTTTGTGAGGTAAGTGATTTGTGAAAGGTATAGGTTAATGTTAGTTGGGGCCATTCTTTTGTAAGGATTATTGAAAGTCAGGTTGCGTTGTGCAAATAATATTGTGTCAGTTTAGTGTTGATCAGAATAGGTAAAGAGCGAAATGTCTGAGTACGTTCAGTTTTGCTCAGCTGTTTGAAAATGAAATAGCGTAAGAGTTTTATCAGCACAGTAATTCATAAATTTTTCTAACCTAAGGACATCACACACATCCATTCCAAAGGCAGGATTCGAACCTGCGACCATAGCAGCAGTGTGGTTCCAGACTGAAGAGCTTAGAACCGCTCGGTCTCAGTGGCCGGCTTATGTCCACAGATCAGTATGGTTTTAGAAAGCATCGGTCGTCCGAAACTCAACTTATCCTTTTTTAACATGGTACACTGAGCTATGGATGAAGGGCAATAGCCGGATGCCATATTTCTAGAATATTTCTGGAAAGTATTTGACACCCTGCCCCACTACCTACTGTTAACGAAGTTACGAGAATATTGAGTAAGTTCACAGATATTTGAGTGGCTCGAAGACTTCTTAAATAATAGAAGCCAGTGTGTTGTCCTCGACAGTGAATGTTCATCAGAGACAGGGGTATCGTACGTCCCCAGGGAGTCTGCTACATACATAAAACATTTGGCGGACAGGCTGGGTAGCAATCTGCGGTTGTTTTCTGGTGATGGTGTGGTTTACGGTAAGATGTCGACATTGAGTGAGTAGAAAGATACAATACGACTTACACAAAATTGTGGAAAAATGTAAATTAATGAGGATGAGTCGAAAGAGAAATCTGTAATGTTGGGTTGCAGTATTACTAGTGGCCTGTTTGACACAGAAAACTAGTTTAAGTGGCTGCTCGTAACGTTCCAAAGCGATGTGAAATGAGAGAACTGTAATACAGAAAGCGAATGGTCGACTTCGGTTTATTGGGAGAACTTTAGGAAAGAGTGGTTCAACCAGTAAATTTTTTTAATTATTTTTTTTATCAAGGGTGGAAGGCCCCGCACGGTCGGCAAAACTGACATGGAGGTGCATGTGCTACGTTCGGTTCGGCAGACGGCGGTTCTGTCAGTGGTTGTAGCAGAAGTGTGCCACAGATCCACTATTCGCATCCAAGATTTTATTTATCAATGAGGCAGGGGTCACAAGTGGTAGGGTTGTGAATTTCCATAATCAACGTATACGGACAGATATAAATCCCCAAGAAATTCAAGAAAGGGGGCTTCAATGCCGATTCTCAATCAACCTATCGGCAGACGTACTTGGCAGTAGATCAAAAGGACCATACTTTCTATCAGAAAGGTTAACTGGGGCGCGTTATCTTGACTTTCTGTTTAATGTTTTGCCTGTCTTGCTGGAGAATGTGCCATTGCAGCAGCATCATGGCAGACGGCGGTTCTGTCAGTGGTTGTTGCAGAAGTGTGCTGCAGAAGTGTGGTTCACGCATGATTGTGCACTGGCACACTTTCGTCACAATGTGCGCGAACATCTGACGTAGACATTTCAGTACCGCTGGAATGGTCGTAGAGGGAATGGGGGGGGGGGGGAGGGGGGAGGGAGGCACACTGTTGCCTGCTCGTTCCCCAGACCTCGATCGCCTAGACTTTTGGTATGAAGACACTTGAAGGAATTGGTCTACTCCACCCCAATCAACGACGTTCGGACATTATAGGGTCGCATCTTCAATGCGTGCCAGCAGGTAGCTTAAAAGCATGCGTCATTTACGCCGGAGGGTAGCGGTGTGCACTGTTATGAATGGACGCCGAGATGAACACCTCCTGTAAACACATGTTTTGTCCATTATAATTATCCGTGCTGTTATGCCGTGGTCGGTTGATGAATTCTGTGTCAATTTCCAACGTTTCGTCCCCGTCTGCGGAGGACATCTTCAAGAGGGTGTTATCAAGACGTTAGCGGACAGAGCTAGAAATATTTGTGAACCTGAGTTGCTCGACGCTGAGATGGAACATCTCCACAATGCACTAATGAAGAATGGATATTCGTCCGCCGAAATAAAACGTGCGTTGAGACAGCCACGCAGAAACCATAGTGACGTACAGGCTACTGCAAAATCTAAGGTTTTCCTGCCGTTTGTTAAAAATGTAACGGAAAGAATAGGGAGGATCTTGACGAAGCGAAATATTACCGTAATTTACAAGCCCACCAGGAAGATACAGGAATACCTTAAGCCTGCCAAGGACGCTCGCAAACCATTGGAAAAAGCTGGATTGTATAGGATCCCATGCAGCTGTGGAGATGTTAATGTGGGTACTACTAAAAGAACTGTTTCAAAACGTTTGGAAGAGCACAACGATAGTTGTAGAAGAGGAGAAACGGGACGATCAGCTGTTGCGGAGCATGCTTTCCAGCCAGGTAGTCACCATATTTGTTTCGAAAGACTCTACAGGGAGGCAATCGAAATCGCCAAAGACCCTAATAATTTCAATCGAAAGGAGGAGGGCGTGAAATTAAACGGTATATGGATGCCGGTGTTGAAGAAGATGTGTACCACCCGCCCACTACTGGGTGATGGCAACGGCGATCGGCGTTAGCGGACAGCGGCCAATTGCACTGAAGTTTTCAAAACACGTGACGTCACGCCTCGGCGCGGGAGCGCGCGGACACGGAATTTAGCGGCAGTCAGTAGCGAGCCAGTGGGTGTGTTGGACCTTCCATCGAGCTTCAGTCCCCCCTGAAGATGTCCTCCGCAGACGGGGACGAAACGTTGGGAATTGACACAGAATTCATCAACCGGCCACGGCATAACAGTTAAACGTCCCATTAGAAAAATTAATGAATGACTGTGCTGATAAACCTCTTACATTATTTGATTTTCAAACAGCTGAGCAGAACTGAACGTACTCAGACATTTCGCTCTTTACCTATTCTGAACAACACTAAACTGACACACAATATTTTTATCGCAACGCAATCTGACTTTCAAAAATCCCTACAAAAGAATGGACCTGACTAACAATAACCTATACCTTTCATGAATCACTTACCTCACAAAAATTTTCGTTACTCGAACTACTGCAATACAGCGAGCGCCAATACTGCCAGCTAATTAAAGATTTCAACTACTGAAGGCACTAACTACTGATAGGCATAGTTAGCAAAAGAAAGATTTTGATAGAGAGCAAACAATGTATTTATCTTAATAGTGTTCAAAAGTCAATATATATACACTCCTGGAAATTGAAATAAGAACACCGTGAATTCATTGTCCCAGGTAGGGGAAACTTTATTGACACATTCCTGGGGTCAGATACATCACATGATCACACTGACAGAACCACAGGCGCATAGACACAGGCAACAGAGCATGCACAATGTCGGCACTAGTACAGTGTATATCCACCTTTCGCAGCAATGCAGGCTGCTATTCTCCCATGGAGACGATCGTAGAGATGCTGGATGTAGTCCTGTGGAACGGCTTGCCATGCCATTTCCACCTGGCGCCTCAGTTGGACCAGCGTTCGTGCTGGACGTGCAGACCGCGTGAGACGACGCTTCATCCAGTCCCAAACATGCTCAATGGGGGACAGATCCGGAGATATTGCTGGCCAGGGTAGTTGACTTACACCTTCTAGAGCACGTTGGGTGGCACGGGATACATGCGGGCGTGCATTGTCCTGTTGGAACAGCAAGTTCCCTTGCCGGTCTAGGAATGGTAGAACGATGGGTTCGATGACGGTTTGGATGTATCGTGCACTATTCAGTGTCCCCTCGACGATCACCAGTGGTGTATGGCCAGTGTAGGAGATCGCTCCCCACACCATGATGCCGGGTGTGGCCCTGTGTGCCTCGGTCGTATGCAGTCCTGATTGTGGCGCTCACCTGCACGGCGCCAAACACGCATACGACCATCATTGGCACCAAGGCAGAAGCGACTCTCATCGCTGAAGACGACACGTCTCCATTCGTCCCTCCATTCACGCCTGTCGCGACACCACTGGAGGCGGGCTGCACGATGTTGGGGCGTGAGCGGAAGACGGCCTAACGGTGTGCGGGACCGTAGCCCAGCTTCATGGAGACGGTTGCGAATGGTCCTCGCCGACACCCCAGGAGCAACAGTGTCCCTAATTTGCTGGGAAGTGGCGGTGCGGTCCCCTACGGCACTGCGTAGGATCCTACGGTCTTGGCGTGCATCCGTGCGTCGCTGCGGTCCGGTCCCAGGTCGACGGGCACGTGCACCTTCCGCCGACCACTGGCGACAACATCGATGTACTGTGGAGACCTCACGCCCCACGTGTTGAGCAATTCGGCGGTACGTCCACCCGGCCTCCCGCATGCCCACTATACGCCCTCGCTCAAAGTCCGTCAACTGCACATACGGTTCACGTCCACGCTGTCGCGGCATGCTACCAGTGTTAAAGACTGCGATGGAGCTCCGTATGCCACGGCAAACTGGCTGACACTGACGGCGGCGGTGCACAAATGCTGCGCAGCTAGCGCCATTCGACGGCCAGCACCGCGGTTCCTGGTGTGTCCGCTGTGCCGTGCGTGTGATCGTTGCTTGTGCAGCCCTCTCGCAGTGTCCGGAGCAAGTATGGTGGGTCTGACACACCGGTGTCAATGTGTTCTTTTTTCCATTTCCAGGAGTGTATATCATTCATGATATCCAATATTACAAATTTACTCTTTCTGATGGACACACGTCCAGATCGTCCGCTCTCAAAATTCTGCCATTTCTCTCCCCACATCCACCACTGCTGGCGGCTCACCTCCAACTGCGCAACGCTACGCGCTGTTCACATCCAACTGCCCAACACTAAAATGGCGAATATTCCAACAATGCCAACCAGCCACAGACTGCACACAGCACAGCCAGTGATTTTCATACAGAGCGCTAGGTGACGTTACCAACATAAAAACCTAAACAGCCTACTTACAACAGCCCGGATAAGTATAATGAACATGACATTTCCGACCGTGGAAGTCTACATTTTAGTATCAAACACATGTTTGTCGCAGAAAGTATGCGTTTCCGAACCCATGTTTATCGTGATTATTTTTCTTGTTTCGATGAGTACTACCACATCTCAAAGTATTCGATACTTTTTTTTAACACTAAATATGACAACATACCGCAAGCTCTTTTGGGAGCCATTCACCTGCCCCTTGTGGGTCACGCCCCACAGTTTGAGAATCACTGGTCTGACACATTAACCTTCTCTGCCACGGTCTGTCAGCGGAGGAGGGGAACGTGACGGCCTAGTACAAGTTCCACGCCGTGTACAACACTCCAAAACGAACAGTGTGCTCTGCTAGTAATGTTATGAGTAATAGTTTGTTCATCTACATCTACATCTACATGATTACTCTGCAATTCCCATTTAAGTGCTTGGCAGTGGGTTCATCGAACCACAATCATACTATCTCTCTGCCATTCCACTCCCGAACAGCGCGCGGGAAAAACGAACACCTAAACCTTTCTGTTGGAGCTCTGATTTCTCTTATTTTATTTTGATGATCATTCCTATCTATTTAGTCTGGGCTCAACAAAATATTTTCGCATTCGGAAGAGAAAGTTGGTGACTGAAATTTCGTAAATAGATCTCGCCGCGACGAAAAACGTCTTTGCTTTAATGACTTCCATCCCAACTCGCGTAGCATATCTGCCACACTCTCTCCCCTATTACGTGGTAATACAAAACGAGCTGCCCTTTTTTGCATCCTTTCGATGTCCTGGTAAGGATCCCACACCGCGCAGCAATATTCTAACAGAGGACGAACGAGTGTAGTGTAAGCTGTCTCTTTAGTGGACTTGTTGCATCTTCTAAGTGTTCTGCCAATGAAACGCAACCTTTGGCTCGCCTTCCCCACAATATTATCTTTGTGGTCTTTCCAACCGAAGTTGTTCGTAATTTTAACACCCAGGTACTTAGTTGAATTGACAGCCTTGAGAATTGTACTATTTATCGAGTAATCGAATTCCAACGGATTTCTTTTGGAACTCATGTGGATCACCTCGCACTTTTCGTTATTTAGCGTCAACTACCACCTGCCACACCATACAGCTATCTTTTCTAAATCGCTTTGCAGCTGATACTGGTCTTCGGATGACCTTATTAGACGGTAAATTTCAGCATCATCTGCTAACAACCTAAGAGAACTGCTCAGATTGTCACACAGGTCATTTATATAGGTCAGGAACAGCAGAGGTCCCAGGACGCTTCCCTGGGGAACACCTGCAGTTTTACTCGATGATTTGCCGTCTATTACTACGAACTGCGACCTTCCTGACAGGAAATCACGAATCCAGTCGCACAACTGAGACGATACCCGCAGCTTGATTGGAAGTCGCTTGTGAGGAACGGCGTCAAAAGCTTTTCGGAAATCTAGAAATGCGGAACCAACTTCAGATCCCCTGTCGAAGCTATTTCTTAATGTCAGTTGTGGCTGGGCGAGGCCGCTCCGGCGAGGGCGGCGCAGTGTCCGGCGATCGCCGGCAGTGTGGCGGGACAGGAGGCTGCAGCGGCTGGCGCCAGACGGATCAATAAGCGCCGCCGGCTGGCGCTAGTGCGGCGTGTCGCGGAGGGCTGCCGTGGCGCGGCGCAGCGCCTTCTGCAGTGTGTCTGCCCGGGACGCCGACAGCCACAGCCTGCTGGCCGAGGCGGCGGCGGGCGGCCGCTGCAGGCCGAGAGCTGACCAGCTGAAAGTGGAAAGTGACGAGGTTAAGGATGGAGGGGAAGGAATTCAGGACTTTAGCGATTCATCGACGACGAGCAGGGAAGAATGAAACAGGAAAATGGCCGTGTGCTTTTCGGAGAAAACAACCCAGCATTTCCCTTAAGCGATATACGAAAACTACCATGGCTGCTTCGCTCGACATTTGAACTGCCTTCCCCCAGAACGCAATTCAAGTGCCTTATCACTGAGGCACCCCCCTCGGTCATTTAACCCTCGGATTACAGGGGTGGGAATGGGGGGGGGGGGGGGGGTACCTTATGCCTACAGTATCGGCCACTGTGGGCCGCACTTTGAAATACGCGCGCCGCCAGTTAGGCGCCGTGTTTCCTACAGCCGCCACCGCGGCACGACAGCGCTGCCAACAACGATTTCGCCGCTGCCAATGAGAGGCAAGCGTCCCCTCTCCGGAGCTTCTGCGGCGGGTGCACTGCAAGTTCGAACATGCATGGATTGTATATATACTAAGATCGTATCTGTTCTTTCGGACATGTCCGAAAGAACAGATACCTTCTTAGTGTATACAGGGTGTTACAAAAAGGTACGGCTAAACTTTCAGGAAACATTAGTCACACACAAATAAAGAAAAGATGTTATGTGGACATGTGTCCAGAAACGCTTAATTTCCATGTTAGAGCTCATTTTAGTTTCGTCAGTATGGCTTCATTCCAACGTGATCAAATTTTAAATTTTCACAATCAACATGTGTGGGCTGACGAGAATCCGCACGCAATTGTGCAATCACGTCATCAACACAGATTTTCTGTGAACGTTTGGGCATGCATTGTTGGTGATGTCTCGATTGGGACCCATGTTCTTCCACCTACGCTCAATGGAGCACGTTATCATGATTTCATACGGGATACTCTACCCGTGCTGCTAGAACATGTGCCTTTACAAGTACGACACAACATGTGGTTCATGCACGATGGAGCTCCTGCACATTTCAGTCGAAGTGTTCGTACGCTTCTCAACAACAGATTCGGTGACCGATGGATTGGTAGAGGCGGACCAACTCCATGGCCTCCACGCTCTCCTGACCTCAACCCTCTTGGCTCGTATGGTGGACGGCTGTGATACAATACGCCATTCTCCAGGGCTGCATCAGCGCATCAGGGATTCCATGCGACGGAGGGTGGATGCATGTATCCTCGCTAACGGAGGACATTTTGAACATTTCCTGTAACAAAGTGTTTGAAGTCACGCTGGTACGTTCTGTTGCTGTGATTTGAAGAGAAGTAATAAAATGAGCTCTAACATGGTAAGTAAGCGTTTCCGGACACATGTCCACATAACATATTTTCTTTCTTTGTGTTTCCTGAAAGTTTGGTCGTACCTTTTTGTAACACTCTGTATACTAAGATGGTATCGGTTCTTTCGGACATGTCCGAAAGAACAGATACCTTCTTACAAGGGAACCTCCCCGTCACAGCCCCCTCAGATTTAGTTATAAGTTGGCACAGTGTATAGGCCTTGAAAAACTGAACACAGAGCAATCGAGAAAACAGGAAGAAGTTATGTGGAACTATGAAAAAACTAAGCAAAATATACAAACTGAGTAGTCCATGCGTAAGACAGGCAACATCAAGGAGAGTGTGAGCTCAGGAGCGTCGTGGTCCCGTGGTTAGCGTGAGCAGCTGCGGAATGAGAGGTCCTTGTTTCAAGTCTTCCCTCGAGTGAAACGATTTCTGTCTCTGTTCACTGTAATAAGTTTAGTGTCTGTGTTTTGCGACCTCACCGCAAAACCGTGCGATTAGTAGACGAAAGGACGTGCCGCTCCAATGGGAACCGACATTTGATCGCAAGCTCATAGGTCAACCGATTCCTCCACAGGAATACACGTCTGATATATTCTATACGACACTGGTGACGGCATGTGCGTCACATGACAGGAATATGTTGTCAACCCACCTAACTTGTACACTTGGCGAATGGGTAAAAAGATTACTTCACCCGATTTAGGTTTTCTTGTAGATGTGATAATTACTCCCATAAAAGTGATGAAAACATAAGATTTTGTCACATAAACTGCAACAAATGAATGCAACAGTTTCACAGTCGCACAGTTTTCCCTGTGCTCTGTCAAAACATATGTTTTTAATGTTTTCAAATTTTTCCGTGTGTAGACCGTTAGATCCTGCATATGTCCAAGCAAATCTGAACATGTCCTGGAATTTTGGAGAGCGAAGTTGATTAGGTGTGAGTGCCTGAACTTGGATAATTGTCTGAAAATAAAAAACTAAAGTTCTCGCTCGAGGGTAGACTTCAACGAAGGACCTTTCGTTCCGCAGCTGATCACGCTAATCACGGGACCACAGCGCTCCTGGGGTTGTGACGTCCTTTATGTTGCTTATATTGCACATAAACTACTCAGTTTGTATGTTTTGCTTATTTTTTTCATAGTTCCACACAACTTCTTCCTGTTTTCTCGATTGATCTGTGTTCAGTTTTTCAAGGCCTATCCACTGTGCCAACTTATAACTAAATCTGAGGGGGGTGCGATGGGGAGGTTCCCTTGTTAGTATATATATAGTTAAGGCTCACCGGCCACTTGACCATCTTCTTCTTCTGTACGAATGCACAAACACTGCCCGAACTCTTACGGGAATCGGCAACGCGCCGCGAGTAATGAATATAATGGGCGGGGGCACTACGAATGTAGTGCGGAACAATACGTTGAGAATGTGGGTTTCACGGGAGGCGTGCTAGAGATAAACCCCTGCAGTCGCGCTATTCTCTGTGTCCTCGGTGTCTCAGATGGACGCCGGCACGGCAGCTCGGCGTGTTCGGTCAAAGGGTTTAGCTACCCTCTCTAATAAAAAACCGAGTGAACGAATCAACGAACTACCTGACCGAGTGTCATCGGACGTCCGCTACGAACAAAGTCAACGAACAACATAGAACAAAATGAGATTTAAAAAAAATGGCTAGAGCGTCTGCCATGTAAGCAGGAGATCCCGGGTTCGAGTCCCGGTCGGGGTACACGTTTTCAGCTGTCCCCGTTGCGTATGTCAACGCCTGTAAGCAGCTAAGGGCGTTCATTTCATTGTAATGCATGGATTGGCCCCATTTTGTGTGTTTGCCGGTCTACAGATGTACATACTGGCCAGGACTCGACGTCTTCTGAATAGACATTGTACTGAAGAGTGACAGATTTTGTATCTGTATACAGGGTGCAAATCTCAGAGTTGACAAATCAGAATAACTCGAAAAACAACCTTCACACGAAAAAATGTGTAGAATCCGAAGTTGATTACTTTCGAAGGGGACATCTGCTGGTGCTAACATTAGCCCGCCACGCCAGCCGCCTGGGGGTGGGGCGGGAGGCAACTTTAAAATTTCAAATGGGAACCCCCATTT
The DNA here is from genome assembly GCF_021461385.2 of Schistocerca piceifrons. Taxonomy (NCBI): domain Eukaryota; kingdom Metazoa; phylum Arthropoda; class Insecta; order Orthoptera; family Acrididae; genus Schistocerca; species Schistocerca piceifrons. The sequence continues at coordinate 138,647,197 of NC_060144.1, forward strand.
TTTTATTGCAGAATCAGATTCTACATAAAAAACTACGTACATTTTAACTTAAATATTTGTTTTGATTCTGGGTAGTTGGCGGTGTGAAATGAAACCCGCAGCTAAGGTCGGTAGCTGGAATGGCCAATGGTCGGCTTATTGGGGGAATTCTAGAAAAGTATAGCTCATCAATAAACGAGATCCCGTACAAACACTATTGTGATCCGTTATTCAGTGTCGGATCCCCACACAGTCAGATTAAAGGAAGACATCTAAACAATAAAGACGACAGTTAAGAGACTTGCTCCTAGATTTGTTACCACCGCTTCGATCAATATGCCAGTAATAAACGGATGCTTCGTGAACTAAAATGCTAATCCCTGGAGGGAAAACGACGTTCTGTTTGCGAACCAATGTTGGGAAAATTTAGAGTACCAACGTTTACAGCTGACTGCTGAACGTTTGTACTGTCGCCAAAGTACATTTAGCGTAAGGACCGCGTAGACAAGATGAGAGAAATTAGGGGTTGTATGGAGGCATAGAGACAGTCCTTTTCCCTTTCTTCTTTCATCCCCATCGACGCGCAAGTCGCCGAAGTGGCGTCAAATCAAAAGACTTGCAGAATCAGATTCTACATAAAAACTTTAACTTGAACATTTGTTTTGATTCTTGATAGTTGGCACTGTAATTTAAGAAAATTCTCATTTTTGCGTTCAAAATGGTTACAGATAAATAATTAAAAAACAAAAATAAATAAAAAATACTTGTTTACTTTGTAAATTTTGAGTCACTAAAATTAAAACTCTCCCTCTCTCCCCATGGGGTGGGTTTTCAAAGAGAGGAGTTAGAGTTTTACAAATGTTGATCCAAATATTAAATTAATATTTGGGTCAACACTTGTAAATCTCTAATTCCTCTCTCTCAAAATTAAATATTAAATTAATACATTAAATTAACATTTGAGTAAACATTTGTAAAACTCTAATTCCTCTCTCTCAAACCCCACCCTATGGGGAGAGAGGGAGAGTTTCAGTTTTAGCGAATCAGAATTTACGAACTAAATAAGTATTTTTTATTTATCCGGAACCATTTTCCACGTAAAAATGAGAACATGGATTTTCTTGAATTACAGCTCCAACAACCAAGAATCAAAACAAATGTTTAAGACAAAATGTACATAATTTCTTGTGTAGAAACTGATTCCGCAATAAAAAAATGGGGGTTCGCATTTGAAATTTTGAAGTTTCCTGCCGCCCCAGGGGTAGCGGGCTAATTTTAGCACCAGCAGATGTCCCCCTCGAAAATAATCAACTTCGGATTCTACACATGTTTTCGTATGAAGCTTATTTTTCGAGTTATTCTGGTTTGTCAACTTAAAATTTACAGCCTGTATATTTCTACGTTCAAATCTACTGTTAGCAACTGACGCTACAAATACCGCAGCAAACTGATGTATTATTTTTACTGTTTGATGGTAGATGTAGAATAAATTAATATCTGAATTCTCTGTTCATGAACGGCATCTGTTCCTCGCTGTTGTATCCACTACAAAACTCCAACGTGTGCAAGAGAGTCACAACAATGCCCACCATTAGGAATTTATTGTAATCTAGCCAGTTACTTGATGTTCCAAAATTAAAAAAAACGTTTTTAATTAATTTTTTATCAGATGGCATAAATATTTTCAGTTAACTTAACCGTAAAATTTAAGTCTTACTAGTAGATACCACTTTCGCCAATGAGTGTTGTAATCAATCATTATAGGTCCAGGACTCTATATATACATCAGTATCTCTTTAAAAAGTATGTTGTGAGTAAAAGTCAACGAATTTCGCCATTTTAATTTTTTTTACGATGGACGTAAAGTACCCCCTCCCCGCCAAGTCGGTAGCACAAGTTATTGAAAGTACTTTTATACTGCAAAGAGTCTGATGGAACATATTTTCAGTTTCTGTACCCTACCTACTTATAAGTATCTCTTAAAAAGTGTGTTGTTCATGTAAGTCAACAGCAACAACCTAAGTTTTTTTCCAGTTTCTTTTAGAATGGACATAAAGTACCTCCTTCCCCCTTTGGTAATGCGCGTTATAGAAAATGCGTTGTTATTGCTAGCGTTAAAGAGGGCGTTAAGCTCAGTAGTAGCTATAGTGGTATCCTGACTGCCGTCAACAACATAAACAATGCTCTGTGCAATTGCTATTTCCGTTTACCTAAACTAAACAATTACCTCTTCCGCCAACGCTACCTGCTCCTCATGGAATGATCACTGTGTGCAGAACAATAAAAAGTTTTACGATATTAGGTGGCCTAGCTACCCCCCATGGGTCACTCAAAAACTTTATTTATAACAGGCGATAAAGTTTTATGGCAGTAAAACGACTGGGGCCGGTAATGGCTAAAGCGTAGTGAACGGCACTCCACTTAATGCTACTTAGTTCAATTCCCTGGGGTTGAAGAACTTTTCATCATCGGTATTTACCAGAGACATGCAGAGAGAGTGATAAAAGCTGCCTCATACCAGGAGCAAACAATGTATCTTCAATCACAGAGCTCTGCAATAGGTCATGGAGTGAGGTCTCACAGACCCATAGTGAGGTAATCTTCGAGGATATAGGACATGTCAGAATAACAAAAATGCATAATGCATACTTATAAAACAACTGTTACGATAATATTACGTCCACAGATATTAAGAATATACAGAAATAAATTTTATATGTTCTCTTCATATTCAGGATAAATAAACAACTACCCACAGAGAATAATGCATACCAAACGAATTAGGTGATTCCTATGCTATTGCAGCCTACAAGACTTGCTTACACAGATCACATTACTGCACTGAATTCACGCCGAAGTCAGGTATTCCCAGGGCTGAGGTCACGTGGCATATTTAATAATAATTATTCTACTAAGACATGCTTCAATAGAGTAGAAGTTGGCCGCCAATAAACCCCTGTAGTTGTCTCTTAAACTGTATATTATTACTGGCTAATTTCTTTATGGTTGCTGTCAGTCTGTAGAAAATATCTACTCCTGAGAAGTGAACATTTTTATGAAACAAAGTACGTGACTTCATCTGTTTGCAAAGATTATTTTTACTCCTGGTATTTGTTCCACGAATTGAAGCGTTGGTTTGAGAGGGAGTATATTAGTTACGATAAATTTCATATAAAAGGCAGTATCCAGACTGAGTGACTGAGTCACTGACTCATTATCACCCAGCCCAAATCCCTAAGGATAGAAACTTGAAATGCGCAGAAGTGTTAACCTTATAGTGTAGCCGTCGTTGAAGACAAAATTTTTCGAAATTCTCCTTAGAGGGTGAGAGAGGGGATGAAAGGTTTTTTGAAAATAAATCGCTCTCAAGGCAGCTTTGAAACAAGACCTACGAAAATCGGTATTTGTTTCTCGGTCAGAAATAAAGTAATACGTATTTCAGTGTTTTTTGAAATTGAATCCTTTTGGAGGGAGGGGTAAAATATTGACTGAAAGATTTTTTGAAAATAAATCTTTATTAAGGAACTAATAAAGTACTTTTAAAGCTGGGATCAATGAAAATTGGTATTTCACTTCTCGGTTAGAAAAAAGTACTCCAAGAAGACTAGTAAGAGAATAAAGATTATGAGTATGGACAGCATTAGTTACTAGAGGTATAGCAAAATTGTCAAAAACTGAAATAAAAACTTTAAGGGTAAATTGCCGTAAACTGATTTTTTGAGCTATAATGTACATTTTCTCAAGAACTATAAAAACTAACATCCTGAAATTGGGCATAGTTCTTAAGAATTACATACTGAATAATCCTGCGCAGCACTTTTCCGTTATCTTTTCTCTGAGAAAAGGTCTTCTTTAAAATTTGACAGAAAAGTGCAGTCCTGGATAACACAAAACTGAAAAATGAATTTCAAAGCAACTACGCCCTTAAACAAAAATCTGTTCCACATGTTGCATTAGCCTGTTATTTAGATGTAAACTGTGAAATTCCAGTTTTATTGTTTGGTTAGTTTACGAGGAAAAGTACGATACAGAAACAATAGTAACTACAAATTCAACTCCTTAGAAAATGTATGTCGACGCGCAGCTTCAAACAAAAATTGTACAGAATATCGAGCATTATGTTGTACACAAGGTTCTAAGTTTTACTATTTTAGCTGTTATATTTTTGGAAGTGCAAGAATGCATTTTTCTCTACGTCTGTCTTTAACTTACGTTTGTTGCAGAATTCTTGAGCATATTCTGAGTTCAAATATAATAATTGTCCTTCAGACAGAAAAGCTTTTGTTTACGAATCAGCAAGTCATTCGAGCTGTACTCACCTTGTCCTTTTCGCATATGATATCCTGTGAAACATGGATGTAGAAAAACGGGAAGGCTCCATGCTCCTAGATTTCTGGAAAGCGTTTGACCCAGAGTCCCGCTGAAGACTGCAAAGGAAGATCCGATCAGATGTCATGTTCCTAGCTATGTGAGTGACACGAAGAACTCTTGAATAATAGGACCCAGTACGTTGTCGTGGACGGAAAGTGTTTATCAGACGCAAGGGTATCGTTGTCAGTGCACCATGGAAGAGTGACGGGACCTCTTTTGTTCTCCGTAAGCATAAAAGAGCTGACGGATAATGTGAGCAGCGACCCGTGAACCTTTGCTGACAGCACTGTAATACACAGGAAAATGTCATCGTTGAGAGAGTGTAGAAGGATTCAGGAGAACTTCTGCAAAGTTTGGAAGGTAGGAGACGAGGTACTGGCAGAAGTAAAGCTGTGAGGACGGGCCGTGAGTCGTGCTTGGGTAGCTCAGTTGGTAGAGCACTTGCCCGCAAAAGACGAAGGTCCCGAGTTCGAGTCACGGCCCGGCACACAGTTTTAATCTGCCAGGAAGTTTCACGGATTCAGGATGACGTAGACAAAATTTTCTATTCCGTGTGATGATTTGAAGCTTACTCTAAATGTAGAAAAATGTACGTTATGCAGATGAGTAGGGAAAATGAACATTTGTTCGAATATGGTATTAGTTGTGTGTTGCTTGACTTAGTTACGTCGATTGAATATCTAGCCGTAACGTCGCAAAGTAGGATGAAATGAAACGCGCAGGTAAGGTTGGTAAGTGGAATGTCCAATGGTCGACTTCGGTGTATTGGGGGAATTCTAGAAAAGTGTAGCTCATCAATAAACGAGATCCCGTACAGAACACTACTGTGATTTGTTCTTCAGTGTGGGATACCCACGGTCGGTTGCTCCTAGATTTGTTACCACCGCTTCGATCAATATGCCAGTAATAAGCAGATGCTTCGTGAACTAAAATGGTTATCCCTGGAGGGAAAACGTCGTTCTATTTGCGACACAGTGTTGAGAAAATTTAGAGAACCAGCATTTAACGCTGACTGCTAAACGTTTCTACTGTCGCCAACGTACATTTAGTGTAAGGACCGCGTAGACAAGATGTACTGAGGTTTATAGACAGTCCTTTTCCCTTCCTTCCTCGCTCAGCTGAGTAAGTGGTCCGCATCTAATAACACTGATGTCGATGACGTTAAAATATACTCTCACATGGAAACGTGAATTGCTAATAACAAACCGCCGATGTACCTCGTCATTTTGGCACTACGCCTCAGATTTAGATGCATCTGTTTCAAATATCAGTTTGTAACATGTCTCAGAGCGCCAAATGCAGTTTCATGAATACATGCATGGTTAAATATTCTGTATTCATTAATCGCTTACTTCCGACAACGTTTGAACATCTTTAGTTCCTTTTTAACACTAGAATGGCGGAATGGGTCAATTTGAAACCATTGTAATTTCTCTTCTGAATATAGGTAAATTGTCCAACAATACAATGGCAATAGTCAGCAGTAGAGCAGAGCAGTTGTTCCTCCTTTTTAACACTAGAATGGCTGAAGGAGTCACTTTGACCCCACTGTAATTTCTCTTCTGAATGTAAGTAAATTATCTAACAATACAGAGTCAATAGTGAACAGTAGCGCAGAGCAGTTGCTCCTCATTGTTTCAACTTGACACGTGTACATTCCAGTCCGCCATAGCTTATTTTGTGCCACTCCAGCAGTCTTTGTCCGTGGAACACGTTTTCGTACATGTATTGTCAGCGTGGACTTTCTGATGAAGAAATGTTACATCTCTTAGAGAATTCCGAAGTTGAATCGGAAATTGACTTCACTGCTGAAACAGATGATGATTATGTACCTGATACAAGTGTAGATAAAGACAATGTCAACGAGGGGCGATTAGAGGAAGTGGAAGAGGATTCAGATGCTAATATACACTCCTGGAAATTGAAATAAGAACACCGTGAATTCATTGTCCCAGGAAGGGGAAACTTTATTGACACATTCCTGGGGTCAGATACATCACATGATCACACTGACAGAACCACAGGCACATAGACACGGGCAACAGAGCATGCACAATGTCGGCACTAGTACAGTGTATATCCACCTTTCGCAGCAATGCAGGCTGCTATTCTCCCATGGAGACGATCGTAGAGATGCTGGATGTAGTCCTGTGGAACGGCTTGCCATGCCATTTCCACCTGGCGCCTCAGTTGGACCAGCGTTCGTGCTGGACGTGCAGACCGCGTGAGACGACGCTTCATCCAGTCCCAAACATGCTCAATGGGTGACAGATCCGGAGATCTTGCTGGCCAGAGTAGTTGACTTACACCTTCTAGAGCACGTTGGGTGGCACGGGATACATGCGGACGTGCATTGTCCTGTTGGAACAGCAAGTTCCCTTGCCGGTCTAGGAATGGTAGAACGATGGGTTCGATGACGGTTTGGATGTACCGTGCACTATTCAGTGTCCCCTCGACGATCACCAGTGGTGTACAGCCAGTGTAGGAGATCGCTCCCCACACCATGATGCCGGGTGTTGGCCCTGTGTGCCTCGGTCGTATGCAGTCCTGATTGTGGCGCTCACCTGCACGGCGCCAAACACGCATACGACCATCATTGGCACCAAGGCAGAAGCGACTCTCATCGCTGAAGACGACGCGTCTCCATTCGTCCCTCCATTCACGCCTGTCGCGACACCACTGGAGGCGGGCTGCACGATGTTGGGGCGTGAGCGGAAGACGGCCTAACGGTGTGCGGGACCGTAGCCCAGCTTCATGGAGACGGTTGCGAATGGTCCTCGCCGATACCCCAGGAGCAACAGTGTCCCTAATTTGCTGGGAAGTGGCGGTGCGGTCCCCTACGGCACTGTGTGGGATCCTACGGTCTTGGCGTGCATCCGTGCGTCGCTGCGGTCCGGTCCCAGGTCGACGGGCACGTGCACCTTCCGCCGACCACTGGCGACAACATCGATGTACTGTGGAGACCTCACGCCCCACGTGTTGAGCAATTCGGCGGTACGTCCACCCGGCCTCCCGCATGCCCACCATACGCCCTCGCTCAAAGTCCGTCAACTGCACATACGGTTCACGTCCACGCTGTCGCGGCATGCTACCAGTGTTAAAGACTGCGATGGAGCTCCGTATGCCACGGCAAACTGGCTGACACTGACGGCGGCGGTGCACAAATGCTGCGCAGATAGCGCCATTCGACGGCCAACACCGCAGTTCCTGGTGTGTCCGCTGTGCCGTGCGTGTGATCATTGCTTGTACAACCCTTTCGCAGTGTCCGGAGTAAGTATGGTGGGTCTGACACACCGGTGTCAATGTGTTCTTTTTTCCATTTCCAGGAGTGTACGTCAGTCATCACTTCTTTCACCACAGTAGGTGCATCTGGAAGCGTCTACAAAGATGACTACAAGGGATGGAACCGTGTGGGAGTTTGGGAATGATTCATCTTCTGGAAGCCATTTGTAAATCAAGGAAGAAATGTGACCACAGACAACTTCTTTACTTCTCTTCAGCTTGCTGAAAAAAACTCAAAGAAAAAAAAACTTCGTTACTTGGTACAATGAACAAGATCCACCGTGAAATCCCCAATGAAGTAAGGTAGCCGAATGCTGAAATACACTTTACCACAATATTGGCCACACAGACTGCACCTTGACTGTATACCACGAATAGAAGAACAAAAATGTCATTCTTCTGAGTACGTTGCATAATAAGCAAGGAAGGAAAGAAAGAACCTGAAAATTTAATGTTCTACAATGCAACGAAGTACGGGGTGGATGTGGTTGATCAAATGACCCGTAAATATACTATGAAGGGTGCATGTAGGAGATGGCCAATGCATGTCTTATACGACATACTGCACATGGCGGCAATAAATGCATGGGTCATCTACAACATAGTAACGAACAAGAAAATTGAAAGGAAGATGTTCATACTTCAACTGGCAAATGAACTCAAGGGAACAAAAGAGCAAGAAAATCAGGCAAAAGCGGAGGATAAGGGACTGAAATCACCCAGAAAGCGGAGGAAGTGCCAAATCAGCCTCTGCAAAGACAACAAGACCAGCGAAAACTGTATAAAGTACCACAGACCGTGTGCAGAAAATATGCGCGTAAAACAGAAATCACCTGTGCTAAGTGCACCTAGCAGCTTCAAATGACTTGAGTGAAAAGTAATACAGAGCTGTGAGGGTAAAGTGGATCAGATGTACTAAATGTGTCTAGAAGGTTGAATGAATAGCTAATAAATTAAAATCTATAGTTAAGAAACTAGTTAGCAGTAGCAACAATAAATTTACATGATATATTGTTGTTCAAATAAATTAGTCATTATTATTTATAATTGTAAATAATTGTCGTGATTTGTAGAAATAAAGTATGGGCTAACAAACACTAAAAATGTACTTATTGAAGTCAAATATGAATCTACTTTATGTGAGGTCAAAATTGCTGCTTTCTGTCGTCTTAGGAATGTCAAAAACTTCGCCGTTCTGGTGTTAAAAGCCCTTGTAAGATCACTTTGTTGTCCTCCTGCCTATCTCTCAGAAACAGTTACACGAATAAAGTTGAAATTTATGTCAGGTACTACGGACTTAGGTGCCTTGTCGGTGTAACGAACCACCTTCTGAGTCAATGAAATCCAAATATATATTTTGAAACTTTCATTCTCAGTCATCAAAACCTACACGTCTCTTTGACTTAGAACCATGTACTTTGCCAAGAAGCAAGGCTTGGCAGTATATGGAAACGTGAAAGGTTTTTCCTTTTGTTGTCATCCGTCTGCTAAGACGTAGTTATCTCAGGAATGTATGAAGTCATAAATCTGAAACTTACGTCAAATACTCAGGCTCTGAGCACTATGGGACTTAACATCTGGAGCAGTATGGGACTTAACATCTGAGGTCATCAGTCCCCTAGAACTTAGAACTACTTAAACCTAACTAGCCTAAGGACTTCACACACATCCATGCCCGAGGCAGGATTCGAACCTGCGACTGTAGCGGTAGCGCGATTCCAGACTGCAGCGCCTAGAACCGCTCGGCCATCAAATACTGAGGTCTACAGTTCCTCGGCGGTGTGAAAAGTTTAACCTTCTAAGTCAATGTAATCACAATGTATGGCAGCATGTCAAGCCCCTTTTTCCCAGGAACTGACAGATAGATATAACAAGTTGAAATTAATGTCAAATACTAAATTCAACAGTCTATTGGAGACGTAAAAGTCAATGCAGTCAGAAGATAGGGCCATATATGTCCACATCTTGATATTCGAAAACACACTCCTCGAAATTTGAAGATGAACTACGTTTGTAAATGTCGGGCCTGGATGTCTATTGGTAAATGGAAACTGAGAGGCCACGGAATTGAAGTCCTGTCAGGCCACAGTTTTTTTAGGCTTCGTTTTAACATTGCCGTCACGTCCTAACGCTGTGAAGAGTCACCAGAAACAAGAAGTGGTTGGAGTCCACATTACGCTGTAGGTCCACTTTCCCCGGTTGCATCATTGTGGTAGATTAAAGACAGTCAAGTCACCGAAGTGGTGGCCAGTAGAAAGAGTCGTACCAGGCCACTGAGACACACGAAAGTATTTGGATCTCTAGATACATACCAAGATTTTTATGGAACCATCAGAGCGTGAGTTCTATTCGCAATTGTCTGGCTTTTTATTTTGTGTTTGACAGCTTGAATAGTACCTGTTTGTTGGCCCTTTCATTTCCTCGCCAATTATTTTTCTTTTCTCAAGGTCTGTGATATTTATTTTACGACTATCAATGACAGGTGCCCTAGCCTGCTTCAATATACATATCGATTCTGGTATTTTCGTAAACTCATTCATCAACCATACCATCGAAAACTTAGTAGTTGGTGAGCGCTTGACCATAATAGTGTGCTTTGGCGGCTCAGAATGCGATATGGTACCTTATTTGAGAGGATGTCAGCCATTACAGCGGCTATAGAGCTGCATTACATATGCTGTTCAGTGTATTGAAGTGCAAACGTTTCTGGTTCCGGAGCTATGTTTTTGGAAGTATGCTGTTCTGATGAAATAAGTTTTGTTTGACGGAGAGCCATGGCTTTGAATAGTTTGTATGATATGCAGTATGAACGGTAAGATAGTTCCAATTAATATGTTGTGCTGAAGTGTGCCCTATAGTCAGTTCGTCCATTTGTATCATTCCACGTGCCGATAAACTTCCGCGTATAAACATGCAGTGATGTAGGGCTGAAGATTTTGCGAAGTATTATGCATATAGACTCTGATTACTGCATCATTTCAGTTCATTCCATCCTATTATGTCTTCAGTTCTTCGGATTGTCTTTCTGACGATAGAAGCTTGATTTTGTAAAGAGTTATAAGAACGAGACTGAAATTTGCGTCCATGTTTATGAGGAATAATAAATTTGTTATCAACAACACTTGTTGGATAGAGATTTACCAGAAAGGTCCTTCCCTATAATCAAGGGCGGCGCTAACTTGTCGTGAGTTCACTCAGTGACTGCTGAGGGGAAAAGCATTGTGATGGTTAAGTTTACGAAGCGTGAGGCGTAGTTGGAGGATAACGACAGATTGAAGTACAAATTCTTTGAAAGCTAGTCAGTTTTTCAGGAAGTGAGAAAGATAACTCGACGTATGTACCTGAGCTGCTGGTCGCTGGCGTGTTATGCGTGGTAACATTGTGTCATTTAATTATTATGAATTCGCCTACGAGAGATATTGAGCACTATTAAATGACTTTTCAGATAGTTAACTATAGCATTTACTCTGAACTGATGAGTAGACGTTTGGGAGAATAGCCCCATAGCACAGCCGATTGCTATGATCCAGCGACTCACACATTTTAACACTATATGTTACTTTCAGGTAGTGATTTACTTAGGTATTTGTGTTATTTTAAATGTACAGGATCTTCCTCTTCCGTTGCACTCAGTTGTGTGAAAGTGTATATAGTGCAGCTACTTCGGAGGTGTTTATTCCAGTCAAACAGCATCAGAAACTTTCACATGCCCATTACATATTTCATCTTGCGTATCGCTAGATTATCTGTCAGGGCTTGCTCATCACTTCTTATGAGAGTGGTTGAAGCGTTTTCAATGCCCAAACTGTCCCATCCACACTTTTCACACCAAAAGCGGAAAAAAAACATGTGAAAGAAATGTAGAAATTCAGTGTAAGAGAACTATACGTTACTTACATTTATCTATGTTTCTTGGCCCGTCAGGGGCCTCCCAGCCAATGTCGCCAAACCCTGATTTCCATTTCCATTTATGTTTGTTATTCCATGGAAGCTAATTTAATGTATTATTGGTCTCAATCGTAAAAAATATTTTTGAATATTTACTTACTCTTCTTCAGTCAATTTGAAATGAAAACGCAGAAAAATGAACACGAGTTTAAACTGTATTTAAATCTCTTATTTTGAAGGCAATATCATAAGTTAACTCCTTCCTCTTCCACAACAAGCAAATAGATGATAACATAGAAGTTGATCAGCTGGAAGAAAAATTCACCTTATGATATTGTCATTTGTAACATTATCGTAGTGGGAAAACTCGTACAGTCAAAGATGATCCATTCTGAATACCAAAATCAGTCACAATATGACGAAATCACTCTGAGAAGAAAACAGTAACAATAATATGAAGTAATAAACCACTTGCTAAGTTCTTGCGTTTAGGTCTGTTGGAGACAACAGCAGGACGGTCAGAAAAACAAATAAACAGGAGATTCCATTGGAGTGCACTTAAAAAAAAAAAAAAAAAAAAAAAAAAAAAAAAAAAAAAAAAAGCTTTTAAATTAAGCGTCCGGACTCTGAAATGGGAAGTTTACAGTGTTTATGAGTTTTATGACAATGAGAATTGTTCTTTAAATGTGAGAACATTCGAAAAATGAAAGTGAGAAGTGTTCTTTCGATGTGAGAACTATTCGAAAAGTGAAAGTGCAGTGGAGTGACGAACTATGGAGCAGAGAAAAGAAAACAAATAATTTGATATGAAAACAAACTGATGTGAAAGATATAATCGCTGCTATTATGAAAATAGATGGCATATGCACCAAAGACGTATTTTACTCCAGTCTAGAGTGTCTAATGGACATGGGAAAATCTGTAATAGTAACAATGTGGTGTGTAAACAAGTAACGTAATGCATAAAGAAGTATGGATGTGGTCCTATCCAGGAGGATGTCAACTGGCTGATGATTATTATTTCAAAATTCTTGTAGTTCATTTAGTCTGTCTCAGATTAAATCCAGAACGTGTCACTTTTCGGAGATTCTTCAAATCTGAGTGATTTATTTCACGTTTTAAAATGAGATGTTATCAGGATGCGGAATGCGTCTCTCACCGTAATTCTGTTGTCTGTAAGGAATTAGTCCTGCGGATGGTTAGGTGCCGTGCTCCATCTCTTACAACCCTATGATATCCTTTTCACCATTACGTATCCACAACAGCCAACAACACCTATAATTTGTTTTTCATATCCTAGTCATAATCTGTGCTATAGTGTTCCCCAGCTACTGCTATTTCCAGAATCAAGTTTTCTATTCTGGGATGCTGCTCCAGCCAGTCCTTCCTTCTCCCAAGGATTTTGCTAATGCTGCTTACCTTGTCTATTTATCCTATTACACTTCTACAGTCAATACTGAAACGAACTATTTAAACTATCACATCCACCTGAGGCACGTTTCTAAACATTTAGGATTTTTCGTTCCTTTCTTTCCACGTTTCATTCCCACGCATTGCTATGCTATATACGGATAGTTTTATAAAACTGTCCCAAATCAGTGCACCACTTACGTTGTTCATCCTTCTACATATTCAATTCCGCTTCATGCAAGAATTATAAACGAATAGCACATGGATATCTTGTTCAGTTTAGGCCAATGACACCTGTATAATTCCCATTAGGGTAACTGAAATTCGAATAAATAGAATAGTGTAGAGTTTGGAAGTATAGATCGCTTTACGAAAAACAAGAAATAGCTGTTTTGATTAAATAATAGTAATTCGGACATAGGAGAATGTAGCATAATTTACAGCTAGCATTTGTCATCATACTCAGTGGTAGTTCGTACGTTGCGACACTCATTTTTCAAAACAGCTAACCTAATGCTTATACGACACGTTTTAGTCAGGTTTTATTATGTTTTGAAATAATATGTGTTCTTATCATTGGGATGATCTACGGCTATGCGCATATTTACATCCATGTGAATAAAAGTCTAACGACAAGTTGCAGATGCTCATTTACGTGCGTTTAAAGATAATGGTCAGTCAAGCGAAAAGGAGACAGATGGAGAAACACAAATAAACTATGCACTATACTCTAAGATAAAAAAAGCGACTCACCATGAAGGAATTATCCGAATGTGACGGAAATCAGTAGATGTGATGTAGAGTGTGCGTGTACAGACAAACAAATGACTACAATTTCAAAAAAAAAAAAATGGAGGTTTATTCAAGAGAAAGGGCTTCATTAACTGAGCGAGCTGATAACGCTTTCGCCGGCCGCGGTGGCCGAGCGGTTATAGGCGCTCCAGTCCGGAACCACGCTGCTGCTGTGGTCGTGGGTTCGAATCCTGCCTCGGGCATGGATGTGTGTGATGTCCTTTTGTTAGCTAGGTTTAAGTAGTTCTAAGTCTATGGGACTGATGACCTCAGATGTTAAGTCCCATAGTGCTTAGAGGCATTTGAACAATTTGATAACGCTTTTGTCCACCTCTGTTCTTTGTGCAAACAGTTATTCGGCTTGGCATTTATTAATGGAATTGCTGGATGTCCTCCTGAGAGGTTCGTCCAATTTATGTCCAATTGGCACGTTAGATCGTCAAAATACTGAGATGGTTGCTGCACCCTGCCCATAATGCTCCAAATGTTGTCAGCTGGAGAGAGATTCGGCAACCTTGCTGGCCAAGGTAGGGTTTGACAAGCACGGAGACAAGGTAGCGTTGCTCTTGGAGGACGAAAAGAAAAAGAATTGTTATTATTATTTTTTTTAAATGCCGAAAAAGTGAATATTTTGGTGGGCCACGTGGCAACAGAATCAGGGATTGGTTACACTATTATAATAACATACGTTGACACTTAAATACCTGAATAAGAGCAGCATATTGATATATATATATATTTGAGATCGTTCGGAAGAAACATTATCATTTCTGTGCATTTTTATAGTCGCGATGTAGTCATACCCGGATCAACACTAAGGGACCAGAAGATTTATAGACTTGAAAAGAAATGCAACACTACACAAAAAAGTTGGTTCATAAATAATAGGAAAACGATAATGTTCCTTCTGCCTCATGCTGCGTTCGGCCCACTAGCGTGATCGTAATTTCTGGTGATGAGGTAACACAAAAATAATTATCATTCAGGTAAATAAGGAGATGGAATCATCAAGGTTAATTTACGAAAATAAGCACACTTATCTTTAACAGACGTTTTTTTTAATGCTACGTACCTTTTCATATTAAATTACAATAGATGACCATTGTGGTTAAATACTTTATACATAACAGTCAAAATGTCCTCTTGATGCTGTCTGTTCGTAATCAGTTACAAGAAACTATATGTTTTTCTGATTAAAAAAAATAACATTTAGCACATTCACTCAATATTTTCATATACACTCCTGGAAATTGAAATAAGAACACCGTGAATTCATTGTCCCAGGAAGGGGAAACTTTATTGACACATTCCTGGGGTCAGATACATCACATGATCACACTGACAGAACCACAGGCACATAGACACAGGCAACAGAGCATTCACAATGTCGGCACTAGTACAGTGTATATCCACCTTTTGCAGCAATGCAGGCTGCTATTCTCCCATGGAGACGATCGTAGAGATGCTGGATGTAGTCCTGTGGAACGGCCTGCCATGCCATTTCCACCTGGCGCCTCAGTTGGACCAGCGTTCGTGCTGGACGTGCAGACCGCGTGAGACGACGCTTCATCCAGTCCCAAACATGCTCAATGGGGGACAGATCCGGAGATCTTGCTGGCCAGGGTAGTTGACTTACACCTTCTAGAGCACGTTGGGTGGCACGGGATACATGCGGACGTGCATTGTCCTGTTGAAACAGCAAGTTCCCTTGCCAGTCTAGGAATGGTAGAACGATGGGTTCGATAACGGTTTGGATGTACCGAGCACTATTCAGTGTCCCCTCGACGATCACCAGTGGTGTACGGCCAGTGTAGGAGATCGCTCCCCACACCATGATGCCGGGTGTTGGCCCTGTGTGCCTCGGTCGTATGCAGTCCTGATTGTGGTGCTCACCTGCACGCCGCCAAACACGCATACGACCATCATTGGCACCAAGGCAGAAGCGACTCTCATCGCTGAAGACGACACGTCTCCATTCGTCCCTCCATTCACGCCTGTCGCGACACCACTGGAGGCGGGCTGCACGATGTTGGGTCGTGAGCGGAAGACGGCCTAACGGTGTGCGGGACCGTAGCCCAGCTTCATGGAGACGGTTGCGAATGGTCCTCGCCGATACCCCAGGAGCAACAGTGTCCCTAATTTGCTGGGAAGTGGCGGTGCGGTCCCCTACGGCACTGCGTAGGATCCTACAGGTCTTGGCGTGCATCCGTGCGTCGCTGCGGTCCGGTCCCAGGTCGACGGGCACGTGCACCTTCCGCCGACCACTGGCGACAACATCGATGTACTGTGGAGACCTCACGCCCCACGTGTTGAGCAATTCGGCGGTACGTCCACCCGGCCTCCCGCATGCCCACTATACGCCCTCGCTCAAAGTCCGTCAACTGCACATACGGTTCACGTCCACGCTGTCGCGGCATGCTACCAGTGTTAAAGACTGCGATGGAGCTCCGTGTGCCACGGCAAACTGGTTGACACTGACGGCGGCGGTGCACAAATGCTGCGCAGCTAGCGCCATTCGACGGCCAACACCGCGGTTCCTGGTGTGTCCGCTGTGCCGTGCGTGTGATCATTGCTTGTACAGCCCTCTCGCAGTGTCCGGAGCAAGTATGGTGGGTCTGACACACCGGTGTCAATGTGTTCTTTTTTCCACTTCCAGGAGTGTAGAATATAAAATACAGTTGCGGAACGCAGCAACTCCGCGTCCGCCTTTCATAGAGTACAAACAGTAAAAGGTGAGGCGCCAAAAGCCTCATTTGTCTTGAAACAACAGAATTCTTTTTTATACCATTAATCGATACATGTACATAGAGATTTACAGGCACCGCGCAAGAACGGCAAAGATAAAGAATAATAGATTCTGTCGCTGCTATGCGATGGTTCATTTCTTTTACTTTACAATTGTTCGATAACTTTAGGCCATCAGGCGTTTGCTACTGAGCGTATATTAATGTTTGTGAGGCGAAAATTACTAATATTACAACAAGCAGTAGAAACGATCGCCGTGTGCGGACGCGAATTATCACTCTGTCATGTAAGTCCAGGACGGCTTGCCAAAAAGGGCCACAATATTGGGCGTAGAATATCGTTGACGCATGCTGTGCTGGGGGGGGGGGGAGGGGGGGGGGACGCGGATGACAACTAAAGGGGTTCCTGCTGCGAATGGCACCCCAGACCAAGACTCACTGTTGTCAGGCCGTATCGTGGGCGGCGGTGAAAAATGTTCAAATGTGTGTGAAATTCCTAAGGGACCAAACTTCTGGGGTCACCGGTCCCTAGTCCTACACACTACTGAAACTAACTTATGCTAAGAACGACACATACATCCATGCCCGAGGGAGGACTCGAACCTCTGGCGGGAGGGGCCTCGCAGTCCGTTACATGACGCCGCAATCCGCGCGGCCACTGCGACGGTCAGGTTGCTGCCCCATCGCTGTCTTGCGCATCTCCAGACACGTCTTACCTGATCATCGGGGCTTAGTTGCAAGCGGGAGTAACCACATAAGACAGTTTTACTCCAGTCAACGAGTTCAGAGGCACCCTGACAGCACAGCGGTAAGTCGACGATATTCTACGCTCCGCTGAGTTGTCCTTCATGGTAAACCATCCTAGGATTACTTTTCAGCAAGATAATTCCCGCCCGCACACGTCGAGTGTTTGTATTGGTTGTCTACGCTTGCCACATCCTACCTTTGCCAGCAAGTTCGCCGGGTCCCTCACGACAACCATCAATTCTACCAATCAGTGCCAAGTCGAATATCTGCTTGCATAAGTACGAGAGGTGAACCAACGCGCTATTGACTTGCTCAGTTCGTAAAGTTCTTTCTCCTAAATAAATCATCCAATTTTTCTGAAATTGTGATTATTTGTTTGTCTGTGCATGCACGTCCCGTGTACTGATTTTCGTTTCATTCGGGTAATTCGTTCGTGGCGCGTCGTTGTTTTCTTTTGTCTTGGAATGAAGATAATAGTCATGATTGTCAATACATTTATCCCATTGTGGGACAAGACTGTCACTGCCATCGTGGAGAAATGTTTGTTGTTGCTTACGGAACGATGATTGTACTCAGACGTGCACCTCAACGTCCGAAAAGAAACGACGGTCGTGAATGTAGACAATACCATAGGTTGCCATGCGTGTTTCGACTAAGCTGTAGAAGTTTCGATGAGAACCCCTTACACATCCCCATACAATCCGAATCGCTCTCCAATTTTCCCGTAATTTTTTAGTCCTAAAGAAAGATATTCATGGCCGTTGATTTGAAGAGGTGCACCCTTATATAGACAACCGAAAACATTTTTCTATGAAGTCATTGACCGACTTGTCTCATAGTGGGATAAATGTAATAACAGCTATGGCGATTATTTCTAAAATAATAAACAGCTGATTTACTTTTTTCGATCTGTCTCGTTTCCAGTTGACTGCCATTTATAACATCTGAGAGTAGTGGATTGATTTATTAAAATGACGAATAGAATTGTTACCAAGGAATATATCTTATTTTCACGAACTTGGAAGGCAAAGAAAGAAGTTACAGAATATTTTAAAAAGAAAATTTTTGGTAGAGTTTAAGTAACTTTAGGGGGAACAGTTTTCTTTGCGCTAACTTCCTGGACTTTTATATTCTCTTTGGAATTCTGCGTGGAATTTTTCATTTATTTAATATCACTTCGTATATTTCGTGTTGCCAGAGAAGAGAAACAGTAACAATTTTTTTAAATTAATTTTTAAACCATTGAGGGGAAGCGACCCGTGTGGAGTTTGCTAGTCCCCCATAGGGCACCTCCCCAGGTGGCGGATAGGGGAATGCTCTTTAGATCTAGAGGGTACCGGGGAAATAAAATACCCGGGGTGGACCAAAACTAGCACGGGCAGGAGAGGCTCGCCGACCCGCGGTGAAGGCAACCCTCCTAGGGGTAGAGTACCCCACAATCAGGACTCCTGGTCCTCCAGGTTGGGAGTTGTGCAGAGGGCTACCAACCCACTCATGTAAAAAAAAAAAAAAGAAAAGAATAAGAAACCAAACGGCCAAACGGTCAGGATACTTAATGCCAGCCTCGGAAACAGGACAGGATTTACTGGAACAAAAACTGGCAAAGCTACAAGGATTTCTCTTTTGGATCATGGAATATTAGAAGCCTGTATCGTCCTGCAACTGCCCAAATACTAGCAAACGAATTAAGAAAATATAGAGTGCAACTAGTAGCTCTCCAAGAAGTAAGATGGCAGGGAACAGGTTCACTGAAAATAGCAGACGGGACAATAATGTATGGAGACTGCAGTCAGCGCCATGAATTAGGAACCGATTTCTACATTCATAAATCAATAGATGACTCAGTAAGGGAGTTTAAACATGTTAATAACCGTATATCATACATAACTATTCAGACGCAGTGGTTAGACATTACAGTTCTAAATGCACACGCACCCACAGAAGATAAGGATGACAACACGAAAGAAGAATTCCACAACCGGCTGGAACAAACGTACAACTTATTAAGTAGGCACAATGTGAAAATAGTGCTAGGAGATTTTAACGCCAAAGTAGGAAAGGAAGAAATCTACAAGCCAACTATCGGAAATTTTAGCTTACACGAGGAAAGTTCAGAGAATGGAGTTAGACTTATAAACTTTTCAATGACAAATGCCCTCACGATAAGCAGTACAAAGTTTCAACATAAACGCATTCATTTAGGAACATGGATATCACCGGATGGAAAGGTAGTCAATCAAATAGATCATGTAGCTATCCAGAAACGATTCCAAAACAGCATTAAATATGTCAGAACCTTTAGGGGAGCGGATTGTGACACAGACCACGTGTTAATAATATCAAAAATCAAAGTGAAACTCGAAAGGAAAGCAAATAGAAATAGAGAAGAAATTACAAGATATGACATAGGAAACCTGGCAAAAGTAGATATAAAAGAAAACTTTACAAAAGAAATTAAAAGCAACCTAACAAAACCGAGACTGGCCAATGCAGAAACACAGGATGTCGAAAGCAGACGGAGTCATCTGGAGGGCTGTATTCAAAAAGCAGCTTCCAAAATCATAGGTGAAAGAAAACGACCTAATAAAATTTGGTTTAACACAAAGTCTCAAGAAAAAGTTCTGGAAAGAAGAAATGCGAGGAATGTATGGATTAAAGAAAGGGACAATATGACATTGAAGGAAAGATACTATAAACTCCGCCAAGAAACGCAAAGAACCCTAAGACAAGAGAAAAGGGAAAACTATAACAATGTGATCAGAGAAACAGAGGATGATTTCCAACATCACAGGACAAGGCAGATGTATCAAAATATAAAAAAAATCCTTTGGTAAATTCAATAAAATGGAACAGTTTATAAAGGATCAGTATGGGAAAATATTGACCAACAAAAGTGACATACAAAACAGATGGAAGACATACTTTTCACAACTTCTCAACTGCAATGATTCACACTATTACTTTAAATTGGAAGAACCTGGTACAATTGAGACAGCTCATACAGTTACTGCCTCTTCAGTAAATGAAACACAGCAAGCAATAAAGAAATTAAAGAAAAACAAGGCTTGTGGCAAGCACGGGATATACGCTGAGTTATTAAAGAATGGAGGCCCACAACTGGAATTAGAAATACAGGCGTTAATAGAAACAATTTGGGAGACGGAGACCATTCCTGCAGATTGGAAAGCTGCAATTGTGTGCCCCATTTTTAAGAAGAATGATCCACTAGTCTGTGATAACTACAGAGGAATTACCATACTGGATGTCACCTACAAAATCTTATCAAGCTGCCTTTTAAACAGGCTGATACCAATAACAGAAGAACTGATTGGGGACTACCAATGCGGTTTCCGCAGAAACGGATCCACATTAGATCACTTATTCACCCTAAGACAAGTAACTGAGAAGGCGTGGGAATTCAATATAGGTGTCCACATATTATTCGTAGATTTTAAAAAAGCCTATGATAGCATACACCGACAGACACTCCTAAATATAATGAAGGAATTTAAAATACCATCAAAATCAATCAGATTAGTTAAAATGTGTATCGACGAAACTTTATGTCGCATAAAGACACCGGTAGGACAAACTGAAGGTTTTAAGGTGTACACTGGACTGAGACAAGGGGATGGCATTGCACCTATTTTATTTAACCTTGTCCTAGAGAAGATTGATAGAGAATTTTCTAAAACCAGTCCACAAGGGATCCAGCTACAGGATGTGAACAGTACAAGCCTTGCCTATGCAGATGATGTAGCACTAATAAGTAGTTCCAAAAGAGAATTAATCAGAATGATGCAAAATTACAACAAAATTGCTGAGAAAACAGGATTACATGTTAATGAAGAAAAGACAGAATACCTGCCCATAAGTAGGAAAAAACCAGAAAATATGCACCTCTGACTGTAGATGGATTCAATTTCAAGACTGTTGACCACTTCAAGTACATAGGAAGTATTTTTAGTAATAACAACAAAACAGATATAGAAATAGATGCCCGTTTATCAACAACAAACAAGACACTTTTTAGTTTCTTCAAAATTCTAAGAAAAAGATCACTTAGCAGTAACTGCAAAATCCGCTTATATCAATCGACCATTATACCTGCGTTGTTATATGGATGTGAAACATTAATATTTAGAAAGAAAGATGAAGAAAAACAATATTCGAAAGAAAAGTACTAAGGAAAATTTTTGGACCTGTATACGACGAAAATAACATGGAATGGAGAATAAGAAGAAATGAAGAATTAAGAGGGCTGTACAAACACCGTAACATCGTCAAAGTGCTCAAGAGGAGACGGTTGAATTTGGCAGGCCATATAGCAAGAATGACAGAGAATAGACTACCTAGAATGGCATTCATCAGAACAATAGAAGGAACGAGAAGAAGAGGGAGACCCAGAATCAGATGGCGGGATAACATTCGGGAGGACTCAATGAGGATGAACAGCAGCAGCAACTGGACAAACAGCGCAATGGACAGGCAGAAGTGGAAGAGGCTCATAGAGCAGGCGTATGGTCGATAAGGCCCTTGCCACATGTAAAGTAAGTAAGAGGGGAAGCGAGCGTGGACGGAAGCAGAGAAAATATACAATGGAGACATTAATCAGGGGAGTTGTCATAACGCCAAAGAATTTGAAGCAGACGCCCGCCACGTCAACTGTCCCAAACCCTGACTTCTGGTGGAAGTGTTTTCTTAAAAAATTTCAGCTATTAGTGAATCGCATTTCATTAGTAACTGGACTTACTGAAGCGAATTTTCTTTTACATACTTGAATTTTGATTGCGCAGATTACCTTTCCAGCTGTGGTTTCAGATCCGTGATTCCACTTTAAATTTCCTATCATTCCAACTCTAAAAGCACTTTGGATGAGCGCTATGGGAAGGAAAGGTTGGAAACCGATCAAACATAGCAAAATGTATCATACGTATTTTCGGGAAGGGAACACAGAATGACCTTTAGTTTCGTCACCTCGTATTGAGGACAACGCTGGATCATGAAAGCAGCCTAGTTACATCACATACTTCCTTTCTTGTTTATTCCAGAGATATAACATAAATAAAATTACTTTAACAAGGCTAAATATGAATCTAAAATAAATGTTGCGTCCACATGACAGCATGTACAAGAAGCAGTTGTAAATAGTAGTCCGCTATTGTTTTGGGGCACCCATTATGGCGTCACCTGCTTCAAAGATACGTGTAGCGTAGCTGTGTAGCGCCGTCTCACCTTATTATACACTCCTGGAAATTGAAATAAGAACACCGTGAATTCATTGTCCCAGGAAGGGGAAACTTTATTGACACATTCCTGGGGTCAGATACATCACATGATCACACTGACAGAACCACAGGCACATAGTCACAGGCAACAGAGCATGCACAATGTCGGCACTAGTACAGTGTATATCCACCTTTCGTAGCAATGCAGACTGCTATTCTCCCATGGAGACGATCGTAGAGATGCTGGATGTAGTCCTGTGGAACGGCTTGCCATGCCATTTCCACCTGGCGCCTCAGTTGGACCAGCGTTCGTGCTGGACGTGCAGACCGCGTGAGACGACGCTTCATCCAGTCCCAAACATGCTCAATGGGGGACAGATCCGGAGATCTTGCTGGCCAGGGTAGTTGACTTACACCTTCTAGAGCACGTTGGGTGGCACGGGATACATGCGGACGTGCATTGTCCTGTTGGAACAGCAAGTTCCCTTGCCGGTCTAGGAATGGTAGAACGATGGGTTCGATGACGGTTTGGATGTACCGTGCACTATTCAGTGTCCCCTCGACGATCACCAGTGGTGTACGGCCAGTGTAGGAGATCGCTCCCCACACCATGATGCCGGGTGTTGGCCCTGTGTGCCTCGGTCGTATGCAGTCCTGATTGTGGTGCTCACCTGCACGCCGCCAAACACGCATACGACCATCATTGGCACCAAGGCAGAAGCGACTCTCATCGCTGAAGACGACACGTCTCCATTCGTCCCTCCATTCACGCCTGTCGCGACACCACTGGAGGCGGGCTGCACGATGTTGGGTCGTGAGCGGAAGACGGCCTAACGGTGTGCGGGACCGTAGCCCAGCTTCATGGAGACGGTTGCGAATGGTCCTCGCCGATACCCCAGGAGCAACAGTGTCCCTAATTTGCTGGGAAGTGGCGGTGCGGTCCCCTACGGCACTGCGTAGGATCCTACAGGTCTTGGCGTGCATCCGTGCGTCGCTGCGGTCCGGTCCCAGGTCGACGGGCACGTGCACCTTCCGCCGACCACTGGCGACAACATCGATGTACTGTGGAGACCTCACGCCCCACGTGTTGAGCAATTCGGCGGTACGTCCACCCGGCCTCCCGCATGCCCACTATACGCCCTCGCTCAAAGTCCGTCAACTGCACATACGGTTCACGTCCACGCTGTCGCGGCATGCTACCAGTGTTAAAGACTGCGATGGAGCTCCGTGTGCCACGGCAAACTGGTTGACACTGACGGCGGCGGTGCACAAATGCTGCGCAGTTAGCGCCATTCGACGGCCAACACCGCGGTTCCTGGTGTGTCCGCTGTGCCGTGCGTGTGATCATTGCTTGTACAGCCCTCTCGCAGTGTCCGGAGCAAGTATGGTGGGTCTGACACACCGGTGTCAATGTGTTCTTTTTTCCATTTCCAGGAGTGTAGTTCCATGTCATATACATTTGAGTTATTGAACTTATTTGGTGACAGAGATGATTTTTATGTTGATTAAAAAGCTCGTTCGATCTAAAACACAAATTAATTTACTGTAATTAAATGAACGTAACTCCACAATAGTCAGTCGCTGTACACTGTAATTTGTTCCTCTACAATCGAACTGAGGTTTTGAATATAAATAAAATTAGCCCATAGCACCTTCCAGCTTCATGCTTGTATTTATGTCAATTCGTTTGATGTCGTATCCCGTTTGGATAGAAAACATACACAGTAAGGACACCGTTTTGTGTACACTTAAAACTCCTGAGAGAAAAGTTTCAACCTTGATGCATCGCAAGTGTATTCTTGGTATTTCTGGACCACTCAAACTACCAGCGCCTCCCTAATGAACAAGATGCCTCTTGATTACGTAGGAGCGAACTGCGAAATATTCGCCTTTCGCCCCCCTTGTGGAACGCGCGGCGTTGTGATGTGGTGGACAGAGGAACCTTTTTGTCTTGCTTCGTGCTCCTCACCCCTATGCAGTCGCTTCAAAGCTCTGAAACAAAGCAGCAGAAAAGTCCCACATTCCGCCACCGCGTTCCAGCCAGCTCGTTACTTTGAGTAACACTCTTTTCGACTACACCCTCACACGCCACGGTACTGACAAAGACATGAAGCCAAATCACGTAAAAAGAGCTCTTCAAAGTCACAATCCGGTCCGGGAGAGAACTGCAGACACGTGTTTCTTCTAATTATGAGCAACGGCGAAACAAATAAAACTAGTACACAACCTTAAAAAAGGAGAGAATGTTAATTTGCATTACACGCTAAACTACAGTTTCTATATCCAAGCATTTCTAGTGGAAATATATGCTTTTTTAAGATAAGTGTATTATTGAAATGCGTACAAATGAAGTTCGGGCATTATTGAATACCATTTACTGCAGTACTTGTACTCCAAAATAAACTCATTTTAAGTTCTCAAATTTTAACTGTTTGGCAATAAGTATTTGCATTTGTATTAATAAAATTGAA
The DNA here is from genome assembly GCF_021461385.2 of Schistocerca piceifrons. Lineage (NCBI taxonomy): Eukaryota > Metazoa > Arthropoda > Insecta > Orthoptera > Acrididae > Schistocerca > Schistocerca piceifrons. The sequence continues at coordinate 138,672,109 of NC_060144.1, forward strand.
AAACCTCGCCGTAAAACGAGTTTTAAAAAAAGTTACAGTCGGAGGCAGGCCTCACTTACGCTACACAATTGAGTACCTTAATAAAGTACGAACCGTTTTTGAAGTTATTTGTACTACATTTGACACTTACATTATTCTACTACGTAAGTAGTTACCACATTTTGTCACCTATCATACAAAGACGGTAAAAAATGTATTCATATAATTTTATTGTATTTAAAATTTGTAAAAATAAATTAATAAATTCGATAACATAGCTGAGTTTGACAGCGATGTTCTACTGAGTAAGTGGTTACCATATTTTGTCAGCTATTATACGAAGACAGTAAAAATGTTTTTTTGCTTCTTTTGAGACAAGACATATGCGCCGTCGCGACTGGCGCTAGTTAGGCTACTCTTGCGTCGCTGATATCGACACTCGTCTGCTCTTGTATCTCTTGACTGTTCCGCCTTGGTTTTCCGGTTTGGCGTGTGGCCGAGGGCTCTGTCCGGTCAGCGTTCAACGAGGCAACATTATTTTGAAAGCAGTCCCTCGTCTCTATCCGCTGTGCCTGGGCCTCGCCGTCCTTGGTATTTTGCCGGGCGCCGGGTTTACGGCGCTGATTAGTCGCCGCGTTTGCGTGCGAAACGGTGGCGGGTCTGTCATCTGATGCTGGAGAGAAGGTCACGGATAGCAGAGACCAAAGGGTGATGAGAGTAGCATCGGTCAATAGCCTGTAGTCTTCTCATGGAGTCTGAACAAATCAAAACACTGTGGAGGGAAGCCTTAGAAACATATTTAGAAACCTTAACGTATGCAGTCATGTAATATTTTGTCAAATGTAATATCTTGTGTAGACACCTTTTATTAACCTAACACGTTCCACATCATTACGAAGTGTCGTATTCATGATCTATGGAACAAGTACTAATATAATCTAATCTAATGCAAAAAAATTCCCGGATTTTTCCCGGAAGCGTGAAGTCACGCTTGATTCATATTCTGCTGTCAACTTGTGAAGATTTGTGAAATTTATGGTGGCATGTTGTATCTGCCGGAGATCAGTTGCGAAGTCTAGAGTTTTTCTGCTTGTTTGAAAGGTTTCTTGCAGTGTTAATTTGATGTAGTATGTTAACGAGTGTGGTCTTGGCTCAGATTTTGTTTTAGACCTTCTTTTAAATGAAGGCCAAAGCTTTTGTCAAGGCAGTGTAATTTTAATTGTTCTTTTATTCGCTAAATGTCTCAGTTTGGTTTTCAGTCATGTTACAGATAGTCACGTAGTTAGTAAGCCTTGCGTGGTCTTGAAAAAGGTGACTCACGAGTTGAATTTGTCTACCGGGTGAATTATTTGCTGCTGCAGAAATGGTCTGGTATGTGGGGCAGCTGGGGTTTTTCGCCTTGGCGGGCAGGCTGAGATCGTGTGTGTGCTCGGCGTGTTTTCTGCCCTGGCTTGCAGCCTGATCATCTTCGAAATTTCTTGGCGGTTGCTTTCTACTCGTTTGTTCCGAGTATCACAGTGCATAAGCCACGTTTCCACCCTTTAGTTAAGTATCCAGTCTGTCGACCAGGATAGCATATGCGAGAATCGTTCAATGGATTCGAAGGTAAAGTTCTATGTACTGACTTGGCAGAAAATCCTAAGAAATTTTGGTCTTACGTCAAAGCGGTAGGTGGATCAAAACAAAATGTCCAGACACTCTGTGTCCAAAATGGTACTGAAACAGAGGATGACAGACTAAAGGCCGAAATACTAAATGTCTTTTTCCAAATCTGTTTCACAGAGGAAGGCTGCACTGTAGTTCCTTCTCTAAATTGTCGCATAGATGACAAAATGGTAGATATCGAAATAGACGACAGAGGGATAGAGAAACAATTAAAATCGCTCAAAAGAGGAAAGGCCGCTGGACCTGATGGGATACCAGTTCGATTTTACACAGAGTACACGAAGGAACTTGCCCCCCTTCTTGCAGTGGTGTACCGTAGGTCTCCAGAAGAGCGTAGCGTTCCAAAGGATTGGAAAAGGGCACAGGTCATCCCCGTTTTCAAGAAGGGACGTCGAACAGATGTGCAGAACTATAGACCTATATCTCCAACGTCGATCAGTTGTGGAATTTTGGAACACGTATTATGTTCGTGTATAATGAGTTTTCTCGAGACTAGAAATCTACTCTGTAGGAATCAGCATGGGTTTCGAAAAAGACGGTCGCGTGAAACCCAGCTCGCCCTATTCGTCCACGAGACTCAGAGGGCCATAGACACGGGTTCCCATGTAGATGCCGTGTTTCTTGACTTCCGCAAGGCGTTCGATACAGTTCCCCACAGTCGTTTAAAGAACGAAGTAAGAGCATATGGACTACCAGACCAATTGTGTGATTGGATTGAAGAGTTCCTAGATAACAGAACGCAGCATGTCATTCTCAATGGAAAGAAGTCTTCCGAAGTAAGAGTGATTTCAGGTGTGCCGCAGGGGAGTGTCGTAGGACCGTTGCTATTCACAATATACATAAATGACCTTGTGGATGACATCGGAAGTTCACTGACGCCTTTTGCGGATGATGCTGTGGTATATCGAGAGGTTGTAACAATGGAAAATTGTACCGAAATGCAGGAGGATCTGCAGCGAATTGACGCATGGTGCAGGGAATGGCAATTGAATCTCAATGTAGACAAGTGTAATGTGCTGCGAATACATAGAAAGATTGATCCCTTATCATTTAGCTACAATATAGCAGGTCAGCAACTGGAAGCACTCAATTCCACAAATTATCTGGGAGTACGCATTAGGAGTGATTTAAAATGGAACAATCATATAAAGTTGATCGTCGGTAAAGCAGACGCCAGACTGAGATTCATTGGAAGAATCCTAAGGAAATGCAATCCGAAAACAAAGGAAGTAGGTTACAAAACGCTTGTTCGCCCACTGCTTGAATACTGCTCAGCAGTGTGGAATCCGTACCAGATAGGGTTGATAGAAGAGATAGAGAAGATCCAACGGAGAGCAGCATGCTTCGTTACAGGATCATTTAGTAATCGCGAAAGCGTTACGGAGATGATAGATAAACTCCAGTGGAAGGCTCTGGAGGAGAGACGCTCAGTAGCTCGGTACGGGCTTTTGTTGAAGTTTCGAGAACATACCTTCACCGAAGAGTCAAGCAGTATATTGCTCCCTCCTACGTATATCTCGCGAAGAGACCATGAGGATAAAACCAGAGAGATTACAGCCCTCACAGAAGCATACCGACAATCCTTCTTTCCAAGAACAATACGAGACTGGAATAGAAGGGAGAACCGATAGAGGTACTCAAGGTACCCTCCGCCATACACCGCAGGTGGCTTGCGGAGTATGGATGTAGATGTAGATGTAGATGTAGACGGACGAGATCTTTTCTTACGTAACTCAAGCTGAATTATTAGTTTTGTGCGAATTTTGGTTACGAAAGCAATGAACTTAGTAATTTGCTTATGGTGGTGACTGTCTGAGATCCTTTTGCAATCAGATCTAATTATTATTTTTAAAATACTGTTTGTTATGTTAATTCATGATCCATAGCCCCCATGCTCCACACAAAAAATTTTACAAATTGGGTTGGGCAGTGGCCAATACAGATTTGACAAAATTTTTTATAATTACAATAACAAAGAAATCAAATGCACACACTTATTGATACAATGTTGGTCAAAAGCTAAAATTTTCTCACAGTCCATAAAGATAGTCCTGATTATTCATCATAATAGTAATTACAGTTTTTTTTTTCACAAAGTCTCATTAGTAAAAGAAATTGCACACAGAAGTAGTGGATTTCCATGCAGTCTTGAAGAAGTAGCGTTGTCCTTCCAATGGAAAGACAGTGCTGACTCTTGACATGCTGACAGATAATGGGCCACAACAGAGCAAACCCAGAGCAGAGTCATTCGACGTTTTGAAGAATATTGGTAGGTAGGTCATCACAGAGTAGACCCACTGTAGTCCTGATAGAGAGTATGGTATTGGTGGGCCACCAGAGGTGCAGACCCACTGCAGTCCTTGTAGAAATAGCCAGCAGCCATCTGTTGTGACTGTACAGGTGCACAATCACCATTGAAGAGTCTTGCGGATAATATAGCAAGTCCATAAACCACCACTTGTGCACTCACAAAGTTTTCGGAACTGTCCTTAGAACCAACAATGCTGTTATCCAGTCCCTTGCTGAATTATTAACACACGTGCAAACACTATCAGTCCCTACTTCTCACATATTGTCCATATACTATGACCAACAGAAACGTGTGCAGTGAAATGTAACTTAATTTGAAGAACTGGTGTCTATACAATTATAAATTTACAACATGAAAATAAAATTACAAAGGTACAAAATACATCATTAAAGAACATAACAATACAGATAACATTTGTAGTACAGGCTTTACAAAAGAATCGAACTAACATATACATCAGTGGAATTATGACATGAACACAAAAATAAAAGATCAGAATCACTTTCGAAACATCAACTTCACACATGAGCATTAAAACAAAACAGAATAAATAATGTGTAAGCATATTTATAAGGTAAATAACATATTATTAATGCCAATTATATTTGAGGATAACAGTATTCCTCATCATAGTGAATGTAGCTTAATATTAAAAGAAGAAAAAATTCTATGAAACTACACAGAGACAGGAAGAAAACAAATACACAAGGGTACACAAACATGTAATGGGATAACACCAATAGGAAAGGAACGGGTTCGTTTTCAGTGTAACATTTGGTACTGCAGTCCAACCCAAAACTTCATATATCTTTCCTCTTATTTCATCCTTTGTTTCCACCAAAAAAATTCTATCTAAGCATGCTTTCTGTATTTATATGTTCACACATTTCTCACCTCAACATTTATTTCCAAGAAAATCCTACCTAAACCTGTTTTCTGTACTTTTTTTTTGTATAACTTCTCAATGCATTCTTTATAAATTCATCATAGTTAGTTTCTTATATAGTCTACCCCCTCTTAAGCTAACTTAAATCTACTGAGCTCAGATGCTAAACTAAGGGACGAGGCAATGCAGCAGCACATAAAACAATTAATATAAACAGCAATGAAAAAAATGGAAAATCGCAAAGCAAGCTACAGTAAATCTAAATTACCAAGCAATTCAACATTACAACTAATATGAGGCAATGTGGAGCAAACAAAAAAATAAATCTGGCTTAGCAGAGTAACACAAATTAAAGTTCAGTACCACTATGCCTGGCAAACAGCAGCTTATATCTAAACATGACATAGCTTAAGCAGAAAAAATATTACAGTAAAGATAACAATGCAGATAAGGGAAATGTATAATCACATCTTAATGTCTAAGTAATTAAAGTGGTGCACCACAACAACTTATTGTGAAAGAAATATTACCATGTACTTGAAAAGAAAATTATGTGTCCAGTTACTGTTACTAGTCCCTTCTTATTGTTCTTTCCTTTCCAAGTGCTCCTTCTTTGAAGAATGTGGATCACAAAATTATTATTTAACAGATCTGTTGACAGAAAGTGTTCACATTAGCAAATGCATTTAATTTTATTTTATGAAACCAATGCTGCAACACAGCTGGAAAACAGATGTCAAATGAAATAAGCAATTACGCAAACCAAAGCATAAAAATACCATTCAATAGTCATGTGGCATTTCGTAAGTCAGTAGCTCTCAACTCTCGTAGAAAGACACTTGTCATAATCGGGTGTGCAGATGTACGAATATTTCCCACCAATTCATAAGCATTTCAGTAATTAGCACAAAGTACGAGTAACCATATGTTTTCAGGTAATGAGCGTGTAATATTTGCGATGCTTTCTACAAAGGAACGTCAATAGCCAGGATAATGGCCTCCCTTTTTTTTTACCTGTGCCGCTGAAAGGCTAATGGCTTTTTTTCGGGCGGCTGTCGCCCAGGTGGGTGCCCGCGACGCATTACGTGCAGGTGGTCACTTTACTTCCTTACAGAAATATTTACGACAGCAGTTTCCGCTACAGTGACAGTCTCACATAAAAATATTTCACAGGTCAAGAATTAGCGTTGCAAATCTGTAGAAAGAAAATCCTATAAATATAAGTGTCAAAATAAAATATTCGTCAGCATTGTGATACAGTCACGCATTTACGCACATTTCATAACTCTTAAAGTACGATTCTTGGTTTCCAACATACTTCTTATTCCTCATATACGGTAGCATCATCTTATTGATCATAAACATATCTCAACAGCATAGTACACATCGTCGTCGTAATAATAACATCATAACACCTCAGTCAAATCTCAAAAACGTCGTAGCTTTCTGCAATAATTTCAAAACCTAAAAAAAAATTCTCTGCTCATTTCAATAGTGTCATCTACCTCAAACGTACTTTAAAAATCATGATCCCATAACAAATACGACATTCAAAGCTCTCATAGTATCACAATGGTTCCGAAAAAATATGAACATTTCACAAAGTACTGACAAAATACAATTTCATAAGTGTGAAGTTATCCAACTGTGTAATTACTTAAACATCTGTCACTGATGTAGTAAAAAAAAGTTTCTTTCTCTGTTAAATGATCAGATAGCTGTGTAATTTGTGTGTTAGAGAAATATGGTACCGATGTGTAAAGTTGTATAAGCAAATACCATATTCGCTAGGGTTCCTTGTGGTTGCCACACACATGGTACACAAAGTAAGCATGTACCCCCCTGAGGATAAATGTAATTATACCCTCAGGTGTTACAAATTACAGCAATGGAATGAAATGTATCACAGAAAACTTTCTTTGTAATTCAAAAATCTTTAAAAATAAATGTTTTAAGTACAAAATTAATCACTGAAATGCGTGGCCTGTAGCGCTAAATGTGCATCTTGTTGTAAGATGATCTCTGTGGAAGTGTCGTAGTTATTTTCCTCCGAAAGCTAAGTTCTGCAGAAGCCAATGTACTTACCTCATGATAAACAAAAGTGAAATGCTTTGCGTAGAGATATCTTAGTTATTACGCTTATTGTTGTGATGATGAAAGTACTGTGCTGTAACGTATTGTTGTGCTATGGAAAAGGCTGTCTCCTTGTAGCTATACCACAAAAGTTACTAATAAAACACGTTTTGCTTTCCAGAAGAATTCAAAAAAACTGTGCAGATATAAAACAGATACACCGCAAAAGCAACATTGTAAATTGTCACTCATTAGTAGCGTCGTGATAAAATCGTGTATCTGTCACATAAACTAATCACTCTGTCGTCTGGTATTTCACTGAAAGTACTTTAAATCCAGAATGTATTTTCAAGTAAACCAAAATGTTGCATTAAAATCTCATTAGCAGTACTGGTAAATGTTCTAAGTATGTAAGCCATATAGTCATTCCATAATCGTGCAACTAACAAGCAAGAATGTACATACACAATAACTCTGTGACGTCTGTTCACTATAACAATGCATTCGTCATTTCTGTTTAAATAAGTTCTCTTGGTTCTTGATTGGATATTTAACTTCAAACATTGTTGTATGTTAACAGATTCTAAGTCTGACAAAGCATACTAGAAATGTGAAGTGAAAAGTTTTATGGCAAAGACAAAGTTAAAAAGTAGATTATCTTTCAATAAACGGTTTTACATGTGAAATGTGGTGTAAACCTTTACTCTTCCTAGTACGCAGAGTTTCAACTTCAACGCAATTATCATGTGGTATACGTCGGATTCTATAAGGTCCATTGTAAACTAGAAAGAATTTGTGACTCAAGTGTTTCTTCTTATGTGACAATGAATGAGCCTTAATGAGAACTTTCTGACCAATATACAATTTCTTTGCATTTGCTTTACCGTGTAGTTTTCTCCTTTTGCCTGCTGCAGATTTTATATTTTTAAGAGCCAAATCAATTATGTCTTTGTGTCGAAGTTTACGTGTATTTGGGAAAGGTACAAGCTCTCTGATTCTGTTCGGTGGTTCTTCATTCTTTAGTACAACAGTGGGTGGTAAAGCAGTGGAATCATGAGGCATTTCATTCAGCACATTTTGAAATAAGTGTAAATATCTGTCCCAATGCTGATGCTTTCTGTGACAATAAAGTCTGCAAAGCTTATTGATTTCTTTCATAATCCGTTCACACGGGTTACAATGTGGTGAGTACAATGAAATAAAAACAGGTTTGATTTTATGGTTGCGAAGCATGCGTGACCAAACAGCAGATCTGAATTGCGGTCCGTTATCTGAAATGACTTTACTAACGTGTCCAACTTCACGTAAGAAATTTTTAACAAAGGCGTTGGATACAGACCATCCAGTGGCTTTACGTAACGGTGTGAAAGAAACAAATTTTGAAGTAAGTTCAACAGCGACTAGAACGTACGAAAATCCATTAGATGTTCTGACAAGCGGTCCCAAGAGATCAACAGCAGCAAATTCTTTTAATTTAGAAGGAATAATAGGAAACAACGGAGCACGATGTGAGATCGTAGATGGTTTCGCCTTTTGACAAAGTTTACAAATAGACAAGACTCTTCGAATTCGCTTTTCCATATTGTTAAAATAACAAGTCGTTCGAAGAATATGATAACATTTTCGTGGGCCAAAATGTGCGTAGCTGAAATGAATGTACCAAATGAGCTTATTAACAAAATCGTCAGGAATGCAAAGTACCCATAGCTTGTCATCAACAGTGCAGCGTTTGAAGAGTATGTTGTTTCTAACCAGGTAATAATGCCGAATTTGAGTGTATGTCTTTTCATGCCATTTACTTTTGATGTCTTTCCAAATCGGATCTTTATCTTGTTCATGAGCAATGTCCTTTAAAGATGTGGTGATGAAGTTTTCAAAGGCGACTTTCTGAATGTAAAGAATACTGAAATTTTTCTCGAGGTTGCCTTCTGTGGTACTTTTCACAAGCCCAGCCGGCGCGCGTGACAGTGCGTCCGCAACAATGTTCTCCTTACCGGGAATGTAGACTATTGTGAAGCGGAATTCTTGCAGAAATAATGCCCAACGTTTTAACCTGTCATGATTTAATTTTGAAGACATAAGAAATTGTAATGCACGATGATCACTGTATACTTTTACGTGCTTACCAGAAAGAAAGAAACGGAATTTGTTAAATGCCCAAACGATAGCTAAAGCTTCTAATTCAGTAACGGAATAATTTTTTTCAGATTTGGTTAGCACTCTGCTAGCAAAAGCAATGGTTTTCTGAACAGTAGTGTCATTTTCTGTGGCTTCTTGAAATAAATGGGCACCAAGACCGACTTTAGAAGAATCCGTGCTAAGGCAGAAATCTTGTGACAGATTTGGATGAGCTAGTATTGGCGCGTTAAGTAGCGATTCTTTCAAAGAATTGAATTCCAACTCTGCTTGTTCGTCCCAGTTCCAAATAGTATTTTTTCCAGTGAGAGAACAAAGTTTTGGTGTAACAAGAATTTGCATGTTCAGAAAACGACGGTAAAAATTTACGAGACCTAGAAAACTGCGGACTTGTCTTTTTCTGGATGGAACTGGAATGGCTCTGATTGCTTCTAACTTTTCAGGATCCGGCTGAATGCCTTCAGAAGAAATAATATGTCCCAAAAACTTCACTTTTGTCCTACCGAATTCAGACTTTTCCAAGTTAACTGTAATTCCAGATTCTGCAAAAATATGTAACACGCTGTTGAGGATGCGATTGTGTTGTTCCCATGAGGCTTCTGCTATCAGAATATCGTCTACATATAAGGTGATGTGACGTTTTAAGAATTCAGGTAATATGGAATTTAGCCCGCGAATGAATGCTGCTGAAGAAATGTTCAAACCAAAAGGAAGTTTCCGAAACTGATAACAAACGCCGAAACAAAGGAAAGCTGTGTATTTTCTACATTCTGGATGAAGTTCGATCTGATAAAAGCTGGATCTGAGATCAATGGAAGACAACACTTTTACACTATTAAAATTTTGAAGAAGTTCTTCCATCGTCTGCGGCCTGTCTGTTTCAGGAATAATGATAGTATTGATTTGTCTCGAATCTAAGACAAGCCTGATCGATCCATTTTTCTTCTCAACAACATGTAACGGATTGTTGTATGAGCTTACTGCAGGCTCAATAATGCCCTCGTCGAGCATAGATTGTATTTCTGTTCTAACACGGTCCCTATAATGTGCTGGAATTACATATGGTCTAACACAAAATTTAGTATGCTCACGAACACGAAATTGGTATTGAAATCCCTTGATTGTTCCTGTTTTATGAGTAAAAACTGTGGAATGTGCTTGTAAAATCTCAAAAAGGTCCTGCCTATCAGTGTCATTACAATTCTCAATTGTTTGAATTTTATTCTGAATTAACTTATTAGTGTCAAATGCGCCGTCGATATCATCCCTGTCAGTACTTGCAGAGTGATTGTTAGTGTCTAGTTCCGTAGAAAATTCCGAACTGTTGTCTAACAGAAGGTAAAGCCGATTAATTTCCTCGTCATGGTTTGAGAGCCAATCTTCAAATTTCAAAGCTATTGACTTACCTTCTTTCTCTAAACTTATTTCAGCATCGTGAAAGTTTAAGATTGCTTTGTATTCATTCAAAAAGTCTACTCCCAATATAATTTCCGTCGACAATAATGGAACAATGAGAAAGTTCATAGAGAAGCTGTGGCTTTGACAAAAGAATTCTAAATTGGTTTGTTGGCGTACATCTACACTTTTTCCAAAGATTGCACCTTGTAATTTAATCTTACGTAACGGAAGAGTGGGGCAATCGTTCGATTTGTTGCATTTGCTAAAGGCTGTTTCACTGATTACTGAAATGGGACTGCCAGAGTCAAGTACTGCCGCAAATTTTACGTCATTTACTGTAATGTGAATCACAAGACATGCAATGTTGTTATGTTTTACGTCGTGTTCTTGGAGTAAGATGTCCCTAATGTCTTCCATTTTTACGTAATTACTAGCTACGGCAGCTGCCTCGTTAGTGTCATAAGAACGTTTTGTGGCTGCCAGCGGTGTGAGTCATTGCCTATTGTCTCTTTGTTGGCGCGCGTCGTTATTGGGATTTGGAGACCTAAATTCTACAAATTCACCGTGACGAGAGGGCCCTGCCCTGTTTAAATCCCGCCAGTTCTGATGCAATTCAGGTCTGTCGTTACGATCACATCGTCTGTCGTCATGTCGGTAGTTCCTGTAATTTCTTTCTTGTCGGTTAAGTGGTGGAGAATTTCTCCCTGAATCGTAACTGCGCGCTGGACCGTTGCGTCTAAAGTTATTCTGTCTCCCTTGATAATAATTATTTTGGTTCCCAAATTGTCTGTTTCTCTGATTGTCTCTATGATAGTCACTACCGCGGAGAGGTGATCTTTCCCTGTAATTATTACTACTCTGCCAACGGTTGTAATACGGGTGGTGTCTGTTTCGGTCACGATTTGTGTTGTGAGAATAGCCTTGTCGCGTCCAGTTATTATTTCTTTCGTCGCGGAATTGCGACTGATGTGATCTGTAATTGTTGTGCTCCTGCGTTCCGCGATTGTCAGTGTCACTTTCCAGTTCTTGTAACAGTCCCTGAAAAGCTTCAATGTCGTCTTTGCAACGTCCTGCCAAAATAATGTGTCGTAAATGTTCAGGTAATTTGATTAAGCAAATGCGGATGAGTTCTGAGGGGCTGTATGGGTTTGAAAGATATTGATTCTTGTGCAACATGTCTTCAAAATATTTCACAAGACTGGAAAACTCAGATTGTTCGAAACGTTTCATCATTATGATACTATGTTTTACTCGGTCTTGTGTGGCTTGAGACCAATATGCTGAGAAGAAGGCATGGTAAAACTCTCCTTCACTGTGGCAATCGTGAATGACCGATCGCATTCTTACAGCTGGTTCATTCTCTAAATAGCCACACATAAATTCTAACCTGTGCTCCAAGGACCAGTTGGGAGGAAAACAATGAGAGAATTGATGGAGCCACGCTTGTGGATGAATGTTGTTGCCAGAATTCTTAAATGTTTTGAATTTACGTGTAGTAATGAACAGCTTATAGTCAAAATCATCGTGTCGGCGAGTCGCATATCGGTCATTGTTACGTCGTTTCGGCGGTTCCATTTCAAAATGCGGTGCACCTTGCCAATTTCTTTCATAATTTCCGAAATGCGCTGTGTTATTATTTTGTGGCTGTTCCGTATTTCTATGTCCCTCTTCCTGTATTGGGGCGCGAGTGTCCTCTGAAATACGTAATTCTTGTATTACCTGTGTCAGCTGATCTTGTACTTCCCAGATTTCTCTTTGGTGTTGCGTATTAATTTGATTCTGATTTTGTTTGAATTTTCTAATTTGTTCGCACTTTTCTGTGTCATTCAGATTATCATCTACCTTCGTAGATAAATTATTTAGCTGATCGGAAAGTTCAACTACTTTCTCTGATAGTGTACTTATTTCCTCAGGGTGTTTTTCTGAACCAAGTTTCAGACTGTCCATTTGTGTTGAAATCGAATCTACTGTGTCCTTTAAGTTTTCCTGAGTTTTTGCAAGTTGCTTAACCGAATCAGTAGATGCAACTGAGTCAATTTTAGCCCACAAGGTCTCATGATTTTCATGAACAATGGTTTGCAGTTCTTTTATGGCTGCTTTGTGATTCTGTAATGCATTTTCATTCCGCGAAAAAATAGGTTGAAAATGCTCACAAATTTATGTTTTTACGTCATTACAGACTTTTTGACATTTCGATTCAATGTTATGTAACTCAGTAGTTAAATCTTCACGTGTTTGTTCAAGCGTGGTGTCTAACTTTTGAAGATTTAGTTCCATTGCGTCTAACTTTTTAAGATTTTGTTCCACTGTGTCTAACTTTTTAAGATTTTGTTCCACTGTATCTAACTTTCGAAGATTTTGTTCCATTGTGTCTAACTTTTGAAGCTTTTGCTGTGTTTGTCCCATTTGCTGTATTAATTGTAATAACAATGCACTGGTGTCTGGAACGTGTTCCTCAGTGCTTTTCAGCAGTGAATTTGCACCGGAAACATTCACATTTTGACAAGCAGAAAATGTATCTTGACTTATTTGAGAAAACGGTGAGGATCCAAAACCTGAATCTACAGTATTTGCGAGATTGTTTCCTGTCATTTCGGATTCCTGAGGCGAGCTGTTGCCGACCGATCGATCGATAATGCTTCCCTGTTCTCTAATTGTTTCACTGTCTACACCATTGTTTGCCGCCCGCTCCATTTCCCTATGCACAATTACCAAATTACTACTTTGAACATCAGTTAATTCGTTACTCGGTGGCGCTAACACACTGCTTTCATTTTCACTGTCATTTCTCAGTTTACTTTGGAGCCTAGTATTACGTTTTTCACACGCCATTATTGTCACAGTATTTCACACGACAACACAGAAAAACACAATTTGAAGATCAAAAATAAGAGAACACATTAACATAGCACTGAAAATAATATCTAGTTAATTGCAGCTGCGAAATACTTGGTGCAAATCTACATGCATGCCACAACTGTTTTACTGTACAACAATGAAAGTCTGCAACTACAAAGGAGATTTTCTCTACAATTACGCGCTAGCAATAAACAAAATCTACACTAATTACACAAACTACAACAAAAAATCAGAAGATTCCAGTGAGGTATCCTGGCAGGGTCGCCATATGAAACGTCCCCTTTAAAGAATTATACATGACTGTGCTTAAACTGACACACAATATTTTTAGTGCAACACAATCTGACTTTCAAAAATCCCTACAAAAGAATGGCCCTGACTAACTTTAAACTATATCTTTCACAAATCACTAAATCACTTACCTCACAATAATCTTCGTTTCTCCCACTACTGCAATACAGCGAGCGCCACTACTGCCAGCTAAATAAAAGATTCAAACTACTGAAGGCACTAACTACTGATAGGGATAGTTAGCAAATGAAAGATATTAATAGAGAACGAACAATGTATTTACCTTGATATCATCATATATAAATATAGCAGTTCATGACAAATTACAAACCACCGCCATCTCTCTCCCCACATCCACCACTGCTGGCGGCTCACTTCCAACTGCGCAACGCTACGCGCTGTTCACATCCAGCTGCCGCTGCCCAACACTACAATGGCAGACAACAATGCAAACTAGCTACAGACTGCACACAGCACAGCCAGTGATTTTCATATTGAGCGCTACGTAACGTTGCCAATAAGAAAACATAAACAGCCCACTTACATAGAGAAAACATAAACAGCCTACTTACAAAGTAAGTTGAATATTTTCTTAAGAGGACAATGGTCAGAATTAAAATTTTCATATTGTTATTCTGATGTGTAATTTTGTAATAATAAAATTTGTCCTGTAGTCGAAATTAAAATTATGTACCAACCACGAGTTTGTCCATCAGCAAAGATCACTAGCTTTCTATCCCCTTTCAGTAGCTGTGGTTAAATTGCAATTTGGTTTCTCTAGCACGTACTTTGAGCAGTAACACTGCTCAACATATAAGACGAAATTAAAGAAATGAATAAATGAATAAACAATGTGTCTGGTTTATTTCACTGTGGTTATCATGTTTCACTACATCTGTGGTAATTGCCGATGTGTTAAAATGAACATGATCAATGAACTTAAAACTGGTGTTTTGCATGGTAGAAAAACGATAATATATGTATATCTTTTGCGGTCTCTTGAAAGCACATTGCACCTTTTGAAGGCCTTGTCTCACCTAGTTAATTATGATACACTTCCCTACGCATAACATTATTGATCCCGGTCATCTATATTACTACACAGCTAAAACAGTGACCCAGACAGCCACTTCCAGATGCAGGTTGTCTATTCAATGGCTTCCAGGGGAAACAAAAATTTGATTTTCAGTACTTCATATAATTATTAACCAAATTTAAAATTTTTAAATGCCGTCATAATGTTGTTGTTGTTGCTGTGGTCTTCAGCCTGAAGACTCGTTTTATGCAGCTGTCCATACTACTGCATCCTCTGCAAACCTCTTCAACTCTAAATAACTACTGTAGCGTACATCCTTCTGAACCTGCTTACTGTATTCATCTCCCGGTCTCTGTCTACGATTTTTATCCTCCACTTTTCTCCAGTACTAAATTGGAAATCCTTCGATGTCTCAGAATCTGGCCTATCAACCGATCCCTTCTTAGAGTAGGATTGTACCACGAATTTCTTTTCTTCTCAGTTCTATTCAGTACCTCCGCATTTGCTATCAGATCTACCCATCTAACCTCCAGCATTCTTCAGTGCCACCACATTTCAAACGGTTCTGTTCTCTGTTCGTCTAAACTGTTTATCGTCCATGTTCCTCTTCCATACATGGCTACACTCTAGACAAATACGTTCAGAAAGACATCCCAGCACAAGTCTATATTCGATGTTAACAAATTTCTCTTCTTCAGAATCGCTTTCCAGCCGTTGTCAGTTTACAGTTTATATCCTCTTCACTTCGGCCTACTACTTTAAGTGTCTCGCTTCCTATTATAATTAACTCAGCGTCACCTGATTTAATTCGACTACACTCCATTATTCTTGTTTTGCTTTTGTTGAAGTTCACCTTATACCCTCCTTTCAAGACACTATTCATTCCATTCAGCTGCTCTTCCAAGACCTTTGCTCTGAAAGAATTACAGTGTAATCGGCAAACCTCAAAGTCTTTATTTGTTTTTCCTGAGCTTTAATTCCTACTCCAAATTTTCTTTGGTTTCGTTTACTGGTTGCTAATTGTACAGATTCAATAAGATCAGGGATAGGCTACAACAGTGCTTTTCTTTCTCGCCCTTCGTCTCTTAAAACTTCCTCCTGGCTTCTTTACAAGTTGTAAATAGCCTTTCACTCCTTGTATTTTATCCCTGCTACCTTGAAGTTCATAGAGAATCTTCCAGTCAACACTGTCAAAAGCTTTCTCTAAGTCTACAAATGCTATAAACGTTCCTTTCCCTTTACTTAAGCTACCTTCTAAGATATGTTGTAGGATTAATACTGCGTAGTGTGTGATTTTCCCCGACGTCAGCTTCTACCAGATTTTCCATTCTTTTGTAAAGAATTCGTGTTAGTATTTTGAAACCATGACTTATTAAACTGGAAGTCGGTAATTTTCACGCCTGTCAGCACCTGCTTTCATTGGAATTGGAATTTCAAATTCTTATTCAGATCTGAGGGCACTTCACCTGTCTCATATACCTTACGTTCAAGATGGAGGAATTTTGCCATAGCTGGCTCTCCCAAGATTATCACTCGTTTTGACGGAATGCCGTTTACTCCAGGGGCCTTGTTTCGACATACGTCATTCAGTGCTCTGTTAAATTCTTCTCGCAGTCTTATCTCCCGTCTCGTCTTTTTCTACGTTACCTTCTATTTCTATAACATTGTCTTGAAGTTCATCTCTCTTGTAGAGACCCTCTATTTTTCCTTCTATCTTCCAGTTTTCCCTTCTTCGCTTAAGAGTGGTTTTCCATCTGAACTCTTGATATTCATGTAGTTGCTTCTCTTTTCCCCAACGATTTCTTTAATATTCCTGTAGGCGGTATCTATCTTTCATCTAGTGAAAAATCCTTCTAAATCGTAACGTTTTTCCACTACCCATTCCTGCTTAGCTAATTTGCACTTTCTGTCAGACTTATTTTTTAGACTTTGAATTCCCTTTCTCCCGCTTCATATTCTGCATTTTCCCCATTCATCAGTTAAGGCAGTACCACGGTGTGGCATCCAAGGATTTCTACTAGGCCTATTTTTTCCTATTTGGTGCCCTACTGCCTTTACTATTCCGTCTCCTAAAACTAACCCATTCTTTTTCTACTGTATTTAATCAACCGTTGCCTAATTTTCCCTCTGAAACTCTCAACAAACTCTTACTATTTCAATTTATCCAGGTCTCATTTCTTAATTCCCTATCTGTTTGCAATTTCTTCTGTTTTAATCTACAGTTCATAACAGATAAATGGTAAGAGTGCACATCAGCGGCTGGATATGTTTTTTATTTAAAATCTGGTTTCAAAACCCTATTTTATCATTATCCATTATATAAGCAACATGAAACCTTCCGGTTGCTCTAGGATCTTTAATGATTTTTAATCCAAGTGCTGTTGATGATTAAATTGTGCTCTGTGCAAAATTCTTTTCATACCTTTCCCCCAGTCCATATTCACCAACTATTTCTGCTTCTTTCTTTTCCTGCTACTGAATTCCAGTCAGCTATCACAATTAAACTGTCTTCTTCGATAATTATCTGAATAATTTCTTTTATCTCATCATACATATCTTTAGTATCTTCATCATCTGCGGGACTAGTTGGCATATAAACTTGTACTGCTACAGCAGGTATGAGCTTTGTGTCTGTTTCTGCTGTCATAATCTACTTATTGAAAGATATAAAGGTTTAATGAAATAAGTCATGGATTAAAGTTAGAAATTTCCTTGAGGCATCGTAACTCATGGTACGGAAATTGCCCAAACTACATTTATCCAGTATTTGAGAATGGGAGCACTAGCGACTCACAATAAAGTTTATACAGAATTTCAGATCGTTTCAAAACTTTTTGCTGGTGAAATTCTCTCCTTCCGTCACACACTCACAAAACTATGAAAGGAGAAAAGATTAGCGATTGTCACATTTTTGCTGTTTATGAACTAAAACTACAGTACCAGGTATGACGTTTTAATTTGTTACTTCTTTACTATTAACTTATTCCTAACACATTTTTCTGATAGTACCCACACACCATGTCGAATGAACTTGCAAAATTATATCTCTGTACGATACGAAGCTCAGGAGATATTCCGACATAAACGTTGAGAAATGTGAAGAATTGTATTCCTTTTCTTTTTATTAAATGCAGGGCACATTGCATGATGTTAGCAAGAACTTATCTTACAGCTGGTAAAATTATTGTTCATTAAAACAGAACCGGTATTGCAGCTTCACGCCATCCGTTGGATGGTACAAAATAACGATGATAGATAGAATATTTGGGCGACAGTCGTGAATGCACCCTGAGAGACGCAGATCACCTTCGGACTGCAGTCCAGCATGTAGTTTGGAAACGTACCGCTATGCTGTAGCAAAGTCCTCGTCCTTCTCCCTGTTCCGGTAACTGCTTGTACTGTCTTTTTCTACTACTACTTCAACTTCGTTTGGTACTGGCCTTACACCTTGTACACAGTTGGCGGAGCTACGACAACATGTTCCCATTTCCACTGAGAGGTCAGAACACAGTCCTGTCACAATAACTCAATTCACCCTGTTTCTACACATGTTGCAGAAGGTGGTAGATGTAGCGCTCTCCGACTTATGCTCAGTTCCGACTTAAACTGGAATGATCAAATGCACAAAGCTGCAGGAATGACGAGGCAGAGTAACAATCACAAGATAGATAGGGACTGCCTAAAATCACGTTGGAGTTGTACTGTATTTTATTTTATCTATTTTACACGTCTATCTCCGTAGGAGCAAACTGAGGAGCGAATCTCCAAGGTAATGGAATGTGTAAGTAAATGAAATTACAACACAGAAGTAATAACAGATTAAATAGAATGTTTATGAACCCAAAAAAAGACAAGCCATAAGTTTAAGTAAACTCAACCAACAATGTAACATAGAACTCAGCTTGATGTTTCAATTAAGTCCTCGACAGAATCAAAGGAGTGACCCTTGAGGAAACTTCTCAGTTTGGCTTTGAAGGTGCGTGGATTACTGCTAAGATTTTTGAATTCTTGAGGTAGCTTTTTGAAAATGGATGCAGCGGTATACTGCATACCTTTCTGCACAAGAGTCAGAGAAGTACTGTCCAAATGTAGATTGGATTTCTGCTTAGTATTAACTGAGTGAAAGCTGCTAAGTCTTGGGAATAAGCTGATATTGTTAACAAGAAACGACGGTAATGAATATATGTATTGCGAGACCAATGTCAGAATACACATACTACTGAACAGGCATCGACCAGAGGTTCGTGAACTTACACCACTTACTGCCCAAACTGCCCATTTCTGAGCCAAAAATATCCTTAGAGAATGGGAAGAGTTACCCCAAAATATAATACCATACAATATAAGCGAATGAAAATAAGCAAAGTAGACTAATTTTCGTGTCGAACGATCACTTACTTCAGATATCGTTCGAATAGCAAAAATGGCAGCATTATGTCATTGAACAAGGTCCTGAACATGAGCTTTCCATGACAGTTTACCATCTATCTGAACACCTAGAAATTTGAACTGTTCAGTTTCACTAATCATATTCCCATTGTGTGAAATTAAACTGCCGGGTTTTGTTGAATTGTGTCTTAGTAACTGTAAAAGTGGAGTCTTACTGTGATTAAGCGTTACTTTATTTTCTAGAAGCCATGAACTTAACTTATGAACAGCAATATTTGAAACAGAGCCAATGTTGCACACAACATTGTTCACTACCAAGCTAGTGTCATCAGCAAACAGAAACATTTTAGAATCACCTGTAATACTCGAGGGCATATCGTTTATACAAATAAGGCACAGGAGTGGCTCCAACACTGATCCCTGAAGCACCACCCCATTTGACCGTGCCCCACTGAAACCCCACATCACAGCCATTCTCAGCACTGTGAATAATTACCTTTTGCTGTCTGTTGTTAAAGCAAAAGGTGAACCAATTGTGACCTGCTCCCCATATTCCACAATTTTCCACTTTCTGGAGCAAGATTTTGCGATCCATACAATCAAACGCCTTAGATAAACCAACAAAAAAGAGCCTAGTGTTCGAAACCTTTTGTTTAATTCATCCAGTACCTCACAGAGAAAAGAGAATATAGCATTTTCAGTTAAACCACTTCTAAAGTCGGACTGTACATTTGATAGAAAATTATGTGATTTAAATGATCAATTATCCTTACACACACAGCCTTTTCAATAACTTTAGCAAACACTGATGGCATAGAAATAGGTCTAAAATTGTATACAGTATCCCTTTCCTCCTTTTTATAAAGTGGCTTTACTACTAAGCACTTTAATCGTTCAGGAAACTCACAATTCTTAAAGGAAAAATTAAAAATGTAGCTAAGCACAGGGCTAACATGTGCAGCACAGTACTTTAATATTCTGCTAGGCACTCCATCATGCCCATGAGAGTCCTTAGTCTTCATTGATTTAAATATTGACTCAATCTCCCCCTTATTAGTATCAGAGAGGAGTATTTCAGACATCAATCTCGGAAAGGCATTTTCCAATAGAGTTGTATGACTCCCTGTAGGAACTGAGTTTTTATTTAATTCACCAGTGATGTTCAGAAAATGATGATTCTCAGTAGAGAATGTGTTACAGATTCGCTGCAATCTGTGTGGCAGAGAGGTTCAAGAAAAGTGATTCATTTCGAGATATGAGAGTGCAACGAGTGTTATTCGATAGTGGCTGTAATCATTAAAAGACATCCCCATGGGACCCAATGGAAAGACTTGATTCCAAATTTCAGACAGCATTTCTACCTGAAAGCGTGGAACTATAGATCTGAACTATAGATCTTTTCAAAGTGATTGGTAGCATAGCACACCATCTTCTGTATGTGATCATTCCCGATCAACCATCATCTTCCCTCGTCAATAACACAGAAGATATATCGCAGAACTCTGACACGGCATCAGGATAGAATGTGCTACAAATACTGCAGAAATATCTACCGGTGGCACGAGGAAGTTGCAAATTCTGGCTTCATACCATGTTCCTTAGCCGAATAACTTTCCAAATTCGGTGATTTTACTACGAGTTTACACCGCCAGTGACATGGATCTCGGCGATCATCCTGTATATTTAATGTCGCGGTATTTGTGTGAAAAACCACTTCATACGGAAGCAATGCCATATCTCAATTTCTAATTTTTGTATAGTTTTTAACATGGATATTTGTGTGCGCTGGTAGAACCAAGACCGTTTCCTATGCAGGGTGCTAGTAACATAGTCGTTGCGATGGTGTTTTTTAATAGCAGCTCGCTTAGAATGCGATTATGTCTCTCTTCTGAAGACGCATTGGTACCACTCGCAAAAAACAAATGAGACATGTCCATCCGTCGCGGATTTTTGCTCATTAGCGTTTAGCGTGACTAGCATTCAGTTACTGGAGAAGTATTATTCTTACAAGGGAACCTCCCCATCGCATCCCCCTCAGATTTAGTTATAAGTTGGCACAGTGGATAAGCCTTGATAAACTGAACACAGATCAATTGAGAAATCAGGAAGAAGTTGTGTGGAACTGTGAAAAAATAAGCAAAATATACAAACTGAGTAGTCCATGGGCCACATAGGCAACATCATGGACCATCTGAACTCAGAAGCGCCGTGGCCCCGTGGTAGCGTGAGCAGCTGCAGACCTGGAAAAAAAAGAGGTCCTTGGTTCGAGTCTTCCCCGGAGTGAAAATTTTACTTTCTTTATTTTTGCATAGTTATTATCTGTCCGTTCGTTCATTGACGTCTCTGTTCACTGTAATAAGTTTAGTGTCTGTGTTTTGCGACCGCATCGCAAAACCGTGCGATTAGTAGACGAAAGGACGTGCCTCTCCAATGGGAACCGAAAACATTTGATCGCAAGGTCATAGGTCAACCGATTCCTCCACAGGAAAACACATCTGATATATTCTATACGACACTGGTGACGGCATGTGCGTCACATGACAGGAATATGTTGTCGACCCGCCTAACTTGTACACTTGGCGAATGGGTAAAAAGATTCTTCTACCTTGCCCGATTTAGGTTTTCTTGTGGATGTGATAATCACTCCCAAAAAAGTGATGAAAACATAAGAGTTTGCCACATAAACTGAAAATAAAATATTAAACTTTTTACTCAATGGAAGATTTGAACCAAGGACCTTTCGTTCCGCAGCTGCTCACGCTACCACGGGACCACGGCGCTCCTGCGTGCCGATTGTCCTTGATGTTGCATATCTGCCCATGAACAACTCAGTTTGTACATTTTGCTTATTTTTTCACAGTTCCACACAACTTCTTCCTGTTTTCTCAATTGATCTGTGTTCAGTTGCTCAAGGCCTATCCACTGTGCCAACTTATAACTAAATCTGAGGAGGGTGCGATGGGGAGGTTCCCTTGCTAGTAGAGGATGTCATCAGGCTGAGGCTGCAATGGTAATATTTAATTTTAAGTGCACTAATAAAACATATGTGGCTTGTTTCCTAGAACGATGCGGCAGTACTCGTTGCAGCAGTATCCCTTGGCCAGAGCAATTGACGTTTAAGGCCTATGGCGGGAGCCTTCCGAACTAGAGAGAGTGGCTAGGTCACAGGAACATAGCCCACCTAACCGTGTCGCCCTCTAGGCGGCTGAATAGGGAAGTAATACGCAGTACGTTTCGAACAGCCTTTGTGATAGGATGCGTTCTCCATGGAAATTTGAGAGATTCAGTATGGACGTGTGTTTGCGCTAGAGCATTATCCCCTCACATGTAAATTGTCCCGTTCACTGCTTCTTCATATTTTCCATCTTCGTTTGGTTGACAGAACATCGTTTGTGGTGTGTGTTGTGTGCATCTATATCGTGAAAAACAGGTGGAAGAGACGTCTGCTGGTTCTCAAGACATGAGTAACATCTTAGCTGACTTTGTAAAGTAGAAGGATGATTTGGAATCTGTCATACCATTGACATACATACTCGTTAAAAAAATATGAGTGGAACTAACAGTTTCCTCTATTTTTCGAGTTTTCTTGTAAAATTATTGCCGGCCGCTGTGGCCGAGCGGTTCTAGGCGCTTCAGGCTGGAACTGCGCGACCGCTACGGTCGCAGGTTCGAATCCTGCCTCGGGCATGGACGTGTGTGATGTCCTTAGGTTGGTTAGGTTTAAGTAGTTCTAAGTTCTAGGGGACTGATGGCCTCAGATGTTAAGTCCTATAGTGCTCAGACCCATTTGAGCCATTTTGTAAAATTCTTCACAGACGCGAAAAGTTTCTAGCTACTGCTGAGTGATTGATATTGAGAACTATGGTGTAAATGTTATGATATTCTGGCAAACCATTTGAAAA
The DNA here is from genome assembly GCF_021461385.2 of Schistocerca piceifrons. Classification (NCBI taxonomy): domain Eukaryota; kingdom Metazoa; phylum Arthropoda; class Insecta; order Orthoptera; family Acrididae; genus Schistocerca; species Schistocerca piceifrons. The sequence goes on from NC_060144.1 coordinate 138,695,034, forward strand.
TACGTATGCTCTTGTAAACCCAGAATCTGGAGATGGCTGTAGAAAGCATGGCAGGAAGCAAGCAAGCAGGTCAGGCTTTCTCTTGTGAATATTGTGTGTTCAGGTATCTCCTATAACAGGATACCAGCCCATTGCTAGGGTAGTCAGTCGGTGGGGCTGCCTCCTTGAGGTCTCCTGACCTGTTTGTTTCCTGTCAGGTTTTCCTCCCTTAGCCGAAGATAAAAGTTTTAACGCTCCCGGTACTCGCCTTTCTCTCGTCTGCTCCACCCCTAATGAGGGAGTGCATTGCGCAGGAGCTACGTGATTTTCAGTTTTGTGGGCATGGGAGCTGGGTCTGCTGGCACAGTTGCTAAGTGATCACAGAAGCGCTATGTGGTGTTTTACTACTCCAACGTACTCGGCATCCGCTGGGACTCTCGAGACCGCGAGACCGTACCAGTCTTTAGCCCTCATTAAGTGTAGGGAAGGTTAGCGAGGAACCGGCGAAACAATCACACTATATATATATATATTTTATCAATTTTACGTGCATCGAAAAATGTGTTAACGTGTTGTCATTGATAGTGAATTGAACGACGAATACCTATCACAGTGCGACGTTTCTCGCTACCATAGCAGCATTTAAAAAACTGCAAAGCTCATAGCTCACAAATTAACTAAATGCAATTATTCACGAATTATGCGTCACCGCATTTCGTGTAAATTGACCGTCTGGCATTTCACACGCGGTTCGCACAAATCAGTACGCTATCGAATTGTAATTACGTGGGATATAGTGCGATACATCCGTCAGCAATATTAAAAGCTTGTGACCGTGACCTTTGCTAGAAAAGTGTAATCAGATCAAATTGACTGTGGAGATTGATACCAACAAATAACTTCTACAAGGCAGTCATTGAAGAAATACGGGAACCAACCACATTTTACATATCTTTATGTATTCCAAGACACGATTCGGGCTTTTGTCGACAGCATTTTCAACGCTGCGGCTACCTTTTTAACCTGCAACTTGTAAGAGGGAAGGTCATGAGGTTTTCACTATCCCCACGAACAAATGGAGTTACATAATTTATTTTTTGTTTGTTTGCAGATAATTTACCAGGCCAAAGTACCACCATTACGGAGCCATAATAAAATGGCGCAGCACATTAATAAACTGGAGTACAGAGCTTATTTACTCGCACATATGTAATAAACAATATCCAGAAGCACACAAAATAAGTGGTAATTACAGCGAATAATCGATAGACTGCGTAGAGCGTCTACATCTACTCTTTGTTTCCAGCTCAGAGACACTGCGAAGAATCATTGAGTTTGCACTGTATACCTTACACATAAAGTATGTAGCAGATGATCCATTATCCACAATGTTTCCTCCGCCCCCTCCATCCCCAAATGTTAACGATATTTTAGGTCAAAACGTATGTGGCGCCCTAAACTAGTGGTGTCTTGAGGTTCAGTTGGAGGCATGGGCTGTGGCAATTGCAGACTAGGTGTCTCCGGTATTCTTGTGGAATTACAACTGAAGCAGCATCTCGATGCTAACTCGGGTCAAGGCTGGCTTGAACCTGTCGACGCATATTGTGACAGAAGGACCACTGATATTTACCTCACACGTTTTGTCGTAGCGTGCCAATACCGTGTATGCGCCATGTATTGGGGGGGGGGGGGGTGGGGGAGGGGGGGGGTGGGAGGGGGGGGGGGTGGCTGGAGAGGTTTTCGAATAGCATTGTGTCGGACGAAAACCTGTTTGCCAGACTAAATCTCAGTAAACAAATGGTCTTCGGACAGTGAGGATGGAGCTTATGAAACCGCAAGCGAAGATGTTGTGCAAAGCCCGTGTCTTCAGGAACTCTGTTTGATGTATCAGCAAAGAAGTATGCCGGTAGACGAAGTGGCTGTCCCTACACTGTCAGCTGTTGCGTTCAGATCTGCTTTGAAGACTGTCCGGAGGCCTAGTAGAACAATTCATAGGTTGTCAGTCCAGAGCTATGTGGCATGACATGTGAGCGAAGCTGTTAACTGCCGATGCACGAGACCATTGGCGGCGTGAGAGACGAGGGTTCGAATACGGTTCATGCCGAACAGCGATGATAGTGGTTTAATGAGCCAGGACTGCAAATGTTTGCCGTGACCAGTAGATACATGGAGGGGAATGCCGAAGCGCCGGACCCACGCAAGGAAAAATTCCTTTGTAGTGCTATGTTCAAGCTCGGCATTCGGTGTGTCGGATCAGTAAGCCTCACAGTGTTTCAAGGCGTGCTATCAGCTGGCTGTCTCTTTCCTGGGCGTTGGAAAGTGCTACGAAGTTCCTTCGTGACAGTGTCAGTGCGAGATTGTGCATCTCCTGGTCCATTCTGCTCACCATCAACATGCTGAATATATGTTTTAAATTGCACGATGAAGTCTGGACGCTGTAATTGGCGCAGTGATGCATTTTCTGGCTTCTGGCGGAAAGCAGACAGCGTGGCTAATCGTCTCTAAAAAAGTGTAAATTGTCTAACTTTTGATTGACGTATACGCCGCATAGAGTTCGCAGTTGTATCTTGTCCAATTTACTTGTGAAGCTGTAATTTATCGCTAAAGAAAGCTAGAGGCTGTCAGTAGTATTGCACATGTTGCTGTAACACGGCTCCAATTGCAGCTGATGATGCATCTACCGTAACTGTGAGAGGTGCGTTAGGAAGCTTTTACTCTGGCCAATGATGCTTTCTTTTTATCAGTTGACTGTAGCGTGTCTCCACGTTTAAGTTAACTTTTTAACATTTCGTTGAAGTGTGCTGCCAACAACGTGTGGTTGTGCACAAAACTTTGATAAAAGTTTGCCAAGCCCAAGAAAGGGCGCAATTCTTATTGTAGCGGGTTAGGGAAACTGAGAAATAGCTTTCACTCCATCTTCAGGTGACAGGATTCCTTATTCATTGATACCCAAGGGCTTCTATTTCTATTGCTTCGAAGACGCAGTTTTGCTGGTTAATCACTAAATCATGTTCTTGTAGTCCAGTGAATAGTTGCTGCAGATGTGCTAAATGCTCTGCCTCATTAGATGACATCACAATCAGTTCATCAATGTAGACATAACCACGTGGAGTGAAGAGGCCGAACTCCTAAATGAGAAGCGAGAACTCTTCCTTTGTGGCATTTAGTTTTTCTGGATGCAGATGACGTGGCTGGGCATGAACTGGAGGTCCTGATGTAGTAACAACGCGATCTACTTGTGGGTGTAGCATCAGTGATGCAGTAGGCGATGACTTCAGGGAACTGATGGAGCACGTAGTTGTATGGTGATTCACCTTCAGTCACTTTAATGCCACCGTAGTTCCCATGATTAGACACCCGTGCTGTAGTATCAAGCAGGCAGATCTGGAAGAGGACTCTAAAAATATAAGAAGTCCATTCCAACAGTCGGCTAGGCAAACTTGCAACAATGAATCTCTACGTGAATTCAGGTCGAAAATTTAAGTTTAGGTGTAAGTTAGTGTATCCTTAAGTACCGGTGGGAGATCCATTCTCAATATAGAAGTAACTACCATCGGTATTCCGCCATGGAAGACGAGAAGAGGTATAAACTGAGAGATCAGCACCAGCATCAAAGAGAAAATAGTTTGGTAGAGTGCTCTGTTATGAAAAGTCAACGGCTGTCCGGCTTAAAATCAGTCGCAGTCGCTATTGATTTCTAACAGCGTTTGCCTTGTCATTCGGTGGTCGACACTGCCGAGATTCAGCTCCAAAAATTTTATGATGCCGACAGATATTCGCCATGGTGGGCGAACACCCGTTTCTGCTGGGAGAGCGTCGCCGTCGCAAAGGTCATGAGGAGTGCCGTATTTACAGTACCGCGGCTTGGTTAGACAGTTCAGCCACTTGGGTTTCCAGTGCATCCAGAGAAGTCGCTGTTCTAGCAGAGATGGTTGCTCCCTCGACTATTCGGTCAACAGGTTGAACGAGAACGTCGAAGACACCAGCGCAGATTGTGAGTCCTTACTTTGCATTCGCAGGTAAGCGCGAGAGCCATATATTCTGCAGAATATCTTCATAACTCCGTTGCAACCCAGCGTGCGAAGACGGCGAATTAGTTGAGTTGGTTTGTGGTCTCGGAGTTCAATGCGTAGCAATTTTTCAAGTCATCTAACATCTGCATGCAAAAAGTACGTTACAAGCACACGCTAAACAAGAGTAATTTTCTGTGCTTGTTGGTGAAGCTAGGAAGTCTTGTACATCGGTAGCAATTTGCTTGTTAAGCATAGCCACCACATAAGTGTATTTAGTATCGTCCGAAGTGATGTGACCCAAAACAGATTGGCTCTGAAGTTAGGCGGGTACTGGATTATCCGGCCAGAAGGGATGGCCTTTCATCGAAATAGGACTAAGGATCACATTTGCCGCTAGTAAGTGAGTGCCTGCAGGTTTCCGTATACTATCATTGTAGGCGTTGATCTCACTCCGCTAGCCTTCACGAGTGATTCTGTGCGGCCCGATTGACGCGAATTCTTTCTTAAGGTGCATTTTATTGTTCCTGCTCGCAGTTCAGTTTGGCAAGAGATGCGACGGTTCCAGCGCAGTATTCAGAAACTCGGGGTCACCAAATTTTGTCGTAATATTTAATTGCAACGGGTAATCCTAAGGCTGCTAACAACGTCTGTGTCTCTTCTTTGTTTTCAGTTCGTTTCATAACAATACTCGCAAATGTGACGTCATTCTGAAGTCGCACAAGATACCTATGAACGAATGATCAGCTATCGCCGTTAGTTAGCATTCGATAGAGCCCTCTCACAAGATTTCATGCGCGTGTACCGGAGATTTACAAAAACACGTCATGCTTGGAATGATTTTTTACAATTATTGCTATAATAAAATGTCACTAATGACTTATCGGAGGTTAAAAAAATGGTTCAAATGGCTCTGAGCACTATGGGACTTAACATCTGAGGTCATCAGTCCCCTAGAACTTAGAACTGCTTATACCTAACTAACCTAAGGACATCACACACATCCATGCCCGAGGCAGGATTCGAACCTGCGACCGTAGCGGTCGCGCGGTTCCAGACTGAAGCGCCTGGAACCGCTCGGCCACACTGGCCGGCGGAGGTTAATACCTTCATAGTAGAGAGCTCTCTTAGGAGTGAGTTGTTATCGTCAATATTTCATAAATTAAGAATGAAATAGACTTTTTTTATAATTTGCAGTATGCCGTTTCAGTGTAACAGAGCACTGAAAATTTATCACAAACTTATCTCCATTATCATTAAATGTCACTTAATAACGCATCAGCGATACAAGCCTTAAAAAAATGGAAATGAGCGTTTGGCGTTATTGGCCGGGAGGCCCCTTGCGGGGCAGGTCCGGCCGCGTTGGTGCAGGTCTTATTACATTCGACGCCACATTGGGCGACCTGCGCGCCGGATGGGGATGAAATGATGATGAACACGACACAACACCCAGTCCTTCAGCGGAGAAAATCCCCGACCCAGCCGGGAATCGAACCCGGGCTCGTAGGACGGCAATCCGTCACGCTGACCACTTTTTTTTCGATATTGTGCGTTGCATTTGTTCGGTTCGGATCTCCCATGACACCCGTTCAAGTTCAGTGTTGAGCCGTTGACTCAGTGTTTTATTACAGAGGGCAGCTAACCCTCTGACCGAACACGATGAGCTACAGTGCTGGCACCACTCAGCTATCGGGGCGGACACAAGCCTCAAAGATAAAGTACGATAATCACGGCCGGAGATAAACATCACATGGCCAAGTATCAGCTAATAAATAATGTCGCGGTTTTTCGATTCGAAAGTTGTTGGTTCGCGTAGCGTTACATGCAATTTTTTTCATCTTAGTGTTTTTAACATGTGCTGTTACTTTCTTATGAATGTAATACAAGTGTATTCTGCAATATTGGATGTTATTTACATTCACTCTGATCTGAGAAAGAAGGACGAACCAAATATTTTGCATTTTACGAGTATGTAGTTAGGAAGCAACCTAAGAGGACAGCTTAAAGTGCTGTAAGTGAAACGGGGAGCATTAACGTTAATATTCTTCCTCGTAACAAAGAATTCGCTGTTTGTTTACGAATTTGTGAAGTTTTCCGAGGGTGCGGTTAGGCAGGACCTTAAGAGTACAGCTGTAATTGCTGCGACTAAAACGAGCTGTAAGACAATTTCTATTTTTTCTTCTCACGAATATTTATCTCTTTTTGTTTCCGAATATGTAGCGACTTCCGAGTACGCAGTTAGGCAGGAACCTAATATGAGAACTTAAATTTCTACGAGAGAATCGAGGAGCAACAATATTCATATTCTTCTTTGTCACAAAGTCAATAGCCGATCATGCGGCCGTCGATATTGCGCATGGCATCCAAACGCGACTTTTGAGAGGAATTGTGAAACGAGCATTACCCTTATTTCAGTGCGCGAAGATTAAGAGAGCTCACACTGTACACTGCACACATGAAATATGTTGCAGACAATTAACTGTCCACATACATTTTGATTCGCTGTTTTACTGATGTACGGATAAATTCATCTTTCCGACACAATACAAAAAAATGTAACATGGAACAACATGCAGCTCATCCCAGTACTTATATTTGTTGTTGGTTAAAGTACATTTAAGGAAACTGGAATGTAGAGAGCTTCTAGGTTCGAACACATTGTGAATTGCTTTTAATAGGAATATAACTGTCACAGAAAACGAAGACAGTACTTTTCAGTATAAAAGACACACTGGGGACTAATATACTCGTACGTTTAAAGATTTAGTGTCCTGCAAAGACTATACTGAAGAAAGACTCGGCAGAGTGAGCAGTAGAGAGATTTATGCAAATGGAGAAAATTATCAATGGTATCTCAAGTTTCCCCGTAGTGATTTATAGAACGTATTTTTTTTTCGAGTTGTGTAGTTATGTAACATATTTGATTGCCGAAAATGAATTCGGAGTTTAGATTGATCGTGGGTTCCCATAACTCATATAAGTTCATCTCAGCCCGCAAAGAAGCCGAATAGTCCATTTGTATACAATCACTGTTTCCGAAGAAGCTCCGTTCTCTTCAATATGTAAGTCACTGCATGAAAAATTAATTTCAGAAACAGTGTTACAGTTTCTCTTGTCATCAACACGCGAGATAAAAGTCATGAGGAGCATAACAGGGATGACGACATCTACATCTACATCCATACTCCGCAAGCCACTTGACGGTGTGTGGCGGAGGGAACTTTGAGTACCTCTATCGGTTCTCCACTCTGGATGTTTCAGTTTACATTACCGTCACGTAACTCAGTCACAGAGTAGCAAAGAGCTTCTATATGTGGTTCCAAAACAGTAAAAAAATTCTTCACTCGCGTTAAAATACCCTCAGATTCTGCAAAAGGAAAGGAAAAAGCCATTCTCTGTTTAAAATATGCTGTACAGGTCTCCCGCCCTCAACGCATGCATTGTGTTGTTAGGATGCCAGATATCAGTTTGTGGGATACAGTTTCAGGCCTGTTGCACTTGGTCGGTCAATACAGCGACGGTTAATGCTGTTTGTAAATGACGCTGGAGTTGTCGTCCGGTGATGTGCAATATGTGCTCTGGTCTAGCAAAGCAACATGTCGACACTCTGTAGAACATGTAGGATTACAACAGCAGTAGGTGAGCCAGCGTTATCCTGTTGGAAAACCACAGGGTTCTGGGTTCGATTCCCGGCTGGGTTGGAGATTTTTTTTTTCTGGCCGTGGTGTCTGTCCTCATCATTTCATCATCATCATCATTCGTGACGGTGGCTAGATTGGACTTTGGAAAAAGTTAGACTGGGTACAAAGTGGGAGTTTGTACAGGCGCTGATGACCGCGCAGATGAGCGCCCCATAAACCAAACATCATCATCATCGTCATGATCATCATCCTGTTGGAAAACACCTCCTGAAAACGCTGCTCATGAATGGCAGCACAACAAGCCGAATCACTAGACCTAAGCACAACTCTGCAGTCAGGTGCGTAGGATAATCGCGAGAGTTCTCCTGCTGTTATACAAAATAGCACCCTAGACCATACGTCTAGGTGAAGGTCCAATGACTCTAGTATACAGAGAGGTTGCTTGCAAGCCCTCAACTGGCCTCCTTTTAACCAACACTTGGACATCACTGACACCGAGGCAGAACCAGCTGTCATGAGAAAACACCACAGATCTTTGTGCTGTTTTCCAATGAGCTCTCGTTTGACACCACTGAAGTAGCGAAACGCAATGGTTCGAGGTCAGTGGAATGCAGTCTACAGAACCTCTGGCTCGGAGCTATCCTTGAAGCAACCGATTTCTGATAGCTCGTTGTGTCACTGTGGTGCCAGCTGCTGCTCAAATTGCTGCTGCAGATGCAGTTAGATGCGCCAGAACCACACTCCGAACACGATGGTCTTCCCTCTCGGTAGTGCCACGTGGCCATCCGTAGCCTTTATTCTCTCCAAGCGACGAACAAATAGCAAAATGATTAAAAAACAATGGAAAGCCGTACATTCCCGTGTCCGCAGCTCGTGGTCGTGCGGTAGCATTCTCGCTTCCCACGCCCGGGTTCCCGGGTTCCCGGGTTCGATTCCCGCCGGGGCTAGGGATTTTCTCTGCCTCGTGATGACTGGGTGTTGTGTGTTGTCCTTAGGTTAGTTAGGTTTAAGTAGTTCTAAGTTCTATGGGACTGATGACCATAGATGTTAAGTCCCATAGTGCTCAGAGCCATTTGAACCATCGTACATTCCCGTGACCACCGCTGGCAGCAACCATGTACAGTGGCTACGTTCCAGCAACGTCTTTCTGTAATATCGCAGAAGCAACATCCTAGTCCTATTAGACGGCCTCGTTCAAACATAGTGTGGTGTTGATAATGGCATCTTTGTCGCCGCAAAGGCTTTCTTGAGTAACATGAACTCAACGCGTCCAATCTCACAGGTAACTTACGCTCATGACAGTTACAGCGAGCATTTAAAGCAAACCTGATATGCATTCTCGCAGTGGCTCTACTAGCATCACTCTTACGCGATGTGCACGAAATTTGATTAGACGTCATCGTTCAGATGTAGAAACACGCCTACCAACTTTTCTTTAAATCGTACAACGCCTTCTTGGTGTTACAACTTATTTTCCGTCAGTGCGTTAGTTATCTTTCTACGAAATTATTCCGCTCCACGCGGGAGCTCAGCACCGTCTCTCCTTCATACATCAAGACGGCGCGTGTCTACCACAGGTGGGGGACTGTTGCCCTTATACAACACGACAGTGCCCCGTGTAAGAAAAGCCCCGCTCAGGTTTAAAAGTTCCAGAAGGAGTACAATTTCTATACGTTACAATCTCAAAAGTAGCAGAACTCCGTACATAGAGAGTGTCACAAATAAATTTTCATTGTAAGTCTACGCTTGGCCGGCTGGTCGAATCGTACGATATCCAGATTTGTAGGGCATTTGGATGTGACACTAACCTAATGTTGTACTGCGCGAGAGCAGGCGTTCTCGTTGTCAGGGGTCTGGCCAACCACATGACCACCACAAGGGTGGACCGCTGTATGGTGCACCAAACATATCCTCACCGCCTCAGATCTGTGCCAGCAATCCGAGAACAAGTAATGAACATACTGTATCATCCCATACCATTGGTTGGAGATTAGAAGCAGTCGGATCAGAGAATTACTGCCGACTAGCGTTAGCACCGAAACACAAACGTCTGCATTTGAAGTCGTGCTGTGACTGGGTAGCATAGGATGCTGACGAATGGCGTCGCGTTATCCTCAAGAATGGTTCGCGTTTCTCCTCTACCCAGACGACCCTCATATGCGAGTAAGGCGGCTACCAGGTGAGAGATTCAATTCTTCCAATGTGCTGGAGAGGCACAGCGATGTTACTTCCGGCGTCACGGTGTGAGGAACCATCAGGTTCAACTCCAATTCACTGCCGTTTGTTGTCGAGGAAACTCTGACAGTACAACAAAAAGTTACGGATATTATGCGTCCTCATGGTGTTACATCTCACGCAACAGTATCGTGATGCCATTTTTCAACAGGACAGTGCTGCACCCGGCACATGTCTCTATGAACTGTCTGATGCTGAGTTTACATCCACATCTACATCTACGTGATTACCCTGCTATTCACAATAAAGTGCCTGTCAGAGGGAACAATGAACCACCTTCATGCTGTCTCTCTATCGTTCCACTCTCGAAAGGCACGCGGGAAAAACGATCATTTAAATTTTTCTGTGCGAGCACTGATTTCTCTTATTTTATCGTGATGATCATTTCTTCCTATATAGGTGGGTGCCAATAGCATGTTTTCGCAGTCGGTGGAGGAAACTGGTAATTGAAATTTCATGAGAAGATGCCGTCGCTACGAAAAACGCCTTTGTTTTAATGATTGCCACTCCAATTGACGTATCATATCTGTGACACTATCTTCCCTATCTCGCGATAATACAAAACGAGCTGCCCTTCTTTGTACTTTTTCGATGTCATCCGTCAGTCCCGCCTGATGTGGATCCCACACCGCACAGCAACACTCCAGAATATGGTGGAGAAGCGTAGTGTAAGCAGTCTCTTTGGTAGACCTGTTGCACCTTCTAAGTGTTCTGCCAATGAATCGCAGTCTTTGATTTGCTCTACTCGCAATATTATCTACGTGATCGTTCCAGTTTAAGTTATTTGTAATTGTAATCCCTAAGTATTTAGTTGAATTTACACCCCGCAGATTTGTGTGACTTATCGCGTAATCGAAATTTATCTGATTTCTTTTAGTGCTCATGTGAATAACTTCACACTTTTCTTTATTCGGGGTCAATTGCCACTTTTCGCACCATACAGATATCTTATCTAAATCATTTTGCAAGTCGTTTTGATCATCTGATGACTTTACAAGACGGTAAATGACAGCTTCATCTGGAAACAATCTAAGGCGACTACTCAGATTGTCTCCTACGTCGTTAATACAGATCAGAAACAATAGAAGGCCTATATCACTTCCTTGGGGAACGCCGGATATTGCTTCTATTTTACTCGAGGTCTTTCGTTTATTACTACGAACTGTGACCTTTGTGACAGGAAATCACGAATCCAGTCGCACAACTGAGACGATATTCCGTAGGCACGCAGTTTGGTTAGAAGACTCTTGTGAGGAACGGTGTCGAAAGCCTTCTGGAAATCCAAAAATATGGAATCAATTTGACATCCCCTGTCGATAGCACTTATTGCTTCATGAGTATAAAGAGCTAGTTGTGTTTCACAAGAACGATTTTTTCTGAATCCATGCTGACTGTTGTTGTTGGGGTCTTCAGTCCTGAGACTGGTTTGATACAGCTCTCCATGCTTCTCTATCCTGTGCAAGCTTCGTCCATCTCCCAGTACCTACTGCAGCCTACACCCTTCTTAATCTGCTTAGTGTATTCATCTCTTGGTCACCCTCTACGATTTTTACCCTCCACACTGCCCTCCAATACTAAATTGGTGGTCCCTTGATGCTTCAGAACATGTCCTACCAACCGATCCCTTCTTCTGGTCAAGCTGTGCCACAAACTCCTCTTCTCCCCATTTCTATTCAATACCTCCTCATTAGTTATGTGATCTACCCATCCAATCTTCAGCGTTCTTCTGTCGCACCACATATCGAAAGCTTCTATTCTCTTCTTGTCTAAACTATATATCGTTCATGTTTCACCTCCATACATGGCTACACTCCATACAAATACTTTCACGAACGACTTCCTGACGCTTACATCTATGCTCGATGTCAACAAATTTGTCTTCTTCAGAAACGCTTTCCTTCCCATTGCCAGTCTAAATTTTATATCCTCTCTACTTCGACCATCATCAGTTATTTTGCTCCCAAAATAGCAAAACTCCTTTAGTACGTTGTCTCATTTCCTAATCTAATTCCCTCAGCATCACCAGACTTAATTCGACTACATTCCATTATTCTCGTTTTGCTTTTGTTGATGTTCATCTTATACCCACCTTTCAAGACATTGCCCATTCCGTTCAACTGCTCTTCCAAGTCCTTTGCTGTCTCTGACAGAATTATAATGTCATCGGCGAACCTCAAAGTTTGTATTTCTTCTCCATAGATTTTAATACCTACTCCGAACTTTTCTTTTGTTTCATTTGCTGCTTGCTCAATATACAGATTGAAAAGCATCGGGGAGAGGCTACAACCCCGTCTCACTCCCTTCTCAACCGCTGCTTCCCTTTCATGTCCCTCGATTCTTATAACTGCTATCTGCTTTCTGTACAAATTGTAAATACTCTTTCGCTCCCTGTATTTGACCCCTGCCACCTTCAGAATTTGAAAGAGAGTATTCCAGTCAACATTGTCAAAAGCTTTCTCTAAATCTACAAATGGTAGAAACGTAGGTTTGCCTTTCCTTAAGTCGTAGGGTCAGTATTGCCTCACGTGTTCCAACATTTCTACGGAATCCAAACTGATCTTCCCCGAGGTCGGCTTCTACCAGTTTTTCCATTCGTCTGTAAATAATTCAAGTTAGCAGTTTGCAGCTGTGACTTATTATACTGATAGTTCGGTAATTTTCACATCTGTCAACACCTGCTTTCTTTGGGATTGGAATTCTTATATTCTTCTTGAAGTCTGAGGGAATTTCGCCTGTCTGATACATCTTGCTCACCAGATGGTAGAGTTTTGTCAGGATTGGCTCTCCCAATGCTGTCAGTAGTTCTAATGGAATGTTGTCTACTCCCGGGGCCTTGTTTCGACTTAGGTCTTTCAGTGCTCTACCAAACTCCCATTTCATCTTCATCTACCTCCTTCCATTTCCATAATATTGTCCTCAAGAACATCGCCCCTGTATAGACCCTCTATATACTCCTTCCACCTTTCTGCTTTCCCTTCTTTGCTTAGAACTGGGTTTCCATCTGAGCTCTTGATATTCATGCAAGTGGTTCTCTTTTCTCCAGAGATCTCTTTAATTTTCCTGTAGGCAGTATCTATCTTACCCCTCGTGAGATAAGCCTCTACATCCTTACATTTGTCCTCTAGCCATCCCTGCTTAGCCATTTTGCACTTCCTGTCGATCTCATTTTTGAGACGTTTGTATTCCTTTTTGCCTGCTTCACTTAATGCATTTTTGTATTTTCCCCTTTCATCAATTAAATTGCGTATCTGTTCTGTTACCCAAGGATATCAACTAGCCCTCGTCTTTTTACCTATATGTCAATAAATCGTTTTCTTCGAGGTACTTCATAATGTTCGAATACAGTATATGTTCTAAAACCCCACTGCAAATCGACGTTAGTGATGCAGGCCTGTAATTCAGCGGATTACTCTTACTTCTCTTGTTGGGTATTGGTATTGGTATTACTCCAACAAGATCCCCAGCTCTGTCCTAGATGGAACGTGTGTGGTACCAGCTCGTTTGTCAGCTCCATTTCGGTGCCAATATCCGGGATTTAAAGGTCCTACAATAGTTGTGGGTAAGCTTGCGTCAGGAGTGGATACAATGGCCTTATGATATCCTTCCCAGCAGTGCATATATTCAGGCCAGTGCGGGTACTGAAATAACGTCACACACCCTCTCAGTCCGTGAAGTTTCATTTCGTTTCCTCGTCCCCTTCTTTTTTCGTCAGGCAGTATAAGTAAGTGCCCTACTCTTAGTCAACGTTAAATTTAGCAGACATTAGCGTAAATACGTCGCTGGACAGCGACAAAATCGTCCGAGACGCAGGTAGGGGAAAGCGGGCCGGAGAAGGTCACACGGGCCTTTACGTCAGCCGGCAGGTTGCTGCATCCCAGCTGCACACGATCGATGGCCGGTCGCTGGCGCCGGAAACGTGACACGGCAGCCCTCTCCGTGTGTCAGGGGCCATTAATATTACGAGCAACACATTTCGCGTCCCGTGGGCTTCAGTAACCGAAATGCAGGTCGTAGGTGCCCGTAGAAAAATAATTAAAAACCTAGAACGGCGAACAATATGTTGTGTTTCACGTAAGCTCTTGGGGGAAACGTGAAGATATTGAACTAATATTTTACGCTGAATGATGAAAATTCACCACTGAAAAGTTTCTGCGCACGAAATGTCAAGAGGATTTATGGTTACTAACGCTGCAGATTCAAATAACACTTTACGACCAGTAAGGAACTTTTTAAGGGTTCAAATATTGTACACTTACTTCTTCATCTATATATACATACATACATCGAAAAATGTTACTTAAAAATAAACAGTCTTAAACTAGATTAATCTAGAACACTTTGTTTTTTACTGTAGCTGCCGGTGTGGCATTTGGGGGGAAGGAGGGGGGCAGTGTATATCTAGAAATCGAAGTCAGTTATGTCTTCTGCTGGTTTTCTTCTTTGTTGTTGACTATGTATATCACAGCCTGTATCGGATGCAGATAGATTTTCATCAGTTACGTGTTACGAAAATAGTGTGAAAGGCTTTTATATGACAGTTGATCACTTACAGTTACATCATCTTGCTGCTTCACTTACATCATTGATGTAATAAACGCTCACCCAAATGCTGCAAGATTTGTAAACTCAGTTGCCACTGTTCATCGTAAGGATATGAAATGTAATATCACCAGCAGGGTAATGCAAAAACTCGCAGTGCATTTATCTCCACAAATACCTGGACTAACTTGCCCAGCTGTGTCACATATTCAGTATGTCTAGGACCCGCCTCCAATCAGCAGTCTCCATGAAGTGACACAGCATTTGTTGCAGGCATGGCAAAAAATTAGTCAAGGTTATATTCGGAACCTGTTTGCTTCTGTTCCTCAACCAATGCAGCTGTGTATTCATGCGTATGAGGACAAGCTTAACATGGACATGTTGCGAACGAAATACAACTTCTATCATTTAATTTTTTGATGAACATCTAGAAAATGTTTGGGAAATGTAGGACGTTTTCTTCATAATGTAATGCTTTCCATTTAGTCTAGTTCATTTCCAGTCCTAGCAGCCTCTATTCGATCTTTAGCGTTCGGCTAGAAGCAGTTTAGACTTACGATCCATAACACTTTACTTAGCCGTAAGTCGTTTAGGAAATAGAGGGCGTGGCAGTAGTCGGCAGCTGGGCGTGCCTCGCATTTCACCCTCATTGCCCCAGTTCCGTCGGTCCGTTACTTAACTTTATGTGAAACGTAGTTTTTAAGGGAAAGCCGTTTTTAAATATTACGACCGGTGAACTGCAGTCGGTAATCTTCGCGTGCGCACTGAGTATGCACGGGTCTATCAGTTGTACTACAGTATTCGTTAGTGATTACGTTTATTTGCGCTTCTTTAATCTTTAGCTCACGATGTGTGGTCCCTCATACCGAGCTAAAATTTTACAACTCGCTTTCCAACGTCATTTCTGGCGGAATGCTTATATACAACCCCCGCACTCCTTAAACTGTGCCGGCCGGTGTGGCCGAGCGGTTCTAGGCGCTTCAGTCTGGAACCACGCGACCGCTACGGTCGCAGGTTCGAATCCTCCCTCGGGCATGGATGTGTGTGGTTTCCTTAGGTTAGTTAGGTTTAAGTAGTTCTAAGTTCTAGAGGACTGATGACCTCAGAAGTTTAGTCCCATAGTGGTTAGAGCCAGCCCCTTAAACCGTCGCCCAGATACTGTTTTGCTGTCAGTTGCATTACCGCCTTCTTTGCTTGTTTTGACACACGTCATTCACACGTGCTAGGGTCTCCTAGACCACGCCTCATGAACTACGTACCTACTTTGTTTTAGTATAGTACAAGGTGTGTACACAGGAACGTGTCAATGTTAACACTCCTAAGTGTGATGAAATTGCTAGTCGGTGGATGGATGAAGATGTCAGTGATGTAAATCAAGAAATAGACGATGAAGACAACAGTCAGTAATCACAGTTCTGTTACAGGAGGGTCATTCAGAGGAAGAACATCAAAACAACTGTGGTGTATTTTTCTGTTTCTCGAATAAAATACTTAGTGTTAGTTGCAATAAAATGTTCTGAACTATGATGAAGAAATCCCAGCACTGAATGCCACTTTTGCCGACTTGCACTTTGTACCTATAGAGAACTTTTACGTGCAAGTTTAAGCCTTTTAATTTAGTTTTATGCGAAAATTTACTTGCTACAAAGAGACGATAACTCCTCGGAACATAAATTTCAGTTCTATAACAG
Organism: Schistocerca piceifrons; assembly: GCF_021461385.2. Lineage (NCBI taxonomy): Eukaryota > Metazoa > Arthropoda > Insecta > Orthoptera > Acrididae > Schistocerca > Schistocerca piceifrons. The sequence continues at coordinate 138,711,129 of NC_060144.1, forward strand.
TTCGTTTAAGTGAACTGTTTTGAAACCTGTAGAAAAGTATGTGATTTTGAGTTGTAAATAGTAAAATACTGCAGGCTTTATTCAGGCCAAGAAATCAACAAGGAGTATTTCAGAAACACTTAAATCTGGGTTTACACGCGGGAGCCCCCGAGATCTCACCTCGTACTGTACGTTACTGGAAATTCACCTCGTGTGTTAAGGGTTAAAACAACTCGGTTAACTACATCCGTTTATGAAACACGAACATTGATTCGTTTTCTGCGTGAAAAATAGATGGAGGTGGTCGAAATCCATTGGCAGATACGTGACATTTATCGACATAGCACTACAGCTGACGGTATGATAAGAATTTGGATTACACTGTTTAAAGATGGGCGCAATACTGTACATGGTGAAGCGCGAAGTGTAGGACCCTCTGTCATCACTGAAGACGTGTGACTGAAACGTGATGGGCAGTTCAAGAAAACTGCAGCTTCACCATTTCATTTTTATGTCATGAGTTTTTAAAGTCTTTTGAGAATTTTAAGAAACACTAAAATTATCAGAACCTGTCTCATACTAGGCGGCGAATATTGTAACTGAAGTGCACAAAACCAATCGAGTACTCAGTACTTCGAATTTATTGAATGAGAATGATGTATATTTAAAGCGAACTCTCACTGAAGGCGAAGCATGTATGCCTCGTGTTACATCAGAAACCCACCCCCTCATACCCAGCCCCCAAAAAGTAAGTAGAGAATGCTAACTGTGTATTTTTCGCCTCAGGGCAACATAAGACTTACATCGTGATACCTCAACTAAATTACATGGATCTATCCAAGTCTTAATGAGTGGTAAGCACAGTGAAGGGATTTGTTTCCTTCATGACGTAGCCCAACCATATGTGGCTGAATGATGCAAGAGTTCACAGCTTCATATGGTTGGGAATGACTTGACATCCGTCTGTATAGATGTGACCAAGCGCCCGGTGATTACCATATCGTTATGAACTTGGAAAAATAAAAAAATAAAAACTTATATACGGTCACCACCACAACAACGATGCTGACGATGATGAAAATTATCTTTAAAAAAAGCGAAAAACTGCCAGTCGAGCAAACGCTCTGAGGATTCTGTAAAAACTTAATTATGTATATAGGCTAGAAGCGAGCAAACTAGGGCTATTGGTCACCGATGAGAAAACAATGTATATGGTAGTCTCTCGTCGACAAATGGTATGGACACCGTCAGTCATAATTTTGAAAGAGTTGAAAAATTCAAATATCGAATTCAAATACCGAATAGAGAAGACAATTCGACAAAGAATAATAAGTGCGTACCCGGTGTACTACAGTCTAAACCACCTATACATGACACGGATCGTATTCCAGAAAAGAAAGATACAGTTATACACTACTTGCCATTAAAATTGCTACACCAAGAAGAAATGCGGATGATAAACGGGTATTCATTGGACAAATATATTATACTAGAACTGATATGTGATTACATTTTCACGCAATTTCGGTGCATAGACCCTGAGAAATCAGTACCCAGAACAACCACCTATGGCCGTAATAACGGCATTGATATGCCTGGGCATTGAGTCAAACAGAGCTTGGATGGCGTGTACAGGTACAGCTGCCCATGCAGCTTCAACACGATACCACAGTTCATCAATGGTAGTGACCGGCGTATTGTGACGAGCCAGTTGCCCGGCAACCATTGACCAGACGTTTCCAATTGGTGAGAGATCTGGAGGATGTGCTGGTCAGGGCAGCAGTCAAACATTTTCTGTATCCAGAAAGGCCCGTACAGGACCTGCAACATGCGGTCGTGCATTATCCTGCTGAAATGTAGGGTTTCGCAGGGATCGAATGAAGAGTAGAGCCACGGGTCGTAACACATCTGAAATGTAACATCCACTGTTCAGAATGCCGTCAATGCGAACAAGAAGTGACCGAGACGTGTAACCAATGGCACCCAATACCATCACACCGGGTGATACGCCAGTATGGCGATGACGAATACACGCTCCAGATGTGCGTTCCCCGCGATGTCGCCAAACACGGATGCGACCATCATGATGCTGTAAACAGAACCTGGATTCATCCGAAAAAATGACGTTTTGTCATTCGTGTACCCAGGTTCGTCGTTGAGTACACCTTCGCAGGCGCTCTTGTCTGTGATGCAGCGTTAAGGGTAACCGCAGCCATGGTCTTCGCACTGATAGTCCATGCTGCTTCAAACGTTGTCGAACTGTTCGTGCAGATATTTGTTGCCTTGTAAACGTTCCCATCTGTTGACACAGGGATCGAGACGTGACTGCACGATCCGTTACAGCCATGGGGGTAAGATGCCTGTCATCTCGACTGCTAGTGATACGAGGCCGTTGGGATCCAGCACGGCGTTCCGTATTACCCACCGATTCCATATTCTGCTAACAGTCATTGGATATCGACCAACGCGAGCAGCAATGTCGCGATACGATAAACCGCAATCGCGATAGGCTACAGTCCAACCTTTATGAAAGTCGGAAACGTGTTGGTACGCATTTCTCCTCCTTACACGAGGCATCACAACAACGTTTCACCAGGCAACGCCGGTCAACTGCTGTTTGTGTATGAGAAATCGGTTGGAAAGTTTCCTCATGTCAGCACCTTGTAGGTGTCGCCACCGGCGCCAACCCTGTGTGAATGCTCTGAAAAGCTAATCATTTGCATATCACAGCATCTTCTTCCTGTCGGTTAAATTTCGCGTCTGTAGCTCGTCATCTTCGTGGTGTAGCAATTTTAATGGCCAGTAGTGCACATGTCACTAGTGCGACCGGTTGCATTGTACGGTTGTGAGGCACTGGCAGGTACACAGACAACGGAACAGCGCATTCGTGTGTTTGAGAGGAAGATTTAGCGAAAATTTATGGCAAGGTATACAATGCAGAAACTTCAAGATGGGAAAGGAGGCACAACGAAGATCTGTATTGGTGGTTTTTGAAAGCTGATATTGGGAGAGCGATTGCAAGAAGAAGACTACAGAGGGCAGGACGTGTTCTACGAGCAGGTGGCACTATCCGTAACAGAGTATTCCTACAGTAGCCAACTGGTAGACGTCCAAGAGGTCGTCCGCGAACGAGGCGGAGAGAGAGGACCTTAGCGGCCCTGGGAGAACGGATCCAACAGCCAGCACTGAAGATGCCCGAGACAGAATGGGCAAATTATTTGTATTAAATTTCTGTAATGTTACAACTATTTTGCCATGACTCGAGGATTTGATGTGTTAATCATTTCTTTCTGTTCTATTTACGTCTTCGATTTCTATATTTTTGAAATTACAATTAAATGCTGACCATTAGCTGTTTACAGGCGTTGATAAATGTCGACGGGGACAGTTGAAAATGTGTGCCCCGACCGGGACTCGAGCCCGGGATCTCCTGCTTACATGGCAGAAACTCTATGCCACTGAGTCATCGAGGATACAGAGGACTGTGCGACAGCAGGGACTTATCTCTGGCACGCTCCCCGCGAGACCCACTTTTCCAACTTACTTTTCACACACTATACTCGTTACTCGCGTCAGTCAATCTACCGATTTCCGTAAGAGTTTGAGCGATGTGAGTGGATCCGCAATGAAGAAGATCATTGGCCGGTAAGTCTTATCTATATGAAGATGGTATCTGTTCTTTTGGATATGTCCGAAAGAACCGATACCATCTTCATATTGTTTATTTTTGTCTTCTGCCGTGTGCCTAAATGGCCTGTGTATGTGCAATAAATGATGATGATGATGATATAGGTTATAGGTTTTGATGAACGAGTTTCGAGATAAAAACACAGGACCTTTCCATTGCATTGATTTATAAGCTTAAATTTTCTACACCACCAGAGGACAGTAGCCCCTAGTATTTTACATAAATTCCAACTTTACATCTCTATCCGCTCCTGAGAAAAAGGGGTCTTAACAGACGGACGTAGAGACAGACGGACAACAGAGTTATCCTCTAACGACTTCGTTTTTTCCAGTTGAGGTACAGACCCTAAAATATGGTTATGGTATACGTTTTCATACCGTAAAAAAATATTTATAAAAGCTACTTCCGTCTGTTTAATATAAGGCGGTAGTTACTTAGAAAGCACGCCCTATACTTTCAGCAGCTCTGCAATGCAGATAACCCACAAGGTCGCAATTAATCCCGGTGCCTGAGCTAATACGAAAACTATTCGGAAATAAAGAACGATAGGTCGTGAAATGGAAAAAGACAGTGAAAATCTGATAAAGGTTTTCACAGATGTGTTGGACAGTAGATGGCGTCAGGTCGCCCTTCTCAGTTCTGAGCGTACAGTGAGCGCATTAAGATTATTATTTCCATCACATAACGCACGTCCACAAAGTGGTACATAACACTGTGCGAGTCCATCAGAATATCGACAGTAGCTCCAAAAGCACTGTGATTGAGCTCCTTGCAATTTGCTGAAGCTGTTCCTCGCATTCACAGCAACGTTGTGCCCCTGCTCCTACACATGGTTGTCCACGTGACAGCCGTCCCTGCTGGCAATTGACCATCTGGATCGCACCGCACAAACTCCTTGAGGCCCCGTGGATTTGGGTCTTCAGTGGCCAGCCTTGTTTATTTCCAGATGCTGACAGCTCCCGTGGTGACTCCTTGGACCAGCCGCACCGATGGCAACCACGTGTGGCCGGGGCACTATACAATCCCCCAGCACTGGCTCACTACTTGGCAGCCTCTACTAGCAGCTGCTTCCAGCACTGGTCCATGTTGAGTTTGCCTCTTCCTCTCGGTACCGCAGACTCTTCCTCGTTCCAACATCTCCAGGCGCAGTCCGCCAGTCAGATAACCTTGGCCGTCACGCCTATGTGTGACCTCAGGATTGCCAGTCACTTACATTGTGGCAATGGTCTCCGGAAGATATTGTCAGATTCTTATTGTACCGCAGACACTCCAGCACCGCCCGTACACTCTCATAGTTGCGCAACGGCGGCGCTGACGGCGGCCACATGTTCTACAGCACCTGTGCTCGGACAACACCAATGCCGCATACCAAAGAACATCATCACTATTAGCGATAAATTAGCCACGTCAGGCCCAGTACTAAAACAAAATTGTATTATATCGAGCACAAAACACATTTTTCAAGCACAGTGGACCTCAAAAGTAAATATTTTCATGTCTACATTTGTCTGTATCACTGCTTAAAATACGGATGAAAGCACACACAGCTTGCATATTGATAAAAACTTCTAGGTTAAGCAGCACTCGCTAATGGCAAAAGTTCAATTTCTGTACCACGCTTAGCAAGCTCTATGAATCTTCAAATTAAATATTTTCATATCTAATTTGCCTGTGTAACATATGAAAATACACGCAACTCACTTTTAGGCACTAGTAAATTAATTTATAGGTTAGTACACGATCTTGCCAATGGCCATGCGGCAGTGATAACACTGCGTCCCTTCAGATCACCGAAGTTAAGTGCTGTTGGGCATGGTTAGCACTTGGATGGGTAACCTTTGAGGTTGCCGAGTCCTGTTGGCAAGCAGACCTGGTGAGGCCAATTGAGAAACCCCCTGACTGTGAAGCAGCAGATCTGGTCACGAAAACTGACAACGGGTGGGAGAGCGATGTGCTGATCACATAACCCTTCACATCAGCATCCACTGACGCCTATCGGCAAACGATGACACGGCGGTCAGTCTGTACCGTTGGGTTTTACGAGACTTTTCGGACGGAGTTTAAATGAGTTTAGTTCGAGTTTTATTGCAAAACCCACATACAGGCACTATCCTGACCTAACTTACAGCCTTAAAGTGCTCTGATAGTTATCAAAGTAAACAAAGACAAAATATCACGGTCACAAAAAGCAATAAATAATAGTGGTCTACAATTAGGCCTAAATTTTCAGTTCCCCTTTGAAATCGAAAAGAAACCCTCACTACTGGATGTTAAACGGCATTCTGTTCCATGTAGTTTACAACTTTAACAAACGAATGGTCATTAAATGTAATTGTTCCATTGGTTTTAATCACTGCATACAACTTTATAGTTGGTATATGCAGAATATACTATTTTTATGACCTCTCAAGTAGATGCAAATAGGAAGCATACATTCATTCTAAAAGAAGTTTCATGTGATCAAATAGGAGGAAGCCTTACACACAAGTGTGTAACCTCCCCACAAAAAATAATAAAATAAAAATAAATACTATGGATAGTGATTCTATTTTTAGTGTAACCTCAGAAGAAAATTGGTTCCCATTGATAACCTCCCTGCAGAAATTCATTCACATTTAACCTCCACACAAAATTTGTTTCCCATTTAATGTACTCACAAAATTCTTTTCTCATTTAATGTAAGCTCGAAACAGAAAAATTCCTAAACCTCGTAATAAAAAAAAAAAATTCAGTAACCTGGTAAATTTTGGACGACAGCAGTGCTGCGTCATGGCCCTGTAAGATCATTCTGAATAAAAAGCAAAAATTCTTACCTCGATAAAGTCGGCAACTATCTGCTCTTACAATAGCTTTTTTCGGCACAGCTCTGTGCAATGCTGGCCTATATATTTGTCATTTATGAAAGAAAGCAACTGATTTTTCTTTTGCAACAATCGGAATGATCATGGATTGGAGAAATTAGTAAATTCTTTAAGTTGAAATGAATGCTTGTTAGAAATTACTTTATATGACAAAGATTATTATTAGGACATTTTTAAAAGATTTGCATGGGAGTTCACATAACATTACTAGACATGCGCGAGGCTGCTTTTACCTTATACTATAACGCTCAGGCTCCGCCATCGCTCCACCGCGACCGGCCCAGCCAACACGATACACCAGACTGCCCGCTAGCAACAACTTACTGCTACACAGTTCCTACTGCGTACAACACTGGTCTTTGGTCTCAGATTCTCTTATAGCTTACATATCGCAGGCAGCGCGTGAGCAATCCATCTGCTCGAGTGCGCTAGTAACAAATTCCTTAATCATGGACCTCTTACAAGTGTTACACTTAAATCTGCTAGTATAAAAAAATGGCACTGTCAGATCAACAGTGAAGTATTTTTCACGGTTAACAAAGTACAAAAATGTATATCAAGAATAAATTTTAAATGTCACAATTATTCGTTGGTATTGGAAAAATACACTCTTACCACAGGCAAAATAGGGCTCTGACACACGGCACACGAGGAAAGGGAAGGTGCACATTTAACTTAAAAGTAGTGTGTCTGCATGGAAAGAAAAGCATTCCCATCTTTTCCTGGGAAATCAGGAAATGAAGCACTTGCTGCCTTGAGGTTAACAATCGTTATAGATTTAAGAGGATTTGGAGGAAGTTTAATATCAGCTGCGTCCTTTACTGTAATCAATACCTCATTGTTGTGGTTCAAAATGGTTCAAATGGCCCTGAGCATTCCGGGACTTAACATCTGAGGTCATCAGCGGCCGGCCGCTGATCAGGAATTGGTTGAAGTCAAAACATTTCAGCTCGTTGTTACTACTCCTCAACAAACTTCGGTGTTAAGATGACTAATATTAATGCAAAAGCATATTCTTGGTGTATTTGTAACCTTCAGCAGGAATTCTAGAAATTTCTGCCTTTTCTGGCTTAGAAAGGTGCAGCGGAAAGCGTGGGACAGCGACACTGTTCCACTGGAAATTTCGGAAAACACGTAACATTTCCTACGCTACGCAGATAACAGGAGGGTCAAACGTGGCATATATTGTCACCGAACTCGACTTCATCCAATCACGAACTGCAGTCGACAGCAAGCGGAGAGGATATGGATGATCATTGTTTCCCTACACACAACTTTCGTTCAGCGCTGTCAGACGCCAACCGGTTTAAACAGGACTGTACAGAACAGCTACCTACATCATTGTCTACCACATACCATCAGAGTTGCTGCCGTGCTGATCAAGGCAATGGCCAGTAATTGCTCTTCACTTGTCACTAATACCAGATTATCCATCACTTTCCACTGATCACATATGGTTTCGTGATTCCATAATATCTTTGGACGTAGTAAAATCACATTCGACCTCAAAAACGAAGGAGCGACGTTTTGCAGCAATGAACACGCCACACTGGCATTCGTGTGAGCAGCTCTGAAACCCTCATCCATTCAGATTTTCCCTAAGACGGAACGGCTGTTTCGAAGCTCGTGTCCGTTCCAAGATTAAACAATGTCTCCAAAGGAGTCGTCATCGTCGAGACGTTGAGTCGTAATCCGCCATGTCTCCCTTTTGAACTGCTACGACAGTTTCAAACAGAAACAAGATAGCACGTGAGAAGCCTTCCGAACAAACGTGCGCCACTGTCTACTCGTTTTAACTACTTTTATATATTGAAACTTCGTGGCGCATTAAAACTACGTATTCAACTGAAACGGTCATTTCTTAACGTGTACGTTTCGATTTTTATGTACATCATTGGTTCATTCTCCAGTTTTAATGAAATTATTATCGCATATGTTATTAAATTAGGTATAATGAGAAACTGAGCAATTATATTTTGTTGTCACATGTGCATATACTGTGTAAGCTATGGTTACAATATGAACTGAAAATTATACTCTCAATTAGATTAGAAATATGTTTCACTTGAGGAAAATGTTGTCAAGATTGAGGATATTTTGTTGCTGAAACAAAAGAATGCTAATTGCCGTGTCGGGAGGAGGACTTGCAGACGCGCTACGTAGAGATTTCATTTAATTGTGAGACATTTTGGTTACGAATTTAAGCTTGGACTGCGAGAAGCTTCGGAAGTGGTCACACAGAGGCCTCATCGGCTGCACTTACCTAAGTGAAGATGTAACATAAGCCATGAAGTAGCAATTATGTACACCGTATTATTATGCAAATGGAGGTTACTGCTGTATTAAACCCGAAGCTTATTAAAGATTATTAAAAGATTACGCTCGTGAATTGGAACTGTGTGGAAGTTTAATAGGTGAAATTTCTAATAATAGCTGTGAACTGTGTTAATTAGATGCCGAAGGGTATCCTATTGTAATTTGTATTTCAGGACTTTATTAAGGAGAGGTTAAGACTTTTAGCAGTCGATTGCAGTCTAATCAGTCAGAATCTGACCGATTTTACGGACCGTACATTATAAAAATGTGTGGATCTATGAGTGTACGTACGTTCAACATCTCCTCCTAAATTACGTGATCGATTTCATCCAAACTTGGTACAGCTATCATTTGCTATCTGGGACGAAGTTCTATGTGATTAGGAACCACCTACGAAAGGGATGGCGGTGGCAGTGAGGAAAAGAAGCATAACACACGGCCCGCAAATACCCACACTATATTTACCCAGTATTTGAGAATAAGAGCACATAGCGAACGGAATAATTTCAAAAGTTTACGAAAGTAAGTTTTTCTTGCTGACGTCCCCACAAAATAAAGGAAGGAATAATGGTTGTTGCTTACTACATTTTCGGCTGTTCATGCATTAAAACTGTTGCGTCAGGCACGACGTTTCAATTTATTGCTTCTTTACTACTGACTACTCTCAACACATTTTGCGGACAGTATCCACATATGCAGTTGAATGTACAAGTAGTTTCAAAATAATATCGCTGTACGACACAAAGTTTAGAAGAACTGAGCTGCATGAAAACGAAACTGCCGGGTGACATTCGCTAGAAATACAGAAATTATGTGCAAAAATACGCATGAATTATGTTAAAGAGATGTGAAACATGTCTGACACGTGCGCACACCTGTGAAGTGGCGGGCATAAATCTCCTCTTAAATAAACCCCTCGATCAATTTCAGCGAAACTTTGTACATACGCTATGTGATCAAAAGTGTTCGAACACCCCCAGAAACATACGTTTCTCATACTAGGTGCAGTGTGGTGCCACTTACTGCCAGGTACTCCGTATCAGCGACCTCAGTAGTCGTTAGACATCGTGAGAGAGCAGAATGGGACGCTCCGCGGAAGTCACGGACTTCGAACGTGGTCAGGTGATAGGGTGTAACTCGTGTCATACTTCCGTACGCGAGATTTCCATACCCATAAACATCCGTATGTATACTGTTTCCGATGTGATAGTGAAATGGAAACGTGAAGGGACACGTACAGCACAAAAGCGCACAGGCCGACCTCTCCTGTTGACTGGCAGAGACCGCCGACAGTTGAAGAGGGTCGTGTAATAGGCAGGCATCTACCCAGACCATCACACAGGAATTCCAATCTGAGTCAGGATCATTTGCAAGTACTACGACAGTTAGGAGGGAGGTGAGAAAACGTGGATTTCGTGGTCGTGCGGCTGCTCATAAGCCACACATCACGCCAGTAAATGCCAAACGACGTCTCGCTTGGTGTAAGGAGCGTAAACATTGGACGATTGAACAGTGGTAAAACGTTGTGTCGAGTGACTAATCACGGTACACAATGTGGCGATCCTATGGCAGGATGTGGGTATGGTTAATGCCAGGTGAACGTCATCTGCAGGCGTGTGTAGTGCCAACAGTAAAAATCGGAGGCGGTGGTGTTATGGTGTGGTCGTGATTTTCATGAGGGGGGCTTGCACCCTTTATTGTTTTGTGTGGCACTATCACAGCACAGACCTACACTGATATTTTAAGCACCTTCTTGCTTCCCACTGTTGAAGAGCAATTCGGGGCATCTTTAAAGACGATCGAGCTCCTGTTCATAACGCACGGCCTGTGGCGGAGTGGTTACACACCAATAACATCCCTGTAACGGACTGGCTTGCACAGAGTCCTGACCTGAATCCTATAGAACACATTTAGGGCTGTTTTGGAACGCCGACTTCGTGCCAGGCCTCACCGACCGACATCGATACCTCTCCTGAGTGCAGCACTCTGTGAAGAATGATCTGCCATTCCCAAAAAATCTTCCAGCACCTGACTGAACGTACGCCTGAGAGGGTGGAAGCTGTCATCAAGGCTAAGGGGTGGACCAACACCATACTGAATTCCAGCTTTACCGATGGAGGATGTCACGAACTTATAAGTCATTTTCAGCCTGGTGTCCGGATACTTTCAATCACATAGTGTATATAGCTTACTATCTGAAAAGAAATATTGTGGACGTAAGAATCACCAACTCCTATTGGTGTGGGGTGATAACGTGGTGATGCACGAAGGAGGAGAAGAAAGAAAGGGGTGGAGGAACTGTACAGAGAGGGCGGAGGAGATGGCCTGAGACAGTGAGACGGAGGAGATCTATATCTACATCTACATCTACATGGCTGCTCTGTAAATTACATTAAAGTGCCTGGCAGAGGATTCGTCGAACCATCGCCGCGCAGCATTAGCCGAGCGGTCTCAGGCGCTGCATTCATGGACTGTGCGGCTGGTCCCGGTGGAGGTTCGAGTCCTCCCTCGGGCATGGATGTGTGTGTCTGTCCTTAGGATAATTTAGGTTAAGTAGTGTGTAAGCTTAGGGACTGATGACCTTAGCAGTTAAGTCCCATAAGATTTCACACACACACTTCGAACCATCTTCAGAATAATTCTGTTACTCCACTCTCGAACAATGTGTGGAAAAAACGAACATCTATATCTTTCCGTGCGGGCTCTGATTTCCCTTACTTTATTATGATGATCGTTTCTCCCTATGTAAATCGGTGTCAAAAATACATTTTCGCATTCGGAGGTGATAGTTGGTGACTGAAATGTTATGAGAAGATTCCGCTGCAAAAAAAAGCCTTTGTTTCAGTGATGTCCACCCCAAATCCTGTAATCATGTAAGTGACACTGTCTCCCATATTTCTCGATAGTAAAAAACGTGCTGCTTTTCTTTGAGCTTTCCCGATGCACTCGGTTAATCCCGTCTGGTAACGGTCTCACGCCGCGTACTCCAAAAGAGGGCGGACAAGCGAAGTGTAGGCAGTGACTGTAGCAGATCTGTTGCATCTTCTGAGTGTTCTGCCAATAAAACGCAGTCTTTGGCTCGCCTTCCCCGCAACATTTCTGCGTGTTCTTTCAAATTTAAGTTTTTCATAATTCTAATTGCTAGGTATTTAGCTGATTTACGGCCGTTAGATATTATTTATTAATCGTGTCACCGAAGTTTGACGGATTCCTTTTAGCACGCATGACCTCACAATTTTTCGTCATTTAGGGTCGGCTGCCAATTTTCGCCCCATACAGGTATCTAAATCGTTTTGCAGTTGATTTTGATCTTCTGACAGCTTTACTAGGCGATAAACGACAGCATCATCAGCGAGCAATTTAAGATGGCTTCTCCGATTGTCTCCTAAATCGTTTATGCAGATAAGGAGAGTAGAGGGCCTGTAACTCTGCCTTGGGGAACGCCAGAAATCAGTTCTGTTTTAATCGATGTATTTCCGTCTGTTAGTATTTACTGTGACCTCTCTGGCAGGAAATCACGAATCCAGCAGCATAACTGGAACGGCATTCCATACGTAAGCAATTTGATTACAAGCCGCTTGTGAGATAGAGTGTTTAAAGCCTTCTGGAAATCTGAGATCAATCTGAAATCCTTTTAAATCGCCCGCTAAACCCGCTGGGCAGAACAGGTAATTACGATTGTGGAAAGGGCCAAACAGGTTGGGGTCAGTTTCACCGTCTAATTGTAATTTATTGTAATTTAATATTACTTTTACAACCAAAGCGGCACATAGCCAGACCTTTACCGAGTGCAACTCTTCCACGGCTGAAGGCCTCCAAACAAGAAACCTTAACAAATCAACAAGATAAAAATCTAGTTAAGATAGTAATAAAATAATTTAAAAAAACATCACAGCAAAGTAGATAGAACAAACATATGCAAGGTGCAGTACCTAAGGCTGAAGGCCACAATTAAGGTTCAAAATTTCAGGATGTATTACCATAAACTTTTAAAGGCAGAAGGCCACAATGTTTAAAAACAAGAAATCTTATAAATCAACAAGATAAAAATGCAATTAAAAGGCAAAATAAATTTAAAAAAAAAACATATTACAGCTAAGTGGAAGCCTCAAAGCAAAGCAGATAGAACAAACATATGGAAGGTGCAATGCCAATGGCTGAAGGCCACAATTAAGTTTCAAAATTTTAAAATATATTACCATAATCTTTTAAAGGCAGAAGGCCGCAATGTTTAAGCTTGAAAGATAAATTAAAGAATTAATTTTGGAAAATTTTTAAGAAAAAAGAAAAATAACCATAAACGTTAAATTTTAAGCAGCTGAAAACAGATAATTAAACACCGGTGGCACTCAGAAGCCTCCAGGGAGGTCGGTCTGCCCTCGTTCACTTGGGCGAGACAGGTGGTGAGCCCAACTACACTTGATCCATCGGAACCCAACCAGGGGACCGACCGACACAACGACTTGCTTCCCATCAATCAGTACATGAGAACTCAAAGAGAAAAGGTTACAAACGGAATAATCCAAAATGGAGTATGTATTAGCTGTCAAAATTACACACCATGTTGGACAGCGACAACAGGTGAGGAAAGGACGCTGCCTAAAATTAAGTTAGGGGCCAGGACAGGTAACCAGAACACTAACGGCCTCAAGGCAGAAAATTCCACTGGTGCACTCGAATTGTAGTCAACCAAAATAGTTAGTTACATGGCGGCTAAATTTCAGCAGTAGAAACACTCGGTGTTGCTCACAGGAAAATCTCCCCAACAGAAAACCACCGAAACGAACCACCACAACATGAATGGACGTGGCTTGGGTAGTTGAAACCACTACTCAACGTCCTGGGTCGACGAACCACGAAGCTCGTAGCGATAGGACAGCTCCACACACGCTCCGACACTGCGCAGGGGCTGCCAGCGGACCCAGCCGACTGCATCGCGCGGAGGTAACTTCCCTCGTCCGGAACAACTGACCGACTGCCTGCTGGTTCGTCCGCAACTACTGCTCCGTCGTGACTGCACTGCTTGTGCGTCTCCCCCTCACTTCCAGACACACGACGGCGGAAATACTGGTTCGGACCCAACCATGCACAGGAAACACGCGCACTGGCTAAACGACATCCCTGCACCAGGAAAGGACCGACCCAAGTTCCACAAGATGGTAATTGAAGGAAATAACGCCAACTACACACACAACCTGACATTTGAACGAAGACCTGAACGATACCCAACAATAACTAAACACACACGAAGACGAATCGGGAGACGACGCACGCATTCAGGATTTCTTAAAACGGAGTGCAAACTACCCAGGCTATACTCTTCCAGTATTTGATAATGAGAGCGCTTAGCGACTTACAACAGACTTTAAACCTAATTGCAGACTTTCTATAAAGTTTTATTCCCTTACATACCCAACGTCAAATATTTAACACATTAATAACCCATTTGTAAAGTAATCAGAAATTCGAAGCTGTTATATAGAGGGGAGTTACATTCTTTAAAAAACCGAGGATTTACAGGTTACTTACTATCTGGCTAGAAGCACTGTGGGGTTATTAAACACCTACATCCCACAGGAGTGGATATGAAGAGCAGGTGACATTGAAGAATAACACAGGAACACCTGTAGGAAAACCATTTAAATTTGTTAGGTACATGACTTATTTGCATAAAAATACTGTGGCAGGAAGAGTCCTTACTATCACTAGGGGTGAGGGTGTGGATTAAAAGAGGTCGAAAACAACCTGTTGGTATTTATTTCCTGTATTTAGTTGACCTGGAACACTTTTACAATTATAAAATGCAATTTATCTATTATCTGTGCCGTTAAGTGTGTCAGCCAAATGATTTTGTCTACCTCTTTCAGGACCTAAGATCAAGCCACACTCCATAATACCAAAAGAAACGTGACATCTTCTGTCTAGTATGGTATAAAACAGCAGACAATCAGACATATACATTGATGAGCTAAAACATCAGCACCACCTGCTTAATAGCATGCTCGTTCGTCTTTGGAGGAGGAGGAGGGGAGGAGGAGATTACTGTTTAACGTCCCGTCGACAACGAGGTCATTAGAGACGGAGCGCAAGTTCGGGTAAGGGAAGGATGGGGAAGGAAATCGGCCGTGACCTTTCAAAGGAACCATCCCGGCATTTGCCTGAAGCGGGTTAGGGAAATCACGGAAAACCTAAATCAGGATGGCCGGAGACGGGATTGAACCGTCGTCCTACCGAATGCGAGTCCAGTGTGCTAACCACTGCGCCACCTCGCTCGGTGCTCGTCTTTGGATCCAAATACGTCACTGAATCTGTGTATCAGGGATCCGACAGTTTGTTGGTAGGTTTATGAAGGTTTGTTTCATTAAATGACTACGCATAGGTTACGTAATTGTAATTCGCGTAAATAACGGGCCGCTCATTTGCGTACGTGGTGATGGCGCCCGATAGCCACCCAGATGGGCTGTATAAGATATAAGATATACATCAGGGCAAAATATGGTGGCCGAAACATCAACGTAAGTTCACTATAATGCTCATCAAAGCGCTGTAGCAGGTTCTGGCTATGACACACGGACAATTATACCGCTGAAATGACATCGCCATCTGGGAAGACATCAAGCATAAAGTAGTACAGATGGTTCACAGCTATCAGCGTGTTTTCGATTACTATCACAGGTCCCGTACAAGCGCTGGAGAATGTCTCCCGTCGCCTAATACCTGCATCCGTGGAGCGCTGCACATTTCGAGCCGTCGTTGCACTCGATGACGGCGTTTGTGGAGACTACCATCAACCTACTGTAAAAAAAATGTGACTCATCCAAAGAGCTCACACGTTTCCACTGATCGACGGTGGAATCCCGATCGTCCCGTAATCATTGGGTCAATATGTGAACAC
Source organism: Schistocerca piceifrons (assembly GCF_021461385.2). NCBI lineage: Eukaryota > Metazoa > Arthropoda > Insecta > Orthoptera > Acrididae > Schistocerca > Schistocerca piceifrons. The sequence goes on from NC_060144.1 coordinate 138,726,868, forward strand.
ATAAGGGTGGTCTGCTGCGCAGCTCCATTTTCAACAATGTATGATGAACGAAGTGCTCCGAAACACTTATGCGTGCGCCAGCAGTGTGCTCTTTCCGCAAAGATGCCACAGACCACCAAATATCCTACTTTACATAGTAGAGAAGCATCCAAACCCCAGGAAATCGAGAGGGGAAGAGAGAGAGAGAGACAGGAGGGTTAGATGGACTGAGAGAGAGGGAGGAACAAACAAAGAAAAGAGGATGTAAGAAGCAAAGTAGCAGAAGCAAAACAGGGATTAGGGTGGAGGAGATAGACTAATAGAAGATTGGGATAAAGAAATACCCGGGAAACGCCGCGTTTCTCTGTTAGTTAAATATAAAAAATAAATCCCTTACAGTAGACGGTTACGTAATGTAAACAGTCAACATACAGAGGGCAAAGTATTTGACTGACAGCCTGATAACAACATTCAAAAGCTATTAAAAATTAATAGTATTGCAGCATTATTTATTATTTCTTATAGACACCTAAAACCTAGCAAAACAATTACATTTTGTTCAAGAAATTCTGATGTGCCCTATACTGAATGTCTTACAGAATTACTTTTCACAGTCGTCTGGTATCACGTGTCATTATACAAGCAACCGCCACAGTTAAATTTTAGTTGCCTAATAATTTGCACCAGTAATGTTTATTTATATGTCACATACTAATAGTGTCATATTATTTGAACCTTACTGTGTAATATGATTGGACAGGAGAGCGTATGTGTTGTGTGCGTTCCAGTTACGCTTACGTTGACAGACAGGAAATCCGTCCAACATTTTTGGTGGAAAATCTGTTTAGTGGGGAACGACAGCATTACTGACGGCAACCAATAATTGCAGGGTTATAAAACCAGTGAGATCTACAGAACAGATACCTCTTTCATTGCCTTGCTGGTTACTATTATGTTTCCTATACTTCGCAAAATACTGATAGCACAGTGACTCCTCCTTGTTTGCCGCTATCACCTCTTATATAATTTCTTATCTAAAATCTCTCTATACATTACTAGACATTAATATGAGCGTACTGGACTGTCCTTAACGATTTGTGTCGACAACCTATAGTGTGTAACGGGTATCAGTGCAATATTTCTATTGATGAGTAAGGACAATGAACTGAACAATATTACATCAGTATGTATCTCATTTCCCGTCTACTAATTATAGCTTTTACAAATTGCATGTTTTTTGGTATTGTGACAAGAGCAAGCCATTAATGCTTCTTTTCCCCTGGACAGAAGGTTAGTTATTGAAGTGTGGACACATGGACGCAAAACAGTTAGTCTATGCTGACTGCACTTAGTGGTGGAGTTACGACCATTCAGAAAACATCTGGTCATAAAGTCTGTGATGTGTTTGTGGAAAGACTGTTCAGTACACAGAAAAAACAACCAACACATTGATGTGTAGACATATTAAGGTACCACAAACAAAAATACCTGCGCTTACTCACTCTGTGTATCGAGTGATGATTAAAGATGACATTGCTATCCTCGGTGAAGATGAGGAAGAATGAAGAACCTGATGAATGAAATGAACAGTCTACTGAGAACAGAATATGGATCGAGATTAACCCAAAGAAACACGAAGGTGTTGAAGAGTAGGAGAAATGAAATCAGGGATAAACCTAATATCGAAATTGGTGACCAAGTAGAAAGTGACGGAATCCTGCTACCTGGAAAGACAATGCTACATTACGAACAAAGAAAGGCGGGTATAGGAAAAAAATAGCACAAAGAAAAATGGGTAATCCTCGCTAAAGAAAAGGTCTACTACTTTCAAACATGTACAGTAATTCGAGGAAGAAATTTCTGAGAACGTATATCTGGAGCAAAGCATTGTATTTTATTGATGTACGCAACATATGAAAACTGGAAAAGAAGGGAATCGAAGCATATGAGATGTGGTGCTAGAGAAGAATGCTGAAAATTAAGTGGACTGATAAGTTAAGGCATCAGGGCCTCCACAGAACTGGCGAGTAGAGGAATACGTGGGGAACACTGGCAAGAAAAAGTGACAGGACAATAGGGCGTGCTAAGACATCAGGGAACAACATCCATGGTACTAGACGGAGTTGTTCATGGTACTAGAGGGCGTTATAGAGAAAAAGATGGTAGGGAAAGATGAAAATTCAAATATACCGAACAAATATGTTTAAATGCTACTTTGAGATGAAGAACTTTGCGTAGGAGAGAAAGTCATGGCCAACCACATAAGATGGCTGGTGACAAAATGAAACCGTTTGATACCATTGCTGTATGATTCCTTCAAAATAACTGCAGCTTCTTGTCCATTTCGAGATGAGACTTTGTCTTTAACGACTTCGTCGTCGATGAGACATTCAAATCATAGTCTTCCTTCTTTCCTTTCTCAACTTCTTCGGCAGTTCTACTAATGAGGTAGGAAGCGATACTCCGTCGGTGTAATATTCGGCAACAAATGCCTGTTTGTTGTCTGCATATTCTGATTAAGCTCGAAAGTCCATAAAACAAGGTGAAATGTATTTAGCTGCTATTACTAATACTTTTAAAAGCTTTACATATACATACACTAGTTTGGTGACGTTCCATACCTTGGTTACTTCACGCTAAACATCAATATCCTGTTCCCATAGAGCCAGTTACGTACTAAATTTACGCAGAACTTACAGCTGTTACGTATTTATTCTAGAGAAGGTCAATATCCATATATCTGTAAATTTTATTTTATATTGACGTTTTGACATGTATGTATAATCGATTCCAAGACACTGTTGCCGGCCGCGGTGGTCTAGCGGTTCTGGCGCTGCAGTCCGGAGCCGCGGGACTGCTACGGTCGCAGGTTCGAATCCTGCCTCGGGCATGGGTGTGTGTGATGTCCTTAGGTTAGTTAGGTTTAAGTAGTTCTAAGTTCTAGGGGACTAATGACCTAAGATGTTGAGTCCCATAGTGCTCAGAGCCATTTGAAGACACTGTTACTTCATATCTAATTCTTGTTAGGTACGGTTCATGTATTGGCACCTACCATCATAGAACGATAGTTACAGTACGGCATTCGATTCATGATACACCTCTAGCGGGTACGTGGAGATGAGGCAATGTTGTCCTGAAATAGATTGGACATACGTGAGAGACCCATCGAAATCAAATTAAAAAAACTGAGCTATAAGGAAACTGACCTTCGCTGGAATAAGTTATTCTGCTGTGGTTTTAGTGACATTACGGAGTTTCGTTACTTTATAGTATGGCTTTTAAAATACACAATATTTTACAACATACATTAATTCCATTATTAATGATATGCTTATGCACTTTTTGTGAACCTTTACACCCTCACGCAAGAAGGTAATTCAACATTTGGAACTCCTTGGCAGATGAAAGCGGTATGCAGACCGGGACCCGAACACATAGGCTTTACTCCTGAGGGCGCTGATCCTACTTTTTTAACGAAAACTTTATTGCATTTAAAGGCATTTAAGTTGCTTCCAATAGCCTCTGGTGGAGCTAAAACATTAGCATTAATAACTTTCCAACAAAGTGGGAACAAAACTGCTCACATCTGCAGGTATAGAAATCTATTGTTAGTTGATTGCAGTAACGTAAAGAAAAGAAAGTGCCACCCCCTTCAGTAATTTCTTATGAAACAAGAATTATCGAAGAGGGCCTTCACTTTCTGTCATGTCTCCAAGGATGTACATTTTTCCAGCAAGGTCACGATGACTGTGATATTGTTGCTCGAGATATAACCCAGCGAGGTAATCTATCGGATGGTAATCGTTGAATGAATCCTTTGTCTTTCGCAAAGGCTTATTGCCAACGACACGTTTATGACCCTTATACTTTAGGGACTCACATTCGTTACTCACAGATGTTAAACCAACAGTTACATTTCCCTCGAAGTGACGCCATTCTGGCCGGCCGGGGTGGCCGAGCGGTTCTAGGCGCTTCAGTCTGGAACCACGCGACCGCTACCGTCGCAGGTTGGAATCCTGCCTCGGGCATGGATGTGTGTGATGCCCTTAGGTTAGCTAGGTTTAAGTAGTTCTAAGTTCTAGGGGACTGATGACCTCAGAAGTTAAGTCCCATAGTGCTTACAGAGCCATTTGAACCATTTTTTGACACCATCTTTCCATATCAGCTCTGTTGATAGAGATACTATTATAAGACTCTATGTCCCAGAGGGTTTCACCACGCATCAGTAAAAAATGTGTTAGTTTGATAGCATGATCGCGTTCCTCTTTTTTTTCGTTATCGATAAAGATCTTGACAAGTGCCAACCTGTTGCACAACTCTTTGGAAAATATGCACTTATTGCTACGTATTCCACAGATGCAGTGACTTTGAATTTGTTCTTTCAATATGAACGCACAGGGTTCGACCATGTCAGCTCCTTGCGTTCATCCATCGCTGAATACTGCAGAGCATCACAACGGTGATTCCCAACTGACGAAACCGCAAAAACGGAGCAGTGCCCCACCAACGCTGACAACTTTCGTATCACTCGCTGAGCCGTGTGCGGCTCGCGTTCATGCCGTTTGTTCTTTGACATTTTGTCACATCGAGTGGAGTCTTGTTTCTTGCTTACTTAGTGGCGTAACGAAGTTGCTGGCTTGCCTCCTTGAGTGGCAGCAGCAACGCTTATCGATACTAGTACTGTTGTACTATCTTTGGTGTGACCACTAGTATTTCTGGATGGTGGTGGTGTGTGTGACGGTCAATCGGTTGGGACAGAGCAGCGAGGAAGTCTCCACGGCGCGAGCGCCAGACCGGGACCGCTGGCGGCATGCACACGCTGTCGGATCGTGAGGCGCTGGCTGCGAGAGCGACAAAGTTCATTGCCCACCGAACCTGGACGCTGAAGTTGTGTGATCAGTTAACCTGTTATGAAACCTCAACTACTGTGACATCTCTTCGTTCATTTGCGGGTTGTTGCTCCCTGGGCCGTTCGGGTTAGCAGCAGTGTCTGATGTGTTGGAGTCGGCGAAATCTTGCAGCCGTCTTCCTATATTGTCCCACCCGGAGTGGTCGAGCGGTTCTAGGCGCTACAGTCAGGAACCGCGCGACCGCTACGGTCGCAGGTTCGAATCCTGCCTCGGGCATGGATGTGTGTCATGTTCTTAGGTTAGTTAGGTTTAAGTAGTTCTAAGTTCTACGGGACTTATGACCACAGCAATTAAGTCCCATAGTGCTCAGAGCCATTTGAACCATTTTGAACCTATATTGTGATTAATAATTAAATTGACTGTTGCTTGCTTTTTAAAAAAAAGTATTTTTTCCTTAAAATTTGTTCTATCTGAAATTGTTTGCAATCCAGGCCCTAAGCCGTTAGTTGTTCGATGTGTTGTGTGTGGCCTTGAGCCGAGGATTTACGTGAACCTCTTTTAAGAAGCCCTTCAGCCATGTGTATTCTTTAAAGGAAAATTTTTTATAAGAAGGAATGGGTTTTAAATTGTTTGTCTGACTTGTTGTTCAGGCCTTCATCCATTGTTTCAGATTTGTTTGTGGCCTTCAGCCTTGCAGTAAGTTAATATTTCTTTAATTAGGCTTTCGGCCATTCTGTTGTAAGTTTAAAAAGAAATTTCTTCGTTAGAAAAAATCGTTCATTAATGTGTTTTGATTATAGCTGTCCTTCAGACGTGTATTGTAGGCTTTCAGCAGCTAATTGTTTTCAATTGCACGTCTTTTTTAAAAAAATTACCTTCCATTGTTAGTTGCTTTTGATTTCTAAGCCAGGCCTTCAGCTGTTCTTGTTTTAGGTGCGGTTTTGGGCCTTCAGCCCAGAAAGAATCTCAAGTTATCATTAACTAGGCCTTCACCAGTATTGTCTAATTGTGATCTTTTAAAGCAGTGTGTAAGTAAGTGGTTCTTAGAAAAATAAAGTTGTATGTTTGATTGCACAACTCACAGTAACTGTTTACGGCCCCATCCAAAATCGCAGTCTTATCCTGTGCGCTCTCTGAGTACCTACCAACCAGATTTCACTCGCCATTTCCGAAATATTTGATGGTTTCACAATTGACAGACGAAATGAACTCTAAAGTAATTTACACGCTGAGTGTCTCGGTGAGATCGCTAATCTAGCTCTATACACACTAGCATAGAAAGCGACCACTCACACGAACCTTTCTTTTTTTTTTTGTTTTTTTTTTTGTTACATTCCACCAAGACCACTTAGCTACTCACACGTGACTCATGACCTGTTTTCACAACTTCATTTCTGCGAATATCTCTTTCGTACGTCTCAAAGCTCAACTGTCCTGTATAATTTGCCGAACCATTACCTCTGGAAGAAACAATATCAGGTGGATATGGCTTAGACACAGCCTAGGCGATTGTTGCCAGAACGCATCTTTCTCTCCGCAGCAGTGTGTGGACTTCTGGCGGATTACATCTCTGTGCTGCATCAGGAGTCGAACCTAAGCTCTTACCATCAATGCGCACACAGTCGCCATCTACGTCTGCATCCTGGCAGTAAGCCGCCGTTTTTCTTCATTTTTATCGCCCGCTAGGAATCCACTCGTTTTAGGGCAGCGCTGCTTTCTACCATGTGCTTACTCGGATCGGCTTTAGAAAATATTAAGGGGCTGCAAGTTAAAAACGTCGGCTAGCAGAACAAAAGAGCCTTGAGCCGCAGGCCTGCAAGACAAGAGGTTTAAAGGCGATACCGCAGAGAAGGCGGTAGGAGAACGTTTTGGGTTGCGCCACTTCTGCGCCAGTAACGAGCAGAGAAACAATAAACTGTTGCGGTCACTGCACCACAACAGAGTACTTACTCGCCACGGTGAATCACAAACATTTAAACTGGCGCAGTTCATTTACATTGTGTACTAGCGGTAGCATTTAAACAACGTCCTCTGTATCCCTAAGCAGCTCACACCTAAATTAAAGGGCATACGCGAATAAAACTTACAAAGCACGAACATCTATATTCAGAGGGGAAACTTCACTACAGTGTCATTTGCGTAATCTGCGAAACGTTTTATAAAGCCATACTTCAACTGAGTCTCAAATTTCAAATGTGTATTGGTGTCCAAGATGTAGGAATACATAACAGAAGTACTTAGTTGCCTGTAAATGGAATTTTGTCACCAACTGGGTTTAGATTGATTCCACCATGATCCAGAAAGGGCATGGAAACAGCAATAACGTAAATTACGATGGGTACGACACAGGTTACTACTTTCTTTTATGAAAAGTAGGATGCACAAAGAGTCCGAGATAAATATGCCCGCTAGTAGCAATGTTGTGGAGATGCTGCTTCACAATGTTTTGACGATTTCAAATTTGAATAAGACACAAACTAAATTCGAAACGAAGTTAAATAATTCACAGAAGCTACAACATTTATTCAAGTTTACTTACGAAATACTGCATCAGGGAAATGACGACCATGCGCGTTTACACAATACGTGAGGCGTTTCATCCTGTTTTTAAAAACATCATTCGTAACTGCTGGAGGAATCCTGGAGATTTCATCATGAGTACGGTCTTTTAACTATTGCAAGCTGCTCGGCCGGTGGGAGTACACCCTCGCATTAAAATAACTCCATAGTTAAAGGCCTGGCTTGGAGTTCAGACGGTTTTCTGAGGGCGGGTTGACTGCACATAAGTTTCTTACCCAGTTCAAGATTTTCCCACGAGCAGGAACTGGGTATCGGGGATTAATCTCGAAATGCCTACGAAAGCCACTTACAAACGCAAAACATATTCGTCGTAGCGAAAATAGCACTCCACCGCTAACACACGAAATTTCTTCGACCAGCACTACATGATTACTGACCTGTATATGACATGAAACTTGATGCTGCCACAGTCGTCGTATCTTGTTCCTACCGAACATGTTCAAATTTGATATCATCAAAACATAGTGAAACACCAAGAATTAATATACGCTACCGGAAATGACAAATCTACCGAAACTGGTGTAAAAAATGTGAACGTTGACTGAAGTCTTTGTAGTCCGATCATCTGCAAGTTTCTGTACATTTCATGACAAGTTTCTAATAGTACGGCATGAAAGTCTGGTACATGCCAATGGGCAGGTGCGGACGAATTATTTGGATAGGTGTTTTCTATCCTTCGCTCCCCACGAAGTGTGAGCGTTGTGTGTTGTTTAAGCATAACGGTTAAGCATATTTAACTGTAATGGGTATGTATGTACCTCGGTGTGGTGTATGTATTGTATGATGATACGACAGCGAAGGAAGAGGGTGAAATCCGGTGTGAGGACATAGCCTACTCCTCACAAATGGCAATAAGGAGCCCGATGAGCTTAACAACCCCATCCGATGGATGGATCACCATCTACAGTGTCACATGCCCTCACTGTATGAGAGATTGCAGAGAAGAGTGGAACTGAATCCAGGACATTGGCGCAAAGACCGGTGATGAGGGACTGGAGGCTGCCACCCATCCTAGGGAAAATTGTCAACTCCATGCAGCGTACCCAGACGGTTGTAAGGTGACATCTTAAGTGAATGCTAATTTCGCACCTTACATAAGATTTTATACATCGTAATAAATAGATGGATATGTCACCTGACATACTTCGGCGATAGTAAGCAGATTTGCCTATCGAAATGTACAGTATGTAAAGCAAATGGATGACACTGGATTCGACAGTATTAACACACCAAACCCAAACCCTGCATGTCAATGAGCAAAATGTGAAAAAAGCTGCTGGAAGAAACGCTTTAGTTTGGAACAGACTCAAGTTGCACTGTCATGGCCCGCATACAATGAAAGGCTTCTAACAGGGGTCGGTGACCCACAGCGAGAGAGACAACGAACGCTCCAGGCGATACATCGAGGGGAGCAGGTACCGACACAGCGCTGCCTGCGCGGAGAAATTCTTAAAAAAATTGTGTTGGGGAATTTCCAGATGGATACAAACAAGACAGAGACGCAGTTGAAAGAGAGACGTAGTTACTCATCATGTGAAAAGTCTGTGGTGCTCTCGTGATGTACACGTGTAACTTTTAGGCATCAGGAGCGGGCACAAAATGACCGATAGGCTGAAAAACTCGGACGGAGTAGACGTGGAAATATTACGACTCGGTTTAAAGATGGGCCCTTTGAGATTGGCGGAGGTAGTTTCCACGAGATGAAAGGAACGCTCCCATTGGTCTGAAAAAGGCTGTGACGCGAAGCATGAAAGAACACAGGTGGGGGACAATTTGCTACGAAAGACAGAACACCGAAAACTTTGGGAACTCTCCTCTGAACCAGTATCAGGTGTGGAACAAGGTTCATCACGCTCTGTGTGAGGCCAAAAGTAGAATTTTGTGTGAACACTGGGTTCACTTTGGCTGATATTCAGCTAGAAATTAGCTGAAGTGTCGTTGAGCTCTGACAGCGGAGAAACGAAGCAGCCACGTAGTTACGTGTTCTTGCGAGAACTGAGAGGACATTGAAGTATACACGCTGCTCCGTCTATGCACGTGCATATAGCCATATTTTCCAGACTAGGGATGAGTGCATGTTTCATTGCCTAACGAGAAACATAGGGCAATTTCAGCTCACAAAATCAGTAAAGATTTTGATTAGCTTTTGATAGGATTTTCAGAGGGCAAGAGCAGCCATGCAGCTGACAGCACGTCGCAGCTAAAGGTAAATGCCGCTGTCAGAGGCAATTGTTGGATCGCCAGCTTGCGTCCTCTGTGAACATAAGAAACCTCGAGTAATCTTTTCCATACCTTGTCACAAAAATTAACCATCCTCCGTAGACTTGATTGCCATCCTAAATAGTACCGAACTTAGAACCAGAATCAGACAGTGCTTCACTGTCTAGATGTAAGAAAAATCTTGTAGAGAACCTTCTATTTAAATTTTATATTGTTGTGTTCAATATTATTTCTGCTAACCACGACGTAATACCTTACCTTGACAACTGTTCTGAAATTGTCATGTCCAATTCTATGTAAACCAGTGCGCTTTATTGAAAAAAAATACAGAAACTAAACTAATTTTGTACAGGTAAACACCGATGTGCTCTGTCGTAGAATAAGGGTCAACTCCTAACCCCAGTAATTTATTCTAATGATGCTAACGCACTAATAGGGTGTTTTTGCTGATGTCTGACGAATGTGAAAGGGAGTGGAGTGTCAGCCGGTCTCCCATACAAGCAGTCACCACACCCGAAAGTGCTTGACTTCGGTGGTCTCACGGAACCTGGTGTATCCACTGCGGCACGCCCGTTGCTAATGTTGTCACCTCACTGCACACAACAGCGTCATCTATGAATGGCACAAATTTTGTATATATACACTAATCCCCCCCCCCCCCATGAACCATGGACCTCGCCGTTGGTGGGGAGGCTTGCGTGCCTCAGCGATACAGATAGCCGTACCGTAGGTGCAACCACAACGGAGGGGTATCTGTTGAGAGGCCAGACAAACGTGTGGTTCCTGAAGAGGGGCAGCAGCCTTTTCAGTAGTTGCAAGGGCAACAGTCTGGATGATTGACTGATCTGGCCTTGTAACAATAACCAAAACGGCCTTGCTGTGCTGGTACTGCGAACGGCTGAAAGCAAGGGGAAACTACAGCCGTAATTTTTCCCGAGGGCATGCAGCTTTACTGTATGATTAAATGATGATAGCATCCTCTTGGGTAAAATATTTCGGAGGTAAAATAGTCCCCCATTCGGATCTCCGGGCGGGGACTACTCAAGAGGATGTCGTTATCAGGAGAAAGAAAACTGGCGTTCTACGGATCGGAGCGTGGAATGTCAGATCCCTTAATCGGGCAGGTAGGTTAGAAAATTTAAAAAGGGAAATGGATAGGTTGAAGTTAGATATAGTGGGAATTAGTGAAGTTCGGTGGCAGGAGGAACAAGACTTCTGGTCAGGTGACTACAGGGTTATAAACACAAAATCAAATAGGGGTCATGCAGGAGTAGGTTTAATAATGAATAGGTAAATAGGAATGCGGGCAAGCTACTACAAACAGCATAGTGAACGCATTATTGTGGCCAAGATAGATACTAAGCCCACACCTACTACAGTAGTACAAGTTTATATGCCAACTAGCTCTGCAGATGATGAAGAAATTGAAGAAATGTATGATGAAATAAAAGAAATTATTCAGATTGTGAAGGGAGACGAAAATTTAATAGTCATGGGTGACTGGAATTCGAGTGTAGGAAAAGGGAGAGAAGGAAACATAGTAGGTGAATATGGATTGGGGCTAAGAAATGAAAGAGGAAGCCGCCTGGTAGAATTTTGCACAGAGCACAACATAATCATAACTAACACTTGGTTTAAGAATCATGAAAGAAGGTTGTATACATGGAAGAACCCTGGAGATACTAAAATGTATCAGATAGATTATATAATGGTAAGACAGAGATTTAGGAACCAGGTTTTAAATTGTAAGACATTTCCAGGGGCAGATGTGGACTCTGACCACAATTTATTGGTTATGACCTGTGGATTAAAACTGAAGAAACTGCAAAAAGGTGGGAATTTAAGGAGATGGGACCTGGATAAACTGAAAGAACCAGAGGTTGTACAGAGTTTCAGGGAGAGTATAAGGGAACAATTGACAGGAATGGGGGAAAGAAATACAGTAGAAGAAGAATGGGTAGCTTTGAGGGACGAAGTAGCGAAGGTAGCAGAGGATCAAGTAGGTAAAAAGACGAGGGCTAGCAGAAATCCTTTGGTAACAGAAGAAATATTGAATTTAATTGATGAAAGGAGAAAATATAAAAATGCAGTAAGTGAAACAGGCAGAAAGGAATACAAACGTCTCAAAAATGAGATCGACAGGAAGTGCAAAATGGCTAAGCAGGGATGGCTAGAGGACAAATGTAAGGATGTAGAGGCCTATCTCACTAGGGGTGAGATAGATACTGCCTACAGTAAAATTAAAGAGACCTTTGGAGATAAGAGAACGACTTGTATGAATATCAAGAGCTCAGATGGAAACCCAGTTCTAAGCAAAGAAGGGAAAGCAGAAAGGTGGAAGGAGTATATAGAGGGTCTCTACAAGGGCGATGTACTTGAGGACAACATAATGGAAATGGAAGAGGATGTAGATGAAGATGAAATGGGAGATATGATACTGCGTAAAGAGTTTGACAGAGCACTGAAAGACCTGAGTCGAAACAAGGCCCCCGGAGTTGACAACATTCCATTGGAACTACTGACGGCCTCGGGAGAGCCAGTCCTGACAAAACTCTACCATCTGGTGAACAAGATGTATGAAACAGGCGAAATACCCTCAGACTTCAAGAAGAACATAATAATTCCAATCCCAAAGAAAGCAGGTGTTGACAGATGTGAAAATTACCGAACTATCAGTTTAATAAGTCACAGCTGCAAAATACTAACACGAATTATTTACAGACGAATGGAAAAACTAGTAGAAGCCAACCTTGGGGAAGATCAGTTTGGATTCCGTAGAAACACTGGAACACGTGAGGCAATACTGACCTTACGACTTATCTTAGAAGAAAGATTAAGGAAAGGCAAACCTACGTTTCTAGCATTTGTAGACTTAGAGAAAGCTTTTGACAATGTTGACTGGAATACTCTCTTTCAAATTCTGAAGGTGGCAGGGGTAAAATACAGGGAGCGAAAGGTTATTTACAATTTGTACAGAAACCAGATGGCAGTTATAAGAGTCGAGGGACATGAAAGGGAAGCAGTGGTTGGGAAGGGAGTAAGACAGGGCTGTAGCCTCTCCTCGATGTTGTTCAATCTGTATATTGAGGAAGCAGTAAAGGAAACACAAGAAAAATTCGGAGTAGGTATTAAAATCCATGGAGAAGAAATAAAAACTTTGAGGTTCGCCGATGACATTGTAACTCTGTCAGAGACAGCAAAGGACTTGGAAGAGCAGTTGAATGGAATGGACAGTGTCTTGAAAGGAGAATATAAGATGAACATCAACAAAAGCAAAACAAGGATAATTGAATGTAGTCTAATTAAGTTGGGTGATGCTGAGGGAGTTAGATTAGGAAATGAGGCACTTAAAGTAGTAAAGGAGTTTTGCTATTTGGGGAGCAAAATAACTGATGATGGTCGAAGTAGAGAGGATATAAAATGTAGGCTGGCAATGGCAAGGAAAGCGTTTCTGAAGAAGAGAAATTTGTTAACATCCAGTATTGATTTAAGTGTCAGGAAGTCATTTCTGAAAGTATTCGTATGGAGTGTAGCCATGTATGGAAGTGAAACATGGGCGATAAATAGTTTGGACAAGAAGCGAATGGAAGCTTTCGAAATGTGGTGCTACAGAAGAATTCTGAAGATAAGGTGGGTAGATCACGTAACTAATGAGGAGGTATTGAATAGGATTGGGGAGAAGAGAAGTTTGTGGCACAACTTGACCAGAAGAAGGGATCGGTTGGTAGGACATGTTCTGAGGCATCAAGGGATCACCAATTTAGTATTGGAGGGCAGCGTGGAGGGTAAAAATCGTAGAAGGAGACCAAGAGATGAATACACTAAGCAGATTCAGAAGGATGTAGGTTGCAGTAGGTACTGGGAGAAGAAAAAGCCTGCACAGGATAGAGTAGCATGGAGAGCTGCATCAAACCAGTCTCAGGACTGAAGACCACAACAACAACATACACTAATCAGCCAGAACATTGTGACCACCTAGGATATGGCCACCTTTCGCACTGGTAACAGCGGCAGTGCATTGTAGCATGGAACACTGATATCTTGGTAGGCCGCTGGAGGGAGTTGGCACTACATCTGCACACGCAAGCCACCTCATTCTCATAAAATCCGGGGAAAGGGGCGATGAATTCTGACGCCACGTTCAATCACATCCCAGATGTGTTTGATCGGGTTCAGATCTGACGGACTGAGTGGGCAGAACATCAATTCAACTCGCCACCGTGTTCCTCGAACCACTCCATCACACTTCTGGCCTTGTGACATGGCGCATTATCTTGCTGAAAAATGCCGCTGCTCTCTGGAAACAGGATCGTCCTGAAAGGGTGTTCGTGGTCTGCAACCAGTGTAAGATACTCCTTGGCCGTCATGGTTCCTTGCATGAGCTCCACTGGACCGACAGATACCCACGTGAATGTTCTCCAGAGCATAATGTAGCCGCCGCCAGCTTGTCTCCGCCCCACAATTGGGGTGTCAACGAGGTGTTACCCTGGAAGACGACTGGTACACTCCCCCCCATCGACATGATGACAGAGGTATCGGTATTCATCAAACCATGCAACGCTCTGCCACTGCATCAACGTCCAATGCCGATGGTCACGTGCCCGTTTCAGAAGTAGTTGCCAGTATTAAAAGTGTTAGAAGTGTTCAGTGTGTTGTGTGTTCAGACGCCCAGCATTAAAATCTGATGTTAGTTCAGCCACAGTTCGCCGCCCGTCCAGTTTTACCAGTCTGCCCAGCCTACGACGTCCGACATCTGTAATGTGAGGTGGCCGCCCAACCGCATGATGTCTGGATGTTGTTTCACACTGGCTTTGCAACGCATTGCAGACAGTAGTCGCAGCACTCCTCGAACACCCGACAAGTCGCGCAGTTTCTGAAATGCTCGAGCCGAGCTCCAAGCTATCACAATCTGCCCCTGGTCAAACTCAGATAAATCGCACCCCTTCCCCATTATACACACGGACGGTACGCTCACTGATAGTATGTGCACTGTCCATGCGTCTGACTAGCGGTCATTCTTCGGCAGGTGACGGTGCTCTTGTCTGGACGGGTTTATATCGAGAGCAGGTCAGTGGTCGTATTGTTCTGTTTGATGAGTGTATGATAAACAGTTCCAAAGCAAGCTTACTTGCTACCCTTCGTATGGCGTGCAACGAATTGTCTCCACTACTTGGCACGCTCCACTATCCTAGCGAACTATGGGAAACTGATGCTAGAATAGGGGCCAGGTCCTACGGCAAGAAAGGAAGAATGAATTGATTGTTGGTGTTAATAACGATCATCCTCCTTTACCTCCTCTGCATCACTGCGGATGACGTGTCACTGAGCACATTTGTTCTGTGCATGCAGTACACGTGAGGCGCCAAGTTGTTTCCACTGCACTGTGTGGAATACGAAGGTTCTGTTATAGTTCACTAACCTGCTGCCTTCAAGCTGATGTCCCCAGCGCAGAAAACAGCACGCAGGTCGTAGGTTCTGTATTATCAGGCTGAAACTGACTTTTAGCGAGGTTCTATTCTGAAATAATATATCACTTCTTTGGGATGCCACTCGCGTATTTTAATATAGCCACACGAGGAGACTATATGATCTTAATACAACACCTTCTGATACAGCAAAGTACATGATAAAACACAATGTTTACGAACATGTATCTTTACAGTATTTGTGGCACGTGTCTGTGCCTCATGACAACCGGAGTGAATCTTTTTTAACTGAATACTGGCAAACGCATCTTGCCACAGACAACATGACTGTACATCTCGACTGCCTAAACCAGAGTGACGAACAGGAACTTAAGAAAAAATTGGAAACACATCCTACGACAGACAACATGTCTGTTCTTCTCAACTGCCTAATCCAGGGTGACGAACAGCCCGAAACACTTCGCTCGCCGTACCAGAAAAGGCGTGACCCGAACGCTTCCGAAGTACTTCGTCTGCAATTTCGTCAGTCTTTCGTTTTTGATTTAAACTGTTTTTAATAATTCTAAAATGACTGACTGATAGCTGTTGAGAGATATTTATATTAAAAAGTGAAGTCATTCCAATGAGTAGTTTAACTAATAATAATAACTATATCGTTTTGGCGCCCTTGCCCCGGGGCAGCCACTCACAGAGCAGTAACATTACGCAGGCGGTCTTTCTCACGGGAATGGTACCGAATCTAACATCTGTCACAGGTACCTCACACCACATTTCGTCATCTATATATTTCTTCCATCTCCACTGCTCTGGGAACAGCTTCTTGGAGCCTAATATGATGGCTGACTAAGCCAGAAATATTACAGTCCTCCGCATACTCTATGTAGAATCCAAAGGGCACTTGTAAGGCGGCAGTAAAAACGAAACATTGACAGATAATTAATTTTTCTTTATCTTCATTCTCCATTTACTATGCGAGAGGACCTCAAAAATTAAGTTACATATATTATGTCAGGCGAAGAAGGTTTTATTGAACCTTGCACTACACTTCAAAGTAACACAGGAACATTAGCCTAATTTTGCAACAATGTAACCAGGTCTCTGTAAATAACGTTCGAAATGTTCTGCCAATCGTTCAATTTCTGGACAATAGAAAACCGTCCCTTGACGCGTAACCTTACCAGAACTCCTATGTGAACATATTCACATTGGAAAATCTGTTTCCAAATGTTCTTTTAGTTTACTGAAAAGATGGAAATCGCATGAAACAAGTTCTGCGCTTCCTGATCAGTATCATTCACGTCCATGCCGCTCGGCCGAATTGTAAACACCATTTCAATGCGGCTATACGCGACATTGCATTGGATCCATATACCGCCAGAATTTCATGGCGAATCTGTGTACAATTTACACTTTTGCCCACAAGAACCATATGTCAGCTTTGGGTTACATTTCCAGTGCTACGCCATTTCAGTCGTCCTCTGTGATTCACATGTTACCACAACAGAACTATGGGCGATAAACGAAATGCATGCTTGAACATAAATGCAGGCGCTAGCGAAGCCTGCTGGTTGCACTGTTGTATTTAACCATGAAAGGCTCCTGCGCAATGGCCTGAAGACGTGGCAACTGTCAGGCGTACTCGTAACAGTGTTCAGTATAATTTGTGACTGTCTTGTTGTAGCTCAGAGCACTCGAACGTGTGAAGATGTTGGCGAAGTGTTGGGTGTTTAACGAGGCATCGCATCGGAGATTTATAGCGCATACAAGTAAAGCGGAAAAATGTCATTCTGTAAGTCACAACGCGGACGAAATTGTGTGTCGAGTGTTCACGACGGACGGTCACTGAAAGGGAATCGCGGCGAAAAATACACTACTGGCCATTAAAATTGCTACACCCAGAAGATGACGTGCTACAGACGCGGAATTCAACTGACAGGAAGAAGATGCTGTGATATGCAAATGATTAGTTCTTCGGAGCATTCACACAAGGCTAGCGCCGGTGGTCACACCTACAACGTGCTGACATGAGGAACGTTTCCAACCGATTTCTCATACACAAACAGCAGTAGTTCGGCGTTGTCTGGTGAAATGTTTTTGTGATGCCTCGTGTAAGGAGGAGAAATGCGTACCATCACGTTTCCGACCTTGATAAAGGTCGGATTGTACCTTTCGCGATTGCGGTTTATCGTATCGCGACATTGCTGCTCGCGTTGGTCGAGATCCAATGACTGTTAGCAGAATATGGAATCGGTGGGTTCAGAAGGGTAATACGGAACGCCATGCTGGATCCCAACGCCCTTGTATCACTAGCTGTCGAGGTGACAGGCATCTTAGCCGCATGGGTGTAACGAATCGTGCAGCCACGTCTCGATCCCTGAGTCAACAGATGGGGACGTTTGCAGGACAACAACCATCTGCACGAACAGTTCGACGACGTTTGCAGCAGTATGGACTATCAGCTCGGAAACCATGGGTGCGGTTAGCGTTGACGCTGCATCACAGACAGGAGCGTCTGCGATGGTGTACTCAATGACGAACCTGGCTGCACGAATGGCAAAGCGTCATTTTTTCGAATGAATCCAGATTCTGTTTACAGCATCATGATGGTCGCATCAGTGTTTGGCGACATCGCGGTGAACGCACATTGGAAGCGTGCATTCGTTATCGCCATACTGGCATATCACCCGGCGTGATGGTATGGGGTGCCATTGGTTAAACGTCTCAGTCACCTCTCGTTCGCAATGACGGCACTTTGGACGTTACATTTCAGATGTGTTACGAACCTTCATTTCATCCCTGCGAAACCCTACATTTCAGCAGGATAATGCACGAAAATTTAATCACATGTTAGTTCTAGTATAATATATTTGTCCAATGAATACGCGTTTATCATCTGCATTTCTTCTTGGTGTAGCAATATTAATGGCCAGTAGCGTATTTACTTCAAGCGTTAGCCAATTTGACATCAGCTATAGGATACAGTTTTGCTGTACAGATTATTTATCAATAAGGTGATTTAATTTTGTTCAGCTAATCGTGCTAAATTTCTTCAACTGTGGACATTACTCGTGAATCACCAATTCCATACTTATTAACAGAAATTGCTTATGTTTTTATCTCCACATGGGAATCGAGCCTAGTGCTGTGAACGCTCGTAAGGACACGACAGTCTTCTACACACATTTTTCCATTAGCAGTTATTTATTATTTATTTACACGTCAAGTTCCATAGTACCAAATTGAGGAGCAAGTCTCCAAGGACATGGAACGTGTCAGTACATGAAATTACAAAAAAAGTAATAACAGATAAAAATGAAATGTTTATGAACCCGAAAAAAGTCAGTCCATAAGTTTAAGTTAACCCAATCAACAATACGAGAAGAATCAGCTTAATTTTTCAAGGAATTCATCGACAGAATAGAATGAGTGACCCATGAGGAAACGCTTCAGTTTCGATTTGAAAGCTCGTGGATCACCACTAAGATTTTTGAATTCGAGTGGCAGCTTATTGAAAATGGATGCAGCAGTATAATGCACACCTTTCAGCACAAGAGGTAAGGAAGTGCGATCCAAATGCAGGTTGGATTTCTGCCGAGTATTAACCGAGTGAAAGCTGCTAATTCTTGGGAGTAAGCTGATGTTAACAATAAACGACAGTAAAGAATATATACATTGAGAGGCCAATGCCAAAATACCCAGACTAGTGTAAAGGGCTCGACAAGAGGTTCGGAAATTTACACCACTTATTACCCGAACTGCCCGTTTCTGAGCCAAAACTATCCTTTTAGAATGCGAAGAGTTACCTCAAAATATAATACCATACGGCATAATCAAATGAAAATAAGCAAAGTAGACTAATTTTCGCGTGGAACGATCAGTCACTTTAGAAATAATAGTGAAAATGGCAGCATTAAGTCTTTGAACAAGGTCCTGGACGTGAGTTTTTGACGATAAATGGTTCAAATGGCTCTGAGCACTGTGGGACTTAACTTCTAAGGTCATCAGTCCCCTAACACTTAGAACTACTCAAACCTAACTAACCTAAGGACATCACACACATCCATGCCCAAGGCAGGATTCGAACCTGCGACCGTAGCGGTCACGTGGTTCCAGACTGTAGCGCCTAGAACCGCACGGCCACTTCGGCCGGCTCTTTCGACGACAGTTTACTATCTATCCGAAAACCTAGAAATTTGAATTGTTCAGTTTCACTAATAATATGCCCATTCTGTGAAATTAAAACGTCAAGTTTTGTTGAATTGTGTGTTGGTAATTGTAAAAACTGAGTCTTACCGTGATTTAGTGTTAGTTTATTTTCTACTAGCCATGAACTGATGTCATGAACTGCACTATTTACAACCGAGCCAATGTTGCACACAACGTCCTTTACTACCAAACTAGTGTCATCAGCAAACATATATATTTTAGAGTTACCCATAATACTAGAGGGCATATCATTTATATAAATAAGGAATGGGACTGGCCCCAAGACTGATCCCTGGGGCACCCCCACTTCACCGTACCCCACTCAGACCTAACATTGCAGCCATTCTCAACATTATGAGTAATCACCTTTTGCTGTCTATTGCTGAAATAAGAGCTGAACCAATTGTGATGTACTCCCCGTCCAACTTCTGGAGCAATACTTTGTGATCAACACAATAAGACGCCTTAGTTATATCAAAAAATGTCCCTACCGTTCGAAACCTTTTGTTTAACCCATGCAGTATCTCACAGAGAAAAGAGAATATAGCATTTTCAGTTGTTAAACGACTTCCAGAGCCAAACTGTACATTTGAAAGCAAATCGTGTGATATTAAATGATCAATTATCCTTACATAGAAAGCCTTTACACTAACTTCAGCAAACACTGATGGCATAGAAATAGGTCTAAAATTGTCGACATTATCCCTTTCTCCCTTTTTATAAAGCGCCTTTACTGCTGAGTACTTTAATCGTTTAGGAAACTGACCATTCGTAAAGGAAAAATTACAAATATGGCTAAATACAGGGCTAACATGTGCAGCACATTACTTTAATATTCTGCTAGGCACTCCATCATAACCATGAAAGTCCTTAGTCTTCAGTGATTCAATTATTGACTCAATCTCCCCCTTGTCTGTGTCACAGAGGAGTATTTCATACATCCATCTCGGAAAGGCATTAGCCAGCAAAGTTATATGATTCGCCGTAGAAACTAAATTTTTATGTGATTCACGAGCAATACTCAGAAAATGATTGTTAAATACTGTTCATATATCTGATTTATCAGTAACTGAAATATTTTAACAACGAACTGCCTTTAAAAAGAGAGAAAGTTCTGAATCTGCATCACCCTATCTTATTGGATATCTATGAAGGGATACAGTGAGGTTGACAGCATTAGACTCAGAGAAAAAGAGACTTTTCTGACATACCCCGGTACACTTGAAATCAAATGGTTCAAATGGCTCTGAGCACTATGGGACTTAACTTCTGAGGCCATCAGTCCCCTAGAACTTAGAACTACTTAAACCTAACTAACCTAAGGACATCACTCACTTGAAATCAATCACTCACGCATCCACAACCTACAGAAATTATTCAAGGCGTGGCAGAAAAAAGGAATAGGTCGCTGATTTTAAAATAAATAAAACACAATAAAACACGACTGTATCATCGTATTGAAGACACAAAGGAATTTCAGACGTTAGTTGCCAGTGGCAATAGGGAAATTTGAAAATTTACGCCGGACCAAGATTCGAAACCGGGTCTGCTTATTAGGCAAATGCACTGACCACTATGCCATTCGGACACAGTGGTCAACGTATGCCTCGCACCAGACCAAAATGAAGGAAGGAAGTAATATTGGGTATGTCCCGTCGAAGTCCTGGTCGTTAGAGACGGAGCACAAGCCCGGTTTCTGTCAAAGATGGGAAAGGAAATCAGCCATGCTCTTTCAAAGGAACCATCCCGGAATTTGCCTGGAGTCGTTTAGGAAAATCACGGAGAACCTAAATGTGGTTGGCCAGACACTGGCCTGAACAGTCGTCCTCACGAATGCTAATCGACTGTGCTAAACATTGCACCATCTCGCTCGGTAGACCAAAATTGTCAACTTATCCATACACTACCGATGTAGAGCTCCTTGCCACTTGCCCTCATTACTAGCGGCATTTTACCGACATTCGTAAGAATTCGAGCTTGGTGTGCATCTGCACTGGAGGGATCATTGGCCGTCCTCGCCATAATTATACAAGTGGTGTCTTCTTTCAGTAGTGTGTGGATAATCTGAGAGTTTGGGTGTAGCGGAATGCGTGCTAGAGGAGTCCACGCAGATGTGTTGACCACTGTGTCCGGATGAGTAACGGTCAGTGCACGTGTTTAGTAAACAGGAGACCCAGGTTCGAATGCCAGTCTGGCACAAATTTGTAACTTCCACCATTTTTATAAATCAAAGTCCACTGGCAGCTAATGTCTTCAATTCTTTTGTGTCTAGACTCCTAGTGGCTGTAGGATCAAAATGGTGTCCTTTCTTTCGGCCTGTCTGTTCTTCCGAACTATCTGTTTTTCATATACGTCGGAAAGAAAAGAAACCACCTATAAAGGGTGAACATTAATAAAACCGAGAAAATGCGGGGACGGAAATGGAGGAAATAAGTTGCTGAGTCCAGAAATGCATCGTTGCCATGGTAGATGGCGCTGAAGAATGACTTCCTCTGACCACGTGGATTATGTTCCTTGTGTGTTGAAGTCTTTGTGAAACACGCGGCGTACTGTAAGCAGCAGAATGTTACGATATTCATGTCGGGAACAAACCGACATGGTGTTAGTGTAGGTCCAGGCGGATGGAAGCGATCGAGAGGCAGCACCGCTACAACAAAACAATTACCCTCCCTGACACCAATCATATCGCACAACATTTCAAGCTCTTTATGGGCATTTGTGTGATGATAGGTCACTTCAGACAGACGAACGTGCAGGGAGGCGGCGGACTGTGCGTATACCAGACTTTGGAGGAATGGGTTATGCAGGATATTGAGAGCAACCCTAGTACAAGCAAGAGACAAGTGGCCCGCCGACATCGTGTAACCAAATGTACAATAACGTGTATCCTGAATGACAACCGCTACGATCTCTGTCACTTGCAGCGAGTGCAAGGTTTATCAGCAGCGGGTTTCCCTCTACGGGAAGGATTTTGTCGATGGTTTTGGTACCGGACCATCACAATTATGGGATTTCTGTGATCAGATCTCTTGACCGACGAAGCAACCCTTACCAGAACTGGCATCATTAACCTACGTAGTCGTCGTCTGTGGGCTACAGACAATAATCTGGGAATGGTTGAGGCCGCTCATCAGTATCGGCTCAGCATCAATGTGTGGGCAGGGATTCTTGGCGACCACATACAAGGACCAGTTATGATTCCACAACGCCTCGACGGAGGAAAGTACCTGCGGAATATTCTGCCTGGGCTGCTTGAGAAAGTGCTTTTGGCAATACGACTGGTTATGTGGTTTCTGCATGATGCAGCACCACCCCACTTCCGCGTTACAGTTCACCGATACCTCAACATCATCGTCACCGGATGTTAGATAGGACGCAGTGACCCCGTAAAATGGTGTGCTAGATCACCGGACTTAAACCGCCTGGATTTTTACATCTGGGAACATCTGAAAAGCGTTGTGTATACTGAATCGGTTACTAATGTGCAAGCCCTTCAACAGCGTGTCCTCGACTCCTGTGACGCTACTCGGAAAAATGGAAATGTCGTGTGGCTAGGGCCTCCCGTCGGGTAGACCGTTCGCCTGGTGCAGGTCTTTCGATTTGACGCCACTTCGGCGACCTGCGCGTCGATGAGGATGAAATGATGATGATTAGGACAACACAACACCCAGTCCCTGGGCGGAGAAAATTTCCGACCCAGCCGGGAATCGAACCCGGACCCTTAGGATTGACAGTCTGTCACGCTGACCACTCAGCTACCGGGGCGGACACGCTACTCGGAGAGAGGTCGGAACGTGTGAAAGAACGCAGCAATCCATGATGCAACGTCTGAATGCGTGCATTGCATCCCATGGAGGCCACTTTAACGTTTGTTGTGAGGTGGATAGGATGCACCTCTGTACTGCGTTCCGGGATGATTTGTTGGCGTTTCACACGTACCGTCCATTTACATTCATAGGATTTTTTTTCCTCCATTTACAGTCAGTAATCCGTCCCTGCAATTTGTCGGTTTTATTAACGTTCGCTTTTTATAATTACGGTGTGGACGGCCAATAATCCCTTCAATGCAAATGCACACCAAGCTGAAAGACTTATGGGAATCGGTGAAATTCCGCGAGTAATGAGGATAATGGGCAAGGGGCTCTACATCAGTAATGTGTGGATAAGTTGAGAATTTGGGTCGGACGGAGAGAGCGGGAGGGGGGGGGGGGGGGGTGCGCTAGAGTCATCCGTGCAACTGTGTTGATCAGTGTGTCCAGATGGCTTACAGTTCGCCATATGCGCCGAGCGAGCAAGTCATTGTTTACATGTCCGCTCCGTGGCAAGTGATCGGGAGTTTACCGCTTCAACGCTGTTTGTGCCTTTGTATGTGTGACATCTTGTCCTTCGTTGGTTGTGTGTCTGACAGCGGCTTACTCCGTTCCCACTCGTTTCTCATGGCGTCCAAGAGTGTAGAGGTACTGTGAGTTTTGACAAATCGATACGTAACGTGCAACCCGGATCTTAAGAAATCCGTGACTTGTTAACTGATGCTTTTCATATTACCTCGAACCAAGTGCATACCCCCTATTCCGATTTTGAAATTTATCTATTTTTTGTGAAATTTGTTGATCCCCTACAAGTACACAAGTTTGCATTAAAGCATGGTACTCAGGGTCCCTTCCGGAATAGAGATAGTTCGATCACTGTGATGCTGCTAGCGAATGCCGACATAGAATATCCGAATGTTCGAATATTCAGTCTTCCTCCGGTGGAAGAGCATATTTATCTTAAGGAAGTTTTGGCACAATCTTGTGACGTGAGAGGAATTCGTCGTGGAGGTTGGTCAAGTGAACACAAGCTACGATGTTACAGCAGCATATGCCCAGTGGAAATGTAAATAAAAAGGAAAGTTCCATCTCTCCTGCAGGTTTGTGGCTATAGTATTCGTATTACTTACGGCGGATAGGTGGGGACCTGTTTTCTGTGCAATGAAAGTGTCCATCTCCAAACTAACTGCCAGCGGAGAGTTTTTAGGTTACTAGCGATCATACGGCAGTTCCCACTTCCACTGCGGGTGGTTTTGCGCCGTTGCAAACAAAGCCTGAACCCGTTCCTGCTGTTGCTTACAAGGGAACCTCCCCATCGCACCCCCCTCAGATTTCGTTATAAGTTGGCACAGCGGATAGGCCTTGAAAAACTGAACACAGATCAAATGAGAAAACAGGAAGAAGTTGTGTGGAACTATGAAAAAATAAGCAAAATATACAAACTGAGTAGTTCAACGGAAGACAGGCAACATTAAGGACGCTGTGAACGCCGGAGCGTCGTGGTCTCGTGGCAACGTGAGCAGCTGCGGAACGAAAGGTCCTTGGTTCAAATCTTCCATCGAGTGATAAGTTTAATTTTTTATTTTCAGTTTATGTGACAAACTCTTATGTTTTCATCACTTTTTTGAGAGTGATTATCACATCCACAAGAAAACCTAAATCGGGCAAGGTAGAAGAATCTGTTTACCCATTCGCCAAGTGTACAAGTTAGGTGGGTCGACAACATATTCCTGTCATGTGACGCACATGCCGTCACCAGTGTCGTATAGAATATATCAGATGTGTTTTCCTGTGGAGGAATCAGTTGACCTATGACCTCGCGATCAAATGTTTTCTGTTCCCATTGGAGAGGCACGTCCTTTCGTCTACTAATCGCACGGTTTTGCGATGCGATCGCAAAACACAGACACTAAACTTATTACAGTGAACAGAGATGTCAATGAACGAACGGACGGATAATAACTATGCAAAATAAAGAAAGTAAAATTTTCAGTCGAGACCACGTCGCCCCTAAACTAAAACTTTCTATGATGTCGCCTATGTGGCCCACGGACTACTCAGTTCGTATATTTTGCTTATTTTTTCACAGTTCCACACAACTTCTTCCTGTTTTCTCAATTGATCTGTGTTCAGTTTATCAAGGCCTATCCACTGTGCCAACTTATAACTAAATCTGAGGGAGGTGCGATAGGGAGGTTCCCTTGTTAGACGGCGGCGCACGGTTCGTGATCAGCGGCGCCGCACTCGGGGTGGTGATGAGTTAGTAGTGTCTTCCCCTGTCCCGTCTTCCGCTGAGCCGTGTTTGTCTGTCAGTCGTACCAGTCCTGGCGAGGTGGAGATAGGAGACAGTACCTGGGCTGCTGCTGCTGCAGGGGTGGCTCCTACAGAGCGAGTATGCTTGGGGTCGTCTCCTTCGTAGCCTCCACAAGTGCAAATGGTAATACAGCAATGCCCTCCCACAGTGTGCTCTCAGTGATGGGGATCGTGATTTGCCGCTTATTGCGACTCCCGTTGCGGCTATTGCTACCCCTGTGTTGTCCGCCGCTGCCTCTGAAATTAACTCTGATTGCCCTGTGTTACGGAGTCGGCGTGCCTTGCAGAGTGACCCTTCTGTAGGGTAGGCATCGAGCCCCGGGACGTCACAGATTGACATGGGAGTGGTGTAAGATCCGTCTGCACCACCTGCTGCAGAGGTTATTGCGTCTCACAGCCGGGTTAAACAACGTATACAGCTGGACGCGAAAAAAAAAAAAATCGGAGTTAAAGTTTCAGTTGCGGCCAGCAATGATCACACTGACTCGGATTCGTTACTCGACCCAGCAATGGACAGTTCTGGGCGACTGGTGGAATACTTGTAGTCTGCTGTTCTGTTGTTCTTTCTGGGTTGTATTTTTTAACTGATGGCTGAGGCATATACATTTGTTACAGTAAATTTAAACCGATGGGTATCGGAGATGCGCCTATCTTCGCTAAATCAGTCCTGTGCCCAATAGTGTTGATGCAAGAAGTTTTATCTGCCAGTTTCCCCTTCCCTGGATTTCGCACTCTTTTCCATACGGCACCCGAATTTTCGACGTGAACTGCCTTATTCTTTCGAGAAGATATTTCCACTGCTGAGGTAGATGTACTTGAATCTGGCAGAGGAATAGATTGCAAACTTTTTAACATTGCCTTGATTGTCTTAAATGCTCCTCCTGGTATCTGGTCACACACTGGACCATTTGCTTTGTTATAAAGATGAAATTATTTATCTCTTACGTAGGACTCTTCTGCTTCTGTCGTTGGGTGGTAATTTTGATGGTGTTCTACCTCCTGTTGCTAGGCTCCCCATTTTATTATTGTCGAGATTTAAAAGAATTAATACGCTCCATGCACTTGAAAGATGTTTGGAAGCGTAAATATCCGACATTCGTTAAACTTCCTCATTTTACTGCGACTTCTAGTAGCAGGACTGATTGCTTCTATTTATCGGTTTGGATTCGCGAACGCGTTCTAGAAGTCGACGTTATTCCTACTATCTTTCCTTATTACTGTGCTTTAGCCGCCACTTTCCAACTTGATCGGCAACCGATGAAACTATTCCGTTCCCCGTGGATGCTGAATGTCGCTCACTTGGCAGAGCCTTCTCTCAAATGTGATACACAACGTGTGGGAGCGTAGTCTTCGATCCGCTGGGAGATGCTCTACCACTACGGAATTATGGACTGCCCTGGCTATACTGAAGCTCCGTCAAGCTTTGATCACTTATTGTAGTGATAGGGTGAGGGATTTTCGGAGAACTCGTGAGTTTTATTGTTCTCTCTTGCGCGACTTGTGTAACGGTGCGCCGGCCGTTATGGCCGAGCAGTTCTAGGCGCTTCAGTCTCGAGCCGCGCGACCACTACGGTCGCAGGTTCGAATCCTGCGTCGGGCATGGATGTGTGTCATGTCCTTAGATTAGTTATGTGTAAGTAGTTTTAAGTTCTGGGGGACTGCCGACCACAGATGTTAAGTCTCATACTGTTCACCGCCAGTTTTTTGTGACGGTGCCGACCGCCCCCTCGCCCTTTCGGACTGAGACATTACGACGTATTAAAGCAAAGTCGTTGCAGTTAAAGCGGCGATAGATGGTGCGATAGAGACCATGTTCACTAGAGATGGAGGAATTAGCTTCGTTATACCACCTGCTTCGACATCAAGGTCGATGTCGCCGCTCTTGCTTCACTTCTCTTACAGCAGTTGTCGGCCGTCAGCTGACAGCGCACGTTGATGTACTTCGCGCCTTACGTCAGTACTATGTGGGTCTTTAGGACGTGGATACACCTAGTGACTTTCTCCTCTACTTGGCTTTTGGGTCTCTAGGTGCACCACTGACGTCTGAGCAGAAAACCGAGTTCTCGGCCGCCTTTCACCCAGATGATTTTATTGTTACTGCTCCTTCTCATAAATCGCCAGGTATCGATGGGCTCCTCAAGGAATTTTATGTGCGTTTTTGGCCCCTCTTGGGCATCACATTTACGTCATTGTTGAAGGAGGAGATAAGAGGGACAGTTGGGCCTGCTCCATTCAAGGTGGGGAAAAGTATGTTGATGCCTAAACATCCTGGTCGTAATACAGTTGACAATTTTCGTCCTCTCACGTTTCTGAATTTTGATTAAAGACAGTGGATAAGGCGATAAATCGTATGATGTCTACCTTGCTGGCGGCTGTCGTCGGCGAGTATCAGAGTTGTCTCCATGCCGGCCGGAGTGGCCGTGCGGTTCTAGGCGCTACAGTCTGTAGCCGAGCGACCGCTACGGTCGCAGATTCGAATCCTGCCTCGGGCATGGATGTGTGTGATGTCCTTAGGTTAGTTAGGTTTAATTAGTTCTAAGTTCTAGGCGACTGCTGATCTCAGAAGTTAAGTCGCATAGTGCTCAGAGCCATTTGAACCAGCCAGTTGTCTGCATGGACGCTCTAATCTTACCCCTGTGGCCCTATACCTTGACGTGATTTCGGCTGCTGCCGTTACTTTTATCAATTGTGTCTTTGACTTTTGGATTTTAATAACGGTTTCGATTGTGTAAATCAAGACTTTCTGCTTTGGATTTTGGAGATGATCGGGTTGACTGTTGAGGCTCGTAGAGCGTTACTGAAGACATCAACGGGCATTGCAGCTTCGGTAGTTGTGAATGGGCAGCTGACGCCCCCGATTCCCATCCGTCAGGGAGTGCCACAGGGGAGTCGGCCGCTATGGCTGAGCGGTTCTATGCGCTTCAGTCCGGAACCGCGCTGCTGCTACGGTCGCAGTTTCGAATCCTGCCTAGGTCATGGATGTGTGTGACGTCCTTAGGTTAGTTAGGTTTACGTAGTTCTAAGTCTAGGGGACTGATGACCTCAGATGTTAGTGCTTAGAGCCATTTGAACCATTTTGCCACAGGGGAGTCAGCTCTCGATATCTGTTTGTCTTATCTCTGGAACCGCTGCTTCAGAAGATTGCTTCGCAGCTTCATGATTGTGCGCTTTCTAGAAGTATCCTCGATGTTCATCCATACGTTCATGATATGATGGTCTTACTCCGTCGATGTGCAGAGAAACCTCTGCTGAACGCGGTCGTCGATGATTATTGCAGAGCTTTGGGAGCCTTACTTAACGAAGGCAAAAGAAAATTCTTTAATTTACGGGATTCCGATGGATCAGTGATCTTGTAGGCCATTGCTGTGGATCGTCACAAGTCAGCAGGAGTTGTTATTGACCGTTGTCCGCTCCAAATAGTGACGCTCAATTAGAAATCGGTTCAAAATGGCTCTAAGCACTATGGGACTTAACATCTGAGGTCATCAGTCCCCTAGACTTAGAACTACTTAAACTAATCTAAAGACACCACACGCATCCATGTCCGAGGCAGGATTCGAACCTGCGACCGTGGCAGCAGCGCGGTTTCGGGCTGAAGCGCCTAGAACCGCTTGGCCATAGCGGCCGGCTGAAAATCGATTAATGATACTGGAACATGAACGACGCTCTCTTACGCTTCTTCAGAAGGTACCATTTTTGGGTACGTACATGTTGTGCAAGGCCTGTTACATCCCACAATGTTTCTTGTTTCCCTCTATGATAGTGTTTTATGGAAGCGTCATATCTTCAGGCTACTATTCGAGATTGTAATGGAGCCACGTTACCTCGGCCTTTCTTACATTAAGAGTAAGGCATTTGTCTTATATGTTTGCCGTATCGTTTTGACGATCTCTGAGTACTTATATGTCTTTACTTCTCGACCGTTCACCTTAGTGAGGCTAGCGAGTGTTGATCCCCGTGTTCACATTGATCGTCTGAATTTTAAGCTGAGACACATTCCAGTGTTCTAACTAGCCATGACCTTATCGGAGGCTGACATATTACAGCGGCCAGTGCTCCTACCCAAATTCCGTTGAACACTTATCACCGCAAATATCGTGGGAAACTGTGTGGGCCAACATTACCCCCTGGTTCTATCAATGACAGCGGCCTCCTTCTGAAACAATGTGGTTAACAATTTGACTTCTACCAACGAGCGTCTATATTGTGTTGGGATTAGTGACACAGATAAATGCAGAAAGCGTTCGTTCCTAGATGCACTGCAACACCAGTTTACTTGTCGTAGTCGCCCAGCACACTAGCCCTCACTCACTCTGTTGAAGCTGCATATTCCACTATATATATGTACTGCGAGACTTCAAAGAAGAAATAACAAGGCATAAAACTACATTTAACATGAAACTGGGCTAAAAGACCCCCTTTGACACATCCATCTGGTAAGCATATTCTAGATAGAGCCTTTAAATGCAGCATGTATTTAGGTCCTGAGATTCGAATAAAAACGGTCACTACCAATCATAGTTTTTTCCTTTATGTTTCGGCATAGCCTATTGTCACCTGCAAATACGACTCGGTCAAACGATGAAGCAATACACGAAAACAGACATTGGCTAAAATTTTAAGTAGTCTGAACTCAGTATTCGGTCACAAAAATTTCGATGATTCATTGGATGGTATGTTTAAACTCAGTAAACAGCTTTCTGTGGTAAGAGGCCGTTGACGGCGGCCGCATCTCGGTCTCAGGGAGAAAGACAACTCCATAGCTAGTCGCACCCGATGAAGGAGAGTAACCTGAGTGTATTGCCTAGCGGCTTGGAGAAGCCGTAAAGTAGGCTGACGTAGACATTGAAGTACAAGAGCCCACGGAGTGTCAAACAGAGCGTTTTAGTAATTAAGAACATGAAACTGCTGGGAGGTTTTATTATCTACTTCTGCATGTAACGAGTCTACGAAGGACCGCCGCGCGAGTTCAAGGTGGGGCAGCGATCACACTATCTCTACGAGATGAAGTGCCTGCGTTGTCTTTTGTGTACCCTCCACGCGTCGTCGATCTAACAAGGCAACAAACAGTAAATGTCTGCAGCGTAATAAAAACGCGAGAGACCCGTGCAAAACAGAAGAAGAATACGTATACTGATCACTCATTGATATAACGAGCTGTCAAACTGAGACTTACACTCCTTATGTTGCTCAGTTTTCAGTGGGAGACGTTGCTGCATTTATGGACCGTCATATGGAGACAGTAACAGTAGACAGCCTCACACATCTTGAGGCATCTCAGTTCCATCGTACTCGAGACTGCCATGGCGACCAAGTCTGACTGATATGTAATGTCATGGTCGTAATATAAGATATTTACTTGTAAAAATATGCGCTGGTGTGCAAAACGTAAGGATGAAAATAACTTCCGCGTGATGTGTCACTACCAAGTAACATAGTTCCATGGAACATGGACCATAGATGGAAAGAACTGCTACAGCACCGAACACTACAGTATAGAACAAAACAGAGGGTAACAGAAAGGAATATGCAACGACACGAACAGTAATTACAATTAAGTCACCACGATTTACGGATATTGTTCTTAATACAGTGTTTCATCACGATGGATGGTAACAGTTCATGCTCCGAAACCTGCTCTCTTACTGGTCACAAGGTTCGTAAGGAGTACTTGAGCCAGCACGTTCCATTCTTCAGCCAGCGCTGGAAGCTCATTGGTGCATATGGACGTGCTGCAGTACCACTTACCAACGCATCCCGCTCGTATTCGATGGAATTTCGTCGCGGGAATTGGCAGCTAAGCCCATTCACCAAAAGCTTCTCTGCTTGCACTGTTCGATGCGGTTGCACATTGCCATCCATACACTGGAGTCAGAGCCGAAAGGACCCCTGAAAAAACGCATATAAGGAAGCAGTACAGCGTCATAGTGATACTGACCGCTGAGTGTACGGTGTTCAGAGATTTCGAGGTCAGATCCATCCGTGAAGTATTACACCTCTCCACATCATAACCCCTGGACCGTGAAAACGATCGTATTGCCTGGGTTAATTAAGCGTTCCGACATCTTGCCAGATGGGGGTAGGTCCAGAATCACAACTCACAGAATCTGCTCTCAACCGAGAAGACCACCGGACCCGCTGGTCCATTCCCTATGCTCTTGACACCATCGCAGACTGCGCCGCCTATTTGCGGGTGTCAACAGAACACATAGTATTTGTCGTCTGGCAAAGAGACGACCCCCATGCAGTCGCTGCGCCAATGTGGAGCAACAGATTGCGTGCCTTGCAGCCCTGTTAATTACCATCTGTCTCACTGTTTTACGTGCATCCCTACTTGCCTGTTGCACACTGTAGCGGTCATCCGCCGCTGCTGTTAACCGTCGTCGACCACCTCCTGTCCTTCGGTCATCAGTGCCTATGGGTCGGAACGCTCCCCATGCAGGTGAAACAATGCTTCTCTGAGCAATGCCAAACTCCTGGGCTACACCCGTCTCACTTGGCGCTACAGTTACGCTTACCTCGCGCGATGTGACGTCCAGCTTTCTCTGCAAGACTGGGACGAGATCTCTGACAAGAAGCTCCTGCAGTTTCATTCATTTCCACCCAGTTACTGATACGTCATGTTACTCTATCTGTCTCGTCATAAGTTTTGCATAGCAGAGTACGTTACATTTAATGATTTAATGAATGAAGAACATTTAAAAACAAAATGAATTGAGGTTATTAATGTATAGAAATTACTTTGAAATAATCCTTAAAAAAAAACAACAAAAAGTTGAGATCTATATTTAAACGAAAATCAGTATTTAATTTAAAAAATAACATATTTTAATTATAACCAGATAAGTTTGTTAGGCATATGACGGAGAGCAAAAACAATATAACGACGAAGCAAATTTTACTCGTATTTCATGTAAGTGCAATACTTTCCCAAACCATCAGCCTCACAATGAAAATTTCAAACAATTTTATCGGCAAATCTGTTTGAGCCCAGGCCCGATACAGATAACTACATAACTTTCTACATGAACATAGTAACTGTTCCGAAAGAACAGATACCAATGACGACCATGCACCTTCTCTAGAAAGAAATGATAATTAATCGAAACCCTCATCTCCCAAAAGGTGTTGTTGATATACCTCGACGGCGACAGTTGAAAATGTGGATCCCGTCCGGGACTCGAGCCCGGGATCTCCTGCTTACTTGGTAGACGCTCGATCCATCTTCATCTGAGCCACCGAGGGCACAGAGAATAGCGCGACTGCAGGGACTTATCCCTTGCACGCTTCCCGTGGGACCCACATTGGTATCTGTTCTTTTGGAACAGGTACTATCTTCGTATAGTGAAAAGGCTACCCGGCCATTGACCTTCTTCTGTGCGAATGCACACGCTTTGGCCGAACTCTTACGGGACTCGTCAGCTTGGTCTGGCGAGAGTAATAAGTGAACGGGCAAATATCCTTTAGGAACATTACGATTGTAGGTTGTGGACAGTTGGGAATGTGGGTCTCACAGGAAGCGTGCAAGGGATAAGTCCCTGCAGTCGCGCTGTTATCTGTGCCCGCGGTGGCTCATGTGAATAGAGCGTCTGCCATGTAGGTAGGAGATACCGGGTTCGAATCCCGATCGGGGCACACATTTTCAACTGTCCCAATTGACACATGTTGACAGCTGAGGGTTTCGATTAATTATCATTTCTTACATAACTTTCTCTTTTTTGGGGGAGGAAGGGGTCATTAATCTTCTGGATGGTTCGGTGTTGTCCGCCACGATTTCTTCTCATGCGCTGTCCTCTTCATCTCAGAGTAGCACTTGCATCCAATGTTCTTAATTACAAGTAGTTAGTAGATATATGACAAGTTCTATCATCCTGCACAGTTTTTGCCTTCTACAGCTCCCTCTAGTGCTGTGGAAGTTATTACCTGCTATCTTAACAGACCCCTTATTAGACTGTTCCATTTTCTTATCTCTGTTACCTTATCTCTATATGCTCCTTTCCTCGAGCATTCTGCTTAGAATCTGCCCATTGCATACCTTACCAGTCCACCTAATTATCAACATCCTTCTACAGCACCACATCTCAAACGCTTCGATTCTCTTTTGTTCCGGTTTTCACAAAGTCCATGCTTCACTACCATAAAATTCTGTGCTCCAGACATACATTCTCAGAAGTCTTTTTCCTCAAATTAACGCAGACATTTGATACAATTAGACTTCTTTTGTCCAAGAATGCCATCTTAGCCTGCTCTAGTCAGTTTTTCATGTACTGCTTGCTTCATCCGTCATTGCTTCCAATTTAACAAAATACCTTCACACCACACACCTCGTGAACACCAGTCTTGATCGTCATTTCTTTTGTTTTCCGTCTTTCCCTTAGTTGCTCTAAATTCGTGGAGGTATGTTCCGCTAAACCAAACATCAAGACTGATCCGTGGAGCTATGTTCTGTCTACGCAACCAATTGAAGGCAGTTTGTTTATTGCCATATGCGATTCGCTTCTTTTATTTGGGAAACAGCTTCAGTGGCCTGTACTACATGTTTCTTTTTATACATACAATAAACGTATTATGTCTTAGATACAAATATGCTGCTATGAGCAGCAATACACGACAAAATGTAACATAGCCGCATGTTATATCTACCACATGATATGTTTATTGTGTGTATAAAAAGAAACATGTACTACAGGCCACTAAAGATGCTCCCCAAATAAAACAAGCGAAACGCATATGGCGCTAAACAAACTGCCTTCCACTAGTTGCATAGACGGAACATACCTGCACGGACCAGTCTTGATGTTTAATTTAGCGCTAATCTCATGAGTACTTCCTATTACTCAAATCTCCGTTCATTTTCTGCGCTCATTGGGTCGTTCATTCCATTCAAAACGTCACGTAATTCTTCGCTTTCACTTAAGATAGCAGCCAGTCACTGTGATAGAGCGGTTCCAGGCGCTTCAGTCTGAAACCGCGCGACCGCTACCGTCGCAGGTTCGAATCCTGCCTCGGCCTTGGATGTGTGTGATTGGTTAGTTAAGTTTAAGTAGTTCTAAGTTCTAGGGGACCGATGACCTCAGATGTTAAATCCCATAGTTCTGAGAACTATTTGAACCATTTTTTGAACTCAAGATAGCAACGTCATCAGCAAATATGACCACTGGTATCTTTCACCCTGAATTTTAATTCGAGTGCTGTATCTTTGTTTTGTTACCCTCTTGTGTCACAACTTCTTGGATGTCTAGACCGAACAGTAGGAGTGAAAAACTGCATCCATAACATTGTAGAACTTTTTTACTAGATCGACAGATGCTATGAACTCGTGTTGATTTTCCTATTCTTGCTGCCATTACCAAGAAAAACATCATAACTGTCTCTCCGGTACCTTTATCTTTCCAAACCAACCGGATTACCATCTAACAGATCTTCAATTTTCTTTTGCATTCTTCTGTATATTATTTTAACAGAAACTTCAGTGCATTAGCTGTTAAGCCGAATATGCTATATTTTTCGCACTTAGTGCGCATGCTGTCTACGTGACTGTATGGATGTTATTTTTCAGAAAATTTTTTGGTATATCTCCAGTCTCATAGCTTATCAAACCAACCTGAAAAGTCCTTAGGTTGCCACTGCCCCCAATGATTTCAGAAATCCCGAATGTATGTTGTACATACTTTCCATCTTGTTTCATCTCAAATGTTGCAAAGCTCTGTTAAGCTATGACACTATTCCTGAATCACCTATATCTCCCATATCGACTTACATTTCTTCTCGTATCAGGTCATCAAACAGCTCTATCCCGTTGCAGAGGCCTTCAATATACTCTTTCGACCTATCTGCTCTCTCCTCTACGGTTAACAGTGAATCTCCTCTTGCAATCTTAATGTTGACGCCTCTTCTTTTAATTTCATCTAACGATGTTTCGATTTTTCTTTATGCTGAATCAGTCTTTCCGCCGTCCATCCTTTTTTTCTCTCTCATCGATTTTCTCAAATGTTTCCTGCGACCATTTCGCTTTAGCTTGCCTGCACATCCTATTTATCTAAGTCCTAAGTGACATATACTTCTGTATTCCTGGCTTTTCCTGAGCGTTTCTGTGTTCCTTCTTTCGTCGATCAATTGTAGTATTTCCACTTTTACCCATTGCTTCTGCGCAGTCTCACTTCCGTCGGCCGTCGTAATTTAATATATTATTATGGTTATTTTGATTTTTTGATTGTTGCCGACTTACGTGGTAGGCCTTAATAAAAATGATATTTCATTCAATTTTGATTTACGGTTAAATGCTTTTGTGAAGTTCTCCTTTTTGACAATATTAATTTCAAATTATTTGTTACGTTAATGAATGTTAGACTCGCTGAATCTTAAAACATGAGCATACAAGTTGAAAATTGGAATAAACTTTTCATATCAATTTCCTCGGCTAGTCAGTTTACTTTAAAGCAAGAAATCTTTAGTTATTAATTACAATTGCGGCCCACACACGCGCGAGAGTATTTTTTCTTACCTCCGTTAACCATTGTATTGTAGTCGGAGTCCTGGCTCTGGCTGTTGGCTATGGTACTGAAAGTAAGAATCTTAAAGCTACGTATTACTGAAACGTCGTGCGGCTGTGGAGAAAAATTAATATTATGTTAATAGCGGGCGAGTTTTTCGCTTCCGCTAATTTTTCATAAGTTAATATCGCCACGTAATGGCGTCGTTGGCTGCATCGGCCGCTGCGATTGTTGAACTGTAAATTACTTGAATGCAGGTTAATTCAAGGAAGGCGGACATGAAATCGGGATCACCTCTTACAAATTGAAAGTGCACAATAATATTAAGTCAATGTATTATCTGTTTAACTCATTCAAATATCCTTATATTTGCCAGCACTCGAAAGATGTCCGTCTACACGCAATCAAGACAAGAGAAGAAGTGAAGACGACTAAAAAATTAACAAAAGAGCGTATCTTGTTATCTCTTTAGATCATTTTGTTACATTTCCTTGCACTCGAAACCCACCCAGAGAAATTATTGTTTTACGGTTACATGATAAAAATATATTATTCGATTTTTAAATGCCTCTTCTTTATAAATACTGTTTTTTAAGTCTTTTCGTAATGTAGCACTGGGGACGCTATAGCAGTTACCTTTCTTGTACCTACGTGATCCAATCACATTAATGTGACCACCGCCTATGTTTGACGTCGACGCGACGAGTAACAATCATTCACAGACGACAAGTGGCAACACGAGCAGTGGTGGATATAAAAAGCATGTCGTGGGGACGCGGAAAACAGTGGAGTCGTTGTTGTAATCCGGAAACGGAGCGATTTATCTGACATCCTAAAGAGTGTGATCATTGGCTTTCGGACCTAGCGTGGAAGTATTTCTAAATCGACTAAGTTTCTCAACTTTTCGGGTACCGCAGTGGTTAAAATACAATGTACATGGCAAAATGGCACTATCAAAACCGGCGCTAAGGCAACTGTTGCACACCATGGGCCAGTAATGACACCGGTCAACGACGGATGCGGAGACGTGTACGGGTGAAAGGAGGTGCAACTGTTGAGAAACTGACCGCCCAGATGGGCCAAGGGCCTACCAGCAGTGACTTCTCAACGACCGCCCAGCGAACGTTGCGGCGTATGGGCCTCCGCAGCAGGTGCCGGGTTTATGCACTCTTGCTGACTGCTGTTCATCAGCGACGAAGGCTGGAATTTGCACTCCAGTACCGCATGGGACGTCCACTTAGTGGCAACAGGTGGCGTTTTCTGAAGACGGTTAACTTTTTATGCTCCATCGGACAGATGACCGTTGAATCCTCGGAAGGGTCCACGTTGGAGGGGGGACGGATCGTCTGGGGAATATTTTGACGGCATTCTGGAAGGCGTAATGGATCAACACAATTATGTCCACCCCCACATCCAGTGTCACACAGTCTGTAGTATACTTTCGTGGTTCCAGGAGCACCACGATGAGTTTACCGTACTCCCCTGAGCATCGCACTCCACTGATTTAAACCCAATCGAGAATGTGTAGGACCACCTCGATCATGCTGTTCGCACCACGGATTCTCAACCGAGAAACCTGGCGCATCTGGCCACGGTACTGAAGTCGGTATGGCACCACATTCGTGTCGGGACCTTCCAGAATTACCTTCCTGTACCTCTCGTATCGGGCCGCGCTGCAAATGTGTTATTCAGGTCGTTGACAGGCGGTCACATTAATGTGATTGGACAGTGTATGGTTGTCTGTTCAACATGTGATTGCTTTTTTAGAGATTTCTGTACCTCTTCAACTGAATCGTCTACTGTGGTACTGAATGAAACTGAATGAAATTACTACGAAATCCAGACCTTTAGCTGTTTACAGGCGTTGATAAATGTCAACGGAGACAGTTGAAAATGTGTGCCCCCGACCGGGACTCGAACCAGGGATCTCCTGCTTACATGGCAGACGCTCTATCCGACTGCGCCATCGAGGACACACAGCACAGTGCGACTGCATGGACGCTCCGCGTGAGACTTACATTTCCAACGTACTGTCCACATACTACATTTGTAGTGCCCCTGCCAACTATACTCATTACTAGCGGCAGTCAATCTACCGATTCCCGTAAGAGTTCGGGCAATGTGGGTGCTTCCGCACTGAAGATGATCGTCTGCCGGTAAGCCTTATCTATATGAAGGTGGTATCAGTTCTTTCGGACACGTCCAAAAGAGCAGATACCATCTTCATATTCATAATGTAGTACGGGTTATCGCAGTATCCGCAGCCTTAGAGAACCGAAACGCACCCATCATTCTTTAGCAGCTTAATACCCATGGTTTTTTTTTTAATATTGGTTCTGCCGAGCGATTCTCTTAAACTACAGCCTACTCCTCATAATTACCAAACTCTGAACTGAATCTACGTCAGCTGTTGAGTACGCCATATAATCTATTGTCTTGTTTCTAAATCACTGCCTGGTTCAAAATGGTTCAAATGGCTCTGAGCACTATGCGACTTAACTTCTGAGGTCATCAGTCGCCTAGAACTTAGAACTAATTAAACCTAACTAACCTAAGGACATCACACACATCCATGCCCGAGGCAGGATTCGAACCTGCGACCGTAGTGGTCACGCGGTTCCAGACTGAAGCGCCTTTAACCGCACGGCCACACCGGCCGGCTAAATCACTGCCTGACTATGATGTAATTCAACCCGTTTCCAAGTATAGTTTCCCCTCTTGTCACGTCTGAGCACTGTTCGCTATTACTCACCGAAATTTATTGCAGGACTCAGTTAGTCTTCGTCTTCCCTTACTCCCACTACCGAGCCCATATGCTCCCGTAACTCTTTCTTCTATTCGCTCTCCTATTACAGCGCTCCAGTCTCTCGTGATTATTAGATTGTCGTCTCCTTCTGTATTCTGTATTACACCTTCAAGTATTCTTCTCTGTCTCTTCATCCTCTGCTTATAATGTTGGCATGTATATCTGAATTACTGTCGTTGGCAATGGCCTACCGTCGATTCTGATAGCAATAATCCAATCACTGACCGTTCATAACTCACTCTCTGCAATACTTTCCCATTCGTGATGAATGCTACTCCTATTACACCATTCTATGCTGTTTATATCATCCCATTTTTGTCACACCAGAGATACTTATCTTCTATCCATATCACTTTACTAACCCTCATTATACGAGGGCAGTTCAATAAGTAATGCAACACATTTTTTTCTGAAACAGGGGTTGTTTTATTCAGCATTGAAATACACCAGGATATTCCCCAATCTTTTAGCTACACAACACTATTTTTCAACGTAATCTCCATTCAATGCTACGGCCTTACGCCACCTTGAAATGAGGGCCTGTATCCCTGCACGGTACCATTCCACTTGTAGGGAAGCAGCCTACTCACGCTGTAGTAAATTCACATCAGTTTCCATTGTGTGCCAGCCAGTCTGCTGTAACTAGCTCTGACGTCATAAATGTTGCGCAATACCTTAAAAATCAAGCAAATGACCTAAAACTTTTCTAGCATGTCAGGAATAATACTAAATTAATGTGTGTTAAATATCAGTTCGATAACTTCAGCCATTTTCGAAATTTGGACGTTTTTCTGAAAAATCATTGGCGCAACAGAAAAGAGCTAGAGACTTCAAAATTTATATTTAGATTCATCTTTCATAATGATTTAATAAAAATAGTACTTTGGATTTCACAAATTAAGATTTTAGTGGAAATTCATGATTTTCTGGTTTTCATCTCAAAACTGAAGGAAGCAAGATAGATTAAGTAGGCTAATAAATAAGGCTAAGATGTTTAGATTTAAATAGGTTGGAGGTCCGCTATGACTATGAAGATGTGTAAAGTTTCTTTTTAATACCTATAAAATTATAGCGATAGCGGATCTCAAAAGGGCCAGTTCAGAGCTCATCTACTGCGTGCAGTGTAATTAAATTAATTGTCTCGCCCAAAATATTTAACTTAGCCACGTCAAAATTTTATTATCAATACTTACCTGCGTTTAAATTAAGAGCTTCATCGGCCATCAGCAAAAGAAGCTATAAATTATTATGTAACTTGAAGTGGTGCGTTACTAGCCCAGCGGCTAGTCGGGAGAGCCGAAAAGATCAGGCGTTCCCTTAGCCGTCCGCACCGCGGCTTTATATATAAGAACGCTGCGCGAGGAAGCAAGGCCCCAGTTCTCTCCAGACGCTGAATGACACGCCATCTGTGTCGGGAGCCGCGTCGCATCAGTGTCACTGCTACAAACAGCCTCGGGTGCCGTATTAAGTTACTAGAGATACGCGGAACCATGAAAACATTTCATGTGAAGTGTTAATTCTGGAATGATTTTCATTATCTAGCTTCAGTTTGCGTATTGTCGTATTTTCACGTGCCGTCGCAGGACAGACATTCTACCAAATATTTAGCGTGGCGTTTGATGAAGTATTTTCACCAAATTATGGCGAGCATTCCTTTTAACATTTAATTCGGACATTTATAGTTGCATCAGCACATTAGACTCTGAACTGCTCTGTTAGTTAGGTTGTAGGGATACTTGTGTTTTTTATCAGTGAATTTCAGAATATACTCAAATATTTTGGAAAACCGTTTTTGATTAGAAATCCCGGACAATCTCCTAATTCCTCAGAGCTATAAGCTGCAGCTATAATAACATTCTCAGATAAAGTGGGCACTAGGATCTCTAATTACTGGTTCCATGTTTTATTAAATCACTTTCTGGGTGCCAAAAAGTAAATAGAGAGCCAGTGTTGAGAACGGCGAAAGACAGCATTAACAACATTCTAAAAGCCAGAAACTGATTAAACATGCAAGCATTTATCCAGCAATCAGATTTTAGATATTTTTACAAACTTATCCGCCGCCCCACACACTGGTCGATGTCGGAGCCAACGTCGTACTGCATCAATAACTTCTTCATCATCCGCGTAGTGCCTCCCACGGATTGCGTCCTTCATTGGGCCAAACATATGGAAATCCGACGGTGCGAGATCGGGGCTGTAGGGTGCATGAGGAAGAACAGTCCACTGAAGTTTTGTGAGCTCCTCTCGGGTGCAAAGACTGGTGTGAGGTCTTGCATTGTCATGAAGAAGGGGAAGTTCGTTCAGATTTTTGTGCCTACGAACACGCTGAAGTCGTTTCATCAATTTCTGAAGAGTAGCACAATACACTTCAGAGTTGATCGTTTGACCATGGGGAAGGACATCGAACAGAATAACCCCTTCAGCGTTCCAGAAGACTGTAACCATGACTTTACCGGCTGAGGGTATGGCTTTAAACTTTTTCTTGGTAGGGGAGTGGGTGTGGCGCCACTCCATTGATTGCCGTTTTGTTTCAGGTTCGAAGTGATGAACCCATGTTTCATCGCCTGTAACAATCATTGACAAGAAATTGTCACCCTCAGCCACATGACGAGCAAGCAATTCCGCACAGATGGTTCTCCTTTACTCTTTATGGTGTTCGGTTAGACAACGAGGGACCCAGCGGGAACAAACCTATGAATATACCAACTGGTGAACAATTGTGACAGCACTACCAACAGAGATGTCAAGTGGAGCACTGAGTTGTTTGATGGTGATCCGTCGATCATCTCGAACGAGTGTGTTCGCATGCTCCGCCATTGCAGGAGTCACAGCTGTGCACGGCCGACCCGCAGGCGGGAGGTCAGACAGTCTTGCTTGACCTTGCGGCGATGTTGACACACAATTTGCCCAACGACTCACCGTGCTTTTGTCCACTGCCAGATCACCGTAGACATTCTGCAAGCGCCTATGAATATCTGAGATGCCCTGGTTTTCCGCCAAAAGAAACTCGATCACTGCCCGTTGTTTGCAACGCACATCCGTTACAGACGCCATTTTAACAGCTCCGTACAGTGCTGCCACCTGTCGGAAGTCAATGAAACTATACGAGACGAAGCGGGAATGTTTGAAAATATTCCACAAGAAATTTCCGGTTTTTTCAACCAAAATTGTTGCATTACTTATTGAACTGCCCTCGTATCTAGACTGATCGTTTGCACACCTATTTTCAATTTTTCTAACATCCCTTCCATATTCAGATTTCTGACACTCCACTCTCCGATTCGCAGAATGTTATTCAGTCTTCTTCATACGGTAACCTTCCCCTTGACAGTGCCCTTCCATACATTCGAATGGTAGACCAATCCGGATTCTTTTTCCGATGGGAAAATCATCATTGTACTTCATAACTTAGTTGCTTTAAATTATCACTTTCAGTACTAGGCGAACCCAAAATTTCTCGATAAAAAAGTCACGGTGGTCGGTTGACAATGCAGTGGCATCTCGAGTCAGTTATCTGTCAGGCGCTATGGATCTTAAGAGATCTCTTAGGTTAACTGTAATATAAGGGGCGATCAGAAAGTTTCCATTTGAAAGCTGTACAGTCCAGAATCGGTATGCCAATCAGACAGAATCGCCGTGAGCAGTGAGGAAATCATCGCACCGCATCAAGTTGAAGATTGGTAAAACATTGTGCTCTGCTGAGTAAATAGGTCTGTAAATGCCTGTTGTACATCCTCGTACGACGGGAACTGTCGACTGACCAAGGCCTTTCTTAAGGGACCGAAGGGGTGGTAATCTCATGGTTAGAGATGAGGGCTACAGAGTGGATGCTCGAGTGTCTCGAGTATCGATTGTAATGTATGAGACTGGTCTCCCATACCGACTGCTGCTTTCCGTCGAATCGCGACAAGCACGGTGGTTTTCGACACACATGCTGCCCCATATACATTCTTCCTTCTCCGATGGATGTCGACCGAGCTTTGTTCTTCGGCAGCCAGATTAACAGCATGTTGGTCCTACCTGGACGCATTTGGTAATAACGTTGCCATAGTTCACGATGCCACATTTACCATACATCAGAAAGGCTCGAGCGTCACACTAATCCCTTGTCTACACGTTGGTGCTTATAGATCCTCATCGTAATCGCACTACATTGCATATAGCTGCAGCAACAACGCCCACAAACGGAAACTTTCTGGTCGCCCCTCACACATCTGTAACTAATGAAGTTATCTGAAAATGGCTTTCCCCAGCAGATACTGTGTGTGAATGCAGA
This sequence comes from Schistocerca piceifrons, assembly GCF_021461385.2. Taxonomy (NCBI): domain Eukaryota; kingdom Metazoa; phylum Arthropoda; class Insecta; order Orthoptera; family Acrididae; genus Schistocerca; species Schistocerca piceifrons. Next base: position 138,769,829 of record NC_060144.1, read on the forward strand.
ACGTTAACGTTTGTATGCAAATTAGTTTGGACGAAATGAGATTCTGAAGAAATCGGAGTCAGCGAGCTCTTAGCCTCTTACTCACTTCTAGTTGCCAAAATCACGTAAACCAATCTTGTCAATTTTGTCTACTGAAGTGCCATGCATTTCACCGGGTTGGACTGGACATTTGACGCTCGAAATTACAGACAATGAGAAATGAATTTACAGTGTGACGCACGAAATGTGTTACCAATTGTTTCTTTCACAATTTAGGACGCTCATTAGATATCCCGCTGGGATCTCTACATCAGTACCATCAGAGCTTGGAAAAACAAATTTACGAAATGACGTGTAATTCACGATACTGCCGCTAGGAGATTAGTAAGCAGCAATGGCTGACAATGGAAGACTGACGACACAGCAACGATCGGCAATTGTGTTACTTTTTCATGAAACGAAAAGCCTTGTTATGACTTTGTCACTTTGTGACTTGTCGTTTTCGACAACAGTTTAACACACGATGGGTCCCTTGCAAGAAGACCATCCACAGGTTGTACGATAAATTTGCACAGGAAGGATCAGTATTGGAAACGAAGCGACCTAGGCCTAAGCCTGTTTGTTCGCCGGAGGATATTGAAGCGGTACGAGTTGCTGTACAGAGAAGTCCCGGGAAATCGTGCAGAAAGGCAGCAGTCCAATTGGGAATATCCAGACGCTCCGTTCAACGTATTCTTAAAAGTGACCTCCATATGTGCCCATACAAGATGACCTGTGCACAGAAGCTCACTGAAGAACACAAGCAGCAGAGACTACTGTTTGCTCAGTGGGCGGAGGATAGGGAAGAAACTCTCAACAATGTTTGGTTTTCAGACGAAGCGCATTTTCATTTAGACGGTGTGGTTAACAAACAAAATGTACGCTTTAGGGCCACTGAAAACCCACAAGTGCTTCACGAACGACAACATTATGCTCCGAGGATTACAGCGTGGGCAGCAATTTCCAGTCACGGACTTATTGGACCCTTTTTCTTTGAAGAAACTGTGAACAGCGAACGTTATTTGAGCATGCTTCGCAATAGATTCATTCCACAGCTTCTTGCTACTGCCTTGCCCTTCAACACGCAGTGGTTCATGCAAGATGGAGCAAGGCCACGTACTGCAAACACTGTGTTGGAGTTTTTACACGAGTATTTCGACATGCGGATCATTTCACTCAGGTTTCCAGGTCGCTTCAATGACGGACAAAATTGTCCCCCCCAATAGTGCAGACCTCAATCCAAGTGACTTATCTCTTTGGGGGGTACTTAAAGGAAAAAATTTTCCCGAAACGTCCAGGTGATTTAATGGAGCTCAGAATACTTATTCTTCAAGCTTGCAGTGAAATTACGGAAGATATGTGCCGTAGGGTAATCACTAACTTCAGTGGTCGTTTGAAGGAAGTTAGGAAACGAAATGGTGGAGATACTGAGCATGTGCTAAGTTAGAACAAATCTCCATGGACGGCTCTTCATTGCAGTATATGTACCTTACCTTATTACAATGAAATGAACACCCTTAGTTGCTTACAGGCGTTGACATACGCCAACGGGGACAGGTGGTAATCTGTGCCCCGACCGGGACTCGAACCCGGGATCTCCTGCTTACTTGGCAGACACTCTATCCATCTGAGCCACCGAGGACACAGAGGATAGCGCAACTGCAGAGATTTATCTCTGGCACGCCTCCCACGAAACTCACATTCTCAACGCATTGTCCCGCACTACAATCGTAGTGTCCGCGCCCATTATACTCATTACTCGCGGCGCGTTGCCGATTCCCGTAAGAGTTCGGGCTCTGTTTGTGCATTCGCACTGAAGAAGAAGATGGTCAAGGGGCCGGTGAGCCTTAACTATATATTTACTAAGATGGTATCTTGGCCTCTTGAGCATCTTCTTCTTCTGTGCGAATGCATAAACAGAGCCCGAACTCTTACGGGAATCGGGAACGCGCCGGGAACGCGCCGCGAGTAATGAGTGTAATGGACGGGGGCACTACGAATGTAGTGCGGGACATTGCGTTGAGAATGTGGGTTTCGCGGGAGGCGTGCCAGAGATAAATCCCTGCAGTCGCGCTATCCTCTGTGTCCTCGGTGGCCCAGATGGATAGTCTGCCTTCGGCAGTGACACAGTGCGGACCGTGTTGCCCGCCGGCCGCGCTGTGGTGCGCGCGCCTGTTTGTTTACGCCGGAGCAGCTTCGCGTGTGCGGTGTTGTGAGTCTAGAACGAGATGGTACACTCGTACAGAAAAACGACTTTGAAGTTCAGGTTTGCGAACGACTATACACCACCAAAGGCACACGAGATTGAACGTTTTTTAAGAGAAGAGGTAAAAATCGATCCACAGGAAATCGTGGGAATCCATTTATCGATCGTTTCAAGCGTCGTCTATGTCAAGCTTGTTGACGAGGCTGCTTGCGAAAGACTTCTACAACGATCACCGAACGGGTATCGTTTCTGTCATGCCGACGGGAATGTTGGTGCGGTTACGGTCGAACACGCGGGAATGGGGATCCGCACTACACGAGTCTTCGAACTTCCGTTTGACGTCCCGTCTGAACTTGTTATCGACGCCTTTAGACCATACGGTACAGTTCTATCCCGAAAAATGGACGAGTTTTACCTCATACCTCGTCCTAAATGGGGTGCGACAAATACGGATAGAACTGCGAAAGCACGTCCCCTCTTATTTGTACATAGGAGGTTGTCGAGCGATTATAATCTATGATGGACAACCTCGCACTTGCTCGGGGTGCGGGAAAGAAGGTCACGTCCGCTCGGAATGCCTCCAGCGACGTTTAGTGCAAACCCCACGGAATGACGTTCAGGCGCCACAACAGATGACTGTATTATCGTTGACCTTTGTGGAAGCCATGAGAGGAGACGTGAGGGATATTTCCGACGGACACCAGCAGCTGCGCCCTATAGAGAACATGGACACCAACGGACTGGAACTCCGACCACCGGTTCCACCTCACCAGACACATGGCACCACACAAGAGATGCAGCTGACGACCGCTCCAGGTTCATCCGTGGTGGCTGCCAGTGCTTCCACCGAGAGCGTGGTAGGCCAGGCCCAAGACGGAGGATACGCAACCCAAACAGCCGAGGCGGAAGCAAGGCAACGGAAACAGCGTTCGCCGAATAGAAGAAAGAAGCGTCGATTGACTTCTGCTGACGATAGCCATAGTTCCGAGGGGACAGTGGACGACAACGACAGTATCGACCTGAGACCAGTGGAGTCAACAGTTACCGAGATGACGGTGCAGGAATTGCACAGCGACGATAACTTGAATTCTCCTTCTGTTGACCGGAAGGCGGAAGTGGAGATGAGAATTGTCCAACATCAGAGCGGTGACAACGTTGCCTATCGTCCTTCGGCCAGTTCCGGAAATATGCTGGGGGACTGGGCGCAAGAAATGGACCAACAGGAACAGAATGAAGATACGAACGCGACGATTGAGGATAGTCCTGGCCAGAGGACGGGAGGGGCCGGGGAATGTTGAACAACTTAGTGTGGTGAGGAGCGCCGGGGGTGCAGATAGACGACAGCAGTCTGGTTTTCAACACCATCACTTGATGACACCCCCCTACAACTGATGAACACACGCCAGGCGTACCGCATTGCAACGATAAACATTAATGGCATTCGGACACCATTTAAAAATCAAAGTGCTGAAAGATATGTTACGCGCTGCGGACGCAGATATTGTATTCCTACAAGAAATGCGTTTCACATCGCCGCCAGAGTTCTACGGCTACGAAGCACATTATTCAGTGCACGATGAAAGTGGATGCGGTGTGGCGATCCTCACCAGGGAAGGAATAGGACCGGAGGAAGCCATGTCCCTCCCTTCGGAACGTGGCATAGCGATCACTGTCGACGGCGTTCGTTTCATCAATTTATACGCGCCATCTGGCTCCACAAAACGAAGAGAAAGGGCGACCTTTTACACCGAAGAGATAGCACCATTGTTCGCTGGACGCTATGATAACTATATAGTAGGCGGTGACTTTGTGTCGTCGACCAAAAGGACCGAGTACCTCATTATGTGCCATGCATGGAACTGCGTGCTTTGATTACCGAAATGGCGCTTCTGGATACCTGGGAACTGCAGCATGGCGGCAGACCGGGTTATACGTTTGTAACGGGACACTCGGCGAGCAGACTTGATAGAGAGTATGTGACACGAGCTCTACGGACGGCGATACTGGTTGCCGAAATCTGGCCAGCGGCTTTTACGGATCATATGGCGTACGTCTGTACGATTTCACTAACTCGTCAGAAGATATGGCGGAGTAAGGGTCACTGGAAAATGAATAGTGCACTTTTACGTGACGCTGCATGTCGCCGGTGGATAGAGGCGGTCTGAGAGACCAGCGTTCGCTGCCAACGAGCATACACCTCGGTTCTCCAGTGGTGGATCAAATGCGCAAAACCAACGTTACGGAGAACGTTGATACGATACGGGCAGGACAAATCGCAGTGGAGCCGCACGACGGCTGATTTTTATTTTACAGCCCTGAGGGAGCTGATGACCCAACACCCATCGCCGGAAAGGCACACGGCGATGCGCAGGATAAAAGCCAAGTTATTACAGCTGACGAGACTAAGAATGGAAGGGATGATGGTCCGGGCAAGATTGGCGGACACAGTTGCTGCCGAAGCCCCCTCCATGCACCACGTAATACGTGAACGCCAACGACGACGAAGGACATTGATCAGGGAAGTAATCTCTGAAACTGGCCAGCAAGTTGTGAACCAGCGCGATATTGCGCATGTGTTTACTGACTATTTCCGCCAGTTACATGGACCTGTACAAGTGAACCACGAGACACTACATGATGTCATCTCGGAAATGCCAGATAGAGGACGACCACTGGATGCAGAGGCTTTCATCACAGCAATAACAGAGGACGAGCTGACAGACGCAATTGCCAGGAGGGCTCCGAACAAGTCCCCAGGACAGGACGGCTTCCCAATTGAATTTTACCGCGCCTTTGCATACCTCATGGGACGGACCTGGATTCAGATGTACAACGAACTCCTGTTACAGCAGACTGAGATACCCGCCGAATTCACGGCGGGTATCATCATCCCAATACCCAAACCACCCGGTGGCAGAAGGCCAGGAGATTATAGACCACTCACTTTCTTGAACTGCGACTATAATACTTTCGCTCGCATCCTTGGGGCTCGCCTGCGGTCATCAATTTCTGATAGACTCGGCGGTAAGAGTAACGTACATACGGCGCTCGGTGACTACCAAGATATCATCGCATTAGCAGCGGCATGCCGAGTGCGTGGGGCACTAGTCGCTATTGACAGAGTGGATCATATCTTTTTGCACGCAGTGACGGGCAGATTGGGAATCCCACAGGCCTTCATTCTAGTGATCATGCGACTGTTACACGGCGTGCGATCAAAGGTCTCGGTGAATGGGTGGGGCACTGACTACATTGTTATTTCAAGGTCAGTTCGTCAAGGTTGCCCCCTTTCGACATTTTTGTATGCAATGGCTTTGGAACGTCTATATGGTCTCTGAAGATGGCTGGAGTGAGTGCCGTTGCCACAACTGACCTTTCATTGCCGCGCTTATGCTGACGATGTGATGCTGGTGGCAAGGACAGGCAACGAAGTACGTACGGCGTTGGCATGGATACAGCGATACGGGATGTCGGCAGGAAGCGTGCTTAATCTACAGAAGTCACGCTACACGAATGTCGGTCGAGGATTACAACCGGGGGAGGAAGGCCCGCTCATGTTAGTCAAGACCATAAAATGTCTAGGTGTACGTTCCACACGGATGTGCAGCGGACAGCAGCGGATAACTGCCGACGCATATTGAAGCTGATGCGGACAATGGTGCTATTACAGAAATTAAGAGCGTTGGATATGATTCAGAGCGTGACCTATGTTAACGTATACCTAGCACCGAGACTCACTCACGTAGCGCATGTCCTGCTTTTAACGCGCACAATGGCATCACGGATAGAAGCAACTATCGGAACCTACGTGAATGTGGGACACCTGTTTAAGATCCAATACACAACGCTTACGCTACCACCTGGAGAGGGTGGACTTGGGCTAGTGAACGTATACGAAAAGGCACGGGCGTTATACGTCAGTACGATTTTACGACAGTGGTGCGGTCAATTTCGCAATACCTCGGGTGCGTTGGCCGATGTACTAGCGCCCACTAAAATGCTGCCCCCAGTCAATGTGGGACATATTTCACCGAAGATGTCACATTTCAAGTTGTTTTTCTTTTTTTTTTTTCTTTTTTTTAACCTTAGCTATGTCAGAGCGAGATGTATACCAACTCTTACTGCGCCGGTGCCCGAGGAATACCCTGGAAAAGAAGTACCCAGACAAGAACTGGCGACGGATATGGCGCGTTATACGGAACGTTTACCTCCCAACGTCGGTACGCTCAACATGGTATGTGGTGGTAAATAGGAAGGTCGCAACGAATCAACGGCGGCACGCGATTCATTTGGCAGACACTCCACTATGTTTAGACTGCGCAACAGTGGACACTGATGAATTAGCATATTGAAATAACAAATTAGTCAGTGCCCCACCCATTCACCGAGACCTTTGATCGCACGCCGTGTAACAGTCGCATTATCACTAGAATGAAGGCCTGATGATTAGCATGTAGTGGGACGGCTTCGGTGTGGCACTTCGCACAACAGATATTGGCGTTCCTGTTACGCTCCGCTCCTCACACAATTTCATCAGACACACTTTTTTTCCCCCAAGAATCTTGTTTTCCGGTCCAAATTCCAATGCAGTGACGGGGAATGGTAGTGGGCTACGTCTATAACGAATACGAAAAGGACAAAATGAATTTTTGGCATTTTCTCCTGGATGGACACACGAAGCTCCAACAGCACGAGAAATATAGGCGAGACTTCGCTAATTACTTGCGACTTACATTTACCGACCCGCGGGCCAGATGGGGTGTGACGGGTGAGAGATGAGATAGACGAAGAAGTCGAGATAGACGTCGATCACACTTAGAGACCCTTAGTTAATTTCGAGAAGACGACCCAGTCTTACACCAACGTCTGGAGAACGAGTCTTGCTCTATCGAACGTCGGGTCGTGAGCAGGTGTCGCCCCCGACACGAATTTCATTTGATTGCTACAGGAGCATGTTTCTTTTGTATTTGTACTATCCGCGATGTCTTCATGTCTTTCATTTGGACATTTTCAGTTTTATTCATTTCCTTAATTAATTAATTTTCTAATTAGCCACTATTTGTCAACATTTGCACATTGTAGACACTATTTATGCGGTAGCACAACAAAATGTATGTCAGCAAAGGTTGTAAGTCTGACATTGGGAAAAAATAAAATAAAATAAAAACAACAATAAAAAAATAAAAATAAAAAAAGCGTGTTCGGTCAGAGAGCTGGTTGGCCTCTGTGATAAAAAAAAACCGAGTGAAACGAAAAAAAAAGAGTTGGTAGAGCAAAAAAAATTAAGATGGATAGAGCGTCTGCCATGTAAGCAGTAGATCCTGGGTTCGAGTCCCGGTCGGGGCACAGATTTTCATCTGTCCCCGTTGACGTATGTCAACGCCTGTTAGCAGCTAAGGGTGTTCATTTCATTGTAATTTCATTCTAACGAACTGCTTGGTCACCGATGGTATCTGTTTTTTCGGCCATGTCCGAAAGAACAGATACCATCTTAGTAAATAAAGTTTATATTCAAAAACAAAATGGTAACACATTTCGTGCGCCACCCTGTAATTCATTTCAGCTGACCACTGAAAAGTCTATCAGAATAAACTCATACAAAATAAATGCATGTAGGTCTTTTGCGATTATAAGAGGACCCAAAGCACGGTACAAAAACAAAACTTATTTTAAATTTAGAATATTTGAGTTGAGGGGCCCTTTTGGTGCTCGGTCCCCCGCTGGAGCCCAGATATTCCGCGCGTAAATGCAGCCCTGACGGCATCTGTCGCCGCATACTGCGACACGTGACAAGTGCGGCGGAACACGCCAGCCAGGCAGCGGACGCTGTCCGGAGCGTGGACACCAGCTGTCCAAGCGTGGGAGACAGCAGACAGCAGACAGCGGGCAGCAGCCGGCAGCACACATCGATCGCGCCGGAGGCTGCCTGCCTAGCGCCGCCACGGCGCGCGACGCCAGCACCCTCCCGCGGCGCGCCAGCTAATTATCGCTAATTGTCCCCGTACCTTCCGCATCCCCGGCGTCCCGGAAGAGGGCGAAGAGGGAGTCAGCGCCGGGCGAGGACTGCAGCCGCCCAACAAACTCCTTCCCTCGCGCCAGTGCGAATACAAGCCGGCGGCTACACAACAACTACTACTACTGATCGACATGAAGATACACTGTCGGCAGGTGTGCAGAGTTACCTACCACAAGTTAGCTCCACGAATAACCCATACTAGTTCCCCGTTAATCTACCTGATTTTTTTGTGAGTCTTGGGACTAATTCGAGATGGTCCGCCGGGCTTCCACTCTTGTGCCACCCTCTTCATCTAGAGCAGGGGTTCCCAACAAAGTTTTCTCGAGGACCGCCTCATCGAGCATGATTGGATCTTGTCATATCACAGTATCAAGTACCTAAAAAAAAGCAAATTAAGAGCCTTTTTACACGTTTTCTATTGTTGCTGCTTAGAAAAAACATTGACATATTCAGTATTGAAAAAAATATTGAGCTTAAAACTTTTTCAACTAAACTATTCCTAGTTAATGAAACACATCGTACAAATACAAGAGGAGTGCGTGCAATTCTCGGTGTTATCACAGGATTTCAAGTAAAACTAAATCGTACTGATACCAGACGAGCGACTGAAATACTCCTTGTTCTCATAAAATTAAAAATTGTCGTTAGACTTGGCCATTGTTATTGTTAAATTTTTGATTATTGCTCAAAATCATTGTCTTCAAATCTGGGTGTTTCGTATAACAAACTCCTTAAATTTGAGTATGAACTGAAAATGACAGGAAAAAATTAAAACTGAGTATATTGGTCTTTCAAGTGTACTACACTTGAGATTGCATTGAGTAGACATGTGTGAAAAATAAGAAAACACTAATTTCATACAATGTATTATTTATTTGAAGAAATATAGTCACAACAGAGTACTCCATCAGTGTACAGTTACTTTTAATTTTCAGTTGTTAATGAGATGAGTTCAATCTGACCTTTGAGTCCATTATTTCCGAAATATTAGGTTCCAAGCTTGAAACTTTCATTCTGAAATCCGACCGCATGTCGAGCCGATTCCTATATTTGTTTTTCATGAAACACATGGAAGAAAATGCTTGCTCACACCGATATGTGGTTGCGGACCCCTCTGGCATAGTGGACCCCTGGGGGTCCGCAGACCACCTGTTGGGAACCATTGATCTAGATAGTTCCTAGTCTGGTGGTTTAAATAGTGAATGAATGCCAGTCAAGGGCCAACTCATACTTCTCAGGGAAGTAGACTCAACTATTCCTAGTTGATAAAATCACATCCTATAAATACAAGACGAGTGAGTGTAATGCTCGTTGTTGTTACAGGATTTCAAGTGAAGCTAAATCGTACTCACACCAGACAAGTGAGTGCAATGCTCCTTCTCGTAAAATTAAAAATTATTGTTATACTTGGCCACCATGCACAAGAACAATGCGTACAAAGAGAAATTAACTAAATGGTTAAGGAATAGGTTGTATTCATTTTTAATGGGTCGCTTAAGAAGCACAATTTGTAGGACACGTTGAAGGATCTTGTAATTTAAGTCAAATCTATATATGAAGATGGTATCTGTTCTTTCGGACATGTCGGTGACCATGCAGCTCGTTAGAATGAAATTACAGTGAAATGAATACCCTTAGCTGCATACAGGCGTTGATATAAGTCAACGGGGACATTTGAAAATGTGTGCCTCGACCGGGACTCGAAGCCGGGATCTCCTGCTTACATGGCAGACGCTCTGTCCATTTGAGCCACGTAGGACACAGACGCTAGTGCGAATACGGGGACTTATCTCTGGCACGCTCCCCGTGAGACCCGCATTTCCACCGTACTGTCCACATACTACATTTGTAGTGCCCCTGCCAACTATACTCGTTACTCGCGGCAGCCAACATATCGATCGTCTGTGTCCTCGGTGGCTCAGATGGATGCCGGCATGGTAGCTCAGCGTGTTCGGTCAGAGGGTTAGCTGCCCTCTGTAATAAAAAAACTGAGTAAATGGATCAACGACGAACTGAAACGGGTGTCTTGCGACGTCCGCCTCGAGCAGATGAAACGAACGAAAACGAACAAAAAAGCCGGCACAGTAGCTCAGCGTTTTCTGTCAGTGGGTTAGCTGCCCCCTGTATTAAAAAAAAAAAAAAAAAAAAAAAAAAAAGAAAAAAAAATACTGAGTTAATGGATCAACGACGAACTGAAACGGATGTCTTGCGACGTCCTCCCCGAGCAGATACAACGAACTAAAACGAACAAAATAATATTAAAAAGAAAAATAAAGATAGATAGAGCGTCTGCCATGTAAGCAGAAGATCCCGGGTTCGAGGAACACATTTTCAACTGTCCCCGTTGACTTATATCAACGCCTGTATGCAGCTAAGGGTATTCATTTCATTGTAATTTCATTCTAAGTCAAATATGTTTCAAGAAGTTAACAACTGCAGAGAGAAAAATTATCTGAATATTGAATTATATTGAGCAAGAATGTCACTATCACTGGAAGATCCAAAAAAGTACGTAGCAGACTGCACGGAGAGTAAAGCACCAAAATCCTTAACTTTGCAGCTCACGGATTCACAGTCAAAGTATCCAAAATTTCAGTTTCCAGTAAATCATATGGGCAACACACGTTGCGTATTAGAAATACATAAATAAGCGAGCTGCTCAGAATATGGTTTGCGCTACCACATATTGGGATCTTTTTCTCAAGAACAGCAAAGTGTGCTGAGTAGCACCAGACGGCCGCTATGAAGCCATCCCTCCAAAATTTCCACGCCAAATGGTATCCAGCCGTCGATTTCTCTGACTTAATTGCGCCTTTTCAATGCCCCATTTCATAAAACTCTACGTTGCAAGGACGACAGACACTCTAGTGTTGCCAATTTTACGGCCAGAATTGTAATAGCAGGGGAAATCACACGAAACTATTCTCCTTTTGCATACAAGACGCACGTTTTTAAAACCCACTTTGGTACTGAGCCGAAGCAGTTTCTTCACCACTGATCAGCTCTACGAGCCAAGAACACTGTCTAGTGCAATGGTTGTCAAATGCGGCACGCAGGCAGCATGCTGCCAAAATAAAGAATTAGTGCGGCCCGCGCAGCTGAGCTGCATATTATAACAACACCCAAGTAGCAACTAACAGCCAAATCCAAGAATTTCCACTAACATTGTCGTATTCCTGCTCAGTAATAAACAAATACTTACAGAGACAGTGTAACCCCTCCACAAAATAAAATAATAATTATGTATAGTATTCACATTTAGTGTAACCTCCCCACAAAATAAAAAATAGTATAAATAAGATTCACATTTAGTGTAACCTCTCAACAGTAAAAGTTCCGAAACCTATCAACAGTAAAAACAATATAATTAATTCTTTCTTTCAATGTAACCTCCCAACAGAAAAATTCCGTAATCTTGCAATAATACAATGTGACTAATCTCTCAATAAAAAATATGTCGCTCACTTATAACCTTTCAATAATAACTGTGAATTTAAACTGGTAAATTTAGAACGTCAGCAGTGCTGCGTCATGGCCCTGAAAATTCATTCTGAATAAATTGAAAAATCTTACCTTAATTAGGTCGCCAGATAACGCGTATATATCTGCTCCTATAAGAAATTTTTCTGGCGCAGCTCTGTGCAATGCTGGCCGATAGATTTGTCATTTATAAAATGAAACAACTGATTTTTCTTTGCAATAATCGGGATGACCATGGATTGGAGAAAGATTATTATTAAGAGATTCTTTAGACACATTCACATGGGACTTGATATAACAATACTACATATGCGCGAGGCTGCTTTTACCTTACATTATATCGCTCAGGCTCCGCCATCGCCCACACGACCGGCCCAGCCAACTCGATACACCAGACTGCTCGCTAGCAACTACTTACTGCTACTAACACACAGTTCCTACTGCAGTCAACACTGCTCTTTGGTCTCAGATTCTCTTATAGCTTACATATCGCAAGTAGCGCGTGAGCAATCCATCGAAATTACATCTGCTCGAGTGTGCTAGCAACAAATTCCTTAATCATGAACCTCTTACAACAGTAATATTTAAAGATGTATAGATCTCGTGTACAGACGTATGACACAAGTGATACCCAATCACCTGACCACATTCGAAGTCCGTGAGTTCTCTAAAGTGCCCCATTCTGCTCTCTCACAATGTCTAATGACTGCTGATATATAGGTCGCTGATATAGAGTATTTGGCAGAAGGTGGAAGCACAATGCACCTAATATGAGACACGTGTGTTTCGGGGGTGTCTGGATACTTTTGATCACGTAGTGTGTGTCATGAACATATAAAATCTTAACAGTACTTTCTATCTAGAGATTGTTGCGACAAAACATAATTTGACGAGTGCACAAACAGTCATTGCCGACGTTTCAAACTAGCGATTGGGTATTAGAGAGACAGACAGTGTGAGAGACGACAGAATTCCAGACCGACTTCATAGCTGAATCGTTATATCGCATTTTGACCACTGGACGTTTAGAAGAGGCCCATATCAGTACATCTGTGACATCAGCGTGAACGTGGTTATACACTGGTTATATCCCTGAAACTAGAGCTGCCGCAAGCATATAATTTATATCAAAATTTTTGGCATTTCTGTAAACTAAAGTGTCAAGGTAACGAAATATAGTCGTACTACATCATACAGAGCTGCGGGTATATAATAACAAATATTAGCAAGCGGATGTAACGAGAAATCTTGCCACAAACTGGGCGCTAATAGTGTGGTGATCAACTGTATAAATACCAAAGACGTATCATACACATTGAAAGAAATCCTGGCATGAGACACCACAATGAAAATTAACACTGTTTGCACTATACAAAAAAATGATTGAGAATGTATGCAAAGTCAAGTTTACTGACAACACTTATTTCCCCAAAAACAAAGACTGACGTAATTTATGCAAAAGACGTTATCATAGAATATCGTAAACTACTTACAGGTGGTTTAGGAGCACAATGGACAAGGATCCTGGGTTGCAAAAGTGAGTCAAGTACTCTGGTCCTAAAAAAGTGGATAACGCAATTTGCATTAATCTGACGCTGAGCAGACTTTGACTGTCCAAATCTACAGAAGTTTATATTGTTGCAGCAGAGAGCAAGTGGCGATTGGGATTTGTACGCCCTGACAAGGCCAGAGCAGCAGTACATTACCCTGTTTGCTTCATGCAGTGATGTAACTTACTGCTGGCGAGATGTGTACGGTGGAGGTGAGGCGTAAGGTGGCACCTGTGAATCGTTCCCAGCCACGAAAGAAATGCAAAATCTCACGGTCTAGTGACTGGGCAGACGGATCGCAATTTACAGAGCCCTGAAATCACAGTAGATTTCAGTGTGTGACACACCCGTTCGCTGGTCTTACCTAGGGCCAATTTGGCTCACTTATACGTCAGCGCTCACAAGGATTACAAACATCAAGAGTGGTAAACCAAAAACGAATAAGTGTGCCCTCGGCAAACGAGTAGTCCGAGACGTTTGAAGTTCCACTGTCGGTTCAGTAAGAACTTCACCACAGGCTTCCCAGTCTAAACTACTCGCAAGTGAAGTCAGTCTTAGGACAGGTCCCAAGTACCAACCACACATGCCAGAGCTTCGACCAGAAGATGCTTCCAGATCACAGTCCAGAACCCGAGAGCCTCGCACCTCTCCTGATAAAAAAATTCCGTTTTCCTACAAAGTGCATGAACGACACTGCCTTCACCTTGTCTTGAGCCAATCACAGGGCTTTAGAGAGGCTAACTCTCCCCTCCTACACGACAGTACAAACTCATGTCAAACCACGGCAAGAATTAAGAAACCTGCGTCTCTGGAAAAAAAGAAACCGCCAATTACTGGCCTTTTAAAGATTTCATGGAGGGAGAAGATGTTTTTCTCCGAAGTCGCGTCGCTTCCTGCGGCAACAAGCGAACAGATAGAATCTTCAAGATCTTTATCTAAATCTCCTATGCCTTGGAGCATGTTAGTCCTAGTTCTAGTCATAAAGATACTATCTCTAAACATTACTCGGACGCCAGAGTTTCTTATACGACTGAGGAGTCTGATGGAAGTGGGTCACAGGCCTATTTGCAGTATCGGCGACACAAAAACTTGTGAATTTTTATTAGGCGTGACACTGCACACAGTGCCCTGTTTATGACTCCGCTGTGTAGCTGCATCCCTTCAGTCCATCGCTCCCAGCCCAGCCTTCGGGTAGCGGCAATGTAGGTATAGCGGCAGTGTCCCGCTGGAGACCTGTCTTGACTATGGGCTGCTCTGTCTGCCCTGTGCGGCTGTGGGCCTGTCCGGCAGGATTTACTGAGGTATGGGCTTGCTGCCACTAGCTTTCAACTTCCAACATACCGTTTCTACGAATTAAGAACCAAAAAACTACCTCATCTTTTAGCACCATACGTGGCTCCATTAACGCCTGCTCAGGCCGTTAACTTTCCAGAGCCTCGCTCAAGTTGTGTAACGTTGTAACAAAATCTTTATGAAAAATAGGTGAGAGAGCAACTTATTCTCTCTCAAAATTAATGATCATCTCCAAAACACGAAGCGTCAACTGTAATGTGTTGCATGGGGGCTTAATTAAATAAATACGAATGCAAATTCTTTTTAAATTTTTAGTAGCTGTATGTCCGATTACGAAGTCTCGTAAACGGTTGGCCCTGACTAGTTTTAGTACGGAATCTGACTGCATAGAAGAACAACAAAGAATGGAATGAAATTTTCCGTTAACACAATTAATTAATTAAGTCCCCAGCAGCTATAAAACCAACGCAACAACAAAGCACAAGTGTAACTGTTCTGTGTGTGGAAGTGTGATTCAACGTACACATCTGGCACGGTTCTTCTTCAATAAGACAAGAAATTTTAAATATCATTTATACTGAAGTAATTAAAGAAAAATATAAGTACTATAATTGCGTAAGGAAACCAGAATTACACTCTAATACAAGAACACGAGCCAGATGCTTTGTTGACTGAACCTGTAATGACGCATTATTTAAGACACTGAAATAATGAAAAAACAGGGAATATTTTACCTTCATATATATTGACGAAAAGCACTCTCGTCATTACAATATCTCCATTCGAATAACATCTGCTGTCTTAGCCCACCCCATTCGAATAACATCTGCTGTCTTAGCCCATCAAACAACTGCATGAAACATGGAACAAGCACTCTCCACTACAACTTCTCGACAAGAACTTTTTACTACGACATCTCAGCAAGCACTCTACTACGAGTTCTCGACAAGCACTGCCAGTGGAGGCGGCGGAATAATACTCTTTGGCGCAATCTCTGGCGCTGTGGCTCAGTGTAGCCACCTTTCAGTGTCAGCAGTTTCCTGTATCTGGTCGGATTGTACTTTGACAACACGGTACATTCAGACATGGTTGATACAAGACTTAAATTCAAGACTGACTTACAAGGGGAGGCCACAACGTTGGGATCATGGATTTACTTCAGACTTTGTGTACTTTAGTAGACTACTAAAACAACGTAATGTGCAAGTAGTAAGGTGCACTACTTTGGCAATTCCAAGAAAATTGCAGGAGAAGTTTTACTTCTCTATTATGTAACTGATGTATCTGTGCACAGGTGCTAGACGTTAGAGTTCGTGGAGGTCAAGTGGTTAGGGGTTGAGCTTCGTAAGATGAATGTGTATATGACGACACTGTGACTCCCACTCAACCCTTCATTTTTGTAGTAAATGTGTAAATTCTGTGATGTTCAAAAAATTTGCACCTACGCTATACGTTCTTGCTGCATTAGCAACGTCTCATCGCTGCGCAGGTTAACTGCCAAATGGAGCCCGCCCTGTGTCTGCAGCTTGAAACGTCTAGATGCAAAGTAGTTGCGGGTACCTTACCAGATTGCTTGTATAACGGATTCCGCAAATCACGACAGGTATACATTTTCAGAACAACTCTAAGCGTTTCTTCATTTATTTGCAGATACCTATAAATATGTCTGTTATAATAATTAAATTTAATTAAAAATAGTAAGTAGTCAAATAACACGAAATTCACTAAAACTTCATGCAAATACACATGGTTTTTTTAGCTATAGAACCTCTCAAATGTCATAGAAATGAAATAATATGACCAGTCGAACCGTGCATGGGGGCTTATTTTAATATATATAATTGAAAATGATTTTTGTAGCTGTCTGTCCGATTACGTAAGTCTCGTAATCGGTTGGCCCTGACTAGAATTGTTACGCTATCTGACTGCAGAGAACAATGTAAGAAAATTTCAGTAAACACAGTTAATTAATTAAGTCCCCAGCAACTAAAGAAACCAACAAAACCAATAAGCACAAAAGTAACTGTTCTGTATGTGGGAGTGTGACTCAACGTCCACATCTGGCACGGTTCTTCTCAAACAAGACAAGAATTCTTAAATACCAATTATACCGACGTGACAAAAGAAATTTAGAAAAACTATAATTACGCAAGAAAACCAAAATTCACTCTAATACAAGAACACGAGCCAGATGCTTTGTTGACTGAACCTGTAGTGACACATTATTTCAGATACACAACTAATAAAGGAACATTATAAATTTTACCTTCATATATATTGACGAAATGCACTCATTACAATAACACCTGCTATCTCTCCCATGAAATAACTGCATAAGACATGGAACTATACTCTTTACTACAACATCTTGCTCCAACTTCACAACAACCACGAGCTCTCGACAAAACTGTCGTCTACGATCTCTTCACAAGCACTGACTGCTACGAGCTCTAACACGCACTGTGGAGGCGGCTTAATAGTACTCTTTGGCGCACTCTCTGGCGCAGTGGCACAGTGTAGCCACCTTTCATATGCCCCTCCTCCACAGGCCAGAATTTGATGGTATTTTTGCCAGCATTGGTGGTGAAAATACCACCAAATTCGTCCAGAAAAATACAGACAAAAATAAAAGATAATATTATTACCTAAATATCACATAATTAGTTAAAATTTTGGCTTTGCACTGACCTTTTACTAACCTAATATATAAAGTACAGTAGGCAATACAAATTCTTTTCATACACGTGGCTTTACATAATAGTTTACACAATATACAAAAAATTAGTTTATACAAATGTTCACATAAAATGCTTTCAATGATTAGTTTATACAAAAAAAAGATACTAACAGGTGACATCTTTTCAGTAGAAGCAGTCCATCAGTTGCACCCAGTAAAGTTTAGCAGGTACACCCAGCAACAAGTCACATTAGTTCAGTAGAAGCAGTTCATCAGTGGCACCCAGCAATGTTGAGTAGGTGCAGACAGCAACCAGTGACTTCATTTCAGTAAAAACAGTTCATCAGTTGCACCCAGCAATGTTGAGCAGGTGCAAACAGCAACAAGTGACTTCATTTCAGTAGAAACAGTTCATCAGTTGCACCCAGCAATGTTGAGCAGGTGCACACCAACAAGTGACATTATTTCAGTAGAAGCAGTCCATTAGTGGCATAAGCAATGTTGATCAGGTGCAGACACCAACAAGTGACATCATTTCAGTAGAAGCAGACCACCAGTGGCACCCAGCAATGTTGAGTAGGTGCTCACAGCAATAGGGGACATCTTTTCAGTAGAAGCAGTCCATCAGTGGCACCCAGCAATGTTGAGTTCAGGTGCAGACACCAACAAGTGACTTCATTTCAGTAGAAACAGTTCATCAGTTGCACCCAGCAATGTTAAGCAGGTGCAAACAACAAGTAGTAACATCATTTCAGTAGAGGCAGTCCATCAGTTGCACCCAGCAATGTTGAGTAGGTGCAGACAGCAAAAAGTCACATCTCTCAGCAGAAGCAGTTCCATCAAACTCACTAGCACTGTTCACACTGTTCGTCAGAGTTTATGAGCACCAATTAAACATGTCCTAGTGGCACCACTCATGTAGAAAAGGTACCAGTAACAGTTCAGAATATTTATCTTCACTAATCAGACAGTTCAGGCATGAACAATAGTTTGAATACACATACAAATGCTTTTACAGTAACATACAAATCATAACAAACACACAAATGATATCAGATAATTGTCCTATTAACTATTACAATACACAAATACCAGTAAACCTATAATATTTATGGGTGTCAGTGCAAGCCACTACAAACAAATAAAATAATATTTAGGAGATAGGTGGTTAGGATTAGTAAAGGAAAACACACAGAACACACTCACTCATCTCTCATCCACATTAAGTACTACTGTGTAACTGAATAGTGTTAATTGTGTAAATGAAATTCTGTCTAAATCTGATGTTCATCATGTGTATCAAGTAGTACTGGCAGCAATGTATAATAGTCAATAATAGTTGGTCAACGTCATAGTCATCATGTCAAGACGAATGTTTGCCAAGCCAGATCAAAATGTACTGTTGTTGAACAACTGTCAGTGAGCCAAGATATGCAATTACTTCCTCTCTCCAAAAAAAAAAGTATATACTGCTTAGTTATTTAACAAAGTGTGTGTATAGACTATCTTCCTTCTATTTTAGTGTTCTAGTCTGCTATTTTCATCCTCTTTGTTCCATAAGACCAACCAAAAAAAATATGCTCCTCACTTACTTTACCTCTTATACACCAAAACTCCAATAATCAACAGCATCACATAATCTCAATACGTCACTAATACTTCTTCAATACGTCGATACATATAACTCTTATCATCAATATCATTTATCTTACCTCTTGTCCACAAAAACTCCAATAATCATCATATACTCTCAATACCTATAATAATACGTCGATAAATATAAACCTCAGCACCAATATCATTTCACTTCCATAACAACTCTTTCCTCTAGTCAGTCTCCTCGAACAAGTACAGATAAAATCCTAATGCAACTTCAATTCAGCATCCCATACAATCCGAAGACACAGTGTCCACACACAACCTCTGTGTAATCCATCTGACCCAAATTTTCTACTCATTATAAATTATAAACAAAGAAATGCATACCTGACCTCTAACAGACTTAGTTCGAATAACTCTCAGTAATTAAGTACGATTACGGAGTGTGAATGATCATAATATTTCACAGTGTGTACCCACTTCAAGAATCATAGCAGAAGCAAACATGTGGAGTATTTTTTGTGTCAAGTGTCACTTCCTATTTCAATTGCTCACGAAAAAGTTTCGGTCTGTCATGTCGTTAGCCTCCTTCCTATTAACATAAATTTATACAGCTTCCATAAAACCTCAGCTCATGTGACTTCTATGACTTTCTTGTACTAATGTCGTTCGTCGAATTATAGCAGTTAATTTTCCTTATCTTAAAAATATAAGGCACTGAGCGTAAGCAAAACATGCAATAGCGAGTAAATATACCAGTAAAGAACAGAATGTCAACAAGTGGATGCAGCACAATTCCTACAACGAGGCTCTGCCAAGCGAACAATCTATAATTAATACAGTAATGTGACCTAAACTCTATGTTCGTACACTGTACATCAGCATTGCTATATTCTAAATTGAAGAGTAGTTATGCCAACAAAACAGAAACGTGTAAATATGTAATCCATACGCATAGCAGTAAACATATATCTTACGTAATAAACAGGTCATTAGCATCATATCAGCATAAGCAAATAAATGTTCATATGTCATCTTAATAAGTAAACATGAAGGCGCAAGCAGATAAATGACAAAGTATAACTTACATACATAATCACAGTCAGCATAATTAATCAGATAACAATTATAATTTAAATAAATAAGCACAGCAGGCACATAATAGAAAAATATGACATCAGTGAAAAAGCATAGCAGCCAAGCGATGCATAATATACACAAGTTACAACCAGTTCATTAATCAATAATTGTCAAAATCAGTTAACGTACGCAAGCACGTCACTTCACTAGTAATTCCATAGAATATGAAATTAGCACGAAGTATGAATCACATAATCGCGAGCAGCAAATTACGTCTAAAGTACGTACCTAAGTGGAAATATGTTACCTGAAAAATAAACTCAATTAATAGTTACCTTTTTTAGTTAATTACTTTCTTCTTCGAAATTACATTCTTCCTGAAATTTTCTCGATAGCAAGTCGTCTTAACGTCGGACACGCACAGAATTTACCTGAAGGTCTTAAATACTTTATACAACTGTATCCTGCAAAATACTGAATGTTAATAACACAATTCAACAAGTCCTTATAGCTTTATACAGAATTTAGTCGGAGAAATTAGACTGTGTGTTTGTTTACGGCTGTCAGTGCATTCGCACTGAGCGCTCGATCAGCTGTGGGCGCGTGACGTAGGAAGCTATTGTTCGCGGTCAACGACTGCCTTGTGCGGCGCGCAGACTTGACTGTTGCTTTGAGTATGTGCCGCCGCCAAAACACAGCGCGGTATCCTTGTACTCTCCGCATGTTTACATCCAGCTGTTAGTTCTCCAAAGTATGTTATTCCACAAAAATTTTAACGTTTGATATATGATGTATTCCTTTAGAGCGTCGTGATTTAAGAGTTTCCACTTCGACAGTGTTATCATGAATAATTTTGCGAATTCTATATGGGCCGTTATAAAGCAGAAAAAATTTGCGACACAAGCCTTTTCCTTTGTGAGACAAACGGTGGGACTTAATTAATACCTTCTGACCAACTGACAAGAATTTTGAACGACCAGGACGCTTAACTGATTTCTCTCTTCTAGCAGCCGCAGATGCAATATTTCGTAGAGCCAGGTTGACAACTTCAGAATGCCGCAGTTTCCGTGAAGGCGGAAAAGGAACGATTTCAGAAATGCGATTTGTCGGTGCTTTGTTTTTTAATATCAATAGAGGCGGTAAAGAAGTTGAGTCATTAGGGAGTTCATTCAGAATGTTTTGAAAAATATGAAGATACTGATCCCAAGTTCTGTGATTCTGATGACAATAAAGCCGACACAATTTATTGATTTCCTTCATCCATCTTTCTGAAGCGTTAGATTGAGGGTGAAAAAGTGAGATGAAGATTGGTTTAATTTTACGACGCTGCAGAGTACGAAGCCAAATTTTAGAGCGAAACTGTGATCCATTATCTGATATAACCTTATCAACATGACCAACTTCTTTAAGAAAATGTTTGATGAAAGCGTTAGATACTGAACGAGCTGTTGCTTTGCGTAAAGGTGTAAAACACACATATTTTGACGTCAGTTCCACTGCTACGAAAATGTACGCAAAACCATTAGTAGAACGAACCACTGGACCGAACAAATCGACTGCAGCCATCTCCTTTAATTTCGCTGGAATGATGGGAAACAACGGTGCTCTGTGAGAAATCGTTGGAGGCTTAGCCATTTGACATAATTTGCATTTGGCAAGAACAGATCGAATACGTTTTTCCATATTACTGAAGTAACAATTTTCTCGTAATTTATGAAAGCATTTTCTGGGACCAAAGTGTGCATAACTGAAATGCGTATACCAAATCAGTTTATTGACCCACTCATCAGGAATACAAACTAACCAAACGGAGTTGTCGACCGATTTTCGTTTAAAAAGAATGTCATTGCGAACTGAATAGCATCTAGTTTCTCTGGATCAGGAAGAATACCTTCTGTAGAAATAATGTGACCGAGAAATTTCATCTGAGAACGACCAAATTCAGATTTTTCCAAGTTCACAGTAATGCCAACTCTTGCAAAGATACGTAACAATGAATCCAAAATTTTGTTGTGCTCACTCCAAGAACGTTTAGCAATAATAATGTCGTCAACATACGAAGTAATGTTGTCACGAAGATAAACAGATAAAATTTCGTTTAAACTACAATGAATGCTGCAATAGGTACATTAAGTCCAATCGGTAATTTCCAAAGTCACTTTTGGGTAAAACAGTCATATCCGGCTATTATTTATCTACTGTCTAGATAGATTGATAGTCGAAGAGTTGGTTTGACAGATGCAAAGAATAGTAAAAGAGTAGGCAGCGGTACAGAAAACTAAAAGAGAAATAGCACCACTACAGCTCGGGGCCCTATGCTCGCTACGGCACATATTCACTTAGAATAGTGAATCCCCTGAGGACCTTAATAGCTGCACATAATTTCCAGTTTGTGACTTTGTGGCACATCTGGCGGAAGTGCGTACGTAAATTGATCTAACCATGCACATGGATGTATGTCATTCTTAGAGTTGCGAAAGATCTTAAATTTCCGAACAGTCAAAAAGTGTTTATAGTCAAAGTTTTCGCCTCGTGGCGACAAAGACCTACCGCGTCTGTCCCGGTCCGAATGTCGATTATTGTAAAGTTCGCGCGCCTGGCGCTCTCTTGTTGCATCCCGTAAATGAAACAAATTATTTTCTTCAAACCCCTCTGCTACCTGTGATTCCAAATTTCTTCTGCTATCTTTTCCTACAATTTCCCCTTCGATCTGCTTGACTTGCTTTCGTAATGCCTCAAATTCCCTTTTCACGCGTTCATTAAATTTTCCCTGATTCTCAACATGCTTATTTATGTTCTGATACTCTTCGGTTTCTGCAAATGGTAATGGGGCTGTATCATCCGAATCTCTGTCCCCATGTAAACTAAGATTTGTCAATTTATCTGAAATTTCCTCAACTCTTTCCGATAAGTCACCTATTTTTTTTTTCTGTTTGTTTACGTCTTCCGTAAGTGTCGCGACTCGGGTTTCAGTATTGTCACATTTGGTAGCTAGCTGTACATATTGTTGTGTTAGGTTATTTAATCTGTCATTAGGTACGGATCCTTCGATTCTCTCAAATATTTCTTCCTTATCCTTTGCACGTTGTAAATTTAACTCTGAAAAATTCTGTACTATCACGCGATCTCTTTCTTCCTGTTCTCTATCCTGTTCCCTTTGTCTGATTTCTACTGCAATTAATCTATTATTGTGAGAATTCAGAATCGGTTGTACTTCTTCCCTGATTTCTTTCTTTAATTCATCTTTCATATTTTTGAAACATGTCCCTATTCGTGAATCTATCCGTGTTTCCATTGTTCCCATATCAGTTTTTAATTCAGATCGTAAAGTTCCCATCTCTGTTTTAATTGTTCCTATCTCTGTTTTTAATTCAGATCCAAACCGTGTTTCCATTGTTCCCATCTGTGTTTTAATTGTTCCTATCTCTGTTTTTAATTCAGATCGTAACTGTGATCCCAAATTTAATATTGCACTCATCAACTGCTCCGTACTAACTTTTTCGAAATTCCTTTCGCCCCTAACATTTCCCTCAAAACTAACTTCCTTCTGCATAGCCATAAGGCTATCTGTGTTCGATACTATTCCAGAATCTTCTGTCATTAATCTCGTATTCTGCAAATTTTCTGATTGAGAAAAATTTTGAAATGGTTCTGGACTATTTTCCCGACTTATTACATTGTTTTCAACTCCATCATCCACCATACTGTTTTCCTGTGTTGGCGAGTTCGCCATGTCAACAATTTCGTTATTCTCACTATTCATCATTTTCGCCTTTTTCATAGATCGCGTAATCATTTACAAAATATACGAAAGATTCGTCACTGTACGAAAATTACACACAATGACTCTTTATCTCCAACAATACTATTCACACTAGATGTCTCCCTCAAACACGATTAACGAACAATTGAAATAATTACACAAAATTGTCAAACGCGTATACAAGGCAATAAAAATTAAATTTTGAAAAATACCATTAGAAGAATGCCAATTACCAAATCTACACACTCAATACAGACTACAATCACTAAACTCAAAATTACTACAACAATACTACAGTCTACAATTTTCACAATCAGAAAAATTCCAAGGGACGATCCGAAGCAGCGGTCGCCACGTGCATGGGGGCTTATTTTAATATATATAATTGAAAATGATTTTTGTAGCTGTCTGTCCGATTACGTAAGTCTCGTAATCGGTTGGCCCTGACTAGAATTGTTACGCTATCTGACTGCAGAGAACAATGTAAGAAAATTTCAGTAAACACAGTTAATTAATTAAGTCCCCAGCAACTAAAGAAACCAACAAAACCAATAAGCACAAAAGTAACTGTTCTGTATGTGGGAGTGTGACTCAACGTCCACATCTGGCACGGTTCTTCTCAAACAAGACAAGAATTCTTAAATACCAATTATACCGACGTGACAAAAGAAATTTAGAAAAACTATAATTACGCAAGAAAACCAAAATTCACTCTAATACAAGAACACGAGCCAGATGCTTTGTTGACTGAACCTGTAGTGACACATTATTTCAGATACACAACTAATAAAGGAACATTATAAATTTTACCTTCATATATATTGACGAAATGCACTCATTACAATAACACCTGCTATCTCTCCCATGAAATAACTGCATAAGACATGGAACTATACTCTTTACTACAACATCTTGCTCCAACTTCACAACAACCACGAGCTCTCGACAAAACTGTCGTCTACGATCTCTTCACAAGCACTGACTGCTACGAGCTCTAACACGCACTGTGGAGGCGGCTTAATAGTACTCTTTGGCGCACTCTCTGGCGCAGTGGCACAGTGTAGCCACCTTTCAACCGTCGCCTCCTACATGGTCGTCTACACGAAACTCAAATGCTAACCTCTTGACCACCATGAACTCTAACATCGGGCACCTACGCACAGATACAGATAGCACATGATAGACATGTAAAACTTGTCTTGTGATTTTCTCGGAATTGCCAGAGTAGTGCACCTCGCTGCTTGCACAGTTATGTGGTTTTAGTGGCCTACTAAGGATATACGAAATTTGGAGTAAATCAGTGATCCCTACGTCGTGGCCTCCCCTTGTAAGTAGTTCTGTGGATGCTACTTTGTCTCTGCCTGTCAATCGTTCCTCTGTCGTGAATAACACAAACTGCATGCACGAACGATTTTTAGTATGTGTTCAGTTGAAATTGGGAGTTATCGAGACATATTAAAACCTGAATATTATTTGGCTCAGTTAATTAGAACAAGCCCTGTAGCACATGGAAGCTGTTATTTGAAATTGTAAATATTGCACTGCTAGACTGCACTTACAGAGAGTGATTCCATGGTGATGTTCTAAACTTTCAGGGATGACGGAGAAGGGTTAATGTATGAATTTGAGGTAAGGGACTCTGGTCCAAAAGGGACAAAGTCGAAAGTTACAAACGAAAATACTTCTGATACGTCTGACAGTGGACAGCTTCTACAACAAGCACTTTGCTTTCAATATTTTGATAAATGGTAGTATGAACAAAAACAAGGGAAAGTATCCAGTGGACATGGGCTTAAATTGCATACCTTAAGATCTATGAGCACTTGTTCATCTTTGCTACTGTGAAACACTTTTGTTCTACTAAACAAATGCTTATAGCTCTGAAGGTATGCACATTAGAGCCGATGTTTGCTGGATATTTTCCCTTGCTTTGGTTCACACTACCATCCATCAGAAAATGGAAAGCAAAGAGCATGCAGTAGAAAAGGTCTACTGTCAGAGAAATCAGGATTTTCGCTTATAACTTTCGACTTGTTTCCAGACTGGGGTCCCTTGCCCCAAATTGATAGATTTGCCCGTCTCCATCATCCCTGAACGTTTGTAACATCATCACAGAATCACCCTGTGTAATCGTCACTGTTCAATTCCATTATTGTGCTAAGTGCACCAAATGTCAGATTGGTCTAAAGTAGACTACATGCTTGGATATGCAAAATACTAACATTTCAGCGCAATCCCGCAAAGTAGGTAGGAATAACGCCATTTATATTACGTACATAATCAAAGATTTGCAGCTTAATCCTCTTTGATAAATAGCATTTGAATGTTTGTTGAGCCTGAGAAGACTGTGTTCTCTTCGTACAAGATAACGTCTGACAGTACACAGAATACTACACCGCCATGGTTGCAGTTTATCGAGACCGTGGTTTTTCGTTTTGCGATACTACTGATCACATTGTCAGGATCCCGCGACTGTCACGCTTATAAGAGTCTATAAGTTCATAAGAGCCCTACTCAACGCCGTAGAGCGTCTGAATAGCCCCACACTACTGCCGTCAGCATAGTGTTTGATCAGTGGTGGCGGCTCATAATGTACCTTGAGCCATGGTCCTAGCATACCTAGAGTAAGGATAGTAGTGTATCTTGAGTAAGGTTCGCAGTGTACCTTGAGTCAGGACTGCAGCATATCTTGAGTCAAAGTCGTAGTGTATCTTGTATCAGCATCATAGAGTACCGCGGGTCAGGATCGAAGCATACTTTGAGTCAGGATCGAAACGTACCTCCAGTCAGGATCATATTGTACCTTTAGTCAGGATCATATTGTATCGTCAGTCAGGATCACTGAGTACCTTGAATTAGGATAATAGCGTATCTTGAGTCAGGAACGTGGCATATCTTTGGTCAGGAATTTAGCGTGCCTTGAGTCAGGATTGTAATGTGCTTTGAGTTAGGCCCGTTGCGTACCTTGAGTTAGGATTGCAGTGACACCCTGAGTCAGGAACGTAACATAACTTAAATCAGGATTGCAGTATACCTGGAGTCAGGATCGCAGTAGACCTTGTGTCAGGATTGTATTGCACGTTGAGTTAGAGACATAGTGTACATTGAGTAGTGTAGACTGAATGAGGATCATAGCACACCTTGTGTGAGGCTCATAGTATACCTTGAGTTAGGCTCTCAGCATACCTTGTGTTAGGCCCACAGAGTATCTTAAGTCAGGATCGTAAGGGACCTTGAGCCAGAATTTTAGCATACCTTGAGTGAGGATCGCAGCGCCCCAGTATTGTAGTGGACCTTGAATGAGAATCGTTACATTGAGTCAGGATCGTAACGTACCTTGAGTCAGAAAATGGGCATGTTTACAGCTAGACAAGTATCCACACTGACAATACAACGGCGTCTGGAGCACCACGGACTGCCAGCACAGTAACCATTTTTGCAGATTCCCTCTACACCACAGCAGAGAAATGTGCGCCGACAGTGCTGCGCCCAGCAACAGCACTGGGAACAGGTATACACCATGTCGTCGTTTCAGATGAGTGCATCCGTGTGCGGAGGCTCTGAGGAGAACGAATATGGTTAGCATGCATTCGTCAAGGGCACATGTCCTATCGTGATGGTGTGACGTTCCGTTGGTATTCAACACGATCAGCTATGGATTGCTTAACCTTAATTTGGACAGCAGGAATCATATTTCTGATGTGTTGGGACGGAGGTCTGAGACCTATATGCGAGATCTTCTAGTCGACGTATTTCAACAATGGAAAGGGAGAGTGGGCGTTGCTCGTCCTGTCCCGATGTACGTCGATACAGAGGGTGTTCGACTGTTGCCCTGGACAGCACGTTCCCCTTGACTCTCACCCGCTGTAAAGAAATGGTCATCGGTTCCCGAGAGATTCACCCGTCGCCACTCATCAGCCGCAACGACCGATGATCTCTATGCCAGAGATGAGAAGCGTAGAATAACACATCTATATCTGTAAACCGAGCTCAGTTCTCCTCGTTACTCAGCCGGGTCGGAGTCACTGTTCCTGACAGAGGTGGCAGCTCTGAGTATTAAATTTCTATTCAGTAAACCCACGTGTCACCTAAAAATATAAAATGTATTCTTCCTATTATGCTGTATAAGCACAACAAGTAAAATTTCGTTATTTGCTATCCTTCCTGGTATTGCAATATTAATGGCCAGCAGCTGAATGGACACATTATTGCTTTCTTGTCTATTCATTGTGATGGAAAACTAATAATTGTTTTATAGTTGCCTTTTGTGAAGGGTGATTGGAATGAAGTAGGCACTGTCAAATCAGAACATTTTATACAAATAATATTATTTTATGTGACTCTTTTACATTCGTGCTGCTGCCACTCTCGATTCCTTTATTTTTTTTATTAAATTGCAGTTGCTACGCTCAAGGACAACCATCTTATTATTAATAAACGTAGTCCGATGTGGGGCTAAACAAAAGTTTGTTGTTTTGTATCCTCAATCTGAAGGTAGTAGGCAGCGATTTCTTGCTCCACCCATCTTTGTTCCCTGTTAGTGTCTTCATTTTCTCATATTACCCTGCTCCTGCATGGCCTCTGAAATATTACATTCTATGTCTTCCTCTTCTTCCCTTGCCTTTAATCATTTCTTATATTACAGTAACTAAAAATTGTTGTGTCGGTACAGAGGGCCAAATAATTAATCTCATCTTTGGCACACAATAGGCAGTAAGGATTTTTTTCACCTTTATCAAGATCATTACCTACACTTTTTTTGTGATATGTTACAATACAGCATCACCGGTCTATTGCGGTCTAACTGTGTTGGTGAGGCAGTAAATTTATCCACAGGGCAGTGACTGCGTCACTGCAATTCACTTTGGAGGTGTGGCGGTGGGACTTGTAGTCCCGTACCACCCTCTGACGGTGACAATACTACATCAGTCAGGCAGAAAAATTTAGCCTAACGCGGGCAGGTAGTGTGGGAAAGTATTGGACATAGAATGGGGGCTAGTCCCGTCAAAGGATGCGTCCGTTGTGGGCGTGCCAGGCCTATCGTTAGCCACGGTCGGAATCCGATTCCTCTAGGATGGTTAGGGGAACCGGATGTCGATGCCAGCGGCGTGGAAGTGTGGTCCCAGCGTGTCGTAACCCATGGACAGTGTCCCGCAGGGCATCCACTTTCTCATAGAGCCGCCGCGCTTTGTTGCGTATGGTCGTCTTTGGGGGGACGATATCCGCTTCCTCTTAGAGAGCGTGCAGGCTCCACCTGAGCACATTGTTCTGCAGGCGCTGCAACGTCCGCATCCTGGTGACACTAATCGTTGCCGATGCAGCGGATCCATGCGTGACGGCTGGCAGAGCAACTGTTCGGTGTATGCGGAGCTTCGTATGCAGATGAAGTTCCCTTCTGCGGAAGAGTAGGTACAAACCTCTGGTTACTTTTTGCCCCTTGGTGACGAAATACTCCACATGGTTCTGAGGTAGCGGCTTGGGGTCAATTTAAACCTCTATCGAATGTTATCGACTGCGAGATACAATTTATAAACTCTGTGGCGCACGGAGGTGTTCTTTCATGCGAAGAAATTACTTAATTCTTTACGGCTAGAAGTTTATTTAAACGCTACCGCGTAAGTTTGTATAGTGAAAAAGAAAGCTGATGTACTTAGGCGATAGTAAAAGGTTCAAATAAACAAGTTGTGTTGAAAGTGGAGATAACTTATTTTTTTGAAGAATGCTGGAGTGTGTAAGAGTCTTTACGTACAAGCATAGACAATCGTCTCCAATGAAGACTGCCGTTTCGAGCCTGTGCACGGCCCAGTTCCAGCGAATTAGATCCCTTTTCAATGGAACTGTCTTCAAATAGTACAGTCAGTCACTTAAGTTGGTACCACTTTTTACAATTTTTTGAAAAACTGGACACAAAATAAATTACACATCTTAAGAGACACTGCAACATCTAGCATCTATAGTTACTGAATGCTTTGAGAAATGAAAATGTATTCTAACTCGGCGTTATTAGAATAAAATTTCAGTTTTAATACTAGTACAAAGTTACACTGTCATTCAGAATAGGTATAGACCAGTCTAAGAAAAACAAAGAACTTTTCCTATATCAAGTGCTCTGGGTAGATTTAAATCGCGCCAGAAAGAAACCAGGTGTTAATAAGAATTAAGAAGAAACGGTGTCGATTCAGTGCTGCAATTTTGCTTCAAAATACCAAGATATTTGTACCGACTCGGCATCACTCAACTTAAATCACTGTCGCTGGAAGCTCTCTTCACAGACAACGCAATTAAAGGTTAATCACAGGCCTAAGAGCTTATAGGGAGTTGTAAGGAAAACTGAAATACCTACTGAAGATCAAAGAGGTAATAAAACCGTTACTTTTATTAGAGAGTAATGCAAGCAGATAGAGCAGCAGCCATTTGAAACTAAAATGCTAAGTTGTACAAACATATCCTGATTGGTAAAAAGTTACCCCGACTGACTGTAGGGCTTCTTCTCAATCAGCATCCAGCACTCAGTATTCACTGGAACGCACTACATTGCACCTACCTACGTGTTCTCCGGCTTCCCTAGCGTAAATCGTTAATACCAACAGCTTTACAGACATCTACGGAGTATTATAACAACAATGACGGTTCTAAGCAGAAGAAAGTTTTAAGAGTTCCACAATTTTTCGTTTTTAGCTCTACCATTCGATGGCAACTGCGATATTTGAGTATTACAATTTTGTTATAAAAAGAGGCTAGCTGAGCTCAAGAGTTTAAATAACTTGTGCTCTTTTCTTAGGGTCAGATAAACAGTAATCATATTAATTAAACTTGTACCTCTACGTTGTTACGCAGCATTCTAATTTCAAATTAAATAGAATCAGCCTTTTCGTTTTTTGCGAAGAACATTAAAATTACACACTCCAAGTAAATGCTTTTTCGATAAAAAATAAAAATCATTTCTGGAATCTTTTTTAGGCGCTATGATCCTTCATGGCGTTGAGCGTAGCTGTATTGAATGTAAAAAGGGGAAAAAAGCAAGTAGCAATTCTGTGGGATGAAAAACTGCACTAACCTGCCTAATTCCGACATGTACTGGTAGGCATTTCCACTTCTTACACAACACGACCACACCAACAAATAACATTCAAATGCTATTTCTGAATGAGAAACGCTGTACGTAATTTTTCCTCACCTGCACAATATGGATGGCGTTATTCCTACGCTCTGCTTGCTGTCCCATTGAAACGCTAATAATTTTCCTGTCCAATCAAATATAGGATTGTTCATAAATATAAGGTAGTTATAATTAAACTATAGCTACTTGAGGAGGTCTCCATGATAAACAAGTGATCATAGGACAATGAAACATTGCGGAAACATTTGTAAGGACACGTGGAATTAATTCCCACATGAGAGGGTAACATTTGCTGATAGCATACCACGTTTAGGTCCCAGGTTACAAACGTTGCTTAATGTGAACACCATCTGCATCCATGACTGAACTAGAGGTTGTTGTTCTGGTTCCACAAACTTATCAGGTGGGACGCTGGTCCATGGGAAGTCCAGCTGTCGTGACACAACTCATGCACATCTTGAAGATAGCACATTGCGTTCCTCATTTTCAGCAATGGCAACATTAACTTCTTCAACAATTTGCACGCAACTGGCCGTCGACCTCTCCCAGAAACAGTTTCAAGATTGCTGGTTAATTCAAACTTCAGAATCATGTCCTTCAATCCCTGGGCGGCAAGAGGACTTCTCCAAATTCTGCGTCGATACTCGCAAAGAGCAGCGGCAGTATTACTGTTTTTCGATCAAACAGCTTTACGAGTAAAGCCCTGCTCTCCGCATCCAGACCCACGTTGACTTTCTTCAACTGTACTGTCCCCTGACGCTTATGTTTCAACTCTACGTCTATGTACCAGTGCCGGCGCCCTCCGGCAGGTGACGAAACTAACACCATTAACAACGCGAATCCTGCAGTGCGCAACCCGAACCTCATTCCTATAAACTTGGGTATCCATGCGGTAAATATACTGAGATGATAGTGATATGCACATATACAGATGCTGATAGTATCGTCTGCACGAAGTATAAAATGGCAGATACTGGTGGAGCTGCCATTTTTACTCAGGCGATTCATATGAAACTGTTTCCAAAGTGGTTATGCCCATACGACGGGAATTAACAGACTTTTAACTCGGACTGGGAGGTGGAGCTAGACATAAGGGACATTCCGCTCCGGAAATTGTTAGGGGATTCAATACACAGTGATCCACAGTATCAAGAGTGAACTGAGAATACCAAATTTTAGGCATCACCTCTCACAACGGACAACGCAGTGGGCGACGGCCTTCACTTAGCGACCGAGGGCAGCAGTAGCGTTGTTAGTGCTAAGAGACGAGCAACTCTGCCTGAAATAACAGAAGAAATCAATGCGGGACGAACAATGAACGTATCTATCAGGACAGAGTGGCGAAATTTAGCGTTAATGAACTATGGCAGCAAACGACCAATGTAGTGCCTTTTCTAACAGCATGACATCGTCTCTCCTGGGCTCGTGACCATATCGGTTGGAACCTAGACGACACGATTTCAGATGAGCGTCGATTTTAGTTGATAACAGCTGGTGGTAGGATTAAAGTGTGAAGCAGCCCCCACGAAGTGATGGACGCAGGTTTTCAACAAGGCACTTTGGAAGCTGGTGGTGACTCCATAATGGTTTGGGCTGTGTTTACATGGAATGGACTAGGTCCTCTGGTCTAACTGATAAGAGCTTATGGTAGGTGTAAAGTTGTAACCTCCCCACAAAAATTTAAAAAGACAGAAATATTATATTATGAATGCTAATGGACATTGTGCTAAGTGTAACCTCCCTAGCAATTAAATTTAATGACAATAAAAGTGTCTGACTCAAATATAAGTTCTTTACAAAAAATTAAAGTCCATTCAGTGATAAGAAAATCTCAGTGATAATGATAATTCAATTAAACCGAAATATCGGTCTTTGGCCCTGTGCAAAAAAAATCAGAATTAAATTCTTACCTCATTGTAACTGCTAGTCGAATTTCTGCTCTTATTCTTGCGCACGGCTTGGAGGAACTGCATTGCAAATAATAATATTCCTTTTTTCTGTGATTTTACTGAAATTTTTCTTTAAAAGAAGTGGAATGAAATGGGAAGTGCAACGAAATCGTTAGTTCAATAAAAAATAAAATTTTTTGAAAAATGCTTTTGAAATAAAAATTATTATTGGGGCACTTGTTGGAGATTAATTACAATAAATAAACTTTACATTATCTGATCATTACCTTAATTAATAATATACCTCATTCAGCCTCTTGACCAGAATGCCACGTCGACATTCGCCGACTCCTCACACACACAACTCCACTCGACTGCTATTACCGACATACTGCACGCAACTGAACAGAGCTACTGCTCGCAACAACTACGGACAGAGTACTGCACTCAACTATACAGAGCTACTGACTGAGAACCGCTCGCAACACTCGCGCAGTCAAGCGCAGACTCTCTGGTCAGAGACGCTGCAATACCTCGCCATCGCTGCTACGTTACATACGTGTTTCATAACCCTCCACTGGGGGGGCAAAAATTTGGCAGCGATGGTGAGTCATTTGGACTTGCCAAGCGCGGCAAAATTTTTCATTAATTATTCAACTTGTACAATTTACAGAATGTTTAGATACATGAATTAAATGTGGTGCACAGGCACAGAGTACAAAACATTTCAGACAAAGACAAGATATGAGTACAAAACATAGTAGCAAATCAGAAAAAATGTATATACAAATTATTTGACAGATAACAGAGTGCACAAGCACTGAAAAAATTCTTTAGCATATTCAGAGCAAATAAACAGACTGGCAAAAAAAAAATCATGACAAGTGACATGAGTGCACATACACTGGAGTTCAGAACATACAGTGAGTAAGAAATGACATAAGTGCATACGCACTGAAGTATTGACTATACAGAATGAGTACAAATCATATTGAAAAATGAGAAAAATGCACAGGCACTGAAGTTCAATAGAAAACATATTAACACCTAACATAAGTGCACATGCACTGTAATTCAGAACATATCATTAAAATAAAAATGTATATACAATATAAAAGACAAGAGTGTACATATACTGTACTTCAGAACAAATCGAAAAAAATGTCTTTAGCATTTTGGCAATAAATAAACATAATAGCAAAAAATCATGTCCAAAGTGCACACGCACTGAAAAAATGTCTTTAGCATTTTCACAACAAATAAACATAATGGCAAAACATCATGTCGACCAGTGACATAAGTGTACTCGCACTGGAGTTTAGCGAATCGAAAAATGTATAACCCATGAACATAAATAATGTTAGCAAAAAATGATTTTCATTATGTGACAAGAATTGGGATAGGAAAGGGAGGATTGCATCATGGTTGTAGCACTTTAGATTGCACACAGCTGTTCTGAAAGTCCATATCTTTCCACAGAAGTACAACACCAAGTGACACAACTTGAAGTTCTTTTCCCCTCAGAATTTATCAGCGTAGCCAAGACACTGAACTGTCGTAGTAATATTCCATTTTTTTCATTTTGGCAGTATATTAGGTACACCAAACAGTGGGACCATAATAACGTCTTCATCGCTCACAGTGGTGGACAGCATGTCGTGTCAACACCACGCTCTTACAAGGCACACGAACGTAGAATTAGTGCAAAACCAAATATAGTGCTCCATGATCACTGGGATAAACAGGACAAATGCACATTGCAGTAATTCAGGGTAGTTAGCTCATGAGGTGAAGGACATTAAGTCACATAATATTGACAATTACAGTTTTCATTAGTAGTTTGTGGCATTCATAGCCCAGTTATTGAACATTTCTGTACCAAGTATGTAGTATTACAGAAAAATGTTCATTAATTGTTTTACATAGAATCAGTAGCCTTCTTTTCCTAGTTACAAAGCATTATGAGATAACCGCATTCTTTTCCAGTTACAAAGCATAACATAATTAATTAATCATTTGTCATTCCAATATAGTAAGAATCATTAGCCTTCTCCTAATTACAAAGTATTATTAAACAGTCACATTCTTTTCCAGTTACAAAGTATGGCATAGTTAATTAATTATTTGTCATTCCAATAGTAATAATCATTAGCCTTTTCCTAATTACAAAGCATTATTAAACACACGTTCTTTTCCAGTTACAAAGTATGGCATAGTTAATTAATTATTTGTCAGTTAATTAATCATTTGTCATTCCAATATAGTAATAATCATTAGCCTTTTCCTAATTACAAAGCATTATGAAACAGTCGCATTCTTTTCCAGGTACAAAGCATAATTAAGAATAGCATAATTAATTAATCATTCCAATACAGTAAAAATCATTAGCCTTTTTCTAATTACAAAGCATAGCATCATTTGTCATTCCAATATAGTAAGAATCATTAGCTTTTTCCTAATTACAAAGCATTATGAAACAATCGCAATCTTTTCCAGTTACAAAGTATGGCATAGTTAATTAATTAATTGTCATTCCAATATAGTAAGAATCATTAGCCTTCTTCTAATTACAAAGCATTATGAAACAATCATATTCTTTTCCAGTTACAAAGTATCAACATTAAAAACAAGAGCTAATTAATGGCACAATTAATAACAATTCATTGACTGACATTAATTATTGGCACTCAGTGGCCAGCAAGTATTGAATAGAATAAAACATAGTTCATCATTCAGTATTATTCACATCATTACGAAGTCATTATTAAAAATCAGTTAATTACAGTCATAGCATTAATAATCATGGGCATTATAAGTAGTCTCATTACTATAAACAGTGTTCCTCATTCAGTAGTATTCAGATCATTACAAAGTCATTATTAAAATCAGTTAATTACAGTCATAGCATTAATAATCATGGGCATTATGAGTAGTCTCATTACAATAAACAGTGGCAGTTATTAGCCAGTTACAAAGCATTATTTTATACATATATATTTTTTTTGTCTCATTAAGAAGTCATTACTGAAGTGACATACTATTCAGAGCTAATCAGTATTATTCAGAATTTTCTCAAACTGGTATCACTACTTGGGACTGGTAATACATTTTTTTTGTTAGCAATGCATTGCGTTGGGATCGATAATTAATTGCTGAGGCATAACAGTATTTGCTTTTGACCTATTGCTGCAAATGAGGATAGGTAACGTCATTCGTCATGAGTCAGCTGTAGCAAGGTTATGTAACAACGCAGTATATGAGATCACATTTATAAATGATAAACACAAATGGGTAAAAAATAAAAATGCAAGTACAAGAACAGGTATAATAAGTAACAGGTTTAGTAAGTATCTTGAAAAGCTTCTCCTGGAAAAATATACAAAATGGATTATTGACCTGAAAGAAGAAACGCACACTATGCTGAAAAGTAGTGAACTTCGAATTAACAGGTAGTGAAATGTGTATAAAAATGTGTTCCATAGCTGTCCTTTCCAAAACATTCCGTCATCCTACTATGCAATATAACACCTGCTGTCAAAGTAAACTGCAACAAATACTTAAATAACTACGTAGCATAAATACATAACTTCAACATTATCCTCATCTGTAAAGAAAAAACTTCATTATTCATTATCATAACTTCATTATTATCATCACCTGTAAAGAAAAACTTCATTATTCATAACAGCATATCCTTCATCATTATTCATCAGCATTCATTATCATCTGTAAAAAAAATCACTTCATTACTCATTACATAACTATTCCTTATCTCTAGCATATTTCATCACTAAAACTAAGATGTGTAGTTCTGTCTGACAGCCTGCATCAATCACCTTGTATTCTGAAAGAAAAAATTAGTTAAGACTGCTATTCTACGATGAGTATAGTATATTCTTGTTAATCCTGATCCATTTACTCTTCCTCATAAAGTTATTGCATTTTCTTTCGTTTATTCCTTAGGTAAAATTCCCATTTCTGTTGAATTTATTTCTTACATACATCATTTCTTTCTGAAATTGATGAACAAGGATTAATGTTTTGCATTTAAATCATATACCCACTAAATAATGACTGGTTTATGGTAACATAATTAGCCATACAGCATAACATGACAGAAAAAATAATGTGTCAAAGACATTGACAGTGTTCAGATGCAAAAATGTACACAGAATATCACAATGCAGCAGCAAAAAATGTAAAACAGTCACGATGTTGAGATATCATAGGGCAAAA
The DNA here is from genome assembly GCF_021461385.2 of Schistocerca piceifrons. Taxonomy (NCBI): domain Eukaryota; kingdom Metazoa; phylum Arthropoda; class Insecta; order Orthoptera; family Acrididae; genus Schistocerca; species Schistocerca piceifrons. The sequence continues at coordinate 138,806,756 of NC_060144.1, forward strand.
AAATGTCAAAGTCAACTGCTGTGTGTTATATCTTAACTATTTCACAGTGCATACAAACAAAACTGAAAACAATCGTACATAAAAAGACAAAATGTGACGTTCGTTGTGTTCAGCTTGTATGTAGTGTAGTTAATAGAGGCGAGAATTAAAGCCTTTAATGGAAAAATATGTAATGAAATTAACTTGTCATTAGCTAACATTGCATAATTAGTCATAAAATACGTAAGTGTGTCTGAAAAAATACGCACGGTCTGATGTGTAACGACAAGAAAAGCGACCTGCTAACCTTACCTTGCCGGGCACTTGCCAAGAAAAATACGATAATCACCAGTAATTAGTCAGGTGAAATAATTGCATTAGTAAATGACATCATAGTGTGTTGAATCATAAAGTGTCTTCACTCAATAAACGGTTTAATGTTTGAGATATGGTGATTGCCTTTCGATTTTCTAGTTCTCAAAGTTTCGACGTGTACAACATTGGGGTGAGGGATGTTGCGAATCCGATATGGACCGGCGTATAGAAGTTCAAATTTACTGCACTTTCCTTTTAGTTTACTGGATAAATATTGTGTACGTACTAATATTTTCTGTCCAATGTGAAAGTCTCGGCGTCTACAAACCTGTTTTTGCTGTCTTCTCCGGCGCTCTGCGGCACGTTTGATGTTGTTCAGCGCAATGTCAATTATTTCGTGGTGTCTTAGTCGACGACATTTAGGGAAGTTTACTAATTCTTTAATTTTGTGCGGTGGTTCAACGATTTTCAGTATAACAGACGGAGATAGCATAGTGGATTCATTTGGAATGGAATTAATTACATCTTGGAATGAGAGTATGTGTGTATCCCAATCAATATGTCTTTTGTGGCAGTATAGTCGGCACAGCTTACCAATTTCTTTCATTAATCTTTCACAGGGGTTCGAAGATGCATGGTACTTGGATATATAGATCGGAGAAATGTTTCTGGCTCGTAACATGCGTGTCCATACGCTACTACGAAATTGAGATCCATTGTCAGAAATTACTCTCATCACATGCCCTACATGAGATAGAAAATGTTTTACAAATGCTTTCGAAACAGTTTTAGCAGTAGCTTTGCGTAATGGAGTGAAAGTAACAAATTTTGAAGTGAGCTCAACAGCGACAAAGATGTAGCAAAAACCTCTGTTAGTTCTGGGAATCGGACCAAAAATGTCTAATGCGGCCATATGTCTTAATTTAACAGGTATAATGGGATATAAAGGAGGAATATGTGAAGTGGTGTCTGATTTAGCTTTCTGGCAAATTTTACAAGACGCTAAAACTCGTCGTATACGTTTCTCCATGTTAGTAAAATAACAGTTCTGTCTCAGTATAAGAAAACATTTTTGTGCTCCGTAATGTGCGTAACTTAAATGAGTGTACCAGATTAATTTGTTAACCAGTTCGTCAGGAATGCATAATAACCAATTGTTGCTGTCAGGATGAGAGCGGCGAAACAGAATGTCATTGCGTACAGTGTAATGGTTTCTAATCGTAACATTATTCTTATCTAGCCAAAGGTGTTTAATTTCTTTCCACACATTGTCTTTATTTTGCTCTTGTGCTATGTCCTGTAATGACGATGAAATAAAGTTTTCAAATGCTACTTGCTGAATGTACATGATACTGAAATTTGTTTTGCAGAAGTTGGTTGCTACGTCTTGCTGATTGTTGCCGAGAGAACGCGATAGTGCGTCTGCTATAACATTTTGTGTGCCGGGAATGTGAACTATTGTAAAATTAAATTCCTGTAAATAAAGTTTCCATCTGCTTAATCTGTCGTGAGTGAATTTAGCCGAAAGTAAAAATTGTATCGCTCTGTGGTCTGTGTAGACGGTGGTATGTCTGCCATAAAGAAAGTGCCTAAATCTCGTAAAAGCCCATACAACACATAATGTTTCCAATTCTGTAACGGAGTAATTTCGTTCAGCAGGTGACAAAATGCGAGTTGCAAATGCGATGTTTTTAATTACTGTAGAACCATCTTCTTCAATTTCCTGGAAAATGTGTACGCCTAAAGCGGTGTTGGAACTGTCAGTGGCAATGGAAAAATTTCTGGTAAGATCTGGGTGCGATAAAAGTGGAGCATTCAACAAAGCATGTTTCAGGTTCATGAATTCAGAATGTGCTTGCTTATCCCAAGACCAAATACTGTTTTTACCTGTTAATTGGCATAATCTGGGTGTGTCTAATGCAGAGTGATGAATAAATTTACGAAAAAAGTTAATTAAGCCCAAAAAACTGCGTAGTTGCTTTTTCGTCGTAGGAACAGTAATGTCACGTAGAGCTTGAAGTTTTTCCGGATCAGGCGCAATGCCTTCTGCTGAAATTACGTGTCCAAGAAATTTTATAGAAGTTTTGCCAAAGTGCGATTTACTAAGATTAACTGTAAGTCCTTGTGCATGAAAAGTTTGCAACAGTTGTTCAAGAATCAGATTGTGTTCAGACCAGTTAGCTTCTGCGATAAGAATGTCGTCTACATACGTCGTAATTCTGTCTTTAAGTTCTGTCGGAAGTATTGTGTTCAAACCGCGAATAAAAGCTGCAGAAGAAATAGTTAAGCCGAATGATAATTTGCGAAATTGATAACAGTCGCCAAAACAGAGAAAAGCTGTGTATTTTCTGCAGTTCGGATGAAGTTGAATTTGCCAAAATCCCGATTTCAAATCTAATGTAGAATAAATAGCTGTACCGTGAAATTTCTGTAAAAGTTCCTCTAGTGTCTGTGGTCGATCTGTTTCATTAATAATAATGTCATTAATGTGACGTGAATCAAGTACAAGGCGAAGTGAGCCATCTTTTTTCTCAACAATATGTAGCGGGTTTATGTACGGACTAACTGCTGGTTCTATAATTCCTTGGTCGAGCATATCCTGCAATTCTTTTTTAACCTGTTCTCTATGAATATATGGAATGGGATAATGCTTTGTTTTAAATGTGTCGTGCGGTTTGACTTGAAATTCATACATAAATCCGGACATAGTACCAGGAATGTTGTCAAAAACTGGAGCTTGCTGTAAAAGAATTTTGTGTAATTGCGTTCGTTCGTCGTCTGTAGTTGCACTGCTTTGTCTAACTTTATCGGAAATCATTTGCATTACGTCGTAGTCAACTTCGTCTGGAGTATTATAGTTGTGTACGTACGTATCCGTGAACAATGTGGGATTACAGTCTATGTTACGTGTTGCGGAAATGACCTCTGTGCGGTTAATTGTTTGTTCTTCCGCAGATAAAGAGTGCTGAAATTCTAAAGCCAATTGTACATTTTCATCCTTTAACATTAAATAAGAATTCTGAAAATCAATAACTGCGTCGTGTTGTACCAGAAAATTCGTACCTAAAATAACGTCTGTTGTCAATAAAGGAACAATCCAAAAATTTGAGTGGAAAGTATGACCTCCAATACAAAATGATAAATGCGTCTGTAATTTAACGTCTACTCCTTTACTCGATACTGCTCCTTTCACTTTTGTTTTGCCTAATGGTAATGTCGGATACGTATTCTCTTTGTTACACTCGTTAAAAGTCTCCTCATTTATTACTGATATAGGTGATCCGGAATCAATTACTGCTGAGAATTTCGATGAACCAATTTTAATTTCGATGACAGGATGTGAAATAGTTTTCTGAACAAATGGTCTTTCCTGCAAAAGAGTGTCTCGTATGTCGTCAAAAGTAATTACATTTTCGTGAACTACATTTTGCGTGTCAAAGGTAGTGCTTGTGTTATTGGAAGATGCGATCTGTACAGTATCTAGTCAGATTCTATCTGACGTGTTATTATTATTAGGAGGATTCTGTGGCATTTCGACTATTTGAACTGTCCTATTACTTCTTCCAGACGTGTTACGCTCTGGATGATACCTACTGTCCGGTTCATTCATGAGAATAGGTTCTTGCGGATAATTTTACTGTTGGTGAGACCGACTGTTATTATATGTACGCTGATAATTGTGCTCATCGTTTTTACGTCTGTCGTGATAGTCATTCCTATACGGTGCATTGCGATAGGAATTGAAATACTGTCTTCTTTGTACGTAGTTGTTTCCTTGCTGCCGTACGTTACTATTTCTTGCATCAGGGACTATGCGTGCACGCGGCGGAACATTAAAGCCTGGTTGACCTTGTGCATTCCATTGTTGGTTAGGTATGCTAACCGGCTGGTTTTGATGTTGTTGTTGTGAAATACCTCTATTGTTACTAAAGTGTGGTTCCTGTTGCTGAAAATTTTGACGATATTGATAATTAGAATTTTGGCTGTTATTAGAATTTTGGTAGTTGTCGTTCCTAAAGCGTCTGTTATCTTTCCTATTGAAATTACGTGTCTGATCGTAATGGCTGTACTTTTGTTGATTTTGGTTATTATAAGAAAAGTTTTTGTTTACAAAAGAATAATCAGATTGCTGTACTTCCAAGAGCTGTAAAAGATCTCTGAACGCTGAAATATTTTCTTTTTGCTGACCTGTTAGAAGTGACACTCGTAATGACCGTGGTAATTTGGAAATGCATAATTGTATAAGTGCGGATTCACTGTACGGTTCACTCAGGTATTGGCTTTGTTGTACCATGTGCTCAAAAAATTGCGTCACACTGGGAAAATTTGAGTTCTCGTAATTCGGCATACTAATTAACTGATCTTTAATTCCGCGCTGTGTCGTCTTCGACCAGTACGCTGATAGAAAAGCATTCTGAAATTCCTCTACCGAGTAACACTGTCTCGCGATTGGTCTCATACGAGTTGCCGGTTCGCCTTCCAAAAAACTGCAAATAAATTCAAGTTTATGTGTTACAGGCCAAGTCGGTGGAAGAGCAAAGCTAAATTGTTGAATCCAATCCAGTGGGTGAATCTGCGTTCTATCGTTTTTAAAAACTTTAAAGTTTCTCACTGACAGAAAATGTTTGTAATCGAAATTATCATCTCTGTGTGATGGAACAGGTTCAGGATCGTAAGAGAATCTATTGAACTGTGGTTGATCGGAATCTAAGTCCCGTACTCTCTGTAGATTACCCAAATTATACGCGCTGCGTGAGTCTGACAATTGTTCACAAAGTGGCGTCTGTTGTGGTATGTTATTATTAACTGAAATGTTTTTCATCTCTGTTACTTCTTGTTGTAAACTCGACAATTTTCTACGCAACGTGTTATTAGATGAATCGATCTCATTAATTGTCTGCTGTAAATTTTGAAATTCAGGTGTTTGATTAAATGAAACCGGTGAAGTATCGTCTGATTTATTGTCATGAGCACTTTCGATAGCATCAATACGACTGGCCAATTCATCATATTTTTCAGTCAGTATTTTTGCCTGATCATCGGTTTTAGAATCGGACGCATTAATCTGTTTTTGCAACTTACGTGTAGTTTCGCTCAGTTTTTTAACATCAGCTTTGATGACATCGCAATCCTGTGTTAGTTCTAATTGTTCGAATCTGTCTGTCACTGTTTGAATATTTACTGTGTGTGTATCTGTTTTTGATTTAAGATCAGAAATTTCATCCTGTAATTCCGCGTTCAACTGTTCTATGGTATTAAATTTGTCGGACACTGTAGTAATATTATTGTCTACATACGTCTTCGCTTTCGCGAACATTTTACGTTTGTCTTCTTGTCTTTGTGCAGTGATTGTTTCCATGACCTGACGTTTGACTTTATTTTGATCCTGAATAAATTTGCGGAAACGCGTATCACTGTTCTGTATGTGCTGATTAAAGCGCTCGTTAATCTGAGTGTTCTGCTGTTCGAATTTCGCGTCTATCTTAGCGTCCATTGTGCGCGAAAGTTCTACCGTCATTGCTTTAAACTCGTCGCGTAATTGTGTAGCTTTTTCAGAGCATTGTTTAGCGACTCCGCTAATTTCGTCTCTGAGTGTTTCTGTTGCAGCTGTTTGCAATTCCCTTAATTCCTGAGCAACAGACTTAATTTCCTCGCAACTTTTTTTTGAACAAGCCTCAATTTCCACGTGCAACTGTTCCTTAGTGCCGTGGCACTGCGCGGCAACGGCTCTAATTTGTTCACTAAGCTGTCTGGAATTGTTATCCAATTTTTCATTCTGTTGTCTGACCTGTTCACTAAGTTGTTTGAGATTTTCGTCATTATTGTCAAGTTTCTCATTTAAGTGTTTGTTATCTTCTCTAAGTTGTTTGAAATTTTCATCAATTTTATTAAATTTTTTGTCCTGTTCACTAAATTGTTGTTGTAGCAATCTTGCTATAATTTGTTCAAAGACAAAGTTAGCGTTTATACTCTCTGTGCTGTTTAGTGGTGGATCTGGAACTTTCTCGCTTACCGTAACCATTTGGTTATTCTGAGATTTAGAAAAAGGTTTGTCAGTCGGATGTACACTGTCAGACATTATTTCGGAATTAAATGGATCCGTCGTACTCTCACTACACTGACCATTTTCATTCGAAAAATTTGTTTGTATGTTACTTGAATCTTCCAAACCGGTTGTGTTCCGCTGGGCAGCGCTCATTACTATAGAGCGTCCCGCGTCATCAATTGTCGTCAAATTAACACAGGAGACAATTGAGTTCGATTGTTCATTATTAAGATAAATATCATCATTAGTGGTTGGAATGCATTGATTGTCAGTGAACGCAGGATTGTCATCATTACTCTGCGTGTCACAATTATTATCAGTCACGTTGTTTAAGTCGGTAAATTCATTCACAATACCTCGCGATACACTATTCATAGTCTTTCGCGGCATTTTTACAACAGTCACAAATATTCATAAAACAATAAGCACAAATGCAAAAAGGCAACAAACAAATACAACAGAGCAATGAATTGCCGTTGACCTGTAGAAAGAAAGTCACAATATTAGTAAAAGCGTTGCGCCAAATCCTAATTATATTTAAGCAAATAAGAGCAGATATCTGACTGTTTTTCAAAAGATTCTCAACGAAATACGATCCTGGACTGGGTGTCGCCAAGTGTAACCTCCCCACAAAAATTTAAAAAGACAGAAATATTATATTATGAATGCTAATGGACATTGCGCTAAGTGTAACCTCCCTAGCAATTAAATTTAATGACAATAAAAGTGTCTGACTCAAATATAAGTTCTTTACAAAAAATTAAAGTCCATTCAGTGATAAGAAAATCTCAGTGATAATGATAATTCAATTAAACCGAAATATCGGTCTTTGGCCCTGTGCAAAAAAAATCAGAATTAAATTCTTACCTCATTGTAACTGCTAGTCAAATTTCTGCTCTTATTCTTGCGCACGGCTTGGAGGAACTGCATTGCAAATAATAATATTCCTTTTTTCTGTGATTTTACTGAAATTTTTCTTTAAAAGAAGTGGAATGAAATGGGAAGTGCAACGAAATCGTTAGTTCAATAAAAAATAAAATTTTTTGAAAAATGCTTTTGAAATAAAAATTATTATTGGGGCACTTGTTGGAGATTAATTACAATAAATAAACTTTACATTATCTGATCATTACCTTAATTAATAATATACCTCATTCAGCCTCTTGACCAGAATGCCACGTCGACGTTCGCCGACTCCTCACACACTGTGGCGAAATAAATAAAAAACATTTTATATTTTAAATTCCGCGTCATTGTTGTTTTAATCAGAGTTCTCACCTTAGACGTAGAATTAGTCCTTCTGCCACAATATTAATTCATTAGTCGCCATCGATGTTCTTCTCTTTGCTGACCGTGTTTACCATCATGAGTCGGCATCGGTTCACTTCACGAAGACGGTGGAAACCAAGGAATACTATGCTACGTCGCTATAAATAATTTTCGTAACACTTCGATACTTTTCACTATTTTTTATTCACAACACAATAAGACTTGCTGTGCTCATCGCACAAACCATAATTACCAACCACATGGCTGCCTTTCCGCACAGTCCAAAATCACGTCCATCCTCCACAAGGCAACAATCGAAAGTGTCCCTTAGCTCCTTGGAGTATCAAACAAAAGAGAATCCAATGTGAACTTTACAAAGATTATAATATACATGCCTCTCAATTTATCTTTGGCGCAGCTTTTAAGATATCGTATGTCTCTGCTTAGGAATGTGTCATTACAACTGCCCCCCTACTGTATACTGTCACTAGAAAATTTTATTTGATTGACAGGATACAGTAGTCGACCTTGCAATTGATAAGTTTGGGGGTCTTTTATTTACAAACTTCATTTTTATTGTCTCATTTTCATGGCACTGTGAATTCTTTGGTATTTCTGAGTGTGTGTCAGTTTTTTGGTATACTTATGCTAATATTTACAAACCTTAATCCTAATATACAAAGTTCTGGTTAATACTGAGAAAATGACATCATGTAGTAAAGTTTGTACAATAAAATATACACTGAATACAACGTTACATACAGATGTTTCCTTCCTCATCAGAGGTGAAAATTAAGTCCTTGTATTGCCTTCTGTATTTATTCTGGGGCGACGAGCTTTGTTCGCTAGCCCGTGTTGAATATGGGCGGGTGATAGGCGCGCCTGATTGTTTGGTCGTCCGTTAGCGGGCGACGTTGGTTGAATACGCGCGCCAGTGCGCTGAATATACACCGACGTGCGGGTACCGCCAAGACTTCCGAACCTCAGTATACGTGTGCTTTTTGTAGTTCCTTCCAGTACTTAGACTGGATACGACGAGGTACATTGGAATATGCGCCCCGAAGAACACACCACACTATGTGCGAGGCGGAGGACGATCCCGTCGATGCAGCTCCTGGTAAGAAGCGTACTATGTCAAACTTGTTTGGCATTGTCCTTTCCTACTGTGACGCCATGGGTCGTTTGACGATACAAGCTTCAATTTTCGCTGTCACTTGTTTAGGCTCGCTGACACTTGCAACGTAGCACTACTTTGCACAATTTTAATTTCTACACACACACCACTTTAACCGCGAGTATTGCGATCGAAACTTCCTTTTCACTACACTTTTTTTTCTTCGCATTAACCCCTTTTACCTATTGTACTGAGATTCATTCCCCTCAATACTTCTGGTCAATGCACATAATTTGTAAGTCACGGGACTTGGCATGAAATACAAAATACATCACATACAATGGAATAACATATAATACATACAATACATTGTTTACATTAACTGCAGGAAAAAACTATCGACTAAAATTGAAAAAATTTTTGACCACTCATAGTGGCTTCTTCGTCTTGGATTTTACTGACACACACACTCGCCTTTTCCCATTAATCTGTTAGAAGGAACAAGTCCTTTGTTTTCCTTCTTGAACTCGAGTATAAGTTAAGGTTTACCTCCGTTACGTATTCTTCATACGCAACGACATGCATCAGCATGCAGAGAATACACCTGTAGCCGCTCCACTGAAGCTTGGGAAGGGAATTTTCTACCTTCTACTTAGGGTAGTGGCAACGACTACGTGTATGCTACGGTTTTTTGCGTATAAAATCTGAAAATGCACGAAATAATCATTTATATGCAGCATAACCCTAATATGTACAGTGTTTTGTGCTTAAGCACGTTCTGGTGTGCTTGTAAATCATTACCTCTAATAAAACTTCCTACCTTAACATGGACATATAAACATAAAATTTTGAAGTTCAGGGTGTAACTACTATTACTATGTACAGAGTTTCATAATAGCGGCACGCCCTTGTTTGCGTGTATCATCTTCAATTAAAGTGCGCTTATAGGCGTCTTGTGTTATCATGGGAGAAAAAATACAGACAGTTTAATGCATTGGTTGTCATGAAAATCTATGTACACGAACAATCAGACTTTCATAGCTTCAGTGCAGCATGAAATTCTTTACGACGCTTTTGTTCATAGTTCATTTTATAGACGATTCCTTTGCTTACAGGTCGTCGATCACACTACTTACCTGTTTCTCGTATAGCGGCGAGATCATTTTCATTCTTTGTGACTGTAAATTGTAATATGTGTGAAACATATAATTTTGACATGATTTTTTCCTTTCATGTTTCAAGTGGGTAAAGTAATTCATACCTTCCTTTTGCATACATGAGTGAAGCATCGCTAATGTTGCACTTTGTATCAGGTTTTTCGCATTTTCTCGTAAACTCGTAGAGTCTTACGGTTTTAATTAAGTTGTTTCCTGACGTTAGGTATACCTGTTTATACGAGGTTGTCTTACAGTTTAATTTTCCTTAAACATTTCTATGTTGTTTAGGTTCCGTACCTGTACAGAGCTTCTTTCGCCTTTCACACATTCATACATACGTTTATACACAAAAAAATATCTACCACTATAATATACACTTTGCTGGTGGGGCCCTTTTTCGGTACCCTGCACCATTCCTTCAATATTCCAAAATAATTCAGGGTGTGCTGAGCATCGTCCCCTATACTAATAATACTTACAACTAAATATTTCTTCTTACATACATAACTGCCTTACAGTCCATTAATGCGCAACATTCCCTATTTTCCTCCTTTACACTTTAGCTTTCGTACATGTACCCTCGTGTATAGCTTATATATTCTACAAAGTTGTTTGCTGAGTGCTTCAGGTGTTTCCTAACGTTAATGTGTGTCTCTCTCTCTCTATAAACCCTAGGTATTTGTTTCGAGAGCGATTCAGTTCATTACTCACGCTGCATAGGTCTGTTTATTATTACCCTATTTTAAAGCTTGTGTCACTCTTTTCCTTAGTCACAAAAATTCCCGCGTTTACCTTGTTGTTCATTCTGAAAATCGCTAGCTACTGTGTAATGTAAATGTATGCGTTATCTCTTTGATTTCCTCTTTGCTGCTTTTTCCCTATATGTAATTGTGTGCTGTTCTCGTGTACATAGCCTTTCTTCCGGTTATATATCTGCATTATTTATCAATTTATTTTTTTTTCTATTTTCTTTCTCCTTCCGTACAAGCTAAGATTTTACTCAGTATAATATAATATTACAATACCGTCCATGACCAGTATGTACTTGCATGCTCACTTTTATTACGTAATACCAGCTTATAATTAAATTTTCTAAGTTACTATTTACAAGACTTGTGTACCCTTTCCTTTCTTGTTTTTGAATGACTTTCGTCTCTTTGTCTCATAGTAAGAGTGGTCTCAAAACTTTTAAACGTTCCGCGCATGCGCGCTTACGTACCACGACTGGACTGTAGGCGCGGGGAAAACTCTGCATTGTTGGTGAACATTATTCGTGATAGCCACCATCGTGTAATAGTCACGTGACACCTGGACTCGACCGCGCATGCGCCTTCGCGCTTTGTATACGCTCAGCTGATCGGACATGGAAGGGGGGAAGATTTCTCCCCGGCTCGCTGCCTACAGCGCGGCCAATGACCTCGTCTTGACATGCAGTTATCTCGTGCTCATGAGCTGAGCATTGGATTGCAACTTCGACGCGTGGTTTCTTGCTCGTCTCAAGCGAACAAACTCTGACCGTCGCGCTAATTTGTCTTTGTTCCCCTCTCTTAAATAACTGAGTTAGACTACAAGAGTACTGTATGGTTTATTTTTATAGTGTTAAGACTCACAATAACACATGTTTCATTAGGTTTGGTTAAATATGCGCTTTTAAGCTGGCATATGCCCCCAGTTGTTCGCAAGTTTCTTAGGTTAATGACAGCAATTTTACTATGTGATCCAAGGTTGTACAATTTCAATTTTACTAAAATAACATATAACCTTTAATGAAAAAATTCCTTGATTTCCTTGTGAGGGTATAACCCTTTCACCTTGCTCGTTCGTGTGTTACCTAACAGATAACATCCTGGGTGAGGTTTGTCTATTATAATGAAAGGGCCATCATACAACAACTGCCACTTTTTGTTTAATGCCTTAATTTTAGAGGATTTTGGGTGGGTACGTAATAGTACTTCCTGTCCAATGTTAAATTCTGTAACCTTTCTTATCTTTTTGTTGTTATTACAGCCTGCACGAGGTCACTTACCTTGTCCGGTGCTTTCATCTCTTCTTCACATAGATCATCTTCTACGGTCGCATCCTGATCATATCTTAAAAATAATTGTCTAAGATGTAATGTGTGCTTGTTTGTGCCCCCTGTTGTCAAATCGGTCGGCCGGTGGGGGCTCATTACGACCGATTGTTGTTTACCGGGGGAGACAACGGCGTTGCTTCAGTAGTGTCCGTTACCTCTACAAAGTGTACTGACTGGTTATTCTGTCGCCAATTAGTTTCCGGACCGCTGCGTGCAACATTTTCTTGCGACCGGCCGTCGCTATTCCTCCTTGGTCTATCATTCCTATTACTGTAACTATTGTAATTTTCATTTGTGTGCCGCCTTTCATCACGCGGACCTGACCAATCATTCACGTGATTTCTATCATTTCCATACCGGCGTGGACCGTAATCTGTACTATACCTTCGGTCTTCACGTCTCTGTGGCGCCGAATTCCTCCGATTTCCGTAATTCCAGGTTCCATTATTTGGCCTTGTCGCATACGGATGCCAACTGTGTGGGTTTTGTCCACTGCCATTAAAATGATATCCGTTACCGTTGTTTTGATTGGTTCCGGAATATTCATTCCGATTACCTGTGCTCGGCTCTTCTTCGTATATTAGATCAATTGAGTCAAGCACGGAAAGAAAGTATTCAAGGTCGTTCTCCGGTATGGTTACCAATTTTTCGCGTAAGTTCGCGGGTAGTTTGTTTTTCAGAATTTTGAGAACATCTACGTGCGGTATTGGATTGTTCCAATAGCGCGTCTTATTCAAGTACTTTTCGAAATACTTTCTCAACCCGCCGTTTTTGAGGTTGAACGGTTGTGGGTTGAATACTTCACGGCGCAGTCTTTCTTGGACCCCAGCAGACCAATATTTCTCCAAGAAAGCCCGTTCAAATTGTTCGTAGGTGACGCACTGTTCAGCCATGTCTGTGGCCCACAAAAGTGCGTCGCCTTGTGTGAAGCCTACTACATATCTAATCTTCTGTGCCTCAGTCCAGTTTCTTGGTAAGACATTTTTAAATGCTCTTACAAATACGACTGGATGAGTTTTTCTGGATTCTGTGGAGAAAACTGGAAACTGTCTATGTTTCAACAGGCTCTCATCGACTAGAATCGTCGAGATGCAAGGCGACACGCCTACTGCCTGTTGCAGTACCGCGTTTGGCGAATAGCCATTGTTTGCCTGTGCCGGTGCGTGCACATGCGCCGGACTGGGCGCGTGATGTTCTGCGTTATTGACATCGTAATCTGGCACGGGCGAATAAGTGTCGCACTGCCTGTTGCTTGACGTAGGCAAGTCATTTGAAACATTCAGTCTACCAGCAATTTCCTTGCGTATTCTGTCCTCGGCTACTTTGATTTCATTACCTAATTTTTCAAAAAGTTTTGTTTCCCGGTCAGTTATTGATTCATTTACACTACCGTTTTCTAAAGTTTCATTTATTTTGATAATGTCAGCGTTGATACGTCGAGTCTCCTGTTTCAGAAAACCGACTTCTTCGTTAACTTTATTAACTTGGTCAGGTATTTCTTCACATGCGGACTGTACTCTTGTTAAATTTAATTGAATAGCCTGTACGTTTTCATGTATTTCTTTTTGTACGGTTTGTGTTTGATTGTGTGTTTCTACTATTTCTGACAGTTCCTGTTCCTGTTTGGTTGTAAGATCTGACAATTTCTTTTCTAAGTCATTTGCCAATACATTGTATACACTATTGACGGTTTTGATGACTTTGTCTTCGATCTTTTGATCGATTTCATTGGTGAGTTTATTTAAGCGTTGATCGAAATGTCTGTGTATGTTTTCAAATTGCGTGTTTACACTTGAAAACTGCTGTTGGAACCCAATTTCCATGTTTGACAATTTTGTGTTTGTCGTTATTTCTAGATTCGCCAGTTTCTCGCTCACATTTGACATCAGACTATATAACGCCTCAAGCGTAACTGACGAAGCTTGTGTGTTTGTATTTATGCCATTATTTGTTGCCATTGTTTCTCTGCCACGGTCTGATTGAATCGAAACCGGGCTAGGTTCACTGACTTCACGCGAAATATTTTCATCTGATCTGGTAATCGATGCTTCATCGACTGTGCACAAGGTTTCATTTGCAAGTGGTTCGTTATTGTTAATCCCTGTGGAGTGCAATTGAATTGTATTTACTTCTACATTATGTTGTGCTGAAAAACTAATTGCGTCATCATTTACGTCACTATTGTCAGAATCGGTGACGTGTCCATGAACATTTGTCAAATTAAAGTTCTTCGATTCCATTGTGAAGATATTATTTTTATCTGTACTTTACTGTTAATCTAAATCTTTAAATTCTCTCGCAGTTGAATTAATAAAAATATCTCGCGATTGTTATTTGTTGCGCGTCGGAAATTTACAAGATGGCGCACTACGTCTTCTAATTCTGCGATTGTTGAACATAAAAAAGTAATTATCAAAGTGTAATTGTGTGTTGCCACAAACACTACCAGGATTTTAATATGGACAGGAAATGGTTCTGCTTTAAGTGGAGCTAAGCCAAGGTGCAGCCACTGCATGCGTTTGCGCTTTCCTACCTTAATTCCGACTGAGCTGCGTCACTCACGATTACGTTAGTTTTGTAAATCCTTGTCCTTGTTCCTTCTGGTTATTGTGCCATCCGTTTATACAGTTAATATTGTTTCACTTTATTCGTCATTTTCCATGTGCGTCATGTAACAGAGAAACAGTAATTAGTACAAGTACATTTGTAGCACAACAATGAAGTACTTACTCTTTGTTCCACGAGCACTGTCCCTGTCAGCGGTCGCCAGTGTGGCGAAATAAATAAAAAACATTTTATATTTTAAATTCCACGTCATTGTTGATTTAATCAGAGTTCTCACCTTAGACATAGAATTAGTCCTTCTGCCACAATATTAATTCATTAGTCGCCATCGATGTTCTTCTCTTTGCTGACCGTGTGTACCATCATGAGTCGGCATCGGTTCACTTCACGAAGACGGTGGAAACCAAGGAATACTATGCTACGTCGCTATAAATAATTTTCGTAACACTTCGATACTTTTCACTATTTTTTATTCACAACACAATAAGACTTGCTGTGCTCATCGCACAAACCATAATTACCAACCACATGGCTGCCTTTCCGCACAGTCCAAAATCACGTCCATCCTCCACAAGGCAACAATCGAAAGTGTCCCTTAGCTCCTTGGAGTATCAAACAAAAGAGAATCCAATGTGAACTTTACAAAGATTATAATATACATGCCTCTCAATTTATCTTTGGCGCAGCTTTTAAGATATCGTATGTCTCTGCATAGGAATGTGTCATTACAACACACAACTCCACTCGACTGCTATTACCGACATACTGCACGCAACTGAACAGAGCTACTGCTCGCAACAACTACTGACAGAGTACTGCACTCAACTAAACAGAGCTACTGACTGAGAACCGCTCGCAACACTCGCGCAGTCAAGCGCAGACTCTCTGGTCAGAGACGCTGCAATACCTCGCCATCGCTGCTACGTTACATACGTGTTTCAAAGTGTGAAGTAGAGCCCACGAAGCGATGGACTCAGGTTGTCAACAAGGCACTGTGGAAACTGGTGGTGACTTCATCTCCATAATGGTGTGGGGTGTGTTTACATGGCATGGACTGTCTTTGGTCCCACAGCACCGATCATTGACTGGAAAAGGCTACGTCCGGCTACTTGGACACTATTTACAGCCATTCAGGAACTTTATGTTCCCAAACAGCGATGGAATTGTCACTAGACACAATCGTTCGTGATTGGTTTGACAGTGTGAGCTAATGATTTGGCTACCCAGATCGTCCGACATAAATCCCTTCAAACATCTATGGTACGTAATGGAAACATCAGTTTGTGCACAAAATCCTATATCAGCAACTCTTTCCCAGTTATGGACGGCTATACAGGCAGGGCTAGCGTCTTTGATTCATTATCAAAAACGTTCTCGGTCCCGGGTTCGAAACCAGCCACCGCTTAAATTTTGATT
Organism: Schistocerca piceifrons; assembly: GCF_021461385.2. Classification (NCBI taxonomy): domain Eukaryota; kingdom Metazoa; phylum Arthropoda; class Insecta; order Orthoptera; family Acrididae; genus Schistocerca; species Schistocerca piceifrons. The sequence goes on from NC_060144.1 coordinate 138,822,691, forward strand.
AATAATCATCACTGACGGCCGAAGACTTCCGGCATAAAAAGTCACCCTCATTCTGTCAACGGCGTCGCCAAAGAGGGCGGAGGAGCAGACAGAGGTCCAGGACACTCTCTTGTCCTTGGGGTGGGAAACTGCCCCTAAAGGCGGAAGAATCAGCAACGAACAAAGTCATGAGGATGCAGAAGGCAATGGAAACCACTGCATTCAAGACACATAACGTGTATCCACACCATGTGGCCTGAAATGGAAAAAGTGACATTCGCAATAGATTCCGGCGTAGTCCACCACTGTAATTCCTTCCTATCCATTACGTCATATATTCTTTCTTTTATTTCCATTCTCCTTATTATTTCAGTGTTCCTTATCTTTTCTTTCCTGGTGATTCTTGCCGATCTTCTCCAGAAGTCCACCTCTAGAGCTTGTAATTTTTTAATGTGCTTCATGTTAATTGTCCAGGTCTCCGTTCCGTACAGAACCACACTCTCTAATATGGATTTGTATATTAATTTTTTAGTTCTGATCATTACATTCCTGCTCCATAAGACTGAGTTAAGCATCCCAATGACCTTCCGTCCGCTACTAATTCTTTTATTGGTTTCTGACTCTGATTTTCCCTCGATTTCTAAAGCCGATCCCAAATAACAGAAAGTGTTTACCTTTTTGATTTTCTTTCCTTCAATGTATTGCTCATCTGAATCATTAGTCAAGTATTCTGTTTCTTGGTAATTAATCTTCAAACCCCAAGTTTTGTATGCTACTGCTAGTTGATTGCACATATAGTTAGCATCATCTCCATCTTGTGCTACTACTACTTAATCATCAGCAAACAATAAATGATGTAGGTAGACTCCATCTCTTATTTCTAATCCCGTATTATTACCTTTACGAGACCATGTTCTAAGGCTAATATCTATATAGGTTTTAAATAATGATAGTGACATGAGACAGGCCTGTAAAAGGCCTTTGCTTGTTCTAAATTTCTGTGGAAGTTTATTACCAACTTTCACTTGGCAAATGTTACCTTCTGTTGTATTATTTTAATCAAGGAGGGGTTAATGTTTGTTATATCTAGTGCTCTCCAAAGTAATTTTCTTGGAACAGTGTCATACGCTTTTTCTATATCTATGAAAATTTTTTGATTTTCCCCTATGTTTCTCCAGAATCTGTCGTAATGTGAAAATATGGTCTATCCATGATCTCCCAGCCGTGAATCTACATTGTTCTTCTTGGGTTCTAAAATTTTTTCCCAGTTTGTTTTTAATCACTTTCACAAGAATTCTCATTAATGTGTTTGTAACACAAATTCCTCAATGGTTTGAACAAATTTTGCGATACCCTTTCTTAAATATTGTATTAATGTAACCTAGCTTCATCTCGTTGGGTATTGAATCTCCATGTATCATTTTGTTGAAGAGCTGTGTCATCAGTTTCACAATTTTGTCACCACCATATTTCAGACACTCCAGACTGATATTGCCTGGTCCTGATGATTTACCATTCTTTCCTATTCTCAACGCCTGAAGTGCTTCACTTTATAAAATCTGGATCTCATCATCTTCATGTCCTTTTTCTTGCACTGTTCCTTCTTCTAGATATTCTTCTCTGTCCTCATTTAATATTTTTTGGAAATACTCTTCCCATTCCCTTTGTGTTACCAGTTGGAGATTGGTTTTGCTTTTTGTATCCTGTCGAAGCCCTTCTTATACTGACCATGCTTCTTTTGCTCCCCCAAATCCTAACTTGCTATTTACCTTGGCACATGTTCTTTCCCATGATTCATTTTTTGCCAACCTTATTTCTTTCATCATTTCATTCTTCTTTTCTTGGTATATTGATTTATCATTCAACCACTGAAGGAACGCATTTCGTTTTTCTCTAACGAGGACCTCTATTTCCTCTGACCACCACTCTGCTGCACAGTTGTGGTTGCTACCTTTCTTACCCAACACCTCTGTTGCTATGATTTTCACATTAGTTTTTGTATAGTCATATATTTCCTCGGTACTTCCTTCAAATGAGTCAACCAGTTTCCTTTCCATCCTGGCCGCAAAGAGTGTTCTGATACTTTCGTCTTGTAGGCTGTCAATATTACAAGGTAAATTTTCATCTTTCTCAGTCTGGTTCGTTTTATTTATGTTACTTGTATCATTCCTTGCATTCTTCCATGGCCAGAAAGACTTCATTTTTACTAGATAGTGGTCTGATCCACACTAGGCTCCTCTATAAGATCTGACATCTACTGCCTTGAAACTACTTGTTTGCATAGTGATAATATAATCTATTATAGAATGATGTTCTTTAGTGTTCTGCTGCCAAGTATATTTATGAGTGTCCTTATGTTTGAAAAATGTGTTGGTAATTTTTAGATCAAATTGTTCACAAATTGCAATCAATCGTTCCCCATTGCCATTATATTCGACCTCTCCATGCTTTCCTATTATTCTACAGGATTCTGTAATTCATACCCTTCCATTCATATATCCCATGACAATCAGTTCCTTTCTTCTTGGAATTTTTTCTGTAGTCTCCCTGAGGGTGGCCCAGAATATATCTTTCTCCTTATCTTTTATCTCGTTCTTGGGTGCATATACGCCAATAATCACAGCTTCCCTAGTAAATAATGTTATTTCAACAGTTATAATACGTTGATTGATGAATGCCCAATTTGTGATTCTTATTTTCCATGATTTCTTTATCATAATGGAGACTCCCGCTTTGGCTCTTACTGCTTTTGATACCCCACTCCAGATATGTACATAACTATCCAGTTCTTCTTCTCCTTGGTCATTCTTCTTTGCTTCAGAGATTATGACAACATCCATGTTGAACATTTCAAGTTCTGCAGGTCGTAAATTTATTTCAGTGGAAATACCTTGCACATTCCAGCATTCAAACGTCATTTACCGTTTCTCATCGCCAGTTCGTCGTCCGAAGTTCCAAGTCTTCCGAGCCAAATTATGAGGTTTTTCAGCAGTTTATGTTTTTATGTGAGTGAGGAGCTGGCCCACTGCACAACCCCCAACTCGGAGGACCAGGTAATTTTTACTCAATGTTTTCTTCCTTTAGCCTTTGATAAGCCAATATCATACTACAAGGCAGCAGTTGCTAGTTTTGGTCCACCCCGGGTATTTTATTTCCCCGGTACCCACCATATCTGGTGAGCATTTCCCTATCCGCCACCTGGGGAGGCGCCTGATGGCAGACCAGCAAACTCCACACGGGACAAAGAAGGTAACTGGAAATAAATCATGGGTAACGAAAGAAATATTTCAGTTATTCGATGAAACATGGAAGTACAAAAGCGTTCAGGGAAATTCAGGAATACAGAAATAGAAGCTGGTGAGGAATGAAATAAATAGGAAGTGCAATGAAGTTAAGACGAAATGGCTGCATGAAAAATGTGAAGAAATAGTAAAAGAGATGAAAGTCGGAAGGACTGACTCAGCATATATGAAAAAAAAAACTTCTTAGAAATGAAAAGCAATGGAAGTAACATTATGAGTGCAACCGTTAATCCACTGTTAAATGCAGAGGAGAGAGCGGATAGGCGGAAAGAATACATTGAAGCTCTCTATGAGGGGGAAGATTTGTCTGATGCGATAGAAGGAAGAACAGGAGTGGATTTAGAAGAGATAGGGGATGCATTATTATAATCAGAATTTAAGACTTGATCAAATAACGCAGAAGGGATCGATAACAGTCCATCAGTATTACAAAAATCATTAGGTGAAGTGGAAACAAAACGACTATCCACGTTAGTGTGTAGAATGTGTGAGTCTGACAACATACGGTCTGACTTTCGGGAAAATATCATCCACACAATTCCGAAGACTGCAAGAGCTGACAGGTGTGAGAACTACCACGCAATCAGCTTAACAGCTGATGCGTCAGAGTTATTACAGAAGTAGTATACAGAAGAAAGAGAAAGAAAATGGAGAATGTGTTAGATGCCGATCAGTTTGTCTTTAGGGAAGGTAAGTGCACCAGAGAGGCAATTCTGACGTTAGGGTTGATAATGGAAGTAAGACTAAAGAACAATCAAGACACGTTCATAGGATTTGTCGACCTGGAAAAAGCGTTCGACAATGCAAAATGGTGCAAGATGTTCGAAATTCTGAGAAAAACAGGGATAAGCTATAGGAAGAGACGGTAATATACAATATGTACAAGAGCCAAGAGGCAGTAAAAGACTGGACGAGCAAGAACGGTGTGCTCTGATTAAAAAGGGGATAAGACAGGAATGTAGTCTCTCGCCCCGACTATTCAATCTATACATCAAAGAAGCAATAATGGAAATAAAAGAAAGGTTCAGGAGTGGAATTAAAATTCAAGGAGAAAGGGCATCAGTGATACGATTCGCTGATGACATTGCTATCCTGAGTGAAAGTGAAGAAAAATTACATGACCTGCTGAATGGAATGGACAATCTAATGAGCACAAAATATGAATAGGGAGTAAATCGAAGAAAGACCAAAGTAACGAGAAGTAGGAGAAATGAGAACAGCAAGATACGTAACATCAGGAATTATGATCACGAAGTAGAAGAAGTTAAGGAATTCTGCTACGTAGGCAGCAACTAATGACGGACGGAGCAAGGAGGACATCAAAAGCAGATTAGCACTGGCAAAAAGGGCATTCCTAGTCAAGAGAAGTCTACTAGTATCAACCACAGGTTTTAATTTGAGGAAGAAATTTCTGAGAATATACGTTTGGAGCACAGCATTGTATGGTAATGAAATATGGACTGTTGGAAAAACGAAACAGAAGAGAATCGAAGCATATGAGATGTGGTGCTACAGACTAATATTGAAAATGGAGTGGAATGAGAAGGCAATGGATGAGGACGTTCTGCACAGAATAGGAGAGGAAAGGAATATGTGGAAAACACTGACAAGGAGAAGGGACAGGCCGATAGGACTTCTGCTAAGACATCAGGGACTGCCTTCCATAGTACTAGAAGGAGCCGTAGAAGGCAAAAACTGTAGGGGAAGACAGATATTGGAACGCATCCTGCAGATAATTGAGGACGTAAGCTGCAAGTGCCACTCTGAGATGAAGAGGTTGGACCACGAGAGAAATTGTGGTGGGCCGCATCAAACCAGTTAGAAGACCGATGACTTAAAAATAAAGGTAACGTGACTCAATAGTTCTGCAAGGTGCTTCGAACGATTGGTTGAGTCAATACCACATCGAGTTGCTGCACTACAGCCGGCCGGTGTGGCCGTGCGGTTCTAGGCGCTCCAGTCTGGAACCGCGTGACCGCTACGGTCGCAGGTTCGAATCCTGCCTCGGGCATGGATGTGTGTGATGTCCTTAGTTAGGTTTAAGTAGTTCTCAGTTCTAGGGGACTGATGACCACAGATGTTAAGTCCCATAGTGCTCAGAGTCATTTGAACCATTTGCTGCACTACACCGGGCAAAAGGAAGGCCGATACGATGTTAGAGGATCCCGTGACTTTTGTCACCTCAGTGGTTTTCCTGTCTATTCTAACTCAAGCAACGAAAGTTTTATGACAGCCACCCTGTAATTCAGGGTTTCAGAAGACGACTGAGTGAAAACTACAAGACATGTAGAAAATAGACGCATACAACTGAACACAGCGTCTCTCGGAAGTTCTTAACTCACGTTACACGTGGTCAGTGTGGGCATCATTTATGTCGCGGCAGACGTCAATACGTGAGTGCAATTCACAGGGGTTGGTGACATGAATCACCCGGGAAGGCGCGTCAACAGCCTGCTTTAGAAACTCACCTTTTTCTTTTTTTCCTTCCTAGTTGCAGGCGCGATCTGATTGAATGCGATAATGTAGAGCAGATGACTTGTATTCATGTTTTGACACACCTTCCCCCAAGTCCAACTTCGCGACGCAACTGGCACGGTTAAGAGGTAGCCGGATGCCCTCCCCGTTACTCTCCAGCAATAACCGTTGTTGTCAAGTCCTCGAAGGAAGCACGTTAATAACGAATTCACATCTGTACATGAAGTGCATTCGGGGCCTGAAGATAGCATATTGAAATGCCGAAATTGGTTGTTAAAATAAAATAAATTAACTTTTCATAACGTACGGGTGTTTGGCGATTTTCGTCGGTAAATATTTGCCCAGCCGCTGAAAAATGGTTCAAATGGCTCTGAGCACTACGTGACTTAACTTCTGAGGTCATCAGTCCCCTAGACCTTAGAACTACTTAAAACCTAACTAACCTAAGGACATCACACACATCCATGCCCGAGGCAGGATTCGAACCTGCGCCCGTAGCGGTCGCGCGGTTCCAGACTATAGCGCCCAGCCCCTGAATCGCGTCCACAATGGATCAACAGAAATTTTAGAACGTAGATTCCTACGTAAAACTTCTCTGTACAACGTCTAGACGTGTGTAACATGAATATGTATACAGGGTGATCCATTGATAGTGACCAGGCAAAATATCTCACGAAATAAGCATCAAACCAAAAAACGAAACTCGTCTAACTTGAAGGGTGAAACCCGATAGCGATATGGTTGGCCCGCTAGATGCCGCTGCCATAGGTCAAACGGATATCATCTGCGTTTTTTTTAAATAGGAACCCTCATTCTTTATTATATATTCTTGTAGTACGTAAAGAAATATAAATTTTTTAGTTGGAGCACTTCTTTCGCTTTGTGATAGATGGCGCTGTAATACTCACAAATGTTAAATCACGTGGTATCACGTAACATTCCGTCAGTGCGGACGGTATTTACTTCGTGATACATCACCCGTGTTAAAATGGACCGTTTACCAATTACGGAAAAGGTCTATATCGTCTTGATGTATGGCTATTGTGATCAAAATGCCCTATGGGCGTGTGCTATGTATGCTGCTCGGTATCCTGGACGACATCATCCAAGTGTCCGGACCGTCCGCCGGATAGTTGCGTTATTTAAGGAAACAGGAAGTCCCGGCCGGGGTGGCCGAGCGGTTCTAGGCGCTACAGTCTGGAACTGCGAGACCGCTACGGTCGGAGATTCGAGTCCTGCCTCGGGCATGGATGTGTGTGATGTCCTTAGGTTACTTAGATTTAAGTAGTTCTAACTTCTAGGGGACTGATGACCTCAGAAGTTCAGTCCCATACTGCTCAGAGCCATTTGAACCATTGTTCAGCCACATGTGAAACGTCAACCACGACCTGCAATAAATGATGATGCCCAAGTAGGTGTTTTAGCTGCTGTCGTGGCTAATCCGCACATCAGTAGCAGACAAATTCCGTGAGAATCGGGAATCTGAAATACACCGGTGTGGAGAATGCTACATCAACATCGATTGCATCCGTACCATATTTCTATGTTCCAGGAATTGCATGGCGACGACTTTGAACGCCGTGTACAGTTCTGCCACTGGGCACAAGGGAAATGACAGATCTTTTGCACTCGTTCTATTTGGCGACGAAGCGTCATTCACCAACAGCAACGTAAACCGGCATAATATGAACTACTGGGCAACGGAAAATCCACGATGGCTGCGACAAGTGGAACATCAGCGAACTTGGCGGGTTAATGTATGGTGCGGCATTATGGGAGGAAGGATATTTGGCCCCCATTTCCTCGATGGCAATCTAAATGGTGCAATGTATGCTTATTTCCTACGTAATGTTCTACCGATGTTACTACAGGACGTTTCACTCTATGAGAGAATGGCGACGTACTTCCAACATGATGGATGTCCGGCACATAGCTCGCGTGCGGTTGATGCGGTATTGAATAGCATATTTGATGACAGGTGGATTGTCCGTCGAAGCACCATACCATGGCCCACACGTTCACCGGATGTGAAGTCCCTGGATCTGTTTATGTGGGGAAAGTTGAAGGATATTTGCTATCGTGATCCACCGACAACGACTAACAATGGATGTGCGAATATTACGGAAGACGAACTACTCGCTGTTGAGAGGAAAGTCGTTACACGTATTGCCAAATCCACTGAGGTTGACGGACATCATTTTGAGCATTTGTTGCATCGATGTGGTATCTACAGGTAATCACGCTGTAACAGCATGCGCTCTCAGAAATGATAAGTTCACAAAGGTACAGGTATCACATTGGAACAACCGAAATAAAATGTTTCCGTATTAATTTAAAAAACCTACCTGTTACCAACTGTGCGTCTATAGTTGTAAGCCATATGTTTGTGACTATTACAGCGCCATTTGTCACAAAGCGAAAAAAGTGGTCCAACCAAAACATTCATATTTCTTTACATGCTACAAAGAATATCTAATAAAAAATGGGGGTTCCTATTTTTAAAAAACGCAGTTGATATCCGTTTGACCTATGGCAGCGCCATCTAGCGGGCCAACCATAGCGCCATCTGGTTTCCGCCCTTCAAGCTAGACAAGGAACAAAGTTCCTTGGCCGCTGGTGTCGGCACCAATGATGTGTGTCGCTATGGATCGGAGGAAATAATCTCTGGCTTCCGGTGGCTATCTGTAAGTATCTGTAAGTAAGAGCCAACATTACAAATGTAATGTATTGCGAATACATAGAAAGAAGGATCCTTTATTGTATGATTATATGATAGCGGAACAAACACTGGTAGCAGTTACTTCTGTAAAATATCTGGGAGTATGCGTACGGAACGATTTGGAATGATCATATAAAATTAATTGTTGGTAAGGCGGGTGCCAGACTGAGATTCATTGGGAGAGTCCTTAGAAAATGTAGTCCATCAACAAAGGAGGTGGCTTACAAAACACTCATTCGAACTATACTTGAGTATTGCTCATGAGTGTGGGATCCGTACCAGGTCGGCTTGACGGAGGAGATAGGGAAGATCCAAAGAAGAGCGGCGCGTTTCGTCACAGAAAATGGTTCAAATGGCTCTGAGCACTATGGGACTCAACTGATGAGGTCATTAGTCCCCTTGAACTTAGAACTAGTCAAACCTAACTAACCTAAGGACATCACAAACATCCATGCCCGAGACAGGATTCGAACCTGCGACCGTAGCGGTCTTGCGGGTCCAGACTGCAGCGCCTTTAACCGCACGGCCACTTCGGCCGGCTTTTTGCCACAGAGTTATTTGGTAAGCGTGATAGCGTTACGAAGACTCTGTAAGAGAGGCGCTCTACATCGCGGTGTAGCTTGCTGGCCAGGTTTCGAGATGGTGCGTTTCTGGATGAGGTATCGAATATATTGCTTCTCCCTACTTATACCTCCCGAGGAGATCACGAATGTAAAAGTAGAGAGATTCGAGCGCGCGCGGAGGCTTTCCGGCAGTCGTTCTTCCCGCGAACCATACGTGACTGGAACAGGAAAAGGAGGTAATAACAGTGGCACGTAAAGTGCCCTCCGCCACACACCGTAGTGTGGCTTGCGGAGTATAAATCTAGATGCAGATGTACAAGTTTCGTTCTGTGCATTTTTCTCGTTTGACGCTTATTTCGTGAGATATTTGGCCCGGTCACAATCAATGGACCACCATGTATAGCGATACACAAGAGTTTATTTTCGCGGCCAGTTGGACTATCATTGTCGCGAATTTAAATTGTGTGCCGTCCTCCCCTGGAAGAGTGAAGTTGTATCGAGATGAGCGTCTGTGTGGAGCTGCCAGTGCCCGCACTGGCTCACAGGGAGCTCTCACTAGGCGACGCGCAGCAGATCCTCGGCATCGGTTTGGGCGAGGTGTGGGACGCCGGAGCCAGCGGCGCTTTGTCGCAGACCGTGGCGTGGCGTGTGGCGGCGCCGGCAGCTGCCCACTGCGGCAGAGTGGCGACCTTTGGGCGGCCTTGCCCCGCTGCCGCTGCAGACCGCCTCGGGCCGTTTCACTGAGGCGAAAATCCGACTAGAGCCCCGGCGGTCGATAGGCGCCTCTAGCGCGCCGTGCAGCCGCCGCTGCAGCAATCCCCTCTCCGCTTGTGCCAAGTGCCCCGGCGCACTGGCAGGGATCTGCATGTCTCAACTTGTTATCCTCCTCGCGGGCCAAACATCCACACCCAGCAGCGCTTGTGAGGCCAGCAACGAGCAGCAAACGGACACTCCTGCCTGAAGCGAAATTTACACGAAAGATTTCTGGCACCAAAAGACACAGAGCTTTACATCGGTCCCGTTAAGATGCGTCCGGAATTCAATACCTTTTGATATATGGGCCGATCTTTCCTCTCAATCCCACGTGTCTGTTTCATAAAAGTAGACAATATAGGCAGTGCTGCACGTAGTTACCATACATCCTAACACACCTTTCAGTCGTTCTTCGCAAAGAATCGCGCACTCTTTCAAATACACCTGGCTCCATTCATATTGCGAAACATCCGTTGATCGCACGGTCCAGCCCCGTCTGCCGTTTTCATACGTTTTATGACATTACAAATAATTTACCTTTACCGTACTGGGACAAAGATGCGTGCGTGCACTGCTCGAGTAGTGGATAATGTCCTTGTGTTTCATGTAATCTGTGGTGAATAATCTGTGCTGAACTTGCTTTCCAGTTACTTGCGCAGCGCTGGGCATTCTTACTAGAGGCATACTAGCGAGCACTTGAGTTTTCAGAGAAGGAGATCTCGTATTTCTGAATCTGGAAGAAATTATCTGAAATGCTATTACGGAGACGACAACTTGTTTACAATCTTCGTACATCCATATTTAAATTGGATGAAGGTGCGACACAGCTAGTACAATTTTTATTAAAATGACAACTCCAGCTGTACTTAAGATTTTATATTTACTTGGCGACTTGTTTCGACATTGTGTCAACGCCATCTTCAGGCCGGTACACTTTGATGAAATCAACTGTGTGTGGCTCAGTACCAGAAGTCCGCGGTAACACGTGCTCCACTGCCCGCCATCCATGTGGAGCAAGTGCTCCACTACCCGCCATCCATGTGGAGCACGTGTTACCGCGGACTTCTAGTACTGAGCCACACACAATTGATTTCATCAAAGTGTACGGGCTTGAAGATGGCGTTGACGCAACGTCGAAACTAGAAGCCAAGTAAATATAAAATCTTAAGTACAGCTGAACGAGTTGTCAGTTTAATAAAAACTTGTTTACACACCTATTTTATTGATTGTATTGATGGAGACGACTTTTGGAAGAATATTGCAATGTAACCCATGTAAGAATAAAATGTTTTGTTCGTCAGGACTATCAGTAGAAGGAAATCTTTGTCCCTTAGATAACTAATAATATTCATAATTTGTGTTAAATTCGTCTAATTGTTTTCATTACGTCACACGTTACATAGTTGGTTGAAAAGGCTGTAATTTTTGTAAAGAGAGAATTTCGTAATTGTTAGAGTCTTCTTATGATGGACAGTCTTTTTTGACAGTAATCAGCGTTTAAGTTTTCAAGAACGATTTTCTTTAAAGTAAGACCCTCCACCATCATTTTCGGTAAAGTTTAAAATATTTTGTCGTGTACGCATTGCACCTTATCACACGTAGCAGTCGATTGTTTCTGGCAAGCAAAGAAAAATTTAGAGTAGGTTACTTCTTTTAGCTGCTGCATTTCCTGGTATTTGATTGTTTCCGGGATAGTCAGTATATCAGACACAAAAGAGGATACAGAGCATGAGATAAGTTGCGTTCATTTCTGGGCAGTTTCCACTTCGCATTCCTGTAAACAAACAGTAAGTAGTCATAATTTCCAGATGTTGTGCTAAGCCAGCAGATTAATTTGCAGTCAACAGTGTAGGTTATCGTAGACAGTTATTTTCTACCGTGCTTAATAGCATCTCATTTTGTGGATATTCCAAGTCGGACACTGCTCCTCTTATTATGTAACTTTTATTATACAGGGTGTCCCAGCTATCTTGTCCACCCAAAATATCTCTGGAACAATAACAGCTATTGGAAAACGACTTTCACCGGTATCAATGTAGGGCTGAGGCCCATGAATGTACATATTTGGAAACATTCTAAAACGAAAGCATATGTGTTTTTTAACACAAACTTATGTTTTTTTAAATGGACCTCCTATATTTGTTCTTCAGCAATCCATAGCATGACAAAGCACATACACAATGGCGTTGATTGCATCGCAATATTGGCGTTACATCCCGAGATACTGAAACACCCGACATGCGCTGCTAGCGCACGTCTTGAAGCTCCGGCATGAACCCCTTGCTGCCCGTAATCGCGATGTGATTGACATGCGTAATCACACTTCCATACTTATCAAGAGGTCCGAAACGAATACGGTCTGCTGCCATCCTGCATTAACGTCGTACATTCCAGCAGGTATTTATCCCATAGGCTAGGGGTGATGCGGTTCTGTAACATATCTGTGTACCGCAACGTTAGTCACAAAGTTAACTTCGCTTATCGTTAATCCGTTACTAAAAAGGTAGTGCCGTTCAACGTTAAAACTTTACTTTACTGTAGATCTACCGCAAGTGACAGTTAATCATTCACTCGTAATAGTAAAATTCATGTTGATGGTTTAGTGAAACGAGCAAGTGGACTAAAAGTTTTACCGTTGTTTAGGTAAAAATGTTTTGATTTGGGAAGTTCAGGTAGGACATAGAAGATGAATGGAAACATGTTTAACCAATTAGTTTTATTATCACATAATTATCAATGTTATGTTTATCTAATGCGTTAAATAACAGATTGTTGCAAACAAATGTTTCTTAACATCACTGGGTAAAATGGCCCTTTGTAGAAACTTCCACTGTGATACCGGCACTACATACTAAACATAGCGTTCACATCTCATGCTCAAAATGATGCCCATTGGCTTGCATACATAGGGTCACTCTGCGGATGAAGGATGCCCTACTTCGTGCTACTGTTTCCTCTTTGATGGCTGTACAAGCATCAATAATGCGTTTCTTCATGTCCTCCGGTGTTGTTGGTTCATGTTGGTAAACAGCATCCTTCACTGCTCCCCAAAGAAAATAATCCAGCGGTGTAAGGTCCGGAGATCGGGCAGGCCACATAGCTGGGCCACCTCGTCCAATCCACCTACCAGGGAACTTGAGGTTCAGATGTCGTCGTGCTCGTAAGGCGTTATGTGCAGGGCATCCGTCATGCTGGTACCACATGACCATTCTCCGGTTCAGAGGTACGGTGTCCAAGAGAACAGGAAGATTGTGTCGCATAAATCTGGAGTATTGTCTGCCATTTTGGATGCCATTTATAAAGAAAGGTCCGATAATAGTATCTCCAATAATCTCACACCAAACATTAACTTTCCACGGACGTTGATGCTCTACCTGACGGAGCCATTTTGGATTGTCTGCGGACCAATAATGCATATTCCTCATATTGACAATTCCTTTGTTGGAGAATGATGCCTCGTCGGTAAAGAGAACAACTGCAAAAAAACTTGGATTAGACAGAAGTTTTTGCTGAGCCCACCGACAAAATGTTACCCTATAACGGAAGTCATTTCCATGAAGATCCTGGTGTAAATGAACATGGTAAGGATGAAATTTATGACGTTTAAGAATACGCTGTGCACTTGATTTCGACACACCAACTTCACGTTCAATTTGACGTGTGCTGATTTGAGGATTCACAGCTATGGTAGCGAGCACAGCAACTTCAGCACGTTCATCTGTGCGTGTTCTAGGACGATGTCGAGATCTTGCATTCAAGCTTCCCGTTTCACGTAGACAAGATGTGAGACGACCAAACATCCGGTGCGAAGGCGATGGCTTGTCAGGGAATCGTCTTCTGTACAGTGGTTGTGCCTGAACAGCATTTCGTCCACCTACAACGGGGTACAGTACAGGTATGTAGAGTAGGGTAGAAAACAGACATATTAACTTAATAATCATAATGTTCGCTAACAGTACTATCAACAAACAAGCAATCTCATAACGTATTTCCCGTCAACGTACATTCTCCATAGATCAGCAGCATTTCTACCATATCTTCATGTGTGTACATTATACAGTACAGTATAAGTTCCGCAACACAACGTTTATTCACAATGTGTACTACCTCCGTGCCGTCACTAGATTACTCTGATGCACGATTACACTGGCAAGCGGTGTACTGCACGCCAAAGCAACAACAAAAGGGATGCTCGGAGGGTGGTGGAGTACAGGAGTTTGCATGGGTCGCAAATCATAAACAAGGCGAAGTGGTAACTGTGGCAGTAGTGGTAACTACGTTGGACACTTGACTAGATAGAGCCAGGCCCTGCGCGACAGGCACAATGGGTCATATAAAGCATTAGATAAACCTTATTTTGGGTGTTCAGGATAAATAAGACAACCTGACGGGTGTACATCGATCGGTACTGGTTCATATTGTGTACGTAGATACATAAAACGTGCAAGAGGGAAACCATTATGTGCTTATGAAAGTTGATGGCAGCAGACCGTATTATTCGTTTCGGACCTCTCGATAAGTATGGAGGTGTGATTACACATGTCAATCACATCGCGATTGCGGGCAGCATGGGGTTCACGCCTGAGCCTCAGGACGTGCGCTAGCAGTGCATGTCGGGTGTTTCAAGCGTCAACTTCGCGTCTCAATATCTCGGGATGTAATGGGAATATTGCGGTGCAATGAACGCCATTCTGTATGTGCTTTGTCATGCTATGGATTGCTGAAGAACAAATATAGGAGGTCCATTTAAAAAAAACATAAGTTTGTGTTAAAAAACACATATGCTTTCGTTTTAGAATGTTTACAAATATGTACAGTCATGGGCCCAAGCCCTACATTGATACCGGTGAAAGTCGTTTTCCAATAGCTGTTACTGTTCCAGAGATATTTTGGGTGGACAAGATAAATGGTTCAAATGGCTCTGAGCACTATGGGACTTAACTTCTAAGGTCATCAGTCCCCTAGAACTTAGAACTACTTAAACCTAACTAACCTAAGGACATCACACACGTCCATGCCCGAGGCAGAATTCGAACCTGCGACCTTAGCGGCCACGCGGTTCCAGACTGTAGCGCCTTTAACCGCTTGGCCACACTGGTCGGCTGGACAAGATAGCTGGGACACCCTGTATAGGGTGTAAATGTTTAGTTGACAAACCAGAATAACTCGAAAAATAAGCTTCGCACGAAAAGACGTGTAGAAACCAAAGTCGGTTATTTTCGAGGGCGACATCTGCTGGTGCTAAAATTAGCCCGCCACTCGGTGGGGCGGGAGGCAACTTCAAAATTTCAAATGGGAATCCCCATTTTTAATTTCAGAATAAGATTCTACGTAAAAAACTACGTACATTTTGTCTTAAACATTTGTTTTGATTCTTGGTAGTTGACGCTGTAATTCAAGAAAATCTATGTTCTCATTTTTGGGTGGAAAATGGTTACGGGTAAATAAAAAATACTTATTTACTTCGTAAATAATGATTCGGTTAATTAGTTAGTTAGCTTTTCAGGTGATTTGTTTGATAATTAAAAGTTGTGTGGCCTCATGACCGCGAAACAAACAAAACTTATCTGAATCTGCAGAAAAAATTAATATTTGGGTCAACATTTGTAAAACTCTAATTCCTCTCTCTAAAACCTCACCCCATTGGGAGAAAAGGTGAGTTTTAGTTTTAGCGAATCAAAATTTACGAAGTAAATAAGTATTTTTTATTTAACCGTTTCCACGAAAAAATCATGGGTTTTCTTGAATTAAACGCCAACTACCAAAAATCAAAATAAATGTTTAAGACAAAATGTACGTAGTTTTTTATGTAGAATCTGATTCTGCAATAAAAAAATGGGGGTTCCCATTTGAAATTTTAAAGTTGCCTCCCGTCCCGCCCCCATGGGGTCAGGGTGGCGGGCTAATTTTAGCACCAGCAGATGTCCCGCTCGAAAATAATCAACTTTGCATTCTACACATTTTTTCGTGTGAAGCTTATTTTTCGAGTTATTCTGGTTTATCAACTTAAAATTTACACCCTGTATACTGCAGTATCGAGTGTCAGTTTCTACTGATGACATAATTAGTTTCTTTTGCAATTTAATTAGCTTCGTGTTCATTATTTCAAATTCAGCATTTCATTAGAATTTAAGTTGTGTTTCACGATATTGTTCACATGAGCAGCACGGGGCCAACCAACAGTCAGTTTTGCTCAGAATTTGAATATAATATCCAAAGCACACGTTACACTAGGAGTAAGGTTTTGGAAAAAGAATATTTAGTATCACATATGTAGATAGATCACACAGAATACTTACGCTGCACACTATCGAAAGCTGGACATATAAAAATGTCTTTAAATGACCCCACAGCAAGAAATCCAACGGGTTCGGGTTCGCTGCAGAGTAGGTCATGCCATCGGATCACTCGACCAAGCCATTACGCTTGAAACGTTGGGGGGAGGTACTGTCGTACGATGCTTAGAAAATGCAGTGCCATCTCGTCGTGGGCGTATGCCACAGCTGTTGTCTTTGTACAAGGGTAACGTTCTCAGAAAGCTCTGGTAATTCATCGCTCAGAAGCCGGCGATAATGGCCTTCTGGGTCTCATCGAAGCGATCTTGGTACCTCCATGACTGCTCTTGGATCTGCATCTACCTATACCTGCCTACTATGCCAGTATTTTTTATTGCATCACTTGTGAATCTTGCTTAAAATATACCAGTGAACTGACAGAAAAGATAAAAGATATAAACATAGCATCAACTGCAACCCTGATATCTTTTGACATCACTTCCATGTACACAAATGTGACATTGTTAAAAAACAGCGGCATTATCAAGGGGACATAACAAGTCAACACATAGATTATTACAGAACAGAACTACTTCATTTTCGAAAAGGAGTTCTATCTACAAAAAAATGGCCCACCAATGGGATCACTTATCAGTGGTGTAATTACAAACATATTTCTAAACCACATTGAAAACAAAACGTTCAATGAAATGATAAATTCAAAACAGTACAGGAGTATATACTGGTACCGATATGTGGATGACATCACTTGCTTGATTGATGAAACAGACACCCGAATAAAACATTTACACAGCGACATAAATACAGTTCACCCAAAACTAAAATTCACTATTGAGACAGAAGAGGAAATGAAACTGAATTTCTCAGACATTACCGTACACAGAATCAACAACAAGCATAATTTTGGAGTTTGCAGGAAACCTACAGCCTCAAATACAATCATTCACATCAACTCCAACCACTCCATAGCACGCAAACTCTCAACTTTCAGACAAATGCTACACAGGCTCACCAGAACTCCACTGGACAAACTGAACTACACACAGGAACTAAACAGAATACACCAGATAGCTAGAGAGAATGGGTACGTCACACAAATGATAAACAAACTGAACAAGAAAATTAAAAAACAAATAAAAAGAGAACAGTCCATGATGAAAACACCAGCTACAACAGAGAACCAAGAACACAAACTCCAGGCAAACACAGGGAACCAGGAACACCCTGCAAAGAGTACATCATGGCACATACTAACATACAGTAACAAAAAGTTCCACAGGGTGGGAAACATACTGAAGAAACAAGGGCTACAAATATCATTCCTCACAAATAACACAGTACTCAAAAATCTAAGCACTAAGAACACCTCTGCGGACAAATTCTCCAAAGCTGGAATATATCAGATAATCTGTAGTTCACGCTAGTCGGTCTACATAAAACAAATGTGCAGAAATTTCAAACGAGGTACTCTGAACACCTCAGAGCCCTAAGAAGTGATAGCACACATTCCTCTTTTGCAGACCATCTAACACAAGAACAGCACCATCCAAAAGACATGGAAAAAGCAACAGCCTGTATCAAAAACTCGCAATAGAGGAGAATTACCACATACAAAAACCAATAATACGAGGAAAGAGAGTCCTGAATCAAAATACAACGCTGTGCAACAAAACACTGTTTGGAACACCCAGTGAACCAGTGAACTATACAAATGCACCTCCCCATATAAAACGTAACAATCAAACTTTATTTTCTCGGTTCCCTCCCCACCTCTCTTTCCAGCTCTCTCTCTCTCTCTCTCTCTCTCTCTCTGTCTTATACTCACAAGTGCACACACACACACACACACACACACACACATACATACACATTATGTACACTCTGCCCTCTGTCCTCTCCCAGCAGCCAGACCACACTAGTTCTGATGAAACATTCAAAATAAAGCGCCACAACAAAGCCCAATGGTGAACAAGCGAGCAGCGACAATAACATAACACCTCTCACTGAGTATGCAGGCAGAAGTGTCTGCTCAGATCACGTTTCGCAACATTTTGTGAAAGTACGTGTGAGGTGAACTAGTGAGCGAAAATTTTGTGAAAAACTGTGTGGAAACAGTACACTAAATAGCAGTTGATCGAGACATCAACCAGAGACACGCAACAAGACGAAAATTGTAAGTACAGAAACGTACATAACCTGTAGCCACGATACAGTTCTTTACAAATACACAATAATTTTCTTCATGGCTAGTTTGCAGATGACATGCTGTCAAAAAAACTACGAAAAAGGGCACAAAAACCGATGTATAATAATGCAAATCGTTCAGCGATGTAATTTTAAGGTGAGCATCTAAACAAAACAAAACAAAATGCACATATTGTAATTCTTAGGCCTACAATAGATAAATTATTATAAATTTGATATTGTACTTTAAAGAACTAAAAATTTGACCCACAGAAGATGACACATAGGTGTCGACACATGTCTGGGAAAATATGAAAATAAAAAAATACAGTAATTGTGTTTACATACGGCTGATTTTCAAAACAACCCAACCAATATTACCTCCTGTAGCAATATGTGACACTTTTAAAAACATTCCGTATGTGACCCAGGCGAGAGACAGAATAACCAATAAGAAGTACTGAATTAAACCTTGGTTAAAAGCACTTGTTGGCAGAATTTGACTTAAAGAACGGATAGGCTGATAGGACACAGACTGATGGATCAGGTAGACTTGCGACGCAAACAAGAACCGTAACTCTCGCACGATGACATGATGAATCTTTGAAAGAAGAAAAGAAGATCAGGTTTTAGCATTCTTTCTACTTCGAAATCATTAAAGCGGTGCACAAGCTGGGGTTGAACAAGGATGAGACGAAACCCGTCTGTGTACTGTGCAAAGGGACCAGCCACATAATTTCCCTTGGCAGTTTAGGGGGAACCACAGAGAACCTAAATCTGGATGGCCATGCTGGGATCTGAACCGATATCCTCCCAAATGCTAGTCCAGTCTTTCACTGCGGCATCTCGTTCAGTGTAAAAATTTCGCGTCACTCCGAGATGGGTGCCTGGCTAACGTAATTGGTAGGGTAATTGGAAGTCGGTATCCGTTTTCAGTTCCCATTCTGGCTATTTTCACTTGAAACAAATGATCATAGCATATCGTGTGTGTTACGGTCGTCCGGCAAGCGCTTTTCGAGTGGTAGCATACAGACCGCTTGGAGGAAAGTTCCCCAGGGAAAGATACAAGCTTTGTCGGATATCGTGTAACAATGTTTAGAGATTGTCGTTGTAGTGCGAGCGGTTGACGCCACAATGAATTCTCACAGTTAGAAATCAAGTTCAGAAATACTAATCATTCTCATATTTTCATGCCCGTGACGTGTTGTTGTTGTCGTTGTAGTCAGGACAGCATAGAAGTGTTTATTTAAGACTTGATTGCTAGTCTTCATTGCGCAAGTCAGTTTGTATTTGCCTAACTATTGCACCCTGAAATTATCTGATCTTTCTCACTGTATTTTAGCTTTGATCATTATCTACTCATCCTATCGCCTGTACATCCCTCCATCACCGAAATAACTATTCGTTGACTACTCGTGGTGTGTCGTATCACACAACTCTCTTTAGTAAAATTGTGTCATAACGCACTTTCCTCCCCATTTTGACTCGGAAGCTCTTCATTAGTTATTCTATATAAGCATCTAATCTTCAGTACTCTTCTGTACTACCACATTCCACAAGCTAATTCTCTGTTTTTGTGCAACGTTTTATCGTCCACATTTCACTTCTCCAAGTGCAAGTGTGCGACTCTTTTCCACTGGCCACCCTATACTGTGGCAGCAGAAGAGGGCACTCACAGTCCAGAGACACTGGCAAGCAGGTGTGCTCCATTAGGTCCACCGGATCCTGCACGACAACTACTGACGTCAGATGCAAACTTGTCATTCTGTTACCAACCTTGATACGCTGTAGGGTGGTCTCGATATGTAGCACCACACTTCCATCCATCTGTAGATAATTCATGTTAGTAATTAGCAACAGTTGCTCATTACAGTGATGGTTCAATAATGCTCACACATACCACTACCTGGTTACTATGGGATAGTAGATTTTTGTAGAAGTCTGTCTCTAATGACCTCATCGTCGACAGGACGCTAACTCCTGATCTTCCTTCCTATCTTCAAAGATCCAGTTTGTCATGGTGTGAGCATACAGTTGTTGTGTGTATCACAAGGATTGCTGATGCCTCAGGAGATACCCTATTCCCTGTCTAAGTAAAGTTGTGACATCAAACATTTTTCTCCCTTGTTTTACTTTTATTGTGTTCATCTTATAACACCTCTTTTCAAGGTACTAACCATATTTAATATCCAACAGTGTCCACCTGCTTAGCTGGGTGGTGACGTGCTTACCTCCCATGCTGCGGGCATAACGAAAAAGGTATGGCCAGGTACGTAAACAACTAGGTTTGACTTGTTATGTTTAATCTATTGTTTTATAGTTACACATATATTAATAATATACGCATGAACTGTATACGCAAACTTATGAGAAATAACCATAAATACACTCCTGGAAATGGAAAAAAGAACACATTGACACCGGTGTGTCAGACCCACCATACTTGCTCCGGACACTGCGAGAGGGCTGTACAAGCAATGATCACACGCACGGCACAGCGGACACACGAGGAACCGCGGTGTTGGCCGTCGAATGGCGCTAGCTGCGCAGCATTTGTGCACCGCCGCCGTCAGTGTCAGCCAGTTTGCCGTGTCATACGGAGCTCCATCGCAGTCTTTAACACTGGTAGCATGCCGCGACAGCGTGGACGTGAACCGTATGTGCAGTTGACGGACTTTGAGCGAGGGCGTGTAGTGGGCATGCGGGAGGCCGGGTGGACGTACCGCCGAATTGCTCAACACGTGGGGCGTGAGGTCTCCACAGTACATCGATGTTGTCGCCAGTGGTCGGCGGAAGGTGCACGTGCCCGTCGACCTGGGACCGGACCGCAGCGACGCACGGATGCACGCCAAGACCGTAGGATCCTACGCAGTGCCGTAGGGGACCGCACCGCCACTTCCCAGCAAATTAGGGACACTGTTGCTCCTGGGGTATCGGCGAGAACCATTCGCAACCGTCTCCATGAAGCTGGGCTACGGTCCCGCACACCGTTAGGCCGTCTTCCGCTCACGCCCCAACACCGTGCAGCCCGCCTCCAGTGGTGTCGCGACAGGCGTGAATGGAGGGACGAATGGAGACGTGTCGTCTTCAGCGATGAGAGTCGCTTCTGCCTTGGTGCCAATGATGGTCGTATGTGTGTTTGGCGCCGTGCAGGTGAGCGCCACAATCAGGACTGCATACGACCGAGGCACACAGGGCCAACACCTGGCATCATAGTGTGGGGACCGATCTCCTACACTGGCCGTACACCACTGGTGATCGTCGAGGGGACACTGAATAGTGCACGGTACATCCCAACCGTCATCGAACCCGTCGTTCTACCATTCCTAGACCGGCAAGGGAACTTGCTGTTCCAACAGGACAATGCACGTCCGCATGTATCCCGTGCCACCCAACGTGCTCTAGAAGGTGTAAGTCAACTACCCTGGCCAGCAAGATCTCCGGATCTGTCCCCCATTGAGCATGTTTGGGACTGGATGAAGCGTCGTCTCACGCGGTCTGCACGTCCAGCACGAACGCTGGTCCAACTGAGGCGCCAGGTGGAAATGGCATGGCAAGCCGTTCCACAGGACTACATCCAGCATCTCTACGATCGTCTCCATGGGAGAATAGCAGCCTGCATTGCTGCGAAAGGTGGATATACACTGTACTAGTGCCGACATTGTGCATGCTCTGTTGCCTGTGTCTATGTGCCTGTGGTTCTGTCAGTGTGATCATGTGATGTATCTGACCCCAGGAATGTGTCAATAAAGTTTCCCCTTCCTGGGACAATGAATTCACGGTGTTCTTATTTCAATTTCCAGGAGTGTATTTAATAAACCGCACAAAAAACAGCAAACATAAATACAACGGACTACCGAACGTAATATTCAGTATTGTGCGAAGTTCATGATGAAAATGTATATAAATAGTTTATATTTAGTAGATAAACGTACCAGACGGCTTTACTACGAAGATAAACCTGCTAAAAGCTTACTGTACCGTAAGCTGAATGACTCCTACAATAAATTATAAACTATTGAAAAGGATACCTCTTGTTATTATCGCTTATCTTAAAATTCCTGCCCTTGTTTATTTCAAATGTACGATAATGAAAATTGAAAATTAAGAAACAGTCGCTAGAAAAACGCAATAATATTGGCGCTATATGCTGCAACAACCAATCTGAATGAAGTTTGAGTATCATTGTCTGAAATGAGCAGAAGTACTGCGAAACAATGTACGCACAAGAAAATACTATCAGTTTTCCAATCCCGTACGGAAATTGACGAACTAAAGCTTGTTTTGTCCGAAAATAATTTTTTTATAAGATACCGTAGTTGTTTTTGAAGAAAATGCAAGCAAACATTTTCTGTTGTTTAGAAATAAGGTGCCCTTTTTTCTGACAACTATTTTACTGCAATTTTCAGGTTAGTTTAATTTTCCGCGTGATCATCTATAAAGCTTTAAATGCTTGATCAAACAGTGTATCACTTTGCACAAGGCTGGGCGTAATTCTGGTTTGGTACATGCAATTTTTTGCACGTCCGTATATTTGTCGGTGATTTTCAGCCACTGGTGATTAAAATCTTTAACGTATCAACAGCGAAATGATAATCAGCTGTAATTACCAGTTTTTTAATTATATCCAAATGCAGCGCTTAATGGAACTCATTTTTACGAAACGCGGTTTCATGTGCAAACGCTCGATTTTTCGCACTTAAAACGTGAACGATGAAAGATTTTTGCAAACTCTTCTTATAATTACCATAAAAAGGTATTTTTACGATATTATGTTTTGTATAACTTTAAACCGACTCAGAACATGCGACGCGCTTAACTGGATTTTACGTGCATTTTCCTTCTGCAACTTTAAACTGCTACATTGTGGCAACGGATAAAGCTTTCACAGAATAAGAGGTCGACCGTAATTACGTGTGATTTGTCTACCTTCTTGCAAAATTTGAACCGAATTGCACAAGTCTGAAACACGGAAGTGAATTTTGTAAAATAAAGAAACGCCACAACAGCTGTTAAATCGACAAGATTTTTTGTTGTATACACTGCTGTGCGGTGTTTTAATTTTACAAAATAGAGTTATACACTAGTGGCTGTCTCATAAGAACTCTTTATACATAGAAGTGGAGCGGAAAAAAATGTTTTTGCATGTAAAATCCGAATGAAGCTACATTTTTGAAAGCGAGTTTTCAATGTTGTCGTAAGAATGCATTTGTTATTTATTTGATTCACTTTGAACCGCTTCCGCACATTCAATTCACGTAACAACGAATTTTACATACTACATTATCTCGACTTTAAACGATCGTATCTAGATAACGAATAAAGATTACTGAATGAAAAAAAGAATACTGTTTCAACTGTATCCATTTCTCTACCTTCCTGCAAAGTTTGAATCGATTCTTACAAGTTTAAAATACAGAAGTGGAGCTCTTCAGATATCTCCAAGAAAAACGTGTTCTTCGCTCGTAAAATCTAAATGAAGCAAGATTTTTCAAACGGTTAAAACTTACATTAGACCAAGTTTCGGTAGACCTGTGGACCAAATCTGAACCAACATTCTCACTCCAGTCTGGAGTTAATTAAGGGTGTTTTTACACGCAAAATCCGAACGGTGCACCTACAAATGTATGAGCATTAATTTCAGCCCAATTAAAATCTTTTGCAAAAGAAATTAATCAATTCGCACTGTCTGCATGAGCGCCAGCTCCGGTTCGTCGTTCAAGCATTACTTAATATTCTGTAATACAGCTACAGCAAGACACAAATGGCCGCTGGTCTGTGTTACACTGAAAAATTGAAAAATTTTACCTCTTGTTCCTAACTCAAACACGAACCTAGCACCAAGCGCCCCCACCCCCCCCCCCCCCAATCCCCAGCCGCGCGGGTTTTTCATAAATTGTTATAATTTGAGAAAACTGAATCACGTTACAATATTTTACATGTTCTTTGCTGATCTGAAGTGCAAACAGCCTCATTATGTGCAAAATAGCGTGTTTGGGATTCGTAATTATGAAACATATCCGTAAGGTAAGAATAATGCAACTTGTGGTAACAGTGCCTCCGAAATTCGACTTGCTAATTATAATTTATAGTGACTATAATAATTTATAGAGACTGAAACAGAGAATTTAATCTAATTTAT
Source organism: Schistocerca piceifrons (assembly GCF_021461385.2). Lineage (NCBI taxonomy): Eukaryota > Metazoa > Arthropoda > Insecta > Orthoptera > Acrididae > Schistocerca > Schistocerca piceifrons. The sequence continues at coordinate 138,847,104 of NC_060144.1, forward strand.
GGCGTATCAGAGCTCACACAGGTCTCTATTTCCTGACTGGAGGAATCCAACAGCAATTTTTCTTCCGTTCTTGGTTTTCGTACGTACACGGTGAATGAGCGTAAATTCCCCTAGCACACACTGTACACCTACCTTGTTTCTCTCCTCCCCCCCCTCTCTCTCTCTCTCTCTCTCTCACACACACACACACACACACACACACACACACACACACACCGGTCTACATATGATGTGGAAGCGAATGAGTGCAATGTTATATGAAATCCATCATATTTGGCACGTTTTTTAATTCATTAACGTATGTCAGGTGAGTAATATTTTTTATTTGACCTTAACTATGGCTAGAGTAAGGCATTCAAACTCGTTCTTTCAGTATATTACAAACATTGGCTGTGGCGATTTATATCGTACCCTGCTTTCTGTCAGTCACATTTTACTGCTTACCTCTAGTGCAGTTAATAATAACGAATAGAGCAACTCAACATATCAAGTTTGTAACTAAGCCTGAAAATTAAGTTTTTTTTGTATTATCTATGGCAGCTGAAGACGAAGAGTGGAACGACACCAAAAGAAACAAACTCGAGCCTAAAAACTACCAAGAGTGATACTGATGAAATAAGTACGGTTTACGATATTAATCTTGCAACTTGTCTGGATAGACAAGATTACAATCAGTATGCACTACCAGCCCAAATTATCACGTGAGAAATGGGCTTTTAATTTTTTTTTAAATTCAGAAAACCGGGGCTGCTAAGAGAAAAATCGAGAGTTGGAGGAAAGAAGCAAATGGATAAGTGAACAGACCGCTGTGGAAGAGGTAATTATGTCCTTAATGAAAATGAAGTAACGCGGGTAGGACATGTGGACACGCTAATGGGTTGCACGTTGTCCACTGAAGTATTTTGCTGGATTTCAAGAAATGACGAAGGCCGCAAATACGATGTATTGGAAGATACACTAATGAGCCGAAGCATGGTCACCGCTGCCCACCACGAGATTGAATGCCTCCTGGGTACCACTGCGGGTACGTGGCGCGGTAGGAAAAGTTTGTGTGGAGGGGGATGGGGAATCAGCTGTGGTCAGGCGCCTGGGGACGAACATCCCAGAAACCTATACTTAGGTGTTCACGTGCTACTGTCGGCAACATCTACGGGGAATGGTGGAAGCACGTTAAAATCGCGAGTAGGCGACAAAATGTTGGACATGTCTCATCTCTGAACGTTGAAGTCGGGGGCTTGCCCGCTTTGTAAAGCAGCACAAGCGCTGATTTATGGCAGTTTTGGTGACGCAGAGCAGTGTTTGTGTTTTCAGGCGCACTGCTGAGCATGCGTGGTTGAACACGGGCCCTGTAGCAGACAACTGCTAAGTGTTGACCCAACGACATACATGTTACAATTGTATTTGTTACGGTATCAACTAGAATGGACTGTGGATCAATGGAAACGTGTCACCTGGGCGGATGAATAACGTTTCTTATGACGCCAGGTTGATGGTCGAATCTGGATATTTTGTCAGCCAGACACACAGCTGCTCAAAATGTGCAACACGCCCCAGGTGCAGGCCAGTGGGCGCAGTATTGTGACATAGACATCCCTGCCTACTTGCTGTCTTCCCTGAGGGCGATGACACTGATAGGGCAGTAGTAGGGTAAGGGCAGTATGAGGACAATTTTATATCAAATAGATATCAGATTGATATACAATGAAGAGTGTGTAATAATTGTGTATAATAATTATATCTTATTTGTGGCTGTTAAAGCAGAAAAATATGTAAAGACTTGTTATAGGTTAAGTGAACATTTTAGAGACCTTGAGTCACGTTAAGCCACAATATTCAGAAGCAGCAGCAGTCGAACAGGAGAGGTCAGCATGTGTGTGACAGTGGTCACGTTTCTGGCAAATGTGAGTAGGTTGATGACCAGCAGGGTTTGCACAGGAGCAGTCAGCACTTCGACAGGTCAACGGCCGAGCAGACATGCAATGTTTTCCAGGAGACCAAAGACTCCTGCTGTCTGCACATCAGTGGTCAATGCTCCAGGAACTGACAGCATACTCAAGTGTGCGACGTATCTGGCGATGTGGAGGAGACAACAGGGCGATTCCTGACCACACCATCATACAGGTACAACAATGGAAAGCTATCATGTGTGTCAACAAAGGTCACATTTCTCCAAAATGTGAGAAGCATACATCAGCAACCAAAGAGTCAGTTGCTGCCCTAGAAACTTGGCCACATTGGCGAAAACACAAAATACCTCCAACAAATGGGCGTGAGAGGATCCTTTGAGGTCGTCATTTGGAAGGTCCTCCAGTGGGAGAAAGAAGACATGAAGAAACATTGCCTAGATGAAAGGACCGATGGTTAGTCAGCAGACGTTATACTTCGCTACAACGACTTAGCCATTATGCTGCTCGACAGAAGAAGATTTCGGTATCGTGGCAGTAGGTCAATGCAGAAGACACCATTCCAGACATTACCAGAAAGAAGTTTGTGTGGTTCTTAACCAGGTGGCTGGTGAGGACGAAGGGGCTGCAGCCTCACCTAATGAGTCACCTGTGAACCTGGGGGTTGATGAACTCCACCAGAAGACACTGAACCTGAGGGTCGGTGGTTTGATTATAGGATGGAGCACTCTGCGCCACCCTATAGCCACTTGTTAATAATACAGTGAGCGAATTCACAAGGAGAACGTTGTTTCACTGCCGCAGGGAGATACGGGCACTATAGCGAATGGAATAAAACGCCACTGGGACGCTGCTGCAACTTGAGCTGTAACCACATCAGCTATCATTGGACTCTGCATGCTACAATTGCGCTGCTCTGCAGCTATGAGGAATTGAGCGAGTTAAAACACAACGTATTAGTCTGTTTGCTTAACGGGTCGTATGGCCCAATAAATGACTGTTAGTGGAACAACCAATGTTTCACTCGCACCTCACCCACCAATCTAAGGAAAGAGCCAGCTCCACTGCCCACAATGTGTAGCTCCCTTTCTGCAATCCCTGACAAGATAATGACCTTTGCTTCCCTCTGTCACTGATGCTCAAAATCTAGTGTCACTAAACCCTGAACTGTTACTGATAAATAATTACCCCCACTATACTGGAGGAAGAGCACATCTAGCAGACTTTCAGTCACAAGAAAGGGTTCCTGTATTGATCCTCCGCAAGCAAATGAATACATTATCTTTTTGGATGTAACACGTCCAAGCAGTGTGCAACCACAGCTTTTTAACTGTGCTTTTCTACCAAGACCTCGAGATCTGCATCAGGTGCTAAGCTGACATTAGCACATTTCAATCCATTGACTTTCACAAAAGCTGAACATCGTATAGTGCAAACTAGACAGCACCCACAACGCACAGGTTGGTAGAAATAAAACACAGAAGCGATGTTTCTCATTGACAAAAATGTGCAAAACATTGCAACATGTGGAAACTGGAAGAGTTTGTGGGATTGTAGGGCACTTCCAACAGCAGTCTGAAGGTGATGACTTATACAGTCAATCTCATCTTCCACACTGACAGATTAGCATATGTCTCAGGGTTCTGTTTTGAAGAGCACTGTTTTCTCATTTTTGAGTCATGAATATGATTATTATTCTGTTGTTTACCACAACTGGAAGGTGCTGTTCACAACACATGTGAGGCAGTACAAATAAGAGTAGGTATTGTTATCTTATTGGTGAAAGAAACATGTGGAGGGGATAGCAGCGTATGGAAATAGGACGAATCTTCAGTGTTGAGGAACGCTTGCAAACAGTTGTCTTAAGGAGATGCTCTCTACATTTCATCTCATCATCCACAGTGACCAGTAGCAGACATCCTGTGTTATGCCAAGGCTCCCTCAATCTCTACCAATGGTGTCAGTCAATCATGATGTGGTAATCAACAGCATACCAATGGACAGATGGGATGGGAAAGACACTTTTGATATGGGACAATCTACTGTAATACACACTGAAGATGATAGCATAATCAATTTTAGCAATTTTACCAGTACATCCATTTGCTCATCTACATCAGAGTATACCAGTTGTTCTGTAACTTTAATACTAGCCAGTAACGTAGCAGAATGCTTCCCAGTTTCTGCATCATCACTACATCACTCCTCCACTACTTTGCACGTGCCCATTTGGCCACATATATCAAAGTACATCAGACAGCATCCCATACCGATGCAATTGGGTTATCTGCATGTTTCGAGTGCATTTATTACAGAGCAGAATTTACGTTTGCGACTGGCCTTCTTTCCCTGTGTGGATGGGCATCAGAGTATTCTCATAGTTGTATGATAAAGCCGGAGATTGACAGATCCTTTCCAAACTGTCGTTGACCAGTCCTCCCTGCAACACCAATCTTATCCATGATGCCCTTCCAAATGTGCGAGATCTCTCCAGACGCATGCATGTTGAGGAGGGCCGCATCTCTTATCGATGTATGGTAGACATGAGAAAATTGTAGTGATATAACAGATGGTAAAGATGAAATATGTGGTTGATACATGATGGAGCTCCAGACGGATGAAGTGTGGAATATTTCCTGTAAATCAATCGTGCTACCAATTCTGAAACATTATTTCATTGTCTGGAATCATTACCAGGAAGGTAATGGCACGAGAGAAATGACTGTACAGCATAATCGCACACTCCTATAGTTACACAGTGTTAAACCTATAGTCATGCTAATTGCAATGCTCCTACTACCCTAATGCAGGATGTATTTGTCCAACATCAGATATACAACCATCCAGCAAATTTCCTGTACCAATCACTCAAAAATGGTAAAACTAGTTCCTTCTACACTATTCTGCTGTCCTAGGAAGGCATCATCATTGTATCTCCGCCACTCGAGATGCTTGTAAACCAACTAGGTTGAAATCAGGAGACTGCTGTTCTGTCTCTTAGGAAATAAATGGATTCTATATGTTTTTAAAATTGGAAACAAACATATCCTCAGTCAGACTTTCTCATCAGTCATGCTTATCATGAGTAGTAGTAGTAGTATCAGTTTTGATGGGTACAGTTATGTTTCACTAGGAAATAGAGCGAGAAGATACTGACATTAATATTTATGATAGCTAATATATTAAGGTACCACCCACACCCTGCTGCACGAAAATGTACATGAAGAACCAGCAACTTCTTACAAGGAAGTAAGTGCTACGATCAGTAGCCAAAGGATATTTGGCAGCTCTGGTAGCATTCCCCTTGCACAAAGAAGTCCTGGTCTGATGTTAGTTTTATTCGTTGTAGGATGATAGGTCAAGTTCGTCCTAACACCACGTCTCTGAAGTACATTACCCCTCACACTATTAAAGGTAACATATGTGGAATCGATCCACTCTCCTACAGAACATCTAGGGAATGGGTTAAGTCTGATAAACTCATTGATTATTCTCCTTAGTATTTAAGCAATAACATTGTTCGTGAGAACCAACCATAATTCGGTAATATCTATATTCGACTGCATGTGTGACAATGTAGTTATGGATTGGGATACATATGTTTTGACTGCTTCACTCTAGAGCTCTGTGTAATACTTACGCTCTTTGTTGAAGTATTTGTTACAAAAACCCACGTAGTTTACAGCGCGCATTTTGGATAGGAAGATCATGAAAAGTATAGTAATATTCATCTCGTACCTAAACGAGAAACAACAAGTGCTGCAGATTGGAAACTAATAGTCTGGAAACAAATCCCTCTACTGCTGTGACGCATCAGACAGCATATCTGCAGACTCATGTAGCGCTGCACTTGACCGGAACTCGAAGTGTGACACAGTTCTACACGGTCATGTAACTTCCACTCTGTCGTGCAGGAATCTGAAACAGAGTTTTGACATGTGTACGGAGTTAATTTCTGCTGGTGCTCTGATATTTTTTCACATAAGTATCTCGTCCTATTGCTTTCCAGATGAACTTCACTGCTTTCCTTGACACATTCCAACTCTGATATGCCCCCACAACCATGGCAGAACATCTGCAAACTGTAGATTTCGGGTATTTTTTATCCTAGTACTAAGTTATTCATTAGTCGACAGTGTGCTGACTGCACTTATCACCCTGGAACGTGAGAGGTTCCCCTCCCCCCATTCCTACAGAATGCACACCCCTGGCAACATAATTTATAGACAAACAGTTAGAGACTTATGCATTGAACCACATCTGTCTACCACTGACAGTCCGCAGCTCGTGGTCGTGCGGTAGCGTTCTCGCTTCCCACATCCGGGTTCCCTGGTTCGATTCCGGGCGGGGTCAGGGATTTTCTCTGCCTCGTGATGATTGTGTGTTTTGTGATGTCCTTAGGTTAGTTAGGTTTAAGTAGTTCTAAGTTCTGGGGGACTGATGACAATAGATGTTAAGTCCCATAGTGCTCAGAGCCATCTACCACTGACAGCTCTACAGACGTACATATGGGGACTATGCATGCCTATTACCAATCGCGAAGTCTCGATTTCAACAACTTGTACATTATTTTCGACAGTGCTACAGCCCCGCAAATAGCGAAAAACTCTTTGCAAAACAATTCTGTAGGAGATGTAAGCAGATTTAAATTCATCCTGATAAAAAGCATAACATCTTTGATGCAAGTTACACTACTGATATTTCGTGAAAATATTGTCCAGATCCTCCAGTAATAACAACAAACCAAGGCATCCTACTGCGCCAGTCGAACCTTCTTTTATCCTCTTCAAGATACACGACGACGCCACATGATCACCCCAGTTCCGCTATTTTGTGTGCTATATGTCCATTGGATGGAAGGAGACAGTGCTTTGTGAATATTATTCTTATGTACGATACATAACAGCATATTAGTCAGTTTAGCACCATACTCGCAGTCACTCACAGCCATGTATTCTATAGATGCAATGCATTTCTGTCTCTAGCGAAATTATTCATACTGGTTTTTCTTTGCTCTAGTTCCTAATGAGACACAGCTGCACCCATCGAAATTGATAGTGCTATTACCACCACCATCACCACTGCTACTACTACTACTACTACTACTACTATTACTACTGATAAGCATGACTGATTCAGGAAGTGTGATTGAGGATATGTAAGTTTTTCGACTTAAAAAGATGTATAAAATCCATAAATTTCCTAAGAGACAATCTCCTGACTTCGTTCTAGTTGGTTTATAAGCACTGATGATGCCTTCCTAGAGCACTAAAATAGTGTAGAAGAAAGTAGTTTTATCATATTAATGTTTGTCACCCTAGTGACTGGGGTAGGAGACTTACGAGGTCTGATGCTGAACAAGTATACCTTGAATTAGAGTATTAAGAGCGTTGCATTCTGCACAACTTATACTTCGGAAACAAAATTGCTTAACAATATAGCATTTTTATGTGCAGAACCTTGTGCGCATAGGAGTGTGTGTTTATGCTCTACGATCATTTCCCTCATGTCAGTACCTTTCTTGGACTGACTTCAGACAGTGGAATAATGCTTCAGAATTGGTAGCACAGTTTATTTACATGAAAGTTTGAAACTCCTTTCGTCTGGAGCTCCATCATGTACAAACCACACGTTTCTTCTTCTTAACCATCTGTTATATAACCGAAACACTCTCATGTCTACTACACACCGATAAGTGGTGCTACCCTCCTCAACACGTACACATCTGGAGAGATCTTGTCCATTTGGATGGGAGTCGTGGATAAGATTGGTGTTGCAGGGAGGACTGATCAAGGAAAATGTGGGAGGTATCTGTCAATCTCTGACTTTATCCTGCAAATTCGAAAATACTGTGTGACACCCATCCATGCTGGGAAAGATGGTGTCTTTCACTCCGACACACACAGTCAGCTGGCTTGCGGAATATGCATGTAGATGTAGATTTAGATGGCCAGTCAGAATTTACAATTATGACAGTGACCGATACACTGGAAATATGCAGATAGCTTAATTGGATCAGTATAAGACGTTATCTGGTATACTTTGCTGTATATGACCAAATGGGCATACTGTGCAATCATGTATCTGCGTTGCCAATCTAGTGTATGGTACCTACAAAATAGAGGAGGGGTGATTTAGGAATGATACAGAAATTGGGAATCATTCTGCTGTGTCCCTGACTGGTGTTAGTCACGGTACAACTGACAAAATTGCTAAAATTTATCATGCTATCAACTGCAGTTTGTATTACAGTAAATTCTCCCATATCAACGGTGTCTTTCCCATTCCGTCTGTCCATTGGTATGCTGTTGATTGCCACTTAATGATTGACTGACACCACTTGGTAGAGATGGAGGGAGCCTTGGCGGAACACTGGATATCTGCTACTTGTCACTGTGGACCATGAGATCAAATGTAGAGATCATCACCTTCGGACAGATATTTGGAAGCGTTCCTCAACACAGTGTCCTATTTCCACATACTGTGATGCCCTCGACATGATTTTTTCTTTCAACAAGAGGATAACAGTGCCTCTTATTACTTCTACTACCTTGCATGTGTTGTGAACAGCACCTTCCAGAGATGGTAAACACCGGAACAGTAATCATGTTCATGACCGTAAAATGAGAAAACAGTGCTCTTCAAAATGGAACACCGAGACATCTGCTACCCTGCCAATGTGGAAGATCAGATTGACTGTATAGGTCATCACCTTTGGATAGCTATTGGAAGTGCTCTACAAGTCGCAAACTCTTCCAGTTTCCATATGTTGCGATGTTTTCCAACATTTTTGTCGATAAGAAAGACTGCCTCTGTGTTTTATTTCTAACATCCTGTGTATTGTGGGTTCTGCATAGTTTACACTACACAATGTTAAGCTTTTGTGAGAGCCAATGGATTGAAATGCGTTGATGGCTTAGCACCTGAAACAGACCTCGAAGTTGTGGTAGGGAAACAAAGTGTAAAAAGCTGTAGTTGTACATTGCTTGGATGTGTTACAGCGAAAAAAATAATATATTAATTAGCTTGCGAAGGAACGATACAGGAACCCTCTCCTGTCATTGATAGTCTTTTGGATATGGTCTTCCTCTAGTATAGTCGACAAAACTTTATGCAGATCTGTGCAAGTGACTTCGACCACTGATCACATGCTCCAATGGAGTGATATGTTTATATGTAGTATGCTCGATGTCAACATGCACACAGTAATTGTTTTTCGATGTCCTGGAAGAAAGAGATATGGTAAAATATTATAGGAGGTTCTGTTACAAGGAGTGGTATAACTGGTTAAAGTTTGAGTGCAGATAGCTGCCTCAAAACTACACAGATTTTGCTCATAACACTAATAGAAATCGGCTTTATTTCTTCTCGTGGAACCATGACTTTTCTTATTATTACTATCATGATTGCATGTTTAAAAAATAGGTGTCACCGCAAGTCCTGTGTTATTTCATACTTCATAACCTCTAATTATAAGGTAGACGCCACTTAAATTATAGCTCATTATGAAACCTAGAAATGATAGTGTGTTTCCCGACATTTGAGTGGAGTGCATGGTGATCAAATTGTTTACAAAACTAGAATTCAAGATTCTGCTGTATGATGGAAACTTTACAAACATGTCGGTAGAGGGGAGTTATGGAGCAAAAATTTTCAAATGTAAGCGTGCAGACGGTATTTGTTCTCGATGTATTTGAAAGAGAGAGACGCTGTAAAATATTATAGGTGGTTCTCTGTTACAAGACAGACTCGCATGATTTGTTTCGTAAACGAGGTGTGGTATAGCTTCAAATAGGTCAAACAGGACTTGCTAGAATGTACAAAACAGCAACTTCTTGAATTATTGCTTGTTGGTGTTAACACAAAATACTTGTGTCTTTTCTGACATTTGAGCTAACGGCGTGAATGATCGTATTCTCCAATGTTATTTCATTCATCTGAAATGTTTGTAATACACACGTGCATGAACATTTATTTACGGACACTGATCTGAACGAGAGAAACGCTCTCAAGTCGTATAATTCTCCATCAAGCTGAAACATATTGCTTAACATAGATGTTTTTTCTCTGGAGTTTAAATTCCCGCTTTTCTTTACTCTGATGACAGTTTCGAAATAATGAGGACATTCTGTGGTGATCCGTAGTTTTTGCAGCAAAATAGTGGAAGTTTTTTCCCAATTTTAGGCAGGCTGGACATGTATAGGAGGTGTATAGCCCGTCCTTGAAAGTTTGGTCACCTGTAACTGGCAGTTCGTTGGATGTTGCAAAATAATGAAATGTGAATTCTATCCTGCAGTCGAATATAAAATCTCTGCCAACTCTGTTCATAAAACTAAAAGAAAATGGACTGCACCTATTTTCATGAAAAGAGGACATTTAGTTTCATTGCACTTGTGTTTTCCTTTTTATAAGATGCTCGATTATAAGAGACATGTTTACGTTGAATTCTATTGTTACAGTGCAGTGTTTTCCCCCCCCAGAATGGCGGGCACTTGCAGGGGCGGTGTGTGTGTCTCTCTCTCTGTGTGTGTGTGTGTGTGTGTGTGTGTGTGTGTGTGTGTGTGATCGTCCCAAGACAGCTGTGTCCAGAGCAGGAGGCAGCGTGTGGGGCGAGGCAGTGCCATCAAATTTTCCTTTTGTGATGGTGAAGTGCCGATGCTTGGACCATCGCCTCAAGGCAGTCAGTGACCATAAGCTCGTCCGCTTGGGGGATGGGCGTAGGCTGCATAGCAGGGCGCGGCATGCTAAGGTAGCCGCAGGCCATTTGGAAAGGCATGTGCTCCAACCGTAGGTAGAGGGATAGAGTGTGGGGGAGGGATGAGGGGAGGTAGGAGTGCCTACAATTCCGCTACTTCTTGTCTGTACATCGAAGATAATGTACGTTCAACAGCCACCCCCTCTGCAATCTTTTGGGATGACCGTTTTCCCCAGTACATGTGTTGCGTAATGACCCACTGATTGCAAGTGCTGTTTTTTTCCTTCATGACAATTGCGATGCGTAATTAGAGCGGTGAAGCATTTTCCATCAGTTGTAGTAGCGTGTAGTGGCTTTGATTACCTGGGCTGCAGGCTGATTGTCGAGTAGGCGTCTATAGCTAACCCTGATTCAGTGATAGATACAGTCCTCAGCTGTATGCTTATAGGTAATACACTTATTAAACTCCTCTCTATCCAACACCGGCATCTCTTCAGTTGAATATATTTCCCACCAAAAAAATAAAGTTAGCACCTCCCTCTCCAGCCTTTTTTCCAGCCAGCTTTTAGGTGAAGAGTAGACTTCGAGTGTATCTCCAACTAGTTTCAAGTGGTATTACAAAATTTTTCCCAGTGGGATAACACCATTTTTATGGCACTGTCAATTTTTGAGCTGTATTGCGAATTTAGGCACTCCTTGTATAGCACTAGACGTATAGTTGTGTAATTGGGACCGGTCTTCATAATTAATTAAGTAATGAGGAACTATCTTCAGTTTATCAACCAAAGTAAATAAAGCGCACTAACCTAACCTTCCTCTCCTGCATCTGGGCAGTTTCCATGCGCTGGGGGTGTACTTGGATTTTCCATTCAGGAGGACCATGGTTTGAGTCCCAGAAAGGGCTTTAATATTTTTAATTTTCCGCCAATTCCCGGTTATGGCGTGGGGGGAGGGGGACGTCAGCACAATCCTGGGGCAAAGAAATTTCCACCAAAATTCGAAATTCCCACAAAAATTCGAAGTTCCCGCGAACAGGGCAGGTGTAGGAGGCTGGAGGGTAGGGGGTGGGGACCTACGTGCAGGCTGAGGAAAACACATGACGTCATCTGGACGTGGGGCGGAATTGGGGGGGGGGGGGGTTATTATTGACCACTTTCATTAATTTCTTTATCAATCTAACATCAACTTGATACCAAAATTGTCCTCACACCGCCATTACTGCACTAGCAGGTGTTGATTTGATTGTGTCTTATGGTAATGTATAGTTAAATTCATTGGTATTTTGTCTGTTTGGTAATGTGAAGATAAACACTTGATTACAGAAACAGTTAAGATCATATATAAGTTTGCAAGTAATCTCGTAATTCTTGAAAAGTTATCAGCAATGCAAAAGTAAATAAGAAATGCAACATTAAACCCTGTACTGCAAGCTCATGGCGAAAGTATAGTCTGTTCTGTTAAATTTAAAGAAACTGTCCTGTTAGCAATAACACAAGCGATCTGACTGCGAGAAAAATATGAAATGTAAACAAGTACCAAAAATGCCCTGTCTGAAAAGTATGTCACTGTTGTAATGTTAATTGTATCACACGTAAATTATAAACGGTCTACCTGTTTGTACAATGAATAAATTCTGTGCTCCTGCTCTCTACAAATTACTGTGGCTGCTGCTGCTATGCTAGTTAAGAAATAAAACTTCAAACCACTACCAATCCGATGTGCAATGCATGCTTTAATCTATAGAGATATCCACAAAACCTGTGTGCTAATAACTCTAATTACTGCAGTGATCATTGTCAATTAAATTTTTGTTACGGAGAAACTTGGGAAATCAAAATACGTATGTGAAACTTGAAATAAAGAGACTAATGCTGACTGATGAAGAAACAATAAAGTAACTTTATTAACAAATCTTTACATCACTAAGACAAAATATTTTAACACTTCAAATATTAAAAATTCGCTTGACATTAATTATGAAATAACCTGAACAAATCGTTGTTACTTTCTTACAAAGATGTATGCTGTCCGTCTTTGAAGAAAATTTTGTAAATCACTCATTGTTAGGTTAACATAAAAATCTCCAATTTTAAAACCCTGACCAAATTAATTACTACACTTAGAAACCTCGGCACATGCACTATTACAGTACCTTGTGAAGTCATCTGAATGACGCTACAAAATATCTCTCCATAAATGAAAAATAATATAAGAAAAGTATTGCCTGCAAATCGCATGACCTGAACATGATTTACTCCATCACAATATACAACTGGACATCTCCTCTCTCTCTCTCTCTCCAAAACTGCACTCCACTCACAAGCAATGGTTCTACAAAGTGTCTAGCAGCGCAACCTCTTTGGCACAGACGTTGCCCGCTATTATTCAGATCATATTGAAGCTGTACTTTTCAGCGTTAAACCGAAAATATTACCCTAAATTACAATTTTCTGTATAAAAGAAAACCGTTTACAACTTCTTCCAGCAGGATAAATGTCCATAACAGAATGCCAGAATCGGGGTACAGTGTGTTAGTGAAATCACGCTGAAGTCTTGGCCGCCAAATTAGCCTTACCTGCACCTGGTGGAACATATCTGGCACGCTATCGGTCGTCATCTGTACGCCACCAAGCCACTGGCCCGTGATTTACGGGAATTGCGTGTCCTATGAGCAGACATATGATACCATATGCCTCCAGAAAGCTACCAAGGGCTTGTCGAATTCGTGAGGCCCAGAGTCACTGCTGTATTGCGGTCTACGGTATTAAGCAGCTCACTATGTTTTAGCTCATCAGTGTAGCTAGATGATTTTATAAGACGCGTAGGAGCAAAATAGAGAGGGGTAGCTGACGACCGTAAAGCGTCTATAGCCTATACGAATCCTTTATCCAGCACTAGGTATGAAACGCCTGACCATGTTGATACACTGCACGTCATACCTATTGGCAATATCTGAATTAGGCATCTTGTGTATCTGTCTAACTAGTGCTAATCATTTGATGTCTGCTCCCTGCATCACCTTAATTCCTTTTGTATATTTTGGTTGCCGAAAGTAGCACTTTTGTATCTACATAGCACCCACCATCTTCGAATTTTTTTTGTGTGTTCTGAGATTATTCAGCCCATTAAAAACGTTTCTCCTGCTTTACCAGACTTGTCTAATCTTGCTTCCCAGATATCAGAATGTTTTCTTATCTACCAATGTATCTTCTCTACCTTATAGTTTTAGCAAGTCGTTGTTCTTGTCGGTGTTATTGCGCATCAATTTCGTGTTGGCTTTGTCTAAATTCAGTGCAAATTCGATACTAATTATACTACACTTTCTACTCCACAGTTCTTTTATATCAGTCTCTGTGAAGACCAGGAGGCTGCGTAGCATTAGTATTTCTACCCATTCCATTTTCAACCCTATTCAGAAATATTCTTTCGTTGCCCTAATTCTTTTTCGTCATGCGACAACTCTACCGATAAGTTATATCGCTCTTAATTGTACTCTTTTGTTATTCCTGGTTGATTTGCGGCAGCTACTCTAAAAAAAATCAACATTTCTATCCTTAATTCAGAAGAAGCTATCTTGGAACATATGTTAAAGAAAGGCAAACCCATATGTGTAGCATTTGTTGAGATAGTGAAAGCTTTTCACGAAGTTGTCTGGACTAGGTTATTTGAAACTCTGGAGGCACCAGGGATTAAATGCAGGAAGCTAAAAGTAATTTACAACTTCTATAGAAACCACACAGCACTTACGAGAGTCGAAAGACATGGAAGGGAATGGTAGTCGAGAACGAAGTAAAACTGGAATGTAGCCTATCCTCATTATTATTCAACCTGTGCATTGAGCAACCTGTGAGGGAAACCAAGGAGAATTTAGGAAAGAGAATTACATTTGAAGGAGAAGTAATTGCCATTTTAATGTTTACTAATGACTTGATAGTTCTGTCAGAGAAGGGAAAGGACTTGGAAGAGAAGTTGAACGAAATGGATAGCATCGTGAAAAAAGGTTATAGGAAGAACAGTAATAAAAATAAAAATGAAGGTAATGGAATGTAGCCCAATTAAATCAGGTGATACTGAGGGAATTAGGTTAGGAAATGATATACTGAAAGTAGTAAATGAGTGTTGGTGTTTGAACAGCAAAACAACCGATGATGGCTGAAGTAGATTAGATAAAAAATGCGTGCTGGCAGTAGCAGGAACCGCATTTCTGAGAACGAGTAATTACTTAATATCTAATATAAATTTAAATATTAGGATGTATTTTGAGAAGTTATTTGTGTAAACTGTAGCCTCATACGGAAGTGAAACATGAAGCTTTTAAAATGCTGAACATTAGATGGATATATAGGATAAGTAGTGAAGGGGTAGTAAATCGAATCGGGGAGAAAAAAAATTGCGGCACAACCTGTCTCAAAAAACGAAATCGGTTGATAGGACACAACCGAGACATCAAGGAACCGCCAGTTTGGTAATAGAGGTAAGTCTGGGTGGATAAATTGGAGAGTAAGGCTCGAATACAACTAAGAAAGCTCAAAAAACTGCAGGTTGCAGTAACTATGCAAAGATTTAAGCCCTTTTTACATGATGAACGAAAGTGCTCAAGAAAGCGTACTAGGCCCGAACTACAAACTCGTACAAGATCTTGTCGCAGCGCGTTTAAATGATAAACGTAATTACAGCGTACCGCTACTTGCAGTGCCAAAGTCGTGATTACACGTTAGCATATCATTAATTATTTATGAAATTTAGATTGATTTAAAAACTTCCGTGAAACTATTTGCAAAAAGTGCACTATACTCATTTGCTCAGAAAGTTCCTTGTGATAACGAGACAACCATAAAAAGAAACAAAACTCAACATATGGTAAGTGCATCAGAAATCAATATGGCAGACTCAGCACTCAGCAGATACGTGACCACAGCAGACAGCTACTAGTTCGCGCATGCGCAGTGAGACCACTAGTATCCAATTTAGAATTGGCCCTATTCCTTTATTCCTAGAATTATCGCACTTCTCCACTAACGCGATCATAATAGTGAGCCCGTTCACACGATAGAGACCGCCGTTCACGCAACTTGTTGTCAGTCGATCACAAGTTCGTTCATCGTGTAAAACGGGCATAAGAGATTTGCTCTGCATAGTGTGGAGAGCTGCATCATATCCCGCTTCGGACTGCTGACCACAATAGCAACACAGCTCTTCCATCTTAACGCTATAATGGTCGACATAGAGGGTGACCCAAAAGTCCAATAACGTTTGAAGATGCGCTAACTCAGGGAATGACGTTGGCAGAGAGGTAAAAATTGACGCACATACCTGAAATGACATGGTGTTTTATTGAAACCAAAAACAAATAAAAAAGACAGGCCAACAGATGGTTGGGTAGCAAAAGATCAGTGATGCCGCATAAGAAACGTGACGGGTGCGAGGTATGTCGATATTTACAGCGTCATCCCTAGCCTGGCTGATGACCGCGCGCTGGAAGTTTACGACCTGAAAGCAGGATGGCGCTCCACACTATATTGCTGCACGTGTGAAAGAGCTCTTGCACACATCGTTTGGTGAAGAAAAGTAAAATAGAGTTAATGAACCGTAGTGAAATTAAATCAGGTTATGGTGAGGGAATTAGATTAGAAAATGAGAAACTAAAAGTAGTATAAGGGTTCTGCCACCTGGACATCAAAAATAACTGCCGATGATCGAATTACGGAAGATAAAAAATATAAACAGGCAGTAGTAAGAAATGTATTTCTTGAAAAGAGGAGTTAGTTAACACCTAACATAAATTTAAGTATTAGGAAATCTTTTCTAAAGGTATTTGTTCTAGAGTGTAGCCTGAAACTTCTTTATTTAAATGTGTGTTCAAAAATGGTTCAGATGGCTCTGAGCACTATGGGACTTAACTTCTGAGATCATCAGTCCCCTAGAACTTAGAACTACTTTAACCTAAGGACATCACACATGTCCATGCCCGAGGCAGGACTCGAACCTGCGACCGTAGCGGTCGCGCGGTTCCAGACTGAAGTGCCTAGAACCGCTCGGCCACCTCGGCCGGCTAAATGTGTGTGTCTGTACTTAAATTGCAGAATGGCTGATAAGATGAAACTTCTACGTTATTTGATTATGAAACAGCTGACTAAAACTCAACGTACTGAGCCTACTTTCTCTTTACTTTTTCTTATCATGTCAACACTGACACACAATATTCTAGCGCAACGCAATCGGACTGCTAAAAAAAAAATTACAACCTGACTTCAAATAATTAATTCAAAAGAATGGCCCTGCCTAAAAGGAAATCTAAACAATAACCTATACATTTCATTAAGCACTTACATCACAAAAATCTTCATTACGCGAACTACTGCAATACAGCGAGCGTGAGTACTGCCAGCTAAATAAAAGATTCTAACTACTAAAGCCACTAACTACTAATAGGAGTGTGGTTAGTAAAGGAAAGATTTTGTTGCACGCCAAATAATGTATTTTTTATCTTACTAATGTGACATCCAGTTCAAACACGAATATAAATCGTCATTGACATCTAGTACAAATGTATATAATCATGAATAATATTCAATCTCCAAATCGAACATGTACAGATCATTAGCCTACGCTAACACTTCCGACATCTACCTTCCATCAATGCTAACTTCTCACATCTGACATCCGTCACTGCTGACTGTTCACTTCCAACAGCCCAACAGTACTGGCGATTATCTTCCAACAACGAGTCCAACCAGCCACAGAGTCTCTTACAAAGAAAGCTCAGTCAGAGATCCAATGCAAAGCGCTACACAGCGCTGCCGACACAGAAGCAGCCCACTTACTATTCTTGTACGGAACTAAAACGTAGTCAGTAAACAGTTCAGACTAGAATAGAATAAAAGCTTTTGAGAAATGCTACTGACATGCTGTACAGTACTTTTCACAACATTGTCCTTCGACTATAGCTATTGATTAATGACGGCTGACATGATGAACGTTTGTTACAAAGAATATCACCTTTGCTAAAAATTGATTGTTATGCTAATTATTACTTTTGTATCATTTGCTTATACCTTTGTATATTTTTGTAGAGCAAATTAAACATTTTGGCACGGCAACCAAAGACTGGCTCTTAAACCTATATAACAACTGTCTGGCTTTTTCCAAGATCCCGAAATTATGGCGCAAGGCACGCCTGATTGCGATACTAAAACCTGGAAAGTCACCAACGGATCCGAAGAACTACAGGCCAATATCTCTCCTTTACCATCTCTATAAGATCCTAGAGAGAATGATTCTTCACCGCTTAACTGCGGTAGTTGATCCACTTCTTATCTAGCAGCAAGCTGGCTTCAGACCAGGCAAGAATTGCACCTCACAAATCCTTTATCTTTCTCAGTTCATAGAAGATGGCTTCGAGCCGAGAAAGATAACAGGTGTAGCCTTTGTTGACCTTTCGGCGGCCTTTGACACCGTAAACCACAGAGTTTTACTGCACAAAATCTACAACCTGACTAACGACTACGCGCTGACGAGGATAATTGCAACACTCCTACAGAATCGAAGTTTTTTCGTGGACTTCCAAGGAAAACGCAGCCGATGGAGAACTCATAAGAACGGTCTCCCTCAAGGAGGTGTACTGTCACCTATTTTATTTAATGTGTGCACTAACGATCAACCACAGCCTCAAGGATGCAAAAGTTCCATATATGCTGATGACCTTGCTCTTGCTGCCCAGGGTAATCCGTTTGAAGACGTAGAGATAATGCTCACACACGGTCTACAACAGCTTGGTACTTACTACGAAAAGAATCAACTCGCACCCCATCTTAAGAAAACGCAAGTGTGTTCATTCCATCTGAAACATAAAAAAGCTGACAGGAAACTTGAAATATTTTGGAATGGAGTTGCACTAGAATATTGCTTCCACCCCAGGTATTTGGGTGTTACTCTCGACCGTACACTAACCTACAAGGAACATTGTGTGAAGCTGAAGCAGAAAGTATCCTCAAGAAACTTCCTTCTTCGGAAACTGGCGGGATCGAACTGAGGTACACATCCAGAAACATTAAGAACATCAGCTCTTGCCTTATGCTATTCTGCAGGAGAGTATGCTAGCCCAGTGTGGTACAATTCAGTACAAGCAAAGCAGGTTGATGTAGCCTTAAATGACAGCTGTAGGATTGTTACACGCTGCCTAAGGCCAATCCCCATGGACAGAGTTCAATGTCTCGCTTCGACTGCTCCATGTGACGTCAGAAGAGAGGTCGCCGGAAACATCGAGAGGCATAAATCAAACACAGTTACCTCATCCACTCTTTGGACATTAACCTGCCAAGCCAAGACTGAAGTCCAAGAAGAGTTTCCTAACAACTTCACAGCCCTTAGAAGGACCAGCTGCGGCTACCCGACTCACCAAGTGGAAAAAAAGATGCCAACACCTGTCAAACTGCATGACACCACAAGAATGCCTGCCGCCTGGAAAAACGGATAAGTGGGTCGTGTGGAAGTCCTTGAACAGACTACGGACCAAAGTCGCAAGATCGACGGGCGATCTCCTTAAATGGAACTTCCAACAGCCAAATGCCAACACAACAGTGTGTGAATGCGGTGAATTGCAGACAACCCGGCATCTCTTCAAATGTAACTTATGCTAAACCAGCTGTAGCATGAAGGACTTAGCGTCTGCAGCACCCAATGCTATCAAAGTTGCCCAATTATGGGTGAATACTGTATAGTTTTCTTCGTATGTATTGTGTATGTGTTCATTTTAGTGTCTCTCTGACACGAATAAAGAAAATTACTTTTGTATCATATGAAATACCATCTGTTAGTGATTTTGTGCACTCTTATTGTTTTCAATAATACTCCCTGTCATTTCAAGGACGTGTGTGAACTGTTACTTTCCTAGCTACACTATTCCGCGAAGTACTGAATTTTCAAATGTCATCGGGCTTGTGAGGCACCCTGTGCGTATATCAGCACCAGAAACGTAATATTTTCTTTACCACTCTAGGTGAACAATGGGAAACCAGTGAAGAGCATGTTGTGAGCACAGCAGCTCGTAGCGTGCAGTGCTGCCTGCTGAATACATCCTGTACCTGTTTTGCGATGCGAAAAATGAATGGATGTGCTCGAAAGAACATTCAATTTGTCTTACTTTTTGGCGAGCTGTGTGTGATAAACAACGCAAAAAAATGGCTCTAACCACTACGGGACTTAACATCTGAGGTCAGCAGTCCCCTCGACTCAGAACTACGTAAACCTAACTACCCTAAGGACAGACACCCATTCCCGAGGCAGGATTCGAACCTGCGAACGTAGCAGCAGCGCCGTTCTGGACTGAAGCGCCTAGAACCGCTCCGGCACAGATGCCGGCACAAAGCAAAATTTAAGTGAATCGTTTCTGAGCGGTGGTACTGTATGCAGGCAGAAACGGTAATTTCCCGCAATCCCTTTTTTAAATTTTTTTATTGCAGTCCCCTCACGAAGTACTGAGTTACATATTTTTGTATTTTTGAAACGTTTCTCACTGATTGCGGAAGTGCCTGGCCATTTACTCTTCCGCAACGATCTCTGCTTGGACGTGCACAGCTGTAACGACCCGCAGAGTCGACATTATCGGGGATGTCGTTTATCTGAACACCACAGTGTTCGCGCTGCGCTGTCCGTAACTACGCGCCGGGTTCGGATTGGCAAGCATCCCAATGAAATGCGCTGCAGCTGCCGAGGGACGGGTGTTATTGCGGGACTGCTGCAGGGGGTGGCTGTTGTCGCGCGCTGACGAGCCTCGTGCGAACATGGGGGCGCTAATGGACGAGCAGGAGTCTACTGTGCACTGCGCTAGTGTGTCCGCAAACGAAATTAGCGGAAAATTCTCGGTCCTCCGGAAAGCATCTTGCATCCTGCAGCGGAATACGCCCTGTCTTGGGACTTCCTTGCAGATTAAATCTCCGCTGTAGACGGTGGCCGGCCGGAGTGGCCGGGCGGTTCTAGGCGCTACAGTCTGCAGCCGAGCGACCGCTACGGTCGCAGGTTCGAATCCTGCCTCGGGCATGGATGTGTGAATTGTCCTTAGGTTAGTTAGGTTTAATTAGTTCTAAGTTCTAGGCAACTGATGACCTCAGATGTTAAGTCGCGTAGTGCTCGGAGCCATTTGAACCATTTTTTGTAGACGGTGAATCGAACTCGGGACATTCCTTTCGCTCGCAGTGCTTTACTATCTGAACCACCCAACCACAAGTCACGACCAGCAGTCACAGCTGAATTTTCGCGAGTACCTCTCTTCCACCTTCCAAGCTTCACAGATGTCCTCCTGAACACTTTTTGCGCCGGCCGCTGTGGCCGAGCGGTTCTAGGCCCTTCAGTCCAGAACCGCGGTGCTGCTACGGTCGCGAGTTCGAGTCCTGCCTCGGGCATGGATGTTTGTGATGTCCTTAGGTTAGTTAGGTTTAAGTAGTTCTAAGTCTAGGGGACTGATGACCTTAGATGTTAAGTCCCGTAGTGCTAAGAGCCATTTTTGAACACTTTTTGCGACTAGCACTCCTGGAAGAAAAGATATTGTGGAAAAGTGGCGAAGTCGGACTGGGCTGTGGCTAACGCCCGGACAGCTTATTTGGAGACAATCTTGCAAGTGAAAACCAAGGTTTCAGTTTCGAATCCCGGTCTTAACACAGTTTCAACTTGCCAGGAATGTTTACAGTCCTGCGGCAAACAAACCATAGGTCTGAAACTTCCTGGCAGATTAAAACTGTGTGCCCGACCGAGACTCGAACTCGGGACCTTTGCCTTTCGCGGGCGAGTGGTCTACCGACTGAGCTACCCAAGCACGACTCACGCCCCGCCCTCACAGCTTTACTTCTGCCAGTACCTCGTCTCCTACCTTCCAAACTTTACAGAAGTTCTCCTGCGAACCTTGCAGAACTAGCACTCCTGAAAGAAAGGATACTGCGGAGACATGGCTTAGCCACAGCCTGGGGGATGTTTCCAGAATGAAACCATAGGTCTGTGCGTGATACATTCAGTGAATGGTTCTGATTACGTTACAGTGATAACGTTGGGACACCTGAAAACTTGTGCCAAGCTGTGATTTTACCCCAGGTATTGTACTTATTCCGACCATTCACCTAAACTGTCAAGCCACCAGAGCATCAATCAGCGTCTGAATCATATATTTTAAGTTTGATGATATTTCCCTCTGCCACTTGTGAACGCTACAAGCAGGGAAGCTGCGCTATTTTGAAGACGATAATATCCAACTAGGAATAATTACATAATGACGTTTAAACAACCAGTAAATCTTTCACACCAGATTCTTTAACGAATCAAATCGTCCCATTACGCACAAAAAAGAATCTAGTTTTTCTCGAATCTCAACGTTTATGACGTCATATCTCCTGAATTATGTGTCGCACAGTGATATAATTCTGTACGTGTATTCAGCGTTATATTTCGGTACTGGCTGAGGAATGTGTTGCGGATAGAGTAATCAGTAAAAATAATAATAAATTAAAACATAACGACAGATCCTGAAATTTTAATCAATGAACAGCTAAAATGTAGAGAACGATAAATATTTTTTTTTTTATTCCTTTCATTACTTTGTGGAGGGTGTCAATCAGAAATGCTTAGCTGGTTGACACCGGCAAGCCTGTTGTAACACAATGGGTAAACTTAACGCAATATGATCCAACCATACGTTTTCAATTGCCTATTAATATTTCATTTGTAATCACTGTAAACAAGTCATAGGGACAAACGCTTCAGAGAGCAGAACTGTATTTACCAAGTCGCATCTTTACTCACGGACAAATGTATGTTCCCTTTTCAAGTATAGCTAC
Source organism: Schistocerca piceifrons (assembly GCF_021461385.2). Taxonomy (NCBI): domain Eukaryota; kingdom Metazoa; phylum Arthropoda; class Insecta; order Orthoptera; family Acrididae; genus Schistocerca; species Schistocerca piceifrons. The sequence continues at coordinate 138,869,525 of NC_060144.1, forward strand.
CATTTTTGTATTGCTTAAAGAAAATGGAAAACAATAAGTGCTCGAAGATTACGTTCTTACGTCAAATGTCGTTTACTCCAAGGTATTGTAATTCTCTGTAAGGAATTTTGTTGAAAATTATGGGTATGAAAATGTATATACAAGGATGTATCAAAAATCCAATGATTATTATTACACGTAGATCGATTCATTTTTAAAGAAATTTTCTCTTCATTCGTACAACCATTCTTATCCCAACGACTACATTTATTCCAAATATATAGTGTCACTATTTAAAACTATAAAAGTGCGAAAGTTTCGTACTGGTCCCCTAGTTGCAGCTTTAAATGCAAATATAGCCGACATTCGTCCTCTTCCAAGGATACGGGAGTAAATCGAAACGACCCAGGATGCTCGTGCATCTGAAAGAACGGTTCATAAGCGGCGTGCCGACCGGTGTAGAATATTGCCCTGCAATTAAGGAAGCAATGGCCGTAAAAGAACCGTTAAAGGAGGAAAGGCCCGCACTCGAGGCTTTTGTTCTCTTTAAGCTCCTAAAAATTTAATCCCCGAGTGCGTGCTAGTGGCGAAGAGGTGAACCTCGGCTACTGGCCCGCGCCTCGGTGAGGCCGCAGATTGCTGAAATGGCGGTGGACACGGTTAGCCAGCAGCCAGCCAGATAGGGCTTCCGGGCTAACACGGTTAGTGCGGTCGTCGGCCCCGCCGGGCTACTCATTACGTATGAGGCGACGCTAAACGCTCGCCGAAGACCGCACGATCTGAACGTCTAACAATGTGACCTTCCCGCGTAACCGCCTCCGAATTTCTCCATACATGAGGAGTTTCACGCTCAGTCCCCGGGCGTCTAATACGTTTCCTCTGCTTGACAAAAACTTGGCCGGCTGCAAGTAGGACGCCCGCAATGAGGGTTCCGTACGAACTCAATTATGTATACAGACACTTCAGCCATTCCGGGAATCGAGAATATCGACGATTTTTGCCTGTTACGTACACTGCTACAGGTAACATGTCGGTCCCAGGGATCCCAATACTTTCGAGACTGTTTTAATTTCAAGCTCGAAATCAGGTATCAAATGACAAAAGAAAAATTTTTTCCTGCGATATGATTACAAAGTAACAATTTCCTGATTCCGTTCCTTCACTTATTGTGTGATACCTTTCTTCTTGCCAAATTTCGTGGTTCTACATCAAGAGGAAGTACCCTAAGTTCTGCCGGCCGGAGTGACCGAGTGGTTCTAGGCGCTTCAGTTATAAAGACTCCTTTGGAAAAAAAATAAATTTTGTTTACTACTACTACTACTAGGCTAATTACTGTTTAGCTCTGGAGGACCTTTATAGTGAAAAGTTTCCCACACCACCTTGTATTGTGTTTCTATGTGTGTGAGTAACTGTATGTTCACTGTTGTGCGTAAATACATACAGCGTACACAGGGCGATGTGTGAAACTGATAGCGGTTACACGCTTCCGCTGTTGTAGAAATCTGCTCCAGATGCTGCAGATACCGTGTTGAGCTGAAAGTGGTAACCAAAGTACGGAGAAATATTCTTCGGGGCTCTGTTGCATACAATCAGATTGCTTTCAGTTCTGAGAAATGTCCAGGTACTATTGTGGATTTGAATGATCCATGAAGTGACTTCTTTTCCGAGGAAAACATCGAACTATTTCACCAGAACTGAACGCTCCCGTCGGAACTGTTCTCAAGCTGGTATTTATTATTAAATCACAATAGAAGTATACGCTGGGTGTAGAATAACACGTACCTTCTTGAAATGAATAATATTTTATTGTTCTATTAACTGATTTCCTTCCATATACACATACTTTTTACAATGTGAATCAAAAACTCGTAATGGCGTCGATTTTTACATCACAAGAATGGCTCTCTTCTTGTAAAAATTACTCTTAAGAAGAACAAAAGCTCTATATCCTAAGAATAATTATGTGAGCGCTGACCGCCACAGAGTAATAAACAATATCTTTGTCTCTCTCTCTCTCTCGCACTGTCACAGCAAGTTACGCTGCCTGATACATCAGTCTGGAACCGCGCGACCCCTGCGGTCGCAGGTTCGAATCCTGCCTGGAGCATGGATATGTTTGATGTCCTTAGGTTAGTTAGGTTTAAGTAGTTCTAGGTTCTAGGGGACTGATGACCACAGATGTTTAGTCCCATAGTGCTCAGAGCCATTTGAACCATTTGAACTTCGAAGGTAATACTTATTATACCACCAAGGAACCGTAGTATGTGACATAAATTTCAACTTGACACTTCTACCTGTTCCGGAGAAAAATGAATCTTAACAGAAGGACGGGCAGACAGACCGACAATAAATGGAAAAAAAATCAACACTATAGGAAAAGGTAGATTGCTACTTACCGTAAAGAAGACACGTCAAGCTGCAGACAGGCACGATTAAAAGACACTCACATATAGCTTTCGGCCGCAGCCTCCGCCAGTAAAGACACACACACACACACACACACACACACACACACACACACACACACACACATACACACATACACACACACACAACCAAGCGTACATCATGTGCACACGACCGCCGAGCCCAAGCATCTCGGGCCGGAAAATTGAGTGTGACGTAATTACAGATTTACAGTTTTCCGATTTTTTTCTTCAGTTTTACTGTGTAACCTTGATTATTGTCAAATTTCGTGATTCTATGTCAGCGGAAAGTTCCCATTAGGATTTTCGAGTAATAAAATACATGATACACCTGGTCGTACCTTTTGACTGTGTTGACTTAGAACCATCATTTTTCTACATCGCCAAGGGGCCGTACAGCTTAATATTTGACGCAAATTTCAACTTGATACGTCTACCCATTTTTGCGAAAACGGGTTTTGAACAGTCAGTCAGACAAGCAGACAGACGGGCAACGAAGTGATCTTGTATGGGTTCCGTTTTCACCAAATCAAGTACGAAAACCTAAAAGACTGTAGCATCCAGAAGACATTGTCGGATGTCAACGTAACTGCGTACATATTCACATCATCAGCTGCTATGTAAATGATTAGAGTTACAATTCTCTATGACGCGTATAACGGCCACCAGAGTACGTTAGTGTTGTTCATGTATAGTGTTTTTACCAAAGAGATACGATATGCATGGAACGTGGACTGTATAAGATGCTGAATGATCACTGTGAAGGTCACGAAATTCCACACACTCATATGAGACACCGTTATCAGCACATGGCAGAGACGGAAGGAAGCCTCATTGCGGCTCTCCACTTGCCCTGCCGATCGAATCGTGCAGCATTCAGATTTCTGAGGCATTCGGATGCTGGAGTGCATAGAAACTAAGGTTGACGGTTGTCGCTGAAACAACCAGTTTTCGGTTATATCGATTTTTTCCACCCCTGTTTCGCCTGACTGTTAAAACCGTTCAAAATAACCGGTTTCAGAAATAACCGGTTTTTCTGTTTTTTATTCCTGTAATAAAAGTAGAAATCGATCAAAGATTTGAAAAAATCTGACTCAGTATCAAGATACATAGAATTAAAATATTGAATTAGATAGGCAAACAAAAGAAAACTTAGTCCATCCACCGTACCCTGCTTTTCTTGAAAAGTCATAAAAGGTTAAATACTACAAAAAGAAATCAGCAGTATTCTCCTATTGATTCTAATTTCTTTAAACTCCGCTCAAAAATCTTGTTGTAATCATACCGCTATTTGGACAGTATGCATAGTCAATGATGAAAGGTGAAAACTGAGTTCAAAGATCTGTTTCTCACATTAATTTGTCCGTTGCAAGGGCTAAAAGCAGATAAAGGCGTATTACAGGCAGCAGATGAGCTACTTTCCATTTTTATTGTATACTATGGATAAACTGCTGTTAAGTTTTTATTTTGTTACTATTACCATATTTTGCCTCCTGTTTTATTATGTCACAGAAATGGTAGATAGATCTTCAGTGTTTTAAAGCTAACGAAACATTGTACTTCATTGCTGCTGAAACCTGGTGGTCAAGGGAGGACAGGATTCGGTTACGATCGTGGACGGAGCCGTAATCAGTTACTATTGGTTGCCTTTTACAGTTATACACATTTATTTTTAAAACAGTAATTCCAGACTCAGCAGTAAATAAAAAATACCACACGTTATTAAAGCAACTGTGTAATAATAGTGTTTTCGGTTCGTTACAGTTTAGCAAATCAGCATAAAATACAGAGCCACTGTGATCACAGCTGAAGGCCTTATGCGCCAAGAATGGCAAGAGCCACTGTGATCACGGCTGAAGGCCTTATGCGCCAAGAATGGCAATAAATTAAGAATTTTTAAGAACTCGCTGCAATTTACAACTTGCACGTATTGAGATATTAAAAGGTAAGTGGCCACAAACACAGCAGAAGGTTTCAGAGACCAGGAATGGCAGTAAATAAGGTTTTAAGGCTTACCGCTAAAACACAAATACCAATTATATATTTTTAAAGCAAATGACCATAATCACGTCTGAAGGTTCTACACGCCAGGAACGGCAATTATATAAAAAAATTTAAGAACCTGCTGTAAAGCAGCCAATACAATAGCAAAGGTTAATTTAAAAGGACAACAACTAATAACCAAACGGGTGAGATAAAACGATGGTAATCTTGGTAACACAACCGTTTAAAAACCTGCTGTAACGCCAAGAATGGCAATTATATAAAAAAATTTAAAACCTGCTGCAAAACAGCAAAAACAATCGCAAAAGTTAATTTAAAAAGACAAGAAACCGATCACATTTCAGGAACGGTAATAATATTTAAAAAATTAGAAATCTGCTGTAAAACAGGAAATACAAGAGCAAAGGTTAATTAAAAAAACAAGCAGCTTATCAAATGGTTCAAATGGCTCTGAGCACTATGAGACTTAACTTCTGAGGTTATCAGTCGCCTAGAACTTAGAACTAATTAAACCTAACTAACCTAAGGACATCACACACATCCATGCCCAAGGCAGGATTCGAACCTGCGACCGTAGCAGTCACGCGGTTCCAGACTGAAGCGCCTAGAACCGCACGGCCACACCGGCTGGCTAAGCAGCTTATCACCACAGGGGAATAAGATAATAAGATAATAAGACACAAGAACCAAGGAGCCACAGACAGTGCTCCATGAATTGATCTCTGAGAGGATTCGGCAACAAACTTTTTCGCGAGTGATGAGATAGGCAGCCAAGAGTTGCATTCACTTCACAAGATGGTAACTCAGACTATCGGCAGTCTAGGAATGACTAATGATAATCTTACTGGCGCTACCTGACGTCCGATAAACCAAATGCAACGTTGGAACAATACGCCAAAAGCACTCCACTCGCTGCTCTTCGCCTCGGTTACACTACGAGCAGCAACACGAACCCAAGTCACTGGAGAATCGCGACATATCTAAAATGGTGAAGGTTTCTGCACTTGGATTGACATGCACTCATCTTACCATGAGGTCGTGCACCCGCGTGACCACAACCCTTTCATGAGGCAGCCCATGCGCGCCACCAGCGGTCCCGGCATGTTCTCACACTGCGCGGACCTGGCGCCTCCTGAGTCCCCCACCGAACTCCGCACTCACACGACACGGGCCAAACAACCACGTCGTCCCAAATATGCGACAACAGTTACTACATATCGATAACCGCCGCTGCTGCCACTAGCGGACAGGCAACGCTTGCGAAACAAGTGGCGCCAGTCAACGCGAGAAGACAAACAACAGCAACAATGTCAACTAAACGATACGGTCTGGCCTCCAACAGAGGGCGGAAACCTGCCAACACAACCAAAGCGAGCCGCAGCACGGCTCAGCTGCATCACGCCGTTAAAGTTTTTCAGTCTGGGATTGGTGCCATTCTGCAATACCACGACTGTCCGGCGACGACAGCGGGAAACCACCATATACAGGGTGAGTCACCTAACGTTACCGCTGGATATATTTCGTAAACCACATCAAATACTGACGAATCGATTCCACAAACCGAACGTGAGGAGAGGGGCTACTGTAATTGGTTAATACAAACCATACAAAAATGCAGGGAAGTATGTTTTTTAACACAAACCTACGTTTTTTTAAATGGAACCCCGTTAGTTTTGTTAGCGCATCTGAACATATAAACAAATACGTAATCAGTGCCGTTTGTTGCATTGTAAAATGTTAATTACATACGGAGATATTGTAACCTAAAGTTGACGCTTGAGTACGTGTACCTCACCCCCCATGGTAATGTACATGTGCGTCAGTGAAAAAGACCAATAAAAAAGTGTTAGCATGTGGACGTAATGTGCTGTTCCAGTCTCTTCTGTACCTAAGGTCCATCACCGTTCCCTTTGGATCCCTACGTAATTCGGTGCTCTCCGATACACACGATCGAACAGCGGACGAGTGGTACTCAAGCGTCAATTTTAGGTCACAATATCTCCGGATCTAATTAACATTTTACAATGCAACAAACGGCACTGATTACGTATTTGTTTATATGTTCAGATGTGCTAACAAAACTAACGGGGTTCCATTGAAAAAAAACGTAGGTTTGTGTTAAAAACATACCTCCGTGCATTTTTTTATGGTTTGTATTAACGAATTACAGTAACCCCTCTCCTCACGTTCGGTCTGTGGAATCGATTCGTCAGTATTTGATGTGGTTCACGAAATATATCCGGCGGCAATGTTAGGTGACCCACCCTGTATACCAGACGGCGGAAAGTCCGCACACTGTACAACACGCAGCAACACAGACGTATTGTCTCAGCAGTGCTCTACCAATTCTTATGCCATGTGGACGTCAACTCAGTTCCAGTAACAGCATCCAGGATGTCAACGCCAAGTTACAACAGCTGTAGGCCAGTTTGCTCCTGGAGAGGATACAGCGGAATGGTACAGGCCAGCGGCGGTGCAACGCCATACTGGCTTGGCTTGGCTCTGAGCACTATGGGACTCAACATCTTAGGTCATAAGTCCCCTAGAACTTAGAAGTACTTAAACCTAACCAACCTAAGGACATCACACACACCCATGCCCGAGGCAGGATTCGATCCTGCGACCGTAGCAGTCCCGAGGTTCCGGACTGCAGCGCCAGAACCGCTCGGCCACCGCGGCCGGCAACGCCATACTGATAAGTGGCTCGCACTGAAAAGTACTGTGTTAATATGCCTACACTTCGTAATCACTGAAATAACATCACGTACCCTCTTAACCCACGAAGTTTCGTTTCGTTTCCCCCTCCCTTTCTGGGTGGTTAACTGTTTTTGTCATTGTTGTGACTTGGCAAGACAGCCAAGCCATTATGAGAGGAAGCCGAAAGGCACGCGTATAAGCTCACGCAGGCTGGCGTGAGGTCTGGAACAGTTAAAGGAATAGAGACTAGCAAATGACGTAGCTGAAGGCTATGCTAACTATCGTCTCGCCAAATGAGAGCGTAATTTGTCAGTGAACCATCGCTAGCAATGTCGGCTGTACAACTGGGGCGAGTGCTAGGACGTCTCTCTAGACCTGCCGTGTGGCGGCGCTCGGTCTGCAATCACTGATAGTCGCGACACGCGGGTCCGACGTATACTAACGGACCGCGGCCGATTTAAAGGCTACCACCTAGCAAGTGTGGTGTCTGTCGGTGACACCACAGTCATGCAGTGTAGTTATACTAAAATGAGAAATCCTGTAAAACGTGTGACCCAAATAAAAGTAATGTACAACACCTTGATGCAAAGTAAAAAAAGAAACAACATGGAACAAACGTATAAAGACTTTGAAGCTGCGTGTTAAAGAACCATTTCCAATTCTACATTTTGATTCTTTAACTCGCATATCTGGCCTTTGCAAACTTTCCACAAAGACACAATGAAATCAGTAGTGATGTGTTGTGCAGACGCCTTAAGTTTGTGTCTCTGGAGCTCGTCAGTGGTAGCATGTAGATCTCTCGCGAGTTCGCGGTCGCTTCCAAACGATAAGAACAGCAGATGGTACCGGACCATGATGGCGAGTGTGTTCGAATGTGTTCTGGGGTTACTGAGCCAAGTGTTCCTTGCAGTTCAGAGCTGGCTGTTGCAGCTGTACATGTGGTGAGGTCGTCTCAGTTATTTGGCGCGGTTGTTAACAGGCAACGTTTCCAGTCATTTCGCTCATCTGATATTAGTATTTTCAATCATGTTGTGATCATTTTGCGTGTTTAAATTATAATGAATTGTGAGCCTGTTCTGGTAGTTGGACATGAGATATTACGGAGGCATAGGGATCACTGGTTTTTCGTCCGTTGGAAACTAATTATAGAATCGTGCCATAGTTATTCAATTCAAAGTCTTACCCGCTTAATTTTATCATCGACTCTTACACTTTATGTTAAACAGTGCGTTAGTGGGAATCGTATAAAGAAAATCGACATTATTTTAATTGCTACAATTTCGACTCATATTTCACGCGAATTTTGGCTCCCGCACTGCTAAGTAATTTATTAAATTATACAGGGTGATTCAAAAAGAATACCACAACTTTAAAAATGTGTATTTAATGAAAGAAACATAATATAACCTTCTGTTATACATCATTGCAAAGAGTATTTAAAAAGGCTTTTTTCACTCAAAAACAAGTTCAGAGATGTTCAATATGGCCCCCTCCAGACACTCGAGCAATATCAACCCGATACTCCAACTCGTTCCACACTCTCTGTAGCATATCAGGCGTAACAGTCTGGATAGCTGCTGTTATTTCTCGTTTCAAGTCATCAATGGTGGCTGGGAGAGGTGGCCGAAACACCATATCCTTAACATACCCCCATAAGAAAAAATCGCAAGGGGTAAGATCAGGGCTTCTTGGAGGCCAGTGATGAAGTGCTCTGTCACGGGCTGCCTGGCGGCCGATCCATCGCCTCGGGTAGTTGACGTTCGGGTTTCATAACTAACCTTTTTCGTAGGACTCTCCATACAGTTGATTGTGGGATTTGCAGCTCTCTGCTAGCTCTGCGAGTCGATTTTCCTGGGCTGCGAACAAATGCTTGCTGGATGCGTAATACATTTTCATCACTCGTTCTCGGCCGTCCAGAACTTTTCCCTTTGCACATACACCCATTCTCTGTAAACTGTTTATACCAACGTTTAATACACCACCTATCAGGAGGTTTAACACCATAGTTCGTTCGAAATGCACGCTGAACAACTGTCGTCGATTCACTTCTGCCGTACTCAATAACACAAAAAGCTTTCTGTTGAGCGGTCGCCATCTTAGCATCAACTGACGCTGACGCCTAGTCAACAGCGCCTCAAGCGAACAAATGTACAACTAAATGAAACTTTATAGCTCCCTTAATTCGCCGACAGATAGTGCTTAGCTCTGCCTTTTGTCGTTGCAGAGTTTTAAATTCCTAAAGTTGTGGTATTCTTCTTGAATCACCCTGTACTACGTAATTGTCATCCATTGTTCGTGTGATGCCATCTTACACATTGCTGTTGCGAGGAGTCCCTTTTATCTAGTTAATATTTGCCCATGACGCAGGAAATGAAATCAGTTCATACACAGTTCTCACACATTAATAGTGATAAATAGCCCACTCTGCTGCGTGCACGATTTTCGTATCGGGAAAAGTTGATTTTTGGTCGCTGGTACTAGGTTTGCTGTGTTGTTGTTGGAGATATTCTGCAGTGTATATGCGCACATGTCTCCAGAAAGTAACTTGCACAGAGCATGATATTAATGCCGAAGACCACATCATTGTCCCATTGCTCTGGTGAAGCGTCAACAACAACTAAACATTTTTAGATAGAGGTATTGTCATTAGAGTCTAGGAGTACCATACAACTACACGACGGTTGGCTATAACCTGACCAGTTGTACACTCTATAGTTCGGGTTTCATGCGTGATTTTTCTTCTGTTTGATGTCTAATTATACAAGCCATTACTGCGAATTTCTAATTGAGTAGCTTATTGTATGTTCAACTGTGATTATTTCCTTTTCTAATTTTCGAAGTCAGATTGTGTTACAAAACTGATTATGCACATACACAAGAACAGAATCAATAAATCATGGCTTTGTCCCACTATTTGTCTTCATAGACGAGTTGTAAGACATTAGGCCATTTGCAACTTTAATTTTCTCTAAACATCGAAGAATATCCACGTTCGGCTTCCACCCATAAAAATAAGAGCAAAATGGTATTACGCTGTCAACAGAAGTATCCCAACAAACTCAACAGTACTGCTCATTCATCTGGAAGAGTCTTCACAGTTCACTTGCAATATCTTTGACATGCAAGAACACTAGTCACTATGGGGGAATGCAAACATGTACGGTCGCCCATCAGTAGGAATTATCTATTATCCAAAGAACATCGCCCAATACAAAACACAGACGGATCTTCTTTACTCAGATGAAGAACCTTACTGGAACCTGAATAACAATGGTGTCAACTAGGAAAATGAACATACTGAATTTTGTACATTATCAAAACGGGGCAGGAGCGAAGATTTCTGGATGTACATGGCAACACACCACCACTAACTACAACGAATTAGTAATTATAATAAGAAATATGCATTCTTTCTCAAGAGAACCGTAACGTGAGTTCTACCGTCCTGTCGGCAAAGAAATAATTCAATGGACATTTTCTTAGATAAATTGTATATTCAGGACTGAAGTGTGCCGCGCGGGATTATCCGTGCGGTCTGGGCGCTGCAGTCATGGACTGTGCGGCTGGTCCCGGCGAAGGTTCGAGTCCTCCCTCGGGCATGGGTGTGCGTGTTTGTATTTAGGATAATTTAGGTTAAGTAGTGTGTAAGCTTAGGGACTGATGACCTTAGCAGTTAAGTACCATAAGATTTCACACACATTTGAACATTTTTGACTGCAGTGTACTTACTATTGGTAAATTGCGTTTCTTTTCTGTTATGTGACGTAAATGTATAAAAATGTTCTTTATTTCTTAACTAAAATATTGTAATTAAAACGAATCCTCTGGACTATTCTGTTAAACTGCAGATTTTTCTTCGTCATGATAAAATTGTGACCTGAAAATATATTGCTCCTGGTTACGTCTTACAACCCACTATCTGATTTCAAATGGTTCACCACTGCGGTGACAAAAGTCACGGGATCCTCTAACATCGTATCGGCCTTCCTTTTGCCCGGTGTAGTGCAGCAAATGGTTCAAATGACTCTGAGCACTATGGGACTTAACATCTGAGGTCATCAGTCCCCTAGAACTTAGAACCTAAGTAACCTAAGGACATCCCACACATCCATACCCGAGGCAGGATTCGAACCTGCGACCGTAGCAGTCGCGCGGTTCCAGACTGAAGCACCTAGAAGCGCTCGGCCAAACCCACCGGCCCATCTGCTTTCAGAATCTTTCGCCGTAATGTAATCCAGCTGAAATCTCCGCGTGTCTTCAGGCCGTTATGAAGTATAAACTCCTTATCCTGTGATGTTTGATAATGTAGTCACTGTAAGAATTTCAGAAATAAAGTTGTTAAGTTTCTTGTCAGAAGTTGAAAATATTTTTAATAATCATTTTGTAAATCTTGTGGATGTAGTAGGATTCAGGTGTTCATTAGAAGATGCTAGGCTGTTAATGGAAGAGGTCGTACCTATGCAATTTGATACAATTGAAATCTCACCCACTTCTCCCTCTGAAATTAGGAAAATAATAAACTTGCTTAAAAGTAAAAACTCACTTGAAATTGATGGCATTTCCAGCAAAATACTAAAAGCTTGTTCTCAACAGATAAGTAAGATTCTCAGCCACCTGTGTAATAGCTCTCTCGAACAGGGCATTTTCCCTGATAGACTGAAATATGCTATTGTTATACCTTTGCATAAAAAAGGGGATGGATCTGATGTCAACAATTACCGTCCAATCTCCCTTCTAACAGCTTTATCAAAATTTTTGAGAAAGTAATGTGTTCAAGAGTAGCTTCACATATCTGTAAAAATGAAGTACTAACAAAATGTCAGTTTGGTTTCCAGAAAGGTTTTTCAAATCAAATTTTGAATGATCTGAATAACCGAACACCACCCATTCGGATTTTTTGTGATCTCTCAAAGGCTTTTGATTGTGTGAATCATGAAATTCTGCTAGACAAGCTCAAGTATTGCAGCATGAGTGGGACAGTGCACAAATGGTTTAATTCGTACCTAACTGGAAGAGTGCAGAAAGTTGAAGTAAGCAATTCTCATAATATGCAAAGATCAGCACATTCCTCAAACTGGGTAACTATCAAGAATGGGATTCCACAAGGGTTGGTCTTGGGTCCTTTGTTGTTCTTAATATATATTAATGACTTCCAATTCTATATTCATGAAGAGGCAAAGTTACTTCTCTTTGCTGATGATACAAGTATAGTAATCACCCCTGACAAACAAGAATTAACTGATGAAATTGTCAATAATGTCTTTCAGAAAATTACTAAGAGGTTCCTTGTAAACAGACTCTCACTGTATTTTGATAAGACACAGTACATACAGTTCTGTACAGTAAATGGTATGACGCCATTAATAAATATAGACCTTAATCAGAAGCATATAGCTAAGGTAGAATATTGATGAGAGATTAAATTGGAAGAAACACATTGATGATCTGCTGAAACGTTGGAGTTCAGCTACTTATGCAATAAGGGTCATTGTAAATTTTGGTGATAAACATCTAAGTAAATTAGCTTATTAAGCCTATTTTCACTCGTTGCTTGCATATGGCATCATATTATGGGGCAATTCATCACTGAGGAATAAAGTATTTATTGTACAAAAGCGTGTAATCAGAATAATAGCTGGAGTCCACCCAAGATCATCCTGAAGACATTTATTTAAGGATCTAGGGATATTCACAGTAGCTTCTCAGTATATATACTCTCTTATGAAATTTGTTATTAACAACCAAACCCATTTCAAAAGTAATAGCAGTGTGCATAACTACAATACTAGGAGAAAGGATTATCTTCACTATTCAAGATTAAATCTAACTTTGGCACAGAAAGGGGTGAATTATATTGTCACTAAAGTCTTTGGTCACTTACCAAATAGTATCAAAAGTCTGACAGATAACCAACAAGTATTTAAGAAGGAATTAAAAAAATTTCTGAATGACAACTCCTTCTACTCCATAGAGGAATTTTTAGATGTAAATTAAGAAAAAAAAGAAAAAAATATTTAAAAAATTTAAAACAAAAACAAAAATATGAAAAAGTTGCTATATTAACTTAACTATGTTGTTAAATTAACTTACTTATGTCATGTATTGGAAAATTTGACTCGTTCCACATCATTACGAAATATCGTATACATGATCCATGGAACTAGTATTAATCTAATCTAATCTAATCTTAAAAGCTCTAGAACGAACCATTCGATTCCGTAAAACCGATTTTCTATCTTACCCGTACTACGACACGGGATAGTGACAGCAATTTCAGCCGGTCGGAGTGACCGAGCGGTTCTAGGCGCTACAGTATGGAACCGCGCGACTGCTGCGGTCGCAGATTCGAATCCTGCCTCGGGCATGGATGTGTATGATGTCCTTAGGTTAGTTAGGTTTAAGTAGGTCTAATTTCTAGGGGACTGATGACCTCAGAAGTTAAGTCCCATAGTGCTCAGAGCCATTTAAACACCAATTTCCTCCAGCGGAATTTTCCTGTTTTGCTAAAGATAACAGTGCCTTACTCGCACCGGTCCGTTTGGAGAATGGCGGACGACCGTGTGAGGGAAGGGCTGGCGCAGCGCTTGGAGCGGACAGGTGTTGGTTGGCGGCGTTTCCCGCGGGACAGCTTTACGGCAGCAGTTTTGCTCGCCTCGGGCAGAAGTGGCTGGTCTTGAGAAACGCCTCGCCGCGCCGTCTCGATGTTTACGGCCATCCCTCAGAGTGCCTTCCGCGTTTGATGGGTTGCCGCCTGCAACGCACCTGGGTCGCCCGTAGCGCCGGTCGCCGTAAAACGGATAAAAATGTGTCTCCGACTCAATGGAACGCGAATAAACTGTTGCTTCTGACTACGGCGCAGATGATACTACACAGATTAGGGGTCCACAGTTCTGAATTCAAATTCTGCTACGATTTCTGCGCAGATTCTCCGAGGCACACAATTTCTCAAAAAGATATGCAGATGAGGATTTCAGGTACGTTCTAAACGATACGTATGACTCGATCTCCACTGAAGGTCATCAAAATTACAACTCCGTAAAGGTGGCAGGTAACAACCATTAAATAGCACGAAGTGTACATGACTGGCTATTCAAATGATTAGCATTTCAACGCAATCTCACGAAGTAGGCTGGACTTACGCTAAAAGATGAACAATACAGGGTGTAAATTTTAAGTTGACAGACCAGAAAAACTCGAAAAATAAGCTTCATACGAAAAAATGTGTAGAATCCAAAGATGATTATTTTCGAGAGGGACATCTGCTGGTGCTAAAATTAGCCCACCACCCCAGCCCCCTGGGGATGGTGCGTGAGGCAACTTTAAAATTTCAAATGGGAACCCGTATTTTTTTATTGCAGAATCATATTCTGCATAAAAAACTACGGACATTTGTTTTGATTCTTGGTAATTGGCACCGTAATTCAAGAAAATCCATGTTCTCTTTTTGTGTGGAAAATAGTTACAGATAAATAAAAAATACTTATTTATTTCGTAAATTTTGATTCACTGAAACTAAAAATCTCCCTCTTTCCCCATAAGGTGGGGTTTGAGAGAGAGGAATTAGAGTTTTACAAATGTTGACACAAATATTAATTTTTTCCGCAGATTCGAATAAGTTTTGCTTGTTTCTTGATCAACATTTGTAAGACTCTAATTCCTCTCTCTCAGACCCCACCGTATGGGGAGAGAGGGAGATTTTTAGTTTTAGCGAATCAACATTTACGAAGTAAATAACTATTTTTTATTTTTCCGTGACCATTTTCTACGCAAAAATGAGAACATGGATTTTGTTGAATTACAGCGCCAACTACCAAGAATGAAAACAAATGTTTAAGACAAAATGTACGTAGTTTTTTATGTAGAATCTGATTCTTTAATAAAAAATGGTGGTTCCCATTTGAAATTTTAAAGTTGTCTCCCGCCCCACCTCTAGGGGCTGGGGTGACGGGCTAATTGTGGAACCAGCAGATGTCCCCCTCTAAAATAATCTGGATTCCACATGTTTTTTAGTGTGAAGCTTATTTTTCGAGTTATTCTGGTTTGTCAACTTAAAATTTACACCCTGTATAGGTTGACAGGACGTTTATTTGCGCATAGTTTCAGAATAAGTAGAAATTTCGTGTTACGAGAGCGAAGCAGTGAAATTTGTAAAATAGTCGATTTTCACAGGAGTGACAGTAGTATCTCTGAATTTTTTGTATCTTTGGCTCCGTTGTAGAGCGGAGGGTAGTCAAGTGTTGGACACGGAGTAAGCTGCAGAATGTGTAGCGTAGTGCGTATTGAAGGAGGATTTAGCTGAAGGAAATCGTTAGAAATTATTAATGTGATGGAAGGACTTACAGACGCACCATTTATGGAACATCGAGAATGGATATGCGTTATTGATTTATTTTTAAGGTAATAATTTTTTTGCTGGGACGTACTGAGAATGGTAGCGATTCTTGCAACAGAACAGTCCACCTCTCCACCTCAGTTTAATTCATTTCAATTTGCATAATTGTAAAGGCATTGCCTTGCAGGACCTTTGAACAGAGAGTAATTTTTTTTGTTTTCTGTATGTTTTATGTTCTTATGAAATAAGAGTGTAAAAGACTGCATTGTCATTATAATGGACTGATTACTGCTATCAATTGAAGTAAGAAGTTTTTTTAGTGTGAGAAAATAATCTCACTCTCTCTCCCAGTAGTTTAGTTTTGCTTTAGCAAATTTTAGCTGGCGCGATTTCCATTTTTCATGCTGTGCTGTTCTTGCTGATTGTGCCGTAATTTTTCAGGTGAGATTCTTTTCACAATCTGTTGGTTCTTTCGTTTCTCATCTCACCTTTCCATTGCGCAAATTCTAAGAAATTTCTATGTAATTCAGATTTTTGATGGGCCATTGAATTGTGTGTATTTCATAGTGTTGCTACGTAATCTCAGTGTTTCATTCTTTTGGGCAGAGTACAGTTTGATTTTGGTAGTGGTTTTTGAGTAACAGTTTTGATTTAATTTCCTGCACAGTGAATGCCAGTTAGTTTTCTCTTTATGTAAATCTGAGCATTGATACACCCTTTTCGCAATAGCAATTTCAGTTCAGTATTTTTATAACATAGAAAAGTACATTCAGTTTTGATTAAAAAAACAGGCAAACATTTTTATACACATGAACGAACTAATGATCGAGTCAGAGCAAATATCTTTGAATGCCATCTACATTCTATATTCATTGCCTGAGAAAAAGAACTGAAGCACCCGGGATGGGAGGTGGAAACTATATGAAGCTTCTCCGAATGAGAGGGTGTGCGAGTTTTTTCAATGATTACAAATTCGAGTGAAACGTATAAACTACTTGGCAACACGAGCCCTTTTATCAGTATGAAGTCTGGCCCTGATGCATGCACTGATTCGATAAGGAAGGGGTCATACAGCGGTTTTATCTTATCCTGGAGCAACATGGCCAATAAATGTTGTAACTGGCCTTTAATACCCCGGATACTAGAGCTCGAATGGACTGGACTTCCAAGTTGGTCCTACACATGTTCGACCGGGGACACATCTGGCTGTCTTATTGGCCACAGGAGTACCTCCACATCACGCAGACAGTTCAAAGAGACACGTGCCAGGTGTGCAGCAGTTCAAAAACGGCACCGCGATAACGTCACACGATAGATAACACATGCAGACGCAAGATTTTCGTGATGCATCTTTGTGACGTCAGAGTTCCCTCAATCACCAGCAGCCGTCACCTTGTCATGCCCGTTGGCTCCCTACACCGTGATGCCAGGAGTAATACTTACGTGCCTCTTCAAAGCACTGGAAGAATGGGACATTTCCATAGGTCGCCGCCATATTCGCCAACGATGGTCATTCAGGATACTGCAGAACCGTGATTTAGCGCTGAACACAATGAGACGCCACTCGTCAGCAGTCCCTGACTCTTGGGCCCGCATCTCGTGGTCGTGCGGTAGCGTTCTCGCTTCCCACGCCCGGGTTCCCGGGTTCGAATCCCGGCGGGGTCAGGGATTTTCTCTGCCTCGTGATGGCTGGGTGTTGTGGGCTGTCCTTAGGTTAGTTAGGTTTAAGTAGTTCTAAGTTCTAGGGGACTTATGACCACAGCAGTTGAGTCCCATAGTGCTCAGAGCCATTTGAACCATTTGAACCTGACTCTTGGTCACGGCACCCGTTCGTGATGTGGTGTTTACGATATCCTAAGCATGGAACGGTAATTCCCCTGCTGCTGCCAGCCTCCAACTAATGGTGCGGGGTAACACAGAATGTTGCAGGAAGTCTACGACTATTCCTCGGATGGCAGCTGCAGATCTCAAGGAGTTACGGCCTACTTGGTTAGACTTCCTCGACCAGAACCATGAGGACGAGCATGCCTGCCCCCGCATTCCCATGCAGTCCAACACTGGGCCACTGTCACATCCGAATGCCCCACATATCTGCATATTGCGCGATTCGTCCAAGTGGCAAAATGGAGAGAACAAATACGCCTCTTTCAAAAAAATGGTACAAATGTTCTGAGCACTATGGGACTTAACTGCTGTGGTCATCAGTCCCCTAGAACTTAGAACTACTTAAACGTAGCTAACCTAAGGACATCACACACATCCATGCCCGAGGCAGGATTCGAACCTGCGACCGTAGCGGTCGCGCGGTTCAATACTGTAGCGCCTAGAACCGCTCGGCCACTCCGGCCGGCACGCCTCGTTCACAATGCGATATTGCAGTGCCTGTGTTATTCTGATTACGATGCGAAGTTCCTTTAGACATGCATGCATGTCTAAAGGAAAAGGCACTGGGGCGACTACAGCCGTTATGAAGTACATTAAATGCATTGGTAATTGCGAATAAGGACAACCATCAGCTGTAGAATGGAATGACGACAATGAAAATTTGTGCCGGACCAGGACTCGAACCCGAATTTCCCGAGTATCGCGAGCGGTCGCCTGACCATTTGGCTATCCGTGCATGACTCAGAGCCAGGTCCAAACTTCCGTATGTTGTCAACCGTGCGTCTACGAACTGTACTCGTACATCCATTATGTATATTCCTTTGGATATCGCATGCATGTCCAAAGGAACTTGGCATCGTAATCAGAATAACACAGGCACTGCACTGTATTATTTCTCTGCCGATACCGGGCAAGCGACATTCAATTACAACGTCTGACCTATACGGTAATGTTCATAATGGATATACAAGTACATGGTTGACGACACGTGGAAGTTTGAAATGAGAATAAAATCAAGACCCTAAGATGTCCACAGGCGTTAATATTCATCAACGGGGACAATTGAAAATGTGTGCCCCGACAGGGACCCGAACCCGGGATCAGCTGCTTACATGACAGGCGCTCTATCCATCTCAGCCGCCGAGGGCACAGAGGATAGTGCGACTGCAGGGATTTGTCCCTTGCACGCTCCGAACTTAATATCCGAAAGAACAGATATCATCTTCATATACGTGGAATTTTGGGTCGGGCTGCGAGACTTGCACGCATGCAGCGAGGACGTCCTGTTTACGTCCCATCCGCGCGGTCACGAGTGCCCGTAGTTGTTTACTACTGCGTTGTCGCTAGTTTAGAGTCCATCACTACCGACGGAATTGGCACATTCATACAGACAAACCACCATCAAGATCAGTTTTCAACCCGATCATGCACGTCAGCGAGCTTTTGAAGTGGAACGTTTTTTACATGAACGACGTTAAAATTTATCCGTAGGACATAATTGGTATCCATCTCTCTATCACGAGCAGTGTTGTCTACGTCAAGTTAGTAAGTGACGAGGCGTGCAACAGAATCGTGCGCGCACATGCGAACAACCTTAAATTCAAACATTCTGATGGCCATATTGGGGCGGTCTCTATCTATCATGCGGGGCTTGGCCTCCGTACGATACGAGTCTTCGAACTCCAGTTCGGCCGGCCGCTGTGGACATGCGGTTCTAGGGGCTTTAGTCTGGAACCGCGTGACCGTTACGGTCGCGGGTTCGAATCCTGTCTCGGGCATGGATGTGTGTGATGTCCTTACGTTAGTTAGGTTTAAGTAGTTCTAAGTTCTACCGGACTGATGACCACAGATGTTAAGTCCCATAGTACTCAGAGCCATTTGAACCATTTTTTTAAACTCCAGTTCGAAGTACCACCGGAAGTCACCGCGGCTTTCCCGCCTTACGGCTGAGTGGTCAGCCACATGGTCGAAAAACATTCCCGGTTCTTAACGGGATACGACATAGCAAAATTGAACTGACCAAACATGTACCTTCCTATCTTGTCATCAGCGGATGTAGGGCGATCATTATGTATGACGGACAGCCACGCGCTTGCTCCGGTTGTGGCCAAGAAGGACACTTCAGGTAGGATTATCTTCGACGACGGCTTGCTCAAATCCCGACAGGTGAATCCATGCCTCCTTCTACGGTGACGACCCTTTCTCTCAATTATGCCGGGGTTGCTTGGCGGCCACCTTTTCCGATGCCAACCACATTCGTCCGGTAGCCGCCCCTCATAGCGAGGCCACGATAGTTTCTGCAGTACCGGATCCGGCCACTACAACGGCGCCCCTCCTGAGGACAATCACCGACCGACCTTGCAAGAAAGCTCGGATGACAGGATGGGTTGTGCCGACAGCAGGGTTTCTTCCAGACACCGGAGCAGCTGAAGAGATCCACCCACTGAAACACACGTCCGTAACAGTGTTCCCCACGGAAACACAAGAGACGGGGGCGTGCTCCATGGGACGAGTGGTTGCAGCGAACGTCTGACATGGACTGTGGACAATCCAACGACGGTACCGACAGTACAGGGGCCGCAGTAACATCCCATCCAACGGATCGCCATGGTGACGGCTTCAGACCTTCCAATCCAACAGAACAGCAGGATCACATGCAGTCAGCTGCTGCCTATTACCAGCCAGTAGCGCCGAAGGAGTCTGCGCCGAGTGCCGCAGCAGCCACCAACTGCCACCAACAGCCGATGGTTTTTCATGGCGACTGGACGGACGACGGTGAGAAAACCTCCTTGCCCATCGTGTCGGACGACACGAGGGGGAATTCACACCACCAGTGTTGATCCTTTTCCACCATCAGTGGCAGCGATGAGACAGCCTGACGTTACTTGCACACCCTCCTTACAATGGTGTTGATGGACAACACAGGTGCTATGGTAAGACCTCAAACTTCTCATGTTGCCACTGTAAACATCAACACTGTATGGACGCTCGCTAAGTTATCCTTGCTTCAGGATATGTTGAATTCTGCTTCCATCGATATAGCCCTTCTCTAGGAGGTGTAAGTCGACGACTTCCCAGGCATGTACGGTTATGACGCGTCTCTCCAGCTTGCCCCACAGACAGCGCCGTCGCTGTACTTCTTCGGGAAGGGATAGTGGCGGAAGATATCCTCTTTTTCCCTGGGGCAAGAGGAATGGCACTCACAGTACTGGGTGTCCGCCTTATCAATATCTACGCACCTTCCGGGACAGACAACGCCACGAAAGTTCACGATTCTTTACGGAAGTCGTTGCCCCGCTCTTCCAAGGCCGCCACGACCATCTGGTGTTTGGAGGTGACTACATTTGCGTACTGGCTCACAGAGACCAACTTCCGCGACATAATCCGTGCCCAGAACTCGAGACGCTAATCTGAAACCTGCAGATGGTGAACACTTGCGAACATCTTCACGGCCACCGACCGGGATTCACACACTTGACGAGTCACTCTTCCAATCGCATCCACCGGATTTATGTCTCACGCTATCTTGCCGCTGGGACACTGGATGCGGAACTGCGGCTTGCAGCTTTCTCGGAGTACTCAGCTCACATCTGTGCCATCACCCTACGGCGACAACAAGTATGGGGAAGCCGCAGCCCGTGGAAATTAAACGTCGCTAACCTATTGTACCCGGATTGTCGCTAAGCCGTTGAGGATACCTGGCATTCGTGTGAAAATCGCGTCCGTGCATATCCCACATATATTCGCTGGTGACTGGAGTGCGCCAAACCCGCACTGAAGCGAACATTGATAACCTACGGTCGCGACAACGCTCTTTGGCGTAGGCATACACTATTTTTACTTCAGGGTACTGCGAGACTGCGATGCTATTGCGCCGTCTCCGGAATGACAAACGGCGGTCCCCCGTGCTAAGGCTTGATCATCGCTAATATGCGTCGCCACCTGGAGGGGGTGGTCATCCGCTCGAGGACGCAGGATCGGATAGTGAGCGAACGCCCATCAGCGAACGTCCGTCTATGTTCCACGTACTTCGTAAACATAAACGACGCCAAAGAGCGCTGATACACTTCATCGACACGGACGGTCGTCGCCTCACTAGGCGACAAGACATAAGCACAGCGTTCTACGATCATTATTCCCAGCTCTATTCAGCTCAGACTCCTGATCCGACAGAGGACGTCTCTCAGACGATTTACAGCACCGTCAACCCGGCGATGGAAGCGGCCTTGATGGAAGAAATTACGAGAGAAGAAGTGATCGACGCCATTAGAAAAGAAGCTGTAAACAAGCCTCCGGATCCCGATGGCCTCCCCTGGGAATTTTACCGGAGTTTTCAATATTTATTAGCCACCCGATGGACGGACATCTGTCGTGAACTGCTATCCTCAGAAGTGCCGCTCCCTGCAGCCCTTGTAGAAGGGATGATTATTCCTACTCACAAACCGTCCGGCGGCTCACGACTGCGGTACTACCGCCCTCTGACGCTATTGAATTGCGATTTTAAGATCTTTTCTCGACTGTCGGATACACCAGACCTTGCAACACGTCATTAGGAGGTGCCAATAATATTCAAACAGCACTTAGTGAATGTCGTAACTTGGTCTCACTGGCGAGGGCATATCGTCTGAAGGGTGCCCTGGCGGTAATCGATTTCAGTCAAGCTTTCGATCGCGTGGACCACGACTCTGTGTAAGCGGTCCTCCAACAAATGCGGTACCCACAGGCATTTGTCACTGTCGTCATGCGACTACTCAGTGGCGTGACATCCAGGGTGATCGTCAACGGCTGACCCCCGCAGTCCCTCACTATTTCCGTATCGATACGCCAAGGATGCCCTCTGTCCACTTTACGCTGTGGCCATGCAACCACTCCTATGCGGCCTGCGCCAACGACTAACGGCTATGACGTTACGAGGCCACACTTTTCCGATGTAAAGCATACGCTGACGACCTGGTGATTGTCATCCGCAACGGCGACGACACCGCTAGCGCACTGAATTGGATAGCGACATACAGCATAACTACTGGTAGTCGTATCAACGTCGCAAAATCGGTGGCGATGAATTTCGGGGACGGAGTGTCTGAGGACAGCGTCACCCCCTTACAGTTCAGAGATACTTTGAAATGCCTCGGCATTGATTTCACAGACGATATACGACGAACCGCTGCTCACAACCTTCGACAGCTTTTACGAAATGTTCGGACTGGGATAGCCAACAACCGCCTACGACCCCCGGACACCGTCCGACGGACCCGGATCGGGGAGGGTTTGGCCTTTCTCACGTTCATGACAGAGCGATCGCCCTTTCTGTGAGCGCGGACTGTCTGACGAGTTGTTATTAGAACTAGAGCCGCCCTCCCTCTCGCCACCTGTGCCGATACACAAAGTCCCCTCCTCATTCTTCTACATCGGTGTCTTTTACCTCGAACTCAGTTACGTTCGAGTAGATTTACCAGCGTCTCGACTGGCGACGGCAAAGACTGTTGATCGTGTCCTGCAGCGTGGACGACCCGATAACATCGTGGAGAGGAAGCACCCGAACGTCAGCTGGCGAGTAGTGTGGAGAACGACTCACCACGTAACACTGGACACTGACGTCACGGCGATGTGGTATATTACTGTCAACGGTAAGCAAATGACCATATCAAAGCTACATGCGATCCATATGGTACATTCACCCATGTGCACGAGCTGTGGCGTTCAAGACAACGATGAACACCGTCTGAGCTGTGGCGAATCTACAGCAGTGTGGCACTTAGTGAAGCAAATATCAGCGTACTTCCTTCGAGTGACGCCGGACCGTATCGAACCCAAGACTATCTTATTCCCGGAAGAGACCTATTACCCACGCACGAAAACTAATGCCGTGACGTGGCTTCGTGGACATACAGTGCATTATTTGTTTCAAGACAGCACTAAGGACACTTTAGACTTTTGGAACTATTTGTAGGAACGACATTGCAAATCTTCCGTAACCCAAAGTATCGACAATATTTTTCCAATTATTAGCCGAGTGCGTTCCACAACCCTCCACGGAGCTGTATCATCACGGGTAAGAGAAGATAAAATTATAAGACAATGATAGAACACTATACGATACAACGTGGAATCTACCTTGGTCATTGCGAGAAGTCATACGTGGATGATAAAGCAGATGGAGAGTTTCGTAGTGACCCCTCGCACTGTGTAGCAGTATTTGCCCCCTTTCCTCTTCTGACCCCAGTGCGGAAGGTTGTTCGCGGTTTTTGTTTCCCATCCGGTGCAAGGTGTAGTACTGGTTAACGGTGGTGCGGATTCCACTCTTAGTCTTTATTTAATGTCTTCTTTAGCCTCACACTTTGCTCTCTTTCTTTCTGCCCTTTTCTGCAACTGTAAGCATGTTTACAGTTAATGTGCATCTTCAATTCGACGCAAAGGGTGTATTTATTAGTTTCAGTTATTTACTGCTTAAAATATTAATTAATTAATTAAAATAACAAAAAACATTCAAAACAATAAAACCATTGCATCCCTTGTACCACATACCTAGGAATGGGAGGGAGGAGACATTGTGGCCAGGCCTCGGGTTGCGACCCCTGTCCACCTTACCTCCGCCACCCCACGACCTGATCCAAAGAAACAAAATAGAAGGTAAGGCCAACGGTCGCGATAAGCGAGAAATCCTGGTTCGAGTTCCGATAGGGCATGAGTTTTCATTGTCGTCATTCCATTCTGCAGCTGATTGTTGTCCTTATTGGCAATTGCGAATACATTTAATGTCTATCAAAATCTGTCAGTAGCTGTCCAAACGAGTACCCGACGCCTCAGTGTCCTTACAGCGATCACTCAACACCTGACAGTGTTCGCCGCCTTTACGTACCCTGTTAAGCCTGCTAACAACGCCAAACATTGTTCATTGGGACTCATTTGGAAGCGGGACTGATCACTGAAGACAACTGTAGTCCAGCCGCACGGAGGGTGACTGTCAGGTCGATATATCTTCGCTGCCCAGGGCATCTCATCTAATTGGCTTTTCACTACATACCGGTTCTCCAAAGGTTCCTATAATGCTCGTTACTGGGATACTTCCTACCCTGGCGTTGAAATAACCCATCGTTATAATCTGATCAGTAGGAATTTGTTTACTCTTCTTCAGAGAAGATTCTAGACTCATCCTTTTTTCCTTCTTCTGGCGTATATTCGCTTATAATAGTGGCGCTGCCTCTTCTTAGTCTGACTGTGAGTATTCTTTCGCAATCTGTGATCTCTTTTTCGCATCTCTTATGAAGGAGTAATGCCGCACCTCTGTCTGCTCTTTCATTTTGTTCGACTCGACTGTAGTAGAACATAAAGTAATAGCCTACATATTTATTACCTCTTCTTTTCTTTCTCGTTTCTCTGATTGCTACAGCATCAATATTCATGTCTTTTAGTATGTTTGGTAATTCTATCACTTCTTGGGAAATTCCTCTACCACTTCACGTTGCTACTTTGATATATCCGTTGACCCGTTTTTCTTTGTCCTTTTTTGATAGCTTTGTCACTGACGTTTGAGGCCATCCTGTTTCCGGGGCTCCTTGGCGTACTAGGAGCACTATGTGTTTTCCGAGAGTTCGTTACCAGCCATGTACTCAACCCTCTTTCTGGGAGGTCCAGGATTTTCTTACAGGGTCATCCCTCTTAGCCGATATAGTCTGGTGTTTAAAGGTGCCGGAGAACTCGTGTTCCACCCTCTTCCGTTGATTACACAACGAACAGTCACTGTGAGCCACGTATTGAGCAGAGGTCATGTGACTCATGTCTTGTTGGATGTGGGAGTAGATTTTGTTGGCAGAGCTGCCTTGAATTCTTCTGATTCATTCACCAATTTCTGTCGACGTTTATCAGAGTTCTGATTCTAAACTGGCTCTGGGATCATTTGCCAACCTTTGGTCTAGTGGCTAGCGTTGCTGTCTCTGGATCGTGGGATACCAGGATGGGGATTTTCTCCACCCGGGGATTGGGTGTTTGTGTTGTCCTCATCATTTCATTAATTATGAAAGTAGCGAGATTGGACTGAGTAACGATTGGGAATTTGTGTGGGTGCTGGTAACCGCTCAGTTGAGCGCCCCACAAACCAAACATCATATTCATCATCACCTTATACCGCCGGGTCGAAAAACACGAGAGTGGACCAACGGAAGACGGAAGAAGTCAGACACCTGTAAATGGAAGCAATGTCAGCTAACAACTCATATGGTTGCCACCCACACAGTCCCTAGAAGGTAGTCTCCTAGGGGGACTACGCTTTGTCAGGAACCTTACCAACTGACAAGTCTGGAATGGGCGACCCTGCTAGGAGTATTGGTCCCACCATCATAGCTCAGTGGATCATTGAGAAACACAAACCTCCCCACCAACATTAAGGTGTCAATCCATGGGGAAGTACATGGAATATGGGGGGTATGAATACCTCAGAGCAAGAATGAGAAGAAGAACTAAGCGGAAGAGTACAAATATAGCTATTATAAGTGAAACAAAAAAGATTAAAAGGAATGAGAGATTTGAACCAGTACACAGTGATATGTAATGGAATAAAGCAGAGAGAAAGCCCTCAGTGTGGAGTAGTCATATTAATAGGTCAAAAGCGGAAGAAGAAATTAGAAAATATCTCCTATATAAACGAAAGAATGGCAACAGCACGGTTTAAAGCAGCGCGATGACATATGCCAGTAATAGCGGCGTGCGCTCCTGAAGAAGGAAAAAAGGCAGAACGAAAGAGGTTTTAACATACTACAATCAATAATCAATAAATGTATCAAGAGTGAGTAACTGATTATGAGTAGAGACGTAAATGTTCAAACAGGCAAAGTACCTATTCCAATTGTTGTAAGGACTTTGGGAAAAGTAACAATAAATGAAGATGGAGAGGGACTTACGCAATTCGCACCTTGCAAACAGCTGAAATTAACAAATACCTACTTTCCTAAGGAAGATATTCACAAGATTACAAGGAGAGGTCGTCTTATACGAGGATTGGAACTTAAATAGTGGCAACTATTTATTCACAACTGATAAAAAAGAGTTACATGTTTACACCTATTGCTGTCCATCAAAGTGGTCACCAGCGTTGTTTAGAACCCGTTGCCAGCGCCGTGGAGGCGTGGTATACCGTCAGCAGAGACTGTTCTGTTGATGGTGCGAATGGAGTGGTCTACTGCCTGTCGAATCTCTAGAACAGGTCTGAAGCGAATGCCACGAAGTGGTTCCTTTATCTTCGGAATCAAATCAAAGTCACTAGGACTTAAGTCCGGGGAGTATGGTGGATGGTACAGTACTTCCCAGTCCCATCGACCGAATAGAGCAGCTTCAGCTTGCGCTGTATGCGCCCGCGCATTGTCGTGCAAAATGATAGGTGGGTTCCGCAGGAAGTGTCGCCGCTTCTTTCGCACAGCTGTTCGCAGTTGATGCTCCAAAAACGAACAGTAATACTGTGCATTGACGGTCTGTCGTGGAGGAACGTAATGCATTAGGATAACACCATCACAGTCGTACAAGAGAATCACCATAATTTTAGACCGCTCCATTCGCATCATCAACAGAATAGACTCTGCTAACGGTATACTACGCCTTCCACATCGCTGGCAACGGGTTCTGCACAACGCTGGTGACTACTTTGAAGGGCAGTAACAGGTGCAAACATGTAACTCTTTTGGATCGGTTGTGAATAAATAGTTGCCACTATTTAAGTTCCAACCCTCATAGATCATTATTAGAAAATAATAAATTAATTCCCATGGGACACGTTGTTACAGTACAGAGATCCCCATACCCTAATTTCAAAAATTCAAATAATAGATAATTGAAGGGAAAAAACTCAAAACAGAAACGAGAAAATTAAGAGTTTTTTATTCGCATCGGAAGCAAATACAATTCATGGCAATTACCGTTAATAACTCATTAAGTAAGAATTTTCAAACAATACTACTCTTGACCAAAATCTTGCAACTTCAATTTCAAGCAGAAAACCTTCTTCTACAGAAGGAGAAGCAAGCGGCAGCTGCAAGCAGAAGACCTTCTACTGTGCAAGATGCAGGACATATTTAAAATTCCAGTAGACGCTCCGTGGTCTATGGTTCTTACGGTCCTCCACAGTGGCTATAGGTGGTATCTAGAGGGAAGAGCCATTTCTGGAGATGGCTCCCGGATGTTACAACTCCAGAACAAAGACGATTGTGTGACCTTCACTGTCACTTCTGTTCATACCCAGGTGGAAGTGTATCCGAAGGGACTAGTCAAGTACATTTGTAGGTACAGTAGAGAAATCCACAGTTCTTTTTTTGCTAGCACTTGGTGTCCCTGAATAGGTACTTGGTTTACAAATTCAGGTACTGAACTGAACATCAGCACTCCAGAATTAATTCAGTGAACAAGTTTATAAGGCTGCAAGTGGTCTCGGGGAGAGGTGCTTGATAATGTTTGTAATGTTAATCGGATATGTACAAATGCCCCTCTGTATCTGGCGTAATTAGAACCGCTGCCCTCCAAAATAACGATCAAGGAATTCTTTATCTATCAGATTAAACAATGAGCTCTGTTAACTTAGTTTATTACATAAAATGTAGGAGAAATTATTAAACAATCATTGATTACGATAAACTAATGCCTTGGCAACCCGGGACAAGGGGTATGGAATATGATTCAGATGAACACATATCTTTATATAACAATTATATTCGCTGGAGGGTTAGTGCTTATATACAGAAAGCGCTACAGAAGGGTGTGTATTTGCACCGATGGCTGGAGTTGAAAGCATGTTGGATCTTTAACTGCAAACAAGTCTTCAGAATGAAGGCTGAAATTACTGAATGTCGGTAAAAAAGACTTTCCCTTCATTTAGCCACGCTATTGTGGCTATTCTTTACATTATTCCTCAAGTGGTGGATCAAGTGGCTGCAAGATCTGTGACTGGCTCTGAACCAATAACTTGCATCTGCACGTAAGTTCATGTCGCTCAGAGCAGTGCCTAAGTGAAGTCTGCCAGAGAAGATGCCCAGTCATCAAGACACCGGAATCAGAAGACTGCTCGAGATGGCACCTGGATAAAGAGACCCCTGGCTGAAGAGAAACCTGGCTGCAGAGTAACTTTCTGCCATCTGCTCCCCGCAGGAAATAGTCACGTCTCTGTGTTTTAGGTCGTCACACAACTTCAAAAAATTCAAATGGCTCCGAGCACTATGGGACTCAACTGCTGAGGTCATTAGTCCCCTAGAACTCAGAACTAGTTAAACCTAACTAACCTAAGGACATCACACACATCCATGCCCGAGGCAGGATTCGAACCTGCGACCGTAGCGGTCTCGCGGTTCCAGACTGCAGCGCCAGAACCGCGCGGCCACTTCGGCCGGCTCACACAACTTCAGCTGGCTGGCTAAGAAACTGCTTAAAAGAAACTGGTCTCCATACCTCACTCTTATTTCAGGTGATTAACCAGTAAACAAATTCGTAACATGCAGCGCTGCCAAATTGTGTCCTGTTCTCTCCCTCTCTTTGTTTCCACTCGCGTGTCAACCAATAAGAATGGACCTCTGCAAACACAGCCATGTTTCTCAGACCCACTTCAAAATTATTTTTAAAAAAAGCACTCCGTAGTCAGGCCACAAGTGGCCCATCGGTACCATCCGACCGCCGGGTCATCCTCAGCTGAGGATGCAGATAGGAGGGGTGTGGGGTCAGCACACCGTTCTCCCGGTTGTTATGATGGTTTTCTTTGACCGGAGCCGCTAC
Source organism: Schistocerca piceifrons (assembly GCF_021461385.2). NCBI lineage: Eukaryota > Metazoa > Arthropoda > Insecta > Orthoptera > Acrididae > Schistocerca > Schistocerca piceifrons. Next base: position 138,898,592 of record NC_060144.1, read on the forward strand.
TATTCGGTCGAGTAGCTCTTCAGTTGGCATCACGAGGTTGAGTGCACCCCGGAAAATGACAGCGTATAGCGGCCTGGATGGTCACCCATCCAAGAACCGGCCACGCCCGAGGGCGCTTAACTTCGGTGAACTGACGGGAACCGGCGTATCCACTGCGACAAGGCCGTTGCCATTCCCAATTATTTAGGTTACCCAAAAATGTCAGTTTCACATTTCCCTAGACATGTTATCTTTAGCTGTCTGTGTAAATGGTTCAAATGGCTCTGAGCACTATGGGACTTAACATCTGAGGTCATCAGTCCCCTAGAACTTAGAACTACTTAAACCTAACTAACCTAATGACATCACACACGTCCATGCCCGAGGCAGGATTCGAACCCGCGACCGTAGCGGTCGTACGGTTCCAGACTGAAGCGCCTAGAACCGCTCGGCCACACTGGCCGGCGGTCTATGTATTTCGACGGATTCTTTCAACTGCGATGTGTTTAACAGCGCTGTTGTGGGACACAGCCAAAAACGGCACGCATCCTCCTACCATACACAGCAAAAAGTCCGAGAATGTGTTATACAAGAATACCGTGGCGAAAAAACTTCGTGCTCAACATACACTGAGGAGCCAAGGAAACTGGTACATCTGCCTCATACAGTGTAGGGACCCCACCAGCAGGCAGAAGTGCGCTACACGACGTGGCATGGACTCGACTAATGTCTGAAGTAGTGCTGGAGGGAAGTGACACCATGAATCCTGCAGGGCTATCCATAAATCCGTAAGAGTACGAGGGGGGCTGGAGATCTCTTGTGAGCAGCACGTTGCAAGCCATCCCAGATACACTCAATGATGTTCATGTTCGGCGATTTGGTGGCCAGTGGACGAATTTAAACCCAGAAGAGTGTACCTAGAACCACACTGTAGCAATTCTGGACGTGTGGGGTCTCGCATTGTCCCGCTGGAATTTCCCAGGTCCATTGGAATGCACAATGGACGTGAATGGATGCAGATGATCAGACAAGATGCTTACGTTCGTGTCACCTGTCAGAGTCGTATCAGGGGTCCCATGTCACTCCAACTGCATATGCCCCACACCATTATAGAGCCTCCACCAGCTTGAACAGTCCGCAGTTGGGGTCCATGGATTCATGAGGTTGTCTCCATACTCGTACACGTCCATTGCTCGATGCAGTTTGAAACGAGACTCGTCCGAGCAGGCAACATGTTTCCAGTCATCAACAAACAGTCCAATGTAAGTGTTGAGGGGCGCCGGCCGCAGTGGCCTAGCGGTTCTAGGCGCTTCAGTCTGGAACCGCGCGACCGCTACGGTCGCAGGTTCGAATCCTGCCTAGGGCATGGATGTTTGTAATGTCCTTAGGTTAGTTAGGTTTAAGTAGTTCTAAGTTCTAGGGGACTGATGACCTCAGATGTTAAGTCCCATAGTGCTCAGAGCCATTTGAAACTTTTTTTTTTTTTTTTTTTTTTTTTTTTTGAAGGGTCTAGGCGAGGCGAGATGCAAGTCACTAAGAGTACTCGAATCTACGCATAACTTGGAGATACAATCTGTATTGTGACTTCAGTGTGTCCAGCACCCACGGCAGTTTGCACATAGCATGCCCGAGCCTGACTGCCCGCCATTTTCCCTATCAGGTGTCCGGATGGCTTCTGCGAATTCTGCTGGAGCAGTTTGTCCCTCCCGGTTTATGACCCATGGCACGTCCGTTCGCTTACGGCTAAGGACAACTTGTTTTCATAGATGCTTCTTATCTACTCATACATGCAATTCTGTGTAGCAAATTGTAATCTATGTTTGTAAATTACTGGCAAACACAGCTACGGATGCATGTTTCATTTATCCGTGGCGATTAATTGTTCCGATTTGACTTGTCTTTCTATTTCGGGATTTATACCAACTACGGAACAGTTTAGGAAAAATAATCACGTAAAAAGGACTGTCTCCTAAAAGAAAAACATTTAAGAAGTCTGTATGAAAACAGATTTACAGAGTACGTAACGTAATCTCCACCTGGTGAAGGTGTAAATACAGGATGAGCAAATATAATACAGGAGATATATAAAGCTGCACACGCAGTCTTAGGAAAAAAGGGACAGGTAAGAAACAGAAGGAGTTTGAGAATATGGAACAAGTAAGTTTTAGTGGTAGAAGAAAAAAAATAAAGTAAAGAAGCATGCAGACAATAGCTTTTCCCTCGCCCTATTTACAAGTGAAACAGAGAAGGAAATGTCTAGTAGTTGTACAGGGTACCCTCCACCACGCGCCGTGTCCGACTTGTGGAGTATCTACACTGATGAGCCAAAAAATTATTACCAATACCCATTGCGAGCTTGGATGCCGCCTGGTGCTGTTGAGGATATGTGACGCAGTAACAGAAGTATGTAAGTAGAGCAGACAAGGACGGGGATTACCCTAGCTAAGATATGGGCTGCAAATGAGGAAATCCACTGAGATAAGCAACTTTGATAAACGGCAGATTACTGTTGCGCAGAGCCAGTGAACCAGTATCTGGAAAACAGCGAATGTTTACGTGCTACGGTCGTGGGCATCTGCGGAAAGAGATAGGACAGTGAAACTACCGCTAGGCGCTAATTGGTTGGACGTCCACGACTCTTCACACTATGTAACTGCTTGTAATAAGTAATCTTTATTTACGACGGACTGTTTCGGCTTTATCGCCATTTTCAAGTAGTGGGATTATAACTTTGGTGAGAACAGGTGACAGTTACAAAACAGTCCACTAACGACGTAATATGGGCGTTACACCAATCTAGACATCAGTACCATGCAGCTACTTTAATATAAATGACATTGGCATCCATACCTGTTCTCATCAAAATTGTAATTGCAGGTACTTGAAAATGGCGATAAAGCCGAAAAAACAACTATCAAACTTTAAATATCTTGATTGTAACATATGTTTTACTAATGACAAGGGTATTGCGCAAAAAGTTAGCGAATGTCAAGCTCCATGTAGGGCGGATCAAATACCTTTAAAAAATAGAATTCGGGAAGACACAAGTAAAATTTTATAAAGTAATGGCTGCAACTACATTCCTTTATTGCAGCGAAGCCTTGGTCCCGACTCAAAAGCAAGTGAGTAAAATAAAATCGGCAGAAATTATTTTAAGAAGTGTTGAAGGATGTACTGGGCTGGACAAAATAGAAAAAAAGATATTAGGAAAGAGTTAAATACATGCATAATAAACACCGCATAACAAAATATTAAATGATAGGGAATGGAAAATACCATACTTCCCAAGGCAGCATTGAACTACATGCCGAGGGTAAGAAGAGACAGACGTCGACCCAGGGTACACTGGAAACAACTGTGAAACCAAAACGAGCAAGAAGGCCTTTTCCATCGAGTGAAGAAGAAACCCAACAGCTAGTGGATAATGGTAAATTGGAATGGTGTGTTTGTCGCTGTAGATCAGAGTCACAAATCCACTGAGACAGAAATTGAAGCTGCAGGCAAGATTTTTTATGCCAGACTCAGTAAGGGTGGACGAAACTCACAACTTGATTTTTGTGTTGACCACCAGACTCACTTCCAGATGTAACCGATAAATTTAGAGGAAACCTCCGTTCGCTGGTACATAACTGCCCCACTGATACTGTCATTATCATAGGAGACTTAAATGGACCTCCAGTCAAATGGATTATTACAGTTTTGAAAGAGGTGGGCACGACAAGACTCCTGTGAAACATTACTAAATACACTTTGTGAAAACTGGGTACAGCAGATAGTTCAGAAACCCAATACTGATGGAACTATGTTGTTGTTGTGATCTTCTTTACAAAGACTGGTTTGATGCAACCCTTCATGCCACTCTATCCTGTGCACGCAACTTCATCTCCAAGTAACTGCTGCAGCCTACATACTTCTGAATCTGCTTACTGTATTCATCCCTTGGTCTCCCTCTGCGATTTTTACCCCCCACGCTTCTCTCCAATACTAATTTGGTGATCCCTTGAGGCCTCAGAATATGTCCTACCAACCGATCCTTATTTCTAGTCAGGTTGTACCACAAATTTCTCTTCTCCCGAATTCTATTCAGTACTTCCTCATTAGTTACATAATCTACCCATCTAATCTTCAGCATTCTTCTGTAGCACCACATTTCAAATGCTTCTATTCCCTTCTTGTCCAAACTGTTTATCGTCCATGTTTCACTTCTATACATGGTTACACTTTCAGAAAACACTTCCTGACACTTAAATCTATACTCGATGTTAGCAAACTTCTCTTATTCAGAAACGCTAATCTTGCCACTGCCAGTTTGAATTTTATATCCTACCTACTTCGACCATTATCAGTTATTTTGCTTCCCAAATAGCAAAACTCATATACTACTTTAAGTGTCTCATTTCCTAATCTAATTCGCTCAGCAACACCTGCTTTAATTCAACTACATTCCATTATCCTCGTTTTGCTTTTGTTAATATTCATCTTATATCTTCTTTACATGACACTGTCCATTCCATTCAACTGTTCTTCTAAGCCTTTTGCAGTCACTGACAGAATTACCATGTCATTGGCAAACCTCAAAGTTTTTATTTCTTCTCCCTGAACTTTAATTTCTACTACAAATTTTTCTTTTGTTACCTTCACTGATTGCTCAACATCGGTGATACGCTACAACCCTGTCTCACTCCCTTCTTAACTACTGCTTCTCTTTCGCACCCCTCGGCTCTTAGAACTACCATCTGGTTTCCGCCTTTCGCTCCTTGTATTTTCCCCTGCCACCTTTAGAATTTGAAAGAGTGTATTCCAGTCAGCACTGTCAAAAGCTTTCTATGAATCTACAAATGCTAGAAACGAAGATATGTCTTTCCTTAACCTATCTTCTGTGAGAAGTCGTAGGGTCAGTTTTGTTTCGCGTGTCCTACATTTCTCCGGAATCCAAATTGATCTTCCCCGAGATCGGCTTCTACCAGCTTTTCCATTCTTCTGTAACAAAATGGTGTCAGAATTTTGCAGCCATGACTTGTTAAACTGATAGTTTGGTAATTTTCACACCTATCAGCACCTGTCTTCTTTGAGATTGCAATTATCATATTCATCCTGAAGTCCAAGGGTATTTCGCTGTCTCATATATCTTGCTCACGAAATGGAAAAATTTTGCCATGCCTGGCTCTCCCAAGGCCATCAGAAGTTCTAATGGAACGTTGTCTACTCCCGTGGCCTTGTTTCGACTTACGTCTTTCATCGCTCTGTCAAATTCTTCAACAGTATCATATCTCCCATCACCTCTACATCTACGTCCTCTTCAGCTTCCATAATATTGCCCTGAATTACATCTCCCTTGGGTACACCCTCTATATACTCCTTCCACCTTTCTGCTTTCCCTTCTTTGGTTAGAACTGGTTTTCCATCTGGGCTCTTAATATTCGTACAGATGGTTCTTTTTTTCTCCAAAGGTCTCTTTAATCTTCCTGTAGGCAGCATTTACCTTACACCTAGTGACATATGCCTCTACATCGTTACGTCCGTCCTCTAGCCATTACTCATTAGCCATTTTGCACTTCCGTCGATTTCATTTTTTGGACGTTTGTATTCCCTTTCGCCTGCATCATTTATTTCATTTTTATATTTTCTGCTTTCATCGATTAAATTCAGTATGTCTTGTGTTATATAAAGACTTCTACTAGCCCTCGTCTTTTTATCTACTTGATTCTCTGCTGCCTTCACTATTTCATCTCTCAAACCTACCCATTCTTCTTCTACTGTATTTCTTTCCCCTATTCTCAATCGTTCCCTACTGCTCTCTCTGAAACTCTCTACAATTTCTGGTTCTTTCGGGTTATCCAGATCCCATCTCCTTAAATTCCTATCTTTTTGCTGTTTCTTCAGTTTTAATCTGCAGTTCATAACCAATAAATTGTGGTCAGAATCCACATCTGCCCCTGGGAAACGTCTTACAATTTAAAACTTGGTTCCGAAATCTCTTTCTTACCATAATACAATCAATCTCAAACCTTCCTGTGTCTCCAGGTGTCTTCCACGTATACAGCCTTCTTTCACGATTCTTAAATCAAGTGTTAGCTATGATTAAATCATGCTTTGTGCAAAATTCTACCAGGCGGCTTCCTCTTTCATTCCTTTCTCCTAGTCCATGTTCACCTACTACTTTTCCTTCACTTCCTTTTCCTACTATCGAATACCAGTCCCCCATGAGTATTAAATTTTCGTCTCCCTTAACTATCTGAATAATTTCTTTTATCTCATAATACATTTCCTCTATCTTCTCCTCATCTGAGGAGCTAGTTGGCATAGAAACTCGTACTACTGTGGTGAGTGTAGGCTTCGTGTCTTACTGGACTTCAAATACAACTAATCTCTTTAATTACGTCCACATTTCAGCTGGTATTAGTGACCAGTAGCCAGTTGTAGCAAGAAAGATTACCAGAGAACAGAAGGGAACTAGAAGAAGAAGACGAATTAATATGTTCGGGAAATTACGTAAAGAGGTGGCAGTGTCATATCCGAACGAGAAAACTGATACGCTTAGGTGTGGACAGGAGTATGTTGAAGGAACTGTTGCTCCAGTTTAAAAAAATAGTGTAGGATGCACTTCATCGGTATATACTATTACAAAATCTTCACGGTGATAATAACAGCCAAACAGTTGCAGGATAAAGATTTATTGAAATCCTTGACCACGGTTTCGGTATATCTAAATATACCTTCATCAGAACCAAAAATGCATCTGAATCGGAAGACACCTTCATTAACAAAAAACTTCGCAACGTAACTGAGATAGAAGAAAAAACAAACACTTCTAGCTTTAAGTAACCATGAAAATTACCAAAGGATTACAAGCACAAAAACTTTTCGTCACTTACTAAAATCACATCCTCCAATGGCGATGCATAAAACAATCGTGCCAAAGGCGTCACCAGTAGTTAAAATTAAAATATCACCACCATCTGTACAGCGTAATTATGAAGAGATAACAGTCTGGAACCGCGCGATCGCTACGGTCGCAGGTTCGAATCCTGCCTCGGGCATGGATGTGTGTGATGTCCTTAGGTTAGTTAGGTTTAAGTAGTTCTAAGTTCTAGGGGACTGATGACCTTAGAAGTTAAGTCCCATAGTACTCAGAGCCAGCCATTATGAAGAGATGGTCAATGCGAACGCGGCATACTATCAGTATTTAGTCTGTGAACTAGCGTGAAGAGGGTGTGGAAGCACTAGGACAGACAGTTTCACCGAGAAAGGTCACTTGTGGTATGTGCTTCCACACCCTCTTCACGCTAGTTCACAGGCTAAGTACTGATAGTATGCCGCGTTCGCATCGACCATCTCCCCATAATTATGCTGTATACATGGTGGTGATATTTTAATTTTAACTACTGATGACGCCTTTGGCACGATTGTTTTACGAATATCCACTGCAGGATGTGATTCTAGTAAGTGACTAAAAGTTTCTGTGCTTGTAATCCTTTGGTAATTTTTATGGTTACTTAAAGCTACAAGTGTTCGTATTTTCTTCTATCTCAGTTACGTTGCTAAGTTTTTTGCTAATGAAAGTGTCTTCCTGTTCAGGTGTATTTCTGCTTCTGATGAAGGTATATTTAGATATATCGAAACCGTCGCCAAGGATTTCAATAAATCTCTATCTTGCAACTTTTCGGCTGTTATCATCACCGTGAAGATTTTTAACAGTTTCTGCTTCAGCCATGTTTAAAATTTTGAAACTGTTACAAAAGTTCATGATGGAAAGGACCTTCCATGGTATAAATTCACTGTAAAGAAACTTCTAAGGAAACAGACACTACTGCAGAGCAGGTGTAAAACGAAGCATAGGGCTGTAGATAGAGAGATGTGAATGATACGTGTTTGGCCGTCAGCAAGGCAATGCGTGACGTCTCAAACAACTATCATAGCAGAATATTACCGAAAGCTGGCCTCATATAAACGCATCCAGTGGTACCAAAATTAGTCTCCAGACACTAATGGACGTGATAAGAACTGAAATTGATGGTAGCAATGCAAAAACAAAAATTCTGAACTCCGTTTCCAAATGTTCCTTTACAAATGGAAATCCAGGAGCATTGCCCCAATTTTGAGTGTTGTAGATATTAGTGTCATTGGTCTTGAGCAACAGCTGAAGAGGCTAAAAGTGAACAAAACTTCAGTGCGTGCTGTAATCTCTGTCAGAATCTGTATCGAAATTGCAGCTAATGTCTTTTAAACATAATACACTGCAGATCCCTCCAAGGAAAAGCCGCGCCTAGTAGTTGGAAGTAATCACCCCTCGTACCCGCCTATAAGACGGAGAGCAGAAGTGATCTACAAAGCCACCGTCTAATTTCATTCACATCCATTAGTCGTAGAATCTTAGACTACATTTTGGGCGCCAACGTACTGTGGTATCTCGCACAGAATGACCTCCTCCTTGTCAACGAGTAAGATTCCAGAGACATAACCATGTGAAATCCAACTCGTACTTTTCTTACATGACATCCTGAAAGACAGTGATGTAAGAGGTCAGGTAGACGCAGTACGTCTTGAGTTTTTAAAAGTATTCGACTTTTCGCCATACCTAAGCTCCCTATCGGGAGTTCGATCGTATTGAGTATTAAGCGAAATTTGTGACTGAACTGAGAATTTCTTGGAGGACTCAGCATTTATTTTTGATAGAGAGTCATCGACAGACGCAGAGGTAACTTGATCTGTGCCTCAGGGATGTGTGTTGGGACCCTCATTGTTCATGTTGATAATAGCATCAAAATTTTCGTATATGATGCTGCTATCTATAACGAAGTACTGCCTGAAAAAGGCTGCGCGAATGTTCAACATGATCTTAATGAAATTTCAAACAGTTGCAAAGAGTGGCAACTTACTCCAAATATTCAAAAAACGTAAAACTAAGCAAGTCACAAAACGAAAGAACTGAAATCGGCCAACTCGTACAAATACATGGGTGTAACAGTTTATGGGGATATGGAATGGAATGATCATATACAGTATGTGATCAAAAGTATTCGGACACTTCGCTGAAAATGACTTACTAGCTCGTAGCGCCCTCCATCAGTAATGCTGGAATTCAATATGGTGTTGACCCACCCTTAGCCTTGATGACAGCTTCCACTCTCGGAGGCATACGTTCAAACAGGTGCTGGAAGGTTTCTTGGGGAATGGCAGCCCACTCTTCACGGAGTGCTGCACTGAGGAGAGGAGTCGATGTCGGTCGGTGAGACCTGGCACGAAGTCGGCGTTCCAAAAAAACGGCTCTGAGCACTATGGGACTTAACATCTATGGTCATCAGTCCCCTAGAACTTAGAACGACTTAAACGTAACTAACCTAAGGACATCACACAACACCCAGTCATCACGAGGCAGAGAAAACCCTGACCCCGCCGGGAATCCAACCCGGCAACCCGGGCGCGGGAAGCGAGAACGCTACCGCACGACCACGAGCTGCGGACGTCGGCGTTCCAAATGGTTCAAATGGCTCTGAGCACTATGGGACATAACATCTTAGGTCATCAGTCCCCTAGAACTTAGAACTACTTAAACCTAAGTAACCTAAGGACATCACACACATCCATGCCCGAGGCAGGATTCGAACCTGCGACCGTAGCGGTCGCGCGGCTCCAGACTGAAGCGCCTAGAACCGCTCGGCCACAACAGCCGGCTCGGCGTTCCAAAACATCCCAAAAGTGTTCATAGGATTCAGGTCACGAATATGTGCAGGCCAGTCCATTACAGGGATGTTGTTGTCGTGTAACCACTCCGCCATTGACCGTGCACTATGAACAGGTGACCGATCGTGTTGAAAGGTGCAGTCGCCATCCCCGATCTGCTCTTCATAGTGGGAAGCAAGAAGGTGCTTAAAACATCACTGTAGGCCTGTGCTGTGATAGTGCCACGCAAAACGACAAAGGGTGCAAGGCTCCTCCGTGAAAAACACGACCACACAATAACACAGCCGCATCCGAATTTTGCTGTTGGCACTACACAGATGACGTTCACCGGGCATTCGCCATACCCACACCCTGCCATAGAATCACCACATTGTGTACGTGAATCGTCCCTCCACACAACGTTTTTCCACTGTTCAGTCGTCCAATGTTTGCGCTCCTTGCACCAAGCGAGGCGTCGTTTGTCATTTACCGGCGTGATGTGTGGCGAATGAGCAGCGCTTGACCATGAAATCCAAGTTTTCTCACCTCCCCCATAACTTTCACAGTACTTGCAGTGGATCCTGATGCAGTTTGGAATTCCTGTGTGATAGTCTGGACAGATGTCTGCCTATTACACATTACGACCCTCTTCAACCGTCGGCGTTCTCTTGTCAGTCAACAGACGAGGTCGGCCTGTACGCTTTTGTGCTGTATGTGTCCCTTCACGTTTCACTTCACTATCACATCGGAAACAGTGGACCTAAGGATGTTCAGGAGTGTGGAAATCTGTCGTACAGACTCAATTGACACAAAATCATGTGGCCACGTTCGAAGTGCGTGAGTTCCGCGGAGCGCCCCATTCTGCCCTCTCACGATGTCTAATGACTACTGAAGTCGCTGATATGGAGTACCTGGCAGTAAGTGGCAGCACAATCCACCTAATACGAAAAACGTATGTTTTGGGGGTGTCCGGATACTTTTGATCATTTTGTGTAACTATCCACATTAAGGACAGACTTCCTCTGCAACACTCAGAACCGTAGCGATACTTCTTTCACCCACTCCCTGCACCTCCACTTAATATCTACCAAGTTAAAGTGTGTGCACCATACTTATTGTTTGTAAATCACTTGCTTGCTGGACTCCTTACTGTTTTCTGTATTTGCAGAAACTGAAACACTTCAGGCTGCCAGTGTTCTGCATCTGACCACTCCCACTAATAAAAATAATGTTAAAAATACTGTGTAGGCCCTACAGCAGTGTAGTAGCATTACATAGTTACTGTAGTATGATCTTGTCAATTAGTTCGTACAATGTTGCGAAGTAAATAATGAAGCAATTTCTGGTCATTGCAGGAAGTACCAACAGCTTGGAGAGCATTTTCTAGTTAAGCGGATGCGATATACGAGTATATGTCTCAGTTTGTCACAGATGCATGATACAAAGTATATATGTAATGTGTGAATAAGATGTCCACACATTCGTGACACATGCTGTAACCTCCATTACATTGTGTCGTGCGTTATTGCTAGAATGTGGAAGAAAAAGTATTTAATTACTGGTAAGTCGTGTAATCAGTGTCACAGTCTTTCGACATAGGGATGATAATAATAATGATCTTTTACAAATAATTTATTGTCATGGCTGAAACACAATTGAACCCTTTTGTTTTACACGTCGGCCGGCCAGAGTGGCCGAGCTGTTCTAGGCGCTGTAGTATGGAACCGCGCGACCGCTACGGTGTGTGATGTCCTAAGGTTAGTTAGGTTTAAGTAGTTCTAAGTTCTAGGGGACTGATGACCTCAGAAGTTAAGTCCAATAGTGCTCAGAGCCATTTGAACCATTTTTTACGCGTCACGTTAGCTCGTTTAGTTTCCTCGTTTTAATTGTCATCACAGTGCAGGCCTTCTTGCACTTTCCACTAAGATCAATAATTTCTTATATTCCCATGAGAGTAGCGCATAGGTGTATGCTTCTTTTGCCCTCAGTTTATCAGATTAATGTAGTAATTTAATGATTCAAACGACATCTGCGTCTTCACAATTGTACTCCTTCTTAATTGAACTGTATTGTTTCATAGCAAATTCTAACCTTTTTATAAATTCTTAATGTATTCCATCCTATGTTACCATCCGTTGTCATTTCAGGAGACCTAAATGTTTGTACACTGTAACATTAACAAAAAGATTACACAGATCAACGATCGTAAGTTGAAAATGGTGCACGACCACCAGTGATTCTCATCACGCTAGTCGTTCTCAACAGCTGTATTAGAGTACGTAACGTCGCTAAATATTAGTCTTAAACTGGAATTAACTAACAAGTAATGTAAGTTATATACCGTCGTTTGTCACTCTAATAAAAATGTTATGTAGACCGAGTGCATTACAGTTGTAAAAAACTGTATTTAACCCATACTACTTGTAAAACTGCTACTGCGGCAAACACGCTTGAAAACAAAAAAGACAGCATAAAACGAACTATTTTTGACTTTTTCGCATCATAGACTATACAACCAAGAGAAGTTGCTTATTCGTTTGAGCGTAACATGTCCCACCCTGGAATGTAAACGATGTATATAAACAGCTGTTATAGATGTCTGTTTTCAGCACCTCGTGCTGCGCAGTTGGAGTTACCTGCGTTGTGGACTGTGTCGTTCCGCGCCATCTCTTGGCTACGACGGCTAACGACTCGCTCCCTAGCTTACATAAACTGCCGCCAGGTGCGCCTCGGCACTCTCGTGTTACTCGCTACCTCCTCACGTTGTATGTACCCCTGGCAGCGGAAGGCACCAACGCCCATCTTGCCGCCGTCGCCGCAGGCTGCGCCAGTGGGAATCCAGCGCCACTAGGAATCCACCCACTCTTCTCTCTCCCCCCCCCCCTCCCCCCCTCATGCTCGCGCGCGTGGTGGCAATAAGTGCGCAAGTACAACGTACAATATGTTTAAGTTACTACTTCTGACACTCAACTTCATTAGACCCACTGGATTTTTTTCATTGCCCGGAAATTGTTACTTTACACGGAAAAACGCTTCCCTCGTTTCTGCATTCAGATACCTAGCCAGCTAATTTCATACGGAAACGAAGTGTGAGTGGCGTAATTAGCATGTTAGAAACCTAACTTTCGTGCTTTAGCTGCATGAAAAGATGTTTCAGTTAAGACTTTCTCTCTCTCGCTCTCTCTCTCTCTCTCTCTCTCTCGCTCTCTCTGTCAGGGTCAAAATTTCAAACTGCGTGCGGCACGCACTTATTCTGCAGATTAATTACGGTTTCTCCTTGTTTGTTTGTTTACAATTTGACCTTTTCTGTGAAATGTTCTGGAATATCTTCTTGTTGTAAGATACTTTCATTAAGTTCCATAACGAGGTAGTTGGAGAATTCGACAGTTTAGAACTGTGACGATGAGAAAATGCACTACAAAGAGGAATACTTCTGACGAATGAACGGTTTTTATCCATTAAATAGTCTCTGTTCTATCGCCATCTTCAGACGAAGGTATTAATCAAAGATGAAAACGAGATCTGCAGCAGGGAAAGGAGAAACAGTATGTATTTAACTAAAAAAAAATGTATATTATGTCGTCTAGATGCAAACTTAGGCTGGAGAAACGTCAAGGAAAATAAAAAAAAAATGCCCCATTCGCGGGTTTTTTATCTAGTTTTAATGTTTCCCGTTTACCCATCATTGTAATTCTGAAGTCTCATGGAATTGTCCCCCCACCATTGACAAAACAACTTTTACAAAATTATTTATGTATACTCTACTTGAATTTTAGCTATTACTGAAACGTATGTCTTAAAATGAACCTCTCAACCAGGAACCTATTTTATCACTGTCACATTGCTTCAGCTTCCTGTATACCTGCATCTACCCGTTAAGATCAAAGAAAAACACCAGCAAAACGATCTCATTCGCTCTTCCATACGGTACATCATGACCTTTTCAACCATTTATTGCAGAACTTTTCACGTGCGTATGTGTCGCAGAAGGACTCATCAGATGACTGTATAACATTATCAGTCTTTAGCATTCCTACTGCCCGCTGGATATTCGTTTATGTTAAAACTACACTCAAAAGCGCTGCAACGCATTTTGCGTTAAGTGATATAATCGACACTGAAACATAATTTTGCCCGGAAGTAAGCTTACGGTATTTAATTTCTCTTCTCTGTGTACATGCAAACTTTGGATTCGACAATATATGAACATTCTTCCTAAAGCACGACATTATAAATGATTTCTTGCTTCTTATAGGCGGCTGCTGTTTATTACAACAATAAGCCAAGTGGGTTGTAAGAGAGTCAGTATGGGGTTTCACCTCAAAGAGTAGGCATGTATTGAAACAAACTGATAGTGTAACTGGAACATAACTGTTGGCAGATAATATTGCTGAGGAGGTTGCTGTCTATACAATCTAACTTATAATCCGTCTTGATTCCATGTTTATTCACATGACCGGTTTCGCTTCCTCTAGAACCATCTTTGTAGCGTGTTGTAACTGCAAGTGGTGTGCGTACTCTGTGCTACTGTTAGCAAAAATCTTATACGAACTGATTGGGCAATGCAACTCCCAATACCAATAAAGAAATACAGTCACTGCAAAACACATTCAGCCCCTTAGGTACTGAGTCCTCTAGCCCTGTTCAAAACTGATACCTTTGGTCCCTGTGCACATCACAAATAAATAAAATGGTCTTACTTCTAAAGCAGCAACGGTGGATCGCGATGTATTCTGCTCTTTCTTGAACAAGGGTAAACACAGGCTCAGCAGTGTGCAATGCTGGGCGTAATACTTTGAAATATACAGGAAATTTTTTTGGCTGATAAATGAAAACATTTACGAAAAATTCAATGTCTTTAAAAAACATGTGACCTGGAAAGTGATTTGGGTGAATTACTAACACTGGCCTTCTCAATACTGAAGTTATATTCGAAGTTAAGTTTGGCTTTTCAGAACATCTAAAACTGAAATCACATTACTCAGAAAAATTACATTCTTCTTAGTAAATGAAAACCTTATTTTACAACTTAGTCACAAACACTGAGATTTGTACAGCAAATATTATCTAACATCACTAAAAAGCATAAAGACAAATCTTCAAATTACGTATACCGTTTATTAACACATCTTAGAAACATTACCGAGTCAAATATCTAACTAATCTATACACAAATCAGTTTACGTACATTCTGGGGTTACTAAGCATAGAACTCACTGTTACCAGTTACCAGCCAACTCATTTACTCTAAAGCGCTGGCAAAGGGAAAGTAATAAAAAATTAACATTTTTACCTTAATTGCGAGAAGCCTTCTGCTTCCACATTTGTATTTCCAATAATACGTCTACTCGCAAAGCTTCTTTGTAATGTTGTTGTTGTTGTGGTCTTCAGTCCTGAGACTGGTTTCATGCAGCTCTCCATTATACAGTAAAGCTGCATGCCCTCGGGAAAAATTACGGCTGAAGTTGCAATCCAGTAATCCTTTCTTGCCACAATTAAATTCACATTTCAACATTTAACTTATCGTTCCATTATAAAATCACTCATCATTTTTAACTGTCTATTTTACGTGCGGTGTAACACAAAATATTGGTATGAGAAAATTCCTACATTATTATCTAACACTTGGTGGCTTTACAAAAACTGCCTACTCTCTTGCCCCAGCACTACGGGCAGTTCAAAAAGTCTCTCCGCAGTGCCGTACGATTGTTAGCCGCGCGTGCCGTATGATTGTTCGCCTGCCTGGGTTACTTCCCTTCAAGTGGACTCTCCTAACATTCCACTGTTCCGTTTATCACAGCCAGGATCAGTAGTATAATTGGTGTGTGTCGTTACGTGTTGACGTGAACGTTTAAGTTAAGTTCCTTTGTTCGTTTATTTCGTTTTTGTCACCGTTGAAATGCTAACCATTGAAGAACGTGTGTTTTTAGTCCAGCAAGCACTGAAAGCTGGCGGTAAACACACAGTTTTAGTTCGTCAAACATTTAATTCAGTTTTCCCGGAGACAACGCTCCCACATCGCGATACTGTGCGAGATTTGATTAACAAATTTCCAAGTACGTGTTCAGTGACAGATGCACCAAGAAAATGGTCGTCCTAGCGTTTTGTCTGAGGATAAACTACTCGATATTTCCAATAAAATGTCCATGTGTCCGTACAAGTCAGTAAGAAAACACGCCCAGGAAATCGATGTTAATGTCGGAACCCCCCACACAGCTGTAAGGAAAAAGTTGGAAGTGCTTGAGTAGCTCAGTTGGTAGAGGACTTGCCCGCGAAAGGTAAAGGTCACGAGTTCGAGTCTCGGTCCACCACACAGTTTTAATCTGCCAGGAAGTTTCAAAAAATTAGAACTTTTCCTATACAAAGTGACAGTCGTGCAAAAACTGAAAAATACTGATCATGGCAAAAGACTGCATTATTGTTAATGGTTCAAATATTTCGTTCAACAAAATGGAAGGGACATTGTTAATGAAACGATTTTCACTGATGAGGCATGGTTTCATTTATACGGGTACATGAACTCACAAAATTCTCGTACGTGGAGTACTGCAAATCCATTGTGTATTCATGAGAAACCACTTCATTCTGTGAAAATAGGAGTTTAGATTGCAATTTCTAGACGTCGAATTGTGGGTTCCATATTTTCCAACGAAACAATAAACGCACAACGATACTGCAGTGATATACTGTACCCATTTATAGGAGAACTTCTGTTAAGTGAAATACTGATCTGTTATTTTCAACAAGATGGTGCATCCGCGCATACAGCTCGCGTTTCAATGTCACTGCTTGCTCATGTTTTTGGTGATCGCATAATTTCACAGGGACTTTGGCCTCCACGATCGCCTGACCTAACACCACCTGACTTTTTCTTCTGGGATGCAGCGAAACTAACTGTCTATAAAAACCGGCCAAAATCCATCAATGAATTGAAAACAGCAATATTCACCTTCACTGCTTCTGTTACAGAAGAAATGTTGCAGCTTGTGTTTGGAAACATGATCAGACGAATTGAATTGTGTATTCAACAACAGGGGGACACTTTCAACATTTAAAGTGAAAATTTGTAAGTAAAAATGAATATTCGATAAATTAATAAGTTGTATTTCACTGAGTTTCATTTCGGTACATTCACTGCGGCATACGGCACCCGCGGCTGACAATCATACGACACTGCGGAGAGACTTTTTGAACGCCCCGTACAATCTCAGACCAGAAGCATTATCTTTGGCTTTGCGGTCGTGCAAAGTCAGCGATCCGCTTTATAGAGCTCATCAGAAACATACGCCGTTTACAATATAATAGTTTCATTTTAGTTTACATTGATATCATTACAATATTAGGGTGCCACATATAAGTGTACCCCAGTACAGTCCTTTCACAACGGCCATCTGTCCGCCGGAGTATAAGACGTGATTCGTCTAGAAGGACCACCTGCCGCCTCTCAGTGGATGTCCAGTTTCGATATTGGTGCGCAAATTCCAGGCTTCGTCGCCTGTGAACAGCAGTAACCAATGGCGCATGAACCAGGTGCCTGCTGTAGAGGCACATACACAACAACGTTAGCTGAACGGTCGTTGAGGATACATAGTTAGCATCTCCGTGGTTCATCTGGCTGGTCAGTTGCTAAACAGTTACACGTCTATTCGCCTGCACACATCTCCGCAGCCGTCGTTGAGCCCAGTCATCTATGGCCGGTGATGGACCGCAGCTGCCTCAGCGCCATTTTGCCACACACGGTACACTTCAACCACGGCGGCACGCGAACAGTTTACCACCTTAAAGTTTCGCAAATGATTCCACCCTTGGCTCGCAAGCGAATAACCTTAGACTTTTGGACGTCTGATAAATTGCCCTTCCCGCATTACGACAACGACTGCACTGTTTTTCTGCGTCCCCCAACACGCTGTATATACCCTCCACTTGTAAGGTGTCAGGCAAATCCAACACCTTCCATGAAAACCCTGACATGATAGCAAATCCGGCAGTATGTCACATAGCTCCGAGTAAATCCTGACATTAAATTAACCAAAGTAATACGATCAACGAGTGAGCAAATGGAATACCACAGACTAACACAAGAACGCCTGAATGCATGTCATACCTTCCCACAGTGAAACAGACGCAGTTCCGAGGGGAGAAACGAGAACAGAAGCCGAGAGCAGAGTCGTGTAGGCTAGGAGGCCCTACGATAAGGGATGGACACCCACGTCGCCAGCCGACCGCCAAGACCACCCCCAGCCCATGTTAAAAGATAGAGCCCTCCAGAAGAACAGTATAGATCTTACGATAACACTAAAAGGGCCACACCAGCTGCAAGTTTTAGCGTGAGACTATACGCATCACTGTTATGTAGCAAACATTAAAAACATTGCCCCACCACGAAAAGTATAACGTTTCTCATTGGATAGACAGAAATTTTGTAGGCGGAGCTTAAGGTTAACATTGAGACCCTGATTGGTCAGTTGAAAACACAGCCAGATAGCTTTTCTTAAACCATCTTCGGTAAATGGTAGTAAGGAGAAGATAGAAACAGTTGCTTCCGAGACGGCGAGGTGTGTGGAGCTGCGTCGTCCGCCGCCCCCTGATGCTGCCTAACCACCGACAAGGTAATGAATGCATGCGATGCTGCATAAGAGCGCATAGGGCTTCACTCAGAACTGCAGAAGTCTCATCTGTTACATCCCCTTTTTACGTAATACTAGTGTCGATCGTCAATTAGACTTCGTGGTATTCACATTTGCTATTAGAAGTTAAAAACCGAAACGCGATGATTTTTCTGTTATATAATTATTGAGAAGCCACATCAGCCACTGTAATTTACGACAAGTTAAATAAGTAATTAAAGATAACTGAGGGTCACTGTAGATCATTTTGATAGTTTTCTCTTTTGTGAAACTTATTTTAAACCTAGATTATAGATGTGATATGGCATAGGTCATCCTTCGATCCATTGTAGAACTTGGAAACCCATTCAGGGAATATTCGTTCACATTTTTGTTGAATGCAGTTGGTTTTTATCATCCTGTATTAAAATATTTCCTTTTATCAATAGTGCAATTTATAAACAATGTTTTGTGAGTAGAATAAAATTTCCAGTGGTAAACTTAGCTGCTTTTTCGACGTTATTTTACCAGCTAACTAAAAATAGGAAAGCATTGAACCCCTTCCACTAAATTTAGTTAGTATTAAGATTCTTTTACAGGGAGTGCAGTGGAGCTGACGCTGAAATCATTAAGTGTTTGATTATATCATCGGTAGTCTCACTGAACTCTTCTGAACTCTACATGTCATGTGTGGTCTGGCGTCTCCTTACCAGCAACAGGTCCCAGGTTCAAACTAGTCAATTCCCTAAAAAACACGCTCAGGGCTCATTGCGCGAAAGTGGTAGGGAGACACGACTTAGAACAAACAGACACCACGCAGAATGTTAGACACTGCTAGTGCTGCCATCTACCGTGAGCCGTTATTTCACGTTAACGTCAAACATATTAATGTGACGGGACTGTGTATAATATTAATGTAAAGATAGATGTAATACACGACTGCCCATTAAAGCTGAAACAACATGACGGCGACATACAACAAATGGATAAATAGCATGCTTACATTCGTAAACGATTGGTATTTCTAAATCCGACTGAAAATCCTTAAAGAGGAATGCAACCAATCCCACAGAAATCATAAAATTTACTTTTAAAATGCAGTAAGGCTGCTCAAAAATATTCATAGATTTATTGTGAATTTCTTTTTTGTATTTTCTCATCTGATGAGCTGATACACATAAACAGAATTTCTTTATACATACGGTAGATATTACAAAATTCGTATAGTGGTCATTACAATAAAACAAGTCAAGAGCAATAAAATGTGAACTTCCGATATGTACCATACAGTACATACCTACAGCACGACTTTGACATGCCAGTCGTGTGTCGTCGATTGAAGCTTAAGGTTCATCAATTAAAAATCTAATGCCAACGAGAAACCTAATAGGCATAAGAGTAGAACTGTAGTGTCAAGCCGAAATTTCTGCGCTGCAGAAGAAGACGTGGCGTTGATGCACAGATATGTGTGCTGAGCGCCACTATTTTGCTTAATGTTATTCAGTAAATTCCTTGTAAAAATTGCCAATGATTCAGATCGTGGATCACTGCTTAATTTCACGTTTCTGTATAAGAGTATCGCTACGGTCGCAGGTTCGAATCCTGTCTCGGGCATGGATGCTTCATGAGAAGAAACAACAAAGAAATTCATCAAAAACTAGGTAATATTTTTGAGCAACCTTACTGCATTTTTAAAGTCTGTTTTAAGATTCATATTTCAGCACAGCTCACAAGGTATGTAGTAGAAATGCCATGCTCCTTCTGTATGCAAGGAAAGATTGCGCAGCGGATTTCTGTTTCAGAAATCGCATTTGAATGTCGTTTGTTTATGAGAAGATGGTGTTCTGCCTCGTGTGGAGAGCCTGTAACCTCGTGTAAGAAGGAGAGACATCTGCCGGCGCATGCTGGAATTAGACAGTGGCAGGATCGTGCCCTATCGAGACGGAGGCTTATGATTCCGCGATATCATTGCTATGCGGCTTTCCTCGATGCTGCAGCAGGGAGAGATCCGCCGACAGTCGTACAGCCAACAATACATGAGGGCCGCCAAATCGTGTTTTCGAACGAGTGCCTACTCAGCATTCAGCATCACGATGAATGTATCCGTATGTGGAGAGATGTAACTTTGCTGGATTGTGTTCGTCATCGTCACAACGGCCAAACACCTGTCATGATGGTGTAGGATCTTATTGCGTACACAACTCTATCTCCTTTGACTCGCATAGTCACTAATCTGAACGGTAACAGCTATATTTCTGACATGATTAAGGTCCTGGCTTGTCCTATTTACGAGGTTTCCACAATGTTATGTCTCAACAAGACAACGCATGAACGAATTTTGCCCGGCCTGTCGTACCTCTATACAGAGTCTGTTGCCATGGAGAGCACATTCTACAGACCTCTCACACATCCAAAACATCTGCTCATGATAAAGCTGTTGACAATATATCGATACATCTACATATCTATAACTTTAAAAAAATACATAGATGTATAACGGCGACATTTTTCCGACAAATATGTCGGTACATCAATATCAAAATTGCAATACTGTGTGCCTATATTTTTAATTTATACTATGTTTCTTCATAATTTTCGGTAAATATTTGAAGTTGTTCTTTTGACATTGTAGTAGAACGTAATTTTACTTTCAGTCTGTGAAGGAATGTTACTACTTCTTGATCTTTCATCACGTCCAGTCTTTCTCTTTGAATGTGTGAAGTAAGTATAAGTGACACAAATAAGAAGAAGTCGGATTGTACTGAAGTGTGACGGTGTGAATGGAATAACAAGATTTTCGATGTGAAGAAACAGCACACCAGTTGCGTAAAAAAGAATTTTTAACGCAGCTAGTATGCTGTATCTTCACATCGGCATTCTTCGAAAAAAGTTGCTGAAAATTATAAACAAAACGGTTAATGACACGATTGGTCTTTGTGGTGGGCGGAGGCGTGTGAGAGGAAATGCTGACGTAATCGGCGGCGGTACCGATACATACTGCAACGTTTAGCTTGACCACGCAATTTGGACACTATAACTGCTAGGTTGCTGGCGTTGGCAGAAATTAAAAAACAGGGAAGTCGACATGAAGTGTTATGGATAAAACTGACATGTGGCGAAGACCGTAAGTGGGCTGCTTCTGTGTTGGCAGCGCTGTGTAGCGCTTTGCATTGGATCTCTGAGCTTTCTTTGTAAGAGGCTCTGTGGCAGGTAGGACTTGCTGGAAGTAAGTCGCCAGTAGTGTTCGGCAGTTGGAAGTTTGTCGCCAGCAGCGATGGAAGTACTGTTGGGTAGTTGGAGGTGAACAGCCAGCAGTGATGGATGTTAAATGTGAGAATTTAGCATTGATGGAGGGTAGAGGTCTGAAGTGTTAACGTAGGCTAACGATCTGTACATGTTCGACTTGGAGATTGAATATTATTCATGATAATATACCTTTGTACTTGATGTCAATGACGATTTATACTCGTGTTTGAAGTGGATGTCACATTATGAAGGTAAAAAAGTACTTTATTTGATTTGCAACAAAATCTTTCTTTTTCTAATCACATGCCTATTAGTAGTTAGTGGCTGTAGTAGTTAGAATCTTTTATTTAGCTGGCAGTATTGACGTCGATGTATTGCAGTAGTTCGCGTAATGAAGATTTTTGTGATGTAAGTGCTTAATGAAATGTATAGGTTATTGTTAAGATTTATTTTTAGTCAGGACCATTCTTTTGAATTAATTATTTGAAGTTAGGTTGTAACTTTTTTGAGCAGTCAGGTTGTGTTGCGCTAGAATATTGTGGGTCAGTGTTGACGTGATAAGAAAAAGTAAAGAGAAAGTAGAATCAGTACGTTCAGTTTTACTCGCCTGTTTCAGAATCAAAGAACATAGAAGTATCATCTTCTCGGTCATTGTGCAATTTAAGCACAGACACACTCATTTAAATAAAGAAGTTTCAAGACGAACAACGGACCTATCGGGACACCTTTTATTGTGCCACTTGCATGCATTTACCTTTGTTAGCAAAGTGGTTATCGCCAAGCGTGAAAGTGCATCGTTTTCCTTTCAGTTCTTGCTCTAAGGGACTAAGTGGGCTGCTAGTTTGTTCATATACAGAACATCTAATAGTAAATCAATTCTTAAATATAAAACTCTGAAACAGGAGGGACCGATGACCGTAGCAGTCTGCTCCCTTTAATCCCACAAACCAACCAACCTGAAACAGGCGGTATGTTTAGAATGTGCAGCCGATATTTTTATTGGCCTATACTTCGATGTTTCTTCCATTGATTTGTCGGTATATCTATGTTTTCTCCGATATGTCGAGATCCCATAATAGCACTTTTTAAATATTGATACATCGGATCCAAGATAATTTTAAAAATATCAACAGTCCTAGCCCATGGCTTGCCAAGAGACTGGCACGCCAACACTTGTATCTGTGAGAGCGCGACACTTCTTGACGTTTGTTTCCGTGCGGATGCACTTATATCGTCCGAAATCCTAGGCTGCAGTGGTTCCCAACCTTGCTGAAGTCATAACCCCTGAGTGTAATCATATATTAGCCAGTATCCCACTCCTCCCCAGTAATCAACATTAGCGCCAAACTAAATTTTGTACTGGAAAAGATTTTCTTTGAAGACTTTCATTTTTAAAATGACGAAAGATAAGTCATATTTAGCTATTGTAGCTGTTTTATTAAATTATGAGCTGATGAGTCAATGAGACAACTATTACTGCTTTTTTTCTACATTTCTTTTATAGAATGATGAAGCAATTCTGTATGTGTCGCGTGTGCTGCTTACAAGTACTTCTCAGAAAAGAAAGCTATCTATCCACAGCAGGCTAGACTCTTATTAGAAAACCGAGCGAGGTGGCGCAGTGGTTAGACACTGGACTCGCATTCGGGAGGACGACGGTTCAATCCCGCGTCCGGCCATCCTGATTTAGGTTTTCCGTGATTTCCCTAAATCACTCCAGGCAAATGCCGGGATGGTTCCTCTGAAAGGGCACGGCCGACTCCCTTCCCCATCCTTCCCTAATCCGATGAGACCGATGACCACGCTGTCTGGTCTCCTTCCCCAAACCAACCAACGAAATCTTATTAGAAAACGTGCCTCCTCTGCAATGTTCCTCTCCTGTAAACAATGTCTTGCACCTCCATTCAAAAACTGCGTGCACTACACTTATCCCTTCTGTTCGTAAATCATTTGATTGCTGGACTCCATCAATATGGACTGGCAAAAATTGGAAGACTTCAGGCTGCCAATGTTTCGTCTGACCACTGCCACTAAAATTAATAATAATTATAATACATCGTAGACCCTACATAAGTGTTGTAACCATTTCATAGTTAGCGTTGCATCGTGCTAGCGGCTACTCCATTTATTGTTGCGAAGTAAATAATGAAGTGATTTCTGGCCTGTTGCGAGAACTACCAGCAACTCTGATAAGGCATTTTGATTAGATATGTATATGTCTCAGTTTTACTGTCATAGGTGCATGGTACAAAGTATGGTTGTAGTGGGTGCATTACGTGAAGTTGACGTTTTTCACAAATTTACGATGGTTGTCCGTAAAATAAGGTTTCCATGGCGCTACAGTCCTGAAAAGCGCTGTTACGGTGGATGCCGCGACTCTGTAGTGTACCTTGGTTCCCCTCCCTAGCGAGCTGCCTGCGGAGCTCGGCTTGGCTTGGCAGCCGTAAGTGATGGATCTGCTCCTCGCTTCGCCCGCTAGGTGTGAGCTGCGCTCGGTGATCCGTTTCCTGTCTGAAAAAAACATTGCGCCGGCAGAAATCCATTCCCAGCTATGCGAAATCTATGGAGACAAGTGTATGAGCGTACAACACGTGCGCAAATGGTGCAGAGAGTTCAAGAACGGGCGTACTGACGTCCATGATGAGGAGCGTCCCGGACGGCCGTCTGTTTCTGACAAAACAATCGCAAAAGTGGAGGCAGCGGTGCTCTCAGATCGGAGAGTGACTGTTCGTGAGCTCTCCGAAATGATCCGTGATGTCAGGAAAACCACTATTGACAAGATTTTGACGGAACATCTAGGGTATGCTAAGGTTTGCGCGAGGTGGGTGCCAAGATTGTTGACCGAAGACCACAAACGTCAACGCGTTGAAGCGGCCCAAGAAATTCTTCAAGATCACGGAGCTCATGGCGAGGAATACCTCGACTCCATCGTCACTGGAGACGAGACTTGGGTGCACTACCGCACACCCGAAACCACAGAACAGTCCAAACAATGGAAGCACCCAGAGTCGCCGAGCTCGCGAAAATTCAAACAAACGTAAAGTGACGGCAACAGTGTTTTGGGACAGGAAGGGGATATTGTTGTGCGAGTTCTTGCCCGCCGGTACAACAATCAACGCTGCCAGGTACTGCGAGACACTGCAAAAATTGCGCCGTGCAATTCAAAACAAGAGGAGGGGCCGGTCGGTGTGGCCGTGCGGTTCTAGGCGCATCAGTCTGGAACCGCGTGACCGCTACGGTCGCAGGTTCGAATCCTGCCTCGGGCATGGATGTGTGTGATGTCCTTAGGTTAGTTAGATTTAAGTAGTTCTAAGTTCTAGGGGGGTGATGACCACAGATGTTAAGTCCCATAGTGCTCAGAGCCATTTGAACCAAGAGGAGGGGTATGCTGTCCAAAGTGGTGCGTTTGCATCAGGATAACGCTCGATCGCACACCGCTAAAGCCACCAACGAGATCACCGCAAAATTTGGATGGGGTATTGTCAAACACCCACCCTACAGCCCAGACTTAGCCCCAAGTGACTACTATCTCTTCCCCGACATGAAGAAACACCTGGGTGGAACGCATTTCGGCGACAGAGAAGGGCTGAAAGAAGCGGTCTCAGGTATCTGCGCGGCTTGTCATTCAAAGGCTCGTACACCGCATGCAAAAATGTATCGACCTCAGTGGCGACTATGTAGAAAAATAGGTTAAAGTCTGAACTTTCCAAAAATGTACGCATTCATGAAATAAACATGTTTTACACTGTGAAAGAAAAGTTGGGAACCTTATTTTACGGACACCCCTCGTAATATCACAGACTGTAGTCTCCACTACATTCTGTCGTGCATTAATGCTAGTATTTAAAACGAAATTGGGAACTTTTGTAATCAGTATTACGGTCTTATGTAAGAGTGATAAGAAAAACGATCTTTTAAAATTGATTTATTTTTGTGACCGAAACACAACTAAATCTTCCCGTTTTTACGTCGGGAATTAATTACATTTTGCCCTTCAAGCGATAATTATCTCCAGGTTGGGAAACGCTGTACCTCGAGAATCATTCGTCTGCGAGTAGGGTTGATAATAGACGAGGGACACAGCATTGCAGCGTGCGAGAGTTTGGAAATCTGAATCGGTCAGGGATCGTGTTCGGATAGCCGAAGCAGTTAAGGTAATCTCTCGTGAAAAGCAGTAAACCCGGGTTCGAGTCCCGGTTCGACAAGGTTTCAACTTTCACCATTGCATTTCCACTGTGCCTTGCGCGACAGGAAGTAATGAGTACCCATCGACCCCTTCCCTTTCTTTCCCCATTTCATATAAACGACAAAACTTGCCAGGCACGACGATTTATGAACTCTGGCGTAGAGATTAAGTGACTTGGAATGATGTGCTCTTATCTGTAACCCAACCTCAGTTCGACTCGATGACCAGCCAAGTTGGGACGTTGATTCTGCCAGTGGTGATAACTCTGTGTACTGCATTTCGCACACTCTCTGTCCTCAGGTTCGAATCCTACCTCTGGCATGGATGTGTGTGATGTCCTTAGGTTAGTTAGGTGTAAGTAGTTCTAAGTTCTAGGGGCCTGATGGCCACAGCAGTTAAGTCCCATAGTGCTCAGAGCCATTTGAACCATCTATCCTCAAATCAGGCGTAAATTTAATGATGTCTTCTTACTACTATAGTGTACATCATGTGTAAATAAAATTTCGTTGCCTTCTATCGTTCCTGGCGCTGTAATGTTACTGGGCAGCTGTTCGTATGCTCAGATTTGTAGGAGATTTGGGTGTGTACAGGGTGTGAACTTGACTATGCAGATCTGCCAACTCTAGCAGAAACGAACTTTCCCGGCTGGATATCAACATGAACTGAGCATGGATGGCAGATACGTCACTCCACGCCGATACAACTCTACAACAGAATGTATTAACCGTAGTGGTTGGCGATTGGTGGCGTACCAGTGTCTCGGCAACACATGTATTTAGTTGGTCAGAGACACAGATTATGTTTAGCGACGGCAACAGACTAATATCTTCTGTATCACTCTGCGTCAAGAAAGGACACCAAAATGTATTCTTGCGTTATGTTGTTCAAAGATAAAAAAAATGGTTCAAATGGCTCTGCGCAGTATGGGACTTAACATCTGAGGTCATCAGTCCCCTAGAACTACTTAAACCTAACTAACCCCAGGACATCACACACATCCATGCCCGAGGCAGGATTCGAACCTGCGACCGTAGCGGTCGCCCGGTTCCAGACTGAAGCGTCTAGAACCGCTCGGCCACTGTTCAAAGATAAAGTCATACAAAGTAAGAGATGTCCAAACGGCGTTTGTCAACGAAAAACTCTCTGTTTAATCTTACCAGCATAGCTCCTTTCTACTTTGCGTGGTTGCGTTGTAATGCTATTCTCTTGCAAATCCAAACATGTAGTTCACTTCATCCGGATTTGACATTTGTCGCATGATGTGTTCATGATGCAGCAGTTTTATCTGTCAGCGACGTGTTTAAGAGGTGATGAATTTACTATACAGAGTGTCCTAGAAGCTAAGATTCATTATGATGAAACACGTGTTTAAGGAAGGAAGGAAGATTGGGTTTAACAACCCGTCTACATCGAGGTCATTAGAGACGGAGCACAAGTTCGGATTGGGTCAAGGACGGGGAGGGAAATCGACTTTGCGCTTCCAAAGGAACCATCCCGTCATTTGCCTGGAGCGATTTAGGGAAATCACGGGAAACCTAGCTCCGGATTGCCGGACGCGTGTTTGAACTGTTGCCCTCCCGAATGCGAGCCCAGTGTGCTAACCACTGCGCCACCTCGCCCGGTCACATTTTTAATGCAGAAAACATTTATCTACACAGCAAAGGCACATATGAGACATTATAACTCATTAATGTTCAGCGTGGCGAACTTGTGTGTCAACACAAATAGACCACCTCTCCGCCGTAACCCGAAACACATTTTCCGTAGTTGACCATGTGTAATGCAGTTAACTGCCTTCACAATCCGATCACGCAGATGAAGCAGAGTACAAATTTTAACCCCATACGGATGACACTTGATGCATCCCTACAAGTAGAAAGCTGTAAGATCAGCAGAACTCGTAGCCCATGCACACGGTAATTTTCTATTGATTCACCGTCCAGCGAATATGAGGTTCAGGTAATATCGAACAACGACAGCAAAATGAGAAATCTAGCTCTGCTGGTACACAACGGAATTCTGAATCCCATTAAATTTCAACTTTGGTTCCAGGAAAAGCTCAAGCATGTCAAGGGAACTGGTACTTGTTATCGGTTGTTCTGCGAAAAAGAATGATCCATAAATCTTAATTTTTATCATATCTAGCTATACGTTCGATTTCGCGATGTTTCTCTCCCATTCTTGCATCTCATCAGGATTGTTGTCGGCCCATATCCGGCAGTTGTGAGAGTTTATAAAATCACATGTATAAAATGTGACTTCTTCTAAGCAAAGATGGTTCTTTAACAGGATTTCATTTTCCACGAATTCCGAAAGGTCAGCACACATTTCCATATGGACGGCATAATCTTCTTCCTCGAGGTGATGCATTACCTGGATGCGATGAGCCGTCTTCTTCAGTCTAAAACGAAGAATATGCCTGGCGGTGGATCGTGGAATGTTCAACTAACGGCTCTGCCGACGAGCGGAAGCGCGTGGGGTCCTTTCCGTGTCCTCCTCAATGCTCCGGACTGCGATGTCAGAAGTTAATGGTCGTCCAGGACGTTCCTCATTAAGCGCACTTCCTCTACGTCTCGGTTTATTGACAACGAGCCTGACATTGGTCCATGTTAGTTGCGCTTATCCTCTTCTCCGATGGCACAGATTACGCACCACTGCAAATGTTTTACGATCAAGTTTCCAGAAAACGATGGCTGTTCTTTCTTCTTCAGAAAGCACCTGGAAGCCTGTGAAAGAAGAAATGGTTGCATTAATCGTTTCGTGATAACGAACTGTTTTTTATTTTTCCCTTATAAACGCCTGCGACTGTAAAAACACTGGGTTTGTTTATAAATAACTTTTCTGCTACCAGTTACGATCTTCTTTTATTCATATTTTACACGACGCTTTTTGGGAAATGATTCCCATTTTCAAATGTGTTTCTTTGCATTATGCCATTTTTATGTAAAGGTTTGGAGGTGTCAGTTTCTCCTTTTGAAAGGGTACAGTACCGCCCGACATTGAAAATAGGTACAACATACTTCATTATTTTTGTCAGAACAACACATTTTTTTTTTTGTAAAATAACTCAATTTCAATTAATACAGCGAAGCCGGATACCAATGTGGGAAAGAATGACAATTTATTTATTTAATTGATCACATGTGCACTCCCACAAAGTAAATCCCTACATCCAGTTTGGTGAGATCTGTGAAATGAATGAATGTATGGTCGTCTGCGAACCGCAGATAGTGAATGTGAATATATGATCATCTTTGAGTCGATCCTTTGGCCACCTTTGGTGGGACCAAAGAGATGAAATTTGCCAGAGCTTTGAGCGCCTGAAATGTGGCTGACCAATGCGGTAGAAAGGTGCTCCCCCACTTCGACAGAGGTGGGACAGAACCTCAAGAACGGCCATGTTTCAGCACTCTGCCGCTGGATCTTGTGCTGTTAAGACCTGTTTTAGTTGTGCTCCGTAATAACGAAAGAGTGGAGACATGGTGTGCATGTGGAATATTTAAGAGTAGTTTGAAATATTAATTTCTCTATTTCAGGAACTTTTGTGGGGAGAATTAAATGTCAGGCAGGTAATATTAATGGGATTGTAGTAATCTTCGGAAGTGACCAACGGTCACAATGAAACCACGTGTAGCAATAAGTTGAAATACTTCCGTGTGCTTAAGTTAAGCTGAATTACTAGCGTGTGTACAATAAGTTGAAATATTTAAGAAATAGCGTGTGTACCATAAGTTGAAATATTTAAGAAATGGCGTGTGCAGGACTTGAAATTACATCTACATCTACATTTATACTCCGCAAGCCACCCAACGGTGTGTGGCGGAGGGCACTTTACGTGCCACTGTCATTACCTCCCTTTCCTGTTCCAGTCGCGTATGGTTCGCGGGAAGAACGACTGCCTGAAAGCCTCCGTGCGCGCTCTAATCTCTCTAATTTTACATTCGTGATCTCCTCGGGAGGTATAAGTAGGGGGAAGCAATATATTCGATACCTCATCCAGAAACGCACCCTCTCGAAACCTGGCGAGCAAGCTACACCGCGATGCAGAGCGCCTCTCTTGCAGAGTCTGCCACTTGAGTTTATTAAACATCTCCGTAACGCTATCACGGTTACCAAATAACCCTGTGACGAAACGCGCCGCTCTTCTTTGGATCTTCTCTATCTCCTCCGTCAGACCGATCAGGTGCGGATCCCACACTGATGAGCAATACTCAAGTATAGGTCGAACGAGTGTTTTGTAAGCCACCTCCTTTGTTGATGGACTACATTTTCTAAGCACTCTCCCAATGAATCTCAACCTGGTACCCGCCTTACAAACAATTAATTTTATATGATCATTCCACTTCAAATCGTTCCGCACGCATACTCCCAGATATTTTACAGAAGTAACTGCTACCAGTGTTTGTTCCGCTATCATATAATCATACAATAAAGGATCCTTCTTTCTATGTATTCGCAATACATTACATTTGTCCATGTTAAGGGTCAGTTGCCACTCCCTGCACCAAGTGCCTATCCGCTGCAGATATCCCTGCATTTCGCTACAATTTTCTAATGCTGCAACTTCTCTGTATACTACAGCATCATCCGCGAAAAGCCGCATGGAACTTCCGACACTATCTACTAGGTCATTTATATATATATTGTGAAAAGCAATGGTCCCATAACACTCCCCTGTGGCACGCCAGAGGTTACTTTAACGTCTGTAGACGTCTCTCCATTGATAACAACATGCTGTGTTCTGTTTGCTAAAAACTCTTCAATCCAGCCACACAGCTGGCTGATATTAGAGACGAGTACTTCCACGTGGTGAGTACTGTGTGAGTCTCAAACTGTGTATGAGACAAAAGATAAAGAGAAGTACTCGTTCATGGTATCAGTTGAGGACTCGCGTGTGTGATGAATACGTTCTTAATATTACTTTGCGTGATATGAATCCGTGTGACGCTAGATTCAAACTCTGAGAGAGAAGCAAGGTGAGTCGGCCGTCTATCCAGCAACGCCACTTGGCTCACATTGCACAGGAAGACGTGCATGTATCTCCAGAGTTGATAGTAGGAAAGTGGAATTATGAAGTGGGGCAGTGTCGTGTGAAACTGGGATAAATATTAATTGAAGTGGGAAAGCTGAAAGTGATAATGTTGTGACTATTCTCTGTGTAGTATTTCATATTGTAGTGTGGTGTATCTCATGTAATTTGGGTATGTGTGGTTTGCATGGGAGAGTAGCGAGGTAGTTTCAAAAGATTAGTGGGTTATGCTTGTTCCTTCGGTACCGCTCGGTCTGGAGGAAAGTTTAGTGATGATGATTGTGAGAGTCGAAGTGTGAGGTATAATAAAAGATCCACCATCCTATCCAGAAAGTGCACTGTTGCGTTAAAAATAATTACTAGACCATAATATAGAGATTCACCATTGTAAAGCCATGCCCACTGGGCGGAATTTCTCATGTGTTATTGTTATAGGTTGTAGAATTTGCGTGTTTAGGTTAGAGAATTTATCGGAATAAATAAGATAGTGAAAAGAAAAAGATTGGTGGACTTTTCATTCGAATTGTATGTTGTCATAATGTCCCGAATTTATAATGTGTGCGCCATTCATATTCAGTGCGGTGGCCACGTGTTGACAAAAGCCGTTAAATAAAAGACAAAAAGAAAATGTGGTATTGCCAGTGCGTAGTGTACAGTCAGAGTTCTGTAAGTTACTGATAGTCAGATGCGTGTTTCCGTTGCGTATTAATCATATAGGAGGATAACTTGTAACTTAAGTGTGAGTACTAGAGTTCATGTTACTCGATAAGTAAGAATGAATCCACTCGCTTGGCAGACCACTCATCTTGCAGGCCTGACTGCTTGATGCCACAGTATGAGCAAGGCATGTGGGTGCCTCTCACTTTGTTTTTTTTATTTTACTGCAATGTAAAAAAACGCGCAATTTTTAGTTAGTTATCGATTTTTATGTGTAGTTAGTGGCGAAATTTGAAAGAACTTGAACTTACAGTTTTCTTACGGTGCATTTGTGCAGAGTCTCACACATGTCAAACATCTCTCAGAACTTTCAGTGCATAACGCATATCTAGAATAACTTACATAAGCAAACAGTTACAAAGCCGTTTTTAAATCAAGTTGACACAGATAAATACGTTCTGCACAAAAGCATATCTGTGGAGGACCTGTAACACTATCTCTATCAACTACATCTAAATAATCTTTGTAACTGTTTGGACCATAAGAAAACTGTAAGCACAAATCCTTCCAAATTTCGCTACTAACTACACATAAAAATCATTAACTAACTAAAAATTGTGCGTTTTTATACATTACAGTAACATTAACAAAACAAAGCAGAATCTCACACCTCGAAAACATAACATAAAAATGGCATAGTACAAAGAAATACACACTTGAAAATGGGAATCATTTCCCAAAACACGACGTGTAAATCGTGAATAAAAGAAAATCGAGACTGGTAGCAGAAAATTTATTTATAAACAAACCCAGAACCTTTTTGGACACCCTATACTGTATGGTTTCAGAACATAAGTTATACCAACAGTTTTGATAATTTGAAACAATGCACTTTGAGCCGTGGTGCGCCTTTTCTGGCACACCAGCTCTTTGGCAGTGCTATCGATTACCCGGCTGTACTACGATCTTTGCCCCTGTTGTGATCTGGCGGCGGGTATTTGAGGTAGGGGAGTTGGTCGTCGGATTCGCTACGAGGCGCTAGGACGTGCCTGAGGGGACGGCGGAGCAAACACCTTGCAAGATGGTCGCGAGTTTGTGGTGGACCTGTCTGATTTCAACTTCGGGTGCTGCTCGTCGCATTGCTTTGGGGCCTGCAAAGTTAACGAAATCTCAAAATCATTGTTAGCAACACTATTACTGCAAGACGTAACAGAGGTAGAGTATGTCAACGCATTGATATTTCAAGCGGCGCAACAATTAAGTTTAGTTATGTAGTCTTGTAGCGAGTAACAGTGCCAGAGCATATATTTGATAGTTCTGTTGCGTGATTGTGTCTATGTTGCGAGTGTCTCACGAAAGTGAAACCTCGCTTAAGAAGCATCTTCCATAATGATTGATTACTAAGGCTAGTCACCGAAGTTGCGTCCATTTGAAAGACTTGCACCAGACTCGTGAGTAGAATAAAATGCAAAGAATTTTTTTTACTTAAAATGTTTTCGGCAAACTAGTCTGTTAACCGTTCTTTTTTTCATTGTCGCACGGGGAATGGTCTGTCTGTTTATTGTGGTTCCCCATAAGTTTAACCATGAACTTCCGCTTTGTAAAGATGGAGCTCCGACAATGTCGCGGTGTATTGGTCGCGATAGGCCTCTAAACTCAATTGTTGGCAGTATAGGTACCACCTCAAATATTTGGCGGGCCGGATACCGGGGACGTCCGGCCAGCTAAAAATTTGCCGGCCCTCGCGGGCCATTTCGTCGAACGATTTGCGTTGCAGCGAGAGTTCCGGTTGGTCGGTTGGTTCTAAAGTGCGTGTTGTCGAAGTAAGGGCAGCCGGCAGACCAGCAGTTACTATTTGCTTTAAAATCCACTGGTTGGATGACTATTAAAGAGCAGATTAGCACGAAGGCGTGCGTGTGATTTTGGGTTATTGCCATCAAGCAACGTCCCTGGTATATTGCTGTAAAAGAAAAAAAATGCAACCAGTTATTCGGTTTTTAGTAAAACTTATATTTTGTGAAGCTAGTCATTTATATGTACTTCCTTATACACGTGCACTTATTGAATGCACTCACTCAACAGTAATTGGTTTGCGTATTTTATAGGTTATCGAATTCTTAACGTATATTGATTGATGTTCGGTCGGTGTTTGCCGTGTCTTCTGCGGTCTGTTTGTGTTCCAGTTTCTGAGAGTTGTGGTGTGTGGGAGCGGCGTCACGTTCCGCTTCGGTGGACAGAAGCTGTGACGTGTCGTCTAATGGGAAGTGACTCCCGCGTTTAGGTGTTGTTCTGGACGGCTGGTCTGCTGCTTCCGCCATTTTAAGTTAAATCACCTTTTGCCCTGGGCAGCCTGGCGTCACTGCCCATTTGTTAAACTTTTAACATCCCTCATGTATTTAAAAAAAAATTAAATTTGCTTGCCAATGAATTGTATTAAGTGTAACGTATTGTGCTGGTTGTGCATTGCTAAAAAAAAAAAAAAAAATTCTGAGCCACCTTTAAATTACTTCAGATGTATTGTTCATTAAGTAATTCTAATTTGCTGCTTGCTTGAGAAGGAAGTTATCGGTCATATTGGATATTGTTTTTAAGACGGCCACTTGTTGATGGTATGTTAGCTGTTTCATAAATGTGGTCTTGAATAAAATGTTAATTTACTAATCTACTAGTTGTGTTTAAGGAGTGACATTATAGGGGCCTTGACCTTCTATGCTAATCCCGACTTCCTAAGTCACACACTTATGTGCAGCACTGGCGGTCGTTATAGCTTATCCTGAAACTATGTTTGTATCACACAATAAGACTGAAAAGAATAAAACTTAATATGCCCTCTCTGTTCGTAATAATCTCATGGTGACTTTCCTTAGTATTACTAATTATTTCACTGACAAAAGTTGGAAGGCAAGCCTTTATGGAAGTGATATAGTGCATTTCACTGACAGATGATGCATGACCGGCATGCTAAGTCACAGACTGCCCACGTGACACAGCAGATGCAGACTCTTTGTGTGTTTATGCTTCCGGGCGTGTACAACTGAGATGGACCATGTGTCCCGTTCGTCAGAGATTCTGTACGATCATCAGTTCTAACGCTCGTCACCAAAGTCTTCAGCGATCTTCGAGCAGAAACAGAAGCGTGTCACACGTGTCCTCAGCCTGAAGTCTCCCACTGCATGTGTATCACCGAGTCGCCTCTCTCCATTCTGTTCTGCCAAGTCCCACCACGCGCATGTTCCTCCTAGCCCTATTGATAAAATATCGATATATTGGTATTTTTTACAAAAAAAAATGTCGTTATAGATCATTATAAATATGCCCCGACAGATCATAACAATACGGCGATATCGAGTACCGATATTTTTATTATATATTATACTTTTTTCACAATATTTGAGGCTGTTCTTTTGAGGAACAATTTTACTTTTGCTGTATGAAAGAATCTTACTACTTTTTTGAGCTTTCAGTGTCTAAAGGCACTGGCTCTGTCCTTTCCCTGGCCCTAAATTAGGGACGGGCGACTGCTTATACCCCATTGAGCTGCTCATGGTGGTCGTTAATCCCAAAGTAAAACAAAACAAAAAATAAAGCAATAAAAATAAATAAAAAATAAAGTCTTTGTTAAGTACTTTTCTTTCATTATGCTGTTTCTACAACCGAAGTTACTTGACTTCGAATATTCCTTCTTCTTTGGCTTCAGGTTTTTTTTCTTGCACAGAATCACAATGATATTTCAGCACGATAACAAAATGTAGCTTTGTTTTTAGGTGCTGCCCCCTATGAGTAACATTTGAAACACCACTTTATTCTTATGTTATACTTATTTTACACGAAAGGGTATCACTTCGATTCATTATACGTTTACTGGACAATAATGATACAGTTCATAAATTCTTTGCTAATCTTCGGCGAGCCATCGCACGGGTCTTGCTCCAGCGCTCGACAGAGATGAATCAGCATTACGTTTGTTTCAGTTCCGTACTCACTAGCGGCTGTTTCAGTTTTGAGGTAGGTAGAGGCAATGTGTTTACTTTCGTCACAGTTTTTTCTCCTTATTTGCTCAGTTTTCTCGTTGTTTCATTTGAAGTTAATTTTTTCCGCCCTTTGTCGACCGGGGCGGCCGCCTAGTCTTGCCTCATGGTAGAAATGGCCCTGCCGGAGACCGCTAATCTCACGTGGACGCGACGACATTATGGAAAGGTACCGGAAGGGCGCCGCGCCGCGCAGTGCCTGTGTCTGCAGCCGTTGCGGCCCATTCGACTGCTCCCGTTTCCTCGCCGCCCCCCCCCCCCCCCCCCCGCCCGGCGGTGACGTCACGCCAGCCGCAGTGCCCCAGTTGCCGGCTCCCCGCCCGGCCAGCCACTCACCACCTCCTCGCACCTGCTACGTCCCTGGCCGCCGCCGGCCCCAGTGGATGGTGGCTGCGGACTTGTGGAGGCGGTGCTCATCTCCCACCCTCGCGTGTCTCCCTACCCTGTTATCGACCTGCTGTCCCCACTTCTTGAGCAATTTTCGCTTCCACAGCAGCCCACAACACGAAAAGCGACTCGAAACAGATACTTGTCACCCTCTTTCTGCTGGAAATTTACTCTTGTATTGGTAACTGGAGGCCAGAAACTGGAATTCGTGGCGGAATCGAGCAATTTGACGCCGAGGGAAGGGGCGCTCCCACTCTCGCCGGCTTTCCCTACCCCCTGTCGCAGTCCCCGCCACTTACCGAAAGAAAAGGCGCCCAATTCGTTTCCTGCGTTATGACGTGTGCGCTTTCTAGTCACATCTTTATGGCGCTAATGACCGTAAACAGCGTACTCGCTGACAAGAACGAATGAATTATTTCGTTTCCTTCGAGTGCCCGGTCACTCTGCTCTCTCAGTCAGTAGCGCAAGACCAGTTTGGAGAGTAATATCGAGAATTGCTTCCACACTTTCAGTGGTGGAATTGAGCGTAATTAATTGTGTACAAGAAATACTTTACACGGACTGCCCCAAGCGTTGCTTGTCGCAGAAATAGACTGACAAGTCAATGGAATTAAATCTGTTGTGGCCAAAAGAAAAAAAAAAAAAAAAAAATTGTCACTTCATTGCACTCTGATACTGGCTACCCGCAGCAAGTTAGAGATATCGCAATATATTTATTTTGGGTAATACCGAGAATTGCTTCCACACTTCCAGTGGTGGAATTGAGCCTAATTAATTGTGTAGGATAAATCCATTACACGAACTGCTCAAAAGCGCTGCTTGTTGCAGAAATAGACTGACAAGTCAATGGAATTAAATCTACTACGGCCAAAAGGAAAAAAAAGTTGTCACCTCACTGCACTCTGATACTGGCTAGCCTCAGCAGGTTAGAGATATCGCAATATATTTATTTTGTATTTACTGTCCTAAGTGTTTCGGAGCTGCAAGGAGACAGTGCTTCAGCTTCTCGGCTCACAATAACAGAACGACACGTTACCTTTACGAGAAAACTGCCTCAGGCGGGATTGTAAGATTCTCATATGTGTTCTGCTTTCGTAAGCAATTCACCTTTACTGCACTGGGACACAGATGAATGTGTGCACTGCATGAGTAATGAACAAGGTCCTTGAGCCCGGGTTTAGATCTCTTTTACAGGCTGATGAACTTACAAACACATTTAGAGTGCTGACTGTTGCAAATTAAAAATAATCGAAGTGAGAAGTAATCAATTTTGTATACTCTGTTTAGTATTTCCAGCCATTGTATTTTACATACTCCAGTAAAACAAATGACGATGTCTTCAACTGAACAGTGATCTCAATTCGGAGAAGATATTTAACACATTTTTCGATTTGTTGTTAACCCTGTGGATTGCTCTTCACTCATTAATGGTAACAATCACGTTTTGCTTGACACCAAGACTAAGGAATCGTGGGTTATTAGGCACGTACTGGGCTCGGATAGTCCAGTGCCAAGTTCCTTTGAAGCTAACGTCCACATTGCATACCGTCGATCATTCTGCTGGTATCCTAACTGCAAGCAGTCGATATAACAATACCGAAGGTATTTCGAAGTCTGTCACAGCTGTTGCACCATTTTGGGAAGTTGGGCGGCACGATCGTTGTACCTTACGCCGATGAGACTTGGTATCCACAGTAAACAAAACGAATTATAGTGATCATGCAACATTTTTACCTACGCCGTGGCATATTTCGCTTGAGGATCGTATTAACGGTGCCGCACTTAGGCAATTATTTGCACCTTGCTCAGTATGTGAATGAGACAAGAAAGGGAATGGCTATGTATAGCACGAGATACCGATAGTCCAATGGCCTACATAGTATCCAGTAAAACGCAACTCTTATATCACACATCTGTAGGTTACAGAGTTACACCAGTGGCAAGAAGCAATCAATACCTTCACTGCGCGATAACAGCGATAAAGCCACTGACGACAATGCCACTAAAGCAGTTATTAAACATGGTTTGCCGAAACTCCTTCACCAAAGAAGACGAAGTAAATATTACTGAATTCCAAAAAAGAACAACTACCAAGATGAGAAACATTAGAAGTAGATATCCTCGGTGTAACAAAGCAGCTTAAATCACTTAATAAAGGCAAG
This sequence comes from Schistocerca piceifrons, assembly GCF_021461385.2. Lineage (NCBI taxonomy): Eukaryota > Metazoa > Arthropoda > Insecta > Orthoptera > Acrididae > Schistocerca > Schistocerca piceifrons. The sequence goes on from NC_060144.1 coordinate 138,936,535, forward strand.
GCCTCCGGTCCAGATTCTATACCAGTCAGGTTCCTCTCGGAGTATGCTGATAAAATAGCTCCATATTTAGCACTTATATACAACCACTCGCTCACAGAAATATACATACCTAAAGACTGGAAAATTGCTAAAGTCACACCAATCCCCAAAAAGGGAAGTAGGAGTAATGTGCTGAATTACAGGCCTATATCACTAACGTCGATTCGCAGTAGGGTTTTAGAACATATACTGTATTCGAACATTATGAAGTACCTCGAAGGAAACGATTTATTGACATACAGTCAGCACGGATTCAGAAAATATCGTTCTTGTCAAACATAACTAGCTCTTTATACTCATTAAGTAATGAGTGCTATCGACAGGGGATGTCAAATTGATTCCATATTTTTAGATGTCCAGAAGGTTTTCGACACCGTTCCTCATAAGCGTCTTCTAACCAAACTGGGTGCCTACGGAGTATCGCCTCAGTTGTGCGTATGGATTCGTGATTTCCTGTCGGAAAGGTCAAAGTTCGTAGTAATAGACGGAAAGTCATCGAGTAGAACAGAAGCAATATCCGGCGTTCCCCAAGGAAGTGTTATAGGCCCTCTATTGTTCCTGATCTATATTAATGACATAGGAGACAATCTGAGTAGCCGTCTCAGAATGTTATTTACCGTCTTGTAAAGCAATCAGATGATCAAAACGACTTGCAAAATGATTTAGATAACATATATGTATGGTGCGAAAAGTGTCATTTGACCCTGAATAAAGAAAAGTGTGAAGTTATTCACATGAGTACTAAAAGAAATCAGCCAAATTTCGATTACGCCATAAGTCACAGAAATCTGAGGGCTGTAAATTCAACTAAATACTTAGGGATTACAATTACAAATAACCTAAATTGGAACGATCGCATAGATAATATTGTGGGTAGAGCAAACCAAAGACTCCGATTCATTGTCAGAACACGTAGAAGGTGTAACAGGTCTACCAAAGAGACTGCTTACACCACGCTTGTCCGCCCTATTCTGGAGTACTGCTCCGCGGTGTGGGATCCGCATCAGGTGGGACTGACGGATGACATCGAAAAAGTACAAAGAAGGGCAGCTCGTTTTGTATTATCGCGAAATAGGGGAGATAGTGTCACAGACACGATACGTGAATTGGAGTGGCAATCATTAAAACAATGGCGTTTTTCGTTGCGACGGTATCTTCTCATGAAATTTCAGTCACCAATTTTCTCCACCAATTGCGAAAGAATTCTGTTGGCACCCACCTACATAGGGAGAAATGATCATCACGATAAAATAAGAGAAATCAGGGCTCGCACAGAAAAATTTAAGTGCTCGTTTTTTCAGCGTTCCGTTCGAGGGTGGAATGGTAGCGAGACAGCATAAACGTGGTTCATTGAACCCTCTGCCAGGCACTTTATTGTGAATAGCAGAGTAATCACATAGATGTAGATGTAGTTCACCGTAGGATGAAGTGCCATTACAATGAAAACAAAATCGGAGATGTTTTTAACTCTCGAAGTGGAAGTTTATGCTGTTTGCATAGGCAATCACTCTGGAACTGCGTTGTGCTGTGGTGTTGCTATAAAATGTTGTTGCTAAATAAGTATGAATACTGCGAGGTCGTTAGCCAAATAGTCATGGAAGACAACATAGCAAACCTATAACCCTTGGGGAAATCTACACAGCTCTCCCTAGTCGATAGACAGACTCATTATTCAACAAGAAGAGCCAGTGCAATGCTCGTTGTCTTCAGTGAATAATAAGTGAGTGATCGTTGAGTTTAGCTACTGAGCTCTACAATAGACCGTCACAGTAAGAACAACAAGTTTAGGTGTGCACCAGGTTACATGTATTATACAGGGTACTTGGAAATTCCCGTAACAAACTTCTAGGACTTGTAGAGGAGAGTGAGTACATCATATTTTGAAAAGGAACTCAAGTCCGGAAGTACCGTTTCCATGCCACAGCCGCTTGAAAACATGTTTGTTATGTAGGGGTGCTTACGTCGAATTGTCTGATGTTATTTGACATCTGTTCTACCTCTCTGGCCTGGTTCGAGCGTTATTCACGTACCGAGCGAGGTGGCGCAGTGGTTAGCACACTGGACTCGCATTCGGGAGGACGACGATTCAATCCCGTCTCCGGCCATCCTGATTTAGGTTTTCCGTGATTTCCCTAAATCGTTTCAGGCGAATGCCGAGATGGTTCCTTTGAAAGGGCACGGCCGATTTCCTTCCCAATCTTTCCCTAACCCGAGCTTGCGCTCCGTCTCTAATGACCTCGTTGTCGACGGGACGTTAAACACTAACGACCACCACCACCACCTTATTCACGTGTCTCAGAGTGTTAGAGTAACATGGTTGAGTACACGCTTGCGGAAGACACTGACTTCATCCTTCTGTGTGACGAAGCTCACGGGAATGGAACAGCTGCACATCGCCTTTATCAAGATCGTTGTACACAACTTGCCACTCCATCGCATACGCTTTTCGCCGCTATTAACGCAACAGCTTCGAGAAAAGGGTACTTGGATGCGTGAGCCGTCAAGCTGAATGTGTGACAGTTCTCGTATTTATTTGCCCTTGCCATCTTTGGGATTGTGGTGTAACAATCAGGTGCTGCACACACCAATTTGATGAGGCTGTACAGCATCACGTTGACAATGGATATTGCTCCCCGTACCGTCTGGCATGTTACAGATGACCAACAACTACATCCAAACCACCTCCAACACTCCACACCGCCCCTAACACTCACAGACACGTGAATGATCCTCACACCAGGTGAGAGAGACAGGATAGACCAATTTAAAGATCTTGTAACATAAATCACGTCCGAGTATAATAGATTTACTTGGTAGAATTATTGGACACAATATACAGCTAGTTAAGAGAGGGGAAAGTTCTCTAGAAATTTAATCGAATTTACACAAAACTACGCTATCGCTGCGGTGTGGTATTAAATTGCATGGAAAAGTGCTTTGGGAAAACGCAACAAGGTATCCTTATCTAACAGCTCACGAGTTCAACGTTGAAAATTACAAATTATAATCAAACGGACAACTCAGATTCTGTCCCAGAAGCGAGTAGCGAGATCCTCAGAGTACAGGGCACACTATCTCAGATTGCAAACCTTAGATTTCCCAGCAAAGCGTGCTCACATCAGCAACATATAGCGACCGGAAGACCAATCACACAGCGGCTGGGAGACCAATCACACGGTAGCCGGAATACGAATGCCGCGGAACTTTTACTTTTCCACCCTCAACTCTCAAGATTTTTTAAATCTTAACATGGAGGGAACAACTCAACGCCATTGCCGTTGCGACGGACGAGAGTGTCTCTTATTTAATGAAATGACGAAGGAACACATCAGAAACTTCCCATTCTTGGCATTCAATATACACATTAACAAACACGAGGTAGTTACTGACCTAGAGCAGTGTTTTCTCGATTGGTCAGTCTCTTCGCAGTAAGCACGGTGATGGGCAAACTCAGCTCAATTGGATGACCAAAATTTTCGATTGAAAGCGGCCAGAAAAATTTGTGAAGATGGCCAGCGGCACTGCAGTGTCTAGACCTTCGATGTTCGTACAGAGAGGGCAAAAATGTCATACTCAGTTATTTCCTGTGGATGGTAGTGGTGGCAGTGTGTTCCTTGCCCTCAGCTAGGTCAGGCAATGACTCTGCCCACACAAACATGAACAACATCGCAGTCCCACTTTCGTTAATCTGCCCATCTCCCTGGGGGAAGAGCGACTCTCCTAATGAGATTCGCCGATTATCACTGTTCTACAAAAAAAACTTTTTTTCTACTTCTGATAAAAAGTATTGTGATCCTAGTTGTATTTTAAGTGCTGAATTGAAAACAGTTTTTGGTTTTCTTCTGTCAGGGATAGTTTATGAGTAATCGCAATTTTATTTCTCTTTTCAGTTTCTGATATAGTGCAGCAAACGTGAGGTGAAATTCGACAAACAAATGCACATCTTTATGATGTTATAAGTTCATCACATTGATGGACGGTGGGATCTAACATATAACACAGTAACCTTTGTGTATACACTTTGAAGCATTTATTTAACATGAGAAATTACAGAAAATTGACAAACAATGAGCCACTGCCTTGTAATGCACATCACTTTTTCCTCTTGTGTTGTGAATCTTTCTTCTCTCGAATGATATTCCAGCAATAATCTGCTAACATGGAAGGTACCCACTTCCCTTCATAGCGCCTTTCTATGGTAGAAATGTCTTTATGGAACCTTTCCCCGTGTTCATCCGATACGTCACTACAACTCCCTGTGAATTAGCCCAGATGAGAGTCTATCATATGTACCTTCGAAGTCATATTGCACCCCAAATGCTGATATGCTTTGATCATATCCTTCACCATTGCTTTGTAGTTAGTAGCTCTTCTTCTTCCGAGGAAGTTTTCCAACACCATCTTGAAACAGTCCCATCCGGTTTTTCCTTTATCAGTTAAACATGCTTCAAAATTTGCATCTTTCTGCAGCTCCCTGATTTGTGGGCCCACAAATACACCTTCCTTTATTTTTGCAGCTGAGAGACGGGGCAATTTGGTAGCTAGACATGCAAACCCACAGCCTGTTGGATCCATGTTGTTGTTGTGGTCTTCAGTCCTGAGACTGGTTTGATGCAGCTCTCCATGCTACTCTATCCTGTGCAAGCTTTTTCATCTCCCAGTACCTACCGCAACCTACATCCTTCTGAATCTGCTTAGTGTATTCATCTCTTGGTCTCCCTCTACGATTTTTACCCTCCACGCTGCCCTCCAATACTAAATTGGTGATCCCTTGATGCCTCAGAACATGTCCTACCAACCGATCCCTTCTTCTGGTCAAGTTGTGCCACAAACTTCTCTTCTCCCCAATACTATTCAATACTTCCTCATTAGTTATGTGATCTACCCATCTAATCTTCAGCATTCTTCTATAGCACCACATTTCGAAAGCTTCTATTCTCTTCTTGTCCAAACTACACTCCTGGAAATTGAAATAAGAACACCGTGAATTCATTGTCCCAGGAAGGGGAAACTTTATTGACACATTCCTGGGGTCAGATACATCACATGATCACACTGACAGAACCACAGGCACATAGACACAGGCAACAGAGCATGCACAATGTCGGCACTAGTACAGAGTATATCCACCTTTCGCAGCAATGCAGGCTGCTATTCTCCCATGGAGACGATCGTAGAGATGCTGGATGTAGCCCTGTGGAACGGCTTGCCATGCCATTTCCACCTGGCACCTCAGTTGGACCAGCGTTCGTGCTGGACGTGCAGACCGCGTGAGACGACGCTTCATCCAGTCCCAAACATGCTTAATGGGGGACAGATCCGGAGATCTTGCTGGCCAGGGTAGTTGACTTACACCTTCTAGAGCACGTTGGGTGGCACGGGATACATACGGACGTGCATTGTCCTGTTGGAACAGCAAGTTCCCTTGCCGGTCTAGGAATGGTAGAACGATGGGTTCGATGACGGTTTGGATGTACCGTGCACTATTCAGTGTCCCCTCGATGATCACCAGTAGTGTACGGCCAGTGTAGGAGATCGCTCCCCACACCATGATGCCGGGTGTTGGCCCTGTGTGCCTCGGTCGTATGCAGTCCTGATTGTGGCGCTCACCTGCACGGCGCCAAACACGCATACGACCATCATTGGCACCAAGGCAGAAGCGACTCTCATCGCTGAAGACGACACGTCTCCATTCGTCCCTCCATTCACGCCTGTCGCGACACCACTGGAGGCGGGCTGCACGATGTTGGGGCGTGAGTGGAAGACGGCCTAACGGTGTGCGGGACCGTAGCCCAGCTTCATGGAGACGGTTGCGAATGGTCCTCGCCGATACCCCAGGAGCAACAGTGTCCCTAATTTGCTGGGAAGTGGCGGTGCGGTCCCCTACGGCACTGCGTAGGATCCTACGGTCTTGGCGTGCATCCGTACGTCGCTGCGGTCCGGTCCCAGGTCGACGGGCACGTGCACCTTCCGCCGATCACTGGCGACAACATCGATGTACTGTGGAGACCTCACGCCCCACGTGTTGAGCAATTCGGCGGTACGTCCACCCGGCCTCCCGCATGCCCACTATACGCCCTCGCTCAAAGTCCGTCAACTGCACATACGGTTCACGTCCACGCTGTCGCGGCATGCTACCAGTGTTAAAGACTGCGATGGAGCTCCGTATGCCACGGCAAACTGGCTGACACTGACGGCGGCGGTGCACAAATTCTGCGCAGCTAGCGCCATTCGACGGCCAACACCGCGGTTCCTGGTGTGTCCGCTGTGCCGTGCGTGTGATCATTGCTTGTACAGCCCTCTCGCAGTGTCCGGAGCAAGTATGGTGGGTCTGACACACCGGTGTCAATGTGTTCTTTTTTCCATTTCCAGGAGTGTATTTATCGTCCATGTTTCACTTCCATACATGGCTACACTCCATACGAATACTTTCAGAAATGACTTCCTGACACTTAAATCAATACTGGATGTTAACAAATTTCTCTTCTTCAGAAACGCTTTCCTTGCCATTGCCAGCCTACATTTTATATCCTCTCTACTTCGACCATCATCAGTTATTTTGCTCCCCAAATAGCAAAACTCCTTTACTACTTTAAGTGCCTCATTTCCTAATCTAATTCCCTCAGCATCACCCGACTTAATTAGACTACATTCCATTATCCTTGTTTTGCTTTTGTTGATGTTCATCTTATATCCTCCTTTCAAGACACTGTCCATTCCATTCAACTGCTCTTCCAAGTCCTTTGCTGCCTCTGACAGAATTACAATGTCATCGGCGAACCTCAAAGTTTTTATTTCTTCTCCATGAATTTCAATACCTACTCCGAATTTTTCTTTAGTTTCCTTTACTGCTTGCTCAATATACAGATTGAACAACATCGGGGAGAGGCTACAACCCTGTCTTACTCCCTTCCCAACCACTGCTTCCCTTTCATGTCCCTCGACTCTTATAACTGCCATCTGGTTTATGTACAAATTGTAAATAGCCTTCCGCTCCCTGTATTTTACCCCTGCCACCTTTAGAATTTGAAAGAGATTATTCCAGCCAACATTGTCAAAAGCTTTCTCTGAGTCTACAAATGCTAGAAACGTAGCTTTGCCTTTCCTTAATCTTTCTTCTAAGATAAGTCGTAAGGTCAGTATTGCCTCACGTGTTCCAGTGTTTCTACGGAATCCAAACTGATCTTCCCCGAGGTTGGCTTTTACTAGTTTTTCCATTCGTCTGTAAAGAATTCGTGTTAGTATTTTGCAGCCGTGACTTATTAAGCTGATAGTTCGGTAATTTTCACATCTGTCAACACCTGCTTTCTTTGGGATTGGAATTATTATATTCTTCTTGAAGTCTGAGGGTATTTCGCCTGTTTCATACATCTTGCTCACCAAATGGTAGAGTTTTGTCAGGACTGGCTCTCCCACGGCCGTCAGTAGTTCCAATGGAATATTGTCTACTCCGGGGGCCTTGTTTCGACTCAGGTCTTTCAGTGCTCTGTCAAACTCTTCACGCAGTATCGTATCTCCCATTTCATCTTCATCTACATCCTCTTCCATTTCCATAATATTGTCCTCAAGTACATCGCCCTTGTATAGACCCTCTATATACTCCTTCCACCTTTCTGCTTTGCCTTCTTTGCTTAGAACTGGGTTTCCATCTGAGCTCTTGATATTCATACAAGTCGTTCTCTTATCTCCAAAGGACTCTTTAATTTTCCTGTAGGCGGTATCTATCTTACCCCTAGTGAGATAGGCCTCTACATCCTTACATTTGTCCTCTAGCCATCCCTGCTTAGCCATTTTGCACTTCCTGTCGATCTCATTTTTGAGACGTTTGTATTCCTTTTTGCCTGTTTCACTTACTGCATTTTTATATTTTCTCCTTTCATCAATTAAATTCAATATTTCTTCTGTTACCCAAGGATTTTTACTAGCCCTCGTCTTTTTACCTACTTGATCCTCTGCTGCCTTCACTACTTCATCCCTCAAAGCTACCCATTCTTCTTCTACTGTATTTATTTCCCCCATTCCTGTCAATTGCTCCCTTATGCTCTCCCTGAATCTCTGTACAACCTCTGGTTCTTTTAGTTTATCCAGGTCCCATCTCCTTAAATTCCCACCTTTTTGCAGTTTCTTCAGTTTTAATCTACAGGTCATAACCAATAGATTGTGGTCAGAGTCCACATCTGCCCCTGGAAATGTCTTACAATTTAAAACCTGGTTCCTAAATCTCTGTCTTACCATTATATAATCTATCTGATACCTTTTAGTATCTCCAGGGTTCTCCCATGTATACAACCTTCTTTCATGATTCTTAAACCAAGTGTTAGTTATGATTATGTTGTGCTCTGTGCAAAATTCTACCAGGCGGCTTCCTCTTTCATTTCTGTCCCCCAATCCATATTCACCTACTATGTTTCCTTCTCTCCCTTTTCCTACACTCGAATTCCAGTCACCCATGACTATTAAATTTTCGTCTCCCTTCACAATCTGAATAATTTCTTTTATTTCATCATACGTTTCTTCAATTTCTTCGTCATCTGCAGAGCCAGTTGGCATATAAACTTGTACTACTGTAGTAGGTGTGGGCTTCGTATCTATCTTGGCCACAATAATGCTTTCACTATGCTGTTTGTAGTAGCTTACCCGCATTCCTATTTTCCTATTCATCATTAAACCTACTCCTGCATTACCCCTATCTGATTTTGTGTTTATAACGCTGTAGTCACCTGACCAGAAGTCTTGTTCCTCCTGCCACCAAACTTCACTAATTCCCACTATATCTAACTTCAACCTATCCATTTCCCTTTTTAAATTTTCTGACCTACCTGCCCGATTAAGGGATCTGACATTCCACGCTCCGATCCGTAGAACGCCAGTTTTCTTTCTCCTGATAACGACATCCTCTTGAGTAGTCCCCGCCCGGAGATCCGAATGGGAGACTATTTTACCTCCGGAATATTTTACCCAAGAGGACGCCATCATCATGTAATCATACAGTAAAGCTGCATGCCCTCGGGAAAAATTACGGCTGTAGTTTCCCCTTGCTTTCAGCCGTTCGCAGTACCAGCACAGCAAGGCCATTTTGGTTATTGTTACAAGGCCAGATCAGTCAATCATCCAGACTGTTGCCCTTGCAACTACTGAAAAGGCTGCTGCCCCTCTTCAGGAACCACACGTTTGTCTGGCCTCTCAACAGATACCCCTCCGTTGTGGTTGCACCTACGGTACGGCTATCTGTATCGCTGAGGCACGCAAGCCTCCCCACCAACGGCAAGGTCCATGGTTCATGGGGGAGGGGGGGGGGGGGTTGGATCCATGGCCTTCACGAATTGTTTCATCAGGCCAGTTTGATGTGAAGCAGTGGAAGTAGTATATATTCAGGAGCTACCAGACTATCACGTTGCACATTCTTTTCGCCAAGTTTCCATCTTCGCCTAGGCCATTTCTTTTTCACATAGCGAGAATTTCGGTCTCGACTATCCCACTCGCAAAGAAAACAGGCATACTTTGTGTAGCCTTGTTGCATTCCCAGTATCATAGCAATTACCTTGAAATCTGCACATATTTTCCATTTGTGTTCATTGTATTTTAATGAATTTAGCATCCTTTGTACGAATTCGTAATTCTCTTTTGTCAAACTAGCGTAAGCTACTGGAACAGAGGGTATTTTATTTCCGTTATGGAGCAAAGCACCCTTCAGACTTGTTTTTGATGAATCTAAGAAAAGTCTCCACTCCTGTGAAATATAAATGAAGTTCAGCACTTTCATCAGGCCAGCAACGTCATTGCAAAATGTCAGTGCTTCGTCAATTGAAAAATAAGATAAAGGCATGTTATCTGTGCCTGAACAAACTGATTTTAGTACTTTGGTGCAGTAGATTATACTCTTGTAATCTTGAACCAAGCAGCTGAGCCTTTTGTTTACTTAGTCCTAGATCATGTGCTAAATCATTTAAATCTGCCTGTGTTAACAATGTGGCGATGACTCACTTGTGCAGTGATATAAAGAATCATCATCTGTGATTTCTTCAGTACTACTTATTTCACTGTCACTCGGATTTTGACCTCGAGCTCTTGAAGGTACTGTAAGGTTGTCGGAGTGCTGCACTGGCATTCTCGCTGAAGGCGGATCTGGGTAAACAACGTGCCTCTTCGACTTCTTGTTTGTAGAACCCTGAATTTTTGTTAGACAGAAATAACAATCAGTAACATGGTCCTTAGGCCCCCTCCACACCATGGGAACAGCAAACAACGCCACATTCTCTTTACCTTTCCACCACTGAATTAGTTTGCAGTAACATGTAGCACAACATAAATGTGGTGCCCATTATTTATCTTGGTCTCCTATCTTGTTTGTATGCTTTCTTTATGACTGAAGAAATTTTCCTCCTGTTTCTGGCAAAAGTGAACTTCCCACAGATGTAGCAGAAGTTGTTCGGCTTATATCGACATCCACGACTACGTGGCATTTCTGAAAATTTAAAAATACCACTTTGGTAATACACCTGTATTAAATTAATAGTAGGGAACTGGAGGAACGCTGATGTGTAAAAACCAGCAGTCGTTTTACCTTCAGCACCAGGCTCAATCAGTTTACACACAGGAACTAAAAAAGTCAACCATGCTCGGAAATATGACAGACAGTTACTTGTCAGCCAAAACACCCACTTGCTAAGACTGACACAAATTACGGCCAACACCACTGTTGTAAACTCGATGCACCTGCCCCTAGGAGGCGTGAAGCTTTACTGCCGAGGCAGCGACCGGCTGTCGCCGTTCGAGTTGATGAGATGTTTCAGGTGGTCGTAATGGCATAGGTGAGGCGGGGGATAACCTAATGATGTCTGACTCTTCCCACCTGCTGTTGCACAATAAATTATCACGTTCTATCACTACTGGATGCGGCAACATACCCGTATTTCTCTATAACGTCTCTGTGTTTGCCATGAATTGTGAATATACATATATATACATATTACATAAAAAGTATCCCTGACAACGATATTTTGTTTACATATTTGAATTTCCCACGGTAAAATGGTCTAGAAGCACATACTTTAATATCAGAAATAGAACCCATGTCGAACAGTGTTACCTTTGGCCGAGAGCAGGACCCTGAGATCACACCGGAAGAGCTTTTTTTTTTCCTGACTGGTTTGATGCGGCCCTCCACCAATACCTCTCCTGTGCCAACTACTTCATTTCAGAATAAGATTTGCAACCTCTAGTGTTTCTGCCCCCTATAGTCCCCTCTAGTACCATGGAAGTCATTTCCTGTTGTCTTAACAGATGTCCTATCATCCTGTCACTTCTCCTTATCAGTGTTTACCACATATTCCTTTCCTCTCCGATTCTGCGCAGAACCTCCTTATTCCTTACCGTATCAGTCCAGCTAAGTTTCAACATTCGTGTGTGACAGAACATCTCAAATGCTTCGATTCTCTTCTGTTCCGGTTTTCTCACAATCCATGTTTCACTAACATACAATGCTGTGCTCCAGGAGTACAGTCTCAGAAATTTCTTCATCAAATTAAGGCCTATGTTTGATACTAGTTTTAGTGGGTAGAAGCAGGAGCAGGAAAAAGTAATACGCGTCGGTACTGCAAGAAAGTAAAAGTGGTTTACTGGTACAAGAAGAGTAGTATACAGGGTCAGTCACCCAACATTACCGCTGGACATATTTCATAAACCACATCAAATACTGACGAATCGATTCCACAGACCGAACGTGAGGAGAGGGGCTAGTGTAATTGGTTAATACAAACCATAAAAAAATGCACCGAAGCATGTTTTTTAACACAAACCTACGTTTTTTTAAATGAAGCCCGTTAGTTTTGTTAGCACATCTGAACATATAAACAAATACGTAATCAGTGCCGTTTGTTGCATTGTAAAATGTTAATTACATCCGGAGATATTGTAACCTAAAGTTGACGCTTGAGTACCACTCCTCCGCTGTTCGATCATGTGTATCGGAGAGCACCGAATTACGTAGGGATCCAAAGGGAACGGTGATGGACCTTAGGTACAGAAGAGACTGGAACAGCACATTACGTCCACATGCTAACACCTTTTTATTGGTCTTTTTCACTGACGTACACGTACACACGTGGTTTCCAATTACGGAGTGGAATAGAGTGTATCCCGACATGTCAGGCCAATAGATGTTCAATGTGGTGGCCATCATTTGCTGCATACAATTGCAATCTCTGGCGTAATGAATGTCGTACACGCCGCAGTACATCTGCTGTAATGTCGCCGCAGGCTACCACAATATGTTGTTTCATATCCTCTGGGGTTGTAGGCACATCACGGTACACATTCTCATTTAAAGTACCCCACAGAAAGAAGTCCAGAGGTGTAAGATCAGGAGAACGTGCTGGCCAATTTATGCGTCCTCCACGTCCTATGAAACGCCCGTCGAACATGCAGTCAAGGGTCAGCCTAGTGTTAATTGCGGAATGTGCAGGTGCACCATCATGCTGATACCACATACATCGACGCGTTTCCAGTGGGACACACTCTATTCCACTTCGTATTTGAAAACGGTAACTATGTGTGTACGTTTACCTCACCCCTCGTGGTAATGTACAAGTGCGTCAGTGAAAAAGACCAATAAAAAGGTGTTATCATGTGGACGTAATGTGCTGTTCCAGTCTCTTCTGTACCTAAGGTCCATCACCGTTCCCTTTGGATCCCTACGTACGAAATTCGGTCCTCTCCGATACACACGAATTAACAGAGGAGGAGTGGTACTCAAGCGTCAACTTTAGGTTACAATATCTCCGGATGTAATTAACATTTTACAATGCAACAAACGGCACTGATTACGTATTTCTTTATATGTTCAGATGTGCTAACAAAACTAACGTGGTTCCATTTAAAAAAACGTAGGTTTGTGTTAAAAACATACTTCCGGCATTTTTGTATGGTTTGTATTAAACAATTACACTAGCCCCTCTCCTCACGTTCGGTCTGTGGAATCGGTTCGTCAGTATTTATCCAGCGGTAACGTTAGGTGACTCACCCTGTATAACTTTGCACGGAGGTGCGAAGCTGAAGCGAAGTGTCCCCGCCGTCTGCTCTAGATCAGATGGGCAGAATCTGTAGCGGACCTCCAGACCCGCACAGCACCAACTAGAGGGCGCTGTCGTCGGTGTCTGTCGTAGTGCCAACCTAATAACTTTAATACGCCGTGGCATCGTTGCTATCGATACCACACTAGTAGACTTCCCTTAGCCAGAAATGCACTTTTTGCCAGTGCTGGTCTGCTTTTGGTATACTCCTTGCTCCGTCCGTCATTGGTTATTTTGCTGCCTAGGTAGTAGAATTCCTTAACTTGATCCACTTCGTGACCATCAATCCTGATGTTCAGTTTCTCACTGTTCTCATTTCTGCTGCTTCTCATTACTTTTGCCTTTATCGATTTACTCTGTCCATATTTTGTACTCATTAGACTGTTCATTCCATACAGCAGATCATGTCATTCTTCTTCACTTTCACTCAGGACAGCAATGTCATCAGAGAATCGTATCGCTGATATCCGTTCACCTTGAATTTTAGTTCTACTTTTGATTCTTACTTTTATTTCCATCATTGCTTCTTCGATGTACAGACTGAACAGTGGATGTGTCCTCAGGTTAGTTAGGTTTAAGTAGTTCTAAGTCTACGGGACTGTTGACTTCGGATGTTAAGTCCGAAAGTGCTTAGAGCCATTTGAACAATTTTTTCTGTGGTCATATATTACCTTCTTGACTGAAGTCGCTGTCTGCGCAAATTCATCCTTGTAACGGACTTCAGGCCCTTAGTAAATTTCACTTCAGCACAGAATTTTCTTGCGATATTTGATGGAGCCGTTCCCGCTCTGAGGTAAAGTTTTTCAAGTGGACACAAATTACAAAGCACTCCGTCTTCAGGCCACAAGTGGCCCATCGGGACCATCCGACCGCCGTGTCATCCTCAGTTGAGGATGCAGATAGGAGGGGCGTGTGGTCAGCACACCGCTCTCCCGGCCGTTACGATGGTTTTCTTTGACCGGAGCCGCTACTATTCGGTCGAGTTGCTCCTCAATTGGCATCAGGAGGCTGAGTGCAACCCACACAAATTACAGCACCATATCAAACACCGCGACCAGTTTCAGCCACTAACGACATTTTCAAGCTTTTGATTGCTTAGAAAATAATATTCCAAACGGTGCCGTTAATTTTTCCAATTAATTACTACAGCTGCGGTAACTGGACCATCATGTTCAACATGCTGGACGAAAACAAAAAAGCTTTTCAATTGGTTTTGTGTAAAGACTGCGTTAAGTATTTCCAGGATTAGCATAAATCGAAGCAGAGTATGTGTATATGATTCATTTGGGAAGGCATTCCGAACTGAACGACATCGTTTCCTTGTTTTTATCGATACCGGAAAGGTCGTTCCGACGACGTTTTATCGATACCGGACGAAGTGATTCCGACGACACAGTTAATTTTCCTCGACGATAGGACAAGTTACTGCGTGTACATACCGTACATCAGACGCAGGTCTTGCGTTCGGTTCCGGAAGGAGTCACTTTTTGTTACTTCAGTCCCCTAAAAATACAAGATGTTATCAGCTTCCCTTTTGAAGTGCTACAGACAACTAAGATTTTAAAAATAACAACAACACGTTATTATTGTATTAAATATTCTGTACAAGCTGTTTACACCAGTGCTTAAGACATCGCTGAAGCAAAAGAAATTGGAATTCAGGTAAATGCATTATCTGGAAAATATTTCAAAGATTTTCGGAAGTGTCTGTGTCATACAATAGTTTTAATAGTAATGAAAGTTACTAACTTTACAACTTTGACAACTTCATAACTTATAAGATATAAAATCGAAGTGTGCAGTCACCAGTACCAGTATTTCATTACGCATAAGACTGTGAACGTAGGTCTGCAGGCAACGGTTATGTGAGCATAGAGTCGGGAACAATGCTATGGCCTTCTGTCGGTTCGACCTACGTCCGAAAATGTCAATTTTTCTATTATTTTTAGAGTTCCGTAATGCAATCGGTAAAAACAGCCCTTATAGGATCACGTTGTTGTCCATCTTTCTGTCTGTCCGACTGTTAAAACTCCACTTCTCGGAAATGGCTGCACGAGTCAAGTAGAAATTTATCTGTCATAGTAAGGTCTACGGTGTCTTAGCAGTCTAAAAAATTGAAATTTCTAAGTCCTTGTAATCAAGATACAGCCATCTATGTCACACTCAATCAAAACCGATAGGATACTTCCCGTTAGCCTAGAATCACAAAATTTGCCAAAAAGTAAGGTTTCACAAAACTGGTTGTTGTTGTGGTCTTCAGTCCTGAGACTGGTTTGATGCAGCTCTCCATGCTACTCTATCCTGTGCAAGCTTCTTCATCTCCCAGTACCTACTGCAACCTGCATCCTTCTGAATCTGCTTAGTGTATTCATCTCTGGGCCTCCCTCTACGATTTTTACCCTCCACGCTGCCCTCCAATGCTAAATTTGTGATCCCTTGATGCCTCAAAACATGTCCTACCAACCGATCCCTTCTTCTAGTCAAGTTGTGCCACAAACTTCTCTTCTCCCCAATCCTATTCAATACCTCCTCATTAGTTATGTGATCTACCCACCTTATCTTCAGCATTCTTCTGTAGCACCACATTTCGAAAGCTTCTATTCTCTTCTTGTCCATACTAGTTATCGTCCATGTTTCACTTCCATACATGGCTACACTCCATACAAATACTTTCAGAAACGACTTCCTGACACTTAAATCTATTCTCGATGTTAACAAATTTCTCTTCTTCAGAAACGATTTCCTTGCCATTGCCAATCTACATTTTATATCCTCTCTACTTCGACCATCATCAGTTATTTTACTCCCTAAATAGCAAAACTCCTTTACTACTTTAAGCATCTCATTTCCTAATCTAATTCCCTCAGCATCACCCGATTTAATTTGACTACATTCCATTATCCTCGTTTTGCTTTTGTTGATGTTCATCTTATATCCTCCTTTCGAGACACTGTCCATTCCGTTCAACTGCTCTTCCAAGTCCTTTGCTGTCTCTGACAGAATTACGATGTCATCGGCGAACCTCAAAGTTTTTACTTCTTCTACATGAATTTTAATACCTACTCCGAATTTTTCTTTTGTTTCCTTCACTGCTTGCTCAATATACAGATTGAATAACATCGGGGAGAGGCTACAACCCTGTCTCACTCCTTTCCCAACCACTGCTTCCCTTTCATGCCCCTCGACTCTTATAACTGCCATCTGGTTTCTGTACAAATTGTAAATAGCCTTTCGCTCCCTGCATTTTACCTGTGAGATCGACAGGAAGTGCAAAATGGCTAAGCAGGGATGGTTAGAGGACAAATGTAAGGATTTAGAGGCTTGTCTCACTAGGGGTAAGATAGATACTGCCTACAGGAAAATTAGAGAGACCTTTGGAGAGAAGAGAACCACTTGTATGAATATCAAGAGCTCAGATGGAAACCCAGTTCTAAGCAAAGAAGGCAAAGCAGAAAGGTGGAAGGAGAATATAGAGGGTCTATACAAGGGCGATGTACTTGAGGGCAATATTATGGAAATGGAAGAGGATGTAGATGAAGATGAAATGGGAGATACGATACTGCGTGAAGAGTTTGACAGAGCACTGAAAGACCTGAGTCGAAACAAGGCCCCGGGAGTAGACAACATTCCATTAGAACTACTGACGGCCTTGGGAGAGCCAGTCCTGACAAAACTCTACCATCTGGTGAGCAAGATGTATGAGACAAGTGAAATACCCTCAGACTTCAAGAAGAATATAATAATTCCAATCCCAAAGAAAGCAGGTGTTGACAGATGTGAAAATTACCGAATAACAAAATTTGGCAAAAAGTAAGGTTTCACAATGCAGGTATACAAAAAAATTCGGAAAGTATGAAGTTGTAATTATATCAGACGAAAAAAATACTTATCTTGTCGTTTGTTATGCGACTTCAAAATCAAAATTAAAATATTTTCGAAAGTCTTGAAATTGCTGGGACCGATATGTTGTCAGTGTCAATGTCAAGAACAGGCAGAAATCGCCGAGAATGTCGATTCCCGGGATACGTGAAGTGTGTATATACATAACTAAGTTTGTACGGAACTCTCCGAGTTTTACTCGCACCTGGGAATTTTTTCTGGGTGGAGCTCGTTTTTCCTTCTTTCTTGGTTTTTCTCGACTTCCTGTGGTTTACCGATTGCACCTGTGGACTCTCGAACCATAACAAATTTGTTGTTGTCAGCGGTTACGGTCAGTGTCTAAATGGGATCATTTTCCTGGCTGGCCGCGCGGGATTTGCCGAGCGGTCTCAGGCGCAGCAATCATGGACTGTGCCTATGGTCCCGGCGGAGGTTCGAGTACTCCCTCGGGCATGGGTGTGTGTGTTTGTCCTTAGGATAATTTATGTTAAGTAGTGTGTAAGCTTAGGGACTGATGACCTTAGCAGTTAAGTCCGATAAGATTTCACACTTTTTTTTCTGGCTGGGACGTGTCAGTCCGCAAATCAATACATGTGGACTAACCTTCAGGTAAGCAACTGAAAATTATCCTGTGTAAAACGAAGATTGTAATTTTTTTTTTTAGAATTACCTGTCACTTCTGAGACTCTTAGTTCTTACGATACCGCATTCTCCGAAAGTTATCTGAAATGTTTGAAAATGAATATTTGTAAAAATTTATTTATTTATTTGTTTGGGAAGGAGGGAGGGGAGAAATAATGACCCCCGTGACACTTTCCCCTTCGATCAGCGCGTGCAGTACACGCATCGACGTAAACCGCGACTGGTATTCTGGGAAGCTGCTACTCGACAGCGAAACGCCAACTGGTTCTCGTCTCGGCCACGCGGCGTCGCTACTGTGCAAGTCTGTTACCGTGGCGCTGCTGGCGGCATCCTGGCTAGACTGCTACCTCCTGCGACCGGCTGTTCACCTGGCACCGCAAGCGACGTCTTTCCCGCCAAAGTGAGGGAAGCAGCACGATCAAGCCAGCTTTGTGAGCTGTGCCGTTTTACTTGGGCTGTGTAGTCACATAATGTTGTTATCAACCAACATTGCCGCCACATGGCTACAATACGCGGCAATATTGCACGATGGCCGGCAATACTGGGATGGATGACGGAGGAAGGAAGGCTTTGCAGGTGTTCCCGACGTGCTGCCGGGAGTTGCCGGTATTGTCAACCAGGTGTCAAGAATATTTCTTATTGCAGAGCAATATCTGCCTCTGTCCTTATGTAAATGCTCCCGTCTCCCTCGCAGCCTTGCTTCCTCTTTGATCCGCCGCCTGCCCTGCACTGCCAGGTCACGTAAACGAAACAATATTCTTTCGCTTCAGTTTCCAAACATAGCGCGCACACGTAGGGGGCATTCTATTTGTTTTTTGTCCACAGAAGTGCAGAAATGAGCAAAAGAGACAACGATGAATTACATACTTGTCATGCGTACATCTACGACCAGAGAGTTATGGAACGAAGACAGGTGTCTCCAGAGGACATTCTTGCTGCTACATAGATTCTTATGACTTCTGATCTCTTTTTGCAAGTTTCGACACGTTTGGTTCCGACTTAATGGGCAGCAATTTGCTGTCTCTTTTTATTGCTGTCTCTTTCTATACATTACTTTTCGCATCCCATAATTCTGGTCGTAGATGTATCGCATTTATGTAATTCACAGTTCTAAGTTGAAAGTAAGGGGGGAAACGCAATGGAAATAAATGAAAGATGCAGAAAAGCAGGGCAGTTCTACAAATGCATTAGGGGGCTTATTTGGAGCAAGGAGGTGCCACAGAAATCCAAGGCAATTATATACCGAACCTACTTTGTCCCCATATTGACATACGGAAGTGAGACATGGGTAATGCACAAAAGCGACAAAAGTAGAATACAGGCTAGTGAAATGAAGTTCCAGAGGAGCAGGTTGGGTGTAACAAGACGAGACAGATTGCGAAATTTGTATGTGAGGGAAAGACTAAAGGAGGAACCAGTACAGGACAGGATAGAAAAATCAAGACTGCAGTGGTATGGACACATGAAGAGAATGGATGAGGGAAGAATTCCAAAGAGGATGTTTGATCTGCAACTGGAGGGGAAGAGGCCCAGAGGAAGACCAAGAGATAGATGGGTGAAGGGAGTGAAGGAATGTGTGATGAGAAGAGGAGAGAACTGGACGAAGGTGGAAGAGGGGGAATGGTGGAAAGACAGAACACGGTGGAGAGGCTTGTGTTCCCGACAGACCCAGCCAGTGGCTGGAAACTGTCCAAGATGATGATGATGACAGTTCTAATTACGCAAATGACTTTAAAATAGCCGGTTGGTCGCAAAATAATAATTACTGGATGTTTCTGGACCCATTTATTATTCATTACGCGTTTGGGGTCTGCCCCTCTCCAGATGACCTAGCCACAAATTGGTAACAGAAATCTTTTTGTTTTACAGTCTTACAAATTTACTCAAGTCTTAAAAGGCATGACTGAACAACGAACACATTTAAAACAAAATGCATACCACTTAGTATAGAAGGAAAATGCAAGTTTGACAAGAATTTCAGTTCATGACGAAAGAAACATAAGGCTTACTAGTCCACTCAGGAAATAACTTTATGACCTAACGTATGTGAAGCTTAGAACCGAGACATACGGCAGGTAGTCCCACACGAGAGAGCAAGTTGATGATAGATGTCGTAAGTGCTGTGGCGCTGTCGTAAATCGCCGATGCATAATTGCAAGTAATAGTAATTGCCCAGTGCAAAATTTATACGCCTTTTTTTTTTTTGCAGGAATAGATCCACTACTGACAATTTGTTTGTAATCAAATGAATAAATTAAAAATGTGGGTATCAAACAAAACATACATGCTTGTTCATCTATTTGATAAAAGCTTATGTCTCAATTCACAGGAATAGCCTCTGGAAGGAGACGATGGACTTGGAATTGCCAATTAAACTAGTAAAACTTTGTAGAATGTGCATGAGCGACAATAAAACCTAGGTTTTGCTAAATGGAATTAATTCTGACCACGGAGAGAGTTGTGAGGAAACTGAAACTATAACCTACTGGGATGTTCCAAAGAAATAAAGTTAAGGCTTTAGCGTATGCAGATGATACAGTGCTCATCGAAAAAAGTGAAACAGAGATTAGACAGTTATTTGTGGAGGTCGTAGAAGGGGCATCCAGGTTTGACCTGTAAGTAAACGATCAGAAAACTAAATATTTGATAGTTCAAAAATGTAGAGATGAACAAGACATCTAGTCGCACCTATTAGTAATCGCCAAACATAAATAGGAAAGTGTTAAACAGTTCCTGATTTCTAGCCACAATGATAGACGAATCAGTGACAAGAGAAGTGAAAACGAGAGAGCAAAATGCTAATGTCGCCTACTACTCCATACAAAAAACTTCTAGCGTCTAAACTGCTGACAAGGAAAACAGATGTGAAGCTGTATAACAAAATCATCAGACCAGCCCTAAATTTCGGAGCAGAAAATTGGAGTTTAGATAAATGGGAAGAACACTAATTACAAATATTTGAGAACAAAGTTTATGGAAAAGTGTTTGGTCCATTCCGTCATAATGAAGAATGAAGAGAAGACACAATATAGATATCCACAGGCTAACATAAAATGCAACAATAATGAGCATAACAAATTCCAGAAGACTTCTATGGGCCGACCATCTGATGACAATGAAAGAGGATCAAGCGGTTTCAAGAATATTCATGAAAAATACTTTTTGTAATAGACCGAGTGTGAGACCCAGGAATTTATGGTTAAGTGAAATTAAAATAATATGTAACAGGATGGGGATAAATAATTGGCAGGAGGTAGCACAAGACAGAAGCATTTTGAGGCAACTTTTGATATCGGCACGGTAGCTTTCAGTCCCTTAGAAAGCAAGAAGAAGAAGACATATCCACCGTCATGCACTGAACAGTGGCTTGCAGGGTGTGTGTGCATATGTAGAGGCAAGCTTGCGTTGTGTGACGCTACGTCACATAAATGGACATTTGGAGAAAGGGAAAGCAAGTTTTTGTTGTGCGACTTGTGAATTATAAATTATTTCGAGACTGTGTACGTGTGCGCGATGTATAAGAAAGATTAAAAAAGTTAAATAATACCACCAAAAATCACGAACACCGATGTGATACAAAAATAAAAGAACATTCTTTTTATCTGTGTAATGAAAATGACCATGACCAGAGACTATTGCTTTATTGAAAGCTCTCATGTTTTTGTTTCGTCTAGCGGTAAGCCGCCATTGTAGCGCTGGATAATAATTAATGTAAGTTTTTCTGTATTTTTTGCAAAATATAATAGAATTGTTATTAGAAAGTGTGTATTATTGACTTAGTTGCCACGTCTCATAATCGAAACCATTAGTACTAATTAACCAAGTTTTTACAGAACTTCATAGTGCAGGGAGCTCATCTCCCCCAACAGGATTTAGTCGTCCATTACGCTGACTGTATTATTTAATTAAAATTGCATGTCATAATATTAAATGTAAATGTGAGAGGTTTCTCTACCTTGATCTTACAATAGTTTCATAGTTAACAGAGTAAAAAAAGATTTTGTTTATTAATATTTAGAATACTGAATGAGTTCAGTATGTTTCGAGTTTGGCCGCCTAACGGCAGATGAGATTCTCTCCAAGAAATACTGAAAATATTTTCATCCAATAACCTCCGCAATAACTCAGTTAACCTTTATGTAGTTTGGTACATAAATAACCAGTAGCCCCTGAGACCCATATTAATAATTACAGTTTTCTTTTCTAAATAGCAGCGCTCACGCGAACTATTTATTAGAAGGCGGTGAGTCGCGCGTCGTATTTAAAAAAATATTATATCGTACGTACTTCGGGGCAGCCGATGTCCGTGCAAGTGTTATCGCGGTATAAGTTAATTAAAAGTCTCATGCTAGCCCACAATATTTCAAGCCACCCCAAACAAAATAATAAAAATATAATTATAAAAATAAAAATATAGAATTGTCCCGTGATAAGTGGACCCACACATCCCCATATACACTTATACCGTGATAGTTGCCATGCTTTGTGAAAATTGCTTGCCGTGTGTTGCCTACTGCTAAGACATAACGATTTATGTGCGTGGCTTCCACTTGTTGCAGCATAAAAAAAAAATTCTGATCATTTTGTTTCGAACTTTATTTGTTCTGAATGACTGGAATCCAGATCTGGCTACTATGGAAACAACAGTTTTTAATATGTTTCACCACTTTTGTGCCATTGTCAGCGGCTACTTCATTCAGTTCTGTCAAATGTAAACATGTTTCAAGCAATAATTTTGCTAATGAAATTAAGCCTAAAAACAATTTTTGTCTGTTGTTATTATTACCTTCATTTTTTTTCTGCAATATTGGGTTATGCAGAACTCTTCCCCCCCCTCCCCCCTCCCCCCCCCCCCCGCACTTTACTGTTTATTGGTAGTTTGCCATAGTTCGTTTAGAAATACCTGTTCTCACCAACAGTCTCATCTGTTGTTGAAATGCACACATAAATACAATAAATGTTTTTGGGGAACTTTACACACAAGTTACACTTTTTCATTTTACAGCAAGTTGAAAAAGAGAGAGGGAGTCGTATTGAGATATATGTGTGTGCTGGTGATAAACCACGTCCCTCGAAAATTTCTCTCCTTCATACCTCCTCTGTGTTATCACAGTAACACAGATGACTTGTCACTGATCTAATTTGTACTAAGACTGCAGTAAAAGCGAGGTGCCTATTTGCCTCCACCGCCCTGAATGGAATGCATAAGTTCTAAAAATGTTCACCAAGCTGCAGTCTTCTATAGTTGTTGTCTCCTATGCAGAAAACCGCAGGTAGGTTGCGAATTCGTTACCTTGAGGCTGTAATAAACTCTTTGCGTAGAACAAATATTTTAGAAATAATTAAATTTCCAATTAATTTGTTTATGCGGGATGCCACGCGTTTTTTATTAGCAGAACACGAGAAACTGCACAATTACATTCCACTTCAGACTCATAAATAATTTCCATTCTTCAACAAAATAATGAATCGCGTATTACCGTAATTACTATCACACTGTTCTCAGCTACATTTCCGAATAACCAGAAATTGCTGAATACGTTTTAAGCAACATGTCTGTCCTCCAAAACTGCCGAACCAATTCTCACATTTACAAATCATGCGTTGCTAATAAAGTCTTAACTGATGCCGACCGCAGCAGACAAAATTTCTGTCCTCCGAGACCGCCCAACCAGCTCTGATGTTACAGGCGAATCACTTCGCCCCGCCAGCCACGTTAGGAGCGATCCGAAGATCACCGAAGTACTTCTTTCGTCTGCCTTTTCGTTTAGCAATTGTTTATTGTTCTGCTGGTTACTAATAATTGTAAAATATGGAATTTTAGGACGCTATTGAGAGACGCTTTAATATGGAATGCAAGTAAATACGCTGTTTATTTTTGTAATATTAATAACAGAAGATTATCATTTTGGCGCGCAAAGTCCGAGCATAGCAGCCAATCGCGGAGAAGGACCAGATTTCGGGTGGTCTTTCTCACCGATACCCGTACCGAACACACCATCTGTCATCGGTACCTCACACCACATTAAGTCTTCTTCCCACTGCTGCCTTCTCAACTGCTCTAAAAATTTGAAATTTGTGGTAAGAGCTGTGAGACCAAACTGCTGTCACCGGTCCCTAGGCTTACACATTAATTCAACTAACTTACGCTAAGGACAACACACACACCCATGGCGGAGGGATGTTCAAAAATGGTTCAAATGGCTCTGAGCACTATGGGACTTCACTTCTGAGGTCGTCAGTCCCGTAGAACTTAGAACTACGGTCGCAGGTTCAAATCCTGCCTCGGGCATGGATGTGTGTGATGTCCTTAGGTTAGTTAGGTTTAAGTAGTTCTAAGTTCTAGGGGACTGATGACCACAGATGTTAAGTATCATAGTGCTCAGAGCCATTTTTTGAACTTAGAACTACTTCAACCTAACTAACCTAAGGACATAACACACATCCATGCACGAGACAGGATTCGAACCTGCGACCGCACGGTTCCAGACTGTAGCGCCTAGAATCGCTCGGTCATTCCGGCCGGCACCGAGAGAGGACTCGAACCCCGACGTGCGAAGCCGCACGAACAGTGACAAGACGCCTCAGAAACTCCTAAAAGATGCACTTCTTGTACCTGACTATGATGACTGTAAAGCTAGATATATTACAATTTTACAAAGCGCTGTGTTTATGTTGTCACTTTGTCTGCAGGCGCTATTGGCGTTCGTAAAGCAATGTGACGCTAAATTTGAATTTTATTTATTTTCTCTTCCATTGTATGTGCGTATGCGAGCTTGTATGTGTATATGTGTGTGTGTCTGTGTATATTTATGTCTTCAGTTCACCTGTTTGTGTCGTCTTTTCTGTATTAACTCCTATAATGTGTGAAACAGTGTGCCGTTGCATAGTGCTCATAACCTGTTTCTTTCTGCTAATGCCTTCAGTTTGTGGAAGATTTCTCTGTTGCAAGTTCGTAGCTGGATTTTACTGTTTTTAAATATGTTTCACCTTAGTCGCTTGAAGGTTGTGGGCTATTAAGTGGTCAGGAAGTGTGCTACGGGAGCTGTTACTTTTTATAGCTGTGCGCTATTCTGAATATCTTGTTTTAAATTTCCTACCTGTTTGTCCCCTGTATCTTGCTGACAAAGAATTGCATGTGATTTCGTATATACTCGATCTGTACCCTGAGACTGCGGCACCAAGGTACTGGAAACATCTTCAACTTTTGTGGCCCTGTCGTACTCAGTTGCGTGTAACATTGCGGTATGTAACATTTCACCTGATTGTTATTAACAAGTATGAAGTTTAAGCCATTTTAACACTTCACCTGATTGTAAAAACGAGTGCGAATGTTAAGCTGTTTTTACTTGTCAATATTGGATTTATATGCCACCTGAAGTACACACACATATATTCGACACCTCAAAACAAACACCTCCAAATGCTTCATACAAATATTCTGTAATAATCTTGTTTCGATGTATATTCTTTGCACTTTGCGATTATGTCTTGTCTTCTACTATACAAACCTTACACGCAGCAGATTCAAGACGCCATATTTGTTTAAAAATGTGACAGTATGCATGTGATGTGTTACGACAGCGAAAGGAACCTGTGACAACTGGAGGTACTCTAATTTACTTATGTTTACCATTAGATATCAGTTTAATTTTTTGTCAGAAGAAATCCAAAACCATGTTCTGAAATAGTGTCTTGTTTCTGCACTAGGCAGTGCCACAAGTTCCTCCAAAAAATCGTAACATAACACACACACAAATGTCATACTAACTGATGTAAATCCACCCGATGATGGGGGTTTAAACCTTTGTAACGCGTCGTGGAAATAAATAAAACGGTGACTGGTAACAGTAAACTTGCTGGTTCATTTAATGTCAGTAACAGTCACGGTAAAGCCAAACCTAAAATGTTCGCGGTATGTTGATAATTTTTACTTTTTGACCATCTAATTACAACTGAACGCCGGCCGAAGTGGCCGTGCGGTTAAAGGCGCTGCAGTCTGGAACCGCAAGACCGCTACGTCGCAGGTTCGAATCCTGCCTCGGGCATGGATGTTTGTGATGTCCTTAGGTTAGTTAGGTTTAACTAGTTCTAAGTTCTAGGGGACTAATGACCTCAGCAGTTGAGTCCCATAGTGCTCAGAGCCATTTGAACCATTTGAACAACTGAACGAAAACTATTTCATTCAGCTGTAATTAGACTGATAAGAAGTCAAAATTGTCAAAATACGATAATATGTTAGTACTGAAACGTGTGGGTTTGTATTAAAAAACAGTCGTTTGCACAGCAGGCTGGCCTGAAATCCAGTAATTCAGTTTGTAAATATGGGAACTGCAAGAGGTTTAAAAGCGTATGATAAATAACGATTTATTAAATTATTTATTTGGTGTGTGTGACTACATGGTATAGTTTTATTACAACGACCGACAAACTTGTCACACGCCACTGCTTTATGCGCGAGGACTGCAGCTGTTACCACAAGCTACGCGATAAGCTCGGAGAGGCACACACGCGGCATTCTGACGTCACCACGCCGCAAGACGCCACCGGTCGACCTTCACCGCAGTCGACCGGGCCCCGCGCATGCGCACTGGCCGCCGGCGCTGCTTCTCGAGCGGCGCGGCGCGGCGTGCGGCCGCCGCAGTCAGCGCGTTCCGGCTGCGCAACTGACCGAAACGGAGACGTGTGGTGTCAGGGTGTCAGCGCCGGCGAGGAGGTGCGGCGGGCTCGCGTGCGTGCTCCCCACACGTCAGAACCGCGTCAGTCGTCGATCACTTTCACGCCCATGAACGTCAGCCGCTCGCACGGCCCACCAGGGTCGCAGCCGTCGCGAGGAGGTCGTCGGCTGTCGAGCCACGTGCTCCGACCGGCGCGCCGCAGCGCGGCCAGACCGCGAAGCCGGTGCCGTTCCTCCTCTCCTCGCCCCTCCCCGCGCCCTACGGGGTAAACGACTGGGGCGCTACACGCATTCATTGCGTGCACGGTCACGCAACCGGTCTCACGGAGAAGGTCGTGTGTGTCCCAACTGTGTCGCGGCAAACGTTTAACGGTGCCACACCTGTCTTTTGCTCTCTCTCGGGACGGTGGACGCTCAGCACCGCGAACGGCCGGCGTGACGTAGTAAACAGGACGGCGCGCCGGCGAGGTACCCGTGACGCAGAGGGCCCGCGGCAGTGGTCACGGGGAGCGCGTGTTTTTCCACCTGTGGGTACGCCGACACCCGGGTGGCAGGAGCCGGCAGGAGGTCGCACCGCTGTCTGACGTTGCGCGCGAGAGGCGCAAAATGGCGGCGGCACAGCTGATGCCCGCGCCTTCCGCTGTCACGTTCCCACCTGTGTGCTCATTGTCCGAAGACAGTTGCACGGCGTGTAGCGAAGGCTCCGTATTACAGACTGCACCTACACATCTCAGCTGTTATTAAGAAAAATAATGGCCTCACTTTCTTATGTCGAAAAGAAATAACGTTTAAAACCTCATTCCATATAAAAATGGCTCTGAGCACTATGGGACTCAATTGCTGAGGTCATTAGTCCCCTAGAACTTAGAACTAGTTAAACCTAACTAACCTAAGGACATCACAAACATCCATGCCCGAGCAGCAGGATTCGAACCTGCGACCGTAGCGGTCTTGCGGTTCCAGACTGCAGCGCCTTTAACCGCACGGCCACTTCGGCCGGCTCATTCCATATAATACACCAAGTAATGTTAAGTCATTATTTCTTTCTGACACAAGAAGACAGTGCGTAAAGTTATCACCGACACCTTACACACTGAAATGTGTATTCTTAAAGGACAACTATCCAATGAGTTCCATCCAATAATATCCAAACAGCAGACTCTGTACACAATTTATTAAATTGCCAATACTAAACTCTTTTAAATAACAACAAATTCATATAATTTACAAAACTTAAATGGTTATAGAGTGATCTTTAAAAACAATAGCGGCGGCTTGCTACCATAAAATCAAAGAACCTTTTACAATAGTGCTTTTAGAGTTTATCCAAAAGACAAAATGCAATAACAAGTTAACTTGGCATTACAATTTAAAATGATTTTTATAAAAAACTTTGAGAAAGATAATGGCGCTTGGCACCATAAAATGATAGAAGCGCAACACACAACCAGTAAATATAATAAAAAAATAATAATTTGATACAACCAGAGGGTGAGGGCAACTCCGAACGCAATCACAGACGGGCGAGCTCTCAACACTTCGGAGCCTTCCCACTAGAAACGGTCCGCGAAAAAAACCGCTGAGAGCTCCCCGACATACCTCCCACAACTGCCCATCACTTACGCACCTTGGTTATGTTCTGTAACACACGGCAAATAATATCAACACAAGATAAAATTCAAAAATACAGTATAACATCCCGACAGCACATGATAACCACGACGCCGTTAACTCGGGCGCTCTTAATAAGCGCCGGAAGTTAAAACACGCAGATCTCAATAAACAATTCTCGCTTCCTAAAACGAAACAATAAAAGCCAAGCGCACATGAATAGTCAAACCACAGTCTTAGAAGTGCCTTAACGACACCAAACGCGATTATTCCACCAAGTTAATAATAACACAGTAAAAAAATACAGAACATACCACTAAATGCTGTTACACAACCAAATTAACTAGATCGTGTTGTTCAGGTCCCAGAAGACCACATATACCAAGCAGCAGTAATTCACTATGTATATATATACTGTACAAAACCGCCCTTGTTAGGCAGTCTTTACCTAACACATCGACTGCCAAATGTACCATACATGAACGCAACTCCGGGCAGGACTCCAATTGAACAAATAAATTGGTACCAACAAATATCGTAACGAGCCACACACACAGCAAAAAGTTCCAACAACACCGTCCCACATCAGAATGAAGCTCAGAAACCGCTGCTGGAGCTTCCAGGGGAAAATCTGAAGAGCCAACCGAGTCCACACCCTAACCTGGCAGACGACTCCAAAATTCAGCAACTAGTTGTCTCCGGGCCAGAGTATCACGGGACCCCACCGGACCTCCAAATCAGACAGGCAGGCAGAACAAGTACGCCGACTCCAATTAATCACCACCGCATGGCCAGCACAGCGGCGAGTCGCCTCCGCCCCAGACCATTCTGCTCATGCTAGCAGGTCAGGCAGAGCCAACTTCACGTTCCGTGCTATCCCCGGAAAACCAACTACCCTCTCGCTTTCCGCCGGCCACCGCAAACACACGCCAGCGACGTCATGGCAGATCGCCACCGGATCGCCACACGCACCGGGACAGCGAACTATAATCGATTACAGTGCGCTCTCTGAACAAGATCACAGGATAGCGGCGCGCGCTCTATCACACACTATATACAGAGAAAGCGTTGGAAAATTGGAAGAAAACTGTCAAATTATAGTAATACCAATGAATGATAGTACTGGTACGGTTCCTGCACTCAACTTAGGATCCACTTAGCAACTAATAAATACACGAAACCCTCCGTTGCCAAATTTACCCTTATTGTAATTTTAATTAACGTGGAAGCCATAAAAACACCAAACATGGAGGCAATATGTACGCATCTAAACGCTACTTAAAAAAGGAATAAAATCACTTACATTTGTTTCCACAAGAGGAGAATACAACGTCCCAATTCGGACCTCGCTAACACTTGCATTTTACTGATATTAAATATAACAAGATAAATAATCATACATGTGATGAGAACAAATGCATAACACTATCAATGAGAATACGACTATATCCACGGTGGTTCTCGCCCTGCCAAGGGAGATACTTAACTTCAACATATAAGGTGATTACAGTAATCGCTAATCCCACTCGACAAACGCAGTAACGATATAAGTGAGACAAATGTACAGAAGGAGGATAGCCGGGTGTGCCGTAGTAAAAAGGGCCACTATCAACCCCGTCAGGGCCGGCCGAGGTGGCCGAGCGGTTCTAGTCGCTACAGTCTGGAACCGCGCGACCGCTACGGCCGCAGGTTCGAATCCTGCCTCGGGCATGAATGTGTGTGATGTCCTTAGGTTAGTTAGGTTTAAGTAGTTCTAAGTTCTAGGGGACTGATGACCTCAGAAGTTAAGTCCCATAGTGCTCAGTGCCATTTGAACCATATTTGAACGCCGTCAGGACGCGACCCCCGTGAACACGTCAGTTTCAGCTACTTGCAACATACTCAGTCATTTGCAGCTTCTTAAAAACAATGAACATGAAAGGGCACAACGCGTAACACACTAATAAAATATAAACGACTACTTCACAGAACTAGCTCCTCTTTAGACAAAGCAAACAGCAGAATATTAATAACACGTAAAATACTTCTAACCTATAACAAACTAAGGTACCACGTAATAGAACATCGTCTTGAGCTCATAGAATACTCTGACTTGCCTGTTTATAGGTCTTACAACTCAACAGTGTCAGCTTAAGCAAACCCGCGAATACAAAACTCGAAATATGACAGGAATAATGATTGAAACCACTGACAGTGCTAAGCTGCCACATAGAGGAGACAATAGTAATTTACAGCGGCACACAACCAACCTCACATCTCCAATTTAGCATAATCAGAATAAACAGTGTTGTGTATAACAATTACTTATAGTTCCATGACAACCTCCTAATAACACTTATTATTACCCAAGGTAGGTGCTGGTATCGAAAGGCACCTTTAGTGATACAGAGTTCGAGTGTATTCACTTATTGGAAGGGTTTCAACTTTACATCCCTTTCCACATAGCTCTCTGTTTACACATGTCTAACTTTTGCGACTAAAGAAGTGCATATAAATGCACATATAACTGACACAGATTTAAGCAGAATAAAACAGTACCTTACAAGGGAACCTCCCCATCGCACCCCCCTCAGATTTAGTTATAAGTTGGCACAGTCGATAGGCCTTGAAAAACTGAACACAGATCAATCGAGAAAACAGGAAGAAATTGTGTGGAACTATGAAAAAAATAAGCAAAATATACAAACTGAGTAGTCCATGCCAAGATAGGCAACATCAAGGATAGTCTGAACGCAGGAGCGCCGTGGTCCCGTGGTTAGCGTGAGCAGCTGCGGAATGAGAGGTCCTTGGTTCAAGTCTCCCGTCGAATGAAAAGTTTATCTTTATTTTCGCAAAGTTATGATCTGTCCATTCGTTCATTGACGTCTCTGTTCACTGTAATAAGTGTAGTGTCTGTTTTGTGACCGCACCGCAAAACCGTGCGATTAGTAGACGAAAGGACGTGCCTCTCCAATAGGAACCGAAAACATGTGATCGCAAGGTCAAAGGTCAACCGGTTCCTCCACAGGAAAACGCGTCTGATATATTCTATGCGACATTGGTGACGGCATGTGCGTCACATGACAGGAATATGTTGTCGATCCACCTAACCTGTACACTTGGTAATGGGTAAAAAGATTCTTCTACATTGCCCGATTTAGGTTTTCTTGTGGATGTGAGAATTACTCCCAAAAAAGTGATGAAAACATAAGAGTTTGTCACATAAACTGCAACAAATGAATCCAACAGTTTCACAGTCGCACACTTTTCCCTGTGCTCTGTCAAAACATGTTTTTAACGTTTTAAAATTTTTCCGTGTGTAAACCGTCAAATCCTGCAATGTCCAAGAAAATCTGAACATGTCCTGGAATTTTGGAGAGCGAAGTTGATTATGTGTGAGTGCCTGAACTTTGATAATGTCTGAAAATAAAAAATAAAATTTTACACTTGAAGGAAAACTTGAACCAAGGACCTCTCGTTCCGCAGTTGCTCGCGCTAACCACGAGACCACGGCGCTCCTACGCTGATATGTTACTTGAAGTTGCATATCATGCGCATGGACTACTCAGTTTGTATATTTTGCTTCTTTTTTTCATAGTTCCACACAACTTCTTCCTGTTTTCTCGATTGATCTGTGTTCAGTTTTTCAAGGCCTATCCACTGTGCCAACTTATAACTAAATCTGAGGGGGGTGCGATGGGGAGGTTCCCTTGTTAGGATGGCGCAAATGGCTTCATTTGCTTTGCACTTGGGATATCTTCACCATTCAGTAATT
This sequence comes from Schistocerca piceifrons, assembly GCF_021461385.2. NCBI lineage: Eukaryota > Metazoa > Arthropoda > Insecta > Orthoptera > Acrididae > Schistocerca > Schistocerca piceifrons. Next base: position 138,968,207 of record NC_060144.1, read on the forward strand.
CCGAAATACATTCAACAACGCGTGAGGGCAAGACGTCGCCGTGGTATCAGCTATTTACTTCAAATAATTTCCTGCACAGATACAAGGCAGACGAAGCGTTTTCACATGCAACAGCGGCGAGCATCACACATTTCCTCCGTCACGCCATAGACTCATCTCAATTTCAGTGGCCAGGACAAGAACCTACACACGACCTCGCAGCAGAAAAGTCCCAAAACACAACAGTGCACCACCGCAATACCAAACCTGAGGTCCCATCAAGTCACTGCCGGGATCTCTCGCTGATGCTGGCAATAGCGTACAGGCGTCGCACCACAGGCCTCACGGCAAACGTCAACAAGCCACCTCCGACCCTGCGAATCCACTCCGCTGTCTCTTTTCTCGCCCCGTTAACCACCCGACCACCGGCCTGAATCGCGGAAGTCAATGATGGTGACCCTATAATCGATGGCAGCGATGCCATTCTAAGTGCGAGAACACTGGCGCCAGCCACGCCACGGCTCAAGTACTATGTACTCACTACAGTTCGCTGATGACCAGCCAATTTTGGCGCAAGATGAAGAAGGCATCTAATTATCACCAGGAAATTAATACAGGAGCAAAAAAAAAAAAAAAAAAAAAAAAAATGGAGCCTGTGTTGTAGGCTAATAAGAGAAACAAATGAAATTGGACGCTGGAAGAAAGGGACGAGAATGGTTATAGATACTGCAGAGTACCGACATATAGGGCTAGAAATTGCATAAGATGTTGAGCAAGATAAGGAAATTAATTCCAGAATAAATACTATAAAGTTTACTGCTGGAACGTTAAATGGTATTTTATAGGATCAAAAGGTCAGAAAAGAAACATAATAAATAAAATCTTGGAAACAGTTATTAGAAGCATCACGACATACGGATCGGAAGTATGGACAGTTAAAGCCTACTTAATGAAACGATCGATGACAACTGAGACGGAATTTTTTGGAAGGTCTGCAGGGATACACAGGCGGGAAAGGATCGGAAATCAAGTCATCAGGAAGAAAATGGATATCACAGGTTTGATTACTGACTTTGTGGAAGAAAATTCAAGTGGTATTGATATAGGAAAAAGATGTCAGAGAAGAGACTGCCACGAGAAATCATGGAATGGGAATTACCAGGAAGGGATAAAAGAGGAAGACCACCGGCCATATGGACATAAGGAATTACAAAAAGAAGAAGAAATATTTTAAAAAAATTACGGGCAGCAAGGCACAAATAGAGAATGAAAATTAAATTTGATATACAATGTTGCGTTACCTGAACATGTAAAGAAACTGTGAAATCAGGCATAATGATGAACTCCATTTGATTGGATTTGATTACAGCAATACGATGTCGAAAAAATGTAACGCGTTTATGGTTCTATTAATGGAGCACGTCTGAGCGTACAGCCGGTTCAATTGTCAAATACTGTGCATAAAAGGCTATTAACAACTCGAACGTACACTCTAAAGCACACCATTAATCATTCACACTGAAAACATACGGACAGCATTATTGAACATAACAACACAGGTAACATTCAAAAATCTTAGAAATACTATATTTTGATGCATAAGGAGTACAGGCGAATTTGCTGGAAGAAATAGAAATACAGAGACAACTTTGATAAAAGAACTTGTTGTGTCTTGAGTGAGCAAACAGAGCTAAGAAAGCAAATGTACCTGCAAATTTCATCCAACTTCTACAATCCTGTGCCATCGAGAGAATATGTATACCACAATAGTTAGCCCAGTTAGTAAGAAACAACAAATCGTCATATTAAAAACTTTCAGTTTACACTGCCACGGAAATTTCCTGGCAGATTAAAACTTAGTGCTGGACCGACACTCGAACACTTTCCCGCGACAGGCAGAGGTCCCGAGTTCGAGTCTCGGTCCGGTACATAGTTTTTTACTGCCAGGAAGTTTCATATCAGCGCACACTTTGCTGCAAAGTGAAAATTTCGTTCTGGCTACATTGCCACTATTTTTTTAAAAAAATTAAGTGTGCTGCGTCCATCACGTTTTAGGCTAAGAAAAAAGAGTCTTTCTACATATACATCTACTTGATTACTCTGCATTTCAGAATTAAGTGTCTGGCTTCAATCTATTTCTCTATCGATCCACTCTCGCCGAGCGCGCGGGAAAAACGAACACTTAAATCTTTCTGCTCTCTCTTATTGTACTGCGACCATTCCTCCCTATGTAGGTGGGTAAAAATAAAATATTTTCACCCTCTGAGCAGAAAGTTGGTGATTGAAAGTTAATGAGAATATCTTTCCGCAAATAAAATCGCCGCTGTTTTAGTGACTGTCACCTCAATTCACGTATCATATCCGTGGCGCTCTCTTGCCTATTTGCCGACAGTACAAAACAAGCTACCATTCTTTGGATTTTTTCGATGTCCTCCGTCGATCCTATCTGAGGCGCATCCCACATCGCACAGCAGTACTAGAGAAGAGGGCGTACAAGCGTACTGTAGGCAGTGTCTTTAGTAGACTTGTTACATTTTCTCATTGTTTTACCAATTGAAACGTCCCCTTAGAAAAATTATACATGACTGTCCTTAAACTGACACACAATATTTTTTAGCGCAACGCAATCTGACTTTCAATAATCCCTACAAAAAAATGGCCCTGACTAACATTAACCTATACCTTTCACAAATCACTTACCTCACAAAAATCTTCGTTACTCGAACTACTGCAATACAGCGAGCGCCACTACTGCCAGCTAAATAAAAGATTCAAACTACGGAAGGCACTAACTACTGATAGGCATAGTTAGCAAATGAAAGATTTTAATAGAGAACAAACAATGTATTTACCTTAATAGTGTTGAAAAATCATTATATACATAGCAGTTCATGATATCCAGTCTTACAAATTTCAAAACTCTACCATTTCTCTCCCCACATACACCACTGCTGGCGGCTCACCTCCAACTGCGCAACGCTACGCGCTGTTCACATCCAGCTGCCCAACACTACAATGGCAGACAACAATGCAAACTAGCCACAGACTGCACACAGCACAGCCAGCGACTCTCATACAGAGCGCTACGTGGCGTTACCAATAAGAAAACCTAAACAGCCTACTTACACAATAAATCGTCGTCTTTGGTTTCAAATGGTTCAAATGGCTCTGAGCACTATGGGACTTAACATCTATGGTCATCAGTCCCTTAGAACTTAGAACTACTTAAACCTAACTAACCTAAGGACATCACACAACAACCAGCCATCACGAGGCAGAGAAAATCCCTGACCCCGCCGGGACTCGAACCCGGGATCCCGGGCGTGGGAAGCGAGAACGCTACCGCACGACCACGAGATGCGGGCGTCTTTGGTTTGCTTTACCCACAACACTTCCTACGTGATTATCTCAGTTTAAGTTATTCATATTTATTTTCCCTAAGTATTTAGTTGAATTTACAGCCTTTAGATTTGTTCGATTTATCGTGTGACCGAAATTTAGCGGATTCCTTTTGGTACTCATGTGAATGATTTGTCCGCAGTAATATACATCACAGCTGTAGAAATATGTCTTTAATGTACCATCTTGTTCTTTGGTATAACCAAATAATTCACTAGCTGATATGACGCCAAAAGTAAACAGACGTCTCAACCAGTACATCGGAGGAGGAGCTTACTACTTATCGGAAGCTCCAACATTAGTTCGGGAGCCCACACGCAACGGGGACATCTTAGACCTTGTAGCCACAAATAGGTCGGACCTTATGAACAACTTCGCCAACAGCCTTGGCACAGTGGTAACACCGGTTCCCGTCAGACCACCGAAGTTAAGCGCTGTCCGGCTGGGCTAGCACTTGGATGGGTGACCATCTTTCCTGCCCAGTGCTGTTGGCAAGCGGGGTCCATTCGGCCCTTGGGAGGCAAACAGAGGATCTACTTGATAGAGAAGCAGCGGTTCCGGTCTCGGAAAGTGACATACGGCCGGGAGAGCGGCGTGCTGACCACATGCCCCTCCATATCCGCATCCTGTGACGCCTATGGGCTGAGGATGACACGGCGGCCGGACGGTACAATTGGGCCTTCATGGCCTGTTCCGGAGGCGTTCAGGTTTTTATCAACAACGTCAATATAGAAACGAGGATTAGCGATCATGATGTCATGATAGCAACTATGGTTACAAAAGTTAATAAATGAATCAAGAAGGTTAGGAGAGTGTTTCTGCTAGACAGAGCAGATAAGCGGTTGTTAGGATCTCACTTAGACAGTGAACTGGCATAACTTAGTTCCAGTAAGATGCACATAGAGGAATTATGGTCAAAGTTTACGCAAATTTTAAATCGTGACTTGGAGAATTATATGCCTAATAAGTGGATTAAGGACGGAAAATATCCACCATGGTTTAATAACGAGATTCCGAAAATGCTGAGGAAACAGGCGATGTTGCACTCTCGGTTCACAACAGAACGTGCAATGATGACAGGCAAAGGTGTGTGAGGCGTACAACTACTACCACCGTTACATCCTAGCAAAAGTTCTGGCAGAGAACCTGAGAAATTTCTGTTTCTATGTAAAATCGCTACGTCGGTCTAAGACTTGCAGCCAGTCACTTGTTGCCCAGTCTGGTGTCGGGGTGAAGATAGCAAAGCGAAAGCCGAATTTTTAAATTTAACATTCGAGAAACCGTTTACGCAGAAGAACAGTACAACCATACGGTCGTTTGACCATCGAATAGACTCCCATATGGACAACATAGTAATAAGCATCCTGGGGTAGACAAACAACTGAAGTAGTTGGAAACAGATACGTCATCAGGTCCGGATGGACTCCCACATCGATTTTTCGAAGTCCCTTGCACCCTTACTTCGTTTGCATTCATCGTGAACTCGCCCAGAGCAAAGTCACAAGCGACTGGAAAAAAGTGCAGGCGAGTTCTGTGTATAATGGGCAAAAGAAAAGACCTGCAAAATTCCAGAGCAACATATTTAACATACGTTTGCTGCAGGATCCTTGAGCATATCCTCAGTTCGAATTGAGGAACAGTTTACTGAGACCGAGAAACTTATGTCAACAAATTAGCATGGTCTGATCGTGCGAAACTCAGCTTGGCCTTTTCTCTCATGATATACTGCGAACTATGGATGAAAGCCAACAGGCAGATTCCGTATTTCTGGATCTCCGGAAACCTTTTGACACGGTTGACAGTGCAGGCTGTTAAAGAAGGTACGAGCATATGAAATACGCTAGAACACTTCTTAAGGTATGGAGCTGCGTATGTTGTCCTCGACGGCCAGTGTTCATCAGAGACAAGGGTACCGTCAGGAGTGCCCCAGAGAAGTGTGGTAGGAGCACTGTTATTCTTTGTATACATGAATAATCTGGTGACAGGGTGGCAGCAATCTGCGGTTGTTTGTTGATGATACTGTGGTGTACGGTAAGGTGTCGAAGATGAGTGACTGTAGGAGGATACAAAACGAATTAGACAAAATTTACAGTTGGTGTGATAAATGACAGCTAGCTCCAAATGTAGAAAAATGTAAGTTAATGAGAAATCAAACCCGTAATGTTCGGATACAGCATTGGTAGTGTACCGCTTGAAACAGTGAAGTCGTTTAAATATCTAGGTGTTTCAAAGCGATATGAAACGGAACCAGCGTGTGGGAATTGTGGCAAGAAACGCGAATCGTTCGGTTTATTGGGAGAATTCTAGGCAAGTATGATTCATCTGTAAGGGAGACTGCATATAGGACGTTAGGACCTATTCTTGAGTACTGCTCGAGTGTTTGGAATCCTTTGTATAAGTCGGATTAAAGGAAGAAATCGAAGCAGTTCAGGGGCAGGCTACTAGAATTGTCACTGGTTGGTTCGAACAACACTCAAGCCTTACGGAGACGGTTCGAGGATTCAAATGGGAATCCTGGAGGGAAGGCGACGTTCTTTTCGAGGGACACTACTCAGAAAATTTATAGAACCGGCATTTGAAGCTGACTGCAGAACAGTCCTGTTGCCTCCAACATACATTGCGCGCAAGGACCACAAGGATTAGTTATGGGAAATTAGGACTCATATGGATGCATATAGATAGTCGTTTTTTCCTAGTCATATTTGCGAGTGGAACAGGAAGGAAAATCACTACTAGTAGTTCGCGGTACCCTCTGCCACGCGCCGCGGGATTAACAGCGGAGTATCGATGTAGATGTTGATCTTGTTAGTAAAATTTAATATTTTTCTGAACAGTTTCGATGTCTTTCGCGTAGAATGACGCTGTTTCGCAGTGCCGACACAATAGAGAATTGGCAAAACAACCAAGTGCAAAAAATGGGTCAAATGGCTCTGAGCACTATGGGAGTTAAGTTCTAAGGTCACCAGTCCCCTAGAACTTAGAACTAATTAAACCTAACTAACCTAAGAACAACACACACATCCATGCCCGAAGCATGATTCGAACCAGCGACCGCAGCGGTAGCGCGGTTCCAGACTGTAGCACCTAGAACCGCTCGGCCACCCCGGCCGTCAACCAAGTGCAGTTTTTGGATTGATGAGACCTCTATGCTGTAATGTATTAAGAAACCTTTCCTCAAATAATTACAGTGTAAATACTTTGTATCTAATGTAACTGCTTTTGTAAACAAGAAAACCGTAATATTCTATTAGACTACACTATATGACCAAAATAATAAATTTGTAGAAGAAATCGCACTGCCGTCTGACGATGGGCTCTGATACGAGAATGGTTAAGAGGAAATAAAGCATTCATCAAAAAGTTAGGCTGCTGCAGAGTTTTTTTCTGTTATGATAGTTATGAAAACAGCCGCAGTGTTCTCAAACCATCATGGATGAGACAATGAGTAGGGTAGGAGTATGCGGTCAGTCAATCTGTTGAGTACGTACGCATATCGAGCAGTGTTCCATCTGGAGGTGAGATGGTAAATATTATTTCCACTGTTTAATGCAGATTTCTGAATCTTTGTGTGTGGAGTGGTAGAGAAACCAAACATACCGAAAGATCAATTTTGAAGAGGTGATAGATTTTGCTTTGGCGTTATTACTGTCACCATTTGATTAACATGCATAAAATATCAGTACAGCCCTTAAGATGCCATTTAAGCCCATCATGAGAGTCATTCTGTTTTCTGCTCTTTGTAGCTGTCACATCGAGCTTTCACTTAAAGAGATGTGTCTTTAGAGGCAAAAGTTTTTTGCAAATGTTATTTCTAAGTGTGGGTATATATATATGTGTGTGTATGTATGTATGTATGTATGTATGTAGAAGAGTGAGAGCTATATCTTGTAATGTCAGTAAGCTTTGTTGCACTGTTATTCAACCCTCCGAATTTTTTTCGAGTGATTTTTTTGTGCAATGAAGTGAAAACTCGTACAAAGAATACGCCAAATACATAAGTTAAAATGCTGAATATTACTTTGTGCTTTTCAATAAAAACGAGAAAAATGAATAAAGAAAACAATAGAAACAGTAATGGAAAATTATATGATAGAAATCGGCAATTTACTGGCTATCGTAGCTTCAAATTTAATGTTTTTCTGAACAGTTTCTACGTCTTTGGCGTAGAATGTCGCTGTTTCCGCAGTGCCGGCACAGTATAGTTTATTAGGAGAGAGAATCGGCAAAAAAACAAAGTGCAGTTTTTGGACTCATCAATCTTCTGACTGGTACGTAGCGACACTTCACGACTCCCTTTCCTGCCTGATCTCTTCATCTCAGAGTAGGACTTGCACCATATGTCCTTAATTATTTCTTGTGTATATTCAAACCTCGGTCTCCCCCCGATGGTTTTTACCTTCTGCAGGTCACTCAAGTATCACGGAAGCTATTTCTTCATGTCTTAATTCATGTACTGTCAACCAGTTCCATCTTCTTGTCAATGTTTCCACGTATTTCTATCTTCTCCGATTCTGTGGATAACATCCTCATTTCTTATCCTATCAGACCATCAAATTTTCAACATCCTTCTATACCACCATATCTCAAGCGCTTCGATTCTCTTCTTTCCTAGTGGTACCACATTTCATGATTCAGTACCCTAAAATGCTGTGCGCCTGACCTACATTCTCAGAAATTTGCTCCTCAAATTGAGGCCAATTTTTGATAGTAGCAGACTTATTTCAGCCGGTAAAGCCGTCTTTGCCTGCGCTAGTCTTCTTTATATGTGCTCCTTATTTCGTTCGTCATACTTTTTTTTCTTCCAAGGTAGCAGGATTCCTTCACTTCGTCTGCTTCATGTTCCCGAATGTTGGTGTTAACTTTAGCAATATTTAACTTCTGCTACTCCTCATTACTTTCGTCTTTCTTCTGTTTACTTTCAGTCCATATTCTTCACTCAGTAGAGTATTCATTTTGTTCCATATGTCCTCTAATTCTTTCTCACTTTCACTGTGAATAGCAATGTCATCAGCGTTTCAGCCCACTATTGAATTTATCTTTCATTTCCGTCACAGCGTCTTTGATTAATAGACTGCACAGTAGGAAAGAGAGCTTGCACCGTTGTCTTCCACCATCGTTATTCAGAGCATTTCTTCCTCGGTCTCCTTTCTAACAGTTCCTGTTCGTTCTCATAAGCAGTGTTTATTACCCTGCGAAAACCCCGCTCTGTTAAAGAGAGATTAATGATGTTAGCTGACTGCCGACCTAGATCTCCGCCAAATGAAACATTGCTAATTAAACTTTGCACAACTGGATTAATAAACGCTTATATATGGCTCAGCAATAGCTTAAAGGGTGGGGGTAATCACAAATTTTCACTAGTTGTACAAAGGGATGATTAACTGTGAAATGAAATTCAAGGGTATAACTTTTCTGATTTACTTATATATCTCTGTGTGCGTCGTGTAGACCGTATGTACACAAAAGTAATTACTGAAAAATGTGATTACTTAAGCCCCGTGTTGCATAATCGAATGAAAAGCGGTGTGGTTCCTGACATCGCAGTGGACAGTTTTCTACATCTGAAAGACACGCCAAAATAAAACCAGTAAAAATCAAACATCAAATGAACTAGTAAATTTAGTCTGAATAATTTATCTAAATTACTTTAATCGCTGATTTACATCGATAACTTGAGAAACAAAACTCAGAGTACTAAAAATGTTTTATACATGGATACATCACACTGTTCGTTAAAATGTTACTTTGTATAACAAGAAAATAAATTCCAGTAAGCTATCTGACTGATTAAATGTGTAACGACATTGTTCTGTTTGTATAGTATAGCTGTATGGCTATGGCCTGAACTATTGTTGCACTTACGCTATAGAAAAGTTCTATCGAATGTAGGGCATAGCAAGCAGCACTTCAGCAAGGCAAATTAAAATGCTAAGATAAAAATGGTATTCAAGATTGAGTACCGGCACGTGCAATGCGGACACAAGCAACATAGTATTTCTTGCCTGGAAATAATTCTGGGTCCTAATGTTCTACAAAATGATTTTCTTAAAACCGTTTTATAGCAAAGAATTACTTTATAGATTCACTTTGAAGACTGTGAGCAGTACTGACCTTATACAAAAGTGAATGGTTCTTAACAGGTTGATGATTCAAAAATTTTACTTTCTACAAAAATTAACCTACCAAAAACTATCTCTGTTCGTTCACAAAAACGTTTATGTGTGGCGCTCTCTAGGTGTGAGCAATCCATGAGCTGTGTTACAACCAATTTTCGGTACGACAATTAATTTAATCAAGTATGCAATGCTGCAAATTTACTTTAAATTAATTCTTCACTAAACTCTTTTCAAAATCCATAAATATTCTCATTATTATCTTATTCAGTCATTACCATCAAATATGTATTCAATATTTAACAGCTCAACTCCAGATAAAAATTTCTCGACCATTCAGCTCCACCTCCGCTCCCTAACAGACCTCGACTAATGACAATAATTCTCCCTCTGTGAGCGCCTTCAGGCAGAGACGGTGTAGTAACACAAAGATAGCAGATCGACATTGCTTCCTCTCAAATATGTGCATATCGATATATGAAAATAAGAAGTTAACAATTCTGTAGTGACCAAGATGACATGCGCACCTCATAAGGGTAAAGTCAATACTTGAGGTTGTTACCAACAGCTGATTTTTTAAGCATTGTCAAATAATTCAATAAATGTTTGCTCTTGGTAAATGACAAAAAGTAGTAATAACACGAAAGAGCAAAATTGGAATGAACTTTGGTTGACTAAGTTTAGGACAGCTTCCTAAGATACTAAAATCGATCGTCCGAAATCCTCGACTCAACGATAACAACTACTTATCAAGTTCGAAATGCAAGTCAAATTATTACGCAACTGTGCCTGCCGTGGCGGCCAAGCCGAACCTGATCATGAAATTATGGAGGGTTACTAAGTCCATCGTGACCTTTACCACCAGTGCTGTACGAACAACCTTACCGTCATTGATGTCAGCTCTCTAACGGTGGCCATCTGGCACCCATACAACCGAAAATCTCTTCTCTACCATGGTTCGCCACGGTGCAGCTTCTTGGACGTCATGTAACTTCTTTGATTTGCATGAGGCTGGGACACACACCGACATCAGTTGAAAATTATAGTGTCTGGACACTGCGACAGGGACACAACGGCAGTAGCAGATCGTAACATCATCATATTGGCATGTTCCAAGTACACGACTGCACAGTCAAACTTGTGTAAGAAATTGTTTGCGAGAGGTTACACCCTCCCTACTACTGTTCCTGTTTTACTCCATCAAATGGTTGATCAATATAGCTTTCTCACAGACTATTTGAAAGCCACCGGCATCCAAATTTAATTTAAGAGTTGCGAGGTTTTCGTTTTCAAATGGCATCACTCCGGTTCGTAATTGGACGCTTGATTTTGTGTTTTAAGTTGTGTAAAGACCTCTATTTGTACCCAAAATGACAAACACAATACAACCAACGGTATGTACAATAGTGCCAGCAGGACAGACATAAAATTTGATTTTCATTGTTGCTCTCCTGCGCATTTTATGTCAGTATTCTGCTGGCGCTATTGTACATACCGATGGTTGTATTGTGTTTGTCTTTTTGGGTTTTTCATTTATGTTAAGTATGCTGTATGATATAATTCTCACATTGTTGTCTGCTGTTATTTGCGCTTTTGTTCTTCAGCTATTGTACTGTTGTATGATGTAATGTGTTTGCCCTTTAGTCTTTTGTCTTTTCTATAAGAGCACATGTATGTGTGTCATAATGTTGTTTCATAGTGCTATTTGTAGTTTTGCTCCAATGTCATTGTCAACACTGGCGTCCTCTATCAGGTATTTGTCTATTTAAGCTCTTATTCTACTTTAAGAGTGGGTTTATATGCTAACTTCGTCATTTTGTGCTATTCTGCTTTTTCGCGATTATATTTCTTTGGCACTTTATAACTGTACTTGGCTCTATGCTACTTGCAACCCTAAGCCAAAATAAAGAAATAAAAAAGAAGTCTACACCTGAAACATCCTGGCCGAAGTATCTCGGCTGAGAGCGGAAATCAAAGTGTGATAAATCAAACCAAAAGCGTGAAGTGTCGAAGGAGCACAGAGCGCATCCGTTCAGCGAACGTTCTTTCGCAACTCAATCAGCAACTGCCGATCAGGAAGGCTACATTTAGCACCCCACCAACGAAAAATTAAGCTGGATCCAGTTTATCAGTTCTGACATTCATAGCTCAAGCAGCTTTCACAGAGGAAGCCAACATTAATTGAAATTTGTGACTACAAACGGTACTGCCATTCACTTAAAGGGTACGTCATTCTGTTGATCTTAATTTTAAAAGAAATGAAACGTGACTCCTAGATACGCCACAGCGCCAAATCTGGGTTGTATGGTAGACGCTGTACTGCTGAGCTTCAGCTTCGAAAGATTTTCTGTGGTAACCCACGAAGAATGTGGCTTAGCATTATGTTCTTACAACGAAATATTCACCTTTTCCCCTCGAATTCCTGTTGGGTGCTTTAGAAAGTCCTACTTTTATGAGTTGAGGTAAAAGCTGTAGGAAAGATAGGGGTTAGCTGCTAAAATTTTCTTCAATAATTTTTGTGCAAGATGGTTTCAGAGCCATTTTAATGCAAAATACCGCATAATGTAGGAACATTATTATACACTCGCCGCATTTTTTCACTTACGGTCAGCTATCAGGAATATTACTGACTTACGATTATTCGCAGTCATGTATATCGTTACAGTGTACTCTACAACGTCACATGTTGTTACACTGAGTGAGGTAAGTGATTACACATATTGTAGCACAGGGCTCTCCAAATTACTCGACCACGGGGGCCACATACCAAGTCCTGAATTTCAGTGGGGGGCAGTTAACCATTTTCAGGGGAATTAAAGAAGATTGTTCTTTAACACAGACACAATGTTCCGTGAAAATCTCAGGTAAACTTTATTACTCTTTTGTACATTTTGTGAGCTGCATGAAAATTATCTTTTGAACTGAAAATTTTCTCAAACGGTGGCTCTAACTTAAGTTTTTTTTATGAGTAAATACCTCGTACATGTTCATCTCTCAGATTATTACTGTATTCAAATTTTCTAAATTTCAGGAAGGACTTGTTTGTCCACACCTGCAGGTTGTGCCTTGTACAGATAAACTTGAAGCAAAATATTTGACCTTGGGAAAGTTTTGCCCCGGAAGAAACTTGTATAACTGAACAAGGCTTCCTTCTTTAAAATTATCCTTCAGTGCACAATCAACTTTGCACATCATTGATTTCCATTTGCAGTGCCACCTGAACATCTTCTATTTTACAACAAAAGGAGTTCTGGAATACTAGGTTCATCTTGGAATGTGCAGCTAAATTTGAGAAACTGGAAGAGAAATCTTTCTTCAGGTCTCAAAGAAACTGTATTGCAAACAAGGGTGGAAAATCTGAACAGCGACTGGCAATTGGTGAAGCATGAGAATATTTTCTGTCTGACGTTGTGTTAAAAGAGTATCTGTTTCTGTTTGAACGTGTGTATAACTGTCACAAATAACATTGCCCTCTACCTCTGCCGGGCACTTTAGTGTGAATTGCAGAGTAGTCATGTAGATGTAGACAGGTACTGAAGTGTTTTTATTCAGTTCATTGAAATGGAGAGCAGCATCAGCTGAGGTGCTAGTTACCATAGCCATTCTTTGTCTGACAGAACTTGGAAGGCAGTGTTTTTCTCATTTAGTAATATTTCAATCTCTGTTCTTAAAGAAAAAAAAGACTGACAAAATTTTACCACACTTTAATCATCGTAATGTCGTAAGGTATGGGAGACCGCTTCACGAAGATTCTACCAAAAAGATAGCCTCACTTGACGTTATATATAAATTATAAGTAATATCTGCAACTCGATGCGCCACTGCATTTGCTGAAAGAGTAACTACTTTGTATTGTTTGGTTCTGTCGGCAAGCTCTTCTTCAGCTGTGATGTTAATGCATCTCTTTATGTAATCACCATCAGTGAATGGTAAAAATTTTCTAAAGCCAAGATTGCATAAAAATATCAACCGTTTTCGACAGATTTTGTTTTTATCTTCAGGTCATCAAAGATTTTTGTCATAACATGTGTTCTTTTTGAGTTGGACCACATGCCAAGTCGTCATGTAGATAAAATGTGATACATTATATAAAGCTTTGCTATAAATAGAACATTTAAATTCAAAAATCATGTTGTTCTCATGGCCATGTCCATATATGTAGATCTCAAAATATGAATGTTATGTCGTTAGGTACCTTATACGCCGTGTAAGGTGGATGTTCAATGATTAGAAGAAGTTCAGGTAACGTAACGCGTATCCTTTTTTGGCTTTAGAAAGTTTTCATCAAGTAAAACAGGTCGCTCTTTCTGATTCTCAACATGAGAAAATTCAGTCAACGGATGGCTTGACATGTTTGTTGATTTTGTTGAGAATTCGTTAACTTATTTTCATGACAGCTTCACTTTCCTGTAGACGTTTCCTAAAAATGTTTTATTGAAAACTGTGTCCATGTTTCAGTGTTTCAAGATTACGGCCACGTTCCTTGTTCTTGAATTTATCAAACTGTGCACATTGCTTTTTTTAATAGTGGTGACGAATATTGTATTCCTTAAGAACAGTAATAATTTCATTGCAGATGACTGAAGGAAGTTTGTTATCTTTCTCTATAACGAAATATTTCACGGCCCGTGTTGTACTGAATATATGATAAGCATTGTCCACTTTTCTCTTTTTACTTGTAATAGACCTGTTGCACACGTATTCGAAAGAAAGGAAAACTGTAAATAATAACACAACAAACACAGTCACCAAGTCACAGACAGCTGCAGGTAGAATGCACCTTATGGGATCTCTACGCGGTTTGAACTGTGCAATGTTATCCTTATGGGATCTCTGCGCGCTTTGAACTGTTCAATGTTATTAAAGACCTCTATACAGGAGCGGGAAAAATCATGCGCTACTTTAAAAAGAGATCTTCGCTCTAGCGCAGGCCAGATTAAATTTTTTCGCTTGCCGCATCCAGCCCGCGGGGACGATTGTAGACACCCTCTGGGGGCAATGTGTTGACTGGAAAAATGCTGTTGTGCACATCTGATGCTTATTCGACAGATATTGTTACTGGGTGCTTCTACCACCTTTTGCTATGGAATTCAAACGGCAGGCGATTGTATTAACTCAATAGCAGTTTACGTTCCATCTAACGATTTAAATTATTGCAGTTAAAGTTTGATGAGGCATAAATAAAAATGGAAGTTAACATCAGTTTGAGCAATTTCACGGCGGGAAAATTTCAAACGGGACACTAAAATAAATGGCAGTATTTCTTGAAGTTACTTATATAAATTGTGATTATTTATTGATTTCTGAAAACGTGACAAGAAATCATTGTTGATTTTCAATTAAGTTTTTCACGATTATTTATTTTTATGTAAACATATAGCACCTGGAGGCGAGAGTGGCCATTAGCGTGTGAGTTATGCATGTGTGTATTATATATTGTTTACCGGAAATACAGAAGCGTCCGATCTTACCCGTCGGCTTTGACCCATGACGTCACAAATGTAGCGGAAACGACTATAAACGACAATTCCAATATGGCGGATATAAAAACATCGCATACGTATTATCCAATATGGCGGATATAAAAACATCGCATACGTATTATAAACACTGAAATACACAAGTTTCACAAAAAGCCTAATGACTCTAACGGGACAAGCGTGGGAAATTGGGGTTTTTTGGGTGGGGACAAACTAAATATACACAAATGTAGCCACCGACCGCCATACAAAACCACGCAAAACAACGAAATAAATCAACATCACAAAACTGACCAAATACCAAAAAACACATTCCTATCCAGAATCGGACACTTCCCTTGACCTATATAGCTCAACAGAACCTACCGATCACATCCTCCAATATAAAAAAAAAAACGAACACTTCCCTTACACCTACATACATCTACAACAGCTCCCAATAACATAAATTACGATCGAACACTTCCGTTGACCTATATAGCTCAACAGAACCTACCGATCACATCCTCCAATACAAAAAAAAAAAAAACGAACACTTCCCTTACACCTACATACATCTACAACAGCTCCCAATCACATAAATTACGATCGAACACTTCCGTTGACCTATATAGCTCAACAGAACCTACCGATCACATCCCCCAACACCAACCTAAAAAACCAACACTTCCCTTACACCTACATACATCTACAACAGCTCCCAATCACATAAATTACGATCGAACAAAGATAATAATAAACAAGTGGTACTCGAGGACAGGCAGGGGGGGCTGCGCCCCCCCCTGACCCCCCCCCCCCCCGCCAAAAAAAAACCTCCCAACCTAACCTCGTATTCAGGGCTACGCTACAGATCAATGTGTAGGTCCCTAACGTCACGGGTCAAAGCCGACGCGTGAGATCGGATGTTTCTGTTGACACAAAACATACATCAAAAACAAAAAAAAAGGAACTTACCTCAAAAAAGTTCCAGCCCCACAAACTAGATTGGCCACCACAATCACACACAAATGCACACACGCACGCACGCACGCGGGAAATACAGAAGCGTCCGATCAACAACTTCGGCGATTAAACCGAATAGTTGTAAGAACTTGATAACTTCTAACGGTTTCTTTCATATCCATTCCTGAACAAAAAACCACAACCAAATACACTCAATAACAAACTCACCCGACGTACAGCAATGAGCATTAAATTAAAACAAACGAAAACCATGAACACACCACCAGAGAGCACCACAAACAAAAACAAGACATCTACAAACACGCCACAATCGCAAAACAAACTCCGCGCCGTAATGACGTCACACACCACAACACGCTTACGTCACGGGTCAAAGCCGACGAGTAAGATCGAAGGTTTCTGTTGACCCTGTTTACCTGCTAATAATCAAAACATACCTTGGAACCATGCAGTATGCTGTACTCCTTACGGCGAGAGAAGGACTGTGACACTTGGAAGTGGCCATGGCGCACGTACGTCCACGACGGCCAATCGGACCATGCGATTTTGTTTGCATTACCGTGGCAACGTCCCATTGTTGCCGTAGGCGACCCTCGCTTTCACTCAGTGTTGCCGCGTACTTCGTTCAGGTTTGTTTGCGTGTGTGCGCAATCCACTAACTTCGTGAGTCTCTTGCCGTATGTGTGGGAAATGGCTTCCTGTGATGCAGAGAAGAGAGTCTTTTGGAAAAGGAGCTCCGCTGAAATCTCAGGCATGCGAAGTTATAACTACAGATTGCGTCTTTAGTTTGAAAAGGACGATTGTGGTCCTTGGATACCAGTGAGTAAAGTGAATGACAGGGTGGCAGAAGCATTGAACATCTCTACAGCGACAGTGAAGAGAATCACAAATGATGCAGAGGCTGCCAACTCAACGGAGAGCCCTGTTGTTGCGACACCTGGAGTGTCAAGGGAGAAATCGTGTCACGTGACTGAAACGGACAACTTTGATGAAAACGCGATCAGGCAACATGAATAAGCGCACTACGGAAGTACCCAAAACTTTAAAAGTTGATGCGCCACTGTCGGACAGTGGTTTGTTCTCAGGAAGAACGACAAGTCTCTCCATTGTTTTAAAAAATGGCTTACGGTGGAAAAAGTTTTCAGGAAGAAAAGTACTAACGGTGAGACATTGTGGCATAGAGAAGTCGTTTCCTCAGTGAGTTGGTAGCAATGAATATAGAGTATGTAGTATGGATTGACGGACCAATTTCAACGTGCGTCATGCAAAATCCGTCTCATAGACTCACGGCGCTCCCCACGGACATATCAGCCAACTTGTTCATGCTGGCTCTATGAGCGGTTTTGTGCCCGTCGCTATGGTGAGGTTTCAGAGAAAAAAAATGTCGGTTACCACGAGGAAATGGGTGCAGATACATTTAATTACTGTCTCGTTACTCGTTTGCTGCAAGAAGTCAGTTCTAGTATTGGTTTTCTAATGGATAACGTACCGTAGTATTCTGTGTAATTAAATAAGGCGCCAACGGCTGGTGCAAGGAGAAACGAAATAGTCAGCTGGTTGAAAGATAGTAAAATACGCTTTGAAAAGAATATGCGAAAAGCGGAACTTCTGGATTTACTTAAATGACACAAGCCACAGAAGACCCAGTATATAGTAGGTACGTTAGCGGAGAACCGTGGCCACAATGTTACACGTCTTCCACCGTACCACTGCCATCACAACGCCATCGAACTTGTCTGGGCTCAAATAAAAGCACATTTCACGGAGCGAAATAAAACCTTTACGCTGCGAGATACAGGGAGGCTGTCACATGAACAATGCTAGAATATTGGAAAAACGTCGTGAACCGTGTGTGAAAAAAGATTACAAGGTCGAACATAGAAGGAGGAGGAGAAGAATCCGTACTAAATATTGTAATTTCTTTATCAGACGATGGGGACAGACGCAGCAGCGGAGATATCGAAGCCCGTGTGTTCGTGACGAGAGATAATCAGATGGTCTTGGAGCTTCCGTTCTCACGCACGAAAATAAAGGTAACGTCTTCATTCCACAAATTACACGTAACATTAGTGCATTTCGCTTTGCCCTGTTAATGTCGAAAATCTATTTAGGTGTATTTGTGTAAGGACGCAAAGCACATGAGACGATAAACATTTGATTAAGGAACACATCGCTCAGTAGGATGCTGCCGACAAGAGCACTGGAATGAATCGTGCGGCGTTGTTAGACTCTTGCCCTGACTGCCCGGGGATGGGAGGGGGAGGGGAAGGTCCTTCACCCCGCTTCCCGCCCCCCCTCCCCCCCCCCCCCACTCGGTGGCCCACTGCACTTCCTTGTCGAATACTGGCAACTGCGCTGCCAACTGTCGCAGCTCCTCTGAACCGCGCGACCGCTACGGTCGCAAGTTCGAATCCTGCCTCGGTCATGGATGTGTGTGATATCCTTACGTTAGTCAGGTTTAAGTAGTTCTAAGTTCTAGGGGACTGATGACCTCAGATGTTAGGTCCCATGGTGCTCAGAGTCATTTGAACCATTTTTTCAGTTCCTCTTTCGCCTTACGGCGTATAGGCCGGTATCACACTATCGTATTTCTTTGCCAAAGTTCTTACTTTCTTATTGGTGGCTTGGGCCTTAGTGACCATATGCCCGCTCCATACTCCTCCTCCATCGTTCCCGGTTGCGAGCCTCCTGCCACCACTCGCCCGCTCCTAGTCCCATGTCCTCGGTGTCCTTGTCAATATTGTCCTTCCATCTTGTCCGCGGCCGTCCCCGGTACCTCCTTCCAGCTACAGCTCGCAGAAACACATCATGGGGTATCCTCCCTTCATTCATCCTTACTACATGTCCAGCCCAGATCAACCTTCTTATTCTTTTTAGAATGTCGGGCTGTGCGTAAAGCTGTTTTAATTCCTGTTTTTTTTTCTTCGAATTCTCCATTCCCCTGTTTGTAAATCTATCACAGGACAATATAATTTTCGGAGGATTTTTCGTTCGAAAACAAGTAGTTTCTCTTCATCTGTTCTCCTAAAGGTGAGGCTTTCACAACCGTACTAACCACTGGTATAATCATACTTTGATACAAAATGGCTCTGAGCACTATGGGACTTAACATCTGAGGTCATCAGTCCCATAGAACTTAGAACTACTTAAACCTAACTAACCTAAGGACATCTCACACACATCCATGCCCGAGGCAGGAGTCGAGCCTGCGACCGTAGTGGTCGCGCGGTTCCAGACTGTAGCGCCTAGAACCGCTCGGCCACTTCGGCCGGCATACTTTGGTACAGCCTGATCGTAAAACTTCTTGACAGGGATCTCTTCTTCAGCACATCCTGAAGGTTAAAGTATTCTCTGTTGCCTCCGACAGTTCTTGCATTTATTTCAATTTCACAGTGATTCTGATCACTGCAGAGACTACCAAGGTATTTGAAAGTATTTGACCTTTTGAAACGGAGACTGTCCACCGTAAGCGGGTCCCCATCTATCGCTGACCTGCTGAGGACCGTGTATTCTGTCTTGTCTTCACTTACTTGCAGGCCTGCCCTACTGGCAATCTTGCAGTACGAGCCTGTCATTCTTCTGAGCTCTTCTCCACTACTGCTGATTAGGATTATATCATCCGCGTATGCCAGTCTAGTCACTCACATGCTGTCTAGGGGTATTCCAATGGGG
Source organism: Schistocerca piceifrons (assembly GCF_021461385.2). NCBI lineage: Eukaryota > Metazoa > Arthropoda > Insecta > Orthoptera > Acrididae > Schistocerca > Schistocerca piceifrons. The sequence continues at coordinate 138,987,813 of NC_060144.1, forward strand.
TTAGTTTTCATAAATTCCCGGTCTGTTTTTTCTAACACAAGGTTGAATAACATAGGGGAGAGAGCGTCTCCCTGTCTGAGGCCGGTTCGAACTTCGAACTGTTCTGATAGACCAGTACTTGTCTGCACTTTATAGAGTGTTCTAGACACATTGGCACCAAGTGGATTATTTTAGACGGAAAATGAAATTCCTTTAGCACTCTGATTGTAGTACCCCCGAGTACGCTGTCATAGGCTTTTTTGAAGTCAATGTAGAGCGTGTGCATGTATGTAATATATTCCCATGATTTCTCCGTTGTTTGCCGGCCGGTGTGGCCTAGCGGTTCTAGGCGCTTCAGTCTGGAACCGCGCGACCGCTACGGTCGCAGGTTCGAATCCTGCCTGGGGCATGGATGTGTGTGTGATATCCTTGGTTTAAGTAGTTCTAAGTTCTAGGTGACTGATGACCTCAGCTGTTAAGTCCCATAGTGCTCAGAGACATTTTTCTCCGTTGTTTGCCGTAGGGTAAATAGGTGGTAAAAGTTCATATGTCAAATATTTATGCGAAAGAAATTTGATGGTGTAATAGGGAACTTTGTCAGATCTCGCCTGTCGTCAAACAAATATGATCAAATCTAGGTGAAAGACCAAGAATTGCAATATAGCGCAGCTGACAATAGCAATGACGAAGTGGTTAAGTGGGTTACGATGTTGGCCTGCCCTGTAGCGAGCCGGGTTCAAACCCCTCTCGTGCTAACTTTTATTTTTTTTACCACTGTTCGCTTTATTCAAATTTGTGTCTGTGTTGTGGTGTAACGTCCGTTTGCAACAGCGAGGTGTAAGGTAGCGGCCTGCACAACTACTGTATTATCAGCCGAAAGGAAGTGCCTTTAAAATGGGAACCGCAAACGTTTGACGACAACTGAACCGAAATGGTGAAAACCTAATAGTTTGTCACATAAGCTGCAACAAATGAACGCAACAGTTCCTCAGTCATACAGTTCCTGTCTGCTCTGTCAAAGCATATGTTCTTGACGTTTCTGAAGCTGCATTCCGTTTTGGAAGTCTTGACTCTTGAATTCCTCTGTTGTCACTATTCAGCACATTTACTTGCGACGTTAACGTATTCTTACCATATGATTCACATTCTGTAACCAATATAAAGTATGAGAGGTGCCAAGACTACAGAAAGAGAGCAAACATTTCAGTGACAGGACAGACAGTTCATAATGTTATGAAATAAAAAAAAAAAAAGATTATTCGCAGTAAGCGGTTGTGAACATGGCTCGTTGATTTGAGAAACAAACATCATGGCCACTTACCCACAACGCCTTCAGCATTTCAGCTTACCCTTCATTGCACTTCTTGTTTTAGGACGGTTCACTGTTCTATTTTGCTTCTTTTTCATAGTTTAGTACACCTTCTTCCTGTTTCCATGCCTGATCTGTGTTCAGTTCCATATGGGCTATCGACTGGGCCATCCTACCACTAAACCTGAGAGAGGTCCGATGGGGAAGTTCCCTTGTCAGCGCCGGACGAGTCCACGCATCTGTTCCGAAGGGGCGGCAGCATCAGCTGCCCGTCGCCAACACACCTGTGAGCTTCGTCCGTTAGGAACGAAACGTCCTCTGCCCGCCTGGGCTACACGCGAGAACGGAGGAGTACGCACGCCGGTTGCACTGCAGAGTTTCGCAAACGGTTTTAAAGAAACTGTCCGGCACCAAAATTGTCGCACATCTCATAGCCAGATTCTTCAGCTTCATGATGAACTGCCCATCATTTCATGAGTGGTCACAGTTACTGTGATATTTCTGTATTTAGTAATGTACTGTGCGAAATTCGAATACCTTGCAATGAAAACTGGGATCGCTATGAGTTTTCGTTTGGTGCATGTTAGTTGACACGTTGCTACGTACGGAATGGAGCTAACATATTCAGTTTTTCTTTAAACTTGAAACGTGATCTATATCAATCGTCCATCAAGAGAAAATATATTGCATATAGTGCACTCACTTCCGATCGTCTGCGCAAACGCGATTACGAGACTGAAAGTGAAATGTTCGTAACATACTTCAGATCTCATAACGGTTTGAGATACCGAAACGACTTTTTGGCAAATGATACCAAGCAAGACAGTATTTTGCCACATAGCTAACATGTGTAACTTTATCTACTGTCATTTACGAGAGACTATAATTTTTTCAATGAAATAATGTACTTCTTGCATTGTCTATCGATAGCTGGTGAAATGAGAGTTAGTGTAGATTTTGTAATAAATGGCTCTGAGCACTATGGGACTTTAAACTGCTCTGGTCATCAGTCCCCTAGAACTTAGAACTACTTAAACCTACCTAACCGAAGGACATCACACACATCCATGCCCGAGGCAGGCAGGATTCGAACCTGCGACGTAGTGGTCGCGCGGTTCCAGACTGTAGCGCCTAGAACCGCTCGGCCACTTCGGCCGGCAGATTTTGTAACACAATAAATGAAGAAACCACACTTTTATTTTTACACCAAGCCTGAGCTTTTCATAAGTTAATGGCCTTCACTCGTCTTAAACTGTTTGATTTATAGTGGACTGTTTCAGGATACTGTAGCACTTGCGGCCACGTTAGCGTGTTAGTGAGATGAAGTTGTTGTGTTTTGAGAAAAGAGGCAAGAAGCGAAAGAATAACAGGTGTACAAGGCAGGCGAAAATAAATCGCCGTTTCTGATCCACGCTCAGCGTAATCATGTATTCACTGCGTTTTTAATAATAAATTGACTTGTCGAATTATTTTTCGTACTGGCCTAATGCGCCAATACGATCTTTTCCAGACTTGCTAGCCGTAACTTCATAAAGTCTGCTCGATATGCGCTTGTGCGAAGGTTTATGCCCCAGATCTGGGCATACGCAGTAGAACCACACCTGTCCTAACGCGATGTCAAGTCTGCAGGAGAGCCCCCCTTCCCCCCTCCCCAAACACTACCGTTGCCCCGCCCCTATCGCGCCTTCTGCGCAGCTAGCGGCGAAGTGATATTACACGCCTTCTTTTTCTTGCATTGCTGCAAGGAATCTGTCTCCAAAGTTTGTAAAAGTACTTTTGGAACACCCTGTATACGTAACGTGTGTTTTTTGCATTAAAAAAGAGCAGCAAATCCTGAAGGCACCAGAACACTGCGGCAACACACACAAGCCTAAAAAAATTTCATATCACGCGAAAAATGCACTTGATAACAGGAATTATTCACCGTTAGGCGGCTTGCCGAAAGTAAATATAGAAAAAATAGTGACTGCGGAAAACCTCGTTTCTATATCTTGTACTGCTCACGAAACTAAACACGTGATACGTCTTACCCAACCCAGTTTGAGCGTCAGTTCACTTGAACGGTATCCTTACCAGTTTCGACTTATCACCAAGTCATTACTAGACGATCTGTTTAAAAACAAGGAAAAAAGACTAATGTGTAGAAATTGGATTTGTAGTTCAGTTTTTTGCATTAAAAAGAGCAACAAAACCTGAAGGCACCAGAACACTGCAGCAACACACACAAGCCTAAAAAAAATTTCATATCACGCGAAAAATGCACTTGATAACATGAATTATTCACCGTTACGTGGCTTTCCGAAAATAAATATAGAAAAAATAGTGACTGCAGCATGAAACGTTATTTTATGACAAACAGAAAAGCATGATAAAATTAACGTGTACTGAATGGGCCAAGGTCGTGGCTGTGTTGTGACGAAGGCTGCCTGTGAAGTTTTCCTCCAACACGTACCGCTCTGTCTAGAAAGAGACTGTACCGAGAAACGTGACCAATTAATCTATACAGCTGGCGGTGTCGTCTAATGGGTAAGGTTTCAATACCGTAATAAAACGTGAATGTAAGTGTGATTTTACAGTTTGACTGACTGATTGGGACAATGTTTTTATTTTTCTCACAGTGATAATTGAGTCTTATTGACTACCTATTCGAGCAATGCAGTGAATGACGCAGTTTTTATCAACTCCATGATTATTGTTCCTGTCGCAGGTGCCCCAAACATGCTTTCGCCGTGCTGTCATTTTATTTGGAAGTCACACATGGTTGACGAAAGACGGGCGGCAGCGCCAGGCTAGCAGGACAGCCGCGGAGGTAAGCGAGAGTTGCGCATGCGCAGAGCGCAGTCCGGGCCGGCGGCGCGCGGCTCGCGCCGTTCAACTCGCCGGCGATCACTCGATAAATACGAAAAAGCCGGGTAGCGAGTCCCCGAGAGGGCCGGCGGCGATTAAAACAAAATTATTACCAAATAATTTATTTTTATTAAAAGTCCCGCGCCACTTTCCCCGGTTTCAGGATTCCGTTTTCCGGCGTTTTAGCAAAATTTTTAAATAATGTATTAGGGTGTGATGCGAGGCGAAGAAGTGGCCAGTCGGCCCGGCGCCGCGGTGTCCACTGCGCCGGTCCGGACCAGTGCTGCCCCCACCACGCCGAGCTCCCTCCCCCTCCTCCCCGGCCCACTCAGTAAAAACACAGACGCAGCCGGGAACTCTACGGGCACGAGAGAGGCTGGAGTGTGACAACTGTTAAAAAAAAACACAAGGAAGATGTAGACTAATGAACACTGTGGGCGCGTATTTGACGCACACATGACATGCAACACAGATGCGCTCGCCGAGCAGGTTTCTCGCTGGACTTAAGTAACCATGTACGCGTGTGCGAATTTCACACATGGAAGTGTGTTTCATGGTCACCAGTGTAATATAGAGCCTGATACGAACAGCAGCATGCAGTCATACATAAATATATCGATTACACGTAGCGGTGTCCTGTACGTAAAACACGTCTTCGGGGTGAGCTAAACAGTAAACAAGTGCAGTTGTGACTAAGGAAAACGCATCGCCAGATCAGCTCTGCATCAAGCGGTTCAGTGTATCATCGTGAAATATCACGACAAAAGCCCGCGATAAGCCGACCGAAGCGCCGTCACTCCCAGTTGCAATAATATTGTGGTCGATGACGCATTATATCAAGATATTACTAACACGACGCAGGAAATTAAACGGGCTGTTGTGAGATGGCAGCAGTAAGACAAGCGTCACGTGATTCAGCTGTCGGTTACGTCAGTATCTTCTTGAATAACAGCTAGTTGACGCATGAGAGTTTCGGCGAACACTGTATTCTGTGACGTAAAAATTGTTATTGAAAACTTCGCTGGATACAAAAATCTTGGATTCATTACAAAGTGAAGCTAGTATGAAAGGGCCTTAAATAATTAGTAATGTACGATTTCCGCTGAGTAAGGCACCTTGTCAAAAATACGTCGTGTAGATTACAAAAAAAGAAGCAACATTTCTTGCTAAAAATCTTTGTGTCATTTAAACAGGTACCAGAAAGCTTCGTTAAATAGTTGATGATGGGACAGTGTATTGTCGTGACTGCTTATCCGATCGCCAAAGTTTCAAGTCATGCAGCTAGCTATCTGGCATTCCCGGAAATGAGGTTCTGATCGTTGATATTCTGTTATCAGCTACGCTCGACGTACCACTTGCGTCATACAAAAAAATGTGTGCGAAATCTTATGGGACTTAACTACTAAGGTTATCAGTCCCTAAGCTTACACACTACTTAACCTAAATTATCCTAAGGACAAACACACACACTCATGCCCGAGGGAGGACTCGAACCTCCGCCGGGAGCAGTCGCACAGTCCATGACTGCAGCGCCTAAGACCGCTCGGCTAATCCCGTGCTGCTTGCATCATACAAGTTGACATGGAAGTCACTTAACAGTTATAAAAGTCTTCCGTTTTGTGGTGAGCATAGTCTCGAGTGTTACTGAGATAATATATAATGATTTAACATTTAGTGCCTATTGCGTTTGTCGTAACACACCACTCGTTTTTCTCCATTTTTGTAAGATGATCTATTCTGCGCATCTTATATATGATCATTAAAACAACTAACCTAACCGTCGTACGTGGAAAAGGTATTATACGAGGATGCAAATTAATAGCGAAACAGAGTTCAGGTTCAAAATAATTAGAGGTAGTGTTAATAGTCACGTATGTAATGTGGGTAGATTTGCTCACATTTGCCTTTAGTGCACATCTGTGTCGTTCGTTAATGAGACGGAATTGCAAGTAATGGAACGAAGTGGCTTACCACCTACCACGTGTCCCGCTATTCCGGATATTGACAGTTCTCGTAAATTCGCAGCGTCAGAGGCGCAGCCAATCGATTCTTCCGCGCGTGGTAGGTGGCCACAGCCGTTGGGAGGACAGCCATATTGGTGGGCGCCGCCTGCCGCCCACCGGCGCACATTTTCGGGGCAATTTGAAGGCCGGCAGGGGTCCTCGCCTAGCAGGTGAGCAGCCGGCGCGCGGAGGTGGCGGCGCGGCGCGGCGCGGCGAGCCGGCGCTGCAGACCACCTGCTGGCGCCGGCTGCTGGCCTGGTGCCTCCGGCGGCCGCTAGGCGGTGCTGGCGGCGGGCCCCTCCCAGCGCGCCACCCTGCTCCACCCCCTGGCGCGCCCCGGGCGGCCGCGAAGGCGTGGCGAGGCGCGGCCCACCAGCGCGCGCACTCCGCGCCCGGGTCCGCCAGCGAATTCCGCCGCTGCCCAAAATGGCGACGACGCCCCCTCGTCACTCGGCTCGCTCGTGTCACACGCCTCGCCTCACCGCTGCCGGCGCGATGGGCGGGGGGAGCTGGCCTGCAGATGAGCTGACCGCTTCTCACGTCTTCAGCTGGTCAGCGAGCGTCACCCAGTGGCTCGCACGTCCTCGAGTCTCCAGTATCCATCTCAAGTATCCGTCATGGGGATCAAGCACTATATACACTACTGGCCATTAAAATTGCTACACCACGGAGATGACGTGCTACAGACGCGAAATTTAACCGACTGGAAGAAGATGCTGTGATATGCAAATGATTAGCTTTTCAGAGCATTCACACAAGGCTGGCGCCGGTGGCGACACCTACAACAGATTTCTCATACACAAACAGCAGTTGACCGGCGTTGCCTGGTGAAACGTTGTTGTGATGCCTCTTGTAAGGAGGAAAAATACGTACCATCACGTTTCCGACCTCGCATTGTAGCCTGTCGCGATTGTGGTTTAGCGTATCGCGACATTGCTGCTCGCGTTGGTCGAGATCCAATGACAGTTAGCAGAATATGGAATCGGCGGGTTCAGCGAGGGTAATACGGAACGCCGTGCTGGATCCCAACGGCCTCGTATCATTAGCATTCGAGATAACAGGCATCTTATCCGCATGGCTGTAACGGATCGTTTGGCGACGTTTGCAGCAGCATGCACTATCAGCTCGGAGACCATGGCTGCTGTTACCCTTGACGTTGCATCACAGACAGGAGCGCCTGCGATAGTGTACTCAACGACGAACCTGGGTGCACGAATGGCAAAACGTCATTCTTAGGGATGAATCCAGGTTCTGTTTACAGCATCATGATGGTCGCATCCGTGTTTGGTCGACATCGCGCTGAACGCACATTGGAAGCGTGTATTCGTCATCTCCATACTGGCGTTTCAGCCGGCGTGATGGTATGGGGTGCCATTGGTTACACGTCTCGGTCACCTCTTGTTCGCATTGACGGCACTTTGAACAGTGGACGTTACATTTCAGATGTGTTACGACCTCTACCCTTCATTCGATCCCTGCGACACCCTACATTTAAGCCGAATAATGCACGACCGCATGTTGCAGGTCCTGTAAGGGCCTTTCTGGATGCAGAAAATGTTCGACTGCTGCCCTGGCCAGCACATTCTCCAGATCTCTCACCAATTGAAAACGTCTGGTCAATGGTGGCCGAGCAACTGGCTCGTCGCAATACGCCAGTCACTACTCTTGATGAACTGTGGTATCGTGTTGAAGCTGCATGGGCAGCTGTACCTGTACACGGCATCCAAGCTCTGTTTGACTCAATGCCCAGGCGTATCAAGGCCGTTATTACCGCCAGAGGCGGTTGTTCTGGGTACTGATTTCTCAGGATCTATGCACCCAAATTGCGTGAAAATGTAATCACGTGTCAGTTCTAGTACAATATATTTGTCCAGTGATTACCCGTTTATCATCTGCATTTCTTCTTGGTGTAGCAATTTTAATGGCCAGTAGTGCATATAATTTGGTCACTTTATAAATCAAGGCTCCACGTTCATGCAGTTTGAAAAGCTTCCTCAGTGTCAAATCGTTAATAAAGGCTGTTTCAGCAGTCATTGTCCAGTATATATCGTTTGCCCTACGCGTTCCAGGCGAGCAAACTAAATTCCTTTCTGAAGGAAAGCGATGACTTTGGCAGTCACTAAAGATTTACGAGACAGCAAAATGTAGAAAAATGTCTGTATTGTCATACTACACTCGGTAAAGGTGCGTTTACACAGGCCATACTTTACGGCAGTGTGTGGCGGTCATAGTGTTGCCGTTAACATTCCTGCAATGTTGCTGCAATACATGGCAATACGAGTATAGCGTTACAGCTAGGCAGTATTGCTGATGAAGCACGCTGTTGCATGTAGTTGCCGAGGTGGTGCCGAAGTACTGACAGTGTTGTGTGCCAAGATACTGAGTGGCTGTCCCACTCCTACTACGTTTGTCTTTGTCTGTAAATGATTCCCTCTCAGTCTCGGCCCTGATTCCTCTTGCTCAGGCGGACATCCCTACAGTGCAAAGTCAAATAATTTCAGTAGTGATGAAAGGGTACAGTACCGCCCGACATTGAAAATAGGTACAACATACTGCATTATTCTTGTCAGAACAACACATTTTTTGTAAAAATAACTCAATTTCAATTAATACAGCAAAGCCAGATACCAGTGTGGAAAAGAATGACAATTTATTTATTTAATTGATTACATGCGCACTCCCACAAAATAAATCCCTACATCCAGTTTGGTGAGATCTGTGAAATGAATGAATGTATGGTCGTCTGCTAACCACAGATAGTGAATGTGTATATATGATCATCTTTGAGACGATCCTTTGGCCACCTTTGGTGGGACCAAAGAGATGAAATTTACCTGAGCTTTGAGTGCCTGAAATGTGGCTGACCAATACGGTAGCAAGGTGCTCCCCCACTTCGGCAGAGGTGCGAGAGGACCTGAAGAACGGCCATGTTTCAGCACTCTGCCACTGGATCTTGTGCTGTTAAGACCTGTCTTAGTTGTGCTCCGTAAGGACAAAAGACTGGAGACATGGTATTCATGTGAAATACTTAAGAGTAGTTTAGTATAATAATTTCTCTATTTCAGGAACTTTTGTGGGGAGAATTAAATGTCAGGCAGGTAATATTAAGGGGATCGTAGTAATCTTCGGAAGTGACCAACGGTCACAATGAAACCACGTGTAGCAATAAGTTGAAATGCTTCCGAGTGCTTGAGTTAAGCTGAATTACTAGCGTGTGTACTGTAAGTTGGAAATATTTAAGAAATGGCGTGTGCAGGACTTGAAATTAGAGACGAGTACTTCCACGTGGTGAGTACTGTGTGAGTCTCAATCTGTGTATGAGACAAAGGATAAAGAGAAGTACTCGTCCATGGTATCAGTTGAGGACTCGCGTGTGTGATGAATATGTTCTTAATATTACTTTGCGTGTTATGTTTCCGGGTGACGCTTGATTCAAACTATAATACTCTGAGAGAGAAGCAAGGTGAGTCAGCCGTCTATCCAGCAACGCCACTTGGCTTGCATTGCACAGGAAGACGTGCATATATCGTCCAGAGTTCGTAGTAGGAAAGAAAAGTTACGAAGTGGGGCAGTGACGTGTGAAACTGGGATGAATACTAATTGAAGTGGGAAAGCTGAAAGTCATGTGATTATAATGTTGTGACTATTCCTTATGTTGTATTCCATGTTGCAGTGTGGTGTATGTCATGTAATTTAAGTATGTGTGGTTTGCATGGGAGAGTAGCAAGGTAGTTTCAGAGGTAGTGGGGTATGCATGTTCCTTTTGTTCCGCTCGGTCAGGAGGAAAGTTTCGTGATGATGGTTGTGAGAGTCGAAGTGTGAGATATAGCAAAAGATCCACCATCCTATCCAGAAAGTGCACTGTAGCGTTAAAGAATTACTAGACCATAAGATAGAGAATCACCAATGTAAAGCCATGCCCTCTTTGCGGAATTTCTCATGTGTTATTGTTGTAGGTTATAGAATTTGTGTGTTTATGTTATAGAATTTATCGGAATAAATAAGATAGTGAAAAGAAAAAGATTGGTGGACATTTACTGCGAATTGTATGTTGCCATGATATCCAGAATTTATAATGTGTGCGCCATTCATATTCAGTGCGATGGCCACGTTTTGATCAAAGCCGTTAAATAAAAAAGAAAATGTGGTATTGCCAGTGCGTAGTGAACAGTCAGAGTTATGTACATTACTAATAGTCAGATGTGCGTTTCCGTTGCGTAATATTCATACAGAAGAATAATTTGTAACTTAATTGTGAGTACTAGAGTTCATGTTACTCGATAAATAAGAATGAATCCACTCGCTTGGCAGACCACTCATCTTGCAGGCCTGACTGCTTGATGCCACAGTATGAGCAAGGCATGTGGGTGCCTCTCAGTGAAACAGTGTTATTTCGTAATGCAACAAAAAGCTATCAGCGCTGATGGCAAATGCTATTATTTTTATGGTATGGTAACTGGTGTCAGTCGTACGTAGTACATCTTCAGGCTAGTAATGTCTCCGTTGGTGACGTGTGGAATCGACGCACGAAGCCCTTCTTAAGTGCAAGAAATATCTATCGCCAACTGAAGAGTCACCAATGAAGATATTACTGGTTTGGAGATCGTCTATGTACGACTGAAACCGTATGTCACCATACCATAAAAGTAAACAACATTTGCGATCTGGACTGCTTTTGTTACATTACGAGATCGCTGACTTTCCAACTACGAGTTCAGAAATTATTAATATTATTTCGTTTCAGTTCGGAAGATGGCGCACGTACGTTTAGCACTCTGTCTGTTCGTTGCGTGCAGTAATATACAATGAACAAACGAGACAAACATAAAATCCGAAATGTGATAGGCCCACGTACTTCTACAACCAGAGCTATGAAACGCAGGAATTAATGAATACATAGGGGGTGTTCAAAAAGACTCTTCGCAGTGACATAAGATTTGTTAGCCGCGCGTGCCGTATGAGTATTCGCCTGCCTGGGTTACTTCCCTTCAAGTGGACTCTCCCAACATTCCACTGTTTCGTGTATCTCAGCCAGCGTCAATAGTATCTTTGGTATGTGTCGTTACGTGTTGACGTGAACTTTTTAAAGTTTAGTTCCTTTGTTCGTTTTTGTTTCGTTTTTGTCACTGTTAAAATGCTAACCATTGAAGAACGTGTGCTTTAAATCGAGCAAGTATTCAAAGCTGGCGGCAAATGCACAATTTCAGTTCGTCAAACATTGAATTCAGTTTTCCCGGAAACAACACGCCCGCGTCGCGATACTGTGCGAGATTTGATTAACAAATTTCGAAGTGCGGGTTCAGTGACAGATGCACCGAGAAATGGTCGTCCTAGAGTTTTTGTCTGAGGATAAACTACTCGATACTTCCGATAAAATGTCCATGAGTCCGAACAAGTCAGTAGGAAAACTCGCCCAGAAAATCGATGTAGTGTCGGAACGCCCCACACAGTTGTAAGGAAGTAATTAGAACTTTTCCCTTACAAAGAGACAGTCGGGCAAGAAATGAAAAATACTGATCATGGCATGAGACTGTATCATTGTCAATGGTTCAAAAATTTCGTTTAACAAAATGGAAGGAATATTCTTAATGAAACGTTTTTCACTGATGAGGCGTGGTTTCATTTATCCGGGTGCATGAACTCGCAAAATTATCGTATGTGGAGTGCTGCAAATCCATTGTGTATTCATGAGGAACCACTTCATTCTCTGAAAATAGGAGTTAGGATTGCAATTTATAGACGTCGAATTGTGGGTCCCTTTTCAACGAAACAATAAACGCACAACGGAGTGATATTCTGTACCCATTCATAGTAGAGCTTTTGTTAAGTGAAATACTGAACGGTTATTTTAAACAAGGTGGTGCAACCGCGCATACAGCTCGCGTTTCAATGTCACTGCTTGCTGATGTTTTTGGTGACCGTATAGTGGTTCAAATGGCTCTGAGCACTAAGGGACTTAACATCTATGGTCATCAGTCCCATAGAACTTAGAACTACTTAAACCTAACTAACCTAAGGACAGCACACAAGACCCAGTCATCACGAGGCAGAGAAAATCCCTGACCCCGCCGGGAATCGAACCCGGGAAATGACCCTATAATTTCACAGGGATTTCGGCCTCCACGATCACCTGGCCTAACACCACCTGACTTTTCTCTTCTGGGGTGCAGCGCAAGCAACTGTCTATAAAAACCGTCCAAAATCCATCGATGAATTGAAAACTGAAATTTTTGTATCCCGCCTGGAAGGCGGCGCGTGGGTCTGTCAACAGAAAACTGAAAGGTTGGCCGAATGAAGGGAGTGAGTAGGAGCAGGAAAAGGTAATATACGTCGCTATTGCAGTATGCATTTAAACCACCTTTACTCTAGCAAGAAGAATACATAACTTTGCAATGAGATGCGAAGTGTCCCGGCCATCTCCTCATCATCAAATGGGCACAATCAGCAGCGGAGCTCGTAGATCTCAACAGCGCCTGCTAGAGTGCGCTGTCGTCGGTGTCTCGTAGTAGTGCCAACTTAACTTACGCAGTGGCATCCTAGCTATCGATACGACAGAAATATCTACTTTCGCTGCTTCTGTTACAGAAGAAAGGTTACAGCTTGTGTTTGGAAGGATGATTAGACGAATTAAATTGTGTATTCAACAACAGGGGGGACACATTGCGAGGTGCCGGGGCTAGCAGTGTATTTAACAGTAAATTATTCTCGAATCTTCATATGGAAATGATGCTCTAAACCCCCCCTTTTCTAACTCCGACTTTCGCTGTTGGACATGGATTAAGAAGAAACGCGAACTGACTGTAATCGACCCTGCAAGTGGAGTAGAATAGAGTTTGGCACCTGCAATACTTTAATTGGATAGAAATTAAGGAAAGCTTCATTAACATAGTGAGAAATGAAAGGGTTGCTCTACCGATTAACAGAATGAAAGTTCTGTCCAAAATAACAATTTGATTTATTATGGCTAAACTCAAAATAATAAACAAAACACACGAAACGTTTACAATACAGCAAATTGGATACTCAAATAGAGGCTGTGGAGGTGAAGTTGTCCATAAACTAGATTGTGACATTTATGACCAAGTGGTATGTGGAGCCAATTCCTTGCAACTTAAATCTTAAGAGAAACACCCAGCCAACCCAATATTAATTGCTGCTACAGTAGTGATAACTCAGACAATGAACACCCAAGACAGAACAAAGTTAGAAAAGACGAACAGGCGTGCTCTGCTTTGCTCTGATTTATCACCTAGCAAAATTCCCTAAGCTGTTGGTGCTGCGGACATACATTACCAAGCTGTCTTCTTAACTGCAAGATCGTGTTGATCTGGCGTACCGGAGGCGATGGCTGGTTGCTTCGACGTCCCGTCGTGGTGATGATAATGTCGCGAGTATAGCCCGAAACAAATTATCCTGGTCTGGTTGTTCCAGACTAAAGACTTCCTAGCAATATAAATGACCCTCTGAGGGAGATGAAGAAGACCTGTCACACAATCACTGACGGTACAGTGATTGATTTTAACAAGCGAAGTCACACAGTAACTCTGATACAGTCAACTATAGCCAAAACTGCTCAAGACAGACAACATAGGCCGCTTGTACGCAGAACGCTCAATTGCCAACTGTACTCGGAAAGTTACATTGAAGTCGAAACCTCAGCAACTTCGTCAAACAGTTTCAATTAAATAAAAGTATATTAGACAGCCAACGGAAGGCAGGCTGTCCAGAGCAGCGAGAGCTCAGTCTTGTAACCTACTCCGACCAAAAGGCGAGAGCCGACTCCCCACAAGAGCACCTGTACAAACCGAACACAGAAAATTCCCGCCCCCACGACAGTGGCCGTGGTTAACCGTTCCAATCAGCAACTCGAAAACCGGCGGAAAATTCCACTCTTTGCCGAAGCACTACCATTCTACCAATGGAGATTCTTGGCCCCAATTTCTGCGCCGATTTTGCTACGTCACGGACCTATGCCCTGAGCGAGCCAATCACAGTTACGATTTTGCAGAAAAAACGGGAATTTGCCCGCCAAGACTGCCTGGGAACACAAGTCATTCCCACGCCTCGCTGGTAGCCCGTCAGAAAGTGTTTTCACTAAGTTTCTGCGAAGTAACGGAATCTCTTGCCCAGCCGCCCCTTCTGGCCCCCCTGAGCGTGTCGCTACCGCTCTTATGACAATGTCGGCGTCTGGAAAACATCCACTCGACTCCCTCACACCTGTCGGCTTAACCCTTTCAAGCTCAGCAGAACTCGCCTGTCACCGGACCACCCGGGTGACGAGAGACGCTGTGTGGGAAGTCCGCGTGTGAAGGAATAGCAGCTTTTCACTACATGCAATTAGAGAGGAAAATCGAATTACTCAGGGTAAGATAGAAATATGAGAGAGGGCTCATGCCACCTCTCAACTTTCAAGATTTAATGTGAAAATTTGTAAGTAAAAATGAACATTCAATAAACTAATTTTCAATGCGAACATTTTTAGGTTAGGCTTTACCGTGACTGTTACTGACATTAAATGAAACAACAATTTCACTGTTACCAGTCACCGTTTTATTTATTTCCACGACGCGTTTCGAAGGTTTAAACCTCCATCATCGGGTGGGTTTACATTAGTAAGTATTACATTTGTGTGTGTGTTGTGTTACGATTTTTGGAGGAACTTGTGGCACTGCCTAGTGGAGAAACGAGACACTATTTCAGAATATGGTTTAGTATAACTTTTATGAAAAATTAAACTGATATCTAATGGTAAACATTAAATACGTAAACTACAGTACCTTCAGTGATCGCAGGTTCCTTTTGCTGTCGTAACACATCACATGTATACTGCCACATTTGTAAACAAATATGGCGTCTGGAATCAGCTGGGTGCAAAGTTCGTATAGCAGACATAATCGCAAAGTGCAAAGAATATACATGATAACAATATTATTACAGAATAATTGCTTTAAACATTTGGCGGTGTTTGTTTTCAGGTGTCAAATATATGTGTGTGTACTTCAGGTGGTATATAAATCCAATTCTGGCAAGTTAAAACAGCAAACATTCGTACTTGTTTATACAAACAGGTGAAATGTTAAAATGGCTTAAACATCATACTTATTGATAACAATTAGGTGAAATGTTACAGACTATAATTTCAATGATCATATTGGCTACAACAGTAAAATCATACATACATTACACTCTTTGATTGGGGTTAATAAACAGATGTGAAGTGAGGGGCTGGAGGCAGAAGGAGAGGTAGAGAGAGAGAAAAAGTGTGTGTGTGTGTGTGTGTGTGTGTGTGTGTGTGTGTGTGTGTGTGTGTGTGTGTGTGTGAAAGGGAGAGGGAGAGGGGGGGAGAGAGGGAGGGAGAGAGGGAGGGAGGGAGGGAGAGAGAGAGAGAGAGAGAGAGAGAGGGAGAGAGGAAAGAGTGATTATTGAGAGGAAACATTTACATGGCAAGGAGTCTTAAGATTGCATGTTGCATATAGTAGCTGCCTAAAGGTTGGGGAATACATTGGTCAATGCTATGAAATATGCAGATAGATATACATTTGTGCCAGTAGTTGATGTACATACAGTTTTAAGCTGACAAGGGGTACAAGCTGTTGGTGTGATGAATTATCTTTGAATGAGGTCAGTCTCTTGTACTCTTGGCAGCTGTCAATATTTATGGTAAATATTAGGTGTGTGTGTAAGTGTGTGTGTGTGCATTTTTATGAGTGTAGGCAGTTGCTGAAAACGGAGATGATACTATTGTAAATATTGTCATTTTTGTCGTTTAAGATAGATTCTGGTTGTTTCATTTGATGTTTGTATATTTGGAGTGTTTCAAGGATGTCTAGTTTTCTGCCTTTTGGTTGGGTGTGTAGGATGCTAATACTTGTGTTGTTAACATGGTGTTTTGTTTCATGCAAGTGTGTAGCTATTGCTGATGTGTGATATTTTTTGTTTTTTAGTGCTGCCATGTGTTCCTTGAACCTAATCTCAAATGATCTGCCTGTCTGGCCTATGTAGAAGCAGTCACAGCCCAAACATTCAATTTTGTGCACACCTGTGTGATGAAGTGGGTTTCGTGTGCCAATGTTGTGGGGTAACTTCTGTCCAATCTTGTTGTCTGTTGTAAAGGATATGCTTATGCCTTTCCGTTTGAAGACATTGGCAATCTGGTATGAAATGTTACCCAGAAAGGGGATTGTATGGAAGATGTTATTTTCTTTTTGTTTTTTGTGTTGTGATTCCTTTGCCATCATTGAGTGTTTTAGGGTGTCTACTATGGAGCTGTTATAACCATTTTCAATAGCTGTTTGTTTTATTATTTCAATTTCTTGATCACATTTATCTTCTGAGAGTGGTAGTTGGATAGCTCTATTAATCATGTACCGGAATGCTGCCATTTTGTGTGCTGCGGGGTGGCAAGAGGAGTTGTGGATTGTGGTATGTGTTGTGGTAGGCTTCCGATAAATTTCAAATTGATGTCTGTTATTCTTTATTCTAATGGTAAGGTCTAGGAAATTTATACTGTCGTCTTTTTGGTGTTCAACTGTGAATTTTGTGTTTTCATGGGAGTTGTTGAAAAACTGATTCAACTCACTGATGTCATCTTTAGTGCCTTTGATTAAAATGATGGTATCATCTACATATCTGTAGTAGTAGATGATATTTTTGAGGAGGTGGTGATTGGAATTCAGGATTTTCTCTTCTAGGTTACTTATAAATATTTCTGCTAGCAATCCGGAAAGATTTGAGCCCATTCATTGCCAGACCATCTGTTTGTTGGTAGATTTTATTGTTAAATTTAAAATAGTTGTGTGAAAGTGTGAATTCAAGCAGGTCCATTAGTTCATTAATGTGAGTTGAAGGGATATTTTTGTGTTTATGTAGGTTGGCATTAATTATCTGTAGTGTGGGATCTATTGGCACAGAGGAATATAGGTTTTGTATGTCAAATGAGGCAAGTGTGGCTCCCTCAGGTACTTGTATGTTTTTGACATATTGTGTAAATTCTGTTGTGTTTCTAAGTGTTCTCTCATTATTGAATGTGTATGCTTGTTTGAGAATTCTGAAGAGTATTTTATTGAGCTTGAATGTTGGGCTGTTCCTACAGTTCACTATGGGCCTGATGGGGGTCCCGTTTTTGTGGATCTTTGGTTGTGATCTAAGGCAAGGTGGTTGTGGGCTCATTGTTACAATGTTTCTTGCTTCTTGGATGGTGAGTAGAAAGTTAATGTTGTTTGAAATGTGTTTAATCTCCTTTTGTATTCTGGCTGTTGGATCTTTATGTATTTCAGTTATGTTGCTGGTTTGGAAGAAGTCTAAAGTTTTTTCTATGTATGTTGTTCTGTCCATTACTACAGTTGTGTTGCCCTTGTCAGCTTTTACAATTATAGCATTATTCACATTTAATTTAGTCTTAATGGTACGTGTAAGGGCTTCTTCTCTTTTCTTGTATGCTGGGAATGGTTTTGCAATCTCCTTTTCAATGATTTCGTTAATTTTGTGGCAGGCTGATATTCTGTCAGTTTGCTTCTTAAAGGCGATGGTCGAGATCTGTGTTGCACAAGTGATGAGCTTTTCTTGGTTCTTTTGATCCAGCGGAGCTTGAACATTGTGCTTTAAGCCTTTGCAGAGTAGTGCCTCTTCTTCTGCAGTGAATGTTATGTTCGTGTTGTTGAGCCAAAAGAAACACACATTCTACACACCCTTCCTATATTCGTGTTGTTGAGCCAAAAGAAACACACATTCTACACACCCTTCCTCAACAACACGAACATAACATTCACTGCAGAAGAAGAGGCACTACTCTGCAAAGGCTTAAAGCACAATGTTCAAGCTCCGCTGGATCAAAAGAACCAAGAAAAGCTCATCACTTGTGCAACACAGATCTCGACCATCGCCTTTAAGAAGCAAACTGACAGAATATCAGCCTGCCACAAAATTAACGAAATCATTGAAAAGGAGATTGCAAAACCATTCCCAGCATACAAGAAAAGAGAAGAAGCCCTTACACGTACCATTAAGACTAAATTAAATGTGAATAATGCTATAATTGTAAAAGCTGACAAGGGCAACACAACTGTAGTAATGGACAGAACAACATACATAGAAAAAAACTTTAGACTTCTTCCAAACCAGCAACATAACTGAAATACATAAAGATCCAACAGCCAGAATACAAAAGGAGATTAAACACATTTCAAACAACATTAACTTTCTACTCACCATCCAAGAAGCAAGAAACATTGTAACAATGAGCCCACAACCACCTTGCCTTAGATCACAACCAAAGATCCACAAAAACGGGACCCCCATCAGGCCCATAGTGAACTGTAGGAACAGCCCAACATTCAAGCTCAATAAAATACTCTTCAGAATTCTCAAACAAGCATACACATTCAATAATGAGAGAACACTTAGAAACACAACAGAATTTACACAATATGTCAAAAACATACAAGTACCTGAGGGAGCCACACTTGCCTCATTTGACATACAAAACCTATATTCCTCTGTGCCAATAGATCCCACACTACAGATAATTAATGCCAACCTACATAAACACAAAAATATCCCTTCAACTCACATTAATGAACTAATGGACCTGCTTGAATTCACACTTTCACACAACTATTTTAAATTTAACAATAAAATCTACCAACAAACAGATGATCTGGCAATGAATGGGCTCAAATCTTTCCGGATTGCTAGCAGAAATATTTATAAGTAACCTAGAAGAGAAAATCCTGAATTACAATCACCACCTCCTCAAAAATATCATCTACTACTACAGATATGTAGATGATACCATCATTTTAATCAAAGGCACTAAAGATGACATCAGTGAGTTGAATCAGTTTTTCAACAACTCCCATGAAAACATAAAATTCACAGTTGAACACCAAAAAGACGACAGTATAAATTTCCTAGACCTTACCATTAGAATGAAGAATAACAGACATCAATTTGAAATTTATCAGAAGCCTACCACAACACATACCAGAATCCACAACTCCTCTTGCCACCCCGCAGCACACAAAATGGCAGCATTCCGGTACATGATTAATAGAGCTATCCAACTACCACTCTCAGAAGATAAATGTGATCAAGAAATTGAAATAATAAAACAAACAGCTATTGAAAATGGTTATAACAGCTCCATAGTAGACACCCTAAAACACTCAATGATGGCAAAGGAATCACAACACAAAAAACAAAAAGAAAATAACATCTTCCATACAATCCCCTTTCTGGGTAACATTTCATACCAGATTGCCAATGTCTTCAAACGGAAAGGCATAAGCATATCCTTTACAACAGACAACAAGATTGGACAGAAGTTACCCCACAACATTGGCACACGAAACCCACTTCATCACACAGGTGTGCACAAAATTGAATGTTTGGACTGCGACTGCTTCTACATAGGCCAGACAGGCCGATCATTTGAGATTAGGTTCAAGGAACACATGGCAGCACTAAAAAACAAAAAATATCACACATCAGCAATAGCTACACACTTGCATGAAACAAAACACCATGTTAACAACACAAGTATTAGCATCCTACACACCCAACCAAAAGGCAGAAAACTAGACATCCTTGAAACACTCCAAATATACAAACATCAAATGAAACAACCAGAATCTATCTTAAACGACAAAAATGACAATATTTACAATTGTGTCATCTCCGTTTTCAGCAACTGCCTACACTCATAAAAATGCACACACACACACTTACACACACACCTAATATTTACCATAAATATTGACAGCTGCCAAGAGTACAAGAGACTGACCTCATTCAAAGATAATTCATCACACCAACAGCTTGTACCCCTTGTCAGCTTAAAACTGTATGTACATCAACTACTGGCACAAATGTATATCTATCTGCATATTTCATAGCATTAACCAATGTATTCCCCAACCTTTAGGCAGCTACTATATGCAACATGCAATCTTAAGACTCCTTGCCATGTAAATGTTTCCTCTCAATAATCACTCTTTCCTCTCTCCTCTCTCTCTCTCTCTCTCTCTCTCTCTCTCTCTCTCCCTCCCTCCCTCCCTCTCTCCCTCCCTCTCTCCCCCCCCTCTCCCTCTCCCTTTCACACACACACACACACACACACACACACACACACACACACTTTTTCTCTCTCTCTACCTCTCCTTCTGCCTCCAGCCCCTCACTTCACATCTGTTTATTAACCCCAATCAAAGAGTGTAATGTATGTATGATTTTACTGTTGTAGCCAATATGATCATTGAAATTATAGTCTGTAACATTTCACCTAATTGTTATCAATAAGTATGATGTTTAAGCCATTTTAACATTTCACCTGTTTGTATAAACAAGTACGAATGTTTGCTGTTTTAACTTGCCAGAATTGGATTTATATACCACCTGAAGTACACACACATATATTTGACACCTGAAAACAAACACCGCCAAATGCTTAAAGCAATTATTCTGTAATAATATTGTTATCATGTATATTCTTTGCACTTTGCGATTATGTCTGCTATACGAACTTTGCACCCAGCTGATTCCAGACGCCATATTTGTTTACAAATGTGGCAGTATACATGTGATGTGTTACGACAGCAAAAGGAACCTGCGATCACTGAAGGTACTGTAGTTTACTTATTTAATGTTTACCATTAGATATCAGTTTAATTTTTCATAAAAGTTATCCTAAACCATATTCTGAAATAGTGTCTCGTTTCTCCACTAGGCAGTGCCACAAGTTCCTCCAAAAATCGTAACACAACACACACACAAATGTAATACTTACTAATGTAAACCCACCCGATGATGGAGGTTTAAACCTTCGAAACGCGTCGTGGAAATATATAAAACGGTGACTGGTAACAGTGAAATTGTTGTGTCATTTAATGTCAATAAACTAATAACTTGTATTTCGCTGAGTTTTATTTCAGTACCGGTATATTGACTGCGGCGTAAGACACGCGCGGCTAACAATCCTACGGCACTGCGGAAAGACTTTTTGAGCACCCCGCACAAAGACCGAAATGTGGTAAGGGCCATTCTTGTTGGACATTGTAGTAGTTCTGCGCAGTGAGCCGTAACCTTAATCTGCATGTGTTAGTAAGGCAGAAACGTTTTGAAGCGTCATCACGTCTGTTTGTTCCCGTGTACACTGGCAGCAACTTGCCAACGGTATTTTTGTAAATTATTGTTCAAAATGGTTCAAATGGCTCTGAGCACTATGCGACTTAACTTCTGAGGTCATCAGTCCCCTAGACCTTAGAACTACTTAAACCTAACTAACCTAAGGACATCACACACATCCGTGTCCGAGGCAGGATTCGAACCAGCGACCGTAGTGGTCGCGCGGTTCCAGACTGTAGCGCCTAGAACCGCTTGGCCACCCCGGCCGGCTAAATTGTTGTAGCTATGTACAGTACCTTTCACAAATTACTATTTTGGTCGTATATCTACCACGTTTATGAAATTCATAGGCCTGTCATTGCACTTGATCGGCCACAATAAAAATTAACATAAAGTTTTAATTTCGTTAATTGCGTTAATTACCATAAAGTAGCTACTATAAATTCCTTGCTCTTCCACCAAAGCGTTGCTAACGTTTGGTACCATGAAGCGTATCGATGAGAAGTATGCTTAAAGAAAACTGATACATGAAGCTTCTGTGTGAATTACCAGTAGCAAAACAGCCAGTCTGGTATACGGTCTCTTACGCTGGTACTGGACATATCAGTTCTTAGACGAATTGCTTTAAAACGATATATTCGAAATCATGTTTCCTCATTCTGGAAAATGTATATAACAAGGAGCGTAATGTTACTTAAAAAAATAACGCCTACACAAAGCCTAATGTACCATTCTCTGACTAACTTCATTCCTTGTGAATTGCAAATCCAGAAGAGCCGTATTCATTTCGCCACTTCCCTTTCGTCTATTGCATGGCCTTCATTTGGCCCGTGTAAACACTTGTGGCCTGGGAGTGTATTGCCGAGAGCTTTGCCAGGCAATAGTGACCATAAACGGTGCCTAAAATTTGGTGGCAACCGTGTAGCCAGCAATGTTGCCTCAAAACATTGCTGGGTTATGTTTCGCTAATATGCAATTTTTATGGTCTGTATAGACGAACCATTAGGCGAGAGAAGAGCCCTGACAGCTTTCAAACGCGAGTTGCACATGGCTGCCAGCGGCACTGCCAGAAAGTTATACTGGACTACAGCAGAAGCAGCGGAAAGGCGTTTTCATACTTGGTTGTGCGGGAAGGGGCATTTACCGGAAGAACACTCCAAGTACGGAAGAATAAGTTTCCCGCCTGAGTTATGAATGTTCTTCACGATTTTCCGTCTAGGAGTTATGAATTGTCTTCACAGTTTTACGAATGAATAACACAGGAAAATACTTTTAAATACTTCAATAGATGTCGTGATATGTTGAAATAAAACTTCGACTGAATACATTTATTGACGCTCATACATTACAGAGCTTTGTAATAGATGTTGCAACCATGGCCACCAAAGCCAGGTTGCCTGCTCTTGCTCTTCCGTGTCCTAGATGTAGATCATACAGGCTGCACACTGCGTCACTATGTTGAAACCAACATCTCGATCTGTTGACTTACGGTGGCACTCATTTGCAGGCGACTTACGCAATACTGTTCAACTTATCTTACTACTATAATTGCAGTATTTCAGTACACGTTGCTTTATTAACGTGTGCAACGTTTGGTTGCACCGAAAGCTAAGTGAATGATGAAACTAATATTTCGTTCCACAGGTAAAGTTGTTTTGAAAATACGTGTAGTTTGGGAACATATTTTTCGAGATTAAGTCAGTCAGTTCACTGACTAAATCGTAGGAGCGATATTCTTACCAAGCAGATTCGAATGGTCTAGCATTTGAAAATATTTAGTTGTGTGTAAATAATACGAATCAGCAGTAAGTGTCGTAAGAATACGTTGGTCCTCAGATCTATCAGCAGATGAATGACAAATATTTGGAGACGACTGATGGATTAAAATCTAACTGCAAGTGTTTCCTCTGGAATCAAAATTTTCTAGAACTGGTATATTATGCTTTCTACGTAGATATTGTTTCGATATCTACGCTGGATTAAACAAAAGTCATAAACGCCTATCATGCGTGTTGTTGAGGGATCGTCAGAACATTAAATTCTGCCTGCCAACTTGTTATTTTCTCTTGTACAGTTGAGGAAGCAGTGAAGTAAACGATTTGCATTGAAAAAAAAGAAAAAAAACGGAATTCGCTGAAGAACTGTAATTCTGTCGCCTGTAATAAGAAGGAAAACGGTCAATATAGACACCACTTCACTTGGCCAAATGTGAAAATGATAATCGTTGCACCAACATTGGTAATTTCGGAGACAATGGATTAACCGTACTGCTACATCAGTCTTATTTTTCCTGGCCGTTATCCCATATCTTCAAGGAGTCGACATGTTATGTATTGGATTTGGCAAGTTTTCCAGCAGCGTTTCCAAGAATGAAAAATTCGCATGTGGCGTTGTACGGAGTCATGCTATTTTACAGCCAGACCTTTCTTCACTTACTACACCTGGTACATGGAAGTTTGTTGCCTAAGAAGCCATGCAAGGGATACTTGATGTCTACCAGTTCAGGTCCTCCCAGGACAGTTGTAATGTTTTTGCATTAATTTGAGGTGTAAGCGGTGCTGCTATTCAAGACCATAAAAGTGGTTTAAAAGCTGTGAGCTGTCTGGGGAAGTTAACCTTGCATTACTGAGCAACTGTTTCACCAGGTATCCAGTCTAACTTACCAAATTCCCAACCAGACTAACATTAATTATAATCTTTTAATAGTCATATGACAACCGGTGATATATATATATATATATATATATATAAGAGAATTTAAATAATAAGAAATTAATCAGTTTATATTTGGAAATTTATTTTAACAGTGATCATTGAAATTTCGGCATATTGAACTTGATTCATAACTAAGCTGGTGCCTTATTTAGGATTGAGAAAATGTGAGATTGCAATCTTACGGAACACATCAAATATGGAGCCAAGATTGGGAGACTGCATACAACACTGCATTCATAAAATAACACACGAAGAACGTTGAAATATATGCAAGAGTAAATTAACCACAACCAACCGATTCAATTTTCACCCAAAGAAGTTACGTTCGTAGCGCAATCCTGTCCGTCATGTAATTACAACACACTGGTATACTAAATTCATACAAACTCTCTGTGAAATCTTCCCGAAAAGAATAGCTGAGGGCTACTTTGATGATTACACCACATGCTTCACGTGGTCAACTTGGTTTACACAAAGAGTGTAACTGCACAAAAATTTTGATAATTAAAATAAATTAGATCGAAAAACAATTTACAAAAGAAAAACCTCGAACTGGTTACTATCGTCTTACTATTAACCTGACGGGTCAAACAATTGTATAAGCACGTGGTACTGGTCTCACAAAGTACACCCCACGTGGGTTGAACATAAAGAAAAGTTGCTATATTGAAAAATATTGTCAAGACGAGACATTATAATCTCACGCACATTCGCATTTAAGATTGATGATCTTAGTTAGAGTTACTGATCAACACGTGGTTCCACTTTACTGACAAAGTAGTGACAAAGCAACTACCGCAATATATTCTGAACTTCACACTCGAAATACACTGCGTTGCAATTTAAGATAACATTAGATATTTTATAGCTAAACCTGAAATAAAGATGATTAAATTTTCAGTTAGGCTGAACTTAAGAAATCTATTGTCCTACGGACTTAGCAGACACGCGCTTAGCCGGAGATCTTACCACTTCAGACGCTCGCCGCGGACAGACTGACCTGGGCTCCTACCAAGGGTGCTTCCGTATACAAAACGGAAGTGACCAGAGAGGCAGCTTCCTATACCAACATGACAAAGGGACGGATAGGACCATACTAAGGATAGAAACCTCTTTACTTTTAGAAAGCGTAGCTACCTGTTCCGACGTTGGTCCTACTGTTCTCTAGCAGACAGGCTTGTCTGCTACCATCCTTGATGCAACTAGAAATACATTTGCTCATGCATCCTCTCACACAGAAGGGAAGGGGGATGACAGTATCTTATCATATACAGTATATAAAAGAAAGCGGATGTAGGTTCCGTATGAGACTGTGTGACATGAATTACATATAAACTTTGTTTTAAAGTGTAATAGTGTGACAGATCGTTCTTGTTTATGTTTAAAAGTAACACGTTCCACTACTCAGTCTCCTCCCAGATAGTCAGAAACGCCACAGTAAATTTAGAAGAGGAATTTATGCTGTAAATGACAACAGATTTAAGAGATTAACATGAAAGGAATCCAACAGAGACCTTTCACAGTCACGTGACAAAACATGCAAGTGGGAGGCCACTCATGTCTCTTTGAGTACGGAATAACAAGTCATCAGTCATGATGTGTCCGTAGTTGAGGTGGCAAGTAAAGACTATCAGCATTCTACAAATGGCTAGCACATTAATAAGGTTATTTAGAGTATGTAAACTTAATAAACCTGATGTACAGAAGTTTGAGTTACCGTAGGTCTTGTTGTTGTTGTTGCGGTCTTCAGTCCTGAGACTGGTTTGATGCAGCTCTCCATGCTACTCTATACTGTGCAAGCTTCGCTCCCAGTACCTACTGCAGCCTACATCCTTCTGAATCTGCTTAGTGTATTCATCTCTTGGTCTCCCTATACGATATTTACCCTCCACGCTGCCCCCCAGTACTAAATTGGTGATCCCTTGATGCCTCAGAAGATGTCCTACCAACCGGTCCCTTCTTCTCGTCAAGTTGTGCCACAAACTCCTCTTCTCCCCAATTCTATTCAATACTTCCTCATTAGTTACGTGATCTACCCATCTAATCTTCAGCATTCTTCTGTAGCACCACATTTGAAAAGCTTCTATTCTCTTCTTGTCAAAACTATTTATCGTCCATGTTTCACTTCCATACATGGCTACACTCCATACAAATACTTTCAGAAACGACTTCCTGACACTTAAATCTATACTCGATGTTAACAAATTTCTCTTCTTCAGAAACGATTTCCTTGCCATTGCCAGTCTACATTTTATACCCTCTCTACTTCGACCATCGTCAGTTATTATGCTCCCCAAATAGCAAAACTCCTTTACTACTTTAAGTGTCTCATTTCCTAATCTAATTCCCGCAGCATCACCCGATTTAATTCGACTACATTCCATTATCCTCGTTTAGCTTTTGTTGATGTTCATCTTATATCCTCCTTTCAAGTCACTGTCCATTCCGTTCAACTGCTCTTCCAACTCCTTTGCTGTCTCTGACAGAATTACAATGTCATCGGCGAACCTCATAGTTTTTACTTCTTCTCCGTGAATTTTAATACCTACTCCGAATTTTTCCTTTGTTTCCTTTACTGCTTGCTCAATATACAGATTGAATAACATCAGGGAGAGGCTACAACCCTGTCTCACTCCTTTCCCAACCACTGCTTCCCTCTCATGCCCCTCGACTCTTATAACTGCCATCTGGTTTCTGTACAAATTTTAAATAGCCTTTCGCTCCCTGTATTTTATACCTGCCACCTTCAGAATTTGAAAGAGAGTATTCCAGTTAACATTGTCAAAAGCTTTCTCTAAGACTACAAATGCTAGAAACGTAGGTTTGCCTTTTCTTAATCTTTCTTCTAAGATAAGTCGTAAGGTTAGTATTGCCTCACGTGTTCCAACATTTCTACGGAATCCAAACTGATCTTCCCCGAGGTCCGCTTCTACCAGTTTTTCCATTCGTCTGTAAAGAATTCGCGTTAGTATTTTGCAGCTGTGACTTATTAAACTGATAGTTCGGTAATTTTCACATCTGTCAACACCTGCTCTCTTTGGGATTGGAATAATTATATTCTTCTTGAAGTCTGAGGGTATTTCGCCTGTCTCATACATCTTGCTCACCAGATGGTAGAGTTTTGTCATGACTGGCTCTCCCAAGGCCATCAGTAGTTCTGATGGAATGTTGTCTACTCCCGGGGCCTTATAAGATAGGTCTTATAAGATCGCTTTTTCCAAAACTGTTTTGTAACTAATGTACACTGAAGAGCCAAAGAAACTGGTACGCCTGCCTAATACCGTGCAGGGCCTCAGCTACCACGCAGAAGTGCCGCAACACGACGTGGCATGCACACGACTAATGTCTGAAGTAGTGCTGGAGAGAACTAACACCATGCATCCTGCAGGACTGTCCATAAATCTGTAAGAGTACGAGGGGGTCGAGATCTCTTCTGAACAGCACGTTGCAAGGCTTCGCAGATATGCTCAATAATGTTGATGTCTGGGGAGTTTGGTGGCCAGCGGAAGTGTTTAAATTCAGAAGAGTGTTCCTTGAGCCCCTTTGCAGTTATTCTGGACGTATGAGGTGTCTCATTGCAATCGCCCAAGTCCGTCGGAATGCGTAATGGACATGAGTGGAATGCAGGTGATCAGACAGGATGCTTACGTACGTGTCACCTGTCAGAGGCGTATCTAAATGTATCAGGCGTCCCATATCACTCCAACTGCACACCCCTTACACCATTACAGTGCCTCCACCTGCGTGAACAGTCCCATGCTGACGTGCAGGGTCCATGGATTCATGAGGCTGTCTCCATACCCGTACACGTCCATCCGCTCGATACAATTTCAAACGAAACTCGTCCGACCAGGCAACATGTTTCCAGTCATCAACAGTCCAGTGTTGATGTTGACGGGCTCAGGTGTAAAACTTTGTGTCGTGCAGTCATCAGGAGTACGCGAGTTGGTCTTCGGCTCCGAAAGCCCATTTCGATGACGTTTCGTTGAATGGTTCGCACGCTGACACTTGTTGATGACCCAGCGCTGGAATCTGCAGCCGCTTGCGGAAGGGTTGCACTTCTGCCATGTTAAACGATACTCTTCAGTCGTCCTTGGACGCAGCAATGTTGGAGATTTAATATTTTACCGGTTTCCTGTTACTCACGGTACACTCGTGAAATGGTCGCAGGGTAAAATACCCACTCCATCGCTACATTAGAGGCCCTGTGTCCCATCGCTCGTGCGCCGACTATAACACCACGTTCAAACTCACTTCAATCTTGACAACCTGCCACTGTAGCAGCAGTAAGCGATCTAACAACTGCGTCAGACAATTGTTGTCTTATTTACGCGTTGCCGACAGCAGCGCCATATTCTGCTTGTTTACATGTCTCTGTATTTGGACACGCATGCCTACACCAGTTTCTTTGGTAGTTCAGTGTATTTCTAATCTGTACACAGTGATCTGGAATAGTGCTATGATTTTGTTGTTTTCAAATCACTGATTCACTTTAGTGTACTGAACATTGTTGTATTGTCTTACGTGAATGATGTATCAGATGTATAACTGGAGTAGCTACTGGTCATTTACCCGTAAGTGTGGTTAGTTGGCAAACACAGGGAAGAAATAAAAACTTTGAGGTTTGCCGATGACGTTGTAATTCTGTCGAAGACAGCAGAGGACCTGGAAGAGCAGGTGAACGGAATGGACAGTGTCTTGAAAGGAGGATATAAGATGAATATCAGCAAAAGCAAAGGTAGGATAATGGAACGTAGTCGAATTAAATCGGGTGATGCTGCGGGAATTAGATTAGGAAATGAGACTCTTAAAGTAGTAAATGAGTTTTGCTATTTGGGGAGCAAAATAACTGATGATGGTCGAAGCAGAGAGGATATAAAATGTAGACTGGCAATGGCAAGGAAAGCGTTTCTGAACAAGAGAAATTTGTTAACATCGAGTGTTGATTTAAATGTCAGGAAGTGTTCTGAAAGTATTTGTATGGAGTGTAGCCATGTATGGAAGTGAAACGTGGACGATGACTAGTGTAGACAAGAAGAGAACAGAAGCTTTCGAAATGTGGTGCTACAGAAGAATGCTGAAGATTAGATGGGTAGATCACATAACTAATGAGGAGGTACTGAATAGAATTGGGGAGAAGATACACTTGTGGTACAACTTGACTAGAAGAAGGGATCGGTTGGTAGGAGATGTGCTGAAGCATCAAGGGATCACCAATTTAGTATTGGAGGGTAGCGTGGAGGGTAAAAATCGTAGAGGGAGACCAAGAGATGAATACACTAAGCAGATTCAGAAGGATGTAGGTTGCAGTAGGTACTGGGAGATGAAGCAGCTTGCGCAGGATAGAGTAACATGGAGAGCTGCATCAAAACAGTCTCTGGACTGAAGACCACAACAACAACAATGGTTAATTGGATAGTGTTGTTGATAGTTAATGTCTTGGCGATTGGGTGTAATTTGTAGTAATAGAGGAAGCAGTAGTTAGTGGCTGAATTACAGAATTCAGGATGTAGATAAGCGAATATTTTCTAGTAGAAGGACTTGATAGTGTCGTGACTACTGCTGACCAACGCCATACACTGTTACCTGTTATATTGCATTTGTTTACACGTTTTGGGGCCTAATTATTTGTTCTGTACCGGATATTATTACTTAAAAAATAATATTTTGTGTTATTATTTGAGCGCTACTAAAGTTTATTCAACCTCCAAAGAATTAATTGTTTTGGAGTGATTTATGTTTTGTGTCTTGATATGCTGCATGTTAAGCAAATTGTTATTAAAATAAAGCTCACGCCTGCACAACCCCATCCCAGTCCACCTAAACCCCACTCATCACCCGTTTCAACTTAGATACCTATAGATCATTCTCTATGGAGAATCTAGTGGCAGACCTGGCTTATCACAAAGTTCGTCAGAATGACGCGTCACTCGATGCGACCTCTAAACTCGATAGCAGTCGAGAAAAGAAGAACCTTAGAGAACCCACACTGTATTTCGACGTATTTTCATGATTTCATATGAGAGTTTGTGTATAGTGGTAGTATGCCCTTCGAAGAAAAGGGTGCATTCAAGATTCTTTACAAACATATCACTCTTGATGCAGTGATGTTATTAAATATCAGTTAATCGCACAGTGGTGGCAAAACCGTCAGCAGATACTAAGATGAAAGAACTGTTGCTGAATGTTGTAAGTGTTCACAACACAAATAAAATACTCGGAAACAGATTGTTCTTATGTGATTGGTAACGATATCACACCTTAGTTACAACCTGTAAATTCACTGACTTAATATGGAAAAATCATATCGCAATTTTTTTAAAGTTTTTTATTTTTAGAATACGTAAGTCAGTGGCGGAAAACGGGACGCTTATAGGATGACTTCGTTGTCCATCTGTCTGCCCGTCTGTGAAGAAGGCTTTTTCAGACGAACAGTTAGAGACATGAAATTGAAATCTGTGTCAGATTAAGACCCCTTTTTATTTGGAGCAGGTAGAGATAGCAGAATGAAACTGTTGTCACTCCAAGGTCTAAGGACCACTGGTGATGTTAAAGATTTAGAAATAAATGCAGTCAAAAGATACGAGCCTTTATGTCACATATTTTGATACTCGTAAGCTCATCTATAGATGAGCTATCTATGTACATTGATCAGCCAGAACTTTATGGCCACCGAACAAGCATCCATATAAACCCGTCCAGACGTTAGCAGCATCTCCTGGTGAGGAATGACTGCTAGTCAGACACGCACTGTGACCGTGCTATCCGTGTGCAGAATGGGGAAGGCGCGCGATCTATCCGAGTTTGACTGAGAGCATATTGTGACGGCCCGGCACGAGCATTTCGGAAACTGTACGACTTGTCAAGTGTTCAAGGAGTGCTGTGGTGAGTGTCTACAACATGTGGCGAAACCAAGGTGAAACCACGCCCACACGACGTGGGGTTGGGCGGCCGCCCTTCATTACAGATGTCGGACGTCGTAGGCTGGGCAAACTGCTAAAATCAAGGCAGGCGGCGAACTATGCCGGAACTAACATCAGAATTTAATGCTGGGCAGAGTACAAGTGCGTTTGGACACAAAGTGCACGGAACACTTCTAACGATATGCCTATGTAGCCGGCAGTCCATGCATGTGCCAATGTTAACACCACGACGTCGCCAGCTACGACTGAAATGGGCACGTGACCATCGGCACTGAACGTTGGCGCAGAGGCAGAGCGTTTCATGAAGTGATCAATCCCGATACCTTCTTCAGCATGCCAATGGGAGGGCGCGAATCTGTCGTCTTCCACGGGAACAGCTCCTAGACACCTACTAAGACAAGCTGGCGGCGGCTCCATTGTGCTCTGGGGAACATCCACGTGGGCACCCATACGTCCAGTGGAGCTCGTGAAAGTCATCGTGACGGCCAAGGAGTATCGTACACTGATTGCAGACCACGTACACCTCTTCATGATGATCCTGTTTCCCGACGGCAGTGGCATTTTTCAGTAAGATAATGCACTGTATCACAAGGCCAGGAGTTTGAGATGTGGTTCGAGGAACAAATGGTTCAAATGGCTCTGGAGCACTATGGGACTTAACTGCTGAGGTCATCAGTGCCCTAGAAGTTAGAACTACTTAAACCTAACTAACCTAAGGACACCACACACATCCATGCGCAAGGCAGGATTCGAACCTGCGACCAGAGCAGCGGCCCAGTTCCGGACTGAAGCGCCACGACCGCTCGGCCACAGCGGCTCGCGCTTCGAGGAACACAGTGGCGAGTTCCAGTTGATGTGCTGGCCACCGAAATCTCCGTATCTGAACCCGATCGAAAACATCTGGGATGTGTTTGAACGTGACGTCAGAACTCATCGTCCCTCTCCCCTGAATTTACAGGAATTAGGTGACTTGTGTGTGCACATGTGGCGCGAATTCCGTCCAGCGAGCTCACTGCTTCCATGTCACGACACATCGCCGCTGTTATCCGGACCCAAGGTGGACATACCGGATATTAGGTAGGTGGTCATAATGTCCTGGCTGATCAGTGTAAATAATGAAGTTTGTAGCCGGCCGCGGTGGTCTCGCGGTTCTAGGAGCGCAGGCCGGAACCGCGCGAGTGCTACGGTCGCAGGTTCGAATCCTGCCTCGGGCATGGATGTGTGTGATGTCCTTAGGTTAGTTAGGTTTAAGTAGTTCCAAGTTCTAGGGGACTGATGACCACAGCTGTTAAGTCCCACAGTGCTCAGAGCCATTTGAACCATTTGAAGTTTGTACGGAACTTCAGAGCGCGTTTGCTACTCGCAGTTATCTAGTTTCTTAAAACAACTTTACCTGTTGTTGTTGTTCTTCTTCTTCTTTATCTTTCTTCAGGTGTTAGCCTTTGGTCTCTCTATTTCTTTCTTGGTCTACAAGTAGCCGGCCGCTGTGGCCGAGCAGCTCTAGGCGCTTTAGTCCGGAACCGCGCTGCTGCTACGGTCGAAGGTTCGAATCCTGCCTCGGGCATGGAAGTGTGTGATGTCCTTAGGTTAGTTAGATTTAAGTAGTTCTAAGTCTAGGGGACTGATCACCTCAGATATTCAAATGGTTCAAATGGCTCTGAGCACTATGGGACTTAACTTCTCATGTCATCAGTCCCCTAGAACTTAGAACTACTTAAACCTAAGTAAGCTAAGGACTCCACAAACATCCATGCCCGAGGCAGGATTCGAAACTACGACCGTACCCGTCGCGCGGTTCCAGACTGTAGCGCCTACAACCGCTCGGCCGCTCCGGCCGGCACCTCAGATGTTAAGTCCCGTAGTGCTCAGAGCCATTTGAACCATTTTTTTGGTCAATAACCCGTTACTTTACCAGTGGAACGACATATTACTTCCTTTTTTCACTGTCATATTAAAGAAATCTTTACCGAAACTACTATAGTCAAGACAAATATAAAGTTAATTTTATCCATTGTTTTTCAGTGTTTCGTCCGCGACTGTTTTATTTTCGTAAGATGAAGAACAAACCGCCTTCAGTCACAAGTTGCGTTTATTTACTGCACTATGCATTTCGAGCCCTGGAGGCTCATCTTCAGGTGCTTTTTAGTGATTTACACCAGGTTTTTTTAGTTGTTTGCCTGTTGATATTACATTTTTGTGTTACAACTTGGTATATTGTAGATATAAATTTAACAGCGTTAATAATATGAATATGAATAAATGTTAAACTGTAAGTTGGTTCCATATTATTGATGCTGTTAAACTTATATCTACAATATACCATGTTGTAACACAAAAATGTAATATCAGCAGGCAAACAACTAAAAAAACCTGGTGTAAATCACTAAAAAGCACCTGAAGATGAGCCTCCAGGGCTCGAAATGCATAGTGCAGTAAATAAACGCAACTTGTGACTGAAGGCGGTTTGTTCTTCATTTTGCGAGATATAAAGTGAACAGTATGCCGAAAGTTGGCTGGAAACGGACGCTACTGCTAGTCAGCTGTTAATGATGTTGGTTTCAATCTAATGACGTCATACATAATGTAAGATGTAAGGGAGCTCAGCGTCACAGCGGGTCTCTCTGGCGAGTAGAATGGCGGGATGGCGCTCTGCGTCGACAGAGACAATAATCACACCCCTCGGGGCGACGGCCGAACGCGCGCCGTCCCCCCGGCGAGTGAGCCGGCATCGATCGCCGCGCCGGCAGGCCAGTCCCCCCGCCTAAGGCGGTAATCGCTTTTCTGGGCAGGAGCCACGCCCAGCGCAACCCCGTCTGCCGAGAGGAGGGCCAGGCGCGGCAGATGGCCGCGATCGATGGGCGGCGGCGAGGAGGGGGCGGACGCGCAAGGGCAAGGTCATTGGCCGTAGCTTCCGGCGCCGGCCGCCAGGCAGCGCGCTTGTCCTCCGCATGGGCCGCGCGTACCAGGCCAGCAGCGGCGCGCAGCAGGTCGTAGGCCCGCCGACGGCCTGTGGACCCTTTTTAATTCGACATTGCTGGAGCGCCATTCTTGTCACAATCGTCTATCGGGCTGGGTGTCTGCGTGGAAATCGGCCGCCAACCACGTCTCGGGAAGGTCAGTGACCAATTGATTGTGCTGAGTGTAGAGCTCTAAAACCCAAAGCGTGTACTATATTCAGAACTACTTTAGGACTGATAACGGCGACGCAAGCAGTGGGGTGGGCGCGACACAGGATGCACGGCACGTATTCAGCTAATCTCAAGAGACTGTTTGTGTGTTTATCCTATTTTAGGGTGGAAAAAAGAACTAGGGTCATACGCGCCCATGTCAGAAATGTAGTACACGAAGACACAGATAGGATTTAAAGACGGCTACACGTTAATCCCAAATGACGAAGAGAAGACAGCTAAAAACAAGGTCTATAAAATACGCCTTCGCCATATTGTTACGACGGATAAAAAGTAAAATGCGGTCGAGGGCCCGCGCGCCGTTAGCTAAGACGGCTGGTAACTCAGTGACTTGTGTAGTCTCTCTACAGGGTGTTACAAAAAGGTACGGCCAAACTTTCAGGAAACATTCCTCACACACAAAGAAAGAAAATATGTTATGTGTACATGTGTCCGGAAACGCTTACTTTCCATGTTAGAGCTCATTTCATTACTTCTCTTCAAATCACATTAATCATGGAATGGAAACACACAGCAACAGAACGTACCAGCGTGACTTCAAACACTTTGTTACAGGAAATGTTCAAAATGTCCTCTGTTAGTGAGGATACATGCATCCATCCTCCGTCGCATGGAATCCCTGATGCGCTGATGCAGCCCTGGAGGATGGCGTGTTGTATCACAGCCGTCCACAACAGGAGCACGAAGAGTCTCTACATTTGGTACCGGGTTTGCGTAGACAAGAGCTTTCAAATGCCCCCATAAATGAAAGTCAAGAGGGTTGAGGTCACGAGAGCGTGGAGGCCATGGAATTGGTCCGCCTCTACCAATCCATCGTGCTCCCTAAGACGCCGATCGATTGCTTCGAACGTCTTCCTGTCGGGACACCTTCGTTCTGGAAATCCGTCTCGATACAAACGTACCGCGCCACGGCTATTGCCCCGTGCCAATCCATACATCAAATGGGCATCTGCCAACTCCGCATTTGTAAACATTGCACTGACTGCAAAACCACTAACGTGATGAATACTAACCTGTTGATGCTACGTACTGATGTGCTTGATGCTAGTACTGTAGGGCAATGAGTCGCATGTCAACACAAGCACCGAAGTCAACATTACCTTCCTTCAATTGGGCCAACTGGCGGTGAATCGAGGAAGTACAGTACATACTGACGAAACTAAAATGAGCTCTAACATGGAAATTAAGCGCTTCCGGACACATGTCCACATAACATCTTTTCTTTATTTGTGTGTGAGGAATGTTTCCTGAAAGTTTGACCGTCCCTTTTTATAACACCCTGTATACAGGATGTATCATAATTAATGGCGTAAACAAGTACAGTTGAAAGTACAGGATACGGGAAGAAGAAAGTCTCGGTAAACATGGGCTCTAAAACCCATACCTTAAGACCTGTGAACACTTCTTCC
Source organism: Schistocerca piceifrons (assembly GCF_021461385.2). Classification (NCBI taxonomy): domain Eukaryota; kingdom Metazoa; phylum Arthropoda; class Insecta; order Orthoptera; family Acrididae; genus Schistocerca; species Schistocerca piceifrons. Next base: position 139,023,306 of record NC_060144.1, read on the forward strand.
TCTTCGTTACCGTGTAACAAATCTCTTCTGTTGCAAGCAGAAATTATCTACGACAATTGGCAGAGAGCAAGGGCCAATATAGATCTCGCCCATAAGATGGAGGCGGCACGATACAACTAGGGGCGTCGTCCTGCTAACATCAGAGGGGGCGACCTGGTTTTTGTTAGGCGTGTGCCAGGACGGGGGAAAGGACATAAAGCGTCATCTAAATTTGAGCCTCGCTTTGATGGCCCGTCTCAGGTTCTTCAGGTTCTCACCACGGTGACCTACCGTGTACGGCATCAACAATCTGGCCAGGAAAAAAGAGTGCACATATCACAAATCAAGCTTAGCAATGTTGGGTAGTTGCCTAAGTTCCTGCTTGGTAACCTTATCCCGCGGGTTTTACGTTGAATCTTCCCGTCTCCTCTCTATACCTCTTGTGTTATTGATAACCTTCCCTATTACAACAAACTATGTAACCTTTTCTTAGGATTTCTGTCTCTTGCTTCATAATAACAAATGAAATCTTCCCTTTGAAATTTATTCTCTTTCTCTATCTTCGCATACAAATTTAATTGCTGCTTATTAAAAGTGATTTTCTGATTATTTCGACGAAATATAGAATGTGTCGTCGTCGTAGACCTCAGTCGTTATCTGCAATAACCCAAAACTGTTCCTTACCTTTTTTACTGTTACTGGATCGCCATCTGACTGCTACATCGAACTGCAACATGAATATACTTACTCTGTTTTACTGTACTCTATTAGCTGCTGGTGGGCTTTCATAATAAGTGACTGTATTTATTACCAAAGCTGACGTTATTCTTTAATAGCAAAGCTGACATTATTCTATAATTAATTGGACTGAAATTACGTAATTCATAGTCAAACTTTTTCTTGACGACAATAAAATTTTGCAAAGTTTTACGTTGATGGTTTTTGGGATTGATTACAATTACAAATGCAATATTGCTGGCAAAAGTTAATTATATTCTGAATGAAATGATTTTACAAATGATCAAATGGGACTTTGAGAGGTGGCATGAGCCCCCTCTCATATTTCTATCTTACGATTCTCCTCTCTAATTGCATGCGGTGGAAAGTTGCTATTCCTTCACACGCGGACTTCCCACGCAGCGTCTCTCGTCACCCGGGTGGTCCGGTGACAGGCGGGCTCTGCTGATCTGGAAAGCTTTAAGCCGACGGGTGTGAGGAAGTCGAGTGAATGCTTTGCAGACACCGACATTGTCAAGAGGCACGCCCGCAGAGCTTGAAGTAGCGGCTGGGCTAGAGGTTCCGTTACTTCGCAGAAACTTAGCGAAAACACTTTCTGGCGGGCTACCAGCGAGGCGTGGGAATGACTTGTGTACCCAGGCAGCTGTGGCGGGAAAATTCCCGCACTTTCTGCAAAATAGTAACTGTGATTGGCTTGCTCAGGGCATAGCTCCGTGACGTAGCAAGATCGGCGCAGAAATTGGCGCCAAGGATCTCCATTGGTGGAATGGTAGCGTTCCGGCAATGGAGTGGAATTTTCCGCCGGTTTTCGAGTTGCTGATTGGAACGTTTAACCACGGCCACTGTCGTGGGGACGGGAATGTTCTGTGTTCGGTTTTTGGTACGGGTGCTCTTGTGAGTGGTTGGCTCTCGCCTTTCGGTCGAGGACGTCGAAGCAACCAGCCAACGGCTCCGGTACGGCAGATCGTGTCCTGGGAGTCAAGAAGTCGGTTTGGTAATGTATGTCCGCAGCACCGGCAGATAGGGATTTTCCTAGGTGACAATCAGAGCTCAGCAGAGCGCGCCTGTTCGTCTTTTTTCTAACTTTGTTCTGTCTTGGGTAGCAGCAATTAATGTTGGGTTGGCTATGTGTTTTCTCTAAGAATTGAGTTGCTAGGAATTGGCTGCACATACCACTTCGTCATAATCATCACAATCTAGTTTAGGGACAACTTCACATTCACAGCGTTTGTTTAAGTATCCAATTAGAGCCAATTTGATGTATTGTTAATGTTTCATGTGTTGTTGTTTATTATTTTGTGTTTAGTCTTAATAAATCATATTGTTATTTTGGACAGAACTTTCATTCTGTTAATAGGTAGAGCAACCCCATCATTCCTCACTATGTTAATGAAACCTTCGTTTAATTAACTTATTTATCAAATTAAATTATTGCAGGTGCCAAACTCTCTTCTACTCCACTGGCAGGATTGATTAGAGTCAGTTCGCGTATTTTTTTTATCCTTGTGCAACAGGAAAAGTTGGAGTTAGAATAGGGGGGGGGGGGGGGGGCTTAGAGCATCATGTACATATGTAATTTCTCTAAGAATTGAGTGTTAAAAAACACTGCTAGCCCCGGCACCTCGCATAAAATGGCGACCCTTAGCCTCGGATCTTCCCTGTGAATCTTCTGATAAGCAAGTATTATTAGTAGTAGGGACACTCAGAATTTTTTTTGCTTAATTTTTTTATTGATTGATACCCACGTTTTTTTTCTGGTAGTTCCGCGTTTAGTTTTAAGTAGCGGCGCATGATTACTGTTTTTGTTTTCAGTGTATATATTTTTTTTGGTCATTGTTTTTGTGTTCCTTTGATGGTGTGTCCGTATCACATCACACTTTGTTGGGTTTGTGTGCGGTTTCTGTACCACAACAAATCGTGCGTATAATTACAGCGTTGGAGCGACGTTGTTGAAACTTTATGTCTATGTGTAAAAATATATGGAGTAGATTAATTTTATTGTGCATTTTAGATAAATTTGTTTTTCATGAATGATAACGAGAAGTAAGGCACGACTATTATCGAGCGACGCTAAAACAAAAGAGGATAGCATAATGGATAAGGGGCAGTTTACCGACGGGAATAGGTTCGGAGATGAGATGGGCACATTTTTAGCAGGACAGGACGCCAGGGTCATTGATGAGGAAGGTGATTTGGACGCGATCTTAGAGCAGCGTTGCGGCCGTGATTATGATAGTGAGGTAGAGGATGAAACAGAGACAGTCACACAGGTCGAGACGTTGGCAGAAGTTTATAATCAAACGAACGAGAGCAGACAGGGGCCAGCTCGGCCACGTCAGAGCTCTAGCGCCCAGGTGTCCAGAGTTACATCATCCATGTGTGACGAGGATCAAAATGATGACATTAACCCTATACTGAGCTTCCTACGATCAATGAAAGAAGAAGCTGACGAACAACGTAAGAAGGAGAAGGAAGAAGATGAGAAACAGCGTAAGAGGGAGAAGGAAGAAGAGGAGAAACAACGTAAGAAGGAGAAGGAAGAAGCTGACGAACAGCGTAAGAGGGAGAAGGAAGAAGAGGAGAAACAACGTAAGAAGGAGAAGGAAGAAGCTGACGAACAGCGTAAGAAGGACACTGAGGCAATAATTTCGCATATAGGGGAAATTCGTGGGGAATTACTAACAATAAAGAAAGAATGTGGAGAAGTAAAACAAATGTCAATGGCTGCACAAAAAGTAGCAGGCCTGGCCAAAACGGCGGCAATAGGGGGCAATGAAAGTCGCGGAAGCAACTTCTAAACTCGCAGGGCGCTTGCGACGTACAACACAATCCCACTCAAAATCCCTAGCGTTCTTAAAAACTCAGGGCAATATCGCGGTTGCGAACAACACGAAACGAATGGAAGAAGTAGAGAGTCGGATAGCAAAACTAGAGCAAAACGGGCACACGAGCACTGCGCGTTCGGATACCAATGATGGAGTACACAGAATTGCGTCTCCGAGAAAAAGCCCGCCGTGCTCTAGCCCAATGACCGAGTGCGGAACTAACAATGCACACGCAGAAACAGCGAGTAATAGCTCCAATAATTGTAGCCCACTTGTGAATTCTGAGTGCCACTTCCACTGTGATACAGAGGTAGCACATCACAGTTATCACCAAGATAGAACATGACACTCAGCAGACGTGCAAGTATCGGAAACGAGTGACAACACCAGTGCGAGGATCAGACAGGATTTTGATCAGAATCATTTCCTGTCGATACTTAAATTCCAGAAGTTCAAAGAAAATGGAGGGTCGATGCATCCGAAGAGCTGGGTGATGCAGTTTACAAATTCATTACCGGTATCATGGCCAACCCAGGCAAAATTAGAATTCATGTGTGGACACATCGAAGGCCAAGCCGCGGAAAAGATGCGGGGTGTAGCAGTGACGTGTCGGACTTATCAGGAATTTGTTGGTGCATTCCTGCGGACCTACTGGTCAAAGGAAACGCAGGACAGGATTAAAGAGGAAATAATATTTTGTCCTGAACTGGAAGTGTCCGGGTATAGGAGCGCAACCAAATTTCTTGATGAGTTACTCAAGAAGAATCAATTTTTAGATAGTCCATATAGCAACGGAGAAATCATTAAATTTTGCTTTTCCAAATTGCCAGTTAGGTACCAACAGACACTTGTCGGCAAGTGTGGATCTGACATAGAAGCATTCAAGAGTCTATTGCGCGAACTCGAAGTAGTCTTTGATAAACAAGACGCAAAGGACAGGAAGAAGGGGCAAAGTAACAAATACCACGGGCCAGGAAGGGAAGACGACAACAGTTCGCATAATCGCACTGGTCAGTTAGGAAACCAGGGTTACGGAAGTCAAGGTTACGCTATTCAAGGTTATGGAAACCAAAGACACGGAAACCAGAACGTCAGGGAGCGGGGTCAATCTAGACAAGGAATCTGGGATAGGAGGAATAACGAACGGCAAAGCGACCGTAATTGGAGAGAGCGAAACCAAGGACAACAGTGGAACCAGGAGATTGAAACTAGACCCGCAAATCCTAATGCACGTCAGAGGAGGGGGAGCTTAACAAGGGATTGACGCCAGACTAGTGCGAACACAGGCCGCCGGAATTTCGCACGTAATCTCGGACCTGGCCAACTACGGATGATACATTACGAAGATTTATCAGAAATCCTGCTCGAGGAACATAAAGCAACTCCTCGACAAGATCGGCAGCCTCTTATCACAGTAGCAATAGCTGAAAAGAGTATGAATGCGATAATAGATAGTGGAAGCTACATAACAGCAATATCTGAGGCAGCATACAAGAGGTGCTCTCAGGAGATGGACTGGCCTGTCCTATCGGTTAAGAAAACCAAAATAAAAGGGGCATTAGCGGGTAAATGTACGGAGGTCACCCAACAAACAAGACTGGAATTCGCCTGCCAAGGACACAAAATAGAGTCTAACTTCTGGATCGTGCCAAATCTGGCGATCGACATGATAATAGGAACGGACTTCCTAAATGAACATGAAGCGATAGTCGATCTAGGACGAGGTGAAGTGGTTTTGAGGAAAGGGAATCCTGTCCACATTAAGTTCGACGACCAGCTGATCCCAGCTCAACTACCGTCTAACTGTGTACGGATAAACTATGCGTGTCTGAAAGACAGAAAGGAAGAACAGGTCGACGTTGCGGGTAGGGGAGAGGACACGGATGAGAATGCAGTCGGAATAATGGGAGAAATAAAGGAGAAAATAGGAGAAAAAGTGGAAGCAATAAAGAATATAAGGTGCGACCACCGCAAAGAACTTCATAAATTACTAGTAGAACATGCGGAGGTCTTCCTTCCCAAGACAGGATCAATAAAGAACTTCCAATATGAATTTCGTGTACGTCCGCACAACCAGTTTCGTGTGCCACCCTATCCAATCCCCTTGGCATATTGACAGAAAGTAGCAGCTGAAATTGCGCGAATGCTGAGTGAAGGAATAATAGAACCTACGGCTTCAGCTTATAATAACCCGTTAAGAGTAGTCGAGAAGGCAGATGGTAGTATTCGTTTAGTCTTGGACTCGCGACAAATTAATACCATAATAGAACCCGAAACAGACAGACCGGAACGATTGGAGGAACTCTTACAAAATTTCCATGGAATATCAATCTTCTCATCAGTTGATCTAAAATCGAGTTTCTGGCAGATCGAGCTCCATCCAAATTGCAGACAGTACACAGCCTTTTTAGCATTTGGAAGATGTTACCGGTTTCGTCGTCTCCCATTTGGTTTGAACATTTCGTCTGCCGCATTCGTTCGGGGACTGGACGGCATACTAAGCGATAATTTGAAACGTCATGTCACCAGCTATGTGGACGATTTGCTGATCGCGGAGAAATCTTGGGGAGAGCACAATGCGGTCCTCGGTGAACTCCTTGCGACATTCAAGGAATACGGAGTGACTATCAATATCGAAAAATCGAATTTTGGGACGTCCTCTGTCAAATTTCTAGGACATATCATCACGGGTGAGGGCATTGCGCCAAATCCCGAAAAGATCGAAGCGATTGAAAAGTTTCCCATTCCTACGACAAAGAAGCAGTTAAGGGGGTTCTTGGGGATCATAAATTTTTACAACCGCTTTATACATGTCAAAACTCAGAGCAGTCCTAGGTTGCATCATCTTACAGGAAAGAAGATTCCTTGGGAATGGGATGAGGCGGCCGAATCCGAATGGAAAGCATTAAAATTCGCATTATTACAAGCACCCATCCTATCACACCCTAACTTAGCAGAAGACCTTTGCATAGTAACGGACAGTTCATACTCAGGTCTGGGTGTCATGGTGTTCCAAGACTATGTGCATGAAGGAAACAGGGTGTGGAAGACAATTGCGTTTGGTAGCAGAGTACTAGCCAAGAGTGAGAGGAATTACTCAGTAACCGAGTTAGAGGCGCTGGCTATTGTATGGGCGTTTGAAAAATTCAGATACCTTCTGTTTGGTCGCAAGACGAGGGTCTACACAGACCACAAGGCACTCGAGTTCTTGATGACTGCAAAGCTTAATCACAGGCGGCTCATTAGGTGGGCATCATATCTGCAGCACTACAACTTTTCGATAGAATATATTCCCGGCAGTCAGAACATTATTGCAGACGCCTTGTCACGGTCACCGATCGGATTTGAGCACAACATGGAAGAAGATCTGGAGGAAAATCACTACTGCCTTTTTTATATGCAGAAAGTAGCCTTTGAAAATCTTATTACCTGTAGTATGCAGGACATCAAGAAGGAGCAAGACAAGGACCCTGCCCTAGTGTTATTGAAACAGAAATGGATAGACAGAAGACACGCCACCATCAGGCAGTTCTACCTCTTGCGGAAAGGCATAATTTTCCACCGAAATTATGCCAATGACACTGAATGGGGGGTATGCATCCCTGAACACCTAATAAACAAGGTTATATGGCATACTCACCTCAGCTATGGACACTTCGGACCACGCAAGTGCAATCTCAAGCTAAGGACCATGTGTTACTTTCGAAACATGGAGCGTCGAATACGGAGGGTACTGTCGGTGTGTAAAGACTGCCAAAAGGCTAAGCACACCACTGTGAGCATGCAGGCACCATTATACCCAATCGTACCGACAAAATTAAGACAATTAGCAGCAACAGATTTGATGGGACCTTTGCCAAGAACAAGAAGAGGATATACTTACGTATTAGTGTTTGTTGAACTAACGTCCAAATACGTTACCTTTACGCCACTGAAGAGGGCGACAGGACGAACTGTATCACGAGCCCTAATCCGGGATTTCCTACAACAGGTTGGTCATGTGAGTAAAATTATTTCTGATAACGGGCCACAGTTTAAGTCAAAAACTTGGAAGGAGACGTTGCGTCGATGTAAAATTGATCCCATTATTATATCTTCGCACCATCCGAGCTCGAATGCTGCAGAACGGGTTATTAAAGAACTCGGAAACTAGTGCCGGTTGTACTGTAACAAACAGCACACGACATGGGACGTTTTCCTTAAAGACTTCCAGGAGGTGATCAACGAGGCACCCCATGGGATAACAAAATTGGCACCCATTACAGTACTGAAAAACCGGATTCCTAAGGACTTGATAACCAAGGTCGTAAACTTCCCACCAAGATCGCGAACGCAGCACCAAGCCATAGTGGATTTGGCTCTCAAGAGGATACGGGCTGCAGCAGAGGTCAGGAAGAGACGTGCCGACAGGGGAGCTCGTCTACGACACTTCCAAATTGGACAAAAGGTGCTCGTTAAGTCTTTCCGACTTTCGAACAAACAAAAAATGAAATGCCAAAAATTCTATTCTGTTTACAACGGCCCGTACCGTATAAGGAGAGCAGCTCATCACAATGCTTATGAATTGGAGACGCTGAAAGGAAAGAAGTCCATAGGACTCCACCACATCTCTCACATAAAGGAGTTCGTGGAATAGTAGTAGTGTAAGTGGTGTACATAGTAGAATGGGCAAATACATGAACCTTGCTATAGTAGTAGTGTAAGTGGTGTACATAGTAGAATAGGCAAAGATATGAACTTTTCTTCGGGGAACAATACTCGTCGCATTAATAGATTAAGATTGTTAATTAAAGTAATAACACGCTGCGTTTTCTCGCATAAGAATGTACTGCTGTTAATTTTTGTCTATGTTCGGGATCTCCTCTGTCGTTGCGATAAGAGGCACTACCTTTCCATGAGCAATGTTTTTGTCCTTTCCTATCTGGTGTCCATGTTAAGGGATAAAGATGAGTGACGAGACGTCGCACAAACGGGCGCATACAAGAACGTGCTCTTAGAAGCGTTCTGAGAAGTCGTGATACGCTCCATAGCGGCCACAGCCAGTTCGTGAGACGTTCATACCAATGCTTGCAGGCACGCGTCAGTGCACTGCATGATTGTGGTATATTGCGTGATTTCGAGGATGAATATTGGCAGTATAGTTTTTGCAGAGCTGCGCCAGCATCGTTGTCTTGCAAGTCGGGGTGAACCTGTGAGCGTTTGACTCCAATGGTGCCCTAGACGGTAGAAATGCGGGCATAAAGCCTACCATGCCAATGTGCTGGTTGGGGATTTAGCATGCTGCTTGCGACTGTCACAGATGAATAACCAGTGACTCATACTAGGATATTCGTGACATACTGTGTAGCTGGCGTGTGGTGGGCGACTGAATCCTCAACAGGAACCAGACTTGGCTGGGTCAAATTACATTGCCTCTGGAAAGGTGCGCTTTCATTGCTAAGACTGCATCACATACAAAATTACGTTCAACTATAAATTTTTGTATAGCCATGGCTAACCCAGTCTCCGGAGTTTCAGTGAGGCGTAATGAAAACTTGGATGTCATGTCGTACGGCGCGCACATCACTGTCGTCAATAGCGGCGAGCAGCGAGACATCTCAACGTAACAGGAATTATGTAAGAGTATTGTATAAGGTAAACAAAAAAATATAAATAAATAAAATAAATAAATAAATAAATAAAAGGGAAAGTACGTTATACTAGGATAAGTTAAACTGTAGGATTTAACAATAACTAGATTAATATTGTGGGGGTTTTCTACCACAAGTGTGGCGCGCGCCTGTTGGGATGCTATTTTTCAGGTCATCAAACCACACACCCGAGATGGAGGGAAGACTGGCGAGCGAAAGTAGCATAGTTGCATGTTCTTTATAGCTCAGTAAAACTTAGACCTGCGTAACAACATAATTTAATTAAAAGACATTGAATGTAGATCGTTGGCAAATGGTAGTTAATTCTTGAGCATGTCTACTGTCGATCTATATAATTAATAGTAATATTAGTGCGGGCCCGCACATTTAGTTGTTCATCCATTACATAGCATCAGTTACCACACACCATGTACAGTACTGAGATCGGTCTCTACACAAATATCAAGATAAATTATTTCCATTTTTTGTTATGATAGCTACAGATAAATAACTATAAAATTAAAATTACAGTGTCTGAAATGACAGTCCATCAATGTATCGTTATGTAAATTTATTATAAAATAGGTCATGGGGAAAAGTTAGGCATAGGATTTTTGTAAGAATTGTGCAGATGACGGGGATCGTGGCAATCCAGAGGCCAGCCGGAGGTCATCGGCTACCTGCAGGAGGAGGGCGCGCTACCTGACGTGAGGGCGCGAGGGCGTCCGGTCCTACAAGGTGACAGTCACCGGGCCATGTACCTGAGGGATTAGGCGGGATGCTCGCCGGGCCACAAGCGAAAGTGAGGCTGGCCGTTGACACTGACACGCGACCCACGCGCGACAGCCCGCTAGCTCTCCGGTCGCGGCAGCCGTTTGGAGGGATTCCCTGCGGCAGGCCACGTTGTCGTGAGTACACGAAGAAGATCACATATCGTGTCTGAACCTGCGCCTCATGTGCCTCAGGACAGAAAGGGACGCTATATACTCACCTGTTTCGGTTTTTACAACTCACTAGCATTGGCCGATCTGCATACACAAAGCAGTATCGTGCCACACTAACAAATGTATGGTCTCATTTCTAACTTCTCCTCTCTATTAGAGAGCAGTTTTAGCAATCGTCGCTCCTAGTTCGATCCTGTATGGATGACCTCACACACTTGTGGAGTCACTCCACGTGCCATCATCCCTCGTCGAACTGCAATATTGGGAAACGTAAAGTACTGTCCAGCGAGAGAAGAGACCTAGACTAGCGATGTATCCCAACACGTAGACCTCAGAGACAATTAATCGACATGAGGAGAGCATATCACTGTGTTTTCCTACCGTACTGCCGTGATCATATGCGTGGGTCTGACTACAATCTCAACAGCGTACTGCAGACGCTCCAGCACTCCCTATTGCTGTTGCAACAACGTAGCAACAACACCCGACGTTTAGCCCTATGTGATGTCAGTACTGTGGCCCCATCCCAAAAGCCCCCCTCCAATGCTCAAGACATGGAACCACGTGCATCAATGCATATGACTCAACATGCCAACCCCCTCAGAGAAACTAATGAATTTGTGAAGTGCTTCGAACATTTCTAACAATGTGATTTAGTGCCTCATTCTCAGCACAGTCGTGAACAGTGTGCAATGTGCACGCACAACTTAATGTCCCGTGAACCTTGTTTTTTTTAAATTTCTTTCTCTAGTGTTGTTTTTGTAATGTATGTGATACCTTGTATGTGTTTGTTTTACACTGTAATTCTTATTACAAATTACTGTATTGTTCTCCACACCATGTTTTTTTTGTATCTTGTATTTATTGTTGAGTGTATGGAAACAGTGTGCCTGAAGTCCCCATAAACTGAAGCAGATACCACCACTGTCATTGTGAATGGACCATCAGTTCAGGGAACATTTTGTAAAGGTTATTCTTGTTGCAGGGAGACAGAATGAATCGGAGGTTGTAATTAGATTCTGAAAGCTCACAAAGAGATTGTTAACTTAAATAGTATCATGTGTGAGTGAGTTCAGGTTAGTTTAATGATTAAAATTGTTGTAACATCTTGGGCATTTAACTGCGGAGCACTCCAACTCTGATTGTAAAGAATAAATTGCTCCATATTTGGCTCACATGCCCGGGCCATATTTAGAGAGTGAATGTCTGTGTGAATCGGTGTTTGGAAGGGGCTCCCTGGGTATGGATGTGTGATGTGAGTGTTAGTGTTCCATATTAAGAAGGTGAAGTTGGCTACATCATAAATAATCCTCCCTCTAAGAGCTGCATTTTTCAGTTGCAGTTATTTTCTTTATAGAGTGCGGCATGTGCAGCCAGTTTGCGAGATTATTCTTGGGCGATTGACTCACTACCTTGCTCCTCAGTGAGCCAACCGCTCACCAATTACAATCTAAAATGGCGTAGGGGCTATGAGAGGTGGCATGAGCCCCCTCTCATATTTCTATCTTACGATTCTCCTCTCTAATTGCATGTGGTGGAAAGTTGCTATTCCTTCACACGTGGACTTCCCACGCAGCGTCTCTCGTCACCCGGGTGGTCCGGTGACAGGCGGGCTCTGCTGATCTGGAAAGCTTTAAGCCGACGGGTGTGAGGAAGTCGAGTGAATGCTTTGCAGACACCGACATTGTCAAGAGGCACGCCCGCAGAGCTTGAAGTAGCGGCTGGGCTAGAGGTTCCGTTACTTCGCAGAAACTTAGCGAAAACACTTTCTGGCGGGCTACCAGCGAGGCGTGGGAATGACTTGTGTACCCAGGCAGCTGTGGCGGGAAAATTCCCGCACTTTCTGCAAAATAGTAACTGTGATTGGCTTGCTCAGGGCATAGCTCCGTGACGTAGCAAGATCGGCGCAGAAATTGGCGCCAAGGATCTCCACTGGTGGAATGGTAGCGTTCCGGCAATGGAGTGGAATTTTCCGCCGGTTTTCGAGTTGCTGATTGGAACGTTTAACCACGGCCACTGTCGTGGGGGCGGGAATGTTCTGTGTTCGGTTTTTGGTACGGGTGCTCTTGTGAGTGGTTGGCTCTCGCCTTTCGGCCGAGGACGTCGAAGCAACCAGCCAACGGCTCCGGTACGGCAGATCGTGTCCTGGGAGTCAAGAAGTCGGTTTGGTAATGTATGTCCGCAGCACCGGCAGATAGGGATTTTCCTAGGTGACAATCAGAGCTCAGCAGAGCGCGCCTGTTCGTCTTTTTTCTAACTTTGTTCTGTCTTGGGTAGCAGCAGTTAATGTTGGGTTGGCTATGTGTTTTCTCTAAGAATTGAGTTGCTAGGAATTGGCTGCACATACCACTTCGTCATAATCCACACAATCTAGTTTAGGGACAACTTCACATTCACAGCGTTTGTTTAAGTATCCAATTAGAGCCAATTTGATGTATTGTTAATGTTTCATGTGTTGTTGTTTATTATTTTGTGTTTAGTCTTAATAAATCATATTGTTATTTTGGACAGAACTTTCATTCTGTTAATAGGTAGAGCAACCCCATCATTCCTCACTATGTTAATGAAACCTTCGTTTAATTAACTTATTTATCAAATTAAATTATTGCAGGTGCCAAACTCTCTTCTACTCCACTGGCAGGATTGATTAGAGTCAGTTCGCGTATTTTTTTTATCCTTGTGCAACAGGAAAAGTTGGAGTTAGAATAGGGGGGGGGGGGCTTAGAGCATCATGTACATACGTAATTTCTCTAAGAATTGAGTGTTAAAAAACACTGCTAGCCCCGGCACCTCGCAACTTACTTTTTACAATAATCGTACAACTAGCAATGCGGGAACATACCTTGTACATCCGAATCTCTTATAAATCATAGCAAGTGGCTGGCAAGCACACCGCTCCTCTCAACCTCTCGCTTCAGACCTGCAGCCAACTCACTTCACATCTCGCTTACTACTGCCTTCCTACGAACGCTGAAGTGCCGTTTCTCCTGCCAACAATGCTTTCTGGTGCAGATATTCCCTGCTACCACACTTATTTCCAACATGACAAATATTAATTATTCCTACTTAATCCTATTAATAAAACATAAACATCTTTCATAAATTGTGATTTGACAATAACAATAGAAATATAAACGTATTACAACGTTAAGGGGGGGAGGCTGAGCCAGATCGCTGGTCGATCATCAGCGATCGGCTTGTTATCTGTGGCGCGTCCCCGGGCATGAGCATCTTTGCGTTTTCGGCTGGGGCGCGCGGGACGGCGAGAGGAGTCGGTTTTTGGGGCGGCCGGTAAGACTGGCGGAGTAGTGGCTCGAGCGTAAGAACATGTGTGACGTCTGTTACGCTGGTGCTGTTTGATAATCGTGAATCTCCTGCGGCGGTTACTGGTTGCCTGAAAGGCATTTCATATAAACTGTGCCAATCCTCGCAGTGAGAGGGGAGTCCGGAGTTGGTGTTGGCCTAGATGTTTGTACAAATTGAGGTGCCTGTGTGAGAAGCACGGCGTGGGCCTGTTGGTTGTTTCGTCCTTCTGGCAGCCACCGCAAGCGGATGTTCGGCCGGAATGTCTACAGTTTGTGGTGAGCATAGTGTGAACAAGTTCTCGTAGGATGTGCTCCCAGCCTGACTCTGAGCCTGTATTATTTGTGGGTGTTATAACGATATGTTTACGTAATGTGTATACATAAACATAGAGTTATAAATGTCCCCGTTCGTAGTCACTAATTATAACAATATGTAACATATAGCTATAATCAGCGGTGGAAATATATTTGCGAACGCCGAGCATGTGCGGCTGTCTCCTGTTGGATCGTCTGATCAGTCAGAAGTTGCATTGTAAGTAGGCTGTTTAGGTTTTTTTATTGGTAACGCCACCTCTGTATGAAAAGAACTGGCTGTGCTGTGTGCAGTCTGTGGCTGCTTTGCATTGTTGTAATACTCGCCATTGTAGTGCTAGGCAGCTGGCTGTGAACAGCGCGTAGCGTTGCGCAGTTGGAGGTGAGCAGCCAGCAGTGGTGGATGTGGGGAGAGAGATGGCGGAGTTTTGAAATTTGTCATGAACTGCTATATTTATATATGATGATATCAAGGTAAATACATTGTTTGTTCTCTATTAATATCTTTGATTTGCTAACTATCCCTATCAGTAGTTAGTGCCTTCCATAGTTTGAATCTTTTATTTAGCTGGCAGTAGTGGCGCTCGCTGTATTGCAGTAGCTTAAGCAGCGAAGATTTTTGTGAAGTAAGTGATTTGTGAAAGGTATAGTTTAATGTTAGTCAGGGCCATTCTTTTGTAGGGAATTTTAAAAGTCAGATTGCGTTGCGCTAACAAAATATTGTGTGTCAGTTTAAGCACAGTCTTGTATAAATTGTTCAAAGGGGACGTTACATATGTCGACCCTTAGCCTAGGATACCTCACTGGAATCTTCTGATTTTTTTTCTTGTAGTTTGTGTAATTAGTGTAGCTATTGTTTATTGCTAGCGCGTAATTGTAGAGAAAATCTCCTTTGTAGTTGCAGTCTTTCATTGTTGTACAGTAAAACAGTTGTGGCATGCATGTAGATTTGCACCAAGTATTTCGCAGCTGCAATTAACTAGATATTATTTTCAGTGCTATGTTAATGTGTTCTCTTATTTTTGATCTTCAAATTGTGTTTTTCTGTGTTATCGCGTGAAATATTGTGACAATAATGGCGTGTGAAAAACGTAACACTAGGCTCCAAAGTAAAATGAGAAATAATAGTGACGACGAGCGTAGCTTGCCAGCACCACTGTGTAATGAATTAACAGACGTTCAAAGTAGTAATTTGGTAACTGTGCATAGGGAAATGGAGCGGGCGTCAAATAATGGTATAGACAGTGAAACAGGTAGTGAACAGGGAAGCATTATCGATCGATCGCTCGGCAACAGCTCGCCTCAGGAATCCGAAATGACAGGACTCAATTTTGCAAATACTGTGCATTCAGGGTTTGCGTCCTCACCGTTTTTTCAAATGAGTCAAGACACATTTTCCGCTTGTCAAAATGTGAATGTTGCCGGTGCAAATTCACTGCCGAAAAGCACTGAGGAACATGTTTCAGACACCAGTGCATTGTTATTACAATTAATGCAACAAATGGGACAAAAGCTTGAAAAGTTAGACACAATGGAACAACACCAGAGACAAACACAGCAACAGTTAGACACAGTGGAACAAAATCTCAAAAAGTTAGACACAGTGGAACAAAATCTCAAAAAGTTAGACACAGTGGAACAAAATCTTAAAAAGTTAGACTCATTGGAACAAACTCTTGAACAAACACGTGAAGACTTAACTACTGAGTTACATAACATTGAATCGAAATGTCAAAAAGTCTGTAATGACGTAAAAACACAAATTTGTGAGCATTTTCAACCTATTTTTTCGCGGCATGAAAATGCATTACAGAATCACGAAGCAGCCATAAAAGAACTGCAAACCACTGTTCATGAAAATCATGAGACCTTGTGGGCTAAAATTGACTCAGTTGCATCTACCGATTCGGTTACGCAACTTGCAAAAACTCAGGAAAACTTAAAGGACACAGTAGATTCGATTTCAACACAAATGGACACTCTGAAACTTGGTTCAGAAAAACACACTGAGGAAATGTGTTCACTATCGGAGAAAGTAGCCGAACTTTCGGATCAGGTCACTAACTTATCTACAAAGGTAGATGATGATCTGAATGACACAAGACCTGTAGCCTTCACTGACACAGAAGAGTATGAACAAATTAGAAAATTCAAACAGAATCAAAATCAAATCAATACACAGTACAAAAGAGAAATCCGGGAAGTACAAGATCAGCTGACACAGGTAATACAAGAATTACGTATTTCAGAGGATACTCGCGCCCCAATACGGGAAGAGGGACACAGAAATACGGAACAGCCACAATATAATAACACAGGGCATTTCGGAAGTTATGAAAGAAATTGGCAATGTGCACCGAATTTTGAGATGGAACGGCCGACACGACCTAACAATGACCGATATGCGACTCGCCGACATGATGATTTTGACTATAAGCTATTCATTACTACACGTAAATTCAAAACATTTAAGAATTCTGGCAACGACATTCATCCACAAGCATGGCTCCATCAATTCTCGCATTGTTTTCCTCCCAACTGGTCGTTAGAACACAGATTAGAATTTATGTGTGGCTACTTGGAGAATGAACCAGCTGTAAGAATGCGATCGGTAATTCACGATTGCCACAGTGAAGGAGAGTTTTACCATGCCTTCCTCTCAGCATATTGGTCTCAAGCCACACAAGACCAGGTAAAACATAGCATCATAATGATGAAACGTTTCGAACAATCTGAATTTTCCAGTCTTATGAAATATTTTGAAGACATGTTGCATAAGAATCAGTATCTTTCAAACCCATACAGCCCCTCAGAACTCATCCGCATTTGCTTAATCAAACTACCTGAACATTTACGACATATTATTTTAGCAGGACGTTGCAAAGACGACATTGAAGCATTTCAGGGACTCCTACAAGAATTAGAAATTGACACAGACAGTCGCCGGATGCGAAAACAGGAATACAACAATTACAGGTCACATCCGTCGCAATTCCGCGATGAAAGAAATAATAACTGGGCGCGACAAGGCTATTCTCACAACGTAAATCGTGACCAAAACAGACACCACCCGTATGACAACCACTGGCAGAGTAATAGTTACAGAGAAAGATCGCACTTCCGTAATTATGAATATGACAGAGATAACCATAGAAACAGACAATATGGAAACCAAAACAATTATTATCAAGGGAGACAAAATAACTTCAGACGCAACAGTTCAGCGCGCAGTTACGATTCCGGGAGAAATTCTCCACCACATGACCGACAAGAAAGAAACTACAGGAACTACCGACATGACGACAGACAATATGATCATAACGACAGATCTGAATTGCATCAGAACTGGCGGGATTCGAACAGAGCAGGGCCTTCTCGTCAGAGTGAATTTGTAGAAGTTAGGTCTCCAAACCCCAATAACGGCGCGCGCCAACAAAGAGACAGACAATGACTCGCACAGCAGGCAGCCGCGTGCGCCGCTGGCTCAGGGAAAAATAACAATGACGCTAGCCTTGAGAAAAGATTTAGCATTCTTTACCGATGTAAACAACATGATAATTGCTTTGAAGTTGAAAGTGTGCGTACTAGGAAGAGTAAAGGATTGCACCACACTTCACATGTAAAACCGCTTACTGAGAGATAATCTGCTTTTTAACTTTGTCTTTGCCATATAACTTTTCACTTCACATTTCTAGTATGCTCTGTCAGATTTAGAATCTGTTAACATGTAACAATGTTTGAAGTGAAATATCCAGTCTAGAACCTAGGGAACATTTAAACAGAAATTACGAATGCATTGTTATAATGAACAGACGACGCAGTGTTGTTAGTTGTACATTCTTGCTTGTTAGTTGCACGATTACGTAACGACTATCAGGCTTACATACTTAGGACACATACTGGTACTGCTAATGAGATTTTAATGCAACTTTTGGTTTACTTGAAAATACATTCTGGATTTAAAGTACTTTCAGTGAGATACCAGATGGCACAGTGGTCAGTTTATTTGACAGCTACACGACTATATTACGACGCTACTAATGAGTGACAATTTACAATGTTGCTTTTGCAGTGTTTCTGTTTTATATCTGCACAGTTTTCTGTTTTATTCTGGAAAGTAAAACAGGTTTTAGTAGTAACTTTTGTGGTATAGCTACAATGGGACTGCCTTTTCCGTAGCACAACAATACGTTATAGCACAGTACTTTCCTCATCACGGCAATAAGCGTAATAACTAAGACATTTATACGCAAAGCATTTCACTTTTGTGTATTATGAGGTAAGTACATTGACTTCTGCATAACTTAGCTTTCGGAGGACGATAACTACGACACTTCCACACAGATTATGTTGCAACAAGACGCACATTTAGCGCTACAGTACACGTATTTGAGTGATTAATTTTGTACTTAAAACATTTATTTTTAAAGATATTTGAAGTACAATAATACAAAGGTTTTCTGTAATACATTTCATTCCATTGCTGTAATCTGTAACACCTGAGGGTATAATTACATTAATCCTCAGGGGGGTACACGCCTACTTTGTGTACCATGTGTTTGGCAAGCACAAGGAACCCTAGCTAATATGGTATTTGCTTATACAACTTTACACATCAGTACCATATTTCTCTAACACACAAATTACACAGCTATCTGATTATTTAACTGAGAGATAAACATTTTTTTACTACATCAGTGACACATGTTTACGCAATACACAGTTGGGTAACTTCACACTTATGACACTGTATTTTGTCTGTACTTTGTAAACTGTTCATATTTTTTCAGAATCATTGTGATACTGTGAGAGCTTTGAATGATGTATTTGGTATGAGATCATGATTTTTAAAGTACGTTTGAGGTAGATGACACTATTGAAATGAGCAGAGAATTTTTTTTTAGGTTTTGAAATTATTACAGAAAGCTACGACGTTTTTGAGATTTGACTGAGGTGTTATGATGTTATTATTATGACGACGATGTGTACTATGCTGTTGAGATATGTTTATGATCAATAAGATGATGATACCGTATATGAGGAATTTGATTATGCTACGTATTTCTTATGATGAAATATTGAAGAAGTGTCGACGAATATGTATATGTATTATAAGGTAAGGAATAATGAGTAGTGTTTAGGGACTCTGATTTGTGGAAAAGGATGTTGGAAACCAAGAATCGTACTTTAGAATTATGAAATCTGTGTACATGTGTGAATGTATCACAATGCCACTGAAAATTTTTTGGACACTGTTGTATTTATAGGATTTTGTTTCTACACATTTGTAACGCAAATTCTCGACCTGTGAAATTTTTTATATGAGACTGCCACTGTAGCGGAAACTGTTGTCGTAAATATTTCTGTAAGAAAATTAAGTGACCACCTGCACGTAATGCGTCGTGGGCACCCAGCTGTGTCAGACGCCTGGAGAAAAAGCCATTAGCGCGTGCCTTTCAGAGCACAGGAAAAAAAAAAGGAAGGCCATTATCCTGGCCATTGTCATTCCTTTAGAGAAAGCATCGCAAATCCGACACGCTGATTACTTGGAAACATATCGTACTTTCTGATATTTACTGAAATGCCTAATGAAATGACAAGAAATAGTTTGTCTACACACCTGACTATGACTACTGTCTTTCTAGATGAGAGATTTTTTTTACTACTTATGAAATGCCACATGACTATTGAACGATGTTCTTATGCTTTGCTTTGTACATAGTTGCTTATTTCATTTGATATCTAGTTTCTAGCTGCACTGCAACATTGGTTAAAATAAAATTTTATAGATGTACTAATATAAATATTTTCTGTCTACAGATCGAGTAAATAATAATTTTTTTAAAAAAATGAGGGAGCACAAAATGACATTTACCTTCACAGGAACTGCATTCATAATTTTCTTTTCAAGTAATTGGTAACTTTTTGGTAGAATAACTTCTTGTGGTGCACCACTTTAATTACTTAGACATTAAGATGTGATTATACATTTCCCTTATCTGCATTGTTATCTTTAGTGTACTATTTTTTCTGCTTGAGCTATGTCATGTTTAGATATAAGCTGCTGTTTGCCAGGCATAGCGCTACTGAACTTTAATTTGTGTTACTCTGCTAAGCCAGATTTATTTTTTTGTTGCTGCACATTGGCTCATATTAGTTGTAATGTTGCATTGCTTGGTAATTTAGATTTACTGTAGCTTGCTTTGCAATTTTCCAATTTTTTGGTCATTGCTGTTTGTGTTACTTATTTTGTGCTGCTGCATTGCCTCGTCCCTTAGTTTAGCATCTGAGCTCAGTAGATTTAAGTTAGCTTAAGAGGGGGTAGCCTCTAAGAGAATGAGTTGCGATGAATTGGAAGAAATGCATTGAGAAAACAGGTTTAGGTAGGATTTTCTTGGAAATAAATGTTGAGGTAAGAAATGTGTGAACATATAAATACAGAAAGCATGCTTAGATAGAATTTTTTTGGTGGAAACAAAGGATGAAATAAGAGGAAAGATATATGAAGTTTTGGGTTGGACTGCAGTACCAAATGTTACACTGAAAACGAACCCTGTCCTTTCCTATTGGTGTTATCCCACTATGTGTTTGTGTACCCTTGTGTATTTGTTTTCTTCCTGTCTCTGTGTAGTTTCATAGAATTTTTTTTTCTTTTAATATTAAGCTACATTCACTATGATGAGGAATACTGTTATCCTCGAATATAATTGGCATTAATAATATGTTATTTACTTTGTAAAGATGTTTAGACATTATTTATTCTGTTTTGTGTTAATGCTCATGTGTGAAGTTGGTGTTTCGAAAGTTATTCTGATCTTTTATGTATGTACTCATGTCATAATTCCTGGAACACTGACGTATATGTTATTTCGATTCCTTTGTAAAGCCTGTACTACAAATGTTATCATTATTATTATGTTCTTTAATGATGTATTTTGTACCTTTGTTATTGTATTTTTATGTTACCAAATTGTAATTGTTACCAGTTCTTCAAATTAAGTAACATTTCACTGCACACGTTTCTGTTGGTCATAGTACATGGACAATATGTGAGAAGTAGGGACTGATAGTGTTTGCACGTGTGTTAATAATTCAGCAAGGGACTGGATAACAGCATTGCTGGTTCTAAGGACAATTCCAAACACTTTGTGAGTGCACGAGTGGTGGTTTATGGACTTGCTATATTCTCTGCAAGACTCTTCGATGGTGATTGTGCACCTGCACAGTCGCAACAGATGGCTGCTGGCCATTTCTACAAGGACTACAGTGGGTCTACACCTTTGCTGACTCACCAGTACCATTATTTCTACAAGGCCTGCAGTGGGTCTGCACCTCTGGTGGCCCACCAATACCGTAATCTCTACCAGGACTACAGTGGGTCTGTTCTGTGATGACCTACCTACCAATATTCTTCAAAACGTCGAATGACTCTGCTGTGGGTTTGCTATGTTGTGGCCCATTACCTGTCTGCATGTCAAGAGTCAGCACTGTCTTTCCGTTGGAAGGACAACACTACTTCTTCAAGACTGCATGGAAATCCACTACTTCTATGTGCATTTTCTTTAACTGCTCAGACTTTGAGAAAAACTCTGCATTTTTACTGTGATGAACAATGTGGACTGTCTTTATGGACTGTGAGAAATTTTTAGCTTTTGACCAACATTGTATCAATAAGTGTGTGCATTTGATTTCTTTGTTATTGTAATTATGAAAAATTTTTTTCAAATCTGTATTGGCCACTGCCCAATCCAATTTGTAAAAATTTTTGTGGGGAGCATGGGGGCTATGTAAGTAGGCTGTTTAGGTTTTTTTATTGGTAACGCCACCTCTGTATGAAAAGAACTGGCTGTGCTGTGTGCAGTCTGTGGCTGCTTTGCATTGTTGTAATACTCGCCATTGTAGTGTTAGGCAGCTGGCTGTGAACAGCGCGTAGCGTTGCGCAGTTGGAGGTGAGCCGCCAGCAGTGGTGGATGTGGGGAGAGAGATGGCGGAGTTTTGAAATTTGTCATGAACTGCTATATTTATATATGATGATATCAAGGTAAATACATTGTTTGTTCTCTATTAATATCTTTGATTTGCTAACTATCCCTATCAGTAGTTAGTGCCTTCCATAGTTTGAATCTTTTATTTAGCTGGCAGTAGTGGCGCTCGCTGTATTGCAGTAGCTTGAGCAGCGAAGATTTTTGTGAGGTAAGTGATTTGTGAAAGGTATAGTTTAATGTTAGTCAGGGCCATTCTTTTGTAGGGAATTTTAAAAGTCAGATTGCGTTGCGCTAACAAAATATTGTGTGTCAGTTTAAGCACAGTCTTGTATAAATTGTTCAAAGGGGACGTTACAGCATTGCAGAGGAGAGTAAATGCCTATTCAAAATATAATTATTTTTGGATAGCTCAACATGAATTTCCTGAGGGACCGTAGTTTATCATGCATTTACCAGTAGAATATGGCGCGGAAAAAATATTTCGCCGCATGCAGCTTCCGTCCGAGCTCGACGAAAGAATTCGTGACTGTGAACTCTCTATTTGGCAGCAACATAAAGAAAATAAAATAAGTTCATGAAAGAGTGAGACATAGATTCTATAATAAATAAATAGTCCATACACCAGTTCCATTTAACTCTGAATTTATGCCAATTAATAGATGAACTTAGACTGCAGTGAAGGATTTAACATGGATGCCGTTTTGACTGGCACTTCTCTTCTCGTAATGAAAATAATTCCTTTGACGTTTTCACATACACGTCGCACAATAAATCTACTGCTATGCAATATTGTACTTTTACTTTACAGTGAAATAATATTATTTTTAACGATAATAATACGGCGGCAAGACATGCGCGTCCGACACAAGAGACAAGAGAAAAAATGAGTAACTGTTCATCGAGAATATCTCGTACTTCAAAAAAAATGTGTGAAAGTGTTCTTCTTCTGTCCGTTTACCGCGCCGCGGTTTTCAAAGTCAGTAACTCAGTGCATCTCTGGCGGCGCTTCGACAATAAACAAGTTACGTCACAGGTCGTTCACCTTTTACATTCTCGCAACATTATTTGCTAACTGTAGCTGTTGCCGAGCGACTGCTCGATTAGTGGATGATTTAAAATAATAAGGCAATCACATAATGTTACATTGCCTTCCAAGGGAATCTTGGAAATAAAGGAGATTATCTAGCTTCACATGTCGCCGTTAACATTATGGGATTGAGTACTTTATAGATTTACATTTATCAAATACAGTATTCCTGTCATTTGATTATTAGGATTGCTCAAATATGGTGATCTCTCATTCATAGGCTAAGACAATTCTTAAGGTAAAGATACACAAAAAAAATTTAAAAACTGTTGTTGTTGTTGTTGTGGTCTTCAGTCCTGAGACTGGTTTGATGCAGCTCTCCATGCTACTCTATCCTGTGCAAGCTTTTTCATCTCCCAATACCTACTGCAACCTACATCCTTCTGAATCTGCTTAGTGTATTCATCTCTTGGTCTCCCCCTACGATTTTTACCCTCCACGCTGCCCTCCAATACTAAATTGGTGATCCTTTGATGCCTCAGAACATGTCCTACCAACCGATCCCTTCTTCTGGTCAAGTTTTGCCACAAACTTCTCTTCTCCCCAATCCTATTCAATACGTCCTCATTAGTTATGTGATCTACCCATCTAATCTTCAGCATTCTTCTGTAGCACCACATTTCGAAAGCTTCTATTCTCTTCTTGTCCAAACTATTTATCGTCCATGTTTCACTTCCATACATGGCTACACCTCATACGAATACTTTCAGAAATGACTTCCTGACACTTAAATCAATACTGGATGTTAACAAATTTCTCTTCTTCAGAAACGCTTTCCTTGCCATTGCCAGCCTACATTTTATATCCTCTCTACTTCGACCATCATCAGTTATTTTGCTCCCCAAATAGCAAAACTCCTTTACTACTTTAAGTGCCTCATTTCCTAATCTAATTCCCCCAGCATCACCCGACTTAATTAGACTACATTCCATTATCCTTGTTTTGCTTTTGTTGATGTTCATCTTATATCCTCCTTTCAAGACACTGTCCATTCCATTCAACTGCTCTTCCAAGTCCTTTGCTGTCTCTGACAGAATTACAATGTCATCGGCGAACCTCAAAGTTTTTATTTCTTCTCCATGAATTTTAATACCTACTCCGAATTTTTCTTTTGTTTCCTTTACTGCTTGCTCAATATACAGATTGAACAACATCGGGGACAGGCTACAACCCTGTCTTACTCCCTTCCCAACCACTGCTTCCCTTTCATGTCCCTCGACTCTTATAACTGCCATCTGGTTTCTGTACAAATTGTAAATAACCTTTCGCTCCCTGTATTTTACCCCTGCCACCTTTAGAATTTGAAAGAGAGTATTCCAGTCAACATTGTCAAAAGCTTTCTCTAAGTCTACAAATGCTAGAAACGTAGGTTTGCCTTTCCTTAATCTTTCTTCTAAGATAAGTCGTAAGGTCAGTATTGCCTCACGTGTTCCAGTGTTTCTACGGAATCCAAACTGATCTTCCCCGAGGTTGGCTTCTACTAGTTTTTCCATTCGTCTGTAAAGAATTCGTGTTAGTATTTTGCAGCTGTGACTTATTAAGCTGATAGTTCGGTAATTTTCACATCTGTCAACACCTGCTTTCTTTGGGATTGGAATTATTATATTCTTCTTGAAGTCTGAGGGTATTTCGCCTGTTTCATACATCTTGCTCACCAGATGGTAGAGTTTTGTCAGGACTGGCTCTCCCACGGCCGTCAGTAGTTCCAATGGAATATTGTCTACTCCGGAGGCCTTGTTTCGACTCAGGTCTTTCAGTGCTCTGTCAAACTCTTCACGCAGTATCGTATCTCCAATTTCATCTTCATCTACATCCTTTTCCATTTCCATAATATTGTCCTCAAGTACATCGCCCTTGTATAGACCCTCTATATACTCCTTCCACCTTTCTGCTTTCCCTTCTTTGCTTAGAACTGGGTTTCCATCTGAACTCTTGATATTCATACAAGTCGTTCTCTTATCTCCAAAGCTCTCTTTAATTTTCCTGTAGGCGGTATCTATCTTACCCCTAGTGAGATAGGCCTCTACATCCTTACATTTGTCCTCTAGCCATTCCTGCTTAGCCATTTTGCACTTCCTGTCGATCTCATTTTTGAGACATTTGTATTCCTTTTTGCCTGTTTCACTTACTGCATTTTTATATTTTCTCCTTTCATCAATTAAATTCAATATTTCTTCTGTTACCCAAGGATTTCTACTAGCCCTCGTCTTTATACCTACTTGATCCTCTGCTGCCTTCACTACTTCATCCCTCAAAGCTACCCATTCTTCTTCTACTGTATTTATTTCCCCCATTCCTGTCAATTGCTCCCTTATGCTCTCCCTGAATCTCTGTACAACCTCTGGTTCTTTTAGTTTATCCAGGTCCCATCTCCTTAAATTCCCACCTTTTTGCAGTTTCTTCAGTTTTAATCTACAGGTCATAACCAATAGATTGTGGTCAGAGTCCATATCTGCCCCTGGAAATGTCTTACAATTTAAAACCTGGTTCCTAAATCTCTGTCTTACCATTATATAATCTATCTGATACCTTTTAGTATCTCCAGGGTTCTTCCATGTATACAACCTTCTTTCATGATTCTTAAACCAAGTGTTAGTTGTGATTATGTTGTGCTCTGTGCAAAATTCTACCAGGCGGCTTCCTCTTTCATTTCTGTCCCCCAATCCATATTCACCTACTATGTTTCCTTCTCTCCCTTTACCTACACTCGAATTCCAGTCACCCATGACTATTAAATTTTCGTCTCCCTTCACAATCTGAATAATTTCTTTTATTTCATCATACATTTCTTCAATTTCTTCGTCATCTGCAGAGCTAGTTGGCATATAAACTTGTACTACTGTAGTAGGTGTGGGCTTCGTGTCTATCTTGGCCACAATAATGCGTTCACTATGCTGTTTGTAGTAGCTTACCCGCATTCCTATTTTCCTATTCATTATTAGACCTACTCCTGCATTACCCCTATTTGATTTTGTGTTTATAACCCTGTAGTCACCTGACCAGAAGTCTTGTTCCTCCTGCCACCGAACTTCACTAATTCCCACTATATCTAACTTCAACCTATCCATTTCCCTTTTTAAATTTTCTAACCTACCTGCCCGATTAAGGGATCTGACATTCCACGCTCCGATCCGTAGAATGCCAGTTTTCTTTCTCCTGATAACTATGACAGTAAATCTAAAAAGTTTACAATGGAGATTAGACATTATGCTCATTACAGTCTTTTTTTTCAGAGTTCGTAACGACCATCTTTGTGACCTCAAGTTATTGTCCAGAGCTCATAGGCTCTTTGCTCCTGAAAGAAAACACATAGGATTCATCTTTTTATACACACATAATTCTCACACATGTAATTTCTCACACGTGTCCATTTTCCGTTGCTTACTAGTTGTCACGATTTTTACGCTTTCATTGTTTGTGTATTTGACAGGTAAGTTAAATTTTGATTCTTCTTCAGGTGAAGCTTATCCCTTGAGAAGTTGGATCGCTACTTTGCGTTCTCCGAGTAGAAAACTTTTCATCAGCTCTGGTCGGCGAGTCTCGCTCTCACGTTAGGTACACACGTTATATGTAACAAAAGATATAAATATCCATTAGCCTAAGAACTAAGCTTAAATCTAATTTTAGGACTTGGGATTCATAGGAATTTGACTTTGCCACTATTCACGTGTGGTTTGCCTGTTCGCATTTCATTCACGGGATGTATATAGCACAGTATGTGATATGTTGTGAACTCATATAAGAGTCTTTTATTTTGGGAGTGGCTTTCATCGAAAGTCCGTTTCGCCGAACTGCAGCGGGAGTGCTGTGCTAGTACATCACTTTAAATTTAACGCGTTTGTTGCGTCGGTGGACGTTGGCACAGGCTGATTGTTAGAGCTGAATCACAACTCGAGGCCGTCACTAGCCTCCACGCGGTATTTCAGCCTTTCCGCGCACGGTTCCGTGAACACGTTGCGTCGATGGTGTTGTGGTGTTCTGTAGAGATGGGCAAACTGAAACACGTAACTGTTTCGAAACAAATGAAACAGTACAATGTAATGTTTCGATACGGTGTTTCGAAACAGTGAAACAGTTTGTGTTTTGTAATTTAATAAACCTACACATTTTATCATCTTGAATGTCTACTGTATAAGTATGTCCATATAAACACGAATGAGGTGCGAGAGCGCTAATCATATCGCAGAAAGTATGAAACTATCACTTAGGCGTCTTGGCAGTTTCGTATTTCATGCAGCAAATGCGCTGCTTTCGTGTCGTGAGACTTTCATACTTTTCAGTTGGCTGAGGACAGCCATAGCTGAAGATAGAAGAACCACCACGAACGGAACTGGAGGTGGGATCAAACTGCAGATACAACGGATATGCTACTGGGATTCCCACATTCCGTCAGTATGGGTAATATACCCATCCTGCTAATTTCCATGCACACAAAGGGAATCATTGTGGATAATAGGCACAGTGACTATAGCCTTACAAATAATGCCAAATAATTCGAATAAATAACAAAATATAACAGAAAAAAATTTTGTCTTTCAAGGTGTTACGAACCGTTACTATAAATTCACCATGCTTCCCAGCCCTTCCCGTTCACCATTTCACCATCAGTGATATGTCAAACAGATTGCTTGCAGTTATACCTACATCAAATTTGTATATGTGTCCAATAACTGTCACTCTACGCCTTTTTTTTCACAATTTTGTAGGCTAACTTGCGTTTCTTAATATGATTATTGTACATGAACAGAGAAGCGTATGTTATAAAAAAGTGTAATTTAACTGAATGATTTTAACATATTTATTATTTTGAATGTGAATAGTATGCGTTGTTTTATTGTTTGGTTAGTGTTTATAAAGCAGACGTTACGCCATTTCGGGATAGGACAGTCAGCTAGAAACGAAGCTTTATTTTCGGATATCTTAAGCTTCATGCTATTGCTTGTCAAAAAGATTTCGACACTCTTGAAAGTGTTTCACGAAGTGGTATATTGTGTTTCAGTACCTGTGCCGAGCCCGAATCTCGTCCGACACAGAGCGGAATGAAACATCACTGTTTCGATACAATTAGTCCGTTCCAAGCACAGGTGGACTGAAACAGCCTTATTTTGAAACAACGATACAGTTTCTGTGTCTGGCTCGAGATCGAATCTGGTCCGGTTATCCGAGACAGGGGCGGAATGAAACACCACTGTTTCGAAACAGTGAACCACAGCCGTTCCGAAACACTGAAACAGTTCCACGTATCGATACACTGTATCGAAACATAGAAACAGTGGCCAAGTCTAGTATTCTGTGGTTTTGCTGAGCTGGTGCGGAGGGACGAGGATTACCAGGGACAGAGACTCCATTGAAACCATCCCTGCCTCCACATTTTCCAGCCGATTTTGAAGATTTTAAGGTATGCTAGCGCTGGCACTTTGCAAAGCAGCTAACACACTTGGTTTCCGATGCACTGCACGTAATCACATCACCGCCTTCGGTTACACAACCGGACTATCACTGTCCGTCGGCGTATCTGCACGTTTAACACTTTTTATCTTCATCGTGAATGAAATTATCACTTACTTATAACAACGAAGCTTTGCTTCGTGTCTGTGGCAGACTTCTAGAGCATTTTAAGCCTTCACTTATACACTACTATGCACACAAATTTTTTACAGTTTATACTCAAATAGTTTGTCTCACTTTGTAGCTTGCTATTGAGAGCTTCGATTATCATGTCCATTGCAATTTCTGTTGCTTTGTTGGTAACTACCTTAACATTTCGCTTTACATTGTTCATCACCTTTCTCTAAGACTAATTATGCTTTTAGTTCAATCACAATACATTAGTTTCTCCGATCTGTTAGCAATTATTATTATTATTATTTTAATTCATTTGAATCGTTCTTTATATTCATTAGATTCATTAAGGTTATCACTGTCATTTCAACAAAAATTTCCTATTTACTGGATGTGAGGATCAATCAGTCACATTTGATCGCCCTCTCGCATGAGAACAGAACACCATTCAAGAAAATATTCAAATTCCTTATCGCAATCTCGGTTTGCGTCTCGGATTGACTTTAAAACGAAAAATAAAGACATTTCAAAACTAGCTTTTCCCCATTTCGTTCACGCGTTTCCTTTTGAAAATCGTATGCCAAACCAGCCTTCCACGTCAACCGCATTTCTCAATCTGTGACGTCAAGTCTACGGGATGGGTTTAGGCGGGTTAGGATATTTACACAAATTCAGAAGAAAGACATAGATATAATAGTACATAGAAGAAGAAATCTAGCAAAGAACTCCTTGTTCCTTATGACTTAGAAATTAATTTTCCTTTGCGCCGTACGTCTGCGTACGCGCTGCAATTAAGAACTAGCTGCTTTGTTTTGCCGGCGGTTTCATCGTCATTTTATTCTCGCTTTGACGCCTGCTTGGACTACACTGCATTGACCTCTATATATGGCCTTAAGTCATCATTGCTTTGTCCTTGTCACTTACGCTCTTATACTTGCTATTTATTTCACTTATGGCTTTGAATGTATCTGACCTGCGTATTGCAATTACAATTAATGCTACTTTGTTTATCTAGCTGAAGGATAGCGCTTTCGTAGTCATGTTGGTACTTACAAGTAACTCACATGCTTCGTAAACATTACGTTATTTTAATGCAGAGATGAACCTGTTCCAGATTTCTATGTACATTAGAACTTAATCTAGACATAGCTGACTTAGAAACTAGTTACTTGTTTTCCTTTTTTAGTGGGATCAGGAACTAATAATTGTCAAGCGACCCTTTTCCTTGACGAAAATAAATTTCGTTTCTCGATCATTGCTCCTTGAACTTAAAAAAAAATTTCTTACATATTATGTTTTATTTTCATTTCTTTACCATTTCATATCGCAGAAGCCGGCTTGTCAGGCACATCCTTCGCTTTAAATTTCATTTTTCTCTCTTAAATATTATCTCCTTAAAACTAAATCTTAAAACTAGAGTTCTTGGAGTTGATCACTTTCTTTGTTAAACAAGATTTTTTTTTCATTTATCAGCTTGTCTGTACTTAAATTATGGCTCAAGATAACATATTTTAAATTCTCTGCTGTATAGCAAGATAGACTCACTGTCGTGTAATTTATTCTAAGCATTTTTTTAACCAAGTCAGATCAGTTGTCACTTAGTTACTAGCGGCTAATCTTCTCTTGCCATTACAAAGCTTTCCTTTTGACTTATTCTGTAGCATGATTCTTTTTAAGATCAGTGTGATGGTATAACCCTTTTATTTTTCCATTTGCGGGATCAGGAATTAGATAACAACCTGTGTGCGGTATACGAAGGATCTCGTAAGGTCCCTCAAAAGGACTTCGCCATTTTCGATTTTTGCGTAAGAGCAACGATGGTTTAAAGTGTGTTTTTAGCAAGACCTTTTCGCCTACTTTGTAATTTCACACCTTATCTCAATACAAGTACTTCATGGTTAGTCTCCCCGTCGAAGTGGTCGTCCCCATGGTCGTCCCCATTCTAACAGCATCACTTAGGGGGCTTTCAGATGCTGAACTTAGTTTTCCTGTTTGTGTGGTTTTGATTGGCCTTCATCATTAGAAAATTCGACCAATCTGACATTATGAGAACACAGAGGAACAAAATTATTGTTATGCACAAACCTTGTGTCAAAATGTTGTTGCGTTTGTTCTGGTGTCCAGTACGTGTTACTGTCTTCCGCGTTTGCGAAAAATACAGGGGGATTGTACTGCCTTCGCGGGGTCTGATGATTTTTATTACTATTATGATTTCCGGAATTGTTACGGTGAAATCCACTTTCACACTGTGGCTTGCCGTTAAACTGTGTGTTTCTGTACATTCCCTGCGCTTGATTTTTACTAGGCGCGGAGTTGTGTTGGTATGAGTGGGCGCTATCAGCTGTTTGTTGCTGCCCGTAATCTGCGTGTTGGCTGCACGAGTACGGTGCATTCCATTGCGATCCGCTCTGCTGTTGCCAACCTTTTTGACTGAAACCATTTCCAAACTTCTGCTTGTACGGTTGATTGCCATACTGGTTACCAGTCGTGTTATACACGGGATTGAATGGGTTGTGTTGATTATGTCTATTCCTTTTGTGAGGATACCCATTGCCTTTATTTCCGTTTTGCCAATCGTTACAATTTCTGTAACCGTTCCCTGGCTTTTCATAGCCGTTACTCTCGTAATGTTGTGGCCAAGATTTGTGCGGAGTGTTCCACGGTTTGTTAGCTCTCATGTCCTCATAGATCAGGTCTAGGGAATCTAATATCGACAGAAAGGTATCTGGATCATCATCTGGTATGGCTATCAGCTTTTCGCGAATCGATATGGGTAATTTAGACTTGAGAATCATAATTACATCCTTACTATTAATAGGGGTATCCCAATACCTGATTTTGCCAAGATATTTTTCGAAGTACTTTCTCAGGCTACTATTCCTGGGGTCAAATTGTTCTGCATTATAGACTTCTTTACGAAGGCGCTTCTGAACACCTTCGCTCCA
This sequence comes from Schistocerca piceifrons, assembly GCF_021461385.2. Classification (NCBI taxonomy): domain Eukaryota; kingdom Metazoa; phylum Arthropoda; class Insecta; order Orthoptera; family Acrididae; genus Schistocerca; species Schistocerca piceifrons. Next base: position 139,054,618 of record NC_060144.1, read on the forward strand.
AAATTTGCTGAGGAAACAGTGCTCAAACTCCTCATACGTTCGACACTTATCAACCATTTCGGTTCCCCATATTGCCGATTCGCCACCTATATATCCGGTAACAAATTGGATACGCTGTCTATCAGTCCACGAATTTGGAAAAATGCCAGAGAATCCACTAAGAAAAACATTTGGGTGGATATTTCGTTTTTCCGGGTTAAAGGTTTGAAAAACTCGATGCTTTATCATGCTTTCTTCCTTCATCATTTGTACTACTGAGTCAGATTCTTGGTTTCGGTGACTAACTGGAATATGTAGTGGTGAAGTTTGTTCATTAGATACAACAGGTATTCGGAATTGCCGAAATAATGCATCTTCTTTCTCTGGGGCTATAGAATTAGGATAAATCGGTCTCTGTATTCGGGAACTACTACTCACATGTGCCTTCAGGTTATTTAGTTGTTCCGTTACCTCTTGCTTCCAATTTGGTAATTCCTGCTGTGGGGTACGTCTAATGCTACCGAGTTCAGACATTACGGTATCTTCGGAGCATCCAGGAGCTGAGAAGATACCAAGAGTGGTTGCTTTCACAGTCTCTACTAGGTCTTTTTTAATTTTATTTTCGACAACTTTGTCTTTTACAGCAATCCAGTTCTCCTACTTTTCTCTAAATTCTCTCTCATGACTATCCAGCCTCTCCTTTACTTTCGTTTCAGTTTCCAGAGTCAAGTTTGACATTCCCTCGGTTAGTTTTTCTACCTGCGTAGTTATTGTGTCTAATCTGTGATTAACCGTGGTTCCGGTGAAGTCAAGATTCTTGGTTGCATTTCGGATATCAGCTGTCTCGCTTTGCATGGTAGCTAAAGTGTCATTCAGTTCGAAAATTATTCAACTTCGCATTTGGGAAAGAGCATCCTTAAATTGCTTTGCTACTTCTTTGGTTACGTTTTCTCTAACAGTTTTTATTTCTTCGCTTACTGTAGAAAGTTTATCTTCAATTACTGTAAAAAGTTTATCTTCAAGCGAGGTTAACATTTGTCGATTTTCGTCTTTCATTTGGCGATTTCCGTCCTGCATCATTTGACTTATTTGACTCAGTAGCTGTTTGAATACATCGTCTGTCACTACCCCTGAATTGCTTTCACCTGCCTCCCTTGTAACCGGTATATGGCTACGAGTACTAGTGGCAGAAACTATGCTGGCATTGTCTAGTTCAGTACCGGTAACATTATGGTGTAAGGCACCAAAGTCCATAAGATTTCCCACTTCACTTTATACAATTGTTTCGATTGGTGTCTCAGCCCTACTAATTATCCTGCGGGACCGTAAGCGACGCGACACTTCACTCGTTTCATTCTGTTCATTTGAACCTAGTGATGACATTTTATCGTCTGCCATAGCTCACTTATTTACAAACAGTAAGTCCATGAAGTTCGTTTGAGCTACGGCCGTCAGCTGTCGACAGAGATGTAATTTATCGATTGCGAGTCGGTTGTCACTGCTACGTCACAAGATCGGAATGTCGGGAGTTACACGTCACGAGGACAAGAGACTATTCTGACCGTAAAGAAAGTATGGCTCCACGCTGGTCAAAATAAATGAAAACTAAGGCTGGTCGGCTCCGTGAACAGGCAGCGGACATTTAAAAACAAGTGATATGCAATACACAACAATGGAATTTAAACAATACTTAAAGAAATTACCAATCCACTGAATGCAATTACTGAATTCAAAGCAAATTTTTACTGCAACTAGTAAAGATCGTCACAAATTGATTGATGTCGGCTGAAATTAAGGAAGCTTGGCTACGGCTAACGAAATTTTAACTTACGTTGCTGATGACTGCCTTGGGCGTTGCAACTAGATTTTCACACAAATTCTGTTCCAAAAAAAAAATCTCTCTTCCGTAATTTTCTCTGAATATCTTGTTTCTTTCGCTCAATGGAAATTTTATTGGATGGTGTTTGATGCCACGTAACAAATAAAAAAGCACAAGATTAGCTACAATTCTCTATGAATATTTCCATAATGCGTATCTTATATAAATTTTTATTCCTTTGAGGTATTTTTTTTTTTTATTCGCGTCCCTGATCGGGCGCCAATTATAACGATATGTTTACGTAATGTGTATACATAAGCCGGCCGTGCGGTTCTAGGCACTTCAGTCCGGAACCGCGTGACTGTTACGGTCGCAGGTTCGAATCCTGCCTCGGGCATGGATGTGTGTGATGTCCTTAGGTTAGTTAGATTTAAGTAGTTCTAGGTTCTAGGGGACTGATGACCTCAGATGTTGAGTCCCATAGTGCTCAGAGCCATTTGTATACTTAAACATACAGTTATAAATGTCCCCGTTCGTAGTCGCTAATTATAACATTATGTTTACTTTTGTGCTGTAACATATAGCTATAAGCAGCGGTGAAAATATATTTGCGAACGCCGACCATGTGCGGCTGTTTCTTGTTGGATCGTCTGATCAGTCGGACGTTGCATTGCAGAGGAGAGTAAATGCCTATTCAAAATATAATTATTTTTGGATAGCTCAACATGAATTTCCTAAGGGACCGTAGTTTATCACGCATTTACCAGTAGAATATGGCGCGGAGAAAATATTTCGCCGCATGCAACTTCCGTCCGATTTCGACGAAAGAATTCGTGACTGTGAACTCTCTATTTGGCAGAAACATAAAGAAAATTAAACAACTTCGTGAAGGAGTGAGACACAGGTTCTATATTAATTAAATAGTTCATACACCTGATCCATTTAACTCTGAATTTATGCCAATTAATAGATGAACTTAGACTGCAATGAAGGATTTAACATGGATGCCATGTTGACTGGCACTTCTCGTAATGAAAATAATTCCTTTGACGTTTTCACATACACGTCGCACAATAAATCTATTGCTATGCAGTACTGCACTTTTACTTTACAGTAAAATAATATTATTTTTAACGATAATAATACGGCGGCAAGACATGCGCGTCCGACACAAGTTACAAGAGACAAGAGAAAAAATGAGTAACTGTTCATCGAGAATATCTCGTACTTCAAAAACAAAATGTGTAAAAGTGTTCCTCTTCTGTCCGTTTTTCGCGCCGCGGTTTTCAAAGTCAGTAACTCAGTGCATCTCTGCGGCGCTTCGACAATAAACAAGTTAGGTCACAGGTCGTTCACCTTTTACATTCTCGCAACATTATTTGCTAACTGTAGCTGTTGTCGAGCGACTGCTCGATTAGAGAATGATTTAAAATGATAAGGCAATCACATAATGTTACAACAAACATTACCAAACTGGATCAGGGATCTATTTTAAGGAAGTGCACATCTGAATAATTAAACGCCGACCGGTGTGGCCGTGCGATCTACGCGCTTCAGTCTGGAACCGCGTGACCGCTCCGGTCGCAGGTTCGAATCCTGCCTCGGGCATGGATGTGTGTGATGTCCTTAGGTTAGTTAGGTTTAAGTAGTTCTAAGTTCTAGGGGACTGATAACCACAGATGTTAAGTCCCATAGTGCTCAGAGTCATTTTTTTGAATAATTAAACATACAAATTGCCTTTCTTTGCTACATTGGTATCCGGCTTCGGTGTATTAATTAAAATGGTGTTATTCTACAAAAAACGGTGTTCTGACAAGAACAACAAAGTATGTTGTTGTACATCTTTTCTGTGTCGGGCAGTACTGTCCCCCTTTAGTTTGTTTTTCCATGAGACGTTCGACTTTATTTTCGTGTCTACATCTGATCTGGGTGCTGATGTTTTGCACATAGATATTTATAAAATGTGACATGGTATCAAAAATCAATGAAGTGGTACTGTTACTTAATTTTAGGGCAGTCACTTACATATCTTGATTTAGTTGTTCCTTATGAGATAGTTTACTGTTAATTTCTCGTTGGACCCATAATTTTGCTCCATATTATCTGATGTGAGGTACCAGCATTGGCTGGGATGAGTTTCTTCTTTAGAGAAACTTTTTTAAATTTCACACTTTCGATGAGTTTTACCGTTTTTATTCCTATCGTTATGTATTTCAGGAAGTTCCCCATATCGGTGCGTGACATTATGGACTTCAATGTTTGTTCTTTGGGGCCCGCAGTTCAAAATATGTCTTTAAATGATTATTACGAATGCCAGGCGAGCTACACTACTCTTTAAGTGGTTTTTATTCTATGAGATGGAAAGCATTTAAAGAGCAACGTTGCTGCTTTTATTTTATAAAATAAAAACCATTTAAAGAGCAGTGTAGCTGGCTGATATTCGTAAGAAAGCATTCTGCTATAGAACTCCTCTAAAGCAGCAGATCAGTCTTGGACGGGGAATTTAAAAAAAAAAGTGTAACGCAGAATTTTGAGAGCTATAGGTGTATTCAAAACTGTTACCTCTCTAAGAACGCTTTTGTCCGCGCTAGTAAGTGCAAAACATAGTAAAACATTCATTTGTGATGTAATATGTCATGCCAGATTAACAGACAGCTGTAAACGATGGTAACTGATAACAATTAGACTACAAACATCTTAAAATATTTATTTACGCGAACTGAGTTTTCGTTCGTAACACAGTGGTTGGCTAGTTGCAATGCCATTACCTGGAGGCATGTCGCAGGTCAACGCACAGCAGAACATAATATTTCTGCCCGCAGTCGAAGGTAAAACAGAGTAATTTTTCTCCACTGTGTGTGGAGTATGTGACGCGGTTCTTTGATAAGCAGGAATGGAAGTGTGGCAACATGGCTGCCTCCCAGCTGATAAGTTAACGGCAGCAAGACTCCCAGGTTGTTATCACCGCGAACGACACAGCACAGCTGATGCTGATTACTCACAAGGGGAGGCCGCCAATTGTGAAATTCAGATTCGATGCATACTGCGCATAGTAAAAGCCCATGGCCAGAGGTGCAATGTGGCAAAGCACCAAGATGCACTTCTCAGCCGTTGTTGAGAAAACCGACAGTTAAAAGAAACCGTTACGGCGAAATTCTCTCTACGATTAATATCTTTCTACAGCGTCGTGGCGCAGCGGTAAGCGCTCGGGTTCGTAATCCGAAGGTCGCCGGATCGAATCTCGCGCCATGCAACATATTTTTACTATTAGTTTTTTGTGTATATATATATATATATATATACTATTAATGAATTCCTTATGCATGCTGGTGAAGGCGGATCGCTCTCCAATTGTACCGCCTCCATTTTCCCGTTTGTTTAACAGGATGTACCAAAACTCTCACGTCCGCACTGATTTTCGACGATGTTATAAGTTGCGCTAGGGACCGCATCTACCTTCTTTCGAAGTTAGCAGGCAATACGCTGTTATGCGGCGACTCATTTCAGCCCATTCAACATCTGTCCTTCAAGTGTAACGAGCGAGTAACGGAGTTTATATTTCATACCTGCCACAGCAAATTTGTGTTCGTGGGGTTTCTATTCTAATTCGAACGTTTGACTTACGCTATACGTATTCGTTTCGGAATATCGTTTCTACGTCTTCCGTTAACTATACGTGGTTAACATTATGAAGACAATTAATAACATTTGTGAAATACAACTTACACGTATTCGTTTCGGAATATCGTTTCTACGTCTTCCGTTAACTATACGTGGTTAACATTATGAAGACAATTAATAACATTTGTGAAATACAACTTTGTTTGCGGAAAACATAATGATGATGTTCGAAGTCGCCAGTTTTTCCACGACAAACGACTTTCAACAACTTATTATATGCATAATTGTTGCAACTGATTACCGGGAAATATATATATATATATGTGTGTGTGTGTGTGTGCGTATACACACATTTGAATTACAAAAAACAAATAATAAAAAAAAAGTTTCATGGCGCGAGATTCGATCCGTCGACCTTCGGATTACGAACCCGAGCGCTTACCGCTGCGCGACTACGGTGTAGAAACTTATTAATCGTAGAGAGTATTTCACCGAACGGTTTCTTTTAACTGTCGATTTTCTCGACAACGGCTAAGAAGTGCATCTTGGTGCTTTGCCACATTACACCTCTGGCCATGAGCTTTTATTATGCGCAGTATGAATTGAATCTGAATTTCACAATTGGCGGGCTCCCCTTGTCAGTGACGTAGGCGTTAGTACGACGCGAGCAGTCCTGTGAAGGTCAGTTCACACTGAACGTGTACTGCGCTTCACGTCTTCGATTGGCAGCGTATTTTCACTTGTACTGACTAGGTTCACGATATAAACGGAACCTATGTGCAGGTATGCTGGACGTTGAAAGTTCAACTGAAACGAAATAATCAATGCGTCCAAGAGACGCGTATTAGCACCCCTGTAGATGACCACACACGTATCTATCTATAATCCTGACAAGCACACATGATCAATCGCTTTGTGCAAGCATGCATAGTTGCCATTCACTTCCACACAGTCCAAGCATGCTTGTACAAGCATCAGTTCGTGCTTGCAGTATGTGGAGTTCGAGTGAAGACTGTGTAGTAGTTCTGGCCGACTATGCCTTTGTGTTGCGAAATAGAAACGAAAGAGGCAACGCGATATATGGGGTAAAGACTGCTTAATAAGACGAAAATGGATTGTCACATAAAGTTACTATAAACTTCAATGCATCCACATCATTATTAGAATCATTTCAAATAAATAGAGGAACACTTCTGAACTACTAATTTCTCACAGCATTTTCGATTTAAAAGCAGGATGAAAATGAGAGAACTTGTAAAACTACTTGAAAGTTTGAGAGCACTACTGCGATTTCTCCTGTTACTTAGGTACTATGTAGAGTTCAGATTTACTGTAACTAATTTGGGAAAATTTAACAATGATATGATTGTTTACGACGCGCATAGTTGTTTGTATTTTTCTAAATTTACAGTGTGCTTATAATGAAACTTTCGCTTTTGGAACCATTGTAGACGAAACACCGTTTACTCTACAGGCATCCATATTTAAAGGAATGATTTTCAGACTGTGGGCTGTAGGACCTCCGTTGTTAGTAGTGTCAGCCTACGGACTTCCCGTTAGGTGCCGGTAATGGCACGGCCAGGCATGGTTGAAAACGCAAGCATCAGAGTGAATGAGGCCCACGAGAAAGACAGGCCGCGGCGCGTACGTCACGAAGGGAGTCCTGAACTCGCTCGCTCAGCTCAGCGGACAAAATGCCTTTCTAAACCTGTTAACTCGCAGCTGGGCGTGTAAGTACTAACGAGAATTGCATCTTCCACTGGAATCTGCTATTATGAAGTCTTACTGATTAACAGTACTACAGTAAAATGTACTTACTTTACTTTACTTTTTCGTGTCCGGAAACTACAATTTGTTTGCCCAATATTGGGCAATGTCCAATGCTTCTTCTTTAGCCAGCCATAGATCGTCGAGGGTGCATCTGTGCAGGTAGGAGATGTTCCACGTCCTGTCGAGTGCCGCAGTCGCATTTGTCGTCATTTTCGTCCAACAAACCCCACTTCATCAGATTAGATTTCACAGGAGCCACCCCAGTTCTGATGCGGTTAAGCATTCTCCAGGTTTTCCAATCACCAGAAACGCCGCTTGGTGAGTCCTCTCTTAGTGGATAGTAGATTGGGGGGGGGGCTCATCTAAGGCGCAACTTAGGAAACGGCGTCTGGATTTGAGTCTGCTGGGGCCACACTCTAGGCCAAATATTGAGTGACGAGCATCAAAGGTTTGTTTTAGCTTCTCGGTATGTTCATGGGCTTTCCTACGTGAGTCAGGGTTTGTGAAACCTGCGGCCCTGTAAAGATTTTCTATGGGGGTAGGTTTCATGCAGCCTGTCACAATCCTGCATGTTTCATTCAAGCTAATATCTACCTTTTTTGCGTGGGCGGATCTGCACCATACGGGGCAGGCATATTCGGCAGTTGAGAAGCACAAAGCTTGGGCTGAAGTTCTGACCACGGTAGGTTTGGCACCCCATTTGCTGTTGGACAGCTTTCATATTAGGGAATTTCATGCTTCTACTTTTTTACGTGTTTTTTCGCAATGATATTTGTATGTGAATGTTCTGTCCAGCACGACGCCAAGGTAGGTGGGAGTATCTGTGTGTTCTAGTAATGTCCCATGCCAGGTAACATTGAGCCTGTACTTTGCCTGCCTCGGGTTCAGATGGAATGCACTCACTTGAGTTTTGGAGGGGTTGGGTTTTAGAGAATTCTTTTTGTAGTAAGTTGACATTATAGAAAGGGCGGTTTCTAGTTTCTCCTCGATGGCTTCAAACCTGTTGCCTTGAACTGCTATTGCCAGGTCGTCTGCATATACAAAAGTTTTGGTTTTGTCTGGAGTTGGTTGGTCATTTGTATATATGTTGAATAGGATTGGCACCAACACGCTCCCTTGGGCGAGCCCATTTTTCTGATTCCACCATCGACCCTTTTTCCCCTCAAGCATTACGAAGAACTGTCTATTTTGGAGCAGGGATTCGATTATCTTGACTAGGCGGTAGTCTTTCAGGGTCTCGTAGATTTTATGCAGTAGTGTCCGGTGATGTACTGTATCATAGGCGGAACTTAGGTCGACTAGTGCCAGCCCGGTGATTAGTTTATACTCGAACCCATCCTCGATATGTTCCGTCAATGCTAGAATTTGACTGGTACAGGACTTTCCAGGTCTAAAACCTGCTTGGTGTGGAATTAGCTTCGAGTCAACGATCTTCTCTATTCTGTTGAGGATCAATCTTTCATAGAGCTTAAACAGATGGCAGAGAAGGGTTACGGGTCGATAGCTCATCGGAGACTCTGGGTCCTTCCCGGGTTTAAGGAGAGCCACCACTTTTGACTTCCTCCACAGTTTTGGGATTTGAAAGGTTTCACGGCACACGTTAAAAAGTCCAAGTATCCAGTCCCTGGCGCCAAGGCCGAAGTTTTTAATCTGTTCCACGCAAATATCATCAAACCCAGCGGCTTTCCCATTCTTCATGGTATTTATGCCATTGTTCAACTCTCTCATGCTAAATGGGTTCTTGAAGTTGGTGTTTTCCGTTGGCAGTAGGCGTGTGATTTTAGTTTTCTGACGTTTGGAGTTGAACTTGCCGTTTAGATGGAGTTGGTTGGCCACCTGGTTTGGAGTTACGTTGGCCGGGGCCTTGCTTAGCCTTGGGTCACCATCGAGTTTCTTAATCAGGTTCCAGGCTATTTTGCTACTGTGGAACATGTAATTTATGTAATTTTAATGTAATTTATGATAAGTACTCGATATAAATGGTATAACGGCTTGTTTATAGCATTTAGTCTCTTCTGCTTAACAGTACTCATTACATGCTGGAAGTGTTGCCTCATGCAACTGGTAATTATTTTAGCATGATTTTATTTTATTGTACGCCAGTACAGCAGTAACAAATTATATGTAGGCCCACGGAGTTCCCATCATTATAGGACTAATAACGGCCGATGATTGACTGATCTGGCCTTGTAACACTAACCAAAATAACCTTGCTGTGCTGGTACTGCGAAAGGCTGGAAGCAAGGGGAAATTACGGCCGTAATTTTTTCCCGAGAGCATGCAGCTTTAATGTGCAAGAAGAGAATAGAAGCTTTCGACAGAAGAATGCTGAAGATTAGATGGGTAGATCACATAACTAATGAGGAGGTATTGAATAGAATTGGAGAGAAGAGAAATTTGTGGCACAACTTGACCAGAAGAAGGGATCGGCTGGTAGGGCATAGTCTGAGGCATCAAGGGATCACCAATTTAGTATTGGAGGGCAGCGTGGAGAGTAAAAATCGTAGAGGGAGAACAAGGGATGAGTACACTAAACAGATTCAGAACGATGTAGGTTGCAGTAGGTACTGGGAGATGATGAAGCTTGCGCAGGATAGAGTAGCATGGAGAGCTGCATCAAACCAGTCTCTGGACTGAAGACAACAACAACAACAACAACAGTAACAACAGTAAGATTCCATAATAGCGGATTCCAGTAGAAGATCCAGTTTTCGTTTGTAGGGACACTCCTACTTACGAGTTAACAGGTATAGAAACGTAGTTTGTCTGCTGATTTGAGCGAGCGAGCGACAGTAGGACTATCTTCGTGACCTACGCGCCACGGCCTCGTGGGCCTCGCCGAGTGAATTACAGTCAACATGGGTCTGGACGAGGCGAGCTGGGCGTTTCTCGTAAAGCTGTTTTTCGCGTGCAGGAATGCTATGAAGGAATACGGAGAGGGTCTTTTTCCACGCCGTGGTTGAAGATGATTCATGATCCCGTGTGTCAGCGAAAATATGTCACATGTAAGTTCTGTATAGTGAAAGTAGTGTTTTCTCTGAAAAGATTACGTCGATCTTCAAGTGTTTGCCAGTACAGTTTCTTTAGCATGTTTGTGACATTCTCCTACGTGAAACAAATCTTCAGCCATTCGTGCTGCCCTTTGACGTGTACTTTAACTATCCTCTTTCAGACCTACCTGGCACGGCTCCCACGCACTTCAGCATTGTGTAAGGATTCGCCACGCAAGTGCTTTGTAAGCCATCGCCTTTGTAGATTGACTTCATTCCCCTAGTATCCACCAATTAACCAAAGTCTGCCATGGGCTTTATCTACGACTGAAGTAGTCTGATCGTCCATTTCATATCCGCACGAATTGTTTCACCCAGACATTTGTATGAGTTAACTGATTCCAATTGTGACTAGTTGGTATTGTAGTCATAGGGTACTACGCTTATTGATTTGATGAATGCACAATTTTAAATTTCTGAACATTTAAAACGGGTTGCCGGTCATTGTACCACTTCGAAATGTTATTAAGATGCGAATGAATATTTGTGCAGCGTTTTTCGGAGTGCATTATTACAGATAAGTACACATCTGCGAAAAATCTGAGATTACTATTAATATTGTCCAGAAGGTCGTTTCTGTACAACACGAGCGTGAACACGCTTCGTTAGGGCACATACAAAATTACTTCTACATCAGTCGATGACACCCATCTAAGATAAGATACTGCGCTTTCTGTACTAATAAATCATCATTTTAGTTACAAATTTCGCTTGATACGAAATGCGAGCGTACATTGATAACACGCTAATGTATAGTACCGAGTGAAGTGTTTTTCGGAAATCGAAAAATACTTCATCTGACTGCCTTAGTCCATAGTTCCCCGGATGTTATGTGAGAAAAGTGCGAGTTGAATTTCACTTGATCGATGTTTTTGGAATCTACACTGGTTGAGCCAGAATATAGTCTATGATTTTACAACAAAACAGCATCAAGAATAATGGACGCACTTCTGCTACCCTCTTGTAGACGAGTGTGACCTGTGCTTTCTTGCAACTACCGGCCACAGTTGTTGTTCGAGGGATATACAGCAGATTATCGTTAGGAGAAGGGCTAAATCAGGGGCGAATTCGATATAGAATCTCATAGGGATGCCATTGGGCCCTGGAGTATTGTTTCGTTTTAACGATTTCACGTTTTGCTCACAGTCAGTCATCGTTGCAGTGGTGCGAGAATTAAAATGGGACAGTACCGCTGGATTTCCGTATGTAAAGGAACATTTGAAACTTGAGTTAATCGATTCTGCTTTTGCATTGGTATTTAATTTCAGTCCTTGTCTCGTCCACCAGCGCCTGGAAACTAAGTTCAATACCACAGTCCTTGCTTATGACCAGAATTTATTTGGTTCTGTGAGACATCCTTATATAATATTCTCCAATGGTAGTAGTTGAAATGTTGATTATACTCTTCATGTAAAAGAAGAGCGAGCACCGTTCTGTGCGGTGCAAGTGATATTTCTCGCAAGAAGTCTACAACTCTCGTACAGGAATGCCAAGAAACAGTTTCCCTTATATCAGTATAGTGCACCATGCTGTGATAGACGTCGAATCTCTATGTGTGCGTTTCTTGCGTTAGTTAATTTTATTACTAATTCTTTTGCCCTGTAGAGTATTAACGAATTTAGTGAAAACTAAACACTTCGTCTACGTCTCCGCGCACTTCGTCTTCACTGATTCAAAAAGCGTACCGAGGTTCTTAAACAGTCAGCAGATACTCTTTGTGACATAGCTGCACAGACAGGGTGATGATTTCGCTCTTCAATCTGCAACCAGACTATAACTTCTTTTGAAGTCATCTAATTTACTGACAAGTGTACGAGTACACATTAGACACTGTGTACCTGCTAGTTAAATCCGTAGCTTCTGTGGAAAGTATTGAATACCAATTTGGACTTCTACAGATTGAACTATCCCCATCATCACCTATCCAAGAGCTCCTTTCGAAAGCGCGAATATCGCGTTGGCCATTACAGTATACTTCGCAGTACCGATTAAAAAAGTGAGCTCAGCAAGCTCTTGTTATCGTAGAGCGCTAGCTTCAAACTGAACTCCAGACTCCTCAACAAGAAAAACTATAAGCAAAATGTGCCGAAAAATATATATTGTGACGGAGATAAACCTGTCGCTGTCATATTAACAGCAAAGGAGAAATTTCCCAGTATGTGCGCTCTTTATTGCAAATATTTGTACATGAGTGATCATGAATGATGTACGAAATTAAAACATTTTTCGCATTCGTTTAGTGAAATACACACATTGCATCGGGGCTGGTGGCAAGCGAGCTGCTTGCCCGGCAGCTTGGGGCCACTTCCGTGGCCGTGTGAGGACGATGCGTACTCAGCATGGCTACGTCACACGAGGCCCTCGATAAACACAGGCCGTGGCGCGTACGTCACAGCACTTCACACTGCGGGTCTTACGAGTGCCAGCAGCCATCTACAGTGGGGAGCGAGCAACTATTTAAGACGATTTTAATAATTCTTGACTGCTTATTTAACTTCATGCAAGTTATCGATAGCACACGATACCGTTCCAATTAAATATTGATTTCCCGCGGGTTTGCACGGAGCCGAGCATTCGCGAAGTGTGGCAGACAAGCCGACTAGTGTGACCTCAAAAGTTCGTTGCAGGGCCCGTATACCAGGGTGTAGCGGCCAGTCGCCCTACCTCTCTATCCCCCGTCCAGCTCTGCAGTACCGTGACACCGAAAATCTTAAACTCCCTGTCTACCTTTTAAGAGAGCCTGTCGAAATCCCCTACTCAAGACTTCTCTCGTGCTCTGCTTACATCATCCGCCAATCAGGGCAGGCAGGAAACCGCACTTCCTCTCACAAGTCAGGGAGACGTACGCGCAGAAGCGAAATATGCCATCCACTCGGATATGCCTTTGAAAACCACCAGTCCCGCCTGTAGAGGTATTCTTTGGCTTCCAGTCGCTGGCGTTTACGGTACGGAAAGCACTCGCAAATCGGTTCCCGGGCTTGGTATCCAGATTGCCGCCTTCCTCCTTTCCACGGTAGAAAGACAGTGCCACACCGGGTGTCGCGTGCGACGCGCACCTTTTAGAAAGACGTTATCATTAACTCAACCTGCAGCCAGATTTTCAGGTAGAGCAGCCTTTGCGCGAAATGCTACCATACTCTCAGCTGCCCAGACTGATGCCTGGAATGCCCACCGGACTGTCCAGCCAGCAGACAACCCGCAGTTTGCAGAAGCTTTCCTTTCAAAAAGGTAAACTCGCTTTCCGTTCTCCAGTCAGTATTCTCATTACCTCATTCAGAAAACGCGAAACCATCACGTATTTGCCTCTATGTAAACCTGCATTGGCCGGCCGGAGTGGCCTGACGGTTCTAGGCGCTAGAGTCTGGAACCGCGCCACCGCTACGGTCGCAGGTTCGAATCCTGCCTCGGGCGTGGATGTGTGTGATGTCCTTAGGTTAGTTAGGTTTAAGTAGTTCTAAGTTCTAGGGGACTGATGACCTCAGATGTTAAGTCCCATAGTGCTCAGATCCATTTGAACCAAACCTGCACCGCAATTACGCAAGAGTGGCTCAAATGGCTCTGAGCACTATGGGACTGAGGTCATCAGTCCCCTAGAACTTAGAACTGTGGTGTCACCGCCAGACACCACACTTGCTAGGTGGTAGTTTAAATCGGCCGCGGTCCATGTAGTACATGTCGGACCCGCGTGTCGCCACTGTGATCGCAGACCTAGCGCCACCACCAAGGCAGGTCTCGTGATACGAGAGTGGACTCGACCCCAGTTGTACGAGAACCAAGCTACCGCCCAGTTGTACGCGAACCTAGCTATCGCCCAGTTGTACGAAGCCTTTCTCTCTCATTAGCCGAGAGACATAATAGCCATCAGAAGTTAATGGCTACGAACTAGCAAGGAGCCATTTGTATCAGTGCCTATAGCTTCGAGTATTCAAGAGAGATGTATTCCAAGGAATCAATAAAAGATAAGTAAAAAGTATCTACATACTTTTCTTCTTATTCATTCATAAGTTCTCATGTTCCAGACTTCACGCCCGTCTGCATTAGTCTAGCGTGCCTTTCTTTTGGCTACTACCGTGTGGCGTAACAGTCTTGTTACGTCACTACAGATTGGCGACGAGATAAAGAGTTTGTATTAATTCATTTGCACCATTGGCCGATTTCAAGTGTTCTGATTGCTTACATTTAATTGTGTCATGGCTTCGCCACAATCTCCCGATGTACTGTCCGAATTTTATCGCTTGCAGAATCAGCAGACGCAGGCGTTACTGGATGCCCTTGGACAGCTCGTCCAGGGTCAACGTGCGCTGCACACCGATGCGGCCGCAGCCGCTTCACCGCTACCGCAGCCACAACCTGCCGTTGCACCGCCTTTTAGGCACTACGACCCGAACCACGAGACCTGGCAAGAGTGGTCTCGTCAGTTCGCCTTTCACCTTGCTGCCTACAGAATTCAAGGTAATGAGCGGCAGCCGTTTTTGCTTTCTTGTGTCGGTGTGTCCACATACCGTGTGATAGTGAAATTGTTTCCCCGGCGCGACGTAGCAACTTTGTCCTACGAGGAAATTTTGTCTGCCTTAGATGTCTATTTCAAAGAAACAGTTAATGTGGTTGCAAAACGGTATACGTTCTTTCGTACAAAACGTACGGCCGGTCAAACTAATAGGGAGTGGGTAGCAACATTGCAAGGACTTACTAGGGACTGTGCCTTTGAATGTGACTGTGGTCTTTCTTATTCAGATACAATGGTGCGTGATGCAATTGCACAGAACGTTTCTGATGTTCGCATACGGGAGCAAATTTTGAAACTAGTTAATCCCTCCCTTCAACAAGTGATAGACATATTGGATAGACAGGACACACTGGACTGTGCTCAGGAATCTTTTGAAACTTCGCCAGCCGTGTGTAACATTAACCGGCCCGCTGGACGCGCTGTGCGACCCGGTAACCGGGCCTCGCGCACGGACGCACAGCGACCGCCGCGTGCTAAGCCAGGTGTGCCGCGCCAGCCCACAAATGCAGTGAAATCATGCCCGCGGTGTGCTACTAGACATTCGCGTGAACATTGCCCGTCACGCCAAGCTATTTGCTTTTTCTGCAATAAGAAAGGACATGTTCAAAGTGTTTGCCAGAAAAAGCTCAGATCAGACAATCACAATCATTCCAGGCCCTTTGCTTCGCGCCGGAATCGAACCAAGGACACTCAGGCTCGTGGACCTTCGCCTATGGACATTCATGTCGTTAATTCCACTTCGTCCAGTGACACTTTCTCTAACAGTGACAGTGATCGTCCCACAAAAACTGTGCGTCGACGTCGCCGGAAATCACGTCACTTAGCAAGTGATTCTGTACCAGTGTCTGTTCCAATTGCACAAAACAGTCGCTCTTGTCGTCAGCAGAACAATAAACTTTTTGTGGACTTAGACTTTGAAGGCAAAGTGATACCATTCCAGCTCGATACCGGAGCTGCAGTTTCATTGCTCAATCACGACACATACAAACAACTGGGCGCACCTCCGTTGCGTGCCGCAAATGTTAAGCTAACTACATATTCCGGACAGAAAATTCCTGTGTTAGGACAGTGCAGCCTTCTTGCAACATTCAAGGGACAAACAAAACTTGTGTCATTTTACGTTCTTCGTTCTTCTTCTGCAGTGAACTTATTTGGTCTAGATTTATTTAAGTTGTTTAACATGTCTATTGTCAATCAGGTCCTATCAGTGAATCAGACTGTGCCTACAGACAGTGTTTCCCGGCTGTGTGACGAATTTGCAGACATTTTTGCACCGGGCTTAGGTTGCGCTAAAAACTATGAAGCACATTTAGAACTTAAGGTAAACGCGCAACCGAAATTTTTCAGGGCGCGCAATGTTCCCCACGCATTGCGTGATGAGGTCGCAAGAACGTTACACGATCTCGAATCACAGGGTGTAATTGAACGTGTGCAAGCTTCTCTCTGGGCCTCACCCTTAGTAATTTTGCCAAAACCTTCCGGAAAATTGAGACTTTGCGTGGACTTCAAGGCCACAGTGAATCCACAGCTAGTGACTGCTACTTTTCCTTTGCCCCGCCCGGAAGATCTTTTTGCTAAACTGTGCCCGGGAAAATATTTTTCAAAGTTGGACCTAGCCGATGCGTACTTGCAAATACCGGTGGACGACGAATCCCAGCGCGTATTGGTGGTTAACACGCATCTTGGATTGTACCGCTTCAAAAGACTGCCTTTCGGGTGTGCATCCGCCCCTGCCTTGTTTCAGCAATATTTACAAACTATTTGTGCGTCGGTCCCTACTGCAGCAAACTATCTGGACGATATAGTGATCTCCGGACAGACAGAAGAAGATCATCTTGCGAATTTACGAACATTATTTCAGGTCTTGCGGCAAAATGGTCTTCGCTTGAGGAAGGACAAATGTGTGTTTTTTGCTCGTGACTTACCATACCTGGGACATGTCATTAATGCCCAAGGCATACATCCGAGTCCAGAGCACCTCCGTGCCATACAAGACTTGCCGTCCCCTCAAAATCTCAAACAGCTACAGAGTGTGTTGGGTAAAATTAATTATTACCATAAATATGTGCGCAATGCCTCTTCCATTTCCGCTCCGCTTCATCGCTTACGCCGTAAAGGTGTTCCGTTCGTCTGGACGACGGAATGCGAACGCGCCTTTCGCCAGTTGAAATCGGCGTTGCTTTCTAATACTTGCCTTACGCCATTCGATCCCCAGAAACCCCTTTTGTTGATGGTAGATGCATCGGATTTCGGGATCGGTGCTGTGCTTGCGCACAAAGTTGGCTCCCATGATCGCCCTATTGCCTTTGCGTCCAAATTGCTCTCGTCTGCGCAAAGAAATTATTCACAGATAGAGAAAGAAGCTTTGGCTCTCGTGTTTGGTGTTACTAAGTTCCATGATTTCTTGTATGGTCGTCACTTTACCATCATCACAGACCACAAACCTTTGACGTCGCTTTTTCATCCGACCAAGCCTGTACCTCCACGTACAGCGCAGAAATTCATTCGCTGGTCTATTTTCCTCTCGCAGTACCGCTACGATATCTTGTATCGGTCCACTGCTAAGCACGGAAACGCCGATGCGTTGTCCCGTTTGCCTGTTGCTGAGGATAAAGCATTCGATTCTTCCGAACTTGCTTGCATGTTCATTGATTCGGAAACCGATGAAGTGGTCGAATCGTTTCCGATTGATTTTCGTCGTGTCGCTACAGCCACAGACGCTGACCCTGTCCTTGCTACTGTTTTACGTTTTGTTGCTACGCAATGGCCTTTGTCAAAGTCTCGGATCGAGGATCCGTTGGTTCGCCGATTTTTTGCTCACAAGGAGAGACTTTTTGTTCGACGTGGTGTTTTGTTGTTGCGTTCTGATAATGATCAGTCCAGAGTCGTGGTCCCACGTTCGTTACAGTCCTCTGTTTTACGGCTTCTTCATCAAGGACATTGGGGTATAGTGCGAACGAAACAACTTGCTCGTCAGCACTGTACTTGGTTCGGAATCGATGCTGCGATTACGAATATGTGTTCTTCGTGCCCGGCGTGTGCCGCACAACAATCCGCACCGCCGCGGAAAGTCTTTGCGTGGCCAAAAGCCACTTCCCCTTGGCAACGCTTGCACATTGATTTTGCTGGTCCATTCTGGAATGCTCGATGGTTGGTTCTGGTCGACGCCTTCAGTAATTTTCCTTTTGTTGTCCGGATGTCTTCCACGACGTCCTCCGCCACCATCCAAGCGTTGTCTGCTATCTTTTGCATTGAAGGTCTTCCGCAGACCATTGTTTCCGACAATGGCCCACAATTCATGTCCGCAGAATTTCAGTCATTCTGCCAGGCCAATGGTATTCAACATCTGACATCCGCGCCGTTTTCGCCTCAGTCCAACGGTGCCGCTGAACGATTGGTCCGGACTTTCAAGTCACAGATGTTGAAATTGAAACAGTCGCATTCTCGGGAGGACGCATTGTTGCTCTTTTTGTCTTCGTATCGCTCTCAGCCCCGAGATGGGCGCTCGCCGGCTGAGTTGCTCCACGGTCGTCCTCATCGCACCTTGATGTCTTTGCTGCATCCGCCGCATCAGGTTCCTGTGCAGCGGCAGACTCCTGCTTTTGCTCCAGGCGACGTTGTATTTTATCGCAACTATCGAGGTTCACGGCGTTGGCTCGCAGGGCGCATTCTTCGCTGCCTCGGCCGCGCGATGTATTTGGTTTTGGGGGCCTCTGGTGAGGTGCGTCGGCATCTCAATCAGCTGCGCCTCTGTCGTCGCTCGGGTTCTGCCGCTCCCCGTCTGCTTTCAGCGACGGTGCCGTCCGGTCAGCGCCCTGGGGACCCATCTACTGGCTCGCCTCATCCCCAGGTGTTACCGACGATGCCTTCCATTTTGCCCCATGGCGACGCGCCGCCGCCGCAGCAGCAGCAGCAGCAGCAGCAGCCGCCGCCGCCGCCGACCGCATTCGACGCTTCGTTGCAGCCGCCAGGCGCCTCCCAGGGTCACGCGCCGCCGATCGCTTCCCGTGACCAGCTGTCCTCCGCCATGGAACGCCCGCCCGCTCCGGACCACATGACGTCATCGCGCGTCGGCTGCCCCGACGCAATGGAAATTGATCCTGCGGTCCCTCCTGTCTCTTTACGGGCGCATACACCGCATGTTGACGTGCACCCTGGACTAGTTTTGCAGGCGTTTCCTAGCTCCCCTCGGACCGGATGGCCGGGTGCGGGTGGCACAGCCTCGCCTGTTGTTAGGCTCCCCACCTCATCGCATACGTCAACATGTGGTCCTCCCCACGGCGGGCGGAAGCCTTATTACACGACCGTTCGCCGATTTGCGGGGGAGGAATGTGGTGTCACCGCCAGACACCACACTTGCTAGGTGGTAGTTTAAATCGGCCGCGGTCCATGTAGTACATGTCGGACCCGCGTGTCGCCACTGTGATCGCAGACCTAGCGCCACCACCAAGGCAGGTCTCGTGATACGAGAGTGGACTCGACCCCAGTTGTACGAGAACCAAGCTACCGCCCAGTTGTACGCGAACCTAGCTATCGCCCAGTTGTACGAAGCCTTTCTCTCTCATTAGCCGAGAGACATAATAGCCATCAGAAGTTAATGGCTACGAACTAGCAAGGAGCCATTTGTATCAGTGCCTATAGCTTCGAGTATTCAAGAGAGATGTATTCCAAGGAATCAATAAAAGATAAGTAAAAAGTATCTACATACTTTTCTTCTTATTCATTCATAAGTTCTCATGTTCCAGACTTCACGCCCGTCTGCATTAGTCTAGCGTGCCTTTCTTTTGGCTACTACCGTGTGGCGTAACAGTCTTGTTAC
This sequence comes from Schistocerca piceifrons, assembly GCF_021461385.2. NCBI lineage: Eukaryota > Metazoa > Arthropoda > Insecta > Orthoptera > Acrididae > Schistocerca > Schistocerca piceifrons. The sequence continues at coordinate 139,074,183 of NC_060144.1, forward strand.
GTCACTACAAGAACTACTTAAACCTAACTAACCTAAGGACATCACACAGATCCATGCCCGAGGGAGGATTCGAACCTGCGACGTAGCGGTCGCGCGGTTCCAGACTGAAGCGCCTAGAACTGCTCGGCCACACCGGTCGGCTCACGGATTTACTTCAGACTTCGTAGGCCTTTAGTAGGCCATTAAAACAACGCAATGTGGGTGTAGTAGAGTGTACTACTCAGGCGAATCGGAGAACATCTTACGAGAGGTTTTACATTTCTATTATGTAATTGATGTATCTGAGCAAAAGGTGCCGTACGTAAGGGGTCATTGTAATCAAGTGGTAGCCGGTACGGTAGCTCAGCTTGTTCGGTAAGTTTACCAGTCCTCTGTAATCAAAAGCCGAGTGAGCAGACCAACGATGAACCTGAGCGGTTGTCATGGGACGTCCCACCCGAACAATAACGAACAAAATGCGATAAAAAAAGTGGTTGACGTTCGCGCTGTGCGAGAGGGCCGTGGAAGAGACGACGGTTCGAATCCCTCTAAAACTTGTTTTTCAGTAATATACTGAAAAAACCATGTTCATTTTCATGAACTTGTAGAGAATTTCACTAGTTATTTGAGTATTTACTATTTGTAATTAAATTTTCAGGGACGAGGGTCAGGCTTGGAAAGCCCAAGTCAAATCTCGATGAATAATTATGCGAATGACGTTATTCATAATATCAGTAATATATTAAGTCACAGTGTGCAAGACCAGAAGAGTAAAGTACAAATACTCGTCGGATGTGCTCTCGACATCACACGTTGCAGGATATTATTTTTCATGCAGACATAGAAAACAATTTGAAACTTCATGCAAAAAACATGTGTTTCTTCATTATATTACCTCTAAAATATCGTAAAAATAAGTAATAAGATCAGTGATGTGAAAAATAGATTAATAATCAAATTTGAGCGGGAGTCGAACCGTCCCCTCATACACGTTCGTGCTACGAAGCTCAAACGCTAATCACTTGACCACCACGAACTGTAACGGCTTGCACCTACGCACAGATAATAACCCACATAATATACGCGTAAAACGTCTCTTGCGATTTTCTTGGAATTGCCAGTGTACTGCTCCCTACTGCTAGCACATTACGTTGTTTTAATGGCCTACTAAATGTGTACAAAGTTTGAAGTTAATCTGTGATCCCAACGTCGTGGCCTGCCCTTGTCAGTTACACTCAGGATTGAAACTTCCTAACAGATTAAAATTGTGTGCTGGACCGTGACTTAAAACTGTAATCTTTGCCTTTCGCGTACACGACTCACGACACGTCACCACAGCTTTATTTCCGCCAGTATCTCATCTCCCATCTTCCAAACTTCACAGATCGTCCCCACAGCTTTATTTCCGCCAGTATCTCATCTCCCATCTTCCAAACTTCACAGATGTTCAAACAACTGGTGGCAGCGTTCCTAGAAGGAGGATGTTCCAGAAACATTGATTATCCACAGACTGGCGGACTGTTTCAAGATATGCATGTGAAGGACTGTCGCTCGCCGCTGTCACTGACGTCCTCTGCCGTCTTCGATTAGAGAAAGAAGTGAAAATCACAGGGCTCCTTGCGTGATCTAGTCATAACACGATACACGCTATAACGGATCTTCTTCTTGATGATTTGGTTTGATTTGTACTTGGCCTCGGCTAAAACTCGGCGACAGTCGGCAGAGTGTTGAGATCGTTATCAAGTTACGAAGACGACGTTACACAAAATAACAGTGCTGAACCGAAATGTCGACGTGCGTGAGATATTTACTTCACCAAGAATCGTAATTAATCGTTCGTAATCGATGTTTAACTGATTAATGACGAAGTATTAATGATAAAACCAATACAATCACATCCACAACAAATTCCCTACAAGCTGGTCGTAATTTCAAGTATCTAAGAAATCGTAACAGTGGGCTTGTTATTTGAGTCAAAGATTCTACACAAGCACCGAGAGCTACAGTCTATTATCGCTGCGCGTAATTATTACTCGGGAGTTTCATGTCAATAATTTGATAGAATTTTAAATCACAAATGCACGACTTGGCTCAAGAGGGTGTTTTATTGCACAATATCAGTCACTTCCTAACCGAGCCTTAAGAAGAAAACTTTCCTGGGTGTTGGGGGGATTTAAATTAGATGCTTCAGACCTACCACTCAAGTTCCATAAACCACTGGCTATTATGAATGAAAATTGTCTATCAGTGTTCTTTGCCTAAATCACTGTCTAAGTAATGTTTAGTTCAATTATCTAGTTAAAAGTTCACTTTATTCTAGTAGGTAAAAGTCCTCCGTTCGAAATCTAATGCCGTGATATTTGAAGTCAGAAGATCGTATTACTGCGTCATAATAGACCGCAATTATTCAATCTCAAAAACAATCTAAGCGCGCCTACATGTACGAGCATTCAAATATATGACCTGCTTCGGCTAACTCTCCTAACGTAGTGACAATGCATTGAATTATACTTAGTCATTACTCACGATTCCCAAAGAGTACTCACACGGAGTATTCTTTGGGATCATTGGTTCTACTTTGCGAATGTTAATTTATGCTAATTTTGCGATTTATTATGATTCTGATTTTAATTTTACTGAAATTTAATCTTTCTTTCGTAGATTGCTACATTGTCAAGTCTTAGATTCCTGATTTAATTACTTGTTATTGTCCTAATAGTAGCGATAAATGGAACTTCGTTCGCTTATTCACTTTTCTGGGAATATGGGACTTGGGGGGAAATCTTTGGGGTATTGGGAGCTAATTTTCGATTTTTATTTCTCGTCCGAGGAAGTGGTATTACAACGCCTATTTCCACAAATTATTTAATAACAGTGCAAGTGGGCTGCTTCTGTGTTGGCAGCGCTGTGTAGCGCTTCTTTGCATTGGATCTCTGACTGCGCTTTCTTTGTAAGAGACTCTGTGGCTGGTAGGACTCGTGTTGGAAGTTAATCGCCAGTAGTATTGGACAGTCGGTAGTTAGTCGCCAGCAGTGATGGAAGTACTGTTGGGCAGTTGGAGGTGAATGGCCTGCAGTGATGGATGTTAGATGTGAGATGTTAGCATTGGTGGAGGGTAGAGTCTGAAGTGTTAGCGTAGGCTAACGATCTGTACATGTTCGACTTGGGGAATGAATATTATTCATGATTATATACCTTTGTATTAGAAGTCAATGACGATTTATATTCGTGTCTGAACTGGATGTCACATTATTAAGGTAAATGGAAATGCCGTGTGGCTAGGGCCTCCCGTCGGGTAGACCGTCCGCCTGGTGCAAGTCTTTCAAGTTGACGCCACTTCGGCGACTTGAGTGTCGATGGGGGTGAAATCATGATGAAGACAACACAACACCGAGTCCCTGAGTGGACAAAATCTCCCACCCAGCCGGGAATCGAACCCCGGGCCGTTAGGTATGACATCCCGTCGCGCTGGCCACTCAGCTACCAGGGGCGGACATTACTAAGGTTAAAAAAAAATACATTATTTGGTTTCCACAAAATCTTTCCTTTGCTAACCACATGCCTATTAGTAGTTAGTGGCTTTAGTAGTTAGAATCTTTTATTTAGCTGGCCGTATTGACGCTCGCTGTATTGCAGTAGTTCGCGTAATGATTTTTGTGAGGTAAGTGCTTAATGAAATGTATAGGTCATTGCTAGGGTTTCTTTTAAGTCAGGGCCGCCCTTTTGAATTAATTATTTGTAGTCAGGTTATCTATTTTTGAGCAGTCAGATTGCGTTGCGCTAGGATATTGTGGGTCTCAGTCATTCAGCAATTTAAGTACAGACCCACACATTTAAATAAAGAAGTTTCAACGGAATCCCAAAAAGATTTTATCATACTACAGTAAGTTTCCTGTGGAGATATTATATTCGATAATAGAAGATTTGGTCGATTCCGAAAACGAGTACAGCGCTGACGCTATGTGGAGAGTTCTTTCATAGTGCGCGTGTTCTGGCCTATAACAGCCATACCATACTAGCAAGGTATTTTGTTAATGTCAGCCTTCCGCAATAACGAATTGTCGTTCAATGATAGCAGGAAGTCTGAATGGTGGGAGTAAAACCACTTTCACATAAAATTCACGGAACAGTCTTGCTTTCTTAATCGAAATATTACCAACGAACGGAAGAAAAGCTAGCGATTTAGCCTTTGTCTCTCCTCCTTATCCACTTCCTGTTCTCCGTTTCAATCAGAAGTGCCCTGTTAATCTTCCAAGTAGTACAGTATATCCATCTTCATAAAATTCTGACTTTAGGTGGGCGTGCTCTTTAGACAAGCTGTTTGGATGTGAAACTGTTAGAGCTCCGTAGGCAAGCTCCGTGTGAAAGTGCAACTCGACGATTGTAAACAGAAATCGGCATCAGGGGGCTTACGAAAAACTGAATGCGCCACTTTCAGGAATGGCAGGAAACAATAATTTATTTCTTTTTTCATAGTGAATCGAATGTTCTTATGAACTGAGTTTAGGTGATGTAAGAGGGCCGTTAATTTATCTTGTCCAAGAGGCCACACTATGAGAGTATCTTTATTTCTGTGTCTCAAGTACGCTTCCATGCAGAACGCCGTTTATTCGGTACGTCTGCAAACAGCTCTCACTGAAACAGGGAGCAGATCTATTTAGAAAAGATGAACATGCACTGCATGTTAAATAGTTGCGTCAGTCACAAAGCATTGTTCAAATGTGTGTGAAATCTTATGGGACTTAACTGCTAAGGTCATCAGTCCCTAACCTTACACACTACTTAACCTAAATTATCCTAAGTACAAACACACACACACCCAAGCCCGAGGGAGGATTCGAACCTCCGCCGGGACCAGACGCACAGTCCATGACTGCAGCGCCTAGACCGCTCGGCTAATCACACGCGGCACAAAGCATTGTATCACAAACTCTCTACCGCTGAAAGGACGCGCTACTTCCGCCATTTTGAGAGCTGTGCGATCAGTTCGTTGCAGCACCATAATCAATCACACGTATTTCTTCCTGTAAGGCGTTCCAAGGAGGAGAAAACTCGAGGACAAAGCCAAATAATGCGATACTAGCTGTAGTGACTTTCTTAAAAATTACATGGTTCCTTATTTCTTTCTCTTTGTTCTATTTAAATCTAGAAGGTTGGCTTATGTTTCTTCAGTATTCAAATATAATAATTTCTCACGAAGCAGCTGTAAATGTCACTTAATGCTATAACTGTACACAGCTATAATTTTGTGTGATAAAAGAAACACTGGAGGGCCGATACGATTTCCAATAAAGTAGCAATTTTCTTTCCAAAGTGCTTTAAAGCGTGAAGATTATTTAGAATTTCGTTATGAGAATCTTATCTCCTTGGTCTTTTTTATTCTCACTTCATTACTACAAACTAGGCGTCAGCTTTGTTCTAACGACGTAAGGTCAGCAGTCCACATTTGCCGCGCATGTGTGGGTCTGAGACTGAAACGAATGACGCTGGACAGGTACGGGCTGCGGAGGGGGACTCGCTGCTCTCAGATGGACTGGTGGGAGGAGCGGGGTAGTGGTGGGAGGGGGAGGGGCTGGGAGGATGGGGGGGGGGGGCGTGAGAGTCTGCGAGTCACAGCGAGAGCTGGTGCTCGCATTCGCATGTGCCCGGCCCAGCTTTGTACAGGGTATTTGACTATACAGTTATAAAAGAAAGAAGTAAATAATGGAAAACGAAACAAGCAAATAACCCTTGTAAACTAGTAGTTCTCCCAGTACGATGTATACGCACCTCCAGTCATGCCACTGATTGTCTGAAGCTGCGTCGGATGATGTTTCTTATAGTGAAAGGATGCGTAGTGGCAAAGGCATGACGGTACACCGTCATACTTTCATGTGGCTGGTCGGAGGCACTTCAGAATGTAAAACGCACGTGTCGCCCAGAGCTAAGGACGCTGCGCAACGAGAGTGGCGCATTGCATGAGGAGAGCACGTGTCCTGGCTTCCTTCAGGTGTACCTCTGCTGCGGTACGGATAACAACAGGTGCATCACAGGCGGCGTGTGGAACAGCTTGGAAACTGGGTCCGTACTTCGGAGCTGAAGTACACGAGACTGTACGGTTCTTGTGAGCGAAACATTTAAATTGACCACAGGTTCGGCGTGAAATTTTGGTGGTACGTGAAGCATATGTAAAGTCGATTCCAACCGTAGTGAAACGGTGCCAACAGCTTGACCAAACCGGCATGCACGTGCGTGATGCTGGTCGCGAAGGAAAGCTCATCGATAACAGACGACAATGTCCAAGTAACGTTTCCGGCGAGTTGAAAGGACTTATGGTAGAAAAGGGATTTCTCAGCGCTGAGCACGTTCAATACAGCCGTTCTCGAAGGGCTCCATGACCAACGAGCGGATTTCTATCGTCATGGAACTGAACGACTGGTAGAACGTTCCTAACGTTGTTTACGGAAACTTGGGGATTGTGTTGAAACATAGTGTTGTGGATTGGCAAGACAGCCAACCCACTATGAGAGGAAGCCGAAAGGCACGCGTTTTAGCTCACGCAGGCTGGCGTGAGGTCTGGAACAGGTCAAGGAAATGAGACTAGCAAAAAAGGACGTAGCTGCGGAATACTTAACTTTAATCCATAAATGGTGAACATCGCTCTTGACGGTACATGTTTTACAGCATCAATAGTAACTGGTAATGGCGCCTTGCTAGGTCGTGGCAAAATGACGTAGCTGAAGGCTATGCTATCGTCTCGGCAAATGGGAGCGTATTTTGTCAGTGAACCATCGCTAGCAAAGTCGGCTGTACAACTGGGGCGAGTGCTAGGAAGTCTCTCTAGACCTGCCGTGTGGCGGCGCTCGGTCTGCAATCACTGATAGTGGCGACACGCGGGTCCGACGTATACTAACGGACCGCGGCCGATTTAAAGGCTACCACCTAGCAAGTGTGGTGTCTGGCGGTGACACCACACGTAGTGTCATTTATCTGTATAACTTTGAAGCGTAGTGCAATATTGCCATAATAAAGAGTAACTTACTTTTTGAAGTCTCGTCATAGCACGAATGTCCGACAGTAAGTGTATACAGTATATACGGTTCTGCACAGTCAGTGGCGTAAAACCATCGATAAACAAAGACTTTGAACATAAGTTGCTAAGACAGAATATTCATAATTTCTGGGTGTGTGCATTGATGAGAAATTGAATTGGAAGGAACACATCGACGATGTGCTGAAACGTTTAGTTGTAGCTACTTATGATATTAGGGTTATTGCAAACTGTGGTGATAAACATATCAGTAAATTAGCCTACAATGCCTATTTTCAGTACTGCTTTCATATGGTAACATATTTTGGGGAAATTCATCATTAAAAGTATTCATTGAAATTTTAGATATGAAGTAGTAATCGTATAGGCAAAACTTACGTCAAACTCACATGTTCCACGTCATTACGAAATCTTGTATTTATGATCTATGGAACAAGTATTAATATAATGTGACGTATTGGTCGTGGGTCACCATTGTCATGGTGTACCAGGTCCTCCGATTTTAATGGATATTTTTGTGTTGAGATATTAAAATATTGCAGCCCTGATGATAGGGTCTATGAACTCCGGGAATGCATTCTGGAAAGTTATAAATGCGATCTCAACACACCTCCGACTTTTGTACGTGTCAACGAAGAGACGTACTGAATCCTGCGTTCACAAGAATGGTGGTCATTTGTATACTTCTTGCAATGTCTTTGTCCTCAAGTGCAAACCCACAGGTAAAATCTTGTAGGATGTGAGGCTGCGCCATGTTTGTCCAGTTACTTCTGTTCTATCGACGCTTCGTCCCCTCTCCTGGAATCTCCATCCGGATCTTTTGATGTTCGCGGTTACCTGTACACTGTCATGACCGACTGTGACTTACAAGATGGAGTTTTCTCGTGCTTACGAACAAGTAGGGTTACTACAGAAAACTTCTGGCCACTACTGCTGGCCCACCGCCATTGGATAGAAAGCGAAGTAGGCAGATGATGAAAGGGAAATGCTTGTCAAACCATTATTGTCTAGCCGTAGACGCGACTTCTTGGTCGTTGTTTGTATTCATCGGGCACCGTGGCTGCGCACTTTACTTCCTCGATGGCGGGAAGCCATAAATCGAGAGGCTTGTATCCGTCTTTTCTATTGTAGTTACATCGTACTCGTGAATCTCAATCACTTCACGGACTTTTCAACTATAAAATTTAGTGTCCTTAGCAGCACACGTACATTGTCGAAATCAACGACTTGGTTCAAGTGGCTCTGAGCACTATGGGACTTAACATCTGAGGTCATCAGTCCCCTAGAACTTAGAACTACTTAAACCGAACTAACCTAAGGACATCACACACATCCATGCCCGAGGCAGGATTCGAGCCTGCGACCGTAGCGGTCGCGTGGTTCCAGACTGTAGCGCCTAGAACCGCTCGGCCACCCCGGCCGGCTCAACGACTTGGCTCCATTTCTCCTGATGTTCCGCTACCGCACATTCGCACTGTATTTTAACGAATGGTTTCCGTGTGCCCAATCCCTCCACAATGGTTTTTCCGCTCTCTCCCAGTGCAATGTACAACCCTACGGCAGTTATACAACAAAAGTGCGGGAGAGAGTCTAAGTGTTTACGTTTAAATTGTGCATAATGTCGAATCGTGTTAGGCAACAGTCTAAGTACATTGTGTATAATTGTATAATTTTTGAAAGCGCTGCAAAACTGCCAAGAAAAAGTTTGTGGATTTTTCAGAGATACACAAAAGACAACGGCAGAAGCATGTCAGATCTCGGTAAGAACTACTTTAAGAACAGTGCAATGCATCTGTGAGGAAGCCAATAAAAGGATAATCGAAAATGAAGATGCCCTAGGGCCAAGCTTTTTCTCTCCAAGAAAAAACGTTACAGGCCAAAAACATATCACAGTGTTAGACGATTTCAAGAAAGACGTAATCCGTGGCTCAGTTCTGGAATTTTGTGATAATGGTGAAATTAAGATAGACTTTGCTGGAGGAATTAATTCGTCACATAAAATTTTAAGAAAACTTGGCTTTAGATACTTAAAAGCTAATGACGGTCGGAGATTTTTTATGGAGAGGAAAGGTATTGTAGCCGCAAGAGCCTCATTTTTGAGAAGAATACATGAGATAAGGAAATAAGATCATCCTTGTCTTATTAATTACATGTAACAACAACATTTTTAGAGGAACTTTCAGCCTACTAACAAAATTCATTCCTTTGCCCGGGATTGAGAGGGCTTCTTCATCGAGTACCTCTAGTGATTAATTCACCGCTACTCGTTTTGGATCCAGAATGGTGTCTTTTTTGTGTACTTTATCAGTCACTCTCTTAAACTTCTCTTTTCCTCAATTGCAATGAATTTTCTGCATGATTGAACCTTATTCTGTCGACATTACACCTCCCATTCTTGAGGTGACGGAACTGACGCCAGTGAAAAATGTAAATCAAATGAAACGGAGCAAACATAATTAAAGTCCCTGCGTGTTTGCTGTACCGTACCATGAAGAAGTGCTTGACTAGCCATTTCGCAGGTTGAGCCAAAAGTCACGAAGGGGTTATAACTGTGAATAAATTTTTTTGTTTATTCTTACCTTATATCTATTGCTTCAGATACTGACAAAGGAAGAACAAGAGACTGTCCTTCGAAAAATTCAGCGCTAATGTTAAATAAAACTTAAATTCATAATTTTAAGACATCCCAACACAAAAACCACTAAAAATTAAAAAAGTATTGCCCCTTTAAGTTTATTATGTTTTTGTGGTCTTCAGTCCGAAGGCTGGTTTGATGCAGCTCTCCATGCTTCTCTATACTGTGTGAGCCTCTTCATGTGCAATAACTACTGCAACCTACTTCTTTCTGAATCTTCTTACTATAGTCATCGCTTGGTCTCCCTCTGTAATAGCCATAAAAAGCGAGAAACGTACGATCGATTTTTCTCAGCTGTTAAAAGGAACGTACCTGGATGGAATCCTATGGCTATCATCATGAATTTTGAAGCTGCAATCATCCAGTCAGTAACACATTTGTTTCCTGATGCAAAGATTAATGGCTGCAACTACCATTTCAATCAGTGCTTGTGGAGGCAAGTGCAGAATTGCGGCCTTGTTGCTGCCTACAAGGACAGCGAAGAAATTTTCACATAAGGTTGTGTTCCGCTTTGGCTCACATTCCCCTGGACATGTTAGATGTTGGGTGGCTATGCATTCAGGAGAGCACGCCAGATAATGAAAAACTCCAGTATTTTTACGACTGTTTTGTTGAACAGTGGCTGGATAATGAAGACAATGCAAGAGATATATGGAACTGCGCAGGAAGGCATCACCGCACCAACAATGTTTCTGAAGCATGGAACCGGAGAACAAATACATTAATTTGTAAGGTGCATCCAAATTTTTACTCCTTTGTAAAAATTCTCAGAGAAGACGCAGAATATCATGGGCACCAATTTGACCGACTAGTTTTATATCTACGTGGGAAAAGAAGGAAGAAGTCCGCAATTAAGACGTATGAGATAATTTCTAAGACCCTTACAAGACTCCAAGTTGACGGCAATATAAAAACATTTCTTACTTGCGTGGCCTATGCACAGAAATTACAATGAAAAGGAAATGGATGAAGCTACAGCAACACTTGTAAATATTGAAAAGGGGTTCAGTTCACGCCAATAGCCCTATTGTAAAAATTGTAAATAGATAATCATCCTGTAAATATTGTAAATAATAATAATGCGGGACGAAGAGAGACTACCTCCTCGTGGTGTTCCCTGGAAACGACACAAAGTCGGCTAAATGTCTCTTGCAAATTGTAAAAGATTCACTAATGAAGTCTGAAAAGTCATAGCTTTTCTAACAATCACAACCATCATTTCTGTGTAGAGAATTTTAGAAAAATGTCTGTTCGAGTGGATGATGAATACATCTTGTTTCAATACATAAACTGCATTCCTTAACGCTAATTGCTAGCAGGACACACATTAGACCTCAGTACACTTCCTTGCGTGGTACGAGAAAATTGAGGTTTATTTCGAAACAATTAAAGAAAAAGTTTCTATGGTAAAACGTTACTACTCCTATCATATCAAATTTTGGGTGACGGGTTCTAAGATGGAAAACATTTTCGGTTTCTATAGTTATGTAAAATACATAGTGAAGTATGAGATTGAGCGAAAATTATGCCCTATGTAAGATTAATCAGAACAAAAATTCCAATGAAAAAGGTCTTACGCATAACTGTGCTGCAACTAATGGTTGACATGATATCGTGGGGGCAAAATCAGCTCCGCTTTCTAATTTCACTAAGGACACTCTTCCTTGCCCAAAAAAAAAAAAAAAAAAAAAATCTGAAATAATGTAAGCCGGCTACACAGGAGGAGTGTGAATGTCCCTCGGCAGTTGCCCGGGCCGGCACAAGCCGAGGGCTCAACCACACTAAGCGGCAGCAGGTAATGTTCGAGCAGGTAGTGGCGCAGCATTTGCGACACACCCTGTGCCGGTCCCTCAGCATCGCGGATTTCTCACAAGTGTCGCCACATTCCATTTTCTCACAAGTGTTTATAACTCGTGCCAGCATGAGGTGGAGCTTTAGCAAGTGCGGCGACCCGAACGGGCGGTCGCGTCAGGGCAGGCGTCGCTGACCATTGTGTCTACACCATAAGTTTCTCAGAGTAAATTGATTAACACTTAGACTCAAAAGATTTGAAATTGGTATTTTCATATTTACCTACGTTGCCTAGGTAGCTTACTTGTATTTGAATTTCGTAATTCGTTTGTAGATATTATTTGCTGCTATTCCGTTTATATTGTATTTACTTAGCACTCCCCAGACTTTTATTACACTTAAAGGGAAAATATATACTTTTTACTGGTTTTTGTGCCACGGTTTCTTTTCGAATTTTGAATTTAATTTTTATTTCGTGTTTTTTAAACTATATCTTACTAGTACACACGGTACGATTCACACAAATACAGGGTGACAGAAAAACAGCAATCACGCAAATACAGGGTGACACAGAAAAATGGGAACATTTCCACAATCCAATAAAACTAGAAGTGATGAAGGAAAGAAATTGCATTCGTAGTAATTGAAACCTTACAACTTTACCATTTACGAAACATTTATGGCATTTACCATCTTTTAAAAATTACGTTCTTTACGTGGCTTCCACCTATACGTATACATTCGTGAAATCTGCTGTTGAGATTCATCATTGACAGCTGCAAATTCGCAGCTGGGATCTGTGAATTGCATCCCGAATTCTATGTTTAAGTCATCCAAAGTTCTTGGTCAAGTCGTGTAGACTTAGCTCTTGAGGTAGCCCCACAACGAAAAATCCAGACCGATAAATCTGGCGATCTTGGGGGTCAGGGAATGCTACCGATTCGCGAGATCAACAATTCTCACACATATGCCATTGATTGTCGTGCAGTGTGTAATGTCGTTCCGTCCTGTTGAAACCAGGCTTCTTGAACTGTTGGAAAGTTGTTCAATGCAGGTGTAACGAAAGTTCGTAACATCTCCACATAACGATCGCCATTGGCAGTTATGTTCCCCTGTTCATTTGCAAAAAAATGGCGATCCGATAATCCCATGTGATGAAGCACCACACCATACTGTCACTTTACTAGCGTGTAAAGAGCGCTCATGAATGTCATTAGGATTTGTATTTGCTCAGCAACGGTAGTTCTGTTTATTCACATAACCTGTGAGATGAAAATGGCCTCATCTGAGATCCACAGCCGGCCGCGGTGGCCGAGCGGTTCTAGGCGCTTCAGTCCGGAACCGCGCGACTGCTACGGTCGTAGGTTCGAATCCAGCCTCGGCCATGTATGTGTGTGATGTCCTTAGGTTAGCTAGGTTTAAGTAGTTCCACGATCTAGGGGACTGATGACCTCAGATGTTAAGTCCCATAGTGCTCAGAGCCATTTGAACCATTTTACATCTACATTTATACTCCGCAGCCCACTCAACGGTGTGTGGCGGGGGGCACTTTACGTGTCACTGTCATTACCTCCCTTTCCTGTTCCAGTTACGTATGGTTCGCGGGAAGAACGACCGCCGGAAAGCCTCCGTACGCGCTCGAATCTCTCTAATTTTATATTTGTGATCTCCTCGGGAGGTATAAGTAGGGGGAAGCAATATATTCGATACCTCATCCAGAAACCTGGCGAACAAGCTACACCGCGATGCAGAGCGCCTCTCTCGCAGAGTCTGCCACTTGAGTTTGCTAAACATCTCCGTAACGCTATCATCCTTACCAAACAACCCTGTGACGAAACGCGTCGCTCTTCTTTGGATCTTCTCTATCTCCTCCGTCAACCCAACCTGGTACGGATCCCACAGTGATGAGCAATACTCAAGTATAGGTCGAACGAGTGTTTTGTAAGCCACCTCCTTTGTTGATGGACTACATTTTCTAAGGACTCTCCCAATGAATCTCAAACTGGTACCCGCCTTACCAACAATTAATTTTATATGATCATTCCACTTCAAATCGTTCCGTACGCATACTCCTAGATATTTTACAGCAGTAACTGGTACCAGTGTTTGTTCCGCTATCATATAATCTTACAATAAAGGAGCCTTCTTTCTATGTATTCGCAATACATTACATTTGTCTATGTTAAGGGTCAGTTGCCACTCCCTGCACCAAGTGCCTATCCGCTGCAGATCTTCCTGCATTTCGCTGCAATTTTCTAATGCTGCAACTTCTCAGTATACTACAGCATCATCCGCGAAAAGCCGGAACTTGTTTAGAAATTCATCGTCATTGTTTATTTTCGTTATCATTTGTTGACGGAATTCTGATCGTAACCGGAAATCGTTGTCCTTCAATTGTTGCACCATCTGTAGTTTGTCCAGATCAGGCGACTTGTCACAGTCCGAGCGGCTCACCCCGTCGGAGGTTCGAGTCGTCTCTCAAGCATGTGTGTGTGTGTGTGTGTGTGTGTGTGTGTGTGTGTGTGTGTGTGTGTGTGTTGTCTTTAGCGTAAGTTAGTTTAAGTTAGAGTAAGTGGTGCACAAGCTTGGGCACCGATGACCTCAGCAGTTTGGTCCCATAAGACCTTACGACAAATATTTGAAATTTTAAATCAAGATGAAGAAGTATGCGAACACTCTCCCGGGACATTCCAACCACTGCTGCTTCCTTGCGAATTGAACGCTGTGGGTTCTGTAAGACAAACTCGGTACGACATCAATGTTCGCTGGAGGACGCATACTTCTTCGTCGTCCTATTGGTTTCTTCTTGAGGGCAGATCCGGTCTCGTCAAAGTTATTAATCCAACATTTTATCGCGTGCTTCGACGGAACGGCATCAAGACGTCTGATATGGCGCGCGCCGCTGTCCTGTGATCTTGTTCAGAGAGCGCACTGTAATCGATTATAGTTCGCTGTTCTGGTGCGGGTGGCGCTCCGGTGGCGATTGGCTATGACGTCGCTGGCGTGTGTTTGCGGTGGCAGGCGGAAAGCGAGAGAGTAGTTGGTTTTCCGGGGATTGCACGGAACGTGAAGTTCGCTCTGCCTGACTTGCTGGTGACTAGCGCTAAGATTGTTGTGCCTCGCAGTATGAGCTGAGTGGTCTGGGGCGGAGGCGACTCGCCGCTGTGCTGGCCATGCGGTGGTGGTTAATTGGAGTCGGCGTACTTGTTCTTCCTGCCTGTCTGATGTGGAGGTCCGGTGGAGTCCTGTGATTCTCTGGCCCGGAGACAACTAGTTGCTGAATTTTGGAGTCGTCTTCCAGGTTAGGGTGTGGTTTCGGTTGACTCTTCAAATTTTCCCCTGGAAGCTCCAGCAGCGGTTTCTGAACTTTTCTGATGTGGGACAATGTTGTCGGAACTTTTTGCTGTGTGTGTGGCTCGTACGATATTTGTTGGTACTAGTTTATTTGCTCAACTGGAGTCCTGCCCGGAATTACGTTCATGTATGGTACATTTGGCAGTCGATGTGTTAGGTAAAGTCTGCCTAAGAAGGGCGGTTTTGTACAGTATATACATAGTGAATTACTGCTGCTTGGTATATGTGGTCTTCTGGGACCTGAACAACACGATCTAGTTAATTTGGTTGTGTAACAGCATTTAGTGGTATGTGCTGTATTTTTTTACTGTGTTATTATTAACTTGGTGAAATAATCGCGTTGGTGTCGTTAAGGCACTTCTAAGACTGTGGTTTGACTGTTCATGTACGCTTGGCTTTTATTGTTTCGTTTAAAGAAGCGAGAATTGTTTGAGATCTGCGTGTTTTGACTTCCGGCGCTTATTAAGAGCGCCCGAGTTAACGGCGTCGTGGTTATCATGTGCTGTCGGGATGTTATACTGTATTTTTTAATTTTATCTTGTGTTGATATTATCTGTCGTGTGTTACAGAACATAAACAAGGTGCGTAAGTGATGGGCAGTTGTGGGACGCATGTCGGGGAGCTCTCAGCGGTTTATTTCTCGGACCGTTTTTTAGTGGGAAGGCTCCGAAGTGTTGAGAACTCGCTTGTCTGTGATTGCGTTGGGAGTTGACCTCGCCCTTTGGTTGTCTCAAATTGTTAGTTTGTAATTATATTTATTGGTTGTGTGTTGCGCTTCTTTCAATTTATGGTGCCAAGCGCCATTATCTTTCTCAAGGTTTTTTATATAAATCATTTTAAATTGTAATGCCAAGTTAACGCATTATTGGATTTTGTCTTTTGGGTAAACTCTAAAAGTACAATTGTAAAAGGTTCTCGATTTTATGGTGGCGAGCCGTCGTTATTGTTTTTAAAGCTCACTCTTTAAACATTTGTAAAGTTTTGTAAGTTATATGAATTTGTTGTTATTTAATAGAGTTTAGTATTGGCAATTTAATAAATTGTGTACAGAGTCTGCTGTTTGGATATTATTGGTTGGAACTCTTTGGATGTTGTTGTTGTTCTGGTCTTCAGTCCTGAGACTGGTTTGATGCAGCTCTCCATGCTACTCTATCCTGTGCAAGCTTCCTCATCTCCCAGTACCTACTGCAACCTACATCCTTCTGAATCTGCTTAGTGTATTAATCTCTTGGTCTCCCTCTACGATTTTTACCCTCCACGCTGCCCTCTAATACTAAATTGGTGATCCCTCGATGTCTCAGAACATGTCCTACCAACCGATCCCTCCTTCTAGTCAAGTTGTGCACAAGCTCCTCTTCTCCCAATTCTATTCAATACCTCCTCATTAGTTATGTGATCAACCCATCTAATCTTCAGCATTCTTCTGTAGCACACAATTCAAAAGCTTCTACTCTCTTCTTGTCTAAACTATTTATCGTCCACATTTCACTTCCATACATGGTTACACTCCATACAAATACTTTCAGAAACAACTTCCTGACACTTAAATCTATACTCGATGTTAACAAATTTCTCCTCTTCAGAAATGCCTTCCTTGCCATTGCCAGTCTACATTTTATATCCTCTCTACCTTGACCATCAGTCATTTTGCTCCCCAAATAGCAAAACTCATTTACTACTTTAAGCGTCTCATTTGCTAAGCTAATTCCCTCAGCATCACCTGATTTAATTGGACTACATTCCATTATCCTCGTTTTGCTTTTGTTGATGTTTATGTTATATCCTCGTTTCAAGACACTGTCCATTTCGTTCAACTGCTCTTCCAGGTCCTTTGCTGTCTCTGCCAGAATTACAATGTCATCGGCGAACCTCAAAGTTTTTAATTCTTCTCCATGGATTTTAATACGTACTCCGAACTTTTCTTTTGTTCCCTTTACTGCTTGCTCAATATACAGATTGAATAACATCGGGGATAGGCTACAACCCTGTCTCACTCCCTTCCCAACCACTGCTTCCCTTTCATACCCCTCGACTCTTATAACTGCCGTCTAGTTTCTGTACAAATTGTAAATAGCCTTTCGCACCCGGTGTTTTACCCCTGCCACCTTCAGAATTTGAAAGAGAGTATTCCAGTCAACATTGTCAAAAGCTTTCTCTAAGTCTACAAATGCTAGAAACGTATGTTTGCCTTCCTTAATCTAGCTTCTACGATAAGTCGTATGGTCAGTATTGCCTCAGGTGTTCCAACATTTCTACGGAATCCAAACTGATTTTCCCCGAGGTCGGCTTCTACCAGTTTTTCCATTCGTCTGTAAAGGTTTCGGGCTAGTATTTTGCATCCGTGACTTATTAAAATGATTGTTACGTAATTTTCACATCTGTCAGCACCTGCTTTCTTTGGGATTGGAATTATGATAGTTGTCCTATATGAATACACATTTCAACGTTCTAAATTATAAAAACGTCGAAACTCCCTCTGCGCCGCCACCAAACCATCAATGTTTTTATAAAACATATTTAGGGTTAACGCACGCTGTTGTCCGTTCCACTGATCCATGATTACTGAACAGGCGGACTGTTTACTCGCTGTCACTAACCCGCAATGCTGCACCTGTCCATGGCTGCCACTACACATTTCAATACGAAACTGGGAAGCGAGATCTTTTCACTTATGCGATTTACAGGTTTCTTTTCTAAATTCATACATACATTCATTGACTATGTTTCAGGTATGTTTAGCTAATTTAGGTAACGCAAACAACAAGCAGTGGCGACTATCCTAAATCAAGTCGGAAGAAAACGGGCTGCCACTGCGCTCTCTCGCAACAGACTGCCTAAACTATTAGGACAATATCATTTCATTCAGTACTGAATTGTAGACATCAAAAAGAACCACAAAGAAGTCTGCGACAGCATGTGTTTATCTATTACAGTTCAGTCACAATCGCTGGTTTCTTGCGTTGTAGATGCTGAAACGCGGGACTTCAAAAGACAAAAATCATCATTGTTGATCAACCATAACTATTAAACATATGTTCCCGTCGACTTTTATTTAGATCTATTTGAGGTCTACAGTCTGGTACTATGTAACTTGATGTGGCTCAATTAAACAGTCTCCAACAACACCGACCCACACATTAACGAAGAACCGCACTTGATGAGCGCTAGTAACTGTGACATCTGGCTTATCCTCACTCCAAACATGCGAATTGTGCATGTTGAAGACTCCATCACGCCCGAACGTTGCTTCATCGGTAAACAACACAGAGGATGGAAATGTAGGATGCATTTCACACTGTTTCAGGTACCATTGCGAAAACTGTGCTCTGGGTGGATAATCAACTGGTTCCAGGTTGTGGACACGCTGCAAGTGAAATGGACGTAACAACTGCTCTCGGAGGACTCTTCTTACAGTCGTCTGATTCGTCCCCATGTGACGTGCAATTGCACGAGTGCTGATTGAAGGATCCCGCTCCACATGCTGCTTCCTCAAATTACAGCGTTCTTACCGTGCCACGGCATCCCTGTCCAAGTAACTTGCTAAATGACCCGGTATCACGCAGACGTTGGTACACAGCATCAAATGTCGTATGATGCGGGATACGGCGATTAGGATATTGTTGCTGATAAACCCGCTGTGCAGCTCGTCCGTTGTGGTGCGCTCCGTAGTACGCACCAACCATATCAGTGTACTCACTCCAGGTGTATCGCTCCATTAGTAAACAGAGACAATGCACTACTACACTGGTGGACAGCAGTTCCCTACAACTGAAGAGCGTAATACGCCCTCTAACAACTGAAGAGCGTAATACGGCCTCCAACGGTTTAAATAATCCTTGTAGGAAAAAATGACATTAGGGAAAAATATTTGTTTTCGCCTACAACCTCCCAGAGTTTGTCGGTTTAAATACTTTCCACCCTGTATAGCCCATGAAATTTAAAAGGCTGCACAGATTTTCATGGGACTAAGAATCATCCCGATTAAACCAGCTATCAAATTGAAAAAAACTACATAAAAATGGACCTTTCATTTGGGAGCTTCGATGCTATAGATAGATACACAATTAAACTTAGAACGCCCCTCTGTTTTCGTCGAGGTTGATAAAAAAGTTATTTACAGTTACAGTCCCTCCGTGAATTTTGGCCTACCCCTTACATCCTCACAGATTTCATTGTGTATACAGAATGATTAATTATGACGAAACGTTTTCACGACACCGAGGGAAATGCTAGATTTCTAAGCAATTTACCTCTTCTTCTGCACAGATTTATCAATCTTCTAAGAGAGGTATAAACATCTTGCCCATTCAAGCATTTTCCGTAAGTCTTCATCTTTCATGGCCATCGTCATTGCGGGTAAAATGTACAGGATGTTAGGCGGCGTCATGTTCAATTTCCTGTACACGAGCCGGCCGCAGTGTCCGAGCGGTTCTAGGCGCTTCAGTCTGGAACGGCGCGACCGCTACGGTCGCAGGTTCGAGTCCTGCGTCGGGCATGGATGTATGTGATGTCCTTAGGTTAGTTAGGTTTAAGTAGTTTTAAGTCCTAGGGGACTGATGACCTCAGATGTTAAGTCCCATAGTTCTCAGAGCCATTTTGAACCTGTACACGACCGACGTTTCTACCTTAACAACGGCCACAAAACCTTGCAGATTTACCTGCATATTTGCAGTTTGGATCCTCGGCGACTGTGTTATAAAATGTTAATGTACTCAGCCATAATATTATTTATTTGCTTGTTTGATCGTCCTCTGCTCTTCCCTTTCGTTTGTACATGTAATAGAGAAACACCATATATATTAGCAGTGTACCAGGAAGATCATTCTCGTTAGTAAAGTGCTGCAATACAACCAAAACTGAACCTATAAGTATGATAAAATTTTAATCAATAAACCAAACAAACAATAAATGCAAGTTAACAAAAGTTGTGTTTCATTGAATTATCGTTCATAGACGAACTGATACTGTATCTGAGTGCATGAGCAGTTAATTATTTGTGTACTATGGCAAGTATATGATATGATTTGTTTTGAGAACTGGAATAACCTGCGTCGTCATTCAGCATTCTGACATTATGCGCTACCCAAAGAATTTACATCACAAAGGAGATACAGTTCGACATATTAATCATGCCAATGGGTGAATGTGTGAAGCTAACTAATCAGTGGTGTGTAGTGAATTTATAGTTTAGTAATCTGTCGGGCATGTATCAAAATTACCTGGCAGGGTAATGTCTAGTTTCAGACAGTTTTCAGTAAGACAGAGGGTGGCTGTCACAATTGGCAATTTACACAGGAGCGTGATAAATGTTAATGCTTCCTAATAACATTAACACATCAGTAATCAGTCAGTAAATACGAATAACAGCAGTTATCTGTTAACTGTGAGCGATTTATCTACGTTTCATTTCGAGTGTACAGTGAAGCTACTCTATGGGCAAAGTTAACGATTGATGGACGGTCATAGCTAACCAGCAAAACCATCATTCCAATATCATGACAAGTGTTCATTAAATTATTGCAAACTTATCAGGGATCGGAACAAGCTGGAGACCGCAGATAACCTATTTGCAAAACGGAACAAAACACAGGAGTTGCCAAATGACACAAGAGCATCGAAAAATCTGAAATATATATTTCAGAAGCGGACACTATGCTGGAAACTTCATGTGTCCCAAGTAAATAACGGAAAACAGAAAAGTATTCGTAAGGAACGGAATGACGTCCAGAAGAATATTTATGGGTACATCCGGAAATAAATGGCAAAGATGTAACTTAAAGGTACTTTCTCACAGCGCAGAATTCGTGATTTGTTGGTTTTTTATTTCTTCGTTGCTAATCGATGAAACCTGCCACACATAAAGATATTTCAGTGTAACGCACACTGTGGTAAACGCCTGTTTGCGCAAACAACTGAACTTTCGTAACAACGACTTGCTACATTCCGTAACTAAAAGGACGTAGAAAATTTGAAAAAAGGGAACAATAAACTGCAAGTGCTTTCTGATAATAATAGTGCATGGGTTTTTGCTTGCAGCTGGGTTGGCTGACAGCGTGTGAGATGTGTTGTGTGTCGCGAACTCGCGGTAAGGCAACTAAGAGTTGCTGTATACGTCGTTGGAAAACGCAAGGCAGGCCTGTGCGGGGTAGAAGACAAAGAGACGGAGAGTGAGCGAGTGGGATGTTCGGTCGGGAAGGGGGGTGGGGTGGGGAAGAGGAAGACAGAGAGAGAGGGGAAGAGAAGGGGAGAGAGCCATTCATACAGACACAGTCACGTTCAAGTCTAAAAGAACAAAGTGCTCCGAAAGACAAAGCAACAAGACTCCCGTAGTGGCGGTGCTGGGGCACGGGTAACAGGAACAGCAAGGAGGTAGACGCCAGAGCCCGCCAACCTCCTGCAGTCGGCTGCTTGCCTAACAAAGCCCGCTCTCCTGCGCGCGTCTGGCTCGCTCGGATGCTGCGTGCGCATCTGCGAGCCTCCCGTAGCACGCCATCACACTTCTCCGAGTAGCTAGCAGATGGCGCCGAAGTGTTCTCATTGGCCTGCCTGAAGTACAAAGTAGTGCCTACAGGTAGCAGCACCAAGCAGCCACAGCGCAGAACAGTTCGTCGTGATGGCTGTAGAGTGCTCTGTGAACTTCCCCTCCAGCTTTAACGGAAGTCTTCCGTTGATTATTGCATGTGTGTTGATGTTGATAATCCCTGTAATAAACAACCAGTCGGAACTATCAGTGCTTTCCGTCGAGCATATACTTATTCTTTCACACTTAAGTAATTGTGAGAACTTTCGTATAGGAAATCGTTCGATTTACTATCTTAAAGCAATGTTCTCGGACTTTATTATGAGTACTGTAATGCTAACTAACACGAGATAGGTACATGAATCATTCAACCAAATAAATCATCTTATAGTACTGATTATGAACGTATCCTTAGTTTCACGTATAGTTTTACAGCACCAAGAGATGCTGCATCTGTCGGCTGTAACTTGGTAGAAATACGACTGTAGTTGTCGAGAAATTGGATTTCAAGCTTTGTCGTCACAGTTAGTGTGTCTCATCTTCCAAATTGCGTCTACATAGGTTCGAAACGTGAACGTAACTCCTAACTGTTGGACTGAAATAATTATTCCCTTCTTCTTTAAAGCAATACGGAGGCATCACTGAAGTTAGTAACCATTTGTTACCATTCACCATTGGAAAACTGAGCTAACGTAATGAGCGAAAGCGAACGTCTTGGAAAGTATTCTGTATTGTAGTAAGTACACTCGATTATGAATATACCGGCAGTTTCTCATATTTCTTTGGACATAAACTCCATAACAAAATAATTCTTTTCCAGTTAACGTCGCTACGGATGGCTACATGTTGCAAACTCTCGACAATTATGTTTGTGTGTTTCACTTCTCTCACAACAAAGTATAAATAAATAAAAAATATTTATGTGTTACAGTGTGTGTTTCAGTGTTCGAAATTAGATACAATTTCTTCGCTTCGACGCTTAAAGAAAATTTGAATCAAATATCAGTTTAATTCAGTACTATCCCATGAAAGTTAGAGGTCTGCTTTCCAAACGTTAGTGGAATTATGGAAACAGTTTTAATCACTCAAGTAGATCTCTGATATGAATAATCTGAGTTTGCCCCGATTTCTGAGTGGAACTTCAGCCGTGATGTAAAGAAAACCACCTAAATTTCGGACATTTTATCTCTTATTTCAGATTCCTTCTAAAAGTAAGAGTTCAATCGAAAAAGCCAAGGTTCTCAAAAATGGAAAGCGTTAAATGCTGCATTGACTGATTATCAAGACTTTGCTATTTGATTAAATTTGCATATAGAAAAGCTACATCAGAAAATGCAATTTTTCAAACTTTCCAAAAAAAATCGTTTCGTCGTTATAAAACGTGCTTCTTCCGAGAACTGGCAAATTTGACGCAAAATTTTGTGTGAGACAAGTTGTTGACCATCAGATTGTGTTTCCAAAAAGTTGAAGAAAGTGACAAAAAACTTAGCTGGTAAGGAAATATCGAGTTCATTCAATTAAATGTAAATCACATGGTTAAGGACCAACACCATGCAGTGACTTTTTCCAGTATTTACTTTTTTATTTTTGTTGCTGACACGTATCCCTTATCTAAACGTTATCGAGTTAACGATTTTGAAAACTATTAAATTACCAGAATGACGTAAATAACTTGTCTTTACAACATGGAAGCTCTGTAACGAATAAGTGTGTAAATGCCACGTGCAGAATCGCTGTTTAGGGAGGGGTGGGGGTTTTGGTCTCGTTTCCTATTTGAGCTAGGAACATGGGGAATATGGGCTAGAAAGTTTCTGGTTTAGCCCGGACCAGTTGCCAGTTGTATAGCCGTTCGAACATCTGTCTTAGTGTAGTTCTATTCAGTATGTTAAGCAAGGTATGAACGATGAACCAGAGTTGGTGCCTAGGCGAATCGCGCGAACCGATTAATTCCTTCTACAAATGATTTTAATTGGGCTGAAATTAATGCTCAGAGAACAGAACCATTCATATATGCACCGTTCGGTTTTTACTTGGAAAAACATTCAAAAACGCGTTTTCTGGGAGGTTTTTGAAGCACGACACTTCTATACTTTCAACTTGTGCGAATCCGCTCAAAACAGAATTATTTATGTACAGTAATCTTTATCTGTTGTCAAGATACGATGGTTTAAAGACGAAATGTAGCACGTAAAATTCATTCTTACGTGAACTGAATGCACGGATACGGTTTAAAGTGAAACAAATAAATACAAAATGGGTTCTTACGATCAAATAGAAATTTCGCTTTCAGTGTTTTTCTCGCGCGCCACTTCTGTGTTTCAGACTTGTGCCAATCGGTTCGCAAGCTTGAACCGTTATCACGACATAGACGAAATGGTTCGGAAAACAAAAAAAATACCTATCTCTCACAAGTCGTCGCCCAACAAAAGTCTATATCGGTTGCCAAGTTGTGGCGATCAAGTGTCATAACTATGGTAGAGCAAAGATTGCCATAACACAAAAAGGCGAATATTTCCTGAGCAGAGTTAGCGATGTAAAAGTAGGGAAATAGCTTTTCGATTTATCTGGCAGCTTCAAGTACGTTTAAATCAAAACATCTTGAGATACTCGTGCTGTTTTACGAGCTAACCCTACTTCCACAGCGCAGTGAGCTATGTTAGCTGCAAGGTGTTGGCATAGCTGCATCTTGCCGTTTGTAGGCTACAGCCCCTGATCCTGTACCCAAAATCGACAAGATTCACCAGCTATAGTAAGCATCATATATCATATGGCTGAAGAGCATACATGTAATAGATAAAAACGTTCCTGTGGAGGATAAAATTTCTGAGGGTGAGTTTCTTCATGAGAGACAGTAAAACAATTTTCTGATTTCTAGGTTTGGGTGGGTAGGGGTTAAATTTTTCCCCGAGGGGACCACTTTCCCCCCAAACCTACCCTCTGTTACATTTACGGTGAGGGGTGTAGGGCCAAACAGAGACAAATTTATGTGCTTCTAGAGAGTAGGATGCATTTAAAATTGGACGTATCCCAGAGTGGGGGTACATCTATAACAGGAAATTTACGACAGTGGGGATGCATGCATCCTAACTTTAATGACTAGTTGTGTCATATTGAACGACGTGGTAAATGACATGTAGGATGACGCGATGGCATGTGTCACGTTATACGACATCACGTCATGTATCAGGTTTCTTTACGTGACACAATGCGTTACATTACATGGCATGGGTACTAACACACTAATACTAGAAGTAAAGAAGCACGAATATGGCAAGATGTTTTGATTAAACGTCACCGAAGCTGTCAGATAACTCGAAAAGCTAGTTCCCTTCTTTTACATTCCCAACTCTGTCGCCATATTCGTCTTTTCTTGTGCTACGAGAGGAGCATTTTTCGTTCTGCTATTACATATAGGACAAAAAAGTTTGTTCAGAAATGGATCAGTGAAAACAAATACATCAAGTTTCAAAAAATGGTTCAAATGGCTCTGAGCACTATGGGACTTAACTGCTGAGGTAATCAGTCCCCTAGACTTAGAACCACTTAAACCTAACTAACCTAAGGACATCACACACATCCATGCCCGAGGCACGATTTGAACCTGCGACCGTAGCGGTCGCGCGGTTCCAGACTGTAGCTCCTAGAACCGCTCGGCCACTACGGCCGGC
Source organism: Schistocerca piceifrons (assembly GCF_021461385.2). Taxonomy (NCBI): domain Eukaryota; kingdom Metazoa; phylum Arthropoda; class Insecta; order Orthoptera; family Acrididae; genus Schistocerca; species Schistocerca piceifrons. Next base: position 139,099,160 of record NC_060144.1, read on the forward strand.
CTACATCAAGTTTATTATAGTTTTACTAGGAATAAAGAAAATTAATTCCACTAACAATAAATTGAGTTACATATGGTTATATAAAGTTGCGTTAAAGTAATACAATGAAACAACGTCTCTTAGAGTAAAAGATTGATTTTTGGCTATGTACAATATTTTTTCTTAATTTTACAGTATTACTTCGTTACACATTTGGAGGATAACGGTTTTAATAACATTAACCCAATTCTTCTATTTCTTTCGTATTCACATCATCAGCGTAATGTCATCTTCCGTCTTCCACAATGTCATTTTCTTCGTCACAGTCATCAACGTCAGTAATAAGGATGTCGCCGGCCGGGGTGGACGAGCGGTTCTAGGCGCTACAATCTGGAACCGCGCGACCGCTACGGTCGCAGGTTCGAATCCTGCCTCGGGCGTGGGTGTGTGTGATGTCCTTAGGTTAGTTAGGTTTAAGTAGTTCTAAGTTCTAGGGGACTGATAACCTCAGAAGCTAAGTCCCATAGTGCTCAGTCATCTGAACCACTTTAATAAGGGTGTCAGAGGGAACATCGGTACAGAGTTGGTCTTTGCGTAGTTTGCAAATGGCGGTCCACGCAACGCTCTTCATGGCACTATGAGCCATATGTGCTGTAAATGGTTTTCTACAGTTCCCAGATGCTGCTTCTTTAGTAGCTGGAAGAGGCCCACTTTTGAAACCTTTCAGTCATAGCGCAGTAGACATGGTGGGTTGTTTCTTCAAGCTTGCACCTGCAAGTAAGTTCTCAGGGAATACAGACAAGCAGATGCTTCCGAAAGAGGTATCGGAGTGAGGCTGAGTTATGACTCTGATATATATTTTTCAGTGACTTGATAGCGAAGCACATTACCGGCTATTTTTCATCTTCGCAGTACAGGGCTGCTATCAACTTCCGTCCAGCCTCACCAGCTACATCGGCAGTAGATTAGAATTGCTGAATATCTCTGCTGGTTTCTGTAGATTGGCTTTCATCTCTAGCACCTTGAGGACTTTCATATGTTTTACTTTGCTGAAAAATGACGAAGTCGCATCGCAGCCACTGAAGGCATATAGTAACAGATAGTGTCTTTCGATGCTTAGACAGCTTGAAATTAAATGGGCTGTAGACCACGCTGAGCCGTGCTTGGCTCGTGTTCGTGGCATCTCTTATTTAACACACTGTTTTTACCGTACTGCCGCCTCGTTATGTTAATTTTCAATTACTGGTGTCACTGAGTTGCTGCCTTGCCTGCCCGTGAGTGGCAGCAGCAGCGCTTGTCGATATAGGCCCTGCCGTATTATCTTTGCTGGACTGCTATTACTTTCTGGCCGTCCTGTGTCATCCAGTTGGTTGGAACGTGCCAGCAGTGCAATACGGACTGGGCAATGAAGTCAGTTGGAACGCGCCAGCAGTGGAGTTCGGACCTGGCAATGAAGTCAGTTGGAACGCACCAGCAGTGGAGTTCGGACCTGGCAATGAAGTCAGTTGGAATGCACCAGCAGTGGAGTTTGGACCGGACAATGAAGTCAGTTGGAACGCGCCAGCAGTGGAGTTCGGACCGGGCAATGAAGTCAGTTGGAACGCGCCAGCAGTGGAGTTCGGACCGGGCAGTGAAGTCAGTTGGAATGCGGCAGCAGTGGAGTTCGGACCAGGCAGTGAAGTCAGTTGGAACGCGCCAGCAGTGGAGTTCGGACCGGGCAATGAAGTCAGTTGGAACGCGCCAGCAGTGGAGTTCGGACCGGGCAGTGAAGTCAGTTGGAATGCGGCAGCAGTGGAGTTCGGACCAGGCAGTGAAGTCAGTTGGAACGCTCCAGCAGTGGAGTTCGGACCGGGCAGTGTTTGAGTTGGCACGCGGCACAAGTTCAGTCGGGATGCAGCAGCAGTGAGGTCCGGACAGCTATGACTCGCCTGACGGTTGCTGACACACATGATTTGAGTGGGGATGACTTTGGTTGGTCGTCGGTTGGTCGTCTTCTCGGACGACGTGTATTTGGCCGGCGATCACTAATGGGTTGGCGGTGTTTGCCAACTCGAGATTCGTCCTTGTTTTGCTCAGTCACTGCCGTTAGCGTTGCCTAGCTCTTCGTGCAAGTGTTCGTGAAACTGTGTGTAGTTTCTGTGGTTTGACTGACAAGTTATTTAAAGGTTGTCGGCGTACTGGCTCTTAATTGGTCGGTTGGCGTGGAGTAGCGTGGAACGACAGGATAGCCATCACTCGCCCGACGATTGCAGACACACACGTTTGAGTGGCAACGACCTTGCTTGGCCTTTTGTTCGGTCGTCTGATTAGACGACGTGTATTTGGGTCGTCCACCGCTTATGGGTTGTCTGTGATCAGTTCTGGTTGTTGTTCCAGTCTCCGCTGTTTGGATTGTTTGAGTTTTGGTGCAAGTGTGGAACGGAACTGATCGTGGTCATTGGTCTGTTGACTGTCTGTCGGTTGGGTTCCCAGAGGATTGAAAATGGTTGCGCCGACTGCCTGTCTCATCTAAGCGAGCGTTGGTGTTTGAACTCCAGGCTGACCCTTGAACATCTGAGCGCCCTTAGGTGTACTGTCCTATTTTTTTTAAAATTTGTTTTTGTTGTTTGCACTTGTATGGTTTCTAGCCGATTTTTTAAATTAGAGTTGTTTTGCTCTTAAGGCCTCAGCCTAGTTTAAAGTATTGTTTCTCGTAATCCCTTTAAGCCGCGCGGGATTAGCCGCGCGGTGTAGGGCACTGCAGTCATGGACTGTGTGGCTGATCCCGGTGGAGGTTCGAGTCCTCCCTCGGGCATGGGTGTGTGTGTCTGTCCTTAGGATAATTTAGGTTAAGTAGTGTGTAAGCTTAGGGACTGATGACCTTAGCAGTTAAGTCCCATAAGATTTCACACACATTTTAAAATTTTTTAATGTTGTTGAGTTTTTAAGTCTTGGGTCTTCAGCCGATTTTAAGTTTGAGTTGTGCTCTTAAGGCCTTCAACCTAGTTCAAAACTGTGTCACGTAAGACCTTCAGCATTTTAAAAATTTTGATGTTGTTATATTTTAAGTCTTGGGCCTTCAGCGGATTTTGAGTTTGAGTTGTTAGGCGTTCAGCCTAAATTAAAGAACTGTTTCACGTAAGGCCTTTGGTTCATAATGGCTCTGAGCACTATGGGACCTAACTGCTGAGGTCATCAGTCCCCTAGAACTGAGAACTACTTAAACCTAACTAACCTAAGGACATTACAGACATCCATACCCGAGGCAGGATTCGAACCTGAGGCCTTAGCGGTCGCGTGGTTCCAGACTGTAGCGCCTAGAACCGCTCGGTCACACCGGCCGGCAGGTCTTTGGTACTTACAAAAAATTAATGTTATAGAGTTTTAAGTGTTAGGCCTTCAGCCAATTTGAATTTAACTTGTTTACTTCGGCCTAACTAAAGATTTGTTTTAAGGTAAGGCTTGCCTTTTAAATTTCTGATTATGCTTGCGTTTTAAGTTATTGACCTTTAGCCGTTTTTAAATTAGAGTGGTTTTCAGCCGGTAATAAGTCCCAAAGATTAAAGCTGTGTGTTACGAAAATTTTTTTTGGGCTCTTGTAATGTTTGATCAAATAATAAAGATGTATGTTCGAGTGTAATTGACAGCTCCTTATTTTGGCCCCTTCCACAATTTATACTGTCTGTTCACAAGAAGGGAGGAGCCGTCCCCAACGCCGACATCTCAGAGTGCTGAGCGACAGCAGTAACTACTGCCTGGTTGTAATTAAGGTGCAGCTGCTCAAGGAAATTCAGCGTGGGCTGTAATTATCGTATGGAAGCGATACTTGGTAGATATGCTAATGCATTAATGCGGAACAGATTTACGCTGGAAAACAAATTACTTGCAACTGTGGCCACCAGGTGAGAATCTGGCGCTGTTCACTGTCCGTATGACCGTATGACACCCACGCATTATCTGACTAGTCATAAAGTGCGTGAACACTACGGCTGTTGAGAAGAGAGGCCGTGCGCTGTTAGTGAGACTGTTTTATGTGAACGGCAGCAATTGCAGTGCTGCATTGACAGAGTATCTCCGACTGAAAGGCCCTACCCCGTTTAAAGGTGTAAGGAAGACGATAACGAAATTCGAAAACACGGGTGAGCGTGGCGTGGTATACGCAAGAGGAAGCCGTCCTATCCAAGTAGAAGTTACTGACGATGTTGCTTGTAATCTGGTAGTCAGGGAGTGGCAGGATGAGGCAACGATTGTGGATGGTGCTTTAATCAGCTACCGTTGGCTACAGTAAACACATACACTTTATTTGAAGAAATAACTTTCAACAGTCATTTTAACAGATTTTACTACACTGACGGCTGAAGGCCTTACTAAGAAAGAATTCAAAATTCTTTTATTAAATCGGCTGACGGCCACAAGCAACTTCAGAATACTCAACGGCTGAAGGCTTGAATTACAAGTGAGGAAGGCAGTTACACGTTGTAACATTAGGGTAAATTTTAAACAATTATAACAACTTGACCAAGTAAGACGGAGTGATTGACAGACAGTGCTCCCTGGAAAGTGACTACAGCTGCGTAAGCGTTGCGACAGCCAGCCAAGAAGGGAAACTCAAGCTAGAGACGATTTAAACGCTGATCATCCTTCTTAGCAAATCCATCTAACGCCAGATAACCAGTACAACGATGGAATAATTCAGGCGAGAGCGAAGTGACAGAGAGCACTGCGTCTCCAGAATCCAGTGTTTAAAACACCAAAAGGCAGAAGGAATCACTATAACCTAGGTAGACAAGGAAAACAATTATCCATACCCCAATCAAGGAAGCTGTCAAATTACACGCCTTGCCGGACAGCATCGGCAAGACGAGGAAAAGTACTGGGTGATCAAAAAGACAGCATAAATTTGAAAACTGAATAAATCACGGAATAATGTAGATAGAGAGGTACAAATTGACACACATCCTTGGAATGACATGGGGTTTTATTAGAACCAAAAACATACAAAAGTTCAAAAAATGTCCGACAGATGGTGCTTCATCTGATCAGAATAGCAATAATTGGCAGAACAAAGTAAGACAAAGCAAAGATGATGTTCTTTACAGGAAATGCTCAATATGTCCACCATCATTCCTCAACAATAGCTGTAGTCGAGGAATAATGTTGTGAACAGCACTGTAAAGCATGTCCGGAGTTATGGTGAGGCAGTGGCGTCGGATGTTGTCTTTCTGCATCCCTAGAGATGTCGGCCGATCACGATACACTTGCCACTTCAGGTAACCCCAAAGCCAATAATCGCACGGACTTAGGTCTGGGGACCTGGGAGGCCAAGCATGACGAAAGTGGCGGCTGAGCAAACGATCATCACCAAACAACACACTCAAGAGATCTTTCACGCGTCTAGCAATATGGGGTGTTTTTTTGGTTCTAATGAAACCCCATGTCATTCCAAGCATGTGTGTCAATTTTTACGTCTCTATCTACATTATTCCATGGTTTATTAAGTTTTCAAATTTATACTGACTTTTTGATCACCCAGTACACTGCCGCAAAATACGCAAACCTCCAGGGCAGGTAACTGGGGCGTTAGCGGCCGCTAGGCAGTAAGATACCGCTGGTTTCACTTCAGCAATAAGAGCACTAAATCCAAACTAACATCGAGCAGTAGAAGGCGGCTAATAGCTTCCGCCAACCTGACAGACTCCACTTGTTTCACCGACCCTGGGAGCAGCAACACGCAAACAACAGCGAGATCTCAAACACTAGAGGTTTTGGTACTGGACACAGTTTACTCAACTTCAAACGTCCTGGGTTCGGTCGTCGGCTACAGCCCCTCGATCCGACAGTGTCTGCACGCCACCAACGGTCCCGGCCTGCCCTCGTGCTGCGGACCTCCTTCTATTCCGTCTGAAGCTCAACTGCCTGACACACACGACGACCCAGAAATACTAGCTGTGGCACCAAAGATAGTACCACAGTACTGCCTTTCGATAATCGCTGCTGCTGCCACTCGCAGACAAACAGTACTAGCATTTCAGTGGTGCCATTAACACAAGAAGGAAGTGAGACGCCACTACCGCTATTACAAGATGCCAAGTTACGAACGGCAAGAACGCAAGCCACACACGGCTCATTGCTGTTGCTGTAACTGACCGTGCATCATGTGTACTGGGTAGTGCTGGCGCTCGTGCAGTGCCACGAGAATTGTCCATCCCTTAAGGGGGGGTAGTACGTCAAGCGGCCCGACTTGGAGCAAGACAGGCACCACAGGACATTTTAATTCCCACTGTCTATACTTTTACAAATAAATTCGTAAAACTTTGTCGGCATGACCAGGAAGGATTCAGGATTCATTCTCATAACAGTGGAAGTTCAAACACATAACAGAATAATTTTTTTTTGCTTGTGAAATTTCAGCATTTTTTTCACTTACTATTGGCTGCATTTGTCGCTATAGGTACACTTTTCTTCATAAGTAAGAGAGATTGTTCGATGAATTTTGCACAGCATACAAACCATACTTACAGGTGTATGAAACTCAAGAATTTTCCAAATCTATTAAAAACTGTCGTAAAAATTGAAGTAATTAACTATGAGAGTTGAGTTTTTTTCTAAACATGAAGTTTAAAATGCAACAGCTCATTCATTTTTTCATAAATTAAATAAATTCTAGAGTTTCATATACCTGTAAGTATGGCTTGTGTGCTGTGCAAAATTCATCGAAGAATCTCTCTTACTTGTGAAGAAAAGTGTACCTATAGCAACAAATGCAGCCAGTAGTAAACGAAAAAAATGATGAAATTTCAAATGTAAAACAAATTATTTTGTTATGTTTTTGAACTTCCACTACTATGAGTGTGAATCCTGAATCCCTGCTGGTCATGCTGACAAAGTTTTACGAATTTATTTGTAAAAGTATAGACAGTGGGAATTAAAATGTCCTGTGGTGCCTCTCCTGCTCCATGTCAGGCCGCTTGACGTCCTACCCCCCTTACGCAACAGAATGGGAAATTTTGTGGTCTATTTTACACCGGTACTCGTACAACATTGAGACGGTGCAAAAGCTAAAATTTCATGATCCGCAGTGACGTTCTGAATATGCTCTCCGGTTTCTGGCACGGATCGAAGTTTATATGTGGCCGGGCAATATTCTATGGAGTGACGAGGCACATGTTACTTTACAGACTACAGCGAGTACACTGCACTGCCGAATTTTGGGTATTGTTAGACCACGTGTTCTGTACGAAGAGCCAGTACTCGCCGTATTGGACAGTGTTATGGATTCGCAAGCACCTTTAATCTCTTTCCGTTCATTTTTTGAAGGGAATATATCCAGAGGGCCTGTCAAGTGGACCGTGACTTCTGCACTTTATCGAGCCCTTTATGTGCAGCGTATGATCCCTGATTTGGAAGAGAGCAGTTGTTTGGAAAACACTGTTTCCAAGCAAGATGGGACAATACCTCTTGTTGCTCGCCCAGTGAAAGATCTACTTAATGCAACCTTCCACGAAATAGTTACCTCCAGAGATTTTCCATATCTATGCCCTGCAAGATCACCTGATCTGATTTCATGTGACTTTTGGCTCTGGGGTTATCTAAAATAACATGCTTATTAGGGATATGTTCGGTCTCTACCTGTTCTGAAGGCCAGTATACAGGAACACATTGTTCGTATTCCACCGGAACTGCAGTGAGCAACTGTTGACCACGTCGTTTTACAGATGCAGCATCTTGTCGATGTCTCCGGCGCTCATGTTGAACACATTGTGTAAGCGCGATTAATAATAAAATTAGTATTATGCCTTTCTCACCTGGTTGACATTCTCTTCCCACGTCCGATTCCTAATCCATTAGATATGACTACATTTCTATGCGCCTTTCTTGCCTTTACAGCGCAGATTGGCGCCTGGTGACCAAAATCGGAACTAATTTTGTTTCCAGCGTGAATAGCTTCCTTACGGTTCCGTACTAAAGCATTAAAATATTTACCTAGTTGCGGTGCCATACGATAATTACAGTCCACACTGGATCTCCGTGAGCAGCTGCAATTTAATTACAACTACAAAGTAAGATTACAGTATCAGCGGCGTCATCACCTTGCTTAATATTGAAGGGCTCGTCCTCAAGTTGTACAGTCAGTATAGAAATGAGGCGCTGTTTATTGTGGTCGCACGACAGAAACAACTGCATTATTCAAAAAAATTGCTCAAATGGCTCTGAGGTCATCAGTCCCGTAGAACTTAGAACTACTTAAACCTAACTAACCCCAGGACATCACACACATCCATGCCCGAGGCAGGATTCGAACCTGCGACCGTAGCATCAGCGCGGTTCCTTACTGAAGCGCCTAGAACCGCTCGGTTACAACGGCCGGCTACTGCACTGTTGGTGGAGTTCTTTTGGTGGTTCTGCTCATCCGCTCAGCTGATTCCTTTACTTGTCACATCAGGGTAGCCATCTTTCTGCCACACCAACGCTTGATGTAATTTACATACCTTGTTATTATGGAAGAAAATAGTTCTTTTGCTTTCCATGCCATTCTATGCAAGAGATATCCTCCGTATACGAAGTGCATTCAAGTTCTAAGGCCTCCGATTTTTTTTCTAGTTAACTACTCACCCGAAATCGATGAAACTGGCGTTACTTCTCGACGTAATCGCCCTGCAGACGTACACATTTTTCACAACGCTGACGCCATGATTCCATGGCAGCGGCGGAGGCTTCTTTAGGAGTCTGTTTTGACCACTGGAAAATCGCTGAGGCAATAGCAGCACGGCTGGTGAATGTGCGGCCACGGAGAGTGTCCTTCATTGTTGGAAAATGCCAAAAGTCACTAGGAGCCAGGTCAGGTGAGTAGGGAGCATGAGGAATCACTTCAAAGTTGTTATCACGAAGAAACTGTTGCGTAACGTTAGCTCGATGTGCGGGTGCGTTGTCTTGGTGAAACAGCACACGCGCAGCCCTTCCCAGACATTTTTGTTGCAGTGCAGGAAGGAATATGTTCTTCAAAACATTTTCATAGGATGCACCTGGTACCGTAGTGCCCTTTGGAACGCAATGGGTAAGGATTACGCCCTCGCCGTCCCAGAACATGGACACCATCATTTTTTCAGCACTGGCGGTTACCTGAAATTTTTTTGGTGGCGGTGAATCTGTGTGCTTCCATTGAGCTGACTGGCGCTTTGTTTCTGGATTGAAAAATGGCGTCCACGTCTCATCCATTGTCACAACCGACGAATAGAAAGTCCCATTCATGCTGTTGTTGCGTGTCAACATTGCTTGGCAACATGCCACACGGGCAGCCATGTGGTCGTCCGTCAGCATTCGTGGCACCCAACTGGATGACACTTCTCGCATTTTCAGGTCGTCATGCAGGATTGTGTGCACAGAACCCACAGAAATGCCAACTCTGGAGGCGATCTGTTCAACAGTCATTTGGCGATGCCCCAAAACAATTCTCTCCACTTTCTCGATCATGTCGTCAGACCGGCTTATGCGAGCCCGAGGTTGTTCCGGTTTGTTGTCACACGATGTTCTGCCTTCATTAAACTGTCGCACCCACGAACGCACTTTCGACACATCCATAACTCCATCACCACATGTCTCCTTCAACTGTCGATGAATTTCAGTTGGTTTCACACCACGCAAATTCAGAAAACGAATGATTGCACGCTGTTCAAGTAAGGAAAACGTCGCCATTTTAAGTATTTAAAGCAGTTCTCATTCTCGCTGCTGGCAGTAAAATTCCATCTGCAGTACGGTGCTGCCATCTCTGGGACGTATTGACAATGAACGCGGCCTCATTTTAAAACAATGCGCATGTTTATATCTCTTTCCAGTCCGGAGAAAAAAAAAATCGGAGGCCTTAGAACTTGAATGCACGTCGTACAACGAACTCTACAATTTCGAAGTCAATTGGGTCTTTGAGGGGATCAAACAACTTGTAAAACGCAGCTTTTTGTGTTTTTCGCATACCTACGCAGGCAGGGAACGGATATTCCAGAAAAGTAAACGAACAAGAGTGACCAACAGAAGAGACTCTTTAAAGCACAACTTGATGCTCTACAGCTTTCGCCCTATAAACTTTTCCGTTAAATTGGCCAGTTCCCAGATGCTGCAGGTTTTATAGCGACGAAACGAGTGTTTTTCGAGAGCAGTGAAAATTGCCGTTCTCTCACGTAGCTTGTCCAGGGAAAAATTTAATTAAACAGCAAAGTTGTGATAAGCAATCGATGCAACATTTAACGTTCCACATTTGTGGTGACCTCAGCTTTTTCGATTAAACTCTTGATTTCTGAGAAATCGGAAAAAACGAGACAAAGTCAGAGGTTTTAGTGGTTTTCTTTTCATCAGGGCCGAAGCTCCGCTCGGGGGAAACTGAGATTATCCATATCACAGACCTGCTTGAGTGATGAACACAGTTTCTAAAATTCAGCTTGGAAGGCAACGCGCTTTCTGGGGCTAATTTTAATGGCCTATACGGTTTCTGTCTCGTGTTTGTAGTTCATGTGCATGCACACAAGAAAACTATACTAATAAGTGATTAGTTTAGTTTTGATGTAAAATATCCAGCTGTTTGCGTTTTGAATACTGATTACTCGGTTGATAGAATGTATCTTTGAAGTTAATAATGGCGTAGAAAATACAAAGCTTTGTATCGACTTTGATAGATAAGTGCCTACCATTCAACAATAAAGGGACTCTTGATGTCCAAAAAGCTGAATAGAATCATTCTCTTTATTTTGTCGCTTCATCTGAAGGCGAGCAGTAATTGCTATTAAAGCAGCATGTTACAAAAATACTGTACAATGACGTGACGAAAGTCATGGGATATCACCTAATATCGTGACGGATCTCCTTTTGACCTGCGGGGTGCAGAAGCTTGACGTGGCATGGACTGGCCATGACATTGAGAGTCTCCTGAAGGAATATTGAGCCATGGTGCCTCTATAGTGTTCCGCAATTTCGAAAACGTTGCCGGTGCAGGATTTAGTGCACTAACTGACCTCTCGACTATGTCCCACAAATGTTCGATGAGATTCATGTCCGGCAATGTGGGTGGCCAAATCATTCGCTCGAATTGTCCCGAGTCTTCTGCATCCATAAAAATTCCGTCGCTGTTTGGGAATATGAACTCCATTAAGGGCTGCAAATGATCTACAAATAGCCGAACATAACCATTTCAAGTCAATGATCAGTTCAGTTGGACCAGAGGACCCAGTCCATTCCATGTAAACACAGTCCACACCATTATGGAGCGAGCACCACCTTGCACAGTTCCTTGTTGACAACTTGCGCCCATGTCTTCGTGGAGTCTACGCCACACTCGAAGCCTACCATCAGATCTTACCGACTGAAACTGCGACTCATCTGTCCAGGCCACCGTTTTCCAGTCGTCTGGAGCCCAGCCGATAAGGCCGATATGGTCACGAGCCCAGGAGAGGCTTTGCAGGAGATACCATGCTGTTAGCAAAGGCACTCGCGCCGACTGGTCGTTACTGCGATAGCCCATTAACGCCAAATATCGCCGTTCTGTCCTAAAAGAGACATTTGTCGTACGTCCCATATTGATTTCTATGGTTATTTCAAGTAGTGTTGCTTGTCTGTTAGCACCGACAACTCTACGCAATCGCCGCCGCTCTCAGCCGTTTAGTGAAGGCCATAGGAGTCTGCGTTGTCCACGGTGAGAGGTAACGCTTGAAATTAGGTATTCTCGGCACAATCTTGTCGCTTTGGATCTGAGAATATTGAATTCCCTAACGATTTACGAAATGGAATGTCCCATGCGTCTAGCATCATACAACCATTCCACTTTAAAAGCCTGTTAAATCCTGTCGTGCGGCCTTAGACATGTCGGAAACCTTTTCACATGAATCACCTGATTACGAATGACGGCTCATCCAATGCTCTGTTTGTACCTTATATAAGTGATGCTACCGTCATGTGAATATGTCTATACCGCTGACCCATGACTCTCTCTCTCCCTTACCTGGGCGTATGTGATGTTGGCTGATGATTTCATTCCGAGAGCAAGAAACAAAGCCTACAGCTCACGTCAGTTTACTTTCATTGCGCCTGCCAGGCAGAATAATCCTAAAGATTTGTGCACCGTGGCTGTAACCATAGTGTCGTATCCTGTGTGCCGATGATGAGCGTCAAAAAGAGAGAGAACGCAGCGTTCACGGGTGTTCGTAATTCAGTTTTCTCTTTCGTTACCTCTATTGTGAACAACTGTTCACAGATATAAGTGAATGGTAATGAACACTGTCGAATTGTCTGCGAAAGCTCGTGCGCTTCCATTCGTTCCGGTGTAAACCAGCTTATAGACTGCCTCACTCTTTCGAACTTTCGAGACTACAGCGTGCGTCGCTTGCTACAATGAAGGATCTACAATATCACGAATTGGTTCAGTGTGCACAACACTTTTCAGATGTTTCTGGAAGTAAAAGTCGAGGAGATTGGTTTCAGTATCCTGTTGGAACTGTTGTTGCGGTGCTGATGTACGGAAATCCTGCTGTGCCATCTAGGACTGTTGATAGTTTTAAAAATATTGGGAATTCGATGTATCGACATTAATAAAACCGTGGCATCGACGTAAGATCGATCGGAAAGGTATCGGTATATTGATATCTTGTAGGGGAAAAATATCGACGTACCCATATATAAAAATATAGGCTCCACATTGTAAATATACTGCCGGTTTTAGAGCTGAGTATTGAAGTTTTGGTTTATATTAGATATTCTCTAGATCTACAAGATAGCAGCCTGCTTGTGCTCGTTAGAGCAAGAACTGAAAGGAAAACGGTGCACGTTCCCGCTTGGCGATAACTACTGTGGTAGCAACGGTAAATGCATTTAAGTGGCACAAGACGTCCGATGGGTCTATCCTTTGGTTTCGTCACGTATCGGATTTGTACCGAACACTTCAAGTCGACTTCCCTGTTTTTCAGCTGTAGTGTCAAAATTGGATGGTGAAGCTAGACGTTGCAGCTGCTGTTGGTAACTCCAGAGTGCCGATAATGTCAGCATTTCCCCTCACACGTCTCCGTCCACCGCAAAGACCAGTTGCATGGGGGCTTAATTAATTATATGCAATTATTTTTAATTTTAGTAGCTGAATGTCCGGTTACGCTGTCTCGTAAACGGTTGGCCCTGATTAGTATTTGTACGCAATCTGACTGCATAGAATAACAACAAAGAATGAAAGAAAATTTCCGTTAACACAATTAATTAATTAAGTCCCCAGCAACTACAAAACCTACGAAACACAAAACACAAGTAACTGTTCTGGGTGTGGAAGTGTGATTCAACGTACACATCTGGCACGGTTCTTCCTCAATAAGACCAGATATTTTAAACACCGGAAATACTATAATTGCACATAGAAACCAGAAATACAGTCTAATACAAGAACACGAGCCAGATGCTTTGTTGACTGAACCTGTGACCAAGAGGCATTATTGTTTAAGACACTGAAATAATAAAAAAAGGGAATTTTTTTACCTTCATATATATTGACGAAAAGCACATTACAGCATCCCTAATCCAACAACATCTGGTGTCTAGCCCATCAAAACAATACTACAAGTTCTGAACAAGCACTCTCCCTGGGTACTTCTCAACAACGACTCACCACTGCTACATCTCAACAAGCACTCTCCACCACGACTTCTCGATAAGAACTGCCAGTGGAGGCGGCTGAATAATACTCTTTGGCGCAATCTCTGGCGCTGTGGCTCAGTGTAGCCACCTTTCACAGTCTTGTTATTTAGATTTTTGTCCATTTGCAGCAGCTACTTCTGAAGCATGCCGATGTGAAGAAATGGCAGTCTAGTTACTAAAATCAAGTATGTTGTTTATATTTATGATTTCCGCTATGTTTCTTTGTTAATGCATTAATATATTCTAGATCTTTCACTGCGCCTGTGCCTCACACATCATTGTTCCTGAAGAACAAACATAGGAAGCAAAAAATTGCGCTACAAATATCACACCCCCACATGCAACTCTATTCGTACCCTTTCACACTAAATTACCTTGTATACTCGCCTCTTTTTGCTACCGCCTATAGTCTTTTGCCTTATAAGGGTGTAAGTAGGCTGTTTAGTCATCCACAAAATTTTCTAAGAGGACGTTTCAAGAGTAGTAATCATAACTAAATTGAATAAATTAATTTTACGGTTATAAACTGAACTGTTTGAATACAATTAAATTTGGTAACCAATAGTTTAACATGATGAGGAACAAAATAAAAAAAAATGGTAGGAGCAAGGATAAAACCAGAGGCACCAAAGTTTGAGCCAGTATGCTTGACACTGCACCATGGCATCAAAACGCCAAGTATTGCTCAAAAAGCCCTCGTACTATCCACGTAAATTTGTAGACAGCGTTTTACCTTTTCTTATGGTTCTGGCGAAATATTCCAGAACCTTGGAAGAATCACAATGTTTCTCCTACGCACACGGTTTGAGCCTAATCGATGATCACCATCCCACGCTCTCCCTTGTTAGATATAAATTTGAAGTCGGTCTAACTAACTTCTTTACTTCTCCTACAAGGTCTACTGGAAAAGAGTCTCTCTAGCAGATCATTCGCCATGTTTCTTCAGCAGTACTTTACACGCACTTTCAAAGAAAAAAACTAACCTGTTGCTGTGAGCAACGTAGCACTTTGCTGCCAGAAACGATGACGTCGCGTCAGAGAATGCACCATTGTAAGCAGAGAAGGAAGTATCCGCGTGTCAATAAAAGGTCTTGATGAAATTTGGCTGGTGTGTGGAGGCAACGAAATAAAGCAACGCGTATTGTTCTGTTTGGGTTCAGTTTCACTTTTAAGATGTAAAACAGACCCCGAAAGGTAATTTGGCAAATTGGATTTAGAGGAAATATCTCCGAAACAGTGATATATAAAAATGTTTCTCATATAAAAGTTGATATGTAATTAACGTTCTTGAAAACGGTGTAATCGAATTATGTAATAATCTGAAATTTTGAAAAATACCCAGCAACTACTAATTAAATTTGAAAAATGAGAACTTTTGTCTTAATATAAACTGAAGAAGCTTTCAAGCTACATACATACAAGTGTAAAAAGCTGTATTGTGAAATACCATTGTTGGAAAATACGCTGTGTAGAATATGATGACAGAGAATTTTAAAATTAACTAATTAAAAAATCTAAACATTCATTATTAGTCTAGTTATTTATTTTACTTGTATTTGTTTTATGTATTAAATTGTTAATTTGCGTTTTACATTTTTTGTAGTTTATCGTTTCACATGCATGTATTTTGTTAATTTAAAATTACATGTAACTCATTATTATGATATGAAATCATTATAATAACGATAATCTTTAAATAAATGCTTAAAACATAGCGTTTTCTTATACCATGCAATTAAATAAACGAAATTTCTTTATATAATATACACAAGAGAGAGCACAATATAAAACAAAATTCAGCTGGGTTTCATATTATCGTGGCTGATCCTCTAAATATTCAGACCCGTGTCAGGCATATTTTAGTGCATTGAAAGCCGTGGGGAAAAGAACTGGTTACGTACTACTGACTGCAGCTTAGACTGTTTCACAAGTGGAGTTTGACATCAAAATCATTCAACAGTACTAGACTGGAAAATCTTTTCACCGAGTTCTTCCAACATCGAAAGCCGTATACATTTCACGACAGTACGTGTGCCGTCGAGCCCTTTGGGATCACCAGATTAGAAAATCCCTATTCAGACAGTTGTTTAACAGACTTCAATGCTGTCACTAGGACCAAACTCATCATTTGTTTCTTTGAAAACTGTGAAAAGGGGTCAGTGCGAAAAAACTGTTTTGACCATCGTGCCCAGGACTGGAATTTTTTAGTCTCTTGACCCGAAGGGCTCGTCGGCACAGGTACAGTAGTGAGATGTATGTGGCTTTCGATGCTGGAAGAACTTTGTGAGATTCCCAGATCTAGTTCTGTTGAATGATTATGATACGAATCTCCGCTTGAGAAACAATGTAATCAAGCTGAACTCACTAGTACATAAGAAACTCTCCCCGCCAAGGCTTACTAACGCACTGAAATATGATTGATACAAATCAGGATATTTAGAGGATCACCCACGACAATTTGAAATCCTGCTGAATTTTGTTTTACATTACGTTCTCTGTTATGTATATTTTGTGAAGAAATTTCGTTCATTTTTGTGCGTGGTATGAGAAAACGTTACGTTTTAAGTATTTATTTACAGATTGTCCTTGTTTTAATGATTTCATATCATGATAATGAACTGCATATAACTTTCAGTTAACAAAATGCACTTACGTGAAACACTAAACTAAAACTAAAAAAAAGAATGTAGAACGCAAATTAACCGTTTAATACATTATTCAAATAAAACTAAAATAAATATCTAGATTAATAATGAATGTTTAGGTTTTTAATTAGATAGATTGAAAATACTCTGACAGCACATTGTGAACACCGCATTTTCCTAAAATGGAATTTCAGAAACCAGCCTTTTACACATGTATGTACATCGCTTGAAAGCTTCTATAATTTATATTTGCAACAAAATCTTTCATTTTTCAAAATTAATTAATAGTTACGGGGTATTTTAAAAAATTTCAGATCATTACAAAATTCGGTTATATAGTTTTCAAGAACGTTAGTTAACATATCAACTTTTACACGAAAAACATTTGTCACATATACTCGTTTCGAAGATATTCTCTCCAAACGTTATATGCCAAATTACCTTTCGGGGTCTGTTTGATCCCTTAGAAGGGAAACTGGGCACAAACAAAAAAATACGTATTGCGTGATTTTTCCGCGTCTATACACCCACCAAGTTTCAACAGGAGCGTTTACTGATATTTGGCTACGTTCCTCTGTGAGCTGATCGCAGCCCCGATGATTCACATTTCAGCCCCCGACACTGATTTCTAGTTATCTCGGAACGAGAGCTACAGAACGTGTTTTTGTCCGTTTTATTTGGGTACTGGCACACATTCGAAGAGAAATGGCGTAATTTTAATATGATACCCAGATCACATTCGAAGTGCAATGGCATGTGTATAGTGCGTTACTTACAGACTGCTGCAGCACATTTGCACATTACTGGCCATGACTGATCATGTGTGTTTGAGTGTTCATGGGCAACAACTAGCCAACTTCCCGTTTTTAATAGTGTCTTTTTTACATTACTTTTAGCATGCCATAACTCTGGTCGTAGATGCATAAAAGTTCTTAGTTTTCTCACTTTACTGGTAAACCACAATTAGATAGTAATATAAATATCTCATTCTTATTTGAAACTGTTTTAATGAATTCCAGAAGTCTTTCCACCAAAAAGTTTCAAACATTTGGCACCAACATACATACTGATGAGATGTGCACTTTCAAGGCACATTGAGAAAACCATGCACACCCAGAAATTCGACTTTCAGTATATGTGCTGCAAGTCTCAGTAAATATATAGTTTTCAGTGTTCCTGTGTCAGCATCAGCCTCATTCGTGCACTGTTCCACGGGTAACACATTACACATTTCACAAATACAGGTGCAATAATATAAATAAAATGGCTGTACTGGTTTGACTGAAAGTTCTTGCGTATACTGTTGGTAATCCAATCTCTTTACGGAATATTTTTCCACATTTTTCCAAAATAAAGATTATGAGAATGATAAATGATCATTAAACATTGATAATTGGTTCAGTCATGACATAATAAATCTGTTGTTACAATTACGCGGGAACAAAAAAAATGTAGTAGCTGCGACATACGATCCACAGAGCTCGCTCATTTGAAATTAAACGATTACTCAGTAGGCTGAGCCGGCTTAGGTGGCCGAGCGGCTCTACGCGCCACAGTCTGGAACCGCGCGACCGCTACGGTCGCAGGTTCGAATCCTGCCTCGGGCATGGGTGTGTGTGTGATGTCCTTAGGTTAGTTAGGTTTACATAGTTCTAAATGATAGGGGACTGATGACCTCAGAAGTTAAGTCCCATAGTGCTCAGAGCCATTTGAACCATTTTTTCACTAGGCTGCGGACTCCTTGATTAGTAATCTCACTCAAAACATACAGTATATACTGGTAAGCCAGAACGTTATGACCACCGACTTGTTATCGATACTGCCGGCCGAAGTGGCCGTGCGGCTAAAGGCGCTGCAGTCTGGAACCGCAAGACCGCTACGGTCGCAGGTTCGAATCTTGCCTCGGGCATGGATGTTTGTGATGTCCTTAGGTTAGTTAGGTTTAACTAGTTGTAAGTTCTAGGGGACTAATGACCTCAGCAGTTGAGTCCCATAGTGCTCAGAGCCATTTGAACCATTTTTTTTGTTATCGATACAAACCCGTCCAGGCAACTGGCGAGGCCTGACCGCTAGTCAGGCACACGCACGGTGCCTGTCGTATCAGTGAGCGTGCCGTCCGTGTGTAGACTGGGTAAGACGCGCGATCTGCGTGGTTGAGCTAGGGCAGATTGTGATGGTCCGGAGACTCGGCATGAGCATTTCGGAAACTGCGCGACTTACCGGGTATTTCGCAGTGCTGACCTGGGTGTCTTCAAGACGTTGCGAAAGCTAGGTGAAACCACGTCCAGACGTCGTGGGGTTGCGCAAATAACCCTCATTACAGATGTCGGACGTTATAGGCTGCGCAGACTGGTAAAATAGTATAGGTGGCGAACTGTGGTGAAAATATCAGACTTTAATGCTGGGCAGAGTAGAAGTGTGTTCAAATGGCTCTGAGCACTATGGGACTTACATCTGAGGTCATCAGTCCCCTAGAACTTAGAACTACTTAAACCTAACTAACCTAAGGACATCACACACATCCATGCCCGAGGCAGGATTCGAACCTGCGACCGGACTGTAGCGCCTAGAACCGCTCGGCCACTCCGGCCGGCTAGAAGTGTGTCTGAACACACAGTGCACCGAACATCCCAAAAGAACGATGGGCCTCCGCAACCGACGACCCATGCATGTGCCAATGCTCACACCACGTCATCGGCAACTACGACTGAGATGGACGCGTGACCACCAATCGACGTTGGCGCAGTGGCAGAGCTTTTCATGGTCTGATTAACCAAAGTACCTTCTTCCTCATGCCGACGGGAGACCGCTGAACCGTGAATTTACTTTCAAAATCTTTTATTAAAGAATTTACTTTATTTACTAGCGATTCATCAAGAACATTAACACATTAAATCACACTAGGTGAGCGTGGAAATAGTAGCCAGGGAGTAACTGATGAAAATGAACTTACCTTTAACAAATGGGAATTTTATTCATAAAAGCCTTTTCAAAACAGATTTAAAATTTATAAGAAGAAAAGCACCCTCGAAATATCAACTTACAATTTTATTTAGAGGCAGAAGGAACAATATTAACAGTAGGAGCCTTCGGGCTGAGAAGCTTCCCTGCTCCCTTTCAACACGGCCGTAGTCACGACCGCTCACAACAACCTCTGAAAGGCTACACTGGTGCAAATCTGCAACACACCAGATTACTTTAAACTAAAAGTTTTAACAACTCACACAAACACATTAACTGTGCACCCCGTAAGAAGGATGGAAATGGTACAAACACTCACACTAAGAAATTATTTGCCGCCGAAAGTGCAATTTGTTTTTAAAAGGGCTCTTACGGTGGAAGGGTGTCAACTTTATAAAAATGACTATTTAAATAAAACCCATGAAATTCAGACTTACGTAAAATGTACAACATGCTCTACAGTACACATATACCGCCCCGAAAGGTGATAGGCAAGATAAAACCATATTTCAGGAATTCGGCCGTTACACTTCAAGGAATTAATTTGTTAACACCGAATCCGACAAACATGACAGAGGTACCTATTAACGTATGGCAGACCGACACACAGACAGACACTAACTGCCTAACAAATGCGAACGGGAGACAGACGAGCCAGCTGGGGACGAGAGACTGACCAAGAAAACAAGTAGAATTTAACAAGCAAATGAAACAACATATCACTTAACTTCTAAAAACTGCGGTGCCTGGCGAAGACCTGGCGCAGCCCTCCTAAAACGCTCTCCCGAACCGTCCGCTCCCAGCCGCTTCAACGGTCGCAGGAAAGTGCGCCGATCTCCCGTCTCACGGCGTCGCAGCTCGCCCCGGCCAGACCGATGTCGTGGGTTGAATCCTGTTGCTCTTGTGTCGGCCGCGAAGCCACTACCCCTCGCTATACGGCTTGGGCAACTGGACTGACGTGGCGACCTCACATGCGCCGACGCTCAAGACAGACAAGTCATTTGGTGTCCCAGTGCGAGGCCGACCCACCGATCAATCCAACCGCCAATGCCCATTGCCTGAGCAAACTCGAGCAGACTGGCGGCCTAACACATACTAGCACTCCGGACGACAGACAGACACTGACTACCCCACACTGAGCCGGCTGACCAACTGACCAGACTCGCTCCGATTGTCAGACTGCCCGACTCGCCGCTAGGGAGTTTTTTTTTCTCTTTATTGTGATTTTAATACCCTTATAACAGGTAGGCTGGCAGCAGCACAATACGCCGCTCCTCAGCCAAAGATAGTACAATGATAAAACAGAGAAGACACACGAGTTGAACAAAACGGCGGGGAAAAACAGTAGACAAATGAACATAAAAAAAACATGAAGCCATTCACACTCGATGACAATCCACACTACAAACTGTTGACACGAAGCACAAACACTGAAGATGTCGATGGCACTGGTGAACGATGGAGTGTGAAGGTGAACACTGAGCACTAAACACGACGACACACACGTACACTAATGGCGATGATCTCCAGCGCGCGAATGTCCACATAGCGTGTGCGAGTCCGGGGACATACCAAGTGGGGAAGAAGAGTGAGGGGTGGGGAGAGGGGAGAACAAAGATGCCAATGGCTGAGGAGATGGGAGGAGGAGTAGAGGGAGAGGGGAGAGGAAGCCTGGGGGAGGAGTAGGGAGAAATGGAGAAGGGTGGGAATGGGGGAGAGAAGGTAGGGAGGGTGCCCAAAGGAGGAAACACAGGAAGAGAGAGGGAGGATCAAAGTTGGTAGGAGGCATAGATGGTGGGGAGGAGGATATCATCAGGGAGGGGGAGCTGGCGGAAGCCACCTTGGGAGAGGGTAAGGAGGGTGGAGAGATGGAGACCGGGTGGCATGTGGGAATACAGGCGCGGCAGCAGGCGGGGGTGGGAGAGGATGGGCGAGACAAGCGGGTGAGGAGAATCAAGTTTACGGGAGGTGTACAGGATCCACATCCTTTCAAGGAAAAGGAGGAGGTGGGGGAATGGAATGAGATCGTACAGGATCCGCGTGGGGGAGGGGAGACGGATATGATAGGCGAGGTGCAGAGCATGGCGTTCAAGGATTTGAAGGGGTTTATAAAACGTAGGGGGGGCGGAAATCCAGGCCGGATGGGCGTAACAAAGGATAGGGCGGGTGAGGGATTTATAAGTGTGGAGTATGGTGGAGGGGTCCAGACCCCACGTACAGCTGGAAGGAGCTTGAGGAGACGGAGTTGGGAGTATGCCTTGGCTTGGATTGTCCGGAGATGGTGGGTCCAGGAGAGGCGACAGTCGAGGGTGACGCCAAGGTACTTAAGGGTGGGGGTGAGGGCGATAGGACAGCCATAGATGGTGAGATAGAAATCAAGGACGCGGAAGGAAGGGGTAGTTTTGCCTACAGTGATCGGCCTGGGTTTTGGAGGGATTGACCTTGAGCAACCACTGGTTGCACCAAGTGGTGAACCGGTCAAGATGGGATTGGAGGAGGTGTTGGGAGCGCTGCAGGGTGGAGGCAAGGGCAAGGAAGGCGGTGTCATCAGCAAACTGGAGAAGGTGGACAGGGCTTGACAGCGGCGGCATGTCCACTGTATATAAAAGGTACAGAAGGGGGTAGAGGGCAGAGCCTTGGGGCACACCAGCAGAGGGAAAAAGGGTGTAGGAATCCGTGTTATGGATGGTGACGTAGGAAGGACGGTGGGAGAGAAAGGAGCCGATCAGACGGATGTAGTTAATGGGAAGGGCGAAGGTTTGGAGCTTGAAAAGGAGACTGGAATGCCATACGTGGTCATAAGCACGTTCGAAGCCCAGGGAGAGGAAGATTGCAGAGCAACGGGAATTAAGCTGTTCGGAAAGGAGATGAGTGAGGTGGAGAGGGTCATCGGAAGAGAAGGGCGGCCGAAAGCCACACTGGGTAACAGGAAGGAGGCTGTGCTGGCGGAGAGGCTGGTGGATGTGGTGGGTGAGGATGGATTCCAGGACCTTGCTGAAGAACGAGATAAGGCTGATGGGACGGTAGGAGGAGATGGCGGACGGCAGTTTACCAGGTTTAAGGAACATCAGGATACGGGAGGTTTTCCACAGGTTGGGGTAGTAACCGGTGGACAGGACTACATTGTAGAGCCTGGCCAGGGTGGAGAGGAAAGAGACAGGAGCTTCACGAAGGTGACGGTAGGTGACACGATCTTGACCAGGACCGATGTTGCATTTTGTTCGGAGTGTAGCAATGAGATCCTGTGTAGTGATAGGGGCATTGAGTCCCGTGTGTGCAATGTTGTCCAAGTACTGGAAACCAGGAGCGAGGGGAGGGACAGAGGTGTCAGTTCGATCGCGGACATCCGGGAAGAATGAGTAATCGAACTCGAGATCATCGGGGATGGAAAATACATCAGAAAGGTAGGAAGGAAAGTGATTGGCCTTAGTAAGGGTGTCAGGGAAGGGGTGATCATAATGGAGAAGAGGATAGTAAGGGGAGCGTTTAGTTCCGGTAAGGCGACGGAAGGCTGACCAGAACTGGGACGAGTTTATAGGTAGGGTAGCATTTAAATGGGTGCATGTCTATCGCCAGTCCCGGCGTTCTTAGCCACCAGCAAATTTCGAATGTGTCGCTGGAGTTGTCGGTGGCGTCGGAGTGTGTCCGGGCCACACGTGTGGAGCAAGGCACGGTAGAGACGGCGGGATTCACGAAGGAGGAGGATGGCCTGTGGGGGTAAGGTAGGACGGTAGGGGTGGGTGGCGACAGTAGGGACGTGGGCCTCCACGGCCTCCGACAAGGTCTGCTGGAGAAAGGAGGTGGCATGGGTTATATCGTCAGGGTGGCAGTAGGTGAAGGGGTGGCTATCGACCTGGGTGGAGAGGGTATCCGGGTAGACAGTCCAGTTGGCATGGGAATAGTCATAGACGTACTTTGGGGGAGGGTCATTACGAGGGTTGGGGCGGGGGCGACGAGCGTCTGAAACAGTGAGGAGGACAGGGAGATGGTCGCTACCAATAGGCTCCAGGACATCCACCGTTATGCAGCCAAGGAGGTTAGGGGAGGAAAGGATAACACCGGGAGTGGAGTTGGCTTCGGGACGGGTGTTCTGGGGGATGGGGATGAGGTCGCCTTGAAGGGAGGAGAAGAACCGATGTCACCGCCGTAACTGGGCGGCGGAACGACTATGGATGTTGAGGTCGGCGGCGATTATGTAGGAGGAGGAGGTACGGTCGATGTGGGAGAGGAAGTCGAAGGGAATAGAGGCGTTAGGGCGGACATAGATGGTGGCGCAGGTGACGGTAAGGCCGGGGAAGAAGAGTCTAAGGATCGGGTGTTCAGTGGGGTCGGGAAGGAGAGGTTGTGGACGAACTAGGATCTGGAACTTAAAACTACGTAAACCTAACTAACCTAAGGACATCACACACATCCATGATCGAGGCAGGATTCGAACCTGCGACCGTAGCGGTCTCGCTGTTCCAGACTGAAGCTCCTAGAACCGATCGTCCACTGCGGCCGGCGAAAATGGTGTGATTGTTACTAAGAGCATTACATTGGCCAGTCGTGTTCTTTCCGCTTCTGAACGAAGGTATTCAGTCCCAGAACTTGAAACATTACCTGTCGTTTTGGCTTTTACAAAATGTCGATAGTATTTAATTGGTAGCTGTACAAAAGGATACACAGACCACCGTGCGCTACAATTTCTTATGATCGCCAAACTTTCTCATGATCATTTGGGGACGTAGGCATTATAATTATGGGAATTTCATTCCACTGTTTTACACATTGCTGGAAAAGAGAATGTTGTTGCTGATGTCTTTCACCATCTCTAGCTTGTTCACAGAATTCTGTCAGTCCAATTATAGTCTTCCATACATACAACACTGGCTTCAAATATTATGTTTCTGCTTTAAAGGACATTGCGAAAGAACAAGATGAAGGTCCCATATGGAAGAATATCAAGCAACTGTTGGGGGACACAAGCAACTCGACAGTTAGACTTATTTGTTTGGTTAGGAACAACATTCTTTTCCAACATTTTTGAAATCTGACAACAGTATGTGGCTCGTTTGCATTCAGCATGATTTGGTCAACAAGTTATTTGGTACATTCCAGTTAGTTATGCACACTATGGAGCGAGAAAATTTTTCACATACTTTGTCAGACCTCTTACTTTCTCAACACAGGGAAACGCACATAACATGTTCTAACCAAATGTTAACTTTATCAAAAAGCTAAAACATCCACCACATCGCTCCAGTTAAATTACGTCATTTAGCAGTCATGGGCCATTATGGACCCATTACAATGAGCAGACTAGGTTTTTCTTATATTTTTGTGGCAGTAGAATTCACATCAAAATTTGTGTCTTTTACACCATTTCGTAAAGCGACTGTGAGAACTGTTTCTGCAACATTTACCAAGGATTTTGTAAGAGAAGCGGGACATGTCGACAAAGTTATCTCTGACAGAAGACGTCAGTTTGTTCGGCTCTTTGGAAACGTATACTGAAAAATAAAAAAATTGCACTAACTTCCATTTCCCGATACCATGCTTCTTCCAACATATCTGAAAGTATCATGAAAGAAATAGGGAACTTACGAGTACTGTGGTGTCACACAAAGCACACAGAATGGAATAGGTATATTCAAACGTTTCAGGACACCATAAATTCTTTACCTAATGATTTTACTGTCTCCACATTTGGTACTGAAATACAAACAACTACCTAGCAAACTTGGAGAAACGGTTCCATTTCCAAAGTTACAATGTTTAAGACGTTATGAAGTACATTTAAATTGCTGTTAAAAGCATAAAACAGCATCAAAAAGAGGAAAACATCTACAGGAGAGGCAACGGCCTTGCCGCAGTGGATACACCGGTTCCCGTGAGATCACCGAAGTTACGCACTGTCGGACGTGGCCGGCGCTTGGATGGGTGACCATCCAGCCGCCATGCGCTGTTGTCATTTTTCGGGGTCCACTCAGCCTCGTGATGCCAATTGAGGAGCTACTCGACCGAATAGTAGCGGCTCCGGTCAAAGAAAACCATCGTAACGACCGGGAGAGCGGTGTGCTCACCACACGCCCTCCTATCCACATCCTCACCTGAGGATGACACGGCGGTCGGATGGTCCCGATGGGCCACTTGTGGCCTGAAGACGGAGTGCTTCTACAGGAGAGGAAATTGGACAATAAAGTAGGTCTCAAGGTTTTAGTTCGCTCTCACCATTGATCATGCAAATCAAAGAACAAGTTTCAAAAATTCTCCTTAATCTAAAATGGATCATTCCGTATTCGCCAAATAGCTCACCTGAATGCGACTGAGGTCGAAACATGGCGCGCAAAAAAAGAAGAAAATAATCTCGTGGTTTATACGACATTTCCAAAGTAAAACATTTCGTACAGCAATTCTTCGAGCATTGTTTTTGTGTTAGTCAGTACACATTTCTTAGCACTGTCATTTTGTGACACACATGACTTTCTCATTTAATTTTTGACTATTGTAAATAAGTAGAAGTTAAGTCATAAGCCATCTCATCCTATGTATGTGCAAATCATTATTTTTCTCCCTTCCATAAAGCAGAAGAGGTAGACCATTTTATGTATTTCCTTACTTTATTAATATGATGTATTTTAGTGTTGCAGATATAAATTATAATCTTACTTATAATGAAACCTGCTAGCAGTATGTGTCACACAAAGAATCTGGCAAAATTACATTTTAAAAAAGAAGCAGAATCTTTTAGTCCAGTAGAAATGCGTAATTGCACAAAATCG
This sequence comes from Schistocerca piceifrons, assembly GCF_021461385.2. Taxonomy (NCBI): domain Eukaryota; kingdom Metazoa; phylum Arthropoda; class Insecta; order Orthoptera; family Acrididae; genus Schistocerca; species Schistocerca piceifrons. The sequence goes on from NC_060144.1 coordinate 139,125,141, forward strand.
TGAGTGTTAGGTCACACTGAGCACTGTCGAAACCAATGGATTTTTTTAAAGGCTGACACAGTGAATTACGCAATAATTGGACTCTATTTGGCAGGTATTGACAGTAAGCAGTTGTGGATCAGACAGAGAAGTTTGGTTGTATTTAACATCTTTTGCTACTAACCGGAGAAGGTTTCTTATTTTCAGGACAGAACACTGAACAGAGTAATAAAGAATACACCGTCATACGAGATATTTTGTGTAATATACAGTATGTGATCATCATTATTGGATGGCATGATGAAGCTGATGGTTTGTGGATTTACGAATTACGCATTTGAGGAGATATGTTTTAAGATTTCAGGACATACACTACTGGCCATTAAAATTGCTACACCAAGAAGGAATACAGATGATAAACGGGTATTCATTGGACAAATATATTATACTAGAACTGACATGTGATTACATTTTCACGCAATTTGGGTCCATAGATCCTGACAAATCAGTACCCAGAAAAACCACCTGTGGCCGTAATAACGGCCTGCATACGCCTGGGCATCGAGTCAAACAGAGCTTCGATGGCGTGTACTGGTACAGCTGCCCATGCAGCTTCAACACAATACCACAGTTCATCAAGAGTAGTGACTGGCGTATTGTGACGAGCCAGTTGCTCGGCCACCATTGACCAGACGTTTTCAGTTGGTGAGAGATCTGGAGAGTGTGCTGGCCAGGGCAGCAGTCGAATAATTTCTGTATCCAGAATGGCCCGTACAGGACCAGCAATATGTGGTCGTGCATTATTCTGCTGAAATGTAGCGTTTCGCAGGGATCGAATGAAGGGTAGGGCCACGGGTCGTAACATATCTGAAAAGTAACGTCCACTGTTCAAAGTGCCGTCAATGCGAACAAGAGGTGACCGAGACGTGTAACCAATGGCACCCCATATCATCACGCCGGGTGATACGCCAGTGTGGCGATGACGAATACACATGTCGCCAAACACGGATGCGACCATCATGATGCTGTAAACAGCACCTGGATTCATCCGAAAAAATGACGTTTTGCCATTTGCGCACGCAGGTTCGTCGTTGAGTACACCATCGCAGACGCTCCTGTCTGTGATGCAGCGTCAAGGGTAACCGCAGCCACGATCTCCGAGCTGATAGTCCATGCTACTACAAACGTTGTCGAACTGTTCGTGCAGATGGTTGTTGTCTTGCAAACGTCCCCATCTGTTGACTCAGGGATCGAGACGTGGCTGCACGCTCCGTTACATCCATGCGGATAAGATGCCTGTTATCTCGACTGCTAGTGATGCGAGGCCATTGGGATCCAGCACAGCCTTCCGTATTACCCTCCTGAACCCACTGATTCCATATTCTGCTAACAGTCATTGGATCTCAACCAACGCGAGCAGCAATGTCGCGATACGATAAACCGCAATCGCGATAGGCTACAATCCGACCTTTATCAAAGTCGGAAAAGTGATGGTACACATTTCTCCTCCTTACACGAAGCATTACAACAACGTTTCACCAGGCAACGCCGGTCAACTGCTGTTTGTGTACGAGAAATCGGTTGGAAATTTTCCTCATGTCAGCACGTTGTAGGTGTCGCCACCGGTGCCAGCCTTGTGTGAATGCTCTGGAAAGCTATTCATTTGCATATCACAGCATCTTCTTCCTGTCGGTTAAGTTTCGCGTCTGTAGCACGTCATCTTCTTGCTGTAGCAATTTTAATGGCCCGTAGTGTATGTAATGAGTTCAGGGACTGTTATGGATTACGTGATGATTTGCTCGTAGTGGACACATTGAGTCGTTGTGATTTAGTGATTTTTGTCTGGGCTAGATTTCTTATGAATGGTGAGGAGATGTATTGGGAAATTTGATGCTTTATTTGATTCACTATGATGAGGACTTTTTGATCTATAAGCATTTTTCTGCTTGGATAGTGATATTTATGAGTGATGACACTTCTGTCCATACGCTTGATTTGCCAACTATCTAGTTTTGCCTGTGCTAACAATTTTTCTTTCTCGCTTAACAAGGTAATGACTTTTGTACCTTTTTCGCTCAGGTTAACAGTTTTAATTATCCTTGCTAAACCATGTAGTACAACTATTCTTTTCATTAGATATTTTTTGGTTCCACTCTGCCTTTCTTTTACATTTGGGGCACACTAAAATTTTTTAGAAGAGAACGGTTAGTTAGCATGTGCATGTAATAAGCGTCTGTGGCCATGTTTTCGTTTTCATTATGTTTGAGGATTGACTGACGACTGACACTATAATATAAATAACTTATTTTGACTGATACAACAACAACTTTGTGAATAAACATTTATTTCCTTTCTTCATCGACTTTCCTTCCAAATAGTTGCTCTAGCTAGTAATTTTTGTAGGAAATAGAATTATGGTTTTTAATTACTGTAAACTGTACGTAAGGCAACCTTAAGGAAGCTTTTACTTTTGTGATAGTATTTTGACATATTTTTGTACGATAATGCTATGAATTGTATTCTCAATTCACATCTTGTATGTGTACAATGTTTTACTCGTGTTTTCTTATCCTGAATAGTATGTAACATTGTTGTAAAGAATTTCATTTGTGTGGTACTGTGCAACCTTTGTGGTAATTTGTCCACTTTAGGTATATATAGTGGAGTAGTCTTGAATGCCACCACCAAACTCATTCTCTTATGGAAATTTACTTTAGTTATTTGTTTGCATAGTGGTATCGTACCACGCAAACATTTCAATTTTTATTCTAGCTTACAATTTACTGATTTCTAACAATGTTCGTCTGTTGTGTATTATGCTGCGTCAGATCATTCATGGAAATATTGAAACGAACTCTTCTGCACTGTGAGAGACTTACGCAACGAATAGACGATTTTTTACGACGACGATAAGACAGGTCACTTCAGCTACGTTTATGCAATTATTTCACAGACATTTCGTTATCTAATGCTAGGTTTCCGCCTTACTATTTAACTATACAGCACCGTTGTAAGAGACATTGGCTCTGGAATATTTATGGACCAATACTACATCTTCTGAGTCTGCTCATAGTCTCCTCAAAAATAAACCCGTACAATGACGCAAGTCATACAATGTTTGTGAACTGAGTCGTCGGCAAAACGTTGAAATGAAATGCCGTGTGACGAGGGCCTCCCGTCGGGTAGACCGTTCGCCTGGTGCAAGTCTTTCGATTTGACACCACTTCGGCGACTTGCGCGTCGAAGGGGATGAAATGATGATGATTAGGACAACACAACACCCAGTCCCTGAGCGGAGAAAATCTGCGACCCAGCCGGGAATCGAACCCGGGCCCTTTAGATTGACAGTCTGTCGCGCTGACCACTCAGCTCCCGGGGGCGGGCGCAAAACGTTGTTACTTCAAGATACACTTCGACGAGTTTCCTTTAGTGGTGTACAGTTTTTGCAATGGTGGAAAAAACTGTGACATTTCAGTGAAGTTTTATCTTCATCTTTGTGTTGCAACAGAGTTGTCAAATTAGACTCAAATATTATGTGTAGAATAAAACAATCAACCAGGCACCACAAATGATATTACCACATTTGTTTTCTTATTGATGCCTTGAGCAAGCTGAAGTTTATGAGACCGTTTGTGCGCCTGTACAAAATGGTTTAAAACAATTTGTCAAGGACTTTTAGTGCACCTGGGCACGAAAATTGAAAACAGTTGGCAAATATTGTGAATCACGTTATCTTTTTATGCTAATACGGTTCTCACTTCTTCATTTTTACAAACGTACTTCGTTTTTTAATTCAATTAGCGAATTTTGCAGTATAATTACAAATCTCATTGAAACCTGATGATAGTCAAAGGAAGGCAGGATTGGGTTACGATTGTGGACGGGGCCGTAATCGGTTTCTATCGGTTGCCTTTTACAATTACACACAATTTATTTTAACCGCTGATTCGAAACTCAACAATAAATAAATACCACACGTTATTAATGAAGGACTAATAGAGTAAATAATAGTGTTTACAGTGAGTTACAATTTAGCAAATCAGCACTAAATACAGATACAACAGATAATGTTTTAAAAGTATGCCAATGCGATCTAGGCAGAAGGCCTTACACGCCAGGAATGGCAATAAATTAAGAATTGCTTAAAACTCGCTGCAACTTACGAATTACGTGTGTGGAAATATTAAAGGCAAGTCGCCACAAACACAGCAGACGGCGTAAGACCCAAGGAATGGCGGTAAATAAGATTCTAAACGCCTACTGTGTAAAAACAAATCCAAAATTAAAATTTTCAGGCAATTAACAATAATTACGGCTGAAGGCCTTACACGCTAGAAACGGCAATAATACCAAAAAAAATTGAAACCTGCTGTAAAACAGCAAATACAATAGCAAAAGTTAATTAAAAAAACAAGAACTGATCCAGACGGTGCTCCAGGAATCGACCTCTGAGTAGGTCCCACAGAAAACGCTTCCGCGAGCGATGAGATAGGCAGCCAAGAGTTACATTCACTTCGCAAAATGGTAACTGAAACTAACGGCAGTCTAACGAATGACTAATGATAATCTTGCTGAAACTACCTGATGTCCGATAAACCAAGTGCAACGATGGTACAATACGCCAAAGCCGGAACCGACGGTCTATAGTAAGTCCCAAGAATACTGTGTTTAGAGCGCCGCGAACGAGAAAGGAACCACTACCACGAGAGTAGAAGAATCGCCAACCGACCTACAATCAAGAAAGCTGTCAAAACTACACGCCTTACCGGACAGCAGCGGCAAGGCGAGGAAACGTACACTGCCGCTACATGCAGTAACCCCCATGGCAGGTAACTGGGGCGTTAGCGGCCACCAGGTAAGAAAAATTATCGTTGGTTGAACTCAACAAATTGTAACAAGTTGAACGCAGTAAACAGTAATAAGAAGTCCGGGAAAGCTAATCAGCTCTGCCTTCCCCAAGCACTCCACTCGCTGCCCTTCGCAGTGGCGATAGTACAAGCAGGAACACGAACCCAAGTCACTGGAGAATCACGAGATATCACAATGGTGGAGGTTTCTCTAGTTGGATTGAAACGCACTCATCTTAAAGCTTGCTGGATCCAGTTGACGACGAGGTCGTGCACCCTCACGACCACAGCCCTTCCATGCGGCAGTCCATGCGTGCCGCCAGCGGTCCCGGCATGTTCTGGCTCCTCCTGTGTCTCCAACCGAACTGCCCCACTCATACGACCCGGCGAAACGACGACGTCGCCCCAAAGATAGGGCAACAACCGCCGCTGCTGCCACTAGCGGACAGGCAACTTTCGAAACCGAGAGGTCCCAGTCAACACGAGAAGAAGACAAACAACCGCAACCAAGCGACACCGTCTGGCCTCCAACAGAGGGCGGAAACCTACAAACAGCACCAACGGGAGCCCCAGCACGGCTGACTCATCCCGCAAATTTCTGTCAGTAGAGAGCGAGCGGTAGTGAAAGGTGTGTGTGTAAATTTTTCTTGTTTTGGATATCTGTAATGGCGCTCATAAGGTCTGAATTGCTTAGACATGCGCGTCGACAGAGAAGATGCGCTGCACAGAGATGAGTTACAGGTGATCTGTTGATCGTGAGGAGACGAGTTGTGACAGATACTTGAGGTTTGGAGTTAGAAGTGAACAGTCGACTTTCGGTTTACCTTTGTGAAGAATGGATTACTAGTAACGGTTAAATTCGTTTTATTTGCGGCAACGGTTTCATAATGCAACATTCTTGCATTAATTCAGAATGTGGACAACCATCAGCTGCAGAACGAAATGACGACAGTGAAAATTTATGCCAGACCGGGACTCGAACCCGGATTTTCCGCTTATCGCAAGCAGTCGCCTTACCATTTTGCTATCCGTGCACGACTCACGGCCGGATCAAATCTTTCATATGTCGTGAACCATAAGTGTACAACTTGTACTCGTACATCTATTATGTACACTATGTGATCAAAAGTATTCGGCCACCTGACTGAAAATGACTTGCAAGTTCGTGGCGACCTCCATCTGTAATGCTGGAATTTAATATCGTGTTGGCCCACCCTTAGCCTTGATGACAGCTTCTTCTCTCGCCAGCATACGTTCAGTCAGATGCTGGAAGGTTTCTTGGGGAATCGCAGCCCATTCTTCACGGAGTGCTGCACTGGGGAGAGGTATCGATGTCGATCGGTGACCTGGGACGAAGTCGGCGTTTCAAAACATCCCAAAGGTGTCCTATAGGATTCAGGTCAGGACTCAGTGCAGGCCAGTATATTACAGGGATGTTAATGTCGTGTAATCACTCCGCCACAGGCTGTGCATTATGAACAGGTGCTCAATCGTGTTGAAAGATTCAACCGCCATCCCCGAATTGCTCTTCAACAGTGGGAAGCAAGAAGGATGACATTCACCGGACATTCACCATACCCACACCCTGCCATCGGATCGGCACATTGTGTACCGTGATTCATCATTCCACACAACGTTTTTCCACTGTTCAATCGCCCAATGTTTTCGTTCCTTACGCCAAGCGAGGTGTGGTTTGCAATTAGCGGAGTGATGTGTGGCTTATGAGCAGCCGCTCGACCATGAAATCCAAGTTTTATCACCTCCTGCTTAACTGCCGTAGTATTTGCAGTGAATCTTGATGCAGTTTGGAATTCCTGTGCGATGGTCTGGATAGATGTCTGCCTATAACACATTACGACCCTCTTCAACTATCAGCGGTCTCTTGTCAGTCAATAGACGAGGTCGGCCTGTACAGTTTTGTACTGTACGTGTCTCTTCACGTTTCGACTTCACTATCAAATCGGAAACAGTGGACCTAGGGATGTTTAGGAGTGTGGAAATCTCGCGTGCAGACGTATGACCCAAGTGACACCCAATCATATGACCACGTTCGAAGTTTGTGAGTTCTGCGGTGTGAAGCATTGTGATCTCTCTCGATGTATAATGGTCGCTAATATGGAGTATCTGGCACTAAGTGGCAGCACAATACACCTAATACGAAAAACGTATGTTTTTGGGAGTGTCAGGATATTTTTGATCACATAGTGTACATTCCCATACATGTTAAACATTTTACTTCATTTCTTGGTTAGTCGGACATTCAGGTCGGTAATCTTTTTGCTTCTCAATTTTTGTTAGGTTTATCGATCATTGTGAGAGAGACAGATTTAAGAATTAGATTTTGTAGTTTTGTTTAAGGTAAGATTAAACACATGAAGTTTAATTTTTGTAATTCTTGGATTTTAGTTCCGTGACTTCAGAGCTATTATTGAATATTCATTAAATGTTATTAAGTAAAGTGATTGCTGTTGAGTTGATTTAACCGAGAGTCATTGTCCACACCCGAACAGTCGATTAGTTTTCAATTTATTTGAAACCATTATCAAAACTTATGAACTAAGAATGATGGCAATGTTTCTAGAGAACGCTTTGCACCTTTCCGTATCTCAATAGTTACATTTTGCAGTTCTGTTATGGAGACGTGCTGTAGCTACGAGAGCAGATTGCAAGCCTAGCTTTAAGGTGTGGTAATGCGCACCATTCAAAACAGGAAGCCCAAAGTTTAGCATCTGACAAACAGTTTAACATTAAAAAACAACCAACAATACAGATCTACTTTCACTAGAATACATTCAAACAGATAAAAGTTCACTTGACAACATCCCATATAGTTCCCTGAGACAATTTTTATTTCAAGTAGTCGGATAAAGTGCACTTGTCGCGACCGCTACTTGCTTGCAGTTTTGTTTCTTTGCTGCGCTATTTACTAATAATTTGTATTTTCTTACTGTCCAATGCGATAATTTCTGAAAATTTCTTCATTTACTTTGATTATTTTTCATTGCTATTGTAATTACCATGCCACGCAACACAGTAAATAGCAAGTTGCGTAGCAGTCATACTCAGCCAACATGAAGATTCAAGAGGCAATAATACTTTAATTTCTGACGAGTCCATTATTAATGCTACAGACACTAATTCAGAAACAACAATTTTTTGAGTTAGATGCTTTCTTACCAGACTGTCAGGTTACGAGGACTACGGACAATACATAGAATTTAGATGGGAACATTTTGTAAAGTTAAATATTTCTTTTGATGATGAGACGCGAGACTCCAGATTAAAAGTTACACATTCCACGCAGTCAAACGGTACCACCACACAGACGACGCAAAATTTATCGAAAAACGCAGAAATAAATGAAAACACAGGCGAAAAACCAGTTCATTACACAACGGTTAGCATGAATGCTTCGCACAAAACGGACTTGCGCTTATGCTTCAAGACTTATTACAAGAACGTAATAAAACACTAGCAAATCACTTTTCAAGTCACCTTGAAAGAAAATGACACTAGAAGAAAATAACAAAATAGTTTAATCATAATTACAAGAAGGTTGTTGCATTACTCTGTGTTGTGTGTTCTACACTTTAAGTATTGCACTTTAGGTCCTTCTTCAGTATTGTGAAGATATTTTTGCAGCAACGAAGATGATTGCGTTAAGAGACCGAACAACTCATAATTACATTATTACCTTGTATCGAGTCGTCGGAGGCCTTAAGGCCGTTACACCAAAATACGCAGCAGGTGTTTCTGCACAACCTCTGAAACTTTGTCACTGGAGTTCTGGGTAACCCTGTACACAGAGTGGAGACAAAAACATAATAAAGACAAAGTAGTGTAAAATGGTGTAAAGGACGCCGAATCGCGCAATATTTTTCCAAAAACCGCAGATCGAAAATGCACCCTTGTGGAGCAACGGCAATAAAGCGACAGCCAGTCAGCGGCAGGTGTACGTATGTTTGCATACGAACGTGTTTAGGAGTGTATAACAGGTCAGTTTTGTCCTACTAAGCGGCTGCTGTGTTATACTGTGGCCATGTCAAGTTTGTTGAGATGTTGGAGAGAGGAAATTGGAGCATTCGCTGTTTAAAAAAAAAGTATATAATTAAGACGAGGCTGGCCAAAGATACATTCATTGCAGATGAACATCATGCTCGAACTCTTACGGGAATCAGCGAGACGCCGCGAGTTATGAGGATAATGGGCAGGGGCACTATGTCAGTCAGTAGTGTGTGGCTATGTATAGAATTTGGATCTGACAGGAGGCGTGCTAGGGTAGTCCCCACAGTTGCGATGACCGCTGCGTCTGGATGGCTTAGAGCTCAGAGTCTGCATAGTAAGTAGAAAACCCGGGTTCGAACCCCGATCTGGAACAAATTTTCAACTTTACCCATTGCTGTGAATCAGAGCCCACTAGCAACTAAATGACATTAATTTCTCGGTGTCTTAATTCTAATGGCTGCAGGCTCAAAACGGTTTCTGCTCTCTTGGACATGTCCGAAAGCCAATTGTTAGCCTATCAACAGACTATGATAATACTAAAAAAGCGCATATTTCCACATAAAAATGCTTGTTAGCCAATCAACAGACTGTAATAATGCTTAAAAAGCATATTTTTGTGGAAATATACGCATTTTAAACAGAACAGTGCCTATTGACGCTAACGAAATGAAAGTCTTGTCAGAATGTTCGTGGTGTCTGTTGCAGGATTCTGGTGCGAATCGTTTTCTAGGTATCGTATTTTGAAAGGCTCTCACATTGACACTTGTACAGTAGCAATGGCAGCGCATACTAGACAACAACACAAGTTCCTACAACAGTTATGTTGATTCTGACCCATAACGAGACAACTGACCAAAACAGATTGTGTTCAAAAATATCACCGGCAGCAGCAATAAACGCTTGCAGTCTGATAAGGAAAAAGTGCTGTACACGACCCAGCATTTCAGCGGAGATGTACGAGCAGGTTGCAGTAATAAAAATGGTTGAAATGGCTCTAAGTACTATGGGACTTAACATCTGTGGTCATCAGTCCCCTAGACTTATAACTACTTAAACCTAACTAACCCAAGGACATCACACACATCCATGCCCGAGGAGGATTCGAACCTGCGACCATAGCAGAAGCGCGGTTCCGGACTGAAGCGCCTAGAACTGCTCGGTCACAGCGGCCGGCCTGCAGTAATATATCGTTGCTTATCATCGGGTGTAGTTATTATGTCCTTGTAGACAGCGTCTTTCAGCTTTTTCCACAGAAAAAAGTCTACAGGCGTGGAATCTGGGGAACGGGCCAGTCAAGGTACAGATCCACTGCGTCCAATGCAGCGATTTGGAAACAATCTGTGAATACATGCTGTAGTGTTACGTGCGCTATGGGCTGGACAACAATCATGTTGGTACCACAGGTCCCTTCCAGCCTGCAGAGGAGCGTCTTCTTGCATCCATGGAAGATGGTTTGTTAGGCGGCTGTGATACCTGAGCGCGTTCTGTGTTCCATTTATGAAAAGCACAGCTTTGAGTTGTTGGTTCGCTATCCCACAACACACGTCGCACAACACGACGTTGCACTGACGTCAAGGCGGGAAATTCAAATTTTCGAGGGAAACAGGGCAGTTGAGCCATCTCCTCTGTCCTAACTCTACTCACGCTATCTCCCACTCCAATGTCGTCACCCACCTCCAACCACCGCCTCACCCCTGAAAATGCAGTCTTTCTCCAGTTGCCGGAGAGAAAAGTTAAGCCACTGTATTTGATTTATTTTCGGTGGGAAGCTATGATAAAGATCGCTCCTAATTACACATCTATATGCATAGTGCTACATGAGTGCCTAAAATCGCAATATAGCTCAAATTCACAATAAAAAATTCGAAGCTAGTAGTTGGTGGACTCAAAATAAATAGTAACTCTACACAGAACGCTCTCATACCTACTAGTCGAAATAAATGAAACGGTGAGTGTGCTTAGTTTTTATTTGCTGCAGGAGTGAGGGACATTAAGGCATGTATTTTTTTATTTTCGTCACATTTCACAGCACAGCTCTATAATGAGAAACCCACACTGGTGTATAAGCACAGATGGGAGAATCAGAACTATTAGATATCTAAAAGTTGATGATATGTTTCGAAATCCACAACAGATCGAGGAAAACACACTGACACACAGCAGATCGGGTGTCTAAAAGATGCTTCAGTATTCAGGCGAGAAAATTGGCTGGAATTTTCGGTGTCCTATAACAGCTGGTCTCAAGATGCTCTAAAGCCACATTGGCAGGTGGTGGACAGCTTCCTACTTATAACTGCAGGAAACTTTTATGTTCTGTCGTTCGTTGATCCTAGCGTCTTATGAGAGATGTTCACGATATTTCGAAAAATTAAAAAAAAATCTAATGGGAACGCTGCAGTGCTGTATAAGCTAGTACACATGAATTTAACGGCAGAGTTCTCAAAAATCTTTCCAAACGCGCTTACAGATCGTGAACAGAGACTGTACAATGAACGCGTGTGGAGTTGCCAGGCCCGGGTCCGTGAAGCGGCCGGCAAGCATGGCCTCAACTGCCGGGGAGACACTATGTGGAGTCCTATATGTTTTCACAACAGTGGCGTGGTAAATTCTGCAGAATCCAAACACAAATATGCACTCAGCCTCACCTGTAGATATTGATTGTAGCAAACAGGAGCTGTTGCCGGTCTAGAACAATAGCACACTTTCGCATCAGCTATGGGTGTGCGTGTGTGTGGTATGTTGCTTCTCCAATCCTAAATAACGGACAGTGGCGGTAATTTCACAGACAAAGTCCTTCTTGAGATACAGCTCTCTAACCTATCCACTGTCAAAAATTCCCTTAAAAGTCCAAGACAAAGAAAAAGAGCGTGACATATTCTTAGGCTTTAACTCTCCGACGTGTCAGTTTGTAGTGCTTGGATATAAGGTAGTTACGGAATTACTGTCGGGGCTATTTAAGTACAGTGACGCTGTGTGAGGTACCCTCCTCCAAAATTAATATATGTTTCTTAAAACTAGCGTTCTTCCGCGCCATATACAGGCCGTACTGATTTCTGAAAGGTACTTCCATATCACTAGCATTTAGACACGATCAACTCGAGCAGTATGTTTCCTTAGTTTTAAACCAGAGCTTAAGTCAGATTATTTTTAACAGAGGGATCTTCCTGCCACATTCCCACAGAAGCGGGATGAGTCCGTGACACAGTCACTGCCAGGAAGGTATATTTCCGATGAGATTATGACTAGATGTTTGAAATTCTAAGCAAATATGCGTAAGCGATACGAAAAAGAATTGTAAGAACTGGTCGCTACTGTAATATTCCAGATAGCTGCTCCATCAGAACAGTAGTTTTAACGTCAGCCATTTCCAGTCTATATGATTTGATCGCGTGTATTTAGATAGTTTCTTGGTACAACATTTTACAAGGGGTGGAATTTAACAGTTCAGCTCTTACTACGGCAAACAGAGTTAATCACTTTTTATAGCTTACTGTTCACACGCGACATACCTACCATTTAGACGGAGCATGCTATTTCTGACCTACATCCACCCCTATAACCCTACCTCTGAAAGGTCGAGAGTTATATTTTCTGTACGCCTTCTTTCTGTTTCTTCGAAAGTATGACCATTATGAAGGATTTTCCTATCGCATTCCTACGACAAAGCCGCTGTCAGGAGGAAGGCTTCCCGGTGAGGTGGTAAATAGACGTTTGAAACTCTAGGAAAATAAGCATAAGCTATAGGAAAAACAATTGTACGAACTGACAGCTACTGCAATATTCTAGTCAGGTGCTCCATCAGAACAGAAATTTTTAACCTTAGCCATTTCCAACTTATGTCGTTTGATTACGGGTCCTTAGATGCTTTCTTGCTGTTGTTACTGTGTATTCCTACTGCCACCATATTGTCATCCTCATTTAGAAGACATGGTTTCTCAGCTCTGACATACACGAACTTCAGAAATTTACCACATAGATAGTTTCTAAAGCCACGACACACGTCTCACAATCCTGTATCTGATTTCGAAATCTCTGCCTGGCCATGATGTAATATAACTGAAATCTTCGTGTATCTCCCAGCCTTGTCCAAGCATACCTCGTCCTCTTGTGATTCTTGAACAGAGTATTCACTATTATTGGCTGAAATTTATTGCAGAGCTCAATTAGTTTTTCTCCTCTCTCATTCTTAAAATCAAACCCACATTCTCCTGTAACCCTTTCTTCTTCTCCTTCCCCTACAACCGAATTGCAATCCCCCATGACTATTACTTTTTCATCTTCCTTTACATACTGAATTACCCACTAGATATCCTCATATACTTTCTCTGTCTCTTCATTTTCGACTTGTGATGTCGGAATGTGACCTGAAATATTGTTGTCGGTGTTGTTTTGCAATCGGTTCGGTTGAGAACAGCCCTATTACTGAATTTTTCCCCGTAACTCCTCTCTGCTCCATCTTCCTATTCATAACGAAACCTACCCCCGTTATATCATTTTCTGTTGCTGTTGATACTACCCTGTACTCATCTGACCAGAAATCCTTGTCTTCTTTCCATTTCACTTCACTGACCCCTACTGTATTTAGACTGAGCCTTGGAATTTCCCTTCTCAGATTTTCTAGCTTCCCCGTCCAGTTCAAACTTCTGATATTACACGCCACGACTCGTAGAACGTTCCGTCTTTTTTCATAGTCTCCTCGTCCTTGGAAGTCCGCTCCCGGATATCCGAATGGCGGACTAGTATGGAATCTTTTGCTAATGGAGAGATCATCATGACACTTTTTCAATTACAGGCCACTTGTGTCTTTAATGCAGTGGTTTCCATTTTCTTCTGCTTCCTTATGCAGTTGATCGTTGCTGATTCTTCCGCCTTTAGGGAGAGTGCCCCACGCCAAGGGTAAGAGAGTGCCCTGTACCTCTGTCCAGTCCTCCGTCCTCTTTGATTAGTCCATTGGCTGAATGTGTGTGGCTTCTTACTCCGGAAGTCTTCCGCGTATGTGTACTACCCACGTGTCCCCCGATCGATCCACTGCTGTGGCCGCCCCGGGTACTCCTGCACTGAGGTTGACCCTTCACCCGTGGTCGAGTGGGAGATCATTCCAAAGTCTGGCAGGCACCGTGGGGCCGATCGTAGGACCTCCCTGGTTCGTTTGACGAAGAGGTTTCGGGCGTTATCTGTGGCTGTCGAAGTCTCTGAGACGGATGCAGTCGTTCACCCTGTTCCAGATGAAGCTTCTCGGCCCGCGAGGTCTGGGCATTCACAGAGGGTGAGTTTGCTGGTAGTTGGGAGCTCCAACGTTAGGCGCGGAAAGCGGCTCCTTAGGAATATGGCTGCCAAGGAGGGGAAGGAAGCCAGTGTGCAGTCCGTGTGCATTCCGGGGGGAGGCATTCCGGATGTGGAAAGGGTGCTTCCGGATGCCATGAAGAGTACAGGGTGCAGCCAACTGCTGGCGGTGGCCCATGTCGGTACCAATGCGTGTGTCGCTTTGGATCGGAGGAGATTCTCTCTGGTTTCAGGTGGTTTTTTTAGGTTAGAGGGTCTCAGGAAACCACAGAAAGGGTTCCCATCTAAAAGGGGGCAGATAAAACACAATAAGCCAGTTGTAGAAACAATCGATATTGTAGTTGTAAATTGTCATAGTTGTGTCGGGAAAGAACCAGAGCTCGAAGCCCTAATAGAAAGCACTGAAGCTCAAATAGTTATAGGTACAGAAAGCTGGCTAAAGCCGGAAATAAGTTCAGCCGAAATTTTTTCAAACGAACTAACAGTGTTCAGAAATGACAGATTAAATACTGTTGGTGGTGGAGTATTTACTGCTATCAGAAATAGTTTGCCGTACAGTGAAATTGAAGTTGATAGTTCCTGCGAAATAGTGTGGGTAGAGTTTATACTTGACAATCGGACTAAACTAGCGAAATAGTGTGGGTAGAGGTTATACTTGACAATCGGACTAAACTATTAATTGGATCGTTTTACCGACGTGTAAAGCCGGCGTCGGGAATGAAACGTCATCCGAAACTGTGCTGAATGTTTCTTCAGAAAATTATTTTGAAAAATTGGTTCATGAACCTGCTCGAAGCGTAAATGGTTGCGAAGGCATACTTGACCTCTTAGCAACAAATAATTCTGGACAAGTAGTGAGTATCATGACGAATACAGCGATTAGCGACCACAAGGCAGTTGCTGCTAGTTTGAATACCGTAACACCCAATTGTTCAAGCGGCTCTGTGCACAATGGGACTTAACATCTGATGTCATCAGTCCCCTAGAACTTAGAACTACTTAAACCTAACCAACCTAAGGACATCACACACACCCATGCCCGAGGCAGTATTCGAACCAGCGACCGTAGCAGCAGCACTGCTCCGGACTGAAGCGCCTACAACGGCTCGACCACAGCGACCGGCCACAACAATCATAAAGAAATGCAAAGTACATCTATTTAAAAAAAGCTGATAAAATGCTCTTAACATCTTTTTAAGAGACAATCTCCACTCCTTCGATCTGATCACCTAAGCGTAGAAAAGTTGTGGAATGTTTTCAGAGAGATAGTATCGACGGCAATTGAGAGATATATACCACATAAATTAGTAAGTGGTGATACGAGGTGGCGCAGTGGTTAGACACTGGACTCGCATTCGGGAGGACGACGGTTCAATCCCGCGTCCGGCCATCCTGATTTAGGTTTTCCGTGATTTCCCTAAATCACTCCAGGCAAATGCCGGGATGGTTCCTCTGAAAGGGCACGGCCGACTTCCTTCCCCATCCTTCCCTAATCCGATGAGACCGATGACCACGCTGTCTGGTCTCCTTCCCCAAAAAACAACAACAACAACAAGTGGTGATACTGAGCCGGCCGCTCATGTAAGTCCAGAATCTGGAGATGGCCCCAACTCGCTGCAGGCGCCTTTGTGCCAGAGGAGCCAGCCCAGCCTTTGTACACCACTTCCGAGAGTGGTCGCTGCCTAAAGAGGGCGCCCTGACCATGCATCAGGCTAGCACGTGTAGGAAGAATTTGCCTCATAACCTTTGGACGCGGCATATGACCGACCGACCTCGCGGGGGATGTCTAGCACTCCGACTATATACGGCACAAATGCTTCTGTTTTTGGAATCTGTGTGTCTTTGCGCTATATGTAGGACTGCCTGGCGGTCAATAGCTGTATGCAGGATGTGAAAGTGATGATTTTGTATGGTTCACGATATGAACTGTTTTTCCTATAGCGACGTGGCGATATGGCATAGTGCTACAATCTTTTGTAGAGATATAGCTTGACTTGATATCAGTTCCACGCCGAAAAATTCAAGCTTTCCTCGACAGTAACAGAGCATCTCTGGGCATAGTTTCTGTGTTTCATGACCTGTAGACCACTTTTGCAGGTTTTAACTGTCAGTGCAATATGATCACTGGCAGATAGTTCTCCCACACCTACAATAGCATTTTGGCGGGTCAGTTCAGTAAGAGCCAATAAGGAAGCTCCATTCACAGGAAGTTCCATTACGTTAGAGAGTCTCAAGACATCCTTTGTGGGGGGCATAGGAGCCCTACTGACTGGTCCGAACAAGACAGGGCCAGAACAAGGGATCTACGGAAAGTTCCGTGACTTCATAGAGTCCACTGAAGTCTCCTTTGTTCGAGTGTTCAGAGGTAAGTCCAGGTAGACCAACATTCTCTGGTTCGAGCAGGTGGGATGCTGTTCCTCCACCCGCCATTGTGGCTTTAGAGCATCTGCAGACGAGCTGTTGTAGGACACCGAAAATTCCAGCCATTTTTCTCATCTGTAGCACAGTGCCTCGAATTCTAGAAGAATCATTTAGACATCCGATCTGCTGCGTGTCTGTTTTCTCCTCGATCTGTTGTGGGTTTAGAAATATGTCATCAAGTTTTAGACATGTAATAGTTCTGATTTTCCCATGTATGGTTAGACACCAGTGTGGGTTTCCCATTCTGGGGCAGTGCTTCGAAAAATGACTAAAATTAAAAAAAAAATGCCTTAACACCCCTGACTCTAGCAGCATAAATAAGTCCATTCACCGTTTCATTTATTTCGACTTGTAGGTGATGGGAACTTGCTGTGTAGAGTTACTATTTATTTTGAATCCACCGATTACTAGTTTCAAATGATATAGTGAATTTTTTTCCAGCATTATAACACCAGCTTTGTGACATCGTCTTTTTTGGGCCATATTGCGACTTTAGGCACTCGTGTAGCACTATGCATATAGATGTGTAATTAGGAGTGATCCTTACTGAGTTTCCCACCAAAAATAAATCAAGTACACTAGGCTAACCTTTCTCTCCGGCAGCTGGAGAGAGGATTACCGTTTTCCGCCATTTTCAGGGCTGGGGCAGTGGTCGGTGGTAGATGATAACATGAGAGTGGGGGACGGGTGAGTGCAGCTAGGGTCATTGAGAAGCTTATCTCACTCTGTGATTTATTCGCAAGGAAATCTTACGCTTTAGTTTGTGGACTAGTCACCTTTTTAACTAACGAACTATGCTTTATCGTTTTCAATTTGTCCTGTCCTACATTTGGTGTTGGTAATGCGCCTCAGAATGCAACTATAATTACGTAAGTTTCCTGAGGATATATAAAATTGCCTTTATTTAATTTCGTATGTCTCAATGACTTGCTGGAAGTCTTGCAATTGGATTTAATTTCGGTGACTGGCGTGTTTCCAAAGCAAGCTACGCGAGTTATCCAATCACAGGAAGGGGACGTGCATATAATCCGAACCATGTGCCGTTTCTAGTGAATCTCCACGTCACTGAGTGGTGTAAGCTATGTTAAAATGTGCAGTGAGGAACTCGTCGTCCCGCCTCCTTTCACGTTCGAGACATGCCTTTTTTGGTCGGATAACTAAGATTCTGAAAACAATGACAAAATTTTGCGTCGTAAGTATTCTGCATTATCGACACAGATACGCATTACCAAGTATTTGTTACTCACTACTTCGGTTATTCGATCTTATCTACATTAAAGTATGGCTACAGCAGGTACACGGGTGCACTGCGCCATTTCAAGTTGCTTGTTTTACAGCTTCCAAGGGCAACGAAAATGAGATATTCAGTGTTTCATATAGTTGCTAACCGAATTTTAAGATTCAAAATGCTGTAATAATCTACTCATTAAGAGGTATAATCTTATGTTAAAGACGAAACACAGTAAGTCGAATATGAACACTGTATATGTATTCATTGCGCGCAGATCGCCCAAACGATAGACATCTAGCATTTGAGAACGACAGCACTTAAGTGACTTCAAACAGACTTCCTTAATGATTTCAAATCTTTTCGAAACTTCCTCTCTAGTCCAGTCAAATTGCAGATATACCTTGCAAAAGGTGGGGTAGAAGAGTTTATTTTTTCAACTCGTTCATATGGTTGGAAAGATTAGAAAACCGAGTTTTGCCAACAAAATTTCGCTTGGGAAAACTTTCTGCAGTCAAAAAACTTGGAAAATTTCGGCCTTTTTTCAGTTTTTCAAAATATCTGTTTCATGTGCTCCTGTCGCTTTAACGTCTATTTTCTTTTTTAAAGAGCACAAAATTCTCTACAAATTTGATTGTTCCCATTTTTTTCTACTCCCAATGTCTAAGGCGCTACAGCGCCTAATAAAATACCCATTTTTCAAATTTTGAGCATAGTGGCAAGATACCTTATTTTTGAACACTATTTTTTCTGTTTCTGTTTGTGTAGTATAAATACATTGTACATCACGTTATATGTTGGAATTAACCACCTCACGTTCAGGTATTCAATTTCTCTGTATGCAACATGAGGATTGCTGGGCACCCAACTATTGTGATTCTTGCATCACTAACTCAAGTTCACTATGAGGCACCTCTGCCCTGGTATTTGTAAAACTATAAATATAAAAATACATCGCACACACACACACACACACACACACACACACACACACACACACACACACACACACACACACACAAAATAATTTGTCTCAGGAAACTGAACTATTATTAGCCGCAATAGGCAACCTAATTAGGTAGGTAATTATTCTTGCGTATAAAAGCCATGCAGTTGACATTGAAAATAAGTAGCTTTATTACAATTAAAATGCATTGTCAGTTACTAAAAAATGTTGACAGTTCTGAGTGTGCAATACTTGTAATATCGCACTTTAGCGCACTTGAGACAGATATGAGCATCATTTCCACCGTTTTGATGGGCCAGGTTCCTCAGTGTCACCAGAAATACCTTGAGTTACGGATTCAGGGTCTGTACATAGAGTTGATCCCAGATTGACCTCTTCTTTAAACAGCGAGTCAGCCTCAGCAAGTTCGTTGATTTCGTCAGCGGTTTCCTCAACGTCCTCCATAACATCTTCTTCACTGTCTTCATATAAAAATTTTGGCACGTTTTCACAGTTGACCCCAATACATTTCTTACAAATTGAAGAACATTTCAAACCCGCTTTTCTGCAGGAGCACGCTCCGCCACAGTTCGGCTTGCATGAGCATTAAACAATGTGAAGAAGTGCTTCAGGTGCTGGATCTTGGCTCATTATAACGGGTATTGGACCGTGGTCACTGTGATTCCAGCCCCATTTCTCAGAAGGTTTCCAGTTTCTCATCCAACTTTGGACTTGTTGGTAAGTCCGCAACGAATGATGTGCAGCATCTTGTGTAGGTGGCAACCGTGCGAGATTCAGTTTGCTTTTTGTGGCAGACGTGGCGAATAGCTGGTACCGTAAATGGTCTAGTGCGTGGTAACTGCTGACACCTCCACTATACAATGCGATAGTAACCTGATCTCCTGCTGTTATTATTTCTACACGGGTAGCATGTGGTTTATTGAGCGTGCAAAGGGCTGAGGTTAGGTGTTCATTTTTCGCAACAATATTGCAGCACTTAATTTTTCCTTCACCAAAAAAAGCGGATGTTGTATCAGTTCCGCTAAAGGCGTAAGTGAATAGAATATGTTCACTGTCAAACTTGTAAGCTGCAGTGGAAAACCACTTGTCTTCTGCATTTCTTCTTCCTGGCTTTAAGAAAAATAAGTTTTCATTGCCTTGCCCCAAACCGGTCATGAGCAGAAGCAGGTCAACATCTTCTCCTACAATGACAATACTTCCAAAATCTTTGGTTCTTGAAATGGTAGATGTTACAATCATAACGTCAGCACCTTCTTGTGCCTGGAGCAATTCAATGCTACACTCCAGAAATTCCTTTTTAAGAAGTGCGATCAAACGCATCTTGTTTCGTTCGTTGTACAAGAACTTGTCCTGAGGGACTTGGTTCACCATCTCTGATTCAACCACAACGTCAACCGAAGAATGTTTTTTGGACCTACGAATCCTCTCAGCACTCTTTGTGCTACATTTGTCTCCCTCACATGGATATCCATCAAATACAATAGCAAATTGAGATCCAAAATGACGTTGCAGGTAAGAAACATAGCTTTGGGCTATTGACTTGAAGCAAACATTTCGAGTCCAAGTCACTTTATGGATAAGGTACCCTCCATCAATGACAAAAATTTACTCGGTCCACCTGACTTCACATCTTCCACTGGAACGAAGGCCAAAGAATAAATACGCTTTTGTCCGCTAAAGAACAATTCCTACATACTTTTTCTTATAACTGATCATTAACGTCAATCAACTGTAGAAAACGTACGGCACCTGCATGCAATCGTATTACATATTGTAACACAAATAAACTTCACGCAATCCGACGTGAATGTGTTCGTAGTTACTGAATATGATGCTGTTTGTCCCGGCCCTGCAGCAGAGTGAGATGGTAAATTCCAATGAATAACATGATGAGTAATATGGTTATACTACACAAATAGAAACTGAAATAACAGTGTTTAAAAATTAGGTAATTTGCCACTTTGCTCGAAATTTGAAAAAAAATGTCATTTTTTTACGTGCTGTAGCGCCTTAGATACTGGGAGTAGAAAAAATGGTAAGACTCCAATTTGTAGAGAATTTTGTGCTCTTTAAAAAAGAAAATAGACGTCAAAGCGATAGGAGCAAATGAAACTGAGACATTTTGAAAAAAACTGAAAAAAGTCCGAAATTTTCTAAGTTTTTTGACTGCAGAAAGTTTTCCCAAGAGAAATTTTGTTGGCAAAACTTCGTTTTCTAACCTTCCAACAATATGAACGAGTTAAAAAAATAAAATCTTCTACCTCACATTTTGCAAGGTACAGGCTTTTTTTCTGACAGTTTCACTGGACTACTCTCGCATACTCCCCCACAAAAGAATGAAAGAGAAAAAGTTTATTGCGTACTGCATTTTCGCTGCAGTAAAACTTCAGTATCAGGCATGACGTTCTGTTACTTATTTTCTGCTAACCCTATTTGCAACACATTTCGCGTGTTCATATATAACGGTGAATATACCTGCAAAATTATACCACTGTTCAAGAGATGTTGTTGTTGTTGTGGTCTTCAGTCCTGAGACTGGTTTGATGCAGCTCTCCATGCTACTCTATCCTGTGCAAGCTTCTGCATTTTCGCTGCAGTAAAACTTCAGTATCAGGCATGACGTTCTGTTACTTATTTTCTGCTAACCCTATTTGCAACACATTTCGCGTGTTCATATATAACGGTGAATATACCTGCAAAATTATACCACTGTTCAAGAGATGTTGTTGTTGTTGTGGTCTTCAGTCCTGAGACTGGTTTGATGCAGCTCTCCGTGCTACTCTACCCTGTGCAAGCTCCTTCGTCTCCCAGTACCTACTGCAACCTACATCCTTCTGAATCTGCTTAGTGTGTTCATCTCTTAGTCTCCCTCTACGATTTTTACCCTCCACGCTGCCCTCCAATACTACATTGGTGATCCCCTGATGCCTCAACACATGTCCTACCAACCGATCCCTTCTTCTAGTCAAGTTGTGCCACAAACTTCTCTTCTCCCCAATCCTATTCAATACTTCCTCATTAGTTATGTGATCTACCCATCTAATCTTCAACATTCTTCTGTAGCACTACATTTCGAAATCTTCTATTCTCTTCTTGTCTAAACTATTTATCGTCCACGTTTCACTTCCATACATGGCTACACTCCATACAAATACTTTCAGAAACGACTTCCTGACACTTAAATCTATACCCGATGTTAACAAATTCCTCTTCTTCAGAAACGCTTTCCTAGCCATTGCCAATCTACATTTTATATCGTCTCCACTTCGACCATCATCAGTTATTTTGCTCCCCAAATAGCAAACTTCCTTTACTACTTTAAGTGTCTCATTTCCTAATCTAATTCCCTCATCATCACCCGACTTAATTCGACTACATTCCATTATCCTCATTTTGCTTTTGTTGATGTCCATCTTATACCCTCCTTTCAAGACACTATCCATTCCATTCAACTGCTCTTCCAGGTCCTTTGCTGTCTCTGACAGAATTACATGGTCATCGGTGAACCTCAAAGTTTTTATTTCTACTCCATGGATTTTAATACCTACTCCGAATTTTTCTTTTGTTTACTTCACTGCTTGCTCAATATACAGATTGAATAACACCGGGGAGAGACTACAACCCTGTCTCACTCTCTTCCGAACCACTGCCTCCCTTTCGTGTTCCTCGACTCTTATAACTGCCATCTGGTTTCTGTACAAATTGTAAATAGCCTTTCGCTCCCTGTATTTTACCCCTGCCACCTTCAGAACTTGAAAGAGCGTATTCCAGTCAACATTGTCAAACGCTTTCTCTAAGTCTACAAATGCTAGAAACGTAGGTTTGCCTTTCCTTAATCTAGCTTCTAAGATCTTACCCGAGGTCGTCTTCTACTAGTTTTACTATTCGTCTGTAAAGAATTCGCGTTAATATTTTGCAGCCGTGACTTATTAAACTGATAGTTCGGTAATTTTCACATTTGTCAACACCTGCTTTCTTTGGGCGATACAACGTCAGAAACATTGAGATGCGTTTCATACATTGAACTTCTATTCTTTAGATTATCTGAGTGGAAGGTTACTGGTTACATAAAAAGCGCCTGAAACACGCCGTTACCACCGAGCAACGATCACTCTCGTGTTTGTTGACAAATTTATGATGCGACAGATGCGGCAACTGCGGACAGGCAATGGCCAGATGCTGCGGTTAAAAATATTTTTCGTTGTCAGATATTATTTCATGCTTAATATCATGTATCATAGTTTGGATGCTTCGGAAAATCTATTCCTCCCGCCGAGGTACTGAAGAGCTACAAAACATGTGTCACTTTATTACTGATTCTTAATATAAAGTGGCAGAATATGGCACTCGGCATTCAACTTAAATCGAGCACTTAGTAAACCCTTACTACAAAAACAAAAAAAACAAAAAATAAATGCGGAATTACTGTGTAACTGGATTTTAGGTAACGTAGTAATCCAGTAAAACCTGAATCTTCTGCATCAGAAAAGGTTGTAGATCTTTGAGAATCAGTTTTAGGATTAAATCTTTTTATTAGTACCATGTCCATGGGTAATACTACAAAGCGTGAGAGCCTTATCCGCCATGACTTTTTCATAGAAGGGCTTTTAGTCTGCACAACACACGGATTGGTATCACTTGCCTGGGCACTTTCGCAATGTTGAGTTGAAGACGGCCGGCCGTTGTGGCGCTTCAGTCCAGAACTGCGCTGCTGCTACGGTCGCAGGTTCGAATCCTGCCTCGGGCATGGATACGTGTGATGTCCTTAGTGTGATGTCGTGAGTCATACGACCACACCGCCGCCTGAGAGATCGATCCGCCGGATGCGATTCTCTCGATAAACGGAATAGAAGAACGGCTGTGCTAGCTAGAGTACACAGCCAGTCGCTGTACTTATGTTCGCCCCGAGGCGCCGCTAGGCCACTTTATGTGCAGCAGGAGGGTAGTGCAGTTGTGCCAGTCTACAGTTGGTAGCCGCGCTCAGTGGTCAGCCAGCGACAATATTAGTTATCGTCTGCAGCTCAGTCATTGCCGCCATCATGTCTTTGTAGCTCCGTTCCAAGTCAGTCTTCAAATTCACCGGATTCGACATTCAAGATTACGAGAGATTAATTCGTCACTGCAAGATTTGTGACTTGTAAGTCATGTCATTCTACAGACGCTTAGTCTAGCCGTGTCTTCTATAATTGTCAACCAGCTGATCATGCACAACAGCAAAGTTAAGTAATAAATACTTTCTTATTTTGTACTCCTGCTAATTAATTGTGTTTTCCTGTTGTAGTTACCACAGCTGCCGAGCAGTCTTGGCA
The DNA here is from genome assembly GCF_021461385.2 of Schistocerca piceifrons. Taxonomy (NCBI): domain Eukaryota; kingdom Metazoa; phylum Arthropoda; class Insecta; order Orthoptera; family Acrididae; genus Schistocerca; species Schistocerca piceifrons. The sequence goes on from NC_060144.1 coordinate 139,149,180, forward strand.
TAGTAGAACCTACATCTCCACCTCCTTGGCTACCTCATATTTGTCACCTCATGTAGATGGCCTCGATTATGGTGGAAGATCGAGAGCCATCACTTAGGTTAGTTAGGGCTAAGTAGTTCTAAGTCTACTTACTGATGACCTCAAATGTTAAGTCCCATTGTGCTTAGAGTCATTTTTGTACTTGAAGACGAGGTAGGGGAGACACAGCAGTGTAGGAAACTGTGGTAGACGTTGGGTCTCTGATGGAAATTAATTATGATGGATAGGGATGGTAGGTCCAGAAATAGAAAATCCGGATTCGGCATTATATTTAGACGAATATTTTGCGACAAGCGTTGGACTACCTATTTTAAATAGAAATAGAATCAAATGGGTATTTTTAATCGTTACATGGATAACAATTAGATCAAAAATGTAGGTTCCGCGACAATAGGACAATTTTATAAAAAATAAAAAAAATCGCTCGTTATCACTCAGGATTTTCTTATTTTTCACAAAATTGTCCTACTCTCCCAGAACCTACATTTTTTATCTACTATCCCTTTTACCTAATGATAATAATATAATAGTAACTATAATAAAAAATCATTTATTTTGTATACATTTCCCATAGGTGAATGTAAAATAATTAAATAAATGAGAGAATTAACTATTATTTAAAAAAATTAAAAAAGCATTTTTTGCAACTTTTTCTTAGTTCTAAAAATTGTCCTATTTTTGAATTTTGTGAAAAACATGTTTTTTAATATTATACTAAAGAGTAAGTATATAAAAAGCATTTTTTACAACTTTTCTTAGTCCCAAGAATTGTCCTATTTTTGACTTTTGTGAAAAACATGTTTTTTACAATTATATTAAAGAATAAGTATATAAAATTATTTATGTTCTGCTTTAGCAGCTACAAGGTTATTATGAACTGTTGTTTGTAACAGTTTTTTGAAGGACGATTTATTTACAGTTCTACCACATTTACAAATAACTTTAATTTTCTTACATTCTATGCATACATAACAATGTCCACCTGTTCCATATTTATCTTTGTAAAATTCCTCATGTATGTAAGAAAATCACTTCACTTTACTTTCAGATACCTAGTTTTAGCTACTTTTAATTTTTCTGTTTTTTTAACCTTATCCATTTCTAGCTACTTTTTGCAAAAATAATAAATTTTTTCCTCTATAAATGGAAGCTGAAATTACAATGTGTGCTACAAATGAAAAGAAATATTCTTTAACAGAACTTTTGGGAAATAAAGTAAAACCAACTAATGAAAGATTTGGCTTACGGTTACGTACAGAAAATTTAAATAATAATAATCTTATTACATATATTAGAGTTATAATATACACAAATAAAGAACAAAAATTAGAAGGATTTAAACCAAATACAGAACCATTTTGAGGTAATATTATGGTAATTAAAATAACAGATTTTATAGGTTGCGAAGGAGAAATGGAAAATGGAAAATTTCTTGTAAAAAAGGAAGCATATGGAAGTTTTAACAGTTTTTTAAGACCTATATTTTCTGTATTTAATTTAGCAAGACATGGAGTTAAAGCAAAAATTCTATATTTATTAGATTCCAATGCACAAATAATTAAAGATACTAAACAAATTATTATCAAAGATAAAAATTATAGAATAAAAGTATAAAAATCCTGTTGTTATTCCTTAAAAAATAGAATTAGGAGATGTTAGACTCGATACACTTTTAAGAGAGTTACCAGAGATTTTAGAAGAACTTAAAAAGGAACATTATTATTTATTAGATTTAGACATAATACAGGATTTTGCAGGAATTTTTAACAAGGAAGAAATGATCAAATACTTAACAAATAATTTTAATTTTAGAATGCAAGGAGAATATAAAGAAAATTGTAATGTAATAGTTGACAACAATAATTCTGTTCGAAAAGACTGATTAACATGGATTGATTCTAATTCTGTTCTATAACTGCTATATGGGATACAAATAAATCCTTCATTTTTAAGAAAATCTCTATTTTTCTTAATTTCTATAAATTTACTTCTATTATAACCTTTAACAATATGTAGAGGTTTTTTACCATTTTGGTCACCCAATACACCAAAATATGTAAACTTGTTTTTATCGTTTACCACAAAAGTATAAATATTAAAAACTCCACTTGTAGGGAAATCTATCCATTTTGGTTTAAAATAATTTTTTAATTCTTCTTCTTTATTTTTTGTTCCTTCTCCAAAGTATTTTTGTATTCTTCCTTTAAAGATTGCGTTTTATCTAAATATTCGAGTTTTCTTTCTTGCATACTTAAATTTTCTAATTCTTGTTCTCGTTTTTTAGTAGATTGTAAATATGGTGTGTTAATAGGTTTTATTTCTCGAATAGGAAATGTAAACAGTTTATTAGTTGCATTTATTCTGTTTCTAGATACAAATGGAATAATATTGTTTGTGAAACTGTGTGCCTGACCGAGACTCGAACTCGGGACCTTTACTTTTCGCGGGTAAGTGTTCTACCATCTGAGCTACCGAAGCACGACTCTCGCCCAGTACTCACAGCCTTACTTCTGTCAGTGTCTCGGCTCCTACCTTCCAAACTTTACAGAAGCTCTCCTGCAAAACTTGCAGAATTAGCACTCCTGAAAGAAAGGATATTGTGGAGACATGGCTTAGCCACAGCCTGGGGTGTTTCGCAGGAGAGCTTCTGTAAAGTTTGGAAGGTAGGAGACGAGATACTGGCAGAAGTAAGGCTGTGAGTACCGGGTGTGAGTCGTGCTTCGGTTGCTCAGATGGTAGAGCACTTGCCCATGAAAGGAAAAGGTCCCAAGTTCGAGCCTCAGTCGGGCACACAGTTTTAATATGCTAGGAAGTTTCATATCAGCTCACACTCTACTGCAGAGTGAAAGTCTCATTCTGGAATATTGTTTGTGTTTATTAATCCCAGTTCTTCGATATTTATTTCTTTTGGCATTGTAGAAAACAGAGTATTAGATTTCGAAAAATATGTTTCTCCAGATTTTATAAAGCATGTTTGTTTAACAGAAATTACATTTTCTGTTTCTTCGAAAATTTCTGTACAGTTAATAGGCAACAAGTTAAAACTAAATGCAGATAAAACAAATTTAACTAATTTTTCTCTTTATTCTTTATTATTTGTTTTAATTATTATTTGTATTCCTGTTAATTTCTTTGTATTTCTGTTGCCCCTATATACATATTGTAAAAGATCATTTCAAATAATACAACTATTTTGTAATGAGTCTGTTAATTTTTGCCGCATTTTAGCTAGTGGAATAGAATAAAATAGAGCTTTTTCGAAATATTTGCTGTTATTAGTTATTAAACAATCTGTTAATGGATCAAATTCTTGTTCTTTTTGGAAATCTGGATTAATGTAACTATAAATGGTTGCTTCTAATCTTGTAATTCCATTTTCTTTAGCTAATGTAGAAGCAAATGTTTCCTTTAATCTCTTGTCTGGACAATTTAAAAAATCTATAATATGGTTACCAAGTTGTTTATTAACACCAGGAGTTGTTAATTGGCAAATAAATTTATTATAGTTTTTAACTCTAGAATGAGAATTAATCCATGTTAATCAGTCTTTTCCAACAGAATTATTGTTGTTAACTATTACATTACAATTTTCTTTATATTCTCCTTGCATTCTAAAATTAAAATTATTTGTCAAGTATTCGATCATTTCTTCCTTGTTAAAAATTCCTGCAAAATCCTGTATTATGTCTAAATCTAATAAATAATAATGTTCCTTTTAAGTTCTTTTAAAATCTCTTGTAACTCTCTTAAAAGTGTATTGAGTTTAACATCTGCTAATTCTATTTTGTAAGAAATAACAACAGGATTCTTATACTTTTGTTCTATAATTTTTATATCTTTGTTAATAATTTGTTTAGTACCTTTAACTATTTGTGTATTGGAATCTAATAAATATGGAATTTTTGCTTTAACTCCATGTCTTGCTAAATTAAATGCAGAAAATATAGATCTTAAAAAACTGTTAAAACTTCCATATGCTTCCTTTTTCACAAGAAATTTTCCATTTTTCATTTCTCCTTTGCAACCTATAAAATCTGTTATTTTAATTACCATAATATTATCTCAAAACAGTTCTGTATTTGGTTTAAATCCTTCTAATTTTTGTTCTTTATTTGTGTATATTATATCTCCAATATATGTAATAAGATTATTATTCTTTAAATTTTCTGTAAGCAACCATAAGCCAAATATTTCATTAGTTGGTTTTACTTTACTTCCCAAAAGTTCTGTTAAAGAATATTTCTTTTCATTTGTAGCACACATTGTAATTTCAGCTTCCATTTATAAAGGAAAAAATTTATTATTTTTGCAAAAAGTAGCTAGAAGTGGAAAAGGTTAAAAAACAGAAAAATAAAAAGTAGCTGAAACTAGGTGTCTGAAAGTAAAGTGAAGTGATTTTCTTACATACATGAGGTATTTTACAAAGATAAATATGGAACAGGTGGACATTGCTATTTATGGATAGAATGTAAGAAAATTAAATTTACTTGTAAATGTGGTAGAACTGTAAATAAATCATCCTTCAAAAAACTGTTACAAACAACAGTCCATAATAATCTTATAGCTGCTAATGCAGAACATAAATAATTTTATATACTTATTCTTTAATATAATTGTAAAAAACATGTTTTTCACAGAAGTCCAAAATAGGACAATTTTTGGGGCTAAGAAAATGATCTAAAATGCTTTTTTAAAAAATGGCTTTAAAAATAATTTTAAAAAAGTTGTTTTTCACAAAACTCAAAAATAGGACAATTTTTGGGACTAAGAAAATGTTGTAAAAATGTTTTTTAAAAAATTGTTTTTTAAAATAATAGTTAATTCACTAATTTATTTAATTACATTACATTCACCTATGAGAAATGTATACAAAATAAATGATTTTTTATTATAGTTATTATTATATTATTTTATTATTATGATTAGGTAAAAGGGATAGTAGATAAGAAATGTAGGTTCTGGGGGAGTAGGACAATTTCGTGAAAAATACGAAAATTTTGAGTGACAAAGGGCGATTTTTTAATTTTTTATAAAATTGTCATATTGTCCCAGAATCTACTTTTTTTTAACTACAGTAACACACAATTCGAATGAGCTGTAGCACTATATTTATCAATTATTACTTTGTGGAAGACGCATGATGCATTCCATAGTGATGTCTGCATGATAATGACCAAATCACCAAAAGTTGCCAGAAAAAATCTTCTATGTATGAATCTTAGCTGTAAGCCTTAAGCCTTGTAATTCAAGTTGGGACATACCGTGCAAGCCACTTTCGGCAGTTTTAATAAGAGATTATATGCAATGATATACCGCTGATATCACCCACACTGGTTGTGGGTAAAGCGACTCAATCACGTATCGTCTATAACTAAACAGCCCCAAACGACGTATATAGAGGATCTCAAACGCCGAGAAAGGCGGTGTTCGAGTTTGGGAGTTGGAAAGTTCCAGCCAACGGAAGAGATTCAGCGACAGCAACCACGGCTGAAAACGCCCACAGTACATACGATGCGAGTGATGATTGAACAAAATTAATTTTTTATGCTAAGGACGAATTGCAAAGGCCTACATGGCTAGGGTTACTGCGTTCCACCCTACATTTGTGTACAAGAATTTGTGTCTTCGTGTCACTTTCATTGTGGCGAGTACTTTAGCCTAAGTGTTCGATTAGAACGGTAGAATCTGGCATGTACGTTGTTGGTGGCCAGTAGTACCGTATGTTACTGCGTCTTACGTCTTAAATTTATAGGCTGGGGTGGTAATTTGTTCTAGTAAGCCTTATCTATGTTTTACGCTTACTGATGTTATACATCAGTCTCTATGCTCTTCCGCATGTTCATTGCAAACAAGCGAGAGAAACTAAACCAGAGTCTCATTTCGCCTGTCATCTCCATATCTACCGCCTTAGCCTAACATCCAAGTCTTTCTGTACTGTTTCCAATCACAGATACCCCAAAGATATCATTTTCACACCATCACTGTTTCAATCCTGTTGGCAGCCGCTCGCGTACCAAGAAAGAACCTTAAATCCCACGTCACCTCTGATCTGAATATGAACCACTAAGTCAGTACGTTGCGACCCTCGTCGGGTTACGACATGTAAAACTGGTGTCAGATGTGGGTTATTGGCTTCGATCCCTGTCTGAGCACCTTTACTAGGAAGCAAGCTGCCTCAGAATATGGAAGACAGGGTTTTCTCATAGGAAGCAGCAAGCTCCATGTTAGGACGAACCGACTAGAGGTACCGTGGTGGATCAGCTAACGTGCACAGGCAGATCAGTTCTTTCTGTGTACAGCAGGAGCGAGGTAAAGAAGAAGTCTAGAAAAAGTCACCACCGCGTGTCGATGTATTACGAGATCGCAGCTAGCAGACCGCAGTAGTAAACAAGACAGGACGCTTTTACAGCAGTTATGACAACCGACGTCAGGCACACCAACACTTGAATCAGCGGCATTGGTGTGCTGACCGCACCGAATTCCAACATTACGTCTGCACGAGACGTCACAACACAGCACAACGCCTGACCGACAAACGCTGTGAGTGGCTCGCAACATAGCATGGAAAGGAGGTCTACAACTGTGAAAACGAACCAAAAAAAACTAATATGGACGTGGAGGGTAGTGAGGTCCACGCTCAGCACATAGTCTTGTCTGACACGTTTAAGTTAATCCCCAGAGCCGGCCGCGGTGACCGAGCGGTTGTAGGGGCCCAATCCGGAACCGCGCGACTGCTACGGTCGCAAGTTCGAATCCTGCCTCGGGCATGGATGTGTGTGATGTCCTTAGGTTAGTTAGGTTTAAGTAGTTCTAAGTTCTAGGGGACTGATGACCATAGAAGTTAAGTCCCATAGTGCTCAGAGCCATTTGAACCATTTTTTAATCCACAGAGCTTTCGAGGGCAATACAGATGAACTTAGGGGATCCGTGGACGGTTGTGACCTAGCATTTGAACTAAAGCCAAGCCATAGTCATAACGTGCTCTTAAAATTGGTTAAAACTAGGATTGTAGGTGCAGCTCGAACTATTCGTAAGGGATTTGACGGCAGCTTGGGCAAATGAGAAGGGAATTTTACTGGAGAGCTATGAGTGAAAACGGACTTTGGATTAGCACTCGCTTTTATTATTCTCCATTAGACAGGAAAGGGCCGAAAGCATGGCCGAATGGACGAGTTGCGCTGATGAATTGCAGCTTCAGTTTCAAACAGCTGACCAGGCAGTGATGCGGGTATCAAACGCTTCGGGAAAACCATGTTCTAATTCGGAAGCTGTGTTCATACAGGGAATTGAAGATGAGAGGATTAAAACAGTTGTGAGAGCCAGAGGATAGGATTTAGCGTTAGGCAGCAGATCTAGCATTAACACAAAAAGCATTCATCGTCTCTTGTAAAGAAAAGTTCTATGAGTCCAGTCGTCCGAGAGATTACCATCATCCGAGGAATTACACTATGAAGAGACACGCCGGGAAAAGGGACGCCACGCAGGCGAGTTGTTGTGAAGCAGAGAAGCGTGCACCCCCGCTGCTCCACTGCCGAGAAGGATGGGGGAAACCCTATGCAGACGTCACCACAGGAATAGGGTGTTGTCGATGCGATACTCAATGGCATCCATGGCCAAGTGATCGGGCGAAACCTTTTTATATATTGCCTTTTGTAAATAACGAGGACACTTAGCACAACAGTGTAATGCCGATTTCGCTAGCGGCTCAGAAACCGGGAAACGGAGGAACAGCATTAGTATGCAGTCGACCCGTGCCGCAAAGTTATATTTAGTAGACTGCAAGGGCCGGAATGATTTTGTAAATATAAGATGCGCACAGGGGAGCACGGGAACAACAAGTTTGATATCGGACAGTACAGCGCCGATGATAAAATAAAGCTTAGGCATCACTAAAGAAAAATGAGAGATGCGTGCGATGCCACCGTATAAACGCAGAGCATAGATGACGATGTGTGTGTGTGTGGTACACAAGTTTCATGTAGTGGAGGACGAGTTAGAATGTTCAGTGTGAAGGAATTTTAGGGAGAGACTTGTGCAAGAGTTTAAGAGTAATCATAGATTACGCAGCGAAGACGCTATGTTTCAACGGCAGAGCAGTACAGCTACAGATGGAAGAGGAACCGAACCATCGAAGACAGCAACCATCTCCAACGAAACGGACATTAGGCAGCCGAGAGAAACGGGTCGCAATTGAAAGTGTGACACCAGAGGTATCAGTAGGAATTCGGGTAAGATCGGATTGAGGGCCGAGAAGGAAGAGACACTTTTAAAGCGAAGAACCAAAAAATATATAAAAGAAATAATGGAGATGCAGCAGTTGCAACCTCGGTGACTGTGCAGAGAGGCACTTGCGTCGCAAGTATTTTGAATACCACAGAAGAGGAGGACATACTGGAATGTTCCAAAGTGAAGATGGAAGCCGTACCTGACAAGCGAGAGGGGAGGAATGCCGCACACTAAGTATAGTTTCAGTGAACCGAGAGACACAGTCATGAATTAGCAAATCAAAGGACATGGTGTGAGTGGATCGCTTAAACAAAAAAGAAAGGCCTTCGATTATTGAATTGTGTACTGCATATTATGATACGCAACTGGCCATTAAAATTGCTACACCACGAAGATGACGTGCTACCGACGCGAAATTTAACCGACAGGAAGAAGATGTTGTGATATGCAAATGATTAGCTTTTCAGAGCATTCACACAAGGTTGGAGCCGGTGGCGACACCTACAACGTGTTGACACGAGGAAAGTTTCCAACCGATTTCTCATACACAAACAGCAGTTGACCGGCGCTGCTTGGTGAAACATTGTTGTGATGCCTCGTGTAAGGAGGAGAAATGCATACCATCACGTTTCCGACTTTGATAAAGGACGGATTGTAGCCTATCGCGATTTGCGGCTTATCGTATCCCGACATTGCTGCTCGCGTTGGTCGAGATCCAATGACTGTTAGCAGCAAATGGAATCGGTGAGTTCAGGAGGGTAATACGGAACGCCGTGCTGGATCTCAACGGCCTCCTATCACTAGCAGTCGAGATGACGGGCATCTTATCCGCATGGCTGTAACGAATCGTGCAGCCACGTCTCGATCCCTGAGTCAACAGATGGGGACGTTTGCAAGACAACAACTATCTGCACGAACAGTTCGACGACGTTTGCAGCAACATGGACTATCAGCTCGGAGACCACGGCTGCGGTTACCCTTGACGCTGCATCACAGACACGAGAGCCAGCGATGGTGTACTCAACAACGAACCTGGTGCACGAATGGCCTCCCGTCAGGGGTGCCATTGGTTACACGTCTCGGTCACATTTCAGATGTGTTACGACCCGTGGCTCTACCGTTCATTCGAAACCCTACATTTCAGCAGGATAATGCACGGCCACATGTTACAGGTCTTGTACGGGCATTTCTGGATACAGAAAATGTTAGACTGCTGCTCAGGCCAGTGCATTCTCCAGATCTCTCACCAATAGAAAACGCCTGGTCAATGTTGGCCGAGCAACTGGCTCGTCACAATACGCCAGTCACTAGTCTTGATGAACTGTGGTATCGTGTTGAAGCTGCATGGGCAGCTGTACCTGTACACGCCATCCAAGCTCTGTTTGACTCAATGCCCAGGCGTATCAAGGCCGTTATTACGGCCAGAGGTGGTTGTTCTGGGTACTGATTTCTCAGGATCTATGTACCCAAATTGCTTGAAAATGAAATCGCATGTCAGTTGTAGTGTAATATATTTGTTCAATGGATACCCGTTTATCATCTGCATTCCTTCTTGGTGTAGCAGTTTTAATAGCAAGTAGTGTAGATGTACGAGTACAGGCTGCAGTTGCATGGTGGACGACATATGGAAGTTTGGGTCTGGCCGTGAGCCGAACTGTAAGGCAACTGTTCGCGATAAGCGGAAAATTCAGGTTCGAGCCCCGGTCCGGCACGAATTTTCATTGTCGTTATTCCATTCTAAGCTGATAGATGCCCCAACTGCGAATTGGGTATATATTTGAAATACTGTTGAAAAAGGATGATCGAGAGAAAGCAGCCTTCTATACCCCAGAAGGGCATAACGAATACGAAACATTACCGGTGGGAATGGTAGACAGTGGAACTACTCTTCAGAGACTGATGCATATAATATTAACAAGACATTAGGGACACAAGAGGTCTGTACATTTGCGTGACATTTTCGTTTTCGGAGCTACGTTAGAAGAGCATAATAACAGACTTCGAGAAGCGTTTGAGAAGTTCTGATTGCATCATTTAAATTTAAGGTTAACAAGTGTGAGTTTCTACGGAGAGAGAGAGCTGACCTAGGGCACGTAATTACGACAGAAGGAGTAAAACTCGACCCACAGAAGGTGAGATGCTTCAAGAGTATCCAAGACACAGAACCACGAGGCAATTAAAGAGTTTCCTAGGGATCGTTTTATTAGATACTTCAGTCGGATAGCGAAACCGTTACATGAAATATTGGAGAAAGGATGAAACTGTGAATGGTCGACTCAGTAGTAAGCTCTCCAGGAACTGAAAGTACTTAGTGTCCCCTCCCCCACGTCCTTACAGCCTGATTTTACGATACAGTTTATAATTACAAGGGTTGCTAGTAAGCATTCGATCAGTACCTCATTGAGTCAAGGAGAATCAGGACAGGATTTGCAAACAGACTTTGTGTTGAGAACGACGAACGGCGCCGCGAGTGGATACACTCCCTCAAGTCAGAGCTCTTAGCCACGTTGTGGGCAATAAAGCACTATCACTAACGTGTATGGAAGAAAATTAATTGTATGGACTGATCAAAATGGTTCAAATGGCTCTGAGCACTATGGGACTTAACATCTGAGGTCATCAGTCCCCTAGAACTTGAACTACTTAAACCTAACTAACCTAAGGTCATCACACACATCCATGCCCGAGGCAGGATTCGAACCTACGACCGTAACAGTCGCGTGGTTCCGGACAAGCTCCTAGACCCACTGGGCCACAGCGGCCGGCATATATTGATCACAAACCCTTGAAATGGTTAGCACATATAAGTGCTGCATCATCAAGATTAACGAAATTCATAATTACGTCTTTGTGATAATTCACAAAAAGGGGTAAGAAAACAGTAGCAGGTGGATTGTCACCAATACCAAAAGACCTAGTTGCAATCATTAGGAATGCGGGAGGGATCGAATAGGAAGAACGAGACGACCAGTAAGCAGTGATTAGAGAAGAGGAAATGGGTCTTTCTGAACCAAGTCCATGAAACACCGATTGGCGGACGCCGAGGAATCAGCCGGACATACGATCATATTAAAAGGTATAGATCATGGAAAGGTATGAAGAAAGACATAGAATGGCACATTCTAAGTTGCAAGAGCTATCAGAAGAACAAGATCACGCAGGTGAAGATGGGCATAGTGCTGATCGAAATACACAACCAGGTATACGCTCTTTGTGATATCAAAGTAGTCGGACCGCTTCAGATAAAAGACAAAGGGAACAGATATATCGTAACGTTTCAGGGTGCCTTCACGAAAGTAGTTGTAGCAGAGCCTACAGCACAACAGGATGCTGACACAAAGGCGCGAGTTTTTGTGCAGAAACTAATCTGGAATTACAGAATACCGTCGGTATTATTCAGTGGCCAAGAAGAAAATTTACCTAAGTGACATCGTAAAGAGGTTTTATCTTTTACTGAAGATCGATACAATTCAATCTTGTGCACACCTTCCGCAATGAATGGAGGACTCTAACAGAGTATCTAAACCATTGTGTGGTAACGAAGCGAGAAAACTGGTACGAACGGCTGCATTTTGCCATTATTGTATATGGCAATGCACCGCATTTATCAATTATGTTTACTCCATTTGAGCTATTTTCCCGCAGAATATGCAACATTCCCAGGATCCTATAGTGTGATCCAGCCAAAATACAACCCGAGGATTATGTAACGTAAGTGAAGGGAAGGCAGCGCCAGATGCACCAGATGGCAAGGAGTTTTAATAAGGAAGGTCATCATAAAAGTAAGCAGTATTATGATCGCACCCCAAATCCCAAGGAATTCAAGGTAGTAGTGAAAATATTATTACACGACGAAGGTGTGAGAAGGGACTGGTCAAAGAAGTTAGTAAGCCCATGGAGATGGCCTTTACATCTCGCAAAGGCTCGTGAACCAAATGTAACACCACAATTAATTTACAAGAAATTAACAACAGCACACGCGATCATTTTAAAGCAGTTCATTTAACTGTAGAAGTGTGATGTTGTTGTAAAATCGAGTTCATTTCCTCTGAAAGAAATAGAGTAGGCTAAATTATATCTGAAAACTGTTTAAAGAGGGATTTGTGTAAAGGAATTCTAGAGATTTACGTCAGGGAGACAGTGTGATTGGTCTTCGAAGTCAGGTCAACCCCGGTCACTATGACTCTATTGGCCTAATCCGGGAAGCAGAAGCAAAGATTATGAGATGATAGAAGGAAGAAATCAGTGAGAAACATAAAAGTTTGATGCTTAAACGTCTCAGCTGCAGTATTCGGTGCAGAAAGTGAAAAGAAGATAAGAGCTACGACCATGTGTTACTGAACTGTGATCCAGTTCATGGCAAATCTCACAAGAAGTACACCCCCGAATTATAATTATTGGTGACTCCAGCGTTTGCTCACCAGATACACAAAATCAAAGATGAAGAGTGGAGGAGATCTGATTATTTATTGTACCTATTTCTGTTACGGGCAGGTATTAATTGTATCACCGAAAAGATCTATGTATGGTTATATTTAAGGAAAGAGAAACCTATGAATATATGTACGAGGGCTATCCACAAAGTACATTACGTTTTGGAATTAAAAATAAAATAAGTATTGGAATTTTTTATTATATACAGATGAAAGCCAGACTTAAATACTACTTTTCTACATAGTTGCCATTTAAACTGAGGCACTTATCGTAACGATGGACGAGCTTGGAAATTCCTTCGTCGTAAAATTCGGCCGCGGTGCGCCTTCAACCACGTGGTTAATCAGTAACCCGGTAGAAATACGATTTTTGTGGATTTCTTGCAAAGAGGCACTACAATAAACTCTCAAAGGTATTGCCAAACCTTGCACAACCTCAGAAGAGCAATACAAAACAAGCGCAGGGGAAAATTGGTCTCAAAGATTTTGCTGATTCACGACAACGCCTGGGCTCACACGGAAAATGCCACTCGTGAAGTTCTCGAATCTTTTAAGTGGGAGTTGTTTCCTCATCCGCCGTACAGTCCCGACCTGGCACCGAGCGACTTCCACTTATTCCCAGCAATGATGAAGTGGTTGACTATGCAGCGTTTTGATGACGACGCACAGCTTCAAGAAGAGGTAATCACGTGGTTGAAGGCGCAGGCGGCCGAATTTTACGACGAAGGAATTTCCAAGCTCGTCCATCGCTACGATAAGTGCCTTAATTTAAATGGCAACTATGTAGAAAAGTAGTATTGAAGTGTGGCATTCATCTGTATATAATAAAAAAAATTTCCAATACTTTATTTATTTTTAATTCCAAAACGTAATGTACTTTGTGGATAGCCCTCGTATATGTACACATTGTGTTACGTATATAAGTAAAAAATGTAAAATTAGTATCTAAGATTTGAGGTCAAATCTTACCCCAGTAAGGGAGGTGGAACGATGGAATCGTGAAAAGTTGCCAAAAACAGGAAAAATCATCTAAGAACCAATGTTAGCTGTAAGCTTTGTAACTTAGGTAGAGATGCAGAGTGTAAACCGCTTTCGTCAGTCTATTAAGAGGTCACACGCGTTTGGAAACCACTGATATCACGGTCACTACCTGCGAACTGGAGGTAAAAAGGGAAGCAGTCGCTTATCATCTACCAGTAAACAGCTCCGAACGCCGTATGTAGAGACTCTCAAACGCCAAGCAAAACAGTGTTCGTATTTGGAAGTTGGAGAGTTCCAGCGAACAGGACAGATCCAGTGACAGCAGCCTCGGTTGAACGAGCCCACAGCAGGCACGATATGACTCAGCATTGAACTCAGTTAAACTTGTACGCTAAAAAGGTTGCAAAACCTTGCCTGTGTGTACCTCTGGACTGGGGCTACAGGTTTCCATCGTACATTTGTCTACACATATCTATGTCTCTGTGTCTCGTTTATTGTGGCGAGTACCTGAGAATAAGGGATAGATTGCAACAGTAGAATCTAGTACTTCCGTGGTTCACGGTCACGTCACATGTTACATCACCTTAACAAAGCTATAGGTAACGCTGGCCATTTGTTACAATGAGCCTCCATCTATGTTTTACATTTACTGAAGTTATAAACCGGTCTGTGCTGTTTTGCATGTTCGTTGCTAACAGGTAAAAAGCAGACCTGTAAACTAACCCAGAGTCTCGTTTCACCTATTATCTCCATATCTGCCTTCTGAGTCTAACATTCAAGCTGAAAAATCTTAGCTTAACTTTGTCGCCATACCAGTCCTGTATGTGGCCACTCGCTTACCAAGAAACTGGTGACCTTCAATCCTGTGTCAACTCTGATCTGAGCGTGAGCTACTAACAAGGGAACATTTACCCAGTATCAGTAACGATCTTGATGAAATTTGGCGGGTTTGTAGAGAGAGAAAAATAATGCAGTAGTATTTTTCTGTTTGTGTCCAATTGCACTTTCAAGAGCTAAGAAATACCCCGAAATGTAATTTGGCATATTAGGTTTGGAGGGAATATCTTCGAAACGATAACATATAAAAAAGTTTTTAATCCAAAAGTTGGTATGCAACTAACGTGCTTGAAAATCGTATAATCGAATTTTATATGATTTGAAATTTTGCAGAATACCCCGCCACAATTAATTAATGTTGAAAAATCAAAATTTTTCTTGCAACATAAACTAACCACCTTTCAAGGTACATACAGCCGTACGTAAAGCATGGGTTTCTGAATTACCATTTTTGGAAAATACGCTATGAACAATGTACTGTCAGAGTATTTTCAACATACCTAATTAAAATATTTAAACATTCATTATTAGTTTAGTTTTTTATTTTACTTATATTTCTCTTTGTTATTTTACGTTTTACATTCTTTTTTTGTTTTTAGTTTACTATTTCGCACACACATCTTTAGTTGATTGAAAATAGTAAGTAACCCATTATTATGATACAATATCATTACGTCATTTCAATAATGATCATCTGTAAATAAATACTTAAAACATCAAGTTTCCTTACACCATGCACATAAAATGAACGACATTTCTTTATATAATATACACAATTTCCTTACGTAATATACACGACAGAGAACACAATATAAAGCAAAACTCAGCTGTACTTCAAATTGTTGTGGGTGAACCTCTAAATATCCTGATTTGTATCAGACATATTTCAGTGATTGGTAAGCCGTGGCAAAGAGAGTTCGTTATGTGGTAGTGAGGCAGATTGATTATACAGTTTCTCAACTGGAGATTGACATCACAATTATTCAACAGAACTAGATCTGGAAATCTTTTCACAAATTTCTTACAACATCGAAGGCTGTATACATCTCACGACAGTACCTGTGACGTCGAGCCCTTCGACATCACCAGATGAACAAGTTCTTCGTCTTCAGATTCTCCATACGGTTCGTTCACATTAACACCCCAAACAATCTAACAATAACAGACTTTTTTCTCCCTCAATGGGAAAGACTTTTGACCTGTCCAGATGATTGTTTACCTAACTTACGTGTTGCAGCAAGGACGTCTGGGGCTTCAGAAGAAGTTCTCGAATTCTCAGTGCAAACTCACTACTAGTTTCTTTTAAAACTATGAAACGACTGGCGGTTAGTGTGAAAAAATCGTTTCGACCTTTATGCTCGAGGACAAGAAACCTGTTCATCTGATGATCGCAAAGAATGCGACAAAAAAGGGACAAACATAATACGTATACGGCTTTAAACGTTGGAAAAACTTGAGAGAAGGAATTCAGATCTAGTTCTGTTGAATGGTTTTGATGTCAGTCTCCGCTTGAGAAACAATGTAATTAAGCTGCAGTCAGTAGTACATAATCAGTTCTTTTCGCCATGACTTACCAATGTGCTGAAATATGCGTGATGCAAATTAGAACATCTAGACGATCCCCCGCGACAATTTGAAATCGTGCTGAATGTTGTCTTGTATTGTGTTCTCTGTCGAATATATTATGTGAAGAAATTTCGCTTATTTGATGTGCACGGTGAAAGAAAACGCTATACTTTACACATTTCCATACAGATTATCGTTACTGTAAAAATTTCGTATCATAATAACGAGTTACTTATTATTTTCAATTAACAAATTACATGTATGCGACAGGAAAAATTAAAAAACGAGTGTAAAACGCAAAACAACAATTTAGAACATAAAACAGATACAAGAAAAATAAATAACATGACTACAATGAACGCTTAAATATTTTAATTAGGTATGTTGAAAATACTCTGGCAGTACATTTTGTACAGCATGTTTTCAAAAAATGGTGTTTTAGAAACCAGCCTTTTTACACTTGGCAGTATGTAGCTTGAAAATTTCCTTAATTTATGTCTAACAGAAGTTTTAAGTTTTCAAAATTAATTAGTAGTGGCGGGCTATTTTGCAAATTTTCAAATTATAACAAAATTCGATAATACAGTTTTCAAGAATGTTAATTACATATTAATGTTTTTTATACATAATCGTTTCGAAGATATTCCTTCCAAATCTAATAGACCAAATTACCTTCAGGGGTGTGTTTTACCCTGTAACCATTTCAGACCCCTTGTCCATTCAATGGACACTACTTTTCGAGAGTAATATGTCATATCTGAGAGCACAGATGTTTTTAGGATTGCTTGTACGTCGCAATGGAAGTCTTGTGGTTCAATCTGATGGGCGATCCTCCCATCTAGTGGTGAAGTCACGAAGTATTTGGACGTTGTTTGAGACAAGATGGCCGCACAGAGGAAGCATGTAAAAGGTGGGTACATATTTCGACCAATTTTACGTGTTTAAAGGTTAGAGGTCCCCTTGTTTTTAAGTTTTATTTGTTCTGGTAAGGTTTTGGATACTTTCTATAGCAAAATTAGATACATGCTTCGGAAAATCACTGTATTATCGACGTTACAAAACTGATGTCCATTGAAATGGACATTTAGTCCCAATGGTTGTTTTTACTTGTGTGCTTGTAATGTATCTCTGCTATATGAAAATAACTTCTGTGACGCAACTGCACCTTTTTTGTAACCTAGGGGACAAAACTAATTTATTTTATGTTACCAAAGGTTCAGTAGATAAAATTCCAAGCATTTATGTACAATATCACAGTAGTTGTACTTGATGTTATTACTTCAGACTTGGTATTTGCGTCTTGTTTCAACACTGTTCATGAAATTGCTTACATCTGACGTATTGATTTTCAGAATTTTATCATATTGAGACGGATGCTTCCCAAATACTGGATTTGCTGATGTCAGGTGAGGTTTCTGACTTAGAGCTCTCAGAAAACGATGCAAGTGGCCCTGATGATGCAGAATCTATTCCACAATGCACTAGACCTGGTATGTAATAATAAAACTATCAATCTCACCTGCTATTATATATATTTTGACCTGGTTGTTGCTATACTGCATTGTCATTTTTAGGTGCTGAGGTAGTCACAAACTACGAAGAGGAACAACTGGAGGACGATAGTTGCAGCACAGAAGATGACCAAAATCATACTTATGCACAGAACTCAAATGTTGAAGACTCTGTTATTCCATCTGAGTGGGTGTTTACTGAAAAAAGTGATATTAGATGGAGAAGAAAATCGCCTGCATTCCAAAGCACCCCTATAGGTGAAGACCAGTATTCAGTGCAGCCATCAGAGTGTGATATGACATCCATTGAATATTTTTCAGAGTACATTTCTCATGCTTGCTTCGGAAATATGGTTGAAAAAACCAACATGTATGCATTGCAACATGGGAAAACATTTACACCGACAAATGTAACGGAAATAAAGGCTTTCCTAGGACTTCATATAATTATGGGATGCTTGAAATACCCCAGAGTTAGACTGTATTGGGATTCAGCATTGCATTTAGATCTCTTTGTGGAAAGTATTTCAAGAGAGAGATTTTTCCAACTGAGATCAAATTTCCATGTAGTTGACAATTTGGCAAGGCCAGCAAATTGCAAAGACAAATTTTACAAAGTGAGACCCATTTATGATTGTATTAGACATAGATGTTTATAACTACAGATTGAGGAAGAATTATGTGTTGACGAGGAAATGATTCCTTTCAAAGGTCATTTAGGAGTAAAGCAGTATTGTAAGGGAAAGCCTAAACCTTGGGGTATAAAACTGTTTTTATTATGTGGAAGAAGTAGTCTGTGCTATGACTCTTTTGTACCAAGGAGATACTCCAGAAATCTCAAACACTTTTGTAAAAAAGTTTGGTTTAGGGGTATCTATTGTTCTAAAACTTGTTGAGAGAATTAACAGGGAACATGCTTATTTATATTTTGATAATTTCTTCACAACATTCAACTTACTAGAAATATTAAAAATAAAAAATATATATGCAGCGGGAACAGCAAGACTATGTCACATGCCAAATGTACCTTTCACCAGTGATAAGGATTTGAAAAAGAAAGGACGTGGTTTTTCTGAAGAAGTGCTGAGCATGAATGAAGCAGTGATAATGTGTAAATGGTTTGACAACAGACCAGTAGTTCTGGCATCAAATTTTGTAGGATGTGGTAGTCAAGATGAAGTACAGCGCTGGGAAAAATCAAGAAAGACATATGTTTCTGTCTCACGGCCTGAAGTTGTACGTTGTTACAACCATGCTATGGGTGGTGTTGACAAAATAGATACGTTAATTAGCATGTATAGGATTTTTATTAAATCTAGAAAATGGACATTGAGAATGTTGTTCCACGCTGTAGATTTAGCGTGTGTGAACAGTTGGTTGGAATACAAAGAAATACTGAATCACTGGGAGAGAAGGAGACAATGGATTTGCTTCATTTTAAGATAAGAATAGGAGAGGCTCTTGTAAAAATGGGTACTAATACCAAAGTGAAACGTGGCAGACCCAGTAGTGATTTACAGGACTTAAAAGCAAAAAGAGCAAGAACTGAGATTCGTCTGGCACCAGAGATTCGGAATGATCTTACTGGACATTTTCCTGAGTACCATGATAATACAGAAGCTTCAAGGTGTAAAATGCCTAGTTGTAAGAATAAAACTCATGTATTTTGTGAGAATGTAATGTTCATCTATGTTTTGTCAAAGGAAGGAATTGTTTCAAAATGTTCCACAATGCAGGATGTAACAACCGTTGATACTCTTTGTCCATTGCGATGGACATTCTGTAAAATGTAAATAAAAATGTTTTCAGTGATTTTGTTGGATTTGTTATGTTTCTAATCCCCATTTTTACCTATTACAATGAATAGATTTTTTTTCATGGCTGAGAATAATTTGGGTCTGAAAGGGTTAAAAGTGAAATTGGGCTCAAACTAAAAACACGTAATGCATTATTATGCCCTCTCTACCATCCGCCAAGTTTCATCAAGATCTTTTGTTAACACTTGGGAATGTTCCCTTGTAAGGAAGTATATCGGGACCCTCGTCGGGTTGCGACGGCATGTTCTACAGAAGTTTCAATTTTCTTTCAGAAAAGGCTCCACTTGTTGGCCATAATGCGTTCCACCAGCGATCTAGCCGTTGATACCATGTTATTAAATAACCTTTTTTCCTCACTCATTGACAGTCCAGGAAATGGACGTATTAAATTTTCCAATAGGGGAACGGCGCCGTTTCCAGTTAACACTAATGAGGCCCTCACTTAAGTTCCAGGCTGTTGTTTCGGTGGTGATCAGATCTGAGGAACAATCAAAATCTTGTTGTACAAATCGCTTGTCCTGAATGTTCCACCATCTGTTTGCTTGCCATAGCCTCCAACGTCAATTGCTGTTAATCTCCAGCTAGCTTCGGCAACGGCTATTAAAGCAAGCGACTTTTTTTTGCAATTGTAGTATAGTGTACCAGAACGAGGGGAGTACGAGAATTCCGTGTGGTGTACATGTGTTGTGCAGCGGTTTGAAGTTGTACAGTGGGAGGCAGTTGTATAGGCCCAAACGTTTCCCACATTGTGGCACACGTTTCATGCACATATTGTGCGACTATAGTTACAACCATTCGAAACGCCTATGAAAGTACGTGAAAAGACATCTCGACTGACAAATAGTTGGAAAAAAAATAATTGGGCAGAATTTAACCATGCGATGTATCTTTGTAGGATTTGCAACACATTTGCTAAGGACAAGAAATATTGTATCCATTATAAAGTCTAGTTGTTTATTTGTGCGTTTATCCATGTCTGTATTTCTAGGCGAGGCGCGGAAAATTAATAGGGAATACTTACTCGTCACGTTCCACTCGGAACTGAAAAAGACACGTGCAGAACGTTCTGGTGGCTTGCGAGCGTTCCAACCTAACTGGCCATTGTACGAGCTATTGACGTTCTTGGCAGACATTATGATTCCAATGCAGATAAAAAGCAATGTTTCACGCAGGAAAGAAACTGCATGTCAACAAGACGACGTACAATTGCCAACGGCTGCTACAGATACACAGTGTGTTTCAGCTGACGAGAGCAACCAGTGTTTATTAGGAGCCAGCTCTCGAAGGCTGTCAGAAAGCTCAGAAGGCCCCCTCATTCTCCCCACATCCAGACAACAAAAATAAGAGACCAAGGAAATCTACAAATACGCAGCTGCTGAATGCAGAAAAACAAAAACTGAAGCTTATTGAGCGACAAATGTCAAAATCGGTGACGCAAGATGGCAGTTATCATTTTATACTGAGTATGGTACCCATCATGCAGAAACTATTGCCTGAAGTTCAAGTGAGAGCAACAATTAAAATACAACAGATTTCATTGGATCAGTTGCAACATTCTTCAGTTCCTTACACTGCACATTCTTTCATCTCGTGCTACGGGTCTGAAAATCCTCAAGCTGAAAGCGTCATCTCAAACCCCACAATCTTGTGGAAACTTTGACACTTCATGAACATTGTTTCGATTCCGTGTTGGATATGGTGACTTGTCAGAAATCGTTAATTTATGACAGTAAAAAGTGATCTGTAAATTTAATAATTTATGTATACCTGATGGAGCCCACAGTTAGTGTCTTCCTTCTGTAACCTACTTGCAACAGAAGACGCTACGTAATCTGTGCTCTTTCTGAAGCAATTCCAGAAGTTACCTTCACCTTTCACACAGTTCTCCTCTCCTTGATGGTTTTATGCACCCATACAGATTGATCTGAATTCTGAAAGCACTGTTTTCTACAAGAAATGATTTTACCAAGCCGAGGAAAACGACATCATTACAAGACTGCTCAACTACTACCCGCTGACCAGATCGCACTCCGTTGAGTGCAGTATCAACTATCTATCGCAACGCTTTGGGGTCTCGGCTTCGGGTAGCGTCCCGTGGCATCGCATCGCATAGTGGGCACTGTAAGCTCTAGCTAACTTGCAGGCTACAGTCAGCCAGTCTGCAAACGATCGTATTAACAGGTTATGTTAGTTCGACCAATAATTTGATAAATATAGACGTTCAGAGTCAATAATTTATCATTAGAGAACCCAAAAAGAAATAGTTGCATAAACAGAGAATCAACCAAACCAAAATAGTACGACTATGTGCTGTCAGAAAAGAATTTCTTGATACAAAAATGGGTAAAAATAGCGTAGGAGACAACATAACTTGCAATGATAATCAATAATATAGAACAAAGAAAAGAAATCCCATGGAGCTGAGTGTCAGTCTCCTGCAAACTCGTTTGGCAACATTGCCCAAAAATAATTCTTTTTTTGTCTTTCTTCTGCTTCTTACCGAAGTAGCCTTGGGGAGCAGTGATAGCTACGTTTTCCTCTTATTTCTTTATTCTCTCTATCACAGTTTTAATGAGATTTTTGCTTCCTCGTTTGCTTCTTTTGGCAAAAATTTAATGACACTGCGTATCTTCACTTGTGCATGATTATGAAGAACTTCCCCTGCAGATGTGGTGTGAGAAGACTCCGATGGCATGCTATGACGTAAATAGGATGCGTGAAACGCTGTGATTGGCAAGAGGCTGTCAACTTAGGCGGACCCCATTTCAGAGCAACGGCGTGGACTCGCCCAGTACTCACCAGGACAACCAATACGTTCCAATAAAGCCGCGCACAAAAATGCGATTTTTCATGCGGTCATACCTCGGATTCTGTTGATCACAGAGATAAAGCGTCAAGTGTTTTGGATAGCCCGTGGCCCAGTGACCATTTGTATACTCCTGAGAAGAACAGGCAAACTGAAGCTGTTCTACTCTAAACGGTCAAAATTTAAAAATTTCACACTTCCTCCAGCCAAGGCAAATTGAGCAAATCTGTTGGTTCTTTTGCGTGGTCTTGGTTGGACATTTGGCAGCTTATAAAAGTACTATTTTTTCGTGGGCGGTTCCTGAGAAAACCCAAAAAAACCCTTTTTCTGGCTGCGAAAAGTACCAGTTGTGGGTATGACTATGATTTCTATTCATGGCAAAGGCTCGAATTTTCTACCGTATGCTCTTAAAATGATATTCTCGGGAAATTTGTATCTTTTTTCGGTATCCTTATCTGTTTCCGAGATCCAGAGGTTCAAAGTTATCGTACTTAAGCAGAAAACAGCAAGAAAACCCACTTTTTAGCAGTTTTTCACCATGAACCGCATTATATAAATAAATAAGCGTAGCAGGTAGTTCAAATTTTAAATCTACATTCTTTACACGTTTTTTTAGAAACCCCAATTTCCGGTTTTCATATATATGTATCCGTTACCAAGATACTACCAAAAAAACCATTATTTTTTGTACTAAAAGTGCCAGTTGTGGGTATGACCATTTCCGTAATTTCTGTTCATCACAGGTAGTCGTAATTTTTACCATAAGTTCTTAAGATGATGTTCGCCGTAAATCGTGAAAATTTTTTCGATGTCAGTATCGGATACTGATATCGAGTTGTTCAAAGTTATCACACTTACGCGCGTAAAATACACACGTAATATCCGTTGTGTGGTGTAATTGTATTTTTAGCTCACGTAGTGAAGACATGAGAAGGGTTATAGGGTCATCGCAAGTGTTCTGAGGTCACAAAACTATATTTTCAGTCAGTATATTTTCACCGACAAAACTTTACAATCCATTGTTTTGTACAATGAGTACTTCACACCTATAAAAACATGCCCGAAGTGCTACAGACGTCTGAAAAGATTTCAATATGACTTTCAAAAATTTTGCAAAACTGGAGGGTCTGAAAATCCAGTAAAGTATTTCTAATAACATTTTTACTCTTTTAGGATACGTAAGTCGAGTGTTTTTCATTAATTGTGATTGATCTGGAAAGTACACCAAAAAATGTAAAGCAAACGATTTTGTGTTAAGCTTATTAATATCCATATTTATTTGTTTTTTGTATGTGTCAAAGTATTTAAATGTGTAGAAGCATATAAATAAAATGTCAAAGCTTTACCGACCGACAGAATTCGTTTTATATGAGTAGCACACCCTGCTGCAGAGGGGCAAAGAAGGGAACCAACGGAAAAATGTTCCTGTCGCAGCACAAAAAAGGAAAATATGCCCCTCTTTAAAAGACTCCGACAGAAAAGTGGGAATCAGTTGACTCAATCCTCATTCCGTCTTCGTCACCAAAAATTTTTGCATGCGAACATATTCGGGATGTTTTAGCGCAAAACATTCTAAACCCTTTCACTCAGACTGTCTTTGTAGTTAAGTCTTTGTACTCAGCATTTTCCTCTCACAACCACTATCGATATATATCTGCCTCTCACTGTCTCCCGTTTCTCCCAGTGATTTACAATATATCCTTTACTACTATCTCCACCATATCTCAGCAGCTCAAAAATTCTGGGGGGTTTATTTTTTCCCCTGTTTAAAATTTCGGTCCAAAATGAATCTTTCACTATACCCACATGCTGAAATTCCCCGGTTAGGGAGAGTCCAGACTCCCACAAACCTATATATGGTTTCCAATCCGCATTTTTCATTTCCACTGTCTCCTCTCTCTTTTACTCCCACAGGCCCTATCTCCGTCCATCTCACTTTCTCTTTTATTGCCACTGTGTCTCACTTACCATGAATGTGTCCTCTCTTTTTTGGTCCCACTGCTGTAGTCTCCACCCATCTCCCTTTCACTGCCGTTTTCTCTCTCCCACCATCGCTGTCTCCTCTCTGTTTTTCTCCCACTGGCGCTGTCTGTTCTCTCTTTCACCGTTAGTGTCTCTCTGATACTCTCTTTCAACACAAAAAAGTGCGGATATGCTCGCGTGCGAAAATGTTTGGTGAGAAATACGGTATGTGGATTGAGATAGCTGGTTCCTCACACTTTTGTCACATTCTGCTGAAGAGGAGCATATTCGCCTTTTTGTGGGATCCGGCAGTAGCATATTTCCGCTGGTGCGTTTCTGTGCAAGTGGCAGTTATTTCTTGCGATCTCGACTCTGCGTTCACTGAGGATAACGAATTGGATAAATATGAAAACTACTACTCAGCCCTAACCGAGGAAGAAAGCATGTAACGAAGTGATTCAGATGGTAACTAAACGGTACCTCAAGTTTCGTGGAATATTCGTCACTGATTAACGATATGCAACAATCCCAGGGGCAACTCTTTCGTGTTTTCATTCCACCTATTTTGCAAGTAAGAGTACTCTAAAGCGTGCCCATTATATAGTCATTGAAGGATATGGTGCTTAAAGGACCATCCCCATGCCGGGTCTGTGTGCTCGAGGCTTGGGAAACGCAACTCACCATCCGGCGGCGACTCCTCTTGGTGCGTCAGGCATATTTAAGAGCCTCGCTGCTCCTAATTCGCCAGCATACCATAGTGTAGCTCGTCCAGCTATGGAACGACTTCTTTTCTTCAGTTGCCTACAAGCAGCAAGGCCGTTTTGGATTCGTTTGAAACATGTGCTGAAGTCACTTGGTGTGGAGCCAGTGCAGACCTAATTCCAGGGTTTTCACCTACTCCCACCCAGGTTACTGCAGAGGCTCAGAGTAATTTTAAGTTTAGTGGAGTACAGCAGTGGTTGTACTTCATATGTTTTAATAAAATATTTTTTGACATTTAAAATAAGCATCACAATTATACAGGGTGGAGAAAAACTGTGTCACCAAATTTTAGCCCTGGATAGTTATTGCCAGTAGGAACCAAAAGTAGTAATGTTGTGTAGGTCGACAACATACCATTTGTAAACTACGGCCAATTGGCCGCGGGATTGTCTTGTTGCCGAATGCGATGGATAACGTATGACCGCTAATACTTTGCCTGAGGGAAATCGCAATGTACTCAAGGCTGACCGCACTCTCGGTGGTAGCGTGCCAGCTTTCCACTCTGGGGGCCTGGGGGCGTATCCGCCGGGGTTACGACACATCAACTGTAGTTTCATGATAAGACGTACTGGGAACAAACCCGTCAAAACCTGCTAGTTCGCGTGCAGAAAGTCTTTTACAAATTGTGTCGGCCCTGAAAAGGGACATTGTTTACTTAAAGCAGGTGCTCGATTTGGCGACTCTCTGACGCGACACAAGCATGGTAACGTCGAACGGTGTTTTGCCGAACTCTTTCAAAGATTCCTGGCATTGTTCTGACGTGATTGGCGGCATGTTGAAATTGGTCCTTTAATTCCTCTTCGTTTCTAGGTGGTTCGCGTCCGGGTGGGTGAACTAGAACCTTGAAGAATCCCCACAGGAAAAAGTCTGGTGGTGTGAGGTCTGGTGATCGCCGGGCCATGTCTTACGAGCACCTCTGTCAGTTACCCGGCCGTCGAAGAGTTCATTTAAATATCCGCGCACAGCACGACTGTTATGCGAGCGCTCCATCATGCTGCAACCACATGCGTAGTCGTATGTCCAGGAGAACATCTTCCAGCAGGCTGGGTAGAATTTCTTGCAAAAAGTGAAAGTAATTTTCCCCAGTAAGTCGAGAAGGTAGACGGACCGGCCCAATCAGATGGTCACCCACAATGCCTCCCAAATGTTGAGCAAAAATCGTTCCTGATGTCCACGGCCCTACGTGACGCGAGGATTTCCCCTTGCGCAATAATGAATGTTTAGAGTGCTGTAAAGGCCATCCCAATAAAAAGTGCGCTCGATGGTAAACAACACAATGGCGGGGAAGTCGGGATCTCGAACAACACGTCGCAGAAACCACGGGCAAAACCCTAACCTGTGTTCGTCCGCCACAGGATTTAAGTCTTGAATAGGGTGGAAAGTAAATGGGTGCTGGCCGTCATCCCTCAAAACCTCGCAGAGTAGCTGATGAGTGACCCTGATGTCGTGTCCAACCGCTCGAGTTCTTGCCGTAGGTGCTTCTTAGAAGCGCTTGAGAACAGTCTCCTCAAATGCAGCATCCCGTCGTGTTCGAGGTCTTCCAGCATCACCATTATGTCCTGCTAACGAGCCTGCTGCGCCAAATCGCCGGTGAATTGCTGTAAACGTTTGCGAGTGTGGGTCGCGTCTTGCTGGGTACTGTTCCCCATACAACCGTCGAGTTTCATGCACATTACCGTCAGCTAGTCTATAAACAAAAACAATATCTCGTTTTTCTTCAGATGAATACTGTGCCACCATGCTTACTGTATGACTAAATCGCAGGTGACGTGTGTGAGGTCCGAAGCGAAGCTTACGTGTGAATGCCTCTGACGTGAGGTGGAGACAAACAGCAAGAGTTATTCGATATGTGTGCCTATCACGTTGGGCAGTGACTGGGCGAGGGACGTTTATATGTGTGAACCGACAACCATAGCGCTGTCTGTCCACCGACGAATGGCAACGGGGAAATCCCACGGCCAATAGGCGCGCGTGGCGCCAAGTTTCCGTAGTTTAAAAGTGGTGCGTTGTCGACCTACACAACATTAGTAATTTTGGTTTCTACTGGCATCAGCTATCCAGGGTTAAAATTTCGGGACACAATTTTTCTCCACCGTGTATAGTTGTATTCACGGATGGTTCTAAACAGAAATAGTCCATTGGCTGCTGTGTTATTTTCCTTGAGCCTGTCCTCAAGATTAGATTATCTCAACACTCAACTGCCTTCGATGCCGAATTGTACACAGTGTTGAGGGCGCTGGAGCAGATGAGATGTGTTGTGCCTACCAAATTCCACGTCTTTTCCGACAGCCTGAGTGCCTTTAACTCGCTACAGCACTTGTACCCAGCAGATAAAGTTGTCCAGGATATCCAGGATGTCCCTCTCCACGTATAACGACAGCGGAAGAAAGTATCTATTTGCTGCGTACCAGGACCCTTGGGTAATGAGGGAAACGAAATGACAGATGTGGCAACCAAAAAAGTGATACTCAGATAATTCAGTGTACTATCTCGCCACATGCTAGCACCTCACTGTTGTGGTGAGAGTCAGGCTTATATGGGAAGAACAGTGAGTGGAAGTGACATGCTCGTGGTGTATCTTTTTCCAACCACGCAGGTGGGATGAGGTCCTTCTTACTTATACGACACTTCCCTGCGATTCATGGGTTTTCGTTCCAGCAAGAGGACCCTCCAATGTGCGGTGCTTGTGCTGTGCAGGTCATGGTGAGCTACAATTTAGTGGACCGTGTTTTGTATTCAGACAAGAAGGCAGCTGCTCATTTTCCAGCAGTTTTGCCCTCTGTTTTAATTGACAATGACACGAATGTGGTACGAGCTCTAAAGTTTCATGGAATGTCCGAAATGCCCCCTAAAATTCTAGGAAGAAGTTTTTAATGTGTTGTGACGGGGTCATCCATGTTTTTTTGTAAGTGAGCAGCTAGTTACATTTCCTTGTGTAATTATTTTAGCTTTCCTCTTAGGTTACTTCTGTGTTAATTTCCAGTCTTACCATATCTGCCGCCGCTTACGCCTTAATGCATGTGAGCCAGTGCGAATTTGCAGATGAAGTGAGTGAGATTGGGAGGGAGTGCGTGTATTTGCGTAAGACTTCCTCTCTCCAGTATTATTATTTGTGACTTTGGTAAGTAGGCTGTTTAAGTTTTTATGTTGGTAACGCCACGTAGCGCTCTGTATGAAAATCACTGACTGTGCTGTGTGCAGTCTGTGGCTGGTTGGACTCATTGTTGGAATATTCGCTATTGTAGTGTTAGGCAGTTGGAGGTGTGTCCGCCAGAAAAAGGAAATTTGTAAAGATGGGTGTAGTGTATTGATATATGTATGATGACTTTTGAACATTATGAAGGTAAATATATTGTTTGTTCTCTATCAAAATTTTTCATTTGCTAACTATGCCTATCAGTAGTTAGTGCCTTCAGTAGTTAGAATCTTTTATTTAGCTGGCAGTATTGGCATTCGCTGTATTGCAGTAGTTCGAGTAACGAAGATTTTAGTGAGGTAAGTGATTCATGAAAGGTATAGGTTATTGTTAGTCAGGGCCATTCTTTTGCAGGGATTATTGAAAGATTGCGTTGCGTTAAAAATATTGTGTGTCAGTTTAGTGATGATCAGAGTAAGTAAAGAGAGAAATGTCTGAGTACGTTGAGTTTTGCTCAGCTGTTTGAGAAACAAATAACGTGGGAGTTTACCGGCACAGTAATTCATAATTTTCCAACGGGGACGTTTCACTTTTAAATCACATTCCTTCCTATTAATATTTGTAAGTACGTTGGTAATCTCGCCGTTGAGAGCCTGTAAACCACAAAACAGAAAAACGCACACACACACACACACACACACACACACACACACACACACACACACACACACACACACACACACACATACAGAGATACAGATGAAGTAAAATCTTGCAGTCACTAACACTGAATTTAAATTTCCGACAGCGATTTAAAAACAGCTATCAGTTTCTGATGACAGAATGTAGATCATCCCACAATTGGACGTGACACGTGACTCAGAAAGAAAGTCACACCATTGGGGATACTGAAACGATACTTGATCTATAAAACGCACAAGAGCAGCGACTGATACAGCCATAGGCGCGTGTTTCATTCACTTCACTTGTAATACGAAAGAAATATAGAAACGGTTTCAATGCAATTTTGCTGTTTGACGTCGCGATCTTTTGAAGCCGTAACAAGCCTTGTTACAAAGTGGACCTCCCGTGAATATTGTTCTCTTTACCTGCGTGACTGTTTAGTTAAAGCTGCAGATCAGGGACACGCAATTCGTCAATCTCGCAGCCGTGTGGTCCTAGTAATTTAATCCCACCGCAATCGGATTGAATGTGGTGGTGATCAACAAAGGAATTATTGAATAGTGTGCCTCCACCAACTACACAATGAAAACGAAATACAGTGAAAGCCTAAGCAAATTTCCCACAAAGCTAGCGCTGGATAATTACGATCACTTGCTGTAACAACACTGCTCAAACGCAAACGCACCTGAAACAGCGATAGGTGAACGACAACGCTTATTCACGTCAGACGTTCAACTTAACGTCGTAGTCACAAGTCCTGAAAAACGTGGAAGCAGAAATGGAGCTGAGTCATTGTCTCAAGCATCTGTATCGCCAAGGGAGACCCAGAGAGGCCAGGGAGGTGCAGCAAGATGCCCCCCTCGCCCTCCCCCCCCCTCTCCCCCGCTTAGAAAAATATTTATGATCTATGAAAAACGAAGTCGCATCCCGCACCTTTAACGCATAGTTGTATCATTACAATATCAGCTTGAAAAAGGCACAACATGTAATGAGTAGTAACTAGTAGCAAGTCTATACAGAGACATGTCTAATATAATCTCAAAAATATTTTGCCGCTGTTGTCCTATCGAACGTAAATGCAATATGACTCAGCATTCTGCATTCTTCCCGTTGTATTGTATTTTTAATTATAGATTTTTTTCTTATGTTACTTACAAACAGTGTGAGTATAGAATTATCGTGACCTCATACAATTTAAAAAAAATTAATTCACAGTTAGACCAAAAGGAGAAGTACCTGACGATGTCGTAAGTGCCTGCCTCTCCAGAGTACATGACAAATAGGATAGCTAACGGGATATTTGGAGAAGATAACGCCACTTTAAACTGCAGGCCACTCATCATGTAGACAACCCGGCAGCACACAGAGACAACGGAAGGGACCAGAATATTGAGAGGACAAACTCAAATAAGACAGGGGAAATATTCCATTGACGCACATAAAGTACGGCAAGAGAATTAATTTAATATTAAGGCAGTCACATGTGGACGGAATTCTCCCAAAAAGAGAGTCCAACCAGGCAATACAGCATCAATGCACGTGGTGTAAAACGTCTTACTGGATTAAACCAGACAGTATTAATGTGACACTGGAAGACCTTGCGCAATCAGATCAGTTGACTGATACAAAAGAGCTCGTTATCAGCAGAAAGGACGTTCGCTAATCAGTTACAGTATGGAGCAATCAGCGAACGAAGCGGCGGCGCCGCCGTAGCAGAGCTGAAGACTCGGTTCTTCCGGCACGAGGAACCGGTGGAATGACTCTGGGGACACATAACAACTGCAAGATAAACAGTTACTGTACATCTCTTAGAATCGTCTCGAACAGAGAATGCCTGTCTCTGTCTCAACAAGTAGTACTTCAGCATTTCAGTAAATGACAGGACCAAGTTACAGCTGACGACTTGTCTCCTGCACTGCAAAGCCAAGTGGCCATATAGTACAGTAGTACTGAAACTGGCTCAGGAAGGCGGTAGTTGGCAGGACGTATGTGACTAAGAGCACTCGTCACTGATTAAGCCCGATAGCTGACTGCACAGTAAAGGGTAGTAGATCTGACACCTCAGCTACTCTGTTTCTCTATAATCTCACTTGTATCTAATAGCTCAATAAAAATGTTATTAGGTCTACAACTTTGCTTCCACCGTTTTGCAATAGACGGCAGTAGCGGAAAGTGGGATTGAGGTGGTTGGTTATAGGTGTAATACAAGAAGCTTAGGCATCTGTAAACATAATGCCATAAAAATATTAGTCGATTTGTGATTGCATCATAAGGTTATTCTCGATTAAGTACGTCAACTTACCATTTCTCGTCATTTGGGGGAAGTTTTAATTTTCTGTTTTAACATGAAGAAATCTGCGGCTGTGGCTCTTAAAATGCTGGGTAAGACCAATGGTGAGGGAAATATTAGTGGAAGAACGTGCAGAGAATGTTTTCAACGCCTTAAGAACGGTGATTTTGAGGTCGAAGACCGGCATGGCAGTGGAAGACAGAACGTTTTCGTAGCTACTGAAACAGACGAAGACAGTCACAGAACATCATTATCGAAAGCAGCTGATGCGTTCGAGCCCAGTACTGAAACACAAACGGCCACAATACAGCGAAAGACACGTAAAGGTAATTTTGCAGCAGGTCAGTGCTCGACGCATGCCGCAAAACCCGTCAAAATACACATGGAAACGTTGAAATGAGAAGTCCGATCCCTCCCGCCGTATTCTCCATACGTTGATGTCTCTCACTACCGCTTTTTTCGGTCAGTGGCATACAGTCTGGCTGACCAGCACTTCCGATCATATGAGCAAGTGCAAAATTGAATCGATTCATGGATCCCCACAAAATAAACCTAGTTTTTCCGCCACGGTATTCGTATGCTATCCGAAAGATGGGAGATGGCCACCGATGGACAATACTGTGAATCATAATATTTTTCTAAGTTTTTCACAATAAACCCCCGAACTTCGAGAAAAAATGGCGGAAGCAAACTTGTAGACCCAGTACATTAAAGTGATAATTTACATCATCTGCAGAGTCCATCTGCAACACTTCTCCTTTACAGTCGTCGGTACTGACATTACCAAACTCCAAGTCAATCAAGGAGATTAATCTCCGATATAAAGGTTGTGAAGGATGAATCCTATTTCAAAAAAGCGCGTCGATGTGGTCAACGTTCTGATTGTGTCACGCAGGTAACACCGACTCAAGAGTGCCGAAAGGCACCAACTGCATCGGAACGCGACAGAATATGCAGGGGTTGGACAGAAATATGGGAACATCGCGAGAACATAAATGCAGACGTTAGCCAAGCCTGCAGGTCGCGCTGTTGTATTAGACCGCTAACGGCACCTGTGCAAGTGTCAGCCGTAGCCTGAACAATGTTCTGTCTAGTTGTGAGCGCATTATGTCGGAGCTAAGTGAATTGGAATGTAGTCGAATTAAGTCGGGTGCTGCTGAGGGAATTAGATTAGGAAATGAGACACTTAAAGTAGTAAAGGAGTTTTGCTATTTGGGGAGTAAAATAACTGATGATGGTCGAAGTAGAGAGGATATAAAACGTTGACTGGCAATGGCAAGGAAAGCGTTTCTGAAGAAGAGGAATTTGTTAACATCGAGTATAGACTTAAGTGTCGTTTTTGAAAGTATTTGTATGGAGTGTAGCCATCCATGTATGGAAGTGAAACGTGGACGATAAATAGTTTGGACAAGAAGAGAATAGAAGATTTCGAAATGTAGTACTACAGAAGAATGCTGAAGATTAGATGGGTAGATCACATAACTAATGAGGAGGTATTGAATTGAATAGGATTGGGGAGAAGAGGAGTTTGTGCCACAACTTGACTAGAAGAAGGGATCGGTTGGTAGGACACGTTCTGAGGCATCAAGGGATCACCAATTTAGTATTGGAGGGCAGCGTGGAGGGTAAAAATCGTAGAGGGAGACCAAGAGATGAATACACTAAGCAGATTCAGAAGGATGTAGGTTGCAGTAAGTACTGGGAGATGAAGAAGCTTGCACAGGAGAGAGTAGCATGGAGAGCTGCGTCAAACCAGTCTCAGGACTGAAGACCAGAATAACAACAACAACAATAAGTGAATTCGAAAGTGGCCAAATTGTTAGAGCTCTTATGCTGGGTGTTTTTGTAACCATGGCAGCCGAAGTGTTTGGTGTTTCAACAGGCAACGTATCGAAGATTTATAACGCATACAAAGAAAGCGGAAAAACGTCATCTGCTAAGTCACAACACGAATGAAACTGTGTGTTAAGTAATCGTGAAGGACGGCCATTGAAAAGGACTGTAAAATTTTTTTGAAAACATTATCAGCGATCTTATATTATAAAAATAAAAAATATAGAATTAAAAAAAGGCTTGATCGCAAATTTCTTTTATCGGAGTGACCGGTTTCAATCCTTAAGGATCATCTTCAGACTCCGAAATAACGTACGTACAGATAGAGGGATCCTTACAGTATCGTATATCCACTGAAATACAATTACACGTACACCAAGAAAGGCAGGCGGACTTCAATGGAGCAAATTGCGCAGACCCACGACACTAAACTGACTCCTAAATGGATAAGCAGGGAGTGGTCTTAAATAGCACTAGTCCCCTCACCGTTCTGTGTATGACGTCACTGCTAACCAATCAGAAGTATAGCGTGTACTATTAGCATAAAACGTATTAAATAGTGTTACTAAGATTTGAAGGAGAGTTATAGTTCAAATACATCGTAAAGTTGCTATGGAATAGCTTTTCGTCAAAAATAGAAACTGTAATAAATAATTGGCTTAAAATAAACTAGTCTGGGCTGCCCTCTGTTATCCGTTCCGTGAAGTACGTGCTGTTGGCAAAGATGTATGGAATAGATGTCAAAGGTTGCTATAGCGATACAGAGAAGCTACCAGCAAAGATAATCTGTATAGACCTTGAGGGTTGCCGTAGAAACGGCGTCCTCTATCGATGCGACATTCTGAAAAGCTGGCACAAAGTGCTGTAACGAGAGAAATACGGTTTATGTAGACGTTAAGGGTTGCCGCAAAGACTCTGAAGATGATCATTAATTGAAACCGGTCTCTCCTATAAAAGAAATTTGCGATCAAGACTTTTTTAATTATATATATTTAATGAAAAGGACTGTGACGTAAAATAAAAGGGCGACAGCTGCAAAACACACTGCAGACTGGAGAGTCGCACTCGTGAACCCTGTGAGCACCGAAACAACACGAACGGAATTCTGCTGGAATTACAAAACAACACATCAGTGATGCAAACGCCCGTAACAGGAAAACGTGGTGCCGGAGGCATAAAATCTGAACTATGGAGCAATGAAAGAAAGTCATTTGGTCGGATGAGTTGTGTTTCACACTGTCTCCGACTTCTGGCCAAGTTTACGTCCAAAGAGTGAAACATGGAGGGGTTCGGTGGTGATTAGGGCAGCCATATCGCGTTCTATGGGACCCGTGGGTACTCTATAAGGACACGCGATTAGTAAGGATTATGTAACCATCTTAGCTGATTAGGGCCCCTGTAGACATTGCTTGCATCACCCAGAACTAGTTCTGTAAGCCACCACAACCGCCATATCTCAATATTATTGAGCCTTCGTAGTCTGCTTTGGACAGAATATTGCGTGATTGCTATCCACCTCCATCACCATTACCTGAACTAGCCAATATTCTGCTGGAAGAATGGTATAAGATTCCCCTGAAAACCACACAGAACCCGTATTTATCCATTCCGAGACGACTGGAGGCTGTTTTGAATACCAACAGTTTCCCTAGACATTATTATACATGGTAATGTGTTGTTTCCATTTTTTGTCCACCCCTGTATGTATCTGGACGTTACCTGATACTTCCTGGCAGATTAAAACTGTGTGCCGGACCGAGACTCGAACTCGGGACCTTTGCCTTTCGCGGGAAAATGCTCTACCAACTGAGCTACCCAGGCACGACTCACGCCCCGTCCTCACAGCTTTACTTCTGCCAGTACCTCGTCTCCCAACTTCCAATGTCCCGAGTTCGAGTCTCGGTTCGGCACACAGTTTAAATCTGCCAGGAAGATTCATATCAGCGCACACTCCGCTGCAGAGTGAAAATCTCATTCTGAACGTTGCCTGTTTAACAGTAAACTGTTGTTGTTGTTGTTGTGGTCTTCAGTCCTGGGACTGGTTTGATGCAGCTCTCCACGCTACTCTATCCCGTGCAAGCTTCTGCATCTCCCAGTGCTTACTGCAACCTACATCCTTCTGAATCTGCTTAGTGTACTCATCTCTTGGTCTCCCTCTACGATTTTTACCCTCCACGCTGCCCTCCAATGCTAAATTTGTGATCCCTTGATGCCTCAGAACATGTTCTACCAACCAGTCCCTTCTTCTTGTCAAGTTGTGGCACAAACTCCTCTTCTCCCCAATTCTATTCAATACCTCCGCATTAGTTGTGTGATCTACCCATGTAATCTTCAGCATTCTTCTGTAGCACCACATTTCGAAAGCTTCTATTCTCTTCTTGTCCAAACTATTTATCGTCCACGTTTCACTTCCACACATGGGTACACTCCATACAAATACTTTCAGAAACGACTTCCTGACACTTAAATCTATACTCGATGTTAACAAATTTCTCTTCTCCAGAAACGCTTTCCTTGCCATTGGCAGTCTACATTTTATATCCTCCCTACTTCGACCATCATCAGTTATTTTGCTCACCAAATAGGAAAACTCCTTTACTACTTTAAGTGTCTCATTTCCTAATCTAATTCCCTCAGCATCACCCGACTTAATTCGACTACATTCCATTATCCTCGTTTTGCTTTTGTTGATGTTCATCTTATATCTTCCTTTCAAGACACTGTCCATTCCGTTCAACTGTTCTTCCAAGTCCTTTGCTGTCTCAGACAGAATTACAATGTCATCGGCGAACCTCAAAGTTTTTATTTCTTCTCCATGGATTTTAGTACCTACTCCGAACTATTCTTTCGTTTCCTTTACTGCTTGCCCAATATACAGATTGAATAACATCGGAGAGAGGCTACAACCCTGTCTCACTCTTCCCAACCACTGCTTCCCTTTCATGTCCCTCGACTCTTATAACTGCCATGTGCTTTCAGTACAAATTGTAAATAGCCTCTCGCTCACTTTATTTTACCCCTGCCACCTTCAGAATCTGAAAGAGAGTACTCCAGTCAACATTGTCAAAAGCTTTCTCCAAGTCTACAAATGCTAGAACCGTAGGTTTGCCTTTCCTTAATCTAATTGCTAAGATAAGTCGTAGGGTCAGTATTCCCTCACGTGTTCCAACATTTCTATGGAATCAAAACTGATCTTCCTCGATGTGGGCTTCTACCAGTTTTTCCATTCGTCTGTAAAGAATTCACGTTAGTATTTTGCAGCCGTAGTTTATTAGACTGATAGTTCGGTAATTTTCACATCTGTCAACAGCTGCCTTCTTTGGGATTGGAATTATTATATTCTTCTTGAAGTCTGAGGGTATTTCGCCTGTCTCATACAGCTTGCTCACCAGATAGTAGAGTTTTGTCAGGACTGGCTCTCCCAAGGCCGTCAGTAGTTCCAGTGGAATGTTGTCTACTCCCGGGGCCTTGTTTCGGCTCAGGTCTTTCAGTGCTAACAGTAAACTACAATGCCGGAAAAAATCGCTACACGAAGAAATAATTAATGTAGAATAATGAAATTTCTTGAATACATGAATATAGGTAACGTATTTAATTGATTAACGTTGCAAGATTACCGGTTCATGTAAGCGCAAGATAAGCCACTGCAAGTATTAAATCCTGGTACTTTAATAACGAACGTAGCCGCCAGAATGTTGAATTGAAGCACGTCTGTTGCACTGGATTGGTCAATATGGGGACGGTTAATGCTGTTCCTGGATGATGCTGGTACCGTATGTGCTCGAATGGAGACAAAGCTGGTGATCGAACAGGCCAAGGCAACATGTCGACAGTCTGTAGAACATTCTGGGTCACAACAGCGGTATGTGGGCTAGCGTTATCCTGTTGCAAAACACCTTTAGAAGGTTGTTCCTGAATGGCAGCACAACATGTCGGCTGGCCGTTGTGGCCGAGCGGTTCTAAGCGCTTCAGTCCGGAACCGCGCTGCTGCTACTGTCGTAGGTTCGAATCCTGCCTCGGGCATGGATGTGTGTGATGTCCTTAGGTTTAAGCTGTTCTAAGTCTAGGGGACTGATGATCTCAGATGTTAAGTCCCATAGTGCTCAGAGCCATTTGAAACGTCCCCTTTGGAAAATTATAAATGACTGTGCTGATAAACCTCTACGTTATTTGATTTTCAGACA
Source organism: Schistocerca piceifrons (assembly GCF_021461385.2). Taxonomy (NCBI): domain Eukaryota; kingdom Metazoa; phylum Arthropoda; class Insecta; order Orthoptera; family Acrididae; genus Schistocerca; species Schistocerca piceifrons. The sequence continues at coordinate 139,186,247 of NC_060144.1, forward strand.
GCTGAGCAACACTGAACGTATTCAGACATTTCTCTCTTTACTTATTCTGATCAACACTAAACTGTCACATAATATTTTTAGCCGCAACGCAATCTGACTTTCAATAATCCCTACAAAAGAATGGCCCCGACTAACAATAACCTATACCTTTCATGAATCACTTACCTCACAAAAATCTTCGTTACTCGAACTACTGCAATACAGCGAGCGCCAATACTGCCAGCTAAATAAAAGATTCTAACTACTGAAGGCACTAACTACTGATAAGCATAGTTAGCTAATGAAAGATTTTGATAGAGAACAAACAATGTGTTTATCTCAATAATATTCAAAAGTCATCATATATCTATCAATTCATGACAACCATCTTTACAAATTTCCTTTTTCTGGCGGACACACGTCCAGATCGTCCGCTTTCAAAACTGTGCCATCTCTTTCCCCACATCCACCACTGCTGGCAGCTTACCTCCAACTGCGGAACGCTACGCTCTGTTCACATCCAACTGCCCAACACTACAATAGAGAATTTTTCAACAATGCAAACCAGCCACAGATTGCACACAGCACAGTCAGTGATTTTCATACAGAGCGCTACGTGGCGTTACCAACATAAAAACCTAAACAGCCTACTTACACATCTGAACAACAGGTCGAATCGTCAGAGTGAGGTACATTTCTGCCTTCAGGGTGCGTAAGGTAACTACAAGAACGCTTCTGATGTCATATGAAATCGCATCCAAGACAGTAACTCTAGTGTAGGTCGAATGTGTTTAGCATGCAGACAGGTTGAGTGTAGATCCTATAAAGGCACATTTGCATGCCGAGCGTGAGTTTCCTCGGAAACGCGAAATATTAATTAAATAAATAATCAGTGACAAATAAATAAAGCCTATGGCACACAACTGCAGCGCTGTGTCGCTGATAAAACAAAAGCACAATTACGTTACTCTTATGTTTGATTAAGAAAGAGAGAGCTCTGGTTGAAGTGGTGCGAGAAGCACGTATTTTATTTTATTGTCTGGCACACCGCCATATTTCATGTTATAGAAGAATACTGCGAGTTGCAACCACACTAGGCACTCGATTCTGTAAAGAATTTATATTTATAAAAGTAAGTAGGATTATGAACTGTAGGCTTATTCATTGAATATATCTGATTTAACTAACTGTGTAACTTTTTTATGTTTAGTAGACAATCACCTCTGTACGACGTATTGGCATGGCTAGCAAATTATTGTAATATTGAGATTTAGATTATGCGTCTGCACCTACCGCAGCAGTCTTTGGAAACGATTTAATTACGAAGTCCGATTATTCAGTTTTATTTCACGGTCAACTACGAGTAACATTGCCTTTACGAAAAAGCCATTGTCAAGCGTCTGATACCGAATAATTAAACGTCCATGTTCCAGATAAGCAAATACAATTGCAATCACAATCACCATCATACAGATAGAATAATTAACATATTTAAAATAACATTTTTTATTTATTTTATTTATTTTATATTGGCGACTGCGTGTCGGACTTGTTATTTTGTCATTTGTTACATTGTTCTCTTTGTTTCATGTAAAAAATCAACTTTGTGGACCTGGACGTCAATGTATGAGAGATAACAAAATCTGAAGATATTTTCCAATTCTGAAATTTTGCGGGAAGACGCAATGAAACTTCCAGCAAAATAAGGTAAGACGCAACATCTTTGCATTGGTAGGCTTGACCAGACGTATAATTCAGTATATTAGCTTTTCAGTAAATTCTGTAGTGTTTCTTTTCTGCATGACAGTTTCAGTGATAAATTTCATTCTCAGTACTTTTCCCTAAACAATAACGTATGCAACAATACCAATACACGAGTGTACAATATGGCCGACTTCTGTACGATATCATGTAACATGGCCAGCAGCCATTACCAATAATCTCAAATTCAGTTTATATTTTTAAATTAACAGACAGCCATTGTTGCTACGAGCGATTCGTGCTCAACTACATTTTATTTTAAAATCAGTGTCAAAAATTTTCTTGAAACATATATCACGTGTGGCATGGTAATAACTAGAAAACAATACGCAAAAATGGAACAGCAAGGACGTACTATTCAGACGCAATCCGACTCGGACGTGAGACAAGTGTTAGAAAATGACTTTACGACAGCAACCGGTAGTGACGATTCATCAAACATTGACGCAAGTGTTGACGAAAATTTTGACGATAGGCCGTCCACTACAAAAATTTCAAAATCTCAATCAGAGCCCATGTTAATGCATGACGTCACGTCTAATGACGCGGCGGGGGCAGAGACCTTGCAAACGGTAAACATTGCCGACATGTTACAAATGCTAATGAAACAAAACGCCGAAAACATGGCAACCTTAAAGGCACAATTAGAGACACAAAATGAACAGTTAAAAACACAAAATGACGAAATCAAATCTGATCTCATAGCAATCAAGATAGGTAATGACACTTTATGTAAGCGTGTGGAACTTATAGACGCCACACTGACCAAACAGATGACCGAACTCAGTACTAAATTTTCCCAGCTCAATACGAGACAAGAAAAGACTACAACTGACGTAGCACTTTTACAGACACAAGTAAAAAACCTTAATGTCACGTGTGAAGTTCTTACTGAACAAATTCAAACATGTCCTTCAGTACATGACAATCTTGAAAAACGAATTACTGACGTACAGAATAAATTTGACAATGTTGAACAACACCTGACTGACATCTTACAATCAGATGCCACAGCTCATTTTCAAAATATTAATAAAGAATTTCATGATTGGGTTGAGAACAAAGACAAACATTTTGATAGATGCTTACGTGAAAATTTACCAACAATTGTGCACGACTCCGTAGCGCAATACATTACTAATAACAAACAGCTGATCAGTGACGCAGTACAATCCGTCCCTGCACCCATGAGACAATTCACCGATCAACTACAGTCTGAATGTAACGAAAATATCAGTCAAAATGTACAGTTCAGAAACCAATATACATTCGAGTATGATACACACATTCCGCACACGACAAATACACAAGAACAAAACACACCACGACTACAACACATATCACGATGTGGAAACACAAACACAAGCTATTATCATGGTAAACCACAGCAACATTATCGTAATTACTCGCCAGCTGAACATACCAGTAATTACAGTGGAATAAATCCATATCACAATGCGAAGGAAGATGAAAGCTTAATGAAACACAGGCAATTTCAGATTTTTATCCCAGAAAAACGAACCATTCATCCGGTGATTTTTCTTAAATCTTTTAGTAACGCATTTCCACGCACTTGGAGTGACCGGAAAAAGATTTCATATATTGTCGGTTACATCCAAGGCGATGCAGCTGTCTGGGCATACAGTCAAGCTGACGTATGTACCACGTACAGTGAGTTTGAGCGTGCTTTTCTGAACAAATTCTGGTCGCAATCCGTCCACGAGCGACTCAGAAGACAAATTTTAGAACCTGAAACTTTTAACAGTAAAAATGGTAACTTACGCAGATATTTTGAAAAATACTTGAACATGGGACATTTTTTAGACGAACCAGTCGCAACGCGTGATATACTCCGAGCGTTGAAGGCCAAATTGCCTTTCAACATTAAGGAAAAACTTCTACATATCCCGGATGACGATTCAGATTATTTTTTAACAGCTTTAGATTCGGTTGACATGTTACTTGAAGATCAGCGCTTCGCGCGGCAAAACAGCAGCCACAATGTTTACACTAGTGGTATGCAAAACATGCGGGCTTGCCAACACAATTCTGGCGCGCCCACAGTTGGATACCCGGTACAACAAAAACAGCAAACTCACATGCCGTCTCAGTACGGAAATCAAAATCAACACGCGTATTCCAATACAAACAATAGTTACAACAGTAATAACATTTCATGCGGCAATCCATACAAAAGGCACCGCGGTAATAACTACAACGGTAACAACGGATACAAAGGTAATAACAAAAACACAAACAGAAATAGAAATAATAATAACTACGAGCCAAGACAGCATCAAGGTTGGACTCGTAACGATCAGTACTTTCATTCAAACTCTGCTTTACCACAGCAGCCACCAGGACAAAATTGGAGCATACCTTACGACCGAAAGGTAAGTTATAATGCTCAACAGCAACAACAACCGCAAAAGTTTGGAGATCATAATAGGCAATATCCGAATGTGAATATAATAGAAATGACACCTGATGCACAACCTCAATCTGTGTCAGTACCTAGTACAAATGATAATCCAACAAACTAGAAACAGTCACTACTTTGCCCCAGGTCGTGGCTGAAGAATTCTTGGGGGGCGACTTCAATGTTAATCAGTTATTTGACACCACACTTGAACAACAGAATAATGATATGCCGAGTAATTCTAAACAAAAACTACCTGTTTTATTTATAAGATACAACCACAATAACAATATATCAGATGAACTTTTACAAGACAGTACACAATGTCGTTTAAACACAAATGAAATTGTTTTAGCATCTACTACTGGTGTAGTAGGTGGGATTCCAACTACTATTGTCCTAGATACAGGTGCAGCTGTGAGCGTTTTGTCTTTTAATTTCTATAAAAAGATGTGTGAATTGGAACCTGTGCCTGAGTTTCCTGCCCAAAACTGTAAAATAACTACTGCACTAGGTAATAAGTCATGTAGGGTTACGAAGCAAGTTTTTGTAAACGTTAAAATAGGTAATGGAACCGTACAGTGGCCATTCCTGGTTGTACAAAACCTTGTGACAAATTGCATATTAGGAATAGATATTATGAGCGAGAAGGACTGCATTATAGACTTCTCCAAAGGTAAATGTATTTTAAATGATAAAGGCAGTGTAATTATTATTGCTTTGGACAGGAGAACTCTAAAGCATGACAAACACTGTACAGGGTACAAGGTTCAGTTAGTACTTGACAATGACATTCAAGACATGCAAACACACTCATCTGACACAGAGCTAATGGACTTGAAAACATTGCTTGATCATAAGATAAGTGAAGCTACAGCTCTCAGTGTACATGAACGTATAAAACTACAGGAAGTGTTATCCAAATATTTACAAGTTTTTACCAAACGATTAGGTGTTATCAACACGTATGTGTACAAGATTGAAGTTAAGCCTCACAAGATCTTCTACCATAAGACATATAACGTACCGTTATCTCAACGACCTGCTGTGTGGCAAGAATTAAAACAAATGTTAGACTGGAAGGTCATTGAACCATCCACCTCACCTTATTGTAGTCCTCTACTTGTTGTCAAAAAATCAAATGGAAGCATTAGGTTAGTGTTAGACGCACGAGCTATTAATGAAATAATTTTACCGGTTCACACAAAACCTGAAAATTTAGAAGAGCAATTACAGAAATTTCTAGATGCAAAATATTTTTCCACAATAGATCTCGCTAATTCGTTTTGGCAGGTGGGTATCACTCCTGATTCTCGGAAATATACTGCATTTATGTTCGGGGGGCGAACCTATCAGTTTTGTGTTCTACCCTTCGGACTGAATGTCAGCTCTGGGGTATTCATTACAGCCCTGGATACCGTGCTTGGCGACGATTTAGTTGAGACAGTCACACACTATGTAGATGATATACTGATAGCTACACAATCTTGGAATGAACACGTTGACACTCTTCAAAGAATTTTAGAAAAATTTGCACAAGCTGGAGTCACAGCCAACCTAAGAAAATCAAAATTTGGTTGCAGTGAGATAAAGTATTTAGGACATATCATTAATTCACAGGGCATACGTCCGGATCCCAGTAAATTAGATGCTATCAGAAACTTTCCTAGCCCTCGAACTAAAAAGCAGTTAAAATCATTCCTTGGGCTATGTTCATTTTTCAGACGTTTTTTTTTGCCACAACCACTTTTGAACAGTAAACATCTGCTAAATCTACTCAGAAAGAATCAAGTTTGGATCTGGTCGGAACAGTGCCAGAATGACTTTAATACAATTAAACATGCTTTAGTGAATGCTAACATATTGAGCCATCCAGATTTCAATTTAGATTTTTGTATGACTTGTGACGCTTCACGTACTGGCTTGGGCTGTTGCTTATTTCAAGTTGTAAAGAATAAAGAGGAGGAACAGATAAGAATTATTGGGTTTGCGAGTCGCACTCTAACTGAATGTGAGCGTACATACTCCACTACTGAGTTAGAAACACTTTCCATAGTATGGGCATTCAAGAAATTCAATTATTATTTATTTGGAAAACATACGGTAATTTACACCGATCACCAGGCCCTGACATTTTTGTTAACTTGTAAACTTGTACATCCTAGACTATCACGATGGGCAGTTACACTTCAGAACTACTCTTTTGAAATTAAGTACATAAGAGGTAAGGACAACACCATTGCAAACACTTTGTCTAGACTTCCACAAGGTATGAATGATACCAACAGTGACTTAGAAAATTTAAATGACTACAGGATTCTCTTAATGCAAGACAAGCAGTATCACCAATATTATATTGATATGTGCAGAAACATGGCTGAATTACAAAAATCTGATCCTCACTGGTATAAGATAATAACATTACTGGTAGAAAAACACAATCATCCTTTGACTAAGTATTACAAGTTACACAATGATGTGTTATTTTACTGCCGACATCCAAATGCTACTAACTGGTGTGTATGCATTCCCAAAGAGTCTGAACGTAATCTAATTTGGCACACACACTTAGTTTGGGGTCATTATGGGACGAAAAAGTGTTTGGCAAAGCTCAGTACATACTGTTATTTTAGCAATATGAGAAGAAAAATTTACAGGGAACTAAAAACATGTGTCATATGTCAAAAATCAAAACCTCAGAATTTATCCACAAAAACAGATTTACATTCTATTTTACCTAGTAAACCCCTGGAAATTCTGTGTACTGACATCAGTGGACCGCATCCAGCAAGCTCTGGAGGCGTCAAATATATCTTAGCTTTTTACGATATATTTTCTAAACATGTAAAACTTTATGCTTTAAAATCCGCCACTGCAAATGCTATAATACGAAGATTCTCAAGTGATTACCTGACGCACGTGGGAAAACCTAAAGCAATTCTATCAGATAATGCAGCATACTACTCTGGGTACAAATGGAGAAATTTCTTGAAGGACAATAACATTAAAAGTATATTTATTTCGAGGTTTAGTCCACAATGTAACGCGACTGAGAGACTTTTCCGAGAATTAAATCGATTCATGAGGACCTATATTTCATCAAAACATACTAATTGGGTGTCCTACCTAAGTCTTTTCGAAGACATACACAATAACTTAAATATTTACGATACGAATTACACACCTAACGAGATCATGTTCAATTGCAAACAGAACGATCAGTGGATAGAACCATTACCTAAGTTGTCAGACAAGGAAATCACACCTGAACAGAAAATAAAAGAAGTATTGACTACATTGACACATCACGCACAAATACGAAACAAACATCACAGAAACATAATAAAAAGAAAACAAAAATTCGAGGTAGGAATGCTTGTACTACTTCGTACTCATCATAAATCTGTAGCACTCAAACGACGCAACGCTAAGTGGCGTCTGCTATATGAAGGACCTTATATAATTGTTAACATACCGCATCCTGGTGCGTATCTGTTACAACATCCTAGAACTAACAAAATTATTGGACTATACGCACACCGAGATCTTAGAGCATTTCATGCTGAATAATGTCAAAGTCATACCCATCAAAATATTGCTAAGCAACTCGAAAAACTCTGTTGTTACAACACAGATAATAAGTAGTATAGAAATTTTCATTTCAGCGGTTCCAGTGACGCAGTTGAAGACAGAAGAACTCTTCTTTCAGCGCGCGCCTCCACCTGAAAGACGGAATATTAAAGTAAAATTTATGATTACGTAGCAGTGGATGACATATTAATTTTTCACGGAACATTTGTTACTGAAGGTACCACTGACTTGGTGTGACACCTGACGAACTGACAGACGTCATCTGTGAAGCGATCTTTTACTTTGAGAAACAGATTAGACGCACATCTCTCAACACGAAAAGCATCTATCAGTAGTCAAGGCCACACAGACACTCGACACACACGCACAAAACGCGAGGAATCGAACATTTTCTCTCTCTTACTATTTTGAATATTGATTGAGTAGTGAAAACGCCTGGTCTTGCCTACTGATGTAATGAATGTTGTGTCTAACCTATCTTAATTTCAGATGACATCACAAAAAACATCGATAATATCCCAGCAAAACCGCTAAAGAGGATGTAAATATCTGCAATTCATGTAATCAAATGTGACACAATGTAATAACCTATAGTGATGTAATGATGATGTAAACATGTTTATGTGCAACTATATTATGTTTATGCTAAGAAAATATGTGACGAGTGTATGTATAATTACTTATTTTTTTAACTGATGTATAGTGTAACTATTACTATGTAAAAATTTGAACAAAACGAGTGCCAAAAAGACATTGCATAGTGAACCACTGTTCACGGACATTAGTGAACATTACTAACTCTGCAACTACGTGGAAACCTATGTGAAAGAAACTGTTAATGCCATTCATTATGCAGCGTATCTATGTAAACGCGATGAACGATTTCCTTGATTAATAACTACGAACATTTAGGTGAGCCATATTCAGCAAAAAACTGAAAATGTGAAGTGCATAATTCGTACATCGTCTAGTGATATTACTACAGTACCCAACTTCAAGATGTTAACTGGATTAAATGGACACAAAGTGCCTGTCCAGAAAACAACACGACGGGTGGAAGAATTTTGGTTGGAACTTCAGGGAATGAAATGTTCTCGAAATGTGACGGACACTCTTACCTGGACTGTCCAAGGATCGACGCCAGCTATGTGCCGTCCGAGGTTCTGCAACCAAGCTTCCACGGAATGTAAAAAAACGAACTGCACGTGGACCAATTACTCGACGGGTCACGTCTGATCTGTAATAAGCAATGCTTTTAGTCACAACGAACTGCATCACTACGACTATAATGGAAATGAGAAATGGACACGCTTATGTATTAATCACGTTGTTATACAACGATGTTACTGTGATCAAAAAACTTTACCACGACGATACTAACCTGTAAAAAATTATTGTGCAGCGGATGAATATGAACTGTAATAACGACACGATGTATATAGGTCAACGCACCTGAAAAATACGGACATTTTTCTTTGAAGTATTTCAAAACAATACTATGTAACTAAGAACATTCAACAATCTAAGTTGTATTGTGTTATAACAAATATTGTAAATTTAAAACTAAGTTACCTGTCATAGAATGTAGTCTTCATATGTAATCTTGGTTGAATATTTTCTTTGTGCAACGACTGAAAAACGCGCGCACACGAACAATATGATCTGCAATACTGTGCCGCGTGATCTAACTGTACGATATAACGGCAGTGCCGCAGTTACACAGACGCTTCTGCGCATGCGCGCACTCTATCTGCCAACATTAGAACTTTTACGGCGCACCCGCGTCATTCAAATTTTGTATATAATGTGTATAATGTGTAATGTAAGTCATGTAAATAGTTGTAGATAACTTAGATTTTCTTGTGCCTTTAGGTGAATTGCTCGCCTGCAGGTGTGTCCTTTCGCCTCGCAATTCAGGGGGCAATATAAAGGCACATTTGCATGCCGAGCGTGAGTTTCCTCGGAAACGCGAAATATTAATTAAATAAATAATCAGTGACAAATAAATAAAGCCTATGGCACACAACTGCAGCGCTGTGTCGCTGATAAAACAAAAGCACAATTACGTTACTCTTATGTTTGATTAAGAAAGAGAGAGCTCTGGTTGAAGTGGTGCGAGAAGCACGTATTTTATTTTATTGTCTGGCACACCGCCATATTTCATGTTATAGAAGAATACTGCGAGTTGCAACCACACTAGGCACTCGATTCTGTAAAGAATTTATATTTATAAAAGTAAGTAGGATTATGAACTGTAGGCTTATTCATTGAATATATCTGATTTAACTAACTGTGTAACTTTTTTATGTTTAGTAGACAATCACCTCTGTACGACGTATTGGCATGGCTGGCAAATTATTGTAATATTGAGATTTAGATTATGAGTCCGCACCTACCGCAGCAGTCTCTGGAAACGATTTAATTACGAAGTCCGATTATTCAGTTTTATTTCACGGTCAACTACGAGTAACATTGCCTTTACGAAAAAGCCATTGTCAAGCGTCTGATACCGAATAATTAAACGTCCACGTTCCAGATAAGCAAATACAATTGCAATCACAATCACCATCATACAGATAGAATAATTAACATATTTAAAATAACATTTTTTATTTATTTTATTTATTTTATAATCCTCAACTGGCCTCCTTCTAATCAACACATGGCCATCACAGGCACCGAGGCAGAACCAGCTTTCGTCAGAAAACACATCACATCTGCACCTTCCCACTTATGAGTTCTTCCTTGACACAACCGAAGTCACAAACAGTATTTGCTTGAGGTCAGTAGAATGCACGTTACAGGGCATCTTGCTTAGAGCTGTCCTTGAAGTAACCGACTTGTAACAGCTCGATGTGTCCTGTCGTGCCAACTGCTGCTCAAATTACTTCTGCAGATGCAGTACGATGCACTAGAGCCATACGCAGAACACTATTGTCTTCTCTCTTGGTAGTGTCACGTGGTCGTCTGGAGCCCAGTCTTTTTGCGACCGTACATTCTCGTGACCACAGCCGCCAACAATCATGCAAAGTGGCTATGTTCCTGTCAAGTCTTTCCGCAGCATCGCAGCTGGAACATTCAGTTTCTCGTAGCTCCACTACACGACCTCGTTCAAACTCCGTGAGGTACTGATAATGGAACCTTTGTCGCCTTAAAGGCGTTCTTGACTAACGTGAACTAATTACGTCCAGTCTCAAACGTAACTAACCCTCACGATAGTTATAGCGTCCATTTAAAGCAAACCTGATTTGCATCTTTACAGTTGCGCTACTAGCGCCGCCCTTAAGCAACTGGCGCGAAATTTGAATAGACATTGTCTTTTAGATGTAGAAACACGCCTGCAAACTTTCATTTTTGTCGCGCAACTGCTTCTTGGTGTTGTTGTTTTTCTTTCATCAGTGGATTCCGTGCAAATTTCATACAAACAATTCTCCGTGAATTAAGTTCATTACATGTTGTATCTATAATGCAGTAGCATTATTATATTTAGTATTTATTTAATAGAATGGCTAGGGCCCTCCGTCGGGCAGACCGTTCGCCGGGTGCCGGTCTTTCTATTTGACGCCACTTCGGCGACCTGCAGTCGATGAGGACGATAGGATGATGATGAAGACAGCACAACAGCCAGTCCCTAGGTCGAGAAAATTCCCCGACCCAGCCGGGAATTGAATCCAGGCCCAGCGGACTGACAATCCGTCACGCTGACCGTTCAGCTGGAGGGGGCGGACAATCATATTTAGCGATTAATACATATAATTCATTCATAGCTTTGAGTTTTCTTATCTTCTCGTTAACCAACTAGCATGACGTAACAACCAAAATTTCGTTTCTTTGTTGTTCTTTCCTATTTTTCCAGTTCTTCCTGATTTTATCCTAATGTTTGAGCCGTGCGTGGCTCGTGTTCCCGCCATATGTATTTACACCCTGTTTTTAACGTATTTCCACCTCACTACGTTAATTTAAGTTACTACTGTCACTGAGTTGCTACTTTGACTGACGGTGAGGGGCGTTAGCAGCGCGTATCGATATGTCCCCTCTCGTAGTATCTTTGCTCCACTGCTATTACTTCTCAGTCGTTGTCTGTCGTAAGTCAGTTTCGGAAGGGAGTTCGTGTCGGCAGTTCGGCTTGTGAGTTCGGCCCTGCCAGTCAGTTACAACGCGTCTGGAGCGCAGCCCGGACCTGTCAGTCGGGGAGTTGCAATGCGGCACAAGTGCAGTCGGGTTGGAGCAGTGAGGTCTGCGTAGACATGCTCGCCCGACCCTTGCCGCCACGCATCACTTGAGCCGGGCCACTGTCTTGGTGGATCGTCGCTCGGTCGTACAACCGGACGACGAACTTTGGCTCGCCGATCGTTCCTGAGTCGGCTGTGTTTGTGAGCATCGATTCCCGATTTGTCTTCGTGTGTGCTTAGTTACTGTTGGGTATCGTTCAGGTCTTCGTGTAGGTGTTTGTCAGGTTGTGTGTGTTTGTGTGATTTTGATTGGCAAGTTATTTTAAATGTCGCCGGCGTTTTGGCACTGAGAGGTCGGTCGTCTCATCGGGCGACTTGTAACTCGTTCTCTGAGCGCTTCTGGGCCCATTCAATTACCATCTTGAGGAACTTAGCACGGTCTCTTCTCGGGGCAGGGATATCGGGTAGCCAGTGGGCGTGTTTCCTCTGCATGGCTGGATCCGAGCCAGTATTTCTGCTCGTGGGTCTGGAAGTGAGTGGGAGACGCACCAGCAGTGCAGTTTGGACAGAGCAGCAGTTGTGGATGGACGAGCACGAGTTGTTCAGTTGCTGCGGACCAGGGAAGTTATCTCCGCGCGGTGCAGTCGGCTGGGTCCGCTGGCGGTCCATGCGCAGGGTCGGAGCGTGTGTGGAGCTGTCCGATCGCTACCAGCTTCGTGGTTCACCGACCCAGTACGTCAAAGCTGAGTAGTGGTTTCAACTACTCAAGCCACGTCCATTCGTGTTGTGGTGGTTCGTTTCGGTGGTTCGCTGTTATGGAGGTTTTCCTGTGAGCAAAACCGAGTGTTTCTATTGAAGAAATTTAGCCCCCATGCGGTGCAATTAACTATATTGGTTGACTACAATTCGAGTGCACCAGCGGAATTTTCTGCCTTGTGCCCGTTAGTGTTCTGGTTACCTGCCGTGGCCACTGACGTAAATTCAGGCAGTGTTCTTTCCTCACCTGTTGTCGCTGTCCAAAATGGCGTGTAATTTTGACAGATAGTACATACATCATTGTGGATTATCACGTTCGTAACCTTTTGTGTTTGAGTTCTCATGTACTGATTGATGACAAGCAATTAAGTATCTCGCATTCGGGAGGACGACGGTTCAATCCCGCGTCCGGCCATCCTGATATAGGTTTTCCGTGATTTCCCTAAATCGCTCCAGGCAAATGCCGGGATGGTTCCTTTCAAAGGGCACGGCCGACTTCCTTCCCCGTCCTTCCCTAATCCGATTAGACCGATGACCTCGCTGTCTGGTCTCCTTCCCCAAAACAACCAACCAATTAAGTATTTGTGTTGGTCGGTCCGTGGCTGTCCCCTGGTTGGGTTCCGACGGGTTAAGTGTAGTTGGGCCCACCACCTGTCTCATCCAAGTGAACGAGGGAAGACTGACGTCCCTGGAGGCTTTTGAGTGCCGTTGTCTTTCCCACAGCTGTTTAATTATGTTTTCAGCGACTTAAATTTTAAGGCTTATGGTTATTATTTCTTTTTTCTTAAAAATTTTGCAAAATTAATTGTGGCCTTTCAGTCTTGTAACCTTATTCTGAAAATTATCTTTCAAGTTGAAAAATTGTGACCTTCTGCCTTTAAAATTCTGTGGTAACATATTTAAAAATTTTGTAACTTAATTGTAGCCTTCAGCCATTTGTATTGTACCTTGCATATGTTTGTTCTATCTGCTTTACTTTGGGACTTTCCACCTAGCTGTGATAGATGTTTTTTTAATTATTTTATTGCTATTTTTATTAGATTTTTATTTTGTTGATTTGTTTGGAGGCCTTTAGCCGTGAAATAGTTGCATTTCGTAAAGGTTCGGCTATGTGCCCCAACCTTATTTGGCCCTTTCCACAATCCTAATTACCTGTTCTGCCCAGCGGGTTTAGCAGACGTATCACTGTTGTCTTTTCCTTTCTTTCGTTTGTATTTAGCAAAAATCAATGTACTATACTCATCCTCCAACTACAATGAAAATTTAAGAGCAGATAATACACACATTCATGCTTTCATTATTGAATCTACTAGTGCTTTCTATGTAGTTAGTGTTTACTAAAGGCAGTAACATTACGTACGGTGGAAGTACGATCACACTATAGCACACAGTACCATGTACAAATATGCACTGCAATATAGAATATTTATGCTTCGTTGTATTACCTGGCACAAAGCTACTTACTCTAACACTAATACTGCAAAGCATACTCAGTAGCAAAAAGTAACACCATTAAAAGCAGAAGTACTTACTAATTCGGTGACGAGATGTAATAAAGTTGACTACTGATTTCGTCAGAAGTTAGTAACATTGAGTTCTGCATTAAATGCGAGAAATTAAGAAAATCTAATGCGAACGCAAAAGTATAATACGTTCATATACTTTCAATGAGTTAAAATCGAGAAATTCACACACGGATACGTATGCAGGAACAAATTTCCACAGAAAACTATGCGACTACACCAGCTTCTGTTGTATATGAAACAAAAACAAATATGGAATCGTATACGCCACCCAGTACTACAGATACGAGCAGAAAATCAAGCAGAATACGAACAACATATTTACAATGGATTTCACAGAGTGCAATACACACAATAAGCCGTAATGAGGAACACAATGTGACGAGACTAGCTTCTCCTTACTGCGAAACGAAAACAAATATGGAATTCTTTAAATGATCCAATGCTCTTTGTGGTGTCACCGCCAGACACCACACTGGCTAGGTGGTAGCCTTTAAATCGGCCGCGGTCCATTAGTATACGTCGGACCCGCATGTCGCCATTGTCAGTGATAGCAGACCGAACGCCACCACACGGCAGGTCTAGAGAGACGTCCTGGCACTCGCCCAGTTGTACAGCCGACGTTGCTAGCCATGGTTCACTGACAATCACGCTCTCATTTGCCGAGACGATAGTTAGCATAGCCTTCAGCTAAGTCATTTGCTACGACCTAGCAAGGCGCCATCACCAAGTATATTGAAATGGTGATTATATCTGTACAAGAGCGATGTTATACAATTATGGATTAAAGTTAAGTATTCCAGAAGCTACGTACTTTTCTTTGTAGCATTCATTACGTATCCTGTTTCAGACCTCACGCCAGCCTGCGTGAGTTTAAGCGCGTGCCTTTCGGCTTCCTCTCATTGTGTCTAGGCTGTCTTGTCTAGACACAACACTCTTCAATCTGTACGTAGAGGAAGCAATGATGGGAATAAAAGTAAGGTTCAGGAGTGGAATTAAAATACAAGGTGAAAGGATATCAATGATACGATTCGCTGATGACATTGCTATCCTGAGTGAAAATGAAGAAGAATTAAATGATCTGCTGAACGGAATGAACAGTCTAATGAGTACACAGTATGGTTTGAGAGTAAATCGGAGGAAGACGAAGGTAATGAGAAGGAGTAGAAATGAGAACAGCGAGAAACTTAACATCAGGATTGATGGTCACGAAGTCAATGAAGTTAAGGAATTCTGCTACCCAGGCAGTAAAATAACCAATGACGGACGGAGCAAGGAGGACATCAAAAGCAGACTCGCTATGGCAAAAAAAGCATTTCTGGCCAAGAGAAGTCTACTAATATCAAATACCGGCCTTAATTTGAGGGAGAAATTTCTGAGGATGTACGTCTGGAGTACAGCATTGTATGGTAGTGAAACATGGACTGTGGGAAAACCGGAAGAGAAGAGAATCGAAGCATTTGAGATGTGTTGCTATAGACGAATGTTGAAAATTAGGTGGACTGATAAGGTAAGGAATGAGGAGGTTCTACGCAGAATCGGAGAGGAAAAGAATATGTGGAAAACACTGATAAGGCGAAGGGACAGGATGATAGGGCATCTGCTAAGACATGAGGGAATGACTTCCATGGTACTAGAGGGAGCTGTAGAGGGCAAAAACTGTAGAGGAAGACAGAGATAGGAATACGTCAATCAAATAATTGAGGACGTAGGTTGCAAGTGCTACTCTGAGATGAAGAGGTTAGCACAGGACAGGAATTCGTGGCGGGCCGCATCAAACCAGTCAGTAGACTGATGGAGGAAAAAAAAACCGAGATAATGAATAGACAGACGAACACATTGCAGGTGGCGCAGCAGCTAACCGAGGTCATGTTACCGGAAGCCCCCGTATGACGTTCACTCGGGCAAATATAACAACAAAAGACGGCGCTACAGGCTTACGCCGTAAAATGCTTTGAAACCAGCGTCGCCATATTAGATGCCCCAAAGCATTTGCAGACTACTGTTTACGATTCCTTCTTGTCCTTAATTTCTGTATTGTGTACGCAACAGTTGTTTTAAATAGAAAATGTTATAGTGCTTTCGTGAATAACCCCGCGCCAGGAAGGCATTTTCATACTTTTTCTGTTTTTCGTATTTGATCCAGTAGTACGACGCCTTTTGTTACAGATTTCTTATTTCTTCTGTTCTGAAAGCCTTCTAAATTTAGTATTTTATTCTTAAAACGGTTTCTGCTTGTTATTACCGATTCTTTTCAGCTCTTTCTTTTTATCTTTAGTCTATGTGTTATCGATTTCTTTTTCCGGAAAGGCAGGAATATTTGTCTCAATAGCCTGTTTTTTTCATTCGGTAGAGGCTTCCAAAGAAGATTAATCTTTCCTTTACCATTACTTCTTATACTTTCACTATGTAAACATTCCCATTACTTATGTATTGCCCCTGTTATTTTCCTAATCATCCGTCTATCAACTACCTCCGTTCTGTTCAGCTTACAGCTCTTCATTACGCACTGATATGCGTATAAGCATTATGGTCTTACTACTGTGCCGCAGTGTTTCGGTTTTGTTTTTCTACATACACGCTTCTTGTAGTACATGTTTTTGTGAACTGTATGCTGTTTCCATTTTATTATCTCTTACATCTATTGCAATTTTTTCTAGTTTATTGCACTGTACACTTTTTCTAACACATTTAAATTTACTAACTCGCTCTGTTTTAGCTGCTTGCGTTTCTGTGTATTTTGGTACATTGTATGTGTTTGTCATGATTTTTTTCAGCTGAAATTTTTTAGAACAGCTTCATTCGCTATATTCTCTAGAAAATTTATTTGAGTAACTGTTTACGTCATCTTTTCTGAAAGTATTACAAAATCATCTGCAAAAGAAATTGTACTTCGTCTCCTTCATACCTTGCTTTTCAGCAAAGCTGATATGTGTGTACCACTCCTACATTTCCTCCATCCAGGCAGAGAATCTGTGTACCTTCTTGTCTGTCAGCAGCCACGATTTTCATATTCATACACATAAGGTGTGCATGGGTATTGCAGTAGAGAGATACGTTACAGCAGTTGCAACAGACAGATAGGAATTAACAACAGCTGTGCAATGTTACAGGTTAAATATCAATCACATGGCTTAACTCAAGCTATTTGGGTCTAAAGAGACTACGACACAGTTGCAATAAGTGGATGTTATCATTCTTATATACGTGGATAAGTGCATTTAACTGATTGAAACTGGAATATAGATTATACCGGTGTTTAAACAAAGAGGTAGTCATAGAGAAACAGGCGTTTAACATGGATCAATGAAAGTTTCTGTATACACAATTTACTCATAAAACGCACAGAGGTGTTTTAGTGATTTAGATTGATTAGGTGTGAGTGCATGAAACATTTACAATTCTAATGGGTCTAGTAACAATAACGAAAGTGAAAACGTTAATGATTTAGGTACTGGAAAAGGTGTTCGCATTAGATGCCTTTTATATTTCTCTTTCGAATAACGTGGACGTACTTAATTTTGGATGCTTCTTCTTCTGCGTACGTATGAGTCGAGATGTTGAACTAATCAACTTTGCTCTGACTATCTGTTCCAGAAAGAGAAATCCGTAGTACTATTGAATCAGTTAAAAACGTTTCATATTGTGCTATGTATGAACTGTTTCGGCAATATTTTTGTACATACTTTCGTTGGTATTCCTAGTTCAATTGTTGGTGCTAGTCTTCTGCTAAAGAAGGCCCAAAAGAACGATACAAAGAATAAAACTTCTGATGCAATAAATAAAATTGTTCCTCATCGTAATCCAATTGATACAAATTCTGTATGTAATCCCTGGTATGTTCCTTCCCTGACTACATCTTGTCATCATTGAATTATGGTTAATAAAGTAATTCGAAATCCAATTATGAAACGGTTAGTATTAAATAGGTGGAATCATTTTGCTAAGCCTGATACTAGGACTATTGCTCCAATTGCTCCTGTTAATGGTCAAGATCTATAATCTACTAAATTGAATAGGTGGTTTGAATGAGTTGTTAATATTCGTTTAGTAGACTTTTCTAGAATATAAAGTTCTTAAAATTGAGAAAACATAAGCCTGAATTATACATGATCAACGTAACATTTGCTCTAGTTATAGAAAATCACGAAATGCAGCAAACGTCACATTTTTTGAACACATCAATGCCTCATTTAAATTAATCGTAAAACGAAAAAATAATCGATTTATCAAGGATTTTGAATAAATGTAGTTTATGCTTGGTCAGTGAATTTATTTTTCTGTATTCATTTCTTTTCTGTGAAAAAGTCTCTTTCTACAGCGGTTTGCTTAGCTGAGACATTTTCTATATTATTATTGTGCGATAATTTCGTTTTCCTCCCATCTGCCTTGACTCACAACTAGCATATCCGAAACGAAGCTTGGTGGCGCCGCAATTAAAATATTGAACTTAGATTCGATCGCCCATTCGGCCATCACGATTTGGGATTTCTGTGGTCGCTCAAGACAGATAATGCGATAGTTCCTTTGAGAGGCCGTGGACGATTTCTGATTGCACGCTCCCATAACGGGAGTTTGTGCTCCTCTTCTAATGAAGTCGTCTAGTCGCCTGATGTTGCCTTGTAACGCGTTTACACGTATGTATTACGATGGTAATGTTACTTTCTCTTTCTCCGAGCCAAATAAGGTAACATCACTGCGTTATGGTTCTGTCAATTGCTTTCGTGCACAATCTCTTATCAACAGGAAGCCAGTCTGTGGCAAAATGATTACTGATCTTTCGCCAGGGCTCAGTTAGATGACGAGGGGGCGGGGGTGGGGGTGTGGGTGGGGGGGGGGGGGGGGGTTAGAGGGGCTACGGTGGGGGATTGAGAGTTCTCATAGCGCCTCAAATTTGAAGCCGACGGCCAGCATGTTGGTTACTTCAAACTTCTGCAGGAAGTATTCTGATGAAAAATGCCAGCTGGTATCGCTTACAGGTGTATTAGTAATTCTGATTATAGTCTAAACTGTAAAAGAATCACATTCGTAAGTGGACTCGTCCAAGCGATATTTTCTTTTAGATTCATGAATTTCTGTTGCGCTGTTTATTTTTATTGTAGTTGGTTTATTTCTGTCATTTGACTTCAGATTTTCTTTCAGTCCAACTCGAAAAGCTCTTTGGGTGAACCTGCGAGAAGGAAATATTGGAAACCGACCAAGGATAGCAAAATTTTTTCTCAGTATTTTAGGAAAGAGGACATAGCCCGAATATCGGTTTCGTCAGACCATGTTAAGGGAAATGCTGTATTACGAAAGCAGCCTTTTCACATCACATACTTCTCTTCTTGGTTATTCAAAACGTACAAAAAGAAAGATACACTACCGAAAGAAAGCCGTGGTATTACTGGGTAAAATATGCATTGAAGAACAGAAAGAGTTTGAAAATGTCTTCCTGGCGCGATGTTATTCACGAATGCACTGTAACACTTTTTATTTAATACAACTATTGCTTAAACACGACAGAAATTAAGAACAAGAAGGAATCGTAATCAGGAATCTGCTGTTTTGGGGCATCTAACATGGCGGCGTCGGTTTCAAAGCAACTAATAGTGTAAGTCTGTAGCGTCATCTTCTCTTATTATACTTCCCTGGGTGAAAGTCATATAGGGTCTTCCGGTTTAGCTGCCAGCCCACGCGGAACGCTGTAAGTTTATCTATCCACCATCTCGGTTTCGTATTGGGTACTGTGTGGATAGTGGACCGTATTTCCAACGTACCTAATGCTTCTACATTTAGTAAACCTTGCCTATATAGAATTCACTAATAGATTCAGAGATGAAAACATGAGTGTCTTTATTGTTTGCTTTTAAATTTACATTAGATGTGTGTAGTATATTGATTTCTGCTGAATTATACTGCATGTGGTACATGTTAATAACATGTGAGCACATTTGTGTAACTACTGATGCATTTTCAGCATTTGCAAGGAGGAATGCCATAATCACTAAAACTACAAAGCTTAGTCACTGACAGGGAGCAATATCATTCAAAGCAAAAATACGTACTCATCTTGTGACAGCACGTAATAAAGTTGAGTACCAGTTTTGTTAAATGATGCAGACATCGAATTCTTCACTAAACATGAGAAAGTGCGAAAAACGGGTGCAAATTAAAGTAATGCAGAATGCGCACAATATACTTACAGTATACTTAAATCGAACAAAGTAAGAAAAAGAAAAAATAAAGTTAAATATTCAACTTTAAATTCTCCTTCGACATCCCATTTGCTTTCTCTTGATTTATATTCTCTTAACAATAATAGGATACAGATCGGTATTTAAATATAGTGTTCACGCTTTCTTAACAAAACTTGAAAATGAAAATAATTAGAAAAGAACGGTCAGATGTTTTGTCAAATGATTCGTCTAAAAGAAAGAAATAAAATACGTGAGAGTGACATTTGACTCGTCTTGGAATGATGATCCCAATCATGGACACCAAATGTGGTGTCAGATGAGAATTTAAAGCTCAGTGTTTAACTTAGAATCTTTGAATTTTAAAGAATGCTAGATGATATTGGCTGGTTGATTACATAGATCGTGCAGTATGCTGTTGACGGATTTCTATCTTCTGTGACCGATGTGACCGAAGGTGCAAAAAAGTTTCAACAAATTTTCAAACTCAAGTTTGTTCAATTGGGAATCCTTCAAGAATCAGGAAAGAAAATGCGTGTGCTGCAAGAAGTAATGCTGTTGGCATTGTTTTTGTTCATTCACTCTCCCGAAGAAGAAAGAATATAAAAAAGTTGGCTTGGAACCGTAAATCAGAGAGCGGTTCCTATCGAATTGTGGATTCTACTTGGTACCCTTTGTACGTAACTAATATATGAGTTCCAGCTGCCACGGTTCTTCGTTTATGATTTTTAAATATTCAGTTACTTGGTTTTGATAAGCAATATCAGCCACATTTTTGCTTAAGTGTTCAACCTGCTGTACATGATTACGAGTATCATTCAAAGGCACATCATATGTACCTCTCATCTGTTTCCTTTCTTACTTTTGGACAAACCACTTCACAAAATGTTTTTCTAAAAATACTTTTCGTTCATGTTGCAAAATTAATTACTGCGCTGGCGTCACTTATACACCTGGAATAAAATCAGTCTTGGAACATTTTAGACGGGCTGTGTAAATATCGTATGCTGACATAACGTATATGTTTTGTGGATTTTGAGCAGCAGTCCTGTTGTTTAATCCCTAATTAATCTGTAAAAATCGTTAAAATAATATACCAACATAGTACAGAGATACTATTTTTCTAGATGAAACTAAAATTAATTAATGTTTTCTTTTTTGAAAAAAAAAATTATGCTCTCGTGGTTATAAAATATGCACTGGTATTGTTTTAAAATCCTGTATTTGTTTAATGTAAATAATTTTAAGGATTTGATAACAATGGCCAAGCTTTATTCTACCATTTATATAACGGTGTAGCTTGTTGTATTTCAACAAAATAAAACATTTCTTCGAAAAAGTGCAAAAAACCAAAAAAGGTGGTGCAGTGAGTGGAATTCTGTTTTACGGTTCTCGAGGTGGAATTCGACGACAGGTCCAGGCTCATTTTTTTTAAAATTTTCCGATTTTATACAGCGTTATGTAGTATCTGAAATCCTCATACGACTGTTGCAAAAGGTAATATACAAAAGACATGTAATTACTTAATACTGGTACTATAGTCAGAGTAGAACTGTTTTTATTATTTCAAATTTAAAAACGTATTTTGCTTTTTAAAGTTCAGTTTGTGCTCTTACCCCACACACCCACCATATTCCCCGATGCTATACGATGCATGACAGCATTGCTGTTGACAACATCAGTTCTCTTATCCTTCAGTTTGAATTCCTAGTTATTCTAGGTATGTTTCAAGCATTTAAGTCAGATAGCCACTTCCTGTATTGTTTTGCACTACTTCATTTACTATGTCACTTTCAATTACATTACTTAACGTGAAGAGTAGGTGTAACAGCTCGCCTCACAAGAAATTGGCAAACTTTGTTACTGTTTTCAATACCATTATAAGACAATAAATTGTGTCCTTCAGTCTTCAGTCAGATAAGCACATACCTTTTACTGTGCATATAAGGGACAGTGAAATGAAAACAAGACAGATAGAGAAAAAGTAAGCCAACTGTTTATTATTTCAAACATAATCGCCATAACTGTTAATATGTCTATCCCAGTGTGAGACAAGACAGACAGTGCCTTCATGGAAAAATGTTTATGATTGTCTACGGAACCATGATGATACCGAGACGTTCACCCCTTCCTCCGAAGCAAATCAGCGACCACGAATGTCTTGCTTCAGGATTCAAAAAATATGAAAACCGTATGGCGAGGAATCGGGGGATGTGGAGGATGCGTCATGGCTTCCCAGAGCGTAGTCGAAACAACCTTGGCAACTTGAGGATGGGCACTTGTGGGTGGGTATCAGGATGATACCTTCCGTCAACCCGTTGGTCACTAACTACTGGAAAGTGGCGGCACAATTAACGCACAGCGGTGCGTGGACGCTTTGTAAAAACTGAAGAGTGTTATCAAGTTCAAAAGCCCAGGTGTGTTGGAGGTCGGCATCATTCTGTTGCTGGTTAATGACCGCTCACATGTTGCAACACGTTGCCTTCTATGAACCATTAACTACTCATCATCATTCTGTTTCTTTAAAAGTATTCTGAAAATTTTTTAGATCATTGACTGTGTGAAGCAATGAGCTGATACTTAAACCTCAATTTTTTTAATCTAAAGTTTTTCGTTGTTGAGGCTCATATCTCCGTATGTAAAAATGACATCAACAACAAATAGCCTTGATGGTTGTAGGGGAAAACTGCCCACGCCAACTAATGAAGCATTTGGATCCACTGTTCCTTAGTTGACGTACTCCGTTGTAAATCTTACATGTACCGTACTGTATGTACTGATCCCATACAGCCGGCCGCGGTGGTCTAGCGGTTCTAGGCGCTCAGTCAGGAACCGCGCGACTGCTACGGTCGCAGGTTCGAATCCTGCCTCGGGCATGGCTGTGTGTGATGTCCTTAGGTTAGTTAGGTTTAAGTAGTTCTAAGTTCTAGGGGACGTATGACCACATATGTTGAGTCCCATAGTGCTCAGAGCCATTTGAACCATTTGATCCATACATGTTATAAAAATGGATCTGTATGTACGTGAGTATCTTTTACATACCTAAACCAATGGACCGATTTCAATCAAACTTGATGCACTTATCCCGTACTATCAGGCAACTGTAGCTGTGGGGGGTAAGAACCACCTACCTGTCATAAGTCAGCAGATGTCACGTCATAAACAATGAGATGTGTGAGATACTGTCGCACCACCACGACGTTTAAATTTAATTATTTCTGTGCTACTAACTCTATTCGCAGTAAATTTCGCGTAGTATCCATATAATCTGCAGAATATACTACCCAAATAGATCATTGTATGGCACATAGCTCAAAAGATATGATGTCATAAACACTGAGATGCGTGAAAAAATGCCAATCATGCATGAAGTTTTAAAACATCTATTCTTTACTGCTAAGACACTTGTAACTTAGGAAGTGGGGTACACTTAGGATGGAAGCTTAAGGCGCCTGTAACGTCACTCCTTAAACAACAACTACCAAATTCATTGTTTATTCAAAACAGGTAAGAGACAATCAACGTGGGCATCTTTTATAAAATATTACAGGTATCCTGCTTCTCAAGCAAGACAGCAGGTAGCAATTACCAACAGACTTAAAGAGATGACCCACAGAGGTTTCAAATAAATTACAGTCTCAAGCTGATTTAAAGAAATAGCACATTTTTTTAAAAAAATTACAATATGAAGCTAATTTACGAAAAGCATCAGTTCGTTTAGAACTCTCAAAAACCGAACCAGCGCAACACGTGACTGGAATTATAATTCATACTCAACAAATTTAAAACTTTTTTTTTTTAAAAAAAGAACTGTACACGAAATAGGCTATGTTTATCAAACGGGCAGTGACCCCAGGCTGCCCTGGGCAAAGGTGACTTAACTTACATGCCGGAAGCAGCAGACCAGCCGTCCAAACAACACCTAAACGCCGGGGCCCAACCGGGAGTCACTTCTAATTAGACGGCGCGTCACAGCTTCTGTGCACCGAAGCAGGACGTGGCGCCGCACCCACGCACCCAACTCGCAGAAACCGGAACACAAACAGACCGCAGGAGACACGGCAAACACCAACCAAACATCAGCCAATATACGTTAAGAAATTGATTATGAAAAGCACAAACTAATTACTGTTGAGTGAGTGCATTCAGTAAGTGCACTTATATAAGGAAGTACCTATAAATGACTAGCTTTACAAATACGAATTTTACTAATAACGGAATAACTGGTTGCAATTTTTTTCTTTTACAGGAATATACCAGGGACGTTGCTTGATGGCAATAACCCAAAATCACACGCACACCTTCGTGCTAATCTGCTTCCTAATAGTAATCCAACCAGCGGATTTTAAAGGTAGTAGTAACTGCTGGTCTCCATAATAAGTTCACGTATACCAAGAAGTGTATATATATATGACTAGCTATACGAAACACAAGCTTTACTAATAACAGAATAACTAGTTGCAATTTTTTTTCTTTTACAGCAATATACCAGGGATGTCGCTTGATGGCAATAATCCTAAATCACACGCACGCGTTCGTGCTAGTCTGCCCTTTAATAGTAATCCAACCAGCGGATTTTAAAGGTAGTTGTAACTGCTAGTCTGGATACAGTCACACAGACTCTGCCGGCTGCTCTTACTTCGACAACACGCACATTAGAGCCAACCGACCAACAAATACACTGGCTGCAATGCAAATCGTTTGACGAAACGAAGGAACCAAAACCACTTGCACGTACGATGGAGAGCGTTGTTTGAGATTGTCTCGAGGGATGGGTCTTTCCGAGGAAACAGGCCCCAACGAAATGCGACGAGCAGGGACCGAAGGTGACATCAGACAGGTCCACCACAAACTCGCGACCGTCTTGCAAGGTAGACCCGCCGCGCCACGGCTGGCCGAGCCCGCGTGTTTGCTCCGTCGTCCCCTCAAGCACGTCCTGGCGCCTCGTAGCGAGTCCGACGACCAACTCCCTTACCGCAAATAGCCGCCGGCAGATCACACAGGGGCAAAGATCGTAGTATAGCCGCGCGCCACGGCTCAACACTTATGCAGTCGAGTAAACTTAAAGAAATCCCTGACACCTATCAGATCTTTTGACAGCTTTCAACTGCGAAGCGCAAACGGCTGTAGGTGAAACACATAGCTTTCTATGGAACTATGAAGAGGAGTTGCCATAGAGACGTTTACTAAATTGTGTTGTGGATGCAAAAAGCAGCTGCACCCAGCGTACAGAAGCGTTTCTAATAGAAAATAGGCAAAATGAATACCCGGACACTGCTTAGTTTGTCAAAAAACAGCATGGGTACTGATAAGGGAAACACTGAAGCTGAATACGTCGATACGCTTGTGGCCCTTGCAGCATACCATGGCAGGGCTGGGGTTTCTGCTCATGAATATACTGCTAGGTGTCGTGGCTGACATAATTCAGATAAAAATGTGTTTGTTGTGGAACTTCGCCATCGACAGGCAGTTCTATTCCTTCCATCAACACTGAATAGAGGTCGTCCATACACAAACCTTATTACGGTTGAGGAAGAAGACATTCTTGATTTTCTGTATTACTCTGCGTAGGTAGATTACATTTTATGGTTACACTCAATGGTGGTGACGCAGAGACGCATACAACCAACAGGAAGATTCCATGGTCGATAATAATAATGAGCGTATGGCATTGGTGGCCGGGAGACCCCTCGCGGGGCGGTTCGGCCGCCGCTCCGCAAGTTCTTTAACGCCACGACGACGACTTGCGAGGGAATAAGGATGAAATGATGATGAAAAACCCACAACACCCAGTCATCTCGAGGCAGAGAAAATCCCTGACCCCACCGGGAATCGAACCCTGGACCCCGTGCGCGGGAAGCGAGAACGCTACAGCAAGACCACGAGCCGCGGACTCCAGGGTCGATGACTGTGTATTTCATGATGAGAATAATTTGGAAGAAGCAAAGCCCAGAACGCAGCAAAAGTTGTCGGAAGTGAGCGCACAGCGTTCAGAGAGCGATCCATATCGAAAAAGGTAATCACAGGCAATATCAGTCCCCCTGCTATCGATGATGTGTATCGAAGGCTTCAGAGAATATCGAGAACTCTGACAGCTGTGGGGCAGCGGTATGTAGAGGCGCTCTCACGTCACTGGAGGGGTCAACATACCCTCCGCAGGAGCCAGCTGCGGTCGTGATGTGAAAACCGAGTGTCTCTGACCTATCCTCCGAAGTGATACTCAGACTGTGCACGGAATCTGAATCATTGTTCGGTCACTACAATTGAACCCTTACACTAAGGTGACAAAAGCCATTGGATAGCGATATGCATTAATACAAATGGCAGTACTATCGCCTACACAGGGTATAAAAGGGCCGTGCATTGGGGGAGCTGTCATTGGTACTCAGGTGATTCACGGGAAAAAATTTCCAATGTGAATATGGCGGCACAGACACTGAACGCGGAGTGGTAGTTGGAGATGGATGCATGGATCATTCCATTTCTGAAATCATGGGAAATCAACATTTCAAGATCCACAGTCTCAAGAGTTTGCCGATAATACCAAATTTCAGGGATTACTTCTCACCACGGACAATGCGGTGGCCGAAGGCCTTCACTTAACGACCGAGAGCAGCGGCGTTTCCGTAGAGCTGTCAGTGCTAACAGATAAGCAACATTGTGTGAAATAACCGCATAAATCAATACAGGGCGAATGTATCCGTTAGGGCAGTGTGGCGAAATTCGAGGTTAATAGCCTATGGCAGCAGAAGACAGTTGTGGTTGCCTTTGCTAACAGCACGACGTCGCTTGCAGCGCCTCTCCTGGACTCATGACTGTGTCAGTTGGACCCTAGACGACTGGAAAACGGTGGCCTTGAGAGACGAGTCCCAATTTCACTTGGAAGCGGCCGGCCAGGGTGACCGAGCGCAACAGTCTGGAACCGCGCGACTGCTACGGTCGCAGGTTCGAATCCTGCCGCGGGTATGGATGTGTGTGGTGTCCTTAGGTTAGTTAGGTTTAAGTAGTTCTAAGTTCTAGGGGACTCGTGACCTCAGAAGTTAAGTCCCATAGCGCTCAGAGCCATTTGAATTTGAACCCCACGAAGTGATGACCCAAACCAACAAAACCACTGTGCAAACTGGTGGTGGCTCCATATGGTGTGGGCTGCGTTTACATGAAATGGACTAAGTCGTCTGTCCAACTGAGCCGATCATGAAAATGCACTACTGGCCATGAAAATTGCTACACCAAGAAGAAATGCAGAAGATAAATGGGTATTCATTGGACAAATATATTATACTAGAACTGACATGTGATTACATTTTCACGCAATTTGGGTGCATAGATCGTGAGAAATCAGTACCCAGAATAACCACCTCTGGCCGTAATAACGGCCTTGATACGCCTGGGCACTGAGTGAAACAGAGCTTGGATGGCTTGTACAGGTGCAGCTGCCCATGCAGCTTCAACACGATAACACAGTTCATCAAGAGTACTGACTGACGTACTGTGACGAACCAGTTGCTAGGCCACCATTGGCCAGACGTTTTCAATTGGTGAGAGATCTGGAGAATGTGCTGGCCAGGGCAGCAGTCAAACAGCACCTGCAACATGCGGTCGTGCACTATCCTGCTCAAATGTAGGGTTTCGCAGGGGTAGAGCCACGGGTCGTAACACATCTGAAATGTAACGTCCACTGTTCAAAGTGCCGTCAGTGCGAACAAGAGGTGACCGAGACGTGTAACCAATGCCACCCCATACCATACCATACCATCACGCCGGGTGATACGCCAGTATTGCGATGACGAATACACGCTTCCAATGTGCGTTCACCGCGATGTCGCCAAACACGGATGCGACCGTCGTGATGCTGTAAACAGAACCTGCATTCATCCGAAAAAATGACGTTTTGCCATTCGTGCACCCAGGTTCGTCATTGAGTACACCTTCGCAGACGCTCCTGTCTGTGATGCAGCGTCAACGGTAACCGCACCCATGGTTTCCGAGCTGATAGTCCATGCTGCTGCAAACGTCGTCGAACTGTTCGTGCAGATGGTTCTTGTCCTGCAAACGTCCCCATCTGTTGACTCAGGGATCGAGACGTGGTTACACGATTCGTTACACCCATGCGGCTAAGATGCCTGTCATCTCGACTGCTAGCGACACGAGGCCGTTGGGATCCAGCACGGCGTTCCGTATCACCCTCCTGAACCCACCGATTCCATATTCTGCTAACAGTCATTGGATCTCGACCAACGCGAGCAGCAATGTAGTGATACGATAAACCGCGATCGCGATAGGCTACAATCGGATCTTTACAAAAGTCTGAAACCTGATGGTACGCATTTCTCCTCCTTACACGAGGCATCACAACAACGTTTCACCAGGCAACGCCGGTCAACTGCTGTCTGTGTATGAGAAATCGGTTGGAAACTTTTCTCATGTGAGCCGGCCGCGGTGGTCTCGCGGTTCTAGGCGCGCAGTCCGGAACCGTGCGACTGCTACGGTCGCAGGTTCGAATCCTGCTTCGGGCATGGATGTGTGTGATGTCCTTAGGTTAGTTAGGTTTAAGTAGTTCTGATAACCACAGCAGTTGAGTCCCATAGTGCTCAGAGCCATTTGAACCACTTTTTTTTCCTCATTTGAGCACGTTGTAGGTGTCGCCACCAGCGCCAACCTTGTGTGAATGCTATGAAAAGCTAATCATTTGCATATCACAGCATCTTCTTCCTGTCGGTTAAATTTCGCGTCTGTAGCACGTCATGTTCGTGGTGTAGCATTTTTAATGGCCAGTAGTGATATTCGGCTACTTGACCATTTACAACAAATCGTGGACTTCATATTTATCGATGACAATGCGCCACGTTACTGGGCCACTACTGTTGTGTGTGTGTGTGTGTGTGTGTGTGTGTGTGTGTGTGTGTGTGTGTGTGTGTGAAATCTTATGGGATTTAACTGCTAAGGTCATCAGTCCCTAAGCTTACACACTACTTAACGTAAATTATCCTAAGGACAAACACACACACCCATGCCCGATTGAGGACTCGAACCTTCGCCGGGACCAGCCGCACAGTTCACGACTGCAGCGCCCTAGACCGCTCGGATAATCCCGTGCGGCGCCCCTACTGTTCGCCATTGGTTTGGAAAACATTCCGCACAGTTCGAACGAATGATTACCTATCAAGATCGCCCGACGTGACGCATATAGAACGTTTACGGGGCACAACCAGGAGATCAGTTCGTACTCAAAAACGTGCACTGACAGTACTTTCGCAGTTATGGACGGCTATAAAGTTAGCATGGCTCAATATTTCTGCAGTTGATTTAGAACGACATTTTGGCACAATCTCACATCGAGTTGCTGCACTTCGCCCGGCAAGAGAAGGTAGCAATTGTGTGAACGTAACACGCATACATGTCTGCCACGATCATGGATATGAGGTAAACGTTAGCATCAACATGTGGTCCGGAGTATTGGGTTGCTGATTATTACAGGACCAGCTGACTGCACGAACACAAACAACTTATCTAAAGCACTAGGCATGTGCCACAGAGCTTTTGGTTACAATACGAGGGTGCCCTTACGCACTCTGTAAGGAATATACGACGGTGATTAAGCAGAGCTTCTTCCTGGTACTTCATCTGCCTTGATGGTACAGGTTTTGTCTAATCTATATGCCCTGAAGATCTTCCTGTTGGGACACTTGCAGAGGCAGGTTTTTCTACTTCGCTGAGAAGTGCGGAAGAACTGGTAACACATGTTGAAGGAAGGAATGTAGGAAAATTGGGTATAACGTCCAGTCGACATCGAGGTCATTAGAGACGGAACACAAGCTCAGATGGTGTCAAGAATGGGGAAGGAAATCAGCTGCGCCTTTCAAAGGAGCTATCCCGGCATTTTCCTGGAGGTATTTAGGGAAATTATGGAAAATGTAAATCTTGATGGCCAGACGCGGGTTTTAACCGTCGTTCTCCCGAATGCTACTTAAATGTACTAACCACAGCATCACCTCGCTCGGCAGCACTTGTTCAGTTTGCACATCTAAGTGTGGATGCAGGTATGTTGCGAAAAGATCTGTGTATGTTTTGCGTAAGACGTCCTGCCTCTGATCATAATTTATAATATTTCAGCAAGTTGCTTATACATTACATTAGGCCACTCATATTGAATTTATTAAACATAAATTTCACATGTCATCTTTCTTTTAGCACTTTTCCTCTAAGATAACATATATTCTGTATGTTAAACAAATCCATATTGATAAGTTTTGTAACTTTTATTGTCTTGTGACATATAATTTTTGACTAACGTACTATTATGCTTCATGAATATTTCTGACATGGCTGACCAAGGATTATTATGTTCGCAAATAAAAAGCGGCACCAAAGTCGCCAACGCATATCGTTACCACAGACATTAACTACGCTTCGCTGCAATCCGCAACGACAAATGGAATAGGCTGAAAAAGAGACACCGGCTCTCTCAGCACGGCAGCGCCCTCGCACAGAGGTCAATATAGAGCTGAGCATCGAAGCCCTGTGCCCAGTTTGTGATCTCGTCTGAAACAGTCAATATTATCAAGTAGGGGTAAGGAGTTTTTCAAGTCTCAGATGGAAATGTAGTTTTGTAAATGTTGAACATTGTACTTCAAGAGAAGAGTTAGTTAATTAGTGCATCAGGTGGTGCTTTAATAGTCAGTGACAACTGTAAATTAGTAAGCACTCCTGAGACAAAGGATATTACCAAGTTAGGTAAATCTTTTTTATCATTTATTTAAGAAAGGGAACTATGTTTGACATAGGGAATTACGTTTGGACGATTTTAGTTTCGTCTGGTCATAACAATATGATTTAAGAAATAGTGTTATTGGGTTGAATAAGATTAGTAAGGAAAAGAAATGGAGCCAGACACTGAAACGGAACTAACCTTTGGGTGTTTACTTGGCTATGTTTCTTTTTTTTCTTTTTCTTTTTTTTTAAAGTAAATATGTTAGTGTAAAGTAAATATACAAATTTTTATAAATTATGTGTGCAAATGTTGTACATCTATAAGTTTTGAAATGTAAGTATTATGGCCAAAGAAATTAATATCAATGTAAAATTAGAGAAAACGGGAGATAAAGAGAGTTGTAGGACAGTGTTGTGTGGACGAACGTGCGTCCGTTGAACTGATTAGTGGTTCGAATCGAGAGATGAAGAAGAAGTTCTAGTAGAGGAAGATAGTAATTAATTAATATTTACTTAATTTTCCTCGGTGCTTAGCAGACCGTGGTAATAATATTAAACACGAAAACAGTTCCTAATGCTCTGCATAACATTAGGAAGGTGTTTTGCTTTTTAATATTAATAATTAATTATAGATATGGAAGTTAAGTGAACGCAGCAAGTTGAATGATAACATTGCACGACAGATGAGTAATTCAGTCGGTGACATGTTTTGGCCACATGTTGAGATATACTATAGAACACGTTTAAAAATTAATTATTTGTGTGGAATGTAGTTTTCAGTGACTCTACCCTGATGGAGTTATACGGGAAACGTTTAAAGGGGATTGTTAAAATTCGTGTATGACTACTGTGTCACTCATAAAGACGGAAGAACGTTTTTAAAAGTAGGATTTATTAAAACAGAGATGTGGAAGGACACCATGTGCCGGAACTTAAAGTGTACGGGCATATTACGTCGAATTTAGTTTCATTCTTAATAGGTAAACGGTCGCCTATTTGTTCAGTAAAGAAAACGTAGTGAACGATCTAGAGAAATGAAACCAGTGCGTGTGTGAGTTTAATATCGATTCGAATTGAACATTCTGCCAAAAGTCATACTTAAAAAGGTTTGACCTTTCAGAAACTGGCACATTAAAGCGACCCACACGCATTTACAGTCAACCTACATGGTGTCCCACATAAAAACTGTGCGCCTCACATCTGAGATTCAGATAACAATGAACTAACTATAAAAGAATAGACAATGGTAACGCTAGAAGCATATAGTTACCCGAGTGAAATTTTTACTCTGCAGCGGAGCATGTGCCGATATGAAACTCCCTGGCAAATTAAAACTGTGTGCTGGACCTAGAATCGAACTCGCGACCTTTGCTGTCCGTTGGTAAGTGCCCTACAGACTGAGCTACCCAAACACCACGCAGAACTCCTCCTCACAATGTTACTTCCACCAGTGCCACGTCTCCTACCTTCCAAACTTCTTGTTCTTGTGCGAAACTTATGGGACTAGCACTTGCGGATAAAGGATACTGCGGAAACATGCATTAGCCTCAGCCTGGAGGATGTTCCTAGAGTGAAATTTTCACTCTGCAGCAGAGTGTGCGCTGATGTAAATCGTCATGGCTGATTAAAACTGTGTGCTGGGCCGAGAACAGAAATGGGGGTCCAGCATATAGTTTCAGTCTCCCAAGAGGTTTCATGTAGTTACCTCTCTATAAGACATATTTGGCGTCCAGGCGACTTCGTGTGACGACGTTACCAGTAACATGGCGGAATTCTGGATACGTGATGTTGTTAATTTCTCTAGTAATGTTCCGTTTAAGATCGTCTACTGTGCGAGGAATGTCAGCATACAGTTTGCTTTTTAGTGTGCCCTATAAATGAAAATCACACAGTGTTACGTGCAGGGAGCTTGGGGGCCAGAAGTCTGTTTTCAGGAAACACGTTGGTGGTGTGGGCCATGCTTTGATTGGATGCGCGAGCGGTTTCTCCATCATGTTGGAATACTGCGTACAGCTTCGCTGCATTTGTTAACTGTGCATAGAAAAAGTCAATGATCTCTAGATATATGGCACTGTTTAAGATGTAACTGAAAAATATGGGGCCAATAATGCGTATGTCGGGCAACACTCACTAAACACCTATCTTCTCTGAGTGGAGACGTTTTCGATGCAGAATATTTGGGTTGTCTTGCAACCAGTATCTGCATTTCTAAGCGTTTACATAACCTAACAAAAGAAACGAGGCCCTATCCGACATGAATGAAAGCAAAGGGTCCCAGTAAACGTTAGTAATTTACGTCAACAGTAAGTTCCAATAATGAACTCTTTCTTACCGATCCTCCAATTTCATCTCTTGTACCACACTCACACAACAAGCTTTTAATTTCTTATCTCTTATTGCACGATGACACGATATACGAGATACAATGACATGCTGCGATGTCCTCACCGACTTGCAGGGTCTTCTCGTAATGTCCATGCGTCCTCTGTCTACAGTTTAAGGGGTCCTCCCTGCTGGTCGCACATTCTGAATGGGTCCTACAGCCCTCCATTTCTTGTACAGTTCTTGAATAGCGTTAGTAGTGGGGGGGTTCCCTACCGGGATACTTCGATTGAAACATTTCTTTACATTCTCTTATGGAGCCTGTCTTTACGTAACATTCCACAACATCAGTTCGCTGTTCTAATGATAACTTACCATTTTTGTAGCAACTCAGCGATACGAGCTACTCAGAACAACTGATTCACGAACACACAACTGCACTCAATTTTCCGACAATATGGAGTGTAGCTTATTTTCGAGACAGTGTTGCCACTTCACAAGCAATTCGATTACAGATGAGTAACCGCTACGTGAGCCTTAACGGTTTTTTGTGGGACACCCCGTATAACGGCAAAAGCGAATTCGCGTTATTTAAGGAAAGGGAGTTGCAATAGTGCTTCCCTCGTCACGAGGTAAGGCGCAGACTGCTTGCATACATCTTTGATCGCAGCAAACCACTGACAGCAATTGCAAAACAAAATCAAACTGAGTCACTTGTGCATTCAAACTATAACAAACACTAATATTTTAAACAAATATGCAGATTATTGTGGAAGCGTTATCACACGTAAAGCTGCTTGAACAGATATTCATATTGAGAATGAGATTTTCACTCTACAGTGGAGTGTGCGCTGATATGAAACTTCCTGGCAGATTAAAACTGTGTGCCGGACCGAGACTCGAACTTGGGACCTTTGCCTTTCGCGGGCAAGTGCTCTAAGTAAAGCTGTAAGGACGTGGAGTGATTCATGTTTGGATAGCTCAGATGGTAGAGCACTTGCCCGCGAAAGGCAAAGGTTCCTAGTTCGAGTGTCGGTCCGGCATATAGTTTTAGTGTGCGAGGAAATTTCGTATCATGGCACACTCCGCTGCAGAGTGAAAATCTCATTCTGGAAACATCCCCCAGGCTGTGGCTAAGCCGTGTCTCCGCAATATCCTCTCGTTCAGGAGTGCTAGTTTGCAAGGTTTGCAGGAGAACTTCTGTGAAGTTTGGAAGGTAGGAGACGAGATACTGGCAGAAGTAAAGCTGTGAGGACGGGGCGTGATTCATGTTTGGGTAGCTAAGTTGGTAGAGCACTTGCCCGCGAAAGGCAGAGTTCGCGAGTTCGAGTCTAGGTGCGGCACGCAGTTTTAATGTGCCAGGAAGTTTCAGATATTCATATTTATTAGTGTATCTACGTTAAAAACGATAACAACGGTGACAACTCAATGTGTACACAACTGCCTGTTTCCTAATAGCTGGCGGTACATTAATCATAAAATTTTTGTAGATTGCGTTAAACCAATTTACGACAGGTAACACAACAATTCCACTACGTGAAACTTTCAAAATTATTAAACTTTTACGGATGTCAGTATTGCGTATTTGAAGGAAGTTTCAATGTCCGCTTTGAATTCAGTTTCGCGACGAATTGAAGATCAGTAGTGGAAGAACAATATTAAAGAAAAGTAGACTGTTATAATTCGAAATTTGAGTCATCGCTTAGAGTATTCCATAGCAAAACTCTGTCCACTGTACTAACTACGCAGCACAATTAGACTACGTTGAATTATGGGACTTGTAGTGCATGTGATTACCGTATTTCCGAAAATAAGCGTGGGACGATATTCTGTTATGGATATTTTTATATTGTCAGTTCGCGAATTTTTCTTCGCTCTGTATATAAATCATTAAAAATGTATGGTTTTTTTTCCCCCAGCACTATGCAAGGTGTAATACTACAAATGAAATGAAATAAGCGCATGATATTTGTAGCCAAGGCATTTGACACGTGGTACAAGTCTTTCTAGTTGACGCCACTTCATCAACTTGCTCGTCGATTATGATGAGGAGAACAAATACGTCCAGACACTAGCGCGGAAAATCCTCGACCCGGCCGGTAATAGACATAAGTCCCCAAGATCGAAAATCAATGCAGAGCGGCCAAGTGATATGTTGTTCCTGACACTTTCGAAAGCTGCCAATCTATCTTCTTGTCTTTGTCTCCTTTCCGTCAGTGTGTAGTGTGACAACCAAAAGCGTGAAAACCTTATGTAATGACCATCATAGCACCCGCTGCTTCGTTGGGGTACACTGTATAGTCTGCATATATTTTTGTTTCTCTTTAATCGAATTTTCATGTTCTTCTCAAACTGCAACACCACCTAAATTTTCAAGCTAATTAAATTCACAGAAGCAAGGTCTTTTCCGAATATACTTCTGACCAAATTGCGATTCTGGTAGCGTGAGTTCAACGTTTCCGTTAATCATGCTTTTTGCGTTCTTGTGAAGGTATTTCCTTAGACACTTTCATCCCCCAACAAATTTTTCTTTGTATCTAATCGAGAGGTGAAATACTAATTTACACACCTTTACAAAATTTTTGATAAAACGAAATGTTTCCCCAAAAACTGTCATCCCCTTTTTCATCCCCTCAGGGGATGAATTTCCAAAAACGGTGAAACTCGTATTTCTTATCTCTAAAAAGCAGTAGAACAGGTATTCTTTCGTTTCTAATCCAGAAGCTAAATACCAGTTTTCAAAGATTTAGCTTTAAAAATGTTTTTACTGTGAAATATTTTCGTAAAATGTTTCATCTCTCGTTTCAACCCCTTAGGTGTCTGTTTTCCAAAAACAGTGAAATGTGTGTATTTCTTGTTTTTAACAGTTAAACCAAATACAAAATTTCAAAGATTTAGCTTAAAGATGCTTGCGCAGTGAAATATTTGCATAAAATCTTCCATCTTCTATTACCCTCATAAGGACTGAATTTCCAAAAACAGTAAAACACGTATTTTCTGATTTCCAACCGAGAAGTAAAATTAAATTTTTTAAAGATTTAGCTTGAAACCTACTTTCATAACGAAATATTCCATGAAACAGCTTAACACCTTTTGCATCCCCTTAGGGGTTGAATTTCCAGTGATAAAGTATTTTTTATTTGTGATGGAGAAGCCATATACCAATTTTCATAGATGTAACTTTAAAAAAAGTATAGTCTTTATTTCATACTGATTTATATTAAAAAATTTTCACCAACTATTTCACGCCCTTAGCGGTTAAGTTTCCAAAAATGCTGGAACACGTATTTTTTCATTTATCATCGAGAAACTATTTACTAATTTTTGTAGGTACAATTTCAAAATTCTCTTAATAGCGATTAATTTTCAAAAGTCCGCCACCAGTAGCTGAAGGTCAGCGCAACAGGCTGTCAATCCTAAGGGCTCGGGTTCGATTCCCGGTTGGGTCGGAGATTTTCTCCGCTCAGGGACTAGGTGTTGTGTTGTCCTAATCATCACCATTTCATCTCCATCGACGCGCAAGTCGCCGAAGTGGTGTTAAATCGAAGACTTGCACCAGGCGAGCAGTCTACCCGACGGGAGGCCCTCGTCACACTCCATTATTATTATTTTCAAAAGATCTTTCATCTCCAGTTTCACGCTCTTAGGGGTCAAATTTCGAAAACTCCAACACCCGCTCCAAATTTCAAGTTTCTATCCTCAGTGGTTTAGGCTGGGCAATGATCATTCAGTGAGTCATTCAGCTTGGACATTGCCTTTTATACGGAGACATGAGGCACAAATTGAGTTATATTTGGTTAAATTGCAGCATTTTGTTTAATGAATAATTAATTGATTAACAGCTATTGAAAACTGCATGACAATTTTGTATGTGCTCGTATTATTTGTTAGCTGCGACAGAACTTTTGGATGATTTTTGTCATGTAATTCATTAATTTTGAGCAAGACTTTTTTGAGCTTTAGGTTGTTCTGTGGGGGATGTGGCAGCTCTGCTCCACATGCTCATGCCCAAGTGTCAATCCTAAAGAGATTTTGAACAGAGTGATGTGAACAAGTTTTCTCTGATTTCAATGTGAAAACATTCGTTTGCAAATATAAATGTAACTTTCTGAATACATCATAATCTATAATCTCTAGAAATAACAGGCAATGTCCTGTCTGACTGACTGACTTACCATCGCTCAGTCCAAACCGCTAAGGATAGAAATTTGAAATGTGCATAAGCTTTAGGTTTGTATTGGTGTCGTTTAGGAAGGGACTTTAGAAATTCCAACCATAAAGGGGTTAAATGGGGGATAAAGGATTTTTTGAAAAAATTCTTTGTTAAGAAAATTTTGAAGCTACACCTACGAAAATTGGTATTTGGTTTCTTGGTCAGAAATTGAAACTAAGTCTTTACTTACTTTTATCATTAATACACTGACCTACAGAATTTTCCCTGACAAAGAAAACTCAAGCTTAACTGATTCACTTATTACCCACAATATACAAGCCCAACGCAGTCTGACTGCTATACAGTGACAACATGACTTTGAACAATTGACACCAAAGACTTTCCCTGAATTGCAAGAAATCCTAACAATAATAAATACATAGACCCCCTGGTCCCCTGAAAAAATTTTACTAAGTGTATTGGGCAGTGGCCAAGACTAAGTTGTTAAAATTTTTATATTATCAATATGAAATAGAGCACATGCACACAAAGGTTAAGTAATATGCTGTTGGTGAATAAAGTAAAAATTCCCCTCACAGTCCCTAAAGACAGTGCTAATAATTGATCAGAAGAGAAGTCTACCCCAGTTTTACGCACAAAGACTGAGCAGTATATAAAAATGTACAAGTAAGTAGTGGGCAACAATGCAGTCTTGAAGAAGTAGTGTTGTCCTCTCCACAGAACCACAGTCCTGAGTCTTAACATGAAGATTTCAGTTGGTATCGTAAGATTGGTAATGGGCCACAACAGAGCAGACCCACAGCAGTATCTGTCGAAGTCTGGAAGAATATCGGTAAAATTGGTGGGTCACCACAGAGCAGACCCACTGTAGTATCAATTAAAGTCTTGAAGAATATTGATAGTATTGATAGATTACCACAGAGTAAACCCACTACAGTCTTAGTAGAGATTATGATAGTAATGGACCACGAAAGGTGCAGATCCACTTAAGTCCTTATTGAGATGGCCACGTACCATCCGTTGCAACTGTGTGGGTCCACAATAACAATTAAAGAGTCGTGAGGATAATATAGCAAGTCCATGAACCACCATTGTGTAGTCAGTATTGATGCATAATACAAGTCCCTGAGCCACCACCTGTGCACTCACTAATTTTCTTTGCAATATTCTTACAGCCAGCAATGCTGTTAAGCAGTCCCTTACTGACGTATCAACATACTTGCAAGCACTAACATAGTCATATAGTCTCTGAGATTTGATACATATAGTATGACAAACAGACAAATGTGTGCAGTAAAAAGAACCCTTTTATTTAACTAACTTGAGGAACTGGAGTCTATACAATTACAATTTTACAGCATAAGAATACAATTACAAATGTAAAGAAAAATCATTATGGTAAAGAACATGCTAATACAAATAACATTTGTAGTAATGCAGGCTTTACAAAAAGGTTAGAAATAAGCATAAATACGATTATTACAAAAATTACGACACAAGTAAATAAATGAAAAATGAGAATATCAGTAGAAGCATAACAGAATAAATGACTGAACATTTTCCTAAAGTAAAGAACATGGTACAAAAACAGGTATTAGGTTTGAGGATAACAGTATTCCTTATCATAGTGAATGCAGCCTAGTATTAGAAGGAAAAAAAATCCTACCAAATTTATCTTATCAGCTAAACACAAGGAGATAGGAAGAACACAGAGTCACAAGGGTACACATAAACATAGTAGGCTAACACAGAAGGAAAGGACAGGATTTGTTTTCAAGTGCAAATGTGTCAAAGTATAAGTGTAAGTGTAACATATGATACTGCAGTATTTGTGGTGTGCGTTTTATAGCACTGCTTCATTTTTCTCGTTTCAAGGCAATCATTCATGTACATACATACCTCCATTAATTTCAACTAACACTACTTCATTTCCGATCAAAACTCTATTCAATTCTCGCAGATCTCTCTTACTTCATTTATTTCCACAAAAAATCCTATCTAAGCACGCTATCGGTATTTATACTTTCAACTAGTGTTTATACTTCCATAGTTTTCTTACCTCA
The DNA here is from genome assembly GCF_021461385.2 of Schistocerca piceifrons. NCBI lineage: Eukaryota > Metazoa > Arthropoda > Insecta > Orthoptera > Acrididae > Schistocerca > Schistocerca piceifrons. Next base: position 139,225,893 of record NC_060144.1, read on the forward strand.
TCTTTAGTTTCCAAGAAGATACTAACTAAACAAGTTGTCACTATACACCACCTATATCTACTCATTTCCGCTTTCAAAACTATTGTTCCTCATTATATAATACTCTTTGGTTACCCCTTTCCCTTATAGCTTCTCAGTGTATTTCTTCCCAACACATCACAACTAATTTTCTTATGTGGCATAGTCTCTCTTAAGCTAACTTAAATCTACTGAGCTCAGATACATAAACTAGAGAAAGAGGCAATGCAGCAGCACAAAAAAAATCAACACAAACAACAATGACAAAAATGCAAATTGGCAAAGCAAGCAGCAGCATATCTAAATTATCAAAGCAAATGCAACTTTACAATTAATCTAGAGCAATATGCAGTAAACAAGAAAAATAAATCATTGGTAAAATTGGCTTAGCACGGTAATACAAAGCAAAATTCAGTAGGACATCGCATGAAAATAGCAGCAGCAAATGCAATAGCTTGCATCTAAACATGACAAAACACAAGCAGAAGAAATATTACAGTAGAGACAGCAATGCAGATAAGGGAAATACGTGTGTAAGTTTACATAGTATGTGTGCATCTGTGATCATCAAGACTCTGCAAGCCTGCGGCACAAGGTACAAGATGTATACTATCTCGCAAGTGGAATGCAATGATTCTATGTCACAACTTAACACTTAAGTGGTGCACCACAACAACTTATTCTATCAAAAATATTACCAAGTCCTTGAAAAGAAAATTATGTATGCATTTCCTGTTACTAGTCCCTTCTCCTTCTTATAGTTCTTTCCTTTCCAAGTGCTCTTTTTTTAAGAATGTGGGTCATAAAATTATTATTTAATGGGTCCGTTGACAGAAAGTTTTATTACATTTTATTATATAAAACCAATGTTGCAGCGCAGCTAGAAACCTGATATCAAATAAAATTAGCAAATATGTACAAAGGAAAACATAAAAACATCATTCCACAGCCATGTAGCATTTCATAAGCTAGTAGAAATTCTCTCAATTCTTGTAGAGAGACACTTGTCATAATCAGGACTGTATACATAAAAATATTTCTCATCAAATCATAAGCATTTCAATAAGTAGCACAAAGTTTAAACTCCAAAGTGTAATCATATGTTTACAAGTAATAGTGTATGTCATGTTTTTGATGTGTTCTGCAAAGAAATGTCAATAGCGAGGTCAACAGCCTCTCTTTTCTACAGCTATGCGAGCGCTTGTGGAAGTGCAGTGAGCTTCAAAGTGGCTTAAGTGGCACCACTGAAGTTGAAACCCAACACAACAATGGGAATATTTCAAGGAGGCTAGCATGCATCCCAGCATAGCAGAGCATTACATCAAGGTCACATATACTCTTTTCCTTACCAACATATTTACGACAACAGTTTCAGCTACAGTGACAGTTTCATACAAGATAAAAAAAATCACAGGTTGAAAAGTTATGGGAGAAGTCCGTAGAAAAGAAATCTCATCAGTAACAGTGTCCAAAAATTTCCATCGGCATTCTGGTTCTCACATACACATATATACTCACTTTTAATATTGATCATAATCATATTTCGATGTCTTAATACATGTCGTCCTCGCAACAACATCAAAATAACACATCAGTGAAATCTCAAAATCATAGCATTCTTCAATAATCTCAAAACCTCTAAAAAATGCTCTCTGCTCGATTCAATAGTTTTATCTACTTCACACATACTTCCAAATCATAATCACATACAATATCCATCACTCAAATCTCTCGTAGTATCGCAATGGTTCTGAAGATATGTATAAACAGTTCACAGAATGCAAACACAGTACAGTTTCATAAATGCGAAGTAATCCAACTGCCTCCAAGACTTAACACAACCAGGAGCACCTCCGAAGATGTCCAACGAAGCTTTGGACGAGATGTCAGGGACAGAAGATTTCCATGGACGACGGCCATACAACCCGGAAGAATTCTCGGCAACTGAAACATCCAGTCGTGAACGCCTTCATTGTATGATTTGTGTTATAACAGTAGACTTGTGTGTGGTAATTGTTTCTGTCTTCACGAAATTGTGCAGGATGTGACCTGTAATTGTTGTTGTTTTCCTGTTTTCGCATCATGCAGTTGTCTGTACCGATTTCAAGTTCTTGCAAAAGTCCCTGAAAAGTTGCGATATCATCTTTACAACGTGCAGCCAAAATAATGTCTTAAGTGTTCAGGAAATTTAACTAAGCAAATGTGAATAAGTTTCGAGGGGCTGTATGGGTTTGACAAATACTGATTCTTGTGTAACATATCTTCAAAATATTTTACAGGACTGGAAAAATTAGACTGTTCGAAATGCTTCATCATTACAATACTGTGTTTCATTTGATTTTGTGTAGCCTGAAACTGATATGCAGAATGGAACGCATGATAAAAATCTCCTTCACTGTGACAATCGCGAATCACTGATTACATTTTCTAAATAGCCACACATGAATTCTAATCTATGCTCTGATGACAATGAGAAAATTGATGAAACCAAGCTTGTTGATGTATGTCATTTCTAGAATACTTGACTGTTTTAAATTTACGCGTTGTGGTGAAGAGCTTTTGGTGAAAGTCGTCGTGCCGCCGAGTCGCAAATCGGTCATTGCTACGTCGTGCCGGCGGTTGCATCTCACGGCTCGGTACGCCCTGCCGAACCCTTTCAAGAATCTCTGAAATACCATGTATAACTACTGTGTAACTTTTCCGTATTTCTAAATCCCTCTTCTCGTGTTGGAGTGCGACTATGCCTTGAAATATGTATTTCTTGTATCACCTGTGCCAACTGATCTTGTACTTCCCGCATTTCTCTTTTGTGTTACTTATTAACTTGTTTCTGACGCTGTTTAAATTTTCTAATTTCCTCGTACTCCTCTGTGTCAGTGAAGGCTACTGCTCTTGTATCATTTAAATCAAATGATAATTTTGTTAACTGATCCGAAAGTTCGGCTACTTTTTCCCATAACGTACTAATTTCCTCCGTGTTTTTTTTCTGAGCCAAATTTTAGAGTGTCCATTTGTGTCGTAATCGTATCTTCTGTGTCCTTTAAGTATTCCTGATTTTTTGAAGTTGCGCAACCGCGTCGGTAGATGCAACAGTCTATTTCAGCCTTAAAGGTGCCATGATTTTCGTGTAAAATGATCTGCGGTTCTCTTATTACTGCTTCATAGTTCTGTAATGTGTCTTCATATCGCAAAAAATAGGCAGAAAATGCTCAAAAATTTGTGTTTTTACATCTTTAGAAATGTTGTAATATTTCGATTCGATTTTGCTCATCTCAGCGGTCAAATCTTCACGTGTTTGTTCAAGTGTTTGTTAAATTTCGTCAGTTGTGTCTAAGTCTTGAAGTTGTTGCTGTATTTGTTTCTCTGTTTGATCAAATTTTGAGTTAATTGCAATAACAATGCATTAGTCACTGAAACAAGTTCGTTTGTGTTATCGTCAGTGCATTTACATCGGCAATATTCGTATATTGAAAAGCAGAGAATGTGTCTTGGCTTAATTGAGAGAAGTGTATTGATTCAAAACCTGAATCTATGGTATTTGCCAGATTTTGTTCTGTTATTTCGCACTCTTGAGGCGAACTGTTACCGATAGAAGAATCGACAATATTTCCCTGTTCACTGATTGTTTCAATTTCTACCCCATTATTTACTGTCTGGTCCATGTCCTTTTGCACTAATATCAAATTATTGTCTTCAATATTTGTCAATTTGTTACAAGGTGGTGCTAACAGGCTATGCTCATCGTCATTGTCATTTCTCAATTTCCTTTGCAGACTAGTGTTACACATTTCACTCGCCATGATTATCAAGCTAATATCTTATACAATCATCATCATCATCTTGGACAGTTTCCAGCCACTGGCTGGGTCTGTCGGGAACACAAGCCTCTCCATCGTGTTCTGTCTTTCCACCATTCCCCCTCTTCCACCTTCGTCCAGTTCTCTCCTCTTCTCATCACACATTCCTTCACTCCCTTCACCCATCTATCTCTTGGTCTTCCTCTGGGCCTCTTCCCCTCCAGTTGCAGATCAAACATCCTCTTTGGAATTCTTCCCTCATCCATTCTCTTCATGTGTCCATACCACTGCAGTCTTGATTTTTCTATCCTGTCCTGTACTGGTTCCTCCTTTAGTCTTTCCCTCACATACAAATTTCGCAATCTGTCTCGTCTTGTTACACCCAACCTGCTCCTCTGGAACTTCATTTCACTAGCCTGTATTCTACTTTTGTCGCTTTTGTGCATTACCCATGTCTCACTTCCGTATGTCAATATGGGGACAAAGTAGGTTCGGTATATAATTCCCTTGGATTTCTGTGGCACCTCCTTGCTCCAAATAAGCCCCCTAATGCATTTGTAGAACTGCCCTGCTTTTCTGCACCTTTCATTTATTTCCATTGCGTTTCCCCCCTTACTTTCAATCACGCTTCCCAGGTACTTGAAGTTCTCTACCACTTGTAGTTTTTCCCCTCCACAAGTTATATCCACATTTGGCCTATTCTTCTTCCTTGTTGTGACGATTATTTCACTTTTCTTTGCAGAGAAATGCATTCCATATTGTGCTGCCGTTGCCTCCCATGCATCTAACTGCTCTTGCACCTCCTTCACGCAATTTCCCCATAACATCAGGTCATCGGCAAAAAGCACTGCTTTCATTTTATGATCTCCAATTGCATCTGACACTTGCTGTAGGATTTCATCCATAACAATAATAAACAATAAAGGCGAAAGTGCACTTCCCTGTCGCAGCCCATTTTCCAGCTTGAACCATGCAGTACGTTCCCTCCCCACTTTCACACAACTCTCACTTCCCTCATACATTTTTCTGACTTTTCGTGTAATCTCTTCATCTATCCCTTTTGCGTTCAGCACATCCCAGAGCTTGTCCCTACAGATACTGTCATACGCCTTCTCAATATCCAAAAAGGCCATGATTAAGTCCTTCCCGTACTCATAGTGCCTTTCCTGCAGTTGCCTTACCGCAAATATGAGGTCCGTTGTTGATCTTCCCGGTCTGAAACCGTACTGCTCCTCTTGCAGTCTACTTTCAATACTGCTTCTTATTCTCTTCTCCAGCATCTTTTCATAGATTTTTCCACAGTGGCATAGCAGGGTGATTCCTCTGTAGTTCTCACATCTCCTTTTATCCCCTTTCTTGAAGATCGGGACTATAATTCCTTTCTTCCAATCCTCAGGAATTCTGTTCTCCTTCCACACCACCCTCAGCACCCTGTATAGCCACTGGGTTCCTACTTCTCCTGCTGCTCGTATCATATCCACTGTTACTTCGTCCCAACCTGGTGCCTTGCCCCCTTTCATCCTCTTTATGGCTTCTTCCACTTCATTCCAAGTTAGATCATCAATTTCCCCACTATTATAATCGTCTGCTGCCTTAGGCTCTCCATCGCTGTTAGTTACCTGCTTGGCAGCATTCAACAGATCTTCAAAGTACTCCTTCCAAATCTTTTTGAGCTCATGCATTTCCTCCACAACTCTTCCATTATTATCCATGATCCTCAGGCACTCGCTTCTGTCGTTCCTCTTATTTCTTACCATGGTGTAAAGTACTTTTTTGTTCCCTTCACTGTCCTCTTCTAACATTCTTGTCCATTTTTCCATCCACTTCTTCTTCTCCGCCCTTACTATGGTCTGTGCCGCTTTCTTGCTTTCCTTATATTTTACCCTAGCTTCCTCTGTTCGGGTCTGGAACCATTCTCTGAAGGCTTTGTTCTTTCGAAGTACTGCCTCTTTACATATGTTGTTCCACCATGGGGTTTCCCTACTTCTCCTCTTTGTGCTAGTTCTTCCGCACACAGTCTCAGCTGCCTCAACTAGAGCCCTCTTAAAATCGCCCCATTCTTCTTCCACTGTTCTCTGATCTTCCTTTGGCAGCTTCTTCCTGATCAGTGTCTGGTACTGGGTCCTCCGTTCATCCTCTTTCAGCATCCATGTCTTCAACCTTTTCTCCTGTATATCTGTTGCCCTCCTATCTTTTTTCTCTCTCAGGGTGGCTACCAACAGCCGATGGTCGCTGTCTAAGGCCTCAGATGGTATGACCTTAACATCTGTGAGGCTGCTCATCATCTGCCTATCCACTAGTACATAGTCTACTACTGAAGTTTGGGACCAGTCCCCACTGTACCAAGTTATTTTGTGACTACTCCTCTTCTTGTACCACGAATTTGCGATCGCCAGCCCATTCCTCTTGCAGAATTCCAGCAACAATTTTCCTTCTCTATTTCGGTTCCCCCAGCCCTCTGGTCCCATTATCTCCTCGAATCCTTTCCTGTCTGTGCCAACATGTGCATTGAGGTCCCCTATTATAATCTGATTTCCTCCATTTAGCTGCTTTTGCATGTCATCTTCAAATTCCTCCTTCTCCTTTTTTGTACACCCCACCTGTGGGGCATATGCTTGGATGATTTCAATGCTTTTTCCTTTCACCCGTACTCTGGCTTTTATCATTCGATCATTGATACCTTCCACCTCCTCCTGCAGACCCTCTCTGACCACTATTGCCACTCCATTTCTTCCCCTCTCATTCCCTATCCAGTACAGTTTACATCCTTTACTTAGTGGTTTTTCACCAACTCCTCTCCACCTAGTCTCAGCAAGTCCCAAGATGTCCAATTTCCTCCTTTCCATCATTTCTACAATTTCTTCTAACTTCCCAGTTAGAGTCCTTACGTTTAAGGTGCCCAGCCGTAAACCATCTCGTAATCCTTTTCCATTGCTTGGTCGGTTTCCTTTAAATCCGTTCCGTGATCCGAGGCATGTTCCCTTTTTGAAAGCAGTTGATTTATCCACTACTGGCTTGCTAGGCCTATCGCAGCTTCACCAGAGCCCCGTTAGCCGTCACGTTTCAGGGTTCCCATAGGGCCTTCTCAGCTACCGTAGCGGTCCTGGGGCACACAAAGTCCCCGCTGTACATCGCCCCTAAAGGCAATCCCCTACTTTGTGCCGTTGCCCATCTCCCACGACTTGGACGAGGGGTTGGACTTATGGACAATACCACACAAAAATCATTTTGAAAAGCAAAAATAAGAAGAAACACCAAAATAGCACTGAAAGTAATAAATATCTAATTAGATGCAAAAGCAACTGTGAGATACTTAGTGCCAATCCACATGCATGCCACAACTACTTTGCTCATGGCAATACAGTACTACAATAAGAAACTGCAACTACAAACGAAATTCCATACATAGAATGAAATACTAGCAGTAAACAATAAATAGTTTCTAATCATGCGCTAATTATCCAAACTACAAGGAAATCAGAAGATTCCAGTAAAGTATCCTGGCTGGGTCGCCAGGTGAAACTAAATCCTTACTTATTTTTATCATTTAAACACTGACCTACAGAATTTTCCCTGACAAAGAGAATTGAGCTTAGCCTATTCATTTATTACCCACAATATACAAGCCAAATCCAATGTGACTGCTATACAGTGACAAACTGACTTCCAATAATTAACACAAAAGAATGGCCCTGAATTGCAAGAAATCCTAACAATAATAGAAGTCCAAAAAATCTGAAATTAAAGAAATATGAAACTACCTACAACTCTGTTAATTGCCTAAACTCATTTCAATCATAAACTCCATTTTTTTATAAGTCACTTATCTCACAGAAAATCTTCATACATGAGCTACAGCAATTGCAGAAAGCAGCAACTACAGCCAGCTAAATGAAAAGTTTCTAACTACTAAAGACTGTAACTACTAGGAGGCATATGGTTAGCAAAAGAAAGATTTTGTTGAAGAGCAAACAACGTATTTAGAAAATTTTACCTTATTCTTGTGACACCCAGTTCCAAAAATTATACTGTTGTCAATAATTACACTACCTAAACATTATCAAAATCATCCATCCTAATTTTACAATGCATGTCCTACCAACATAGATTCTCCACTAAGAATATCATGTCCATACACTTCGCTACCCACTCGGTAACTGCTAGTCCGTCCAACCACAGAATCTCTTGCCGAGGGCACAGAGTACTGTCAGCGATTTCAACACAGTCTATGGTGCTGCCAACATATAAACATCCTACTTACAAAATAAATAAATATGTGTTTCAGTATGTTTCTGATTATGGTGCGTTACACATGTATTCTAACTGGGTCAGATTTCTCGTCATTTCTTTGGTGAACGTTGTTAAGGTTAGCTACTAAATTGTATATCCTTAATTCCCGTGTGAGGGGTACAAGGTCCACCTAATTTCTGTCTTGCATAGCCGTGAAATGTCCTCTTTTAACAGAAGTTTGCATATGTTTACGTTTTTAAGCTATGACTATGACGCTTTATTGTGGGTCATTATGTGTGTTCTCACCAAATTTAAATTTGCCTGTCATTCAAGATGTACGAGTAAAATTTAATTGTCTCAAGTCTTGTCTTACGTAAGCCTTGTAGAGTCGCCGGGTTTTGTTTAGCAGTTTTATTACCTTGCTGAATTGGTCCTATTTTTAATATTTCCCTTTATTACTATTGGTGCTAGATATTAGAGAGTATGGGCGTTTTTGATAGTGAGGACTTCGCGGATTAGCTACCCTGAACTTTCATTAGTAGCAAGATTTAAAAAAAATAGGAGTGGCAGTTATGTAAGTTCTTTAGCTCATGATTATGGCACGTCATTCCACGTCGCCTTACGTGTCCGCACTAAACTAAAATTTGCATACCCCTCATGAAAAATTTCATTTAGTTTTACGGTTTTATGCATAAAATTTAAGTTGACCGCTTGAAATTTGGAGTTTTACTACTGTTGTGTGCAGCCCCTGGTTCAATATTTTCTTTACCACTTATAACGTACTCTTAACGCTTTTTATGCAACATTTCTATACTGTTTTTCCCTTTTTCAGGGTAAATTACTAATTCAAATTGTGAACGGCCGGGCTAGTTGGTCCGGCGTTATTCTTCACGTTTGGCAGTACTATTGCCAGTCTAGTTTACCAGTTTACTTCCTCCTTCGTGTACGCTACTCCGCGCTCTGCTCTCGCTGGTTGAACACCGCATCTCATACTCTCCATCGTGGCGCTCGGGGTTGCAACACAAAATTTAACTGAAATGATAATTAAATCAAGACCGTAAGCTGTCGACAAGCGTTGATATACATCAACGTGGACAGTTGAAAATGTGTGCCCCGATCGGGACTCGAACCCGGAACCTCCAGCGTACACGGCAGATGCTCCATCCATCCTTTTTTTTTTGCATTTTGTTCGGTATTGTTCGTTGCGTTTGGTCTGGGCGGACGTCACAAGACATCCGTTCAAGTTGATTGTTGATTCCTTTACGCAGTTTTTTTATTACAGAGGGCGAGCAGCCCTCTGACCGGACACGCTGGGCTACCGTGCCAGCGTCTGAGCCACCGAGGGCACAGAGGATAGTGCGACTGTAGGGATTTATCCCTTGCACGCTCCCCGTGGGACCCACATTCCGAACTTAACGTCCACACACTACATTCGTAGTGCCCCCGCCCATTACACTCATTACTGAAGCGGTATTTTCCGTCTCTTCTGTAACGCTCCGTTTGGAATATTCCTTCCTCAGGATTGTTTCATGTATTACTGGAAGTGCTGTACACTTCTCTTCTGAGAAGACCTCAGATAAAAAACCTGGAGAGGATTGAGATGACGTGAGCTTGGAGACCAGGTATAGGCCCTGCCCGACTTAGCCATCCTGAACCATACCGACTCGTTAGATGTCTTACATCAACAGCAAAATGTGCTGGTTGCGCATCATGCATGTACCACATTCCTCAACCATGGACCACGGATAAAATTTGAGTCCAGTTAGACGGGGACTTAATCGAAAAGTTTTCATTTCAAACACACTTGTACCATCCGGGACAATACAACGCACTGAAGTCCATGGCTTCTCACAGCCACACATTCACAGTTATCTCACAGACGACTCCTTTGCGGACCCTTGTACACTGGAACGTTTTTCCTTCTGTTAAGGTACACTTTCACTTGAGTCGGTTTTTACTATTAATTCTGATGAAACTGTATAAATTTTACACCTTTGTTACCATGTAACGCTCCCTTGGGGTATGTCTGAAATCACAAAGTTTTATTGTCATCGTGCAAGGGTGTCCAAACTCTCCCCAAAATTTGATGTCACGTATTGTTACGTTGCGAGAATGATATCTTCTACTGTTGCCTATGCAACTATTTAAATAAAAATATATTGAAACCAACGAACCCGACAATGTTTCGCAATTGCTAAAAATGGGCATTGCATTTACATCCTAAATTAACTGCCCCGCCTCTCCCCGTCCATCTTCTCTCTCCGCACATCTCCTCTTCGCCCGTCTCTCGGCCCAGTTCAGTATGCCTGTTCGTATCTCCGTACATCACCTCCTCCTTCCATCTCTACGTGCATAACCTTTTCCCCCTCTTTCTCTGTCCATTTCGTTCTGCTCCTTCTCTGTGTCCAATACTGATTGTTCAGTAAAGTATTGTATAAAAATTTGAAGTAAATCGGTAAGAACTTTTCAAGACTTTCTTTAAAAACGTTTCTCCTTTGTATATTACATACGTACGGGTATTTATCTGTTGAATGCGTGTCAAACTGAATCTTTTTTTATGACAACATACGACAACATGTGACAGAAGAACTGTCAAACTGAACGCAAAATCTATTTATTCTCTTTTCCATCCCAAAAATTCCATTATCATCCGCAATTACGAACACACATTTTATATATGTATATAAAATACATCTGGAAAGTCGATATTTGAAACCAATTTCGAAAGATCAGGATGTTTCGCATTTGATTCTAAATATCAGCCGGCTGCTGTGGCCGAGCGGTTCTAGGCGCTTCAGTCCTAGGCGCTGCTGCTACGGTCTCAGGTTCGAATCCTGCCTCGGGCATGGATGTGTGTGATGTCCTTAGGTTAGTTAGGTTTAAGTAGTTCTAAGTTCTGGGGGACTGATGACCACAGATGTTAAGTCCCATAGTGCTCAGAGCCATTTTTAAATATCGACTTTTCAGGTGGAGTATACAAAAATTTTCTTTCATACAAACCTTGTCCTGACTTGTAAACACAACAAAGACAAAAATAAATCAAATTTGCCGAGCCGTTCTTAACCGATGGTATTTCACAAATGCGGCAATTGATGTTAATTTCCGAATTTTCCGGTGGATTTTCCAAAAATTTTCTTTCGTAAAAATTTTTCTCTGACAATAACGAATAAAAAAAAGACAAACAAATCGGTCAAGCCGTTCTCAGGTGATGATCTTTCATACATACGGCAACTGATTTTTATTTACGTGGGTTAATGAAAATAACATTGTACGTTCTAAAGGACGGCCGTTTGCGTTACTGACCAGAGCCATCTCGGCTATGGGGATCGTATTCACTCAACGCTAATATTTAATTGGGCAAATATGTATTTTTTCTAATTTTCTTTGTTGTGGACTGGCAAGACAGCCAATCCACTATGACAGGTAGCCGAAAGGCACGCGTTTAAGCTCACGCAGGCTGGCGTGAGGTCTGGAAAATGACAAGGAATTGAGACTAGCAAAAAAGGTACGTAGCTTCTGGAACACTTAACCTTAATCCATAATTGGTGAACATCGGTCTGACGGTACATGCATCACAAGATAAATAGCAAATGATAATGGCGCCTTGCTAGGTCGTAGCAAATGACGTAGCTGAAGGCTATGTTAACTATCGTCTCGGCAAATGAGAGCGTAATTTGTCAGTGAACCATCGCTAGCAAAGTCGGCTGTACAACTGGGGCGAGTGCTAGGAAGTCTCTCTAGACCTGCCGTGTGGCGGCGCTCGGTCTGCAATCACTGATAGTGGCGACACGCGGGTCCGACGTATACTACCGGACCGCGGCCGATTTAAAGGCTACCACCTAGCAAGTGTGGTGTCTGGCGGTGAGACCACATTCTTGATTTGTGTTTTTGCTGTGTTAACTTAATCGCAGATTAATAGGCGTCTGTTTTGTCTGTCTCTCTTGTTACTATTTATGTATGTTTTAGACTTTGTGAGTGTGCGATTTTGCTTTAAAAGACCTTTGACAAATGTTAATTAAATTGTTTTATATCTCCAACTACCGTTACGACCTTTGAAACCGGTTTTAAAATTTTAGCGGATTTACTCTGTGCACGGCCAGCAGTAGCTCTGGTATTCTAGCAGATACACACGTGTGCCTGCTTTGATGAATAAAGGAGCAGTGTGGAGGGCATGGGTGAAGAGGTGACGGTTGCCTCTTACATTCCGTTGCTTCTGTTGCCATTCTATAGATGGTATCACAGTTATTGTGTGTTGAAATGAAATTTATCTTGAAGTGAATTTTGAAAGACGGTCCCTTATTAAATTCCTGCACGTGGAAAAATTTCATGCCGCCCTTCGGCACTAACTCGAAATTTCACGAAGTATCGGCAGTCAGTGCACGCGTGATGAGAAAAGCGACTGGCGGCGCAGTACCACAGAATGAAACACGATATGGGAGACGAGTTACGACGAAGTTAACAGCGAGTCATTTGTGGTAACTGATGGTTTACGAGCAGCAGACGGTGTTTCCGTAAGCTCTGTCAATGCTCATTATTTAAATAAAAATGTGTTAGAATAAAATAAAATAACTGTGTGTTTGACAAATAATTTCTATAACATCTCAGACCTGTATTTGTAACACTTCATGAGATACTCACTCGCGAATGTCGTTTCGCTTTCGCCAGACATTCTGAATTTCTGTCCGTAGTTTTTCGTACGGATGAGAGATTGGCTTGCATGGGCTCACAACGACGCTAGTACGTTTTAAATAAATAACCATGCTTGTAGTAAGGCAGATAAAAATTTCTTTCGAGTTTCTAAGGCGCTTTTCTGAATGCCATAAATTGTTTTCTTGTGAGTCAGTTTTGTCCCGAGTTCGTTACTATTTCTCTCTTGTAAACGTTACTTGCCATTGTTAGTGTGCGATTTTACAAGGGCGAATCGGAAAGTTAATTACCAAGAATGGGAAAAGAAATACAGTAGAAGAAGAATGGGTAGCTTTGAAAGATGAAATAGTGAAGGCAGCAGAGAATGAAGTAGGTAAAAAAAAGCACTCCGTCTTCAGGCCACAAGTGGCCCATCGGGACCATCCGACCGCCGTATCATCCTCAGATGAGGCTGCGGGTAGGAGGGGCGTGTGGTCAGCACACCGCTCTCCCGGTCGTTATGATAGTTTTCTTTGACCGGAGCCGCAACTATTCGGTCGAGTAGCTCCTCAATTGGCATCACGAGGCTGAGTGCACCCCGAAAAATGGCAACAGCACATGGCGGCCCGGATGGTCACCCATCCAAGTGCCGGCCACGCCCGACAGCGCTTAACTTCGATGATCTGACGGGAACCGGTGTACCCACTGCGGCAAGGTCGTTGCCCAGTAGGTAAAAAGAAGAGGGCTAATAGAAATCCTTGGGTAACAGAAGCGTTACTGAATGTAATTGATGAAAGGAGAAAATACAAAAAGTGCGGTAAATGAAGCAGGTGAAAAGGAATACAAACGCTTCAAAAATGAGATCGACAGGAAGTGCAAAATGGCTAGAGGACAAATGTAAGAATGTAGAGGCATATATCACTCGGGGTAAGATAGATACTCCCTACAGGAAAATTAAAGAGACCTTTGGAGAAAACGAACCACTTGCATGAATATCAAGAGATCAGATGGAAACCCAATTCCAAACAAAGAAGGGCAAAGCAGAAAGGTGGAAGGAGTATATAGATGATCTATACAATGACGATGTTCTTGAGGGCAATATAATGGAAATGGAAGGGGATGTAGATGAAGATGAAAAGGGGAGATATGATACTGCTTGAAGAGTTTGACAGAACACTGAAAGACCTAAGTCGAAACAAGGCCCCGGGAGTAGACAACATTCCATTAGAACTACTGACAGCCTTGGGAGAGCCAGTCCTGACAGAACTCTACCATCTGGTGAGCAAGATGTATGAGACAAAAGAAATACCCTCAGACTTCAAGAAAAATATAATAATTGCAATCCCAAAGAAAGCAGGTGTTGACAGATGTGAAAATTACCGAACTATCAGTTTAATAAGTCACAGCTGCAAAATACTAATACGAATTATTTACAGACGAATGGAAAAAAACTGGTAGCAGCCGACCTCGGGGAAGATCAGTTTGGATTCCGTAGAAATGTTGGAACACCTGAGGCAATATTGACCCTACGACTTATCTTAGAAAATAGATTACGGAAACGCAAACATACGTTTCTAGCATTTGTAGACTTAAATGAAGCTTTTGACAATGTTGACTGGAATACTCTCTTTCAAATTCTGAAGGTGGCAGGGATAAAATACAGGGAGCGAAAGGCTATTTACAATTTGTGCAGAAACCAGATGGCAATTATAAAAGTCGAGGGGCATGAAACGGAAGCAGTGGTAGGGAAGGGAGTGAGACAGGGTTGTAGCCTATCCCCGATGTTATTCAATCTGTATATTGAGCAAGCAGTAAAGAAAACAAAAGAAAAATTCGGAGTAGGAATGAAAACGCATGGAGAAGAAATAAAAACTTTGAGGTTCGCCGATGACATTGTAATTCTGTCAGAGCCAGCAAAGGACTTGGAAGAGCAGTTGAACGGAATGGAGAGTGTCTTGAAAGGAGGATATAAGGTGATCATCAACAAAAGCAAAACGAGGATAATGGAATGTAGACGAATTAAATCGGGTGATGCTGAGGGAATTAGATTAGGAAATGAGACGCTAGAAGTAGTAAATGCGTTTGCTATTTGAGGAGCAAAATAACTAATGATGGTCGAAGTAGAGAGGATATAAAGTGTAGACTGGCAATGGCAAGGAAAGCGTTTCTGGAGAAGAGAAGTTTGTTAACATCCAGTATAGACTTAAGTGTCAGGAAATCGTTTCTGAAAGTATTTGTATGGAGTGTGGCCATGTATGGAAGTGAAACTTGGACGATAAATAGTTTAGACAGGAAGAGAATGGAAGCTTTCGAAATGTGGTGCTATAGAAGAATGCTGAAGATTAGATGGGTGGATCACATAACTAATGAGGATGTACTGAATAGAACTGGGAAGAAGAGAAATTTGTGGCACAACTTGACTAGAAGAAGGGATCGGTTGGTAGGACATGTGTTGAGGCATCAAGGGATCACCAATTTAGTTATGGAGGGCAGCGTGGAGGGTAAAAATCGTATAGGGAGACCAAGAGACGATTACACTAAACAGATTCTGAAAGATTTAAGTTGCAGTGGGTATTGGGAGATGAAGAAGCTTGAACGGGACAGAGTAGCATGGAGAGCTGCGTCGAACCAGTCTCTGGACTGAAGACCACAACAACAATAATTACCAATACAGTGTGTTCGGGAATTCCCGTTATAAACTTTTAGGACTTGGAGTGAGTAGATAATATTTTGTACTGGAAGCCATGTCCGGAAACGTAGCGTTGCTGTGGTACAACCATTTGAAAACATGTTGGTAACGCAACCACTTTTAAAAATACTTGATGAGGCGTGACCCAGTGTATCACTTATTTTACAATTCCAATCATTAATGGACAAAGAAAATCCTCGTTTACTCGTTGACGGGTTCTCCTCGAATTGATGCATTACGGCTCCTTCCAATTTGGGTGGGTGACTTCTCTTGGAACACCGTAGTCATGCCTGCTGACGGTGAAGGTACGCTTTCTCGAAGCCGATGTGTAACTGTGACGAAAAGTGTATGCTATGGAGTCGGCCGTTGTTGAGAACGATTGAGCCGTGGAAAAATTTGCTGTTTTGAAGAGCGCGCCGCAGCACGTTGTGTAAAGCAGTCGCCTTCCGTTTCTGGCGGTGGCGCCGCTGTGGCAGTCGCTGCTTTGGTGTCTCCCTCTGGTGGGAAAGGGGAAAGGTTGCCTGTTCACGTGCATTTAAGGGGTGCTATGAGATCGCCAGTTGGTCAGTCTGAGTCAGAGTCTGGTCAGTTGGTCAGTCGGAGTGAGGCTAGGTCAGTTTCGCGTCACCAGTTGCTCGTCTGTCTCTCGTTCGTATTTGTGCGGGAGTTAGTGTCTGTATGTCGTCGGAGTGCGAGTATGTCAGTCGTTTGGATCAAACTTTAAGCCCAAAAATGAGAGTCTTGCCACTCCGCCAGTAACAGAACTCAGCTAGTGGTCTCCCGGTCGGGGCTGAGTTTCTGCATCTGAGTCTGCGCGTTAGGCCGCCAGTCTGCTAGAGTTGCTCGAGCAGCGGTCATTGGCGGTTGGACCGGTCGGTTGGTCGGTCGCCCACTGAGACACGAGATGACTTGTCCGCCTTGAGCGTCGGCGCATGTGAGGTCCCCACGTCAGTCCAGTGGGTCGCGCCGAAGGGCGCCACTAGAAAGGGGTATTGGCTTCGCGGTCGACGCGAGAGCAACAGGAGTCAAACCACGACATCGGGCTGGCCGGTGACATCGGGCTGGCCGGTGCGAGCTGCGACGCCGTGAGACGGGAGATCGGCGCGCCTTCCTCCGTCCGTTGAAGCGGCTGGCAGCGGACGGTTCGGGAGAGCGTTTTGGGGGTGCTGCGCCAGGTCTTCGCCAGAAATCGCAGTTTATTAGAAGTTAAGTGATTGGAGATATGTTGTTTCATTTACTTGTTAAATTCTACTTGATTTCTTGGTGAGATCACCAGCCACTTTGTTTTGGGATCGTCCCACCATTCTTCTCCGTTTGCCCACCCATGGGAAGGTGGTTATTTGTGAATTGGGTCGTCCGTTTCTCCCTTTTCTTGTTGGGGAGGGTTAGAGGAATCGGCGGTTCGGGTTGTTCAGTAATCCCCCTGTCAATCTGCCATACGTTAATAGTTGCCTCTGTCATGTTTGTCGGAGTCGGTGTTAACAAATTTATAGAATTTAGGTGTAAAGGCCGAATTGCTGAAATTTGTTTTTATTTGCCTATCATTATGCGAGTCTGTATATCTGTAATGTAGAGCATGTTGTACATTTTATGTACGTCTGAATTTCATGAGTTTTATTTAAATAGTCATTTTTATAAAGTTGCCACCCTTCCACCGTAAGAGTCCTTTTAAAGACAAATTGCACTTTCGGTGGCAAATAATTTCTTTGTGTGAGTGTTTGTACCATTTCCATGCCTTTTACGGGGTGCATAGTTAATATGTTTGTGTCAGTTGTTAAAATTTTTAGTTTAAAGTAATCTGGTGTGTTGCAGATTTGCACCAGTGTAGTCTTTCAGAGGTTGTTGTGAGAGGTCGTGACTACGGCCGTGTTGAAAGGGAGCGGCAAGCTTCTCAGCCCGAATGCTCATACTGTCAATATTGTTCTTTCTGCCTCGAAATAAAATTGTAACTTGGTATTTCGAGAGTGCTTTTCTGTTTATAACTTTCAAATCTGTTTTTGAAAAGGCTTTTATGAATAAAATTCCAATTTGTCAAAGGTAATTTCATTTTCATCAGTTGGTCCCTGGCAACTGTTTCCACGTACACCTAGTGTGATGAAATGTGTTAACGTTCTTAATTAATCGCTAGTAAATAAAGTAAATTATTTAAGAAAATGTTTTGAAACACATTAACTTGAATTCTTTAAGAAAAGGTTTTGAAAGCAAATACACGGTTTATTACTAGTAGCAGCTCTTTCATTACCGTGAGCTTCGCCATTCTGAAGGATCATACCGGTGTGTTCTGAGGACGTGTACTCAGCCAGGTTGCTCTAACACTCACAGACGTGTGGATGAGGTTTGAACCATGTCAGAGGTACGACAGACGTCAAACCATTGCACGTTAATCGCTGTCCTATAGGAACTTCTTCAGCGAATCAAAAACCTGGAAATCACTAGGGGCGAGGTCCAACATGTATGATGCGTGGTCCAGACTCTCCCAGTGAAATGACTGGAGCTTGTCAGCGGTCCTGAATGCTACACGTGGCCTTTTTGAGGAGGATAACCACGTTCTCTACATAGAGAATCACTCGACGTTTCTTCCGTATGGCAGCCAGCAGTCATGACAGTGCGGAACCGTAACTGTCGACATCGATAGTTGGACCTAGTGGCATGAAAGCCAGCAGGAGCGGTCCAAAATAGTCCCAGAAGTCCGTTGATATCACTTTTCCAGCTGACGGCGCTGAGCGGAAACTTTTGTTTTTTTCCACAGACGAACTCCAATGTTTCCACATCATGTTCTGCTGCTTCGACTCTGGCGTGAAATGCAGTATCCGCATTTCATCGCCTGTAACAATCCGGCCCAGGAAACTGTCACTCATACGGCGTCTTCAACAACTGACGACAGCGCCGCGCCATGGAGCAACCAGCAGATAAGGCTAGTCTGCTACAAGAAAGATCCACCGCTGGGAATAGATACGTTGACTTCGCATTTACAGAAGCAGTTTGGCAGAAAAAATAAGGGCAAAGGCTTTCTTATTCACCCTCGAAATTATCTCTGTTTTCCGAAACAGAGCCGGCCGCTGTGGCCGAGTGGTTGTAGGCGCTTCAATCCAGAACAGCGTGCGGCTGCTACGGTCGCAGTTTCGATTCCTGCCTCGGGCTTGGATGTGAGTGATGTCCTTAGGTTAGTTAAGTTTAAGTAATTCCAAGTCTAGGGGACTCATGACCTCAGATGTTATGTCCCATAATGCTTAGAGCCATTTGAACCATTTGAACCGAAACAGAATTTGGCGTGCAATCTGGGCTACCCACCCCGCGACCACTCTTAGCGGATCTTGCTGCCCGTCGAAGCCCACCTGTAACAATGCCCTCGCCCTTTCGTTGGTCACCTCCGAGAATCTGATCTGCAAGTGGTATCTTTTCCTCGCGGCATCCATCCTGTTCAGCATAGAGACCCTAGCACACAGAATTCCACGGCTCAGGAACTTTTATTTGCACTGACGAGACAAAACATCATGCCCAGCTGCTCAATGGCGTTTTCGTCCACCTTCTGAACTCAATACAGTAGTTATTTTGAGTGGCATGGATACGACAAGTCCTTGGTAGGTTTTTCCAGGTGTATGGTATCGGATGTCTACACATAGGTCACGTAATACCTGTAAAATACTAGCCAGTCGTTTGTCGGTGCGTAACAGGCGTCAAATAGTGCTCCATATGTGTTCTGTCAGGTTCATATCAGAGTCGCCAAAGTATCAACATTAGTTTACTATCATGCTCACCGTAGCGCTGTAGTTCTGTCTTTATGAACAGACATTGTGTCCAAAGCTGTCATCGCTTTTATGGAAGACACCAAACATGAAGAAATGCAGGTAGTTAGCAATAATGTTTACTCTGACTCAAATCTGTAACACATCGCCAGCTACCCTGTTTTACAGAATGGGCGCGTCTCCGACTACCACGATATGTGATGGGGTGTGGACGACAGACACTTTATCACATACTTGTGGTTTCACCGCCCTTAAACCACATTCTGTTCACATTTACAACAGTAGCATGCGAACAGTCGACCATCTTCACCGTTTCCGAGAAGATCGTCTCCAGGCGCCGGGCCATAACTGTTTGCCCTTTGTTAATGTCGCTTACGCCAGTGCATTTCCGTATTTGCGGCCATATCGTCGCTGGGATGATTCTCGATTCGTCTCTGCTCCGCTTTCAAAGCGACACTCTGTTGCCCCTACCTATGAGTTTTATGCAACCCCCAGTGCCTTCAAAAACTGCACACGAGATTTTCACATTCTCTTGCTCAGCATACATTAACTGTTAGTTAGATAGAAAAAAAAAGGAATAGGAACTTTCTGTGGGAAATGTAATGTAGTTAAAATGTGTATTGGGATGCATTTCCTCTGGAGGCTATGGTTTTCAAGTTATTAGAGAAAAACGGGTTTCCAGGTCACTTTTGTACGTTTTTCTTGAAGAACTCGCCAACTGTAGCCTCCAGTGGAAATGTACCCCAATAAAAAATTTAACTACATTAAATATCCTACTAAAGGGCCCTGCTTATTTTTACTGTAGTACTAATAGTTTGCACATAGCGAGTGAGAGAATACGAAAATCTCGCATATGGTTTTTGAAGGCATTGTGGATTGCACAGGAGCCATAGGTTGAGACAACTGAATCAGCCTCTACACTTCCTTTACCGTGTCACATGCCCGCACCGACACCGGGTGGCATTCAGCCTCGTTTTGGATATAGCGTTGTCGTTCATCAGCGTATTTTTGAAAATGAACTAAAGCATCCCACTAGCTGACAGTGTAGTTTTGACATGGTGGCCGTGGAAATTTTCTCGCGTGGCCGATAATTACATGGAGTAGAATGGGACCTCTCTGCTACTGACTCTTACTAGCGAGCTAAACAAGGGTATAATGTCGGCTATTGTGCATCAGTTGGTTCGCCCACAGTTCTCTTCAGATGATGTGTACGTTAGGTAGGACAGTAAACGACCCATCTGCTTCCGAATTGTGTCAAAACTGTTTGAGGAACTTCTTCCAGATATGAAGGCACAGGTGTTGTTCCTCACTCTACTTGACGTCAGCCCTGTTCAGCACATTTATTGCGCCATCAGGTAAGATGTGCACCTCTCGGATCTCAGCAGTGGAGTACGAATAGTTTTTTTTGTTTGGGGTGGTGGGAGTGAATGGTAAGAAATATATTCACCGATTTCGTTTAGTATGAGTTAGGCAAGCAATTTTCATCAAAATCCATAATAATCCTCTATCTGATAGTGTGGACAGGTGTGTTAGACAGTTGGTGCTACATTGTTCTACGAAGAGAAACAATTCATTAATATTAAAAACCGTAAATATGGTCGACGTTTATACGTTCTGCTTATTGGAAGCGAGACAAAATATTTTTTTTTTCAAACTATTAAAATTTTCTAAAGGACCGTTTTGGTAGGCGCATTGGCTGCTAGCAGTTCGTTTATTACAAGGTGACTTAATTGCTTCCTCAGCTGTATACATATAACTAATTTGACTCTGGCTTGTTAAAATACACTGTTTCCCAACGTTCGGATGGTATTAGAATTGACAGAACTACATAAACTGGTTGGTTACAAGATGAAACATCAAAAATTTCAGTGGGTAGCAGGCGCAGGCAGTGTACACGGGCACTGTGAGCCACAGGTGTGAACCTTTGATGAAAAATCAAGAGATGTCCACAGAAGACAAGTGGTGTAGGCTTGAATGTACCCGGTGGGAAGCCCATGCCATCTAACAGACCAACTGACGTAATGATATAGAAATCGATGGCGCCGACAGTGGATGCCCTAACCGTGAAACCGTATGTTCTTGGAAACAGTTACGTTTTTCTAATTTTGAAAAAGACATCAGATTGCTTGCTTGAAAAATAGTTCTACTTTGAGACGACTTACGAACACGAATTTAAATTTACGTTAGAGAGGAATATCAATCGGCCAGAGATGAATGTTTTATTATTTTCTTTTGTTAAAGAAGACAGTCTTTTGTTTCCTTTTAGACTCCAAACATTTACATGTAATTTACAAACTTAGCATCCTTTCCATAGTTTGGGAAACAAATTCTTTCACTTCAATTTTCCCCACTCTGTTCAAATGGTTCAAATGGCTCTGAGCACTATGGGACTCAACTGCTGAGGTCATTAGTCCCCTAGAACTTAGAACTAGTTAAACCTAACTAACCTAAGGACATCACAAACATCCATGCCCGAGGCAGGATTCGAACCTGCGACCGTAGCGGTCTTGCGGTTCCAGACTGCAGCGCCTTTAACCGCATGGCCACTTCGGCCGGCCCCCACTCTGTGATGATGAACATGAGGGAGGAGTGGACCAGTGAGTCTCGACTACGTCACCGTTGATCTGGGTAAGTTTTAAGACGTCACAAGGTGCAGATTAACCTCTTAGAGGATGCTGGTGATACTGGAACTATCGTTATCAATAGGACGAAGCAAATAACTTCCTCAAACATGTCTTTAACCATACCACAAAAATGGCTCTGAGCACTATGCGACGTAACTTCTGAGGTCATCAATCGACAAGAACTTAGTACTAATTAAACCTAACTAACCTAAGGACATCACACACATCCATGACCGAGGCAGGATTCGAACCTGCGACCGTAGCGGTCGCTCGGCTCCAGTCTGTAGCGCCTAGAACCGCACGGCCACTCCGGCCGGCAACTATACCACGTTCACCAATAACTTGTTTTTCAGTAGGGGATACATTAAATGGTTGTACTCCAGTCGTAATGGTTGGCAGCATTTCGAGTTCTACATGAAGCCAGTACAGGTTATATCTGTTGGAGGACGTAACACGTATCTCTTAAAGATGGGAGAGTCGCTTTACATTCTCTTGATTGCATCTTCGATCAGTCTCATTCAGAAAGAGATCTAGAATTTCAAAGAAATCTTTCTTAAATTCTCGCTCATGAGAGAATTCTTTCAGGAATAGACGATCCTTCAATCTCGCTAATATTTTTCTTGACCTTGAGATGTTTAGATCTTTCTGGCTTAGGCGCTTAGAACTATTAGACACACAGCACACTGACGCTAACACATACACACAGGTACATGCATCACGCGCAGACACTAAATTTCCGTTTTCGACACGGTCAGTTGATGACATTATCTAAGAAATAAATCGAAATAGTCCCGACCGCTGATTACTATTTTCGAGATTTTTCCTCTTGCTTATAACGCGAATGCCGGAACAGGAAGTCCCCTGCCAAATATTCCCAAATGGGACTCCCTCTGCCCTCCTGTCAGCCTGCTGGCACGTTTGGCTGGAAAGAACCGCGGCTTTTTAGTGCGACGGTCCTCAAGCAGTAAGTTCTGCTCCTTGGAGTGGAGAGTGTAAAGTGAAGAAAAAAGTGTTTAAAATATTCTTTGGCGTTTTATAACAGCGTATCAAATGCTTTCGCACTCCTAACATTCACAAGAGCTGCTTTTAGAACCTTCACACAACGTTTCTCTCCAGCTGTATTAAAGTTTAGATTCAGCAGAGTTTACGCCAGTAATTTTCATAGTCCAGATACTTCAGTAATGATTTCCACACGTCGCGCGGAGTGACCGCGCGGTTTAGGGCGTCATGTCACGGACTGCGCGGCCTCTACTGCTTGAGGTTCAAGTTCTCCCTCGGGCATGGGTGTGTGTGTTGTTCTTAGCATAGGTTAGTTTAAGTAGTGTGTAAGTCTAGGGACCGATGATCTAAGCAGTTTGGTCCCTTAGGGATTCACACACATTTGAACATTGCCGCACAATAAAAGGTCTCTAACTTTTCGAGCCGCTTCGTGTAGCCATGCAGGACTGACCATCTTTCGCCTGTAATTAAGGTCTATGCCGCACGTGGCTCGGTGGTTCAATAATGAACTGTGTTCACTGAATTATGTTTAAGTAAATCTGATTCGTTCCGGTAATGTTAAGAACAGTTCAGCCTTTGGTGATTATTTGACCCTACCATCGTTAAGAATTTTTTGTCTGAAATATTTTTGGTTGCAAAAAAAATTATGGGTAAAGTTTCGATGCCCGGCTGGGTATATTAATCCTTATGACGGAGGAGGGCAAGGGCTTACCGCCACCAATAGCGCGAAGCCTAGTGAAACAGTGTGATGGTCAAGGTACGTTGAAGACAACTTTGTTATTGCTGTGAACCTATCATCCCTCTGATTGATTGTAATGACCGAATAGAATCTTCAGTATACTTGAAGCGCTTGAATCACAAATGATATAAACTAGTCGCGCAAGAAAGTAATAAATTGAACATGGAGTATGGTAAATTAGAGTCCAAAAAACAAAATAACAAAATTAGAATCAAACACAATTGTGAAAATTAATCGGATTTCAAAATGAGTCGGTTTTCAAATTTCGATTCTAATGAAAGAACATCTACATACATGTTTCAGTTGGAAGCAGACTGTCGTTTATCTTTAATCAGAGCTTCAAAGTCGGGTTCGATTGAGCTCAATTTATCTCTCAAGTTATTATTAAAATTAAGTCTATTTCTGTATTTATTTTTAATGTACACCAGCTCAGAAAACCCACTTTCACACACGTAAGTAGCAACAAATAGCACCAAAAATCGGACTGCTTGCTTAAAAAGAGAAATGTTTTCTGTTTTTGTTCCCATTAAAAAAACAGTTTTATTTTTGTAAACGTCTTCCATTGGAGTGTTACTAGTCATGTTGGTGATTACTTCTTGCGGTATTTTTTCTGAAAGTGGATTTCTCATCCAGTTCTTCGGAAAAGTAATTTTCAAACACTTTTGTATAATTATGTATAATAATATCTCGAACTAAATAGTTCGTAGTAGCTAGTTTATTGTCTTCTAAAAATGATGTAAGAGTAAGGAATGCGAAAACATATAGTTCAGTACTTTTGAACTATAAAAGTCAATTTTCTATTAAAAAACGATAGTTTTCTAGCTGCTAAGAACAGTTGTGCCTCGTCCTTGTAGGCCCAAATTAAAAATGTGAAACCTGTAAAAGACACGAGTTAAAAAGGCGATTCTTCAGAACCACTTACCATCAGAAAAGAAATTGTTCATGTCATTGTTTTCGTCACCGAGAAACATAATAAACCTCGGACCTCAGTTCGAATACACGGTTTAAAATCTTGCTGCGATAGAATCATCCTACTTCTTTGTGAGGAAGCAAGCTGTTAAATTTACCCCCTGTATCTTCAAACAATAGCATGAATTGCCCTGAGTTTAGAGCCCTTGAGTTGAAGTTTATACCCTTTACAGTGTCTGTCAAAATAATATGAAGACTCGCGGGCATATCCTTACAAGTCAATGTTTCTCGGTGTATCGTACAGTGTGCTCTTAGAGAATCAGGTGTAGCTTACTTTACTTTTGCTACCAGCCTTGTTAAGGGACCATCTGTGCAAATACCGACACTTTTTTGCCAAGGAAGGAATACCTGCTTTTTACAAATAAAGATCAATGATACTGAAAATGTTTTCTACTGTAGCAAGTGACTCAAGCGATTTGCAAAATAAAACCCATCCCTTATATCTTCGTGGTGGACAAAAAAATACAAAAAGGAGGAACTACGCCATATTTGTGACATCGGTACTATCACCTAGTTGAAGAGCGAATTAAGTGCACTCTTGCACCTGCAATAACAACGTTTCTATCGAAGAAACGCTGTTATTGCAGGTGCACACATCTTCAATTCTTCTTTTTACCATGTTGTGGGTAAATTTTTTGTTTTTTGGTCTATTTTTGCCTCAAAACTGCTTGAACCATATCTCTAGCCGCGGTCGGTAAGAGGGACTCACCAAGTGTGTGACGTTTTCTTCCTTTGCAAATCTAAAACTAACCAAGTATGAGGCTTTTATCAAGCTAGTATCAGTGATGACAAAATTTGCCCTGCATTTCGATTTCTCCCGACAGAATGCAGATTTCCTTTGAAAAAAGTCAATGGGTTTACCATCTAGCTCACAGCGCTTTGAAATTTGATAACCTTTTGATGAAGGGGGCTTCATGCTTTGCTTTGAAAGTGTTTCTAAGCATACCACGCGTTGGGGAACCGGGTTTTCACTCTAAAACCAAACTAACTAATTTTCAGGATACTTGCTGTTAGGTGTTATTTTAAGTTTTATAACTGCATTCTTGGATGTAGAAATAGGTTCCTGGCTTAAAAATCCGTTCATGGTTAACTTAAAACAGAATTACGTGTAAATCATAATTAAGTTAACTTCAGATCATAGTTATAGTAGTCAAGAATCAACGTGTTGTAAAACGCACAATCTGGTTCCAGATGCAAGAAGCTCTTTCCTCATTACGATGCCATTTAATATAACGACCAGCAAAGCGACATTAACCATTCACTGCCTAATGACTGCTGCAGCGCAGAAATTCGTACATGTCTGAAGTTGGAAATAGTTGCAAAGGGCCAAGAAAACTTTCGAATAACCGCCGACAAGAGCCTCTCAAAATATCTTCAACGTCAAAACAAATGAATCATTCCCTGCCAATGCAGCGAAAACTGATGAAGGGACGGGTGTGGAGGGTACAGTACGATCTTCCTGCGTACGTTTCGAAGCAAACATTCCGTCGTAAATCCGTTTTTTATGTTGTACAGATGCTTCTTTTATCAATCAGTGTTATTTCTATTATTTTACTTTAAAACTAGGTAATATAAGAGAGTAATTGTAATTATATCGGTACGTGTTTTGTTTACTTGTAAACGTACCACCTGTAAACGTACCCAGTCATAATCCATATGGGATGGCCGTATGTACGGGGAACTATTGGAAATCCTATATTCCATTGCGATGACATCGTGTCTCGTATTCCCCAGGCAGAAGAACTCGGTGCACAGTATGTACTAGCCCACGATTATTTTTCATGTAACCTTGTAACGGCGTCACCATGCCACGGATCATAGCGCTGTCAGGATACCATTAAGTGTACAGTTTCTCTCCAAGTTAACGTTGTGTGGATAAGTACTCCAAGGTATTTTACGGTAAATGCTGTTTCCAGCGGTTAGTCATTAATAGTGGAGCTGTGCAGTAGTGGATTTCTTCTACTATGCATGTACAATATTTTACATTTATTTACGTTTAATGTCAACTGCCAGAGCCTACACCATTCGTCGACTCTCTGGAGCTCATTCTGCAAATCGTTACTATCTTTGCTACAGGCAACAGTATCATCTGCGAATAGCCTTAGAGAGCATCTACCAGATCATTTATATATATTGTAAACAATAACGGTCCGTCCCTGGGGAACTCCAGAAATTGCTTTTACGTCTGTCGATTTTGTTCCGTTAAGAGGGACGTGTTGAACCCTGCTCCGATAATCGATAATCTCGTATTTTTTACGCTAAAAGGCAGTGCGGGACGGTGTCATATGCCTTCCTGAAGTCAAGGCACACGGCATCAACATGATAGACATATGGATAACCGCAAAGGTAAGAGATGTCGACTCTTGGAAACCAAGGTCGTATGTTCGCCAATAGAAGCGATCTAATTGAGGCCAAGGCGGAGGGGCGGGGGGGGGGGGGGGATTTGCATCACAGTTCTATCTTCTTTATAGTAGAGCTGATCACCTCCATTAGAAGACTAACGTACAGCTGGAAGGTGTCGTCTGTTGTTTTCTCGATATCCCAGTTTTATGCCGTTAATACGGCTGCATGAATCAGATAGCGCAAGCAAGTTGCAGACTGTTACATGTGTTGCTACACACGACAGTTTTTAAGTGTTACAATTCTACCATGGAGTTCCCAGGATATGACATAGTGCAACATTTGTATAACAGAATTTTTGAGAACATCACTTCTCTGAGCCAAATGATGGTGACTCTGCCCACGCAGATATATCCGTATGACTTGTTTATTGTGCTTACTTTTGTACTTCCGCGATAAGAGCTGCATGGTGATGAGTAGGGCACAGGAATGGTAATAACTCTTTCAATTCGGCTTTTAGGCACTTCCGAAGCAAGAAAGGCATGCTCGCTTCGACTATGCTAATTTCAGAGCGTGCGCTTCGAAACACACAATGCCACGGAAGGCAAGCAGAATACGTTTCTCGTCCAAAGAGAAATGCTTGATATAACATGTCTGATTCCTGCAAACAGGAAAGGGCCCTCATTCAGTTACAAACAATTTTCCGAATTTGGACACGAAAACTTTTGTCCCTCTTCCTTCTCGGGAAACAGAAATTCAATCTGACTGTGGTAGCTCTCGCCCAGCCTCCGAATATGAATTTAGCGCTGTATCGGAATTCCGTCCTGGCGTAAACCGTTCCTTGCAAACGATCTCGCTAACAATATTCGCGTGCGAATTATAACTTCTCCTCCCTACAGAATACTCCATTTGAATCACGTTGTCGTTCTTCCCTATCCACTATCACCTCTTTTTTTATTTCTCAGAAGCGCTAGCGAATGTCTGAAACGAATCGCAGCCACTCCACATTGTAAATGTACAAAGAGTGAGACGGTGAATATCTGATTAAAACATTGAACTCGTGGGTAGGAGAACTGGGCTGTACATACCCGCTTACTAACTTGCTAAAGAAATGAATGTGGTGTACCTACGTTGAATTTTCCTGGCAGATTAAAACTGTGTGCCGGACCGAGACTCGAACTCGGGACCCTTTCCTTCTCGAGCAAGTGTTCTACTATTTTTTTCTTTTTTGCTGATCTCATTTTGTTCGTTACATTTGTGCGGGGCGGACGTACCATGACACCTGTTCAAGTCCATTGTTGATCTGTTCACTCAGTTTCTTGTTACACAGGGCAGCTAACCGTCTGACCGAACACGCTGAGCTACCGTGCCGGCATTGAATGTGTTACACAAGCACGACTCACGAGCCGTTCTCACAGCTTTAATTCTGCCAATACCTCGTATCCTACCTTCCAAACTTCACAGAAGCTCTTCTGCAAAGGTCCTGAGTTCGAGTCTCTGTCCGGCACACAGTTTTAACCTGCCAGAAAGAGTGAAAATCTCATAAAAATTATTCACAATATATTTTGTTTTTTAAAAAATGTCAGCACAATAGATTCACTAAATAATTTTCTTACAGAAGAGCAACTGAACTTCTCCGACAGTCTGTATGCGTTACAGTCTTTCAGGATATAAAGAATACACAGGACAATGTTGATATTTCTATATTGCAACAACTCCATGTGATCCACGTATTCTATAGATAATACAAAGTGATGCTCTCATTTACTAAATCACGGAATTTTATGATTAAGCACTACAGAAGGACAACTTATGCTCAGAATCCATGAATGTTTCACACAAGAGGAACGTTTAAATCCATTACAATCTAGCATAAACTTAAGGGATACTGCTAAACGATTATCTTAACTAGTAATCGTTCTACAGTAAGCGGACGACTTAGTGATACCTGCTAAGAATAAAAACCGGGACTGTGCCTTGGACTAAGTGCAAAGAAATGTTGACATTGTGGTAAATGGATCGGGATAGGTATGGATGTGATGCCCGATAAATGCCGTAGGGCTGTCTTTACTGGATACTGCAGAGGCAGTTCCATTGCTGATTAATAACCACTGTATTTAAGCACCTACTCATGATAAATTTCTGGGTATGCTGCTACACATTCGACTGATATGGCATAGACGTATCAACAAAGGTGCGTAAGAGAATTAACATCCTAGAAGCACTGTCCTGCACTGACCACGGAACTTACACCAGGACCATCTTATATCTGTACATGCGGTTAGTAAGGAACGAGATGGAATATGGCTGGATATAATATAACTCCAATCCCACGCACTGTTCAAGATTCTAGACCATATTCAGTCAGTAGCTCTGCGTATTTTTGGAGGTTGAATTAAAACTACACCCACGTCTGCTACGCAAGCGAAATTGGCAAATGATCCCCACTGGTTAGAAGATGTAACCTCATCCATGTTGAGGGTCAGATTCTCTATCAGTCGTTAGAAGGATAACTAAAGCGAAATTGGCAAATGATCCCCACTGGTTAGAAGATGTAACCTCATCCATGTTGAGGGTCAGATTCTCTATCAGTCGTTAGAAGGATAACTAAATCTGATACAGAATAAGGCACACGGGATGAAGAAACCCAAGACGCTATAATCGGCATCATACACACGATCCAGTTACATTAATCTGACCACTGCCTGTCTTGGACGTTAACGTGAAATGGGTACTCACGAACGGAAGGTGGCAGAAGTAGCACTGGGGGGGGGGGGGGGGGAGGGGGAAGGGGGGAGGGGGAGGGGGGGAAGGATATATAAATCGTGTGTGGGGAAGCAGTGCAGAAATGGAGCGATTCATCTGACATACAAAAAGGTATGATCATTGGCTTTCGTGTCATGGGTAGAAGCATATCCGAAATAGTTAAGTTTGTGAACTGTTCGCCTGCTGCCGTGCTTAAAGTATAGTGTTTGTGGTAAAATCGCGCTGTCCAAAACTGACACCAAGGCAACTGTGGTCCACCAAGGGCCACAGATGACCGGGGTGAAAGGTGGCAGCAGAAATGTGTACGGACGAATAGACGTGCAACTGTTGAGCAACTGACCGCTCAGATTCATACATACTGACTGCTGTTCATCCACGACAAAGGCTGGAATTTACGTGCCGGTACCGTATCTGGACGTCCAGATGGTAGTTTGCGTGTAAGACGTGAAATGCCTGAAAGCAAACACCTTGCAAAAAGGAGGGAGCGTTATGATCCGGGGAATGTTTTCGTAGGATTCCCTAGGTGGTCTTGTCATTATGGAACGCACAATGGATCAACACACGTATGCACCTTGAACTGTGAATTTACTTTCAAAATCTTTTCGTAAGGAATTTACTTTATTTAAGAGCGATTCATCAAGAACATTAACACATTTAATCACACTAATTGAGCCTGGAAGTCGTTGCCAGGGAGTAACTGATGAAAATGAAATTACCTTTAACAAATGGGAATTTTATTCATAAAAGCCTTTTCAAAAACAGATTTGAAAGTTATAAACAGAAAAGCACTCTCGAAATACCAAGTTACAATTTTATTTAGAGGCAGAAGGAACAATATTGACAGTATGAGCCTTCGGGCTGAGAAGCTTGCCGCTCCCTTTCAACACGGCCGTAGTCACGACCGCTCACAACAACCTCTGAAAGGCTATACTGGTGCAAATCTGCAACACACCTGATTACTTTAAACTAAAAATTTAACAACTCACACAAACACATTAACTATGCACCCCGTAAAAGGGATAGAAATGGTACAAACACTCACACTAAGAAATTATTTGCCACCGAATGTGCAATTTGTTTTTAAAAGGACTCTTACGGTGGAAGGCTGGCAACTTTATGAAAATGACTATTTAAATAAAACCCATGAAATTCAGACTTACATAAAATGTCTAACATGCTCCACATTGCACATATACCGCCTCGCAAGATGATAGGCAAGATAAAAACATATTTCAGGAATTCGGCTCTGGCTCTGAGCACTATGGGACTTAACATCAATGGTCAGCAGTCCCCTAGAACTTAGAACTACTTAAACCTAACTAACCTAAGGACAGCACACAACACCCAGTCATCACGAGGCAGAGAAAATCCCTGACCCCGCCGGGAATCGAACTCGGGAACCCGGGCGTGGGAAGCTAGAACGCTACCGCACAACCACGAGATGCGGACAGGAATTAGGCCTTTACACCTTAATTCTATAAATTCGTTAACACCGAATCCGACAAACATGACAGAGGCAGCTATTAACGTATGGCAGATGGACAGGGGGATTACTGAACAACCCGAACCGCAGATTGCTATAAACCTCCCCAACTCTAGAAGGGAAAAACGAACAACCCAAATCACAAATAACCAAACGGAGAAGAATGGTGGGACGACCCGAAAACAAAGCTGCTGGTGACCTCACCAAGAAAACAAGTAGAATTTAACAAGTAAATTA
Organism: Schistocerca piceifrons; assembly: GCF_021461385.2. Lineage (NCBI taxonomy): Eukaryota > Metazoa > Arthropoda > Insecta > Orthoptera > Acrididae > Schistocerca > Schistocerca piceifrons. The sequence goes on from NC_060144.1 coordinate 139,257,156, forward strand.
AACAACATGTCTCCAATCACTTAACTTCTAATAAACTGCGATTCCTGGCGAAGACCTGGCGCAGCACCCCCAACGGTCTGCCGAACCGTCCGCTACCAGCCACTTCAACGGACGCAGGAAGGCGCGCCCATCTCCCGTCTCACGGCGTCGCAGCTCGCACCGGCCAGCCCGATGTCGTGGTTTGACTCCTGTTGATCTCGTGTCGGCCGCGAAGCCACTACCCCTGGCTATACGGCGCGGCTCACTCGCTGCCACATGGCGACCTCGCTTGCGCCGACGCTCAAGATGGACAAGTCATCTTGTGTCTCAGTGCACGACCGACCAACCGATCGATCCAATCGGTCTTAAAGGTCGATCCGAACGACAGACACCCTGGCACTCCAGATGGCAGACCGACATTGACTAAGCGATTCACTCGGTCGGACCCTCCCCTGCAGAGAAAACATGCCCTCAGGCTACCCGACTGGGAAGAGACCGACCTACTGATCAATCCAACCGCCAATGTCCATCGCCTGAACAAACTCGAGCAGACTGGCGGGCTAACACACACTAGCACCCGGACGACAGACAGACACTGACTGCCTCACACTGACCCGGCTGACCAACTGACCGACTCGCCGAGACTGACAGACTCAGACTGACTCCCCGCCGAGCTTACAGCGCCCCTCAAATGCACGTGAACAGGCAACCTTTGTTTGCCCGCGAAAGGCAAAGGTCCCGAGTTCGAATCTCAGTACGGCTCACAGTTTTAATCTGCCAGGAAGTTTCATATCAGCGCACACTCGGCTGCAGAGTGAAAACTTCATTCTGGAGTTCATGCTGATAGACAGTGGGGAAAGATAGTAAAACAGGGTAAGTCGAGGAATTTTGGTATTAATAAACAACAAGCGGAAAACGGTCCCCACATCCCACAGATATGCAAATGAGAGATTTAACGTCGAAAGAAGGTGTCTCATTTTGATTGGTCTGTATGTATCAGAGGAAGGAAGGGAGGAAGATACAGAGGTTCAAAAATAGTTCAAAGGGCTCTGAGCACTATGGGACTTAACTTCTGAGGTCATCAGTCCCCTAGAACTTAGAACTACTTAAACCTAACAACCTAAGGACATCACACACATTCATTCCCGAGGCAGGATTCGAACCTGCGACCGTAGCAGTCGTGCGGTTCCGGACTGAAGTGCCTAGAACAGCTCGGCCGGTAGAGAGCTGTTCTGTCATACACTGCGGGCAGAAACAGACCAAACTAATACAGCAGTCTATTTAATTATGGCAGGAGATTTAAATATAGGATTAGAAATATGGGCATAGAAAACGTGGTATCAAAATATGGAGAAGCACCCCTAAACAGTAATGGAATAAGAGAATTCTGTAGCTATAAGAAACTGAAGATCACAAGTTCTTTTTCCGAAGAAAAAGAAATATGCAAATATTCGCGGAATGCCAGAGAGCCCAGTAACAGACTATTATAATAATCGATGAAAGTACCACATGGTTGATTCAAGATACTCGCGTCTACAGGGAAAGCGACATATCTGCAGATCGCTTTCTGATTGTTAGCAATATGAATGTTTTGAAAAGGTGGAAGAGAAACAGTACAAAGGAGAAAAAAAGGAAAGACAGAAGTTTGAGATAGATACTACAGGATTTCAGTATAAGAGATATTTATTAATGGCGACTGACTAAATACACGTTAGAAGTAGCGAAAGCAGAACACATAGATACAGAATGGATCAACATTAGACAAGGCGTCATAAGAAGAGCTACGGAAGTATTGGGAAATAGTAGAACTAAAAAATTAATCATCTCCCTCCTCAGCAGTTTCCGAATTTTATTATTAAACCACAGTGGGCCTTTTTCGTCCATAACCCACTTACACGCCACGTGCTCCACCAGGCTGCGATTTACAATCCGTGTAAACTTTGCCCGTAACTCCTCTACGTCCAACATACTGGAGTTATCTGAGGTCGATTCATGCTATAAGAGGGATACTACTTATAGGGATTTGCTCTTTCTAGAAAATAAACTCTCCTAGCCTTCTTGATGGATTTATTAACCTTAACCATCGTTGCTGAGATGAAATCACGATCATTAATCCCTGTCTCTAAACTGTCGCCGTCGATTAGGCCTGGCGTGTTTCAAGCTACAAGGTCCTAAATATTTTCATTGCGTGTGGGCTGTCGAACTAGCTATTCAAGACACGTTTTCGGAAAACGTGCAAAAGTACTTTTCAAGACTGCCTGTCCGTACCTGCAACAAATCCTTAGTCATTCCAGTCTACCTGGTAGGTTCATGTCGCCTCCAACTAACGTTTCACAATCTAGGTATTTTCGCGGTAATAAGCGCGTTGTCAAACTAAAATTATCACCAAGGAATCGGGTATCCGGTAAATGCATCCCACAATTAATCTGAGTTCACCCTAACCTGTCACACGCGTCCAGACAACTTCACGATCACATTCAGTTTCGACGTCGATAGACATTATTCTTATCGACTGCAATGACACTCTCCCTCCTATGGCGTCTAACCCCATTCTGCTTTATTGCATATTCGTATGACGGTTGTCATTGGGGGAAGTGGCAACAAAACGACTATTCACGTTGGTGTGTAGAATATATGAGTCTGGCAATATACCATCTGACTTTCGGAAAAGCATCATCCACACAATTCCGAAGACGGCAAGAGCTGACAAGTGCGAGAATTATCGCACAATCAGCTTAACAGCTCATGCATGGAAGCCGCTTACAAGAATAATATACAGAAGAATGGAAAAGAAAATTGAGAATGCGCTAGGTGACGATCAGTTTGGCTTTAGGAAAAGTAAAGGGACGAGAGAGGCAATTTACGGCTAATAATGGAAGCAAGGCTAAAGAAAAATCAAGACACTTTCATAGGATTTGTCGACCTGGTGCAAGATTCTGAAAAAAGTAGGGGTAAGCTATAGGGAGAGACGGGTCATATACAATAAGTACAACAACCAAGAGGGAATAATAAGAGTGGACGATCAAGAACGAAGTGCTCGTATTAAGAAGGTTGTAAGACAAGGCTGTAGCCTTTCGTCCTTACTCTTCAATCTGTACATCGAGGAAGCAATGATTGAAATAAAAGAAAGGTTCAGGAGTGGAATTAAAATACAAGGTGAAAGGATATCAATGATGCGATTCGCTGATGACATTGCTATCCTGAGTGAAAGTGAAGAAGAATTAAATGATCTGCTGAACGGAATGAACAGTCTAATGAGTACACAGTATGGTTTGAGAGTAAATCGGAGAAAGACGAAGGTAATGAGAAGTAGTAGAAATGAGAACAGCGAGAAACTTAACATCAGGATTGATGGTCACGAAGTCAATGAAGTTAAGGAATTCTGCTACCAAGGCGGTAAAACAACCAATGACGGACGGAGCAAGGAGGACATCAAAAGCAGACTCGCTATGGCAAAAAAGGCATTTCTGGCCAAGAGAAGTCTACTAATATCAAATACCGGCCTTAATTTGAGGAAGAAATTTCTGAGGACGTACGTCTGGAGTACAGCACTGTATGGTAGTGAAAAATGGGCTGTGGGAAAACCGGAACAGAAGAGAATCGAAGCATTTGAGATGTGGTGCTATAGACGAATGTTGAAAATTAGGTGGACTGATAAGGTAAGGTAAGGTAAGGAATGAGGAGGTTCTACGCAGAATCGGCGAGGAAAGGAATATGTAGAAAACACTGATAAGGAGAAGGGACAGGATGATAGGACATCTGCTAAGACATGAGAGAATGACTTCCATGGTACTAGAGGGAGCTGTAGAGGGCAAAAACTGTAGGGGAAGACAGAGATTGGAACACGTCAAGCAAATAATCGAGGACGTAGGTTGCAAGTGCTACTCTGAGATGAAGAGGTTAGCACAGGAAAGGAATACGTGGCGGGACGCATCAAACCAGTCAGTAGACTGATGACAAAAAAAAAAAAAAAAAAAAAAAAAAAAAATGACGGTTGTGGGATCCCGACCAACGCGAGATATAGTATTGCGGAGCTATAAACGGCAGTCTCAACGGGACACGATCCTGCAGCAGTCGAATTCCGTCACCTGCTGGAAGAAGTTTTCCCTCCTTTCACAAGCAATAACATAATCATCTCTCAAATAACCCATATTCAAACACTTTTTCTGAATGAGACATCCGTTGCTAATCTTTCCTTACACAGGGTGTCTCAAACCTTTTGTGTCAAATTAAAACAGATGATAGTGGATCCACAACCGATTATTCTGAGATGTAGAGCCGGCCGAAGTGGCCAAGCGGTTCTAGGCGCTACAGTCCGGAACCGCGCGACCGCTACGGTCGCAGGTTCGAATCCTGCCTCGGGCATGGATGTGTGTGACGTCCTTAGGTTAGTTAGGTTTAAGTAGTTCTAAGTTCTAGGGGACTTACGACCTCAGCAGTTGAGTCCCATAGTGCTCAGAGCCATTTGAACCATTTGAGATGGAGAACCAATTGCAGCTTTACTTCTGCCAGTACCTAGTCTCCTACCTTCCATACATTACAGAAGCTCTCCTGCGAACCTTGCAGATCTAGCACTCCTGAAAGAAAGGATATTGCGGAGACATGGCTTAGCCACAGTCTTGGTGATGTTCAAGTCTCGGTCCGGCACACAGCTTTAATCTGCCAACAAGTTTCATATCAGCACACACTCCGCTGCAGAGTGAAAATCTCATTTTGTAGAACCAATTGTCGGAATTGTATATTTGTTCTTTTATGGACGTAAACAGCGCACATCGTATACTAACGACGTAGCTCACAGTAATTGTTCAAAGCAACGACAGCCATACATATATCGCAACGGCGTATACTGCTCTGAAGCACTCTTACAAAAATTCCGTGCGTCTTTTGTGCACTGAAAGTGGCAGCGGGTGATGAACAGCATACACCCCTGACCACCGCACACATGTACTGCACACGTGCGTCATGTGACGACTGCATGCATCGCACCGGCGCATTAACTTCTGCTGCACGTATAACACTATCCGTGGTGTCAGTGTCCATTGCATCAAACAGCTTGTGATGCGTCCACGGTGAGGTGTGTTAGTGTGTACAGTGTATGAGGCGTTGTCAGGGATGAAACGTTATTCGTCACGAGAGTTCCCAGACATTCACCTAATGTACGATGTGACAGGATGTAGTACCCCTAAAGTAAGAATGCACAGAATACGCTTTCTCAACAGGCGTCATCGTGATTGGGAGAAGTTAAGGGGAGGTTTACTATCTTTTGGTTCAAAAAATCGATTTTTTAAATTGCATTTTTGGATCCATAAAATTGTTTAGAATTCATCCCTGAAACGGTTTTTCCGAATATGGTACTTAAATGTTTGTTATTCGCGGTTGAAAAAAAAATGCACCTGCCCGAAATCATCCTTTTCCACGCGCCAGTTTTTCTCTTTCGGAGGACGACTTGTTGTACCGGTGCTTGGGAGGAAACACACAAAATTCAAATGAAAGTTTGAACGCGTGTGTTTGGAAGTTAGCCCACTAGCATTTGCATTCTGGTGCGAAGACTGTGGAGATTGTGACTTTCCCGGCAGTTAGCAGCTTCAACGAAGGGTATTCAGCAATTCTGAAGACCATGACGACGATGGACGTTACCCTGGGGCTCTATTCGACGCAGTTCGCCAAGCATTCGGATTCAAGCGACCGAAATGGTTCAAATGGCTCTGAGCACTATGGGACTCAACTGCTGAGGTCATTAGTCCCCTAGAACTTAGATCTAGTTAAACCTAACTAACCTAAGGACATCACAAACATCCATGCCCGAGGCAGGATTCGAACCTGCGACCGTAGCGGTCTTGCGGTTCCAGACTGCAGCGCCTTTAACCGCACGGCCACTTCGGCCGGCCAAGCGACCCAAGTACCACTTGTCACCGGCCGTACGAGCGGCTCTGGAGCAGCGCAGGATGGCCCAGATCGAGCAGAACGCGCTCTATGAGGAAGAGGAAGGACTAGTTTATGTATAGTAGATTGAATGTAAGTTGCATAATATTGCATTAACGTGTAGTCAAAACTTAAAACGCATTTTTCTCGAAATGATTTTTTTTTATCGCGCGGTATGGTAACTTCAAATCTACAGAACCGATTGGCATGATTCTTTGTTTCCGACGATACTCAGGTGAGGTACAACGCCTAAAGAATCTTATATACTTCGCTAACGTCAACTCAATTTTGATTTCAGACGAGCCGGCTGACCTGTGACATACCCTGCGTGGTGGTCTACATTGAAATTTTGTTTCGTTCCGACGGCACTTCCGCCTTAACTCTTCGACATTTCCGGTCGAAAAAATTCCAGTTTGTAGAGGAAATAACAATAAACAATTTGAACAAATTTGACATTGATATCTATAACACATCTGAAAAAATTCTCAAAGAACATGCTTTTTTCGGGCCAAACATAGTAATCCTCCCCTTAATCTCTGTGGATACCAGCGTACGAGTGACGAGCTCATTCACGCCACAGAGAGCTGGCCATGGTGCCTGCCGAAGACATGTCGGAACAAAAGACCTTGAGGAGATGTGGTTGGATCGTGTGGCCGACCTCCCAGCAATAAGCAGTCACGAACTTCACCGTGAAACACACACTTCGAAGGATACAGTGTCAAGAGTTCTGGTGGAACAGGTATTGCATGCCTGTCGTAAAGAACTTGTTCGAGCACTGGGACCAACAGATTTTGAGCCCCGCATCTATGGATTATCTATCACAGTAGTGTAGTGCCGGACTTTGCGCAGCTTGTATTGTTCACGGATGAAGCTTCGTTCACCTGTGATGGTGTTTTCAACAGCAGCAGCAGTCGTGTCTGTAGTGTCCCCACGCCACCCACATCAGTGGGCACCAGCAGCGATTCTCTGTCATCATATGGGCGCGTATTGTGCAAGATCACGTAATAGGACCTTATCTGCTGCCCGCATGACTGGTCCACGTTACCTGCTATTCATGCGGGATGTGCTACCACAGTTCTTGGGGAATGTACCCCTTGTCCGGGACAGTACGTGGTTTCAACATGACGGTGCACCAGCTCACTCCGATGTTGATATCTGCGAGCAGTTGAACAACACGTGCCTCATCGTTGGGTTGAAGGGGAGGTCCTCTCCTACAACCAGCGCGATCGTCGGATCTCACACCTTTGGACTTTTCCCTATGGGGTTATTGCAAGAAGGTGGTATATGAAACACCCGTAGGAAAAGATGAAGACCTGCTTGAAAGGGTCCAAGCTGCCAATCTTCTCGTAGAAAGACATCAGGAATCTTTGAGGCAGTACGGCAGACTTTATGCATGGTTACTATACGTATATTTACGAGGCATGTTCTTTTAAGTAAGTATCGTTTTGAAATTACAAAAAAAGACGTGCTAAGATATCTCAATAATTTTATTTGTACATGAAAGCCTGTACCTTAATCTACTTTTCTACATAATTGCCGTCAATATTGAGGCACTTTTCATAACGTTGTACCAGTTTTTGTATACCCTCTTCATAGAAGTCTGCCGCCTGACTTGTTAACCACTGCATCACCACTGTTTGGACTTCGTCATCGTCTTGAAGGCGCTGACCGCCCAGGTGTTTCTTCAAGTGCAGGAACAGATGGTAGTCACTGGCGCAAGATCGGGGCTGTGCAGAGGATGATCTAGATTTTCCCATCGAAAAGATGTGATGAGATCTTTGGTCTGATTCGCCACATGCGGACGGGCATTTTCTTGCAGCAAAACGACGCCCTTGCTCAACTTGCCACGTCTTTTGTTCTGAACTGAACGGCGCAGGTTGTTCAGTGTCTTGCAGTAAGCTGCTGCATTGATTGTCTCATTAAGAGGCAGAAATTTCACAAGCAATACTCCTTTTCTGTCTCAAAAAACTGTGCACATGATTTTCCAGGCAGAAATTGTTTGCTTAAACTTCCCTTTTCTAGGTGAATCTGAAAGCTCAAAAAATGTTGACATGTGTGTGAAATCTTATGGGACTTAACTGCTAAGGTCATCAGTCCCTAAGCTTACACACTACTTAACCTAAATTATCCTAAGGACAAACACACACACCCATGCCCGAGGGAGGACTCGAACCTCCGCCGGGACCAGCCGCACAGTCCATGACAAATCTGAATGCCGCCATTTCATGGACCGTTGCTTTGATTCTGGTGTGACGTAGGCCACCCATGTTTCATCCTCTGTAACAATTTGGCTTAAGAAATCATCACCGTCGTTGTGGTACCGTTCAAGGAAAGTCAATGCACTGTCTAAACGTTTGGTTTTGTGCACATCCGTCAACATTTTCGATACCCAACGTGCGCACAATTTTCGGTAATTCAAGTGCTCGGTCAAAATGCCATACAAAACACTTCGAGAAATATTAGGAAAGTCATCCCGCAAGGAGGACATCGTAAAGCGTCTGTTTTCTCTCACCTTATTGTCCACTTCCTGCACCAAAGTTTCATTAACGACCGAAGGTCGCCCACTCCGTTGTTCATCATGCACATTTGTGCGGCCATCTTTAAATGCTCTCACCCATTTTCTTACCATTCCATCACTCATAATGTTTTCTCCGTAAATTGCACAGATCTCACGATGAATGTCGATCGCTTTTAGGCCTTTAGCGCTAAGAAATCCTATAACAGCCCGTACTTCGCAGTCGGCGGGACTCACGATTATCGGAGGCATCTTAAACACTCAGTACACAACGTAAACAAGGAGGAATCAGACTGTAATGGCGTCAGTGCGTAGACAACAGATGTAGGTATCCAGTGCGCATGCGCAGAACGCCGACCGCAGCGCAGTCTGGAACCGCGCGACCGCTACGGTCGCAGGTTCGAATACTGCCTCGGGCAAGGATGTGTGTGATGTCCTTAGGTTAGTTAGGTTTAAGTAGTTCTAAGTTCTAGGGGACTGATGACCTCAGATGTTAACTCCCATAGTGCTCAGAGCCATTTGAACCAGCCAATTCTACCTCAATGCTGTTGCAATTGCCTGCAGTTTATCAGTCGAATGATAGACGACGTAAAATATAAGTGACAGTGAAGGAAGCTGAAGAAGAAAGAGTTATAAGGGAAGCACACGTTAATATACGCAGCATATTCTGCTGAGGTTAGAAAGAACTTGACCTCAGCTTCAAACGAAGTGAAAGATACTGTCTCTAAAATATCTGGGGATAAATACAAGAAATAATGAAACGAGGGCAGTGGAGAGCCGCTGACACCGGGCATGGATTTGGAGGCGGTTACTCAGCTAACTGTACTGTCTGACGGAGATGTTCAGTCTCCAATCGCCCCAGTGTCACAAAACGCTGCTAATTATGTAAAGGCAAGGGTAATGATACAAATTTATTTGCGGAGCTGACAACACGATACGCGCAGAATGTTTTATTCTCTTTCAAATGTTTGCAACGGATGAGGAAACGAGCAAATTTAGAGCAGCCAGAATTAAAAATTTTCCTTTGAAGCGCTCGTTTAGTCTAGCGTGGATCTCATTCTGTGTATCAGAGAGTGCAATATCAGCTCGACAACGTTATAACGCTTCGCGTTCTCTCCATTCTCTTCTCTGCGTAAGTGGAGCGCAAAAGTGATCGAGAAATTAGTAAAAAGAAAATGAGAAACGTTCTTCACGTTCAGTAATGTGCTGCGATTCAAACGTCAAGGAATTAGAAATGCCGGCCAGTGTGGCCGAGCGGTTCTAGGCGCTTCAGTCTGGAACCGCGCGACCGCAACGGTCGCAGGTTCGAATCCTGCCTCGGGCATGGATGTGTGTGATGTCCTTAGGTTAGTTAGGTTTAAGTAGTTCTAAGTTCTAGGGGACTGATGACCTCAGATATTAAGTCCCATAGTGCTCAGAGCCATTTGTACCATTTTGATTTAGAAGTGAATCTTGTGGTCGGCTTGTATTTTCTCTGTTTTTGCAATAATATAGTTTAATAACTGAAGTTGTTTCTGTTTCTATTGTTGTTGTTACTGTTATCGCCAGTCCGAATACTGGTTTGATGCGCTCTCCATGATAATCTAGTTTGTGGGAGTAGCTTCAGATCTACATAGCTATAGCACCGCACAACCGACTGATCTCGTTTAATTTGCTCATATTTCTGTCTCTTGTAACAGTTTTTACGTCCCTCCCAATCCCTTCGCCCATATTCTCCACACAACACACTCTTTCCATATTAACCCAAAATGATTATTTCTTGATGCCTCTTGATGTGTCCTGTCAACATGTCGCCTCATTTAGTCAAGTTGTGCTATAATAAGCTGCAACCACACTCCCATATTATGACAGCCGAGCCGATTGCCATTTTGGAAGCCCCACTCTTCGCACACACGACCACAGAAAACACAATAACCATCATCTCTGATAGTATCTCAGCCCTATAACTGATCAGAAATCAACACAATAATTGTGCCAAACAACGCGTTGCAGCACTTGTCGACGTTGTGTATCGGATGCAGAGGAATTGTGTAACATCCCCGATATATATTTTAGCTACAGTGCCATGAGAGGAAATTATGCCTCCAACAGTTATAATCATTATCTATCCAACACATACAAAAACAGTGAAATAAAACAAAATGATGATAAATATTACTTATTTATATAATATTTTGTGATGTAATTGGACATATTGACGTGCATCACACAAAGACAATGATAATTGTAAATTCCTTTTATGATCTGCGTTCGTCTTCCTTTGTTTTTACCTTTTTTTGGTTGGCTTTTGTGGGTTGCGGACACAAGACGCATATAAAACTGAGGTCTGTTAAGAAATTGTAATTATTTGTTAATTATTACTTGAGAAAAGAGTTCTTTATTATTATAAATATGTGTGAATAATTATTTGTAACTTTAATTCCTCTCCCAATAAGCATTATCTGCAAGGAGCGCAGCCATTGATGATGACGTTTCGTCCAATACTACGAAACGTTAGGAATAGAAGAATTCCATGGACCACGGCCATATAACCCGGAAGAATTATTAACAACAGTACCATCCGGTCGTGAAAGCCTTCATTGTATGATTTGTATCGCATTTTTATCTGTGTTTCTTACTCAAGTATCAAAGGTTTTCTCGATGAAAATTAGTCTAAATAGTGCGCAATATAAAACCAAAGTTTAATCGGCATTAATTCAAATACTTATCCCGTTAAAAGGAAATTTGCTCTAACAATAGAAAGTCTCTGTCAATTGTCTGCCGCCATCTTAACAATTATCTCAGCGGCAAATTCAAATTACGCAGCTCTGCAGACATAAATGCCGAAGATAATAAAACTGTGTAAAAATAAGTGTGCACCGGTGGTCCCGAACTCATTTTAATGAAAATAATTCGAATCAGATTGGTTCTTTAAAAACAGTGCTCATAGGACGATCCATATAACAAACTTTTTCTTGCTGGTGTATGGAGCCGAAATTAATTACGCACGAGTTGCGAAGAATATTTTTGCAGGTAAAATACGTCAGTGTTGTTGCTGAAGGTAACTGTTTCCATCATAATCAATAGTTGTATAGAATCTGTTGTATGAACTGTGATTTAGTGACACTTACACAACTTACAGACAACTTAACAGAACGTTAACTTGGCTTTCTTTAGCAACTTGACCAAATCTTTAACCGGGAGAAAAAATTATTTTGTAATTACTCACTGTAATGAAATAACATTATCATTTTCATTTACAAATTAGTTAAATACCAAACCACTGAATAACACAGCGAACGCTACGATTGTCGCAACGTCTTGATGGTGTGGGTTAAAGGCCACTCTGGGCTTTCAAGAAATGAGCAAGTGGATGCGCTAGCAAAGCGGCCGTCTCTGCATGCAGCTATTAAATATGATAAACTCCCCTTCACAGATACGATACCCACGCTCAGAAAGCGGTTGTCTTTGGACTGGCAAGAGCATCTAAAATCTAAGGCACTCATTGCGCACTAGTTCATCTCACGATTCCAAGAGTACCATGGTATAAAAAGGCACAAAAATCAAGGAGCTTCACGACAGTTACAGCACGGCTGAAATTTAATCGTTGGAAGTTCAACAACCTAAGCGGCACCCCTCTGTGTGTTTGTGGAGAGGAAGAAAGTCCAATCCATATATTCCGACAATCCCGTCGGGACACGTATCACATAAACGTCCTTGCAAGTAATCTTTGGGCTCTAGGTCATCAGTTCCCAAGTAACCTCCAAACCGTGTTAGTATTTTTTTATCTGATTTTGTTCGTTGCATTTGTTCAGGGCGGATCTCCCATTATTCCTGTTCAAGTTCGTCGTTGATCCATTCACTCAGTTTTTATTAATACGGAGGGTAGCTAACCCTCTGACAGAACACTCGGAGCTACCGTGCCGACTATCCAAGGATAGTAACGTATAAGCTACTGTACGAGACCAACAGTGCCAAGCTCAAGATATAGCTCCCATCTGCCGCTAATCTACTGCTGTTGGCACTTAGAATGCCAGGAGAAGACCAAAACCTCAGTTAATTTGTTTTATCCCCACGTGCTTCTGTGCAGAATATGGAACGCTCAGTCTCTAAATGTATGACACTAAGTACCTCCTATATGTGTGTGTCTGAATGTATGTGTATGTCTTCCTTAGCAAGACAAGGTTGTATACACAGCTACTGTTCTTTTAAACAGTTCTCCTGTTCTGTCCATATGGTACTTATAGACCTGCACAAATATTCACTTCTCTATCTAGACTTTTGAAACAATTTTTATAGAACATACGAATAACATTTTGTTGTTAATTTAGGTATATAGTCATTAATATGGACTGAATTGGGAATATCCAAACTGTGTGCCAGTCGCGATTTTATGTCAAATCATTCGTTAATCCTATGTATCTTTGTAACAGGTCAGCCTTAAAATTACGTCTCCCACGAACTGTCAAAAAAAAATTGTGATATACAGAAACATTTCGTGCGTTGATCTGGCTGTATGGACACGTTCCGAAAGCTAGTAAACTAAAAGAAAAAAGGAGTTGACCCATAAATATATTTTCTCTGTAATTCGATTTATTATTTCTCCAATAGTTACTCTATCTATCCATCTCATATTCAGTGTTATTCTGTAGCACGATATTTAAATAACTTCTACTCTCTTGTTTACACTATTTATCGTCCATATTTTTCTTCCACAGAACTACTCCAAACGATGACTCAAAGAAAGGCTTCCTCGAACTTCAACTTTTCCAGAAACGCTTGTCTCTCTTCTGCTCGTCTGCAATTTATGTTAGTTACTTGCATGCTCAAATGGCAAAACTCGTCTACCACTTTCAGTATCACATTGCCTACTCCAATTCTCTCGGTAGAGTGAGCCAGTTTTGGACTTGAGACGCAGAAGGGGAAGACATAGGAAATTACGAGTTCCCCTTGGCCTCGAATGGTGTGTTTCAAATTCACTGGGCATCTCTTTCCTCTCGACCTGTGTTCTGTGGCCGAGAGCCGTTCTGGAAAAGACGAGGAAGGCGAAGTGTGACAGACAGAGGGACGTAGACTTGTAAGCTTTGTAATAACAGGGGGCTTCGAAATTTAACGAGTTTTACCCTCTCACATTGGATACGGAAGTGACTCTTGCGAAAGGATGCTGGTGAGGAACGAGAGCAAAGTGTAGATACAGGCGAGGGTAGAAAGTTGCATCAGGTGGGAAAGATTATAGCGGTAGCACTCTAAAATTTAACGCATCTTCCTTTCCCCTGCTCCTAAAGACTGGAGGACTTGGGGTAGTGGTTCTTGGACAGACTGGGTGTGGCCATGTACGTCGAGGGTGCAGCAGATGGAAGCGCAGACGGGCGGTCGAGAAGACGGACAGTGTGGCAGCTGATGGCCGCAGTTGGTGTGCCTTCGTGGGTAGATGAAGTCCTCCGTGGTTCTCCGGAAGTCGGTATTTAGGTCATGTTACGGTTGCGTTCTGTCGCTTTCGTGTCTTGGTCACTTGTTTCGGCCAAATTTTAGACACTATTGGGGTTCAAAGCTATTCAATGACATTAGCCACATTCGGACTTCGAAATGAATCGATGGTAACAGGTTCAAATTTGTGTTGGATCGGCACTCGAACCCGAATCTGTTGCTTAACGCGACCGGTTGCCTTAACCGCCTTGGTCATCTGGGCGCGCTTGCCATACGACCCAAATCCCCATTCTGTTAAACACTATTAACTGGCGTGACCTACACATGAACTCATCACTCACCATTTCGGATTCCTGCAGCAGATCGGCCTTGGCGTGCATTCGCACTGAAAGAATGTATGGTTGGTCGTCGCAACTTATTGTTATATATACACTCAAAGACAAAAAAGCTATGAATCACGAAGGAATTATGCGTATGAGGCGGAAATACCGGGTGATCAAAAAGTCAGTATAAATTTAAAAACGGAATAAATCACGGAATAATGTAGATAGAGAGGTACAAATTGACTCACATGCTTGGAATGACATGGGGTTTTATTAAAACAAAAAAAAAATTACAAAAGTTCAAAAAATATCCGACAGATGGAGCTTCATCTGATCAGAATAGCAATAATTAGCATAACAAAGTAAGACAAATCAAAGATGATGTTCTTTACAGGAAATACTCAATGTATCCACCATCATTCCTCAACAATAGCTGTAGTCGAGGAATAATGTTGTGAACAGCACTGTAAATCATGTCCGGAGGTATGGTGAGGCACTGGCGTCGGATGTTGTCTTTCAGCATCCCGAGAGATGTCGGTCGATCACGATGCACTACACTGGACTCGTATTCGGGAGGACGACGGTTCAGTCCCGCGTCCGGCCATCCTGATTTAGGTTTTCCGTAATTTCCCTAAAATCGCTCCAGGCAAATGCCGGGATGGTTCCTTTGTAAGGGCACGGCCGACTTCCTTCACCGTCCTTCCCTAATCCGATGAGACCGATGACATCGCTGTTTGGTCTCTTCCCTCAAAACAACGCAACGCACGATACACTTGCGACTTCAGGTAACCACAAAGCCAATAATCGCAAGGACTAAGGTCTGGGGATCTGGGAGACCAAGCATGACGAAAGTGGCGGCTGAGCACACGATCATCACCAAACGACAAGCGCAAGAGATCTTTCACGCGTCTAGCAATATGGGGTGGAGCGCCATCCTGCACAAACATTGTACGCTTCAGCAGGTGTTTATCAGCCAGGCTGAGGATGATGCGATTCTGTAACATATCAGCGTACCTCTCACCCGTCACGATAGCAGTTACAAAACCAGAATCACGCATTTCCTCGAAGAAAAATGGCCCGATAACGGTAGATGTGGTAAATCCAACCCATACCGTGACTCTCGAGTTTCCACGACAGTTCTAGGATATTCGGTAGCTCGAATTCTGCAGTTGTGGGCGTTGACAGACCATCGGAGCGTGAAATGAGCTTCGTCCGTCCACAATACGTTACTCAACCAATCGTCATCTTCCGCCATCTTTTGAAACGCCCACACCGCAAATGCCCTCCACTTCACTAAATCGCCAGGTAACAGTTCATGATGCCGATGGATTTTGTACGGATAGCGTTGGAGGGTACGCCTCAGTGCCAACCAAACAGTAGTGTATGGAACGCCGGTACAACGTGCGACTGCACGAGCGCTGACATCCCCGTGCGTTGACGAATCCGCTACAGTCTCCATTTCTTACTGAACTGTCTCAGCAGCATTACGCCTTGTGCTCGGTCGGCCACTACGGGGTCTATCGTCTAAGCAATCCGTGGTTTCGAACTTCGAAATCATTCTCGCCACAGCTGCATTTGTCAAAGGACCTTTACCCGTTCGAATCCCCTTCCTATGGCGATAGGATCGTAACGCTGAACTAGCACATTCCCCATTCTGATAATACAGCTGCACTAAAAGCGCCTTTTCAGGTAACGTCAGCATGCTGCGACTGCTGGCGCATCTGATTCTCTCTCTCATTACAGTGCCTTTTATACACGATTGTCATGGGCAGTGACTGACGTTCTGCTGTCAAGCGCCATCTTTCGGACATTTTGTGAACTTTTTTTGGGTTCTAATAAAACCCGATGTCATTCCAAGCATGTGTGTCAGTTTTTACCTCTCTATCTACATTATTCCTTGGTTTATTAAGATTTCAAATTTATACCACCTTCCGGAGGTAAAATAGTCCCCCATTCGGATCTCCAGGCGGGGACTACTCAAGAGGATGTCGTTATCAGGAGAAAGAAAACTGGCGTTCTACGGATCGGAACGTGGAATGTCAGATCCCTTAATCGGGAAGGTAGGTTAGAAAATTTAAAAAGGGAAATGGATAGGTTAAAGAGAGATACAGTGGGTATTAGTGAAGTTCGGTGGCAGGAGGAACAAGACTTCTGGTCAGGTGACTACAGGGTTATAAACACAAAATCAAATAGGGGTAATGCAGGAGTAGGTTTAATAATGAATATGAAAATAGGAATGCGGGTAAGCTACTACAAACAGCATAGTGAACGCATTATTGTGGCCAAGATAGATACGAAGCCCACGCCTACCAATGTAGTACAAGTTTATATGCCTACTAGCTCAGCAGATGACGAAGAAATTGAAGAAATGTATGATGATATAAAAGAAATTATTCAGTTTGTGAAGGGAGACGAAAATTTAATAGTCATGGGTGACTGGAATTCGTCAGTAGGAAAAGGGAGAGAAGGAAACGTAGTAGGTGAATATGGATTGGGGATAAGAAACGAAAGAGGAAGCCGCCTGGTAGAATTTTGCACAGAGCACAACCTAATCATAGCTAACACTTGGTTTAAGAATCATAAAAGAAGATTGTATACATGGAAGAAGCCTGGAGATACTGACAGGTTTCAGATAGATTATATAGTGGAAGGACAGAGATTTAGGAACCAGGTTTTAAATTGTTAGACATTTCCAGGGGCAGATGTGGACTCTGACCACAATCTATTGGTTATGAACTGTAGATTAAAACTGAAGAAACTGCAAAAAGGTGGGAATTTAAGGAGATGGGACCTGGATAAACTAACTAAACTAGAGGTTGTACAGAGTTTCAGGGAGAGCGTAAGGGAACAATTGACAGGAATGGGGGAAAGAAATACAGTTGAAGAAGAATGGGTAGCTTTGAGGAATGAAGTGGTGAAAGCAGCAGAGGATCAAGTAGGTAAAAAGACGAAGACTAGTAGAAATCCTTGGGTAACAGAAGGAATATTGAATTTAATGGATGAAAGGAGACAATATAAAAATGCAGTAAATGAAGCAGGCAAAAAGGAGTACAAACGTCTCAAAAATGAGATCGACAGGAAGTGCAAAATGGCTAGAGGACAAATGTAAGGATGTGGAGGCTTATCTCACTAGGGGTAAGATAGATACTGCCTACAGGAAAATTAAAGAGACCTTTGGAGAAAAGAGAACCACATGTATGAATATCAAGAGCTCAGATGGAAACCCAGTTCTAAGCAAAGAAGGGAAAGCAGAAAGGTGGAAGGAGTATATAGAGGGTCTATACAAGGGCGATGTACTTGAGGACAATATTATGGAAATGGAATAGGATGTAGATGAAATGGGAGATATGACACTGCGTGAAGAGTTTGACAGAGCACTGAAAGACCTGAGTCGAAACAAAGCTCCAGGTGTAGACAACATTCCATTAGAACTACTGACAGCCTTGGGAGAGCCAGTCCTGACAAAACTCCACCATCTAGTGAGCAAGATGTATGAGACAGGCGAAATACCCTCAGACTTCAAGACGAATATAATAATTCCAATCCCAAAGAAAGCAGGTGTTGACAGATGTGAAAATTACCGAACTATCAGTTTAATAAGTCACAGCTGCAAAATACTAACGCAAATTCTTTACAGACGAATGGAGAAAAACTAGTAGAAGCCGACCTCGGGGAAGATCAGTTTGGATTCCGTAGACGTATCGGAACACGTGAGGCAATACTGACCCTACGACTCATCTTAGAAGCTAGATTAAGGAAAGGCAAATCAACGTTCCTAGCATTTGTAGACTTAGAGAAAGCTTTTGACAATGTTGACTGGAATACTCTCTTTAAAATTCTGAAAGTGGCAGGGGTAAAATACAGGGAGCGAAAAGCTACACTCCTGGAAATGGAAAAAAGAACACATTGACACCGGTGTGTCAGACCGACCATACTTGCTCCGGACACTGCGAGAGGGCTGTACAAGCAATGATCACACGCACGGCACAGCGGACACACCAGGAACCGCGGTGTTGGCCGTCGAATGGCGCTAGCTGCGCAGCATTTGTGCACCGCCGCCGTCAGTGTCAGCCAGTTTGCCGTGGCATACGGAGCTCCATCGCAATTTTTAACACTGGTAGCATGCCGCGACAGCGTGGACGTGACCGTATGTGCAGTTGACGGACTTTGAGCGAGGGCGTATAGTGGGCATGCGGGAGGCCGGGTGGACGTACCGCCGAATTACTCAACACGTGGGGCGTGAGGTCTCCACAGTACATCGATGTTGTCGCCAGTGGTCGGCGGAAGGTGCACGTGCCCGTCGACCTGGGACCGGACCGCAGCGACGCACGGATGCACGCCAAGACCGTAGGATCCTACGCAGTGCCGTAGGGGACCGCACCGCCACTTCCCAGCAAATTAGGGACACTGTTGCTCCTGGGGTATCGGCGAGGACCATTCGCAACCGTCTCCATGAAGCTGGGCTACGGTCCCGCACACCGTTAGGCCGTCTTCCGCTCACGCCCCAACATCGTGCAGCCCGCCTCCAGTGGTGTCGCGACAGGCGTGAATGGATGGACGAATGGAGACGTGTCGTCTTCAGCGATGAGAGTCGCTTCTGCCTTGGTGCCAATGATGGTCGTATGCGTGTTTGGCGCCGTGCAGGTGAGCGCCACAATCAGGACTGCATACGACCGAGGCACACAGGGCCAACACCCGGCATCATGGTGTGGGGAGCGATCTCCTACACTGGCCGTACACCACTGGTGATCGTCGAGGGGACACTGAATAGTGCACGGTACATCCAAACCGTCATCGAACCCATCGTTCTACCATTCCTAGGCCGGCAAGGGAACTTGCTGTTCCAACAGGACAATGCACGTCCGCATGTATCCCGTGCCACCCAACGTGCTCTAGAAGGTGTAAGTCAACTACCCTGGCCAGCAAGATCTCCGGATCTGTCCCCCATTGAGCATGTTTGGGATTGGATGAAGCGTCGTCTCACGCGGTCTGCACGTCCAGCACGAACGCTGGTCCAACTGAGGCGCCAGGTGGAAATGGCATGGCAAGCCGTTCCACAGGACTACATCCAGCATCTCTACGATCGTCTCCATGGGAGAATAGCAGCCTGCATTGCTGCGAAAGGTGGATATACACTGTACTAGTGCCGACATTGTGCATGCTCTGTTGCCTGTGTCTATGTGCCTGTGGTTCTGTCAGTGTGATCATGTGATGTATCTGACCCCAGGAATGTGTCAATAAAGTTTCCCCTTCCTGGGACAATGAATTCACGGTGTTCTTATTTCAATTTCCAGGAGTGTATTTACAATTTGTACAGAAACCAGATGGCAGTTATAAGAGTCGAGGTACATGAAAGGGAAGCAGTGGTTGGGAAGGGAGTGAGACAGGGTTGTTGCCTCTCCCCGATGTTATTCAATTTGTATATTGAGCAAGCAGTGAAGGAAACAAAAGAGAAATTTGGAGTAGGTATTAAAATCCATGGAGAAGAAATAAAAACGTTGACGTTCGCCGATGATATTGTAATTCTGTCAGAGACAGCAAAGTACTTGGAAGAGCAGTTGAACGGAATGGATAGTGTCTTGAAAGGAGGATATAAGATGAACATCAACAAAAGCAAAACGAGGATAATGGAATGTAGTCGAATTAAATCGGGTGATGCTGAGGGAATTAGATTATGAAATGAGTGACTTAAAGTAGTAAAGGAGTATTGCTATTTGGGGAGCAAAATAACTGATGATGTTCGAAGTAGACAGGATATAAAATGTAGACTGGCAATGGCAAGGAAAGCATTTCTGAAGAAGAGAAATTTGTTAAAATCGAGTATAGGTTTAAGTGTCAGGAAGTCGTTTCTGAAAGTATTTGTATGGAGTGTAGCCATGAATGGAAATGAAACATGGACGATAAATAGTTTGGACAAGAAGAGAATAGAAGCTTTCGAAATGTGGTGCTACAGAAGAATGCTGAAGATTAGATGGGTAGATCACATAACTAATGAGGAAGTATTGAATAGGATTGGGGAGAAGAGAAGTTTGTGGCACAACTTGACTAGAAGAAGGGATCGGTTGGTAGGACATGTTCTGAGGCATCAAGGGATCACCAGTTTAGTATTGGAGGGCAGTGTGGAGGGTAAAAATCGTAGAGGGAGACCAAGAGATGAATACACTAAGCAGATTCAGAAGGATGTAGGTTGCAGTGGGTACTGGGAGATGAAGAAGCTTGCACGGGATAGAGTAGCAAGGAGAGCTGCATCAAACCAGTCTCAGGACTGAAGACCACAACAACAACAGACTTTTTGATAACCCGGTAGGTAGATTAAAGTTGGAGAAAATTGTTGATTTACTGAAGAGAAAGTGCTTCGAAATTTAGCAGCTCAATGAGGCGTTGGTCCACCTCTGGCCCTTACGAAAGCTATTATTCGGCTTGGTATTGGTTGACAGTTCTGTTGGATGTCCTCCTGAGGGATATCGTGCCAAACTCTGTCCAGTCCCGAGATGGTTGAAGGTCCCCGCAGATAATGGTCCAACGTCATCAGTTGGTGAGAGATCCAGTGACTTTGCTGGTCAAGGTAGAAAGAGGTTTGAAAGCACGAAGACAAGCATTAGAAACTTTCTTGCTGAAATGTAATGCCAGGATAGCTTGCCAAGAAGGGCAACAAAACAGGTCGCAGAACATTGTCGAAGTACCAGTGTGCTGAAGGGCGCAGCTGATGGCACCAAAGGGATCTAGTTAGGAAAAGAAATGGCACTCATGACCATCGCTCCTGGTTGTTGGAATGTATGGTGATCGACAGTCCAGTTGGTATCCCACCGCTGTCCGTGGTGTCTCCACACACGTCTCGGCCTGGAATCTCATTGACTGGAGTAGATTTGTCTTCTATGACGAGTCCCGCCTCGAAATGAGTCCCGAAAACCAGCGAAGACGTGTCTGGAGACTCCCCAGATGCTCGGGACAGTGGTGGGATACCAACCTGACAGTCGTCCGCATACGAGCAGAAAACCGATAGCGACGGTCTGTGGAGCCGATTGTTTACATAGCAAGACCTCCTTTATTGTCATCCCCGGCACCTTTACAGCAGAGCGGCACGTTGACAATATTCTACGTCCAAGTTTGTTGTCCTTGATGGCAAGCCATTCTGGGGGAACATTTCAGCAGCATGATGCCCACCAGCATACGGCGAGAGTTTCTACTGCTTGTCTGTAACTTAACGGATCTAGCGTTGAAAAAATTGGCGGAACTGAACATAACTAGTAGTTAATGTATGTAAAGCAGTCGAGGATGCACTTACAATAGAAGACTGTTACTCGACAAGTCTTGGGAGAATCCCCAGACTGCAGTAAAACGTAACACTAAAGCATACAGATGGCTAACGCCAAACATGGTACACACTTTAATTACATGAAATGAGGCTAAGAAGTCTGATACAGTAAATGACAGACTACCATTCTATCAACAGAGTGAAATTCATCGTATCTGCCAGCTTTAATCATAAACATATTTACAGTTAAACCATACATTACACCACAAATGTTTACCAGTTTGATGCAGTATGTAGCTTGACTTGACACAAGTGTGTACAATATTAATGTGGTGTACGTGCAATCACGGAATGATTTTAGAATGGGTTCTTTTACCCGAAACGCGTCATCAATTAAATGGAAAGAACTGAATTTCGGAATTTAGTCTGTTTTCTACTTCACACTGCCGGCCGGAGTGGCCGTGCGGTTCTAGGCGCTACAGTCTGGAACCGAGGGACCGCTACGGTCGCAGGTTCGAATCCCGCTTCGGGCATGGATGTGTGTGATGTCCTTAGGTTAGTTAGGTTTAATTAGTTCTAAGTTCTAGGCGACTGATGACCTCAGAAGTTAAGTCGCATAGTGCTCAGAGCCATTTTAACCATATGAACTTCACACTCGTTATCACAAGTGGCTGCCCTTTTATGAATCAAGCATTATGAAAAACCGTATCTAGAGATAAATGATTTTTTGATGCACAATAAACCAATGGCCAGTAAGAAAACTGCACTTTAGCCATCATCGCGACAAACAAGAAATATTACATTGCTGTTGTTAAATATTTCGTAATATTAAGTTTATACATCTTAGTGTTCCGAACAAGACCGTTTCCTACCATTACACTGAGAAAATGGAGCAGTATATAGTTACTAGTGAATCGATTTATTGCTCTATGATCAGTGCTCATTACAATATGACTGAACGTGCGCTATAAGCAAGATATGCAATTACAAATGACAACCAGGGTCAGCAGGCACGTCATTACATACACTGTTAATTAGAAGATCTATTTTAGTTATAGAATGATATGTATAGGAATGGCTGTCCATTAGCGTATGAGTGAAGTGTTGTGCATATTGTGTAACTTGATGGGGAGTTGCTCGAGCTGTCATGGGAGGTAGTGTCATGCCGTTGATGGATGTTGGTGGTGGAAGAGGTATTGTTGGGAGCAGAAGGAAGCAAGAGGAGAAGAGCAGTTCAGGACATTGATCGAAAAGGGAGGTTCTAGTTTGCTGCCATCGAAAAATATGGCAGAGTGGTGGGATTGAATTTATGTAGCGACACTTGTTGTTGCATCTCGGATATAAGTTACGGGCATCTGAGGATGCAAGTGAAGAAACATTTATTTCGAGCACGTTGTGACGCTATAAGTGTGGGGATAGTTCAAGAGTTGTGATATATTTCAAAATTAGCTCTACTTGCGTGTAAAACTGCTTTCAGGACCATTATACAGTAGGATTTTAGACCTTACTGAGTAAGCCATATGTTCCTAAAAGATAAATTTGCAGTGTTGCCCATGTTTATTACAAATGTTCCCTTATA
Organism: Schistocerca piceifrons; assembly: GCF_021461385.2. Lineage (NCBI taxonomy): Eukaryota > Metazoa > Arthropoda > Insecta > Orthoptera > Acrididae > Schistocerca > Schistocerca piceifrons. Next base: position 139,280,135 of record NC_060144.1, read on the forward strand.
TCTACGGTCATCAAATTATTATTGCATGAACTATCTATTTTCAATTTTTCGACCACAGGGTTACTTTGGAATAAAATATTTTGCTAATATAGCAAGAGGACGTAATGAAGACGATGTACTGCTCGCGCCTAGTAGATTTACGATCCGAGCTTCATTCAGAGCCGTAGATTTGCCCCTCTGTCACATTAAAACAGAGCAGTAACTGCGCATGTCTTCCGCTTTTCTGTATGCAGTACAAATCTTCGATACGGTGCCTTTTCAAGCATTTTGGTTACGGAAGCAATCACCATACGAACAACAAAAATTTGTCCAATTCACTTAGGTTCGACGTAATGCACTCACAACTACACAGAACACTATTATGACGATGGCTGACACTTGCAACTCATTTACGGCTTGACACAGATACCGTGCGTGGTCAAACACAACATCGCCACTTGCAGACTTCGCTAGCATCTCTATTTATGTTTAAACACGCATTTCTTGCGTTATTTCCATATTTTTATCTAACTTCTGCGTATGTCATGCTTTTGAGGGTTTATCATGGGCCTTGTCTTTTTCTTTGTTTTGCTTCTACTCCATACACTACTTCACGTCCCAAAACTAACCACTCCACTTCTGATGTGTTCCTTTCCCCTGTCTTGGTTAGTCGTCACATAATGCTGTCTTTGAAACTGTCCGTAATATTTGCTAGCGTTTTTACATTTTTGAAATTTCGTCAGCTATAGCCTGCAGCTCATAGCAAACAAATTAGGGTGAAAGTCCACATCCAAACCGGAAAATATTTTTCAGATTATAACCTAATTTCTGAATTTCTGTCTTGGCACTATGTATCCAGGTATCTTAGACGTATAGAACCTTAACTTACGTTTCTTAAACCTAGTGTTTTCACTGGTTGTTTCTGTACTGGGCAAAATTATACCAGGGAGCCCCCCTCCCCCCCGCCCCCACCTTTTCATATCTTTGCCCAGTGCATCTTCTCCTACTACTTTTCCTTTTTTCCGTTTTCCTACTACTGAACTCCAGTCTCTCGCCGTGTATATATTGTCGTATCTTTTTATGTACTGAATAATTTGTTTTATGGTATCATATTTATTTCATATCTTCATCATTTGCGGAGACCGTGCAGATACATACCTGTGATACTGTCATGTATCTTCTCTTTGTGTTTTTCTTGCCTTTATAGGATTAAGAGAAGTTTTCCCATGACAGTTCGTTATCAGTTTTTACCACTGAATGTCAGTGGGAACGAAGGATGTTCCGTCCCATTAGCATAAATGTCGTTAGACCCGATAACTGAACACAGCAGGTGGCGATTAGAGAAAAGAATTTCTAAGAGGTAATATAAGAATTCACTAGAAGTGATTTAGGGAAATGACGCCAAACATAAAACATCACTGCATGGCAAGCCTAAAACCGAATTTATCGCGAATTTTACTGACATTAGACTTGGCTTATAGATAACTGGACGAGGCCACGCGTATCTAACGTATAGAATAATCTACCTTGACCCGATACATCTCCCACTAATAAAGCAATACCATCGTCGTTTCGTATCAGAGTAAAACTATTTGCCTAATCTTGTAAGACTGCTGTCCTTTTGCTTGGTTGGTTGATGGTATTTGGGGGGAGGTGACCAAACAGCGAGGTCATCGGTCCCATCGTACATACATCAAAAAAGTTTTGCATTACCTCGGTTCCGAGAGTTCCGCAACCTGCGCGGAAAATTGGAATACAGATTAACATAAACAATTTTTTCCGCCCGTCTTATTGCTCATGAAAAACACTCATTGTATGTTGTACTACAATACAGCAACACCTTCAGAGGTGGTGGTCCAGATTGTTGTACATACCGGTACCTTTAATACCCAGTAGCACGTCCTCTTGCATTGATGCATGCCTGAATTCGTCGTGGCATACTATTCACAAGTGCATCAAGGCACTATTGGTCCAGATTGTCCCTCCCATTAGCGGCGAATCGGCGTAGGTCCCTCGGAGTGGTTGGTAGGTCACGTAGTACATAAACCGCCCTTTTCAATCCATCCCAGGCATGTTCGATAGGGTTTATGTCTGGAGAACTTGCTAGCCACTCTAGTCGAGCGATGTTGCTATCCTGAAGGAAGTCATTCACAAGATGTGCACAATGGGGGCGCGAATTATTGTCCATGAAGACGAATGCCTCGCCAATATGCTGCCGATATTGTTGCACTATCGGTTGGAGGATGCCATTCACATATCGTACACCCGTACGGCGCCTTCCACGACCACCAGCGGCGTACGTCGGCCCCACATAATGCCACCCTAAAACAGCAGGGTACCTCTTTTTTGCTGCACTCGCTGGACGGTGTGTCTAAGGCGTTCAGCCTGAACGGGTTGCCTCCAGACACGTCTCCGACGATTGTCTGGTTGAAGGCATGTGCGACACTCATCGGTGAAGAAAAAGTGATGCAAATCCTGAGCGGTCCATTCGGCATGTTGTTGGGCCCATCTGTACAGCTCTGTACGGTATCGTGGTTGCAAAGATGAACCTCGCTATGGACGTCGGGAGCGAAGTTACGCATCATGCAGCCTATTGCGCACGGTTTCAGTCTAACACGACGTCCTGTGGCTGCACTAAAAGCATTATTCAACATGGTAGCGAGCCATAACCCGCAGGTAGCGGTCATCCACTGCAGTAGTAGCCCTTGGGCGGCCTGAGCGAGGCATGTCATCGACAGGTCCTATCTGTATCTCGTCCACGTCTGAACAACATCGCTTTGGTTCACTCCGAGACGCCTGGACACTTACCTTCTTGAGAGCCCTTCCTGGCACAAAGTAACAATGGGGACGCGATAGAACCGCCATATTGGCCGTCTAAGCTTGGTTGAACTACAGACAACACGAGCCAGGTACCTCCTTCCAGGTGGAATGACTGGAAGTCGGACCCCTCCGTCTAATAGGCGCTGCTCATGCATGGTTGTTTACATCTTTGGGCAGGTTTAGTGACATCTCTGAACAGTCAAAGGGACTGTGTCTGTGATGCAATATCCACAGTCAACGTCTATCGTCTGGAGTTCTGGGAACAGGGATGATGCAAAACTATTTTTGATGTGTGTATAACGCAAGGATGGGGAAGGAAGACGGACGTGCCCCTTCAAAGGAAGCTTCCGGTATTTGCCTGAGACGATTTAGGGAAATCACGGAAAACCGAAATCAGGATGGTAAGACGCGGGTTTGAGATGTCGTCCTCCCGAATGCGAATCCAGTGTGCTAACCACAGCGCCATCACGCTCGGTGCTCCTTTTGAAATTGTACCTGAGTGTTCGTATAACATTACGAACCTTATTTCTGACGAGAAATATGTTATCTCCAGTTACTGAATGTAGCCCATTAACATCGCAGTCCGACTTCATAGTTTCAGTTCAGCAGGTGGAAAAACCTACGCAAAACGGAACGAAGAGGGCCTACTGGGAAGTAACACGACTGAGTTTTGAAGCAGATAAGTAACTGAAAACGTAAAATCATACTGTCTCAGAATGTAATAAAATTGGGATTTAAAGACAAAGCTGCAATCCTCGCACTCTTCTGGCGCAAGGCTTTTACTATTTTTGAATAAAATGTTTTTGGGTGTTATGACACGTCACTACAAAACACCAAAACACGTAAATGGCTGAAGTTTCGCCCGACTTACTGCGGTTCTCTTCTGGGCTGTTAACTACTGGATACTGGTGGATGGTTTCCATTATACTGTGTATTTCGGTTATCTCATGGCTATCGACGTCACATATCTGGGTTGTCACTGGACAATTCCTCGGCGATGCAGAAGGTTGCCTACATGGTCACTGAAGCTTTGTTCGTTCTGTCTCATAGCTGTTGTATCCATTCGCACGAAATGTTATGTCGGGCTCGTTCGGTTTATGTTGTATGTGCTTAGTGTGACTTATCAGGTGACCTCAGGATGTCAGCGTACGTGTTAAAACTGGTCCCTATAGGCTCAGTTTATGAAATAAAAATGTATTTGTCATCTGTTGCGTACATTATCTTATTTTATCATTAATTAAATAAATATGTCGTTTGTTATTTGAGGATATCTGTAGGGCAATGTCTTCTTGTTCTGGCTATACTGCCTTCACTACCTGAAAGTTGAGAGCTTGTGTGGTGAGAACGATAGTTTACGGTGACGCAGTATCTGTCGCTGTGTTACTACATTTATGACACCTTACCTCTATTGCTGAATAATTCTTACGGAAGATAAATCCAAGCACCTTTGATATACGTAGCGTAGCCTTTGAACAAAATTGCAATATAAGTGAATGGAACACATTTTGTGTGAGGCAAATCTCAAACATTCGCGCATGGAGGGAAGGTACAAGCAGCGGAATTTGTGCAGAAAGGAAAAAGTGTAAGATAATGAATTTCACGAACACCACAGATATGATAAACCCAATACCAATTATGAATAAATCAGAGATACACAGATAACCATCATAGCTACTAAAGACGAACATCATATTCGTACACTTCACATCCCTTCTTAACACCGTAGCGGAAGAGAACATAAATGTACCACATTACACACTTCTGGAAAATAGCTTTGCGAGTACGAGAATTTGTTTGTAAGTCACTTGAATTTACCGATGGTTAACTAACAGACAGTTATCGATCATCACGTGCTATGATGAGATCAAAAAGGGAAACAAAGGTATAATATCTTCGACAGCAAGCGAGAATGCAAAATTCAGGGCAAAAGGAACACGATTCTACATAACCCGAACACTTCCGTGATTTCCAGTCATGTGAATGCAGCCCGAATATGCGCAGCCTGTTGCAGTACCACGCTGAAGTTGTTCGTCGCACGTGGTCATATAAGGTTCGCAAGACAAGAGACTAAATCATTTCGTCTCAGTGTGCTGCCTGGGACAACAGAGACGAGAATGCTTATAAACGTACTCCTCTTTGAAAATTGAAAAAAAAATCGATTTTTTGTTTTGAAATGTTCTCTGGGATGTCTGCGTTATTGTATGTTCATTGCAAGGCCTCCGAAAACTCTGTTATTGATTTGCAGGGTATTTGTGAATAAGTGTCTCTGAAAACAATTTACAAAATGTTCAAATGTATGTGAAATCTTATGGGACTTAACTGCTAAGGTCATCAGTCCCTAAGCTTACACACTACTTAACCTAAATTATCCTAAGGACAAACACACACACCCATGCACGAGGGAGGACACGAACCTCCGCCGGAACCAGCCGCACAGTCCATGACTGCAGCGCCTTAAACCGCTCGGCTAATCCCGCGCGGCAAACCATTTACAGCGGTACAAAAATAATCGAATTCGCTTCCACTGTGGCAGAATGTAATTTCGGAAATTACTAAAGTCCTTCGAACATTAGGTCGGACCAGCCTGTTACAATTTCTGCACAAAAGCGGACGAAAAGGTATCGAGCGTGCAGAGCAGCGGATGACAGTAACTGCTAAACAGTCTCACAGGACCACAATGGCCACGTAGAAAAAGATGGGGAAGTTCATTTTCGATATGGAACGAATGCCCTATGGTATTGAGATGAATGATTAGAGGTATGTTCAGCATAAATACAGAAATGTAGCACAAAATCGTCCGCCCAGCGGTCAGCGCGGCAGAATGTCAATCCTATGGACCCGGGTTCGATTCCCGTCTAGATCGGAGATTTTCTCCGCTCAGGGACTGGGTATTGTGTTGTTCTAATCGTCATCATTTCATTCCCATCGACGCGCAAGTCGCCGAAGTGGCGTCAAATCGAAAGACTTGCACCCGGCGAACGGTCTACCCGACGGGAGGCCATAGTCACACAATATTTACATTTATTTTACCCAGAATTTTAAAGGCGTTTTTATCGAAACTGTATTTTTTTAAATTGGCGGGATACGTAACCTTAGAACGGAATTGAAATTTGATGCCTTAATTCAAAACTAAATTCTCTATCAGGATTCGTAGCCGTTGTGCGACATGTTCAAAAGTCTATTTTCGGTGCACGCTTTCGTCTTCATTGTTCGGGTGAAAAGTTGACATTTCAATACGTCACCATATCGCTAGAATTTAGTAGTCAACTATCGTATGTATGCTCATAGAAAATATATTGAAAACGAGTTACACAAAATTATTTTGTTACAAGTCTAGTATGAGGGGTTCGGGAATTACCGCCGAAGATCAACGTTCCAGCAGCAATGGGTCCTTCTACCTGGTGCAGCGATTACAGGAAAGGTCCGATGCGGACACAAAAATGGTTTCTGAAACACAAAGGTGTAACGAATAAAATTATATCATCATATTTAGCGTTACTTTTTATTTGAGTCGAAAAAATCACGGGAATTACCAATTTTTTATGTGCTGTGGCCTTCTCCACCAGACATCACGGCGCCTAGAGTATCAGCAACCAAACTGACAGCCTGCAGCCGCGGTTGCCCGCCTCGCAGGCACACCGAAGCACTACACAACCGACAGGCAATACTGTTGAAGGGCCACAACAACAACCACAACAACAACACTACAGCAAAGTCACCAGCGGCCACCAGGGGCCACTACCGGCCCACATAAACATAAGGAGGAGGTCACTGCAAATCCCGGAACTATTTTCACACGTCAAACCACGTGATGGAAAATAGTTCCGAGGTACTCATCCGCCGAAGCACTATAAAGGCCGGCGCTCGGCCACACATCGGTCCCCCCTCCCCAGGGCCCCCTTTTTTCCTCTTCCCTCCTTGTCCCAGAGCGCATTTTCCTCCTTCCCCCCCCTCCCCCACCTCCCCTGAGACCCTGCACCCCATACTTGCCTCTTTCCTTCCCACATCCCTCCCTACCTGGCCCTCTTCAGCACGCCCCCCGCTCATCTCCCCCATCTCCCCCTCCCTCCCTTCTTCCGGTCTCATCTCCTAGCGCCTGGCAGATCCTCTGTATTGATCATCGTCAGTGTGCCACATCAGTGTTGTGTTTAGTGCTGTTTCTCCTGTGCGTCAAGAGGTGTGATTTTAATTGTGTACTGCCTTGAGGTTCGCCTTCAGTGTTCGTTATGTGCTACGCCATCTGTCGATACCTTTTATGCTCCAGTCATACTGTGCCTTGTGTTCTTTTCATTGTCGCAGTGTGTGGCTTTTTGTGTGTGCTACTTTTAAACAGTTTTAACAGTTTTTTATCTCCATTTTACGGTCACCCCGTTTTTTGTCTATTGCCTTCCATGATGTTCCCCCCTTTTTTATATCTATGTTCACCATATTCTCTCCTTTGTTATTTTTAAATGTCTTCTATTGTTTGTTCAATGTCTTTCGGCTGAAGAGCAGCGCATATGCTGCTGCCAGCCCGCCCCGATGGGGAATTGAAATACAATAAAGAAAAAAAAAAGGCCACACATCGGCAGTTCATCGACCGCCAGCAGACCTGGATAGCTGGCGCCCCGGCAGCCCGGCTTGGATCTTCTCGCTGATCTCTGGATTAGGCTTCGTATATCGGAGAAGTCTCTGGTGGAGACTAGTAGGAAATTATTTCAGTTGTTTTCTATATTATTCTTGTATGTAGTCGTGATTCGAAGACGGATCACTGTTTTGTGTTGATGTTATACTTGGAGAATTTGTTTTGGTTAATTGAACAGTCCAAATAAATTGTTTTTGGACTTGATCGTTAGTTTCTTCTGCTGACGCAGACATATCATGTGTTCAAAGATGACTCCTCTTTTAGGTTAACGAGACTTCTGACCGAAAAATATGCGCCCAGTGCTCTGATTGCCCGACATCAGTCAAAACTCCGCCGTTTCCACGAGAGATAGCTGACCGTTCCTGTGCTACGTCTACATCTATGTAGATACTCCACAGTCCATCGTGCGGATCACGGCGGAGGGACCTTATACTACTACTAGTCATTTCCTTTCCCATTTCACTTGCAAACAGAGCAAGAGAACGACTATCTGTGTGGCTACGTATTAGTCCTAATTCCTCGTATCTTATCTTCGTGGTACTTATGTTGGCGGCAGACGAGTCGTTCTGAATTCAGCTTCAAATGCTGGTTCTCCAAATTTTCTCAATATAGTGTTCCGCGAAAAGAATGCCACCTTTCCTCCAGAGATTCCCATCTGAGTTCCCGAAGCAAGTCCGTAACGCTTGTGTGTTGTTCGAACCTACTAGTTAACAAATCTAGCAGCCTGCCTCTGAATTGCTGCGACGTCTTCCATTAACCCGACGTGCTACGAATCCCAGACACTCGATCAGTACTCAAGAACAGGACGCACTAGCTACATCTCCTTTACAGATGAACCACTCTTTCCTAGAATTCTTCCAATAAACCAAAGTCGACCACTCGCCTTCCCTATCGTAATCCTAACATGCTCGTTCCATTTCATATCGCTTTGCAAGGTTACGCATAGATATTTAAACGACTTGACTGCCTCTAACAGGACATTACTAGCTCGTATCCGAACATTAAGGGTTTGTTTTTCCTACTACATTTGGAGCTAGCTGTCATTCATCACACCAACTAGAAGTTTTATCTGAATCATTTTGTATATTACCTACAGTCACTCAACTTCAACAACTTGCCTTACACCACAGTAACATCAGCAGACAACTGCAGATTGCTGCCCACTCTGTCCCCCAAGTCATTTATGTGCATAGAGAACAACAGTGGCCCTATCCACTTCCCTGGGAAACTCATGGCGATATCCTTGTCTCTGATGAACACTTGCCATCGAGACCAACATACTGGGTTCTATTAATTAAGAACTCTTCGAGCCACTCACAGATCTGTGAATTTAGTCCATATAATCGAACCTTCGTTAACAGTCTGCATTGCCGCACCGTGTCAAACTCTTTCCTGAAGTCTAGAAATATGGAATCTGCTTTTTGCCTCTCATCCACATTTCGCAGTATATCACGTGACAAAAGGGAAGATGAGATTCATACGACAGATGCTTTCTGAAGCCATGCTGATTCATGGACATAAATATTCTCGATCTCAAGAAAATTTAGTATATTCGGACTGAGAATGCGTTCAAGGGTTCTTCCGCAGACTTGGTCTGTAATTGTGCGGGTCTGTTCTTTTGCCCTTCTTATGCATAAGAGTCACAAGAGCTTTTTTTCAGCCGCTTGGGACTTTGCGCTGGGCGAGAGATTCGCGATAAATGCAAGCTAGTTAAGGGGCCAAACCCGTAGAAAACTTTTTGAAAAGCCGAAATGGGATTCCATTCGGATCTGATGACTTTCTTGTTTTCATCACTTAGTTATTTCTCTACGCCAGGGACATTTACTATTACGGCGTTCATACAGGTGTACGACTAATGTTCGAATGACGATATGTTTGTACGATTCAAGTGCCTGAACGGTTTCTTGAATGTTAAATTTAAAACTTCGACTTTCGTTTCGATATTTTCAACTGCCACAACAGACTGGTCAATAAGTGGCTGGCTAGAATGCTTAGACCCACTTAGCGATTTTACACAGGACCAGAATTTTTTTGAGTCCCTACCAGATCTTTTGCTAAATTATAACGGTGGTGGTTGTATTCTTCGCACATTGCTCTTTTTATAGACGCCCGAACCTCTGCTAAACTTTTCTTGTCTTCATTTGTCTGTTTTATTTTGGGATTGCAACAACCTCTGCTTCCCCAGCATATTCCTAATTTTGTTATGAAGTCATGGTGGGTCTTTTCTGACCTTAATCGACTTACTAGGTACAAAATTCACCAAACTACGATTTACAACCTGTTTAAACTTTGTCCATAATTCCTCTACGTCCACCTAACTGGAACTAAGTGATATCAGTTCACTGTATAAGTGAGATGCTAACGACTGCTAATCTGCTGTTTTTAGCAGAACCACTCTCCTAGTCTTCTCAACTGCTTTATTAACTTACGTATCCATAGTTGCTATAATGACATCATGATCGCTATTCCCTGTTTCTATACTGACGTTGTCGATAAGCTATAGCCTGTTTGTAGCTACATGATCTAAGATATTTCCATTTCATGTGGGCTGCCGAGCTAGCTGCTGAAGACAGTTTTCAGGAAACGTGTTCAAAAGTGCTTCGCATGACTGTCTGTCTGTACCCCTCGCAATAAATCCAAAGACATCCCAGTCTGTACTCGGTAGGGCAAGCTGCCTCCAACTAGTATTGCGTGATCTGGGTATTTACGCGCTAATGATCGTGGACTTTCTTTGAGTGACTGTAGAACTGTCACAGCAGAATCGGGTGGCCTGTCAAAACATCCAAAAATTAACTTGATTTCACCTAGACCTGTTCATGTGATCAGATGACTTCATTGTCAGACTCAACTTCGACGTCAATAGATACAATATTTTTGTCAACTGCAATTAACTCACCGCACATTGAGAGAGGCAGGCTCAGTGTACACACTGACAGCACCTGCCGCCGTTGCACGGATCGGCGAACATTTCCGATGTGCGTCTTGTATTTGTGGAAACCAGGAAGCCAGTGGAACCGACTAAACGTTCCGAAGGTGCCCGAGCTTGCTCCCGCAGCTGGAAACGCCCAGCCGAACTTAGATAAGTATATCTCAGATATAGAAAATCGTATTAGTTAAGACATGAGTACCAGATCTTCATATTACCCGTATAGATCGTAAAAACAAGGTACTGGTCCACAGCTTAGGTACAATAATGTTAAGCAAGACTTTGTGCTTCAAACTGACAAAGTCGTAAATTATCCGTCGCAATACAAGGGCGTCTCCAATTCACTCACTTTAGTAGGAACTGCCGACTAACAAATCTAAGGCAAGAAGACCCCTTAAACAAATTTCCCGCTAGGCGACACCAGAAGTATTAATAAATACAATGGGTACTCTATTATAATAAAAGTATTAAGTCAGCTTCATTAAATGGGATTCTACAAACACTTCAGGGTACTGGGAACATCCTCCACTGATTGGTGTTGTTGTTGTCTTCAGTCCTAAGACTGGTTCGATGCAATTCACCATGCTACTCTATATCCTGTGCAAGCTTCTTCATCTCCCAGTACCTACTGCAACCTACATCATTCTGAATCTGTTTAGTGTATTCATCTCTTGGTCTCCCTCTACGATTTTTACCTTCACCTCTCCCTCCAATACTAAATTGGTGATTCCTTGATGCCTTAGAACATGTCCTACCAACCGAACCCTTCTTCTAGTTGTGCCACACTCTTCTTCTCCCTAATTCCCCTTAATTCCTCCTCATTAGTTATGTGATCTACCCATCTAATCTTCAACATTCTTCTGTAGCACCACATTTCGAAAGCTTCTATTCTCTTCTTGTCCAAACTATTTATCGTCCACGTTTCACTTCCATACATGGCTACACTCCATACAAATAATTTCAGAAACGACTTCCTGACAAAGTTAAACTCGATGTTAATAAATTTCTCTTCTTCAGAAACGCTTTCCTTGCCATTCCCAGTTTACATTTTATATCCTCTCTACTTCGACCATCATCGGTTATTTTGCTCCCCAAATAGCAAAACTCCTTTGCTACTTTAAGTGTCTCATTTCCTAGTCTAATTCCCTCAGCATCACCCGACTTAATTCGACTACATTCCATTAAAAAAAAATGGTTCAAATGGCTCTGAGCACTATGGGACTTAACATCTGAGGTCATCAGTCCCCTAGAACTTAGAAATAATTAAACCTAACTAATCTAAGGACAGCACACACATCCATGCCCGAGGCAGGATTCGAACCTACATTCCTTTATTCTTGTTTTGATTTACTTGATGTTCATCTTATATCCTCCTTTCAAGACACTGTCCATTCCGTTCAACTGCTCTTCCAAGTCCTTTGCTGTCTCTGACAGAATTATAATGTCATCGGCGAACCTTAAAGTTTTTATTTCTACTCCATGGATTTTAATACCTACTCCGAAATTTTTCTTTTTGTTTCCTTTACTGCTTGCTCAATATACAGATTGAATAACATCGGGGAGAGGTTACAACCCTGTCTCACTCCCTTCCCAACCACTGCATAAGTAAAATTTAGAAAGCGGGATAAGTCAAAAACTCTACCAGCTTACAGTTTGTGTTTCTCGCGCCAGCAAGCAGGTAGGTAAATGACACGCCTTGGACATCAACCGGAAAAACCGTACGGTGACGTAGAACACCTTAGTCTTAGCGGTTTCCTTTGACAACCGTAGAACGTCTAGGACACACATCAATTACTTATGCAAGCAAAGCAACGATTAAATTAAAGCCGCTCACATTCGATCTTAAGAACAAAAGGACATCATACTAAGAAATATTAGAATTTCACCGCAGAAGTAGGGCTTTAATCGTAATTGAGTGGCTATCTATCTCTAACTTCACCAAGAAGTGAAAGATCAGGACAAGGCGGTGACAGCGGTGGCAAGGACATGTAATACCTTAGCTTCCAAAATAATAATCTTCATTCCTCACAAGTTCGGCCCGGGACACCAAGAGGAAAGGCCGAAGAAAATAAAACCTTGCACCTAAGATGACCTGCGATAAATCCACGGCTCCAGTTTAAGGTTCATGACGATAGTAAAGCACAGCCAGGGTCATAACAAGACGAGACGCGATGACCTGCGATAAATCGGGGGCTCCAGTTTAAGGATGATGACGACAGTAAAGCACAGCCAGGGTTATAACAACACGAGACGCCACCGCCGTGCTGCACACCGCACCAAAGACCTTCACAAACTCTCGCGCCAGACTTCACCGACCCAGCCTAACTCGCATCTCGCGAGCCACCGCTTCTCGCTCCCCGAGCGCCACATATTTTCCTCGTAAGGCGATCAAAGATTCTGCTTTCGGTGGGAGATGCACTCTGAGCGAGCTGCCACTGTTCAAGCACTTCACTCCATTAGATACTGTGGAGATGCTTGTTCCAGGACATCAGCGCAAAGCCTGGTGGTTAGAACCCGTAAGCAACCACCATCCATCTCACTTCGGCAAGAGACAGGAAGTGATAATTTATTCCACCACCAGCTATCTCAGAGACGAATGCCGGTGTACAAGGGGGTTACTGAGCTGGTCTATGGCGGACTGTATTTCGTTAGCAATACGGGCGATCTACATCTACATGGATACTCTGCAAATCACATTTAAGTGCCTGGCACTATTCTCTGTTATTCCAATCTCGTATGCTGCGCGGAAAGAATGAACAGATATATCTGTCCGTACAAGCTCTGATTTCATCGTGGCGATCGTTCCTCTCTGTGTAGGACGATATCAACAAAATATTTTCGCATTCGGAGGAGAAAGTTGGTTATTGGATTTTCGAGAGAAGATTCCGTCGCAACGAAAAGCGCCTTTCTTTTAATGATGTCCAGCCCAAATCCTGCATCATTTCAATGACACTCTCTCCCATATTTCGCGATAATACAAAACATGCTCCCGGGTTCGATTCCCGGCGGGGTCAGGGATTTTCTCTGCCTCGTGATGACTGGGTGTTGTGTGATGTCCTTAGGTTAGTTTGGTTTAAGTAGTTCTAAGTTCTAGGGGACTGATGACCATAGAAGTTAAATCCCACAGTGCTCAGAGCCATTTGAACCATTTGAAAAAAACATGCTAACTTTCCAAAATGGTTCAAATGTCTCTGAGCACTATGGGACTTAACTTCTGAGGTCATCAATCCGCTTAGAACTACTTGAAGTTAACTAACCTAAGGACATCACATACATCCATGCCTGAGGCAGGATTCGAACCTGCGACCGTTGCAGTCGCGCAGTTCTGGACTGTAACGCCTAGAACCGCTCGGCCACTCCGGTAGGCTGCTACCTTTCTCTGAACTTCTTCTATGTACTCCGTCAGTCCTATCTGGTAAGGAACCCACACCAAGCGGCAGTATTCTAAAAGAGGACTGACAAGCGTAGTGTAGGTAGACTCCTTAGTACGTCTGTCACATTTTCTAAGTGTCCTGTCAATAAAACGCAGTCTTTGGTTAGCCCACCCAAAACATTTTCTATGTGTTCCTTCTAATTTAAGTTGTTCGTAATTGTAATACGTAGGTATTTAGTTGAATTTACGGCTTTTAGATTAGACTGATTTATCGTGTAACCGAAGTTTAACGATATACTTATATGGATATGGTGACTGTTCTTTCGGACATGTCTTCGATGGTATCTCCATTGCTATCGCGCAGAGAAGGCATTGATTGTTTCATGCCGCTTGCATACTTCACATACGACCAGAATCTCTTTGGATTTTCTGCCAGGTTTCGAGACAAAGTTTCGTTGTGGAAACTGTTAAAAGCATCTCGTATTGAATTCCGCTCCAAATTTCGAGCTTCTGTAAAAGATTGTCAATCTTGGGGATTTTGCGCCTGTTTAAATTTGGCACGTATGTTTTGTTGTTTCTGCAACAGTGTTCTAACCCGTTTTGTGTATCAAGGAGGATCCGTTTGTTAATTTATTTGGTATAAGTCTCTCAATTGCTGCCGATAATATTTCTTTGATTTGAAGCCACATCTGGTATACACTTATATTATTAATTTAGAATGAGTGGAGATTGTCTGAGAGACAAGGCGTCAAGTGAATTTTTATCTGCTATTTTGAATAGGTATATTTTCCGCTTATTTTTCGAGGATTTGGGGATTACAATATTCAATCTCGCTACGACAACCCTGTGTTCACTAATCCCTGAATCGGTTTTGATGCTTGTTATTAACTCAGGATTATTTGTTGCTAAGTGGTGAAGTGTGTTTTTACAAGCGATTACTATTCGCGTGGGCTCATGAACTAACTGCTCGAAATAATTTTCGGAGATTGTGTTTAGCACAATTTCGATTGATATTTTATGCGTACCTCCGGAATTAAACATGTATTTTCGCCAACATATCGAGGGTAAATTAAAGTCACCACCAAGTCGGGTACGTGATTGAAATCAAACTCAAGTTTTTTTTAACCTTTCAGCAACTGTATCATGTGAAATGGGAGGTCGGTAAAAGGATACAATTATTATTTTATTCCGGTTGCCAACAATAACGTCTGCCCATACTAACTCGCACGATTTATCTACTCTATTTTGCGACAGGTTAAACTACTTCTAACAGCAACAAACACGCCATCGCCAACCATGTTTAGCCTTTCCTTTCGGAACACCGTTAGGTTCTTCGCAAAAATTTCGGCTGAGCTTATATCCGGCTTTAGCCAGCTTTCAGTGCCTATAACGATTTGAACATCAGTACTATCTATTAACGCTTGGAGCTCTGGTACTTTCCCAACACAGCTACGACAATTTATAACCGTTATCCCAATAGTTCCTGTATCCACGTTCTTCCTGTGTACTGACTGCATCCTTTATGACTGAAGCCCTTCTTGAGTTTACCCGAGACCCTCTAACCTAAAAAACTGCCCAGTCCACGCCACACATCCCCTGCTACCCGCGTAGCCGCCTCCTGCGTATAATGGACACCTGAACTCGTCTTATTATTTTTAATATAACAACTGCGATGTAATTGTCTTTCCAGACCTTACACGAGTTACATTACATGAGAAAATAACGGTAACATTAAACATAGAAAAAGGAAATATGAGAAACTAGCACCAGCTCTCCAATTCCTCATATAGGGAAGTAACAGTGAAAGTAAGCATAAAAGGCTGAAGTAAGAGTAGCTTCGACTGACCTCATATTTCTTCACATAGGCGAAAAACAATAAGACTAAGCAAAAAAGATCGAAACAGGAGTAACTTGGATTAATCGTCCAGTAAGAGTTAGCACAAAAGAATGAAACAAGAGAAACTAGGACTAACCCACACATAATAAAAGAACAATAAGCCTAAGCACTAAAGAGCAAAATATGAGAATCTTGGACTAACACTCCAGATCCTTACACAGGAAAGTAACTGTATCTGTAAGACTAAGCACAAAAAAGCGAAATATGAGAAACTTGGACAAACCCTCCACTTCCTCACATAGGAAAATAACAGTAAAACTAAGCACAAAAGAGTGAAATACGAGAAACAGACTAACCGTACTGTTCTTCACATAGGAAAATAAGTGGAAGACTAAGCACTAAAAAGCAAAATAAGAGAATCTTGGAATAACCCACCGGTGTCTAACAAAGTAAAATAAGTCTAAGAAAAAAAAAGAGTGTAATAAGAGAAACTTGGACTAACCCATCGGTTTATCCCACAGGAAAATAACAGTAAGACTAAGCACAGAAGATTGATATAAGAGGAACTTGGACTAGCCTATCACCAAAATTATGTCTGACAGTGAGTGCACTTGGAATCTGCATAAAATTGCAACAGCCCATTATGAAGATTCCGCTATAGCAAGCTCAGTGGAAAAAAATATGAATCGCCATCTTAAAAGAGCACACAGGTCACTTTGCAGGAATATCGATGTTGTAGAATTGGTACCAAGTGGTCAGGTGACCCTCTTCGACTGATAAAGTCATTGTAGTGAAGCTGGGCGTAGGTTCCAGTCGATTGTATTGTAGTGCAGTAAGATGGGTGGATGTGGAGACACAGACCGGCAGAAAGTAGCTTTCGTGTTTGGAGGTGCCCACGACCACACCGTGAATGAAGTAGTCCGGTCTCTGGGTGTATCGACGTGAACTGTCCGAAGTGTCTGTTCCATTCCTAACCCTGTGAGATGGTGTGAGAAAAATGGTCGTAAAAATATAACTGACCCCGAAAGGAGACGAGTGTAACGTCCTGTCAGTGACAATCCATCTCAGGCTGTCTGCGAACGAAGACCCATCGCAACATGTTTCCCAAAGAAGGCTGCGAAGGGCCTCCTGCATGCAATGGATATTTGAAATTAGGTACGTCGTAAAAGGCCACTAATAATAGCGGCCCGGCGACGCGTAGTGTGGTCAAACGAGTCGCAATTTTAGCTCTTTTTCCAGTTAACGCAAGCCGACGAGTGAACCTACGGCCCTATGTGTGTGGAAGGTACAGTTTAGATTTCAGGTCATTATGTGATGTTTTGGGGGTGTTTCTCGCCACTATGCCTTGGTTTCAATGATTCAGGTTAATTTAGAACACATAAAACAGTCTTGGTTGCACGAGATAGGTTTACTTAATCTTCACATGTGACGAGTTTCTCCTGTTCTAGGCATCATCAGGCAATCTTGGAAAATAACAAGAGGACTGTGGAACACAGGGCAACATTAGTGTTTCAGAGGGTGGTGAGGGGTATAAATTTCAACTCATAAAGTATTGCACCGTATCAGAGCTTATCGATAGAAATTTTTGCTAATCGTAACGGAGCCTTCGAACGTATTGCCATAGAGAGATAACAGCGAGATAGCCACTGTCAATGCTTCATTACAGCTAGAAACAATGTAAAGGAAGGTAATGACAGTATGAGAAAGAAAGCTAGTAAAAAGTGTGAGGGGTACCTCACTTACGCAAATAGGTATATTCAGTACGCAGAAAAATCTCGGGAGTGCAAAACACACCCACATAATGGCTAGGCTAATACACCTTTAGCAAATAACGGGACACTGAAAAGAAAAAAGAAGCAGCTAAAATGTTTGTAAAATATGAAGCAAAAAAGCGAGGAGCAACGGTAAACTAGGAAACTACCTGTAACGATGATTACTTACCCATGAAGTAACCACCCCATGTACACAAATATGTTCTGTTGACAATACTATGAGCACTTGCTGTCATGCCGGGTACTAGACTGCCAAGTAAGTGTCAAGGTACTGTGGAACCATAGTGAGGAAAGTCTCACTAGGTAGCGCGCCAATACTTGACTAATTGATGGATAAGGCTCAAATAAAAGAATCAGTAAGTAATGTAGGTGGCACTATTATTTAAATATACGCATCGTAAAATAAAAAAAAATATTTGATGAATGGAAAAGACTTTTTCATTTAGTAGATTCGTAAATTGGGAAATTCTTCCAATAAGTTCAATTTCTTGCCTTTGTTAGCCATGTGAAGGATTTCAAGGTTTTTTAAGTCTAGAGGCCGATGGGCAGAGATTTTAGGTGCTGTGCAAAGGGGGAAATTTTTTTTTCATGTGACCTTTCTTTGTCATTAGATGCTCGCTAAACCAAGCAGCGAAAGATTTCCCTGTTTGACCGATAAACTCAGTGAAACATTCTGTACACGTAATTTTATAGACATCTGAGTTCGAGAATAAATTCCTGATACGTTGCTCGTTATGCGGGAGCGCGTATTGAATGGAAGAGCCCTACGAAAAATCTAAAGATCAATTACAGCTTCTGCATCAGTGCCACTGCTGTGGTCATGGAGTGGTGTGATTTTGATTCAGGTTAAGGTGAACATCGACCAGGATGTTTATTTCAATTATCGGAGAGCAAATGTTGACCTTCCAAATAACTTCCGGGCATTCAGCCAGGTAACACATTCATGGTTGATTCTCTCAAGGATCACAGTAATTGTGAGGGAGAGTCCTCTGTTCAGATTTCTTGTTTCATCTTCTTATACGATTCACCTATACTTCTTATAGTCGTGCAAGCTTCTACAGCATTGCATTTTTCCTCTGTCCATTCGCTTTTTCGCAATTTTGCATTTCATGTCAGACCTGTATTTCTATTGTCCCCTTCATTTGTTGCAGATTCATATTTGGTCGTTTCATCGGTTAAGTTTAATACCTCTCTCGTTTACTACTGTAGAATTCCTTCTAGGCCTTTCATTCTGCCATCTCTGGAAGCTAGTTATCTTTATAATTATAAAAAATCCGCCTCGATTGCACAAGCTACCTGGTGTAGTTTGTGTAATCGAGGCGGACTTTTTATAATTATTTCGATACTTACGATTGCTGACGCGTTGCAATGCTTAAAGTTCTAGTTATCTTTAGCTGTATATCTTTCGCCGATATCGTTTAGAGGTTCCCAAATCTCTGCTTGTTTCAACTTATCTAGGTCTCATCACCTTATTTTTCATCCTTTCTGCAAATTGTTCGGCTTTAATTCTCATCTCATAACCAGTAACTTATAGTCAAAGTCCACATCTGTTCCTGAGAATGTTTTTTTTTAGTTTAAAACCTGGTTTTTAAATGTACGAAGTCCTACCATTTTATAGTCCTACCATTATATGTTCCACCTTAAATCTTCGATTGTCTCCGGGTATTTTCTACGTAGACAACTTTCTTTCACAGTACTTAAACCAAATGCTAGCAATCCTTGTCAAATACGAGTTTGTGCTCTATCTGTAATGAGGTCGACGTCAACGGGATGTTAAAGCAGAGTCTTTCATTCTGTTTTCTTTCCCAACAGTTTAAAACCGCATTATTTGAAAATTTATCCAAGTAATCGCTCATATGTTTTTTTTAACTGTCATCATTTTCTATATACAGTGTGCGACTGTAATTAGCAAGCAATTTTATACAGTGTGTTGTGTGTTGGTGTCCTTGTAGGTATTTCGTGTGGGATTCACGACGCTCACTTGAAGATAAAGAAAATGGGTGAAGTGTTGCATCCTTATGTGACCCATTTGTTTGTCTGGATAGATTGTAACAACCACTCACCTAAAACAGATAGGAACTTTTAAAACGTTTTGCACAAACTTCCGCATTTAATAACTGAACTATAAGTATGGTACTAAACACATCTTTTAATATATTATCCTCTACGAGGTTATTAAAGACCGAACCTAATGCTGAAGACATAATGCGTCTTCCTGCATTAGAGAATGAAATCTTATGTTGAAACGAAATGATTGATATGAAAATACGATATCACTGAAAAAAGAATGTGTGCGTTGTGCAATGTGCGTTTGGCAATGTCTTCATGGTTTTCAAACACAAGCCAAGAGCGTTTCAAAGTACTGTAATTTTATCTACACTACTTAAGAGCTAAAACGATCACGCGGTCACCAAATTACCAGATCCCAGTTGCAAATTGTTTGTCTAACAGCTTCCAGGGGTAAAAAAATTCTGATTTTCAATATTTTTTATAATTATTGACCGAATTTAAAATTGTGTCACAGTCTATTCGTTAAAATGCATAGTCTTGCATTAACAGCTTAACATCGTAAGTCAGGTATGTACGTCTTTAAGCAACGTCATTCATGGCGCAAAAATTACAATTCATTCATCCAGTGTATGAGAATGAAACGAAACAGCGACTTCCAACAAACTTTACACATAATTTCTAACCGTTTCGAAATATTTTTTCATACACACTCCTCAGAAAATAATGAAAGGAAAAACGTTTTTCGATTATTAAATGTTCGCTGTTCATGCCTAAAACTCCAGCATTAAGTACGGCATTTTTCTTTGTCACTTATTTAGTAGAAACTCTAGCGCAACAAATTTTGCAGACGGTATCCACTCCTACCACTGCATGTACCTGCAAAATTATCTCATTGCACGACTTCATGAACACTGAGATACGTAAAGCGGATGTTTTATACATGGGAGTTCGATTCTTAAAAAAACTGGTGGATGGAGGGTTACAGGTACTTTATACCTGTTAAATGTCAAGTGATACGCATAGATACGCCGTAAAATTATTTATATTTTCTAAAACCGTTAACAGAAAATTAACTTTACAATATTAAATTTAAGTTATTAATAAGTATCCATACTACGGGCTAGAAGGGCTTTAGGCCAACCTCTAGTATTAACATTTTTAAATCCCAGAATAACCATCCCAACTCGTATAGGTATGGAATAAAGCCAAAAAAAGAAGAAAAGAAGAAATATCCGTACTCCGGGATTTGGCTCACCGTTGACGCAAGAAATGAAAGACGCCAAATGACTTAACAGAAACTAGTGCACCGTTAGTGAAAACAATACTCGAGGATCAAAACAGCTGCCACAGGGAACGCTTGTGGATCTGACAAACAACTCGTCCATCCGTACGTAGACCTAATGTTATGTGAGCTCCAGTTTTGCTGGTAATTTCGCAAATTTCGCGAAAATTCCACATCTGTGAGCAACCAAAAGGGAAAATTCCACCCGTTCTGCCATACGTGTTCGGGCTCATATAACAATATTATTCCATTTTCACGTGCGTTAACGCCGCCTTCAAACAAACCGTCCCTCAGTCTACATTTTAACTGGCGTGGAACATTTGAATCATGTGTTATTTCATGTGGATGTATTCATCTGTAATATTTTCGTAGTTTCAAATTATTTTTTGACCTGTTTGCATATAAAATGGTAAGCGGATGCGTATGATAGACTCTATGTTAATAACTTTATTCTCCGCTTCTCATTATTTATTTACGTCTTTAATATATGTCGTCGTTATTTTACTGTTACTTTACTTACATTTCTGTAATAACTGTTACCTTTGTTCCTCCTCCTTCTTCCCCTTCATTAAGGCTTTTTATCAGTTTACTTTCCTTCCTACAGAGAATGACTACAGAAGACACTTTTTGCTCTAAAATTGTTTTGAACAACTGTAAGTGGCGTTTATTGCGGTGTTAATCGATGCTGAGTGTATGTCCTTCTGTGCTGAACACACATGATTATCTTAATGAAGACAATCTGCAACAGTGGACGTAGCGTTGGGGAATTATATACCACAAAGCCTTCACAGATCCAGATGAATGACCCCCGATATGGAAATTTACGCTCCTTCCAGAGGAAGGATTGCACGATTCGGCTTAATCACTTTAGAGTAATCTTCGAAATTGCTAAATCTGGATGTCTGACCTATGACTGCAATTGCTTCTCAGTTTCACGAAATAAATGTATCACTAAGTTATTTGTTCTCTAGACCAATTATTCTGAAGATAAAGAGTAGCATTGCTGTGTGGCAGCATAATCGTTAATAATATTAATTATAATAATAATAGTAACAAAATATGATTAAGTCGGATTTACACTGTGCGGCTGGTCCCGGTGGAGGTTCGAGTCCTCCCTCGGACATGGGTATGTGTGTTTGTCCTTAGGATAATTTCGGTTAAGTAGTGTGTAAGCTTAGGGATTGTGTGGCAGTTAAGTCCCATAAGATTTCACACACATTTGAACATTTTTTTCGGATTTATAAACAGGTTAGTCACTATTTTATGAGGATAGTGTTACTACACGCCACGGTGGAAACGTTAAGTGGAATTGAAAACAAAATCAAACATCGTTATCACTGAAGAAATTCTGTCACTGGGTAACGCTAAGATTTTACCACTCCTCTGCTCCCTCATTGCCGCATTTACTGTTCCTAGCTATACGCCCGTCCTGCACTTTCTCGCACAGCCATACGCTAACTTCTTTCGTCAACTGTTGTTCACGTCATTACTTTCTGCCCACATGATGTATAACATGTATTTTTCTCACTTTCACCACTGACTATATATCACTTCCCCATAAACTTTTTCCAGAAATTACATCTACATCTACACAAATACTCCGCTAGCCACCGGTGTGTGGCGGGGGGCACAATTCGCGCAAAAGTCGTATTACCCCCCTCTGTTCCACTCGCGGACGTGCGAGGGAAAAACGACTATCTGAACGCCTCAGTACGAGCTCTAATTTCCCTTACCTTTGAATGGTGATCATTGCACGATTTGAAAGTTTTTGGTAATTATATATGCTCTACAACCTCGGTGAAGATCGGATTTCGGAATTTAGTGAGCAGCCCATTCCGTTTAGCGCGCCGTCTATCGGCAAGTGTGTCCCACTTCAATCTTTCTATGAGATTTGTAACGCTCTCGCGATGGCTAAATGTACCGGTCACGAATCTTTCCTCTCTTCTTTGGACCTTCTCAATCTCTTGAATCAGACCCACCTGGTAAGGGTCCCATACAGACGAACAATAAGACTGGAAGAAGTAAAGAATTGTAAGCTATTTCCTTTGTTGAAGGACTGAATCGCTTCAGGATTCTATCAATAAACCGCAATCTAGAGTTTGCCATACCAATCTGATCATTCCAAAAAATGGTTCAAATGGCTCTGAGCACTATGTGTCTTAACTTCTGAGGTCATCAGTCCCCTAGAACTTAGAACTACTTAAACGTAACTAACCTAAGGACATCACACACATCCATGCCCGACACAGGATACGAACCTGCGACCGTAGCGGTCGCGCGGTTCCAGACTGTAGCGTCTAGAACCGCTCGGACACTCTGGCCGGCTCTGATTATTCGATTTGAGATCATTTCGAATAGTCACACCCAAATACTTGACGGATGTTACCGCTTCCAAAGACTGGGCATTTATGTTGCACTCGTACATGAATGGGAATTTTCACCTTGTTACACGCAAGGCGAAAATCGCCGTTAATGTACGAGTGCAAAATAAATGCCCAGTCTTTGGAAGCGGTAACATCCGTCAAGTGTCTGGGTGTATTCAAGTACTTATTACCTCGATTGTAGGTTAATAGCTCCATCTGATACGTATGACGCATGGGAGAGTGGGAAACGCTCTGAAAATATTCAAATGTGTGTGAAATCTTATGAGACTTAATTGCTAAGGTCATCAGTCCCTCCGCTTACATACTACTTAACCTAAATTATCCTAAGGACAAAGACACACACCCATGCCCGAGGCAGGACTCGAACCTCCGCCGATACCATCCGCACAGTCCGTGGCTGCAGCGCCCTATGACCGCTCGGCTAATCCCGCACGGCGAAAACTCTCAGACTTCGAGAAGGATGTAATAACTTCATCACCAAAGAATGCATGTGTTGACAGATGTATTACCAGACTATCAGTTCAGTATGTTAATACCTCATAATTCTGGCTCTAATTATTTAGTTCGTACAATACCGATTGTCACTCGTTCTATAGCACCTGCAATGACGCTGTTTGGATTGTACGTGTGAAGATAGACTGTAGTACTGTCTACAGTCAGTAGATGGTGTTGGTGCTTCCCATAGGTGGCGTATTACAGCAGCACTTGTTCCAGCTTGCGAGTACGCTGGTATACTTCAATGGTTCAAATGGCTCTGAGCACTATGGGACTTAACATCTGTGGTCATCAGTCCCCTAGAGCTTAGAACTACTTAAACCTAACTAACCTAAGGACATCACACACATCCATGCCCGAGGCAGGATTCGAACCTGCGACCGTAGCAGTCGCGCGGTTCCGGACTGCGCGCCTAGAACCGCTAGACCACCGCGGTCGGCTGGTATACTTCGACAAGGCAAATGGAAGCAGAGAGCATGAACAATGGTGGACAGTGCGGTTTCTCTGGAGTGAAGGAGTAACTGCTTCAGACACCTACAAGAGATTAGTAGCCACGTGTGGGCAAACAGGACCAAGTCACAGATCTCTGTTTAGTTGGGTATCAGACTTCAGAGACGGCAGGGAGTATGCTGAAAGGCGCAAAAGCGCTGGGCGTCCAGCAACTGCGCAAAGCTAAAGATGCCCAGAGTGTCAATGACTTGATAATGGGGCATAGACGAATCACTTTTGCTGAACTACGGAAGGCAACAGGTCTATCACGGAAAACTTCTGCATCATCATCCATGAGGACTTGAAGTGTGCACAATGGGATCCCCATTCCATCACCACTGCGCAGAAAAAGAAGCATATGGAGATATGCCAACAGTTGGTGCAACAGTACAGTGCAGATCCAGCGGAGTTCTTTGAGCGTCTCGTCACCGTCGACGAATCATGGTTCTTCCACAGGTCACCAGAAAAGAAATGTCACTCTTTGGAGTGTAAGTGTTCTGGGAGCTCTCGTCCCGAAAAGTCACGGCTGCTACTATTCGTGCAGAAATAAACGGCGGCTGTGTTCTGCGAACAGACTGGTGTACTGCTGGTGGATTGGCTTCCTCCAATTACAACCCTCAACAATGATAGGAACTGCATTTCGCTGAACCAACTCCACCGAAGCATTCAACAATGCTGCCACGGAAAATGGGCCATGGCGTTCAGTTGCAACGAGACAAGCGCGGCCATATACCACTCTCCAGACCATAGCCACCATTGTAAACTATGGTTTACTGTGCTGCCACATCCTCCAATTTCTCCGGATCTAGCTTCTAGCGATTATGCGCTATTCGACGCAATAAAAGAGATCATGCAGGGCAAGAAGTTCACCACCAACGAGGAATTTCATCCAGTTGTCCACTAGTGGTGGCTGAATACCCCCAAAATAATGGTTTTCTACGCAAGCACGGAAGTTTTTAGCACGATGCCAAAACGCATAAACATTGGCGGGGAATACCTGTAATATAATATGTGTTCGTTTGTTCAGTACATGGTTCCTGTGAACACGAAAAAAGATAGTGCCACTCAGTTTTGAACGCCAAAAGTATGTACCGGAGATTCATGTGGACGTAGGTTGCAGTGGTTCTCCAGGAATGATGAAGTTCTATAGGATAAACTAGCATGGGGAGAAGCATCATACCAACCTTCGCAGCCAGCCGGTGTGGCCGAGCGGTTCTAGGCGCTTCAGTCTGGAACCGTGCGACCGCTACGTTCGCAGGTTCGAATCCTGCCTCGGGCATGGATGTGTATAATATCCTTAGGTTAGTTAGGTTTAAGTAGTTCTAAGTTCTAGGGGTCTGATTGACCTCAGATGTTAAGTCCCATAGTGCTCAGAGCCATTTGAACCAATCAACCTTCGCAATGAATATCATAGCAACGATAAAAAAGGATATCGACCATAATCATTACAAAGGAACCAAGCGGGTATTTACCTTGAGCGATCTAGGGAAACCACAGGAAACCCAGATCTGTATAGCTGGAGAGGCGATGAACTACCGTCATCCCAAACGCCAGTCCACTATCTTAACCACTGCGACGATTCGTTTGGGAAAAGCACACATGTTTTGCTAAATATGACATCATAATAACAGTGATATTGTGAGTACAAGCATAAAGAGCAAATTACTCGAAATGTAGACACGCATTTTTTTTAAATGTCTAATGCTTTTAAATGGAATTTAACTGTGAATCACAAACAAATGGCAAGGGGTCATATGCCAGATTCTGTGAAACGATGTAGTAGAGCAAGCAATGAAGTCTGTATTTTCGAAAATAGTTGAGCATATATCCTACGAGAAATAAAATGCAATATTTGAGACGAATTTGCAACTAATCACTATGAAACATGAGTATTACCGAAATTAAGATATACGAGATCACTATTCAATATGAAAAAAGTTGTGGTAAGATTTTGACCAGAATTAAGAAGATAATTTCGTAAGGAATGCATACAACTTTTAGTTTACTTAAACCTTCATTTATTTTAGAACTTCTTTTACAATCCGTCAGTGCAGTCTTTCTCCTTCTAAGTGACCAAATTACAAGTTCTAAGCAACTTTTCTGTTACATCCAAAACAATATCTCTGATCATCTGTTGAATGGATCGAGAGAGGGCGATAGAAAGCTTTATTAGGAGAGAAACACTACATTAGGTGAGATATTGTTTCCTCTTTGAGAACTTCTCGATGTATGGTTTACCAATACTCGATCTTGCAGGAAGGTGAAGTATTTCTCTCCAACCGTATTTGGGTGGCTTTCGTCTGACAGAATTTCCCACACTCACTCGAACGTTGTTACGGAAAGTGCTCATTCTTGAGCAACGAGTCAATTTTAGTACTTTTGCATTGTGAAAGGAGACAAGCCTGCACTTTGACATTAATTTTAACAATCATGAGCTCGTATCTATTATGGGAATGATCAAAATTTGGTATGGTGTTGGAAATGATGTGCAAAAATAGTGAACACCAAAAGATCCTGAAGAATATCCCAGTAGAGTGATCGAAACGTCGATCATGCAGAAGAAATTGATGTGATTTACCATCCTAGAAGATTTTATCTTCAATTACAACGCATACTTACCTTAAAAATACAATAATATTTGTCCTCTAGAAATTTCACAATGAAATAAAAAAATACTGCAAAGTTTGAAGAGTAGTATCTACTGTCGGTCAAATACATGTAATATTTCTGTTACTTTCGCAGGGAAGGAAGAATCACTGTCATCACTGTCATTGAAAGCAGTTAAACGCATTAATAGTACCGTGCTGTCCTGCATCGTTTAAATGCGCTATACTGGCGCGCAAAGGCACAACAAAACACAAAAAAATCACTGCCATGTCAGATACACATAAACAAAATGAAATAACATAATTACACGCAATTAAATTCTAGCCATCAATAGAAACACTTAACAACTCACGTGCTTGACCAACATTAATGCCTTCGATGGTGAAAATGGCATGGATTTAGTTAGGAAACAATTATTGTTATCATCTGTAGAACAAAATACTGCTGGAAATTTCACAAAAAGATACCGGTAGAAAAAATAATGAAAATGGTACAATTAGAGACAAGGGAAAACATGAAAAAGGATGCTGCCTCTGCGTACAAATTTCTTCATCAAATTAATTTAGAATAAAAAACGACTGATTCAGAGAATACAGAATAATTATATCTAAGATTAAAATAACTTCGTGACTGACGATTTGCCACATCAGTTGGTAGGGGTCCAGCCACCGGCAACTATAGTTCTATCATGACCGCAACATCGTTGTGTTGCCTGGAGATACAGCCTGCCTGTCTGCAGCCCGGCATAACTACACATTCGGTCGATTACAAAGTTATTTTATTCAAATTACACTTTTCATAGAATATGACTTGTAATACGGTACTGGCAATTAAAATTGCTACACCAAGAACAAATGATGATAAACAAGTATTCATTGGACTAATATATTATTCTAGAATTGACATGTGATTACATTTTCACGCAATGTGAGTGCATAGATTCTGAGAAATCAGTACCCAGAACAACCACCTCTAGCCGTAATAACGGCCTTGATACGCCTGGGCATTGAGTCAAACAGAGCTTGGATGGCGTGTACAGGTACAGCTGCCCTTGCAGCTTCAACACGATACCACAGTTCATCAAGAGTAGTGACTGGCGTATCGCGACGAGCCAGTTGCTCGGCCACCAGTGACCTGACGTTTTCAATTGGTGGGAGATTTGGAGAATGTGCTGGCCAGGGCAGCAGTCGAACATTTTCTGTATCCAGAAAGGCCCGTACAGGACCTGCAACATGCGGTCGTGCATTATCCTGCTGAAATGTAGGGTTTCGCAGGAATCGAATGAAGGGTAGAGCCACGGGTCGTAACACACCTGAAATGTAACGTCCACTGTTCAAAGTGCCGTCAATGTGAACAAGAGGTGACCGAGACGTGTAACCAATGGCACCCCATATCATCACGGCGGGTGATACGCCAGTATGGCGTTGACGAATACACGCTTCCAATGTGCGTTCACCGCGATGTCGCCAAATACGGATGCGACCATCATGATGCTGTTAACAGAACCTAGATTCATCCGAAAAAAGACATTTGCTATTCGTGCACTCAGGTTCGACGTTGAGTACACCATCGCAGGCGTTCCTGTCTGTAATGTAGCGTCAAGGGTAACCGCAGCCATGGTCTCCGACCTGATAGTCCATGCTGCTGCAAACGTCGTCGAACTGTTCGTGCAAATGGTTGTTGTCTTGCAAACGTCCCCATCTCTTGACTCAGGGATCGAGACGCGGCTGCACGATCCGTTACAGCCATGCGGATAAGATGCCTGTCATCTCGACTGCTAGTGATACAAGGCCGTTGAGACCCAGCACGGCGTTCCGTATTACCCTCCTGAACCCACCGACTCCATATTCTGCTAACAGTCATTGGATCTGGACATACGCGAGTAGCAATGTAGCGATACGATAAACCGCAAGCACGATAGGCTACAATCCGACCTTTATGAAAGCCGGAAACGTGATGGTTCGCATTTCTCCTCTTTACACGAGGAATCACAACAACGTTTCACCAGGCAACGCCGGTCTACTGCTGTTTGAGAACGAGAAATCGGTTGGAATATTTCCTCATGTCAGCACGTTGTAGGTGGCTCCACCGGTGCGATCGTTGTGTGAATGCTCTGAAAAGCTAACCATTTTCATATCACAGCATCTTCTTCCTGTCTGTAGCACGTCACCTTCGCGGTGTAGCAATTTTAATGGCCAGTAGTATACAACTGAAGATACTGCTTCTAATTAATCGTACAATTGATCGTACAATTAATTGTAAAAACAGGAGAAGAAAAGAATTCAAATAGGCAACAACGGACCGATTGCTGAGCTTGTTACTTATTTAGGTTTATCAGTAGGAGTGTGTTTCCTTGCAACTACACACTACATAGACGCCGGCTCGGTAACTGGCATGCCGGAAATGTTCTCCTAATTTAACAGTTTCTTTGGTCCTTATACGATAGGCAAATGACCAGAATTCCTCCTTTGTTTTTCTGTGCTGGAATGTTACACTGCAAGTAAAAGCTTGCACTAGCAATAGCCGACGTGCTGTAGCAGTACTCGGAGCGCAAATGTAACGGAAGCTATTCTGCTCTACCTCACAAAGCAAATGCACCACACTTCGTGTACACATGTTTCTGCGACTAATCGTTTGCATACAGTGACGGCATTTACACTTGCTTAACCTTTCCATAGTTTCGCCACACGCCATTGCACTTCACATCTCCAGCTACTTCCTCCAACAACCATCATCCTTCTGTGCTTGACAGTTGATGCTGGCATTTGAGAGATTCTCATCTGCAACGATTAATATTTCGCAGTAAACGCTGTTCTTTAACATTCCAAATCTGTAAAATTGCAAGTATGAATTATTAAACGATAAATTATAGTGTTACTTCTAAAAGAAACATTAGTCCGTTACGACGGCCACTTAAGGTAACGGCTTCTATTTTTTTCTCCTTAATAAAGTAAGTAATATAGTAATCATGAATTTGGTGCACTTCCGCAAACCTTCTTTGACAGGCCATTCCTGGAACTGCACCCTACATCAACAGGTGGCAGCAATGTACCAGTTTAGAAAATTGTCAACATCGACGTACTTATGAAGCAGCGTTCTGTGACTGACTTTCTTATCGCAAAAGCTGAAACGCTCCATCGCATTTCTGAAAGACAGAAGGAGGTGCTCTGAGACGCTACGGTGGATGTCAGCATCGTTAAACGATGGGTTCTTCGCATTAGCGATGCTGAAGGGCAAACGCAGTTGGTCCATGCAACACGGAGTGGCCCAGTAGTCACTGCACAGCATCCAGATGGAGTAATTCTGGTTGATTTTTTGGAGGCAGGGGGCACAATAAACTTTATCCAATACGTGAAAATCCCGAAAAATGTGGGTTATTCAGTGACTTCCTCCATCAAAAGTTACAGCGGATGTTCTTATTTTGTGTGACAGGCCAGATCACACATCAGTGACTTCACCTCTGGCTAAACTGCAAAAATTGGCTGGGAAGTCTTGCCCCATTCACCATACAGCCGTGGCGATAAGACGTTTGAAGATACAAGGACCTCAAATGAATCAAATGGTTCTAAGCACTATGAGACTTAACATCTGATGTCATCAGTCCCCTAGACATAGAACTACTTAAACCTAACTAACCAAGGACATCACAATCCATGTCCGAGACAGGATTCGAACCTGCGACCATAGCAACAGCGCGGTTCCGGACTGAAGCGCCTAGAATCGCTCGGCCACAGCGGCCGGCACAGGGACCTCGAAAAAACTCTTATTGCTGAAGGTGGATTACACTTAAATGTGGCAAATTACACTACTGGCCATTTAAATTGCTACACCAAGAAGAAATGCAGATGGTAAACGGGTATTCATTGGAAAAATATATTATACTAGAACTGCCATGTGATTACGTTATCACGCAATTTGGGTGCATAGATCCTGAGAAATCAGTATCCAGATCAACCACCTCTGGCCGTAATAACGGCCTTGATACGCCTGGGCATTTGAGTCAAACAGAGCTTGGATGGCGTGTACAGGTACAGCTGCCCATGCAGCTTCAACACGATACCACAGTTCATCAAGAGTAGTGACTGGCGTATTGTGACGAGCCAGTTGCTCGGCCGCCATTGAGCAGACATTTTCAATTGGTGAGAGATCTGGAGAATGTGCTGGCCAGGGCAGCAGTCGAACATTTTCAGTATCCAGAAAGCCCCGTACAGGACCTGCAACATGCGGTCGTGCATTATCCTGCTGAAATGTAGGATTTCGCAGGTATCGAATGAAGGGTAGAACCAGGGGTCGTAACACATCTGAAATGTAACGTCCACTGTTCAGAGTGCCGTCAATGTGAACAAGAGGTGATCGAGACGTGTAACCAATGGCACCCCATACCATCACGCCGGATGATACGCCAGTATGGCGATGATGAATACACGCTTCCAAAGTGCGTTCACCGCGATCTCGCCAAACACGGATGCGACCATCATAATGCTGTAAACATAACCTGGATTCATCCGAAGAAAAGTTAAGTCCCATAGTGCTCAGAGCCCTTTTGAACCATCCGAAAAAATGACGTTTTGCCATTCGTGCACCCAGGTTCGTCATTGAGTACACCATCGCAGGCGCTCCTGTCTGTGATGCAGCGTCAAGGGTAACCGGAGTCATGGTCTCCGAGCTGATGGTCCATGCTGCTGCAAACATCGTCGAACTGTTCGTGCAGATGGTTGTTGTCTTGCAAATGTCCCCATCTGTTGACTCAGGGATCGAGACGTGGCTGCACGATCCGTTACAGCCATGCGGATAGGATGCCTGTCATCTCGACTGCTAGTGATACGAGGCCGTTGGGATGGATCCAGCACGGCGTTCCGTGTTACCCTCCTGAATCCATCGATTCCATATTCTGCTATCGGTCATTGGATCTCGACCAACGCGAGCAGCAATGTCGAGATACGATAAACAGAAATCGCGGTAGGCTAAAATCCGACCTTTATCAAAGTTGGAAACGTGATGGTACGCATTTCACCTCGTTAAACGAGGCATCACAATAACGTTTCACCAGGCAACGCCGGTCAACTGCTGTTTGTGTATGAGAAATCGGTTGGAAACGTTCCTCATGTCAGCACGTTGTAGGTGTCGCCACCGGCGCCCACCTTGTGTGAATGCTCTGAAAACTAATCATTTGCATATCACAACATCTTCTTCCTGTCGGTTAAATTTCGCGTCTGCAGCACGTCATCTTCGTGGTGTAGCAATTTTAATGGCCAGTTTAGTGAATGTTGTATGTGATGTCCTATGTACTTCGATGTCGCCTAATCTTGCGATGTGATTTTTTGTCGACACTTGTAAAAGAATCGGCGTATGTACGTCCTTTTCCAAACACGTTGGGTTAATTGTGGTCCCTTTTAGCAGCAGCTGTGAATGCAGTAACTCTAGACGAGTTTACAGAAGTATCGGACGAGAATGACTATCGTCTGAATGTTTGTCGTTGCATCCGGAAGCGGATACATTGAAAATTTTAAAAGGTAAACGAAAAGTCTGAGCATAAACATAATTGTAGAAATTGGCCAAGTGCGAACAGGACTCGCGTTCTGAGGACTCCGTATAAGAATAATTTGTGTGTATAGACAGACGATTTTTGCTTGTGATTGATATCGGTACTGGCAACATATTGGTCACAGGAATTTCAAGACTTTCGAGAGTCTTTTATGTTTTAAGTATAAATTGTTTGTGTAATGTCGAATTTGCAATGAGAAAAGATGTTTTCGTTTCGGGTGATATCTTCTTCTTCTCCTTGCGTTACGGCCTCTGTAGACCACGGTTAGCCCCTTCGTGGACTGCATTTTCCTCTTCTTCTCCCAGAACCTCTTCATTCTTTCTCTTCTTCTCTTCAGCTCTTCTTCCGAGATCTTCAGTTGCAGTTTCTCCTGGCAGCTCCACTGGTGACATTCTGATCTTTTCCTGTATTCTTCTCTGCCATTGATCTCCGGCATATTTGTCGGTGATTATTTGTTCCTCCAATTTTCCTTTCCTTCGACCTTCATCACCAATTCCAACCAGTCCTTCCGAAGTTCAACAACCCACTTGATTCCTGTCTCTCCCCTTGTCCTCCCTGTTGTTTCCCACACTCTCTTCGTCATTCTGTCCATACTTGTCCTAACTACATGCCCAGAAAACCTTGCCCTTTTGAGTCTGATTTCCCCGGATATTGTTCTCATGTTCCGGTACAATTCTTCCATAGGTCTTCGCATCCACCTCTCTGCACCTCTTTTGGGACCTAGTATTTTTCTCAGTATTTTTTTCTCTTCTTTCTCTAGTTGTTCTGCCCCATTTCTTGCTAGTGTCATCCTCTCAGCAGAATATAATACTCCATTCCTCACTGTTGCCTTGTAGTGGCTTATCTTTGCCTCTGTAGATATATTCTTTTTATTGTATAGCTCTCTCGTGATGCAGAAGACTGACTGACCTCACTTCTTTATCCTCTCTGTTATTCCCTCCTTGCTCCTGTTCCTTTCTGTTATAAATCCTCTCAGGTATTTAAATTTGTCCACCATTTGCACAGTGCCTTCCGGTGTTTCCCAGTCTGCAGTGGTGTTTGATGTCTTTTTCTTGTTATAAGCGATCCTCAGTCCACCTTTCTGGCTACCTTACTTAAGTTGTCGAGTTGTATCTTTGCGTCTTCTTCCGTCTCATTTACTATTGCTATGTCATCTGCAAAGGATAGGCAGTCCACTTGAGCCCTGTTGTCCTTTTTATCCCACACATGGGTCTTTGATATTCCCATTTCCTCGTTTATTGCTCTCCACTGCCTAATCACTTCGTCCAGTGCTATACTGAACAACAATGGTGACAATCCATCTTCCTGTTTAATACTAGTCTTGATCTCAAATTCTTCTGACAGTGCATCTCTGGATCTCGCCCTTGCTTTTGTGTCTGGCAGAAATTCTTTTATGAGTTCTTGTGTAGTTCCATCGAGTCCTCTGTTCTTCAGGATCCTAACAAGAGTCTGTCTGTTGATGGAGTCATATGCCTTTGTGAAGTCCACGAAGGTTATTACTGTCTTTTTGTTTTTAAGGCCCTATGTTCTATCAGTTGCTCCAGGATAAATATCTGTTCTACACAACCTCTTCCCTTCCTGAATCCCGCTTGGTAGTCGCCAACTGTACTTTCTACCTGTTCTTCTACTCTCTTGAGCAATAGTTTTGAAAGCACCTTGTATCCGACCTCTAGTAGCGATATTCCTCTGTAGTTATCTCTCTTGTCCCCCTTCTTGTGTATTGGTACTACAATTGCATTCTTCCATCCTTCTGGCAACTTCTTTGTTCTCCAGATCTGGTGGATTATGTTGGTCATGTTGTCTATTGCTTTGTTGCCTCCCCACTTTATCATCTCGACTCTTATATCATCTTCTCCAGTTGCCTTATTATTCTTCAGATCGCTTATGCATATGCGACTTCATCCCTGGTTGGAGGGAGTGGCTCTGTCTCTTCTGTGTCAATCACCAGTTCCAGCTCTTCTTCAGGTGGTTCACAGTTCAGCAGGTCGTGAAAGTGCTCTGCAAAAATCCGACAGTTCTTCTTCGCACTGACAGCCAGCTCCCCTAGGTAGGAGCCCTAACTGGGTGCTACCATCAGGAGCCAGATGGACCCAGGTTTTTTTTTTACGAGGTTGTTACTCCTCCCCCTCCTCCTACCCAATGACTTGCGAGATAGGGCCCAGGGTTTGGGACCGGCAATGGCTTAGTTTCGTGTGATATAATTACAGATTAACGATTTCGGATTTTTTTTACTTGTGCAGCAAAACCTTGCTTCTTGCCAAATTTTATAATTATAGGTCAACGAGAAGTACCCTGTAGGTTCTGATGAGTGAGTTGTGAGTAGAAACGTGTATTTCTTACAACACCAAGTAACTGTAGACTTTAGTATGTAACATTAATTTCAACTTGATACGTGTGTCTTTCCCGAGAGAAAGGGGTCTTAACAGTCGAACAGACAGAAAAACGTTTAGACAGACAGACATGTAAGGATAATGATAGATGTGGCGCTATCTAGACTGCTACGGTGGCGTAATGTCTTGCTTAGTAAGCAAAAAGACTTGGCTAGGTTCATGTCCTGGCCGGAATATAAATTTTAATTCAATTCTTCATATTCCATCATTATCGTAGATAAAATTAAGACTCACATGTCTGAAGCATAATTTAACTATATAATATCTATAGACACCATATGGGTTTCGTTTTTACCGATCGAGGTACAGAACCATAAAAAGAGCCCTCTGATTGTACACTATGTGATCAAAAGTATCCGGACACCCCCCAAAACAAAAGTTTTTCATTTTAGATGCATGTGCTGCCACCTTCTGCCAGGTACTCAATATCAGCGACCATTAGACAACGTGAGAGAGCAGTATGGGGTGCTCCGCGAAATTCACGGACTTCGAACGTGGTCAGGTGATTGGGTGTCACTTGTGTCATACGTCTGTACGCGAGATTTCCACACTCCTAAACATCCCTAGGTCCACTGTTTTCGATTTGATAGTGAAGTGGAAACGTGAAGGGACACGGACAGCACAAGGTACAGGCCGACCTCGTCTGTTGACTGACAGAGACCGCCGACGGTTGAAGAGGGTCGTAATGTGTAATAGGCAGACATCTACACAGACCATTACACAGGAATTTCAAACCGCATCAGAATCTACTGCAAGTACTATTACAGTTAGGCGAGAGCTGAGAAAAGTTTGATTTCATGGTCGAGCGGCTGCTCATAAGCCACGCATCACGCAAATGCCAAACGACGCCTCGCTTGGTGTGAGGAGCGTAAACATTGGACGATTGAACAGTGGAAAAACGTTGTGTGGAGTGAGGAATCACGGTACACAATCTGGCGACCTGTTGGCAGTGTGTGGGTACTATGAATGTCCAGTGAATGTCATCTGCCACCGTGTGTAGTGCCAACAGTAAAATTCGGAGGCGGTGGTGTTATGGTGTGGTCGTGTTTTTTATGGAGGGGGCTTCCACCCCTTGTTGTTTTGCGTGGTTCTATCGCAGCACACCTGCATTGATTTTTTAAGCACCTTCTTGCTTCCCAATGTTGAAGAGCAATTCGGGGATGGCGAGTGCATCTTTCAACACGATGGAGCACCTGTTCATAATACACAGACTGTGGCGGAGTGGTTCCATGACTGACCTGAATCCTATAGGACACCTCTGGTATATTTTGGAACGCCGACTTCGTGTCAGGCCTCACCAACCGACATCGATACCTCTCCTCAGTGCAGCACTCCAAGACGAATGGGCTGCCTTTCCCCAAGAAACCTTCCAGGACCTAATTGAAGGTATGCCTGCGAGAGTGGAAGCTGTCATCAAGTCTGCTAGCACATCGTTGGTGTTTTCTTCTTTAGGCACTGATAACTATAGACTAATTTTTAGTTGCCCTTCAGAACTATGCACTTTTTGTTTTACTCAGAAAATGTTAATCGTACATCACTGTTTTCTGTTTGTTTTTTTACTTGTAACTATCTATTGTGGTTTGTGTTCTGCAGTGTTGCCAGCATAACATTGCCACTTAAATTACAGATTTAGCGATCGAGGGCGCCACGAATTTGTAAGTCATTTTCAGCCCGGTGTCCGGATACTTTTGATCACATAGTGTATGTACATACGTAAAAGTCATACCCCTGTAAAATCCGACGGTTCCTTTGGAAATGAAGCTTTACAGTCTTATATGTGAGAAGAAATTTACTAGTTTCTATCTTCATTCATTGGCAATGTGCTTCAAATATACAGAAATGTATGTTATAAGTATAATACTGTGACGTCTAAACCACAATCAAGTTCAAATCCGAAGGCATAGTTGTCAATAAAGCACAAAATGTAGGCCGGAAAACACATTTATTACAATCACCAACGCATAGCCAGAACAAAACTGATCTCATGGAGGGAGAGTTCAGTTATTTACACAATAATCGAATATTCCACAAAGCTTCTATCTATACGTCCATTGAATATTACAGATTTACATATACAGCAAGCGTAAGATATTGCAAGAACCATCAAGAAAAAATAAATTCGAAATACGAATTGTTTGATGTAGGCGGAGTTTAACGTGTTCACGCCGGTCTGTACCACCGACGGTTTACGATATACCTTCCCATGGGGCTGAGGTTCACGCTCGACTCTGCCAATAACGCTACCAGCAATGCAATACCGTGTGATGTATTAACTATCGTCCATGAGCAAGGAACAGTTCTGAATGAAATACTGAGAAGAAAGGATAAAGCGGAGACCTGGCTTAGCCACAGCCTGGGGATGTTTCCAGAATGAGGTTTTCACTCTGCAACGGAGTTTGTGTTGATATGAAATTTCCTGGCAGTGTAAAACTGTGTGCTGGACTGAGATTCGAACTCAGTACCGTTTCCTTTCGCAGGTAAGTGCTCCACCGTCTGAGTTGCCGTGCTTGGGTAGCTCAGAGGGTAGAGCACTTGCCTGCGACATGCAAAGGTCCCGAGTTCGAGTCTCTGTCCGCACACAGTTTTAATCTGCCAGGAAGTTTCATATCAGCGCACAATCCGCTGCAGAATGAAAATCTCGTTCTGGAATTCAAAATCACGTGAGTAGATTTCTATATGTCTTCCTTCGATCGCTTACTTTAATTATTCTCACCACGCAAGTACCACTGTGTATATAATTTTCACCAAGGGTTTATGACTTCGCGTAACTATTTACCTCTTGAATACGTACCGTCAGATTTCTGAGAGCAGAACTGCAAAGAAAATCAGAATAACTGCCACCTACTGCCTACCCGAATGAAAAGAGAGACCACGAACGTATTACAAATTGTACTTTGTGGCGGTAGGCCTGGGTGGATGAGAGAGTGGTGACGTCAACGAAGTACGATTCCTTACA
This sequence comes from Schistocerca piceifrons, assembly GCF_021461385.2. NCBI lineage: Eukaryota > Metazoa > Arthropoda > Insecta > Orthoptera > Acrididae > Schistocerca > Schistocerca piceifrons. The sequence continues at coordinate 139,317,624 of NC_060144.1, forward strand.
AAATGATACTCCAAACTATTGTAAAGCTACACTGTCTGACAAAAAAAAGTGAGGCACCCACAAGGTGATAAGGAAACTAAATGAATCTTCAAGGTTTGAAAGGGTATATGACGTTCAGTAAAAACACAAGTCAAATTTATAGACTACTTCGCAGTATGAGCATACTTGTCAGTAGGACGCTGCATCCTTTCTGCCCTGAATCCATGCACTGATTCAGCTGTTAAGAGCGTCACAAAGCAGTTTTATCTTCTCGTGAGACTAGCTGCCCCACTACTGCTGTAACTGGTCCCTAATATCCTGAATAATGGCACTGAGATGGAGTTGATGTCCGAGAAGGTCCCACACACGTTTTGTCGGGATCAGATCTGAGATCTTGCTGGCCGCAGGAGAATGTCAACACCACGCAGGCTGTCTATAGAGACATTAGCCTTTTTTGGACGAGCAATTTTCTGTTGAGAAATGGCACCGCGATACTGCCTATGGGCGGCAACACATGAGGACTTAGGATGTCCGCGAGGAACGACTGTGCCGCCAGAGGTCTCTCAAATACTACCAACCATGACTTGAAGTAGAACGCGATTGCTCCCCACACAGTGACGCCTATTCAAAACATTTGAAGTTTGGGACCCTTCCCCAGGACGCAGCTATACTGGCTGGCGATCGTCATCCAGAGTAGCATAGAAACCGCGACCCATCGTTGAACACAATGTGACGCCACTGAAGAGCAGTCCATGCTTCCCAGTCACGGCAACACCCCAAAAGGAGCCCCCTGAATGGCGGTGTTAACGGTAGCCTTCGGATGGGACAGTAATTCCCTCAGTCCCTCAGCTGCTAGGCTAACACCAATGGTGCAGGATGACCCATACTGTCGCAGTCAGTTCGTTAATTCTTTTTTGATGCCAGGCCCAGATGTAAGGGTGTTACGATGTGTTGGGTGCACAGTACAGCGATCCTCCCAGATGGTGGTCATACGTGTCAACTGGAACGCTGACGACGAATATGCCCGCTCTCGCATCCCCAAGCAATCCAACATCGGGCCACAGTCGCTTCGGAATGTACAAAACACCTGAATATTGCACTATTCGACTAGTCTGCCAAATAGAGACTCACAATGCAGACAGTCTCACACGAGTACATGATATTTTCTTGTCCTTCACAGTGATCACTCAACATCTGACGCTATTCACGCGCTTTCAATATTCTACCAGGACTGGTGACCACACTAAACACGAACAGTACTAACGCACGCTGTTGACCATTATACTACTCACAGAGAATTGAAACTCTGATCATTTACTTACCAGCCGATGGTGTGTATATGTACGAAGTTACACTACTGGCCATTAAAATTGCTACACCAAGAAGAAATGCAGATGATAAACGGATATTCATTGGACCAATATATTATACTACAACTGACATGTGATTACATTTTCACGCAATTTGGGTGCATAGATTCCGAGAAATCAATACGAAGAACAACCACCTCTAGCCGGCCGAAGTGGCCGTGCGGTTAAAGGCGCTGCAGTCTGGAACCGCAAGACCGCTACGGTCGCAGGTTCGAATCCTGCCTGGGCATGGATGTTTTTGATGGCCTTAGGTTAGTTAGGTTTAACTAGTTCTAAGTTCTAGGGGACTAATGACCTCAGCAGTTGAGTCCCATAGTGCTCAGAGCCATTTGAACCATTTGAACCAACCACCTCTGGCCGTAATAAAGGCCTTGATACGACTGGGCATTGAGTCAAACAGAGCTTGGATGCCGTGTACAGATACAGCTGCCCATGCAGCTTCAACACGATACCACAGTTCATCGAGAGTAGTGACTGGCGTATTGTGACGAGCCAGTCGCTCGGCCACCATTGACCAGACGTTTTCAATTGGTGAGAGATTTGGAGAATGTGCTGGCTAGGGCAGCAGTCGAACATTTTCTGTATCCAGAAAGGCCCGTACAGGACCTGCACCTTGCAGTCGTGCATTATCCTGCTGAAATGTAGGGTTTCGCAGGGATCGAATGAAGGGTAGAACCACGGGTCGTAACACATCTGAAATGCAACGTTCAAAGTGCCGTCAATACGAACAAGAGGTGACCGAGACGTGTAACCAATGGCACCCCATACCATCACGCCAGGTGATAGGCCAGTATGGCGATGACGAATACACGCTTCCAATGTGCTTTCACTGTGATGTCGCCAAACACGGATGCGACCATCACGATGCTGTAAATATAACCTGGATTCATCCGAAAAAATGACGTTTTGCCATTTGTGCACCCAGGTTCGACGTTGAGTACACCATCGCATTCGCTCTTGTCTGTGATGCAGCGTCAAGGGTAGCAGCAGCCGTGGTCTCCAAGCTGATAGTCCATGCTGGTGCAAACGTCGTCGAACTGTTCGTGCAGATGGTTGTTGTCTTGCAAACGTCCCCATCTGTTGACTCAGGGATCGACACGTGGCTGCACGATCCTTTACAGCCATGCGGATAAAATGCCTGACATCTCGACTGCTTGTGATACGAGGCCGTTGGGACGGATCCAGCATGGCGTTCCGTATTACCCTCCTGAACCCACCGATTCCATATTCTGCCAACAGTCATTGGATCTCGACCAACGCGAGCAACAATGTCGCCATACGATAAGTCGCAATCGTGATAGGCTACATACAATAAGACCTTTATCAAAGTCGGAAACGTGATTGTACGCATTTCTCCTCCTTACACGAGGCATCACAACAACGTTTCGCCAGGCAATGCCGGTCAACTGCTGCCTCTGTATGAGAAATCGGTTGGAAACGTTCCTCATGTCAACACTTTGTAGGTGTCGCCACCGGCGCCAGCCTTATGTGAATGCTCTGAAAAGCTAATCATTTGCATATCACAGCGTCTTCTTCCTGTCGGTTAAATTTCGCGTCTGTAGCACGTCATCTTCGTGGTGTACCAATTTTAATGGCCAGTAGTGTATATCGATGTCCGGCTACGTCTTCTGATTGTGTCAATTTTTCTCAGGTAGTGCATTATTTCGCTGCCAGGCAGGTAACGTCCAGTTGCACGCGAATACTTTGGATACAAAACTTTAGTGGTTTTAGATGTTATCTGGTAATAGGAGAAAACACTAGGAACTGCAGGTACAACGCTACTGGAAACGTTAAGAACAAGAAGCCATTTGACATCTTCGGTAGCGAGAAGAATAGTGGCGAAAGGCGAAATACAAAGTACGCTCAAAAAGTTTCGAGACTGATCTTGCTCTTGGCGTACCAGGAACGTCAGCTCAGTAACTATAGTAGCAGCTTCAGCTAACTCCTGTAAATAACAGACGTGCATTCGACCAAGTAATGTATCAACGTTTTTGTGTCACAAATCGCAATGGAGCAACATCTCTAAATGATGGTTTCAAGACGATCTCCTAAATGTTTTGGAAAAGAGAAAAGAATGTGTAAAATTTTTCTCGCACACCTTTACTGCCAAACAAAAACAACGACGTGTATACGCCTGCCATGACCTTACTGAAATAGAAAACGCAGATAATTATTCCTGGAACGAATCAGCAGGAGTAAGGACACTTATTGTCGTAAATAGCAATCTAGCGCAAAACGAGAGAGTACAGGGATTCACCTCAAGGCTCAACACCAGGGCAAGATAATCGACAATTAAACCAATGTGACGAGCAAATTGAACAACGTCCCAAACAAGGACTTTTCTGGCAGTTTTACATGGTACTATGAACATTCTGTGCATTGTCCTATGTGGAGGGAGGCCATGTAGATCCCGTTAAACATTAAAACAACCACAATAACATTTCTCTACTTTTTACCAATGCTACCACGAAACCTTTGGGCCGATGCGGTGCTTTCGAGATCACGACAAACAGTGATCTGTACACATTACACGTTTTCCTTTTATGATACGGAAAGTGTAGCGAGGTGGGGTGCAAGTACTGTGCCGGCCGAAGTGGCCGAGCGGTTCTAGGCGCTAAAGTCTGGAACCACGAGACCGCCACGGTCGCAGGTTCGAATCCTGCCTCGGGCATGGATGTGTGTTATGTCCTTAGGTTAGTTACATCCATCTGAGCCAGAGAGGACACAGAGAATTGTGCGACTGCAGGGACTTACCTCTGGCACGCCTCCCGCCTCCCGTGAGAACCACATTCACAATTTGTTGCCCCGCACTATATCCATAGTGCGCCTGCCCATCATACTCATTACTCGCGGCTTTACTGCCGATTCCCTTAAGAGTTCGGGCACTGTTTGTGCATCCGCACAGAAGAAGATGGTCAAATGCCCGGTGAGTCTTAACTATATATACATGAAGGCGGTATCTGTTCTTTCGGACATGTCCGAAAGAACAGATACCATCTTCATATATATATATATATATATATAGCATTTTCAAAAATAATGCAACCCATTTCGTTGCCGCAGCTCGTGGTCGTGCGGTAGTGTTCTCGCTTCCCGCGCCCGGGCTCCCGGGATCGATTGCCGGCGGGGTCAGGGATTTTGTCTGCCTCGTGATGACTGGGACTTGTGTGCTGTCTTTAGGTTAGTTAGGATTAAATAGTTCTAAGTTCTAGGGGACTGATGACCATATATGTTAAGTCTCATAGTGCTCAGAGCCATTTGAACCATTTTTGAACCCATTTCTTTCTGGAAAAGTTTTATTCAGGATTCCAAAACACCTTATTATTCCCCTCTCTTTTTACTACAAAATCTTTTATCTCAACAAAATCTCCCTTCGATGTGACGTCCTTACGCCACACAGGGATGGCCTGAATGCCCCCAGGGTACCACTCTAGTCGTCGACGTCGGAACCAACTCATTGCTGCATCAATAACCTCCGCGTCATCCACGTACTGCTTCCCGCGGAGTGTACCCTCCATTGGGGTGAAAAGATGGCAGTGTGAGCTGTAGAGTGGGTGGGGAAGAACAGTCCAACGAAGTTTTGTGATCTCTTCTCCGCAGACTTGCATGAAGCGTTGCGTTGTCTTACAGAAGTTCGTCTGCGTGTTTGTGGCGACGAACACGCCAAAGTCGTGTCTTCAGTTTGGTAAAGGGTCCACATCTACATCTACATGGTTACTCAGAAATTCACACTTAGGTACCTGGTAGAGGGCTCATCGAACCATTTTCATAGTACTTCTCTAACACTCCACTCTCCAATGGCGCGTGGGAAAAAGGAACACCTAAATATTTCCGTTCGAGCTCTGATTTATCTTATTTTATTATGATGATCATTTCTCCCTACGTAGGTGGGTGTCAACAAAATATTTTCGCATTCGGAGGAGAAAGTCGGTGATTGAAATTTCTTAAGTAGACCTCGCCGCAAAAGAAAACCGTCTTTGTTTCAGTGACTGCCACACGAACTCGCGTATCATATCTGTGACACTCTCTCTCCTACTGCGCGATAACACGAAACGAGCTGCCCTTCTTTGCACTTTTTCGGTGTCCTCCGTCAATCCTACCTGGTAAGGATCCCACACCGCGCAGCAATATTCCAGCAGAGGACGGGCAAATGTAATGTAGGCTGTCTATTTAATGGGTCTGTCGCATCCTCTAAGTGTTCTGCCAACAAAGCGCAGTCTTTGTTTCGCCTTCCCCACAATATTATCTATGTGATCTTTCCAATTTAAGTTGCTCGTAACTGTAATTCCTAGGTATTTAGTCGAATTGACAGCCCTTAATTTTGTGCGATTTATCGTATACCCAAAATTTATCGGGTTTCTTTTAGTACCTATGTGGATGACTTCGCACTTTTCTTTGTTTAGTGCCAATTGCCACCTTTCGCATCATACAGAAATTCTCTCTAGATAATTTTGTAATTGGAATTGATCGTCTGATGATTTTACTAAACAGTAAATTACAGCGCCATCTGCAAACAATCTAAGGGGGCTGCTCAGATTATCACCTAGATCATTCATGTATATCAGGAACAGCAGAGGACCTATGACACTACCTAGCGGAACGTCAGATATCACTTCTGTTCTACTCGATGATTTACCGTCTATCACTAGGAACTGTGACCTCTCTGAGAGGAAATCACGAATCCACTCACTCAACTGAGACGGTACTCAATATGCACGCAATTTGGTTAATAGTCGCTTGTGAGGAACGGTATCAAAAGCCTTCTGGAAATCTAGGAATATGGAATCGATCTGAGATCCCTTATCGACAGCACTCATTACTTCATGGGAATAATGTGTTGGACAGGAACGATATTTTCTGAATCCTTGTTGGTTATGTATCACTATGTCATTTTCTTGAAGATGATTCATAATGTTCAAGTACAGTATGTGCTCCAAAATCCTACTGCAAATTGAGGTCAGTGATATGGGCCTGTAATTCAGTGGGTTACTCCTATTTCCTTTCTTGAATATTGGTGTGACCTGTGCTACTTTCGCCCGCATCTCGTGGTCGTGCGGTAGCGTTCTCGCTTCCCACGCCCGGGTTCCCGGGTTCGATTCCCGGCGGGGTCAGGGATTTTCTCTGCCTCGTGATGGCTGGGTGTTGTGTGCTGTCCTTAGGTTAGTTAGGTTTAAGTAGTTCTAAGTTCTAGGGGACTGATGACCATAGATGTTAAGTCCCATAGTGCTCAGAGCCATTTTTTTGTGCTACTTTCCAGCCTTTAGGAACAGACCTTTCGTCAAGTGACGTTTGTGTAGAATTGCTAAGAAAGGCGCTATTGTGTCTGCATACTCTGGAAGGAACCTGATTGGTATACCATCTGGACCGGAAGACTTGCCTTTCTTAAGTGATTTGAGCTGTTTCGCAACACCTAAGATATCTACTTTTGTGCCACTCATGCTAACAGCTGTTTTAGTTTCAAATTCTGGAATATTTACTTCGTCTTCTTTCGTGAAGGAATTACGGAAAACTGTATTTAGGAACTCCGCTTTAGTGGCACCATCATCGGTAACATTTCCATCGCTATCGCGCAGTGACGGTATTGACTGTTTTTTGCCACTGGTGTACTTTACATACGACCAGAATCTCTTTGCGTATTCTATCATATTTTGAGAAAATATTTCATTGTAGAAACTATTAAAAGCATCTCGTGTAATGTAGGCTGTCTCCTTAGTGGGTTTGTCGCATCTTCTAAGTATTCTTCCGATACACTTCAGAGTTGATCGTTGCACCATGAGAGAGGACATCAAACAGAATAATCTCTTCAGAGCTCCAGCAGGCCATCGCCGTGAATTGCGGCTTTGAACTTTTTCTTCGCAGAAGAGGTGGTGCGGCACCATTCCATGGATGGCCTTTCTGTTTCCGGTTCCAGATGATGAACTCATGTTTCATCGCCTATGACGATGTTCGATAAAAAATTTTCACGGTCAGCATAGTAACGCGCAAGAAATTTCGCACAGATTGTCCTTCATTGCTATATATGGTGTTCTGTTAGGTGACGAGAAACCTAACGGGCACACAGCTTTGATTACCCCAACTGGTAACGACGGTGTCGGCATTACCAACAGAGACGTCCAGTTGAGCAGTGAGGTGTTTGATTATCATCCGTCGATCACCTCGAATGAGACTGTCCGCACGCTCTAAAATTGCAGGTGTGTACGGCCTTCCGGCACGCGAGAGATCGCACAGGTTTGCGCGACCTCGTTGCAGTGGTTACAGACGTCTCTCCCAATGGCTCGCCGTGTTTTTCTTCAGTACCAGATCCCCGTAGATATTCTGCAAGCGCCTATTAATTTCTGAGACGTTCTGGTTTTCCGCCAAAAGAAGCTAGTGACAACTCTCTGCTTGGAAGGCTCGTCCGTTACAGATGCCATTTGAAGTCTATGCTTAGTTCCGCCACCTATCGGAACGTCATCAAAACGTAGGGGTCCAAGCGAGAATGTTCCACGACGTCCCACAGCAAATTCCGCATTTTTTTAAACCGAAAATGGCTGAGAAAAAAAGGTGTTGCGTTACTTATTGGACAACCCCCGTACATTACTTTGTCAAAGGACTGCGCCATTTTCTTTTGGCTCCTATAGCGACATCATGCTATTGTGCTGTGGCGCCGTGATTTCTGTGTGTGTACCAGGAAGAAAAACAACAGTACTGATTACGTAACTTAATTTTCTAGATATGATAATTAAATCTTTATGAGTGCCCCTCGTACTGGATATAATGTATTTTTATGAGGTGCTGAAAGATAAACGAATTAACAAAATAGCGTTCGCGACACTGACTGTTAGAGTTCTCGTATTACGATCTCCACAGTTCAAGTTACTATGGAACAGACATTTATTAGACGGCGAGCAGCAGGGCGAGGAATACCATCCACCACAAAGGACGTTCTAAGTCGGAAAACCGTACACTAGCTATTCTGGAATAGACCCATATGTGGGGTAGTGTAGTGTGGAGCGATACGTGACATGATCGTAGGGTCATACTTAATAGCAGCTAGGACCATCGGAGCGTCCATGGACGAGATTAATTGTAAAAGAAAAGAACGTTTACTTCTCCAGACATTTTTATTCAGGGTAACGAAAATTTATTTTAGAAGATATTGTGACATCTTACCCACTTTTCTATTTAAATTTAAACATTTGTCGTAGGGCTCCATAAGCTTTGCCCTGCATTCTCATACTCATTTGCCTGCTAGTCATTGAACCAATCACTAATGTCCTCTTTCAGTTGTCCGTCATTCTAAAAATGTACTTAAATTTTTAGAAAAACGTGATAATAATTAAGAGTCAAATCTAGGCTGTAAGGCAGATGGTCAAAAAGTTTCCTAAAACTGTCAAACAAAATCCTTCGTCAACCCAACAGAAGGCGGACGACTGATTCCTCGAAAAAGCTCAGTGACGCTGGAAAATAATCCATGCTGTTTGTCTCTCCTTTAGGAGTAAGGCCGATGAGTAGGACGCCTTTATGATTCCAAAACACTATTCCCATAACCTTTTTTCTAAGTCACCATCAGCAACGTTGTTTGTAAACTCCTCAACATCCTTGTCGTACACAATTAGAAAAGTTAGCGCAGCTCCCATTGGTTATTTTTTCTATTCATCTGTTAAAAATAGAGTAACGCATACGGGAAATACTATCCTACAGCCTAAATCAGCCCTAACAGTGTGATAAAGAAGTGTTTGTGAAATTTTAGAGAAACACAAAGCTCAGTCCATCAATGGTGAAACTTCTATCCTGTTCAAACACTTCATCAGTCTTTGGTTTCAGTTTGCCGTTGGTAACTGAAAATCGGCATGAACTTGCTGCATTCGCCACTAGGTGTGATGCACCATTCTCAAACTGAAGCCTAATTTATGACATTTTAATAATCTTTGGTTATCTGTCTGCCAATTTAGATAGGGAATACTATTTGTATTCAGAAATAGTATTACACTACGAACCTCACACTTTTCGGTATAGTTTGTTTTGTTACACATTTTAGAATCGTACAAATAAACAATATAATGAGCATTCGAGATTGTTGTTAGCTGCGTCAGACAATGAGGCGTCGGTAAGAGGGGGGGGGGGGGGGGGGAGAACTGGGCGGATCTCCAGGCCGAGGCGTTCTTTGCTTTTCTAACGATCATCGTGCACCAATGCGGTCGTCATATTTGCTTTCAAGAGGAATATACCTTATCCGACTGGCGGATCTTCATGAGAATTTTTCAGCTCATGAGTGAGTGAGGACGGATGTCATCTGTGATCATCACGTCCTCTCGATATCAATCAACTCGATATGCTCTTCTGGGATAACATCGAACACAGAGTTATCGCCACTGGTCTGCGGCATCATCGTTACTTCTGGGCATTGTTTATTGTCGTGTTCACCACGGTCACCCTATGCACGTTGAAGGGGAGATACTGGAAACTGAATGCAGAGCTGCTCATGAATCACGAACTCAAATGAGCTCTCTTTGAGGTGGGTATAGTTGTTTTTGAAAATTAGAACTGCAGACTCTCATGAGTTACATGTGTGAATTGCAGTTATGTTTCCATATTAGACAAGATGGTGGAATACAATCAAATCACAAAATACAATGTCTTGCAGTTTCAGAATCAGGCAACTGATGTCACAAAAATGTATTGGTCGGAGTATTCAACCAAGGATAACCCGCACGTTTCATTTTGCATACGGCACTACAGGTCGATGAGTTGCTTTCTTAGACGACGTGGAAACAGAGGATCATGGCAAGCCATGATGGGCAACTAGGCTGTAGATTGAATATTGTTTATTAGATAAACAAAAAGTCAAATAAAAAAAATAAAAAGTTTTTCGTCATTCGACTCATAAGGACGTAATTTTGAAGAGGTGATAATTTTTTTTACAGCTTATAAAAAACGTTGAAAACATATGACTGGATACAACTGTATTACTTCAAAATTTATAACACAGACCATCTTCTGATGTCTGCATACAATAGAAAACCAAAACAAGGTACAATCTGTTATCACAAAGAAAAAGTAAATATGGCAGTGAAGATATCCAGCTTATTGACAAACTGCAATTTGAAATTGTAATCAGACGTGATAAAACTCGCAGTCATAAATTTCTAAAACACTGGCAACACACGACCTATGATACCTTAAAGTATTGACTAAACTATAATATACGAAAGCACAAGTGGAAAACATGAAGACATAAATTATTTTGTTTATGACCTCTGATCATAGCGCATTACATCATTGTATAAAATAAAGTAGGATATTATTTTATGTCATCTTTCATACACATGAAAAAGAATAAGAGGAACCTGAGGACATCACTGTCTCAGTATTGTCTGTGTTTTGAAAATTTACACTTTGGTGCGATGAATGATTCCTTCCTCCCTGTCTAACTCCTTCTCGATGTGTTCTTCACTGAAGATCTCATGTTAATTTAGTTTTGTCAAATGCTTCGTCACTGAGTTACGAGACGCTATATGCACTTTTGCGTTAGCATTAAATAAAGAGGCTGGCTTGTGCCATCATGATTTGTGACGGTTATGACTTTTGTAGCATCTTATTACGATTTCGTGGTGTAAGTTTTCAGTAAGTTGTGTACCTTGACTACAGTATTTATTGTTTCTTTGTGTTGATGCATTGTACCTTATTACGGATTTCTGCTGGGGAGATAGCCGCAAAGTAAGGATAGTGTAATAGGTGTCGAAATGGAACACAGTGAGACAACAGAATATCGGGGAGTAACATTTGATAGATTTATTACCCTTATAAAGCACTGCGTGAACTGCAAGTCAGAAGTTTCCACCAAGAACAATCTTCTACACAAACTGGCCGGAGCACAATGGGGTAGTCAACATTAAACTCTAGGAGCCTATGCAATGGTACTGTGCCAGTCTACGGCAGAGTATGTATGTCTGGTTTGGTATAATTCAACACGTGACAAACAGGTGGACATAGCTCTCAATAACACCTACAGAATCATAACAGGATACCTGAAATCCCCTCCAATCGAAAGGCTTTACGGTATCGCAGAATAGCATCACCACGCGTTTGAAAAGAAATAGCTGCAAATGAGGAAAGAAAGAATGTGGAGCAGGAGAGAATGCATCCTCTGTATGGACGCTGTAATCTCCCCCGTTCTTCTTAATTCCATCTATTGTCCACATTAGTCTCTTATGAAGATTTGAGGGGAGCAAAGATTAAAATAAACTTTCTAGTTTACTTAGCTTTTCTTGTGGAATTGGCTCCAGTTATTCTTGTCTGAGGGTCTGATTCTTGAAGCTGAAAATGCCACATTTTGGGTCCTCACGGTTGGATTGATCTAAGTAAATTTGAAGATTGTTGTTGCACAATTTTTGTGTTGACGTAAATATATTTTCTCATATTTTAGTGTAAAATACAGTCTTTTGCTTTTTCACGTTCACAAAGCCGGAATTACATTGTTCGCACAAAATACAAAAATTCGTTCAATCATATCAGAGGCACACTTACGACTCCCCCACTCTGCGGAAATAACCATATTACAAAGGGTTTACAATTTTCCCTTAACAAATGAATGTCTACTAGTTTCTGTTACAGTATTACTTTCGATTATTATTTCATAAATGAATCCAGAAATAACCATAGTAACAAGTACAGTATTGCGCAATTAATAATATTAATTTTAAGTGCGCCAATAGTTCGAAATTTTAAACGTTTCTAAGGAAAAAAATTTAATTGTACATTCAGAGCTAGTACTTATCGATTATAACATCGATACTAAAATATTTAAAAAAGTAATCCATTTTCATAAATTTTGGCTTGAAATGTAACATGCTATGTATAAATTTATATATGAAAGTTTTAAGAAAAGCAAGTGAGATTGTACTGACCTGTCCAAAACTCGAGAAATAATACTGTTGACGAAAAGTAATACTAGAGGAAGATACCCCATTACAATACGAACCGCATTTGCAACGACCGAAGTCAAGAAGTAGTCTCCTTACAACATCGACGGCACTTACATTCGCTACTGAAAACGATATATTGCGACAAAGTGGGCTACGACCTACCTTCCCCATGACTGAAAAAAAGTTTCAGAAACTCTACCTTCTGGCTATGATGGAGAACTGGACGATTTGGAAGTCCCTGAATAGATTGAAATTTGGAGTTCAAAGCTCAAAGATTAATTTGGCAAGATGGGTTTTACACTGATCGAGATGATATTTTTTGTGACTACTGATCAAGATGATGTTTTGTGTGACTGTGGAGAAGTCCCGACTGTTCATCATATACTGCAATGCCTCCAGCTCAGAAGATGAACTTCAACAAAGAAGAGAAAATGCATTGGATGTGGTCAAAAGTATTATAGTCATAACTGTTTATAATATGCATATCTCTGATATGAGGATAAAAAATTGTTTTCTATTATATGCAGATACCGTAAGATGATCTGTTAACGACTGTAACCGGCTGTGTAATACATTATGGAGTAATACAGCTGTGTGCAGTCAGGTGTTTTCCTCATTAGGACATACATATTAAAATTATATAATTATAACAATTGTAAAACAAGAAAAAATATGAACAGCCTGAGTAAGTTCACACATTCTCGGGCAGTCAGGCACAATGCCCCAGGAAATGAGATGCTCTGACAGTTATAGATGTGGATGCGCGCCTCGTCGGTTCCAATGTGACACTTTTGGTGCGAGCCTGCTCGCAGTGCATACCACTTACTTATCAGGAAAGATGATTGATCATTGGGTATGAAGAGATTTCTCATACCATGTGCGCCTTATGACACTTGAAGATTGAAGATCGTTGATCGTTGTGAGTACACGACTCTATGATCACTTTCTTCTTTGTTTTTTTCTTTTTGATTTAACCAACACCAACATCGTCAATAAAATAAATCGATACGTCACTTAATAGTCTTTTCGCGCCTGAATAACCGAGTCAGACGTAGCCGATTTCAGGCACTAGAACCTGATGAAGAACTGAAACCTCGCCAAATACTGTGCTGGAACAAGTTCTGCGGTTTTTCCGATGCCTTTAGATCCGTCAGCGACCCCCGCATGTACTGTAATCTCAAAACAAATGAAGTAAGTACCCTGGACACAGTGACAACATTGGTACGTAGAAAGTTCAATTCATGATAACTTAAATCATTTTCTGGATCACCCAGAATGTCCTGTTTCCTGTTTATACAGAGCAGGGTTTGTGGTTTTCGGAGAACAGCAGTGTTCACTTAACACCAGAAGCGAAAACAGTATTCGTCGAACACAATAGCAGCTGCAATGTTTTCCAGAACAGCGAGAAGCGAAAGAGGAAGGTAGCTCTTGTTTTCTGTTATTAACTCTGTGGTCCGTAAAAGCAGTAAACGCTACCAAACCAACATTACCACAATACCGCCACAGTAGTTTCCCGGCAGCGCTGTTCTAGTTGCGTGAGAAACAAGTGTGTGTAACTTGTGAGGTATACACAGGTTCAATTCGAGTAGCGGTAATTTTCTCAGCAGTCTCTTTTTATTTCTTTCTTGAATTTATTGTCAGTGAGTTTTTAGCGAGAGGCACTCGATTTCTCGGAAAAGGCACTGTTAAAATTTTTCAGAATCTTAAAAATACCAAGCGGAACAAATAAAATTAATTAACTTTTCATTTAATTGACTTAAATGAGATTTCCAGCACAATATTAACAAAGCTTTTAGATTAACAGTTTCGAAGAACAACGTATTAGTTCCATCGTAATGCACTTCGTGTCATCGTATTGAATTCAACAGTCTTAACAGAAACCTGCAAATTTACGCGTTTTTCGATTCTGTAATAGTTCTCTTTTTAATTAGTATGATAGCTAAGAAGTGAAATAGCGAAGAATGGGCAAGCAGCATTGGAACACTATGTGCCACATTAAAAGCTGAACCAAGGCCGCGTAGGGTTAAGTATAGGCAGGGTGATTCCGTGATGATGTCATAAGCTTTCATGGGTTATGGAGATGTGCAAATATATCAACTTGAGGTAAGGAACTCTGATGTGGAAACGGTCAAGTAGAAAGTTATAAGTGAATATTTTTCTGGTACCTCTGACGATTGAATACATGGGCCAGTGCTGTTTTCGTTTAGACTGTAGGGTGGGAAACTTATGAACAGCCCTTAAGGTATGCTTTTTAGAGCCGATGTTTACTAAACATATTTTCGTTTTGGCCCATAATGACACATCTGAAAGTTTCTCACCCTACAATTTTAGCAACAACATTACTGGTCCATGTATTCCACTATCAGAGCTATCAGAAGGATTTTCGCTTATAGCTTTCGACTCAGTCGTTTCTGGACCAGGGAACCTGACTTCAAATTGGTACACTTACTACATTTATTCTTCTCCATCATACCTGAAAGTTTGTAATATCGTCACGAAAACACAATGCATCTCATTTACATATAATGACTGTAAGAACATTTATTTACAATTGTCATGGACCTGAAACGTATGCAATTCCGCTACAAAGACAGAAGAATGATACTGAATGTATAGAAAAAGCAATGAGTAATTTCACATAACTCTACAGGTCTTATCAGAAGAATGTTGTTTACTTTCTACGATCATCGTGAACATAAATGTTCTGAGACGGAATGTAAGATAGCACTGAAACTGAATTGGTTAATAGTCTCTCGAAAATAAGTAACGATTTATTACATGTACGCAGCAAAAAATGTTTGTCGCGCGAGATTAGCCGAGCGGTCTCAGGCGCTGCAGTCATGGATTGTGCGGCTGGTCCCGGCGGAGGTTCGAGTCCTCCCTCGGGCATGGGTGTGTGTGTTTGTCCTTAGGATAATTTAGGTTAAGTAGTGTGTAAGCTTAGGGACTGGTGACCTTAGCAGTTAAGTCCCACACGATTTCACACACATTTTTTGATAAAAAAAAAAATGATTCACGAAAACGGAGAAGGTCGAGTAGCCAACCAACTTCAGATACAGTCAACGTAACACAAGTTTTGTTCCCCAATATCATCCTCAAACGCTCAACATCGTTTACGGCGTTACCAGCAGGTCGCCATCTTTAACAGGATCAATAAGAAACTGGCTTCGATAACGTAGACGGCATCTGATGCGATAACCTTATCGTATCTTTTACTATCGGTTTGAAGCCCGCCAAGCACAGGCATGTGAGCTGATAATGTAAAGACATTGTTAATTCTGTTATTATTTTATTGTCTTCTCCTGTTACGTCACTGTAACATACGAACATTATATGTGCCTTCCCCAGATAGCAGGCTAGTATTGATGTTAAAAAGTATAATTGCATATCACTTTTGTTATGCTTTGTTACTACTTATTATTAACTTGTTTATTTTTGAGTATGGAATATTTCAGTTTCATGTATGTTTTTATACACACATCAAAAAAAGTTTTGCATCACTCCGGTTCCCAGAACTCCAGCAGAAAGACGTTTACTGTGGATATTGTATCACAGACACAGTTCCTTTGACTGTTCAGAAATGTCACTAAATGCGCCGAAAGATGTAAACACCCATGCATGATCAGCGCCTGTTTGTCGGAGGGGGTCCGAAAACGGAACACTTCTAGTAATTCCACCGGGAAGGAGGTACACGGCTCGTGTTGTCTGTAGTTCAACCATGCCTAGACGGTCAATACTGCGGTTCGATCGCGTCCGCATTGTTACTTTGTGCCAGGAAGGGCTCTCAACAAGGTACGCGTCCAGGCGTCTCGGAGTAAACCAAAGCGATGTTGTTCGGACATGGACAGGAACTGTCGATGACATGCTTCGCTCAGGGCGCCCAAGGGCTACTACTGCTGTGGATGACCACTACCTGCGGATTATGGCTCGCTACCGTGTTGAATAATGCTTTTCCTTCAGCCACAGGACGTCAAACGGTGCGCAATAGGCTGCATGATGCGCAACTTCACTCCCGACGTCCATCTTTTCAACCACGACACCATGCAGCGCAGTACAGATGAGCCCAACAACATACCGAATGGACCGCTCAGGATTGGCATCATGTTCTCTTCACCGATGAGTGTCGCATATGCCTTTAATCAGACAATCATCAGAGACGTTTTTGAGGCAACCCTGTCAGGCTGAATGCCTTAGACACACTGTCCATCGAGTGCAGCAAGGTGGAGGTTCCCTGCTGTTTTCGGGTGGCATTATGTGGGGCCGAAGTACGCCGTGGTGGTCATGGAAGGCGCCGTAACGGCTGTACGATACGTGAATGCCATCCTCCAATCGATAGTGCAACCATATCGGCAGCATATAGGCGAGGCATTCGTCTTCATGGACAACAATTCGCGCACCTAGCGTGCACAAAAAAATGGATCTGAGCACTATGGGACTTAACTTCTGAGGTCATCAGTCCCCTAGAACTTAGAACTACTTAAACCTAACTAACCTAAGGACATCACATACATCCATGCCCTAGACAGGATTCGAAACTGCGACGTAGCGGTCGCGCATTTCCACACTGTAGTTCCTAGAACCGCTCGGCCACCTCGGCCGGCTCTTGATGAACTTGTGGATAGTATGCCACGACTACTACAGGCATGCATCAATGCAAGAGGACGTGCTACTGGGTGTCAGAAGTACCTGTGAGTACAGCAATCTGGATCACCACATTTGAAGATCTTGCTGTATGGTACAACAAAATTCAATGTGTGGGTTTCATGGTCAATGAAAAGGGCGGAAATGACGTTTATGTTGATCTCTATTCCAATTTTCCGTATAGGTTACGGAATTCTCGGAACCCAAGTGATGCAAACCGTTTTTTATGTTTCTAATAACTGCACTGAATGAAACAGCAATAGTGAGTTTTTATCGATAGTCGTAGAGTCGAGCAGATTGGTTGTGTGTGTGAGAGATTGCGTTAATAGAGAGATGACAGCGGGTCAATGTTTTGTCTGAATATAATGTACCTCGAACATTTATACATTGTGGATACTATGACCGGCCCCAGTGGCCGAGCGGTTTTGGGCGCTACAGTCTGGAACCGCGCGACCGCTACGGTCGCAGGTTCGAATCCTGCCTCGGGCATGGATGCGTGTGATGTCCTTAGGTTAGTTAGGTTTAAGTAGTTCTAAGTTCTAGGGGACTTATGACCTCAGCAATTGAGTCCCATAGTGCCCAGAGCCATTTGAACCATTTTTTGGATACTATGGACTAAATATTTACGTCACATTTTGTTAAGAAAAAGTTCATACTGAATTAATCAATCTTTCTAAAATGGTACAGGCTGTTTTTACAATGTTAAATGGTGGTTGTTTGCTTGTTGAGAGCTTGAATTCACTGGTGGGACGTGAGATGCAAACACTGATGTGTTCTATATATTTTCATTTGCAAGCTAATGATACTACTTGGAAATTACGGTAATATGAGTGATTGCATAATATTAAACAGTTTTCAGTATGCGTATGTTATCCACTAGAACGCGAGTTCTCAGGTGGGACACGTGTGGTGAAAATGGAAGGACTGCATTTTTAGCATTTTTATAGTCCGTGATTGCACACTTTGAAAAGCGCAAACCTAAAGGTAATACTGTAATTGTATCATGTGGCAGATATGTTATCGCAGTGCGTACACACTGAGGTAATATAAGTCATTGGTTACCTTCTAATTTCGTGTCAGACTTCCTTTTTCCAGGCTTAGTGGGGTATCTAGATGTGGCATGGACTCCACAAGTCGTTGGACATTGTCAGCACAAATATTGCACCACGCTTTCTCTGTATCCGCCCGTAACTGAGAAAGTGTTGCCGATGCAGGGTTTTGTGTACGAGATAACGTCTCGACTATGTCTCACAAATGTCGGGCGATCTGGGAGGTCAAATGTTCTTCGAACCAAACGCTAAGAGTTGGGGCCCTGTGGCATGGCACATTGTCGTCCACAAAAATTCCATCGTTTTTTTTAGGAACATGAAGTCCATGAACGGCTGTAAATTATCCCAAAGTAGTCGAACATAATCCTTTCCAATCAATGATCGGTTCAGTTGGAGCAGAGGATCCATCACATCCCATTTAGACAGAGCCCACAGCATTGTGGAGCCATCATCAGCTTCCACAGTACCTTGTGGACGACTTGGGACCATGGCTTTTTGGGGTCTGTGCCACACTCGAAACTTACCACCAAATCTTACCAGATGAAATCGCAACTCGTCTGCCAGGCCACGGTTTTGCAGTCATCTAGTATCCTACCGATGTGGTCACCACCGCAAGCGAGACGCTGCAGGCGATGTCGCGCTGTTAGCAAAGGCACAAGCGTAAGTCGTTTGCTGCCATAGCCAATTAACGTTATATTTCGCGACACTGTCCTAACAGATATGCACGCCGTTTGTCCCACATTGATTCCTGCGGCTATTTCAAACAGTATTGCTTGTCCGTTAGCACTGACAACTCTTCGCAAACGCCCGCTGCGTTGTCCGTGGTGAGACGTAATGTCTGAAATTTGGTGTTCTCGGCACATTTTGACAGGGTTGATCTCGGAAAATGGACTTTCATAACGATTTCCGAGATGGAATGTCCCATGCGTCTAGCGTCAACTACCATTCCGCTTTCAAAGTCTGCTGATTGCCGTCGTGCGGCCATAATCACGTCGGAAATGGATCACCTGAGCTCCTACGCACTGCCCTTTTATGCCATACTACTGCTCAAAGTTCTCTTTAAATAATAAAAGCCGGCCTGGATGGCCGAGCGGTTCTAGGCGCTACGGTCGCAGGTTCTAATACTGCCTCGGGCATGGATATGTGTGATGTCCTTAGGTTAGTTAGGTTTAAGTAGTTCTAAGTTCTAGGGGACTGATGACCTGAGCATTTAAGTCCCATAGTGCTCAGAGCCATTTGAACCATTTTTTGAAATACCAAAAATACAGCGAAAGTTATCTAAATACATAAAAGTATGGTGAAAGTTGTCTAAATAAATAAAAATAAATACCTGAAGTACTCTGTTTCTGATCGTAAGCCTGAACTGTCGTAATGAAACGTGTGCTGTTGTAATGTGAAAGACAAGTAAAAGTAATTACAGTAGAGCATCGATTATCCGAAGTAATTGGGGGACATGGGTGTTCGGATAATCGAACTGTACATGTTTATTTGCCAAAAAGAAGTACTGTACAGTAAATTTATTCATAAAAACAGGCATCTCTTTTAGTATATTACGAAGTAAAATACAAAGGCAACTTCACTAGGAATATATAGCATGTGGCACAGTTTATTAAACAAAAACATATATATATTACATACGCATTTTGCATGAACAATACACACAGTATACAAAATTAACGTTTAAAAAATCCTTTATTTTGGTCTGTCTAAGCAAGCCTATACGCTTACGAGCAGCTAAGTCACGTACGTATCTGAAACTGATCACTTTCATCTTGGGCTTCAAACCATCGCAAGGCAATATCCAAACAAGTGAACGCCTCAGAAGCTGTTGGTATACTTTCATCTTCACTTTCTGGAGCACTGATTGATGAGATGCTGGCGGCGTCATCTTTATCAGTGACGACATTTACAATCTCGCTGTCCTGCACGATTTGGTGTCCTGGATCTGCATCATCGATATTCATCCATTCATGAACGTCTTCTTCATCACATTCGTGGCAATCTATTGCTTTTACCATACCGAGAATTTCGGACATATCATTCTGTTCGTCATTTTCAATCGTACCTTGTGAATTTTCTTCTGTGTCCAAAATTTTATTCCAGGCTTTCTTCAAATTCTCTTCCTTTGCACTATTCCATGCTGCGCTGATCATGTAGGACGCGTCTTTCAAGTCAATATTCTTATGATTTCTTGAGAGACTTTCTTCTCCATTCTCTTCTCTTTCTAACAATAACTTACTCAACAATTCTTTCCTGTAATATTGTTTGTAAGTCTCAATAACGCCTTGATCCATGGGCTGTAATAAGGAGGTTACCTTTATGAACTCGTCTTTTTCGTTTAAAATATCACATGACGGATGAGTTGCTGCAATGTCAAGGAGAAGTAGTGTTTCTCCCTCTTCTCACTCTTTAGCTGATGAGCTTTTACAGAGGGTACGAAAACGTCCAGAAACCACTTCATAAAAATCGTACTATCCATCCAGGCACTCTTTTGGGAGGTGTACACAACAGGCAAGCCTGACATATTAACGTGCTTGAAACAACGTGCTTGGTTTGTGAGTAAGGTGGATGATGGACGGTAGGGTGGGAGAGTGACAGGTGCGAGCGAGTACACAGTTCGGTTAAGCGGTCGTTCGGTTGACCGACGTTCGGGTAATGGACGCTCTACTGTAATTGTCTTAACGAAAAGGGAAGTCTTCCATACTGTAAAAGGTAGCAACCTGACTGCAAAAATTTTGAACTGTATAAACTGCCTGAATAGTTGACTTGGACACCAAACCTAGAGTAATTGGCTTTGCAAAATTTGATTACAAAAACTGTCTCTGAATAACATAAGTTCGCTCTGGTTGAATAAATAAAAAAATCATAATATTTTCTTCTTACTTCTGTTCTGCGCAAATCTGGATAACGCGTTGCAGTACTGCTCTTTCTTGGGCTTTACTATGCTAAAGCTGGAAATTACTGAATCTACAAAGGGACACTCAAGAGGTGCAATAAGTTCCCCGTTAATTACAAAACGAACTGCTTTCGAACATCCTTGGTTGGATGATCCATTAAAAAGAATTGTAAGTAAAAGGTTGGTAAGAAAATGAAATATGCGCATAAATGACAACAGTATGTTTTTTTGTATATTGAGAAAAAGTGCTCAAGGAAGATTTTAAATTTAATGAACTTCTCAACATCCATACAATACACTATCCTATCTCTCAAATCTAACAGCTTTCAGTACAATAACCGAGTTCGTTCGATGACGCAGCAATACCAAGAAAAAGTAACATTATTATTGCATTCATTTGACATTTCATTAGATTACTTCCTTCACAAATCAGCTTCATAATCATTTCGATTGAACAAAATGATAAATTGAAATATTAAATTTGAATTATAATATTGCCATAGCTTCCTCACTAACACTGGTTAACATTATCAGCGGAACTCTAACACAGCTGACCTTCGACAGCTCTCTCTACCAAAGCTAAACATTATCTGCTCCACTGTGCCCTCGCGCTGCTCAAAGATATTCACTTAACTTCTGCGATACAGCTTACAACATCGCTGCTCGCTAACAATCGATTCAGATACCAAAAATTCATATACCAAAATTATACATGACACCTGCCGCTGATATAGGATAGTTTTTGTGAGCTCGGTGTACTATTGTGACTGAAATTCGGCAGAAGGTCAGGAAAGACTAAGGATCCATTGAGACTGGATCAAGGGGTAGTCAACAGCAGATCGCTCTGAACAGAAACACAGACAAGAGGAAGCGGACAACGGAGACGGCAAGGCAGAATAAAAATTGGAATAACAGAGATGTAAAATGTAGCAGAAGCTGAGACCACACCAGCTGTTCGCAGTGAGAGCAATACGAGGACGCAGCGAAATCGCATGGAGTGGCAGAACTTTACTGCCGAAAGCGCTATTTGGTCATCGAGGGTTGTGTGGTTCAAATGGCTCTGAGCACTATGGGACTTAACATCTATGGTCATCAGTCCCCTAGAACTTAGAACTACTTAAACCTAACTAACCTAAGGACAGCACACAACACCCAGCCATCACGAGGCAGAGAAAATCCCTGACCCCGCCGGGAATCGAACCCGGGCGTGGGAAGCGAGAACGCTACCGCACGACCACGAGATGCGGGCGAGGGTCGTGTGGCATTGCAGCAGGGGGAGACCTGTGCTGTGGCAAGCCACGCGCGCGCTCGCGGATTTTTCCTTTTCCAGAAACTGAAAAATGTTTTAGAAGGGCTTCATTTTGGGACTCTGAATAGCATTGAAAAGAATGTGACCGACACGTTACGGGTCCTGACAGTTGAAACCTTTCAGTGCTGCTGTCGAGGCTGGGAACAACGACCTCGCCTATGTAAAAATGTCTAAGGAAATTAGTTTGAAGGGCACAGTATTAATGTTTGAAAAAAAAAGAAAAAAAATCTTCGGTAGATAAAAAGCCAGTCTCATTACTTTTCTTACACACCTCGTACGGAGTGTCTTCGCAAATATTTCATTCTGGAGGAATATTTTGACTAATAGCCTGGACGGAAAAGGTTCCACAGAAACGAAAGTAGTATCGGCTTTGTCGCAAAGAAGCGTAATAGTACCTCTCATGTTTGTTGTGGACATAAACGATGTGTCAGAGAGGATTGAGCTGCACTACAAGATTGTTCACTGACGCTGTTGTATACAGGAAAGAGTTGTCGTTGATGGTCGTGAGGAATTTCAGAAAGACTTGGACAAAATTTCCATTTCCTGTTTCGATTGGCAGTTTTAAGTAGATGCCTATTAATGTAACATAACGCCTACAACAAAGGAAAAGAAAAAAATAATCAGATAGAACGCAATTAAAGGTTCTTGGTGAAATTTTCAGCACGTCACATCCCGCAAGTACGATGGTGAGTCAAATGAAAACCTTAAATATTTTTTTAAATACTATTTAATGTGCAGAAGTTGTACAAAGCTTTATCACTTTTCAACATAATCTACCCCACGCTCAATCAAAGTCCTCCAGCGCTTACAAAGTGCATAAATTCCTTTAGAAAAAAATTCTTTTGGTAGTTCGCGCAACCACTCATGCACCGCGTGGCGTACCTCTTCATCAGAACGGAACGTCTTTCCTCCCATTGCGTCTTTGAGTGGTCCAAACACATGGAAATCACTTGGGCCAAGGTCTGGTGAGTATGGTGGATAAGGAAGACACTCACAGTGCAGGTCTCTGATTGTTGCAACTGTTGTACGGGCAGTGTGGGGCCTTGCATTGTCATGTTGCAAAAGGACACCTGCTGACAGCAATCCATGTCTGTATGATTTGACTGCAGGCCGCAGATGATTTTTTAGGAGATCTGTGTGTGATGCACTGGTGACAGTGGTCCCTCTAGGCGTGTAATGCTCCAAAAATGACGCCTTTTTCGTCCCAAAAGAGAGTCAGCATAACCTTCCCTGCTGAGTGTTCTGTTCGAAACTCCTTTGGTTTTGGTGTTGAGGAATGGCGCCATCCCTTGCTTACGCTCTTCGTTTCCGGTTGGTGGAAGTGAATCCAGGTTTCGTCCCCAGTAACGATTCTTGCAAGGAAGCCATCACCTTCTCGTTCAAAGCGCCGAAGAAGTTCTTCACAAGCATCAACACGTCGTTCTCTCATTTCAGGAGTCAGCTGCCGTGGCACCCATCTTGCAGACACTTTGTGAAACTGGAGCCCATCATGCACAATGTGGTGTGCTGACCCATGACTAATCTTGTAAACATGCTGCAATGTCATTCAGTGTCACTCGGCGGTTTTCCTTCACTATGGCTTGAACTGCTGCAATGTTCTGTGGAGTCATAACTCGTTGTGACTGGCCTACACGAGGAGCATCTTCCACTGAAGTCACACCATTTGTGAACTTCCTAATCCATTCGTAGTCTTGCTGCTGTGACAAACATGCATCACCGTACTGAACCTTCATTCGTCGATGAATTTCAGTAGGTTTCACACCTTCACTACGCAAAAACCGAATAACAGAACGCTGTTCTTCCCTGGTG
Source organism: Schistocerca piceifrons (assembly GCF_021461385.2). NCBI lineage: Eukaryota > Metazoa > Arthropoda > Insecta > Orthoptera > Acrididae > Schistocerca > Schistocerca piceifrons. Next base: position 139,341,584 of record NC_060144.1, read on the forward strand.
CAAGTCGCAAGTGGGGTGGCCATGTTTATACTGATACTGCGACGGTATGTGAGCATCTGCACTATGCTGCTATCTACAGGCCATTTTACGCGCTGTTTGTAGCACGCTTACCAACTTACAGGTTAACGGCCCGAAATTTTGATTTGTTATTACAGATTTAAGGTTTTCATTTGACTCACCGTCGTATTTAGGAATATATTACGAAGTGATGATGGCTGGGACGATCTACGAAAATCAGTATAATTGAAGGGGGAATCATCAGGCGAAGGTAACATATGTTTCACCCCTGAAATAGAACTTATCACCTAAAACAGGGGCGGGCAGGAATCCTGCACGTGTGCGGTGCACTTGCACGCGTGCAGTTAACAGATGTTCTGCGTGCACACAGGGGCAAGCTGGCCACCCGCTTATCTCCCATCCCCACCATACCTTCTGTCCGCTCCTTCCTCTGCAATGCGTTTTGTTTTCTTGCTTGCTTTATTGAGTGTATGAATAAGGTTAGTAGGAGTGCTTGAAAGATATCGTGGTTTGAAAGAGCACCTATTACCTACGATACGTTTTAATTAATTATCATAGGTGGAGTGGAACAAAATTTCTACATACAGACAAACGCAAACAGTTACCTAAATTTTCATCACTGATGTCTGCTCTTAACCGAGACTTACTATTTCAGCAAATGGTTTTCCAGCTCTCGCTATATTATGCGCAATCTTATAACTTGCACGTACCGCTGGGCTATTATTGTTGTCGTCCTGAAAAATTGAAAACAGTGCTCCATAAAGTGTTAAATCAGTTAGATGAGAGACATGACGAAAATAAGTTGCAGATCTCTCGTGACCACAGCAACTAAGACAGATTCATTTCGTATCGTCTGATCGCTCTTCTTAAGCTCAGTCAATTTCCCCATCCATTCAGAATCCGACAATAAACTGTACTCGTCCCTGTGAAATTTGTTATAATGGCCTACAATACTTCAGTGAGAATACTGCCACATATTAAACATTTCGAATTTTCTCGTTTTTGCACAAAGAAAAAATGATTCTCCCATTACTTTATAAAAGATAGCAAATCTCCACTTCTCCGTTTCCTTGTTTCACTCTGCATTTTCCGGTTCTCGAAATACAACGTTCACTACGTAGTGGTCGCTTCGTATCAACGTCCGCAGCTTAGCCTGGCACTGCACTGCCGCAACCTGCCGGCTGTCGCCACAGCCCCAGTCGACGATTGCAGGCGAGCAGCACACGTGCAGCGCTGTGCGCTCATGAGCCGCGTGCAACGTTTGCCCGCCCCAGACCTAAAACGTTCAAGCAGATGTTCAGGGAGGTGAATTGACGCTAAGGCTCGTGGCCCGGCACGGAAACTCGCTGGCAGGTGCGAGGATTCAGCATCCACCACCATGCCTATGTCCACAGAAAATGCCGCTGATGTTCTGGAGCGCTAGTTATATCTGTACGGTTGCGGAATTTGGGCAGCTGGGATTACAAATGCGGGATGATCCGTCAGCGGCTTTGCTGTCTGTAGGCGCGGGGGCCTAGGATGGTATGACACCGTTCGAAACCCCCAAGATCTGTCAACTGTTTTAATGTGGGGCTCACGGGTGGTAACAATCGTAACCGGAGTGCACGTGTCTATGTCCCTGTACGAGTGTGTGCACACTGCTTTGCCAAGGGATATCGCCCAGTGGCCAGGTTAGCTGCTCCCAGCGCTTTAGGGCCATGAGATGGAGGAAATGTCCTGTCGTGGAGAGAGGTACTGTTAGTGGTCAGGAACATCGTGAGTCTGGTGTAACGGGCTCATTCACCTCATGTTATTGTACTGTACATCTACTACTACTAATCCTTTAGAGTTCTGTAAAACATTAGTAAAGCATGTACGAGGTGCGACAATAAAGTAATGAGACTGATTTTCTTTGCAAGATGTGGCAACCCTGCAGGCTTGCGTAGGCACAATATCTTTGACCTTAGTCTATAAGCTGCTTCTAGTCCAAGCGCCACATTGATGCAACTGCTCAGTCGTGAGTTGTGCTGTAATAAGTTAACACGTGTTTGTGTCTCTCGTCACGGAAGTGAAACCGCATAATATTGCGCAACGGTATGCCATTTCTTTTTTCGTTAAATTGGGTGAAAACGCGTCGACAACTTACGGTAATCTTCACAAGGCTTTTGGAGAGGAGGTTATGTCAAGAACTCAAGTTTTTCGTTGGTATAAAATTTTTAGTGAAGGCAGAACGAATATTGAAGATGAAGACCGTACTGGACGACCATCAACCTCACGGACGGATGTCAGCTTGGCCAGGGTGTGTGAACTCGTACGATCTGATCGAAGATTATCCGTGAAAATGATTGCAGAAGAACTGAACATCAAACTAGAAAAGGTTCACCTAATAATTGGTATGAGAAATATTTGTGCAAAAATGGTCCCCAAAAATCTCAACAACAGCGAGAATCACGGAAAAATGTTGCAGTCGATCTGTTAGAGCAAACGGAAATCAATCCAGAATTGTTGAGCCGTGTTATCACTGGTGATGAAAGTTGGTTTTTTTTTAGTATGATCCAGAGACAAAACGCCAAAGTTCGCAATGGTGCTCAAAGGGATCACCCAGACCAAAAAAAGCTCGCAGTGAAATGCATGCTTGCGTGCTTCTTTGATACCAAGGGAATTGTTCATAAAGAGTGGGTGCCTCCGGGACAAACAGTTAACCAATATTACTACAAAGAAATTTTAGAAAGGCTTTGTAAAAGAGTTCTTCGTGTCCGTGTCAACATTGCTGATAACTGGATTCTGCATCACGGTAATGCGCCATCCCATACTGCATCAGTACAAACTCCTATAGCCAAATATTAGTGAAATGTGTTAAATAGTTTCAAGTCATTTTCAATGTACCTTTTAACAGTTCTCCTTCAGTAACACCTCAAATTAAAGTCACATTTGTACTGTTGAGTGCAATTTCAAATGACAGAACTTTACGTTGGAGTGACCTAACGAAGTGTGTTGATCTAACGCTTATAATTTAATTAACAATATTTGGAAGACATTACTGGTAAGGATTAAACAGTTTTGTTCTACTGATGCTGTGACCTCACATTATTAAAGAAACAACAGAGGCACTTATAATCAGTGAACAACGACTTGAAGTCGAAACTCTTTACAGCTGCATTATTTCATTCATCAGTGCTGACATAATCTTTATTCCAATCGCAGATCAGTTACTTGTTTGTTGATAGCAGCACTTAATAATTAAAGCTTCCCATCAAGGACGTACTAAATTCCAACAGATCTAAATTGCTGTCAGTAATAAGGCAACACACATCAAATTTACTAGTTTTGTGTATAACGAGGTTGCACCGCCTACCCACACATTCATCTGCAATCGCAAACTGTAATCCAGAGTTATTTATTGTTACAGCAGTTCTTGCTAAATGATATTTGCAGAATATTTGTAGATATTTTATCTGTTTATGTTTCTCACTTATACATATTTATTTTGTATTTGACTGAAGTGTGCTTGTGTCCCGTATCTCTCAGTCAACTTTTGTTAGAGATAGATGCAATCTACAAGATAATATCAGAGACACATTAGCTGAGGATAGAAACAGATTGTCCACGGGTTGGATTAAATGGAAAGGTGTGTGGCGCTTTAATTCCAACAGTTTATGAGGTATTTGGTAAACGATTTACTACAGAACCTTTACGTGTTTCGTCCAGTAAAGCACTTTCAAATTTTATAAGCTAATTGACAAGTTGGGGGGAGGTGTCAGCTGCATATTTACTTGAAGGACAATGTATAAATCATTAGAGAACACGTAGCTGAATGACAGTCCATGCAACATTTTCATAACCAGTATTAACTGAACAGCAGAAGTAAATCGAAACTGGTCAAAGTAAAGAAAAAGAAATTAGGTCCGTGGCTGTGGTGTTAGTGTTTCCAGCAGATTTTAATATTTGCTGTTTGAACATCCACATAACACTGTCTGCTTCGGCATTAGAGGACGGGGAAATGGTGCACTAGAAAGGTCCTTCATGCCTTTGAGACACACAGTGTAAGAAAGCTGTCACCATGAATTGGATTCCTTTGTCCAATACCATCATTCGTAGAAGCCTTTGATGGTGATGAACTGAAAAAGCATGGTAGTGTGACTCCGTTATGATGGACGGTATGCTGAACCATATGGGTAGTCTGAGTAATCGTTCATGTCTATTAGTCACATAAAGCTCAGAAATGGGCCCTCAAAATCTAAATGAATGCAGTCCTAGGGGTGATGTGAGGGGGGTCAGAGGGTGACGGATTTAGGTGGTGCGGCCGGCCGAAGTGGCCGAGCGGTTCTAGGTGCTACAGTCTGGAACCGCGCGACCGGTACGGTCGCAGGTTCGAATCCTGCCTCGGGCATGGATGTGTGTGATGTCCTTAGGTTAGTTAGGTTTAAGTAGTTCTCAGTTCTAGGGGACTGAAGACCTCAGCAGTTAAGTCCCATAGTGATCAGAGCCAGTTGAACCATTTTGATTTAGGTGGTGGGTCCTGATGCTGGATGCAAGCGGAACATCTGCTCATTATAGCTGCCACGTTTTTGCGTAAACGTGGCCAGTAAGCACATCGACTCATTAGGGCTTTCATCCGTGACGCTCGGCACTACCTACGATGGAGCAATTGTAGAACCCATGGCCGCTGTGTGCCTGGGATGTTGACATGCTTATTATCTGCCTCAATGTCCATGAGGTGGACATTGTTGATGACCCTAAGATGCTGATAGAGGTGGGCTCAGACCCAGAGCTCTGGACTGGATTTCTTTGAAAAGTATGTGGGCCTCTCATGGGGCACTTAGTGCATGAATCTCAGCAAAAGTGAGTCACAGCGTGTGTCTGAAGCAATTCGTGCAGCTGCCATGGGAAACCCCTCCAAAGTTTGTTGCTGTTCTGCTTCTATGTGGAAATATGAGGTTTACTGCTGATCAGAAACCAGGACTAGTACTGTGGGTAGGCGAGAAAAGCGTCCGAATTTGCGTATTGCATTGTGGACTTGTATTTAACGGTATAATTGAAGGAGCTGAGGAAAAGCGACCTATGCTGCATCCGCTGGGCTATCTGCTCTCGATGTCTGGGTCATGGCCCTGAATGTACTACCAGTAGTTTTGGGTCGGTAATTGAAGTGAACGTTGTCTGTAAGAAACAAATATGAAACGTTTTAAAGGCAAAATCTAATCGCGGAACTTCCTTTTGTATTTGTGATAGTTATTTTGACTTGATGTCAGCGTATTTGATGCACAGGCAGTCGATTGCTCAGTACTGTCATCTTTACTATGCGTCAGCACCACCCTATTGCCATAAGGGGAGGCATCCGTGTCCAGGACCAGCAGACGTGCTGGTGAAAATGGCGTAAGGCAGAGTGCCGAGCACAGCTAACACTTCAGCTGTCTGAAAGGGCACTCACAGGCACCTGTCCACTTGTTCTGAAAGTCTTTCTTCTGCAACTGGTTTAGATGATACATGATGTAGGCCAGTTGTGGGAGGAACTTTGAATAATAATTATCCATCTTTCCCTCAAAAACCTTCAGGTAATGCAAGTTTCGGGAGAGAGGGAGATAGTCGATAGCTGTAATTTGCGATCAGTAGACTAAATCTTTTCTTTGCTGTGTAGGTGCAGAAGGTATTCTACTGGCTCCTAGAAAAACTGGCATTTCTCTAAGTGGCACTTTGTCCCTGCATTACCTAAAGATTTCGCAGGTGGTCCTGACGTGTAGTGCCCACGGCACTTAAGTCGTTAACATAGTGCAAGTGGGTATTGACACAGTTAACTGCTCTCGAAGACGCCGAGAGCAAGTCCCCAAAAGGCGAGCACTTCTATTTGTTAAAATTAAAATTTAAAAAAGTCTTAATCGCAATCTTGTCAAAATATTTTTTTATTGGAGTGAGTGACCGGTTTCAACTGTATGAAAGAGACATCTTCAGACTCCAGAGCGGTGGATGGACACTGCTAGATGAGTTCTGTCGAACCTCGATTCTCGTGTAACTGCTCCAAGTTACTTATGTGCACTTATTGAATGCACTCACTCAACAGTGATTGGTTTGTGTATTTTATTGTTTATCAATTTCTTACGTATATTGATTGATGTTTGGTTGGTGTTTGCCGTATCCTCTGCGGTCTGTTTGTGTTCCAGTTTCTGCGAGTTGGGGTGCGTGGGAGCGGCGCCACGTCCCGCTTCGGTGCACAGAAGCTGCGACGTGTCGTCTGGTGGGAAGTGACTCCCAGTTGGGCCCCGGCATTTAGGTGTTGTTTGGACGGCTGGTCTGCTGCTTCCGGCATTTTAAGTTAAGTCACCTTTGCCCAGGGCAGCCTGGGGTCACTGGCCGTTTGATAAACGTAACCTATTTCATGTACTTTTTTTTAAACAAAAAAGGTTTTAAATTGATGAATTGTAATTATAGTCACGTGTTGTGCTGGTTGGGGTTTTGGGGGTTCTGAACGAACTGATGCTTGTCGTAAATCAGCTTCATATTGTAAATTATTTAAAAAGAATTCTTGTGTCATCTCTTTAAATCAGCTTCAGACAAATTTATTTGAAATCTTTGTGGGTCGTCTCTTTTAGTCTGTTTGTAATTTTTATCTGCAGTCTTGCTTGAGAAGCAAGATATCTGTAATATTTTATAAATGATACCCACGCTGATAGTCTCTTACCTGTTTTGAATAAACAATGGCTTTGGTAGTTGTTGTTTAACGAGTGACATTAGAGGGGCCTTGATCTTCTTTCTTGAGAGTACCCCTCATCCCCACTTCCTAAGTTACGATTGGTAGCAGAGCGTGGTTACGATCCACGGACCTCTGGGTTATGGGCCCAGCACACTTCCACACCAATTCCCGGCATTAGAAGCATCGGTTTGGACCACAAAACTTTTCTGGAAATCGGGAACTTCCAGTATCGGTGGGTTCGCAATTGCAGTCTTAATCGCCTCGAAAGCACTTTGTTGGCTGTCTCCCCAGGTAAACTCTTGGCCTTTCTTTCGCAAGTCGTTGAGAGGGGCTGCCAACTGTGCGAAATTAAGGACGAACCTGCTAAAATAATTCGCCATGCCAATAAAACACGCGACCTGCTTCTTTGTCCTTGGCGGCGGAAATTTCTTAATCCCACTGGTCCGCTCTTGATCCGCCTCCGTCGCCTGGGACAAAATGGCCTAAAAACGAAACTTGGTGTCTAGCAAGAGTAATCTTGGCCTGCTTAACGGTCAATCCAGCCGAATGAAATCTACGCAACACCTGCTCGAGATGGGAAAGGTCTTCTTCAAAGGTTTGGCTATATACCACAACATCATCCAGTTAGTTGTACACTCACTTAAGTTTTATATCTCCCAAAACACGATCCAACAAGCGAGACAACGGTAAAATGTCTTTCACACAAATACGTCGGTCGTAATCTTATAGCACTTCTGTAACCTCATTGTGGAAACGTGGGAACGCTACCTGAGGACAGCAATGTAGATATCATGGACAGTTTTAAAGTACAAGTATTTTTAATTAAAATGGGTATTGCGTTGCAGGTCGATCAGTTACATGTGCACATGGACAGGGGAGCTTTCAACTGAATCGGCAACCGATCTCGAAAACAGCTCGAAAACAAATGTGACGTTTAGGAAACTATCCTTGTAATACTTTTAAGCATCCAATGAATCCTTCAAATGTCGCATTTAATTTAACAGCTGTGAGCTAAGGAAACTGGACTGCTTTTGTCAAAATGTGTCCCTCCTACAACGCGGTTTTCCTTTTAAATGCTGCCACATCAAATCAGAAAGAATTTGTTGCCCACCTTGCAATGTCTTACTGTGAGCAGTGTGCAGCCCACTTAAAATGCGAAATCTACAATTTATTCCGGATGTTCTAATTTTCGTTCCTTCTCCAATTTTTCCATCATAAATTCAATTTCCGACGAATTTTAAATTGAAAAAATCGTTCCAGGTATGACCCTTGACTTAACTAACACACTTTGTAGTAATATATAAAGCCTCTATACTCGTTGTTCAGGTTCATCCTAAAATATTGCAACAGAAAATAGAATAACGCTAGCGAATTTGGAAATTTTACTGTTCATATCCCCAATATGTTCACGTGCTGCATGCCTAAAAACTTCTTAGTGTAGTGAACAATGAATCTTGTGTGTCGATTGCTGTAATTTGCTATTTCTTTGTCAACTAAATCTTTAAATTCTCTCTGTGGCATTGTAATATCTTTTTGTAGTAAATTTGCAGTACCCGTCACTTATGCGACTGCATAATGTGTACTGAGAGTTCTCGTTCCTTTCTCCTGTCATTCCCATTCATTTTTAAAGGTTTGTGACGATATATGCCCAGCCTTTCTCTTTTTATGCAAACATCCACTGTACCTGTGAACGTCCTTCATTCCACGAACAAATAGCGAAGGGCACACAGTGCTGACAACACGATTCTGCTGAACTGAAACAGAGTTCTGCCGACTGAAAAATGCCACCAGCAATATTGAATTAAATATCACGCTGTGGAGAGTACTTCGGGGAAGGAACGAGCAGAGCCGAGGCAGGCAGAGGCTCCGCACGCACACAAAGCACGCGTGATGTTTGACACGCCCTGGCCGACTCTACATTAAATACTCTAATCGTTTATTAGCGCTAAGCTCTCCTTTCTTAACTTGCTCATCATGGATCAAAAACAGAGCAACTTACTGATAAGATTCCTTAAAGTGGTATGGTTTTTCCAATAAATATCATAATCAACAATATCACAGTCATTACTGAGAGGGGATAATTCTTGGCTGCTCTTTGAGATGTAATGAGCTCTACGATTTGTGACATCCAAGCATTTACAGCACATATGATTCGTACACCAACGAGCAACTTCAGTTGATATGTATGACAGGAGAGCCAGAAGGTAACTTCACTGGATTAAGGGGGTAACCACATTAGGCGGCTATTTGACACTAATTTTTTGGGATTTTTTTGGGTGGGAAGAAATGATTTGAATTCAATCTGATTTCGACATCATTTCATTCATATTTCGAACAATTTTTGTGAATTGTCTTGAATAATTTCAACCAAAAGTAACAAAGTTACGCTGTGATGTCCGCTGAAGTTTGTGAGTGTAGTTCTCCAATTGCGTGGTGTGTAGCCATTCTTATTTTATAAGAATAGGAACCTCAATGCAGGTAAAGATAATAAAAGTTAAATATTTTGCAGGCATTGGAACAATTTACTTAGATTTACACCATTTTTTGCTCTAATTATGCAAAGAAACATACCCTTAAAATCATGATATCATCTCACAAGTTGGTTCAAATTATTCGTAATCATACTATCAGTTTCCATTGTAATCAGTTCTATACTTTTTGAGTTAGACTGCACGCAAATGTGAACAAAGTCATTTCAAGATAAACGTGTTTGAAAAATAAATTCTCGGAATCCAGAAATTGAAGAAAGTTAACAATAATGTAAAATGCCTACCGATTAATCTGCGATTCCAGCACCATATAGTAATCCTTCTTCTTCCTCATAGGCTACGTTGTGCGCTTGCAGCAGTGCTTTCCGAGCTTTCCGATCTTCCTTCCCGCGGAACTTTCTTTTACGGGGCCTACTGCGGCGTTCTTTAGACTCATGGTCACCCATCGGCTGCGAAGACATTTTTCAGTCTCAATCATAAACACACTCGTAGAAGGCTGAGTCAGAACTGACTCCAAGTAAGTTACAGCGACGCTCTAACGTAATATAACCGAAATAATCCCTTGTGTTGATGCTTCTAGCCGTTATTTGCAAAGAAAGATACGAAGGCGGGGTTCTGTTTCAAGGCTACGTTAGTATACCAAGCGACTGTGAGGATGAACCGGTCAAGCCTACCTGAGGTAGTGCTCCGTCCTATCTGCGCTCGAGCCTGTACCCGATGTGCACTCGGTTCTATGCTCATAAAATCTAAACGAATGCGAATTTCACTTTGAAATTTTGACAGCATATTCTTGGACAGTTACGCTAACGATTTATGCAGTAAAATGGATTTTTTGAACCTCCTAATTTGGTTTACCCCCTTAATTCCCGATAATTATGACTAATCTCAGACTACTATTATCTTCCCTAGCTAACAAGTATTCATAATGATCAAGAATTTATGTAGAACACAATGGTATGGTACCACTGTAGGTGGTCCTTCACCTTCAGTTCAGTTTCCGAAAAACATTAAAAAATGGTAAAAATTGGCACGTGCAAATGTGAATTTTAGAAACTCATCGCTGCACGCATCATCTGACAACGTTTATTCTCCTTGTGCCTGAATTTAAATACTGCAACGATCTCGTACATTGTACTACGAATTAACGGATTCTAACTGAAAAAGAAGTTATATTAGATGAGCTCGTAAGGCTCAGCCAAAGTGCTACCTCCCAACGTTTTAGGAACCTACGTTAGCCGGCTAAACTGCAAACTGCTCACTGGACCCCAGCTGGTTACCTGATCAGGTGGAAGTCTGCAAACTGCGAAACATGTCGTTACCACGCTCCCACGGAAGGTTATTGGACAAATTTTGAACAGAGGAAGCAGTTGAAATGTACAGTTTACCACGTTCATTTTTGTAATTTCTTAGACTTTCCCGGCGATTTCGTGACATTTAGTTGAATCGGGTGTGCTGCTGGTGGTCTGCGTTTATCTAACACAATATTTCGACGTCGTACGTTGGCGTCTTCATCAGGTGCTTCCTATGACTGAACGACAGGCTGACCGGAAGCGGGCGCGGACGGAAGACGGAACATCTGGCGAGCTACCGACACGGCCGCAGCGGGAGCGGATGGCGTATGGAATGCCAGACACCGTCCAGACATAAATACGGGACACGGTCAGCCTGTCCTTCAGTCACAGAAACACCTGATGAAGACGCCGAGGTACGATGTCGAAATATTGTGTTAGAAAAACCCAGACCACCGGCAGTACACCCGAGTCATCTAGATGTCAGGTTCATTTTCACTTGACCAATCGCAAGCTATGGTTTTAAAAATAATGGGATGCATATTGTCATTGGCCACCTCAGGGCACAAATAAACACTGAAAACAAACTTCAACGGAATATTATCCATCCTCTACAAAGAAAGACTAAGACAGAACTACCCTGATTCTCCAGTTACAAAAGACAACCCATAATTTACTTATCCACTCATTATAAAGCTCATCCATGGTGTGGATTGTGAAGTAATCAGAACACAGGTTGCTGATGTGAAACAGCCGGCCGCTGTGGCCGAGTGGTTCTAGGCACTTCAGTCCGGAACCGCGCTGCTGCTACGGTCGCAGGTTCGAATCCTGCCTCGGGCATGGATGTGTGTGATATCCTTAGGTTAGTCAGGTTTAGGTAGTTCTAAGTCTAGGGGGCTGATGACCTCAGATGTCCGCCCCCGGCAGCTGAGTGGTCAGCGCGACAGAATGTCAATCCTAAGGGCCCGGGTTCGATTCCCTGTTGGGCCGGAGATTTTCTCCGCTCAGGGGCTGGGTGTTGTGTTGTTCTAATCATCATCATTTCATCCCCATCGACGCGCAAGTCCGAAGTGGCGTCAAATCGAAAGACTTGCACCAGGCGAACGGTCTACCCGACGGGAGGCCCTAGTCACACGAAATTATTTTTTATGACCTCAGATGTTAAGTCCGATAGTGCTTAGCGCCATTTGAACCATTTTTTTATGTGAAACAGAAAAGCAGTGCCAGTAATCGATGGTTCCCGACACACTCTTCTCTCAGTTACGATTTATTTAAAACAAGGAGAAGAAAATCTGCTAGACTAACTGAATGCAAATCAAGTATTCCCGGTAACAATTACATGAAGGTTGCTGTAAAAAAAAAAAAAAAAAAAAAAAAAAAAAAAAAAAAAAAAAAAAAAACCCCTTTCAAGGCATCCAGTCCGAAAATGATTCCAACTGAGTGACCGTCAACAACAAACAGTGCTATGAGTCATGTGACCTCCTTGTAAGCTGCTGTGATTTCTAATTAACCCCAAAGGGCAACTGAAATGTCAACAGGTAGTAACGTGACAAAAGTCATGGGATAGCAATATGCTCATACACAGATGGCGGCAATATCGCGTACACGAAGTATAAATGGAAATGCACTGGCAGAGCTGTCATTTGTTCTCATGTGATTCTTGTGAAAAGATGTCCAACGTGATTATGGCCGCATGACGAGAATTAAGACTTTGAACGAAGTACAGTAGCTGCAGCTAGATGGGACATTCAATTTCGGAAATCGTTGCTAATTCAATATTCGTAGATCCACGCTGTAAAAGTGTGCCGATAATACCAAATCTAAGGCATTACCTCTCTCCACCGACAACGCTGTGGCCGACGGCTTTCACTTAACGACCGAGAGCAGTGGCGTTTGCGTAGAGTTGTCAGTACTGACAGACAAGCAACACTGCATGAAATAGAAACCAACGTGCGACGTACGACGAACGTACCCATTAGGATAGCGCAGCGAACTTTGGCGTTAACGGGCTATGGCAGCAAATGATCGACGCGAGTTCCTTTGCTAACAACACATCACCTGCAATGCTTCTCCTGGGCTCGTGATCATGTCGGTTGACCCTTAGATAACTGTAGAACCGTGGACTGGCCAGATGAGTCCCGATTTCAGTTGGCAAGAGCTGATGGTCGGGTTGGAACGTGGCGCAGACTTCATGAATCCATGGACCCTAGTTGTCAACAAGGCACTGTGCAAGCTGGTAGTGGCTCCACAATGGCGTGCTTGCGTTTAGATGGAAAGGACTGGGTCCTCTGGTTCAACTGCTTGGAGACCATTTCCATCCATTCATGGACTTCATGTTCCCAAGAGAGATGGAATTTTTATGGATGACAATGTGTCATGTCACTGGGCCATGACGTTCGCGATTGGTTTGATGAAAATTCGGGACAATTCAACCAATGATTTGGTCACCCACATTGCCCGACATGTATCGCATCGAATATGAATGCGATATAATCGAGAGATCATTTCGCACATGAAATCCTACACCGGCAACACTTTCTCAGTTACGTATATTTATAGACGCAGCATGGCTCAATGTATGTTCAGAGGATCCCGACGATTTGTTGAGTCCATGCCACACCGACCTGCTGCACTACGCAGGACAAAAGGAGGTCTGACACGATATTAGGAGGTGTCCTATGACTTTTGCCACTTCATTGTATGCTACCAATGAACAGCAGGGTGGGGTCAAATGAGGGGAAACCAGACAAGCTTACGCTTGGAGGGTGAGCGAGGAAATGGTAGCTCCTATGACCACACGAAAAGGAAGTCTTTGTTCGCAATTATGACGTTCACAAACAAAGTTTTACTGGAAGGATCACCCGGGGAACAACTGCCTGAAGTTAATGCGCCGTACCTTCACGCTTGTGGGGAGCTGACGGCTTATGACAGACTGCTCTGAGATGTTCAGCTTTCTACAATGGGTGCAGTGCGCCCAATGATCTGTACAACCCAAACACACGTGTGTGTTCTGAAGTAGTCGTGGCATGACGGTTGATCACGCTACCCACACCAATGGGAATTGATTATCTGTTCAAAGAACGTTGGGTCATCGGAAATTGATAAATCGCGATACCGCCGTCTAGAAAGTAGTTTACGAGAATTTTGCGATATTGGGGTGCGATGTAATGTCTGGATCGAGGCGTGAGGTGCTCATTGCCTATATCCATTATTTCGAAAGAGTGCGAGCGTGTCATTATATCTTCTAATAACGGGTTTTTTTAATTTAAGCGCTATTAAGCCTATTGGGACAGTTGTCTTGACCTAAGGATTCTGCATATGAGATTTTGTAGGCTCAATCAAGAGAAATCCCAATGGCGACTCAATCCTTGTAAATAAATCACCCAAGAGCAGTACTACTGAGCAGGTATCTTGTGGTACTGGTGAAATTCGATTCGCGATGCTACCAAGTGGAATCGTTGTGAATAAACGTGCACATCTATGTAAGGGCGACTGGATTTGAAAGAGGAGCCAGCTTCTTATACAAGAAAAACGTGTCCGGGAAAGTCGAGGACGGGAAAAACGACCATTGGAGAGCCTCCTCATTAACCTGAAAGGCAAGCGGCGAAGTGTTCCATTAGCTGCTTTAAACGCCTGTTCCAGTCCTCTTTGGCGTCGTTAAAATGTGAAAACCTGGATGGACGGCTGTCCGCCTGGAAATGACTACTGCCTGTATTGAGTGGGTGCCCTCTTTTTGCAGCTGATCCTTCAGAAGCTTAATTTCGAGATGGAGATGTAATCTACGCATCCTCCTACACAATTTTGAATGTTGTTGGTAATGAGTAAGGAAAATAAATTGAGAGAGGGCATATTGTAAGTGGGCTGTTTCTGTGTTGGCAGCGCTGTGTAGCGCCTTGCATTGGATTTCTGACTGAGCTTTCTTCGTAAGAGACTCTGTGGCTGGTTGGATTCGTTGTTGGAAGTTAATCGCCAGCAGTGTTGGGAATGGGAAGCTAGTCGCCAGCAGTGATGGAAGTGCTGGGCAGTTGGAGGTGAACAGCCAGCAGTACTGGATGTCAATGACGATTTATATTCGTGTTTGAACTGGATGTCACGTTATTAAGGTAAAAAATACATTATTTGGTTTGCGACAAAATCTTTCCTTTGCTAACAAGATGACAGTTAATAGTTAGTGGCTTTAGTAGTTAGAATCTTTTATTTAGCTGGCAGTATTGACGCTCGCTGTCTTGCAGTAGTTCGCGTAATTAAGATTTTTGTGAGGTAAGTGCTTAATGGAATGTATAGGTTATTGTTAAGATTTCATTTTAGTCAGGGCCATTTTTTTGAATTAATTATTTGAAGTCAGGTTGTAATTTTTTTGAACAGTCAGATTGCGTTGCGCTAGAATATTGTGGGTCAGTGTTGACATTATAAGAAAAAGTAAAAAGAAAGTAGGCTCAGTACATTCAGTTTTACTCAGCTGTTTCAGAATCAAATAACGTAGAAGTTTCATCTTCTCAGTCACTCTGCAGTTTAAGTACAGACAGACTCGCTTAAATAAAGAAGTTTCAACATTACATTTAACTGACGGGAATGGTGAAAAATCGGAAAAAAATGATAGTAGTCGGTTTCTTGTCAATAAAATAGTATCGGACTTCGTATTAAAAATCTATCACCGATCTTGCGATATGCAATTAAAGCTGCTACATTGGGGGCTGACCAAAGGCATCACCGCATTAAGACTACTGACTTGATTCACAATCGCCAACAATTTTTGTTGCAAAAATATTTAGAAAACAAGTTAAGGCAAGAAAATTTTTAAAATAATTATTTAGGAGCTGCATCTCATTAAATTTATATTTATTATAAAACATACAAACAGAATGAAACAACCTACTGCTTAACGTGCAGTTAGGAGGAGCACAAAGAAGGAAAAGACATCAGCAGAAGCTGTGGCTCCAGCACTTGATCTTTAAAGAAAATAGAGTGAAAGTTTAACATAGAGTACTTCTACAGTACAGATGTATACAGTCATGTTACCTCTGAATGTGAAGGTGTCGATCATAATCTGTAAAATTTGCTTATAGAGAAACTAATTTTAATGTTGATGTTGCCTTAAAGTGTTACTGCTGTTGCAGTTGCTACCGCAGCGACAACTGTTGCTGTTCCAAGGGTTTCAAAATTTTAGCGTCCGTGGTACACTACTAATCTTTTACCTCGTCGTCAGTTACTGCGACCGAAATTCGATAGAAGGTCAACTAAGAGTCTGCTGAGAATGGACCGACGGACGATGGTGTCGTCAACAGCGGTTAGCCGACTGTGAATAGACAGACAACAAAAGAAAGACGGGCAACGGAAGAGCACGGCAGAATAATAAGTGGAAACGATTAATCCCGGCCAGCATCTGTGGCCAAGGGGTTCTAGGCGATTCGGTTCGGAACCGCCCTGCTGCTGCTGTAGCACGTTTGAATCCTGCCTCGGGCATGGATGTGTTTGATGTCCTTAGGTTAGATGGGTTTAAGTAGTTCTCGGTCTAGGGAACTGATGACCTCAGATGTTTAGTCCCATAGTGCTTAGAGCCATTTGAACCATTTTTTGATTAATCCAGAAACCAATAAGACATAGCAAAACCAGTAAGACATAGCAACAGCTGCGAGCAACCCAACGTGTACGATGAGAACTGTAAGAGAGCGCAGTGAAAAAACAACTGCAAGCAGGGCCACGTTGCGGTGGAACTTGTAGCATAGCCGCGAGCGCTAAATGGTCATCGAGAGAGGTGTGGTTCAGCAACAGGGAGAACGGCGCTGCGGCACGTCGACGTACGCACTTGGTGATGTCACAAACCCGCCTAGCCGCCGTGGTCGAGACCCATATTTTCCGGCGGGATTTCAGAGTGGCCGGGCCGGGTTACCACATATACGAACGTCAATGAACTACGCTACTAGTTACCTCTGAGCAGCGCGTATCTAACTGGGGTCGAAGGAGAAATGCTGTCGCGAAATGGATCTTTTGTACTTCAAGAATATTTAAAGGCAGCATTTTAACATAAACGTGCCTCCTAAAATAATGTCGCCGCCTTCACCTGGCTTCTGACGACACTGGTCGTCATCATCCATCAAACACAGATAAGGCACTTTCGCATTCAGGAGGACGACGGTTCAAACCCGCGTCCGGCTATCCTGATTCAGGTTTTTCTGTAAATCACTTCAGGCAAATACCGGGATGGTTCCTGTGAAGGGCACGGCGGACTTTCTTCCTCACACTTCGCTAATCCGATGGGACTAATGACCTCGCTGTTTGGTCCCCTCCCCCAAATCAACCAACCAAGGAACCTTATAATATTGCTCTGCCGTACAGATTTTCCTCCATAAAGGCTGTGAAAGTAGTTGAAATAGTTTCTAACGTAATTTCATCTGACTAGACCAAACATGTGCTTTTCAACATCTGTAGTTCAGTAGTAACTACAATCAGTTATTTGCATTCTCAATGGTAGCCCTATCGTTTCCCTACCACTAATTTTTGCCCAGTTAGCCTCCCATTATGGGAGATTGATGCAGTATCAACCAGATAACAGTATCGGCCAGTATTGTGATTTCCCTTCCCACCTCGAAACGACAGACAGACAGACAGACGTCTATAGTAAGCAGAAGCAAGTTTGTGTATCGATGTGCACTGGAGTCGGATATCTTCTTCCTCTCTTCAGAGATAGGTCTGCTCTGAGTGCTTGATTGTGTTGCTGTAGCTCTTAGCGCAAAGAAGATATTTGGAGCCCGCGGTACCTGGATTTAGGATAAGTGATGAACTTCGTTGCTGTATCTAGTTAGCTGTGTTATGTAAGGAATGGCATCTAACGATGGTTTCACTATAATCTCAAGAAATGCTCTTACAGTATAATTACATCCTACTACGTGTTTGTTGTGGAGGCCAGGCTGTCCGATTGTCTTGCAGTATCAGTCAGAAGTAATTTCAGTGTTTGATTATATTTTCGTTCTTTTACTTCTTTTACATTGAAATGGGAATAGGAAATGAGAAAAAAGTACATCTACATCTACATACGTACTCCGCAATCCACCATACCGTGCGTGGTGGAGGGTACGTCGTACCACAATTGGCATGTTCTTTCCCTGTTCCGCTCCCAAACAGAACGAGGGAAAAATGACTGCCTATATGCCCCTGCACGAGCCCTAATCTCTCTTATTTTATCTTTGTGGTCTTTCCACGAAATATAAGTTGGCGGCAGTAAAATTGTACTGCAGTCACCCTCAAATGCTGGTACTCTAAATTTTCTCAGTAGCGATTCACGAAAAGAACGCCTCCTTTCCTCCAGAGACTCCCACCCGAGTTCCTGAAGCATTTCCGTAACACTCGCGTGATGATCAAACCTACCAGTAACAAATCTAGCAGCCCGCCTCTGAATAGCTTCTATGTTCTCCCTCAATCCGACCTGACAGGGATCCCCAACGCTCGAGCAGTACTCACGAACAGGTCGTATCAGTGTTTTATAAGCGGTCCCCTTACAGATGAACTACATCTTCCCAAAATTCTACCAATGAACCGACGACGACTATCCGCCTTCCCCACAACTGCCTTGCATGGCGAAAATGGAATGAAAAGTGCCTGAAATCGTTATGAGAAAGATTATATCTAACGAAATGACCGCCAGGGAGGCAGCTGAACCGTTTTCTACAATTACACAATTAGAAAGGAAAAGATCGTCACAAAAGAGACGAGAATAAAATCAGAAAAATTAAAGTCTGAAAGAGAGTTAAAGGAAGCCGTCTTATGTCGAGTATTACAAAATAGAGTGAACACGCAAAGGGTGGCCATGGAAAGTCAATTACAAAGCGAAGACAACTAGAATTTACTTGAAATAAAGGATCAACAGAAGAGACTAAAAAGTGCGTAGATCTTACGAGTCATTTGAAGAAGACTAGGTTCTGCGTAACAAGTGTAGAGATTGGCCACATGTTGGATGTGTGGATCAGGAGAATAATTTGTATTTTATTTGTGATCTCTGTAAAACAGTGAGCTAAACATTGGTGAACTGAGCTGAAATAGTAACAATAAGTCCCCATGATTATGTGGTCTGTTATTTATTCAGGAAGTATTAGTACAGTGTATCATTAACAACGGATGTTACCACAGATAAGACAATGGCCGATACCGCAAAATATTTTCTACAATTCATGTAACTGTGTAACTGTAGATCTTTTACTTTCGAAGTGACTAGGTATTATAAATATCAAATAAAAGTCATTACACTGTGCTATTCATAGAACATGTCTTGAGGTAAGAGAATACTATGTTAACATTCCGATTTTCCATTACACAATAAAGTCCAAAAACTTAAGCTGGTCGATACTGCACGATTCTCTCCTATATGTATTTTCACGTGTCTTTTGCTGGTTGTTCTTCGGTAATGTTGCTAGACGATTCTATGTTTTTAAATGTTATGTTTTGCAAACGTGAGCAAGCTGTGGTATCCAGCATTAGGTTCTTGGCTCTGAGCAGTCAGAATAAAGTTGATGGTACGTGTAAATAAAGAGAAATTTTTAAATATGTCTGCTATACGACAGGAACTTATGTCTACGTTCTGGAACTCGTGGTATTGCTACATTCCCAAAGTCATAAGCCATGAGTGAACGTACTTACTTTTACAAGTATCTCTGGTCAATATTAAAATTTCTTTGTCTGTTTTACTAAGATATTCATGGGAGTTTAGTAATTTCATTTTTTGGGATTTTTGTTTACTAATTCCGAACTTGGTTTTTAACTTTGGTATCGAAACGGGATTTTCCATACCTCAAGTGAACAAACGTTATTTCATTACGGTTCTTGTTTAAATGTTTCAAGCTCAAAATTCAATAGTTTAATCTCTTCACAGCCATTTTCGTTACAATAGAATGCTTAGTTTACTACCCTCTTCACATAGCGTCCTTCATCATTGATAACTTTATGATGTATCTTAAGACCCAAAGCTGGCATCTATTTAGATGCGAACAAGCTGGGGGTAAAGATGAAGATGGAGTCCTTCCCACGCTCTCCCCTCCACAATGAAAGGGAATGAAATAATTTGAAACTAATCGTTTAAATGTGTTGTGAATTGATCTGTATGAAAGAAAGGAATAAAATGGATTAGAGAAACATGCGGGCCGGCCGGGATGGCCGAGCGGTTCTAGGCGCTTCAGTCTGGAACCGTGCGACCGCTAGGGTGGCAAGTTCGAATCCTGCCTCGGGCATGGCTGTGTGTGATGTCCTTAGCTTAGTTAGGTTTAAGTAGTTCTAAGTTCTAGGGGACTGATGACCTCAGATGTTAAGTCCCATAGTGCTCAGAGCCATTTGAACCATTGAAACATGTGTCGCACCTCGTCTGTTGTTCATAATTTTGAGTCTTATTCAAAGGCGTGCCAAATGTTTCTCTAATGTATTTTATTTCTTACTTTTAGACAAATCATTTCACAAAATATCTAAACGATCTTTTCATTTAAAAATTTTCATGTTTTGTTCAGAAAGAACGATGTTCTTGACAGATTTCCTTACCTAGAGTCTTCTGTTCTGGAAATGTCCTGGCTTTGATGCTTGGTTCAAAGGAAACCATTTTTACCGTTACATATGACATAAGTGTCAATCTTTATGCACAAAACGGATCGGACTTCAAAAGTTATGCCTAAGCTTCATGACACCTCATTTGCCTACTTCCTCGAAATGTCCCAAATTCCGTACTTCATTGGAACGAAGCCATTTTAAAAATACACATAGCAATGCAACTTTTTCACACAAAATAGCTACGCCTTGAACAGATGCACATTTTGAAACCTCATTTACGATCCTATCGCCTTCTGGTTTTGAAATGTCGTAAATTTAGTACGTGATCCGAAGAAACCTTTTCGTTAGTGTAACATGACACCAATGTAACTTTTTATGCATGAAACAAAAAAAATGGCTCTGAGCACTATGGGACTTAACATCTGAGGTCACCAGTCCCCTAGAACTTAGAACAAATTAAACCTAACTAATATAAGACATTACACACATCCATGCCCGAGGCAGGATTCGAACCTGCGACCGTAGCGCTCGCGCGGTTTCAGACTGAATCGCCTAGAGCCGCTCGGCCACTCCTGCCGGCTACGCATAAAACAGCTAGGCCCTGTAGAAATAACCTTCTTGGCACATCATTTACATACCTAGCAGCAGCTGTTCGTGAAATATTTGTTTTCTCTCACACCACTAATTACTTTTTTATTAATCGCCCTGATTACTTTCCCGCAATTATTTATTATTATTTTTTTAGTTTTGCAAAACTAGATCTCACGCTGGTCAATTTCTAAGCGCATCTGTCCATTTCCGATTCATCTTTTGGCCATGAAAATTCGGACCAAAACACTTCTTGTACTTTGTATTTTGTCTTGTTTCCGCATCGTACAAACATCTGACCAAAAAATAGCTCAGTCGGTAAGAGTATTACCCGTGAAAGGCAGGGTTTCCAGTTCGAGTGTCGGTCTTAACCTGTAGGGACGTTTAAAAAGACACACGTTCCGCTGCAGAGTACAGCACTTAGTCTAGTCTCCTGAGTGGATAGTAGGACGTCTGATTCCTCTACACAACTTCTCACCTGATGGTCTTCTCTGACGCAGCGGTGCTTGTTTTGAGAGGCGCCTGTGTTGTCGCTGGCGGCGCCGCCCACTTTGCCGGGTCAGAGTGTAAACAAAGGAGGCTGAGAGGGCGCCAGATTAGATAGCGCCTTCCTGGCGGCGGCGATGCAAATGGCCGCCGGATTTAGGTCTGAGCGCCCGCCGAGGCCCCCGGATTAAGTGCAGAGAGCAGTCACTATCCGACGCAGTGCGCCAGCCAGGTGCCGGCCGGCGATTAAAAAACCATTCCCCCCCACTCGCGCCCTGGGTGAGTTGTTATATCATTAATTCAGTTTGCATTCAGTTCGCAGTAGTTAAACGCTTTTAAAAACTTCGCACAGCTCCTCATGTTGCGTGATTGTAGCAGTGAATATCACAACATAATGAATATTGTGCGAGGTTCTGGTAACCATGACACTAATAACGTGATTTACAGTTTTTCATTGAGATGCTGCTAATTTTGTGGACTCCGTCGTTCTCTCTTATCTGAGCGACGTCCTTTGATCTACATCTGTATCCTACATGCCACCCCATGGAGTGTAGCGGAGGGTATTTCTGCTACCACCCTTTCAGAGTTCCATTCAGAAACAGCACCGTACGCGGGAAGACAGACTGTCGGCGAAATTCCATATGAAAATTAATTTATAAGATTTTCTCGTTGTGGTCATTCGTGGAAGTAAAATATTACGCATCTCTTCTCCGTTCGTACGCTCTCCGAAGATGAACAGCAAACGACTCCGTGATGCACAATGTCTGTCTCGTAACGTCTGCCACTAAAGTTTGTAGATCATATTCGTAACGCTCTAGCGCCGACTAAACGATCTCGTGATCAGATCCATCGCTCTTCGTTGGTTTTTTTTCTATTTCTTCTGTAATATAGAGCCATAAGGCTCCGTCGAGCAACGCTGAAGAATCAGCTGAACACGCTTTTTCTTAACTCAGCTCTTTCGTTGATGAATTACACTGCCGTATGATGTTTCCAATGAATTACAACCTGGAACCTGCTTTTCTCACAGTTTGTTTTATGTAAGAGTTCATTTCAGATCACTACAGATGCATGTTGTTGTTGTGGTCTTCAGTCCAGAGGCTGGTTTGATGCAGCTCTCCATCCTACTCTATCATGTGCAAGCTTCTTCATCTTCCAGTACTTACTGCAACCTACATCCTTCTGAATCTGCTTAGTGTATTCATCTCTTGGTCCCCCTCTACAATTTTTACCCTCCACGCTGCCCTCCAGTACTAAATTGGTGATTCCTTGATGCCTCAGAACATGTCCTATCAACCGATCCCTTCTTCTAGTCAAGTTTTGCCACAAATTCCGCTTCTCTCCAATTCTATTCAATTCCTCCTCATTAGTTATGAGATCTACCCATCTAATCTTCATCATTCTTCTGTAGCGCCACATTTTGAAAGCTTCTATTCTCTTCTTGTCCAAACTATTTATCGTCCATGTGTAACGTCCATACATGGCTACACTCCATACAAATACTTTCAGAAAAAACTTCCTGACAGTTAAATCTATACTCGATGTTAACAAATTTCTCTTCTTCAGAAACGCTTTCCTTGCCATTGCCAGTCTACATTTTATATGCTCTCTACTTCGACAATCATTAGTTATTTTGCTCCTCAAATAGCAAAACTCCTTTACTACTTTAAGTGTCTCATTTCCGAGTCGAACTCCCTCAGCATCACCTGATTTGATTCTACCACATTCCATTATCCTCGTTTTGCATTTTTGATGTTCATCTTATATCCTCCTTTCAAGACACTGTCCATTCCATTCAAATGCTCTTCCAGGTCCTTTGCTGTTTCTGACAGAATTACAATGTCGTTGGCGAACCTCAAAGTTTTATTTCTTCTCCATCGATTTAAATTGCTACTCCGAATTTTTCTTTTGTTTGCTTTACTGCTTGCTCAATATGCAGATTGAATAACATTGGGGAGAGGCTACAACCCTGTCTCACTCCCTTCCCAACCACTGATTTTACCACTGCCACCTTCAGTATTTGAAGGAGAGTATTCCAGTCAACATTGTCAAAAGCTTTCTCGTAGTCTACAAATGCTAGAAACACAGGTTTGCCTTTCCTTAATCTATTTTCTAAGATAAGTCGTAAGGTCAGTATTGCCTCACGTGTTCCATCATTTCTACGGAATCCAAAATGATCTTCCCCGAGGTCGGTCTCTCCAAGTTTTTCCATTCGTCTGTAAGGAATTCCCGTTAGTATTTTGCAGCCGTGACAGATGCATATCCTTAGGTACTTTCGGTGATTACTGTTTCCAGTGATTTCTAACTAATAGTGTAATCGCACGGTAGTGAATTTCTTCGTCTATTAATGCGTAATAATTTATATTCATTTTTGTTCAGAGTCAACTATCAATCTGCATCTATCGCCGATCATCTGCTGTTCTTACTGCATTTCGCTACGGTACTGAAGCCCTACAATTTTCTTACAGAGAAATGCATCTTTCGCGAATATTCTCACAGACCTCTAACATTATCCACTAGATTAGTAATATAAATTGTATACACCAACTGTTCTATAAAGCTTCTTTTTGATACTCCCAAAATTAGCCCTTCATTCTAGAAACAGTGAAGCCAAGTACTTTTAGACACTCCATACAACTTCGAATGCAAAAAACAATTTCCCGTTGCATCGTGCGATTTGCTTTTCTTGTTTTGCGATACAGGAGTTTTAAAGTTTAAAACTGAGCTAGCAGGTGCCGTAATCAAGGTACGAGGCTCCTACTATTGAGGAGCCGGGTTCTAACCCCCACCGAGCTAGGTGACGCTGTGCTTAGCACTTTAGACTCGCATTCGGCGGCACAACGGTTCAAATTCGCATCCGATCATCCTGAAGTAGCTTTTCCATGATATTCGTAAATCACTTGTGGCAAACACTATCACGGTTCCTTTGAAAGTGCATGGTCGATTTCCTTCATCATCCTTCTGTAATCTAAGGCTGTGCTCCGTCTCTAATGACCTAGCCGTCGATGGGACGTTAAACATCAATTTTTCTTTCTTCCTTTCCTTCCTTGAAACCTCCTACTAGCCATGAACGTGAAAGTTCTCTGGAGTGTTTCTGAAATGCTCAGGCCAAAGCTGTTCAGTCAGAACGGTCGCCAAGTACTTCTTGTTCCATTTTAGTCTAGTGGCTTCGTATGCAGCTGTCCTCGTACACGACATGCTCTCGTTCCCGTAGGCTCTGCTTACTCTGCCGTAACAGCTACCTGAGAGACGCCTATCAATGAGAGCTTCGTTTGTCAACACACGTCTGCGTGCGTTATCAGTGGTTGCTGGTGAGTTCTTCGGGTACTGTTTTGTTTCTGATGTTTCGTCGAGAGCTGCTTTGGGCATCTTCAGAGGGGGCTCCTCGTACTGCCGAATCTTGTCGATTGACGTGTCGGACGTCGGAGAGCGACATGAATACTGTGAAAACGGGGCGTTGTAGAAGGTAACACTTAACTGCCAGAGATACCCTTGTCAGAGATAAAACCTAATTATGGAACAGTCGTCTTGAAAAATAAAATTGATCTATGGATTCTGAAGGGCAACTGTCGTATCACTAGGTTTCATGGCTTCTACTTTCCTGACAAAATTGTCCGCAGGTTTATGTATTCCACTGTGTTCTTTGTACAGACATGGACAATCGCCTAATATATAAAATTTCCATTTTGGAAAATTCACTTAATTATTTCCTGATTGAAAGGCATGCTCTCATACAGCTGATTTTTCTACTTTCCCCATCCGGCGAATGCTTTTGTGTCTCTTCGGACGTCTGTTCACTCTTCTCTTTGTATCTCTAATGTAGACCTTACCACATGCACGTGGATCTTTATATACCCTGTATGCTGACAAAGGAGGGTGTTTATCCTCTACGGAACCAGGACTTAAGGCTTGATGTAGTTTCTTGGGTGGCCTAAAAACCTATCTGGTCTTTCATTTCTTTAAAATCTTACAGAGTATTCACTTACTTAATTTATAAAACGGGGAGAAACTGTATTCTTCCGTCAAAGGTTTTCGTCCTCGACCTTCGTCCTACTGTTATTTGTCACAGAACTCTATTTACTTCTTATCCTGAATAGTTATTTTTTCCGAAATCTGCTTCAGATGCTTTAATTTGGCGTGTACATGTTCTAATGTCCAAATTCTTTAGGCCCTACCACCATGATTTATAATGGCGTCCTTGATTTGTTGTGGATGATGGTTGAACTTTTTATACAGATATCCGTCTGAGTGTACATTTTTCGAAAAACTTTCTGTTCCAATCTTCCACTTGTCTGCCTGATAACCAAAACATCCAAGAACAAAATTCCGTTGTCATTTTTCATTTCCATGCTAAACCAGAATTTTGAATTTGTGTTACTTAGATAGTAAAAGGTTACTGAAACGTCCGCTAAACCCGCTGGGCAGAACAGGTCAGTAGGATTGTGGAATGGGCCATATAAGGTTGGGGTCAGTTTCACCTTAAAATTGTAATTTATTGTAATTTAATAACACATTTACAACCCAAGTGGCACATAGCCGAACCTATAAAACTACGAGATTCAAAATGCAAATCTTACACGGCTTAAGGCATCCAAACAAGAAATCTTAAAAATCAACAAAATAAAATCAGTTAAAACTGCAAATAAAAAACAATAAATTCTTTTTTCCTTTAAAGCATGGCTATGATAATTTATAAACAAACAATTAAACGCCGTTGAGAAGGACAATAAAGAAAACGGCACTCAGAAACCACTTAGGTGAGACAGGTGGTGAGCCCAACTACACTTGATCCAGCAGAACCCAACCAGGGGACAGCCACAGCCCGACCGGCCAAACGACTTACTTGCCACCAATCAGTACATGAGAACTCAAACACAAAAGCTTACGAATGTGATTATCCACAATAAAATATGTGTTAGCTGTCAAAACTACACACCGTGCTGGACAGCGACAACAAGTGAGGAAAGAACGCTGCCTGAAATTACGTTAGTGGCCAGGGCAGGTAACCAAAACACTAACGGCCACAAGGCAGAAAATTCCGCTGGCGCACTTGAATTGTAGTCAAACAATATAGTTAATTCCACCGCATGGCCACTAAATTTCAGCAATACATGCACTCGGTGTTGCTCACAGGAAAACGTCCCCAACAGCGAGCGACCGAAACGAACCACACTATTTGAATGCACGTGGCTTGGGTCCTTGAAATCACTACTCAACTTTGACGTCGTGGGTCGGTGAACCACGAAGCTGGTAGCGATCGGACAGCGCCACACACGCTCCGACACTGCGCAGGGGCCGACAACGGCCCCAGCCGACAGCACCGCGCGGAGATATCCTCCCTAGTCCGCAGCAACCGACCGACTCGCCTCAGAATGCCGACAACATCTAAAATAGTCGTCAGTGGAAATAACGCCAACTACACACACAACCCGACAAACACTTGGACGAAGACCTGAACGGTATCCAACAGTAACTAAGAACACACGAAGGCAATTGGTAGTCGATGCACACACACAGCCGACTCATGAACGATTGGCGAGCCAAAACGTGTCGTCTTGTATGACGACCGACCGACGATCCACCAAGACCGTGGCTCGGCTCAAGTGATGCGTGGCGGCAATGGTCGGGCGATCCATGTCGACGCAGACCTCACTGCTCCAACACGACTGCACTAGTGCGGCATTACAGCTCCCAGATTGGCAGGTCCGGACTGCGCTCCAGACACATTCCAACTGACTCGCGACCCGAAGTCCCGACCCGAACTCCCGCACGACAGACAACGACCGGGAAGTAATAGCAGTCGAGCAAAGATACTACGAGAGAGGATATATCGATACGAGCTGCTAGCGCCGGTCATAGTGAGGCAAAGCAGCAACTCAGTGACAGTAGTAATTTAAATTAACGTCGTGAGGTGGAAGTACGTTAAAAACAGGGTGTAAAATACATGATGGCGGGAACACGAGCCACGCACGGCTCAGTTTCTTCTAAGGTTTGCTATGAGACTGAAATTCGTGTACGCTTCTCTTCGCAATGGTCCAGCTGGTCACGCTTGTGCGGATCTGGCGCTCGAGAGCCGCGAGAGTCTGTGCATGTGGCGGTGTGTGTCCAGCAGCTACGCCACTCGAGCGTAGTTGCGGCACACAATGAGCCAACTCGCTTCAGAATCTGGACATAACAGAAACATGTACACTGATCAGCCAAAGCATAATGACTACTGCAACCGCGACACTGGATGGCGCCTGCTGGCGTTGCGGGCACGAGACGCGGTAGCAAAAACATGTAACCCGATCGGACACTGACCGGGGATAACCGCAGCTGCAAATGGAGAAATTCATGAAGATAAGAGACGTTGATAATGGGTAGATTATTATTACGCAGAGCCTGTGAACGAGTATCTCGAAAACGGCGAAGCTGGTCAAATATTCACTGTTACTGGAAATTTGTGGTAAGGTCTTATGGGAGCAAACTGCTGAGGTCATCGGTTCCTCAGCTAACACACTACTTAATCTAATTTAAACTAACTTACGAGAAGGAGAACACACACTGCCATGCCCGAACCTCTGGTGGGGGGAGAGGCGCGGACCGTGACAAGGCGCCTCAGACAGCCCGGCTACCAGCGTGTTACTGTCATGAGTATCTACGGAAAGTGGTAGAAGCACAGTGAAACTACAGCTAGGCGCTAAATGGGGTTTGGAGGCTTGCTGCTCTGTAAAGTGGGATAAATGGTTCAAATGGCTCTGAGCTCTAGGGCACTTAACATCTGAGGTCATCAGTCCCCCAGAATTTAGAACTACATAAACCTAACTAACCTAAGGACATCACACACATGCCGAAAGAGTACAATGCTGGTGCATGTAGAAGTGTTTCGGAGCACACCGTTCATCATACTTTATTGAACATGAAGTTTCGCAGCAGGCCACCCCTATGGGTAAGCATGGTGATCCAACGCCATTGCCAATTACTATTGGAGTGAGCAGGGAATCATCGGGATTCGACCGTCAATCAATGGAAACATGTCGGACCTTCGGGCGAATCACATTTTTCCTGCACTATGTCGATGGCCGTACTCACAGACCCCATCATCGAGGTGAATGGTGGCTCCAAACGTGCAGCAAGCCACGTACACAGGCTGTTGGGAGCAGTATTTTTCTATGGGAGACATTCTCCTACACTTGCATGAGACCTGTGGTAATAATCGGAGACACACTGACAGCTGAGAATCACCTGCATCCCCTAATGCTTTTGTTTTCCCTGAAGGCGATGTACACACGGGCTTTTTTTTAAAAATTGTATTTCAGTTCCCCATTGGGGAGAGCTGGCAGCAGCATATGTGCTGGTCTTCAGATGAAAGACATAAAACATACAATAGAAGACATTTAAAAATAACATAAAGGTGAAAACATGGTGTACAAGGATATAAGAAAAGGGGAGAACATTATGGAAGACAATAGACAAAAAGGGGCGACTGTAAAATGGAGATAAAAACAGGAAAAAAGTAGCAATCACAAAAAACCATACACTGGGACAATTAAAAGAACACAAGGCGAAGGATGACCGGAGCACAAAAGTATCGACGGATGGCGTAGCACATAACAATGACTGACAGCAACACTATATACAAGTCCAGCATACAATCACAATCACACCTCTCGATGCACAGGAGAACAGCACCAAACACAACACTCACGTAGCACACTGGTGACAATGAGCCAAATGGAGGATCTGCCAGGTGCAAGGAGATGAGGGAGAAGGGAAGAAGGGAGGGAGGGGAAGAGAGGGGGGAGACAGGTGGGGGCACGCCAAAGAGGGCTGGGTCGGGAAGGATGTGAGAGGGAAAGAGATGAGGATGGGGTGCAGGGACTCAGAGAGGAGGGGAAGCACGAAACTCAGCTCTTGGAGAAGGAGGGGAGAGGAAAAGGGGGTCCTGGGGAGGAGGGGAACAAGGCCAAGTTACAGTTGGAAGGAAGGGTATATGTCACGGCGAAATTCAACATCCGGGAGAAGGAGGTGCTGGAAATTGCCCTGATGAAGGAGATGGTGGGTGTGGAGGTGGAGAGAGGGAGGGATACAGCAATAGAGTCGCGACAATGTGCGGGGGTTAGAGAGGAAGGAGGAATCTAGGGGGTGGGCGGGATCAAGCCTGCAGACAGTGTAAATGATGCAGAAATGTTGGAGGAAAAGGAGGAGTTGGGGGAAGGGGATGAGGTCGTACAGGAGCCGTGTGGGGGAAGGAAGGCCGATACGGGAGGCAAAGTGGAATGCATGGCGTCAAGGTTTTGGAGGGCCTTGTAAAGGCGGGAGGGTGTGGAGATCCAGGCAACGCTGGCGTAACACAGGATAGGACGGATGAGGGATTTGTAGGTGTAGAGGGTGATGGAAGGTTGCAATCCCCATGTTCGGCCAGACAGGAGTTTCAGAAGGCGGAGGAGGGAATGGGCTTTCTGCTGGATGGTCAGGAGGTGAGGGGTCCAGGTGAGGTGACGGTTGAGGGTGAGGCCAAGGTATCTCTAGGTGGGGGTGAACTGGATGGGATGACCATAAAGAGTGAGGTAGAAATCATGGAGACGGAAGGAGCGTATGGTGTAGTGGGCTCTTCCTCCCATGTTGGTATCTTTGAATTTGAGACCCACTGTCCTCCCCTTATTTCCACTCACAATAATTAGACGGAACACTATATCTGGTACAAACGTTTATTCTAATAAACCTTACAACGCGCACAGGCAGCTCTCCAGCTGCAGCTCCTGGCTTAGCCGAGAGACATACACGCCCGTCCGCTATGGGATCTCGAAGCTACCAGCTCGGCCTTTACAACGGCGCTATTCTTACCCGCGCGCACAAAGGGCGTGGGAGATCCACTTCTGCACGCAAGTTACAAGGTCTCCCGACAGGGGGCAGGCTATATTAGATAGTCTGACCTGCACAGTTTGGAAGCTACCACTAGATGGCAGTTGGACTGAGTCTCAGAGCCCAAACAGGCGATGTCTTCTATCAGCACATAACTGCCCGTGTCTCGGAGCCAGAACCGCTCTACAATGGTTTGAGGAGATTCATAGTGAACTCA
This sequence comes from Schistocerca piceifrons, assembly GCF_021461385.2. Lineage (NCBI taxonomy): Eukaryota > Metazoa > Arthropoda > Insecta > Orthoptera > Acrididae > Schistocerca > Schistocerca piceifrons. Next base: position 139,371,701 of record NC_060144.1, read on the forward strand.
TGCTGGTGTCTCGGCGACCAAATTCGCCTGATATAAATTCTATGGAACCCATGCGGGCCGCTATCGGGTGACATCACCGCGTAAGCGAATCAGAATCCCGTTATTTAAGCGAGTTACACGGCCTGTGCGAAGATACCAAACGTCACATACCTCCGCAAACCTATCAACGAACTGTCGGATCCCTGATACGCAGAATCAGTGATGTATTTCGTTCCAAAGACGGACAAATAAGCTTTTAAGGTGGTGATCATAATGTTTTGGTTCATCAGTGTATAATCCTACAAAACTGCCTTAGTTTTAGATTCTTTGTGTCGCTGATTAGAAATCCGAAGTCAGAATTACAATATTGAAAATGTCGGATCCAATTTTGCGTATGAAAAACTATAAATTTAGCGGATTAGTATAAATCTTCGGGTATAAAGTATTATGAGGTCGCTGATAACGAATCAGAAGTCGAAATTGCCATATTGAAATGTTTTATTTGATACTTTAGATTTTTCACTTGAAATGTTGTTACATTCGTCGCTTGAGTCATTATTGCTGTCAGAAGGGTCGCTGTCGGGTTGTCCTCTGGGAGCCAGCTGCAAAAACAGATCTTTCATCTCAAATGGCAACTGTTTATCTTCTTCAATTGTCATTTTCTGAACTCTCGAGATGAGTCGATCCGAAAATGTCAGAAGGTTACGCCGATGGAATATGACATCCATCGTTTTATCAGGAAGCTTCCTACTCATCATCAGCTGACCAATCGCCAGAGGAGTAGCTTTGATTTGGCATATCCTTGCGTCTAAACCATGTGGACTGACGTCGGCATTGAGCATTATTGGAGAATATTGTGAGTTCTGTGAAGTTGGCACCCGACATTCAACACATATACATTTTTTCGTAGTTACTGATAGAAACATTTTAGTTCCGTAATTCTCTCTGCTATATTTGCAGCATTTCCCGAAAGAAATTAAACAATATTACTCGGAGAAATTTAAATCTTTCTAAAACGTTGTTTACCAATTTGCAAAAAAAAATTATGACCACAATTCCGAAAAACTCACCAAGAATTCTACAGAAAACCCCAACGAGATTTTCTGTGCAGACCATAATTCACAAGATAACTGCAATAGTGAGAGACACATTTTTACAGTGTGACACTACCGCCGGTAGAAGAAAGACCGTCCGCTAAAAACGTGCAAATATGCGCTCGGAAACTCATTAACTATACTATTAAGTTAGTTAGTTAGTTAGGAGTTCCACAGATCATCTGAACGATTTGTTTTATCGAAATGTAGAACGAGTCAATTTACAGGATACGTATATGTGTTTAGTGTTAACATTAATTAACACATTTTCGTTTTATTCCTACTCATGCGATTCCAATCAAAAACAATTATTTTCACAGGCTGTTAATTTTTAAGTAGAAATCCGCCAATGGAATTGAAGGAGCTGTTCAGCAGAAATCATTTTAAATTAGATGTAAAATTTGCTTCGCTAGCTGTCAGACATTTTATGCAACTGGGAAAATGATCAAAAAATTTTATTGTTGCGTCTCCCCTCTGAGCCACTGACAGCTTTGACACTGGACAATGAAGGTCATTTATCACTCTAGTGTTTTAGTTATGTACATCACTGTTCTTGTCAAATTGCCATGGATTATTTATGACGAATTTCACTAGCGAAAATATGTATTTTGATGGCACAGTTAAAATAACTAGCTCCCTGAAAAGGTACCTACATGACGTTGGTGGGCGGACACCACATATTATTCTTACTAATCGGTTTTCTGCAATCACTACTTTCTTTGTAAGTGGTGAGTTACCCCGTAAAATGATTCCGCACAATATTATTAAATCTAAACATGCAAAATATCAGGACGTTGAGTCATTTGTTTCCAAGATTAACGATTATACGAAGAGCAAAAGTAGCTGAACTTAAATTTTTTTGGATATTTGTGGTAAGTTCTTATGGGACCAAACAGCTGAGGTCATCGGTCCCTAGGCTTACACACTACTTAATCTAACTTAAAATAACTTACACTAGAGACAACACACACTCGCATACCCTAGAGAGGACTCGAACCTCCGACGGGAGGAACTGCGCGAACCGTAACAAGGTGCCCAAGACCGCGTAGCTACCACGCACGGCTTGTACTTAATTGTTTTAGAAGCTCAATAATATGCTTTTTCCAGTTCAAGTGATCGTTGATATGTACACCCAAAAATCTAGCGTTGTATGTTTCCTAAACATTGCTGAAGACTGCCAAATACCTTGAGAGCTGAAAGCCATCATAATTTTCTATAAGGAGTTCGTTAACTCCACGTACATCGGATCTGAAATAAACTTTATCAATGATGTCTGCAATTGTATACATGAATCGTCTTACATTCTGGATTAGGATACGTCTTGAGTCACACTCAGCCTCTTAGCTAAGAGCACTGATTGGAACTGTTAATCTGTGTTCAGTGGATAAAGCCATGCGTTCTCGTGTTTCCACAGGGCATCAGATGGTAATGACATAAACGCACGTCAGACATAAGCATAAATGAAATGCTAGTACAAACATACCTTGCTTACTTATTTGGTTTTCCAATTCTGAAATTTAGAACCTGGTCAATTCCAACCCCACGAATTATCCCTAGTTGGATAAACTACGGCTACCCTTTGTTGGTCCTGGTTATTTAAGAAACGAGAGACTAAAAATCCAGCCTGATAACCGTGATAGCTGCTGAAACCTACTAGATGATATCTTGGGCTACTACCTAGTTTATTTCTTCACTACGGAGTCCATGAGATGGATAATATCGTAAATATTCAATCTAATGGTGTCATATGATTATCAGTGTCCACATTACATCATAATTGAAACGTTGGTGACATTAGTTCCTTATTTTCATACAAATCAAGCATCAGCACCTTTGTAATTTCCAAACTGTTCTATTTCTTCGGAGAGTTATAAGTTTAAACGAGTATATTCGAATTAGGCCACGGGATCATGTTTTATCTTCATTTATTTCAGAGAAATTTAACTTGAGGCATTTGTGCCACAAACAGAGGAAGTGGTTCGCAAGGAAGATTACATGTGAGAAGGCAAGGGACAGTTTAGCAAACAGAGAAAACAACAACTTTTTATCAAACTTTTCATCAGAATTTATCTCATTTGGAAGAAGTAAACCTACATCCAGATACTTAGCAGAAACTTTTTGAATGCCTTGAATTTCTGGGAAAAGCTGAAAGTTTAATGAGGATAATATTTTAAAAAGAAACGTTTACGGACAGGGGTGACAAACACGTCAAGCAAAGCCGTCGAATATTTTTTGCGAGCTGTTTGAGAAACACGCTTGAATAATCTCTCAGCTAATAAAAATTTTATTGTGCGCAAAAATCGAATGCATTTAACGAGTTTACGAATGGAATGGAACGTTAATGTTTCACAGTCCATTAAGAGATTCACAATCTACCAACAGGAATATATTTATCTTTGGGCTCAGTAATTTCCCCACGTTTGGATAAGCCTGTTAGCGTCTACGCAGTATATGTTTCTGGGATACGGATCACAATTAAATGTTGTTAGTTCGAGACTCGAAAAATCATTCGAACAGACCTCCCACAAAGATAATTAAACCTGCAGACCCACAATGTTAATGTGATAGTAACTGCGTGATTTCTAGACAAGCACTGTTTTGATAAATAGTATGGCGGCCAGATACTATATTTTTGATCGGTCTAACGTTGCTTTCATCTCCAGAGATTATTGTTCACTGGGAACTATCTTGCGCCCTGAAGAAACTACATCATTTTTATTAGCATAAACCAATGAGAAACAGTACAATATTTCTGATATAACATTCGAAGTAATCACATACGTTGCACCGACTTGTAAATTTTGCTAATTAGGATCTGCTGATCATATCTTGTCTTGGGTGTTTGTTATCCAGATATTCAAGCTTCATATTGGTAAATACATGCCGACCGTAACGCAATATTATCTCTAACTCATTATGTCATAAAGGCACTCATTTAAATAATTTCATCCAGTATATTTACAGCACCAGCGTTTTGTGGGTCTCTTTGTTGATAACATCATCCACTTTTATCTACGTAATTACCGCGAATCAGTGGCTAATATATTGCTGTGTAATACTATATGTGACCAAAAGTAGTGAGCCAATTTTTATCGAACAGAGCGTAGAGGAATACGCTACAAGTTGAACTTATCATTTTCGGCGTTATTGTAGGAAGACTCGCATCTCCGTTGATGGGTGACTTGTCTCATTCGTGCGTGCACAGGGAGTCATACAGCAGAATAAGGAATCAGCTACTCCGACATAACGGTTCTGGTTACTGCCTGGCAGCGTATGTTCGCTTTTTAGGAGAGGGAAATCACACACTTTTATGAGCCTTGCGCCCATAATACTCCGGAATAATCACGTAATGCACTCTCTCATACGTTAGGATTCGCTTACGACGGTATGTGGTTACTTTCACATATGGCATGCTTGCCAAAAGAAGCTATGGTAAAAACTAGGTCGACTGAGACATTTTTGTAGGGACGTTAAAGTTCGGTCAATCACCAGAAATATCACACAAGTACCACTCTCTTTGCATAGTCCTTAGGTGATGTACGTTACGGAGACAATATAATTTTTGGACAATTCTCCTTTAGGTGGCAGCAGAATTTTCCTCAAATAACAGTTATCTAAATTTAAACAACACGGTTGTCAAAAAACAACTTCGCCTTTCTTCCAGAAGTACAATTAAAATTCACATATCATTTCCGTTATGCTGCTTTTGAAACCAGTGTTTTCTTATAGGGCGGTGCTAATAGTCCACCATCTGACATTTTTGAGTTGAGCGCGTCATACAAGCTGATGACTGGAATGAAACATGTGGTACCATACAGGCCATAGTTCAATTCCAAAAAAAGACATATTTCATTCTGAAAGACGTCCATGAAACGCAGCGACAATCGTATAACACCTGAAAATCACGCTAAAAATTTATCACGGTTGGAAAGGCTATTAACTGACAAGTTATAGCGTGACAATGCTACTACTAACGTAGATTTTTAAAACTATAATGTACAATTAAATGAATTAACAACTGGATGTAACAGGCGTAGTCAGCAGTTTGAGAGGTTAGACAGAGTTGAAATATACCAGTTTCAGCCTACAGCAAGCTAACACTCTCCGTTGTGCCACATCAGCAAATAGTTCAATAAAATTCAGAGCTCTTCAAAACTTAGACATGATTTATTGCCGTCGCGACTGGAATTACTTAAGTTCCACCTTTGCCTCATTGCTTCGTCATAAAGATACGAGAGTAACTTAGAGCTGCTAGAGATGGGGTGAATACCTCCAGGAAGGAGATACGTAGTTGCTGTTCACTTCACGTCTTCTATCAAAGGAACTACGATAAGAAGTGGATGAAAGCACTCCGACATTTATTGCGGACAACCTCGCAGTGTCTACAGGTAGTAAAAGCACAGTAATCAGATAGCAGCGAATTAAAGCAAGAGCGGACGCCCTAGTAGCACATCTCCCGCATCTACCGGAATTAGAAACAAATGTAATTTAATGCTCATCCTGTTGAAGGGCTGTAGGAGTTAGTGAGATAAAGTTAAGAATTTATGGAATAACTGTTGTGACTTCAGTTACACGTCGACAAGAAACATTAAGGTTCCGCCGGCATTCAATGCGAAGAGGGGTTCTGCTCCCGACCAAAAGTAATAAACACTCATACATTTTAAGCACAACTAATGCTGAGGGAATTAGATTAGGAAATGAGACACTTAAAGTAGTAAAAGAGTTTTGCTATTTGGGAAGCAAAATAACTGATGATGGTCGAAGTAGAGAAGATAGAAAATGTAGACTGGCAATGGCAAGGAAAGCGTTTCTGAAGAACAGAAATTTTTTTGACATCGAGTGTAGATTTAAGTGTCAGGAAGTCGTTTCTGAAAGTATTTGTATGGAGTGTAGTCATGTATGGAAGTGAAACATGGACAATAAATAGTGCAGACAAGAAGAGAATAGAAGCTTTCGAAATGTGGTGCTATAGAAGAATGCTGAAGATTAGATGGGTAGATCACATAACTAATGAGGAGGTATTGAACAGAATTCGGGAGAAGAGGAGTTTGTGGCACAATTTGACAAGAAGAAGGGAACAGTTGGTAGGACATGTTCTGAGGCATCAAGGGATCACAAATTTAGCATTGGAGGGCAGCTTGGAGGGTAAAAATCGTAGAGGGAGACCAAGAGATGAATACACTAAGCAGATTCAGAAGGATGTAGCTTGCAGTAAGTACTGGGAGATGAAGAAACTTGCACAGGATAGGGTAGCATGGAGAGCTGCATCAAACCAGTCTCAGGACTGAAGACCACAATAACAACAACAACAACAACAACAACTGCAAATGATTACAAATACTAATTCCAAATCACTCGTTTATTTAATAATGCAAATACTCAACTTCGGGGTATCATTGTACACTAGTCCTAGCCTGTGCCATTCGCGTTCTGAGAAGAAAGTTCTGTCTTCTTTCCGGCGCAGACACTACTGTGGGAGCGTCGCGCGTTAGGTTAAATTGCGGATTCCACTTTCGGCAGGTGAACTGCGATGACCTGGAGCCGTCACTGCGACTACGGCTGGAACTCCGTCTCGTTCGCACGGGAAGTTTTTCAGTTACGCTGTGGAGTACGATATACCCTGGTGCGCATACACATGATGCCTGACATGATATGTAGATCCCACTCTGTTAGCGACGTACGTAAGTAGTAGGCCGGTAGAATTTGTGGGTGAGCTCGCTTCGCCTGGCGTGTAGGCTGACCCGTGCAGCTTTCGTTGCTGTAGAGAAGTCTAGATTGTAGGGGTTGGGTTGGGGGTTGGGTTGTTTGGGGAAGGAGACAGACAGCGAGGTCATCGGTCTCGTCGGATTACGGATGGATGGGGAAGGAAGTCGGCCGTACCCTTTCAAAGGAACCATCCCGGCATTTGCCTAGAGCGATTTAGGGAAATCACGGAAAACCTAAATCAGAATGGCCGGACGCGGGATTGAACCGTCGTCCTCCCGAATGCTAGATTGTAGGGAGTTGCGACTCAGCAATAATCAAATGGTTCAAATGGCTCTGAGCACTATGGGACTTATCTTCCGAGGTCATCAGTCCCCTAGAACTTAGAACTACTTAAACCTAACTAAGCTAAGGACATCACACACATCCATGCCCGAGGCGGGATTCGAACCTGCGACCGTAGCGGTCGCGCAGTTCCAGACTGTAGCGCCTAGAACCGCTCGGCCACTCCTGCCTGCCAGCAATATTTTTTTGGCGATTACGCGGATTAAGGACAGTAAAATAGAAAAGTGAAATTTAATTTGGGTTCAAAATTTTCTTTTGTTACGGTATATCGACAGACCCTGACGAGGCCGAGCATTATTAACTCCTGCTTAATACAGTACAGGTTCACATTTGGAACGCAATACTTCAGTACCGCGGGCACGTGTTTAACGAGTCCTTGGTAGCTTTACAGAGATACTGGCAGCAGGTCACGAAATTTCCGTAAATTACAGGCCCGTTGCACGCAGGCATAAAGCTAGTGCTCAATAGCATCCATATGTTTTTTAATTTTGTTCAGATCAGTCGAATTTAGTGCCATCAACATGACTTCACTATCATACTCTTTAAACCACTCTTTGATGGTTCTGGCCTTGTGACACAGACAGTTGTGCTACAGGAAGAAGGCCATCGGTGAAAACATCACGTATGGTGGAATGAAGGAAGTCCGCTGTTATGTTCACGTAGTCTGCAGCTCTCATGATGTCTCTTATTACTATCACAGGTCCCATCGTAGTCAAAGTGAAGCATAAAACTGCCCCCCCCCCCCCCAACCAGTTTGCGACCGTGGTGCGACGTTTGTTTCCAGTGGGTATCCATCTGGATGGCTGCTCATCCGAACACGACTCTTCGACCTCGCGTATTAAGAAACGTGATTCATCGAAACTGACGACACGCTTCCAATGCTCTACCATCCAATCTCGACAGTGTCGTAGCAACAGCAATCGTAACTGACATTGTCGTTGGGTCAATGTGGGAACATGTAGGGTTCCTCTGTTGAAGAACCCCATGCGCTGAGCTGTGAACTCCAGAAACAGCAACATGATGCTGTGTTGTTACCTCTGCACAGATCGCGGACAGAGCAAGTTTTGCATCCCCAAGTTTTGTGATAAGGCGTGGATATCGAACACTTTGTAGCCTAATCGAGATTGCACTGTCCTTAACCACTTTTCATAGATGTTCATGACAGTAGTAGGCGAAATGTCGATTACCCCATTAGCGGCCCATATCGCCGCTTATGATTCGCCATTCGTCTCAACTTTGCTTACATACTTCCCCTAGCAGGTCACATTTCCACCATGCGGTACTAAATCTCGAGACGCGCAGTGGTCATATTGTTTTGGCTCACTAGTGTATCTCCCTCTAGCACTATCACAGCAGACAAGGGAATGGATGTCCGAAATATCGTGTGCCACAATATGTACACGGGGACGCACAGTGATGCAAAGTGTGAGTTACAGATGAGAGTCTAGTGCGCCCATTTTCTACTTCTCGTAACTGATTTGTAGCCAACTTGCTTACCTTGCGTCTCGTTGCTCCAGCTGGTTTCTTCGCCATCGACTGCGATCTCTAATGCTTCAACAATAAACGGTGGACGAAAATGTGGGTAGGTTTAAATGCTAATCATAAAGAAAGGTTAGCACACTGTACTCGCATTCTGGAGGACGACGGTTCAAACCCACCTCCGGCCATCCTGATTTAAGTTTTCCGTGATTTCCCTGAATCGCTTCGGACAAATTCCGGGATGGTTCCTTTGAAAGGGCACTGTCGATTTCCTTCCCCAGTTCGAAAGGACCGATAATACAGCTTGTTGGCCCCCTGGCCCGAATCAACCAACCAATCATAAAAAGAAACGTAAAATTTTATGATACCAACTAATGTTTTTTTATTTGTCCAGTTACAAAATTAGTGAAACGTTATTTAGAGCCAATCTATCGTTAATATTCATAAAAAGTTCCTGACCGTTAGTCATTAGTTCCCGATCACCGCAAAAGTCACAAAATTCTTCACACGATGTTAGAATCCATCTGAGATCGCACGGATATGTTTTTCGAGGCAACTTTAATAATTAATTCCGTCTTTAAGCGGAGCTGCACTTCACACACTACTTGGCGTTTTGCCCGCATCTCGTGGTCGTGCGGTAGCGTTCTCGCTTCCCACGCCCGGGTTCCTGGGTTCGATTCCCGGCGGGGTCAGGGATTTTCTCTGCCTCGTGATGGCTGGGTGTTGTGTGCTGTCCTTAGGTTAGTTAGGTTTAAGTAGTTCTAAGTTCTAGGGGACTGATGACCATAGATGTTAAGTCCCATAGTGGTCAGAGCCATTTTTTGAACTTAGCGTTTTACCTCCTCAAAAACTGATCGTAAACAGCGTTAGTTTAACACAACATCGTACAAGTACGTCATCCGAGGCAAGTTTTTAACAAACTGTTCCGTCTTTACATGGTATTAGATTTTATACATTGATTCGTGTATCACCTCCTCGGAAACCGATCATAGGCTAGTAGTGGATTAGCTGATCAGTTTGACACGTGTCCTGTCAGGATGTATACTTGCGATTGTTCCATCCTTTCTATCAAATGGCACTGATAGCAACTAAAATACGTAGTTGGCATTTACTGATGAATTGAGTGATATTGACATTATTATTAACACGTTCTCAGTGCGAGTAATGACATCAGCAAAGTTAAGGCTGTACATTAATATTTAAACAGTAAATATAAATAATAAAAGATTCACTACATGGCTCCAAGCGCTGCAGTTGAATTCTCACTGCATCTCTCTATTGCTCACCCGGCCGTTCTCACGCTATGTGGCCACCTAGCGTGTCGTTCGATGAGTCTGCCTTGTAATCAAATGGTTCAAATGGCTCTAAGCACTATGGGACTTAACATCTGTGGTCATCAGTCCCCTAGTCTTAGAACTACCTGAACCTAACTAACCTAAGGAAATCACACACATCCATGCCTCGGGCAGGATTTGAACTATGACGGTAGCAGCAGCGCGGTTCTGGACTAAAGCGCCTAGAACCGCTCGGCCACTGCGGCCGGCTGCCTTTTAATCCTACCAACTTGCTATCCTCGCGTAGCAAAATCTTCCTATACTGTGCATTAAGATATTGGAACAAAAATGTTATATATGTGGGCAGGGATGTGGCATAAACACCACATCGTTTCGGATTCCTCCATCAGACGTCGCGATTCACAGATATTTAGAATCGCCGCATTGCCAGAACATTTAATTTGCCAGGCCAGTCTGCACAAGATTCTTCATGGGAATCAACTCTCACGTACTGCGTCTCCTTGATAAAACTCGAACTGTCCATTGTCCTCTTTTCCAGCTAAAAGCTCGCCTAAAGCATAGCGTGCATTTGTGTAATGAAAGGCTCTCTGTAGATATCCGTTACGTTGTTCTGTCATGGACGTTTCTTCTATGAACGAATCATACGCAAGAATATGGGACGGCAGTGATTAGGTCACGAAGAAATAAAATTGTTCATAGTTTAGTTCTGTGACAATCTTCATGTGGCACTTATAGCCTGCAGAAAACCTTCGGATATAATCCCAATTGCATTGCAGTGTAACTGTTTATTCGCACATTGTGTTTCTCAGTTGAATGTTGGAGTTACGCGAACACACTTCAGACGACGCCACAATTGAAAATTGAGGTCACTGGGAATCGGGGGCAAAGTAGTCACGCCAGCAGCTAGTGTTGCTTTTCGTATATGGACGCGTGGTAGTCATTGTCGTAGTTATCTCATAGAATCAAAGAACTAGTCTTTTCTGGAATTAACGGTGTAAGCTAATATTTTATGTTAAATTATAACTTAACATTAGGTTTATACTTCACAATGAATCAAAACGTAAGGAGACATTTTTTCACTAGGTTTACATTCATTTTACATCCATTAAATATATTTATATATCGATAATCACCCCTTATCGCTACCGCTACATGGGGGTAAGCGGATATTCAGAGGATACAGTTTTCTGTTACAGTCAATTAAAATTAACCTTTGTAAGTCCCTTATGGACCTCCTTTTTATATGAGACGGTCCTAACTTTTACCGCGTTCTGAAGACAATTTTGTATCGCTTTTTCATTCAGTATAATGGCCCTTGCTACATTCTCTCTCGTTCAATGAACTGTTTGAGTTTATTTCGTTTTACATCGTGATCATTATCAGACGTGCGGAAAACATGTGAATCATGCGATTAGTTTCACAAGATTTGCATCGTATGACTGGATCATGGAATTATCTGCGGTTTAAATTTAACACTTATATTCCGCGTCGAAAAGCCGCATATATTTTCCGCTGCAGGCATTCTAACACGCAATTCGATGGAAGCACTCACCACAGAACGGCTATTAATGTTCGTTCGTTAATGCTGTTCGTTTTAGACTATGCGAAAATGTCAGAAATGTATTTAAACATTCGAAAGGTAGGTACGTAAGATGTATGATCCAGAAATCAGTATCAGACGACTATTGGATTATACTTGACTTTAAACACCCTCCACATTTTCTCGATGGATAAACTCAATTTCTGTGTTAACCGGAGCGAAGTCTAAAAAGGTGAGTGGAACAACAAGTTAGAGCATCCAAGTAAGTCGACACTACTGAAGACATCAATAGTGGATGGAAGGTCAATAAGAATACCTCAAAGCACACAGAAATAATTCTAGAAATTTATTATGTTCCCTGTGGAATTAAGATGCAAACATGAGAATATTATGTTTAGAGAGACTAACGTGAAGAGTGTATGCAATAGTTCAATGTTTTTGTTGTCCTAAATGAACTGTAATATTAAAAGAAAACATCACCCTACATAGCAGGAGTGTTAATACTGATAAATCCGTCCTCCATTTCTCTGCTTGCACTATAAATTCCTTTGTCAACTTTTATTTCTAATATTCCACAGATCGCAATTTATTAACCACGTGGACTGTGAAAACAGAAAAGTAGCATCACATTTCAACTGGTTTCCGCTTCATCTTCTAAGACTTTGCCACTTTCCACCGTAGACTTGCGTGCAGCGTTATATTCCTCACTTCAAAGATTATTTATAAATCTGTTTGGACGGAAGATACTAGTCTACAAAACCACAAAGTAGTTTGTCGTCTTCATCTATTGCATTGATGTCTAACTAGCTTTGTGGCTACCTAATGGTACGTTTCCATGGGCCATTGAAATCGTATACTGCTTACAGTAGGGCCCGTATATGTTGTCCGGCATCGTTGCTGGCCACATGACTTGCAGTGACAGTTGTTTGTGACACCACATTATCTGAATGGAAGTGTTTACACATGCCACAATAATTCCGCGGAAATGGCGAAAGCGAACTCACGTAATGGGTGTGCGCTGTTCTGCTATTGCATTCTACAAGGAAAAATATTAACAAGTAACGAGAAATTGGGATTTGTGGATGCGGTCTTTTTTGTATGGTGCTGGATAGGTAGCTCTTCCTGCATTTCACTATAATGTCGCAAGACAGTTTTGAATACATCATGTATGTATCTGTTTTTGGCTACTGCTGATTCATACAAATGTTTGACGTACGTCTAAAGCGCACTCTCACCGATTTGCCAGCGCTAAAGTAAATGAATCAAGGACTTCTTTAAAGCAAATTTGGAACAACAATCCGAAGTTTGTGCTGACATTTTATCACTGTTCACTTGCACAGTGAGAGAACTGTGAATTTCATAAATGCGACGCATCTACAGTCAGCGTCATGGGATGTGTAAAGGGATGTATACAAAGCAAATCAGAAAGCAAAGCTCTGCGTTCTGATCCAGTCGACACAGACAGACCGCAGCGTGATCCTTGTTAATGACATCACTAGATGAGGTGGATGGGTGGCAGAAGGGGGTGGTGGGTGGGGGGTGGGGGGGAGGGCGTGAAGTCAGAACACCGCTCTCCCGGATGTTTCATGACTTTGAAATAGCTACTTCGTACTCAAGTAGCCCCTTAATTGTCATCACGAAGCTGAGTGCACCCCGTTCCTCTCTCCAAAGAAAAGTCCCTGACAGTATCAGGAAGCGAACCCGTAACCTCAGCATAACAGCAGCCATGCTGACCACTGAGGTTCGGAGACTGACTAGTGTATACAATGTTTGTAATAAAAATGAAATACAGCTGATTATGATCTGTCCGTCAGGTCACTGAAATATTTGTTCTCTTTCTGTTGTGTTGGTATAGAATATGAGTCACGTGATAAGAATACGTTACCATCGCAAGTAAATGTGATGAACAGTGAGAGCAGGCGAGATACCACATAGATGTCTCGCAGAAATGAAAACAAATAATCGGGTGTGAACTATGTTGCAACATAGGAATTCAAAAGTCAAAGCTTCCAAAAAGAACGCAACTTAAAAAAACGTTAGGGCATATGTTTTCACAGAACACAGAGAAACTATGTGACTTTGAAACTGTTGCGTTCATTTGTTGCAACTTATGTGACAAATCATCATGTTTTCATCATTTCCCTGGGAGTGATCACATTCACATTCACTCGAATACCTAAATGGGGCAAGGAGACATATCTCACTCACTTACTAGGCGTACAAATTAGGTGCGCCGGTCAGAGATTCCTATAATACGACCCACATGTTGTCACTAATACTGTGTATGATACACCAGACGCGTTTTCAGGTGGAGAATTCGTTTGACTTGTCGCCTTGTGATCAAACGTTTGCGATTCCGATTAGAAAGCATTTCCTTTCGGCTGCTAATAGAGTAGTAGTGCAGAGTCAACGGTCATTATAGATCCACTCCTTACACCCCGCTGTTGCAGACGGACGTTACAGCACGACAGAGAAACAAATTTGAATACAGCAAACAACGAAAAAAGAAATTGTGCAAGTGAGGTCTGAACACGATTGGTTCATGTGGCAGTTCAACACCGTAACCTCGCCGCCGCTGATACTTCGCACTGCTCTATGTTGCACTTCTTGTCCGGAGACCTTTGACTGTTCCTGTTTTGCTTTTTTCTCATAGTTCGGTACAACTTCTTCCTGTTTTCATGTTTGATCTATGTTCAATTTCTGAAGGGTTGCCCACTCGGCCCCCTCACCACTAAATCTGAGGGGGGTGCGATGGGAAGTTTCCCTTATTATTACTAACTGTGTGAAGGTGGAGCAGATCGCTAGTAACAAATCAAATCCACATAATTCCTGATTTATCTCGTGATATCCCCTATACTTGAAACAAAATTACGCTTGATGGAGCAAGCAAGAAGGACAGAAGATGCAGAAGAAATTTACTAGTATCAAACATTAGCTCTAACTGGAGAAAGTAGTTTCTAGGAGTGCACGTTTGGAGCACAGCACTGTATGTAAATCATGAGCAGTGGGTAAACCGTGAAAGAAGAAAATTGAATCGTGTGAGATGTGATGTTGCTGAACGATGCTGAAAACCACTTAGGCTGATAAGAAAAGAGAGCGTTCTCCATAGATTCGGTGAGGAAAGAATTATGTGGGAAACATTAAAATGATGTGTTACAAAATGATATCACATGTGTTAAGGCACCAAGAAATACATCGAACTGGGTCACAATGGTACCTTAAACGATGATATCTTTTAAATTTAAAGCAACGGGCTATTCGTTATACTAAACTTCGTATACTGGATTGTGTCTCAAAGCTAAACTTTGTCTCACGTCGTATTTGCCGCTGTGGTTAAAATACGTTGACTATGTCTCGCTGAGTAAGAGGATGTGTTTTCTCGAGGGGAGACCTTTAGTAGACTGTTAACTTGTTTCCTTCTAAAGAGAAGAGCGATTATTTTACATTGCAACCGCAGCCCTGTTAACTACATTTCCTGTATAGTTCAAATAAATAATACTGCATTTTTAGCGATTTATACTTTGATAGAATGCAATTACTAGCCAGCTAGTTACGCAAGTGACTTTACAAGAAACACTGGCGAGTTGATATCATGAGAGCTATGCATGCCGTAGAAACCCAGAAAATAAGCAGGAGCAGAAACAACATTTCTTCACTATTTTGTTTGTTTCAGCTGTTGTAGAATACGTGAGAATGACTTTTGTGGTAATAATCAAAGAAATGAAGCAAAAACGATGTTTCATCATTACTTCGAAGCTTTAATTACTTTCAAGTCCTTCCTTTGCTTGAATTTCTCAACGTCTCAGACATAATTTTTGTATTCATTGTATCCACTCAGTTGTATTTGAAGCTTGATTGCTGTCGCTACAGATCATGCGGAACTGAAATAATACTTGTATTGTGAACAATATTTTAACCATCCTATATTCATACTGTAGTAGACGACACCAACAGACGTAGAATACAAAGTCGAAGTTAAGCGGGGGTGTAGTGTACCACGGACAGCTCAGTAAATTGCTGCTGCACACCACGGCTGTGAAGAAGACAATCTTTTACAAGCGAGATTTAAGCGATGACGAAGGAGAAATGGCAAGGGAAAGTAAGGGTGGAAGGGAAGGATAGAAGGATAGAAGTCCACAAAAGAAGTGGTCTTCTAGTTAGCGTTGTTAGATACTGAAAACCTAATCTCGGCAACCGCTTGAGATATTTCTATGTTGGAAAGATCTCGAAGGAGTTCCACTCAGCTTTATGACGCCAAATCAGAGATATTGTTGTTGTTATCTTCAGCCCTGAGACTGGTCTGATGCATCTCTCCATGCTGCTCTATCCCGCGCAAGCTTCTTCATCTCCCAGTACCTACTGCAACCTATATCCTTCTGAATCTGTTTAGTGTATTCATCTCTTGGTCTCCCTCTACGATTTTTACCCTCCACGCTGCCCTCCAATATTAAATTGGTGATCCGTTGATGCCTCAGAATATGCCCCACCAACCGATCCCTTTTCCTAGTCAAGTTTTGCCACAAATTTCTTTTCTCTCCAATTCTGTTCAATACCTCCTCATTAGTTATGTGATCTACCCATCTAATCTTCAGCATTCATCTGTAGCACCACATTTCGAAAGCTTCCATTCTCTTCTTGTCTAAACTTTTTATCGTCCACGTTTCACTTCCATATATGGCTACACTCCATACAAATACTTTCAGAAACGACTTCCTGACACTTAAATCTATACTCGATGTTAACAAATTTCTGTTCTTCAGAAACGCTTTCCTTGCCATTGCCAGTCTACATTTTATATCCTCTCTACCTCGACTATCATCACTTATTTTGCTCCCCAAATAGCAAAACTCATTTACTACTTTAAGCCTCTCATTTCCTAATCTAATTCCTGCAGCATCACCCGATTTAATTCGACTACATTCCATTATCCTCGTTTTGCTTCTGTTGATGTTCATCTTATATCCTCAAAAAAGAAACTACAATGACACTTTAGCCGTTGAAGTGGCATCAAATGGGAAGAGTCCTCACAGGCAAGAAGCTACATGTCATTTTTTAAAAACATTATACAAGTATTTAATCGTCAATAGTGATCTAAAGTAAAAAAAAAGTCATGAAATAATTAGCCAGATTATAGTTACAAAGAATTATTTAAGCAAGTTAACTTAAAGGTATAGTCATGACAAATTTACCTGTTTGGTGTTTAGTACGGTTGAGTTATTTATTTTCATCTGACTGTGATCATAACAATGTTATGAGAAGGAAGCTGTCACTCACCAAATAGAGGAGATGCTGAATCGCAGATAGGCCCAACAAAAAGACTCTCACAATTAAAGCTTTTTCGGCCAAGGCCTTCGTCAACAGTAGACTCACATACGCACACACACGCACTCACACAACGCAACTCACTGTATGAGTTGCGTTTGCGTGGGTGCGCGCGCGCACGTTTGTGTGTGTGTGTATGTGTGTGAGTCTACTGTTGACGAAGGCCTTGACCGAAAAAGCTTTAATTGTGAGAGTCTTTTTGTTGTGCCTATCTGCGATTCAGCATCTCCGCTATTTGGAGAGTGGCATCTTCCTTCTCATAATATTGTTACATTCCATCCTGGATTTTTCATTGTTTGTCAGTGAACATAAAATTACTTACGTAGCAGCTCCGCGTTTTTTCTATGCTTTATATAAGAAAGATTGTTGTTGCTGCCTTTTGTTGTACGATTAAAGATTATTTCACAGAATTGTGTAGTTTCCAGGAAAGTTTATAAGAACCACAGAGAGAAGCCCGTTTCGAGTGTCAGGACTTCTGTATCGATTTTGAGTCATTATAAGAGGTCACTGCTACAGACATCAGATAGGTATTCTGTTCTGTATTCTTCTTTTGTACAGATTCTGTTCCAGACTTTCATTCCAGACACTGTAACGATTTTTGCTATGGGTGGCTCTGCATAAATAGAGGAAGTATCTATTCGAAGCCTCAAAGAAGGAAGCCATTTTTTGTAATCAGTGTCTTTATTAAGATGATTTTAAGAGTACAGCTATTTGTACGCTATATCCAGGAGAGCAGGAGGAGACGGTAAATATCCCAGGCGTTTCCAGATGACACGTCAGTCGGTACAATAAGAATGCTATTCGTGATTAATTGTGAAATCGTGTACCAGAGATGATAAATTGCAGATTAAAGTTGATGGATGGTAAACTGTAGGATGGTCACTTAGGGTCCACGTGCCATCACTATGAAAAGGAGCCAGTTTACTGAATTAGCCAGAGAGACACCTTAGATATAAATCGTATTTTGCGTGGAGTTCACTGTTTTAGTGTTCTGGATGGTAGTCTGTATGCAATAAATGGTGAGTTCCCAAGTAACATGTAAGTGACACTTTATTAACAAAGCACATAAAGAACAAGGTTCAACGCATGTAGATTCAGCTCGATACAATTGAAAGGATCCTCCTGATCTGGTACGAATGTGAAGAAGTCCGGTGTGGCATGGTCTACCGCGATGTCGTGAAATGTGTCGTGTTGGTAAATGCTAGATGCTGGTTCACATAGAAGAATACCGGTTCTAGGTCAACAGAATCCGGGGAAGACCAGCATCATTTGAAGCGAAGGCTCCGAGGGTGACGGCTGGCGAATCAGAGAGACACAGCTGGTTTGAGCTCCGATGGGAACATACATTGTAAAGTTGGGAGCGTAAGCATGGGCTTGTGCTGCTTGCTTGTGATCAAGCAGAAACTTAAATAGGCAGCATGGGGCACTTGGTGAGCACGTGACCTACGAATGTAATGTAGTACCGCAGCGCTGTCATTGTCGATGCATGCGCTGCTTGTGGTCGAAGCTGGCGCCTTTGGTGGTAAATACTGGAGGTTGGCTTGTCAACAGCCGTGCTTGCATTTGTCAGCCACACTGTTGCCAAACACATCGTGCTCTTGCATTGCTCGGCTTAGTACCCAACCACTATATTATCGCATTTGGTCTCTCGTAGTCATTATCGGAAACACGCCTTGACATTACTGTAAACAAGTACGGTTGTGGTCAGATATGGTGTGCATATGCTATGAAGTGATTCAGCGTGCTCTCATGAAGTACTGTCAGTAGAACAGTGCGGCATTATTCATAACCATGGACGCCCCTGAGAGTGGAAAACAGAGGAAGATGCCGTGAAAGTGGACACATTCAAGTTTATACTAAAAATGTGTACAGTTTTTCCAGGAAGAAAAAAAAACAAGATCAGGTAATGATAACTTTGTGGAAAAACAATTTTGCGAGCGGCAAATATGGTAGGGAAGTCAGCCAGAACAGTAAAATACGTTTTTAAGGACTTCAAGAATGCGGAAGAAACTGGAGAAAAAGTCAGAACTCTTAGAAAACATGGGAGTTCTAGAAAAGTAGTTCTCTAGATGACTTCTATAAACAGCTTATTCGAAAAAAAATTTTGGAGTACTCTGAGGAGAAGGAAATCCCATTATTGAGAGAGGTGCTTATGTTTTCAAAAACTGAGATAAATTTTTAGGAGGGAGGGGAAGCAGTTCTTAAAAAAAATGGGGCTTCGTTTCAAAAACTGTAAAAGTAAGAGAGCCAGCCTAACAGAACGTTTCGATATTGTTGCAAATGCTGCGGAATACTTGAAAGCAATCATAAATAACGAAAAAGACTCAAATAGACTACTGATATCCACGGATGAAACGTGGGGGCCTATGAATTATATTGTGTAAAATTGCTGCAACGGTAAGAAGTTTCGGCTGTAATGACTAATAACAGTGCAGGTCATAGAGCTACACTGAAGCGCCAAAGAAACTGGTATAGGCATGCGTATTCAAATACAGGTATATGTAAACAGGCAGAACACGTCGCTGCGGGCGGCAACGCCTATGTAAGACAAGTGTCTGGCGCAGTTGTTAGATAGGTTAGTGCTGCTACAGTGACAGGTTATCAAGATTTATGTGAGTTATAATAGGTGCAAGAGCGATGGAACACAGTATCTCCAACGTAGCGATGATGTGGGGATTTTCCCGTACGACCAGTTCACGAGTGTCCTGTGAAAATCAGGAATCCAGTAAAACATCAACTCTCCGACATCGCTACCGCCGGGAAAAGATCCTGCAAGAACGGGACCAACGATGACTGAAGAAAATCTTTCAGCGTCACTCAAGTGCAACCCTTCCGCAAATTGCTGCAGATGTCAATGCTGGACCATCAACAAATGTCAGCTTGCGAACCATTTAAATGAAACATCATCGATGTGGGCTTTCGGAGCCGAAGGCCCACTCCGTACCCTTGCTGACTGCGTGACACAAAGCTTTACGCCTCGCCTGGACCCGTCAACATTGACATTGGACTGTAGATGACTGGAAACATGTTGCCTGGTCGCACGAGTCTCGTTTCAAATTGCATCGAGCGGATAGACGTGTACTGGTATGGAGACCACCTCATGAATTCATGGACTCTGAATGTCAGCAGGAACTGTTCAAGCTGGTGGAGGTCCCACAATAGTGTGGGGTGTGTGCAGTTGGAGTGATGTGGGACCCCGGATACCCATAGATACGTGTCGCACAAGTGACACGGACGTAAGAATCCTGTCTGATCACCTGCATCCATTTATATCCATTGTGCATTCCGACGGACCTGGGCAATTCCAGCTGGACAATGCGACACACCACACGTCCGGAATTGCTACAGCGTGGCTCCAGGAACACTTTTTTGAGTTTAAATACTTACAATCGCCACCTAACACCCCAGATATGAGCATTATTCATCATATCTTGGATGTCTTGCAACGCGCTGTTCAGAAGAGTTCTGTTCTCCCTCGTACTCTTACGGTTTTATGGACAGCGCTGCGGGATTCATGGTGCTAGTTCCTTCCAGCACTACTTCAAGCACTAGTCGAGTACATATCACGTCGTGCTGCGGCGTTTCTGCGTGTCTGCGGGTGCCCTTTAAGATATTAGACAGGTATATCAGTTTCTTTGGCTTTTCAGTGCATTATTGTGAACGCAGGAGGAATAATGGTTTTCGTAGAAAGAACAGAGTTAATTTATGATTCGCTATGTAAATCTCAAGGTTATCTCAGTGGCATGCCTAGAGATAACTGTCACAAATGTCTAGAAGAGAAACTGTATGTAACATTGCAGTTTTTGGTGTTGTTGTACTGAAAAATAATGTCCCTGCGAGTGTAACTTTCAAAAAGGACATAATTGAGTGACTCATTCACAACAAAATGAGCCGGGCTTAACAAGACGAGAGCTTTTATAACTGTGTTTTACAATAATCCAAAGGCTTTTCTAAAGGCAGATGCCGTTTTAAAGCGTAAGGGATATACTATTGTGAGGCTCTGTCAATACTGCTTTGATCTGAAATATGAAGGGCTAATCTGCGATGCAATGATACATGAAATTGCAGAAAATATTTATTGCATTAAATTAAACACCCTAAAACAACTTACCAAAGGCTGATTATCAAAGATTACCCAGCGCGACTGGTTGAAAGCTTGAGAACATGTAAAACGAATTGAACATCGATGCATAGATCACTTAATGGACAAGCAATAGAGAATATCGTAATCAATGTGAAAAAAATGCTGAACTTGATGATGACAGTGATATGGAAATCGACATGGCGGATGAAACTGGAAAGGGTTTAAGTGAAACAGGTACTGCGGATGAAGAACTTCGCCTCTACGTCTTGTATGGTGGACCAACGACTTCATAACTCTAATCACCGCGTAACTGTAGCTGTAGCGCCCTTCTTTCCCTCCGAAACTCCGATTAAGGCCCTCATATTCATGTGCAGTAATATTTTGGTAGACTATTACTGTCTCCGGTGGACGAGCGCCTGGAGGAAGACTACCCGCTTATCGTCTGTCTTGTGCCGTAGGCAGAATTGGCCGACATGTGGCCGAGTTTATGGCAGTTTGTACGGCAGATGTGGCGTAAAGGAGCGATGTAAGTAGTTTTTAGCAAAACGAGGACTAGCGAAATGCTTCAGGATAGTTCATAAGCACAGCGACCAGTGCAGCTAGTAGCTGTAGGTGTAGGAAGTATGCAGCAGACCTCAGCAGTTACGCTGGCTAGGACAGTTGCAAAGTCTAAGGGAAAGAAGAAGGTTCTGCTGTTAGGTAGTTCTCATGGTAGAGGAGTAGGCCAGCAGTTGCAGGAAGTGTTGGGGAGCGAGTACCAGCTCACCAGCATTGTGAAGCCTAATGCAGGGACAGCTACGGTCGCAGGTTCGAATCCTGCCTCGGGCATGGATGTGTGTGATGTCCTTAGCTTAGTTAGGTTTAATTAGTTCTAAGTTCTAGGCGACTGATGACCTCAGAAGTTAAGTCGCATAGTGCTCAGAGCCATTTGAACCTAATGCAGGGTTGGCTCAGGTGACTGTTAACATAGGGGGGTTATGTAGGGATTTTACTAAAGAGGATCAGGTAGTGATTGTGGGTGGGGCTGGTAATAGTATTGACAGGGATGGGGAGTATGACATAGATGGTGACCTGGAAAAGATAGCCACTCAGACTGGCAACACGAATGTGCATTTCGTGGAACTGTTTCAGCGTCACGATCGGCCTCATCTTAATACAGCCGTCAGGCGTAATAACATGAGACTTGGGGGTGCGCTGATGACAGAAGGCATGAGTCACATTTCAGTGGTGTCGGTGGAGTATATCAGCAGGACGGGTTTCACCAGACATGGCCTGCACCTCAACAGGTATGGAAAGGGGAGGTGGGCAAAGCTTATAGGTGACAGCATAGGTGGGGGTGGTGGGATCACTCATGGGAAAATTCCTGCAGTTCTGGGTGTTAGAGCTGCACCTTTTTTAGACTGAAGTCAGCTGATAGGTATTCCTGCTTAAGGGAAGTCTCTCTAACAAAGAAACCACTTTCGACAAAGCTTAGGTATCCGATTAATGAGGGAATTAGTAGATTTAATCAAAATATACAAGCTATTAGAGACAAAGTTAGTGAACTGCTTATAGATGTTGACTCTCAAATTATTGGTATATCTGAATACTTCTTAAATAAGGAGATAATTCAGAGGCTTCCTTTACCAGGATACAGGTTGGCTGGCAGCTTTTCTAGGAGCTCTTTGCGGTGTGGGGGAGTAGCCATGTACGTGAAAAACTGTATCCCATTTGAGTCAATTGATGTTTCAAAGTACTGCACTGAAAAGGTGTTTGAATGTTGTGCAGGTGTGGTTAAATTTAGTGGAGCTGAACTTCTAACTGTTGTTATTTATAAATCCCCAGACTCCGATTTCACAACAACTTTGCTAAAGCTGGAGGAGGTTCTTGATTCACTTTATAGGAAATACAAAAAGTTTGTTATATGTGGTGACTTCAATATTAATTGTACAAGTGATTGTGCAAGGAAAAGGATGCTGGTAGACCTTCTTAATTCATATAATCTCATGCAAACCGTATTCTTTCCAACGAGAGTGCAAGGGAACAATAGAACAACCGTAGACAACATTTTTGTTAATTCCTCATTACTAGAAGGGCATTCTGTTAGCAAAAAGGTGAATGGCCTTTCAGATCATAATGCACAAATTTTAACTCAAAAATATTTTTCTGCTGCAACACATGTTAAATATAGTTATCAACTTTTTAGGAAAGCTGATCCAGTTGCTGTTGAGACCTTTGTAAACCTTATCAAGGAACAAGAGTGGCAAGATGTTTGTAGTGATGATACAGTAGACGATAAATATAATGCTTTCCTCAAGACTTTTCTTGCGCTCTTTGAAAGTTGCTTTCCGTTAGAACGTTCAAAACAGGGTACTAGCACAAACAGGCAGCCTTGGTGGCTGAGTAGAGGGATGAGAATATCCTGTAGAACAAAGTGACAATTATATCAAACCGTTAGAAATAGTCAAAATCTAAATGCAGCAGCCCATTACAAACAGCATTGTAAGGTGCTTAAAAAGTTATTAGGATGGCAAAAAGTATGTGGTATGCAGATAGAGTAGCTAAGTCTCAGGATAAAATTAAAACCATATGGTCGTAAAGGAAGTGGCTGGTCTGCAGAGACAGGTCGAGGAAATAGAATCGGCGCGAAGTGGGAATGTTCGTGTTACTGATAAGCCGCATATATGTACAGTATTTAATAACCACTTTCTGAACATAGCAGGTGAACTAAATAGAAACCTAGTCCCAACAGGGAATCATAAAGCGCTCGTAGAAAAAAGTGTTCCGAGACTGTTACCTGAAATGCTCCTCCATGATACTGACAAGACGGAGATTGAGTTAATAATTAAATCACTAAAGACCAAGAACTCTCATGGATATGACGGGGTATCTAGCAGAATACTGAAGTATTATTCTATGTATGTTGGCCCAGTACTTAGACATATCTGTATCTTTTCCTTTAGAAGTGGTCGGTTTCTTGACCGATTAAAGTACTCGGTAGTGAAGCCACTTTATAAAAAGGGAGACAGGGATAATGTTGACAGTTATAGACCTATTTCTCTGCCATCGGTGTTTGCTAAAGTTATCGAGATGGTTGTATATACAAGGTTACTGGAGAATTTAAATTCACATAATTTGCTGTCAAATGTTCAGTTTGGTTTTAGAAATGGTTTAACAACTGAAAATGCTATATTCTCTTTTCTCTGTGTGGTTATGGACAGATTAAATAAAAGGTTGCGAGCGCTAGGTGTTTTATTTGATTTAACGAAGGCTTTTGACTGTGTTGACCACAAAATATTACTGCAGAAGTTGGACCATTATGGAGTAAGGGGAGTAGCTTACAATTGGTTCGCCACTTACTTTAAGAACAGAAAGCAGAAGGTAATTCTCCGCAATATTGAGAGTGGTAGTGATGTTCAGTCCCAATGGGGCACTGTTAAGTGGGGCATTCCCCAAGGGTCGGTGCTGGGGCCACTGCTGTTTCTTATTTATATAAATGATATGCCTTCTAGTATTACAGGTGATTCAAAAATATTTCTATTTGCTGATGACATCAGCTTGGTAGTGAAGGATCTTGTGTGGAATACTGAAACAGTATCAAATAATGTAGTTCATGAAATAAGTTCGTGGCTTGAGGAAAATAATTTGATGCTAAATCACAGTAAGACTCAGTTTTTACATTTTATAACTCACAATTCAAAGAGAACCGATATTTTGATCAGGCAGATTGGGCATATTATAAGCGAGACGGAACAGTTCAAGTTCCTAGGCGTTCGGGTAGACGGTAAGCTGTTGTGGAAAGCCCATGTTTAGGATCTTGTTCAGAAACTAAACGCTGCTTTATTTACCATTAGAACAGTATCTGAAATAAGTGACAGTTCAACACGAAAAGTAGTCTACTTCGCATATTTTCATAAGCTTACGTCATATGATATTAATTTTTGGGGTAATTCTTCTGATTCCAAAAGGGTATTTTTGGCTCAAAAACAGGCTGTTCGAGCTGTGTGTGGTGTAAGTTCGAGTACCTCTTGTCGACCCCTATTCAATAGTCTGGGAATTCTGACATTGCCCTCACAGTATATATTTTCTTTAATGTCGTTTGTTATTAGCAATATTAGCTTATTCCCAAGAGTTAACAGCTTTCACTCAGTTAATACTAGGCAGTAATCAAATCTGCATGTGGAATGCACTTCCTTGACTCTTGTGCAGAAAGAAGTGCAGTATTCTGCTGCATCCATTTTCAATAAGCTACCACAAGAACTCAAAAACCTTCGCAGTAGCCCAAACACTTTTAAGTCTAAACTGAAGAGTGTCCTCATGGCTCACTCCTTCTATTCTGTCGAGGAGCTCCTGGAAGAGCTGAAAAATTAAGCGAATTCCAGTGTTACATTGTTGATTTTCTTTATTTAAACTTACGAATTGTCGCCTGAATATGTTACTAATATTTCATTTTATCTGTTTCTACTATCGTGTTATAATTTCATGTATTGACTCGTTCCATGACCATGGAGACTTCTCCTTAATTCGGTCCCACGGAACAATAAATAAATAAATAAATAAATAAAATAAAGCCATGACGAACACGTCAGCAACCAAGTCTACCAAGGAGGGGTCAGGCTCTGCTACAAACTAAAGACGGCACTTCCGTTTTGTTTCTGACCAAGCGGAGTCCTAGAACATTGGAAAGAAAAGGAACTTTTACGTATAAATACCATATCAGGGGGCCAAATAATTTTAGTGAAACGGAAGATTTAGATCCGTTGCACATAAACTTTGACAAAGCCTTTGATGGAATTGGTCAAAATTATTTATTAAAAGTCTTGAGTAAGATGGGTCTTAATAATTACTTCGGTAAGATTATTTATATCCTTATCTGACGTGCCAAGCGAAAAATCGAAATCATTGATGAATTGAGTAAGGCATTTCAAATAAGACGGCCATCAAGACGAGAAAGCTGACTGTCATCAACGCTTTAGACGGTATTCTTCGAAAAATTCTTGAGAGTTTTCGAAATGCAGTCACTGATTTTGACCAGTCAGTGGTAAACTTGAAAGCGTCTAAATGAACATGCTGCAAATGGGGACGTATGATTTCCGTTCTATTGTCAACAAAAGTATGATTATGACCACTAGCTAGTCGAAAGCGGTAGCTGAATTTTGAAACGATTTCTGCGATTGTTGCAGCATGAAAATAAAGGAAATTAGTCAGACAGACAGTTATCCTCCGTTGTCATTCTTTTCCACCGTTGAGAAGCTGATTGTCCTCTTGGAGCGAATTTTTGTTTTTGGCGTCAAGAATATTTGTCAAGCTTACAATGACATCGTCTCAGAGGAAATGCAGTGCATGAAAATCGTGATGAAACAGCACTACGAGCCTGGTGGTGGAAAAATAATAAACTTCCAGAAACCACAAACTTTAAAACTAGGCTCAAATTCTGACGAGCTGTATGTAGACTGGATACAGACATCTATGACGAGAATGCAGCTTGGATGCTACTTGTCCACCAATCTACACATCCTGGTGACTCTATTCTGGACAGAAAAAGTGAACCGAATGTATAGCACAGCGAGAAAACAGCAAGAAAGCAACTTAAATAGCTACAGAGCGTTGCCCTTGTAAATGTTGGTGTAATAATCAGTATTGGCTGTTTCCCATCTCTATGATATTAATTTCCCGAATCAAAAATGTATCTTGTATCTAGTTGCCTCCCGTGACTTGGAACCATTTTTAAGACGTCTTGTAAAATGGTTTATGGATTCAATATAACCGCGTAATTGTGACGTACCAGTTCATCGCCGCGCCCGTCGGCTAGTGGTGGGCACTATTGCAAAATCCAGCACCAATTCCCGGTTTCCAGGGGACAAGGACAGTTCTCCAGCCTGGAGATTATAGGTTGGTTCTTCCGCAATTCAACTAAATGGTTGTGGTATGACCGAAACCAGCTGTTTGCCAACGCGAGTGATTTGCACAGGACGCGCGGTGTGTACTAATAATCTTTGGAAAACGCAGAATGCAAAAAGTAGAAAAGTAATAGGATGTGTGAATTGTTCTTGATGGAATAAGATTCTTTGTAACAACAACAAAGAAAGAGTGGGTAGGATATGGATGAATGGAACAGAATAATGGATTTTTTAAACGCTGACCTCAAAAGAATACTATCAGCTGTGGATAGGGATTATTTACGAAGCAACGCGGGGATGTCAAGAATCGAGAAGAAAACTAATGATTAAGAAAGAGGTAGAATTAGGGCACATTAAAATGTGATATGCAGAATTGAAAGAAAACCATCAAAGTTGTGGTTATTTCTTGTGGTGCCAGATTATCGGTGGCCAAAGAAAATTTTTGAATTGAAATCGCCAAGATGGCAGACCATGGCGTTCTTGGAAAGATTACATCAACGCAATAATGGAACATCGCGGTGTACGAAAGGAGGATGCTCTGAACAGAAAGTCTTGATAGAATGATTAATATTATTTAATCCCGTAATAATAATAATAATAATTCCCATGGAGGCCCGGGAAAAGAATAATCCTCCGGTATGTTCTGCCAGTCGTAAAAGGCGACGAAAAGAACAAACCACTAATAGGGCTAACCCCCCCTTTTAGTGTGATTAGTTGGTTCAGGACAGAACTAAAGAAGCCTTGGACAAGCGCCGTCATGGTCGGGGACGACGCTTGAACCCTATGCCCGCCCACAATGGTAACGACACTGCTAGCCAACTGGAAAATGATTCAAATCCAAATAGAGGTGTTTTGCAGCATATGCTTCCTGCAACCACCCTAGAAGGAAAACAAAGACAGAGGATGAGATGGTCAGATGAAGTTAACCGACACCTCATGTTCTGTTATTACCAAACAACACAACTGGATACAGATCACAAGTATACACAACATTTATTACGAGATACCCAGAATTAAAATTTTTAAGAGAACAACGACTAGCTGGTCAGATCCGTGTAATAATCAAAAATAACAGGATACCCCAGTCAGAATTAGAAAACATCAAACAACAAGTACAACAAATACTGGAACAAAATAATGTGGAATCAGAAGACGAAAATACAGTAATGGACTCAAACATCCCAGAGCAAACATACAAAGAACAACACCCATCAATTAAACAGTCAGAGGAAAACGAAATCTTAAGACAGCCGCCAGAACAAGCACAAATAGAACATGAAGTGACACACATGTTAGATATAGAAGAAAAATTTCAGCTGACATATATAGAAAACAAAGACACAAATACAGACATTAGACCATTCTTGCATAGACCGCCAAATAACCGACAAGTCGAAACAACAATAAAAACCATCAACACAATCATACACAACAAAATAAATGAAAACACAACTATGGAAGAGCTACAACTACTGGTTTATATAGGAGCACTCACTACACTAAATATACACACTAGGCAGAGATCAGAACCAACCAACACACAGAAGAAAGCCACAAAACCAGCATGGCAACACAGGCTACAGATCAGAATAGAAAAACTGAGAAAAGACATCGGACAGCTAACACAATTTATAAGAAATGAAATGTCAGAAAAAATCGAAAAAGGTCAGGTAAAATCTCACAACAAGAACTGATAGAGCAATTAGATGAGAAGAAGCAGAAATTACAAGCATTGGCCAAACGACTTAGAAGGTACAAAAAAAAGTGAAAATAGAAGGAAACAAAACCAAACATTCAACACAAACCAAAAGAAATTTTACCAGACAATAGATAACACACACATTAAAATAGACAATCGACCAAACATAATAGACATGGAACACTTTTGGAGCAACATATGGTCAAACCCGGTACAACATAACAGGCATGCACGGTGGATGCAAGCAGAAACAGATACATACAAGATGATACCACAAATGCCTGAAGTGATAATTTTGCAACATGAAGTCACCCAAGCAATTAATTCTACTCACAATTGGAAAGCCCCTGGAAAAGATAAAATAGCAAATTTCTGGCTAAAGAAATTCGCCTCAACACATTCGCATTTAACTAAATTATTTAACAGCTACATTGCAGACCCATACACATTCCCTGATACACTTACACATGGAATAACTTATCTGAAACCTAAAGATCAAGCAGACACAGCAAACCCAGCTAAATATCGCCCCATAACATGCCTACCAACAATATACAAAATATTAACTTCAGTCATTACACAGAAATTAATGACACATACAACACAGAAAAAAATTATAAATGAAGAACAAAAAGGCTGTTGCAAAGGAGCACGAGGATGTAAAGAGCAACTGATAATAGATGCAGAGGTGACATATCAAGCTAAAACTAAACAAAGGTCGCTACACTATGCATACATTAATTACCAAAAAGCTTTTGATAGTGTACTGCACTCATGGTTACTACAAATATTGGAAATATACAAAGTAGATCCTAAATTGATACAGTTCCTAAACATAGTAATAAAAAATTGGAAAACCGCACTTAATATCCAAACAAATTCAAATAATATCACATCACAGCCAATACAGATTAAGCATGGAATATACCAAGGAGACTCATTAAGTCCTTTCTGGTTCTGCCTTGCTCTGAACCCACTATCCAACATGCTAAATAATACAAATTATGGATACAATATTACTGGAACATACCCACACAAAATCACACATCTGCTATACATGGATGATCTAAAACTACTGGCAGCAGCCAATCAACAACTCAACCAATTACTAAAGATAACAGAAGTATTCAGTAATGATATAAATATGGCTTTTGGAACAGACAAATGTAAGAAAAATAACATAGTCAAGGGAAAACACACTAAACAAGAAGATTACATATTGGATAACCACAGCGACTGCATAGAATCGATGGAAAAAACAGATGCCTATAAATATCTAGGATACAGACAAAAATAGGAATAGATAATACAAATATTAAAGAAGAACTAAAAGAAAAATATAGACAAAGACTAACAAAAATACTGAAAACAGAAGTGACAGCAAGAAACAAGACAAAAGCTATAAATACTTATGCTATACCAATATTGACCTACTCATTTGGAGTAGTGAAATGGAGTAACACAGACCTAGAAGCACTCGATACACTTACACGATCACAATGCCACAAATATAGAATACATCACATACAATCAGCAGCTGAAAGATTCACATTAAGCAGAAAGGAAGGAGGAAGGGTATTTATCGACATAAAAAACCTACATTATGGACAGGTAGACAATTTAAGAAAATTCTTTATAGAACGAGCAGAAACTAGCAAAATACACAAAGCAATCACTCATATAAATACATCGGCTACACCACTGCAATTTCATAACCACTTCTACAACCCTTTAGGTCACATAACATCAACAGATACGAAGAAAGTAAATTGGAAAAAGAAAACACTACATGGCAAGCACCCGTATCATCTAACACAGCCACACATCGATCAAGACACATCCAACACATGGCTAAGAAAAGGCAATATATACAGTGAGACGGAAGGATTCACGATTGCAATACAGGATCAAACAATAAACACCAGATATTACAGCAAGCATATTATTCAAGATCCCAATACCACAACAGATAAATGCAGACTTTGCAAACAACAAATAGAAACAGTAGATCACATCACAAGCGGATGTACAATACTAGCAAATACAGAATACCCCAGAAGACATGACAATGTAGCAAAAATAATACCTCAACAGCTTGCCTTACAACATAAACTTATTAAACAACATGTTTCCACATACAAGTATGCACCACAAAATGTACTGGAGAACGATGAATACAAATTATACTGGAACAGAACCATTATAACAGATAAAACAATACCACATAACAAACCTGACATCATACTCACCAATAAAAAGAAGAAATTAAAACAACTAATCCAAATATCCATACCCAATACAACAAATATACAAAAGGAAACAGGAGAAAAAATTGAAAAATACATCCAACTGTCTGAGGAAGTCAAGGACATGGGGCATCAGGATAAAGTTGACATTATACCAATTATACTATCAACTACAGGAGTCATACCACAAAATATCCACCAGTACATCAATGCAATACAGCTACATCCAAACTTATATATACAACTACAGAAATCTGTAATTATTGACACTTGTTCAATTACCCGAAAGTTCCTAAATGCAATGTAACGTATACCGTACAGTTAAAAGGAAGTCACGCTTGATCAAGGTCTGCGTCACCTTCCATTTGTAACCAGACATAACGTCTGAGACAAGAAAGAAATAATAATAATAATAATAATAATAATAATAATAATAATGGAATGTCTCAGAGACTTGGCAGGAAGGAGCATTTTACAGCAAGTACTATGAACGGTAGCAGAAGGTCAACTGGGGTGCCTACATTTTACTCTGGATGCTTGTTGTCAGAAAAGTTGGCCTGTTAAAATAATTTCGTGGGGTGGTTTGGTAGGTTGCGGAATCGGCAGCCTGCTGGTAGTACGGGTGTCGTGAGCCTAAAGGGGTAGAGTTAAGGATTAAAAAGTGTTACGCGTGAAGTCGGAAATGAATTGTTAAGATCGAACAATAAAGTTGTTTTCCGATTTTTGTAAGAAAGGGGCGGGTTGATGAGCTGCCATTACTGGGTGGGCATAGGTTAAACAACGTGGAGAGACAGCTAGCTGGAAGTTGTGTTTGATTATAATGAGGCGGAGTTAACGAACTCATATGGAAGAAATTATTTCCATTAGCCCGCCGGTGCGGCCGAGCGGTTCTAGGCGCTTTAGTCTGGAACCGCGCGACCGCTACGGTCGCAGGTTCGAATCCTGCCTCGGACATGGATGTGTGTGACATCTTTAGGTTAGTTACATTTAGGTAGTTCTAAGTTAGGGGACTGATGACCTTAGATGTTAAGTCCCGTAGTGCTCAGAGCCATGTGAACCATTTTTTTATTTCTATTTATTCCAGTGGAAACGTTTGACGTTATTGTGTGTGTCCTTCTCGAATTTAACTTTAGACCATTCTTCAGCTTAATTTACAGAAGAGATGCCGTAAACCGGTCGCAAATTGTAACGGAATCGCCGCGCGGGATTAGCCGAGCGGCCTAGGGCGCTGCAGTCATGGACTGCGTGGCTGGTCCCGGCGGAGGTTCGAGTCCTCCCCTGGGCAGTGGTGTGTGTGATTGTCCTTAGGATAATTTAGGTTAAGTAGTGTGTAAGCTTAGGGAGTGATTACCGTAGCAGGTTTCACACACATTTTTTGAAACGGAACTGATAATTTGATTCATTCAGTAAATTTACAATACGATACAAAAAGCCGTATAGTTTTAACGATACCGGTACAACAGCTCTGTGCACTTATTTACAGAATAATTGTTCAATGATGCATCTAACATGAATAATATTAATTTTATTGTTTTTCAAATATCTTAATTATTTCTCATGTATTGGATTTATTTAGAAATACACATATACAATTTTATTTCTGTTTGGAGTCATCTACATTAAAATTATTGGTTGTAAACTTCAAAAAGTAACTTCAAAGAAAAAATTTTCGATGGGAGACTCATTTATTATGTAAAAGAATTTCTGTGTCCTCCTTGGCGCGAAATTAGAAATTGTTGTTTGAAGTTCACGGAAAGTTGTACCGTGTGTGCCATGTCGTCTTCTGAGTTTCAGTCATAGCTGAAAGCTGAAATTGTGATGTCTCATTACGAAGG
This sequence comes from Schistocerca piceifrons, assembly GCF_021461385.2. Lineage (NCBI taxonomy): Eukaryota > Metazoa > Arthropoda > Insecta > Orthoptera > Acrididae > Schistocerca > Schistocerca piceifrons. Next base: position 139,404,201 of record NC_060144.1, read on the forward strand.
GGTATGCCCTCGGTATCTGAGTGGTCAGCGTGACAGAATGTCAATCCCAAGGGCACGGGTTCGATTCCCGGCTGGGTCGGAAATTTTCTCCGCTCGCGGACTGGGTGTTGTGTTGTCCTAATCATCATTATTTCATTCCCATCGACGCGTAAGTCGCCAAAGTGGCGACCGCTACCCGAGGGGAGGCCCTAATCACACGACATTTTTTTATTGTGAAGAGAATTAAATGCGCTATGTGAAAGACGAAGTGCCTGCCACTACCTATTTCAATGTACATATTCAAAACCAAAACCTAAATAACTCCTGCAAGCAGAAATACACCTCTAGTTCTTGAGCCAACAAATACGTCGAAATACATCGAATGGAGACAGAAGGTTACGTGATGAAGATTACCAAACTAATTTTTATCACAATTTTTATTTTATGAATAATTCAACTTCTGTCGGTATTTGTTCTCAGTGGCAAATTGTGTCACGTAAACGGATGCAATGTAATAATTCGCGAGATGTGCTTTAAAATTAACAAAGTATTCAGTATGAGCTTTGAATACGATGTAGTGACTGTTTTTAGTGCATGTTTCCTAGTCCAGTGGTCGTATCTCAGTATCTTTTTGACAGTAGTTGGAATGCTACAGGGCAGTGATTAGTGGTCTAGAAGAAATGACTATTTTAATCCTGTCTCGCAGATTAAAACGATGCTCGTGACCCTTCTTTAGAGGGTGACTGAGCTGTCCCTACCGCTCGATTTTATGTACCCCACAACATGTTGAAATATGATATTCTCCCGCAAGCTAGGTGCAGACTCTTAGTCCTGCAGAAAAAAGGAACGGGATGCTGTTGTAGTAAATTTAATGTAGTTAAATTTTGTACTGGGATATGTTTTCGATGCAGGCTGCGGTTTTCCAGTTATTCAAGCAAAACGAGTTTGAAGGTCACTGTTGTATGTTTTCTTGAATAATTCGTAAACAACTGCCTCTAGCGAAAACGCATCCCAGTACAAAATTTAACCACAATATTTTCTTTAGGACTAACAGTTCGCATGTAACGAACAAGAGAATATGAAAATATTCTGCATAGTACTTGAAGGTACTGTGGGTTGCATAAAACCCAACAGTAGTGGCAGCTGAATCACCTTGTATTTTTAATAGTGCATATAAATAATCTGGGTGCGCCAGCAAACCGTTCTGAGAAAATTTGCCGAGCAGTACGTCTCGTTATCTGTCTCGCACATCGCACGATGCAGAGAGTGACCGTGAGTGGGTGTTTTTCAGACGTTATTGAAGATTCGAGACGGCAGACGAGAAGAAACGTTACATACGGTGCACAGCAATGCAGACCATGGAAACATGCCATGCTATAAATAGTTCTCTAAACACAATAACCAAATGTTGCTCATAGAACAAATGCCTGGACAATGAGTGTTGCCAAACAACGTGGCCTGCACAAACGTAAACTTGGAACTTGTACGCTGCTATTACACTACTGGCCGTTTAAATTGCTACACCAAGAAGAAATGCAGATGATAAACGGGTATTCATTGGACAAATATATTATACTAGAACTGACATGTGATTATATTTTCACCCAATTTGGGTGCATAGATCCTGAGAAATCAGTACCCAGAACAACCACCTCTGGCCGTAATAACGGCCTTGATACGCCTGGGCATTGAGTCAGACAGAGCTTGGATGGCGTGCACAGGTACAGCTGCAGATGCAGCTTCAACACGATACCACGGTTCGTCAAGAGTAGTGACTGCCGTATTGTGACGAGCCAGCTGCTCGGCCACCATTGACCAGACGTTTTCAATTGGTGTCAGACATGGAGAACGTGCTGGCCAAGGCACCAGTCGAACATTTTCCGTATCCAGAAAGGCCCCTACAGGACCTGCAACATGCGGTCCTGCATTGTCCTGCCGAAATGTAGGGTTTCGCAGGGGTTGAATGAAGGGTAGAGCCATCGGTCGTAACACATCTGAAATGTAATGTCCACTGTTCAAAGTGCCGTCAATGCGAACAAGACGTGACCGAGACGTGTAACCAATGGCAACCCATACCATCTCGCCGGGTGATACACCAGTATGGCGATGACGAATCCACGTTTCCAATGTGCGTTCGCCGCAATGTCGCCAAACACGGATGCGACCATCCTGATGCTGTAAAAAGAAGCTGGATTCATCCATAAATGACGTTTTGCCATTCGTGCACCCAGGTTGGTCGTTGAGTACACCATCGCAGGCGCTCATGTCTGTGATGCAGCGTCAAGGGTAACCGCAGCGATGGTCTCCGAGCTGATAGTCCATGCTGCTGCAAACGTCGTCGAACTGTTCGTGCAGATGGTTGTTGTCTTGCAAACGTCCCCATCTGTTGTCTCAGGGATCGAGACGTGGCTGCACGATCTGGTACAGCCATGCGGATAAGATGCCTCTCATCTCGACTGTTAGTGATACGAGGCCGTTGGGATCCAGCATGGCGTTCCGTATTACACTCCCGAAGCCACCGATTCCATATTCTGCTAACAGTCATTGGATCTCGACCAACGCGAGCAGCAATGTCGCGATACGGTAAACTGCAATCGCGATAGGCTACAATCCGACCTTCATCAAAGTCGGAAACTTCATGGTACGCATTTCTCCTCCTTACACGAGGCATCACAACAAACGTTTCACCAGGCAACGCCGGTCAGCTACTGTTTGTGTATGAGAAATCGGTTCTAAACTTTCCTCATGTCAACACGTTGTAGGTGTCGCCACCGGCGCCAACATTGTGTGAATGCTCTGAAAATCTAATCATGTGCATATCACAGCATCTTCTTCCTGTCGGTTAAATTTCGCTTCTGTAGCACGTCATCTTCGTGGTGTAGCAATTTTAACGCCATGTCGTGTATATGGAAACGAACGTCCTACAAGGAGATTTGAGTAGTCTGAATAGTGGTTTTACAATCGAACATAGGAACCATATGCTTCTAAGTAGAAAATAATGTCTGCTTACTGGCAGAAATATGTTCAAAATAAAATTAAGAGCAGATTCCACACGCCAACATTTTCAAGTAATTGACTCGCTGCAAGCAAGATGTGGATGAACTGAAGAAAACAAAATATAGGTGTGGGTAAGAAAGAAATTGGCTCTCTTAACCGAGTCCAGAGAGTACCAGTTACCTGGGAACTCGCATTACGAACTGACTGCTCTTGATTGCCAACAGCCAGGTACAACACTTTCATGTGGACACTGGATAGTTACCTATATGTATGTTAAGTACTTCCATCCTTAATGTACTTGTGTACATGTTACATACATAACATTTTACGATAATTATTCTGCCCAAGTACTAAATATAAATGTAAAATTTTGCAGAGATCGACTCAGAAAGATGTAGAGACATAACAGTACTCCTTCACTGAAGCTGGGAAAGGAATAGGTTTTGTTTATCTTTAAATACCTCAAAAACGTATGTTCTCTGAAAGTATGACTGGCTTGACTTCTCTTTTTTAGCAAATACTTGTTCTCTTTTTCCTTTCCCACTAGAGGGTAAAATATTTCAGAGATGAGAAATTTGTTTAGCTATTTATTATGCTTTAACTAATGAAAGACGTTGGTTTTCTCTGAGTCAGTCACATCAGTACCAAATCATTTGAGTTTGATTCACTATTCATGTCATTGAAAACAGGCCGGAGAAGAGAAGAATGGTGAGCAAAAGGCAAAAACGGTAAGGAGAGACCTGTGACCTGTAAAGAAGAAAAGAGAGAATGTTGTGAGGCCTGCATTCAGGTCATTTGATGAACCTCAGCTCAGATCACACTTCGAGCAATATTTCTGTAATGCTTGACAAAAGAATGTAAGCTGTTGCAAATTTATATGTTGTTATTGTAAATAACTTAAATCTTGCTGCAGACTAGGAAGAAATGATCAATGTACGTGCCTCGCAGCATCCCCAGCGCATGTGTGATCGTCTATGTGGACTGTACGCTGTGGGGCAGCTCTATACTGAGTTGTCAGTCTCAATATTTACACGATGTTATCGTACACGTAGTGGGAGCCGAAATTGAAACGTCTACATAAACGTAAAGCAATTTTGCTTTTCATCGCATGTTGGAAGAGGGACTGGGTGGTGAGTGGAACAGTGTGTGTGTACATTGCATGGAAATGGCGTTCATGCAGTGTGCCTAGTGCAGTCGGTTTCTCTTTTTTTCCTGCTTCTGTGATGAATGGCAGCCGACGCAATTGGAAGGCTTTTCAGGACAAAAAAAAAAGTGAGTGAGTTTTAGTAAAACAGAAAATGAGATATAGATTCCAACAATTACAGAAGGAGTCTCCGAAAGTGCTGACCCATGAGAACGTATTTTGACATATTGCGTGTCATTCTTTTGATTAAATTCGAAGACAAGAACATAAACACTGTAATAAGGAACCATGTACATAGAAGACAGTGCATTCTATCGTTACACACAGAATTACTCGTTACCTGCATGTGGTGCATTGTAACATACAATAGATAGCGTAAACAGTGTAATATTTACTAAATTGAGTGTTGTATGTTAGCCAGGTACCTAGGAACGACGGAGAGGCTCCGTCCCCGCCGCAGCCGCAGTGATCCACAACCCCACGATGACTACCGCAGTCCACTTCACCCCTCAGCCGCCCCACACCGAAACCAGGGTTATTGTGAGGTTCGGCCCCCGGTGGACCCCCCACCCCAGGGAACGTCTCACACCAGACCTGTGCATGTAACCCCTATGTTTGCGTGGTAGAGTAATGGTGGTCTACGCGTACGTTGAGATCTTGTTTGCGCAGCAATCGCCGACATAGTGTAGCTGAGGCGGAATAAGGGGAACCAGCCCGCTTCGCCGAGGCAGATGGAAAACCGCCAAAAACCATCTCACCGAACCTCGACACAAGTCCGCCGGGAGGATTCGTGCCGGGCTCCTTCCCGCTCCAGAAAGCCATGCGTTAGACCGCGCGGCTAACCGGGCGCGCAAATTGAGTGTTAGCACATTTTTCTGCGGACGCCTTCAATACCGTGACAATTTTGAGTGCTTTCTCTTCTTCACACTCTCTAAAAAGAAATAATGAATTTTGTGATGGAAAAACACAAAAAATGTTAAGATCGCGAAATGTGACGTACACTGAAGCCCACTTAAGTTGATGGTGGTCTGAACGCATATCTTACATCACTTGAGCGCCGTTGAGTAGCAAACACTTTCCTCTTCAAGCTGGTGTCTTACGGATCGGCCGATCTTGATATCCACAAGTGAAATTTACCTATTTTTAAGTGTTCTAACGAAAGCAACAGGTAAGAAAAGTAGTAATGAACCTCATCTGTTGACACATGAATTTTTCTTAGTGCATATTACATTTCCTTTTGTGATTTGTTTTCACAAAACATATTATTCCTTTTCAGAGAGTGTGTGGAAGACCAAACCACTGAAAAGTGTTACACAACTGAAGAGGTCAGCGGAAGAAAGTTCTTACACTAGATTTGGTGAACATTAGGTTATTCATTTTATCTGTTGTATCTGTTGAATCCACCACATGCTGGTAAGTAGTAGTTCCGTATGTAACCATATTTATCCAATCCACGTGGTAATAACAGTCGTTATAATACATGTGCCTTCCCATTCCTTACCGTTGAAGCTTCTAACCTCATTATGTAACTAATTAATTTTGCCTTTCTAACAGAAAGAAGAAGGTTCTGCTGCTAGGTAGTTCGCAAGGTAGAGGTATGGGCCAGCAGTTGCAGGAAGTGTTGGGTTCAAATGGTTCAAATGCCTCTGAGCACTATGGAACTTAACATCTAAGGTCATCAGTCCTCTGTATCGCCTAGAACCGCTCGGCCACCCTGGCTTGCGAAGTGTTGGGGAGTGAGTACCAGTTCACCAGCATTGTGAAGCCAAGTGCAGGGTTGGCTCGGGTGCTTGTTAACGTAGGGGAATTGTGTGGAAATTTTACGAAAGAGGATAAGGTAGTGATTGTGGATGGAGCTGGGAATAGTCTTGACAGGAACGAGGAGTACGATGTTGTTGGTGACCTGCTGAAGACAGCTATTCAAACTGGTGGCAATAATGTGCAACTGTTTCAGCGTCATGATCGGCCTCATCTTAATGCTGCTGGTAGTCGTATTAACTTGGGACTGGAGAAGGCACTAATGGCGGAGGGCGTGGCTCACATTGCTGTGGTGCTAGTTGAGTCTGTCAATAGATCGGGTTTCACTAGGCATGGCCAGCACCGCAAAATGTAAGGGAAGGGGAGGCTGGAAAACTGTAGTGAGCGGTGGTGGTTCACTCATGGGAAAATTGCTGTTGTAGTTGGGTTAGAGCTGCACCTTTTTTGGATTGAAGTCAGCTGATAGGTACCCGTGCTTAAAGGAAGTCCCTCTAACAAAGAAATCACCTTCGAAGGAGGTCAGGTATCCAAGTAGTGGAGGAATTAGCATGTTTCATCAAAGTACAAGAGGTATTGGAGATACATTTAGTGAACTGCTTATAGACGTTGACTCTGACATGATTCGTATATCGGAACACCACTTAAATAACTTGAAAGTTTGGAGGTTTCCTTTAGCAGGATACAGATTAGTTGGCTGTTTTTCAAAGAGTTCTTTGAGGAGGGGGATTGGCCACGTACGTAAAAACCCTATTCCATTTGAGTTCGTAGACATATCACAGCATTGCACTGGATGTTGCGCAGAGCCAACTGAATTTAGTGAAATTAGATTTCTAATTGTTGTTATTTGTAGGTCCCCTAACTCTGACTTCAGAGCATTTCTGCTGAAGCTAGAGAGGGTTATTGGTACACTTTATACAAAGCACCGAAAATTAGTTTTATGTAGTGATTTCAATATTAATTTTGTATGTGATGGTGCAAGAAAAAAGATGTTGGAAGATCTCCTGAATTCATACGATCTGATGTAGACTGTGCTTTTCCCAACAGGGTGCAGGGGAACAGTGGCACAGCCATAGACAATATGTTTATTCGTTCTACATTACGAAATGGGTGTACTGTTAGTAAAAGGGTGAATGGCCTTTCACACCATGATGCACAAATTTTAGCACTAAAAGATTTTAGCACTCAAACAAATGTTATGTATAAGTACAAAAAATGGTTCAAATGGCTCTGAGCACTATAGGACTTAACATCTGAGGTCCTCAGTCCCCTAGAACTTAGAACTACTTAAACCTAACTAACCTAAGGACATCACACACATCCATGCCCGAGGCAGGATTCGAACCTGTGACTGTAGCAGTCACGCGGTTCCGGACTGAAGCGCCTAGAACCGCACGGCCACCGCGGCCTGCCTACTATAGGTACATACTATGTTGAAAAGACAACAGAGTTTTTTAAACTTCGTTAAGGAACAAGTGTGGCAGGTTGTTTATAATGCCGATAACATAGATGACAAGTATAATGCATTCCGTAACACATTTCTCATGCTCTTTGAAAGTTGCTTTCCATTAAAACGCTCTAAACAGGGTACTAGCAATAATAGACGGACTGGGTGCCTGACTATTGGAATACTGATATCATGTAGAACAAGGTGGGAATTATATCAGAATGTTAGAAGTAATCACAATCATGCTGCAGTAGCCTACTAGAAACAGTATTGCAAGATGCTTAAAAATGTTATGAGGAGGGCAAAGAGTGTGTGGTACGGAAATAGAATAGCTAATTCACAGGATAAAATTGAAACTATATGGTCAGTCGTGAAGGAACTGTCTAGTCAGCAGCACAAGGTCGTTGATGTGAAGTCAGTTCGTAGTAAAAATATTTCTCTTACTGGTAAGTCAGATATGTGTACAGTATTTAAAATCACTTTCTGAGCGTTGCTGGCGAATTAAATAAAAACTTAGTTTCTACAGGGAATCATATAATTCTCTTGGAAAATGCCTTTCTGAAATTGATGTCTGAAACACTCCTCTGTGATACTGAGAAGGGGGAGACTGAGTCAATATTAAATCACTGAAGACTAAGGATATGATGGAATGCCTATCAGAATGTTACAGTACTGTACTGCACATGTTAGCTCTTATCTGAAAGGGATATGTAGACAAACTTAGACGTTTTTCTATGCCATCAGTGTTTCCTAAAGTTATTGAAAAGGCTTTATATGTAAGGATAATTGATCATTTTGTTTCACACAATTTGCTATCAAAAACACAGTTCAGTTTTAGAAGTGGTTTAACAACTGAAAACGCTATATTCTCTATTCACTGTGAGGCAGTGGATGGATTAAGCAAAACATTTCGAACGTTAGGCATATTTTTTGATTTAACTAAGGCGTTTGACAGTGTCGATCACAACATATTGCATTATCGAATACTGGGAGTAGCTCACAACTGGTTCACCTCTTACTTTAAAAACAGACAGCAAAAGGTCATTATCCACAGTGTCGAGAATAGCTATGATGTGGGGTCTGAACAGGGCACAGTCAAATGGGCATATTCAAATACGGAGATATGTAAATAAGCAGAATACCGCGCTGCGTCTTGAGTAGTTGTTAAGTCGGTTAATGCTGCTACAATGGAAGGTTATCAACATTTAAGTGAGTTTCAACGTGGTGTTGTAATTGGCGCACGAGTGATGGGACACAGCATATCCGAGGTGGCGATGAGGTGGGGATTTTCATGTACGACCATTTCACGAGTGTACCGTGAATTTCAGGAATGCTGTGTAACATCAAATCTCCGCCGGAAAAACATCATGCAAGAACGGGACCAGCGGCGACTGAAGAGAATCGTTAAGTGTGACTCACTTTAAGTAGGGTGCTTAGGTTTTTATGTTGGTAACGTCACGTAGCGCTCTGTATGAAAATCACTGGCTGTGCTGTGTGCAGTCTGTGGCTGGTTGGCATTGTTGGAATATTCGCTATTGTCGTGTTGGGCAGTTGGATGTGAACAGCGCGCAGTGTTGCGTAGCTGGAGGTGAGCCGCCAGGAGTGGTGGATGTGGGGAGAGAGATGGCGGAGTTTTGAGAGCGGATGATCTGGACGTGTTTCCATCAGAAAGAGTAAATTTGTAAGACTGTATGTCATGAACTGAAATATAAATGATGACTTTTGAACATTACTAAGGTAAATAAATTGTTTGTTCTCTATCAAACTCTTTCATTTGCTAGCTACGCCTATCAGTAGTTAGTGCCTTCAGTAGTTAGAATTTTTTTATTTAGTTGGCAGTTTGGCGCTCGCTGTATTGCTGTAGTTTGAGTAACGAAGATTTTTGTGAGATAAGTGATTCATGAGAGGTATAGGTTATTGTTAGTCAGGGCCATTCTTTTGTAGGGATCATTGAAAGTAAGATTGCGTTGCGCAAAAAAATATTGTGTGTCAGTTTAGTGATGATCAGAATAAGTAAAGAGAGAAAAGTTCGTTCAATTTTGCTCAGCTGTTTGAAAATCATATAACGTAAGAGGTTTATCAGCACAGTAAAATATAATTTTTTCTAAGGGGATGTTTCAACAAGCGCAACCCATTCGCAAACCGCTACAGCTTTGAATGGTGGGCCATCAACAAGTGTCAGCGTGCGAACCATTCAACGAAACATCATACATATGGGCTTTCGGGGACGAAGACTGCATGACACAAGAGCTTTACACCTCGCATGGTCCCGTCAGCGCTGAAATTGGACTGTTGCTGACTGGAAACATGTTGTCTTGTTGGACAAGTCTCGTTTCAAATTGTATCGAGCAGATGGACGTGCACGGGTTTGGAGACAACCTCATGAATCAATGGACCCTGCATGTCAGAAGGGGACTGTTCAAGCTGGTGGAGACTCTGTAATAGTGTGGGGCGTGTACAGTTGGATTGATATGGGACCCCTGATGCGTCCAGATACGACTCTGACAGGTGACATGTACGAAAGCATCCTGTCTGACCACCTGCATCCATTCATGTCTATTGTGCATTGCGACGGGCCAGTGAAATTCCAGCATGACAATGTGACACCTAACAGGTCCAGAATTGCTACAGAGTGGCTCCAGGAACACTCTCCTGAGATTAAACACACCCCAGACATGAACATTATAGAACATATGTGGGATGCCTTGCAAAGTGCTGTTCAGAAGATATCTCCACCCCCTCGTACTCTTACAAATTTATAGACAGCCCAGCAGGATTCATGGTGTCAGTTCCCTCCATCACTACTTCTGACATTAGGCGAGCCGATTCCACGTCGTGCTGCGGCACTTCTGCGTGCTCGCGGGGCCCCTATACTATACCATGCACGTGCACCAGTTTTTTTTCTTTTTTTTTTTTTTTTACAGCTTCGGTGTATAAATGGTGTGCCAGTTAGTATTACAGATAATTCTAAAATATATTTCTGTTTGCTGATGACTCTAGCTTGGTAGTAGAGGATGTTGTGTGCAACATTAGTACTGTTTAAAATAGTGCAGTTCATGACTTAAGTGCATGGTTTGTAGCAAATAAACTAACGCCAAATGACAATAAAACTAAGTTTTTTTATTCTCTAACACACAATGGAACAAAACCCGAAGTTTTAATTTCACATAATGGGCAGATAATTGGTGAAACAGAACAGTTCATATTTCTAGGTGTTCAGACAGCAAACTGTCGTTTAAAGCCCACGCTCAGGATCTCGTTCAAGGACTACGCAGATATCCAATATGCATTTGGATCGCATTTCCTTGACTCTTATGGAGAAATGTGGGTAGCATACTACAGGATCCATTTTCAATAAATTACCACAAGAATTCAAAAATCTTAGCAGTACGCCACGCACTCTCAAATCGGAACTGAAGAGTTTGCTCATGCGTCATTCCTTCTATTCTGTTGAGGAGTTCCTTGAAAAATTAATCTGATTCTGAGTTATATTGTTCATTACCTACGTCTTGTCTTTTTTTGGATTCATGAACATTTTATTTTATCTGTTATTACTTTTATGTTCTAATTTCGTGTACAGACACGGTCCATGACCTTCGAGATTTACTCCTCAATTTGCTCCTACGGAACCAGACGTGTAAAATAAAAATAAAAATAAAAAATATACGTTGTAGTTTTTCACGTATCCAATGCTCGGACGGGTATGTTGAAAGTAATAATTCTGTCTCTCAAAGTGAAGAACTCTAAGTTTCTTTTAAATTGTTGTAGGGCACAGATGGAGCATAAAATGAAGAGACGACAAGTAATAATTAAAATCGCAGCACCTGAACTTTATCTTACATAATGTGAATTCTGAACTAGAAACGTGCTTAGTACGAGGGTTAAATGGAAAGTAATGTCTCCAACTTCGTTAACTGAGTTTGGATGGGAATATTTTAATAAATCAAACGCAGAAATATTCCTTGGGATGTGATCTTTAATTACCAATAATTTTCCACATAATCACCAGCCAATTCGATCCATTTCTGCCAGCGATGAACAACTTTCTGAAGCCGTCACGGATGAAGTCGGCACTCTGTTTCCGCAACCACAGCCTCACAGTTCTCTCTAAGTCTTCTTTAGAAGCTTAATGATGACCCATGATAGAATGGAGAAAGGCGTCACCTTCATTCTCGTAACGCGAGAGGAGTTCCTGGCAAATTTCAAGTCTGTGCACTTTCATTTCAGGAGTCAGCATCCGGGATACCCATCAAGCACCGATCTTCCGATAGTCAAGCAAAGCAATAATGTGACCCACACGTTCTTGTAAAATTTCTATCGTGCTTCCAGTTTCTCTCTGAGTGATACGACGATCGTTCTGAATCAATCTGTCAACATTTTGCTTGTGAAACTCGGTGGTTGCTGTCACAGGACATCCAACTCTTTGTTTGTCACGCAGGTCAGACGTTCCCGCCTCAACATCTTTAAACTTACTCGCCCAACGACGCACGTCTCACATCAACACAATCACCATAAAACGCTTTCATTCTCTGATGAATCTCCTTTGGGGTGACACCTTCTGCTGTCAAGAATTCACTGACTGCACGTTGCTTAAATCGCATTGACCGACCGTCTGCGCAGGGTTCCATACTTTACACTGTAACAACACAACCGTTCAATGCTAAGGTTTCCCGCCAACTGGAGTTGTAGAAAAGAGGCTACGGAACAAGCCAGTACCTGGCACATTCGAATGCTGCCAACTGTTGAATAGTTACGAAGGTGGAGGTATTACTTTTCAGTCAACTCTCGTACAACGCTTTGGTTTTTAACAGCACAATGAGAAAAATTTATAGACGTGTGTAGTTTTGATGTTAAATTATATTAACTGCAGTCAACACCCCACTGGTAAAGGTATGGAAATATATGTGTTTGTTGCTATTTACAGTGAGACAATCTCATTTATGGTGCTGTTCTTAGAAATTCATCGAGTGTCAAATACATTTTCTTTTATTTTTCAATACAGCTGTGTGCAAACACGGTAGCCGTTGGGTGCCCCCTGATAGAAATCAGTGCATATTGCTGTTCAGAACGAATTGGGCAAGTTCTTTCTCCAGAAGGAAACATTCGAAGACGTTTACCTTGAATACTTTCTAGCATGTGAGAGTCTAACAGCTTCGAGCTAACGCCAGAATCGAGCCCTTAAATAAAAACAAATAAATTCTTCATTTATGTGGCCATATTGTCCGTAGTTGCTTTACAATTGCTGAGGGTATTTTCGTTCCGTCGTTTGAACTACAAGAAACTTTGTATTTTTCTCACCAGACGCATTTCCTTTTATTGAGGTAAAGCATCATCACTGGTATTTAAAATCTGATTTTGTTTTTAACATAGAAAAGCAGTTCGTTAACAATTCTTTGGTTTTGCTTACGGTAAATTCCGCTTGGTTTCTCGCCTACATCAGGAAATGCCGTCTGCTAGCACATCTTGGGTTTCTATCTTCATTAGAAACTTTATTCGAGTATAAGTGAACTCTGACGCCGCCACACTGGACCACTAGGTATTTTTGTTGCAAGAGATCTATTGCTTTTGCAGTATTCACATTTAAATTAAGCTGGCACTCACTATCAGGAGACATACCCCTTGAGCCTTTGGAAGTCAGTAGCAGCGAAGAGAACAAGTTAATACATTATTAAAGCAGAAAAGAAACTGATAATAAGAGATGCAAAGACGAGAATCACATACGTATCGTGTAAGTGAAAACCGGAGTACTGACAAATTATAATGATGAATTAAATGCTACCTCAATGCATGGACAATCTAGTTCTATAAGTGACCGTTGCTGTGATGAAAATAGGCAACTAATCCTTAAACTACTGAACCATTTTAATTCTCAGCATGTTAACACCTGTGAAGTCAAGTGTTGATTTCTCAACTTCAATCACTAGCAATTAAAACGGTTTCAGAGTAACCAGTCATCAACGATATAAAAACGCGTAATGTGTATTCATTGACTGTAAATTGTGATGTGCTAGTAACTGAGGTCTTTACTTGATCCACGAAAGTGTTATCATCCCTCTACCATTCTCCTAGAATCTGTATTCCCACTCTTTCTATGGAGCAAACAGTAAGTTATCAGGGAAATGAGGGCTGGATGTAGCAGGCTGAATTTTGAGCAATTTCTCGTGCTTACAAATCCATATAAAGCAACGCTTTTGGTCTGTTATTGGCTACAGTTTTCGTACGGTGAAGAAATGCCTGAGCAATCCTTTACTACAAGTGGTGATCTCTGGCTGTGATGACCGTAGAGCTGAAGCACAGCAAATTACCGTGCGAGTTGGAGCAGTGGCACGGTGAGACAATGGATTCGCAATCTGGAGGACGCTTGTTCAAATACCCATCAGCAACCCGACAAATCGCTTGAGAAAAAGGCCAGGATGATACCTTAAAAATGATACGGTGGATTTCTCTGCCCATCCGTCTCCTAACCGAACGTGCGCTTCGCCTCTAATTACCTCGTCGTCGATTGCACGTTCAAACACCATCTTAATGTCTTCCCCCACGACAACCGTTCAGACATTTTCCTTCTATGTGGCCTCACTGTAGCATTACACGATAAGAGATGTCCGCAGTGTTTATGGTGCTTTCTGACTGATCCTCGCATTGCAGGCTCTTCAGAGAGAGCCAATGAGAGAGCCTCTTGGCATCTGATGTCATGACTATCAAAACACTACCGTGAAATGCAGGTAGTATCAGTTACTGCAGTTACTCCGGCAAAGACTGGCAGTTAATCCTGAAGGTAAATAAATGTAACGCGTTGCGCATAAGCAGACAAAGAGAGCCAACGCTGTAAGAATACCCAGCTGGCTTCTCGGCTTTTGCCAAGATCAAAGTGTAGTTTTATTTATTACAGTAAAGTATGTACAGTAGGCCTACAATATCTCTTCACAGTAAATTTTCAGTATCTCGAACGTCCTTTAACCCAAATACCTGACATATCGTCAGGATTTAATTTACACGTCCGCCTTGAACGGATACACAACGATCTTCGTTGATCCATTATGGATCGTGGGACGACGGGTGGCATGAACATCTTGATGCAATAATTTACCAACAGCCGTGTGTATTGTAGAAATTTATTTTATTTTATGAACTTTTATGTGCTACCAGTTTCGGCATTACATTGATGTCATCTTCAGGCCCCACTCGTCATAGTCGTAAAATCGCTATACACGGAAGGAGCCATATAACTGTCGCCTGGACATCAAGAGCTGTTGCAGGACGAATGATTCACTGGTAGCACGTAGAAGCTCATAAAATAAAATAAATTTCTACAATACATACGGCTGTTGGTAAATTATTGCATCAAGAAGAATACACAATGGTTTGTTTACAGCAACAGATGCACAAGAGGATGCAAAATATGACGAAACAGTCTCACATAACATCAGAGTCCTGCAAGCGATCAGTGACATCTTGAGGAGAGACATTTCCTTAAGCAGTAACACAAAGTATTATCCGTCTCACCACGAACAACAGATATGGTGCCCAATTACACTTATCAAGTTTTTTACGGTGCAATCATCCATTACGGTAAAATTTTGTTATATCTCTATGTCCTGCATTTACACTTAGCAAGCCACCTTGCGTTCTGTGGCGGATGGTACTTTATATACAACGCTTACTTCCCCCCCTGTCCTGGTCCAGTCTCTATCGGTTCGCGGGAAGAACAATTAGCGATAAGCGATAAGCCTCCGTGTGGGCTCGAATCTCTTCAACTGTACCTTCATGGTTTTTCCGCGAGAGACTCGTATGAGGAAGCAATAAATTTGTTGACTCTTCTAGAAATGCACGTCTTGGAATAGTAATAGTGAACCACAACGTGATGCAGAACATCTCACTAGCAGCGTCTCTCACTGGAGTTGTTTGATCATCCTGTAACGCTTTCGTGCTTACGATAACGAAACGTGCTGCTCTTCTTTGGATCTTCTCTACTTCCTCTATCAATGCTGTCTGGTACGGACCCATACTGACGAGCAATATTCAAGTATTGGTCGGAAGAGTATTTTGTAAGCTACCTCATTTGCTGATGGACTACATTTCCTGAGGTATCTTTCAATGAAGCTCAGTCTGCGATCTGCCTTTCCTGTGATTAGTTTTATGTGGTTGTGCCACTTCAGTCCGCTCCGTACGTATATTGATAGAGAGGGTGTAAATGCTTCCGGCGATTCTTCTGCAATCGTGTAATCATACAACAAAGAGTATTTCTGCCTATGTGTATGCAATACGTTGCATGTGTTCATGTTGAGGGGCAATTTCCACTCCCTGCACTAACCATCGATACTCTTCAGCCTGGATTTCTGTACAAATTTCTAGCCTTGCGGCTTCTCTGTATACATCAGCATCATCCGCGAAATGGGTCATGCCGCTTCAGATGCTGTCTTTATGGATATTGTGGAAAATAATTGACCCATAGGACTCTCTTGGAGTACGCCAGTAGTCACTTTTATGCCTGAAGACTTAATTGTTTGAAAGACACCCTGCATTATGTTTGTTAGGACTTTTCAACTCAATCACACAGCTGGTCTGATATTCCGTACACTCATATTTTGTTCATTAGACAGCAGTATGGAACTGCATCGGATGAGTTACAGAAGTCAAGGAACATGGCATCTATCTGAGCGCCAGTAGCTAACCGTCTAAACCGCCTATTGGGCCTCATGAACGAACTGTCACACGATAGATGTTTTCGAAATCGATATTGATTCCTACAGAGCAGATAGATAACATACCATCAGGACTGACTGTAGAACTTAATTAGTCTTTCTGATTTCTCATTCCTACTACTTTCGGAATCCATACTAATTCCTACAGTGGAGATACATAACATTCCTTCAGGACTTAATTTCCACGTTAGTTGTGAACGAATATACAGTTACAGAATTTCTAAGACTTGTTGTCATCTCGTAGAATCGGGTGTACTGCCGGTGGTCCGCGTCTTCCCAACACGATATTTCGACGTCATAACTCGGCGTCTTCATCAGGTGTTCCCTGAGACTAGTTGACGAGCTGACCTTGTCCCATATTTATGCCTGGGCGGTGTGTGGCGTTCCCTATGTCGTCCACGCTCACTGTAGCCATTTCTGGCGGTGATATCAGTATCTAGGCGCTCCATCTTCGGTCCGAATTCTATGAGCAGACCGAAGGAGTGGCCATGGGTCGCCCCTTATCTCCAGTAGAGGCGAATATGTTTATGGAGAAATTTGAGGAAGACGCACATATAACTGCTGCATACCAGCCGATATGTTTCTTCAGATACGTTGATGACACGTTCGTCATCTGGCCACATGGCAAGAGAAGACTGGATGAGTTCCTGGACCATCTGAACACAAGACACTCCAACATGAAGTTCACCATGGAACTAGAGAGTGATTGTCAGCTCCCAATCCACGATGTCCTGGTAAAGAGGAAGGCAGACGGCACCTTACGCCACAGTGTGTACAGGAAACCAACACATGCTGACTTATATCTACAGGCTGACAGCTGCCATCACCCAGCACAGAAGCATGGAGTGCTGAGAACACTCGTACACCGAGCCAAAACACTTTCTGACCCAGACAGCCTGACAGCGGAATTAGAATATCTACAAAGAGTGTTCACAGACAACGAATACTCCACCAGGGACATCCGCAAAGCGCTCCATCCCACCAGACGACCTGAGGCAACCGGAGAGGAGCTGGAAGAAGAGACAAGGAAAGTAGCCTTTCTACCGTATGCTGGCCTATATCTGCCAAGATCAGCAGAATCTTGAAGAAACACAATGTCAAGAGTGTCTTCTGCCCACCTAACAAGATAAAGACTCTCCTTGGAACAATCAAGGATGATTTGGGGTTAAGGAAACCTGGTGTCTACCATACACCATGTGAACGTGGAATGTCTTACATCGGTCAAACTACCAGAACAGTTGAAATAAGATGTAAAGAACACCAGACCATAACTAAATCTGCAATAGCACAACATTGCCTGGACCTTGAGCACAGCATGGATTATGACAAAACCAGGATCCTGGCCCAGACCTCCTGATTCTGGGCTAGTGTCATTAAGGAATCAATTGAAATCAAAATGGCGGAGAACTTGATCAACCGGTAAGCAGCTTAGTACTGCGTGGAATCCTGCTTTGAAACTACTATAGAAACAACGGAAGAAAGTTCCCTCCTCCAGGAATCAACTAGAGACGTCCATGGGCGTAAGTAACCGAACGGAACGGCATACGCGATACAAGGCGGCAGCAAGTTCCTTGGAGGATAGCCGTCACAATATGCAGCTCCAACAGCAGCCGGATGCTGCAGGAAGAGCACCTCACAGGCGCATACCGGGTTGAGAAGGCCAGGAGAATGGCTCGGCCACGAGAGAAACTCGCAGCGGTCGCGGACAGCATACGGAACTTCAACAGAGCCATGATAGTGCTAGGATCGAGCCTGTCGGGCGCGGAACCAATACCGAACGCCTTGGGATGACAGCTTCCTCAGAAGACAGTCGCAACGGGCGCGGACCGAAGATAGATGGAGACTGACACCACCGCCAGAAAAGGCCACAGTGGGCGTGGACGGCATAGGGACCGCCACACACCACTCAAGCATGAATATGGGACAAGGTCAGATCGTCAACATGTCTCAGGGAACACGTGATGAAGTCGCCGAGCTACGACGTCGAAATATCGTGTTGGGAAGACGCGGATCACCGGCAGTACACCCGATTCTACGAGATGAATACACAGTTGTTTATTCATATCCGAAGATATGCAGATGACGAAGAAATTTAAGAAATGTATGATGAGATGAAAGAAATTATCCAGATAGTGAAGGGAGACGAAAATTTAATAGTCATGGGTGACTGGAATTCGGTAGTAGGAAAAGGGAGAGAAGGAAACGCAGTAGGTGAATATGGATTGGGGGGAAGAAATGAAAGAGGAAGCCGCCTGGTAGAATTTTGCACAGAGCACAACTTAATCATAGCTAACACTTGGTTCAAGAATCATAAAAGAAGCTGTATACATGGAAGAAGCCTGGAGATACTGACAGGTTTCAGATAGATTACATAATGGCAAGACAGAGATTTAGGAACCTGGTTTTAAATTGTAAGACATTTCCAGGGGCAGATGTGGACTCTGACCACAATCTATTGGTTATGAACTGTAGATTAAAACTGAAGAAACTGCAAAAAGGTGGGAATTTAAGGAGATGGGACCTGGATAAACTGACTAAACCAGATATTGTACAGAGTTTCAGGGAGAGCATAAGGGATCAATTGACAGGAATGGGGGAAAGAAATACAGTAGAAGAAGAATGGATAGCTTTGAGGGATGAAGTAGTAAAGGTAGCAGAGGACATAGTAGGTAAAAAGACGAAGGCTACTAGAAATCCCTGGGTAACAGAAGAAATATTGAACTTAATTGATGAAAGGAGAAAACATAAAAATGCAGTAAATGAAGCAGGCAAAAAGGAATACAAACGTCTAAAAAATGAGATCGACAGAAGGTTCAAAATGACTAAGCAGGGATGGCAAGAGGACAAATGTAAGGATGTAGATACATATCTCACCAGAGGTAAGATAGATACTTCCTACAGGAAAATTAAAGAGACCGTTGGAGAAAAGAGAACCACTTGTATGAATATAAAGAGTTCAGATGGAAACCCAGTTCTAACCAAAGAAGGGAATGCAGAAAGGTGGAAGGAGTATATAGAGGGTCTATACAAGAGCGATGTAGTACTTGAGGGCAATATTATGGAAATGGAAGAGGATGTAGATGAAGATGAAACGGGAGATATGATACTGCGTGAAGAGTTTGACAGAGCACTGAAAGACCTGTGTCGAAACAAGGCCCCTGGAGCAGACAAAATTCCATTAGAACTACTGACAGCCTTGGGAGAGCCAGTCCTGACGAAACTCTACCATCTGGTGAGCAAAATGTATGAGACAGGCGAAATACTCTCAGACTTCAAGAAGAATGTAATAATTCCAATCCCAAAGAAAGCAGGTGTTAACAGATGTGAAAATTACCGAACTATCAGTTTAATAAGTCACAGGTGCAAAATACTAACACGAATTCTTTACAGACGAATGGAAAAACTGGTAGAAACCGACCTCGGGGAAGATCAGTTTGGATTCCGTAGAAATATCGGAACACGTGAGGCAATATTGACCCTACCACCTATCTTAGAAGCGAGATTAAGGAAAGGCAAACCTACGTTTCTAGCATTTGTAGACTTAGAGAAAGCTTTTGACAATGTTGACTGGCATACTCTCTTTCAAATTCTGAAGGTGGCAGGCGTAAAACACAGGGAGCGAAAGGCTATTTACAATTTGTACAGAAACCAGATGGCAGTCATAAGAGACGAGGGACACGAAAGGGAAGCAGTGGTTGGGAAGGGAGTGAGACAGGGTTGTAGCCTCTCCCCGATGTTATTCAATCTGTATATTGAGCAAGCAGTGAAGGGAACAAAAGAAAAATTTGGAGTAGGTAGTAGAGACAGCAAACGACTTCGTAGAGCAGTCGAACGGAATGGATAATGTCTTGAAACGAGGATATAAGATGAACATCAACAAAAGCAAAATGAGGATAATGGAATGTAGTCGAATTAAGTCGGGTGATGATGAGGGTATTAGATTAGGAAATGAGACACTTAAAATAGTGAAGGAGTTTTGCTATTTGGGGAGCAAAATAACTGATGATGGTCGAAGTAGAGAGGATATAAAATGTAGACTGGCAATGGCAAGGAAAGCGTTTCAGAAGAAGAGAAATTTGTTAACATCCAGTATAGATTTAAGTGTCAGGAAGTCGTTTCTGAAAGTATTTGTATGGAGTGTAGCCATGTATGGAAGTGAAACATGGACGATAACCAGTTTGGACAAGAAGAGAATAGAAGCTTTCGAAATGTGGTGCTACAGAAGAATGCTGAAGATAAGGTGGGTAGATCACATAACTAATGAGGAGGTATTGAATAGGATTGGGGAGAAGAGAAATTTGTGGCCCAACTTGACTAGAAGAAGGGATCGGTTGGTAGGACATGTACTGAGGCATCAAGGGAGCACCAACTTAGTATTGGAGGGCAGCATGGAAGGTATAAATCGTAGAGGGAGACCAAGAGATGAATACACTAAGCAGATTGATAAGGATGTAGGTTGCAGAGATGAAGAAGCTTGCACAGGATAGAGTAGCATGGAGAGCTGCATCAAACCAGTCTTAGGACTGAAGACCACAACAACAACACCATCCAAAGATTCGCTGGAGGCAGAATATGTCCACACATTCTCTGATAACTTCAGAGTGGTTTTATTTATTGATATGAATTACATGCAGTGTAGTCATCTATTACAGTAAATTAAGCAATATCTCTACGCCCTTTAATTCAAATATATAATACATCGAATGATCACGGACTACTAATCTAAGGTAAGGAAGCTGCCAGATGGAGGTTCTTAGAAAGTATGGTTTGGCAGTCTAATACACCAACAAAAGCATTTACAAAACCGTGGTTCTACTAATATTCGTATGTTGCTCCTCGGTCTGGGTGCAGTATCCTTTATGACTGAGAGAGGGGGTAGAGGTGATCCAAAGAAGTGTAGCGGGTTTCGTCACAGGTTCATTGAGTAACCACGACAGCGTCACGGGGATACTCAATCAAGTCCCGTGCCAGGCGTTCAAAGAGCGATATTCTGCATCAAGGCGTGGTTTACTGCTAAAAGCTACTAGAGCATACGTTCCGAGGAGCGTCAACGAACATACTGCTTCATCCTACATACAGGGTGATCAAAAAGTCAGTATAAATTTGAAAACTTAATAAACCACGGAATAATATAGATAGAGAGGTAAAAATTGATACACATTCTTGGAATGACATGGGGTTTTATTAGAAAAAAAAAGAAAAAAAAATAAGTTCACAAAATGTCCGACAGATGGCGCGTGAAAGATTTCTTTCGCGCGTCGTTTGGTGATGATCGTGTGCTCAGCCGCCTCTTTCGTCATGCTTGGCCTCTCAGGTCTCCAGACCTCAGTCCATGCGATTATTGGCTTTAGGGTTACCTGAAGTCGGAAGTGTATCGTGATCGACCGACACCTCTAGGGATGCTGAAAGACAACATCCGACGGCAATGCCTCACCATAACTCCGGACATGCTTTACAGTGCTGTTCACAACATTATTCCTCGACTACAGCTATTGTTGAGGAATGATGGTGGACATTTTGAGCATTTTCTGCAAAGATCACCATCTTTGCTTTGTCTTAATTTGTTATGCTAATTATTGCTATTCTGATTAGATGAAGCGCCATCTGTCGGACATATTTTGAAGTTTTGTATTTTTTTGATTCTAATAAAACCCCATGCCATTCGAAGCATGTGTGTCAATTTGTACCTCTCTATCTACATTATTCCGTGATTTATTCAGTTTTCAAATTTATACTGACTTTTTGATCACCCGGTATATCTCCTGAAAAGACCATGAAGTTGAAACCAGAGAGATTTGAGCTCACGGGAAGGCTTACAAATATCCGTCCGTCGGTGGATCATTGGCATCTGGAACAGGGAAGGGTGGAAATGGCAGTGGTATCCAAGGTAACATCTGACACATACCTTAAGACGGCCTGTGGAGAATAAATACAGATTCAGGAAAAAAAATTGTGATTCATCTCGGAACTATATCTTTTAGTTCTCTGCCTGAAGAAGGTAGATGCTTACCATACCTCGTATGAGATGAGGGAAAAGGTGATCTTAATTTTTCAAGAATAAGGTGACTGTAGACATACACGCGGTTCAGTACAGTCCCATTCAAAGACAAAGACGAAACACGCTTGAGTATGAGCTTGCTGATACGTGAGTTTTGGTTTTGTATGTCGCAACTTGAGTCTCCATCCACTGTAAGGTAGCGGCTGAAGCAAAATAATTTCTCTGCCGCGATAATTTACGCTGCGTGCGGTGGCGGAAGCTCCCCCGGCTAAGGATTTGCGCCCGCTCCGGCGCCGGGCACGGTCTTCCGCCCGCAGGCCACCCACTTGTCGTCGGACTACATCCAGGCGGCGCTGTAATCCGCCGGAATGGGGCGGCGGGAGGTACGGCCTCTGTCGGCGATTCCCAGACCACCGCCGCAAGACGCGATTTACACCGGGAGTTCGTCCGGCACGCCGAGCCGCGCGATTACTGGGGAGTGTGATCCCGAGCGGCGGCGAAACGCTGGATAACGCATCACACACGAGGCGACGTTTCCTTAACTGTGTCCCGATCATCTCGTTATTGTTCATCCGCGAATTTAACGTCACAAAACAAGAGCTGCAGGTGTAGACACAGAAGCATCATACCTCTGAAATCTCAGTTTTTCTTGATGATGTGAAATTTAAAGCAGATATTCAAGAAAAAACACACTCGAAACACTACAAAATGCATCTTCCGAAATACCTCTTACTCACGATCTTTCTTGTCAAGAAAGCCAAAGCTAGAAATAGATGAGTGTGTCAGATTAATCTTCATGCAGTTGCCAATTTATCTCTAAAGTTATCTCTCGCAGCTGTTTGTAAAATTTATAAATTTGTGACGAGGTCTCATGGGACCAATCTGCGGAGTTCATCGGTCCCTAAGCGTACGCACTACTTAACATAACTTAAACTAACTTACGCTAAGGGCAACACGCACACCTATACCCGAGGGAGGACTCGAACCTCCGACAGGGGGAGCCGCGCGGGCCGTGAGAAGACGCGTTAGACCTCGCGGCTACCCCGCGCGGCGCAGCTGTTTGTAATGAAGCCACCATACTCAGCATCTCCTTTTCACTGTCACCATACTCAGCATCTCCTTTTCACAGCCACTGTCTGTACATATCTCTCCCACTGTCTCGCTTTTCTCCCATTGGCACTTTCTCCCTTGTGTCCGTCCCAGCCGGCCGCTGTGGCCGAGCGGTTCTAGGCGCTTCAGTCCGTAACTGCGCTGCTGCTACGGTCGCTGGTTGGAATCCTGCCTCGCGCATCGATGTGTGTGATGTCCTTAAGTTAGTTAGGTTTAAATAGTTCTAAGTCTAGGGGACTGATGACCTCAGATGTTAAGTCCCATAGTGCTCAGAGCCGTTTGTCCGTCCCACTGTCACCATTTTTATTAATTTCTCTCGCTCTTCCTTACCACTGTCTCCTTCTCTACCACTTTGTCTGTCTCTCTGCCCCACTGGCATTGTCTTTCTCCTTATTTTCTTTTCCCATTGCCACTGTCTCCCTCTCTTTCTCACTTACATTCTGCTGTCAGTCTCTTCAACCACTACTGTATCCTCTCCACACATGTACCTGGGGATGGTTTGCTTCGAGTATTGACTCCTAGGTCGGGAAACTTTAACACGTGGGGATAGCAGATGGGGCTAAGCGAGCAAATTTTTTCCTGTTAAAGGTTGCCAGTCTTGGGGTAGGGGTGAGGGTCCAGGCCCCGAAGTCTGTGTATGGTTTCCAGTGGTTTGTGTTTTTCATTTCCACTGTCTCCTCTCTGTTTTGCTCCCATTGCTATTATCGCCGTCAGCCTCTCTTTTCTCTCTTTTCTTTTTACTGCCACTGCCTCTCACTGAGCACCACTGTCTCCTCTCTCGTTCGCTCCAACCGTTGTGTTCATTTATCTCTCTTTCTCTTTCACTGCCACTTTCTTTCTGCCGCTATACTGTCTCCCCTTTCTTTCTCTCCAACTGGCATTGTCATGTCTCTCTCCCACCGTAACTGTTTCTCTGCAACTCTCTTTCAGCGTAAAATATGTTCGCATGCCAAAATATTTGGTGACGAAGTCGGAGTGAGGATTGAGGCAGCTGGTTACCCACTTTTCTGTCGTTTGTATTTTTTGATTCTCAACATAAGGATTTTTCAGATGGTTCTCGTTTTCATGTCGTTACAGCAGGGTTTGCTGCATATATAAAACAAATTTTGACAGTTTATTTATGTACTTAGACACACATACAAACTTTGGCACGTATAAACAGCAAATAACTCCACATAATACAAATTTAAAACAAAATGTTCTCCAGAACTTTTAACACTGCAGCGCGTCAGCAATTAAAATGTTCTCCCATCAAACCCACGATCACTTTACACTACTTTACATAAAAACGCACACCTTTTTAGGCTACACCCACAGTGTATCAAAAAATGAAATGTTTAATCGGCAAATACGAAGATTTCGAATGCCAAAATAAATTTTGTAAGGTGCTTACGCATCCAGGTGTCACAGTCAAATAATTTCCGGGGCAAGACAGCCTGTATAGACATGAAGTGCCCATCATTCAGAGATAGCACACCATGAACTTCTATTGATAAGAAAATGTTGATTAAAACACAGTTTGATGACCTGGGAATCCTTGCGATGACACCAGAACCCTTGTCAAGTGTTCACCATGTCAGTTAAAACTACAAATACATGTTGGGCATATTTTTCGTCCACAAGTACGGTAACTTTGAACGTCTGGATCTCGGTAACGTTTAACGAAATCGAAAAAAGTTCAAGGTGCTCCGAGAACATCATCTTAATAGTATGTGACAAAAATTTCGAGTATTTGCCGTGAACGGAAATTGTGGAAGTTATAATTTGGTAGTTTTAGTTTTTCGGGTTATTTCCAGGAACAACCCATGAACAAATGACAATGTTGACTGGAATACTCTCTTTCAAATTCTGATGGTGGCAGGGGTAAAGTACAGGGAGCGAAAAACTATTTACAATTCGTACAGAAACCAGATGGCAGTTATAAGAGTCGAGGGGCAGGAAAGGGAAGCAGTTGTTGGGAAGGGAGTGAGACAGTGTTGTAGCGTATCCCCGATGTTATTCAATCTGTATATTGAGCAAGCAGCAAAGGAAACAAAAGAAAAATTCGGAGTAGGAATTAAAATCCATGAAGAAGAAATAAAAACTTTGAGGTTCGCCGATGACATTGTAATTCTGTCAGAGACAGCAAAGGACTTGGAAGAGCAGCTGAACGGAATGGACAGTGTCTTAAAACGAGGATATAACAGAAACATCAACAAAAGCAAAACGAGGATAATGGAATGTAGTCGAATTAAATCAGGTGATGCTGAGGGAATTAGCTTAGAAAATGAGACGCTTAAAGTAGTAAATGAGTTTTGATATTTGGGGAGCAAAATAGCTCATGATGGTCGAAGTAGAGAGGATATAAAATGTAGACTGGCAATGGCAAGGAAAGCGTTTCTGAAGAAGAGAAATTTGTTAACATCGAGTATCGATTTAAGTGTCAGGAAGTAGTTTCTGAAAGTATTTGTATGGAGTGTAGCCATGTATAGAAGTGAAACGTGGACGATTAATAGCTGAGACAAGAAGAGAATAGAAGCTTTCGAAACGTGGTGCTACAGAAGAATTCTGAAGATTAGATGGGCTGATCACATAACTAATGAGGAGATATTGAGTAGAATTGTGGAGAAGAGGAGCTTGTGGCACAACTTGACTAGAAGAAGGGTCGGTTGGTAGGACATATTCTGAGACATCAAGGGATCACCAGTTTAGTATTGGAGGTCAGCGTGGAGGGTAAAAATCGTAGAGGAAGACCAAGAGATGAATACACTAAACAGATTCATAAGGATGTAAGTTGCATTAGGTACTGGGAGATGAAGAAGTTTGCACAGGGTAGAGTAGCATGGAGAGCTGCATGAAACCAGTCTTAGGACTGAAGACCACAACAACAACGACAAGTGCATTCCCTTTAACATTTTTGGCAAACGACACTAATGGTGGTTCGATCACAGGTGGTTGATACGTGGTACAGAGAGTGCTCCTGTCGCCAAGGGGTGTTAATCAGCCCGCGAAGTCACCTGACTGGGCTTGATCACACCTGATACCGGCTTCCCTTCCCTCCTTCTAGATTTATGTGGCCGCTCCACCGTAAATCGCTCCGAAACTAGTACTGCCTGCACGGCGTATACGCCATACACCGTTAAACATGTGTTATCGTTCAGAACTTTCTTGTAACTGTGAATTACACACTATCCCGTTTCCAATGATTCTCCTAGTTGCACGTTACAGAGAATGGGAACTACTAACGGCATAAACTAATTTGACAATCTGCGTGGTGGCTAATGGAAGCGACTATAAAGGTATTTATCATCAGCCACTGCGCCAAGTGTCAACTGCGCTATAATTGCAATAACAGCTTCACTGGCAGCACGAAACGATCTCATTGACTGCTGACCACGCGGCTGCTATAGTCGCAGGTTCGAATCCTGCCTCGGGCATGGATGTGTGTGATGTCCTTAGGTAACTTAAAAAATGGTTCAAATGGCTCTAACACTATGGGACTTAACATCTTAGGTCATCAGTCCCCTAGAACTTAGAACTACTTAAACCTAACTAACCTAAGGACATCACGCACATCCATGCCCGAGGCAGGGTTCGAACCTGCGACCGTAGTGGTCACGCGGTTCCAGACTGAAGCGCCTAGAACCGCACGGCCACAACGGCCGGCGACAGAAATATTTATTAAAGTATTTGCTATATGTTGACTATTTGTATTAGTGATTGGCGCATCGTTTGCGCCTTTGGTAATTGAGCATGTCGTTCAGCGGCTATAAGGGAACGAAGTGGACCTGAATCCGACACTTCATCTGAAGACGACGAGCAGAAAGCTCATCGAAATGTCGCGACAACACTACGCCACGACACGGATGATAACACAAGAACATTTCATCTGCGGAATTCGCTGAGAAAGCCCCCATTCCCAAATAATAATAATGTTATAGTTACAAATTACTGTCGAAATACACTTGCTCACCAAAGGCAAATTTTTTAGCAGTCGTACTGCAAATGAATTGCAAGAAAACTAAAATTATTCATGGTCAGTACATCTAAAAGAACGTGGCATGGTGGCACAAATTAACTGTGGAATTTGTACCACAAGTTGTTGCTAGCACCTAACTGCTTCTAATGCTTGTACTGGTGTTACTTGAATGCTGTGCCAATGGTGAACGAAAATGTTTACATCTATATTCATTTCTTTACTCATTTGCAGTCCGCCTTGCTTCCTTCTATTTCTTCCTGTACGAGAGTGGAACAAATGACCTTGGTTTGTAAATATGTTTTCAATGATCTCAATAAGAGCCAGAGAATAGCAAAGTGCCGTAGGCTTGAAATACCATTTGAACTTGTTGCAGTCCTAAGGGCGATTGTAATAGGTACCTTTGAGTAAGAGAATGGTCAGCTACCCTTGTGTAAAGCGCAGAAAGTGGCACACTGTTTTTCCTCCCCCCCCCCCCCTCCTCCCCTGCCGCAGAGAGTATGAGACAGGCTAAGAAACAAAGCGTTGCCAACGGCCTTGCCCCAATGGTAATACCGGTTCCCGTCAGATCACCGAAGTTAAGGGCTGTCGGGCTGGGCTTGTCCTTGGATGGGCTACCATCCGGTCTGCCGAGCGCTGTTGGCAAGCGGGCTGCACTCAGCCCTTGTGAGGCAAACTGATGAGCTACAAGATTGAGAAGTAGCGGCTTCGGTCTCATAGACTGACATGCGGCCGGGAGAGCGGTGTGCTGATCACATGATCATCCGTATCCGCATCCAGTGACGCCTGTGGTCCGAGGATGACATGCCGGCCAGTCGGTACCGTTGGGCCTTCGTGGCCTGTTCGGACAGAGGAGGAGGATAAGAAACAAAGCGCTGCACGTCATCCAGAACTTGGTATCACACGCTTTAAAAATAAGTTCCGCAATGTGTTTTTAAAACAAAAGGTTAGTAATTCTGTATCAGGTTCCACTTTCTAAAGTTATTAGATTTAATTGATCCGAAATGAAGAGTAGGTCCGTCAAATCATTTTATTTGATCAATTTGGAGACAAATTTCCTAGGGAGTGGCAGTTTAAAATTTGGCTTTGTTCATACTGCTTTAGATTTGAATGCTGGGCTTCGTCATAGCCTAGGTGGCCACGTGATTGATAGTCCAACTGTTAACTTGACTCTATTTATCAGGAGATAGTAAGAATGAAGGTGTTCCTGCATTTAATTCAGATTTAGATGAGATTTCTTTTTGTTAACTGTGACCGCTGCTTGGTCTTGGGAGCTGTGTTAGATTGTTGTAGAAAAAAGTATATAACGCCATGAACTTCACCACGTATCCGAAATCCTCGTCATGTATAAGATGTCGAAAGCCGTGATAATTATTAAATTCATTTAGTTAAGAAGATAGTCTAGGTCCTTCCACAGTTATTAAAGTAGTGTTGGGCACTGCATACGACGCTAATTGGGAGATCCACTGTCACGTCGTTCAATCTGATACCTGGATCCAGAAGATGTTATCCAGTGCGCGACATTTGCTTTGTTCTTTGATTCTCGGGTCGTCACTGACAGATTTCTGTGTGAATAAACGGGAGGCATACGGGGATTCCAAGTGCGCGTGCATGATCCGGCCAGTCTTTAAAAAACTGGAGAGTTGGTCGTTAGCATAAGCAGTGATCACGGAGCTCATATAAAAGATGCGAAGGTATAAAATCAGAGCTCAATGATAATATCTGACATGAGGGGTAACTATTCGTGTGTTAGATCCTGCCCGGATTACGTAGGTGATCAAGGAGCGGGGAGGTATTTGTGTGGTCGATCTAGTACAGGGTTATGCTAATGTGGTCGACATTACGATAGCGATTCAAAGTCACAGAGCTACTTGTGATATGTTTGTGTTTAGAAGTCGTAGAAAATGAATGGATGCGCAATAAAAGAAATAATCGGGATCAAATATAGACTTGAGAGTCTATATAATCCTAAACTAAGCTTGAACTCCTTATAAAAGATATATTTGAGAATCAGCCTGCGTTACCTATTACGACTTATGGCTGTGAGACATAGCATTTCAATACGAAATTTGTTTAAAAAAAGTAAGGGTTTCTCTGAGAGCAGTGGACATATTCGTATAGGGAATTAATACGAGAGAAGGGAAAACGAACAAATGGATCACTTAACAAAGTCGTTCGCCAATTCCCATCACGATGCGTCACCTATTTTATGCGTTTTATCATTGTATTGAAAGTAAAATTAAATCTTGAATGTGATTTATAAGGAATTGATGGTATAGGACGCGTGCATGGTTACAGTTATGAGGCAAGAGCCTCAGATATATGCCAATGGATCTTCTTTCTCTTTTTTCTCCATCGTTTACCCTTCTGGTACATGGTCCGCTTGTTCGGTATCAGTCAGATTTAAATTTATTAAATTTAGTGGCCGCATGGCATTACTATCGCCATATTCTTCAAGGTAACCTGAGATAGGGAAGTGGTGGATGCCATTTATCTGTGAATCGTGTAAACTCTGTTCACTGTGTTACCGTATTCTAACGGCTTGTGTGTCGTATTCATCAAGGTGGAATTTGTGGATCATCCCACCATTTGCCTAAATGAGCGTGGGAAATCTCGTACAAACCACAAACCACACCCAGGATGTCCCGTGCAGCAGCCGGTTGTCGTTAATCGTCTTGCTGTTTCCATCTGGGTTTGATTCGCCATCCTTTCTCGCAAGCTACCGTGCTCTGGGTTACGCTGTAGTAGCAGGTGGATCTGGATCAGGTGATAAACTGCTCATAAATTTCCTCCGTTAATTAGTCTTTTGCTAATAACTGCATTATACACTGAAGAGCCAAAGAAAATGGTGCACCTGCAGAAGTACCGCGACACGACGTGGACGTGGCATGGACTCGACTAATGTCTGGAGAAGTGCTGGAGGGAATTGACTCCATGAATCCTGCAGGGTTGTCTATAAATCCGTAAGAGTACGAGGGGGTGAAGATCTCTTCTGAACAGCATGTTGCAAGGCATCCCAGATGTGCTCAATAATATTAATGTCTGAGGAATTTGGTGGCCAGTGGAAGTGTTTAAGCTCAGAAGAGTGTTCCTGGAGCCACTTTGTAGCAATTATGGACGTGTGGGGTATCGCATTGTCCTGCTGGAATTGCCCAAGTTCGTCGGAAAGCGCGGTGGACAGGAATGAATGCAGGTTATCAAACAGAATGTGAAATCCCTGGGTTAGCAGGACAGAGCGGATGAGGTTACATTTGTGGAAAGGGGCTAAAATTAGTTACTGTCAGTTGCACTCAACACATAAACTTTATTTGTTAAAACACACAATCACACTAGCAAGAATCAAAAACTCTCAAGGTTTTAACGAAAGA
Organism: Schistocerca piceifrons; assembly: GCF_021461385.2. NCBI lineage: Eukaryota > Metazoa > Arthropoda > Insecta > Orthoptera > Acrididae > Schistocerca > Schistocerca piceifrons. Next base: position 139,434,656 of record NC_060144.1, read on the forward strand.
TCTCCTTTGATTTAATTTAGATTGGCTGAAGGCCACATCGAAAATCCAAGGCATAAGGCCTAAGCAAGAAATTGAGGTACAGGAGTTCTTTTGGAGGTTTCACTTCTCTAGAAAATTTTTTTATCATCAATATAAATAAGCTGAAAACCTTAGCTTAAATTTTTCCCATAGACCTCGGCTGAAGGCCACGCATTAATCAAGAACAGTGTTACGGCCTAAGGCCGAGACAAAGATTTTCAAAGTTTAGTCTAAATAGGCTGAAACTCGGCTGAAGGCCCCATATCAAGAAAAAAATTTAACGGCTTAAGGCGTTGGTAGAAGAACTTTCAATTCGAAAAGGCTGAAGGCGTTATCCTAAAATATTTCGTGTAAAACTCTGATGAAGGCCACACACTATGCAGAAAACGATTTTATGGCTAAAGGCCTAAAGGGAAGAGCTTCTAAATTTCAACTAAAAAAGGCTAAATTCTTTATCCTAAAATGCTTCACGTAAAACTCGACTGATGGCCACATGAGAAACCCAAACAATCTCATGGCTTAAAGCCGAGACAAAGAAATTTCCAATTGTTAATTTAAGCTGAAAAACTCGACTGAAGGCTACATACAACTAGAAAATATTTTTCATGGCTTAAGGCCTAGGCAATTTTTTTTAACCTTTCATTTGAAAAGACTGAAAACTCGGCTGAAGGCCACACACCAACCTGAAACAAATTTACAGCTTAAGGTCTAGACACAAGGAATTTTCAATTTTAATTTTGAAAGGCTGAAACTCAGCTGAAGTCCACATACCAAACAAGAAACCGTTTTTTTATTTTTTTTATAGCTCAAGGCCAAAAAGAAGCCTTGCAATGTTAATAAGCTCAATCTCGGCTGAAGGCCACTCAGAGTACCTAAGACTAACAAGGAAATCACTATGTAAAACACAAGGAGCGGCGCTCAGAAGGTTCCAAGGATTGGCCTGGGAAGGTAACATTAACGAACGTCTAGGTGAGACAGGCAGCCAGACCGACAACCTCTTAGTCAGATTGCAACCCAACCAAAAGGCAGCCGACGAACCAACAAACAAGACCAGTCCTGCTCTGCCCGACCATCAAAACGACAACAAGATGTAAATAGCACAACGTTCTGGATACTGGTATCCAATCCAGCCAAGTCCGCCCCAAACTACCAACAACACCTCAGGTGTCGAACTACACGCTGGGCTGGACAGCATGAACACACAGCCAAAAACTACATCAATGACAAGGGCAGGTAACCAGAACGTCAACGGCCACAGGGCAGAAGATACCGCTGGTACTCTTTATTAATTAAGGAATGAATTAAATTAAGTTAAACACGACACAGGTAGGTGGCTGCAATTCTTGCTGACTTCAATGCACACACGTTGTTAGTCGTGGGAATCTCCCAGAAAGTGACAACCAAGATCAAACGAAGAGATGTGATAGTAGTTGAGGCTTGACAGTAGGTTAAGTGAGCACTCAACTTTAGTGTCCAGGATCGCTGGGCGAGGAACTTCGTAACCTTCGCAAGAAGCGCCTTACAACTCCAACCGCGCGTGCACGCCGCCAGCGGCTCAGGCCTGACCACGCGCCACGGTGACTTCCTCGCTGCTCTGCCCCCAACCGACCGACTGCCACACACAGCACACCAGGAAAATACACTCCTGGAAATTGCAATAAGAACACCGTGAATTCATTGTCCCAGGAAGGGGAAACTTTATTGACACATTCCTGGGGTCAGATACATCACATGATCACACTGACAGAACCACAGGCACATAGACACAGGCAACAGAGCATGCACAATGTCGGCACTAGTACAGTGTATATCCACCTTTCGCAGCAATGTAGGCTGCTATTCTCCCATGGAGACGATCGTAGAGATGCTGGATGTGGTCCTGTGGAACGGCTTGCCATGCCATTTCCACCTGGCGCCTCAGTTGGACCAGCGTTCGTGCTGGACGTGCAGACCGCGTGAGACGACGCTTCATCCAGTCCCAAACATGCTCAATGGGGAACAGATCCGGAGATCTTGCTGGCCAGGGTAGTTGACTTACACCTTCTAGAGCATGTTGGGTGGCACGGGATACATGCGGACGTGCATTGTCCTGTTGGAACAGCAAGTTCCCTTGCCGGTCTAGGAATGGTAGAACGATGGGTTCGATGACGGTTTGGATGTACCGTGCACTATTCAGTGTCCCCTCGACGATCACCAGTGGTGTACGGCCAGTGTAGGAGATCGCTCCCCACACCATGATGCCGGGTGTTGGCCCTGTGTGCCTCGGTCGTATGCAGTCCTGATTGTGGCGCTCACCTGCACGGCGCCAAACACGCATACGACCATCATTGGCACCAAGGCAGAAGCGACTCTCATCGCTGAAGACGACACGTCTCCATTCGTCCCTCCATTCACGCCTGTCGCGACGCCACTGGAGGCGGGCTGCACGATGCTGGGGCGTGAGCGGAAGACGGCCTAACGGTGTGCGGGACCGTAGCCCAGCTTCATGGAGACGGTTGCGAATGGTCCTCGCCGATACCCCAGGAGCAACAGTGTCCCTAATTTGCTGGGAAGTGGCGGTGCGGTCCCCTACGGCACTGCGTAGGATCCTACGGTCTTGGCGTGCATCCGTGCGTCGCTGCGGTCCGGTCCCAGGTCGACGGGCACGTGCACCTTCCGCCGACCACTGGCGACAACATCGATGTACTGTGGAGACCTCACGCCCCACGTGTTGAGCAATTCGGCGGTACGTCCACCCGGCCTCCCGCATGCCCACTATACGCCCTCGCTCAAAGTCCGTCAATTGCACATACGGTTCACGTCCACGCTGTCGCGGCATGCTACCAGTGTTAAAGACTGCGATGGAGCTCCGTATGCCGCGGCAAACTGGCTGACACTGACGGCGGCGGTGCACAAATGCTGCGCAGCTAGCGCCATTCGACGGCCAACACCGCGGTTCCTGGTGTGTCCGCTGTGCCGTGCGTGTGATCATTGCTTGTACAGCCCTCTCGCAGTGTCCGGAGCAAGTATGGTGGGTCTGACACACCGGTGTCAATGTGTTCTTTTTTCCATTTCCAGGAGTGTATATCCTGCACACCAAAGATAGTACAGCAGTACTAGTACCGATACACTCTGCTGCTGCCACTCACGGAGAGAAGACAGCATCGTTATGGCGGTAACCGAAGAAGAAATAAGACACCACTGCACTGCAACCAATGATAAAAAACAATGCATGACGCGAGAAAGCCACGGCTCAGGATGCTTACGTACGTGTCACCTGTCAGAGTCGTATCTGGACGTATCAGGGGCCCTATATCAATCCAACTGTACATGCCCCACGCCATTACCGAACCTCCACCAGCTTAAAGAGTCTCATGCACACATACGGGGTCTTTGGATTAATAAGGTTGTCTACATAGCCGTACACATACATCCGCTCGATACGTTTTGAAATGAGACTAGTCCGACCAGGCAACATGTTTCCAGTCATCAACAGTCCAATGGCGGTGTTGATGGGCCCAGGCAACGCGTAAAGCGTTGTGTCGTGCAGTCGTTAAGGTTGCACCACTGGGCCTTCGGCTCCAAAAGCCCATATCAATGATTTCGCTGAATGGTTTGCACACTGACACTTGTTGATGACCCAGGGTTGTAATCTGCAGAAATTTGCGTATGGGTTGCACTTCTGTCACGTTGAACGATTCTCTTCAGTCGTTGTTGGTTCTTGCAGGATCTTTTTCCGGCGGTAGCGATGTTGGAGATTTGATGTTTTACTAGATCCTGACATTCACGGTACACTCGTGAAATGGTCGTACAGGAAAATCCCCACTTCATCGTCACTTCGGAGATACTGTGTCCCATCGCTCGTGCGCCGACTATAACACCACGTTCAAAATAGCAACTGTAGTTGAATACGAATGCCTATACCAGTTTCTTTGGCGCTTCAGTGTGCTAATCACAGCCGTAACGTTAAATTTTATTAAAGACACTTGATTTCGGTCTAGGATCAGGCCATCATCGTGTCCAAAACCCACCTCAGCTATGCATCTGCGTACCAGTAATAAGATGTACAATGTTCCGCCATTACTATTAACGTTATAGGTACAACATTGCGCCCATTTACCCTCTCCGCCGTTAATTGTGTGATAAAATCGTGGACTACCATAAACATGTTCATTCAACAAGGTACTTGGCTCTGAGCACTATGGCACTTAACATCTGAGGTTATCAGTCCCCTAGAACTCAGAACTACTTAAACCTAAATAACCTAAGGACATCACACATATCCATGCCCGAGGCAGGATTCGAACCTGCGACCTTAGCAGTCGCGCGGTTCCGGACTGAAGCGCCTAGAAGCGCTCGGCCACCGCGGCCGGCTCAACAAGGTACTGCTCAGCGGTATTGTATCAGAGAGAGTAGGTGAAAAGTCCATAAACATAAGTGCGTCAGTTTGATAAACTGTCTCTTCCTATACTGAGCACATTTCGAATGTTACAAATAGGGTGAGCGCATTTTAGTTTGTAGATTTTCGTTGTGAGACCTGAGCTGGATATGACTGGTCATAGCATGTATCTCTGAACTGCCTGTACCCGGTGGTGCTCACGACGTGGAAGCAGTATCTACGGGGCGAAAGAAATACAATAAACTGCTGTGGACGTTACTTTATTGTAGAGGCTTGTTATTTTACATTAGTGTCCCGCAGGTCCTATAGGAAACACTAGTATAATATTGACTTGGTGTCATCTCTGTTCTGTGACTGCCACCCTCATCTTCTTTGGCTGTCCGAGAGGATGCGATAATATTAGTCAACTACTAGCCTGGGCTACCGTCTCTCGACATTTATAACCTTTCGCTATGCCATAGGACTTTATAGTATACCGCCAACTAAACGTATTTTTAATTGAAGAACAGTCATTCTTCAGTGTGATGAAACCGTATTTTATTTTTTAAGTTAACATTGATAATCACCGATAAAGTGCGCGCCCACACGTGCGCGCGCCTGTGTACATGTCTAGTGTGTAAGTGTGTGTGTGTGTGTGTGTGTGTGTGTGAGAGAGAGAGTGCTTATAATAATGTGAACACAAGTGGGTAGGCAGATATAGAGCACCGCATTTACGAGCGTCACTCCAAAAGAAGTGCACACTATTTTTTTTAAATCCATCTTTTATTTTATATGTTTGAAAGTTTTACAGTGTAGATACATCCTTGAGGAACAATATTTTGATTTCTCCACATAATTTCCATCCCTCTCAACTCCTTACGCCATCTTGGAACCAGCTGCTGTATACCCGCACGGTAAAATTCTGGACCAACCTGTTGGAGCCACTGTTTGGTAGCGTGCACAAGGGAGTCATCATCTTCAAAACTTGTTCCACGAAGAGAGTCTATCAGTTTTCCGAAGAGATGATAGTCACATGGAGCCAGGTCAGGACTGTAAGGCGGGTGTTTCAGTGTTTTCCATCCGAGTTTTGTGATTGGTTCCATGGTTTTTTGACTGACATGTGGCCGTGCATTGTCGTGCAACAGCAAAACATCCTGCTTTTGCCGATGTGGTTGAACACGACTCAGTCGAGCTCGAAGTTTCTTCAGTGTCGTCACATATGCATCAGAATTTATGGTGGTTCCACTTGGCATGATGTCCACAAGCCAGAGTCCTTCGGAATCGAAAAACACTGTAGCCATAACTTTTCCAGCAGAAGGTGTGGTTTTGAATTTTTTTTTTCTTGGGTGAAGTTGCGTGATGCCACTCCATTGATTGTCTCTTCGTTTCTGGTGAAAAGCGATGGAGCCGTGTTTCATCACCTGTCACAATTCTTCCAAGAAATTCATCTCCAACATTGTCGTACTGTTCCAAAAGTTCGCTGCATACTGTTTTTCTTGTTTCTTTGTGAGCCACTGTCAACATCCTGGGAACCCACCTGGCACAAACCTTTTTTAACGTCAACACTTTCAGTATTCCACAAACACTTCCTTCCCCTATCCCAGCGTAGCGTGATAATTCGTTCACTATGATGCGTCTGCCAGCAGTCACCAATTAGTTAACTCTCCGCACATTTTCTGGAGTGTGTGCAGTAGGAGGCCTACCGCTGCGAGGACAATCCTCAATATTGCCGTGCCCGCTTTCATCGCGTAACCTGCTTGCTCACCGATTAACTGTACTGCGACCGACAGCAGCATCTCTATACACCTTTTTCAACCTCTTGTGGATGTTTCCCACTGTCTCGTTTTCACAGCACAGGAATCCTATGACAGCGCGTTGCTTCTGACGAACGTTAAGTGTAGCAGCCATCTTGAAGACATGCTGTGACGGCGCCACTCACGAGAACAAGTTGAACTAAGTTTGAAAACAAGCGGAAAGGACGTATCTACACACTGTAAAACTTTCACACATGCAGAATGAAAACAGTATTTTTTACAAAAACAGTGTGAATTTCTTTTGGAGTGACCCTCGTACATTACACTGAGATGACAGAAGTCATGGGATAGCTGTATTCATATATACGGATGGTGGTAGTATCGCGTGCAAAAGGTATAAAAGGGCAGTGTATTGTTGGATTTGTCATTCGTACTCAGTTGATTGATGTAAAAAGGTTTCCGACGTGTCTATAGCCGTACGATTGGAATTAATACAAACTGAACGCGGGATGGTTGTGGGACCTGGAGACATGGGACATTCCATTTAGGAAATCGTTAGGGAATTCAGTATCACGGGATCGAAGAGTGTGCCGAGGACACCAAATTTTCATTCAGTGGTCGACGGCCTTCACTTAACGACAGAGAGAAGCAGTGTTTCGGTGGAGTTATGAGTGCTAACAGACAGCAACACTGCGTGGATTAACCGCAGAAATCAATGTGGAACGTACAACGAACGTATCCTTTAGGACCGTGCTGCGAAATTTTGCATTAATAAGCTATGGCAGCAAACGGAGACGCGAGTGCCTTTCTTAACAGCACGTAATCGGCTGCAGGCCTCTCCTGGACTCGTGACCACATCGGTTGGGCTCTAGACGAGTGGAAAACCGTGCCCTGGTCAGATGGGTCCCTATTTCAGCAGGTAGGAGTTGATGGTAGGGCTCGAGTGTGGCGCGGACTACACGAAGCCAGGGACGCAATTTATCAACAAGGCACTGTGTAAACTGGTGGTCTCTCCATACTTGTGTGGGATGTTTTTTCATGGAGTAGACTGGGTCCTGGATATGTTCGGCTACTTGGAAACCATTTGCAACCATTCATGAACTTCATGTTCCAAAACAACGATGGTATTTTTATGAACGACAAACAGCCATGCCACTGGGGCACAACTGTTCGCGATTGGTTTGAAGAACACATTGGACAGTTCGAGCGAATCATTTGCCCACCCAGATCGCCCGACATGAATCACATCATACGTTTCTGGGACATAAACGAGAGGTCAGTTCGTGCACAAAATCCTGCACCGGCAACAGCTTCGCAAGTGTGGACGGCTATAGAGGCAGGATGGCTCAGTATTTCTGCAGATCGTGTCACGCCGAGCTGTTGCACTATGGCGGCAAAAGGAGGTCTGACACGATGTTAGGATGTATCTAGTGACTTTTGTCACCTCAATATGTGTTAGCTCAAGTACGTCCATGTTGATCACTGTATCAGCCCCACCTCAGATGGAAAAAGATGATGTATTTGATACTGGTAGTGAGATTTGAAAGTCTCTAGGGCATGCAGCCGGATTGATTGATCGTAGTACAACGGATTCTCGGAGGTGTAACTCACCTGCGTCATCAGTTTAGTCCTGTTGACTGACATCCTGGACCAGTGTTTGCGATATGTCTCCTGCCGGCTCCACTGATTTGCTGGCCGCGGTGGTATGAGTAGTTCACGGTCGGGAATCGAGTGGCGGTCCTCAGATTGCGCTCCCCCTTCGCATAGTTCGGTGTTCCGTTTGTGCTACGTCCGGGGAATTAATCTCACTAGTCAGCCACCAGGCTCCATTTTACTGCCAGTACCCGTTTGGAACGTTCTAATGGAAAGTAAGTTTCAAAGAGCATGAGAAATGTGTTAAGGAAAGCATTACATTTGTCATCTATGTTATCGGCACTATAAATATGCCACTCTTGTTCCTTAACAAGGTTTAAAAAACTCTTTGTTGCCATTGCATTAGCTTTTCTACAAAGTTTGTAATTGTATATAATATTTATTTGGTCGTTGCGGACGTCACATGACCTCCGTTCAAGTTCGTTTTGTTGATCCTTCCACTCAGTTTTTTTTATTACAGAGGCCAACCAGCTCTCTGACCGAACACGCTGAGCTACCGTGCCGGCTGAAATAGTGTCTATGGGTGTGCTACTGTTACCCTGCACCCTGGTTGGAGAAAAATCAGCCTGTTTCAGACTATACGAATTTAGATCTTCCAACATAATTTTTCTTGCACGATCAAATATAAAAATAATATTGAAGTCACCACATATAACTAATTTTTGGTACTTCCTATAAAGTGAACTAAGAACCCTCTTTAGCTTGAACAGAGATCCTCTGAAATCAGAGACAGGGGACTTATAACCTACAGCAATTAGTAATTCAGTTTCACTATAAGAAGGGTAAAAGAAGGGGCCAGCAAAATTGCAGACTAATATCTTAAATATCGGTTTGCTGAAGAATTCTAGAATATATTCTGAATTCGAAAATAATAAATTTCCTAATGACTGAAACACTTATGTCCACAAATCATCACGGTTTTGAAAGCATCGCTCGTGTGAAACTCAGCTTACCCTTTTCTCACATTATATACTGCAGACTATGGAAAGAGGGTTACAAGTAGAAACCATGTTTCTAGATTTCCAAAAGGCTTTTGACACGGTACCTCACTGCAGACTGCTATGAAGGGACGAGAATATGGAACAGGTTCCCTGAGACGTGAGCGGCTAGAAGACTTCTTATGTAATAGAACCCAGTAAGTTGCCCTCGACGGCGAGTGTACAAGGGTATCGTCAGGAGTGCCCAGGGAAGTGTGGTACGGCAGCTGTGATTCTACGTATGCATAAATGATTTGGGGGACAGGGTGGGTAGCAATCTGACGTTGTTGCTGACGATGCCGTGGTGTACGCATAGGTGTCAAAGGTGAGAGACTGCTGAAAGATACAACATGACTTAGACAAAACTTCTAGTTGGCATGATGAATGTCAGCTGGCTCTAAATGTAGAGAAGTATAAGTTAATGCAAATGAGTAGGAATAAGAAACCCGCCTGACGTTCGGATACAGTATTACTGGTGTCCTGATTGACACAGCCACGTCTCGTAAATATCTGGGCGTAACGTCGCAAAGCGATATGAAGAAGAACGAGCATGTGAAGATTACAGTTGGAAAGGCGAATGGTCAACATTGGTTTATTGGGAGAATTCTACGAAAGTGTGGTTTATCTGTAAGGGAGACCGCATGTAGGATGCTGGTGAGGCCTCTTCTTGAGCACTGTTCGAGTGTTTGGGATGACATCGAAGCAATTGAGAGGGGAGCTGCTAGATTTGTTACCCATAGGTTCGAACAACACGCATGTGTTACGGAGTTGCTTCTGGAACTCAAATAGAAATCGCTGGAGGGAAGGTGACATTCTTTTCGAGTAACGTTACTGAGAAAATTTAGAGAACGAGAACCTGAAGTTGAATGCAGAATGATTCTATTTCCGCCAACGTACATTTCATGTAAGGAACGTCAACATAAGATAAGTGTTATTAGGACTCGTACGGACGCATATAGATAGTCATTTTTCCCTCGACCTATTTGCGTCTGGCGCAGAAAATGAAATGACTAGTAACGGTACAGTGTATCCTCCGCCGGGCACCATACGGCGGCTTGCGAAGTATGTATGTAGATGTAAATGAAGAGTGTACAGGCACATCCTTACATGCGAACCACAAGCGAAAGACTGCCTGAGTTCGAAACAGACTCTGAAGTTGCCTCGTTGACACAACCACCTGGGAATGGGGAGGGAAAACATAGAACACCTGACTCTGAATAGCCAGGCAGACATTTAAATTCCATTCCTACCAAATGCCAGTACGAAGTCTGAAGCATTTGGACAATGCCAACGAACATCCGTTAGCGCGTGGATGACGAGCAACAGTTTGGTTTGTAGTAATATATTGATCAGACTAAGCTGAAAAGTAGTTAACGTGCTCTTCATGTACTGTAATTCTGATACTGGATTTGGGCAGCGTAAAGAATGCACTGGATCTCAAGACACCTCATTTGTTGTCATTGGCCTCAAACATCACTATCGGATGATTGTCTGCAGTTTCTACGCCTGTTTTCGTATTCTTGCCATATGCTCGATGAACAGGCACAGCCATAACTGCACTCGCATGCTGATCACAAAATGCATACCTTTGGCATGTTCAAATCCATCCATTGAGAGAGGTGGCACTGTGGTTAACAGACTGGATTCGCGCTTGTCACATATTGGGATCAAATACTTATTCAGTCATCTAGAGTTAGGCTTCTCGTTCTTTCCACGTGGAGTAGAACGATGATGAGATGTTTCGAAAAGATCACGGTTCAAATGGTTCAAATGGATCTGAGCACTATGGGTCTTAACATCTGTGGTCATCAGTCCCGTAGAACTTAGAACTACTTAAACCTAACTAACCTAAGGACATCACACACAACCATGCCCGAGGCAGGATTCGAACCTGCAACCGTAGCGGTCGCGCGGTTCCAGACTGAAGCGCCTAGAACCGCTCGGCCACTACGGCCGGCGAAAAGATCATGGTCGATTGCATTAACATACTTGTCCTATTCGAGGTTCTGATCCAATCTAATCATCTTATCGTCGATGGGATTATAATCACTAAACTTTGGCTAAGCACGACTGAGCAAACAATGTATCAGTCCTCTCGGGCGCTATTCGCATGCGTCTTCTGAGTTCCTAAGTGGAGTTGAGTATAGCCCTCTTGAACCTACACAATCAATACTCACGTATTAGTTATTGGGATCCTGCACAACTCGAGCAACAGTATCACAGAATCATAAGAAGCGCTCTCATTATGCTACGATCCTGCCGCTGTCGGATTACAAAACGTGCTGACTGACGTTTGTCTTTTTTACGCGAAACATAAGACACTATTTCTCACAAACAACATTAAAATGTGATTTATGAATGAGAAAGCCCACTGCGTAATCTTCCTATTTGGTGTTGCTCCTAACGACCTACTTTGAGCGGCTGCACTTAAATGTTAAGCTTTTGCATGTCCGAACATGCAGTACACTTCATGCCAATTTGACATATGTGGCATGCCGCCTGATGATGCAGTTTTCATAGCCAGTAGCATATATGTAATAGGACGTAGATAAACACAAAATGGGAGACACGATACTATGGGAAGACTTTGACAGAGCATTTTAAGATTTTAAGACAAGTCTTTGACAGAGCACTTTAAGACCCAACTCGAAACAAAGACCCGGGAGTAGAGACATTCCATCATAGCTACTGATAGCCTTGGCAGAGCCAGCCATGACAAAACTCTTCCATCTGGTGTGCAAGATGTATGAGATAGGCGAAATATACTCACACTTCAAGAAGGATATAATAATTCCAATTTTAAAGAAAGAAGGTGCTAACAGGTGTGAATATTACCGAATTATAAGTTTAATAAGTCATCATTGACAAATAGTAAAATGAATTCTTAAAAGAAGAATGAAATGCCGACCTTGGGGAATATCAGTTCCGATTCCGGAAAAATGTAGGACGGCGTGTGGGAGAACTGACACTACAACGTATCTTAGAACATACGTTATGAAAAGACAAAGCTACGTCTATAGACTTAGAGAAAGCCTTAGAAAATGTTGACTGGAATTCCTTCTTTGAAATTCTGAAGGTACCGCGCGCAGGATACAGGAAGGGAAAAGGTATTTTCAACATATACAGAAACCAAATGACAGTTGTAAGATTAGAGGGACATAGAGGGGAAGCAGTGGTTGATGAGGGAGTGAGACAGGGTGGTAGCCTAACCCCGATGTTATTCAATTTATACGCTGAGCAAGCGGTAAAGGAAACCAACAAAAATTTGGAACAGGAATTAAAGTTCAGGAAGAAGAAATAAAAACTTGACGGTTTTCCGATGACGTAATTGTGTCAGAGACAACAAACCACTTGGAGGAGCAGCTGAGCGGAATGGTGAGCGTCTTGAAAGGCTGTTATAAGATGAACATCAACAAAAGTAAAACAGTGGTAATGGTATGTAGTCGTTGAGGGAAATCGATTAGGAAACGAGACACTGAAAGTGGTAGATGAGTTCTGCTGTTTGGGCAGCAAAGAAACTGATGATGGCCGAAGTAGAGACGATATAAAATTTAGACTGGTAAAGACAAGAAAATCGTTTCTGGAGAATAGAAATTTGTTAACATCGAATATAGATTTAAGAGTTAGGAAGTCTTTTCTGAACGTACTTGTCTGGTATGTAGCCATGTGTGGAAGTCAAACATGAACGATAAACCGTTAAGACAAGAAGAGAACAGAAGCTTTTGAAATGTGGTGCTACAGGAGAATGTTGACCGAGCGGTCTAAGGCGTTGCAGTCATGGTCTGTGCGGCTGGTCCCAGCGGAGGTTCGAGTCCTCCCTCGCGCATGTTTGTATGTGTTTGTCCTTAGGATGATTTAGGTTAAGTAGTGTTTAAGCGGATAGAGGTTCAGGGCACGCTCTTGCCCTAGGGGTGGGAAATTACCCCTAAAGGCGGAAGAATCAGCAATGATCAAAGACATGAGGATGCAGAAGGCAATGGAAACCACTGCATTAAAGACACGTTATGTGTATCCACAGGACGTGTGGCCTGTATTTGAAGAAATGTCATGATGATCTCTCCATTGGCAAAAGATTCCGGAAAAGTCAAAAAAATGGTTCAAATGGTTCTGAGCACTATGGGACTCAACTGCTGAGGTCATTTGTCCCCTAGAACTTAGAACTAGCTAAACCTAACTAACCTAAGGACATCACACACATCCATGCTCGAGGCAGGATTCGAACCTGCGACCGTAGCGGTCTCGCGGTTCCAGACTTCAGCGCCTAGAACCGCCCGGCCACTTCGGCGGGCCGGAATAGTCCCCCATTCGGATCTCCGGGAGGGGACTGCCAAGGGGGAGGTTACCATGAGAAAAAGATTGAATAATCAACGAAAGGATAACGTTCTACGAGTCGGGGCGTGGAATGTCGGAAGCTCGAACGTGGCAGGGAAACTAGAAAATCTGAAAAGGGAAATGCAAAGGCTCAATCTAGATATAGTAGGGGTCAGTGAAGTGAAGTGGAAGGAAGACAAGGATTTCTGGTCAGATGAGTATCGGGTAATATCAACAGCAGCAGAAAAAGGTATAACAGGTGTAGGATTCGTTATGAATAGGAAGGTAGGGCAGAGGGTGTGTTACTGTGAACATTTCAGTGACCGGGTTGTTCTAATCAGAATCGACAGCAGACCAACACCGACAACGATAGTTCAGGTATACATGCCGACGTCGCAAGCTGAAGATGAACAGATAGAGAAAGTGTATGAGGATATTGAAAGGGTAATGCAGTATGTAAAGGGGGACGAAAATCTAATAGTCATGGGCGACTGGAATGCAGTTGTAGGGGAAGGGGTAGAAGAAAAGGTTACAGCAGAATATGGGCTTGGGACAAGGAATGAAAGAGGAGAAAGACTAATTGAGTTCTGTAACAAGTTTCAGCTAGTAATAGCGAATACCCTGTTCAAGAATCACAAGAGGAGGAGGTATACTTGGAAAAGGCCGGGAGATACGGGAAGATTTCAATTAGATTACATCATGGTCAGACAGAGATTCCGAAATCAGATACTGGATTGTAAGGCGTACCCAGGAGCACATATAGACTCAGATCACAATGTAGTAGTGATGAAGAGTAGGCTGAAGTTCAAGACATTAGTCAGGAAGAATCAATACGCAAAGAAGTGGGATACGGAAGTACTAAGGAATGACGAGATACGTTTGAAGTTCTCTAACGCTATAGATATAGCATAAGGAATAGCGCAGTAGGCAGTACAGTTGAAGAGGAATGGACATCTCTAAAAAGGGCCATCACAGAAGTTGGGAAGGAAAACATAGGTACAAAGAAGGTAGCTGCGAAGAAACCATGGGTAACAGAAGAAATACTTCAGTTGATTGATGAAAGGAGGAAGTACTAACATGTTCCGGGAAAATCAGGAATACAGAAATACAAGTCGCTGAGGAATGAAATAAATAGGAAGTGCAGGGAAGCTAAGACGACATGGCTGCAGGAAAAATGTGAAGACATCGAAAAAGATATGAATGTCGGAAGGACAGACTCAGCATACAGGAAAGTCAAAGCAACCTTTGGTGACATTAAAAGCAACGGTGGTAACATTAAGAGTGCAACGGGAATTCCACTGTTAAATGCAGAGTAGAGAGCAGATAGGTGGAAAGAATACATTGAAAGCCTCTATGAGGGTGAAGATTTGTCTGATGTGATAGAAGAAGAAACAGGAGTCGATTTAGAACAGATAGGGGATCCAGTATTAGAATCGGAATTTAAAAGAGCTTTGGAGGACTTACGGTCAAATAAGGCAGAAGGGATAGATAACATTCCATCAGAATTTCTAAAATCATTGGGGGAAGTGGCAACAAAACGACTATTCACGTTGATGTGTAGAATATATGAGTCTGGCGATATACCATCTGACTTTCGGAAAAGCATCATCCACACAATTCTGAAGACCGCAAGAGCTGACAAGTGCGAGAATTATCGCACAATCAGCTTAACAGCTCATGCATCGAAGCTGCTTACAAGAATAATATACAGAAGAATGGAAAAGAAAATTGAACGAAGTGCTCGTATTAAGAAGGGTGTAAGACAAGGCTGTAGCCTTTCGCCCCTACTCTTCAATCTGTACATCTGGGAAGCAATGATGGAAATAAAAGAAAGGTTCAGTAGTGGAATTAAAATACAAGGTGAAAGGATATCAATGATACGATTCGCTGATGACATTGCTATCCTGAGTGAAAGTGAAGAAGAATTAAATGATATGCTGAACGGAATGAACAGTCTAATGAGTATACAGTATGGTTTGAGAGTAAATCGGAGAAAGACGAAGGTGATGAGAAGTTGTAGAAATGAGAACAGCGAGAAACTTAACATCAGGATTGATGGTCACGAAGTCAATGAAGTTAAGGAATTCTGCTACCTGGGCAGTAAAATAACCAATGACGGACGGAGCAAGGAGGACATCAAAAGCAGACTCGCTATGGCAAAAAAGGCATTTCTGGCCAAGAGAAGTGTACTAATATCAAATACCGTACTTAATTTGAGGAAGAAATTTCTGAGGATGTACGTCTGGAGTACAGCATTGTATGGTAGTGAAACATGGACTGTGGGAAAACCGGAGCAGAAGAGAATCGAAGCATTTGAGATGTGGTGCTATAGACGAATGTTGAAAATTAGGTGGACTGATACTGTAAGGAATGAGGAGGTTCTACGCAGAATCGGAGAGGAAAGGAATATATGGAAAACACTGATGAGGAGGAGGGACAGGATGATAGGACATCTGCTAAGACATGAGGGAATGACTTCCATGGTACTAGAGGGAGCTGTAGAGGGCAAAAACTGTAGAGGAAGACAAAGACTGGAATACGTCAAGCAAATATTTGAGGACGTAGGTTGCAAGAGCTACTCTGAGATGAAGAGGTTAGCACAGGAAAGGAATTCGTGATTCGTGGCGGGCCGCATCAAACCAGTCAGTAAACTGATGACCAAAAAAAAAAAAAAAGTGTGTATGCTTAGGGACTGATGACCTTAGTAGTTAAGTCCCATAAGATTTCACACACATTTGAACATTTTTTGAAGAATGCTGAAGATTAGAGGGATACATCACATAACTAATGAGGATGTACGGAACGAGAAAAGAAATATGTGACACAAACTGGCTAACAGAAGGGATCGGTTCATAGGATACATTCTGAGACATAAAGGAATGCTGAGTTTAGTATTGGAGGGAAGTGTGGAGCGGTAGAAATCGTAAAGGGAGACTCAGAGATGAATACATTAAGAGGATTCAGAGAGATGTATGTTGCAGATGTTATTCGGAGACGAAGAGACTTTGCAGGACAGTGTAGTACGGTGAGCTGCATCAAACCAGTCTTCGGACTGAAGACTACAACAGCAGCAACTACATATGTAACATCTGTTAGCATTATTCGATGAACCACTGAAGCAGTTATTACGTCGGGAAAGCCGCAGACAGCACAGCAGTTATAAATTCTGAAATATGAACTGACTACGAATGTAGGAAAAAAGTGTAGTTAACTGAAAGAATGTAATCTCACAGAAAACGGAAGACCGCAACGAGAAGAAAGGAAAAGCACATACTGCAAACGGCGAGAAGGCTGAAGCATCGCATGACACGAACAAACATCTGCGCAGTGTTCATATGTCTACAAGTGTAAAGGTAATGAATGTATTTCACACTGTGCTAAATGGCGCGCTGCTGGACACAGTCATACATTTTGCAAACGGTGGCACAACGCGCCAGTGGCCATCGGCGCAAGTGAATGTGTGTGAATGGGCGTTCATCTACACTCACTGCAGGGCAGCAAATTTCGCTAATGGCAGCACATTGTCGCGCCATGTCATTTGGGTCGCGTAATGTCAGGTGTTGGGGGGGATTCCGGCGTACTTCGTTCTAACGCGGCAGCGACCTCCGAGTTCACCAAAAAAAGTAGGTCGGGCGTTTACTGCTGTCCAGATATATCCGTGTGTCTAGTGAAGGCCGCTGACTCTGCTGTACCCACAGTAACGCACTTGTTGCTGCCTAAATTCTGCTCATCGTCCCACAGACGACAGTTGGATCGAGATACTTCACTAAGAGACTCCTGACCCTTGTGATTATGATTCTTTGACAACAGATATTCTACCTATCTGATTCTGTTATTCATACGCTGATTTCTATAGCGTAGAGATAACTGCCGGAAGATCTGCTGGTGTAGGGTAATTCGTACTGCGCTAACTGACGAGACGTGGAATTGAGTCAGCCCAGGATCGAATCTGCGCGGCTGTTTAACCGTCCGGAGTTGGTATAGGAAGCAGTCTCAGTGTGCTCTTTCGGTCGTTTCCCGTAATCGTTTAGACAGACGCTGGGCTGGTTGCGGATTTCCGCCTCAGAGAACACGATACACACTTAAAAAATGGTTCAAATGGCTCTGAGCACTATGGGACTTAACGTCTGAGGTCATCAGTCCCCTACTTAAACCTAACTAACCTAAGGACATCACACACATCCATGCCCGAGGCAGGATTCGAACCTGCGACCGTAGCGGTCGCGCGGTTCCAAACTGTAGCGCCTACAACTGCTCGGCCACTCCGGCCAGCCGATACACACTCATTTAAAATACTGTGACACACAGAACAAAGTTTACACGATTCACAGACAGATGGAGTTCATGACGTTCGTCCAGTAGGTTACCGTGACGGCTGACGCGCCAGGAAGGGACACCAAGCAAATTAATAAAATAACGCTTTCCAAATCGTCAGAAAGCGGACCCCGTACTAGATGGGAGATACGATAGGTAAAAGAAGAAAAAGAGGACAGAGATATTTAGTGAAAGAGTTATGATTCGGCAGTAAAGGTAGGGTATCTGTGCACTAAGTAAGCGGAAACTACACCGCTATGCACTGCCTTTGGGGACTGTACATAGCTTGTAACACTTATATCGATTATAAATAGGTTTATGTAACTGTGTACCTGGAATTTATGAAGTGTGTATTCTGTGTTGTCAAACTCCTTGATCTATGGCAAGAAATTTAGAGTTTTGTAATGTATATATGAAAAAAGTAAAAGAATATGTTGAATGGTAAAGTATTATAATATGAATATGTTTATATAAGGGAAAAGTTTGCTAAAAGTTGATTCATGCTTAGGGCAATTGTATTTCTAACACGTAAAGCTGTAGGGAAGTCCCTCCGCAACGGAAGTGGCATGGCGCGATGTAAAAGACAGTTTTGGCGGTCGAACTGAGCGGCTCCATTGTGTGAACGGCACGCAGTGTGTGGCTAGCCTTAGCACGGTACACCTCGACGGTGCTAAGAGAGGCAATTGGAAGCTGCATTAGAAAGGATTTGCCTCGGATGTGGATCTGGCTATTATTTGGTATTCACAGCACAATGGAATGCCTTAATATGTTGAAAATCCGACACCAAGAAGAGATTTCATAGAGTATTCGTACATCAAGGGCCGTGAGTAGAGTTAGCCGCCATGTCGACTGCCACCAATCTTCGCCACTTCTTCACAAACTGCATACATTCTGTCATGTATTGTATATGGGCATGGACCAGTTAATTTGTGTGTCGTTTCAATAATAACCATATAAAACCTAAATTCGTGACCGGAACCATATATACAATCCTGATCACGAATCTACGCAGGGTACTCACCTAAGTGCTAATCAAATCGGGTATCCTGATTTAAATGAACAATTCTTGCATTCACGATTTTTTTTTGTCTAAAGTAAAAGAAGTAGTAAAAGTTAAAGCTAAAACCAGAAAAGTGAGGTTGCATAGGCTATTGCTAAAGTATCCTTAGTTTTTTATAAAATATAGTTTTGTAGTATTACAGTTCAAGATTGTGCAAACATTACTGTCTATAATACCTGCTCCACAGGTGATTAAAAGGGAAATACATACAGATCTTTAATGAACAGATTTACGATAGTAATGCTAGAAGTGAAGTTACGCTCATTTTCAAAAATAGTGTGGTTTTGGTTTCTATCATGAATGGTTCCTTTATTGAAGTTAATTAAATCCAGTGTTGTATTTCGTTGTCTTGCAAAGTAATTTATTAACCACTCCAGGTGAAGTGAATGATTATCTTTTTTGAAATAGTCTTTACTACTGTAATAATCAAAGAGTGTTGACTAGTGAAATTATACTAGATTATCGGTCCCCATCATATTCTCCACCTATTAGGAAAAAACAGAACTATTACTGCTAAGAAAAACTAATATTTGTAGCCGAGTTCAAACAGTGTATTTGTAATATTAAACACCTTTGCGTTTTTCATGTCAGTCAAGATAGAAGTCCCTCATGTCCAAATTTAGTTCTGCACTTCATGCAGTGACGTTTCAGTATTTGATTAAGTAATGCTCGAGAGTGTGGCTGTCATTAGTGCAAATCTACTCCTTACAATTTACTGGTGTGTGTGTTACTGGTAACTGCTGCTATACACAGTACAGACTGCACTGTATCAATTTGTATCCTGTTTGCTATTCAAAGGGAAATCTCAACAAAAATAACTTCAATAACTAATATCCAATTTTCTCCAATATATGTTTTCAAATTAATGTGCCTAGTTGGTCTCGCGACCGTTTATTTTTTTCATTCATTTATTATTTTACCACTTTCGTTGACTCCCAAAATTAAAGCATGTTTGGTTTTTCTGTTATTTCACCAAATTCTAAATTATAGTTCGATACCCTTGTCCAATACACACGCGCGATCAAACTTCGAAATCCTCTCACAGGGTAACATTAGCGTGTTTCACGGCACGTTAGAGTGCTATATGTGCCTTTCACAGAAAGGGGTAAATTATGCTGCCACAAAAGTCTTTGGTCACCTACCAAACAGCATCAAAAGCCTGACAGATAGCCAACCAACATTTAAAAATAAATTGAAAGAATTTCTAGATGACAACTCCTTCTACTCATTGGCTGAATTTTTAGATATAAATTAAGGGAGGGAAAAAAACTTAAACATTAGTGTCATGCAATATTTTGTGTAATGTAATATCTTGTACAGACATCTTTTATTAACCTGACACGTTCCACAGCATTATGAAGTGTCGTATTCATGATCTATGGAACAAGTATTAATCTAATCTAATCTAATATTTCCCGTGATAGGACTGTAGGTTCGGTTGTTAGGGAAGGCCGGCCGCGGTGACCGAGCGGTTCTAGACGCTTCAGTTCGGAACCGCGCGCCTCCTATGTCGCAGGTTCGAATCCTGCCTCGGGTATGGATGTGTGTGATGTCCTTAGGTTAGTTAGGTTTAAGTATTTCTAAGTTCTAGGGGACTGATGACCTCAGATGTTAAGTCCCATAGTGCTCAGAGCCATTTGAAGCATTTGAATTTTTGTTAGGGAAGCGTTATATATGTTAGTGTTATAAGCTGAGTACAACACGTCAGAGATACGTTGATTGCAAGTCTAACAGGAGGGACCAAAACCGTCTTCGGCTTCTCACTTAAACCACTCTTGCCTATTTCACGTAGACCTCTTAATTTAGCGGCGATTTGAACAATTTATTATCTGCAAGAGATCTCCTACAACGTTTGCTTGGCCTCCCAGCATTTTTCTTAAAATTTTTCGTTCCGATATATTTGTTAAAAAGTTATTTTGTTTAAATAGTTACGCAAACAGTTTTGTGTTTCTAATGGCCCCTTGAGGTCCCATTTTTATCTGATTTCTGTCAAGAATAATCCTTCTACACTTCATGGGCTGAGACAACAATTTCTAAACATCTTTGTGTGTGTGACAATAAGGGTCATAAGAGAGGCAAGGCGGGATGAGCACCAAACCCTGCCTCATGGCGTTGCTATCCCATCTCATGGCGTTTGACTATTATACGTGCAAACGAAAGGCGCTAATAGACGACAGTGAAACAAATAACAATCCTGATAAACATAGATCCTGGAACCAATGCTTTTCCTAACACGACGTGTTACGACGGAGAACATAAACACCTTATAGTAGAGTCACCGAGATTCTAAGCTACATATATGCACTTGAAGACCAATACATTAAAGGAACCGTTTCACATGGCCACCGTTCATGTGAAGGCTGGCTTAAGCATGTCTCCTCATCGATGCCGCCACACGTTCAGAACTGCCAAGCGTGTTCCGAATGCACAGACGTTCAGTCGTTACACAGACAAGAATATCTAGATAGGAGAAATAAAACATAGGTAATACAGCAACACAATCGTTGTATATGGAGTGATGAAATAATGGCAATACTGCCGGAACTCATAAAATAAATTATTTAAAAATCAATAATGTCAAAAAGTTAAAGAATGAACTTAAAAACCACGATGGCTAAAATTATTAGGAAATTATTAAAAGTTATTTGAAACTCCAATGGGAAATGTAAAAGAACCGTACTAAAAGAGGACAAAAATGCTCATGTAGTGCAAAATAATAATTATACGTAAAAAGTACAAATACGTAAACAGTTAAGCTGCTAAAGGGAGCCGAACTGCAAAGACTAGTATAAATAGCATCCAGACTTTGCGAGACCGTACTGTTTGCATGACCCGATGTTAATTTTACTATGTGAGTATTTCGTTGTCTCGTTTTTTGGATTAGATACCAAACATGTTTGATATTAATTTGCTCCTAATCCACATTCTATGCAAAACAACAATTTGCTAGACGGACATCCACAGCTAAATTTTTGCATGTTGAGAAAAACCGCTTCAGCTGTTCTAAATTCTTTATCAAAGGCGCGACCGGTTCCGTAATTTTAAATTACATCGCCGGGTGGAAATCTGAGTGAAAAGAAGGAAGAGACCGTAAACGGTTTTACGTAAAGACCAGAGGAAAGCTACAAGGCCAAACAGGAAGGTCATTTGGAGTTAGGTTTAAGGAACATATTTTTGGTTCGCGTTCCAGTTCTGTCTTCTGTTAGCATTTATCCGAAACGGTCGCTCAAATTCTCGTACTACATTTGGTATCACAATTTTGAACACGGAATGCAAGGATAACGTTCTTAATATCTTGGGAGATCAGGATATATTTGGTATGGTACGAAAATCTTCAAGCTAAACACTAAATTCTCAAACTGAGTTAAGACATAAATGATTTTGGCCTACTTTGATTTCTTAAATGAACAGCCTGGTTCATTTGCTCTCTTCTCCTTACCTATTCTTCCTTGATGCCTTTACTGGGTCTATTCCCCCTTTTTTATATGTTTTTTTAAATTTTCTAATATTTTTAAATTCTTTAAAGTTATTTTAATAATGTTTTTGATTCTTTAATTCTAAATTCTATGTATATAAATGGCTCATAACAGGTTCCAGATGTGTCTATCCGTATACGCTATTCACTTGAGAGTTGCTATTTTCATTATTACGTTTATTTTTGTACGGCCGGTTCCGAACAAATTTCCTTTAAGCTTACCGGAAGAAATAAAACATAGGTAATACAGCAACACAATCGTTGTATATGGAGTGATGAAATAATGGCAATACTGCCGGAACTCATAAAATGTTTTGATAATCAATTCGTGTATGACAGTCGCAGAGTTCCATCCTGGTACTGTTTACTTTATACACTGCCCGCACATCCCCCCCCCCCCCCCCCCTCCTTTTCTAGTGGGATTTATAATCTTTCGTCTCTCCCCATTTGTTCACACGTTCCAGTTTCATGTCGCATTTTTTTAGTCCATGACTATCGCTTCTTTCACCATGTCAAAAATATTAAAAGAAATGTTTTGGAGCGGACTATAAAAGTGGCCTGATCACTTACTGCAAGTATTCGGTTTCCAGACACCTTTTGTCACTTTCACATGGTGTTTGCGTAAAACTGTTTACGGACTCATTTTTTTCTTTTTATTCAGATTTGCGACTGATGATGCAATTTAAAGTTACAAAACCGATCGTGCCTTTAATAATCTTTTTACAACAGCTGTAGCGGTTCTTATTCGATGCACATTGTATGGGCTTGTAGACGTTTTAATGCTGGTTCCGGAGGTTTTTTCAGAAGCTTATAGGGAAAGTACGGAAATAACCAGACACAGATTTGAGTTACAGTTCTCCGACGGTGATTACAGTGCTTTATCATTCTATATATTTCTAACACTATCAATCTGAGGGCGATCTGCAGTGTGTGTTAACTGAAGAAAACTTCACAATCCAAGATCGCTAATAAGCATTTTATTTGATGGCCGGTTTCGGCAGAACTACGCCGTCATCATTGGATCTTATGTTGTAGAAATTTTAAAGGGTAATATCGGATGACAAGAGGCTAGCCCTGTCGGAGCCGTCATTTAACATTTCTCCGTGTCATTTTGTGATGTAAATGGATAGTTTGTAGTAAACTAGTTTCACCCTAACGAGTGAATATTTAACAAGTTTTGTATACTCACTAGGTGAGACAAGACACAACCAAGAGCAATAAGAAAATAACGTCCGTAATTTCTGAAAAGTTTCAGCATACTGCGTGTCTACATCTACATGATTACTCTGCAATTCACAATTAAGTGCCTGGCAGAGGGTTCATCAAACCATTTTCATACTACTTCTCCACCATTCCACTCTCGAATGGCGCGTGGGAAAAAGGAGCACCTAAATCTTTCCGTTCGAGCTCTGATTCCTCTTATTTTATTATGATGATCATTTCTCCCTACTTAGGTGGGCGCCAACAAAATGTTTTCGCATCCGGAAGAGAAAGTTGGTGATTGAAATTTTGTAAACAGATCTCGCCGCAAAAAAAACCGCCTCTGTTTCAGTGACTGCCACTCCAACTCGCATATCATATCAGTGACACTCTCACCCCTGATGCGCGATAACACGAAACGAGCTGCCCTTCTTTGCACTTTCTCGATGTCCTCCGTCAATCATACCTGGTAAGGATCCCATACCACGCAGCAGTTTTCCAGCAGAGGACGGACGAGTGTAATGTAGGCTGTCTCTTTAGTGGGTTTGTCGCATCTTCTAAGTGTTCTGCCAACAAATCGCAGTCTTTGTTTCGCCTTCCCCACAATATTATCTATGTAGTCTTTCCAATTTAAGTTGCTCGTGATTGTAATTCCTAGGTGTTTAGTCGAATTGACAGCCCTTAGATTTGTGCGATATATCGTATACCCAAAATTTATCGGATTTCTTTTAGTACCCATGTGGATGACCTCTCACTTTTTCTTGTTTAGGCCAATTGCCCCTTTTCGCACCATACAGAAATTCTGTCTAGATCATTTTGTAATTGGAATTGATCGTCTTACGATTTTATTAGATGGTGAATTGCAGCGTCATCTGCAAACAGTCTAAATGGGGCTGCTCAGATTATCACTTAGATCATTTATGTAAATCAGGAGCAGCAGAGGGCCTATGACACTACCTTGCGGAACGCCAGATATCACTTCTGTTCTACTCGATGATTTATCGTCTATCAGATGAAAGATTCTAACCAATTTTCGTTGATACATTTTATGATGTTGAGCCAAAATATTATATTACTCTGTAGGAATCAGTATACTCTGTAGGAATCAGCATGGGATTCGAAAAAGACGATCGTGTGAAACTCAGCTTGCGCTATTCGTCCACGAGACTCAGAGGGTCATAGACGCGGGTTCCCCGGTAGATGCCGTGTTTCTTGACTTCCGCAAGGCGTTTGATACAGTTCCCCACAGTCGTTTAATGAACAAAGGAAGAGCATATGGAGTCTCAGACCAATTGTGTGATTGGATTGAAGAATTCCTAGATAACAGAACGCAGCATGTCATTCTCAATGGAGAGAAGTCTTCCGAAGTACGAGTGATTTCAGGTGTGGCACAAGGGAGTGCCTCAGGACCGTTGCTATTCGCATTATATATAAATGACCTTGTTAATAACATCGGAAGTTCATTAAGGTTTTTTGCGGATGATGCTGTGGTATAGCGAGAGGTTGTAACAATGGAAAATTGTACTGAAATCCAGGAGGATCTGCAACGAATTGACGCATTGTGCAGGGAATGGCATTTCAATATCAATGTAGACAAGTGTAATGTGCTGCGAATACATAGAAAGAAAGATCCCTTATCATTTAGCTACAAAATAGCAGGTCAGCAACTAAAAGCAGTTAATTCCATAAATTATCTGGGAGTAGGCATTAGGAGGTATTTAAAATGGGATGATCATGTAAAGTTGATCGTCGGTAAAGCAGATGCCAGACTGAGATTCATTGGAAGAATCCTAAGGCAATGCAATCCGAAAACAAAGGAAGTAGGTTACAGTACACTGCTAGAATATTGCTCACCGGTGTGGGATCCGTACCAGATAGGTTTGATAGAAGAGATAGAGAAGGTCCATCGGAGAGCAGCGCGCTTCGTTACAGGATCATTTAGTAATCGCGAAAGCGTTACGGGAATGATAGATAAACTCCAGTGGAAGACTCTGCACGAGAGGTGCTCAGTAGCTCGGTACGGGCTTTTGTTGAAGTTTCGAGAACATACCTTCACCGAGGAGTCAAGCAGTATATTGCTCCCTCCTACGTATATCTCGCGAAGAGACCACGAGGATAAAATCAGAGAGATTAGAGCCCACACAGAGACATACTGACAGTCTTTCTTTCCACGAGCAATACGGGACTGGAATAGAAGGGAGAACCGATAAAGGTACTCAAAGTACCCTCCGCCACACACCGTCAGGTGGCTTGCGGAGTATGGATGTAGATGTAGATTATGACCACGGCCCACTGCGTGACCAAGGGCTGCCAGCTGGCGTTGAGTGCATGAGACGCGGTAAGGAAAGTATAGCAGCGGTGCAGACACAAATGAGGAATCATTCCAGCAACAATACACGTGGAAAAGGGGGAATGACACTGACAAAGTTAGGAAAAGGGCAGACTGGTAATGGCGGCAGCTGGAAAACAGCAAGGTTGGTAGGTTGTTCGTGTACCGCTGTCGTAGCCATCAGTGGAAAGTGGTTGAAAGACGACGATAATATCTTCGAGGAGGACAACTGTCCCCTTAAAAAGACCAGAATGCGCTACAGTGGTTTGGGGAGCATGATAGTGAGCTCCAGTTGCTGCCAATCACCAAACTCTCCTCGTGTGAAGCCGATGGATCGCATGTGGGACGCTAACGGGTGCCAGTTCCGCACCAGGAAATCACCGGCCCGTTATTTACGAGAACTGCGTGACCTATGTGTAGGGGGTTTTCTTACAAAACACTCGTTCGACCTATAGTTGAGTATTGCTCATCATTGTGGGATCCGTACCAGGTCGGGTTGACAGAGGAGATAGAGAAGATCCAAAGAAGAGCGGCGCCTTTCGTCACAGGGTTATTTGGTAAGCGTGGCAGCGTTACGCAGATGTTTAGCAAACTCAAGTGGCAGACTCTGCAAGAGAGGCGCTCTGCATCGCGGTGTAGCTTACTTTCCAGGTTTCGAGAGGGTGCGTTTCTGGATGAGGTGCCGAATATATTGCTTCCCCCTACTTATACCATCCGAGGAGATCACCAATGTAAAATTAGATAGATTCGAGCGCGCATGGAGGCTTTCCGGCAGTCGTTCTTCCCGCGAACCATACGGGACTGGAACAGGAATGGGAGGTAATGTCAGTGGCACGTTAAGTGCCCTCCGCCACATACTGTTGGGTGGCTTGTGGAGCATAAATGTAGATGTAGATGTAGATGTAGATGTAAACATACCTCCGGAAACCTACCAAGGACATGTCGGATCCATGACACGTAGAAATGCTGCTCTACTGCGTTCCGAAGGCGGAGCAACACACAGAGAAGCAGACAGTCATAATGTTTCGTCTTATCAGTCTATATTTGCTTACTCTGAATGTTACCACCATGGTTCGGAATCTAAATACCGAAGTGTAACGCTGCTCTCTTAGCGAATGATGACTGGACGCTGTGGTCTGACGATAAGTTAAGGTGATGAAAGCAACAGACAGAGAATAGCGAAAGGCACTGGAACTACACTTGGATTGTATTACGTGTACCTGTGTTTATACACTGACCTCCATACGTTTGGAAACACCATGCTGTTTATTACAACCGAGCAAGATGGAAGTGATGTATGTGAATTATTGGTTACAATAATGAATAGCAAGCTCAAATAACGGTTAATAATGACACGTACAGTACTGTACAGTTAATTATTGTACATATACATAAATATTGGAACATATTACGCTGCTGGCCATTAAAATTGTTACACCACGAAGATGACGTTCTACAGACGCGAAATTTAACCCACAGGAAGGAGATGCTGTGATATGCAAATGATTAGCTTTTCAGAACATTCACACAAGGTTGGCGCCAGTGGCGACACCTACAACGTGCTGACATCAGGAAAGTTTACAACTGATTTCTCATACACAAACAGCAGTTGACCGGCGTTGCCTGGTGAAACGTTGTTGTGATGCCTCGTGTAAGGAGGAGAAATGCGTACCATCACGTTTCCGACTTTGATAAAGGTCGGATTGTAGCCTATCGCGATTGCGGTTTGTCGTATCGGACATTGCTGCTCGCATTGGTCGAGATCCAATGACTCTTAGCAGAATATGGAATCGGTGGCTTCAGGAGGGTAATAAGGAACGCCGTGCTGGATCACAACGGCCTCGTATCACTAGCAGTCGAGATGACAGGCATCTTATCCGCATGGCTGTAACGGATCGTACAGCCACGTCTCGATCCCTGAGTCAACAGATGGGGACGTTTGCAAGACAACAACCATCTGCACGAACATTTCGACGACGTTTGCAGCAGCATGGACTATCAGCTCGTAGACCATGGCTGCGGTTACTCTTGACGCTGCATCACAGACAGGAGCGCCTGCGATGGTGTACTCAACGACGAACCCGGGTGCAAGAATGGCAAAACGTCATTTTTTCGGATGAATCCTGGTTCTGTTTACAGCATCATGACGGTCGCATTCGATCCCTGCGAAACCCTACATTTCAGAACGATAATGCACGACCGCACGTTACAGGTCCTGTACGGGCCTACCTGGATACAGAAAATGTTCGACTGCTGCCCTGGCCAGCACATTCTACAGATCTCTCACCAATTGAAAACTTCTGGTCAATGGTGGCCGAGCAACTGGCTCGTCACAATACGTCAGTCACTACTCTTGATGAACTGTGGTATCGTGTTGAAGCTGCATGGGCAACTGTACCTGTACACGCCATCCAAGCTCTGTTTGACTCAATGCCCAGGGGTATCAAGGCCGTTATTATGGCCCGAGGTGGTTGTTCTGGATACTGATTTCTCAGGATCTATGCACCAAAATTGCGTGAAAATGTAATTACATGTTAGTTCTAGTATAATATATTTTTCCAATGAATACCCATTTATCATCTGCCTTTCTTCTTGGTGTAGCAATTTTAATGGCCAGTAGTGTGTAGTATTGCTGCGTTTTATGTAAACCGATGTTACCTGTCCAAGCAATTCTACTAAACAGTCCAGGTGGCGCGAGTAGACCGCATGGTTATGTAGAGGTACGATGTTTACATTTCTGTTCACTTGTAGTTGCGGTTGCATAAAGGTATAACACGTCGCGAAAGTGATTGAAAATGGCCCCAAAGTGCCAGATTCCTTATGAATCACGGGTAATGATAATCGCTTTGCACCAAGAAGGCAATAGTGTCCGAGAAATAGCAAAGAAACAGATGATCCCCATTAGCAGAGTTGTCAAAACCATACACCGGCATCGAGAAACAGGCTCCTATGGAGATCGTCCTCGCTCAGTAGAACCCAGGAAAATATCAAAACGCCAGGAAAAGTATTTGGTAGTGACCAGTAAACGTAACAGATTAAAAACTGTCCGTGAATTGACTGCTGAACTAAACACAACGAGGGATACACCGGTGAGTGAGTCGACAGTGAGACGACGCCTGGCAGACAACAACCTCCGAGGTTACGTAGCAACAAGGAAACCACTGTCGCGTCCTGTTAACAAGAAGAAACGGCTTCAGTGGGCTAAGACAGCGGGGGATTGGGAAAGAGTCTTATTCACTGACGAATCCAAGTTCGATATATTTGGAAGTAAACGCCATCAATTTGTACGCAGTCCTCCCTATGAACGCTGGAATCCTCAGTGCGTAATTCCAACTGTAAAGCATGGAGGGGGTTCTGTAATGGTATGGGGATCCTTTGGAGAGAATAAAGTCGGAGAAAACAGATGGAAAACTGAACCAAAAGGATTATCATGCCATTCTCCAGCAACATGCTAAGACATCTGGTTTGCGTCTGATTGGGAAAGTCCGAACGAAACATACGTCTCGCTTCTATGTGAAGGCTCTAGTGGTTTGTAAAATATTGAACAACATGGAATGGCCGCTTTAATCCCCTGATTGTTGCCCAATCGAGCTGCTATGGGATGGATTGAACAGGAGGAACCGAAAACGGGAAATCATGAGTGGGTCACTATTGTGGGAGGTCCTTCAGCAAGAATGGAGATTAATTCCAACTGAAACCTTGGCAAAACTGGCGCAGCGCATGCCGAGAGTGTGCAAGGCAGTGATGAAAGCAAAGGGTGGCTATTTTTAGGAATCGAAAATTTAATGTTGCGTCTTCCTGTGTATTATTTGAGCTTAATAAACATTTGGGAAACAACAAAAAATGGCTCAAATGGCTCTGAGAACTATGGGACTTAACATCTGAGGCCATGAGTCCCCTAGAACTTAGAACTACTTAAACGTCACTAACCTAAGGATATCACACACATCCATGCCCGAGGTCCAGACTGAAGCACCTAGAACCACTCGGCCACAGCGGCGTTGGAAAACAAAGAAATTCATTTTTATACTGTTTTTCCTTTCCATTATTTATAATTACTAGGTGTTTCCCAACTTTTGGAGGGTAGTCTATGTTTTATCTTTAGTTGCTGTTTAAATTTTGTTCCCTTGTTTTGTATTTGTACTCGGGAAAAAGGTGATATGTCAGTGATGTTGTACTGGATGAAAATACTCTCATTAGTACTACAGTGGGTTCTATAAATTCGCTCCTGGAGGAGACTGAGAGGTCATTGTAATGCATAAAATATTAGTTCACTTTAATACTAGGATTACTTAACAACCTAAATAAAATGTTCAAACCTACCTACTTTTTTTTCTTAATTGAATTTCAATTCCCCCCGAAGGGGGCGGGCTGACAGCAGCTTAGTAAGCCTACACACTTTGTTAAAAAGATGAAGAGAATTAATAATAAAAACAGGCGATAAAATCGGAGACTTTAAGAGTAACATGGCGAAAAAAATCGTGGAACTTAAAACAAAGAAAAGAGGGATGATAAAATACATACGAAGCAGACAGGTAAAACAATAGACAGACAATAAAAAAACACGGCGACAGTCTGGTTTCTGTTCGCAGAAGATATAAAATTCACACCTAGCGACAGCATGGTTTCTGTTCGCAACACGAGAAAGAGGAACAACACTGAACAGTCACTGAAACACTGCACTAAAAAGTTGGCAAATGTGGCATACCACAGCCGAGAGTAGGTGGGGGGAAACTGAACAGATGATGGGAAAGTAAAAAAGGAGGGAAGGAGAGGAAAAGCGAAGGAGGGGAGGCGGGAAAAGTCAAACCTACCTACGTTCTGTATTTTAATTTAGAAAACCTACCTGTATCCAACTGTTCGTCTAAAATTGTGAGCCATATGTTTTTGACTATTACAGCGCCATTTATCACAAAGAGAAAAAGTGGTAAAACTAAAACTTTCATTATTTCTTTACGTACTACACGAATATGTAATAAAAATGTGGGTTCCAATTTTAAAAAACGCAGTTGATATCCGTTTGAACTATGGCAGCGCCATCTAGCGGGCCAACGGTAGCGCCATCTCGTTTCCCCCCTTCAAGCTAGACGAGTGTCGTTCTTTGTAGTTTTTTCGTTTGATGCTTATTTCGTGAGATATTTGGCGCGGTCACTATCAATGGACCACCCTACTCAAACAAAATTTGGTTTCATTCGCGTGTGGCAGCAAAACAACTTGAGAAGCTCAATGGAGGCACTAAGATGACACGAGTTCCGCCAGTGCCAACAAGCAAAAACTGCAGAAAACCTCAAAATGTGATCTAGTATCCTCGAGGGCGTACAACAGTTCCCTTGCGTTAGTAGTGCTCCATTTGTATTAGAGCGGCTGTCCACCGTGATATCGCCGTTGGAGATATGCAAGAGCGTCACATCTCGGGGTTGTTGATGGAAATCCACTAATATGCTTCTTTCACATGATGTCCCTTTTGGAAGCGCTGGTCGTAGGCTCGTCAAATCGGGATGCGGAGGTATAGCTGCAATGATGAATTTTGAAGGGCATCCTCAACTAATCTCTTTCACATAAAAGACGGAACAATTATTTAGAAAGGGATGCCATAATTATCGAATTACACTGTAGTGTTGTCACATAAGCTGCACGTCACACTTCATTCGTTACAAATCAATATCCCACTCTTCAACTGTTGGGAGACCTCACAATAACAGACCGTGCAAATATAAACACTAAGAGCGACTATACTTAACGAGAGCCAATTCCGCTCTGTTAATCACTGACGTTACCGATACCGATTGTATTTGTAATTCAAGAAATTCAACAATTACAGTAATGAGCAGGAGGTACAAAAGACACACTTTTGCTCGTGATGGCGTCCTCTTCATGACTAACTTGCCAGCTGTGACCTTAAAGCTGTGACTCGAGGCAAAGATGCGCTGCCTTGCCTTTCTGATATTAGTGCCCCAGAAATTTTATTTTACAAATATAGCTGCCTAGATCTGCCAGTAGTGCTCTCTTGCGTGGCTGTCGACAAGCCAGGTCGCCCATGTACCACGCTGGAAGTGCCATGTCGTCCGATGCTATCTTCCCTCCTTCTCTTATAGTAAGCTGGCACCGTATTGCACAACATTATGAAATAATATATACCGATTATTTGATATAAAAATGGCTCTGAGCACTATGGGACTTAACTTCTGAGGTCATCAGTTCCCTAGAACTTAGAACTAATTGAACCTAACTAACCTAAGGACATCACACACATCCATGCCCGAGACAGGATTCGAACCTGCGCCCGTAGCGGTCGCGCAGTTCCAGGCTGTAGCGCCTAGAACCGCTCGGCCACTCTGGCCGGCTATTTGATATAACTGAAGCAGGCAAGTAGAGAATGTTGTGTCCATCGACAGAAAAAAAAAAACTGTTCCAGGTTCACTCATTTTTTCCGCCAGGGGAACCATTATCTTAATCTATCGATAAGCGGATGCTCTTTAATAAGTCACATACCTGTGAAATACTGGCAGTCGATTGACAAATGGACGTGGCCAGCGGCGATGTGGGCCGGTCGGCTTCTGACTCCTTCACCCTGTCCTCTCTAAAAAATTATCTTCACAAACCGAGCTTTAAGCTGACTCGCCCCACAGCCAGACATATAAATTTCAGTATCATCTTGAAGGAAGACGAAACATACAATGCATACTGGCTAGAAGCAAGTGTAACCAGAAACACTTATTCTAAATATAAAAATTATTCGGATCCTACACCCCTAGCTCCAAACCTGGATATGCCTTGTATGGACAAACACATTAATTAAGAGCATTTATAATAACTATATACACTAAATATGTCCATATCATAATCATTAATGTTATTAATATTAAACCGACCGGTGGGCATAGGATGCTCACAATTGTAATACTGTCTGCTAAATCAGATTATCATTTTGAGGTATCTGCAAATTATACGTAAGAAAAGGTAAGAACTAACCAAAACAATTTTACTCAAAAAAGAACATCGTCCATACACTACGATGTCATGTACGGATCACAAGCTCCGATCGTAGTAAGAAAATTAATGATAAGTTGCAATACCTTTTCGAAAGCATCCACGTCGGTATGTTCTCTATGCCATATAGACCAAAATATGACTCCCCATATTGTGTTCCGAGCCACCACTCCCCGACTGCGAGACTAGTGTGTTAACCACTGCGTCTCCTCATCGGTGAAAATTAGGAAGTTCACCCGATTGATCGCATCTTCCAACGTCCAACATGATTTAGAACTTTTCTTACTTGTTTACTTACTGAATTATGTGCAAAGATATTAATATTTATTCAGGCCGGTTAGTAACACTGTTTCTAGTTCTCAAAACATAAAAGGGTTATTTTAATTTCGATCGTTTTAATTGTCAGAGTACAGCAAAAATACGGCTCGAAATATACTCTTGAAGTAAGAAGGTCTTCCTTCCTTTACCTCAACCTTGCTAGACATATTTTTGCAATTAACTCGCTATCACGGCATGTCAGCCCCTACGAAGGAAGAAATAAAAGCTCCACTAATCTTAATAGTGCTGAAACAATGAAAGAACCGACCATAGGTCCTGTATAAGACAGCGTTTTATATCTAATTGCTTGAAGGCTTTTGAACATCTTTCATTCTAGACGAAAACTCGCCAGCACTGCCACGTGTAATTACTTCTTCACCTGGCTACAGCTTTCATGAATGGTGCGTTCTTCACTTCCTACCGTCAGGACTCCTCGAGCGATTGATAATGTGTCTGAAATCGATAATTAATTGCTTGCAGTAGCTAAATTTGCATCGCGCGCTGAATATTACGAGTTAGTCACGACGAATAAAATACGCGATATTCCCAAATTTTCCGTATCAACTCGTTTCTCAGTGACAGTAATATCGAATGAACAATGTCATTATAACTGACAAATGTAGCTCGCTCACGAAACAGATTTTTGGCCATGTTTATGGCAGATAATCCATAATAACGGTGGATAACAAAATGTTTTCCACGCAGATAAACGAAATCACAGTGCAAATAATTTCATGGTTGCAATTGACATCAAATGCAATGGGAATTTGAGACGCTATGCAACGAAATAAATGAAGAAACAGACTCAGGAGCTTCGTGTTCATTTTTTATGTTTGAGAATATCTTTCGAGATAAATTACGAAAATGATAAAAACAATTAAATGATTAGCTCCACATTGTTTAGAAAGACAAGAGCAAGAAGCAGTTGGTGCTTTTCTGATACTGGAATGTGCTTTTGAGATGACGGTATAAACATTCACCTGTATAGGCTAAACCCCATTGTAGGGAAAGGAAGGAGTATGAATCTTTCACTCTGCAGCAGACCTTGCGTTGTTTTGAAACTTCCTGGCAAATTAAAATTTATCCTAGACCTGGACTCGAACAGCATACTGAATAATTCTATTCCAGCTGGCGGTTGTGACGAGTGAGAAGTTTAAAATGACATCAACTGCAGTTTACATCATGTAACACAGAAATAAATAAATAAAAATTACGTCGTTGTCTTAAAACCGGCTATACATTATGGATGAAAGGTTACTTACAGAATTAAGCAGCAGTTCCAGTTGTCAAATGTGACAGCAGAAATGAAAGAAGAAGACTGAAGTCTTAATGTTATCCGAAAGGCAAAATGAGAACCTGAACGTCGAGCCTAACCGTCTCAAAATGCTACAAATTGTCACCGAAAAATAGTGCATACAGACGAGGTAATGCTAACAAAGGAAAGTTTGGAATGTGTGGTATGTACATGAAAATTACAGTTCAATTATTACATTTCGTTATTGAATCTTATAAAACCACATGCAGCGTGCTTATAAGTCTGCTACGTTGCACCCTACGATAACATCCGCCACATCTCATCAAATATAGTAATTAATAAATATACAGTGCAGCAGTCAGCAGACCAGTTGTGTACACACGGCTGTACGTGGCGACAGTTCGGTTACTTCTGTGTTTTTATCTTGAAAATGTCTTAATAGGTGGAGTGTACATAGGAGGAGTGTACTTTGCCACTGGTTTCCTCCCACTTGACGTGTGTTAAGAGTACCGTGTGGACTGCGAGGAGTGGTTTTACAGTTTACTGATACATTCATGTTGTTGCTGACGATTACAAAATGAAAAGGTGACACAGTTTCGAAAGATATCGGAACCCCTGTCAGGTGTTTGGCGGATTCCCTAGACAGGGTGTTTGGCACTTGCCTTCCAGGCGCATTTGTCGTCTTAGGTGCAGAGCTCTATCAGATTTTTAAAGCCACTGGAGCACATCATATACTAACCACACAGTACTTTTGCTTATCTTCTTTGTTCCGTAAGTGCCCTTCAATCAAATGAACCCAGAAGAATTTAAAGGACAAATTGGAGGAGAATTTTGGCCCCATAAAAGACACAGTATATTTAATTTTCCTTTATCCATACATTGAAAGGTGGCTACACTGAGTCACAGCGCCAGAGATTGCGCCAAAGAGCATTATTCAGCCGCCTACACTGGCAGTGCTTGTTCAGAAGTTGTGGTGGTTAGTGCTTTGCTGAGAGGATGTTGATAACTGTACTGTTTGAGGCCATGTCGTCTGCAGTTGTTTTGATGGGCTAGACAGCAGATGTTGTTCGAATGGAGATGTTGTAATGATTAGAGTGTATTTTTAGTCAATATATATGAAGGTAAAAAACATTTTTTTTAAATTTCCTAACTAACAATGCCTCTTGGTCACAGGTTCAGTCAACAAAGCATCTGGCTTATGTTCATGTATTAGACTGTAATTCGTGTTTCTATGTGCAATTATAGTATTTCAGTTTTATTTAATTAATTCAGTGTAAATGGTATTTAAAATATCTTGTCTTATTGAGGAAGAACCGTGCCAGATGTGTACGTTGAATCACACTTCCACACACAGAACAGTTACACTTGTGCTTTGTTGTTCGTAGTTTTTGTTTCGTAGCTTTTATAGTTGCTGGGGACTTAATTAATTAATTGTGGTAACGAAAATTTCCTTTCATTCTTTGTTGTTATTCTATGCAGTCAGATTGCGTACTAATACTAGTCAGGGCCAACCGGTTACGAGACTGCGTAACCGGACAGGCAGCGACTAAAATTAAAATTATTTGCATTCTATTTAATTAAGCCCCCATGCAACATGTTACAGCACTTCATGTGCAATATTTGGTGGGCGTTCTATTATTCTGTCTTACTTAATGCTGGTATTTTGTTTTGGTAGAGTCACTCTGAGCAGCTTCTTGAGATGTTGCCTTGTTTATCGTTGTGACAGATGTGTTACGGATCTTAACATGCTTACTTTTGGTGCTTCGACTATTGCACTCGTTCGCTCATGGTTTTATTCTTATTTACCACCATCGAAAAAAGCTTCACTATTACGCAATATTTTATATTACCAACACCAAATAAGTGACAGTTTTATGTAAGGCTCAGAAACATAAAAATTCTCAAACATAATAAAGTTCTGAAACGTCTATTAGTAACAGAAAATACACTGATCAGCCAGAATATTATGACCACCTACCTACTACTGATATAAACGCGTCCAGGCGACAGCAGCATCACGTGGCGAGGAATGACTGCTGGTCAGACACAAGCACGGTGCATGTAGTATCTGCGAGTTTGCTGTCCGTGTGTAGGATGGGGAAGGCGCGCGATGTATTTGAGTTTGACGGAGGGCAGAATGTGTTGGCCCGGAGGCTCGGCACGAGCATTTCGTAAACTGCGCGATTTGTAGGGTGTTCGAGGAGTGCTGGGGTGAGCGTTTTCTACACGTGGCGGCAGCAAGATGAAACCACATGCAGACGTCGTGGGGTTGGGCGTCGGACATCGTAAGCTGGCCAGACTGGTAAAACAGGGCACTGTGGAATGTGTCTGAACTAGCATAAGACTTTAATACTGGACAGGGTACAATTGTGTCTGGACAGCCAGTACACCGAACACTCCTAACGATGGGCCTCTGCAGCCGACGACCAATGCGTGTGCCAGTATTAACACCACGACATCGGCAACTTCGACTGAAATGGGCACGTGACCATCGGCACTAGACGTCAGCGCAGTAGCAGAGAGTTCCACGATCTTATGTGTTGAGTCTATGACTCCTGCCTAATCGGTTCGCTAGACAAACAAACAACTAGCATTAATGAGTTTCCTTACAACAAGGAAATTACAATACTTAACTTTGCTAGATGTGTCGCAAGCGAAGGGACACGTACAAAGAAATGAGTCTTTGCAGTGTCTGCTGATCTCTAACTGACAAAAGTCTTTCCTGAACAGCTCTCGAAGTACCTAACGTTGACGCTGCTATCCAAATCCCTAATCTTGAAGCTGAAGTGGGCCGTCACCAGTCGGTCGCGGCGCATATGTCCTCGTCACACAGGGGCCACTACTGTCGCGTTGTCGTCCTGGAAGTCGCGCGGCCCCTCCCGCCAGAGATTCGAGTCCTCCCTCGGGCATGGATGTGTGTGTTGTCCTTAGCGTAAGTTAGTTTAACTAGTATGTAAGAATAGGGACCGATGACCTCGGCAGTTTGGTCCCTTAGGAAATCACACACATTTGAACATTTTTAGTCCTGGAAGGGAGGTCTGTCAGCGCGCGATTGGCTGACCTCTTCTCACTGTTTTCCCTCCTCTGTCGTTCCCGACTGGAGAGCCGGCGCTTGACTTTACGCCGTAACGTGATGAATCCCGATACCTTCAACACTATGCCGATGGCAGGGAGCGAATTCGTAGTCTTCCAGGGGTACAGCTCCTTGACACACGTACTGCAGGACGGAGACAAGGTGGTAGCGGCTCCATTATCCTCTGCAGAACATTCATGTGGGCATCCATGTGTCCAGTGGAACTCATGCAAGACACCATGACGACCATGGAGTACCGTTCACTGGTTTCAGACTACATACACCTCTTCATGACGATCATGTATCTCGGCGAAAGTGGCATCGTACCCCATGTCACATAGCCAGGAGAGTGATGCAGTGGTTCGAAGAACACATTGGCGTGTTCCAATTCATGTGGTGCCTCCCCCACCCCCCCTCTCCTCCAAATTTCCAGATTTGAAACCGATCGAAAGCATCTCGTATGTGACTGAACGTGGTATCAGAGCTCATCGCCCTCCTCGATGGAATTTATGGAAATTAGGTGTGTTGTGTGTCCAGATGTGCTCTCAGTTCCCTCCAGCGTCTTAATGAGGCCTCATTGATTCCTTGCCACGAAGCGTCGCCACTGTTATCTGTGCCAGAGGTGCACACACCGGCTGTTAGGTGGGTGGTCATAATCTTCTGACTGATCATTGCAAGTGAATAATATCTTGCGAAATGCGGAAATCCTCTCCATCGATTCCTTGTAAACAAGGAACTTAAGAACAACTACAGTATCCTAAAGGTGATTCAGTAACACCAGGACTGCGGCAGTCTGTTGTGAACGGTCTCCGGAATCTGTCAATGAACAAAGTTTCGCAGCTATTCATTCAGAAGGACAACGTTTTGTGAACAGTAATTATTACTCGACTGTGCTTCAAAGTAAACCGATACACGAGATAACAAATCACCTAATTGCTGTCTCAAAAAGTGTGATTGTCCTCCACGCCAAAATGCGTCCTCATAATGCCCAGAAACAGTGAGGCATAGTTCATAAACTGAACAGAGAGGTGTTCCAACAGATGGTGCCAACTTCGAGCTATCCTATGGTCATTTTTTCGTGCCGATCAAATGTCAAGACTTTAACTATATGGTTTAAATGGCTCTAAGCACTATGGGGGGAAACGGCCTTGCCGCAGTGGATACACCTGTTCCCGTGAGATTACCGAAGTTAAGCGCCGTCGGGCGTGGTCGGCACTTGGATGGGTGACCATCCAGGCCGCCATGCGCTGTTGCCATTTTTCGTGGTGCACTCAGCCTCGTGACGCCAGTTGAGGAGCTACTCGACCGAATAGTAGCGGCTTCGGTCAAGAATATCATCATAACGACTGGGAGAGCGGTGTGCAGAACCCACGACCCTCCTATCCGCATCCTCCACTGAGGATGACACGGCGGTCGGATGGTCCCCGTAGGCCTCTCGTGGCCTGACGACGGAGTGCTAAGCACTATGGAACTTAACATCTGAGGTCATCAGTCCCCTAGACTTAGAACTACTTAAACCTAACTAACCTAAGGACAACACACACATCCATGCCCGAGGCAGGATTCGAACCTGCGACCGTAGCAGCAGCGCGGTTCCGGACTGAAGCGCCTAGAACCGCTTGGTCACAGGGGCCGGCTTTAACTGTATCAAAGAAACTCTGCAAGTTCAATAATTCTTTACCATTAGAAACTAGACAACACAGAGTTATGAGGTAAACGTCTAACTGTTGGTGCAAGTTGAACTGTAAAATGGAGTAAGTTTCCTTGTCAATCAATAGCTTTCGTCTTCTGGCGTTACTGAATCATCTTTAGGATGTTGTAGTTGTTCCTAATTTCCGTGCTTGCAAAGAATAGGTGGAGAAAATTTCCACATTTCGCAAGACACTATTCATTTTGACTGATCAGTCAGAAGATTATGACCACGTATCTAAAAGCCAGTATATCCACCTATGGCACAGATGACAGAGGAGACGGATCGTCGTGCGAAATCGATGAGACCGTGGTAGGTCGTTGGAGGCCGTTGCTACCTCGTCTGCACACACAAGTCACCTAATTGCCGTAAATTCCAGCAAGGGGGACGATGAGCTCTGATGCCACGCTCAATCACATGCCAGATGTGAATGTTTTATTATTGGAATTTGCTCATTATCAGTTTCAGGAGATTGTTCACAACAGACTGACAGCAGGCACCCGAATTATGAGTGTTTTCTTATTGGATCAAGACTACACCGTTTTTATTTAGTTCCGTAAGTGTGCTGATGTTTCATAGGAGGCTATAAAATGGTCTAGAAAGTCTTTATCTTCCTATGAAATCTCTTGTTTGATAATTTTTGAACTTATAACTGGAACGTCAGCGATCTTGGATCGTAATATACCAAAAACCGAATAGTCCACATTGCAAATTGCGTTTATTTTTATGGTACGGTAACTGGTTTCAGTTGTACATAGATCTTCTTCAGACCGCTCATGTCCCCGTTAGTGACGCCTGGAGTCGATCTGCGGAGCTGTTGGCAGTGCAACTGCTAGAAATTGACGGCAGGTCTCACTTGCACTTACAACAGCTACGCGCACCAACTCCGCGCATCACCGATAGAGACATCGCTGGTCTGAAGCTAGTCTACGTGGGACTGAAACCGGTTACCATTCCATAAAACTAAAGCCCATTAACGATCTGCGCCGCCGGATTTTTGTTGTTCACTTGTCTGGTTTCAAAACGATGGCGGCCACGATTTTCTTTATGGACAATAGTCAACGCTTTGGAATAAAAACAGATTTTGTCAAAAGTAGACTTTATTTCACAGATGCTAAGCTAACAATACACAGATCAGCATGTAGGGGAAAGAAGGGGAAAGTGGTCAAGTTGGGAAAAGTGGCCACTGCTTATCTGATGTCTTCAGCAGTGCTGCTTCCTACAGAGCAGTGGCCAAACTAACTGTAATCGACACCCTTAGTGTTGTCAGTGACGTTGACAAAGCATTTAGGTTTTTCGATCGTTTGATGTAAGGTATGTGGTGTCACCGCCAGACACCACACTTGCTAGGTGGTAGTTTAAATCGGCCGCGGTCCATGTAGTACATGTCGGACCCGCGTGTCGCCACTGTGATCGCAGACCTAGCGCCACCACCAAGGCAGGTCTCGTGATACGAGAGTGGACTCGACCCCAGTTGTACGAGAACCAAGCTACCGCCCAGTTGTACGCGACCTAGCTATCGCCCAGTTGTACGAAGCCTTTCTCTCTCATTAGCCGAGAGACAGAATAGCCATCAGAAGTTAATGGCTACGAACTAGCAAGGAGCCATTTGTATCAGTGCCTATAGCTTACGAGTATTCAAGAGAGATGTATTCCACGAACTAAATAAAAGATAAGTAAAAAGCATCTAAATACTTTTCTTCTTATTCATTCATAAGTTTTTATGTTCCAGACTTCACGCCCGTATGCT
The DNA here is from genome assembly GCF_021461385.2 of Schistocerca piceifrons. Taxonomy (NCBI): domain Eukaryota; kingdom Metazoa; phylum Arthropoda; class Insecta; order Orthoptera; family Acrididae; genus Schistocerca; species Schistocerca piceifrons. Next base: position 139,475,180 of record NC_060144.1, read on the forward strand.
TATTGCCGTGCGTGCACTATCGGCTACAGCGTTAGTTTAGCGTGCCTTTCTTTTGGCTACTACCGTGTGGCGTAACAGTCTTGTTACGTCACTACAAGGTAAGTCACTCATATTACCTTAGTTGCTTCAGTTTTATGTAGAACAATAGGTATTTGCCATGTCACAGTTCACGCAACGCCTTTTGGCTTACAAATATAAGTCACTGTCGTTTCCTTCAGTTGTATTGTTTCGTTTTGTGTGAGCCACTGATACAGACAGGGTGTTCGATCTGAAAAACTGGCCACGCTACACGTCGGGAAAATGGGCCAAGGTGACCACTTTTCCCAACAATTCACTTTCAGTCTGTTTGTCCCAATGGGAATTAGCTAATTCCATATTTTATGCATAGTATAACAACTGAAATTAAAACTTCAGAACAGTTTTATACACAAAATTAATATCCGTTATACTCCTCTTCTGCAAGGGTTTCCAAGAGCTTCAAGATGCCAAGAAAATACATCCATAAAACAGAGCAACAAACGTGGGACCTTATTGCAATGCAAAAGGTAACTGAAGCAGTGAAGAATGATAACATGCGTTTTTCAGCAGCAGCAAAACAATTTAATATTCGAGGTAATTCGCTAAAATGAAGAGTTCTAGGGAAAAATGGAGGTGCAGTGGGCAGTAAAAAGGTTATGGGCAGCTTAAGAGTAGTGTTCAGCGAAGAACAAGAGCAAGAAATCCTTAATTAAATTTATGAAACAGAAAAGAAATTTGGAAAAACAGAGATGCAGTCGGCAGTAAAAATGTTATGGGCAGCTTAAGCGCATTGTTCAGTAAAGAACAGAAACAAGACATCCTTAATTATATTTTTGACATAGAAAAGCATTTTTTATGGAGTTACAGTGAATGACGTGCGACAAATAGTAATCCAGTTGGCGGAGCACAACAGAATGCCAGATCGTTTCAACAAAGAGTCTGAAATGGCAGACAAAGACTGGGTTGATACGATGTCGGAACTGTAAACTCTGGGCTCATGAACTGTGCTCTGGATGTGATGACGGTATGACAACTTCAAGAGCGAATTTTGTATATGACTTAATATTGTTTCTGAGCGAATAATTGTGAATGAATTACGTTGAAATAGTAACCCGTAATGAATAATTGATTTCTCTATTATATCATTAGCAATGTTGACCTTTTTGTACCAACAATATATTGCAATACTTTTCCTTCTCACTTATGTTGTACTCCTAATAATAATCAATCATGATATAAAAACTTTAAGGGCACTTATTTTTTAAAACCAAACAATCTATTTGGGAATGGTGGCACAGGTCTGGCCACTTTCCCGATTACGTAGGGATAAGTGGTCACTATGTAAGCATTCAGAAAAAGTTTATGTATCCTTTAAAATACACTCCTGGAAATTGAAATAAGAACACCGTGAATTCATTGTCCCAGGAAGGGGAAACTTTATTGACACATTCCTGGGGTCAGATACATCACATGATCACACTGACAGAACCACAGGCACATAGACACAGGCAACAGAGCATGCACAATGTCGGCACTAGTACAGTGTATATCCACCTTTCGCAGCAATGCAGGCTGCTATTCTCCCATGGAGACGATCGTAGAGATGCTGGATGTAGTCCTGTGGAACGGCTTGCCATGCCATTTCCACCTGGCGCCTCAGTTGGACCAGCGTTCGTGCTGGACGTGCAGACCGCGTGAGACGACGCTTCATCCAGTCCCAAACATGCTCAATGGGGGACAGATCCGGAGATCTTGCTGGCCAGGGTAGTTGACTTACACCTTCTAGAGCACGTTGGGTGGCACGGGATACATGCGGACGTGCATTGTCCTGTTGGAACAGCAAGTTTCCTTGCCGGTCTAGGAATGGTAGAACGATGGGTTCGATGACGGTTTGGATGTACCGTGCACTATTCAGTGTCCCCTCGACGATCACCAGTGGTGTACGGCCAGTGTAGGAGATCGCTCCCCACACCATGATGCCGGGTGTTGGCCCTGTGTGCCTCGGTCGTATGCAGTCCTGATTGTGGTGCTCACCTGCACGGCGCCAAACACGCATACGACCATCATTGGCACCAAGGCAGAAGCGACTCTCATCGCTGAAGACGACACGTCTCCATTCGTCCCTCCATTCACGCCTGTCACGACACCACTGGAGGCGGGCTGCACGATGTTGGGGCGTGAGCGGAAGACGGCCTAACGGTGTGCGGGACCGTAGCCCAGCTTCATGGAGACGGTTGCGAATGGTCCTCGCCGATACCCCAGGAGCAACAGTGTCCCTAATTTGCTGGGAAGTGGCGGTGCGGTCCCCTACGGCACTGCGTAGGATCCTACGGTCTAGGCGTGCATCCGTGCGTCGCTGCGGTCCGGTCCCAGGTCGACGGGCACGTGCACCTTCCGCCGACCACTGGCGACAACATCGATGTACTGTGGAGACCTCACGCCCCACGTGTTGAGCAATTCGGCGGTACGTCCACCCGGCCTCCCGCATGCCCACTATACGCCCTCGCTCAAAGTCCGTCAACTGCACATACGGTTCACGTCCACGCTGTCGCGGCATGCTACCAGTGTTAAAGACTGCGATGGAGCTCCGTATGCCACGGCAAACTGGCTGACACTGACGGCGGCGGTGCACAAATGCTGCGCAGCTAGCGCCATTCGACGGCCAACACCGCGGTTCCTGGTGTGTCCGCTGTGCCGTGCGTGTGATCATTGCTTGTACAGCCCTCTCGCAGTGTCCGGAGCAAGTATGGTGGGTCTGACACACCGGTGTCAATGTGTTCTTTCCATTTCCAGGAGTGTATATTCTTACCTTAACTATAAAATTTGGTGTGATACCTTACAGTGTGTAGAGTCGAGATGTATATACCACAAACTTTAGTTAATAGTCGTAGTTTCATGAAAATTCAATTTCACCTGGAAAGGCCACTTTACCCGACCCTCCTCTATCTAGATCTTTGTACTTTTATCTGCGCAAAATGTCCTTCATGCGATTTGCAGCGTTGTTCAAGTTACTATGTGTTTACCTAAAAGAAAATATTGAACTCGCTTATTTGTCAGCATGATCTAAGATATTGTCACCAAAAGATAGGAAAACGTTTCAGTAGATGGCGTTAACATATGCACGTCTGTTTCGTTCGATCTCTCGCCGCCAACCCGGATTCCATCTAAAGTAGAATTGCGTCATAATTTATGAGTGAAAAGAGAGTTTACGTACCGTCAGTGTTACGCTAGCTGGTATGGAAGTGCTCTTTGTAATCATTTGGTGGATCTTGAGTTAGCTAGAAGACAATGCGGTTAGCATCTAAAGATGAAAACAAGCGCTTTCCGCCTAAAATTAATAAGATTAAAAGTTGAGGCCAGCCTGGGGCCAACGAGAAATCCGGGCCCTGGCATACGCCACAGTGCCTCACACAACTGGTCATGCTATCCATTCGCCTACTCTGCGTGTGTAAAGTTCGTTACTGTGATTAAAATTGTTGCCATAATGATTTTTCACCTGGTAATTAATGTTTTAATGCAGCTATCTAAATGAACTGAAATTCATTTATATACAGTCTTTGACTTACATTTGAAAGCGTGTAGCTAAATTGCTTGATGGCGTGCATCGTCTGCGATAGCGTAATTGCTCTGATACGTGATGTAACCAATATAATGCACTCCAAACTGTTGCAGTCCTTGCATATTAAGTATAAATGTGTAACGGGCGTATTTCTGATTCTTCAGTGATCCTGCAATAGCCTCCCCACTTAATATTGTTCGAGGAAGACACAACCATGTAGTGAAAAGTGGAAGAGCAGGAGGAGGAGGAGAAAGGGGAACGGATCTAAGCCCAAATAACTGAAAAACTAAGAAACGTGTATTTGATAGTCCCCACACACTCTAGTTGGCAGTGCATATGCACTGACGACACGTGCATATGCCAGACAGAAGAAGCTAGGAGTAGAGAAGAGATAGTTGAAGCCCACCCGGGGGCAACGAGATATAAGGCGTCTGTGGCTTACATCACAGAGTGTGACACTACAGGCCTTAGCAATTGCAGCGACCATCTCCGGAAGGGGGCGAGTTACTACTTGAGACCATTCAATATTTCGTAGCTGCTCGTTGAAATAGACTCACCTTCTCGATAACATATGACAAAATTAAGGAGTTTTGGGTTCCTTTTCATTTACATACTAATTTTCCACCGCCTAGCGCTTGCGATGTTTTATGACAGACAAGGTAACTAATGTGACGTCAATATTTCGTTGCGGGGCACATATTTTCCGTGGGCCCCGAGCCAGCCGAGGTGACGTGATTCAGGTCACCACGAAGCGAAACACCAAGCACGTGGAAGTAATAAACGCTACGACCCCGAGTCGTTGCATATCAGAGTTTGAGAAGAAGGGAAAATGCATACAAATAAGATTTATAAGTTGTTAAACAAAATTAAGGAAGTTCAATATCTTAACTGTAGTGACAGGAGAGATCACGTTAATTAAATCATTAATTAGACACGAAGAAAGTATAGGAGCAGAAGTTACAATCGAAGATAAGGTGGAAAGAATGAAGACATATGTCAGTAACTAGGGAGATAGCGACGAGAGGGACGAGGCACAAGAAGCATGGGAGAGAAAGATGAAGAGCTTAGGAAGGAAGATAGAGGAAATGAGCACTGAACGTAGGAAGAAGGGTATTAAAGAGGAAAATGAAGAGGATGTTAATAGTGAAAGGGGAGAGGACTTGGGTAAAATGGAAGAGGACGAAGCAGAGTAAGAAGGAAGAGAAGAGATAACAAAAGAGGGTTTAGAAGAGATGATGGGAGAAGGGAGAAGGAGAATGTGAAAGTGAGGAGGATTTAGGTCAGGAGGTGGAGGACAAGAGGTTCGAGAAGCACAGTAATTTGGAAAATGCGGAGGAAGAAGAATTTGAATGAATGGTCGGATTAGTGGAAAACTATGCCAGTTAGAAGGAGATAGTAATCTTCAAAGTTCCACAAAAGGAGTCGACAGAAGGTGAAGATTTACCATTGTTTGCCATAAGATCAAACTTGTCAAAAAATATGGATGAAGACGAAAGAAAAGTGGATTATTGAGTCAGTTAAGTACCAGGCAGGGTACCAGTGGACGTACTGAAGGCAACCATTAAAAATCAGTTGGATAAACTACCAAACAAAGAATTACAATGCTGTACACAAATGAAGAAGTGGAACAATGTGTGTTAGGAGATGACAAGAAGAATGAGGAATCAAATGGTACTTTGCAGCATCTAATAGAAATCAGAATCGGTAAAACGATGGTAGCTCTTACTGAGAGGAACAGTACATTCACAGCAATGTCTGATATACTGTTTCGATACCTTATGAAGAAGTATAAAGCAATAACAAAACTATTTACTAAATCTGTACACTCGTATGTGACTATCATCTGACAGACTTTGAAATGAAAAAAGATTTTTCAATACTGACAAAAGTTGATATTGATGTTTTGGTTGCAATGGACACATTGAACAGATACGAAACGGAATCAGATGGAGGATGGTCACATGTGGGATATATAACAGACGTTCAAATTGAAAGAATACCTTTTCATAGGGTCACATAGAGAGAAAAGGCACAAATGTGTCGATTAAAACTGAAAGAGTGTGAGTGATATGATATTGGGAAGCCAGAATCGAAACACAACGAGACAGCCACTCACAAAGAGGAACAGCTAGAGCAAAGAACAGAAAAAATAAGCCGCACTGAAAATATTACCACCGATGAACTCAATGAACTGAGGTTCTTTCTTAAATACGAACAAGAATTTTTGGATCTTCCTGGAATAATAAGAAAACGAATGCGAGCTTAAGGTAAAACCTCATCAGCCATTTGTTGAAAGAGCTTCCCGTATACCCTTGGCCAAAAGAACGGCGACAGAAGAACTTAGAAAAATGGAGAAGTAGGATGAAATTGAAAGAGCAAGATGGGGATCACTATGAGTCAAGGCAGATATCTTAGCAAAATCATTGAAATGGAAACCGGTAGGCCAGGAAACAAATTGTACAAAAGTCTGAAGTGGTGCAGTATATGACTAGTCTCGATTTGACGTATGGGTACTGTCAAGTATCACTGGTGACATAGAGCCGGGCGTGTACAGGTTTCTATTTTAATGGAAAATGTCACCATCACACAGTTGTGCCATTTGGAATCAGTTTACCTATTTTTCAGCATTCATCAGATCCTCAGAAACAACCTTGGGATACAAGTTAAGTTACCTTGATTAGCTTACCTTTTTATAATAGCACTTTAAGGTGTATGACCCACGTTAGTTTTGATACCGCAAAATCGGAATTTCTAAGGGAGAGAATCAAGTTTTTGGGACATCACATTTGGCAAAAAGGAAGTGAAATCGGTCCAAAAAAGATAAAAGCTAGCAAGGAAGCACCTCCTCCGAAAGACAAATGGCAGATAAAAATCACTGTTACAAATATGGGAATTTCACCGCTGGTCCATACCATACAATCCAACTTTAGCAACGCCATGTAGGAATAACAGCATTTGGATACCTGAATGTCAGCAAGCATTTTAATGGATTAAAGAAACGTCAGTTAATACCTTTATTTTGTATTGCCCTAATCATAATGTACCATTTTGTTTCGTCCCAGACACGAGCGGCCATGGAATAGGACGCCACATATATCAGGAAATCGAGGAGAATGGGAAGAAACAATAGGAGATCATAGCCTCCACCAACTGTCGCCTAGTGAACAGTGGAAAGAAATGTAGAATTATTGAGACAGAAATTCTAGTAATTATTTGGAGTTTAGATAGGTTCACCTGCTAAGTTCGGAGAAATCATAATTTAGACATCGTAGATCAAAAGCACTGATGTACCTGAAGGTATGCTGTTTGTTACATGGAAGATTTATCAGATGGTCATTTTTACTGCAGATATCTGATATCGATATTAAATAGGTATATAAAACGAGAGCACTCGTGATACTGGATGCACTTTCCACAATGTCTACAGATACATAATAGAAAGATAACATACTAAATGTCACAAGAAAATTCAAATTTATGTATAGCAAAGGAATTCCACTGGACGCTGATGTTAGAAGAATTTTTAAGAAGCTACACCTATTGAAATGAGTGGATATTGACTTGAGAATGATACGAGAGAGAATTTAGCAAAAATTAGTGAAACACTATCTCATTCATCGGTGGATCTTGTTAAAGGAGAAGAAGGGCGAAAGAATTTGTAGGCCTAAGATATTTGTGAATAAATTAAATGTCTACAAGCACTTCAGTCACGGTTATTATGGGAGCACTGAAGCGCTTAGGAAAACTGCATGAATCCGTCATTTTGAGCGGAATGAGGAAGAGGACAAAGCAGGTGAGCAATACTTGCAACTGATGTGCATAAGTGACAACCCTGAATAAACCCATTCAAGGAAATATCCAGAGTATTTCAGGACAGGAAGAGTTAGAGCTGCCGGTTGTAGACTTGTTCAGTCTCCTCCCTAGAACCATAAGAGGCAGTCGATTTATTTTTGTTATCTTTATCATATTCACCAAATTTATAAAACTGTACCGAATCATCAGAGCTAATGGGAAAACAGTAATGGCAAATGTTGACCGATATGTAGATGATGTGGACACTCTCAAAACGATTTAGTCTCACAATGGGCCGTAATTCGTATCAGAAGAATGGAAGGATAAGTTAATTGTGCTTGGTATCAAAATAATACATGCTACACCCCGCCACCCGGCAAATAATACATCCGAAACTTCCTGGCAGATTAAAACTGTGTGCCCGACCGAGACTCCAACTCGGGACCTTTACCTTTCGCGGGCAAGTGCTCTACCAACTGAGCTACCGAAGCACGACTCACGCCCGGTACTCACAGCTTTACTTCTGCCAGTATCTCGTCTCCCACCTTCCAAACTTTACAGAAGCTCTCCTGCGAACCTTGCAGAACTAGCACTCCTGACAGAAAGGATATTGCGGAGACATGGCTTAGCCGCAGCCTGGGGGATGTTTCCAGAATGAGATTTTCACTCTGCAGCGGAGTGTGCGCTGATATGAAACTTCCTGGCAGATTAAAGCTGTATGTCCGACCGAGACTCGAACTCTGGACCTTCGCCTTTCGCGGGCAAGTGCTCTACCAACTGAGCTACCGAAGCACGACTCACGCCCCGTACTCACAGCTTTACTTCTGCCAGTATCTCGTCTCCCACCTTCCAAACTTTACAGAAGCTCTCCTGCGAACCTTGCAGAACTAGCACTCCTGAAGGAATGGATATTGCGGAGACATGGCTTAGCCACAGCCTGGGGGTTGTTTCCAGAATGAGATTTTCACTCTGCAGCGGAGTGTGCGCTGATACGAAACTTCCTGGTCGGTCGGGCACACAGTTTTAATCTGCCACGAAGTTTCATATCAGCGCACACTCCGCTGCAGAGTGAAAATCTCATTCTGGAATACATCCGAACGTTGTATGAAAGAGATATTACGCCGTTTCAGAACCTTCTGTTTGTATATACATACTACTTGGAGAAAATATGTCCAAATGTTTGATGAAGTAGTTCACAGATAGGCTCCCAGATACTTGTATGGTCGGGCGTGAGTACAGAGTAAATTGTGGAAAATTAATTAGTTAATGGAAAGAAAATGGAAGTGAGCGTTTGGCGACATTGGTCGGGAGGCCCCTTGTGGGGCAGGTCCGGCCGCCTTGGTGCAGGTCTTATTACATTCGACGCCACGTTGGGCGACCTGCACTCCGGATGGAGATGAAATGATGATGAAAGCAACGCAACACCCCAGTCCCTGAGCGGAGAATATCCCCGACCCACCCGGGAATCGAACCCGGGCCCGTAGGACGGCAATCCGTCACCCGACCGCTTCTTTTTTTTAAATCTCACTTTGTTTGTTTTTTAGTTCTTTGCAACTGCTCGGGGCGGACGTCGCAAGACACCCGTTTCAGTTCGTTGTTGATCCATTAACTCAGTTTTTCTATTACAGAGGGCAGTGTAATGACACATTCCGACGTAGAGACCTATAGTACCATAAAGGTTGCGCCAAAGATTAAATTGAGAGGGATGTAGAATATAATCTCTGTAATGTTCATATTGGATTTTCTTTTGTTTCATACTCCAAGAAGGAGTTAAGATACACTTTCTATTGTTACCTTGTAGGGGATGGACGTAATTTTTGGTGTGTGCGGAAAGGCAGCCATCTTTTTAGTATTTATGGTTTGTGCGACGAGCAGAGCAAGTCTTATTGTCTTGTGAATGAAAAATAGTGAAAAGTATCTAAGTTTTATGAGAATTATTTAAAGCGACGTAGCATTGTATTCCTTGGTTTCCACCGTCTTCGTGAAGTAAACCGATGCCGACTTTGGAAGATACACACGGTCAACAAAGAGAAGAACATCGATGGCGACTAATGAATTAATATTGTGGCAGGAGGACTAATTCTACGTCTAAGGTGAGAACTCTGATTAAATCAACAATGACGTAGAATTCAAAATGTAATTAATCGGAATTGTAAATTATATTATAGGCAAATTTCACGCAGCACTGAATTTGTCCGCATTCTAGCCGGTCAATACAGTCCGTTAAAAAGTCTTTCAAAAATTCTGAAGTTACAGTTCCATATCCATAATTTTTTCTCTTTTCAAAAAAAAACAATAAATTAAATTTTTTTATTTATTTCGCCACAGCAGCTAACCCTCTGACCGAACACGCTGAGCTACCGTGCCGCCACCACTCGGCTATTGGGGCCGATTTAATGGAAAGAAGAACAGATGCACAACTGTTGGAAAGACGAGAAGTTGGAAGATCCCACTGACAGTATATTGTAACGTAGAACACTTTGATTTACAAGGAATGACGGTTATAGCTCCGAGCCTTCTGAATAACGGTTGCTTCACTGTTATTGCAATAATTTTCTGATACTTCTAAAAGAAGAATTCATTCAAAAGATCGATACAGAAAAGGAAATCAGAAATGGGGAAGACCAAAGAAGATTAGACGAATTACAGGTGAGGAGATTTATTTCAAGATCATTTTCTGCACCACGAGAAAGAAGAATAAGAAGAAAAGGAAAAAGCCGAAGATACATTGAAGAATCGGGAACCACAGCCAGTAACGTTAAGAGAACGCGATTGCGTCATGATTTCTTCGGCAGTAAACAGAATTATTTTGTGTTACGCGAGACAGAAAGTCGACGGTGAACTTTACTATTTTATGAACTGTACTAAGAGTGAAGACCAACGGAATTTGTTCTGTGTATTTAACTGTGAATTGTCTTCAACAGTTGCTAGATATTGTGGGAGTGTAAACTGCCGATCATTTAATTTGAGTGAAGTTAATAAGAGGACAACCTGTCATTTAAAACTTAGTCACGCAGACGTCATTATTTAAAGAGTAAAATCCGTGTCTGCTAATTTTACTATCCCGACATTTCCCGTGCTGCATTGAACTTGGAAACAGTTTAATATTTTTACAGCTTATCTAGTCATAGCGCAACTCGCCGGAGCTGCTGCTGGAATTTCATTTGAAATTTTGTAATTAATTTGCTGATTGGCGAGATAGCTACCGCAATTTTGCTGTGGTCCACAGGTCTCCTAGGAACAGCAACATCGTGACAGCAGCAAAGAACTTCCACCACAGTAGGACATCACAAGGTGAGCCTTATCTGTGCTACACAGATTATCGTCCAGCCTGCATCTTTGTAGCTACAACGTGCAAAACGGCAAATTTCGATAAACTATGAAATTAAAGAGGATAAGGCAGGATAGCAATGTTATCATTTCCTTAAGAAAATAATTAACAGTATTTCAGAGAAAAACAGCAATAGTATTCTCTCTTGCGATCGTAGGCTATAATTAAAACTATATGCCCAATGAAATGGTAAATATTAGACAGATTACGATGAGTGTTGGGTCGTATGGGGAATGTAGCAACTGCCACGCGCTTGTATGTAAGTACAAAGCCCATCCCAGATCTTGGAGTCGAGAAGATTAAAACTAAAATGAGAGAGAGAGCCTGTATGTAATACAACTGTGTGATCTTGTACTATGATAGACTAACAAGATTCAAGACGACTGTGTTTCTGAACGAAAGGAGCTTAAAGTTTGAACTTTGTGTGAAACGTAACAGAAGATATCATTGTTATCGTTCACTACAGTAAGTGGATACCTGTACGGTGATAGCTTAACATGCTTCGCCCATACATATGCGATCTATATTTACAATAGTCGACATCTTGCTACTTCGTTCGCTCTGAATATCTTACGCAATACCAGACGGCTAATGCACATGTCAGTAGAGAATTCGTGTTTACTTCCCTTTGCGTAACAGTTACATCAAACATAACTGAGGTATTGTTCATACACATTTACAACATCAAATATTTAACTGAAATATTGCAATAGACCTTGTGATATATATTGGTATCTATTGTTTTGTAAGAGTGCGGGCGGATGAGTGTGTTGCCTTGCTATTATCACTTAGGTGTAAGAGGAAAGCGAGCCACAGGACTATTTCTGGAATTTATTTTGTCAGATTTGAAGCATTCTGTGTTAAGCTGAGTCCTACAGAGAAGCGTGGTTGGTCAAGTTAAATTTGGTTAGAAAGCTGTTGTTGCGACCACGTTGTGTACTAGAGTATAAAGTACTTATGACAACACAGTAAACTCTCGCTGTCGGAGCATTATAGACGGTGGGGAGTGAGCGTATTGCGCACGTTCATACTTATCTTTTACAGTAGCAAGTATTATGGTTTACATCAGACAACTAATACCTAATTAAAATTTAAAGAAACAGCCTTAACTAATCCAATAACCGTAGTATCAGTGATCATAAGTCAGTGGTTGCATCAATGACTACAAGTGTAATAAGAAATGCCAAGAAAGGAAGGAAAATATATTTGCTTAACAAGAGTGATAGGGCACAAATCGCAGAATATCTGAGTGACCACCATCAAACGTTCATTTCTGAGGAAGAGGATGTGGAACAAAAATGGAAAAAATTCAGAAACATCGTCCAGTACGCCTTAGATAAGTTCGTACCGACTAAGGTCCAAAGCGAGGGGAAAGATCCACCGTGGTATAACAATCATGTACGAAAGGTACTACGGAAACAAAGAAAGCTTCACCATAGGTTTAAGAGTAGTCGAATCCTAGCTGATAAGGAAAAGCTGAACGAAGCAAAAAAGAGCGTAAAGAGAGCAATGAGAGAAGCATTCAACGAATTCGAACATAAAACATTGGCAAACAATCTAAACAAGAACCCTAAAAAGTTTTGGTCATATGTAAAATCGGTAAGCGGATCTAAATCCCCTATTCAGTCACTCGTTGACCACGATGGCACCGAAACAGAGGACGACCGAAGAAAGGCAGAAATACTGAATTCAGTGTTCCGAAACTGTTTCACTGCGGAAAATCGTAACACGGTCCCTGACTTCAGCCGTCGCACGGACGCCAAAATGGAAAATATTGAAATAAACGATATCGGAATTGAAAAACAACTGCTATCACTTAGTAGCGGAAAAGCATCTGGACCAGACGAGATACCCTTAAGATTCTACAGTGATTATGCTAAAGAACTTGCCCCCTTTCTATCAGCAATTTATCGTAGATCGCTGGAAGAACGTAAAGTACCTAGCGACTGGAAGAAAGCGCAGGTCGTTCCCATTTTCAAGAAGGGTCATAAATCAGATGCGAATAATTATAGGCCTATTTCGCTTACGTCAATCTGTTGTAGAATAATGGAACATGTTTTGTGTTCTCGTATTATGACGTTCTTAGATAATACAAATCTCCTTCATCACAACCAACATGGATTCCGCAAACAGAGATCATGTGAAACGCAGCTCGCCCTATTTGCCCAAGAAATTCACAGTGCCGTAGACACTGGCGAGCAGATTGATGCCGTATTCCTGGACTTCAGGAAGGCATTTGATACGGTTCCGCACTTACGTTTAGTGAAAAAAATACGAGCTTACGGAATATCGGACCAGGTTTGTGATTGGATTCAGGATTTCCTAGAAGAAAGAACACAACATGTCATTCTTAACGGTTCAAAATCTGCAGATGTAGAGGTAATTTCGGGAGTACCGCAGGGAAGCGTGATAGGACCTTTATTGTTTACAATATACATAAATGACTTAGTTGACAACATCGGTAGCTCCGTGAGGCTATTTGCAGATGACACGGTTGTCTACAAGAAAGTAGCAACATCAGAAGACTCGTACGTACTCCAGGAGGACCTGCAGAGGATTAATGCATGGTGCGACAGCTGGCAGCTTTCCCTAAACGTAGATAAATGTAATATAATGCGCATACATAGGGGCAGAAATCCATTCCAGTACGATTATGCCATAGGTGGTAAATCATTGGAAGCGGTAACGACCGTAAAATACTTAGGAGTTACTATCCGGAGCGATCTGAAGTGGAATGATCACATAAAACAAATAGTGGGAAAAGCAGGCGCCAGGTTGAGATTCATAGGAAGAATTCTAAGAAAATGTGACTCATCGACGAAAGAAGTAGCTTACAAAACGCTTGTTCGTCCGATTCTTGAGTATTGCTCATCAGTATGGGACCCTTACCAGGTTGGATTAATAGAAGAGATAGACATGATCCAGCGAAAAGCAGCGCGATTCGTCATGGGGACATTTAGTCAGCGCGAGAGCGTTACGGAGATGCTGAACAAGCTCCAGTGGCGGACACTTCAAGAAAGGCGTTACGCAATACGGAGAGGTTTATTATCGAAATTACGAGAGAGCACATTCCGGGAAGAGATGGGCAACATATTACTACCGCCCACATATATCTCGTGTAATGATCACAACGAAAAGATCCGAGAAATTAGAGCAAATACGGAGACTTACAAGCAGTCGTTCTTCCCACGCACAATTCGTGAATGGAACAGGGAAGGGGGGATCAGATAGTGGTACAATAAGTACCCTCCGCCACACACCGTAAGGTGGCTCGCGGAGTATAGATGTAGATGTAGATGTAGATGTAGTGACACTGATAGCACGGATTAATCAGAATAGTCAAAAAATGTAAGTTAGGACCGTTTTAAATATGTGGATTAGTTTAATAAAGTAGTCGCATACGAAGCCTATTATGTTACCATGAAGTGTGTGTACTCCTGGCTTGCAATAAGTGTTAGTATAATTTGACGTGTACTTAAAACAGAGAGATAGAAGTACATACAGGGGTCATTCACACTTATTTACAGATGTAAATGTATTTAATCTGTATTAGAAAGTTGCAAGAAATTTTAACGCCGTGTCAGAATACCGCGATATGCATAGTCGAAATTTAGCTGAAATACCACTAAGTGATGTTAAGAGAAAAAGATACTCCAGTCAACTGGTGTGAGCCAGTTCCGTTAACTGTACGTGTAATCGCTCTTTTATGCATGAAATTCAGCGATAAATGTAATTACATCACAGCTTAGAACACCAACTAGGAAGTGTTTTTCCGATATTTGTTTTATCATTAAGATATTGTAGAAGACTTAGTTGGACAATAAACTATTTCGTTTGGAAATATTTCGCTTGAGCCGGCCAGAGTGGCCGTGCGGTTCTAGGCACTCAGTACGGAACCGAGCGACCGCTACGGTCGCAGGTTCGAATCCTGTCTCGGGCATGGATGTGTGTGATGTCTTTAGGTTAGTTGAGTTTAATTAGTTCTAAGTTCTAGGTGACTGATGACCTCAGAAGTTAACTCGCATAGCGCTCAGAGCCATTTGAACCATTTTTCGCTTGTACTTTAGTGTGAGGACATATTATAAGGACGCTCAAGTCCGTGGCAGAAGCAGCAGTTATGTGAGAACTACGCGGAAGAACGAGTATCAGGAAAATTGAAGATTTGGCAGATTGCATTTGAAAGGCTGCATGTGGATGATATATCAGGGGGTAACAATGAAACTGTTTGAAAATCTACTTAAAATGGCGCGAAAGAAAGGAAAATACCTGTTAATGTCCGGTCATTAGCGAAGGAGTGAACGCTCTGTTTGGGGAAAGAAACTAGCTGTGCCTTTTTCAAGGGAACAACCGCAATATATGCCAGAAAGTTAGAATAACCACGGAAGATCCTAAATCTACTAGAAAGTTGGACTCACTGAAGATTCCGCAGCAACAGGCTAACGCTCTAAATATCGTTCTTGTGAAACGCAGCTACCTGTACATTCTCGCGAAGTAACAATCGACAAGAGTCATTAAACTGATTGCACGTTTTTTGATTTCCGGAAGGCTTTTGACACCGTTTCTTACGAGCGACTTCTGATCAAATAGAGTGTCTACGTAGTATCGTCTAAAGGCCTCGTACAACCTAGGCCAACGAATGACAGCCAACCGCTTCGTTGGCCGAGATTTGCCGAGTATGTAAGGGCGGCAAATCGAAGCCAACGAATCGGTTGGCGGTTCGGTCTGCTGGCGGTAACATCAAAGAGTCGGCGGTTGGCTTTATGACCCCTCTCGTAGTACGGATTCTAGGTCGTGCGTTCGTTGGTTCAGTAGCGATTTTCTACGTCTCTAGAATGTGTGTGTACTTAAGTTTCTCAGGACATTCAAAGGAGCACTTAGTAAGTTTCATTGACAGGTTTCTATCTTTAATTTAACAAGAGCATCATAAGAAACTCCGGAATTTACAATTTAAAGTACAGTAATTTGCTGCTAAACTGAAGAGTGAAACCAGTCAATAAAAATACTGAGTGCGACTTGTGATTTACCTGAAAAGCTTAATATCAACTGTCGCTGAAGAGCTGATAAACGTGCTTTAGGGCAGTCCGGGTGCAACGCGAGGATCCATGAATACAAGGCAATTAAGACGCGCTCCAAAAGTTGCTTCAGGAAACTAAAAGTTTCTACGAAGGCAACTGCAATTTGACGTATGGGGACGACCATATAAGCCATTGACTGAAAAGTTTAACGAACCTGCTGCCATGTCCGAAATTCGAAAAGAGAGTGGCACAATGACGGCTGGGTGGGGAGAGTCAGCAGTACATCTACTAACCGTCCTAATTTCTGATGATACCGCCAACACAGATACTGAAACACACGCACAACTTAGAAGAGAAGTGGATCTCGAATACGACAATTAGATGTTGGTGACAAATTTCACTCAATAAGAAGTTGCTATAGTAATTTCCAAGCGGATGGCGGTTACTCCAAGGTCGTGGGGATGGGAGGTCCACTGATAATGCCATATCTGAGAGCATTATTAAACGAGGCGTTGCATATGTGTAGGATTCCGGCCATATAGGAAACAGCTAGACCAGTAGTGATTAAAAAGGAAAAGGATAAAGACACGGCATCGCCGAGAAGCTATGACCTACTTGCTTATTAAACGTCTTGGCCAAACTTCAATATCGTCTGATCTGTGACCGGTTGCAGGCACACAGGGAGCTATTGGGTCTAAATCAGTGTCAGTATGGATTGAGAAAAGGGAAGTGTATAGACGATGCGGTTAACAGAGCTCTTCATGCCGCAAAAAATTCGACAGCGAAATATGCAAGCGCGCTCATGATTGACATCGCAGGCACATTCCATAATCTTTGGTGGCCTGCGATGTTTGAAGGCCTCCAAGATTCCGGTGTCCCCAAATATCTGTCTGAGAACTTTTTAGATTCTTGTAGCGGACGTAGTATCCAGTGGATTGTGGGGCACGGCAAGGTAATCAGGAAAGGGTGTCCTAAAGGCTCATTAAGTGGTTCATTATTCAGGATATTGCACACGTGTCACATCTGATAGGGGGTGCAGACGCTAATGAGGGTGTTTGTGCATAGGCAGGTGGCATCCTAGTAGTTGTGTCTGCAGACTCCAGGGCTAGACCTGAGGAAAAGACGAATGATATGTTTGCTCAGATGCAGCATTGGCGCAGGGCAACAAACTGACTATAGTTGTTCATACAGCAGCATACATACTTCTGAAGGGAAGACTTCATGTTACCAGAAATCCTGGACGGAATCCGTGTAAAATGCAGCACTGTTTACAGATATTAGGCATTCCTCTAGACGAGAAAAAAAGCTTAGGAGAACATGTAAAATTTCTTACTCAGAAAGTAGTTAAAATTCTGCATAAGTCTGCCGTGCTGGCACTGCTGACTAAGTATTACGATTGCACGTGGTGCGGTCATACAACGAAGCTATCTTCAGCGCCTTTGTGGGCTTCGCTGACAGCGTCTAGGCGCATTGCCTTCGACTAGGCAGCTACCAAACAATACTGAGACGAAGTCAGCGGAGCGTACCTCTGAGGCATGAAGGCGCCTTATACACTAAACCTGTCGAAAGATTACTAGTGGGTCTCGGGATATGTCCGACGTGTATCGTCGTACGTCACAGGAGAGATTTGTATTAGTTGGGGCCTGGACAAAATGATCGTGTGTACGAAATCATAGGAACTCCTATTACTGATAAACCACATTTAGGAACCTGGAAATTAGATGAATAGCAGTCTGATTGGAACTCTAGAAGCGTTGCAAGGCGGATTTACTACACATTTCTGACCATCAGGGACAGAATCAAACTGCGCGAAATCGCCCGTACTCGAAGTATGGTGCACCTATTAACAAAAAAATGGCTCTGAGCACTATGGCATCTGTGGTCATCAGTCCCCTAGAACTTAGAACCACTTAAACCTAACTAACCTAAGGACATCATACACACCCATGCCCGAGGCAGGACTCGAACCTGCGACCGTAGCAGCAGCGCGGCTCCAGACTGAAGCGCCTAGAACCGCACGGCCACACCGGCCGACACCTATTAACAGGTCACGGTCCATATCCCATACATTTGTATGGAGTGGGAAGTGAATGTGGAGAGGAAAGCTCGGTTGATCATGCCGTTTTCAGTTGTCACTTTTGTCAGGTAGAGAGAGACTGCAGACAGTTTGACTGCTATCTGGAAACAATTGTAAGTGATCAAAACTTTTGGATGAAAGTTATGATGATTGCACACACAATATCTGAAAGGTAGTTGCTTGACTTTCAGTCTATAAGATCAAGTGGCCCACCTGAATACGAAAATGTAGTCAATAGATGACAAGAAGCATTTCCTCCATTATAGATAGTGAAAGGCACATTTAAATTTAATTAAGAGAAACTTATATGTGTATGTTTCTCTTTTAGATAACGATAGGATGTTAGGCAGCATAAATTGAATTGGGAGAAATAATAAACACTTTTTTTAAAAAAGTAAAGAAAGACGAAAAGAAAGAACGGTACAGCAACACACACTGGGATGCGTAGACTCGATGATTACCGAGGCACGCACACACCAATGTGGACAATGTAGAATACTGCAGCAACAAGTAGAAGTTTAGACAAAGTTGTAGTTAGTCGGCAAACCTCGAGTTATTCTGAGGCCAGTAACGTATCTAGTATTGTAAGTTGGAAATCATTCTCTTGGAACTGGAGTTAATTCCTTTAATTTTATGTTTTTTTCCTGAATCTTGTTTTAAATTTTATCTTTTATTTCCTGGAACCGCGCGGCTGCTACGGTCGCAGGTTCGAATCCTGCCTCGGGCATGGATGTGTGTGATGT
Source organism: Schistocerca piceifrons (assembly GCF_021461385.2). NCBI lineage: Eukaryota > Metazoa > Arthropoda > Insecta > Orthoptera > Acrididae > Schistocerca > Schistocerca piceifrons. Next base: position 139,493,715 of record NC_060144.1, read on the forward strand.
CCTTAGGTTAGTTAGGTTTAAGTAGTTCTAAGTTCTAGGGGACTGATGACCTTAGAAGTTAAGTCCCATAGTGCTCAGAGCCATTTTTATCTTTTATTTCTACATTAATATTACAAAAGGTCGCTGTTAACATAATTTATTACAATATACAAAATATAATTCACTGTAGGTCACCATTATTTTTGAATATATATGACTCGTTTAGAGTTTCTAGATAACAGGTAAAAAATTCGTGTCAATAAACTGAAAACTGCAAAAGAATTGTTTTCCCTACAGGCGACGTCTGCTCTCACTAAGGATGTGTATTTATTATGTTTCAAAACAGTACAGTATAGAGTGGAATAAGAAGAGAACATTAGCGCTGATGGAGGTTTATAGAGAAGGGGAATGTTTATGAACCCCTTCGAACTGCTGTTATAAAAGCAAGCTGAAAAGATTAGACCCTTGGAGGCAAATAACTCAGCTATTAGAAGGTGATATGCACGATGTGAAAAACAAAATAGTTCTTCTATTGACACCTTTTTGGCCGCGAACGACAAAGAGAAACAAACAACACCGGAACTGATTACTAACTTCCTGCTGCAGGCACAGCCATCCTAACAGAGGTGTTGTCTTTCTAAGTTCTAGGGCGTACACAATTCAGTAACAATTCGAAACCTGTAGCTTACATTAGAGAAAAAATCATGAAGCAAGTCATACATCAAATGGTTCAAATGGCTCTGAACACTATGGGACTTAACATCTTAGGTCATCAGTTCCTTAGAACTTAGAACTACTTAAACCTAACTAACCTAAGGACATCACACACATCCATGCCCGAGGCAGGATTCGAACCTGCGACCGTAGCAGTCCCGCGGTTCCGGACTGCAGCGCCTAGAACCGCACGGCCACCGCGGCCGGCAAGTCATATATCGTTTCAGCTTTAAGACGGACATTAATTTTGCCCAATCACAGTGCTCCCTAACTTCTTCTGCTTTTTCTGATTATCAGCTTCTTGCACTAAAATACATGCTGCACATGCGACGACTGCTAAATCCTCTTCTTCCCTCATAATATCGGCCAGTGAACTTGTAATTAAAACGCTACTTCGTAACAATAATAAAACGTAAGCAACGTCGTGAAGTTATCAGAGCCAACTGTGATTCCACATGGCCGAATACCTTGTCCCCAAGCCGTTCGTGTGGTGTTGATCAGAAGCCGAACACCATTGCATTGGTGACAAACGTTCGACCGAATCCAGTCTCCGTCGTTCGTTGGCCTTCGTTGGCCTAGTGCGCCGTCAGTTGTGCGACAGGATTCGTGATTTCCTGTCACACAACTGACGGAAAGTCATCGAGTAAAACTGAAATGTTATCTGACGTTCCCCAAGAAGCGTTAGAGGCACTCTGCTGTTCCTCATCTATATAAACGATTTAGGACTCAATCGGAGCAGTCATCTTAGACTGTTTGCGGATGATGCTGTCATTTACCGTCTTGTAAAGTCAACAGATGATCAAAACCAATTGCAAACTGATTCAAACAAGGTATAAGGATGACACAAAAAGTGTCATTTGACTCTAAATAATGAAAAGTGTGAAGTCATCCACATGAATGCTAAAAGGAATCCGCTAAATTTCGGTTACACAATAAATAACGTAAATCTAAGGCTGTGAATTGAAATAAACAGTTAGGACTACGATTACAAATAACTTGAAATTGAATAATCACATAGATAATGTTCTGGGGAAAGCAAACCAAAGACTGGTATTTATTGGCAGAACACTTAGAAAATACAATAGGTCTACCAAAGAGACTGTCTACCCTACGCGGTTCCGTCTCTTCTGGACTACTGCTGCGCATTGTGGGATCCGCATCAGATAGGATTGACAGTGGGCGTCTAAAAAGTTCAGAGAAGGGCAGCTCGTTTTGTATTATCGGGAAATAGAGGAGAGAGTGCCATAGACATGATATGCTAATTGGGGTGCGAAGGTGTCTTCTCATGAAATTTCCGTCACCATCCTTCTTCTACGAATGCGAAAATATCTTGTAGGTGCTCACCTGTATAAGAAGAAGTAATCATCATGATAAAATAAGAGAAAACATAGCTCCCACGGAAAGATTTAAAGAGTTCGTTTTTCCCTTGGTTTTCGGCAGTGGAACAGTAGAGCAATAGCTTTAGGTGGTTCGACGAATCCTCTACCAGGCACTTAACGGTGGATTGCTGAATAATGACGTAGATGTAAATCATTGGGCAGACAATAGACAGTTGGCGTTTTAGTTTACTGGAACTTCGGGACTGGCGAAGTGTTCTGGATGTCTGAAGAGGGGTGTACACCTTGCAGTCGTAAGTAAATTTGTTTGGTGATGCAGTCATCATCATCATTTATATTTTCAGGTTAGATATCTTTACCTGTTTCGAAGCCAAGCATTTTAAAACTAAACTCACCATCTTCTTCGTGGTCGTCCTGTCCTTCTTATCCACTTGGGTCTGAAGTCACAGGTTCCGCTAGATATCCGGCTTTGATCTATACGTAATAATAGATGGTCGTGCCATTCCTTTATGTACTGTTGGATCTTTTCTACTATTCCCAGAAGATGGCCCTCCTCTGTTACCTAACTGTTCAGCTTACGATCTTCAAGTCTGTATGCCGGCCCGACAAAGTCTCATTTCAGGCACTTCATTTCTCTGTAACTATTTGGTCGTTAAAGCCCATACTTCGGATCCATACAGCAGTAACGGTACAGTCACATTATTATAGACTTTAAGTACTGTCTCTATCTTGATTTCGTTCAGGAGCGTTCTCTTTATCTTACCTAACATCTGTAATTTTTCAGCACCATTATCATTGGCATAAGAGATATCACAGTCCTGGTAGTTGAATAAGTGGGCTTCTTCCAATATGTTAGTCTCTATTATGATTTTAAATGTAAGGTGATATTTTACACGAAAGACCCTAACTTAAATCTTCTTTGCGGATACCATTAAATTATATTTGTTTTGCCACTGTATGTATCCAATAGTATCACTTGGTTATCTGCAAAAAAAGAGTGACTGAAACACTGTCCATCTCGGTTATGTTTTACGAATTATCGACAATACCATTTACATATATGTTAAATTGTGTCGGTGATAAAGGACTGCTTTGTCTGACTCTTTGTTTGATTCTTCTCATTCCTATACTAATGAATGAGCAAACACGTATCTTGACATTGTTATTAACACACAACCTCGCAACTGACCATGTGAAATCCCGAGGAATGCCATATTCTCCTAAAATTCCCTATTGGGGCGAAGGCCTTTTCATAATCCACAGAAGTTATATACGTCGGGAGATAAAATTCCCTACGCTTCTCTGTTGCTTGGTTTGTAAACAAAACGCAATCCATGCATGATCTTCCCTCTCTAATAGCAATTTGTTCTTCTACCACAAAAATCTCTGTTAAGGAATTTAATCTTCTGGAAAGTATTTTGGTATATATGTTATACCCAGAGTTAAGTAGGCTTACATCTCTGTAGTTATTCCACCCATTGGTCATACAGCGTTTATAAGAAAATGAAAATACGAATTAATTTGCCATGTAAAGCAATCAGTGGTTGAGTAATGTAGCTCACTGATAATGTTCTCTACCTTGAACTTTTCCAAAGAAGTATAACTTCTTGAAATAACGTTCTCAGCGACTGCGATTGCGCAGAAGCTATGAGCGTAAAACGGTCAATGGATGACATACAGAAGATACTAGTGGAAACACGAGGTGAGCAGTGCAGATGGACATCTGGTTACCCCCTGGTGCTATACGTGTATATTGCTACCTGCAGTACGGGAAGCAGCACAATTAAATTTGCGGGACAAAAGCGTTTGTTTACAAAGCCCTCTTTGGGCAAGCAGCGCAAACAACAAACGTTGATTCGTTGCCGTTTAGCTTCACTCGCTGACATATTAACCATCGGTCTCTCTTGAAGTATAATTAGAGTGCCCTTGGTGGTATATAGGCCCGTGCATGGCTTTGTCAACTGCACGATTCAGAGCTCTGCAGCGCTTGCTATTGGTGACTAATTTCCAGAGTAGACTGATACGAAACCACGGATATTTGTTAAGAAAAACTTGTGTCAGAAGTTTAATTGTAGATCATGATTTGGCTACCAGTTATATTATTTGAAGAATATATCATCCATAAGCACTGTTTACATCGAGTCCTCATCTGATTAGTTACTGTATGTGTGCCTGTTTCCGCGGCTGATCGCAGATGTAAGGGCATCTGTGTGGTACCGGTAGCTAAGAATGCTAATTTATTTCTTGTTTTATCAGTCCACGGACAACGTTAGCTTGTCTGATGTATCTGCACTCAATGAGCCTGAAGAATAATGTTCAAAAATAGTGGCTTTCGGTCAGCTTACAAATACCATGCATTTTAAAACGAATGGATGTTGCTATGTTTACAGTCAAAGTGATAATCACTGACTGACGCTAATCCTTCAAATTTCTCACGTGCGCAAATGCGACCATAATTGCAGGGACACTATGTACCCCTAAATTACGACTCCCCTATTACGAAATGCTCTGGTGCCCGCATCTCGTGGTCGTGCGGTAGCGTTCTCGCTTCCCACGCCCGGGTTCCCGGGTTCGATTCCCGGCGGGGTCAGGGATTGTCTCTACCTCGTGATGGCTGGGTGTTGTGTGCTGTCCTTAGGTTAGTTAGGTTTAAGTAGTTCTAAGTTCTAGGGAACTTATGACCACAGCAGTTGAGTCCCATAGTGCTCAGAGCCATTTTTTTGAAATGCTGTGGCATATTTTCACCAGGGAATTTGGCGTATCGCTGGGGAACTAAAAATACCTGAAATATCTTCCACACAAATAAATCTTCTACTTCTTTTTGCTCTTCAATTTACAGACTATGCTTACAATCTCTTCCGTCTTCACCGAAGTCATATGTGCGTCGGTTGTCCTGCATGTATCTTTCCTATGGGTTTCTGTTCTATTCACTGTTTTATTTTGGAGCGTATTTGACATTTCCCTTTGAAGGCCATTACTTACGTTTTTTTACTGCAACTTTTAGGTGATAGTTCTTATACATCTGACTCAGGAAAATTTTGCAAGCTGGAGGTGATTTTCAGCCTTCTGAATAGTAATTTGGCCATCGGAAAAGAACTGGTTGAGGACGATACGGTGTTTGGTCTGCCCCGATTGGCCGTAACGGCGAATCTTTCCTTTCCACCGAAAAAAAAACAGCAGATTATCTATGTGTGTGTGTGTGTGTGTGTGTGTCCTGGTATTAACCTGACACCTTGTTTGACTTCCCGTTTTAACTGTCTACCAATACCGCCTAATATATATTGAATACGGTAAGTAATAGCTGCCTTCTCGTAATGCGTAAAGCGCGGCTTGCTAGTTGTCGAGACATGAAGGTGCAACAAACCCGCATCGAATCGTTGCGATAGATTGACAATCGTGAGATCGTGCACCGGCGAGACTGTGTGTGGTTTTTAGACGGTTTTCCACGCTTGTTATGCAAATGCTGGGCTGGTCCCTGCGGCGGGGCGGGTTGTAACTTCCCATCCCTAACATTCAGTCACCTATTTCGACAGGCTTTTTGTTGTCTACCTCTTCTCTCTGCTTTCGTAGATACTCACTCAACCTATGAGAAGGAACACTGAAGAAACAGTGACTGAATACCTACCAAGCAAAGGCCGCAAAACTGAAGCGTGGAAGCAGCAACGGTAAGTTTCTAAATTTCGTGCGGTCGGGGTAGTGAAACAAACTTGTTTGAAAATATTTTAAAAGATCTATTAAATAGGCTTAGTTGCCTCCAAAACAAGTAGAAAAATGGCTTTCAAGTTCATAATGACTGTCAGACTATTACTGGTGTAACTAGGGTACAGTATTAACTACACAGTTTCACACGGAAGTTTCCCAGTCCGACCCGAATAATTTTCACGTTCTCTACTGTCACTGAACCACAGCTATTCACGATTTAGTACATCAAATCGCTCCGGGTCATCTTAAAAAGAAATGGTCCAAAATGGTCCGAGGCTTTCACAAAACACGCCACGCGAAGTTTTAAGTACGACAAGGAAGTCCACACCAAAATAACTTCCAAGCAAATCCTCTTAAGATTTCCAGATTTTCACTATTGTTGTTGTTGTTGTGGTCTTCAGTCCTGAGACTGGTTTGATGCAGCTCTCCATGCTACTCTATCCTGTGCAAGCTTCTTCACCTCCCAGTAACTACTGCAACCTACATCCTTCTGAATCTGCTTAGTGTATTCATCTCTTGGTCTCCCTCTATGATTTTTACCCTCCACGCTGCCCTCCAATACTAAATTGGTGATCCCTTGATGCCACAGAACATGTCCTACCAACCGATCCCTTCTTCTAGTCAAGTTGTGCCACAAATTTCTCTTCTCCCCAACCCTATTCAATACCTCCTCATTAGTTATGTGATCTACCCATCTAATCTTAAGCATTCTTCTGTAGCACCACATTTTGAAAGCTTCTATTCTATTCTTGTCCAAACTACTTATCGTCCATGTTTCACTTCCATACATGGCTACACTCCATACAAATACTTTCAGAAACGACTTCCTGACACTTAAATCAATACTCGATGTTAACAAATTTCTCTTCTTCAGAAACGCTTTCCTTGCCATTGCCAGTCTACATTTTATATCCTCTCTACTTCGACCACCATCAGTTATTTTGCTCCCCAAATAGCAGAACTCCTTTACTACTTTAAGTGTCTCATTTCCTAATCTAATTCCCTCAGCATCACCCGACTTAATTCGACTACATTCCATTATCCTTGTTTTGCTTTTGTTGATGTTCATCTTATATCGTCCTTTCAAGACACTATCCATTCCGTTCAACTGCTCTTCCAAGTCCTTTGCTGTCTCTGACTGAATTACAATGTCATCGGCGAACCTCAAAGTTTTTATTTCTTCTCCATGGATTTTAATACGTACTCCGAATTTTTCTTTTGTTTCCTTCACTGCTTGCTCAATATATAGATTGACTAACATCGGGGAGAGGCTGCAACCCTGTCTCACTCCCTTCTCAACCACTGCTTCCCTTTCATGTCCCTCGATTCTTATAACTGCCATCTGGTTTCTGTACAAATTGTAAATAGCCTTTCGCTCCCTGTATTTTACCCCTGCCACCTCCAGAATTTGAAAGAGAGTATTCCAGTCAACATTATCAAAAACCTTCTCCAAGTCTACAAATTCACTGTAATGCTCAAAACTAAAGTTCCATTGTAAATACGATAAAAGAATAGAAAAAGTGAAAGATGTTCATCTTAACAAAAATGTGAGCGGCTCGGCTGCACATGGATCTGCGCAATAAGACAGCTGCCGAGCGACTCCTAGGGACACAGGACTGTATTACAGAGCACTACGTAATGCGCGGGATACGCTAAATCCCTATCGGCTGACGGTTTATGCAGCCAATCAGAAAATCTCGAATACTGCTATTATCGTGATAATTCCTTAGTCATCCCATGGCATTACAGAGAGCAATTTATAAAAGAAATCCTAAATTTACTAGAAAATTTAATTTCAATAAAATTAGACGTGACTTATCCCCAGAAATGGAATACTAATTGATTTAATATTTAACTTCTAAAAAAAATAATTAAGTTGTGATGTGTATGTAAAATGAGTCGTTCAACATCATCCTGGTTTGTCGTGCAAATAATCCGTGGGACATGAAACTGACTAACTTTGTGCAAAGGTATGCACACTAGGACAAACGTCACACGATTCACGATTGCACGAGAAATTTTCCACGCACACATTTTGCACAGTTTTTAATACAAAAGTGAACACACTTTACGTATGCTATCCAAACACTCTCCCACTCTATCCACATAATTCACACGAAGAACATAATTAAATAATAATTTTGAAGTAGATAGTATTACGTGAGTGGTCTACTGATATTATAAATATATACTTTACAATCCCTAGCTCAATTTTGTAATAACAAAAAACTTATTATGTATTTAGGAAAAATTTTATATCTCGAAAAATATTGAAGAGTTCGAAGTGATTGTTTTACTGTTTACCTGTATTACCAATACAGGACGTATATAGAGTACGAAAAAATCGTATAAATACTACTTCTCTAGACTTAAAAAAAAAAAGCAAACTGCTCTCTCTCCCGGCCACATGGCAAAACACAATACAAGATCACTCACTTCACTGCAAGGGGTAAAGATTCTGATTCAGATAAGACGATGCACAAACAGTTAAAATACGATAACAGGCAGATCAAAGGTTGCACAATTCATAGACAGATGGCGCACACGTCTTGCCTCTTTTAAAGTTATTTGCCCGTGACGGAATGCAAAAGTACTAACAATTTTATTATGGTTTACACGGCTGTAACCAAAAATGCGTGAACCCTAACTGTGATGAAAACTGTAGGACAGTAAGAGCGTTTCTTGCTAAGCCCTTTGATATACTATTAACAACATTAGTTCTCACGTTGACTTTGTTATGCGTTTAATGACGATTAATATGTTACATTTTTATATGCTGATCCATACTTGGAATCTATGCACTGACTAACTATTTTACCGAGACGCTAGGAACTTTATGTACACACTAAGAACGCGTCTACCTAAAAAATAGACTACAAAAATGTCATTTCAGTGACAAGTTTACGATCTGACAATCAGAATTAAGGTTTCTTTTCTGTAATAATCAGTAAGTATTTTCCTTCCTGTTGATAGTAAGTTAGAGTGTGTAGTCTACTTTCCTCCAAATTGTACCCTGAAACATCCCAAAATTTTCAGACTTCTAGCTCAAATAGGCTTTCGTGCATGAAATAAATTATCCGAAAATTTAACTCTCGGGAAATTCAGTTCAGAGTTATATCTGAGCTATGACTCACCTATGTTGTTCCCAACATACTGCAGTTGTATAAACGTATTGGCTTTACATGCTACTCATCTTCTCTTTTCCTTTTATTGTTTCTCCTGGTTATTCTGCCTCAAGGATCCAATTCTTAGCTTCGGCCATTCTCATGGAATCAATTGCCAACACTGTCTCATATTAAATCCAGAATATGTTCCTCACAACTCTAGAAGTTTACAACTGCTGACTGTCCCAAATTAAAGCAAATTACAGACGTAATAAAATATCAGCAACACCAGCTGCAGGAAAGTTTATAAGGAAAGAAACGCTCGAAAATTAAGGATATACATGGGAAAACATATAAGAGCGTCCCAAAGCGCATCTTCTAACAGGGTTGTCAACTTGCTAAACAGTTCTACTGTGTATGTCTCTCGAACACGAGTGGCCCATTAAGTTGATTTTTATACAACGAAGGGCAACGAAACGGGGAGTAGAATATTGTTATTAGAATACGACAGACAATACGATAACCGGTCACAACGTATCTCAGTGGTTTACAGGAAGTCGAGGTGAACATTTTGACATGGTATACTTGTGGTCTGTCATGTCGGGAAACCACCTCAAATTGTCGTACAAAATCCTTGTAAGCTACAGCGCATGCGCGTTGGACGAGATTTTTTACATTTTCTCGGTCTCTTCGGGCAAACCACAGTAGTGTAAATCAGTATAAGAGCACGGATATTTGTAGGAAAATTGACATTGTCGGTAGGTATGAGATCCAGTATACTGACAAATGCAGTCAAATGATATCGCATTAGAAGTCAGTAGTGAGATACATAACAAGACATCAATGATTCAGGTGGCGGAGGGTGGAATTCAGTACAAAGGCAGTTGTCTCTACGTGGTGTTAGTGTGTGCTTACGTGGCTTTACTGCAGGCAGGAAGCAGACCTTTAGTGACAGTGCGTCTTGTGTACATAAACAACAATTGTGACAATGCTACGCGGAAAAAGTGAAAATTGGCGAGTACAATGAAATGAGACACGCTAATTGACAAATCGCCAGTACGTTGAAAAGCTCAAGCACAGTGACTGAATTTCGTTGTATTGGGTACTGACGTAAAATATCGGTTGGTTAGAAAATTATTTGAGGCATCGAAACGATTCCTTTTGAGCAAAGCAAGGGCCATCAACCTTTATTCTTCTTAACCTATTGCTGATTTACAGATGTGTACGACAAATTCTGTCAAATGACAGACATCTTGCATTCAAGGAACGGTTGCAGAAACCTGCTCTAACATCCAAACATGTATACGCTGGGTTGAAGTTTTCTGTAAAACGTATGTCATGGATTTGAGAATGGGATAAAGTGATCTTGAGCAATGGGAAGAAGTTTAATTTAGATGGGTCGGATGGATGTCGATATTATTGGCATGATATGAGAACAGAGCAGCAGGTAAGAATGAGCAGAACTTTTGGGAGTGGAAACGTTATGATTTAGACATTCTTCTAAAGGTAAATCACGCATTGCTTGTTTTGTATCCCGCCTGGAAGGCGGTGCGTGGGTCTGCTCCTGTAAACTGAAGGGTAGGCCGAATGTAGGAAGCGAGTAGGAGCAGGAAAAAGGTGAAATGCTTCGGTACTGCGTATAGGTTAAAACTCTTTTACTGGGGTATGAACATATACAACTGATATTATTACTTAACTTCGCGTACAGAAGAGCACGTAGGTGCGAAGCTGTTCATCAGTCAAATCCAACATCGGCTTGAAATTACAAAGGCAAAATCGGTAGTGGCTCGCCCACTATGAAATAGAAAGAATGTTGTTTGGCCGTCTACTCGGAATCAAATGGGCTGAATCTGGAGCGGCGGTCGTAGAGCTGCACAGCGCCGGCTAGAGGGCGCTGCTGTCGGTGTCGTAGTCGTAGTGCGAAGCTAAGAACTTTTTCCTTCGCCCTGGTATCATAGCTATCGATATCACAGCTTGGCTGAAGACTGCGATGAACTCTAACATGTACTTCGAGATACTATAGACAGAAATGATTGGAATCTATGAGGCCTTAGGCAACGAAAGTCTAATATTTCAACAAAATAATGTGTCTGTGCATATTACTGCTGCCACGGAAAGTTGTTTGAAGAGAAAGATATCGATGTCTTGGCCTGGCCTGCACGTATCCTGGATATAAACCGCTTGGAAAACCGTTGGGGGAAAACCTTTAATACATGTTTATCGCGATCGAAGGCGATTTGAGGCCGCATCTGAGCTGTTAAGGGCTGTTCGAGAAGAGTGGGCGACAATTTCGCTGCAAGAACTGCAAACCATAAGAAAATTAATGCCGAAAAGAAAATACTAAGAATGGAGGCTGGACAAGGTAATAACAATGCAATAGCACAACAGCACAGTGAGCGCCTTTACACCAGTTTGCATCCACGAAATGCAAACGCCTCACACACACACACACACACACACACACACACACACACACACCCACACATACACACCGTCTCCCACACCCCCACCTCCCCGCCCACATTCGATCAGGATTTTAGTTAGCGTAATTAATAAAAAAGGAGACTTTTTGAACGTCATGCAAAAATTGATATCTTTACAATTAGATCCAGAGTTAACCCTTACAATGACTTTAGTTTCGTAGTAAAAAGACCAAATAATCTGAATGGTTTAATTGTGAATATTTTGCTGATAACGTACACAAATTTGCGAGGAAAAGTTACAAATAGTTCAACTTTACAAAAAAATGTTCAAATGTGTGTGAAATCTTATGGGACTTAACTGCTAAGGTCATCAGTCCCTAAGCTTACACACTACTTAACCTAAATTATCCTAAGGACAAACACACACACCCACGCCCGAGGGAGGACACGAACCTCCGCTGGGACCAGCCGAACAGTCCATGACTGCAGCGCCTGAGACCGCTCGGCTAATCCCGCGCAGCTTCAATTTTACACTTTTTTTTTTTTTTTAATTTCACGACTAGGCCGGTTGGGTAAAAGCCCAGTCATTGGACATTAAGAATGGTCTAATATGGGAAATAATTCATGTAATCGCAAATTACTGTACAGTGGTAGGAGGTAGCATCCTGAACAACGTACTAGAAATCCTAACCACGTCTGGGGATGAGAGTAGAGAGAGATGTAATGGGGATGCATTTGAACTGCATGAATAGCATGAAAACCGCGACTTCTAGCGAACACATTTCCAGTGCACAAATACACTACTCTCTACGACAAGAAAAAGACATATCGCGAAGGAATTATCCGAATGGGACGGAATCCGGTAGATCGATGTACATGTACGACAAACAAGTATTACAACTTCAGAAACTTTGAATGATTTGTTCAAGAGAAGGCGCTTCAGAAACTGAGCAAGTCAACAACGCCTTGGTCCACCTCTGGCTCGTATGCAGGGGGTTATTCCCTTGGCATTGATTGATGAAGTTTTCAGTTGTCCTCCTGGTGGATACCGTGCCAATTTGTACACAACTGGTGTCTTACATCGTCAAAATCTCGAGCTGGTTGGATGGCCCTGCCCATATTGATCGAAACATTCTCATATGGGAAGAGACCTGCCGAACGTGTCTGGCGATTTCCGGTGATTAAGGGTAGCAGTGTGATACTGGTGTGCAAGACTCACACTCCCCCTTCGCTGTCGAACTTACTTGGAGTAGATTCGCCGATATTCTTTCAGGATAGCCGGCTGCGGTATTCGGCCCAGCTTCTTCTCCGAAGAATAGATGCTACTCTGGAGGTATTTTCTATACATTTAAATAACTTGGTACACTTGACTCGCAAGTCGCCGAAGTGGCGTCAACTAATAAGGACTTGCAATACGGCGGCCGAGCTTCCCCGCATGGGGCCTCCCGGCCAACAATGCCATACGATCATTTCATGCTTGGTACACTTGAGAATACTTTGAACCCAATCTCACTGTATTTACATAACACATAATAATTTTCATACACTGAAACATTTCCCGTAAGCTCGACACCTTCCGGTCCTACAGAAGCTATTACTATCATCCTTCTATAAATACAGTCTATAAATCTCTCCAAGTTTAACAAGACAACTGTCCAGACTTTACGACAGTTAGTGAGAGAAGTGAATGAATAAAACTCCCTTCTTTTCTTTCAACAACCTTAAAATGTTCACACAGCAATGTTTTACGTCGCTCAGAGTACGACGCGTTTATTCCATGAGCGGGACGTGTGACTTCTTAGGCGGGTTCGGCGACTACCTGCTGGCGCCGATCCGTTCTGGCGGTACACGTCCACCCTGCACACACATAATTGTGGGACAGTAGCCATAGTTATATTTTACCACACTTATCCCTAAAATAACGTGTGTTCGAGACGGTGGAATTACGAGTGTCTCTATAATTTACCCCAAAATTCTCGAGGCACTACACTTTCTGGCCAAGGTAGAGTTTGGCAAGCAGAAAAACAAACAGTAGAGTCTCGCCATGTGCGGATGGGCAATATGTTGCTGAAATGTAAGCCCAGGATGGCTTGCAATCAAGTGCAACGAAACGGCGAGTAGAATATCGTCGACGAATCCGTTGTGTTGTAAGAGTGCCGCAGATGAGAGCCAAAGGGATCCTTCTTTGAAGTGAAATGGCACCCCAGACTTATCTCTCCTGGTTATCGGGCCGTATGGAGGGTGACAATAAGGTTGGTATACCACCGCCGTCCGGGATATCATCGGTCTGGAATATTATTGGCTTGAGTAGAATTGTCTTCCCGCTTCGAACTGAGCCACAATGACCTGCGAAGACGTGTCTGGAAACGCCACAGGTAGCGGTGGGATACCAGTCTGATTGTCGCCCACCATGTTGCCCGACAAACAGGAGTGATGGCTGTGGTGCCACTTCCTTTCTTATCAGGACTCCTTCGTTTTTCATCCGCGGCACCAATCAGCACAGCGATACGTCGACGGTATTCTACGCCCCGTTATGTTTCCCTGTAAGCAAGCAATCGTGGCCTTACATTTCAGAAAGATAAGCCCCGCCCACACACGGCGAGAGTTTGAGAATTTGTACTGTTTGTCTTCGTGCTTGTCGAATGCTACCTTGGCCTTCAAGGTCGCCGGATCTCTCCCCAGTTGAGGACCTATGGAGCGTTATGGGCAGACCCTCCACCTGCCTCGAAATTATGATCGAAAGGTATAGTTGTAAAGGATTTGGCAATATATCCCTCAGGGGGTCATCCAACAACTGTATCAGTCAATGCGAAGTCGAATAACTGCTTGCATAAGCGCTGGAGGTGGACCAATGCGTTATTGGCTTGCTCAGTTTATGAAGCTCGTAGTCTCAAACATATGATCGAATTTTTCTGAGATTGCAATCATTTGTTTGTACATGTGCATTTTATCTACATATTTTCGTCCCGTTCAGATAATTTCTTCGTGGTGCATTTTTTTTCTCTTAGAGTCGTACATAAAAGGTCTTATTCATTTTTTCACTAGGACTAATGGTTTCCCGAAGACAGCGAGAGAATGTTGAAAATCTCGCGTGACGCATATGCGCTGTAGCTTAGGTGGTTTTTGTAGGCCAGTTAGAGATAGTTTCCTGACTTGATAGGCTACAAGTCTCTTTTATCAAATTGTTCGCCTCGAATTCCTCTAAGCTACTGTAGTACGTTTTAAGCAGTTATGATTTACACTCTGTATTGTAAACTTGTTTAGAGACACACACTTGAGTCATCTTCACGGTGGGTAGACAAACAGCGTTTACGTTCCTCATTGCTGTCCAAGCTACGTCTCACTTTCGTCTCTAATGACCTCGTCGTCGACGGGAAGTTATAAACTTATCTTCCTTCCCTTCTATTCCTACGTCTCCGAAATCTTCACTGGACTGGTTTTCACACCCGCTGGGGCGGATTAACGGGTGTCAGGTCATGGGATGAGTGTAAGAGCAGGGCAATAAAGTAGGTAATTTTAAATTAACAACAGTCTCAGTTGCAATGTTTACCTGGGTTTCAGTTGGAATAACCCAACCTCCTTCACAATAAAAGGAACTACAATTTGTCCATAATGGACAACGTCAAAAACTAAAAACTATAAGATAGTAATAAATCGTCATATTGCAATAACTTATCTCGGAAACAGCCTCGGCCCCACTTCGCGACCGCAGTACGGCAGCAACGGATGTTGTACTGAAACTGGTTATAGCCTCGAGGGCGCATGCGCGATGGTGTGTCATGCGTACTTGTTAACACTGGTACCAACACGTATTCGTAAACTTAAAATTTTTATGAATAACCAGGTGCGGCTAACGAAATTGACGTATACGTTATCCTGTAAGGAACAAAGATATATCGACTGACTTAACATCTGTAATAATTTGTTGGACGTTAAAAGTGAATGGAGCAATGCGTCTACTATTTTAAGCCAACCTAGCAAATTCGGGCTAATCATCGAACTTGCTCTACACATTTGCTGGCGTAGACGTCTCGTACAAATATGTCTGTACATACTTTTCTTGTTCGCTTTGAAGAAAGACAGTGGCTTTCTATCCCTCTCTCTTATCTATACTGCACTACCTAGAAGAGCAAAAACATTTAATTTCATTCTCTATTATATATCACCTTTAGATATTTATAGCGCCACAATAAGCTCCGAAATACGACGTCTTGTGCATTTTGAATGTGCTCCTTTTCATTTATATACAATACACAATAGTTTGGCAATGTGTTTACACATGCCAGTCGCTTGGCGACGCTGCAGTAGCGAAGTTGCAGAAAAATGGTGAGAGTTTAGTGATTCACTGCCTGTGATTTGATGTGGCCATGCAGTAGCGAAGTTGCAGAAAAATGGTGGCAGTTTAGTGATTCATTGTCTGTGATTTGATGTGGCCATGAAGGGGTCGGCTTCATGTCAGTCGTCGGTATGCAACTGGTGAGTGCGTGCTGGCCAGCCGGCAGCTCTGTCGTATTGTTAGGCGCGTTGTATGCTGGCGCGCAGGCACCGAACCCAAGACCCCTTGGAGACGCAGGAAGACCGCGTGATGTCATCCTGGATCGCTCGAGCCGCGCAACCACGTGGCTCAGCACTGGCTCGCAGACAAGCAGTAGCTTATGTAGCGCACGTCCGTATGCTGGTTCGGCAGTAGTTGAAGATAAGATATTGCTGGGATCAAAGCAGCGAGTTCACAGTGCTCTCCCCAACCTTGTTGTGACCGGACCCCTCCTTTGGTCATGTAAGGGATCTAGGCAGAGCAACGCGAGCCTTAGAATAGGGTCATTTAGCTTACCACTGCGGCGGACTCAGATATTTTGAACCATGCTGATTCAGCAATATTCCGACCGCGACAGCAGGAGTTCGCAGGCAGCGATAGCTTGTACGTATCGCCACGGGTTGTTAAGTCTGCGCAGCGGTGTGTCGCCGCAACAGTATCAAGTCCACCAACTCTGTCCACACCCTCGTCAAAAAACGGTGACCTCGACAATGACTTAACGAAACTTATGACAACACGTCCCACTAAGAGACGGCCTAGAGGATTTCAATGAAAAATAGGACAAATACTGAAGAACGATTGTTCACTAGAGGAAATGATTCAGTAGAAATTACTAGTAGAATTTTCCAGACGAACAACGTATTTAGTCTTCCCTTATTACATCAGACGAAAGCAAACAAAAAATGGACTTGTGATGGAACAAATTACAGACGAAACTGACTAAATTTTATCAGAAAATAAA
This sequence comes from Schistocerca piceifrons, assembly GCF_021461385.2. Taxonomy (NCBI): domain Eukaryota; kingdom Metazoa; phylum Arthropoda; class Insecta; order Orthoptera; family Acrididae; genus Schistocerca; species Schistocerca piceifrons. The sequence goes on from NC_060144.1 coordinate 139,510,250, forward strand.
CTAGTAAGGTATGACAGTTTTAAACCGCTTCAGAACTTCAAGTGATCATAGATTAGGAACAGCCAGAATAGATATAGGCTCAAAATTAGAAAAAACAAATTCTGTACGCTGTTCACTTACAGGCAACTGGTCCTGCGCAGGTACATTTATGTTTTGAGTTTATAGTGTGAGATGTCTCATTACCCTCCCGTTCGTTGTTAATGCAGTAGTTGACTCCGATGATAAGACGGAACACACTTTTGTTAAATGAAAATACGTGTATTTCGTAATCCTCTCAAGGTGCACAAGGTGCGAGCAGCGGCCCGTCGCTGGTCGAGGTATACGTCTGCTGGCTGCAGAGCATCCACGCTGCCTCTCGCGCCGCCTCACAGCCTGGCTGACAAGGAAATCGCATGGCATTCGTATTTTTGTAATTTTTTTAAATAAAATTTCAGAACTCAAATATTAAATCGCAAAGCAGTCGCTGCAGCTCTAAAAAATTCTGGAGAAAATCGATTTCAAAAATTTCCGTTCGTTGTTAATGCAGTAGTTGACAACTTTTTACTTACAGGTCACATGGCTCTGTACTGCCGTGACGGGAATATTTACCTAACTGTGTTCCATATTTTCATTGGAGTGGAAGCAAGTGGTGGGCAGTGAGTCAGTTTATAATGTGACCCATCACAAGCTCAGTTTTTGTTTGCTTTCTTCTGATGAAATAAAACTAGACAAAGTAGAGGGCTTGTCTAGCAAATACTACTAGTCATTTCTACTATGTCATTTTTATTAGTCAAGAATCGTTCTTCATTATTTGTTCTATTTTTCACTTATACCCTCATTATCATCTCATAGTGGAATGTGTTGTCAACAGTTTCTTTAAGTCAAGGTAGAGGTGTAAGGTAGCAGATTTTGTACCTTACATGATGCTAAATCAGCACTAATACACCACATACACAGAGATAGCCATTTAAGAAAACGAGATGATTGGCCCTCTGGTAGGAGAAAATGGACACAGGAAAGGAAGGTGTGTGTCATGTCAAGCTAGCGAGATAGCCGCAGAGGCTACAACACGGCCGGAATCTCAAAGAAATTTGTTTACTCCACGTCAAACTAACGAGATAGCCGCAGAGGCTGGAACACGGCCGGACCCCTTTGTCGGCTGGCACTTCAGACCACCAAAGACGTTGGAAGAGGCTGGACCATCAAAACAAGAAGTGAGAAGGAGCTATATGCGAAAGAGAGAAAGACGATTTCGCGCCACAGTGGGAAATTTGCGGAAGACTGGGACGGGATTGGCGCAGAGCGCGTAGAGATACATATTTAGCGGCAACAGTAACCGCGGGAGAATTCTCTGTCGTGGTTGGGTACAAACGCACACGGATACGTGGAAGTTTGTGTCGTGATTGGCTACCAACGCGCATGGACCCATGCGGCGAAGAACGGCCAAGTTTGCAAAAATCTGAATGAGGACTCTTGGAGTCGGCACTGGACCGGAACAGTCGCGGTGTCTGGCTGCCGTGCTTGGAGAGCGTGGAGAGAAGTAGGCTGGAGAAATTACCGGCATTGAGTCCAGTGGTTACTCTCCAAGTCTGAATAGTGTAGAGCATACGACTCCACGCACGTAGCATTATCTGTTTCTCTGAGAAGAGAAACAGATTTGTACTAACTTGTGGTGATCACATGCAATCTGAAGTGTACATTTGCTGCCGCGCACTTGAGTCGACCAACTACTTTTGACATATGTGCAAGTAGCTTGAGTATTGACTCGTGACGGACTCCCAATTGAACAGTGACGTACAGGAGTTTACGGACGCAAATCACGACCACGTTTGAGATTAAAGCCAAACTCGCTCACGGGAAAGACGGCATCACGACGTTGGCTGGGCCGACCGTCGTAATCATCACGGAGAATTACAGTGATATTAGCAATCATCAGCCAAAGTAGGGCACTGTAATTCTAATTCCACTAACTCTTTGACTGGCGCTCTCTGATTCTGTGTCCGTTCAGGCAGAACTTCGCTAGAGTCACTTGCGGGTTCAGTGTTGTCTTAAGGAGTTAGGAAAAGAGGATACACTGTGCCAATGATAGGCTAGTTAGGTTATCGAGAGTATTGGATTGTCATGTTAGGATAGAAATATTGCTCATCCTGTTTTCTGAATAAATCTTAATTTGGTATCATATGCTAATCACCGCATTATTGATTTCTTAGCTAGCAATCACCATATTTTTGTTTAATAATTAGAGTGTAATGATAATTTCGATGCAAACAATACACTTAAGTCAGATAGCAACTCAGGGTCGACTAAGACTACCAGTAGATATTTTTGAATATATCAATAATTGTACAGTAAAACCCCCTGTACATTACAGAGGTCTTCTTCCTTTTCTGGAGAGTGTGGACAGTATTGCTTGGACTTGATACTTTCCGGCAGCACCCCCTGTGCAAGCTTCGCAAGCCATGGCGAGAAGTCCAAGCTATCTGCCTGCGAAATCCTGCTGCTGGGGTCGGAATATTGCTCAAACAGTACAGTGCAAGGCCTCTGTCAGCCGCAATGTTCAGCTAAGTGACAGTTCTGTAGCGTGACATTGCTCTGGCATGGCGCCCTACCTCACCAAAAATTGGGTCCAGTCACAAAGAACTGAGCGGAGTCGGTGTAAATACACGCCATCTCGTCTGCAGCAGTATCTCGTCTCCAACTACTCCCAACGCGGAGACATGCTCCACGCCAGTCGAGAGTCCCAGGTGGGCCAACCAGCTGCAGCTACATCTAGTCGCTACATCAACTAACTGCTGGTCAACGAGCTGCTGCGAAAGCTGGTAAGTCTGGGGCTCTACCCAGAATCACCAAGACGGAGTCGTCTCCACGATGCTTTCATTTGGTCTCGGAGCGTCTCCGACTCGTCGTGGGTTTGGGGGCCTGTACACCAGCGTGCCACACGCCTGACGAAATGCCAGAGAAGCTGGCTGCCTGACGATGCCATACTTGAGGCCTACACCAAAAAGGTCACATGCTGCCACAGCGACTTTTCTGAGAGAGCTCTCTTGCCTGTCCTCCCTGCAACGCCGCGTTCAAATTCGCTGCCTTCTGCTGTACTGAGATGGCCATTGCTGCCCATGGGTCATTGCACACCACCGAACTGGCTCCATCCGCCACTGTACGGGTGTGTTACTGAATAAAGAATATATTTGCCACTTGAGTTTAGATGAGACCGCAACAACTGAGTAGCTTGCGCAACGCAACACATTGTTCTGCAAACACCACCTTCGGTTAGAGATGACGTTCCTGGAAATTAATTGGTGTCTACACATCCGAGCCGATTATTATACGGGCTCCACACAGCAGAACAGTATTCCATTGCAGGCTTTGCGACTGCCTCGAAAGCTGTCTCAGTTGTTGAGGCACTGCAGTTTACAATATTCTACTGGGAGGTTATCATGAAAGTGCAGCTCCTTACGGAGGTCCAGTGTGGGCTGTAATTATCGTTTGGTATCGAAACTTGGGTTGGTTCGGTTCTTTGGGGAAGGAGTCAAGAGAGCGAGGTCATCGGTCCCATGGGATTAGGGAAGGACGGGGAAGGAAGTCGGCCGAGCCCCTTCAAAGGAACCATCCCAGTATTTGTCTGGAGCGATTTAGGGAAATCACGGAAAACCTAAATCAGGAGGGCCGGACGCGGGATTGAACCGTCGTCCTCCCGAAAGCGAGTCCAGTGTCTAACCACTGCGCCACCTCGCTCGGTAGTAGCGAAACTTGACAGACGTACTAACACGTTAATACGGAACCGATATACGCTTGGAAGAAATAGTTCCAAACCTCGACACCTGGTTTAAATCTGCCACTGTACAGCATCTCGTCGACGTCTCCGGTGATCATATTGAACAAATTGTACAAGTGGCGGTTAATAATAAAATCAGCATTATGACTTCCTCACTTGTTCACTTTTCTGTCCACGTCCCGGTCCTGGCCCATTAGATATGGGAACACATCAATGCGATTTTTTTACATTCGCGGTGACAGGTTTGCGTCTGCTGGCCAAAACTGGAACTTTCTTTTTATCCTAAATCAGTTCTTCATTAACGCATTGAAGTACCTAACCAGTTTCGCTGCCATACGATAATTACACCCCACCCTGGACGTCTGTGAATAGTTGCATTTTAAGTGTAACCATCAGGTACTAGAGAAAGTCTCTCATTCGCTGTATCTACAAAAGAATGCCCATGATCGTCCCACTCCCTGACGTCACATATTGTTATTCAGAGTAACTTGTATGACATTACTCACACATCTTATAAAGCGTCAATAACGTGATCAGTGGCTACTACTAACGGCTCTCCGTATAGAGCGGGAACAGAAAGCAACGCAGAAATTGTACACATGGCTATGACAACTGCCGCTAGAGACTGCAGGGGCCGACACGTGGGTATCACATAGGCCACGCCTCCTGCAATAGTAAGGGCCGCTGGCCAACGAGTCTTGTTGTGTACTGAAGAGTGTGATGTACTTCTTCCATCGCCCTACTACTGTGACTACAACTACGCTGGCTGCTCTCTGGACTGTTTTGGTTCCACTATTGGTTTTCATACTGTGCGCATCTTACTATAACTATTGTTCCGTTTACAGTTTATGTTTCGCGTCAGGCGTTGTCAGAGAAACTACACTTTGTGTTTTGCAAAATGGTCAACATTACGTCCTACGTTTATGGACTTAGTTACCAGAAAGTACACTATACTGAATTTTGGTAAGATCTAACAAGGGGACAGTGCCTGATCGTCATCACCTGTTTCGTCCAAATTTATGATACACTGAAGAGGCAAAGAAACTGATATAGGCATGCGTATTCAAATACAGAGATACGTAAATAGAATACGGCGCTGCGGTCGGGAACGAATGTGTAAGACAATGTATAAGACAAGTGTCGGTGCAGTTGTTAGATCGGTTACTGCTGGTACAATGGCAGGTTATCAAGACTTAAGTGAATTTGAAAGATGTGCAATGCTCGGCGCACGAGCGATGGGACGCACCAACTCCGAGGTAGCGACCAAGTGGGGATTTTCCCGTACGAAATTTCACGAGTGTACCGTTAATATCACGAATCCGGCAAAACATCAAATCTCCGAGATCGCTGCGGCCGGAAAAAGATCCTCCAAAAACGGGACCAACAGCGACTGAAGAGAATCGTTAAACGTAACAGAAATGCAACACTTCCGCAAATTGCTGCATATTTCAATGATGGGCCATCAACAAGTGTCAGAGTGCGCACCATTCAACAAAACATCATCGATATGGACTTTCGGAGCCGAAGTCCCACTCTTGTATCCTTGATAACTGCACGACACAAAGCTTTACGCCTCGTGTGGCCCGTCAACAACGACAATTGACTGTTGATGACTGGAAACATGTTGCATGGTCAGACGAGTGTCTTTTAAATTATATCGAGTGGATGAACATGTAAGGGTGTGGAGACAACCTCATGAATTCTTGGACACTGCATGTCAACAGGGGGACTTTTCAAGCTGGAGAAGGCTCTATAATGGTGTGGGGCGTGTGCAGTTGGAGTGATATGGGACCCCTGATAAGTCGAGATACGACTCTGACAGGTGACACGTATGTAAGCATCCTGTCTGATCATCTGCATCAATTCATGTATCCTGGAACACTCTTTTAAATTTAAACACCAAACTCCCCAGACATGAACATTATTGAGCATATCTGGGATGCCTTGCAACGTGATGTACAGAAAAGACCTCCACCCCCTCGTACTCTTACTGATTTATGGACAGTCCTGCAGAATTCATGGTGTCAGTTCACTCCAGCACTACTTCAGACATTAGTCGAGTCTATACCACGTCGTGTTGGGTGCTCACGGGGACCCTACTCTATATTAGGCAGGTGTACCAGTTTCTTTGACTCTTCAGTGTATATCATTGTGTGACACAAAATTCAACAGAACTGGCGTCATAAACACTGAGATGCGTGAAAATAATTCTCATCGTATATGAAGCTGTAAAACATTTATTCTTCACTGCTAAGACATTCCAGCAGTCGAGTCAACTGAAGGGAACACCTAACACCTGTCAGCGCTTTTGACATCTTTCAGCACCGAAGCAGTAAGCGAAAACAATAGCTTCCTATAGAGCTATGAAGAATGAAGATACACTGCCATACAGACGTTTACAGAATCGCGCTGTAGACATTGCAAAGCAGTTGCGCCCAGCGTACAGAAACTGTCCGGAATCAGTTCACACCGAGCCGGCCTCGGTGGCCGAGCGGCTCTAGGCGCTTCAGTCCAGACCCGCGCTGCTGCTACGGTCGCAGGTTCGAATCCTGCCTCGGGCATGGATGTGTGTGATGTCCTAAGGTTAGTTAGGTTTAAGTAGTTATAAGTCTAGGGGAATGATGACCTCAGATGTTAAGTCCCATAGTGCTTAGAGCCATTCGAACCATTTAAGTTCACACCGAGCCCACTGCTAGAGTACGCGTAATGTTTTGTATGGAACAGAAAATGGGCAAAACGAATACCCAGAGAACGCTCGTTTGTCAGTTGGTATACTGTAAATATTGACAAATTCGGTGATGAAGAATAGACAAGGTCCCCTAGTAAGTAGACTTTACTACAGTATTCCCTCATTGACGGACTCTGTTGACATAAGATTAGATACCGGTTATTACAGGGGGCAGAAGCAAAGATTCCTGTGAAGTTATTCTAGGAGCGCTCTCAACATACAACCTTGAGCAACTGGCTAGAAAACCAACTCGAGATGGGAACATATTAGATATCTTGGCGACAGAAGACCTGATCTTTTTGAGGAAGTTGATCTAGAAGATTTCTCCCGAGGACATGCAGCTTTACTGTATGATTAAATGATGATGGCGTCCTCTTGGGTAAAATATTCCGGAGGTAAAATAGTCCCCCATTCGGATCTCCGGGCGCGGACTACTCAAGAGGACGTCGTTATTAGGAGAAAGAAAACTGGCATTCTACGGATCGGAGCGTGGAATGTCAGATACCTTAATCGGGCAGGTAGGTTAGAAAATTTAAAAAGGGAAATGGATAGGTTAAAGTTAGATATAGTGGGAATTAGTGAAGTTCGGTGGCAGGAGGAACAATACTTTTGGTCAGGTGATTACAGGGTTATAAATACAAAATCAAATAGGGGTAATGCAGGAGTAGGTTTAATAATGAATAAAAAAATAGGAGTGCGGGTTAGCTACTACAAACAGCATAGTGAACGCATTATTGTGGCCAAGATAGACACAAAGCCCATGCCTACTACAGTAGTACAAGTTTATATGCCAACTAGCTCTGCAGATGATGAAGAAATTGATGAAATGTATGACGAGATAAAAGAAATTATTCAGGTAGTGAAGGGAGACGAAAATTTAATAGTCATGGGTGACTGGAATTCGTCAGTAGGAAAAGGGAGAGAAGGAAACATAGTAGGTGAATATGGATTGGGGGAAAGAAATGAAAGAGGAAGCCGCCTTGTAGAATTTTGCACAGAACATAACTTAATCATAGCTAACACTTGGATCAAGAATCATGAAAGAAGGTTGTATACCTGGAAGAATCCTGGAGATATTAAAAGGTATCAGATAGATTACATAATGGTAAGACAGAGATTTAGGAACCAGGTTTTAAATTGTAAGACATTTCCAGGGGCAGATGTGGATTCTGACCACAATCTATTGGTTATGAACTGCAGATTGAAACTGAAGAAACTGCAAAAAGGCAGGAATTTAAGGAGATGGGACCTGGATAAACTGAAAGAACCAGAGGTTGTAGAGAGTTCAGGGAGAGCATAAGGGAACAATTGACAGGAATGGGGGAAAGAAATACAGTAGAAGAAGAATGGGTAGCTCTGAGGGATGAAGTAGTGAAGGCAGCAGAGGATCAAGTAGGTAAAAAGACGAGGGCTAATAGAAATCCTTGGGTAACAGAAGAAATATTGAATTTAATTGATGAAAGGAGAAAATATAAAAATGCAATAAATGAAGCGGGCAAAAAGGAATACAAACATCTCAAAAATGAGATCGAGAGGAAGTGCAAAATGTCTAAGCAGGGATGGCTAGAGGACAAATGTAAGGATGTAGAGGCTTGTCTCACTAGGGGTAAGATATATACTGCCTACAGGAAAATTAAAGAGACCTTTGGAGAGAAGAGAACCACTTGTATGAATAACAAGAGCTCAGATGGCAACCCAGTTCTAAGCAAAGAAGGGAAGGCAGAAAGGTGGAAGGAGTATATAGAGGGTTTATACAAGGGCGATGTACTTGAGGACAATATTATGGAAATGGAAGAGGATGTAGATGAAGATGAAATGGGAGATAAGATACTGCGTGAAGAGTTTGACAGAGCACTGAAAGACCTGAGTCGAAACAAGGCCCCGGGAGTAGACAACATTCCATTAGAACTACTGATGGCCTTGGGAGAGCCAGTCATGACAAAACTCTACCAACTGGTGAGCAAGATGTATGAGACAGGCGAAATACCCACAGACTTCAAGAAGAATATAATAATTCCAATCCCAAAGAAAGCAGGTGTTGACAGATGTGAAAATTCTTTACAGACGAATGGAAAAACTGGTAGAAGCGGACCTCGGGGAAGATCAGTTTGGATTCCGTAGAAATGTTGGAACACGTGAGGCAATACTAACCTTACGACTTATCTTAGAAGAAAGATTAAGAAAAGGCAAACCTACGTTTCTAGCATTTGTAGACTTAGAGAAAGCATTTGACAACGTTAACTGGAATACTCTCTTTCAAATTCTGAAGGTGGCAGGGGTAAAATACAGGGAGCGAAAGGCTATTTACAATTTGTACAGAAACCAGATGGCAGTTATAAGAGTCGAGGGGCATTAAAGGGAAGCAGTGGTTGGGAAAGGAGTGAGACAGGGTTGTAGCCTCTCCCCGATGTTATTCAATCTGTATATTGAGCAAGCAGTAAAGGAAACAAAAGAAAAATTCGGAGTAGGTATTAAAATTCATGGAGAAGAAGTAAAAACTTTGAGGTTCGCCGATGACATTGTAATTCTGTCAGAGACAGCAAAAGACTTGGAAGAGCAGTTGAACGGAATGGACAGTGTCTTGAAAGGAGGATATAAGATGAACATCAACAAAAGCAAAACGAGGATAATGGAATGTAGTCAAATTAAATCGGGTGATGCTGAGGGTATTAGATTAGGAAATGAGACACTTAAAGTAGTAAAGGAGTTTTGCTATTTAGGGAGTAAAATAACTGATGATGGTCGAAGTAGAGAGGATATAAAATGTAGACTGGCAATGGCAAGGAAATCGTTTCTGAAGAAGAGAAATTTGTTAACATCGAGTATAGATTTAAGTGTCAGGAAGTCGTTTCTGAAATATTTGTATGGAGTGTAGCCATGTATGGAAGTGAAACATGGACGATAACCAGTTTGGACAAGAAGAGAATAGAAGCTTTCGAAATGTGGTGCTACAGAAGAATGCTGAAGATAAGGTGGGTAGATCACGTAACTAATGAGGAGGTATTGAATAGGATTGGGGAGAAGAGAAGTTTGTGGCACAACTTGACTAGAAGAAGGGATCGGTTGGTAGGACATGTTTTGAGACATCAAGGGATCACAAATTTAGCATTGGAGGGCAGCGTGGAGGGTAAAAATCGTAGAGGGAGACCAAGAGATCAATACACTAAGCAGATTCAGAAGGATGTTGGTTGCAGTAGGTACTGGGAGATGAAGAAGTTTGCACAGGATAGAGTAGCATGGAGAGCTGCATCAAACCAGTCTCAGGACTGAAGACCACAACAACAACAATCTAGAAGAAGGTATTAGCTATCATAATGTCGTTGTGGCTTCGATGTCAGTGGATGTTGCAAAAAACAAAGAAACAGCGTAGAGTTTTCTTGTATGGGAAAGCAAATAAAAGTGTCATTAATGAATATATTCATAGTCAGCTCCAAGCATTCCCCGCGGGACACAAAGTTATTGAGCATCTTTGGTCAGAATTTAAAGGTATTGTCCATCATGTGCTAGAGAAGTATGTGCCTAGCAAAAATCTAGGGGAGGGAAAGGATCCACCTTGGTACATCAAACACATTAGAGAGTTGCTGAGAAAGCAGAGAATTTTGCACAGTCGTTTTTAACGTAGTCACTGCCCCGCTGACAAACAGAAATTATGCGAAATGAAAGCAGCTGTCAGAAGGAAAATGAGATATTCTTTTAACGAACTTGGAAGCAATATTTTATCTGCAGATTCTAAAAATAACCCAATAAATTTTGGTCGTATATAAAATCTATGAACGCTACAAGTAATTCAATACCTTCTCTTTCGGACAGTACGGCTAATGTAAAAGATGATGATAAACAGAAGGCCGAAATTCTCAACCTAGCTTTCAAAAACTCGTTTACTATAGAGGACTGCAGCACCATTCCCCCTTTCAATTATCGAACAAACGAAAGGATGCCTGACATAGTGTTTAGTGTATCTGGGATTGTGAAACAGTTAAGATTCTTAGACGCCAGGAAGGCATCTGGCCCGGACGGTATCCCCGTGAGATTTTATGTTGACTATGCTACAAATATAGCACCATTCTTACCCGTCATCTATCAGAGATCATTGGAACGGCGAAAAGTTCCACGGGCAGGAAGAAGGCCCAGTCATAGCAACCTTTGGGCAGAAAATCTGATGCACATAATTACCGGCCAATTTCACTGACATCTATTTGTTGTAGAATCATGGAACATATTTTGTGTTCAGACATAATGACCTTTCTAGACTTTGAGAAGCTCATCCGCAGAAACCAGCTCGGTTTTAGGAAACAGCAGTCATGCGAGACACAGCTGGCCCTCTTTGTGCATGATATACAACAGGCTCTAGATACCGGCTCCCAGGTTGATGCCATATTTCTCGACTTTCGAAAGCGTTCGACTCAGTTCCGCACTGTCGCTTGCTACAAATAGTGCGCACTTACGGTGTATCCGATGACATATGTCGTTGGATCGAAAGTTTTGTAACAGACAGGGAGCAGTATGTCGTCCTGAACGGGGTGACTTCAACAGAAACAAGCGAAACTTCAGGTGTGCCCCAGGGCACGTAATAGGTCCTCTGCTTTTTACGATTTACATAAACGATCTGGTTGATGGTATTGACAGCGGCCTTAGACTGTTTGCCGATGATGCTGTAGTCTACAGGAAAGTAGTATCACACGAAAGTAGTGAATAAATCAATGAGTATTTGCCGAAAATAAATGTGTGGTGTAATGACAGGCAGTTATCTTTCAATATTAGTAAGTGTAACCTACCGCGGAAACAAGGCGAAAATCCCCATTAATGAACGAGTACAAAATAAATGGCCAGTCTTTGGAAGCGGTAACGTCCGTCAAGTATCTGGATGTGTCTATTCGAAATGATCTAAAATGGAATGATCAGATTACACAAGTAACGGGTAAGGCGAACTCTAGGTTGCGATTTATTGGTAGAATCCTGAAGCGATGCAGTCCTTCAACAAAGGAAATAGCTTACAATACGTTAGTTTGTCCAGTCTTGGGGTAGTGTTCGTCTGTATAGGGGTCTGATTCAAGAGATTGAGAAGGTTCAAAGAAGAGCGGCAAGATTCGTGACTGGTACATGTAGCCATAGCGAGAGCGTTACAAATGTCATAGAAAGTTTCAAGTGGGACACACTTGCATATAGACGGCGCGCTAAACAGAAGGGGCTGCTCACTGAATTCCGTAATCCGATCTTCACCGAGGGTGTAGAGCACATATTGTTACCACCAACTTTCAAATCGCGCAATGATCACGATTCAAAGATAAGGGAAATAAGAGCTCGTACTGAGGCGTTCAGACAGTCGTTTTTCCTTCTCGCGATCTGCGAGTTGAACAGAGGGGGGGGGGGGGGGGGGGGAGGGGGAATATGACTTTTGAGGGAATTGTGCCCTCAGCCTTACACCGCTTGGTCGCTAGCGTAGTATATATATGTAGATGTAGATGTAGATGTAGAAAGACTGGCAAAGAACGTATAGATTACGCCAAATTACCACATAGAATACCACGTATTTGAAAACTGCAGCTCCCTCTAATTTTTCCTGAAGCTTGCACTGTCCTTCATATAAAGACGCTTTCATTTCAGACTTCGAAGAAGTAGATTATCTTTTAGACATCATGAAGGAAGCTTGAGTAAGACTTGAAGTGGAGTGGTGGACTGACCGAAACAAGTGATGCGTCACTCAGAACACTGGAGCTGAGAGAATTGGCTCTTCTCGGCTGACTTCACTGATGTGTTTGTAGCCCCAGTACAGCAATCAATGCAATTTAATTTGCGCCATAAAAGGACACGTTTACACAGCCCGATGTGGGAAAGCAGTGCAAACAGCCAGCGATGAATTCGCTACCGTTTACCCAACACTCGCTGACGTATTAACACTCAGCCGCTCTTGAAGTACGATTGGAGTGCACAGACGATAGTGTATCGCATTCGTGATTTGTCAGATGCAGAGTTCACAGGTCTGAAACTCTTTTGTTTGGTGTTTGTGGCCCCTGCAGCAAAATCTAAGTCATAGCGTCACTAGGCTGAATGTAAGTCAAAGTACGCGACTACAACAGAGATGTAATATACCTAAGTAGTTTGGTGTGCGCAAATGATTAACTTTATACATTAATTTTTTAATGAATCTCGTGTTCTGAGTAGCATTAATAGAACTAATTCGTATGCTTAAATTAGTTCAGTAATCCTTTTCAACTAGAAATGAATTCGTAATAACAGTAATCACGGCGTGTGTCTGTTTTTACTGTGTGGTTAGCTCTCAGCTCGTTAGCTCTTTGTCTTATTGCCTTAATTGGACTCCTAGCTCTGCTCTTCCTAGATGTTTCTTTCGCCTTTTATCGTACACGTATGTTCTGCAATATCAGACATCTGAAATTTGAACACATAATGCGAATGAAATGTCTCAACCCTCCTCCTACAGTTCCATGGTTCTGAACCACCTGTTCACATTTAATGCCTCTGCAGCGGCATCGTGTACTTACTTTCATTCTTTCAACGCTCATAGGCTTATTTGCGAGGGGAAATGTTTGTTATCGAAATTTACCTTCCAGTAATAATTACTTTGGAATGGCTTCCACTCCTGGAATTTAGCTGTACCGATTACATCAGATAATCTAAGGATCGGAAATCAATAGTCGGTTTGACAATGTAGCAAATGGATTAATAGAACTAACATTCAGCCATTCTATGTACCAGGGAAGTTAAATAAGTAATGCAGCACATATTTTTTCTTAAAGCTAGTTGGTTTTATTTGGGATTCTGAGACACCATGTTATTCCCAGTCTTTTGGCTGGAAACCCTATTTTTCAAAATAATTTTCGTTCAGTGGGACGGCCTTACGCCACCTTACTAGGAGGGTCTCTATATCCGCATAGTGTAACGCTACTAGTCGACGTTGGAGCCAATCTGTTGCTGCAGCAATAACCTCCCCGTCATGCACACAATTCCTGCTTAGTGAATCCTTCATTGGGCCAAACACACGAAAATCGGAAGGTTCGAGACCCAGGCCGTAAGATAGATTACGACGAACAGTCAATGAAGTTTTCTGAGCTCCTATCGGGTGCACAGACGTGTGTGAGGGCTTACATTATCATGGACAAGACGAAGTTTGTTTAAATTTTTGGGGCGACAACGTTTGAATTTTTGTGGCGACAAACTCGCGGAAGCTGTTTTTTCAATTGCCTGATGGTAGGACAATACATTTTAGAGTTGATCGTTGCGCCAGAAGGAAATAATCCATTCACAGTCCCAGAAGACCGTCACCATGACTTTCCCGCCTGATGGCAGGCTTTCAACTTCTTCTTCGGTGGAGATGAGGTGCGGCGCCACTTCATGGATTGCCGTTGTGTCTCTAATTCGAAGTGATGAACCCATGTTTCATCACCTGTTACGACGTCGACTAAAACGTGCTAGCTATTTCGCGCAGATGGCCCTTGGTTGCACTTTAGGGTCATCTGTTAGGTGGCGATGAACTCAGTGGGCACAACTGTTGGTCGAGTGTGTCAGCTCTACCAAAAGGGACATCCAGTTGTGCAGCGAGGTGTCTGACTGTGATCTGTCGATCAGCTCGAGTGAGAGTGTCCGCACGTTACAACATTGAAAGAGGCGCAGCTCTAAGCGGTCTGCAGACATGCGGGCGATTCGACAAGATTGCGCGACCTTATTATGTTGATGACAGACTCCCACGGCGCAACATCATGAAACTATGGGGGCTAAAGCGCGAATATTTCACGATGTCCCACAATAAATTTCGCATTTTTTTCCAACCGGAACTATGGTTCAAATGGCTCTAAGCACTATTGGACTTAACATCTGAGGTCATCAGTCCCCAGGACTTAGAACTACTTAAACCTAACTAACACGATCTAGAGAGAATTTCTGTATGGTTCGAAAAGTGACAATTAGCAGTAAACAGAGAAAAGTGCGAGGTCATCCACATGGGTACTGAAAGAAATCCGACAAATTTTGGGTGTAAGATAAATCGCACAAATCTAAGGGCTGTCAATTCGACTAAATACTTAGGAATTACAATTACGAGCAACTAAAATTGCAAAGACCACATAGATAATACTGTGGGGAAGGCGAATCAAAGACTGCGCTTTGTTGGCAGAACACTTAGAAGATGCGACAAACCCACTAAAGATACAGCCTACATTACACTTGTCCGTTCTCTGCTGGAATATTGCTGCGCGGTGTGGGATCCTTACCAGGTAGGATTGACGGAGGACATCGAAAAAGTGAAATAAGGACAGCTCGTTTCGTGTTATCGAGCAATAGGGGTGAGAGAGTCACTGATATGATACGCGAGTTGGGGTGGAAGTCACTGAAACAAAGGCGGTTTTCTTTGCGGCGAGATCTATTTACGAAATTTCAATCGCCAACTTTCTCTTCCGAAAGCGTAAATATTTTGATGACACCCACCTACGTAGGGAGAAATGATCATCATAATGAAATAAGAGAAATCAGAGCTCGAACGGAAAGATTTATGTGTTGCTTTTTCCCACGCGCCATTAGAGCCTGGAATGGTAGAGAAGTAGTATGAAAATGGTTCGATAAGCCCTCTGCCAGATACTTAAGTGTGGATTGCAAAGTAATCATGTAGATGTAGAACCTAAGGACATCGTACACATCCATGCCCGCGGCAGGATTCAAACCTGCGACCGTAGCAGCAGCGTGGTTAAGGACTGAAGCGCCTAGAACCGCTCGGCCACAGCGGCCGGCATCAACCGGAACTGTTTGAGAAATAAATGTGTTGCATTTCTTATTAAATGCTCCTCATATTACTGATTTTCAGTGTATACAGCTTTCCTCTTCATAAGCATCCACTTCATTAACATATAGCGAAACCGAAAATTAAACGATGAAACCAATAAAAACTGAAAATTCTAATCACGAAATTTCCTAACAAATTACCAGACGGATTATCAAAAACGGGCCTCTGAGTTTCGGGGCATTGTTCTTCCAATCTGACCCATACAGGCATGACCTACAACGTTCACTGCTCTAAGTATGCTGATACCCCTCTCCTACTTCCCAAACTGCGCAGACATTCTCCTCCATATCTCGGTTCTCTAGCTCTCCTTCATGAAAGGATATCGTTGAACATTGCTGAGCCACAGTGTATCCGTTGATTCCGGAACGAATGATACACTTTACATTGTAGCGTGCGATTGTTAGAAACTTTTAGACAGGACAAAATCGTGTGCCGGACCAGAACTCTGAGAGCGTAGAGGCTGATGATGCAGCGAGCAATGAAATAAATCTTATAAGAAGTTTTCAAAAGGAGCGAGTTGTTCACAATATTGTAAATGAGATGGCATATTAACAGTTGTAATGGAACGGAGAACATACGTAAGAAAACATCCAATTCACTGTCACATGCTGTAGCTGCGCTGAAAAATGGCGTGAGAGGGAGTGCTGGAGTGGAATGCGGCCAGGCAGGCCTGCTGGGTGTTGAAGAGACCCAGTAGCCCTTTGTGAAACGGCAATGGACTGCGACAATTAGTATTTCACAGAAGGGATGGGTCCATCCGTTAAAAGCTGACCGCCTGACGGGTAGGAGTAAGAATAGCCCAACCGACCATGCGCCTCTAGAAAGTAATCGAGGCTGCCAATAAACGGAGTGAACGAATCACATCCATGCAATTAAATTATGAAAGTCCCATCTAATGTAAAAACTACTTCCAGAAGTTAAGACGCTTAGGCATGGTGGGCCTGTCTCCCACCAAGTCATCTGGAAGGATCAGTCACTTTTTCAAAACCGCTGTCTCTATAAAATGACATTAAAGGCTAAATTAGCATGAAGGGAGAAACGGGCCCCTGATTAGATGGCCCAGACATATGTTGTTTGGGCTAATCTGGAGAAGATACCGCACAAAAAGGACGCTTCGTCCTGGGCACTTGTGACCACCGAAAGTACAAGACTTTTTCGTCGACACTTGTGAACTGGCGAACAGGTCTGAGTACAGTGGAGAACAACATACGTGAGATGTTATGGATCAGTTACGTTAGTCCATTGGGGCTGGTTTCACCTATCAAGGGACATTTCGTGATCTAGATATTTTAGTGGAAATCATTAGCGTACGATATAAACGGCAAACCGTAAAAGAAACCAATAATGTATGGTAGCTGAGCAAGAAAATAAAAATTGTTTTTGTTTATATATGTGGTGTCTATTCTTTGAGACGTGTCCAAAAGAACGGAAGCCATTTTGATCCAGCAGCCCATATGAATTAAGACATAAAGGAACTATAGACATAGGCTGCGAGTAGGTATTGATTGAAATCAATTGTCAAAGTTGAAAATTTGTGCCTGACCGGGATGCGAATCCGGGTGTCCTGCTTATTGGGCAGACGTTCCAACCGCTAAGCCATTCAGACACAGTGGTCATTGCAACGGCACAGACTACCCTAGCAATCGTCCCATGAGACCGCCATTCTCAATTTCAAAGACAATTCCGAGCCAGACGCCCTATGGTGTGCATTCCACTGACCCTAAACCACCTCCATTTGCGATCTCAATGTTGTCAAGAGAGAGCTCGTTGGAGGGCATGGTGGAGGTCTGTTGTGTTGTCTGGTGAAAGCTGGTTCTGCCTCAGTACCAGTGACGGCTGTGTGTTGGTTAGAAGGAGGCCAGTTGAGGGCCTGCAACCAACATGTCTGCATTCTAGACAGACGGGATCTACATCTGGTATTATGGTCTGCGGTGCGATTTCGTATAACAGCAGGTGCACTCTCGTGACTATGCCACGCACCATGACTGCAAGTTCGTTCGTCAGCCTGGTGATTCGATCCGTTGTGTTGCCATTCATGAACAGCATACTGTGTTTTCCAACAGGATAACACATGCCCGCATACTGGTATTGTAGCCCAACATGCTCCACAGAGCGTCATAATGTTGTCTTGGCCCACTCGGTCATGAGATCTATCTCCAATCGAACACGTATGGGATATAATCGGACAACAACTCCAGCGTCATTTACAAACTCAACAGACTTCTAATGCAGTGGAGAAGATTCAAGTTCGAATCCTGGTCCGGCACAAATTTTCAACTCTCACCATTTGTTTCAATCAGTGCCCTCTGGCAGCCATTGTCCGTAGTTTCTTTGTGTCTTTGTTTGTGGCTTTGTTTATTCCGGGTTTGGAACCTGGTGGCGAGCTTGGGGTTTTTATCAGTTCCTACTGATGTTGCTGCACATGATGCAAGCAGAGTGTTGGTTGGGCCTGTTGTGCGACAGAGCACAGAGATGAAGGTATAGGGGTGTCGGTTATGTTTGAGCATTACAAAGCAGATCACAGTACTCTGGATTCTGTATGTTGCGGAATCGCCACGCACAACGAAAAACAGCTTTTAAAATAACAGACGCGACAAGTAACTTACATCATCGTGTAGTATTAATTGAGAAATTCAGATGCTATGAGCACTGGCTGCTAAAATTCCAGGTCCTTGCTTCGAGTCTTGGTCCAGTAAAGAGTTTTAATATGACGGGAAGTTTCAAAACAATGGAAACTCCACTGCTGAGTGAAATACTCTATACTAGAATCATTGATTATATTTTCTGTATGTTATTACTGTACTCTGATAATATTAGACAGCTACGCTAGCTAGTAAGTTAGCTATTAGAGTAATTACCACGTATTGTGCTCGACTGTTCCTCAGCTATCAGCTGCATAGTAATTTGTTTCAGTATTACAGACGTTTTTGACAAGAAATGGACTCCTAGACTCTATCCTGCGGACTCTACGTAACAAATTATGCGAGGAACTATTATCAAAAGATCTGAATAGTACGTCCTAATTCTAATTACAGCCATCAGCGTTGCCGTGGTGATAGCACTACTACCAATTATATCACCGAGGTTAATTGCTGTCGCACTTGGCAAGATCCTGGATGGATAACCGTATGGTCTGCCAAAGTGCTGTTAGCAAGGGGGTGTGCTCAGATCTTGTGATGACAGCTGAGAGGCTACTTGATTAAGAAATACGGGCTCCAGTCACGGAAGCTGCCAACGGGTAGGAGATCGGTGTGGTGACCACATGCTCTTTATATCCGTATCGAGGGACGCCTGTCTGCAGAGGATAATACGGCACTCGGTCGGTACCGTTGGACCTTCCGAGGCCTGTACGGACAGGGCTTAGCTTAGTTTTTAGTTTAATAACTAATGACAAAGAATCATCAACTTCGATACGTGAAAAGGACAGATTCCACTTTGCAAAGAACATGAATTTCTATACACAAAAATTAACGAGGCAAAGCAGGCTACACTAAAGACTGGTACGATTCTCAACAAATCCAGACATGTGAACAACTTCTGAAGTATTTACCACTAGATGAATCATCAACTTGATATGGCCTCATTACAAAGACACTAGAGAAATGAGAGGCGTAAGTGTAGTGCTGCCTCGTTTTTGAAAGCAAGTAAATACACTGATGACAATGAGGTCCCATACTCTGAGGAGTGTAGGGGACGATGTGGGAGACCCGCGCCGCCTTACTAGGCAAGGTCCTAGCGGAGGTGGTTTGCCATTGCCTTCCTCCGACCGTAATGGGGATGAATGCTGACGATGAAGACGATACAAACACCCAGTCATCTCGAGGCAGAGAAAATCCCTGACCCCGCCGCGAATCGAACCCGGGCCCCCGTGCACGGGAAGCGAGAACGCTACAGCGAGACCACGAGCTGCGGACTAGTAAATACACTGCTGGCTCTTAAAACTGTAACAACATAAAGGCGGCACGCAACAACCCATAAAGTATAAAGCATGAAGGAAACCACATCCTTGGAGTTGTGCGACAGCTCGATCACACAAAACAGGTAAGAGTAACGGCATCCACACTAACCGTAAAAATCGCAATAGCGAAAGTTAATTAATTTAGGGTAACGAAATTTCGAGAATACATTTACCTAGGTAACATATCTAAGCGATTAACATTGCAATATGACAGGTTAAAGTAAGCGCGATTTAGACTGGAACATTATTAACTGGTATAACCGCCAGAATTTAGAATGGAAGCATGCAAACGTGCATGCATTGTGTTGTACAGGTGCCGCTTATTGGTTTGGGGGGTGGAGTTTCATGCCCGTTGCACTGGTCGGTAAGTACAGGTATGGTTAATGCTGTTTGTGGATTATGCTGGAGTTCTCGTCCGATGATTTTCCATATGTGGCCGACTGGAGACAGTTCTGGTGATCGAGCAGGCCAAGGGAACATATCGACACTCTGAAGGGCATTTAATCACTGTTTGCTCAGAGTCAGGCATGCCACAACTTGCTTGCCACTACAGTTAATGAACTCTGGAAGAAAGTTGATGGAGCATGAAATGATTTAGCCGCATCTGTCATTCAAGTTCTGACTTCTTTCTCAGCCGCGTTAGAGCCATTGTTGCTGTTAGTGTAGCAGCTTTGAACACCCCAATTTCGAGCCCTGTGTCGTCCCAAATCACCAACAAATTTAAACATGTACAACCATTCCATGCTTTATATGCACATTAAGTAAAACTTAGTTGTTTTCTATCATTTCTCTTGTGCAACTTGAATGACAAACAGTGTACATGTAACTTCCAGTGGCAGGCTCATCTGCAGTCAACCGCCAACAATGGAGTTTGAATCAGTCCCTCCTGAGAAAAACTACTGAACACTCGTCCGACGAAGATCCCGAAGGAACATGCCACAGACCGTTGCTTCCAGCAAGTCTTTTTGTGTAAACGTGAGGTGTACTGAACGAAGCTTCACAGTAACAAAGAGCTAAAGCTGCGTAGTGAAAGGGATCTTTTGAGCAACATGTGTGAATGCTGGGCCCTTCTCAGTATAACTTAGCACCTCACGCTTGTTCAGCAGAAGATGTAGTCCATCTTCCTAATCATGTCCTGGATACAAATTATACGTCCACTATGTGATCAAAAGTATCCGGACATCCACAAAAACATACGTTTTTCATATTAGGTGCATCGTGCTGCCACCCACTGCAAGGTACTCTATATTAGCGACCTCAGTAGTCATTAGACATCGTGAGAAAGCAGAATGGGGTGCTCCGCGGAACTCACGGACTTTCAACGTGATCGGGTGATTGGGTGTCACTTGGGTCACACGTCTGTACGCGAGATTTATACTCTGCTAAACATCTATAGATCCACGGTTTCCTATGTGATAGTGAAATGGAAACGTGAAGGGCCACGTACAGCATAAAACTGTACAGGCCGACCCCGTCTGTTAACTGACAAGAGGCCGCCGACAGTAGAAGAGGGTCGTAATGTGTAATAGGCAGACATCTATCCTGACCCTCATACAGGAATTCCAAACTGGATCAGGATCCACTGGAAGTGCTATGACAGTTAGGCGGGAGGTGAGAAAACTTGGATTTCATGGTCGAGCGGCTGCTCATACGCCACAAATCACACCGGTAAATGCCAAACTACGCCTCGCTTGGTGTAAAGAGCATAAACATTGGACGATTCAACAGTGGAAAAACGTTGCATGAAGAGATGAATCACTGTACATAATGTGGCGATCCAATGGCAGAGTGTGGGTATGGCGAATGCCTAGTGATGTGTCATCTGCCAGCGTGTGTAGTGGCAACAGCAAAATTCGGAAGCTGTGGTGTTATGGTGTGGTCGTGTTTTTCATGGAGGGGGCTTGCACCCCTTGTTGTTTTGCCGGGCGCTATGACAACACAGGCCAACATAGATGTTTTAAGCACATTATTGCGTCCCACTGTTGAAGAGCAATTTGGGGATGGCGACTGCATCTTTCAACATGATCGAGCACCTGTTCATAATGCACGGGCTGTGGCGGACTGGTTGCACGACAATAACGTCCCTGTAATTGACTGGCATGCACAGAGTCCTGACCTGACTCCTACAGAACACCTTTGGGACGTTTTGGAACGTCGAGTTTGTGCCAGCCCTCACCAACCGACATCGATACCTTTCCTCAGTGGAGCACTACCTGAAGAAAGGGCTTCCATTCCCAAAGAAACCTTCCAGAGCCTAACTGAACGTATGCCTGTCAGAGCTGAAGTTGTCATCAAGGCTAAGGGTGGGCCAACAACATATTGAATTCCAACATTACTGATGGAGGGCGACACGAACTTGTAAGTCATTTTCAGCCAGATGTCCGGATACTTTTGATCACACTGATGTCTTTACGTGAGCGGTCGCATTAATCGATGTGGCTATCCGTGCACAACTGAAGAACAGGCCTAATATCAATATTTTGTCCTTTCAGCTTGACAACCTGCACTCGTATACGCATTATGTAATTCCAGTTCAGGGGAGAGCATTTTAATTGAATGCCCGCAACGACTACAGCCGTTACAAAATACATGAAATGTATTCGCAGTTGCGAGTACGAACAACGGTCAGCTATACAGGGGAATGAAGACAATGAAAATCTGTACAGGACCGGGACTCGAACCCAGATTTCCCGCTTAATGCGAGCGCTCACCTGAACCGCTTTGGCTTTGACGCAGTAACGGCGGCGCACGGAAATTTGGGTCTCGCCGTGAGTCGTGCGCGGATGACAAAACAGGTTAACGCGTTCGCTCGTGTGAACCAGGAAAATCGGGTTCGAGACCCGCGGCAGTACGAATTTTCACTCTCCTCATTTCCTTATGCACCAGATGATTTCTTTATAAAGCTAATGGTCGTTCGTATTCACGACTCCGAATACTTTTCATGTATTTCATAACGTCTGTAGTCGCCGCAGTCTATGTTCAAAATGTTCAAACGTGTGTGAAATCTTATGGGACTTAACTGCTTAGGTCATCAGTCCCTAAGCTTACACACTACTTAACCTAAATTATCCTAAGGACAAACACACACACCCATGCCCCGCCGGGACCAGCCGCACATTCCATGACTGCAGCGCCCTTAGACCGCTCGGCTAATCCCGCGCGGCTAATCTATGATCCTTTTGACATGATGCGAAGGAACATTGCAACGTTTTTCTTAACAGTACAGGCAATGCGGAACGAATTAGGCCGACTGGCATTCAGCAGTTTTATACATGATAACGTGATCTGAAGCGTGGTTCTTGGCTCCTCTGCCAGTAGAATTTTCCGAATTTCTCATTGCAATTTACGTCAACAACGCTCTGAATATTATAATTCACATCTGTGCATGGTTTTGGGTAGACGAGGAAGGTTTTGGTGCTGATGCAAATGGCAAATACACAATGCTTTCTTTTACAGATGTAAAACTAGTTTCTCAGGAGAGCTTCTGTGAAGTTTGGAATGCAGGAGATGAGGAACTGGCGGAAATAAAGCTGTGAGTCTTGAGTGGCGGTTGGGTAACTACGCCGGTAGAGTACTTACCCGAGATGGGCAAAGGTCACGAATTGGACTCTCAGTCTGGTACATAGTTTTCATCTGCCAGGAAGTTGCCATCTAGATTGTTTATTATTCAAATCATACCTTAATTGAAAGCTGAATAGTCTCGTCTCGTTTTCACTCTCGCTGCCTCCATTGTGATTTTCCCCACATCAGAACAACAGTATTCCGAGGTACAATGGAATCCTATATCCCATGTTCGTTCTGACTGTAAATAACATTTTATGGGGAAATATCTCAGCGGCAAGAGGAAGCACATGCTTCTATGCCCTGGAATCTGTAGTATAGAGTTTGTATTCATTAGAGAAATCTGATACACTTGTGGAAGTGAGTGCATAACCATCAGATCTCTGGATGTAATAAGTTTTTCTGTGTTACATATAAAACTTAATTCTCGTGGCATAAGATATCTTCGGGCGGACTGGCTCATTTACATAAAAAAATGGTAATTTTAGAACATGCACCCCCCCCACCCCGACAAATATAAAATTCTACGGAAGGCCATGTACGCGATTCGAGTATCTTTAGCGGTATTTTGGAACACTTCTCTTATTTTATTATCAATGAAAGGACGAGTATTCTGTTCAGACGCTTTTCCTCTGTAAGTCAATGAAACCAAATGTCCTTTTAAGACTTTGAGTCCTTTTTTTAAACAAGTTAATGATGTCTTTTGCTTTTTAACCATTTGTGACAACTGCTTTCTTTAATATATCAAGTTTACGAGGATACACGTCCCTATCTGGAGGTAGACTATGCTATCTGCGTCTCATAGATAAGAAATACGCCCACATACATAGTGATAGCACCTGAACAAGTCGGCAACCAGTAAACAGAAAAGCTATGTTCATTATCTAGTTTGCGTACAGTAAGATCCAATAAATCATTTTTTTTCTCTGTTTCTAAAGTGGATTCAATTTAGGGAGAAACACTTTCAATTTCTCGGTAGCTTCGTCTTCGGTACAATCATACATGACTGCATCTTCGCCATATCTATTAGAGTAGGATAGTTTTTCTTTGAACTCTAGGATTGGCTGAAGAACTTACTTCACATCTACATCTACGTGATTAGTCTGCTATTCACAATAAAGTGCGTGGCAGAGGGTTCAATGAACCATCTTCAAGCTGCCTCTCTACCGTTCCACTCTCGAACGGCACGCGGGAAAACGAGCACTTAAATTTTTCTGTGCGACCCCTGATTTCTCTTATTTTATCGTGATGATCATTTCTCCTTATGTAGGTGGGTGCCAACACGATGTTTTCGCAATCGGAGGAGAAAACTGCTGATTGAAATTTCGTGAAAAGATCCCGTCGCATCGAAAAACGCTTTGTTTTAATGATATCCACTCCAATTCACGTATCATGTCTGTGACACTATCTCCCCAATTTCGCGATAATACAAAACGAGCTGCCCTTCTTTGTACTTTTTCGATGTCATCCATCAGTCCCACCTGATGCGGATCCCACACCGTACAGCAGTACTCCAGAATAAGGTGGACAAGCGTGGTGTAAGCAGTCTCTTTAGTACACCTGTTGCACCTTGTAAGTAGTCTTTGGTTTGCTCTACCCACAATATTATCTATGTGATCGTTCCAGTTTAGGTTATTTGTAATTGTAATCCCTAAGTATTTATCTGAATTTACAGCCGATTTGTGTGACTTACCGCGTAATCGAAATTTAGCTGATTTCTTTTAGAACTCATGTGAATAACTTCACACTTTTCTTTATTCAGGCTCAATTGCTAGTTTTCGCGCCTTAGAGATATCGTTCATAAAGATTTCTAACACTATGTTCGACCATCTGTTCCCCAGAGCGAGAACTGATGAGGAGATAAAACCGGCAATCATTCCACAATTGCGTCTCTGTGCTGGAAAAGAATTATATTTATGTAGTGGCCACTGTGTTTTCGTATTTTATGTAAATGCATTAGAAACTTGAAAACTTGTTTGCTATGTAGGGGACATTGAACAAATAGCTAGTGGCGACATACGCAATGTGAAACAGTGAGGAGAAGGACTGCCGAGAGTCTTTTCAGACGCAGGAAATGTGCTGTGAAGAGCGTTCGTTCATTGGAAACGAGCGCTGCCGGCATACAGCGGAGGAAGTCGGCGGCCATCGTTTGTCCGCTGGGAATAAAACAGACTCAGCGAGGAGACTCCGCCTGGAAGCTCATTGTCTCGAGCCTGTATGTACCAGAGCCCCTCCTCCGCCGTCCCGCTGCCGTGACAAAAGCGCTATTGTTCCGGTGCTCACCTCCACGTGTTGCCAATACGACAGCACGGCCACTACGAAAGGAAGGGCTCCCCCGTCTCAGGAGAAGCCCATTCTCCCTTCCCTTTGCGCAGCCCTCATCACGTCCTAGGTACGCAAGTAGCGTACCATTCGGTTGAAAGTATTGATTTTCTCTTCGCAGCATGCGGACTGGTAAACAGGTACGATGACATCAAGTTCAGTGTCCGAATACGACTCACAGAGACTGGAGACGAGTGTATTATCACACTACTGGCCATTACAATTGCTACACCACGAAGATGACGTGTTACAGGCGCGAAATTTAACCGACGGGAAGAAGATGCTGTGATATGCAAATGATTAGCTTTACAGAGCATTCACACAAGGTTGGCGCCGGTGGCGACACCTACAACGTGCTGACATGAGGAAAATTTCCAACCCATTTCTCATACACAAACAGCAGTTAACCGGCGTTGCCTGGTGAAACGTTGTTGTGATACCTCGTGTAAGGAGGAGAAATGCGTATCATCACGTTTCCGATTTTGATAATGGTTGGATTGTAGCCCATCGCGATTGCGGTTTATCGTATCGCGACATTGCTGCTCGCGTTGGTCGAGATCCAATGACAGATAGAAGAATATGGAACTGATGGGTTCAGGAGAGTAATACGGAACGCCGTGCTGGATCCCAACGGCCTCGTATCACTAGCAGTCGAGATGACAGGCATCCTATCCGCATGGCTGTAACGGATCGTGCAGCTACGTCTCGATCCCTAAGTCAACAGATGGGGACGTTTGGAAGACAACAATCTGCACGAACAGTTCGACGACGTTTGCAGCAGCATGGACTATCAGTTCGGAGACCATGGTTGCGGTTGCCCTTGACGCTGCATCACAGACAGGAGCACCTGCGATGGTGTACTCAACGACGAACCTAGGTGCACGAATGGCAAAACTGCATTTTTTCGGATGAATACAGGTTTTGTTTACAGCATCATGATGGTCGCATCCGTGTTTGGCGACATCGCGGTGAACGCACATTGGAAGCGTGTATTCGTCATCGCCATACTGGCGTATCACCCAGCGTGATGGTGTGGGGTGCCACTGGTTACACGTCTCGGTCACCTCTTGTTCGCATTGACGGCACTTTGAACAATGGACGTTACATTTCAGATGTGTTACGACCCGTGGCTCTCCCCTTCATTCGATCCCTGCGAAACCCTACATTTCAGCAGAATAATGCACGACTGCATGTTGCAGGTCCTGTACGGGCCTTTCTGGATACAGAAAATGTCCGACAGCTGCCCTGGCCAGCACATTATCTAGATCTCTCACCAACTGAAAACGTCTGCTCAATGGTGGCCGAAGCAACTGGCTCGTCACAATACGCGTCACTACTCTTGATGAATTGTGTTATCGTGTTGAAGCTGCACGAGCAGCTGTACCTGTACACGCCATCCAAGCTCTGTTTGACTCAATGCCCAGGCGTATCAAGGCCGTTATTACGGCCAGAGGTGGTTCTTCTGGGTACTTTTTTCTCAGGATCTATGCACCGAAGCTGCGTGAAAGTGTAATCGCATGTCAGTTCTAGTATAATACATTTGTCCAATGAATACCCGTTTATCATTTGCATTTCTTCTTGGTGTAGCAGTTTTAATGGCCAGTAGTGTATTTCTTGAATTACCTTCTTCAGCGAGTCCGCGTATTAAATTCGGAAAGATTGTACGACTAGTTTAACTTTGTTGTCCGCCATGATAACTTTGCAGAGCACTGGAATGTGCTACCGAAGTACGAGGGGCGTTCAATAAATAAAGAAACCCTTTTTTTCTCGGCCAGTTTCGGTTGGAAAAATTGCGGAATTTACTGTGGGACATCGTGGAATATTCACGCTTCAGCCCTTATAGGTTCGTGAAATACCTTCAAAATGAATTTGTAACGGAGGTGCTTTCCAAGGGGAGAGCTGTCACTGAGTTCTTTTTGGTGGTAAACCAGAACATCGCGGACGCTCATAGGCGCTTTGCAGAATGTCTACGGGCTCCTGGCAGTGAAAAAAATCACAGTGAGTCGGGCGAGGCATCTGTCATCGTTGTTAAGATCGTGGAAACGTGTCCGATCTCTCGCGTGCCTGACGGCCACACACTGTTGTGGCTCGTGGAGTGCTGGAACGATCGGACACTCTCATTCGAGGTGATGGACGGATCACTATCAAACACCTCGCCATCCAAATGGACGTGTCTGTTGGTAGTGCTGACATACTCGCCCACCAGTTGGGGTACGGAAAGGTGTGTGCACGCTGCGTTCATCGCCGCCATAAAGCGGCCATTAAGTGCAAGGAGAACCATATGAGGGGAACTGTTTGCGCATTGCGGGGCTGATAGTGGCAATTTCTTGTCAAATATCGCCACAGGCAATAAAAAGTGGGTTCCTCACTTCGCATCGAAAACAACACTGCAATCCGTAGAGTGGCGCCACACCACCACTAATTGCTTCAAATGGCTCTGAGCAGTATGGGACTTAACATCTCAGGTCATCAGTCCCCTAGCACTTAAAACTACTTAAACCTAACTAACGTAAGAACATCACACACATCCATACCAGAGGCAGGATCCGAACCTGCGACCGTAGCGGTTGCGCGGTTCCAGACTGAAGCGGCTAAAACCGCGCGGCCACAGCGGGCGGCACACCACCACTTCTCCGAAGAAAAAGTTCGAAGACACGCTCCCTCAGCCGGTAAAATCATGGCGGCGGTCTTCGGGGGCTCAGAAAGAGTTACACTTGTTTATTATAGCATTTACATCTGTTGTACACTCACCTGCAGTGATACAAATTTTCCCATTTCACGTTTTTTCGTATTTTACTGCATCCAAAATTGCCCTCCCGGTTGGCCGTGCCGTCTAACGCACGACTTTCCGGGCTGGAAGGAGCGCCGGTCTCCGGCATGAATCCGCCCGGCGGATTTGTGTCGAGGTCCAGTGAGCCGGCCAGTCTGTGGATGGATTTTAGGCGGTTTTCCATCTGCCTCGGCGAATGCCGGCTGGTTCCCCTTATTGCGCGTCAGCTACACTATATCGGCGATTGCTGCGCAAACAAGTTCTCCACGTACGCGTACACCACCATTACTCTACCACACAAACATAGGGGTTACGCTCGTCTGGTGTGAGACGTTCCCTGGGGGTCCACAGGGGCCGAACCGCACAATAACCCTGTGTTCAGTGTGGGGCGGCGGAGGGTTGAAGTGGACTGCGGTAGTCGTCGTGGGGTTGCGGACCACTGCAGCTGGGGCGGGGACGGACATCGTTCCTAGTTCCCCGGTTAACATAACATAACATCCAAAGGTGTACCTGTAATGTTTGTGAATGCTTCTCCTTTATTTGTGCATTGTAGGGTTCAAATTCATGGTGCAATGATCAGTGGTCAGTTCTGAAGTGTACTGTGCTACCCTCAGGGAACTGAGGAAATAACTTCAGCAACTTCGTTGCCACAAAAACGCAAACGAACTTCTCCTTCTCCATGACAACGTAAGGCCTCACACAAGCCTCCGCACCCAAAAGAAGCTCACGAAACTCACCGGAGTGTTCTTACTCATCCACCATATAGCCTGGATTTTTCACCTTCCGACTTGCTTCTGTTTGGCCCGATGAAGGGAAGCAATACCCGGGTGATGGGTAGGTTATTGATGGAGCAAGGCGTTGGCTCTGACGCCGACCTGTACAATGGTAATTTTTTCATAATTAGGGGCCACATTCATAATATATTTCTTTGAAGTCAGTATCGCCATTTGACTGTTGTTTATTTGCAGTGTCACATTTACACTTACGAGATCATGATTTCGGCTTCAAAGTGCCATTGTCAAGTTTTTTAAGTGTTATACAGTACCTAAGATGGCATACTCTCGTATTTAAAATTCACTATTAGGCACATTCTTTAAGGGTCGATATTTCTGGTAAAGCCTACTGCTTTGAAACAAAGTGTAAGTGTAAGTGTAAATGTAAATGTGCAAGTGTAAATGTAACACTGCAAATAAAGAACAGTCTAATGGTAGTACCGACTTTAAAGCAGTACAATGGTGCCATGCGGGCATTCAGGTCCTCCCAGTAAGGTGGCGTTAAGTCCATCGAACTGAACGGGGATTATGTTTAAAAACAGGGTTTTGTAGCCAAAAGTGTGGGGAATAATATAGTGTACAGAAATCCTGAATAAAACCAATGCGATTTCAGAAAAAAGTGTTGCATTCCTTATTGAACTCCTCTCGTTTAGTAATTGTTTATGGACCCTGTTTCAGCTGGAGACTAACATCACATACACATTATATCAAACGATACTCAACAGTGACGTCACTCACGTAAGTACAGCTCCAACCCGCGATGCCAAATAATTAATTATTAAAAAAGTCAGTATAACCCGTGAAGATCAGTATCAAGTGCTAAGCTGACATATATCCCGCCTTTCATACAGCAAGATGAAACCAGGCGATTCTATTCAGTGCTACTGACTTCGCGAAAGCCGCTTCATTTCTTCTATCCTCAGAAATAACAAAACCTCTTAGTTGAAAGTGGAGTTCAATATGCTCGTACGCCTTATGACAATACCACTCTGTCCCTTGGACGCAGTACCATTGTAATACATTGTACTAGTGTATATTACTGTGATCCTCCAGTTTGCAACTAAACAGGAGCCTCCCCAATACTACTTCTACTTCAAAATTTTACGTAAAATTTGTATAATAAAGGAAATTGATGTTTCATATTAAAGCAGATTCTGACACATTTGTTAAAAGGGATAGGAAAACTTCAGCGTTACTTCTGAAAAGCACAGAAAATCTCTTCTACGTAATCTGCGAATAAATAAAGATAGGCCGGCCGGTGTGGCCGTGCGGTTCTAGGCGCGTCAGTCTGGAACCGCGAGACCGCTACGGTCGCAGGTTCAAATCCTGCCTCGGGCATGGATGTGTGTGATGTTCTTAGGTTAGTTAGGTTTACGTAGTTCTAAGTTCCAGGGGACTGATGACCTCAGTTGTTAAGTCCCATAGTGCTCAGAGCCATTTGAACCAAATAAAGATATGATAGTTTCTAGAATTCACTACAGATTACTTGCACTGGAACTATTACTGGCATAAACCAAAATCGTACGCCTGTTCCCACGTGGATTTTGGAATACGGCGGTATGTCGATTCTGGGATGCAAAAATACTCTACTCAACACATACCTTTTAAATTTACAGCTCCTTCGCTGTCTGAGCCCTTCACCAATGAATGTCCAACTAGTCTTTCCCGATCGGTCGTAGCTGGAAAGCCAACCGGATACAAAACGGCGTCCGTATTTTCCCAGTACACTGCACAGAATGTCACATCTTTCAGCATCAAACCTGCAGTATACGAATAAAGCAGAAACATTCACAAACATTGCAGATACACTTTCACATGTAGTAAAATACGAAAAAGGATGAAGTGGAAAAATTTGTATCTCTGCACTTGAATGAATAACAGATGTAAATGCGATAATGAAAGAAGTAATGTCAAAAAGAAAGTGTTCGTATACGGATTTTATTTTAATGTGAAAATCATTTAAAGACAAATTGAATTCCAATTTAATCTTTTGAAATTAAAAAAAAAGTATTTAGATGATTGGGGAAGAAAGTCACGTGAAATGCGAGGGTTGGAACTTTAATAGTGCCAACTATTTTCTACAGCTCGCACAAAATATATACGTGTTTCAAAGTTTTACTGACCTTCAAAGCAGTCACCAGCATTGTGTATAATCCGTTTCCAGCGATGTGGAAGTCGTAGGATACTCTTAGCAGTACCAGTTGTGTTGACAGATCGAGCGGCGCGGCCTATGGCCCGACGAATTTGTAGCAGTTCTGAAGCGAATGCCGTGAAGTGTTTCCTTCAGTTTAGAAATCGAGTTGTACAGCGGCCGGCAGTGCAGCAGGTGGTATAGCACTTAGCAGCCCCATCAGTCAAACAAATCAGTTACAACTAGCACTGTACGTGCTTGAGCAGTGTCCTGCAAAGTGATGGTCAGGTCCTGCCGAAAGTGTCCTCACTTCTGTCTCTAGGCTGTTCATTTTTGGAACACAACCTACGACCAGCTTAGGGACAGAAGTAATGACACTTTCTGCAGGACCTGACCATCATTTTGCAGAACAATGCTCAAGCACGTACAGTGCAAGCTTTTACTGATTTGTTTGACTGATGGGGCTGCTAAGTGCTATACCACCTGCTGCACTGCCGGCCGCTGTACAACTCGATTTCTAAACTGAAGGAAACACTTCACGGCATTCGCTTCAGAACTGCTACAAATTCGTCGGGCCATAGGCCGCGCCGCTCGAACTGTCAACACAACTGGTACTGCTAAGAGTATCCTACGACTTCCACATCGCTGGAAACGGATTATACACAATGCTGGTGACTGCTTTGAAGGTCAGTAAAACTTTGAAACACGTATATATTTTGTGCGAGCTGTAAATAAATAGTTGCAACTATTAAAGTTCCAACCCT
The DNA here is from genome assembly GCF_021461385.2 of Schistocerca piceifrons. Classification (NCBI taxonomy): domain Eukaryota; kingdom Metazoa; phylum Arthropoda; class Insecta; order Orthoptera; family Acrididae; genus Schistocerca; species Schistocerca piceifrons. The sequence continues at coordinate 139,541,802 of NC_060144.1, forward strand.
CGTAGACTGAAACAGCGAGAAGTCAGAAGTAAATTTAAAAGAAGAATTCAACATTTATTATTTAAATCTTCTTTCAAATAGATTTTCGAGAGGTGATATTCCCAACAGTCAGAATGTCCTGTGGAAAAACACAGTCACAAATGGAGCGTCCTTATTAACGTAATCCGTATAAGGAAATGCAAATACATTTTCGTCTTAAAATCTCCACTTACGTCACGACGTAGTTGTATATGTGAAGGGATCGGCTGAAGAGAGCGTTAACCCTCAGTTTAGTAAGGATTAGTCTGATCATGCTATCTATTGTGTTTCCGAAAGCACCGTCTTATTTTGACAGCAGGTCTGTATGTACCACTAGAAAATGCTGTCTGTTATATAAATTGCTTTATACTATTGTATTTATGTTTTTGTCTTTGAATTTAGCCAAACAAATAAAATGTAGTAACACAGCTGGGGGTTAGAGCTTGCTTCGATCGACCCCTTCATGCGCTGTTTACTGTCGACGATGTAGGGCGAAGGTATTCCGTACAGAAAATATACTGTCCTTCAACTTCACTGTACCTAACAAACATTTTCCCACTGTTTGAGTCTTGTAGTTTTCGTATTGTTTTCTAAGATATTAGACTCTAAAAATAAATTTTAATAAATTTATACTTGTAGTTTACAGGTCATGGATAGTGTCAAAAACAGTCAACCAAGTAAGTCCTTTCCTCAACTGTCGGTATGTGGGATATTAGAGTATGGCAAGAAGTTTCAGTAAACTTATACTTTAGTTTTAGAGTCCACTCTAAGGATCGAAAGTGGTCGACGTTGCAATCATTTCTCTCCACGAGTGTAACATCGTAGGCTTTCTGTTATTTCTTGACATGGTAGTTTATGACGAACTAACTTTGATACATATGTCAAATTCACAATGCTGGCTATTCACTGGACACAGTCTACGTAGCTGCTGCATCACACTTGGCGTTCCCTCACTTACCGGCCACCATAGAACACTCCATATTAGTATGGCCACGTAATTTTAAAGATCCACAATGCAACCTGTCTCCTACAGTATTAAGAAAAGTACAACTTTTTCGAACTGACTATCCTTTACACACGGATAAATATTATTTCAGAGAAATCAAACATGTTACAATCAAATTTTAGTACAAAAAGAGCAAAAAATTGTTTACGGGTTTATAATACAATGTTGACAATTTCTAAGGAACAGACACGTTGTTGAACAGAAATAATCACAAGGTATGATGGACAATTTGAAAGACAGAAAGTACGTACCACAGGTCGAGTGGTATATTTATAACAAAAAACGGTTCAGATGTCACTCGTGAGAAAGCAGGACAACAGACATAAATAACGTTCATATGTTACAAGCTCAGACTCCCAGCATAAAGGTCGATATCTCACACTAACAATACGCCCTCCACGGCCACTAATGCGTATTTTGTACCTGTTATTCATGCTGTCTACCAAACTGTTAAGAGTCCTTTAGGCGGAATTGTCCCACTCCTCTCTCAAGGCGGTGTTCAGTTCTTGCACGGTTCTAGGAGGGAGTTGTTCGTTGAGAAATACGTCTGCCAAGAGCATCGCAGGCATAGTTTTTAGTATTTATGTCAGGAGAATACGCAGATCAATCCAAACGTTCAATATCTTCACTTTCCGGTGTGACCGTCACCTTAGGGGTCCTGTGTGGACGGGCACTGTCGTCCATAAACAGAAAGTCGGGACCTACCACAACCCGAAACAGTCATGATCCAGAATAATCTGCCTGCATTACCGTACTTTGTAACGGTAATTTGCCCAAAGATATGCAGCGGTCTTCGGGTATTGTGTATAATGTCTTCCCGCATCATAATCCCTACACCATACTGATGACGTTCACGAACATTATGTGGTGTGTTACATGTTCACCTCTCTCTCCACACTGGTGACTAAAATCGCTTTGCCACAGTGGAGCGGTATTCGTCGGAGAACATCACTCTGGACCACAACTGATGATCCTAACCAACATGCTTCCTGTACCAACGAAATCTTTCTCAATGATGACGTGGTTGAAGAGGGATGCATTTAGCAGGCTTCTGAGGATACAAAAGAGCCTGATTTAATCGCCACAAAATGGTTCTGGCAGAGAGACGTGTACCGGCAGCTGTCGCAAGGTCTGCAGCGATCTGCAGAAGTGAGATGTCTGTTTCTTTTCGCCCCTAGGGCTATGTATCGATTCTCTAGCAGTGCGGTAGTGCATCAACGACCACCGGCACCATTGCATTCTTTCGCATGGATCTTTGGTTGGTTTAGATTCGTCCAACTGCTCGTCTACGATCGTAAACACTCAAATGCTGTCTTGCACTTACGTTGCTGTACGACACAGAATATCACATTAATTAAATCCACAAAAACACCCGTCAGACACCGTACTTCATGAAATGTGGAATGCATGCAGAACGTTCATGCACAGGCTTCGGTGCAGTAAACACGCCTCGCCCTCAACATTTTCTTTTACTATCATGACGGATGCTTCGCAGAAACTGTCGACTATTCCGTAGCAATTGACAGTTGTTCCTTAGCAATTGTCAAACAGTGTACTATCTTCACAAGTTGAGTGGGGATGTAATTTGTGTAGGCAATAAATATGAATATTACTGACATACTACTTTGTTTTCTGTAACTAAATGAATTTAATAGTGTCCTTAGTTTTAAGTAGTTGAGCTGTATAAGTGCAAAACAAAAAAGAAATATCTGTCATTGGAGCTTACATGAACGAATTACACATTGCTGACGACATTGTATTGTTTGCCTGTAGTGCAGGTTAACTTCAACAAGGATATAGCAGTTTAATAAAGGAAGTCTGAAAATGAGCATTGAAAAACAAATACTAACAGTGTGAAATAATGTATAACCAACACTTCGAGAAGGAACTAGATCAAATTAACAGTGAAACTGTAAAATCATGTGATCTGTTTATTTTATTTAGGGATAAACTGAAAAACCAATGGAGCTGTACGTGCCGTAATAACAATACTTGGTCTTCATTAAACTTTTCTCTTTTTGTGTCGTAGCGACTGGTCAGCCGACGTCCCTTAAGATGCAGCGTAGCTATGTGCTGCGTGGGTTTAACCGCGTGTGCGCTCTCTCCAGCACTCGATATTTGCTTGCTGTTGCTCGTGGTAACTAAGGTCGCTCACCAAGAACTGAGGCCCGGTTTTTCGTGCTATGGATGGTGGTCCTTAACTGCAGGAAGATTGCCTTCTGGTTTTGAAGAAGTACACTACTGGCCATTAACATTGCTACACCAAGAAGAAATGCAGATGATAAACGGGTAATCATTGGACAAATATATTATACTAGTACTGACATGTGATTACATTTTCACGCAATTTGGGTGCATAGATCCTGAGAAATCAGTACCCAGAACAACCACCTCTGGCCGTAATAACGGCCTTGATACGCCTGGGCTTTGAGTCAAACAGAGCTTGGATGGCGTGTACAAGTACAGCTGCCCATGCAGCTTCAACACGATACAACAATTCATCAAGAGTAGTGACTGGCGTATTGTGACGAGCTAGTTGCTCGGCCAACAATGACCAGACGTTTTCAGTTGGTGAGAGATCTGGAGAATGTGCTGGCCAGGGCAGCAGTCGAACATTTTCTGAATCCAGAAAGGCCCGTACAGGACCTGCAACATGCGATCGTGCTTTATCCTGCTGAAATGTAGGGTTTCGAGGGATTGAATGAATGGTAGAGCCACGGGTCGTAACACATCTGAAATGTAACGTCCACTGTTCAAAGTGCCGACAATGCGAACAAGACGTGACCAAGACGTGTAACCAATGGCACCCCATACCATCACGCCGGGTGATACGCCTGTATGGCGCTGACGAATACACGCTTCCAATGTCCGTTCACCGCGATGACGCCAAACACGGATGTGACCATCATGATGCTGTAAACAGAACCTGGATTGAAACTTCCTGGAGGATTAAAACTGTGTGCCGGACCGAGACTCGAACTCGGGACCTTTGCCTTTCGCGGGCAAGTGCTCTACCAAGAGTTCAAATGTGTGTGAAATCTTACGGGACTTAACTGCTAAGGTCATCAGTCCCTAAGCTTACACACTACTTATCCTAAACTATCCTAAGGACAAACACACACATCCATGTCCGAGGGAGGACTCGAACCTCCGCCGGGATCAGCCGAACAGTCCATGACGCAGCGCCTTAGACCGCTCGGCTAATCACGCACGGCAGTGCTCTACCAACTGAGCTACCCAAGCTCGACTCACGCCCCGTCCTCACAGCTTTACTTACGCCAGTACCTCGTCTCCTACCTTCCAAGCTTTACAGAAGCTCTCCTGCGAACCATGCAGAACTAGCACTCCTGAAAGAAAGGATATTGCGGAGACATGGCTTAGCCACAGCCTAGGGGATGATTCCAGAATGAGGTTTCACTCTGCAGCGGAGTGTGCGCTGATATGAACATGGATTCATCCGAAAAAATGACCTTTTGCTATTCGTGCACCCAGGTTCGTCATTGAGTATACCATCGCAGGCCCTCCTGTCTGTGATGCAGCGTCAAAGGTAACCGCAACCATGGTCTCCGAGCTGATAGTTCATGGTGCTGCAAACGTCGTCGAACTGTTCGTGCAGATGGTTGTTGTCTTGCAAACGTCTCCATCTGTTGACTCAGGGATCGAGACGTGGCTGCACGACCCATTACAGCCATGCGGATAAGATGCCTGTCATCTCGACTGCTAGCGATGCGAAGCCATTGGGATCCAGCACGGCGTTCCGTATTACCCTCCTGAACCCACCGATTCCATATTCTGCTAACAGTCATTGGATCTCGACGAACGCGAGCAGCATTGTCACGATACGATAAACCGCAACGCGATAGGCTACAATCCGACCTTTATCAAAGTCGGAAACGTGATGGTACGCATTTCCCCTCCATACACGAGGCATCACAACAACGTTTCACCAGGCAACGCCGGTCAACTGCTGTTTGTGTATGAGAAATCGGTTGGAAACTTTCCTCATGCCAGCACGTTGTAGGTGTCGCCACCGGCGCCAACCTTGCGTGAATGCTCCGTAAAGTTAACGATTTGCATATTACAGCATAGTCTTCCTGTCGGTTAAATTTCGCGTCTGTAGCACGTCATGTTCGTGGTGTAGCAATTTTAATGACCGGTAGTGTACTAGCTTTCGCTGCCTTCGGGGATTGCGGGTTTGTGTAGTCAGTCTTATTCCTACTGCACTGGTACGTGGATACTGAGCTGCCAGTACAGGATGATACAAAAGTTATTAAAGACAGAATTACATTGCTCATATCATTGGCTAGAGAAAGGTTCACAGTTTTGTGTTCGCACAGACTCTATAGCATATGCTCAACATGAGCACCACTCATTCCAAGAGAATCATCGAAATGATTGTCTCTTTTATTCCACACCCGAATCATCGGGTACCTGTTATGGTGGCCGGGACGCAATTGCTGCAGTAATCGCAATTTGTAATGTTTCTGAAGAAGAGAAATTTGCTAACATCGAGTGTAGATTGAAGTCTCAGGTAGTTTGAGAGTATTTGTATGGACTGTAGCCATGTATGGAAGTGAAATGAAGGTAAAATTGTTTAGGCAAGAAGAGAATAGAAGCTTTCGAAATGTGGTGCTACAGGAGAATGCTGTAGATTAGAGGCGTAAATCACGTAACTAATGATGAGGTACTGAACAGAACTGGGTAGAAGAGGAATTTGTGGCACAATTTGACTACAAGAGGGTCGGTTGGTAGGACACGTTCTGAGGTGTAAAGGGATCATCAGTTTAGTATTGGAGGGCAGCGCGAATGGTAAAAGTCGTAGAGGGAGACCGACAGATTCAGAAGGATGTAGCTTGCAGTAATTACTTGGAGATGAAGAAGCTTGCAAAGGATAGAATAGCACGGAGAGTTGCATCAAACCAGTCTCTGGACTGATGCCCACAACAACAACAACAACAACAACAAGGCTTCATACGCAGGCGTCGTTTCAGAGCACGCCACTCCGTTATTTGGATGAGTCGCAGTTCCTGGCCTACCCTTCTTGTCGACTTACGGAGACTACGTGAACGCATCTCACATGCGCTTGACATTTTCATCAGCTGTGCATGCCAGACCAGTGCTCTTCCCTTTGCATATGCAAACAGCTTCCAAGAATTTTGTATTCCATCCATACAGTTGCTTGTGCAGAGGCGGGTTCTTGCTGAATCGACGGCGGAATGCACGTTACACTTGAACAATGATTTGAATTCGCTGAATGTCCAACACACAAAATGATTTCTCCTGTGGTATAGTCGCCGTGTTGCTACAAACAGTAGAGCAGGTATATCGAAAAGGTTGAACCTTCCTCTGTCCAGTAGCATACGCAATGTGTTTCTATTTTTTATAGTTTGCCTGTAATAAAAAACTGAAATCTGTTTTTCCTTTAGAATCATCCGGAATTTAATATTCAGCCAAGGACCGGAGTGTAAAAGAAAAATGGTGAATACTTTTTGTTATGTGCGAATAAAGTTCTGGTTTTGATTTTTGAAAACTCTTGTTCTTTGAGCGAGGCTTTGTTATACGGATTTAATTTGCGTTCTCGCTTGTGACGTTTTCTAAATCTGATTTTATTTTGAGTCATTAGTCTTCTGAATTGTTTCATGCGGCCCACCACGAGTTTCTCTCCTGTGCCAAACTCTTCATCTCAGAGCAGAACATGCAACCCACGTCTTCAACTTTTTGCTGGACGTATTCCAATCTGTCTTTCTCCATAGTTTTTGCCCTCTACAGCTCCCTCTAGTACCATGGAAGTCATTTCCTGATTTCTTAAAAGTCATTTCCTGATGTCTTGACAGATGTCCTATCGTTCTGTCTCTTCTCCTTGTCAGTGTTTTCCACATATTCCTTTCCTCTTCGATTCTGCGCAGAACCTCCTCATTCCTTATCCTATAAGTCCACTTAATTTTCAACGTTCGTCTGTAGCACCACATCTCAAATTCTTCGATTTTCTTCTATTTCGGTTTTCCCATATTCCATGTTTCACTACCATACAATGCTCTGCTCCAAACGCACATTATCAGAAATTTCTTCCTCAAATTAAGGCCAATGTTTGGTACTAGTAGAATTCTCTTGGCGGGGATGACCTTTTTACCAATGCTAGTTTGCTTTTGATCTCCTTCTTGCTCCTTCCGTCCTTGGCTATTTTGTTGCTTGCTTCGTGACCATCAATCCTGATGTTAAGTTTCTCGCTATTCTCATTTCTGCTACTTCTCATTACTTTCGTCTTTCTTCGATGTACTCTCAATCCATATTCTGTACTCATTAAACTGTTCGTTCCTTTCAGCAGATCGTGTAATTCTTCTTCACTTTCACTCAGAATAGCAATGTCATCAGCGAATCGTATCACTGATATCCTTTCACGTTAAATTATAACTCCACCCCTGAACCTTTCTTTTATTCCCTTCATTGGTTCGTTGATATACAGATTGTACAGTAGGAGCGAAAGACTACATCCTTGTCTTTCAACCTTTTTAATTCGAGCACTTCGTTCTTGGTCGTCCTCTCTTACTATTCCCTCTTTGCTCTCGTACATGTTGTATATTACCCGTCTCTCCCCATGGCTTATCCATATTTTTCTGAGAATGTCGAACATCTTGCACCATTTTACATTGTAGAACGCTTTCTACAGGTCGACAAATGTTATGAATGTGTCTTGATTAGTGGCTGTTTTTTGGGGCTTAGTCCCCAATGTGGATCAGCATCCCGACTCACCAGTACATGCCCGAGTTATTTTAAATCAGCTTCTAAGGGGCAAACAAAATTTAGATTTTAATATTGGGTGTTTTATGGAAGGTTAATTTCCTTATTTATTCACGAAAAGAAAAATCGTTTTTAAACTGCTTGCTTCATTTTTAAGGCACATGTGTTAAAATTGTTATGAGGAGAGTTGGTTCTCTTTTAAATGCACACGTGTTAAACTGCTGTTATCACTTTCAAGATAACTGAATTACAGTTAAGGCCTGAAGCGCCTTTATGAGATTTCTTGTTCTTAGCAGTTCATTTCTGTTGTTGTCACGTTGTCTGGTTTTAAATTTTACCTTGTGTTTGCTTCAGATCACTAAATATTAGCTGAATGAATGGATCGAGCGATGACAGGGCTACGCTCGAGCTGGTCGCCTTATGTCGACGTCTGAATGACCGAGCGAGGTGACCCTGTGGTTGGCACAATGAACTGGTATTCTGGAGGAAGACGGTTCAAACCCGCGTCCGGACTTCCTGATTTACGTTTTCCTGATTTCCCTAAATTGGTTCAGGGAAATGCCGGGATGGTTCCTTTGAAAGTCACGGCCAACTTCCTTCTCTAATCCGACGGGACTGATGACCTCGGTGTTTAGTCCCCTCCCCCAAAATCGACCTGCCAATAAGCGAATGTATTTGTTTTAACTCCTCGGACTGCGATTTAATATTGTCAATTTTTTCATTGCATAAATTTTGTTAATATTGATTCCGTCAGTGTTTATTGTATTCAAAACACACATGCACCAAATTTAAAATTTCAGTAAATGTTAAATAACTTGAAGCGTCATTCTCACTGTGGCATTAATTAATAACTTTATGGTGGCTACTACAATGACCATTTGGATTGTTAATTTTATCAGTGCTGTTTAAATGTCGTTGATGCAAATGAATGTTGTTAATAGGCTTTTATTCCTTTGGGTTTAGCATCTTATCACGAAGAACGGCACTGGTTGCGAGTGCTTTTTTTGGACAAACGATGTTATAAAACTTAAACTTCCGATGCGTCTATAAAAGAAAATTTGCAGCTCTCTCTGTTAATCCACGAGATCGAGAAAGTAGCAGATACCGGCGAATAGGTAGACGGCGCGCTTCTTTACATTCAGAAGGCGTCTTATACAGTTCCACATTGTCGATTAATGAAGAAAACACAAGCGCATGTAATATCAGACCAGCTGCCTGACTGCACTGAAGGTTTTCTAGGAAACATAACACAGAATATCATTCTCAAGTAAGAGAAATTTACAGATGTTAAAGTAACTTCTGCCGCACCACGAGGTAGTACTACGGAACTATTACTTTTCAGAATATATATAAATGATCTAATGAATAACGTTGGAAGTTCCATGAGGCTTTTTGTGGGTTTATTGTTGCTGCTGTTGTAGTTTTCAGTTCGAAAAAAAAATGGTTCAAATGGCTCTGAGAACTATGGGACTTAACTTCTGAGGCCATCAGTCCCCAAGAACTTAGAACTACTTAAACCTAACTAACCTAAGGACATCACACACATCCATGCCCGAGGCAGGATTCGAACCTGCGACCGTAGCGGTCGCGTGGTTCCAGACTGTAGCACCTAGAAACGCTCAGCCACTCCGGCCGGCCTTCAGTTCGAAAACTGGTTTGATTCAGCCCTCCTTGATACTCTATTCTGTGCAAGCTTGCAACTTACATCCTTCCGAATTTGCTTTCTGTATTCATCTCTTGGTCTTCCTTTACGATTTTTACCCCTCACACTTTCCTCCAGTACCAAACTGGAGATCCCTTGATGTCTCAGAATGTGTCCTATCAATCGATCCCGTCTTCTACTCAGGTTGAGCCATAAATTTCTTTTCTATCCAGGGCTATTCAGTACGTCTCATTAGTTAATCTTCAGCATTCTTCTTTAGCACGACATTTCAAAAGCATCTATTCGTTCTTGTCGAAACTGTTTGTCGTCCATCTTTCACTTCCATATATGGAGGATTATACTGTTATATGTAAAGAAGTGGCAACGCTAGAATGCAGGAAGAGCTGCGGAGGATCGACGGTTGTTGCAGGAAGTGGCAGTGACCCTCAACATTAACAAATGTAGCGTACTGCACATAAATAGGCAGAAAGACCTGTTATTGTATGGTTACACGACTGCAGAACCATGATTGGAAGCAATTACTTCCATAAAATATGTAGCCACATGGAGCGATTTATAGTAGAACGCCCACATAAAACTAATCACAGGTAAGGCAGATGTCAGACTGAGATGCGTTAGAAAAATCTTCAGGAGTTGTAGCCCACCCACAGAGGAGGTAGCTTACGCAATCTTTCTTAGGCCAAGACTTGGATTTTATTGGTCAGTCTGGGATTCGTACTAAACCGGACTGATAGAGGAAACAGAAAAGATCCTACGAAGAGTAGAGCGTTTCGGTATTAGTTCAGTTAACGAGCACAAAAGCGTCACAAAATGCTCAGCTAACTACAGTGGTAGACGTTGAAACAGAGGCGATCCCCTCGGCGTAGTTTAGTGGCAAAGTGTCGAGAGTGTACGTTTCTGGAAGCGTCAGTCAGTAAATGGCTTCGTCCTCCATTTATCTCACAAAATGACCACGAAGGTAAAATTAGGAAGATTCGAGCTCACTCGGAGGATTTCCACCAACCGATCTTCCTGCGAACCATTCGCGACTGGAACAGCAAAAGGGTGAAGTGACAGTGGCACACGAAGTACCCTTTGCCACACACCGAGAAGGTGGTTTGTGGAGTATAGGTGTAGATGCAGACATAGTAGCTGTTTGTATTACAAGTTTTCACTTATCACAGTGAGGCATAGACTTTAAACTGTTGAACCTCTGACCGGTTCCTCAAAACACAACAGACAGCTGGATATTGGAATTTACTAACGGTGACTGAAAACGAAAAAAAAATTGTATCAGAGGTCCGATTGGAATAGAAGAGAGAGTGAAATGGAGGGGGGAGAGGAAACTCTTACCTCGTAACACCAAAACTTCTGGTCATCAAAATTTACAGTTATCTGTAAATAATGGTTTGCCTGGACTTTTGTTTCTGATTTTTGCACCGAGTATGAACGATTTCTGTTCATGTAATGTAATCTCCGAAAATATTGTATGGTTTATTGGTCCACGTATAGGTTCGATAGTAAGAATATTCCATAGATAGGACAGGTAAAGTTGACGTGAAGTCGCTCTTTGTTAAGAAAGCAAGAGCGCGACAATGGAAAACGTGGATGGCGCCGAGGATAGCACCCCAGCTGAGAAGAAAGCCATCATATTTAATCGTCGGTAAGAGCGCGACAATGGAAAACGTGGATGGCGCCGAGGATAGCACCCCAGCTGAGAACAAAGCCATCATATTTAATCGTCGGTAAAGCAGATACCAGACTGAGATTCATTGGAAGAATCCCAAGGAAATGCAGTCCGAAAACAAAGGAAGTAGGTTACGGAACACTTGTCCACCCACTGCTTGATACTGCTCACCGGTGTCGGATCAGTACTAGATAGGGTTGATAGAAGAGATAGAGAAGATCCAACGGAGAGCAACGCGCTTCGTTACAGGATCATTAAGTAATCGCGAAAGCGTTACGGAGATGATAGATAAACGCCAGTGGAAGACTTTGCAAGAGAGACGCTCAGTAGCTCGGTACGGACTTTTGTTGAAGTTTCGAGAACATACCTTCACCGAGGAGTCAAGCAGTATATTGCTCCCTCCTACGTGTATCTCGCGAAGAGACCATGAGGATAAAATCAGAGAGATTAGAGCCCACACAGAGGCATACCTACAATCTTTCCTTCCACGCACAATACGAGACTGGAATAGAAGGGAGAACCGATAGAGGTACTCAAGGTACCCTCCGCCTCACACGTCCGGTGGCTTGCGGAGTATGGATGTAGATATAGATGTAGATGTAGATAGTGAGCACAATGTGTATGGTCTTGTATACTGATTATGGTATGTTACGGGGAAGAGTACATAACATGCAGTCCGGTTGCCTAACCTATCAGTAACGCGATCGAGGTGAGAATTCAGTAAAACAATAATATCACGAATTTAATGTGTAGCTGAAGAAAGACGCTGTAATCTGAATTTTAAAGTGCATTAAAATCGGTATGACGTCAGTTGGAAGGTGAGTGGATAACATTACAAAACATCTGAAAACTGTTATGCACTGAATATCTGGAACCGGCCTTTAACGAGAAGCGGACGTGAAATGACTGATTGAATAAGATTTTTTAAATGTCTAGGGTACAGTTTCTTAATTACATGGCCACTTTTCCATATTTCAGCTGGTAAGATGCCTCTCTGAAGAATAGGAGACAATCAAACACTATGCTGGAGAATATTTTTTATCTAGTAGATTTAGCAGCGTAATTTATCGATAACAGATACACTGCAACGTACCTTCCTTTTGTGAGGGTGTGCTGAAAAGTAATGCCTCTGAAATTCTTATGTGAATACTCTTAAAGCATTTTAGATTACACAAACTATATTAACATTCTACGTCTTTATTTTTCGTGTCTACATGTTTATTTCCCAACGAGACACCAGTTTGTTGATGCCGTCACCTTAAGATGTCTCACGTTGTTGGCGGAGCCACAACCTCGCCGCCGCTTACGCTACTTCAACGCTATCAAAATGAGGTCGTGGAAAGTCTCCTTTAAGATCTGGAAACACTCCAAGCTCTGTCACACACGCTGAGGTTAGCACCACAGTTTTCTTCAGAATGAACGCGGACAACCCATCGTCACCGTACAAAGCTTCCATTCTTCTATAGATTTCTATCGGAGGCACGTTTTCAGCGGTCAGAAACTCTATTACACCACGCTGTTTCGCACACACCGACACAGTTTCGTTACACAGTGCCATGTTACACGCTACAATTCGGAGCCTGCTAGTGGCAGAGGGTTTCAACGTGTCTCAGCGTAGCGTGAAAGTCGACCGAGTAATATGCGTGACACGTAAAACCTAAACCGATATTGAGAACAGGATAAAAAAATCGGAAGCGTTGCTTAATAGCACGCCCTCATATCACTGACGCATTATACACACTTCAGCAAAAGGTTTTCATTAGCCCTTTATTTTGAAATTCATACCAAAGAAAACAAAAATTGGCTCTGAGGCATGCGTATATATTCAGTTTTAATGTATCGAGATCATCAAATCAAAAGACAAATTCTTGCGTAACTACAAAATCGTCTCATTCCTATGGGAGATTTTTCACAACACTCCTCAGCAACGTTCATCGTGACATATCTTCAGTGAGATCATCAGTCCAAATTGTTTAACTCTTCGATGGCAATTCTGCGGAAGTCGCGCAGAGTACGTTGTCAACTCCCAAACCGATGTTGTAATCGATTACACACATGTTCGATTGTGTTCATGTCTGGGGAACAAGCAGGCCACTCTATTATGGTGGCCGAGCTTGCTGAAGGAACGTATTCACGGGAAGTGCACGATGCGCAAATGAGTTTATATCCATAAACATATAAATGTCACCATAATGTTGTCGTTACGGTAGCACTGATGCTTGCAGATTGTCGTCCCTGTAACGCAGAGTAAGAAGACTGGTTTGAACAACCACGACACGTGTACCATGGCTCCAAACGATGCCACCCCAGACATCACTTCACTACCACCTTATTGGACATATGGGACGGAGTGTCTGAGGCGTTAGAAATTACCGAGTTGCCTCCAGACACGTTGTCTGTGAATATCAGGGTAGTAAAAGATTCGAATTCCGTCTCAAGCAATCCTGGAACGTCCGTTCGGCATGGTTTTTCCCCCTCTGTAACGGATTCCATGTTCTTGTGGTGTACGACATCGTGCTCGTCGTGGTAGTTGGTTTGATGGAACACATGATGTCCTGTAGCCCATTAGAACGCCGACAGATGTTCTGGAGCACTCAGTCCACTGTGCTTTTGACTCGTTAAGTATCGATTACCCTGCGCACTTACTGTCAATTGCAACCGATTCCATTTCCGCACCACATTACTTTGACTCCTGTACTCATATCGAATAGCTTCCATGACTGACAAGTCTTCATGATCCGATCACTGCCCGCAACTGTCCTTCGTGGAATGATGGATGTTCACTTTTTTGTTCCACAGTTGTCTCTAATTTTTAGTGCCTTACTTTCAAGTTAAATGCTGTAATCCATTCGAGAGCGGCGTTCTACATGTAAGTACCGGTCGTGGTAACGATGGATATGTTTACAAACAACTCTAGGGGTGACCTTGCGATCGCTGCAGGAACTATCACAACAGCAACACACTTTCTCGACATATCGAGAGATGAAAACTTTTGTTGATCTGCATTTGGCGCAGCTAACCTCTCTCACTGCCAAGTTCTGTTTTGCCGGCGGCTAAGTCCAACAACTACGTAGGTCTGCACACGGTATTCAGCAACTAAAGTTGTAACATTCGAAAACTTTTATGCTGACAATGATTATCTCTGGGCCATCAAGACATCCTCCCAGTTGCTTTCATCTCCTGTACGCAGTGATCAGTCACCGTTCATGCAACCTGAATGTGGCTGCACACTGACTGTAAGGAACTGCTTCTCTTAAAATAATTTTGAAATTATGTACAAGAATAGAGATGCAAAAGATCCAACCTCCACAATGAAGACAATGTGTGATGACATGACGGGACACTGAAGATAAAATGTGGTTGGCTCTGAGCAGTATTTGACTTAACATCGCAGGTTATCAGTCCCCTAGAACTTAGTACTACTTAAACCTAACAAACCTAAGGACAGCACAACATCCATGCCCGAGGCAGGATTCGAACCTGCGACAGTAGCGGTCGCGTGGTTCGAGACTGAAGCGCCTAGAACCGCTCGGGCACACCTGCCGCTTAAGGTAAAATACCAGGTGATGCTCTCACCCCGAACTTCACCGAGAAGAGAGCGACGAATAAAGAGCCATAGAGATGGAGACAGTGCTCAAAGCATATCAGACGATTAAAAATTCAAATCTGAGTCTTATATGCGATACTACAGTACTGCATACAGTGTGATTCAGCTGCCCCTTCAGATGTCATTTTATGCAACCCACAATGTTACTTCTGGCTACCAAAAACTAAGCTTGAGGTTCTCATATTCTGCCGCTTGCTACGCGCAAACTGTTAGTCCTATAGAAATAAAGAACAAAACCTTTTTGCAGAAAACGGAATGTAACTGAATTTTGTACTGGGATACGTTTCCGTTAGAGGCCGTAGATTACGAGTTCGCGATCTTCAGACGCACCCTAATTCCACACTCAGCCCCAACCGGTCAAGATTTGTAGTGTGTTGTTTAATGGAACTCCCCCCTGTGACTGTAAGAAAATTTGCGACTATACGAATTATTCCCCACATTCGATCTTTTTTTTTTGTTTTCTTGACTGGCGTTATTAAGCCACCAACTTAGTCGAGCACTTACAAATTGTAAGATCAGTTTGTTTAAATTTTGTCTAACAACTTTGTGAATTTTAACGCTAGTAGTACCAAGGTATTATCTATAACGCGAGATAGCAAGTGGGGGGAGGGAGGTACTTTATCTCCCCACTACAAAATTTGAAACAAACAAAATTCGTCAATTTTTGTTGACTTAAATTAAGAACACAGTTTTGAAAGTTGTACTGATGT
Source organism: Schistocerca piceifrons (assembly GCF_021461385.2). NCBI lineage: Eukaryota > Metazoa > Arthropoda > Insecta > Orthoptera > Acrididae > Schistocerca > Schistocerca piceifrons. Next base: position 139,557,210 of record NC_060144.1, read on the forward strand.
GTTAGTCTGGTCCAGAACATGAAAATATCTTTTGGCACACTCATACCAATATCAGTGCACTTCATTAAGGTATACTACCACGGAGGGGATATTATTTAACCCCATCCCCCGCCCCCCCTCCCCAAATTAAAAAGCCCAACCTCTTTAATTGTAGTTGACGTTTACTCACTACATGCTTTCTATTTTAAGAGATAGTTACGTGTAAGTAGTGTCCTGAATCTGAAAATATTGAATATGACATTCAATGGGGAAAGTGACATCTACTACTAAACCTTAAATTTTTATGTTACGGTTAACTGAAAAATTTGAGACACTTACGGAATCACATAGAAGAATTTATTAACAAATAAATTTTTTTTATTTTCAAAATATAAAGTAATTGACTAGATCACAATATTTGGCAAAACGGTGGAAGCAATAAAACGTTTCGAAAAAGACAAATTTGTGAAAACAGACTGTCAGTTTAATTGTCTTCCCTCAACAACGTAACAAACATGGACGATCAAGAATTCAGATAAGAAGAGATCAGAAATTTTTGAATTATTGTGAAATAGAAATAGGCTTAAGGTTAAATGGTAGATCAGACAACTCATGAGGAAAAACTTATGGAGAGAAAAAAATTATGGTACAACTTAGGTAAAAGAGTGGATCGGTGGTTGGACAAATCCTGAGGCATAAAGGAGAAATCAGTCTGATGTTAGAGGAAAGTGCGGGGAACAGAAGCTGTAGAGGGAGATCTATGGCTTGAATGTAGTTAGCCGGTTCAACTGGATAAAGATTGCAGTATTTATGCAGACTTGAAGTGACTTACACAGGAGACACCAAGTTGAACAGCTGGATCTTGACAGGCTTCAGATTGAACGTCACAACAAAAATACTTCTAATATTGTAACGTTAACTGAATTTTCTGCCGGTCCTTGGCGAAAAATGACAATAATATCAAAGAGGAAAACACTGTCTAATGTTCTACAAAATTGTATTTATTTGCTCACGAGCTGGCTCTCTGATTCTCAGGCCATCTTCAGGTGAATTGTAGTTCTAACAAAGTTAAAATATATCTCGTATCTTCGAAGTTAACCGGCCCTTTCAGCAACAAATTAAATACACTTGACCTGTGAACAATTTATTAGTTAACAAATGACAGGCACATTTTTCAGAACAAATCTAGACGTAATCGTACTTCTGAAGTGTTGTACAAACATGAAATTGCTTATATCTTTGCGTTATTTTGCTCTAAAACCAAATTAACACACTATGTCACATTGCAGTACGCTATACTTACATGGTGCAACATAATTAGAAATGCTACTATTAGGGTGCTGCTATTACTAATGCTACTACTACTACTACTACTACTACTAGTATTGTCACTACTAGTAACAGTGGGAATAACAATAAAATCTAGAAAGCGATGCGCTGCTTTCCGTAGCTCTACAGCGCTCCAGCTGAATACATGGCTCGGTTCCAAGACAGAGCGCTATGCTAAACGCTACAGGCTGCCAAAAACAAATGCTCACAGTTTCTTTCTGGAAGCGTGTGTGTCTGTAATGGCCCCCATATTATTCCGCTTAAGTAGCTCTAATACGTGCGTGATGCCTTACTGTCACAGCGGACGTATCCGCTAGTACTTCGCATGTGAGACTGCTATAGACCAGACTACAAACGTTACTGTAAAGTATACCACTAGGGCACAATAGATGGTCTTTTTAGCCTATTCATTTGCAGCTGTGTTGGAAGGGTACATCGTTAATCTTTTGTCAGAAGTCACTATTTAATGTGACATAATCTGATACTGTCACATTATATCACTTCACACTCTGTAAATATTAACCTAGTTATTTGGTTGCTTTATCTCAATGCGATATGATGTATGCCGCTTTTAACTATTTCTTAGTCTGACACTAGGTTACTGTTCCAGTATTTACACCTGCTTCTCTCTTATCGTATTCATAAGTGCTGCTTGCGACGTAGTGGTTGCTGTAGAAAATACTGTGCCTGGCTTCATCTTTTCATTGCCACCGACCGAGTTAGCGCAGTGGTAATGTCCTGGACTCGTATTCGACAGGACGGAGATTTAAATCCCTGTCCGACCACCCAAATTTTAGTTTTCCATGATTTCCTTAATTGGCTTAAGGCAAATACCGTGATGGTTCCTTCTTCCTCAGTTTCTCTCAATGTGGGCTTGAGGTCTGACTCTGATGATCTCGTTGCCGACTGAACATTAGACACTAATCTTTCTTCTTTTCTTCTTTCCTGTTGACTGCTGGTCAACCTTTACTTTTTACGGGAATCTGTTCATTGAAACTAAAAACAGCCTAATACACGTAAATTTTTACGCGTGACTAATTCATTAAGGAGAATGTAAGATCCATTCTGAAACAGGTGCTTCAATAAACGTAAAAATTTATCATACAACCTCAGAGAAGGTAGTTGGCCATGTCTTGGCACCAGATTTCTACCTTAACCTTCCATTCATTTCCCTTATCCAGAATATCAACACAATTTCAAGCCTTCAGGGTCTTGGGGAATTCCAGTTTCAAACTTCTAGGACTTGAGGAGGGGAGTGAATAGACAACATTCTGAACTGGAACCAATGTCCGGAAACTTACCGTTTCCGTGCTACAACCATTTGAGAACATGTTGGTAACGCAACCACATTTACAAGTAATTGTTTGGGCGTGACCCAGTACATCACTTGTTTTACAGTTACACTCATTATCAGGCAAAAGAATTGCTCGTGTGCCCGCTGACGTTTATTTTTCAACGTGATGCAGTACGGCGTCTTCCAGTTCGGGTGTGCGGCGTCTCCTTGGAGCGCCAGAGTCACGCCTGCTCACGGTGACGTACCCTTTTCCGAAGCCGTTACGCAATTGTGGCGAAAAGGGTAGCGATGGATTAAGACGTTTTGGATAACGATCTCGATAAAAGCGACGAGCAACTCTTCCATTGCCCTGAGCTTCGCCATTCAGAACGATCATGTCGGTGTTTTGTGCAAAACATGTACACAAGCATGTTGCTCTAACACTCACAGACACCTGAATGAGACTCGAACGAGGGCACAGAGGTAGGATAGACATCAAATGACAGCATATCCGACTCACTACCCACGACCATGACTACCCTGCTGCATACCTACCGCCGGCCGCGGTGGCCGCGTGGTTCTAGGCGCTTCAGTCCGGAACCGCGCGACTTCAACGGTCGCAGGTTCGAATCCTGCCTCGGGCATGGATGTGTGTGATGTCCCAGGGTTAGTTAGGGTTAAGTAGTTCTATATTCTAGGAGACTGATGACCCATAGTGCTCAGAGCCATTTGAACCATTTTTAAATGTTGTCCTCTAACAGACATTAGTCCAAACCTGTTTAAAATTTATGATGTCTGCTCCTGTATTTAGGACACTGGCTAAAATCAAACTAGACCGTACTTTTATTGATGGCGGTACACAGCTGTTTACAAAAAGATTAAAAGAGAAGGCGCACACCATTACAGACCAAAATCGCTATCGTCAGTCTGTAGCAAAATGCAAGATAATTTATAAACTCGAACTTTATTAACCCGAACGCTGTTTAAATAGGTAATCGAATGGGCGATATATACCCTCTTTCCCGTGGCTAACCGACCGACCCTTTCACGCCCCAGCTGGAAGGGGGGCCTTTCTCTGTCACGCCGATAAATGGAGGATGACCATCCAACGGCAAGAAATGCGCAGCTCGGATTTGATGGAAGACGACTTTCGTATTGGATCTGTTGTTTGGAATCCACAAAAACCGTGGGCAAAGTAGAATGGCTGAACCATTTGGACTTGTTTCTCAGTGTAGACTGTACGAGCTGCTATTCGGAGCGTTCTTCTGTACCGTAGGGTTCTTCATAAAGTGTGTTTTAAGCTTCAGTTAACGACGGTGTTTTTTAAAAATAGTTTAGCGGTCGCCCTCACTTACTTTGGTAATTTTTTAAACTCACTTTTATTTCTGTCTATTGAATTTTAGCTCTGTTGATACTTTACGAATACAATGAATCGCTTCTGTAATCTATTTTGTATTCACCATAAACGTAACTTCAGTTTTCCGGTCTTTGTTGAAGCCAGGTGGGGGTCCTCGTTCGATTGTTATTTATACTTTCTTTTATGGATCAGGCCACAGTAATCTGAGCTTAAATCAGGCATGTACATTGCTGAAGGTACCTGTATGTCCACATTAGAGGTATTCCTGTCTAGCGTAGTCGAGCCCGGTTTATAATTTATCAGTGTTATTTGTGCTGGCTTCGATATTCAAGATTAACTTAAGTGTCTGTAGTTGAAGCCAGCTGGACGCTGTTCCTTAAATTTTATTTGTACATCTTTTATCATTCTCCATTTGCTTCACAGAATGATTTTTGAGTGTTAGTTACCTGTTTTGATCTGACAGTTAAACGTTAATCCATGGTGGGCTTATTATAATTGGAACGATAGTTACTGAAATGTTTTTGTCTATGTTCTAGTTCGTAGTGTGGTTTATTTACTTTATGCTGAATCAGAACCACCGTAGTAGGGTAGAACTCAAGGGTTTGACATCTGAAGTTAAACTGGCCAATTTCATATTCTTAATTTTTTTGTTTGTTTGCTTGCATTCATTCGAGTTTCTCAGTGTTAAATACACAATAATTATTTGGAGTACCATTTTGGAACTAAATTTGTGTTTTCTGTTCAAATGTTACATATTTGTGTCCTGCTATCTTACCACTGCCAGCTCGTAGTTTGTTGTAGTAATTCGTTTATTATTTTTCTGGATTAGGAGAAGCTTCTCTCAAAGAACTAGCAGGGATTCAAGAAGGGCACGGCCGACTTCCTTCCTCGTCCTTCCCTAATCCTATGAGACCGATGACCTCGCAGCTTGGTCTCTTCCCCCCCAAACAACCCAGCAACAACAACAACAAACGAAAACAGTGGTGTATCCAACTAAGTTCAATTAGCTGAAGCAAAATGAATAACAGAATTGGTGATATACAAGAAAAATATAAAATATTAACAACCATGTATACCAGCAATACATACCACAAAATACTCTTATCTAGATATCAACGTCAAATTAAACGTGTAGGTACATATTAAGTGCTAGTGGTGACGTGGTAATATACAAATAACTGAGGTCAGTTGAGGGCACTAAGCTAGTGTACATGAGTAATCAATGTAGTAAATTTAATAGTTAAAGTGAAGTATGCGTAGTCATTAATTAAAATTACTTCACATAGAGAAATTAGCTTCTGATAATAAACATGTACTGACGTACAATATATGGAGCTAGATTCATACGTAAAATCCACATGAGCGGTGTAAATAGTAAAAATGGGAAGGTAAAATACACAGTTGTGTACAAGCCAGTATAAAAAGTTGAAAAATAAAGTCACATCTATTAGTCGGAACCTTTGAGTATGACAAAACATTTTATCCATAAACGTAAGTGGAAATACCTAATTTAGTTTGTTATACCGCTGATATTGTTTGTAACAGATCTGAAGATGGCAGTAATTGAAACCAGTAATAGTAAAGAGTGAAAGTTTGTGTGATCAAGACCGACCATTAAAATAAAGTGCCACAATATGATCACGGACTCATTTTCAAACATTATGTCTTCAATTGATGAAAGAAAATCGATTACATTGGTGTTAAGTACAATGTGCCGTGTACCATACTGATGCTTGCTGAGTATTTATGCAAATGTGCGTTGCATCGGCCTCCCAGAATTGGTGCGGCAAAATTTTTGACATCGAAAGGGGGCTCATTTCTATGGGCTGAAGGAAACGTGCAAAAGTTTCGCTATCGATCCATGGCGAGAAAAACGCTTAAAGCTGACGACAGCAACACTCCAAGAAGGAACTGCCGAGGTCAGACTTGACACGCTGTTGGGTACTTGCAATGTGGACAAAAGCAGATGATGGTAGGCAACGTTGCTAGGTATTTGCAAGTATCCGAACGCCAAGTATGAGCTAAACCATTCCAGTGATTGAGCCAGCAGCTACAAAGTAGCTATACAGGGCTATTACAAATGATTCAAGCGATTTCATAAATTCACTGTAGCTTCATTAATTGACATATGGTCACGACACACTACAGATATGTAGAAAAACTCATAAAGTTTTGTTCGGCTGAAGCCGCACTTCAGGTTTCTGTCGCCAGAGCGCTCGAGAGCGCAGTGAGACAAAATGGCGACAGGAGCCGAGAAAGCGTATGTCGTGCTTGAAATGCACTCACATCAGTCAGTCATAACAGTGCAACGACACTTCAGGACGAAGTTCAACAAAGATCCACCAACTGCTAACTCCATTCTGCGATGGTATGCGCAGTTTAAAGCTTCTGGATGCCTCTGCAAGGGGAAATCAACGGGTCGGCCTGCAGTGAGCGAAGAAACGGTTGAACGCGTGCGGGCAAGTTTCACGCGTAGCCCGCGGAAGCAGGGAGCTAAACGTACCACAGCCGACGGTTTGGAAAATCTTACGGAAAAGGCTAAAGCAGAAGCCTTACCGTTTACAATTGCTATAAGCCCTGACACCCGATGACAAAGTCAAACGCTTAGAATTTTCGGCGCGGCTGCAACAGCTCATGGAAGAGTATGCGTTCAGTGCGAAACTTGTTTTCAGTGATGAAGCAACATTTTTTCTTAATGGTGAAGTAAACAGAGACAATGTGCAGCAAATTCGCAATTCACCAAAAGTTAACGTGTTTTGTGCAATCTCACGGTTTAAAATTTACGGCCCCTTTTTCTTCTGCGAAAAAAAAAAAAACGTTACAGGACGCGTGTATCTGGACATGCTGGAAAATTGGCTCATGCCACAACTGGAGACCGACAGCGCCGACTTCACCTTTCAACAGGATGGTGCTCCACCGCACTTCCATCATGATGTTCGGCATTTCTTAAACAGGAGATTGGAAAACCGATGGATCGGTCGTGATGGAGATCATGATCAGCAATTCATGTCATGGCCTCCACGCTCTCCCGACTTAACCCCATGCGATTTCCTTCTGTGGGGTTATGTGAAAGATTCAGTGTTTAAACCTCCTCTACCAAGAAACGTGCCTGAACTGCGAGCTCGCATCAACGATGCTATCGAACTCATTGATGGGGACATGCTGCGCCGAGTGTGGGAGGAACTTGATTATCGGCTTGATGTCTGCCGAATCACTAAAGGGGCACATATCGAACATTTGTGAATGCCTAAAAAAACTTTTTGAGTTTTTGTATGTTTGTGCAAAGCATTGTGAAAATATCTCAAATAATAAAGTTATTGTAGAGCTGTGAAATCGCTTCAATCATTTGTAATAACCCTGTATAGGTTAAAACATAATCACATTTATCTACAGAGTCGAGTGCTCACAGAGAGTCAACAACTGACTGACTGACATGTTGGAATTAGAGTTTATATGAGAAGCAGAGCTATGTTAAGAGTGAAAAGCACGGTGGCTATGAGTGTCGTCCAGAGATTGGCTTCCGATTATTACGAAGATAATAAATGTACAGCTGTAAGTAATTCAGAAGCGGCTTGTGAGTAATACAGCTGCGGGTTCACATTCGAATTCAAAATTGCCTGTTTATTGAAAATCATTGCAAAGAGCACATACAGATTTAATAAAAATACCTGTAAATATCAGATAAACTTACAGATGTTCAGTTCATGTACACAAAGTTCTGTTGTCTTTCTTTGAATCAATGAAGTCAGTCACTTCTGGTGAAATTTGCTATGCTTTGCCTCTTGTCGTTTATGGAACGCATTGTTTATTCGTTAAAGCCAATCTCAGGTACTGTGCTTTTTAAAAATATTTAAAAGGAACGCGAAGCAACTTTGTTATCTGGCACAGTAGAAATAAACGCTGCTATTCATAATGATGTATGGAACGTAGATGTTGATGTAGATGCTGAACTATTTAAATGCGCTTCATATATTGAAGCAAATGGAAAATCCCTTCTAATAGACGTCAATCCTGGGAAAATATTTATTTTAAAGTAATATTTTTTTGTGGTTTTAGGGCGCACAACTACAGTGGTCATTAGCGCCCAAACTAAATTATGAATACACTGCGAGGCACAAGGTTAAAACAGCAACTAAAAAGGACAACACTATAAAAGGCACATGAACAGGCAAGGGATTAAAAGAAACAGCATAATCAAATGTCCTTAGACAGGTTTGTCATGTGGATAAAACGAAGAACGGGAGCAGCTGCTCCTGGGTCATCCGCTAAAATGTCATTCAGAGTACATGGCAGGCCAAAATCAATGCGCAGTGTATTAAAATTCGGACAGGACGTTAAAATGTGGCGTACCGTCAGCAATTGCCCACATGGGCAGAACGGCGCCGGCGCAGCCGTCAGCAGATGACGATGGCTGAACCGGCAGTGTTCAATTCGTAACCGGGCCAAAACGACCTCCTCCCGCCGAGAAGGGCGTGAAGAGGTCGTCCAAGCCGTGGGGAGAGTTTTCCAGGCCCGAAGCTTGTTTGCAGTAACTGTAGACCAATCGGAATGCCACAGCGATAAAATGCTCTGACAAATGACCCTGCTCAAATCAGATGAAGGCACACAATAAGAAGCTGTCCGAGGCTGGAGGACCTCAGCCTTGGCCGCGGCATCTGAAACTTCGTTCCAAGGGTACCGACATGGCCAGGAACCCACATAAAGGTAACCGGAAGACCGTCGTCCGCCAGCTGCTGAAGAGAGCATTGGATCCGGTGCACGAATGGGTGAACCGGATACGGGTCACTGAGGCTCTGGATGGCGCTCAGGGAATCAGAGCAGATGACATAAGCAGAATGTCGGTGGTGGCAGATGCAAAAAACAGCCTGATAGAGGGCAAATAGCTCAGCTGTGAAGACCGAACAATGGCCATGGAGCCGGTATTTGAAACTGTGTGCCCCGACAATAAAAGACACCGTCATTGGTCTTAGAGCCATCTGTATAAATGAAGATCGTATTAATGAACTTCGAACGAAGTTCGACAAACCGCGAGCGGTATACTGAAGCTGGGGTAACCTCCTTTGGGAGCGAGCTGTATGAAGATTATTAGCTTAGTATTCTGTTACAGGTAATCTAGGAAGTGAGAGAGGTCAAGGAGAGGAGTTCCATACCAACACTAGTTGACACGAGCTGGTTTATAACTTACTCTTTCTCTAGCCGAAACACAAAGGGATTCGGGTGGTTTCTATATACGCAGCAGTAATTAACTGTATTAATTATTTCTGGATGAGGCGGCGCTTTGAAACTGGTACGGACATTTCCGCGTCACTCACAGCGTTGGATGGGCGGCGCCCGAGGGCTGGAGGGTGGGGGCACGATATTGTCGCAAGGGGTGGAACAATAGTCCGGGGGTAAAGCCGCGTCACTCCTGCAGCATAGGGGGCGGGGGTGAAAAATAACGAGCGAGCCTTTTTCGCAACTGGACGCCGACAGAATTATTTTCGCTTTGTATCAATTACGGAGTGGATAATGGTCGTGGATGTGCAAATTACTGCGTTTTTTAAATATAGGTAAAACCTGAAATGTTTGTTTCAGAGAAGCAGAGGTGTTGTTATCACAAATGTTAGGGAAGTGTGACGGGTACGTTTACGCACCGAGGGCACGTCCACAAAGCGCGTTATTGTCTGTAAGAAGAATTTCACGAGATATAATTTCATTTTTAAGGTATAAGACAGTCGACTAGTATATTCGTGTCCTTTATCTTCTCCTGCCTTAATTTCTTACTATATAAGTTAATATTATACGTAACACCCTCTAAAAACTGTATCCTATAACATAGACTTGGTTTTGAAACTTTCTTGCTGATTCAGACTATTTTTCGCATTACGACTCTAACCAGGAGCGCTGCCTCTCGCAACCAATGCTGTTACCGGCCGTGCTATCAGGGGACGATTCATGACCTGTCCTCGTTGTTGTACACTACTGGCCATTAAAATTGCTACACCAAGAAGAAATGCAGATGATAAACGGGTATTCATTGGACAAATATATTATACTAGAACTGACATGTGATTACATTTTCACGCAATTTGGGTGCATAGATCCTGACAAATCAGCACCCAGAACAACCACCTCTGGCCGTAATAACGGCCTTGATACGCCTGGGCATTGAGTCAAACAGAGCTTGGATGGCGTGTACAGGTACAGCTGCCCATGCAGCTTCAACACGATACCACAGTTCATCAAGCGTAGTGACTGGCATATTGTGACGAGCCAGTTGCTCGGGCACCATTGACCAGACGTTTTCTATTAGTAAGAGATCTGGAGAATGTGCTGGCCAGGGCAGCAGTCGAACATTTTCTGTATCCAGAAAGGCCCGTACAGGACCTGCAAGATGCGGTCGTGCATTATCCTGCTGAAATGTAGGGTTTCGCAGGGATCGAATGAAGGGTAGAGCCACGGGTCGTAACACATCTGAAATGTAACGGCCACTGTTCAAAGTGCCGTCAATGCGAACAAGAGGTGACCGAGACGTGTAACCAATGGCCCCCCATACCATCACACCGGGTGATATGCCAGTATGGTGATGACGAACACACGTTTCCAATGTGCGTTCACCGCGATGTCGCCAAACACGGATGCTACCATCATGATGCTGTAAGCAGAACCTTGATTCACCCGAAAAATGACGTTTTGCCATTCGTGCACCCATGTTCGTCGTTGAGTACACCATTGCAGGCCCTCCTGTCTGTGATGCAGCGTCAAGGGTAACCGCAGCCATGGTCTCCGAGCTGATAGTCCATGCTGCTGCAAACGTCGTCGACCTGTTCGTGCAGATGGTTGTTGCCTTGTAAACGTCCCCATCTGTTGACTCAGGGATCGAGACGTGGCTGCACGATCCGTTACAGCCATGCGAATAAGATGCCTGTCATCTCGACGCTAGTGATACGAGGCTGTTGGGATTAGCACCGCGTTCCGTATTACCCTCCTGAACCCACCGATTCCCTATTCTGCTAACAGTCACTGAATCTCGACCAACGCGAGCAGCAATGTCAGGATACGATAAACCGCAATCGCGATAGGCTACAATCCGACCTTTATCAAAGTCGGAAACGTGATGCTACGCATTTCTCCTCCTTACACAAGGCATCACAGCAACGTTGCCCCAGGCAAGGCCGGTCAACTGTTGTTTGTGTATGAGAAATGGGTTGGAAACTTTCCTCATGTCAGCACGTTGTAGGTGTCGCCACCGGCGCCAACCTTGTGTGAATGCTCGTAGCGGTCGCACTGTTCCAGACTGAAGCGCCTAGAACCGCTCGGCCACAGTGGCCGGCGCCAATGTACAGGAAGTCGAATGGTCAGGTCTTACGACTGGGCATCCAGGGCTGCCGCTAAATGACAGAATAGGAAATTAAGTCAAATAAAGAGAATATATTTCAGTGCCCGAAATCCAAAGGGCGCGCCTAAGGAGGAAGTTGTCAGATGTAGGCCAGTCTAGGAGACCGACCAACGAAATAAAGTTGGTAACGGGAGGGTAGGCGGTTCATGCTAAATTACGTTGATGGCCGGTCGCGGGGCGCAGAATCAGAGGCTCCGCCTCCCCAAAAGGAAGTCTGTTCTAGTCGAGGTCCGGACCACAAGAGAGCGAAGCAACTGTGATCTGCACTGCAGAGTCCTCCAGCGTCCACACACGTGATCTGTATCCCACGCACAGTATTAGCTAAAACCTAGCGTGAATTCGCTAGCAGTTTCTGCAGAGGGCTCAAGACGTCTCATGTCAGCAACTTTCAATGGACAGGCCTGCCTCGGTTCTGAAAGGCAGGAAACTGGTGTCACGTAGGCACTGTGGAAGTTGCTCTGCGAGAAAACTTGTAACGACTTGAGTGGGACTTCTGAAATAATTTTCTAAAACCAATTCTTTAAATAGTCCTCGGCTGGCTGCCATCCTTTATAAATTTTCACCTGTACGGCTTTTCCAACTGTACTATTTTGGTTAATTGATCCTTGAATAAAATGTAATATACATGAAATGTAATTGCGAATGTGGACTATCATCAGCTGTATAAGGGAATAGCTGCAACGAAAATTTGTGTCGGACCGGGACTCGAAGCCCGATTTCCTGCCTGTCGCGGACGGTCACCTTACACGTGCATGCCTGTACCAAGGAATTTTGAGGCGTTGCAATATCTTGTAAAGTGTAATATGACACAATATGGCTGAAACCCAACAGGGCAACACGGATTGCGTCGTGATCATGTGATAGGTACATAGGAGGCATATGAAACGACAGAAAAGGTGCGCGGCTGACCACGAGAAAGAACAGAAATATACGTTTTCTCCAATCTCATTGGGTACGTAACGTTGCCTCCCGTGACATCTGACTGGATGAAAAATAAGAACTGAGTCACCAGAATAGCTTGACACAAGTTTCTTGGTGTCACATTAGTTTCGGCAATTGAGTCTGTCACTTAAATTGGCAGATAAATTTTGAAGTTCAGTTTTGGAACTTACGTTTCGAAGCACACGTTTAACAAATAGAGTTTGGAGAATGGGGTCGTTCTGACATACACAGGGGATGAAAAAAGTATGGAAACACACTGCGAGAAATGCAGATGCTAGCCAAGCGTGCAGGTTTCACTGTTGTATTTGACCACGAAAGGCACCTGTGCAATGTCCTCCATCAGCTGCAAGTGTCATCTGTGGTCTGAACTGTGTTCCTTGCATTTCAGAGTGGATTACGTAGGAGATCAGAGCATCTGAGCTTGGGCAAACTGTTGGTGTTTGTATGGTCGATGCCTCTTTAACCAAGGTAGCTGATGTATTTGGTGTTTCAAGAGGCACCCTATACAAATTTATACCGCATACAGCGAAAGTAGGTAAATATCACATGGTAGATCATAGCGCAGAAAGTATATGTTAAGTGCATATGACAGACTGTCCTTGAAGAACATCGTGACGAAAAATAAGAGACAACAGCTGCAAACGTTATTGCGGGACAAAGTGTTTCAGTCGCGAATCCTGTCAGCATCAAAACAACACGAAGGGAGCTAATTAAGTTGGAAACTGCTGGACGAGCTGGAATTCCAAAACTACTCATAAGCGACCCAAACTCTCATAACAGCAAAAAGTCTAGCCGAAATCTTAAAACCAGGGCTATGGAACATTTGAAGACACTCACTTGGTCGGATGAGCCTTGGTTAACACTAATTCCAGTTTCTGGTCGAATTTACGTCCCAAAAATGAAACGTGGTGGGGGTTCGATGATCAATTTGGCAGCCATATCGTGAATTATTCTTGATGTTCAACGGGCCTTATGGGTTGGAGTCGACGGTTGCTGGAATTATCGACGTTTCACGTTTCACTACCACGCAATGCTGTGCTTCATTGTATATTTTAGGAACATCCTACTCATAGCTTCAGGTTGGGAAAGGTTTAATTGCCTGTGTCCGGATATTCTTGGTGTCTTCCCTGCTTTGGATATCCTGCGAAATCTTGCTCCATAGACAAAAGAATTATTCTACTTCTTCTACGGCTGTATCGTTTCCAATTTTGGTATTAGGAAGTCGTTACCCACCTCTCTCAGCTCTTCATCAAATTCGTCTTTGCTCTGATTATCCTTATAACATATTTGGGGCTAAATATGTAGTTCATTATTCCGACAAGACTTGTAAGTCTGCAATGGGTTTGTCTGCAAGTCTCTTCTTTGCTACCAGTCACGATTTTATTTTACTTGTACTGGGTGAGCAAAAACTCAGTATAAATTTGAAAACTTAATAAACCACTGAATAATGTAGATAGAGAGGTAAAAATTGACACACATGCCTGAAATGACATGGGGTTTTATTAGAAGAAAAAAAAAACAAAGTTCACAAAATGTCCGACAGATGGCGCTGGACAGCAAAACGTCAGTGACTGCGCATGACAATCGTGTATAAAAGGAGCAGTAATGAGAGAGAGAATCAGATGCGCCAGCAGTCGCAGCATGCTGACGTTACCTGAAAAGGCGCTTTTAGTGAAGCTGTATTATCAGAATGGGGAATGTGCTAGTTTAGCGTTACGATCTTATCGCCATAGGAAGGGGATTCGAACGGTAAAGGTCCGTTCACAAATGCAGCTGTGGCGAGAATGATTTCGAAGTTCGAAGCCACGGGTTGTTTAGACGATAGACCCCGTAGTGGCCGACCCAGCACAAGTCGTAATGCTGCTGAGACAGTTCAGGAAGAAATGGAGACTGTAACGGGTTCGTCTATGCACGCGGAAGTCAGCGCTCGTGCAGTCGCACGTCGCACCGGCATTCCTTACACTACTGTTTGGTTGGCACTTAGGCGTACCCTCCGATGCTATCCGTACAAAATCCATCTGCATCATGAACTGTTACCTGGCGATTTAGTGAAGTGGAGGGCATTTGCGGTGTGGGCGTTTCTAAAGATGGCGGAAGATGACGATTGGTTGAGTAACGTGTTGTGGACAGACGAAGCTCATTTCACGCTCCGCAGGTCTGTCAACGCCCACAATTGCAGAATTTGGGCTACCGAAAATCCTAGAACAGTCGTAGAAACTCCATTGCACGACGAGAAAGTCAATGTATGGGTTGGATTTACCATATCTACCATTATCGGGCCTTTTTTCTTCAAGAAAGTGCGTGATTCTGGTTTTGTAACTGCTACAGTGACGGGTGAGGGGTACGCCGATATGTTACAGAATCGCATCATCCCCAGCCTGGCTGATAAACACCTGCTCGAACGTACGATGTTTATGCAGGATGGCACTCCACCCCATATACACTCCTGGAAATGGAAAAAAGAACACATTGACACCGGTGTGTCAGACCCACCATACTTGCTCCGGACACTGCGAGAGGGCTGTACAAGCAATGATCACACGCACGGCACAGCGGACACACCAGGAACCGCGGTGTTGGCCGTCGAATGGCGCTAGCTGCGCAGCATTTGTGCACCGCCACCGTCAGTCTCAGCTAGTTTGCCGTGGCATACGGAGATCCATCGCAGTCTTTAACACTGGTACCATGCCGCGACAGCGTGGACGTGAACCGTATGTGCAGTTGACGGACTTTGAGCGAGGGCGTATAGTGGGCATGCGGGAGGCCGGGTGGACGTACCGCCGAATTGCTCAACACGTGGGGCGTGAGGTCTCCACAGTACATCGATGTTGTCGCCAGTGGTCGGCGGAAGGTGCACGTGCCCGTCGACCTGGGACGGGACCGCAGCGACGCACGGATGCACGCCAAGACCGTTGGATCCTACGCAGTGCCGTAGGGGACCGCACCGCCACTTCCCAGCAAATTAGGGACACTGTTGCTCCTGGGGTATCGGCGAGGACCATTCGCAACTGTCTCCATGAAGCTGGGCTACGGTCCCGCACACCGTTAGGCCGTCTTCCGCTCACGCCCCAACATCGTGCAGCCCGCCTCCAGTGGTGTCGCGACAGGCGTGAATGGAGGGACGAATGGAGACGTGTCGTCTTCAGCGATGAGAGTCGCTTCTGCCTTGGTGCCAATGATGGTCGTATGCGTGTTTGGCGCCGTGCAGGTGAGCGCCACAATCAGGACTGCATACGACCAAGGCACACAGGGCCAACACCCGGCATCATGGTGTGGGGAGCGATCTCCTACACTGGCCGTACACCACTGGTGATCGTCGAGGGGACACTGAATAGTGCACGGTTCATCCAAACCGTCATCGAACCCATCGTTCTACCATTCCTAGACCGGCAAGGGAACTTGCTGTTCCAACAGGACAATGCACGTCCGCATGTATCCCGTGCCACCCAACGTGCTCTAGAAGGTGTAAGTCAACTACCCTGGCCAGCGAGATCTCCGGATCTGTCCCCCATTGAGCATGTTTGGGACTGGATGAAGCGTCGTCTCATGCGGTCTGCACGTCCAGCACGAACGCTGGTCCAACTGAGGCGCCAGGTGGAAATGGCATGGCAAGCCGTTCCACAGGACTACATCCAGCATCTCTACGATCGTCTCCATGGGAGAATAGCAGCCTGCATTGCTGCGAAAGGTGGATATACACTGTACTAGTGCCGACATTGTGCATGCTCTGTTGCCTGTATCTATGTGCCTGTGGTTCTGTCAGTGTGATCATGTGATGTATCTGACCCCAGGAATGTGTCAATAAAGTTTCCCCTTCCTGGGACAATGAATTCACGGTGTTCTTATTTCAATTTCCAGGAGTGTAGATAGACGCGTGAAAGATCTCTTGCGCGCGTCGTTTAGTGATGATCGCGTGCTCAGCCGCCATTTTCGCCAGGTCCCCAGACCTCAGTCCGTGCGATTATTAGCTTTGGCGTTACCTGAAGTCGCAAGTGTATCGTGATCGACCGACACCTCTAGGAATGCTGAAAGACAACATCCGACGCCAATGCCTCACCATAACTCCGGACATGCTTTACAGTGCTGTTCACAACATTATTCCTCGACTACAGCTATTGTTGAGGAATGGTGGTGGACATATTGTGCATATCCTGTAAAGAACATCATCTTTGCTTTGTCTTACTTTGTTATGCTAATTATTGCTATCCTGATCAGATGAAGCACCATATGTCGCACATTTTTTGAACTTTTGTATTTTTTTGGTTCTAATAAAACCCCATGTCATTCCAAGCATGTGTGTCACTTTGTACCTCTCTATCTACATTATTCCGTGATTTATTCAGTTTTCAAATTTATACTGACTTTTTGATCACCCGGTATATTACACAACGCGTTTCGGGAAATGATTACCACTTTCAAGCGCGTTTTCTCTTTTTACTATGCCATTTTCCGTAATGTTTTTGGTGCGTGATGTTCTGGTTTGTTGATTTTGCTAAATTATATAAAGAACGTGCCATGTTTACTTAGTTATCAAATGGTTCAAATGGCTCTGAGCACTATGGGACTTAACATCTGCGGTCATCAGTTCCCTAGAACTTAGAACTACTTAAACCTAACTAACCTAAGGACATCACACACATCCATGCCCGAGGCAGGATTCGAACCTGCGACCGTAGCAGTCGCGCGGTTCCCGACTGCGCGCCTAAACCGCTAGACCACCGCGGCCGGCACTTAGTTATCGATTTTTATTTGTAGGTAGCGGCGAGCTTTGGAAGAGATCGTATATACAGTTTTCTTATTGTCCATTTGCACAGAGTCTCGTACATGTTGTGTATAATGGACAAAACCACATTATTTGTGCGAAGACAGGCAATAAAAACTATATAAAAGTACGAAAACCTAATTTTAACAAGGAAACGTGCAACAAGAAATAAATATAATGCAACAGACTACAGTTGCTAATGGTTATACTGCTTCCATGTTTGACATAATACAGCTGGTTTTGAAATACACTGAATATCAGACATTCCAACGACACGTTGGCGGTGAAATCCAAGAGAGCAGTTGATAACTGGAAGTAGAAAGGAAAGGGAACTCTTGGTACCATGGAGGAGACTGGCAGGCAGAAGTCGGGAATTTGGCCAACTGTACCGAAGCTCAGGTTTACCTGAGGAATGGGACGGGAAACGTAGCTTTTATAAGTCACTGGAAAATGAGACTGAGAGTCATTCTACGACAAGTTGTGAACTGGAGGAGTCTTTCATCTGAAGCGTTGGAGTCGATCCGCAGGATCAACTGACAGCCCTTTTCAGCATAACAGCAAATACTAGATGTCAGCGACCTCGCTTGATCGACCTCAGGCATAGTGTTTGCTTACTGAGCCAGAGTCCGTAGCCACCTCAAACATGCCAGACAACTTAATGCACTCCCCTGCTTCAGGTATAGTTCAAGCGACTCTGAGAGCATTGGTCGTTATTATTCATTTCTGCAATCAACTATTTACGTATTTATACACAATTCATGTTTTCCTTTGACACATTTTTAGTAAAAAATGTTCTGTATGACTCCGTTGACCGTGAAATTAATCCATTTCAACTGGTACGCTGAACAGGGTGATGTGCATTTAGGTGAGGAAAGACACAAGTAATTGTGCGGAAGATAGCTAGCGCGTGAAGAATAAACACTTCGTCAAAACGCTTTTCACATGTGATCCAAGTAATCAGTCGATACGCTACGGACGAAATGTCCGTAGTTCGCCCCTGTAAGCCTTTTAGCATTGCCTGCGTTATCAAAATGCAGGAATAGGTACTCGGAATGTGCAGACCCAAGCTGGTAAAAACTTTTCTTATTCCAGAGAAGTTATTCGAACCCTCAGTACCGCTCACAATTTTCAATACATCCCGTGAATCAATAGCGTCAAAACACTTTTATTGCCCTAGTATACTGCTTGGCAGCTTCCCTGGGTATAGCAACATCGACTTATTTCTACTGCTTACCTATGTCTCTGAGATTCTGTCTCCATTTCATGTCTCGCTTGAGACGCAGCTCACTTACTACTGATTGCTGTACCCTTGTACAGTCATATCATGAAGCTGTGTCAATTGCCGTTGTGGGTTTCGTTGGCAGTGTTTTGGTTCATCGCTACGTCTGGAGCGCTACAACTGGCTATAGTGCAGAGGGTTACTGTGAGAGTTACTAGTATCTGCCACAGCGATGGATAAACAAACCACACAAAAAAATTACTAACCCTCATGAGATAGTACACTAATATCGCGTAACACAGTGTCTGTCTTGGTACTGACCTCAGTTCAGTGAGGAAGAGCGTGTATAAGTATCTCTAGGTATGCCATGTCTTGCTAATGCGACTCATTGTATCAGAATAACAAAGCGATTGACAGGTACTTATTTACAGGACAGTTATCATGCCATCAACCAGCTAGAGAATGAGCTTAGTCACGCCTACTGTTATGTTCACTGACGTCGTATCATTCTGCTACCTGAGGTGCAGTTGCAGCAGCCAGGTAACACATTCAGTATGTATTTAACAACTGCGATTCGTTTTTATTGGTAGTAGTGTTTCTGTGTGTCGCGTATTCATTTTACGTGATAGAATGTTCTAAACTAGTTGCGAAAGTGAGCATCAAAGTGATAACATGGCTAACATTCTTTTAAGCAAGCCCAATACTGCACGTTACGGGCAGTGTATCCAAAATGGAATCCCCTACCTGTTTCTGCCATAGCCACATTGTGTGCGCAGACAAAAGTGAAGCGACATTAACGGCCACTCCCATGCTCGATTGTCAATCACTCTCTTATTGTAACTGAGGTGTAGATCACATAAGGATGGGGGGCGGGGGGTGTTTCATCTGATGTTTCAAACAGCCTCAGAATTTTTCTATGAGATTTATATCACCCGATAGCCTTTTAGCCGCAGCTTCGCCTACTGACGCAAATAACACGTGTATTGCAGACATCTCCTCCTTCATCCTCTCTCTGTCCATCCTATAGTCTTCCCTCTCTGTTTCTTTTTTACCCCTGTCCCTGTTCCTTCCTCCCTCTCTCTCGTTACATCTTCTCCGCCGCGCTGGATTAGCCGAGCGGTCTGAGGCGCTGCAGCCATGGACTATGTGGCTAGTCCAGGCGGAGGTTCGAGTCCTCTCTCGGGCATGGGTGTGTGTGTTTGTCCTTAGGAAAATTTAGGACAAGTAGTGTGTAAGCTTAGGGACTGATGACCTTAGTAGTTAAGTCCCATAAGATTTCACGCTCACACACATCTTCTCCTCCCCCTCTCTCTGCCCTTCACTTCCTGTCCTTGTCTCTGTCCATATCCTCCTCATGCCCCCTCTGACTATCTCCCTCCCCAACTTTCTTTGTCAGTCACTCACCCACCCTCTTTTTGTCCATCTCCTCATCCATTCTCTGTTGGTCCATCAACTACTCTCTCTCTCTCTGTTTCTGACCATCTCGTCCTTCCACTTCTATTTTGATTTTTCACCTCCTTTTCGTGTCTGTCTTTCCAGCTCCTCCTTGCACCCCCCCCCCCCCCCACTCTCTGTCAATCTCTGTTTGTCTGCTGCTCCCACTTACAGCTGTCCATCTTCCCCTCCCCCATTTCTGTTTTCTGTGCCTATTTCATCATCCCACTCCCATCATCAATTTCCTACCCTCTTCCCTCTCTGCCCAGCCATGACCATCTGTATTAAGAGTACACAACTGCAATGCACTCCAATATCACCTGCATAACATGCCTGTTGTGCAGGGCAAGCTAGATGTCAGGAGCTACCAATGATTTTCATCCACACCTCCTGCCCCTATAGAAGCTAGATGGTTATTATCCCATAGTACTTCTTTGCACATAGTAAGTAGAATGAATACTAAATTTGGTAGAATCCATCCAGTGGCTTAGGAGAAGTTGTGGAATGCACACACACACACACACACACACACACACACACACACACACACACACACACACTCACATAGACACAGACAAACACACACATACAAATATACACATTTTCACACTTGTATATGATTTAGTGCAGCAATCAAAATGCGATAGGGTGTCTGGGTGTTTGTTAAACCAGGAACCTGGGTGTGGAGACCAGTGAGAACTGCTGTTGTTATCTTGGAAGACTGGAATGTCCATACCATACTTATTATGGAGTTGTTGACGAAAGGGCATTACTTGGTTACTGAGAATGTTGAGGTTAACATGCTCGTTCATGTTCACAGTAACCTGAATGAGTGCACATAACTCATGGTACAAAGAACACCCCTAAAACATCACAAAAGGCTCCTGCACTGCACTACAACCTCAATACAATGTTGGGTAAAAGCCCTGTTGTGCCATTGGTGCACTCGACGCCATTTGAAAAGAAGCAAATTCCATAATAGTCTGAACTCATTGCATGTTTCCAGGCAGCTGTCACCAAATTTCCTTGTTGTCTGGTCTATTGAAGGCGTGCAACTCTGTACTCTATGTATATTTACGAGGTAGCAGATTCTAAATCTCCATTGAATGAAGTTACTGAGCGACGTGGAGTAGTGGTTAGCACGCTGGACGCGCATTCGGGATGAGAACGGGTCAAATCCGTGCCTGACTATCATGATTTAGGTATTCAGTTATTTCCTCATTCCTTTGAAAGAGATTTCCTCCCCTGTCCTTGAAACACTACGAGCTTTTACTCCATCTCAAATTACCTTGTTGGCCAGTGGACGTTAATGAACTTCTCTTTGTAGTGTTCACCAAGGAACTGGTTCAAATGTATCTGCGTTCACTGACAGTGGCAATACCTACCGGGATTCTCTCTCTTCTCCAGTCCTTGTCGGTTATGATATTTTTGTATAAAGGCTATCCTCAAGCCGCTTTATATGGCTTCAGCTGACACAGTATTCCTTTTAGACACGATCGAGAGGCCGCGTTGGTACACAAACTAATAGGGCAGCTGTATTCATGGTGTGGTGACAGGCATGTTCAGAGATGATAGTCCCTTTCTACTTTTCCGTTACATTTCCATTTTGACATATGCTATTGCACTGACTCTGTGTAATCAACTGGAACATACACAATATGTCAGTGCTGTGGCTTACGTTAGCGATGGAAGGTCACATTACCGGTTGGTACCAGTTCGTACCATTTACACCACTCCGAAGTGAAGAGATTGCTCTTTTCATTGGACTACAAATATTTTGTCCGATGAGGTTATTCGTTAGTATTCTCAAAGAGGCTGGGTCAATGCCGTCTTTCTCAGAGATGTTAGTACAGATTTTGTTGAAACTTTTCAAAACTGTCAAACTCTACATATCGCAGGAAAAGTAGTAAATCGTCGTTTAGAACTTACAAATTGTCAATTCTGCCATATACAACTGGTGACACGCATAGGAGGAGAAATGAAAGCTCCTCTAAATCGAAATTTGGCCAAAATTTTGTAAAACGGAAGCTCAAAGAATTGCGAGCGTCACATAGTGTTGTAGTTGGGGCATCGTGCTATCTGCTGTATGCAGAGGCATTAGGGTACGTCGTCAGGAGGAAACGGCGGGCTGGGAGCAGTGGCTTAGTTTGTGCAGTTTAACTGCGCAACTCGCCAGGAGACGGCGTCGCTCGCTGCTCGCCGCCTGCCAGACCTAACAGCCCGGCCGCTAATGCTGTAACAACTTGAGCCAACTTGAGCGGGCGGCAAACACAAGCTGTCCCGGCACGGCCGCTGTTTGCCCGTGTCTCTTCCCACTGAGTAACATGTTTGCCTGCACAGATAATCAGACCATTTGATATGAGGCTCTGCACGGGACTGTCGCTGTGTTGGTAAATACTGCGTTAGATGGGGTGGGGGAGATGACATATTGTTGCTGCTTAGTCAAGGAATACTCTAATTATGACACTCAAGAGGCAGTGAATGTGGCAGCCACCTGTGATGGCGTTACAAGGCCAAAGGAAGTATTAGAAATTCATAGCCATCAAGACATTATCATCGTCGTCATCAGTTCCTCATGCCCCCAAAGCAGTGTAGGGCGTGGGGCACCCACCACCAACCTCCAGATGGGTCTCAGTCTAGTCCCTTTCCTGACTAATTTCTTTTCAATGATTAACTTGTAGCTTTTTATATTTTTCTTGTTTCTTCCAATCACTTTTTAGGTAATTTTGTAATTTATAGCTGCTTTTTTCCTCCACTGGGGGTGGTTTCACAGTGGCCACAGTGCCGCTCTTCAGCCATGTAGTAATCGTTACGGAGATGGTAGACTAAGGCGCTGCACTCATGGACTGTGCGGCTGGTCCCGGCGGTCGTTCCAGGTCCTCCCTCGGGCATGGGTGTGTGAGTTTGGCCTTAGGATAATTTAGGTTAAGTAGTGTGTAAGCTTAGGGACTGACGACCTTAGCAGTTAAGTCCCATAAGAGGAGGAGGAGGATATTGGTGTTTAACGTCCCGTCGACAGCGAGGTCAGGAGAGACGGAGCACAAGCTCGGATTAGGGAAGGATGGGGAAGGAAGTCGGCCGTGCCCTTTCAAAGGAACCATCCCGGCACTTGGCTGGAGTGCTTTAGGGAAATCACGGAAAACCTAAATCAGGATGGCCGGACGCGGGATTGATCCCATAAGACTTCACACACATTTGAACAGATGATAGACAAACTCCAGTGGAAGACTCTGCAAGAGAGACGCTCAGTAGCTCGGTACGGGCATTTGTTGAAGTTTCGAGAACATACCTTCACCGAGGAGTCAAGCAGTATGTTGCTCCCTCCTACGTATATCTCGCAAAGAGACCATGAGGAGAAAATCAGAGAGATTAGAGCCCACACAGAGGCGTACCGACAATTTTGCTTTCCACGAATAAATACGAAACTGGAATAGAAGGGAGAACCGATATAGGTACTCAAGGTACCCTCCGCCACACTACGTCGGGTGGCTTACGGAGTATGGATGTAGTGGTAGAAGTTTTAAATTTCAGTATAAAAATTAACAACATAGATTATATGATAATGTATACAACGAAATGATTGTGATGTGATGTGTATTATATTTGTTATGAACGTGAGATGATGAGGCCTCCTGGTAATCGTAGATACAGAGTGGGGTGTTGGTAGTTTTGTGGGTGGTATTATATGAAAATGGATATGGCATGTCCATGTAGTTGGACTGTGGGTGTTAGGAAATGGTAGGAGGTTATATGGGTAATAAATGTGTGTGGACTGCAGCCTTCATCTGGAGTGGGAGGAGACGGGTGGAACAGGTTATGGTTGGGAGGAAGGGTAGATATCAGAGTCTTGGAGGGAAAGACTATGGATATTAACCTTTGCGTTTGAAGGTGAAGATCGGATCACTTACTGTACGCAACGTGGGGAAGAGTAAGGCAAATAACATGTATGGAGTATAAAATAAAACGCAGTGACGGTAATAAGTTTTACGTTGGACAAAATGAGAGAAGCTTTTGATGTTAGTGAAGTCACTCCCTCAGATTTTGGTACTCATTTAAGACAGTGTAAGCATTCTGTTGATAATAGTACTAAAACCATCAACATTCTTCGCAAGACAGCAAAGGTGGCTTATGAACATCCTGGAGGAAGTGGTAAAATACACTCACATGACTAAACACGTTTATAACGTTCAAATGAACAGACAAATTACGAAATAACATGTACATACACAGCTTTAAAAGCGTTTTAACCGATTTTGTACGGATTGGAGTTCCCTCCGTTTTGTTACATGTAATATTGGCTAGTTTGACAAGATTGTTGGTTTACCCTTAAATGCAAGTCTGAGTTGACAACCTCGTTATGTGGTAGACGCAGATTTTTCTGCATTATGTTCGTCTTGCTCAGCATGTTGCCTGTGACAGTTAACATTAGTTTTATCCCTTTATATGTATTCGGCCGTTATATATTCTAATTTGTTATACGATGTATACTGTCAAACACCGACATACCATACATAAGAGAGGGAATGTCACGGGTGTATCGAGATACAATCACAGAGATAAAAGTGACCTGTAATATAGATTCTTTCCCCTTCCCACCAGGGCCATGTTTTCGTTCCGTGACAAATGTGTCCGATGTCACTGGGTGGTGAGACTGTTCGGTGTTTGACAGTTGTAGCTTACACTCACAACGACCTGAGTACACTGAAGTGGAACAGTTTGGAAATTTGTGGCAAGGTGTTATGGGACAAAACTGCTGCGATCATCGGTCCCTAAGCTTACACACTACTTAATCTAACTTAACCAACTTACGCTAAGGTCAAGACACACACCCATGTTCTGTAGAACATGTTGAGTTACAACAGTGGTACGTGGGCGAGCACTACCCTGATGGAAAACACCCAAAGGAAGGCTGTTCATGAACAGAAGCACAGCAGGTTGAATCACCAGTCTGACATGTGGTAGTAGTAGTAGAAGTAGTAGTAGTTTTACAAGGATATAGGACATGTCGATGTATTTACAAGTTTAGACCAATTTAAAATAAGCTAATTCGTATATACATATATTTGTAGACATCTAGTTAGAGACAATCATTAGATTTACTCCTGGTATACAGTACTTCTTTTACAAGTAACTTATGAAATAATGTAATGCCACACTGTTCACTCATATCTAGCAGTCACTGCACACACTATTCACACCTTGTTTCGTATCACTTCACTCACTACACACACAAACACAAACACAAACACACACACATACACACACACACACACACACACACACGGGCCATTTTCTATCCATTTGCTATCCTGAAAAACTGAGTCAGCATCTCTCCATAATGAGTGAGATGTTGAGCTCAGAAAGAGGAAGAGGTGTAAGTACTGTGCTATGCATAGCTTGGGGGTAAGTATTTCCAGAAAGGAAAAAAGAAGGAAAGAAACATAAATTGAAGGTGTTACGTGGAATGTTGGATATTTTATCGTCATTATTATTATTATCATTATTTATTTGTGTAACATTTTTTTGTCAAACCCATACTCTGTTTTATCTAAGTAATACTTCAATGTATAAACATAAATAACTTGTAATTTTTAGCTGCCTTTTTAAATAAGTGTATTTTTGCAAGTTTTTAATTTCTTTTGGTAATTTGTTGTACAGTTTTATTCCTTGGTAGAAACTGTTGTTTTGAGTTTTATGTATATTTTTTCTTGGTAAATGTAAGTTGAGTCTATCTCTTGTTGCATGGCCATGGACAGAGCTATTTGTGTAGTAATTACCGATGTTGTTTTTGATATGTACAACTGACTGGTAAATTTATTCACATGGAGCAGTTAATATTCCCAGTATTTTGAACAGATCGCTACAAAGAACTCGACTAGTATTTTTGGTTATTATTCTTATGGCTCTTTTCTGGAGTTTGAAAAATGTTTTCGTATTTTGTGCGTTTGTTCTCCAAAGCAGAACACCATAGCTAAGAACTGAGTGTACATATGTATAATATGAACTAAAAGACACTGCATGTTACACACTGATGATAGGATTCCAAGGGCATAACATGCTGATGCCATTCTGTTTGCAAGTACATTTGCGTGTTCACACCACTTCAACTGAGAATCAATATTCATTCCTAGAAATTTTGCACTTGTTACATAGTTCACACTGTCATTTTTCCTCTTCAAACTAAAATTCCTGGCATTAGTTTTATGTTCAATGTCAATTTATTGCTTATCAACCAATTATAAATTTCCTTTCGAGTTTCATTTGCTTTCTCGGCAAGGAGTTCTCTTGTTTTCTCAGTGACTATAATATTGCTGTCATCAGCGAAGAGAATTTTTTCACCATGAGTAACACTACTGCGAAAGCCATTGATGTATATCAGGAGTAGTATTGGTCCTAATATTCTACCTTACAGAACTCCTATATTAATGTATTTTGGTTCTGATAAGTGTTTTACTAAATGTTTAGATCTATTTGAAGTATGTATTATCTCTACTATTTGTACTCTAACTGCTAGGTATTATCGAAACAAGTCATTTGCTACCCCTCTTATTCTTAATGCTTCTAATTTATTTAATAGAATCTTTGGGTCGACTGTATCAAACGCATTAGAAAGATCCAAAAATATGCCTGTGATACACTCTTCTTTATCAAGAGCATCAAGTACAACTTTTGTGAATTCTACTATGGCTGACTCCTTATTTTTGCTACTTTGGAAACCACACTATGATTCGCTTAAAAGATTGTATTTATTCAGGTAATTCATTAATCCGTCTTTCACAATTGGTTCTATTATTTTTAAGAATGCTGACAGCTGGGAAATGGGCTGGTAATTTTCTATGTCTTCTGCATTATCATTCTCAAGCAAAGATACAGTTCCTGCCTGTTTTAACTGCTCTGGAAATGTTCCTGATGTGTAGGAGTCATTTGTTAAGGTGCCATGTATAATCCCTACGCATTGTTTCTGTACACACATTGGTACTTCATCTAAGCCTACTGACTTTTTATTTTTTAGTTTTTGAACAGTTTTATTGACTTCATTCTCTGTGGTTGGGAGTAAAATCATTGTACTTAGTGCAACAGTATTTACATGTGTTACATTTGTTCTGGGAATTTTTGCTGTAACCTCTCTGCAATACTTGAAAAATGCTCATTTACATAGTTTTCTGAGTGTTGTGGATCACTTACTTATTACCTCATCCCCCTCCCTTAGCACTATGTTATTCTGCATTTGTTTGCCTCTACCCATTTCCTTATTTATAACATCCCAGACTGCTTTGCTTTTATTCTCTGCATTATACATTATTTTGTCATTAAATGACTTTTTTGCAGCAATCAGCACCTTTCTATAGATATTTTTGTATCTGTGATAGAAATTTATAAATTCTGGATCATTGCAAATCTTTTTAATGTAACTGAGGTGTTTAAGTGTTTGGGAGGACTTCTTAATACCTGCTGTTATACATCAGCTTTTGTGAGATGCTGCTACAGACATGCATACTTTTGGAAATGAATTTCCAAATTTCAATTTAAACAATGTGGACAATTTAGAGAATTTCATATTCACATTGGTTTCCTAATACACTTCATCCCAGCTTTGTTTTTCTAGTTGTTTTGAAAAATCTTTTATTTTGATTTCTGATAGATGTCGTTTGTAGGCTTGTAGTTTAGGGAATGATTCGATGACATTTTACTGTTGTTATTTGACAGAGATGGTCTGATAGTCCGATATCTTTTACAGCTACATCACATTTTTCACTGTCCATATTTGTGGCCACATGGTGAATTACTGATGCAGTCATTGTAGTAACCCTTGTTGTACTATTTACCGATAGGGGCATGCTAAAACTTTGAAGGATGTTTATGAAGGTGCTGCTGGATTCATTTATGATATAAGTGTTGATGTTAATGTCCCCACACCGAATTATATTGACCTTTGTACTTGAGGCTTTATCTAGAACTTCTGTTAATTTATTGAAAAACGTGTCCACTGGGAGATCTATACAAACATAAAATGATTAATTTCTTGGTGATATCAAGCCCTGTTAATTCGACAGCTGATATTTCGAAGTGTTTGTCTTCACTTTATGTACAGAGGTCATGATTTGAACTGTGTTCCTTTTCTTACATAAATGCATGATACTCCACCCCTTGAAGTAGTTCTGCAGTAAGAGTTTCCCTTTCGTACAATGATAATACTAAATGTTAGATTTCTTCGTCTCTACACCAGAGATCAGCAATACAAACTCCTGTGCAGTTCAAAGATTGGAGCTCAACTTCTAATAGTTGTATTTTATTTTTTATTGATTGCATGTTTTGATGGAGAGTTGTTAAGCCTGTGAAATGCCCCATGTTATTCTTTCCAGTGGTATGCTTTTCTTTGTGACATCTGGTATGTCTGATATTAGAAGCGTTAAAATCTGTCTTGTGAGTGATTGTTTCAGTATTTTTTAAACTTCTGGAGATACTCTTTAGGCAGGGGGAACTGTTGTCTGGATTTATACTAAAAAAGACCTACTTTTCCTACCTATGACAACAGGTATTTGGCAATGTGTGGCCCGAGATCCATCCCTATAGTTTCATGAATCAGCTGTACCAGTCCTGTTTAGCTGTAGGCCATGCCTAGTGAAACCCCATCTGTTGATAGTGCCGACGGGCACCAGGGAAACACGAGAAAAGTTGGCTGTCCTCAGAGCCATCCCTAACCCCACATTGATTAACCTCACAGTTCCATCAAGGTGTGGTAAATCAAGACGTCAGAACAGCTTAACAAAGTGTACGTTGGTGCCATGAGTCAGGGAAGCTATCTTGTCCAGGTCACCACCTATGTCATATGCCCCATCCCTATCCAAACTGTTTCCCACCCCACCCACTCTCACTATCTGGTCCTCTTTGGTAAAGTCCTTACATAAAGACCCTAGGTCCTCTATTCCATGACTTAGCCCGGCATTTGGCGTGAAGATGCTGGTGGCCTGGTACGCTGCTCCTAAACTTTCCTGTAACTGAGGGCCTACACATGGCTACTACCTAGCAGCAACACTTTCTTCTTCCTGAGAATTTGTACATTCCTAGACTTCTTGGCCTGGGTTGAGGTGTGCTGCATATTTCCTGCTCCTCGTTGTACCTGAGGCTTTTCTCCACTTAACTCTGGCAGTGGTAGATACCTGTTTTTGGTGTTGATGATAAAACTATCAGATCGCGTTCTCTTTCTTCCATGTCCTCCTACCAGCTGCCAGTTCCCAGCCACCCTCCTACCTCTTACCTCCCTGGATCCTTCCTTGCTTCCTCCAACTGTGCCTGAAGAGCACAGATTTTCTTTTCCTGTTCCCCATTCAGAATGTTACTACTGCATACTCTGCAGTTCCAGGAGAGAGACTCTTCTGTTCTCCCAACATTCTCCCCACTGCATCCCCGACAGTGAAAATAGTTCCTACAAGATTAGCAACAGATCCCTCTACCCACTACCCTATAACAGCTCCCACATTTCTCACTCATGGTCAGTTTCGGAATAATAATGAAGTTTAAAGAATGTTTTAAATTTGCCAAGGACGCGAGATTGGCTGTGTGTAAACAAAAAACGACACAAAGGTCTTATGCGCGGTGGTTGTTGTTTTTGTACTGATTTAGAGAGACAATGACAGAAGAATGAATTTTTGATTACTTTCCTACTTGATTACATTATCAGGCGTGTTTAGTCAGGTTTTTAAACATTTATAACTAGAAAATTTAGGCCTAGATCGCATCTATCTAACTAGTAAACAATACGAAATGTGTTAGTTAAATACGATTTATAAACGTTTAATTACACTTTTATTGCGGTAGTAGACGCTGTTGAAACTACTAGCTGTCTATTTTAAACGAATTTTGCGCTATAAACAAAACTTGAATAGAATTTTTTGCCACGCAAAATTTCGGGCTATGTCGCTATTATCGGGACTTCAGCTAAAGAAGCAACTTTTTCAAGAACAAGCTCTGCTGGGACGCTGATATTGAGTTGTGTGACAAGAACAGACACTACAGCAAGTATACAAAACAAAGAAAATTTGAATTTGACACTATTTCCTCTTAAATAAGTTGTTTTAGCGAACGAAGGAAATATCTGTGATCTCACTCGCGGGCATCTTGGAAACTGGCAGTCAGGGCGCTCCCCCTCTCATACGAAACCGAAACTCAGACCATAAGTCCAGGGCTGGCCGGGGTGGCCGAGCGGTTCTAGGCGCTACAGTCTGGAACCGCGCCACCGCTACGGTCGCAGGTTCGAATCCTGCCTCGGGCATGGATGTGTGTGATGTCCTTGGGTTAGTTAGGTTTAAGTAGTTCTAAGTTCTAGGGGACTGATGACCTCAGAAGTTAAGTGACATAGTGCTCAGAGCCATAGAACCATAAGACCAGGTGTAGGTCCAATGTGCAAAGGACGCAGACGGGTTATTTAAGGCGCTCTCCTAGCCTTCTACTAACCAATACACACAACCGGCGGTGGCACAGACACAGAACGGGGTTTATCAGAAAGCGCAGCAGACTTCCACCCTGTTCTCCAATTAGCCCTCACCACTGCAGTTGCAAATGGAGGTGATGTGGGGTTAGTGGAATGCACACAATGTTCGTTGCGTCACTGTGGTGCCAACGGCAGCCCGAACAGCTACTGCAGACACAGAACGAAGCGCCAGCGCAGCACGCCGATCACAGTGATCTTCCCTCTCGGGTGTGTCACGTGGCCGTCTGGAGCCAGGTCATCCTGGGACCGTATCTTCCTCTGACCACCTCTACCAGCAATCATGTATAGTGGTTACGTTCCTACCAAGTCTTTAGGCATTATCGTGTAACCCTGGTACATAACCGCATTCAAACTGAGTGAGCTGTTAATAATGGGGTATTCGTCGTCTTAAGGGCAGTCTTGACTATCGTCAGCTCACTACTTCCAATCCCATTGGTAACTAATGCTCACGACCGCTGTAACGGTTGTTTAATGGGAATGAGATTTGCATCCTCATAGATGTGCTACTACTGCTACTCTTATTCTACAGGCGCGAAATTTGAACAGAAGTCAAGTTTGAATGCAGGAAGGCACCTAACACTTCCGTTTATCTTGCACAACTCCTGCTTGGTGTTGGGATTTTTTCCGTCAGTATATTTATGAATAACTGTAATATTTGTGAGGATAATTTTAATCAAGCTGTTATGTAAAAGAATCTTGATCTACTTCTTTAATTTAAATTTAGGACAGGAAAAATAAAGGTAAAACGAGAACTTTAAGAGTAAATTTCATGTACGAGCTGCGATCTTAAAAATGAAGCATTACACTGTCACTAAAAGTTGAAAGACATGCCCTGCAGAACTTCCTGTGTTCTTTTTGTTTCTTTTTTTGTGGTGGTGGTGGTGGGGATGTTACGTGTTTAGCAAGGTAGGAAAAATGGTTGAAATGGCTCTGAGCACTACGGGACTTAACATCTATGATCATCAGTCCCCTAGAACTTAGAAGTACTTAAACCTAACTAACCTAAGGACATCACACAACACCCAGTCATCACGAGGCAGAGAAAATCCCTGACCACGCCGGGAATCGAACTCGGGCGCCGGAAGCGAGAACGCTCCCGCACGACCACGAGCTGCGGACTACGTCCCATCTAACACAACTCATTTCAGTATGGCCGGGAAAGTTGTGATTTGAAAGGAGAAGAAGGCGCTCATATTACGGCCCTGAAAGAGACTACAATCAATACTAGGGTCACGATTTTGACAGTGATCGACGCCTCACACAAGTTGTACATATTATCCACGGCAACTACCAGTGTTCACTCTCATTTAAAGTAGTACTAGCACAAGTCTAGACTGTGTGCACTCTGGATACCGCGATTGCTAATTCTGCCACAAAAGCAGAATCGTGTTGATGTGTACTGCTGTTGCGAATATTGTGCTGAAGATGAGGGTAATGTATGGTGGCAAAACGTCATCGGCGTGGATGAAACGTTGTTGTATTGTTAGGACCCGGAAACGGAAAGGAATACCACAAAATTGGTGCAACAAAGCCAACCCTCCCCCCCCCCCCTCTCCCTGAAAATAGTTTTACATTGCAGATGTCTGTGAACGGTTGCCGGCCACGGTGGCCGAGCGGTTTTAGGCGCTTCAGCCCGGAACCGCGTGACTGCTACGGTCGCAGGTTCGAATTCTGCCTCGAGCGTGGATGTTTAAGTAGTTCTAGGGGACTGACGAGCTCAGATGTTAAGTCCCATAGCACCCATAGCCATCTGTGAACGGTTATCTCATTTTTCGATTACCTAGGAATAAGCTATGCTTATATTGTTGCAAGGGCACTACAGTGGCAGGCCCTGAGCCGATAATAGAAGCATAAAATTCAAAACGAGAGGATATAATTCCTACGGCATTTCTGTGGTACCCGGTCCACTTTGCATTCTAGACAAGACGTCGTGAGACTTTTGACTTTGTACACTGCCAAAATGGACTTCAAGGGACATCATTTTGGTCACGAAACCGTGATAAAGAAAATCATGATTTTTAAGTGCATGACAAAGAATGGCCTTAGTCACGTATTCCAGGATCTGTGGGGAATATATGGACGGTAAAGATAGTTTGAATTTGTAAACTTCTAAAACAAAGTTTTTAGAAAATGAGTGCCAGGCCTTATTGAACTTCTCTCATATTAATGGTTTAAAGAGTATCCGTATGCATTTGAAGCTGGCGGGTGCCATGTTCATGTCATTGGAGATTTCGCGCTCACAGATGAGAACAAATTTCACATTTCTGATGAGTATGACGATATTGGTGTGGTGGTTGCAACTATCACCAGTCTACATTTGTCTGGCGAAGACGCCATCGACTTCGGAAGCGTGGAGTGACTGAGTTTTTCTCATATATTTGTCAGGCAATGTACAAAACAGTGTATTATTATTCTCAAGTATGCTACATTAAGGTATTCACGTGTGCACTATTTTTTTATCTAGTGCTTTACACACGCCGTCTATACTAAGCGAGGAAGTTGGTGGCGCATGACGGAAAACAAAAGATTTCCAGCTGGACAGTCTTGCATTGCTTAGCGAACGGCAGGTGTCAGAAGTTGTTTGAAATTCATTACAGATAATATTTATCTAAACCTGTTATAAAATATATAGGAAAGTAGAAAACTGTGGTGCACGGAGTGATGACATGTGTTATCTTGCAGATTACTGGAAGTCAGTTTCTCAAGTGAATTTACTTCCTGCTTTTACAGGCAGATTAAGTATTGCTTACGCGGCGTGCAAGCGTACGCCGCCGTTGTTTAGTAAATTGCGACTGTGATTCTAACGTAAATGTAGAATGACCTTTAAATTTAATTTTGTTGTTTTTACTGTGGATAAAGAGAGCACATTTGTAATTAATGCTGGTAGTAAATTTTACATAATCTAAAGTTAAATTAAATACTGGGAATTATGAAAAAAATAAAACCTGGATTAATTTCACGGAGTTAACAAGATATCAAGGAACGTTTCCTTTATGAATGCCGCGCTGGGTAGCCTCGCGCTCTGAGGCGCCTTGTCGCGGTTCGTGCGACTGCCCCCGTCGGAGGTTCGAGTCCTCCCTGGGTGTGTGTGTGTGTGTGTGTGTGTGTGTGTGTGTTGTCCATACCGTAAGTTAGTTTCAGTTAGATTACGTAGTGTGTAGGCTTAGGGACCGATGGCCTCAGCAGTTTGGTCCCACAAATTTCCAAAATTTCCTTAATGAATATTTTTGAATCAATCACGATACTAAGAATCTGGATATTTAAATTACAGGTGAGGAACATCATCTTATTCTAGAGCTGCAGTAAGACGTTAGACAGAAAATTTGATAATCCATTTGCGTGCCTATCAAAGAGAATATCAAGATAGAAAAATAACTTAAAGTGTTGACTGAAATTTGTTGGAAAACGCTTTATATGTAAAAAGTTCATGTCCATTGTATTATGCGTTTGAAGACTGTAATTTGATAAGATTATATAAATAGATAAAAGAGGTTTGCTGAATTTTACCCTATTGTTGAAACGTCATACTGATAACTTGGTTCATACTGCCAAGATATTATAATCACATCCACCTCCGTAGCTGATCCAGTCTGGCTTTAGAAGTCGAACAGTGCGGACGCGCACTATGTTTCCGCATACTGCACTCAGCCTGCCTTGTTTACTTTGCAGACCTAGGCTCCGCTTGCTTGTGAGCAGGAACATTGCCGTTCGCTTCACCTTTAATAATGAATATTCACGAGCAAAAGCACTGGAAACAGAAGGCCTCCTTCTTAATGAGGCAATGACAGCATCATTGGACATATTGGGACATATAGTTTTACATTCTTAGTAGCGCCGTAAATGACGATGCTGCGTGTAACAGGATCTTGAAACCTGGTCAACATGGCCTCCGGTGTTGTCACGTTGACAGTAACATCCGTGCGCTCACGGTGGCGCATGCGCGCTCGCTTGGGCGTTTGTTCCATACGCGTGTTTGAACTGCCCTTCTAGTTGCCGGCGGAAGAGGTCATAGCGGCCGTCCAGCCTTACGGCGTGATTCAAGGTCACACCACAGAACGCTGGGTGCAGATCAGTACGTACTGGTTTTAAATGTGGTGCGTGAGATCACGACTGATATTCGTTGTCACTGTTTAAACACCTACCCAAGACCTGTTCTGGATATGGCAAGGTGGGTGATCTCCGTTTGGAAAGTCTGCAGCGACGCATTACTTAACCGTCACCCGCTGAGATGACGAGAGAGACTCCACCAACGGTACTGCCTGTCACTTACACGGCGGCCTCACTTCGCTACCCACCGGCTGGCGACCAACAGCCACACTGTCACAAGTCACACGACAGTCTGCGGGTACCGAAGGAACGGAGGCGCCTGCATCCCTCCCTCCTCCTACCTCATCGACGCCTGTCGACACTGTGCCGGATACCTCGATGGAATTCTCATAAAAAATGTTCAAATGTGTGTGAAATCTTATGGGACTTAACTGCTAAGGTCATCATTCCCTAAGCTTACACACTACTTAACCTAAATTATCCTAACGACAAACACACACACCCATGCCCGAGTGAGGACTCGAACCTCCGTCGGGACAAGCCACACAGTCGATGATTGCAGCGCCTTAGACCGCTCGGCTAATCACGCGCGGCGAATTCTCATCACTACTCGTTTCTACGACGTCTTTTGTGCCAGAAAGTCGCGAAACTTTCCCATCTTCCGACAGAGTAAGTCGGGTGTGCAAGCAGCAGTCACTACAGAAGACAAGCGGCGGCGCTGCACAACCGGGATGCCTCGACCCATCCAGGACTAAGTGATCGATCGCCTTGGTGACAACTGGGCAGCCGGCCGGGGTGGTCTCGTGGTTAAGGCACTCACTCCGGAACCGCGCGACTGCTACGGTCGCAGGTTCAAATCCTGCCTCGGGCATGGATGTGTGTGATGTCCTTAGGTTAGTTAGGTTTAAGTAGTTCTAAGTTCTAGGGGACTGATGACCACAGAAGTTAAGTCCCATAGTGCTCAGAGCCATTTGAACCATTTGAACAACTGAGCATCTGAAGATGAAGACGACTACGATGTTACTTTGGCCCATGGATCAGCAGGGACAAGGCCATACCTGGCCAAATCGATGGTCTGTAACAACTCTGCCCCGCTGGCGGCTCCAATGTTCTGCTGCCGCCATTGACAATGTTTGCGGTGGATCACAAAGATACATCCAGGGCGTCGAATACAGCGTCTTGGAGCGAGGACGTCGTGGATTTGCCAGATCCAGCGATGGTGCAATAAATGTTTGGCAGCAGTGGTGGTTTCCAGCGATACCCGGCGAGTGGGGCTGTCGGCTGTCCCCCTTCTCTTGCCTAAGGGCAGGACGTGCTGCGTGGCTACGATCAACATTGACAACATTAGTATCTCAATGAAACTCCTACTTTTGTAGGAAATGATTTGGGTTTCCAACATCGACCTCGCGCTGCTTCAGGAGGTGCACTTGGCTGTCCTGCTGGATGTGGCTATTTATGTCTTGTACGTCTCTCCTGGTGATGACCTTGGATGTGGTTTGTCCGAGTTTGTGAGGGCATATCAGTTGAAGACGTCATGTATCTGCCATTCGCGAGGAGTATGACGCTTATGGCACCTGTACTGTAAATGTGTACGCCCCATCTGGCTCTGGGCATAGAAGGTGGTGAGCTATATTTGACTCTGAGGAGATCATGTCCCCCTTTCTTGACCACTACGAACATTCTCCGCTTGATGGTGAATTGACTTGTTTTTTTTTTTTTACATCGGAAGGACCAAAAACCACTCTTCAACCCCTACCAAGAACTGTGCTTTGTCGTCTGTGACCTTCTCCTCTGTGATTGATTCAAATGGCTCTGAGTACTATGGGACTTAACACCTGAGGTCATCAGTCCCCTAGAACTTAGATATACTTAAATCTAACTAACCTAAGGACAGCACACACATCCATGCCCGAGGCAAGATTCGAACCTGCGACCGTAGCGCTCGCGCTGTTCCAGACTGAAGCGCCTAGAACCGCTCCCGCCACACCGGACGGTCCCCCCCTGTGACACTTGAGAGATTCGATATGGCGATGTCTAAGTCTGAATATATCAGACGGGCCACTCTGTGAGTTGCTTGGATAGGATTAGTGTTTCCCATGGGCTTTTCGGTGCTATCCAAGATGCAGATGGCCCTTGGTATTCTTGAACCACCTCCTCCTACAGTAGGCTATGTCGCGTAATAGTGTACCGTGAAAGTTAAAAACCACACACCTTACCAATTATGATTGTCGGCAAGCTGTAGAGAAGGTTTGGAAAGAATGTGAACACCGGTGTCCGACATATATGACGATGATGGATTGGTGTCTGCAGTGCCTGAAGCCAGCGATGCACCCAGTCTTGATGCAGTTTGGCAGATAGGTGTCAGCGTGGAATTGCCATACAACAAACTTCTACTTCACTGTGCTCCGTGACCTTGATATGTATCCACCCTAACTGGCCGTTCAGATGGACTGCAACAGAATTAGGGCTCACATAGAGGCACCTCCCTGTCGCAGACTGCAGGGAGTGGTCATGAGGACTCACTGGCAAGATACGGCTTGACAGGGAGATCTCTCAGTGCACCACATTGTGACTGCCAGGAACCATCGCCGGCAACAACTGGCCTTGGAGTTCCTCACTCGAGGGTGCATCTGGCGACCAAGTAGGTAAATATCGCGGCTGGCACTGAGGAGCACTTTCGTCTCACCTACCAGGACGAGCAGGCTTTGGAGGCGGTTTTACCACACATCACTCGCTCGATCTCGCGCGTCGATGTGGAAACCTGGATGGAAGACATCACTTGTGATGACTTCAAGGATGCAACAGTGAAGGGTGCTCCAAACATGTCACTTCCGTGGATGGTCTCCCTGTGGAATTTTCCCTGTCTTTCCAGGATTTTGTGGTACCATGGCTGACTGCGATTTTCCTAGGACTGTTGACGACAGCTGCCATGGTTCAAATGCCATTCATCAAAGGCATTATTATCCCAATTCACAAGCTATTGCAGAGGAAAATCAGTTGCCCATTAACACCCCCTAACCGTACTCAGTGCCGATTATGAGGTAATTACTTGTATTTTTGCGACACGATGCTATCAGATCCCTCTCAGCATAATATGCACAGAACAAACGACACCGAATGGACCCATTTATCGAGATGGGCACTGGTAAATGTCGAGATGTGATTGCTGCAGCTGCTACTTTCAATCTTCGTGCAGCACTGGCGGACATCGACTTTGACAGCACTTCTGATTGTGTACAACATGGTTAGCTCTTCGCTGTCATAGAGCGGATGGGCTTTCCGTCCCTCTTCACTGGTACTATACAACACCTCTACGTCAGCGCCTGCTCCCTTGTCCAAGCTAATGGTCGTGTTGCTTGACTGGTACCAATCCACCGTTCCTTACACCAGGGGTACCCTGTATTCATGCTCCTCTACACTATTGCTCTGGAGCTACTTACTGGGAGTATCGCAACGCACTTGTCAGGATTCTTCCTGCGGCAATACACGTTCCTCTGTCCTGCCTATGCAGATGATGTGCTCCTGCTGGCTGGGCCAAGGGAAGAGACCACATGTGTAATTCATATGATCTCCGTGTACGAGGACGTGGCAGGTAGTACTGTCAAGTCTACAGTGATGCTAACTGGCTATGGACTCATACCAGAAGAACTGGCGCTTCTATCCTGCTTCTGTATCTTCTGATACCTTGGCATCTCTTTATAACCACTACCTGTCGCACCACAGTGGTCAACGTCTGGCGTGCCCTCCAAGTCGCCTGCACGACCATTCTCAACATCGCCTCCATTCTTTTGATGCATTACAAAGTGTGGAATATCTTAATGTCAATCTAGCTTCCAAACTGGTGCACAGGTCCTTCCGATGTCGTCGGTAGTTGGCTACAGTCTGCAGGCCGCACTGGGCTACCCCCTGACTGCTGGTAACGTTTTTAAGGTCATACGTGATAGTCACACTCCCCTGGAAAGGCAGGTATCGTGCCTCGGCCTTTTATCTGAACACCTTGAAAATAAAGTGCCGCGTGACCGCTACGGTCACAGGTTCGAATCCTGCCTCGGGCATGGATGTGTTTGAT
Organism: Schistocerca piceifrons; assembly: GCF_021461385.2. Taxonomy (NCBI): domain Eukaryota; kingdom Metazoa; phylum Arthropoda; class Insecta; order Orthoptera; family Acrididae; genus Schistocerca; species Schistocerca piceifrons. Next base: position 139,595,491 of record NC_060144.1, read on the forward strand.
GTCCTTAGGTTAGTTAGGTTTAAGTAGTTCTAAGTTCTAGGGGACTGATGCCCTCAGATGTTAAGTCCCATAGTGCTCAGAGCCATTTGAACCGTTTTTTTTTTTAACATACAGTGGTCGAGCACAGGGAACACCCTAACCCAACATCTCCTGGACATCTACAAGTTGGCCTCAATCTCCCCACTGGCGTCAATAGAACACGTTGCGCCTCTATTCACGCATCTGTCTGTCACTGGTCACTTCTGTGGACCTTAGTTATGTACTAGCTGGAGCTGGCCTGGCATGTCAAATTCCCCCCCCCTTCCCCCCCCCCCCCCCATGCTCCAGCACCCGTGAAGGATTTCTACATTCAATTGCTGCATGGTGTAGGTTGCCATAACGGTGAACTCAGTATCCATTAACGAGACGGAGTGCAGTGTGGTGCAATCTGAATCGGCCCTACCTTCCAACATTAGTCCGAGAGACGTGGTATCGCGTCGTCTGTGGAAAATTCGTCACTAATCAGTGTTAGATGCAAATGGTTTGTTGGACACTCCTTCATGCTCAACCTGTCACTCTGTGGACGACGACACCTATCTTCTGATCTGCTCCGGTGTTCGTGAAGTCTGGACGACGGGGCTTCAAATGGTCGCCTGCTTCACCCCCACTCCTCCGTTCGTGGTCGATCCCTACGCTCTGATTCGCCCAGAAGACATGTGTTTCCCTGCAGCCAACACTCATGCGATAGTCTGGGTCAAAGGACGAAAGGTCACTTGTCTCTATGGAGACAGAGACAAATCGCAGCTCGGTCTTTGGACCCTCCTACAGAACGAGCACGCGGTGACTGAACGATGTCCACCATACCGCGCGTATTTTGCTAATTATCTACATGGGGTTTTGGGCGGCTCCTGGCTCAAATGCAATGTGTTCGGCGCGGTTGGCTCGACTGCTGCTAAAGTAGCCGCGTGGGGTAGCCGAGCGGTCTGAGGCGCCTTGTCACGGTCCGCGCGGATGCCCCCGTCGGAGGTTCGAGTCCTCTCTCGGGCATGGGAGTGTGTGTGTTGTCCTTAGCGTAAGTTAAATTTAGATTATGTAGTGTGTACGCTTAGGGACCGATGACCTCAGCAGTTTGGCCCCATAAGACCTTACCAAAAATTTCCTAATTTTTGCTGCTGAAGTGCATTATTAACACCTCCTCGTGGTACTTCAACAGGCTCAACAGGCTCAGCGCTTGACACTGCATTGTCCTTGTTTTCCACTTCCCTCTCCGATCCCTACCACTGCTGTGTTACACGGTGAAATTTCATGGCTGTAATTTTCTCCTTTTTTGAATGTTTGTGGAAACAGGACATTGATTCCAGAGATCAATGCTTACCCATACAAAATAGATACCTATAGTTACAATCTGATAGCTATCACACGACTGTTTGTTTCTATGTACAAGGACGGAAATGTAAAAAACGGTAACAAATTAAAATCTCATTGTAGCTATCCATAATTTTTAATGTCAGAATTCGGTTTAAATGAATTTAGATTGCAGAATAATAGGGTCGACAACTCCAAAACGAGAAAAAATTAAAATTTAGTAAATGACTGTAATGACCTTGAAATTATGCAAATCTCATAAAGCAAAGACAAAGCAGCAACTGAACAAAATGAACGCACGCCACCTTACATGTAAAAGACATATGTGAAACGAACACAAAATATGTTAGTTTGAAATGTAATTATGTTACTTACCTTAATAAACGCCGGTGACAGCTAATGAGAAGCAACATTTTATGGAAACCGTTATGTAACTCACGATGATGATGTCTGTTTGAACATATGCTCAATCGTACAAATACTGTAAATAAAGTAATAAGTAAAGAATGATAATTATTTACTTATAACTCTGCAACGGAATGTTTTTTCAGTATATGCAGTAAAAACTTCTATTCACTGCAAGAAAAATTTAATACTAATCTTACGTAGCCGTATGCACATAATGTTATTTACAAAATTAACATAAGATTTGACTGCAAGAAAGCCAGTACGCTGTTGTCATAAAATACGAATTTCATATTGAACCACTTTTAATTTGAACTTATTGCACTAGTAGTGCAGTACTGTGTTAGCAACTGTAGTTACTACGGGAGTTCATTACTATAATCACTCGATTGAAAACTAACTGTAAATTTAATTAGATTTCCCTTCTTTTGGTTATTTCTATCTCATGTAACTTTCTCGGAATTTATGTTGAAAGAATAGTTCTCTGTTGATGGTTAGCGACTCAGGTCAATAACGTTTCAATTGACAAGTTTTTTCTTTGACTAGTAATATTTCAAAAAGTTAATAAGACGCTAGCATGCCTGTTACACATCTACAAAGTAATGGCTAGTGGTGTGTTGCTAGTGGTGGGAAGTAGTGCATATTACGACTTTCATTATTGGCAACAGAATTTTATTGATTAGCGAGTCTCACTGCTTACGTCCGGAACTATGCCTAGGTAAGCATACTGTCATACTGCAGACAGTAACACAATTAAAGTTACTGGCTCTCGGCATGGAGGCACAGATTAATACACTGCAATCGAGCAAACTGATTATGTCATATGCAAGAAACTGTCTTACCTGTACTGTTTCTGCTCGAAGTGCAATACTTCAGAAGTAGCAAATAAATCCCAGTTTGGTGTACTGGCACGAGAAATCACGAACGCAAAAGGCTTCCTCCGCGTTGCTAACTTTCTGTCTGACCTACGTTTGGCATCGAAAGGACATAATAACTAGTTTTGCATTTTTCTTGCATACCTTGTAGAAAGATGCTCGAAATTTTACATAAAAGAAACATCGACAAAATTCTCAGGCTAAGTAGGTAACAAATATCCGAGACTGTTGGTGCTACGTATCTCATTATCTGAAGCTTCATCTAATTCACCTTTCGCTGCTGTGGGCCCGTATACACTTCCTGCTACACCATTCCACAGATATTGTGGACATGCGTAAGCACGGTTTTTGAGTTTTCTTACGGTATTGTAGATGTCTATATGCGTCCTGAGCCACCGACGTCTCACTGCTGCGGATTAGTTACTCCTATATCTCGGTGAATAAAAAAGTTTCAAACTTTTATCATAGAATATATGTGCCTCACTGACTGATTTCATTTGCAGAAAACCTCATTTCGATCAATTGAATCGTTTATAAGATATGACGATTGTCTTGACAACATGGTTCGCAAGGGCGTAAATGGGTGCGTCGAGCATGACCGCTCATCGGATATAAAAACCCAAGAACTCGACAGCAAAATGAGATATCCCTCTGCTCTCAGTTTTAAATAAAATTTAGACATCTTATCTACATTTAATTTACTGCCATGTATGAGCTAAAATCAACTGTACACAAAGTTTAGGCAACGCGTTATTAACTCAGCGATTTCTTTGAAATTTCGTGCAACGTTTTACTTAATTAGACGCAGCGCAGTAAGTATGATGAGAAACGGAAAAAATTCAGAACTTCATCGAGTGAAAATATTAGACCGTAAGACGTGCAAAAAAACAAATTTTTTCACTTAGTAGTTTTCGAAAAATCGGAAGATATGTATCTGATATTGTCCAGAACACCGTCTCTCAACATAGACACCAGTATTTGACGGGCAGTTCAGCGACAGCAAAAGAAACCTCAGCACGGAATGCAAAAAGTTCGTGTCTATCAGCGAAAGGGCTAACTGCTCATTTTTCAAGTGGTTCGTTAGAAGCAATTTTAGAAGCTACTCGAATGTACCGTGGATTCACCGGTTTCAGACTGCAAGGTGAAGCACAAAGACATCGCACTCACCTTCATATTCCCGGCCGTCGAATGTTTTCGTGTAACGCCAGCATTTCATTGCAGATGCTACACTCTTTAAGTTCCTGTCCAGTGTGAATCTCACCCGTTGCTCGCCATTGTGTGGTGCTTGCACAGCTAATGAACCCGTTCCGCTTTTGACTTCCTTGTGGATTCCCAGCCTGCTGAAACAGTCGAAAGTGGCCTCCGTTTCATGGCAACAACCGTATCTCATTCTAGTACAGCTGCCTTGAGCAAGATAGTCATCTGTTTTTTGGTGTCGTTTATTCTACAGATCAGTGCATTATTATCAGCGAAGAGTATGCATATGTAATGTCGCATGGCGTCCATTCGGAGTATTCAAATTTTTATTTATGCGTAACAGAATCATATTTGTAGTTAAAAAGCATGCATTACGTTATTAAGTGAAAATAACAAAAAAGAAAATTATCTCGGCTCAACTTAGAGTTCTTCCACATGCATCAGTTTGAGTTTGCGGCGGTATAATATAGGTTTGTGTCAGGGATCTACCCTTCTCTTTTCCTACGAAGGTAAATAATCGTGTGTCTGCCGTGGTGTTGATAGGGTACTTTCTTTCTCAAGACTAGTGTCTTCATGTGGTCGTTCATCACACTATATGCTTTCAGGGACATTAGGAGGTAACCCTAAATGGGAAGACTTACTAGATGAAGGTGATCTCTAAACTGATTGGCTTACGATTTACAAATCGAGATACACTACCTGACAAAAAACAATGAAGCATCCAAAAAGAGAGGAGGAAACGAAATGGAACTTTGCGAGTTGAGAGTGTACAGGATGTTATGTCAGTCATTACCAAACTGAGTCACGTTTACATTTCACTTATCCAAGCTCTCGGCCTAACCGAAAATTCGTGGCAAGGCCTCCGATTTGCTTTTGCAAGACAAAATCACTGTACTGCCCGTAATAATCACACCCATCAGAGAGTATTCAGCAGCCAAACGGATGTCATAGCTTATTAGAAACTCGATACTTCGGAAACACAGTGGAATGAAAAGCTGCACACTTGTGCTCTTATGAGAAACGTCGACGCGAATAGATGACATGTTTCAGCATCCACCTGTCTTTTCTGGACAACCTCGCCTATCCATTCATTTCATTTAAGTGCATTTATTTCATTTCACACGTATTTCTATAGGCAAGATAGACCACGGTCGTCCACCGACTCTGCTACCCTAGTGGTTCCGTTCCCACATATCCCATGAGAGAATCTGTGATAGTGATATTTGCCGTGTTGGCCTTGAGTGTATTACGCAATATATTGCATAATATACAGATTCATTTGCTCATTAGAATTTATTGGTGTTTGGTTGCGGATGGAAAGCATCCATTATTTCTATAAAGAAAAAGGTTGATTTGAGAAACTTAAGGACGACAGTAACAAACGTAATGCTGACGTAACTTCATATGGCGAGGGGCAGGAGCACGTAATGGACCCAGGAACACTGTCCACCATGATCGTTTTGGTTGTCCAGGTATTATGGTGTGGCAATGTATAACGATGCATGGACGTGCTAACGCCAAATCTTTGTACATGGCACACTCACCAGTCAATGTTATTGCGACACTGTACTGCTTCCCCATGTGGGTCTTTTCAGGGATGCATTAGGCCCTGACTTCCTTTGTATGGACGACAGTGCGCAACCGCTTCGAACAGCACAGATTAAGGAAACACTGGAAAGAGAGGATATTTGGCGAGTGGACTGGCCTGCCCGTTCAACCGACTAAAATCCTATCGATCACGTGTGATCGACATTGGAGGGACGTACTGCAGCACGCCTGCATGCACTAACGACCAGCCAGCACTTTTCAACCGTGCTGGTGAAGGAATGGAACACACTACTACAAGAACTTTCTACGGAGCTTGTGGCCAGATGAGAGCACATTATAGAGCATACACTGGCTTCCGTGGTAATCACACATCCTATTAAGGACCATGTGCGGTCTTCGTAATGTCCACAGGATCATCATTAATCGCAGTGACTTCCGTGTAATTATTGTCTTTGAATAAGTGTGTCATTTCTGTTCGTCTCCTTGCGTATTTCTTTATGGTACTATCTCTACATTACTAGTACACTTCTATCTACGTATGGCTAGAGTTTTGTCGACCTATGTGACCTGGTAGTGATACCTCATGTGAGGGTGAGTCAAAAGAAAACCTTAAATATTTTTTTAAATATTATTTATTGTGCAGAAGTGGTACAAAGCTGTATCACTTTCCAACATAATCTCCCCCACGTTCAATGCAAGTCCTTCAGCGCTTACAAAGTGCATAAATTCCTTTACAAAAAAAATTCTTTTGCTAGTCCGCGCAACCACTCAAGCACCGCGTGGCGTACCTTTTCATCAGAACGGAAGTTCTTTCTTCCCATTGCGTCTTTGAGTGGTCCAAACATATGGAAATCACTTGGGCCAAGGTCTGGTGAGTATGGTGGATGAGGAAGACACTCAAAATGCAGGTCTGTGATTGTTGCAACTGTTGTACGGGCAGTGTGGGGCTTTGCATTGTCATGTTGCAAAAGGACACCTGCTGACAGCAATCCATGTCGCTTTGATTTGATTGCAGGCCGCAGATAATTTTTTAGGAGATCTGTGTATGATGCACTAGTGACAGTGGTCCCTCTAGGCATGTAATGCTCCAAAATGACGCCTTTTTCGTCCCAAAAGACAGTCGGCATAACCTTCGCTGCTGATGGTTCCGTTCTAAACGTCTTTGGTTTTGGTGATGAGGAATGGCGCCATTTCTTGCTCGCTCGTTTCCGGTTGGTGGAAGTGAACCCAGGTTTCGTCCTCAGTAACGATTCTTGCAAGGAAGCCATTAACTTCTCGCTTAAAGCGCCGAAGAAGTTCTTCACAAGCATCAACACGTCGTTCTCTCATTTCAGGAGTCAGTTGCCGTGGCACCGATCTTGCAGACACTTTGAGAAACTGGAGCACATCATGCATAATGTGGCGTGCTGACCAATGACTAATCTTTAAACATGCTGCAGTGTCACTATGGCTTCAGCTGCTGCAATGCTCTGTGGAGTTACAACTCGTTGTGCCTGAACTAGACGAGGAGCATCTTCCACTGAAGTCACATCATTTGCGAACTTCATACTCCATTCGTAGTCTTACTGCTGTGACAAACATGCATCACCGTACTGAATCTTCATTCTTCGATGAATTTCAGTTGGTTTCACACCTTCACTACGCAAAAACTGAATAACAGAACGCTGTTCTTTCCTGGTGCAGGTCGCAAGTGGGGCGGGGGGTCTTTATGCTGATACTGGGACGGTTTGTGTGCATCTGCACTATGCTGCCACCTACAGGCCATTCTGCACGCTGTTTGTAGCACGCTTACCAATTTACAGGATAACGGCGCGAAATTTCGATTTGTTATTACAAATTTAAGGTTTTCATTTGACTCCCCCTCGTACATTCATCCGTAAGTTTAGCACCTCAGTGTATTTTCCTGCATTAGACCATTATGGGTAAGCTTAGATTTTGTGACAAACCTGATAACGGATGTTTTTAAACCTCTGTCAACAAATTATAATGTACAAGTGAGTTTGTAAACTAGTACTCCACTCTGGTAGTAGGGTTTGGAAATCATACTGAAATCTTCGGTGATAATGAACGATTTTGTCCAGCCTGGAAGCGTCATTAGGCAGCCTTAATTATTGAGGAAACTATTTGCAATGAGAAAGATATCAGGCTTCATGGTTGGAGTCGCAACATCGTGCATAAGGTAATGTCGTAGCTTTTCCTCCATTTCAAATATCTTCTCTTCCTAAACCTCCTATTAAACTATTCAGTGTGAGGCAAAACAAACACTGTATCATCGTAAGAGGTACAGAAGAAAGCGAATGTGCCAGGGCTTACCCAAGTTTACTACTACCAGCTCCACGTCATCGTAATGCGCCGGTGCTTAACATACAAAGGACTGCACCATTATTTAAGAGTGAAATTATAAATTAAAAAACTTTTCCGAACTTCGTGAATATATGCTTCAGTATATTAATGTTCAGACTGTAAGATCTCAGAATGATCAAATGAATATGTTAGGCACAATATACGATCTTCAGAAAAAAATAAGTCCCACTGAATAATAAGAGCTTTTAAAACTGGTCAGGATATGCAATTATATGTCACAATTAGGAGTTGAAATGAGCGGATGACATCGTTAGCCGGGAGGCCTCTATTCGGGGAAGTTCGGCCGCCAGGTGCAAGTCTTATTTCATTCGACGCCACATTCGGCGACTTGCGCGCCGGTGATGAGGATGAAATGACGATGAGGACAACACAACACCCAGTCCCTGAGCGGAGAAAATCTCTTACGCTGCTGGGAATCGAACCCGGACCCGTTTGCATGGGAGGCGAGCACGTTACCACCCCGCTAAGCAGCCGGACAATTAGGAGTTAATAAGTCTCAAGTTGATCAGACCAATATTTTGGTTAAAATCAGCACTTTTATGAATAACTGAAGCCACTGAATGTTAGACTCAGAAAGCTGAAATACGTATGTAGAGTGAGTTTCATGTAAAAACATTAACTATGTGCTACCACTCAGCTACCTCTATTAGTCTTCAAGTTATTTAAGTTATTTACTAAAAACCAAGTTCGGATCGAAAACGTTCTTATTCATGATACATTAAGTATTATTTGTATTTGTAATAGAATGTTGTAATTACAGCACTTGATTGTTGTTGTTGTTGTTGTTGTTGTGGTCTTCAGTCCTGAGACTGGTTTGATGCAGCTCTCCATGCTACTCTATCCTGTGCAAGCTTCTTCATCTCCCAGTACCTACTGCAACCTACATCCTTCTGAATCTGTTTAGTGTATTCATCTCTTGGTCTCCCTCTACGATTTTGACCCTCCACGCTGCCCTCCAATACTAAATTGGTGATCCCTCGATGTCTCAGAACATGTCCTATCAACCGATCCCTTCTTCTAGTCAAGTTGTGCCACAAGCTCCTCTTCTCCCCAATTCTACTCAATACCTCCTCATTAGTTACGTCATCAGCCCATCTAATCTTCAGCGTTCTTCTGTAGCACCACATCTCGAAAGCTTCTATTCTCTTCTTGTCTAAGCTATTAAGCGTCCACGTTTCACTTCCATACATGGCTACACTCCATACAAATACTTTGAGAAACGACTTCCTGACACTTAAATCAATACTCGATCTTAACAAATTTCTCTTCTTAAGAAACGCTTTCCTTGCCATTGCCAGTCTACATTTTATATCCTCTCTACTTCGACCGTCATCAGTTATTTTGCTCTCCAAATAGCAAACCTCCTTTACTACTTTAAGTGTCTCATTTCCTAATCTAATTCCCTCAGCATCACCCGACTTAATTCGACTAGATTCCATTATCCTCGTTTTGCTTTTGTCGATGTTCATCTTATACCCTCCTTTCAAGACACTGTCCATTCCGTTCAACTGCTCTTCCAAGTCCTTTGCTGTCTCCGACAGAATTACAATGTCATCGGCGAAGCTCGAAGTTTTTATTTCTTCTCCATGGATTTTAATACCTACTCCGAACTTTTCTTTTGTTTCCTTTATTGCTTGCTCAATATACAGATTGAATAACATTGGGGAGAGGGTACAACCCTGTCTCACTCCCTTCCCAACCACTGCTTCCCTTTCATACCCCTCGACTCTTATAACTGCCATATGGTTTCTGTACAAATTGTAAATAGCCTTTCGCTCCCTGTAATTTACCCCTGCCACCTTTAGAATTTGAAAGAGAGTATTCCAGTCAACATTGTCAAAAGCTTTCTCTAAGTCTACAAATGGTAGAAACGTAGGTTCGCCTTTCCTTAATCTTTCTTCTAAGATAAGTCGTAGGGTCAGTATTGCCTCATGAGTTCCAACATTTCTACGAAATCCAAACTGATCTTACCCGAGGTCGGCTTCTATCAGTTTTTCCATTCGTCTGTAAAGAATTCGCGTTAGTATTTTGCAGCTGTGACTTATTAAACTGATAGTTCGGTAATTTTCACATCTGTCAGCACCTGCTTTCTTTGGGATTGTGATTATTGTATTCCTCTTGAAGTCTGAGGGTATTTCGTTTGTCTCATACATCTTGCTCGCCAGATGGTAGAGTTTTGTCAGGACTGGCTCTCCCAAGGTTGTCAGTAGTTCTAATGGAATGTTGTCTACTCCGGGGGCCTTGTTTCGACTCAGGTCTTTCAGTGCTCTGTCATACTCTTCACGCAATTTCATATCTCCCATTTCATCTTCATCTACATGCTCTTCCATTTCCATAATATTGTCCTCAAGTTCATCGCCCTTGTATAGGGCCTCTATATACTCCTTCCACCTTTAGCACTTGATTACATTCATGAAATAATACAGCTGTACCAATTTTGATGACTGTATTGTAAATAACAATGGTTACAAGGAATCTTAAAGTGCAGTCAGAGGTCATGTTTTACTGTCGTGTCCGTTCTAAAAATTCTAGCTGGCAAAGTTTAAATACAATTGTGCTAAAACTTTTCCAGTAACTAAAGCACACTTTACTCTATTTACATAAAAATTAAGAAGATTGTAAATTTTTAAACGACAGGTTAATACGTGTCCGAGAAAGGGGCCATTTAGCTGCTGCTGTCTGTGCCTAGGGCGGCTGACAGATGTTCCGTTTGGCCGTCCGCTGCGCCTCTATGTAAATACAGCCAGAGAGGCAGTGGGAGGACACACTTCGCACCAAGATGTCAAACTGTCCGCGTCCGTCAAACAGCCGCGTGCGTTGCGCTTCGGATGACGTCAGAACTGGGCAGACTAGGAGGCGTTTTCGGCAAAAACAGGAAGTGAACTCGCGAGTGGCGTACACGGTTCCGGATCACTTAGATTTCACGAAAGTAACTGTTTTCGTGCCGCCCATGATGTTTACAAATCCGCGTGGCAAATGACGAGATGTTTTTCCACCTTTAAGGCGAGAGTTTAATTTTTAGTGATTAGAAGTCAGGGTGATAGACCATTTTACTTGGAACTTCCCGTAGCCGTCACCTCCGAACTGTTAATAGTGCTGTTTGCGATAGATATAGTTACAGTACTAAGACTTATATTTTGTGTGTGCGAACTTCTACAGAAGATATCAATCAGTTAAAACTAAGAACTTTGATTTATAGTCATAGTTCCTGATCCTGCAGAGTAAACTGCAAGTAGGAACATTTTCCTTCAGTGAGCGTAAAGGGTAATGTGGAGCTGCAGACTGGAAATTGTGATCTATATGTTCCCCAGCGCTTTCTGGCTGACCTCAAAAATAGTTTTCAGCCTCTTGTTGACGGCGAAGGTAGGTGGAAAGCACGTACAAACAATTTAAGAGTCTTTTCATAATAACGTAATGAAGTAACGACCATTTGATTATTACCCACAGCCCCACAAATGACTCAGAAGTAATGGTAATTGTAGTCTCATTGGCGACAGACGTACGTGACACGGTAGAAGGTGAACGCTAAAAAAGAGAAGAAAGAGATTCCACTAACATCTTTTGCTTGGGACGATCACTGGCATCAGTCGAGCCGTGGCATGGCTAATATACCTGAGTGCTCTGAGCGGACTCTGCAGTGATGACACACTTGTGGGTGCGACAGCTCCATTTCCGTCGACAGTGTTTGTTTATCAGGGAGCTGATGAGTGGGAGATTAACTAGTCCAGGATATCAGGACACCTCCGTTTTCCACGTTTGAATAGTGTCAAAGAAAGAGAGAGAGGGGGGGGGGAGATCGCTGGTATATAATGGAAGGGAATCTAAGTCTACCCAGATCAGAAATCACCATTTATATCTTTAAACGAGTGCTTCTTACAGGTATACTAAACATAACGGAAAAAAGGGAGTGAAATCAGATCTGAAAACGGCTTCAAAATGATGAAAGTAACGTAGACTGGGAACTAACGTCCCTCTGGGGACGAGACCGTTACAGACGGAGTACGCACTCGGATTCCTTAGAAAACCAGTCCGATGTTCGTCTTAAGGATTTGTGGAACTCATGGCAAAAATAAATCAGATTTGCCAGTCAAAGAAGCGTACCGCCACCCTATAGAATACGAGTCTAGTATCTTTAACACTGTGATACCGCGCTTGGAGCAATGATGAAAGAGTATTCTGCAAGCAGTATTGATTGTAGGACAGCGAAACATTTATCTACAAATCGACAGTGACTGAAAAGACGCTCTGCCTTTACGCAAAACTCTGCACTCCTTTGCTGTGAATGCAGTAACTGAATGGTACTTTTCATTCATTCCAGACAACCACAATAGCAGAAAGGAGCTATGGCTCACTCATAGTAGCCATTGCACGCTTGCTACTTAATAATTGTTTGGTAGGGCGTAATAAAACAGAAATGTCGCAACACAGTGACAAACATCCAATGAAATTTTTAAGAGTGTGTTTAAAACGGTACTTACATTTCACTCAGTTTCATTCATGGCACTTGATGTCCTACACCTCATACAATGATATCTAAAATAACTATGATAGTCTTTGCTCTTGTCACTATGTCTGAAAATAATATTTCAGACGCTCTCGGCTAGTTCAAGTTCTCCAGAAATGGCGACTGCTAAGTCGGAAGGCAGGATTGGGCTGACAACAGGCACTGAATGCTGCTGCCTGATTGCTGTTTTGTGACTTAATCGATGGTGTGATGTGCTTTGGTGCCTGTCAAGCAGTACAATTGGAAACAATGAAGTAAGATGACGCTCTGGAAGAAGTGGTGCGGAAGCAGTGAAGAGGTCCAGGTTTTTGAGCGACATCTGGATGCTGCATCACAGACCAGAGAGACGCCAGGTGATTGGTTATTCTGGCTAGTGGCGGCTTCTCACAGTATTTTTTGTTTGCCTCTTGCTTGGTACACAACACATTTGCTAGAAAATTACACTGTGGCGTATTATGATATGTTAGTTCCTCGTGGAAGGCCGGCCGCTGTGGTCGAGCGGTTCTAGGCTTCTCAGTCTGGAAGCGCGCTGCTGCTACGGTCGCAGGTTCGAATCTTGCCTCGGGCATGGATGTGTGTGATTTCCTTAGTTTAGTTAGGTATAAGTAGTTCTAAGTGTAAGGGAGTGATGACCTCTGATGTTCAGTCCCATAGTGCTTGGAGCCATTTGAACCATTTGAACCTCGTGGAAGGAACGTGTAAGTGGGAGATTGTGCAAAAAAAGTGTGTGAATTCCTAAGAGACCCAACTGGTGATGTCATCGGTCCCTAGACTTACACACTACTTAAACTAACTTACACTAACTTAATCTAAGAACAACACACACACTCATGCCCGAGGAAAGACTCGAACCTCCGACGGGAGGGGCCCCGCAATCAGTGACATGGCGCCTCTAACCGCACGGCCACTCCGCGCGGCCGGTGGCCGGAGATTATGCTGTTCGATAATGTTCTTACTTAATCGAAGCATACCACCATTGGCTGATCACTATATTACTTATTTTATTGTTAATTGTCTCCCCAGTTTTGAGCGAACTGGAAGCGCCAAACTCCTGGTACTCTTGAGTCGTCCCATAACTCTTGTAAGGAAGAAATGTAATAAAATGGCGTTAAGGAAAGCGGTTCACAAATTTAGAAAGATGATGGTGACCTGCTCTGGTGGCTGATGTTTTATTCTCTGTTTAATATCGTAGTCTGCTAAGCTTTGTTATATCATTAACTGCTACTATCGAGTTCGTGTTGTAAGGGGACATGCTGTGGCGGGACTGCTGAATTTAATGATGATGTGCATAGGCTGGGTACATGATGAATCTCAGGTTCGCAAGCTAAGATCCCTCCCAGGTTGGAGATTTTGCACATGGATTGGATACTTGTGGTATCCTCATCGTTTCATCTCAACTTCATTGACGCAGAAGTCGCCGAATTGGGGACTAACAGAACGTCTTGTACCAGAATGGTGAACAACAACTAGATGGGGTCCCCTGGGCAAAAATGCCATAGGATCATTTAACTTCATTAGAGGTACGTGTAAAGCTTGATGATTGTAGATCAAGCAGGGTTTGTAGTAGCATCGAGAGGCGTTGGGATATGTGCTGGGGAACGATATGTACCACTCAGTGTTCACCATTTACACATATCAAAGAAAGTTTTCCATAACCTCGATTCCGAAAGTTCCGAAACCTACCCAGAAAACTGGAATAGAGATCTACGTAAACATAATTTTCGGCCTTGTTATTACTCATGAAAACCACACATCGCATGTTGTACCACCATACAGTGAGACCTCCAGAGGTGGTGGTCCATATTGCTGTAAACACCCGTACGTCTAATACCCAGCAGCACGTCCTCTTGGATTGACGCATGCCTGTATTCGTCGTCGCATACTATCCATAAGTTCATCAAGGCACTGGTGGTGCAGACTGTCCCACTCCTCGACGGTGATTCGGTGTGGATCCCTCAGAGTGGTTGGTGGGTCACGTCGTCCATAAACAACCCTTTTCAATCCATCCCAGGCACATTCGATAGGGTTCATGTCTGGAGAATATGCTGGCCACTCTAGGCAAGCAATGTCGTTATCCTGAGGGAAGTTATTCAAAAGATGTGCACGATGGTGGCGCGAATTTCCATCCATGAAGACGAGTGCCTCGCCAATGGGCTGCCGATATGGTTGCACGATCGATCGGAGGATGGTATTCACGTATGGTACAGCCATTAAGGCTCCTTCCATGACCACCAGCGGCGTACGTCGGCCCCAGATAATGACATCCCAAAACAGCAGGAAACCTCCATTCGCTGCACTCGCTGGACAGTGTGTCTAAGGCATTCAGCCTGATAGGGTTGCCTCCAAATAACGTCTCCGACGATTGTCCAATTGGAGGCATATGCGACACTCATCGGTGAAGAGAACGTGATGCCAATCCTGAGCAGTCAATTCGGTATGTTTTTGGGCCAATGTGTACTGCGCTGCATGGTGTCGTGGTTGCGAAGATGGACCTCGCCATGGACGTCGTGAGTGAAGTTGCGCATCATGCAGCCTATTGCGCACAGTTTGAGTCGTTACACGACATCCTGTGGCTGCACGAAAAGCATTATTCAACATCATCCACTACAGTAGTAGCTCTTGGGAGACCTGAGCGAGGCATGTCATCGACAGTACCTGTCTCTCTGTAACTCCTCCATGTCTGAACAACATCGCTTTGCTTCACTCCGAGACGCCTAGACACTTACTTTGCTGAGAGCCCTTCCTGGCACAAAGTAACAATGCGGACGCAATCGAACTGCGGTATTGACCGTCTAGGCATGTTTGAACTACAGACAACACGAGCCGTGTACCGCCTTCCTGGTGGAACGACTGGAACTGATCGGCGTCGAACCCCCTCCGTCTAATAGGCGCTTCTCATGGATGGTTGTTTAGGTATTTGGGGGGGTTAGTGACATCTCTGAACAGTCAAAGGGGCTGTGTGTGTGTGATACAATATCCACAGTCAACGTCTATCTTCAGGAGTTCTGGGAACTGGGGTGATGCAAAACTATTTTTGATGTGTGTATGATGGGCAGACAAAGGAAACGACACAGAAGAATAAAGTAAGTAAAATATTTATTATTTCAAAAGTAATCGCCTTAACTGTCAACATATTTATCACAAGGTTAGAAAAGATGATCAATTCCGTAATGGAAAAATGTTTGCAGCTGTCTACAGAACCATGATTGTGTCCCCACTTGTGCACTTCTTCGTCCGAAAAAAATCGACGCCCACGCATCGCGTTCTTCAGTGCTCCAAAAATGTGTAAGTCACCTGGGGAGGCATAGATGCTACATGATATGTAAGGGCTTCCCAGCGGAACTTCTGCAACGTGGTCGAAACAAGACGCACGCCACCTCCGCGGAAAGTTACGATGACCTTCTTCTTTGACCGCAATGGTGCGTTGTCCATTGACTTTCTTGGCACCAAAATTATCGCACAGCAATACGTGGATCATTTGTGAAAACGGAAGCGTACCATCAAGTTTAAACGCCCAGGAATGTTTATGGACGGCTTCAGTCTGTTGCAGGATAATGCCGACCCACACGTTGCCAAGGTCATTCAGATTACTCTGGAGACGTTTCACTGGGAAGCACTTGCACATGCTTCATACGATCACAATCTTTCTCTGTACGATTTCCATATTTTTGGAGCTCTGAAGAACGATGTCCATCGATTTCTTTCAGACTAAGAGGTGTACGCCTGGATAGAATAATGGTTCCATAGGCAAGCACAAACATTTTTCTGAATACAATTACAATCTTGTCTCACAGTTGGATAATTGTATTAACATTTGTGGCGATTGAGTCTGAAATAACAAACAGTTTACTTACTTTTTTCCCATCTGTCTGGTTTGCATTTGACTGCCACTTATATATCACGAGACTGCCAAAATGATGAACAGTCCTAGTTGTTTTTTAAAAGGCATCCACATGCGTCAAAAATTTGATTTTTAATGTTTCATAAAATTATCGAATTTAAAAATTTAAACTGCTATCACAACTTACGCGTTAGAAGGTATAATGTCTTAAAGGTTTAACACAATAAGTCAGGTATTATAAATAGAAACTATGTATAGGTGGCCTGAGGCAGCGTAACTCACAGCGCGCGAATTACCCAGACTATATTACCCCAGTATTTCAGAATGAGAGAGCACTTACAAATTTGTAACAACCTTTATGCATAATTTTATACCTTTCAGATACTTTTTCTGTGCGACACTGCCCACAAAGTAATGAAAGGAAAAAACAGTTTATCGGTGACTATATTTTGGCTATTAGTGTAGTGAAACTTACGTATTGGGCGTGAAGTTTTAATTTATTACTTCTTTACTACTAATTATATTCGGAACACTTCCTGCAGATTATCTTCGTAAGGCGCATAGTGAAGGAGATATAGTGTCATAAATAATGGGATGCGTGAAAAGCTATGCCTTCATGCACCTGTGATCAATTATTTAAGAAATCGAGGAGATGGGGGTGGGTGTTGGTTCCTGGTTTACTCAGATCAGGTATGTGTTTGGGTAATGATAAATTGGGGAAATGAGAGTGCACTCAGTGATCTCCTCTGGCATACCTGTCTTGCCATAGGTATCGACAGAGCTCTCAGGTTTCCTCTTCGTTAACGTACTGGTATATACTTCGACTATAATGTCATAGAACAGTCAAGCTTTCTTATTCTTCTCCCCCTTTTCCCTGTAATCTTTCCTTCGACTATTCTTGTAGGTAGCTTCTTCGCAGTATGTGTTCTAGGTGAGATGTTTTCCTCATAGTCATCATTTCCACTAGTATTACCCTGTTCTTACAGTTACTATTTCATTACTCGTACTAGCAATTCATTTAATACTAAGTACTTTTCCCATAACTATATTTCAAAATTAACCAAGGATTTTCCCTTTTTCTTTTCGATTCCCATGGTCCACTGCCGCATAATACCGTACTCCAGATAAATCTTGTTTTCGGACCTCTTTCATAATTGTATCGAGTTTGTTTCTTGTCTCCAAAAAATATTTCATATTTTCTACAGCTCTTGTTCCCATAGACATTCTGCTTTTTATTTCCTCAGCACCGCTTCCGATTTCTTTCACCAAACATCCTGTTTTTTTCTTTGTCGTTATTCCATTGCTCCCGCCACACATGGTTGGAAGGTGAGATGTCAGCGGTAAAATATTCCAATTTTCAGATAAAAGCATCAAAAATATCAACAAAGACAAAACAAATCTGAGTAAGCCATGAAATTTTGGAAGTGTTTCAAACTCAATAAGAGATGACTTTTATTAGCATTTAAATGAAACATAAAAACTTTTGTTTTTCTCTGAGATTTAAATTAAAGTCGAAGGACTAAAACATGAAAGTACTCTCGCTGAAAACCTGAAGGTCCTGCACTAGGAAAGACGAATTTCGGAAGTGGATCAAGTTTTCTACGCCGTCGAGGAGTGTATGTAAAAAGTGGAGGGATTTTTTTGGGAAGGAACTACGGAGATGAAGGTGTTGGATAGTGGGAAGACAGTATGTGAAGGTTAAGTCTGGTGGGTGAGTGTGGAAGAATCAAGAGAAAAAAGGGATGGTGAGAGACGGAGGGGGAATAGAGAGGGGGATCTGTGATGTGGAGTGGGGTTGGAGGGGAAGATATAGAGTTAGTGGGAGGGATAAATATCGGGACGGGTTTAATTGTCCGGGAGTGAGTTTGACTGGGACAGAATATAGTGTTTGTGTAGGTGTAAGGCTGTTGAGCCCCGTTAAAAAGGTGCGGCAGTATACCAGGATTGCTGATCAGAGGGGAAACGAAAGGGTTATCGAAACCTATTTTGCGGATAGCGGAGGATAGACACAGGTGTTTCAGAGTGAGTGAGGAGGGGTAGGAATTTCATGATATGGTCGAGGATCCAAATAGGGAAAGGGACACAGTAAGCAAGGCAGAATGCATGACATTCAAGGAGTTGGAGGTAATGAGAAGAACTTGATGGAGCGAATATCCATAATACACTTGCAGAGGAAAAGTCAGATCAAGGTTTTACAGTTGTTGGCGATAGTGGAGGGAAACAGTTCCCAGGTTTGGCCGGTTAGTTGTTTTACTAGTTTCATTCTATTACGGGCTTTCTGTTGACTGGTTAGTTAGTATGAAAAGCGTCAAGGCTTTTCATGTTTATAATTAAAGGAGATAATTGCTTTTAAAATCAGTCATTAGTTTATTGCAATATATGGAGTGTGATGGAGGTGAATTATTGTGTCATTAAGCATCGGTAAAGGGCTATGATTCTTCTCTTTGCAAACTTCGTACACTTTGTATATGAAAGGAATTCTTCTGATGCTTTCCTAGCTGGGAAGCCCGGCAACCAGGTGGACACAGGTAGTGCGCCCACGGGCGAGCGGCGGTCGCGCGCCCATGTCGGCACGCTTCACAGATGTCAGGCCCCCAGAGGATTAGCGACAGGCGAAGGCGCTGCATACATCAACACGCTGCCAAGGGAAGCCGTGGACATTCGCACGTGTGCCCGAGGTAGCGGAAACTATAAACTTAGAGCGAAAAACAGATAGGTAACATGGAAAGAGCCGCGAGTTGAATAGCAACAACACGACTTGAGTGTCCAAGAATCTCAAGTGGCTCGGGGAATTTTGGCCGTTTCCCGCGAGCAGGACACCTGGGAACGTAGCAGCAATACTCAAAGGGAGAAGTCTTGGTTTATTTGTATACTCTGTCTCACACAGAGTATGGCTCTCTTTTCCTCGCGGAATGCGACGGCAAGGAGGGAGGAAATTTTGAATGGGACTTCTTCATTGGCAAGAAGCTAACGTTGACTTTGAAAAATAGTACGAGCTACGTAATTTGCGGAAGGGCGGAGACAAGACGCTGGAGGGGAGCGGTTCTCTCTCTCCAGGTGCGAGGAGCGCACTAGTATTTTGGGATTCCGAATATTGCTTCTGAGGAGGCAGGAGTTCACTCTTGAGTGCTTCCAATAGGTCGCAAGAATTCTCTTATCGCTTGTCAAGAGACTTTGCATTCGTCGCAAACAGCGTAGAGAGCAAAGTTTGTTAGATGCAAGAAGGCGAGCTTCACTCACTGTGCGCGTTATCAAGAGCTTAACTGAGGATCACATTTTGATTTACTGCATGTCCGATGACGGTAGTACTGTTAGGACAGTTTTGAGCTTTGTTTAATGCAGTTTCACGTAGGTTTGCACTTGCAGATGGACGCATACCGTCGTCCAGTAATGATAACTTCCAGTAACAGGTTTTGGTCACTATTTTCAGCGTAGGGCATGTTAGATGCTATCAACTACGTAGCCGGCAGAGTCTTGATGCAGCCGCACGCAATCAGCCGACTCCACCGCCACGCCGACCACGCTATGAACATGGTAATACAGAAAACCCCCGCTTTCCTAGCTGCTCATAAAGACGCAAGACACAGTATTCACCGTTTGCCCGCTAAGAGAGTCATATGTTCAGCTTTTTTGTTGTGTTTTTTATTCCGTCCTCATTTATTACACCCAGTCAACCCGTCTCGTGTAATTTATTTATATGTTAAATTAGAATGAAGTCATACAATGCTCATGTTAAAAGGCAAATACCAGGGCAGGCACCTTATGTAATTCACTTGTTGTGAGCTCTTTGTGTCAATTCAATTCTATTGGTCGTTTTTTTATACTTTCTACAGTATCTGGCGACCCAATTTTTTTTCTTTTTGTTTATCATCATTTGAATAATTTGTGAGTGAATGTTTAATGAATTTGATAAAATTTCAGTAATTATTGCGTATACAGTTTAATGCAGTTTCATTGAATAAACCACTTATATGTTGAACAACACTCCTTGCATTTCATTTATACAATCTAAATAAAATTCACGTCTCTTTCTCCCTTCCACACGTGGTATCTTGCAAGTAAGGTTACCACGTAAGTTTCCGGCCGAGCGTTACTCCAACGTATTTTCGTGTATTAGTTAGCTGGCTGCAAATGTTTAAACGTTGGGATAAAAATCATGGTGACAGGATGGTTCTTCTTATAATACAAAATTCCCAAGTACCTAAAATATTTTACTTAGAGGCTTCACTGAAATGACATGGAGTATGTGTCAACTTGAGGGAGTGGCTTTTATACGTCACCTTGTCTGAGAGATTAACCAATTATCACGAAAGCATCTGATTTGCAACGAAATGGCTTCCTGCAGTTCTTATTTTGAACCTGCTTGGACACACTGTACGGTCGACTTTCTGCAGGAAACGATCTGATATTACCCAAAAACCTATGGTTACCAAAGTAAATCGTTTCCTTAGTACGTAGCACTATAAAAATAATACAATGAAAAAATTAGACAACACTTCTTTAACAAAGACAGCCATTTTTAACGTTTGTAACAGATTAGGCATCAGTGCGACTTAGTGTACAGCATATCACATTTCCATTCTCCTCATAGAAGTCATAAAAAATCCGTTATTATTGAAATAATCTGAGCGGAACAGTTAAGAAATTTGTCAGTCATATACTTGGGAATGTGTTGCAGGAAGAGCAAACTGAATCGCAGCCATCGATATAACCGCGAGAATGAAAGAAACATATGACTTATCTTCTCGTTCTACCTCGTGTTTGAAAAGACGTTGAAGAAAACGTTTCGAAAGGAATTTAGTGATGTTCATAGCATAACTCACAGAAAATATGAAGACGCAGGAAATATGCTATGGTACTACATAGGTCCAGGAATAAAGGAACGAAACATTGTCTGCATTATGAGATATAAAATCTCTGAAAGTTAAAGAAAGCCGATTCTATGGAACGGTCACAGAATTTAAGTATCTGAAAATGACTTACAATGTATACTGAGATCGAAACGTGGATCCAAACGGAGCAACCTGATTATCAAGTTCCATCGAAATAGATTATTAAAATGTGCTGACGGAAAAAAATGGCAGCAGCAAGAATGAGTTGTGAAAGATAAACGCAAGTTGGCAGGCGTGTTTTCGCATCTGAAAGGTGATGGCTGCTCAAATTTCGCGTATGTCGCATAAGACTGGCGCTAGTAGCGCCACTATGAGGATGCAAATCAGCGTTAGTTACTATTGAGACTTGACGTGGTGAGTTGATGATAGTCAAGAATGTCTTTAAGGCGACAAAGTCGCCATCATCACCATCTCACTGAGTTTGAACGAGGTCGCGTAGTTAGACTAAGAGAGACTGGATGCTCCTTCTGCGATATTGGAGAAAGAGTTGGAAGGAATACAGCCCTGTACATTATTACTGGCAGCTGTAGTCGTGAGGACGTAAGGTCGCAAGAAGACAGGGCTCTGGACAGCCACGTGGTACTAACAGGAGGGAAGACATATGCTTCCGCAGCAGCAATTTGAGCAGCACTTGGCACGACAACGACACAACGGACTGTTACAAATATGTTACTTCAAGGTTAGCTCCGCCTACCCGGTTGGCCGTGCGGTCTAACGCACGGCTTTCCGGGCGGGAAGGTGCGCCTGGTCCCCGGCGCGAATCCGCCCGGCGGATTTGTGTCGAGTTCCGGTGAACCGGCTAGTCTGTGGATGGTTTTTAGGCGGTTTTCCATCTGCCTCAGCGAATGCGGGCTGGTTCTCTTTTTTCCGCCTCAGTTACACTATGTCGGCGATTGCTGCGCAAACAAGTTCTCAACGTACACGTACACCACCATTACTCTACCACGCAAACATAGGGGTTACATTCGTCTGGTGTGAGACGTTCCCTGGGAGGAGGGGGGGGGGGGGTTTCCACCGGGGGCCGAACCGCATAATAACCCTGGGTTCGGTGTGGGGCGGCGAAAGGGTGGACTGCGGTAGTCGTCGTGGGGTTGTGGACCACTGCGGCTGCGACAGGGACGAACCCTCTCCGTCGTTTCTAGGTCCCCGGTTAACATACAAATACAATACAAGGTCAGCTCCAAGCCAGATGCCCTGCTGTGTGCATCCCACTGACCCCAAACCACCGCCATTTGAAGCTTCGGTGGTGTCAAGCGAGAGCTCACGGCAGGACAGGATGGAGGTCTGTTGTTATTTCTGATGAAAGCTGATTCAGCTTCGGTGTCCGTGAGGGCCGTGTTTTGAAGGAGCCCAGTCGTGGGCCTGCACCCAACCTGTCTGCGTGCTACACACACTGGACCTACAGCGGGAGTTATGGTGTGGAGTGTGCTTCGTATGACAGCAGGAACACTTTTACGGTAATGCCACGCAACCTACTTGCAAATTTGTAGGTCAGTATGGTCACTCTCCCTGATGTGCTGCCACTGATGAACTGCATTCCAGGGGCAAAGACGAGCTAGATGTGAGCGTACCTGTAGTCACACTGATAATAACCGGTTCGCAACAGGTCGTGCCAACATATTTGGGCTTAGAAGCCATCTTATCTGTGCTGTGGTAGCTGCAAGATCTGCCAGTGCTGCCCTTACGATACGACTGTCCTGTCGGGCGCCCGTGCAGCGTGGACTTACAGAACCTCGTCTACAGGTGTGACAATGTTTATGTGACCACTGATCGTTGCACAACGGACGCAGGACGTGCGACTTGAGTGTCAATTCTCCGAAAGGATCATACCGCCACTAGGAAGACAACAACTCGACCCCTTTGCCATGGTTGCCTACTTGCTTCATACGTTTACACGGAGCCCTCTGGGTGTAAGCATTCTCTACTATAGGGTAGATACAAATGGCGCACTGCTACCTATGTCACTACGCTATCTGTTGGAGAACCATTATCAGTACATCTACTTTCCCCCGGCAGGTATACGCCGTTATCGGATCAATACCGACGTCGTCTTTCCAGGTGTACTGTTTCTTCCGATAATGTATTTGCCTTATTGTCTGTACAGTTTATCTTCCAGTTTTCACCACGGTACAAACCTCCGTTCCTGACAAATACTTTCGGAAATACTTCTTAACACTTCGGGCAGCTTTACTGTATGGTTAAACGAAGGTGGCGTCCTCTTGCGTAAAATATTCCGGAGGTAAAATAGCCCTCCATTCGGATCTCCGGGCGGGGACTACTGAAGAGGATGTCGTTATCAGGAGAAAAAAAACTGGCGTTTTACGGATCAGAGCGTGGAATACCAGATTCCTTAATCGGGCAGGTAGGTTAGAATATTAAAAAAGGGAAAAGGATAGGTTAAAGTTAGATATAGTGGGAATTAGTGAAGTTCGGTGACAGGAGGAACAAGACTTTTGGTCAGGTGAATACGGGGTTATAACTACAAAATCAAATAGGGGTAATGCAAGTGTAGGTTTAATAATGAATAAAAAAATAGGAGTGCGGGTAAGCTACTACAAACAGCATAGTGAACGCCTTATTGTGGACAAGATAGACACGAAGCCTGTGGTGTCACCGCCAGACACCACACTTGCTAGGTGGTAGCCTTTAAATCGGCCGCGGTCCGTTAGTATACGTCGGACCCGCGTGTCGCCACTATCAGCGATTGCAGACCGAGCGCCGCCACACGGCAGGTCTAGAGAGACTTCCTAGCACTCGCCCAGTTGTACAACCGACTTTGCTAGCGATGGCTCACTGACAAAATACGTCCTCATTTGCCGAAACGATAGTTAGCATAGCTTTCAGCTACGTCATTTGCTACGACCTAGCAAGGCGCCATTATCAGTTGCTATTAATATTGTGAATCATGTAACGGCAAGACCGACGTTCACCATTAATGGATTAAAGTTAAGTATTCCACCAGCTACGTCCGTTTTTCTAAAGTCTAACTTCCCTGTCCTGTTCCAGACCTCACGCCATCCTGCGTGAGCTAAAACGCGTGCCTTTCGGCTTCCTCTAGTATTCCTGGGTTGGCTCTGCCAATCCACAACAAAGCCCACGCCTACTACAATAATACAAGTTTATATGCCAACTAGCTCTGCAGATGACGAAAAAAACTGAAGAAATGTATGATGAGATAAAAGAAATTATTTAGATAGTGAAGGGAGACGAAAATTTGATAGTCATGGGTGACTGGAATTCGATAGCAGGAAAAGGAAGAGAAGGAAACGTAGTAGGTGAAAATGGATGGTGGGGGGGTGGGGGTAAAAAAAGAAAGAGGAAGCCGCCTGGTAGAATTTTGCACCGAGCATAACTTAATCATAGCTAACACTTGGTTCAAGAATCATGAAAGAAGGTTGTATACATGGAAGAACCCTGGAGATACTAAAAGGTATCAGATAGATTATATAATGGTAAGACAGAGATTTAGGAACCAGGTTTTAAATTGTAAGTCATTTCCAGGGGCAGATGTGGACTCTAACTACAATCTATTGGTTATGAACTGTAGATTAAAACTGAAGAAACTGCAAAAAAGTGGGAATTTAAGGAGATGGGACCTGGATAAACTGACTAAACCAGAGGTTGCACAGAGTTTCAGGGAGAGCATAAAGGAACAACTGACAAGAACGGGGGAAAGAAATACAGTAGAAGAAGAATGGGTAGCTTTGAGGGATGAAGTAGTGAAGGCAGCAGAGGATCAAATAGGTAAAAAGACGAGGGCTAGTATAAATCCTTGGGTGACAGAAGAAATATTGAATTTATTTGATGAAAGGAGAAAATATAAAAATGCAGTAAATGAAGCAGGCAAAAAGGAATACAAACGTCTCAAAAATGAGATCGACAGGAAGTGCAAAATGGGTAAGCAGGGATGGCTAGAGAATAAATGTAAGGATGTAGAGGCTTATTTCACTAGGGGTATGATAGATACAGCCTACAGGAAAATTAAAGAGACCTTTGGAGAAAAGTGAACCACTTGTATGAATATCAAGAGCTTAGCTGGAAACCCAGTTCTAAGCAAAGAAGGGAAAGCAGAAAGGTGGAAGGAGTATATAGAGGATCTATACAAGGGCGGTGTACTTGAGGACAATATTATGGAAATGGAAGAGGATGTAGATGAAGATGAAATGGGAGATACGATACTGCGTGAAGAGTTTGACAGAGCACTGAAAGACCTAAGTCGAAACAAGACCACAGGAGTAGACAACATTCCATTAGAACTACTGACAGCCTTGGGAGAGCCAGTCCTGACAAAACTCTATCATCTGGTGAGTAAAATGTATGAGACAGGCGAAATACCCTCATACTTCAAGAAGAATATAATAATTCCAATCCCAAAGAAAGCAGGTGTTGACAGATGTGAAAATCACCGAACCATCAGTTTAATAAGTCACGGCTGCAAAATACTAACGCGAATTCTTTACAGACGAATGGAAAAACTGGTAGAAGCCGACCTCGGAGAAGATCAGTTTGTATTGCGTAGAAATATTGGAACACGTGAGGCAATAGTGACGTTACGAATTATCTTAGAAACTAGATTAAGAAAAGGCAAATCTACATTTCTAGCATTTGTAGGTTTAGAGAAAGCGTTTGACAATGTTGACTGGAATACTCTCTTTCACATTTTGAAGGTGGCAGGGGTAAAATACAGGGAGCGAAAGGCTATTTACAATTTCTACAGAAACCAAATGGTAGTTATAATAGTCGAAGGGCATGAAACGGAAACAGTGGTTGGGAAGGGAGTGAGAGAGGGTTGTAGTCTCTCCCCGATGTTATTCTATCTGTATATTGAGCAAGCAGTAAAGGAGCCAAACAAAAATTCGGTGTACGTATTAAAATCCATGGTGAACAAATAAAAACTGTAAGGAAGAGCAGTTGAACGGAATGGACAGTGTCTTGAAAGGAGGATATAAGATGAACATCAACAAAAGGAAAACGAGGCTAATGGAATGTAGTCGAATTAAGTCGGGTGATGCTGAGAGAATTACGTTAGGAAATGAGACACTTGGAGTAGTAAAGGAGGTTTGCTATTTGGGGAGCAAAATAACTGATTATGGTCGAAGTAGAGAGGATGTAAAATGTAGACTGGCAATGGCATGGAAAGCGTTTCTGAAGAAGAGAAATTTGTTAAGATCGAGTATAGATTTATGTGTCAGGAAGTCATTGTTGTAAGTTTTGTATGGAGTGTAGCCATGTATGGAAGTGAAACATGGACGATAAATAGTTTGGACAAGAAGAGAATAGAAGCTTTTCAAATGTGGTGCTACAGAAGAATGCTAAAGATTAGATGGGTAGATCACGTAACTAATGAGGAGGTGCTGAATAGAATTGGGGAGAAGAAGAGTTTGTGGCACAACTTGACTAGAAGAAGGGATCGGTTGGTAGGACATGTTCTGAGGCATCAAGGGATCACCAATTTAGCATTGGAGGGCAGCGTGGAGGGCAAAAATCGTAGAGGGAGACCAAGAGATGAATACACTAAGCAGATTCAGAAGGATGTAGGCTGCAGCAGGTACTGGGAGATGAAGCAGCTTGAACAGGATAGAGTAGCATGGAGAACTGCATCAAACCAGTCTCAGGACTGAAGAGCACAACAACAACAACAAATTTATATTAGATAATAAAGTATCTCTCCCTTTCAGAAAAGCTATTCTTGTCATTGCGAGCAGCATTTTATATTATCATTACTTTTGCCATTATTATGCAAGACTTGTGTATTACTATCGATGTCTCTTGTAATGTAATCTAAACTAATTACCTTATCATCACCTGATTCAACTCGACTGCATTTCATTACTGTCTTTTTTCATTCGCTAACGTTCATCTCATAAGCTCTCTTCAAGGCCCAATCGATGTCGTTCAGCTGATGGGTTCTTACAAGGACACATTACTGTCTGCCAGCTACACACAAATCATTTTCAAACACATGGAAGACAACATGAACTAAATGTTCTGCGCCTCAGGAGAATAAAGAATTCTTAAAATTTATCTGCTCCAAGCAGGTGGCAGAGTGCTCTTACATGACCGGTAGTAAGCGTCTTAGCATGGGCGACTTCATAAAGGCGCCCCGAAGCTATTCCTGTGTTGAAGGCATGGTCTGCAGCAATAGGAGGTAAGAGCACCTATTGCGTACTTTGGTGCGTCAAGTGACATCGCTGAAACGCTAGCAGCGTTTCGACGTGGCGTTTATATGCCTGGTGGCAACTTTGATGGAGAGCAGATCCGAGACAAGTCACTTGCTAAAACTGCTGAGTTTCTGCCTCCAACTGTAATGTGTACCTGGCGATATCAGTCGTTAGCGGCTTTCATGTCTGATAATTATGATAACAACAGCAATAATCGATAATGACTTCAATCAACTGATGAATAATTCAAGTACTTAGTGATTAGGTTCATTCTCCAAGACGAGACGTATCATCCCCTCTTCTCGGTCCTTCTTCAGGAGAATTCTGCTTTCCCCAGGAGGTTGAACACCTGTTGTGTACATAGTTCCGCGTAGTCAGCGCGTACACAACTTTCCTACTAGGGCGCGCCCCGCTAAGCACAACAGCGCAGGCGCAGCGCTCGTCCGTCTCCGCACTACGACATGGCGCCGCCATTGAGACGGACCAGATTCTGCTTCTGCCGATCCGCGTATTAATATGTAACACAGCCAATGAGATAGCTGCTAACGTAGAACATTTTCTCCTCGCTGATCACACTCGCGCAGTGATACATGAACGCGCGAGGTATTATAACGAGTGTACAGACCTCCGATTGGTCGGTCTGCATTTGTCTGCAGCAGTCTGTACCAGTCTATAGTCAAGTTTCAGTCTGCGCCTAGTAAGATTACCATATTCCTGTACATAGCCATGAAGATAAATGTATAGACACTTTTGTCAAGTATCAGAGATATGTGAGAATAAGATTAACGTACCAATACTACAGGAACTTTAGATTTTCAATTGTAAATAGCATCCAGACCCAAGTTAAGTTATTTTTATGCTTGTTATTATTTTAATAAATGTGTGTGAAAATTAATCAAGTTCTGTTTAAAGTTGGTCACCGTCAATCTGCTACTCTAAGAGTGCAAGTGGCATTTCTATCGTCTGACCTAACGGCAGAAGATAAACACGCCACGATAAGACCACGAGACATATTGCTGACACGCGCCTACTTCGTTAGAGCGACAAGTCAAATAATCGGATGTTGTGGTACTGAAGGTCTTACAGTACGCACACCACATCACCGTCGAACATAAGTGTTGCATCCTATAATAAATGGAGACTTAAGCATGCTTTTCTGAATCCGTGGAATAACTGGGCAAAAACGACTGTTATTAATGGGGCCTCGGCGCAGCTGACGTTTACCATAGTACTAATGCTATTGTAGAGCGAAGGTGACTTCCTGATTGTTATTTACATTGCTTGTACACTTTAGCTGCGTAGCCACTTTCTTGATGGAGGAAAGGCATGAAGCTCGACGCTATGAGCAGCAGTCTTCATCAAAATGATACTCGTTTTTAGATCTCGCGAGTGCCTAACCGACCTTCCTTACATACATTTTGCTATTTCCCTAATACTCTTACGTTACTGAAATATATAACTTTCCACATTATTTCTGACGTTCCGCTACCACAGATTTTATGCTTTCTGTTTGATTATGTGTTGTGTTCATGCTGTTTAACGAGTTGTTTCATTGGCTTCTAAGTTCACCTGTATATACTTTGTCACAATCACTCGTAACTTCACAGACTCGAGCCTTGTAAAGGCGATCAATGACGTTCGCTGTAGGTTGGAGAAACTCTTGTATTATGTTCTTACTGATGAAAAGTACTTATTATACGATTCTTCCAACAGATTTGGTTACGCGGTTCGTTATTCGATGAAAAAACGGTAACCTTACGGACTGAGATGGAAGTTCTTTGTTCTAATTGTTTGCAATATTAATATAGCTTCCTTTGAACACCCTATCAGTGGAAAAGTTATCATAATCTTCCCGTCAATGTTTTTTCATTACTTAGGCAAGTGACACTTTTTGCGCCATACAGGTATCTTGTCTAAAATTGTTTTGCAATTCTTATTTATCATCTGATGACTTCACAAGACGGTAAATGACAGCATCATCTGCAAACAATCTAAGAGGGCTGTTCAGATTGTTTCCTACATTGAAAGTCCTGGCAGATTAAAACTTTGTGACCGATACTCAAATTTTCCAACGAAAGACAAAGGTCTCGAGTTCGGTCTCGGTCCGGGACACAGTTTTAATACGCCAGGAAGTTTCATATCAGCGCACGCTCCGCTGCTGAGTGAAAATTTCATTCTGTCTTCTACATTGTTTATGTAGAACAGGAACAGCAGAGGGCCTGTAACAGTTTCTTGTGGAATTGCAGATATCAGTTATGTTTTAATTCATGAGTCGTTTTCTCCGAGATGATTCATAATGTTCGCGCGCAGTACATGTACCAAACTGCTACTGCGGATTGGCTTTAATGATATGGGTCTGTAATTCAGCGGAATAATCCTATTTCCTTTCTTGGACTACTGGTGTTACTCGTGCAACTTTTCAGACTATGGGTACAGATCTTTCTACGAGCGATGGGTTGAATATGATTGCTAAGTACAGAGCTACAGTACTTCTTCGCTGTACCGAAGATAAGTACTTGACAATTGTTCTTGATTAGAATTTTGGAATATGTACTTCATTTTCATTTGTGAAGGAATTTCGGATAACAGTGTTATGTAACTGTGATTTCGTGGCATCATCAATATCACCGTTGTCATCGTGCAGTAAAGGCAAAATGGTTCAACTGGCTCTGAGCATTATGGGACTTAACAGCTATGGTCATCAGTTCCCTAGAACTTAGAACTACTTAAACCTAACTATTCCAAGGACGTCACACAACACCCAGTCATCACGAGGCAGAGATAATCTCTGACCCCGCCGGGAATCGAACACGGGAACCCGGGCGTGGGAAGCGAGAACGATACCGCAAGACCACGAGCTGCGGACCAGTGAAGGCAATGATCGCGCCTTGCCACTGGTGTACTTTAGGACCAGAATCTCTTTGCGTTATCCATCAGATTTCAAGACAGTGTTTCGTTGTGAAAACTATTGAAAGCACCTCGCATTAAAGTTAGTGCTAAATTTCGAGCTTCAGCAGAACTTTGCCAAGCTTAGAAATTTTGCATTCTTTTAAATTTTGCATGGTTTTTTCGTTACATATTACTTAGCCCTTCTTGCTATATACTGATAAATGCTTTTTTCGTGATATATATTTGTGAGTCATTCCTGATGCATTAGAATGCACCAGTGCTTACATTACATGCAATTTCATGCATTAGATGGCAGTGCAAAGTATAGACAGTTCCTAGTACAAGTTTCTGACATCTTGACCGCACCAGACCGAGGACCTGGAGTTCAGAGGACCTCTAAGTACCTGATAAAGATAACTACAGAAAAGAATGAGAGAAAACCATTACGCATATTTCTTTATGAGTAATGACATGATTTTATGTCTGTATGCGAACCATGTTCTTAGTGTAATCTTCGTAGCTGCAATGAGACCCAAATATATTTCCTGTCGTTTCTGAACGTGGAATGTTTAAGTAAAACGAAAGCCGCTAACCAGCTGGACGAGTACTGACAACACTTAATTGTTGGCCGGGTAGACAAGAGGTACCCGACTTTACGCCCTCTGTTAGTGTGCCAGAGCCCATTGAGGCCAACCGTTTTCAGGTCTGCCGCGTGACTGCTTCCTCTCACTTGCTCAGTCAGCCGGCAGTACAGCGACCACTGTTTAGCATGGCGGGTGGTTGTTTTTGTTTTATCGAAAGTGAATATTTTATTCTAATTATCGTCTCCACAAGTTGTAACATTTACAGTATAGGTAGAAAATAAAACATTAATTAAAATGTCCCATGATTCAAATGGTTCAAATGGCTCTGAGCACTATGGGACTCAACATCTTAGGTCATAAGTCCCCTAGAACTTAGAACTACTTAAACCTAAATAACCTAAGGACATCACACACACGGATGCCCGAGGCAGGATTCGAACCTGCGACCGTAGCAGTCCCGCGGTTCCGGACTGCAGCGCCAGAACCGCACGGCCACCGCGGCCGGCTAAATGTCCTTGATGTCAGTTTATTTTGTACATACATTATTAACATAGTAACCTAGCGGGGGTTGTGAATCAATGTGGAAACAATAGTTCTACCGTTACCAAAAGAAAAATAAACCTTGGAGTTGCAGGCTACAGTGATTATGAGTTTTATTAATAGCGCGTCCAGTGAGAAGTAATAAAAAACCAATCTTTCTTCTAATTTCCGAAATGAGAGCAGCAAATTGTGCCCGCTTTTTTCGGACCCATACATTAAAATTCACAATTTAAAATTTTACAATCGATCTTACAGCTGCAACTAATTTATCAAAAAATCTGTAAAAATAAATAACGATTCACATACGATTTAATATTAGGACCACTGATTAAAATAGTTTGATTTGATTTTCTATTAATTCCTTACGATTTATGAGTAAATTGCAGAAATTTTATTGTAGCTGCTATCGAAGCGTGGTCCACTACTTTTCTTGACGCCGCTGGCGTTTGTATTTTCTTTTCGGAAGATTGCAACAGCTTCTCGTCAGAATCCATTTCGAAACAGACACAGGTCTTGCTACAGAGGTTCAGCTACACGGTTCAGTCGTGTGTGCTGTGCTTCAGCCTCACGGGTTAACGAGGCTACAGCCACACAAATGAGACATGAAATGGGAGAAGCACTAATGGTGGCTGAGGTACCATCCGAAACACGCAGAGGTGGCATATGAAGTACATGTATATATAGGGAGCGGATAGTGAGATGTTGTATTTTCACACCGCCACATCTCGTCACATAAAACAATGAGTTGAGTAATGAAAGAGGCCAAGAGACATTTATTTGCCAATGCATAATATTTAACTACGCATTGTAATAGTGTATTTTGACGATTGACAAGGAGAAATGAATCCAGAGCCACTGACACGCCTAAGACACTACAGAATAATTCAGCGCGCATGAAAAACATCGATATTGAAGGCAGACTCTGAAGACATTTGAATATAAAAAAAAAAAAAACAAGCGCACACCCCAAACGTCCATTGCCGGTCGATATCACTATTTTATCTACTGTATAATACGGGCGCACCATTACCTAGGCGTCGTTATAAATTGTTTAAATCTACAGAGATATACTGTCATTTTGTTTCACGTGGGACTAGTATGTGTAAAAAACGCAGAGTGGTTGATGAATGTGCATTTGTACGTGATTTCTAAACTTTTCAAACCACTCAGGCTCTGTCATTGTTATTGACGTAAGTGTTAACATGTTATATGTATATTAAATCCAAGCTCGTAATTATAGTGTCAATTACTCTAAATTTGTGTTTGCTTTGGTAGATGGACAACCTTAATCATTTATTTTCTATGTGCCAAGTTTTTTTCACAGAGCCAATCGTGTCCGACGTTTCATTGTGTGGAGAAAACAGTCGAGGCCTACGTTAAAATACTACTTATGTCCCCCCCTCCCCCTTGTAATATTCTTCAAACTCAGTTTCATACTGGCCCTTAGGTACATCTTCAGTGCGAGTGATGTCCGGGAATTGTGTGTTAGCAAACTTCTCAAACCGCTCATCGCTTGCACGAAGCCTCAATGTTCGACAATG
Source organism: Schistocerca piceifrons (assembly GCF_021461385.2). NCBI lineage: Eukaryota > Metazoa > Arthropoda > Insecta > Orthoptera > Acrididae > Schistocerca > Schistocerca piceifrons. The sequence goes on from NC_060144.1 coordinate 139,628,176, forward strand.
GTACGCGTCACTTTCTAAACGGGAAAGGGAGCCACGCAAGTATACATTGCTTCCCCTTCTCAATCTGATGCCTAATAATAATAATAATAATAATAATAATAATAATAATATTTCCTTATATCAGATGTGGCACACGAACAGGGACTTCAGCCAAAATCATAGCTAATCCTTTTGTTTTTACTTTCATGTGGGACCTGAGATGGAAATTTTCTGGAAAAGACGGACGAGGAAAATATTCTGGTGACTACCAACAGAACGGCAAAATACAATTGGAGGCCGTAATTGCAGTTCCGACTCGCTGTTCCAGGACAACGCAAAGTGAGTAGAATCCTTTGTGTTTGCGAAAACCCCGCTTCCGTAGTGCATTTTCTGACATTAGGGTGCTGTGCTCATTTAAAATCCAGCTTTCTCTCCAAACCTACTTCATTTTGTAAATTTATTCAGATTAGTTCTCTTAAAAACGTTTCTATGCAATTTTTAAAGTACATTTTGTTAAAGTGCAACATTTTTATTGTTTTACTATAATTGTCTGTGTATGTTCTCTTGCTGTCATTCTTCTCATTCAAATCCAAGATGGTGGAAATACAGCGTTGGTGACGGACAGCAGCGTTGTCTTCAATTGTTTACATTTAGTGAAATCCATATTGTCTCTTTCGTGTTATGCTAGTCAATTTTCATTGCCGCCAGTGACGATTGACTGTTTTAGTAACTCAGCGATAGACACCCCGTGTGAGCAGTACTGTAGTGTATCTGAAAATATTACCATTGATTCTATCGCGAAATCTTTGGTTGCAAACGTGGCAGAAGACAAGCGAGTGGATAATTCCGCAGATGAACTTTCCGAAATAAACGCAGGTACACACAAGCTCCGCTCGTGTGTAATTTCTAATTGCCCGGAGTCCCGGCAAGGCGTGTTAAATGTTGAGGACGAGGCGTGTGAGCTGAGATTCGGACAAACATCGGAGATGAGTCAGTTGAATGAACTTGTCATGTGTACTGAAATGTGGCACAGAGATAAACGCGAACGGGAAGAGGAAAAACAGAGAGAAAAACGCGAACGTGATGAGAAAGAGAGGCAACGCGAAAAGAAGGAGATGGAGCGGGACGAGAAACAAGCCTTGTTATTCTCCAGTTTAAAATCGGACATGGAAACTAAATTTGATTCTATGGCAAGTAACTTAAAGGCAGATGTACAAACTAAACTTGACTCAATGAATAATAATTTGAAGGCAGAATTAGAAGCGTATCTTGGTAAACCCGGATCACAAATGATTACAGTAACGGCAGAAATGGACTAAGTAAAGTGTAATATGAAAACAAAATTTGGTACAGTGGAAAGCAAGATAGATTCGGTAAAGGACTAACTAAAAGAAGGTCTCAAACATGAAGTAGATACGGTTAAAACCGACTTACGTCAGAATAGAAGTGTGGAAACATCACAAATTGCATACATTACCGAGCTCAGTACGCTGTCGGAAGCCAGTTCGCATTAAAAACAGCTTCCAGTCGTCCCTGAATCGATAAATACAGGTCGTGGATGGTTTCCAACAGAATATTATATCAAGCTTCCAGCAGAATAGTGGCAATGTTCAAGTAACGAAGATGGAGGTAGACAGCGATCGCGCACCCATCTCTCCAAAGTAGACCACAGCGGCTCTATAGTATTGAGATCTGGTGACGGTGGTGGCCAGGGGAGATGCGAAAATTCATCCCTGTGTGAGCAGGGATACCGTCGTCTTGGAAGACAGCACCACAATAACAATCACTGTACCATGCGACAGATGCGATCAGTCATAATAGTCACATAATCCTCGTCATTAATGCTGCCTTGCGGAATAACCATGGAGCCCATGGAATACTCATATATGGCTGCCCATATCGTCACCAAATCACTACCATGTTTCACTGCTGGGAGGTAAACACTGTGAATCCTTCCATTGCTCAATATTCTAGGTTTGATGGTTTCTGCACCACATTTTCTGGTTGCACCCATTGACATTACTGATGGTTAATTTTGAAATTCCATCTCGCCGTGCATTTCCCTGCTCTTGGAGCACCCTTCATGTAGTTTTGGTGCTGGCAAGGTTCGCGACTGTGGCATTCAGTTCTGCAGTGACTTTCCCAGCTGTTGTCCTCTATTTTTCATCACAGTCTTATTCAGCTACTGTCACGATTACTCAATACAAAGTTTCGTTTGGACTGTGTGTTAGCGGATCATGTTTTTTCCCTTTCCAATTTATATGTTATAAATCTCCGATACATCTTAGGACACCAAACACTCTGGCCACCTTGCTTGCGAAGCACTCAATGTTGTGTATGACTTCATACAGAACGGTAAGGAGAAGTGCAGCAACTGTCGTCATAGGAAAGCTGGACAGGAGCATAAATGATGAGCAAACAAGTTAACACAGCAGAAGCTTTACTTCACTTGTATTTCTGCAAGCGTACAAGACTCATTACAAATATGCAGCAAGAAATAAGTACAGCTATTACAGTAGAAATAAGAATGAGCCTCTCTGAACAAAAGCGTGAACGATGGTGTTGGAGCTGCGACTGTGTGGCATCTGCATAGCTTCACATAGTGGAATCACTGCAAGTATTAGTGGAGTCGTGTGGCTGCCACCAGCCCTCCTATGTTGCAGCGACAGAGGCCGCTCATACTCCAGAGCCAAAGGAGGCGTGGCTCAGTGGACGGACTCCATTGTTCCATTGTCAACACTGATGCCCGTGGGGTGCTATCGATATATGACACCACACCCAGCCTAACAGCCGGCCGCGGTGGCCGAGCGGTTCTAGTCGCTTCAGTCCGGAACCGCGCGACTGCTACGGTCGCAGGTTCAAATCCTGCCTCGGGCATGGCTGTGTGTGATGTCCTTAGGCTAGTTAGGTTTAGGTAGTTCTAAGTTCTAGGGGACTGATGACCTCAGCAGTTAAGTCCCATAGTGCACAGAGCCATTTGAACCATTTAACACTCGCAACATAATGAGGCCACTGCACCAGAGCCGTTGGTAGTCAGATGCAACATCGCATCATGTATGCTTGGCTAACACCTGTGTTTATGTAAAAGCAGGCATTTCTTGCTGTGTTGCTGTATTTTTGTTCAGTCCTTGTAATTTTTCTAATACAAGTTCTTTGAGATAGTGTGTAGCCGCTGATAGTGGCTGAACCCTTCGGTTACGAAAGTCCTTTGGGTGTCTTCTCATAGGATGACTGGTGACGTTGCCAAATGCTGCAGGAGAACTCAAAAATAGAGAGTCGCCTGCAAGGAGAGCGACGCCATAGCACCGCTTCTGGGAAGACCCCAAATGAAGTGACACGCCAGGCTGCGCTACAGGCCATGACAAAATGGCCTGACTTGGCCGCGCCATGTACAGGCAGCGAGCTGCGGCCCCTTTGAGATCCACCCGTCCGTCTCTCATTTAATTATGCGACAACCTGGCGCCACGTCGGCTGACGCCGCTGTTCGTTTCGCCGCTGCGCAGCTATGCGTCCCCCCCATCCCCCCCCAACACTCCTCCCACCCCCACAGTGACGCTCACGTAATTTCCAAACTTGACGAGCCCCCAGGGCGGTTGTTTGCAGCGCCGCCTTCGAGGTGCTGCAATTACTCACCCACTCAGTGTCGTCAACGTGTGTTTACCGACGAAACTGTGCAGACACAGATATCTGCATGGGCTCTGCTTTCTGTTAAATTTTTAAAGTAATAGGCAAACAATACGACACTAAGACAGCACAACTGGGTCTTAGACAACGCTAAATTTCTAAGATCGGATCTCGCTACACACTAGTTCCCTGGTTAATGTTACTGACTTTCTGTTTTTAAGCTTGCATCACATCCAAGATATCGAGATGGTTAACGAGACTGAAACAGTTCGTGTATTGCTATCCAAACTCTTACCCTAAATAGGTACAGAGCTCATTTCCACATTTATAGAATCGCCGATCTTCTAAAACATTGTGGTAGTTAACATTTGTTGGGTGTAACAGATAACTCCTTCATTGTGCAGCAGTAATAAAACAATTATGAGTAGTTTTCGTGGAAGTCACGTTTGGAAGCAGTCTGTTTTTTTTTTAGTAAAGAACTGAGGGCTGAGCCATTGTCAACGCAAGACATCTTTCTTTATTACGTGTCCATATATTACAAATGGGTTTGAGGAACCTGATTGTTATCGTGTGAAAGCTAGGAACATCAGGAAAGACTTTTGTGATTTATCCCGGACCAGTGGCCATTTGTATAGGCATTCGAACATCTGTCTCACATGAAACTTCCGGGCAGATGAAAACTGTGTGCCGGACTGAGACTCGAACTCGGGACCTTTGCCTTTCGCGGATGAGTGCTCCACCAACTGAGCTACCCAAGCAAAGGTCCCGAGTTCGTGTCTCGGTTCGGCACACAGTTTTAATCTGCCAGGAAGTTTCATATCAGTGCACACTCCGCTGCAGAGTGAAAATCTCATCTGTCTTACAGTAGCTATGTTACTGTAGATTATGCAAGATTTGATCAGCAACCGGAGCTGACGAGCAGTCAAATCGTACGAATCGATTAATTCCTTTTGCAAAAGATGTTAACTGGGCTGAGACTAATGCTCAACTAATGGCACCATTTGTATGCATGCCGTTCGGATTTTACTTGCAAATACGGGCAAAAAACACGTTTTTCTGGGAGATTTTTGAAGCGTGCTGGTTCAGTAATTTAAACTTGTTCGAATCGGTTAAAAGTTTGCACTGCGGTGGATAAATCGATAAACTCAAGACGAATGTGTTTCTACGCAGTAATCTTAATCTGTTGTAGAGATACAATACTTCAAAGTGAAGCTAAATGCAGCACATGAATATCATTCTTACGTGAGTTGAATGTGCATAAAAGGTTGAAAGTTATTAAAATGGAAAATGCATTCTGATTACAAAATTGAAAACTTGCTTTCAAAAATCTAGCTTCATTCGGATTTTACTTACAGAAAACACCTTTTTCCTGAGTTTTTTACGCGTACCACTTGCATGTTCCAAACTTATGTGAATCGAGACAAATATATATAATTAATGGCCGTCCTGTTATTTTATGAAAACTTCATCCGTTGACACGATATAAGCAACATAGTTCGAAAGACAATAAAAGAACCTATAGCGCATCAGTCGTTGCCCAAATCAACATAAATCTGCGTTGGTTGCCAAGATATGGCGGTCTGATGTCAAAATTATGGTAGACTAAAATTTGGGAGCTGAAAAGCATACATGTACTAGCTAAAAAAGTCTTACTCGGGAGCGAAAATTTCTGGGGGAGGGTTTGTTCCTGGGTGGATGACATCATAAATGATGTTACTTTACTTGACACGATGTACTGTGTTACGTGACATGGGTACTAATATTAACAAGTAAAAATGGTAATGAGCGTTTGGCGTCATTGGCCGGGAGGCCCCTTGCGGGGTAGGTCCGGTCGCCTTGGTGCAGGTCTTATTACATTCCGCCTTGGTGCAGGTCTTATTACATTCGACGCCACATTGGGCGACCTGCGCGTCGGATGGGGATGAAATGATGATAAAGACAACACAACACCAAGTCTCTGAGCGGAGAAAATCCCCGACTCAGCCGGGAATCGAACTCGGGCCCGTAGGACGACAATCCAACACGCTGACCACTGTTTTTTTATCGTTGGGTTTGGTCGTTGAGGACGTCACATGACATCCGTTGAAGTTCGTTTACTGATCCTTCCACTCAGTTTCTTTATAACAGAGGCCAACGAGCTCTCCGACCGAACACGCTGGGCTACTCCACTCAGCTATCGGGGCGGACATACTAACAAGTAAACAAGTGCGAATATATCTAGACGTTTTGATTTAAATGTCTTTGAAGCTGCCAAGTAAGTCTAAAAGGTAGTTTCCTTCTTTTACACCCCTAACTCTGCCTAGGACGTATTCGTCATTTTTGCCCTTTAACATCCCACTTACTAGTCCAGTCGCCGATTTTTGTTGAGTGAATTTTTTCCCGTCGTAGTTACTCAGGTTATTGAAGGCACTGTTTACAGTACGCTTCAATATAAGCCGAACCGAGCGAGTTATCGAGTTCACTCTTCGACCCACATAAACAGCCACAGGCACTCGGCACACATTTTTTTGACTGGGTGGGTATTGTTCCAGAAGCAAATTAAAAGAAGTCACAACTGAAAATCCCGCGTCAGGTTGCTACAGGAGCCGAAACAAAATAGCGCTTCACAACATTATCACTGGTGTGTGCAAAAATGTTCAAATGTGTATGAATTCCTAAGGGACAAAACTGCTTAGGTCATCGGTCCCTAGATTTACACACTATTTAAGTAACTTAAACTAACTTACGCTAATAACAACACACACACACATGCCCGAGACAGGACTCGAACCTCCGGCTACTGGAATGTGCCATTTTGTTTTCACTGCTCAAGAGGGTTGCTATGCTTCTGTGACGTGTGTAGCGGGACTGCAGATATGTACCTGCAAATAAACAAGGAAATTACACAGGGTTTTGTTTTACTTTGAGGCACTAAATATCTCGAAAACAACACATCATACGAAAAGATTGTTCTAGGTGAAAAGTTAATATTACTAAAAGAGACATCTGACTGTTCTCCAACTGGCCACGTCCTCTAACCACAACTCTTGTGTAGACAGAGTCAACTTCGTATTTTCAAATGGTAAGCCCCCGGCCACCCCCCTCCCATTTCTATTGGCTACTGAGATTCAACATCAGAAAATACGTACTTTTATAAATAAGAACGGACACATTTGATTCTACGTTGCATTTACGATGTAAATGTAAACCTTTGTTTTCTAATGGTTGATACTGCTGTCGATCGTTCCTTCAGCGTTGCGTTCTTAGCTGGCGTTCGTAATAATAGGTTTAGAACTACGTATCTCATTGTCGGGTGTTTTCCGCGATTTCTCTTACGGGCCAGAACTAAAAGAATGCGCTTGCTTTGATGCGGAAAATGTCACTGAGTGACATCGCAAAGCTAACGCCAGAAGTGCGGCACGCAGTCAGTACTCCTGTTCGCGGACGCCAAAATCCCACAGTTTTTAGGTCAACAGAGAAGGTGCAGAGGGCGAACCGTCCCATCTCCTCAGTTACCATTAGGTTCTGAAGCACACAGTTGAAAATGACAGTAATAACGTGAACGGCCTATAACCGAAATTACCGCTTCGCCGCCTTAAGACGGTGGCCGTAAGGTAAAACTTTTCCCGAACTGGGTTGTTTGGCCCCCATTAATGGCTGCATTACTGGCCCGTCATCAGAGTAACGAGCAGGAGATACTCAGATTGAAGCTCCAGCCTTCTATTCGAGACAGCGCAACGGGGGTGAAGGTTGGCAGGCAAGGATCGTTCTGTGACATACTTCAACTACATTAAACAATGGAAAATCCAGATGGAGTGTAACGACATTATGAAAAGGAAAGTTGCCTCTCACCACACAGTGGAGATGCTGAGTCGCAGATAGGCACAACAAAAAGACTGTCACAAATAAATAAATCTTTCGGCTAGTAAGGCCTTCGTCAATAATAGACGACAAACACACGCACACACACACACACACACACACACACACACACACGCGCGCGCGCGCGCGCGCTCTCAAACGCATCTCACACACACGACTGCAGTCTCAGCCAACAGTGGTTTCAGTTGCCTGAGACTGCAGCCTGTGTGTGAGTTGCATGCACGCCCGCGCGCGAGCGTGTGTGTGTGTGTGTGTGTGTGTGTGTGTGTTCTATTTTTGACGAAGGCGTTACTGGCCGAAAGCTATATTTATTTGTGACAGTCTTTTTGTTGTGCCTGTCTGCGCCTCAACTTCTTCAACTAAAATTTTTGAGAACTCACAAACTGAAAGGTCTGGACTATAGTTGGAGCTTGATCCTACCGGGGTATGGCTTTGCTATAATGACGAGTGTGTCATATTACACGTGGCCTTAGAGACAATGTTACACTGAACAACTACAAACTTTTACATTGAGCAAGGAGCAATTTTGAAACGGAATCGAAGTTCACAGAGAAGATATAAAAAGAGTTTAAGGTCGATGGCACTGTAATGCTATCCGTGACGGCAAAAGAAAATCAGTTGAGCAGAAGGAGTAGTATTGTACAACAAGTTAATAATAACATGAACATAAACAACAGTGAAACAGTGTAATTAAGTGATCAGGCAATGCTCAACAAAACAGATTAGGAAATGTGGCATTAAAAGTAGTAGACGACTTATGGTGTTTTGGCAGCAAAAGAACTGATGTATCCACAGGTCATGTGGTCTGTAATTGAAAGAGTGTCATGATGATCTCTCCATTGGCAAAATATTTTGGAATAGTCCCCCATTCTGATCTGCGGGACTCCCACGGGGAATGTGACCATTCGAAAAAGATTCAATAACCAACGGAAGGATTCCGTTCTACTATTCGAGCCGTGAAACGTCAGAAGCTTGAAAGTGGTAGAGGAGCTAGAAAATCTGAAAAAAAAGAATGTAGAGGCTCAATCTACATATAGTCGGGGTCAGTAAAGAGAAATGGAAAGAAGACAAGGATTTCTGGTCAGGTGAGTGTAGGGTAATATCAACAGCAGCAGAAAATGATATAGCAGGAGTAGGAATCGTTATGAATAGCAAGTTGTCGCAGATAATGTGTTACTGTAAACAGTCCAGTGACAGGTTTCTTCCTATCAGAATTGATATCAAACCACCACCGACAACGGTAATTCAGGTATACATGGCCGACGTCGCAAGCTGAAGATGAAGAGAGAGAGAAAGTATAAGAGAATATTGGAGGGGTAATGCAGCACGTAAAAAGAGATAAAAAATGAAGTTACCGTATGACATTGTTGGCCGGGAGCTCCCTTTCCCGTTCGGCCGCCAAGTGCAAGTCTTATTTCAGTCGGCGCCACATTGGGCGAGTTGCGGCCAATGACGAGGATGAAAAGATGATGAGGACACCAGGACACCCAGTCCACGAGAGGAGAAAATCTCCAACCCGGCTGGGAATCGAACCCAGGCGGACAGTAGATAAAAATTTAATAGTCGTGTAGGACTGGAGTGCAGTTGTAGGAGAAGCAGTAGAAGAAACGGTAACAGGAGAGTACCGGCTTGGGAGAAGGAATGAGACAGGAGAAAGACTAAATGAAATCTTTTATAAATTTCAGACAGTAATAGCGACTACTCTGTTCAAGAATCATAAGAAGAGGTAGGATGCTTGGAAAAGACTGGGTGTCAGGGGAAGATTTCAGTTAGATTACATCATGGTTAGACAGAGATTTAGAAATAAGGTACTGGATTGTAAGGCGTACCCAGGAGCAGATATAGACTCAGATCACAATGTAGTAGTTGTGAAGAGTAGGCTGAAGTTCAAGGGACTGGTCAGAAAGAATCAATACGCAAAGAAGTGGGACACTGAAGTATAAAGGAATGACGAGATACGCTTGAAGCTCTAAGGCTACAGACACAGCAGTAAGGAACAGGTCAGTAGGCAGTACACCTTGAAGAGAAATGGACATCTCTAAAAAGGGCAATAACAGAAGTTGGAAAGAAAAACATAGGTACAAAGAACGTAACTCCAAAGAAGCAATGGGGAACAGAAGCAATACTGAGGCTTTTTGCGGATGATGCTGTAGTATATCGAGAGGTTGTAACAATGGAAAATTGTACTGAAATGCAGGAGGATGTGCAACGAATTGACGCATGGTGCAGGGAATGGCAATTGAATCTAAATGTAGACAAATGTAGTGTTCTGCGAATACATAGAAAGGAAAATCCTTTATCATTTAGCTACAATGTAGCAGGTTAGCAACTGGAAGCAGTTAATTCCATAAATTATCTGGGAGTAGGCATTAGGAGTGATTTAAAATGGAATGATCGTATAAAGTTGATCGTCGGTAAAGCAGATGCCAGACTGAGATTCAATGGAAGAATCCTAAGGAAATGCAATCCGAAAACAAAGGACGTAGGTTACAAATGGTTCAAATGGCTCTGAGCACTATGGGACTTAACTTCTAAGGTCATCAGTCCCTTAGAACTTAGAACTACTTAAACCCAACTAACCTAAGGACACTACACACATCCATGCCCGAGGCAGGATTCGAACCTGCGATCGTAGCGGTCACGCGGTTCCAGACTGTAGCGCCTAGAACCGCTCGGCCACCCCGGCCGGCGAAGTAGGTTACAGTATACTTGTTCACCCACTGCTTGAATACTGCTGACCAGTGTGGGATCCGTACCAGATAGGGTTGATAGAAGAGATAGAGAAGATCCAGCGGAGAGCAGCGCGCTTCGTTGCAGGATCATTTAGTAATCGCGAAAGCGTTACGGAGATGATAGATAAACTCCAGTGGAAGAATCTACAGGAGAGACGGTCAGTAGCTCGGTAAGGGCTTTTGTTGAAGTTTCGAGAACATACCTTCACCGAGGAGTCAAGCAGTTTATTGCGCCCTCCTACGTATATCTCGCGAAGAGACCATGAGGATAAAGTCAGAGAGATTAGAGCCCACACAGAGGCATACCGACAATCTTTCTTTCCACGAACAATACGAGACTGGAATAGAAGGGAGAATCGATAGAGGTACAAGAATGTAAAGGGAAGTTAAGGAATATAGAAATTCAAGTCACTGAAGAATGAAGTAATAGGAAGTGCGGTGAAGCTAAGGCGAAATGGCTGCATAAAAAATAGCAAGAAATCGGAACAGAAATGATTGTTGGAGGACTGACTCAACATACAGGAAGGTCACATAAAACTTCGGTGAAATTAAAAGCAAGGGTGGTAACACTAAGAGGGCAACGGGAATTCCACTCTTAAACGCCGAGGAAAGAGTGGATAGGTGGAAAGAGCACATTGAAGGCTTCTATGAGGGAATGGATTTATCTGATGTGATAGAGGAAGAAGCAAGAGTCGATTTAGAAGAGACAGAGGATATTAGAATCAGAATTTAAGAGAGCTTTGGAAGACTTAAGACCAAATAAGGCAGAAAGGATAGATAACATTCCATCAGAATTTCTAAAATTGTTGGGTGAAGTGTCAGCAAAACGACAATTCACATTGGTGTGTAGAATGTATTAGTCTGAAGGCATAGTATCTGACTTTCGGAAACATATCAGCCCCACAATACCGAAGACTGCAAGATCTGGCAAGAGTGAAAATGATCGCACGATCAGCTTAAGAGCTCATGCATCCAAGTCGATGACAAGAATAATATAAAGAAGAATAGAAAAGAAAATTGAGGACGCGTTAGATGACGATTAAACTGACTTTAGGAAAGGTAAAGGTATCAGAGAGGCAATTCTGTCGTCGCTGTTGATAATGTACCCAAGACTAAAGCAAAATCAAGACACATTTATAGTATTTGTGGACATGGAACAAGCGTTCGACAATGTGAAATTGTGCAAGATGTTTGAAATTCTGAAAAAAAACCAGGAGTAAGTTATAGGGAGAAACGGGTAATACAAAAAATGTACAAGAGCCAAGAGAGAATAATAAGTATGGACTACCAAGAACGAAGTGCTCGTATTAAAAAGGGTGTAATACAGGGATGTAGTCTTTCGCCCCTACTGTTCAAGCAACGATGGAAATAAAGGAAAGGTTCAAGGTGAAGGGATATCAATGATACGATTTGCTGACTACATCGCTATCGTGGGTGAATTACATGATCTGCTGAATGGAATGAACAGTCTAATGAGTGCAGAATATAGATTGAGAGTAAATAGAAGAAAGACGAAAGTAATGAGAAGTAGCAGAAATGAGAAAGGCGAGAATCTTGACATCAGGATTGATGGTCAAGACGCAGCTGATTTAAGAAATGCAACTACTTATGCAGCAAAATAACCAATGACGGACGGAACAAGGAGGACATCAAAAGCAGACTAGCACTGGCAAAAAGGAAGGAATAGGATGATAGGACATCTGTGAAGACATGAGGGCAGCTGTTGAGGGCAAAAACTGTACAAGAGGATAGAGATTCAAATGCATCCAGCAAATAATTGTGCACATAGGTTGCAAGTGCTACTCTGAGATGAAGAGGTTGACGCAGTACAGAAATTCGTGGTGGGCCGCATCAGACCAGTCAGAAGACAGATGACTCAGAAACAAAAACTAAAGAGGATAAAAAATGCCAATGGTAAGAAGGACTTTTCTGAAAGACAAAACTTGATACCATCTGCTATCAATTTATGTGTTAAGAAGTTTTTTCGGAAAGTCTTTCTGTAGGGTGTATCATCACATGGAAGTGAGAAGTGGACGTTTCAATAGAGGCTTCTGAAGTATACTTCAATAGAAAAATGCTAAATATTAGGTAGGCACATAAAGTAACTAATGAAGCTGCACTGACTGGAACTGCGACGACAAATTTATAGTGTAACTTAGGATAGGTTGTTTCCTCATATACTGATGCGTTGTGAAATAATGAGATTGGTTCAAATGGTTCAAATGGCTCTGAGCACTATGGGACTCAACATCTTAGGTCATAAGTCCCCTAGAACTACTTAAACCTAACTAACGTAAGGACATCACACACACCCATGCCCGAGGCAGGATTCGAACCTGCGACCGTAGCAGTCCCGCGGTTCCGGACTGCAGCGCCAGAACCGCACGGCCACGGCGGCCGGCAATGAGATTGGTAATGGAGGGAAATGTGAGGGGGGTGGGGATAAAACTGTAAAGGGAGGCCAGGGCTTGATTACATAAACCGCTTCAATTAATGCACGTCGCAGTAGTTATGCAAAGATGAAGATAACAGCACAGGATGAATTAGTTTGAAGAGTTGCATCCAATGAATCTTCGGATTGAAGAGAACAGCAAAACTAAATTCTGTTGTGCGATCTAAAACAATAGAGTAAGGTGAGGTCTAAAAAATCAAATTCATTTGGGACTTATATAAAGTTCTTAAAATTGAGACATTACAAGTTAATAATGGTGAAATGTTGTTATGCTAAATTAACAGGTCATTATATGTCAAAGAGGTAATTAATTGTCCATCTCCGGCATTGCTGTTGTTTGGAGTCATCTGTCTTCTGACTGATTCGATACGTCTCGTCGCGAATTTCTCTTTTGTGTCGACCTCCTCATCTCAGAACAACACTTGGACGCTATGCCCTTAATTATTTCTTCGATGTACTCCAGTCTCCGTCTTCTCCTACAGTTCCTGCTCTCCACAGCTAAATCTAGCATATACAGCACCATGGAAGTGATTTCCGATGTCTCAACACGTGTGCTGGTATCTTGTCCCCTCTACTTGTCAGTGTATTCCATATCTAGCTCTCTTGTTTACCAGTCTCCCCATAAATCATAAAGAAATCAGATTCTGAAGTATCTATCTGACTGCGAGTTTTAAAATGTTCTCTGACAACTCCTAATAACTGTTCTGCAATGCTCCTGTGCACAACGGACAGCTTACGTCGTCTTGCAGCTGCAACAGCGTAATCGGCAACATGCTAAAAATATTTCAGAAGCACTACTGCGATCCATGCAGAGTGCAATGCATGGTTACAGTAACTGCGACAACGACTGCAATTTTTTTTGTATATAAGAGGGAGTTAATGATCAGGATGGATTTGGTCGGCTAGTCTTAAACGTTGTAAAAAAAATGAAACAAACCAGTAAAGGCTTTTATTTACTATATTTGGTAAACAGATTATTGATACTCTGACAAATTTCACACAGACTTTAATTAATGCCACAATGTTTATGCTCAATAAACACGTCTCTGGCCACAAGAAAGATACGAATATTACTCTCGATGTATATATACATATCTGACAAAATCCCTCCAGTCCTCAAGCAAGCAGCAACAACAACGTGCAAACAAAAAGGCAAATTACGAAAAACCCTCAATTAATACCATAGTGTCCTCCAGCGCTACTAACATGATCACTGCAGGCTGCGACCTGTTACGTAGCGCGGCTTCTCTCCACCGCAGGCTGCGTTCGACCACTTACGACTCCTCTCAACAATTGGTCCCTCGCTACTACTCGCTGTAATAATTTCTCAGACTCAGGTAAGCACACGACACCAGAATCATTGGTCAACGTTGCAAAGAAGTATTAAGTCCAACTTTTACATGTTTCACTACCATTCCATGATGTGCTCGAAAAGTACATCTTCAGGAACTTCTTCCTCATATTAAGAATTATGTTTAATACCAGCACACTCCTCTTTTCCTACGTAGATCTGCTTTTTATGTTCTCGTTGTCATGATTTACTTTGCTTCCAAGTTAGGAGAAGTTCTTCATTGCGCCTACTTCGTAATCCCCAATTTTGATTTTATGTTTATCAGCAATTCATTTCTGTTACTTCTCATTATTTCCGTCTTTCTTTGGTCTACTATCTCTCCATATTCTGTACTCATTAGACTGTTCATTCCATTCAACACATCCTATCATTTTTCTACAATTTCACTGAAGATAGCAATGTCATCATCAAATACTATTACTGGTATCCTTATACTGTGAGTTCTAATCCCTCTCTTAAACGTTTCTTTTATTTGTGTCATTCCTTCTTCGATTTACAGGTTGAACAGTAGAGGCGAAAAACTACATTTCCGTCTTCCACTTTTTTTAAAATCCGAGCACTTCGTTCTGTCTTCCACTATTATTGTTTCCTGTTAGGTCTTGTACTTGTGGTATATCATCCATTTTTCCCTATGGTTTACTCCATGAAACTGTCTGATTTTTCTTTAACTTTTGCTTTCATTATCAGTCACTGACTCTCTGGTGATTTTGCCTTTCCGAAAGCCAAGCGTATCGTCAGCGAATAAATGGTCATATTTTTCCATCCTTCTGTATATTATTCTTGTCAGAGACTTTGGACGCTTGAGCCGCTAAGCTGATGGTGTGATAGTTTTTGCTCTTATCTGCCCTTGGCATCGTCATGATTTTGTGGATAATGTGTTCCACATAGTCTTACGGTATTGGCGGCGGGAGTGGCCGTGCGGTTCTAGGCGTCACCGCTACGGTCGCAGGTTCGAATCCTGCCTCGGGCATGGATGTGTGTGATGTCTTTAAGTTAGTTAGGTTTAATTAGTTCTAAGTTCTAGGCGACTGATGACCTCAGAAGTTAAGTCGCATAGTGCTCAGAGCCTTCTTACGGTATTCTCCGGATTCTTAGATTCTACTGCCCAGCTTGAATGTTAGCAGCTAGATCCCCTGTCTTCTCCCTCTAGCACGTCATCAGGCAAGTCCTCCCCCTCATACAAGCCTTCAGTGTATTCTATTCAGAAAGCTATTCTTTCCTCTGCATTTGGCAGTGGAATTCCCATTGCACTACGTTGACACCCTTGCTTTTCCTTCCGCCGAAGGTTTTTGACTTTTTTGTACACTGAATTAGCCTTGCCAATGACAATTTGTCACATTTTTTTCTGCGCGGCGGGGGGGGGGGGGGGGAGAGGGGCAACATAACGGATGTATAAGGGGCGACCAAAACATTTCCGTTTGCGGACGTTGCTGTAGCGTGTATGGAACCCAGCACGACTTCGATGCGGATATTTAAGCACCGACAAGCAAGCAAGGGGTTAGTGTGGGCTTAGAAAGAGAACTTTTTGATCGTCCCTAATATGTTGCCTATGCGAATAGCAGTTGTGCAACGTATTTGGAACACTTATTTTTTAAAATTATATCATTGTCATTAAAGTAAGCAGAGATCTGTTCAGATATAACAAATTTGCGCAACTCAATTTTTATGGGCTCAGGGTCTTTTGGAAAGTCATAGCAAACCTTACTAACGTACCTTACTTCAGAACATGACCACAGCGAAGAGAGTGTACTACTGGTTTCGATTATGTTCGCATTAACAGTTGGGATATTTTCCGCCTGATTTTGCGTTAAGTTCTACACTGAAGAGCCTGCCTAATACCGTCTATGGCCCCTCCGAGCACGCACAAGTGCCGCAACACGACGTGGCATGGCCTTGACTATTGTCTGAAGTAGTGCTGGAGGAAAGTGATACAATGAATCCTACAGGGCTGTCCATAAATCCGTAAGAGTACGAGGGGGTGAAGATCTCTTCTAACCATCACTGTGCGGCTTGTCCCGGCGGAGGTTCGAGTCCTCCCTCGGGCATGGGTGTGTGTGTTTGTCCTTAGGATAATTTAGGTTAAGTAGTGTGTAAGCTTAGGGACTGATGACCTTAGCAGTTGAGTCCCATAAGATTTCACACAGATTTAAAAAAAAAAAGATTAAACAGCACTTTGCAAGGCATCCCAGATGTGCTCAGTAATGTTCATGTCTGGCCAGCGGAAGTGTCACTCTGTAGCATTTCTAGACGTGTGGGGTGTCGCATTGTCCTGCTAGAATTTCACGACTACGTGGGAATTCACAATTGACATGAACTGATGCAGGCGATCAGATAGGATGCTTACGTGTCACGTGTCACGTGTCAGACGCGTATCTAGACGTACCACGGGTCCCATACCACTCCAACCGCGCGCGCCCCACACCACTACAGAGCCTCCACCAGCTTGAACAGTCCCCTGATGACATGGCATGGTTAATGGATTCATGAGGTTGTCTCCATACCATACACGTTCATCCGCTCGATACAATTTGAAACGAAACTCTCCGACCAGGCAACATGTTTCCAGTCATCAGCAGTCCATTGCCGGTGTTGACGGGCCCAGGCGAGGCGTAAAGCTTTGTGTCGTGCAGTCATCAAGGGTATACGAGTGGGTCTTCGGCTTCGGAAGCCCACATCGATGTTGTTTTGATGAATGGTTGGCACACGGACACTTGTTGGTGGCCACGCATTGAAATCTGCAGAAATTCGCGAAAGGGTTGCACTTCTGTCACGTTGAACGATTCTCTTCAGTCGTCGTTGGTCCCATTCTTGCAGGATTTTTTCTGGCCGCAGCGATATCGGGGCTTTGATGTTTTACCGGTTTCCTGATATTCACGATACACTCGAGAAATTGTCGTACGGGAAACTCACCACTTCATCGCTACCTAGGATGCTGTGTTCCATCGCTCATGCGCCGACTATAATACCACGTTGAAACTCACATAAATCCCGATTACCTGCCATTGTAGCAGCAGTAACCGATCTAACAATTGCGCCAGACACTTGTTGTCTGCCGTGCGGGATTACCCGAGCGGTCTGAGGCGCTACAGTCATGGACTGTGTGTTTGTCCTTTGGATAATTTAGTAGTGTGTAAGATTAGGGACTGATGGCCTTAGCAGTTAAGTCCCATAAGATCTGACACGCATTTGAACTTTTTTTTGAACTTGTTGTCTTATATATGCGCTGCCGACAGCAGCGCCGTATTCTTCCTGTTTACATATCTCTGTATTTTAATACACGTACCGTACTAGTTTCTTTGTCGCTTCAGTGTACTTCGACCACACAGGAATCTTCATACTACTGGAGCGTGTCCCAAAGTCTTAATGTCCAAAATTTTACACTTAGGAGACGAAAATAAATACGTAGATTTTAATTCGCGTGAACAGCATATACCTTGTACCAACGACTCAAGCTGACATCAACGGTTCCAAGCGCCGATCGAGAGTATCAAAGCAAGCACTACAAGATAATCTGTTGGCAATACTGACTTCGGAGATGGAACTGTTTCTTCACCGGAATCCTCCACACCGTTTTCTTTAAAGTGAGCATTCCAAGGGCAAGTTGGCAAGTGCATATTGGCGAATCTTCTTTTTCATAACTCTATCTACTTTTAAGACAGTACCTTGACAATGCTATGCCTTGAATACTGGTCAGTTCCTGAAGACATAAACGATACAGTTTATCTACACTACTAAATGCCTAAAAAGTTCACTCGGTCACCCGTATTAGTTACAAGTTGCTGTATCTGACAGCTTCCAGAACAAACAAACTTATTTTCACTATTCCATATGATTATGGACTTAATTTAAAAGTTTGGAATGCTGTTATAATTACACATTACGAGGTACAACCGTACGTTAAAAGTAAAAAAAAAGCAACTATTAATGTTGGAAATGAGCGTATGGCGTCAATGGTCGGGAAGTTAGGCCGCCAAGTGCAAGTCTTATTGAGTGCGACGCCACAATGGGCGACTTGCACGTCGTCAATGAGGATGAAATGATGATAAGGAGAGCACAACACCCAGTCCCTGCGGAGCGAAAATCCCCCACCCCAGCCGGGAATCGAACCCGGGCCCCAGTGCGTGGCATTCCAATGCTCTGACCATTCAGCTATTGGGGCGGACTCTGTTAATGTTAGAGGCTGTATATTTGTCTTTTGACAGTGAAAAGTCACGGCGTGCAAATTACGCCGATTATATTCACCCAGTATTTAAGAATGGTATTACTTGACCACTTGAGCAAACTTCATTAATTCAAACTCCCCACACAAAATAATGAACGTAAACAAAGTCTATCGTCAACGATATTTATCGCTATTCGTGCAGTAATATTTCAGAATCAAGCGTGATTTAATTTCTTGTTAACTTCTAACTCTATCCACAACACAATTTGCAGACAGTGTCTACGTATACGACAGCATGTACCTGCAAAATAATATCTTTGTACGACCACAGTTCAGCGACGTGACCCCATAAATATTGAGACGCCTGAGAAATATGAGAGACTGATTTTTTAAAGAATCGATGGTTTTGGGCGAGGTGGTGTTATTAGTCAGTTTCTATCTACCGTGACAGATTTAGTGCACTATTAGGATATGTATTGAGAGTCTTTTGGTTATCCACTTCAGCATTCTGCAACATGCGTTGAATGCATGTCTGCAGGTTCTTGTAATAAGAAATGTTCCCCGTTCGATAACCGTTCATAAACTGTCAGCGGTGATGCATTCCACCGTGCTCACGTTTAGACGACAGGGTATTGTTTCTCATGGTAATGCCTCCAGTGTCGTTACAGAAGGCAGTTGTTTATTGTGATTACAGCTATCACACAGAAGATGATGTATAGAAGACGAACCATAAACTAAATTTTTTGGGCGGAACACTTACACTGCCCGACGAATCTACTGACGAATCTACCTACACTACGCTTCTTTCTCTTCTGGATAGTTGCTGCGTGGTATGGGATCTTTGCCAGATAATACTCGCAGAAGACATAGAAAAAGATCAAAGAAGGGCAGTTCGTTTTGTATTTCCATGAAATCGTAGAGAACGTGTCACGGACATGTTAATCAATTTGAGTTGACAACCATTACAACATAGGTGTTTTGCGTTGCGGGATGCTTGTTCTTTTCACGAAGTTGTAGTCACCAACTTTCTCCCCGAATGCAAAAATATTTTATTGTCTTCTGCACATATAGGGTTAAATGACCATCGTGTTAAAATATGAGAAATCCGAATTGGTAGTGAAAGATTTAGGATTTCATTTTTCCCACTTAATATTCGAGATTGGTACGGAAGAGAAACAGGCCAAATTGTTCTGATACACATAATCGAAGTAATCACTTAGATTTAGATGCAGACATGATTCACACACTTCTTCGTTCAACCTTGTTCAATCAACACTTCATTTCACTTGTAATATTAATTTCCAACCATTACTCTCATAACCCCAACTACTCGTTTTTAGCATTTTTAGGATGCTTCACAGCTTATGTAATTTTGACGCACAAGATCTGAGGCACTCCTATCTGTTGAACAGCTCTCGAATGTTACTGAATAAATTTTTATTGTTTTCAACAAAAACCGAAGTTGCTTCACTATTATGTCTAAGTTGCAATAATTACTTGTGGGTTAAACTTACGCTTCTTTGCTTGCCGAATTTCTTGTTTCTACATCCTGACTAATTTCTGAGATTTCACAGACCTTACCTAAAGATCTTACAAAATTGAACCAAATTAAACACTTGAATTTCTAATCAAACAAACAGAAATGGAAAATATAATAATTAGTGCCTCAATATCTACATTCTTCTGTGCAAAGGACAGTGAAGTTATCACGGTATAACTGTATATGGATGAGTGGCTGCACTTATCACGGGATAATTACACATTTTTATTTTTATAATTATATATCTTATGATTTTGGTTGGGGTGGCTTTAAATATTGTGGCCTAGCATGAGACTTTTAATTAACTTACATCCTGATAACACTCATATTGACATCGGCTGCCCCGAAGTACCTAGGATATAGTATTTTTTAAACACAACGCGTGACTCACAGCCTTCTAATAAATAATTTGACTGAGCGCTGCTATTTAGAGAAGAAAATATACGAATTCTTTCGAAAACTAATTATGTACCAAATGTCAAAAAGATTAACTGAGATATTGTGGAGCTTATTGAATGTAATGATTTTCAATATTTCTTGTTCATTATTTGCAAGGCAAAACTGGAGCCGCTACTATTCGGTCGAGTAGCTCCTCAATTGGCATCACGAGGCTGCCGTTAGGCGGCTAAAATGAAACATACTGAACTCATTCAGTGCTGTGAATTTTGGTGAATGAAATGTATCACTACTCGTTTTCACTTTGAAATTAATGAAAGATCAAAATTGAGAAGTCTCTCTCATTTACATTTAAAAGCATGAGTCGTCAGCGTAATGGCCCACCAAGTGCTGCTAGGGAAGAAGAGCTCCCCGCAACTCGAACTTCTGAAAAAATTTGGTTAATGATAGTTAATGGTTGCGATCACGAGAGGTGACAACTGTCAATAATACACACTTTCTAATAACAATTTCTATTATATTTTTCAAAAGTAAAGATAAAACTTACGTTAATTATCAGACAGCAATATAATGGCGGCCTACCGCTATACGAAACAAAATACAGCAGAGAGAGAGTTCCATCAAAGCATTGTCTCTGATCTTCATGGCCTACGTTACACAGAGATTACACAAAAAGAGGTTCGTTGTTAATTACATCGATATTTTATAATAATAGTTTACATTCCTTACTATTTGTTATACATCGCTCAGACGTACTTAAGCACTTCGTCTTCAGGCTACGAGTAGCCTACCGGGACCATCCGACCGCCGTGTCATCCTCAGTGGAGGATGCGGGTAGGAGGGGCGTGGGGTCAGCACACCGCTCTCCCGGTCGTTATGATGGTATTCTTGACCGAAGCCGCTACTATTCGGTCGAGTAGCTCCTCAATTGGCGTCGCGACGCTGAGTGCGACCAAAAAAATGGCAACAGTGCATGGAGGCTGGACAGACCTACTTAGTCTTTAGATAATTTATGGTTCACACGTCGCATAAAAAAACTTCTTTTTCCTTTCTCCAAATGTCCATTAAAGTGACGTACCGCCACAAAGAGTATGGCAGAGGGTACTTCCCATAGCACCAATTATTACGACTTCGTCCCATTCCATTGGCGCATGGAGTGCGGGAAGAGCGCTTTTTCCAAAATCTGAATGCATCCGTAAAGAATACGACTCGCACGGCGAGCACGCAGTCGATGACAGGTAGAATAGGCTTTGCAGGTAAGTGAAACGGAAAACTGCAGAGCGAAACTGGACTTTTTCGGCGTATTATTCACCGTTATACAGGAACAAATCAACCAGCAGGTGTGCGAGAGGCAGTTTTGTCTGGCGCCGCATTGTGAGATGGGTGCCGCGAGTACTGGATACACACACGCATCACGTCACATGTGTCCCGTGTTGTCGTGCTCGCCTGTCCGTTTCTGGTATTTCTTGTTGGCCTGGCGGTGCCATTAGCGACAATTCACGCTACACCGAATGGAGGCATTACGTTGCCGGTCTGTGGGCTGCAATCAATATCTCGTTTACTCCCATCGCCAGCTTTGTTCAGTCGTTCGGGAGCCTTTGTCCGCCGACGGAATACGTTTGTGCGAACCACCTGCATGAGGTCACGATGTACGCCGGTTACGATTATTGCCGAGTGAGAGAATGGGTGAGAGGGGGAGGGAGAGTGAGAGGGAGAGAAATAGAAAGGCGAGCAAGAGCTGTGTTAAACAAGAGCACCCTGGGTAATCACTCGTAGGCGATGCAGTCGATTGTGGTTTCCCAAACGTATGTCGGAGTACCGCTATTCATTCCTTCTGGTATTTTGAGTCATTAACTGCGTACGCAAAACAGAAGAGGCAGGAGCCTTTCGATTAAACAAAACTGAACCAGTTTTACGAAAGATAATAACTACGTTGTGAACGAAATTTCGAACAGCAAGGAGATGAGGGCAAGGTTGGCAGTAGTACTGTAGTGTAGTATTGGGTTGTCTATGAAACACTAGTATCTCAGGTTCGATCTACGGTCCTCATGTACAGAAATACCTTCGGTAGAACACTTGCAAACAGAAACTTCCCGTTCTATATATAATGAAAACTGTTACAACAGTACCAATGTAGACAGAGGAGGAGAACAAATTGTAATCGATGTTTTCAAAAGAATTATTAATGGGCTTCACTCGAATGGACACCCTTAATGAAGCAATAACAATGAATATAAAAAATGCGTAATGTGGCGAATGTCAAGATTCTACATCTACATCTACGTACATACTCGCCAAACCACCATATGGTGCATGACGGAATGTACCATGTACCACTACTAGCCATTTCTGTTTCCGTTACAAGTAGAGCGAGGGAAACAGGACTGTCTACATATCTTCGTACGAGCCCTTATCGCTGTAATCTTACCTTCATGGTCCTTGAGCGAAATGTACACCCGACAGCACAAAAAGCGGGCTGCCCCTGAATTCCAACGTACAGACTGCACCTGAATGTATGCAACCAACACAGCATAGGTGTGTCGCAAGTCCTGTACACCCTATGCAGTACAGACCTTTAACTAGACCCATTGTGTACCACTACAGACTAATAGAGAACACTGCTCTTTATGGCAGTTAGACCGGATGTAAATCAATACCGACATACAACAAATAGTAGAAAGCACGTTATTAGAAATGAGACAGTCCTTAACGCTTGTAAATGAAACTTGATTGCAATAAGTGACACTTCAGAAGTCTTATTACCCTCATCAAACGATATGATGAGTTGTTGTTCGTGATCTGAAGTTGGACCCATTGTTAACCAGACAAAGCTTGCTAACCAGACAAAGCTTGCATGTCTGCTCGAGAGTCGACTAAGCATAAGGAGCCCGCCCGGTTAGCCGTACGGTCTAACGCACGGCTTTCCAGATTGGGTTGGAGCGCCTGGTCCCCGGCACGAATCCGCCCAGTGGACTTGTGTCGAGGTCCGTTGAGCCAGCCAGTCTGTGGATGGTTTTTAGGCGGTTTTCCAAATGCCTCGGTGAATGAGGGCTGGTTCCCCTTATTCCGCCTCAGCTAAACTATGTCGGTGGTTGCTGCGTAAACAAGTTCTCCACGTACGCGTACACCACCATTACTCTACCACGCGAACATGGGGGTTACACTCGTCTGGTGTGAGACGTTCCCTGGGGGGGCCCACCGGGGCTGAACCGCACAAGAACCCTGAAAGAGAGGCTCGGTGTGGGGTGGCGGAAGGGTGAAATGGACTGCGGTAGGCGTCGTGGGGTTGTGGACCACTGCAGTTGCGGCGGAGACGGCGCCTCTCCGTCGTTTCTAGGTCCCAGGTTAACATACAATACAATAGAATACAAGCATAAGGAGAAGCACATTGTCAAATTGTTCACCAGTATCACTTTACAACGCCGAATGTCCGAACCTGGAAATAGATGACGATGTGTTTAGCACTGCAGCGGGAACCCGATTAAGCTTATGTTGCCCCTGAGAACTTACAACGGAAGTTACGTAATACAGTCCAACGCACAAGTGTGAAACGCCTTGAAGTAAATTTGTGGCAATGGACGGGGACTAGAAGCCAGTACCTACACGAATTATTAAGTATGCACAATTATATGTTGGATATTAAATATGTTCACTAATAGCATGATACTGGAACTTGAAACGACGATATAAGTGATTTTTGACTGGCAGGGATTCGACCACGGCACCTTTCCCCGTAGTCTTATAGCTCCGAATACACATGAAATATTTATTGCTTCTACACCAGTAGCGAACTGTGCACATGTTCGGCTACCTGCGCTGCTTGGGGCTCCACTTCCGCGCATAACATAGTGGTTCACCGCACACGAAGACTATCAAATTCTCTTTCACCGCTAGTTGGGATCGCGCTGTTTGTAGAGACTTGGAGGAGTTTCTCATCATGAGGGAACTACGAAATGATGGGACAGTATCATCTCGCAGGATTGAAATCCAGGGAAAAAATGGAATCAGAGCTCGAATTACAGTCAGGGCCGATATTTACAAAATCTCAAGGTCACTTAAAATAAGAAGTGAAGGTCTTATGACCTTAGAAGAGGATTGGTTCGTGAGCTAAAATAACATTATTAGAGTAAGAAAGGTTACTAGAGAGAGTTACTGCAAAGCAGCGATTTCCGCCTCTTCCAGCTTTGTTCCAGTCAGTAGCGAATGGACATTTTTAATGTTGCTTTTGAACGACGGCACAGCACTCTATTCTTTACTTGACGTTGCTGAAAGTGAGGAAGGTATACTTGTGGCTGTTAAAATCTGGTGCCCCCAGCGGTAACTGAACCCACACAAAAAAAGTACGTAAAGAAATATGAATGTTTTAGTTGGACAACTTTTTTCGCTTTGTGATAGATGGTGCTGTAATAGACACAAACGTATAAGTGGGTGGTATCACGTAACATTCCGCCAGTGCGGACGGTATTTGCTTCGTGATACATTACCCGTGTTAAATGGTTCAAATGGCTCTGAGCACTATGGGACATAACATTTGAGGTCATCAGTCCCCTGGACTTAGAACTACTTAAACCTAACTAACCCAAGGACATCACACACATCCATGCCCTAGGCAGGATTCGAACCTGCGACAGTAGCAGCAGCGCGGTTTCGGACTGATGGGCCTAGAACCGCTCGGCCACAGCGGACTGTGAACCCACACATTAGCCGTTACAATCCAGCCTCAGTCCAACTAACCACCGAATTTCACATGTGTTAGCATCATGTTCTTGTCATAATGAGGTGCGCAGCATACAGTGCGAGAAGTGTTGACTTCAACTTGAGCTGTTGTTGTGAATAACGTATTCGTGGTCTAGTAGTCAACGTCATGCATTGCAAACACAAAACCGTGATATGCAGCCCATCGTTTTCCTTTTTACAGCTGTATTCCATCTTACTGCTAAGAACAACAGTCTGACAGAGGGGGCAGAGAGTTTCGTTCATCTTCTAATCAGCTGGTAATAGAAAATTTTTGTGGAAACAGGAAACATGTCTGCGAAAGGGCTCGTAGATGTCTGTCATGGTGACCTATTTCAGAACCATCAGCCAGCCGCTCGATAGAGACCGGCATCCGCCCAAGTGATCGCGAAGCATCGGGCACAGAGCCTGTGATCTGCAGCTGACTTTTCTGCGCTCAAATTGGCAAGTATAACATTATGTAACGTTTAGTATGGTATAATACTATGTTTCACCATCTACCGTGGAAGCTTTGTATGGCGTATTGCTATAAGCATTTATAGCCCCTAACAGGTCAACTTGAATATTTTTCGTTTTTGGCGTTATGTGGAGCGTCGGTTATGTATTAGAAAACGGAGTGTAAATCGGAGTAAAATCTAACGTTTGTGACATTGTGTTCTATTTGTGTTGGATAAAAGGGTAAAAGCAGCGGAGGCAATTCGAAACACCTGTGCTCTGTATTGACTGAGTGCTATCGATAAAGTCAAGTTGAATCTTTACAACTACGATCGTTGTGAGATAATCACCACATCCAGGAAGACAAACAGGTGTTGTGACTGACGTTTCTGCGATTTACTACTACGATGAATGACAGTATA
This sequence comes from Schistocerca piceifrons, assembly GCF_021461385.2. Taxonomy (NCBI): domain Eukaryota; kingdom Metazoa; phylum Arthropoda; class Insecta; order Orthoptera; family Acrididae; genus Schistocerca; species Schistocerca piceifrons. The sequence goes on from NC_060144.1 coordinate 139,653,864, forward strand.
TCTAATAACTGGCAAGGGTAACAACCGATTAACCTCCACGCGACACTTGCCTTCAGTAGTCATACAGAGGTTAAAACAAAGGACGGAGGATTACGGTACAACATCTTGTAGCAAACGAGACTAGACGCGAAGCTGAATCTCGAACTAGGAAGGATGGGGAAGGAAATTGTCAGTGCCCTTTCAAAGGATTGATCCTGGCATTTACTGTAATATACAGGGTGTTACAAAAAGGTACGGCCAAACTTTCAGGAAACATTCCTCACACACAAAGAAAGAAAATATGTTATGTGGACATGTGTCCGGAAACGCTTACTTTCCATGTTAGAGCTCGTTTTATTACTTCTCTTCAAATTACATTAATCATGGAATGGAAACACACAGCAACAGAACGTACCAGCGTGACTTCAAACACTTTGTTACAGGAAATGTTCAAAATGTCCTCCGTTAGCGAGGATACATGCATCCACCCTCCGTCGCATGGAATCCCTGATGCGCTGATGCAGCCCTGGAGAATGGCGTATTGTATCACAGCCGTCCACAATACGAGCACGAAGAGTCTCTACATTTGGTACCGGAGTTGCGTAGACAAGAGCTTTCAAATGCCCCCATAAATGAAAGTCAAGAGGGTTGGGCTCAGGAGAGCGTGGAGGCCACGGAATTGGTCCGCCTCTACCAATCCATCGGTCACCGAATCTATTGTTGAGAAGCCTACGGAACATTTCGACTGAAATGTGCAGGAGCTTCATCGTGCATGAACCGCATGTTGTGTCGTACTTGTAAAGGCACATGTTCTAGCAGCACAGGTAGAGTATCCCGTATGAAATCATGATAACGTGCTCCATTGAGCGTAGGTGGAAGAACATGGGGCCCAATCAAGACATCACCAACAATGCCTGCCCAAACGTTCACAGAAAATCTGTGTTGATGACGTGATTGCACAATTGCGTGCGGATTCTCGTCAGCCCATACATTTTGATTGTGAAAATTTACAATTTGATCACGTTGGAATGAAGCCTCATCCGTAAAGAGAACATTTGCACTGAAATGAGGATTGACACATGGTTGGATGAACCATTCGCAGAAGTGTACCCGTGGAGGCCAGTCAGCTGCTGATAGTGCCTGCACACGCTGTACATGGTACGGAAACAACTGGTTCTCCCGTAGCACTCTCCATACAGTGATGTGGTCAACGTTACCTTGTACAGCAACAACTTCTCTGACGCTGACATTAGGGTTATCGTCAACTGCACGAAGAATTGCCTCGTCCATTGGAGGTGTCCTCGTCTTTCTAGGTCTTCACCAGTCGCGAGTCATAGGCTGGAATGTTCCGTGCTCCCTAAGACGCCGATCAATTGCTTCGAACGTCTTCCTGTCGGGATACCTTCGTTCTGGAAATCTGTCTCGATACAAACTTGCCGGGCCGGGGTATTGCCCCGTGCTAATCCGTACATCAAATGGGCATCTGCCAACTCCGCATTTGTAAACATTACACTGACTGCAAAACCACGTTCGTGATGAACACTAACCTGTTGATGCTACGTACTGATGTGGTTGATGCTACTACTGTAGAGCAATGAGTCGCATGTCAACACAAGCACCGAAGTCAACATTACCTTCCTTCAATTAGGCCAACTGGTGGTGTATCGAGGAAGTACAGTACATACTGACGAAACTAAAATGAGCTCTAACATGGAAGATAAGCGTTTCTGGACACATGTCCGCATAACATCTTTTCTTTATTTGTGTGTGAGGAATGTTTCCTGAAAGTTTGACCGTACCTTTTTGTAACACACTGTATTTAACTAGGTTATCATAAACCTAATTCAGTGTGGCCTGATAACGATATGAAGTACCGTATGGTAACTTCATAAGGAGAAAATACAGGGTAAGCTATAACAAACACTTTCTCGGATGATGGCCTTTTTAAGTCCTCAAAATGTATTGTTATTGATATATGTTGACACAAAGAAGGTGTTTTATGTTACAAACGGCTTCACAGGAATGTGTCCTTTGCAGCTGACAGTCGCCGAGTAACAAATGCGACCTGGAAGACAACACCAAGGAGCTTGGTTGGCAGACACGCCTACCACACGCCTTGTAATCTGCCACTCTCATGTCTTTACCTTTCTCGCCACTTACCAATCAAACAGAGATAAAGTTTTTTTTCTTTTGTTTGTTTTCGTTTGTTTTGTTTTGGCGACTGTGCTTTAAACGTGCCTTATCAGCGAGTAGCAACATGTGTGGGATCAAAAAACTACGTGCGTATCATCGAACGGTTTTCGATAACGAGATGGAATATATTGCTGGTAATGTCTGTGATATTTGTGTCTATTTTGTTCATTAAACTAACAGGAAACGCTATTATTGTGCACTGCAGTAATACCAGTGGTGTCTCATCATAACATTATACAACTAACGGCTATTCTTATTAAAATATACGAAGTCTTTTGTCATAGGCAAGTATCTTTACCACACCAAAACGTAAATACGACAATGTGGCAGTGACAGTAGTTGCTGAATGAAACAGTTGACGGAGTAGTCAGTGATACTACTCGATTAACAGATATCTGTATTTTCAGTAGCAGTACCGCAGTATTTTGTGTTTCTCATCTCTAAATATACTGTTACTGGATGTTGCGAGATGTCTTATGATGACAAAATTTCTAAAGATAACGTTGTAACAGGTCCATGACTAAGGAATTTATTGCTAGCGCACTCGAGCAGATATAACTTCGATGGACTGCTCACGCGCTGCCTGTGAAATGTACGCTACAATAGAATCGCAGACCAGAGAGCAGTTTCGGCAGCAGTAGTACTAGTAGTTCGCAATCGGGCGGTTGGGTCAGGTCGCTCTTAGAGAGCAGTTGTCTAGTTGTATAGCTCACAAAGAGCACTTGTGTTCTGTATGGAATTACCAAGGACGGTCGTGGAGAACGATGACGGTGATTGGTCGATGTAGTATAAGGTAAAAACAAAAATTATTATTATTTATTTTGTACTATTGTACTATTCTTATATCAAAGTCACATCTAAATAATTTTCAATAATAAACTTTCTTATAAAGATAACTTTTGACAGTCAATCATCTGAATTTAAAATTTTTACTAATTTCTCCTATCCATAGTCATACCAATTATCGCAAAGAAAAATCAGTTGTTTTTCTTTTATACATAACAAAATCTAGTGGCCAGCATTGCACTGGGCTGTGCCAGAAAAATTTATTACAGGAGCAGATACAGTATATACGCGTTATCTGGCGACATAATTGAGGTAAGAATCTTCACTTTATTCAGAATGATTTTTCAGGGCCATGACGCAGCCTTGCTGACGTCTAGATTTTCCAGTTTAGATTCACAGTCAGTTAATTATTGAAAGGTTATATATGAGTTAGAATTTTATTGAGAGGTCAGTCACCATTTTTATTGTGAGGTTACGGAAAAAACCTATTGGCAGGTTACAACGTTCTGAATTCGATATAACTATTTGCAGCTCTGCCACAGAGGAGGTAAAATGTTACTCTTGTGCCAGTTTTGAACCGAGAGCTACTGTCTCATATTCTCTACAGCGCGTTGACGTTTTCACGGAGCAAGCAACCAACAGCTGTTTTCTTCGCCCTCTCATTGTCCTTGAGATGGCCGATATGGATAATTTGCAATGCAGACAACGAGATTACTTGTATTTCCTGTGTGAAAGGAATCTCCCCTGTCCGTAAACAAATAACTGATAACTCGGTGATACACAAAAGTGGAATTCATTCAGAATCTTTGATTAGTATACCATGGATATATCAATGGGATGTTGTCAGATAATTTGCCGTCATACCAGGAAGCAACAAAACTATCATAGTGTCAGCAGACATGTCCCGCTATATTGTCATTACCTTATCATAGTCGTAGCAGGACGACTATGTTCTACAGGCAATGTTTTTCTTGAGTAGGCTAACAACTTAGAAGAACATCTTGTGAATCAACGATGCAGCGGCTTAATTACTTTTCCTATGACGTCATGAGGTGTATTGTAGTATTTATGGAGAGGGAGAAGGACTGAAATTTGCACAGACCACCGCAACACATACGAAAAAGGAGTAAACATAATCCACTGAGTTACAGATATATTCCATTGAAATGGACATGTAGCAGGGAGTGTAAACAATTTCTTTGTTCCAACAATAAGAAATACCGCAAAAAAAACTTTTTTTTTTCTCTGGTCATCAGTCTACTGACTGGTTTGATGCGGCCCGCCACGAATTCCTTTCCTGTGCTAACCTCTTCATCTCAGAATAACACTTGCAACCTACGTCCTCAATTATTTGCTTGACGTATTCCAATCTCTGTCTTCCTCTACAGTTTTTGCCGTCTACAGCTCCCTCTAGTATCATGGAAGTCATTCCCTCATGTCTTAGCAGATGTCCTATCATCCTGTTCCTTCTCCTTATCAGTGTTTTCCACATATTCCTTTCCTCTCCGATTCTGCGTAGAACCTCCTCATTCCTTACCTTGTCAGTCCACCTAATTTTCAACATTCGTCTATAGCACCACATCTCAAATGCTTCGATTCTCTTATGTTCCGGTTTTCCCACAATCCATGTTTCACTATCATACAATGCTGTACTCCAGACGTACATCGTCAGAAATTTCTTCCTCAAATCAAGGCCGGTATTTGATATTAGTAGACTTATCTTGGCCAGAAATGCCTTTTTCGCCATAGAGAGTCTGCTTTTGATGTCCTCCTTGCTCCGTCCGTCATTGGTTATTTTACTGCCTAGGTAGCAGAATTCCTTAACTTCATTGACTTCGTGACCATCACTCCTGATGTTAAGTTTTTCGCTGTTCTCATTTCTACTACTTCTCATTACCTTCGTCTTTCCCCGATTTACTCTCAAACCATACTTTGTACTCATTAGACTGTTCATTCCGTTCAGCAGATCATTTAATTCTTCTTCACTTTCACTCAGGATAGCAATGTCATCAGCGAATCTTATAATTGATATCCTTTCACCTTGTATTTTAATTCCACTCCTGAACCTTTCTTTTATTTCCATCACTGCTTCCTCGATGTACAGATTGAAGAGTAGGGGCGAAAGGCTACAGACTTGTCTTACACCCTTCTTAATGCGAGCACTTCGTTCTTGATCGCCCACTCTTATTATTCTCTCTTGGTTCTTGTACATATTGTATATGGCCCGTCTATCCCTATAGCTTACCCCTACTTTTTTAAGAATCTCGAACAGCTTGCACCATTTTAAATTGTCGAACGCTTTTTCCACGTCGACAAATCCTATGAAAGTGTCTTGATTTGTCTTTAGCCTTGCTTCAATTATTAGCCGTAACGTCAGAGTTGCCTCTCTCGTCATTTTACTTTTCCTAAAGCCAAACTGATCGTCACCTAGCGCATTCTCAATTTTCTTTTCCATTCTTCTGTATATTATTCTTGTAAGCAGCTTCGATGCATGAGCTGTAAGCTGATTGTGCGATAATTCTCGCACTCGTCAGCTCTTGCCGTCTTCGGAATTGTGTGGATGATGCTTTTCCGAAAGTCAGATGGTGTGTCGCCAGACTCATATATTCTACACACCACTTCCCCCAATGATTTTAGAAATTCTGATGGAATGTTATCTATCCCTCCTGCCTTATTTGACCATAAGTCCTCCAAAGCTCTTTTAAATTCCGATTCTAATACTGGATCCCCTCTCTCTTCTAAATCGACTCCAGTTCCTTCTTCTATCACATCAGACAAATCTTCACCCTCATAGAGGCTTTCAATGTATTCTTTCCACCTATCTGCTCTCTCCTCTGCATTTAACAGTGGAATTCCCGTTGCACTCTTAATGTTACCACCGTTGCTTTTAATGTCACCAAAGGTTGTTTTGACTTTCCTGTATGCTGAGTCTGTCCTTCCGACAATCATATCTTTTTCGATGTCTTCACATTTTTCCTGCAGCCATTTCGTCTTAGCTTCCCTGCACTTCCTATTTATTTCATTCCTCAGCGACTTGTATTCCTGTATTCCTGATTTTCCCGGAACATGTTTGTACTTCCTCCTTTCATCAATCAACTGAAGTATTTCTTCTGTTACCCATGGTTTCTTCGCAGCTACCTTCTTTGTACCTATGTTTTCCTTCCCAACTTCTGTGATGGCCCTTTTTAGAGATGTCCATTCCTCTTCAACTGTACTGCCTACTGCGCTATTCCTTATTGCTGTATCTATAGCGTTAGAGAACTTCAAACGTATCTCGTCATTCCTTGGCTCTGAGCACTATGGGACTCAACTGCTGAGGTCATTAGTCCCCTAGAACTTAGAACTAGTTAAACCTAACTAACCTAAGGACATCACACACATCCATGCCCGAGGCAGGATTCGAACCTGCGACCGTAGCGGTCTCGCGGTTCCAGACTGCAGCGCCAGAACCGCGCGGCCACTTCGGCCGGCTCGTCATTCCTTAGTACTTCTGTAAAATACTACTGGCCATTAAAATTGATACACCAAGAAGAAATGCAGATGATCAACGGGTATTCATTGGACAAATATATTATACTAGAACTGACACGTGAATACATTTTCAAGCTATTTTGGTGCATAGATCCTGTGAAATCAGTACACAGAACAACCATCTCTGGCCGTAATAACGGCCTTGATAAGCCTGGGCATTGAGTCAAACAGAGCTTGGATGGCATGTACAGGTACAGCAGCCCATGCAGCTTCAACACGATACTACAGTTCATCAAGAGTAGTGACTGGCGTATTGTGACGAGCCAGTTGCTCGTCCACCGTTGACCAAGCATTTACAATTGGTGAGAGCTCTGCTGGCCACGGCAGCAGTCGAACATTTTCTGTATCCAGAAAGGCCCGTACAGGACTTGCAACATGCTGTCGAGCATTATCCTGCTGAAGTGTAGGGTTTGGCAGGGATCGAATGAAGGATACAGCCACGGGACGTAACACATCTGAAATGTAACGTCCACTGATCAAAGTGCCGTCAATGCGAACAAGAGGTGACTGAGACGTGTAACCAATGGCACCCCATACCATCACGCCGGGTGATACGCCAGTATGGCGATGACGAATTCACGCTTCCAATGTGCGTTCACCGCGATGTCGCCAAACACGGATGCGACCATCATGATGCTGTAAACAGAACCTGGATACATCCGAAAAAATGACGTTTTGCCATTCGTGCACCCAGGTTCGTCGTTGAGTACACCATCGCAGGCGCTCCTGTCTGTGATGCAGCGTCAAGGGTAACTGCAGCCATGGTCTCCGAGCCGACAGACCATGCTGCTGCAAACGTGGAACTGTTCGTGCAGATGGTTGTTGTCTTGCAAAACGTCCTCATCTGTTGACTCAGGGATCGAGACGTGGCTGCACGATCCATTACAGCCATGCGGATAAGATGCCTGTCATCTCGACTGCTAGTGATGCGAAGCCGTTGGGATCCAGCACGGCGTTCCGTATAACCCTCCTGAACCCACCGATTCCATATTCTGCTAAGAGTCATTGGATCTCGACCAACGCTCGCAGCAATGTCGCGATACGATAAACCGCAATCGCGATAGGCTACAGTCTGACCTTTAGCATAGTCGGAAACGTGATGGTACGCATTTCTCCTCCTTACACGAGGCTTCACAACAACGTTTCACCAGGCAACGCCGGTCAACTGCTGTTTGTGTATGAGAGATCGGTTGGAAACTTTCCTCATGTCAGCACGTTGTCAGTGTCGCCACCGGCGCCAACCTTGTGTGAATGCTCTGAAAAGCTAATTATTTCCATACCACAGCATCTTCTTGCTGTCGGTTAAATTTCGCGTGTGTAGCACGTCATCTTCGTGGTGTAGCAATTTTAATGGCCAGTTGTGTATTTTGTGGTAGCTACGCTTATCATGAGTGAATTCATTATTTTTCAGGAAGTATTGCAATGAAAAGTCAAAAGTAGATGTGCCTGCTCATTATATAGCAAAATAGTTCTTGTTCCGTTAGTTTATACAACAGACTTTGGTAGGGTGTATGAAACGTTTGATCCTTCAAGGAGTGAGGGTGGCTTTACGGTGTGGCCCTGTACTGGCCGCGGCTCGTGAGCTACGGGCCAGCCAGGCTGGACGGCTGATGGTCCGGCCGGCCAGCTACAGCCTGATCCCGTGGTGAGACCGAAGGGAGCGAGCCAGCCGGCAGTGGCGGGGCAACAGCGACCATGCCCGGGATGGTACAGCAGTGCAGCAGTGCATGGCTCTGCCTATGCTGCTCCTTTTGGCATACGTATGTTTACATCCTCTCTTGTCATTAGTAGAGCGGCAAGCAGAAATACACATCAGGCCGCTTGTTGCAGTAGCTCACTGGGAAAGATCAACTCGAGGTAGAGTAGTCGTTCTTCTTGAAGAAGGTGAATGTTCCATCAGTGAAACTGGCAGAAGGTATGGTGTGCCACATACCACTGCAACGAGATGGTCGAAGAACTACCCCGAAAGAGGCTCCTGGCTCAGGCAGGAGAAGAGTGAGCTCATAGCAGGAGGATAAGGAGCTCATAGGGGGTGTTTAAAAAGTCTCTCCGCAGTGCCGTATGATTGTTATCCGCGCGTGCCTTATGATTGTTCCCCCGCCTGGGTTACTCCCCTTTAAGTGAACTCTCCCAACATTCCACTGCTTCGTTTATCTCAGCCAGCGTCAGTAGTATCGTTGGTGTGCGTCGTTACGTGTTGACGTGAACGTTTTAGTTCCTTTGTTCGTTTGTTTCGTTTTTGTCACTTAAAATGCTAACCATTTGAAGAACGGGTGTTTTTAGTCGAAAAAGTGTTCAAAGCTGGCGGTAAATACACAGTTTCATTTCGTCAAACATTGAATTCAGTTTTCCCGGAGATAACACTCCCACATCGCAATACTGTGCGAGATTGTTGGATTAACAAATTTCGAAGTACGGGTTCAGTGGCAAATGCACCGAGAAGTGGTCATCCTAGCGTTTTGTCTGAGGATAAACTACTCCATATTTTCTATAAAATGTCCATGAGTCCGAACAAGTCATTAAGAAAACTCGCCTAGGAAATCGATGTTAGTGTCGGAACGGCCCACACAGTTGTAAGGAAAAAATTAGAACTTTTCCCATACAAAGTGACAGTCGAGCAAGAACTGAAAAGCACTGATCATGGCAAGAGACTGCGTTATTGTCAATGGTTCAAAAACTTCGTTCAACAAAATGGAAGGAATATTCTTAATGAAACGTTTTTCACTGATGAGGCGTGGTTTCATTTATCCGGGTACATGAACTCGCATAATTCTCGTATGTGGAGTACTGCAAACCCATTGTGTATTCATGAGGAACGACTTCATTCTGTGAAAATAGGAGTTGGATTGCAATTTTTAGACGTCGGATTGTGGGTCCCATTTTTTTCAACGGAACATTAAACGATACTGCAGTGATATTCTGTACCCATTCATAGGAGAACTTGTGTTACGTGAAATACTGAACGGTCATTTTCAACAAGTTGGTGCAACCGCGCATACAGGTCGCGTTTCTGTGTCACCGTTTGCTGATGTTTTTAGTGATGGCATAATTTCACAGGGACTTTGGCCTCCACGATCGCCTGACCTAACACCACCTGACTTTTTCTTCTGGAGTGCCGCTAAAGCTACTGTCTACAAAAACCGTCCAAAATCAATCGATCAATTGAAAACTGCAATATCTACTTTCACGGCTTCTGTTACAGAAGAAATGTTACAGCTTGTGTTTGGAAACATGATTAGACTATTTGAATTGTGTATTCAACAACAGGGCGGACAATTTCAACATTTAATTTGAAAATCTGTAAGTAAAACTGAATATTCAATAAATTAATAACTTGTATTTCACCGAGTTTTATTTCGGTATATTCACTGCGGCGTACGGCACACGCCGCTAACAATCATACGGTACTGCGGAGAGACATTTTGAACACCCGGTACTTAAGGGCAGAGAAAATCCCTTTTTTAAGATGAAACAGTAGTGACGGAAGACCAATTTCCCTGGCTCGAGTGACACGATTCACCGAAGGCTGAGGGATGCTGGTCTGCACACATGGTGGTACGCTGTGAAGCAATAGCTCAGCGAAGGCAATATTTTATACCGGCTGGCATATGCAGAGCTTCATCTGAGTGGGTCGTGAGGAAACGTCATTTTCACAGAAGAGAAGGTGTTTTCCGTCAGTAACGATCCAAGAGTTGTTTAGAGGCCGCAAGGGACATGTCATCGACTCTAATATGTAACCATGACGAGAAGAAGTAGGTGGCTATCTGTTTGTTGCTGGAAATGGATTTCTGTGAGAGAAGCAGGAATTCTTCACAGCATAGAAGACACTCTCGACAGTACGCCCACATATTGAAAATGTGATGCTTCCGACAGTGAGAAAGACGTAAGGAGAAGGGAAGATTTCACATTGAAAGAGGACCATTCACCCACTCGCAAGTCTGCATTCGTTCAGCAGCTGCTCTCCACGACCGGTGCCAAGGTCACCGACTGGATACCACGGCGGGTGATGTGAACCCTACGGAAAACATGCGGGCTGAGGTCGGCAGAACTTTAAAAGAGAACTTGCCATTAAGCCTACCAACAACAGCTGACAGTCTTTGGCACTGTCTTCATGAAACTTAGGAGAAAGTGGCTTCTTCAGACTGTTAGCTCCGACGGCTTATAGCTTCTATGGAAAGGTACATGACAGAAGTACAAAATAATGTGGGATTTTGGATAAAATATAACAGTCACTAAATCGTTTTGTTTTGTCGTCTTTCTCTTCATTTTTCCTCGTTGAGAGCCAACGGAAGACCACTTGTCAACAGATAAAATAAAATTTGAATTAATTTTCCTTTCAGTTGCCCTTTTACTTTAAATGAGTCTTTTGAATATACAGTTTGTTAAATACCGTATCTAGATACAAAGTAATCAGTTTATATGAACGCTTTAAAAGTACTTTGTGTTATTTCAAACACATCTCTGTCTTGCCCTCCATCCATTAATACACCCTTCGTCCTCGAAAAAATCATGCAAACCATTTCGCCATACATTTATTCATTGTCAATTTCTCTTCCGTTCTCTCTCTGTCTCTCTTTCGCCTCTCTTACATTATCGCCTCAGTTGCCCGTCTACTCCATTCTACCAAAATTTTATAAACAAATTTAACACTTTCCGTCGAAACTATATGTTCTTGTTTAATTTCTAGTTTATTTACTGTCCTCTATCACAGTGGAGGAGGTTGGTGATAGGAATTTAGTGAGAACACCTCGCTGCAACGTGAAACGCCTAGGTTTCAATGATTTCCGTCCTTCTCGTTTACCATACTCGTGACACAATCTCACATATTTCGTGGTCACGCAAATCGAGCTACCCTGCCTTGAACTTTATCGATGTCTTCCATCAGTCCTACCTCATAGTGATCCCATGCCGCACAGGAATACTTACGAAGAGGATGGGAAAGTATGAAAGTTTATTGCAAGCGGACATTTTAGTTGCTTTGTTACATCTTATACGTACTCTACGCGGTCTTTGGCTTTCCTTCCTCACAATATTTTCCATATGACGGTTGCGTTTTAAATTGTTCATGATGGTAGCTTCTAGATATTTTTTAAATGGACGACCTTTAAATGTGACTGATCTATCGTGTAAGTGAACTTCAAAGGAAATCTCTTGGTATTCATGTGGAGACAGTCACACATGATATTTTTTAGGATTAGTTGTCACGTTTTTCACAGTGATAATATATTTTCAACCTCAATTTGCAATTCGCTTTGCTCTTCTGAGGAATTTACTACGTGACAGCATTATCTGCCACAAATCTAAGCCGCGCGGGGTAGCCGAGCGGTCGAGGGTGCCTTGTCAAGGCTCGCGCCGCTCCCCCCGTCGGAGGTTCGAGTCTTCCCTTGGGCATGGGTGTGTGTGTTGTCGTGTTGTCCCTAGCGTAAGTTAGTTTAAATTAGATTAAGTATTGCGTAAGCTTAGGGACCGATGACCTCAGCAGTTTGGGCCCATAAGACCTTACCACAAATTTTCACAAATCTAAGAGAAATGTTCTGAGTGTCTGATAAATAGTTTACATATATTAGAAATAGCAGAAGGTTTACATCACTTTATTGGGAATCACACTCATCACCTCCACTTCACTAGATGACATCCTGTCAGCAACTGCAAACTGTGACCTTTCAGACAGGAAGTGAGTAATCCGCAATGTATGCAGTACGTCGTACGAATAAAGACACAGCTTTGTCTCAAAAGAGTGATTTTTTCCAAATCCGTGCTGGTTTTATGTCAATAGTTAACATTGTCACGTGGAATAAGGTGTAATTAGATGAATGACGAACACTAACTTCACTTAACGAAGGTTTATTCAGCACTTGCACATACAAGAGCGCGGAGCGAGCTGTCTCTGTCCAGAACACATAGGGTATATATACAGTTACAGAAGATTCCTGTACAATGATTTTAGACATTTGTGGATACTTCTAGAACGTACTCGAACCGAAGACAGAAATTAAAATTTTACAGTTCAAGTGGATTCTGAATTTACGGCCGTCCATGTAATAGTCTAGTATCATAACCACTACACCATGGTGATTGTGCTACTCAGCTTCTTCTTCGACAATATATTTCGGTGTATTTCATATCGCTGGAACAAAGAATCTGTGTACACGTCTTCCTACATGCCGATGACAATGAAATTGATCTGTAACTCAACGTATTACGTTTATTTTCTTTCGTATGTATTGCGGTGGTCTGTGCAACTTTCCGTCCTTCTCCATCTCCATACTAGGATACACCTCATGACGTCATAGGAAAAGTAATGAAGCCGCCGCATCGTTGTTTCACAAGATGTTCTCCTACGTTGTTAGCCTACTCAAGAGAAACATTGCCTATGACAACATAGTGGGGCATATCTGATGACGCTTGTTATGTTTTGTTACTTCCTGGAATGACGGCAAATTATCTGGCAACATCCCCTTGATATATCCAATCAAAGATTCTGAATGAATTCCACTTCGGTGTTTCAGCAAGTTATCAAATATTTGCTTACGAACAGGGGAGATTACTTTCACACAACAGCTACAAGTCATAGCTGTTGGTTGCTTGCTCCGTGACAACGTCGACGCGCTGCAGAGAGTATGAGACAGTAGTTCTCGGTTTCAAACTGGCACAACAGTAACGTTTTACCAACTCCGTCACAGAACTACAAACAGTTTTATCGAACTCAGAACGTTATCTTTAGAAATTTTATCATCATAAGATACCTCGCTACCTTCAGCAATAGGAGTTTTAGATGTAAGAAATATAAAATACTGCGGAACTGTTACTGAAAATATACAAATGTGTTAGTGGAATCGTATCACTGAATACACTGTTAACTGTGTTTTACTCAGCAACTACTGTCACAGCCACACTGTCACGGCGTTCCGTATTACCCCCCTGAACCCACCGATTCCATATTCTGCTAACAGTCATTGGATTTCGACCAACGCGAGCAGCAATGTCGCGAAACGATAAACCGCAATCGCGATTGGCTAACATCCGACCTTTATTTAGATGATAGTACGGTAAGGCTACTTCAATATGACAAAAGACTTCATATTTAACAAAGGCAGTGATTCGTGGTATTATATTATGGTAAGACACCAGTTGTATATGCGTAGTGCATATTAATAGCGCTGAACAGAGTAGACACAAAGCCGGCGCTTCAGTTTGGAACCGTGCGAGCACTACGGTCGCAGGTTCGAATTCTGCCTCGGGCATGGATGTGTGTGCTGTCCTTAGGTTGGTTAGGTTTAAGTAGTTCTAAGATCTAGGGGACTGTTGACCTCAGATGTTGAGTCCCATAGTGCTCACAGCCATTTGAACCATTTTTAGTAGACACAAACATCAGAGAAATCGTCAAAAACATATTCCGCCTAGTTATCGAAAACTGTTTGACGACGAGGAGCTAGTTTTTCGATCCCACACATGTAGAAACTTCCTGATTCTGACATAAGCTAAGTTCGAAGCACAATCGCCAAAATGTACAAAAACAAAGAGAAGAAAACAAAAACTAACTTAATTGGTGGTTGATCGGTGAGGGGTGAAGAAGGTAAACACTTGCACGTGGCAGATTAGAAGATGTATGGTAGGCGTGTTAGTTGCGCCACAGTTCGCCTCCTGTCCTGTTCTACCAGTCTGCCCAATCTACGACGTCCGACATTGTAATCAGGGGTGGCCGCCCAACCCCAAGATACCTGGACGTGGTTTCACCTTTGTTTAGCCACGTGTTGAAGACACTCACCACAACTCTCCTCAAACACGCAACAAGTTGTGCACTTTCCGAAATGGTCGTGCCGAGCCTCCGGGCCATCACAATTTGTCCTCGGTCAAACTCAGTTAGATCGTGCGTCTTCCGTGTTCCACACACGGACAGCTTGCTCACTGATGTTACATGTATCGTGCGTGTCTCTGAGTAGCAGTTAAACTCGCCGGGCGACGTTGCTGTCGCCTGGGCTGGTTTATGTCGATAGTAGGTCGGTGGTCGTAATGTTGTGGCCGATCAGTGTACGATCAATCGCTGAACAGTAACGTTTTATACACTCCTGGAAATTGAAATAAGAACACCGTGAATTCATTTTCCCAGGAAGGGGAAACTTTATTGACACATTCCTGGGGTCAGATACATCACATGATCACACTGACAGAACCACAGGCACATAGACACAGGCAACAGAGCATGCACAATGTCGACACTCGTACAGTGTATATCCACATTTCGCAGCAAAGCAGGCTGCTATTCTCCCATGGAGACGATCGTAGAGATGCTGGATGTAGTCCTGTGGAACGGCTTGCCATGCCATTTCCACCTGGCGCCTCAGTTGGACCAGCGTTCGTGCTGGACGTGCAGACCGCGTGAGACGACGCTTCATCCAGTCCCAAACATGTTCAATGGGGGACAGATCCGGAGATCTTGCTGGCCAGGGTAGTTGACTTACACCTTCTAGAGCACGTTGGGTGGCACGGGATACATGCGGACGTGCATTGTCCTGTTGGAACAACAAGTTCCATTGCCGGTCTAGGAATGGTAGAACGATGGGTTCGATGACGGTTTGGATGTACCGTGCACTATTCAGTGTTCCCTCGACGATCACCAGTGGTGTACGGCCAGTGTAGGAGATCGCTCCCCACACCATGATGCCGGGTGTTGGCCCTGTGTGCCTCGGTCGTATGCAGTCCTGATTGTGGCGCTCACCTGCACGGCGCCAAACACGCATACGACCATCATTGGCACCAAGGCAGAAGCGACTCTCATCGCTGAAGACGACACGTCTCCATTCGTCCCTCCATTCACGCCTGTCGCGACACCACTGGAGGCGGGCTGCATGATGTTGGGGCGTGAGCGGAAGACGGCCTAACGGTGTGCGGGACCGTACCCTAGTTTCATGGAGACGGTTGCGAATGGTCCTCGCCGATACCCCAGGAGCAACAGTGTCCCTAATTTGCTGGGAAGTGGCGGTGCGGTCCCCTACGGCACTGCGTAGGATCCTACAGTCTTGGCGTGTATCCGTGCGTCGCTGCGGTCCGGTCCCAGGTCGACGGGCACGTGCACCTTCCGCCGACCACTGGCGACAACATCGATGTACTGTGGAGACCTCACGCCCCACGTGTTGAGCAATTCGGCGGTACGTCCACCCGGCCTCCCGCATGCCCACTATACGCCCTCGCTCAAAGTCCGTCAACTGCACATACAGTTCACGTCCACGCTGTCGCGGCATGCTACCAGTGTTAAAGACTGCGATGGAGCTCCGTATGCCACGGCAAACTGGCTGACACTGACGGCGGCGGTGCACAAATGCTGCGCAGCTAGCGCCATTCGACGGCCAACACCGCGGTTCCTGGTGTGTCCGCTGTGCCGTGCGTGTGATCATTGCTTGTACAGCCCTCTCGCAGTGTCCGGAGCAAGTATGGTGGGTCTGACACACCGGTGTCAGTGTGTTCTTTTTTCCATTTCCAGGAGTGTATTTTCACATAAATTGCTATGTTTCCTTCGTGGAATTTGTGTGTCATGTTCTTAGAGTAATTCGTGCAAGAGAGTGACAACTGTTATGCAACTGAGGAGCGCCGGAGAGAGAAATGAGCTGGTGAAATCGTACTCCAGCACAAGTCATACTTTCTTCGAATACCACAAAATTGGCTAGTAAACATGGACTTTAAAATGCATACCTTAAGCGCTAGAGCACTTCATCTTTCATAATTTGAAACACATCTATTTTACTGAAGAAGCGCCCATAGTTCTTAAGGTTAGCATTTTACGGCATGTGTTTACTAGACAACTGTTTCTTGAATTGGTCTATCATATAATTTTTGAAAGTTGACTATGCTAGAATTTTAGTAAGAACAGTACCGGTGCATGTGTTCCACTGTCAACAGGTATGAGAACTATTTTCAGTTATAACTCTTTGCTCGGTTGTTTCCAGGAGAGGGTCCCTTGTCTCAAATTGACACATTTGCCCTCCTCCATCATCCTCGAAGCATCGTAACATCATGACGAAGTCGCCTTGTTTAGAATTGTGGTTTATTTTAAAGCTTTTAGCAACTATAAAAGTTTTCTTTGTCTTTTCCTTTGTTAGAAATTTGCCTTGGAGTGCATCAGGAAAGGCGTAATGTCACCTGGGACGCATAATCTAAATGTGTACCAACGATGTTGCAGAGTCGACGACCTTATGTGAGGCACCACTGGCGAACTAAGTCCAGTAAAATGGTGCAACAACTTTAAAGAAGTAGGCGTTGTGAAGAAGCCATTTTCAAATACCTTCATATATGTCGTCCCCCTGTGTTCACGCACGTGTTGACAGAGTGTAAATTACATTTTAACTCAGCCACCAGAAGTCGCTTCATCATACATTACCCAAACTGCATTGCAGCCAAACGATCGTCGACTGCCGTATGAATTCGTGTGTCGTATTTTCATCTCTACAGATGATAACCTAAAAAACTGCATGTTAACGTTCCACATTTGTGGACATATGAAACCCAACCGCATTGGGATTTGGGGCTCCGAGAACGCGAGTAATTCACATTCGTGACAGCATTAAGGTTAGTGATTGATGTGAACTAATGAACGACAGGATGACACACCAGTTTATTTTCGTAGAAAAACCATATCGGCCGCGCGGGATTAGCCGAGCGGTCTCAGGCGCTGCACTCATGGACTGTGCGGCTGGTCCCGTCGGAGGTTTGAGTCCTCCCTCGGGCATGGGTGTGTGTGTTTGACCTTAGGATAATTTAGGTTAAGTAGTGTGTAAGCTTAGGGACTGATGACCTTAGCAGTTAAGTCCCATAAGATTTGACACACATTTGAATATTTGAACAAACCATAACAGGAAATGTTTACCAGCTGAACATGCTTCAAAATTTCCTGCGGCAACAGATTAAAGAGCTGCAGACACCTGTCATCTTCCAACATGGTGTTGCACCACCGCATTGACGTTCGAAGGTGCGGGATGTACCGAATGATGCATTAGTTTAGAGATGGATGGCTGGTCCTGAGACTGTAATCATTTGTTAGTCTGTACATGTCTGTCGTACATGTGCATCACATCTATCGATTTCCATCCCATTCGGATAATTCCTTCGCGGAGGGAAGTTTTTTATTTTGGTCTTGTAGTGTATTCGGAAAGGTAACGAGACTACATGGACATACTGATCTGTGATGAAAAGGACCTTGGAATTAAACAGTGCGTTTATTATATCTTCAGTCTGGGAAAATGTACCATCGTAGGATCTAAAATTTAGTCAGCTTACATGAACATATAAACCATTTGCGTTTATTACTTGAGTATGCCACAGCCTTTTAAAATCCATGCTTTCGTCATGAAGAAACACATACATATTCCTGTTCCGCTGTATTAACCATTAAAGTAAATATCTTGCACCTACTTCATTCCGTGCAACAACTATTTTGTATTTCTTAGACCCAACCAGAAGGGCCGTTTCGCCTACCAATCCCAGCGTTCGCTTCAGTTTCGCTCGCACTTCTATTTGCCTTTCTAAAATCTCTTTCACTTTCTCTAATAATTCTTCGATGTACAAGTTGAACAGCGTTAATGATAAGCTGCAACCTTGCGTTATGCCCATCTTAACACGAACCTGCCTTTCTTGAATCTCCACTTATTACACCCTCTCAGGTTTTTTTGATGATCTTTGACTACCGGACGTAAGTTTCGTTATATTTCAGTGTAGAACACGAGGAAAACGACTGTTAGATTTGGACCTGCACAGTCTTCAAATATGCAGAAAACTGCGAAGGGCGGAAGAACAGAACATTGGCGTTTTATTGAACTAACCCTTCATAAGTAACTCTTTTTATTTATTTATTCTTAAATTACTTCATTTGCATTTGTAGCTTGAAACTTCTACAAAGGGTGCTCATATTTTTCAGCCTTAGTTGTCTCCTACATACGAAGTGTACTTTGTTTACGGATGCCACTGTGTTAACTTCATTCATGATGGATATACATACTGTAATGATTTAGGTCTTTTTTGCTCATTAATTTCCTTAACAAACTGCTTGCTCGTGAAAACGTATCTCATTATCTGCTTTTCGTTTTGCAGAATCGAACATCAGCTCTTAATGAGCGAAGAACACAAAAACTTCGATAACGAGCATTTATTCTTTGAACATTTTGCCTTCAGATGTTACCTCTTATCCTATCCAACTTACCAACGGCTGTGCGAAACAAATATTTCTCTTTGGGGATGATGTGTACCGCAACATATTTTTGACTGCATCGGCGACTGAGATATGTCGCGTCCCGCCATCGTTTCCCTACAACTTTTTTTTTACGTTTTGTTTCTAATTCTGTGTTATCTGCGTGGCGCAGTCAGGACGTTAACGACAATGTGGGTTTAGTCAGCTTGTTTGTCAACCTTTATAGAGGAAATGAGAGGGAGGTAATCTCCTTGGTTGGACTGGGTGTTCTGTTACAACAGGTTGATAACTTTCACGGAATTGGCAGGACTGATCTGCTGAAGTAGTAAGTTGTTACATTTAGGCAGTTCTCTTATTGTTCTATCAACACATTTGTTTATTGTAGTGTCAGACCAAAACCCTTTAACAGAATGCCCAGTGTTTTCAATAATCACTAGTAAGGGCTTTTATCTGAGAGCAGTGCTTTCGATACCACTCGGTCTGCTAACTGCTTTCAATAATCACGAGGAAGATCGTTTATCAGAGAAGAGTGCTTTCACTGCCACTCTGTCTGCTAACCACAGGCCACTTAGCCTAAATCATAAACCATCTACTGATGGAAATATTTCACAATCAATCAAGGGCCACTTGCCCTCCAGTACAAAAGACAAGTAACAGTCAGTAACTTGTTCCTGCTATTCACTGAAATTCTTCTTAGTTCTCTGAGACAGAAACAGGCAGTCCTTGTTCAATTCTCTTCCAATGAATACTGAAACTTTCGACTTGGGTTGTAATTGCCGTGTGTCCTATATAGTTTATCACCATATTCTCATAGCTGAAGTGGCTGTTGCTACATCAGGTGCACCAGTCCACTATTGTCACTACTTCTGTCACTCCTTTAATCTGCCCATCTCTGAGCTTTCATTTTCTTCTACATTGATTCTGCGTGCACACGGCGCTTTGCGATATTTGTCGGGAATAACCTCTTGGAAGCTTTTCGCGACATGTGATGATGTTAATACTTAACTGTGATTGTAATTTGTATTCGGGATTCTTGCATTACGCTCGTTTTAAAGTATCATATTACTGCGTTGCCTCGACACTCGGAGATGCTGGCGAGGTGTCGAAGGTACTGCTTGCAGGCGTTTTCGACCAACCTCGAAGAAGTAAATAGTGTCCAGCTACTTTGAGGCGTGTTAACTGTCCCTGATCTCCTGCGTAACTTCACTCTGTCACACACGCAGGCCGTCTTGCATATGAAACCCGGCTCACTTCGTTCGCTATAATCGGACATGTAATTAAAATTATTAACATTTTCTGATGTAACATGCAATTAAAATTATTAACATTTTCTCCGGTCATGGCATATGCGTGTAGCACGGAGTGCCCACATCCAGTTTACACGAACAGTACAATTAGCCAGTTATGAAATAAACGAAAGCTCAGAACCGTTTTAGAAAGAATCTATAAAATTTTCTAAAAGTGCTCTCACCATAACGCTAGCATATTACAGGATAAAACTACGAAAAGAAGGGAGACTTTATTTAACAGAAGTAACAAATATTCCAAAACAAATCGTAAAAACGTAACATTACCTTTTTTTAAACTGTTAGTCAACTAAAATAAGCTTGAAGTAACAATTTTACTGCGACGTTAAAACAGTTTCGAAGAAGAATTAGGTCCCGCGATCGATGTATACGAAAAGTGAAGCTAGCGACTTTCTGTCGGCTTTCAGAAACTAAGATAATGTCGTTGTAGTCGTGTGACATGAATCTCTTGTTTATTCTGGGATAGTTCTCTTTCAATTCTTTGAAGAAGCTGTGGCAACACGAAAATAAATTGTATAGGTAATCGTGAATCAAAGTTTCCATTACAACGATCGCAACATGATAGTCTACTTCGTCCTCGTATAGTTATTAAACTGTAGTTTGCCTTGTCACCTCTTTTCTTTATGACGGAAATGTTTTCCCAGAATACAAGAAAATATTCATGTCTCTAGCTTATAACAACAAAATGTCTGTTGTATGCAAATAGGTACGCCGATAGAACAGTGTTGGTTTAACTTTTCAGATTTACCTCTGAAAGGCGCTAAAAAAAAATATTTTCTTGATGTTTTCACGTTGTACAAAAACTATTACCTCATATTGTTTTGAATAATGCAATGTTATGTTGTTACGGTATGTCTGATAATAATTGTTATCTGTATTAGTAAAGTCACCCTTCCATTCGTAGATTTATGTTATAAAATGCTAGCCTTCTGGTGAATGCACTTTTGGGAAGTTTTATTGACATTACAACAGTTTTTGGTATTTGTTTATTCCATAAGTGACTAATTGAACAATTCATGTAAGCTGGGTGTGCAGTAGCGACTCTAGCGTGTCGCACTATACCTAATCGCTGTACTTCAGCCCACTAAGATGTTTACAGAGTTGACATACTTACACAAAAACCGCCTAGCTGTTTTTGCTTCTTTCTTTGACTGTACCATATTTACGTGTTGCCTCGATGCGACTGGAAAATTGTACTCAGGTATGTGAATGTTACATTTACGTATATCTGTAATTACTAATTTCTTATTGTCTTACTTCGTAAGTTCCGTGCACTTTGTACTGCTAGATGCCTTTGTCTTACGGTTTTGTCGGCCTGATGACGGTTGTCATTAACAAAGACAAGTTCTGCGTTGTTGCGTGTCAGTGGGTGTGCTATGTATTGGTGTGGTATCAGTACATGACGTCCTCACCACTTCCTCGGACATTATTGATTTTCTTGAACATGGAGACAGCTCGTCAGTTGGGTAAATGAGGCTGACTGCGCGCCCTTCCAATCCTCCCAACGAAGAAAAATTCCTGACATTACCGGGAATCGAACGTGGGTCTTCTGCACAGCTGCCAGTCACGTTGACCCTGACACCAGAAGCGGATTATGCTCGTCACTGGCCGAAAGTAATCCTTTAGTATAAACTGGAAAAATTATATAAGTACTTTTCTTGATCGTTGCTGATTTTTGCTCCAACTGTGTCGCAACTGGTGACATCAGCAAAATTCTCTAGATTCTATATGCCTACAGCTAGAACAAGCCAAATTGCATGTGGTCGTGCACACGTTGCAGTTGATTAAAAGTATGAGTTCAGAGGGTTGTACGATACATTACTGTGGCTGAAAACCTTCGACTAATTAACAACACTTAAAATTTATAAATTTTTATAAAATTTATAAATTAATCGTCATTTCCACTTGTGCAATCAGTTTCATTGTAGCTTCAATATTATCTAAACTTTGATTGTTAACATATTAATTGGTTGGAATTAGGTTAATAAACGACAAAACTATACGTTGTGGATATTGGGATTGGCCTGGCCGAAAGTCTTCTTGTACATACCACATTACTATCAACTGTAGCTGTAACAAATGTACTATCACATGTAGCTACATATTTTACTGAATATCAATATAATAGTCACTTACGCATCAATTATGTGGAGGAAGCCAGTGTGCACTCCGTGTGCATTCCGGAAGAAGTCATTCCGGATGTGGAAAGCGTACTTCCGGATGCCATGAAGAGTACAGGGTGCAGCCAACTGCAGGTGGTGGCTCATGTCGGCACCTATGACGTGTATCGCTTTGGATCGGAGCAGATTCTGTCTTGTTTTGGGCGGCTAGCGGAAATGGTGAAGACTGCCAGTCTTGCTTCCGAGATTAAGGCGGAGCTCACCATCTGAAGCATCGTCGATAGAACCGACTATCGTCCTTTGGTGCAGAGCCGAGTGACGGGTCTGAATCAGAGGCTCAGGCAGTTCTGTGACCGTGTAGGCGCCATCGGGTGGTGGGTTGCCGGGTTCCGCTTAATAGGTCAGACTGTGTGGGACTGGGCGGTTTTTTAGGTTAGAGGGTCTCAGGGAACCACAGAAGGGGCGCCCGTCTAAAAGTGGGCAGGTAAAACACAGTAAGGTAGTTGTAGAAACGATTGGTATTGTAGTTGTATATTGTCGTAGCTATGTTAGGAAAGAACCAGAGCTCCAAGCCCTAATAGAAAGCACTGAAGCTCAAATAGTTGTAGGTACAGAGAGCTGGCTAAAGCCGGAAATAAGTTCAGCTGAAATTGTTTCAAACGATCTAACAGTGTTCAGAATGGATAGATTAAATACAGTAGGTGATGGAGCATTTATTGCTGTCAGGGGTAGTTTGCCTTGTAGCGAAATTGAAGTAGACAGTTCTTGTGAAATAGTATGAGTACAGGTTATACATGATAATTAGACTAAACTATTGATTGGATCGTTTTACCGACCCCCCGACTCAGAAGGTGTAGTTGCTGAACAGTTCAAAGAAAACTTGAGTCTCATTTCAAATAAGTACACCGCTCATACAATTATAGTCGGTGGTGACTTTAATCTACCCTCGATATGCTGGAAAAATTACATGTCTAAAGCCGGCGGCAGGCATAAAACGTCATCCGAAGTTGTACTGAATGCTTTCTCAGAAAATTATTTTGAACAATTAGTTCATAAGCCCACTCGAAGCATAAATGGTTGCCAAAGCATACTTGACCTTTTAGAAACAAATAATCCTGGACAAATAGTGAATATTGTGATGAATACGGGGATTAGCGACCACAAGGCAGTTGCTGCTAGGCTGAATACCGCAACACCTACAACCATCAAAAAGAAACGCAATGTGTATCTATTTAAAAAAGCTGATAAAAAATGCTCTTAACGCCTTTTTAAGAGACTCCTTCCGATCTGATCATGTGAGTGTAGACAATTTGTGGAATGTTCTCAAAGAGATAGTATCGACATCAGTTGAGAGATATATACCACATAAATAAACAAGCGATGGTACTGATCCCCCATGGTACACAAAACGGGTCATATCGTTGCAGAAGCAACGAAAAAAGCATGCCAAATTCAAAAGAACGCAAAATCCCCAAGATTGGCAAAGTTTTACAGAAGTTCGAAATATAGCGCGTACTTTAATGTGAGATGCTTTTAATAATTTCCACAACGAAATTCTGTCTCGAAATCTGGCAACAAACTCAGAGAGATTCTGGTCATACGTAAAGCACACCAGTGGCAAGACGCAGTCAATACCTTCACCACGCGATAACAACGGTGAAGTCACTGATGACAGTGCCACTAAATCAGAGCTATCAAACATAGTTTTCCGAAACTCCTTCACCAAAGAAGATGAAGTAAATATTCCTGAATTCCAATCAAGAACAACTGCCAAGATGGGAAACGTAGAAGCGGATATCGTCGGTGTAACAGAGCAGCTTAAATCACTTAATAAAGGCAAGGTCTCCGGTCCAGATTGTATACCAGTCAGATTCCTGTCAGAGTCTGCTGATAAAATAGCTCCATATTTAGCAATTATATACAACCACTCGCTCACAGAAAGATCCGTACCTAAAGACTGGAAAATTGCTCAAGTCACACCAATACCCAAAAAGGGAAGTAGGAGTAATCCGCTGAACTACACGCCTATATCACTAACGTCGATTTGCAGTAGGGTTTTGGAACATATACTGTATTCGAACATTATGAAGTACCTCGAAGAAAACAATTTATTGACACATAGTCAGCACAGATTCAGAAAATATCGTTCTTGTGAAACACAACTAGCTCTTTATGCTCATGAAGTAATGACTGCTACAGACAGGGGATGTTAAATTGATTACATATTTTTAGATTTCCAGAAGGTTTTCGACACCGTTCCTCACAAGCGTCGTCTAACCAAACTGCGTGCCTGCGGAATAACGTCTCAGTTGTGCGACTGGATTCGTGATTTCCTGTCAGAAAGGTCACAGTTCGTAGTAATAGACGAAAGTCATCGAGTAAAACAGAAGTAATATCCAGCGTTCCCCAAGAAAGTGCTCTAGGCTCTCTTTTGTTTTATATTAACAACACAGGAGACAATGTAAGTAGCCGTCTTAGATTGTTTGCACATATGCTGCCATTTACCATCTTGTAAAGTCATCAGATGATCGAAACGACTTACAAAATGATTTAGATGAGATATCCGTATGGTGCGAAAAGTGGCAATTGATCCTGAATAAAGAAAAGTGTGAAGTTATTCACATAAGTACTAAAAGAAACGAGATAAATTTCGATTACGCGATATGTCACACAAGTCTGAAGGCTGTAAATTCAGCTAAATACTTAGAGATTACAATTACAAACAATCTAAATTGGATCGATCACGTAGATAATATTGTGGGTAGAGCAAACCAAAGACTACGATTCATTGGCAGAACTCTTAGAAGGTGCAATAGGTCTACTAAAGAGACTGCATACACCACGCTTGTCCGCCCTATTCTGGAGTATTGCTATGCGGTGTGGGATCCGTATCAGGTGGGACTGACGGATGACATCGAACAAGTACAAAGAAGGGCAGCTCGTTTTGTATTATCGCGAAATAGTGGAGATAGTGTCACAGACATAATACGTGGCAATCATTGAAACAAAGGCGTTTTTCGTTACGACGGAATCTCCTCATGAAATTTCAATCACCAGTTTTCTCCTCCGATTGCGAAAACATTCTGTTGACACCCAACTACAGAGGGAGAAATTATCATTACGATAAAATAAGAGAAATGAGGGCTCACGCAGAAAAATTTAAGTGCTCGATTTTCTCGCGTTCCGTTAGAGAGTGGAACGGTAGAGAGACAGTTTGAAGGTGGTTGATTGAACCCTCTGCCAGGCACTTTGTTGTGAATAGCAGAGTAATCACGTAGATGTAGATGTAAACTCCTCGCGAAGGAGTGTATATCTCCAAATATGTTCGTTACAAATTTAATTACAGATACCTTTAGTAGTATGTATGTGACCTATTTAAACATGGTAACGAACGGTTGAAGGTGTCACGCTCTTGATATGACGCGTCATTCATATCAGTAACTTCATTGCTTTCACGATATGTGCATATCTTCCTCTGCGGAATCTTCCATGCGTGCGAAATCAAACTTCTGGTAGACAGCCTGGTGCTCTCACACACCGCTCTCCCAACACGACGGGCTGCGCCCGTCTGAAAAGCGAATGATAATGTGACAGTGAAAGTCTGAGGCATGCTTTGGATGCGTCTTCATATAGCCTAATGGTTAATGCGACATGTCACGGTAAGAGGGAGTTGTAGTGATACCATATGGATTTTGTAGCAGCACTGGCTGAGTTGTGTAAGTACTGGTAGGCTACTTGTAGGGGCGTGACATGT
The DNA here is from genome assembly GCF_021461385.2 of Schistocerca piceifrons. Lineage (NCBI taxonomy): Eukaryota > Metazoa > Arthropoda > Insecta > Orthoptera > Acrididae > Schistocerca > Schistocerca piceifrons. The sequence goes on from NC_060144.1 coordinate 139,679,712, forward strand.
TTCGGTAATAATCCATAAAAATACATTAGCGACACCTCTTCTTGCACATGATTACCGATAATATTAAGCAAAAAAAATCCGAAATAAATCAGCTGAAATGAGCACAGTAACCACAGAAAACTAGTGGGTTGTCATTTAATAATTTCCTGAACAATTGTGCAAAATCTTCCTTGAGTGCAATGCCAGTCCCGTAACTGAAAACAGTGAAATTAAATCATTCTTCAAAAAAAAAAAAAAAAAAATGTCCAAATGTGTGTGAAATCTTATGGGACTGAACTGCTAAGGTCATCAGTCCTTAAGCTTACACACTATTTAACCTAAATTATCCTAAGGACAAACACACACTTCCATGCCCGAGGGAGGACTCTAACCTCCGCGGGGACCAGCCGCACAGTCCATGACTGCAGCGCCCTGGACCGCTCGGCTAATCCCGCGCGGCTAAATCATTCTTCATACACATAACAAATAATTCATGGTATAATTTAATTACAGCTCAGATTTATCACAATCCTGAAAATAAAATAGTAGATCCATGGAAACACTGAAATCATTGCTTAAAATCCATAACACTGCGTCTGCTGTTACAATTGAAATTTCACAGATAAGTAAATTTGAACAGCTAATGACATTTAAGTACCTTGTTACTGAATTGTCCAATCGTATGATTCAGTTTTTACCAAAACTGCTCCATAATCTAATGAATAACCCACTGTTAAAATTAGATAATTAAATAAGATTACAAATGACGTGTGAAAGTATGCATACGACTGAAAAAAAATACCAGTCCCTGTGAATTTGTTAAGTACCTCTGCATTTCATTTCAGTACCGTGGTGATCGCAGTGTGTAATTTATCTGTGAGCTGAGTCCACTGGCTGACTGTGAAAAAACAAGGGCCACGAGGGTAGAATAGCAAGTGAGTCGTAAAACTGTTTTTCACTAAAAGGCAGAGTCCAAGGCAGCTACGCGACCGCACGACGAGCGCTTTTTAGAAAGGTGCTCGGCGCCCCTGTGATGGCCACAGCAAGGGGCAGGAGGCTGAACTCAGCAACTTGTAAACTCGCCTTGTGAGAAGCAGCAAAAAGAACTCTTCCTAAAGAGAAGGGGGTCTGCAGGGGCGTGGGAGAACATGAGACGCTCATAGTGAGAGGAATCTGCTGTACACAGAGGTTAGCGGTAACTGATATATAAATTTTGTAAGGGAGCCCAGTATTGGCTCACCAAAACTATTTTTGTAGTGAGGATGAAAATTTATAATTGCCTACGTGCATCAACGTTCGTTGACTAAACTGTGAAACCAACCACATAGTGGGAGGGAATTTCTGCTTACTGTCCCATTCTGAGAGACAAATATGTGTTACTAGTTAATCATAGCAGATCCCTTAAGAGGAAAGAGATTGCTAGAATTTTTATAAATTTTTTATTCGGCAGAATTCGGAAGGTCCACAGCAATTGGCTAATACGAATCTGATGCTGGCAGAACCAACAAGATTTTGAGAGCATTTAGACAATTGGTGCTAGAGCTATGGAGAGAAAAAATTTCGTTCTAGTGCTCCAGCAAGGGAAAACCTAGTCTTCGCCTGCACTTTTAGTCGACAGTGCTTCAGCTGATAGTCGTTTTGAGACTCTGTCTCACAAGTGATCATGATGCTGGGGCCTAAAGTGTAACGTTCAGCTACCACCGCAGCCAGTCTTCACGTTTGAGATTTAGAATGATGGTAGTAAACATGTGTAGCATTTGTGCCTTACGTGACGAGGTGGACGCGAAGTAACTACTAGGGTTGCCCAGAAAGTAATACACGACATTTTTTTCTTCAACAATTGTGTACAAAAAATGGAATAGGATGTAAGTGACACAAACTGAAATTTTCAATATTCAAATAAATGTGTCTTAAATATTGGATGATTATATTAATTTTATGAAAAAATGTGTGTAAAAATACCTCTACAAAACACGAAAACATTTTTTATGAATATGTATAAAGTGAACAAAACTTATATGGAAAAAGAAGTGCCATTGAAACGTCCCCTTTGAACAATTATACACGACTGTGCTTAAGCTGACACACAATATTTTTAGCGCAACGCAATCTGACTTTCAAGAATCCCTACAAAAGAATGGCCCTGACTAACATTAAACTATACCTTCCAGAAATCACTTACCTCACAAAAATCTTCATTACTCGAACCACTGCAATACAGCGAGCGCCACTACTGCCAGCTAAATAAAAGATTCAAACTACTGAAGGCACTAACTACTGATAGGGATAGTTAGCAAATGAAAGATATTAATAGAGAACGAACAATGTATTTACCTTGATATCATCATATATAAATATAGCAGATCATGACAAATTACAAACCTCCGCCATCTCTCTCCCCAAATCCACCACTGCTGGCGGCTCACCTCCAACTGCGCAACGCTACGCGCTGTTCGCATCCAGCTGCCGCTGCCCAACACTACAATGGCAGACAACAATGCAAACCAGCCACAGACTGCACACAGCACAGCCAGTGATTTTCAGAGCGCTACGTGGCGTTACCAATATAAGAACCTAAACAGCCTACTTACACCATCCTTTCGTTTTCTGGAAAACTTAGTAAGTGCCTTACTAAGTTTGTGAAAAGGATGTAAGTCAAGGGTTTATGTTAAAATATGATGCTAAGTCCATTGTAGTTTTGCAACCGTTTAATAACTTTACTCTTTCAATGCTAGGCTAATATAAAAAAGGTAGAAAATAAAATTTAGGATGGTTTTTTGAAGCAAAGTTGTTTGTTTTCAGTTTATTCAGCTTCTTCTTTCATCGGTAACTATAAGCCACCTGAAAACCAAATACTGAATCAGACGTCTAATTTTTGTTGTGTGTCTCAGATGTATACATAATCCTTTGACTTTTTATTCACTTTCGAAATTAGTTCTGATACTTTTGATCGTTTTGACTAAATCAATTTTATATATACGAGAAATCAAATGCAATGTTATCTGCATTTAGTAATCGAAATAAACATACAGTACTGTACTTCTTTCCTTAAGGCAGTCCTATTCCTCATCTTCTTCCTACACCTTCATGTTGCAAATATTGCAAGCGTCTTCATCTTTGTTCTCCAGCAGGGCTCTGTAGAAGTCATTGTCTTCTTCATTCTCCTTATAATCTATCATTTCGAAAAGATCATGCCTCTTTTCTTGTGAGATTTTGGATTTAAAGTGTATTTTTGCAAGTCATGAATATCTGGCACATTGTCAAGATTAAAATCTTTCTTTAAAACATCAACTTTTTTCCAAGTTACCATAACGTCACCTTCAAGACCCAGGACTGATGCCACTTTCTCTGTGCTAGGATTCTTGTGGGAAATTCGGAAATGAGAAATTTTACTTATAGCCAGATCTTTTGTATTCAGGTACTTTTTAGCAAGGCCTTTAAAATCTATGAAGTCATCAGTATTCATAGATACTACAGTAAAAGATGTTGTCGATTTTGCTCCTGCAACTAACGCTTCAAGATCTTTAGGTGTTATCGCTTTCGTAGCTTTGCGTTTCTTCTCAATCACCCCAAAATCACGGTCACAGCTCATGTAGCTGTGTCCACTTACACGATATTTCACATCAATTGAACGATAAATTCCTTTGTGGACTAAATAAATAATAGACATTAACATCATCTAGTTCTTGTTTTGTGCTCCGCAACTATCGCACCATAACACAAGCCATTTACGAGGAAAATGGCCTCCAGTAGAAGCAACTTTGAACAAAGAAGAAGCTATTTCGTTAGCGCCAAGGTCTACAATCCCTTGATGCCACATACACATATATGCAGAGCCATTGTCTCCAATATGTATTCCTAGATTGTAGCAAGATAACCATCTGTCTACATTAAAACATAGTGCTTTGTGTAAGAATTGGAACAAACAATACTTGTTGTAGGTGCATGCATAAGGTTGTATAAGTAGCCGTAGGAAGCTGTGAAGATGTAATATCTAGTTTCATACACTTATGTAGCTTTTTCCATTTTCGGTGATGGAACACTTGCTGGGCTTTTACTTCCTGTTTTCCCTTTTCGCTGGTCGTAGATTGCAACTTTGCCTTCAAAAAGTCACACTGTTTACAGATATCAACTGCAAGTGCTTTAAATTGTTTTAAGACTTTTGCGTAAAAACTGTATGTAACATCACTTGGTGGATTTCGTTTTTTAAAAGCCACATACATTCGGTGTTTATTTAGATCAGGTGACAAAAACTCACTACTTGATTTTTTTCGGTTGTAGTGACTCTCGTATCTGGGGAATGAGTTTATATGATATCTTACAAGATTTCAATCACCTTCTGTAAATTTAAACTTGTGTGCATTTGATGCAGGTTTTTTCCCTCTTTTGTCCTCAAAAATCAAGCAACCTGATTTCTTTTTTTGTTTGTAAAGCAATCAATTTCCTTTCAGATATAGAAAAAATTTCTTTGAAGGTTTCCTTGCACACTTGTACATTTTTCCCTGTACCACCTGGGATGTTATAAGCAAAAGTAGAAGTCCGCCTACTCTCTGCTGCACTTTCGTAGGTCCCATGACGTTTGCGACCAATAGGTAACATCTGAATATGATTCATCAAATATCTTCCTTGGCTTTCTCCATCAACTTTATAAAACTCCAAAAACAATAGCTGTTTTTGTTTACTGTTTATTTTTTTACAGCTTGCCTGTTCTGCTGGTGGTTGTTTTGCAGGTATCTGTTTCCGGCGACTGTTAATGTACCGTTGGCCCTTTTCTCTTACTTCACGTCTCTTACGAACAATCACCTTCTTCCTAACTAGCTTTTCCATTTCCTGGTTGGTACACTAAACACACAACCGAAGAACACTCTAAAACACACCCGTGAAACGACCGAAATTACTGCCGCGTCAACGTACTGTCACCAACTAAAGTAACTGTGTAGCTGAGGAACATGCGTCATGGCGATGGCACTTACATCCCTTCCCATGTCAGCCCCGCTGGCACTTGGACAGTGCTGCTATCTTCTAACTGCTCTTGAAACTAGTAGGAATTTTTCTGGCACTCGCAAACTTTCTCGTTTCATTACGATTGGCTTATATAAACCTTTTCACTATAAAAGTCATTTTTTAAATTTTTGGCACTTACATCCTTTTCCATTTTTTGTACTCAATTCTTTATTGAACGTAACGCAAATTACACACACGAAAGAATGGTGTTTTATCTACACACCCTATATTTTCAAGTAATCTCCATACCGTTCTATGATCTTTCTCCAGTGCGAAGCAAGAGCGTGTATGCCGTGTCTGTACCAGTCCTTGTCCTGGTGGCGGAGCCAGTGCTACGGAGTGTGAATCACCTCCTCATCGTCCTCAGAATGTCTTCCACGAATGGCAACCTTTAACGGCCCAAAGAAGTGGAAGTCTGAGGGGGCTAGGTCAGATGTGTCAGGTTTGATAGCCGTGGATGGTCTCCCCAACCGCTGCAAATCGTGGAGATCCGTCGAACCTCTTTCTGATGACCTCGCCCTCTGTGCCCACAGACTGACTGTACTTCTGTCGACTGCAGATGCTCCATAGACTTTCCACAAGCGTTTGTGAATATTCCTCACAGTTTATTCCTCTGCATTAAGAAATTCAATGACAGAAATTTGCTTGGCCTACAGACGTCATTTTGAAACTGGCCTGCAGTTACGCTATCTGTCGGAAGTTACGGAACCTTGGCCCGAGGAGACATCAAATAATAAATACGTAACGTTTCGTATTCGTAGCATTGTTTTCGGCTGAGAAAAAAAATGCGGTGCATTCGTTTCTGGGCAACCCTCGTAGTTTCGAGTTAGACTTTTCGTTTTCTGACTTAATTCACACACTCAAGCAGTGAACTCAACATGCGTTTAGGTCAGGGAACTGGCGCTCGTATGTACTTTCCTGGGAGTTTCTTTAGTCACTTAGGTAATTAAGCAATCATTGTCGGTTTACGTGGACATAACTAACTGTACCTCATTCTTATCATTGCGTTTCCAAATCTGCCCACCAATATTAAGTTGTTCAATAATCCATTTGAACCACTGTGCACTTAATTATTACTTGTATTACCTATTCACTGTCTGGGGTCATGACCTTGCGCTTTAGCAATAAACAGGACTTCGCAATGATTTTTAGTTTCATTCCATAGTTAGATCATATCGCGTTATAGCCTATGTATGTAAGCTTTGGTTCCAGTATTTCATATTGGGAAACTCTGTACAGATTCAGATGCTCAGTTGTATATGTTATGCAACTTTTCCTTTACACTTACTTAGAGCAATTTGTTCACAGTGTAGGTCACCGGGTTCAGATCTTTATGACGTTGGTATTTTTAGAACTCAACTGTAATCTCACAGCAGCTATGGAATTATCGAAAGGGGGGTTAGAGAGCATGCAGTAAAAGCAAACAAAGTTGCGAGGTCTTTGTGTGGTATAATCTGCAGAAATAAATATAGGAAAGGATGCATAGGAAAGACTGTACAAAATAACAGTGAGGCTAGTTATGACATACACAGTTGAGACAAGACCTGAAAATCTCAAAACTACAAAATTTTTGTGAACCACAGGAATAAAAATGCTGTGGAGGATTGCAGGGAGGTCACAGATAAACAAAGAAGTGAAAGAATTAGAAAGGAATGCAAAGTGGATTCCATTGATGAATGAGAGGAGAAAGCATGAATGGAACGAATAGATAGGTAGAACGGAAAAATTATGAAAATCGGAAGAAATAAATTATTATAGTTCAATTTTTTTATCTTGGAGCCTCGCGCATGCCCGCCCAGACGCGGGAGATTGCTGCGTTGCCAGTTGCACACGACGCACGCGCCAATAGAATAAGCCCCATAGTATTGCATAGTTCGCAAGGTTACGTTTAGGGGGGAGCGCGCAATTCATGAAGTAAAGCCACCACGGCCGCATTAACCCTTTCGCTGCTGCAAAGACGTGCTCCCTGCATTCCGCGCTGTGCGCGATTTTGCCACTGCACTGCTCGCCTGTGCAGACACATCGTGTTCCGACTGCTTTGACACTCTTCTCATTCGATTCCACAAAAATTATTTGGCCCAAAAATTAAATTTTTACACATCTTCTTGACTGATACCTTCCCCCCATAAATGACTTAATTTTGTTTCGATGTTCAACGCTGTTATTATGCAGCATTAAATATAGTAAACCATTGCACGAAATTTTGAAGAGTTTGCAGAGGTAAAAGTCCATAGAGTATACTTTCCGTATGGTCGATTTTATTTGCCACAATGTTGAGAATGAAATGTGGACAAGATACCTAAATTTCATATAAAATTTGCTGTATAACAATAGCTCATTTAAGTACCACATAGGTGTCGAATGTAATATTAAGAAATATTCCGTCTTTCGCGACTGTAACAAAAGTTTTATTTACACTGAGCATGTTTGGCTTTATTTTAAAGCTCTTCAATCAATCAAAAGGAAGTAGACAAGATACATTAAACAAAACTGTGGACTTACAAAAACATTAGGACTTGAATATACCGTCTATCAGTGAAGTGTTCTGAGCTATGTCAAATATAGTTTTTGTGTGTGGCGCACACAAACATCATTTATTTGCCAAAACACTGATCTGCCAACACAAACGTTAAATATTGTGTTACACAGCACAAAACTACGAAAGGTGACTTGGCAATGGCGGAGACAAAATACTGTCCACTGAAGATGCTTCAAAAGAGAGAAACGCGTCTGGTCTAAATAAGTTCCTTATTACGGTTGCAGAAGAGGAATATATTTCAGTACCATTGATAAAACTGCGACTGTGGAACAAAAACAAGAAAGAGAACATGAGTACCATTGTGTATGTGCCATAGCTTTCCTTGATTGAAGTGCTTTAAAATGAAGCCAAACGCGTCCGGTGTAAATAATACTTTTATTACAGTCGCGAAAGACGGAATATTTCTCAATATTACATACGACACCTATGTCGTACTTAAATTAAATGAGATATTGTTATACAGTAAATTTTATATGAAATTTACGTATCTTGTCCACATTTTATTCTCAACATTGTGGCAACTAAAATCAACCATACGGAAAGTATACGCTATGGACTTCTACCTCTGCAAACTCTTCAAAATTTCGTGCAATGGTTTACTAGATTTAATGCTGTATAATAACTGCGTTGAACATCGAAACAAAATTAAGTCATTTATGGGGGGAAGGTATCAGTCAAGAAGATGTGTAAAAATCAAATTTTTGGGCCAAATAGTTTTTGTGAAATCGAATGATAAGTGCGTCAAAGCAGTGGGAACACGATGCGTCTGCACAGGCGAGCAGTGCAGTGATGATAAAATCGCACACAGTGCGGAATGCGGCGAGCACGTGTCTGGAGCAGCGAAAGGGCTAATGAAGAGACAAAGCACTAGAAATTTCAAAAAATTGTACGGAAACGAATACAATTCGTGTAGGAAGCCACTTCGATATTGTTTTTAAATAATGAAAATATTATGCACCACACAAGGTTTGAACTCATAACCTTTCGCATTGCAGACGAACACCTTAACCGTTACGCTAACGAACCTCGTCTGCCTACACAGTGACATGAGCACTATAACTGTGAAAACACTGACACACACTGTTGGTATGCCTATGAATTACTCACGCTTCGTCGAAGTACAACAGGAAATAAACAATTACCGCTGTTCTTTATTGCGAAAAAGTGGTTTGTGAGAGTGATACAAACACCTTTCCTTGCTATCGCCTGAATTAGGAGTCTTATTGCTTGTTTGGTTTAATTAATTAATAGAATATGAAGCAACTGGTATAAAGAATGCTTTTTCCAAACTTTCTATAAAAGAATGTCTGCTATCAAGACATTGCTTTTGTTCTATTACTTTATTTATGACTGAACGTTTCTAAAACTGAAGACACTCGTCCATGCTCTGCACTGCAGTCGAGATGTGGCAACGTCGTTCTCTGTTCATTGGCTGACTGTGTTTTGTGACGTCAGATGCGCAGAACGAACCTATACTCGGCCACCAACATAAATGACGCGCACTTTAGCTTTTAAAAGAAATGCAAGCTGAAGTAAGCTATCCAAGGAAGAGGTGGCGTGATAAGTAGACTGAAGCTTACTGAAGGAACCAAGATTTAGCCTATGAAGATGGGAGAGGAAGAAGACGAAAACGAGCCCAAGATGCAAGTGGGTAAACTTGGCACACTTACAGAATATACTAGCCACTATAACTCTAACCAAAAGTGACATTCATTTTCATTATACAGACATGTGTTCAGCTTTTCTCCACCAAACTATCCACTGTGGCGGTGCTGGCCATCAGCTTGATACCAGTAGCGTGGGCTGCAGGTGATTTCCTCACCCTCTCGCCCCTGCAAGAGAACTCTTCTAGCTTAGGCGCCAACTGCTAGCGAAACGGGACTTCAACTGTAGCCAAAATAATCACAGCTCAGTATTTCGTGTCCAAGTCTGGCACCAATTTTCAGTTGCTCCAACACATCCGTTACACGATCAAGAAATGACGCCCCTTACCAACTGGCATAACAAGAGATTCTGTGCTCTTTATTTTTCAAGGTTTGGTTAACTTGCACACTACTGTCTTCCTGAGCATGTGGCAGCACTGGGCAGCAGGCTGCAAAGATACAATTGATTGAATGAATTGAGTTGCAAATAACAAATTTGGTACATTTATTAAATAACAACACAGGAAAAATCATTTTAGATCGCTCCAAAGAACACCACAACGAGGACATTCCACCTGAGCTCAAGTAAACAGAGACAGGATTAACAGGATGAAAAACTGTAAAAACAAAGCTCTCAAACAAAGCGACACCGCTGCTTAGGAATTTAAAGTTATTAACAACAGTGTATACACTGCACTTACCAAAGCATTTTTTGATATACGGTTTAATGGCAGTGAAACCAAACTTCGCGGATTTTCACAATTCTGAAAATCAAATATTTAAAATCTTTCCTTTATAATGAAGATGGCTGGTTCCGAATTTGGATCCTGGAGAATGTTGTTGAAAATCTAGCAGCATTTAATAACCACTTGGTTCCATTACCATGTGGGCCAGTAAACAATCAGTACTTATCAACAAACATAGTTTGGATCATAATATACCGCTAAAATGTTCACCTGAAACGATTCAGTACTATCCACAAGACGCAACAACATTTTTCAAATTTAGTTTAAACAGATTTAGTTTAAACTGATTTAGAAAGGTTGCACCCATCAAACATTCAAGAGAACCCGAGGTATGTAACCTGGCCAGTACATAAGAAAAAAAAAAAAATTACACGAATTCCAAGTGCAATCAATGTAGGTAAGATGGGGAAGAGATATCAAAACATCACTTGTATCTGAGCTCGTGGCTCTAGTGGCTAACTTTGCTACCTCTAGATCACGGGGTCCTGGGTTTGATTCCCGGCCGGGCGGGAATTTTCTCTGCCCGGGGACTGGGTGTTTGTGTTTTCCTCATCATTCCATCTTCATTCGTGGAAGTGTCTCTATTGGACTGTGCACAGATTGGGAATTTTTACGGGCGCTGATGACAGCACAGTTGAGCACCTCACAAACCAAATATCATCATCATCATCATCATCATCATCATCATCATCATCATCTGTAGCACAATCCCTCCAGACCCACAATAAAAACATTAACTTGCGGTGCTCACAGTAAGGTAGCTGCTCCGGTACGTCAGAGACCACAGCCTCAGCTGTCACACAACACCAGTTGGCCACCAGTCAGCACTTTCACCGACAAGCCACCAGACGGCCTCCACGAGGCCCACACGTCACAGCACATGGCACTGGAAGTCTTACGAGTACCAGCAGCCGTCTCCAGGAGGAACCAAGTAACTGTTTCAGAGAAGTTTAAAAATTCTTTATTGTGCGTTTAAATGCATGTAAGGTCTCGACAGCACACGACAAAGTTACGACCATAGTGGGTACCTTTTCTTTGACATATTGACATCCCTTGGGCCCTGATCGGGGCCTATATGCGCTAAGTATGGTGGACAAGGCGACTAGTGTGATGGTGAAAGTTAGTAACCTGGCCGCTACTTCTCGTGGGTCCCGCGCCTCCATTGCTGACCTTCGTTGCCGCTCGTACTCTGCAGTCAACACTGCACTTGGTTCACAACGAAATCCTCATTCACAATCTGTAACGCGACGTATCAGCGTTTCCGATAGAGGGACCGAACACCACCTCTGCCCAAAGTACAATTATTAAATATAGCTGGATCGCTCACTGGCGCTAGTGTAGTGTTCTCATACTAAAGTCGCCATTGGCATGGTGATGCTGTGTTTGCACTTGGTAAAAGATGTCAAATATCTGATAAAACGTTGCAAACACAGTGACTTAAAAGTTGCAGATATCGTTCATAAGGACTCTATATCCTATCAACAGAAATGCTCTTTAGATGGGTTCTGAGTTAGGAACGGTGCCACGTCTTGGTATCAAGCGTATGATGGACCTAATCCAATAAAAAAAGAAAAAAATTAGGTTATGAAAGAAAAAGCTACAATACCTACATGAGAGATGAAACCAGTGGACAGCGAAGGATGGACAAGATAGAGCTATATGCTCCAACAACTACTTTGGTGTATTGTGATTATGACTGCATTTTCGGTAAATTATGAATAAACCTGTGACCTCATAACATTCCCTTTTATTACTGTAATGAATGCGAATAATACAGACTCACAGAGGAAAACAGAACGAATGTTTCCTCATCCACATAATCAGAATCAGTACTTTCAAACTGGATTTCGGACATTCAAACTGGATTATGTTGTAATGGTGTATACTGTTTCTCCTTGGGAAACATTGCTACACAGCAACTCCACGATAGCATGCTTCAAGCCATTGTGTAGTAAAACGGTTTTCTGTTTCCTCTGAAAAATTTACTTTCATGGACATTCGTCCTTTTCCAACTCACCGTCATTGAAGTACAGGTTAGATGAATGAAAAATACGATAAAATTGTAGAAAGGAAGGTAGATAAAATCGTGTCATACAAAAACAGCGACTGAAAGAAAGGCAGATGCGTAGGATGTTCCAGGGATTATTAAACACGAATAAAAAATTAAAAAAATTAGTGAATGAAAACATTATCTTACTATCCGCTTCTTTATAATTTTCAAACAACTAGTGAAAGATGGCCGTGCCTTTCGGGCAGGCCACTGCCGTGGTAATACCCGTCAGGCACCTCCCCTTCCATTTTGTTTCAGTGATTACAATACAATTTTATTCATCTTTGGTGTATCTAAATTTCCCCTGATTGATATTAGTTTGATGGACTTAAAGGGTCAGGGTGAACCAGTGACTGACCTCACAGTACTCGCATGGCTTGAGTACCAGCAGGAGGATTAAACTCGGCTATAGAGAAAGATTTTTGGACGCTGGAGGTGACCATTGCATTAGGGGCAGCTTTAGAACTTTCCCCGAGCAGCAAGCAAGTTCGCGGATTCCTTTGGAGTCACCGAAACGGGCCGTGGCCCTGGCGGGGCCATTCTAGCGGCCTGACTTGTTGCGCTATCGGCGAAGCAAGAGGGTGGGAACGCTGCGGCTGAACGCAAAATGACACTTCTTTACAAACTGGTGGCGCCAGACATCCTTGTGCTGGACTAACTCCGTTATAAGCAAGTAGACGTGGTGTGGAAGTCTGGTATCCTTCCGTGTGCAGGTCCAAGTAAAGTGGCGTCGGGCTGGCGCGCGGCTAATGTGTTTATTACAAGAACAGCGTACCTTGTGAGATGGGAAGACGAATTTCTCCGGATATCACGTCGCGTTTCTTAGATGACGACATGCATCGCCAAAACGGCGCCCACTAAATCGTTTTATGGACCAGGCGCAGCTTGTTTTCACTAGGAAGCTTCCCTCATCTAGTGAAATGCGCCGGGGGTTTGGCTGCAGAACCTCCAGGCATTGTGTGCTGTTTTTCGGTGAACAGAATGTGTACTGCACTGCAGTGATTAGATGAAGAACATTGGGTCTCCTCCTTGCTAGAAAACATGATTGGCACGGTAGCCACTGCTGGGCCATGATAGCTTTAGTCTAGGATATCGGTGGAAATGGCTGTTGTTCAGAAGGTTTAGTGCAAAAAGGGAGAGACGAGGATTTGCTCCTCAACTGTCCTGGAGTACAGTTGCTAGAGCTCTTCCATTTACATCAGTTATTTTTAAAGATGTCTGAACACCCAGGCGAAACTTTATACTTTTGCAAACATGGGACAATCACCAGTGGATGTGGGGTCATCACCCATTGTACGACGCTTCAGCAGCGCCCGGATGCAGTTGACAGCGTCTCGTCTTTCACCGGCTATATTGTTAACGTTGCATAGCTCCGGCAAATTCAGACGCCTATCAATCGTTTTCACAAATATCTATTTTCATAGCAGTCTAGTACTCCCAGTGTCCATTGCATGCTTAATTGTATCTTTACGTCAGAGCATCCACTCAGTCAAACGATACAGCAGAGTATATTTGCCTAGATTGGCATCCTTCCACACACTGAAGCCAGTCTCCTTCACACATAAATTCCAGTTAGGTTCCCAAAGTCTGTTGCCAACCAACCTGAGTTCGTGTTAACGAAATGTTACACAGCTGAAGTTTCTTTTTATATGTTAGTTCTCTCTTGAACGTGATATTAGTTAATAAATCTCTTTATGATACTATAGGCGCTTCTTATTAATTTTCCAACGACACCCATTCTCATTCACTAAGACGTCGTTTACTTTGTTGTGGGTTTGACGTAATTAAATTAATTTTATGTTTAGTTAGCCAACTCAGGGTTGATTCAAACTGGGGCCATTGTTTAATGTCAGATTTCCTTGCGCTATCGATAAGTGTGGCACGTCTTGGGTTTGGTGGTTACGACTTTTTAGTAATTTTGCAGATGGAGGACTGTCCACACCATTGACTACTTTGCATATTGGCGACTTGCATATTGGCGACCCTCCCAGGATCGAATTTTCCCCTCGGTTTCCTGAAATTAACAGTAATCAGTACATATTTACATTCACATGTTTTCTTTTTGTGTTTCAATTCTTTTTTTAGTTCTGTGGTAGTACATAAAGCTGGCATGAGTGTGATTAAAAAATTCTTTCTTACTATGTAACACATTTATTTGTGTTCATGTTTAGGTTTTGTGGGTTCTGTACCACATCCACGAATTTGACAGGTCAGCATTGCTACCTGTGTTGCAAAAAAATTTTTTTTGGGGGTAATTGTGTTTTTTTGTTTAGTATATTTGAGAGTCAGATATTATTAGGTGTTCTTACCCATGCGTAGTTTTTCTGTATTACGTTTTTGTTCTCTTTTTGGGTTATACAAAATAATTTTTTTTCTTCGTCATGAATGCTGATGAGGAGTAAAGTATTAGATTCCTCGTGGCCAAAGTGTAGTAGATTTGGGAAAGACGATGGAACACGCTAATAATGGTGACGTCAACCCTTCTGGTGACGTGTTCGACGGTTTTCCATTGGAGCAGTCAGGCCCAAACACGTATGATAGGCATTCGGTACCGATGGATGATGCGGGATCCGCTCCGTCCGGAACCGCGTGACTGCTACGGTCGCAGGTTCGAATCCTGCCTCGGGCATGGATGTGTGTGATGTCCTTAGGTTAGTTAGGTTTAAGTAGTTCTAAGTTCTAGGGGACTGATGACCACAGATGCTAAGTCCCATAGTGCTCAGAGCCATTTTGATGTGGGATCGGTACAGGGAATTAACAGTGGTGATGAGTCTGATGATGGATGCGACTGTGGACATTTAGACTTTTTAGTCACGAATAGAGATTCGGAAAGGGAGATGGAAAGCAGACACACAATGCGTCACAAATGCAGCAGCATTCGGAAATCACGAGTTGCTTCGCCAGTGGCAAGCACCCATTGTGAACCAGAACCTGATCCAGTCATAGCTCTCCTAGGTGAGCTTGAGAAGCAGATAGATGAATCAGGAAGGAAATGGAACATGAGGTAGAAGAATTATAAAGGAAAGAAAGTAGAAGAGTTTGAAAGAAAACGAAAGCAGAAGGTAGAAGAATTAGAAAGAAAATGTAAGTAGGAGGCATAAGGATTAGAAAGAAAACGAAGGGAGGAGGCAGAAGAATTGGAAAGGAAACGAAGAGCAGAAGAATTGCAACGAATGAGAGAGTGTGAGGCGATAGCATTAAAAGAGCAGATTAGCCAACGCATGGGCAAGTTTGGGACAAAACTTTCTGACGTACGCAAACTCGGGACGGTGGTGAAGAGAGACGCTCGTCTTGCCCTAATAGAGGCGGCAGGTGCGAAGAAGATCGCTCTTGCTGCTGACATCCGAGCAAAACGAGCGAGCTCCATGGCAAACGAAAGTTCCAAAGCCGTGGCGCAGGAACGTAAAACAGTGATCGCCAACGTGAAGAATATTGCCAAAGTAAACGATCGACTAGGTCAACTAAAGGAAAAGTTGCAGACGAAGACTTCGAGACCTTGTGCAACGCAACAGTTACGTAACTGAAACTCAGTGCGACGCAAGCAACGTCTTCTGAGCCGATGGGTAGAAATACGCCGGACACGTTCCCGGAGAATTTTGGTAGATGTGACGGCCAAATCCCCGTGACGGAACCTGACAGATTCTCAATTGCGGGAGTAGTACATGTTGGACCAAAAGCATTTCAAAATTTTAGGGAAAATGGCGGAG
The DNA here is from genome assembly GCF_021461385.2 of Schistocerca piceifrons. NCBI lineage: Eukaryota > Metazoa > Arthropoda > Insecta > Orthoptera > Acrididae > Schistocerca > Schistocerca piceifrons. The sequence goes on from NC_060144.1 coordinate 139,695,380, forward strand.
GCTTACAGCCTAAGATTTGGTTGGGACAATTCACTCGATCGTTACCATCTTCATGGCCCCTCAGTGCGAAGCTGGAATTTATCTGCCCGCATATTGAGGGAACGGCTGCCGAAAAAATGCAGAATGTCCTGGCAAAGTGTAGCACATTCGAAGAGATCGAGGAAGCATTTGTCGCTACCTATTGGCCACACGAAATGCAGGGTGGAGCAAAACTGGAGATTATGATGTGGCCTGAACTTGAATCTTCGAGATACAAATGACCGGTAAAAATGTTCGAGGCGTTATTAAAGCAGTTCTTGGACGCACCCTGCAGCCCGTCGGAAATTATTCGTTTCTGTTTCTCGAAACTCCCCAGGTGCACCAACAGGCACTGGTCGGTAGATGCGGAGACAACAGTCAAAGTTTCAAATCTCTACTCAGCGAGCTGCAATTGATATATGAGCGGCAGAATGTAAGGGATAAACGCAAAAGCAATGATAGCAACAACCAGCAATTGCGTAAGAACAAGTATTGGCGCACTGAGTGCCACGGACCACAGGGAGGGACAGAGGAAAGAGCACCTCAACCCGACCGCGGAAATTTCGGGTATCAGAGCCGAGCAGGGGATAATGTGCGGCACTACGATCGTAGCTGGAGGGGTGGGGGGGGTAGGGGGGGGGGGGCAGGTACAGAACCAGCAAACTTCTGGAAGTTGGCGCGGTACAGACAAGAATCAGTGGGTAGGAGACGAGGTTAAGATTGGTCCACCCAATCCCTCTCACAACACACGTAACCGCCGCCCTCCGCGAAATTGACGCCGTGGGGGCGACTCATAAAACTGTACCAAATTGATTAATAGCAATCAAATGAAACACAATAAAAAAGCTGTAGCAGTACAACGAAATACCTAAAAATTCTTCCTCGAGAGAAGTTTTGAGATCTACAAACGAAAATAGAAGTATGCTCCAAAAATGTACCATACAAGAAAATTACAGTACCGCCGGATAGCGGAGGTGCACAAAGCCCGCAGAAGAAGTAACTAGACAAAGTTAGTGTGAAATATTGGTTCCTGAATTATAAAAATAGTCATTGAGATCCCTTATGAAATCTCCTAGTGTTTGACTAACTCAAAAACCAGCATTCCAAGCAAGGAGTATGATTAATAGCCACACTTGCATAAGCATAATTAACTAAATAGATCTACTAATTACTCAGTTGGCAAATTAACCGGTTAACATTTCAACAATTTAGATGAGCTATACATAAAACTCCTCATGAACCATGGACCTTGCCGTTGGTGGGGAGGCTTGCATGCCTCAACGATACAGATGGCCGTACAGTAGGTGCAACCACAACGGAGGGGTATCTGTTGAGAGGCCAGACAAACGTGTGGTTCCTGAAGAGGGGCAGCAGCCTTTTCAGTAGTTGCAGGGGCAACAGTCTGGATGATTGACTGATCTGGCCTTGTAACACTAACCAAAACGGCCTTGCTGTGCTGGTACTACGAACGGCTGAAAGCAAGGGGAAACTACAGCCGTAATTTTTCGCGAGGGCATGCAGCTTTACTGTATGGAAAATGATGATGGCGTTCTCTTGGGGAAAATATTCCGGAGGTAAAATAATCCCCCATTCGGATCTCCGGGCGGGGACTACTCAAGAGGACTTCGTTATCAGGAGAAAGAAAACTGGCGTTCTACGGATCGGAGCGTAGAATGTCAGATTGTAACAACGCCTCTGTAATATTGTACATATAAGTAATTCTTCGCTTCTGATTTTTCGATAAACTTGTGTAATTGATGTTCTGATTTCATTTATTTTTTGTTTCATGTCATTATGTTAAGAAAACTGTAAATAAGTTTCAAGGTGAAAATTAATGTTGACGTCAAATGTCAAGTAATATTGTAATACAATTGAAATGTAACAAATGTTGAAACTGTTGTAAGATGTTTAAAATTGTAACTGTGCGTCTGGTCCATATGTAGGTAATGTGTTAGGATATGTAGAATGCAAAACCTTGGGTGAATACCCGGTCTGTCAGGGAGCGGTAAAAGGTGGATGGCAGGCGAGCGCGGGAAAATGCGCGCGGGCACTGCACGCTACAACGGGCTCAGTAGTTAGTTGGAGTTTGGCACTGGTTTGAGCAACACCTTCTGGAGCGAGAAGGCTCTCCTGGAAGACGTAGCTTCATAGAGCCTCGGGTATGCCGTTCCATCACCCACACAGCATGGCAAAATTCCATAGGCACTAAATGGAAAAGTATTGCGACGCTAAGAAGAATTAAAGTGCCGATACGTCAAGAGCCATAGGTGTGGTTGTGTGTGCTCTGTGCCTCGTCATCTCGCCACCTGCCAACTGCCGCATCGATACTAGCAAGTTGAAACTTTTAGTACTGTATGCGTATGGATCAGAGAGCGAATTGTGCGATAATAACCTAAATTTTACCAGAACTTTCCCATCATTTAATTATCCTCACAACAAACCTAGACAGGGTCCTTTCCAAATGTTGTGCAAACCGAGTGTCCAGTGTCCCGAAATGAAAATTAAAATTTATGTTAATAATAATTATTAGGCCTACCCCGTGGTCTAGGGGTAGAGTCTTTGATTCATAATCAAAACCGGTCCCGGGTTCGATCCCCGTCACTGCCTAAATTTTGATAAATAATCAGCATTGGCGGCCGAAGACTTCCGGCATAAGAAGTCAGCCTCATTCTGCCAACGGCCTTGTCAAAGAGGGCGGAGGAGCGGTTAGAGGTTCAGAGCACTCTCTTGTCCTAGGGGTGGGAAATTGCCCCTAAAGGCGGAAGAATCAGCAATGATCAACGACATGAGGATGCAGAAGGCAATGGAAACCACTGCATTAAAGACACTTAACGTGTATTCACAGGACATGTGGCCTGTAATTGAAGAAGTGTCATGATGATCTCTCCATTGGCAAGAGATTCCGGAATAGTCCCCCATTCGGATCTCCGGGTGGGGACTGCCAAGGGGGAGGTTACCATGAGTAAAAGATTAAATAATCAACGAAAGGGCAACGTTCTACGAGTCGGGGCGTGGAATGTCAGAAGCTTGAACGTGGTAGGGAAACTAGAAAATCTGAAAAGGGAAATGCAAAGGCTCAATCTAGATATAGTAGGGGTCAGTGAAGTGAAGGAAGACAAGGATTTCTGGTCAGATGAGTATCGGGTAATATCAACAGCAGCAGAAAATGGTATAACAGGTGTAGAATTCGTTATGAATAGGAAGGTAGGGCAGAGGGTGTGTTACTGTGAACAGTTCAGTGACCGGGTTGTTCTAATCAGAATCGACAGCAGACCAACACCGACAACGATAGTTCAGGTATACATGCTGAAGATGAACAGATAGAGAAAGTGTATGAGGATATTGAAAGGGTAATGCAGTATGTAAAGGGAGACGAAAATCTAATAGTCATGGGCGACTTGAATGCAGTTGTAGGGGAAGGAGTAGAAGAAAAGGTTACAGGAGAATATGGGCTTGGGACAAGGAATGAAAGAGGAGAAAGACTAATTGAGTTCTGTAACAAGTTTCAGCTAGTAATAGCGAATACCCTGTTCAAGAATCACAAGAGGAGGAGGTATACTTGGAAAAGGCCGGGAGATACGGGAAGATTTCAATTAGACTACATCATGGTCAGACAGAGATTCCGAAATCAAATACGGGGGTTGTAAGGCGTACCCAGGAGCAGATATAGACTCAGATCACAATATAGTCGTGATGAAGAGTAGGCTGAAGTTCAAGACATTAGTCAGGAAGAATCAATACGCAAAGAAGTGGGATACGGAAGTACTAAGGAATGACGAGATACGTTTGAAGTTCTCTAACGCTATAGATACAGCAATAAGGAATAGCGCAGTAGGCAGTACAGTTGAAGAGGAATGGACATCTCTAAAAAGGGCCATCACAGAAGTTGGGAAGGAAAACATAGGTACAAAGAAGGTAGCTGCGAAGAAACCATGGGTAACAGAAGAAATACTTCAGTTGATTGATGAAAGGAGGAAGTACAAACATGTTCCGGGAAAATCCGGAATACAGAAATACAAGTCGCTGAGGAATGAAATAAATAGGAAGTGCAGGGAAGCTAAGACGAAATGGCTGCAGGAAAAATGTGAAGACATCGAAAAAGATATGATTGTCGGAAGGACAGACTCACTATACAGGAAAGTCAAAACAACCTTTGGTGACATTAAAAGCAACGGTGATAACATTAAGATTGCAACGGGAATGTCACTGTTAAATGCAGAGGAGAGAGCAGATAGGTGGAAAGAATACATTGAAATCCTCTAGATTTGTCTGATGTGATAGAAGAAGAAACAGGAGTCGATTTAGAAGAGATAGGGGATCCAGTATTAGAATCGGAATTTAAAAGAGCTTTGGAGGACTTACGGTCAAATAAGGCAGAAGGGATAGATAACATTTCTAAAATCATTGGGGTAAGTGGCAACAAAACGACTATTCACGTTGGTGTGTAGAATATATGAGTCTGGCGACATACCATCTGACTTTCGGAAAAGCATCATCCACGCAATTCCGAAGACGACAAGAGCTGACAAGTGCGAGAATTATCGCACAATCAGCTTAACAGCTCATGCATCGAAGCTAATTACAAGAGTTATATACAGAAGAATGGAAAAGAAAATTGAGAATCAGTTTGGCTTTAGGAAAAGTAAAGGGACGAGAGAGGCAATTCTGACGTTACGGGTAATAATGGAAGCAAGGCTAAGGAAAAATCAAGACACTTTCATAGGATTTGTCGACCTGGAAAAAGCGTTCGACAATATAAAATGGTGTAAGCTGTTCGAGATTCTGAAAAAAAGTAGGGGTAAGCTATAGGGAGAGACGGGTCATACACAATATGTACAACAACCAAGAGGGAGTAATAAGAGTGGACGATCAAGAACGAAGTGCTCGTATTAAGAAGGGTGTAAGACAAGGCTGTAGCCTTTCGCCCCTTCTCTTCAATCTGTACATCGAGGAAGCAATGATGGAAATAAAAGAAAGGTTCAGGAGTGGAATTAAAATTCAAGGTGAAAGGATATCAGTGATACGATTCGCTGATGACATTACTATCCTGAGTGAAAGTGAAGCAGAATGAAATGATCTGCTGAACGGAATGAGATGTGGTGCTACAGACGAATGTTGAAAATTAGGTGGACAGATAAGGTAAGGAATGAGGAGGTTCTACGCAGAATTGGAGAGGAAAGGAATATGTGGAAAACACTAATAAGGAGAAGGGACAGGATGATAGGACATCTGCTAAGACATGAGGGAATGACTTCCATGGTACTAGAGGGAGCTGTAGAGGGCAAAAACTGTAGAGGAAGACAGAGATTGGATTACGTCAAGCAAATAATTGAGGACGTAGGTTGCAAGTGCTACTCTGAGATGAAGAGGTCAGCACATGAAAGGAATTCGTGGCGGTCCGCATCAAACCAGTCTGCAGACTTATGACCAACAAAAAAAAAAAAAATTATTTGCAGAACTAGCTAAGTTAGAATGGTGTTTAAAGAAATGTTTTGTTAATGAACTAGTAAATGTATAACGAAGGTTTAACGGAGTTTAAATATAACTTTAATATTGATATAGTAATAAAGTTTATTGGTTCGAGACAGATTTAAAGGCATTTAAATGAATAGTAAATAAGATGAAAAGAGTAGTAACTTATATAATGGAAATCTTGAACGCATAATAAATTCAGTAATCATTTTTTTTAAAATACAGTTATCATAACAGTTTCAGGGTCAGCCTCCCCCTCCCCCTCTTGTATTCATTTGAATTCTGAAGTATTCTAAATTGGTTAAAGTCAATATAAAAGACAAAATTTATCAGTATTCTATCTTAATCAAAATTGACATTTTGTGTGTGGCTTGAAAGTGCTATTTCTAGGGTAACCTATGCCCGATTTTAATGAGATTAACAGACAGTATAAAGTTTCTTAGTATACATTATAGTGTAGTGTTATGTATTCATGGTTTTTCTATATCAGCACAGAGTGTGAAACTATCAGTTCAATAGATTTTCTGGTTCTAAAATTCTACTTTATCATGCAGTGTTACTAGTTGTTGTTTTGCATGAATATATACCAACTTGTACAGGGAAAAACTCAGTTAATACCTAATTAGGCTGGCGACCGTATTATTAACAAATTGGGAGCACCATCAGGGCTGCTTTTGGTCCATCTTGACGTGTAATTGCATTTCGAACTTACTTGACGTATCATTGTTATTACAGAGTGGATGTAAGTCTGATTTGCCACCATTCAGGCACACGCGGTCGATAACTATACGAAAATCATTTCTCATAAGGGGAACCCCGCTCACTTACCATAGCACAGGCTTTAACGAGTAATGTGCCCCACAGATTACAAGATCCCTTAAACGGACAGGTAGGTTAGAAAATTTAAAAAGGGAAATGGATAGGTTAAAGTTAGATATAGTTGGAATTAGTGAAATTCGGTGGCAGGAGGAACAAGAGTTTTGGTCAGGTGAATACAGGGTTATAAATGCAAAATCAAATAGGGGTAATGCAGCAGCAGGTTTAATAATGAATAAAAAACAGGAGTGCGGGTAAGCTACTACAAACAGCATAGTGAACGCATTATTGTGGCCAAGATAGACACGAAGCCCACGCTTACTACAGTAGTACAAGTTTATATGCCAACTAGCTCTGCAGATGATGAAGAAATTGAAGAAATGTATGATGAGATAAAAGAAATTGTTCAGGTAGTGAAGGGAGACGAAAATTTAATAGTCATGGGTGACTGGAATTCGAGAGTAGGAAAAGAGAGAGAAGGAAACATAGTAGGTGAATATGGATTGGGGGTAAGAAATGAAAGAGGAAGCCGTCTGGTAGAATTTTGCACAGCGTATAACTTAATCATAGCTAACAATTGGTTCAAGAATCATAAAAGAAGATTGTATACATGAAAGAATCCTGGAAATAGTACAAGGTATCAGATAGATTATATAATGGTAAGACAGAGATTTAGGAACCAGGTTTTAAATTGTAAGACATTTCCAGGGGCAGGTGTGGACTCTGACCATAATCTGGTTGGCTCTGAGCACTATGGGACTTAACTTCTGAGGTCATCAGTCCCCTAGAACGTAGAACTACTTAAACCTAACTAACCTAAGGACATCACACACATCCATGCCCGAGGCAGGATTCGAACCTGCGGCCGTAGCGATCGCGGGGTTCCAGACTGAAGCGCCTACAACCGCTCGGCCACCACGGCCGGCGACCATTATCTATTGGTTATGAACTGTAGATTAAATCTGAAGAAACTGCCAAAGGTGGGAATTTAAGAAGATGGGACCTGGACAATCTGACTAAACCCGAGGTTGTACAGAGCTTCAGGGAGAGCATAAGGGAATAATTGACAGGAATTGGGGGAAGAAATACAGTAGAAGAAGAATGGGTAGCTTTGAGGCATGAAGTACTGAAGGCAGCAGAGGATCAAGTACGTAAAAAGACGAGGGCTAGTAGAAATCCTTGGGTAACAGAAGAAATATTGAATTTAACTGATAATAGGAGAAAATATAAAAATGCAGTAAATGAAGCAGGCAAAAAGGAATACAGACGTCTCAAAAATGAGAGCGACAGGAAGTGCAAAATGGCTAAGCAGGGATGGCTTGAGGACAAATGTAGTGATGTAGAGGCTTATCTAACTAGGGGTAAGATAGATACTGCCTACAGGAAAATTAGAGAGACCTTTGGAGAAATAGAACCACTTGTATGAATATCAAGAGCTCAGATGGAAACCCAGTTCTGGCCGGCCGGAGTGGCCGAGCGGTTAAAGGCGCTACAGTCCGGAACCGCACGACCGCTACGGTCGCAGGTTCGAATCCTGCCTCGGGCATGGATGTGTGTGATGTCCTTAGGTTAGTTAAGTTTAAGTAGTTCTAAGTTCTAGGGGACTTATGACCACAGCAGTTGAGTCCCATAGTGCTCAGAGCCACTTGAACCATTTTTGAAACCCACTTCTAAGCAAAGAAGGGAAAGCCGAAAGCTGGAAGGAGTAGATAGAGGGTCTATACAAGGGCGATGTACTTGAGGACAATATTATGGAAATGGAAGAGGATGTTGATGAAGATGAAATGGGTGATACGGTAGAGCACTGAAAGACCTGAGTCGAAACAAGGCCCTGGGAGTAGACAACATTCCATTAGAACTACTGATAGCCTTGGGAGAGCCAGTTCTGACAAAACTATACTATCTGGTGAGCAAGATGTAAGAGACAAGCGAAATACCCTCAGATTTCAAGAATAATAATAATTCCAATCCCAAAGAAAGCAGGTGTTGACAGATGTGAAAATTACCGAACTATCAGTTTAATACGTCACAGCTGCAAAATACTAACGCGAATTCTTTACAGACGAATGGAAAAACTGGTAGAAGCCGACCTCGGGGAAGATCAGTTTGGATTCCGTAGAAATATTGAACACGTGAGGCAATACTGACCTTACGACTTACCTTAGAAGAAAGATTAAGGAAAGGCAAACCTATGTTTCTAGTATTTGTAGACTTAGGGAAAGCTTTTGACAATGTTGACTGGAATACTCTCTTTCAAATTTTAAAGGTGGCAGGGGTAAAATATAGGAAGCGAAAGGCTATTTACAATTTGTACAGAAACCAGATGGCAGTTATAAGAGTCGAGGGGCATGAAAGGGAAGCAGTGGTTGGGAAGGGAGTGAGACAGGGCTGTAGCCTCTCCCCGATGTTATTCAGTCTGTATATTGAGCAAGCAGTAAAGGAACCAAAAGAAAAATTCGGAATAGGTATTAAAATCCATGTGGAAGAAATAAAAACTTCGCGGTTCGCCGATGACATTGTAATTCTGCCAGAGACAGCAAAGGACTTGGAAGAGCAGTTGAACGGAATAGGCAGTATCTTGAAAGGATGATATACGATGAACATCAGCAAAAGCAAAACGAGGATAATGGAATGTAGTCGAATTAAGTCGGGTGATGCTGAGGGAATTAGATTAGGAAATGAGACATTTAAAGTAGTAAAAGAGTTTTGCTATTTGGGGAGCAAAATAACTGATGATGGTCGAAGTAGAGAGGATATAAAATGTAGACTGGCAATGGCAAGGAAAGCATTTCTGAAATAGAGAAATTTGTTAACATCGAGTGTTGATTTAAGTGTGAGGTAGTCGTTTCTGAAAGTATTTGTATGGAGTGTAGCCATGTATGGAAGTGAAACGTCGACGGTAAATAGTTTAGACAAGAAGAGAATAGAAGCTTTCGAAATATGGTGCTACAGAAGAATGCTGAAGATTAGATGGGTAGATCACATAACTAATGAGGAGGTATTGAATAGAATTGGGGAGAAAAGGAGTTTGTGGCCCAACTTGACTAGAAGAAGGGATCGGTTGGTAGGACATGTTCTGAGGCATTAAGGCATCGCCAATTTAGTACTGGAGGGCAGCATGGAGGGTAAAAATCGTAGAGGGAGACCAAGAGATGAATACACTAAGCAGATTCAGAAGGACATAGGTTGCAGTAAGTACTGGGAGATGAAGAAGCTTGCACAGGACAGAGTAGCATGGAGAGCTGCATCAAAGCAGTCTGAGGAGTGAAGACCACCACCACCACAACAACAACACACAAAAAAGTAATTTATAAGGAGTTCTGTAGCAAGCCCGCAGTGATTAAGACACAAATAAATACGCTTGTGTGCTATAAAAGCAGCGCACTGGCAAGGCGTAGTGGGCTTAGAAAGATTAAGTGGTGCAGGACAACCTGAACGAGGCTTGCCGTTTGGTCGGGCCTGGACTTGTCTCCACTTTCGGAAACTGCGCCTACTGCATCAGCCAGGCAGATTTCACTCAAGTCCCACCAAAAGGAACACAAATAGTAACCTCATTAACAGAGAAATACAGTATTTAGAACACGAACTGGACCAGGCCTCTACAGACCAAACGCCGCGATACGACAGTCGAAATTGCAGCAACAAGAGAAACAAGTAAATAATTTTTCAGTGGGTTAACTGAGACAAATGAGCGAAACTTGTAAGGCTACCTAAGATCTAAATACAGTTACCGAGCAAAAAGTTAGACTGCCAATGACAAGTTGTACCAAATTCGCGCCACGTGACCAACATGCAGAGCGGAACACTAAACCCTAAGCTAACGAGTTCGGTTGGCTGTCCAGCCTCTGACTAACGGCAGATAGAACATAACTTTTGAATAACATTAGAGCTATGTATAATATAGTAGCAATAAACGCAAAATGAAGCCCTCATCAAGAGAGGCTTAGTAATTAAGATTAAGAGCCCCACCGTTACAGACAATAAGAAAAACACAAACTTGGAAGTATAAACACCCAGTACAACAATTGATGAAATGTGCGCTCCAGTAATTGTACATGCAGGACGTGGCACATGAAATGAACCCACTTAAACTACAAATGCGTGCCGCCACAAATCCGACGCCTTACAGCAAATAACACTTACAAGGGAACCTCCACATCGCACCCCCCTCAGATTTAGTTATAAGTTGGCACAGTGGATGGGCCTTGAAAAACTAAGCACAGATCAATCGAGAAAACAGGAAGAAGTTGTGTGGAACTATGAAAAAATAAGCAAAATATACAAACTGAGTAGTCCATGTACCAGATATGCAACATCAAGGTGGACTTCAGCTCAGGAGCGCCGTGGTCCCGTGGTTAGCGTGAGTAGCTGTGGTATAAGAGGTCCTCGGTTCAAATCGTCCCTCGGCTGAAAAATTTTCCTTCTTCATTTTCGCAAAGTTATGATCTGTCCGTTCGTTCAGTGACGTCTCTTTTCACTGTAATAAGCTTAATGTCTTGTGTTTTTCGACCGCACCGCAAAACCGTGCGGTTAGTTGATGAAAGGACGTGCCTCTCCAATGGGAACCGAAAACATTTGATCGCAAGGTCATAGGTCAACCGATTCCTCCACAGGAAAACACGTCTGATATATTCTATACGACACTGGTGACGGCATATGCGTCACATGACAGGAATCTGTTGTCGACCCACCTAACTTGTACACTTGGCGAATGGGTAAAAAAATTCTTCTACCTTGCCCGATTTAGGTTTTCTTGTGGATGTGATAATCACTTCCAAAAAAGTGATCAAAACACAAGCGTTTGTCACATAAACTGAAAATAAAAAGTTAAACTTTTTAACTGAGGGAAGGCTTGAACCAAGGATCTCTTAATCCGCACCTGTTCACGCTAACCACGGGACCACGGCACTCTGGCTGTTGCTTTTTCCATGTTGTTGCCTATCTTGCGCATGGTCTACTCAGGTTGTATATTTTGCTTATTTTTTCATAGTTCCACACAAGTTCTTCCTGTTTTCTCGATTGATCTGTGTTCAGTTTTTCAAGGCCTATCCACTGTGCCAACTTCTAACTAAATCTGAGGGGGGTGCGATGGGGAGGTTCCCTTGTTAGATTGGAGCATTGAATAAAGAAATAGTAAGTGATTTTCTAGAAGAGTACACATAACGTTCGTGCCTAGAGACAGCAGCGGGATCCTAGTGTCGCTGCTAGGCTCAGAGCCGGTGACTGTTAACTGCCGAACTTGTACTAGCCATTAACTGCCAGCACAGTGCTCGCGTCGCCGCCTGGTTCGAACTCGGCAGTCTCACACAGAGCGAACTGTTCCAACTTTTCTGTGTCACTGTCACTGACCTCCCGCCTCGGATGACCACGCGAGCCACGCCCTCCTAAGGCCAAGATGTTCTTCCACAGACCGTGGAACGACCTATCGATTGCGAGAAGGTTTAGGTATGTTGTAAGTTTGTTTACATGGCGTTGAATCGCCCTTCTTACCGTCTTATGGGTATGATCTTTTAACGATGTATCAGTATATTCGTAATGTTTGTCATATGACTTACATTGTTAGGACTGGTGTCTGTTTTTGGATTTTAATGTCGACTGCATGTTTTGTATCTTGTTCAGATGCACACTAGAGGATGTGCTTTGATATCATAATACCGGTCGTGTTCCTATAAATACTCACATACAGATGGAAGCGGATTATTTGTCAAATGTGAATTACTTAGACTACGATCAATTAGGCTTTAGGGAAGATAAAAGCAGCACAGAAGCAGTTCTGACGTTGTGGCTGATATCGGAAGCGAGACTAAAGAAAAATCAAAACACGTTCTTTGGATTTGTCGACCTGCATGCGGCAATTTAAAATACTGCAAGACGTTGGAAATTCTGAAAAAATGGGGTAAGGTATAGTGAAGGACGGGTACCACGCAATATGTGCAAGAACATAGAAGGAACAATAACAGTGGAAGACCAAGAGCGAAGTGCTCGGATTAAAAACGGTGTTAAGTTGGAATGTATTCTTACGCCTTTGCTTTTTAATCTATACATCGAAGAAGCATTGAGGGAAAAGAATGGGATTATAATTCAAGGTGAATAGGATATCAGTGATAAGGTTCGCTGACGAAATCGCTTTCCTTAGTGAAAATGTACACTACTGGCCATTAAAATTGTTACACCACGTAGATGACGTGCTACAGACGCGAAATTTAACCGACAGGAAGAAGGTGCTGTGATATGCATATGATTACCTTTTTAAGAGCATTCACACAAGGTTAGCGACGGTGGCGACACCTACAACGTGCCGACATGAGGAAAGTTTCCAACCGATTTCTCATACACAAACAACAGGTGACCGGCGTTGCCTGGTGAAACGTCGTTGTGATGCCTCGTGTAAGGGGGAGAAATGTGTTCCATCACGTTTCCAACTTTGATAAAGGACGGATTGTGCCCTATCGCGATTGTGGTTTATCGTATCGCGAAATTGCTGCTCGCGTTGGTCGAGATCCAATGACTGTTAGCAGAATATGGAATCGGTGGGTTCAGGAGAGTAATACGGAACGCCATGCTGTATCCCAACGGCCTCGTATCACTAGCAGTCGAGATGACAGGCATCTTATCTGCATGGCTGTGACGGATCGTGCAGCCACGTCTCGATCCCTGAGTCAACAGATGGGGACGTTTGCAAGACAACAACCATCTGCACGAACAGTTCGACGACGTTTGCAGCAGCATGGACTATCAGCTCGGAGACCATGGCAGCGGTTACCCTTGACGCTGCATCACAGACAGGAGCGCCTTCGATGGTGTACTCAACGACGAACCTGGGTGCACGAATGGCAAAACATCATTTTGTTCGGATGAATCCAGGTTCTGTTTACAGCATCATGATGGTCGCATCCGTGTTTGGCGACATCGCGGTGAACGCACATTGGAAGCGTGTATTCGTCATCGCCATACTGGCGCATCACCCGGCGTGATGGTATGGGGTGCCATTGGTTACACGTCTCGGTCACCTCTTGCTCGCATTGACGGCACTTTGAACAGTGGACGTAACATTTCAGGTGTGTTACGACCCGTGCCTCTACCCTTCAAATGGTTCAAATGGCTCTGAGCACTATGCGACTTTACTTCTGAGGTCATCAGTCGCCTAGAACTTAGAACTAATTAAACCTAACTAACCTAAGGACATCACACACATCCATGCCCGAGGCAGGATTCGAAGCTGCGACCGTAGCAGTCGCGCTGTTCCGGACTACAGCGCCTAGAACCACATGGCCATCGCGGCCGGCAAGGTATAGTGAGAGACGGATAACACACAATGTCTACAAGAACATAGAAGGAACAATAACAGTGGAAGACCAAGAACGAAGTGCTCTGGTTAAAAAGGGTGTTAAGTTGGAATGTAGTCTTACGCCTTTGCTGTTTATACATCGAAGAAGCATTGAGGGAGAAGAATGGGATTAAAATTCAGGGTGAAAGGATATCAGTGATAAGGTTTGCTGATAACATCGCTTTCCTTAGAGAAAGTATGGAAGAGTGTGTTGAACGGAATGAAGAGTTTAATGAGTACAGTATATGAATTGAGAGTAAATCGAGGGAAGACGGCCGCGCGGGATTAGCCGAGCGGTCTCAGGCGCTGCAGTCATGGACTGTGCGGCTGGTCTCGGCGGAGGTTCGAGTCCTCCCTCGGGCATGGGTGTGTGTGTGTGTTTGTCCTTAGGATAATTTAGGTTAAGTAGTGTGATGACCTTAGCAGTTATGTCCCATAAGATTTCAGACACATTTGAAAAATTTTTTTTTGAAGGAAGACGAATTAATGGGAAGTAGCAGAAATCAAAACGGCGAGAAACTTAACATAATGACTGGTGATAACGAAGTAGACAAGAAATTCTGATACCTAGGCAGCAAAATAACCCATTATCGACAGAAGAAAGAGGACATATAAAGCAGACTAGCACTGACAAAAAGGGCATTCATGGCCAAGATAAGTCTGCTAGTATCAGACTTCATTTAAGGAGGAATTTTCTGAGAATTTACGCTTGGAGCACAGCACTGTGTGGCAGTGAGACAGGGACATGGGTTGTGAGGAAAACGGAACTGAAGAGAATGGAAGCCTTTGAACTGTAGTGCTACTGAAGAGCGTTGAAGATTAGGTGGACTGGTAAGGTAAGCAATGAGCAGGTTCCCCGCAGAATTGGCGAGGAAACATACCGGTTACCCACAAAACAAACCTATTACGAGGGCATTTCGAAAGGTAAAGATACAATGACTCGCAGTCCTTAAATAGTACATTTAGTTAGAAAACGTCAGTTACATTTTATTTACTGGATTATTTGTTATTTTTCGACATAATCACCCCCGTTATTCAAACATTTGTTAAGTCGGTGCACAAGCTTTTGTATCCCACAGTCATAGAAGGTTGCCGCCTGTTGTCGGAACCACATTTCAACTTCATCTTTGGTCTCTTCATCGTCGTGGAATGACATGGAAGTCGGTGGGCGCAGGGTCCGGGCAGTGGCGGATGGTCCAATACGTCCCATTTGAATTGTTTGAATAGTGATTTGGTTACGAGCGCTGTGTGAGGCCGAGCGTTGTCATGAAGCAAACGGACTCCACTTGTCAGCATTCCCCTGCGTTTCTTTTGAATTGCCCTTCGAAGACATTTCAAAGTCTGGCAATATGCAGCAGCATTAATTGTCGTTCCAGGAGGCATAAAATCCAACAGAAGAATGCCTTGTCTGTCGCAAAAAACAGAAGCCATGATTTTCTTTGCTGAAATCGAAGTTTTGCATTTCTTGGCTTTTGGTGAATTCGAATGGCTCCATTGCATTGATTTTTGCTTGGTTTCAGGTGTATGGTGATGAACCCACGTCTCATCACCTGTCACAAAGTGATCAAGCCGGCCGTGGTGGCCGAGCGGATCTAGGCGCTACAGTCCGGAACCGCGCGACTGCTACGGTCGCAGGTTCGAATCGTGCCTCGGGCATGGATGTGTGT
This sequence comes from Schistocerca piceifrons, assembly GCF_021461385.2. Classification (NCBI taxonomy): domain Eukaryota; kingdom Metazoa; phylum Arthropoda; class Insecta; order Orthoptera; family Acrididae; genus Schistocerca; species Schistocerca piceifrons. The sequence continues at coordinate 139,710,680 of NC_060144.1, forward strand.
GATGTCCTTAGATTAGTTAGGTTTAAGTAGTTCTAAGTTGTAGGGGACTGATGACCAAAGATGTTAAGTCCCATAGTGCTCAGAGCCATTTGAACCATTTTTGAAAACAATGTGATCAAGGAACTCATCACCTGCTTCAGCATAGCGTGTGAGGAACTCGAGTGCAAAGCCAATCCTTTTCTGTTTGTGTTCCTCCGTTAACAGTTTTGGAACCCAGCGTGCACACAATTTCCTGTACCCTAACTTGACAGTCACAACGTCATAAAAAGTTGTCGTTGACATGTCCGGTATAATCTGATGCAATTCGTTCAATGTGAGACATCTATTCGGGCAAGCTGCTTCCTCCGTTCTCCGAAGAAGGGCATCAGAGATCAGAGACGGCCGACCTGTTCTTTGTTCATCATTAACATCGGTCCTACCTTCAGAGAAATGACGACACCATTTCGTTACATTTTGTCGATTCGTAATGTTCCTATAAAGAGAAACAATTTCTTTGTGAATATCCGCTGGTCGCTGACCTTTTGCATGAAGAAAACGTATGACGAAGCGCACTTCGCATTGGCGGGATTCTGAATCGGCGCAGCCATTTTAAACACGACCTACTCCAACCAGAAGGAACGTTCAACTGCCGAACGACCGCGAGGAGAAAGCTAACGGTTCAAGGTTAACACCAGTGTTGCCAACTTGCACGCCAAAACTCTTCCGTTTCTCTGGCGTGCGGTGTATCTTTACTTTCCGAAATACCCTCGTATTTTGATACCATTTCATGTCGTGGCACCCATCAACCCATTCACTTAATTTCAATGCTTTCCTTCCATTCCATGTAGAATTTGCTCCTTAAATGTCTCTCGGCTAACGCAGGTGGAATCTTGCGCTAAGGTAACCGCAGCTATGCAGCTATATGTAAATGTTTGCGCAGGAATAAGGGCTACTCTTCCTGGAATTTGTGGAGGGGGGGGGGCGGTATACTTTAAAGTACATCCTTTCTCTTTCCCTCCTCTTTTCAACTTCTTTTTTTTCTCTTCAGACAGAGAGCGGGAGGGGAGAGAAAGAATCCTTTGAAATAGTGAGCCGGCCGGCGCTTACGGTAATCCGCGCCCCGGCGCCTTTGTACGGCGGCGGCCTGCCTTTGTCTCGGAGGGCGGCGCGGCGCCTTCCGCCGGCGGGAAGGCGGCTGGAGGCGCGAGGGCCAGGCTTCGGCTGGTGCAGAACTCGCGTTTAACAAGGCACCGGCCTCGCGGGAGCCGTTCTCACCCCGTGCCGCCTCGCGCTTAACGAAGTCTGCGGCGAGATAAGCCGCGCTAGCGGGCTGGCTGCCGGCCGTCTTTCTGGCGGAGGGCGCAGCCAGCGAACCGAACGCCGCATCGCTGCCTCCTGCCGATGCTGTCTCGTCTGACGGCCTAGACCCCGCGTCCCGGCATGCAAAGTAGTTTTCGCCCCGCATCTCTCTCCTGCGAGCGCGGGAAGAAAAAAAAAGAAAAATTCGTTTCGCGCAAGTGTGCTAAAATACGAGCGCACCCTCTCCGGCGTGAGCGTACTCTACCCGCGCAAGTGTTCCCCTCCTCGAAGAAGCGCGCGTCTCGGAGATGAGACGATCGCGGTTAACCGAAAGATTTTTCTAGCTTCATCGTCAGCGCCTTGGTTGATGAAACATGGGGGAGGCGGGGAAGAAGTAAACACCGAAACACCGATGTTGCTATTTCATGTGCCCCGTGTAAGATAAGGCAACGCAGAGAGGTCCTCCATCTCTGGGATCATGCTGGTGTTTTCAAAATACCGGGTGATCAAAAAGACAGTATAAATTTTAAAATTTAATGTGGTGTGCGTACTGTAGGACCTTCAGAACACGCATTATCAGATTATTTCACTTGTCGCTCTAATGAAGCAGGCGAGTGTCAGCAATGTGTCTCATGGTCTTATCGTGGCGTGTTTATCTTCTGCTGTTAGGTCAGACGATAGAAATGCCACTTGCATGCTTAGAGTAGCATATTGACAGTGACCAACTATAAACAGAACTTGATTAACTTTCACACACATTTATTAAAATAATAAAAAGCACAAAAATTACTTATCTTGGTTCTGGATGCTATTTACAGTTAACAATCTGAAGTTCATTTGGTATTAGTACGTTAATCTTATTCTCACATATATCTCTGATACTTGACTAAAGTGTCTATACATTTACCTTCATGGCTATGTACAGGAATATGGTAATCTTATTAGGCGCAGACTGAAACTTGACTGTGGTCTGGTACAGACAAATGTAGGACTCGTACAGACTGCTGCAGACAAACGCAGACTGACTAATCGGAGGTCTGTACTCTCGTTATAATACCTCGCGCGTTCATGTATCACTGCGCGAGTGTGATGCGGAAGGAGAAAAGGTTCTACGTTAGCAGCAGTCTCATTGGCTGCGTTACATATTAATACGCGGATCGGCGGAAGCAGAATTTGGTCCGTCTCTATGGCAGCACCATCTCGTAGAGCGGAGACGGACGAGCGCTGGGCCTGCGCTGTTGTGCTTAGCGGGGCGCGCTGTAGTGGGAAAGTTGTGTACGCGCTGACTACGCGGAACTATGTACACAACACTTAATAAACTACCGAGTAATGTAGATAGAGAGGTAAAAATTGACACACATGCTTGGAATGCCATGGTTTTTTTTCGAACAAAAAAAAAGCCAAAGTATTGCTAGACGTGTGAAAGATCTCTTGCGTGTGTCGTTTGCTGATGATCGTGTGCTCAGCCGCGACATTCTTCATGCTTGGCCTCCCAGGTCTCCAGAGATCAGTCAGTGCGATTACTGGCTTTGGGGTTACCTGAAGTCACAAGTATATCGTGATCGACCGACATTTCTAGGGATGCCGAAAGGCAAATCCGACGCCAATGCCTCACCATAACTCCGGAAATGCTTTACTGTGGTGTTCACAACATTATTCCTCGACTACAGTTATTGTTCAGGAATGATGGTGGACATATTGAGCATTTCCTGTAAAGAACATCATCTATGCTTTGTCTTATTTTGTTATGCTAATTATTGCTATTCTGATCAGATGAACCGCCATCTGTCGGACATTTTTTGAACTTTTGTATTTTTTTCGTTCTAATAAAACCCCATGACATTCCAAGCATGTGTGTCAATTTGTACGTCTCTACCTACTTTATTCCATGATTTATTCAGTTTTCAAATATATACTGACTTCTTGATCGACCGGTACATACCAAAACTCTATGCCAGTGTTCCAGGTAATCGATACGTAGCCTCGCAGCAAATGTTTCCAAATGAGTGGTCACATATGTCACAAACCACAACGTATCGTAGAGTTTAAAAGATAAAATATTCTCCGCTATCAACAGTGTACGAGGGCCGGCTCCAGGCATCCTGCCGCCCTGTGCGAAAACGTCAAGCGCCATCCATGACGTCTTATTTTCAATAATCATAGTTGCTCACACGTTTTTCTGACGAGAATACGTCTTTAAGACAAAAAAAGATATGGGTCATCAATCAGTAAGGCAGAAGTGAAATGCAAGTCTGCAGGCTTTCGTGGCTGTTGCCACTGAAGTTAAAATCTTCTGGGTTATTAGGGCGCGTCATGTTCCTTCTAAAATGTTGACGTTTCGACCCCTCTGCTGGGATCTTCCTCAGGATCTTTTGGTGTCCAATACTGCTAGAACACTAGCACTCTCAGGATCTCTTGGTGTCCACTACTGCTAGAACACTAGTGTTGACTTCAGGTAACGGAATACATGGAAGTCGGTGGGCGCAGGGTCCGGGCTGTATGGCGGATGGTCCACTAGTGTTCTAGCAGTAGTAGACACCAAAAGATCCTGAGGAAGATCCTAACAGAGGGGTCGAAACGTCGAACATTTTAGAAGAAACATGACGCGGCCTAATAACCCAGAAGATCTTTACTTCAGAAGTGAAATGTTTATAGTGTAACAGATTTTCAGTTTTAATTCCAAAATTTAGTTCCTCAACCAAAATTGTTTCTCTCAAGGGATATACACTGAAGTGACAAAACTCATGGAACAGCGATATCAACATTTTCAGAAGGCGGTAGCATCGGGTACATAAGGTAAAAAACGTTAGTGCACTGTCGGAGCTGTCATTTGTACTCAAGTGATTTGTATGAAAAAGTGTCCGACGTCATTATGACCGGGAATTAACAGACATTGAACGCGGAATGGTAGTTGGAGCTAGATTCAAGGGACATTCCATTTCGGAAATCGTTAGGAAATTCATTACATTCGGAAAACAACAGCGTCAACAATATCACGAGAATACCAACTGACAGGAATTATCTCTCACCACAGACAACGCAGTGGCCAACGGCCTTCACTTAATGACCAGGACCAGAGGCATCTGTGTAGAGTTGTCAGTTCTAACAAACAAGCAACACTGTGTGAAATAATCTCAGAAATCCATGTGGGACGTTAGACAAATGTATCCGGTAGAACAGTGCGGCGAAACTTCGCATTAATGGGCCATGGCAGTAGATGATCGATGAGAGTGCCTGTGCTAATAGCACGACATCGCCTGCAGTGGATCTCCTGGGTTCGTGACCATATCAGTTGGACCCTAGACGACATGAAAACCATGGCCTGCTGAGATGAATCCCGATTTCGATTGGTAAGAGCTGATGGTAGAACTTGATTAAGACGCAGATCCCACGAAGCCATTGATCCAAGTTGTCGACCAGACACTGCGCAAGCTGGTGGTGACTCCATAATGGTGCGGGCTGTGTGCACGTGGAATGGACTTGGTCCTCTGGTCAAACTGAACCGATCATTTACTGGAAATGATAGTGTTCAGCTAGTTGGAGACCATTAGCAGCCATTCATGGACTTCACATTTCCAAACAACATGTCGCCGGGCCATAATTGTTTGCGATTGGTATTCGAGCAAATTATCTGGCCATCCAGATCGCTCGACACGAATCCTATCCAACATTTATGGGACATAATCGAGACATCAGTTCGTGCACAAAATCCTGCACCGGCAACACTATCCCAGTTATGGACGACTATAGTGGCAGAATGGATAAACATTTCTGCATGGGTCTTCCACAACAATTTGTCGAGTCCGTGCAACGTCGAGTGGTTGTACTACGCGCGCCAAAAGGAGGTCCGACATGATATTAGGAGGTATACTATGACATTTGTCTTGTCAGTGTGCAACAAACGTATGTTCACTTTGTTCCCCCAAGCAGAGGGGACGTGCAGTGCGAAGAGAGGAGCACATGACTGCAGCGGGGAGTGTTAAAAGCGGGGAGTGTTAAAAGCGGGGAGTGTTAAAAGCGGGGAGTTTTAAAAGCGGGGAGCAGAGGCCAGTAGAGTTCTCCCAGTTCATGCAAAGTTCACGGTTCGCTCTTCGAACCAATTGCCTGCTGTGGTATAAACGACGTGCTGGATAGATAGGTTTCGTGAAAGTGCGTAAGCAGGTGACATTTGGCAACCTAGTTCTTCGTCACACAAAATAAGTATAGGCTCGTCCTACAACAAATGTTTATTAAGAAAATTAATAAAAAAGCACGACCTACATTCATAAATAAAAAGTAAAATTAATGATAAACGTAGGTTTACACACTTACCTTACATTGCATATATTTTTCTTGCCTTAGCATCAGTAAACTCCTGTACGACTTCACTGAAATCCAAACATTCAACTAACTCACGTTCACTCGACACAGCCGGCCGGAGGGGCTGAGCGGTTCTAGGCCTCGGGCATGGATGTGTGTGATGTACTTAGGTTAGCTAGGTTTAATTAGTTCTAGGTTACTGATGACCTCAGATGTTGAGCCCCATAGTGCTCAGAGCCATTTGAACCACTCGACACGTTGTTGATCTCAGATGCGCTTTAATCAATTCAAGCTTCGAAAAACTTATTTCTCCATTTGACACTGTCGCCGATTCTTAAGGGTATGCATACTTTGGGTGCAAAGCCATACGCTTGTATGAGTTTCACAGTTTCAGTTGCTGTGCTACCAGGCCTTACAAACACTGAAACTAATTTAAGTTTATCTTTAAAATAGACAAGACTGATGCCCGCAGTCTGTCGATGATGAAAAGTGTTGCCGTGTTTGTGACAATGCCGCTTAGAACATGAGGTGACATGAAACTTCCTGGCAGATTAAAACTGTGTGCCCGACCGAGACTCGAACTCGGGACCTTTGCCTTTCGCGGGCAACACTCCGCTGCAGAGTGAAAATCTCATTCTGGAAACATCCCCCAGGCTGTGGCTAAGCCATGTCTCCGCAGTATCCTTTCTTTCAGGAGTGCTAGTTCTGCGAGGTTCGCAGGAGAGCTTCTGTAAAGTTTGGAAGGTAGGAGACGGATACTGGCAGAAGTAAAGCTGTGAGTACCGGGCGTGAGTCGTGCTTCGCTAGCTCAGATGGTAGAGCACTTGCCCGCGAAGGGCAAAGGTCCCGAGTTCGAGTCTCGGTCGGGCACACAGTTTTAATCTGCCAGGAAGTTTGATATCAGCGCACACTCCGCTGCAGAGTGAAAATCTCATTCTATGAGGTGACATGTCTTTCATTTTACTAATGTCGTACAAAGAATCAAAAAGCTCTGATGAAATTTCTTACTCAGAGTACGCATTATAGCCGGCCGGAGTGGCCGTGTGGTTCTAGGCGCTACAGTCTGGAGCGGAGCGACCGCTACGGTCGCAGGTTCGAATCCTGCCTCGGGCATGGATGTGTGTGATGTCCTTAGGTTAGTTAGGTTTATTTAGTTCTAAGTTCTAGGCGACTGATGACCTCAGAAGTTAAGTGGCATAGTGCTCAGAGCCATTTGAGCCACTACGCATTATAATACCCACTACTTTAAGGTAAATATCTGTTGTGTACAACATTTCTGAAACTTCAGTTTTCTCATCTGTGTTACATCATCCGGTACTTCGCGAATGTGTGTGATGTTGAGATTTTTCTCTAGCGATCAGAGGTTTACCACTGATGTTGTCTGCGGATGTATACATAGTTACCATAATTCCCACCTACAAGTAAAACGCTGCACTCGAATGTATTGCAGTAGTTTCACTGGCAGGGACGTATTGGAGACGTCTTTGTAACAGCAGAGTGAACATCCATTGTGCCACAGAGGATAGGTGTGACCAATCATTGGGTCCGCATCACAGTGTTTACGTGCAGAAGGCTTGCCACTCAGGGTAGCTACTCTACGTGTGTACTGATGTATTAAGGACATGAAATCGATTCCATTTCGTAGGTAGTGATGAGGAATTGCGCCGTACAGGCTGTCCACGTTCGACAGCTGCGCAGGATGATAGACTTCTGAGTGCAAGAAACCGTGGGCTGAGTGGTCCAGAACTGGATATGGCGTTCAGAGAGGCTACAGGACATTATGTATCGCCTCAAACTCTTAGAATAAGCTTATCTGTAGCGAATCTGTATTCCAGACGATCGTGGTGAGCGACACGCCGTATTCCACAACACCATGGGCCTTATTACAGAAGGGCAAGTAATCATACACAATGGACGATCAAGGACTGGCAAGGTATCCAGGATCTGTTTGTTCCCTGACAATCGCAGACAACGTGTTTGGAGGTAACCTGATAGTACTGAACGCCTCGAAAACTCTGTCCAGCATGGACAACTGGGTAATATTCTGGTGTGGCATTATTCTTTTCGTGATAATTGCCGGCAGTCTCACTGTTCTACAGTACAGGGAAGAGACTCTGCAACCAAAAGTGGGATCGCACTGCTTACATTCATCTCGATGAATGACAAATCATCAGCTCGCTAGGACCAACGGACTGGAGTGGCCTACCCATTCCTAGGACATAAATCCAATGGAGCATGTGTGAAGTCGGCTGAAGCAAATTGCTTTTGGATGTGGACAAGAACAAAGTCCTCTGCGCAACTTACACGGAATCGCCATCGGAAAACGAGATAATTTGGACCTGGACTGGCTTGATAATCTTATTGATGGTATGCCGCGATGGATTCAAGCCTGCATCCGAGCAGTATGACGTTCCAATACGTAGCGACGTTGCTTTGGAGTAGTGTAAGAAGTAGACCCCCCCGCATCATAGGAAACAGACGATTTTATCGATACACAAATCATTTCTTTTTCTGTATTTTACTTTTTTCTTTGGTTTTCTGTACAGTTGTAAATTTAAACGAAAATGGATGATTCCAGGGACCTTTTCAAGTCTCAGACATTCGTGCTGTGCATATACAGGGGGGAAGGCAAGAATGAAAATTTGTGCCAAGGCCGGGGTTCGAAATTTGGAAATTTGTGGTAAGGTCGTATGGGACCAAACTGGTGAGGGCATCGGTCCCTAAGCTTCCACACTACTTAATTTGACTTAAGCTAACTTATGCTAAGGACGACACACACACACACACACACACACACACACACACACACCAATGGCCGAGGGATGACTCGAACCTCCGACGGGGGAAGCCACGCCGACCGTGATAAGACGCCCTTAGACCGCGCCGCTACTCCGCGCGGCCCGGGGTTGGAGCCCAGGTGTTCTGCTCTCTAGGCAGATGTGGTAATCACTATGCCAGCCGGCCGCGGTGGTCTCGCGGTTCTAGGCGCTCAGTCCGGAACTGCGCGACTGCTACGGTCGCAGGTTCGAATCCTGCCTCGGGCATGGATGTGTGTGATGTCCTTAGGTTAGTTAGGTTTAAGTAGTTCTAAGTTCTAGGGCACTGATGACCACAGATGTTAAGTCCCATAGTGCTCAGAGCCATTTGAACCACTATGCCACCCGCGCGCAGTGGCTTTGCACAACTGCACACACTACCCTAGCGTGCTTCTCTCCTGGATGACATGCTGTTTCAATACAGTTGGGTAGAGCCTTACCAACGCCGATCGAGTTTAAGGGGGAATACCCAGTGGACTGAGGCGTGACTGGCAATTTGGACTGAGAATGGAGGTATGGTGGGATAGTCCGTGCAGCTGTGTAAAGCCGTAGTGGTTAGCGCATCTGCCTAGTGAGTTGAACCTGGGTTCGAATCCCGCCATAAGTACAAATCTTCGTTCCTCGTTTCAGTCTGCGTATATACAACATAGTGTTTATGCGTGTCTCGGGACCAATTTTCGTTTTTTATCATACGAATTTTGAGATAAACAGATGATGCAAGATTCTTGTTGACGTGTATATACTGCCTGAGAAAAGAACCACCAAGAAGGGGTGGAGGGAACTATATAAAACGTCGTGAATTGAGAGGGCATGTGATGTTTTTTCTTTCAGCGATTACAAAATCGATTCAAAGAACTTTTCCGTATGAAGCTAGTTACGAGTACGACGTTGCACCTCTCTGGCCTTGATGCAAGCGCTGATTCAGTTGCGAAGGGTGTCATAAAGCCATTTTATGCTCTCCTGACGCAATCTGCCCCACAGCTGTTGCAGCTGGTCCTTGGTATCCTAAGTACTGTAACTGTGGTAGTTGACATCAGAGCTGGACCTACACGTTTTATTGGTGTATATTTGGGGATCTTGCTGGCCACAGAAAAATCTCGCATCATGCAGAGTTCATAACGAAATGTTCCGTGGGTGGCTGAGAATTATCCTGTTGAAAAATCAGAACATGATACTGTCCCAGAGAAGTAACACAAGAGTATGCAAGATGTCCATGTCACGCTGTTGTGCCATCTGCGTTCCTTCAGTCACTACTAGACGTGTCATGAAGTCATACCTCATGCCTCCACACACCATGAACCCAGGAGTAACACCGCTGTGCCTCTCCAGACCAATGGAAGAACGTGACCTCTTGCCAGGCGACCCCCATACTCGGCAACGATCGTCATCCAGGGTAGTGAAGTCCCAAGTCCCTCTGCTCCTGGTCCCCAATCAAATCTGAGGAATGACCCAAAATGTTCAAGAGACTCCACTGCATGTTCTTGGATGGCAGCAGGTTGTACAGTGTGCTCAACACAGAGATCCTCCCTTGTGGTTATCAGACAAGGTGGATCAGAACCTTGACGACGACTATACCCGTCCTTACTTTTCCATGTTGTCGTACATAGGTACAATGCCACATCTGCGTGCCCCACAAATCTGGATGTTACACAATTGCCCCAGCTGGCCTAATGGAGACCAATAGTGAGGCCATTCACTCTCCATCAAGTGTTGAAATTGCTGTCTCACTCGAGTATGCGGCCTCTCGCCAAAAGTACCAGTTCATGCTTTAGTGTCACTATTTAGTTTTAGTAGAGCTCGAAGTAGTTGGAAAGGAGCCGCCACGAAGTACTGCAGTAGCAACTGCTGGTCGATGAAAGCAGTGTGTCGCCATGTGGGTCAGAATAACAGATACGCAAAAGAACTGCAAGACAGACAGATAGTACTTCGTGGATAACTGAGCCGCAAAGCAGGAACAGCTGTAGTGACCAGAACGATGTCACCCCATCAGAGCAAACTTCTGTTATGAGCTATGTGACTGGATGTGGAGTTTTAGTGTAAGAATTGCGCACTGGAGCCACATAAATAACAGCGGCCTCCTCCTGCACTCAGTCTCCTTGAGGGACTTGGCGGCAGAATACCGCTGGCTCGCCTCCGCGCCTACTGCCGTCACACAGGAGACAGCAGGTCGTGTTCTGTGCACAGCAGCCTTCCTTGCCTTCGCAGTGGACGTCGCCGGGCCTAAACTGCCTATGTGCAGGCGTCCTCCACTACAAAACGCCGGCACAGCACAACACCGGGTACAGCTTACGTGAAAGCGATGGTCCACCGACAGGCCATCAGCCATCGCTCTCAGCATAGTAGGGAACTGACGCTATTTGTTTTTGCCAGGCCGGGAAGTTATCAACGGAACGCGTACAACAGTTTTGATAAGGGAAACGGTAATAGGAACACATCCAAGAACGCAGACCTGAGGGACCGGCACCTGGCGAAATGAACCAGCGCAATGGGAGTTCGGGAAACTAAGTTACGCCGCATATCAGGTCCAGAGAAGGTCACCAGAGAACCTTTCCTGGTCAGGGTCGCTGGAGAGGAGCGTTTCTGCCTCACATCGGTAACAACTCGACGTGTACCTGAAGTTAATTCATCGGTAAAAACTCGACGTGTACCTGAAGTTAATAAAGTATTGATTCTCGGATATCAATATGACTACTGGGACCACTGGCCCTCAAAACCATCACTCACCTCACCAGCGCCAAAGCCCTTTGTATACCCTACCAGGCCAAGCAACCATATCGGGCCACCGTTGTGTATGTGGAAGAAGTTACATCGACGTCCTATCACGCCTTCTGATGCCTTATTTCTATTTTCAGGAAGTGTACATACAGTACATTCCACGGTATGCAATTCTAGCTTCCTCTGAGATAAGCGACTGAGTTCTGCGTAAGAGAAGAGCTTCCATATTCTCGATGGGCTAGACAATGCTGACGATGTCGGCACGTTTCAGTAGAGAAATATTTTCTGGTATCAGTTGAGCAACAACTTCATTGTGCCCTGACCTCAGCGGTTCTGCATTCATTTGCTGGGTATGGTCTTGGCGACCCCGGGGTTCCTAAGCTAAGGACTGGTAAGCGCGCCAGTCCGCTGTCATCGTAAGCTCTGGGCATGCTTCAGCGACCACAGCGCAGCGCGGCGGTGGAACGTTGCGTGTCTCAGGGAAAAGGCATCTTGGCTTGTCCGCCCGAATCGCGAGAGCGGAATAAACGTATATATATAAAACCTGCTGATGGGATGCTTGGTTGCAGAGGTGGAACAATAGTTAGCGGACAACATCTGGGGAACCCGTCGCACCTCATTTGTATAAGGCTTACTCAGGAACGCAGTGCTTTGCCTGAGTGGACATTTATTTTCCTAGCTACTCGTGGGACGGAGATGGAAACCTCGAAATCATCATCTTCTCCCAGCGGCAAGCGTGTACCGCCTGGCAGTATTCACACCCATTCATCCTAAAGAATGAGAGAGCCTAGACCTCCTGATAACAAGAATAATAACAGGGATCATGGAGTCGTGAATAACACTGTGTTTCAGGTAATAAACAGGAAGGAACGGACATTTGAAAGAGTGCCCCATTCTCTTTCCATAAGGATTTGGAAGGCCTTACTGGCACATTAAGATCTATAAAACGACTGCCTAATAGCTCATTGTTGGTCGAAACTGTCAAATCAGATGGATTTTCTAAGGAAATCGCAGAAACTCCAGTAAGGGAGTTGTCACATGCCGGGATCTCATGGACTTAGAAATAGCGGTATTGAGACAAGAATGAGTATCCCAGGGGATAGTCGATGCCCAGCAACGAATGTGGAGGAATAACAGAGAAACTCAAAAGACTGCGACTTTCATTTTTACATTCAGTTCTCCGACACTGCCTGAACATATTATGGCGGGGTTCCTTCGACTAAAAGTTCGGCCTTACATTCCAAACCCCATGAGGTGCTACAAATACCAGCGTTTCGGCCATACAACCATGAGTTGTGAAGTTGAAGCGATCTGACGGAACTGCAGAAAAGTCACTCATGATACTGCGACTGACTGTCTGTCTCCATCTATCTCCATCAACTGCTCTAGGAATGACCCAATCTGGAGGCGAGACCCGCTTGTTTTGGCTGAGAAAAGCAAAATACAGGTAATAAAAATGACCAAGCGGATCCCTTATGCCGAAGACAGAAAAGGATATAAGACGGCGAAACCCCCGGTCTGTGTCACATCAAATTCTTCAAAGGTGCAGAAGCCTATACCCAAGATGGACGCTTCATCGCTCAAGCATCTGTACGTGCACGTGTACATGCCAAGGAAAAAAGAGTAAAGACAAAGCAATCAGGCAGCTGCACCTGGGAAGACCAACAACAGTTCCACAGTGAGCCTCTAGAAGGCACAAGAAAAGCAGATTGTCTTTCAATGCCCCTGATGCGCCTGGGTTAGCAGGACAGAGCGGATTAGGTTGTGGAAAGGGGCCAAAATGAGTTCCTGTCAGTTGCACTCAACATACAAACTTTATTTATCAACACACAGTATTACAACAAGGATGCAAAACACCCAAAACTTAAATCGACCTCTTTTGTTTAACTTTAGATCGACTGAAGGCCACATTCAAAATCCAAGACACAAGTCTTAAGCAGAATTGAAATCGTTCTTCTGGTAGTTTCACCCAAGAATAATTTCTAATTCTTCAATCTAATCGGTTTTTAATAAATTTAGCAATTTAATTTTAATGGAACTAGGCTGAAAGTCGCAGATTAAGCAATAAGAGGAGTTTCAATCAAAAGGCAGAGGGCCTTATCTTAAAACATTTCATGCAAATTGGGCTGAAGGTTTCATTCAGAAGCATAACAGTCTTATGCCTTAAGAGTAAGAGAAGAAGATTAATTTAAGAGATACTAAAACTCGGTTGAAGGCCGCTCACCAACAAATAATTTAACGGCTTAAGCCCTAGAAGAGGAGTTTCAATTTTAAAGGGCAGAAGGCCGTATCTTAAAACATTACATATAAAATAAAGAATAACAACGTCATGCCTTAAGGGCAAGACAAGGACATGAATTTAAGAGATATTAATACTCAGCTGAAGGCCACATATCAACAAAATACGTTTAACGGCTTAAGGCTTAGAAAGAGTTTCAATCTAAAAGACAGAAGGCTTTATCTTGAAACCTTTCCAGTAAAATTCGGCTGAAGGCCCCAAATAAAAATATAACAATCTCATGCATTAAGGGCAAGAAAAGAACAGAAATTTAAGAGATATTGATACTCGGCTGAAAACCACACATCAACTAAATTACTAAAATCCAAACAGGGAAATTACTGCATAACACACAAGAAACGGCGCTCAGAAGTTGCCAAGGGTCGGCCTGGGATTGTAACACTAACGCCCATTTAGATGAGACAGCCTGTTCAACGACTTCTTAATCTGGAGGCAACCCAACCGACAGACAGCCGACAGACCAATCAAGCAAATCATTTCCGCTCCATGCAACCAAGAAAACGACCACAAGATTTCAATACATGACACACAGAATATTGTCGCCCACAACGACCAACAACACCTCAGCTGTCGAACTACACGCCGCGCTAAACAGCAACAACATGACAAGGAAAATACACTGCCTACAATTACGTCAACGACCAGGGCAGGTAACCGGAACGTCAACGGCCACAAGGCAGAAGATACTCCTGGTGAACTTCCATAACAGGGAATAAATTAAGTTAATTTCACAGGAAGACGGTTGGAATCTTAGCCGACTTCAATACACACACGTTGTTGTTCGCGGGGATGTCCCAAAAGCGACAACCAGGATCAAACGAATAAATGTAAACAGTTGAGGCTCGATAGTAAGTTAAGTGTGTACTCAACTTTCATGTCCAAGATCGATGGGCGACGAACTTCGTAACAGTCGTAAGCAGCACCTCACACTCCAACCGCGCGTGCACGCCACCAGCGGCTTCAGCCTGACTCCGCGACACAGAGGCTTGCTTGCTGCTACACGACAACCGACCGACTGGACTGCTGGTCCCTCCGGAACTGCTGCTCCGTCGTGGCTGCACTGCTGGTGCGTCTCCCACTCACTGACTACCCGACACACGACGACCTGGAAATACTATCTGTCGCTCCAGAGATGGTACGACAGTGCACTTATCGATATGCGCTACTGCTGCCACTCACGGGCAAGCAAGGAAGGACGTTAGTGATTCCAGTAAATCGAATAAGAAAACGAGGCGGCACTACCGTAATAGAAGACAAACAGTTAATGAGATGAACAAGAGCTGTGCGCGGCTCGGCCACCTTTCCCCATCATCCTTGATGGGACAGGGTGCAGGGGAAGGAACCCACCACTCAGGTCAAAAGTTGTCCAGGAGCCGTCGGACGTAGTTCTGGAATATCTGACTGATGATGAGGAGATCATGGAGGTAGAAGCCTCGGATACAGGCAGCCCCTCCACTCCCCCTCGTTCTACAATTACTGCACCTACCCAGTGCAAAGATACGAGGAGTAAATTAAAACCGCACTGGTTATATAGCTTCCATATTACAATGGAACTTGAATGGGTTCAGGATTCACGTGGAGGAAATGAACTCCTAGCGCAGACACGCCCCTTGTACTTGTGTTTACAAGATACAGATGTCCCTGTGGTACAGGGCTATACGCTATACCACAGTGATGAAGGGATGATCTGTAGGGGGAAGGGCCAAGAGTAGTGCTCAGAGCCATTTGAATCTGGCTACTGACCTGCAAGCAGTTGCAGTTCACATTCATGCATGTCTGAGGATCACTGTTTGTTCATTGTATTTACCTCTGCAAGATGCAATAGGCTCTGAGGCTCTCACAGATGACCATTCCTCCACCTGGGGCAATTCAATGCCCACCATGTGGATCTCGATCTCTGCTTGCCCTTGGGGTAGAGTTCTGGAAAGCCTCATGACATCTCACGTGCTGTGCATCCTCAACATGGTTACTCATACACATTTCTGTACTGCTGCTGGGTCATTCTCAGCCATAGACCTCTCTTTCTCTTCCCTTGCCCTCGCCGACTCTGTTCAGTCAGAGCTCAATGACGATCTTCGTTCCAGTGACCGCTTCCCAGTCCGCCATCACCTAGTGGATGGGTCGCTACCTGAAGAGAAGCCACCAAAATGAAAGATCAGCAGGGCTAACTGAAAGTGTTTCAGCGAGCTGGCTGTGTTTGAACACTGCGAGAGTGTCCAAGGATGGGTGAACCACATAACATGAGTGATCCATGATGCCACTGATCTCTCCATCCTGCTGCCCTCAGGCCATCTTAGGAGGCGACCAGTACCTTGGTGGACAGATGAGTGCCGTTCAGCAATCTGGAAAAGACGTGAGGCTCTTCGACATTTTAAATGCCAATCGACAGCAGGCAACCTTAAAGCATTTAGAGTCGCGAGGGCTTGGCCCGTCGTTAGGGAGAGTAAGAAAAGGTTATGGCAAGGTTTCGTGGACTTCATCAATCGTTCCAATTCTTCTATAAAAGTGTGGGAATTCTCCGGTAATCGCATTCGTCTACCAATACCAGCAGTGCTGAAACAGAGGTGCTTCCAAACAGCATCCAGAGACATTGCTCAGACTCTGGCCGAGCATTTTGCATAAACTACTGCCAATGCAAACCAGGATACGGCGTTTCGTCGCTACCACGAGACCGTAGAGAGTGGAAAGTTGGACCTCATGTCCAACAGTTCTGAGGCCTACAGCTCCCCTTTCTCCATGTGGGAGCGCGAATTGGCGCTGGCTGAGACTCACGACACTGCTCCCGGTCACGACCAAATC
The DNA here is from genome assembly GCF_021461385.2 of Schistocerca piceifrons. Classification (NCBI taxonomy): domain Eukaryota; kingdom Metazoa; phylum Arthropoda; class Insecta; order Orthoptera; family Acrididae; genus Schistocerca; species Schistocerca piceifrons. The sequence continues at coordinate 139,726,886 of NC_060144.1, forward strand.
CGCTACTGCATGATTCGACATTTCCTCGAATGTTTTAATCTAACATGTCAGACAGGCAACTTCCCCAACTCGTGGAGGATGGCAATCGTGATCCCTCTTCTCAAACCAGGAAAGGATCGCACATGTATCAGTAGTTATCAGAGTGTCGCCTTAACTAACTGTGTAGGGAAGACCATGGAACGAATGGTTAACTGCCGTTCTGTCCGCTTATTAGAGACCACGCAATTCCTTAGCCGCTCACAGTGTGGATTCGGAAGATTTCGGTCCACTGTCGACAACCTGACACTGCTAGAGGTGGCTGTTAAGCAGGCTTTCCTATGTAAGGTTCAAATGGTTCAAAAGGCTCTGAACACTATGCGAATTAACTTCATCAGTCGCCTAGAGCTTAGAACTAATTAAACCTAACTAACCTAAGGACATCACACACAGCCATTCCCGAGGCAGGATTCGAACCTGCGACCGTAGCGGTCGCTCGGTTCCAGACTGTAGCGCCCAGAACCGCACGGCCACTCCGGGCGGCTCCTATGTAAGAATCACTGCATCGGCATATTCTTCGATGTAAAGTAAGGTATACGATACTACTAGGAAACGCTGTATTTGCGCACAACTGCATCAATGGGGCTTTTGTGGCCTGTGCGAAGACGACTAAGGAGAACCTCGTCCCGTGAACGTGGCTGGAAGGAAGTACGCCACAGCCGAGTTGTGGGCTTTACTACACGGAACTTGTTGTCGGTAACTTACAGCCACTCGTCTTCCCATCGACGCGTGACTTTGTACCTCAAAAGCAAGGTGACAGAATGTAGGCGGATGGCACACCTCCCCATTTTCGTAGAGTCTTCCCTCTGTCAATGGTTTCTTAGGACCCCCGTTGGTGACATGCAGTGTGATCGATTTGAGCTGGAGAATGGTGTCCGTCAGGGCAGTGTTTTAAGTGTTACCCTCTTTGCCATAGCCATAAACAGTATCACGTTTTTGGTGTGGAGACCTGTACAGCTCTCCTTATTTGTGTACGATTGTGCTGTTTTCTGTTCCTCCTCCAGTGTTGCAACAGCGAGCCGTCAGCTGTAAGTTACAGTGCAGGTGTTAGAGAAGTGGACTGCAAGGACGGGTTTTCAGTTTTCTGCGGATAACTGTGTGTGTGTTCAGTTTAATCGTTGTCGTCGTATGTTTAATTTGCCTGCCTTGTATATGGGGTACAACATGCTACATTTTAGAGACTCAGTGAGGTTTCTGGGCCTCAGTTTTGACTCAAAATTGTCGTAGTTGCCACATCTGAGAGGCCTGAAAGCCAAAACCTTGAAAGCACTGAGTCTCTTAAACTGCCTTAGCCACAGGTCTTGGGGAGCAGACAGGGCGCATTTCCTCTAGGTTGCGCAGGTAGACTATGGGTTCACTGTGTATGGATCAGTGAGGTCATCTTGTCTGCAGCTCATTGACGCTGTCCACCATGTGGAGATTCGGCTGGCCATAGGTGCATATAGGACCAATCCCATCCATACCCACTCTCTGTGCTGACGCTGCGGAACCGCCACCTACCATCCGGCGGCAGCTCCTCATGCTGCATCAATCTTGTAAGATCCTCGCAACTCCGACTTCACCTGCACACCACCTCTGCTCGTCCACCTCTGGAGCGCCTTTTCTCCAACTGTCCATGACCCACACTGCCGTTTGTGATCCGCGTCCAGCAAGTTCTGGAGTCACTCATTGTGTAGCTAGTCCAACACTAAATCCAGGGTTTTAACCATCTGCCGCCCTGGTTACTGCAGAGGCCCAGCATCGTTTTAGATTTAGTGCACTACGAGAGAGATTGCACTACTGCTTCTGTTTTTAATTGGCTATTTTGTGTCATTTTATATGTGCACCACAATCACATTGCTGCTTTTACGCATGCGTCTAAGCATGGGGACTTCGTTGGTTGCTCTGTCGTTTTCCCGTATCGTGTCCTCGAGGTCAGACTGCCTCCAGAATTTACTATCTTCCACGCAGAAATACAAGCAATCTTGCGGGCACTGCACCAGATGAGACGTTTCGCCAGTGTTAAATTTCTTGTCTGTTCAGATTCGCTGAGCGTTCTTTACACTCTCCAAAGTTTGTACCCTGCAGATAAAATAATCCAGAATAACCAGCATGCCTTCATCCAACTACAATGACACGGGAGGGGGGGGGGGGGGGGGTGAAGGTGTCTCTTTGCTGAGTACCTGGGCACATGGCAATAACGGGGAACGAAAGGGCGGATGGAGCAACCAAGGAGGCGTATCGTGATCCTCAGGTATTTCCGTGTTCCATCCGCCTGCATTCTGTCACCTTGCTTTTGAGGTACAAAGTCACGCTTCGATGGGAAGACGAGTGGCTGGAAGTTACCGACAACAAGTTCCGTGTAGTAAAGCCCACAACTCGGCTGTGGCGTACTTCCTTCCAGCCCCACGTTCACGGGTCGAGGTTCTCCTTAGTCGTCTTCGCACAGGCCACAGCCCCATGACGCATGGGTTTTCATTCCTACGAGCGGACTCTCCGATAAGTGGTGTCTGTGGCGTGCAGATCACTGTGCGCCAAATTTTATTGGACTGCGTTATATTTTCCTGCCAGCGGACTGCGGCGGATTTGCCGACGGATCTGCCCTCTATTTTAAGCAATGATCAAACGAATGTGGTTCAAGTTTTAAAGTTTTGTTAATTGTCCAACATTTTTAACAAGATTTTAGGGAGATGTTTTTAATGTGTCGAGAGGGAATGCGCCCTGTCTGCTCCCCAAGACCTGTGGCTAAGTCAGTTTAAGAGACTCAGTGCTTTCAAGTTTTTTGTAAGTCACATTTCCCTGCGCTTTTCTTTCTTTTTGCTGTGTTTTTTACTGCGTTTTAATCTCATGTATAGCTACTTTCCCTCGTAAGTGGTTTTAGTGCATGTGACTGTGTGGTTACTTCGAGTTCATGAGTACAAAACAATTTTAGTTTATCTGCATATTCGTTTGTTTAGATTAGTGTAAGGGCACTGATGACCTCGCCGTTTGGTGCCTATAAGTTACAAACACACACACACACACACACACACACACACACACACACTACACTGAGACTTGCCTTTTGTGAGTAGTTTTACAGTTAATGTCCTCGGTACCTTGAGACATGGTGGTGTTCCAAGTCAAGCTTGTGCCATAAGGTTAACTAGAAATCTTCCAACTGCCAAAGGGACAACGAAATCAAATACATGGTATATGCTGAAACGTCATTACGATTTACGTGTACGCATCACTGTCACTCGCTGATGACGTAGTTAAATAAATCTGACGTGAAAACCACATAAATGGTGTCCACTGGAAATGCTTGCAGGGGAGAGGGTGGCGCAACTGCAAGATAATGGACTCGCATTCAGAAGGATGGGGATTATAGTACTCATCAACAATTCTCGATGTTTAAGCTGTCTATAGTTTCCCTAAATCGCTGAATTCCAATGTCGGAGTAGTTCCTTTACATCTACAGATATATTTTTGAATGATTCAATACCTGCAGCAATTGTCTTTTTTCATTTTTTATTTGTTTTTTTTTCAAGTGCCTAAATACATTTGTCGGCAGTACAATTTTAAAATCTTCAATTCGAAATATTGACATGCTAGTATCTTGTAAACGTTATATATAAATCATATTTATAGCATTATGCTTCTGATAGCGGACTTAATACGTATAATTTAAATTTTACAGGCAGGACCGTTAGTATGGAAACCCATCGTGAGGTTAAAATCACATATGCAATCAGTGAACAAGCACTAGATTCGGAAGACAAATGGTCAGTAGTAAATAATCTACAATGGTCAACGGCCTTGCCGCAGTGGTAACACCGGTTCCCGTCAGATCGCCGAAGTTAAGCGCTGTCGGGTTTGCTAGCACTAGGAAGGGCGACCATCCGGTCTGCCGAGCGCTGTTGGCAATCGTGGTGCACTCAGCCCTTGTCAGGCAAACTGAGGAGCTACTTGATTAGGAAGTAGCCGTTTCGGTCTCTTAAACTGACATACGGCCGGGAGAGCGGTGTGCTGACCACATGCCCCTCCATATCCGCATCCAGTGGCACCTGTGGGCTGAGGATGTCACGACGGCCGATCGGTACCGTTGGGCCTTCATGACCTGTTCGGGCGGAGTTTAGTTTTAGGTAGGCATTAGGTATCACACTCAAACACGAATAAACAAACCTATCGCTTCGCCCAGTGCACCTGTTGTGTAACGATGTCAGTCGAATTAGATAAATTCCGATTCGTGCAACGAAGTGATGACAATCGTCCTCATCTATCCCTTCTAGTACGTCTTTGTTCCATAGTTTATCTATATAATTAATTTTATACTCTCCTATCTCATCGCTTCTACGACATGACATTTCCGCCGGAAATCCAGCATAAGATCCTCATGGCCACGGTTCATTTAAAGGCAGTCTTCAGCACAATCATACCCAAACCATCTCCGAGTTCATCGACACAAAAAGGCTCTGAGCACTATGGGACTTAACATCTGTGGTCATCAGTCCCCTAGAACTTAGAACTACTTAAACCTAACTAACCTAAGGACATCACACACATCCATGCCCGAGGCAGGATTCGAACCTGCGACCGTAGCGGTCACGTGGTTCCAGACTGAAGTGCCTAGAACCGCACGGCCACACCGGCCCGTCACACAAAAAGCTGAGCTGGAATATACCAAAGCTTTTAATATCACCATTGAAAATAATTTAAAAAGCCGTTAACAGTGATGTCACATTGCCGTGAAGGCATTTGTGCGTACGTCGTACCGGGGAAAGAATTGGTTCCCAGACTTACATCTATTAGGACTCCTTCCTTCTTTCATTGATCTCTACTCCCCACCCTCGTTTGTAGTTATAATAGGCAATCATCTTTTATATTTTTTCTTGGGCGCAATCACGTACCATCCGGCAAAGGGAACAGAAGAAAATGCTAGGATGGCACCACTGTCATATTTACGCTCGGAAAACGCAGCGGAGGAACGGATGGGGATGTAGTAACAGCGTACATTCCAGCATTCTTACAAGTGAAGCTCTGTCACATGCTTCACATCTATACGCCACAGCCCTTCGTAGCACAACAAACGCCGAACAACTGTTTTGTTTGATAATATTGCTTGCAGACTATCACTGTAGAGAAACTTGTTCACCGCCTAATGAATATGAATCTCTGTTTCGTCTTAATAAACCACTGACCTTTTCAATCTTCACACTTAATTTTACCGTAAAAAATATAATGGAGTATCCCTTTTTTTAAACAATATAATCTCCTTCACAGATGATAAAGTCGTTAAATATTGGCACGCATTAAAACCAAGTAACTCAAAGAGAATTATTTTTCTCACAGTTTACTGCCGAGCGTTGAAGTCCAATTCTATGAGATATGAGCTTGAAGTTTGCGAAAAATCGTAATTTCTTTGTGTTCATAATATCGAATAAATTGCTGCTTGATAACACACTTAAAGAAATCAGCCATGGTATTTTCAGTGAATGGCTAGAAATCACGAAGGGAGTCCTACAAGTTTCAATTTTGGATCGACATCAGCAGAAGAGATTGTTAACGCTCGTTTTCAAAGAATTATTAAGTCTCAGGAAATAGATCCTCCCTAAATGTTGAGAAAACATGTCATATTCACATCTGCACAAGTAATAGAGTCCTACCAACAAATGATGTAACACACGAAAAGCACCCAGTAACCAGCGTAGAGCACTCCGTATTGATAAAAAGTTGAATAACGAGAGCACAGTACTGAGCTGCTCAGACAATTAAGTTCAGCTCCGTATCCGCATCCGGTTCCGCCTAAAGGCCGGTATGTAGCGCTGGCCTTTATGGCCTGTTCGTACGGTGTTTTCTTTTCTGATTTTGGAAACAAATCAACCTCCTGACAGATTCTGCATATTTGCACTCAATAATGTCTTAAGGGATAATTTTCTTGGATAATTCCTCCCTTAGAAAGTACTGACAGCACAAAAGCGAGTGGTTAGAATAGCGTGTGGAGTTCGCCCGTGGTCAGCATGCGGATCCTTCACAACGAGTCAGACATTTTAACTACATCATCGCAATACATATATTCACAAATGAAATTCTTCACAAATAATGCATCAGAATTTTATAACAGTAGTGTTGTCCATACCTTCAACACTATAGGAATAAAATGACCTTTGTTACCCATTACTGAAGTTGTCAGTGGCACAGAGAGGAGTTCAATATGCAGCAACAAAAATATATGATCCTTTGGCCAACAAAATAAATTGACTGAGAGGTGGGAAAGGAAGTTTGAAATCAAATTCAAAGTAATCTGTCCTGGTCAGCTCCTTCAATTTCTTGTACGAATTTTTATTTAAAAAGTAGTAACCCCGCAAAAATAATAAAGTAAAAAAAACTAGTTTTAAGTGTTTGCGAGTAAGACTAGAAAATAATATTTTTATTAATATTGAACCTGTATACATATCCCGTAAACTGACTCGTTCCAAATCATTCCGATAAAAAAAAGTAGTTCAAATCATCTGTGGAACATGCAGTTGCTAATTAACTAACTACACTGCGGGGATCTTGCTGATTTTTCTCTGGGGTGCATATTTTAAATCCACTCTTCTCACCATGGTTAACATTTTGCATACACGTCAGTCATCATTTCTGTCAGAAATCCTTCTCCTTTCTCCCTCTCAGTGTCAATAAATTTAATGACACTAAGAACAATCCGTCGCTGCTGTAGACGAATGTATTTTCCGCGATCACTTTTCGAGCTTGTGCAGCGTGATAATAATGTGCCCTACATTGCGCTGAAACGCGACTTTACCTAAAGAAATCTTTCTTCAAGCCACAAGTGGCCCATCGGGGCCATCCGGCCGTCGGATCACCCTCAGCTGAGGATGCAGTTAGGAAGGGCGTGTGGTCAGCACACCGCTCACCCGGTCGTTATGATGGTTTTCTTTAACAGGCGCCGCTACTGTTCGGTCGAGTAGCTCCTCAATTGGCATCACGAGGCTGACTGCACCCCGAACGACTTTACCTAGACACACGACAAAGTTAGTTTTCCTTCTGGCCCGGTATATGGCTTGCTTTGTCGAGTAACATGTGCTTGCTCTTAAGGGTACATGACATTACAGCATCTGCTATTTATTTTTTCTTATATTTTCTGTTTAAAAGTATATTTGGTGTTGTCATTCTAATCCTCGTACAATATTTCAGCTGGAACCCCTGAAATTGATTACACATCAATTGAACACTGTCCTCAAAATAAAATATTTGTACACATAGATTTTCTTTTTGACTAGTATATATAAAAGCCAACTCCTTTCTGTATTCGCTTCCTTAAAGCTGGAATTTCATTCCTTTACATTCACTGAAATGAAACTCGACGTTTCGTTTCTTCTACTGTATAATCTTCATATTTACGAAGTACTGTTCTTACCTACAATCTACGAAAATAAGAGACGTTGCGAATAGAAATTCTACACGGAGGTGAAACTTCCCTTCTTTCTTCCGAGCTACTTTTTCCTGTTTCCTTTTTGCGTTTCCTTCCAATGTGAAGCGGCACGGAAGCGGGCTAAACGAACTATCGTTCTTTGCGCAGCATTACTGTGGACTCGCAACAATATTTTTTGCTCGAGTTCATCAAGAAACAACAAATGAAATATGAAGCTAACGTGGCAGCAAACAATCGAGCAATGGTCTCCCTGAACGAACCGAGATTCGTGGGTCGGAGGGGAAGGGGGGGGGGGTGCGCTTGCGAGCTGGGCAGAGGGTTGAGTGGATACACGGGGGCGAGCGGACCAAGAAAAACAACGGACGCAGCAGCTAGATGTGCGGGGGCTGACCGGCGGCGAAGGAGAGCGGCGAAACGAAATGGCGATGATGCGGTATGGCTTTTATGCGCCCGGAATGGCGCTCCATTGACCGTCTTCGGCTGAGTGAGTGCCTGCGGCAGGAAATGGAAAGAGCGCTACGTCTTCCCCTGGTAAGGGCTGCGGGCGGCTGCCCCGCGGCCACCAGACGCGGAACTCGAGTCTGCTGCCTGTCCTCGACTCTGCACCAGGTTCTTGCACAGCACTGCATCGAGAAAGGACACAACTGATATATGGGGATGTACTCCTGTATCTATGCAGACGACTTCGCCTTAATTCAAGTGCCAGACCTAAAGATTTCAATACTGCCGTCTTCCAGATGAGTAATGACCTGTCTTCTATGGACGGTTGGACGTAAAACCTGGAATTTAGATTAACTTTTAAAAAGCCCGATTTAATGTTAATATCCTGTTGGAATCCGGCAAGCAATTGCCTCTCGTTCTTCTCGACTATATTCCAATACCAGATCAGAGAGCAGTGAAGGACCTGGATGTAACTTTGAAAGAGCACCTCAAAAGAGCAGACTGTGCTGTGGCTAGATCCAGGGAGACGATCTCCTCTATGCAACCTAAAAGTTTCACAACATACACTGAGGGAAAAAAATCGCAACATCAAGAAAAAAAGTAACACAGAGTAACGAAGTTTCGGGAATACATTCGTCTAGGTTACACATTTAACAGACTAACATTACAAGATCACAGATTAATGTAAGCACGAGCTAGACCATTGCAAATTTGAAAGTCAGGTAGTGGACTGGAGTTCCATGCCTTTTGCACTTGTTCGATCAATGCAGGGACGGTTGCCGGCCACTGTGGCCGAGCGGATCTAGGCGCTTCAGTCCGCATCCGCGCTGCTGCTACGGTCGCAGGTTCGAATCCTGCCTCGGGGATGGATGTGTGTGATATCCTTAGGTTAGTTACGTTTAAGTAGTTCTAAGTCTAGGGGACTGATGATATCCGATGTTAAGTCTCATAGTGCCTGGAATCATCTGAACCCTTCAAACAGGGACGGTTATTGCTGTGTGTGGATGACGCTTAAGTCCGACAATGTCCTCGCTTGGAGACAGATCTGGTGATCGAGCAGCCAAGGCAACATGTCGACACTCTGTAGAGCATACTAGGACTAGGTTACTACAAGCAGCAGTATGTGGACGAGCGCTATCCCGTTGGAAAACACCCGCTGGAATGTTGTTCGTGAAGAGCAACACAACGGGTAGAATCACCAGTTTGACATACAAATCTGCGGTCAGGGTGCGTGGGATAGCTACGAGAGTGCTCCTGCTGTCACACGAAATCGCATCTCAGACCGTAACTCCAGGTTATGCTCTGTGTGCCTAGATTGCAGTTACGTTGGTTGCAGGCCGCATCTGGACTGCCTCCTAACCAACGTACGGCCATCACTGGCACCGAGGGAAAACTAGATTTCATCATACAACAGGACTTCGCTATGCCTTCCAAGTAGCTCTTGATTGACACGACTGAAATCGCAAATGGCAGTGGTTTACGGATAGTGGAATACACGATACAGGACGTCTAGCTCGGAGCTGTCGTTGAAATAACCTATTACTAACAGTTCATTGTGTCACTGTGAACCTACTGCTGCTCAGGTTGCTGCTGCAGATGCAGTACAATGCGAGAGAGCCATACGCCGAAGACGAAGGCGTAGTTCTATGTGCACGTCGAAGCTCTGTCGCGTACGTACATTATTGTGATCACTGGTGCCTGCAATTGCGTATATTGGTTATATCCCAGCCAAATCTTTCTGCAATATCGCAAAAGGAACATCCACTTTCTCGTAGCCCTATTACACTACTTCGTTCAGACTCGATAACATGATGATAATGGCTTCTTCGTCACCTTAAAGACATTCTTGACTAAGACCAACTCACCGCGTTCAGTATGAAAGGACGCGACAGGGTTTATTTAAAGCAAACCTGATTTGCATTCTCACAGTGCAGCCACTAGCGCCACTCATTTGCCAGTGACGCCAAATTTGAAGAGACATCATCTTTCAGATGTAGAAACACGCCTACCAATTTTCCTGTACAATCTAACACGATACGAGTAGAGAAGACTCTACACGGTTGGAACTTACAATAATAGGATGTGTGCGTTATACCTCTTTGATGATGTCAGTGTCCCGTATGCCCTGTTGGGATAGTTGCCGCCAGACAAGTTACGCGAGTGGTTCCTAAGCGCTTATGCACCGTAGTCCATCGCATCTGAGATTAAGTACCTATCATCTCACTCTAATCGAAACACGAAATCTCACTTAATATTCTACCAAGCTCATCCCTAAAACAAAAGCATCCGCAACAAGGCACCCTACATTCTTCGGACAGTTCAGTGAATAGTTGTTTTGAGAAGAAACTGAAGTATGTCCTTGTGCCAACTTAACAACGTTTTCCAGTAATTAACCTTCTTCGTCAGATCCCATCAGTCAAATTGTAAAGCAAAGGCTTCCATTTTCTCTCAGTCAAGTTTCCTTCTCCTTTCATTCCTCAGGTATACTAACATTCTCAGTCATGAAGTTTTCTTGCCGTGATATTATAGCTACTATTTACAAGAGATTGGACGTACATCGGAAAATAAGGCTTTCATTCGATGAGTTCTGCTTTCGCTTTATCTCTAGAGCAGGCTTACCATTGCTTAATTCTGTAACGAAACTTTGTACTAACGTGAGGAGCCGTTGTCACTCAGTGATGGAGCCAATGAGAACATTGCTCAGTCTACTTTAAATTTTAGTTATGACAGGATCACTTTGAAATCAAGGAAGACAGAAATAAATTTTCTATTACCACTTGATCCTGATATAAGAAGCAGTCCAATGAAAGCGAGATAGATGAAAAAATGTAAGTAAACAGCTTATTATTTCAAAAGTAATTGCCCTAACTGTTAATACATTTATTCCACTGTGAGAGAAAACGGTCAATGGTTTCATGGAAAAATGTTTGCAATTGCCTACAGAACCATGATTGTACCTAGGTGTGCATTCCTTCGCTCGAAGGAAATAGATGGCCACGAATGTCTTTCTTCAAGTCTCCAAAAATACCGAATTCGGATGGGAAGAGATACGCACAGTACGGAGGATATGTAAGGGCTTTCCAGGGGATGTTCTGCAGCGTATGAGGAACAATCTTGCCAACATGGTGCCCCTCTATCTTCTTTACACTTCCTCCATATACTCCCAATTTTTCACCCTGCGATTTTCATGTTTATGGTGACCTGAAGAAAGGCATTCGTTGCTGTCGATTTGCTTCGGACGAAGAGGAGCACGCCCGGATACAATCACGGTTCCGTAGACAACCGCAAACAGTTTGCCATTAAGGCATTGACCGTCCTGTCTCACAGTGGGATAAATACATTAACAGTTACAGCTATTATTGTTGAAATAATAAACAGTTCCGTTATTTTTCTCGCATGCCACGTTTTCCATTGGGCCGGCCGCGGTGGTCTCGCGGTTCTAGGCGCGCAGTCCGGAACCGTGGGACTGCTACGGTCGCAGGTTCGAATCCTGCCTCGGGCATGGATGTGTGTGATGTCCTTAGGTTAGTTAGGTTTAAGTAGTTCTAAGTTCTAAGGGACTGATGACCACAGCTGTTAAGTCCCATAGTGCTCAGAGCCATTTGAACCATTTTCCGTTGAATGCCCTTACATTCACATTCAATGAATAAAGCAAAAGTTCCCAGAATGAGATTTTCAAAAATGTTCAAATGTGTGTGAAATCTTATGGGACTTAACTGCGAAGGTTATCAGTCCCTAAGCTTACGCACTTCTTAACCTAAATTATCCTAAGGACAAACAGACACACACCCATGCTCGAGGGTGGACTCGAACCTCCGCCGGGATCAGCCGCACAGTCCATGACCGCAGTGCCTCAGACCGCTCAGCTAATCCCGCGCGGCTAATATTTTCACTCTGCAGCAGAGCCTGCACTGATATGAAACTTCCTGGCACATTAAAACTGTGTGGCAGAATTGAAGCTGTGAGGACGGTTTGTGAGTCATGCTTTGATAGCTCAAATGATACAGCACTTGCCCGCGAAAGGCAAAGGTCCAGACTTCGAGTCTCGCTCTGGTACACAGTTTTAATCTGCCAGGAAGTTTCAAAGCGAAAGTTAATTATGATAATACTGAAATTTAAACTCCTTTAAAATATTGAATGTTTTACGAGAATATGATTCTTAGCAAGTTCATACACTCAGGTTCATTACTATTGGAATACGCTGCATCATTAAAAATGGTGTTGTATTACTTTACTACAAAAAGTGATAATACGGACTTTCTGAAGGTTAAAATGAGATTTGTATCACAGGGCAGAAGAGCTTCTGTCATTTTACAAAGTATCAATTCACTTAGCTTAAAAAGGCCATTTATTGCCAGGACTTGAGCACACAGATGAACGATTCAAGACCTGTGCTGTCAGCAAGAGCGATAGTGAAATGACAGCAGATCCACCTAGCGTCAGTTTCTGAAGCTCTTAGACGGAAGTGGGGGAAGGTTCATGACACCAGTAAGTTAAACGGATTTTACCTTTCATGAATGTCGTGTTCCCTAACATGACAAAGAGCAAGTAGGGTGTTTCATTAAACCAGTAGAGTTACCAGTAAAGTGGCGGTGGGGAGTGAATGTACAAGTTTTTGTTTCCTGTGGAAACAGGGCATCACTTGTACAGAATGGTGGTTTGCTGCAAACGTACAGGCGCGTTTGAAAACAGCAACACACTCTGACGTGACGAACACCTTGACCAATTCACCGCTTGGTGCAACCAGTGGTTCCTCCGTGTTAATCCCTCCATGACCCAGGCGATCATCGTAGGCCGCACCACCCGCTCCTTCCGCCTCCATGATTTCTACCTCACCATTTACGGCCGTCCTATCCACCTCACTCCTACCCTCAAATACCTTGGCCTCACCCTCGACCGCCACCTCACCTGGACTCCCCATCTCCTTACCATCCAAAACAAAGCTCACAACCGCCTCCGCCTCCTGAAACTCCTGTCCGGCCGGACATGGGGTCTGCATCCTTCCGCAATCCTCCACACCTACAAATCCATGATCCGCCCCATCCTTTGTTATGCCAGCATCGCTTGGATTTCCGCCCATCCCCGTTTCTATAACGCCCTCCAAATCCTCGAACGCCATGCACTCCGCCTCGCCTTCTGCGTCCGCCTTCCGTCCCCCACGCGCATCCTCTATGACCTCATCCCCTTCCCCCACCTTCTCCTTTTCCTTGAACACATCCGCACACTATATATTAACCGCCGCCTTGATTCCCCTCACCCCCTGGTGTCTCCCTTCCTCTCCACTCCCAACCAGTTGCCGCGCCTTTACCGTTGTGTCCCTCCCTCTCTCCATCTCCACACCCTCCATCTCCTTTCCCAACACAACTTCCACCGTCTACCACTCCCGGATGATGAGCTTCGCCCTGACATCTACCCTTCCTACCAACTCTAACCCCCTCTTCCTGCCTCCTCCTCCGGGCTCCCTCTCCTCCCCCTCCCTCCTTCTGAGCGGATTTCCCCTCCAACTCCCCTCCATCTCTTGTGCCTTCTTTCAGTGTCTCTGCGCTCCCTCCTACTCTGTCTTCCCTTTTCCTCTCCCACCCCATGTGTCTCCTGCCTCTTCGTGAACCCACGGTTGCCCCTCCTCTCTTCATCCCGCCGCTTCCCCGGCTGCCCCGTGCTCTCCCCTCCTTTTCCATCCTCTCTGACCTTTCCCTCGGCAGGTCCCACCTGGTAGTTTTATTCTTCGTCGCGTGTGCTCCAAGTGGGTTTTAAGTGTGTTGTTTCGGAGTGTTTTTAATACTGTGGCCAAATTTTAACCTGTGCATGCGCATCCAGTGTCTTCTGTGTTTTAAGAATCGCCAACTGTGTTTTTTAACTTTCTGGTGACTTTTTTAACTGTCCCCAATGAACGTCTACATGTCAGTGTATTTTTACCTCCATTTTCTCCACTTACTCTGTTTTATGTTCCCCTTTTTTACCTCCTTATGTATGTATTATTTTATTCTTGTTTTAGTTGTCATGTCACTCGGCTGAAGAGCGGCGGATTGTGCTGCTGACAGCCCTCCCCTGCCCATATGGGGCCGGGGAATGAAATCACAATAAAGAAAAAAAAAAAACGTGACGAAAGTCTTGCGATAACGATATGCACGTAGACAGATGTCCATAGTATCGTTTACATGAGGCATAAGAGGGCAGTGCAAGAGCGGAGCTGTCATTTGTACTCAGATGACACACGCGGAATGGTTCCCGACGTGATCATGGCCTTAAGGTGGGAATTAACAGACTTTAAACGAGGAGCGGTAGTTGGAGCCAGACGCAAGGGTTATTCCATTTAGGAAATCGATAGGGAATTCAATATTCTGAGATCCACACTGTGAAAAGTGTGCCGAGAATATCAAATTTCAGGCATTACATCCCAACACGGACAATGCAGTGGCCGACCATCTCCTCTTCCTGACCGAGAGTACCGGCGTTTTCGTAGAGTTGTCAGTGCTAACTGACAAGCAACAGTGCGTGAAATAACCGCAGAAATCAGTGTAGGACGTACAACGAACGTATCTGTTAGCACAGTGTGGCGAAATTTGCCGTTATTGGGTTATACAGGGCTATTACAAATGATTGAAGCGATTTCATAAATTCACTGTAGCTGCATTCATTGACATATGGTCACGACACACTACAGATACGTAGAAAAACTCATAAAAGTTTTGTTCGGCTGAAGCCGCACTTCAGGTTTCTGCCGGCAGAGCGCTCGAGAGCGCACTGAGACAAAATGGCGACAGGAACCGAGAAAGCGCATGCACTCACATCAGTCAGTCATAACAGTGCAACGACACTTGAGGACGAAGTTCAACAAAGATCCACCAACTGCTAACTCCATTCGGCGATGGTATGCGCAGTTTAAAGCTTCTGGATGCCTCTGTAAGGGGAAAACCGATGGATCGGTCGTGGTGGGGATCATGATCAGCAATTCATGTCATGGCCTCCACGCTCTCCCGACTTAACCCCATGCGATTTCTTTCTGTGGGGTTATGTGAAAGATTCAGTGTTTAAACCTCCTCTACCAAGAAACGTGCCAGAACTGCGAGCTCGCATCAACGATGCTTTCGAATTCATTGATGGGGACATGCTGCGCCGAATGTGGGAGGAACTTGATTATCGGCTTGATGTCTGCCGAATCACTGAAGGGGCACATATCGAACATTTTTGAATGCCTAAAAAAACTTTTTGAGTTTTTGTATGTGTGTGCAAAGAATTGTGAAAATATCTCAAATAATAAAGTTATTGTAGAGCTGTGAAATCGCTTCAATCATTTGTAATAAAACTGTAGTAGCAGACGATGGACGCGATGTCTTTGCTAACAACACATAACCTGCAGCGCTTGTCCTGGTCTAGTGATCATATCTGTTGGACCCTATACGAGTGGAAAAATCGTAGCCGCGTCAGATGAGTTCCGATATAGTTAAGAGCTGATGCTAGGGCTCGAGTGTGGCGCAGACTTCACCAAGCCACTGACGCAGATTGTCAACGACGCAATGTGCAAGCTTGTGGGGGCTCCATTATGGTGCGGGATGTGTTTACGTGGGCTGGGTTGGCTCCTCTACTACCTGGAGACCAACTGCAGCAATTTATGGACGTCTTTTTCTCAAACAACGGTGGAATTTTTATTGATGGCAATGCACCATGACAGCGAGCCAATATCGTGCGTGATTGATATGAACAACATTCTGGACCATACGAGCGAATGATTTGTTTAACTTACTGGTCTCATGAACCTCCCCCACTTCCGTCTAAGAGCTTCAGACACTGACGCTAGGTGGATCTGCTGTCATTTCACTATCGCTCTTGCTGACAGCACAGGTCTTGAATCGTCCATCTGTGTGCTCAAGTCCTGGCAATAAATAGCCTTTTTAAGCTAAGTGAATTGATACTTTGTAAAATGACAGAAGCTCTTCTGCTCTGTGATGTTGTTGTTGTTGTGGTCTTCAGTCCTGAGACTGGTTTGATGCAGCTCTCCATGCTACTCTATCCTGTGCAAGCTTCTTCATCTCCCAGTACCTACTGCAACCTACATCCTTCTGAATCTGCTTAGTGTATTCATCTCTTGGTCTCCCTCTACGATTTTTACCCTCCACACTGCCCTCCAATGCTAAATTGGTGATCCCTTGATGCCTCAAAACATGTCCTACCAACCGATCCCTTCTTCTAGTCAAGTTGTGCCACAAACTTCTCTTCTCCCCAATCCTATTCAATACCTCCTCATTAGTTACGTGATCTACCCACCTTATCTTCAGCATTCTTCTGTAGCACACATTTCGAAAGCTTCTATTCTCTTCTTGTCCAAACTAGTTACCGTCCATGTTTCATTTCCATACATGGCTACATTCCATACAAGTACTTTCAGAAACGACTTCCTGACACTTAAATCTATACTCGATGATAACAAATTTCTCTTCTTGAGAAAGGCTTTCCTTGCCATTGCCAGTCTACATTTTATATCCTCTCTACTTCGACCATCATCGGTTATTTTACTCCCTAAATAGCAAAACTCCTTTACTACTTTAAGTGTCTCATTTCCTAATCTAATTCCCTCAGCATCACCCGACTTAATTTGACAACATTCCATTATCCTCGTTTTGCTTTTGCCCTGTGATACAAATCTCATTTTAACCTTCAGAAAGTCCGTATTATCATTTTTTGTAGTAAAGTAATACAACACCATTTTTAATGATGCAGCGTATTCCAATAGTAATGAATCTGAGTGTATGAACTTGCTAAGAATCATATTCTTGCAGAACATTCAATATTTTAAAGGAGTTTTAATTTCAGTATAATCATAATTAACTTTCGCTTTGAAACTTCCTGGCAGATTAAAACTGTGTGCCGGAGCGAGACTCGAAGTCTGGACCTTTGCCTTTTGCGGGCAAGTGCTGTATCATTTGAGCTATCCAAGCATGACTCACGAACCGTCCTCACAGCTTCAATTCTGCCACACAGTTTTAATGTGCCAGGAAGTTTCATATCAGCGCAGGCTCTGCTGCAGAGTGAAAATCTCAGCCGCGCGGGATTAGCTGAGCGGTCTAGTCTAAGGCACTGCGGTCATGGACTGTGCGGCTGATCCCGGCTGAGGTTCGAGTCCTCCCTCCACCATCCAGATCGCACGACATCTCATCGAACATTCATGCCACGTAATCGAGGCGATAGTTCGTGCACAAAATCCTGCACCGGCAACACTTTCGCAATTATTGGCGTTAATAGAGGCAGCATAGCTCAATATTTGGGCTGGCGGCTTCCAACCACTAGCTGAGCCCATGCAATCAAGTTTCTGCATTACACCGGGGAAATGGAGGTCCGACACAATACTGGGAGGTATCCAGGACTCAGTGTATTGGCTCCTTTCAGAGTAGGAACTGAGCCGCGCGTGGCTCGTGTTCGTGCCATTTCTTACTTTACATCTTGTTTTTACCGTACTGCCGCCTCTTTATGTTAATTTTCAATTACTGATGTCACTGAGGTGCTGCTTTCCCTGCCCATGAGCTGCAGT
Source organism: Schistocerca piceifrons (assembly GCF_021461385.2). Taxonomy (NCBI): domain Eukaryota; kingdom Metazoa; phylum Arthropoda; class Insecta; order Orthoptera; family Acrididae; genus Schistocerca; species Schistocerca piceifrons. The sequence goes on from NC_060144.1 coordinate 139,744,282, forward strand.
AGCAGCGCTCATGGGTATAAGCCCTGCTGTATTATCTTTACTGGACTGCTGTTACTTCCCGGTCGGCCAGTGAGTTGGAACGTGCCAGCAGTTAGTTCGGACCTGGCAGTGTTTGAGTTGATACGCGGCACTAGTTCAGTAGGGACGCGGCAACAGTGAGCTCCGGACCGCCATGACTCGCCCTATGGTTGCCGAAACGCATGATTGGAGTGGGGACGACTTTGGTTGGTCGTCGGTCGATCATCTTGCCGGACGACGTGTATTTGGCCGGCGATCGCTTATGAGTTGACTGTGATTCGTTAAAAAATGATTCAAATGGCTCTGAGCACTATGGGACTTAACTTCTGAGGTCATCAGTCCCCTAGAACTTAGAACTACTTAAACCTAACTAAGCTAAGGACATCACACACAGCCATGCCCGAGGCACGATTCGAACCTGTGACCGTAGGGGTCGCGCGGTTCCAGACTGTGGCGCCTAGAACCGCTCGGCCACTCCGGCCGGCCTCATCATTCGTCCCTGTTATTGTAAAGGCACTGCCGTCAGCATTGTCTAGTTCTTCGTGCAACTGTTCGTGAAACTGTGTGTAGTTTGTGTGATTTTGACTGACATTTTAAATGTTGTCGGCATATCGGCTCTGTCGAATCGGTCGGTTGGCGTGGAGCAGTGAGGAATTCTCGGCGGGGCGTAGTTTGGCCGGGGCCCGCTGGCTTTCTCTACGCCGTGTCGGAGAGTGTGGCGCTGTTCCCATTGCTACGGGGTCCGACCCAGGACACGAAAGTTGTGTTTTGATGTAACCTACCAGCAAATCAAGACTGTTCACACTGTGTCGTTTGGGGTTCATTGTCGGCTGTTGGGATACTCTGCGAGCAACAACGTGGTTTTCAAGTTGGAAAATTCTAGTCACCCCCAGGCGGAGTTTCACCGTATTTCGTTATTTGAATTGAAGTGCGCCAACGGAACCTTCTGCCTGGTGGCCGTTAACGTTCCGGTTACCTGCCTTGGGCGTTGAAGTAACTTTCAGGCGGTGTAGTTTCCTCATTGTGTTGTTGATGTTCAGCACGGTGTGTAGTATGACAGTGGGCGCCAATATCTTCTACGTTTTTCCGTTGAACTCCATGTTGTGGCCTGGTCTGTTGAAGTGGAAGTTATCTTGTCGGTGGGTCCGCTGACTGTCGGTCTGTTGGGTTGTCGTCGGATCGTGAATGGTTGGGCCGGCTGCCTGTCTCACCTAAGCGAGCGTTAGTGTTTGAAGTACAGGCCGACCCTCAAACATCTGGGCGCCCTTGTGTGTACTGCCCTATTTTCATAAACTTGTTCTTGTTGTAGGTTCAAAATGGTTCAAATGGCTCTAAGCACTATGGGACTTAACTTCTGAGGTCATCAGTCCATAAGAACTTAGAACTACTTAAACCTAACTAACCTAAGGACATCACACACATCCATGCCCGAGGCAGGATTCGAACCTGCGACCGTAGCGGTCTCGCAGTTCCAGACTCCAGCTCCTAGAACTGCTCGGCCACCTCGGCCGGCCTTTGTTGTTGGTACTTGTATGGCTTCTAGCCGGTTTTGTTTTTTAAATTAGAGTTGTTTTACTCTTAAGACCTTCAGTCTAGTTTAAAGTACTGTTTCACGTAAGCCCCTTGGCATTTTAAAATTTTTTTTGAGTTTTTAAGGCTTCGGCCTTCAGCCGATTTGAATTTAACTTGTTTACTTCAGCCTAACTAAAGAACTGTTTTAAGATAAGGATTGCCTTTTACATTTCTGATTATGCTTGCGTTTTTAAATTAATGTGGCTTTCAACCGGTAATTAATTTCCAAAGATTAACGCTATGTATTTAAAAAAACTTTTTCCACTCTTGTAATGTTTGATCAAATAATAAAGTTGTATGATCGAGTGTACCTGACAGCCCCTTATTTTCGCCCCTTTCCACAATTTATTCTATCTATCCTATCCTGCGGGTTAAGCAGGGCATTTCAGGAACATTCGCAGAAAAATTCGAGAAGATGGAGGAAGAGACATTTTAGAGTTGTAAGTAGGCTGTTTAGGTTTTTATATTGGTAACGCCACGTAGCGCTCTGTATGAAAATCACTGACTGTCCTGTGTGCACTCTGTGGCTGGTTAGCATTGTTGTAATATTCGCTATTGTAGTGTTGGGCAGCTGGATGTTAACAGCGCGTAGCGTTGTGCACTTGGAGGTGAGCCGCCAGCAGTGGTGGATGTGGGGAGAGAGATGGCGGAGTTTTGAGAGCGGATGATCTGGACGTGTGTCCATCAGAGACAGTAAATTTGTAAGACTGGATGTCATGAACTGATATATATACAGTATATATATATATATATATATATATATATATATATATATATATATATATATATATATATAAAATGACTTTTGAACAATATTAAGGTAAATACAGTGTTTGTTCTTTATTAAAATCTTTCATTTGCTAACTATGCCTACAAGTAGTTAGTGCCTTCAGTAGTTAGAATCTTTTATTTAGCTGGCAGTAGTGGCACTCGCTGTATTGCTGTAGTTCGAGTAACGAAGATTTTTGTGAGGTAAGTGATACATGAAAGGTATAGGTTAATGTTAGTTAGGGCCATTCTTTTGTAGGGATTATTGAATGTCAGATTGCGTTGGGCTAAAAAATATTGTGTGTCAGTTTAGTGTTGATCAGAATAGGTAAAGAGCGAAATGTCTCAGTACGTTCAGTTTTGCTCAGCTGTTTGAAAATCAAATAATGTAAGAGGTTTATCAGCACAGTAATTCATTAATTTTTCTAAGGGGACGTTTCAGAGTCAAACCGGCAGAACCCTTCGCAGGTTTTTTTCTTTTATTCGCATCATTGTCAGAAGCTGTCGACAGCCACGTCTATGAAGATGGAGCCACGCTGGACAGTGGTGGGTGGTGCGCCTTGGAGCGGCTGCCGCTGCCTCTGGCGCAGTCTCGGATGGCGTCGCGCCGCCTTTGGACGTCCGCTGCCCCTGATTACGCGGGGCAGAGCCTCTAAAGACATGAAAGGCGCCGCCACCCGCCCCCGCCTCTATTAACCGCGCGGGATGGGCCGGGGGCTCCGCATAGCGGGTTGACCCCAGGCATGCCTCCTGCTCTTTCATCAAGACGACCCTGCCCTGGTTCTCCACGAGTCGCCGTGTCGCGCAGAGACGGAGAGAAATCTTGGCCGAGTGACTGACTAGAGCTGCCATTCTCGGAACCCCAGAGATCTTCTGTCAGTCCGGAGTGTTTGTTACTCTGCCCACGATTGCAGAATAAGAGAAAGTGGCTTATTATCGGGTACCGTTCTTGAATGTATGATTACCAGTAAATTAGCAGTTGACAGATTATGGAAAACGTCTTATACTATTAATAGGGAATAAGAACTTGGGGATAATTCTGGACCACCAAAAAGACTGGACTGAACACACTACTTGAGTCTGCAATAAAGTTTTTGCATCCCTTCATTGTCTACAGAAATATAAAAAAAAGTATTAGCATTCGAGTTTAATAAGAAGCTCGTAGAATCTCTAACACTCCATAATCTTGACTATGGCGATGGTATTCTTCAAGGACTTTCGTACGAAAACTCTCGCAGGCTTGAACTGGCGATGAATTCTGGCGTCCGATATACAGGGTGTTACAAAAAGGTACGGCCAAACTTTCAGGAAACATTCCTCACACACAAAGAAAGAAAATATGTTATGTGGACATGTGTCCGGAAACGCTCAATTTCCATGTTAGAGCTCACTTTATTACTTCTCTTCAAATCACATTAGTCATGGAATGGAAACACACAGCAACAGAACGTACCAGCGTGACTTCAAACACTTTGTTACAGGAAATGTTCAAAATGTCCTCCGTTAGCGATGATACATGCATCCACCCTCCGTCGCATGGAATCCCTGATGCGTTGATGCAGCCCTGGAGAATGGCGTATTGTATCACAGCCGTCCACAATACGAGCACGAAGAGTCTTTACATTTGGTACCTGTGTTGCGTAGAGAAGAGCTTTCAAATGCCCCCATAAATGAAAGTCAAGAGGCTTGAGGTCAGGAGAGCGTGGAGGCCATGGAATTGGTCCGCCTCTACCAATCCATCGGTCACCGAATCTGTTGTTGAGAAGCGTACGAACACTTCGACTGAAATGTGCAGGAGCTCCATCGTGCATGAACCACATGTTGTGTCGTACTTGTAAAGGCACATGTTCTAGCAGCACAGGTAGAGTATGCCGTATGAAATCATGATACGTGCTCCATTGAGCGTAGGTGGGAGAACATGGGGCCCAATCAAGACATCACCAACAATGCCTGCCCAAACGTTCACAGTAAATGTGTGTTGATGACGTGATTGCACAGTTGCGTGCGGATTCTCGTCAGCGCACACATGTTGATTGTGAAATTGTACAGTTTGATCACGTTGGAATGAAGCCTCATCCGTAAAGAGAACATTTGCACTGAAATGAGGATTGACACTTTGTTGGATGAACCATTAGCAGAAGTGTACCCGTGGAGGCCAATCAGCTGCTGATAGTGTCTGCACACACTATACATTGTGCGGAAACAACTGGTTCTCCTGTAGCACTCTCCATACAGTGGCGTGGTCAACGTTACCTTGTCAGCAACAACTTCTCTGACGCTGACATTAGGGTTATCGTCAACTGCACGAAGAATTGCCTCGTCCATTGCAGGTGTCCTCGTTGTTCTAGGTCTTCACCAGTCGCGAGTCATAGGCTGGAATGTTCCGTGCTCCCTAGGACGCCGATCAATTGCTTCGAACGTCTTCCTGTCGGGACACCTTCGTTCTGGAAATCCGTCTCGATACAAACGTACCGCGCCACGGCTATTGCCCCGTGCTAATCCATACACCAAGTGGGCATCTGCCAACTCCGCATTTGTAAACATTGCACTGACTGCAAAACCACGTTCGTGATGAACACTAACCAGTTGATGCTACGCACTGATGTGCTTGATGGTAGTACTGTAAAGGAATGAGTCGCATGTCAACACAAGCACCGAAGTCAACATTACCTTCCCTCAATTGGGCCAACTGGCGGTGAATTGAGGAAGTACAGTACATACTGACGAAACTAAAATGAGCTCTAACATGAAAATTAAGCGTTTCCGGTCACATGTCCACATAACATATTTTCTTTATTTGTGTGTGAGGAATGTTTCCTGAAAGTTTGGCCGTACCTTTTTGTAACACCCTGTATTTGTGACGTTCGTTATTACGATCATATCACTCCAGCCTATGAACAATTATCGTGGCTACGGGCTGATAAATGTAGGGACTACCATACTTTATGTTTACTCCATCGTCTCCTCAGTTGTCAGATTCTCTCTTACTTATCCTCAGCCTTTACATTAATGTCTGAACAGCACAGCAGAAATACTCGTTCTCAAGAAAGTAAGATCCTCTCAGTACCACCACACAACGCCGTCATGTTTTCTAAATAATTTTCCGTATCCGGCACCCGACTTTGGAACAATATTCCTCAAAATATCAGAGAGATTAAATCACTTCCTGGCTTCAAAAAGTAGCTAATGGCTCACCTTCTCTAGCAATAGCTATCTCTCCCACGTACTGGTCTGCAGCCCACACTCTTCAATCCCACTCCCCCTACAACTTTTCCCTTCTCTTCGCTTACAGAGTTATTTACTTAAAACAAGTCCTCTACTAACAGCCACTATTATTGTCATTCCAATTTTCTTGTTCTTCGTCTTTTCTATTTCTGACAGTACTAAACATGATTTAAGTTGTTCTAAACAATTCTATATTATTTTTAATGCACTTTGTTGTGGCGTAACAATACAACCACGCCACTCGGAAGTAGCCGAAAGGCACGCGTTAACTCACGCAGGATAGAGATAGGTCTGCAACAGGATACGTAATGAATGCTATAAAGAAAAGTACGTAGCTCCTGGAATACTTAACTTTAATCCATCCTTGTGGTACATCGCTCTTGACGAGACAAGCGAGACTCTTTAGATACAAGCTATGTAAGGCTAATGGCGCCTTGCTAGGTCGTAGCCATTGACTTAGCTGAAGGCTATTCTAACTATCTGCTCTACAAATGAGCGAGGCTTCGTCATTGTGAATCGCTAGCTACGTCGTCCGTACAACTGGGGCGAGTGCTAGTACGTCTCTCTAGACCTGCCGTGTGGTGGCGTTCGGTCTGCTATCACTGAAAGTGGCGACACGCGGGTCCGACATGTACTAATGGACCGCGGCCGATTTAAAGCTACCACCTAGCAAGTGTGGTGTCTGGCGGTGACACCACACACTTTGTTTTATTATTACTGTTATTACTGCCATTTATCCTTACTTTCGTTGTTGTGAACTATTATTGTTATTATTACTATTATTATGCTTAATATCGTTTCTATGAATGTTATCATTTTCATGAATATTTTTTAAATATATCTGTATGTGTTGTTCTTGGTCAGATGTAAGAGAGGGCCTTAAGGCCCTAATCTGGTCAGGCTAAATAAGCAAATAAATAAATAAATATTTAAACACTACCCTTGCAAGAACTTTTCCGAGTATTTTCTCGTTCTGTGAAAGAGGACAAAAATTAAAAACGGCTAATTTTCCCAATTTCAGCTTTTCGGTTTTCCCAGATACTGGTTGCAAATAAAATTTAATGAATCAGTAACATAGGTCTCATTCGTACCAAATGTTCATTTCAGAAAGAAAGGGCATTGTATAGTTGTTTGTTACTCTGCAGACGTTTCAACACTAACAAGAGAAATTTTCGGTCTTTGTTTTTTCTTTTATTCTTTTTTCTTTTTTTTTGCTTTTTTTGTACAGAAGTCATATTTAAAATCCTTCCACAAATCCTCCACAAAATTCGTAACATCATCAGAAGCAGCCGATGCACTCAACCCAGATATCTTTAGAGTTGACCACAGCTGGTCACAGTCAATGCACCCCTCGTCCTCTTCACATTCGACTGTTAATACTGCATCATTAGTGCTTGACTCGCAGTCTTTCTCACTACGATCCCGTTGCTTCATGACTCTTCGATTGATTTTTACAAAGAACTTTCTTTTTTAGCCCCATACGTTGATGGTGTGTCAAATACAACATATGAAGCTCGTGGAGTAGGTTTTGTTGAAGGTGTGTCTTCCCTGTTGTTTTAGCACAAGCTTTCTTTGTCCCTTTAGCTACGGGCTGCTTCAAAGCCTTTTTAAAATCAGATGACGACAACACTGCTGCTTTACTTGGTCCTGTTGTTGGGTGTTATGGTGCAATCAGAGGAGCCGTGCTGATTTCAAAAGCAGAATCCGCTGTTCTTCCATTCCAGTAACTGCAGCCAACAATGGCCACTACGTAGCTACTGAGGTCTCATTAGCATGTGCTGCAGATTGCTAAGGAGGAAAAAATCCATAGAAGTAGAAAACAGGATAAATGGCCCAACGTCTCTCAAACACTGGAAAGGTGATAAGAACTGACGCCTAATTTCGGATAACCGAAACAGTGCAACCTGTTACTCCATGCTGTTGGGGACCATCGCTTACTTCTGTTTAGTCACAACCTAACTCTTAAGTGGTCGGTGCACGACACTTTAATTAATTAGATAAGAAGGAGCATGCTTCAAATTGCTGTCTCATTTGACATACTTTAAAAGCACTTACAGCGTAATTTTAAATGGTAATAAATGGTTGATTGAAAAATTCATGTAACGATAACCGTGGCGTTATTGTTATTGTACAAAATAGTTTTGAAAAAAAAAAGAAATAACGAATCTTTTCTCTTTTAGGTATGTTAAGAGCCATGGCTGATTTTTCTCATGGTGCTGTCACCAACAATAGCATACATATTCCAACGTGAAGACATCCGTCCTACTCACGATGGATTAAAATCCTATTCAACTATTACACGATTATACATCCAAACAATTGTTAAATATTTTTTCTGAGGGGCTGGATGTTCCAGGATAGCTGTCTATGTGCAATGGCACCGTAAGCATTTATTGATATTATTATTACTAAGAACTGTACCTGTAGCCTAATATGAATTGAAAAATATTGTAAGACTACACAGAAATGGACAGGCAACATTTAATTATTACGTACTGAATCATATACACGATAGGTACTAGCTTCTCACAAAAATACCCACTACAATTATTAATCTCATATGTATTCAACAAATTATATTCCTACTACAAATAATTGTATCAGTTACAGACCGTGAAAATTTGACGTCCGTCAGTGAGGACCGCAGAATCGGCAAGACAATGAAAAAAAAGGACAAACCACTCATCCATCTTCTACAAAAAAGAACACAGATAATAGTATTTGTAGTTCTGATAGCACAGATAACTCTTCTCCATTGTTAAGTGTCTGCAATTTACTTCTACTATTTTCTACCGGAGGCAGTGTTATACACTTCTTACCTGGCTTGAGGTAGGATTCCCAACTGAATTCTCTATAAAATGTTTATCTAGACCGCACTGCAAAAATAGTTGTTGAGACCGAAATGTTAACAGCACCGGCACCAAAGTCACGATGATGTATCAGAGTGACCTTCACTGTTGGTTGCCGGAGCGAGATACAGAGAGAAACACAAATCAAGAGAGATATTCAGCTATACGGCAATAAGCACCTACCCAAAATATGTACACTTTACCCCACTGTCTAAATCTTCGTTTTGGGCTTCCAAGAGGCGTAAACTATCCGGAGGAAGATGCTCTACACATTACGAACAATTCAGAGGCCCGTGACTCTTAAGAAAACTCTGCAGAGTCTCATTTCGACAGCCTCTAAATGATCCTCTCAAAATTTAACGCATGATCACCGAACAAAATGTTAATTACTTTCTTCAAAGAGAGCACAATGGTCGATGGGGGGGGGGGGTTGTTGGAGGTGTAAAAACCGTTACCGGGCAGTTTTCGTAGAGTTGTCAGTGCTAGCTGACAAGCAACAGTGCGTGAAATAACCGCAGAAATCAATGTGGGACGTACAACGAACGTATCTGTTACCACAGTGTGGTGAAATTTGGCGTTATTGATAGCAGCAGACAATTGAAGTGATGCCTTTGCTAACAACACATCGCTTGGCACAATTTGTAAGCCTGATGTAGTGTGAAGCGTTCTATACTCGGCATCGCTATTATATTTTATAAAGTTTTATAATATTTATCTTGTAAAAAGAAATAAGAACTATCCTTGTAATCTTAGACATGAATGTTCACGCTCGTCATTTTAGCAAAACAAGTTAATACACGTAATGCATTTTTAACGCTTGATAGCGTGCTTCCGGGTGTTCTGCTGAGCTGTTGTTCCCATTTTATGTACAGTATTTTGACCACCGACCACCAGCCACCTTCTTCAGATGCTGAGTGGTTTGGTGTTATGGGCATTCGCTGCATGGACTCCAGTCAGGCTGCTTTTATATTCTGCATAAGATAGATAGAACAACTCTCCAGAATACCCGAAAGCATGTTATTAATCAGTCGGCGAGTAAGCCTGAGACATGATATTAAAACAATTTTTAATTTATTACAAAATTTTTGAAATTGTGTTGACAGCAAACAATATACGTTCTCAAAACTTGATAATTAGTCTCGGGTATTCGTAAAACCATCTCCAAATCAGTCATGCTAAAATGTTAATTGTATACAGAATACGGATGGACCGCGATGTCTTTACAACTGATACTGTGTAAGAGAATAAAGGCACCATACTCATCTGATAACATCAATTAAACGCTGGCTTTACCAACGAGATACAAGGATGGTGCTAAACTACGCTTAATGAAGTCACGGTAGAGCATAAAATATAAAATTACGATCAAATATAAAATAATTTTATGAAGTATGGGTTAGCATCAGTCTGTTATCAAGTAGGTATAGACATTTTATTGGTGTTGTCTCTTACCCGAACACGGAGCCTTTACGCTCGTAAGGTTTTTGTTTTTGTTTTTTCATTATAAAATTATTTGGAGTTTTCTGAATAAAACAAATCAAGTTTCACCCTTCTAAGTGAATTCTAAGCGTGTTTTTTATCACTGCAAAGTTGACACGCCGCGTAAACGGTTGTAGCGACTTTGTGTATCACCTCTGACGCCGCAGCTCGCTGGCTGCAAGCAGGGTATCTTTGCGGAATTAGACGGTGTTCTGTTTTCCACCGTTGTATGGCATTATCTCTGTGACAAGTGACTGTTGATATCGGTAAACATAAACGCTATACTGCGTGTGTTGACTTCTGGAGTTTGCTTTGTGTTGTTTAGCTGTTCAATTTTTCGTATTTGACCAATTCTGCTCGTACCTGTTTTACGTATTTCTTTTGTGGATATCAATATGCCCCGTTTCAGCAATCGAGTGTTTAAGAGAAGGCACAATGAGTGGAAGAAGAAATCTTTTGCTGCTTCGAAGGGAGATGCTGCTCAGACTGCTTCCCCAACTACTCCAAATGAATGTGATAGAACTTCTTCCAGAAAGAAACTTTGTGACAGCAAAGAAAAATTTGAAAACTATGAAAACGACATTAATGATGTGAATGAAATAATTAACATTTTCTTGCTCTCTAATATTTTGAAACATAACGTATTATGCCAAGTTTGCAAAGAAAGAGGACTGGAATTGAAAATAACTTCACACATAGGTTTGGCATGTAAAATGTTATTGAACTGTGAAAAATATGCTGCAGAAGTTTCGTTTTCTAATTCTAAATATTCCTCGTAATGGTCATAGTGGAAAGAAGGTGTATGATATGAATGTTAGTCGAGTGTGTCGCTTGCGTTGCACTGGCAAGGGCAGTGCTGCAGGGACAATGTTATATGGAATTATGAACTTGCCAAAACCGCCAACCAAGTTTGGATTTTATAATGAATTGCTGGGTTCAAATGGTTCAAATGGCTCTGAGCACTACGGGACTTAACTTCTGAGGTCATCAGTCCCTTAGAACTTAGAACTACTTAAACCTAACTAACCTAAGGACATCACACACATCCTTGCCCGAGGCAGGATTCGAACCTGCGACCGTAGCGGTCGCGCGGTTCCAGACTGTAGCGCCTAGAACCGCTCGGCCACCTCAGCCGGCGAATTGCTGGGATATTCTGCTGAATATTTTGCTCAAGCAACAATGAAGAAAGCAGTTGAAGATGCTATGACAGATAATAAGAATTGTAGAGGTTTAACTGTTGCCTTAGATGGATCGTGGCAACGTAGAGGTCATACATCTCTAAATGGAGTTGTGACAGCTACCAGTAGAGACAGTTGCAAAAGTAATTGATGTTTCTAGAATGAAACTTTCACTCTACAGCGGAGTGTGCGCTGATATGAAACTTCCTGGCAGATTAAAACTGTGTGCCGGACCGAGACTCGAACTCGGGACCTTTGCCTTTCGCGGAAGGTAGGAGACGAGGTACAGGCGGAATTAAAGCTGTTAGCACGGGGCGTGAGTCGTGCTTGGGTAACTCAGTCGGTAGAGCGCTTGCCCGCGAAAGGCAAAGGTCCCGAGTTCGAGTCTCGGTCCAGCAGACAGTTTTAATCTGCCAGGAAGTTTCCTAATTGATGTTGCTATTCTCTCAAAAGATTGTAGATGTAAGGGCAATACCAAGAACGAACATAGTGAAAGTTGTGAAGCAAATTTTCACGGCACGAATGCAGCGATGGAAGTAGAGAGATTGAAAGCAATTTTTTCCAGATCACAGGAGTGGTATTGTGTATGATACACTAACTGTCTATGAGATGTTGATTCTAAGGGATATAAAGCTGTAGAGGAACTCAAACCTTATGGCAATGAAATTCACATTAAAATCAGGAGTGCATTGTACATGTGCAGAAGCGCATTTGAGGTCGGTTTCGCATACTAAAGCAGACATTAGTATCCAAGAAGCTTAGTGATGCTAACATCCTTGGAGAAAGAGGAAGATTGACAGATGAAGAAATTGATAGATTGCAGAGGTAAAATGTGTGTGCAATTAGGCAAAATACAAGAAGCATTGAGCATATGAGGAGAGCAGTATGGGCATTAATTTTTTTACTGCATCAACAAATAAGCACCCACATCATGCACTGTGCTCCACAGGTGATGACTCATGGTGTAAGTGCCAATCAGGAAAGGATTATGCCCATAAAAACAGTTTGACAAATGCAGTAATTGATGTAACTAAGCCCATATTTAGAGATTTAGCACAGCCTCGTTTATTGGAAAAGTGTTTACATAGGAAAACACAAAATCTAAATGTTAGTGTAAATAATATAATTTGGATTAGTATTCCCAAAAAAGTGTTTGTACAGATAAAACATTTCATTTTGGAGTGTGTGATGCAGTGGCAACATACAATGAAGAAACATTATCAAATGTGATGTGCTGAAAAGTTTAGGTATCCAACCAGGACACAACACCATTTCCACAATTCGCCTAATTGAGGATGAAAGACTGAGAGGTGCAGGAAGGAGATATAAAAGCCCACAACATGCAGCAGAAGGGAAGAAAAGACCAGTGAAAAGGAAACTAACACCGGAAAAGAAGAGGATGCTGATAATCCATCATATGGGGCAGGAATATATTAAAAACCTTTGGAAGTTATTTCCTGTAACTCTAAAAGTTTCATCTATGAGGAATATTTTCTCAAAAACTGCTAACGGTATAGCAATGAAATTTATACACAATATTGTTTACTTCTCATCCTGCATTTTTATAACAGATGGTAAAAAAAACTGTATAATTGAAGAGTTATAGAAGAGAAAGTGCAAAATTTTAGAGAAAAAAATAAGCATCTGCTTAAAAAACTGTAAAACGAAAACCAATAAATATTTCTTAACATGACATTATAACTTTGTAGAGAAATATTCACTGAACATGTAGTCCAAATTTCAGAGCAATATGTTTAATGGTTTTAGAAAAAATGTTCCTTCTATTTGCTAAAATTAACATGGAGGAGCTGGATCGCTCCGGCTCCCCTTAAATAGAGCAGGTTTCCTGTATCGATTTGTATTGGCCTCACTCTGCGTCTAAGAGTGCCTCGCTCTGAAGATGACGATTAACAGCCGAAACAATAGCAGCGGACCATATGTTGTTTTTTGGCTGATTGTCTATACTTTTAATGGATCGACTAATACGCTGTGAAAATGTGAAGATCCTCAGTAAACTTGCGCAGACATTTGGTATGGTTCTTGGTGTTGCCCCTTTCAGCGGCAGGTAGTGTATTTCATGACTTGTAATGGTGATGGGAGATCCCGGGCTCGCCGGAGCGGCCAGCCCAGCAGTCAGTCGGTGGGCCTGCACTACGCCTATCCCTCCCCAGCGACGGCCGCTCAGTTTAATTGGCAGCGGCGAGCGCGCCTTTAATACTGCCAGACCGGCCCGCGTTTGCACTTGCAGCCATTTCTGCAGCCCTCTCTAATGATTTCAACTGCTCTTAAGGAAGCAATTTAAGAAGTTCTCCGATACTCTCATTAAACTGCTCTCGCGGCCCTTCCCTCCTTCCCCCGCCTCCTCCCAGCCCTTACTGCTTAACCGGACCCAGAGAAAGGTTCCGCCATTCGCTAATGCACAGCCATGCGCCCGTATACTTACTTCTCGGCCCCCCTACTGAATTACTGTTTGCCACCGTAATAGGACTTTACGGATTTACAAAGAGTGATTTCCATTACCATTACTTCAGAAAAATTTTTCGACCAAATGCCTGCGATTTGCCAAATTCATTGAGATTTATCTTGAAAGGTGACTACTACCATACAGATTCACTTTCTCACAGCATGTATTGTCTGTTGTGTATTGCGATGATTATATAAGTGACTTTCAAGTGAAACCAAGTAAGAGCCGAAGTTGTTAGCACAGGTAGGTCAATGCTCTCTGCTGGGATCAGGTAGGAACAGCATGAACTGTCACCTCTGCGCCATTAGTCAGTTAACGGGCTCCTAGTGAGGCCAGCTAGAGTGTGGTTATCCGACTTCACTACGGAGGCCGGAAAAGAGGAACAGTGAACTGTGCTGCCTTGACAGTGGAAGGAAAGTCAAGAAGTGAAATACATGACCGAAAGGCTCCTGCACACTCAGGTGACAAAAGCCATGGCATAACGATGTGCACTTATACAGATGGCAGTAGTATCGCGTGCACAAGGTGTGAAAGGACAGTGCATTGTCGAAGCTGTCATTTGTACTCGAGTGATTCATGTGAAATGGTTCCTGGCATGATTATGGCTGCACAAGGGGAATTAACAGACTTTGAATGCGTAATGGGAGTTGGAGCTAGACGCCTGGGATTCTCCATTTCGGAAATCGTCAGGGAATTCAGTATTCCGAGATGGACAGTGTCAAGAGTGTTCCCAGAATACCGAATTTCGGGTATTACACTATGGACAAAGCAGTGGCTGACGGCCTTCACTTAACGACCGAGAGTAACGGCGATTGCGTAGAACTATCAGCGCCAACAAACAAGCGACACTGGGGGATATAATCGCAGAAATGAATATGGGACATACAATCAACGTATCTGTTAGGAGAGTGCGGCTGAATTGGCATTAATGGGCTACGACAGCAGAGTGCCTCTACTTTACACCACGACATCGCCTACATTGCATCTCCTGAGCTCGTGACTATTTTGGTTGGACCCTAGACGACTGGTAAACCTTGGGCCGGTCAGATGAGACCCCATTTCAGTTGGTAAGAAATGATTCGAGTGTGCCGTAGACCCCACGAAGCTAAGGATCCAGTTTGTCAACGAGCCACTGTACAAGCCGGTCGTGGCTCCATGAAAGTATGGACTGTGTTCACGTGGAATGGCATGGATCATGCGTAAGTTCGACTACTGGGGTACCTTTGCAGCCATTCATGGACTTTGTAAGTAGGCTGTTTAGGTTTTTGCGTTGGTAACGCCACGTAGCGCTCTGTAGGAAAATCACTGACTGTGCTGTGTGCAGTCTGTGGCTGGTTGGTATTGTTGGAATATTCACTAGTGTTGAGCAGTTGGATGTGAACAGCGCGTAGCTTTGCACAGTTGGAGGTGAGCCGCCAGCAGTGGTGGATGTGGGAAGAGGGATGTCAGAGTTTCGAGAGTGGACGATCTGGACGTGTGTCTGTCAGAAAAGGAAATTTGTAAGACTGGATGTCATGCACTCTTTTGAACACTATTAAGGTAAATACATTGCTTGTTCTCTATCAAAATCTTTCATTTGCTGCCATATGGCATTTCATAAGGCAGTAAAAAATCTCTCAACTAGCGAGACAATAGACGTAAAATGTTTCTTATCGTTTAATGAGGCATTTCGGTAAATATCAGAAATTATGAGCTCCAAAGTGTTATGATATGTTTTCAAGTGTGAACGTGTCGTATTTCCAATGCTTTCTACAAAGGAATGACAATATTGAGGTTAATGGGCTCTTTTTTCTCCGCCTAATGGCGTTTCTCCCAGGCCACTGTCGCGCAGCTGGCTGCCTACAGCGCATTACGCCAAGATCACTTAGCTTCCTGGGCAGTTGGATGTCAAGAATGTGTATGGTTGTGCAGTTGGGGGTGAGCCGCCAGCAGTGGTGGATGTGGGGAGAGAGATGGCAGAGTTTTGAGAGCAGATGATCTGGACATGTGTCCATTAGAAAAAGGAAATTTGTAAGACTGGATGTCATGCACTGATATATATATGACTTTGAACACTATTAAGGTAAATACATTGTTTTTTCTCTATCCAAACCCTTCATTTGCTAACTATGTCTATCTGCTCCGTTAGTGCCTCCAGCAGTTAGAATCTTTCATTTAGCTGGTAGTATTGGCGCTTGCTGTATTACAGTAGTTCGAGTAACGAAGATTTTGTGAGGTAAGTGATTCAGGAAAGGTAAAAGTTTTTGTTAGTCAGGGCCATTCTTTTGTAGAGATCACTGAAAGTCAGACTGCGTTGCGCTAAAAATATTGTGTGTCAGTTTATTGATGATCAGAATAAGTGAAGAGAGAAATGTCTGAGCACCTTCAGTTTTGCTCAGCTGTTTGGAAATCAAATAACGTAAGAGGTTTATCACCACAGTCATTTATAATTCTCCAAAGGGGACGTTTCAACTTTATGTTCCTAAAAACGATAGAATTTTTATGGATGACAATGCGCCATGGAATCAGGCCAAAACTGTACGTGATTGGTTCTAAGAACATCGTGGACAATTTGACCAAATGATTTAGCCCCCCTGACGGCCCGATGTACGTCCCTTCGAAAATTTGTAGGACATAATCGAAAGGTCATTTCGTGGACAGAACTCTGCACCGGCATCACATTTGCAGCTATAGTCGGTTATAGAGGCAGGTCGGCTCAATATTTTTGCAGGGGACTTCCAACGACTTTTAGAGTCCATGACATGTCGAGTTGCTGCACTTCACTAGACAAAAGGTGGTCTTACTCCTACATTATTAGGTATGCTATAACTTTTGTCACCTCAGTGCATATGGTGAATACCGTATGACATGTACGCATGTGCTTGCGTGGAATAAACCATCTCGAGAATGTTGGCTCCCACTGAAGGACAGCAGTCGTCCACGACAGACTCATTGTGCCACTACTCATTTCGTCATTGCTGCTGCTGCTGCTATCCTCTTGAATGACCTTTGGTGGACACTAGAAAACATTAGGCTTATGGTGGGCATCAGTGACGTGTCATTCATGCCATCATGGCAGAGCATCTGAAGTTCGGGAAAATGTGTAAGCTGTTTGTTTCCCACTGCCTGATGGACAAGCAGAGTTTCTGCAGAATTTTGGCATCACTGCACCAACTGGGACGCTATAGCAATAAAAATATTGTTTGCTGTCCCGTACCGCCACAGGAGATGAAGCATGGTGCCATAATTCTGGTCTGGAGAGGAAGGGTTAGATCCCACAATGGAAGCAAATGGATTCACGCATATCGAGGAAATCAACTGCCGTGCGCTCAAGCCCCATAAAAGTCCTGATGAATGCAAGGTCCCGCTGGTCATTAAGTTTCTGGAACAATAAATGCAGAGTGGTACGTGAACACTTTGCATGAATTGAAAAGCGCAGTCAAGTCCAAACACCCAAGAAAGTTGATGGACGCCATCTTTCTCTTACACGGTAATGTCGGCCCACGTGTTGCCGAGGTTGTTTCGACTAAGCTGCACTAGTTTCTTGGAAAGCTCTTACTCCATACAGCCCCGTCATCTCAAACTGCGATTTACATCTGCCTTGAAGGAAAAAGTTGTGGCTTTCGATTTGTTTCGGACGAAGAGGTGCACGTCTGGGTACAATCATGATTTCTTAGGCAATATCAAACATTTTCTCCATTAAGATAATAAACCATCTTGTCTCACAGTGGGACAAATGTATAAATAGTTATGACAATTATTTTGAAATAATAAACGGTTTAGTTACTTCCTCGCATCTGTGTCGTCCTCATTTGACAGCCTCTTACATTTCCTGTAATGATAAGATCTTGCTTCAACAAATTTCGGTATTTTGATACAAGGTCTTTAGCTACCTGATCGTTAAGTCGCTGTGATAACCTTACGTCTTTGGAGAATCCGTTTGCTCTCGACAAATAGTACTCGTTCGCGGATGTGGAACATGTAGGCCTTCTTGTCTCAAAGAAGTTCGCCATCTTCTCTGAACTTTGAATGGCGCAGTCGAAGAGGAACTTCGTGCTGCGTTTCTGATGGTGAGAAGGAGTTGCTTTTGTCCATCCGTCGTCTACACTACTAAGAAGTGACAGTAGTGGCTATGGACTCAATCTGTCTGCAGTGATGGAGGATACTTTTATGTAGTGGTATTGGTTTGGGAATACTTGCTGGTATTACTTCGCACCTAGGTAGCCGATCACGTGTTTCTACACAGTGCAATAGACACTTAGAGACTGCTCTCATTAAATGCTTAGAAGCTGGTTATTGCATTACTTTGTTTATATACTGCTATTATAAATCCATCAGTGTTAACTTTTCCCAAAGTGTAACACCAATTTTTAGAGAAATGAGAAGTAAGTATTTCAGATGATGTTGCTTTGGTTTGTTGAACGTAGGCTGGAACAGCCTTTTAAAGCTAACACAGATTTCTTGTTAAACTTGTCTTATGAATTCATTTGCCAGAAACATATCGTTCTTTGTGCTTGATATGTTTGAATGTACCATGATGGAGTGTTGTCACGTAGTCAGTTACATGTTCCATAGATCATTTGAACTACTCATTTATCGAAATTATTTGCAACAAGTCAATTTACATGATATGTATGCATTATTAGCGTTAATATCAATGGGCACATTATTATTTTTAGTTCTATTCATGCAGCTCTACAATTGTTTACTGATTACCAGTTTTTAAGTAGAAATTCCTTGTCCAGGATAAACGATTTTAAATCAGAGTAAAACTTGCTTCACTAACTGTCAGATATTTTTTGTTATTGGGCAAATAATGAAAAACTTCTCTTGTTGCATATTTTACTCTTTTCTGAGCTACTGTCAGCTTTAACAACGTCTAATAAAGATCATTTTTCTCTCTACTTTTGTAGGTTGGGACTTCATTGTTCCTCTGAAATTGTAGCGGATTACTTACGAAGAATTTCATCAGCGAAGATACCTCTTGTGATGGTGCAGTTCAAATGGCTACCTTCTTGAACAGCCGTCTGGGAGTGAATATCACATATCTTTTGTGCAATCTGTAATTCCTTTCTAAGTGATGAGTTAGCACAAAACATTATTCCATAAGACATTACTAACTGTAAATATGCAGAATACCAGGAGGCTGACACATCTGTTACCAAGATTAGCAGTTATACGAAGATTAAAAGTAGCTGAACTTATTTGTTTGAGAAACTCAGTAATGTGGTTCTTCCGGTTCAAGCTTTCATCAAGTACACCCAAAACTTTGGAGCATTCTGCCCTACTTGCTGACTCCTGCTCATGTGGTATATCAGTTGTGGTATGACTCTACTTGTTCTACGGATGTAAATGTAGCGTGGTTTCTTAAAACATAGGGACTGTCCATTGTCAAGGAATTACTTAATAATTCTCTGGACAGCATCAATTACTAACTCTTCTGCAGCTTTATCTTTAAAGGGATTTATTACAACACTAGTATTGTAAGCAAAAAGTATTAGTTTAGCTTGGTGTATGTTAAGTGAAGTGTCATTCATATATACTGTATAGTGTGGATCGAAATCTGAGCCTTACGGGATTGCTTTTGTGATTTTTTTCCCAGTTACTAAAATCATCTACCTTTCTGGTGTTGTCTGATTCATCATCCCAACCTTTGGCATTCTGTTTGTTAAGTGTGATTCAAACCAGCTGTGCATAAAGCCATCAGTTCTATAAAACTTGAGATTTTCTAAGGGAATAAAATGGTATACATACCCAAACGCCTTGGAAAGATCACAAAAAGTACCAACTGGCTACATGTTACTCTCTAAGGCTAGAACTATTTGATGTGGGAATGTATAAATAGTGTTCCCAGTCGAGCAACGCTTCTGGAATTCGAACTGTGATATGCTAAATAAACTGTTTCCACTTAGGTGTGCGACTACTCTTGAGTACATTACTTCTTCGAATATTTTGTAAAAAGTTGTCAGTAAGGAATTTAGATGATAATTGGTTAAGTCTGACTTCCCATTTTCTTATGAAGATTTTTACCAATTGCAAATTTTAACCTCTCTGGAAAAATTCCCCATGCGAGTGACACATTGCATATATTAGAAAGGACATCACTTATTAAGTTGGATCAAATTTTTCAGATTCTGTTTGAAAGTCCATCAACTCCACATGGACTTTTGTTATATTTTAAAATTTATAAATTTTACGGAACTTATGAGTAATGTTCTAAGTGTCCTTTCATAATATCTTTCAGAATTTTACAAGGTTTTATAGATCTTTACTCAAAGAGAATTGGATTAATCTTCTGAGATTCTGTAGTCCATTAATTATTACATTATGCTGTTTGAATAGCAATGTGCAGCTTTTTCTTTTCTACTAATTGGGCTTGGTGACAATGATCAGTGGGCTACCTAAACTTGTGCCAAGGTTCACTTAGATTTGCACACCCAGCACCTTTCATAAATCATGAATGGCTAGTGCAAGTGTGGACCATATTGTTTAATTTTAGCTTCCATATTTGGGCGAGCGTCCATGCAGGAACCGGGAAAACTACAGACCAAGCAATGTCAACCATGGTTTACACACACAAAGTCACAGAAACAGGTAAGTACTGAATTTGATGTCCAAGAGCAGAGATATTTTCGGTTTGTACATATTGTGTGAGGTTTCGTTAAACACTAAATCTTCATGTTGGTATGGTAATTTTATAATTTCGAATGGTCCAGTGTTCAAGAGTTGCCACTTCTCGTTCCTTATCTTGAGTAGTGACACCTGAGGCTATGTTCTCAGCAGAATCCTTTCACCTACCTGGAAGCAGTGGACTCGAAGAAATTTCTGTCACACTCAGTTTCTCTTTTACCAGTTTGATCAAGTACTGTTTTCCTTTGTGAGCACAGAACAGGATAGAAACTATTGCAAAATCTAGTGTGAGAAAAAATCTAAGTGACAAGTGTATTCTGTGATAATGTATAGCTTCTCTTCAAATACTACGGAATATTGCGTTAGTATATCTGCAATCTGTTGCTTCCGCTCAACTGTAAGGCTTTCAACCTATTGTATTTCCTGGTGCATTTTGGTCTGCCACAGCAGTTGTGAATAGACAGGAAGTTTCGAGATAATAAGCATTGGCGTGAGGACTTCCTTGTACTTCAAAGGGACCATTATAAATATATTTGAGCTTAGAAATTTCCTGGTTTATTTCACAGGATTTTTCGTGAGTTTTTACGGGAACAAAGTCACCAAATATTAATTTGGTCAATTTAAGGTCCTTATCGTGACTTTTAGATCTGGCTTCTGCTTTTTCTTTCATTCGTTTTCTTACTAAGTCTTTTTTTTCTTTCGGATCTAGTTCTACATAGAGTGGAAATTGTAAGGTTTCTTCAATTAGATATTTGCTCTTGTGATTTAGTAGAATTTTCTCGGTTGTAAATCTATTAAATACTCCTTTAGCAGTAGCCTTTCTAATGGGAAATAGTTTAATAAATTTGGGAAATACTTCCAATGTTACTACAATGTGTGTACAGTTTCCAGACGTTTCGGGGGAGGCTCATACAAATCCACTGACAATAAGTCAAGAGTGTCTTCCGATACATTGTTCTGCATATAATGTTGATTAGATTTATTTGAAACTTTTGCCCTTTGGCCAATATCGCATAATTTAATTCGAATAGTTATTTTCATTGTAACACTGATGTCTATTACAGCTACATCAGAGAGTTTTTCAATACACTTTTTCGGACCACAGTGTCCTAAGGCGAGGTGGATATAATAAATTACTTCAGTCTCAAATTGAGATGGCCAACATACTTTCCACACCCCTCTATTCACAACTTTCCTTTTGTATAAAATACCTCTAAAGATCTCGAAAATTTACATATTTGAGGATACTTGGTATTATTAAAATTTACTTTAACTGATTTCCAAACATCATCTTCGTTTTGGTAATACTGCATATTTTTGCAAATTTGTTCGATTTTGTTACTCCCCTTAACCTCTTTGATGAATCTCATATGAAATGTTCTATCTCCATTATTTTCCTCTGGCACACTGCCTATCCATTCGGGTAGTCTGGACAGAGCATCTGCTACATGATTGTCACTTCCTTTAACATAGAACATTTCGTAGTCAAACTGCTGGAGGTACAGTGCCCAAAGGCTTAATGTGCCGGTAAATAAGCGGCAGTCTTTAAGAAATGTCAATGAATTGTAATCAGTATGTATAATGGTTTTATGCCCCCATAAATAATTTCGAAAATTTTTCAAACCCCATATTGAGATGGCCAACAGCTAGAGCTTGTTTTTCTGAAATGAGGTTCTTTCTTTCGTACTAGTCAGGGTTCGACTAGCGAAAGCTATTGTCCTGCGTTTTGGTTCCACTGATGCTATGTTCTCTTGGAAAATTTGTATCCTGATCCAACGTGCACTGCTATCAGTACTCATATGAAATGGTTCACTCAAAGTAGGGTAATGTAAATTGTTGTCCCTTATTATCTCAGTTGAGCCGTAGTAAAATTTGCTGTTTTGAAGAGCGCGCCGCAGCGCGTAGTGTAAAGCAGTCGCCCTCCGTTTCTGGCGACTTGTCCGCCTGGAGCGTCGGCGCCTGTGAAGTCCACACGTGAGTCCAGTGGCTGCGCCGTATAGCGAGGGGTAGTGGCTTCGCGGCCGACACGAGAGCAACAGGAGTCAACCCACGACATCGGTCTGACCGGGGCGAGCTGCGACGCCGCGAGACTGGAGATCGGCGCGCCTTCCTGCGTCCGTTGAAGCTCCTGGCAGCAGACAGTTCGGGAGAGCGTTTTGGGGGTGCTGCGCCAGGTCTTCGTCATGAGATATGTTGTTTCATTTACTTGTTAAATTCTACTTGTTTTCTTGGTCGGTGTCTCGTCCCCAGCTTGCTCGTCTGTCTCTGTCCGCATTTGTTAAGCAGTTAGTGTCTGTCTGTCTGTCTGTCTGTTTGTCGGTCTGCCGTACGTTAATAGCTGCCTCTGTCATGTTTGCCGGATTCGGTGTTAACGAATTTATTTCTTAAAGGCCGAATTCTTGAAATATGTTTTTATCTTGCCTATCATCCTGCGAGGTGGTATATGTGTACCGTAGAGCCTATTGTACATTTTATTTGAGTCTGCATTTCATGAGTTTCATTTAAATACTGATTTTAGTTATAAAGTGGCCACCCTTCCACCGTAAGAGTCCTTTAAAAAAATAGAAAACAAATAGCACTTTCGGTGGCAAATAATTTGAGGGTTATACCATTTCCATTCCTCTCACGGGGTGCATAGTTTACATGTTTGTATGAGTTGTTAAAATTGTTTGTTTAAAGTAATCTGGTGTGTTGCAGATTTGCACCAGTGAATTATTTCAGAGGTTGTTGTGAGCGGTCATGACTACGGCCATGTTGAGAGGGAGCAGGCAAGCCTCTCAGCCTGAAGGCCCCTACATCTACATCTACATCCATACTTCGCAAGCCACATGACGGTGTGTGGCGGAGGGTACCTTGAGTACCTCTATCGGGTTCTCCCTTCTATTCCAGTCTCGTATTGTTCGTGCAAAGATTGTCGTCGGTATGCCTCTGTGTGGGTTCTAATCTCTCTGATTTTATCCGCATGGTCTCTTCGCGAGATATACGTAGGAGGGAGGAATGTACTGCTTGACTCCTCGGTGAAGGTATGTTCCCGAAACCAACAAAACCCCGTACCGAGTTACTGAGAGTCTCTCCTGCAGAGTCTTCCACTGGAGTCTGTCTATCATCTCCGTAACGCTTCCGCTATTACTAAATGATCCTGTAACGAAGCGAGCTGGTATCCGTTGGATCTTCTCTATCGCTTCTATCAACCCTATCTGGTACGGATCCCACACTGCTGAGGGGTATTCAAGCAGTGGGCGAACAAGCGTACTGTAACGTACTTCCTTTGTTTCGGATTGCATTTCCTTATGATTCTTCCAATGAATCTCAGTCTGGCATCTGCTTTACCGATGATCAACTTTATATGATCATTCCATTTTAAATTACTCCTAATGCGTACTCCCAGATAATTTATGGAATTAACTGCTTCCAGTTGCTGACCTGCTGTATTGTAGCTAAATGATAAGAGTTCTTTCTTTCTATGTATTCGCAGCATATTACACTTGTCTACATTGAGATTGAATTGCCATTCCCTGCACCATGCGTCAATTCGCTGCAGATCCTCCTGCATTTCAGTACAATTTTCCATTGTTACAACCTCTCGATATATCACAGCATCATCCGCAAAAAGCCTCAGTGAACTTCCGATGTCATCCACAAGGTCATTTATGTATATTGTGAATAGTAACGGTCCTACGACACTCCCCTGCGGCACACCTGAAATCACTCTTACTTCGGAAGACTTCTCTCCATTGAGAATGACATGCTGCGTTCTGTTATCTAGGAACTCTTCAATCCAGTCACACAATTGGTCTGATAGTCCATATGCTCTTACTTTGTTCATTAAACGACTGTGGGGAGCTGTATCGAATGCCTTGCGGAAGTCAACAAACACGGCATCTACCTGGGAACCCGTGTCTGTGGCCCTCTGAGTCTCGTGGACGAATAGCGCGAGCTGGGTTTCAGACGATCGTCTTTTTCGAAACCCATGCTGATTCCTACAGAGTAGATTTCTAGTCTCCAGAAAAGTCATTATATAGATAATACGTGTTCGAAAATCTACAACTGATCGACGTTAGAGATATAGGTCTATAGTTCTGCACATCTGTTCGACGTCCCTTCTTGAAAACGGGGATGACCTGTGCTCTTTTCCAATCCTTTGGAACGCTTCGCTCTTCTAGAGACCTACGGCACACCGCTTTAAGAAGGGGGGCAAGTTCCTTCGCGTACTCTGTGTAAAATCGGACTGGTATCCCATCAGGTCCAGCGGCCTTTCCTCTTTTGAGCGATTTTAATTCTTTCTCTATCCCTCTGTCGTCTATTTCGGTATCTACCATTTTGTCATCTGTGCGACAATCTAGAGATGGAACTACAGTGCCGTCTTCCTCTGCTAATATTGTTCTTGCCTCTAAATAAAACTGTAACTTGATATTACGAGGGTGCTTTTGTGCTTATAATTTTAAGTCTGTTTTGAAAAGGCTTTTAAAAATAAAATTCACATTTGTTAAATCGTGACTTGATTTTTGAGTGTGCTTTTCTTCTTATAATTTTAAATCTGTTTTGAAAAGCTTTTAGGAATGAATTCACATTTGTTAAAGGTAATTTTCCATCAGTTACTTCCTGGAAACTACTTCCACGCTCACCTAGTGGGATTAAATTGTGTCAATGTTCTTGATGAATCGCCAGTAAATAAAGTAAATTCTTTAAGAAAAATAATTTGAAAGTAAATTCACGGTTCATTTTGATGACACAAAAACAGAAATTTTTAAAGAAATTATAGACGAAATACAAGAACTTACGTTGGAACAAGAGGCCGATTTGTTTAACTTTTTAACTGATAATCAGGAAGTGTTTTCAGATAAACCTGGAATAGTAGAGAATTTTGTACTGCATTCAAGCAGTAGAACACGAACCATTTTTCGTGAGACCTTATCCAGTAGCACTAGCTAAGAAAGAAGCCATGCAGGCAGAAATCGATAAAATGATTGAATGGGGAGTCATTGAAAGGAGCAATAGTGAATGTAATAGCCATCTCATTATTGTGAACAAGAAAGGTGGGGGCGTGCGAGTAGTAATCGATGCACTTACTCTAATTAATGCCATTAAAAGAGAAGTAGATCGTCCGGACAATTTAAACGATCCATTGCAAAAGTTCCATAATGTACAATATTTGATGAGCTTAGGCCTTACGACGGGATACTGGCAAATCCAACTACATAAAGAATCTCGAAAGTATACCGCATTTATATTTGCAGGACAATGTTACCAATATAAAGTTGTTCCTTTTAGTCTTCATACTTCTGTTTCAGTCTTAATTAGAGCTTTAGCTTCTATATTAGGAAGGGAACTCGGTGCTAGACTGGCAATCTATGTGGACAATGGGTTGATCACCACAGAAAATTGGAAAGAACATTGCGAATTGTTAAACAAAATCCTTTCTGCTCTTCAAGCAGGAGGAATGGTGCTGAAACTGAAGAAGTGCAAATTGGTAAAACAAGAAATCAAATTCTCGGGACACATTATTACCACTTCCGGGATTGGAAGGGACCCAGATAAGTTAAACGCTATTGAAAAATGCCCGCCACCTAAAACCTGAAAGCAGTTAAAAGCGTTTCTAGGTATCTGTGGATTTTACCACAAATTTTCAAAGGGGCAAGCGTTTAATACTCCTCCTTTAAATGGATTGTTCAAGAAAAATAGTGTATTCATACCAATGAATCAACTTTGGTGTTCTGTGAAATTTCGTTTTCCACAAACCTAATTTCCAAAATGTCAGATTTACTATTAATTTTGACAATCCCATTACCAGAATCAATGAATACTTTTTCTTTGTCTAGCCAACCAATACCCAAAATCATTTCAGCGCTCAACTCAGGTATGACAGGAAGTTGTGTTCAAATTTTTGTCCATTAATTCCAGATTCTACCAATACTTGTCCTTGAACAGGTTTACTGGATTTGCCAGTTTCTCCTACAATTTTCACACCATTTACTGACATCATAACTAACCCAGGTTTATTTGAAATATCTTCAAAGAAGGATTGTGGAAGAGCACTGATCTGGGATCCACAGTCTAAACGCACCTGCAATTTAATAGCGTAAATTTCGACTGGGATGATAGTTTGTTTCATTGTTCTACTTTCGGCATTTTCCTGTTCCTCCCATAACAAATCCTGTTCGGCCGTCAGATCGCTCCAAGATATGTTTTTTACCACCAAATCACAAATATCTGGGGGCTTTTCCGGGTTTTTGATTTCTACTTCTTTTACAACTCTCATCAACTCTGGCCCCAGTACCGTACCATCAGGTGGCTCTTTCGATTTTCTGAGTTCGAAGTCTTTGATGTCTCTAATCAAATCTTACCCTCGCATTGTATCGTCGGGTGGTTCTTTCGTCTTCTGTTCGATATTTACCCCCGGATTTTGTTTAGAGAAAAACCTCATTTTGCTTTTCAGATATATTTTCTGTAATGTTTTGTTCTCTTTCCTTATTCTCACCTTTCTTCGTCTGACCTATCACTCATTTCACATTCACTGTCTGATACTAGTATGAATGATACTCTAAGACAACGAGCTAGCTATTTTGATCTTTCACTAGTTTCATTATTTCCAATTTTCCGATAATTTCCTAAAATTTCTACTTCATCTTTAGTCACAGGTGCTTTTTGGATATCACTTGGGTTGATACCGAGCAGCATACATAGCACACGCCTATTGGGCATTTTGATCCCAATAGCCATACATCAACACGATATCGACCTTTTCCGCAATTGGTAAACGGTTCATTTTAACACGGGTAATGTATCACGAAGCAAGTACCGTCCGCACTGGCGGAATGTTGCGTTATGTACTATGATACCTCGCGAATCATGGATGAAGGGTATCAGACGGATGCCATATTCCTTGACTTTCGGAAAGCGTTTGACTCGGTACCCCACTCCTACCTAAGGTACGAGCATATGGGATTGGTTCCCAAATATGTGAGTGGCTCGAAGACTTCTTAGGTAACAGAACCCAGTACGTTGTCCTCGATGGTGAGAGTTCATCGGAGGTGAGGGTATCATCTGGAGTGCCCCAGGGAAGTGTGGTAGGTCCGCTGTTGTTTTCTATCTACATAAATGATCTGTTGGATAGGGTGGATAGCAACGTGCGGCTGTTTGTTGATGATGCTGTGGTGTACGGGAAGGTGTCGTCGTTGAGTGACTGTAGGAAGATACAAGATGACTTGGACAGGATTTGTGATTGGTGTAAGGAATGGCAGCTAACCCTAAATATAGATAAATGTAAATTAATGCAGATGAATGGGAAAAAGAGTCCCGTAATATTTGAATACTCCATTAATAGTGTAGCGCTTGACATAGTCACGTCGATTAAGTATTTGGGCGTAACACTGCAGAGCGATATGAAGTGGGACAATCATGTAATGGAAATTGTGGGGAAGGCGGGGATAGTCGTCTTCGGTTTATTGGTAGAATTTTGGGAAGATGTGGTTCATCTGTAAAGGAGACCGCTTATAAAACACTAATACGACCTATTCTTGAGTCAGCTCGAGCCTTTGGGATCCCTATCAAGTCGGATTGAGGGAGGACATAGAAGCAATTCAGAGGCGGACTGCTAGATATGTTACTGGTAGGTTTGATCATCACGCAAGTATTACGGAAATGCTTCAGGAAGTCGGGTGGGAGTCTCTAGAGGAAAGGAGGCGTTCTTTTCGTGAATAGCTACTGAGGAAATTTAAAGAACCAGTATTTGAGGCTGACTGCAGTACAATTTTACTGCCGCCAACTTACATTTCGCGGAAAGACCACAAAAATAAGACAAGACAGATTAGGGCTTGTACAGAGGCATATAGGCAGTCATTTTTCCCTCGTTCTGTTTGGGAGTGAAACAGGGAGAGAATATGCTAGTTGTGGTACGAGGTACCCTCCGCCACGCATCGTATGGTGGATCGCGGAGTATGTATGTAGATGTAGATACTTATACGTTTGTGACTATTACAGCGCCATCTATCAAAAAGCGAAAAAAGTGGTCCAGCTAAAACATTCATATTTCTTTACGTACTACACGAATATGTAATAAAAATGGGGGTTACAATTTAAAAAATCGCAGTTGATATCCGTTTGACCTATGGCAGCGCAATCTAGCGGGCCAACCATAGCGCCATCTGGTTTTCCCCTTCAAGCTAGACGGGTTTCGTTCATTGTAGTTTTTTCGTTTGATGCTTATTTCGTGAGATATTTGGCCAGGTCACTATCAGTGGACCATCCTGTATATTAGCGATCCAAACATGATGATATGTTGTCGCACAAGAATGTTAGACTGACGGTGGAACAGAAATTTTCTGGTCTAGAAAGGTCGCTACTCCACGTCCGTACGGTGGTGCCTGTCTCGCAAATAGTCGGATCTAATCGTAGTGGCAGAAGCAAGTTTCACCCCTGGCAACTGACCTCCAAGTGGAGGCGGTTGCGTGAGGTTCCGTAACGTAAGACTTTCCACGCAGTCTCGGATTGAATTCCAAACCTCTCCATAGAGTCTCGTGGAGTGTGAGCTTGTTTGACAGTTGACGTCAGCACGGCCACCATATTGCTGTTTTGAGAGGGGTAGGCTATGCGCCTGCTCCGCGTTTCTTCCCTCATACATGACGAATAAACCACACCTCTATTACAGTCACTTTTACTCGAGACTTACGGAACAACTCTTGTACATCGCGTGGAGGAAGATAATCTTTCAGAATAAGGTGGCTGACCCTATTCCACCAAGTACTCCAGTCAAGAACGTCATACTCTACAGCACATAGTCACACCTTCACTAAATCTACACTGAGAAGGCAAAACTCATGAGATAGCGGTATAAACATACACAGAGGCGGTAGTATCGCGTACACAAGGTATAAAAGGGCATTGCATTTGGGAAGTTATTATTTAGATGAATCATGTGAAAAGGTTTTTGATGTGATTATGGCTGCATTACGGGAATTAACGAAATGAAAGTTAGAGCTAGACGCATGGGACATTCCATTTCGGAAATCGTTAGGGAATATTCCGAGATCCACAGTGTCGTGAATGAGCTGGGAGTAGTTCAGCACGAATAAGTATTCTTATTGATGTTCCTACTACTCCTGCCCATGCTCCAAATAGAAAGTATAAAGTACCAATGTCCTTAGGGTTTGCTGAGAATAATCATTTTTGCGGTAAGATGGCTGTGAATGAGAATTTGGATCGAGGAGGGAGGCGTGCTAGTGTTGTCCTTGCAGTTGTGCACAGGCATTATGCCAGGGTGGAGCACGGGTTAACGCGTCTGTCTAGTGAGCAGTAGGCATGAGTTCGAGCCCCGGACTTGGTGCAAATATTCATTCTTCGCTTCAGTATGAATTATACGTAGCAGTTGTTTGAGACTTGAAATGGTCTCTATAACAACATTTCAGATATTACGTCTCAGAACGGAGAACGCAGTGTTCGACGGCTGTCACTTAACGACCGAGGGCAGCGGCGTTTGCGTAGAGTTGTCAGTGCTAATTTCGTGAAATAATCGCAGAAATCAATGTGGAACGTACGATGAATATATCCGTTAGGGCAGTTCGGCAAAATCTAGTGTTCATGGGCTACGGTAGGAGAAGATCGCCTTAGTACATTTCTAACAGCACATCACCTACAGGGCCACTGCTGGTCTCGTGACGACATTGGTCGGACCCCAGACGACTGGAAAACCGTGTTCTGGTCAGATGAGCCCCGATTTCAGTTCGTAAGGGCGCATGGTAGGGTTCGAATATGGCACAGACCACGCGAAGCCATGGACACTGCACTGTGCAAGCCGGTGGTGGCTCCACAACGGTGTCGGCTGTGTTTGCGTTGGATGGACTGGGTCCTCTGGTCCAAGTGAACCGAGCCGAAATGGCTATGTTCAGCTACTTGGAGACCATTTTCCGCCGTTTATGGAGATTCCCACCCAACGATGGAATTTTTATGGATGAGAATGGGACATGTGGCCGGGCCACAGCTGTTCGCGATTGGTTCGAAGAACGTTCTGGATAATTCAAACGAATGAATTGACCACTCAAGTTCCCCGACAGGCATCCCATAGAACATACATAATCGAGAGGTCAGTTCGAGCACAAAATCCTGAACCGCCAACGTTTTCGCCGTTATGGGCGGCTCAGTACTACTGCAAGGGACTTCTGACGGCTTGTGGAGTCCATGCCATTTCAAGTTGCTGCTCTACACCAGCAAAAGGAGGTCCAACGCGATATTAGGAAGTTCAAATGGTTCAAATGGCTCTGAGCACTATGGGACTTAACTTCTGTGGTCATCAGTCCCCTAGAACTTAGAACTACGTAAACCTAACGAACCTAAGGACATCTCACACATCCATGCCCGAGGCAGGATTCGAACCTGCGACTGTAGCAGTCACGCGGTTCCGGACTGAGCGCCTTAACCGCGAGACCTGATATTAGGAAGTGTCTCGTGACTTTTGTCACCTGTATGTACACATAAGGAACATCCCTCATACATGGCACGATTGCACGTGAAGTGGAAGGTAACCCTTCACGATTAGGTGGCTGGGCCTGCTCCACCAAGTCTCCCAGTTAACGGTACCCTACTCCATGGCACATTACCACAATTACGGTACCTTACTCCATGGTATGTTACCACAGCTAAGGTACCTCACTCCATGGTATGTTATCACAGCTGAGGTATCTTACTCCATGGCATTTTACCACAGTTACGGTACCGGTACCTTACTCCATGGTATGTTACCATGATTACGGTACCTTACTCCATGGCATGTTACCACAGCTACAGTACCTTATTCCATGGCATGTTACCACAGCTACGGTACCTTACTCCATGGCATGTTATCACGGTTGCGGTTCCTTACTTCATGGTATGTTACCACAGTTGTGGTACCTTACTCCATGGCATGTCCACCCCCGGCAGCTGAGTGGTCGCCGGCACAGTAGCTCAGCGTGTTCGGTCACAGATCTGGTTCGCCTCTGTAATAAAAAAACTGAGTGAAAGGATCAACAAAGAACTTAAACGGGTGTCATGTGACATCCGCACCGACCAAACACAACAATCAACAACGAGCAAAATGCAAAAAAAAAGAAAGAAAAACAAGTGGGCAGCGTGATGGAATGTCAATCCTAAGGGCCCAGGTTCGATTCCTGGCTGGCTTGGATATTTTCTCCGCTCAGGGACTGGGTGTTGTTTTGTCCTAATCATCCTCATTTCATCCCCATCGACGCGCAAGTCGCCGAAGCGACTTGCACCAGGCGAACGGTCTGCTCAACGGGAGGCCCTCGTCACACGACATTATTATTATTATACTCCATGGCATGTTACCACAGCTACGATACCTTACTCCATGGCATGTTACCACAATTACGGTACCTTACTCCATGGCATGTTACCACAACTTCGGTAAACCTACTTTTAGATCGATATTTATAGTTTACCAGTGACCTCCCGACACTCTCCGCCCCCCCCCCCCCCTCCTCAATTCCTTAAAAAAGCCAACTCTCGTGTGTAAAATAGCTTCGAACATCTGACTACAAATAAGGAGTTAATTAGCTGATGTTAAATGTTTAAAAGCATTATGATCCAGGACGCAAGATCACAATTTTTCAAGACTCTCAATGTTTGTGACGTCGTATCACCTGAAAGATTTGATGGTATAATGACATTATTTGGCAGCTCAATTAAGTGGTGTATCTGTATAAGGGTTCCAACATGCGTTGCAAATAGCGTAATGGTGAAGGAGTAATAAATTAAAACGTTATGTCTGACGATGAAGTTCCACTGCATGAACATAACAAATGAAATAAGCGATAAACTTTTCTACTTTCTTTACTTTACGTGATTTTTCGCGAGAAGAAGTTTCTAAAAGGTTTGAAATTACGTAGGAAGTTTCTTACAAAACGCCAAGTACTCTCATTCTTAAATATCGGATGGATATATGGAGGGAAACTTACGCACCGTGATTTATACCCAGTTCCTAACTTTCATACTTGACATGCTGTGCTAAATCCTTAACTTCTGATTGTACCCGTTAGTGAGTATTTTAAGACAGCATTTCAAATTTTAAACTAATTCAATAATTACACGAAATGCTGAAAACCAAGTTTTTGTTGTCTCTGCAAGCTGTTAGAGAATTATGCTGCTACTGTGACGAGGACACTGGGTGACCGTTCTTTTTAGACGTTAGCAATATACACTCCTGGAAATGGAAAAAAGAACACATTGACACCGGTGTGTCAGACCCACCATACTTGCTCCGGACACTGCGAGAGGGCTGTACAAGCAATGATCACACGCACGGCACAGCGGACACACCAGGAACCGCGGTGTTGGCCGTCGAATGGCGCTAGCTGCGCAGCATTTGTGCACCGCCGCCGTCAGTGTCAGCCAGTTTGCCGTGGCATACGGAGCTTCATCGCAGTCTTTAACACTGGTAGCATACCGCGACAGCGTGGACGTGAACCGTATGTGCAGTTGACGGACTTTGAGCGAGGGCGTATAGTGGGCATGCGGGAGGCCGGGTGGACGTACCGCCGAATTGCTCAACACGTGGGGCGTGAGGTCTCCACAGTACATCGATGTTGTCGCCAGTGGTCGGCGGAAGGTGCACGTGCCCGTCGACCTGGGACCGGACCGCAGCGACGCACGGATGCACGCCAAGACCGTAGGATCCTACGCAGTGCCGTAGGGGACCGCACCGCCACTTCCCAGCAAATTAGGGACACTGTTGCTCCTGGGGTATCGGCGAGGACCATTCGCAACCGTCTCCATGAAGCTGGGCTACGGGAGCACACCGTTAGGCCGTCTTCCGCTCACGCCCCAACATCGTGCAGCCCGCCTCCAGTGGTGTCGCGACAGGCGTGAATGGAGGGACGAATGGAGACGTGTCGTCTTCAGCGATGAGAGTCGCTTCTGCCTTGGTGCCAATGATGGTCGTATGCGTGTTTGGCGCCGTGCAGGTGAGCGCCACAATCAGGACTGCATACGACCGAGGCACACAGGGCCAACACCCGGCATCATGGTGTGGGGAGCGATCTCCTACACTGGCCGTACACCACTGGTGATCGTCGAGGGGACACTGAATAGTGCACGGTACATCCAAACCGTCATCGAACCCATCGTTCTACCATTCCTAGACCGGCAAGGGAACTTGCTGTTCCAACAGGACAATGCACGTCCGCATGTATCCCGTGCCACCCAACGTGCTCTAGAAGGTGTAAGTCAACTACCCTGGCCAGCAAGATCTCCGGATCTGTCCCCCATTGAGCATGTTTGGGACTGGATGAAGCGTCGTCTCACGCGGTCTGCACGTCCAGCACGAACGCTGGTCCAACTGAGGCGCCAGGTGGAAATGGCATGGCAAGCCGTTCCACAGGACTACATCCAGCATCTCTACGATCGTCTCCATGGGAGAATAGCAGCCTGCATTGCTGCGAAAGGTGGATATACACTGTACTAGTGCCGACATTGTGCATGCTCTGTTGCCTGTGTCTATGTGCCTGTGGTTCTGTCAGTGTGATCATGTGATGTATTTGACCCAAGGAATGTGTCAATAAAGTTTCCCCTTCCTGGGACAATGAATTCACGGTGTTCTTATTTCAATTTCCAGGAGTGTACATTTAAATACGTACTTGTTACTAATCAGTCAAATTTCTCTGTTTGATACATCAACAGCGAGCGTGACAAGCTTGCAAGAAAGCTATCAAGAATACACCTTTCTAAAATCTCTCTTCATTCCTAGACACTTGGATTATGAGCGTGTGTTCATCTGGTACTGCCCAGAATGTCAATCACAACTTCTGCAGAAACTAAACTTCAAAAAATGCCTAACACTTGTGGTGATCCAGACTTTAGTGGGCAGAACCGTCCATATTTTTCACTTGATCGGCATCAGGTAAATCAGTTAAGCCACAAAAGTATGTGATTTAACTATACAATTTTTTACATGATTCATGTACTAAAATGTTGTTGTTTTCCTGTTTGTATCGTGTCGCACGGAGGAGATCCTGGCAGGTGATCCATCAGTGATCTACGGGCGCACTAATCAGCAATGCGTATCATCAATCACCAGAGCGGTGGCGGTCCGCGACGCAGAGAACATCGGGTCATCATTGTCAGCATCATCTCGCTGTATTATTGCAACATTGATGTTTAAACTGCTTTATGAAAATATATCAGTTCACAATGTCACGAGTTTGTATGACCACTGTGTGTCAAGTCAACGTTCTGGAAATGAAAAGAGTCTTATTTAGATGTGTCTTAACTATGTCTACTTAGCAGCGCAGTTATTGAACCAACGATGTATAGAGAATTTATTGAAATAGGACCTGCTTCGGGATAACGTTGAAAACTCAATGACTGATGCATTGACGAAAGCGTAGGTGTTCTATTTTAATTTTTAATCTTTAGCTGAGCTACGAAGACTGTTCTGAAATTATTAGTGGGTTGGGTTGGGTTGTTTGGGAAAGGAGACCAGACAGCAGGGTCATCGGTCTCATCGGATTAGGGAAGGATGTCGGCCGTGCCCTTTCAGAGGAACCATCCCGGCATTTGCCTGGAGTGATTTAAGGAAATCACGGAAAACCTAAATCAGGATGGCCGGACGCGGGATTGATCCAGAAAGTTTTGCAATATGAATTACAGTGGAAACTACACTGCAAGTTTTATCGATTTGTGAGGAATCATCAGAATTAATGTCTGGGAAAGTCACTTTACAACTGACGAACTTTGAGCTACATAGCGAAATGGTTTTATTTTATTCTTTGAGTGTAGATTTTGTCTGGTCGACACTGAAAAGTAATCACAGAACAATATACCAACACAGGGTTTACATACAGCTGTGCAACCTGTCAAGCTAATTTTTTGTTGACAGTTTCCGATTAGAGGTGTGCTTGACACAAAAGTGGTCATAGGATTTTTAAGGAGTAACAAAACTCACATTCTCCTCGCAAATATTAATTGACATTTAAGAACAAACAGTTTAAAGTAATTTATTACGGTGTCGCACAGCAGGGCTGCTAAAGAGCATGTAGCCGATCGAATTTTATTGACAAGATGTGTCATTGTTTTACTAAAACGGAAGAGCAATTCTTACACCACGACGACGATTTAGTTTATATTTGAAAGACAGCCCATTTTCAGTTAGGCAGGCTAAACAATCCTGCAACGCACACTGACGGAAAAATATAGCAACATCAAAAAGTAATTAATGTAAAGTAATAGAAATGGAAATGATCCTATCGTATCAGCGGCCGGGAGTTCCCAGGCGAGAGGTGCGGCCGCCAAGTGCAATAAATGAAACAGGGAGGCATAAAAAACTGTTTGAGGAATACAGACTGGAAAGATGTATACAATTCACCTGAGATAAATGAAAAAATATAACTGTTTCTCTAATACAGCCATTGGTCATATTGAAAACTAATGCCCTAAGAAAGCAATCAAAGGAAATAAGTTAAATGTTTCAAAGTCTTGGATTACAAATGGAATGAAAATATCTTGCAAAACAAAAAGAAGACTGTACTTAGTGTCAAGGGAAAACATTGACTCCAAACCTAATCACATAACAAACTACATTGTAAAATTCTAAGCAAAGTAATCAGAACTTCAAATTATATTTGTTTTCAAGAAAAAATAAATGCTTCTAATAACAAGACAAAAACTATATGGAACGTAGTAAAAAGTGAAACAGGAAAAATTAATCAGGTAAATGAGGAAATTCTGTTAAATGTAAATAATGAGTTGATTAGAGATACCTCCAAAATTGCAGACACTTACAATAACGTTTTCCATTCAATAGCAGACAACTTAGGTTTGCATAGTTCTTCAGAAGACAGTTTAAAAATTTAAAAAATGCATTTAAGCAGAAGTTTGACAAAATTCAACTATATCCTACCTCACTGAAAGAGATTTCTAATATTATTAGCTCTCTTAAAAACCAATGTTCCAGTGGTTATGATGAAATCAGCACTACCATAATGAAATGTTGCTCCTCAGGACTTTGTGACATATTGAGATACTTATGTAATGAATGCCTCCACAGTGGTACTTTTCCAGTCAGGCTTAAATATGCTACTGTCAAACTATTATACAAGAAAGGAGACAAATCATCAGTAGAAAACTTCTGTCCCGTTTCATTAATGGCAATATTTTCAAAAGTGTTGGAAGGGGTTATGTACAATAGACTTTATAAACACTTAGTACAGGAAAATATTCTCATTCGCAATCATTTTGGATTTTGGAAAGGATTGTCAACTGATCAAGCTATATTGATTTTTACAGATGATACATTAGAATCAATAAATCAAAAGTTATTACCACTTGGAATATTCTGTGATCTGGCTAAAGCTTTTGATTGTGTTAACATGATACCCTTATACAAAAGTTAAAATATTATGGAATAACAGGAGTAGCAGGCTCATGGTTCTCATCCTACCTTTTCATAGAAAACACTGTGTGTCTTTATCAGACTTACCACATAACAATAGTCATTCAAAATATGAAACCATCAGTGAAGGGGTGCATCAGGGCTCTATGTTAGGTTCCTTGTTGTTCCTATGATATATTAATGACCTTCCATATGCAGTGTCACACAATGCAAATTTTGTCTTATTTGCAGATGATGCTATAAAAACAGTATCTGTGATCTCACTGACCAATCAGCTAATGAAATATTTGTAGCAGTGGGTGATTCGCAGCAAATGGATTGTCGCCGAATTTTGACAAGACCCAGTACATGCAGTTTAGTACCTCACAAATAATACCTGACTCTATAAGTATAATCTATTCAAACAATGAAATTAAAGCTGTAGGCAGTGTCAAATTCTTAGGGCTACAAATTGACCACAACCTAAATTGGAAAACTCACACTCTAGACTTAATGAAATACCTTAGTTCAGCTTTATTCACAGTACACATGATAGCAGAAATAGGTGATTTAAAAGTGAAGAAGTTAGTTCATTTGGTCTACTTTCATTCAGTATTGTGTTATGAAGTCATCTTTTGGGGAAACTGCTCTCACAAAGAGAAAATTTTCAAAACTCAGAAACGAGTCATTAGAATTGTATCTGATGTCAGTCCTAGATTATCAGGCGGAGTCCTCTTTAAGAAACTTGGTATTCTATCTACTACTTCTCAGTACATTTACTCACTGATGTCAATTGTCATTTCCAACGTCTCTTTTTGTACAAAATAGTTCAAAACATGATTGTAATACCAGAACCAAAAACAATATGTTTAAGGACTAAAAAAGCTTAACATTAGTACAAAGAGGAGGTAAATACACGGGTACTCATATATTCAATAACTGATCGGAGCATATCAACGGTTTTGTGATAAAGGTCGGTTTCAGAGTGAATTAAAGGACTTCCTGTTGGCCAACTCCTTCTACTCCATCGACGAATATCTTCACAAGGATTATAACTCATAACTCTTTGTGCATTGTAGTTGTACAATATCCATGTATCTGAGTAAAGAAGAAAAAGGAACCTTTGACTCTCTCCACATCCCAGAGGCTCCTCTCCAATGGATCCATGGAATACGATAAATGTAATGAGGAAAAAAAAAATATTGGCCACATAGGGCGATTTGCGTGCAGACAATGGGGATGGAATGATTATCAGGACAGCACAACACCCAGTCCCCGAGGGGAGGAAATCTCCCACCCCGGCCAGGAATCGAACCCCGGCCCCCGTGCGTGGCATTACAACGCGCTGACCGTTTTTTCCCCAAATTTATTGGTCATAGCATACAGTAGTACATAATTTTCAACTGACATTTAAAAGTAATAAAACACACTAAAATTATTTACATATTCCTCAACATTTTAGAAGAAATCCAAGTCTAGACCAGAGAGTAATGTTCGGCATTTGGTCTATGTGTTTTTCAAAGATCAAATTGTCTCTCGTTTCTCCATGTTCTAAATCGCGTCATCGAAATTTGGAGTTCACACGAAGGTTCTTCTGAGGAAGTTGGCGTATGTATCATAGTAATTATTGGTACGTAGTAGCTTGTGATGCTGGTCGGAGATGCACGTCCAAAAATCTCCATCGCTCCTTTCTTTACTGGACAGCAGGTACAATACCTCGTGTCTCTTCAACCAGTTGACTCATTGTTCTTCTAGGCGGGGTACAGTTCTTCTTCCGGGTATAAGAGGCACGTTGGCGTTATCAAATACGGCGGTTTCCTCGGCATAGTTGCTAATTTTTTCTGACTGACAACCATATGTTATTTGCATTGCCACAGACAAACTTATGTTCGTCTGTGTCAATCAGGTTGTAAGTAGGCTGTTTAGGTTTTCTTATTGGTAACGCCACCTCTGTATAAAAATCACTGGCTGTGGTGTGTGCAATCTGTGGCTGGTTTGCATTGTTGTCTGCCATTGTAGTGTTGGGCAGCGGCAGCTGGATGTGAACAGCGCGTAGCGTTGCGCAGTTGGAGGTGAGCCGCCAGCAGTGGTGGATGTGGGGAGAGAGATGGCGGATTTTTGAAATTTGTCATGAACTGCTATATATATTATGACTATTCAGGTAAATACATAGTTTGTTCTCTATTAAAATCTTTCATTTGCTAACTATGCCTATCAGTAGTTAGTGCCTTCTGTAGTTTGAATCTTTTATTTAGCTGGCAGTAATGGTGCTCGCTGTATTGCAGTAGTTCGAGTAACCAAGATTTTTGTGAGGTAAGTGATATGTGAAACGTATAGGTTAATGTTAGTCAGGGCCATTCTTTTGTAAGGATTTTTTGAAAGTCAGATTGCGTTGCGCTAAAATTATTGTATGTCAGTTTCAGCACAGTCATGTATAAATTGTTCAAAGGGGACGTTTCATATGTAGACCCTTAGCCGAGGATACCTCACTGGAATCTTCTGATTTCTTGTTGTAGTTTGTCCAATTAATGCATCCTTTGTTTATTGCTAGCGCGTAATTGTAGAGAGAATTTCCTTTGTAGTTGTAGTTTTTCATTGTTGTACAGTAAAACAGTTGTGGCATGCATGTAGATTTGCACCAAGTATTTCGCTGCTGCGCTTGCAATTAACGACATATTATTTTCAGTGGTATGTTAATGTGTTCTCTTAATTTTGCTCTTCAAATTGTGCTTTTCTGTGTTATCGTGTGAAATATTGTGACAATAATGGCGTGTGAAAAACGTAACACTAGGCTCCAAAGTAAACTGAGAAATAATAGTGACGACGAGCGTAGCTTATCAGCGCCGCCGAGTAATGAATTTACTAATGTTCAAACTAGTAATTTGGTAATTGTAGATAGGGAAATGGAGCGGGCTGCAAATAATGGTGTAGACAGTGAAACAGGTAGTGAACAGGGAAGCATTATCGATCGATCGGTCGGCAACAGCTCGCCTCAGGAATCGGGAATGATAGAACACAATATTGCAAATACTGTAGACTCAGGTTTTGGGTCCTCACCGCTTTCTCAAATGAGTCAAGAAACATTTTCTGCTTGTCAAAATGTGAATGTTTCCGGTGCAACTTCACTGCCGAAAAGCACTAAGGAACATGTTTCAGACACCAGTGCATTGTTATTACAGTTAATGCAACAAATGGGACAAAGGCTACAAAAATTAGACACAATGGAACAAAATCTTCAAAAGTTAGACACAATGGAACAAAATCTTCAAAAGTTAGACACAATGGAACAACACCAGAGACAAACACAGCAACAGTTAGACACAGTGGAACAAAATCTCAATAAGTTAGACACAGTGGAACAAAATCTTAAAAAGTTAGACACAATGGAACAAAATCCTCAAAAGTTAGACACCACACTTGAACAAACATGTGAAGATTTAACTACTGAGTTACATAACATTGAATCGAAATGTCAAATAGTCTGTAATGACGTAAAAACACAAATTTGTGAGCATTTTCAACCTATTTTTTCGCGGCATGAAAATGCATTACAGAATCATGAAGCAGCCATAAAAGAACTGCAAACCATTGTTCATGAAAATCATGAGACCTTGTGGGCTAAAATTGACTCAGTTGCATCTACCGATTCGGTTACGCAACTTGCAAAAACACAAGAAAACTTATAGGACACAGTAGATACTCTGAAAATTGGTTCAGAAAGACACATGGAGGAAATTAGTTCATTATCAGAGAAAGTAGTAGAACTTTCGGATCAGCTAAATAATTTATCTATGAAGGTAGATGATAATCTGAATGACACAAAACCGGTACTTTAATGACACAGAAGAGAGCGAACAAATTAGGAAACTGAAACAAAATCTGAATCAAATTAATACACAACACCAAAGAGAAATCCGGGAAGTACAGGATCAGCTGACACAGGTAATACAAGAATTACGTATTTCAGAGGACACTCGTGCTCCAACACGGGAAGAGGGACTTAGAAATACGGAAAAGCCGCAAAATAATAACACAGGGCATTTCGGAAGTTATGAAAGAAATTGGCAATGTGCACCGAATTTTGAGATGGAACGGCCGACACGACCTAACAATGATCGATATGCGACTCGCCGACATGATGATTTTGACTATTAGCTGTTCATTACTACACGTAAATTCAAAACATTTAAGAATTCTGGCAACAACATTCACCCACAAGCATGGCTCCATCAATTCTCTCATTGTTTTCCTCCCAACTGGTCGTTAGAACACAGATTAGAATTTATGTGTGGCTACTTAGAGAATGAACCAGCTGTAAGAATGCGATCGGTCATTCACGATTGCCACAGTGAAGGAGAATTTTACCATGCCTTCCTCTCAGCATATTGGTCTCAAGCCACACAAGACCGAGTAAAACATAGCATCATAATGATGAAACATTTCGAACAATCTGAATTCTCAAGTCTTGTGAAATATTTTGAAGACATGTTGCACAAGAATCAGTACCTGTCAAACCCATACAGCCCTTCAGAACTCATCCGTATTTGCTTAATCAAATTGCCTGAACATTTACGACATATTATTTTAGCAGGACGTTGCAAAGAAGACATTGAGGCTTTTCAGGGACTGTTACAAGAACTGGAAATTGACACTGACAATCGGGGAACGCGGAAACAGGAGCACAACAATTACAGGTCACATCTGTCACAATTCCGCGATGAAAGGAATAATAACTGGACACGACAAGGCTATTCTCACAACACATATCGTGACCAAAACAGACACCACCCGTATGACAACCGTTGGCAGAGTAATAATAGTTACAGAGAAAGATCGCATTTCCGTAGTAATGACCTTCGCAGAGACAATCAGAGAAACAGACAATATGGGAACCAAAACAATTATTATCAAGGGAGACAGAATAACTTCAGATGCAACAGTTCGGCGGACAGTTACGAGTCAGGGAGAAATTCTCCACCACTTGACGGACAAGGAAGAAACTACGGAATCTACCGACATGACGACAGACGATATATTCGTAACGACAGAGCTGAATTGCATCAGAACTGGCGGGATTCAAACAGGGCAGGGCCTTCTCGTCAGAGTGAATTTGTAGAAGTTAGGTCTCCTAATCCCAATAACGGCGCGCGCCAACAAAGAGACAGACAATGACTCGCACAGCAGGCAGCCGCGTGCACCCGCTGGCTCCGAGAAAAATAACATAGACGCTAACCTTGAGAAAAATTCCAGTATTCTTTATCGACGTATACCGCATGATAATTGCTTTGAAGTTGAAACTCTGTGCACTAGGAAGAGTAAAGGTTTACACCACATTTCACATGTAAAACCTTTTATTGAAAGATAATCTGCTTTTTAACTTTGGCTTTGCCATAAAACTTTTCACTTCACATTTCTAGTATGCGTTGTCAGACTTAGAATCTGTTAACATACAACAATGTTTGAAGTTAAATATCCAAACAATAACCAAGAGAACTTATTTAAACAGAAATTACGAATGCATTGTTATAGTGAAGAGACATCACAGTGTTATTGTGTGTGTACATTCTTGCTTGTTAGTTGCACGATTATGTAACGACTATAAGGCTTACGTACTTAGAACATTTACCAGTACTGCTAATGAGATTTTAATGCAACATTTTGGTTTACTTGAAAATACATTCTGGATTTAAAGTACTTTCTGTGAGATACCAGATGACACAGTGGTTAGTTTATGTGACAGCTACACGATTTTTATCACAACGCTACTAATGAGTGACAATTTACAACGTTGCTTTTGCGGTGTATCTGTTTTATATCTGCACAGTTTTTCTGAATTCTTTTGGAAAGTAAAACATGTTTTAGTAGTAACTTTGTGGTATAGCTACAATGAGACTGCCTTTTCCATAGCACAACAATACGTTACAGCACAGTAATTTCTTCATCATGGCAATAAGCGTAATAACTAAGATATCTATACGCAAAGCATTTCACTTTTGTTTATCATGAGGTAA
Source organism: Schistocerca piceifrons (assembly GCF_021461385.2). Classification (NCBI taxonomy): domain Eukaryota; kingdom Metazoa; phylum Arthropoda; class Insecta; order Orthoptera; family Acrididae; genus Schistocerca; species Schistocerca piceifrons. The sequence goes on from NC_060144.1 coordinate 139,786,812, forward strand.
GTACATTGGCTTCTGCAGAACTTAGCTTTCGGAGGACAATTACTACGTCACTTCCACAGAGATTATCTTACAGCAAGATGCACATTTAGCGCTACAGGACACGTATCTGAGTGATTAATTTTGCACTTAAATCATTTATTTTTAAAGATATTTGAAGTACAATGATACAATGGTTTTCCATGACACATTTCATTCCATTGCTGTAATCTGTAACACCTGAGGGTATTATTCATTAATCCTCAAGGGGGTACACGCTTACTTTGTGTACCATGTGTTTGGCAAGCACAAGGAGCCCTAGCTAATATGGTATTTGCTTATACAACTTTACACATCGGTACCATATTCCTCTAACACATAAATTACATAGCTATCTGATCATTTAACTGAGAGAGACAAACATTTTTACTACGGCAGTGACAGATGTTTACGTAATTACACCGTTGGATAACTTCACACTTACGAAATTGTATTTTGTCTGTACTTTGTGAACTGTTCATATTTTTTCGGAACCACTGTGATACTATGAGAGCTTTGAATGATGTATTTGGTATGAGATCATGATTTTTAAAGTGTGTTTGAGGCAGATGACACTTTTGACATGAGCAGAGAATTTTTTTTAGGTTTTGAAATTATTGGAGGAAGCTACGACGATTTTGAGAGTTGACTGAGGTGTTATGATGTTATTGTTACGATGATGATGTGTATTATGCTGTTGCCATACGTTTATGATCAATAAGCTGATGCTATATGAGTTATTTGATTATGCTACGCATCTCTTATGATGAAATATTGAAGAAGTGTCAATGAATATTTATATGTGTAATAAGGTAAGGAGTAATGAATAGTGGTTAGGGACTCTGACTTGTGAAAAAAGGATGTTGGAAACCAAGAATCGTACTTTAAGAGTTATGAAATGTGTGTAAATGCGTGAATGTATCACAATGCCGGCTAAAATTTTTTGGACACTGTTATATTCATAAGATTTTGTATCTACACATTTGCAACGCAAATTCTCGACCTCTGAAATTTTTTATATGAGACTGCCACTGAAGCGGAAACTGCTGTCGTAAATATTTCAGTAAGAAAGGTAAGCGACCTTAATGTAATGCGTTTGGGACGCCCAGCTGAGAGGTAGTCGTCTGACAAAAGAAAGCCATTAGGTGGAGAAAAAAAAAGAGGCCATTATCCTCGCTATTGACATTTCTTTGTAGAAAGCATCGCAAATACGACACGCTCATTACTTGGAAAGATACTTACATCTGCACACCTGATTATGACAAGCGTCTTTCTCGAGAATTGAGAGAATTTTTACTGCCTTATGAAATGCCATATGGCTAATGAATGATGTTTCATGCCGTCCTTTGCAAATATTTGCTCATTTTCTTTAATAACTAGTTTCTAGCTGCACTGCAGCATTGGTTAAAATAAAATTTAATATATGTACTAATATAGTTATTTTATGCCTACAGATCCAGTCAATAAGAAATTTATGATATGCTTCCAAGAAAACGAGGGCACATAAATAGACATTTCCCTTCACAGGAATTGCATAAATAATTTCTTTACGATTTGGTAACTTATCTGCTAGTGTAAGTTCTTGTGATGCATCACTCTAGTGTTAAGATGTGACATAGGTAATAGACATGGCCATTTTCAGTGTAATATTTTTTCTGCTTGAGCTATGTCATGTTTAGATATATTTCATTTGCTGCTGCTGTGTGCCAGGCATAATGTTACTGAATTTGACTTTGTATTACGCTGTTAAGCCAGTTTTACTATGCATTTATTTTTCTTGTTTGCTACTCAGTGCCTTATATTCGTCGTAGTATTGCAATTGATTTGCCAATGTCCATTTTTTTGTCATTGCTGTTTGTGTTAATTGTTTTGTGCTGCTGCATTGCCTCGTCCCTTAGTTTAGCATCTGAGCTCAGTAGATTTAAGTTAGCTTAAGAGGGGGTATACTATATAAGAGAATGAGTTGTGATGAATTGGAAGAAATGCATTGAGAAGATATAAGAATATGGTTTGGCCAAAAAAAAAAAGTATTTTGAAAGAGGAGATGAACAAAAAAGTAGGGTTTAGAGACAACAAGTTAAGGTAGGATTTTCTTGGAAATAAATGATGTAAGACAATGGAAAATAAATAATGAGGTAAGAAATATATGAACATATAAATACAGAAAGCATGCTTGGATAGGATGTTTTGGTGGAAACAAATGTTGAAATAAGACAAAAGATATGGAATGAAGTTTTGGGTTGGACTGCAGTACCAAATGTTACACTGAAAACGAACCCTGTCCTTTCCATTGTGTTGTCCCCCTATGTGTTTGTGTACTCTTGTATATTTCTGTTTTTCCTGTCTTTATGTGTTTAGCTAATAAGAGTTATGTTGTAGAATTTTTCTAATAATATGTTATTTACTTTGTAAAGATGTTTAGACATTATTTATTCTGTTTTGTTTTAATGCTCATGTGTGAAGTCGATGTTTCAATAATTATTCTGATCTTTTATGTATGTACTCATGTCATAATTCCTGTAACACTGATGTATATGTTATTCCGATTCTTTTGTAAAGCCCATATTACTACCAATGTTATCTGTACTATTATGTTCTTTAATTATGTAATTGTAATTGTATTTTCATGTTGTAAATTTATAATTGTATAGACACCAGTTCTTCAAATTAAGTTACATTTCACTGCACACGTTCTGTTGGTCATAGTATATGGACAATATGTGAGAAGTAGGGACTGTTAGTGTTTGCACGTGTGTTAATAATTCAGCAAGGGACTGGATAACAGCATTGCTGGTTCTAAGGACAATTCCAAAAACTTTGTGCGTGCACAAGTGGTGGTTTAGGGACTTGCTATCTTCTCTGCAAGACTCTTCGATGGTGATTGTGCACCAGCACAGTCTGTCATGAACTGCTATATATATTATGACTATTAAGGTAAATACATTGTTTGTTCTCTATTAAAATCTTTCATTTGCTAACTATGCCTATCAGTAGTTAGTGCCTTCCGTAGTTTGAATCTTTTATTTAGCTGGCAGTAGTGGTGCTCGCTGTATTGCAGTAGTTCGAGTAACCAAGATTTTTGTGAGGTAAGTGATTTGTGAAACGTATAGGTTAATGTTAGTCAGGGCCATTCTTTTGTAGGGATTTTTTTGAAAGTCAGATTGCGTTGCGCTAAAAATATTGTATGTCAGTTTAAGCACAGTCATGTATAAATTGTTCAAAGGGGACGTTTCAAGGTTGCAAGTGGTACACAAAGGGGAATCAGCCAGATGAATGGAATGTAGTCTGGAGCTCGTTGGAAATTTCATATTCACAAAATAATACCACAATGACCGCACTTTTGTTGGTAAATGCAGGTGGTGTATGTTCCTCCAGATGTCATGCCAAGAGTGACCGACGTATTTTTGTTCTATGATGTTCTTGGTCTGAAAGTTCAATAAGTTTTGGTATATTTTCTTGACGTTGATGACATCTTTCTCGAGTGTTCCCAGTCTAATTTAACTATATTCTATGAAAAAATATTTGAGGTGGTAAAGTTCATCTGGGATGTGGTGGACGTCAATTGGGGCGTCCTGGGTGGCCGGAGCTATTTCATGTAACAGAAATGCGGCAACACTATTGACTGAGCACTTCCACAGTTTATATGTTTTACAGACGTGCAATGCTTGCGCTCTGTTGTACATGTCTGTAAGATTCAATCCACCGTTCTCCGTCGGCAGAGTCAACGCATGGCCGTGGCTGACGAAGTGGGCAAAAGCAGCAAAAATCCTGTTCGCCACTTCCCTCGCCATTGGCAGGGCTTGTGCCACGTAATTTAATTTAGAGGATAAACGTTGACCACTCTTTGTATCTCATCAAGAGTACGGAGATTGTGCTGACATATACAAGCACGGATGGTGTTGAGGATTCTTCTGTAATTAACTGCGATGGTCTGCCGAATATTCCTTGTATACTCCACCCCAAGACATGTCACGGTGACAGTTTCCTTTATTGGTCCATGAATGGGAACTCCTAATCCGCTTCCAATATTCATTGCGCCAGACTTATTTCTATCCAGTTTCGCTCCAGAGAGTAATAGCTCGATTGCTATTGCAATGAGTGGCATAGGCATCGGACACCCTTGTCGCACCGAACTTCTCGTTTCAATGGGCCTACTGGACTGACCGTTTACCTTAATTGTCGATGTTGATTGCTGCAGACGATTTGTAATAAAGTCCATAAAACCTTGCGCAAGGTTAATGGCACGCATGGTGTGAAAGAGGTAAGCATGACCTACTCTATCGAACGTTTCTCGAGGTCCAATGATACGATGACGCACTTTATTTTACAGGCTGCGGAAATGGAAATAATACCTCTGTAGTCTCACCGTGTGTGGTAGGTCTTTTCCGACGCTCGATTGATATAATCCAGTGACTGTGTTGAATACTGATTTTAAACATTCATTTATGATGCGGGCAAATATTTTATAGTCAGAGTTTAGGAGAGTGATAGGCCAAAAATTTGTTACCGAGTTTCTTGCAGGATGTTTCGTGATTAGAACTATGATTGCTTCTAGGAAGTCGTGTGGGACGCCATTGGCGGGTTCATTAGTTTTTTACTGATTCACGTTAATTTGGGAATCAACTGCCTTCTGACCATTTGATAAAATTCCGCCGGGATGCCGTCAGGGCCAGGAGACTTGTTTTTCGGACTTCGTGTTACAGCGTCTGCGACTGCTCCTTCTGTAATTTCAGTTAACAGGTTGTTTGCTTCTTCCGGGTCGAGCCTGCGTGTTAATACCGTCAAGAAGTCATTGACCGCCTGGATATCCGTGTCGTATTGCCTAATAACTCTGTAAAGTAACCGGCGCTTCAGTCTGGAACCGCGTGACCGCTATGGTGGCAGGTTCGAATCCTGCCGCAGGCATGGATGTGTGTGATGTCCTTAGGTTAGTTGGGTTTAAGTAGTTCTAAGTTCTAGGGGACTGATTACCTCAGATGTTAAATTCCGTAGCGCTCACAGCAATTTGAACCATCTGTGAAGTTTGAACAGTTCTGGTGTATCCGACCGAGTAGCATCGCAATTTCTCCACAATATTTCGGCAGACATACACGCTGCCATCTTCAGGTGGCTCCTGACGAATGCTGTGCTGTTCCTCTCGGCGCCCTATATATACTAGCCGTTACCCCCTCCACTGTTCCTCTCCTGGTGTCTATGGGGCGGCCGGCGCGGCGGCTACTGGAGGTGGTGGGGGAAGCGGCACCTGGGTCTGAACTGGGGTCTGCAGTCTCCCTGGTGCCGCCGTCGGGGGCGGTCCTCGATCTCTGGGACCGCATCTTTCTCTCCAGGCTGAGTGCAGGGTTCCAAGCCTGACTAAGTTGAAGGCCGCTTTCTTTATTAATTAGATCGTCCTGTAGGCGGATTTCCATGGCCTCTTTAGTAACGCAGTCCCAGAAGTAGGAGGATTGTCGGCGGCCACGGCTGATTTAGTGGCCTTGCGTAATTCGGTACGGCGCTTGTGATCTCGGCACCTCTCTTCTACAGTGCGGACTGTCTCCCCAATGTATGATTTTTCGCACTGACAGGGAATCTGAAAAACGCCTGGTTTTCGAAGGCCTAGGTCATCTTTCACTGAACCCAGTAGAGTCAAGGTTTTTGCAGGGGGTCGGAATACATATTTCATATTGTGTTTCCCCAGGATTCTAGCGATTTTTCTTGACGTGTTTCCGACAAACGGAATGCACGCCAATGACTTGTGTTCTTCTGTTTCTTCTTCTTGTACTCTTGGGGCAGTCTGTCTGAGTGGGTGTCTTATTTGCTTCTGGTTGTACCCATTCTTCCGACATGTTGTCTCAAGGTGCTGCAGTTCTGCTGGAAGGCTCTCCTGATCGCAGATCGATCGCGCCCTGTGAACAAATGTGCGCAAAACGCCTTCACGCTGGGAGTTGTGGTGGCAACTGAAGGCATTTAGGTACAAATCGGTGTGTGTGGGTATTGTGTATACAATGTGTCCCAACTTGCCGTCAGGTTTCCGTTTCACCAGGACGTCAAGACACCTATGAAGTATTTGTGAATTTCGTTCTTGATGTCACTTTCCTGCGTCAGTAATCTGCCGTCAGAAGATCTTAGTTCGGTTATTACTTTCCCACGTTGTCCCATCCTCTCATTAGTCACATGACATACATGTTCGTTTGTCTTGTACGGCATCGTGAAGTCTTGCTCTTACTTGATGACCTTCCAGCTGTTCCCGCTTCAATTCGAGAAGTTTAGCATGAATTTGTTTTATTTCCAAGTAGCTGGCAACTACTGACACATCAGATTGAAACAGGTCACGATGGACTTGGAAGTAATATTCTACCGTCCGTTTTTGCCAAACATTTTCCTCGCGGGAATAATTCATCAGCGATTTTCTTATCGCGGATTTCACACATTTCATCCACCATGTCAGTGTCGAGGTACATAAAGTGAATTTATTGTCGCACGCATTCCATAAGTTACTGAGTATTTTATGGTATTCAGGGTCTTTTCGGTGTTCCACGTTCAACTTCCACAAGCGTCGTACCCTGTACGTTTCTTGCCGTTTTAAGTTCAGGGTACATATGTACGCAGCGTGGTCCGAAAAGATAGTGGGCCATAACTCTGTTTGCAGGACGTGCGTTTTCAGGTCGACTGTGTGCTCCCAGGTGTCAACTAAGCAGAGTTATGTAGTTACGGCTCCGAGTTCTGCACAGTTATTAAAATGCGGCGTCTGGTCGTTTGGAGACATCACACAATTATCACCTCTAAAAACGATATGCTCGTAGCGGCCACCGAAAAGGGGAACTTTACCATCTTTATAAAATTCAGTTCTTCGCCTCCTGTTCGCGGTGCCAGATGGTGCAGAGATATTTATAAAACGCCTATTGTGAATGGTGGCTGCTAGACCCCTGGCGTTTGCCAGTTTCTCGACTTCTTTGATGATGATTCCATCTTTGGTGAGTGTCGCCGTTCCGAGGTCACGGTCGTTCCCTGCATTTACGACTGCATTGTAACCAGTGGCGGCATCCAGTCTAATATCTGTTACTTCTTGAAACATAATAACATCAATATCGGCGGAATAGAGCATATCTTGCAGGTTATTAAGGTTTAGTTCGCTACGGATCTTGTTTAGATTCATCGTCCCGTTTCTATAGGCTTGTAATGAAGTCGTGATTAATTAAGTATACAAGTCGTTACGACCTACTGTCGACGAAGCCTAAGGTTTTCTATGTAGTGGACGAGACGATGTCTCGTCCCTCATTTCCTTGTCTTTCTGCACTACAATCTTTCCACTTGGTAGGTCTGACACTTACTTCATTTCCTCATCTGCGGGAAATTTGTCAGTATCATCTGCCCCGTTTCTCGTATCACTGTGTTGAGACAACTCTATCTCTGGCCCACGTTGGGATGGAGTACTGTTCTTTGTTTCCTTACTTGTGGACCGTTTCGTCTCGACATTCTGTTGCGTCTGCGTTTTCACTTTTCGAAAGTCGTGTTTTCCCGCTGTGTGCGGGTTCTGTGGGTCTACGCCAAAATTGACAGCTGTCATACCACTGATTTTGCGACCGATTTGTTGTGTCTTTTCACGCACTGATTGTACCTTTTGAGGAGCGTCCGGTGGAGCTATCCTCCGTTTTTTTATACTTTTTGTGAAGAGATCCGGATTTCCGTCGCTTCGCAGTCTCGGAAGCCGTGCTGGGATCTTGTGCAGCATCCTCGTTCTCGTCTCGCTGTACAGCTTGCTCAATAGTTCCGTCATTTTTGGAAAAACATCCTGCTTCTGTGACGGAACGACAGTCTTTACTTCAGTAGATCTAGTGGTCACTGACAAGTTTTGATAATCGTCTTTTCTGTCGCTGATCACCATGGCGAAACTCGATATCGTAGCAGTTTGGCCACGGGTGGCCGTAGCATATGACACTGGTAAGGTCGTCATCGTCATGGGAGGGACTACTTCCCCCGCCGGTTCCTGTGTCACTCTTCTCTGTATACATTCGGAACATACATGTCCAGTCATGTTGTGACCTGAGAAAATTTTAATTTTTATTCTTGCTTTTGTGACCATAATAATAGTCCAGGCTCCGTAGGCAAACAGCCAGCCGACATTAAGAAATAGTCCACCAGGACGTAGGGACAAGATAAGCGGAGGAGGCTGCCAAGTATTGCTTGTTGATCAAATAACTTAGTGTTTGACTTCCTGCCAGAGGAAGCAGAATGAATCAAAGTTGCACAATCGAATACGCAAACACCACGGCGATAATACAGCAAGAGAGAGTGTCAGTCACGTGTGGAGAAGGCTCGTGTGGAACTAAATTAAGTTGTGTGCAGCTAGAAACGAAAGTGTCCTGTGGAATCGAAGGCATTCTTGTGCAAGCCGACCAATTAGAAACGAGAGTGTCGTGGGGAACCATAGGCATTCTTGTGCAATCCGATAGAAATGAAAGGGTCCTGTGAAACAAATTAACTCGTGTGCACCTAAGTACATGAGAAATGAAATAAAAGGCCAGGCAGCGGAATAGCTAGAGGCAGAGATTCAGATGCAGATTCAGAGCCAGTGCCTGCAGTTTGGAGATTCTGCAGCGAGACGCCAGCGGGACCGAGTAGACCCATAGCAGCCAATACAGCTGATGAAGACTTCAGCTACGAGAAGGCGGTGGTAGACACTGGTGGCCACTCAGGAACTGCAGGTCAAGTAGGATATTAGAGTTTCATTGGAATAGTGTTCAACGGAGGCTGTCAGTCTTTGTCTCAATTACTTACAGAGATTTCAGTGCTAACAAATAACAAGTGATTGCTTTGTACTTGCTTCTTATATGTACTAGCAATTAGCTTTGAAGTAACAAGTCTGAATAAATAGACTGAATCTTTTTAAGGTGTTTATGGTCCAACACCTCACGTAAGTATATATGAGAATAAACTTGGTAGAAACTAACCAATCATTTCTGCCTATTGCAATTCAGTAACCTATTTTCAGGAAACGTATTTGCTTCAAACGAAGGAGATTCTCTCCCTCTCATCTCCGATATAAAGGTTGACAGCCATTTATAACCAACCCATTGTCGTTAACGCGCTACGCAGTTCACACTTACTTCATTCTGGTATAGTGAAGCTGTGCCGGGACGCGAGATAAATAAATGGTGCCAGGTGTGGGGTAGTTTCAGAATTAGGTGGAGTTGTAAGGAAAGTAAGAGAACAAAGATTAGCAGTTGCCTCACCGCAAGAAGAAGAAGCCGTTACGAGTAGCAGCGCTCAAGATTCGCAAGCAGAGCCAAGCAGAGCCAGAGCACCACCGAGCAGCACAGAACATCGCAGGCAACATCAAGAAATCTAAAAAAGGCAAGCCACTTAGACAACTTAAACATAAGGTCCCTTGTGCTGGTATACAATGACGTCCTCAAGTAGTGACAGAACAGGTATAAGTTGTAAAGGTGCCTTAGTTCTTGTTCCGAAAACATTTGAAGGTAACAAAAGAAAATTGCAAGAGTTCAAGGAATGTTGCATTTGAAGTTGTAAAAACCGAGGATGCAAAATTATTGTTTCAATATGCCAAATCAAAAATAACTGGGGATGCTAGATCAAAATTATTAGTAAGAGAGAACACAAGTAATTGGCCTGAAGTAAGAAGCATTTTAGAGGAAAATTATGCGGACAAAAGAACTATTGACTTTTACGCGTTCAAAATGTTCCAAGCTAGACAGCATTAGGGGGAATCAATTGCCTCTTGTGGAAAGAGAACAGACGAGATATCCAAATCGTTCAAGGTTGCCGTAGCACGAGTAACAAATAAGGAACAATTAAAGGGTGCAATAGAATTGGTTTATGCTCTTGGCCGTGCATATTTTATTCAAGGGTTAGCGAATGAAAGAATACAGATGATTGTACGCAGTCGAGGCGAAATCATTAACTTACGTGAGGCTGTAGAACTTGCGCAACAAGAAGAAAGTTCAATCATGTCAATGAGAGAAAAGAAACAAAAGTCAAGGGAAATAAGCGGGCAGAATTATCAAAGACACCAACCAAAGCAGTTGAAATGTTACAATAGTGATAAGGTGGGGCACATATCCAAGCACTGCAACAGAAATACCAAAGTACGATGGATGCAGACACCCAGCAGGGCAGAAGAAGCACGGAAATTTGAAAATTATTGTTACCATTGTGATGAACCAAGGCATACGGATGCGAAATGTAATAAAACTATTACATGCGAAAAATGCCAGACACGTGGGCATAGGGAGAAAGGCTGTCGAACTCCTAAATGCTATCGGTGTAATAAATATGGGCATTTAGCATAGCAGTGTAGAGAGAAAATAGAAAAGTTCCGAGGAAAAGGGACGGGAAACGAAACAGGTGGAACGGGCAGCAGTGACGCGTAGCCACCGTTAAATGACCCAAGATGAGAGTACCAGGCTGCGAAGCTGAAGATGATGTCATGATGCCTTATTACAATGAACTGGGTAAAGAATTGATGCTCTTAATAGATGCAGGAGCCCACATCAGTTTAACCAAAGAAGAAGTGATAGATAGTGGAATGCCGGTGAATAACGACGAGGTACGGACGTTAAAAGGAGTAACACAGGATACAATGAACACGTTAGGTACAGTGACGTTGAATTTACGAGTAGCTGGAACGGTGTTAGGCTAGCATACTTTCCATGTGTTAAGAAAAGACACAGATATCCCCTATAGTGGTTTGGTAGGTAGAGATTTCCTACAAAAACAGAGAGCAGTCATTGATTATGGCGATAGTCGACTAGAAATAAATGGGAGGAGTATTCCGTTGATCACAGCACCTGAAGGCGAGTTACCAAAGGGACGGAGGGAAATACGAAAGTTTAATGTACCGACGGGAGCATGGCAAGGCCATCAGAAAGATAAGAGTAAGCTGAACGAGTTATATGAAAGGAAATATTGGAACAGAGAGTTAAAGGGACAACGCGTTGTCAGTGGGAGTAACGGACTGATACAACGGTCAAGTGAGGCAGGGTCACACACGCTGACTCAAGTCCAGGCAAGCGAAGGTCGCGACTGCACGGAAACAATTGGTCCCAGACAAGAAAAGGTTATGAGAATCCAATTATTAGAGCGTAAGATGATTTCGGAAGGGGAAGAGATTATAGTACCGAAACAATAAGTAATGAATCGTGTATACATTCCGGCAGCTCTAGTACGATATACACAAGGTACGTGTATTATTAGTCTGGTGAATACGAATGAAGTAGAATGTGGTGTTAGTTCTAGCATCCCCAGTTAATGAACCCTTACGCGAAGAAGCAGTACTAAGAAGAGTAACAGAATCACCGGAACAGGCACCGGATTACAAGAATCGTATAGCACAGGTCAGAGATGCTTTGCGAACAGAACACTTAAATGACGAAGAAAAATATGAGGAAGAGAAATTGTGCAGTGCATATTTGATATATTTGACTTAAAAGGCTATAAATTATCATACACGGATATAGTAAAGCATGTACTTCCACTATTGCTCGAGCATACAGGCAAAGTTATATATGTCAGACCATATCGTATACCAGAATCCCAGAAGGAGGTATTACGTGAGCAGATAGAAAAAATGTTGGCAGACGATATTATCATAGAAAGTCAAAGTCCGTTGAATGCTCCAGTATTGTTAGTTAAGAAAAAGTAGATGCCATTGGGAAACGAAAATATAGGTTGGTGACTGATTATCGTAAGGTAAACGAGATTTCAGTAGGAGAGGCGTTCCCAATCCCGAATATATCGGAGATCCTAGACCAGTTGGGGAAGGCTAAATATTTTTCCAGATTTGGCCAGTGCATATCACCAGATTTTAATGAATCCGCAGGACAGGGAGAAAACAGCATTTAGTGCAAATTACCAACACTATGAGTACAAGAGCATGCCTACGGCATTGAAAGGGGCACCTAGCACATTTCAAAGACTAATGAATGTTGCATTGTCAGGATTACAGGGAACGAAGTGTCTAGTATATTTAGACAATATTTTCTGCAATGGAAGTTCTTTAAGAGAACACAATGATAAATTGCGAGAGATTTTTGATCGACTTAGGGAACACCGGTTGAAATTACAGCCAGACAAGTGTGAATTTCTGAGAAAGGAGGTAATAATTTTGGGCACATAAAATAACCAGTAACGGCGTACAGCCAAACGAGCGAAATGAAGAATAAGTAAAGAAATTCCCAGTACCGAAGACAAAGAAAGAATTGAAAGGGTATTTAAGGTTAGCTGGATATTATCGGAAATTCATAAAAGGTTTCAGTAGAATAGCAGCTCCTTCGCATAAGTTACTAAGCGTATGGATCTGAGCACTATGGGACTCAACTGCTGTGGTCATCAGTCCCCTAGAACTTAGAACTAATTAAACCTAACTAACCTAAGGACATCATACACATCCATGCCCGAGGCAGGATTCGAACCTGCGACCGTAGCAGCAGCGCGGCTCCGGACTGGAGCGCCTAGAACCGCGCGACCACCGCGGCCGGCACTAAGCGTATGAAACACTGAAAGAGAAGTTAATAAATCCTCCAATACTACAGTACACTAATTTTGAGAAACCTTTTGTGATTACAACAGATGCATCTGGAATAGGAATTAGTGCTGTTCCACCACAAGGCAAAGTTGGCAGTGACCTACCAACAGCTTACGCATCTAGGTCACTGAATAAATCAGAAAAAAATTATTCATCTACTGAACTGGAATGTTTAACATTAGTATGGGCAACAAAACAACTTCGACCATATGTCTACGGAATGAAGTTCACATTAGTTACAGATCACAAACCACTGACATGGATTTTTAGTGTAAAAGACTCTTCCTCACGTTTATTAAAATGGAGACTGAAACTAGAAGAATATCCATACGACATTATTTACAAACCAGGCAGACTGAATGCTAACGCAGGTCCATTAAGTAGAATACCTCGACTAGATGGAGAGGCTCACCTAAAGGAAAATCGAGTAATAGTGGTAACAGAGAGTGTTGTTGACAGACCAAGGTTCAAATTTTTTAAGTCAAGTATTTAAAAGAATATGTAAATTATTGAGAATACAGAAGATAGAGGGAACCGCTTTCCGTCCTCAAACGAACGGAGGTTTAGAGAGGACACATCGAACTTTAGTGGAGTATTTGAGACACTTTATAAAGAAATATCACATCTATTGGGATAAGTGGATTTCTTACAGTGTGTTTTCAATACTATCCCCCATAGCTGTACAGGATATGCTCCTTTTGAATTGATGTTCGGAGTAACAGTGAACTTACCAGGACTGCTACAAAAGGAAGCAGCCACAGTAGGATATAATTATGAGGATTATGTACACCAGTTCAAAACTAGGATGCAAGAGTCACATCGAATAGCGAGAGAAAAAAAAAGATGCCAAAGAGGCAAGTAAAGTTTATTATGACAAAACAGAAAAGTACAGAACGTTTGAAATAGGGGATAAAGTACTGGTAAAGGACGAATCAGTAAGACGTAGGGGATCAAAATAGACTCTCAGTTTAGAGGCCCATACGAGGTAATGGATGTAGAATTGCGTAATGTAACATTAAAGACAAACAGGAGGTACGAATTGGAAGTTCATGCCAATACATTGAAACCGTATTACTGAGATCAGGATTTCACTTACAGACCCATCATGATGCCCTCAACTGCAATGATGTGGATGCTGTGTTTTATCAGCGGATGGTGGACCAATAATTGGCAAGTGTGTGGAGACACAGACAAGATTGTGGAAGTTCACACAATACAGACATCTCCAGTGATATATTACCATCATAAAGGCGACATCGAGGTAACCAGAACAACCTAGAAACTGGTAAGTTACGTGAATATGAGAACCGTAGATGAAAGGTTTCACTCGGTAAGACGAGTAGGACTAAGAGCGAAACAACAATGTAAAGAGAGATTAGAGCAACTCAATATTAGTCAAGTAGAATGTAATAGACTAATTCAAGGGGTTTCGCACAATGTAGATCGATTACAAGAGACACAGTCCCTAATACATCAATTAACACGACCAGTAAAGCGACAGAAAGAGTTCTCAATTTTGCAGGAGAAATCAGTAAAATCTTATTTGGAACCTTGGACGAGGCAGATTCTGTTTATTAAAAAAAGCACATCGATCAGATGGAATCTAATTCAGAACAATTACAGAGACTCTCAAAAGAACAAGTGGCAGTAGTCAGGGCCACATTGTCAGGTTTAAATAGAACTGTGGATTCAGTCGCTACAAACGAGCAATTGCTTAAAAATGTAATGAATAAACTAGAACAATTTATTACGTACTCTCTGAAGACTACAGATTAAGGTCTGAAGAGAATTGCTGCATTCATGACGAATGAATTAAGCATGGAATATGATAGACTTGTAAGGCAATAGTTCATGCACAGAAGGGAATGTTAGCCCTTCAAATTGTAAATCCAGTGCAAATTGTAGAGTATTTAAGATTAGTACAAAATGAGCTGAGAGAAGTAGTTTCCAGTACCACTCATGGAGGAGTATAGATACATATTGTTGAGAATTATGGAACTTGATGTATTTGTAACTGAGGATGTATTAGGTTATGTAATTAATCTTCCAGTAATTGAGAGTAATGAGTTTAAATTACACAAAATGTTGCCATTACCAATTAAAATGACCTCAGGTGAAGACCAATATGCTTACATACAATCAGAGAAAGAGTATTTGCTGATTGATAATTCTAACAAACTATATGCTAAACTGTCCTCTGATCAGTTAGATTGTAAGGAAATGGACAAGCAAAAAAGTATATGTAAACAAACCTTTGGGTTAATTTCAATGTACAATCAGGAAGACTGTGATGTGAAATTCTTACATGACAATCACATCCCAAGTAATTATGTCAAGAAACTGATCTCATTAGAGACAGGTTTGTGGACTAGTTTAAGTATTAACGAGTGGTTATAATTAATACCTAAGGAAGAAGACATGACCATTTTGTGTAGCATAGATCCAGCAAAGGATATTAAATTAAGGGGAATGGGAAAAATCACATTCAAGAAAAACTGTAAAGGTTATGGATCACATATATATACCCAGTCAGACAAAGTAATCCAGACGAATTACACCAGGAGAGAGAAAATACCAACTGTAGATACGAATTTAGATTGTTGTGATGAAATAGAGACAAAAATTAATACTTCAACAATAAAACTTGAATTACCTTTGAAGCATATCACATCCAATTTAGATTATTTAAGAGTAATGGGTAAAAGACTAGAAGACATTGATAAATTCATAGATAAAGAATAAATGTAATTGGAATGGGACACAAAGGTTCAAACGTATTCTGTTGTTACCTATATCAGTATAAGTGTAATCATTTTTTTCACTGTTTTTATATGCTGTACCAAATGTAATTCTTGTAAATATTTGTACAAAAAATTCTTTGATGGCGTAGGAGATGGGAACTGCTGTCGATCTATTTGTGTATAGACGACAGTAGTACAGATACCCGAACTTAATCGGGTACCATTAAGATCAGTAAACAGAGATGAGGAAATGGTCATATATGAAGACATCCAAGACACACAGATAACAGTTAACTTATAACCAATAGACGTTAAAATGTTTTTACAACTGTACTTTAGAGGTATTAATGGCACTTTGGATAAGTGCACATGAATGTAATTTTGGGGGGAGGTGTTGTGACCGTAGAAAATTTTAATTTTAATTTTTGCTTTTGTGACCATAATAAGAGTCCAGGCTCCATAGGCAAACAGCCAGCTGACATTCAGAAATAGTCCACCAGGACGTAGGGACAAGATAAGCGGAGGAGGCTGCCAAGTATTGCTTGTTGATCAAATAACTTAGTGTTTGACTTCCTGCCAGAGGAAGCAGCATGAATCAAAGTTGCACAATGGAATACGCAAACACCCGGGCGGTAATACGGCAAGAGAGAATGTCAGTCACGTGTGGAAAAGACTCGTGTGGAACCAAATTAAGTTGTGTGCAGCTAGAAAGGAGAGTGTCCTGTGGAACCAAAGGCATTCTTGTGCAAGCCGATCAATTAGAAACGAGAGTGTTGTGGGGAACCATAGGCATTCTTGTGCGATCCGTTAACTTAGAAATGAAAGGGTAAATTGAAACAAATTTACTCGTGTGTACCCAAGTACATGAGAAACGAAATGAAAGGCCAGGCAGCGGAATAGCTAGAGGCAGAGATTCAGATGCAGATTCAGAGCCAGTGCCTGCAGTTTGGAGATTCTGCAGCGAGACGCCAGTGGGACCGAGTAGGCCCATAGCAGCCAATACAACTGATAAAGACTTCAGCTACGAGAAGACGGTGATAGACTCTGGTGGCCACTCAGGAACTGCAGGTCAAGTAGGATATTAGAGTTTCATTGGAATAGTGTTCAATGGAGGCGGTCAGTCTTTGTCTCAATTACTTAGAGAGATTTCAGTGCTAACAAATAACAAGTGATTGCTTTGTACTTGCTTCTTATATGTACTGTCGGATAAAGTAGCAGAACTTTCGGATCTGTTCACTAACTTATCTATAAAGATAGATGATGATCTGAATGACACAAGACCCATAGCCTTCACTGACACAGAAGAGAATGAACAAATTAGAAAATTCAAACAAAATCAAAATCAAATCAATACACAGTACAAAAGAGAAATCCGGGAAGTACAAGATCAGTTGACACAGGTAATATAAGAATTACATCCGAATAAATAGACTGAATCTTTTTAAGGTGTTTATGGTCCAACACCTCACATAAGTATATATGAGAATAAACTTGGTAGAAACTAACCAATCTTTTCTGCCTATTGCAATTCTGTAACCTATTTTCAGGAAACGTATTTGCTTCAAACGATGGAGATTCTCTCCCTCTCATCTCCGATATAAAGGTTGACAACCATTTATAACCGACCCATTGTCGTTAACATCCCGATTGTGCTACGCAGTTCACACTTACCTCATTCTGGTATAATGAGGCTGTGACGGGACTCGACAGTCTGTCTACACCCGGAGCAAGTACGCAACCATCCATCATACATCACAATAGCTCTATAACCACGTACGTAAACATACGAAGGAGTGTGCTGCTGAAGATCTATTTTTATTTGCTTGACACCATTTAAAACTGGAAACGTTTGAAATGTAGTCCACTCCTCCGCAACATTACTAATGACCTTCCCATATGCTTTGAGGACGCAATTATTCTGTTCCGTAGTTATATCAAAATGAGGTTAAAAAATACGGGCCGTTCAAATCCTGAAACCTGCATGACCTACATTGACATCAGAGACGTAGGCTGTTTAGGTTTTCATGTTGGTAACGCCATGTAGCGCTCTATATGAAAATCACTGACTGTGCTGTGTGAAGGCTGTGGCTGGTTTGCATTGTTGGAATTTGCTATTGTAGTGTTGGGCAGTTGGCTGTTAAGAGCGCGTAGCGTTGCGCAGTTGGAGATGGGCCGCCAGCAGTGGTGGATGTGGGGAGAGAGATGGCGGCGTTTTGAGAGCGGATGATCTGGACGTGTGTCCATCAGAAAGAGTAAATTTGTAATATTGGATATCATGAACTGATATTTATGATGACTTTGGAACATTATTAAGATAAATACATTGTTTGTTCTCTAATAAAATCTTTCATTTGCTAACTATGCCTACAAGTAGTTAGTGCCTTCAGTAGTTAGAATCTTTTAATTATCTGGCAGTATTGGCGCTCGCTGTATTGCAGTAGCTCGAGTAACGAAGATTTTTGTGAGGTAAGTGATTCATGAAAGGTATAGGTTATTGTTAGTCAGGGCCATTCTTTTGTAGGAATGATTGAAAGTCAGATTGCGTTGCGCTAAAAATATTGTGTGTCAGTTTAGTGTTGATCAGAATAAGTAAAGAGAGTAATGTCTGAGTACGTTCACTTTTGCTCAGCTGTTTGAAAAGCAAATAATGTAAGAGGTTTATCAGCACAGTCATTCATAAATTTTTATAAGGGGACGTTTCATATGTCGATCATGCCAGGATACCTCACTGGGATCTTCTGATTTTTTCTTGTAGTTTGTGTAAGTAGTGTAGCTTTTGTTTATTGCTAGCGTGTAATTGTAGAGAGAATCTCCTTTGTAGTTGCAGTATTTCATTGTTGTACAGTAAAAGAGTTGTGGCATGCATGTAGATTTGCACCAAGTATTTCGCAGCTGCGCTTGCGATTAACTAGATATTATATTCAGTGCTCTGTTATTGTGTTTTCTCTTTTTAGCTCTTCAAATTGTGCTTTTCTGTGTTAACGTGTGAAATATTGTGACAATTATGGCGTGTGAAAATCGTAATACTAGGCTCCAAAGTAAACTGAGAAATGACAGATGAAAGCAGTGTATTAGCGCCACCGTGTAATGAATTAACTAATGTTCAGCATAGTAATTTGGTAATTGTGCAAAGGGAAAAGGAGCGAGCGGCAAATAATGGTGTAGACAGTGAAACAATTAGTGAACAGGGAAGCATTATCGATCGATCGGTCGGCAACAGCTCGCCTTAGGAATCCGGAATGACAGGACACAATCTTGCAAATTCTGCAGATTCAGGATTTGGGTCCTCACCGTTTTCTCAAATGAGTCAAGACACATTTTCTGCTTGTCAAAATGTGAATGTTGCCGGTGAAAATGCACTGCCTAAAACAATAGAGAAACAGATTCGAGACACTAATACATTAATTATTGCAATTAATGCAACAAATAAACAAAATCAGAGACGAACACAGTAAAAGTTAGACATAATGGAAGAATATCTTCAAAAGTTAGATACAATGGAACAACACCAGAGACAAACACAGGAACAGCTTCAAAAGTTAGACGCAGTGGAACAAACGCTTGAACAAACACGTGTTGTATGGGTTCTCTTTCTTTAATGGTTGGTCGCGGTTTATGTTCTTCTGGATTATTTGTTTGTCTAATATTATTTATGAGCGTTTAGGTAGACGAAGATTATTAATTAACAAGGGTATAATTAATTTGATATCTAGAATGGCTTTATAAGATTTAACTGCTAAGTTACTTGAAACTGAATCGAATTGTCAAAAAGTCTGTAATGTCATAGAACACAAATTTGTGAGCATTTTCAATCTATTTTTTCGCGTCATGAAAATGCATTACAGAATCACGAAGCAGCCATAAAGGAACGGCAAACTATTGTTCATGAAAATCACGACACCTTGCAAGCTAAAATTGACTCAGTTGCATCTACCGATTCGGTTACACAACTAGCAAAAACTCGGGAAAACTTAAAGGACACTGTAGATACGATTTCAACACAAATGGACACTCTGAAACTTGGTTCAGAAAAACACGCTGAGGAAATACGTTCACTGTCGGATAAAGTAGCAGAACTTTCGGATCTGTTCAATAACTTATCTATAAAGGTAGATGATGATCTGAGTGACACAAGATCCATAGCATTCAATGACACAGAAGAGTATGAACAAATTAGAAAATTCAAACAAAATCAAAATCAAATCAGTACACAGTACAAAAGAGAAATCCGGGAAGTACAAGATCAGTTGACACAGGTAATACAGGAATTACATATTTTAGAGGCCACTCGTGCTCCAATACGGGAAGAGGGACATAGAAATACGGGACAGCCACAAAATAATAACTCAGGGCACTTCGGAAATTGTGAAAGAAATTGGCAAGGTACACCGAATTTTGAGATGGAACCGCCGAATCGAAGTAACAATGACCGATATGCGACTCACCGACATGGTGGTTTTGACTATGAGCTGTTCATTACTACACGTAAATTCAACACATTTAAGAATTCTGGCAATGACATTCATCCACAAGCATGGCTCCATCAATTCTCCCATTGTTTTCCCCCCAACTGGTCATTGGAGCACAGGTTAGAATTTATGTGTGGCTACTTAGAGAATGAACCAGCTGTAAGAATGCGATCGGTCATTCACGATTGTCACAGTGAAGGAGAATTTTATCATGCCTTCCTCTCAGCATATTGGTCTCAAGCTACACAAGACCAAGTAAAACATAGCATCATAATGATGAAACATTTCGAACAATCTGAATTTTCCAGTCTTGTCAAATATTTCGAAGACATGTTACATAAGAATCAGTATCTTACAAACCCATACAGCCCCTCAGAACTCATCCGCATTTGCTTAATCAAATTGCCTGAACATTTACGACATAGTATTTTGGCAGGACATTGCAAAGACGACATTGAAGCTTTTCAGGGACTGTTACAAGAATTGGAAATTGACGCTGACAAACGCGAAACGCGAAATCAGGAACACAACAATTACAGGTCACATCCGTCACAATTCCGTGATGACAGAAGTAATAACTGGACACGACAAGGCTGTTCTTACAACGCAAATCGTGACCAAAACAGACACCACCCGTATGACAACCGTTGGCAGAGTAGTAATAATTACAGAGAAAGATCGCATTTCCATAGTAATGAACGTGACAGAGACAACCATAGAAACAGACAACATGGGAACCGAAACAGTTATTATCAAGGGAGACAGAATAACTTCAGACACAACGGTCCTCCGCGCAGTTACGACTCAGGGAGAAGTTCTCCACCACGTGACCGACAAGAAATTAATTACAGAAACTACCGACATGACGACAGACGATATACTCATAACTACAGACCTTAATTTCATCAGAACTGGCGAGATTCAAACAGGGCAGGGCCTTCTCGTCAAGGTGAATTTGTAGAAGTTAGGTCTCCTAGTCCTAATAACGACGCGCGCCAACAAAGAGACAGACAATGACTCGCACCGCAGGCAGCCACCTGCGCCGGCTGGCTCAGAGAAAAATAACATAGACGCTAACCTTGAGAAAAATTCCAGTATTCTTTACCGACGTATACCGCACGAAAACTGGGTTGATGTTGAAACTCTGAGTACTATGAAGAGTAAAAGATTGTACCACATTTCAAATGTAAAACCGTTTATTGAAAGATAATCTGCTTTTTAACTTTGGCTTTGGCATAAAACTTCTCACTTCACGTCACTAGTATGCTTTGTCAGACTTAGAAACAGTTAACATGCAACAATGTTTGAAGTTAAATAACCAGTCAAGAACCAAGAGAAGTTATTTAAACAAAATTACGAATGGATTGTTATAGTGAACAGACGACACAGTGTTGTTATTTGTAAATTCTTGCCTGTTGGTTGCACGATTACGTAACGAATATACGGCTTACATACTTAGAACATATACTGGTACTGCTAACGAGATTTTAATGCAACATTTTGGTTTACTTGAAAATAGATTCTAGATTTAAAGTACTTCCTGAGAGATACAGGGTGTTTCAAAAATGACCGGTATATTTGAAACGGCAATAAAAACGAAACGAGCAGCGATAGAAATACACCGTTTGTTGCAATATGCTTGGGACAACAGTACATTTTCAGGCAGACAAACTTTCTAAATTACAGTAGTTACAATTTTCAACAACAGATGGCGCTGCGGTCTGGGAAACTCTATAGTACGATATTTTCCACATATTCACCATGCGTAGCAATAATATGGCGTAGTCTCTGAATGAAATTACCCGAAACCTTTGACAACGTGTCTGGCGGAATGGCTTCACATGCAGATGAGATGTACTGCTTCAGCTGTTCAATTGTTTCTGGATTCTGGCGGTACACCTGGTCTTTCAAGTGTCCCCACAGAAAGAAGTCACAGGGGTTCATGTCTGGCGAATAGGGAGGCCAATCCACGCCGCCTCCTGTATATTTCGGATAGCCCAAAGCAATCACACGATCATCGAAATATTCATTCAGGACATTAAAGACGTCGGCCGTGCGATGTGGCCGGGCACCATCTTGCATAAACCACGAGGTGTTCGCAGTGTCGTCTAAGGCAGTTTGTACCGCCACAAATTCACGAAGAATGTCCAGATAGCGTGATGCAGTAATCGTTTCGGATCTGAAAAATGGGCCAATGATTCCTTTGGAAGAAATGGCGGCCCAGACCAGTACTTTTTGAGGATGCAGGGACGATGGGACTGCAACATGGGGCTTTTCGGTTCCCCATATGCGCCAGTTCTGTTTACTGACGAAGCCGTCCAGGTAAAAATAAGCTTCGTCAGTAAACCAAATGTTGCCCACATGCATATCGCCGTCATCAATCCTGTGCACTATATCGTTAGCGAATGTCTCTCGTGCAGCAATGGTAGCGGCGCTAAGGGGTTGCCGCGTTTGAATTTTGTATGGATAGAGGTGTAAACTCTGGCGCATGAGACAATACGTGGACGTTGGCGTCATTTGGACCGCAGCTGCAACACGGCGAACGGAAACCCGAGGCCGCTGTTGGATCACCTGCTGCACTAGCTGCACGTTGCCCTCTGTGGTTACCGTACGCGGTCGCCCTACCTTTCCAGCACGTTCATTTGTCACGTTCCCAGTCCGTTGAAATTTTTCAAACAGATCCTTTATTGTATCGCTTTTCGGTCCTTTGGTTACATTAAACCTCCGTTGAAAACTTCGTCTTGTTGCAACACCACTGTGTTCTAGGCGGTGGAATTCCAACACCAGAAAAATCCTCTGTTCTAAGGAATAAACCATGTTGTCTACAGCACACTTGCACGTTGTGAACAGCACACGCTTACAGCAGAAAGACGAAGTACAGAATGGCGCACCCACAGACTGCGTTGTCTTCTATATCTTTCACATCACTTGCAGCGCCATCTGTTGTTGAAAATTGTAACTACTGTAATTTCGAAAGTTTGTCCGCCTGAAAATGTACTGTTGTCCCAAGCATATTGCAACAAACGGTGTATTTCTATCGCTGCTCGTTTAGTTTTCATTGCCGTACCAAATATATCGGTCATTTTTGAAACACCCTGTACCAGATGACACAGTGGTTAGTTTACGTGACAGCTACACGATTATATCACGACGCTACTAATGAGTGATAAGTTACATTGTTGCTTTTGCGGTGTATCTGTTTTATATCTGCACAGTTTTTCTGTATTATTCTGGAAAGTAAAACATGTTTTAGTAGTAACTTTTATGGTATAGCTACAACGAGACAGCCTTTTCTGTAGCACAACAACACGTTACAGTACAGTACTTACTTCATCACGCCAATAAGCGTAACAACTACGATATCTGTACGCATAGCTATTCACTTTGTTTATTACGAGGTAAATACATTGACTTCTACAGAACTTTTCTTACGGACGACGATAATTACGACACTTGACACAATTTTTACCCTTAAGTAATGACGTTGATTGTCTTACAACAAGACGCACAGTTTAGCGGTACACTAATCGTATTTGGGTGATTGATTTTGTACTTAAAACATTTTATGATCTACTTTCTTAGAAAGGGAGCACAAATAGACATTTCTCTTCACAGGAATTGCATACATACATTTTTCAGTGACTGGGTAACTTGTTTCATGAGTAAGTCAAGGTGATACATCACTCTAGTGTTAAGATGTGACATAGTTATTAGACATTTCCTATCTTTACTGTAATATTTTTTCTGCTTGAACTGCATTTGCTGCTGCTGTTTTCCAGTCATGATAATACTGAATTTCACTTTGTATTACTCTGTTAAGCCAGGTTTACTACTGATTTATTTTTCTTATTGCTGAATATTGGCTCATATTAGCTGTAATGTTGCATTTTCTTTGCTAATTCAGATTTACTGCTGCTAGCTTTGCCAATTTGCATGTTTTTGTCATTGCTGTTTGTGTTAATTGTTTTGTGCTGCTGCATTGCCTCGTCCCTTAGTTTATGCATCTGAGCTCAGTAGATTTAAGTTAGCTTAAGATGGGGTAGGCTATATAAGAGAACGAGTTGTGATGAATTGGAAGAAATGCATTGAGAAGCTATAAGAAAATGGTTTGGCCAAGAAAGTTGTGTACAGCAGAGAATAACTATTTTCAAAGAGGATATGAATAGAATGCAGAAAGCATGCTTGGATAGGATTTTTTTTTGTTGGAAACAAATGTTAAAATAAGAGGAAACATGTATGAAATGAAGTTTTGGGTTGGACTGCAGTACCAAATGTTACACTGACAACGAACCCTGTCCTTTCCTTTTGCGTTATTCCGCTATTAGTTTGTGTACCCTTGTGTATTTGTGTTTTCCTGTCTTTATGTGTTTAGCTAATAAGATTTATGTTGTAGAATTTTTCTAGTACTAAGCTACATTCACTATGATGAGGAATACTGTTATCCTCAAATATAATTTGCATTAATAATATGTTATTTTATTTGTAAAGATGTTTATAGACATGATTAATTCTGTTCTGTTTCAATGCTCGTATGTGAAATTAATGTTTCGAAAGCTATTCTCGTTATTTTCTATATTTACTTATGTCATAATTCCTGTACCAATGATGTATATGTTTATTTCTATTCTTTTGTAAAGCCTGTGTTGCTACAAATGTTATCTGTACTGTTATGTTCTTTAATGATATATTTTGTACCTTTGTAATTGTATTCTTATGTTGTAAATTTATAATTGTATAGACACGAGTTCTTCAAATTAAGTTTCATTTCACTGCACACGTTTCTGTTGGTCATAATATATGCACAGTATGTGAGAAGTTGGGACTGTTAGTGCTTGCACGTGTGTTAATAATTTAGCAAGGTACTGGATAACAGCATTGCTGGTTCTAAGGACAATTCTAAAAAACTCTGTGAGTGCACAAGTAGTGGTTCATGGACTTGCTATATTGTCCGAAAGACTCTTCGATGGTGACTGGGCACCTGCACAGTCGCAACAGATGGCTGCTGGCCATCTCTACAAGGACTGCAGTGGGTCTGCACCTGTGATGATCCACCAATACCATTATTTCTACAAGGACTGCAGTGGGTCTGCACCTCTGGTGGCTCACCAATACCATACTCTCTACCAGGACTACAATGGGTCTGCTCTGTGATGACCTTCCTACCAATATTCTTCAAAGCTTTGACTGACTCTGCTGTGGGTTTGCTTTGTTGTGGCCCATTACCTGTCTGCATGTCAAGAGTCAGCACTGTCTTTCCGTTGGAAGGAAAGCACTACTTCTTCAAGACTGCATGGAAATCCACTACTTCCATATGCATTTTCTTTTACTTCTCAGACTTTCAGAAAAAAAGACACTGCAATTTTAGTGTGATGAATGATCAGGACTGTCTTTATAGACTGTGAGAAAATTTTAGCTTTTGACCAACATTGTATTAATAAGTGTGTGCATTTGATTCCTTTGTTATTGTAATTATGAAAAATTTTTTTTCAATTCTGTATTGGCCACTGTCCAAAACAATTTGTAAAATTTTTTCTGAGGAGCGTGGGGGCTATGTAAGTAGGCTGTTTAGGTTTTTATATTGGTAACGCCATGTAGCGTTCTATACGAAAATCACTGACTGTGCTGTGTGAAGGTTGTGGCTGGTTTGCATTGTTGGAATTTGCTATTGTAGTATATGATGACTTTGGAAGATTATTAAGGTAATTACATTGTTTGTTCTCTATCAAAATCTTTCATTTGTTAACTATGCCTACAGGTAGTTAGTGCCTTCAGTAGTTAGAATCTTTCATTTAGCTGGCAGTATTGGCTCTCTCTGTATTGCAGTAGTTCGAGTAACGAAAATTTTTGTGAGGTAAGTGATACATGAATGGTATAGGTTATTGTTAGTCAGGGCCATTTTTGTGTAGGGATTATTGAAAGTCAGATTGCGTTGCACTAAAAACATTGTGTGTCAGTTTAGTGTTGATCAGAATAAGTAAAGAGAGTAATGTCTGAGTACGTTCAGTTTTGCTCAGCTGTTTGAAAGCAAATAATGTGAGAGGTTTATCAGCACAGTCATTCATAAATTTTTCTAAGGGGACGTTTCATGAATTTAAAAGATCCGCCACATGCTTCAATAATCATTTCACAGCATTTAGCATCCACCACCTTTACATAAACTGTGCCACTCACAATCGAGAAGTGGATCCCAGTTATATCAGTAAAACTGAGCTTTACTACATCGCACAAGAACTATTCTACTTCGAATGCTCTAGGTCGTACAAAGCCTTCACCGAACGTCAACTTCAAAGTATCTTCTCGCAGCAGTTGCATTCAGCTATTGGAGCAGACATATAAAGCAATCAAATTTCGAGAATACGTTCGTCCAGATGAGTTATTTAAGTATTAGCATTGTAAGATCACAGGTTACATAAGCGCGAGATATACCATTACCGTGTGAAACGCTGCTACATTGATGAGCGGTGTAACAACCAGAATGTTGAATGTAAGTGTATAAATGTGTATGATTGTGTTGTACAGGTACCAGATGTCAGTTTGTGGGATGGAGTTCAATAGCTGTTGCACGTGGTCAGTCAGTAGAGGGACGGTTAATACTAATTGAGTTGACGCTGCTGGTGTTGTCCGATGATGTCCAATACGTGCTCGGCTGGAGACACGTCTGGTGATCGAGCAGGCCGAAATAACATGTCGACACTCTGTAGAGCATCTTTGGTTACAACAGCGGGATGCGGGAGAGCGTTATCCTGTTGGACAACACTAGCTGGGATGCTGTTCACGAATAGCAGAACGACACGTCGAATAACGAAACTGACGAACGGATTTGGAGTTACTGTGAGTGGGATAATCTCGAGAGTGTACCTGCTGTCATACGAAATCGCACCCCAGACTATAGCTCCAGCTGTAGATTCCGTGTGTCTAGCATGCAGATAGGTTGGATGCAGGTCCTCAAGTTGTCTCTTTTTAACCAACACACCCCATCACTGGCGCCGAGGCAGAATCAGCTTTCATCAGAAAACACAGCTGACCTCAACACACTACTCTCCAATGAGCTCTCGCTTGACACCACTGATGTCGCTAATGGTGGTGATTTCTAGTGGAATACACGATACAGGACGTCTTGCTCGGAGCTGATTTTGAAGTACCCTTTTTGTAACAGTTCGTTTTGTAACAGCGGTGCCAACAACTGCTCACATTGCTGCTGTAGATTCAATACGATGCGCCACAGCCATACTCAGAACACGATTGTCTTCCCCCTCGGGAGTGCCATGTGTCCGTCCGGAGACAGATTTTCTCGTGACCTTAAATTCTAGCGACCACCGCTGCCAGCAATCAGTGGCTGCAATCGTGCCAAGTCTTTTTGCAATATTGCAGAAGGAACGCACAGCTTTACCTAGCATTATTAAACGACCTCGTTCAAACCAAGTGCGGTATTAGTAACGATGTCCTGGTCGCCTTAAAGGCATTGTTGACTAACATAAACTCACTACGCCCAATGTCAAAGGCAAGGAACGCTCACTATCGTTACAACGTTTATTTAAATGGAAGCGCCACTCTTACGCGACTGGTGCGCAATTAGAATACACGTCATCTTTCAGATGTAGAAACACGCCTTGTTTATAGAATGATATTTTCACTCTGCAGCGGAGTGTGCGCTGATGTGAAACTTCCTGGCAGATTAAAACTGTGTGCCGGACCGAGACTGTAACTTGGGACCTTTGCCATTCGTGGGCAAGTGCTCTACCATCTGAGCTACCCAAGCACGACTCACGCCCCATCCTCACAGCTTTTCTTCTGTCAGTATCTCGTCTCCTACCTTCCAAACTTTACAGAAGCTCTCCTGCGAACCTAGCAGAACTAGCACTCCTGAAAGAAAGGATATTGCGGAGACATGCCTTAGCCACAGCCTGGGGGATGTTTCCAGCATGAGATTTTCACTCTGCAGCGGTGTGTGCGCTGATATGAAACTTCCTGGCAGATTAAAACTGTGTGCCGGACCGAGACTAGAACTGAGGATCTTTGCCTTTCGCGGGCAAGTGCTCTACCATCTGAGCTACCCAAGCACGACTCACGCTGCTAGGTGAATAAATTTTCATATCAGATGTGCTCCCGCCGATTAACACTATCATTTATATTAAAGAAAGAAAGATGTCAAAAAATTAATTAATTTGTAGTACATCTCAAGAAAGAGTACAACGTCTAATTATACCCAGAATACATCATCTGTGTGGGTTATTGAAGACAGAGGGGCAATCAATTCCCGTGTTATATCAAGTGATAAAGTACGCACAAACTTTGGGGGACATGCTCGCAGCTAATAAAGGCACGGGACGTCTGAAGCTCTCTGTCCAGTTTCGAGTAACTTTGCTTCACTGTGCGACAGGTTCTCACGTCGATCTATACATACAAATAATCAGTACTGAAACACGTACCGAGTAGTAGCCTGAAACGACCTCTGTTTTCGTGACCAGTGATGCTAATCCACACACCGTTTTGCAAACGGCTGCTCCGTACGTGGAGTGTCTACTGAACGGCTGTATTTCATTTGCTTCTCCTTTGTGAGAAACGCAATCAGTAACACGGGCAGTACAAAAGAAGAAAAAGGAAAATAATAAAATAACTGATACACTGCCATTTCTCGCGCTTCGCCCTTTTTGCTACCCAAAAAAAATTGGACGGCTTTTCCCAATAAAAAGGGGGCTATAAATAAGTTGTGCCTAATGCGCGGATTAATCTGGCGAACAGTAATTAAAGCGCACAGAGGCGGCGAAGCGGCCAGGCCGTGAGTTATGCCTGAAGATAGCAGCGCACTGCCGCGCCGTGCTGCGCCGGCTAAATCACCGACCCGCGGCCCAGGGCACTCCTCAGGGAGCGGCGTCCAGCGGCTGATTTACAGAGCCGCCGCCGCTGCTCGCAGGTGGCCGCGGTTCGAGCCCCGTGGGACTCCAGCGGAATGAATGCCACCCCAACCCTTTCTCCCGCCCCCCCCCTACCTCCCGGCCAACAAACCTAGACCCGCCCTCACTCCAGCCGTTCCCTCCATTTCTGCTAAAAACGTAGAGGGCCAGTGCGGGAGATGGAGAGTGCTTGTTCGTGCCGAGAATTTTACGGACGACACTTCGGTCTTATCTGTGACTTTTTCCTCAGCTCTTTCTGGTAACCAATGAAGAAAGACAGTTTTGGCAGGACAGTGTGTGGCATGTGGACGTGCCTGATAACTGTGCTTGTTAAGGTGATGCTTGAGAGGTGGGAGATACTGACAGCTGTCCTGGTTGAAATTCGCCAGGCGGATTAACCCTTTCTCTGCATTCTGTGCCGAGGATGGCCTTTCTTATGGCTGTAGTGCAGGCTAAATGCTGCTGCCTTTGCTGAGAAACGGCGTTCTGGTAGGTATGAAATACTTATTACCTGGTTCTTTCAAAACTATCAGGCAAAAGAATTTGATTTTTGCACGTCTCACAGTCTCCAATCTTCATTCGGTTAAGTATTGAATCTCTTTTAGTTATTCCTCTACGTTTACCGAGTTGCATCAAATTAACTTAAACATTGTACGAATTTTAAAGAGTCTGAAGATATTCTGGTTCGTACAGTTCACTAATGAAATGAAGGTAACGTAAAGAAATTTTATTTAAGATTGAGAGGAGGACAGTATCTCATTTCATTCTCAAGAAATTGGGTTTTATGTCCGATGGAGACGGCCTGCTTATCTGAATAGTAACGTGTTTTCCTACCATGCAGCGGTCCCGGCTTCGATTCCCGATTGGGTTGGGGATTTTCTCCGCTCGTGGTCAGGGTGTTGTGTTGTCCTCGTCATCCTTTCGTCAGCATCATCACCGACATGCAGTCCCCCAGAGTGGCGTTACCTGAAAGAAGGCTTGCAACCCGGCGGCCGATGTATCCCGTATGGGGCCTCCTGGCCAACTATGCCACATGATGGTTTCATTTTTTTTTCGGACGGAGACTGCGTGCAACATGCCCAGTTCTGCCGATATGGACTTGCCTGCTGCTATTTAATACGTAACATCCCATTTTAAGAAACCATTAGGTGAAAAGATTCGATTTTCGCACATCTTACAGTCTGATATCTTCGCTCGACAAAAGATTGAGTTTCTTTTCGTTATATGCTTTTGTTAGTGTGCTCCTTCAAACTAAATAAAACATTGGACGAAAGTTTAAAGATTTTGCAGGTGCAAAAAAGTTTTGAGCAAAGTTTACATATGGTGGTTCTTAGTTCATACATGGCAGTGAATGAAATACAGATAACATATCGATATTTTATTTGAAATTGACTGCAGAACAATATCTCATTTTCTTCTCGAGTTATTTGGTTTTATATCCGGTTGACGGTCACGAGAATTTTTGCAAATGATAGCAGGCACTAAGGCACATATGTTGTATGATAAACATTATTAACTTTTTTATTAACCGAGGTATTGTAGTAACTCGTCCTCAGCAGAGACAGCCGATGACACGCACAAATGCACCTAGCATTGTAGGAAAACCCAAGTGGCGCTCTGTCCCCGTCCACAGCATTTGGGGAACAGTGTAGCATCTGTTAACAATAAGGTCCGGTATGTCGAACAGCGTGGGTGCGGTATATAGGACATTTTCCACATCCCATTGTCTCAGTACTGGACTGATAGCTAACCCGATCCCAAGTTGCGCGATTCGCGAACATTTAGAAAACTTTCACTCACTTTGTCATGGATCAAATTACACGCAGACAGTTGAAGTACACACATTCCTTCCCATGGTTAATAAGGTGGCGAAGGAATGGCATTCGGCCACTTAAAATTAACTGTGGCAAATCCGGTAATAACCATGTCGACACTGCTTCGATGCAGAACAAAGGCTCAAGAAAAAGAACAAGAAGAAGATGGAGGAGCAGGAGGTGGTACATGGAGTATGCTACACGATTGCTTAAGATGGAGGATTGTGGTAGAATTACGAGAATATATCAGTTTTTGTATGTTAAATATTATCAGATGGGAAGTATAAGGTTTATACACATTAACAATAAATAAATATAACAAGTAATCCACATCCTTTATTTTTAAGAACTGAAATTCAATGTATAAAACAATAAAACAGCTTCAAATGTCTGATTACATTACAAAAACTTTTGATATCTTTTTGCTTACTGCATAGTGGTCTATATGTGAGTCGAACTGGAAAACTGTTGTGTACTTTCTACGTAGAATCTTTTTTCTTCAGTGAAAAACATGTGTGTATTGGCTTTTGACGTTACAGAACGATACTGCCAATCAGTTCTGAAAAAACTCATATCTTCCAAAATAGAACAAAAAATTGATTTGGCACATTTGTGGCCCTCCATGAACATAAGGTCCAATATAGAGTTCTTCACTGTTTGTTTTCTACTACTTTACTGTAAGATGTAACTACTACTTCACTCATGTTGTTCAATGGCACGCAGTGTAAATCAGTACTCCTTTACTCTTACAGTAAGGAACTCTTACGAACACTTTCTGGCAGCGAAACACACTTGACAGTGGGAGAACAACGCTAGGAAAAGAGTGAAGAAGACAGCGACAGTGGGAGAGTAATAAAGAGGCGAAGGAAGTGGAAGTAAGTGAGAGAGAGTGTTAATGAGAGATAGAATCGTTGACAGTGACAACGAGAAAGAGAGAGATTGTGACAGAATAGAGAGCAACAGTGGGGAGGAATGAATGAGAGGGTGGCAGTGACAATGAAAGGGGCAGCAATAGTAGGACACAACGAAGGAGACTGTGGCTGTGGCTGTGAGACAGAAGACAGTGATAGTTGGAGTGGCACAAAGCCGTAATGAAAATGACCTGATCTGAATGAGTGAGTGAGAATGGGCAAGTGGGAGTAGACGGGTATGGCAACTTACTTGAGAGACTATGGGGAGAGGGTGAGTTACAGTTACGGAAGCTTGTGAAAGTGTGAGAAGGTGCGTTCTATGTCGAAAAGTGCACGAATATGTTTGAATGTCAAAATTTTGGGAAAAGTTATAAAGATGCTAAGGAAGGAATAATGAGGCAGGTGGTTCCCTACTTTTCTGTCACAGTTCTTTAAACAGTGTCATGTAGGACTTTTGTGTGCACTGATAGGGATACATTAACGCTGGTGGGTAAACGTCCCAAACTGGTTCATTTGTGTGTGAAATAAGGACATAAATTGTTATAAAATGTTCCATACTTCATGAGTAAAGGAGTATTTATGTAGACTGTGTGCCATTGGACAGCTTAAGCAGTTATGTCGCATAGTAAAGTAGTAGTGAAACTAGTTGCGCTTATATGTCAGTAATAAAGTGGTATTGCATCCTCCAGACCAGATGAGACGAAATACAGATCAGAAAGTCGTAAGTAATTACTTTTTTACATAAAAAATCCCAATGTGAACTGTTTGATAATGTAAAAATAAAAAAAACTGTATCGTTATAGATGCACTGATGATGGCTAATAACCAGAAAAAGGTGAAACATGTTTGGGATTAATAAACAAAGTGGCAGCAGGAAAAGGCAGTTTTATTTACGAAACAAGAACTTCTTTATTATATGAAGTTTTCTGAGGCATAGCATCTTATTTCATACAATTTATGTACAAACGAGCAGAATAACTGAGGTGTGTACTAACGTTTCAAAACACCATCTATAATGTACAAGAAAGCACAATTACTTCTTACATTGGAGAAGATGTTGGTTTGATCTGATTTTCGTTACACGGACGCA
Source organism: Schistocerca piceifrons (assembly GCF_021461385.2). NCBI lineage: Eukaryota > Metazoa > Arthropoda > Insecta > Orthoptera > Acrididae > Schistocerca > Schistocerca piceifrons. The sequence goes on from NC_060144.1 coordinate 139,819,269, forward strand.
CTATGCCACCTCGAAACTTACGCCTCCGCATTTGGTCACTCTGAGCCTTGTATGTACATCCCATGGACCATAGTATTGTTCTCCAAGTTCCAAAAGCATCACAATGTATGCTGCCACTGGGCAGATACGAGATATAGACGTCCCAATGCTCGAAACTGCGTATTACTTTAGTGGGACACGTATCCCGTGACCTACAAGAGAATACGATTCCATCTGGATACTACATCACCAATGTAAATATTAAATAGGATGGACGATAAACTACTGCTCTGTCTCACCTCTTTATGTTTTTGTATAGTTTCAATATACAAGTAGCATGGCATTTGACATACGAGACAGGAATTCGCTGACATCAGCATCAGCGCCTCCTTATTTAGAGTGTCATCCAACACATGAGACAATTGTGCCAGTTATATTTCGCTAACAACAGCATCAGTGCTTCCTTCTCTCTAATGTCATACAGGGAAGCATGAAGCATCCTTCATACATCCTGGAGGGCCACCCCACCTCCCAATTCGAAGTTCGTGGGAGCGAGGCTTGACTGCAGTTTACAGGACTGTCATATTTCGCTGAGATCAGCATTCAGCTATGAGCAACACAACCTCCATACCGGAACTTCGGCGAATTTAGCGTGAAGCACCTCCTGTCCCGAGCGCTCCCTTCCTGCAACCAAATATGACAAAGTATTTGAAATGCTGAGAAATTTTTAACTATGTTTGCCTTACTGACTTCAAAAAATTCTCTTAAAGCCTTGCTCAGTAGTCACATCGGTAACTTTGATTTGAAGCAATATTCATTCGCTCTGGAATACTGGAATGAGTAGACAGCATATTTCTGTATGGATAACTAAAAACCAAAATTGCCTTACAAAATATAAACAACGTAGCAGGAACTCGTATTTGTTGAAAATGAGTTTTATCTTGAACACTCATAAGCCCGAAAAAATCATGTTTCACATTCCAGTTCCTTCTGTCACCAGCAGGTGGCTGCACTGAAAAATCGAACTTAGTTCGATCTCTGTACCACACCAATAGTTCGCTCCATTTTAAACTCGTCCTAAGGTCGTTGGTTGTACCACGAGTAAGTAGTTCTCACTGTTGCCAAAATAATGCAAAACTTTATTTATTTCCTCACGAACCGGCTTTCGGCTTCTCAGGCCATCTTCAGATGACAACTGAATGTTGCAAACACACATCAACATGACGTGGTACCTTCACAGACGTTATTTGTACAGGAAATACAAAATATAAAATAAAACCACATGCAAGCAATATAAAAAAGGGTATATTGGTTAGGCAGTCAGAGCAGTGGCAATTAGGCTACGTGAAGACGAGAGAATCTTTAGTTAATGTAAGTATTGTAATATTTTTCATATATATCCTATGTAAACACTTTGGCAATTTTGTATTTTCTGTGTCAATAACAACTGTGTAAATTCCACGTCGTGTTCATATGTGTTTGCGACATTCAGTTGTCACCTGAAGATGGTCTGAGAAGCCGATATCCGGTTCTTGAGGAAATAAATACAATTTTGCATAACATTAGGAAGTATTTTGCTCTTTAATATTAAAGATACAATTCATCATGTACGCACCTGAACAGTATTTCACAGGGAAAAGTGGCCTCCAGGCGAGTAACACCACGTTCTTACCCGAGGATGATGTAAAAAGTTTCCTGTATTCACGTGTGTGTTCACTTTATCAAATCTTTTAGGAGTTTACCAACAACGTTTCCCAACCCTCGGCATGTGATCTGACATATATAATATATTACATATCTTTCAGTCTACAGCTGAAGACAACCTATATTAAACAATCAAACCCGCCAGTCTATGGTATAATATAACCCAATGTGTCGCTGTATATGCGAGATGCCGCCTCCAAGCGAACATTACGCTCCATCTAGGAAAAACTTCATAAAACTACAAAACCAGGCTGGTTCTGTTAGCGTAGATTTTAGTGTAGGTTCGTTAGGTACAATTAGTGTGTGAATCGCAAGTGCTCGGTCTATAAATTAATGGTTTCATAGCATGTTTCGCAAAAAATATGGTCAGCGAATAATAACGTAAAGGGAAAATGTAATGCTAAATTCTGCGATTTGTGTTTAACATGTAAGTAGACTGTTTAGGTTTTTATATTGGTAACGCCACGTAGCGCTCTGTATGAAAATCACTGGCTGTGCTGTGTGCAGTCTGTGGCTGGGTGGCATTGTTGGAGTATATGCTATTGTAGTGTTGGGCAGTTGGCTGTTAACAGCGCGTAGCGTTGCGCAGTTGGAGGTGAGCTGCCAGCAGTGGTGGATGTGGGGAGAGAAATGGCGGAGTTTTGAGAGCGAATGATCTGGACGTGTGTCCATCAGAGACAGTAAATTTGTAAGACTGGATGCCATAAACTGCTATATATATTATGACTTTTGAACACTATTAAGGTAAATACATTGTTTGTTCTCTATCAAAATCTTTCATTTGCTAAGTATGCCTATCAGTAGTTAGTGCCTTCAGTAGTCAGAATCTTTTATTTAGCCTACAGTATAGGCGCTCGCTGTATTGCAGTAGTTAGAGTAACGAAGATTTTTGTGAGGTAAGAATTCATGAAAGGTATAAGTTATTGTTAGTCAGGGCCATTCTTTTGTAGGGATTACTGAAAGTCAGATTGCGTTGCGTTAAAAATATTGTGTGTCACTTTAGTGACTATGTGAGTACGTCCAGTTTTGCTCAGCTGTTTGAAAATCAAATAACATAAGATGTTTATCACCACAGTCAATCATAAATTTTTTTAAGGGGACGTTACATATGTCGACCCTTAGCCGAGGTTACCTCACTAGAATCTTCTGATTTTTTCTTGTAGTTTGTGTAACTAGTGCAGCTATTGTTTATTGCTAGTGCGTAATAATAGAATTTCCCTTGTATTTGTAGTTTTTCCTTGTTGTATAGTAAAACAGTTGTGGCATGCATGTAGATTTGCGCCAGGTATTTCGCAGCTGCGCTTGCAATTAACTAGATGTCAGTTTCAGTGCTATGTTAAAGTGTTTTCTTATTTTGATCTTCAAATTGTGCTTTTCTGTGTGGTAGTGTGAAATATTGTGACAATAATGGCGTGTGAAAAACGTAATACTAGGCTCCAAAGTGAACTGAGAAATGACAGTGAAGACGAAAGCAGTGTGTTAGCGCCACCGTGTAATGAATTAACTAATGTTCAAACTAGTAATTTGGTAATTGTAGATAGGGAAATGGAGCGGGCTACAAATAATGGTGTAGACAGTGAAACAATTAGTGAACAGGGAAGCATTATCAATCGATCGGTCGGCAAAAGCTCGCCTCAGGAATCCGAAATGACAGGGCACAATTTCGCAAATACTGTAGATTCAGGTTTTGGGTCCTCACCGTTTTCTCAAATAAGTCAAGGGACATTTTCTGCTTTTCAAAATGCGAATATTGCCGGAAGGGGACGTTTCAAACTGAGTACCAAATCACGCCGAACAGATTATATCGCCAACGATATTGTGGAGAACAGCACTTTTCCTGTTTTTACATAGTAATTCTCTCTGAGTCAAAGTAGTTCATTATTCCCTTATGTAGGTAGAATATAGTTAATAATCTACCTGTATGCCAGCGGACGAATATCAGAAACGCTAAGCACCATACAGCGACTGTTCTGTAAGGTATTCGTTAACTGACACCACATGGGTGCAGTCGGCGCACAGAAGTGGTACTCCTAGTCAGCACTCAGCTATCAAGTCTCAACAAAGTATTGCCTGAACCACCACAGCCCAAGGGGCTCCTGACCCAATGCTAGCAGAGCTGACAGAGTCAAAACATTAAGTGCAGGAAATATATTACTGGGTTGCGTGCTCGATTACGATGAGTGGAACCTGCTACAACTGAGTGATAGTAAGTCTGTCACCTAATTTTATTGCTGTGAATGATTTGACGGTAGTCAGAAGGTGGAGCAGCATAACAAGCAACACTGCTGTAAAGAAAAATTTAATTTTATTCATAATACGTCACAAATTTGCCGTGGATGGTTGTACACAAAGGGCGATTTTTTTCACCGTATAAGAACTCTCCGGTTGGGAAGGGAGTGAGACAGGATTGTAGCCCCTCCCCGATGTTATTCAATCTGTATATTGAGCAAGCAGTAAAGGAAACAAAAGAAAAATTCGGAGTAGGTATTAAAATCCATGGAGAAAAAATAAAAACTTTGAGGTTCGCCGATGACATTGTAACTCTGTCGGAGACACAAAAAGGACTTGCAGTTGAACGGAATGGACAGTGTCTTGAAAGGAAGATATAAGATGAACATCAACAAAAGCAAAACGAGGATAATGAAATGTTGTCAAATTCAGTCGGGTGATGCTGAGGGAATTAGATTAGGAAATGAGACACTTAAGGTAGTAAAGGAGTTTTGCTATTCAGGGAGCAAAATAACTGATGATGGTCGAAGTAGAGAGGATATAAAATGTAGACTGGCAATGGCAAGGAAAGCGTTTCTGAAGAAGAGAAATTTGTTAACATCGAGTATAGATTTAAGTGTCAGGAAGTCGTTTCTGAAAGTATTTGTATGGGGTGTAGCCATGTATGGAAGTGAAACATGGACGATAAATAGTTTGGACAAGAAGAGAATAGAAGCTTTCGAAATGTGGTGCTACAGAAGAATGCTGAAGATTAGATGGGTAGATCACATAAGTAATGAGGAGGTTTAGAATAGAATTCGGGAGAAGAGGAGTTTGTGGCACAACTTGACCAGAAGAAGGGATCGGTTGGTATGACATGTTCTGAGGCATCAAGGGACCACAAATTTAGCATTGGAGGGCATCGTGGAGGGTAAAAATCGTAGAGGGAGACCAAGAGATGAATACACTAAGCAGATTCAGAAGGATGTAGGTTGCAGTAAGTACTGGGAGATGAAGAAGCCTGCACAGGATAGAGTAGCATGGAGAGCTGCATCAAACCAGTCTCAGGACTGAAGACCACAGCAACAACAACAAGAACTCTATAGATTGATCATTGAGAGGATATAGATCAAAAAAGGTCCAATTAACTTTCATCCGGAAATGCAATGAATTCCGTGCTAGAGAACATTTATTCAATCAATCTTTGTTACGGAGACTGTGGTCTAATAAGCGCAGTTCTATTAAGTCACAGTTACAATATGCGTGGTTTCCTCCTAAGGGATGGTACTGTTCCTCATACACCATGCTCTGGCACCCTCTCCTGCCATGGGAATTGGTAATGTGTCCGATTCACTTCTCTTGATAACTCATCTTGCAGTGGGTATGATACAGCGTTGTACACAATGGTTCCGTATTCGAATCGAGAGCTTGGTGGCATATTGTTTACTTAATTAAAGGCAAGTGGAAACGAACGGCAGGCAGCAAGGTTGTTTCCAAAGACCTATCCCTGCCGACATCAACCACAGCATTAAATGTTTTAAGCAGTGTTTCAACGTGTATACGGGACAGGGTCGTTTCAGGATCCGCGATACCATAAAAGATGTACCCAAAATATTCGGAAGCCAAACTTGGAGGAAAATATGTGGAAAATATGTGAAAAGCGACCGCCGCGTCGGTACCAGGCAATTGGCCGGCCACATGACAATTATTACTACCATTATCACTTACAGTGTGTTCAGGGCTTAGTATTGACAGACTTTCCAAATCAGGAACAGTTTTGTCACTGGTTTCTTCACCAAGCAGAATGGTACCTTCAGTCATCATAATGGTCATCTGTGGGATAGTATGCAAGCAAAGGTGACAGTGAATCATCAGCGTCGGTGCAGCCGGACCGTGTGGGCTGGGATAATTGGTGACCATATTTTGGGACCAGTCTTCCTTCCACGTCACCCAGCAGGCCGGAACTACCAGCTTTTCTTGCGGTTGACTTTGCATCCCCTGCTGGAAGAAGTGCCAATGATGATTGGAAGGGTTATGTGGCTGCTATATGATGGTGCTCCAGCCCGCTTCGCCATTTACGTCTGGGCTCATGTCAATCGTGTCTTCTCTGGTCGATGGATCGAACAATGGTGTCCATTGCATCAGATCAGAACCTGTGCTATTTCTGATTATGGCGCCATCTCAAAAGTATCGTGTATGCAGAGCCCATTCTGGATGTGGGGACACTGGAGCAGCGTATTCATGTTGTCTTTGACGCTGTTTCGATGCAGCCTGGAAGATGTGAATGTGTGCCATAGAACATGCTACGACACATATATGCATGCACTGAGGCATGTTGGAATCTTTTTCAACACGTACTTTAACTGTGGCTGTGTGGTACAGCGCATATTAAACCACAGCCTCTGTAACAATGTATAGCTGAATAAATGGTCTCTAGCATGGAAACCATGCATTTTCGGACTTTAGTTCATTAGGCCTATTTTGTTCCATATTCTCTCATCGAGCAATCCATAGAGTTTGTACGCAGTGGAGAAATTCATCCCGCATATGTAGTACTTTAGCAAGCCTACCAGCTTACGTCACAATAGCAGCACATACCAAAGGAGATGTAAGTAATGTCTGTTAATGTGAATTCCAAATGAGGTCTGCACCACATACATCATAAAGTTCGTTGGTAGGTTATGAACTGCATATAGCAACAGACATGAATTTATTTGCAACAAGAAACCATTTATTGTGTCTTACAACAGATATATCTTAATTTGTATACTGTGTAATTTAACAGACTGCAAGAGCAAAAATACTCAGTTTGAATACAGTCTTAATTACGTTGACTGAGTGATCTAACTGTAGAAGCTATCGCCTTCCAACATGCAACAGACGAGGAAATGGAGAGTGAATGTTTAACACAGGTAGCAGTGTGTTCACATAGATGGAAAATCGCAGTCGCCTCGTCCTGAAAGTAAATTTTACACAGACGAGTTCCCTCAACCACATGCTGTACGCATGACACTGCTTTGTTCAGAGTATCTGCATCAAGTTTAATATTGAACACATAGTTTGCTGTTATTATAGCACTTTTCGTTCGACGGATAATGTTCACAAATCAGAGCCCTTTACACGAATCAGAAACATATACTTGGAGAACTGCAGAGTGTATGCTATCCATGCACCTTCCCTTCCTTGCCAATGGTTGAAACCACCACCACAAAGAGAACACGGTTTCAACACCATTATCTCACTTGACAGCTCATCTGGCCACTCCTTGGTAGCAAGAGGCCACTCATCGAATGATGCTAATCTGATACCTTCCATGCTGTATTTACAGCAAACAGGTCCCAGGATGATGTCAGGTGAACTGAATTGAGGCGTTAGTCCTGGAAAGGAATTTGGTCACGTTCCCATTCTACACACATCTGTCTTCTACACAAACACACACACACACACACACACACACACACACACACACACGCATGCACACACATATACCGAGGATGATTATGTGACATTACCGTTCTGCAAATGCTATGAGCGGTGTCACAATGCACACTGTCACACCAAATGCAGCTGTAGTCAACTCAGAGAAATGATTACTCAGCGAAGCAATACCATACCTTCTGCGACTTGCTGGTACAACATGAGACACAGGTCGCAAGGTTCTTCTTGGTACCAGTCAAAGTTGAGAACCAGATACAGGCATCGTGCCTGTTGGGGCCTGCTGGTGCAATTAGAGAACAGTGAGTCTCCGAGTTAGCAGCAACAGCTGTGACGCGTCTGCTCGAGACGTAAATCTCCGGACGGAAGTTCACTTTAAGATCCTGTGGGGACATCAGTCTGCGAACTGGAAAATTGGGATTTCACCGTATAAAGAGAGGTCCCTTGCGAAAGGGACCCTGGATGCAAGTGGAGATTGACCATTCTTGCTTTGGACGTCATATTATTTCACCTACTCTTCAAATATATATTGGTGGACTCCAGTCTGGTGAATATGCTCACACCACAGCCGACCACGTGCATTTTAGTGCGACGGCAGTCACAGACAGCGCTCGTGCCCAGGCTAATAACAATACAGTTAACATCTGTTTCAAAAGTAGATCAACAAGCTACTCAATACTTGGTTATACCGTTTTGGTACATCACTGCACTGTAAATCCATTCCAAAAGTTTCACGTGATAATCCGGAAGCTCGTATTTTGTACAGTAGAGGGTAGTTCGACACTGTGTCCAATGAGTTTCGGACTTTTAAATACACGACATTATCCTGGGGCACGGTACCTACGGCAAGATATCTTCTGCAGTCAGTAGCCAGATGGACCGCTGATGTATTATTTCATGCTGATTTTTTAATTAGACTACGAATTCGACTAGAAAATTGCCAATTTTGCATTGAGAGAGCTTACAATCTTACAGATTGAATGTATCGGTACACTTTGTGGGCACGACGTTTCTAAACCTAAGCAAAGGTAAGGATTCAACGCCCCGTTGATGATGAGACCATTGGAGACTAAGCACAAGCTCGGTTTGGGGAAGGATAGGGCACATGCCTTAAGCAATTTAGAGAAACCGTGGAAATTGTAAGAACAGTCAGGTGGAGATGTAAACCGTCGTCCTCTCGAATTCGAGTCTAACGCCTTATAAGTCCGCCTTCCACTTTCTTTCTAATCAAAAAAGTTTGAACATAATGAGGGAGGAGTAACAGACCGTAATTCGAACTCTGGACACAGTTGCAAGGCTAATGTCTGAACTGGGAGCTAGCAACTCGTATAACAGAACTGCCTCACACACAACCACAGTTCAATCCTCAGTGCAGAACAGTGCAGATACCAGTAAACGGGGCTACATCTGCGCTAGATCGGAAGCTGAAGTGGAGCGTGAAGCTAATCAGGTCACGTAATCCAAGGAAACAGCTCCGTGATTTATCACCGCTAAAAACAGTCTTGCTAACGCGTCGCAGCAAGTTGCCAATTGGAGCCCGCGCGCAGTGCATGCCGGGTAGGGGGGGTCCCTGTGCGGGGATTGGGCAGCGGACGGTGGAGACGCGCCTGTCGAGAGTTACTGGGGTTCCCCGCCGTGGTGCTAAAGGTCGCTGCGGGGCCTTTACACAGCAGCGTCGGCGGCGCATAATTGATTGTATTGCTCTCGTAATGAAATTGGCGAGGCGCCTCTCGCTCGCACGCAGCCACGAGCGCACAACAGACCGCGAGCCGCCGGCGCGCATTTCTCTTTGCTGGGTCGTAGCACCGTGGCGGATTATGGCAAATAACTCGCCCTCTGTCTACATCTCACTTTCTGCCAGCACTCCGCGTTGAACACCCTGCACGTCCAGAGTGAAAAGCAATAATTTTCGAGAACTAAATAACACGTTTGGTGTAAAATTCTCACTGGACCACATTCTGCAATAAGAAACCAAACCACGTGATGCTGAAACGTAGAAAAACTAAGTTAAAGGAAAACAAAAAAAACACTTTTGCTTCATTAAGGGTATCCGGAAAGCTCAAAATCATGAAAAGTTCAATTTTTACTTTTTTGCGTTTTCTGAATCTGAAGACTGTTACCTTTTAACAGATATATAATTTATTCAATTCCGAAGACTACAATTATTTTTAAATTTTTTTTGAAATGTGTTCTACATGGGCGTGACCCACTGTGGCGCTGTTAAACTGCTGTCAAATGGTGTTATTATTAACGTCCGTGTTCATCAGGTACATTTTAGTGATGTGAGATAAAGTATGTGTTGTGGCTAACCTGTGATGGTTAAATATATATCGCTGGTGTGATTGTCGATTGTTTCATGTTTATTTACTCTCTCGTTATCTCGAAAATATTCGTAATTAATTCTGTTTCTTGAGTCTCTGTTTTGTTGAAGTATAATAATGAGTAAAAGTAAAGTTATTAGAAATCCTCTGAAGGCTTTTAAGAAAAGGAGAAATGTTGGAAAGCCAAAGGTATGTGTTATTACTGTAAACAATAAAGACGATAACCAAGTGAGTGAACCTAACCTCTCAAGTACACCTGCCCATAGCAGTCAAAGTGGGAAAGAAAATACTTCACAGAAGAAGCTTGGTTCAATGAGTGAAAACTATGAATGTTTTATGGGCGAATCGGATGTGAATGAAATATTTGATATATCGGTTCTCAAAGGAATTTTTTCAAACTGAGTAAGATGTATTCATTGTAGTGAAGTTGGTCTGGAACTCTCCATAATACAACTGAAATGTGATAAGTGTTCATACATGACCACCTTTTGGAACAGTGTTGCAGTAACTGCAACTGAAGAAAATAGAAGCAAAATCTACGAACACAACAACGAGCGATGCTTGCTTTAGACAAGGAACGCCTTCGGGCTGCAGACAGGGCTGTAAAGAGTCTAGAAATACAAGCAAGAGTAAACAGGAGGTGGAACAAGAGGAAGCTGGAGGAGGAGTTTGCAGAGGTCTCTCTGTCTACGAAACTTTCCAGTCCTGATACATTGGGTACACCTGTACCACCTCGTACAATAGCGACAGTTAACCAGCCATTACCATGGGAAAATGTATCATTCAGATCAATACTAAAATTCAGTCTACATCCACAGAAGACAGCGGGTCCATCAAGTAGTGAGTGTGCAGCGACAGATTTTATAGTATTCTTCTTCTTGTCAGCAGCAGATGTTGTCATTTCAACGTCTTCAATTGTTTTATATATTGTCTGTCTTGCACGACGACGGTATCTTCTGTAATCCATCCTATGGAGCTGGAATGCACTAAAAAGTTAACCCAATCTTTGTCGCTCGATTCCCAAAACTTTTATTTTCTCATACTAATTACATGTTTTCTAAGGATCTTCCAAACATATTGGTTTCAAACTTTCAGTAAATGTTACACAGTACCTTCTGCATAATTTAACACAGCCTTTTTCCAAAAAACTGTATATTTTTGAATATATAAATAAAAAAATTGCAAAAAAATGTTGTGAATTTTCATTACAATTGAAAAAAAATCATCTTTAATAACTGAACTAAAATTTTGTAAAATCCCTGTGTTAAGTTTTAGCCCATATTCCAATAAATAATCTGTAAAAAGTTCAACTTCCTACCTCAAATACTTTGTGAGGAAAGATGTAATTTATAAGCGTTATTTTAACATTGCAAGTATAGGGCGTTCCGGAGCCCCTTAATAGCATTCGATAGTCAGAAGAAATGCACTCCATAATGACCACCCTCACGTGTAATTAAAACAGATAAACCTTTACATTCTTTCAATAGGACTAAGCCAAGGTGGCGTGACCCGTTTCAGTCAGATCTAAAGTTAGACATTAAGGAGCAAAATAGTCTCAGGAAAGTTTCTGTAATCATTAGCTGGAGTTAAAGAAAGAAATTCCGTATATCACTGCGCGACTATGTCGCAGCACGCATAACAAATAAACGGCTCATATTATCGAATTAAAAGTCCGCCCCTGGTAGCTGAGTGGTCAGCGTGACAGAATGTCAATCCAAAGGGCCCGGGTCGGAGATTTTCTCAGCTCAGGGACTGGGTGTTGTGTTGTCCTAATCATCATCATTTCATCCCCATCGGCGCGCAAGTCGCCGAAGTGGCGTCAAAATGAAAGACTTGCACCCGGCGAACGGTGTACCCGACGGGAGGCCCTAGTCACACGACATTTCATTTCATTTCATCGAATTAAAAAAAAAAGAAGGTTTGCAATTGAAAGCATTAAGTCTGAAAATGAGTCCATGGTTATATTTTTGGGACTTTATTTTACAGGTCCGTCTTGATAACACAAACTTTTACACTTCACTGTTACCAGTTTCGGCTGCTGCCATCTTCAGATCTATTACAAACAAAAACAGTGTGTAATCAAGTTCAGTTTGCTGACGCTAAATCAATAAAAGGTCTGGTGCTACATAGAAAGATAAAAAGTGTTTACGTGAAACTTCCTGGAAGATTAAAACTGTGTGCCGGATCGAGACTCGAACTCTGGACCTTTGCCTTTCGCGGGAAAGTGCTCTACCAACTGAGCTACCCAAGCACGACTCACGCCCCGTCCTCACAGCTTTACTTCTGCCAGTACCTCGTCTTCTACATTCCAAACTTTACAGAAGCTCTCCTGCGAACCTTGCAGAACTAGCACTCCTGAAAGGTAGTTCAGTTGGTAGAGCACTTGCCCACGAAAGATAAAGGTCCCGAGTTCGAATCTCTATCCGGCATACAGTTTTAATCTGCCAGGAAGTTTCATATCAGCGCACACTCCACTGCAGAGTGAAAATCTCATTCAGTGTTTACATGATTAACAACCATGTATACTAGCCATGCATACCATAGAATATACTGATGTAGTATCAACGTCAAACTAAACAGGCAGGTACATAGTAAGTGTTGATGACGATCAGATTGCGTCTGGTATATATGCAAAGAAGCTGAGGCCAGCAGACGGCACTACATCTAGGGTACATGATTAACCAGTATCGCAAATGTAATGGTTGAAATGCGGCATGTGTAGTCATTAAGTAAATTTCTTCACATGGCAAAACGAGTCTCTGACAATAAGACATGTACTGACATATGCCTGTTATACCTGGAATTAGATCTATTCTTAAAATCCACGTAAAAAGTGCAAATACTAATAATAAGGAGGTCCCATCCTGGCAAGGTAAAATATAAATTTATATAAAAGCCAGTATAGAAAGTCAAACAAGGGAAAATCAAGGATGGAATGTAAGATTACGAGAGAAGGAAAGTTGCTACTCACCATATAGCAGAGATGCTGAGTCACGATAGGCACAATAAAAAGATTCACACAGTCATAGCTTTCGGCCATTAAGGCCTTTGTCTGCGGTAGACACACATACACACACGCACACACTTGTTTTTTTGGTCACAGTTTGTCGGTGGCCCTTCATGCGGACAGACAGTTTGTTGGTTGTCATGCCTACATAGAATGCAGCACAGTGCTTGCAGCTTAGGTTGTAAATCACATGACTGGTTTCACATGTAGCCCTGCCTTTGATGCGATAGCTGATGTTAGTGATCAGACTAGAGTAGGTGGTGGTAGGAGGATGTATGGGACCACCATGTATCTGAACATGCTGCCAAACATAATACCCCTCATCTCAATGACTGCTTCACAGCCTGTGCCTTATGGATGCTTCCCACCAACACCAGCTATTCTGAATTGCGCGGATGGGAACTTTCCCTACAGTACATCCTACGTTCCTGTAACCCTCCTGGCCTCAACCTTCGTTAGCCACTGTCCTTATCCGTCCAGCCCCCCCCCCCCCCCCCTGTTCCCATTCCAGCAGCACACAGCCGTTATTTCCTTTTATTACTCTCCTTTCCGCTACTTACTGCGTCCCCATTCTGCACCTTCTCTCCTACCCTCCTTCTAAGCTGCAACACTTCTCTGTCTGCCACTCCCACCATACTATCCCTCCCCCTCCCCGCCCCAGCCTCCTCCTTACCCCCACCCAGTCGCCACTCCCATCCTGCACTGGTGCTGCTGCTCGCAGTGTAGTTTCAGCTCTCTGAGACTGCAGACGTGTGTGCAAATTGCGCTTGCGTGAGTGTGTGTGTGCACGTGTGTCTACTGCTGACAAAGGCCTTAATGGCCGAAAGCTATGAGTGTGTGAATCTTTATTGTGCCTATCGCGACTGAGCATATCCGCTATATGGTGAGTAGCATCTTTCCTTCTCTCATATTGTTACAATCCAGTATAGATAGTATGAGATTAAAAACACATCTATAAAATGTAATCTTCCATCCTGACAGATCATTTACCATAAACGTAATTGTAAGATACTTAATGAAACTGATCTTCGTTAAAAATTAAAACCGATACACGATAATACATCCGTAGGGTGGTCTGAATGGCGGCACGTCGTGACTTCTCCGTATGACGTTCTTGTTTTGCTGCGGCGGAACTTAGGGAAGATGGCCCAGTCTTCTCGTCGACGATGATCGGCGCACACGATCGCACGCCAGTCCGCTGGGGCCCTCGACGCTGCTCAAACCAGTAGGTTTCTGAATACATCAAAATAAGCATTTAGGTTAAACTCATTCTGTTCATTCAGCAGTAATTCCGGTTGCCGTTTCCTGGTCACATAAATCTCCATTTCGCCTAGTACGTTTAGTAACTGACCCTTTGGAGCCTTATGCAACACTTTCAAATTATAATCCATTTAATATAGGGCATGCAGCCGCGCAAATAAAATTTCCTCTACTGATATTTCAGCTGCGTACCGTCCGGCCATCCTCAGAGCGAGTCAAAAGACTGACGACAAGGTGCAAAGCACGGCCTTATATGCTCCACCGCGGCGGTACTGCGCATGCGGGTCGCAGATGCTGGTGGGCGGCAGAGATATACGCTTACACATGCGCTGCCTGTGGTGAAGGCGTACAGAAATTCGATTCGCTTATCGATGTACGATCGGCGGCGGTGACACCATGGCGACTTCTCTGCTGTTTAATTACTCCAAGAGCCGGATTCCATGCTTTGTCCAAATTAAAACCATTATCTCTGTTTATTAAATTGTTAGCTAATCGAATTTCTATAGCTTCCTTGAATACAGATTCCCAAAAAGAAGAGGTGGATGTTAAAATCTTCACATCACTGTATTTCATGGAATGCCCTCTATCAATACAATGTCCGGCCACAGCTGACTTTTCTGGCTGTAGTAAGACTGTGTATCTTCGATGCTCCACACACCTCTCATGAACGGTGCGTGTTGTTTGACCTATGTATGACTGCTCACAATTTCCGCAAAGAATCTGATACACACCTGCCTTACGAAGCAGTAAATTGTCCTTCACAGAGCCGAGTAAAGCCGCCATCTTCGTGGGGGGCCGGAAGATCACCTTAACACAGTGTTTCTCAAGAATACGGCCTATCTTTGAAGAAAGAGCACCCACATAGGGCAAAAACGCACTAGATCTGAAGAAATTAGTATCTCCTTTGCCATCACATACCTGCTTTTTAGGTTTTGCATCGAATCCTCTACGAATTTGTTGCGGAGAATATCCATTCGATTTAAAAATGCTCTTGAGGTATGTGAGCTCTTCTTGCAAATTGTGTTTTCGGATATACAGTGCGCCCGATGCACTAAGGTCTTAAGGACACCTATGGTCTGGGTGATGGCAGCTACTGGCATGAAGATATATATTTGTGTGCGTTGGTTTCCTATATACGGCATGTCCTAATGTGCCATCACTTTTACGGCGAACGACAACATCCAAAAAGGTGAGGCAGCCGTCTTTTTCTATTTCCATAGTAAATTTAATGCTAGCATGGATGGAATTCAAATGCTCAAGAAATCGATGTAATTCATCCATACCATGGGGCCATACCACGAATGTGTCGTCCACGTACCTCCAGCAGACCGTAGGTTAAAAACTTGCTGAGTCCAGAGCCTTGTCATCGAAGTCTTCCATGAATAAATTAGCTACGAGAGCGGAGAGGTGGCTTCCCATGGCAACATCATCAATTTGCTCATAAAATTCACCATTAAACTGAAAATAAGATGATAAAAGCACATGTTCAAACAAGGCCATAATGTCCTTATCAAAATGTTGGCTGATAAGAGATAAAGAGTCCTTTAAAGGTACCTTGGTGTATAATGATGCCACGTCAAAACTAACACGCACATTCCTACTATTTAGCCTGACACTGCTAAGTCTCTGAATAAAATCCATAGAATTACTAATGTGGTGACTACATTTTCCTACAAATAGTTTTAATAAGGAAGCTAAATATTTGGCAGAAAACATATGTTGGTGAACCAATAATGCTCGTTATAGGCCTCATAGACAAGCCCTCTAGACGCTCATCGTTACCCATACTGTGAACTTTAGGAAGACCATAAAACCTCGGTGGTGCTGCACCTCGTACTTTTAAACTTCTTATGACTTCCTTCGGTAGTGATGAAGCGTTCAGCAAGGCAGCAGTCCTTATTGTCACCTTGTTAGTAGGATCTTTGTTAATCTTCCGCTATGCACCAGAACCAAGTAGACAACATATATTTTCCTTGTAGACTTCCTGAGGCAAAAGGACGGTAGCATTACCTTTATCAGCACACAGGACGACTGTATCAGTATCCTCACGCAGCTTTCGTATCGCACGTCTTTCTTCCTTGGAAACATTGCTTCGTTGTGGACGATGCTTCGTGATTGCTTGACAGGTTTCTCGTCTGATTTCTTACGCAGAATCCTCTGATAGTGGTCGGATAGCTTCTTCAATGGCACTGATGAAAGATGATATCGGCAAAGTATTTGGAGTAGGGGCAAAATTTAGCTCTTTACTTAAGACAGACAACGTAGCTTCGTCCAAATCTTTACCTTTCAAATTTATGACAGGGCGTCGAATAACAGAGTTCACCTGAGAAGGCTAGTCCAGTCGGCTGTACTTGGTAATCTCTGTTTTTGTGGCCACTTCGCGGGTGTGTATCAGATTCCTTCCGGAAATTGTGAGCAGTCATACATAGGTCAAACAACACGCACCGTTCATGAGAGGTGTGTGGAGCATCGAAGATACGCACGCTTATTACAACCAGACAAGTCAGCTGTGGCCGGACATTGTATTGATACGAGTCATTCCATGAATTACAGTGATGTGAAGATTTTAACATCCACCTCTTCTTTTTGGGAATCTGTATTCAAGGATTAGCTAACAATTTAATAAACAGAGATAATGGTTTTAATTTGGACGAAGCATGGAATCCGGCTCTTGGAGTAATTAAACTGCAGAGAAGTCATCATGGTGTCACCGCCGCCGATCGTACATCGATGAGCGAATCGAATGTCTGTACACCTTCGTCACAGGCGGCGCGTGTGTAAGCCTATGTCTCTGCCGCCGACCAGCATCTGCGACCCGCATGCTCAGTACCGCCGCGGTGGAGCATATAAAGCCGCGCTTGGCACCTTGTCGTCATCCCTCTAAAACCCAGGCGATCACTGTAGGCAAAACCACCCCTTCCTTCTGCCCCCTTGATTTCTATCTCACCATCTATGGCCGTTCTATCGCCCTCACTCCCACCCTTAAGTACCTTGGCGTCACCCTCGACCGCCGCCTCTCCTGGACTCCCCACCTCCCGACTCAGTCTCCTCAAGCTCCTCTCTTGCCGTACGTGGGGTCTGGACCCCTCCACCATCCTCCACACCTATAAATCCCTCATCCGCCCTATCCTTTGTTATGCCCATCCGGCTTGGATCTCCGCCCCCCCTACCTTTTATAAATCCCTCCAAATCCTCGAACGTCATGCTCTCCGCCTCGCCTATCGCATCCGTCTCCCCTCCCCCACGCGGATCCTGTACGATCTCATCCCCTTCCCCCACCTCCTCCTTTTCCTTGAAAGGATATGGATCCTATACACCTCCCGCAAACTCGATCCTCCTCACCTGCTCGTCTCTCCGATCCTCTCCCACCCCCGCCCGCTGCCGCGCCTGTATTTGCACGTCCCACCCGGTCTCCATCTCTCCACCCTCCTTACCCTCTCCCAAGGTGGCTTCCGCCAGCTCTCCCTCCCTGATGATGCCCTCCTCCCCTCCATCTACCCCTCCTACCAACTTTGATCCTCCCGCCCTCCTCCTGTGCTTGCTCCTCTGGGCACCCTCCCTCCCTTCTCTTCCTTTTCTCTCCCTCCTCCATTTCTCCCTCCTCCTCCCCCGGGCTTCCCCTCCCCTGTCCCTCTCCTCCTGCCCCATCTCCTCAGCCATTGGCATCCTTTTTCTCCCCTCTCCACCATCTCACCCCTGTTCCCCTCTTGGCAGGTCCCCGGACTCGCACACGCTAAGTGGACATTCGCGCGCCGGAGATCACCGCCATCAGTGTTTCGTGTGTGCCGTCATGTTTAGTGTTCAGTGTTCACCGTCACACTCCATCGTTCACCAGTACCATCGTCTTCTTCAGTGTTTGTGCGTTGTGTCAACAGTTCGTAGTGTGGATTGTCATCGAGTGTGAACGGCTTCATGTTTTTTTTTTTTTTATGTTCATGTGTCTACTGTTTTTTTCCGCCATCTTTCCAAGTGATGTATCTTCTCTGTTTATATCATTGTACTCTCTTCGGCTGAAGAGCGGCGTATTGTGCTGCTGCCAGCCTACCTGTTCCGCAGGTTTTAAAATCACAATAAAGAAAAAAAAAAAAAAAAACCTTCTCGTCAGCCTTGTGACTCGCTCTGAAGATGGCCGGACGATATGAGGCCGAAATATCAGTAGAGGAAATTTTATTTGCGCAGCTGCATGCTCGAAATTTAATGGATTATTCATTACGCCGCGAGAAGTTGAAAATGCACACTTTCAAATTATTCTCTGTGTTTTCTACCGAATGTTTTTCTCTGTCCAAATCGAAACCGCTCTTATTTTGGTTATACGTATACTCTCTGAAACGAGTCTTGAAATTCCTTCCTGTCTGACCGATATAAAACTTGTTACAGTCTTGGCAGTTGATCTTATAGGCACCAGATTCCAAATATTTGTTGCTGTTGTTGCCAACTTTGTGGCATAGCCTACAACCAATTGGACTTTCCCTTTGAAATCCAGTTTTTATATTTCCTTTTTCTTTAAAGCCTGTACTGTTTTGTCGGAAAATGCACCACTGTATGACATAGCAACAAAATTCTCGTCCTCTGGTTCTATTGCCTACTTCTTTTCACATATTTTTGACTTTTGTTTATTATGAAGTTTCATTACAGCACAATATTTTTTATTTTAGTTTATTGTAAAGTTTTATTACAAAATGTTCAAATGTGTGTGAAATCCTATGGAACTTAACTGCTAAGGTCATCAGTCCCTAAGCTTACACACTACTTGACCTAAATTATCCTAAGGACAAACACACACACCCATGCCCGAGGGAGGACTCGAATCTCCACTGGGACCAGCCGCACAGCCCATGACTGCAGCGCCTTAGACCGCTCGGCTAATCCTGAAGCGGCCGTTTTATTACATCATGATCTTTATATCCTCTTGCGTTGGCTACTTGTGTAATCACACTTAATTCTTCCACCTCGTCATTAGGGGTGTGTGGCAGTTTTAGCATCCTGTTGATCATAGCTGTGAATTATACTTTATACTTCTCAAGGTAATAGGATTTCACATTGATAGTCGTGTCAGTGGCCGTCGTCTTTCTAAATATGGTAATCTTATGCTTTCCATCCCTTTTAGTTAACCTAAGATCCAAAAATGTTATATGGTGAGTAAAATGTCTGGAGAAAGTAAAGATTCCTAGACATTTTTATGTTTCACTGTATATGATGTATGTCTTTCTGGTTTGTTTACTTTCTTCTAAATGGCTCAAAACAGTTCAAGAATTTTGTTGAACCGAACGTTTCTTCCATACCAACAACATTTATTTACATATAGAGGGTGTTCCAAATAAACACCGATAAGCTTCAGGGATAGGCTCCTTACACCAAAGAAAAAAAAATATTTCTAGTAAACAAGACTCTAAAATGCATACCTCAAGAGATGTGACACTACGAAACAAATCTCTTCTACTGCAAGGACTTATCTTTACACATTTTGAGAGGAGGTCTAGTAAACATGGGGTCTGAAATGCGTCGTTTCAGAGCTGTCAACAACTTTTCGTCTTCGCTAGTTAAGGTATGCTTTTTAGTGACCATGGTTACCAAATATTTTTTTCTTATTTTGGTGTAAGCAACCTGTCACTAAGCTTCTTGGTGATTCTTTCGGACACCTTGTATATATTTTTATTGACTACGAAAGTGCTACAAGAGGTTATGACTGTTTCGCCTTTAAAAATTCTATTAATGTATTTAACAGGAAGCATAACACCTACATAATTTATGCTTGCTTTATGTTTGTACCCAATCAGTGCCATTATTAAAGCATTTATCCAGAAGCTATAGAATTACTTGTCGCGGCTCCGGTCACGGGAACTGTCATACGGCCGTGAGAGCGGTGTGCTGACCACATGCCCCTCCATATCCGCATCCAGTGATGATGCCTATGAACTGAGGATGACACGGCAGCCAGTCAGTAGCCTCGGACCTTCATGGCCTGTTGGGGTGCAGTTTTGTTAGTTTAGTTTATAGATGTTAGAGAACTAGCTATTATATCGATAACTTTAAAGGTGATTACTATCCGAGACCTAAAAGTGTTATGTTTTGTGATCGTATGGTCAATGTCTAACTAATTGTGTCAGTTATTTCATAAAAATACCTGGGACAACAGTATATGATGATATGACGTGGAACGAAAAAACAAGTTCAGTTCTGGTCATTGCTAGCATGCAGTTTCTCGTGCCATGTTAGGAAGTTGTTTACATACCACTTACACAGTGTACAGTGAAATAATGATCAAGAGTATGAGATCTATATGAAGTCGTACTGACAGGAGATACAGAAAATCTACGTAGAACGGTAACTCGAATGGTTTGTACCTCGCAGGGAGACCGATGCAAATATCTGGAACACACAAGAAGCACCATGACGAATATCTTGATAAACGTACGTAGAAAACTCCGGCTCTAAGGCAGGATTTATCAGTTCTCTTATACTCTTTACAAATCACTTCCACAGAAAAAATTTATAAGTTGTAACAGCATATAAGAAGTCCTTAAAATTAATAATTTTTGTTGTGCACCACTTGCGATTCATTATAAAGTATCGTAGGAAGAATAGTAGATACACACATATATGATACAAGAGCATATTTTATTTTAACTTCGATTTTATGCTCAGAGTGTCAGCATTAATATCACTGTAATATACATGGAGATTTTTTGGTCTGGAGGCAACGAAGTATCTAAAAACCTACAAATGCCATTATAAAGTGAAAAAAAATACGTGTTCATTATTTTTATAAATGCTGTCCGGTGATACCTGCGTTTACTTCCACAGGATAAAAAATACATAATTTTTGTATGTAACACTTTTGTTGTAGCGCGTCAGATGTCGCTGTAATTGTCAAATAACACAATGTTTTGCAGTTTTCTCCGGTTATCTGTTTTGAAACATTAATTCATTGACTGCTTGTCTTGATCTTACTGCGTGCACGTCTCCCATCAGTTCTTAAATACGTTCCTTCATAACATGACAGCGCGTCCCTTCAAATCCTCGAACGCCATACACTCAGATTTGCTTTCCGCGTCCGTTTACCTTCCCCATATGTATCTTCTACCATTTCAAATTCTCACCCACATCGAACATCTCCGCATCACCTATACAATCCGCAATGTAGATCCCAATAACTCCTTTGTCTCCTCTCTTGTCATCAATCGTATGTTGTCGCTCTTTTCAAAACATATCCTGTGTCCCCAGGCCAACGCACACTCCACACTTTGTCCCAATACAACTTCAAACAACTCTCTCTCCCAGACAATCCGATCCAGCCCGATATTTATTCCTCCTACGATCTTCAACTCTTCTCCGTCTATCACATTCAACATCAGGGTTCCTTCTTAAACCTATCCATCCATTCCTAACACTTTCCTCTGGTTATCTGGTTATCAATAGCTTATCACACACCAAACATGTCCTCAACCTCTGTCTTTTCGAACTTCTGTCTTCCCAGTAGCCATCACAACCCGTACCCTCATCTGCATAGTTTCCGCTACCGCGCAACCCTATGGAATATACTTTCTCCTTTCGAAACATTTCTCCCATTGCAAGTCTTTTAGATTTTACGCTAAAGTTCAGCGCATCCGTCCTTTCTCCTGGAAGAATTTGACCATTCTGTAACGGGTTTTCAAAATATATGTATTGTGGTTTTTAGATGATCGCCTTGCCTTGTTTAATTTAAAACAGTAATCAGTCGTGATGTTCATTACCTCATTCTTGACATATGTTTAAATATGCTTTTGGCTGAAAAGCGGACTATTGTACTGCTGACAGTACACCTCCCCTCAGTATGGAGCGTGGTGGATGAAATTAACAATAAAGAAACAAACCTTACTGCGTTATTGGTTACATCTACATCTACATCTACATGGATACTCTGCAAATGACACATAAGTGCCTGGAAGTGGGTTCATCGAACTACCTTCAAAATTCTCTATTATTCCAATCTCGTATAGCGATCGGAAAGAATGAACACCTATATCTTTCCGTACGAGCTCTGATTTCCTTGTTTTATCGTGGTGATCGTTCCTCCCTATGTAGGTCGGTGTCAACAAAATATTTTCGCATTCGGAGGAGAAAGTTGGTGATTGGAATTTCGTGAGAAGATTCCGTCGCAACGAAAAACGCCTTTCTTTTAATGATTTCCAGCCCAAATCCTGTATCATTTCTGTGACACTCGCTCACATATTTCGCGATAATACAAAACGTGCTGCCTTTCTGTGAACTTTTTCGATGTACTCCGTCAGTCCTATCTGGTAAGGATCCCACACCGCGCAGCAGTATTCTAAAAGAGCTCGGACAAGCGAAGTGTAGGCAGTCTCCTTAGTAGGTCTGTTACATTTTCTAAGTGTCCTGCCAATAAAACGCAGCCTTTGGTTAGCCTTCCCCACAACATTTTCTACGTGTTCTTTCCAATTTAAGTTGTTCGTAATTGTAATACCTAGGTATTTAGTTAAATTTACGGCTTTTGGATTAGACTGATTTATCGTGTAACCGAAGTTTAACGAGTTCCTTTTAGCACTCATGTGGATGATCTCACACTTTTCGTTATTTAGGGTCAACTGCCACTTTTCGCACCATTCAGATATTTTTTTCTAAATCGTTTTGCAGTTTGCTTTGATCTTCGGATGTCTTTATTAGTATATAAACGCCAGCGTCATCTGCAAACAACCGAAGACAGCTGCACAGATTGTCTCCCAAATCGTTTATATAGGTGGGGAACAGTAAAGGGCCTATCACACTACCTTGGGGAACGCCTGAAATCACTTCTGTTTTACTCAATGACTCAGTTACAACGAACTGCGACCTCTCTGACAGGAAATCGCAAATCCAGTCACATAACTGAGACGATACTCCATAAGCATGCAATTTCACTACGAGCCGCTTGTGTGGTACAGTGTCAAAAGCCTTCCGGAAATCCAGGAATACGGAATCGATCTGAAATCCCTTGTCATTAGCAATCAGCGCTTCCTGTGTTTAACAGGAACGATGTTTTCCAATGTTGACTGTGTGTAAACAGACCGTTTCCTTCGAGGTAATTCATAATATTCTAACACAATATATGTTCTAAAATCCTGCTGCATATCGACGTTAACAATAAGGGCCTGTAATTTAGTGGATTACTCCTATTATCTTTCTTGAATATTGGTGTGACCTGTGCAACTTTCCAGTCTTTGGGTATGGATCTTTCGTCGAGTGAACAGTTGTCTATGATTGTTAAGTACGGAGCTAATGCATCAGCAGACTGAGAAAGGAACCTAATTCGTATACAGTCTGGACCAGAAGAATTGCTTTTATTAAGTGATTTGAGTTGCTTCACTACTCCGAGGATATTTACTTCTACGTTAATCATGTTGGCAGCTGTTCTCTAATCGAGTTCTGTAATATTTACTTCAGATGATACGATGGAGGAGAAAATTAAAGTGGATTGCATTTACGGTGAACGTGGCAGGAGAGACGGTAATGCTGTAGCCTGTTTTTCTCCATCATGTTTGCCCAGCATGCTATTCCGTAGCGGCATGGAAAGTATTAGATCACTTGTACAGTTGTCGGTGGATCGAAAGAGGCTATCTAGTGTCTTGGCTTGCAAGATTTCCAGAGCTTACTTCAATTGACTTCTTTTTTTCGGATTACCTGAAGGCTGAAGTGTGTAATGAAGTGCCGACAACGCGCGATAACATCAACAATGCATGTCAGCAGATTGCGTTGGAAGTACCTCTCCGTTGTATCGAATCTTTCCATGTGCAGGTAAATAACTGAAACGAAGTGGGCGTCAACATTTTGTAGCACTTACAGTGAAAGAATTCTTAAAAACAAGCACCCTGTTGCTGAGAGATGAGACGACACGCCGCGAACGAACACCCCGTTGGTGAGAAGACACCCTTCAAACAACCTATCCCCACAATTACTGAACTCGTCTGATTTCCTTATTTTGATCCAAAGCGTTTTCATCCAGATAATACAATTTTGGAACTTAGTTGTGTTCTTTGTCGATTACAACGCCATCTATTGCACAACGGCAAAAGTTTTACTAACTAAAATTGTTTTTTTTTTTTCAGTAAAATCCGAATCTCTTTATATAAAAGGCAATGTCCTGACTGACTTATCATCGAAACGGCAAAGGATAACAACTTTCTGAAGTTCCAACCCTATGGATGTGAAACAGGTGATGAAGGTTGTTTTTGAGACTGTCGCTATTACGGCAATACTGCAGCGAGACCTACGAAAATTGGTATTTAGTTTCTCGGTCAGAAATAAAGAACTACTTGTTTCAGCATCTTCGGAAATTTAACCCTATGGGGGTGAAATTCTGGATGAAATATTTTTCTAGAAAATGTATGATTAAAGAACTATTGCAGTGTTTTTAAAAGCACATGTATGAACACTGGTATTTGACTTCTGGGTTACAAATTAAAAAATCCGTGTTTCAGTGGTTTTGGAAATCGAAGCCCATAGGGAGTGAAATTGGGGATGAGATTTTTTATGAAATTTTTTTATTATGCACTCATTCTTAAAGCTAAATCTGTGAAAATTTAAATTTGGCTTCTCAGTTAGAAATAAGAAAAATGAGTGTTTCACTGTTTCTGGGAATTCAACCCCCAAAGGGGTGAAATAGTCGGCGTTTGATTAAAACATTTCATTGCGAAAGCATTTTTAAAGTAAGTCTTTGAAAATTGGTGTTTGGCTTCTCGAATAGAGATAAAAAATATACGTGTTTCACTGTTTCCGGAAATTCAGCTCCTGAAGGGGTGAATTCGTGTTAGACCGATCCACTGACTCATCATTTCGCAGCCCAAACTGCTAGGGATGGAAACTTGAACTTTGTAGAGGTTTTGGCTCTTATACTGTAGGCATAGTTTAAGAAGCGATTGTCCGAAATTCCACTCCGAAGGGAGTGAAATAGTAGATGAAAGCTTTTTGAAACTATGTCACTATTAAGGCAATTTTGAAGCTAGAACGAGGAAAACTGGCATTTTGTTTCGTAGTAAGAAAATAGTAAATACCTGTCAGCATTTTTGGTAAATTCAACCATGAAGGGGGTAAAATAGTGGGTGAAAACCTTTTTGAAAGTAATTAATAAAGAAGTACTGAAGGATTTTTAAGTCTACATCTGTAAAAATGGTATCTGACTTCCTAGTTAAAGTAAAGAAAAAACAGTGTTCCAGTGTTTCTGGAAATTTAACTTTTGAGGGAGAGCAACAAGGGACGATAATTTTTAAGAAAATTATTCGTTACATTAAAAAAAAGCTAAACTTAAGAAAATTGGTATTTCACTTCTCTGTTAGATACAAAGAAATATTTTCTAGTGGATGAACGTTGTTAGGGGATGAAAGTTCTTCACAAGAGCACAAAAGACATGATTAACAAAAAGTCAGAATCGCTGTTTGGTCAGAAGTACCGGGTGATCAAAAAGTTGAATAAATCACTGAATAATGTAGATAGAGAGGTACAAATTGACACACACGCTTGAAATGACATGGGGTTTTATTAGAACCAAAAAAATACAAAAGTTCAAAAAATGTCCCACAGATAGCACTTCATCTGATCAGAATGGCAATAATTAGCATAACAAAGTAAGACAAAGTAAAAATGGTATCTGACTTCCTAGTTAAAGTAAAGAAAAAACAGTGTTCCAGTGTTTCTGGAAATTTAACTTTTGAGGGAGAGCAACAAGGGACGATAATTTTTAAGAAAATTATTCGTTACATTAAAAAAAAGCTAAACTTAAGAAAATTGGTATTTCACTTCTCTGTTAGATACAAAGAAATATTTTCTAGTGGATGAACGTTGTTAGGGGATGAAAGTTCTTCACAAGAGCACAAAAGACATGATTAACAAAAAGTCAGAATCGCTGTTTGGTCAGAAGTACCGGGTGATCAAAAAGTTGAATAAATCACTGAATAATGTAGATAGAGAGGTACAAATTGACACACACGCTTGAAATGACATGGGGTTTTATTAGAACCAAAAAAATACAAAAGTTCAAAAAATGTCCCACAGATAGCACTTCATCTGATCAGAATGGCAATAATTAGCATAACAAAGTAAGACAAAGTAAAGATGATGTTCTTTACAGGAAACGCTCAATATGTCATCAACATTCCTCAACAATAGCTGTAATCGAGGAATAATGTTGTGAACAAAACTGTAAAGCATGTCCGGAGTTATGGTGAGGCATTGGCGTCGGATGTTGTCTTTCAGCATCCCCAGAGATATTCGTCGATCACGATGCACTTGCGCCTTCAGGTAACCGTAACCCCAAAGTCAATAATCGCACGGACTTAGGTCTGGGTACCTGGGAGGCCAAGCATGACGAAAGTGGCGAATGAGCACACGATCATCACCAAACGACGCGCGCAAGAGATCTTTCACGCGTCTAGCAATATGGGGTGGAGCACCATCCTGAATAAACATCGTACGTTCCAGCAGGTGTTTATCAGCCAGGCTGGGGATGATGCGATTCTGTAACATATCGGCGTACCTCTCACCCGTTACGGTAGCAGTTTTGCTGTCCAGTGCCATCTGTCGGACATTTTGTGAACCTTTTTCTTTTGTTCTAATAAAACCCCATGTCATTCCAAGTATGTGTGTCAAACTTTACCTCTCTATCTACATTATTCCGTGGTCTATTATGTTTTCAAATTTATACTGACTTTTTTATCACCCGATACATTGAGAGAAGACAATGATTATATGGCCTTGATTAGCGTGAAAAGCCTCTAAGGTGTTGCAATTTGTGAAAAACATAAAAATTCGATGAGATAGAAACCAAAAAAATATCTAAAGCCCATAAAGTCGGGCGTGAGCGAAGCAACGGGCTCTAAAACTTGGTCTATAAAAAAAATGAGATGGTACTATTTGATATCTCGAAGTTGGCACTCGTCCCACCCTCTGGGAGTGGAGCAGGAGAATCAGCTATGGTATGGCCGGACAGCATTTTTAAAAATATTGAGTACCTACTTTTCGTTTTCATAATTCTATGCTTAGTTTTCGAGATGTTTCATTGTCTCAAGGCAAAAAGCTCATCCTATAATTTGCGAGGAAAATGTGTACTTGTATGTGTGAACTATCTGATCAAAAGTTTGCGGACACCACGGTGTAATTCGTAGATGACTAATGGATGTCACGTGAAGCGGACCCGCCTGTATAAAAGGAAGCGGAGAGTATTGTGTTGTGAGCTGAGAAGCATTTAACAGCAGAATCAGTCGATCAGGAGAGCTCAGTAGCATCCAAAGTGGTCTAGTCATTGGATATCGCCTCAGTAACAAATTCATCACAGGTATTTCAACTCTTCTAAAGTTGTCCACGTCGACTGCTGGTAAAGTGGTTCAAATGGCTCTGAGCACTAGGGGACTTAACTTATAAGGTCATCAGTCCCCTAGAACTTAGAACTACTTAAACCTAACTATCCTAAGGACATCACACACATCCATGCCCGAGGCAGGATTCGAACCTGCGACAGTAGTGGTCGCGCGGTTCCAGACTGTAGAGCCTAGAACCGCTCCGCCAAACCGGCACTGGTAAAGTGATTGTGAAGTTCAAACGTGAAGGCGGAACCACAGTCAAATATACGGCATTGCGGACGGTGGTTGAAAAAGAATCAGCGGCAGGAATCACTTGTAAGTTCTACCGTACTGCTGCATTGTCCTGCTGATACAATCATGGTCTCCGAACTCTTCCTTTACTGTACACACTACACAGACCTGTAAAATGTGTTTAAAGTCCTTTTGACTTAGCGTTATCTTAAGCGCACTAATGAGAAAACACACTGAGCACGAGAAACATCACACTCTAATGCCACCTTCTTCGTACTTCACTGTTAGAACTACTCTTGAAGGTAGGTGAGATTTTCCAAAACAGACGCGGAACGCAAATCCTTCCATCTGATTGACACGGTGTATAGCGTGATTCATCATTCCAGATCACTGATTTACACCACGAGATCGTATCGATTTAATTACTTATGTAACCTGCCTTACGTAGCTCCGTATAGCGTAATTCTCACCCTCACAACGGATCTAACCAGTCTGTAAGCTTGTCTGAATGACGCAGTGATTATAAATTTGACTGGAAAGAGTTACATAGGCTATATGATAACTAGAACTTGATCGTGAAGTATTACTTGCAGCAAGTCGTCCCTTTTATAAATGTGAATAAAATATATCAAAGTAATTTTCTTACTCGAATGTGCGCTCTTTTCTTAAAGAGCAATTTTCCAAGTTGTAAATGAACAATGTAATGAAAAGTGTATGAACTGTGAATTCAGATCAATGAGCCGGCCGGTGTGCCCGAGCGCTTCTAGGCGCTTCAGTCTGGAACCTCGCGACTGCTACGGTCGAAGGTTCGAATCCTGCCTCGGGCGTGGACATGTGTGATGTCCTTAGGTTAGTTAGGTTTAAGTAGTTCTATGTTCTAGGGGACTGATTACCTCAGATGTTATGTCCGATAGTACTCAGAGCCATTTGAACCATTTTGAATTTCAGATTAGTGATGTCAGAGGACTCAGCCTGCGGCTGAAAAGAGTCGGAGGAACAGTATTTTCATATGTTCACAAAAAAATGAAATCAAGCAGCGAATCTCCTCTCAGCAGCATACACTCTTTGTTCTTGTCTTTATCGAACTAATCATCTATATTTCATGTAAGTATGTCTCTCAGAAGTAGAAATAGTTTTTATTCATAATTAAATATGTTAAAAACGGATCACATTTATGTATTTATGTTTCATTTAAAAGGAAATGTACTCCACGTAATTATTAAGTGGTACATGGTTTATGAGTTTCGTAGTATTTGTTTCAGGAAAGCTAGATGGAACTGCGAGTTCAGCAGAACCTGGTAAAGAGACGCAATGTGCCGAATGTAATTCGAGCTCAGCTATTGAATTCATTCTGCTATAAGCAAAGCGCATCCCTGAGATTATTTCTAGATCATTTAACACAGACTTGGGATCAATTTGAGCAAGCACAAATTACGTATGATATGACCATTGTCTCCGGACTGCGAATATGCTGCTCTCGCTTCAGTCAGATGTAGGATACCCAGAACTGATGGTGGAGTTAAATTACTACGGCTCGTAAATGGCAGAAACTTCAGGAGCCAATTTTATTTTGAAATCGCTGCATTATGTTTAGATACGTTTGAGTTGTAATACGAAGAATGCCAGACACCGTCAACAACTACCGTTCCTCCACTGTTCAATGCGAAAGAAACTATATTCATTTACTAATTAGATTTTCACAAATTCTGTCATTTTATTTAAGTACTTGATTAAAATAATGCGTCAGTCGTCAGAAGAGAAAGTTGCGTCAAGCTTACGTCTGTTTAACGGGAAAAGGCCGCCACGGTACTATAGACAACCTGGGGTCATTAACAGACGACGCAGCTGCGTACATTAGAGATGACTGCAGAGCAAATTTGTGTCTGATCTTCAACTAAAATGAATGGCGCACAATACCTTTTAACAGACAAATTAAAGATGGTTCGCAATGCTGTCGGTGATTACTCATTTGAATAGATCACAAACTGACAGTTTTATCATCAAAAATTATTATAACAGACGTGCGGAACTGTGTAAATCTCTGTCTCTGACAATGTTATCGTTATATATACTTTTTCTCTAGAAGTTGCAATGCTATCTAATGAAGCTATATTATCGTTAACATAAAATCTGATACGTAACGCCGGCTGATGTGGCCGAGCGGTTCTAGGCGCTTCAGTCCGGAACAACGCTGCTACAACGGTGCAGGTTCGAATGCTGCCTCGGGCATGGATGTGTGTGATGTCCTTAGGTTAGTTAGGTTTAAGTAGTTCTGAGTCTAGGGGACTGATGACCACAGATGCTAAGTCACATAGTGCTTAGAGCCATTTGATACGTAGCCATAAAACTTGTATTATGATAATCCTTATTCCAAAATATCAGTATTCATTTTCTGGAACTTCCTACTATCAGACATGTCACTATGCTGATAGAGAACAAAAACATAAATTAATTACTCTTCCTATAAATCTTGAAAAATCGTCTTGTATCTTACTACGGTGTTTAAAATATTCTCTAACATCTCCTTACAATTAAACTGTAATGTTCCTGCTCGCAACTGACACCTTATCTCATCTTGCCGCTCCAACTGCATAAATATTCTGCATCCAGCCACATGCTAAATCAATTTAAAGAGTACTGCGTTCCATGTGGAGTGCAATGCATGGTCACAACTAGTGATGTAACTTCTCCCCATTTCCTTTTTTATAGAAACGAAATGATACGGAGGGGTTTAGGCAACTAGCCTTAAATTGTGTAAATGAAAGGAATCAATAAAAACTTTTAATATATTATTTCCATAGAAAGTCTGATTAACGAAAACTTTAATTATTCCACAGTTTCTTCATGTATCTGGCCACAACAAAGATACGAATATTATATGCTACGTAAACATACAAAAATCTGACAAGATCTCTCCAGCACGCAAATAGGCAACAACAATGTGCAGCAAAAGAGAAAATTATCAAAAATCCTCGATTAATACAAAAATCTCGTCTTTCGCCATTAGTGCGGTTAGGGCAGTCTGCGACATCTCCTAAAGCGCGGCTTCCCTTCACTGCTCCCCACTATCCTCAACTGTTCACTAGCCAAAAATAAAAAATAAAAATAAAAAATAAAAAAAAGAACGTCCAACTTTCAAAATGACGAATATGTAGAAAAATGTATCTGGCGCGATATCAGGCAGAGCAACCACATAAGTCAATTGGTTTATAAGGCAGCTGCCAGATTCAATTTTTTTGCAACAATCTTAAGAACGTCGAATTCTCGCTCGAAAGTGGTTACTGCCAAATTACTCGTTTGTACGGTTCATGAGTCCTGCTTGACGTTCTGGAACCATTATCAAGTTGAATTAAGAGTTGAAACTATCAGATTACAACTGCACGCACGACAGAAACGCTACAAACGGAGTCAACACATGACACGCTTCTGTGTCTCGGAGAGAGCTTTCATCACAAATTTCCACGCGCAACGTTTCTCAACATGGTATGATACAATCCGCGTAGTGTCCGTGACAACAACATTAAGGAAATCCGGAGCTACACAGTGACAGTATAGGTAAAAGGTTATTCTGATACATCACAAGCCCTCCTCTGCCGCACACCACACAGTGGCTCGTGGTGTGCGAATCTAAATACGTAATCATATTAGCGAGAAAAATCTGATGACGGGCGATGAAGATCGAAGCAGGTCGTTAATCCAAATGTTTAACAGGTATAGGATTATTTAAAAGCTTCTATCCCTGAAATTATTTCCATAGATTACATACCCCCAAACGTGGAAAACCACACTGAAAAATGATTTGTAAGGTCTCTCCTACCACTGTTGACGGGAAAATGATTCAACAGACTCACGGCTGATATCCTCTCCTGTTGCAGTCCAGTTGACTTAGGGCCCCATCTCTAATGGTTTAGACAGAATTGAGACGATAATCTCAATGTCAAGGATGGGCATCAGTGTTCCCACAATTACTGCGTAATACGATATAAGCAATTTTTCCTGAGTTATTATATATTGTTTCTGAAGAACAGTTCATGTGTACTATTACCTGAACATTCTCTTTTCTAATTTGCCAGTTGAAAGGTGGCTACACTGAGCCACAGCGCCAGAGATTGCGCCAAAGAGTATTATTCAGCCGCCTCCACTGGCAGTGCTTGGTGAGAACTCGTGGTAGTCAGTTCTGGTCGAGATGTGGCAGTAGTTAGTTCTGGTCGAGATGTGGCAGTAGTCAGTTCTGGTCGAGATGTGGTAGTAGTCAGTGCTTGCTGAGATGTCGTAGTGAAAAGTTCTTGTCGAGAAGTCGTAGTGGAGAGTGCTTGTTCCATGTTTTATGCAGTTGTTTGATGGGATAGACAGCAGATGTTGTTCGAATGGGGATATTGTAATGATCAGAGTGCTTTTCGTCAATATATATGAAGGTAACAAATTCCCTGTTTTTTCTTTTTCTTATTTCAGTGTCTTAAATAATGCGTCATTACAGGTTCAGTCAACAAAGCATCTGGCTTGTGTTCTTGTATTAGAGTGTAATCCTGGTTTTCTTGCGCAATTATAGTATTTCTATTTCCTTTTAATTACTTCAGTATAAATGGTATTTGAAATTTCTTGTCTTATTGAAGAAGAACCGTACCAGATGTGTACGTTGAGTCATACTTCCACACACAGAACAGTTATACTTGTGCTTTGGTTTCGTAGGTTTTATAGTTGCTGGGGACTTAATTAATTAATTGTGTTAACGGAAATTTCATTTCATTCTTTGTTGTTGTTCTATGCAGTCAGATTGCGTACAAATACTAGTCAGGGCCAACGGTTTACGACACTTCGTAATCGGACATACAGCTACTAAATCAAAAAATAAAAATTATTTTAAAAAATAATAATTAAGCCCCCATGCACAGTTCAGACTGGTTTTATGCGGGTTCGAACGTCTCCTTGTCTTCAACAAGCCTTTGTAACCCAGCACATCTACTACTGTACATATTCGATTGTTTTTTTTTTCGCACATTCTAAGCTTTTACTGCACCTACAGCTCCTCCCAGAAAATGCTCAGAATATTGGTAGTTAAATATTCTGAATTCCTAACATCTTCGGTTAACCTAAGCTTTTCTTCTGATATGTGATATGTGTAACTGCCTTTTCCTTTCTTAGAAACTTTCATTTCGTAATCTGTGCCTGCATATAACTTTTGATATATTTTGGGTAACTATTGATAAAATACTTCCCGTTTCTTGCCGTTAGGCTCTCTCGATGTCCATCTCTCTTATCATTATTATGCTGTGCTTCAGGAACACAGTCTGAGGAACATGTTCCTGATATGTATAGCTATGTTTGAAATCTGTATAGCACTCTTGCTGAAGGCAGCTTTGATCATCTCAATCGATACTCCTGATATCCTCTTCATTTCGGCGGTCTTACGTCATATTTCTTCTTAAACAGCAATATTGTAGTGCTACATGAGTAAGGGGGACGGGGATGGGCGTCTGTATAGGAGACAAAGCTAGCAGATATATTCAATGAGGCATGGTGCCCCATGCAGTTGCTGGCCATAGCGTAGCTGGACAGACCCGTTGATCATCCAGTCTGTTGGACCGAAGGACTGGGTGAGACGGTGGAGGCACCTAAGAATTACTGGCCATTAAAATTGCAACACCACGAAGATGACGTACTACGGACGCGAAATTTAACCGACAGCAAGACGATGCTGTGATATGCAAAGGATTAGCTTAACAGAGCATTCACACAAGGTTGGCGCCGGTAGCGACACCTACAACGTGCTGACATGAGGAAAGTTTCCAACCGATTTCTCATACACAAACAGCAGTTCACCGGGGTTGCCAGGTGATACGTTGTTGTGATGCCTCGCGTAAGGAGGAGAAATGCGTACCAACACGTTTCCGACTTTGATAAAGCCTATGGCGATTGCGGTTTATCGTATCGCGACATTGCTGCTCGCGTTGGTCGAGATCCAATGACTGTTAGGAGAATATGAAATCGGTGGGTTCACGAGAGTAATACGCAACGCCGTGCTGGATCCCAGCGACCTCGTATCACTAGCAGTCGAGATGACAGGCAGATGAGGAAGTTTGCAAAACAACAACCATCAGCGCGAACAGTTGGACGACGTTTGCAGTAGCATGGACTATCAGCTCGGAGTCTATGAAGAAGAACCGTGCCAGATGTGTACGTTGAGTCATACTTCCACACACAGAACAGTTATACTTGTGCTTTGGTTTCGTAGGTTTTATAGTTGCTGGGAACTTAATTAATTAATTGTGTTAACGGAAATTTTCTTTCATTCTTTGTTGTTATTCTATGCAGTCAGATTACGTACAAATACTAGTCAGGGCCAACCGTTTACGACACTTCGTAATCGGACATACAGCTACTAAATCAAAAAATAAAAATTATTTTCAAAAATATCACACACAGGAGCGCCTGCGATAGTGTACTCGACGATGAACCTGGGCGCACGAATGGCAAAACTTCATTTTTTTTGGATGAATCCAGGTTCTGTTTACAGCATCATGATGCTCGCATCCGTGTTTGGCGACATCGCGGTGAACGCACATTGGAAGCGTGTATTCGTCATCGCCGTACTGACGTATCTTCCGGCTTGATGGTATGGGTTGGGTTGGTTACAGGTCTCGGTCACCTCTTGTTCACATTGACGGCATTTTGAGCAGTGGACGTCACATTTCAGACGTGTTACGACCCGTGGCTCTACCCTGCATTCGATCCCTGCGAAACCCTACATTTCAACAGGATAATGCACGAGCGCATGTTGCAGGTCCTGTAGGGGCCTTTCTAGATACAGAAAATGTTCGACTGCTGTCCTGGCCAGCACATTCTCCAGATCTCTCACCAACTGAAAACGTCTGGTCAGTGGTGGCGGAGCAACTGGCTCGTCAAAATACGCCAGTCTTGACGAACTGTGTTATCGTGTTGAAGCTGCATGGGCATCTGTACCCGTGCATGCAATCCTAGCTCTGTTTGACTCAATGCCCAGGCGTATCAAGGCCGTTATTACGGCCGGAGGTGGTTGATCTGGGTACTGATTTCTCAGGGTGTATGCACATAAATTGCGTGAAAATGTAATCACATGTCAGCTCTAGTATAACATATCTGTCCAATGAATACCCGTTTATCATCTGCATTTCTTCTTGGTGTAGCAATTTTAATGGCCGGAAGTGTACTTAAGACTCAACAAATCTCGCAGTTCCGCTGATATCGGAAATATGAATATCATCAAAAACTACAGTGAAATTCGTTAGCAGAGGAACATTCATGACAAGTATGAATTTCTTTTATCCTGTAAAAAAGAGTGCATTATAGAACTGCACGAAAAGGTATTTTAGATCGATTTCATTACAATATTGTTAGATGAAAGCACTACCGCGTAGCGAAATTTTGTGGAGCACGAACGAAGTGTCACACTACTAGTGTGCTAATACTTCAGTGCCAGGTCTGATGCAAACGCTTCAGCTACTGTTCAAAAGCCGTAGAGCACTGGTCTACTGACGGCGTGACTATCAGTTGAAATCACAGACCCTAGTTTCCTGGCTGTATTCAACGCAGCTGCCACTGACACCGTCGCGAAATACCCGCCAACCTCACATAATGCCTGTCAACGCCCAAGCACATTGTGATTTACTCAACAAGACAAGTTTCTGCCTGGTACTGGCGTACACAAAGAAACTCAAATAGAATTCCACCTTCCTATGTTTGTTTGTCCAAAAGGAGCGACCCAAATTCTAGAATTCGCCTCTGATCATAATTATTAATGCAGCTGGCATATTATTATCTATTTATTTTTTCTGTGCAACAGAGATTTGTCAACGGTAACTTAGTCTAGCCACGGACTGAAACATGTCTGTTATGTGGAAACAAAACGACAGTAATGCGCTCTACATTCCTACAGCTGTCCACATAGTCCATCTAACTGTTACTGAGTGAACATGCTGCACAAGGGTTTTTATTCATATTTGTGATTAATGTAAAGTACGTTTACAACTTCTGGTCAAAACAGTTGCACACCGCAGTATCTACGCACTATTCTAAATTCGGTGCTAACTTTCTCCGTTGTGATGGATGGCGAGTCACTATTATGTCAACTTTAATTCATTACTTTCCTCTAGCTTCGTTCATAATTAAAACATTTTCAGTTATAACTAGGCAGTTCATTACATTCACTAGTTCCCCGTCTCCCGTTCATGTGGTCAAAAGCTTGAAGCTGTTCTTCTCCTGGATTTTTCCCTTACTTTCTTCATTGCTTCTTCGAGAATTCAGCTACAGATAAACTGCTACTCTGCGTCTAACAAAAGGGTCTCTTTCTTGACCGTCCGTTTTACTGTTTCTGAAAAGTATCCACAAGTTTTATAAACGGCTCTCCTGTGCCTCCATTTTAACATTCAGATTCAGCCACTTGTCAAACACATGTACAGTACTAAATAAGTTCATGGTTGGAGCCTTCCAGTAAAATAATATTGTCTGAGGAGTGTCTGACGATGAATGACAAAATTTGTAATTTCCACTGCAACTAATGAAGGACAATATGCAGAGATGTAGTTTCATTTATTGCCCATGATTTTTATTTCTTTGTTTACATGAACAATTGGTATTAAGACTGCAGCTTTAGCCACACTTCACTTCTCAGTGGTCTTTGTACTGAGTCAGGTGTAATGTGTGACGTAACAGTTACCTTCTCACTTCTGTGCACTCCCATGTCATTATTTGTTGCCTGCTCATCTTCTGTTTCATCCTCAGTTCAAAAGTAAAGACATAACAGCAGCCATCCGAAACCATAAACTCCACAAAAAGGGTATAAAATGTGCAAATTTAATAATACATGCTGAATACAATTCATCGCCCAATAATTTCTGAGGAAATAACGATTTACGCCGGCAGAATGAGCCTCTGAATACAATGGACTCAATTCCGACGCTCCCCTCACAACAAAGGCTATTGAACGCGTTCGGAGCCTTCACAATAAATTTCGTTTCGCTGCTTTATTTTTTCGTTGCAGTGCAGGCAGTGCTGAATGCGGGCTGAGCATCGTGACTGAATAACGTCAGCTGACTTTTAAAATTGCCAGGAACTCCTGCATGGCGCAGCGTTTGTGTGAGGCAGCTTCGTTATGATTTTAATGTCAGCTTCGTAGGTAAGTGAAGCTTTTGTTGCACGTGGTACCTCGTATCAGGACAGCACAGTCACAAAATGACCACTAAGACAGCACGCGTTTTGGGTTACAAAGTAGATGGGGAAGCGCGTGACAATAAATCCGTAGAGAAACCTCCGACATCAATGTTCTAGTTTTTATTTTGATACATGTTAGAGAAAAAAACATAGCATTTTGGAAAAGAGTACTTAAAGCAATACACAAAACTTTTCAAGAATGTTTCGACATCTAGACTACATTCCTGGAAGTAATCTGGCACTATAGTACTGATTGGCACTGAGAACGTAACCACGTAATTAGTATAGTAAAAGACGCTCACTGTTTCTTGAGTATACAAATTGTCTAAATATTTTTATTTTATTCTTTAGTGGAATACTATTTTGCCTTATAACAGGGACATTTCGTAGCTTGAGCTCTCTACTGAACAAAACTACCTACCCCTGACCGCCAAGTTGTTTAAAGTCCAAGAGAGGTGAAGTTTATCCCATGATTCTATGAGGAAGGATACACTCAATGTAAATCCAACCAGTTGACTTCAGAGCGATTGCTCATGGACTGAACTTCACTAATTGTATGCTAGTAAGCACTTCCTGCAGGATGCATGAGGTTAATGATCGCAGGAGGAAGGATGGTGTTCTGGTATGCATGCCGCGGAAAAGTTTAACGAACTACATTGATGATTAGGGCACATTTACTTAAAAAGTGGAGCGTACTCCTGAACTTCTTTAAACACGGAACACGCATAATAATTCTAACACTATGGTTCCTGAACCGTAAAATTACTACTGGTTCACCAGAGGTTATTAATCACAATTAATACACAAAATGTAAAGTGGAAGTAGGTGCCAAGGAATAACTGCCGAAATTATCCACAATTTTCAGGAACACTCTTTATTCAAATTTGGTGCAAGTCTTTACGGTATTTAAAAAAAAAACAACAATCATTTAACTCCATTAATAAATGAATACAATTTGAATACATGGCTTCACTTTTGGGCAGACGAACTTCCCATTTGGTTACAACAGCGGTAGCTGCGGCCGCCCACAACAGCCTCACTCAGGCTCATTAAATGCCACAGAATCTGACTTGTCTGCACCATATAAAGACAATCCTGTTTACAAAGTTCTCAAAATAGAAAAACCAAAACGCTTGAATCATGCACACGGATGGTGGGGGGGCGGGGGGGGGGGGTGGGGGGGGGGTGGGGGGGGGGACACTCGCAGTTAATGACATTAACATTTCCAAAATATATAAAAAAACAAATTTCACAAATTTCTACCAGTTAACGTACGGCAAACACACACGCTCGCGAGGTAGGACTTGCGAACCTTTACAACATTCTCCTTTCAAGGCAACAATTTCTACCCGTAATGAAACGGCAAACTTTTGCATGGCAAGAAAACACACTTATAACCAACTACCTGTATAATACACATAAGCACGTTGAGTATAAGTCTTAAAAGGTATTGAACTGGAAAAACACACAACAGTTTTTCCTGACTAGAAACAATACAAAAAATCCACTACGGCGTACATTAACAACTTTGCTTGATTATAGCCAAATATACATAAACACAAATTTACGTAAGTTACAGTTTCCAGATGTGCAGAAATTCGTTATGCAATTGACTTATTCTTACCACAAGGGAAAATGAGTTTTTCTTCTTCCTTAGAGTACCTTTTACACGTGAGTCTAGTAATATTAGTTATGGCAGGCGAGAGAATGGATCAGGTCTTAGGGCCTAGCTTTTTACACAGTACAGCCATTGGTGCCTTAGAATTTCACAGACATGGCAGAGGGTAACAGTCGAATAAACCCGTAGGTATGCCGGGAGGGGAAAGAAGCAATCCGAACCACAGATTTACTCTGACTCCCCCTCCCCCTTTCGTCCTCAAAAGGGGCCAAACGGACCACCCTTTGTAATATTACCACCTTCCCGCGGGTGGGCGGACGAGAATGAATGGCGGGCAACCCCCAAAATATACGGCTGGTATAATTAACAAGAATTCAATTAAACTTCATAAAATCGGTTAACAATCAATACTCAACTTCTGCTGTGTTACGACTCCCAGGACTGAACCAACGCAACACCTACAAATGCTCTGCCGAGCCGCCCTCTGCCAGCCGATTCAACGGACGCAGGAAGGCGCGCCGATTTTCAGAACCTCCTCGCCGGCCGACAGCACAAGGCCGAACTGCAAATTAGGCCCCTCACGGACCGCCGCTCAGGAAGATTCCTTTCGCGACGAGCAGTTAACGCCCCATACCACGGAGCCGCTGCTCGCGTCGCTTACGCTGATGCCGCGGTCTGCGTGCTGCCCTCTCGTCCCGACAGAGAAGTCGTTTCTTGATGCCCCGACTGCCAAATCTCTACGAGAGCCCACACAGCCACTTCTTAAACCCACGCGAACAGCCCACTTTTCCGCTTTCCCGCTAGAGGGAGACACCCAAGCCTTCAATTGCGACAACGGCGCCACCGCCAGGAAACGGATGGCGACTGCATCACGCTACGCGCTGCGGCGCGCTTTTCAAAACTAACTTTACTACGGCTCAGTTCCGTATGAATAAGCTGTATTAATTATTCTCAGTGAGCAGTACTTACAAATTAGATTTTTGTTGCTGCCGCAGGGAAGACGTGCATATTCTCGCAAACTGTGAATCACTGTGTACAGAATAACCACCACTATACTCCAGAAAAAGTTAGGTTATCATAGCTGGTCTGTGTCTAGCAGTGGAAAGAAACAGAAAACTCAGTCGGAATCAGTCTATACGTACTTAGTTGTGACAGGGCAAAAAAACAAATTTTTCCCATTTTAAAGTTAGATTGATGATGGCAAAATTATCTCACGAGGACCCCATGACGTTTGCAAGAAATGACTGAAGTTCGAGGAAGTTCCGAACTCGAAAATCTGAGCTAATTCCCGTCGACAGTCGCCGATTAAGATTTCACATAAGTGACACATTAGTCACCACACAGCGACCCAAGTCTTCCGAAACTCACCAGCTCCTGAGCTAATACCAATCTGCCTAGCCTCCTAGCACAGAGACCGAAATAACTGGAGGGGACAAACCGACCAGTCAAGACAGAGAGAAGTGACATGTTTACTTGTCCTCAAAAATTTTCCATGAGGTCGGTGTCTAAAATCTGAACGAAAGCGTCCCTCTCGCGTGGTTTTGAGAAGGCCAATTTCGAGGTCACTTGTTATGAAAACCAATGCTGATAAAGCTCCGAAGCTCCATCAGAGTGCCACCTGAAGCCAGCTTTGAAAGCTGAACCCAACTGCCGTTCACAGAATTTTGATGCAAAGCTAAACCTCGAAAGTCAATCTGAATTCACTCAGATTCATACCTTTGTCGTTACACCCACATTCAATCAACCCAGTGATCATCCATGTTTAGGATAGAAGGTCACAGGTAGTTTGGCGCCATTTATAAGCTGCCTATTCATATGGTTGCCGGTACGGTTCTCCATTGCACAGACCACTAGCGCGCTAGCTCATTCACCACCCAATGTGCGTGTAGTCGATAGAGCGATAAAACAGTAACGAATGGCGTTTTGCGTTATTCGCTCCAGCAGCTGCAATTCAGTTATAGCTGTACTCTGTGCGGACGGTATAGTAACTCCAAGTACACGATTTTCCTTTTTTTTTGCTTCGAATAGTGGAATACTCAGTGTAAGTGCATCTCGTTGCAACAAGTTTGTCACGTGTGAATTTAGGTGTACAGGATTTCGTTCCGACTGATGTTGAGTTCTTCGTTTGTTGTTACGAGAGTATACCAGTTGATTCATTCTGTCGTGTACGAGATGTAGATTTCAGTAGTATCATTAAGGTCCAACGTGGCATAATTACTGTGCAATAACACTTGTTTCTGTCACTTCCGATTCAGGCACTAATATTCATTATTTTACAATTAAAATAAAAAATCAGAGCGTCTTCAAAAATTACTTCTATTTTACTTCTGTACATGTAAACACTTATCGTTATAAGAGCAAAACGTAATTACTACATAAATCATTTTAAAAAATGATTTTTCTAACCACTCGATGTAAAATCTTTGCAATATGTACTGATTATTGTGTTATTTTGGGGAGAAGTGTGACAAGAGATTTTTTGTTAGGTACCAAAAGGGAATGGCAGTATTTAGTTCTGTTAACAAAAGTAACATTTTGTAGCTGCTGAGAATTCTGCCGGGTTGTATGGCTGTGGTCCATGGAACTCTTCTATCCCTGGCGTTTCGTCCAAAGCTACGTTGGACATCTTCTGAGGTGTTCCTGGTTGTGGTGAGTCTTGCCGACTGACGAGTCGGACGTCGAAGAACGGCCTAAATACCGTGGTCGTGAAAGCCTTCATTGTATGATTTAACATCTTGTAGTTAATACAAAATAAATCAAAGCTCAACTCCAGAAAGACAGAAGAAATTAAAACAAGTCCAAAAGGCTGTTATTCCCTTGCAGATCGCGGTAGTTACGAACAGGTTGGGAACAGAACAGACACAATTATAACATTCCATGGACTCGAACAAATCATATATGTAAAATTATATATTGTTCATCCCTTTGCTTTAAAAGAACGGGCGGTCGCGATGGCCGTGCGGTTCTAGGCGCTTCAGTCTGGAACCGCATGCCTGCTACGGTCGCAGGTTCGAATCCTGCCTCGGGCATGGATGTGTGTGATGTCCTTAGGTTAGTTAGGTTTAAGTAGTTGTAAGTTCTAGGGGACTGTGACCTAAGATGTTAAGTCCCATAGCGCTCAGAGCCATCTGAACCATTTAAAATAACGTTATACACACTGGAAATCCGGACACAATAAAATCAGATTTACTGAGCCATTAGCAAGCGGCAAGGGAAAGCTAAAACGTGCATGCATGTAATATATAAATCCATGACAACTGGGATGGCTTTTTCGAAAATAACAAGTTTGTATATTTTGCTTGTTTTTTCATAGTTCCACACAACTTCTTCCTGTTTTCTCGATTGATCTGTGTTCAGTTTTTCAAGGCCTATCCACTGTGCCAACTTATAACTAAATCTGAGGGGGGTGCGATGGGGATGTTCCCTTGTCAGAGGGCCATAGACACGGGTTCCCAGATAGATGCCGTGATTCTTGACTTCCGCAAGGCGTTCGATACAGTTCCCCACAGTCGTTTAATGAACAAAGTAAGAGCATATGGACTATCAGACCAATTGCGTGATTGGATTGAAGAGTTCCTAGACAACAGAACGCAGCATGTCATTCCCAATGGAGAGAAGTCTTCCGAAGTGAGATTGATTTCAGGTGTGCCGCAGGGGAGTGTCGTAGGGCCGTTGCTATTCACAATATACATAAATGACCTTGTGGATAGCATCGGAATATCACTGAGGCTTTTTGCGGATGATCTTGTAGTATATCGAGAGGTTGTAACAATGGAAAATTGTACTGAAATGCAGGAGGATCTGCAACGAATTGACGCATGGTGCAGGGAATGGCAATTGAATCTCAATGTAGAGAAGTGTAACGTGCTGCGAATACATAGAAAGAAAGATCCTTTATCATTTAGCTACAATATAGAAGGTTAGCAACTGGAAACAGTTAATTCCATAAATTATCTGGGAGTAGGCATTATGAGTGATTTAAAATGGACTGACAATATAAAATTGATCGTCGGTTAAAATCAGAGACATTAGAGTCCACACAGGGGCATACCGACGATCTTTCTTTCCACGAACAATACGAGACTTGAACAGAAGGGAGAACCGATAGATGTACTC
Source organism: Schistocerca piceifrons (assembly GCF_021461385.2). NCBI lineage: Eukaryota > Metazoa > Arthropoda > Insecta > Orthoptera > Acrididae > Schistocerca > Schistocerca piceifrons. The sequence continues at coordinate 139,861,662 of NC_060144.1, forward strand.
AAAGTACTCTCCACCACACACCGTCAGGTGGCCTTGCGGAGTGTGGATGTAGATGTAGATGTAGAGCTGGCTATGGCGTAATTAGGGTTTGTCTGCTATGAATGTGATGCTCTGTTGTCTAGGTGGGTGATGGTTTTGGACACGGGTTTCCGTCTGCTGTTTATTTTTGCCCTGTGTACCGAAAAACATTTGAGATTCAGGAGGGCTGCAAGAGTAAAATAAACTGTGGATGGATCCGTGACCGAAACCGTAATCCACGGGGTCAACAGAGCATCTCATTCGTAGGAGCTAGCGCATCTTTTCGATTGGCGGTAGTGGCAATCTGTCTAGATCACTAAGAAACAAACAGTATTGTGAGATGATGTGCCTATGTTCTGTCGGCGTGCAGAATCGTGCTGCTGCCGAAGGGGTGGCCTACTGAAAGGTGCCAGCGGCCATAGGTTGGTCGCTGCTTAGCGTCGGATGACGTTTCCGGCCTCGGGTTTCTATCCTCGATTTCTTCCTCTAGACACTATCTACAGCCCCTTGAAGTCTGTTGCAGCATTTATTTGACACCTTGTATTTAGAACACTGACAGACAACAGAGGATCACCACAACAATCCGCTTCTCCGCCGAGCAACTACACGGCTTTCCGCTACACCTAAAATGTAAGAGATGTGAAAAAAATACATCTTTAAACAACACGTTTCCCATGCCACAGGTTCTGTCTCCAGGAAATATTTTTCTCTTAATTCGGTGCTTTGCCGGCTCAGTGACTATGTTTTAGACCAGACAACAGAACGGTCTGCTCAGACAGTGGTGGTCGCTGACTCTGCTATGATGACCTTGTCATCCCTCTTTCTGTAAATCCAGGTGCTGACGGCTGTTCCAGACGTATTCCGTAGATTATGTGTGCAACTAAGGTACGTATTTCCAGATTAGATACCTGGGTTCCCATGTAACTATATCGGCCTTCCTCATCGTAGTAAGTACATGGGTCGACAGAAAGTGCGGAAACGGTGAGAAATGTCTGCTTGAAAATAAATGCAGTTACCAGCCAGCCTGAGGATTGGGCTGTTGTATTTGACCACGGACGGCAGCTTTGCAGTATCCTGCAAACGTTGCAAGTGTCAGTCGTGATGATAATAATAATAATGAGCGTATGACACTGGTGGCCGGGAGACCCCTCGCGGGTCTGTTCGGCAGCCGCTCCACAAGTTCTTTAACGCCACTACAGCGACTTGCGAGTGATTGAGGATGAAAGACACACAACACCCAGTCATCTCGAGGCAGAGAAAATGCCTGACCCCGCCGGGAATCGAACCCGGGACCCCGATGCTCGGGAAGCGAGAACGCTACCGCAAGACCACGAGCCGCGGACTCAGTGGTGGTAAGAACAGTGTTATACTTAGTTGTGAGTGCATTATGTTGGAGCCAAGTTAATTCGAAGGAAAATTCTTGGTTCTCGTTAGTATTGTGCTTCCGTAATCTAGGTAGTCGAAGTGGCTGGTTTTTCAAGAGGCAACATGTCGAAGACTTTAACCGCATACAGGGGAAACGGAAACAACATCATTCTCTACGCCACAACTCGGACCAGACGAAAGTGTGAGCTGAGTGATTGTGACAGGCAGGCTTTGAAGAGAATTGTGACGAAAAATGTAAGGACGACAGCAGGAAAAGTTACTGCATAACTGAATCTCACACTCTCGAACACTGTCAGCTCCAAAACAACACTAGGTGAACTCCATAATCTTGAATTTCAGAGCGAACTGGAATATCAAAACCACTCATCGCTGATACAAATGCCCGTAGCAGGAAAATGCGGTGCCGAAGCCGTACCCGATGGAAGACAGTCATTTAGCGGGATGAGTCTTATTGCGCACTGTTTCCAACTTGTGACTGAGTTTACGTCGCAAGAATGAAACACGGAGTGATTATATGATGATTTGGATCCCATAGGTGCTAAGAAAGGTCACAATACTACTTTTTAGGCCTGTCAGCTCCATCCGATGGTACAATGTTTGTTGTACAATGGCGATGTTGTGTTGCAAGGCGTCAGGGCCGCTGTTAACGTAGCTCTAGGACTGGTTTTATGAGAACGAGGATGATCTGTCGCATCTCCCCTCGTCACCACAGCCACAAACCTTCATATTATAGGGCGTTTTTGGTCTACATTAGAGAAAATAGTGCTTGATTACTGTCCATCTCCATCATCAGTACCTGAACTTGCCACTATTTTTCAGTAAAAATGGTACAAAATACCGTTGAAAACCATACAGAACCGGTGTTCGTGCAATCCGAGAGGACTGGAAGCTATTTCGAACGGCAGCCGGTTTCCTACACTGTATTAGGCTTAGTAATGTGTTGTGTTTTGGTGTTTCCCAATTTTTGTATATCACCTGTGCATTTTATTCATAGTTGAGTAGCATTTCTACCTTCTCTTTGTTGCTGTACATTTTACTCACACAAATCTTCAACTGAAGGCGGATCAGTGTTTGACTGAGGAGCCAGCTGTTCACCTTGTTTTCTTCGATTAAGAGCTCGTCCAATTCTACAGTCTTCGTTAGTAAGTCTGACGCTATATGTCTACCAGTATGTTTCTAAACAGTTTTTCGAAATTTTATAGCTGTTATGACGTTATGATAACTATCAGATTTTACATGTGAATGAACTATTTCTAGCGCAAAAGATTTAATTTAAAACATACCAAACCTTATGATTAATATTCAGAATGTTGAGGGGATAAGAAATGAAGTAATTGTAATTTCCTACGAAGTCAGCTTTCCAGTCTTATGAACGAGGACACACTGGAATTATATTTACTCATTTCATGTTGTCTCACTAAATGAATTACTCTTTATGCTAATGGCGTCTATTTCCTTCACCTCCTGCTATATATTCGAACTCTCTATTCAATCCGGTGTGTCAAATTGCAAACACTTGTCTAGAATCAAATGGCTTTCCTTTGGACTTTGGATTTATTACCAGCAATATTATTAACGTTCTGTGTTACTACACTCCTGGAAATGGAAAAAAGAACACATTGACACCGGTGTGTCAGACCCACCATACTTGCTCCGGACACTGCGAGAGGGCTGTACAAGCAATGATCACACGCACGGCACAGCGGACACACCAGGAACCGCGGTGTTGGCCGTCGAATGGCGCTAGCTGCGCAGCATTTGTGCACCGCCGCCGTCAGTGTCAGCCAGTTTGCCTTGGCATACGGAGCTCCATCGCAGTCTTTAACACTGGTAGCATGCCGCGACAGCGTGGACGTGAACCGTATGTGCAGTTGACGGACTTTGAGCGAGGGCGTATAGTGGGCATGCGGGAGGCCGGGTGGACGTACCGCCGAATTGCTCAATACGTGGGGCGTGAGGTCTCCACAGTACATCGATGTTGTCGCCAGTGGTCGGCGGAAGGTGCACGTGCCCGTCGACCTGGGACCGGACCGCAGCGACGCACGGATGCACGCCAAGACCGTAGGATCCTACGCAGTGCCGTAGGGGACCGCACCGCCATTTCCCAGCAACTTAGGGACACTGTTGCTCCTGGGGTATCGGCGAGGACCATTCGCAACCGTCTCCATGAAGCTGGGCTACGGTCCCGCTCACCGTTAGGCCGTCTTCCGCTCACGCCCCAACATCGTGCAGCCCGCCTCCAGTGGTGTCGCGACAGGCGTGAATGGAGGGACGAATGGAGACGTGTCGTCTTCAGCGATGAGAGTCGCTTCTGCCTTGGTGCCAATGATGGTCGTATGCGTGTTTGGCGCCGTGCAGGTGAGCGCCACAATCAGGACTGCATACGACCGAGGCACACAGGGCCAACACCCGGCATCATGGTGTGGGGAGCGATCACCTACACTGGACGTACACCACTGATGATCGTCGAGGGGACACTGAATAGTGCACGGTACATCCGAACCGTCATCGAACCCATCGTTCTACCATTCCTAGACCGGCAAGGGAACTTGCTGTTCCAACAGGACAATGCACATCCGCATGTATCCCGTGCCACCCAACGTGCTCTAGAAGGTGTAAGTCAACTACCCTGGCTAGCACGATCTCCGGATCTGTCCCCCATTGAGCATGTTTGGGACTGGATGAAGCGTCGTCTCACGCGGTCTGTACGTCCAGCACGAACGCTGGTCCAACTGAGGCGCCAGGTGGAAATGGCATGGCAAGCCGTTCCACAGGACTACATCCAGCATCTCTACGATCGTCTCCATGGGAGAATAGCAGCCTGCATTGCTGCGAAAGGTGGATATACACTGTACTAGTGCCGACATTGTGCATGCTCTGTTGCCTGTGTCTATGTGCCTGTGGTTCTGTCAGTGTGATCATGTGATGTATCTGACCCCAGGAATGTGTCAATAAAGTTTCCCCTTCCTGGGACAATGAATTCACGGTTTTCTTATTTCAATTTCCAGGAGTGTATATTGACAGTGACAGTGTGTAACAAGCTCTGTCATTTCCGGGATATCTGATTTAAAAACAGCGAAGCAATTACTTCGTATCACATCGAAATGTTTCACTATATGATGTTGCAGATCTGTATTTAAATATCTAGTAGCAACTACATTTTGGTATTACGAAACTACCTCCAGGTCCTAGGAAACTTGACTGTAGTATAACATATTCACAGTTTGGCAAATGTTAGAAGATAATGTGCTGCTAGATCGATATGTCTTGATGACTTGCCGACGGAGGATATGAAAGTGACTAGTAACAGGTTAGAGGACGATAAGAACTACCGGTTAACGTTACCTGATAACGTATATAACAGTGATTTGATGATTTGTGCCTGTATTTACATAACTGATGTCCAAACTAGAACTGTTCAGTCGCTGTTTCTCCAGTCACGAGACATTAATTCTGTGAAATAATCGTAGTCTGCTCTAATGATGGAATAGGTTGCGTATGAGTCCATACGCAGCAAATAACGAAGGTGAAGTTCCGAAAATATCTGCATACGAGCCGGTACATTACGACCACTTGCTTGACGGTATGTTGATCCATCTAAGCCGTGGTAAAAATTGCTGTTTTGAAGAGCGCGCCGCAGCGCGTAGTGTGAAGCAGTCGCCCTCCGTTTCTGGCGATGGCGCCGCTGTGGCAGTCGCAGCTTTTGTGTCTCCCTCTGGTGGGAAAGGGGGAAAGGTTGCCTGTTCACGTGCATTTAAGGGGCCCTATGAGCTCGCCAGGACCAGCCCCCCTCCCCCCCCCCCCCGAGTCCTTTTGTATTCCACTCCTCTGCTTACCCCACTCCCTGTCGCGTCTGCCCAGCGGCCCCCAACCCTCTTATGGGTCCTCATCCTCCATCAGCTCCTTTCCCGGCTCCCCCCCTTTTTTATTTTCCCATCATCTGTCCAGTTTCCCCCCACCTGCTCTCGGCTGTGGTATGTCACATTTGCCAACTTTTTAGTGCAGTGTTCCAGTGACTGTTCAGTGTTGTTCGTATTTCTCGTGTTGCGAACAGAAACCATGCTGTCGCTGGGTGTGAATTTTATGTCTTTTGCGAACAGAAACCAGACTGTCGCCGTGTTTTTTTTAATTGTGTGTCTAGTGTTTTACCTGTCTGCTTTGTATGTATTTTCTTAGCGTCATCGTCCCTCTGTTCTTTGTTTTAAGTTCCACGATTTCTTTTCACCATATTACTCTTTAAGTCTCCGATTTTATCGCCTGTTTTTATTATTTATTCTCTTCATCTTTCTAACAAAGTCTGTAGGCTGAAGAGCGGCATACTAAGCTGCTGCCAGCCCGCCCCCTTCGGGGGGAATTGAAATTCAATAAAGAAAAAAAAATACTCGCCAGGGTGAGTCTGGATCAGTGTCTCGTCCCCAGCTTGCTAGTCTGTCTCTCTTCCGCATTTGTGAGACAGTGTGTGTCTGTCGGTCGGAGTGCTAGAATGTCGGTCGTTCGGATCAACCTTTAAAGCCGGCAAAATGAGAATCTTTCCACTCCGCCAGTAACAGAACTAAGCGAGTGGTCGCCCGGTCGGGGTTTAGTTCCTGCATGTGAGTCTGCGCGTTAGGCCGCCAGTCTGCTCGAGTTTGCTCAGGCAATGGTCATTGGCGGTCGGGTCGATCTGTTGGTCGGTCGAGCGCTGAGACACGAGATGACTTGACCGTCTTGAGCGTCGGCACATGTGAGGTCGCCACGTGAGTCCAGTGGGGCCGCGGCGTATAGCGAGGTGTAGTGACTTCGCGGTCGACACGAGAGCGTCGTGAGACGGGAGATCGCCGCGCTTTCCTGATTCCGTTGAAGCGGCTGGCAGCGGACGGTTCGGGAGAGCGATTTGGGGGTGCTGCGCCAGGTCTTCTGAAGAAATCACAGTTTATTAGAAGTTAAGTGATTGGTGATATGTTGTGTGATTTACTCTTGTTAAATTCTACTTGTTCTCTTGGCCAGTCTCTCGTCCCCTGCTTGCTTGTCTGTCTCTCGTCCGCATTTGTTGGGCAGTTAGTGTCTGTCTGTCGTTCGGAGCTGCCTGTGGCATGTTATTTGGATTTGGTGTGTTAAAGAATTTATTGCTTGGAGTGTAACGGCCTAATTCCTGAAAAATGTTTGATCTTGCCTATAATCTTGAGACGGTATCTGTGTATTGTAGAGCATCTTAACTTGTTTCGCCAACCCTGTAGAATTTTATATAAGATTGCATTTCATGGGCTTTTATTTAAATGATCATTTTATTATATAAAGTTTCCATCCTTTCACTGTAAGATTTTCTTACAAGTTAAAATCAAGTTTCACCTTCGGTAATATTTTAATCTTTAGTGTTGCGTACCATTTCCATTCCTCCTACGGGCGTGCGTAATTTGTGTGCTTGTGAAAAGTGTTAAAACTTTTAGCTTAAAGTAATCTGGTGCATTGCAGATTTGCACCAGTGTAGCCTTTCAGAGGCTGTTGTGACCGGTTGTAACTACGGCCGTGTCAAAAGGAAGCGGCAAGGTTCTCTGACCAAAAGCTCATACAGTCAAAACTTGTTTCTTTCTGTCTCTGAATAAATTGTGACTTAGTATTTAGAGGGTGCTTTCTGATTATAATTTTAAATCTGTTTCTTTTACAAAATGCTTTTAGGCACTAGTAAAGTGAACAAAATTCCCATGTGTTAAAAGCAATTTGGTTACGATTTCATCAGTTACTCCCAGGCAACTTCTTCCATTCGTACATAGTGTGATTAAATGTGTTAATGTTCTTGATGAATCTCTAGTAAATAAAATAAATTCCTAAGTATATTCTTCGAAAATAAATTCACGGTTCACCATTCCCGTAACACAATAGGGCAATGATTCTGCCTGCCATGGACTCGAAAAGTCTCCAGTAGCATTACGGAGGTATGTGGCAGACGCTCTGGTCACGCAATTCCCGTAAATAGCAGATCGTTGGTTTGCGACCGCGGACCTCCGCCCGATACCGTTGAAAGGTGGCTACACTGAGCCACAGCGCCAGAGATTGCGCCAAAGAGTTTTATTCCGCCGCCTCCACTGGCAGTTCTTGTCGAGAAGTCGTGGTGGAGAGTGCTTGTCGAGATGTGGTAGTAGTCAGTGCTTGTGGAGTAGTAGTAGTGAGTCGGTGTTGAGATGTTGTAGTAGGGAGTGCTTGTTCCATGTTTTATGCAGTTGTTTGATGGGCTAGACAGCAGATGATGTTCGAATGGAGATATTGTAATGATCAGAGTGCTTTTCGTCAATATATATTAAGGTAAAAAATTTCCCTTTTCTTTTATTATTTCAGTGTCTTAAATAATGCGTCATTACAGGTTCAGTCAACAAAGCATCTGGCTTGTGTTCTTGTATTAGTGTAATTCTGGTTTCCTTCCGCAATTATAGTATTTCTATTTTTTTAATTGCTTCAGCATAAATGGTGTTCAAAATATCTTGTCATATTGACGAAGAACCGTGCCAGATGTGTACGTTGAATCACACTTCCACACACAGAACAATTACACTAGTGTTTTGGTTTCGTAGGTTTTATAGTTGCTGGGGACTTAATTAATTAATTGTATTAACGGAAATTTTCTTTCATTCTTTATTGTTGTTCTATGCAGTCAGATTTCGTACTAAAACTAGTCATGGCCAACCGTTTACGAGACTTCGTAATCGGACAGACAACTACTGAAAATTAAAAGTATTTGCATTTGATATTTATATAATTAAGCCCCCATGCACCGTCTCATGTATGTTCCATTGGCTTGGGATAACGTCCCAAGTGTGTTCAGTGGGTTTTAACTACTAGAATTTTGAATCGAAACGTACAAGTAAATTCAATATCAAGCTGCTGAAACTACAGGATCATCATGGTTTCCAGTTTTAGTTTAGGCATTGTTGCCTGTTCCAATTTCAAATTGAATGCAGCTGATCTTTCCATCTCTTCGCAGGACGACAGTATTCCTTTTCCCTTGAGCTGTATATTTATATCTTAATTTAGGTATTCGCTCTTCTAACATCCTTTGCGTCGTTCATGTCACTTCTATTAGTACTCCTTTGTTCTCTGAAGTATGCTTTAACACCCAGTTTATTCCCTATTTCACTATTTTTTATCCAGCGTATGAATTTGTAACCAGCTGGAGGTCTTGCAATCTTGTTAGGAGTCTCACCTCTTTTGATTCAATCCTCCTCCTTTGCCTGGCGGTTAGAGTCCAAGTCTCTGATTCATACATTACAACTGGTATTGACATTACATTATAAAATTTTAGTACTGCCTCTTTTCTAACTTTGCGATTTATAGCAGGTACTAGCTGCTGGAATTTTTGTAGTACGATTTCGGCTTTGTGACACAGACTGTTTAATAGTATGTTGGTCCACTTTTGGAGCGCTGTACAGCAGCGGTTCTGCGTGGTATGAAAAGTCGTTAGTAGGTTTCTGGTGGTGGCGCCAAATGTGTAGCACTGCTCACGCAGTTCCCGTACATTACGGGCCGTTGGTTTGAGGGCGCGGACCTGGCACCCTGTAGCGTTCCAGATGCGACCCACGGGGCTCCGCTCAGGCGAATTTGGTGACCAAGACAACGTTAGTTTACTACTATGCTGTACAAACTACTGTATCACGATTGTGTTCTTGTTGCTTGAACAGCTCTCTTGCTGGAAGCTGTCATTCCAGTCGGTAAAGATGTCAAAAAATGGATGTCGGGGGTTGCAGAAATGTTCATTTATTCTACATACAGCTGTCGTAGTGCCTTTGATTCGTACAATACAGGGTGGTCCATTGATCGTGACTGGGCCAAATATCTTACGAAATAAGCGTCAAACGAAACTTATCTAGCATGAAGGGGGAAACCAGATGCCGCTATGGTTGGCCTATATGGCGCTGCCATAGGTCAAATGGATATCAACTGCGTTTTTTTTAAACAGGAACCCCAATTATTATTACATTTTTGATTTGTGACAGATGGCACTGTAATAGTCACAAACATATGGCTCACAATTTTAGACGAAGAGTTGGTAACAGGTAGGTTTTTTAAATTAAAATACAGAACGTAGGTACGTTTGAACATTTTATTTCGGTTGTTCCAATGTGATACATGTACCTTTGTGAACTTATCATTCCTGAGAACGCATGCTGTTACAGCGTGATTACCTGTAAATACCATATTAATGCGGTAAATGCTCAAAATGATGTCCGTCAACCTCAATGCATTTGGCAATACGTGTAACGACATTCCTCTCAACAGCGAGTAGTTCGCCTTCCGTAATTTTCGCACATGCATTGATAATGCGCTGACGCATGTTGTCAGGCGTTGTCGGTGGATCACGATAGGAAATATCCTTCAACTTTCCCCACAGAATGAAATCCGGGGACGTCAGATCCGGTGAACATGCGGGCCATGGTATGGTGCTTTAACGACCAATCCACCTGTCATGAAATATTCTATTCAATACCGCTTCAACCGCACGCGAGCTATGTGCCGGACATCCATCATGCTGGAAGTACATCGCCATTCTGTGATGCGGTGAAACATCTTGTAGTAACATCGGTAGAACATTACGTAGGAAATCAGCATATATTCCACCATTTAGATTGCCATCGATAAAATAGGGGCCAATTGTCCTTCCTCCCATAATGGAGCACCACACATTAACCCGCCAAGGTCGCTGATGTTCCACTTGTCGCAGCCATCGTGGATTTTCCGTTGCCCAATAGTGCATATTGTGCTGGTTTACGTTACCGCTGTTGGTGAATGACGCTTCGTCGCTAAATAGAACGCGTGCAAAAAATCTGTCATCGTCCCGTAATTTCTCTTGTGCCCAGTGGCAGAACTGCACTAGACGTTCAAAGTCACCACCATGCAATTCCTGGTGCATAGAAATATGGTATGCGTGCAATCGATGTCGATGTAGCATTCTCAACACCGACGTTTTTGAGATTCCCGATTCTCGCCCGATTTGTCTGCTACTGATGTGCGAATTAGCCGCGACAGCAGCTATAACACCTACTTGGGCATCATCATTTGTTGCAGGTCGTGGTTGACGTTTCACATGTGGCTGAACACTTCCTGTTTCCTTAAATAACTTAACTTCTCGGCGAACGGTCCGGACACTTGGATGACGTCGTCCAGGATACCGAGCAGCATACATACCACACGTCCGCCGTTGGGCATTTTGATCACATTAGCCATACACCAACACGATATCGACCTATTCCGCAATTGGTAAACGGTCAGTTTTAATACGGGTAATGTATCACGAAGCAAATACCGTCCGCACTGGAGGAATGTTACGTGGTACCACGTACTTATACGTTTGTGGGTATTACGGCGCCATCTACCGCAAAGCGAAAACAGTGGTCCAACTAAAACATTAATATTTCTTTACGTACTACACGAATATGTAATAAAATTGCGGTTCCTATTTTAAAAAACGCAGTTGATATCCGTTTGACCTATGGAAACGCCATCTAGCGGGCCAACCATAGCGCTATCTGGTTTCCCCCTTCTAGTTAGGCGAGTTTCGTTCTTCGTACTTTTTTCGACCGATGCTTATTTCGTGAGATATTTGGCCTGGTAACTATCAATGAATCACCCTGTAGGTCCCACGTAAGCTCAGGTAAATGTTCACCATAGCATAGATAGTATACCCTCTGTCCTACGTTCGTGGCGGGTTGCATGTTCTGATCAGTCGTTCTTTGAGTAATGGTGTATCCGAACGCCACCATCGATCTAGTGTAACATGAAACGTCATTCTTCTATTGAGGAGACACGTTTCCATTGATTCACGGTCCAAACCCAATGACTTCGCCCGTTCTACACGGGAACACGTACGGGTCCTCCACTGCAGTGCTCGATGTTGAACAATGCGCGCAAAACGGTGTGCTCCAGAACACCTGTTACTGTAGAAGCACTGCATTCTGTCGTCGGATCAGCCATACATCTCCGTCAGTCATCATTTATCGAATAGGAATATCATCGACATTCATCTCCTGTGATGAGGCCTGGACGATAAATATATAGTCGTGTACAGGTGGTTTCACCGACTTTGAACTATTTCCCGTATCTGTTCACGACAGTAACATTTGAATAACCGATCAGTTTCGCCGTTTCAGTGACTCCAGCTGGCAGTTTCCAAGTGTCAGGACCCGGGTCGTAACTATCTTCCCTTTGCCAGAGTTGCTTACTTCCCATTTGTGAGCCGTATCGCGGCTAGTCTCCTTTTGTACACTATCCTTGCCAACCCACGTTCTCTCAGCACCAACCGACGGCATCCAGTATCGCGATGAGTATTGGACATCAAGTTTTGTTCCATCACTGTAGTTTGTTATTTTAAGTCCAGGTGAAGTGCTGCGCTCGCCACAGCCTGATTATCAACATGACTGAATCATCAATTGCTTGCTTCCCCCTCCCCCCCCCCCTCCCGCATAATCAAAAATAATAAATGCGAAAGTATCTGTCTGTTACGCTTTCATAACTAAACCGCTGAACAGATGTTGATAAAATTTGGTATGGAAATAGCTAGAAGGCTGAGCAAGAAGGTAGGCTACATTAGAAAGCTAGCAGTACAACATATTTACTGATTTGAAGACTAACGCATAATTAGCAACAATAATTATTCTCTAAAATGCTATTTACTCTTTTACTTTTGAACTTTATTATAATTGTGAAAATCCTTTTTTTTATATGTTCTACATAACATGGCAACGGCCTTGCCGCAGTGGATACACCGCTTCCCGTGAGATCAGCGAAGTTAAGTGCTGTCGGGCGCGGTCGGCACTTGGATGGGTGACCATCCAGGTCGCCATGCGCTCTTGCCATTTTTCGGGGTGCACTCAGCCTCGTGATGCCAATAGAGGAACTACTCGACCGAATTGTAGCGGCTTCGGTCAAGAATACTATCATAACAACCGGGAGAGGGGTGTGCTGACTCCAAGCTCCTCCTATCTGCATCCTCCATGAGGATGACACGGCGGTCGGATGGTCCGGGTAGGCCACTCGTGGCCGGAAGATGGAGTGCAGTGCTATATAACATGATTCAACATTGTGAATACAATGCATATACAACCTGTACGTGTGTAATCCATATTTTCATAGTAATATCAGATGCATACCCGTCACATTTTAGCCGCTGAAGGTCATGCAACTCCTGTAACTTCTTAGTTGCATTCAAATTTGTGTGAATAGCTCGTGGTCATGCTGTTGGTATTGGTGTTTAAAGATCATCGATACCCGTGTTCAGTTCCCCATCGAGTCGGTTTTGCTTTCTCATCGCTTCTGGATGTTTGCATTGCCCTGATCATCATTTTATCAACACCGAAGGGTAAGTCACCGAAGTGGCTTCAAATAAAAGGACTTGCACCAAGTTCTCGAACATTCGAACCAAACTCTTCCGCCCAATAAAGCCACAGGCACATTTCATTTCATTTTGCTGATACTCGAGCGCAGCTGTGGGTAACAGCTAGAATGCAGTGCTTGCACAATCCTCAACGTCCTTAATCCATGTCAGTCCCTACCTCCATACCAATAATATATTTGCGAAAGTAACTCTCTTACATTTTCACGACTAAACCGGTGTACCGATATCTATGAAATTTGGCATAGGACGGTTTTAACCCTGATGAAGAAGGTAGGCTACTGTACGCAGTGTTTAGTACAAGATATTTCATGATCTGAAGAACATTTCCCAAGTTGAGGAAAAATATTCGCTCTTTGAAAACGCTATTTACTCTTTAATTGTTTGAAATGTTCTTCGAAGTAATCATTACAATGCTTATTAAATTCTCAACGTGTTTAATCTATGCTCGTACACTAATACGAGTGTTATTAATTGCGAAAGCAGTCCATTCTGTTTTGTTTTCACAGCTCTACAGCTGAACCAATAGCCACGCGGGTTAGCCGCGCGGTCTTGGGCTTCTTGTCACGGTACGCTCGGCTTCCCCCGTCGGAGTTTCGAGTCCTCCCTGGGGCATGGGTGTGTGTAGCGTAAGTTATTTAAGTTATATTAAGTAGTGCGTAAGCTTATGGACCGACGACCTCAGCAGTCTGGTTCCATAAGACTTTTCCGCAAATTTCCTGAAATTTCCAGCTGAGCCGATTCTAATGGTATTTGGTATAGATATAGTTTCAACCCTGAGGAAGACTGTAGGCTACTGTAGAAATCTGAATCTTTCTGTGTATTATTAACATTTTAAATATGATGTAAGTGACTGGCATGCAGACGGCTCTGGCGCTATAGTCGGCGAGTCATAGTGAGTATAGATTATTCTGTGATAGTGCAAATTGTGGGCGTGATTTATGATATCGAGTTTCTGCACCACCTGGCATCATTGCACAGTTTTGGTGGAGATACAACAATAAAATCGTACTTTAAGTCCAAGAATCATATTTGAAACTAAAAACCATAAGCCTCACAAACGTATGTCTGATTTAGCGTATAGCTCTAAGAGAGCTCGAGCTGCAAAAATTGCTCAAATACAAGAAATCTCAGAGTAAACTCAGGTCCGCCTGAACTTGGATTCAGAACATCAAGCGGTCTAAGGAGCTACACAGACACTAGAACATTCACGTCGCGTTTTAGACACTGCGCCACGCATGTCTTATAGCTTTCAAAACGCTTGAAGATTCAGAATGATGACGTCATTTAAAGGCTGTAAGAGGGGCGTATCCTTACATGTGCAACGTGAGAGGCTTTTGGTGAGGCTGCATTTGATTATGATCTATTGACTGAATTTGCCAATCCTAAATTAGTCATCATAGGGGATGGATCAAAAATTTTGGCACAACAAATCATTAAAATGGAAGGGATAAACGATTGGCAAGTGTTTCTGTGGTTGCAAAATCTCACATGAAGGACTATCTAAGCCGGGGAAATGATTAAAAACTCTACTGCTGCACAAGCGTGTGAGGTAATGGGCGAGTTGTGGCGCCCTGAAAATATTTTAAGTTCGGAGATGGCGTGGCCGCACGGGCCGCTCGGCAAACCGGGGCTCGTCAGTAGCTGTGTGGTGCCGAACATTACCGGAGCAAGAGGGGTAGCCCCAGCGCATGGTCCAGGCCGTCCGCGTGGCTGGGAATTCCATGTTGATCCTGTGTCGAGGAAAGTGCTTTGCGTCGATGAAGGAGATTTGTATGCAAGGAGTCCCAAAGATGGCGGACATTGTGAAACCATAATGGCAGACATTTCACAGTTCATGTAGAAATTAATAATAGCCAGAGGAATCATGATACCTTAAACAGAAACATGTACATTACCATTATTTTCACGACGATTCTGATGGTGTAATCAGATTTTCAATATGTTTATTAGTTTAAAGTTTAGTATCTGACTGTAAATTATACAACTAACACTTTCCAAAATCTAAATGGTTCATCCGATTTTGTCGATCAACGTGTCTTTAGAAAGCTATTAGTGCAAACTTAAACTGGTATGAATTACAGGCATATAACTTGAATAGTACATGAATTATTGGAGGCCAAATTGGCCGATTACTATCGATCGCGTCAGGCCATAAGTACTCCACAGTTACACGAAAAAACGGTAGCACCATGCTTAGAAATATATTTATTCGTCTATGTCTTCGTTTATATCGGATATATACTATTCATGAAGAAACTAGTCAAATATTTTTTGTGTTTTAGAAAGCACATAGACATTGGGCTACCGGCCTACTTTTGTTTCTGTTCCTTTAATATATGTCTATTTAATTTGTTTATGTATTTAGTAATGTGTGGTAGAGCGTGTTTATGGTCCAGCCATAGGAATACTTCAAAAAATGTTCAGATGTGTGTGAAATCTAATGGGACTTCATTGCTAAGGTCATCAGTCCTTAAACTTGACACTACTTAACCTAAACTAGCCTAAGGACAAACACACACACACACTCATGCCCGAGGGAGGACTCGAACCTCCGCCGGGACCAGCCGCTCAGTCCATGACTGCAGAGCCTTGGACCACTCGGCTAATCCCGCGCGGCTAGGAATACTTATTTAATTTCAAGTTATTTAAATGCAAATCCAGTATTTCGTATGTCTTTCAATATGTCTGTGAGTGTGTGTTGGCTTGGAGACATGGCGGGAGCGCTCTAGCCAACCACAGCTCTCGTTATTACGGTAGGCGACTACCGAAGACAATGGAGGGACTGTATGGAAGTGGGGGAGGATCATCAGGTGGTATAGGACATCGAGGGAGTGCTGGATGGGAAGGCGCGACGGACGGTCGGAGAAAAAGACTTGGAGAGTTCTGAGCAGTCTGAGCATGGTCGCGGAAGATAGAAATATTTCGTAGTGCCGAATTGTGTACTTGTGAGATTTCTATGGCTTCTGCAGCGAAGACGTAGTATGCCTTTAGAAGTGAATATCTCGCGAGCTATGTTGTTGCTCATAACTAATTACGTATTACGTGAAGTAGGAATCTACTGTTTCCCTGTTATACAACTTATATTTTGTTTAATTGCTGGGCCATCAACACCAGTAAGTATTTTACAGTAATAAATGGTATTCTTAAAGGTACTTCTGCTATCGAACGCATCACTTTAAGTCATTAAAATAGTACCTGAAACTTTCATTTATAAATTTCTATGTTACATTTAAAATTCGCAATTGCCGAGTGACAGGAACCTTCGACCATGAGTGTATTCACATTGTATACTGTACACTCAGCCCCTAGACAACGAAACCAGCCAAAATTTTTAATATTTCAACTCTGAGTCTGAGGGTACGTAATTGAGGGTCACATTATTTTTATTTCAAAGCCTGCAAGTGTCATGAATCAAGGCAGTTTTCAATATAATTAGAAAATAAAATGCATGCTTTCAGATTCGACACCCAGGAAAATAACAGAAACACTTTCATTATGTACAGTCGTGGACAAAACGAGCGAGACCCCTCGCCTTTTCGTTATGCTGATCCGCACGGCTTTAAAGTCTCCAACACAGCATAACAGGCAAGGCGACGAAGTGCTGCCAACATACTATGCACAAGCGTGAAAATTATAAACTATCGGAACTTTGTCAGACTATTTTCAATCATGTGTAAGACTATATTAATGCTGATTAGTGTGTTAAACACAACACGTAAACATAAGATATAAATGAAAGAAGAAACGCTAATTAGAATGAACCGTACTAATAAAAATGAATTTCAGCTCTCGAGATAACACAACTGTTCTAGTGAGACAAAGTACCCCAGACCGTTACGAATTAGCTAAATATTTTGCGCATTTGTGTCAACTTTCAGACTAGTCGTAATGGATTACCGTTGCTGACGTACCATGAAAGTGTGCAAATTTAGCAATGCGTGAAGATTCATAACGAAATTCAGTTAAAAATCATTCAGTGCCACTCGTAAGTCAATTCAATTATTGACAGAAGCGGAAAAAGAAAGGCAGTAACAAGTATGAAATTCTACAAGAGTTTCATATTGTCGTCCTCAGGGCGCCATTACAGAATAAATGTAGCAATGAATCGTATTGGGGGCGCTAGAATTTCTTAAAATTGCTTTGGTGATAGTCTGCCTCCATCAAGATTAGAACCGAAAACAAACCAGACCTCCCTTGCAGTAGCAAACACCATTCACTACGCTAGCAGACAACCCAGGCAAACAGCCGTCTATTATTACCCCAGACATGAGCAAGCCGGCAATTTCGCAATGAAAATGGCAAATTGATCTGCAGTTTCTGTTGCATAGAGCTTTCTGGACTCTAAAACATGAATTTTCTACCTTTATGTCACCGCTTATGGGACAATCATTCGGGATGTTTATCGAAATAACAAAATAATGTTAATAGCGTGTAACGGCAACGGGTTCTACACAAAGCTGGTGACTACTTTGAAGGATAGTAACTGGTGCAAACATATAATTCTTTTGTATCGGTTGTGAATAAATAGTTGCCGCTATTTAAGTTCCAACTCTCGTATAGTCTTACATATGATTGAAAACAGTCTGACCAAGTTTGGATGGTTCGTCAATTTCACGCCTGTGCTTAGTATGTTGGTAGCACTTCGTCGCCTTGCCTGTTATACTGTGTAGCAGACTTTAAAACTGTGCGGATCAGCATAACGAAAAAGCGAGGGGTCTCGCTCGTTTTGTCCACGACTGTACCTACATACTGGCACTGCACACAGCTTTTTTTACACACGTTCCGCACCACCATATGCACAGACTTCAAGTAATATTACTAGCTTGATTACTCACCATCACTCTTCATAACGAAGATACTGATCCCAGTGAAGCGGCGGGTAACAGCTACTACAGTCATATTCTAGCCAAATCTACCGATCGACTGTTCGTTTGTCACGAAAATCCACTCGTAGTACGCATATAAAATACATAGAATTGCCTCCGATACATCATCCGTGGCGATTGACTCTATATCAAGGACAATTTAATTACACAACTGACAGTTTGTTAACGTGCAGCGGAAACGTTTCACAGCGCAGCTGGTTGTTGAACACGAAATTCGCTATTCATAACCATAATGTAGGCACATAATTGACGTGTAATATGTTCTCATTTACTTATTTAGACGCATCGCCCACACTCTTATAGATCTCCATTAATTCGATTCCTGACAAAATCCGCACTTTCGTTTCACGCACTTTAATTTTTTGCTACACATGTCCGCTCTACTGGAAATCATACCGAATTGAATATCTACAGTACCTCCTCACACGTAACTAGAAGTTTCGAAAAGCATGTATTGACCTGTAAAATTCGTAACGTAAAAAAATGCAAATTGCCACAGTTTTATATAACAGCTTCCTCGATTACTACAGAGAGAGTCATAGAACGGGCCACGGAAGAGTTGTTACGAAAAATCACCAAAGGGTGCCCACAGGGGTCCATGCGTGGATCCATATTCTGGGACATTGCTATCGAGTCGCTGATTGACAAACTAGACATAGATCACAGAGTAAAGGCTGTAGAAGCGAACGCTGATTAGCTGCTCATAGTACTGTCGGGAAACTCAAGAAGCACTTATAACAGAAGACTACACAACTCGTCGCTGACTTCAGTGTATGGTGTAATAGCAATACACTCACAATTGTAGCTGTTAAAACGGTGTACTTACTACTGAAAGGCGAACTTGAAAGAAACCCCAGCATCAGGCTAAATGACACAACTTTGGAACGCAAAAGAGTGACAAGATACCTTTGTTTACACATTGATGACAAGCTGAATTTCACTGTACATATCAGACTTAAAACCGACAAAACAATGAAAATACGAGGGTCACTCCAAAAGAAATGCACACTATTTTTGTAAAAATACAGTTTTCATTCTGCATGTGTGAAAGTTTTACAGTGCGTAGATATATCGTTCCCGCTTGTTTTCAAACTTAGTTCAACCTGTTCCCCTGAGTCGCGCCGTCACAGCATGTCTTCAAGATGGCTGCTACATTTGACGTTCGTCAGAAGCAAAGTGCTGTCATAGAATTCCTGTGCTGTGAAAACGAGACAGTAGGAAACATCCACAAGAGGTTGAAAAACGTGTATGGAGATGCTGCTATTGATCGCAGTACAGTTAGTCGGTGGGCAAGCAGGTTACGTGATGAAAGCGGGCACGGCAATATTGAGGATTGTCCTCACAGCGGCAGGCCTCGTACTGCACACACTCCAGACAATGTGCAGAGAGTTAACGAACTGGTTACTGCTGACAGATGCTTCACAGTGAACGAATTGCCACACTACGTTAGTATAGGGGAAGGAAGTGTCTGCAGAATACTGAAAGTGTTGGCGTTAAAAAAGGTTTGTGCCACATGGGTTCCCAGGATGTTGACAGTGGCTCACAAAGAAACAAGGAAAACGGTATGCAGCGAACTTTTGGAACAGTACGAGAATGGTGGAGATGAATTTCTTGGAAGGTGATGAAAATGGCTCCATCATTTTTCACCAGAGACCAAGAGGCAATGAATGGAGTGGAATCATGGAAATTCACCCAAGAAAAAAATTAAAAACCACACCTTCTGCTGGAAAAGTTACGGCTACAGTGTTTTCCGATTCTGAAGGACTCTTACTTGTGGACAGCATGCCAAGTGGAATCACCATAATTTCTGATGCATATGTGATGACACTGAAGAAACTTCAAACTCGACTGAGTCGTGTTCGACCACATCGGCAAAAGCTGGATGTTTTGCTGTTGGACGACAGTGCACGGCCACATGTCAGTCAAACAACTATGGAAGCGATCACAAAACTCGGATGGATAACACTGAAACATCCGCCTTACAGTCCTGACCTGGCTCCATGTGACTATCATCTCTTTGGGAAACTGAAAGACTCTCTTCGTGGAACAAGGTTTGAAGATGATGACTCCCTTGTGAACGTTGCCAAACAGTGACTGCAACAGCTTGGTCCACAGTTGTACCGTGCAGGTATACAGGCGCTGGTTCCAAGATGGCGTAAGGCAGTTGAGAGGGATGGAAATTATGTAGAGAAATGAAAATATTGTTCCTAAAGGATGTACCTACCCACCTACCCACTGTAAAACTTTCAAACATGTAGAATAAAAGATGGATTTAAAAAAAATAGTGTGCATTTCTTTTGGAGTGACCCTCGTAATGCATAAATTAGCAAGGCAACAAAATATACAATCACATAAAGACAGTGCGTACACATTACATCGTACTACTCGAATCTATGCTTGGCAGCGAGCACCTGGCCTCATCGACTGAGGCTTGCGACACATAAAATCATTGTGAGACGTGGCCAAAGAAGTGCTCTGCTCAGTACGTCGGGGTCATCGGCACAACATTGGCGCAAGCAATATGGGTGGTGATGGGAGTGTGCCCCGTTTACATCACCATCCCTAAAGGAGCAGCAGCGTTCTGCTTGAAGAAACGCAGATGGGACAAGGTTTTTGAAATTATAGGAGAGGACATCACAGAAAGGCACCAATTAAACCGCTGGCGAAGTGATAACCTGGCAAAGAAAATGGGATTCTGCAGAAAATGGGCGTCGTGTATACACCCTTTCCCAAACATCAAGGGACAAATTAGGCTAAAACACATACATCCCGCACATGGCGTAGTCAATTTCCTCACGAGCCATGGTCCATATGTCGAATACCTCCATCGGTTGCAGAGAACTGACGGATCGTGAGCATGTCAGTTCTCATTGCAACAGACTCACGTATATACAGCCCTGAACTGAGTATGACAACTTAAGACAATTTATACGATAGCCTGACGATTTGAGCATACTCATTGACATAACCAATAATGCGTCACGTACATTACACGAATTATAGAAACAAGAACAAACGCATAGACAAATAAGAGCAATGACACGAACATACGAGCAGGATACTTGGAGTGACACAGACACAGACACATACTCAAGCACAAAAGCAGGTTCAATCCTGAAACAGATGCAAAAAATTAGATTAATATACAGACTTGGATGTTAGAAACACTAAATTAAAGAGCACAGAAACTGACCAACTGTCGTTTCAATATCTTGAGTAATAAGTGTAATTTAAATGCTGTAAATGTTTATTAAGCTTAGATAAAATAACATCTGTTAAGAAGATGTTGTAACGATGTAATATAAGAGTAATAAAACACATGTCTATACAAATAAATTGTTAAATGAGTATTAAAGATACATCTTTTACGCTTTTACGCTACGCCGCCGATAGCTCACTCCCGAGATATCTAGCTAGTGGCATACCTATGTACTTTGCTATTATGTTTTATTTCTCCTTCTTAAATGCAAGATAGCTGCTATTTTAGAAAATTTTTCCTAACTCAGATTATGTTGGAAGTGATAGTATGGCGTAACTTGTTTGCATCTTCCTAAATCTCTACCTTCTATTCATAAATCGTTCATTATAAGTTTTACACTTCTTAATTACTTTTAAGTCTATATGTACTTAAAGCTACAATATTATTAATCGCTCCTGGACGTAATAAATATCAAATAAGTTCACATTATGAACATGTACAACTTCATGGTGTCAAAATAGGACCTCTTTTAGTAATTGGATGGTAGGTCGTCTGTAAATGGAAGCAGCAAATAAATAAGTAAAAATCAATCTGAGCTACACGCTGCATAGAAACCAGCGCACACTTTAATGTGGGGCTTAGCTGCATTCATTCATGTTTAGACTGCAGTCCCAGCAATGTGGCGAAGACACAACCAATCAGTTTATGCAGAATCATAGTGTACAGGCAGTTAATGAGTTTCTAGTGTGTCCATACATCTGCAGCCTTGAAAACGAAAATCACCGTCCAGAAAATCATGCCCCAAGCCAGTCTAAGCAAGAATCTGTACCTTGTTTGGTCTAAAAGTAAATACAACAGTGCATGCATAATGGACGAGCCAAAGCGTCAGATGGAAAGGTAATAAAAGTTACGATACAACAGCACACAGTGTTTTGCAGATTCAAGGAGGGATGTCAACTTTCTAAGCGTTAGGCTGGGTATAACACTTTGCAGGGATATGAAGTGTAATGATCACATAGGCTCAATCGTAGGTAAAACAAGTGGCAGACTTCGGTTTTATTGGTAGAATACTAGGGAAATGCAATCAGTCCACAATGGGGATTGCAAGCTAATCACTCATGTGACCCATCCTGGAATATAGGTCAGATGTGTGGGACCCAAAGAAAATCCCGATTACAGGGAATATTGTACGTATACTGAGAAGGGAGCACAAATGTTCACAGTTTTGTTTGATCCATGGGAGGGTGTCACAGGGATGTTCAACTAACTGAACTGGCAGACGTTTGAAGATGAATACTATCCCGAAAAATCCTACATACAAAATACAAAAAAAAACTTAATTATTTTCAGGCATAATGTCTATGTTTGTGAACAGTGACCATGTAGGATAATTATTTATTTCAAGTTTATGCAAAAACTTGTTTCGAATGATGAATCTACAATTATACTACTTTCCCCCACGTATGCTCCCACAGGGATCCTGAGGAAAAGAATAGGTTGAAAGTTAACAATGTGGGGCTGTTGTAAATGATTGAGAAAGAAGTAAAATTTACTATAGTTCTAACAACATTTATTTTACCAAAAAAAAACAGACATAAATTATACTAAACAAGTTATTGATCGAATTCCTTGGTTTTAGAGTACAATAGACAAGTATCCTGGGTGGCAGAAGTGAGTCATGTACTCTGGCTCTAAAAAATGCAGATAACGCAATCTGAATTGATCTGATGCTGAGCAGACTTTGATTAGTCAAACCTACAGTACAATTTTGGTAAACATTTTTGGAATACAGTGATCAATAGACTATTATATTTTGACTAAAGTTCAGCCTTGATCACATCATTTATGTTTCAATGACGTAGGTAACCAGTTTCGGTTATTTTTACATAACCATCATCAGACCTGTGGATTAATTTTAGGAAATACTAGAAACCAATCTTTAAATAAAATGAAAGTGTCTAATGACGTTAAAATTTAACAAGATGAAATAAAATTAATTATACCCATGGCTCCCTTAGGATGGTAGGCGGAACTCTCCTCAGCTGCTACGAAGTCAACTGATGGTTATGAGTGCTGAGCACGAGCTTAAATATGCGGAGGCTCCGGGATGACGCTATCGTCAAAGTATAAAAGTAGTAAATACACTAATAACATAAAATTGATTCATTTAAAATGTCTGATTAACAATAGTTAGAATGTGTACAGATTATTTATATTTTAGATAAAAACAGTAAACTACGATGTGTAATAGTTATACCCTCTATGGGTAACCTTGATACTATTACAGTGTCAGTTACATCAAACATATGAAAATCCTTGGAGTTGTGGTATATATCGATTATACCGAGTCACCTACATCACAATTGCATCTTTCTTGTATGTTGCAGAATCGTCTTACTTTAACTGTAGTTTTCATAGCAATATTCTTTATAGCAGTAGGGTACCAGCCAAGAGTATGTTCCACATTATGTATGTCTGAATAACTGATGAGACTGCTGATTAAATTTTTAGAACTGATCGATCTAATAGTTTTTATAATAATTAATGTCAATTTAATAAAATTTTATATGTTGTACAGCATATTTTACATACATACTTTTGCCATGGGTATAACTAGTCTTATATTTTAAAACAAAAGAGTAGGTGCTTTTATTAAAAAATTTCGTCAAAAAGATCGTAAAAATATTTTTCGCGAAAATCTAATTGTTCATTGAGCAACATTGATGATTTGGTTTTCAAATGAGCATATATCTCGATTTCTTCTAAGATATTTATAAGTAATCCTTTATTTGCATAATGAAGAACTTGTAAATTCTGCTCTACTGTCCCCTCAGCATGATTATTGAATGCTATATGATGGCCGAATACAGACTTTGTTCGTGAGGTACCCGACATATGTTCTTTGTACCTTACTGCAAAATTTCGACCTGTTTGGCCGATATATATTTTTTCACAGTTTCTACATTGGATCTTGAATACTCCTGATCTGGTAAATTTTCCATAATCTTTACTTACAGTATGTCGTAATTTTTGTTGTAAAGTATTGTCAGTTGTAAATGCTATTTTTATTCCAGAATTTTTGAATAAATTAGTAATTCTATCTGATATGTTTCCCATATATGTCATCTTCATATATTTTGGATTACCTATTAGTGGAGTACTTTGTGATTGTTGCACTTTATTAAAAATGATATCTACCTGTCGTGTGTCGAAAGAGTTAGTTTTTGCAATTTGTTCTAAGATGGTCATTTCCTTTTTGATCTCATTAACTTCTAGCGGTAATTTTAGTATTCGGTGTATCGTAGACTTAAAAAATGCTTTTTTATACTTGTCAGGATGACATGGTGTGGCATTAATAATATCAGTGGTTGTAGGTTTCCTGTATATGGCGATGAAATGTTTCCCATTGTTATTAGTTATAGTGAGATCTAGGCAGTTAACAGATTTTCGATTTTCATGCTCAACCATAAATTGTAACTTTGGATGCATAGAGTTTAATTTTATAGCAAGCTTCTCAATTTCACCTTTTGAACCATTATAAAGCAATAATATATCATCTATGTATCACTTGTAATATATGATTTTATTTGGGATATCAGGATTATTTTTCAGGAATTGCATCTCAATGTGGTTCACGAAAATGTCTGCAAATGTCCCAGCCATGGAATTGCCCATTGCTAAGCCATATTTCTGACAATAGATTTTAGTATTAAAAGAAAAACAATTGTAATCTAAAGTGCATTCAAGCAGTTCTATAAATTCGATTATTTCGTCTTTAGTCATATTTTTGTATAGTACTAAGTTATCCCTAATTATTAACCATCTCATTAATGGGTATAATTGTATACAAATTTTTAATATCTAATGAGGTGAAACTTGCACTAGTTGGAATGTCTATATTGTGGATTTGTTGTGCTAGTTCATAACTGTTTTTGATACTGAAATTGCTGTCATATACACTCCTGGAAATGGAAAAAAGAACACATTGACACCGGTGTGTCAGACCCACCATACTTGCTCCGGACACTGCGAGAGGGCTGTACAAGCAATGATCACACGCACGGCACAGCGGACACACCAGGAACCGCGGTGTTGGCCGTCGAATGGCGCTAGCTGCGCAGCATTTGTGCACCGCCGCCGTCAGTGTCAGCCAGTTTGCCGTGGCATACGGAGCTCCATCGTAGTCTTTAACACTGGTAGCATGCCGCGACAGCGTGGACGTGAACCGTATGTGCAGCTGACGGACTTTGAGCGAGGGCGTATAGTGGGCATGCGGGAGGCCGGGTGGACGTACCGCCGAATTGCTCAACACGTGGGGCGTGAGGTCTCCACAGTACATCGATGTTGTCGCCAGTGGTCGGCGGAAGGTGCACGTGCCCGTCGACCTGGGACCGGACCGCAGCGACGCACGGATGCACGCCAAGACCGTAGGATCCTACGCAGTGCCGTAGGGGACCGCACCGCCACTTCCCAGCAAATTAGGGACACTGTTGCTCCTGGGGTATCGGCGAGGACCATTCGCAACCGTCTCCATGAAGCTGGGCTACGGTCCCGCACACCGTTAGGCCGTCTTCCGCTCACGCCCCAACATCGTGCAGCCCGCCTCCAGTGGTGTCGCGACAGGCGTGAATGGAGGGACGAATGGAGACGTGTCGTCTTCAGCGATGAGAGTCGCTTCTGCCTTGGTGCCAATGATGGTCGTATGCGTGTTTGGCGCCGTGCAGGTGAGCGCCACAATCAGGACTGCATACGACCGAGGCACACAGGGCCAAAACCCGGCATCATGGTGTGGGGAGCGATCTCCTACACTGGCCGTACACCACTGGTGATCGTCGAGGGGACACTGAATAGTGCACGGTACATCCAAACCGTCATCGAACCCATCGTTGTACCATTCCTAGACCGGCAAGGGAACTTGCTGTTCCAACAGGACAATGCACGTTCGCATGTATCCCGTGCCACCCAACGTGCTCTAGAAGGTGTAAGTCAACTACCCTGGCCAGCAAGATCTCCGGATCTGTCCCCCATTGAGCATGTTTGGGACTGGATGAAGCGTCGTCTCACGCGGTCTGCACGTCCAGCACGAACGCTGGTCGAACTGAGGCGCCAGGTGGAAATGGCATGGCAAGCCGTTCCACAGGACTACAACCAGCATCTCTACGATCGTCTCCATGGGAGAATAGCAGCCTGCATTGCTGCGAAAGGTGGATATACACTGTACTAGTGCCGACATTGTGCATGCTCTGTTGCCTGTGTCTATGTGCCTGTGGTTCTGTCAGTGTGATCATGTGATGTATCTGACCCCAGGAATGTGTCAATAAAGTTTCCCCTTCCTGGGACAATGAATTCACGGTGTTCTTATTTCAATTTCCAGGAGTGTATATAGAATGCTTTCAAAATTTTATTGTGTTTCATATTTAGTTTATATGAAGGACTACTTTTGTAGTTGACAATAGGTCGTATAGATTTCTCTTTTTTTATGCAGTTTAATCTGTGATCTTAATTTAGGTATTTGGGGCTTCATATTTTTCATTATATTCTTTTCTTCAGGGGTCAAGAGGTGAATATCTTCATCGACTAATTTCTTGATCTTTATCTGGAACTTTGGAGTGGGGTCTTTAGTTACTTCGACAATCCCATTTTCATTAAAAAATGGGGGTGTTTTAAATATATAATCGTCTTCTTTAATAATAACAGGGGTATTTCCTTTATCAGCCTTCACTACAATTGCTTTCTCTGCTAGTAGTTTATTATTGATATTTTTAAGTGTTTTATCTTCAGTTTTTCTATACAGTTTATTTTTCTCTTTTAGGATTAAATCTTTCGTTTTTAGGGTTATCTTACATGCTTTGGATTTATTTATTTTTGATATTTTGCTTGTTGCTATAACATCAGCAATTATATGTTTAACATTCGTATTATTTAGTGGGGGAGTTAGGTTATATTTTGAGCCTTTGTCAAGTAACGACATTTCGGACTTTGTGAACTGGGTATCTGTAAGATTAATTGTCCTTTGATAAAATTGATGTATATTGCTGACGTTTTCTAAAAGCTTATTTTGTTGTTTAGCTACGAGTAAATCAATTTTTCTCTGATGTCTTTGGGTAATCACTTTACATAAAAAGTCTATTTTCTCATCAGTGCTGCTTAGTAAAATAGAAAAAATCAAAGTTGAGACTTCATTACTTAGCAATAAATGCAGACTATACATTTAAAAATTTAAAAGATCTTTTATCTTAAAAGCTTCTCTAATTTCAGATTTAATCCATAAGACGCTACTCTTTAGTTGTACATATGTTACATTACTAGATTTGGATTGGATATTGATTATAGCATATTTTGGTATGATATGTTCCATGAGGCAAGTTTTATTAAATTTAATTTTCACACCAAGTTTCATAATTTTGGTTCTAATATTTCTAAACCTTTTGTAATTTCTTATTGCCTGACTAGACAAATTTTGTACAATTTTGGTAAACATTTTTGGAATACAGTGATCAATAGATTATTATATTTTGACTAAAGTTCAATCTTGATCACACCATTTATGTTTCAATGACATAGGTAACTGGTTTCGGTTATTTTTACATAACCATCATCAGACCTGTGGATTAATTTTAGGAAATACTAGAAACCAATCTTTAAATAAAATGAAAGTGTCTAATTACGTTAAAATTTAACAAGATAAAATAAAATTATTTATACCCGTGGCTCCCTTAGGATGGTAGGTGGAGCTCTACGCAGCTGCTACGAAGTCAACTGATGGTTATGAGTGCTGAGCACGAGCTTAAATATGCAGAGGCTCCGCCTACTTCCTGTCACATTACTTCACAACTGCCAATCAGCGTTCATAATATGACGCTATCGTCAAAGTATAAAAGTAGGAAATACACTAATTACATAAAACTGATTCATTTAAAATGTCTGATTAACAGACAGTATGTGTACAGCTTATTTATATTTTAGATAAAAACAGTAAACTACGATGTGTAAGTCTGTATTCGGCCATCATATAGCATTCAATAATCATGCTGTGGGGACAGTAGAGCAGAATTTACAGGTTCTTCATTATGCAAATAAAGGATTACTTATGAATATCTTAGAAGAAATTGATATATATGCTCATTTGAAAACCAAATCATCAATGCTGGTCAATGAACAATTAGATTTTCACGAAAAATATTTTTACGACATTTTTGACGAAAATTTTATAATAAAAGCACCTACTCTTTTGTTTTAAAATATAAGACTAGTTATACCCATGGCAAAAGTATGTATGTAAAATATGCTGTACAACATATAAAAATTTTATTAAATTGACATTAATTATTATAAAAACTATTAGATCAATCAGTTCTAAAAATTTAATCAGCAGTCTCATCAGTTATTCAGACATACATAATGTGGAATGTACTCTTGGCTGGTACCCTACTGCTATAAAGAATATTGCTATGAAAACTACAGTTAAAGTAAGACGATTCTGCAACATCCAAGAAAGATGCAATTGTGATGTAGGTGACTCGGTATAATCGATATATACCACAACTCCAAGGATTTTCATATCTTTGATGTAACTGACACTGTAATAGTATCAAGGTTACCCATAGAGGGTACAACTATTACACATCGTAGTTTACTGTTTTTATCTAAAATATAAATAATCTGTACACATTCTAACTATTGTTAATCAGACATTTTAAATGAATCAATTTTATGTTATTAGTGTATTTACTACTTTTATACTTTGACGATAGCGTCATCCCGGAGCCTCCGCATATTTAAGCTCGTGCTCAGCACTCATAACCATCAGTTGACTTCGTAGCAGCTGAGGAGAGTTCCGCCTACCATCCTAAGGGAGCCATGGTTATAATTAATTTTATTTTATCTTGTTAGATTTTAACGTCATTAGACACATTCATTTTCTTTAAAGGTTGGTGTCTAGTATTTCCTAAAATTAATTAATCCACAGGTCTGATGATGGTTATGTAAAAATAACCGAAAACTGGTTACCTACGTCATTGAAACATAAATGGTGTGATCAAGACTGAACTTTAGTAAAAAAAAAACCTACAGTAGTTTTAGTACATAGGTGCAGCTGAGAGCAAGTGGCGATTGAGATATGTACGCCCTGACAATGTCGGAGCAGCAGTATATTATTTTGTTTGCTTCGTGCGGCGATGTAACTTGCAGCTGGCGAGATGTGTGCGACGGAGGTGAGACGTGGAGGCGGCACCTATCAATCGATTGCGGCCAAGAAAGAAGTGCAAAAATCTCATGCTCTGGTTGCGAGGCAGATGCATCGCTATTTACTCTCTACCAGAGCACTGAAATCTCAGTAGAGTTCAGAGTGTGATACACCCATTCGCTGGTTACACCAAGGACCAATTTGGCTCACTTATACAACAGAGTGCACTAGGGTACCAAACGTCAAGAACGGCATTCTAAAAACGAATAAGTTGGCGAACGAGTAGTCCAAGACACACTGTCGGTACAGTAAGAACTTCACCACAGGTTCCCCAGTCTAAACTACTCGCAAGTGATGTCAGTCTAAGAACAGGTCCCAAGTACCAACCACACATGCCAGAGCCTCGGCCAGAAGACTTACCAGACCAAAGTCCAGCACCCGAGTGCCTCACAACTCTTCCGAAAAAAAAAATCCGTTTTCCTGCAAAGTATACCGACACCACCTCCATGCCGTCTTGAGCCAATGACAGGGCTCTAGAGGCGCCAAATCTCCCCTCTACACGACAGAAAAAACTCATGTCGAACCAGGGCAAGAGTTAAGAAACCTGCATCTCTGGAAGAAACAAAAAAAAAAAAAAACAACGCCAATTATTGGCTTCTTTAAGTTTTTGCAGAGGTGTAATATAGATTCTCCAAACGTTTCTCAGACACTGCAGTTTCTTATACAACTGAGGTGGCTGATGGAAATGGTTCACAGGCTTATTTTCAGTATTGGCAGAAGATATGAGAACTTGTGAATTTTTATTACGAGTGGCTCTATACACAATGCCTGGTTTACAATCCCACATTGTAGACGCGTTCCTTCAGTCTATCGCCCCCAAGCCCAGCCTTCCACTGGCGCCACTGCAGGTAGCTCGCCATTGTCCTGCTGGAGACCTATCTTGAGGTGGGGATGCCCTGTCTGACCTGTACAACTGTGGACCTGTCCGGCAAAACTTACCGCTAATTCCTTTCAACTCCCAACATGTCGCTTCTATGAGCTAAGAACCATAAAAATACCTCATGCTTTTAGCGCCCTACCAGGCTCCATCAACGTGTGTTCAGGCCATGAACTTATTACAGTCTCACTCAAGGTGCGTCAGTTTATAATAAAATCATTAATGATTTTCTGTATGCAGAAAATAGGTGAGAGAGTAGCTTTTCCTATCTCACAGTTAATTACAGTGGGCACAGAGACATTAAAACCTTCTTCGCATGCACCATACATGAATGGAACGAGAAAAAGCCCAAGTAAATTGTGCACAGTGGGATGTACCCTTAGCCGTGCATTTCACTGTGGTTTACATAGATATAGTTGTAGGTGGAGCGCTTCTAGAACGAGATGTTTAGAAAGTGTTGGTTTTATAGCGTGATAAAAGCGAGTATTATTCTAGGGAAATTTCTACAGAATACTGAGGGAGAGAGGATACTGAGATGTAGTCCTATTACTTCGGCAACTGATACGGGAAATTTTGTGGCAGGTCACACAGCACTTTGGTCATCTGTATAAATGATCACTACTAGTCTGTGACACTGCTGTTGAACATCTGGTCTAGTCTGACTACTCCAAAGCCTCATGTAATACCCAGTTCCCAGACATGCTTCCATGTCATCCACACAGGTGTGAATGTCGAGTATTACATGATTCACAAATTTCTTGATAAAGGAACTCACGTAGGTGGTTGAGTGCATGTGTACCTGTCAATGTGTGGTTTGTCTCTGTACAATAACTAACAGGCAATCTAATCACAGACTTTTATAAATACACCACATCGTCATATTTTTTTCGATACCCATCACTTGCTTTGTCTTCATTGACTTCTTCCATCCAGTTTGATTAAATTTTGTTACCTGGAGAGCTAGTCTTCGTCGGCTCATTCCTTCGAGGAGTTCCATCCAGTTTCACTCGTTCTCTTGAATTTTACTGGGGATCTTGAATGTATTCAGTTCTTCCCTAACTTCCGAAATTGGAAATCTATGAACTCTTGTGCATCCATTCATTACTCATAGAAAGCCCATCTCAGCTGCTTACCTGCGACTC
The DNA here is from genome assembly GCF_021461385.2 of Schistocerca piceifrons. Taxonomy (NCBI): domain Eukaryota; kingdom Metazoa; phylum Arthropoda; class Insecta; order Orthoptera; family Acrididae; genus Schistocerca; species Schistocerca piceifrons. The sequence goes on from NC_060144.1 coordinate 139,892,774, forward strand.
TCTTGGCATTTATTTACAAGCCACGATTAATTTCCGTGAACAAGCATTTGGACCATCACTGTCTTCTAAAATTTCAATCTTGTTTCATTCCTCGATTTATTTTTTAGGTGTTTGTTTGTCGTACAACATATATTCCCAAACTTTATTGATTTCTTCTCTACGCTTTTGTCGTACTCATACATACTTTTCTACATAAATGTTAAACCTGCTCAACTGCTCTATTATTAATCACAATTTTTGTCGGTTCAGACTCTTTCCCTGTAAAAACCATTTTGTCTTCTTTTTCGAAGTCGTCAAATAGCACGCTCCAAAAAGCATAACTAATAATTTTATGCTCTGTTGTAGGCTGTCTTCATTCTCTGAGGGCAATGTGGCTACGTTTTCATGTAAAGGGCAGTTGAAGCTATATTTTCCATTAATCTTAATTCCCCCACTAAAAATCTCATTCCATTTCCGGATTTCATCTTCAAAATAAATGCTAAAACGTTTGGGCTAAATGCTGTAGCATAGTTTGACTCCTTCGTTTGTAGTTATAGGCTTTGTTGGAGTACCATTGATATCCAAAATTGCAGTCATGCGTTTGTATAGATTCCATATATGTTTATTAGGTGCTCTAGATATCCTTTTTTGTTGATAATTCTTCACAGATTTTCTCTGTCAACATTATGGAGTGCCTTGATGAAGTTAATAAATACTGTATGAGGTGCCCTTTAACACTACCTCTATAATTCGGTCATTTGTTTACTTACAAATATTTCATGTGTTGTCGACCTGCCACTTCGAAACCCCATTTTTTTCGCCTAATAACCTCTCATCTATAGTATATAACCGTTTGTTTACTATTCTTGAGTAACTTTTTTGTGGTGTCCAGTAAGTAGCTTCCGTTAGGGTTATCGCAGTTAATGTGATCTACCTTATGAAACAATGGTATTACTTTTGTTTGTGACCATACTTCTGGAATTACTCCATTTCTCAAGTACATGTCATTTCTGAAGTAGTAGTCTCACCTGTAGTATGTTCCTCAGTGCTGTAACAATGCATCGATTACGCCATTCATACCAGCGACTTTTCTGCTACTTGTGGGGCTGAGACCATGCATGTCTCAGTTCATTCATACACGCTATTTTACTTTCATCCTCATCACTTTTTATGGAGAATGCTACTTCGTACAAGAAATTCTTGTAACGTTTTATCCACTTTGCTTATTGGATGTTATTTCACTGAAAAACTTCTTTTTCTGTTGGACTGAACATTTCTGTTGTGTAATAGGTATCATCTTCCCTCTGTGAGGCCGGCCGGAGTGGCCGAGCGGTTCTAGGCGCTACAATCTGGAACCGCACGACCGCTACGGTCGCAGGTTCGAATACTGCCTCGGGCATGGATGTGTGTGATGTCCTTAATTAGTTAGGTTTAAGTAGTTCTAAGTTCTAGGGGACTGATGACCTCAGACGTTAAGTCCGATAGTGCTCAGTGCCATTTGAACCTTCCGTGAGTATCGTCTTCTACGACGCTTTTAAATGTATCCCCAAATTACTGACAACTTCGTTTAATTTCTGGACTTGCTGCCTTTCTCTTTTGTTTGTAAATTTACTGATTCTTCTTTATTGGCTCGGTGAACTAAAGATGAGCGTCTGGGATTGCCTTTAAAACTATATTTAATTCAGGTGTCAAAAAAGATGACCATTTCTTCCTCGTATCTTCTTCACGTCTTCTGTAGCTACTTCAATTGCTTTCTTAGCTCCAGTTCCTATATTTTTAAATTCCATTTTTAACTGTGCGACTGTTCTTTCTGCTGTCTTTGTATCTTTAGGCTGTTCTTTCTGCTCTAGTTCTACATTATGTCTCCTGTGGTACAGATTTGTTATGCTATATTCATTTCGAAGAAAAACTATGCGATTTCTTTCTGTACCCTTCGTTCTGTCAGCTGATAGTCGTTTCTCCATTTGGTGTAAATATCTGTTCGAGATATCTCCAAGAAACGGGCAGAACTTATGTTATAATCCTGGTAAATTCATGTATCCCTTGTCTTACAATTCAGTATTTCATAATGATATTGCTGTCAATAATACACTGACCATATGTACTTACCTTAAGTTCGGAGGACAGTATTTGTTACGTTTAGTTTCTTAAAAACAAAAAGAAATCTGTGCTTCTTCAGTTGTTATTGACGGCGTTTTCTAACATAATTCCCCTACTCTTTGGAGTAACTTTGTTTCCTGTTCTTGTGTTTAAATCAGTCAATACTAATTGTTGCTACACTTGTTAAAAACTGATTCCAGTTTGTCCTATAAATTTATTTTCAGTCAGCAACAGCATAAATTGCAGTGGCACTGAAATTTTGTTTTTGGAGGGGTGTCGCCTTGAGAAAAACAAAATTTTTTGTTTTCCTTTATTTCCCACATATGTTTCGCTGAAGTTACAGCGTCATCAGTTTTCTTTTCTTGTTAATAAAAAAGGAAAAATGCTCTTTATTATTTTTATACATATAAATTTGTGTTTTTAAGACAGTATTCACAAAGTTGGAAAATAGGTGACGTTTTGTATATATATATCCTATCTGTATAAGAGAAAGCAGTAGAGGAAATAGAAGAAAAAATTGGCGTAGGAATTAAAGTCCAGGGAGAAGAAATAAAAACCTTAAGGTTTGCCAATGACGTTGAAATTCTGTTAGCGACAGCAAGAGTCAGAAGAGCAGTAGAACGGAATAGAAGATATAAAATGAACATCAATAAAAGCAAAACGAGGGTAATGGAATGTAGTCGAATTAAATCAGGTGACGCTGAAAGTATTAGATAAGGAAATGAGACACTTAATGTAGTTGACGAGTTTTGGCATTTGGAAAGTGAAGTAACTGATGACAGTCAGAGTAGGTAGGATATAAAAGTAGACTGGCGGGACTGAAAGAAAAGCATTTCCTAAAAAGAAAAATTTGTTAACATCGAGTACACATTTAAGTGTCGGGAAGTTTTTTCTGAATGTATTTATATGGAGTAGCAATGTATGGAAGTGAAACACGGACGATACACAGTTTAGACAAGAAAAAAAGCTTTTGAGGTGTGGTGCTACAGGAGACTGCTAAAGATTAGATGGGTAGATCACGTAACTAGTGACAAGATACTGAACGGAACTGGGGAGAAGAGAAATTTGTGGTACATCCTGACTACAAGAAGGGATCAGTTCGTAGGGCACATTCTAAGGCGTCAAGGGATCACCAATTTAGGAAGGGAAGCATGGGAGGAGGGGGGGGGGGGGCTAAAAATTGTAGAGAAAGACCAAGAGATGAATACAGTAAGCAGATTCAGAAGGATGTAGGTTATAGTAGTTAGTCGGAGACGAAAACGCTTGTGCAGGATAGAGTAGCATGGTGAACAGCAACAAATCAGTCTTTGTACTAATACCACAACAATATATAACGTTATTCCCACATGCTGCGGTTTTCATGGATTTTTCTGTTTTTGTAACGCTTTTTGTCTTTAACGTTTTGTTATCCTCGCTCAACCATGGAACTTTATCTGGAAAAGTCCTTTATTTCGAAATTTTACCAATGGGAATTTTATGATTTGCCTCGACATTAACTAATTCTGTGTGGGAACTTTTGTGTGTGTGTTTTTGTAATATTTTTCACTTTTCTGGTTTCTCCACGTGGCGCAGAAGGGACCCATGATGGACATCTTGGAAAATTTAGAGATCTTCCTGCACAGTAAACAGGATAGAACGGCAACTCTTAATGAGCAAATAGTAAACTGTTACAATATTTATTTTGAAATCTTCGCAAATATTTTTAGTTCATGACGATACTGTTTATCCTTCTCAGCTATATTAATGTTGTATGACGATGTATATACATACTAATTTTTTAATATAGTGTAAATAATTTTATAATGAAGACCTACAAAGTTTAAAGTTTTCCTTTTTATATATGTCCTAAAACATTAATATATAATTCAGAACCAATTTTGTGGATGAGTAACCATAATACAACAACTTACGTGGTTTAGCGGCAGTATGATGAAGGGAGGATTGTGGTGCACCGCTTCTACGATATCGAATGCCGAGCTGCAGGAGATGACAGGTACGAAGAGGCTATTTGACGACCGAATCCTAGCCAAATAGGCTAAGGGGCACTTGATATACTTTTTTTTTAATATGTTAATTTTATAACGGAGAACACACTGATTTTGAAGTGTTTTACTAATTACTAGGAACAACTTTCATGGATAGCAGCCAGAACACACCACGACAACGCATGCTGTGCAAAGATAACGCCGCAGCAGAAGACCACATGGATTGACAACCACATGGCGGAAGAATGGTTATGGTACGCCACTACCATAACAACGAACGCCACGTGAAGATAGTATTATGGCAGACGACTTATACGAATCGGGTACCATGACGACAGCGTCACAACCACACAGGCTAGAGGGCGCTTGATATATACTATCGCCATGGCAACGGCGTCCCTACCACAAAAGCTAGAGGGCCCTGCTCTATCCACAAATGACGTGAAAATGAATGGGACAACAGTTAACTGAATTTTAATTAATTGTAAATTTTCTTATTTATTATGTTTTACATTACAACTGAAACAAGCTTTAAAATTTACGATTTCTTGCTTAAACATGTAACTACCGTTGGTCACCGTGGAGGGCGTTACCGTCTTCCCACATGTTGTTGGCGGTTATTTAATCTCATGCAGAGAGCCAACCATGCATAGTTACCAACCGAGTACAGGCAGGGTGACGCCTCCAGCGAGCGACCAAATAGGTATAAAAATCAGTTTATTTATGTACCTTTGACTAATTGCTTGTAGATTACGTACATAATTACTTATTAATATTATAACTTTACAGTGAAAATTGTACTGAAGATGACCCCATCGCGGGTTGAAACCGGTTGGCGGCAAAATAAATAATGCGATTGTGACTGTCATTTTGAATAATTGATTATAAGTAAATTAATCACTGTTATCTCCACCCAACTATGTTGTCTAAAAATTTGCTACAATCACAGCCATTAAAGTCGTCTACAAGTATCAGATACACTTAATAGGTACATGAAATATATTCGCTGTTGCGAACACGGACAGCCACCAGCTGTATACGGAAATGACGAGAGTAAAAATTTGTGCCGGACCAGGACTTCCCGCATTACACGAGCGTCTGATTTATCACTTTGGCTGTTTGTGCGCGACTCACGGCCAAACCCAAATTTCCACATGTCTCGATCGTGTGTTACGACCTGTATACGTATTATGTAATTCCCATAAGGTGAAGGAGATTTTAATTGAACTTCGCTGCCAGGTATCGGCGGATAAATAAGGCGTATACATGCCTTGTCCTTGTCAACAACTCAGGCATTGCCATATCGTATTTATCTGCCGATGCCAGACAGCGGCTTTCAATTAAACGGCCCTCCCCTGTATTTGATTTACATAGTTTTTGTACGAGTACTAGTTGTGAGGCAGGAACAACGACATACGGAAATCTGGATTTGGTCGTGAGCCGTGTACGGCTAACCAACGCGAATGAGGCGGCAGCTCGCGCAAAGCAGGAAATCCGATTTGAGTCCCGGTTCGACACACATTTACATTGCATCGAGTTTCTCGACAACACAGGCGCTGCAATATCAAATCGAACTTAACACACTTCGCGAAGGAAAGGTTTCGGCCAGCCGTAGTAAAGTTAGCTTTGAAAAGCGCGCCCAGCGCGTAGCGTGAGACAGTCGCCCTCAGTTTTCTGGCGGTGGCACCGTTGTCGCAATTGAAGGCTTCGGTGTCTACCTCTAGCGGGAAAGGGGTAAAGTGGGCTTTTCGCGTGGGTTTCAGGAGTGGCTGTATGGGCTCTCGTAGAGAGTTGGCAGTCGGGGCATCAAGAAGCGACCTCTCTGCCGGTGCTAGATGGACAACACACATACCGCGGCATCAGCGTAAGCGACGCGAGCAGCGGCTCCGTGGTATGGGGCGTTAACTGCTCGCCGCGGAATGAATCTTCCTGATCGTGGGTTTGTGAGGGGCCTAATTGCAGTTCGGACGTATGCTGTCGACCGGCAAGGAGGTTCTGAAAATCGACGCTCCTTCCTGCGTCCGTTGAAACGGATGGTAGCGGGCGGCTCGACAGAGTATTTGAAGGTGCTGCGTTGGTTCAGTCCTGGAAGTCGTATTGATTGTTAACCGATTTTATGAAGTTTAATTGAATTCAATTTACTTATTCTTGTCCATTATACCAGCCGTATATTTTTGGGGTTTCCCACCATTCATTCTCGTCTTCCCACCCGCGGGAAGGTGGTAATATTAGAAAGGGTGGTCCATTTGTCCCCTTCTGAAGACGAAAGGGGGGCGGGGGGAGTCAGAGTAAATCTGTGGTTCGGATTGCTTCTTTCCCCTCCCAGCTTACATATGGGGTATTCGACTGTTAGCCTCTGCCATGGCTGTGAAAGTCTAAAGCACTAATGGCTGTACTGTTTAAAATGCAAGGCAGTAAGACCTGATCCATTCGCTTGCCTGCTATAACTAGTATTATTAGACTCACGTGTAAAAGGTAGTCTAAGAAAGAAGAAAAACTCATTTTGGCTCGTGGTAAGAAGTAGTCAATTGCATAACGAATTCCTGCTCATCTGGAAGCTGTAACTTACGTAAATTTGTGTTTATGTATATTTGGCTATAATCAAGCAAGGTTGTTAATGTACGCCGTAGTGGATTTTTTATATCGTTTCTAGTCAGGAAAAACTGTTGTGTGTTTTCCAATTCAATACATTTTCATGCTTTTACTCATCGTGCTTATGTGTTTTATAAAGGTAGTTGGCTATTAGTCTGTTTTCTTGCCATGCAACAGTTTGCCATTTCATTACGGGTAGAAATTGTTGCCTTGAAAGGAGAATGTTGTAAAAGTTCGCAAGTCATACCTTGCAAGCGTGTGTGTTTGCCGTAAGTTAAGTGGCAAAAATTTGTAAAATTTGTTTTTTTTATATATTTTGGAAATGTTAATGCTGTTAACTGTGAGTGTCGTCCACCCGCCCATCCCCCCCCCCCCCCCCCCCCTTGTGCATCACTCATGCGTTTTGGTTTTTCTATTTTGAGAACTTTTATAAACAGGATTGTCTTTACCTGTTGCAGGGCGGCTGTTGTAACCAAATGGGAAATTTGTCTGCCCAAAAGTGAAGTCATATATCATATATTCAAATTGTATGCATTTATTAATGGAGTGAAATTTACGTGTAATTTAGCTGAGCTTGAAATATTATGCAGCGTCGCGTTGTATACGTTAAATTGCTTGCTTGTACTTGCCTTTTACTGGCGTGGAATTTTTTATATAATTTAATAATTTAAAAGTCCTTTCCTATCGTAAATTGTGACTTCTTCGTTAAATGATTGTTGTTTTTTTTAAAAAAAAATATCTTAAAGTCTTGCACCAAATTTGAATAGAGAGTGTTACTAAAAATTGTGTGTAATTTCACCATTTATTCCTTGGCACCTGCTTCAACTTTATATTTTGTGTATTAATTGTGATTAATAACCTTTGCTGAACCAGTAGTAATTTTACGGTTCATTCAGTATGGGGGAATGATACGAAAAACGTTCCCAATTAGGCGGCTAGACCTGCCTCCTAGTGCCTCCCAGCCATCCATGCCATACAAATTTACCTTTTTTTATCAAAATTAGACATGATTGTCTTAATGGGAGTTCCGCGATCATTGTTTAAATAAAAATATGGAATTTCAGTTTTGATCGCTATTTTTTATTTTCAATGACCGGTTTCAGGCTAGCTGCCCATCTTCAGATCTGTTAGACAAAGTTAAAAATATAATTAACCAGAGAGATACATTTACTGATAAAAATATCGTAGTTTACAAAAAGAAGAAATTTTGGAATGTATTAAATGCCAACATACCATATATTGCAGTTACAGAGTAACTTGTCACTACAGAATTATCGGTTCACTGTCATAACTAATGTAAATTTTAATCTGTTAAAAGCTTATATCGCAGTTTTGGCGAAACCTGATTGCAAACAGTAAAAAGTGCCCGCTACCTATAAGAATTGTGCAGATGTATTTTTTCACGTTACATATTAGTGACGAATATACTTTTTAATAAAACAATTTTTTTTGAGTGGGCCATGAACCGAAATAATTTACACTAACGTAAAAATTCTTTATATTTTGTTGTTGTTGTTGTGGTCTTCAGTCCTGAGACTGGTTTGATGCAGCTCTCCATGCTACTCTATCCTGTGCAAGCTTTTTCATCTCCCAGTACCTACTGCGACCTACATCCTTCTGAATCTGCTTAGTGTATTCATCTCTTGGTCTCCCTCTACGATTTTTACCCTCCACGCTGCCCTCCAATACTAAATTGGTGATCCCTTGATGCCTCAGAACATGTCCTACCAACCGATCCCTTCTTCTGGTCAAGTTGTGCCACAAACTTCTCTTCTCCCCAATCCTATTCAATACTTCCTCACTAGTTATGTGATCTACCCATCTAATCTTCAGCATTCTTCTGTAGCACCACATTTCGAAAGCTTCTATTCTCTTCTTGTCCAAACTACTTATCGTCCATGTTTCACTTCCATACATGGCTACACTCCATACGAATACTTTCAGAAATGACTTCCTGACACTTAAATCAATACTGGATGTTAACAAATTTCTCTTCTTCAGAAACGCTTTCCTTGCCATTGCCAGCCTACATTTTATATCCTCTCTACTTCGACCATTATCAGTTATTTTGCTCCCCAAATAGCAAAACTCCTTTACTACTTTAAGTGCCTCATTTCCTAATCTAATTCCCTCAGCATCACCCGACTTAGACTACATTCCATTATCCTTGTTTTGCTTTAGTTGATGTTCATCTTATATCCTCCTTTCAAGACACTGTCCATTCCATTCAACTGCTCTTCCAAGTCCTTTGCTGTCTCTGACAGAATTACAATGTCATCGGCGAACCTCAAAGTTTTTATTTCTTCTCCATGAATTTTAATACCTACTCCGAATTTTTCTTTTGTTTCCTTTACTGCTTGCTCAATATACAGATTGAACAACATCGGGGAGAGGCTACAACCCTGTCTTACTCCCTTCCCAACCACTGCTTCCCTTTCATGTCCCTCGACTCTTATTACTGCCATCTGGTTTCTGTACAAATTGTAAATAGCCTTTCGCTCCCTGTATTTTACCCCTGCCACCTTTAGAATTTGAAAGAGAGTATTCCAGTCAACATTGTCAAAAGCTTTCTCTAAGTCTACAAATGCTAGAAACGTAGGTTTGCCTTTCCTTAATCTTTCTTCTAAGATAAGTCGTAAGGTCAGTATTGCCTCACGTGTTCCAACATTTCTACGGAATCCAAACTGATCTTCCCCGAGGTTGGCTTCTACTAGTTTTTCCATTCGCCTGTAAAGAATTCGTGTTAGTATTTTGCAGCTGTGACTTATTAAGCTGATAGTTCGGTAATTTTCACATCTGTCAACACCTGCTTTCTTTTGGATTGGAATTATTATATTCTTCTTGAAGTCTGAGGGTATTTCGCCTGTTTCATACATCTTGCTCACCAGATGGTAGAGTTTTGTCAGGACTGGCTCTCCCACTGGCTCTCTCCAATTCTTTATAAAGAAACTTAAAAATATAATTAAAATGTAGATAATTTTTCGAAAATGTGCGTTTCCTCTTCTTTGTTCTGATTGGTGGTGGAGAGGGTTTCCGTACGTCAGAATTTATACAACGCCACGCCAAGTCCTCTTCCGCTGCGCCCAGATCACCTCGCCGCCAGTACGCTGAGGGCCGTTCCGCTGCAGCTTGTTCTCACTGGAGCGTGCTGTTGCATTCAAGCCTGAAACAGGTCTTTCAAAATCTCATAATAACTTCTGTGCATAAAATCACTTTGCTCATTAAGTAGTAGTCCTGGGTTTTTTCTTTGATTAGCGTCTCTATCTTAACGTGCTGGAAGAGATTGAAATATACGTTGATCAAAGAAAAAAAACCCAGAACTACTACAAAATTTCTTATTTTTGTAAACTACGATATTTTTATCGGTAAATGTATCTCTCTGGTTAATTATATTTTTAATTTTGTCTAACAGATCTGAAGATGGGCAGCTAGCCTGAAACCGGTCATTGAAATTAAAAAATAGCGATCAAAGACTGAAATGCCATATTTTTATACAAATATACTTTACCACATAACATACCCCCCTCTCATCTGGCTAATAGGTTACAGAATGACAGCACGTTACGTGTTGTTGGACTTGGATTTAGTGTTTTTGTACGTAAAATTGATAAAAAAATTTTAAACTTTTCTTACTTGTGGAATAAATAAGCATTGTTGTTCGTAATTGTTCGTTAATAATTGTAGAAGAATATTGTTAATAAGTTGGGCCCCTCCTCTGACCTTGAGCCAGCTTGCCTTGGGCTCTAAAGAAGGAACGACGGGGTCTTTGCACGGAGCAGCCGCAGCCGCAGCCGCAGCCGCAGCGCTTACGCTGGCCTGGCGGTGAACAAATTTGGCGGCGAGCGGCGAGGCCCGGTGGTCCTTTTTACTCCGGAAATGATAAGAGGTAATTCATTGGGGTCGGGCGGCGGCGCGCGCGGCCAGCCCGTCCGTCTCCCACCCCTCCCCTCCCCTTCCCCCTCCATTCAGCCAGAGAGCGATGGTCGCCATTAACATACGTTAGCAAAGAGCGCGCCGCCAGCCGCCAGGGAATGGAAATGAGCCCCCAATAAGGAGCGCCGCCGTACGTCTTGGCGCTGACGACCTGAGGAGAGCTCGTAATTAACTCGTCGGAAACGCATCCATCCAGCTCGCCGGGGGACAGCCGGTGTTGAGACGACGCACGGCGATAACGAGTGGAGTGGGGCTGGGGAAACATTCGACAGCGCGCGTCTGTTTCCATCTGCTGGCAAAAGACCTCAGACGAAACGCCAGCCTGCTGGGACCTGGAACGAGGTAGGCGCTCTAACTCATCCCAAAGGCGTTCTGTTGAGTTCAGAACGGGACTCTGAGCATGCCACTCCATTTCAGGAACGCTATTGTCCACAAACCATTGCCTCACAGATACTATCTCTTGAACGGGTGCTTTCTCTTGCTGATACAATCGTCGTCTCCGAAGGTAGAAGGTATTCATAATTCTGCCATTTAGCATTTTCGTAAGTGGGGCGTTCATGAAATTGACCGAAAATATAAATTTTCAATTTATTTTTTATTTATTTGTAGACGCAACCTTCCTGCCACCCCCACATTTACCGAGCCAAGTCGAGCAGGGGTTAGCACACTGGACTCGCAATTGGGAGGACGATGGTTGAAACCTGTGTACGGCAATCCTGATTTCGGTTTTCCGTGATTTCCCTAAATCAGTTTAGGCTAATGCCGGGATCGTGTCTTTCAAACGGCACGGTCGAATTCCTTCACCATGCTTCCCTTATCCGATGGGACTGACTAACTCACTCTTTGGTTCCGGCCGGCCGGGGTGGCCGAACGGTTCTAGGCGCTAAAGTCTGGAACCACGCGACCGCTACGGTCGCAGGTTCGAATCCTGCCTCGGGCATGGATGTGTGTGATGTCCTTAGGTTAATTAGGTTTAAGTAGTTCTAAGTTCTAGGGGACTGATGACCTCAGATGTTAAGTCCCATAGTGCTCAGAGCCATTTGAACCATTTGTTTGGTCACCTCCTCTCAAGCCAACAAGCAAACAAACCATGCCCACATCTATATCTCTGACGTCGATCTGTTGTAGATTTATTAATTTTTTAATTTTTTTTTGTCATCAGTCTACTGACTGATTTGATGCAGCCCGCCACGAATTCCTTTCCTGTGCCAACCTCTTCATCTCAGAGTAGCACTTGCAACCTATGTCCTCAATTATTTGCTTGACGTATTCCAATCTCTGTCTTTCTCTACAGCTTTTGCCTTCCACAGCTCCCTCTAGTACCATGGAAGTCATTCCCTCACGTCTTAGCAGGTGTCCTATCATCCTGTCCCTTCTCCTTATCAGTGTTTTCCACATATTCCTTTCCTCTCCGATTCTGCATAGAACCTCTTCATTCCTTACCTTATCAGTCCACCTAATTTTCAACATTCGTCTATAGCACCACATCTCAAATGCTTCGATTCTGTTCTGTTCCGGTTTTCCCACAGTCCATGTTTCACTACCATACAATGCTGTACTCCAGACGTACATCCTCAGAAATTTCTTTCTCAAATTAAGGCCGGTATTTGATATTAGCAGACTTCTCTTGGCCAGAAATGCCTTTTTTGCCATAGCGAGTCTGCTTTTGATGTCCTCCTTGCTCCGTCCGTCATTGGTTATCTTACTGCCTAGGTAGCAGAATTCCTTAAATTCATTGACTAGCAATGTCATCAGCGAATCGTATCATTGATATCCTTTCACCTTGTATTTTAATTCCACTCCTGAACCTATCTTTTACTTCCATCATTGCTTCCTCGATGTATAGATTGAAGAGGAGGGGCGAAAGGCTACAGCCTTGTCTTACACCCTACTTAATACGAGTACTTCGTTCTTGATCGTCCACTCTTATTATTCCCTTTGGTTGTTGTACATATTGTATATGACCCGTCTCTCCCTATAGCTTACCCCTACTTTTTTCAGAATCTCGAACAGCTTGCACCATTTTATATTGTCGAACGCTTTTTCCAGGTCGACAAATCCTATGAAAGTGTCTTGATTTTTCTTTAGCCTTGCTTCCATTATTAGCCGTAACGTCAGAATTACCTCTCTCGTTCCTTTACTTTTCCTAAAGCCAAACTGATCGTCACCTAGCGCATTCTCAATTTTCTTTTCCATTCTTCTGTATATTATTCTTGTAAGCAGCTTCGATGCATGAGCTGTTAAGCTGATTGTGCGATAATTCTGGCACTTGTTAGCTCTTGCCGTCTTCGGAATTGTGTGGATGATGCTTTTCCGAAAGTCAGATGGTATGTCGCCAGACTCATATATTCTACACACCAACGTGAATAGTCGTTTTGTTGCCACTTCCACCAATGATTTTAGAAATTCTGATGGAATGTTATCTATCCCTTCCGCCTTATTTGACCGTAAGTCCTCCAAAGCTCTTTTAAATTCCGATTCTAATACTGGATCCCTTATATCTTCTGAATCGACTCCTATTTCTTCTTCTATCTCATCAGAGAAATCTTCGCCCTCATAAAGGCTTTCAGTGTATTCTTTCCACCTATCAACTCTCTCCTCTGCATTTAACAGTGGAATTCCCGTTGCACTCTTAATGTTACCATCTTTGCTTTTAATGTCACCAAAGGTTGTTTTGAGTCTCCTGTATGCTGAGTCTGTCCTTCCGACAATCATATCTTTTTCGATGTCTTCACATTTTTCCTGCAGCCATTTCGTCTTAGCTTCCCTGCACTTCCTATTTATTTCATTCCTCAGCGACTTGTATTTCTGTATTTTTGATTTTCCCGGAAAAATGTTTGTACTTCCTCCTTTCATCAATCAAATGAATTATTTCTTCTGTTACCCATGGTTTATTCGCAGCTACCTTCTATGTACCTATGTTTTCCTTCCCAACTTCTGTGATCGCCCTTTTTAGAGATGTCCGTTCCTCTTCAACTGTACTGCCTACTGCGCTATTCCTTATTGCTGTATCTATAGCGTTAGAGAACTTCAAACGTATGTCGTCATTCCTTAGTACTTCCGTATCCCACTTCCTTGCGTATTGATTCTTCCTGACTAATGTCTTGAACTTCAGCCTACTCTTCATCACTACTATATTGTGATCTGAGTCTACATCTACTCCTGGGTACGCCTTACAATCCAGTATCTGATTTCGGAATCTCTGTCTGACCATGATGTAATCTAATTGAAATCTTCCCGTATCTCCCGGCCTTTTCCAAGTGTACCTCCTCCTCTTGTGATTCTTGAACAGGGTATTCGCTATTACTAGCTGAAACTTCTTACAGAACTCAATTAGTATTTCTCCTCTTTCATTCCTCGTCCCAAGCCCATATACTCCTGTAACCTTTTCTTCTACTCCTTCCCATAAAACTGCATTCCAGTCGCCCATGACTATTAGATTTTCGTCCCCCTTTACATACTACATTACCCTTTCAATATCCTCATACACTTTCTCTATCTGTTCATCTTCAGCTTGCGACGTCGGCATATATACCTGAACTATCGTTGTCGGTGTTGGTCTGCTGTCGATTCTGATTAGAACAACCCGGTCACTGAACTGTTCACAGTAGCACACCCTCTGCCCTACCTTCCTATTCATATCGAATCCTACACCTGTTATACCATTTTCTGCTGCTGTTGATATTACCCGATACTCATCTGACCAGAAATCCTTGTCTTCCTTCCACTTCACTTCACTGACCCCTACTATATCTAGATTGAGCCTTTGCATTTCCCTTTTCAGATTTTCTAGTTTTCCTACCACGTTCAAGCTTCTGACATTCCACGCCCCCACTCGTAGAACGTCATCCTTTCGTTGATTATTCAATCTTTTTCTCATGATAACCTCCCCCTTGGCAGTCCCCTCCCGGAGATCGGAATGGGGGACTATTCCGGAATCTTTTGCCAATGGAGAGATAATCATGACACTTCTTCAATTACAGGCCACATGTCCTGTGGATACACGCTACGTGTCTTTAATGCAGTGGTTTCCATTGCCTTCTGCATCCTCATGTCGTTGATCATTGCTGATTCTTCCGCCTTTAGGGACAATTTCCCAGCCCTAGGACAAGAGAGTGCCCTGAACCTCTATCTGCTCCTCCGCCCTCTTTGACAGGGCCGTTGGCAGAATGAGGCTGACTTCTTATGCCGGAAGTCCTCGGCCACCATTGCTGATTATTTATCAAAATTTAGGCAGTGGCGGGGATCTAACCAGGGACCGACGATGTTTTGTTATGAATCAAAGACGATACCCCTATAACATGTTTTTTGCTCGCGTATCATGTCATTTCTGGAAACCCAGAATCTGCTCCTTAGGAATCAATATGGATTCCGGAAACAGCGATCGTGTGAGATCCAACTCGCTTTATTTGTTCATGAGATACAGGCTCCCAGGTAGAGGCCATTTTCCTTGACTTCCGGAAGGCGTTCGATACAGTTCCGCACTGTCGCCTGATAAACAAAGTGAGAGTCTACAGAATATCAGACCAGCTGTGTGGCTGGATTGAAGAGTTTTTAGCAAACAGAACACGGCATGTTGTCTTCAATGGAGAGACGTCTACACACGTTAAAGTAACCTCTGGCGTGCCCCAGGGGAGTGTTACGGGACCATTGCTTTTCACAATATATATAAATGACCTAATAGACAGTGTCGGAAGTTCCATGCGGCTTTTCGCGGTTGATACTGTAGTATACAGACGAGTTGCAGCATTAGAAAATTGCAGCGAAATGCAGGAAGATCTGCAGCGGATGGGCACTTGGTGCAGGGAGTGGCAACTGACCCTTAACATAGACAAATGTAATGTATTGCGAATACATAGAAGGAAGGATCCTTTACTGTATGATTATATGATAGCGGAACAAACACTGGTAGCAGTTACTTCTGTAAAATATCTGAGAGTATGCGTGCGGAACCGTTTGAAGTGGAATGATCATATACAGTTAATTGTTGGTAAGGCGGGTGCCACCTTGAGATTCATTGCGAGAGTCCTTAGAAAATGTAGTACATCAACAAAGGAGGTGGCTTACAATACACTCGTGCGACCTACACTTGAGTATTGCTCATCGGTGTGGGATCCGAACCAAGTCGGGTTGAGAAAGGAGATAGAGAAGATCCAAAGAAGAGCGGCGCGTTTCGTCACAGGGTTGTTTGGTAAGCGTGATAGCGTTACGGAGATGTTTAGCAAACTCAAGTGGCAGACTCTGCAAGAGAGGCGCTCTGAATTGTGGTGTAGCTTGCTGTCCAGGTTTCGAGACGGTGCGTTTCTGGATGAGGAATCGAATATATTGCTTCCCCCTACTTATACATCCCGTGGAGATCACGAATGTAAAATTAGAGAGATTCGAGCGCGCACGGAGGCTTTCCGGCAGTCGTTTCCGCGAACCATACGCGACTGAAACAGGAATGTGAGGTAATGACAGTGGCACGTAAAGTGCCCTCTGCCACTCACCGTTGGGTGGCTTTCGGAGTATAAATGTAGATGTAGATGTAGATGAAGCGAAATTACAATACTAGCTCGTTGAACAACGATTCCTTGGATTAGTTTCAAGCAAGCTGGCAAGGGATACCTCTAGAAGGTAGTGATATATTCTCTTCATTTCACGGCAAAACTCAGAATCTAGATGAGTCTGTAAATTCATTCGTTTGGAAATGATACCCTAAAACCACATTTTCATCTGCTACAGTTGTCATAATTGGAACTTACGACGCAGTTTTTATATTTATAGCCGCTCTCTGCAGCTGAGAAGTCGTTTGAAGACCTATTAAAGGAAACAAGGTAGAAAACAAGAAACCAGACAAGCAGCCATGAAGAAAAGAGAATCCTGAATAAAGATCTTGGGCCTTCTGAAGAAGTCACATAAGAAAAAAAGTTTGGTTCCACTTTAAATTGCATTTCCTGAAAATATTGTTTTTTAAAGTTTATATACCCTTTTCTCAGAATCTAAGAACGTTAGAATTATGAAAGTAGGTACAATTATTTCTATAAACCCAATGAACGTTATCTCCAGACGTAATTGTTAAATGCAGAGTGTAAGCTGAGACATGCGGCTAAGTGCTTGCAATTTTGTATGAATTGTATATTACACTTACAGACTTATAATTAAAGACTTATTGCGAGTCTCCTATTCTATGTAATCAAGAAACCTCATGAGAGAAGATCACTATATGCAGAGAGATTAAACAGAGAGAGTTTTGTAGAATTCCGTTCAATAGTTTCTGAGAAATCAGATGTTTAAATTCATTAAAAAAGTTAAATATATGTGTGATCCTAGGAACTTAACAGCAAATGTGTTAATTTCATGTAAACCATGGTACAAAATTTCATATCTGTACCAAAGTGTCTGTTTGGTGCATCTTTTAAATACACTACTGGCCATTACAATTGTTCCACCACTAAGACGACGTCCTACAGATGCGAAATTTAACCGACAGGAGGAAGATGCTGAGATTAGCCTCTCAGAGCATTCACACAAGGTTGGCGACACCTACAACGTGCTGACATGAGGAAACTTTCCAACCAATTTCTCACACACAAACAGCAGTTGACCGGCGTTGCCTGGCCAAACGTTGTTGTGATGTCTCGTGTAGGAAGGAGAAATGCGTACCATCACGTTTCCAACTTTGATAAAGGTCGAATTGTAGCCTATCGCGATTGCGGTTGATCGTATCGCGACACTGCTGCTCGCGTTGGTCGAGTTCCAATGACTGTTAGCAGTATATGGGATCGGTGGGTTCAGGAGGGTAATACGGAACGCCATGCCGGATCCCAACGGCTTCGTATCACTAGCAGTCGAAATGACAGGCATCTTATCCGCATGGCTGTAACGGATCGTGCAGCCACGTCTCGCTCCCTGAGTCAACAGATGGGGACGTTTGCAAGACAACAACCATCTGCACGAACAGTTCTACGACGTTTGCAGCAGCATGGACTATCAGCTCGGAGACCATGGCTGCGGTTACCCTTGACGCTGCATCACAGACAGGAGCAACTGCGATGGTGTACTCAACGACGAACCTGGGTGCACGAATGGCAAAACGTCATTTTTTCGGATGAATCCAGTTTCTGTTTATAGCATCATGATGGTCGCATCCGTGTTTGGCGACATTGCGGTGAATGCACATTGGAAGCGTGTATTCGTCATCGCCATATTGGCGTATCACCCGGCGTGATGGTATGGGGTGCCATTGGTTACACGTCTCGGTCACCTCTTGTTCGCACTGACGGCACTTTGAACAGTGGACATTTCAGATGTGTTACGACCCGTGGCTCTACCCTTCATTCGTACCTGCTAAACCCTACATTTCAGCAGGATAATGCACGACCGCATGTTGCAGGTCCTGTACGGGCCTTTCTGGACACAGAAAATGTTCGACGGCTATCCTGGCCAGCACATTCTACAGATCTCTCACCAATTGAAAACGTCTGGTCAATGGTGGCCAAGCAACTGGCTCATCACAATACGCCAGTGACTGCTCTTGATGAACTGTGGTATCGTGTTGAAGCTGCATGGATAGCTGTACCTGTACACGCCATCCAAGCTCTGTTTGACTAAATGCCCAGGCGTATGAAGGCCATTATTACAGCCAGAGGTGGTTGTTCTGGGTACTGATTTCTCAGGATCTATGCACCCAAATTGCGTGAAAATGTAATCACGTGTCCAATGAATACCCGCTTATCGCCTGCATTTCTTTTTGGTGTAGCAATTTTAATGTCCAGTAGTGTAGTATGTGTTTTCTTCAACGTCTCCCACTTAGCGGAGTAAAGAGAGTACATTATAACCACAAACACCACCCCCACACCCTAGTTAAAGCTCCTCCGTACTTCCGTACTGCAAATGATTGGCGGGTAACGCTCTCCAGGCATTCGCCAAACCAAACCCTTCCATGTCGCTGCCACTGCTGAGGCCATCAGTCCCCTAGACCTTAGAACTGCTTAAGCCTAACTAATCTAAGGACATCATACACATCCATGCCCGAGGCAGGATTCGAACCTGCGACCGTAGCGGTCGCGCGGTTCCAGACTGTAGCGCCTAGAACCGCTCGGCCACCACGGCCGGCGAACACTACATTATTCGTTTTTAGTCACCCACCGTCCAGTGTCGTTGCCCTTTACATCACTTCATGCATGACAGACCACAGAAATGTGTGGCTTATGAGTAGCTGCTCGGCCGTATACCCCATTCATTTTAGCTGTCCACGCGTTGCCATTCTACTAGTGGGATTGCTGGTCGTACTTTGGAACGCACGAGTCATTCTTTCCGACCATTTCACGTGATTTCTTACAACTAGACTCCACAATACTCGATTGCCACTGTTCCTCAGTACATGAGGTTCGCCTTGTCTTGGTCTACCTGTTGCTGTTCCTTCGCGTTTCCAATTGACAATTATAACACCAGCAGTCGACTTGGGCAGCATTACAAGGGTTAGAATGTTCATCATGGGTTTCTTATTCAGGTGACGCCCAATGACTGTTTCGCGTTGTAAGTCACCGACCGATCCTGTATACTCTTACTACTTAGCTACTGACAACACAACAGTCACCGCCTCCTCTTATACAGGCGGCTCCGCCTCTCGTAACAAATGGTTGCAATGCTGCACTGCGTGGGGGCTTCCGGATACGTTTAATGAGGCACTGTACCAGGTGTAGAAGTATGAAAGCCGAATTTCCCTACAGATGATGTTAGTCGTCAGTGTATGGCCCGTGAGACCGCGTCTGCAGCGCCATCTGCTACCTGTAATGGGTGACGATGAATGTCGACGCACAGTAATCAAAATTCAAGTATCTTTTTCAAGCCCGTAAACATGCCGACTTTTTTGCCTACGAACTACGATTTGCGAGCAGCATTGGTTTTCTGTTATCATTCGAAGGAAACAACTAAGAATCGCATTGAATGTTTGTCGAAGCTTTCGGAGAACATGCTCTTGTGAAAACACAGTGTTTCGAGTGGTTAAAAAATTTCAAAAGTGGTAATTTTGACGTGAGAGACGACGAGTGCGGGAAACCACCGAACAATTTCGAAGACAACGAATTGCAGGCGTTACTGGATGAAGATGATACTCAAACACATCAGGAACTCGCAGAACAGTTCGACGAGACGCAGAAAGCCGTTTCTCTTTGCTAATAAGCTATGGGAAATGTTCAGAAACTGGGAAAATGAATTCCGCATAAACTGAGTTAAAGACAGCAAGCAAATCGAAAGACCACTTGTGAAATGCTGCTCGACAGATGCAAAGAAAGTCGTGACTCCATCGAATAGTGACAGATGATGAAAAATGCATATAATTTGAGACTCATAAGCGTCGCAAATCAGGGGTGAATCCAGGCCAACCATTCATGACGCTAGAAAAGACCGGAATATGGAAAAAGGGAACACGAAGTCATATTGCTCCATGGTAACGCCACATCACACAGAAAAATGAGTCAGGGAAAAGATCGAGGCGTTCAGTTGGAAAATACTAGGACATGCAGCTTATTCTCCGCGAATCATCTGTTAGCATCACTGGGACACGCTCTCGCTGAACAACGCGTCAGTTCGTATGAAAGTGCCGCGCGGCGGAGCCGAGCGGTCTAGGGTTGCCTTGTCCCGGGCCGCGTGGCTTCCCCCGTCGGAGGTTCGAGTCCTCCCTCGGGCATGGGTGTGTGTGTCGTCCTTAGTGTAAGGTTCTTGAAATTAGATTAAGTAGTTCGTAAGCTTAGGGACCGATGACCTTAGCAGTTCCGTCCCATAAAACCCTACCACAAATTTCCATTTTCGTATGAAAATGAACGAAAATGGCTCGCTGAATGACTCGCTTCAAAAGAACCGGCTTTTTTTTTTTTGTGAACCATGCCCAACTCTCTTGTGGTTCCCTTTTTAGGCACTCCACGTCGACGTCTGCTCGTAGATACGTATCGTCGGTAGGTTGTCCGGTTTTCCTTCCCGACGTGACAGCGACGACTCTCCGATGCTGCGAGTCTTGTAAATATCGCTTTTATTTAGTAATTTGCCCGGCTAAAACTCTCCCCTTTTATCATTGAGACAGCCTGCGCCACCTTTCGGAGGGAGTGGGGACGTCAGAGAGTCACAAAATTTCATATTAAGCAATCCATGAAACACGTAAACGTTCACTTCAGTTAGCGTGTTACTTAATGCCTACGCTTTCCGCTAGATGGTGCTGACTTACTGCTGAATAGCTTTGGTCCCGTAAGACCTTCAGATTAGATTAGATCAGATTAGATTAGATTAATACTGGTTCCATGGATCATGAATACGATATTTCGTAATGATATGGAACGAGTCAAATTTTACAATACATGACATAATTAAGTTAATTTAACAACATAACTAAGTTAATCTAACAACCTTTTTATTTTTTAATTTTCTTAATAAATTTTTTTTCCTTGTTTCTTCATTTATATCTAAAAATTCCTCTATGGGGTAGAAGGAGTTGCCATTCAGAAATTCTTCTAATTTCTTCTTAAATACTTGTTGGTTATCTGTCAGACTTTTGATACTATTTGGTAAGTGACCAAAGACTTTAGTGGCAGTATAATTCACCCCTTTCTGTGCCAAAGTTAGATTTAATCTTGAATAGTGAAGATCATTCTTTCTCCTAGTATTGCAGTTATGCACACTGCTGTTACTTTTGAATTGGGTTTGGTTGTTAATAACAAATTTCATAAGAGATTATATATACTGAGAAGCTACAGTGAATATCTCTAGATCCTTAAATAAATGTCTGCATGATGATCTTGGGTGGTCTCCAGCTGTTATTCTGATTACACGCTTTTGTGCAATAAATACTTTATTCCTCAGTGATGAATTACCCCAAAATATGATGCTATATGCAAGCAATGAGTGAAAATAGGCGTAGTAAGCTAATTTACTAAGATGTTTATCACCAAAATTCGCAATGACCCTTATAGCATAAGTAGCTGAAAAACGTTTCAGCAGATCATCAACGTGTTTCTTCCAATTTAATCTCTCATCAATGGACACACCTAAAAATTTTGAATATTCTACCTTAGCTATCTGCTTCTGATAAAGGTCTATATTTATTAATGGTGTCATTCCATTTGCTGCATGGAACTGTATGTACTGTGTCTTATCAAAATTCAGTGAGAGTCCGTTTACAAGGAACCATTTAGTAATTTTCTGAAAGACATTATTGACAATTTCATCAGTTAATTCTTGTTTGTCAGGTGTGATTACTATACTTGTATCATCAGCAAAGAGAACTAACTTTGCCTCTTCATGAATATAGAATGGCAAGTCTTTAATATATATTAAGAACAACAAAGGACCCAAGACTGACCCTTGTGGAACCCCATTCTTGATAGTTCCCCAGTTTGAGGAATGTGCTGATCTTTGCATATTATGAGAACTGATTATTTCAACTTTCTGAACTCTTCCGGTTTGGTACGAATTAAACCATTTGTGCACTGTCCCACTCATGCCACAATACTTGAGCTTGTCTAGCAGAATTTCATGATTTACACAATCAAAAGCCTTTGAGAGATCACAAAAACTCCCAATGGGTGGTGTTTGGTTATTCAGATCATTCAAAATTTGATTGGTGAAAGCATATATGGCATTTTCTGCTGAAAAACCTTTCTGGAAACCAAACACATTTTGTTAGTACTTCATTTTTACAGATATGTGAAGCTACTCTTGAATACATTACTTTCTCAAAAATTTTGGATAAAGCTGTTAGAAGGGAGATTGGACGGTAATTGTTGACATCAGATCTATCCACTTTTTTTATGCAAAGGTATGACAATAGCATATTTAAGTCTATCAGGGAAAATGCCCTGTTCCAGAGAGCTATTACACAGGTAGCTGAGAATGTTACTTATCTGTTGAGAACAAGCTTTTAGTATTTTGCTGGACATGCCATCAATTCCATGTGAGTTTTTGCTTTTAAGCAAGTTTACTATTATACTAATTTCAGAGAGAGAAGTGGGTGAGATTTCAATTGTATCAAATTGCATAGGTATGGCTTCTTCCATTAACAGCCTAGCATCTTCTAATGAACACCTGGATCCTACTATGTCCACAACATTTGGAAAATGACTATTAAAAATATTTTCAACTTCTGACTTTTTGTTCATAAGGTTTTCATTCAATTTGATGGTAATACTGTCTTCCTGTGCTCTTGGTTGACCTGTTTCTCTTATAATAATATTCCATATTGTTTTAATTATATTATCAGAGTTGCTGATTTCAGACATGATACACATACTTCTGGATTTTTTAATAACTTTTCTTAACATAGCACAGTAGTTTTTATAATGTTTGATAGTTTATGGGTCACTACTCTTTCTTGCTGTCAGATACATTTCCCTTTTCCGGTTACAAGATATTTTTATACCCTTAGTAAGCCATGGTTTGTTACATGGTTTCTTACGAGTATGTTTAACTATTTTCTTGGGGAAGCAGTTTTCAAATGCATTTACAAAAGTGTCATGAAATAAATTATATTTTAAATTGGCATCAGGTTCACGGTACACCTCATCCCAGCCTAACTGCTGGAGGCTTTCCCTGAAATTTGCAATTGTTAAATCGTTGACTGAACGTGCTACTTTGGAGGACTGTTTAGTACTGCTGAATGGAGCTATGTCATATATTGTAACTAGCTGTGCACCATGATCAGAAAGACCATTCTCAACAGGCTGACTATTTATCTGGTTAAACTTATCTTGGTCTATAAAGAAGTTATCTATCAGTGAACTGCTATCCCTTATCACGCGAGTAGGAAAATCAGTAACGGGTCTCAAATTGAAAGAACCGAGTAATACTTCAAGGTCATTTTTCCTATTACCCTCTTTCAGAGAATCTACATTGAAGTCCCCACAAATAATAATTTGCTTCCCCTTGTCTGACAGATAGCACAACAAGGAGTCCAAATTTTTCAGAAATAAATGAAAATTTCCCGATGGGGACCTATATACAGTTACAATTATAAATGTGCCTTTATTTGATTTAATCTCACAGACACATGCTTCTATAGGTTTCTCTACACAAAACTTTTTTGTTTCTATACTTTTTGCACAATGATAACTTTTGACATATATGGCAACTCCTCCTTTCTCCATATTTTCTCTAATTACATGTGCAGAGAGCTTATATCCACTTACATTTACCTTATCCATATCAGTGACAATGTGATGCTCAGACAGGCATAGTATATCTATTTCATCCTCAGCTTCTAAATCTTCTAAACAAACCAGAAGCTCATCTATTTTATTCTTTAAACTCCCACTATTTTGATAAAATATACTTACATTATTTTTAATTATACTCTTATGGGAACCTTTCCTTATTCTAACATTTGCAGTACTCTCCTGTCTGAGTTTTTCATTGTGCTTAGGCCTATTTCCTAGACCAGTGGTCACATGGTGTTCAGAGAGGCAGATAATGTCAACTGGGTTGGGTGACTTTAATTCATCAATGCAATTACCTAGGACTGAGATACAACTTGGTGGAGATAAAATTTCTGGTGATTGGTGAAAATTTATAATTGATAGCTGTGATTGGTGATCCAATGTGCTAGAATTGTGCTGTTTAATTTCTTTCCTAAACTGAAGGTTTGTTTCAATCCTGACCTCTCGTAGAACTTGACATCTTTCTGTCTTACCTATCCTAAAAAAAGGTACTGCTCCAACATCTGTAACCACTGGTGTTTTACTATTCATGGCAGTGCCTCCCCCCCCCCCCCTTATATTTCCTGCTATTATCCCAGCCAGTTTACCCTTCGCTGATTAGTACTAGGTAAATGAAATAAGTACAACACTCTTGGACTTCACTTTCACTCTATATTCAAGGATTAATATGGTGATGGATGATGGTCTATTCAAAAGGTTCCTAGCCTGGAGGATTCTAAATAGTCCGCAAATGCCGATGTGCAAGCGCTCTACGTCCAGATTCGCAACTAACGGCACACGACACTTTCAAAAGTCCACACGTTAATATCTGAATACCAGTACCTCTGAATTCATTCGTATCTGCAGATAATTTGAGTTTCTGTCGTCTATATGTCCGTAAAGTTCCAATCTAGCACTCAAGTCCTAAAATCCCCTTTATACTCCGTTGCTACCAACAGTCAGAGATCGTACACTACATCACTTTTAATCTCCGTAATATTCTAACAGTTTATCGTGAATCTTAACACTATAA
This sequence comes from Schistocerca piceifrons, assembly GCF_021461385.2. NCBI lineage: Eukaryota > Metazoa > Arthropoda > Insecta > Orthoptera > Acrididae > Schistocerca > Schistocerca piceifrons. The sequence continues at coordinate 139,917,559 of NC_060144.1, forward strand.
GGTCCAATCTAATTATTGTCTCCCTGACTGACACGGGATCCCCGACCTTTAACGAAACGATCAAGGAAAAAAGGTGGAAGTAATGACGATCAGGCCTTTTTATCGGTTTTTCATCACAAGAGTTTAACGTCACTGCCGTCTCCACGACGGAGCTTCCGTGGCTTTGCTGTGGTTTGACGTTAAACTACTTGCTGATATACTATAATTTTGATCTGCAATTACCGAACTCTGATTCTACACTATTTTCCCCTCTAAAAATTCTATTCTTAATTTTAAATTATTCTTTCTATAGCTGTTATCACTGTAAACTCAACCGAAGTGTTACACGTGGCATTCTTAGACTGCCACATACGTGGGAGAAATCTAAAAATAGCAATGGAGATTACTTTGAATAAAATATTGTTTATCAGTTTCAAACAACAGGCGTGTAATTTTTGCAACAAAATTCCGGTTTTATTCTTCTATACCTGATACGTACATTGACTTTGTCCCTTTCTCTTTCTAGTTGAACAAATTCCGTCTGATTGAAGTTAGACATGTGACTTTCGAAACCAAATCTTATAGTTGTTTCTTCTTCCATCAAAAGATCCAGGAACACTGATCTTTCCAGAACTGTTCTTTACTTTTGTTTATGTTGTATCCTAGCCAGTAATGCCACCCGAGCCCGCTGCCAAAAGGTTGGCAGCATCAAAGTCCGGACGCCGTCCGCATAAGCAGCGCCAGCGAGACAGCAAATCGCCGCCAGTCTGCGCGCGCCACCGCTGGCTTCTGGCTTCTTAAGCGCTGGAGTCGCGAGCGCTAGGACAGTTCTACAGTATATTCGCCGCTCAGTTGTATACTCGCCACCGAATTGTGTACTTGCTAGTCAGTTGTGTGTTCATCGCAGCAGAGTTGTTGTTTGTCGTCAGCCGACGCTGACCTAGCCGCTCCGACTCGAACTAGACCGATTTCTGTAGACACCGAGTTCACTACTGTGTTACTGTATCTTCATTAATAAAGATAAGTACCGACTTTTATTTAATATGAGTGTTTGGGCTTTCATCTTTCTGTTCACTGTTCCAGCGGACCGGTCGGCCCGCTATTAAAAGTGTGGCGGTGACTTCGTAAGCCATTTCTACAGCCAAGTGTTTGTCGCTACGAACACCGCCACAAAAGTTTACAATCATGATTTCATTTTTTCCAACATTTACGTTCACTCTTCCTTTTTAAAGTGTTCCGCTTAGATAATGGTGTTTTGCTGGAAGTTTGCAATTATAACAACTGCTAAACAGTTCAGACACCGTGCATTAAAGTTTATTAACAGCAAATGGGCTCACGTTCTCGAATCACGTGCTCGCAGCGATTACAAATGCAAAGACGTAAGAAATACAGTGTAAACTATCGTAACTTATGATAAGATAATGCACAGTACAATTGCCATACATCAAAATTGACACGAACTGTTCAAATATTTTTTGATAGTTGTGGGACAGTTAATTGCCCTATGGATGTCCTTAAAAATTTTATGCACATTGCAATGTTGAGGTTCACAAGTTTGTTCAATACTTTGGTAGATTCTTTGTCTTGACGCGTATATATTTCTAACACGTCCACGCACCCGCGAAAATTTCATTGTTGAGAATAAGATACTAATTTAAAATACATTGCAGTTATGAAAAAGCGAGAATGTTTCCCCACAGGCCCCTTGAAGAGATTTTAACAGCTTATGCCGTATTATCACTAGACCATAGCGCAGTCTGAGACAGCAACCCTTCCACGCTGACGGGTCACCCGCTCCCTTCACCCACCCCGTTTCCGTCCGGACGTAATGGCACTCCTGTGTCCGCCGGCTGGGTAGCGTGTTGGCTCCCTAGGGACACCCGCTGTCCTACAGGACGCTAAACACGACTCCTGGGGGACAACAGGCCGGTATGCGACATGTGCTAATTGTCTTCCTGTCAAAACCAGTCTGAGAGCTGTGTAGCGCCAGTTAAATGTATATTTCGTCAGATTAAGTTTGCGTGGCTGTTTGCTCAAGTCGTACTTAACTGCTGTATAACTTGTCATTTTCTTCCGACAGTCAGTTTCTTCTATTTTTGTTGTCGGATAGGAGTTACGTTTTTGGTTATATACATGTAACATGTGACTTAATATTTCCCTCATAACCATTACAAGGACACGACCTTAGGTTGCAGACATTATTTAACGGTAACCAGTTTTTCTGTACGTACACGTAGTTCACAAAACAGATTTTATCGAGATAATGGGTATTTTTCCTCTTGCTTCTGTTATGGTTCGTAAGATACTATGGTCTTTCCAACATATTCTTCTACTCTCTAAGTTGTCGATATCTACATCTTTTTTTCCATTTTAGTCTCAATCGCTGTAACTTTACGCTTTGATTTGTCATTCTTCCCTGTACTATACCTTCTACTACAATTTTTAGTAACGATTCTGGTCGTAATATCTGCCCAAACACTTTATCTGTTCGATTCATTATGTTCTCTATTTTATGTTCCACTTTTTCTCGTTGACTCTTTCCAGGATATCTTTATTTCCTATTCGTTCAATCTACCTGTCATCAAAAGTCTCCAGAAACGCCTCACTTGAAACACGTCTAATCATTTCTTTTCTTCATGCTCCACTTCCACATTTCGTATCCATAGAGAACTTATCTTCAAAAACGTAGCTTTTTATTAGTATTTTTGTGGCGTCAGGTTTTATATTTTTAGGTGTTAGTTTAATTTTATGGCAAGCTTTTGCATTCTGGCATCTCTACTGGTACACGTTACGTGTATAACTCTTCTTTGTTTATTCTAGTTTAGAGATAACAAAATTTGCCCACCTCATCAAAACTTTCATGCTCAGCTTAAACACTAAGCCTTCCGGCAACGCCTGCTTCGCACAACATTAGCCATAGATGAATCGGTCCGAAAAGTTCCCTGACAATTACGGAGGGTTGATGGAGCCGTTCCGCGCGTCCACCTCAACCAATCAGGTAACGCGATTTTGTATCCATCTCCATGGCAACGTCTCAGTGTCGTCGCAGCTCTACAGACAACTGTTTGGTCTTCGCAGCAGAAAGCTTGCAACTTGCCAGGGACCATCTCTCGCCTGCTGCACCGTATGTTTCATTTCGTTTAAATGTATATCACAGCTAGCACTTAGGACACGCTACATTCTAATAAGCATCAGATTCATTTTCTATCCGCTGTCAGCGACTACTCCTCTATCATTGAAAGTACCCCGTTGTTTTTCTGTATATATCAAACAATTCTCACATTGGAGTACCTTTTATTTCTCTCACTTACTCTTCAGTACACAAACTGCACAACTATGAGCGAGCCACAGTAATAACTATGACCAGCCCTATTTCTTTCTGACGTCTTGCATAATTCTATCTGCTGATTGACGCAGATTACACTGCGCAACACAATTAAAGGAACATTTATTTGAAACTTCATAACTGTCTCCAATTGCAATACAAAACTTCGAAATTCTTCTCAAAGGTGCAGACGACGTTCCTCTGCAGTGGTGCAAAAGAGCAGCACCCTGCGATGTCACCTTCTGACTCGGCGACGGTTCAAACTGGAGCTGTTACCACATGCGGAAAACATTCCACACCCAAACTTCCAGATGTCAGACACTCAGATCGGTACCAAACATTGTGTGTCGGCAGAGAATCAACCAAAACATTGATTTAGTTCCTGCTGTATGCAGTCGTTCAGCAGAAGATGCGTGAAAGGTAATTAAAAGTAACACCAGAACTACGGAATATAGGTAAACTGTATCTGTGAGCTCAGAATGTTAAGATCTCTGGTAGCTGAGTTGGCAGAACGTCGGATCGTTGTACTTAAGGTTCGCTTTTCCGCTTCTCATCATGAAGGTGTTACGCATGTGAAAGACTACAATTAATAACTTTTGAATCACTTTCGTTTCCTGTAAATGTAAAACAATGTTACATACAAAACTGTTAGAAGAATGCATTTGTGTACTGTTTATAGTGATGCATAATTCTCACACTGTATGACTGATAGTATTCGTATTGATGTTCAGCAAACACCTTCTGTGGGTGGAGGGAAAAAAAAGTCCCGAGTTCGATAAACCGCGATTTTTTTAACAGATTAAGCGTCAAATTGTTATGTGTGAGATAATTTTTCTGCCATTTAAAAGGACGTTTCAGGGTTTGTAGCAATGTTCTTTTGGCAGTCTCCGTTCGCTTCGTTAGTTGAAAGTAGCAAACCTATAGAGTACATTTGTATAGATATGTGTGGTGTTGTCTATACAAATCTAAGCTTGGGTTTGCTACTTTCAACTGACGAAGCGAAAGCATCCAAAAGAACATTGCTACATACTCCGAAACGTCCTTTTACTCGTCAGAAAAATGTACTCCCGTATAACAATTTCATGTAATCTGTTTAAAAAATTTCACCGCCAGTGGGTTCGAACTCGGAACAGTTGGCATGACGGTCTGACGATCTAACAACTTTTATTTTTTTACGTCTATTCATTTTGTTCTTCATTTTTCGTTGCGTTTGGTCTGGACGGACGTCGCAGGACATCTGTTGAAGTTGATCGTTGATTCCATTAGTAAGTTTTTTTGGTTAGTGAGGACAGCCAGCCCTCTGACCGAACACGCTCAGCTACTGTGCCGGCTACAGCATCTTCACATTCAGCGCTCACAGATATCATTTACCTATATTCCGTAGTTTTGGCGTCACTTTTAATTACCTTTTACGCATCTTCTACTGAACGGCAGGACACAGCACAAACTATATCGGTGTTTTGTTTGATACTCTACCGACACACAACCTTTGGTACCGATCTGAGTGTCTGAAATCTGGAGGTTTGGGTGGCAGAGATGAGGTACAACGTCGTCGATTTGGCACAAAATTTTACTACAATTCTGCCCAGTGACACTGTGGATGAGTCACAAATGGGAAGATCGTCACACACCCTCGCATCTACATTCCACACCTTCATTCGACCCCTCTGCGATGGAGTTGAGAAGTACGAGACCCATTACTGAAATCACGCGGTTTTCATGCGAAAGAATTCAGACACACTGCCGCTCAGAACTGACACGAAAAGGAATCAGGAGGTGGACTAAGCAACGTAATTTCAACAAGGCTATTGTTGAACTGGCGGATCTTATAGGTAACTTTGTCATTTTATACAAGCATGTCTCATTGTTGCGCCAGCATGTAATCAGGCCACAGAAGGGAGGGAACCAGGGAGGCTAAAAAATCATAAACATCCTTTGTTGCTTCAGATCACGTTCAAACTTCGTCGAATGATGTTAAACGGTTCCTATTGGTTCCACCCTTTGTACCAGAGAGAGAGAGAAAAAAAATGCGGTCGCACTGCGCTCCAAAGTGGTCACTTCACTTCGTGTGGCTGCAGCTCCACGATGTCCTTACAGAAGGGCTGAATCATCCAGGCGTGCCAGCAGCGTCGAACGTTATCAAGAACGTCAGCCGGTTGTTCATATCACTGTGTCCTGTAGTTTTCGACAGCGAAATGTGACGCAATCAACATCCCAAGATAAGTAGTGGTTTCAATTACGCCCCTTACCAAACTTCTGACGGTTTTCCAGTGTCATTTTCTGAGCGGCAGTGTGTCAGAAATCTTTTACTCTGTCACCTATAAGAAAACCGGTGAATGTCGCAATTCTAACCTCCATCGCAGAGCCGTCAAAAGAAGGTGTGAAATGTTCGTAAGTTGGAGCGTGACGATCTTTCCATTGTGGGATGCGTCCATGGTGGCATTGAGCAGATTTGTGGTGATATTTGGTGTTAATTTATCATCATTAACCCATCTTACACCACACCTCTTAGATATGGAATTGTTTGCCGGAAATGTCGACATCATCTGCCTGAAATATCGCCTAGTCCGTGGGTGACGTCGCAGGGCGCCATGCTTTTGCACCATTAGAGAGGGACGTTGTAGGCACCTTCTAGACAAATTTCAAAGTTCTGTGCAGCAATGGGACACAATTTCTGGGTTTCAAAGAAGCATCCATTAATTGTATTACACATTAAATATTGGCCTATAGAGAATGAATTACCTTGTTTCTTCTGCTGAGGTTGGTGCTTCACTGCCTAAATATCAGAAGCAAAATTATATGACACAATATTAAAAGCGTTCTGTGACTCTAGGAAGTCAACATATTTCTCCTTAGTTTTCTTAAACATGACCACCGTTATCAACTGAAATGGTGAAATTGCTTCTAGAATTTCCCTGCTGCTCCCAAAACAAAATTGTTCCTACTGTTATCTGCTTTAAGTTTTTCCTTTCGTTCTTGGATGAAGGATTTTATATCAATGTGTAAATAGAAAAATTTCTTTGGAAATGCGGAAATTACGTTATTTTCCGAATAAGATGGAGCTCCCCGTTACATCTGTTTCTTTTAAGAGCTTCCATAGCTCTTACCCTACCTTTGTTCAAGGTGGCTGTAAGAATTTTGAGCTCATACTTCATTAGTATCTGAACATCTGTTCCTCCCAAGTTCGTGCATAGCTTTGTGAAATTCAGGAGTAAGTTTTGAGAACCTCCTCTGTCATTTTTTTTACCATGTCTTCAGTTTGAATAGACGTTACTTCTTTTGAGCCGCTATTAACTTACTTGAGTATTGCTTCCATATTAACGCCTTTTTTCTGAATCCTTTACCAAATTACTTTTTACTTCTGAAATAGCTGTGCTCCTTTCGTCGTCATTGTATAGTTTTTCTGTATTTCCAGATAACTTCATTTACGTGTAATTAATATTGTTGCTTTCATTTTGAAACTGTTTATTAGGTTTGTTGTTTATTGTCTCCACTATTACATAATTTATCCACTCATATTTCGCTCCTAGTAGCAACTCTGCTTCATCTACTACAGTATTTTAAGACCATTTCTGCAGTTGTTGCTCCTTGAAGCAGCATTACGTCTTTTGTCAAATTTTATTCTAAGTCAGACTGACTTTTAGTTCCTTAGTGTTTTTCTCCTATTCCTGCGCTTGAAATGCTTCCTCTGTAATTTCTTAAGGTTCAACTGTCGTTTTATTATGGTGGATTACGTTCTTACTATCAACCATACTTTGATTCATGAATCTTTGTTTGACCAAGCTATAGTCTGCCTGGTATCTTGTTTGATCATCGGGCATCTCCCATGTATGCCATCTTTATAAACGATTCACAAAAACTATATCCGAATCGACGAATTCGTGACTAGTAGTGAATTCTACTAATCTTCCTCGCATGCCATTTCGCTTGCTGTTATCAAAGTGACACTTTCTTTCTCTCTCATACCATCAATAGCTACAAAATTCCAGTTTGCCGATATGAACAATGTTTCACAGTTTTACTGAAATTATTTTTTCTGTTATCTTGTCTCATTTTTCTGTGGTCCGTATTTGTAGTCTTATTAATTCAGTTCCACCATTAATGTTCGTTTTGTGTGCAGCAGACAACCTGTTAGATTAATGTGCCAGTTCTATTATTCAGTCTTGCTCTACCTTTATTTGATCCTATGTGGAGCACTCTCCCCATGAACCATGGACCTTGCCGTTGGTGGGGAGGCTTGCGTGCCTCAGCGATACAGATAGCCGTACCGTAGGTGCAACCACAACGGAGGGGTATCTGTTGAGAGGCCAGACAAACGTGTGGTTCCTGAAGAGGGGCAGCAGCCTTTTCAGTAGTTGCAAGGGCAACAGTATGGATGATTGACTGATCTGGCCTTGTAACAATAACCAAAACGGCCTTGCTGTGCTGGTACTGCGAACGTCTGAAAGCAAGGGGAAACTAAAGCTGTAATTTTTCCCGAGGGCATGCAGCTTTACTGTATGATTACATGGTGATGGCGTCCTCTTGGGTAAAATATTCCGGAGGTAAAATAGTCCCCCATTCGGATCTCCGGGCGGGGACTACTCAAGAGGATGTCGTTATCAGGAGAAAGAAAACTGGCGTTCTACGGATCGGAGCGTGGAATGTCAGATCCCTTAATCGGGCAGGTAGGTTAGAAAATTTAAAAAGGGAAATGGATAGGTTGAAGTTAGATATAGTGGGAATTAGTGAAGTTCGGTGGCAGGAGGAACAAGACTTCTGGTCAGGTGACTACAGGGTTATAAACACAAAATCAAATAGGGGTAATGCAGGAGTAGGTTTAATAATGAATAGGAAAATAGGAATGCGGGTAAGCTACTACAAACAGCATAGTGAACGCATTATTGTGGCCAAGATAGATACGAAGCCCACGCCTACTACAGTAGTACAAGTTTATATGCCAACTAGCTCTGCAGATGACGAAGAAATTGAAGAAATGTATGATGAAATAAAAGAAATTATTCAGATTGTGAAGGGAGACGAAAATTTAATAGTCATGGGTGACTGGAATTCGAGTGTAGGAAAAGGGAGAGAAGGAAACATAGTAGGTGAAAATGGATTGGGGGACAGAAATGAAAGAGGAAGCCGCCTGGTCGAATTTTGCACAGAGCACAACATAATCATAACTAACACTTGGTTTAAGAATCATGAAAGAAGGTTGTATACATGGAAGAACCCTGGAGATACTAAAAGGTATCAGATAGATTATATAATGGTAAGACAGAGATTTAGGAACCAGGTTTTAAATTGTAAGACATTTCCAGGGGCAGATGTGGACTCTGACCACAATCTATTGGTTATGACCTGTAGATTAAAACTGAAGAAACTGCAAAAAGGTGGGAATTTAAGGAGATGGGACCTGGATAAACTAAAAGAACCAGAGGTTGTACAGAGATTCAGGGAGAGCATAAGGGAGCAATTGACAGGAATGGGGGAAATAAATACAGTAGAAGAAGAATGGGTAGCTTTGAGGGATGAAGTAGTGAAGGCAGCAGAGGATCAAGTAGGTAAAAAGACGAGGGCTAGTAGAAATCCTTGGGTAACAGAAGAAATATTGAATTTAATTGATGAAAGGAGAAAATATAAAAATGCAGTAAGTGAAACAGGCAAAAAGGAATACAAACGTCTCAAAAATGAGATCGACAGGAAGTGCAAAATGGCTAAGCAGGGATGGCTAGAGGACAAATGTAAGGATGTAGAGGCCTATCTCACTAGGGGTAAGATAGATACCGCCTACAGGAAAATTAAAGAGACCTTTGGAGATAAGAGAACGACTTGTATGAATATCAAGAGCTCAGACGGAAACCCAGTTCTAAGCAAAGAAGGGAAAGCAGAAAGGTGGAAGGAGTATATAGAGGGTCTATACAAGGGCGATGTACTTGAGGACAATATTATGGAAATAGAAGAGGATGTAGATGAAGATGAAATGGGAGATATGATACTGCGTGAAGAGTTTGACAGAGCACTGAAAGACCTGAGTCGAAACAAGGCCCCCGGAGTAGACAATATTCCATTGGAACTACTGACGGCCGTGGGAGAGCCAGTGCTGACAAAACTCTACCATCTGGTGAGCAAGATGTATGAAACAGGCGAAATACCCTCAGACTTCAAGAAGAATATAATAATTCCAATCCCAAAGAAAGCAGGTGTTGACAGATGTGAAAATTACCGAACTATCAGCTTAATAAGTCACAGCTGCAAAATACTAACACGAATTCTTTACAGACGAATGGAAAAACTAGTAGAAGCCAACCTCGGGGAAGATCAGTTTGGATTCCGTAGAAACACTGGAACACGTGAGGCAGTACTGACCTTACGACTTATCTTAGAAGAAAGATTAAGGAAAGGCAAACCTACGTTTCTAGCATTTGTAGACTTAGAGAAAGCTTTTGACAATGTTGACTGGAATACTCTCTTTCAAATTCTAAAGGTGGCAGGGGTAAAATACAGGGAGCGAAAGGCTATTTACAATTTGTACAGAAACCAGATGGCAGTTATAAGAGTCGAGGGACATAAAAGGGAAGCAGTGGTTGGGAAGGGAGTAAGACAGGGTTGTAGCCTCTCCCCGATGTTGTTGAATCTGTATATTGAGCAAGCAGTAAAGGAAACAAAAGAAAAATTCGGAGTAGGTATTAAAATTCATGGAGAAGAAATAAAAACTTTGAGGTTCGCCGATGACATTGTAATTCTGTCAGAGACAGCAAAGGACTTAGAAGAGCAGTTGAATGGAATGGACAGTGTCTTGAAAGGAGGATATAAGATGAACATCAACAAAAGCAAAACAAGGATAATGGAATGTAGTCTAACTAATTCGGGTGATGATGAGGGAATTAGATTAGGAAATGAGGCACTTAAAGTAGTAAAGGAGTTTTGCTATTTGGGGAGCAAAATAACTGATGATGGTCGAAGTAGAGAGGATATAAAATGTAGGCTGGCAATGGCAAGGAAAGCGTTTCTGAAGAAGAGAAATTTGTTAACATCCAGTATAGATTTAAGTGTCAGGAAGTCATTTCTGAAAGTATTCGTATGGAGTGTAGCCATGTATGGAAGTGAAACATGGACGATAAATAGTTTGGACAAGAAGAGAATAGAAGCTTTCGAAATGTGGTGCTACAGAAGAATGCAGAAGATTAGATGGGTAGATCACATAACTAATGAGGAAGTATTGAATAGGATTGGGGAGAAGAGAAGTTTGTGGCACAACTTGACCAGAAGAAGGGATCGGTTGGTAGGACATGTTCTGAGGCATCAAGGGATCACCAATTTAGTATTGGAGGGCAGCGTGGAGGGTAAAAATCGTAGAGGGAGACCAAGAGATGAATACACTAAGCAGATTCAGAAGGATGTAGGTTGCAGTAGGTACTGGGAGATGAAAAAGCTTGCACAGGATAGAGTAGCATGGAGAGCTGCATCAAACCAGTCTCAGGACTGAAGACCACAACAACAACAACAACATGTGGAGCACTCCAAAAAAAGCTTCAACTTCTCACTAGTGCATCTCATACACCGTTTCATATTCATCTGCATCTTTCCCATTCTTACCTTTAGACTTTCTTGTTTATAATACACACTTATCGTCTAACATTTCACGAGCCCACAATAATAAGCGTCTCATTTGGTCTGATGACCCCTTTTGGAGATCCAGTTGGAGACTATTTCACCTCATGCGGATTTCACGCAGAAGAAAGCCATGATAGCATTCTCAGCAGAGAGCTTCGTGTACCAGCGAAAGATAAGTGTAGTGGTTTATTGTTGCCATCAAAACTGCAGCACTGCAGCCCCTAAGATCTGCTGGTAGCATTACCGTTTCCGTACCAGTCTCCTTGTTTTCCTAAAACCATGACAATATGGCTGTGAGCATTATGGGACTCAACATCTTAGGTCATCAGTCCCCTAGACTTAGAACTACTTAAACCTACCTAACCTAAAGACATCACACACATCCATGACCGAGGCAGGATTCGAACTTGCTACCGTAGCGGTCGCGCAGTTCCAGACTGAAGCGCCTAGAACCGCTCGGCCGTCCCGGCGGGCCCATGACAATAAACTGAAGTTTCTTTCTGTACCAGTCCTAGCACAGGGGGTCGCTTCATCCTCTCTGTGAGCCGTATTGCTGATGGCCTGGCCCCATTAACTACTCAGCCTCAGTCTTCACCGTAACCTCAGGCCTTGTACGGTTATTACACTACTGGCCATTAAAATTGCAACACCACGAAGATGACGTGCTACAGACGCGAAATTTAACCGACAGGAAGAAGATGCTGTGATATGCAAATGATTAGCTTTCCAGAGCATTCACACAAGGTTGGTGCCGGTGGCGACACCTACAACGTGCTGACACGAGGAAAGTTTCCAACCGATTTCTCTTACACAAACAGCAGTTGACCGGCGTTTCCTCGTGAAACGTTGTTGTGATGCCTCGTGTAAGGTGGAGAAATGCGTACCATCACGTTTCCGACTTAGATAAAGGTCGAATTGTAGCCTATCGCGATTGTGGTTTACCGTATCGCGACATTGTTGTACGCGTTGGTCGAGATCTAATGACCGTTAGCAGAATATGGAATCGGTGGATTCAGGAGGGTAATACGGAATGCCGTGCTGGATCCCAACGGTCTCGTATCACTATCAGTCGAGATGACAGGCACCTTATCCGCATGGCTGTAACGGATCGTGCAGCCACGTCTCGATCCCTGAGTCAACAGATGGGGACGTTTGCAAGACAACAACCATCTGCACGAACAGTTGGACGACGTTTGCAGCAGCATGGTCTATCAGCTCGGAGACCATGGCTGCGGTAACCCTTGACACTGCATCACAGACAGGAGCGCCTGCGATGGTGTACTCAACGACGAACCTGGGTGCACGAATAGCAGAACGTCATTTTCCCGGATGAATCCAGGTTCTGTTTACAGCATCACGATGGTCGCATCCGTGTTTGGCGACATCACGGTGAACGCACGCTGGAAGCGTGTATTCGTCATCGCCATACTGGCGTATCACCCGCCGCGATGGTATGTGGTGCCATTGGTTACACGTCTCGGTCACCTCTTGTTCGCATTGACGGCACTTTGAACAGTGGATGTTATATTTCAGATGTGTTACGACTCGTGGCTCTACCCTCCATTCGATCCCTGCGAAACCTTACATTTCAGCAGGATAATTCACGACCGCATGTTGCAAGTGCTGTACAGGCCTTTCTGGATACAGAAAAAGTTCGACTGCTGCCCTGGCCAGCACATTCTCCAGATCTCTCACCAATTGAAAACGTTTGGTCAATGGTGGGCGAGCAACTGGCTAGGCACAATACGCCTGTCACTACTCTAGATGAGCTGTGGTATCGCGTTGAAGCTGCATGGGCAGCTGTCCCTGTACACGCTATCCAAGCTCTGACTCAATGTCCAGGCGTATCAAGGCCAGAGGTGGTTGTTCTGGGTACTTATTTCTCAGAATCTATGCACCCAAACTGCGTGAAAATGTCAGTTCTAGTATAATATATTTGTCCAATGAATACTCGTTTATCATCTGCATTTCTTCTTGGTGTAGCAATTTTGATGGCCAGTAATGTACCTACGGATCACTTGAACCATGTTCTTCCATCAGTGCACCTTCGTTGTGGCTCGTGATAGTTTGTGACCTCTCATAGAAGAGATCAGATTGCCGGATTTGAGACGTTTTACCATTCTGGCACACTACAGATTTAGTAATATGAGGTTCCACAGTACATCACGAACAATTATGAGCTGTATTTCTGCGATCTAGTGCGATACAAAATTATTCTTTCGATGCTTGTCTGTTTGTTCCTGTCACATGAAGTACACCTAAGGATGGCGGAGTCTGTGCTGTCATTGTCAGTATTCTCTTTTCTTGGCCTGAAACCATCGCCCCCATGTTTTGGCTATGAAACTCTCAAATTTATGGCGCCGTTTTGCTTGCTCCAGGTCGATATGCAGTCAGTTGTATGATATAATCTGTATAGGCTGTGCATCTTTGATAAGTACTGCAGTCCAGACGACTGGAATATCTGACACCTGAAATAGTCATCATATTTGTACCAGCAATGTAAACGACCCGTCGCTTGAAGAAAAGAGTTTCATCTGGTTACGCTTTTTCCGAGTTATCCGTAAATCGATCCACGGTTCGTTGAAATTTTTGCTGAGCCTCACCATTTTCATCCAGTATGTCCTTTTCAAATACGAGGGTTAGAATTTAAATAGTGGAAACTATTTATTCAGAACCGATACAAAAGAGTTAGATGTTTTCACCTGTTACTGTCCTTGAAAGTAGTCACCAGCGTTGTGTAGAACCCGTTACCAGCAATGTGGAAGGCGTAGTATACCGTTAGCAGAGCCTGTTCTGTTGATGGTGTGAATGGAGCGGTCTACTGCTTGTCGAATCTCTGGAACAGTTCTGAAGCGAATGCCAAGAAGTGGTTCCTTCATCTTCGGAATCAAATCAGTCACAAGGGCTCAAGTCCGGGTAGTATGGTGTATGGTACAGTACTTCCCAGTTCCATCGACCGAACAGAGCATCTACAGCTGCTGGGTGCGGGTGATGCTCCAAAAACGACCAGCTTTGCAAAACCCACCCATCATTTTGCACGACAATGCGCGGGAGGGCAGTAGACCGCTCCATCCGCACCATCAGCAGAACAGGCTCTGCTAAAAGTATACTACGCCTTCCACACCGCTGGCAACGGGTTCTACATAACGCTGGTGACTACTTTGAAGGACAGTAATAAGTGCAACTCTTTTTGTATCGGCTGTGAATAATTGTTGCCACTATTTAAGTTCCAACCTACGTAGAAAAACACACAAAAATTTTACAGGTAATTGAAACGTTTGACTGATACCTGTGAACTGACCATCGTAAATACACTGACACTCGTTCAAGCAGTCAGTAGAAGGCATCGTAGAATCATCGTCTACCTAGAATCGGACTTTGCGCACCCATGTCTCATTATTTTCTGTTAAAATGCTCGAAAAGGTTTTGCATCACTTGCATATTTGCAAACGTTTGTGATCTTAAATTCAAAGGTAACAAGGAATGAAAGATTAAGCGTTATGAAACTAGAAAAATAGCTTATTGTAAGACTAAAAAATTCAAAAACTAAATTATACACAGGATGCCACAAAGCGCATATCTTCACACATATGTGACATGAAAGTATATTGACGATTAACATGCAATACTGTATATATGCAGAATGAAGCAACGAATGAAAATGTTTACGAATGTGGTGATTCGAACCCTAGTCTCCTGCTCGCTAGGCAGATGTGCTAAACACTACACCACTCTGGAAGAGGTATTTGAGTTTAGGGGGGATACCAAGTTGTCCGAGACGTCAATGGGAATTTGAATGTAAAAGGGAGGCGTGTTGGGATAGTCGGTGCAGTTCTGTAAAGCCACTGTGGCGTGGTGGCTAGCGCATCTGCCTTATGACCAGAAGACAGGTTCGAAACCCGGCCCGGTCGGGGCACATATTTTGTCCGCAGGTCGTGGTCGTGCAGTAGCGTTCTCGCTTCCCATGCCCGGGTTCCCGGGTTCGATTCCCGGCGGGGTCAGGGATTTTCTCTGCCTCGTGATGACTGGGTGTTGTGTGCTGTCCTTAGGTTAGTTAGGTTTAAGTGGTTCTAAGTTCTAGGGGACTGATGACCATAGATGTTAAGTCCCATAGTGCTCAGAACCATTTGAACCATTTTTTTGAAACCCGGCCTCGGTACGAATTTTCATTAATCACTTCAGTCTGTATATGTACACAACTGGCCACTAAAATTGCTACACTAAGAAGAAATGCAGATGGTAAGCGGGTATTCATTTGACAAATGTATTATACTAGAACTGACACGTGATTACATTTACACGCAATTTGGATGCATAGGTCCTGAGAAATCTGTACCCAGAACAACCACTTCTGGCCGTAATGATGGCCTTGATACGCCTGGGCATTGAGTCAAACAGAGCTTGGATGGCGTGTACAGGTACAGCTGCCCATGCGGCTTCAACACGATACCACAGTTCATCAAGAGTAGTGACTGGCGTGATGTGAGGAGCCAGTTGCTCGGCCACCATTTAACAGACGTTTTCAATTGGTGAGAGACTTGGAGAATGTGCTGGCCAGGGCAGCAGTCGAACTTTTTCTGTATCCAGAAAGGCCAGTACAGGACCTGCAACATGTGAATGTTCATTATTCTGCTGAAATTTGGGGTTTCGCAATGATCAAATGAAGGGTAGAGCCACGGGTCGTAACACATCTGAAATGTAACGTCCACTGTTCAAAGTGCCGTCAATGCGAAAAATAGGTGACCGAGACGTGTAACCAATGGCGTCCCATACCATCACGCCAGGTGATACGCCAGTATGGCGATGACGAATACACGCTTCCAATGTGCGTTCACCGCGATGTCGTCAAACACGGATGCGACCATCATGATGTTGTAAGCAAAACCTGGATTCATCCGAAAAAATGATGTTTTGACATTCGTGCACCCAGGTTCGTTGTTGACTACACCATCGCAGGCGCTCCTGTCTGTGATGCAGTGTCAAGGGTAACCGCAGCCATGGTCTCCGAGCTGCTACTCCATGATTCTGCAAACGTCATCGAACTGTTCGTGCAGATGGTTGTTGTCTTGCAAACGTTCCCATCTGTTGACTCAGGGATCGAGACGTGGCTGCACGATCCGTTACAGCCGTGCGGATAAGATACACGGCATTCCCTAATACCCTCCTGAACCCACCAATTCCATATTCTGCTAACAGTCATTGGAACTCGACCTACGCGAGCAGCAGTGTCGCGATACGATCAACCGCAATCGCGATAGGCTACAATTCGACCTTTATTAAAGTTGGAAACGTGATGGTACGCATTTCTCCATCCTACACGAGGCATCACAACAACGTTTGGCCAGGCAACGCCGGTCAACTGCTGTTTGTGTGTGAGAAATTGGTTGGAAAGTTTCCTCATGTCAGCACGTTGTAGGTGTCGCCATCGGCGCCAACCTTGTGTGAATGCTCTAAGAGGCTAATCTCAGCATCTTCCTCCATCTGTAGGACGTCGTCTTAGTGGTGGAACAATTTTAATGGCCGTTAGTGTACATCATAGATGTTTGAGACATGGGAAAATCTCTTACCATATACACTCCTGGAAATGGAAAAAAGAACACATTGACACCGGTGTGTCAGACCCACCATACTTGCTCCGGACACTGCGAGAGGGCTGTACAAGCAATGATCACACGCACGGCACAGCGGACACACCAGGAACCGCGGTGTTGGCCGTCGAATGGCGCTAGCTGCGCAGCATTTGTGCACCGCCGCCGTCAGTGTCAGCCAGTTTGCCTTGGCATACGGAGCTCCATCGCAGTCTTTAACACTGGTAGCATGCCGCGACAGCGTGGACGTGAACCGTATGTGCAGCTGACGGACTTTGAGCGAGGGCGTATAGTGGGCATGCGGGAGGCCGGGTGGACGTACCGCCGAATTGCTCAACACGTGGGGCGTGAGGTCTCCACAGTACATCGATGTTGTCGCCAGTGGTCGGCGGAAGGTGCACGTGCCCGTCGACCTGGGACCGGACCGCAGCGACGCACGGATGCACGCCAAGACCGTAGGATCCTACGCAGTGCCGTAGGGGACCACACCGCCACTTCCCAGCAAATTAGGGACACTGTTGCTCCTGGGGTATCGGCGAGGACCATTCGCAACCGTCTCCATGAAGCTGGGCTACGGTCCCGCACACCGTTAGGCCGTCTTCCGCTCACGCCCCAACATCGTGCAGCCCGCCTCCAGTGGTATCGCGACAGGCGTGAATGGAGGGACGAATGGAGACGTGTCGTCTTCAGCGATGAGAGTCGCTTCTGCCTTGGTGCCAATGATGGTCGTATGCGTGTTTGGCGCCGTGCAGGTGAGCGCCACAATCAGGACTGCATACGACCGAGGCACACAGGGCCAACACCCGGCATCATGGTGTGGGGAGCGATCTCCTACACTGGCCGTACACCACTGGTGATCGTCGAGGGGACACTGAATAGTGCACGGTACATCCAAACCGTCATCGAACCCATCGTTCTACCATTCCTAGACCGGCAAGGGAACTTGCTGTTCCAACAGGACAATGCACGTCCGCATGTATCCCGTGCCACCCATCGTGCTCTAGAAGGTGTAAGTCAACTACCCTGGCCAGCAAGATCTCCGGATCTGTCCACCATTGAGCATGTTTGGGACTGGATGAAGCGTCGTCTCACGCGGTCTGCACGTCCAGCACGAACGCTGGTCCAACTGAGGCGCCAGGTGAAAATGGCATGGCAAACCGTTCCACAGGACTACATCCAGCATCTCTACGATCGTCTCCATGGGAGAATAGCAGCCTGCATTGCTGCGAAAGGTGGATATACACTGTACTAGTGCCGACATTGTGCATGCTCTGTTGCCTGTGTCTATGTGCCTGTGGTTCTGTCAGTGTGATCATGTGATGTATCTGACCCCAGGAATGTGTCAATAAAGTTTCCCCTTCCTGGGACAATGAATTCACGGTGTTCGTATTTCAATTTCCAGGAGTGTAGTTCCATTTGATTCAGCACTGTGTTACTCCACTTCGTAGATTGTGGCATGCTTGGATCCTCTTAAGCATACTGTTTACAAAGAGGTCAAAACGTTGCTGATGAAACCTGTCAGTCTTCGAAGACAGCCTTCCTGAAGTCATCTAGCGCGAGGCGATATCCTCGCTACGGACGCACTGCACGTTGCAACTGGTCACAAGCGATGCCATTCATTCCTGTCTCTTATAGGGAGGTGGTCACGAGATGGGCGAGGGTGTTCGTAGGAACGTTGACTGTGGGGCTAACGTATAGGTTGATGGAGACTACCTCGATTCTGCACAGCTGCTGTAGTGTGCTTTGCTGCTCGATACACTTGAGCAACGAGGCTTCATCTGTCTGCTGACTGGTGGTTTGTTGAGGACGGCCACGATGTCCTGTCCTGCGGCAAGATCATCATCACATGGTTGTGTGCCACCGACGTTTTAATTTGTACAATTCCCTCTAGCGCCATGGATGTTATTCACTGATTTGTAACGGATAACCTACCGTCCTGTGTGTTCTTCATGTCAGTGTTCTGCATATGTTTATTTCTTTGGCGGTTCAGTGGAGAACCTCCTAATTCCTTACCACATGTGTTCACTTGACTTTCAACATTCTTCTTTGGCTCCACATTTCAGGCGCTTTGATTCTCTTCTGTCACAGTTTTCCCACTGTCCATGATTCACCACCTTACAATGCTGTGCCCCAAAAGCACATTCTCAGAAATTTCTTCATGAAATTGAGCCTAACGATAGATTCTAGTAGCCTTCTCTTGGCCAGGAATGCTCTCTTTGTCTGCACTTAGTCTACTTTTTATGATATCCCTGTTTCCTTCGTCATGTGTTATTTGGCTTGCAAAGTATCTGAATTCTTCAACTGCGTCTACTTTGTGATCATCAATTTTGATGCTAAGTTTCTTGCTATTCGCTTTTCTGCTGTTTCTCGTTACTTTTCTCTTTCCTTGGTTTACTCTCGACCCATGTTGTGGACAGATCATTCCATTCAAATGAGCTTGTAATTTTTCTTCACTGGACAGTATTGTCATCAGCCAATTTTATCAGTCATGTCTTTCACAATGAATTTTAATCATACTCTCGAACCTTCCTTTTACCTCCGCCAATGCTTCTTCGATGAATAAATTGAACAGTTGAGGTGAGGGGGAAGGGAAAAGACTGTCTTAGTCTTATTTCTTCCTCTTGGCTTTTGTACGTTTGAATATTATCCTTCCGTACCTGAAGCTTACTCCTACTGTCCTCATAAATTCGAACATATTGTCGATTTTACACTGTCTAACGCTTTTTCTATGTCGACAAATTCTACGAGCTTGACTTCATTGTTCTTTGTCTTGATTCTATTACCAAGTGCAATCACAACATTTAAAACGCGTAAATGTGATTATATCATTTCTACCAAAGTGACTACGATTGCAACAACTGTTTAGTGTCCTGAGCCAGTGTTCATACTGTTTATTACGGAATCATTACATACAATATTTAACTCTCATTTAGAAAGACTCCGACGTCATGTACATTACTTGACAAATATGACTCCGAACCAAGATTCTAATATGGCTGGTAAACACTTACAAGAAATTCTTCTAAGTTAAATCACGAACCGATGAAATGATGGCAAGAGGCGGTCGCCGAAGACTGGATGCAGGCTGTTGTCCACTGGCGCTTGATTTAATATGAAGGCTGGACGTCGGTTCGGAAGTTGACCCACCGATCGACTGTCCAGTATACTCCACTCGTCGGGCTGTGCAGCCCACACAAGTACTCGGAGGGAGGAATGATACCAAGAAACGCTCTCTTTCTGTCCATGTAAAGGCGATGCAAAATTGGGTGCAAATGTGTTAACTACGGCTTCAGCCGTGTCGTCCCACAGATTTTAACTGTTGTTCTTCATGGATACCGAGAAGTGATCATGTTGTAGACGTGTTTTAGTATCTGTGGGTATCATACTGCTAATTGTGGTTTACAGCGCAGATGCATTCACCTTGGGGCAGCTACAGGCCATAATTTGTAGGAAGTGTTCATTAGCTGGAACTGTTGACAATTTGCGACTACTGGGAGGCAGTTCCCCACCATTTTGTGTCGCACTATAGTGTATGAATGTCTGACTTTACTGTTGTGGACAATGCCACAGACAGCTTCACATATTGGCTATGCTTCTTGCCGCGAGGAGACCCTACGCGGTGTTTTGACAGGCCAAAACAGTGCACACAAGCCATATTGTCTCGCTTACGACTGGAAACACAGAGCGCTCTGCTGAACTTGTAACGATCCAGTTTCGTAGGTTCTCTTATTCTTAATTAAAGTAATAATTTCAAATGTAAGTAAGGAAAAATATTGATTTCGAATTGTTATTGAGTGCTGGAAGAAGAGTGGCATTTTAAGATAAGTTATTTTTATTAATGGTTTGTGGAAAATTTTTCTCGATGTCATCAAGTAAGAACCACCGTCCCACTACCCAGCTTCGTGTACCAGGGGGTACAGTGTTGACCAGGTATGCGTTTATTCGAGTCCTCTGTTAGTCCACCTACCACTCTCCCATCAGCCCATTTCCTCTCCCCTCGGTCTCTGTCCATCGTCTCCTGCCCTTCGCTCTGTCCATCGGCTCCTCCTCCTTCTCTCTGTCCATTTCCTCCTCTTCCTCCCTCCGTCCATCACCTCTTTCTTCCCCTTTGAGTACATCTCCTCCTCCCCCTCTATATGTCGATGTCCTCCTATTCTTATCCTTGTCCACTGTTTCCTCCCCCCCCCACTTTACTGTACATCGCATCCTCTTCCCTTCCTCTGTTAATCTCCACCTCCCTCTCTCACTCTCTCTCTCTCTACTTATCTCCTCCTGTCTTCCATCTCTTCCTCTCCACCTTCTCTCTCCATCACTAATCTATCAGCCCCATTTCATTTCTGCAAAACCAGAATCTACTCTGTAGGAATCAACATGGATTTCGGAAACAGCGAACGTGTGAGATCCAACTCGCTTTATTTGTTCATGAGACCCAGAAAATATTAGATACAGGCTCCCAGGTAAATGCCATTTTTCCTTGACTTCCGGAAGGCGTTCGATACAGTTCCACACTGTCGCCTGATAAACAAAGTAAGAGCCTACGGAATATCAGACCAGCTGTGTGGCTGGATTGAAGAGTTTTTAGAAAACAGAACACAGCATGTTGTTCTCAATGGAGAGATGTCTACAGACATTGAAGTAACCTCTGCCGTGCCACAGGGGAGTGTTATGGGACCATTGCTTTTCACAGTATATACAAACGACCTAGTAGATAGTGTCGGAAGTTCCATGCGGCTTTTCGCGGATGACGCTGTGGTACATAGAGAAGTTGCAGCATTAGAAAATTGCAGCGAAATGCAGGAAGATCAGCAGCGGATAGGCTCTTGGTGCAGGGAGTGGCAACTGACTCCTAACATAGACAAATGTAATGTATTGAAAATACATAGAAAGAAAGATCCTTTATTGTATGATTATACGATAGCGGAACAAACACTGGTAGCAGTTGCTTCTGTAAAATATCTGGGAGTATACGTACGGAACGATTTGAAGTGGAATGATCATATAAAATTAATTGTTGGTAAGGCGGGTGCCAAGTTGAGATTCATTGGGAGAGTCTTTAGAAAATGTAGTCCATCACCAAAGGAGGTGGCTTACAAAACACTCGTGCGACCTATTCTTGAGTACTGCTCACCAGTGTGGGATCTGTACCAGGTCGGGTTGACGGAGGAGATAGAGAAGATCCAAAGAAGAACGGCGCGTTGGTAAGCGTGATAGCGTTACGGAGATGTTTAGCAAACTCAAATGGCAGACTCTGCAAGAGAGGCGCTCTGCATCGTGGTGTAGCTTGCTGTCCAGGTTTCGAGAGGGTGCGTTTCTGGATGAGATATCGAATATATTGCTTCCCCTAACCTCCCGAGGAGATCACGAATGTAAAATTAGTGAGGTTCGAGGGCGCACGGAGGCTTTCCGGCAGTCATTCTTCCCGCGAATGACAGTGGCACGTAAAGTGCCCTCCGCCACACACCGTTGGGTAGCTTGAAGAATATAAAGTTAGATGTAGATGTAGACTCCAATAATAGGCTGGTGGTTCTTACCCACAGAGTATTTAATTACGTACCATAGGTAATATGTGTATCGAGTTTGGATGAAATCGATCCAGGGATTTAGGAGGAGCTTTTCAGCTGCAGCATTGTTAGAGTACGTTCATGTCATATATCAGGCATATATTTAATATACGCACATGAAAGAAGTCCAGCATCGCCTTAGTTCCAAGAGTACCGTACCCTGTACAGAAAATTGGAATAGAGATCAACATAAACATCATTTCCGCCCTTTTTATTGCTCATGAAAGCCACACATAGCATGTTGTACCACCATACAGCAAGCCCTTCAGAGGCGATGGTCCAGATTGCTGTACACACCGGTACCTCTAATACCCAGTAGTAGGTCCCCTTGCATAGATGCATGCCTGTATTCGTCGTGGCCGACGATTCGGCGTACATCCCTCAGTGTGGTTGGTGGATCATAAATCATACAGCCCTTTTCATTCTATTCCAGGCATGTTCGACAGGGTTCATGTCTGGAGGACGTGCTGGCTGCTCTAGTCGAGCGATGTCGTTATCTTGAAGGAAATCATTCAAAAGGTGTGCGCGAGGGGGGCACGAATTGTCGTCCATGAAGACGAATGCCTCCATAATATAATACCAATATGGTTGCACTATCGGTTGGCGGATTTGTATTCACAGCCGTTACGGCGCCTTCCACGACTACCAGCGGCGGTACGTTGGCCCCACATAATGCCACACCAAAACAGCAGGGAACCTCCACCTTGCTGCACTCGCTGAACAGTGTGTCTAAGGCATTCAGCGTGACCGGGCTGCTTCCATACACGTCTCCGACGATTGGCTGGTTGAAAGCATACACGACACATCGATGAAGAGAACGTGATGTCAATCCTGAGCGATCCATGCGGCACGTTGATGGGCCCATCTTTACCACGCTGCATGGGGTCGTGGTTGCGAAGATGGACCTCGTCATGGACATCTGGATTGAAATTGCGCATCTTGTAGCCTGTTGCGCACCTGTGGCTGAACGAAAAGCATTATTAAACATGGTAGCGTTGCTGTCAGTGTTCCTCCGAGCCATAATCCGTAGGCAGCGGTCATCCACTGCAGTAGTAGCCCTTGGGCGGTCTAAAAACACCACCACTTGCAAAGTAGATTAGAAATCAGATTAATAATGTTGCTCACGCAGCATATGTTCGCTTTATCGGGCAACAACAAAGTTATTGACTGTGGATGGTATCGTCAGAATGGAAATAATGAAGTCACTTTAAAAAAGTCATTAATTTTGGCACTTATCTTGAATGAATTTCCATGTAGATTTCGTCGAAGTTGTTATGGCTCATCTTGTTGATTCTAGTGTGATTCCACTTTGACTGCTAGAAGGTCCAGATCTGTATTTTAGCAATATTTGAAGACCTAACAAACGCGTATTTCAGGAAATTCTTAATGATCAAACAATCCCAGATCAGAACAATGGTATGGTAGAAATAATTGTTGATTTAGTGTTCCCGATCCACATTTTTATTAAACTTCTTGTAAATTCACATATACTTCTCCTTAATTGTCACATCATCAAGAAGACAGTTTTGTATCAACTTTCATATATTTAATTTCCACCTTAACCAAACAGAAGACTTGACTGTTCTTTCACAAAACGAAATAACGACTTAACTTCTGCAAAGTGAAACAAAGACTGCTCTGTGCGCATTCGCGCCAAAACGGTTACAAGTAAGTCAAAGATTATGACAGTCTCACAGAAATGAATACACACAAGAACCATATCACTGTACTATATCGATACATCGGAGTACCTATACGTTAAAAAACCAAATGTGAATATTGTCGCAAAAATATGTCTGTTACTTCGCAGAAAAGTAGTGCGACATCACTGGCATCGAGAACTGGGGTAGGAGTCCCGTAACGGTCACGTAAATAAAGAACCATTACAGCGGCTGGAGCGAAGCATCTAATCGGCAGTTCCTGTCTCTGTATATCTCCTCCATGTCCGAACAACATCTCTTTGGTTCACTCCGAGACGCCTGGACACTTCCCTTGTTGAGAACCCTTCCTGGCACAAAATAACAAGGCGGGTGATATGGAACTGCGGTATCGACTGTCTAGGCATGGCTGAACTACAGATAACACGAGTCTTGTAGCTCCTTCCTGGTGGAATGACTGGAACTGACCGGCTGTCGGGCCCCCTCCGTCTAATAGGCCATATTAATGCATGGTTGTTTACATCTTTGGGCGGGTTTAGTGACATCTCTGAACAGTCAGTGATGCAATATCTACAGTCAACGTCTACCGTCAGGAGTTCTGGTAACCGGGGTGATGCAATACTTTTTTTGATGTGTGTATTTCACCCATATCTGTATACACGTTTCACCTGTATTTGAAGCGAATCTCACCCTCCAGTTCCGTTTTCCTGCAGCTCGAAGTTTACGTCGTATACTCTGAACTAGGCGTCGCAGAATGATATACTTTTGGACGTACTTTTAGTGGTATATGTGAATACTGTTTGCTCAATGAGTCACGATTTAAGTTACTTCTAAGAAAGTAGTAGACAAAAATGTCAAGCCCAGTGCACAACTTTTATTGCAAGAACATTGAAAATGTAGTAAGCGATAAACGTTTTTTCCTTTCATCATTTTGTAGCGTTTGTCACCGGGAAAAGGTTTCTTAAGTTTGTTGCAGTTTACTAAGTACTCTCATTGTCAAATACTGGATGAATAAAGTATGAGTATTTGCTTGTCGTGTGCTACAGTTCTTTTCCACTCCACCTCTTTGATGGACAGCTGGGCTTTACACCACTGCGATTCTTCCCAGACAGTAAGTGATAATATATCATCTTTGGTGGAAATTAGTCCGGTGGTTTAGGATGAGATGTGCCCCCACAACCGCACTAGTGGTCGACTGTGAAGAGCGGACAAATTGAATAGCTGGCCGGCGGCCATTAGAGTGGTAAACTGACGCGCGGATTTCGAATGTTTATCATCGCTTTTGGTTATAAAATGCCATCCCTAGAGTTAGGTCACAAACATAAAGCCTCATTTAAATACGTTACTACAATATAGTTTTTAATTTATGAACAAACAGCAACTAATCACTGTTTATGAATTTATATTACGTAGTACATGGAATCAGCCGTAGCTAAGGGTTATGCACTGGACCCCTAGCATTTTTCGTAGTTCATTTACGATAGATGTACGCAAAATGCATCAAAATACTCGAAGATTTGCCCACTATGTCAATAGATATTTTCTGACTCTACCTTGCTTTAGATTTTATGACGAAAAGTGCGTTATATATGGCGTAGTGCTTTGGCAACTCACGACCAAATTATCAAGTTTCAACCTAACCTAGACCATTAAAACACTATCGGTCAGACAGCTACAACAAACAAGACTTCAGGCAGGCATCCAGTATCGCATTAGTCACAATATTTACTTTAGAAGATGTACACTTCAGTTTATATGTGTGGTTTTTTCATATAATAAATAAAACTCAACAACTGTTCCATCAAGAGAAGCTGTGAAATCAGATTACAATTACACACATTCAATTGCATTTTATAACGATAAAAAACCTGCTAACTCAAATTTCGTGTTGCTTGCAACTCAACTTTTATAGTTAAAATAAAATGTGGTTCACAAAGAAAAATTTATCTTCTGCTGTATACGGTCTGGAAAACGAAGGATGGATGGAACAGCATCATCTTTCAGCTTTCTGCGATTTACATAATTTTCAAGGAAACAACTTTCTTCAAAATGATCGGAACATATAAAATGGTATTCTGTCGGTCGGAAATCTTGCCTCCTGACAGCGTGTAACCATTTTTGTAACAGCCGTGGTTTTGAGAAAGGAAACCTGCAAATATATGCACAGACATTATGCTAATACCGTGTTACAAAAACATTTACTAAGCAAGTGCACTGACATAAAAAACAACTTAAAATATCCACATACCTGTGAAATGTAATATTCGTTCCTTTCTCGAATTTATTTGTACAATTAATCGCTGCACAACTCTTCACCATTGTACTTCTTTTGATTGGAATGTACAGACAGTAGAATTACGAGTAACAAATACTGTATGTACGCCCCAACAAATATACAACGTTGAATCAGGGTCTTCATAAACAACAGTACTACACAACCCATCAGACTACCACCACTATAATGGCGTCCAGCCGAAGGTTCAAATTATCCCGCGACTGCAGCGCCATCAGTGAGTCTAGTTATTTTTTACAAGGTCTTTGATTCGTACATACGTACATAAATATAGGGCTATTACAAATGATTGAAGCGATTTCATAAATTCACTGTAGCTCCATTCATTGACATATGGTCACGACACACTACAGATACGTAGAAAAACTCATAAAGTTTTGTTCGGCTGAAGCCGCACTTCAAGTTTCTGCCGCCAGAGCGCTCGAGAGCGCAGTGAGACAAAATGGCGACAAGAGCCGAGAAAGCGTATGTCGTGCTTGAAATGCACTCACATCAGTCAGTCATAACAGTGCAACGACACTTCAAGACGAAGTTCAACAAAGATCCACCAACTGCTAACTCCATTCGGCGATGGTATGCGCAGTTTAAAGCTTCTGGATGCCTCTGTAAGGGGAAATCAACGGGTCGGCCTGCAGTGAGCGAAGAAACGGTTGAACGCGTGCGGGCAAGTTTCACGCATAGTGATGTGAAAGATTCAGTGTTTAAACCTCTTCTACCAAGAAACGTGGCAGAACTGCGAGCTCGCATCAACAATGCTGTCGAACTTATTGATGGGAACTTGATTATCGGCTTGATGTCTGCCGAATCACTAAAGGGGCACATATCGAACATTTGTGAATGCCTAAAAAAACTTTTTGAGTTTTTGTATGTGTGTGCAAAGCATTGTGAAAATATCTCAAATAATAAAGTTATTGTAGAGCTGTGAAATCGCTTCAATCATTTGTAATAACGCTGTACATACATTTTTGTAATATGTGTTGATGTATTCGTCAGTCGCAGTTCTGTGTCGAAGTTTGGACCAAGCTAGCACTACTGCAGTTAAAAGTAACGGATTTCTTTTCAAGGACAGGTAGCAATCAGGTACTACAGGGCACATTATTTTTCTTATGCCTCTAACAGCGTCGGCTCACTTGAGTCAAACTTTATAAAAACTTCAATATTCAGTTCCAATGCGGGTTACAAGCCGTGTACAGTTTACTACAAACAGAGACCACCGCAAACTGAAGTGATGTTACACGTTTATTTTTATACCCATTAAACTAGTGGCTGTTAGTGACTATCTCTTGTGGTCAAAAGAATATTTACAACGAGGCTCTTCTTTAAAGAAGACGAACTATGAAATTCACGAGACAGGTGCAAATTTGTTTGTGTGTGAATGATTCGTACGACTTTCTCACATTTGGTTTAAGGAAATACTTTTTTATGCTGATGGCTCTTCTGTAGTACCGAAACAGTTGTGGCGGACGCAACATCGAGCGTGAGCCCGTCAGAAAAATCTTTAACATCTGAGTTTACGAGCTGAAGAGAAAACTCTGCTTCAAAGTAAGACGAGCTGGCGAATCTATAAATGTAAATTAAACGTTGATTAAATGGAAACAAACCCACCAAGTACCAAAGTATAATGGATCTGGCTCCTTTCCTACCGCAAATGGGATGAAGCTTAGTAAATAATTCATTAATGCCCCGAGACATTTTGCTTTCTCTAAATATATAACAATAGTGAATAAACCATTCTGTGCTATTCCAGGTACCGTGTGTACGTGTGGTACTGCATATAAAAAGTGTTTGTAACGTTGATGACGTTGTACTTTTATGATATTTGCTTCCTCTACCCCGATACCTTAATATCAAAATTACCTCGGAACACAAATACGCACAGACACAGTGTGTTCTGTATTTATTACGAAAGCCAGTTATTTGAGTTGCCACCAATGTTTGTAGCAGTGAAAGAACGTTATTCCTTAGGTATTATTTAGTACCCGTATCTGTAAAGCAACTTTCATGTTTACGTACAGTCGTGCTCAAAAGTATCGGAACGACTTGAACTGTATTTCGCCTCATTCGCATGCAACCGGCATAACGCGGCTGTCTAGCAGGTCCTCTAATCGCTCCTTGGTACAGTCGTTTGACGATTGCAAAAGGTTCCAACAAGTTACCGCTAGAAAACACTGCTCTGTATCGCAGAAACTCAAGATGTAAAGTAATACCACGATGCTATAAATATCAGGGAACACTTTATCACAGATAAGACTGTCCTTAAGGCTTGTAAGCTCACATTTATTACAATAAATGACATTCCTGAAATGTTACCACTCTCATTATTACGTCAGATAGGTAATGCACGTAGAAAGTTCGTCGTATTCAAGATTTCCCCTTCAAAGTAACATACAGTACTTATTATTTAACACAAAATGACATTAAAAATTTAAGTTATCCACTAGCAGCTAGTTGAAAATATGTATGAACTTCAAATGACACAACGAACCGTCTCGTTCTGCATATGGATTCAAACGCAGGTCAGGCAGACTAAGCAAAGATTTCGTGACTGACGCAAACTAACAGTCATTACTGATTAGGCATACAGAGAGTGATGTACCTCGGTTTTAGACAGTATCAGTTAGCAAATATCAACTTTAAATTACATAACGCAAGCATTTTTAACGGACGCGAATTCCTACCCAGCATCTGTTGTCTCTGTTAACGAACTACGAGAGATGTTAAATATTGCTTCTTCACAAGTAACTTACTTGAAAGGTCGTGAGGCAAAGCTTTGTGTTGGACAGGGATTCGAACCCAGAACCTAATCGGATTGATATCGAAGCACAACCAACTGTGACATATCGGATTTTCTCGGCAGTTGCTAGATGTTTTAACTGTAATGACGAGACGAAACATTAATTATTTCCTTCCCAGGACTCCAACCTGGCACCTATCGCCGTTATATTCTAGAGAAAACGAACGTTAAATATGGGTTTGTTGCACCAGCAGAGACATGTGAGCATGTTTGAACTAGAAAGAATATGACGAAGAGTTCAGTGGTCACTGGGAATAGAGCCCCACAAATACCGTTGTTGACTACACACAAAGAGACGTCAGCTATCGAATTTTTCTCCACCAGCAACTCAGAATAACATCTTGAACTTCCAGTGATCTCGCAAATAGTTCTGTGTCCCACTGGGAGTCAAAAACGTCAGATATCGTTAGTATTGACAGCGAATCAAAAAAACATAAAAAATCAAAATTATTATCCACCAGCAGATTGGTGTTCTCATGCTAGAGCTTGATAATACATAATGAAATCTTTAGTGCCGGGCCAGGATTCGAAGCCATTCACGCGTAATATGTGGAGATGTTGAGAAATCTGCAGTTTTGAACAAACAACAAATTGTAGCCGAGCTGTATTGTCACGAAGGGATCAAATTCCGCGTTAAGGGCGGTCTGAGTTGCATTCTCAGTTCAGAACCATTTTTATCGACATACAGAAGCTCAGATGGAATAAGTGTCCTGCGACCCTGCATAGCGTTTGTTTCGTCACTAGAAATAAATAACTAGTATAAGAAAGGTTACTGGTGATAGAGTTTCTACATGTCGCCACTCCAGACTTTATTGTGTTTCAACCTGATGTCTACTTGGCAGAGAAGGAATATCGTCTTTTATTTGAATTTCAAGCCACACTGCTGTTATACCGTCTTAACTTGGTGTAGCCGGAAGAGAATGGAATCTTTCTCTCCCTATCTAAAACCATCGACAGAAGTGGGAATCGAACCCAGACCATAGATACAAGAACCTATCATCAGTCCAAAAGACCACCAAATCCTCTTTTCCATGACTCATTTTACTATAGTAACACCGTTGCGCCACACTGAATGCGAATTCTGACACACAGGCTCCCTGTAGTTAATTGCAGCATGTTCAGTAAATTCATTTACTTGGTTGACCGAATCACTATGAACTAGCTGCTTCGGCTACCCAGTACATACATTCGACTCTATTTTGTAATGTAGCCCAGAGTGACACAGCTAGAACTTATGGTCAGCGACTAAGTGTAAGGTCAATGAGTCAGATGCGAGTTTTGCAACTGTGAAATACTTTCCTACATTATTGAAGCGAATATTAAATTTGAACTAATACTGCGAAAATTCTGTACTTGGATAGCTTAGAATGAAAATCTTTCTGTTTATTTCAAAGGAAAACAATTTATTTTCTGAAACATTGTCTGTGATACACAAGTTGAAACAGGTCATGTCGACCAAATCATATCGAAGAAATGACAGCGACGCATATCTAAAGGGAGTAAGATCTCTTACCTTTCGGTTTGGCACTACTCGATATCCATTTCTAGGCGCAAGTAAATGAAGAAAGGCAGCGCGTTTTTGTTATCAAGTAACGTCTTCATCAATTACTTTAGTTTTAATGTAGTCTACGAGTAACTGCTGATGTTTGATATTAACATGAAAAGGATTCTGTAGACAGGGAAAGAACCTGTTCTTGGGAAACTACTTCTATAGTGACCAAAAGGCATTAAATGATCTTCAAGCACGTGTGTTCCAGCAGCGGTATGAATAAAATGATAGTAATAATGACGGTAATAATCGAATTATCCGGTAACTTCACACTTCACAGTGGATTTTCTAGAACTAAGAAATTTGCTCAATTTGTGAAAATTCAAAATTGCTTTACTTCGAACCTATGATGCCTAGAAGAGTCTGTACATCCTGCTGACATGAGATTAGCATGATCTCCGCGTCATGAGCTTAATTGTACTTAACCATTCAATAGACTTGCATTTTTTCCACCGTGACTGATTTTGTAAGCTAAGCACATAATCTGTTTCAGCACACTCTTGAGGCTGGGAAACGTGGCTACAATGGTCTAGTGGAACAAATTATCACAGGTGCACTGCGTGGGTTCAGGAATTTACTTTTAAGAGGCAGAAATAGATTTATTTTACCTCTGGTAACCTCAAGAGAAAGACGTGATAATCCATAATCCGCATTAAACATCACGTTCCTTCATTACCAACTGGGCAGAGCCGGTTTACGTTGGGAAATGACATAGCGGAAGTCATGGCAACCAGAAATACAGTCGCCAGTAAACTTACTTACATTAGAAAACTTTATTTTATTTGATGAACCGATAGCCATTTAAAGGAACAGGTCTCTTATTTTACTTGTACTTGATAGAACTAGAGACGTTGAAATATTTGGTACTGGACTGTGATTCAAATTCGTATCTCCTCTTTCGAGGATCTGAATCTCTCAGAACAGTATTCTCTAGGTCTCCTCCAAAGGATCCAGAACAGAAATATTCATAATTTCATTTGAAGCCCTATCAAGTGCACACCCACCAGCTAGTGAAAATTAACGTGCATTTTTAATGTCTGTTCATGTGTTGCCAACAATCGCAATAGGTGTCGTTATTTCTGGTCAAACACGCACACATCTTACTGTTGGTGAGTAAGCAACTGATACTTAAGCTATATTCGTGGATGCACGGTAGGTGTGCAGTTTGATTGTCGCTTAGGCACAAAAGTTTGTATCCTTATTTTAGATTCAAACACCTAGCAGCTCGTAAGAAAAACCTATATGTAACGTTTGATTTTTCTTAGTTAACAATCCGATTACGTGTTGGGTTCTTATCTCCGTCACAGAACTTCACATCATGCACTTCATCTTTAAATGCATGCACACTTTGTTACTTCAGAATGGGGGTATATCAGACGTCTTTCGTGGTTAGCTAACAGGGACGAAAGGGTCTTGACAGGAGTCGCGGTTTATTACAAAAATTGTCGTGTTTTATTTACAAGTTTAGATTTGGTTACTTGTATTGGCAAAAATTTCGGTAATTCATGACTCTTCATGGATGTTATTCATATGATGTTATTAGATTAGATTAATTCATGTTCCATAGATCATGAATACGACATTTCGTAATGATGTGGAACGTGTCATTTTAAATGAAAGATTTCTTTACATACCTTGATTCAATTTCTTTGCAACAATGTTTTACACACACTCTCTCTCTCATTCTTTTTTATTTCTCTCTCTCTCTCTCTCTCTCTCTCTCTCTGTCACACACACACACACACACACACATATATTCTTTTTTATTTTTATTTGTTTGTTGTGCTCGACTATCGGCGAGGCACGAAAACGCCTATGAATGAGTTTCTTAGTTTTTAGTACATTTACGAAAGAAATATAAAAACAGCTATGAGTGTTACTGATTTATGATGTTTAGTTTGCAGTCAATTCTGAGTATTATTAGTAACTACGCTCCAGTCCCTAAACCTAGTTACAGAAATGCGAATCAGACGCATTACGTATTCCGGGCCGTAGCAGCTGCGACTAGGAGACACCAGCTATTGTGACTTCCCAGCCCGCTGTTGGATCACATCGGTTCGTCTTCTTCCTGCTTGTACTGTAACTGAGAGTTGGCAACAAGGCAACGTATGTTTGGCAACTCTGTGATCGACGAGTTACTTCCTTGTGTGCACGGAATTAAGCCTCAATGTTCACATGATTTTACCTGTCATTTCCACTGAGTAATCTCAGTTATTATCGCTTGAGGTGTAACAAAAGGTTGTAAACTTACGGTTTTCAGCCCAGGAAAGTCGTTGCAGGTGGAAATCGCAACTAATCTTGTCCTTTAAATAGCGATTTATGAGTTCTAGCCACTATTGGCCTCATAAGAGGAAGCCAAGACACATACCTCTTCGCCAGTTCTGTGGTAATGCGCTGATCTGTGAAAAAGCGTCTGTTTTGGTTCGCAGTTCCAGTCCACTGACTTCAACGTTTTTACCCCTTCTGTGAAAGAGCTACAAGCAGTCAGATCAAACATCAATAAGGAAATCGCAAGAAAAAATGGTTCAAATGGCTCTGAGCACTATGGGACTTAACATCTATGATCATCAGTCCCCTAGAACTTAGAACTACTTAAACCTAACTAAGCTAAGGACATCAAACAACACCCAGTCATCATGAGACAGAGAAAATCCCTGACCACGCCGGGAATCGAACCCGGGAACCCGTGCGCGGGAAGCGAGAACGCTACCGCACGACCACGAGCTGCGGACTCGCAAGAAAAACTTACAATGCTGCAGAAGAGGTAACGCCTCTTTCCGCTGCTGACAAGCAAATTTTGAGTTTCTAGAAATACATGACTATATTTATGAAATGCCACATTTGCATATCTCTTGAGTATGACACAGCATACCAATTAAACAGAGACCCAATCAAAATCTAAGTGAGTAGTATTTTACTAATTCGTGTTGACAGAGGCATGCTTGTGTACAGATACTCAGTTTTATTAAAACAGACTTTCGTCGTAAGGTTATCGTCGGTAGTTTTATTTCATTTCTTATAATACAGTGCACAATTTTCGTAAGGTTTTCTTTAGTGTTGTTGAAACAATAGTAAACATGAGAGCGAAATTAATCATCAACGATACATGCGAATTCTGTGATGTTATCTATAACAGTCTGACGATGCACATGCAGTTTATTGATTACATGTATGTAGAAAACTTGTTCTGAGTTAAAGCTGTCAAACAATGTTTGAAGAAGAATAAAATGCCACTACCCCACGACAGCTAATGTAGAAAATACTTTTCTGACGTATTTGGGTACGATGCGCTCTCCCCATACATAATACAAAAGCTTCGAGATGCATCTGCTGCCTGGCTGTCTATTAAACCTGAAAAGAACAAAATGTCACAGAAGTTAGCCCTTTTTCCACATGCGACTATTTTGGGTTGAGAAGTGAAGGGAATTATGTTCAAAGTTCCATTAGATTGGTAACTTCAGCAGGCAGCAGAACTGAGTTTTAAAAAAATTTTGCAAGAAATGTATTCGAACTCGCGACATCTCTTCTATGGCGCACGACGCTTACCATTACGCTACCAGCTGACACATAGCTACAACAGCTCCAGAGCTGAACAAGAAGTCCTCCAGAACTGCTGCATTCCACTGCACTGTGAGATAATGCAAATGGCCGGGTCGAGACTTCTGAGAGAAACAGTTACAGCTCTTCTTTTGCGCTGCACGACGTTTTTTACAAACAGATAGAATAGCTCAAGTGGAAAGGAACACTTCATATTTAAATTTCTGCAACCTACACTGTTGGCAGTTCTGTGAAGGTGGCAGCTCGTGCTTTTAATTCGGTGATTACAAAATAGAGCCGAATTTATGCACTGGATAGCCGAGGCAGCTAGTTCATAGTGATTTGGTGAACCAAGTAAATGAATTTACTGAACATGCTGCAATTTACTACAGGGAGCCTGTGTGTCAGAATTCTCATCCAGTGTGGCGCAACGGTGTTAGAAAAATGGGTCATGGGAAAGAGGATTTGGTGGTCTGTTGGACTGATGATAGGTTCTTGTATCTATGGTCTGGGTTCGATTCCCACTTCCGTCAATGATTTTAGATAGGGAGAGAAAGATTTCATTCTCTTCTGGCTACACCAAGTGAAGAAGGTATAATAGCAGTGTGGTTTGAAATTCACATTAAAGACGATATTCCTTCTCTGCCAAGTAGACATCAGGTTGAAACACAATAAAGTCTGGAGTGGCGACATGTAGAAACTCTATCACCAGTAACCTTTCTTATACTAGTTATTTATTTCTAGTGACGAAACAAACGCTATGCAGGGTCACAGGACACTTAATCCATCTTTTATCTGAGCTTCTGTATGTCGATAAAAATGGTTCTGAAATGAGATAGGAACTCAGACCGCCCTTAACGCGGAATTTGATCCCTTCGTGACGATACAGCTCGGCTACAATTTGTTGTTTGTTCAAAACTGCAGATTTCTTAACATCTCCACATATTACGCGTGAATGGGTTCGAATCCTGGCCCGGCACTAAAGATTTCATTATGTATTATCAAGCTCTAGCATGAGAACACCAATCTGCTGGTGGATAATAATTATGATTTTTAATGGTTTTTGATTCGCTGACAACACTAACGATATCTGACGTTTTTGACTCCCAGTGGGACACAGAACTATTTGCGAGATCACTGTAAGTTCAAGATGTTATTCCGAGCTGATGGTGGAGAAAAATTCGGTAGCTGACGTCTCACACGTCTCTGCTGGTGCAACAAACCCATATTTAAAGTTCTTTTTCTCTAGAATATAACAGCCATAGGTTCTGGGTAGGAGTCCTGGGAAGGACAAAATTAATGTTTCGTCTCGCCATTACAGTTAAAACATCTAGCTACTGCCGAGAAAATCCGATATGTCACAGCTGGTTGTGCTTCGATATCAATCCGATTAGATTCTGGGTTCGAATTCCTGTCCAACACAAAGCTTTGCCTCACGGCCTTTCAAGTAAGTTACTTGTGAAGAAGCAATATTTAACATCTCTCGTAGTTCGTTAACAGAGACAATAGATGCTGGGTAGGAATTCGCGTCCGTTAAAAATGTTTGCGTTATGTAATTTTAAAGTTGATATTTGCTAACTGATACTGTCTAAAACCGAGGTACATCACTCTCTGTATGCCTAATCAGTAATGACTGTTAGTTTGCGTCAGTCACGAAATCTTTGCTTAGTCTGCCTGACCTGCGTTTGAATCCATATGCAGAACGAGACGGTTCGTTGTGTCATTTGAAGTTCATACGTATTTTCAACTAGCTGCTCGTGGATAACTTAAATTTTTAATGTCATTTTGTGTTAAATAATAAGTACTGTATGTTACTTTGAAGAGGAAATCTCGAATACGAAGAACTTACTACGTGCATTACCTATCTGACGTAATAATGAGAGTGGTAACATTTCAGGAATGTCATTTATTGTAATAAATGTGAGCTTACAAGCCTTAAGGACAGTCTTACCTGTGATAAAGTGTTCCCTGATATTTATAGCATCGTGGTATTATTTTACATCTTGAGTTTCTGCGATACAGACCAGTGTTTTCTAGCGGTGACTTGCTGGAACCATTTTCAATAGTCAAACGACTGTACCAAGGAGCGATCAGAGGACCTGCTAGACAGCCGCGTTATGCCGGTTGCATGCGAATCAGGCGAAATGCGGTTCAGGTTGTTCGGATACTTTTGAGTATGACTGTGCATGTTACCGACACTTCCTGAGCGTATTGTACACATTGTGATCATTTCTCAAGGAAACGTTTGATTTATCGACTTATTCTCATCTGAGCTAGAATGAGATCTTTTCCGGAGTTTACCAGCACCCTGTACTGAGGTCTCGATAGTTCTTTCACTGTTTTAGATCTAAATTCTCCCTTCGTGGCAACTTGAACTTTACAATAACCAGTAGTTCCTATTCTTATGCGTAAGAATGAGACTATAGGTTGGTACATATTTGTACCGCTGTTTTAACTCCAAGGTAACTGCAATAACCCAAGGCCAATGACCAGTTCCATAAGAATGTCAAAGAAAACTAAATTAATCTGATGTGTTCACCGTATTTATTGCTCGACGTTAGTTCGCAAAGGAACAGAAACTTGAAAACTGTTCTGACAACGAGTCGTCAGTAAATTTTGAATTTCGGGAAAGTTCTTCACGTTGTGACTACGTGATTTAGTCTTACCAATCGATGAACTGTGAAGCTTTTTTAAGTGCGTAAGAGCCAAAAATCGAAATTAAAGTGAAATATTATCTTGTAACAACAAATATAAATATTTACATATCAGTCTAACTGTCCTGTTAAACCTTCCCCGTCGCTGCGCGGGATTAGCCGAGCGGTCTAGGCACTGCGGTCATGGACTGTGCGGCTGGCCCCGGCGGAGGTTCGAGTCCTCCCTCGGGCATGGGTGTGCGTGTTTGTCCTTAGGATAAATTAGGTTAAGTAGTGTGTAAGCCTAGGGACTGATGACCTTAGCAGTTAAGTTCCATAAGATTTCACACACATTTGAACATTTTTGAAACCTTCGCGTCACATCACAGGATTTGTTTAGCAGCTATATGCTCCCAATTATTATTTTCACAATTACGGTCAGTGCAAACATAGTTTACGCTCATCGAACGATAGAAAACAAGGCTATTTGCATCACCAACGAATATACAGGATGATTCACCTAAATTGTTCACCTAAACATTTTCCAAAATAACAAGAACTTCCGATTACGAAAGCCATGTTAGAAACAGGAGAATCATAAATTGTAAGTAATGTACACAAATGGCCATTAAAATTGCTACACAATGAAGATGACGTGCTACAGACGCGAAATTTAACCGACAGGAACAAGATGCTGTGATATGCAATAATTAGCTTTTCAGAGCATTCAAACAAGGTTGGCGCCGGTGGCGACATCTACAATGTGCTGACATAAGGAAAGTTTCCAACCGATTTCTCATACACAAACAGCAGTTGACCGTCTTCGCCTACTGAAACGTTGTTCTCATGCCTCGTGTAAGAAGGAGAAATGCGTACCATCACGTTTCTGACTTTGATAAAGCTCGGATTGTAGCCTATCGCAATTGTGGTTTATCGTATCGCGACACTGCTGCTCGCGTTGGTCGAGTTCCACTGACTATTAGCAGAATATGGAATCGGTAGGTCCAGAAGCGTAATACCGAACGCCGTGCCGGATCCCTACGGCCTCGTTATCACTAGCAGTCGCGATGACAGGCATCTTATCCGCATGGCTGTAACGGATCGTGCAGCCACGTCTCGATCCCTGAGTCAACAGATGGGGACGATTGCAAGACAACAGTCATCTGCACGAACAGTTCTACGACGTTTGCAGCAGCATGGAATATCAGCTCGGAGACCATGGCTGCGGTTACCCTTGACGCTGCATCACAGACAGGAGCTCCTGCGATGGTGTACTTAACGACGAACCTGGGTGCACGAATGGCAAAACGTCATTTTTTCGAATGAATTCAGGTTCTGTTTACAGCATCATGATGGCCGCATCCGTGTTTGGCGACATCGCGGTGAACGCACATTGGAAGTGTGTATTCGTCATCGCCATACTGGCGTATCACCCGGCGTGATGGTCTGAGGTGCCATTGGTTACAAGTCTCGGTCACCTCTTGTTCCCATTAACTGCTCTTTGAACAGTGGACGTTATATTTCAGATGTGTTACGACCCGTGGCTCTACCCTTCATTCGATCCCCGCGAAACCCTACATTTCAGCAGGATAATCCACGACCGCGTGTTGCTGATCCTGTTTGGGCCTTTCTGGATACAGAAAATGTTCGACTGCTGCCCTGGCCAGCACATTCTCCAGATCTCTCACCAAGCAACTGGCTCGTCACAATACGCCAGTCACTACTCTTGATGAACTGTGTTATCGTGTTGAAGCCGCATGGGCAGCTGTACCTGTACACGCCATCCAAGCTCTGTTTGACTCAATGCTCAGGCGTATCAAGGCCGTTATTACGGCCAGAGATGGTTGTTCTGGGTACTGATTTCTCAGGATCTATGCACCCAAATTGCGTAAAAATTTAACACATGTCAGTTCTAGTACAATATATTTGTCCAATGAATACCCGTTTACCATCTGCATCTCTTCTTGAGTAGCAATTTTAATGGCTAGTAGTGTAATTATTCCGAACCTAGTAATTGAGTTTTGAAAAATAAAACACCATAGAATAATTGTTCTCTCTTACAACTACGATACTGGCATCAGAAATTGGTTGGAAAGAGAATAACGATATCAGAATGTCTGTGATGAACAATTTAGCGGAAATGACCTTTACTCAAAAGTGTCCGGACACCTATTAGTGGACATTAAATGGAGGGTATCGATCCTTTCCCCTTAACGTGGTCGAACGCTGTTGGAGACTACTTTCAAGAAGTGTCTGAATTAATGTGGAGGAATGGAATCCCGCTCTTCTTCAAGAGTCTCAACCTGGAGAGAAATCAACATTGTAACTCATGCCAGAAGAGGTCCACTGGGCACACTACGAGACTCCGGGCAGCCCAGATCTTTCA
Source organism: Schistocerca piceifrons (assembly GCF_021461385.2). NCBI lineage: Eukaryota > Metazoa > Arthropoda > Insecta > Orthoptera > Acrididae > Schistocerca > Schistocerca piceifrons. Next base: position 139,956,461 of record NC_060144.1, read on the forward strand.
GGAATGTTACTGTGCACAAACCATTGACTCGAAGCTCATGTTCAGCACGGTGCACTTTCATGCTGATACAACCAAGCACCATCAACGAACTCTTCCTCTAAGCGGTACCAATGGTATAAAATGTGTTTTCAGCCTTCCGCATTTCAAATTATTTTCAGCTGTTGTTTGGTATAATGTCGTAACGTATGCCACTTGCTGTAATATATATGCATGCACTAGGAGACCAGTATATGTAACTATGCTGTCTCCAATTAACAGATACACATAAATATATGCATTGCTCCAACCTTAAGCTTTTCCATCTCTCAGTATACTTTCATATTACTTTTGTTTCATTGATTGTATGAAATGGATGATATGAAGGAAATTATCCTTACCACTGTTACCATTTTTCCCAGTCGTTCTGTGTCAGCATGGCTTCTGCACATTGTATGTAATCCAGTGCAAACGGAGAAGTGAAAACAATCTTCGATGAAAATAAAAACCAGGGCGGCAACATTAAGAGTGCGAAAGGGAATTCCGCTATTAAACATAGCGGAGAGAGCAGATAATTGTAAAGAGAACACTGCAGGTCGATACGAGGGGTAAACGTGGCTGATGAAATGGTAGAAAACGAAATGAGAGTCAATATAGAAGACGTAAGGGATTCTGTATTAGTTGCAGAAAGTTACAGAACTTTTGAAGACTAGCTATCAACTACACAGAAGACATATATAATTTTTCTTCGGAATTTGTAACCAAATGGGGGAAGTTGTAACCAAACGACTGCACAAGTTGGTGTGTACAGTCTGTGGGACTGCGGGCAGAACAACAGACTTTCGACAAAAAAAAAGGGCGTCCACACAACTGCAAAGTTAACAAGAGCAGAAACGTGTGAGAAGTACCTCACTGTCAGCATAGCAACTCACGCATCAAGTAGCTGATTAGAAAGACATACCGAAGAATGGGAAGAACGTTGAGGACCTCCTAGACGTCAATCAGTTGGGTTTGGGAGACGGAGAAAGCGTTCGACTGCGTAAAATGGAGCAAAATGTTGAATCTATGCGTAAAATGGCAGTAAGCTATAAGATAAGAAGTGTAGTACACTATATATCGTGCTAATGTAAATGAGACATTCGTTTCCAGAGATCAATGTTTTCCATCGTATTACGAGTGCAAACGTGATTGATATGTGAACAGAATCGTTATCTCACCAAATTCGCATTTTTCATTCTACAGGCTTCCTGTGAGGTTCACACGACACATATGAAAACGATAGTCAAGTTGGTTCCATGCCTTACGAAGCAACATTCTGTCAATTGTCATCGCAGCAACACTGATACGATCTCTGAGCTGTTCCAGTGTCCTTAGCAGTGGGTGGGTATGCGTGAAGACTGTCCGTAATGTACCCCTAAAGAAAATGTCATTAGGCGTTAGGTCATGCGACCTTCGGAAGGGGAGGGAGTGGAGGGGGGCTTGGCAGGGGAAAGAGCTACTTCGTATTTATGCTTAGTCTAGCTACGCGGGAGTTCGTCGGTTGGGTAGCGACGAACATCGTTACTTCAATGAGTGTGTGCCTCAATTTGTTGGAAGATGAAATTCTCGCAATCAGCGGACAGTTTGTAAGGGGTTCGTAGGCCCTTACTATAACTTTGCACTCGGCACGGGTCGATAGGGCGAACAATCGATTGTGACGTGTTGAGCGAGTGTCGTGATGCGCCAAAGTGTGGTTGGCGGGAATGGTGTGTGTGTGTGTAGGCCATTGTTGAAATACAGCGTCTTTAACCGAGAAGGGTGTCACCATCGCCGTGGTTAGACACCTAAATAATAAATTAATACCGGGAAAGTGAAGAAGTATCATTACGAAAGTGATCAGTGACGTTACTAGTGCCGATATTTGGTTTCGCGTCTACCGCGCCGGCCTAACCTTGGATTGCAGTGTTGGATGCAGTGATGGATTAGCGTGTGACGATAATGGAAAATGAAGAAAGCCTGTGCTGAGATTAGCCGTAATTAGATATGTATGACGAAGGCTGTGGCTGTCTCCTTTTTTGGTTTTGAGAAGAATATAAGTTCGTAATCAGTAAAACTTTGTTGGTGTTCCTTATTACCAGACATTCAGTATTATAGTATTGAACAGGACAAACTGGGAAGTAACAACTTCCGTAGCAGTCAATTCCGATTACCAGCCCCATTAGGTTCACGGTCATGTTAATAATAAATATTGGGCTGCTATTCGATCTGACGAGGTCAGGATAAAAAAGCAGGTGTTACAAGTTGTGGAAACATCATCGGCAATATATCAGGGTAAGAAGACAAATCACACCCTGTTCACAAAAGAAAAACGGCCCATACAGTTCGGCTGGGATCCCGCACAGAAAAAGTACCTTAGGCTAAACACGTTCATGCGCCAGAAGTTTATGAGCAGTTTCAGTGCCCCACACTCCTACATTGTCGTTATTAACCTTTCCAGATAAATAGAAGGTAGTTTCGTCATTGAATATGAGCTTGGAAGCGAATCGTTCATCGTCTATTGCTTTCTGCAGTGTGATGCAAAACTGAAGGCGCCGGCATTTATCTTACGGTTTTAATTGTTGCACAAGTTGCTGCCGGTACGTACTGAAATGTAACCACCGTCGCAAAATCTTCTACACAGTTCACTGCCGTATTTCACGGTCATGGCTTGCGCTGACCATCAAGTTTTTTGGAATTCGTACGAAACTTTCCCTCACTCTCTCCACGTTCGCATCTGATACGCCTGGTCGATCGCTATATTGCTATATACAGACACAAGCGGCGTCTCTAAATTATCGATATCAGTGCATAATACTCAGTCTACATATTGGTTCTTTTCCATAATTCCTTCTGACCAAACGCTGCACAGTTGTAAGAAATCAATATCTTGCATATTCCAAAAGACAGGAGCTCATTTCCTGCTTTGCGCCATTTTGTCAAGGCAGTACCATCGTAATTCCACTGGCAAGAAAAATGCTAACTCGGTGGGATCACGTTTCACCTCATGCGTCAGTCATAATTGTACATACAGTGTCTAGCAAAATATATAAACGATTATCTGCCGAGGATGACACGGCGGTCGGTCGATACCGTTGGGCCTTCCGAGGCCTATTTGGATGGAGTTCAGTAAATAAGAACTAAGAGGGAACATTAAAAATGGAGATCAGGAACTAAGAAACCGGAATAAAACAGGTGTAAGACAGGGATACAGTCGCTCTTAGTGCTCAAACTATACATCGAACAAACCATGACGAAAATAAAGGAAATGTTCACGAATGGGATTAAATGATATGAATGACAAAATTCACTGACTGCATTGGTAGCCTCTGTGTAAGTGAAGAAGACTTACAGGACCTGACAAATGAAATGAACAAGGTGAGTACAGAAAATGGTTGGAGAGTAAACTGAAGACGAACGAAAGCAATGAGCATTAGCAGAAATGACATTAGCAATAAACTTAATATTAAAACTGGTAGTGGTAAGGTGTTATGGGACCAAACTACTTAGGTCATCGGTACCTAAGCCTACACACTACTTAATCTAACTTAAACTAACTTTCGCTATGGACAACGCACACACCCATGCCCGAGGGAGGACTCGAACCTCCGAAAGCGGTAGCCGCACGGACCATGACAAGGCGCCCTAGACCGCGCGGCTACCCCGCGCGGCAGCAGCAAATTAGACGAACTGAAGAAATTCTGGTTGTTAGGAAGCAATATAACACCTAACAGACGCGTCAAGGACAGACTAGCACAGGAAAATAGGTAATTCATCGTCAAAAAAAGCATGCTTTTAGCAAATATATGCCTAGATTTGACGAAGGAATTTTTGAGAACGTTGGCCCTGAGCGCAGCACTGTACGGATGAAAATCATGGAGTATGCGTAAACTGAAAAAGAAAAAAATCTAAGAGTCTGGAATTTGGCATTGTAAATGGATGCTGAAAAATCAGGAAGATGTGTAAGGAATGAGAAGGTTCTCTGTAGGATCAGCGAACCCAGGAACACCTGGGAAACACTGAGAAGAGGAAGGGACAGGCTGATAGGACATGTGTTAACCCTAGCAATAGTAGTGCATTTTACATAACGTGTTCTGTTTTCGGCGGGGAGGGGATGTACTTCGGTAAATTACAACAGCAAACCTGTTAAATTATTGTTAAATTTTATAAACAACATACTTTTTAAAGAGGTACCTTTTAGCACAATTTTACCAGTACTAAATGCATTTTCTTGCATTTTCTGAAGTGTATACACGGCAGGGAGGGGTTCGTCATGACCACCACCAAAATAATAAAGAGACGCCAATTTCGTTAGCTGTTGCTGACTTTTATTCGGTTCAATCATTTTGAAGATATAATGATGTGACAGAAAGGTCATGAAACTGAAAATATAAAATAACATTCCTTGTGGAAAGTCACATTCACCATTGACACTAAAACTTTTGGGTTCAGCTTCAGAAATACATTTAAGGAACCTGGTATAAGACGTCAATAAAAACAAAGTTTTTCGTAAGTTTACATGCCTAGTTACGTTATTTTCAATACATAGGCATAAAGTCTCCCAACCCCCCCTCCCACCCAATTCCTCTCCATTCCTTTGGCATTGCGATGGTTAACAAAGCAGAGAACAGTTGTAGAGGTTAAAAACCTTAGGGGAAGACAGAGATTGGAAGACATTCAAGCATTAACTGAGGTCGTAGAAAGTAAACGATAGTCTGCAATAAAGATGTTAACACAGGAAATGAAGTTATGGAGGGCTACATGAAGTCAGAAGACTGGTGTCTCAATAAAAAGTATTCGATACCGAGTAACAAGGCTCAAAGTACCGCTCCGATAGTGCCTAAAACGTTTCGCTAGTCCCATGTATTCTTCAACGTACGCTGTTCGTGGCCCACTCGGGCAAAACGGTTATTTTCGTATTCCCCCATATCTTTATCCTGAGCATTCTCGGATTAGCTAATGCATTTTCTCGCACGTTCGTGCCGACTCGATAGTTTTTATATTCCTCCTATTTCTATGTAATTAGTGACAGGGAATATCCAATATATATTATTGCTCGCCATGGGTTTCTTTACTTGTGAGACAAACTGAGGAGCTACTTGAACAAGAAGTAGCGGCTCCGGTCTCGTAAACTGACATGCGACCGGGAGAGCGGTGTGCTCACCAAGTTCCGCTCCTTAGCCGCATCTATTGCCGCCTGTGGGCTGAGGATGACCCGGCGGCCGATCGGTACCATTTCGCCTTCATGGTCTGTTCGGGCGGAGTTTAGTTTATGGGTTTCTTTAACCAGCACAAAATTGGTATTCATAATCTTCTAATCTCTTCTTTTCACATGCTACGATTTCCACCGAATGGTAACTCGCCATCTTCCCGATAACTCGCAGGATTAAACTGGGGATTTAACAGGGCTACAGGCGTTCGGAAGCTATACGTCGCCGTATCAAGCATAACAATAAAGGGGCCGGCCGCCATACGAAAACACGGCTGTGTTTATCTACAGTGACGTATGTGAGGCAAATGGCGTGACGATTGACCGCCGAACTATTTTTACACTGAAGCGCCAAAGAAACTAATAGAGGCATGCGTATTCAAATACAGAGACATTTAAACTGGAATAATAAGGGGCTGCGATCGGCAACGCCTATGTAAGACAAAAAGTGTCTGGCGCAGTTGTTAGGTCGGCTACTACTGCTACTATGGCAGACTATCAAGATTTAAGAGTTTAAACGTGGTGTTATAGTCGGGGCACGAGAGATGTATCTCCGAGACAGCGGTGAATTGGCGATTTTCCCGTAATACTATTTCAAGAGTGTACCGTGAATATTAGGAATCCGCTAAAATATCAAATCTCCGCCTTCGCTACGGCAGGAACGGGACCAACGACGACTGAAGAGAATCCTGCGACGTGACAGAAGTGCAGCCCTTCCGCAGATTTCAATGGTGGGCCACCGACAAATGTCACCGTGCGAACCATTCAACGAAATATTATCGATGTGGGCTTTAGGAGACAAAGGCCCACTCGTGTACCCTTGATGACTGCACGACACAAAGCGTTACGCCTAGTCTGGGCCCGTCAAAACCGACATTGGACCGTTGATGACTTGATGACTGGAAACATGTTGAGTGGTCGAATGAGTCTCGTTTCAAATTGTATCGAGCAGACGGACCTGTACGGGTATGGCGACAACGTCATGGATACATGGACCCTGCATGTCAGAAGAGGGCTCTTCAAGCTGGTGGAGGCTCTGTAACGGTGTGCGACGCGTGCAGTTGGAGTGATATGGGACTCCTGATACGTCTGGATACGACTCTGATAGGTGACACGTACGTAACCATTCTGTTAGATCACCTGCATCCATTCATATCCATAGTGCATTCCGATGGACTAGGGCAATTCCAGCAGGACAATGCTACACCTCACATGTCCAAAATTGCTACAGAGTGGCTCCAGGAATACTCTGAGTTAAAACATTTCCTGTGGCCACCAAACTCCCCAGACTATTGAGCGTAACTGCGATGCTTTGCAACGCGCTATTCAGAAGAGATCTCCACCCTCTCGTACTGTTAAGGATTTGTTGATATCCCTACAGGATTCAATTTATCAGTTCCCTCCAGCACTACTTCAGACGAATCCATGACACGTCGTGTTGCGGCACTGCTACGGGTTCAACTCTTGCAACTTCATCTGTTATCATTAATCCCAGTGAAACGCCCGCTAAACCCGCTGGGCAGAACAGGTAATAGGATTGTGGAAAGGGCCAAGGGCTGAGGTCAGTTTCTGCTTCTAATTGTCATTTATTGTAATTTAGCAACTCTTTCACGGCTCAAGGCCTGCAACAAGAAATCTTAACAACATAAAAATCCAATTGAGATAGCAATAAAATATTTCAAAACAACATACGCAAAATGCAATACAAATGGCTGAGGGCCACAATCAAACTTCAAAATTTCAAAATATATTACCATAATCTTTAAAGGCAGAAGGCCGAAGTGTTTAAGCTTGAAAGGCAAATTTAAAAATTGATTTTGCAAAATTTTAAGAAACAACAATATTTATAAGTAAAACTTAAAATAGCTGACAACAGGTAATTAAACACCGGTGGCACTCAGAAGGCCTCCAGGGAGGTCGGTCTGCCCTCGTTCACTTAGGTGAGACAGGTGGCGAGCCCGACTATACTTGATCCGTCGGAACTCAACCAGGGAACAGCCAGGGACCGACCGATACAACAACTTGCTTCCGGTCAATCAGTAGATGAGAACTCAAACAGGGAAGGTTACAAACGTTGAACCGTGAATTTACTTTCAAAACTTTTTCTTAAGAATTTACTTTATTTACTAGCGACTCAATAAGAACGTTACATATTTAATCACATTATGTGAGCGTGCAAGTCGTTGCCAGTGGCTAACTGATGAAAACGAATGGAAATTTTATTCCTAAAAGCCCTCTTTTTTAAACGGATTTAAAATTATAATCAGGAAGCACCCTCTAAATATCAAGTTACAATTTATTCAGAGGCAGAAAGAACAATTTTTGACTGTATGAGCTGTCCAGCTGAGGATCTTGCCGCTCCCTTTTGACACGACCGTAGTCACGACTGCTCACAACAATCTCTGAAAGACTACACTGGTGCAAATCTGCAACACACCAAATTACTTTAAACTAAAAATTTTAACCACTCACACAAGCACATAAACTATGCACCCCGTAGGAGGGATGGAAACGGCACAAAACACTAACATTAAAATATTAACTTGCCACCGAAGGTGCAACTTGATTTTAAAAAAAAAATCTCTTGCGGTGGAAGAGTGGCATCTTTATATACTAAAATGACCATTTAAATAAAAACCCATGAAATGCAGTCTTAAATAAAATATACATGGTTGGCCAAACATGCTCTACTTTACACACATACCGCCTCTCAAGATGATAGGCAAGATAAAAACGTATTTCAGGACTTCAAGCAATAAATTCGGTAACACCGAATCCGACAAACATGACAGAGGCAGCTATTAACGTACGGCAGACCGACAGACAGACAGACAAACAGACACTAACTGCCTAACAAATGCGGGCGAGAGACAGACGAGCAAGCTGGGGACGAGAGACTGACCAAGAAAACAAGCAGAATTTAACAATTAAATGAAACAACGTATCACGAATCACTTAACTTCTAATAAACTGCGATGTCTGACAAAGACCTGGCGCAGCACTCTCAAAAGGCTTTCCCGAACAGTCCGCTGCCAGCCGCTTCAAGGACGCATGAAGACACGCTGCTCTCCCGTCTCACGGCGTCGCAGCTCGCACCGGCTAGACCGATGTCGTGGGTTGACTCCTGTTGCTCTCGCGTCGGCCGCGGAGCCACTACTCCTCGCTATACGGCGCGGCCCTCTGGACTGACGTGGCGACCTCACATGCGCCGACGCTCATGACAGACAATTCATCTTGTGCTGCAGTGCGCGACCGACCAACCGATCGATCCAACCGCCAATGACCATTGCCTGAACAAACTCGAGCGGACTGGCGGCCTAACACATATTAGCACGCCGGACGACAGACAGACACTGACTGCCCCACACTGACCCGGCTGACCAACTGACCAGACACGCCCCTCGAGCTCATAGCGCCCCTTAAATGAGCGTGAACAGGCTACTTTTCCCCTTTCCCACCAGAGGTAGACAACAAAGCTGCTATTGCCACAGCGGCGCCACCGCCAGAAAAGGAGGGCGACTGCATCACACCACGTGCTGCGGCGCGCTCTTCAAAATTTTTACCACGGCTCAAACGTGATTATCCACAATGAACCACCGAAACGAACCACACAACACGAATGGACGGGGCTTGGGTACTTGAATCCACTACTCAACCTTGACGTCCCGAGTCGGTGAACCACGAAGCTCCGACACCGCGCAGGGACGGCCACCGGATCCAGCCGACTGTACCGCAAAGAGATAGCCTTCCTGGTCCGCACCAACCGACCCACTGCCCGCTGGTATGTCCGCGACTGCTGCTCCGTCGCGACTGCACTGTTGGTGCGTCTCCCACTCACTTACAGACGCAAGACGGTGAAAATACTGGCTCGGACCCAACCATGCAGAGGAAACAACCACACTCGCTAAACGACATCCCTTCAACAGGAAAGGACCGACCGGAGTTCCACAAGATGATAACTGGAGGGTGCCCAGAAGCGCTCGGAGAACCAGTTACACGTCGGGCGATGAGACGACCGACCTCTCAGAGGCAGTATGCCGACAACATTTAAGATAACCAGTCAAAGGAAAAAACGAGAACTACACACACAACCTGACAAACACTAAACGAAGACAAATCGGGACTCGATGCGCGCGCGCGCGCGCACACGCACACACACACACACACACACACACACAAAGCCGACTTATGAACGATCGGCGAGCCAAATCGCGTCGTCCGGTAGTACGACCTACCGACGATCCACCAAGACGGTGGCCCGGCTCAAGTGATGCATGGCAGCAATGGTCGGGCGAGCCATGTCGACGCACACCTCACTGCTCCAACCCGACTGCACTAGTGCCGCATGCAACTCCTCGACTGGAAGGTCCGGACTGCGCTCCAAACACGATCCAGCTGACTGGCAGACTCAAACTCGCAACCCGAACTGCGACCAACTGTCCATCCGAACTCCGACGCCGAACTCCTCCCAACTAACTGACAACAGACAACGAGCGGGAAGTAGCCGAGCAAAGATACAACAAGAGGGGATATATCGATACGCGCTGCAAACGCCGCTCACGGTCAGCAAAGCAGCAACTCAGCGACAGTCGTAATTAAAATTAACGTAGTGAGGTGGAGGTACGTTAAAAACAGAGTGCAAAATAAATGATGGCGCGAACACGAGCTACGCACGGCTCACCCAGTACATCTATGGGGTATGTTCATTAGCACGTAGAAGATAAAGCTTAGTTCAAGAAAGAGTCCCACTCAAATGGCTGTCACGAGTACCGTTATTTACATAAATCGGTTCAAAAATGGTTCAAATGGCTCTGAGCACTATGGGTTTTAACATCTGAGGTCATCAGTCCCCTAGAACTTAGTACTACTTAAACCTAACTAACATAAGGACATCACACACATCCATGCCCGAGGCAGGATTCGAACCTGCGACCGTAGCAGTCTTGCGGTTCCGGACTGAAGCGCCTAGAACCGCACGGCCACCGCGGCCGTCCATAAATTGGTGATTTACGAAATAAGTACATATTTTTAGTGGGTACATCAATGATGACGTCCAGTAATGAATTTAACGAGTAACAAATACTTTGTGACGGCTATGCGATTCGAGAATACAGGTTACATAGGTGACAACATTTAATTCCATGGAATAGAAATAGCAGCCAACCAGTAGCAAAACGCAGGTTTATTAAACTTTGGCCATGGTTTTAAAACTACCTTCTTCAGAAGCTGTTGTACGTAGAATCACACTATCTATAGCTAATATGGGAGTCGTTGACTGTCTAATACGTCATCCACTTGATCACCAGTTGAAATACATTATGTAAAAGCCATCTATTGTAGGGCTTTGTCTTAAAACTTTTTAAAATATCATATAACGCCCTATAGTAGATGGTTACTACCTTCATGAAATGTATTTTAAATGGTGATTAAGTTGACGACATATGCTAGAACGGGTCAACAACTCCTACTTTGGCAACAGATACAGTAATTCTACGTGCAATATCTTCTTAAGAAGACGGTTTTTAAACCGTCGACACCATGCTCAATTTTTAATAAACCTGTATTTTGCAACTGGGTGTCTATTATTTCTATTCAATTGAAGGTCTTGCATGCACACTTTCTGAAGCGGAACCATATTCAAAATCTCCAAAATTTAGTTGGTACTTTTGCGCCCAAGTCGTCAGTGCCATCTGATCTCAGCACCGCGTGGGTGACTAGGAGTCTGTAGTACAGGAGGCAACATCGCGAGGCTAATTAACTAATGTTATTCCTGACAGACACGATGTTTGCTGCCTGCAGGACTCGGCGGTGTACCGTCGCGTCCGAAACAAACGCGCACACAGCCCGGTCCCGGGTGTAGGCTTGTTTGTTGGGGGGCGCTGGCCTGTTTACGCTGCTCCCTGGGAGGCCTCGCTGCAGCGCTTGTGTGCCGAACTGTACTGTTCCGCCGCAAAACAACAGACGCCGCTATCGATTTCAAATTGAATGTTTATCGTGTGCACCGCCGGACTCGGAGCTGCTCTTGGACGGGGGAAGTGGATGGGAGGCGGACAGAATAAGCAGTAAGCAGGAGCAGCCGGTGTGCTCGGACCACATGAAAGTGGGTTAGAGCGGGGGAGGGGGATGGGGGCACAAACACACACGCTAACACACGTCTAGGTGGGGGTAGTCGAAGTAAACAGCGGCGACTACTGTCCTCGAAATGACCTGTCGTCTGTTACCGTTTGGCAGGAGACTTCCGGAATAAAAGGAGAGAGAGACAGACGCTGCGGGTTTAAATAAAGGTAGTACCGAGTGTAATGCGCAGAGAGCCGCCACCATTTGCTGCCAGGGTGACGGTGGGGAGAGGGGTTGGAGGGCAGCGGGCGAAATAAAAAGCGCGGTGGTCGCTTTTTGCGCGCTTGTCGCCGACGTTTTATCAGCGCATAATCAGCGCCCGTGTCACGCGTGCGAGCAGTTTTCGGCCGACAGGGCAGTCAAAAATCATTGCGCCGCCATAACCGTTGCTGACGGCCATTGCGACGCCGGAAATGGCTATGCGTGTGCTCGTATGTGTGTGTGTGTGTGTGTGTGTGTGTGTGTGTGTCTGTGTGTGTGTGTGTGTGTGGGCGGCGATCGTCTCTAATTATTGCCGCGGCCGGTGGGAGAGGGTGAGGGCGGATCTGCGCCCGCCGATAATGTCGAAGGGAAAACACAATGATCGCGTTTTATTCTCGCCAGTGGGCCTGGCGTGCGATTTGCACACCACTACGTACGTCCACGGCCGTCTGCCACAGAGGTCTTGTGCTGCCGACAGTGTCAAAACACAAGAAACACGTAATCAATAACGTCGACTTCCTTTAGCGTTGTCACCGAATCGGCATATTTTTGTTTTATTAACAAATTTATTTCTCTATCTGCATATGTTTCTTCTTATTCCTTTTCTTTACATAGATTTTTTAAATATTCGATATGCGACTCCTATGGACTACGGAAGCGGCTATTTCTGATTTAACTTCCGGTTTTACCCACAAATTTTCATTCGATCAGAGCGCTGTTGTTTCTGGATTTCAGATCACTTTCTTCAGTTCCCTTTTTTGGTTTTGTCTGAGTTTCGAAATCTAAAGCCTTCTTTCGAAATGTATCTCTGTTCAGAGTTCCATATTCTTCCACTTCACCTCTTTCAGACAAATTCTTATTTCATATGGCCTTTATATCCGAGGGGACATCATCCGTTGACATGTTCAAAAATTCTCTTACATAACTGTTTTCGTTGATCCAACCAGATAGCCGTAAAACATCATGTCACGTTTTCTCATTGCTACTTTTATTCGTTCAGTTTCCTTCGTGTTTCACTGGCCCAAATATTTTCCTTCGAGTATTCACAACTTTCTTTTCCATATTTTCTTTTTCCATGCATGTGCCTGCGTATAAACATTACAGTTTCATTGCTCTAACATCATGCTGTAATTCTGCTTGAGACGAGGTTAATCTCTATTTGTACACGTCCCTAGGTAACTGAAGGGCCGTATCCACATTGCCAACACCAAGTTCTTTGCGCTCTCCATAACAGCCGTTCTTCTGTATTAAGTCTCTAAGGTATTCACTCTTTTAACTTTCCCATAATCTGTATTCAGCATGACTTCTTTAATATTTTTCGTATAACCTGTTTCTGCGTAAGCTATTTGAATACTTGTTTTCTCCGCAATTCTTTTCAAAATACTGACTTGTCTTGTTGCTACTACTATATCTCCGATCAGTGTGGCAAAGTCTTCGGCAAAAGGTAAGCCTAGAAATATAAGATTATAGCGTAGTTGCACTTGGTCATTTACTACACACATTTCTTCTTCCTATTCAGGGATCATCTTTGGAAGGGCACAATTAAACAACGTTGTATAACAGTTGTTCGAACCTCGAAAGTTTCACATGTCTCTCCCAAGGAATTAAATTCACATGATTTTTTTATTCCTATTTCCAAATAAATCGAATGTTTCCTGTTTCGTCATCAACAAAAAAATCTGTCAGCATTGGCACACAGATACTCTTAACAGAGACGTATGCCTCTTTAAAGCCCACAAACACAGCTATATAAATCATACATCTTGCTGTTTTAACGTTACTTAATTGTTAATCTGTACTATTATTTTTACATTTCTTAATATTATGTGGAGGGTCGTTTTAATAGGTGGTTTTAATGGACAAATTAAATATAGTTAATTACTTTTGAATACATTGTCGGAGTGATCAGTGATCAATGTGTTACAAATATTTACTATCAAAAACAGTCTTTATCACAATTTATTTATTACGGTGACCGATTTCGACCACTACTGTGGTCATCTTCAGACCTACAAGTCGTATACAAAGCTTTAATTAGGGGGCTACAAACATTAAAGAAAATGCATAAAGATATAAAGCTATAAGACGATGAATTACCAACGAGTAAGAACTTCCTTCTGGTGGTAAATCACTACTGGAGAAACCAGCTTACAGCTAGTTCTCAGGGGACAGCGGCACAGTGGAACATATTCTGTTGGAATGATCGTAGCTGGCAGCTCACGACGTCACCAGTATACGGCAGTATCCGTAATTGCTTCCAAGGTTCCTGGGTATACTGCCGATGCAATCGTCGATGATCCACGATATTTCGGCAGACAACTGTTCCGCCATCATCAGATAGTACTGATTCCATCAGTACCACATGATGATGGTGGTATGGATCTTCGACCATGGTATCTGACAGTACAATTGTTGACAACCAAGGTTACTACTGGAATCTACACTAAAAACAAACTGAAAGTGTCTACAACGTATTGCCAGCAACGGTTCGTTTGTGACGTACGACAACGTCGTTCGTATCGTGTGCAATAATGTAACACATCTCTGCGGCGCGTTGTCACTCAGTTAGTTAGTTATTATAGTTGACACAAGACGATTGGGTATGGAAATGATGAATTGATCGATATGGCTTCGATTTACATTCACGAATTCTACTGCTGCTGCTCGTACTTATGCAGAACCATTTCTGGCAGACTACACAAGAACATATGTGTCAGTAGCTCGTTGTGTGAGAAAGCCAGGTCGCTATGCACCTGTGATGGTCAGTGCCGTTAGGCCGCGACGTCGCAGACCAGTAGAAGCAGTGAAGGCAGTACTGCGTTCTGTGCAACACTCACCGAATACAAGTGTTCAGAGCTTATCTGCATGTAATGAACTATCATAGCAGTCTGTGTGGAGAAGAATTCATGAATTATTACTGCATCCCTCTGTAGGAGCTGAACCTAGGTAATTATTTTGAACCCAGTAGTACACTCCGTTATTGGCTGCTGAACCAACAAGCCACAGATCAGCAGTTCCTCTGTAAGGTACACGCAATGGACAGAGCAACATTCAACAGAAATTACATTTGAATCAAAACTGTTACCGTAGTCTCAGAAAAATACACACGCCATGTTGTAGGTCCAGTCCCACTATCATTTCTCCATCACCTCTTGGGCAGGAATCGTTGTTGATTGCCTACTTGGATCGTTTGAATTGCGAGACCGTTCTTCCTAATCTACTGGAGAACGTTCCGCTGGAAATGCAACAAAGCACGTGACTGCTTCGGGATGGAGTCTGTGCGCATTACGGCGTGCTGTGGGTCGCTGTTTGAATGAACACTACTACGGGAAGTAGACTAGAGTTGATGGTCCTTATGTTTGGGCATCATGATCTCCCTATTTCACAACTGGTGACTTTTGGTTACTGAGACCATGTGAAAGAGTCTTTGTGCTCCCAGTGACTTAACACAAGGTAAATGGAGTACAACAGTGGCTGCTGCAGATGCGATTCAGCGTATGCCAGGATTTTCCAACCTGTGTTCTGAATGCACTAGTGGGCATATTTTCTGCAGACGCTAGCAACATCCTGTAAAAGTGAAGTGTAATCCATCATACGGATAAAATTCCTTTACAAGTGTCTTCTTCCGTTCCAAGCTTGCTATTTTCTTTTATAATGTGGACTTTGATAAAAAGGGCAAGGTAAATGTTTATCAGAACACAGGGAGGAATTGTGATCTAAATAGTAATAGCTTTATTCATTCTTAACACCGCAAGACCAAAAAATGGCTAAAGAAATGTCACACAAACATTTTTATTTGACAATCGCTTTCACTAAAATGGGGACTCTAGGGGACAAAGTGATCATCTGGGAATCGACACGCGGCCCTAACCAGAACATTAATCGCCTTATCTGACTTCATACACGTGAATCAGGGGTGTGGCACAAAAACAACACCACCATCAAGCATCTATACTCAACTATTCCAAAAAGAAAAATATGGTTCAAACGAACAGGGTGCTGAGAAACATATATTGGAGCCCTACGCCATAGCAGCGAATACTTTACCCTTCTGCTGGTCAGGGGGGCACACCACGATGCATTCGGCGACTGAAGTCATAGAGGGCAGTAATTTGTTATTAATGGCGCGCCCCCAAAAAAAGCAAGTACGCGGTCTCGAGTTTGGGTAGCTCCGGACGCAGGTACTTCCCTATGAGCCTCTGAAACCCCAGTGGATTCCAGTGTGGAGGTAGACCCGTTTGCTGGTCTGCCAAACCAATTTGACTCTGTCCCACGGCTATGCATGACGGAAAGTGTGGAATGTTTAGACGGCTGACTCAAGACAAATAAGTACACCCACTTATCACTGGTTGTGTGCATGATGCTAGAAGCAGTACCTCTGACGGTTGAGAAGGTGACTGGTACGGGCTCTAAGTGGCACACTAGCAAAGGACACAAGTCTCACCAATTAGGTAGAGACCTGCAGTTCTTCTCTAGCAATGCACCAGCACGAGAATGACACCTTTTGTTCTCCACTTTCCTCGCCAGCTCGTTAGCAAAGCACATTTATATCTTAGACTTCCCCCACCTTAGCACAAGCCAATCACGAGCTGGAGCACCACATTCGAAGATGGGAGGCTGCACCTTGCTCTGCATACACCGATTTGACCAATCAGAGACTTTAAAGTTATTTGGGACAAAAGAAAAAAAAAAAAAAGATTCAGCTTCGCAGGCTCTTTCCCACACATTTACGCAGTGTCTTTTGGTAACAACATGACGAGGATGGAACCACAGCCCTCCATAAAAAGATTGTTTTCTCTCCTATTGCATTCATTTACAAGTTTCCAAAGAATGGCCATAAACTCGCTAAAAGTCTCGTGCCTTCACAAATATGTTTTGTAACAGAGTCTGGACGTCTGGGCGCCAGTGACCTGACTCACAGGAAATCGCAGAACACTCACAGTTGTCTCGTCAGCTTCCTGCCAAACAAGGAACCATCTTCTGCTTTATTGCCAGTCTAGAATGCGCTGGCCACTGCAGTGGAAACTTCTCATCGCTAGTCAGTCTACCTGGACGTGGCTGCCGACCGACAGGCGCCAACAAATGTGTCTGTACAATTAGACTGCGGAACTCGGCAGTCTGAAAATATTTCCACCCAGGTTCTGCAGAAAAAACACTCTCCCCTCGGCCCTCAGTCGCTGTACGCTTTTACTGCCGTCATTTTAATCGGCACCCTTTTCCTTTGAACGCAGGTAAAGCTTACTGCTATTGCTTCACTAGAACACACAGGAAAGAGTGTTAACTACTGCCCACCATTTCATCATGATGTATGAATTCAGATCGTTATGAAGATCATCTTCCCTAAGCGGCATGATCGAATCAGAGTGCCCTGTTTTCAAGCCTTACTCTCCTCTGCGAGTTGCCTCACCCCATCCACCGTGATGTTCAGTTATATATCGCTTTCGCCTGCCGTTCCAAAAACTGTCTTTAAAATTTGTCCCTCTGCTTTCAGCCATCCTCGGTTTCATCTTACCCGTGGCACCGCTTCCTCTATCCATCCTACCTGCTTCCATAGCGTCTTATAAGCCTCATGCAATTTTTTATACTCCCCTGCAACTTCCTTCAGCATTCCCCTGCCCCCTGCACATTGCCTCATAGCCTAAGCTCTTCTAACACTTCCTCAAGCCTCCTTACTTCATTTTGCATTTCCCATACGTTCCATAGCAACCATAATGCCCACTGTTGAATCGACACCACCACATCTTCCTACCTTAAGTACAACGCACCCCCATCCAGGTGCTGCACCCGTAAGCCGTCCACCCCAATGATGAAGAGATGAATCACCGCCAACGCTCCCCCTTTCAGTGACCTGAGGACAGGGATCACTATCACCCTTCCTCCCTCTTCAAAAGGACTGCTGTCCGCTGCAGGCTATATTCGAAAATACATACAACGTATGAAAATACAATGCCTAATTACTCTACGCAAACCCAATGATACATGACATGAAAACAAAAAAAAAAACTACAAGTTACTACTTTCTGGATCGCAAAGAATGCAGTACTTCATGCTGTTCTCTGTCTTCCTGGTCTTCTGTGCTTAGCACCTCTCTTCACTCTCTCTTCATCTTTCCTTCCTGTGACATGTCTGAAATCACATCCAGGCAACCCTTAAATGGCTGTAATCACCTAATATGTACTATCGTTGTTCTAGTTGGCAGCTGAAGCTCAACATTAACAGGGTATGTCGTTTCAACAACTTGATACCTCGTGAGGAACTTCTTCGTTTTCCCTTTTTGCGTATAAGGGCTGGACAGAATTACCCATTGCCCCACTCTATATTGTGGTAAGCGTCCTTTCCGCTTTACTGCGTCTTCCTGCCTTTCCAAAGCCTTTGTATTAGCCTTTTGTACCAGTTTCCAAACATCCTGAACTGTCCTTGCAAGCTGACGTACCGATTCACTGGTCCTTCCTTTCTGTACCCTCACCAAATCAAACGGTGACGGCATTTTTCGCTCGTACACTACCTCATATGGAGACTAACCGGTATTTGTTTGGACTTTTGCATTGTATGCTCATACAATATGCTTCAAATACTCGTCGGATTGATGGTGATGAGAATCCACATAAAAACTCAGCGGCTTCCCGATTGTTCTGTGTACCCGTTCTGCCCTTCCGTAGGCCTGTTGATTCAATGCGCTAGTCCTCAACTTCTTTACGTTCAACAATTTACACAGTTCCTTCATTAAATCCGACATGAAGTTGATCCCTTGGTCAGTAATTACAGTCTCCGGTACACTTCAAAATCCAGATGTTTACTGACGCTTGCACGACCTATGCTGCCTGTTGATTTGGCATAGCCACATACGTCGAAAAATGGTCTATTATTGTCAGAACGAATCTGTTCCCTGATGGTGTTCATCTGAAAGGCCCTAAGACTTCGATCCCCAGCATAGAGAATGGACATGTCGCTTCTGGCAATCGTTGTAGTTGTATCTGTTTCCGGCTCAAACCTGCTCTCTGCATACATGGTATACAATTCTAGACATACTGATCCACATCTATTTTCCTACCTCTCCATCAATACCGCTGGGATAGGCTCTAGATTATAAAGAGTTCTCTATCATAAAACATTTCTTTGCGCCATTTAATGCTTATTTCGTTCAGAAATGTAACTGGAGAGTGTTCCCTGTACCATTTAAAAACTAGTTAGGTGTGATTTTGAGCTTCCCCAATGTGTGGTTTCACAGTTCTAAGCACGTTGAGAAACAGTTGACATACCATCAGCCACACCACTAACAGCCTCTATGTACCTTAGTAGCACCTGCGTTCTTCTTTGCAGGCTGTATCTTGCCTCGATTTAAGTCGCCGCAGCGCCACAGCACTATGCTGAATTACGAGGGCTATCCACAAAGTACATTACGTTTTGGAATTAAATAAAGTATTGGAATTTTTTTTATTATATACAGATGAAAGCCACACTTAATAACTACTTTTCTACATAGTTTCCACTTAAATTAAGGCACTTATCGTAGCGATGGACGAGCTTGGAAATTCCTTCGTCGTAAAATTCGGCCGCCTGCGCCTTCGATCACGTGGTTAATCAGTGACCCGGTAGAAATACGATTTTTGTGGATTTCCTGAAAAGAGGCACTACAATAAACTCTCAAAGGTATTGCCAAACTCTGCACAACCTCAGAAGAGCAATACAAAACAAGCGCAGGGGAAAGTTGGGCTCAAAGATCTTGCTGATTCACGACAACGCCCGGGCCCACACTTCAAATGCCACTTGTGAAGTTCTCGAATCTTGTGGGAGTTGTTTCCTCATCCGCCGTACAGTCCCGACCTGGCACCGAGCGACTTCCACTTACTCCCAGCAATGAAGAAGTGGTTGGCTATGCAGCGTTTTGATGACGACGCACAGCTTCAAGAAGAGGTAACCATGTGGTTCAAGGCGCAGGCGGCCGAATTTTACGACGAAGGAATTTCCAAGCTCGTCCATCGCTACGATAAGTGCCTTAATTTAAATGGCAACTATGTAGAAAAGTAGTATTGAAGTGTGGCTTTCATATGTATATAATAAAAATTTTTTCCAATACTTTATTTATTTTTAATTCCAAAACGTAATGTACTTTGTGGATAGCCCTCGTATTAACGCAAGGTGAGCCCGTCATACGTCTTCTCTCTCCAGCTGCCCTCAACTGAGAACTCCAGACAGACAATACCTTGCTTTCGCCCATGTAGAGTAAACAATTTGGCACCTCTGAGAAACAAAACACAGACAACTTCCTTTGGGCACCGCCCTCTCATAACAAGTGTTAGCAAAAACAGTACAGTTTGTTCTTTCAGCTAATACCCCACATTCTTTTGTTCACTTTATTATAAATGTTAAACAAGATATATGTATAGATGATTTTTATATCAAAATTCACATAACCCAGTATATTAAGGTAACGTATTTTCTTATTAATTACGTAGCATAGAGCATGGCAGATTGCATATGCTCAGAGCCGGTAACAAATGTAACAGCTCCCCTCTGAATTGGTCCGGTGCCTTCTTTCAATACGACCTGGTGCAGATCTCAAACACTCGAGCAGTATTCAAGAATAGGCGCTCTAGCGCCCTATGTGCGCTCTCCTTTACATATGAACTACACTTTCCTAAAATTCTCCCAGTAAACTGAAGTCGACTATTGACCCTCCTTCCACAATCCTCACA
This sequence comes from Schistocerca piceifrons, assembly GCF_021461385.2. Taxonomy (NCBI): domain Eukaryota; kingdom Metazoa; phylum Arthropoda; class Insecta; order Orthoptera; family Acrididae; genus Schistocerca; species Schistocerca piceifrons. The sequence continues at coordinate 139,976,675 of NC_060144.1, forward strand.
TTGCCGTTACATTTCACATCACTTCGAAACGTTGCGCCCAGATATTTAATCGACGTGACTGCGTCAAGCAGGACACTGTTGATGCAGTATCCGAACATTACGGGTTTATTTTTTCTACTCATCTGCATTAACTTACATTTTTCTACATTACAACCCAGTTGCCATTCATCACACCAAGTAGAAATTATGTCTCGGTCGTCTTGTATCAATCTACAGTCATTTATCTTCGATCCGTTCCTGTACGCCACAGCATCGTCAACGAACACCAACGCAACGCGCCAAGCGACTGGGAAAAAGCACAGATGACTCCTGCATATAAGAAGGGTAAAAGAACAGATCCGCAAAATTACAGAACAATATCCTTAACATCAATTTTCTGCAGAATTCTAGAGCATATTCTTTCGAATGTAATTAATTTCCAGGAGACCGTAAAACTCATGTCCACCAACTAGCACTGCTTTAGAAAGCACTGCTCGTGTGAAATTCAGCTTGCTCATTTCTCACATGATATACTGATACGGAGAAAGTGGATCTTGGGATAGGATATTATGCCTTTTAAAGGCAGGAATGTTACATTACACTCCATAATATTTGATAAGCAAAAGTGACTATAACAATTAATATGTGATGCAGGATTTTTTTTATTTCGTGCCAAAATGTTAGAGAATTCTCTTCAGTCAGAATAGCATAGTAGCTTTCATGCTGACTCCTTGCTCAGAGTTCCGAACACGACTGGCGTACCCCAGTACCATGTGACGGAACCAGTGTAAGTGCGTTCCGAACGGGGGAACCCAGTCTAACGGTGCGTTTACACCCGTGCACCTTGACCCTACTCGCAGTGCGACTATGCTTGCCCCACAAGCTGGTAGAGGCACTTGTGTAGGTTGCTGGCCTCTTCGTCAACATGTGCGTACGAGCGATTCCATTAACATTTGTGTTCACACTGGGTGCTGGTTGGTCGAGATCCAATGACTGTTAGCAGAATATGGAATCGGTGGGTTCAGAAGGGTAATACGGAACGCCGTGCTGGATCCCAACGGTCTCGTATCAGTAGCAGTCGAGATGACAGGCATCTTATCTGCATGGCTGTAACGGATCCTGCAGCCACGTCTCGATCCCTGAGTCAACAGATGGGAGCGTTTGCAAGACAACAACCATCTGCACGAACAGCTCGACGACGGTTGCAGCAGCATGGACTATCAGCTCGAAAACCATGGCTGTGGTTACCCTTGACGCTGCATCACAGACAGGAGCGCCTGCGATGGTGTACTGAACAACGAACCTGGGTGCACGAATGGGAAAACGTCATTTTTTTCGGATGAATCGAGGTTCTGTTTCCAGCATTATGATGGTCGCTTCCGTGTTTGGCGACATCGCGATGAACGCAGATTGGAAGCGTGTATTCGTCATCACCATACTGGCGTATCACGCTGCGTAATGGTATGGGGTGCCATTGGTTACACGTCTCGGTCACCTCTTGTTCGCATTGACGGCACTTTGAACAGTGGATGTTACATTTCAGATGTGTTAGGACCCGTGGCTCTACCCTTCATTCGATCCCTGCGAAACCCTACATTTCAGCAGGATAATGCACGACCGCATCTTGCAGGTCCTGTACGGGCCTTCTGTATACAGAAAATGTTCGACTGCTGCCCTGGCCAGCACATTCTCAAGTTCCCTCACCAATTGGAAGCGACTGTTCAATGGTGGCCGAGCAACTGGCTCGTCACAATACGCCAGTTACTACTCTTGATGAGTTGTGGTATCGTGTTGAAGCTGCATAGGCAGCTGTACCTGTACACGCCATCCAAGCTCTGTTTGACTCAATGACCAGGCGTATCAAGGCCGTTATCACGGCCAGGGGTGGTTGTTCTGGGTACTGATTTGTCAGGACCTATGAACCCAAATTGCGTGAAAATGTAATCACATGCCAGTTCTAGTATAATATATTTGTCCGATGAATACACGTTTATCATTTGCATTTCTTCTTAGTGTAGCCATTATAATGGGCAGTAGTGTACTTCTCAGATGTGCAAGCTACAGCCGCAAGGCGACTAGCCGCAAGGCGCACAGGAGTTAACGCGCCTTTACCTGTCGGTGTAGCATTCCACAGTGCTGCTGAACAGAGCAAAGTAATCCCATTAACTGTTCTGTCCCAATAAAATGTTAAAATCAGAAAACAAAAGTTTGTTAAAAATAAAAGGAACATCACTATAGGTGTTTCATTTAGGATACACAATTTTCATGTGCGAGGTGGTGAAACAGTCTTTCAGTATGTGAGGACTAGATTTTGTTTGCATCTCACAGCTCGTGATACTACTGTTTTCCAAAGCCGAAACCTATTTGGGAAATCATTTAAATTTTTGATGAATACTAGTAATAGATTATGGAAGCAGTCTTATTTTTATTTATTGCAAAACTACGTACAAAACATCTGATGGTCAACTCAGTAGTGATACATCATGTTTCCTCCCCTTTTTAAAACCGTGTTGCCAGATTTTGCTTTACTTTGAAACATCTTTTTTTATGTTTAACTATTCATGTCAACACCGTAATATATTACACAAGCAATATTAGGAAGGACCCTTTTACTTTACACCGTTCCTTTAATAAAAAAGATACTTAAAAAATCGCATGTCCTCTGAAGTGCCGGACGTCATACCAAGGCGTAACATTTTATTAGATAATAAACACTGTTAAATGTAATTTTAAATGTATTATATCCCTTTTATTTACTTTTTTATGTAATTATTTCGTTTCCTGCGTTGTGTACTTCCAACGATATTAGAAAATAAAGTTCATTTTAACAGTGCATTTAATTAGTTGAAATACAAATACAACGCAGGGTAATTAAAAACTAGTGTCCCATATAAATAATATTTTAGTTAGAAACTGCACATTTAGAACGCATCTATCCATATTCTTACTCGTATACCTACAGAAATACGGGATTGAACATCCTATTTCAGCGTCTTACATAGCCTGTTTGAGCTACAAGGAGTCTCATGAAATATTACTCATACTGCTTCCAGATGTCATCTTCGGATATAGTTTCTCACACAACTTGGATGGTCTAGATAAGTTTCTGGTAATTCAGAGTAAATTAGATGCAGTTTTATTAAGTGCAAAACTTATTAGGAGCCAGATAAATGGATCGTCTTGTCCATAGGACATTATGTGTGTTTCTGAAAGCTGGGAGGGCAGCGCCAGAGGTTTATGCACTGGCATTATTGTATATACAGGAAGACGCCATTTTCTTAACGTCATTCTGTGGTGAAATTATGGAACGTGTTTCATGCTGAAATATTAATCTCCTCTATAAAAATCAATATGTAGTCAGCAAACAGATATGTTGTAAAACTCAGCTCGCTCTCGTCGTGAATTGGGTCCAAACTCGATAGACAGTGGTGCCCAGGTTGATGCCAAGTGGCTTGACTTCAGGAAGGCATTTCATACAGTTCCTCATTATCGTCTGTCGTTTTGTTAACAATATACGGTACTACCGAGTATCAGAACTGATTTATGACTTGATTCAAGAGTTTATTGCAGACAGTTTACAGCCTCATGTCGCACTTAATGACCGAAAATCGACATACGAAGAACGGTAACTGAAACGGTTCTAGATGTCATTTTGTCACAAATCGCGTTCTCAGTGGTGTTGGGGTCTCAATGATTTTTTTGCATGTCCCTAGACTTGATCCATCCTCCGAGTCACTTTGGAAGGGTTTGAAAGTTGCGTTGTGTATGTGACAAGCAGTGCTTCCGTCTCGAGTTCCAAGTGACAAGCGTCAAGGACTCCTCCATTTAGCCCGGGATGTTTTGATGACATGGAGCACACATTTTCAGTGAGTGGCACAGGTTTTTGTGCGGGAACAGACATTTTGCAGTTATAAGAGACATAAATTAAGGCAACCAATGCCCTTGTTTTGCAAAATTTGTAAAAGATTTTTGAACCATATTAAGGTGCGAATCCATTGCGTGTAATTCAAATGCATACAACTGATTTCTTTATTTTTAAAGATGCTGCTGCAATATTGTTGTCAATGAAGGCGTGTAAGATTTCCAGATGTATTAAGATTAAACTGACTAAAACGTAAAATTTGTAACATCTGATCGCAAGAATGGTATTGTGTACCCCAGTGCTACTTCAGAGTGCAATATTACGCATTGGTGGTATATTGCTTGTGTATGTGACGGCTCTCAGTCCTATGTTCGCAATGGCGTGGTCATTCCTAAAAGTCAGTCATATTAGTTCTGCTATTGAGAACCTGCAAGTGGGGATAAGAAGCGAATTAGTTACCCAACATGTGTTGCTACTCTGTTCTAATTTAATCACCATCGGTATTTGGAATATAAATCTAGGAAATGTGGATTAACTGGGTACTATCAAGACTCAAAGAAAAATACGCAAATTGAACAAGTATTGATCTAGAATGTTAATTCCTATTCATTGATCTATATTTAAGATCGGCAAAACATCTATGACTTGAATCGATATCGGGACCCCGACCGTAACACTAAACAGTTGATACTGATTAGCATCGAAGCTACGAAAACGTCCACACTTAGTGACATTGACAGTAAAGAGCTCTCTGAACATTTTATTGGAACCTACCTACCAAGCCGTGGTGCGTGTATCACCGTATTCAGTCCTGGAAAGTGCATTTCTGCAACGCCGATCTGCACAGCTCTGCCGGCCGTCGTCCAGACGAAGTGAGTTCTGCAGCTGCATATTCTAACTACACAGATGACACAAAATGGTGTCCGCAAGCTCCTAGGGTCAAAACTACTTTGGTACAGTGCAGGACACGAATCGAGTTCTGCTTGCTCGTAAGCCAGAAGCAGAGACTTGATTCAATGTGCAGTCATAAAGAAGAACTTCGTAATTCCTCAGTCTCCACAAAGAGGCGTTTCTAGGGCGGTATCAGCGTTTTATCAAATACCATAGTGAGCCTGTTCACTGGGACCTTCCCAGCAAAGTCCCACAACGCTGCCTAGCCAAGCGTATCCCATACACACCCGCCAAACAAACTATATCGTCGCACCTTCCCTACTTTGGAGTCAACCTCACCTCGCTTTAAGTATTTTAAAATGTCTTAGCCACAGTAGATTGGGAGCCGACAAGACCTGTCTGCTCCAGTTTTACAGGGCGTCTGTGCGGTCTCGGATCGATAACGGGTGCACGGTATATGGGTCTGCGAGGCCTACTTACTTAAAGATGTTGGACGTTGTGTACCCTGAAGGACTTCAGTTGGTCACTGGGGCATTTATAACTAGCCCCATACCAAACCTCTGTGCAGAGGCCGGTGAACCGTCACTTCATATTCGGCGGCGGCTACTTACGGTGCGCCAAGAGTATGAAACTTTGTCCACACCATACACACCTGCATACCATACCGTTGCTCAGCCTCTTCTGGCACGGCTGTTTCATAACCGGCAACGAGCGTCGCGGCCCTATTGGATTCGCGCACAGGATTGTCTCTCTGCGAAGGATATGGCTGGTCTTCTTGTTTTCCGTAGCGGTTGGAGCAGATTTCCACTTTGGCTCCTCCGGATTTGACTAATTTTAAGAAAGATAGTACACCAGATATTACATTCCACTCTCTGTTTTCTAACATTTTAGATGTGCATCACGGTTTTACCGTCGTTTACACTGACGGATCCAAACAAAAGAATTTCCTTGGCTGTTCTGTAGTGTTCCTTGATCATGTTACCCTGATTCGCCTGCCTAATGAATATACCGTTTTCGCAGCGGAGCTCCACGCGATCCTGAAGGCACTGGAGCAGATGAATCGTGTTCGGGGCAATCGATTTCCTCCTCTGCTCCGATTCTTTTAGTGCCTTACAATCATTGCAGAATCTGTACCCAACGGAGGAGATGGTCCAACTGATATATGACCAACTGTACTTGCTCCAACGGCAGGGTCAGGAGGTGTCCTTCTGCTGGGTGCCTGGCCATGTAGGAATATGGGGCAACGAACAGGACGATCGGGCTGCCAAGGAGGCCTGCAGAGAGCAGAATGTGGTCCAGTATCCTATTCCCTTGCAGTCTGTCATCTCTGCCCTCCACAAGAAGTGCATGGAGTTGTGGGAGGAAGAATGGCTGGCGGTGATGGCCAATAAACTGTGATTGGTGTAGTCAACAACTCGGCTGTGGCGTTCCTCATGCCGGTTGCTCAGGCGGGAAGAAGTTACCCTTACGCGTCGTCGGATTGGGCACTCTCCTCTCACGTAGCTTTCTATTACGACGGGAGGATCTCCCGTTTTGTGATGCTTGTGGTGTGCACGTCTCTGTCCGCCACATTTTAACAGACTGCATTTTATACCGTGATGCAAGGGCAGAAGCACAAGTTTGATGGGAATCTGCCCTGTGTTTTAGCTAATGATGAGACGTGTGTGTCTAGGGTTTTAAAGTTTTGTGATGTGTCTGGACTCTCGCCTAAACTTTTAGGCTGGAGGTTTTAGTGTATTGCAAAGTGGCTGGCTCCTCCCATTTTTCCTTGTGGTCAGCCACCAATTCCATCTGATATATTGTTTTAGCTCCCTCTACAAATTTCTTCCTGCGTTGCCCATGTCTTACTGCTGGCGGCATGCTTCGTCCTCCGCTTTGGTGTGGGTAGGCCCGTATTTTTACAAGCTTGTTACCTGTGTTTTACGTTCTGTTTTATCTTACGGTTCTGAGTCTTTTCTTGACACCCGTCTCAATCTGTTACTGAGCGGGCGCTGAAGACCTTGCCGTCGTGCGCCCATACAACCTTCTCCATCCATCCATCCATCAATCATCTCGTTAGTGTCCACTGTCTGGGCAGTCAATCAACGCGCCCGTTACAAATCGAATATCTTCCACTATATGACTCACGAAGTTGTCAGCCAACTGCCTTTAGCTCATATTCGATTAGGTAGAAACTTCTAGAACAAATGGTAATTCTGCCTCAGACTACAAATTCAGGTAACCAAATTCGTTTCACTGCCTTATGACGGGAATGTGCCCTGGTGTCTGGCCGCTAGCCCGCATCCGTGACAGTTATTCTTCGCACATACCTCCGTATTAAACAGGCTGGTAACAGCGCTTGTAAGCTGCTATCTCTGCGATCTAAAGCGTTCAGCATCGCCCCACCCACGTAGCAATGGTATGGCCACCGCCAGGTGGGTGTCATCCGCTTCTCTAGCGGGTGTCAGTCGTAGGCAGTACGTGCCCCCATCTTCCCATTGTTTCCAGAGTCATAAAATCAGTCCTGCCGTGTCACTTTCAAAGATCACAGAGGCCGTCATTCTCCCTGCTGTCAGGGCCACTGCGAAATTACCCTCAAAACATTGCAACTCTACCGAAATGTTAGTAAGAGGCTACGCAGTACCAACCAGTAAATGATTAATAACTCGATAACCCCACATAAAAATGCTATCCCATACAAAGAAATCACGAAATATGAAACATCAAATTTATTCATATTTGGTGAAAAAATCTTGCCGCCTTTCAGTACGAAACTGACCTCAATAGTCAGAAATTTCTTCTTGAATTTAATTTCATTATTCTGTTGTAACAAATTTAAAGTCAAGAGAATCTTTTTGGTTGACTACTGTTCTACTAGTTAACACACTACTGTTACACCACTGTACGTATTTTATCATAAATAAAACGTGGTGTCTTTGTATTTATGGCACTTGAAACAAAAACTTTCATGCTGGTACTTCGAACCAGTTACCTGTTGTGGTATTCAGGACGTTGTTAATTAATTATTTATTTCTAATTTGTCTCATTCTTTTTAACAGTGATGCGGTAGGCATCGTAATTCTGTGGTATCAGAAATTTTTTGGATAGATATAAGCTACGCCCAAAGAGAGAAACGTTTCTCATGTTTCTACTGACAAATGTGGAGTTTTGCACTTATGACCTCTCAAATTTCCATCTTTCGTGTGTAAAGTTAGTTTCACGAATGCTACAAAAACGTGTGACATGGTGGCTACTATTTACAATTTACATTAATGATGTCGTGGAGAACATTGGAGGTTCAGTGAGGCTATTTTGGATGATAATGTTCTTTGTACAGATGTTCCAACGCCATAGAACTGTGTCCAAATGGCAGGAGTCGTGGAGAGCACCTATGATTGATGCAGGGACTGACAGTTAGATCTGACAGCAAATAAACGTAACGTATTATATAGGGGGGGGGGGGGGGGAAATCCACTGCTGTTCGATTACACTATTGTCGGCAAATCAGTGGAAGCACTATCTACAGTAAAATAAGTAGCAGTTACCAACCGGAACGATCTAAGACAGAATGACCACATGAATCAAACTGTAGAAAAAGCAGGCGCCACGCTAAGACGCATTGGAAGAAACCTAAGATAATGTAATTCATGCAAGAAAGACATCCTTGAACATTTCTAAGGCAGATTCTTGAATACTTCTAATCAGTCTAGGACCCTTACCAGATTGGATTAATAGAAGATACTCTGATCAGCCACAACGCTATGACCACCACGCAGCTATTGACATAAACCTGTCCAGGCGATAGCAGCGTCACCTGGCAAGGAGGGATTCCTTGTCAGACACAAGCACGTTGCATGTAGTATCAGTGAGCGTGCTGTCCGTGTGTAGAATGGGGGAGGTGCGCGATCTATCTGAGTTTGCCCGAGGGCAGATTTTGATGGCTTGGAGGCTCGGCAGGAGCATTTCGGAAACTGCAGGACTTGTCGGGTGTTTGTGGAGTGCTTGGTTTAGTGTCTTCAACACGTCCTGAAGCCAAGCTGAAATCACGTCCAGACATCGTGTGGTTGGTTGGCTACTCGTCATTAGAGATATCGGACGTCGTAGGCGGCGAACTAACATTAGACTTGCCCGTCTGGTTGGCTGTGCGGGAAGGAGCGCCTGGTCCCCGGCACGAATCCGCCCGGCGGATTTGTGTCGAGGTCCGGTGAACCGGCCAGTCTGTGGATGGTTTTTAGGCGGTTTTCTATCTGCCTCGGCGAATGCGGGCTGGTTCCCCTTATTCCGCCTCAGTTACACTATGTCGGCGGTTGCTGCGCAAACAAGTTCTCCACATACGCGTACACCTCTATTACTCTACCACGCAAACATAGGGGTTACACTCGTCTGGTGTGGGACGTTCCCTGGGGGGGGGGGGGGGGGAGGGGCACCGGGGGCCGAGCAGCACAATAACCCTGGGTTCGGTGTGGGGCCGCTGAGAGGTGAAGTGGACTGCGGCAGTCGTCGTGGGGTTGTGGACCACTGCGGCTGCGGAGGGGACGGAGCTTCTCCGTCGTTTCTAGGTCCCCGGTTAACATACAATACATACAACATCAGACTTTAATGGTACAAAGTGTACTAGTGTGTCTCAAGTTACAGTACACCGAACGCTCCTAACGATGGGCTTACGCAGCCGACGACCCATGCAAGTGCCAATGTTAACAGCATGACATCGGCGCCGATGGGTAGGTGCGAGTACGACGTCTTCCAGGGGAAGAGCTCCTTGACACCTGTACTGGGTAGGGGGGGGGGGGGGGAGGTTAGACACGCTGGCGGCGGCTCCATTATGCTCTGGGAAGCATTCACATGGGCATTCATGAGTCCGGTGGAGCTCGTGCAAGGCACCGTGACTGCCAAGGAGTATCGTACACTGGTTGCAGACCACTCCATCATGACGATCATGTTTTCCGACCGCAGTGGCATTTTTCAGCACGATAATGCGCCAGGTCAGAAGGTGAGGAGTGTTACGGAGTGGTCCAAGAAACACAGCGGCGAGTTCGCATTGATGTGCTGGCCCTCTGATTTGCCAAATATGAACCCGATCGAACACAACTGTGACGTGACTGAATGTGGGGTCAGAGCTCATCGCCCCCCCCCCCCCCTCTCCCACCCCCCCTTCCCAGATTTTGTGAAGATTAGGTGCCTTGTGTGTGCAGAAGTAGTGCCACTTCCCTCTAGCGACATAACAAGGCCTCAAGGCTTCCTTACCATGACGTGTCGTCACCGCTATCCGTGCCATAGGTGGACGTTCCGGCAATTAGGTAGGTGGTCATAATGTTCTAGTTGATCAGTATATAAAGAAGATTCACTGAAGAGCAGTACGTTGCATAAAGGGATAATTTAGGCAGTGACAGAGGCGTACACAACAATAGACGACTTTTGCATGACGGACAGGTTTGCTGTTAAAATTCTCAGTACAGACTTCCCGAAAAGAGTCGACCAAGAGATTTATTCATCTAAGGGACGTCAAATTAAACACCTTTCAGCCGTCTAGTTTCAAACATTATTTTATTTGGCAGCCAGTTTCAGCGTTTTACTACACCATCTTCAGGCCCTGATCGATGTGTAGGAAGATTCTACCTCGGTTGTGATCGAAACAAGGCCACTGTTACTGGTATTAATAGATTTTTGCTATAGCGATCACTTCAACCACTATCCACCGAAGATGGCGTAGCAAAACGCTGAAACCGGTTGCCAAATAAAATAAGGTTGGAAACTAAACGGCTGAAAGGTGTTTAATTTGACATCTTGTATCGAACAGATGATTCCCGCAACCATCTCTAAAAGGATGGACATACAAATTTCTTCATGTAAGTCCAAAGGACTTATTGGCCGTTGTCATTGGAGATATTACTACCTCCCACTTAGGTCTCACGAAATAACCTTTACCGTCATCACGCTTCCCAAGCGCCATTCGTGAAAGGGGGATTGATTGATAAGACAGTGGTACCAAAAGTACTCTGCATCTTTCAAAGTATGGCAAGAATAGCAGCAGAATTTCTGTATGAATAGTACGATATTCTACATCCCTTCAACAAAAATGCGAATTGCAGTGTTATTGTACTCAACATACACTTAGTTCATCATGCCAGCGTTGATTTAACACGCGAATGTCCCCACCACAGATCTTCTGATAGCTGCACCTCCCGTGATAAACGAGGCATTCGCAGACAAATCATACAACTCCGATCATTAAGTACGACGTTACGTAGTATATGATTCATTGTGTCTTCCGATATGCCAACTTAACGTAGAGGAGATGTCATAAAAAGTGAAATAGGCTGTTCGAAACATTCCTAGCTGATTCTCTAGAGCTGTTTCGTACAAAGTACCGCTTCCTTGCAGATTAAAAGAGGCTGTTAGACTGGGCCTCGAACTATTGAACTAACCACGCATGACTTGCTACTCCTCTTCATCGCTTATCTTCGGCAGTTTCTCAAACATTCTAACATCGCTGTGACTAAGGATACCACAGAGAAATGTCTTACCCGCAACGCAAGGGTATTCCTTACGGAATACATATTCCACTCTGCATTGGTATTTGTCGCATTTCGTCACTTCTCGCAGCGTGTAATTGACATTAAACACGTCTCGAAATACACTATCTGATCAAAAACATCTGGATTCTTATTAATGAACATTAATATGGGGTGTATGCACCCTTAGCCTTAAGAGGGCTTGAACTGTGCTGGAAACACTTTCGATGAGGTATAAGGAGAAACGACAGCGCATTCCTGTCACAAAATCTGAGAAGGCGTTCCATTGGGTTTACATCAGGATTCTGGGTAGCCCAGACCATTTAAGGAATCTTACTGTTCACAAACCATTGTCTCAGAGTTGCTACTTTCAGTTGCACTGTCATACCAATACAAACAAATATCGTCTCCTAACTGGTCCTCTACTGTATACAGTGTGTATTGTGTAGTGTGTATACTGAATTGGGGACTTTGGAACGACGGATAGGCTTCGTCCCGCCGTAGCCCTCAGTGGTTCACAACCCCACAATAATCCACAGCAGTCCACCGACCCAACCGCCGCCCCACACCGAACCCAGGTTTATTGTGCGGTTCGGCCCCCAGTGGACTCGCCTCAACCCTCCCTCCCCCCCCCCCCATCCCTCCCCCTGGCAACGTCTCTTACAGACGAGTGTAGCCCCAAATGTCTGCGTGGTAATTATGGTGTACAAGTATGTGGAGACAGTGTTTGCACAACAATCGCCGACATAGTGCAACTGAGGCAGAATAGGATGAATCAGCCCGCATTCGACGAGGTAGATGGAAAACTGCCTTAAAAGCCATCCACAGGCTGGCCGGTTCACCGGACCTCGACACTGTTCCGCTGGACTGATTCGTGCCAGGCACGGGCACACCTTCCCGCTCGGGAAGCAGCGCACTGAACTGCGTGGCTAGCCGGGTGACACACAGTGTACAGTGCTCAGTGCTGTAAACTGTGTTCATATGCTTCTGCATTTAGCGTTTTCTTAAACATTGTAAGAGAACCATACACTTAACACCAAAAACTACCACACAAAGTACCACTACCTCCTTTGTTCTTCTATGTTGACACTGTGACTGTCAACGTTCTCCAGGTATTCGTCAAACCGAAGTACTACAGCTGCACATTATAGCCTGATTCATCCAAATCACTCGTTTCCAGCCATTCACTGCCGCATAGCGGCACTTTTGATGCGTCGCTACGCATTGGTTACTGAGATGTGTGGCTTGCGAGGAGCTGTTCGACCACTGAACCTCGTTCTCATTAATTCCCTACCCACAGTCATTGTGCTAACTGGACTGCCGGTAGCACCTTGGAAGTCATGAGTGACTCTTTCCGTTGATTTAAGGCGCTTTACTATACATCCCTCCGCAGTACTCGGTGGTTCCTGTCCTTCAGTACGTGATGACTGCCTGGTCTTCCTTCACCTGGGGTTCTTCCTTCGTGTTTCCACTTCACAGTCACATTACTAACCGCCGAGTTGGGCCGCTTTAAAAGGGTTCAAATATCCATGATGGATATGTGATGTGGCACACGGTGATTAGCTCACTTTCGAAGTCACTGAAGATTCCTTCCTGACCCACTCTACAGTTAATACTTGTGTACTACACCGAACAGCCAAAGAAACTGGTATAGACATGCGTATGCAAATATAGAAATGTATAAGGCAGAATAAAGCGCTGCGGTCGGCAACGCCTATATAAGACAACAACTGCCTAGCCCAACTCTTACTTACTGCTACTACAATGATAGGTTATCGAGATTTAAGGGAGTTTCAACGTCGTGTTGTCGTCGGCGCATTAGCGATGCGACACAGTATCTCCGAGACAGGGGTGAAGTGAGGATTTTTCTGTACCGTGAATATCAAGAATACGGTAAAACATCAAATCTCTGACATTGCTGTGGTCGGGAAAAGATCCTGCAAGAACGGGGCCAACGACGACTGAAGAGAATCGTTCAGCGTGACGGAAGTGCAACACTTCCGCAGAGTGCTACAAATTTCAATACTGGGCCACCAGCAAGGGTCAGCGGGCGAACTGTTCCACAAAACATCACCGATATGGGCTTTCGGAGCCGAAGGCCCTCTAGTGTACCATTGATGACTGCACGACTCAAAGCTTTACGCCTCGCCTGGACCCGTTAACACCGATATTGGACTGTTGACGACTGGAAACATGTTCCCTACTCGGACGACTCGCGTTTTAAATTGTATCGAGCAGATGGACATGTACGGGTATGGAGACAACCACATGAATCCACAGACGCTGCATGTCAGCAGTGGGCTGTTCAAGCTGGTGGAGGCTCTGTAATGGTGTGGGGCGCATGCAGTTGGAGTGATATGGGACCGCTGATACGTCTAGACAGGTGACGCGAACGTAAGCACCCTGTCTGATCACCTGCATCGATTCATGTCCATTGTGCACTCCCTTGGGCAATTCCAGCAGAACAATGTTTTACTCTACACGTCCAGAATCGCTACAGAGTGGCTCCAGGAACACCCTTCTGAGTTACACTTCCACTGGCCACCAGACTCCCCAAATATGAACATCATTGAGCATATCTGGGATGCCTCGCAACGTGCTGTTCAGAAGATGTGCCCATCCCTTCGTACTCTTACGGATTTGCGGATAGGCCTGCAGGATTAATGTGTCAGTTCCCTCCAGCACTACTTCAGACATTAGTCGAGTCTATGCCACGTCGTGTGGGGCACTTCTATGTTCTTGCGGGGGCCTTACATGATATTAAGCAGGTGTACCACTTTCTTTGGATCTTCAGTGTACTAGCCCTTCATGAAAAACTGGAAAGTATCTTTTTGCAGGAAATTTAATGTAGTTTAATTCTGATCTGGGGTGAGTTATCGCTGGAGGCTACACGGTTTTCAAGTCATTCAAGAAAAATGCGTTTGAGGATAACTTTTCAACGTTTTTCTTGAATAATTGGAAAATCGCAACTTCAGCGAAAACGTATCGCAGTGCATAATTTAAGTATATTGAATCTGCTACAGAAAGGTCCTTCTCGTGTTTCCTGAAGGACTAATATGAGGGATACTTGGGAAGTAAGGTCCAGTATGTTGCGAAATGAAACAGCACTGAAAATCCGATGAATCTTCATACAGATGTATGGTACAGAGTCTCTAACACACCTGTCCATCGCGTCACGGCGCTCTTTCCAATTCTGAGCCCACAGTGAGCACGTAAAGATGCGTAGAGAAATAGTGTCTGCCGCCAAGTGTTGGAGCCTGCTGCGAGGTTTCGCCTGATTTCATGCTACCAAACATGACGAACCTGTTATGCATTTCCTTCTTTATGACGATTCTCTGCCGTACACTGCAGGGACAATGAGGACGCCTGTGCAGCTTTTTCGGTGGGAAGTATTTGATTACACACCATACAGTTCTGAGTTGGCTCCTTCCGATGTTCATCACTGCCCACGTGAACCGATGGGTATGAAGGCAACACTTTGACAAATTAAGTTGATAAAAATGGAATTTTTGTCCCAGTTGCTTACTTTTTACACCCAAACATGTAGACTATTGGCAATATGGAGTTACTGCTAGTTGGAAAAGAGAGATGGGATATGTAAACTTGCGGATGATAAACCCTTTCACTCGAAAATTTCTCTCCTTCATACCCCCTCAATGCTGCCACAGATGACGTGACACTGACCTCATTTATATTAAAATTGCAGCAGACGTGAGGTGCCAATATGCTTCCACCACCCTGAGTGGAAAGCATAACTTCTAATAAATGTCATCAACCTGCAGTCTTCTATAATTGTTGAACTCTTAATGAAGAACTGATATTTTACAAATAATTAAATTTCCAGTTTGTTTATAACGGATGCGATTTGCTTTTTATTAGCAGAATACGACAAACTGCAAAATAGTATTCTACTTTATGAACCACAAATAATCTTCAATCTTCATACTTCCATAAAAACGAAACAATAGTCTGCGTATTTGTGTGATTACTATCATATTGTTGTCAAGTACATGTCCACAAATTGATAGTAAAATTTTAAGTGTCACCGGCCGTAATATGTGTGTCCTCCGACGTACGAGCTCTGATCTTACAGTCGAGCCACTTCGCCCGCCATCCAAGTCTGAAGCGATCCGAAGATCACCAAAGTACTTTGTCTGCCTTTTCGTTTAGCAGTTGTTCATTGTACTGTTGGTTATTAGAACTTGTGAAATAAAGGAATCATAGCACGCTATTGGGAGATGCTCTAATATGAAATGCAAGTGAACACACTGTTCAGTTTTGCTAATATTAATAACAGAAGATTATCATTTTGGCGCGCAACTACCTAGTGCAGCAGCCAATCGCTGGAAAAGGACTACATTTTAGGTGGCCTTTCTCACGATACCCGCACCAAACAAACCACACACATTACATCATCTTCCCACAGCTACCTTCTCGACTGCTCTAAGAAGAGTTTCTTGTACCTGAATGTGATGGCTAAAAAGCCAGGAATATTATACAGGGAGGTGACAAAAATCATGGGATACCTACTAATATCGTGTTGGACGACCTTTTGCCTAGCGTAGTGCAGAAACTCGACATGCCGTCGTCTCGACACATCGTTGGAGGACCCCGCAGACATTGAGTCATGCAGTCTCTACAGCGAATGTGTTGCTGGTGCATTATTTTATCTACAAACAGACCTCTCGATTGGGGAGCGATGAGATTGATGTCCGGCGATCTGGGTGGCCATAAAATTCTTTCGAATCTCTCAAAAATGATCTTCACGTCATTATCAAACAGTTGTGGTCCAGGGGGAAGGGGAATTATAAGCCACAAAAGTTCCATCGTTGGATGGGGACATAAAATCCTTGAAGAAATGGCCAAAAATGATCTCCAGGTAGCCGAAGATAATCATTTATAATCAGTGATCAGTTCTTTTGGATTACAGAAGGCAGTACATTCCATATAAACACAGCCCACACCATTATGGAGCCACCATCAGCATGCACAGTGCCTTATTGACAACTTGGGTCCATGGTGATTAAAATTCTTCTGGGTATCATGCCACGTCATTACTAAAACCTAACAACAATAATAAACTAAAAACCGACGTTTCGACCGAATTGCAACGGCCTTCCTCAGGGTACGATTGGTTTTGCACCACTGTGGACAACCTATCAGGTTCCAGGAAACCCGAGTACTGGCGAAAGAATCGTGGATGCGAGAAAGCAAAATACGGGAGGCGATCGAAATTATTAAGCAGCCTGACAACATCAACAGAGAAGATGGCTACAAACTCCCGGCGTCCTGGCTGCCGGCCATCCCAGTCCAACGGGCCGCGAGCGGTCGCGGGGCAGAAGCTACACGGGACACGGACGTATCTGCACAAACAGCTGTAGAGCACCTGTAAGTCCACTTCCGCACTCAGCAGGAGGAAAACTTACCGACCAGAAGCCGAACGCTGATTGGCGGACAGTTACCAATCGTTGACAACATGGACATCCACGAATAGCAAAAAATGTTCACGTGTGTGTGAAATCTGCTAAGGTCATCAGTCCCTAAGCTTCGACACTACTTAACCTAAATTATCCTAAGGACAAACATACAGACCCATGCCCAAGGGAGGTTCAAAAATTGTTCAATTGGCTCTGAGCACTATGGGACTTGACTTCTGAGGTCATCAGTCCCCTAGAACTTAGAACTACTTAAACCTATCTAACCTAAGGACATTACACACGTCCATGCCCGAGGCAGGATTCGAACCTGCGACCGCAGCGGTCGCGCGGTTCAGGACTGTAGCGCCCGAGGGAGGACTCGAACCTCCGCCGGGACCAGCCGCACAGTCCATGACTGCAGCGCCTCAGATCGCACGGCTAATCTCGCGCCCACGAATAGCCTCTTTCCTTCCATCTTCCCGTACTTCATGACTAGTCAATCATATTAGAGGGCCAATTAAGAGTTTTCCAACAGTGACGCCAGACATCAATAGTCTGTAATATCCCCATGCAAAACCAGTCGTGCCCTGAGGAAGGCCGTTCAATTCGGCCGAAACGTCGGTTTTAGTTTATTATTTTTGTTAGTTTTTATTAATGACGCGGCATAATACCCAGAAGAATTTTAATCACTATGACACCGGCCGCGGAAGCCTACGTTCTTATATTGGGTCCATGGCTTCGTTGGCCACACTCGAACTCCATCATCAGCTCTTACCAACAGAAATCTGTCCAGGCCACGGTTTTTCGCGTCTAGTTCCAATTACCACGCCGCGTTCAGTGTCTGTTAATTCCCACCATTGCCATAATGACGTCGGAAACCTTTCCACGTGAATCGGTGAGAACAAATGACGGCTCCGCAGACGGACGTGACTCTGCTGGGGGCGAAGTCTTAGCGCCTCTGGGGCGCTTCTCCTTCTTGCATGGTGTGGTGGTGGGGAGATGACATGGTGGTTATGGTTGTTACTTGGCTTTCGTGCTGTTTTTTTTGTACTTTTTTATTAATTTTTTTACGAAGATTAAAGAATAGGCAGAGGGATAGCAGAATAAGCAGGAAAACGAACGGCCCGATTGACTGGTCGGCGTGATATTTAAAAATGAAAGTTGACAGTACAGTAGAAGGGACAGTAGGAGTTTATAGAAAGAGAACGGCCCATTGGCTAGCCGGAAGATTACCAGTAAAGGACAGAGTAAAGGAGAGGAGGAGGGTCAGTAAGAGTTAACTGAAAACGAAATGCTATAATCCAGGCCTCAAGGAAAGAGAAAGAAGTCAGAGAGCGACAGGTGGAGATGTGAAAGAGGAAGGGCCTGTCTGTATTAGGCCAGTGTTGGGGGGGGGGGGGGGTGGTTGGAGTGGCGGGCGTGTGGGGGGGGTTTAATGTCATGACGTAGTGATGAGATGGATCAATGATATGAGAAAGAACGAAACGTTGGCATGAAATGAAGTGGTTAGTGAATGGAGAGTCATGGGGGGCGGAAGAGAAGGTGAAGCCATCGAGTGGTGGCCAGACGGTGGACACGGGTGCCCAGGGAAAAGATTAAGGGATTGGGAGAGTGGCGGGTTTGCTGGTAAAAGGAAGTGGCAGCGGAGAGGATGCGGGATTGAAGGAGCGGCAGTTCCGCCAGGATGTGGAGTTCTTAAATGACAGCTCCACCAATTCGCTGTCCTTTTATATCCTGTGTACGTTATACTATCGCCATCTGTAAGTGAATACAGGGTGTTACAAAAAGGTACGGTCAAACTTTCAGGAAACATTCCTCACACACAAATAAAGAAAAGATGTTATGTGGACATGTGTCCGGAAACGCTTAATTTCCATGTTAGAGCTCATTTTAGTTTCGTCAGTTCCTCGATTCACCGCCAGTTGGCTCAATTGAAGGAAGATAATGTTGACTTCGGTGCTTGTGTTGGCATGCGACTCATTGCTCTACAGTACTAGCATCAAGCACATCAGTACGTAGCATCAATAGGTTAGTGTTCATCACGAACGTAGTTTTGCAGTCAGTGCAATGTTTACAAATGCGGAGTTGGCAGATGTTCATTTGATGTATGGATTAGCACGGGGAAATAGCCGTGGCGCGGTACGTTTGTATCGAGACAGATTTCCAGAACGAAGGTGTCCCGACAGGAAGACGTTCGAAGCAATTGATCGGCGTCTTAGGGAGCACGGAACATTCCAGCCTATGATTCGCGACTGAGGAAGACCTAGAACGACGAGGACACCTGCAATGGATGAGGCAATTCTTCGTGCAGTTGACGATAACCCTAATGTCAGCGTCAGAGAAGTTGCTGCTGTACAAGGGAACGTTGACCACGTCACTATATGGAGAGTGCTACTGGAGAACCAGTTGTTTCCGTACCATGTACAGCGTGTGCAGGCACTATCAGCAGCTGATTGGCCTCCAAGGGTACACTTCTGCGAATGGTTCATCCAACAACGTGTCAATCCTTTTTTCAGTGCAAATGTTCTCTTTACGGATGAGGCTTCATTCCAACGTGATCAAATTGTAAATTTTCACAATCAACATGTGTGGGCTGACGAGAATCCGCACGCAATTGTGCAAGCACATCAACACAGATTTTCTGTGAACGTTTGGGCAGGCATTGTTGATGTCTTGATTGGGCCCGATGTTCTTCCACCTACGCTCAATGGAGCACGTTATCATTTCATACGGTATACTCTACCTGTGCTGCTAGAACATGTGCCTTTACAAGTACGACACAACATGTGGTTCATGCACGATGGAGCTTCTGCACATTTCAGTCGAAGAGTTCGTACGCTTCTCAACAACAGATTCGGTGACCGATGGATTGGTAGAGGCGGACCAATTCCATGGCCTCCACGCTCTCCTGACCTCAACCCTCTTGACTTTCATTTACGGGGGCATTTGAAAGCTCTTGTCTACGCAACCCCGGTACCAAATGTAGAGAGTCTTCGTGCTCGTATTGTGGACGGCTGTGATACAATACGCCATTCTCCAGGGCTGCATCAGCGCATCAGGGATTCCATTCGACGGAGGGTGGATGCATGTATCCTCGCTAACGGAGGACATTTTGAACATTTCCTGTAACAAAGTGTTTGAAGTCACGCTGGTACGTTCTGTTGCTGTGTGTTTCCATTCCATGATTAATGTGATTTGAAGAGAAGTAATAAAATGAGCTCTAACATGGAAAGTTAGCGTTTCCGGACACATGTCCACATAACGTATTTTCTTTCTTTGTGTGTGAGGAATGTTTCCTGAAAGTTTGGCAGTACCTTTTTCGTAACACCCTGTATATCGCTATCCCATTACTTTTGTCTCCATTTCGTCGTTCACGATTCTGTTTCTGTCGCGTACCTACCTGCCGGCAGAGGCCGTCTTATTCTTAAACCTGCCTCGCTTCAGGGTAGCAGTTAACGCAATTTCGCAGCGTCGCGCGGGCGAGGTTCAGCTCCGGGAGACTTTGTATTAAAGCCAATTGTTTAATTAGACCCGCTCGGCGCGAGATTTAATGTCCGCAGCGCGACGAGTGGAATAATTCATCTCAATCTGCGCGCCGAGATTAGGCTCAGGCTGACGGGGCGTGATTTACGCCGTGGCTGCGGCGGCGTGACTCGAGGTGGGGGCGGGCGGCTCGGCGGCCCACGCCTCCAGGCTCCAGGCACCGCACGCAGCTCGTCCGCCGTCTCTCCGGCCGGATCAGCGGCCCGGCGCGCGCCTTGTTAACTTTCGCCGAGTTGTTCGCCGCGCGCGCCAACTTGGCGCCGAGCGACGGTCTTGCCTGCCTCGCCGGCTCTGCTTCCCCCCCACCGGCGGAATCGCAACAGACGGAAACGCCTGAGAATCCGCCGGCGCGGCGCTTTGATCTTTTATTAGGCACGGCTGCGCCCGCGTTCGGAAGGTACAAGTGTTCTCTCTCTCCTGCGACCCCGCCTGCGCCGTCCCCGTACTAAACGAAGCGTTAATTGAGTATGGCGGCTGCCTGCTCGAAACGCTCAGCCGCACGTTTACTGCTGAACAAACACGCCACACGCACCGCCAATTTCGGCACAAATATCTCGCTTATTTCGCCTCTAGTTCTCCTAGCTTCTCGAAGAGCACTTCACTGCCTCTGCTTCAGTTTCCGTGAAGTGAAATCGTAAGGCTACAGTTCAATGACCGGCCATCGGCGGACTTGTTAGGAAGTAAGATGAGGGGTAAATGGTTCCACCATGTCGCAGTGGTGGCTGTGGAAGATGCGTCTTCACTGGATAACTACAGGATTGCTAATTAGGCAAGGTCTTCTCAGAGTAAAGGTTAAATTGAGCTCGCTTGTGGAACGACCAAGCCATCCGCGTTGGCCGAGCGGTTCTAGGCGCTTCAACTCAGAACCGCGCGAGTGCTACGTCGCAGATTCGAATCCTGCCTGCGGCATGGATGTTGTGATGTCCTTAGGTTTGTTAGGTTTAAGTAGTTCTAAGTTCTAGGGGACTAATGACTTCCGATGTTAAGTCCCATACTGCTCAGAGCCATTTTTTTGGAACGACCAATTTCAAGTCCCTTTCAGTCTTCTACACTGCGATTTACCACGTTCTTCTCAAATCACATTGAATCAATTGTGGCGTTCGCTGTGTTATTCAGTGGTTTTGTATTTAATTAATTTGTAAATGAAAATGATAATGTTATTTCATTACAGTGAGTAATTACAAAACAATTTTTTCTCCTGGCTAAAGATTTGGTTAAGTTGCTAAAGAAATCCAAGATAACGTTGAGTTAAAGGGTTGTCTGTAAGTTGTGTAACTGTCACTAAATCACAGTTCATACAACAGATTCTATACAACTATCTATTATAATGGAAACGGTTATCTTCAGCAAAATGATCATTAAAACCACCGAATATCAGCCGCGCACAACACTGACGTATATTACCTGGAACAATATTCTTCGTAACTCGTGCGTAACTAATTTCGGCTCCATACATCAGCAAGAAGAGTTTGTTATATGGATCGTGCTATGAGCACTGTTTTTGAAGAACCAATCTAATTCGAATTACTTTCATTGAAATGAGTGCAGGACCACCGGTGCACATTTATTTTTACACATTTTTATTACCTTCGGCATTTATGTCTGCAGAGTTGCGTAATTTGAATTTGCCGCTGAGATAATTGTTAAGATGGCGGCAGACAATCACAGAGATTTTCTATTGTTAGAGCAAATTTCCTTTTAACAGGATAAGTATTTGAATTAATGCTTATTAAACTTTACTTCCCTCGTCGTCTACGGTACTTCCGACCACATATGAGGCTGCGTTTAAGTCGCTCCGGCTCTCTGAACCGGTTGCGGAAGAGGTCACTGACGATGTGACTCCCACTATCTCACGTCTTCTCGGACGACTCTCTGGTTGTCTCGAAGACGGTCTTTCTGCCTGACTGCGAGATTCCGTCCCGTCTTCGGACACGGAAGGAGCGCTCTCCTAAACGACGCAAAAGGAGGCGCCGCACGACGTCGGAACAGGGCTCTTCGCCCTGTCCAAATGATACAAATGATACACTAGGTACCTGCTGAGGCAGCCAACGTTTCACCGTCTGAGACCGTGGCCGACGGCGTCGTCAGGGCGTCTGTGGAACGTGAGCCCTCAGTGGCTCTCGCATCGACGGAACGGAATGTTCCTATTCTGAAGCTCCTGCGACGAAGGAACGATACCAGCCGATCTGGTAGCGTCAGCAACCGTTGAATATATGGATACCACGGCGAAGGTGTCATCACTGGCATGGAGCGAAGATTTTGAAGAATCCACAGGGGAGACCACCTGCTGACGTCAACTTCTGCGCCGTGCGAGGGGCGCCAGCAGCTCCTGGTGACGGGCGCCTCTGCAACTTCACAACAGCGGCCTGCAGTCCCACCGCGGTAGCGCACAGCTCCCTCCACCCATACGGTACAGCGATACTGAATGTCAACTGCGTCCTCGCGCCGGCTATGATACATTTTCTGAAGAAAATGATAGGGGCTTCGGAACTACACATCGTATTATTACAGGAGGTGCACTTAGCAGCGCTACCTCGGATAGCAGGATTCTGCACTACTGGTCTTTAAAATTGCTACACCAAGAAGAAATGCAGATCATAAGCGGGTATTCATTGGACAAATATATTACTACAGAACTGACATGTGATTACATTTTCACGCAATTTGGGTGCATAGATCCTGTGAAATCAGAACCCAGAACAACCACCTCTGGCCGTAAAAAGGCCTTGATACGCCTGGGCAGTGGGTCAAACAGAGCTTGGATTGCGTGTACAGGTACAGCTGCCTATGCAGCTTCAACACGATATCACAGTTCATCAATAGAAGTGACTGCCGTATTGTGACGAGCCAGTTGCTCAGCCACCATTGACCAGACGGGATCAATGAAGTGTCGGCAGAAGTGCCAACACCGTGTTGTTTGAGGAAGCCGAAATGCACACTATAAGCTCACGCAGGATGACTTGAGGTCTGAAACAGCATACGTAATGAATGCTATAAAGAAAAGTACGTAGCTTCTGGAATACTTAACTTTAATCCATCATTTGAATACTGAAACACGTATGTATGCAGGGTATTCATTACCAGCGATGGCGAGCCATGAGAGAATCTCTGACCAGAGAGTTATTTATCGTTGCTGGTCTGCGCTTGACCGCGCGAGAGTTCAGTTGCATGTAGGGAGTCGGCAGGTGCAGTTGCGGTCGAGTTGCGAGAGAGTTCAGTTGTACGTAGCGAGTCGCGAGAGCATGTGGTAGCGCGCGAGAGACAGTCGCAGTTGTGAGTGAGGAGTCGGCGGGCGTCAACATGGGCCTCTGGTCAAGATTCAGGACGAGGTATATTTTTTAAATAAGGTAATGAAACAGCATTGCGCTCATCTGATAATGTAATGCATCTTAAGTGTAATTAATTTGTTCAAGAATCGCCCCAATAATAATAATTTTGTTTTCAAACCAAGCATTTTAACAAAACAAACATTTTATTGAAAGAAAATTTCCCATGCATTTCCTTAAAGAAAAAATTTACTTAAATTCAAAGAATTTTTGCGATGCATTTCCTCCAAGCTATGGCGAAAAATAAGAGCAGATGCAATTTTACTGAGGTAAGAACAGGGCCTAAGATCGACATTTCGGTCTATTTGCGTTTTCATTGTCGCTGAGATTTCATTTTTTATTGAATTGACTTTCATTTTTGTGGGGAGCTTACACATGGGTCAGATTGCTATTTTTCATTTAATTGTCATTGTCAATAAATTATTTTATTTGCTGGGAGGTTACACTAGGTTCTATTCTCGTTAACATTTAAATATTGTCATTTCAAAATTTCTCTGGGGAAGTTACACTTGGCGACATCCGGTCCAAGATCGTATTTCGTTGAGAATCTTCTGAGAAGTAGTTAGATTTCTGCTCTTATTTCCTTAATATAATTAGCATTTGGCGCAACGCTTTTACTAATTTTATGACTTTCTTTCCTCAGATCATCGGCAATTCGTTGCTCTGTTGTATTTGTGTTTGTTGCTTTTTGCATTGTGCTTATTTCTTTTGTGAACAATTGTGACTATAGTAAAAATGCCGCGAAAGACTGTGAATAGTGTATCGCGAAGTATAATGAATGCAATTACTGACTTAAACAACGTGACCGATAGTAATTGTGACACGCAGTGTAATGATGACAATCCTGCGTTCACTGACAATCAGTGCGTTCCAACCACTAATGATGATTCTTATCTTACTGATGAACAAACGAACTCAATTGTCTCCCCTGTTAATTTGATGACAATTGATGACGCGGAAAGCTATATTGTAATGAGCGCTGCCCAGCTTAACACACCCGGTTTGGAAAATTCACGTAACGGACAGACGAATTTTTCTAATGAAAATGAACAGGATACTGAAAAGTAGGACAGATTTATTTAATTTCGAAATAGTGACTGACAGTGTACATCCGACTGGCAAACCTTGTTGTAAATTACAGAATGACTAAATGGTCACACAAAACGCGACAATTGCAGATACACCATCAAACAGTACAGAGAATAGAGTAGGTAATGTTACCTTGGAACAAATTATGGCAATATTGCTACAACAGGGTAAACAACAGAGTGAAAAATTAGACAACAATTCTAGACTGCTTAGTGAACAGATCAAACAGCTTAATGAAAAACATGACAGCCTTAATGAAAAATTAGACAATAATAATGAAGATCTCAAACAACTTAGAGAACAGAACAAACAAGATAACGAAAATCTCATACTTAAATGAAAAATTAGACAACAATTCCAAACAGTTAAATGAAAAATTAGACAACAATTCCAGACAGCTTAGTGAACAGATTAGAGACGTTGTCGCACAATGTCATGATACTAAGGAACAGTTGCGCGAGGAAATTGAGGCTTGTTCAAGAAAAAGTAGCGAAGAAATTAGGTCTGTTGCTCAGGAATTAAGGGAAATTCAAACAGCTGCAACAGAAACACTTATAGACGAAATTAGCGGAGTCGCTAAACAATGCTCTGAAAAAGCTACACAATTACGCGACGAGTTTAAACCAATGACAGCAGAACTTTCGCGGACAATGGATGCAAAGATAGACGCGAAATTCGACCAACAGAACACTCAGATTGACGAACGTTTTAATCACCACATACAAAACAGTGATACGCGTTTCCGTAAATTTATTCAGGATCAAAATAAAGTAAAACGTCAAGTCATGGAAACAATCACTGCTCAGAGACAAAAAGACAAACGTAAAATGTTTGCGAAGGCAAAAACATATGTAGACAACAATATTGCTACAGTATCGGGCAAAATTAATACCATAGAACAGTTGAACACCGAAATACATGATGAGATTTCCGACCTTAAATCAAAAACAGATACACACTCAGTAGATTTTCAAACAGTGACCGACAGACTCGAACAATTAGAACTAACACAGGATTCCGATGTCGTCAAAGCTGACGTTAAAAAACTGAACGAAACTACACGTAAATTGCAATAACATATTAATGCCTCAGACACTAAAACCGATGATCAGGTAAAAATACTGACTGAAAAATGTGATGAATTTGCCAGTCGTATTGACGTTATTGAAAGTAATAATGACAGCAAATCAGACGATACCTCACCGGTTTCATTTAATCAAACACCTAAATTTCAAAATCTACAGCAGACAATTAATGAGATCGATTCGTCTAATAACATGTTGCGTAGAAAATTGTCATGTTTACAGCAAGAAGTAACAGAGATGAAAAATATTTCAGTTAATAACACATCACAGCAGACGCCACTTTGCGAACATTTATCAGACTCACGCAGCGCGTATAATTTAGGTAATCAACAGAGAGTACGGGACTTAGATTCCGAACAGACACAGACAAATAGATTCTCTTACAATACTGAACCTGTTCCGTCGTACAGAGACGATAATTTCGATTACAAACATTTTCTGTCAGTGAGAAAATTTAAAGTGTTTAAAAATGACAGAACACAGATTCACCCATTGGACTGGATACAACAATTTAGCTTTGCTTTTCCACCGACTTGGCCTGTAACGCATAAACTTGAATTTATTTGCAGTTTTTTGGAAGGCGAGCCGGCAACTCGTATGAGACCGATCGCGAGACAATGCTATTCGGTAGAAGAGTTTCAGAATGCTTTTCTATCAGCGTATTGGTCGAAGACGACACAGCGCGGAATTAAAGATCAGTTAATTATTTTACCGAATTATGAGAGCTCCAATTTTCCCAGTGT
The DNA here is from genome assembly GCF_021461385.2 of Schistocerca piceifrons. Classification (NCBI taxonomy): domain Eukaryota; kingdom Metazoa; phylum Arthropoda; class Insecta; order Orthoptera; family Acrididae; genus Schistocerca; species Schistocerca piceifrons. The sequence continues at coordinate 140,003,101 of NC_060144.1, forward strand.
GAAGCAATTTTTTGAGCATATGGTCCAACAAAACCAGTACTTAAGTGAACCATATAGTGAATCTGCACTGATACAATTATGTATATCTAAATTACCACGATCATTAAGAGTGTCACTCCTAACGGGTCAGCAAAAAGAAAACATTTCGGCATTCAGAGATCTCCTGCAGCTTTTAGAAGTGCAGCAATCAGATTATTCTTTCGTAAACAAAAACTTTTCGTATAACAACCAAGGTCAACAAACATACAGCAATTATGATCAGACACGTAATTTCAATAGAAAAGGTAACAGACGCTTTAGGAACGACAACCATCAGAACTTTAATAGCAGACAAAATTTTGACTATCAATGTCGTCAAAATTTTCAGCAACAGGAACCACATTTTAGTAACAATAGAGGTTTTTCACAACAATAGCAACAAAACCAGCCGGTTAGCATATCTAACCAACAATGTAATGCACAAGGTCAACATAACTTTAATGTTTCGCCGCGTGGACGTATAGTCCCTGGTACAACAAATACTAACGCATGGCAGCAAAGAAACAACTACGTACAGAAAACAGTATTTCAATTCCTATCGCAGTGCACCGCATGGGAATGACTATCACGACAGACGTAAAAACGATGAGCACAATTATCAGCGTACGTATAATAACAGTCGGTCTTACGAGCAGCAAAATGATCAGCAACAACATATTCTCATGAATGAACCCGACAGTAGGTATCATCCAGAACGTAATACGTCTGGAAGAAGTAGTAGAACAGTTCAAATAGTAGAAATGCCACAACATCCTCCTGAAAATAGTAACACGTCAGATAGAATCTGACTAGATACTGTACAGGTCGCATCTTCCAATAACACAAGCACAACTTTAGACACGCAGAATGTTATTCACGAAAATGTTCTTACTTTTGACGACATACGAGACACTCTTTTACAGGAAAGACCTGTTGTTCAGAAAACTATTTCACATCCTGTCATCGAAATTAAAATTGGTTCATCGAAATTTTCAGCAGTAATCGATTCTGGATCACCTATGTCAGTTATAAATGAGGAGACTTTCAACGAGTGTAACAAAGAGAATACCTATCCTACATTACCATTAGGCAAAACGAAAGTAAAAGGAGCAGTATCGAGTAAAGGAGTAGACGTTAAATTACAGACGCATTTATCATTTTGTATTGCAGGTCACACATTTCACTCAAATTTTTGGATTGTTCCTTTATTGACAGCAGACGTTATTTTAGGTAATAATTTTCTGGTACAACACGACGCAGTTATTGATTTTCAGAATTCCTATTTAATGTTAAAGGATGAAAATGTACAATTGGCTTTAGAATTTCAGCACTCTTCATCTGCGGAAGAACAAACAATTAACTGCACAGAGGTCGTTTCCGTATCACGTAACATAGACTGTAATTCGACATTGTTCACAGATACGTACGTACATAACTATAACACTCCAGACGAAGCTGACTACGATGTAACGCAGATGATTTCTGACAAAGTTAAACAAAGTAGTGCAAATACAGACGACGAACGCACGCAACTACTCAAAATTCTTTTACAGCAAGCTCCAGTTTTCGACAATGTTCCTGGTACTATGTCCGGTTTTATGTATGAACTTCAAGTCAAACAGCACGACACATTTAAAGCAAAGCATTATCCCATTCCATATATCCACAGAGAACAGGTTAAAAAAGAATTGCAAGATATGCTCGACCAAGGTATTATTGAACCGGCAGTTAGTCCGTACATAAACCCGCTACATATTGTTAAGAAAAATGATGGCTCACTTCGCCTCGTACTTGATTCGCGTCACATTAATGACATTATTATTAATGAAACAGATCGACCACAGACACTAGAAGAACTACTACAGAAATTTCACGGTACTGCTATCTATTCTACATTAGATTTGAAATCGGGATTTTGGCAAATTCAACTTCATCCGAATTGCAAAAAGTATACATCTTTTCTCTGTTTTGGCGACTGTTATCAATTTTGTAAATTACCGTTCGGGTTAACTATTTCTTCTGCAGCTTTTATTCGCGGTTTGAACACAATACTTCCGACAGAACTTAAAGACAGAATTACGACATACGTAGATGACATTCTTATCGCAGAAGCTAACTGGTCTGAACACAATGTGATTCTAGAACGACTGTTGCACAAGGACTTACAGTTAATCTTAGTACATCGCACTTTGACAAAACTTCTATAAAATTTCTTGGACACGTAATTTCAGCAGAAGGCATTGCGCCTGATCCGGAAAAACTTCAAGCTCTACCTGACATTACTGTTCCTACGACGAAGAAACAATTACGCAGCTTTTTGGGATTAATTAACTTTTTTCGTAAATTTATTCATCATTCTGCTTTAGACACACCTAGATTATGCCAATTAACAGGTAAAAACAGTATTTGGTCATGGGATAAGCAAGCACATTCTGAATTCATGAACCTGAAACATGCTTTGTTGAATGCACCACTTTTATCGCACCCAGATCTTAGCAGAAATTTTTTCATTGCCACCGACAGTTCCAACACATTTTTCAGGAAATTGAAGAAGATGTCTCTACAGTAATTAAAAACATCGCCTTTGCAAGTATCATTCTGTCACCTGCTGAACGAAATTATTCCGTTACAGAATTGGAAACATTATGTGTTGTATGGGCTTTTACGAGATTTAGGCACTTTCTTTATGGCAGACATAGCACCGTTTACATAGACCACAGAGCGATACAATTCTTACTTTCAGCTAAATTTACTCACGACAGATTAAGTAGATGGAAACTTTATTTACAAGAATTTAATTTTACAATAGTTCACATTCCCGGCACACAAAATGTTGTAGCAGATGCACTATCCCGTTCTCTCAGCAACAATCAGCAAGACGTCGCAACCAACTTCTGCAAAGCAAATTTCAGCGTCATGTACATTCAGCAAGTTGCATTTGAAAATTTTATTTCATCGTCATTACAGGACATAGCAAAAGAGCAAAATAAAGACAACGTGTGGAAAGAAATTAAACACCACTGGCAAAATAAGAATAATGTTACGGTTAGAAACCATTACACTGTACGCAATGACATTCTGTTTCACCGCTCTCATCCTGACAGCAACATTTGGTTATTATGCAATCCTGTCGAACTGGTTAACAAATTAATATGGTATACTCATTTAAGTTATGCACATTGCGGAGCCAGAAAATGTTTTCTTATACTGAGACAGAACTGCTATTTTGCCAATATGGAGAAACGTATACGACGAGTTTTAGCGTCATGTAAAATTTGCCAGAAAGCTAAGTCAGACACCACTTCACATATTCCTCCATTATATCCCATTGTACCTGTTAAATTAAGACATATGGCCGCAGTAGACATTTTTGGTCCAATTCCGAGAACTAACAGAGGTTTTTGCTACATCTTTGTCGCTGTTGAACTCACTTCAAAATTTGTTACTTTCACTCCGTTACGCAAAGCTACTGCTAAAAGTGTTTCGAAAGCATTTGTAAAACATTTTCTATTTCATGTAGGGCATGTGATGAAAGTAATTTCTGACAATGGATCACAATTTCGTTCTGCTATATGGACACGCATGTTACGAGCTAGAAACATTTCTCCGATCTATATATCAAAGTACCATGCTTCTTCGAACCCCTGTGAACGATTAATGAAAGAAATTGGTAAACTGTGTAGAATATACTGCCACAAAAGACATATTGATTGGGACACACACATAATCTCATTCCAAGATGTAATTAATTCCATACCAAATGAATCGACTATGCTATCTCCGTCTGTTACACTGAAAAATACTGAACCACCTAACAAAATTAAAGAATTAGTAACATTTCCTACATCTCGTCGATTACGACACCACGAAATAATTGACATTGCGCTGAACAACATCAAACGTGCCGCAGAGCGCCGGAGAAGACAGTAAAAACAGGTTTGTACACGCCGAGACTTTCACGTGGGACAGAAGATATTAGTACGTACACATTATTTATCCAGCAAAATAAAAGGTAAGTGCAGTAAATACGAACTTCTATACGCAAGTCCATGTCGGATTCGCAGCATTCCTCACCCCAATGTTGTACACGTCGAAACTCTGAGAACCAGAAAATCGAAAGGAAACCACCACTTATCCAACATAAAACCCTTTATTGAGTGAACATGCTTTATGATTTATCACACTGTAATGCTATTTACTAATTTTTATTATCATTTCTGCAATTATATTCACATGAACAATTACTGATGATTATCGTATTTTTTCTTGAGAAGTGCCCGGCAAGGTAAGGTTAGCAGGTCGCTTTTCTTGTCGTTACACATCAGATCGTGCACATTTTCCATTTTTTTAATGTATGTACGATTGTTTTCATGTTTTGTTTGTATGGACTGTGAAACAGTTAAGATATAACACACACCAGTTGACTTTGACTTATTTGCCCTATGACATCTCAAGATCGTGACTGTTTTACATTTTCTTTTTTACTGCTGCATTGTGATATTCTGTGTACATTTTTGCATCTGAACACTGTCAATGTCTTCGACATATTACGTTTTCTGTCATGTTATGCTGTATGCTTAATTATGTTACCATAAACCAGTCATTATTTAGTGAGTATATGATGTAAATGCAAGACATTAATCTCTGTTCATCATTTTCAGAAAGAAATGACGTGTAAAGGAAATAAATTAAGCAGAAATGAGAATTTCACCTACGGAATAAACGAAAGAAAAATGCAATACTTCGTGATGAAAAGTAAATGGATCAGAATTAACAAGAATATACTATAGACATCGTAGAATAGCAGTCTTAACTAATTTTTTCTTTCAGAATACAAGGCGATTGATGCAAGCTGTCAGACAGAACTACACATCTTAGTTTTAGTGATGGAATATGCTAGTGATAAGGAATAGTTGTATAATGAGTAATGAAGTGATTTTTTGCAGATGATAATGAATGCTGATGAATAATGATGAAGAATATGCTACTATGAATAATGAAGTTTTTCTTTACAGGTGATGATGATAATGGAATTATGATAATATGAATAATGAAGTTTTTTCTTTACAGATGAGGATATTGTTGAAGTTATGTATTTATGCCACGTAGTTATTTAAGTATTTGTTGCAGTTCGCTTTGACAGCAGGTGTCATATTGCATAGTATAATGACTGAAGGTTTTGGAAAGGACAGCTATGGAACACATTTTTATACACATTTCATTACCTGTTAATTCGAAGTTCACTGCTTTTCAGCATAAAATGCATTTCTTTTTTCAGCTTAATAATCCATTTTTTTAAATATTTTTGCAGTAGAAATTATTTATGAAATTAATGTGCTATAGGCAGTTGTTCATTAAATCTATGTCATCTATGAATGTGATTACATATACTCTACTTGTTTCATAATCTTGCCACAGCTGACTTATGACGAATGACGTTACACATTTTCATTTACAGGAACAACCCAGAAGCAATTTTTTTTTCTTTTTCCCTTCTTGCTTTCCCCTATAATTACCCCTAGCAATGCATTGCTAACAAAAAAATTGTAGTACCAGTTCCAAATAATGCTACCCATTTAAGAGAGTTCTAAATAATACTGAATGATGAACAATGTTTTGTACTATTCACAACTTGCTGGCCACTGAGTGCCAATAATTAGTTTAACTAAATGAAATATGTTAATATTATACCATTCATTAGCTCCTGTTTTCAATGATGACTTTTGATGTTTTGTAACTGGCCACTGAGTGCCAATAATTAGTGTAACTAAATGAATTATGTTAATACTATACCATTCATTAGCTCCTGTTTTCAATGATGACTTTTGATGTTTTGTAACTGGCCAATGAGTGCCAATAATTAAAAATGTTTTGTACTATTCAATACTTGCTGGCCAATGAGTGCCAATAATTAGTATAACTCAATGAATTATGTTAATGCTATGCCAGTAATTGACTCTCCTTTTCAATGATGACTTCTGATGGTTTATAATTGGCCAATAAGTGCCAATGTTCAATATAATCAGTTAATTTTATGAACATTATTCTGTCATACTAAATATGCTTTGTAACTGGCCAAGGATTGCCACTGTTTATTGTAATACGATTACCCATGATGCCAATAATTGCTATAATCAATTAATTTTATGAACATTATTCTGTAATACTATATAGATGGTACAGAAATGTTCAATAACTGGGCTATGAATGCCACAAACTACTACTGTAATTCTCAATGAAGACTACTATGTGACTTAATGTCCTCCACCTTCTGAGCTAACTACCCTGAATTACTGCAATATCCATTTGTCCTGTCCATCCTCATGATCATGGAGCACTATATTTGGTTTTTGCACTAATTCTACGTTGGTGTGCCTTGTAAGAGCGTGGTGTTGACACGACATGCTGTCCACCACCGTGAGCAATGAAGATGTTATTATGGTCCCACTGTTTGGTGTACCTGATGTACTGCCAAAATGATAACATGGAATATTACTACGACATTTCAGTGTCTTGGCTACGCTGATAAATACTTCTGGGAAAAGAACTTCAAATTGTGTCACTTGGTGTTGTACTTCTGTGGAAAGATATGGACTTTCAGAGCAGCTGCGTGCAACCTAAAGTGCTACAACCATGATGCAATCCTTCCCTTTCCTATCCTAAGTCTTGTAACATAGTGAAAATCATTTTTGCTAACATCATTTATATTCATGGCCTATACATTTTTTTTCGATTTGCTGAACTCCAGTGCAAGTACACTTATGTCACTTGTCAACATGATTTTTTTGCCATTATGTTTATTTGTTGTGAAACTGCTAAAGATATTTTTTTTCGATTTGTTGATATATTCTGAAGTACAGTATATGTGCACTCTTGTTATTTATATTGAATATACATTTTGTGATTTGATGATTTTTTGCCATTACATTTAGTTGTTGTGAAAACGTTGAAGAACTTTTCAGTGCATGTGCACTTATGTCATGAGTTAATATGTTTTGTGCTGAACGTCAGTGTGCACTTTTTTTTTTTGATCTGTATATACATTTTTCTGATTTGCTAATATGTTTTGTACTCACATTTTTGTTATTGTCTGATATGTTATGTACTCGGTGCATGTGCACCATATTTGCTACATCAGTATATTCTCTGTAATTGTAAAGTTAATTAGTTAAGAAAAAATTTGTTGCTCATGGCAAGTCCAAATGACTCACCATCGCTGCCAGATTTTTGCCCCACCCCCCCCCCCCCCGCCCCCATTGGAGGGTTATGAAACACGTATGTACGCAGGTTATTCATTACCAGCGATGGCGAGCCATGAGAGAATCTCTGACCAGAGAGTTATTTATCGTTTCTGGTCTGCGCTTGACCGCGCGAGAGTTCAGTTGCATGTAGGGAGTCGGCAGGTGCAGTTGCGGTCGAGTTGCGAGAGAGTTCAGTTGTACGTAGCGAGTCGCGAGAGCATGTGGTAGCGCGCGAGAGACAGTCGCAGTTGTGTGTGAGGAGTCGGCGGGCGTCGACATGGGACTCTGGTCAAGATTCAGGACGAGGTTTATTTTTTAAATAAGGTAATGAAGCAGCATTGCGCTCATCTGATAATGTAATGCATCTTAACTGTAATTAATTTGTTCAAGAATCGCCCCAATAATAATAATTTTGTTTTCAAACAAAGCATTTTAACAAAACAAACATTTTATTGAAAGAAAATTTCCCATGCATTTCCTTAAAGAAAAAAATTACTTAAATTCAAAGAACTTTTGCGATGTATTTCCTCCGAGCTATGGCGAAAAATAAGAGCAGATGCAATTTTACTGAGGTAAGAACAGGGCCTAAGATCGACATTTCGGTCTATTTGCGTTTTCATTGTCACTGAGATTTCATTTTTTATTGAATTGACTTTCATTTTTGTGGGGAGCTTACACATGGGTCAGATTGCTATTTTTCATTTGTCATTGTCAATAAATTATTTTGTTTGCTGGGAGGTTGCACTAGGTTCTATTCTCGTTAACATTTAATTGTCATTGTCTTTCAAATTTCTCTGGGGAAGTTACAATACATCGTTCTGGACGGTACGTGCAAGACTATAAACTGTTAATGGCGCCTTGCTAGGTCGTAGCCATTGACTTAGCTGAAGGCTATTCTATCTATATTCTCGGCAAATGAGAGAAAGGCTTCGTCAGTGTTGTCGCTAGCAAAGTCGTCCGTACAACTGGGGCGAGTGCTAGTAAGTCTCTCTAGACCTGCCGTGTGGCGGCGCTCGGTCTGCAGTCACTGATAGTGGCGACACGCGGGTCCGTCGTATACTAGCGGACCGCGGCCGATTTAAAAAGGCTACCACCCAGCAAGTGTGGTGTCTGGCGGTGACACCACATTTCTCCCCCGCAAATCGGCGAACGGTTGTGTTATAAGGCTTCCGCCTGCCGTGGGAAGGACCCCATGTTGACGTATGCGACGAGGTGGGGAGCCTAACAACAGGCGAGGCTGTGCCACCCGCACGCTGCCATTCGGTCCGAGGGGAGCTAGGAAACGCCTGAAAACCTAGTCCAGGGTGCACGCCAACATGCGGTGTATGCGCCCGTAAAGAAACAGGAGGGGCCGAAGGGTCGACCTCCAACGAGTCGGAGCACCCGACGGGCGAAGATGACATCTGGTCCGGAGCGGGAAAGAGTTCCATGTCGGAGGATAGCTGGTCACGGGAAGCGATCGGCGGCGCGTGACCCAGGGAGGCGCTTGGCGGCTGCAGCGAAGCGTCCACTGCGGGCGTCGCCGGCGGCGGCTGCGGCGGCGGCGCGTCGCCAAGGGGCAAAATGGAAGGCAGCGTCGGTAACACCTGGGGATGAGGCGAGCCAGTAGATGGGTCCCCAGGGCGCTGACCGGACGGCACAGTCGCTGAAAGCAGACGGGGAGCGGCAGAACCCGTGCGACGACAGAGGCACAGCTGATTGAGATGCCGACGCACCTCACCAGAGGCCCACAAAACCAAATACATCGCGCGGCCGAGGCAGCGAAGAATGTGCCCTGCGAGCCAACGCCGTGAACCGCGATAGTTGCGATAGTATACAACGTCGCCAGGGGCAAAAGCAAGTGTCTGCCGCTGCACAGGAACCTGATGCGGCGGATGCAGCAAAGACATCAAGGTTCGATGAGGACGACCATGAAGCAACTCAGCCGGCGAGCGACTATCGCGGGGCTGAGAGCGATACGTGGACAAAAAGAGCAATAACTCATCCTCCCGAGAATGTGACTCTTTCAGCTTCAACATCTGTGACTTGAAAGTCCGGACCAATCGTTCAGCGGCACCGTTTGAGGCGAAAACGGCGCGGACGTCAGATGGTGAATACCATTGGCCTTGCAGAATGACTGAAATTCTGCGGACATGAATTGTGGGCCATTGTTGGAAACAATAGTCTGTGGAAGACCTTCAATGCAAAAGATAGCGGATAACGCTTGGATGGTGGCAGATAACGTCGTGGAAGACATCCGGACAACAAAAGGAAAATTACTGAATGAATCCACCACAACCAACCATCGAGCATTCCAGAAGGGACCAGCAAAATCGATGTGTATGCGTTGCCAAGGGGAAGTGGCTTTCGGCCATGCAAAGAATTTCCGCGGTGGTGCGGATTGTTGTTCTGCACACGCCATGCAAGAAGTGCACATTTTCGTAATCGCAGCATCGATTCCGAACCAAGTACAGTGCTGACGAGCAATTTGTTTCGTTCTCACTATACCCCAATGTCCTTGGTGGAGAAGCCGTAAGACAGAGGACTGTAACGAACGTGGGACCACGACCCGGGACTGATCATTATCAGAACGCAACAGCAAAACACCACGTTGTACAAAAAGTCTCTCCTTGTGAGCAAAAAATCTGCGAACCAACGGATCCTCGATCCGTGACTTTGACAAGGGCCATTGCGTAGCAACAAAACGCAAAACGGTAGCAAGGACAGGATCAGCAGCTATGGCAGTAGCTACACGACGAAAATCAGTCGGAAACGATTCGACCACGTCATCGGTTTCCGCATCAATGAACATGCAAGCAAGTTCGGAAGAATCGAATGCTCTATCCTCAGCAACAGGCAAACAGGATAACGCATCGGCGTTTCCGTGCTTAGCAGTGGACCGATACAAGGTATCGTAGCGGTACTGCGAGAGGAAAATAGACCAGCGAATGAATTTCTGCGCTGTACGTGGAGGTACAGGCTTGTTTGGATGAAAAAGCGACGTCAAAGGTTTGTGGTCTGTGATGATGGTAAAGTGACGACCATACAAGAAATCATGAAACTTAGTAACACCAAATACGAGAGCCGAAGCTTCTTTCTCGATCTGTGAATTATTTCTTTGCGCAGACGAGAGAAATTTGGACGCAAAGGCAATAGGGCATCATGTGAACCACCTTTGTGCGCAAGCACAGCACCGATCCCGAAATCCGATGCATCGACCATCAACAAGAGGGGTTTCTGGGGATCGAATGGCGTAAGGCAAGTATTGGAAAGCAACGCCGATTTCAACAGGCAAAAGGCGCGTTCGCATTCCGTCGTCCAGACGAACGGAACACCTTTAGGGCGTAAGCGATGAAGCGGTGCTGAAATGGAAGAGGCATGCGGGATATACCGCGTGTAATAGTTAATTTTTCCCAGCACACTCTGTAGCTGCTTCAAATTCTGCGGCGAAGGCAAGTCTTGTATGGCACAGAGGTGCTCTGGACTCGGATGTATGCCTTGGGCATTGATTACATGTCCCAAATATGGTAAGTCACGAGCAAAAAGCACACATTTGTCCTTCCGCAAGCGAAGACCATTTTGTCGCAAGACCTGAAATAACGTTCGGAGGTTGGCTAAATGTTCTTCTTCTGTCTTTCCGGAGATCACAATATCGTCCAGATAGTTTGCTGCAGTAGGGACCGACGCACAAACAGTTTGCAGATATTGCTGAAACAATGCAGGGGCGGATGCCCACCCGAATGGTAGTCTTTTGAATCGATACAAACCAAGATGCGTGTTAACCACCAGTACGTGTTGGGATTCTTCGTCCACCGGTATTTGCAAGTACACATCTGCGAGGTCCAACTTAGAAAAATATTTACCCGGGCACAGTTTGTCAAAAAGATCTTCCGGGTGGGGTAAAGGAAAAGTGGCAATCACTAGTTGTGGATTCATTGTTGCCTTGAAGTCCACACAAAGTCTCAATTTTCCGGATGGTTTTGGCAAAATTACTAAGGGTGAGACCCAGAGAGAAGCCTGCACACGTTCAATTACACCTTGTGATTCTAAATCGTGTAATGATCTTGCGACCTCATCACGCAATGCGTGGGGAACATTGCGTGCTCTGAAAAATTTCGGTTGTGCGTTAACTTTCAGTTCCAAATGTGCTTCATAGTTCTTAGTGCAACCAAGGCCCGGCGCAAAAATGTCTGCAAATTCTTCACATAGTCGAGAAACACTGTCTGAAGGCACAGTCTGGTTCACTGATAGGACTTGATTGACTATAGACAAGTTAAACAACTGAAATAAATCTAAACCAAACAAGTTCACAGCAGAAGAAGAACGAAGGACGTAAAATGACACAAATTTTGTTTGTCCGTTGTATGTTGCAAGAAGGCTGCACTGTCCTAACACAGGGATATTCTGACCTGAATATGTAGTGAGCTTAACATTTGCGGCACGCAACGGAGGGTTGCCCAGTTGTTTGTACGTGTCTTTATTGATTAGTGAAACTGCAGCTCCGGTATCGAGCTGGAATGGGATCACGTTGCCATTAATGTCCAAGTCGACAAAAAGTTTATTGTCCTGCTGACGACAAGAGCGACTGTCTCGTGCAATTTGAACAGACACTGGTACAGAATCACTTGCTCATTGATGTGATTTCCTGCGACGTCGACGCACACTTTTTGTGGGACGCACACAGTCACTTTTAGAGAGATTAGCACTGGGCGGAGTGGAATTAACTACATGAATTTCCATGGGCGAAGGTTCACGAGCCTGAGTATTCTTGGTTCGATTCCGGCGCGAAGCAAAGGGCCTGGAATGGTTGTTAGTGTCTGATCTGAGCTTTATCTGGCAAACACTCTGAACATGTCCTTTTTTATTACAGAAAAAGCAAATAGCTTGGCGTGATGGGCAATTCTCACGCGAATGTCTAGTAGCAGACCTTGGGCATGACTTTAGTACTGCATTTGCATGCTGGCGCGGGACACGCGGCTGCGCGGACGTGCACGAGGGCTGTTTACCGTTCTGTGCAGCCCGCCCGGCGGGCCGGTTAATGTGACACACAGCTGGCGAAGTTGCAAATGATTCCTGAGCAAAGTCAAGTGTGTCTTGCCTATCCAATATGTCTAACACTTGTTGAAGGGAGGGATTGACTAGTTTCAAAATTTGCTCCCATATACGAAAATCAGAAACGTTCTGTGCAATTGCGTCACGCACCATAGTATCTGAATAAGGGAGTCCACATTCACACTCGAAAGCACAATCTCTAGTAAGGCCTTGCAATGTTGCAACCCACTCCCTATTAGTCTGACCGGCCGTACGTTTTGTACGAAAGAACGTATACCTTTTTGCAACGACATTGACTGATTCTTTGAAATATGCATCTAAGGCCGACAAAATTTCTTCGTAGGACAGAGTTGCTACGTCGCGTCGGGGAAACAATTTCACTATCACACGGTACGTTTGCACCCCTACACACGCCAATAAATGAGGCTGCCGCTCCTTACCTTGAATTCTGTAGGCGGCGAGATGAAATCCAAATTGGCGTGACCACTCCGTCCAGCTTTCCATCGCCTCATTGAAGCGTCGAAACGGTGGTGCAACTGCATGTTGTGGGTGCGGTAGCTGTGAAGCGGCGGCGGCCGCATCGTTTTGCATAGCACGTTGACCCTGGACGAGCTGTCCAAGGGCATCCAATAACATCTGCGTCTGCTGATTCTGCAAGCGATAAAATTCGGACAGTAAATCTGGAGATTGTGGCGAAGCCATGACACAAGTACTCTAAGCAATTGTAAAGAACAAGACCCTATTTTTTATCGTCGCCAAAATGAAGTGTCGGCAGAAGTGCCAAAACCGTGTTGTTTGAGGAAGCCGAAATGCACGCTATAAGCTCACGCAGGATGGCGTGAGGTTTGAAACAGGATACGTAATGAATGCTATAAAGAAAAGTATGTAGCTTCTGGAATACTTAACTTTAATCCATCATTTCAATACATCGTTCTGGACGGTATGTGCAAGACTATAAACTGTTAATGGCGCCTTGTTAGGTCGTAGCCATTGACTTAGCTGAAGGCTATTCTATCTATATTCTCGGCAAATGAGAGAAAGGCTTCGTCAGTGTTGTCGCTAGCAAAGTCGTCCGTACAACTGGGGCGAGTGCTAGTAAGTCTCTCTAGACCTGCCGTGTGGCGGCGCTCGGTCTGCAATCACTGATAGTGGCGACACGCGGGTCCGTCGTATACTAGCGGACCGCGGCCGATTTAAAAAGGCTACCACCTAGCAAGTGTGGTGTCTGGCGGTGACACCACAATCAATTGGTGAGAGATATGGAGATGTGCTGGCCAGGGCAGCGGTCGAACATTTTCTGTATCCAGAAATGCCCGTACACGACCTGCAACATGCGGACGTGCGTTATCATGCTGAGATGTAGGGTTTCCCAGAGGTCGAATAAAGGGTAGAGCCAAGGGTCGTAACACATCTGAAATGTAACATCCACTGTTTAAAATGCCATCAATGCGAACAAGAGGTGACCGAGACGTGTAACCAATGGCACCCCACACCATCACGCCGGGTGATACGCCAGTATGGCGATGACGAATACATGCTTCCAATGTGCGTTCACCTCGATGTCGCCAAAGACGAATGCGACCGTCATGATGCTGTAAACAGAATCTGGATTCATCCGAAAAAATGACGTTTTGCCATTCGTGCACCCAGGTTCGTCGTTCAGTACACCATCTTAGGCGCTCCTGTCTGTGATGTAGCGTCAAGGGTAACCGCAGCCATGGTCTCCGAGCTGATAGGCCATGCTACTGCAAACGACATCGAACTGTTCGTGCAGATGATTGTTGTCTTGCAAACGTCCCCATCTGTTGACTCAGGGATCGAGACGTGGCTGTACGATCCGTTACGGCCTTGCGGATAAGATGCCTGTCATCTCGACCCCTAGTGATACGAGGTCGTTGGGATCCAGCACGGCGTTCCGTATTACCCTCCTGAACCCACCGATTCCATATTCTGTTAACAGTCATTGGATCTCGACCAACGCGAGCAGCAATGTCGCGATACGATAAACCGCAATGGCGATAGGCTACATTCCGACCTTTATCAAAGTCGGAAACGTGATGGTACGCATTTCTACTCCGTACACGAGGCATCACAACAACATTTCACCAGGCAACGCCGGTCAACTGCTTTTTGTGTAGGAATAATCGGTTGGAAACTTTCCTCATGTCAGCGCATTGTAGGTGTCGCCACCGGCGCTAACCTTGTGTGAATGCTCTGGAAAGCTAATCATTTGCATATCACAGCATCTTGTTCCTGTCGGTTAAGTATCGCGTCTGTAGCACGTGATCTTCGTGGTGTAGCAATTTTAATGGCCAGTAGTGTATGTACTCGGACGCATCCTAATTGAAGACAACATGAATCTCCCGTCTGCCAGGGGTATAGCTTTTACGATTCACTCCACGCGTGCCATTAATGTCTATGCCCCTTCTGGTAGTGGACGTCGGCGTGAACATGCATGTTTTTATGCGGACAAGATTGCCCCACTGTTCTTGGGTTAACATAAACATCTTCGTTGTGGAGGGGACTGCGTATTCACCCGGACAGATCAAGACCTGAATTTTGCATCGTGCCAGGAGCTGCGTCTCCTTGTTCGTGATATAGCCCTTCGCGATACTTGGGAGGTACGGCACGCCGACGACAAGGGATTCACTTTTCACGTGAGCCATTCGGCTACTCGGTTAGACAGCATTTATCTCACCCATAGGCTGGTGAATACGGTGCTCGATGTAGAGCGCTGGCCTATGGTGTTTTGTGACCACTGCGCCTACATATATACATTGCTGCTTCCCCGCCAGGAGGTTTGGAGGAGCCGAGCACTTGGAAACTTAACACTCAGCATCTGCAGGATCCTGATAGTCGCCAACATATCGCTGAGACGTTAACAAGACCCGAACAGCGTCTCCGATCCTACGCATACGTCGTCGTTTGGTGGCTAAATTATAGCAAACCGATGCTTCGCGCACCTTCACCACTTACAGCAGGGAGGTGGCCGCTTAGCACAGGCACACTACCGACTTCCACCTCAGTGCCCTCTGTGACGTTGATGGCCAGCCACCTTCCCCGGAAGTGCTAACTGAACGCATCATGATTAAGGTGAAGCTACCAGCGATTACTCGCCGGAAACTACAGGGGCTATGGTGCGTGCCCGCAGACGTGGTATGGTGTGGCGGGAGATTCCGTCCACGCAGCAAATTGTGCACGATCGTAGCCACATCAGCCAAAACTTGGTCACCGATCTCGAATGTCATCCTGTGCAGTGGGGCACCTGCCAAGCGGACGTAGTCGATTACTTTGTCGAACATTATCGTCTAGTCTACCGTGGGCCGTCCTGGACTACGATCCTATCGCCGTGGACGCTTGAGGAGGGGGTTACTTTAATGGAACCTTTCACCTCCGAGGAGGTCGCTACTGCTATCTTCTGGACTGCGCTGTACAAGTCACCAGACATCGATAGACTCCCTACTGAATTTTATAGTGTATTTTGTGACCTCATATCTACACTATGGACGGAAATGTGTAATGAATTGATCACGTCTGCAGCTGCTATTCCACCAGCCTTTGTCAAGGGCATTATTGCTCTCGTTCATAAACCGACGCCTGGAATTACTACGGAGCACTAATGCCCTGTCACCTTATTAAATAACAATTGCAAAATCTTTGTGCAGGTATTGGCGGCGGGTTGCAGACCCCTCATACAGCGTGTCCTCTCCACCGCGCGAACTACAACAGATGGCAACGGTTAACGTCCAGCTTGCGATCGTTGGTTCAGGTCAATGGCCGTGTTACGGGTCCGATACGCTTCAACGGTCGGTCCCACAGGGCTGCTCTCGTCCATGTACCTTAATGCAGTGGCGCTGGATTTTTTTTAATTTGAGGTGGAGCCCCTCCACGCCCACACCGGCATGATGGCCAACTCAAAAGGTCTACTGCCATCTCTGCATAAAGGGTTAGTGTTCACTAAAGTGAGGTGTCGCAAAATGTGGGTACTGCGATGTTTGCATACGTCTGGCTAAGGTTAGCCATTTATACGCGCTCATCTGGAGATAGACTAGGTCGAAAGTCGTACGAAGGGTAGCCGTTTTAAGGGCAGAGGGAAAAAGTGCCAAGGCAAGTGCCAAAGGAAAGAAACCTCTGCGATAGTTAGGTCGGGTAGTAAGAGCAGGGATGTCTTGCTGACTGCGATAGGTCATGCAATGGCAGGTTATGTTAGAAGCAGGTATCATGCAATCTGATACCTTCTCATGCCAAGTTTCGTCATAAGAGATCGGTCCTAGACGGTGCTGCAGCTCGGTGTGCTGTAGTATGTGCTGGGCTCGTGTGGTGTCTCCTTGGCCTGCTGCGGCGGCCTTGTCCTTGTAACAAAAGAATTCAGTGCGGCAACGCATGCACTGCCATTATGGCCTGTCCTGCACCGTGTCGTCAGTGACTTGGCACAGCTTCAAAAAATGTTCTAATGTGTGTGAAATCTTATGGGACTTAACTGCTATGGTCATCAGTCCCTAAGCTTACACACTACTTGACCTAAATTATCCTAAGGACAAACACACACAACCATGCCCGAGGGGGGACTCGAACCTCCGCCGCGACCAGCCGCACAGTCCACTACTGCAGCGCCCCAGACCGCTCGGCTAATCCCACGCGGCGGCACAGCTTCATCAGGCTGTTGCCGCTTCAGCGTCGGTGAAATGCATGCCGTTCGCTCGCGCTTGCGTGATGAAGTCTGCCTCTTTGGCTTCTCGGCCCCTTGCGGGGGCCACCTCCGCGGCGGTCAGCGTCGACGCCGATACCGCTGGGGCGGCGGTTGTCTTCTTTGCACCTTTCGCCTGCGGTGCTGCAGGGGCAGCCGCTGGGACAGTAACGCGAACGTCCTTCTGCGAGGTCTCAGGAGTGTTCGCAGGTTCTGCTGCGCTGAAGCCTTGGGGCAAGACTGCACGCAGTTGCCTCAAGGCCTCTTCCTTCTCTGCAGCCACGGCGGCTGCGAAGGCAGCCCTCTATGCCACCATGACGGCTTTGAGGGCTGCAGTGGTCTCCTTCACAGCGGTGCCGAGTTCGAGGCCACAGTTCTTCTCGGGCGCGCGAGCTGTATCCCGACTGCCCGTCTCCGGGCGGTCGTCCCAGCTCCAGACAGGTGGAGCTGCTTCTGCGCCGTCACTCGCGCCGGGCTGTTCTGCGCCCTACGTCGTTGCCGACGTCGTCTTCTTCCGCTGCGTCGGTGCGGCCGCGGCCGTCTCGCCGCCTTCGCCACGGTTGCGGTTTGAGAAAGCCGGGCAACCGCGCCAGCTGGCGACCTGCGGGCCGCCACACCGGACGCAAGTCGGCAGAATGTTACTACCGCGGTCGCAGGCGCGGCTCCAGTGTCGTACATATGCGGATAACCTCCTACTACGGGTTGGTTCTCGCGAGGAAGTAGCACGGATCATCGACCCCATCACGGCTCGTGGGAGAGTGACAGGAAGTGTGATGAATGTGCGCAAGTGCACGGTGCTGTCAGTTGGTCGCGGGGTACTCCCGGAAGACCTGGTACCCCTCCCATGTGTCCAACACCACTGCTATCTTGGGATTACCTTTAGGTCCTCAACGCGCTTTCCGACAACGGTTAACTTTGGTGAAGTTTTTAGAATTACCCGTGTGTTGATCTGTACGCTGGCTCGATCCTTTGCATCGTGTTGCCTACCTGAATGCCTGTGTAACATCCAGGAAGGTTCACATTGAGCATATTCTACCGCTGCCATTTACGAAAGGATTCCAGCGGCATTTAAATATTTTCGGACGGCTGAGTCCCTCTTCAAAGTACACTGTGACACACTCACTCGTTGTCCGAGTGCCGCAGGGCCTGGTCTTACTAACGTCCGCTGTCGTGCGGCAGCACATTACATGACCACGGTGCATAAACATTGGCACAGCGTTGAGGCCTCCATTACGCACCATTTGCTTGCCGTTCTTGTGACGCTATCCCTCCCTCCGCCGGTCCCCGTGGGTAGGATCAAGCCCGCTTTTGCACACATCGTGGCCGTCTTTGTGGAACTCAGTTACGTTCACGTCGAACTCCCACGAACACGCCTGCCGCGGGCGAAGGATTTCTGCGTCTTTTTCTTGCGTGGCGTCGCCTGTAACGTCGTAGCACGCCCAAGTTCCCGTTGCTGCGGTGGGCTGTGATTTGGCGCCACACTCATCACAGCTGCTATCCGACCCATATGAGATCTACTTGGTGTCATGCTGCAAGGTGCCAGGACATGGGCACTTACACGTTAGCTTACCAACATTAGTATTAATAATAAAGGGACTGGCAAGGGCATCAGATCATGACTCTATTATGATAAATACGAGGAACTCTCGAGCAGCATTTCCTGCTTGTCTGCATGATTAAGTCACTAACTTAAAGCGTTGGTGAAAAGTGTCGGAAGTTGAGAATTGTGGAATTTAAAGTCTGCAGCTGGCCGCAGCTCGCCGGGCCGCCGTGGGAGGCAGGTAGCGGTCATCGAAAACGCGGGACAATACGGCGCTTTTGGGGATATACTGGCATCCGGAGCCACCTGTGCTGGGCAACACGTGGCGAAGACGGAAATTTCGTTTGCATAGGGGCGATATGACCTACTCGATCATGTTGGAGGGATTGCGGTGATGATAGAGCGGTCGACATTGTCCGAAACGGGGTATTCTTCCGCCGCGTTTTCGTACGCGTGTGAGACGGGAGAATTGTGGACAGAGGGGACTTCGCCTTCAGCCATCGAGCGGTACGGACTTGGAGACGGCGTCTTGGCCATCGTCTTCGAAGGGAGATGTACGGTCTGTATCGCAGCACTGCACCAACGCGTGTTGCGTGCAGAGTTCTGCGGCTAGAGCTCTTTGTGTACTCAGAAGTGAGATTTTCACCAACGCTTAACCACTTCCAACATCTTACCTAATATTCTTGACCTGGTAGTCTTCCTTGCGAGGTGCCGTGTATTTATCAATGCAAAAATAAAATGGTTCAAATGGCTCTGAGCGCTATGGGACTCAACGTCTGAGGTCATTAGTCCCCTAGAACCTAACTAACCGAAGGACATCACATACATCCATGCCCGAGGCAGGATTAGAACCTGCGACCGTAGCGGTTTTATCAATGCAGCTGCCGGTAATAGGGGCGCGTAATTGCAAATTGTTGATGTGCCATTCTCAGGAGTGTGTGGGTGGACAAAGAGATCAACCTTTTTTTTTGTAAATTTTGTCGGTTGTGGGGAATATCAAATTAAAATGCCAATATTACAATCGAATTATCGACTTCATTGTAGCTAGCATTTACCCTGTCCCAGTAAACTCTAGTCACTGCACAGCTTGCCCAGACGGGAAGGAAAGAAGGTTTGGAGGCTTCTATGTCAGCGACGGACAAATAAGCTTACAATGCGACTTTTGGGAAGTGTCCAGTTAATGAGCGGCTCCATGCTATAGGACTGGCGGACTCGTCGTCTGCCGTAATGTCGACGATTAAACTGTGTAGCCGATACGGATGTCTGTTTGTTGGGGCGACACATGGTCGCGTGTTTTCTACGAGTGCCGCCGTATGTTACTGACCCCGAGTCCTTTCTTTATCCAGTGGTGGAATATTTTCCTGCAACCAAATCTAGGGCGTTTCTCTGGATAAGGAGCTGGACCTTGGCATATCTACTTAGAGATACTCTACACTCACGCCTTAATTTTTGGCAATACTCACAGACTGCACATGCGGAGGCTGCACACAGTTCCCGCTGTCGCACTTGTTTACGAATTATCTTAACAGCGTGGCAGGTGCCCGTCCGATTCGGAATGAAACAAGATGCGCCTGCCATCATTTCGTACCTTGCGAAATTTCGAGGATTCCGGATAGGTGGACTTATTTTAATTTGTTTTTCCTCTGTATATACGAGGGTCACTCCAAAAGAAATCCACACTATTTTTGTAAAAATACAGTTTTCATTCTGCATGTGTGAAAGTTTTACATGTGTAGATACATACTTCCCGCTTGTTTTCAAACTTAGTTCAACCTGTTCCCGTCAGTGGCGCCGTCACAGCATGTCTTCAAGATGGCTGCTACACTTGACGTTCGTCAGAAGCAACGTTCTGTCATAGAATTCCTGTGCTATGAAAACGAGACAGTGGGAAACATCCACAAGAGGTTGACAAAGGTGTATAGAGATGCTGCTGTCGATCGCAGTACAGTTAGTCGGTGGGCAAGCAGGTTACGTGATGAAAGCGGGCACGGAAATATGGAGGTTTGTCCTCGCAGCGGCACGTCTCGTACTGCACACACTCCACACAATGTGCAGAGAGTTAACGAATTGGTGACTGCTGACAGACGCATCACAGTGAACCAATTGCCATGCTACGTTGAGATAGGGGAAGGAAGTGTTTGCAGAATACTGAAAGTGTTGGCGTTAAAAAAGGTTTGTGCCAGGTCGATCCCCGGGATGTTGACAGTGGCTCATAAAACTCTGATGGACAACACTGAAACACCCGCCTTGCAGTCCTGACCTGGCTCCATGTGACTATCATCTCTTTGGGAAACTGAAAGACACTCTTCGTCGAACAAGGTTTGAAGATGATGACTCCCTTCTGCACGCTGCCAAACAGTGGCTCCAACAGGTTGGTCCAGAATTTTACCGTGCGGGTATACAGGCGCTGGTTCCAACATGGCGTAAGGCAGTTGAGAGGGATGGAAATTATGTGGAGAAGTGAAAGTATTGTTCTTAAAGGATGTATCTACATACTGTAAACCATTCAAACATGTAGAAAAAACGATGAATTAAAAAAAATAGTGTGCATTTCTTTTGAAGTGACCCTCGTGTGTGTAAAAAAATAAAAATAAGTGAAGTAAATAAAGAAATAAGTAAAATTAATACCATCAACATGAGGGGTGCAGCACGGAGGTGGGGGAGGTCTCGTGGCCTCGGGATTCGACCCCCACTCCCCTTGTCTCCACCAACCTTATTGTAATTGTGGCAATTAAAACAAAGGGGGGGGGGGGCGGGTTCTAAACCAGTCATATCTTAATTTTGGAATAATAAACAGAGTTGGAGGCGGAAGGCTTCCGACATAAGAAGTCGTCCTCTTTCTGCCAACGCCCTTGTCAAAGAGGGCGCAGGAGGAGGCAGAGGTTCACATCATTTTCTTGTCCTTGGGGTGGGAAACTGACCCTAAAGGCGGAAGAATCAGAAATGATCGATGGCATCAGGATTCAGAAGGCAATGGAAACCACTGCATTAAAGACACATAAAGTGTATCTACAGGACATTTGGCCTGTGACTGAGAAAGTGTCATGATGATGATTCCTCCATTGGCAAAAGATTCCGTAATAGTCCCCCATTCGGATCTCCGGAAGAGGCTGCCTAAGGGAGGTCACCATGATAAAAAAGATTAAGTAACCAACGAAAGGATAGGGTTCTACGAGTCGGGACGTGGAATGTCAGAAGCTTGAACGTGGTAGGGAAGACAGAAAATCTGAAAAGGGAAACGCAAAAGCTCAATCTAAATATAATATTGGTCAGTGAAGTGAAATGGAAAGATTTCTGGTCAGATTAGTCTAGGGTGCTATCAATAACAGTAGAAAACGCTATAACAGGAGCAGAATTTGTTATGAATAGGAATGCAGGGCAGAGAATGTGTTACTGTGAACAGTTCAGTGATAAGTTGTTCTAATCAGAATGGACACCAAACCAGCACCGACAACGACAGTTTATGTATACATGTCGACTTAGCAAGCTGAAGATGTGGAGACAGAAAAAGTACATGAGGATTTTGAAAGGTTAATACAGTACGGAAAGGGAGATAAAAGCGTAATACTTATGGGGAACTGGAATGCAGTTGCAGGAAAAGGAGCAGAAGGAAATGTTACAGGAGAATATGGGTTTGGGTCAAGGAATTAAAGAGGAGAGAGACTAATTGAGTACTGTAATAAATTTCAGCTAGTAATAGGGAAGTCTCTGTTCAAGAATCACAAGAGGAGGAGTTACTCTACGAAAAGACCTGATACGGGAAGATTTCAGTTAAATTACATCACGGTCAGACAGAGATTCCGAAATCATAGATTGTAGGGCTTACCAAGGAGCAGATATAGACTCAAATCCAATATAGTAGTGATGAAGAATAGACTGAAGTTTAAGAGATTTGTGAGGAAGAATTAACACACAAAGAAGTGGGATATGGAAGTACTAAGGAATGACGAGATCGCCTCCAGTTTTCTAATGCTATAGATAAAGCAAAAAGAAACTACTCAGTAGGCAGGAGTTGAAAAGCAAAACATAGGTACAAAGAAGATAACTGCGAAAAAACCACGGGTAATAGTATAAATACTGCAGTTGATCGACGGAAGAAGGAAGTATAAAAATTTTCAGGGAAATTCATGAATATAGAAACAGAAGTCACTGAGGATTGAAATAAATAGGAACTGCAGGGAAGCTAAGAGGAAATGACTGTAGGAAAAATGTGAGAAAATCGAAAAATAAATGACTGTCGGAAGGATTGGCTCGGCATATAGGTAAGTCAAAATAACCTTCGGTGAAATTAGAAGCAAGGGTAGTGACATTAAAAGTGCAACGAGAATTCCACTGATAAATGCAGAAGATAGAGAAGATAGGTGGGAACAGTACGTTGAAGGGGAAGATTTCTCTGAGGCGACAGAGGAAGAAACAGGTGTCGCATTAAAAGAGATGGCTGATCGAGTATCAGATTTTAAGAGAGCTTTGGAGGACTTAATATCAAATAAGCAGAAGGCATAGATAACATTCTATCAGAATTTCTAGAATCACTGGGGGAAGTCGCTACAAAATGAGTATTCACGTTGGTGTGTAGAATGTATGAATCTGCCGACATACCATCTGACTATTTGAAAAATATAATGCACACAATTCCGAAGACTGCAAGAGATGACACTGGGAGAATTATGACAAAATCAGCTTAACAGTTCATGTAGCCAAGTTGCTCACAAGAATAATGTACACACGAATGGAATAGAAAATTGAGGATGTAATACTGACGATAAGTTTGGCTTTAGGAAAGGTAAAGGCACGAGGGAGGCAATTCTGACTTTGCAGTTAATAATGGAAGCAAAACTAATGAAAAATCAAGAAACGTTCATACGATTAGTCGACCTGGAAAAAGCGCTCGACATTATAAAATGCTGCAAGACGTTCGAAACTCTGAGAAAAATAGGCTTCAGCTAAAGGGAAAGACGGGTAATATACAATATGTACAAGAACCAAGAGGGAATAACGAGAGCGGACGACCTAGAACGAAGTGCCCAGATTAAAAAAGGTGTAGTCTTTCGCCCCTACTGTTCAATCTGTACTCTGAAGAAGCAAGGATGAAAATAAAAGAAAGATTCAGGAGTGAAATTAAAATTCATGGTGAAAGGATATCAATGATACGATTCGCTGATGACATTGCTATCCTGAGTAAAAGTAAAGAATAATTAGATGATCTGATGAATGGAATGAACAGTCTAATGAGTACAGAGTATGTATTGAGAGAAAATCGAAGAAAGAGTGAAAGTAAATCGAAGAAAGACCATACTAATAAGAAGTAGCAGAAATGAAAACAGCGAGAAACTTAACATCACGACTGAGGGTCACAAAGTAGATGAAGTTCAGGAATTCCGCTACCAATGACGGACGGAGCAAGGAGGACATCAAAAGCAGACTGTCACTGGGGAAAAGGACATTCCTGGCTAAGAGAAGTCTACTGGCATCAAACATTGGCCATAAGTTGAGGAAGAAATTTGTGAGAATGTACGTTTGGAGCAGAGCATTGTATGATAGTGAAACGTGGATGTAGGAAAGCCGGAACGGAAGAGAATCGGAACATTTGAGATGTGATGCTACAGACGGATTTTGAAAATTAGGAGGACTGATAAGGTAAAAAATGAGAAGGTTCTGCGGAGAATCGGAGAGGAAAGGAATACATGAAAAACGCTGATAAGGACAAGGGACATGATGATAGCACGTCTGTTAAGACATCAGGGAATGACTTACATGGTGGCAGAGGGAGCTATAGAGGCAGAAACATGGAGAAGAAGACAGATATTGGAATGCATGCTGCAAATAATTGAGGGCGTAGGCTGCAAGTACTCAAGTGCTACTATGAGATGAAGAGGTTGGCACAAGAGAGGGGTTCGTGGCGGGCCGCATCAAACCAGTTAGAAGACTGATGATTAAAAAAAAAACTGCTATCTATAACAGCTTCTGGCCCACGGTTTCATCCATCGAATCCATCGAGTGATGAAGATGACACATTAGACCATAAGGCACTATTCAGAACTACAAACATCTATCATTGTAGAGAATTGCAGCGTATTTTTGCCTAGCATTATCAAGTCCTAGCTGGCAAAGGTTACTTATTAGGATGAAAGTTGCTAAATGCTAGACACCTTTGCGTCTTCGTCACAATTCATCTAGGTCTTTTGGCTGATCTAGTTGTGGCAATATAATTTTGTTAATAGGACGTGCATCCAGGATCAATGTGGTTGCTCAATTCTTGGTGTCGAATATATGGATGGAATTAGAATAGCTGCTAACTAAACTCTCAAGAATTTCTCAATCAATAACTTTGCGTTTTGTTGACAGAATACGATAACACTGACTTCCAAAGAGCTCACAGTTTTTAACATACGCTTTAGATATACAAGTTGTCATTAATCCTCATGTCGTAGAAAACGTCGTTTACGTGTGCAGCAATAATATCCTATTTCAAGGTACATACTCTTCTATCTTGATTAAATAGTCTGCTTCATCGAGAATCCAACCTACACTCATCTTCATAAAGCCAGTCAGAGTCAACAAACAAAGCAACAAATAAAGATGGAATTATCGGTGCTCTGTGTTCAAAGTCTCTGTTGTCAATGAGAAACTTTAAAACCATCGTCTCTCGTATAGGTTTACGTTTATTTCCAATAGCAGTAACTATTTCGACGCTACAAATACTGTAAGGCTCGCTGAGCTACATAGACGATATCATTACTGCAAAATTGTGGTCAATTGTCTGCCTCTATTAAAAAAAAATTGAATTTAATCCAACAGCTGCCCAGTTTATTTCTAGCTACCAAAATAGCATTAACATAGTAGTGCTCCCATGTACGCCTCACGTTTCTGTAATAAACCCCACGTCATTGTCTTTATCGTATGAAATGGCATTAATAAAAAGTTATGACCCATTATGTGACTGCGTCTTTCGAAGCGGTTGCATCTTTTCATCATTCGATTCTTCAGGAACCTATCACGTCTTCGTTCGTCATGCTGTAGTTGATAATGTTCTTCATATTCCAGGCGTTCTTCATTGACATACCGATTACCTACCTGGCTGCCATATTGATCTTCCCGTCGTTTCAGACTATACTGTTTGTTATATGTTCTGTGATTACAGTTATTATTTTGAGGAGGCGATGACTTACTGCTTAGCCGGTCGGGATGGCCGAGCGGTTCTAGGCGCTACAGTCTGGAACCGCACGACCGCTACTGTCGTAGGTTCGAATCCTGCCTCGGCCATGGATGTGTGTGATGTCCTTAGGTTAGTTAGGTTTAAGTAGTTCTAAGTTCTAGGGGACTGATGACCTCAGAAGTTAAGTCCCATAGTGCTCAGAGCCATTTTTGACTTACTGTTTCTAGAAATTTGTGGAAAATCGTTGTTTGCACACCGCTGTATTGTCACTAAATTAAACAACCAGTTTCGGTCCGGAACGGACGATCTTCAGTTATAATGAGACATCATTAATTATATTTTAAGAAATCTTATCTATGAACAAGCGTTGTGCCATAAACCAACATCCAAATATAGTACTGGTGCGCATACAGTGGCCAGCAAGTAATGTGGAGATGCAAATGGCAAGAATGAAGTCCACAATGATAGAACAGTCAAGAGAATGCATTAGTGTTGTTCGCGTGTAGTGATGTTGCAAGGCCTGGAAAGATACATAAGGGTCGCAAAAAGCGACGGACTTGGAGTGGACTTTGTGAAGGATACGAAGATGACTCGTACTGCTGTGAGACAGCTTTAACAACACCTAACAGAGTTTCAAAGGGAGCTCATTGTGGATCTCCAATTGACCGGATGGTCGAATCGTGCAATATCTAGATTTTTCGGGCAATCGGAAGTGACGGTGACCCGTATTGGACTGCATAGAATCGTGAGGACAGGCATATTTTTATATGCGTCCCAGTCGACCACGTCTGACCACAAGGGCAGATCTTTGTGCTGAGCACCAAGCATATCGTAACCCTTTCGCATCTGCACTTCCCATCCGAGAATAAATACCGATCAAAAAAAAAAAAAAAATGTGTGTGAATTCCTAAGGGACCAAACTGCTGTGGTCGTCGGTCCCTAGACTTACGCACAACTTAAACCAACTTGTGCTAAGAGCAACACACATACACACACACCCATGCCCGAGGGACGACTCGAACCTCTGGCGGGAGGGGCCGCGCGATCTGTGACATGGCACCTCGAACCACATGGCCACTTCGCGTGGCAAGTACCGATCTTCATGGATTATTCTGTGCCATCCCACGTAGTTCTTCAGAGAGTAACTGCAGCGGATCTGAGAAATTACCATCCCATGCATAGGATGTGATTAAGACCCCAGCACAAATGGCTGTGATAAAAGGGTGCTGTGACTGTGAAACATGAATCGCAGATGAATGGTTCTACTTTGTGTTCACTGATGAGTCACGGCTCTGCGCTACCATCGAAGACCATCGTCGCCGAGTGTGCCAGCGGCCTGGGAGAGAGCCCTTACTTCAAAAGTCTTAAAAGGGCAAAGTGGTGCCACTCCACACATCATTAAGCGGTGAGCCTTTGGGTATGATTTCAGGTCACGGCTTGTAGTGGTTGAGGGAACTCTGACACCACAACAGTGCGTCATGGACACCTTGTGATCTTATGTGCTACGCGATAGCAGCAAGGTGCCATTTTTCAACTGACCAATGCTCGTTCACACGTGGGTGTTTCTATGAAATACCTGTCTGATGCTGAATTACTCCCAAAGCCAGTAAGCTTCAGTAAGATCCATAGATCCGTCCTTGACAGAAAATGTGTGGACCAGCTTGAACGTAAACACTGTCCCGGTGCCAGTATACAGGAAATGAGCGACCAGTTACAGTAGTTATGAGGCAGCATTCTTCAGAACATGATACAATGGCCTTATGACACCCTTCCCAGTCTAATTAGTGCAAACAGCCAGACAAGAGGGGAAGCTAAATCGTACTGAAAAGTGGACATATCCTGCCATGCTCTTTTTACATGATTCGATTCTGTAGTTGCTAAAATAACGTCACGCTCCCTCTCAACCCTCATTTTCCGTTTCCTTCTCCCCTTCTGGATGCTTCAGTTCCCTGTCAGGTATTGTATAGTTTACGTTCCGCATTCCCTGGACAAGATTTAACAACAAGCCGTAATACAGGTTACTCATATCTGGTTTTTGGACATTGATTTTATATTTGGCGTTGCGTAACTTTACACATATTAACTTCTACGTAAATTTTTAAAGACCATGTTAATTCCGTTGCGCTTCTATACGTACCAGTATTGCAGCATCAGTCTCAATGCACGCGTCATTATGCCTCTTAGTTTTGTAGACGCTTGCACCATCTAGCAGCAGTACTGGGAGTTAACGGAAGACGGCAGGCCACGAATGTGTGGTATTGCAGGGTGCTATCATCTATTGACAAAAATTGTAAACATTTAACTAGCTAATTTAGTATGCTTCGAAGTTTGACTCTTCATCATTGAAATGTCTAATACTTTTTTCTTTTGCAAGTCGGAGTATGAGTTTGTCTTGGTGACGTTGAACAGCACAGTCGTATGTTAGCACATATGGACTCAGCCTCTTATTAAGTGTGTTTAAAATGCTATATTTAAGTTTTGAAATGTATTACAGCTGTACACCGTCGTTTTGGAATGTGCTGGCCATCCTTCTGCAAGTTTTTAGCAGAC
Source organism: Schistocerca piceifrons (assembly GCF_021461385.2). Taxonomy (NCBI): domain Eukaryota; kingdom Metazoa; phylum Arthropoda; class Insecta; order Orthoptera; family Acrididae; genus Schistocerca; species Schistocerca piceifrons. The sequence goes on from NC_060144.1 coordinate 140,031,324, forward strand.
AGCTCCTGTGATGAAACGTAAATCGCAATGTGTTTTGAGTCTGGTGGCTGGCTATCTACCCAAAGGATATAGCAGTTTACCTGAATTACGAGCTGTTGAATGAAGTCAGGAGTTTCACTCACTACAGCTTTGGAAACTGTGAAGTACTTGCAAGAGCGGCAAGATACTGCTCACTGACGTCGTTACGGAACTTAACTACTTCCATTACAGGTGTTGAGCAGTCAGTGGATGGGTTAAAAGGAAACAATCATGCAAAGTTAATTTACATTTTGTGAATTCATGCTCTGTGAGGTATGGTGTTTTCATTTGAATAAGTTTATATTTAGTCATTGGAAGTGGTATTATATATATCATTATGTAAGTAGTGGGTGTATACTGAACGTGGGCTTCATGTGATTAAATTATTTTGTTTCATAGTTACAGAAGTAGATGCTGGTACAGGTTCGAATCAATATTTTCTATAAAGAATATAGAGGATTTGATAGATGATAAATCAGGTCGCTGTATGAAATGTACAACTTGCTGTGAAATTAGAGTTTAATTATGCACAATTACATTTCAGGAATACATCCAGTTAAATACTGTTTTTCACACTAATTGCTGTATTGTGAACTACTGCAGTCTTCCATTTGAAAAATTAATTTTTTCTCGCATTAATACTTAAACAAACATCAACCACAGTGCAGTGTAAATGATATATTTAGTTACTAGATACGTGTCATATAAATGTATTTTTATTCTGGTGTGCTTTCCATGGTAACATCGTTTGTGAGTGTAAATGCAGATATGTTCAAGTAATTCAGTTAACGTGTTCCGTTCGTTATTTTTTTTGCCCAAGCACTATTTATTTCAGAGTCAGAATGCAACTGTGAGTAGAAATAGTAACTCCTTCTCTCTTCACATTAAAATTTTAATTAATTATTTCAGCTCTGGTAGCCTGCACCATCTGCTGCGCACGATTGTTACCGTTTCTGTCCGATGTATCACAGTGAACTTAAGATTATTCCTAATTAGGAAAGGACTAATGAACTTATAGGAAACGGTAGCATCGATGTTGTTACATCTGAAACATAATTTACGTCTCTACCAATGTGACTATCTTCAGTTTTTATAAAATTCTCTCCTATTGAGTCATCCAATAACCCCTTTTTTTACTCGTTTCGGTTTAATGACGATTTGATGCCCTTCTCGTCATTTTTACACTTACAGTCAGACTGTTACGCAATTACAAGTATTATTCTCTTGCGAACTCACTTTTTTTCTTTTTTCTGAGGGGCGTCGGCTCGACCCGCGGATTAGAAGCAGTCAGAATCCGGTTTCGTTACGACTTACAGTATATTAACTAATAATTTATTTAATTTTATATTGCATCATATTCTTTCACAGGTACATGTAAATCAGAAAAAAATGCACCATGTGCGATTAAAACAATGGCCTCTGTTATTTCTTATTCTTTTAAGAATGACACATTTTACAATTTCGTGGAGACACGCAAACGCCTTTTTGACGCAGAAACGAAGTACGGAGTCTCTCCTATGCGTAATTCAAAGAGTGTGTGTGTCATGCAGTAGCTAAAGGGCTCAGTATTGTTGCGTAAGAAACGTCACAAGCTCCAAAGTCGTTTATAGTTCTAAATGATGGTCGTAGCGAGTATATTAAATTTTGTCGTTCATCTCATCTCATAGACGATTGCTAGATGTGATCCTTCTTGTCCGCCTCTCGTTTCTTTATGGAGCAAGAGCCTTTTATTCCGCGCCGTCAGTTGATGATATTAGAAATCACTCCATCAATAATTAGGGATTTCAGACTATCTCGTAATGTGCTATCGAGTGAATTAACGCCTGGTGGTCTATCTCCCATACTACAGGACATCGTTAACCAATCCATCTCAATGAAAAGGAACAGTTTAGGTGGCGTAGCAGTGTGTCACATCAGTAAGCAAGAATTCTATCGTGCATGAGACGCGTTCTGATACACTGGACCTGAACAACTTCTTGCAGTAATTCCTGTAGACGCTTGTTTACCAGAAAACGTAAGTATCTCTCTCCAGTCAGTCTTGGTGACAGTGCATGTGATCCAATGAGAAAGTGATTGGTAACCCCACACCAAATACTGCCACGCCACTTTTGGTTCGTGTAGACAATGGTCATTTTCCTCTGTCCACTCGTCAATATCATAAGGAGTCATTACACCTTCCTGCGAGAAACGCCGATAAGTAGGATTTATTTATTTTTGCCTGCGATATTGTAGTCTTACATCCTGTAACTTAGGATAAAGTTGCTAAAGTCCATCATAGTAGGATGTGATATTTTAGCAAATCATCGATGCAGATTTCCATTTCACCATCCACGGCTAAACTTAAGTGACCGATAATAAATCGACACCATGACATTCATCTTTTTAACACGAATTTATAGAATGGCATAAAGAGGAACATATAAACAAGTCTAAAACGGTATTTATTACTCAGTGTGTACAGTAATAATTAACATTACATACATCACTATTTACTGTTTACAGAGTTTAAAAATAAGATTTCTGAAAGGAATTCCCCGTTCACATTACTGCATTATAACAGAGACGATAAAGTGCTTTAGAGAACTGTATGTCAGAACGTGACGATGTGGCTGTACAGGGCAAATACACTTCACAAAAAAGTGCAGTGTCCTCTAGGACAAGGTCATTTTATTAACAAATGAGGTGGCAGCTACACTACTGGCCGTTAAAATTGCTACACCACGAAGATGACGTGCTACACACGCGAAATTTAACCGACAGGAAGAAGATGCTGTGATATGCAAATGATTAGCTTTTCAGAGCATTCACACAAGGTTGGCGCCGGAGGCGACACCTACAACGTCCTGACAAGAGGAAAGTTTCTAACCGGTTTCTGATACACAAACAGCAGTTGACCGGCGTTGCCTAGTGAAACGTTATTGTGATGCCTCGTGTAAGAAGGGGAAACGCGTACCATCACGTATCCGACTTTTATAAGGTCGGATTGTAGCCTACAGCGATTGCGGTTTATCGTATCGCGATATTGCTGCTCGCGTTGGTTTAGATCCAATGGCTGTTAGCAGAATATGGAATCGGTGGGTTCAGGAGGGTAATACGGAACGCCGTGCTGGATTCCAATGACCTCGTATCACTAGTAGACGAGATGACAGGCATATTATCCGCATGGCGGTAACGGATCGTGCAGCCACGTCTCGATCCCTGAGTCAACAGTTGGGGACGTGTGCAAGACAACAACCATCTGCACGAACACTTCGACGACGTTGGCAGCAGCATGGACTATCAGCTCGGAGACCATGGCTGCGGTTACCCTTGCAGCTGCATCACAGACAGGAGCGCCTGCAATGGTGTACTCAACGACCAAACAGGGTGCACGAATGGCAAAACGTCATTTTTTCGGATGAATACAGGTTCTGTTTACAGCATCATGATGGTCGCACCAGTGTTTGGCTACATGACGGCGAATGCACATAGGAAGCGTGTATTCGTTATGGCCTTACTGGCGTATCTCCACGTGTGATGGTATGGGATGCCATTGGTTACACGTCTCGGTCACCTCTTGTTCGCACTGACGGCACTTTGAACAGTGGACGCTACATTTCAGATGTGTTACGACCCGTGGCTCTACCCTTCATTCGATACCTGCGAAACCCCTACATTTCAGCAGGATAATGCACGACCGCATGTTGCAGGTCCTGTGCGGGCCTTTCTGGATAAAGAAAATGTTCGACTGCTGCCCTGGCCAGCACATTCTCAGGACCTCTCACCAACTGAAAACGTCTGTCCATTATAATTATCCGGGCTGTTATGCCGTGGTCGGTTGATGAATTCTGTGGTGATTCCCAACGTTTCGTCTCCGACTGCGGGAGACATCTTCAAGGTTAATTAGTTCTAAGTTCTAGGCGACTGATGACCTCAGAATTTAAGTCGCGTAGTGCTCGGAGCCATTTGAACCATTTGTCCGATGAAACCCCCTTGAAGATGTCTCCCGCAGTCGGAGACGAAACGTTGGGAATCACCACAGAATTCATCAACCGACCACGGCATAACAGCCCGGATAATTATAATGGACATGATATTTCCGGCCGTGAAAGTTTACATTTTAGTATGAAAACGTCTGGTTAACGGCGGCCGAGCAACTGGCTCGTCACAATTCGCCAGTCACCACTCTTGAAGAACTATGGTATCGTGTTGAAGCTGCATGGGCAGCTGTACCTGCACACGCCATCCAAGCTCTGTATGACTTAACGCCAAGGCGTTATTACGGCACCCGAGGCAGGATTCGAACCTGCGACCGTAGCGGTCGCGCGGTTCCAGACTGTCGCGCCTAGAACCGCTCGGCCACCCAGGCCGGCGGTTGTTCTGGGTGCTGATTCGCATCAGTGGGCCGTAGATCCCCACGTGACGGCAACCCCAGCATGTATTTTCGCATTGAAACGAGCATAAAGGTGCCGAACGGTGTCAGGCGCAAGAATTTTCTCAAGGATCTAGCGCCTTTTATTGTATTTCGGCAGTATTCTTGCATGTCCTAGAGAACTAGTAAGTGCCTCCTTCATCATGTTCCATACTTGTACCATTTGCGAGAGACCTGGTCATCTTGTTGGCTAGAGCAATAGTTCATTTGTTGTACACTACGAAGAGTATATTGTGTCACAGCAGCGGTATGTGGACGTTCACTGTTCTGCCGAAAAAGCACTTCTCGGTTCAGCGGAAGAAATATTAGTAGCACGGGGAGAACAGCCTGTGCAGTGTAGCGAGCGTAGAAAATCCAAATGTGACCGCAAGTTGGATCTGATGGATCCACACACCACTAAGCTGTTGTAGGCGAATGCCATCTGGAATAGGCAGCTCGCCAGGACCACGCCGCACACACGCCATCACTCTCATGCAGACAGAAGCTAGTGTTATCACTGAAGGCGACAGGGAGTCATTCCACTCTCCCTTTCAATACAAAATATTAGCCAGGCCTTGCGGTATCGTGGTGTCCGTGGTAGCCTGGCATGAGGCAAGCGTTATTTTAATGTTGCTGAAAGCAGACGGATTGCAGTGGCCGTTGGTGACACTGCAGGTCGAACATGTACTCGGATTTTGTTCCTTGACCTTCAGTCGGCCACCGCCAGCTGCAAGCACAGTGCGTCGACCTCGATGTGCCACTGTACTGCACAGACGTCCATTACCTGATCTGCAGATGTGGGAAATATTCTACAGTCCTGTCTTCAAAGGAGCGACATACCACCGATGCATTGTGTCCAACATGTCTTACTATCCGTCGATACATTCATCCACCTTCCCTCCGGCCTGTTATAGGACACAGTTCAAATGTCTGAAGCTATTCAGCAGGAGTACATAGTTGTCGGTTGGACTTGACATTACCCCAGAATAAATTTTGAGCAGTTCACATCTAAGCTCAGCACAGTTACAGCCTGCAAAGTCAAAACAGCGGTTGCACAGCTCGGCCTCCTGGGCGCCATCCAATCATCGATGACAGTAATAAATGAATCATTTGTACTGCAAACCCTATGTATGCACGTTTTACACCCTTGTCCTTGACAGTGCTGCATATCTAGCATCGTATTATAATGAACCACCCTGCTCCAACATTACCTTTTTTTATAGTGATAACCGATACCATGTATACTATCGATTCTTGCACAGGTTAAAATTATCTCAGCTGTTTCATTAAAAGAATTGATATGATTTTGTATGCGATGTATTACATTTCAGGATAAAATGTATAAAAAGATTAATATGAAACAATAGATATGTACTAACAGTAAAAATTACTCTTCTTTAAAAATATTTGAAATTAGGAAATTTCTGGTATACTTAAAATTCATATTATTAACTACACAATCTAGCTCTAATTACTCAACTTATTTCTGGACTAATTAACAAAGTAATTATATGATTTGGTGAAGACTCTTCTTTGGTGAAGAAAGTCTGTAAACACTTTTGCTTAGTTAACTCTTTGGAATAATGTGAGTACTGCAGAATATAGGCAGTGTGGTGGTCATGCCTCTGATGGAAGACGTTCCTTACGTTTGTCCCCAAGAATGTAATTATTCGTATTTTTGAACGTGGAAATGTAATAACGGCGTGATGTTGAAAGATGTGACAAAGAATAAAATTCAAGAATATTATGTGCAAACCTTCATCAGTTATTTAGTCATCAAGAACCTAAAAAATCGAAATTTTAGCTACAAGAATGTACCCCTAGACAAGACTTTGAGCCTTCGACAACAACAACGACATAATGAAGGTAACTAATAAGTTATTCTTTTGCGTATATTACGCCTGTCGAATATCTTAAAATCTGTGCAAAGACAGGGAATTTTAGTAGTTGTGTGTGGGAGGGTAAGATTACAGTATGTAACTCTTAGTGGGGTTTGGCAGGTAGTAACCATCACTTGATTCCATAGTTGTAATGGACCTTCTTTAAACGGAGGCGATATTCCTAATAATAACTGAGTTCTGGTGGTAGCTCGGTTTTCTTTCCAGTCTGCAAATTATTCATATCTTGCGCTATTTTATGTTGTTTGCTCCACAAATCAAATATGGTCTCTCTCTTTTGCGGTGTTGGCCACACTACTTCACACCACAAGAGCTTGAACTGAATGAACAATTAAAAGTCCATGGTTATCTAAAACAATAACCAATGTTCCCGCATTACTTCGTCCAAAACTTTTGATCTCCCTTGGCCCTGTTTGATAAACTCACTGATTTGTTGCACTGCTGTCGTTATGTGACATATTCAGAACAAAAATCGTGTAAATGACGAAACTTTTATTGATAGTGGTGTCAAGTAGCCTATTTATTCCTAGCATCACTGAAGGTCAATATTTAGTGTTGAAATTTGGTTGTTACATTCCAGCTTTTATGATTTGCTATCTTTCAATGATGTTATTTTCGCATTTTAGTTACCGCAAGTTTATTGCATACAATTTAATTACCTTTCGGCACAGTCTGTGACGCGTCCAGGATGTAATTTTTCAGTTCCGGTGACGCTGCCGAACTAGGTTATGGCGCGTTTGCGAAGAATGCTAGGTACTCTTGTGTTCCGCCATTTTGTAGAAAGACCTATTTGCTGTCGGATGAAGCTTGCTGCTGGTTGCTGTATAGTGAAGAGGTGAGATGTAGGAAGTGCAAGAAGTGCACACCTGCAATACCAGTACGACATCGGTAATCGTTCACTAAACACATGTAATACGTGCTTAACTTTTTCTTGATTCACCTCGCGAAATTGCTATAATTTTCACGTTCTGGACTCCTTCTGATATGTGATTATCAGGTCTCTGTATCTCTGAGAAGTGAGTATGTTTCAAGGTTCGATACTTAATCTAACTGCTGTTAATTCATCCTAATGGTAATATAGTCATTCTAATCACACTCCTGTAAATTCTTTGTGATTTACACTCAAAACATTATGACCACTGCTCACCACGACGGTGGATGAAGTCTGGTGGCGTTTCGAGCACGTGACGCAATAAAGAAAATATGTAAGCGGAGCAGAGATGGTTGGGGGATCACCCTAGCTGAGATATGGGCTGCAAATGGGGAAAACCATTGAGATAAGTGACATTTGACAAAGGGCAGATTATTATTACACAGAGCCTGTGAAAGACTATCTCTAAAACGGCGATACTGGTCGAATTTTCACATGCTGTCATACTTATCTACGGAAACTGGTACAAGAACGGTGAAAATACCACTAGGCATTAATTCGTTGTACGTCCATAACTCTTCACAGAACGTGAGGTTCAGAGGCTTGACTGCTCTGTAAAGAAAGGCACATGGTGGTCAGTGGTATCTCAGCCGAAAGAACACAACGCAGGAGCACGCGCAAGTGTTCGGAGCACACTTTTCATGTTAAATTTTTGAACATGAAACTCGACATGAGACGACCAATACCTGTTCCCATGTTGACGCAACGACATCGACAATTACGACTGCAGTGGCATGGGACCATTGGGATTAGACCGTAGATCATTGGATACGAGACGAAATAAAAAAAAAAAAAATGGTTCAAATGGGTCTGAGCACTATGGGACTTAACATCTATGGTCATCAGTCCCCTAGAACTTAGAACTACTTAAACCTAACTAACCTAAGGACATCACACAACACCCAGTCATCACGAGGCAGAGAAAATGGCCGACCCCGCCGGGAATCGAACCCGGGAACCCGGGCGTGGGAAGCGAGTGTCGACATATAAAAGCTCCCCTTCCTCTCCGGATAGGAGATTAATTAAAGAATTATTGTGTTGCTAATGGTTTGATATTAATTTGGAACGAGGCATCGAATCCGAAGTGAATGTATTACCCGGAAGAAGTCTGGTGCTGTCATAACTTGACCGTAATTGTGCGATTTACTTCGCACAATAACGATCGGCAGAAATAATAAACACTACTGGCCATTAAAATTGTTACACCAGGAAGAAATGCAGATCATAAACGGGTATTCATTGGACAAATATATTGCTACAGAACTGACATGTGATTACATTTTCAGGCAATTTGGGTGCATAGATCCTGAGAAATCAGTACCCAGAACAACCACCTCTGACCGTAATAACGGCCTTGATACACCTGGGCATTGACTCAAACAGAGCTTGGATGGCGTGTACAGATACAGCTGCCCATGCAGCTTCAACACGATAGCACAGTTCATCAAGAGTAGTGACTGGCGTTTTGTGACGAGCCAGTTGCTCGGTCACCATTGACCAGACGTTTTCAGTTGGTGAGAGGCGTGGAGAATGTGCTGGCCAGGGCAGTATTCGAACATTTTCTGTATCCAGAAAGGACCGTACAGGACCTGCAACATGCGTCGTGCATTATCCTGCTGAAATGTAGGGTTTTCGCAGGGATCAAATGAAGGGTAGAGCCACGGGTCATAACACATCTGAAATGTAACGTCCACTGTTCAAAGTGCCGTCAATGCGAACAAGAGGTGAGCGAGACGTGTAACCAATGAAACCCCATTCCATCATGCCGGGTTGGACAGCAGTATGGCGATGACGAATACACGCTTCCAACGTGCGTTCACCACGATGTCGCCAAACAAGGGTGCGACCATCATGATGCTGTAAACAGAACCTGGATTCATGCGAAAGAATGACGTTTTGCCATTCGTGCACCCAGGTTCGTCGTTGAATACACCATCGCAGGCGCTCCTGTCTGTGATGCAGCGTCAAGGGTAACCGCAGCCATGGTCTCCGAGTTGATAATCCATGCTGTTACAAACGTCGTCGAACTGTTCGTGCAGATGGTTGTTGTCTTGCAAACGTCCCCATCTGTTGACTCAGGGATAGAGACGTCGCTGCACGATCTGTTACAGCTATGCGGATAAGATGCCTGTCATCTCTACTGCTATTGATACGAGGCCGTTGGTATCTAGCACGGCGTTCCGTATCACCCTCCTGAACACAACGATTCGATATGTAATTTAGGCTGTTTAGGTTTTCTTATTGGTAACGCCACATTGCGCTCTGTATGAAAATCACTGGCTGTGCTGTGTGCAGTCTGTGGCTAGTTTGCATTGTTGTCTGCCATTGTAGTGTTGGGCAGCTGGATGTTAACAGCGCACAGCGTTGCGCAGTTGGAGGTGAGCCACCAGCAGTGGTGGATGTGGGGAGTGAGATGGCGGAGTTTTGGACAGAGACAGTAAATTTGGAGGACTGGATGCCATTAACTGATATATATATATATATATATATATATATATATATAAACTTCTGAACACTATTGAGGTAAATACATTGTTTGTTCTCTATCAAAATCTTTCATTTGCTGGCTATGCCTGTCAGTAGTTAGTGCCTTCAGTAGTTTGAATCTTTTATTTAGCTGGCAGTAGTGGCGCTCACTGTTTTGCAGTAGTTCGAGCAACGAAGATTTTTGTGTGGTAAGTGATTTGTGAAAGGTATAGGTTAATGTTAGTCAGGGCCATTCTTTTGTTGGGATTTTTGAAAGTCAGATTGCGTTGTGCCAAAAAATACTGTGTGTCACTTTAAGCACAGTCATGTATAATTTTTCTAAGGGGATGTTTCATATGGCGACACTGCCAGGATACCTCACTGGAATCTTCTGATTTTTTCTTGTAGTTTCTGTAATTAGTGTAGCTTTTGTTTAATGCTAGTGCGTAATTGTAGAGAGAATCTCCTTTGTAGTTGCAGTAATTCATTGTTGTACAGTAAAACAGTTGTGGCATGCATGTAGATTTGCACCAAGCATTTCACAGCTGCGCTTGTAATTAACTAGATATTATTTTCAGTGCTATATTAATGTGTTCTCTTATGTTTGCTCTTCAAATTGTGCTTTTCTGTGTTATCGTGTGAAATATTGTGACAATAATGGCGTTTGAGAAAAGTAACACTAGGCTCCAAAGTAAACTGAGAAATAATAGTGACGACGAGCATAGCTTATCAGAACCACTGTGTAATGAAATAATAGACATTCGAAGTAGTAATTTTGTAATTGTGTATATGGAAATGGAGCGGGCGGCAAATAATGGTGTAGACAGTGAAACAAATAGTGAACAGGGAAGCATTATCGATCGATCGGTCGGCAACAGCTCACCTCGGGAATCCGAAATGACAGAACACAATATTGCAAATACTGTTGACTCAGGTTTTGGGTCCTCACCGTTTCTCCAATGAGTCAAGACACATTTTCTGCTTGTCAAAATGTGAATGTTGCCGGTGAAAATGCACTGCCAAAAAGCATAGAGAAACAGAAGCCAGACACTAATACATTATTATTGCAATTAATGAAACAAATGGAACAAAACCAGAGACAAACAGAGCAAAAGCTTCAAAAGTTGCACACAATGGAACAACATCTTCAAAAGTTAGACAATGGAACAAAATCTTCAAAAGTTAGACACCACACTTGAACAAACACGTGAAGATTTAACTACTGAGTTACATAAAATCGAATCGAAATGTCAAAAAGTCTGTAATGACGTAAAAACACAAATTTGTGAGCATTTTCAACCTATTTTTTCGCGTCATGAAAATGCATTACAGAATCACGAAGCAGCCATAAAGGGACTGCAAACTATAGTTCATGAAAATCACGACACCTTGCAAGCTAAAATTGACTCAGTTGCATCTACCGATTCGGTTACGCAACTTGCAAAAACTCAGGAAAACCTAAAGGACACAGTAGATACTCTGAAAATTGGTTCAGAAAGACAGATGGAGGAAAGTAGGTCATTATCAGAGAATGTAGTTGAACTTTGGGATCAGCTAAATAATTTATCTACGAAGGTAGATGATAATCTATGACACAAAACCAGTAGTCTTTAATGACACAGAAGAGTGCGACCAAATTAGGAAATTCAAACAAAATCAAAATCAAATTAATACGCAACACCAAAGAGAAATCCGGGAAGTACAAGATCAGTTGACACAGGTAATACAGGAATTACATATTTTAGAGGACACTCGCGCTCCAATACGGGAAGAGGGACATAGAAATACGGAACAGCCACTAAATAATAACACAGGGCACTTCGAAAATTATGAAAGAAATTGGCAAGGTACACCGAATTTTGAGATGGAACCGCCGAAACGACGTAACAATGACAGACATGCGACTCGCCGACATGATGATTTTGACTATAAGCTGTTTATTACTACACGTAAATTCAAAACATTTAAGAATTCCGGCAACGACATTCATCCACAAGCGTGGCTTCATCAATTCTCTCATTGTTTTCCTCCCAACTGGTCATTAGAGCACAGATTAGAATTTATGTGTGGCTATTTAGAGAATGAACCACCTGTAAGAATGCGATCGGTCATTCACGATTGCCACAGTGAAGGAGAATTTTATCATGCCTTCCTCTCAGCATATTGGTCTCAAGCTACACAAGACCGAGTAAAACATAGCATCATAATGATGAAACATTTCGAAAAATCTCAATTTTCCAGTCCTGTGAAATATTTTGAAGATGTGTTGCACAAGAATCAGTACCTGTCAAACCTATACAGCCCCTCAGAACTCATCCGCATTTGCTTAATCAAATTACCTGAATACTTGCGACATATTATTTTGGAAGGACGTTGCAAAGACGACATTGAAGCTTTTCATGGACTCTTACAAGGATTAGAAATTGACACTGACAATCGCGGAACGCGAAAACAGGAACACAACAATTACAGGTCACATCCGTCGCAATTCCGCGATGAAAGAAATAATAACTGGACACGACAAGGCTATTCTCACAACACAAATCGTGACCAAAACAGACACCACCCATATGACAACCGTTTGCAGAGTAGTAATAATTACAGGGAAATATCACCTCTCCGTGGTAGTGACTATCACAGAGACAATCAGAGAAACAGAGAATATGGGAACCAAAGTAATTATTATCAAGGGAGACAGAATAACTTTAGACGCAACGGTCCAGCGCGTAGTTACGATTCTGGGAGAAATTCTCCACCATGTGACCGGCAAGAAAGAAACTATGGAATCTACCGACATGACGACAGACAATATTATCGTAACGACAGACCTTAATTGCATCAGAACTGGCGGGATTCCAACAGGGCAGCGCCCTCTCGACAAGGTGAATTTGTGGAAGTTAGGTCTCCAAATCCCAATAACGACGCGCGCCATCAAAGAGACAATAGGCAATGACTCATGCCACTGGCAGCTACAAAACGTACTTATGAAACTGACGACGCAGCTGCCGTAGCTAGTAATTACGTAAAAATGGAAGACATTAGGGACATCTTACTCCAGGAGCACGACGTAAAACATAACAACATTGCATATCCTGTGATTCTCATTACAGTAAATGACGTAAAATTTACGGCAGTACTTGACTCTGGCAGTCCCATTTCAGTAATTAGTGAAACAGCCTTTAGCAAATGCAACAAATCGAAAGATTGCCCCACACTTCCGTTACGTAAGATTTAATTACAAGGTGCAATCGTGGGAAAAAGTGTAGATGTACGCCAACAAACCAACTTAGAATTCTTTTGTCAAAGCCACAGTTTCTCTATGAACTTTCTTATTGTTCCATTACTGTCGACGGAAATTATATTGGGAGTAGACTTTTTGAATGAATACAAAGCAATCTTAAACTTTCACGATGCTGAAATAAGTTTAGAGAAAGAAGGTAAGTCAACAGCTTTGAAATTTGAAGATTGGCTCTCAAACCTTGACGAGGAAATTAATCGGCTTTACCTTCTGTTAGACAACAGTTCGGAATTTTCTACGGAACTAGACACTAACAATCACTCTGCAAGTACTGACGGGAATGATATCGACGGCATATTTGATACTAATGAGTTAATTCAGAATAAAATTCAAACAATTGAGAATTGTAATGACACTGATAGGCAGGACCTTTTTGAGATTTTACAAGCACTTTCCACAGTTTTTACTCACAAAACATGAACAATCAAGGGATTTCAATACCAATTTCGTGTTCGTGAGCATACTAAATTTTGTGTTAGACCATACGTAATTCCGTCGCATTATAGGGACCGTGTTAGAACAGAAGTACAATCTATGCTTGACGAGGGCATTATTGAGTCTGCAGTAAGCTCATACAACAATCCATTACATGTTGTTGTGAAGAAAAATGGATCGATCAGGCTTGCCTTAGATTCGAGACAAATCAATACTATCATCATTCCTGAAGCAGACAGGCCGCAAACGTTGGAAGAACTTCTTCAAAATTTTAATCGTGTAAAAGTGTTGTCTTCTGTTGATCTCAGATCCAGCTTTTATCAGATCGAACTTCTTCCAGAATGTAGCAAATATACACCTTTTCTTTGTTTCGGCGTTTGTTATCAATTTCGGAAACTTCCTTTTGGTTTGAACATTTCTTCGGCAGCGTTCATTCGCGGGCTAAATTCCATATTACCTGAGTTCTTAAAACGTCGCATCACCTTATATGTGGATGATATTCTAATAGCAGAAGCTTCATGGGAACAACATAATCGCATCCTCAACAGTTTGTTACGTATTTTTGCAGAATCTGGAATTACAGATAACTTGGAAAAGTCTGAATTCGGTAGGTCAAAGGTGAGGTTTTTGGGACATATTATTTCTTCTGAAGGCATTCAGTCGGATCCTGAAAAGTTAGAAGCAATCAGAGCCATTCCAGTTCCATCCACAAAAAGACAAGTCCGCAGTTTTCTAGGTCTCATAAATTTTACCGTCGTTTTCTGAATATGCAAATTCTTCTTACACCAAAACTTTGTTCTCTCACTGGAAAAAATACTATTTGGAACTGGGACGAACAAGCACAGTTGTAATTCAATTCTTTGAAAGAATCGCTACTTAACGTGCCAAGACTAGCTCATCCAGATCTGTCACAAGATTTCTGCCTTAGCACGGATTCTTCTAAAGTCGGTCTTGGCGCCCATTTATTTCAAGAAGCCACACAAAATGACACTACTGTTCAGAAAACCATTGCTTTTGCTAGCCGAGTGCTAACAAAATCTGAAAAAAATTATTCCGTTACTGAATTAGAAGCTTTAGCTATCGTTTGGGCATTTAACAAATTCCGTTTCTTTCTTTCTGGTAAGTACGTAAAAGCATACAGTGATCATGGTGCATTACAATTTCTTATGTCTTCAAAATTAAATCATGACAGGTTAAAACGATGGCCTTGTTTCTGAAAGAATTCCACTTCACAATAGTCTACATTCCCGGTAAGGAGAACATTGTTGCGGACGCATTGTCACGCGCACCGGCTGGGCTTGAGAAAAGTAACACAGAAGGCAACCTCGAGAAAAATTTCAGTATTCTTTACATTCAGAAAGTCGCCTTTGAAAACTTCATCATCATCTCTTTAAAGGACATTGCTCATGAACAACATAAAGATCCGATTTGGAAAGACATCTAAACTAAATGGCATGAAAAGACACACACTCAGATTCGGCATTATTATCTGGTTAGAAACAACATACTCTTCAAACGCTGCACTGTTGATGACAAGCTATGGGTACTTTGCATTCCAGATGATTTTGTTAATAAGCTCATTTGGTACATTCATTTCAGCTACGCACATTTTGGTCCACGAAAATGTTATCATATTATTTGGACGACTTGTTATTTTAACAATATGGAAAAGAGAATTCGAAGAGTCTTGTCTATTTGTAAACTTTGTCAAAAGGGGAAACCATCTAGTATCTCACATCGTGCTCCGTTGTTTCTTATGATTCCTTCTAAATTAAAAGAATTTGCTGCTGTTGATCTCTTGGGACCGGTTGTCAGAACATCGAATGGATTTTCGTACGTTCTAGTTGCTGTTGAACTTACTTCAAAATCTGTTTCTTTCACTCCGTTACGTAAACTGGACGGGCTGTATCCAACGCCTTTGTTAAAAATTTCTTACGTGAAGTTGGGCACGTTAGTAAAGTCATTTCAGATAACGGACCGCAATTCAGATCTGCTGTTTGGTCACGCATGCTTCGGAACCATAAAATCCAACCTGATTTTATTTCATTGTACTCACCACATTGTAACCCGTCTGAACGGATTATGAAAGAAATAAATAAGCTTTGCAGACTTTATTGTCACAGAAAGCATCAGCATTGGGACAGATATTTACACTTATTTCAAAATGTGCTGAATGAAATGCCTCATGACTCCACTGCTTTACCACGTACTCTTGTACTGAAGAAAGAAGAACCACCAAACAGAATCAGAGAGCTTGTACCTTTTCCGAATACCCGTAAACTTCGACACAAAGACATAATTGATTTGGCCATTAAAAATATAAATTCTGCTGCAGACAAAAGGAGAAAACTACACGGTAAAGCAAATGCAAAGAAACTATATATTGGTCAGAAAGTTCTCATTAAAGCTCATTCCTTGTCACACTTGAGTCACAAATTCTTTCTGGTTTACAATGGACCTTACAGAATCCGACGTATACCACATGATAATTGCGTTGAAGTTGAAACTCTGCATACTAGGAAGAGTAAAGGTTTACACCACATTTCACATGTAAAACCGTTTCTTGAACGATAATCTGCTTTTTAACTTATTCTTTGCTATAAAATTTTTCGCTTCACGTTACTGGTACTCTTTGTCACACTTACAAACTGTTAACATGCAACTATGTTTTAAAGTTAACTATCCAGTCAAGAACCTAGGGAACTTATACAAGTAATTACGAATGCATTGTTATAGTGAACAGACGACACAGTGTTGTTATTTGTACAGTCTTCCTTGTTTGTTGCACGATTACATAACGAATATACGGCTTACATACTTAGAACATATACCGTTAATGAGACTTTAATGCAACATTTTGGTTTACTTGAAAAGACATTCATTTGAAGTACTTTCTGTGGGATTAAAGATGACTTAGCATTTGGTTTCTTTGACATCTACACAATTATATCATGACGCTACTAATGTGTGACACAATTTACATTGTTGCTCTTGTGCTGTATCTGCTTTATATCTGCACAGTTTTTCTGAATTCTTCAGGAAAGTAAAACATGTTTTAGTAGTAGCTTTGTGGTATAGCTACAATAAGAGAGCCTTTTTTGTAGCACAACAATACGTTACAGTGTAGTACTTTCTTGATCACGGTACTGTACGTAATAACTACGATATCTATACGCATAGCATTTCGCTTTTGTTTATTACGAGGTAAGTACATTGACTTCCACAGAACTTTGCTTACAGACGACGATAATTACGACACTTGGCACATTTTTTACCCTTAAGTAATGACAGAGATTATGTTACAACAAGACGCACAATTTAGCGCTACAGGACACGCATTTGAGTGATTAATTTTGCACTTAAAACATTTATTTTTAAAGATTTTGGAATTACAAAGAAAGTTTTCTGTCATACATTTCATTACATTGTTGTAATCTATAACACCTGAGGGTATAATTACATTAATCCTCAGGGGGGTACACGCTTACTTTGTGTATCATGTGTTTGGTAAGCACAAGGAGCCCTAGCTAATATGGTATTTGCTTATGCAACTTTACACATCGGTACCATGTTTCTCTAACATAGAATTACACAGCTATCTGATTATTTAACTGATAGAGACAAACATTTATTTTACTACATCAGTGACAGATGTTTTCTTAATTACACTGTTGGATAACTTCACACTTATGAAATTGTATTTGTCTGTACTTTGTGAACTGTTCATATTTTTTCGGAACCATTGTGATACTATGAGAGCTTTGAATGTCGTATTTGGTATGGGATCATGATTTTTAAAGTAAGTTTGAGGGAGATGACACTTTTGAAATGAGCGGAGAATTTTTTTTAGGTTTTAAAATATTCAGAAAGCTACGACGATTTTGAGATGTGATTGATCTGTTATGATATTATTATGACGACGATGTGTATTATGCTGTTGAGGTATGTTTATGATCAATGAGATGATGCTATATGAGGAATCTAATTATGCTATGTATTTATTATGATGAAATATTGAAGACATGTTGATGAATATGCATATGTGTAATAAGATAAGGAATAAGGAGAAGTGGTTAGGGACTCTGACTTGTGAAAAAGGATGATGGAAACCAAGAATTGTACTTTAAAGAGTTATGAAATGTGTGTAAATGCGTGAATGTATCACAATGCCGACGAAAATTTTTTGGACAATATTATATTTAAAGGATTTTGTTTCTACACATTTGTAACACAAATTCTCGACCTGTGAAATTTTATATGAGACTATCACTGTAGTGCAAACTGGTGTCATAAATATTTCGGTAAGAAAGTTAAGTGACCACTTTTACGTAATGCGTCATGAGCACCCAGCTGCACGACAGTCGCCTGGAAAAAAGCCATTAGTGTGTGCCTTTCAGAGGCACAGGTGGAGAAAAAAGGAGGCCATTATCCTCGCTATTGATATTTCTTTGTAGAAAGCATCGCAAATACGACACACTGAAACTTGAAAACATATGATTACACTGGTGAGCTCGTAATTTATGATATTTACTAAAATGCCTAATGAAATGATGAGAACCATTTTATATCTATTGTCTTTGTAGTTGAGAGATTGCTCATTTTGTTTAATATCTAGTATCTAGCTCCACTGCAGCATTGGCGAAAATAAAATTTTATAGATGTACTAATATAAGTATATTATGCCTACAGATCCAGTAAATAATAACTTTATGAACTACTTCAAAAAAACTAAGGAGCACAAAAAGAAATTTCCATTCACAGGAATTGCATACGGAATTTTCTTTTCAACTACTTGGTAATTTTTTTGGTAGAATAACTTCTTGTGGTGCACCACATTAATGACATAGATATTAAGATGTGACTAGACATTTCCCTTATCTGCATTGTTGTCTTTAGTGTACTATTTTTTCTGCTTGAGCTTTGTCTTGTTTAGGTATAAGTTAATGCATTTGCTGCTGCTGCTTGCCAGGCATAGTGCTACTATAAATTTCAATTTGTATTACTCTGAGAAGCCAGTTTTACTACTGATTTATTTTTATTTTTGCTGCACATTGGCTCATATTAGTGATAATGTTGCATTTACTCTGCAAATTTAGATTTACTGCTGCTAGCTTTGCCAATTTGCATTTTTTGGTCGTTGCTGTTTGTGTTAATTGTTTTGTGCTGCTGCATTGCCTCGTCCCTTAGTATATATATCTGAGCTCAGTAGATTTAAGTTAGCTTAAGAGGGGGTAGACTATATAAGAACCTAACTATGGAGAATAGGGAAAGAATGCATTGAGAAGTTATATGAAAAAGATTTGGACCAAAATGAGTATTGTACAATGAGCAATAATTATTTTGAAAGAAATACAGTTAGAATACAGAAAGGAGGTATAGATAGGACTTTTTGGGGATAATGATGAACGAAGGGAGATCTCCAAGAACAAAAAAGGTTTTATTTGCAAAATACTGCAGTACCAAATGTTACACTGAAAACGAATCCTGTCCTTTCTATTGTGTTATCCCCCTATGTGTTTGTGTACCCTTGTGTATTTGTGTTTTTCCTGTCTTTATGCGTTTAGTTAATAAGATTTATGTTGTAGAATTTTTCTAGTACTAAGCTGCTTTCACTATAATGAGGAATACTGTTATCCTCAAATATAATTTGCATTTATAATATGTTATTTTCTTTGTAAAGATGTTTAGACATTATTAATTCTGTTGTGTTTCAATGCTCATGTGTGAAATTAATGTTTCGAAAACTATTCTCATTATTTTATATATTTACTTATGACATAATTCCTGTAACACTGATTTATATGTTTATTTCTATTCTTTTGTAAAGCCTGTGTTACTATAAATGTTATCTATATTGTTATGTTCTTTAATGATGTATTTTGTACCTTTGTTATTGTATTCTTATGTTATAAAATTGTAATTGACACCATTTCATCAAATTAAGTAACTTGTAAGGTACATGTCACTGCACACGTTTCTGTTGGTCATAGTATATGGACAATATGTGAGAAGTAGGGACTGTCAGTGTTTGCATGTGTGTTAATAATTCAGCAAGGGACTGGATAACAGCATTGCTGGTTCTAAGGACAATTCTGAAAACTTTGTGAGTGCACAAGTGGTGGTTAAGGACTTGCTATATTAACCACAAGATTCTTCAATGGTGATTATGCACCCGCACAGTCACAACAGATGGCTGCTGGCCATCTCTACAAGGACTACAGTGGGTCTACACCTTTGATGACTCATCAGTGCAATTATTTCTACAAAGACTGCAGTGGGTCTGCACCTCTGGTGGCCCACCAATAACAAAATCTCTACCAGGGCTACAGTGGGTCTGGTCTGTGATGACCTACCTACCAATGTTCTTCAAAACGTCGACTGACTCTGCTGTGGGTTGGCTCTGTTGTGGCCCATTACCTGTTTGCATGTCGAGAGTCAGCACTGGCTTTCCGTTGGAAAGACAAGACTACTTCTTCAAGACTGCATGGAAATCCACTACGTCCGTGTGCATTTTCTTTTACTGCCCAGACGTTGAGAAAAACACTGCAATTTTACTGTGATGAATGATCAGGACTGTCTTTATGGACTGTGAGAAAATTTTAGCTTTTGACCTACAGCGTATCAATAAGTGTGTGCATTTGATTTCTTTGTTATTGTAATTGTGAAAAAAATTTAACAAATATGTAATGGCCAGTGCCCAAAACAATTTGTAAATTTTTTTGTGGGGAGCATGGGGGCTGTGTAAGTAGGCTGTTTAGGCTTTCTTATTGGTAACGCCACCTAGCGCTCTGCATGAAAATCACTGGCTGTGCTGTGTGCAGTCTGTGGCTAGTTTGCATTGTTGTCTGCCATTGTAGTGTTGGGCAGCTGGATGTTAACAGCACGTAGCGTTGCGCAGTTGGAGGTGAGCCGCCAGCAGTGGTGGATGTGGGGAGTGAGATGGCGGAGTTTTGGACAGAGACAGTAAATTTGGAAGACTGGATGCCATGAACTGATATATATATATATATATATATATATATATATATATATATATATATATATATATATGACTTTTGACCACTATTGAGGTAAATACATTGTTTGTTCTCTATCAAAATCTTTCATTTGCTGACTTAGCCTATCAGTAGTTAGTGCCTTCAGTAGTTTGAATCTTTTATTTAGCTGGCAGTAGTGGCGCTCGCTGTATTGCAGTAGTTCGAGTAATGAAGATTTTTGTGAGGTAAGTGATTTGTGAAAGGTATAGGTTAATGTTAGTCAGGGCCATTCTTTTGTAGGGTTTTTTGAAAGTCAGATTGCGTTGCGCCAAAAAATATTGTGTGTCAGTTTAAGCACAGTCATGCATAATTTTTCTAAGAGGACATTTCCGATATACTGCTAACAGTGGTTGGATCTCGACCAACGCGAGCAGCAATGTCGCGATACGATAAACCACAATCGCGATAGGCTACAATCTGACCTTTATCAATATCGGAAACGTGATGGCACGCATTTCTCCTCCTTACACGAGGCATCACAACAACGTTTCACCAGGCAACCCGGGCAATTGTTGTTTGTGTATGAGAAATCGGTTGGAAACTTTCCTCATGTCAGCACGTTGTAGGTGTCGCCACCGGCGCCAACCTTGTGTGAATGCTATGAAAAGCTAATCATTTGCATATCACAGCATCTTTGTCATGTAGGTTAAATTTCGCGTCTGTAGCACGTCATATTCGTGGTGTAGCAATTTTAATGGCCAGTTGTGTAGAAACCAAACAGAGTCCAAATTAGTTCATCATATTTTGACTCTGTTTGGAAATTACTGTAAAGTGTAAACGAACAGTCGCCAGCTCACTTAGTATGAGTGAAATCAATTGAAACTTTGATATTATATTACGTTACTACTGTAGCATGTTGGCAGGCGTGGACAGTCGCACAGGCCCTGAGTCGCTCTCATTATCAAAAAACAATAATCACCCAGAAAAATTTCAGCCATGGACATAAACTAGCTTACAACTACTTCATAACATTAATTACTAGTTCTTTACACTATAAATGAACTGCGTTTTTCAGTGTAATGCTAACTGCTGTTAAACCGTTTTGCAAAAGGTAACTGTTTCGAAAAGAATAGTTTTAGTATTTAAATTGACTGTTCTACAATATCAATTGTTTTTTTAATTATTGTTACGTAAATTACTTCTCATACAAAACTGTCTGAAAATGAAATATTGTTAACTACACTGCTTTGTCAGATTACTTGTCAATAAGCAGCACTTAATTAGCAAAGTCCGAAAAAATTAACTTTTTTGCTCACTTTCATTTAAACTATTAATCAATTCGATAAACTTTCACTCTTCGTATCATTTACTTTCAGTTAACTAGTGACACACTTGGTTAATTGTTGATACGGAGATGATCCTGTGTGGTTGTTGTTACTGAAGGTTACACACCTTACACACGTAAGCTGCTAAAGTATTTGATGTTGAACGACTCGCAGCTACCACTGACAGGCCTTTTACAATTGCAGATGATAATCTGGTCGGGTCTTACTTCATAGCGGTGCGGTCGGTGCGACTGGGTCCATTATATCACGACAATGTACAGTCAAAGGGTCTTCACCTGCAGCGCTCTTCGTAAACACTGGTTAACCTTGATGCTTTGCGCTGTGCCCAATCACTTCTCCATATTAGGCCTGGCCATAGACTACAGCACGTGGGAACGTGCAGTGAAACAAGCCTTGCGTCCTCTCGCAGCAGAATTCCTCCTTTGCGTCCGACCCGCTCACGCGCTACTAACCAACTATCATTGCAACATGAAAGACACTGCCCGACTCCGTCCCGCTCCTGGGCCTAGCGACAGTACGAAAATAATAATAATCTCCTTGGTTAACATAACTATATTCCTTGACTTGGCCAGTGCGCGTACTACAATTCTTTACATTCTCTTTCACTGGTTATTTTGCACTCACGAAATATTAAAACACGTACACATCACAATAATATACACAACATACAGTATTTGTACACTTCATTTAAATGTACATAGTCAATAAAGCAGGAAAAAATCTATACTTGGGCGCTGTGTTGTTGGGTTACAGGCTCTTCGGATGAACCATGTTTCTTGCAACATCAGATCGATGGTCGTCTTCACAAATGCCATCATCGAGGCGAAAGGCAGCTACAAACACTCACCACGCCACGGGCACGGGCTGGTGGGAGCAGTATTATCGTATGGAAGACATTCTCTTGCCCTTGTGTGTGACCTGTGGCAGTAATCGAAGACATCATTTCAGCTGCGGGTCACCTATATCCCTTCATCTTTGATGTCTTCCCTGACGGCAATGTCATCTTTTAGCAGTATAACGGTCCTTGTCTGAAAGACTGAATCGTGCTTAAGTGGTTTGAACACCACGACAGTGCAAGCACGATGATGCCTCGGCCACCAAATTCACCTAATGTGAACCCGATGGAACCTTTCTGGGTCGTTATAGCGCGCTATCACCAAGTACACAAATCAGTGACCAATTATTTACTGGAACTGCATCACCTGTGTTTAGACATCTAATGCCGCATACCTCGAGAAAGCTACCAACAAATTTTATTATCGATAGTGCGCAGAATCCGTACTGTACTGCGTTCCAAAGATGGTCGAAGAAGCTGTAAAGATGGTGGTCATAATGTCTTGGCTTGTCAGCATACTTCGGTCCATACATTGTTCGATTTTATTACGTTTGGGAACAAGTAACGCATGTATCGTTGTGATTCACTCATTATTCTGTCAACTGTACGAATTTACATTCAAATAATCTTAGCAATTTTGTGCTCACCTTACATTTTCATGTTCAAACGAATCAGGCCGACTGGCACTTAGCAGTTTGGTTATATTGTAACTTGTCATGAAACGTGTTACATGGCTATCTCAGGTGGTACAATCCTGATTTTCTCACTGAAATACACATCAACAAAAGCAGCAATCACTGAGAATGCGAGGGTGGTTTGAAAAGTTCTCGGAATCACCTAGAGAGGTCAGCGCTAGCGCAACGAGTTGTCCACGTATATCCATTGGACTGTTGCCTGTAAACACCTGCCACGTAAGTGCTCTTGGATGAAAGCTGTGGCGATGACCTCGCTCTGTTGTTGTTCCCGCATAGGGATTTGCCAGAATGGAAAAAAAATCGAGATTCGAGCAGTGATTACGTACTTCGTAAGGAAAGGTTTGAAAGCAAAGGACATTCATGCCGATTTCCAGAATACCCTGCGGGACTCTGCTCCAATCATATTCAACTGTTGCTGAGCGGACAAAAGAATTTAAATTTGGTCGGATGAGCTTAGATGATGACCGCGCAGTAGTCGGCCAAGATGTGTCACTACTCCAGAAATCTTTGCAAAAGTCTACAATTTGGTCAAGGAGGATCGCCGATTGTAAGCGCATGAAATTACTCTCGCTTGTCAGATGTCACCTGAAAGTGTATATCACACTTTAACTGAAGAATGAAGAATGAAAAAATTATCTGCAAGATGGGTGCCGCGACTTTTGGCGCTGGATCTAAAACGCATGCATATGGACATATCGGAACAAAGTTTTGCCCGTTTTACGAGAAACAAACAAGATTTTTTCTCCGATTTGTGACTACGGATGAAACTTGGGTGCACTACTGTGGAAAATACTGATTCTCCTCCACTAAAGAAGCAAAGATAATTTCTTCTAGGTTCTAGGATTCGGAGGGGATTCTGTTTGTAAATTATCTCCCCACTGGGCCAACAATTACTGGAGAATACTATGCTAACTTCCTGGGCAACTTGCAACAAAGGATACGCGAAAAAAGTCCAGGTTTAACAAGGGAGAAAGTCATCTTCCATCAAGACAGTGCGCACCCGCTAACATGTGCCGTCACCATGGCAAAATTACACGAACTAAGGTATGAATTGTTGCCACACCCGCCTTATTCACATGATATGGCTGGCTCCGCCAGACTTCCGCCTCTTCCCAAAACGGAAAATCTTTGTTCAAACGAAGAATTGATAGCCGGAGTTGACAACTATTTTGGTGGGCCTGGAGGAAACTCATTTGCGACATGAGATCAAGGCACTGCAACATCGTTGGACCAAGTGCATTAATCTACAAGGAGACTACAGTGACAAATAAAAAAAAAGGGTCCAGTGATGTAAGTACTTTTTTTCTATTCCGTTCCGAGAACTTTTCCAACCACTCTCGTATTATACTTCACATGTCTGTGCATGTTTCCCAGCAGACAGGGTATGTTTTGGTGCTACCATGAATGTTGGGGCTCAGTGCTTTCTCCTAAAGAATATTTGTATATTCAATGGTTTATAATTGAGTACTGTTATTCATACTAGGTGTACAAACCCTTTTCCCGTGGAGCTAGCTGTTAACCACATTGCTTAAATACTTATAAGCTTGGTGAGATATCTGGAACGACTGGTAATATTCACATAAATATAATTTTCCTCAAGCCCTTATATTAACTTTTTGCGAGTCCTTATCCAAATGTAGACGTCTGCCTGAGTAACTTTCCACTCTTTCAGATGAATCTGAAGGCCTTCTTGGTGAGTAGCACTGAAGGACACACACAAAAGACTTCCGTTAGACATTAGAAAGGAACAGTGTAACTGATTTTATTATTATGATCTAACTTACACACGCGTGGAGTATAATTTAACAGGAGAGAAATGGAGAATAGTGTTTGCTCTTTAAAAACTAAAGGAATGTTCATTTCATTTGTTCGTAGATTTCAAGTTCATGTGTAAATAAATAATAGTAGCAAGAGGTCCTGAATCATGGTAAGCTAGTAGAGCAGAGAATACCATCTCACATATTTGTCCATTAGGGCTGTAACGACATGGAAGTTCCCTGAAAGCTGCGGGAAGATCAAGGGTTCACGTCACGACCGCCTTTCTACAGAATTCCTTGCGGTAAAAGCGTTGGATGGAATTATGTGCCAGGCGGTCGCTTTCACACAAACAGTATTGTGTGTCTTGTCTCAATTCCCGTGAAATAACAATGAACGCCTAAGTAGTGGTGCGGAGATTGCTGGCACTGCAGCAACGCGCGTCACTTGGGCTGTAGACGTCTGTACATAACGTCAACGTAGAAAGGAGGCGGGATTCACGTCTGAAGTTAGTGGTTTCCAGCGCCGTGGTGCAACGAAGATAGCAGTTAGAAGCTCCGTAGAGTAGCGAAAGATGCAGCTAAGTGTGGAAGCGAACATTACCGTGAAACTTCTTGACATCGTTTAGAGCGCCTGACATAATTTGTGAACACTGGCATCTTAACAAAGGGTTACGTGACCTGATGTGTAACTAATGTGTCGGTAATCCACAAACCTCGATGCTTTACAGAATCAAACGGATTTAAAGGCCTGATTGCTTTACAAACAAATTAATATATTAAATATTTCGCGTTAAGGTGCTGAAACATTTATTGCACTAGGCGTAACAGTCTAAATATGTTGGTTTTATTGGTATAGGTGTTAAAAGATCTTAATCTGATGGTTAAATTGTGGGTTAACGCCAGCTCACGACCAACTTATACTTCTAGGCGAAGTGAACTCAGCTCTCCCTAGTAAAACCAAAATGTAGTAACACATGACAAGCAGGTGTACTGCTTGGTGGTGCCACAGAATAACAATTAAAACTAAATTGCACTTGTAGTAGACCAGTGAGAGCAGTGCTAGTTCTTTTCACAAAATAAGACGTACATTACCCTCTTACTTGGCAACCGTGCAGGAGGACTACGCCGGCGGAGTGAAGTTAACCGAACGGGTGAACAACAGGTTATATTTATTTTTGATGGGTCGCCTAACCAGAAAATGTTGTTGGACAACTTAAAGGATCTTGAAATTTAAATGCCGGCCGGAGTGGCCGAGCGGTTCTAGGCGCTACAATCTGGAACCGCGCGACAGCTACGGTCGCAGGTTCGAATCCTGCCCACGGCGTGGATGTGTGTAATGTCCTTAGGTTAGTTAGGTTTAAGTAGTTCTAAGTTCTAGGGGACTGATGACCTCAGAAGTTAAGTCCCATAGCGCACAGAGCCATTTGAACCGTTTGAAATTTAAATCAAGTCTGCATATAACTGGGGTGTATTTGTTCTGTACCCTTCAAAAATTAACAACAAAAAGACAGTGAATGTTCAATGAAATCTATCAAGAATGACGATAACACTACGGGAGACACCAAAATTCATCTGTAAGACTGCATGAACAATGAATCACGGACATCTTATCTGTGAAGCTCGCAGATTCAAAGATAAAAAAAATCCAGAAGTTCATTTTACAATGAGACAAGTCGGAAATACAGACACTCCCCCCCCCCCCCCCCCCCCCAAAATTGCCTCTCAGGCGGTCGTCGGTAGCCGAATCCCTAACTTATTTCCTCCTTCCCATCCCACCACCCACCATTTCTAAAAACTTTACACTGAGGGAACGGCTCTATGCTCCAACCAATGAAACTGGCGAAAATTGCTGCTGAATTCAGGAAAAAGCAGGGGGAAGATCTTTCACATTCTTTCCATTTGCGTACAAGACGATTGTTTTTAGAGAAGAAGTTAGTATTGCACCGAAACAGTCTTACATGTCAAGAATACCGTCTACAGGGACTCAGTTCTCTTGGATGAACCGACTTTTTAGAGTAAACGACAATAATAAAATGGCCATGGTTTTTTACCCTTTCAATTTTGCGCAGGAAGACAAAAATGTCGTGCTCAGTTATTCTCTATTGATTCTAGGGTAACTTTAAGTGACCATAGTAGATGCAAGTGCCAGTCCAGCCTTCAAAAACCTGTCCGCTAAGATTGGCCGTATCCGCAGGGTAGCTAATCTTCGTCAAAAGTGATTCATGGACTGCCTTATGCCGATGTAAGAGGCCATAGAGACGTTTCTGGCAACACACCGCCCCAGCATGGAGGGCTAAAGGCTACCTTTCAAAGCACAGTAGCTAGTATTCTCACTAAAATGATCACCGGCAGAAAGTGAGTTGCTATCGTATAGCGATAAGTGACACAAGTGCCATGATGTTTATGACGTCTTCTCTTCTTGACTATTTGGCCTAAAATGATGGTCAGTACGATATTTAAATATTGTCCGGAAAATCTGTTGTGGAGGGGGGTAGCAGGAAAGACATAGTGAATTAAAGCTTCATGCCTTACGCTGAATTTTTACTACCCGAACAGCGAAAATATAATAACGAATAATTTTTTTCATTTTTTTTGGGAGGTGTCAGCGAGAAAAAGTATCGAAGCATTTGACATTGTACATTGTACGTAAATTTTGTTGAAGTCGCCATCTACTCTCATTCAAAAATACTGGATGAATATCGACAGGATAATTTGCGGATCATGAGTTATTCTGCCTCAAGACACTTACTCAGTTTCTAGCTTTAGTACTTGACTTGCCGTGCTAAACCTTAACGCTAGTTTATATCTCTTAATGACTGGATTTCGACAGCTACTTAATCTTTTAAATTCGGTCGACAGTTATACGAAATACTGAAAATAAAAAATTTGTTACCCCCGGACGCCATTACTTAGGCAATCTGCAAATGCCTTCGATGAGGTGGAGATTGCTTTCGCCATTTAGCAATACAGAGAATGTTGTACAAACGCTGGCAGAGTAGTCCTGTTCAGCGGAAACCAATAATAATCTTTCGCGGTCTTCTAAAGTACACAGTGTGATATAATCAATAACGAAACATTAATAAGAAAACAATTTCGAAAGAAATGTAACATCTGGCGGATTTCTGAATATATAATAAACATACCACGTAGGATCCTATGAGAAGAAAGTAAACCTACTAGCAGTCTGGTCTATGGGAATAGGAACTTAATTCTTGCAACTGAATATACTATGAGATGTTTAATTTTATGAATGTTTTCAAAAACCTCTACACTTTTACAAGGTTTTTCTGATTTAACACTACGTAGGTTAAATTTCAACAAATTTAGATAAGACTGCTGGAATGTAATCCATGAAGACTGGACAGCTTCATGTGTCACGCCGCTTCTTACGGTACAGTAATAAATATTTTCTTTATTTTTTTTTTACCGTAGCACTCTGATTTTTAGGTCAAGAGAAGCACCAATGAAAGCTGTCTATGTTATGTAAATTTCAATAATTTCCCCGTATTACTTCCTGCATGGAGTATACGCAACTATGATTTCATGTCCAGTCTGTCCCTCTTTTTTTTAAAAAAAATATAGGACTCGTTTGTTGTTTGTTATCATCCTGAAATTAATCTCGCCAGCAGCAACTGAGTTCAAAAACCCTAAGCTTTCATTAACGTCCGAGTGAGAGTAGCAGTTCTGCAACTGTTTTGAAATTCAATTTTTGTATAATGGAACACTGTTTTCATTTAATTACGCAGCTTAAAGGGAAGCTGATAATGTGGTATAATATCTGAAGTCATGTTTGTAAAGTAGCTGTTGTTACTAAAAAGAAAGAACGACAGGAAATAGAGCTTCGAGCAGTCTGTAAACAGATGTAAATTGTCGATAGTTGCTGTATGAAGCGTTTTACGACAGTGTGTCAATTAATGAAATTTTGTACCAAACGTTGTAGTCGAAAGCCACAATTTTACAAAAATTTATGCAAAAGTTCAGTCGGCATTTCACAAAGTGTCTCTAGCTCCTCTTAAACAAGGTAAGATGAAATCAAAATGCCAGATCCACATACCAGCCGTTGTGTACGATGCTGATGTAGGCATTAATTCTGTAGACGACAATACGATTTATGAACGGGACACCGTAAACGGTGCATCCATAATCATATCTGGAAGCGAATTCATGTCATGATCTGAGACTGCAGCACGAGGATGTATTATGTATCTGAAATAACTTAGAAAATGAGGATCGTTCTGAATTACTCGTATTTTCTGTACAACGAGGCGCCAAGTGCTGAGTTTTCACGCACTGTTTTTCCAAGCAACAAGTGCTGTGCGCGTCGCGTTGTGGAGAAGTTAGATTAGTCAGGAAGCTTTGCAGCAAACCGCAGTGAGTCTCGCAAA
The DNA here is from genome assembly GCF_021461385.2 of Schistocerca piceifrons. NCBI lineage: Eukaryota > Metazoa > Arthropoda > Insecta > Orthoptera > Acrididae > Schistocerca > Schistocerca piceifrons. The sequence goes on from NC_060144.1 coordinate 140,060,755, forward strand.
GGCAGAGAAAGTAGAGGCTGATGGAGATGATTTTGAGGTGTACCTTCTTGTCGACTTCGATATTGTTGTCAACAGAACAGCAACTGAGGAAGATACCGACGTTAGTGAGACAGCCCAGACGAATTGGGGTACAAAAATTAAAATGGCTGGTTGAGGATGTGAACCTAGATCCTCTGAGCTACTAACCCATTAACACATTGTCTAATAAGCAGTAGACTCCCCATATTTCGGTAAAACTGATTGACGCTTAAGACGAAGAGGCAACCATCACCCCAAGTTAAACTCCAGAATACACCACGAACAGTGCTGACGATTCTTGCCTTTCATATCTCATCAACATTAACCATAAAACGCTGGAGGCGGAAAAGAAGAGAATAGAAACTTTTGAAGTGTGGTGGTACAGAATAATCTTGAAGATTAGGTTGATAGATCACGTAACTCACGAGAAGATACTAGATGCGGGAGGCACGAAATTTGTCGTACACCTTGAGTGAAAGAAGGCATCAGTTTGTAGGACACATTTGAGACCTCAGGGGATCATCAGTTTAGTATTGGAGGGAATTGTGTGTATGTGTGTGTTTAGGGGGGGATTACAAATCGTAGAAGGAGACCAAGAGATGAATACATTAAGCAGATTCAGACGGATGTAGACTGCAGTAGTTATTTGAAGATGAGGAGGCTTGCACAGGATACAGTAGCGTGGAGAGCTGCATCAAAGCAGTATTCAGGCTGAAGACCACAACAACAGAAGTTGCAAATTAAAAACTCCGATAATCCATCATATGTAGTAAATAGGGAAGGCTATAAGACCATCAAACTAACATTGTAGCTGGGTCATATGTGTTGTAAAATTTGCCCCTGAATCTCAATTTATCTGAATGTGTTTGTTCGTTAAATATATATTATCTTTCGCAGTAAAGTAAAGAGTAACATGCTAATGACGGTGTAAAAACCACATAAACATGGACTGGAAACAGAGAATGAGAAAAAAATATTTTGCTAAAGACAGGATACTTGGACACGTACTTTTATTTCAAAGCTTAGTTTATGTAAGAAAATAAGAATCTTGCATTGTTTTAGAGCAGTTTGTAATATCATCAGAGTAAAATGAAAACTGAAATGTCTGCAGTCAGACATGTCGTACTGAAAAATCTAGGACTAGAATATTTCGCTTCTATTGAGACGACAAGAGTGTGGAGTAGTCAACATTGTGTTTCATATATAGTGCAAACCATGATACGTTTTGAAGCTGTAAGAAAACAATCTACGAAAGGAATGATAAATTGTGACACGCGTCTTAAATAAACTGAACAGAAAGTTAATGTCTGAAACTCATTTGCGGTATAATACGACAGAATGAGTTTATGTGTCAATAGGGAAACTAGTTCCACAGGTTTAAATAAATTACATGTTTTCTCTGGGTCATTAAGGAACCTGATTGACATGGAAAGAGATGCGATCATATCAGAGAAATCACTGTCATATGAATGCTCTCAAAATAAAAGAAATGAATACTCCGTACGCCGTAGTCTCATTAACTGAATAGCTGTCCTGCGAATAGTGATATAAATGCATATCATCTGATAGTGTACTATGGGGTCCGGTAAATCAACTATGAACCTATTCGTCGCAGAGCAGCACTCATACTAAACTTCCTCTATTGTTTATTTTACATATTATAATCTCTGTCTTCCTGTACCGGTTTCGGCCAGCTGTTGCCAAATGCCGTAACACATGTTCTGTCGTCTTGTCCCTTATTCTAGACAGTGTTTTCCTCATATTCCGGTTTCCTCAAACTTTGTGGAGGATCTCCTCATTTTTTTGTCTTAGCAATTCACTCAGTTAACACCTTTCTACCCTAACACCATGTCTCAGACGCTTAGATCCTCTTCTTATCCCTATTTCCTCAGTCCATGACTCACTTCCGTACAATGCTGTACTACAGACATACGTTCTCATAAATTACTTCCTCAAATGAAGACTCACTGTCTATTTCAGTTGATTTCTTTCAGCGAGGGATACCCTCTTTGTCTGAGCTAGTCTGCTTGGTAATAATGGTGTATTTCTATCATTGGTGCCGTTCTCTGATGATAAACTGAAAGCAAGAAACTAACGATCTTTGTCTCTGCAATACTGATTAGCGTATTTTCTCTGTAACACCGTCTAACTTTCTTCTTCCTAATACACAAAGTAGCCTGGTGTGTATTTTGCAGAAGTGGTACTACTCGGAAGCACTATGAAGTATGGCCGTCAGAAGGTATTCCAGAGTCGGCGTATAGAGGTGGCACGTGATCTGTCGCGACAGAATTTCTTTTACGGCCCTGAGTGGCGAGCAGACGTGTGTCCATGCGGCACTGCCGGTCGTAAAACACATCTGGTCCAGCTAGAAATGCGGCAATTACGTTTTATTTCCCATTAAATTTTCGATATAGTACGCTACAAGACACGGGTGTTTTCTATTACAGGGTGACGTTTAATGTCCTTAAGATAATTTATATGCCATAAGTCAAACTAGTCCGGGAAAGAAATCATGATGACGTTTTTACTCCCAAGTCACCATCAACCGAAGTCTAATAGGATATTTTACTTGATATTTCAGTACCTAGTATTGTCAAATTTATTTACTTTGTCATAATGTGGTAGCCAAGTGAAGTGTGTCACTTCGAGCAACGCTATTGAGAAGTATTATCGTTAATCCAGAACTTGAAGGTCTTTCACCGGAAGGAATAGTTACTATCCTATTACGTCTACAATTACTTATTAACTTAGACGTTACACGCGTTTTCCTTAAGTGCTTCTTATGCTGTACCAAAAAAAACGTATAAAAATTACTCTATGATCATTGGAAGTACCTAATCAGTAATTTATTACCCTGCGTGTGGTTTAGTTAGTGACGTCGCATGGATAGAGAAATAATGTACGCTACCGAGGCCGTACTTCCTTTATAGTGTTTCTGGAGTCTCAGGACAAGGTAAAACGTATGAGAGAAAATATACACAACAGGTTCCGAAACAGTTACAGGGATCTTATAACAACACCTGCTGGAGAGCTATATTTAACTCTCTTCTTTACACTGTGCTAGTGATATATTCTCTCAGAGGAGTGATTGGAGAAAGCAGCCTATGACGGGTTCGTTGTAGAATAGTTACTAACGAATCACAGGGTGTACGGTTTATTACAGATATTACTCAGATGAACACTTTAAATGCATTCAGCAACATAGATACCCAAACGACAGTCTCTTGGTTTAGCCGTGGTTGTTCCTTTGTGTTTGTATTTCAGAATTACATATCCTACAGCAGACGTCAAATGGACTGATTACTATAGAATTCATTATTTATTATCATCACAGCATCTACTGCATGAGCGAACTTGAAGCGCATCTCATCATTACTAAGTATTTCAGTATCTCGCTACTTTGCACATTTATTCTTTCAGAATATTCTCTTAAACTTCAGCCTATTCCTCACCATTACTAAATTGTGATAAGAGTCTATATCTGCTCCTGGATACGCCTCACAGTTAAATATCTAATTTCAGAATCTGTCTGATCACGATGTAGTCCGTCTTATGCCTTCCAGCATCTCGAGTGTTTTTCCAAGTATTCCTTCTCCTCTTGCGATTTTTGAACAGCTTATTAGCTGTTACCAACGGAAATACACAGCACAACTTAATCAGTGTTTCTCCCAACTGTTACCAAGTTATTAAATATCATCTCCCTTTACCTACTGACTTGCCTTTTCAGTGCTCTGTTATACTTTACGTCCTCATTTTGTGCTTATGAATTCGGAATATATACATCATATGTTGTTGTTGGCGTTGATGTGCTGTCGACTCACATGGGAATAATCCTCTCCCTAAATCGTTCAAAGTTATTCGCTCTCTGCCCTACCTTCCTACTCGTAACGAAACCTACACCCTTTACGACTTTTGTACTACTGTTGATATTACCCTATATTTGTCTGACCAAAAATACATACTTTCTTTCTATTTCACTGGACTGAGTCATACTGTGTCTACCTTTAGTCAGTGCATATACCTTTTCAAATTTTGGAAGCTCCCACCACTTTCGAACTTTTGATATTCCACGCTCCAAATCGTGGAATGATACACTTCTCTTGGTTATTCAGACTTTTTCTAGGGTTACGTCCCCCTTGACAGACACTTCCGGAGAGCCGAATGGTGGACTGATTGCTGGTGAGTACTGTCGTGTTTGTCTCTTGGCATCCTGTGACCTGAACTTTTAATGGATGAAGTATCTGAAGAACGAGCTGGCCTGGCAGCGATATAACGTGCTCTGTATCGAAGCAAGTCAGGACATCATGGGTAACATACGGTCTTGCGTTTGCTTGTTTCTGTATCCGCGCGACAATCGTAGGACTATGACTAACTTGAGCAGCAGCGTAGCGAAACAATAAAACGCCGGATTTATAAATGAGAAACACGCTGCGTAATCTTACCTTCTATACAGAATGAAGATTGCATTGCTCCTACGTATTATTTTTACGCTGAAATGCTATCTATCTGCATGTCCAAGAGTGCAGAACACTTCATGATAATTTTATATCACCGTTCTGACGGTCATAGGCGCTCCAGAAGTCGTCAAATGGTTCAAATGGCTCTGAAGACCATGGGACTTCTGAGGTCATCAGTCCCCTAGAACGTAGAACTACCCAAACCTAAAGACATCACACACATCCATGCCCGGGGCAGGATTCGAACCTGCGACCGTAGCGGTCGCGCGGTTCCAGACTGTAGTGCCTAGAAGCGCTCGGCCAGCCCGGCCGGCTCCAGAAGTCGTTGCTCGTTCTGTGTAGATAATCGTCTTGCTGGGAACATGCCCATTTCCACACTCAGGATGCCTAACGTGGCTGTACGATCATCAATTACAAAAGACTGCTTTCTGATTATGGACCCAGTTATAGGTCTTCTCTGAAACTCTTGAACTGAAAAACTCTATAGCTCCTTTCGTGATCAAGTAAGCAATTTTTTTGTGTGTTTGTAGATTCAAAAACTGATTGTCTCTACTGGCACAGTATTTCCAGAATAATACATAAATATGAATACTCGACATACTGTCTCAGCTGAATTGTAAAGTGAAGTACATCTTCTGCTAAGCAAATCTTGTTGACTGGCAAGCATTTCGGAGATGAGCTTTCCCACCTGCAATTTCTGCATCCACAGCAGTGTACTGCGTTATTCCGCGCAACCTCTCCTGAGCTCAGGCTTCAGAAACGCTGCAGTTTGTCTCATCGCGCAATCCATGACAATATTCGTCGCCTATTCAGTAGCTGTTGCGGAGCGCGCGGCTGGATCCTAGTTATCTACGCCGTCTGCAGGAAGCTCAAAGCACTCCCCAGCAATTTCCAAACTGCCGTACTCCAGAGCGATTCGCATCGTAGCTTACTGGCGAAGTTCCCTTGCTCTGGAGAGAGTATCTTACCATCGTTACTAAAATCCTATTACTGAACCATTAGCACCATTCCTATGTATGCTTTTACGATTTTATTGTTTAATTATGGCTCTTATACACACATAACAGAAGAGTAACACTAAACGGATTCATCCACCTGACATTAACAGCGTCTTTTTATTTGATCCAAAATGTATGAAACATCGACTTTAAAACGGGGAATCGTGTCTCAACAGAAACCGCCAGTCTTGTCAGTTAAATGACTTTAAAAAGGAACATATATCCTCCCACTCGATGGTTATGGTGTAGCAGTCTTAGTAATATAAACAGTCTACGTTGCAAACGACAGCAGAAGCTTTACCTAAAGGTTTCACCCGTTTCAGGCATCTTCAGCATTTTCTTGGGAACTGCAGGTAACGTACTACTCATAAACAACCAAAATTTTGGTATGCACCTTTCGCAGAGCCATAAAGCAGTGCTAAAATACAGCCACACTTATAATCTTGAAATATAGGTATTACAACGCAAATTGTAGCAGACGTGAATACTTAACAACAATTGTCGTGCAATGTGTGTGTTTCAAGATGATAAGTGTGGTTCTATCTTAGCATTGCTGAATACCTTCGCCAAAGGTGTATACTAAAATTTTGACTATTTATGAGTGCTACGTTACCAGCAGTTCAAAAAATGGTTCAAATGTCTCTAAGCACTATGGGACTTAACATCTGAGGTCAATAGTCCCCTAGACTTAGAACTACTTAAACCTAACTAACATAAGGACATCACACACATCCATGCCCGAGGCAGGATTGGAACCTGCCACCGTAGCAGCAGCGCGGTTCCGGACTGAAGTGCCTAGAACCGCTCGGCCACCGCGGCCGGCTCCAGCAGTTCCCAAACAAATTCTGAAGATGCCTCGAAAAGGTGAAACGTGTTCATAAGGCTTCTGCAGTCACCTGCGGTCTAGACTGTTTTTATTACTGAAAAAAAGACTTTAAACACTTTAAGAACCGATGTTCTGAAGAACATAAGAAGATGTGATGGGGTAAAGAAACACATAGTAAACATATCCTTCAACATAATTAGCTTCGCGGAGTGGCCACGCGGTTTGAGGCGTCATGTCACGGATTGCGCGGTCACTCCCTACGGAGGTTCGATTCTTCCCTCGGGTATGGGTATGTGTGTGTTGTTCTTAGCGTAAGTTAGTTTAAGTAGTTTGTAAGTCTAGGGACCAGTGACCTAAGCAGTTTGGTCCCTTAGGAATTCGTACACATCTGAATTTTTCAAGCTCATTCAGATTGTATCCGTGTGCTATCACACTTTACTGTCTAAGGGAAAAATGACCCTGCGTATGTACTTTTTTATCATTTCTGTTAACGCCCACACTATTAGGAGAGGAAACTGTGTTAATTTACGCGCGTATTGTTATGGCAGACAAGTCAGTATCTGCTTTGTCTTTGTCTTATAATTATGAGACACTTTTGATATGGCACAGCATACTCAGAAGAACAGGTCAATGAAAGGAAAGAAAAAACTGCCAGTAGTTACCCTATTCATATGTTATTCTAGAGCTTCTCATTAGTTTTGGTCACTTACTAATCCTGTAATGCGAAATAATACTATTTTTTTCTGACAGCATCTTGTTTATTTCACTGCAATTATTAAATTTCTTATGATGATTAAAGTCATATCTTGTATAAGGAGCACATGTACAACTACATAATGCAAAAAAATGGTTCAAATGGCTCTGAGCACTATGGGACTTAACATCTGAGCTCATTAGTCCCCTAGAACTTAGAACTACTTAAACCTAAGTAACCTAAGGACATCTGTGGTGTCACCGCCAGACACCACACTTGCTAGGTGGTAGCCTTTAAATCGGCCGCGGTCCGTTAGTATACGTCGGACCCGCGTGTCGCCACTGTCAGTGATTGCAGACCGAGCGCCACCACACGGCAGGTCTAGAGAGACGTTCTAGCACTCGCCCCAGTTGAACAGCGGACTTTGCTAGGAATGGTTCACTGACAAATACGCTCTCATTTGCCGAGACGATAGTTAGCATAGCCTTCAGCTACGTCATTTGCTACGACCTAGCAAGGCGCCATTATCAATAGATATTTAACTTGTGATGCCTGTACCGTCAGACCGATGTACACCACTTATGGATTAAAGTTAAGTATTACATCAACTACGTACTTTATTTGCTACTATTAATTCCCTTAACTGTTCCAGACCTCGCGCCAGCCTGCGTGAGCTTAAGCGCGTGCCTTTCGGCTTCCTCTCATAGTGACTTGGCTGTCTTGCCAAGTCACAACAACATCAGTATGTGATGCCCGACGCAGCATACAACCTGCGACCGTAGCGGTCGCGCGGTTCCAGACTGAAGCGCCTAGAACCGCTCGGCCACATCGGCCGGCACATAATGCACAATAATTGCCTGACATGTAAGATGTCGGAGCAGTTGTCCTTCCAGTATTCCACCAAAACACGGTAGCAGAGCTGCAGAAAAATTTAGTGTACAAACTATGTGTTTCAAACTACATATGGAGTTTTTTGCGTGTACTGAAAAGTTTCACAATTCTTAGGAATGTGCTTTCTGCATCTTGTAATTCTAACGAAAATTCAGTTGTGTGAAACAAACGATGTGTGCTGTGTCCCCCAGTAAATGCAGGACACAGCCTACGCAGCAAAGTGCCAAGCTGTCTGTGACTCGGTCACAACATAATCATGTTTAGACTCGGCGAGGACTATGTACCGTATTCGCCTTATATTACACAATTGATCCCAAGTGGACAGCCATCGGCCACCGTGGATATAAGCAGACACACGGCATCACTCAGCAATTGGTTAGTTGAACATTAACACAGTATGTGGCCGATGTCACTTAAGTTAAAATCTTCAGGGTTATTAGGCCGCGTCATGTTTCTTCTAAAATGTTCGACGTTTTGACCTCTCTGCTGGGATCTTCCTGGGGATCTTTTGGTGTCCACTACTGCTACTGTTCTAGCACCAAAAGATCCTGAGGAAGATCCCTGCAGAGTGGTCGAAACGTTGAACATTTTAGAACAAACATGACGAGGCCTAATAGCCCAGAAGATTTTAACTGAACACAGTACTTCCACGGGATCGTGTCTCAGCGAGTGTCTAAGGACTTCTCCAAATCACCACCTAGAAGAGCCTGATATTAGTCGTCGTTCATAGGTTCTAAAACTACACCAAGGTGTAAGGTCGATCAGTGCAACTCAAACTCAGCATTGATTTACACTGTCTGACTAAAACCAAACGGAAACTGCTATGTGAGGAGGAATTGACCACTAGAAGCCACGAGAGGCAGACCCCCCAAAATAAAAGGAGGAGCGGAGTATTTTGTTGTTAGCAGAGAATCAGTAATAGCAGAGTGGTTTGGTCAGGAGGGCTCAAAGACTTCAAGACCAGACAGACCTCATGTACTGACGGACAGAGATTGTCGAGCACTGCGCAGAGGCGTTGAAGAAAATCGCGTGGAATCAGCGGAAGGGATCACTCGCGAGTTGCGAAATGTAAGACGAGGATGCAGTCTTTCACTCATACTATTCAGTCTATACATCGAAGAAGCAATGCCGAAAACAAAAGAAAGGTTCAAGAGAGGTTTTAAAATTAAGAGTTAAAAGATACACTACTGGCCATTAAAACTGCTACACCACAAGATGACGTGCTACAGACGCAAAATTTAACCGACACGAAGACGATGCTGTGATATGCAAATGATTAGCTTTCCAGAGCATTCACACAAGGTTGGCGCCGGTGGCGACACCTACAACGTGCTGACATGAGGAAAGTTTCCAACCGATTTCTCATACACAAACAGCAGTTGACCGGCGTTGCCTGATGAAACGTTGTTGTGATGCCTCATGTAAGGAGGAGAAAATGCGTACCATCACATTTCCGACTTTAATAAAGTTCGGATTGTAGCCTATCGCGTTGGTCGACGTCCAATGTCTGTTAGCAGAATATGGAATCGGTGGATTCAGGAGGGTAATACGGAACGCCGTGGTGGATCCCAACGGCCTCGTATCACTAGCAGTCGAGATGACAGGCATCTTATCCAACTTATGAGTTCATTAGTCCCCTAGAACTTAGAACCAGTTAAACCTAACTAACCTAAGGACATCACACACATCCATGCCCGAGGCAGGATTCGAACCTGCGACCGTAGCGGTCTCGCGGTTCGAGACTGCAGCGACTAGAACCGCACGGCCACTTCGGCCGGCAAGGAATATAAGAAAAATTGACGATGTAATATCTCTTTATATTCGATGAATTATTCTGATACAATTCTACCCGTCAATGACGTTTACTAATTTTCTATCTTCATACTCGCAGAATCCATGCGAAAAGTAGTTCATACAATAGCTATGCCATGAGCGCATAAGTATTCTTTGTGGTACTCTCTCTGATGGTTGTTAAAAAAGAATAAAAAGAAAGGGGGCTTCCGAGATTGTCTTCGTGCCGATTAGCCTGAGCTTGGTTTGGAAGAACTGTAATCTGATTATTGAGATTTATCACAAAAGATAACTGATACGAACTGTACGATTAAAAGGAAATATATAAATTGCTCCTTCAAATAAAAGGTGTGTATTTGAAATTTGAGAATTAATGATATTTATCGATATATTGCGTAGTTGTTAATCAGAAGGGAACTTCCGAAAGACTGGATACCAACCTGCATTTAATAATCCAAGAACTCCATTACTTCTTCGGAAGGTTAAACTTCATCAAAGCCAAATATCCGCTTGATATGAGGTTTCGCGACTGATTATACAACGTTCCCAAAATTACGAGGCATTTTATTTGTACAGATTAGCAGACTGCCGCAAAGCACGAGCCTGCAGAGAAGAAGAATCATCGCCTGATTTCATTCTAACAAGTAAAATTTCTGAATCATTTTTAGTGACTGAGCTATGACTGTGTTTCCTATCATGAATGATTGATTGCTCGAACGAATTGAGAGCTACAGAATTACATAGAGAGGAGGAAAAATTACAACCAGATGAGGGGACAGGATGATAAGACGTGGTAAGACATTATGGAAAGTATCCGTGATACTACACTACTGGCCATTAAAATTGCAACAGCAAGAAGAAATGCAGACGATGAACGTGTATTCATTGGACAAATATATTATACTAGAACTGACATGTGATTACATTTTCACGCAATTTGGGTCAATAGATCCCGAAAAATCAATACCCAGAAGAACCACCTCTGTCCGTAATAACGGCCTCGATACGCCTGGGCGTTGAGTCAAACAGAGCTTCGATGGCGTGTACAGGTACAGCTCCCCATGTGGCTTCAACACTATACCACAGTCCATCAAGAGTAGTGACCGGCGTATCGTTACGAGCCAGTTGCTCGGCCACCATTGACCAGACGTTTTCAAATGTTGAGAGATCTGGACAATGTGCTGGCCAGGGCAGCAGTCGAACATTTTCTGTATTCAGAAAGGACCGTACAGGTCTCCGAGCTGATAGTCCATGCTGCTGCAAACGTCGTCGAACAGTTCGTGCAGATGGTTGTTGTCTTGCGAAAGTCCCCATCTGTTGAGTCAGGGATCGAGTCGTGGCTGCACGATCCGTTACAGCCATGCGGATAAGATGCCTGTCATTTCGACTGCTAGTGATACGAGGCCGTTGGGATCCAGCACGGCGTTAGGTATTACCATCCTGAACCCACCGATTCCATTTTCTGCTAACAGTCATTGGTTCTCGACCAACGCGAGCTGTCATGTCGCGATACGATAAACCGCAATCTCGATAGGCTACAATCCGACCTTTATCAAAGTTGGAAACGTGATGGTACCCATTTCTCCTCCTTACACGAGGCATCACAACAACGATTCACCAGGCATCGCCAGTCAACTGCTGTTTGTGTATGAGAAGTGGGTTGGAAACTTTCCTCATGTCAGCACGTTGTAGGTCTCGCCACCGGCGCCAACCTTGTTTGAATGCTCTGAAAAGCTAATCATTTGCATATCACAGCATGTTTTTCCTGTCGGTTTCGCGTGTGTAGCACGTCATCTTCGTGGTTTAGCAATGTTAATGGCCAGTAGTGTGTGCTGGAGAAGTTAAAAAATGTGGAGGAAGATAGAGACTGCAATATATCCAACAAATAATTGAGGTCGTATTATGGATGTGCTGCTCTGAAATGAAGAGGTTGGCACAGAAGAAGAATTCGTTGCGTGCCGCAGAAAACCAATCATATGACTGATGACACAAAAAAACGTGTCCGTATACTTTTTATGCGGTAGTGTATATAGTGTAAATAGCCATGCACAACCTTCGTACTCCAGTTAAATACTATACAATTTTTGTAGCCTGTTTTGCCATCAATTTTTGCCATAGCTTTTGGCGGATCTCTCTTATTTTCATGTCCTTATTACGCTTGGGAGGATGTGGTTTCAGTTGCCCGAGGCTGCGGTCGTGTGTGTGATTTGCTTTTGAATGTGTGTGTTTACGTCTCTTGTTGACGAAGGCCTTGATGGCTGAAAGCTTTATTTATTTGTGACAGACTTTTTGTGATGCCTATCTGCGACTCAGCATCTCCGCTATATGGTGAGTAGCTACTTAACTTTCCATAATATTGTTACAGTCCATCCTGGATTATCCGTTGTTTGACATTAATTAGAATAGTGTTGCCAACAGTTGAAGTGAGCTCCCCACAAGTTTCAAGTGCAAAAACCACCAGAAAATCATAGCAAAAATGCCCCTACTCTCATAATTGCTAAAATTTCCACAAATTTTTTTAATTATTATGAAATACAACAGTAAGTATATTAGTAATTAGTTTCCATTAAGTAATTAAATATTCACAATCATTAAATGAAAATACAATAAATAAATCAGGAACATACAAAAAGTTCTATAACAACAGTTAAATATTGAAATGAATTCGTCTTCTTCAGAGGAATCATTTTCGTCTACATCATCATCATCACTGTCGGTTTGAGACTGACATGATTCTCTGGTACCGATTTGTTTTACAACGTTCATTGGAATTTCGTATTCGTTGCAGAATTTTCCTTATAACCTCAAGCCACAGAGCATTCTCAATATAGCAGTTAAGATGTTTAACTTCATTCTATTCCTCTGCTTTTTTTTTAGTGCATTCATACTGCTAAATAGCCTCTCAGCATCGGCACTCGAATGAAGCAATATTACGAGAGTGACTGCAAAAGGCGCTAATTCCTCAAATCTGGATTCCCCTTGAGCATCTACTAAGAGCAATACTTCATCCCAAATTTTTTTTTGTATGTTTGGCCTCGTTCCAGGTTGACAAATGAATCTGTCGCCACTGGTCATCCATTCTTCCTATAAATTCTACATTTTTATTGAACAAAGTCATTATATCAATTAGATTTTCTTTGTTGTGGTTAAGTGCTAATTCAACACTTACTCTGGAAATTTTTTTCATCAACGTCAAATTTTCTGGTAAACGTGCTTTTTATTTCTTCCATCAGAATTACAATAAATGCTATGCACCGATTACGCAACATTTCTTCGTCTTCCCGTGGTAATCCTTTTCCTCTCATTTCAAGCAACTGATTTTCAAAGGGGAATCCCAGATAACATCTTTGACAGAAGAAATCACGAATATTTTGAGAAAAATATTGGCTTTATTTTCAGGTAACGTAACTTTGCTGACAAGCATATCTATCAGGTTGGTCAACTAATCAAAGAGTTGGGTGTGATCTGTATCTTTAGATTCGAACATTGTATTGACTGTGTTTATTTCAATTAATATTGGATATAAAAATGAAATATACGCGTAATTAATCTCGTTCGCATTCATAGCGTGCAATAACTCTGCCATGAGGAACCTTTCACGCACTTTAGCCTGGAAAAATGTATTTTTAGCTCTGACCATTGCGTCTACATTCTTGATCAGCGGATTCTATTGATATCCATCTTGTGTAACTCGCTTGACCTATTTTTAACGATTTCTGTCCATCGTTAATGGTTTTGTATAGCTCCTTATAAACAGATTGTCTGGAAGAGGAGCAACTTAATCGGTAAAGATTCTTTTGCAGCAGCTGACACAGCCAGTTGCAAGGAATAACACAAGCAACATACAAAAATCATGTGTGGTACCACTTCTTTCAATTTCGTAAATAATTCGTTGTTACTCCAAACATGACAGAGGCATTATCTGTACCAAGTCGTAAATCGAATCGTTGAAGTGTCTCCTTTATAGCAGACACAATAACTTGAGCATTACACTTGTGCAGTTTACCAATGTCAAGGTAGGTTGATACTATTTCTTGGTGTAATGTGCTGTGATAAACTATAATCAATCCCAAGTATTTATGTACAGCAATATTACTAGATTGATCAGTTAGTAAGCTAAATGGTTGATCTTTACAATCTTCTTTTAGAATTTGAGTGAAATGCGGTGCTAACACGTTTTATGTAACTGTGGTGCACTTAGTTCGGTGCTAATGAACTTTTTCTATAGGTTTTTCATGACTGATTAATTAACTCTCCCAAGTGGTCGACTACACATGTAATAGTATGCATGGTGTAGTGGGACGCGAAATTGAAGCGGCACCCATCCACCTGTATCAGCCCAGTTTGCAGGTGAATATAAGTTTAATTTAGTGTTTTGGTTATGTATTTTTGTAATATTTGTAATGGTTGTGAATTGTCTAAAGTTTTGTATTTATTTTTTATGTTTCATGTACGGAGAGGGCGGCGCAACGAACGGAGACAGCATCTTCGCTGCCGGGACCAGAGAGAAAATTGCTGGCCACCATACGTCGCGGGTCGACAGCCAAAGAGCAACAGAAGATCCTGAAACCGAGTTGTTGCGTCGTGCTTCTAAAAAATTGAAAATTAAGAATTTGTAATATTTGTACAACAATGACTTCATAGAAAGTTTAATCATGTTGTAAATGTTCAGTCCTATCTTGTCAAGGCTCAGGTTCACGTCTATATGTAGGAAGGTAATAAACCAGTGGATACTACAAAAGTTTAAATACGTGTTCCGAGAATTTATTTATGAAGAATTATGTTACGTAATTTATCTGACCAGATTATTAATTTTTGACAACGTTCATCGCGAGTTTCAGTCTTGAAAGTCTATTCAATGTGGTTCTAATATCTATTAAAACAGATCACTTGCATTAATATAATTTCTGAGAAGAAACAAATGACATCTAAATTGAAAAAGTTTGCGCAAATCAATTGGACTGAGTGACGTAATTCTGCACATACGACTCAAAGGATGATGTTTTACAGTTTCGTTCAAGAACCATTCAGAGACAAATTTTAAAAAGGATTTAAATAATTTTGAAGAGTGTTGTAACTGACGTAGGTGACGAAGTCTGCACATGGTTATATGTCAAAAGAAAATCATTCATACAAAACTTACGTCGTTACACTACACCGTGGCGACCGTAACAGGACTTGTGTGCAACTAAGACACACAGGTACGAAACAAAACATCTAGAGTCCTTCGGAAGCCAACGCGAGTTTTCGTGGAGCCTTCACAAGCCAGCGGCGACTTCGCGGGTGTGGGCAACTGACGGAGCGCAGGCAAGCAGTACGGTCACGCAGTTATTCCACGAGAAGGCGCATCTGTTGGGCAGCAGCTGAACGCTGCAAAACCCCGATAACCTTTTCTCCCTAAACTAACAGGCCCAGTACGTCAGCTGGGGGGGCGTTCCTCCGGCTGGTATTAGAGGTGTTGCTGAGGGCTTCGCCTGTCTATGGTGCGGCCGGGCGTGGTTGCAGCCAGTGACATCTCCGCTGTTCGACTCAGCGTCCTGCCGGTTGCGGAAGCGGGGTCGCAGCATCTCAGCGGCTGCACAGACGGCTGTTACTTCTGCAGCCCATAGCAGCACACTGATCATCGAGAACTGCAAACTTAAATATTAGTGTCCGGTGAGTCTGTTTTAAGTTGGAAGTGGAGTGTTGTACATAGGGAGTGTGCTTTTACAGGATTGTTGATTACAAGTCTGCGTGTGTAAATAGTTAATATCTTACAATAATGTCGGGAAGTGAAATGTCAGACGAAGAGTGATCTATGTCCGATAGGAGCATGAGATCCCTTTTTAGGGCGATCGCTAAATTGAAACAATCTAACGAAGAAACTACTGCTAGATTAAAAGAGGAATTAAAACAGTCTAACGAAGAATCTACTGCTAGATTAAAAGAGGAACCAAAACAATCTAACGAAGAATCTACTGCTAGATTAAAACAGTCTAACGAAGAATCTACGGCTAGATTAAAAGAGGAACTTAAAGGGGAGCTAACAAAATCGACAGACAGGTTACAGGAACATCTTAATGAAACCAGTCGAGAATTAAGTGATAAAATAGAGGCTGCTAAAGTTGAAATGCAGGAAAAACTAGTAGTACTTAGTAATAAGATTGCTGCTAATTGTAAAAGGTTAGAAGAACATATCCAGGAATCGCGTGAGGAGAAAGCTCGCATGCGAAATGATATTACTGACTTAACCAAGAGACTAGATAATGTCAATGTCTTAGTTGTAAATGAAATAGAGAAAAATAACGATAAGTTACGAGACAAAATTTCTATGCAAACAGAAACTGTTCGTAGAGAATTATTAGAATCTATTAAAGAGGTTTCTACCAAACCTGTAGAGATTTCTTCAATAGATAATGTAGAATTAGAGACATTAACTCATCGAGTAGAAAAAGATCATACTGAAATAGAAAACATGAAATTTTTAATCACTGAAACATGCAGTAACCTTGAGACTTCCAGAGATAGTAACATTGACGAAGGTACAGAGCGTTCTCACCGTAAACACAGTGAAGAATCGATATTAGCTAACCGCGTATCCAATACAGAAATGCGAATACAGGAAAGTACTAAACGGTTATCGGAATTAGATCATAATGAAAACATTTCAAGTAGTAGAAGTAATAACGTAATCAGAGACAACAGTCGCATCGTGTTTGCTAGCTCGGATGACAACAATACAAATCAAGAAATCACGGCAAGCAAATCAGACGCAACTCCGTCTCTGCAATCTAAACAAAATCCAACTATGTCTCTCGCAGAATGTTGGGATGATATAACGACAAATTCAAACGTAGCAAGTCGATTTCCTGTATTCAAACCAGGAGGCGAACTTCACCCTATAATCTTTATAAAAGCTTTTGAAACTTCATTATCTCCTAAATGGAGTAATGAAAAACGGATTCAATTTGTAATAGGACATTTAGAAGCAGAAGCTGCGGAATGGGTAGTACTGCATAGAACTGAATTTAGGGACTGGGATGATTTTGTTAAGCACTTTAAACAAAATTATTCTTCAAGAGGAAAACAACAACACTTAACTTTAGAGTTGATAGACCCTCCTTCATATTCTAAACGGTGGATGGCATTTAAACCGTGCTAAATTAATTGAAGAACCAATTATTGAAAGTCATCTACTACGAGTTCTAATTAGTAGATTACCGTATTATGTAAAGGAAAGCAAAATGTTATTCTACGAATTGTCCATCCGAACAGTTCGAAGATGAATAAGGAATGTAGAAAATTCTTCTTTATCTTTGAAGGTCCATATGTTGTACATAAAAGAAATTATTCAGGTAGTGAAGGGAGACGAAAATTTAATAGTCATGGGTGACTGGAATTCGTCAGTAGGAAAAGGGAGAGAAGGAAACATAGTAGGTGAATATGGATTGGGGGGAAGAAATGAAAGAGGAAGCCGCCTGGTAGAATTTTGCACAGAGCATGACTTAATCATAGCTAGCACTTGGTTCAAGAATCATAAAATAAGGTTGTATACCTCGAAGAATCCTGGAGATACTAAAAGGTATCAGATAGATTATATAATGGTAAGACAGAGATTTAGGAACCAGGTTTTACATTGTAAGACATTTCCAGGGGCAGATGTGGATTCTGACCACAATCTATTGGTTATGAACTGCAGATTGAAACTGAAAAAATTGCAAAAAGGTGGGAATTTAAGGAGATAGGACCTGGATAAACTGAAAGAACCAGAGGTTGTAGATAGTTTCAGGGAGAGCATAAGGGAACAATTGACAGGAATGGGGGAAAGAAATACAGTAGAAGAAGAATGGGTAGCTCTGAGGGATGAAGTAGTGAAGGCAGCAGAGGATCAAGTAGGTAAAAAGACGAGGGCTAATAGAAATCCTTGGGTAACAGAAGAAACATTGAATTTAATTGATGAAAGGAGAAAATATAAAAATGCAGAAAATGAAGCAGGCAAAAAGGAATACAAACGTCTCAAAAATGAGATCGACAAGAAGTGCAAAATGGCTAAGCAGGGATGGCTAGAGGACAAATGTAAGGATGTAGAGGCTTGTCTCACTAGGGGTAAGATAGATACTGCCTACAGGAAAATTGAAGAGACCTTTGGAGAGAAGAGAACCACTTGCATGAACATCAAGAGCTCAGATGGAAACCCAGTTCTAAGCAAAGAAGGGAAAGCAGAGAGGTGGAAGGAGTATATAGAAGGTCTATACAAGGGCGATGTACTTGAGGACAATATTATGGAAATGGAAGAGGATGTAGATGAAGATGAAATGGGAGATAAGATACTGCGTGAAGAGTTTGACAGAGCACTGAAAGACCTGAGTCGAAACAAGGCCCCGGGAGTAGACAACATTCCATTAGAACTGCTGATAGCTTTGGGAGAGCCAGTCCTGACAAAACTCTACCATCTGGTGAGCACGATGTATGAGACAGGCGAAATACCCATAGACTTCAAGAAGAATATAATAATTCCAATACCAAAGAAAGCAGGTGTTGACAGATGTGAAAATTACTGAACTACCACTTAATAAGTCACAGCTGCAAAATACTAACGCGAATTCTTTACAGACGAATGGAAAAACTGGTAGAAGCGGACCTCGGGGAAGATCAATTTGGATTCCGTAGAAATGTTGGAACACGTGAGGCAATACTAACCTTACGACTTATCTTAGAAGAAAGATTAAGAAAAGGCTAACCTGCGTTTCTAGCATTTGTAGACTTAGAGAAAGCTTTTGACAATGTTAACTGGAATACTCTCTTTCAAATTCTGAAGGTGGCAGGGGTAAAATACAGGGAGCGAAAGGCTATTTACAATTTGTACAGAAACCAGATGGCAGTTATAAGAGTCGAGGGACATGAAAGGGAAGCAGTGGTTGGGAAGGGAGTGAGACAGGGTTGTAGCCTCTCCCCGATGTTATTCAATCTGTATATTGAGCAAGCAGTAAAGGAAACAAAAGAAAAATTCGGAGTAGGTATTAAAATTCATGGAGAAGGAGTAAAAACTTTGCCGTTCGCCGATGACATTGTAATTCTGTCAGAGACAGCAAAGGTCTTGGAAGAGCAGTTGAACGGAATGGACAGTGTCTTGAAAGGAGGATATAAGATGAACATCAACAAAAGCAAAACGAGGATAATGGAATGTAGTCGAATTAAGTCGGGTGATGCTGAGGGAATTAGATTAGGAAATGAGACACTTAAAGTAGTAAAGGAGTTTTGCTATTTACGGAGTAAAATAACTGATGATGGTCTAAGTAGAGAGGATATAAAATGTAGACTGGCAATGGCAAGGAAATCGTTTCTGAAGAAGAGAAATTTGTTAACATCGAGTATAGATTTAAGTGTTAGGAAGTCGTTTCTGAAAGTATTTGTATGGAGTGTAGCCATGTATGGAAGTGAAACATGGACGATAAGTAGTTTGGACAAGAAGAGAATAGAAGCTTTCGAAATGTGGTGCTACAGAAGAATGCTGAAGATAAGGTGGGTAGATCACGTAACTAATGAAGATGTATTGAATAGGATTGGGAGAAGAGAAGTTTGTGGCACAACTTGACTAGAAGAAGGGATCGGTTCGTAGGACATGTTTTGAGGCATCAAGGGATCACAAATTTAGCATTGGAGGGCAGCGTGGAGGGTAAAAATTGTAGAGGGAGACCAAGAGATGAATACACTAAGCAGATTCAGAAGGATGTAGGTTGCAGTAGGTACTGGGAGATGAAGAAGCTTGCACAGGATAGAGTAGCATGGAGAGCTGCATCAAACCAGTCTCAGAACTGAAGACCACAACAACGACAACATGTTGTACATAAGATTGCACATCCCAAAGCGTTACTTCTTATGGAACCTTCATCAGGTGTAATTAAAGGATTATATAGTGTCGATCAAATGAAACCCTTCATTCCTAAATAAGTTAATATTTAGTATATGTTACCTACAGATGAGCGTTCATAGTTTCTTCATGTGAAGTTTTTCGTGATAGTTGCGTGTTATTTTAAAGAAATAACAGAAAGTTTAAACAAGTGTTCTACAATAATCTACCGGTACTTCAAAAGGAGAAAGATAACTAAAAGGGGATTTATATGGAAGAAATTTTGTTATTAGGTCAGAAGGAATTTTGTATATTTTACATTTACTCGGATAGTAGGAACCAAAGGGGATGGTTAATAATTTTAGGGACCATGGGCGTCCAGAGCTGTATGGCTCACGAGAACATAGCAGAGTGCCTTTAATAGAGATTTGTAATAGTGTTAATATAGAACACACCAAACGGGGCTCTCTCGCTTGTTTCTCCTAAATAAATTGCCATTACCCAACAAGTGTCCGAAGGTAAAGAAAGCCGTACCGAGATTCTAAAGAAAGTTTTGCTTGGTTTCTTCTTGACCTCAGGCATAAATAAAGCATTAGGGAAAGAAACGAAGTAAAGTAAATAGTACTATTAGTTATTGTGGGAAACTTATTAGTAATATACATTTTTGGAAAGAATAACTCTAGTAAATGAATAAAACTGAAACTAACCTATCACAATTTGAACGCTCTGTCTTAATGTAACAACGTTAAAGAACGTACTAAATTATTATTCACTAGCAACTATTAAATGAAAAGGAGTAATCTCGATATATTCGGCTGTGAATTACCATAATAGCACAATCAAAAGTAAATGACAAATAGTCACAACAATATTGTCATAAATTGATTGAATATATCTAAGAGCAAGGACTCTAGATTACGGAAAATGTGAGAAAAATGTATAATATTAACAGTTAAATACACTACAATGGCTGTGAATAATGCAAGTCTGGCTTCTTCCTTATTTTATTCCCAGTGTGCTCACTTGAAAGCAATTTTAGGCTGTATAGTTACAACCTGCAACAATTTACTTAGCCAAAGAGTGATTAAAGATGTAAAACCGGTCAGTGAATAACAAATCAATTTAAAAAAATGGTTTCCCACCTTTTTATTTTGTAGATGCTTTTTTGACGTCCCATGAGACTTCGGATCTTCGCAGTGACTCCTTAAAACTGTAGCACAAAATTTGCGCCCCGCTACCGAACCCGTAGGACTTAAAATAGCTTGGAGCCAATCTTTTAAATGTTGGTCTTGATTCCAAGAATCCCGAAACTTTTGCACATATTATGGTTTCGGCATAGTTATACATGTATGAGGTCGTGATGTAATACCATACACTGAGAATCACAACTGTATAGTGCACACCACGAACGACGTCGAGTTACTTTTTCTGCGCATCTGACGTGACGCACCTTGCGCGAGCCAACAAGCGCTCAGCGGTTATTCGAAGCGACAATGAAATGAGTGAGCACGCATCGTATGAAACCGGTTGTTGCACTCACTGCACCTGCCCAAGCTGTCTTCGCTCGTAAAATGAGGTATAACTAGGTGCTACTAAATAGTGTTCATTCCACAGGGACTCCCCGCATGTAGCCTATCGAGTGTGATGATTCGCTTGATGTCACTTTGTAATGCATCAGCATTGTCTCCGCAGTAAAAGTCAAATGCTCCTGAAAAAAGAAGAAATAATATATTTGGAAACATATGAATAGGTTAGTGGTTGACAGATCGCATTTTCAGTAACAGAAACTGAATTCTACTAATCCACTATAAAATCAAACAGCCACCAGACGCAGTATTTCGCCGCTAAAAAGAGGATAGAAACCACCAGTTTTAGTGGAAAATCCGATAAGTTTGCAAGAATAAATAATAACAATGGATGGAATCCTATCAACAGATATTTATTATACTACAGTGTGTTTTCACAAAATGTTCAGCTATAGTTAAGATAATACTGTGTCGTAATTGGAGATAATCGTTACACCTCCTGACTCCATGCTCCCATTTCTATAACATCCACCACATTTTTGCATTTGCCATTAGGTATCTATGACAGCACAGAAAATACTTTTTCTATCACTCATTGCTGCTTATCTGGATTCATGTTTATATAGTTATCAACGAAGTTCTTCGATTCATGGAACGAATGACATCTAACATTTTCAGTATTTGTTGGAACTCCAAGCACCATATTCCACTCCACTGCTTTCGGGCTGGGAAGGCGTGCTGGTCCCCAGCACGAATCTGCCCGGCAGACAAGTGTCGAGGACTGGTGTGCCGGCCAGTGGATGGCTTTTAAGGCGGTTTTCCATCTGCCTCGGCGAATGCGGGCAGGTTCCCCTTATTCCGCCTCAGTTACACTAGATCGCCGATTGCTGCGTGAACACTTTCTCCACTTACGCGTACACCATAATTCCTCTACCACGCAAACATTGGGGTTTCACTCGTTTGGTGTGAGACTTTCCCGGGGGAGGGGGGGGGGAGGGGGGGGGGGAACCACTGACTGGGAACCCAACCGCACAATAACCCTGGGTACGGTGAGGGGCGGCGGTGGGATGTGGGATGAAAGGACTGCTGTAGCCTGTCGTGGAGTTGCGAACCACAGAAGGCTACGGCGGGGACGAAGTCTCTCCGTCGTTTCTAGGTCCCCAGTTCCACACAATACAATACTACATTCACTCTGCTTTAGGAACAATTAAATTCATCTTCACTTGATAGACATACAAATTTATTGATGGCTCTTCTTGCTCCTTTTTTATTTACTTGTTCACTTAGACGTCTCCAAATTATTTCAGGAAAATAACAGATGACCAACAATTAATGAGAGTGTTTCTTTTCCGAATTCCACCAAAGGAATAATATTTGAGGCATCTAGAAATCAGTGTAGTTTATTGCTGTTTCCAGATACACAGAACTGAGTCCAACACCGAAAGGAATGAGTTCTGTGTTGAGAGAACAGGGAATGTATGTTGTAAGGCTCGAAAGTGCTGAGATCTAGTGACAGAAATGAGTATAAAGGCTGAATCCAGTTCCATTCGTTATTAGCCAATGGAGATAACGGCAGAGCTGAATTGTTCTCCAAGTGTTCCTAGTCTCAGATAGTATGCTGTGATTCAGAAGTGATAAATATGATTGGTGGCACGGACTTCGAATTAGACAGTGATTTAAGAGATATTGTTTTCTACAATTACTCTGAGGGAAATATCACAAAGTGATCAGGTAGTGGGGGTTAGGAGTGTGAATGAGCTTTTTGCTGCGAAGAAACAATTTCGTGCTTCTTATAAACTCTACATAGAGCCTTACAATATTTAGTCCCAACTGTGGTGAGCAAACAGAAGTCACATTCTGTACAGTACTGGTTGCTCCTCATATGTAACAAATTTCTGTGTTCAGGGCTAAGCGACGCTTGGGGCGATGAATGACTGGAAACGAGTGATTAGGAATGATATATCCGATGAAAGGGTTTGGGTTTGGCAAATGACTGGCCAACTGCACCTGTCATCACACATGGTGGCAACAGTAAAGTACAAGGGAGGCGGTGTTGCTGTAAGGGGGTATTATTCGATGTGACGGTGTGGTTCTCCTAATGAGCTTACGGAAAAGCTAAATTCGAAAGGATATTGAGACGTCCATGGCTCATGTTCAGGCCATTTATTGTTTGTCATCTTCAATTACGGCAATGCCGCCACGTTTTCTTATTCCGTTTGCTGGCGTCATTAACTTCCTGTCTTACTTTCGCGTGAGCGGTAGCAGCAGCAGCGCATATCGATAACTGCGCTGTCGTACCAACTCTGGAGCGCCCGGTAGTATTTCGGGGTCGTCGTGTTTCTGCCAGTAAGTTGGAGATGGACCAGCAGTGCAGTCGGGACGCAGCAGCAGTGAAGTTGAAAGAGTCCTGTAGCCACCTTTCATTAGTCCGGTAGCCCATTTTCATTAGCATTTCTCTTTCTTTTCCTTGTTTATCTTTTCTCGTAACTCTCATAGTGGTGTGATTGAATGAATGTGGTTGTGTGTCACGCTGCTAGACGGTGGCGTAGTCTGCTGCAGAAAGTCTGCGTTAGTCATACAGATTCAGCAGCAGTTGTACAGAATAGCCAACTCTCGTAGTGGTCAAGTAGGCAAAGAGGTTTGCGCTGCTTGTGAGAAATCCACCTGCGTTAGGTTGGTGGCGGAAATGGCATCCTTGGGTTTTCTGGGCCACGCGGAGCGTGGAGGAGGCTGGAGAGGTAAAAGGGAGGCAGTCTGCCGCTGGTACGGGAAGCGTCCACAGCTGTGCTCCAGTTGAAGAAGGATGAGCTAGACTGACCGCGTGGCGCGTTGTTACTTGGCGAGAGGAGAGCTGTTAGCTTTTGGTCTCGCTTTTCAACTCTGAAAGATTGCTTTGCCTTGTCGCAGCAAGGAATGCAAAACTTTGGCAGATTTTTCTTTTAGTAAATTTCTGTAGCAGATTTGGATCTGCCGGAAGAGCGCCACACAAAGGTGTCGATAAGAAGTGAGCACTCGCTTCTGTATTAATGTTTGCCTTCAGCTGAGCCTGTATAAGCTTTCATTTTTCTAAAGATTAATAGCTTTGCCTTCTTGTAAATTTTCCTTGCTTTATGCATCTTTCGTCCGTGGGGAGCCGACCACGTGGTTGAACATTAGAGTTTGTTGGGCTACCGTCATCACTAACTGTCCAGTATCATGTTTGTTTTAAAGAATGTTAACTGTTCATGATTGTGTGATGTGATATTGTTGCAACTTTACCACGATACCTAGAAATGCGTCAGCGCAAACCACGTGGGCACGCGGGTGTACTGCGAAACGTGTACCGTTTCACGAGTTATTGCGATCAGTTATCACGCAACAGCAGTTGCATGAATGATTCAAACCAATGATTTTAGGTGTAGATTAAAACGGTGTATGTATCGATGCTTTTCTTTAATGTTCTAGGAATTAATGTTATCAGGAATTGTGTACATGCCTCCTTTTTCATGTCTTAGGAATAAATGATTTTATCTACAATTTTCTATTGCATTCCGAGGTTACGTTTTGCACCTAAGCCACTCACCTCATAGCTTTCCTGTTAGCATATCCAACGCGTTTCCTTACGCACAGGTCCAGTGATTAATTTCCCCTTTTATTTTAAAACAAATGCTGTAGATTAAGTCTTATTTTCAGGTGTATTGCTGGGAGCTGATCTTCTGCACAGTGTTCTTGCATGTGCTATTTTATTTTAAATGGTTGATTCTCGTGAACAGTGCACGGGAAATACTATTAATTACATCGCATCCCCTATGAGCGATATCACGACGTAGGTATTTTTATGAGTTTTTGGTCTGCGATCAAATTAATTTATTTTCCGACACGGCCAAACCTTTGATTAGTTGTATGGTTGGAGTCGGTGGCGACCCTAATCTTCTCATGTTAATTTCACAATCAATAAGCATTTCGATTCCCACTCTTAACGTAATAACCCGTAGAAACAGGTTAGTTACACATAGCTTACCCTGCTCACTGATGTCGGTAAACCAGGGATCTTCCGATGCGCAGTGAATATTAGTTATTTTCGATTGGATGTGCTAATTGGTATATTATCTTTCTGCAACACAGAATTTACTTGAATTTAGGATATAGGTGTGCATTTTCTTCCATGTTTTATTTTGTTTATGTATTACTGTATAGACATTGTGATTTAGTATTCCATTGTGTTACAAGTGTGGGTTGATTCTAGTCCTGTGTCGTATATCGGTGTAATATAGTAAATCTTGACTGCTTTGTGGGGAGTGTGAGTCCATTAGGAGACTTTGGCAGTATTCTTGTATTTTGGAGCACGGAGTAACTACGCTTATGATGGAGACGCGTAGCTGTTCAGGGAGCCACAGTCGGAAAAACCAGCCAGACGATAACCGTGAACAAAGACGAGACCAAAACGTCGAGTCCGTCCAGGAACGAAACTCGGAAAACGCAAGTACAAGTGTTGTCCATCCTGAGCCTGCTGTAGTGTTTTAGAATCAGTCGATAAATGCAAAATCATTACAGACTATGCTACGGCAATTACTTGACAGTAATAAGAGGGATATCGAGGAAGCAAATAAAAGATTGAGTAGTGAAATAGTACACGGTGTTGGGGAGAAACTGGCGATCATTGACCAACGCGACTCCGCTTTAGAAGAGGGGCATCAACTCATCAGTAAGCAGGTGATGGAGCAAGAAGAAAGGTTCACTGGGAATCTACCTATGCTAGCAGAATAATGCCAGGGTGAACAAGCGGCTCTTGTGTCCCGAATAGAGGACATTGCGGCTAAGTGCCCGGTCCATCTTAGCGCGCAGGTAGAAACCCTGAGCCAGGCGATAATAGCTCTCCAGCGAGAGCAAGGGCTTATGCAAAGACAAGACACGGCCCACCTAGAGGTGCGAGAAGAAATATCCAGGATCTCAGACGCAGTAGCGCGTAAGTCTGACAATAATAGGGAAACGATTACCTCGTCATCAGCGAATGCGGATGAAATACGGTCGATAACGAAATGTCCGCGCGGACAGTGTGAAATAAATATACAACAAAGAGGGGTTACCGAGGGACTATGTGAGCGCATGGCCCGTTTAGAACGTCACCTAAAAGGGTTAACGGCCCATGAAGTTGAAAGAAATGAACGAATGGGCCATTTTTCCGACGATGATTCCGGGAACGATGGCGAATTTGGTCATCGTCACGATCACAGATCTCGTACCAGGTGGGAACGACGCGGACACCCCCAGGAACGTTCGCCAAGGGAAGCTCACGAATTTGACTTTAAACATTTTCTGACGGTGAGGAAGTTTGAAGTCTTCCGTAACTCGGCTATGGGGATTCACCCGCGGGCCTGGTTACAGCAGTTCGAGTTCTCCCTTCCTCCTAGGTGGCCCAGTGCGCACAAAATAGAGTATATGTGCGGCTACCTCGAAGGTGAGCCAGCGGCGCGGATGAGGTCAATTGCACGCTATTGTTACACAGTCGGGGAGTTTCGTCTACACTTCCTGTCGATCTATTGGTCAGTGGCAGCGCAGAGTCGTGTAAAACACGGACTCATTATGCTACCAGAGTTAAACAGGTCAAAATTCTGCAGCCCTGTGCAGATGTTCGAGCACATGCTGCAGGCAAATGAACATCTTGACGATCCCTATGGACTTGCGGAAGTTATTCGTATTTGCCTGGGAAAGTTTCCAATGTAGTTGCGGCACGTTATCTTTGCAGGGCGATGTAAGGATGACGTAGAGGGGTTTCGCAATTTCCTTTTAGAGCTTGAGTGCGATGCGTATGGCACCACGCAGAATTATGGTCAGAGAGCCTACGAGCAGCGGCCGCGCGAGCGAAGCCGTAGCCGTAGAGACAGGTGGCGATCGAGACGTAACGTATCGCCTGAGAGTTACAGAGCGCGTGAGCGTTGGCAGCGTCGCGACTCCTCACGGAACGCGGGCAGAACGAACGAAGCCAATGGTTATCATTCGCCGAGAGGAGTAAATCAGAGACACCCCGAGGAGTTTAGAAGATGTGGTAATGAGCAGAGATTTAGGCGCAATTATAGCTGACCTAGGAACGGTAGTCGTGATCGCCCACAGAATAATTATCAAACAAGCAACAACAGGGGTGCCGTAAACAGTACGGGTGGTCCGCCAGTGGGTGTTGAAATTCGTCCCGCAAAGCCGCGGCACAATCCGCCACATGACCCTAATCAAAGGGATCAATGACTCGTGGCTGACTCGGTTGGTGTCAACTTAATGAGGACCGGTGCTATTGATGATACTGATGTGCATTTGATAAAGTAAGACGTTTTTATGGAAGATTTGTTGAGGAAGGGCCACACTATTGGTGTGCCTGTGGTAAACCCAGTCGTGTCTGTTTAGTACAATTACAGTGTATATTTTCCAATGTTTGTGATTAAAATTAAAGTGTATATTTTCTATGAGTTGTAAGGGGTCCCCCAATATATGTGTAGTTATTTCTTCTTCTGAGCAGGAAAGAGTAGTGTCGTGCAGCTTTATAACGTCTGAATGTGAATGATTATGAGGTTCATATGAAGCGTTTCCTATTACAGTAAGATGGCTTTTGTTTCTTGATGACTAAAAAGGTATCGGATTTGTTTGCGTGGCGAGTCAATGGTCGTAAGGTAATTCTTGATGATAAATTACAGTTGTAGTGTTGAAACTTCCTGGCAGATTAAAACTGTGTGCCCGACCGAGACTCGAACTCGGGACCTTTGCCTTTCGCGGGCAAGTGCTCTACCATCTGAGCTACCGAAGCACGACTCACGCCCGGTACTCACAGCTTTACTTCTGCCAGTATCTCGTCTCCTACCTTCCAAACTTAACAGAAGCTCTTCTGCGAACCTTGCAGAACTGGCACTCCTGAAAGAAAGGATATAGCGGAGACATGGCTTAGCCACAGCCTGGGGGATGTTTCCAGAAGTGTAACTTGCCGCCACATACTACTAGGTACGGTTGAAGGCACCAGAATGTGAAACCCCAGAAGACGTATATGGAAACAGCTTATAAACTCAAGCAGCTTGATATTTAATAGAGACTCAATGCGACTACCTCCAAGCTGAAATAACATGACGGTAGGTGAGGACACCTGGGGACATATGGTGAGTAATCGTGCAATCATTATGAGTATCTTATGACAGCAGTAAGTTGGGTACTCGTGGATCTGGACAATGGATTTCTTTTGACAGTCTTTTGAATGTACTTATAGGACGAAGTGTTTATGTTTTTGCTAATAGGATAGAATGATTTTTATTTCCATTTTTATGTCCACTGACCTTTTGCATTAGTCTGATGAATAGATGTTGAAACATTTACCATTCCTGATGTGACTTGAATGAACCTTCTGTGTCTCATTAATCATAACTTATATTATGCAATGTCCACAGAAAAGAAGTTTCGTAAACGTTTCACAGATCAGCAAACGTGTGCTGCAAACCTTGGAGCAGCAGTCAATGAACAACGTAGCGTAGTTAGGAGTGGGTAGAGTTTTGTGTCCGTAGTGTGAAAGTTGTACAGTGTGTAGATACGTCCTTCCCGCTTGTTTTCAAACTTAGTTAAGCCTGTTCCCGTGAGTGGCGCCGTCACAGCATGTTTTGAAGATGGCTGCTACGCTTGACGTTCGTCAGAAGCAACGTGCTGTCTTATAATTCCTGTGCTGTGAAAACGAGACAGTGAGAAATAGCCACAAGAGGCTTGAAAAGGTGTGTGGAGATGCTGCTGTCGATGGCAGTGCAGTTAGTCGGTGGGCAAGCAGGTTACATGATGAAAGCGGGCACGGCGATTTTGAGGATTGTCCTCGCAGCGGCAGGCCTCGTACTGCACACACTCGAGACAATGCGCAGAAAGTTAACGAATTGGTGACTGCTGACAGACGCATCACAGTGAACGAATTGTAACGCTACGTTGGGATATGGGAAGGAAGTGTTTTCAGAATACTGAAAGTGTTGGCATTAAAAAAAGGTTTGTGCCAAGTGGGTTCCCAGGATGTTGACAGTGGTTCACAAAGAAACAAGAAAAACGGTATGCAGCGAATTTTTGGAACAGTACGAGAATGGTGGAGTTGAATTTCTTGGAAGAATTGTGACGGGTGATGAAACATGGCTCCATCATTTCTCACCAGAGACGAAGAGGCAATCAATGGAGTGATGTCATGCAAATTCACCCAAGAAAAAAAATTCAAAACCCCACCTTCTGCTGGAAAAGTTATGGCTACGGTGTTTTTCGATTCTGAAGGACTCTTGCTTGTGGACATAATGCCAAGTGGAGCCACCATAAATTCTGATGCATATGTGACGACAATGAAGCAACCTCAAGCTCGACTGAGTCGTGTTCGACCACATCTGCAAAAGCAGTGTGTTTTGCTGTTGCACGACAATGCACGGCCACATGTCGGTCAAAAACCCATGGAAGCGATCACAAAACTCGGATGGACAACACTAAAAAACCCTCCTTACAGTCTTGACCCGGCTCCATGTGACTATCATCTCTTCTGGAAACTGAAAGACTCTCTTCGTGGAACGAGGTTTGAAGATGATGACTCCCTTGTGCACGCTGCCAAACAGTGGCTCCAACAGGTTGGTCCAGAATTTTACCGCGCGGGTATAGAGGCGCTGGTACCAAGATGGCGTAATGCAGTTGAGAGGGATGGAAATTATGTGAGGAAATGAAAATATTGTTCGTAAAAGATATATCTACACACTGTAAAACTTTCAAACATGCAGAATAAAGGATGGATTTTTTTTTAAAAAAAAGTAGTGTGCATTTCAATTGGAGTGACCCTCGTAGCGTAATCTGCACTCATTTCTCTCAGCTTCTGGGCGCCTCATTTGCTCTCGTGAACGTCGCCTTGGGCGATTGGGCGTGTCAAACAAGCCCGGAGAAAGCGAGCTGGGAGACGAGGCGCGATGCGGAAGTACGGTCGAGCGCGCCTTGTGTGGGTGGACCGTGAGGCGGGCCGGCGACCAGCGACCAGTGGCTATCGGCGCTCTGCGTGGGCGGGTAACGATCGGACACGGTCCACGGCGCGGGACAAAAGAGGCTCATTAGGACGGCGACGGAGCAGCCAGCGCTCCGGCGGCACAATTGTGTGTCCGGCGCCGGGCGGCTACACCTGTCGCCGCAAAGGATTGCCACCGGGCGGCGTTCAATATGGCCGCCCCGTCGCGTCGCGCTGTATCGCGCTCATAATGGCGCCGCGGTGAAACGTCGGCTTCCGCGCCCATTCGAGGCGGTTATTAAAAACTGCGCACGTGTCGCCAGACTTCCTGCACCGATGAATAGCGCGCCACACCACCCCGCGCCGCGCCTCCATCGTTAATGAAACGTACTGCCAGTTGCCACCGACAGCGTTCGTTAAGGCTGCGGTGTTAGGGTGGCTCTTGTGGCTCTTACTCTTTAAGTTTGACTTTTTCTTTGTGCTTACCCGCCCCCCCTCCCCTCCCCCCAAGTTGACTTCCAACACACAAAAAATTGTGTTGTCTCTAATCTGGGTTGAACAGAAAAGGAATAGAACGTGGCTCAAGAGCGCTGCAAAGGAAAACTAAGAGGAATTCTTCATAAACTGCACAAAAATCTTATTTATTTCCTTGTCTGAAAAACTTTTACTCAGAAGAAGTTCATTTATCTGCAGCTTATTAATTTTGTATTTCTACACTCTCCTGTAACATTAGTGTAAGTTAAGATACAAAAGAATTACAGACCTTGGCTGCGAGCGGGCTTCAATCGAAATCAATGGAAACAGTCCGTATTGCTACACTGTCCTGCGAGTTATTGCACAAAAGACCTATAAACGTTGGCCGTGAGCGGCATTGCTTGAAATCAACGGGGAAAGAGGGAAATTTGTGCCAGACCAAGATTCGAACCTAGCTGTTCTGCTTACTAGGCAGATGCTGTGACCTCCTTTTTCCCGTACGCGCGACATTATATTTACAGAGCATGAAACTTAGCAATTTTTAAAAGTTTTTTTGCCTGTTTTTTCTCGACCTCTTCGATGCTTTCGGGCGTTGAACCCTGACATTCATACTGTACCCAAAACCTATCTAGCCTACAAACAACGACAAACTCTAATAATGTTTCACTCTAAAAACTACGACGGGTGTCGCTCAAAACTACAGGCTCTGCCCACGAACAAAAATAAAATACACCTCTTAATGTTTTCTGAAGAAGGAGGGAGAAAAGAAGGGTTCAAATGGCTCTGAGCACTATGTGACTTAACATCTGAGGTAATCAGTCCGCTGGAACTTAGAACTACTTAAACCTAACTAACCTAAGGACATAACACGCATCCTACTCCGAGGCAGGATTCGAACCTGCGACCGTAGCGCCTAGAACCTCTCGGCCACATCGGCTCGCCAAAGGAAAGGATACAATGGTTTCTTTTACTACAGCGGTGTCCACAGCTGCCTGACGAAAGGATGTCCAGGTCGTCTTCTCATTCATGGAGGGTTAATCACCCTATAATAACCGTTGCTCATCCGTCCTGTGCTATGTCTTCAATCTCTTATCACATGCTGTACACTCCAGTTCTGTTAAGGGTGCGTAAACAACGGCCCCAGAAATTCGCAAAGAGCGAGCCATATGACGCCTTACGCCGTCAAACCGATGGTTGCTCGTTTAATAGTGCCAAAGATTTAACAACTCCTAACGACCTCTCTAAAATAGTACGACAGCGTCACACCTTTAACCGACACTGTCTCGTTATGTCGAGTAGCGGGGCAGCACAAGACTTCAGGATGAATCAGTTCGGTGGGCTCAACGGATTGTGGCGTCTGTCGCAAATGCCAGCATGCGACGTGTGAGGAGTCGGCAGCCGTATCACAAACGAAATGGTGCATGTGGAGTCGATAGCGGTGCACTTGTTGCAGAGGGGGATCCTCGGCAAGATGTATAGTGATTAAACGTTGTAGGGCGGGGAATTTGTCAGTCGTTGCCACTCTCCATAGCGACTTCACCGCGATAGGAAGGTGACTGTATGTTAGTCAACACTGGCTTCCAGCCAACCGCCGAATGTTGGCGTTCAATCGTATTAGCAGGCAGTGTCCGTTGACGATAGCGCTGCAAGTCCTTGCTTATAGTTATTGGCACGTTTGTTGGACATCCAACAATTAACTCACGCCGAGCAGATAGGTGGGAATGTGATGTAGTGGCGGCGCTATATGTCGAATATGACAGACAGCTCGGTCAAACGCGTGGTCTAGGTCAACCGCCACGAGGGCACCTTTCAAAAGACACACCTACATGAGCGCCACCACATCTCCGTAAGGGTTTAACGTCATGTATGTATTACTCTCACTTCCCAGAAGTGTTTGGTAGGCGTGGATGACATCCTTGACAGTAGCAAGGAGGAGAGCTCGAAATATACCTGGGAATAGCTTGTAGTCCGAATTTGTTAAAGTCAGCGCCCGGAAGTCTTGCGGTCTGCACCCACCGTAAGGTTTTGGCACAAGGACCACCACGCTCTCCAAAAATTCGGGGGTTACTCGAACGTCCGGATCCAGCAGTTCTGAGCACATCTTCTGCCAAACTTCCCTCATCAGGTTAGAAAAGGTGCCATAGAATTGAAGCGGAACACCATCAGGTCCACGGGATTTTTTCTCGCGCCCCACTACATGGCCATGCACAATTATCCCAGCGTGACGGCCATCAAGAAAATGTCGTCTCCGTGTGCCCTACCCGACGGTGGAAAGTCGTGCATGACGGCCTCAGCTTCATTGCCAGGCCATTGACCTGCCAGATAGAGCGTGCGGTAGTAGTCTGTGATGACGGGGGAGACGGCGGTGTGTGTCTCCGTATGTTGCCCGTCCGCCGCAATAACAGCCGTGAAGAGTCGCCTCTTACGATGTCTCCGTTCTTTTTTCACGCATTTTTGTAGTTGCTACGACAGACCAAAAATACCCTCAAGAATTATTAAGCAACTACGGACACTATGGCCACACAAATGAAGAATTTGATGTCTTCGTTCACTGAAGATGAGATAGAGAGAAGCACGTTCAACTAGGACGGAATCTTGCAGTCTCGCACAAACCCGCGTGCCTTCCAATCTGGCAGCTGTGATCTCCAAGAGCCGTTCCTATGTCTGGAGGACGGCCGTTTGACGCTCTGGCGAAGCTGATTGTGACGCTAGTTCCCGCAAGACTGCAGTAAAAATGAGAGTTCGATCGTGCCAAGACACTCTGTCTCGTCCATACACCATGAGTGTGCGGCGAATAACTGGTTTGGTGTAGCGTGTCCGCCATCATAGGTACGGCGTCGTCACTCACGTTTGCGCCAGGTATCTGCGACAGCTAGATGGCAAGACTCTTCCCGGAGAAGACTAATGTTAAAGAGTCCATGGTCATCGGATGCAACTCGTTTGTTGTCGCGGCAGGGTCATGGCACAGATGAAGGCCTGATGGTCGCTGAATACAGTGGGCCACAGTCTTGAACCGACAGTCGCTGTCCAAAGACGTCGAGAAACGTAAATCCTGTCCAACCAGCTGGCTGAGTGGCTGGTGAAGAACGTATACCCGCGTCGTTCATCATGGATTATTGTATATGTGTCATGCAAAGCTAGGTCTCTGACTTTTGCGTGAAGAGCCATACATGGGACGTGGTGAGGGATCTGATCCTCAGGGCGTAAGTCCCCAGTCACCATTAAGTGCTCTGTAGCACTCTCGACACTTCGCCGTAGCAGACAGATTCACAAAGCGGACTGCGCCAATGGTGAGCGCAATACCTCGCGCTAAGTAATGAACACCAGTTGCTTCTGTGCCATCGCTTATTAGTATGGCCGTACCAGCACCACCATCATTAGCTGGGTTGACACAAGATCCATAAGCACCCAGGCGCAGATCAGCTGAACCTCTTGCAGAAGCACGATATATCAATCTCCGTCTCCCGAATCAGGTCCATTAACAGCTGGGTTTTGATCGTGGAACTAATGTTGCTGACTCTGACTGTAGCTATCCGATAAACCTGGGTCATTGGACAGTTCTATGACATATCCAGCAGTTGATTAAGCCAGTAAGCGCCACCCTGCCCATCCGATGGTCTCTGTCACTGGAAACATGTATAATAGTGATCGGCTGAAACAAGACTTTCGTTCGACGATCTGATGGTCGCAAACATAAAGTGATCGCTCGAATATGATATTCTTTCTATCTCCATTTCAGACACCCAATTACCAAGCTAGAGGTGCGGTACGCTAGGCAACGAGTGACGTTCACCTGCTGCCTTAGCTGCAACATCGCCAGGGACCTCGTCAGTAGTGTTGAGTGGTACTTAAGTAAATAAATTAGTGAAATCAAAGTGAACTAGAAATTAGAATATAAATGGAAAACTTGGTTTAGTTTAGAGAGTTACATACTCGCATTCAGTGGGCAGAACAGCAGAACAGAAGAGACAATGACCGTGAAGTCAGCGAGTTCCACATAAGCGGGCGCTGTCGATTCAGCCGTCAGGGCATCGCCCGACCGGCTCACGTGTTTCTCAGTTGTCGCATGTGAGCAAAGGCTCTCGCCTACATTCCAAGAGCCAATGACCGACGTCAAGAAGATTCTTCGAGAAGCTTTTCAACGTGACGGAAGAGGCAATGACCGGCTCAC
The DNA here is from genome assembly GCF_021461385.2 of Schistocerca piceifrons. Lineage (NCBI taxonomy): Eukaryota > Metazoa > Arthropoda > Insecta > Orthoptera > Acrididae > Schistocerca > Schistocerca piceifrons. Next base: position 140,095,380 of record NC_060144.1, read on the forward strand.
GTGTTTCTCAGTCGTCACATGCGATCAGAGGCCCCCGCCTACATTCCAAGAGCCAATGAGCGACGTTAAGAAGATTCTTCGAGAAGCTTTTCAACGTGACAGAAGAGGCAATGGCCGTGAAGTCGTTCACCTCCAGTGAACTGAAGTGAATAAATACGCGAGACGCGGTGGGCCCGACAGATGAAGACAGATGAAGACAGACGGAGACGAAGACGAGAGACGAAGGAAGAAAAGAAGAGTAGCAGTAGTTTTCAGTCAGTTTCGGTGCTGAAGACCGTCATGTAAGAAGAGACTACATCATGCACAGTCGCACCAAGTCCGCCGCTGTAACGGAATAGCAAGCAGAAGCCGCGGCGCCAGAAGACAGAAGTTAAAAGGTATTGGAAGTCTGATTTTTACGTACCCGGGTGACTCGCGAGGACGGGAAGGAGACGGCCTCACCTCAGCAGTCACCTGTGAGCTGGGATGAAGAGCTGACAGCCGAAGACTGGCAAGCGGGAGTCCGTGGTTCGAGTTCGGGACACGGGCCTTGCCCTGCCGCGCCGCTCCGCTGGTCGACGCACAACACACGCGGCCGCTTAGAGAAGAGAAACACTGGGACGCCACACCCAAGGTATCATCCGATGCACGACTTCGCTCGCAATAGTTAAACTGGCCACCTCGCGCTGCGCGTCTCCGGTCAGCTGGGCGAGACGGCGACACGAGATACACACCACTACGCGTAATCAGACGCCGCCGCCACCGCTGCCGCCACTGCCGCTGCCGCAGCAGAAGACTTCACAAACGACACAGCTGCCGTTCTCCGAACCAGAACATCCAGTAAGATACAGTTGTACGAAACTTTCAATAAAAGTTATCTTCTGTAAAAATGATATTTCATTCGACCTCATACCCGAGCCAAGGAAGAACCCACCCTGCCCACATGTTGTTAAGAGAGAAAAGTTAATTTATTTAATATTTTCACCCTGACAGAATGCTTTAGAATGCTCATCCTGACAATTAACAGCATCAAAAGAGAAAACACAGTTACATTGAGTGACAGAAGTGTCACATGTAGTAACACAACTGTTACATTTGGTGTCAAAAGCTGTTGTAGTTGTTACAGTAGATCGAGCATCGTCAAACTTTGTCCTTGGGCGGTCGTTGCCATCGGCGAACAGCCTGGCCACAGAGAAATTTTTATCATATTCCTGCACCATGTCACCATCTTGCTCTCCAGAGGAGAACCTCCTCTTCTTTTGTCATTTGGGCGACTTCTACTTTCGGGAATGCGTGTGTGGGACCTGTGGATCATGATGAACAGTAGACGCCTCCCGCATCTCCGCATCCGAGCATCACTCGATCTTCAGTTGCTCTCCTTTTTCACACAGATGAAGTGCCGGTAAGAGCGCTGCTGCCAAGCACGTCGACAATTACGATGCAAACCGTGACGTCGTGGGCCCGCGCGAGTCGGCAATTGGAACAGAACGGCTTCCGCATTTCTCATGTCCCTCGCTGCCTCAACGTATGTAATAGGCAGCATCGTCGGTAGCGATGTCGGTGTCGTGTCGGCACGGTGTATCTGGACAAGGCGTGTCTGCTGGCACTCAGCGCGAACATACCCTTCCTGCCAGCACTTCAAACAAGTCCGCGTTGACCGTCATAGATGACGATCGCTCGACGGTCACCAACGGTCACGTACGACGGGATATGTTTGCACAGATCTCCGTACAAAACAGAATACGTGTGTAACTTGCGCCACTTGTCTTCCCCTTGAGTTAGTAGCTCTCGCCGAGTCCTGCATGGTCGACAGTCACTACGCCCACATTCGGGTCTGAGTGATGGAAACGATATCCATCGGTGGGACGGTGAATAAGGCATTCGAACGCTGCTTCATCAACAGATTGCAGATAAACAGTGTTGGAGACGATCGTGAGATGTGTATATGGAGGTTTTCCTGTGAATCGAGGTGCATTAGTTTGCGCAGGAAACACTTTTCTTCGTATGCCTTAGGTCGTACGTACTGAGCATGGAATGTTAATTCTGTTGTGACCTTTCTCTGAGAAAGCGCCATCGTCGTTCGAGATGATCTGTTGACACTACTATACAACTATCCGTGCTAGTAAACAACGGCCAGCTCTCAGAGTGCCGCACAGAGCCTGAGAGGCGTCTCATCACTGAAACATTTGGACACAGTGTTCAATGCAACTGCACTGATTACCCCAGCACACCTCCCATAACAGTCAAACTCTCAACTTATCCACACACTAAAAACGTAGTACAACTTGCTCGTTATCCTCATTAATCACCAAATCTCGCTGATTGCCATTAAGACTTCGATCCTGGTTTGTATCTGCATTAAACATATCTTTGGCCACCTCGCCTTAACTACATATGTATATGCGGTGTATGTTGTTTCGGATATGTCTGAAAGAAGTTGTGGAACGTACCAAAACGGTTATGGAACCATGCCAGCTCCATTGCCAACCTCGCTACGCAGGTTTCTCAGCTGAGGATCCGTGGCGCGAACAACTCGATGGATTGGGTTTGAATCTGGGGAGTTTCGTGGACAGGGGGATACGTTTAACTAGTACTGGTGATCTTCGAACCACACATGTACACAGCAACCTGTGTGACATATTGCGCTGTCCTGCTGGTAGATGCATGCAGCAGTGAACACGGTCCCCAAGGGAAGATGTATACTCATGTTGGCCCATTGTGCCTCCAGAATGACGAGATGATACAGGGAATGCTCTCCAGACCGATGGCCTTTGATGTCTGGTCCCTTCAACCCCCCACAAGCCAGCCAACCAATGATCTCCAAGTAAGACCCTCCAGACGATTTTTGTAGGCTGTTTCCTGTCAAGTGTAGTATAAAATGTGATTCATTCTAAAAGACCACGTGTCATCACTCAGTGGACGTCCAGTTGCGGTAATTGCGTGCAAATTACAGCCTTAATCGATAATGAACAGCAGTCAGCAAGGGTGCAAGAACCAGGCGTCTACTTCATCAGAGGAGGAGACACTGTTGGTAGCTGTTGGTCATCTGAGTAGTCAGTTGCTCAACAGTTGGTAGACTCCGCAGCCGTCGTTTATACCTGTCATCTATGGCCCGCAATGAACTTCAGCCACGGCGGCACGAGTACACATTACAGACTTAGCCATTTCAGAAATTCTTCCACCGTTGGCAAGAAAGCCAATGAGAATACCCTTATAAGCACTCCGCCGCAAGCCACAAGTGGTCCACCGGGACCATCCGACCGCCGTGTCATCCTCAGCTGTGGATAGGATGGGCGTGTGGTCAGCACACCGCTCTCCCGGTCGTAATGGCAGTTTTCTTCGACCGGAGCCGCTACTATTCGGTCGGGTAGCTCCTCAATTGGCATCACGATGCTGATTACACCCCGAAAAATAGCAACAACACATGGTGGACCGGATGGTCACCCACCAAGTGCCGGCCATGCCCGACAGCGCTTAATTTGGGTGATCTGACGGAAACTGGTGTAGCCACTGCGGCAAGGCTGTTGACAGCATACTATTATAGACGTCAGATTAATCGTTCCGTTTCCACGTTATGTCCACAACTGTACTGCTTTCCGTGTTTACCAACACGCTTTTTGTACCCTCCACCACTAGTAGTGCTACCGGCGGTCTGTGAGTGGGTATTGCACACTGACGTCGAACAGAGGCAGTGGTCAGGTCAGTGTGACTTGATCGTGTAAATTACCTTCAATAATAAAGAAATGTAGCTATTTTGTGAGGCAAATACAACAAGAAATAACATATTTTCTTTTAAAAAATTGCTCTAAGCACTATGGGACTTAACATCTGAGGTCATCAGTCCCCTAGACTTAGAACTACTGAAACCTAACTAACCTAAGGACATCACACACATCCATGCCCGAGGAAGGATTCGAACCTGCTACCGTAGCAGCAGCGCGGTTTCGAACTGAAGCGCCTAGAACCGCTCGGACACTGCGGCCGGCTTTTCCTTTAAAAATCCCTATTCGTTGATAATATCTCTGTTTACTTCCTGGAGGAATTTTCACTCTGCAGCACAATATGCACAGATTTGAAACCTAATGGCAGATTAAGATTATGTGCGAGACTGGGATGCGTACTTGGGACATGGTCTTACAGGGGCGCGTGCTCTGTTGCCTGAGCTGTCCAAGCAGATCTCACGACTCAGAGGCGTTGGAGCCAGGTTAGGGAACCGAGCGAGGTGGCGCAGTGGTTAAACACTGGACTCGCATTCGGGAGGACGACGGTTCAATCCCGTGTCCGGCCATCCTGATTTAGGTTTTCCGTGATTTCCCTAAATCACTCCAGGCAAATGCCGGGATGGTTCCTCTGAAAGGGCACGGCCGACTTCCTTCCCCGTCCTTCCCTAATCCGATGAGACCGATGACCACGCTGTCTGGTCTCCTTCCCCAAACCAACCAACCAACCAACCAGGTTAGGGTCCAGGTCGGATATACAGTTTTAATCTGCCAGGAGACGTCAGATTACTGCATGCTCCGCTGCAGAGTAAAAAGTCATTTTGTAAACAGTCCCTCAGCCGTGTCTCCACAGTACCCTTTCTTCCATAACTGGTATGCAGGATAACTGTGTGAAGTCTGGAGGGCATGAAATTAGGTACTGGACAGGGTGAAGCTGTGAATGCTGACCTTGAGTTGTCCTTGGTAATCTCAATCCGAAGAGCAGTTGGCCATGTAAGGCAACTGTCCCAGCTTCAGAGGTAACTGAGGCAGGTTAGGGTCCTGGCCAGACACACAGTTTCAATCTGCCAGGAAGTGTCAGGTCGCACACTGTATTCACCTGCCAGGAAGTTTCATCTCTTTTTGTGCCGAGGAAACGTGCAGTGATAATAAGATAAATCTGCAAGCACATACTTCTTCTGTTTCTCGATTTTTGTAAACATTTTACTGTACTCTTCCACTAGGTTCACTTCTCTCTCATCCCGATCACTAACAACGTTAATATTAATAATTATTCTTGATAAATATTCATTGTCCATTCCACTATGAAGGTTCTGTCTCAAGGAGTTTTTCGCAGAAATCAGAATAGATGAAAAGTACTCCTATTTTATTAGAAACAAATTGCATGATATCATTTTCTTATAATCTGTGAGATTAGATTGATTGCTTCTAGAATCCTAATACTTTCGTTTGCTGGCTCTAGCTCATTACATCGATCACTTTCATTCTTGATTCACAAGACTAATTAAGGATGGCCTGAACCACAGAACAGGAACAGACATTATCAATGACTTTTAAGTTTTTGTAAAGCTGCATGGTTGCATTACGATCGATAACATGATATTTACGAATTCATTGAACTTTATTTTACTTTACTTTAAGCGATCGGGCCCAGACGACCCTCTGCCGTCACAATTAGGGTTTCCGACCTGCTTCTGCCCTCTGTGAGATACACAAATACAATAGAACGCAACACAAACAGCAAGAGAAACGTTCGCAATCCTCACGCACGCAGCCAGTTGCCGCTAATATCGCGTTTTGTTGTGACCAGACGAAACTATAATTGTCTGGCCACAATTTTGGATTGTTTGAGTGCTCTGGGAAATGATTTATTTTTAACTACAACAGATTAAATATTACTTCATTTTATTAGCGGAGCATTCGGAAATGGAAATGACTAAACATCCGATGAAACTTTGCACCGATGTTTTGGACAGTGTCTCAAGTACGCCCGCCGATCGAATTACGTCTCTCTTTTCTGTTCTGAGCCCACAGAAAATAGTATCTCCTGCCAAGTGAGAGGGTCTTATGAGAGATTTCTCCTGATATCATGCAACCAAGGTAACATAACTGTCATCCCTTTCCTTTTTCATGACAATATATAACCCTGCCGTCTGCTACTGCTATACCATAACCTTAAAGTTGGAAGTAGATCGTAAAGTAGAACTACTTTGTTAAAGTAATTATGGTATAAAGCAACAGTGCAGTGGTACCCTCTGAAAGGAATTCAGATGTGTTGACCGTGATGTACCTAACGGAGGTGGCTTATCGGAAGTGAAAGTCAGAATTACGTAAATATTGAAACAGTAACAAACAATATTTTACCTATCTACACTGTTCAAAGAATAAAGAAAATGGTCGCCAGCCTAATTAGGCATAAGAATGAGTAACATTCTTGTTCCTGAAAACGAAAATAAGTAACTTCAATGGGCAAACACAGCCTATACTTTGTGACACGAGAGTGAAATGAACTGTGTCACTAGCAAATGTTACCGTTAAGGAAAGTGAAAGTGTTAACAGTTATAGAAAAACAAGGCTATTAGTATAAGTACAACATATAATGACATCTACTTTTTTGCTTTCAAGGCTTGGTCAAACTGAGTGGTTTCAATAATATTACTATTACAGTGCACTTTAAAATCGTAAATTGGACATAGGTTTAATATTACTTTTCAAGTTCCTGTCTGACATGAAATATGGATATGGTCCACAGCAAATTTAGTTACTGTGCATAGATTAAGGCTCTCAATACTGAACACCTTTCTACTTAGAATGAAAATTAAATGGAATTCACTAACAGATTACTTCTCACTGTCTTTTGAATAAAAAAGTTACTGTTTTGATAGATAGTGCTCTTTCTATTAATTGTTATTTATCATGAGCATAAAGGATCAACTGTGGACCTATTACAGTATTAATATGCACTTTCAATACACAAGAGGAACACAATATTGTACAGAATTTGACTTGAATAGCAAGAGTAAATGAAACATTCTATATTTAGGTAACTTTGTGCATTTGAACTACTTTCAATGGAGGGGGGGCCTTAATATTGACCACTGTAGCAGAGCAAACTAAACACACTTTCATTACATCAGTGAAACAAATGGTTCAAATGGCTCTGAGCACTATGGGACTTAACATCTGAGGTCATCAGTCCCGTAGAACTTAGAACTACTTAACCTAACTAACCTAAGGACAACACACACATCCATGCCCGAGGCAGGATTCGAACCTGCGAACGTAGCGGTCGCGCGGTTCCAGACTGAAGCGCCTAGAACCGCTCGGCCACACCGGCCGGCCATCAGTGAAACATTTAGCAAGCATGAACATAAAACTCTCAATAGTTGCAGTTCTGAACTTTTATTGCAGTGAAACACAAAATTGAGATATTTGTTAGATCATTTCAACAAACATTATTAATCTTAGCACACTCTATTGCCATAGTAATTTTGGTATGCTTTCAATAAAGGATATTCGGTAATCATAGTTCAAACGGAGAGGAACCTGAGAGGTGTTGTGATAAGGAAAAAATCAAGGTAGGTACATAAATTCAGTTATAAATTACCTTATATTTAAGCACACTAACACATCCAATGAGCTGATCCTTCACTGTACATTACTATAGTTCTTCTGTTCTACTACAGTGATTGCTCAATGTGGTAGCGAGTGCATGTTGGTAGGTGGATTTGCAGGTAGAATCGCTGGACTCTGTCATTTCTTGGTGGCTCTTTATCCATCCATCCAAGGCATTGGAAAGTGTCAAGAAAATCCTCTCTCGGAACCACCACAATACACAACTTTTACGTGAGTAGTTGATACTTTGGTAGCTCATCCCCGACTGACTCTTTGTTCCACCTTTCTATCTAGGCCCACCACAATTTGCGCTCACTACACAGTTCCGTTCCCGAGGGGAACCACAACACCTTTTACATACAAAATAACTAAGAACCCTAAGAGGAGGTCAGCAATTACATAATAATAACCAAACATATTAATTAAAACAGAACATTTGCACATATTGACATTTCTACAAAAATTATTTAAACAAAGTTATTCAACCTCAAAAGTAACCAAAGAGATTATATGAGAAAGACAAAACAACATTTACTCATATTGTGCATATTACAGATATTACAATTCATTACAGTATCGAATTAATCATATACTAATTACAGAAGTTCAACGATGGGATGTTGGACAAAATAGAAAGGTAAATTCTCGGCCGCACTCTGCAGGGGCGTTGAAGATGCTCCTGCAGAGTTTGCGATAGGAAGTGTTTGATTATCCACCGTACAGTCCGTAATTGGCTCCCACTGAATTTAGTTTCTGCTCACGTGAATTGCTGGCTACGAAGTCAACGTTTTCGCACACACAGCGAGCTGTATATCAGCGTAAAGATTTAGCGGGAAGCACAGGCGGCTGCCTCCTATGACGAGTCCATTAGAAGGTTGGTTCAACGGTGCGACAGACGTCTAAGTCGGAGCGGCGACGATGTAGAGAAGTAGCTGGAATGTCTAGCTAACTGTTGCAAATGAAACATTTTTCATTTTCACAGGGGTTTTCATTTCGCATCCGACCGGACCTTACTTTCTGAGTAGCCATCGTAGATTGATTAATAATATTCACTTACCTTTGGCACACTTCTTCGCCACTGGAATACTGGATTATTTTTAACTGCCACGGACTGGCAAAACATCACTTGATGCAAAAATTAACAAACTGTTCTCTTAAGGTACAATGTTCAACATTAAGCATAGTACACGTTCATCTGAAACATTAACTACTCGTTGGTCCTGGACAATAACGCTGGCTGCTGAAGCAGAGGTTCCAAACTGGGCTGACTTATATTGACCGCAGAGTGAGGGAGCAGCAAGGCTGATAGGGAAGGCATGGTCTCCAGGAGTACCTCCCGTACGTCGTTGTGGATTTCAGCAGGTCAACGCTATCTTCGTGGCATCGATATACGTTGTCGACATTGGGGATGGCACCACGATCTCTGGAGAAGTGTTAAGTTACGCAAACACGCCACGGCGGGTATCACGAACTGAAACGTGGAAAAATGTTCTACCGATCGGCATGCGTTACTTGTCTCTATGTCATGTGTTTTTCACACAGTCGCCTTATGAGACCCCAGAGGCACCTATGAGTAACCCTGTACTGATGCTAGCCACTCGGACAAATGAGAAGTTATGGATTTCATTGTGTTCTCAGTGGTTTCGAAAATTTGCCCTGAGAATTTGAGTACCACATCTGAGACCCAAACGTAGAGCGCCTAGTAATTGCCTTTTTCACCGAGAATTCGGTGGAATTATATGCGATGGATTTCATAATTCTCTAGCAGTACTGATTAAGATAAGGAACAAAATACGACATCCTCGTAATTTATTAGTTTCCTTAAAAGCACGTGATAAGATTGCATAGTGTAGAAAAGAAAACAAGTCAGTCCAATGTACCAAATATAATGCATCAATCAAAGTGTTATCAAAAAAACGTACTTCAGCACTTGACATAACTTACATAACACTAATTTCCACAGAGGTTAAGTGGGTGATAAAGAAGCACATTACAGACCTAAAGATGTTGTTTACGCAGTTGAGAACTACTAACCTTATGTGTGCAGTCGACTGTGCAGATCAAGCATGCCCATGCTTATAGTACGTTATTGCCACTCGAATCTGCACTGATGATCAGCGCAACGGCGAGATGCTGGACAGGTATTCTGGAGGCTGTTGGTTGAATTTCTTCTCCATCCACCCTGATTTAGGCTTTCCGTAATTTATCTGAATCGCTTCAGATATATGCCGAGACACGTCGCAGGATTGGGAGCAGCCGATTTCCTTTTGCAGTCGGGGCCTGCGCTCAATTACTAATGACCTCATCTTTGGTCGTATCTTAAAGCATAATCATCGTTCCTTTATTCGGATGTGTATTGGATTCGTTTTGTGTCTCAAAAAGTAACCCTCAAGTTCGTTACACCCTTCACTGCTGAGAGAAATAGCTTTATGGTTGCCATGAGTGAAATTTCAGTATCATCCAAGGTGCTGTATGTAATTTGTTTATGGTAAAACGAGCTTCAAGCAGTTGGTGCTCCCTTGCAGGAGCATGTGTCGCTTTTGCTGCTGTAAATACTTGAGATGAAGCTAGAAGTTGACGACATGGTAGTACTGTTTAAGAAACAGCTCCGATCACTGGGACATATCTTGCTTCCTCCCGGTAATCTCATAAGGGCAGAAGAAGTTAATCACATTGAACCGCTGTGAAGGTGCGGAGTCTGTTTTTCAGTACATATGACGGGTGGAAAACATTTTTTATTGTTGTGGCTTTCAGTCCGAAGACTGATTTGATACAGGTCTCCTCACTAGTCGGTCCTATGCAGGCGTCTTCATTTCTAGATAACTACTGCAACGTACATCTGTTTGGATATGCTTACTGTACCCCAACCATTATCTCCTTCCATTACCAGATTACTCAATGCTCACTACAAGTCCTATCAACTGCTCCATTCCTTTAGGGAAGTTGTACTATAAATTTGCTGTCTTCACGATTGAATACCTTTTCATAGTTATGCGACCCACTCACCCTATCTTCAGCATCCATCTGCAGCACTACGTTTCAAAAGCTTGACTTCTCTTGTTGTACTGTATTGTTTACCGTCCACATGTCACTTCCAAACAAGGCTACACTTTGTTATGTGAATCAATACTTATTAGTTTTTGTAATTAGTTTTTGCCCTGGACTCGAAAAATAAAAAAAATATCGTTGGAAAGGAATTCCTAATAGTAAAATTTATATTTGATGTTAAGAAATGTATCTTTTCCGGATATTCTTTTCTTCCTATCACCGCCTGCATTTTATATGCTCTCTAATTTGCACCTCGTCAGTTGATGTGATTCTCAAACAGAAAAATTCATGTTCTATTTTTCAGTATCTCATTTCTAATCTAATGCCATCAGCATCTATTGGCTTAATTCGACTGCGTTCCACTATCTTCGCTTTATTTCAGTTGATATTCATCTTATAATGCCTTTTCAAGGTGAAAGAGGAAGTTGTTTCAGCACGGGGTACAACTGGTCTATTTTAGAAAGGTAAAGATCGGCAGACTGCGTCGTCGGAGCCAAGAGGTGATTACATAACAATTGTAGATTTGACGTTTAGGACATAGTTTCAAACAGGTGTGTGGAAGGAAATACACCACTGCAAGACAGTTTTCGCAACCTGAACCGACTCTCATCCGTCACGGTCAGCAGACACCACATGGTTTTCGCATGCACGCCCATTGTTATCTACACATAAGGAGTCAGTAAGGGGGAGACAGGGAAGGAGGGGGGAGGCACGGATTCGATGTCAGTAACACTGCCTGACAAGCGACCTCTGATGACGATTTTTCTTCACTTAAGTGACACAATTTTTTTTTGAGCTGTGTAACGATTTTAAAGGAAAATCTGACTATACAATTAGATTCGGTGGTTGCCCTCTATAGAAGTGCGAATAATTCTCTTCTGTATAATTTTTATAATGACGCTCCTTTCGAAACAGTTCATTTTCAGTGAGTTACTAACTCATTAAGAAACTGTGTGACCAAAAATAAACGTTGCAACTCCAAAAAACATTGACATGACCTCTAATAACTATAGCATTACTACTATGGTAACATTTATTTTGAAAGCACTCAAAACTGGTCGCACTGAACGGGTTGAAGCTCATTAAAAAACGAAGTCACCCAAAATATACTTTTAAAGGCCGTAACACAGTTACATGGTTAACCAGTTCATGTATATGTTACGAAGTTGACGTAGAAAGGTAGGAGTGAGGATGAGATCATTAGAGACGGAGCAAAGATTCAGAAATGTGGAAAGATGGGCAGCAAATCGGTCGAGACCTTTTGAAAGGAACATTTCAGCGCTTGCTTTAACGAATTTACGGAAACTAATGAGAACTTAATCCTTGTCAATCTTTTTGCTTCCATTTTGTTGGAATGAAAGAACCCCGCGGTTAAAAGGGAAAAGACGCACCACGAAGAATTATCCGCATGGGACGGAATCGGTAGATGTGATGTAGTGTATGTACGGGCAAACAAATGATTACGGTTTCAGAAAAGTTGGATGATATTTTGAAGGGGCAGTGCCACACAAACTGAGCAAGTCAGTAACGCGTTAGTCCAGCTGTGCTGTAAGAGTGCCACGGATGACAAATACAGGGGTCCTGCTTCAAACTGAAATACCATCATAAAGACCATCATTCTTGGTCGTTCGGCCTTCAGGTTGTGATCTCTCCGTAGTGCGGTTCTTCTCCAGACACATCTTATGAAAGCAATTACTAAACTGAGCACTGAATGATAGAAGTGTTGGATGTCCTGCACAGAGATACCTTGGAAATGCTTTCCAGTTGGTGTATTGATCTTCAAAATCTCGAGAGGATTGGAGGGGCCTACCCATAGTGCTCCAAACGTTCTCGATTCGCCAGAGAGATCAGGCGAAACTGCTGTACAAGCTAGGTTTTTGTAAGCACGGAGACAGTTCTAGAAAGATCTGCTAATGATATTTTCATGAATATTAATAAATGGTTTAAAGCCAACTCACTGACATTAAACTTCGAAAAGACTCACTATATGCAATTGAGAACCTGTAAGAGGTTCCCACTCAACATATGCATAAAGTATGAAGAAGAGCAGATAGAAGAGGTTGACAGTCGGAAATTCCTGGGATTACAACTTTATAATAAATTCAGTTGGGAGGAGCACACCACAGAACTGCAGATACGCCTTAACAAATCTGTATTTGCAATTCGAGTGTTAGCGGGCATAGGCGACATAAAAATGAAAAAGCTTGTATACTTTGGCTACTTTCATTCCAGAATGTCATATGGTATAATATTTTGGGGTAACTCTTCAAGTCAAACAAAAGTTTTCAGAGTCCAAAAGCGTGTAATACGTATTATTTGTGGAGTAAATTCACGGACGTGCTGTAAGAACCTCTTCAAAGAACTGGGTATACTAACTTCTGCCTCTCAGTATATTTACTTCTTAATGGAATTTGTCCTAAATAACATGTCTCTTTTTACAACAAACAGCTCAGTTCATACATACGATACCAGGAACAAAAATGATCTGCACGAGGACTTAAAAGCACTTACTTTAGTTCAAAAATGGGTCCACTACTAAGGAACACTCATCTTCAATAATTTGCCAGCAAACATAAAAAATTTAGTTACCAATAAAGATCAGTTTAAAAGGAGCCTGAAAGACTTACTAGTGGCCAGCTCCTTCTACTCCATTGACGAATTTTTAATAGAAGCAAATGATGTATTGTATGTACTCATACTATTAATATTGTTATTTCAGCTTTTTTTTTTTTAAAAAAATTGAGATGTTCCACATCCATGAGGATCTCCTCAGCATGGATCTACGGAACGAAAAACTAATCTAATCTAATCTAAAGGCAGCACCAACTCTCGCCGTGTGCAGGCGGACATTATATTGCAGATACGTAAGTCCAGGATGGCTTGGCATGAAGGACCACAAACTGGGAAGTAGAATATCGTAGCCGTGTCACTGTGTTGTAAGGGTGCCACGGATGACAAATGCAGGCGTCCTGCTACGAACTGAAATGCCACCATAGAGACCACCATTCTTGGTTGTTGGGCCTTCAGGTTGTGATCACTCCGTTCTGCGGGTCTTCTCCAGACACATCTTTGGCATGGAATCTCATCGACGGGAGCAGAATTATCTCCAGTGATGAGTCCCGCTTCTAATTGACGTGCATATAAAAGCTACAACGAGGTACAAGTTACAAATTAAAAAGCAGCTGCGTATTTCAAAATAAAGACAACACAAACTCGACACTGTTGAAGATATATATGTATTATGCTAAATAAAGATTCACGAGAACTTGAAACGTGTCTTGGCACAAATGAAAGTGAATAAAAAGTTGCTGATAGTTATATTTCTTCTTGCCTACCATGCATTAGGAAGCGAAAATCATGTTCCTTGACACCTCATGGAAGACAGCTCTCCACATTTTGGGAGCAATCAAATTTATGATTCGAAAGAACTTGTTTTGTCACCTCGCAACATTTTTAAATTGTGTGTCCTGTTTCGCGTGACATTTAACTTCTAAATGTCACATTCCATTTCTTTAAACTTCTCTTCTGTAAATTCTGCACATAAAGGACCCCAAAACGGGAGAAAAATACATAAGAACATAAATGAAGTGAATTTCGTGAGGTAGCAAATACGCACATGAATCATACGTCCTATAGATCCAGTCAGTCTACAGTTTTGAAAAAATGAGATCCATGACTAATCCCATCTCAAGCGATCCTCCCTTCTATGGCTTCACATCAATTCTGTTAATATAGGCCTCTTCCATTTCTATATTATAGTTATTACACGGTCCAGTCGCGTTAATGTGACCAAGCCAGCGCTCAACGTCAATGTCCAACTACCATTCACGGACCGCTTTTGGCAGCACTAATCGCGGAGAGAACACAAAGCAAGCCAGGGGATGCAAAAAACAGTGCAGGCGTTGCCGTAATGCGGAAACGGAGCGATTCCTCTCACGTCCAAAAAGTGACCAATGACTTTCGAACCAAGCGTGGAAGCTTCCCAAACGGCTAAGTCTGTAAACTGTTCGCTTGCCAAAGTGGTTGAAATATACCGTGCATGGGAAAATAGCGCTATTCAAAAACAACGCCGAGGCAACTGTGGTGAATGACAGCTGTGGAGATGCGTACGGGTGAACTGACGTGCTACTATTGAGCAACTGACAGTGCGGATGAGACAAAGGGCTACCAACAGTCTCTCCTCAACGAACGTTCAGCTAATATTGCCGAATATCGGTCCCCGCAGCAGGCGCCTGACTCATGCACGCTTGCTGAATGCTTTTCGCTGGCAACGGGAACTATAATTAGCACGCCAGTAACGCAATTGGACGTCCACGGACTGGCGACAGTTGGTTTTTTGCGTATTTCACGATTTATGCTCCATCGGCCAGAAGTCCGTTGAGGTGTACGGTGTGGAAAGTCTGATAGTATACACCCTGCAACAATCGTCGGAAGGGTCCAGACTGGAGGCATTTACAGGGTGATCTCGTCATTCTGGAAGGCACAATGGATCAACAAAAGAACGCTCTATACTTGGGGACCATGGCCACCGCTATATGCCGTTCACTTTTCCTCGGCACTATGATGTCTACCAGCTGGACAATGCAACGTGCCACACAGTTTTCAGTGTGCATGCCTTGTATATAGAGCACCAGGATGAGTTAAGCGTACTCCCCCTGGCCACTAAATTCTCCAGTCGAGAAGCTATGGAAGCACATCAGTTGAGGTGTTCGCTCCATGAATCTTCAACCCGAAATCTAGCGCAGCTGGCCGGTACAGTTGGCATGGCTCCGCATCCCTGTCGGTATCTACAAGAACGCTAGTGACACTTTTCCTGCACGTGTTCCGAGCTGTAAAAGATCCAGGCCTTCGGAAAGTGGCCACATTAATGTGACTGGACACTGCATAAAAAGTATCCATTATCAGCCTTTGCTAAAGGCGAAAGTACACTCTTGGAAATGGAAAAAAGAACACATTGACACCGGTGGGTCAGACCCACCATACTTGCTCAGGACACTGCGAGAGGGCTGTACAAGCAATGATCACACGCACGGCACAGCCGACACACCAGGAACCGCGGTGTTGGCCGTCGAATGGCGCTAGCTGCGCAGAATTTGTGCACCGCCGCCGTCAGTGTCAGCCAGTTTGCCGTGGCATACGGAGCTCCATCGCAGTCTTTAACACTGGTAGCATGCCACGACAGCGTGGACGTGAACCGTATGTGCAGTTGACGGACTTTGAGCGAGGGCGTATAGTGGGCATGCGGGAGGCCGGGTGGACGTACCGCCGAATTGCTCAACACGTGGGGCGTGAGGTCTCCACAGTACATCGATGTTGTCGCCAGTGGTCGGCGGAAGGTGCACGTGCCCGTCGACCTGGGACCGGACCGCAGCGACGCACGGATGCACGCCAAGACCGTAGGATCCTACGCAGTGCCGTAGGGGACCGCACCGCCACCTCCCAGCAAATTAGGGACACTGGGTTATCGGCGAGGACCATTCGCAACCGTCTCCATGAAGCTGGGCTACGGTCCCGCACACCGTTAGGCCGTCTTCCGCTCACGCTCCAACATCGTGCAGCCCGCCTCCAGTGGTGTCGCGACAGGCGTGAATGGAGGGACGAATGGAGACGTGTCGTCTTCAGCGATGAGAGTCGCTTCTGCCTTGGTGCCAATGATGGTTGTATGCGTGTTTGGCGCCGTGCAGGTGAGCGCCACAATCAGGACTGCATACGACCGAAGCACACAGGGCCAACACCCGGCATCATGGTGTGGGGAGCGATCTCCTACACTGGCCGTACACCACTGGTGATCGTCGAGGGGACACTGAATAGTGCACGGTACATCCAAACCGTCACCGAACCCATCGTTCTACCATTCCTAGACCGGCAAGGGAACGTGCTGTTCCAACAGGACAATGCACGTCCGCATGTATCCCGTGCCACCCAACGTGCTCTAGAAGGTGTAAGTCAACTACCCTGGCCAGCAAGATCTCCGGATCTGTCCCCCATTGAGCATGTTTGGGACTGGATGAAGCGTCGTCTCACGCGGTCTGCACGTCCAGCACGAACGCTGGTCCAGCTGAGGCGCCAGGTGGAAATGGCTTGGCAAGCCGTTCCACAGGACTACATCCAGCATCTCTACGATCGTCTCCATGGGAGAATAGCAGCCTGCATTGCTGCGAAAGGTGGATATACACTGTACTAGTGGCGACATTGTGCATGCTCTGTTGCCTGTGTCTATGTGCCTGTGGTTCTGTCAGTGTGATCATGTGATGTATCTGACCCCAGGAATGTGTCAATAAAGTTTCCCCTTCCTGGGACAATGAATTCACGGTGTTCTTATTTCAATTTCCAGGAGTGTCTTTTCTACTGGAGGCAGTGTCGTCCATGCATATAAATAATTGTCTTGTTACCTGGTACGTAAGTAACATTTGCCGTCGGTGAATGGCTGTGTCACTGCGCGGGATTAGCCGAGCGGTCTGAGGCGCTGCAGTCATGGACTGTGCAGCTGGTCCCAGCGGAGGCTCGAGTCCTCCCTCGGGCATTGGTGTGTGTGTTTGTCCTTAGGATAATTTAGGTTAAGTAGTGTGTAAGCTTAGGGACTGATGACCTTAGGAGTTAAGTCCCATAAGATTTCACACACATTTGAACATTTTTTTTGAATGACCGTGTCGGTTCTTGATGTAAAGATCTTGTCACCAACACGAGCACCTAGAAGAGAGAAACGTTGATTTCCAGACTGTCCATCCTTGACAACCTGGAATAATGGATGCCCAATGCATTCACAGACCAGGCAGCAGGACCAGGCAACAAGAGATTCCCAAACATTGGGAAGCTTATTAGGACAACATATCTACAAGAATGGCAGCTCAACACCAAGTTCCATGAGGGGAAAATGAAGCGACAGGAGTTGAGAGTTTCAAAAAATGTTCAAATGTGTGTGAAATCTTATGGGACTTAACTGCTAAGGTCATCAGTCCCTAAGCTTACACACTACTTAACCTAAATTATCCTAAGGACAAACACACACACCCATGCGCGAGGGAGGACTCGAACATCCGCCGGGACCAGCCGTACAGTCCATGACTGTAGCGCCTTAGACCGTGTGGCTAATCCTGCGCGGCAGTTCAGAGTTTCATACCAAATAAATGAGAGACGAAACAGGTCCCCCATCGTACCGAAAACGCTCAGTACAGTCTTGCAGAAGCAGCGAATACAGCATAACAGATTTGCAGGAACAAAATCTCAAAGATGTTCTACAAAAGCTCTAAATTTATAGCAGACTTAAGTATTTTGGTTCGGTGGACATTAGTCCGTGGTTCAAGACAAATTTGTCTTTCTGTCATTTCTTTTTCTAGTGCTTTAGGCATCGTCAGAAGATATAAAGACTCAAGACAGCAGTTGCATATTAAAACAGGCTCAGCAAGTGGAACTGTTTATACAGAGGTATATATCTGCCCCTACCGACTCGTTTTATGCAACACCCAACACGTTCGTACAGACAGGTGACGACTATGTAATTGATATTAAGTTCCCTCTCAGAGCTTTGGGCACCTGTTTACAAACGGAACCATACTGCAAAGAATACAAGTGAGGACTGGATGTGAAGTACACTGTTTTTTGGGCGAAGATGTACCTTATTTCTGCCATACTTTGCATAATTAGCGGTAGTCATACTAGGTTTGGATGTCTCTGTAACTTTCTTCCATTTATAGTACCTAACCTTTCGTAAATGGTTCAGAAACCCTGAGTTATAAAGTGTGTTTCAGCAGCAGAAACAATGAAATGATGGCAATTGAATCTCAATGTAGACAAGTGTAATGTGCTGCGAATGCATAGAAAGAAAGATCCCTTATAATTTAGCTACAATATAGCAGGTCAGCAACTGGAATCTGTTAATTTCATAAATTATCTGGGAGTACGCATTAGTAGTGATTTAAAATGGAATGGTCATATAAAGTTGATCGTCAGTAAAGCAGATGCCAGACTGAGATTCATTGGAAGAATCCTAAGGAAATGCAATCCGAAAACAAAGGAAGTAGGTTACAGTACGCTTGTTCGCCCACTGCTTGAATGCTGCTCAGCAGTGTGGGATCCGTACCAGATGGGATTGATAGAAGAGATAGAGAAGATCCAACGCAGAGCAGCGCGCTTCGTTACAGGATCATTTAGTAATCGCGATAGCGTTACGGAGATGATAGATAAACTCCAGTGGAAGACTCTGCAGGAGAGACGCTCAGTAGCTCGGTACGGGCTTTTGTTGAAGTTTCGAAAACACACCTTCACCGAGGAGTCAAGCAGTATATTGCTCCCTCCTACGTATATCTCGCGAAGAGACCATGAGGATAAAATCAGAGAGATTAGAGCCCACACAGAGGCATACCGACAATCCTCCTTTCCACGAACAATACGAGACTGGAATAGAAGAAGGGAGAACCGATAGAGGTACTCAAGGTACCCTCCGCCACACACCGTCGGGTGGCTTGCGGAGTATGGATGTAGATGTAGATGAAGATGTAGAAATTAACAGGAAGTATCAAACGGGGAAGCACGCAAGTATCAACTTTCCAGTATATAACGTAATGAAAAGATTGCTATAAGACTCGCCACTTTAATGTGATAGGTTCATAAGCAAAGTTTGTACAATAGTTCTAAGATGTCTTTGTATACATTACCTGTTATTCTGAGACATTTTAACAACGTGCTCCGTATCTCCAGAGCGAATTAGTTAATAGCATTGTTTGTCGCGTAGAGCTGTATGAAACGATATCGGTAGGGGGAGCTGAATGACGCTGTACATTAGTTTTTCGGTTAAGTTGCATACCGGAAAATTGTTACTTCCATACTTCTCAATTTGATGTCGCCCGTTACCTTGACACGAATGGAGGAAAGAAATACAGTAGAAGAAAAATGGATAGCTCTGAAGGATGAAGTAGTGAAGGCAGCAGAGGATCAAGTAGTTGAAAAGACGAAGGCTAGTAGAAATCCTTGGGTAACAGAAGGAATTTAACTGATGAAAGGAGAAAATATAAAAATGCAGTAAATGAAGCAGGCAAAAAGGAATACAAACGTCTCAAAAATGAGATCGACAGGAAGTGCAAAATGGCTAAGCAGGGATGGCTAGAGGACAAATGTAAGAATGTAGAGACGTATCTCACTAGGGGTAAGATAGATACTGCCTACAGGAAAATTAAAGAGACCTTTGGAAAAAAGAGAACCACTTGTATGAATATCGAGAGCTCAGATAGAAACCCAGTTCTAAGCAAGAAAGGGAAAGAGGAAAGGTGGAAGGAGTATATAGAGGGTCTATACAATGGCGATGTACATGAGAACAATATTATGGAAATGGAACAGGATGTAGACGAAGATGGAATGGGAGATAGGATACTGCGTGAAGAGTTTGACAGAGCACTGAAAGACCTGAGTCGATACAAGACACCGGGAGTAGATAACATTCCATTAGAACTACTGACGGCCTTGGGAGAGCCAGTCCTGACAAAACTCTACCATCTGGTGAGCAAGATGTATGAGACAGGCGAAATACCCTCAGACTTCAAGAAGAATATAATAATTCCAATCCCAAAGAAAGCAGGTGTTGACAGATGTGAAAATCACCGAACTATCGGTTTAATGAGTCACAGTTGCAAAATAATAACATGAGTTCTTTACAGACGAATGGAAAAACTGGTAGAAACCGACCTCGGTGAAGATCAGTTTGGATTCCGTAGAAATGTTGGAACACGTGAGGCAATACTGACCTTACGACTTATCTTAGAAGAAAGATTAAGGAAAGGCAAACCTTTTTCTAACTTCCAAATTATGATAATATTGACTTCAGATTTTGACAGATTGTTCCTTTACACAACAGAAGGTTATGTACGTAATATGAAGTTCCTCAGGGTATTTCTAGATCAGTTATTAATTTTTATAGTATCAGAGAATGTAACTACTCTGTAAGTGTCTTTCCTTTACTTTCACACGCTACAGTCTGCATGACACAGCTCGTCCGTTGCAGATCGTGTAAGATTCTAACTGCTTACACTGGAGACCACATACATTCAAACAAGAAAGCTTTAACAGACAAATTGGCGATCGCGCCCTAGCTGCGACGCCTCACACCGTATTTATCTGTTCGCATTATCAAATGGGCAATTAGGATGGGTTTCCCTATTGAATTCCCGACTCTTTTCCATTACTTGCTGTAGCGTAAAAAGTTTCCGAAAACTGATCGTCCGTATATAAAACTTTACCTTTCTGCGGGTATTAATGGGGGTAGGACGTCAAATTGGCCGACTTGGAGCAGGAGAGGTGCCGCAGGACATTTTAATATCCACTGTCTATACTTTTACAAATAAATTCATAAAACTTTAACAGCATGTCCAGGAAGGATTCAGGATTCATACTCATAGCAGTGGAAGCTCAAAAAGGTAACAAAACACTTTTTTTTTTACATGTGAAATTTCATCATTTTTTCACTTACTACTGGCTGCATTTGTTGCTATAGGTACACTTTTATCCTAAGTAAGAGAGGTTCTTCGATGACTTTTGCACAGCATACAAACCATAGTTAGAGGTGTATGAAACTCTAGAAGTTATTTAATTTAGGAAAAAATGAATGAACTGTTACATTTTAAACTTCAAGTTTAGAAAAAATTTAAGTTTTATACTTATCTCATTTTTTCCCATAGTTTTTTTAATAGATCTGGAAAATTCTAGAGTTTCGTACACCTGTAACTACTGTTTGTATGCTATGAAAAATTCATCGAAGAATGTTTCTTACTTAGGAAGAAAAGTGTACCTATAGCAACAAATGCAGCCAGTAATAAGTGAAAAAATGATGAAATTTGTGATGTAAAAAAAAGGTATTTTGCTACGTTTTTGAACTTCCATTGCAATGAGTGTGAGTCCTCAATCCTTCCTGGTCATGGTGACAAAGTTTTATGAATTTATGATTCTTGAGTTTCTTCCGGCGTATTTGACAATCAAAATACGTATCCGAGCAAGTCGGCGGTCGCTGAACATTGTTTGTCGAAAAATCACGCTATGGAGTATGAACGCACGAGGATTCTGATACAGACGTCGGGTACTGGGACAGCGTTGTTAGAGAGGCCATCTAAATTCGCACCAATGACGACCTCATAAACCGTGACTGTGGCTATAATCTTAGCAAGGCTTGGGAACCAGCGATTGGGTTAATCAAGAGTAAATCGAGCAAACGTATAGTTGTGGCGACCACGGCGGACAGAGCCATCGCGACGTCATCTCAGACGCCGTCGCAATCTGTTCCACCGCACGACCGTATCGTGGGGCGCGGACAGCAGGGGGAGCGCGCCGCTGGCGGAGGGTATTTAAATCGGCCGCCAACGCGACCGAACCCAGTTCCCTCTGAGCAGCCATAGCGTACGGATCTCCATGCCGGCACGTTCACAGGAGCTCAGTCCGTCAGTTCACCTGATGATGGTGACATGTATGATCGGCGAAATATTGTGCCCGTTGGAAAACTGTAGACCGGCAGTACACCCGTGGTTATTTTGATTTTACGAATTTGTTTGTGAAAGTATAGGCAGTAGAAATTAAAATGTCCTGGGGCGACTCTTCTGCTCAAAGTCGGCCCGTTTGACGTCTTACCCCTCTTGACAAATAAATGATGCCCACTTTCCCTTCTGGAGGTATATTTGAGAGATCAGATGGATAACAGTGACCTCTTTCCTGGAGGGTGACATTAATATTTGCATGACTCCTTACGCCAAATACTCGGCTCCGTAACAGCTTCAATGAAGGAGGGGGAGTTGAACGGCGCTTCCCTTTCTTTCTTCCTCCCTTTTTCGTGCCGGCTCTCTCGACGTCAAACCAAACAATCCGGGCGGGCAGCGATGGAGCGGCCCCGCAGGTTGGTCACGTGCCGTGCCGGCGGCCGGCGCGCTGTTTGCATTTCGTGGCGGCGCAGGGGCGGCCGCTCCCCAGGGCTTCTTGCGCGGTCCGCCGCTGGCCCGCTTAAAGCCGACCCCTCGGTGCAGCCCGCCGTGCGCTCACCTGACGCGGGACGCTAAACCCACAGGGGAGCCCGCAGTCGGGGCGGCAGCTGTGATTACGGTTAACATTCTGGGAAACTTATTTCAATAGGAACACTAATGTACCGTAATTGGCTTCATCTGAAACCTGATGTAAATGGCTTTCCCTGTTAGTTAATTTTGTACAGAAAACTAATTATGTTTTATTCTTGTACCCTTTCTTCGACAGATAACAGTGCATACAAGAGCATTTAATTATTCAAAAACTTTTGTTTATTGCAACGCAGATCTTCCAGAAAATCAACACACAATTATATGCAGTGGTTTGGATTAAGAAATTTCGTTCCTGATAAAATAATCATTGTCGAATAATCGGGCAGTATGGAGTACAGTAATTTTTCATCCGTAGAGCGGTTTAGCAAAACAAGAGGATCATGACGAACTTCAAAATGACCCCGTGGTGCTATGTAACGAATCCAGTACGTCTCAAAACATCGTGTGACCCACGGCGCAGAAATGTTGTTATCGTAATTTGAAACAATTTTTGGAGGTAAATTTTCAAAATATGCTATAACTATTGAAATGTATGCTGATGTTTACAGCTGTGGAATTAAATAAGTAAAAGAGTAGTAGGTCGTTATACAGGGTGGTCCAATAATCGTGACCGGGCCAAATATCTCACGAAATAAGCGCCAAACGAAAAAACTACAAAGAACGAAACTTGTCTAGGTTGAAGTAGGAAACCAGACGGCGCTATGGTCGGCTCGCTAGATGGCGCTGCCATAGGTCAAACGGATATCATCTGCGATTTTAAAATAGGAACCCCCATTTTTTTATTACGTATTAGTGTAGTACGTAAAGAAATATAAATGTTTTAGTTGGACCACTTTTTCGCTTTGTGATAGATGGCGCTGTAATAGTCACAATCATATGGCTCACAATTTTAGACGAACAGTTGGTAACAGGTAGGTTTTTTAAATTAAAATACAGAAAGTAGATACGTTTGAACATTATATTTCGGTTGTTCCAATATGATACATGTACCTTCGTGAACTAATCATTTCAGAGAACGCATCCTGTTACAGCGTGATTACATGTAAATAACACATTAATGCAACATATGCTCAAAATTATGTCCGTCAACCTCAATACATTTGGCAATACGTGTAACGACATTCCTCTCAACAGCGAGTAGTTCACCATCCGTAATGTTCGCACATGGATTGATAATGCGCTGACGCATGTTGTCAGGCGTTGTCTGTGGATCACGATAGCGAATATCCTTCAACTTTCCCCACAAAAAGAAATCCGGGGACGTCAGATCCGGTGGACGTGCGGGCCATGATACGGTGCTTCGACGACCAATCCACCTATCATGAAATATGCTATTCAGTACTGCTTCAACCACACGCAAGCTATGTGCCGGACATCCATCATGTTGGAAGTACATCGCCATTCTGTTGCAGTGAAACATCTTGTAGTAACATCGGTAGAACATCACCATAAATTCCACCATTTAGGGTGAGATCGATAAAATGGGGGCCAATTATCCTTCCTCCCATAATGCCGCACCGTAAGTTAACCCGCCAAGGTCGCTGATGTTCCACTTGTCGCAGCCATCGTAGATTTTCTGTTTCCCAATAGTGCATATTATGCTGATTTACGTTACCGCTGTTGGTGAATGACGCTTCGTCGCTAAATAGAACGAGTGCAAAAAATCTGTCATCGTCCCGTAATTTCTCTTGTGCCCAGTGGTAGAACTGTACACGACGTTCGCCGGCCGCGGTGGTCTAGCGGTTCTAGGCGCTCAATTCGAAACCGCGCGACTGCTACGGACGCAGGTTCGAATCCTGCCTCGGGCATGGATGTGTGTGATGTCCTTAGGTTAGTTAGGTTTAAGTAGTTCTAAGTTCTAGGGGATTGATGACCACAAATGTTAAGTCCCATAGTGCTCAGAGCCATTTGAACCATTTTTCTTTTTGTACACGACGTTCAAAGTCGTCGCCATGTAATTCCTGGTGCATAGAAATATGGTACGGGTGCAATCGATATTGATGTAGCATTCTCAACACCGACGTTTTTGAGATTCCCGATTCTTGCGCAATTTGTCTGCTACTCATGTGCGGATTACCCGCGACAGCAGCTAAAACACCTATTTGGGCATCTTCATTTGTTGCAGTTCGTGATTGACGTTTCACACGTGGGTGAACGCTTCCTGTTTCCTTAAGTAACGTAACTATCCGGCGAAAGGTCCGAACACTTGGATGATGTCGTCCAGGAATCCGAGCAGCATACATAGCACACGCCCATTCGGCATTTTGATCACAATAGCCATACATCAACACGATATCGACCCTTTTCCGCAAATGGTAAACGGTCCATTTTAACACGGGTAATGTATCATGCAGCAAATACCGTTCGCGCTGGCTGAATGTTACGTGTTACCCCGTACTTGTACGTTTGTGACTATTGCAGCGCCATCTATCACAAAGCGAAGAAAGTGGTCCAAGTAAAACATTCATATTTCTTTACGTACTACACGAACATGTAATAAAAATTGTGGGTTCCTATTTAAAAAACGCAGTTGATATCCGTTTGACCTCTGGCAGCGCCATCTAGCGGGTCAACCATAGCGCCATCTGGTTTGGCCCGGTCACTATTAATGGACCACCCTGTATAAAAAAACTTCGGCTACTGTCGAATAATCGGGCGGTATGGAATACAGTAATTTTTCATCCTTCGAGTGGGGTACCGAAACAAGACAATCATGACATACTTCAAAATGCCCCTGTGGTGATATGTAACGAGTCCAGTACATTTGAAAACATCGTGTGACCCACGGCGCAGAAACGTTGTTTTCGTAGTTTGAAACAATTTTTGGAGGTAAATTTTCAAAATATGCTATAATTATTGAAAATGTATGCTAATGTTTACAGCTATGAAATTAATTAACTACTCCCTTATATATGGCTCGAGGTTTGGCTACGCATACAGCTGGTACTGTTTTTATGATCTGAGGACCTGGATGGCATGTCGGGCAATTGGTGTTACATAAAGGTGACTTTGACTGTGCAGGTTCTGAGAACGAAGATTATATTAATGACTTATGCAAATCGATTAATGTAAAACGAAACACATCTACCCAACAAACAAATACATTTTTCGTAATTTTGCTTTTGAGTTAAACGTAGCGCATTTGTTACGGCATCAAATTTTTTCCGTTACTGATAACTAATTACTTTATGATCTTATACTAAGAGCGATTTCAGAACTGCTTTTCATGTACAAAAAAAATGTTTTCTCACGCCGAGGCAACTGTGGTGAACCACGAGCCATAGATTACAGGCG
The DNA here is from genome assembly GCF_021461385.2 of Schistocerca piceifrons. Taxonomy (NCBI): domain Eukaryota; kingdom Metazoa; phylum Arthropoda; class Insecta; order Orthoptera; family Acrididae; genus Schistocerca; species Schistocerca piceifrons. The sequence continues at coordinate 140,121,079 of NC_060144.1, forward strand.
TAAATGACGGCTGCGGAGATGTGTACGCGCAAACAGACGCGCACCTGTTGAGCAACTGACCGCCCAGACAACCAAAAGCGCGACCAGGTCTCCTCAGCGACCACTCTGGAAGTGTTGCTGCATTTGGACCTCCGCAGCAGGTGCCTGGTTCGCGGCTCCCTGTTCATTGACAACGATGGTTGCAGTTTGCACACCAGTACCGCAGTTCGAGATCCACTGAGTGGCAACAGGTAGCTTTTTCTGATGTATCATATTTTATACTCCAATGGGCAGATGGTCTTTGGAGTGTAATGCGTGGAACGTCTGAAAGCCTACAACCTGGAAGTATCATCGGAAGGGTCCATCCCAGAGGCATGGGTAATCTCATCATTCTGACTGGCATTCTGGTTGGCACTGTGTATCAACACAAGTTCGTGTCTATCCTTAGGAACTGTGTCGACGCCTACATGCAATTTGTTTTTCCTCGGCACGATGGCATCACTAGCAGGAAAATGCACCGTGCCACACAGATCGCAGTCTATTTACATGGTTTGAAGAGCGCCAGGATGGGTTTACCGTTCCTCCCTGGCCACTGAAGTCCTCGGCTTTTAATCCAATCGAGAATCTGTGGCATTACCTCTGTCGAGCTGTTTTGCGCCATGGTACGTATTGCAACCAGCCATGGCACTTGAATGAGAGTGCCTTCACATTCATGTCGGTCCGTTTCAGAACCTTTCTGGCTCTCTCCCTGCACGTCTTGCAGAGGTCCGTGCTGTAAATTGTTGTTATTGAGGCTTTTGACAGGTGGTCATACTAATGTGACTAGACAGGGTAGAAGCATATGATGTCATCTGCACAAACAAGAGATAACATGGTGAAATCAGAGGAGCAAAAAGTTCAGGTACCTACATCTACATCAATAGTCTACAAGCCACGTTAAAGTGCGTGGCGTCGGCCACTTTTTATACCACTAGCACTTATCCTCTTCCCTATAACGGTAATGAATGGTCCGTTCGAAGACTGATTGTTGGTAAGCTTCCATTTAGGCTCAAATGACTCATAATTACCTTCATGCACTTTATGGGAGATGTACTGAGGTAGGAGCAATACATCGGTCGACTTATCTACAAATTAACGCTTTCTGACTTTTAAAGGTACACGACAGCATGACGTATGTCTCTTTTGTAGCGTCTGTTACTGGAATTGTCTTGCCCATGACGCTTTCGTGCTTACTAAGTGAACCTGCGCTCCTTCGGATCTTCTCTACTCCCTCTAACAATCTTGTCCGGATATATCCCACACTGGCGAGCAATATTCAACTATTGATCGGACGACAATTTTTAAGCTCCTTCTTCTTTGTTAACCTAGACCTCCTGAGGATTTTTCTTACGTATGTCAGTCTGGCATCTGGCTTAGCTGCAGTTTGTGCCCTTTCCCATTTAAATCTCTCCGTGCTCGTTCTCACTGATGTTCATTTTGTATGACTACTTGAACTAATCATTCAACAATCGTGTGCTCATAAAACAACTCGTCTTTCTGGCTATTTATACACATTATGTTACATTTGTTTGCGCTCAGGATCAACTACCAATCCCTGCACCAAGTATTAATCATCTGGAGGCCTACCAGCCTTTTTCTATAAGTTCACAGCATTGTGACTTTGTATGTAACAGTACCCTCCGCGAAAAGCGTCATGGAACTTCCGACATTATCCGCTAGGTAATTTATGTATGACATGTCATCACACCCGATTTGGTAACTAAGTGGTCAGCGCTGACGTCTGCTAACCGAAGGGGACCGGGTTCGATTCACGGCCTGGTCCGACATTTTCTCCGGTCCGGGCCTGGATGTTATGTTATCCTTAAGTTCATATCGTCATGAATGAGATTACACTGTGGAGATGGCTATATGTGCACGTCCCGAAATCCAATGAATTACAAAAGAGAGAGAGAGTTGTCAGACACATTTTCTCTGATGTTTCGGTAGATATTTGCAACTTCGTTTTTGCAGCGTGTAGCCGGAAGCACCCCATACAAGTACTGCTTATCACGTCTTTCATGCAACAGTGAGTTTCAACGGAAGTCATCAGATGATTTCCCTTTACACACAAAATCGCTTTTAAAGTGGAATTTTAACTGCCCACAATAGAACGGCCCCAAATTAGTTTCGTGCTGTATTGGTTTTATCGACAGATATTAATGGGGACAGTAAAATACGATGGATATTCAGTACTCTAGTAGTGACTGAGCAGCACTGCTGCAGTCTACGGTGGTAGCAGTCAATGCGTGTCAGGGAAGTAACGCCACTGCTGCACTCTTGTTTTACTCACCTGTTGATACGTACTGATGAAACGAAAATCGCACTAGACTAATTTGGGACCGCTTTATCGAATGGCACTCCTTAAAAATTATTTTGTTTGCAACGTGACACAAACCGCCGCTTCCCGTCGTCTCTGGGAGTGCATGAAAGACCTGGTGAGTGTTAGTTGTTTCGACTGTCTTCATCTACTCATAGTAAAAACTGAATTGCAAATATGTCTAGAAACACCTGAGAAAATGCACCTGACGACTCGTTGGAGGGACACCCTGTATATTGCGAAAGGTCTCGTAACACTTCCTTCGGGGTGTCCGAAGATACTTTCACGTCCTACAGGACTCTCCGTTAAGAATGACATGCTTTTCTGTTTGCTAGGAACTCCTCAGTCGAATTATAAAGCTGCTCAGATATTCCGCACGCTTCGTTTGGTTCGTTAGATAACAGGGCGGAACTGTATCGAACACGTTCTGGAAGTCAAGGGACATGTCATTAAAGTGGACACCAATATCTACTGTCTTCTAGGTCTCGTGTAGGATCAGAGAGAGCTGGGATTCGCACTGAAGTTGTTTGCGAAATCCGTGATGATCCCTGCAGATGATGGAGCGGTTAGCTGTTTGTGGCACAACGTGGTAGTAAGATGCAGTCGACACTGTGCACCCACTTCTCTACTTCGTAAACGATTGACAACGTAACTGCTTTGTTGATTACCAGCGTGAAGATTAAGGTGGTGAAGTGCAGCGAAACTTTGGTGATGTGGAGGCGTGATCCTTCATGTGGAACATTGGTCTTTGTGCTTTAGTGAGAAGTGTACGTTTCGATACTCGGTACAGAATCTGTTTGTTTCAAATTCAATTGAGTGTTAGAACACGTAATTTCGTTTCAGTCCCTATCAGTGAAACTTTGTCATTGTCACCTGAACTTGCCATTATTTTATTGGAAGAATGGTATTGAAAACGGTGAAAGAACTGTATGTATTCATTCCGAGACGACATTTTTGTCCACTACCTTTATATTACTAAAGGGATAAAACTGGGGCAAAAGGGGAAAAAAATTAATTTTCGGTACTTCACATAATTATCGATCGAATACTGTCATAATTTACTTGGTCTTTAAGAGTTATGGTCTTACGTAAATGTTTAACACGCTAAGACCAATATTAAAGCCACAATCTGCATACGTCTTGAAGCAATACAATCCGTGGTGCGCCAATTATGCAGACTATATTCAAGCAGTATTAGAGAAACAGATCAATTAGGTAAACAGCAACGTGCCAAAATAGCTTTTCACAGCCCGTTACGGGTCATGTGGCGACTCAACTTATGACGGATTGAACTACAGCCAACTGTGAAGCGAAAAGATATGATAGTGTAGTGAACTATGATGTTATATGTCATTTATTTATATTGTTGTGAAGAGAGAGAGAGAGAGAGAGAGAGAGAGAGCTGTACAGTACTATTTATTTACTGGTGTTAATAGTTGCAACATGATCTTATACAAATGTAATGAGAGTGCAATAGTTAACGGAGATCGTTTCGGCAGGTTCCATGAGTTCATAACGCTCTATATCGGGTCGGGCTGTAAAGGTTTTGATTCGGGAAGTTCAACCCGATAATTGTATTCGAGGTTCAGTCACCACAAATGGAGAAATTAGTAAAGTTTTATTATGATTCTGTAGTGTAATTTGTGTGAGACAGCTCATTATAAACGGAGCGAATTCGGATTGGATCTAATGCAGCTTTGGAGAGCAGTTAGGGTCAATTTATTCGATTTGGTTTGAATTCAAAAGAGATTTTAAACGAAGAACGGTTTTATTACGAGCCGCCTGAGTTGAAGTGTAAAGTCTGATAGTTATTTGGCGCCGACTTGGTTTCCTATTCGGTTCCAGTTTTCAAAGCTAGTCTCCCGTTGCGAACACTGTCGTATGTCGAGCTGCTTCGATTTATTGGTGATTGTGGTATATGGTTGCCGCGTGATCGACGGACTTCTCATTGGGCTGAATTTAGTAGGCAGGTACAAGATAAGTCGTACTGGAAGTATTTTCTTCGTGAAACCGCATTGTTAGTCCACTAGAAAGTAAGATTTAAACCCCCAGTTTATTAATATTGGACATAAATGGGTGACGAATAATGTTAGTATTCACTAAGAAAATATCTCAGACGAGTGTCCTTGGGAACTGTAATGTAATGTATCGCCTTCCACCCCTAGGGCGGGCTTTGTCAACTTATATTTGTTGATGAGAGTATAATGTTGTCGAAGATAGGATAAATCATATTGCCGATAAGAAAAGAAAACATCTAATCCTAAAAATTAGAAAGATATAATTGGTTCTTTTACTCTTTTCTTACTGCCTAAGAGATTTTGTAAGAGATTGTGTGTTTGACCTCATTCTCATGGAAACAATTACCTGCAGACCAAGAAGTCATCGTTGGAATGCAGCGAGTTTGGTGACTAGAAACCGTCTTGTTGTTAGTTCACAATGTAAATAAATAGTTTGCATAGTAATAATAGGAAATTAGATTAGGAAATGAGACGCTTAAAGTAGTAAATGAGTTTTGCTATTTGAGGAGCAAAATAACTGATGATGGTCGAAGTAGAGAGGATACAAAGTGTAGACTAGCAATGGCAAGGAAAGCGTTTCTGAAGAAGAGAAATTTGTTAACATCGAGTGTAGATTTCTGAAAGTCTTTGTATGGAGTGCAGTCATGTATGGAAGTGAAACGTGAACGATAAATAGTTTAGGCAAAAAGAGAATAGAAACTTTGGAAATGTGGTGCTACAGAAGGATGCTGAAGATTTGATGGGTAGATCACATAACTAATGAGGAGGCATTGAATAGAATTGGGGAGAAGAGAAATTTGTGGCACAACATGACTAGAAGAAGGGATCGGTTGGTAGGACATATTCTGAGGCATCAAGGTATCACCAATTTAGTATTGGAGGGCAGCTCGGAGGGTAAAAATCGTAGAGGGAGACCAAGAGATGAATACACTAAACAGATTCAGAAGCATGTAGGTTGCAGTAGGTACTGTGAGATGAAGAAGCTTGCACAGTATAGAGTAGCATGGAGAGCTGCATCAAACCAGTGTCTGGACTGAAGACAACAACAACAACAACAACAGCAACAACAATCGGACTTCGTTTAAGGTTCAGATTCGACTCACAAATGTTGAACTGAGAAGACGGCAAGACACTTATAACATGCGATCGTCGCGTCACCGAGCTGACTCCTTCCAGCTAATTTAAAAAGGCCAAACAACAAATTTCCTTTGGAACAGAAAAGCATGGTTGTGCACTATACTATGAAATAAAGATCAAGTAATTGAAATAGTATTACTGTTTTACAAAAGAATTTAAGATTCAGGAATGATAGAATCATCTAGCAGTGAGTCTCAACAAGGAAAAAGGAAATCAATATACGCTATTAAATTAACAAAAAATACGAGAATGACTTGCAAAAACATAACGTAGACAAATATAAAATTTGTCATCTGCGATTCAGCCTTACTTTCATTGTCATATTCTTTCAGGTTCAGAGTAGGTAGCTGCTTGAAATGAAATGATTCAGTACACAGCTCCCTAGATTGGCGAAGACACTATCAGAGCACATGGATGCGTCGTTGAACTTCTCCCACTCCATACAGGTGTTTGAACAACCAATGCACAGGGTAACAGTTAACATGATTAAAACATTACAAGTCATTGCAGAAACTACAGTTTACTGTTCCTGGAAGCCTGAAACTGTCACATCAAATCACTGTCACAATTTTGAGAACAGTGTAGTCCCGACGTCGACACCCTCTGTAACAACAGGAACACCACAAATGGCGGTGTTCGAGCTCAGTGTGATTAACAAAATGCTGGGCTGACGGAAAACAGCTGGCACGTACATTGAGCTGTCAGAAATCACGGATACCTCCTAATGTCATGTCGAACCTCCTTTTCCCGGTGCAGTGCAGCAGCTCGACGTGGCTTGGACTCAACTAATCGTTGGAGGTCCTCTGCAGAAACTCTGAGCCAAGGTGCGTCTATAGCATCCCATGATTGCTGGTGCAGGATTTTATGCACGAACTGACCTCCAGATTACGTGCCGTAATGTTACGTGCGACTCATATCAGGCTATTTGGGCCGCCAAATCATTCACTCGAATTGTCTACAATGTTCTTCAAAGCCAATCGCAAACAATTGTTGCCCAGTGACGTAGTGTATTGTTAGCCCAAAAAATAAATTGCTGCAAATGGTCTCCAATAAGCCGAACATAATCATTTCCTGTCAATTATAGGTTCAGGTGAACCCATTTAAATACAGCCAAAACCATTATGGAGCCACCACCAGCCTCCATAGTAGCTTGTTGTCAACTTGGGTCCATGGATTCGTGGGGTATGGGCCACACTCGAACTCTATGATCAGATCTTAATAACCTAAATCTGGAATTACCTGACCAAACCACTGTTTTCCAGTCATCTATGATCCAACCGACATGGTTACGAGTACAGGAGAGGCGGTACAGGCAATGTTTTGCCGTTAGCAAAGACACTCGCTTCCGTCATCTGTTTTCACAGCCCATTAACGCCAAATTTCTCGCACTGTTCTAAAGAATACATTCGTTGTTCGTCCCTCATTCATTCCTGAGTTTGTTTCACACAGTGATACTGGTCTGTTAGCACCGACTACTCTAAGCAAATGCTGCTGCTCTCGGTAGTTAAATGAAGTGTGTCGGCCACTGAGTCATCTACTCTGAGACGTAATGCTTGAAATTTGGTATTTTCGCCACGTTCTTTTAATTATTTACTTACACTTCAAGTTCAGTAGGACCAATCCAAGGTCAAGGAACGTGTCAGTACATGACATTACATCATAGAAGTAATTCTTTATATCTTTCTTCCTCGGGACTATGTCCCGCTCCAACTCGGGGTCGGTGCTGTTACGACGGATTTGGCTGTGTTTATTGCAGAGGGTGGCCGGATGCTCTTCCTGCCGCCACCCCGAACCCCACTCCTCCCCAGCATGGAAATAGTGTACCCAAGCTGTCTGCGTCTAGTGTAAGTCATGAAACAGTGCGAAAATTTTTCAAATGTCTGTGAAGCGTGGAACTGAGGTGGAACTTGGGGACCAGCCCAGTATTCACCTAGCAGGATGTGGAAAACCACCTAAAAACCACATCCAGGGTGGCCGGCATACCGGCCCTCGTCGTTAATCCGCCGGACGGATTCGATCCAGGGCCGCCGCGTCTGCCCGAGTCCAGGAAGCAGCGATTTAGCGCTCTCTGCTACCCTGGGGGGTACATCATAAAAATAATAAAAGATAAAAATGAAATGTTAATGAACCCGAAAACAATCAAGCAATAAGTTTAAGTAATCACAATCAACAATACAACAAGAATCAGCTTAATTTTTGAAGGAACTCCCCGACAGAATAGAAGGAGTGTCCCACGAGGAAACTCTTCAGTTTCGATTTGGGATGCGAGTGGATTACTACTAAGATTTTTCAATTCTAGTGGTAACTTATTGAAAATGGATGCAGCAGTATACTGCACACCTTTCTGACGAAAATGCAGGGATGATTTCTGCCGAGTAATAACTGAGTGAAAACTGCTTATCTTGGGAAACAGCTAATATTGTTAACAAGAAATGACAGTAAGCAATATATATATTGGGAGGCCAATGTAAAACTACCCATACTCGTGAACACGGGTCGACGAGAGGTTCGTGAACTTACACCACTTACTGCCCGAACCGCCAATTTCTGAACTAAAAATATCCTTTTAGAATGGGAAGAGTTACCTCAAAGTATAATACCATACGACATAAACGAATGAAAATAAACAAAGTAGACTAATTTTCGTGTCGATTTATGACTCACTTCATATGCCGTTCGAATAGTAAAAATGGCAGCATTAAGTCTTCGAACAATATCCTGAACATGAGTTTTCCACGATCTGAATACCTAGAAATCTGAACTGTTCAGTTCCACTAATCATATTCCCATTCTGTGAAATTAAAACGTTTAGTTGAATTGTATGTTAGAAATTGTAAAAACTGACTTTTACTGTGATTGAGCGTTAGTTACAGCAATCATTGCCGACTAGCCTCTGAGAACTTTCTTGGCGGCACTTCATGACTCCTGACCTCTCAGGAAGTCGACTGCACCATAAAAAAACAGTGCGCGAAACACCCCTGACGGACGGAAGGTGAAACAGGTATACGAACTATTTGAATCGATGGCTGCGGTGCTAATTCCGAAGTTTCGAAGATAAACCAACGGACACAAACTCCCCCCTCCGGAATTTGCAAATTTGTGGTAAGTTCCTATGGGACCAAACTGCTAAGGTCATCAGTCCATAGGCTTACACACTACTTAATCTAACTTAAACTAACTTACGCTAACGACACCACACACACCCATGCCCGAGGGAGGACTCGAACTTCCTCCGGGGGTAGCTGCGCGAGCCGTGGCAAGGCGTCTAAGAACGCCCGGCTACCCCGCGCTGCTCCTCCCTCCACCCCTCCCCCGAAAACTTATGGCTACACTCTACACAAAGAAAGTGTCAGTTGTGAGACATGGGCTTGAAGCGCCTTTCCACTCCAGATGTGTTGAATACATCAGAGTGGGAACTTATTAGATCATGTGGATCAAAACGCTTCACACAATAAATGAAGGTGATCCTATCCACTGACAGCAAATACAGGGATGCAAAATGAGTCTTTACTAAATTATAATAAACTGGTACCAGTGAATTTTGGATAGGTCCAATATTACGCATACTTATGTAAACAAATTTCGTAAGCTCTACCAGAAACTCATCCATCTCAAGTGCAACGAATTCTTTGTTGAATTTTGTGGCTCGTTTATAATTTGAAATGGTGATATAAATTTCTTTGTTCCAAACCGCCAACCAATCTCCATACTCAAATGAATTTCGTGATGGTTCTTAACCTCCATTGTTTGAAAATCTACTTTATTCGTAATTCTAAAAAATTCTTTGCCAAATCAAACGTCACAGAATCTCTCTTGTCAATGTAAATATTAATATACTTCTTCAGCCAGTAAGACTTGCCGAATTTAATGGTCCAAGTGAGTCTAATCAGTTCCGTTCCCAAGTTGTAATATGAGTGAAGGTTTCTATAATTTGCTAAGTATTCCCTTTTATCTTTCACTGTTGTAATCAGTTCGAGGAGGGAAAGGTTTTGCAGAACTCTGCGCTCTGGACCTAATGGAAAATCGCTGTGCACGTCACGCAGACTAGTAAGTTACGCTGCATCCACTGCCATGACGTACCTACAACACAATCTGCTTCCACATGTCTCAAATCAACAAATCTGACGATTTCCGTATAGCATCGCCATGGAATCCTACGAACTGACAGAGAGTGTTGCATGTCATAACTGTAAAAATTGTTTACATCGAAGTGTAGGCTGTAACTCAAATCGCCGGTTGCATGAAGTCTACGCCAATTCAAGTGTTATTTGCCTTGTAGTGCCTATGTACACATTGGAAATGACCTTTCTGGATCCCATGTTAGATAAACAGCAGCACATTTACATCAGTGAAGAGTTCAATGTTGGCTTCTGTGCTTTCCAGCATTGTGTCCCGTGAAAACCTTAGACTGTTGTAATAGAAAGGAGGAGCCAGGATGTACGTTTCCAAGCATGTACAATAGAATTTCTTGACAACATATGTATGTATCAGACATTGTAAAGTTTTCTATTACCTTAAATGAGGGATGTTAAACTCCTGCAAAACACTAACCACATGCCCCTTTCTCCATCCATTACTGAAAAATGTGATTATGTTGGGCAATATGACTTCGATGCGCTTTTCATCGGATCCAGAAATTCGTACGGAAGAACCCTTTTCTTCATCATGAGCTGAACTTTAGCATTATCAGGATGAGCAGCTTGACTGAGGTTCATGTTCTTCTGATTAAGGTTTCAGCAGGTTTCTGAAGTTGTGCAGGTAAAAATATAGCAAGCAGGAAGAACAGCATAATATCTGAGGTGATTCACTTGGAAAGTGGAATATACTTCTCGGTGATCTCAGGTTGGACGCTACCCTGATAATTACGCAAAACAAAACCGGCCTCAACAAGGAAAAGCGAACCATGCCTGCTCAAATTGTCGAATAAAAGAAGTATGTCTCGTGGTAGTTGGTAGTTTAGGTTGCATGCATTGTGTGCGGCACTGACGGAATTGCCGGATAAATGACAATGGTACTTGTATGGGGTTCCAGCTTCCGTATGTAATAACAGCACACAGATACGGAAGTTTACTGCTTTATCATATAACGCTTCATTGTCCTGCGACTTGATCATAGAACTGTTGGTATGATGAACCATATCAACTTCTATTGCAAGTTGTTGAAGCTCAAGCCGCATGCTAGCGACAGCCTCGCCAAACGTGTTCTTCATTTGGTTTTCTCAAGCTGAACAAATGTAGCTTTTGCTCAACTACCTTAAATTTATGACTTTCGGAAAAGCCAACTTAAAGACACACAGAGTTATGACCGTTTTAGCATGTGCAAGTGTTTGAATTTGCGTGGTGGACGAACTTTTTGTTTGAGTTCAATATTAAATAACTTGTAAACAGCAAAAAATATCGATTTCTTTCTCATTAATTATTTCTTAATACAACGTTCCCTACAACACACTTACAAGAGCTCTTTGGACTGTTTTGACCACCTTGTATTTGTGAGTGATGAGGTGGGCAGGTTGCTCAGCCATCTGCCTTCTGGCTGGACTTAAATTACATGCATTTGCCCAATAGGATAACAACCCATCATTAACTGACCAATAGGAGAAGTAATGGAGAAGGGTGGAAGGGGGAGAGTGCAGCCACATCTGGCTGCTGGCCTTGATAGTAGACACTATACTAAGCAGACAAAAGTCGTGAGATAGCGAGGTGCGCATATACAGATAACAGTAGTTTGGCGCCTACAGTGTATAAAAGGGCGGTGCATTGGCCAAGCTGTCATTTTTACTCAGATGATTCGTGTGAAAAGGCTTACGACGTGGTTATGGCCGCGCAACTGGGATTAACAGACTTCGAACGCAGAATGGTAGTTGGAGCTGGACACATGGGATGTTCCATTTCGAAAATTGTTAGAAAATTCAATATTCCGATATCCATTGTGTCGGTACTGTGGCGGGAATACCAAATTTCAGGCAGTATCTCTCACTACCGACAACGCTGCTTCATTTAGCGACCGAGAGCAGTGACATTTGCGTGGAGTTGTCAGTGCTAACAGACAAGTAACACTGCATGAAATAACCACGAAAAGCAATGTGGGACTTACGACGACCGTATCCGTGAGGACAGTGTGGGATATTTGGCGATAAGGGGCTATTGCAGCAGACGACGGACCCGAGTGTCTTTGCTAACAGCACGACATCGCTTGCAGTGCCTCTCCTGGGCTCGTAACCTTATCGGATGACTCGTAGATGACTGGGGAAACGTAACCTGGTCCCATGAGTCCTCATTTCAGGTGCTAAGAGCTGACACCAGGATTCAAGTGTGGCGTAAACCCCCAAAGTTGTCAATAATGTAGTGTGCACACCGATGGTGGCTCCATAATGGTGCGGACTGTGTTTACATAAAACGGGCTGGGTCCTCAGATCCAGCTGAACTGATCATTGATGGGAAACGGTTATTTTCGGCTATTTGGAGACCTTCTCCAGCTACTCACGGTCTTCATGTTCCCAAAAACGTCACCGAACCACAACTGTTTACGATTGGGTTATAGAATATTCTTGATATTTAGAGCGAATGATTTGGCCCCCTCTAAGGCGCTGCAGTCATGGACCGTGCGGCTGGTCCCGGCGGAGGTTCGAGTCCTCCCTCGGGCATGGGTGTGTATGTTTGTCCTTATTATAATTTAGGTTAAGTAGTGTGTAAGCCTAGGGACATGACCTTAGCAGTTAAGTCCCATAGGATTTCACACACATTTGAACATTTTTTGATTTGATTTGGCCCCCCTTTGCCCGATATGAATCCCACCTAGCGCTTATGATACATAATCGAGAGTTCAGTTCGTGCACAAAATCCTCCACCGGCAACAATTCAGAAGTTATAGACTTTTATAGAGGTGGCGCGGCTCAATGTTTTTGCATCTGCAGGGGACTTCCAACGACCTTTTGAGTATATGCTGCGTCGAGTTTCTGCACTATAACTGGCAGAAAACGGTCCGACATTATATTATGAAATATCGCGTAAAACTTTGTCAACACAGTGTATCAGCTCCAGATGTATGAAGAGCATAGTGTCTAGACCTTATCCTGGCTACATCTCTGGTAAGTGTTAATCAATGTTTCTCTGCCAGGGCTTGCCAAACCAACAATATCTTAGGGTGCTCAAGGCATTTGGTAGCGACAATATAAGGCCGCAGCTGCTGGATGAGGCGTTTGGGGCACTCTGTGTGACATTGCGTGGCCACTCTGGTTTGCATGGCAGGGGACTCCACTAATAGTACAGTGCAACATACTCGTCTGCTCCCATCTGCGGTGCCCATAGCAGGTGGCCACATATCTAATGGTTATTAAGCACCGCCAGTCCCTGCACACTATAGCGAGGTATCTGACACTTGCTTCATATTTTAAAACGTTAAATAACACGTCTATTGATATGTGATAAGTTGCATGCTAAAAATACATGCTCCTTTCAGCAGCTACATTTTTTTTTACGAAAGTATGAAATTTCTGCATCAGGATTTACAGTGTTAAAACGTCGTTATTTTAGCAAACAAAGTATCTTGAATTTTTTAAATTTCATGCCGTTCTCTACTTAGCATGGCGACGTCCATGTCTTTTGTGTGAGCAGACACTAGTACCCCTGCGTACGTGTCTGGAGGAATGCCGAAACGTTCCTAAATTAATAGACAGGGCAATATACAGGCTATCTTACTTTCCTTTTTAATTTCCAAATGGTTTACATTGGGCTATATTCACTGTGATGCCATAGTGGGAGATTATCTGCCTAATAGTGATGTTATAGTTACAGCATCTTCAATACAAACTTCTTTCATAAATTGTACTAACTGAGTAATAAATATCAGCATTAAGGATAATACAGTGTGGTAATAAGGGGAATGGTAAGCCTAACTGGGTGATGAATTAGACTCTAAATACGAGTAGCTCAAGTTGCCAACAAGTATAGGTGGAGGGGGAGGGGGACACGAATAGCCTAGATGCTGACTGTTAGCAGCTAAACTAATAGCATAATAGCCCGCCATTTATACGTTTTCCAATTGGTTGACAGGTTGGCGCGGGGGGGGGGGGGGGTGAAGGAGAGGGGGAAGTGGTTGAGAGGGGATCATAAATCATCCAAGACCGTAGACGGAGTGAAAACTGTTCTGGTAATGTACAACACCAGTACTCCCATACAAAGCGTGTTTGCGTTCTTGGTAGAAGTAAATGGGTGAATCGCTCTCTTCTTTCACGATGTCACTTATGTCAGTAGTCTTCAGAAAGAAATTACTCTGTACTCCCCACCTTATTGTTTGAGTGCGAAGGTACTTATGGCAGTATTGTCATTTGCCCACAGTCCTGGAAGGTCGGGAATTATGTCAAGGAGATGTATTGATAAATTTCCATGTGGGCAATAACTTCTTCCATTCCCCATAGTGTTTATAATGAAATAACATTAGTGCTATTCATAAATTAACCTTCAATTTGCTATCCAACATAAACAAATACTTGCGCCCGCATTAACATTAAGTGGTCAGACAAGGAGACTTTCAAATTCACGTTGCGGCAGTCTACTTTCGGTTCCGTTCCTCATTCTATAGAGAGCAAACGAACGAAATGAAAGATGTTACTGCGTCTCCGGGTGGTTTTCGACCTTTGGGCTACGGAGAGTGTATTGCCATGCAGGGGGTAGCTGGCTGACATTCGTTGGGGCGATCTCATGCTACGCCATCGTTCGTTCCTTCGTGTTTTTTACTGGTGTGTGCTAGTAAAATTGCATCAGTGATTATGGATACCAAATAGGGGAATGTTGACAGTGAAAACAGAAAGTTCCTGATTGAGTGGAGTAAACAACAATTTTTTATATTTACTAAAGCCTTTAGAATTTGCCTCGTATGCAACAAAACGGGTGATTTTGTTAAAAGTGCGAATTTGAAGCAGTGCTACAAAACAGCTCATTCACAGTTCATAACAAGCTTTCCCCCTGACAGTGCGGTACAAGATAAAAATCAGGCACATTTAACGTCTTACAAAAATGCTAGGAGCATGAGCGAGTTATATACATATGTAGAGGTAGCAATGCCAGTGTGCTGGCCGCTTAATAAGGCCCAGAACCCTTCTTCAGACTCTGCGATAGTAGGAAACTGTTGTTTTAATTGGCCGCAGCGCTTTTTGAAGGGAAGAAGCATACCATCACCTATCTTCAAATTATTCAAATGTCCACAGAAACCAAAACAAGATGCATAGTAATCATGACTGCTGACAACAGCCGGCCGAAGTGGCCGTGCGGTTCTGGCGCTGCAGTCTGGAACCGCGCGACCGCTACAGTCGCAGGTTCGAATCCTGCCTCGGGCCTGGTTGTGTGTGATGTCCTTAGGTTAGTTAGGTGTAAGTAGTTCTAAGTTCTAGGGGACTAATGACCTCAGAAGTTGAGTCCCATAGTGCTCAGAGCCATTTGAATCATTTTGCTGACAACAATAGCAGCTTGATCAAATGTTTAGAGAAGTCACCTGGCTGCCATTACCCTTGACGAATAATGTTACGTTGTTGCTGATGAACTAACGTCAGTTTTTTGCGATTATTTGGCACTGATAGTTAGGTATTTAGGCAAGACTTGCGGAGATGATTTCTTCAAGACTTTTCGCGAATTCATGACATGCTCAAACATTCGTTACGATAAATCGTTTCCCTTTCAGCAAGTGGCGCAAAGAAAAGGAGTTGGTGAAAAGAATAAGCGAAAAGAATGCTTCAGTACTGTCCTACCAGTGCATATGTCAGCAAACATTTCCCTACGGCGAAGTCAGTACTACGCTGAAAGGCATACTCGAAAATTTGGTCCAGCTGTTTTATTTTATGGTATCTCGTTCTGCTCTTTGTAACAGGCAGCTCAAGGAGTTCCTGTCTGAATGTGATTCGGCGTATTCTGACTTACTGCAGCACATCAGTGTTTCTCTGTTAGGTAAAGACCAAGTAATAGAACGTTTCTGTCAAATTAAAGAGCAAGTAACCTCATTTTTCGAAAACTTGGACACACAGAAAGCAAGGCAGTACTTGGAATTCCTAGGAAACGAATTCAGTATATTGGCTGACGCTTTCCTGGAACACATTCCGTAATATTTACATGTGTTCAACATGGGGTTATAAGGAAACTAAAGGTTAATTTGTGATCATATATAAAGGGCGTCGGCTCTCTGTCGCGAGCTGGATATTCGATGATACCGGAAATCAAGAATTTATTCATTTTTTGACAATACTTGAATGTAAAAAGAACTGTTTCAAAACAGATGTTGATCTGGTTTTAAGTTTTATACCAGGCCTCGGCAAGGAAGTTCCAGACAGACTTTGCAGAGGTAGGGAAGGTTTCACAATTCTTAAAATCGCCATTTGAAGTTTACAGCAGTGTTTTTCACTCTTCCACTCTTCCAAGACCTTCAGTTTAAATGGACACAATTGACTTCGAAGGAGATATTTCCTTGCATATGTACAAAACTGCATGCTCTGAAGGGTTCTGGGTTAAAGATGTTTCCGGAATGTGTGCAAATTACTGAAAACTAGTTATTTACTTGGCTACTGTGTGACTCCACATACTTACACGAAACATCTTTTTCAAAAAAGGGTTTTTCGAATAACAAATATTCTTCCACGTCAGTGGATGGAATCCCTGAAGACACTCTTCACATACGTTGTTCTCTGTAAGAAACTAACCATAAAAATGAAGACAATAGTGTAATTTCTCCTATTATCTATCTTATACTAGGTGGGAAAATTCAAACTGTCCCAGAAAATAGTGCGTGCAGCATGAGATAGACAACCAACTTACATCTTCCACACCTGGGATAGATGATGCCAGTTGGGTTTCATTTGTTAAGGTGCATGAAATCTTTTCCGGGCAACGCTATCATGTCACTCAGTGTTATTTTTACGAGATAAGATAAAAATTAAAAGGAACTATCTGTACCTATAAGTTTCCATAAATAAATCAGGGCCTTTCTGAAAATTTACCCGAATTAAATTCTTCTTTTTTCTCTAAATCTTGATAAAATTATATAAAAGTGTACGGACCCCACAAAAGTCTACTCCTTCACAGCTAAACAACTGTAAATGCTTGCTTAAGGTGTTAATTCAAGGACGGACTAACTTCACCTTGCCTCCCTCACCGACATTCTTCCAGCCAGTGTACCAGTACTTCGCCAAAGTCGCAGCTCACGAGTGAAACGGCTGCTTCTAACCTACTGGCCATTAAAATTGCTACACCACGAAGATGAGGCGCTACAGACGCGAAATTTAACCGACAGGAAGAAGATGGTGTGATATGCAAATGATTAGCTTTGCGGAGCATTCACACAAGGTTGGCGCCTACAACGTGACACCTACAACGTGTTGACATGAGGAAAGTTTCCAACCGATTTCTCGTACACAAACAGCAGTTGACCGGCGTTGCCTGGTGAAACGTTGTTGCGATGCCTCGTGTAAGGAGGAGAAATGCGTACCATCACGTTTCCGACTTTGATAAAGGTCGGATTGACGCCTATCACGATTGCGGTTTATCGTATCGCGACATTGCTGCTCGCGTTGGTCAAGATCCAATGACTGTTAGCAAAATATTGAATCGATGGGTTCAGGAGGGTAATACGGAACGCCGTGCTGGATCCCAACGGCCTCGTATCGCTAGCAGTAGAGATGACAGGTATCTTATCCGCATGGCTGTAACGGATCGTGCAGCTATGTCTCGATCCCTGAGTCAACAGATGGGGACGTTTGCAAGACAATAACCATCTGCACGAACAGTTCGACGACGTTTGCAGCAGCATGGACTATCAGCTCGGAGACAATGACTGCGGTTACCCTTGACGCTGCATCACAGACAGGAGGGGCTGCTATGGTGTACTCAACGACGAACCTGGGTGCACGAATGGCAAAAAGTCATTATTTCGGATGAATACGGGTTTTGTTTACAGCATCATGATGGCCGCATCTGTCTTTGGCGACATCGCGGTGAACGCACATTGGAAGCATGTATTCGTCATCGCCATACTGGCGTATCACTCGGCGTGAAGGTATGGGGTGCCATTGGTTACACGTCTCTGTCACCTCTTGTTCGCACTTTGAACAGTGGACGTTACATTTAAGATGTGTTATGACCCGTGGCTCTACCCTTCATTCGATCCCCGCGAAACAAAAATGGCTCTGAGCACTATGGGACTTAACTTCTAAGGCCATCAGTCCCCTAGAACTTAGAACTACTTAAACCTAACCTAAGGACATCACACACATCCATGCCCGAGGCAGGATTCGGACCTGCGACCGTAGCAGTCGTGCAGTTCCGGACTGAGCGCCTGAACCGCTAGACCACCGCGGCCGGCAATCCCCGCGAAACCCTACATCTTAGCAGGATAATGCACGACCGCATGTTGCAGGTCCTGTACAGGCGTTTCTGGATACGGAAAATGTTCGACTGCTGCCCTGGCCAGCTCATTCTTAAAATCTCTCACCAATTGAAAACGTCTGGTCATTGGTGGCCGAGCAAATGGCTCTTCACAATACGCCAGTCACTACTCTTGATGAATTGTGGTATCGTGTTGAAGCTGCATGGGCAGCTGTACCTGTACATGCCATCCAAGCTCTGTTTGACTCAATGCCCGGGCATATCGAGGGCTTTATTAGGGCCAGAGATGGTTGTTCTGGGTGCTGATTTCTCAGGATCTGTGCACCTAAATTACGTTAAAATGTAATCACACATCAGTTCTAGTATAATGTGTTTGTCCAATGAATACCCGTTTATCATCTGCATTTGTTCTTGGTGTAGCAATTTTAATGGCCAGTAGTGTGATTAACACGTTAGCGGCAAATGTGTGACGGATGTTGCAAATTTTGCCAACAATATCGCCATCATAATTGTCTTGGTAGGCAAGCCGTTATTCTCCGTTCTACAACTCTTCATCAGCCTAGTCTTTACCCTATGTATCCATAACGCATATTCCACACAAAATATGTCATCCTTTCGTTTCACTTGGAGTTCTACGTCTTGCTCACACAGGAACAGATGGACTTTATCTTTTGTGAATCTTATTGCTTGTAGAGCCGGACGAACTAGTTTCGAACGTAGAGACGCGATTGGCTGTGGCCAAAACGGACAATGGAGTAACGGAGGCTTGATAGCGAGCGCTCAGCCCAGGCAAGCGACAGGAGGCGAGCGGGGTAGTTAAAGGGCAAGGACCCTCTGAGAAGTCGCTGGCAACGTGTCCAACGATCAGCCTCTGTCTGACATAGTAGAGTGCTGATTGCCCTAGTTGAAGTTCGACCAATTTGTTTCCCTGCAGGCAGAGGAACAGGTTGTTACTTCGTTATGGAGCTGTTAATATTGAGAAACGCTCAGTTACGCTCGTGCACTAGAGACACACTTCTGCTCCTGGCCGATGTAGGGAAGCGGACTGCAGAGTCTCGTAAACGACCTCGACGACTGAGCATCTTCAATCATAGGAGTTTTCGCAGGCAAAAATACGCCCATTGTGTAGCCGTATTTAATTCCTGGACGCCACTCTGCAGCTCCACGGTGAACGTCTACACTTCGCTTGGGTGATATTTGCACATCGAGCAAATAATAATTAAATACGTACAGTTCCACTAGTTCGTCTCTCTGAGTTTTTCGCTGTCTACACCAACTTGGTTGGTGGTTACAACTAACAGAATGTTCACAGTATCAACGTTTGCAGCGTTTTAACGAACATAACAGGTTACGCATTGAGACAGCTAGGATTTGTGAAAGTCTCTGAAGGAGAAACAGTAGGATTTATAGCTGTACATTTGTTAGGGTTCCATGTTGCGTATTTTTACACTTTCCTCTTTATTTTATATTTAAACGTTTATTAATGTAATCCGCTATCTCTCATGTAATTAGGACTAGTTTGTGTACTCCTCCTGAATGCATTAGACAACCAATAAATATCTAGGGAAGCTCTCCGTCGTTAGGTCACGAGTGACCTGCCGGGACCATCCGACCGCCGTGTCATCCTCAGTGGAGGATGCGGATAGGAGGGGCGTGGGGTCACCACACCGCTCTCCCGGTCGTCATGATGGTATTCATGACGAGGCCGCTACTATTCGGTCGTGTAGCACCTCAATTGGCATCACGAGGCTGAGTGCACCCCGAAAAATGGCAACAGCGGATGGCAGCCTGGTTGGTCACCCATCCAAGTGCCGACCACGCCCGACAGCGCTTAACTTCGGCGATCTCACGCGAACCGGTGTTGCCACTGCGGCAAGGCCGTTGCCAAATATCTAGGGAAGAATCAATTAAATTAATTTTTCATGCCAGGAATACCTTAGTGTTATCACGAAAAATAGAGCCACAGTCAAATACCCACTATTGATGGCATCTTGTAGCTTTAAATGTGTCCGCATATGATACAAAGGTTAAAATACCACCGACAGTCCTTGACAACAAAAATGAATCCAGAACACGTCTCATTGTTGTAACTCCTTACACGTACACACCATCGGCCAATATGAAAAAGATTAGATCACCAACTCTCCGTCACTGGTTGGATGACCACCAGGCTGCATTAGTGTTGTTCATCCCTAATGTTGTTAACAGGCCTGGTAGAGTACATAAGGGCGCGAACAGGGTCGGATGTTGAGTGATGACTACAAAGAACACGAAGATGACACATACTCGTTTGGGACAGTATTATCAGCACCTTACAGAATCTGAAAGGAGCCACGTTGCCAGTCTACATTTGGTCGGGTGGGTGAATCATGCAATATCAAGATTTATGGGGGTTTTGGGTACAGCGTTGGACTTCATGGGAACGTGAAGGCAGTCATACTCGTCGTCAAGATACCGATCGACCACATTTGATCAACTAGAGGGAGGATCGCCGTTTTGTACACCAGGCACATCTTAGTCCCTTCACATTTCTGCCTGCCATCTGAGAAAGAGTAATGGATTCCCTGGAACATTCTGTGTCATTCCATATCACTGGTCAGAGAGCAGAGGCAGCAGTACTATGAAATTACTGTTCCAAACGCAGGCTGCCGTCAACGCCATAACACGAACGGCTGCGTTTGGTGTGGTGCCGTGACTAGAATGAGTGGGCTACTGATTAATGACGTCGCGTTGTGTTCATTGACGAATCACGGTTTGGCACTACCGCGGATGACCACTGGCAACCTGGGGAGAGGTCTCATTCTTTTTAGATAGGCACACAGGTGTTACTCTTGGCGTCATTGTGGGGGACCCGTAGTCCTCACTTCAGGACACGGCTGGTAGCGACCGAGAGAACTCTGACGACACAACAGTACATCACGGACGTCCTGCTTTGTTTTGTACTATCTCTAATGCGACAGTATTGTGGCGGCATATTTCAACAGGATACTGCTCGCCGTAACAATGCACGTGTCTCCATGAAGGGTCCGCTTGATGTTGAGGAACTCCCATGCCAAGGTCCCCAAATCTGTTCTCCTATAGGACATGAATGCGATAAGCTCGGACGTCAACTACTTCCCAGTGCCAAAGGGAGTGTAGTGCCTCATTGATAACTGAGCTCATAGTGCCAAGTTCTTTCTAAATTTTTTAATTACTAAGATGACACACCCTCTTAACTCATAATCTTTCATTTCGTTTCCCCTTCCCCTTTGCAACCATTTATTGTCACGTAGTGTCCTATACTCAGCAGAGGAAATGTCGGTGTCATATGACGAGATGCAGACAATATATGAGTTCGGACCAGACAAAATAAATAAAAATTACCATGTCGACTTTGGAGTAAAAATAGGAAGCCAGTACTTCAGATGATGTGGAATACCAGCACTTAAGAATCGTTGGTTGTATGCAGGGGAGTATAAGAAGAAGAAACGTAATCTGTCGTTATGCAGCGTCTAACACGTACAAGTGCATATTTCTAATGGTGACTGAGGACGGTGAACTGAACAACATTACATCAGAATTTACGCCATTTGCAGAATAATAATTAGAGCTATTAAAAGTTGTAGGTTTTTTGGCTGGTTAGTACCTCCAAGTATGTGTGGAAAGAGCAAATTATTAATGTCTACTTTCTCCTGGGCAGCAGTTCAGGTGTTCAAGTGTGGCTGGTGTCGTCCATTTAGTGGTGCACTATAAGTGTGAAAAAAAAAAAAAAATCAGGTCGTAAAGTTCGTGACGTTTTTGTGGCAAGAGAGCTCAATGCACGGAGAAAACAAAAAACACACTGATGTGTGTATATATTAAGGTACCGCATATAAAAATATCTGCGCTCACACTCCTTCCGTCCTGTACAGAACTCAGGTGCAAGAGAACAAGCTAATCATACACTGCTTCAATGATGGATCGTGTGTACAAAACTTTTCAAGTAACATTCCAGTGAATATACAGAAAAAGTGGAAACAAACCACAACTGCCAAAGAGAAAAATAAGTCTTAACCCCTAACTGGTCCGGTGAAAAACAATTGTATTAAAACTCTAGTGGGGTCTGAGAAACCCCAACGATTGAAAATAAGATGTTATCATAAATAATTGCATTTACTTGTCAAATAAGAAACATATTATTACATGTGAATGTGCAATACGTGAGCTATGTGTATATACATAAATTATGTGTGATTACATAATTACATTGTGCATATAAAATAAGCCATGTTATTTTGCACAGTATGGGAAAATACATACACTGTGTTCCTAACAAACAACTTATGACACTTCACAGAAGAAAATTTTGTCTTTCTGTCTTTTTCTCGAGGGCACAACTGACAACGCCCCTTTCTGGCACGTGCCTCTGGACTCCCAATTCCTTCGTTTCCACCTCTATTTTTTTGTAACAACCTGCTGCAGCTCCCTTGGAAGATATCTAGTTTCACGTCTATCCATATGCTCGTTGATAAGTGCCATGCCTAATGAAGTCAAAAATTTCCTTCTCGGCATCTACTGTGCTTGCAGTATCAAACAATAGCACTGTCTACACCAGTAATGTCCAACATTGCGAAGAAAATAGCCATGGGCCATCTCCTTGTGCGTCTCGAACTAGTGTATGTGCCACACAGCTGGTCAAGGTTATCCACCCCACACTTTGTCTCATTGTAGCTGGTTATCATTTCAGGTTTTCCAGAGTCTATTATCTTCTGGTCGTGATGCATGCTAGACAATAAAATAACTGCTTTGTTCTTCTTCGGAACATACGAACAAAGCGTGTGGTATGCAGTATGTCCAAGGAGAGTGGATCCAGTTTGTCTAGGCCGGCTAGCTTTGAATTTTTGTGGAATTTCACGTTTGTTGGCTCTCACTATTCCCAGGATGGTGAGCTTCTGTATTTTCAATTTCCCTGCAAGTTCAATGTAGGTGAACCAATTGTCAACAGTCACATTTAGATTTGTCCATTTGATGGGTTCAATTAATCGCAACACTGTTTGCGTTGGCACTGACATGTTTCTGCGAACTTTACTTTTTGAACCAATATAAATGAAAGCATTATTCATATAGTAGTCCCTGGAATCTGCAAGGCAAAGAACTTTTATTCCACATTTATTAGGTTTTTTTAGGCATATACATTTTAAAAGGGCATCGTCCCCGAAATTGTACCAGCATTTAGTCAATAGCCACAAAGCTTCCAACAACAAAATACTGAGTACAATTATGGATGAATGCAGTCCAAATTTCACGAATAGGAGCAAGTTTAGCTGTTTCCTTTCCCTCTGCTAGTGTCCGGGCACAGTCAAACCGCAAGGCTGCAAGAATGAACAAGAATCTCTTGACACTCATAGTGGCCCGGAAAATCTCTTTACCTGTACCATCTGAAGCAAAAAGGCTAGAAACATATTCGTTTCCTGATTTCAGTAGGCCTGCCAGGTATAACGGTCCTACCACTGCTTTGATTTCAATCATATCGCCGGCCGGAGTGGCCGAGCGGTTCTAGGCGCTACAGTCTGGAACCACGCGACCGCTGTGGTCGCAGGTTCGAATCCTGCCTCGGACATGGATGTGTGTGATGTTCTTAGGTTAGTTAGGTTTAAGCAGTTGTAAGTTCTAGGGGACTGATGACCTCAGAAGTTAAGTCCCATAGTGTTCAGAGCCATTTGAACCATTTTCAATCATATCAACATCACCCACAAATGATGGCAGAGGTTGTTAATAACTGCTTCTCATTTGACAGATTTTGTCATTTGAATGATTCACTATAATTTGTAGCATGGTGTCAGTGAAGTATAATGGCCAAGTACCTAACACGTTATTGTTACGGACATCCCTTGGAGCTTCACTAACACCTGGCAATTTGATAACAATGTTATGTGCACTTGTACGCCCAAGTGCATGGGGAGTCTTGCTCCACTTGAAACATTTATTCTTCCCATAGAAATAGTTGTAACCACAAATGGGCACACAGTCTTCTTCCTCGCTGACATTAGTTTCATCTGAAGATGATATGTCACCAGACCCCCCTACACCTTCTGAGATTTCCGAGGAAGATGACAACTCAGTCTCACTGATATCACTGAGAGTTGAGTCATCCAGTAGACGCTGTATTTCCTCGTCTGTCAAACGCTTCCTCCAAGCCATGCCACCGTAACTCCTGCAAATATTACAAAGGTTTAGAGCAAAAAATGGGAGAAAGTTTCCAAGAAAATTTTCCCCTTAATGGAAAAAACACAAACGTTAACGCTCTGGTGGGGTCTCACGCACCCCGGACTGCTCCCAAGTGACCAACCGTTTGGAATGAATTCAATGTGTTGGCGCGCAGAGAGTCATCTACAGACCATTAGAGAATACCAAAACCGCCAGCGGCATCTGTTGCCTAAATATAGAGGTACGTGTAGAAGAAAAAGTCCTGGGTTTGTCAGACCCCACTAGACCAGTTAAGGGTTAAATATTATCGTAACGAAAAGTGTTTTGTTCATCTGAAACGATTTCAGTACAGGACTGCACACAAAAGGCCACGTCTTTAGGATTTGGTTGTAGGTGTTGCAGTTTGTTCCAATGACAACACTTTATCATAAGTATGTTCCATGCCTGCCTCTTGACTTTTTCGCAGATTTTTTTTCTTTCTAATGCGTCTTCTTTATGTTGTCATCAAGAATTAGGTGCCAAGTCAGAAGCCGCGTCGCACTAATTCTTTGAAGAATGACACTCCCATGTACAAAACTGCTAACCATGCATCTCAATGTTTATGACATCATAACTCCTAAACCACGTGTCGCACAATGATATAATTTTGCAGGTGTATTCAGTTGTTCATGTGGATAATGCCTGAGAACTGTGTTGCCAATTGAGTTATTTAGATAGAATTAACAAACTAAATTGTCCTACCTGCTGCTGAAGCTGACAACATGAACAGCGAAAATGTGGTAATCGATAAAGTTTTCTCCTTGCTTTACTTCTGTGGGAAGTGTCGGCGAGTAAAAGTTTCGAAAAGATTTGAAAGTATGTGCAAAGTGTACTGAAGTGGCAAAGTGCCCTCAACCTCGATCACTAGATGAATACACTGAGATGGCAGAAGTCATGGAATATCGATACGCATTTACGCTAATGACAGCAACATATCGTACGCGAGGCATAAAAGGGCAATACGTTGGCGGAGCTATCATTTATACTCAGGTGATTCGAAAGGTGTTCGACGTGATTATGATCGCACGACGGTAATTAACAGACTTTGAATGTGGAATGGTATTTGGAGCTAGACGTATGGGGCATTCCATTTCGGAAATCGTTAGAAAATTCATTATTCCTGAGATCCAGAGTGTCAAGAATGTGACGAGAATACTCAGTTTCAGGCATCGCCTTTCACTACGGACGACCCAGTGGCCGACGGCGCTCACTTAACGACCGAAAGTAGCAGCGTTTGCGAGGCGTTGTCAGTGCTAACAGATAAGCAACACTGCGTGAAATAAACCCGCGCAAATCAATGAGGGACGTACGACGAATGTATCCGTTAGGACAGCGTGGCGAAATTTGGCGTTAATGGGCTATGGCAGTAGGCGACCGGCGCGAGCGCCTTGCTAAAAGCACGACATAGCCTGCAACGGCTCTCTTATGTCCGTGACACCGGTTTGATCCTAGACCACTGCAAAACCGTGGTTTAGCAGATGAGTCCCGATTTCAGTTCGTAAGAGACGATGGTAGGGTTCGAGCGTGGCTCAGACCTCACGATGCCCCGGACTAATTTGTCACAAGCCACTGTGCAAACTAGTGATGGCTCCATAACCGTATTGGCTGCCATTACATGGAATGGAATGGCTCCTCTTCTCCAATTCAAACGATCATTGACCGGAAATGATTGAGCTCGGCTACTTGGCATTGCAGCCATTTTATGAATGACAATGCACCAGCCGGCCGGGTTCCCCCGCGGTTCTAGGCGCTACAGCCTGGAACCCCGCGACCGCTACGGTCGCAGGTTCGAATCCTGCATCGGGCATGGATGTGTGTGGTGTCCTTAGGTTAGTTAGGTTTAAGTAGTTCTAAGTTGTAGGGGACTGATGACCATAGAAGTTAAGTCCCATAGAGCTCAGAGCCATTTGAACCATTTGAACAACGCGCCATTTCATCGTGCCACAGTTGCTCGCCACTGGTTTGAGAAACATTCTGGACAGTCGGAGCGAATGATCTTCCTACCCAGATCATCAGCCATGAATCCAATTGAATATTTCTGGGACATAATCGTGAGGTTATTTCGTGCACAAAATCCTAGACCAGCAGCAATTCCGCAATTATGGACGGCTATATGAGCCAGCGTGGCTCAATACGTCTGCAGCGGACTTCCAACGACTTGTTGACCCATACTGCACTACGCAGGGCAGTTAGGAAGTATGACTTTTGTCTCCTCATGGTATATTCTTCGTAACTTGTGCGCCATGTGTTACATTGAGATACACACGTAATGGTTTCGAGAGACACATAAATTTGGTTTTCAACCTTTCATACAATTACTGACTAAATTTAAAAATTAAAGGTGCCATCGTAATCTACTCATTAAGATGTAGAGTCCTAGATTAAAGGGTTAATACAACAGACAAGTAATAAATTTACAAAATACATATATTTTGTAACTTTAATACCTACCTGTTGTAGAGTTCTGCCTCTTAATGAGTAGATAACGATAGCATTTTTAATTTTTAAATTTGGTCAGTAATTGTGTGAAAGATTGAAAATCAAATTTTTGTGGCCTCCCGAAACGGTTAGATAGGTAGCCTGCAACTTTGGCAACAGACCCTTTTAGCTGACTAGTAATATACATCAATTTTATGTGTCTTCGCTGTGCCATGTTAATCTACATCCTCTTTTAAATTTACTTTATTATATGCTCAGTTCTTCTTTTTGTGCCGGTGGTGGGGCTCTTTTGGTATATCCACACCTCTATCGATTCTAAGGCTTTTCTTTTCCTGTTTCCCCAGATTCTATCCTGCAGAAACATATTCTGAAACGTACCTGGCTTTTGTCCTCACCATGACAACCACCAGTTCGTCTATCGACTTTACAACAACTTCAGGGGAAAGAAGCCTGCTGCCTCATCTTTGGAACGGCGTCCAACTTCACCATGGCAACCAGGGGTTCAAAATGGTTCACTAGCAGGCCTTGAGAGGGCAACCCGTGTACTGCCAAACCGAAGTTCATTTATCCCACATACTAAATTTTTTTAACGCTTCTTAATTGACAATAGCTGTTTAATAAGCTAAGTTTAGTGTGTATTTATTTTTAATTCTTGACAATGATCTTTTAACTAAGAAATTTTACATTGTTATTCGACTTATTACTCATTGGTTAGTAATGACATCATGCCGTCAGAAGTGGGCGGAGCCTCCATTATATATAGTAAGACGTGCACTGGTTTCCCAGTAGTGATTCTCCAACAGAAAGAGGTTCCTACTCAATAGTAATTCATTGTTTTATTGCTTTATAGCTTTATGTATTTTCTTTAAAGTATGTAGCCCTCTAATTATAGCTTTGTATACAACTTGTAGGTCTGAAGATGACCACAGCAGTGGTCGAAACCGGTCACCTTGATAAATAAATCGTGATCAAGACTGCTTTTAATAGTAAATATTTGTAACACATTCATTGATCACTGCCACTCCCATAATGTATTCAAAAGTAAGTACCTGATAATGTCTCGATGAATTTCTTTCGTGTTAGTATTTTTAGCCGATCGATTGTTACTAAAGCACTCCTCTCTGTAGGCTTGTTTTCTAGTTGCAACTGTTCTATCCATACTCCTGTTGTTATTTGTTATTATACTTCCCAAATGGCAAAATTTGTTTGCTTGAGTTATCATTTTATTTACATTTTTTTTACGTTGGCCGTTTCTTGTCTGTTCGATTTATGTATCACCAGACTAAAGGCCGAAATACTAAATGTCTTTTTCCAAAGCTGTTTCACAGAGGAAGACTGCACTGTAGTTCCTTCTCTAGAGTGTCGCACAGATGACAAAATGGTAGATATCGAAATAGATGACAGATGGATAGAGTAACAATTAAAATCGCTCAAAAGAGGAAAGGCCGCTGGACCTGATGGGATACCAGTTCGATTTTACACAGAGTACGCGAAGGAACTTGCCCCCTTCTTGCAGTTCTTCTAGAGAGTAGCGTTCCAAAGGATTGGAAAAGGGCACAGGTCATCCCCGTTTTCAAGAAGGGACGTCGAACAGATGTGCAGAACTATAGACCTATATCTCTAACGTCGATCAGTTGTAGAATTTTGGAACACGTATTATGTTTAATGACTTTTCTGGAGACTAGAAATCTACTCTGTAGGAATCAGCATGGGTTTCGAAAAAGGTCGTGTGAAATCTAGCTCGCGCTATTCGTCCACGAGACTCAGAGGGCCATAGACACGGGTTCACAGGTAGATGCCGTGTTTCTTGACTTCCGCAGTGCGTTCGATACAGTTCCCCACAGTCGTTTAATGAACAAAGTAAGAGCATATGGACTATCAGACCAATTGTGTGATTGCATTGAAGAGTTCCTAGTTAACAGAACGCAGCATGTCATTCTCAATGGAGAGAAGTCTTCCGAAGTAAGAGTGATTTCAGGTGTGCCGCAGGGGAGTGTCATAGGACCGTTGCTATTCACAATATACATAAATGACCTTGTGATTGACATCGGAAGTTCACTGAGGCTTTTTGCAGATGATGCTGTGGTGTATCGAGAGGTTGTAACAATGGAAAATTGTACTGAAATGCAGGAGGATCTGCAGTGAATTGACGCATGGTGCAGGGAATGGCAATTCAATCTCAGTGTAGAAAAGTGTAATGTGCTGCGAATACATAGAAAGATAGATCCCTTATCATTTAGCTACAAAATAGCAGGTCAGCAACTGGAAGCAATTAATTCCATAAATTATCTGGGAGTATGCATTAGGTGTGATTTAAAATGGAATGATCATATAAAGTTGATCGTTGGTAAAGCAGATGCCAGACTGAGATTCATTGGAAGAATCCTAAGGAAATGCAATCCGAAAACAAAGGAAGTAGGTTACAGTACGCTTGTTCGCCCACTGCTTGAATACTGATCAGCAGTGTGGGATCCGTACCAGATAGGGTTGATAGAAGAGATAGAGAGGATCCGACGGAGAGCAGCGCGCTTTGTTACAAGATCATTTAGTAATCGCGAAAGCGTTACGGAGATGATAGATAAACTCCAGTGGAAGACTTTGAAGGAGAGACGCTCAGTAGCTCGGTACGGGCTTTTGTTGAAGTTTCGAGAACATACCTTCACCGAAGAGTCAAGCAGTATATTGTTCCCTCCTACGTATATCTCACGAAGAGACCATGAGGATAAAATCAGAGAGATTAGAGCCCACACAGAAGCATACCGACAATCCTTCTTTCCACGAACAATACGAGACTGGAACAGAAGGGAGAGCCGATAAAGTTATTCAGGGTACCCTCCGCCACACACCGTCAGGTGGCTTGCGGTGTATGGATGTAGATGTAGATGTAGATTTTAGTCTTGTTTATTTTCAGTGTTTGATTGTCCTTGGCTGTCTAAGGAAACACCAGAGAGTACAATCTTCACTCCCTTGCACCTGTTTGGCACTGGATTCATTGTGGAGTCCACAAAACGTGCTGGGAAGACGACAGCAGAGGAAGTGCACTCTGATGCAGTCTGAATGGGAACTCTGCATGCTCGGGTGCGCACACGCACACACACACACACACACACACACACACACACACACACACGCACAGGTGGCGGTGGCTGGCCTCAGATGGCGCAGCCACGGTGGTATCGCAAGCAGTACTCCATCCCCCTCTCCCTCCCCCTCTGGCTCTCATGAAAGCTGGCTGGCCGTCGTAGACAGTCGGGTGCAGCTCTCAGAGGCAGCGCCTGGAATGCCGTATCTTCAAAGGGCGCGACCCCTCCCCACGAGGAGCTCTCATCAGGCTAATAGGAGGGGAAGAGAGTGGGGGGAGGGGGGAATACCAATAGCAGCGCTGCAGCTTCCCCCTCCGTCCCTGTGATAACCGGCGCAGCGGAACGCCAAAGCGCAGTCGTCACCCACTCTCGAGTCTCGGATGGAATTTAAGTGATCCCAGTGACGTCTGGACAAGGTTACCGCACTTGAATGAACGTTGTCTCCAACCAGTTCAGCACTGTCTTCATCTAACTCCCTAATGTACAAAAGCTTAGCAGCACTTCTTCGTACAATGTTGTCAGCTTTCTAGACGCTGTGGTGAAAGTGAACAAACCGAACTTTTTCTTCAGTTCTTCGCGAAGAAGGGGACAAGGGGAGATCCCGACGGGTGGCACTGACCTTACGAAACCATCTATACGGCGATGTAGGTTAGGGTCCCAGGTATCACATGCTGCAGCCATTCGCCTCGATGGGCGCTCATTCACGAGTAATCAACAAAAAGACTTACAGAATTTCTTGTCGTCCCTTAAAAATAGCACAATGTTTCAGAGCAGCTCATATCGTAGCTGTTAAGTTCATTGGCTGACGGCTATGGGTTCCAGTCCTGACGGGTGATATCTGTTTCTTTTACATATTAATGGCAGTAATTGTGATAATTATTTTTATAACGTTAACTGGCATAAATACATTTTTTATTCATAATCTTTCCCCTTACCACATTACTGGTCGCTTTAACTTATTAATTTGCTCTCATGATTAAATCCTTTTATTATTTGCTTTATTCTTTCATCAAGGGATTTTAATCGGGTTTACTTATCAAAAAGTCGATCATACACCTGCGGATCTCCTCTTGTAAGTAAAAATCTAATGAATATATTCGAAATTGTTTTCTCAGAGCAATTTCCGTTTCCTAAATTTTAATTTCTTGTTACCGAATATAATCATTTTAGATAGTCTTGAGTCAGCAAGATTATGGTTTGGGCGACATCACGTCGAGGTTGTTTTGATTTTAGTCGTGTTAATATGGACAATAGTTGAGCAACGTATCTAAACAGAAAACCGTTATAGAAATTGAAGGACACAGAGAGTGAAAGGAAAAACAAGAATACAGGGGTGGCTGGCACAATAGATAAGATTTTACTTATGAAGAAGAACATACTTGGCTCATCTTAAAAGTCGAGTGTCAATTACTCACAGTAGTCATATTGCTGGATGTTTGTTGCCGGCGATATCCGCGTAGAAACATCACCACAGTGTGTAATACTTGAAGTCAATGGCGTGAAACGGTCCCTTCATTTCTTACCTACTGATCTAACTTTGGCGGTTTTTGTGATACAGTTACTCATTATAACTCGCCGACTGAGCAAATTAGCACGAATCACCTTGGTAGATCAGCAGTTTCGAATTTGCAAAGTAATGCCAAACTCTAATAAAAAGTTGGTAGTATATCACACAAAGTTACTTTCTATTTATTACCGATCATCTCGAGGAAATGAGGCCTGACGTTGTAGTTGACAGAAGTATTTAAAAGCGTTTACAGAAACTATGAATACATAGATAAACTAGAAATATTAAAACAAACAGAAGTTAAACGTATAAAATTAACAATTACTGTAAATGAAAGTTTAAAGAAAAGCAATACATTTAGCCATATTACAATGGTGACCCATTTCTCGACATTACTTTTGGTTTGTGTATATTGTTTTACGGAAATAGACACAAAAAATTCCAGTTCCACAGGCATTTGACACGGTAATCAATGTGAAACTACTGTTTCAGTCACTAACGACAAGGTAATAATAGGTGATACTGGGAAATGGTCCACAATGTTCCACTGGTGATTTTCACCAAACAACTTAAGTGTTGGGGATGAGGCAGCTACGAGACGCTACCACATAGCAGGGGATTTTAAAAAAGCATTACATACTTTGAGAGATCGTAATATGGACCAAGGCAATACAAAGCTACCTGTAAACATGGTCTGTAGAAAGTATACCTTGCAAGACCTACGGGCAATTGTTCACTTCCGTCACTTTGAATCACATATCTTCTACTGCAAGCCGTTTGCTTTCCATATTTCACCCAGGGACGCAGATTGGAACATGGAAAAAATGCAGAAAAGAAACATGTGAGCTAAAATGGACCCCTTAAAAGCTATGAGCACTTGTTCAGTAGAAGGGATGTGTTTAACAGTAGCGAAGATTAAGAAATACATTTACCTCTCCAGGTACGCATTTTCGAGCCTACGTGTAGTGGGCTTTCTTTGTTGGTTTGGTACATACTACCACCTCTCAAAATATGGGGAGCACAGAGCTTTCAATAGAAGAGAAATATTTCACAGCAGCGGAGATGAACAAGAGCTCATAGTCCTTTGGCATGTATTTTAGAAGTCATGATTACAGGAACTTTTATTCTTCTTTTGGTGCATAGTTCCACCTGTCAAAGAATGAACTACTTTTTCTTAACTCTTTGCATATCAAGGACGAGTAAAAATAACATAGTTTAGTTTTCACTGCGTAACAGCGGAAAGTAGAGCGAATTCTCTAAAGTGCAAAAGTATTTTTTAAACGTTTATATCTGCCGAATTGTGACACCTATCTTGTTTCCTATTAATGAAATCTTTCAAAAATTACTTCGGCGTCATAAAACGTGATCGAATAGTAACAAGATAACAACGCCAGTAACCACTGCCTCGCCGTATTTTAACATCTCGTTTTAAACCTAACAGCTACGGGAGTTGATCAGACAGCTATCGTAATGTTACCCTCTGCATTTACATGGGAAAGGCCTTGCAGTAGACAGACCGCCTTTGTATTCTCCGGATCTTGGAATCGAGACAATGCCTGAGATGTTTCCACTGTACATTCAGCAGGTGTTCCTCCACCATTGGTGGAATCACACAATCCTTACACTAATCCATGCTCGCAGATGCAAGACGACTTCCAGTTTTTAGCAGTTCTTCCTGACCCACTTCACTATGGACCAGGAGAAGGTAACGTGTTACCCGATCATTTTATTTGTTACCCTGTGTTAAATAGCTATAGAGAATATTACGTTTACAGTGAAATAATTTCGTCACGCTCTCTTTATAAGTGCACAACTTTTCTACTTTTCATCTCACAGCCTTTCTTGAAACTCATGGCAGCTTCAGACGACGGTTATGAGCTGGAGGAATGGGTGTTAAAAACTGGTTTTAAGTTTCTCAATAATCTGTGTCCGCCAGGTTTTAAACGTTCTCGTCGATGTTTTAATCTTACGCTATCTCATCTCAACTGAGGGACTTCTTTTTAAAACATTCAACACATAAAAATGTTTAATCGTTTTCCATCTGACGCCTGAGAATGACACGTCCAAAGAAGGCAACTGTTAAGATAGCTCAAAGAGGCCCAATTTTTACTGATTCTGTTCTGCTATATCAGTATTTTTTGTGGCGGTGTTCGTAGTGACAAACACTTGGCTGTAGAAACGGCTTACGAAGTCATCGCCACACTTTTAATAGCGGGCCGACCGGTCCGCTGGAACAGTAAACAGAAAGATGAAACCCCGAACACTCTGATTAAATAAAAGTCGGTACTTATCTTTTATTAATGAAGATACAGTAACACAGTAGTGAACTCGATGTCTACAGAGATCTGTCTAGTTCGAGTCGGAGCGGCTAGGTCAGCGTCGGCTGACGACATACAACAACTCTGCTGCGATGAACACACAACTGACTACCAAGTAAACAATTCGGAGGCGAGTATACTACCGAGCAGCGAATACAGAACTGTCCTAGCGCTCGCGATTCCAGCGCTTAAGAAGCCAGAAGCCAGCGGTGGCGCGCGCAGACTTGCGGCGATTTCCTGTATCGCTGGCGCTGCTTATACGGACGGCGTCCGGACTTTGATGCTGCCAACCTTTTGGCAGCGGGCTCGGTTGGCATTACTGGCTAGGACATAACACTCCTCCCCCCCCAAATCGCCGCACCGTCGTTGAATAATGACGTGGCGAGCGTCGACGGCGGGGGAGGGGTCTGGCCGCAGGCGTAGCAGAAGAGACCGGGGTGGAGACTGTTGTCGGTGGCAGTCCCCGGTCCGCACCCCAGCATTGGCTGCGCGGGGCCTCGGGAAACACCGACTGAAAACCGAGGTCAGGGCGCACGCCTGTGACCACGGGCGCAGCTTCTGGTACTGGACGCGACGGGGCGTCGGGACCCACGAAGAGAGGCAGCGTCTCCTGACGCTGCGTCGACAGCTGCTGAGTGGGCGCCGGACAAGGCGCTGCGGTGTCAGACTCCTTGGGGGTGCCCAAGGAAAGCGGCTGCAGGACAGGCTGCACAGCCACCGTTTGGGAAGGCGGCCCGGCTGAGGGGTCGACGTCCATCAGCTCCGAAGGCGGTGGCGACTGAAGAGGGACCGCAGGCGCCGGAGCGACCAGCTGGGGCGCTCCCGGAGGAAGCTGCGCGGGAGGCATCAACGGGACGGGCTGTCGGCGTGGTAGCGGCGACTGCTGCTGCTGCTGCCCCGGGGGCGGCAGCGAAGTCGGAAGGCGCGGCTGGAACCCGCCGCGGACGAAATCTGTGGACAAAGAACGAGCGGCAGAATCCGGGCGGTCAGCGCGGCGCAACTGGTTCTGATGCCTCCTGTGCACCCCAGTAGCACCTTGAACAGTATAAAAACCGCGACCCTGGACACGTATCACGGTACCACGTTCCCAACGACGGCGACCGTGATAAACTCTGAAAAAAACGGCGTCGTTGCGCTGAAAACGCGTGCGATGCTCAGAAGCGGCGGGTCGGTCCGGGGGGTGCAACAACCGTAGTAGGGTGCGATGACGACGGCCGTGGAGAAGCTCCGCAGGCGAAGGGCCGTCGCGTGGCGTGGTCCGGTACGACGACAGGAACGTGATGAGGGCCTGCTGACGAGAGTGCGTAGCACGAAGGCGGTCCATATGATCCTTGAATGTGCGTACAAAACGTTCCGCTGCACCATTCGATTGAGGGTGGAACGGCGGAGTAAGAACATGGCGAATGCCATTGGCAGAACAAAAACTTTCAAATTCA
This sequence comes from Schistocerca piceifrons, assembly GCF_021461385.2. Lineage (NCBI taxonomy): Eukaryota > Metazoa > Arthropoda > Insecta > Orthoptera > Acrididae > Schistocerca > Schistocerca piceifrons. The sequence goes on from NC_060144.1 coordinate 140,155,921, forward strand.
GCAGAGGTAAATTGTGGACCATTGTCAGACGCTAAAACTTCTGGAAGACCCTCAATACAAAAAATTGAAGTCAACGCCAGGATAGTTTGTGCAGACGTTGTAGACTGCATGGGCACAACAAACGGAAAATTACTAAATGCATCTATCACGATGAGCCAACGAGAATTCCAATATGGGCCAGCGAAATCTATATGTACTCGCTGCCAGGGACCGGCAGGGCGTGCCCACTCAAAATAGCGTTGAGGCGGAGCAGCTTGGTGTTCGGCACACGTCGCACAATCTGTAGACATCTGCGTAATCTGCTTATCAATGCCGATCCATGTACAATGACGGCGGGCAAGCTGCTTGGTGCGGACCACTCCCCAATGACCTTGATGCAACAAGGCGAGGACCTTGGATTGGAACACTTGGGGAACCACGACACGAAGCTGGTCATTCTCGGAGCGTAACAGCAAAACTCCGTGCGAAACAGACAACAGATGACGTTGCGGATAATAGCGACGAACCACAGGATCCGATATGTCCTTTGTCTTGGACGGCCAACCACGTTGAACAAAACGTAATAGTAAACTCAGATGAGGATCCGTAGCTGTCTCACGTGCCACCTGACGATAATCAATCGGAAAATCCCGGAGGGATTGATGCTGATCGGCGTCAATCTGATGGCAAGAGTCTTCAGAGGAATCGAAGACATCATCCGCAGCAATCGGCAATCTAGAAAGCGCGTCAGCGTTTGCATGCTGAGCTGTAGGGCGACACAGTATCTCATACTGGTATTGTGATAACAAAAGAGCCCAACGTTGTAGTCTCTGAGCTGTCCGCTGAGGAACTGGTTTAGACGGATGAAACAGTGACGTCAGGGGCTTGTGATCTGTTACTAAATAGAATGGTCTACCATAGAGGTAGTGATGGAATTTTGTGACACCGAACACAATAGCCAACGCTTCCTTGTCCAATTGGCTATAATTACACTGAGCTTTGTTTAGTAATTTAGATGCGAACGCAATAGGACGTTCGGTGTTACCGACTCGGTGAGACAACACAGCACCGAGGCCGAAAGGAGAGGCATCACAAGCTAACACCAGAGGCTTGTTAGGGTCGTAATGGACCAGACAACGATCATTCAGTAAAGCCTCTTTAAGCTGCTGAAAGGCTGATTGGCAATCAGCTGACCACACAAACGAAACAGTCTTACGGCGGAGACGATGCAACGGTGCAGCAATCTGTGATGCATTAGGTATAAACCTAATATAATAGGTCAATTTGCCAAGAACTGCTTGCAAATCATGCAGATTGCGAGGGGCGGGCAAATCACGAATAGCTGCTAAATGTGACTGGGAGGGATGAATGCCTTGAGCATTAATAACATGTCCCAGATACTCCAGCTCCGTAAGGAAAAATGAACATTTATCGATGTTGCAACGTAGGCCTGCCTGAGACAACACTTTAAACAAACACTCCAAATTACGGAAATGTTCAGCAGGCGTCCGACCGGACACAACAATATCGTCTAAATAGTTGCAACACGATGGCACATTAGCCAGAAGTTGTGACAAAAAACGCTGAAAAACAGCTGGAGCTGACGCACAACCAAAAGGCAAACGCAGAAAACGGAACAACCCCAACGACGTGTTTATGACAAAATACTGTTGTGATTGCTTGTCGAGGGGCAATTGGAAATATGCTTCACGGAGATCAATTTTGGAAAAGAAACGAGCTTCCCCTAACTTATCCATCAGCTCGTCCGGTCTAGGCAAAGGAAAAGAATCAATGACAGTCTGAGGATTAACTGTCGACTTAAAATCAGCACACAAACGTAACTTGCCAGACGGTTTCTTTATAATAACTAAGGGAGAAGCCCACTGGCTTGCTGAAACGGGTTGAATAACACCGTTGTTTTGCCAACGACGAAGTTCATCTGCTACAGGTGCCCGGAGGGCGTGAGGCACTGGACGAGCACGACAAAATCGAGGCTGAGCATTATCTTTTAACGTAATATGAGCGGCAAAGTTCGCAGCACAACCTAGTTCGTCTTTAAATATGTCACTGTATCGTTTACACAACTCGGTTATGCTGTCTTGAGGAACAACAACAGAATTAATTTGCAACACATTGTCTTGGATAGACAGGCCAAACAAGTCAAAACAGTCTAATCCGAAAATGTTTACACTGTCTGTAGCGCGGAGCACTGTGAATGAAACTGTTTTTGTATTGCCACGGAATGTGGCTGGCACGCTACATACACCTAACACAGGAATTTGTTCGCCACTATAAGTAGCCAAAGAATGTTTTGCCGCTGAAAGTTTAGGGCGGCTGATAGCCGCATACGTAGCACTATTTATGAGAGTCACAGACGCACCAGTGTCTAATTGAAAACTGAAGGTCTTATCCTGGATGCGTAGCTTCACAAATAGTTTATTACACTGTCTCTGGATCGGTGCAGTGGAGGCGGAAGACACCAAATCAGCGCGTTTAGCGCGTGTTCGCTGCTTCCGACATCTCGTGGGTTGGGCGGGTGGAACAACAACTCCCGCTTCACTTGCAGACTGTACATTACTTTTTACAGCGTTTGAATTACGCTTGGATCGCATAGCAGAGGGCTGGGTGGGTGGCTTATTGCGAACAAGTTTATTACCCACACGAACCGTGGAAGAGTCTTTAAACGCGACCTTCTGGGCGGGCTGGCTTTGAAGAACATGAACATCCATGGGCTGGGCAGCACTAGAATTGTTCTTGCGTTTACGCAAACAAACAGTCTGGATGTGTCCTTTCCTTTGACAAAAGTGACAAACCGCGTTTCTCAACGGGCAACGTTCACGAGGATGAGCAAGAACACACTTAGGGCAAGACTTAACTTTATCATTTTGCACACGCGGCTGACGAATGTGTTTAACATGACGCGGCCGGCTAGTGTTTACAGTCTGACTCTGCCGGTGGGGCCGCGGGCGTGACGTAACTTGCTTAGCACAGGCAATTTGAGAAATACATGGCTGATCTAACTCACACTCAGCATAGTCAAAAGTATCTTGGGCTTCAATGATGTTCATCACAGTCTCTAATGACGGGTCAGGCAACTTTAAGATAGCAGCACGAATACGAGAATCTGCAATGTTTTGCGTAATAGCGTCTCGTAACATGACATCACTGTAGGAAGCTCCACACACACAATTAAATCGGCACTGACGGGTGAGGCCCCGTAAATCTGTTAACCACTGTTTATTAGATTGATGTGGCAGTTTCTTTAATCTGAAGAACTTGAATCTGGCTGCTGCCACATGAACTCGCGACTCGAAATACTCAGCAAGCTTGTTAACAACAACGTCATAGTCTAAAGCTTCTGGCTTGGATTCCGGGAACAACTTACAAAGGAGTCGATAGATTTCCACGCCTGCAGTGGAAATTAAATAAAGCTGCCGCTCAGTACCTGTGATTTTGTAGACTGTCATGTGCGCCTGCAACTGCGCGAAATATTCTCGCCATTCTTCTCTGGATTCATCAAAAGCCCGGAACTGTGGTGCTGCCTGTGCTTGTTCCTTTTGTGTTGGAGGATTAGCCGCTTGTTTGGCGATTGCTTCCACCAGACTTTGTATTTGCTGACTCTGTAACAAGATCAACTGTTGTAATTCGGCAGACATAGTGAACACAAATTAAACCAGCCCCCAAAAGTTTATCGCTACAATTAGGAAAACCAGAAACAAGTTGAACCAGCCCTGCACACGAGTTCGGAAGTCCTCGTCGCCAGTTTTGTGGCGGTGTTCGTAGTGACAAACACTTGGCTGTAGAAATGGCTTACGAAGTCATCGCCACACTTTTAATAGCGGGCCGACCGGTCCGCTGGAACAGTAAACAGAAAGATGAAACCCCAAACACTCTGATTAAATAAAAGTCGGTACTTATCTTTTATTAATGAAGATACAGTAACACAGTAGTGAACTCGGTGTCTACAGAGATCTGTCTAGTTCGAGTCGGAGCGGCTAGGTCAGCGTCTGCTGACGACATACAACAACTCTGCTGCGATGAACACACAACTGACTACCAAGTACACAATTCGGAGGCGAGTATACTACTGAGCGGCGAATACAGAACTGTCCTAGCGCTCGCGACTCCAGCGCTTAAGAAGCCAGAAGCCAGCGGTGGCGCGCGCAGACTTGCGGCGATTTCCTGTATCGCTGGCGCTGCTTATACGGACGGCGTCCGGACTTTGATGCTGCCAACCTTTTGGCAGCGGGCTCGGTTGGCATTACTGCCTAGGACATAACAGTATTTATGTCACGAATCCACAACTATCGTACAATACGTAGCTGACTGTAAACTTGGTACCACAGTTCACTCTATTGCATGCATGAATATTATGTGGGAAGAATTAGTGACGACATTCATTTGCCTGTTATTGAATTTCATTAATTCTAATATCATACCTATTATGCGACATGCATGTAGGCAAGAGAGTGTCGTCTATTGTGTTCTGGGAGGCAAACATAGATTAACCAGATGATGCTGCAGATCAATATTATTTGAACTGAGAGATAATGGACGTATGAAGCTCGGACAAATTTTGCTAAACTAAATGCAGTTGCGAAAACTTAGCTTCCAATGTTGCTAAAGCGGACGTTTTACTATCGCTGTGCATTACGAATTTCAACTTACGTGAGGTGTGAATTATGACTCCAAAAATCATTGTAAAACTCAGGGTTTGTCAGTGAAAAATGAAGATACAGGAGGGAAGCAAGAGCTTTTGGTCCCTAATGAGAGTTGAATATTGATGTAATTAGTTCATAGAATAGTGCAGAATGATGTTGATGTAACAAATACAAAGTTGGAGACAAACCCAACGAGTATTTTTCACAAAAACCGCTATTTTTCGTAAATTGATGTCTTGCAGGGTGAAGAGATGCAAAGCTGATGTTTTCAGGAAATATATGCTGTTGTGTTTACGTAGAAGACTTGGAAAAGGTACCTTTAATACCTTCCGAGATTGTTAAATAAATGTAAATTTTGAGCTAAGAGACAAGAAAACTTCGTAGACTATCGTATAATTAGATATAAGTCAGAGTGTAGAAAATACAGCATTATATTCTGTGTAGGAAATAATGACGATGTGACAAAATGTGGATTTTGTAAGGATAGAGCGATAACAAAACGAAACATTCAGAGTGTACGGCCCACTAAAAGTTCCACTGAAAAAATTGCAACATTTATAACTACCGAGATTTCATAGCAAAATTATACTCAAACATTCTTTTAGTTCAGATTTAGAGCAGGAACAGTAATTTAGTAGGCAATGAAGGAACTTTGTGAGAACACATGAAGGGCGCTGACGTCTTAATAGCGATCGTCCAGCATCGCGGTCCGCTACGGACTGAACCGAGGCTGTAGGAGAATTCCTGGCGCTGCCTTGGAGATCATTTGCTCAAAGTCCTTGTCCAGCAGTGTAAGTCGCCAGTGGAGACTCGGGCATTTTTCAGTTATATCGAGAAACTTAAAGACTGCGCCTTTACAGAACTGTTTCACGTGACTGCAATTTTTGAGACGCTTCTTTTGTTTTGTTTTAACGTAGTATTTGCGTTGCCTATCGTACTCTTAATCCACCTCCTAAGTAGAGTATTGAAATTTATGACTTTTAGGCAAGAAAAAACTATACTTTGAATTATTACAACAGATGGTAGCTGCAATGTAATTATGATAAAATTGAATTTTCAGGAGTTTTAGGCTCTTGACTGTGCCATGTGGTGCTCAGAACAGTAAAAATTGATGTGCTATTTGAAAGAATTTGATCGAGTGAAAGAAAAGAATTTTTGAATATACGTGAGTATGAAAATTGAAAACGGCCGTTGTTTCCTTACCCCTTCCAAAGTGTGAGTATGACTTATTTTACAGTTAAGGTGAGCTGAAATATGGAGGCGTGGAAAGCAGGTTACGAGCAGGGCCAGTTCCATAATACTTTTCCCCACAAGCTACTTATCATTTCGTGCCCTCCCCCTCTCTCCTTTTGCCTTGCACACTTCCTACCGCGGCTGTTTTCGCTACTACTTGTGATACACACTGGGTGCTTTGGCACCCACGGCGCCCCTACCAGTTCAGCGCGCCACGTCGCCGCTATTAATTGTGATACGTCCTGTATAGAAATCTTACTGTCATGGCGCCCAAGTGGTGGCTTCTGTTACTTGTGCCTTAACCGCGTCCTGAATGCTAGCATCAAGTTTCATTCTATTTTCTGGGTGATCAACAAACTAATTAACAGTCCCTTGCGACGTGCTTTTAACAATCCGTTTTTAAAAAAACTTTCGTGCTAGTAAAAATATCTTAAAACCGCCACCCCACAAGACTCACGTCGTGACTTTCTAGCAGAAAAAAATAGAAATGAGGAAAAAAATCTCGAATGAGAGAGATGTAATTGTGAATCTAATAAGAATCAAAGACAGACGGACAGGAGATATATGAAGACGAATTGACGGTAGATGGATCGAAGAAATTCTTTGAGGGATTCCTATAGACGTGAAAAGTAGGAGTTAGTGTAGTAGTAGTAGTAGTAGTAGCTTTATTCATCGGTAGATCTCTTTTTACAAGGATATAGGAAATGTCAAAGTATTTACAAGTTTCAATCAATTTAAAATAAGCTAATTTGTATACACATATATTTACAGAATTCTAGTTAGAAACAATCATTAGATTTACTCCTGGTATACAATACTTTTCTTACAAATAACTTATTAAATAATGTAATGCCACACCGTTCACTCATATCTCACTATAGGTCACTGCACACACCACACACACATTGTTTCTTAACACTTCACTCACCACTCTCTACCACTCTCTCTCTCTCTCTCTCTCTCTCTCTCTCTCTCTCTCTCACACACACACACACACACACACACACACACACACACACACACACACACAAACACACACACTGGTGATCTCTGGGATATTTTCTGTACCACAACATCTCATTTTCTATCCTTTCTAGAAAGGAAAGAAGGAGGAAAAAACTTAAAGTAAAGGTGTTATGTGGAATGTTAAATGTTTATAAATTATTATTATTTATTTGTGTAACATTTTTTTTCAAACCCCTACACAGTTTTATCTAAGTAATCCTTCAATGTATAAAATGTATTGCATAACAGGTACTCTTTAGCTGCCTTTTTAAATAAGTATATTTATCGAATTTGTTTAATCTCTTTTGGTAATTTATTGTGCAGTTTTATTCCTTGGTAGAAAATGCTGTTTTGAGTTTTATGTTCATTTTTTCTTGGTAAATGAAAGTTGAGTATATCTCTTGTAGCATGATCATGGACAGACCTGTTTGTGCAGTAATTACCAATGTTATTTTTGATGTGTACAACTGACTGGTAAATGTATTCACATAGGGCAGTTAAAATCCCTAGTGTTTTGAACAGATCTCGACTACTATTTTTGGTAATTATTCTTATGGCTCTTTTCTGGAGTTTGAAAATTGTGTTCATATTTTGTGCGTTTTTTCCCCAAAAAAGAATGCGATAGCTAAGAACTGAGTGTACATATGAATAATATGTAACTAAATGACACTGCTCATTACATACTGATGATAGGATTCTAAGGGTATAACATGCTGATGAAATTCTGTTTGGAAGTACGTTTGTGTGTTCACACCACTTCAACTAATAATCAATATTCATTCCTAGAAATTTTGCATTTGTTGCATAGTCTACAGACGTGCGATCTACATTTAATTTAACATGGTCATTTTTCCTCTTCAAACTGATATTCGTGGCATTAGTTTTTTTATTGCTTATTGACCGATAAGAAACTTCCTTGTGAGTTTCATTGGATTTCTGGGAAAGGAGTTCTCTTGTTTTCTCAGTGATTATAATATTGCTGTCATCACAGAAGAGAATTTTTTCACCATGAGTAACACCACTGCGAAAGTCATTGATGTACATCAGGAATAGTATTGGTCCTAATATGCTACCTTGTGGAACCCCTATATTAATGTATTTTGATTATGATAAGTGTTTTACTAAATGCTTAGAGCTATTTGAAGTATGTGTTATCTCTACTATTTGTACCCCATCTGTTAGTTGTGATCGAAACTGCTTGTTAGTTACCCCTCTTAATCCTAATGCATCTGATTTATTTAATAGAATCTTGTGGTCAGCTGTTTCAAACGCCTTACAAAGATCCAAAAATATGTCAGTTACACACTCATCTTTATCAAGAGCATCAAGTTCAACTTATGTGAATTCTACCATGGCTGACTCCATGTTTTTGCCACTTTGCAAGCCAAACTGTGATTCGCTTAAAAGACTGTATTTCTTTTTCAGGTAATTCATTAATCTGTCTTTCATAATTGCTTCTATTATTCTTGAGAATGCTGACAGCAGGGAAATGGGCCAGTAAGTTTCTATGTCTTCTGCATTACCTTCCTTAAGCAAAGGTACAACTTTTGCCTGTTTATCTGCTCTGGGAATGTCCCAAATGTGAAGGATTCATTTATTACCTTTGTTAAGGGGCCTTGTATAATTCCTATGCATTGTTTCAGTACACACATTGGTACTTCAACTAAATCTACTGACTTTTTTTTCAGTTTTTGAGCAGTTTTATTGACTTCATTCTCTGTGGTTGAAAGTAACATCATTGAATTTAGTGCAACATTATTTAGAGGTGTTATACTTGTTTTGGGGAATTTTTGCTGTAACTTCTCTGAAGTACTTGAAAAACTCTCGTTTACATAGTTTGCTAAGTATTGTGGATCATTTACTACCTTATCCCCCTCCATTAGCTGTATGTTATTCTGTATTTGTTTGCCTCTCTCCATTTCCTTTTTTATAACATTCCAGACTGCTTTGCTTTTATTCTCTGCAGCATATATTGTTTTGTCATTAAATGACATTTTTGCAGCAGTCAGCACCTTCCTATAGATCTTTTTGTATTTATGATAGAAATTTAAGAATTCTGGATCATTGTGAATCTTTTTCATGGAACTGAGGTGTTCAAGTGTTAGGGAGTACTTCTTAATACCTGCTGTTATCCATCTGTTTTTGTGAGATGTTGATGCAGACATACATACTTTTGGAAATGCCCTTTGAAAGTTCAGTTTAATCAGTGTGGAGAATTTAGAGTATTTCGTATTCACATTGGTTTCCTTATACACTTCATCCCAGGTTTGTATTTCCAGCTCTTTTGAAAAATCTTTTATTTTGATTTCTGATAGATGTCGTTTGTAGGCTCGTAGTTTAGGGAACGATTCGATGCCTGATTTAACTGTTGTTCTTTGACAGAGATGGTCTGATAGTCTGAGATCTTTTACTGCTACATCACACTTTTTCCTGTCCATATTTGTGGCCACATGGTCAGTAACTGATGGAGTCGTTGCAGTAATCCTTGTTGCACTATTGACCAGTAGGGACATGCTAAAACTTTGAAGGATATCTATGAAGGTGCTGCTCGATTCATTTACGATGTTAATGTCCCCACACAGAATTATGATGACCTTTGTGCTTGAGACTTTATCTAGAACTTCTGTTAATTTTTTGAAAAAAGTGTCCACACTACCACTGGGAGATTTATACACACGTAAAATGGTGATTTCAAGCCCTGTTGATTCAATAGCTGATATTTGAAAGTGTTTGTCTTCACTTTCTGTACTGAGGTCATCTCTTGATTTGAAATGTGTTCTTTTTCTGATATAAATGTCCGCCCCCGGTAGCTGAGAGGTCAGCGTGACAGACTAACAATCCAAAGGGTACAAGTTAGGTTCCCGGATGGGTCGGAGATTTTCTCCACTCGGGGACTGGATGTTGTGTTGTCCTAATCATCATCATTTCATCCCCATCGACGCGCGTTGGATTTCTGTCTCTCTACACCAGTGCTCAGTAATACAAAGTACTGTGCAGTTCAAAGATTGGAGCTCAACTTCTGATAGTTGTCTTTTATTTTTTATTGATTACAGGTTTTCATGGAGGATTGTTTAGTCTGTGAAATGCCCTGTGTTACTTTTTCCAATGGTTTGTTTTTCTTTGTGACATCTGGTATATATGATATTCGAAGTATTAAAATCTGTCTTGTGAGTGGTTGTTTGAGTATTTTTTAAACTGCTGGAGATACTCTTTAGGCAGGGGAACCTATTGTCTGGATAAATCCTAAAAAGACCTACTTTTCCTGCCTATGACAACAAGTATTTGACCATGTGTGGCACAAGATCCATCCCCTATACTTTCATGAATTAGCTGTACCAATCTTCCCTTCCCAGTCCTATTTTCGTTTAGGCTTTGCCTAGTGAAACCGCATCTGTTGATAGTCCCAACAGGCACCAGAGAAACTTGAGCAATGTTGGCTGTCCTCAGAGCCATGTCTAACCCTACACTGATTCACCTTACAGCTCCATCAAGGTGTGGTCGATCATGACGCTGGAACTGCTCAACAAAGTGTACGCTGGTGCCATGAGTCCAGGTCACCACCTATGTCATATGCCCCATCCCTGTCCAAACTGTTTTCCACCCCACCCATTATCACTACACGGTCCTCTCTTGTCAAGTCCTTACACAAAGATCCTGGGTCCTCCATCACATGACTTATCCCTGCGTTTGGCTGGAAGATGCTGGTGGCCTGGTACGCTACCTCTAAACTTTCCTGTAACTGAGGGCCTACACCTCGCCTACGGCTACTACCTAGCAGCAGCACTTTCTTCTTCCTGAGACTTTGTACATTCCTAGGCTTCTTGGCCTCTGTTGAAGTGTGCTGCATGTTTCCTGCTCCCCGTTCTACCTGAGGCTCTTCTCCACTGGCAGTGGTAGATACCTGATTTTGGTGTTGATGATATAACTGTCAGATCGCGTTCTTTTTCTTCCTCTCCTCCTAGCAGCTGCCAGTTCCTAGCCACCCTTCTCTTCCCTATCTCCATTGATCCTTACGAGTTCCTTCCTTGCTTCCTCCAACTGTGCCTGAAGGGCACAGATTTTCCTTTCTTGTTTCTCAATCAAAATATTCCTACTGCAGACTCGGCAGTTCCAGGAGAAAGCCTTTTCTGTTCTCCAACATTCGCCCCACTGCATCCCCCCCCTCCCCCAGTGAAAATATTTCCTACAAGATTGGCAACAAATCCCTCTACTCACTACCCTATAACAGTTCCCATATTTCTCACTCATCGAAAGAATAATTACTCATTTCGAAAGAATAATTAAGTTTATAGAATGTTTTAAATTTGTCAAGGACGCGAGATCGGCGGTGTGTAAACAAGAAAACGACACAAGTCTTATGTGCGGTGATTGTTGTTATTATACTGAATTAGAGATACAATGACAGAAGAATGAATTTGTAATTACTTCGCTTTTAGAGAGTTTACGTTATCAGTCGTGTTTGTTCAGGTTTTTAAACTTTGTAACTCGGAAAATTTAGGCCTAGACTGCGTCTATCTAACTAGTAAACAATACGAAATGTGTTAGTTAAATACGATATAAAAATTCTTAATTACACTTTTATTGCGACAATAGACAGTGATGAAACTAGGAGCTGTCATTTTTAAACGACTTTTGCACTATAAAGCAAACTTGAATAGATCTTTTTGTGTTTATGTTACGCAGAATTTCGGGTTATGTCGCGACTATCGGGACTTTAGGTAAAGAACAAGTGTTTTCGAGAAAAAGCTCTGCTGCGAGGCTGATATTCAGATGCGTGACAAGAACGGACACTACAGCAACTATACAAAACAGAGAAAACTTAACTTTGACTCTATTTCCTCTTAAATAAGTTCTTTTAGCGGAAGAAGAAAATACCTGTGGTTTCACTCGGCGGCCATCTTTGCATGACTCAATGGAAAGTAGGTAGTTGGTATTGCAATTAACACAGGAACAAAAACATGTGTATCTCTGCTGCCGTAAAAAGAGAGTTCTTCATCCAGTAGTGTCTGACAATTGGAAAGACCAGAAATTGTTCGTAATATTGTTAAACGTCGAAAAGCATCATCCAATCCAAGTAGCAGGTTGCCTATGTGACGGCTTTCCGAGTAAACATAATTTCGTTTAATTGTTGACCGAATTTGAAAATATAGAATGCTTCCATAATCTGTCCATGAAAAGCTTTAGAATGAAGTAAAAGTTTAACACAATAAGGAGACTACAAAATTTAGAAACTGTGTATACGTCTTAAGGCAGCGTAACTCAAGGCGTGCAAATCACACATAGGCCTACTGTATTCATCCAGTATTTGAGATTTAGAGCAGTTAGTGACTTACAACAAACTTTACATGTTATTTCAAAGCGTCCCGAAATTTTTTCTCGCTAACACTCTCCACAAAATAGTGAAATGAAATGGATTATCGCATCCTGCTTCAACAGTGAAACTTCAGCTTCATACGTGACGTTTTAATTTATTTCTACTTTACTGCTTGCTGTTTCGCAACATATTTTGTAGACAGTACGCATGTATACCACTAAATGTACCTGAAAAGTTGTATCATCATACGAACCATAGTTCAGGAGACATGGCGCTGTAAATACTGAAATGCTTGGAAAATTACCTTACCTGAAACAGGCGCGCAAATAACCGAGACTATAGTCAATCAGTGTTTGATAACGAGAGAGTTATCGACTCCTAACATAATTTCAAAGTTCTCAAACTTTTGGTTTGGACTCTTTCATTATCTGTTGTGGGTTAATAACATGTAACATGTTTAACGTCATATGTCTAAACCATTATCTCGTTTGTAAAAAACTCAGACGTTTCATCCTGTTTTATACATGGGTGTTCGATTACTGCTTTGTAACTAACGCAGAAACGGCTTGCAACACTACTTCGAAATAGTGATACACGATTCATAAATCTGTTTCCATCAACCCTGAGTATCAAGGAGAAACGATGTTCCTACACAAAGTCGAATGGGTAAATACAGTAATAAGTAAACAATGCGAAATGTTTGTATATGCACACTAATTTATCGTTCGCGATTCACTACCGATCACAGGTATTCGATCACCTATCACAACTACGGATTTGTGGTTAAAACTGGGATTTAGTTCCGAATATTATTTCATATCCCCGTGCTGACGATAAAAGAAGTATAAACACGTAATTATTAAGCGCTCCTGTTGTGTATTTGACTGTTGCCACAGAAAGACGCTGATAATTATCCACAACAACATTGACGTCGCTCTACCTTATATGTTTCCATTAGATTAGACCTGATTCTTTCAGCTGGCTGAGCAGCAATCAGTTTCCAATGGTTTACTGTACATTAGGTACAGCTAATACTGGGTTTTTATACCTGATCAAGTTCATACCATATTACCTGCTAATGGAACGGAAGCAGCAGGTTGGAATTGAAAATCGTACTGTAATTGTAGCTGTGCATGAGGAAGGCTATTGTAGTAGGACAATAGCAACAAACGTAGACGTAGCGAATCTGCAGTGGTGTGTACATTGCAGTGGTTCAAGCGAGCCAGTAGCAATGCAAGTGTTCCGCGATCAGGAGACCCCAAGTGACATCATACAGGGAAGATCAGTTCATATGTGCACAGAGAAAACGTCAGAGGACTTGTATTGCACCCGACATTCGGAGGAAATAAATAGATCGCAAGCAGCTACAATTTCTGCCTCAATAACGGAACGCTGTCTTTTATGAATAAGGTTCAAAGGACTGAATAGCGCCCAAAAAACCTTCATTACGTAAACTAAAGAACTCTAAAAGTTTGCAATGTATAAACCTGGAGCGTAAACTTGGAGTACAGAAACTGGAGCGTGTAGCAAATGTCCAAGGCGCTGTTCACGGACCAATCAAAGTTAGAAGTATTTTGCAGCGATAGTCGAATGTTTGTTCGTTGACTTCGTGGAGAACATATGAAGAGTCAGTGTGTGACCCCAACGATGAAGCGTGGCTGAGAGTCGGCGATGGTGTAGGGATGTTTTTGTGGGCGATAAAGTCGGTGATCCAGCGAGAATTAATGGAACATTAGAAAAGGGAGGATATCATATTATACTGATCAACAAAGCAACCCCATGTAGCAAAAAACATTTTCGTCAAGGGCTTGTTCTGCAGCAGGACAATGATAGGAAACATGCCTTTAAATTGTGCTTAGGGTTGTTGTTGTTGTGGTCTTCAGTCCAGAGACTGGTTTGATACAGCTCTCCATGCTACTCTATCCTGTACAAGCTTCTTCATCTCACAGTACCTACTGCAACCTACATCCTTCTGAATCTGTTTAGTGTATTCATCTCTTGGTCTCCCTCCACGATTTTTACCCTCCACGCTGCCCTCCAATACTAAATTTGTGATCCCTTGATGCCTCAGAATATGCCCTACGACCCAATCCCTTCTTCTTGTCAAATTGTGCCACAAATTCCTCTTCTCTCAAGTTCTATTCCATACCTCCTCATTAGGTATGTAACCTACCCATCTAATCTTCAGCATTCTTCTGTAGCACTACATTCTGAAACCTTCCATTTTCTTCTTGTCTAAACTATTTATCGTCCGCGTTTCACTTCCATAGATGGCTGCACTCCATAAAAATACTTCCTGACACTTAAATCTATACTCGATGTTAATAAACTGCTCTTCTTCAGAAACGCGTTTCTTGCCATTGCCAGTCTACATTTTATATCCTCTCTACTTAGACCATCATCATTTATATTGCTCCCCAAGTAGCAAAACTCATTTACTACTTTAAGCGTCTCATTTTCTAATCTAATTCCCACAGCACCACCCGAATTTAATTCGACTACATTCCACTATCCTCGTTTTGCTTTTGTTGATGTTCATCTTATATCCTCCTTTCAAGACACTGTCCATTCCGTTCAGTTACTTTTCCAGGTCCTTCACTGTCTCTGACAGAATTACCGTGTCACCGGTGAACCTCAAAGTTTTTATTTCTTAAGGTATGTCAGTAGAAAAGAGAAATGAGGAGAACTGAAGAATATGATTCAGCCCGATCAGTCACGTGACTTGTGACTTAAATCCCATTAAACTATTATGAATGAAGGTGACAACAGGGAGGTCAGAAAACTAAAGTCATCTAATGTTGAAGAGCTAAGAAATAATCTACAGGCTTTCTGAACTGCAAGATCGGCAAAAAATATTATAAAATCTTATCTCCAGAACGCGAGAGTTTGCACAGTTCTTCATAGGGAAAAGGGTAGATACTTTGACGAGGCTGTAAAATTTGTATCATATTGTATTGCAGTTGATGATACGGAGAGAAAATGCTAACTCTGTTGTTTCATTAGGTGTGTACGTTGTGTTTGTTCATTAAAACAATGTATATAATTTTACTCATGAGTGATCGAAGTCTTTTGATTGGTAGTTTACTTTGGTTCAGGTTTGACTTCGCATTGGTAGCAAGGTAGTTACTTTGGACTGGGTGCAGCACTGGGTCAACAGAAGCGCCTTGCACCCGCTGTGGCGCAGGAGTACAAAATTCGCCAATTCTCTCTCGGGTAAGGAGTTTCCATTGTCCCGCCTAACAGTCAGAGCGGTTCTCCTGTACGAACAGCGGGAACAAGTAGTGCGCTGTCTCGCTTAAAGGCCACGCGAAAAGGAAAAGCAGAAGAGATGGCCGCTGTTTCCGAAACGCACGTGACCAGTAAACAACTGCTTAAACAGAAATCCCGGCTAAAATTAAAAGCAGGAAGTTTCGAGTGGCGAGCAACAGGGAACAGAGTTCCGCCATCGAAAGGGGAAATCGGGGAAATTCTAGGCTGAAAATAAAAAGAGGAGGGGGCAGCGGCGTGGAGGCGGTGGGAAGGAGCGAGCGCTCACCGCAGAGAAATCTGGAGCGGCTGGCGGCTGTGTTTTCCAGCCGGCGCATTGTTCTGCCACGACAAGCTGTGCTTCAATTTGGCGGCCCGGCTCGGGCGGCGAGGCCCCTCCTGGCCGCTCCTGGCGGAAACTTGGCGGCGCTATTTGCATGCGCGCCTGCCAGGGGGCGGCTTTTCCATTAAAATCGCCGGTGGAACGTTTCGGCTGTTTTACTGCCGCCGCTGCGAAAGCAATTACGACGGGGCCGGCAACCGGCAACCGGCAACCGACGGCCGGCCGGCGACTTGGCGTCGCTCCTGCGAGCTCGCTGAGCCGAAACGGAACGCATCGAGGGGCGCGCCGGCAATTTGAGGAGTAGCGCCGCCTCCGCCGCTGCCGCCTTCTCCTCACATATTCATGCCGAGCTGACGCCGCCCGGTATGGAACTGCCCGCTTCCGCGCCCGCGTAACTCGTCTGTCCGCGCAGGTAGAATGCTCCGAATGCGTGCGCTGGAGTGACCGTTTCCATTGTCGCGAGTCCTGTAGAGCCGATGAGGTGAAGTAAGCCACTGTAATTCCTCTCAAGGCCTAATGTATGCAGGGTGTTCCGAAATCGCGTCTAACAAGGGGTGGCCACGGCGTTTGGAACGCGGATTTACTGTAAACTTCGTACACTTGTAGTACTCCATGAGGACAACAAAACGTGTAAGCAGTAGCACGTGCTTCTCAAGCGTTATTGAGAAATTCGCCAGATAACTTCGGTCGTCAAATGTATATGGCTGTGCGTGGCCGTTTTTACCATGAAGCGGCGGCAGCCGAGTGGCCAATTAGGTCGTCCACCTAACCCGGTTGAACAAAAGTTCCCCCAGGTTGGCTGGCATCATGTATGGGCGCGGTGTTCGCATGTTACCTTGACACGAATGTTCATTCTCTCTGGTACCTAACTGTCAATGGTAAGGAAATCAACCAATATCGCCTTCATCGTATCCACCTCGCTCAGTCACCTCTATGTTCCATGTGGGGTGCCAGACTATGACGAACATCGGTTTGTTTGCGAAACGGCGGCGGAGGTTTGGCAATTGATTCGTCGTATTGTGGCTTTTCTAACGCGGAACATTCCGGATCGGATTACTCCACTATCATTATTATTTCCGGAACGTGACTATTTTCCTCCGACAAAGACCAATGCTGTGAATTGGATTCGCGGACATGCCATTCACTACCTATTTGCACAAACTGTAGACTCTGTTCTCGATTTTTGGACATACCTCAATGACCGTCATTATGTCGTTGTCCGTCACCCAAAATACAGACAATTTTTCTCGAACTTCCTTGGGAGTGCTATTCACGACCCCCCTCGCAGCTGGAGTGTGTTAAGCCAAGAGAGAAAAAGGTCTCCTGTTTGAACCAATGAACATTTCTGAACAATCCAACGGAACACATCAATTTCAAGAAGACGTGATTCAATATATTCGCAGCGGGGCGCAGGCCTCTGATCAATTACACAACAAAAATAAACAATAAAATAAAAATAACGATAAAATGTAGAAAAAGGAAGATTTTGTTTTGTTTGTAAGGATAGCCTTAACCTTGAATTCCCATAGTTCCCCCGGTATATAGGCAGCCGACGCCTGAAGTGAACCAGGTGTTTTTGTTATAGGACGAAAAGTGGCGGTGGAACTTGAAATTAAAAAAAAAATGTGGTTAGCGTTCAAGCCCCGTAATCGCTTGATCGAGTGCCGTTTGTCAGTTTTTTTTTAATTGTAACACAGTCATTTTCTTTACTATTTATGTCACAATTGATATAATTGATAAAATAGCTGTAACCGGATGAACTTTTATTAAATTTACAATGTTATTTGGCAATCTACAAATTTTTATTATCACAAATGATATGATATTCTTAACGATAAACCAGTAAACGACTAAACGCATAAAGTGATACTGAAAATGTATGCTTGTCCGTGATTTGAGAAATCCCTTATACCTGGAAGGAGCTCGAAACTACTTGTTACCTGCAAGTTTTGATCGGTACAGACGGCTTTCGAAAGATGTACAGTTAATCGTCGCTTTCGACATTACAAGTTTCACGTTGGTATTTTTCGTAAAAACATGGAAAACATAAAGTTAAACGGCACCAGCAGCATTGATTAAATGCTGTGTTTCCGCATACGCAAGGTCTTTTGAGGCTTTCCTTGGAAAAACAAACCTCGTCAATATTTTCAAAAACCTCTCTTTCAGCCGATAACTTGGAAGCAAACCATGCAGAACGCAGCATTTCCTTAAATATTGGCGCTGATAATTGGTCAGGCAGTATCGAGTGCATTCTAATAGCGTCTTCACCAGAAGCAGTTTCTCGTTCTCTTTCGATTAAATACGAACAATTCTGAAGAAACGGACAAGCATACATTTTTAGTATCAGTTCATGCGTTTAGTCGTCTACTAGTCTATAGTTAAGAATATTATATCATTTGTCATAATAAAAATTTGTAGCCTGCCAAATAACATTTTAAATTTAATAAAAGTTCATCCGGTTACACGTATTTTTCCCATTATATCAATTGTAATATAAATAGTAAAGAAAATGACTGTGTTAGAAACAAAAAAAAAAAAAAAGAACTGACAAACGGGACTCGATGCAATGATTACGGGACTTGAACCCTAACCACTCGGCTGCCACTCCTCCATGGTAAAAATGGCCACGCACAGCCATATATATATATATATGACGACCCAAATTATCTTGCGATTTTCTCAATAACGCTTGAGAAGTACGCGCTTACACGTTTTGTTGTACTCATGGAGTACTACGAGTGTACGAAGTTTACAGTAAATCCGCGTTCCAAACGTCGTGGCCTCCTCTTGTAAGACTTGCAGAGGGGAGTGAGTACGTAATACTTTAAGCTTTTGTATGGCCGTCCTCGTGGTTGGAGGTCTGGGGGTACACAGCCGTTCACTACTGTAAGAAAATGAAACACCCTCAGCCGGCCTTATGATGTCATTTATTGTGTACCTACCACTTTCGGCGCTTCAGTGCCCCATCTTCAGGCCCTAGTTGATGCTGAAGAAGTTACCACCATCCATATACACGACGCATCTACGGCCAACATAAAAGATTTACACAGACTACCTGTAACTGTGATGTCGTCTGTCAGCTGTCACCAGTTGACAATTGATGATTGCAGAGACGACATCACAGTTACAGTTTGCGTAAACCAGTTATGTTGGCCACTGATATATCGTGTATACGTATGGTGGTAACAACTTCAGCATCAACTACGGCCTGAAGATGGTGCACTGAAGCGCCGCAACTGGTAGCTACGCTATAATAATAATGTCAGGGAACGTACCGCCTTCGATCTGCGACGGTTTCTATTGACATGTATAACGCGTCCATGTCTGCCGAGGGAAAGAGAAAAATCTAAGAATTGTTTCTCCTGGTATACAGTAGTGGAGACAGGAAGAGGCGTACTATGTTGGACTATCACCCGAAGTCGTTTAATATCTGCCTTGCGGCGAGATCTGTTCAATGGCTGTGTGTCTCCGATATAGTAAACATGGTTCGGTACACGTTTTCGGAATACACAGATATGCTCTTTGTGTGCTTGACGTAACGGAAGATCTCTTACTCGGCCGCATCACGAACGAAGCACACCCTCGTACAAAATTCTAGCCCAAGTTATGCATCCGCTCCGAGAAACAGGTAGTTTCACCTTGAGGAGGCAGGATTGTGCTGCTCCACTGCAACGCCTCATGCCAAAATTTCTACCTCTGGAGAGAACCGTTCATCGAGTATTCGAAAAACCACGTGAGCAACGGGTGTTAGTCACAGTATCGTCTCGGACATTCTATGTGAGTAACAATTACATCCGTACCACTCACAAGGTGCACCGCCTTATCGACACATCGCTGTGTCCACTTAGAGTTCTGTTCACAGATGAAAGTAAGTTCACCAAAGACTGAGTTCTAAATTCACGAGACAGCCATGTCTGGGCAGACGAAAACTCTGGCGCCACGCGTGTTCAGGGTTTTCAGCACGGGTTTGGCAGGTATTCTGGACGATCCTTCCACTCTAGCTGACTGATTCTGCACACTAGATATTCCTACAAAACGTATTGGACCCGTTTCTGGCAGCTGTGCCACAGAATGTCCGTCGGAAATTGGGGTCTCAGCATGATAGTGCACCAACTCATTTCTCACGTGCCGTTCGGAGGCGCCTCATCAGACGATGTGGCGAAGGATGGATAGGTCGCGGTGGTTCAAGCACGTGGCCGCAGCGGTCACCGGATTTCTTGGAGGGTTGTATGCAAAGTTTAATTTACGAAACTCCTGTAGAGATACAGGAACCTCTGCTAGCACCAGTTCTGGTCGCTGCACTAGAAATTGAAGACACCAAGTGGAACGGCGAATGTATACCAGAATATGCTTCGTAGGACAATGCCTGCAACTACGGTGGTGGTCGCAATTGTAACGTATCAATGCTGCTCTGCACGTACAGCATACTGAGTTCCCTTTTGTTTTGGGATAATGTCAACACCTAACGTTTAAGTTTTATTAAAAATATGCTTAAGTGATAAACGGATTTTCGTTATGTTCCCTTTCGAATTGTTACCTAATAATTGCCCTGCGTCACGCATAATTCGATTCGATTCAAGCAGCAGTCGATGAATTGAACGTCTGAACTGAAACCGTCGTAGGACGGAAATAGTACTTCGGTGCACATGGGTTCCTAGTCAAAATATGGTGTACTCAGTCCCCTCTACAAGCCCTATAAGTTTGTAACCTTTGCAAACACCCTGTCTAGTTATGCGTGCAGATATCGGGAAAAGAATACAGTATCAGAGTGCGAATCTGTCCGCTGTATCCATAATCACTAGGGTATCACACGTGCGACTTAGTGGAAAGCAGCTGCACCTGTGACCCAAACATCGTTGTTCAGTGAGAGTTGTTTGACGATGGAAAGTGACACCATTCCCAGAGAACCCGTATGCAAACTGATCTGGATCTGGAGTTCAAACGTCGAGAGGCCTAGGATTGTTCCTCTCACTTATCGCGTTCTTCACATGTGAAAGAGTTTTATTATTGTCAGAAAAATCAAGTTACTCACTGCATGGAAGTCCACGTATGAAATTATAATTCCCCCTAACAGTGGGGAGGTTAGGGGAGGGCTACACCAGCTCTAAAAGGACTATTCCAAGTGAAGTACTTAGAGTATTATCGTTATGTTACGTGCGATGGCAACATTTCACTGCATGCCCAGCAGCATTCTCCATTTCATGCGTTTCTCCGCTCTCTTACTCTCGTTTCTTTTTGCAATAAGACGGGGCAGAGTCCTGATCCTGGTGTCTTCTCTTCAGTTGGTATCTGCTGTGCCCTTGAACCTTAGCTTACCCACAGCTCTCTCTAAAGTATTCATTATCCTATCTGTTCTCATAGAATGACTTACGCAATTTCTTTTCATACCCTTGATATTCCTTTCGTGACCGTCGATTACATTCATCCTCTTTCATATCCGTAACTATTTGTTTTGTCTTTTTAGTTCCACCATATTTCAGAGTCACATTTGGAAAGCTTCTAAGTCTTCTTGGTACTTATGCTTCAAGACCATAATTTTATGGCCACACCAAACGCGAAATATTGGCTTCTCGAAATTTGCCGCACAAATTCTACATATTTTGGGAAACGAAGACACATCTCGTTACTCATACTGTTCAGTTGAAGATAACAAATATTCAAATGGCCCTATAAAAAAAAAACTGAGACTGGAGACGGAGACTGAAGAGACAACGGAAGCCTTCCATCAGGCACTGAAGATCCAGCACAATTTATTATTTGGAACTGCGTAACTGGCAGACCTACGACGAAATTCTGTCTGATTACTGTACACTAAAGAATAATATGTTGCAACAGTAGGGCATAATATTGCTAATAGCGAATTAATCATGTATATTTCATTGATAGCTAGTTAAGCAACAGGGGTAGAAAAAACTGAGATTCCCACCATACACTATGTAGACCGTTGTGACTAAACGACAACGTTCATAATCCTAAACCTTATTTATAAGAACCTGTGGATAGTGGGAACTGTACATTACTTGCACCCTGTTCCTGAATTTAAAGAATATAAACTAAATCATCATTTATCACGCTGTTCAACCCAAGTATAAGATCACTAACAACTCTCAGGAAAAAATGTATGGTAGTTCCTCAAAACTTGCTTTCAAACTAGAAGATGGTCAGTTCAGATGCAACAATATTACTGTCATTGATATCCTATGTTTCTTCCATTTTGCTCATTACTCAAACTTGATGACTTCATTACATTAGATTAGAGGAACGTCACACAAAGACAGAAATAGTGTAATCTTCCCGCAGTATTTCGTTAATTTCTACTTCTGTTGAGATTTAAAGAGATATATACGGCCACGAAGAACGTCTCTCGGCTTAATGTTGACAAGGGGTGCTAAGACCGGAATTATGATGGTAACTGCCTCGCAGTAGCCTAAGTACCAAATTAATCCTCGAAATAGCTTTGTTTATGTGGTGTTTGAAACAGTCGGATTGTACGTCTCCCCTTTAAAATCATAAACTCAGAGGAAGCACCATCATAAAATTTTCTATTTTGAACAGTTCATCGCCGGCCGGTGTGGCCGAGCGGTTCTAGGCGCTTCAGTCTGGAACCGCGCTACCGCTACGATCGCAAGTCCGAATCCTGCCTCGGGCATGGATGTGTATGATGTCCTTCGGTTGGTTCGGTTTAAGTAGTTCTAAGTTCTAGGGGACTGATGACCTCAGTTGTTGTCCCATAGTCCTCAGAACCATTTGAACCATTTCTTGACAATTCATTGCCAACGGAAACGCATTCACAGATTTATAAAGACTCTGTTTCCTCATTTTCATTTGTTAGGATACTGGCGGTTGAAGTCAAACGTGGCTGCACTTTTGTTGAATATGATCCCCGTTACCGACGTGACGAAAATCAAAGTGAAAGATCAAATGGCGACGCAAAATATGTTATTATTCCATAACCGATTACACATGTTTGAAACAACTGATGTTAAACGCTTCTAAAATATTCCCTATCTCAAAACGTAGAGGCTGCTGTTTTGATATCCGACACATTATAGAGTTCTGTTCCCAATGGGGTGAAGAGGACTCATATTAGAAGTACTTGGGAGTGGATTTCCAGTTTGGAATTCCCCTTACAAAGAAAACAGACCTCTCGAAAATCATTATCGGAATCACAGGATTGTAAGTACTTTTAATTTATTTCTGTAACTATTCATTCCAGGCCAAACCTTTAAGGCCAGCTGAATGCGTGCAAGAGATTGAAGACTATGTGTTGTAATCTATCCACGTGAATTTCAGGTTGTCCATGGCTAGGGGAGAGTGTTGCACCTGTCCACACCTGTGATTTAGAATCACGAGAAGGAGAACTCACCAGAAACGGCCATAAGCAGTTTGCAGCCTCTTTTGTTCTCAGACATGGGGGTGTGCGGAGTTTGTAAATATTACGAGATCTACAGATTTAAGTTCTATATAATGTATTAAAAGTATGTGGTTGGTATTCTTAATTCTACAGTTACAGAATTTTATGGACAGTAAAATTATCGTGTTTACTTTTTTAAACTAGTTTTATAACGTGTTGACAGCTAAAAATTAAATCGTACATCCTGCATTATCTTGAACTTCGAGACATGAAACGTTCTTTTATCATTGAAAACGGGATATTCGCTAAATAACTACCAGTTTTACTTGTGTTGAAAGTATACATTTATGGTAGTTTCTAACATTTCATATTTGAGAAAGTTTTAAAATGTAACTGGTTTTTATGATAATTCTTTTTAAGTTGATGTCACTTGCTGACTATTGGTGCGCATCAGAGCATTAATGTAACGGATAACTATTAAATACGGTGCTGACAATATTTTCTAGATTGCAACACTTTTATATCTGAATAGAATTCTTGTTCTTAGGTACATGTCCACGTTATACATCGGAACAGATTTTTATATTTGGAAAAACCATAATTTTTTGGAGTAATTTTGCAGTTGCGCAAAGAGACTGCAGCACACATAAATCAAACGCTTTCATTTAAATTTATAATAAGAAAATACATTACGCTTTAAATACAGGACTGGGGAAAATCTAAAAGTGCTCCTAGGTTCAACGTTCTCTTATATATCAGAAGGAAGAATACATTTTACGTGAAAATTTAATCATGAAACAGCTTTGCCCAAAATATCACCACCATTGCATGAGCGTTGGATGGAATCAAATACGAAAAGAACTGAAACTTCCTGACAGATTAAAACTGTGTGCCAGACCGAGACTCGAACTCGGGACCTCCCGAGTTCGAGTCTTGGTCGGGCACACAGTTTTAGTCTGCCAGGAAGTTTAATATCAGCGCACACTCCGCTGCAGAGTGAAAATCTCATTCTGGAAGACGAAAAGAACTGTTTCAACCGTTTGTAAGTGAATCCAACTGGTTTCACTCGTCGGTGTGTTTTCGTTGATCAGACGTAGGCTTGTCACACCATGGATAAAATCAGTGAAGTTAGGTGGAGCTGATGGTCCTGTACCAGGAATGGCGGAGATGGTAAGGTCACCCAGAAATTTTATGGACTCGTCTTACAATTTTTAGGATGTTGATGGCTCGTCATCGGAAATGTTCAAATGGTGCTGTAGATAATTAATGGTCTTCCTCTTTGGTGGGATGGAAAATTACAGACACCACAAGATAGCCATATACACTGAGGTGACAAAAGAAATGTGAATGATCGTATCGAACCTCCTTTTGCCTAGTGTAGTGCAAAAGCTCAATGTGGCATGGACTCAAGAAGTCGTTAGAAGTCCTCTGCAGAAATATTGGACCAAACTACTGAAATCTGGTTTTTCAGGGCATACCGGATCAGGTTATGGTTGTGGAGGGGGCCGTAATCAGTTCCTGTCAGTTGCACAAAACACACAAACTTTATTTTCCTAAGAACCACTTAATTACACATTGCCTGAAAAGGATCAAATTAAAACAATACGGCTGAAGGCCTAGTTAAGAAAACTTGCAAAACCTGCTGGGCTGAAGGCCCAAAACCACACCAAAAACAAGAACAGCTGAGGGACTGGACACAAGTTATAAAATTACTTTAAATAATACACACGGTTGAAGGCCTTACTTGAAAAAAATATTTCACGTAAATACTCGGCTGAAGGCCACACATTGGACGTTGAACAACTTAGGGCTTAAGGCCTGGATAACAAGAATTTCAGATAGAACAATCTTTAAAAATTTAGTTTTTATACAAATCAGCCTTCAAATTTTAAGTCTGCTGAGGGCCTTGTTTTAAAACTGAAACAAACTAAATTAACAGAAGGCTGAAGGGCTCGAACAGTACATGAGACTAAACTGAATATCGAAATCTAAAACCAACAGAACAGTAGTGCTCAGAAGTGGTCCAAGGATCGGCCTGTGGAGGTAGCTGTAACGTAAGGTGTGGTGAGATAGGCAGCCAACAGTAATGTTAAATGATCGGATGGCAACACGACCCAGGGACAGCTAAACGACAGACCAACAACCTAATGAATTCCCTTCCAGCCGACCAACAGTACAACAACGGAAAATATCAGCCCGCACTACGTCTTCAAAACTGGCGTCTAAAACCAGCCAAGGCACAATAACCACTCTTAAAAAAATATGAACGAACAACTAAAAGTCTGGCGAACTAAACGCTGTATCGGACAGCATCAACACGGTGAGGAAAAACACACTGCTGGAAAATTACGCTAACGACCAGGGCAGGTAACTGGGGCGTTAACGGCCACAAGGCAGAAAATACCGCTGGTGCACTTCACTGATAAATAACAACCAATTTTACAGTTGAAGACCATATAGGAAGAAGGCTGCAAAATTTCACCGGCTCCAACATACCATATGTTGCTGCTAGCCGGAATGGCCCAGGAAGGAACAACTGGTAATGAGCGAAGAGATGGCACAGCATTTGAGGGCCGGCCGAAGTGGCCGTGCGGTTAAAGGCGCTGCAGTCTGGAACCGCAAGACCGCTACGGTCGCAGGTTCGAATCCTGCCTCGGGCATGGATGTTTGTGATGTCCTTAGGTTAGTTAGGTTTAATTAGTTCTAAGTTCTAGGGGACTAATGACCTCAGCAGTTGAGTCCCATAGTGCTCAAGGCCAAGGCCAGCATTTGAGGTTTCATAATAGGTTAACCGACCACTCAACTTCAGTGTCCAGGTTCGGTAGGCAACGAACTTTGTCGCTCTCGTAGGTAGCGCCTCACAATCGGACCGCGCGTGCACGGTACCAGCGGTCCCAGCCTGATCTCGCACCACTGAGACTTCCTCGCTGCTCTGTCCCAACCGACCAACTGCCACACACACCACCACAAGGAAATATAGCGGTCACACCAAAGATGATGGTAAAGATGATAGTATCGATAAGTGCTGCTGCAGCCACTGACGGAGGTATGTCACCAACTCATTATGATAGTAACTGAAGGAGAAATAAGACGCCACCTGGTTGCAACAAAATGCCAAAGAACAAACAGCATGAACGCGAGCTGGCCACGGCTCAACCACCTGTATAGCCATCAATAACTGCGAAAGTGTTCATCAACACAGGATTTTGTGCACGGACTGACATCTCAATTATGTCCCAGAAATGTTAGGTGGAATTCATGTTGAGCGACTTCAGTGGCCAAATCATTCGCTCTAAATGTCCAGAATGTTCTTCAATCGTGAAAAGTTGTGGCCCAGTGATACGTCACACTGTCATTCGTAAAAAATTCCATCGTTCCATCGTTGTTTGGGGACATGAGGTCCATGAATGGCTACAAATGAAGGGGTTCACTGGAACCAGAAGACCCTGTTCATTCCATTTAAACAGAGCCCACACCATATAGACCCACGATCAGCTTGCACAGTTCCTTTTTGACAACTTGTGTAGGGTCTGCGCCACACACAAGCCCTACTATCAGCTCTTACCAACTGAAATTGGGACTCATTGGACCAGGCCACAGTTCTCTAGTGGTCTAGGGTTCAACTACTTTGCTGATGACTTCCGGAGAGGCGCTTCAGGCGATGTCGTGCTGTTAACAACAGCACTCGCGTAGGTCGTCTGCCGCCATAGCCCATTAACGCCAGATTCCACCACATTGTCCTAACGGATACGTTCATCATAAGTCCCACATTGATTTATGTTTCTTTCATGCAGTGTTACTTGTCTGTTGGCACTGACAGCTCTATGGAAACGCCCCTGCTCTCGGTCGTTAAGTGAAGATGGTCGGCCATTACGTTGCCTGTGGTGAGGGGTAATGAAAGAGAATTGGTACTCTCGGCACGCTCTTCATACAGTGGCTATCGGAATACTGAATTCCCTAACGATTCCTGAAATGGAAGGTCACATGCGTCTAGCTCCACCTACCATTCCGCGTTCAAAGTCTGTTAATTTCCGTCGCCCGGCCATAATAACGTCGGGAATACTTTCAGGTGAGCCACCTGAGTACAAATGACAGCTCCGCCAATGCACTGCTTTTTCACACTTCGTGTATGCGATACTACCACTATGTATATGTGCATAATGTTATCCCTTGACTGTAGGTGCAGTACCACAGCTACTTATGAAGTTTTAGTTAGCACCTCGGTAAAAATTCAAACTGCTACCTCTTTTTTTCGCATTCACCCTTGAGTGCGTCACATTTTTCACCATAATGGACGACTTGTTGAAGATGATGGATACAGAAGTCTGCATTTTGGCTATCCAGAGAACGCTCCACTTAGAAAATCCTTCCTCGTTGTTCTTGAAAATCCTGCCACACACAAGAAAAAAGTGAAAAAGTCACTGGGTGTTATGCTAGAAAAATATGTGGCTACGGTAGTATTTTATAGTCCATAGGAGCAGCATGTATGCTGTGTAGAGTGAACTGGGACGACGTCAGAGAGCAAAATTAACCAATATACAGCTTCCTGCTGTACAGCCTACCTTAATCAGATTTATGTAGTATGCTCTTACGACACTAGACTTTAAGGGCATAATCTCTTAACATCAAACCAAGGAAGTCCGCAAAAAAAATCCTCGTCACCTAGTCCTCCGTTTTGGAGGTGGTTAATCCGCATATTTCCACTGTTCTCTTTGCTCATTTGTTTCGGGGTTATAATGATACATCCAGTACTCGTCCACGGTGATTAACCGGCTAAACAAGTTATCTTGCCAGCTGCTGCCTAGGATCAGCGGACTTTTCGAATGGATGTGACCAGCTGCGGTGCATAGTGAGCGGCGACGATGGTAATGTACCACTGTCGCTTCGATTATGATACTCCCGTTATCAAGCTTGTGATTCTCAGATCTTCACAGAGAGATAGTCTACTACTTCGGTTTCGCCGCTCATGTGTTTGACCACACTGGATGCGTCAGCGTCAGCTGGCCACTATGGCACATAACGGACTACTTTTCCCCTACAGTTCTACCACATCTACGTGGTTTGCAGAAGCATTGTTGCTCTCGGAACGCTGAAAACAGATTGCCACACGATAGTTTCGGTCGTCAATGGAGGTGCCATTTTCTTATGTTTCCTGCAGCGGGGCAATATGGTACTCTGGCGCAAGGATTGCAACGTATACCACAACAGCGAACATGTATATGCAAAAAAACAAAATTTTTCGTTTCGTCTGCTGGGCCCGCAGTTGCATAAGGTGATAATATACCTTCTTCACACGTTTGACACAATTAGCTGCAAATTGTTTATTTCTTGTTAATAACGTAAGGTCACGACATTCCTGTTGACTGTACATTTGTGTATCATTTTATTCTACATTTACAGAAGAAATACTTCAGTTGATTGATGAAAGGAGGAAGTACAAACATATTCCGGGAAAATCACGAATACAGAAATACAAGTCGCTGAGGAATGAAATAAATAGGAAGTGCAGGGAAGCTAAGACGAAATGGCTGCAGGAAAAATGTGAAGACATCGAAAAAGATATGATTGTCGGAAGGACAGACTCAGCATACAGGTAAGTCAAAACAACCTTTGGTGACATTAAAAGCAACGGAGGTAACATTAAAAGTGCAACGGGAATTCCACTGTTAAATGCAGAGGAGAGAGCAGATAGGTGGAAAGAATACATTGAAAGCCTCTATGAGGGTGAAGATTTGTCTGATGTGATAGAAGAAGAAACAGGAGTCGATTTAGAAGAGATAGGGGATCCAGTCTTAGAATCGGAATTTAAAACAGCTTTGGAGGACTTACGGTCAAATAAGGCAGAAGGAATAGATAACATTCCATCAGAATTTCTAAAATCATTGGGGGAAGTAGCAAAAAAACGACTATTCACGTTTGTGTGTAGAATATATGAGTCTGGCGATATACCATCTGACTTTCGGAAAAACATCATCCACACAATTCCGAATACGGCAAGAGCTGACAAGTGCGAGAATTATCGCACAATCAGCTTAACAGCTCATGCAGCGAAGCTGCTTACAAGAATAATATACAGAAGATCGGAAAAGAAAATTGAGAATGCGCTAGGTGATGATCAGTTTGGATTTAGGGGGACGAGAGAGGCAATTCTGAAGTTACGGCTAATAATGGAAGCAAGGCTAAAGAAAAATCGAGACACTTTCATAGGATTTGTCGACCTGGAAAAAGCGTTCGACAATATAAAGTGGTGCAAGCTGTTGGAGATTCTGAAAAAAGTAGGGGTAAGTATAGGGAGAGACGGGTCATATACAATGTGTACAACAACCAAGAGGGATTAATAAGAGTGGACGATCAAGAACGAAGTGCTCGTATTAAGAAGGGTGTAAGACAAGGCTGTAGCCTCTCATCCCTACTTTTCAATCTGTACATCGAGGAAGCAATGACTGAAATAAAAGAAAGGTTCAGGAGTGGAATTAAAATACAAGGTGAAAGGATATCAATGATACGATTCGCTGATAACATTGCTATCCTCAGTGAAAGTGAAGAAGAATTAAATGACCTGCTGAACGGAATGAACAGTCTAATGAGTACACAGTATGGTTTGAGAGTAAATCGGAGAAAGACGAAGGTAATGAGAAGTAGTAGAAAAGAGAATAGCGAGAAACTTAACATCAGGATTGATGGTCACGAAGTCAATGAAGTTAAGGAATTCTGCTACCTAGGCAGTAAAATAACCAATGACGGACGGAGCAAGGAGGACATCAAAAGCAGACTCGCTATGGCAAAAAAGGCATTTCTGGCCAAGAGAAGACTACTAATATCAAATACCCGACTTAATTTGAGGAAGAAATTTCTGAGGATGTACGTCTGGAGTACAGCATTGTATGGTAGTGAAACATGGACTGTTGGAAAACCGGAACAGAAGAGAATCGAAGCATTTGAGATGTGGTGCTATAGACGAATGTTGAAAATTAGGTGGACTGATAAGGTAAGGAATGAGGAGGTTCTACACAGAATCGGAGAGGAAAGGAATATGTGGAAAACACTGATAAGGAGAAGGGACAGGATGATAGGACATCTGCTAAGACATGAGGGAATGACTTCCATGGTACTAGAGGGAGCTGTAGAGGGCAAAAACTGTAGAGGAAGACAGAGATTGGAATACGTCAAGCAAATAATTGAGGACGTAGGTTGCAAGTGCTACTCTGAGATGAAGAGGTTAGCACAGGAAAGGAATTCGTGGCGGGCCGCATCAAACCAGTCAGTAGCCTGATGACAAAAAACAAAAAAAAAAAAAAACAACAAAAAAACGTTATAGTGCTACGAGAATTTTTCTTATATTAAACTCACATCTACATCGAGTGTCGTGCATAAATCATCTTATAATATAAGTACTTTTATGTACGTTGTTGTTAACATGGTAACATATTTCCTTCCTATAGAAGTTTGTCGTTATTCATTGCTAGTTGCAAACTGACAGATCGTTCTTCTAATGATGTTTTATGTTCACAAGTAAATTATATTTTAGTCTGAGAATTTTTTGCCAGAGATGAACATTTTGGAAGAACTCGAAATCTATGTACACACAAATAGATATCCGAATGCTATCCTAAACTAACAGACGGACCTGGGACATAAAAATTACCTAAAATACTTTATTGACATAATAGACAAAAAAACGATAAACACAACACGATTAAAAACAATAGACAACATTAACATCGCACGCACAGTGCCTCAGGCAATAAATATCTGATTATCTAAGATACAGGTTAGTTGTAAACATAAAGCATCCTTGGAACGATATGTCATTTTACAGCTGTTAAAAACTAACATGATATTTCTTTAAAAAGAAAATACAAATCTATGTTCATAAAATAACACATAAAAGAACTAAAGTTCTAAGATGAATTATGCACGCCATCCATCTATAGTATAAAACAGTATTATTACATTGACACTGGAACTATCATTTAACATCGATGAAAAAATAATACGGAAGTTCATTGTTATTCTACTACAGAAAAGAAATACATCACCTTTATCAGCAACGTAGGACATGAAAGCACTTGCATTCCATGATGATTTATGGATTTCACTCTATCTATATGTAAGTATAATGTAAGATAAAATTTCGTGGTACTATTACATAGAAGTAGAATAAAGTAATAGGTGAATAGGAACACATGATAATGCCATGTTTACCGAAACAAGCGTGTCGTCGACTTATGTAATCAACCAGAAATAAACCCTTTTCAGCTAATTTGGTAAAAAAAAAATAAATAAAAAAGATAAATTAATTTCGTAACTTTATTTTGTTCGAAGCGATGGTTAGAACATCTTGACTACCGATCATACGTGGACTGTGCGAAACAAGCGATATCAAATTCTAGAAGTAGAAGAGCTTTCTAAATGGCATAGTATGAAAAGGAAAAGCTATGAAATTGGCTCGAAAATGGAAAATATACCGTGTACAAAACAGATTTGAAAAAGGGGCAGCTTTACGTAAATAATGTGATAGCCAATATGGGAATAAAAAATCAAATTCATAACAGTGAACTCAAACAAACGAGAGGCCTTCTTTCAACCAATGGGAAGGATTTCGCAGGTAAGCGCGAAAGCATGGGTAGAGTTAGGACCAGGGAGGGAGAACGTGGCGGAACCTCACGTCAGTGGACGTGACGGTAAAGTGGTCATGACGGAATTTCCGTAACATTTAAAAGCAGAGTGTGAGCATGACGTTCGCGGGACTAAGGCACTGTAACTAACTAAGACAGTTCAAAGAATAGCTTCACTGTGATTTTCTTATGCTGCATAGTTAACTTTTCGAGCAATCACTCAGCAAAAGTACTCATTGACAGTGAAACGTACAATTATGGGTGAAAGGGTGTAAGGCGAAAGGCTAGGGCCCACGTACTATCATCTGACATTTCCTGTTACTACGTTACTGACATAAATACCTCTGAAACAGGTAGGTCTTTGGCAACCACAATTTCAGTTCATTACAAAACAGATTGAGTAGGATATCAGACCTCAATAACACGATAATAAAAACAGGAAGGCCTTAATTAATAAGAGTTTCATCTACACCAAATTATGAAATAGCTCTTAATTTAATTAATATGGAACAGGCAGAGCTTCAATAATAACAGCTCCAGTTAAGGAAAATTACCAAATAGGAAAAAAGGTGACCTTCAGTAGTAACAGCTCCTGTTGCGTAAAATATCAAACAGGCAGACAGGCGAAGATAACAGATTCAGTTACCCAAAATTACCAAATGCAAACAGGATAGCCTTCAATAACAACAGCTTCAGTTAAATAAAATTACGAAATAGAAAACAGGCAAGCCCTCTTTAATAATGGCTTCCGTAATGAAAATTACCAAATAGGAAACAGGCAGGCCTTGGTAATAACAACTTCAGCAGCACTCCGTCTTCAGGCCACAAGGGGCCCATCGGGACCATCCGATCGCCGTGTCATCCTCAGATAAGGATGCGGATAGGAACGGCGTGTGGTCAGCATACCGCTCTCCCGGTTGTTATGATGGTTTTCTGTGACCGGAGCCGCTACTATTCGGTCGAGTAGCTCCTCATTTGGCATCACGAGGCTGAGTGCACCCCGAAAAATGGCAACAGCGCATGGCAGATCGGATGGTCACCCAGCCAAGTGCTGCCACGCCCGACAGCGCTTAACTTCGGTGATCTGGCGGGAACCGGTGTATCCACTGCGCTAAGGCCGTTGCCAATATCAAGTTCAGTTAAGTAAAATTACCAAATGGAAAACAGGTAGGACTTTAATGATAAGAACTTCAGTTAAGCTCTTCTTCTTCGGTTATCAACCCACAGGTTGGTTGGCAGCAGCACGCCATTCCGTTCTTTTGTCAACTTTCTTCTTCATATCTGCATAGGTCTGGCACCCGATGTCATTTATTACTTGTTGAATGTAGCTTAATCTAGGTCGTCCTCGGCGAGTTCTTCCTTCAATGATTCCTTCTAATATTCTCTTAATGAAATTGTTATGCCGTAAAATGTGACCTATGAAGGTTATTCTTCTTTTCTGTATATTTCGCCAAAGAGATCTGTTTTCTTTCACTCTTCTGAGGACATCTTCGTTTGTAGCCTTGTCTCGCCAGCTGATTTTTTCCATTCTCCGGTAGCACCACATTTCGAATGCCTCTAATCTTCTCTTTTCTTCTTTTCCACTAGTCCAAGTTTCACATCCGTAAAGGGCTGTACTCCACACATAGGTTTTCATGACTCTCTTTCTTACGTCTAAACTAACATTTCTACTCGTCAGTAAGTTTCTTTTTCCATTGAATGCTATTTTGGCAAGTTGTATTCTGTTTTTAATGTCACTTTTGCTCCTTCCATCTGCTGTTATTTTGCTACCTAAGTAGTTAAATTCTGTAACCTGCCCTAGTTTCTCTCCCTTTATTGTTATTCGTATGGGTTCATTGTAGTTCAGGGCGCCACTCACCATCACTTTAGTCTTTTTCTTATTTATTTTCATTCCATACTGTTCTTTTAAGGTGTTTTCCATTTCATTGAGTGCGGCTTCTAAATCTTCTTTCCTTTCTGTAATTATGGCGATATCATCTGCATATCGCAACATATCTATTTTCATTCCGTTAAGTTTTATTCCTACTTCAATATTCTCTCTTATTTTGTCTATTGCTTCTTGGATATATGCGTTGAAAATTACTGGAGATAGTGGGCATCCCTGTCTCACTCCTTTCCTTATTCTTGCTGTTTCTTCTTTGTTTTCCTTCTTAACTAAGGCTGTTTCATTTTGGTATATTTTAAAGATTATCCTTCTATCATTATATTTCAGACCAGCCTTCTTCAGAATTCTAAACATTTCTGGCCATACAACATTGTCAAATGCCTTTTCGAGGTCTACGAAGGCTATAAATACTTGTTTGTTTTTGGAAATTTGTTTCTCAATTATTAGTCTTAAAGATAAGATTGCTTCCCTCGTCCCTACACCGCTTCTAAAACCGAATTGGTCTTCACTTAGAGTGCTATTCAATTGGTTTTCAACTCTTTTCAAAATTATTCTTATTAGAATTTTTGATGCGTGTGAAAGAAGACTGAGTGTTCGATGGTTTTCACAGTCCATAGTAGATGCTTTCTTAGGTATGGGGAATATGATGCATTTCTGATAGTCTTCAGGAACTTCACCTGTTTTGTATATTTTCTGTATGAGTTGCAGTAATGTAGCTTTCATTTTGTCTCCTGATTTCTTAATTAGTTCAGAAGGTATATCATCAACACCTGCCGCTTTCTTATCTGGTAGTTCTTTTAGTGCTTTTTCAAATTCATCTTTCAGAATTGTGTCCCCTAGTTCTTCTTTCTCTACTTCTTCGCTTAATTCTATCATATTATCTGTTAGAGGGTCTCCTTGATATAGCTCTTCAATGTATTCTTGCCATCTCTTCAGCGTGTCATATCCAAATAGTACCTTGCCCTCTTTGTTCTTTATAGTTCCTGAAGATTTTACTTTCCGTTTAGCAAAGTTTTGTTTTATTGTTCTGTAGGCCAAGTCAGTTTTTCCTTTAACCATGTTTTCCTCCACCTCTTTACAAATGCTGTTGAGGTAATTTTCTTTTGCTTTCCTAGATTCTCTGTTTATTTGGTTTCTAAGCTTTCTATATTTGTTTTCGCTTTGCTCGTCAGAGGCATTTTTGTATAGTCTTCTTTCTTCCATTAGACAAATTATTTCAGGTGTTATCCACTCTTTCCTGTTTACAGGTTTGGCTTTCCCAATAAATTCTTCTGCTGCTTTATGTATGCCTTCTTTGATTTGTTTCCACTCCTCGTTAGTACTCCCGGGAATAATGTTTGATGCCATCTCATCAGTTTTCCGTGCATAAGGGATCACTAGTTCTTCAGACTTTAGGTTATCTCTGTTCCATACTTTGTTCGTTTTTCTCTCTAATCGCTTGAGTTTGAGTAAGCATTTCATCATTACAAGGTTGTGATCACTATTAATATCCGCAGACGGGTAGCTTCTGCAATCCTTGATTTGGTTTTTAAAACGCGATTTTACTAATATATAGTCGATTTGGTGTCTTCTAGTATCTCCTGGGGCTTTCCACGTGTACCTTCTTCTTTTATGGTGGTTGAAAAGGGAGTTCGCTATGACCAACTTGTTTTTGGCACAAAATTCAATTAGCCGGCTTCCTCTTTCGTTTCTATCTCCTAGACCATATTTCCCTACAATTCCGTCAACTTTCTCTTCTCCAACACTAGCATTCCAATCTCCCATTATAATTAAGTTCTCTTCACCTTTAACATAATTTATAACTTTGTTGATGTCTTCATACACTGTTTCTATTACATCGTCTTCTTCTGCCGATGTCGGCATATAGACTTGTACTATTACCGTGTTCTTTGGTTTGGTTCCAATTTTGACTAGTATTATCCTAGAGTTAAATTGCACATATCCTGTGACTAGATTCCCGAGTTTTCCTTTTAGAATTATTCCAACTCCACCGATTCCAGTTGTTCCTTGGTTAGTACCTGTATGAATGATACGATAATTTCCTGATCTGAAGTCTCCTGGTTCAGGCCATCGCATCTCAGATATTCCTATTATGTCTGTTCCCATTCTGTCCATCTCTAGTTTGAGGTTCTCTAATTTCCCGCATTGGAGGAGTGTTCTTACATTCCATGTTGCTATTTTTAGTGTATTCTTCAACTTTGCCTGACCTTCCATTGTCCCCACCCGGAGATCCGATTGGGGGACTATTACTCCGGATTTATGTTTAACAGAAGATTCTGGCATGGTGCGCTACTGATTCTTGGGATATCTTGAGTGATCTTTAATGGAGTGGTTTCCCGTTGCCTTCTCCATCCTATGCCGTTGACTGTGAAGTTCTTCCGCCTTTAGGAGCAATTTCTCACTCCAAGGACAAGAGAGTGCCCTGCCTCTATCCGCTCATCCGCTCTCTTTGAGACCGTTGGCACTTGATAGGGGGCGTTTCCTTATCCCGGGAAACACTCGGTCGTCAGAGCCTCGTTAGCAATAACAGGGTGTACCGTGCAGCAATCCTTAGCTGCAACTCGGGTAGCAAATTTACCAAATTCAAAACGGGCACGCCTTCAATGATAACAGCTTCAGTTAAGCAAAATCACGAAAATTCCGTTGCGGCGGAATCTTCTCACGAAATGTCAATCACCATCTTTCTCCTTCGAATGCGAAAATATTTTGTTGACGCCGGCCTGTGTAGGGAGAAACGATCGCCAAAATAAAATAGGGGAAATGAGAGTTCGCACCGAAAGATATAGGTGTTTGTGCTTTCCACTCGCTGTGCAAGACAAGAATTATTGTAAAGGTGGTTCGATGAACCCTCTGCCAGGCACTTAAATGCGATTTGCAGAGTATCCATGTAGAGATAGATGTAGATGTAGAAAACAAGCAGGCCTTAAAAAATAACTGCTTCAGTTAAGTAAAATCACCAGGAAAACGGAAGGTGACACCAGCAACCCCGCCACAGCTCAGACAGCATGCAGCCAAGTCACTAGTTCAGATATTTTCGTGTCGGTAGAGGTATAATAATTGAAAGTGAATATCGTTTGACTCAGACTAATTTGTTTGTGTTTAAATTTATCTAAAACTGCAATTTAAGGATTTTATCCCTTCGTAACTGCTGAACATCTATATTTTCCATGTCTCCTTCACAATATATCAGAACTGTTCATAGTAAGTACGAGTTCTCATGTATGACAAATTTGTATAATAATTATCTTGTAAATAAAATGTGATGAGTAATGCACAGGAAAAGCTTAATTGTTAGAGAGAAGTGAAAACTATTATTACATGATATGTTCATTCTACAGTAATGTATTTTAATATTATAGTCCAATGTCCACACAAAGGGTGTGGCAACTAAGTTTAAATCAAAGCATGGTTTGGTGATTTATGTTGGTCCTTAGATGCATCATCGAATTTATTTGCTTTATCACTTTATCGACAATTATTGCAAATAAAATGAAAGTTAAATCTAGAGCTTTGGAAGAAATTACTGGGAGCACCCATGCGTACCTGTAAAAACTAGTCATTTCGATTCAATGGTACGTACCACTTCTTGGATTAGCGTCTTCTCTGGCAGCAGGTTGTTCTTTGAGCGTTGTTGGAGGACATGCCTTCAGAGAGTGAAGATTTTATTTTTAGAAATTTTACTGTCGAATTTCCACAGTTGCAGTCTACATTTAATATTTATTTGTAGCAAACTAGAGGAATTGGACCAATCTTAGGGTGGTACGAAGCAGATAAATATTGTGAATTCCATAGCACTGACTGATACTTTTCTAACAGCACCCTCAGTAAACGAGCTTGTGGAGAGGATGAAAAGTGGATGGTAGTGGAAACTAACAGCCAGTTTCGAGAGACGCCTATCGTTTCATACGGGCCACCGAGAGCCAGGTTATCTGTTTTGTAGTACCATTCATGTAAGGATTAGAAACTAATACAGCACTTAGACCACGGACAACGCTTTAAAGCACAGCTTCTCTGTGGGTAACAGGTGAGCTACAACTGCTATCAAATCATGCAGCGCAGGAGTCATGGCATGGCACACGTCCGTAAAATTCTATCGATCAGGATGATACCGTCAGATGATCACTGTGTTCTATGATCTCAAAAGGCATTGTTAGTACTATTTATTATCTTGCAATTAGTAAAATATAATTTTATAATACTACGAATTTTTGTTGGTAATGGCAAAATAAAGAGTTATCTTTCGTTAGATTAGTGGTACGTGCTTAGACTTTAGAGGAACTGAGGTATATGAAGGAGAATTTCATAGGATGTGCACACTATTTGTCGGATTTGGCACCCTCTGATTCCGTGATTTCCCTTTAACATCTAAAAATATTTTGTGCCTGTAGAACGTATCGATCCTAATGATGAAGCTACGACGCTAGGTTGTCTGGTAGCAGCATATCTGTGCCCTGCATACTATTTGGCGCTGCGGTCTCCAAGAAAATCCAGACTGGTGACGGTGTAAAATTTAAAAACCCGACGTGATACGGACAGGAAATTGAAAACATAAAAGCTGGTGGTGGTGGGAGATCTCAAAACGTAAGTCAGTGCTGGAGAGGAATTTAAAAACGCAAGTGGGAAGTGGTGACACGAAATTTAAGAAATTTCAAGACAGGTGAACTGGTCTGCGTGTGCTTTGTACCTCCTCCCCTTATCCCTATCCGTCCCCCCTCTCCCTCTCTCCTCTTCCTCTCTAGCCAACCATAGCTTAGTACCAGTTTTACAATGAGCCATCGGATCACTTAATTAGCATAAAACTGGTGACAAGTTCAAAGATATATGGTGTTTCCAATTAAATAACGTAAGTATCACCTCAGTGGCGTAAAACTAGCGTCATGTTCAAAGACATTTGACTCTGAATAGCGTAAAATGGAGTTATCTGCAAAGGTATACAATATCACACGTCAAAAAAAAAAAAAAAAAAAAAAAAAAAAATGTAAACTTTGCTTGAATTGGTGCCATGTTCAAAGATATTTGTCTCAACATTACAGCGCATAATCTTCCACCCCTATAGTTACTGTACTGTCTCGTCGTTAAATTTCATGTCACATGTGTGTACACAATGTAAAAAATTATGTAGGGTACACCGACATCTGCCTCAACAGAAACTCTCTGTTTAACACACCACAATATAAATCCTTTCTCCCTCTCTTTCAACTTCCGCAAATGTTGTACTGAGTAGTTATTAAATCATATCTCGCATGGGTGTACACACCAGATAATTACTTACAATGTGTCCAAATCTACAGCATCACCTCTGAGAACATAAACAGTACATTTATTGTATGATCTATTTCGGGAATTACATTCCCATCTTCAGGTGTAGGGTAAGTACACAGAAACCGATGTTAGGTCTAATTTTTCCTTTTTTTTATTTTCTGGACAACAGAGCACGTACACAGTTACTGTGTACGTTGTTTCTTATCCAGAAATGATGCGTATTTTGGTGTGGTGTCATGGATGTGGAATTTGCACGCTTGCGTTTGAT
The DNA here is from genome assembly GCF_021461385.2 of Schistocerca piceifrons. Taxonomy (NCBI): domain Eukaryota; kingdom Metazoa; phylum Arthropoda; class Insecta; order Orthoptera; family Acrididae; genus Schistocerca; species Schistocerca piceifrons. The sequence goes on from NC_060144.1 coordinate 140,195,089, forward strand.
TAACATCCAACTGTGATTTGGGGGGTAATACCTAAGTCCGATTAATCCAAAAAGCACTGGTGGAAGTAAAACTGTGACTTTCGTTCGTGGGTCGTGCTTCAGTAGCTCAGTCGGTAGAGTACTTGCTCATGAAAGCCAAAGGTCTCAAGTTCGAGTTTCGATCTAGCACAGAGTTTTAATCTGCCAGGTAGTTTCATATCATTCCACACTTCACTGCAGTTCGAAAATCTTGTTGTGCAGACATCCTGAATGCTGTGACTAAATCACGTCTCTGCAGTGTCTTTTTTTCCAGATATTGCAGTCTTGTAAGATTCGCGGGAGAGGTTCTGGGAAGTTTGGAACGTAGGAGGACAGGTACTGGCGGAAGTGAAGTTGTGAGGACAGATCGTGAGTCATGCTTGGATAGCACAGTCAGTAAAATACTTGCCTGCGAAAGGCAAAGGTCCCGAGTTCGAGTCTTGGTCCGTCACAAAGCTTTCATGAGGCAGGAAGTTTCACATCAGTGCACACTCTGCAGCAGAGTGAAAATCTCATTCATCGATTAATGTGTATTTAAGGTGAATCTGGAGATGAGGATCGTAATCCCGAAATCGATCGACTACCAAAAGAGTTGTAAATCCATTTTGTTTAGTTTTCCTTAAGATATCGCTCATGTGATGCCGCTTTTGAGAAAGTAAAGTTCACCCGTGGCTGATAGTCGAGAGTATTGCTGGCTGAAGTATTTCACACTTCTTCATATAAACGATGAGTGCTGCTCCAAATACGGCGCTGTCGCATCTCGCACTCAGTATTTGATGGTCTTCTCAGTTCTCCAACACCGATAGTCTGTTAGTGCGCATTGCGCTTCCATCCTCGGCCAGATACCTTAAGTTGTGCAACATGCAAAAGAAGTATCCTTGCTTTGTTGTATTGCAACAAGCAGCTGATAAAGAAAAATAGTTACTCAATGTACGCAGTGCAAGTCATACTTATATAATTTTGTGTTGAATTATGGCGATGAGTACGATGATTGCAACATCTTGATGGTGCAGCAACAAAGATAAGCTGTTAGCAGAGGGTCTGTAGCTTCTATAACAGACCACCATGTTGAGTGAACAAGTTCCCACGGGCAATAAAAGTTAGTCAGCAAGTCCCATCTTGTTGATGAACACATCATATTTGGGTTTTCCATATTCGCAAGAAACATGATTCTAGAGATATGCACGCTTTGAGATCGTCAATCCAAAATGTATCAATTGTATTTCTACATTAAAAAACAACAGGAATCAGATATGTGTATTCAAGGAATTCCAATACACATGCTGTCTTCTCTATGCATCTCTGTAATGCCTGCATTACATAGGCTGACCACAGTTTTTGCGTAAAAACCTTTTCAGGTATCGCATTTTGAGACACACGTGATAATCTAAGTCTCATTACGCGTTTTAGTCTTTCACTTAATTATCATGTGAATCATGGTGTACTTATAGCCCGTTTTAGAATTTTATAGTCCCGCAGGAGAGACAGCTTTGCTTATGAGCGTTGTTTGTCGTGAGAATTCCATCATAATTTTCAAGATCTGATCCTGTATAACTGATTTTAGAAGGTATAACTTTAAACGACATATTATACATTCCTCTCGTTCCCAGCTATCTTACATTGTGAATAATTAAATCATCTCCTTTGACAGTTAATAGTGAACTACCATTTATCTACACTTTCATTATATGATCAAATCTGATGCCATACAGAGTATCACATGTTTTGTCTAATGGATTACGAAAAATTAGGTTTCCAGTCTACGCCCTGTATTGCGGTGATTTTCTTTCATGACTCTCCTTCAATATTCTCATCATCTTCCCCATTACATTCACCTTCCTTTTCAACCCTGCCTTCTGCTTTCATAAATACAGTGTTATCTGTCTTCCTGTCTCCTCTGCCTTGTTCCGTCTTCTTCTCCATTCGAATTCGCTTCGTCAATCTCTCTCTCCCCCTCTCTCTGTCTCTCTCTCTCTCTCTCTCTCTCTCTCTCTCTCTCTCCAGCGGTTGAGAAACGTACTTAAATTCCATGTAGAAACACGGTGTAGCTTCCGGTGTTTTCACATTGTGTGCAAATTTCCTTCCTAGGCATAAGTCGGAACAATTCCATCTCATTGATCTGATTTGCAACTTGCTAGGAGGTATTTTTAATTTTTCAGCAGCCACTCTAATCTATAAAACTTAAAACAACTTGTTTTGTTTCTTTTAACTTTGTTTCCCTTACTTATTTTATGACCATGTGAGACATCAAAAATACATACAATAAATACCATCGAGGCGATGAGGGTTAGTCCAGGACGACTGACAAAAAGTACAGCTTACTTCCGGGTTTGATCCACTCCATTTTGTAGTCCGATTTTCAGTGTGGAACGGCGTATTTTAAACTTTCAGCATGCTTTTTAATTGATAAAATTTCAACAACAGCTTATTTTATTTATTTCTAACCTTCTGCAGTCCATTTAACTTTTTCTGTCTTCCTTATACGTTTTCCAAAAACTTGAAAAGTAAAAAATATGTGAAAGTCGAGGCAACGAGGGCAGTAATGATAAGTTAAAAGAGTGACTATCATTACCCTCTCGACACTATTGGATGGAGTAATAATGATCAATTTGCATGGTGTCATTATCGCAGATACTATTGCGTGACGCAATGATGGCCCACAGAATGCTAGCAAAATCAGTGGAACAGGCAATTAATTGTGATCAGTGCTATGGCTTTGCTTACAACAACCACTCTGTTTCACGCCATATCTAAACAGAAACTGTCAAGATGGCCGTACTATATCTCTAGAAGGCTACAGCTGTGCTGCACTCACTATCGTGAATCATGATAAGTTGACAGGGCGATCACTGTTACCACAGAAAAGAGAAAAACTGTTCATTTGTATTTTATTGGACACGCTACTGGTAGTGGTAGCAGTAGTAGTAGTAGTAGTAGTAGCAGTAGTTGTTGTTGTTGTTGTACTGTATCTCTGTTTTCAAAATAATCTTTGTAAGCTCTTGATGTACATCATGTGGCTTATGCTCTGCACTTGGTCTTTTATTGGTAACACTGCGTCTTGATGAATTATTGTCTCTGGAATTGTATGTGTAATGTCCAGGTGCCTTCGCTGTTTCATGTTGTAGTAGAGTATTTTTGTGTTTTCACGATGTGTTGTGTTTTCAAGTAATACATTTTCTAGCAAATAATTTTCATTGTTTTAATGATTTTTGGATGTCGCACACTATTTGACCGAAAGTCCCAAAAAGGGCCAGATCTGTTTCACCACGGTATCATCTACATTAGTTTTTTGCAATACATACAGAATTACACCCCCTCCGACATCTCGGATACAGCTGATGGATCCCTGGAAAGCAGAAGCTGAGCATGATAAGCTCGTATCAGATCTTGCGAGATTCACATGCGTGCTGGTGAGTGTGAGACACAGGAGTTCATTTCATTGCAAACTATAACTATTGCCAGCCAACATAATCCATGCAACACAGACATGAACGGCAATACATCGTTCCTTAAAACTGTGTATCTGCTTCCTGCTGCTTGAAATACAGAAATGAAATAGAATTGTATTTTCCGTGTTTATGCATATCTTGAGGGCGCTAATACCTTCGATGTCATGTTCCCTGGCAATGTGGAAGGGAACCATGATGCATATCTTGACAAGAGAGGACTTACAATTTTCCCTGATGAAACAGTTCGGAACACGCTTGTAACTGATGAAAACTTGTTGTCTACACGTTCCGCACGAGATAAGATATTCCGAAGTGCGCAGAAGTGCAGAGTCTTTCCCTTGCTGATTCATTAAGAAGCCTCCAAACTACCCACAAGTATTTGAAACAATTAAGCTGATTCAACAGCTTCCACTCGAGAAAGATATTGGGATCTTATTATTATAGCTGTTTCTGTTCTTCAACGCCTCTTCTTTCAAGGATATATGTATGTGCAACCCAAAAATTGAAGTCTGACATACACATTACTATTATAGATCTTACGTCTTTCACCTGCTGATTATGTGCATGCTTTTTTCATCACTCAGTACTGCCATCTCTGCAAACAGCTGGGGAGAGAGAATAGTGACTGTAATTTTCTGAAAAAATGCGCAATGCAAAAAGATATGGATCTTACATCTTTCACCTACCAAATTTTCTTCTGCCTGAAAGCGTTCTGCTTGTGCAAGTTGTTCACAGTTAATCATTCAGGCATTTTTTGTATGTGTTTCTGAGTTTCTGTCATTATCATATCTATGACTACAACGAAATGCCGGGATGGTTCCTTTGAAAGGGCACGGCCGATTTCCTTCCCCATCCTTCCCTAACCCGAGCTTGTGCCCCGTCTCTAATGACCTCGTTGTCGACGGGACGTTAAAAACCACTAACCTAACCTAGAACGAAATTTACTTAGCTGCGTAACTCAAAGATATTGCAAAATATGCAAACAGCTGCTGTCTGGCAGCTGATCCAGCAGCACAGACTCTACAAGCAGGTGCAGTCTAGTTTCCCCATCGAGTAGCAGGTGAAGAACTGCAGCAGCTAGTACCTCATAGAAACAGAAGACCACCCACAGACTACTCTCTTCATTCGCTGATCCTCATAGACATGGTCGAGGCTGACTTTAAGACCAGCCTAGTAATATTATTGTATTAGTGTCAAGTTCACAATCATGGGTCAACCAACATGAGAACATATCACATTACAGGGTTATTACAAATGATTGAAGCGATTTCACAGTTCTACAATAACTTAATTATTTGAGATATTTTCACAATGCTTTGCACACACATACAAAAACTCAATAAGTTTTTTCAGGCATTCACAAATGTTCGATATGTGCCCCTTTAGTGAATCGGCAGACACCAAGCCGATAATAAAGTTCCTCCCACACTCGGCGCAGCATGTCCCCATCAATGAGTTCGAAAGCATCGTTGATGCGAGCTCGCAGTTCTGGCACGTTTCTTGGTAGAGGAGGTTTAAACACTGAATCTTTCACATAACACCACAGAAAGAAATCACATGGGGTTAAGTCGGGAGAGCGTGGAGGCCATGACACGAATTGCTGATCATGATCTCCACCACGACCGATCCATCGGTTTTCCAAACTCCTGTTTAAGAAATGCCGAACATCATGTGGAAGTGCGGTGGAGCACCATCCTGTTGAAAGGTGAAGTCGGGGCTGTCGGTCTCCAGTTGTGGCATGAGCCAATTTTCCAGCATGTCCAGATACACGTGTCCTGTAACGTTTTTTTCGCAGAAGAAAAAGGGGCTGTAAACTTTAATCTGTGAGATTGCACAGAACACGTTAACTATTGGTGAATTGCGAATTTGCTGCACGAATGCGTGAGGATTCTCTACCGCCCAGATTCGCACATTGTGTCTGTTCACTTTACCATTGAGAAAAAATGTTGCTTCATCACTGAAAAGAAGATTCGCACTGAACGCATCCTCTTCCATGACCTGTTGCAACCGCGCCGAAAATTCAAAGCGTTTGACTTTGTCATCGGGTGTGAGGGCTTGTAGCAATTGTAAACGGTAATGCTTCTGCTTTAGCATTTTCCGTAAGATTTTCCAAGCCGTCGGCTGTGGTACGATTAGCTCCCTGCTTGCTTTATTCGTCGACTTGCCCGCACGCGTTCAACCGTTTCTTCGCTCACTGCATGCCGACCCGTTTATTTCCCCTTACAGAGGCATCCAGAAGCTTTGAACTGCGCCTACCATCGCCGAATGGAATTAGCAGTTGGTAGATCTTTGTTGAACTTCGTCCTGAAGTGTCGTTGCACTGTTATGACTGACTGATGTGAGTGCATTTCAAGCACGACATACGCTTTCTCGGCTCCTGTCGCCATTTTGTCTCACTGCGCTCTCGAGCGCTCTGGCGGCAGAAACCTGAAGTGCGACTTCAGCCGAACAAAACTTTATGAGTTTTTCTACGTATCTGTAGTGTGTCGTGACCATATGTCAATGAATGGAGCTACAGTGAATTTATGAAATCGCTTCAATCATTTGTAATAGCCCTGTAGATGCAACTTGAGCAGGCCGCTACTGAGTCTGTATTGTAGTGGGTGGGTGCCAGGAGGTGCCGTATTAAAACCCGTCCGAGCTTTTCAAACGATTAATTTGTTTCCACTTCGTTCACCTCGGTCTGAGTCACAGGCCCCACATTGCTGAGGTCACGGCCCCAGCGACCCGTGCAACACAACGCCGTGTCTTACCGGCCTTGTTCGCCAGCTGTAGAGTACCGATTACGTCAGGATGGCTCCGCCAGCAGCCGACTCAGCGGCTGACTCCCGCACTGCTCCGCCGGGAGCCGTAGGCCGGCCCCGCTACTGCTTCTTCCTCGGATGGCATATCTGGTAACGCGGCGGCAACGACCGCCTCCGTTCCAGCATCCGAACCTGTGGCCCTCACCTTGTAAGTCTCCGGCGTTTGTCCGGAGACGAGACGACTGTCCGCGGTAGCGAGCCGAAGAGTGGCCGTCCTGGCTGGCTGCGGACCCAGCGTCGGCCTCAGAGGGTCGGATCAACGACCCACAGTGGACTGGGAGCGGTAGCCCCATCTGTTGCCGCATGTTGCCCGGCAATGTGACACGACCCGCCGTTCAGGAGAGCTGCTACACTTGAACGAATCTCGTTAGAAAACAACACCTATTTACGCTCGGCTGTGCGCCTCTGTTCCGCCAACGCGTCGCTCCGAGTCACGTACGCCCCACACTCCGGTAGGGCCATTGGGCCCCTTCTGCCTATATCTTGCGACATGCGAACCGCTGCGTTTACGTTTTTCAGCGGTTCGATGGCCCCTGTGGCCTCCATTCCACTTCGCAAACGCTGGTCAGCGTAACGTACTGCAATCTGGCCAGCAGCTGGCTGTGACGTGTGATGAGAATATCGCACAAAACTAACTTTTCCTATCCTAAACGGTGGTGCCGCTACAGCATTTATAAATCTAATACATACCCGCGTCATAACTAGTAGGGGTGGGTTTAAAGAAGCTGGAAAAATTCTTGATGCCCGTTTCCTCGTTCCTGAGGAGGTACTTCATATTATTGACCAACCATTTGAAATAACTTTATTGTTAGTGTCCAATTTTTTCTTGTCCAAATGAAGTGAAAAAAAAACAAATATTCTTCAATAGAAACAACTTTGAATTTATTGTCATACAAAATCTGTGATGCCTGGTATTTGACTCATGTTATCGAATTGCCATTGAAGATACTTGTGACTTTGCAAGAGAGATTCCTAATGGGTGTCGAAGAAAATAGGTCAACTGCAACGTTATGTAAATTATAATGCTTTTTATGTAGGAATGTACGCAAAGCTTCCCAAGATGATAATAAACGAGCATGCTGTACTAAACTTTCAGTCGTATGAAAAGACCTGTTTCAAGCGATCGCTTTAAGGCTGTATCCTGTAAATAACAGTGCAGACCGTGTATCTAAATATTTCCCATGTGCAAACAAATTAAACTTTGCCAACATACCGTGTCCTGGTAAACTAAAAGACGTTCACATTTTCTAAAAACAAAACCGAGACATCTCTGTAAACATCTGTAGCATTTAATATTCTCATCATGTATGTATGGTCATAGATAACAATATAATTGAGAAAGAACTTAGAGTTTTGCAGCTGAATATTACACAGTACCGTCGCGAGATATATGTACTGTTGATGTTGCAGGTTGCTGATACAGGTATATGCCACTATTATCTATTTCATACTAGCACATATTTATAATGTTGCTTATTCTTTACAGAATTTCATTCCAAAGAAATTTAGCTGCACATTTAGTTGACTGCACGCGATTTAAATCAGTCAGTACTGTCATGTGCAGCAGCAAGAATGAGTCCGTAAAATTCAAGAAGTTTAGAAACAACATGAAGCTGCCATTTGTAATTTATGTTGATTCAGAACGTATGTTGGAATCAGTTGCTACTAGCAGATATAGCAGTGACACTTGTTTCTGTTCCTATCAGATGCAGCTCCTTACAACATTCAGCATTGCCCATTCCGTAGACTGTGGCTAATACCGAGGATATTACGAATTTAAATTGTACAACGGCAGTGAATGCATGAAATAGTTCACTAAAAAGCTGTGTGCAAACACTAAGACTTACTTTTTGTTGTAAAATAAAAACATGGAAATAAGTCCTGAAGAAGAATTACCGTTTTGATCGGCAGAGGGCTGCCATATTTGTCGTGAACTACTTACAGAAGGAGATACTGATCACAGAGACCATGGCCACCTCACCTGTTATATCAAGTGCATCACCTGTTAGTTTCAGTATGAAATATGGGTTCACTTAACGATACGCACCATATTCCACAAACTGAAAAATTGCGACGGTAATTTCTTGATCATGAACATTTACAAAGAAAAGATGATCTATAGCGAAGCGGATTCTAAATTTAATCTTTGAACATTTCTCTGCTGTCATCTAATAATGGATAAATGTAAATAATTTACAAAGATAATTACTCTTTTGTACCAAGAGTGGCAATGCAGTAAAAATTTCTGATTTATAGAGCTACGAAACTTTTTGACTTGCTCATTCTGGAGCGTGCATCTCACCTGACGTTGGATCGACTAAATGATGCTCCTAAACATCATTCAGTTACTCATAAGGGAATTATTCAATATGAATATGTGAGCAATGAATCGTTTTTACTGGAGCATCACTTGCCATCAACTGAAATGTTTTGAAATGGGCCATCGGAATTCATTTCATGAGGGTTCAGAGCATTTTGTGTCTTAACATGTGAGACAGCGTCTTGTTTTGTGTTTGGTTTTCGATCTGCCGCAACCACATAGAGCCACTGGGGAAGATAAGAGCAATCTTCATTTCCAACAGTACACAGCAAGCTTCGTATCTGTGTATGTCCGTACGTGCAAAAGAACGTTTTAAAATTGCTTCTAAATAGTCAGAGATCGTAGAACCGAATGTCTGCATTACCAACCTGGTAGTAGGAAGTCTTAGAATCCAGAGAGTTTGTCGGGCATTGATAGGGTAAGGGTTAGGTAAGTTCATTTCCAGGAAGTAGTATGCACTCTGCCCCTGCGCTAACAGGATCCGGCACACTGTCGCTGACATCCGGATTGCAAGTATGATTGGCTTGTTTTTGTAATCCACTGTTCGACAGGAAGAAATGTATTGATTTACTTAGTTGATAATAGGCGGTCGCTAATAACGTCTTTTAGCTGCAGTATTATGGTACACATTATGCAATTTTACTCTTATTTCCCATTTTACTAATACATTTACTAAATTTCATGTGTTGCTAAAAGACTGAGATGACACCCTTCGTTTCAGTAGTAGCTTTATCGAATATACCTGTCTTGCTATAAGATGCTGCAGTCTCAGTAGCATGTCAGTAGATCGTGCATTACCCCTCCTATAAATTCCAGTTTGACAACTGTAATTTTCGGTTATTTTTCACTAGGTGTCTTTGTGTTCATAGCGGTGCTACGTGATCGTTAACTTCATCACGTATTCAGAAGGAGAAATTGCCATCAGTTTCCTGTTTTTCGGATTTTTTCAGAGTTAGTACACATTTTGTCTTGTATCCACCCCACGGCCCCTCGATACAATGTGATAACAGAACTTCGTTGTTATATCGAAGCCTTGAATTGAATGACAGTCTACATGCATGTTGGGCTTCATGTAATCTTTTTATATTTTTGAATTTGTTTGAGACACTGCATGTTTCGCCTGCCACTCTTCCAAATGTCAAGAGGCCGAAAATTTTGGACCTATGTATCCAGTTTAGTTAACAGGCGTATTATAATCAGTAAAATGGTTACCTGTTCAAATCGGAAAATTCATTTAGTACATAATTTAAAGATTTTTATTTTGATTGGCGTGTTCACTCTGGAACCACCCACACAAGGCCAGTGCATATCCCTGACACTACAGATTGCTCTCTGGTCTTTGAAATTAGTAGTTACTATAAATTTTCTGCGTTAAGAGAAACGTGAATGGTATTATTGCTTCCTGTCCTTTCCTTAACGTAAAATCCTGCAATTCAAATACAAGGCTGTGTTAATTTGCAAGTATTCAGTTATCCTTTCAATTTCTTTACGTGATCGTTCGTGATTGGAACTTTCATGAGAAGTCTGATTATAGAGTACTGATGCTTATAAAAATTATGTGCGTTCAGAGCCTCATGAATGCCTTGTGGCAGTATATATGACATTCTCGTCAAGTAATAAATCGAGAGTTGATTTCTGTCTCTACTGGTATTTTAAAACACCCACTAGTGCACCACCTTGAGATCCATTCATTTCGTACAGTGTTTAGAAGACTAGAACGTGTTCCAAATAAATTGCAAGTATTAAAATTGGATGTAAGTGATCAAAAACAAGCTCAGATTTTCCTTACTCGCTCTTTGCACGTCAGCCTTCCATCTCCTTATAAGCCTGTCAAGACGGTAATCTTTGCCAACCGAGTTATCCGCTGGGGATAAAAAATACTGAAATTACGTGATTTTATGTATCGCTTCTTGTATAAGAGCCAACATTATTGTGATGACTGACAGGCATACTGGGGTGTGAAGCTGATAGAGATGGCTAATTATTTGTCCTAGACGTAAGAATTTCATTCCCAACTACCAGTGTAGTCGCAACATGAAACGCCATCCCTTTCAGTTTAAAAGTTTATTTACTGATGAAGTTGTAAGAGAATTTGAGTACCAGAGAGCTTGCAATGTATGGAATGCATTCAAGTGTAAAACAATTTGAGCCGGCAGGGCTGGCCGAGCGGTTCTAGGCTCTACAGTCTGGACCCACGTGACCGCTACGGTTTCAGGTTCGAATCCTGCCTCGGGTATGGATGTGTGTGATGTCATTAGGTTAGTTCGGTTTAAGTAGTTCTACGTTCTAGGGGACTGATGACCTCATTAGTTAAGTCCCATAGTGCTCAGAGTCAATTGAACCATTTTTAAAACAATTTGAGACATCCTGATTTATATGTGGAAATGGACAAGGTATCGTTTGATAATGTGTTAGACAACTTCCGCTTCCTATCCCTTAAAACATACAAAGGCGTTCCTGTGGCTCATATTAATTCACTTGGTTTGGAATGAGATGCTTCGCTGAAAATTGCTACAGAGGAATTGGAGATAATTACTGATTTCATCTACTCTAGTTTGTTGATAGAGGCATTAGAGCTGGTATTTTGCATTGTTTTTGCAGACGTCGTTGTAAGTAACAGATTCAGGGCAAGTTATGACTACAAAATTGGACAAGCTTACTTTGCATGTCTTGATGTGAATAATCTTTACAGATAGGAGATGTTACAATACCGTACATGACCCAATTGTAAGGCTTACTCTAGAGGCTGTTGAAAACTTGACTCTTATAAAGTACCACACCATTTCGGTAATGAGAACATCTTAGAAAATAATCTAGAGTATTCCGAAAGTCCTAGGCGCTTCATTCTGGAGCCGCGCGATCGCTACGGTCGCAGGTTCGAATCCTGCCTCGGGCATGGATGTGTGTGATGTACTTAGGTTAGTTCGGTTAAAGTAGTTCTAAGTTCTAGGGGACTGATGACCTCAGATGTTAAGTCCCATAGTGCTCAGAGCTATTTGAACCATTTTGAACCATATGCGAGAGTGTTCACAATTTTCTTTCAGATTTGCCCTTATGCCTAGAAAAATTAACGCAACCATCTTATAATTAGAAAGCAAATAACTTAACTTAGACTGTCTGTAACAAGAAAAAAGTATGTCATTCAATGCAGGAATCTGAAACTATGATTTCCACGTGAACTGGTTTCAGGAAAGCTTGCTGGAAGAAACCATACACTGAGATTAAAGCATAAAACTACATGAGTGCAAGCTATGATGTCGAGAAAATGTTTTTCAAACTGATACATAGGAACCATTCAAAACGTGTGAGAAGTGCAGGACATACGGTCAGCGGCGTCCTGAGATAGCAGATATGGAGCAGCCGCATAAATTATCAAACCAACTTTTCAAAGAGTGTTATTCTTAAGGAAAATTGAACAAATTTAATTTAGTCTTTGATGAATTCATTGCAGTAGGAATGGCTGTTTTTCTCTGTTTTGAATACCATTCTTCTCGACTTTCGTCACAGATATATATTAAACAAGTTTCTCGTAAATCATGTAAAACTGAGATACGCGAACACTGGTTCATTACATTAAACTCCAAATACGATGATACGAGGGCCACCGTATACACGAGAGTCGTCAATCGCATGAAAGATCCTTTTGTTTCTGAAAACTAGCGAGTCTTTTAATCAAACCCTTTTATCAGCACCTAAAGACTTTACAACTATATTCAGCAACGTTGTCGAATCCATCTACACCGTACATCTTGTAACACAACAAGACAGTATCTAATACATTTTTCGCATAATTAATATTCTGTGGCTGTAAATGGTCACAGTACATTGTCATCAAGTGTTAAAGAAGAGTACTGTGGGCCCAAACGTGTGGAGCGACGATAACGAAGAGCCTGTTGCCATACATCTTCAACGACCAATGTCTTACATTGCACCAGCAACAGCTCATCAAAGTAAGATGCGACCTAGTTCATCTTTAGATTATAGGAGGCTAGCTGGGATAGTACTTTTTCTTAATTGACTTGTGACGTGTTTAGCGCAGCAACTCTTATAGTATAACTGAACTTTATCACACTAATCTTCCTAACAGGGAGCTATCTTACTAGCATTACTGATTCTGAGAATACCACCAGTGAAATAATAGGGAAATATTAAAAGGGCTTATTTACTGTCGGTAACTAAGGTAAGGAATTGCATTTTACAAAATAGAGAACTATCCGAAAGTGTCATTTACAAACAGTCACTTTTGTTGCTTGTTATATCAACTAATTAAACAGTAATGACTGATAGTAAGAAAGTAAAAGAATAATTTAATTGAATGTTGTCAAAATATTACTTCAAACTAATGCAAGTCATGTTTCTTGTGTGCATTGCAAAATTCTCTTCAAATTTGGAAATCACGTAACAGTGCAGTGTAAAATTATTTATTCCTTGCTATGTCAATCTTTACGAACTTTCCAGAAATAACTTACCATAATATAAAACAAGTAGTTACGAACATTTGTATCTCTAAAATCAGTAACTTATAGCATTACAGTGAATAAGGCATACCTATTCATTAAGGGAATTGATTCGCAAACAATGAACTGTTTCATACATGTGTTTAGTACAAATAATTCTGCTGGTTTTCTGATTGACTTTAATTTATGGTATTAACTGTGTTTCTACACCTGAGCTCGAGTCAGCGCCTTTGGCCCTGTTTTCGTATGACTGCAATTCAATGATTACTTACAGTTCGTAAACAATTGATAATTGTACAGTAAATTTTGTTCACACTGTGAATTGGGGATCGTTCGTGACTTGCAATGTGAATTTATGACCGAGTCAGGTTATTTATTCCAGATTCCAATAACGTATTTACTTTTACCTTTTTTGTAAAAATTTCTTTCGAACGTTGACGTGAGAAACTAGTTGTGCGATAACAATTCAGTTATAAGTGGATCTATATCCATCCGTATTCTCTGTATTCTTCGGAATAGATACCTTTCCCAAACAACACGGAATACTGGGTGCACGTATCATTTAAAAATCGTAAACAACCCTAAGTATAAGTTCCTTATAACCTCCAGGAACACCTTAAATGGCAGTTCTCTCACTTTTTTCACATCTCTTGTCTGTCTCTCTCTCTCTCTCTCTCTCTCTCTCATCCTCTTTTTTCTCCCTCTTTTCCTCTTTATCTACCATCAAGTTTGGGTTGTGTTCGTGCTTCACTGCTAATAGTAATATTTTCATCTTTCTGGAGCACAAAACGAAACACAATACCGCTCGAACCTCACTTTCCCTGTCTCTGAACACAGAAAAAGTCTATGATCATGTACGGTATTCTGGCCGTCTACTTAAATGCCACTAGTAACACTTTCGAATCATCTGCCTAGCCCCTCTCTTTGTTATTAATCACCCATTGTAACAACTCCTACACCTTCCTCCCCCCTGAAGTTATGTAACAAGGATATCTGTAGTCACGTAAGAAGGATATTCCCTATGTTGACTCCTTCACCCTTATATGGACTGATGCCTCGAGGGGATTGCATCTTTGTAAGTCCTCCAACATGCCCGTGACATTCCTTCATCGACGTCCATCTCATCCTACCCATACTGTTTCGTTTCCTTCACCTTCGCTTCTACAACTTCATACTATGATACAAGTTACGACGCCACTCTGTTAGCTCTACAACGCCTCTGGCTACAGTTTTTCGGAAAATTACGAGGTGTTCCCATTGGCAATGTCATCACTTAGTCATTAGCTATCCATCTTCATACTGAAATTTTAATGGTCAGTGGGGCATAATACCTTATCGTTGACTTGAACTGAGATGTGTGGCTGATAAGCGTTAACAAACCTGTTTTGCAATACTGTTCCGCTGTTATTGTCACAGCTGGAATCACTGACGCTACTGAAGACCCAAGGAAGTTTCGCATCATCCGTGCTATCGCCACCGCCAGCACTGCACCACTCAAGAACCAACACATTCACCTATAACAAGTATTACGATCCCACTACGTCAACAACTATCTTGGGTTCACCATCGGCTACTCATTCAGATGAAAGACCACAGTAATCTAAAACTACAAACTATTCACATACAGATACTAATTCTCATGTCCATTATCCACGTACTACAGTTTCATTTTCGTCACACAGAAGTTTTAATTATCAGTGTTTTCATACATACACACACATACACTCAGAACTAACATAATTAAAGTCCTATTGAGTCCACTACCAAATCGTTTACTCTCAAAGTATTACAAGGAGACTTCCCCACCAACATCCTCATGGTTCAAATGGTTCAAATGGCTGTGAGCACTATGGGACTTGACATCTATGGTCATCAGTCCCCTAGAACTTAGAACTACTTAAACCTAACTAACCTAAGGACAGCACACAACACCCAGCCATCACGAGGCAGAGAAAATCCCTGACCCCGCCGGGAATCGAACCCGGGAACCCGGGCGTGGGAAGCGAGAACGCTACCGCACGACCACGAGATGCGGGCTACATCCTTATAAGACGTAAATTATTCACATACCGATCATCTTGTAAAATATTTAACTTCTGCTCTTTATCTTCATCAAAAACAAATGTGTGTGTGTGTGTGTGTGTGTTTTTTTTACTGTCTTAAAATCAAGCCTGAAATGCAAAACCTTTTCGCAGCCATCCTACACCAAAGGAGGGTATAAAATAAATAAAATAAATATAAACGAAAATAAGTGTGAGTAGTGCGGTAGTGTCAGAACTGTGAAAGTGTGTACTTCATAGGTAAATGTGTGTGTGTGCAAGTCAGCCCTCACATCTAGTGGAAATGAAATCAGTAACATGGTATGGTCCTCTGAACGCGTCTCTTTAGCGAAGGAAGACAAATGAACAAGGACGATGACGACTTGGCAACGCCGCATCTCAACTACTTCCAGAGAGCACCATTCTCATTCCAGACACAAAATAGGTAGGGCCCCACATGAGAAGCATTAAAATCAAAGCTTCATTTAGTTTGAAAGTGAGGCTGTTTTGCTAATGGGGGTGGTAGTGGCTAAAGAAATTCTGGAGTAGGTGATGGAAAACAGTAAGTAGTAAGAACGCTTTGGGGATGTCAGAAGATTTGTGTGTAGAGACTATAATTGGTTGATTGAATGAGTGTGGGATTTTTCCTGAAGGTTGTTAGCCGTTGGGTGTGTAGTATTTGATTTGTTTTAACAGATTTTTCTGTATTATAGTTTTCCTGTTCCGTCTGGATAACATGAGGATGCTTGTGATGACTGACGTGGGTAGATTAGATTTATTGCATGGAGTTTTTCGCTACCTGTAATGTCTTTTGATTATGAGATTTACTAGCCTATTAGTTGGGGATATGTATCTATACACATCAATAGCAGGCAGTAACGTTCCTGATGTGCTGGCGACGTGTGTAACTGAAGGTATTAACGTAGGTGCGTGTTCTGATGCTAGGGATGGTGCTGGTAAGAGCACTGATTGTGGTGGATGTATTATATTAGTAGCTGTAGGTCATGGTTGTTGTTGTTCGCTTTATTTACATGTTGTAGTCCATTGGGGTTATGTAGGGAAGTGCTACAGAATATCAGCGGGTGGCGTTGCATCATAGGGTGCAGTGCAGTCAGTAGTGACAGGATGAACGGTGTGAAACTTCCTTGGGGCTTCAGTGGCGACGATGACACCAGCTGTGACAATAACAGCTGAACAGTACTGCAAAGCAGATTTGTTAATGCTTAGCCTTCTGTCGCCGAGCAGTGTGTCAGCAGAGCGCAAGTAGCAGCAAGTGGCTTATTTAGCGTTCATATAAGTGCAGTAGTCAAGTTGAAAATTTGAGTGTTCTTAGCGCACTTGTTTAGTTAAATCAGTCAAGTCATTGTGTAGTTTCGTAATTAGCAGGGGCAGATATGCATTTTAATACCTGTGACGAGTAAAGTCGCGTAGTTGTCTGTCATTTGTTTATTTCTTTCAAATAGTCTTTGTACATTACTGACAGTGCAGTTAGCCTTCTGCCGCCGAGCAGTGTGTCAGCAGTGCGCAAGTAGCAGCATTACTGCATTTGCTAGGCAGTCTTGTATTTTAATAATCGTTTAAATTTTGTGTCGAATTGTTTGCGCTCTCTGTAGATTAGTTCAGACGTTCTTTGCACAACAGTCTTTAGCATGGATAGGGACTGCGACTGCTGTGTTCAGACGCGGGCTGAGTTGGCATTCCTTCGCTCCCAGCTTCAGGCAGTGTTGGCTTTGGTCACGCAGCTAGAGGCTGATGCGAATGCGCACCACTGTGGGGTCTGGATGGGGGTTTGTTGGGGACGGCCAGCTCGTCCCACACATACCCGATCAGACTACGTCTGTGGCTGCCCAGGATACTGCCCACACTGAGGCTGACCCCTCACCCGTGGTAGAGTGGAAGGGCGTCCCAAGGTGTGGCAGGGGGCAAAAGATATTCCGGAGGGCTGAATGGAAGGCCTCTCCAGTTTGTCTGATGAACCGGTTTCAGGCTCTGTCTCCGGCTGATACTGATCTTTGGCCAGACATGGCTGCTTGGTCTGTTCCAGAGGTTGCCCGCAGTCTGCAAGATCCGGGAAGTCGGAGAGGGTGGGCTTACTGGTAGTTGGGAGCTCCAACGTCAGGTGCACAATGAGGTCCCTTAGGGATATAGCTGCAAGGGGGGGGGGGGGGGGGAAGAAAACCAATGTGCACTCCGTGTGCTTACTGGGGGGGAGTCATTCCAGATGTGGGAAGTCCTTCCAGATGCCATGAAGGGTAGAGGGTGCACCCATCTTCAGGTGGTCGCTCATGTCGGCACCAATGATGTGTGTCGCTATGGATTGGAGGAAATCCTCTCTGGATTCCGGCGGCTATCTGATTTGGTGAAGACTTCCAGTCTCGCTAGCGGGATGAAAGCAGAGCTCACCATCTTGCAGCATCTTTGACAGGACTGACTGTGGACCTTTGGTACAGAGCCGAGTGGAGGGTCTGAATTGTAGACTGAGACGGTTCTGCGACCATGTGGGCTGCAGATTCTCGACTTCCGCCATAGGGTGGTGGGGTTTCAGGTTCCTCTGGATAGGTCAGGAGTCCACTACACACAGCAGGCGGCTACTTTTTGTGCATACAGAGTGTAGCAGGAAAAAAACATGATTAAATTAGTAGGCGATTTGGGCGTGTCCAAGATGCACAATTGGATATCAAGCTGAACTGACCTTAGATGTCAGAGGCAGGTTCATCATTCCATGCTGCTTCAAAACTATTTCGGTATTCATCAGTCGCAGCGTGTGTTGAATGGTGGTAAGTCAGTCTCTTGACAACACATGACCAGATGTTTCCAGTTGGTAAGAAGTCTGGAGAACGTGCTTGCCAGCATAACAGTTAAACACACACAGTACAGGTAGGGGGAGCACGTGCAGCATGCCGTCCTGCATTATGTTGTTGACAGACAACTTTTCAGATACCCAGAAGATAGGGCACAGCCAATGCCGTTAAAAAATGATAAACGTAGCCGCTGCTATTCAAATCATGGATCATGTCAACACCGCTGATCTCCTTGCATATTCAATACTATCCTGAACCATCACGCCAGGTGCTGGACCTTTATGAAAATGACGAAAGAAATCTGAAAACGATAGATCTCTTTGAAACATTAACACACAGTTACTTCCACTGTTGCGCTGTACGCAGAACTGGCAGTCATCTGAAAAGGCAACATGGCGCCACTCCTGTGTCCAGTGCTGCCGTCTGGCGGACTGCCCTCCGCTGACACATCAAGGGAACCAACAGTAATGCTTTCTGTGCTGAATTCCTATGGTGCTACAGACTCCACCGTGGGGCCCGTGTGGACGTTTTTCTTTGTGCCAGCAAAGCCCCTTTCCTGGCTCAAACTACGTCTCTCACGTAGAACTAGGATCCTGCACAGCTGAGCAAACATGTCTGTCATCTAGGGCACTAGTGATCTGAGGCCGCTGAGATCTGTATGGCGTCAAGTATGGCCCTTCAGAACCCACAAATTCCATATTTACATCACAGTCTCGGTATCGCGACCAACGAGAGCACAATATCGCTAACCGATGAATAGCTGTTCCGATACGCCTCGACCATGCAACTATCGATTTCCCAGATATTTTCGTTTGTGTGTATTCTTACTACATGAACCAATCTACACTCAAATGTGATTTCTGAGTGATAAACCCGCAGTCTAATGTTTCCTTGTATAAAAATGTGGATGATGTTACTCCAAACTTTCATTCTGTGATTAGACTGGAACCCTATGAATTTTCACATCCAAGCAGGTAGTATACGCCAGACAATTTGACATTTGCTGCATGACACCTTGACAATGTTGCGATTTTAATGGACAGTAGTGTATTTTACCAACTTGTAAGGGACTTCTAAATAGAAAAATATCCATAAATTCGACTTTTCGATAAGTCGTAAAGTACATAAGCCACTCTTAAAATACAAAAAACTGCAAATGAACTTCATGTGTAAAGCATGCACGTTTTTGGATAACAACAGCTAAATTTATTTACACATGAATAACATGAATTTAACTGATTATTACTGATACCCAGATCGCCTTGCCATTCAATATTTTTTGGAGTGTTGATGCTAAGACGCAAGTGATCGTTATCTGTGGCTTGAGAAGAAGAGCAGTAGGTGAGTAATCAAGGGGGAGCATACTCAGTAAATCATCAAATAAGTATTTTATCTTCTGTTTCAGCGAAACAGCACTAAATCATCATATTTAAGGTTGAATAACAGGTAGACTGTTTTTGTTCTATTGAGTTTTGTTTATTTCAAACTAGTTTTCGGCTTATTGGGCCATCTTCGGGAAATAACTGACTAGCGTCTGGAAGGGACACTACAATCATTCGTTCAACCTGTTCGTTTCTGAAGTGGATGGTCAACCTGAACACTCTTCCTGGCAGGCAGATATATTGTATATTTCTGACCTTGCAGCAGTCACATACGGATACTAGAAGCTCTTCTTGGAGCACTTGAGAAGGGAGCTGTGGCAGGATGAAGTAATACGGTGTGAGCTACGATGACAGATGTTTTGTTCATGGGTATCGTGAGAAAGACCGCCTAAATTGTGATCCTTCTCCGCGATTGGTTGCTGCATTCAGAAGTTGCTCACCAAAATGATAATTTTCTGTTTATTATTATTAGACAGACTAGGCAGCTAACTTAATTGGATTTGTAATTAAAGCATCTCTCAAGAGAATGCTATCATTCCGTTATTTCACAAGAATTAATAACCAGCTGTATAATAAACAACTGCTAAACGAAAACGCAGACGACGCATTTCGGTGATCTTCGGATCGCGCCTAACTTGGATGGCGGACATATATATATATATATATATATATATATATATATATATATATATATATATATATATATATATATATATATGTGTATATATATGTATGTATGTATGTATAGGGTGGTCAGAAAACGTGTGAAATGCTTGTAGGGATGTTGCAGGGCAGGTTGTACTGAGACATAAATGTTAAAAAAAAATTCCATACGTTGCTCCGTTTTCGAGTTATTTAGCGCAGAACTTAGCCAATCGGGGCGTCGCGCGCTCACATTCATGCAGACTGCCAGGGGTGGTGTTGCCCAACGAGTGCTTTGTCTCGTTAGCTGAAACTTGAATTTACGCGCGCGACGGTCTGATTGGCTAACTTCAATGCTAAATAACCCGGAAACGGCGCAACGTATCGAATTTTTTTTTTTTTAACATTCATATCTCAGTACAAACTGCCCTGCAACATCCCTACAAGCGTTTCAGACATTTTCTGACCACACTGTGTATATATCCCTGTACTTACAACTAAATGTTACAATCGTGGTCCCAGTTGAACAATATTCGACAATGGCTGAAGTATCGGAAGTACACCCTGTTGATGGCTGTGGCTCTGAAAATAGAAATATCAGCACCATTCTTGTGACCTGACATACTCTTCCCATGCCATCACAGTACTTCAGGTCAAATCCATACATTCCTTACGACTGGACGCAGTCATTTCCTTTGCATATGTAGGAACACAAACACATACTTTATAAGACTGATGCTCAACGCAAACATATCACGCAGCCCCTACTACCAAGTATAATATATCCACTGAGTTCTAGGTGATGACTGATTGAGAAGATCACAAACAGTAGTAGTAGATGATGTGCTGATTGAGGTCATAAGAAAATATACACTCGTTTCTCAGAAGTGTAGTGTTACAATATTCGCTAGAAATGTCCATGATTTGGAATCAAGTCTTTTAATACAAGCAGATAACTGTGTTGTATCACAGCCACAAGTGAATCATATTTCTGGCACTCTCATATCTCGAAACGGGACACCTTTCCCGAATCTAGCTGCTACAGTAAAATTCCAGCGTGGTCTTAGCCAGCCTTTACGCATCATGCAACTGCTCCCATTTCTACAGCTTTCCGCATGTGATTCTTCCAGTTTAAGATGGAACTGAGCATAAGTCAGAGAAAGATATATGCACCACCTTCTGCGGCCCATGTAGAAACAGAACGACATGAGTTAGTGTAACACGACTGTGTTTTAACCATTCGGTGGAAATGCTTGCAATATGGTATGTCTCCAAACTAGATACAGATATTACTGTCCGAAGCAGATCCACATCCAATCAAATCAATCAGACCAACATGCTATCACTGTTATTCTGTACCATCCAACAGAGAAAAATTACGAACTATGAAAGCTCCAATATAGAACTCACCTAGACGCTATTGCAGGCGCGATGATGCATAACTGCTATTTGGATCCTGCGCAGAGAGAGAGAGAGAGTTGTGTGATGCTCCCCAGAATAGCATTCCTAACGTTATACCCGTCCCTCACTGAATTTACACCTCAAACTGCTGCTGCTGCTACTGCCCGTGTGGCACGATCCTATTAAATATACAGGCACTGCAGAGGTTACTTTAAGGTTTGATCACCTACACTCTAGAAGAATGATCGTATCACACAGACTATACCGTAAGTCGCAAGAGACGCTCCCTCTGGCTTTGTTTAGTTGTGTGAAACACTGTTTTCTAACACGCTTTTGTACAATGCCAAACGTTTTGTTTTTCTGCCACGATTTCGAGATCTGTGTCAGGTTCCAAACTGACATTAAGACGTTCTGATCCGTGGCCTCTCGCAGAAACCTAGACATTGCATGGTGTAAATCATGTCGTTATGGTGGCTACCATAACATGCCACACACTGGACAATAGTAAACAAAAGACAGTTACAACTTAAGGAAACTAGAAGAGTTCGGCTGCGTTGTGGAAAGTTTCCAAACTGATGTCCAAAAGTGTTTGACGACCTCTACATTTAAACTCATCTGTCACAGTGACAGAATAGATTATGGCTCTGCGTTCCTTTCAACTGATTACGCATATTGCACTCATGTACGCAATCACTGTTTCGGTGCTAACAACCCCCAGAAAGTTTAACTCATCCACAGAACTCTTTCTCCAACTCAAATAAGCACTGTCAGTCAATCATTATGTGATAACCAACAGCATGCCAATGCACGGATGGGATGGAAAAGACACCACTGATGTATTGTAATAATAAGAATCACAGTTGATACCGCGAACAATTTTACCAATTTTACAGTAATTTCAACACCAGCCAATGATGTGACAGCATATTTTCCCAATTTCAGTATCGTAGCTAAACCGCCCGTTCTCTACTTTGCGAGTATCATTGCGAATGCAGACAGATGACAGCGAAGTACGTCCATTCAATGTTAATTCTCGAACACATACATCATCGAAGTATACCAGACAGTGCTCTACATATTTCTAACATATCGAGCACGGTGCTTAATTTACGATCTATCTCTCTGCATATGAGAGTCACAGAGCATTATCGCTGTCTTAGGGTAAAATTAGAGTGTGAAAGACCCTCATTACACTGTCATTGACCAACCCGCCCTGCAGCACCGTTACCGAAGTAATCTGCAACCGATCAGAAGTATACCACTACACTCCAAGTCTGGTGAATGAATAGAGCTTTCCGAGTCTTCACCTATCCAAGTGCATGAGATTTCTCGAGATGCACCCATGTATAGGAGCTTAGCACTCCTTATCTATGTATAGTAAAAGATTTCAAAGTGTCGTGATGTAATAGCAGACGCTTAAGAAGAACAAGAAACGAATGATTTTTATGTGCGATTGAGCTCCAGACGGATGGCTTTCGACGCATTTTTATGTCAATCAACGAAGCTATCAAGTCTGAAGTATTGTTCTAGTGTCTGGGATCGATACCTGGTAGGTATTGGTAAGTGGGAACATAAACACATGCACTGCTAAGGCTTCAAAGTTCTGCACTTAAAACGGGCTATAATGTTAGGTCGCTTGCATTTCCAACCTGTCAGTCGTATGGAATGTAACGCTGTTAGTATTCCAATATAAGAAATATGTTTCAAGCGCAGGACGTACATCGCTCTTCCCTGTTTCTCTACGATAAACTACGTTATCGAACCGTAAAACGAATAAAAATACTACCTCCTTAAAACATTGGCTCTGTGTGATACGAGTACAATACAGCTTTCTGAAGATGTATAGTGCCAACTGTTAACATAAGGTCACGGTTCGGAAATTATACTACACCTGCATCAGCCCTAAATAAAATGATCGTTAGTAACGGTGATTACCTCTTACAAGGAAACAGATAAATGCATAGCAGCAGCGTCTGACATGGTGAAAATTACAAGTCATTCCGTCACTATCTCTGTAAACAGCACATCTGTCAAGCAAACGTGTACATAGGGATTGCAATGCCTCCCAATAACCTATCGCTACCTTAGTTATGACGCTGATGGGGTATACCGTTAGGAATGCTATTCTGGAGAGCATCGCACATCTCTCTCTTTGCGCCGGATCCATATCGCAGTCATGCGTCATCGCGCTTCCAGTGGCGTATAGGTGAGTTCTATATTGGGTAAAGGTAGTGGAGCTTTTATAGTTCGTAATTTTTCTCTGTTGGATGATACAGAATAACGATGATAACATGTTAGTCTGATTGATTTGAATGGACGTGGATCTGCTTTGGACTGTAATATCTGTATCTAGTTTGGAGATATACCACATTGCGCGCATTTCCACCGAATGGTTAAAACACGGTCCTGTTGCACTAACTCCACTTATAAGTGGACTCGACAGTCGCCTCTGACAGTGGTCTAGCAGTAGTGGACACCAAAAGATCCTGAGGAAGATCCCAGCAGAGGAGTCGAAACGTCGAACATTTTAGAAGAAACATGATGCGGCCTAGTAACCCAGAAGATTTTAACTTTAGTGACAACGGCCACGAAAGCCTGCAGACTTACATGAAACATTGATTTTGACCTATATTTAGTCTCGTGTCAACAGAAATGATTTCACAACAGTTACTATTTTCTCTGTCTAAATTATTGTTGTGTATGCCTCTATCGTAACGCCTCACTTCTGTTGCAGCTCTATAGAAGACCAGTGTTTCCCCTGCAGCCGTTAGCGTTTGGCAGTGAAAGCTGGCAACAGCGCGGACAGCGGCCAGAGATCCTGTTTGGCCGACTCTACGGTGCCAGCCAGTGCGTGGTTGGTACTCGCGGCCACGGGGCAGATCGCAGGGTGGGATTGTACGCTTTCTCGCTTCGCACCTGTTACTGCAGCTGCGGGTCGCTGCAGTGTGGCAGCTGAGCCGCCGCCTGCAAATCCGCGCACATGCAGCCTTCCACCACGTGGGCTCAGGTGCAGTCGAACGAAAGCACCCGCCGCCACTAATCGGATCCCGCCCTTGCCGTGCCGCGCGCAATACTGCGAGGACGTCTGTGGCACACCCACAGCTGCCACTGCAGCGGGGGCCTACACGAGTAAACGACTCACCGGTGCACCATTCAGTTGTGCTTCCAGCTTCCAGAAATTTAGGTGTAAAATGTTGTGAACTGTTTCAACTTACAGTTTCTTCTCACTAATATATACAGGGTGGTCCATTGATAGTGACTGGGCCAAATATCTCACGAAATATGTATCAAACGAAAAAACTACAAAGAACGAAACTCGTCCAGCTTGAAGGGGGAAACCAGTTGGCGTTTTGGTTGGCCCGCTAGATGGCGCTGCCATAGGTCAAACGGATATCAACTGCGTTTTTTTAAATAGGAACCCCCATTTTTTATTACACATTCGTGTGAATGTTTCAGTTGGACCACTTTTTTCGCTTTTTGATGGATGGCGCTGTAATAGTGACAAACATATGGCACACCATTTTAGACGAACAGTTGGTAACAGGTAGGTTTTTTAAACTAAAATACAGAACGTAGGTACGTTTGATAATTTTATTTGGTAGTTCCAATGTGGTACTTGTACCTTTGTGAACTTATCATTTCTGAGAATGGGGGCTTGTGTATGGCTAGTTGCTCAAATTGTGCAACATACGTGCATGAGATGCGTTTGAATATTACAGTGTTTGACAATATTTGACCAAATAGGAATATGAAGGAAGACATGCACTCAAGGTTTGGTCATTCACACCATGGTACGATAGCCCTGTGGTTCACCTTGCACATCTTAACCCTCTTCTCATCTGCACTTGGCACCTGCATTGAAGTGATGGACTCACTGCAGCAGCTGTTGTCAGCCCGCGCCATTGGCTTGTGCTGTGTCTGCGGGACTTAGAAGCGGCACACACCAGGCAGCGTCAACGTAGCGCCACACACAGTACGGTCAGCCACATCCTATATGGCGCATGCACCAGGAACTTTTTCATGCTTCCGCAACAAAACATTCAAATTGTCCATTCTTCCGCCATTGGTTACGTCTGCAACCACAATAACGCGGAAATCAGCAACTACTGAATGCATGCACCTAACATGCACAGTCAATAGGCTTGGAACAACAGTTGAGCAGCTGCATGCCAGCACTCGTCCTGTTCTCTGCAGTTCCAGTTTCAGTTCCAATTCCCACTCCAGTTGCCAGCTGTTTCAGCTAAGTTACCATCAGTTTCCGACCACTTCGAGTCGTCAGACAGTTAACGCCCAGAGTCGAACTTTAGTCCAATTCATAATCAAAGAGTTTATCTTCGGAGAGACTCAACTTACAAACTCACTAACTGCAATCCAGACTGAACCTCAGTTACATTACTTAGTCATCATCTACTTTATTTATTAGACCAGTTTAAAAACTTTATTTATTAAACCAGTTTAAAAACTTCATCATGAATTCCACGCCTCTCACAAAGAAGATGAATACATTCTGGGGTACGTTCTTCGAATAAATGATTGTTTTTGTTTCTCATGTGCTACCCTAGTTACCCATTGTAAGCTGTCTACCGTTCGAAAAAGGAATACAAAACTGAGTTACCTGAAGCCAAATACATCATGCATCATTATTATGAACGCTTAATCCCGTGCATGCAATGCTAGTCGATCTGGATTTGAATTAAGAGAAATCCTAATTTGAACTATCTCAATGGAAACACTTCCTGTGTACGATCCCGACCAAACGTGTAGGTAGTTTGGATCATATGCATATAAGATCATCTTCCACAATCAACACTGCCTTTCACAAGTCTTTCATTGCCTTTTTATGAGAGATGAAGTTTAGGAGGAGCGTAGAATGTGACTTGAGGTAGAACAATTCTTAGCAAAGTGGTTTCATTAACTCTCGGAGATTATCACAGGGAACAAAATTCACATGGAATGAACAAAATAACTTTGAATAAACAAAATAACTGTCCGTTACTGATAATAATTAGAGTGGAGGCAATTTACAAAAGAACGAATCAACTCAAGAATCTTATGAAGAAGTCAGCAAAAATTTGGTCAGATTCAGGGAAGATGGAAGATAATCCAGCATTAATCCATTATTAATAATCTATCTGAATTATTCACGACTATGCACAGTAATGAACCATGGCATTCTATCAGAACGTGGGCAAACCGATGAGCTTAGAAGTCCCAAATAAGAGGTTGTTCCAGAAGTATTTATTTCCCTATTGATGAACTTAATCAAGGAGAAGTATTCGAAATGTGTTTGGTTTTTCAACGCGTTAAGAATCCTACACACTAGTCCTGTCTGCGTGCCTAAACTCATGCTATTATCAAATGGTGCCAGTAAAGATGCTCACACAGTCGTGCTTCGAGAACAATGGACACTAAACAACTAAGGAACAGTATTATTTTAACTCCAGTGATTCCTAGGGGGAGCGAACTCGCATAGGCAGTCGCGCAGTGATTATTGTTCTTCACACGTGGTTCAAATGACCAAACGAAAGGTTAGTCAAAAGCACGGAAAACTGGCTGAGTTCAGGATAAAACTTCTGACAAATTTAATGTGATACTCGATAGTGAAGTAAACATGGCATGTGACTTCAAATGAATATACAACGTCGCCTCATTCGTGAACGATGCCAAGCTCTTGCCCACATATTCCTCTCGGAAACCGACTAAATCGATTCGCTAAAATGAAGTAAAAGCAGTCATAAATGCTCTAACAAGCGAATAAGAATGTTTTCGTCCCGATCGGCGACGCAAACCGAAGTAAGATCGTTTTAAGCGTCTAAATTTTTAAAATGACCGGTGGAGACGTTTGGCGCCGGGCGTGATATTTTGTGGAGGAGGGTGCTGGACAACTCAAAACCGATACTTCGCTTTGTATCATCTTTACCTACTTACTCTTCTATCCCTATGTTTTTGTTCTCAAGTTTGTTTCTCGTATAGTGGCATGTATATGTTTCTTGCACCTTTCAATCTCTCCTTCTTTGCTTGCCATCTGAACTCTCTGTAATCATACGACTGCGTCTCTTCTTTCCAAAGGGCTAATTTTCATGTAGGCAGCATCTGTCTTTGCCCTAATTGTGCATTGTTCTACAGTCTTGCTTTTATACTCGTGCCATTGCTGCTTAGCCGTTTGGCACTTCTACCAGTCTCATGTTTAGACGTACGTATTTTCTTTCGATTGGTTCAGTTTTTGTGTTTCTGTCTCACCACCTTTCGTCAATTAGATTCAGCATCTCCTGATACTATCCAGCGACTTCTACTAGACGTTGTCTTTTTAATTATGTGGTCCTCTGCTGCCCTCCCTATTTCTTCTCTTCCCACCCTCAATTCTGTTCCTTTTCCCTGTTTCAGTCCAGCGTCGTGTAACGCTCCCTCTGAAGGTCTCAATGGCCTGTGGTTCATTCAGTTTATCAGTTATAAATATAGAGTCCACATCCACCCCTGAAAATATTTTACATTCTAAGAACTGGTTTGGAAATCTGTGTGATATCGTCATATAACCACTCTCTTGTGACTCCATGTCCCTTTCACATACAGAACCTTCTTTCATGATTTGTAAACAAACTATTACGATTAAATTATGCTCCCTGCAAAATTCACCCAAGTAGCTTCCTCTTCGTTCCTTTCACTGGTCCACATCAACCTACTATTTTTCCTTCTCTTCCTTTACTCTCTACCTAATTTCATTCAGTTATGACAATTATAATCTCGTCTTCCTTAACCATCAACGAGATTATTTTGAGTGCAGGAAAAAAAATTTCTATTGGGTTGGTCCATTAGTTCTTTGACTTTTTGTTTTGTGTGTTGGTATTCCGGTTTCTATGGATTTATTTGTCGATTGTCTTTTTTATTTGTAGTTCACTGTTGCTCTTTGAGTTTACATATTGTCATTTTATCATTTGGAGATAGTGAGTGTGTTGTATTGCTAGAGGAGGCCGAAATGCACGCTATAAGCTCACGCAGGATGGCGTGAGGTCTGTAACAGGATACGTAATGAATGCTATAAAGAAAAGTAAGTAGCTTCTGGAATACTTAACTTTAATCCATCATTTGTATACATCGTTTTTGATGAGACATGCTTCATACGATAACTATCAATTGCTATGTCGCCTTGCTAGGTCGTAGCCATTGACTTAGCTGAAGGCTATTCTATCTTCTCTGCAAATAAACGAGGCTTCGTCAGTGTTGCATCGCTAGCTAAGTTGTCCGTACAACTGGGGCGAGTGCTAGTAAGTCTCTCGAGACCTGCCGTTTGGTGGCGCTCGGTCTGCGATCACTGAAAGTGGCGACACGCGGGTCCGACATGTACTAATGGACCGCGGCCGATTTAAAGCTACCACCTAGCAAGTGTAGTGTCTGGCGGTGACACCACAGAGTGGAGTTGTTCAATCTAGAAAACGGAGTGCTAAGTGCAGAAATCAGAAGATTTTCGGCATATTTTTCTGTTTTGAGTTCAGTTCAGGGGTGACAGCAGTGGAGGCAACCAAAAACATTTGCATCATGTATGTGCATAATGACAGTCGAGAGCATGGCAATAAAAGCGATTTCTCACTTTAAAAAGGATCGTCTTGACATTAGTGATCCTCCACGTTCAGGAAGACATTCGGGATTTAATGAAGATTTTTTAAACGCATTGATCTACAACGATCCACTTCAGTGTAATCGAGAACTCACAAATGTGATCATTCCACCATCATGCGAGATTAGCATGCAATGGGGAAGGTTCAAAAATCGAGTGTATGGGTACCGCATTCTCTAAACCACAATCAGAGAAATCATCAGGTGGGCATATGTGCGTTTCTGCTGGCTCGTTATCAGTTGTCTGGTGTTACGTATCTGGTGGAAAAGCGATGGTGTGGTGTATCACGAATTGCCTTCATGAAGTGTAACCATCACTCCTGACATTTATTGTCAACAACTGAGACGTCTTGCAGAGCAATCCAATATCAACACCAAGAAAGATTGCGTGGAGTGATGCTGATCCACTATAAAGCCGGCCCGCATTCTACTAGACAAGAAACCCTATACAGGAGTTGGGTGAGGAAGTCATTCGGCACCCACCTCATCTTGCATCATCAGATTTTCACCTTTCCCTCTCTCTACCGAACAACATTCATGGAACTGCCTTTCCGGATGAAAAAGGCGCTCCGACTACGGCTCGATGACCTCTTCGCGTCGAAGCCACGTGACCTCTACAGTCGCAGAATCGAAGAGTTTACCCAGCGCCGGCAGACTGTTGTAAACACTAAGGGAGAATATATTATTGATGACTATTGTCTCTGTTATATGTGTCTGTGGCGTTAGTTAAACTTATAGTAAAACGCTGCCAACTTGTGCGTTAACCTAATACACATGGAGAATGTTTTGAGTTCATCGTGGCTACTGAGTTTGTCTAGAGTTAGTTGAGGATCGCAACACAGCGTGGTCAGAGGACTGCTACGTGCTGCCCATCATCTTTCGGAGTTGAGACAGGTCGAACTATTGGCGTGAAAGACATGTGAGTATCGCACGGACAGAACGCCCACGCAGTGCGCTGTAGTGCCATGAGTGCAGAACGAGGGGTGAGGATATTGACTCAGGATATGTGGTAAGAAGGGTAAGAACAGGCTAATCTAGAAGAACTACGTCACGAGAAGGTCGTAGGCTGTGACGAAGAGACGGATTAAACCATCTGCAATCCGGGCAGAGTTTACAGACCTGGTATCATCACCAAATGTCGAGAGACGATTACAGATTCCTGTAAGCTAGATTGAGATCTCGAATTTCCATGCGTTGTTTACCACCGATACGATCTACAGACAACACACATAAGAGTGGTATAAAGTTGGAGACTACAAAGCGATGTGCCTCGCTTCTGTTTCACTCCAACGCGTCTATAGACGACCTGATATAAGGTCATAGGACGCAGTGATTCTCGAGAACCATACAACTACCGGACTCACGGTGTGGGGAACTGAGGTATCACAACAGGATTGCTTCGGTAGTTGTTGGTCGGAGACTGAGTGCTCAGCGCTATGTGCTAAGAATGATAAAACGCTGTTGTCATGAACAGCGTACCAAATGCAAGAAAAATACTGCAGTTTACTCCATGAATATTCACCGATACAGCATATTTGGGATGCGATGGGAAACGAACCTCTTAATCACTCCGCTGTACAGTATTTCCCAGTCAGACGTTAATCGATTGAAGTGGGTCGGAGTGAGTGATAAACAACCGCCTGGCGCGAAGTTTAAAAGCTGCACATTCAGAAGGTCATAACTGCGTACTATCAGAACTATGGCATAAATTTTTGCGCGGGATCGATTACTGTGGGTGATATCTTTCACCTTAAAATATGGAGTCAAGTTGGTCACGTTCCCCTGTCAGCCGAGCTCCTGAAGACTCGTGTAAAACGGGAAGCGTAGATACTGGAAGAGCAAAGTAAAACTGGCCCGGAATATATTTCACGCACCTTAAGTTAGGCAACCCAAGTTGCATTGTCTGTAACTGACGAAATGATGAAAGTTGGGTCTCCTGTTTTAAGTTCCATAAAAAGTTTCCAGGGCCTTTCCCTCAACCTACATTTCTATCCGGGTAATAAAATAAAAATATGTTCATTGGTTCCAATCGTAATAATTTGAAGGTGACCTTCACCACTGGGTCATATGGTATGGACACAAAATCTTGTGTCCAAAATTCTACGTGACATACATGGGCTGGGTGCAGGAACACGTTTCCAAAAATTGCTCGTCATCTCCCATCGAGTACACAGAGCACATTGACATTTGTTCCAGCGTAAGGACACAGTTCGAAGCAGAAGATCAGTTTTGCAGTAATGTGCTATGACAAATAAATGCTACGCCATGGCTCGGTCACGGTAACGAACTGTTCCCTCATCAATCAAGACAACAACGTCTTAGCGAGAGAAGCGGTCATCAGCCGTAAGTCCAGGCACAGTAGAGCAAGAAGCTATATTCAGAGTGCTGTACCATTCATTCAGGGCGCTGACAAATAGGAAGTGGCCAACCAGCAACCCTGAAAGGCGAAGTTGTGAAATCTTATAGCTTCGACAAGGCTTCTGTAGTAGTTGACTAAATTTGACAACTGGGACATATGTAGTCATCACCAACCACAGTCGATGACCTGGCAATCCAGCCTGCTGTGAGTTCTAGGGTAGGAGTGCTACCATTTGACAAATACTAATCAGGCAGCTGACACACACTGATGAGCCAAAACATTATGACTACAGCCCACCGCAACTGTCTGCTCTGTTGTTGTATGCAAAAATGTTTCAGAGCATGTATGTTATAGGGCATGGAGCTCCAAAGCAGCCGTTCCTACGTGTTAACGTGTTGACTCAACGACATGGTCTACTGTAACTGCACAGAACCATCGACCAATGAAAACGTTTCGGCTATTGAAGGTGAATCACAGGTCATCGACTGTGGTTGGTGATGACTACATATGTCCCAGTTGTCAAATTTAGTCAACTACTACAGAGGCCTTGTCGAAGCTATAAGATTTCACATATATATATATATATATATATATATATATATATATATATATATATATATATATTTTACGCTAGGTCGATGGACGTCTCCACAAACGCCATGATCGAGGCGAACGGTGAGTCCAAACATGTACAGCACCATGGACGCAGGCTGATGGGAGCAGTATCATGGTATGTGGGACATTATCCTGCGCTTTCCTGTGACGTGTGGTAGGGGCCGAAGACATGCTGACAGCTGCAAACCACCCTCGTCCCCTCATATTTGATATCTTCCTCTAAAGCAATGTCACCTTTCAGCAATATAACTGTCCGTGTCTCACAGCCAGAACCGTGCGACAGTGGTTTGATGAGCATTATACTGAACTCACATTGATGTCTCGGCGACCAAGTTCGCCTGATGTAAATCCTATGCAACCAATCTGAGTCGCTGTCGGGCGCCATCGCCGCGTACGCAAATCAGTGGCCGTCTATTTATGCGAATTACATGACGTGCGCGTAGACACCTAACGCCACGTAACTCCACAAACTTACCAACAAACTGTCGGATCCCTGATGGGCAGAATCAGTGAGACACTTCGATCCAAAGACGGACAAGTTACACTATGTTATCAAAAGTATCCGGACACCTGGTTGAAAATGACGTATAAGCTCGTGGCGCCCTCCATCGGTAATGCTGAAATTCAATATGGTGTTGGCCCACCATAAGGCTTGATGACAGTTTCCACTCTCCCAGGCATAAGTTTAATCAGGTGCCGGAAGGTTTCTTGGGAAATGGCAGCCCATTCTTCACGGGGTGCTGCACTGAGGAGAGTTGTTGATGTCGGTCGGTGAGGCCTGGCACGAAGCCAGCGTTCCAAAACATCCTAAAGATGTTCTGTAGCATTCAGGTCAGGACTCTGTGCAGGTCACTCCATTACATGGATGTCATTGTAGTGTAACCACTCCGTCACAGGCCGTGCATTATGAACAGGTGCTCGATCGTGTTCAAAGATGCAATCGACATCTCAGAATTGTTCTTCAACAGTGGAAAGCAAAAAGATGCTTAAAACATCAACGTAGGCCCGTGCTATGATAGCGCCACGCAAAACAACAAGGGGTGAAAGCCCCCTCCACGAAAAACACGACCACCGCCTCCGTATTTGCTTTTGGCACTACGCACGCTGGCAGATGACGTTCACCGGGCATTCGCCAAATCCACACCCTGCCATCGGATCGCCACATTGTTTACCGTGATTAGTCACTCCACACAACGTTTTTCCACTGTTCAATCGTCCAGTGTATACGCTGCTTACACCAAGAGAGGCGTCGTTTGGCATTTACCGGCGTGATGTGTGGCTTATGAGCAGCCGCTCGACCATGAAATCCAAGTTTTCTCACATCCCGCCTAACGTCATAGTACTTCCAGTGGATCGTTTTGCGGTTTGGATTAGCTGTGTGATGGTCTAGATAGATGTCTGCCTATTACACATTACGACCCTCTTCAGCTGTCGGCAATTTCTGTCAGTCAACAAACGAGGTAGACTTGTATATTTTTTGCCGTCCGTGTCCCTTCATCTCACTATTACATCGGAAACAGTGGACCTAGGTATGTTGAGGAGTGTGGAAATCTCGCGTACAGACGTATGACACAAGTGACACCCAATCACCCTACCACGTTCGAAGTCGATGAGTTTAGCGGAGCGCTCTATTCTGCCCTCACGATGTCTAATGACTACTGAGGTCGCTGATATGAACTACATGGCAGTAGGTGACAGCACAATACACCTAATATGAAAAACCTGTGTTTTGGGGGTGTCCGGATACTTTTTATCACACAGTGTATGAAGCAGGTGGTCATAATGTTTTTCCCGCGCCCAAAATCAAACTCTCAGATGTTCATTCTATCCAGCAGTATCCACGTACATACGGTATGCTGTATGACACAACCTACACCAGATGGAACCGCTGGCAACACAAAATGTTGCAGCCATTTGCAGTACATTGTTGATAGCAACTGTGGACTACCGCTTGCACAGAGGCCTGCTCGCAATCAGTGCCTCCACGTCACTGGATTGCGTGCTTGGTTTCTACATACTGTCTCCAGGCATATTACTAGCTGTGCTTGAGTTCGAGCTTGATCTGGCCTGTTGCCCAGCTATGTTGTCAATGTTACCTGTCCTGTATGAGCCTACACTGTTGCGGACCATCGCCTGTGTTTAGTACATGCCATCATCTACGGTCATGCAAGGCACTGCAGCTAAAACGCATTATATCCCGCAATATTCTTTCTAGTGAGCCCGCAACCTGCATAAGGTCGAATAACGACATATTTTATTCTAAATATAGGTTTTTTGCTGCGCTATCTACTTATTTACTCGTAGTTATACACGCTACAAGACCAGCTCGTTTCAGCGATTTGAACTCACCAAGTACGCATCTTAGCTGGTATGAGGTGATCCATATGGCATCTTGGAACGTTAATGTGGTTGTCTTTTTGGTATGAAGCGATCATGTTAATTATATGTTTCCTTTTTATATGCGCGATTTTGTAAAGTTATTCTTGGACAGCTTTCTGACGGCTTCGGCTCCAGGTGACAAAAAATATGTTTACAACATCGTGCACGTGAAAGGTAAACACACAAATAACGTGATAGTTTGTTGTTGTTGTAGTGTTCAGTCCTGGAACTGGTGTGATGCAGCTCTCCATGCTACTCTATCCTGTGCAAGCCTCTTAATCTCCCAGTACCTACTGCAGCCTACATCCTTCTGAATCTGCTTAGTGTATTCATGTTTTGATCTCCCTCTACGATTTTTACCCGCCATGCTGCGCTCCACTACTAAATTGGTGATACCTTGATGCCTCAGAACATGTCCTACCAACCGATCCCTTCTTCTAGTCAAGTTGTGCCACAAACTCCTCTTCTCCCCAATCCTATTCAGTACCTCCTCATTAGTTATGTGATCTATCCATCTAATCTTCAGCATTCTTCTGTAGCAGCACATTTCGAAAGATTCTATTCTCTTCTTGTTCAAACTATTTATCGTCCATGTTTCACTTCCATACAAATACTTTCAGAAATGACTTCCTAACACTTAAATCTATACTCGATGTTAACAAATGTCTCTTCTTCAGAAACGTTTTCCTTGCCATTGCCAGTCTACATTTTATATGCTCTCTACTTCGACCATCATCAGTTATTTTGCTCCCCAAAGAGCAAAACTGCTTTACTACTTTAAGGCTCTCATTTCCTAATCTAATTCCCTCAGCGTCACCCGGCTTAATTCGACTACATTCCATTATCCTCGTTTTGCTCTTGTTGATGTTAATCTTATATCCTACTTTCAAGACACTGTCCATTCCGTTCAACTCCTCTTCCAAGTCCTTTGCTGTCTGACAGAATTACAATGCCATCGGTGAACCTTAAAGTTTTTATTTCTTCTCCAAGGATTTTAATTCCTAATCCGAATTTTTCTATTGTTTCCTTTACTGCTTGCTCAATATACAGATTTAACAACGTCGGGGAGAGGCTACAACCCTGTCTTCCTCCCTTCCCATTGATTGCTTCCCTTTCATGTCCATCGACTCTTATAAGTGCCATCTGGTTTCTGTACAAATTGTAAATAGCCTTTCGCTCCATGCATTTTACCCCTGCCACCTTCAGAATTTGAAAGAGAGTATTCCAGTCAACATTGTCAAAAGCTTTCTCTAAGTCTACAAACTTAAGTTTGCCTTTTCTTAATCTAGCTTCTAAAATAAGTCTTAGGGTCAGTATTCGTAACATACCAGAAAGGCAACCGACATTGTCGCTCCAGTATGCCATATGGAGCTCGTCGTACCAGCGAAGACGTACACTTGATAATGGCAAATCGCCAAAACGAACTCGTCGAGCATCATATATCAGTATGAGTAAGTAAGGAAATAATGCAGCAAAAAACTTGTGTTTAAAATAAAATACGTTCCATTCCGATTAATTGTTACTGCAACCAGGGGGAGCCAAACCACGAAGAGCTGCTGCTGTCATTCCTCGCTGGTGGTATATCGCTTGAGTAAGGCCTCTATGGCTACATGGATATTAGATGCTACGGATTACGGATTCCAGCACACGTAGCTTGACGGCGTGGATGAAGGCGGTGGTGGCGGTGGTGAGGGGGGGGGGGGGGGGCAAAACTGTGACATCAGCGGGCCACACGCCCATGGCTACCTGTCAGAGAGGCAAACATTCATCTAACCACCTAGGGCTCCATCCTTGTAACTGATGCGTGCAAAGGAGTATTATAACAAGGGATGTTGACTAATTTTCCCGTCTTTTCTATGCAGATCAATGTAATTTTAAATGAAGAACACAATACTGTGAATAAGTTACAGATTTTCTTCATTTAGTTAACCTGTCTCAGCTTACATGTCGCATGAGACTTCAACTGACTATTGTCGTTAAAGAAGTTACAATATTTGTAAACAACAATGGGAAAGATGTTACTCATCTGGACTGAGCCCCAAAGACACAGTAAATGCCAGCTTCGGCAGTGTAACGGTAACGCAATTAAAAAGTAAAAAAAAAATAATAAAGTAAATAAAAATACACTGAACATACGACGAAAAAATGTAAATATTGCAGATTATTGTTAATTTCTAGAGCTTCTAACAGATTAACTGTTTGGACTCTGTTTGCTAGGTAGAGGATATGGGGCTGTGGCTGGTAGCTGTCGCTCTCTTTCAATACAAGCTCAGCAAATGTGGAGTTACAGTTCTGCAACCTCTAGCTGCGATCATGTTCTGCAACCTGTTTACTGTGTACCTGCCTCAATGACAAACATATTATTAATGTCACGTCAAGTACCTTTGTATACATAACTCTGGTGAGTAATTTTCTTCTTTCACTTATATAACGACTGAGTTTCAGCAGCTGCTCGCTGTACGATTCATGGCACCATGACATCCACAGCCCAAATCCTGGCATGAGCCAGTGATCCATCATGATATACTATAAGACTATCCACGGGCCACTTCTGGAATCACATCCTAACCGCTATAGAAGTTGTACGAGCAGTCTAGATTTTTTCTTGTCAGTCCGCTAAAAGCAGTTAGCTACTTAATTGCTTATTAGTTAATCATTTACTCAACCAAATATTGTTTTACAATGATACAACGTAGTAAAACATTATTAAAGATAGATAAACCTGCAGCCACGTTGGAATGTAGACTTCCATGGTGTGTAAAGCAAAAGAAAATAACTCAGATTTCAAGTCAGGTGGCAACGATGAAATTTCGCGACGTTCACTGATCTGACTACCACAACGTTTTGTCGATTGTGGTACTCATCATCTTGTGACTACCATGCCGTTTCTATAATATCATACTCACCAACTTCCACCACACTGTTTGGACGCTTATCACCTTCTGACTACCGCGACGTTTTCGCCAGAAGATGACGTGCATGACGTCCATGGAAACGTCGCGATACTTCAACACTGTCATACAGCTACATATCGAAGACCTTGTCACGAAAGATGAGACCTGATGGTCTACTTCACTCTCAAATTAAACTTACCATACTTGTTCGCACTTCATCATGAGTCACTATGCTCTCATGCTTTCAGAGCAATTATGCTACATATTCTTTGTGTTCTCATTTGTCTGTTTGAGAAACTGAGCTACATCGCCCCATAATGAAAGACATGTCGCGTTTCGGAAAATGTAATTAGTTTAGCGTTTCCCTTTTTCTCTTGGCATGCAATGCTCTACTATTATGCACTAGTCTTTTATAGCACAGAATGCTTATACGAGGGCCGTTCAGAAAGTAACCTCCGGTTGATTTAAAAAAATACACCAAGTTAAATAAAAATATTTTAATATATACATCTTACAACTTCATCTTTGCACTATTTTTGTACATAGTCTCCATAGCGATTGAGGCACTTATCGTATCTCTTCACAAGCTTTGAAATTCCTTCTGCATAAAAATCACCCGCTTGTGCCTGGAGCCAGCCTGTGACCGCATCTTTGAGCTCTTTGTCGTCATCAAACCGCTGTGACCCGAGCCATTTCTTCAAATGCATGAAGAGGTGATAATCACTTGGGGCCAGGTCTGGGCTGTAAGGTGGATGGTTGATAACGTCCCACTTGAAGGACTCAAGAAGGGCCGTTGTTCTGCGAGCAGAGTGAGGACGGGCGTTATCGTGCAAAAAAACGATACCGGAAGTCAGCATACCACGGCGTTTGTTCTGTATAGCCCGTCGTAACTTTTTTATTGTTTCACAGTACACGTCTTGATTAATGGTCGTACCACGTTCCATGAATTCAACCAACACCCCTTTGGCATCCCAAAACACCGTTGCAATCAGTTTTCTGGCAGAAAAATCTTGCGAGGCTTTTCTTGGTTTGGTAGGCGAATTTGAATGTGCCCACATCTTTGATTGTTCTTTTGTCTCAGGGTTCACGTACTTAATCCAGGTTTCGTCACCGGTCACGATTCTGTTTAACAATGGTTCTCCTTCGTCCTCATAACGTGACAGAAAGTCTAATGCAGAGGCCATTCTTTGAGTTTTGTGGTGGTCGGTAAGAATTTTGGGAACCCATCGTGCACAGAACTTACGGTAACCCAATCTTGCTGTCACTATCTCGTACAAGAGAGTCTTAGAAATCTGTGGAAAACCAGTAGACAACTCCGACATTGAGAAACGTCGATTTTCACGAACTTTTGCATCAACTGTTTGAACGAGTTCGTCAGTCACCAATGATGGTCTACCACTCCTCTCTTCATCATAAACGTTTTCTCGTCCACTTTTAAATAAACGTACCCATTCACGGACAATTCCTTCACTCATAACTCTTGGTCCGTACATGGCACAAAGCTCACGATGAATAGCTGCTGCAGAATATCCTTTGGCTGTAAAAAACCTTATGACAGCACGCACTTCACATTTGGCGGGGTTTTCTATTGCAGCACACATTTCAAACTGCCACAAAAATTAAACTAGCGCAGATACGACGTTCACTCGACCACGGCTTGATGCCGACTGACCTGTTGAGTGCGTGAACGCACAGATGGCGTCGCTACTCCCCCCACAACCCGCACTGTGACCAATCGGAGGTTACTTTCTGAACCGCCCTCGTATATTGCAGTTCCAGATACATAACGCTGGAAATAGACCACCGCTGCTAAGAATGATATCAAATTTGAACGAAATATTATCGAAGACGAGGGAAATGTTATGAAAAAAAAGGATTACTAAAATTTTCCCACTGAAAGGAGTATACTGGGCACACTTGTATGTGGCACCAGACTAAGATAAGAATATTAATAAATTAAAATTAAACTAGGATACTACGAACGATGAATGTCTCTGATAGGCTCGATAATGCGGAGCGCTGACTGTGCGCGACCGCAGAGGCAAAGATACTGTACTGCTTTGTTGGAGTAAAAGAATGCTGTGCGCACAGTTGTAGGTAGCTACCTGTGAGGGAAAGACGACGGAGTAGGCAGATGTGCTGTGCTGTGTGAAGCCACCAAGAGTTAGATTAATGTAGGTATGTCAGTATTGTTGAACATGGACGCAGAAGTCTTTAGGCAAATGTAGTAAAGATGTTCAATAATAATGATTTCCGGTTTAGCCAGCGCGTTATTATAGATGATTTGGCTGATAATTTATAGCCCCAGAATGTACGTTAATAATTTTGTTAAGGAGGCTAGTCAGATATTTCATTTTTGTAATGCTTTCAAGATTTGTTAACACAGCTGTATGTAGTTTGATGACTTGCATTTATATTTGAATAATGAAGTTAGATAATACGTGCTGTTTGAATCTAATTGTTTGTGAATCAATTGTGAGTAATGTAGCTTCAAATGTCAGATGTTTTTGAAAAGGCAAAATTAACAGCCAGTGTAATTTTCGAAGAAAAACTAAGTGTAAATAATTCACCATAATCAGTACCGCCTCCCGGTCCAGGTCGTATACTTTTGAAAGAAGTTGAAAATTTTCTTACATGTTCTCGTTTACGAGCCAAGTTAATTTCATGTGCATTTCAAGTATAATGGCCAGCGTTGCACACTGCTGAGCCTGTAATTAGCATATTTATATTTTTTTTTATGAGAGACCAGAATATATCGCTTTACTCCGTTGCTGCTTTAGAGACAAGACAATTTAATTTATTTGTTTTGTGCACAGGGAACAAAGTTATCAGTTTTGAACAGGGCCAGATGATTCAGTGCCTAAGGAGCTGACTGTATTTTGCAGTGACTGTATTTCTTTATTGATATTGGGAGTAGCATTGCCCAATCGATTCGTAAAGTTTTGCTAACAGTAAGAGAGAGTAAGCACACCACTTGCACTTACAACATGCAGCACGACAATTCGAGTTCTGTATCCACAGTTCAGACTTTATTCAAGGTAATCGTATAGTTATCATTTTTTAAATAAGGTTACACTGTAAATATCGTAACGTAAATGGCTTTGCTTACAAGTGACAGATGTTCAAATGTGTGTGAAATCTTATGGGACTTAACTGCTAAAGTCATCAGTCCCTAAGCTTACACATTACCTTACCTAAAGTATCCTAAGGACAAACACACACACCTATGCCCGAGGGAGGACTCGAACCTCCGCCGGGACCAGCCGCACAGTCCATGACTGCAGCACCTCAGACCGCTCGGATAATCCCGCGACAGATGTATCGCAATATGACTGACACTGTATGAGTTGCACACTAAACGAAACGTACTGTGCAGTTCTACTTTATGGTTGGTTTAATACGCATGACGTCACAAGTTTGGCATTCAACGGTTGTGGCACTGTTAGTTTGGTACACCCATACACCACGGCAAGGTCGTACCACATCGGATGGGTGAAAAGATGATTTTAAATTTTCCTGAGGCTAAAAGTCGTATAAAAGCAACAAAGAATTCAGTTTTTAACTGGTGTGAGAATGGCAGAAGACATGTACAATACGCTGTCGGCCGTTTTCTGTCACAAGCTGAAGTCCGGGAACAACGTATTCCATCACAGATCAGAGTGTCTCGTGGGTGACGTTGAGAATGCGTTTCACTGTGCATGCCTTAAATTCGAAGTACCAAAAACAGCATCTTTCAGATAACCCCACAGCCAGAAGTCGCACGGATTCCGATCTGGCAGCACGGCCAAGCTATAGCACAATGATGACAGATAATTGTAGCATTTCCAAAATGTCTATGCAGCAGGTGTTGCACTGGCTGTGTGTGTGAGGACAAGTGCCATCTTGCATAAAAATTATCCTGTTCACACATCCGACCTGTTGATGGATTGGAATAACTTTGGTTCGCAAAAGACTATCCTAGTGGTTGTTAGCAACGATAGAGGTAACTTGACCTGCAGGACCCACCTCCTCGAAAAAACATGGCCCTACGATAAAAGGTCCCTGAAACCCACACTACACAGTTATCTTTCAAGAATGATGATGATGTGAGCGGATTTTCCGCTGCCCATATTCTGCAATTCTGTCTATTGGCATGTTCTTCGAGATGTAATGGACTTCGTTTGTCCACAGAGTGTACCAAGGGCACTCATTGTCCACATCCACGCGAGCAAGAAATTCTAGAGCATACGATTGTCTTACTGTCTAGCATGAAGCAATTCCTGAATGTGGGTAAATTTGTACTGAAAGTAATTCAGGACGTTCCGTATAATTTTGTGCACAGTGCTCGTAGGCACGTCCACATTTCGAGCAATTCCCCGTGCACTGGATATTTGTTTAAAAAGAATGTTCAAATGTGTGTTAAGTGTTATGGGACTTAACTGCTAAGGTCATCAGTCCCTAAGCTTACACACTACTTAACCTAAATTATCCTAAGGACATAGACACACACCCATGCCCGAGGGAGGACTCGAACCTCCACTGCACTGTCCATGACTGCAGCGCCCAAGATCGCTGGTCTAATCCCGCGCGGCTTGGATATTTGTATATCTCCGCTCGGTCCCTCCTGCAGTGCTGTGGCTACATCTTCTACTGAAATCGGATCAATTGTTATCCTCTCTTTGCGACACTGCTCTTCAAAAGACTGCATTTTCGAATTTAATAATCATTTCATTGAGACCTTCTTGTGTCAATCTCCGGAGTTTCCGGAACTTCTGCAGAACTACTGGCGGACAGTCGCCGTTCTTGTAGAAGAGCTTTACCAACAACGCGCGATCCTGCATTGGGACTGAGATCCAAACTGAGGAACAGCCGTGAGCCCACTTCTATTTTGAATGTTCTGCCGCTTTCAGCTCCGTCTAGTGGTAAGATTTTTGTTAAGTTTTGTTTCGTTTCCATAACTTTCCTCCTTCCTCGATAATATTCCGCTCAAATTTGATGTTGTTCTGAGCAGTAGTTCGCTCTTTACAGCGTTGAGAGTAGAACCTGTATTACAATAGTCTTGGATATTGTGGAACGCCAACAGACGCTTTATTTTGTTAATGTTAACTGCCACTAAAATGATTTCACTAACACGCACTTTGCGTTATTTCAGTAATTTTCATTGTATATCATACGTTATTTAAGAGGTACAGTTTAAACACTGTTTACTAATTATCTCTGTGCGAGTTGTCTGGCTCTTTTTTTTTCGACTGAGAATAGGACTGTTAGTTTAACAATGACTGTTAGGTGCATAATGGATTGTGCCCGCAGCTCGTGGTCTAGTGGCTAGCGTTGGGGCTTCTGGATCACGGGATCCCGGGTTCGATTCCCGACCGGGTTGGGGATTTTCTCAGCCCAGTAACCGGGGGTTTGTGCTGTCCTCATCATTTCATCGTCATTCATGAAACTGGCGACGTTGGGCTGTGTAAAGTTTGGAGCTTTGTACGGATGCTGATAGCCGCGCAGTTGAGCGCCCCGCAAACCTAACATCATCATCATACTGGGTTGTAGATGTGGAACATTCTTTTACTGGAAGGTGTCACATTATATAACGGTAAGGCAGAGATTCAGGAACCAGGTTTTAAATTGTAAGACATTTGCAGTGGCAAATCTAGACTC
Source organism: Schistocerca piceifrons (assembly GCF_021461385.2). Lineage (NCBI taxonomy): Eukaryota > Metazoa > Arthropoda > Insecta > Orthoptera > Acrididae > Schistocerca > Schistocerca piceifrons. The sequence goes on from NC_060144.1 coordinate 140,237,897, forward strand.
TGACCACAATCTGTTGGTTATGAACCGTAGATTGAAACTGAAGAAACTGCAAAAAGGTGGGAATTTGAGAAGATGGGACATTGATAAACTGAAAGAACCAGAGGTTCTAGAGAGCTTCAGGGAGGGCATTAGGGAACGATTGATAGGGATGGAGGAAAGAAATACAGTAGAAGAAGAATGGGTAGCTTTGAGAGATGAAATAGTGAATGTAGCAGAGGATCAAGTAGGTAAAAAGACGAGCGCTAATGGAAATAATTGGGTAACAGAAGAGATATTGAATTTAACTGATGAAAGGAGAAAATATAAAAATGCAGTTAATGAAACAGACAAAAAGGAATACAAACGTCTCAAAAATGAAATCGACAGGAAGTAGCAAAATGGCTAAGCAGGGATGGCTAGAGGACAAATGTAAGGATGTAGAGGCGTATATCACTAGGGGTATGATAGATACTGCCTACAGGAAAATTAAAGAGACCTTTGGAGAAAAGAGAGCCACTTGTATGAATATCAAGAGCTCAGATGGAAACCCAGTTCTAAGAAAAGAAGGGAAAGCAGAAGGGTGGAAGGAGTATACAGAGAATCTATACAGGGGCGATGTTCTTGAGGACAATATTATAGAAATGGAAGAGAATGTAGATGAAGATGAAACAGGAGATATGATACTGCGTGAAGAGTTTGACAGAGCACTGAAAGACCTAAGTCGAAACAAAGCCCCGGGAGTAGACAACATTCCATTAGAACTACTGACCGCCTTAGGAGAGCCAGGACTAACAAAACTCTACCATCTAGTGAGCAAGATGTATGAGACAGACGAAATACCCTCAGACTTCAAGAAGAGTATAATAATTCCAATCCCAAATAAAGCAGGTGTTCACAGATGTGAAAATTACCGAACTATCAGTTTAATAAGCCACGTCTGCAAAATACTAACACGAATTCTTTACCGACGAATGGAAAAACTGGTAGAAGCCATCCTCGGGGAAGATCAGTTTGGATTCCGCAGAAATGTTGGAACACCTGAGGCAATACCGACCCTACGACTTATCTTAGAAGAAAGATTAAGGAAAGGCAAACCTACGTTTCTAGCATTTGTAGAATTAGAGAAAGCTTTTGACAATGTTGACTGGAACACTCTCTTTCAAATTCTGAAGGTGGCAGGAGTAAAATAAAGGTAGCGAAATGCTATTTACAATTTTTACAGAAACCAGATGGCAGCTATAAAAGTCGTGGGGCATGAAAGGGAAGCTGTGGTTGGGAAGGGAGTAAGACAGGGTTGTTGCCTATCCCTGATGTTATTCAATCTGTATATTGAGGAAGCTGTATAAGAAACAAAAAAAAAATTCGGAGTAGGAATTAAAATTCATGGAGAAGGAATAAAAATTTTGAGGTTCGCCGATGACGTTGTAATTCTGTCAGAGACAGCAAAGGACCTGGAATAGCAGCTGAATGGAGTTGACAGTGTCTTGAAAGGAGGATATAAGATGAACATCAACAAAAGGAAAACGAAGATAATGGAATGTAGTCGAATTAAATCGGGTGATGCTGCGGGGATTAGATTATGAAATGAGACGCTCTTTGGGGAGAAAAATAACTAACGATGGTCGAAGTAGAGAGGATATAAAATGTAGACTGGCAATGGCAAGGGATGCGTTTCTGAAGAAGAGAAATTTGTTAACATCGAGTATAGATTTAAGTGCCAGGAAGTCGTTTCTGAAACTTTTCGTATGGAGTGTAGTCATGTATGGATGTGAAATGTGGACGATAAATAGTTTTGACAACAAGAGAATAGAAGCTTTCGAACTGTAGTGCTACAGAAGAATGCTGAAGATTAGATGGGTAGATCACATAAGTAATGATGGGGTACTGAATAGAATTGGAGAAAAGAGAAATTTGTGGTACAGCTTGGCTAGAAGAAAGGATCGTTTGGTAGGCATATTCTGATGCATCAGGGGATCACCAATTTAGTATTGGAGGGCAACGTGGGGCGTAAAACTCGTAGAGGGAGACCAAGAGATGAATACACTAAACAGATTCAGAAGGATGTAGGTTTTCAGTAGGCACTGGGAGATGAAGAAGCTTGCAGAGGATAGAGTAACATGGAGAGCTGCATCAAACCAGTCTCTGGACTGAAGACCACAACAACAACAACGTTCTTTTAAAAAATCTCTTCTTCGGAATTCTTTGAATGGAACCACAACTGGGAATGCATACAAAAATGGAGTTTAGTGTAGCTTGCGGTAACTGCAAGTGATGTACTTACTCTGTGTTATTTTTAGCAAATACTTTATACGAACTGAGTGGGCAATGCAACTCCCAACACCAATAATGAAATACAGTCACTGCGAAATACATCCAGTCCACCGATACCTCTGGTCCTGTTGAAAACTGGTAACTTTGGTTTCTGTGAACATAATAAATAAATAAAATTGTCTTACCTCTAAAGCAGCAACGATGGATTGCGATGTATTCTGGCGTTTCATGAAGAAGAATAAAATATACTAGCTACATGCTCTGTGTTGCAATGCTCGCCGCATTACTTTGAAATATAAATGAAATCCTTTTGGCCGATAAGTGAAAACAATTAAAAGAAACCTGGTCAGGGAGGCGGCACTGTTTTGGATAAATTACTAACAGTGACCTTTTCAATATTGAAATTATATTGGAAGTTAAGTTCGGATTTTCTTAACAACTGACAATTTAAATTACATTACTCAGAAAAATTACATCATTTTTACCGATTCAGTCACAAACAATAACATATATACAGCAAGTATTATCTAACCTCATTAAAAAGCATAAAGACAAATCATTAAATCAAGTATACCTGCGTTAACAAATCATAGAAACATTACAAAAGGGAAAGATCTAACTAGCCTTTACATCAGATCTGTTTACGTACATTATGGGGATACTCAAAAATTGGCAACTATCAACCAACTCTGCTACACTAACGCACTGGAAAAACGAAAGTCATAAATATTTAACATCTTTACCATGCTTTCGCGAAGACTACTGCTTCCACATCCATATTTCTAATAATACATGTACTCGTAATACCTACATTATTATATAACACTTGATGGCTTCACAGAACACACCACAAAAACAGCGTAACCTATCCTCTTTCTCTCACAGACAGCTTCCCACTGCTGTGTGCCTTACTCCAACACTACAGTCTCAGACAAGAAGCAGTATTTTTGGCTCTGCGGTCGCGCACAGTAAGCGATCCGCTTTGCAGAGTCCATCAGAGACATACATAATTTATAATACAATAGTTTTTTTAGTTTAGATTAGTATCATTACAATATTCGGGCGCCATACATTAACGTATCCCAGTAGTTTACTTTCAGATGTATTTGTCAACTTCGGTTAGAATGCCCAATTTCTAAAACAGGTTTTTTTAATGAGTCCCATAACTTTTCATTATTGTTTTTAGAAATTATTTCTCTTAATGGGATATTGTGGCCATGTTTTGTAAACCTTTTACCGTACCTAGGGGCTAACTATACATAGCAGTGGTATGTAGCCACGAGCCACTTGCTCTTACCCACTGATGACAGGACTTTAGTAGCGTAAAATGCTGATGATATTCACTCTCCTGCTTGCTATCCGTTCCACTTATACTGACAAGTAATATTCATCGCTAAACATTTTGTTACACAATCTATGACATTATAATCAACATTGAATGTGATAACAATATTTTCCGTTTCAAACTGAAATTCACGCTTTTTGTTTTCTTCATGTGCAGTGCAAGTATATTGCTTATTGACTAATTGCAAACATCCCTGGGGATTCTATTCCTGTAGCTAGCAAACATTATTACTCGTATATGTAATTGCAATTCCTCGCTCGTGCTTGTGTATTTCATTAAGTACTTGTTAACTAACATCGAAACCGGATATATCACGTTTTCCTAAACAGACTCGCTGCAGATATCGTAATATCTGTAACTTGAGGGCTATTTCTTCCAACACGATACACAACACATTTACTTGCAATCTAAATGTCAACGTGTTTATACGTATCACTGGAAGACCGCGTAAATAATTCCCGTTTATTTGTTATTACTTATCTGAAGTACTGTTTACAGGTAGAGTAGCTGTGCGGAAATAAAAGTCCGCACTGAACTTGTAATCTTTCACATTTGCAAATTAAGTCTTTTGCTCTTGTTACAACGAAGTCAGATAATGGTATTATCAATGAAACTGCAGAGATGAATATCACACAAAAGCTGAAGTAACGTTTTACAGAAAGCAAATATTTCAAGCGGAAACTTCTACTGCAAGTGAAAGCCGCATAAACATGAGTAAGATGCAGAAGAAAGAAATTCCATTTTCCAATGAGGTCAGGTGAGAAACGCAGAAAGCTTAAGATAGTTCCCTAACAAAAGTTTTAAAATATGCAAATTTCTCGTATGTTCTCTCTTGATTGTTCAAAAGAAATCTGATATAGAGCTATTAGAACGACGAAACAACTTAATTTGTGGAAGTGACGTGTAGCAGCACAGATAAATATATTTTATGTACACTGGATAAGATGTAATAATCGTGTCTACATACATAAATATTTATGTATTTCATGAGGGATTACTATCTGGTAAAACTGTCTTCTGTAGGAAGCAAATCGGTGGTTTGACGGAGAATCATGTCTGCAGACTCCGGCGAGAGAAGAAATACAGAATGAAATCGCCATTACGTAACTCATAAAAAACTACTTGAGTGAGACGGAAGGATAAAAGTTGCTCAGATACACGATGCATTTGGTAACCAAGCTGCAAACGGTAAACACATCCATCATTCCAGAGCACAACTTGTTCAAAGTACTCAAAACGAAGAAACGGAAGTTGTTCTCGTGTGGCGTAGTGACAAAATAACTCAAAAGGAAAACGCACTAGGATGTTTTATATGTGCTACTTCATTGCAAGCCGCCTGAAAACATTTAAAAAGAAATAATAACACAATAAAAATGTTTCTCGGTGCTACTTATCTCTGGAATTAACTGTTGTTCGCTCTGACCAGACAATCTATCTGCTGTGCACATGGCTGTAACAAAGAAGAAATAAACGTTTAAAAACACTGAATCAAAGTCCACCTTCCATAAAAAGTCAGTAGTATTAGTAGTATTACTGTGTTCTATTCAGCATGAGATTTCTCTCTTCATTAGATTCTTGAATTGTACGTATCCGTTTCTGCGTATTTTACCAGAGTGAAAAACGTTCGTTTCATAGCACAATAAAGATAATATGTCTTGGTCAGTTATGGATATAAAAGAAGGGACCCAGCTTTACCAGTTATCTGACAGTTTCAAAGAAATTTAAATCAAAATATCTTGACATTTTACTGCTTTTTTACTTGTTAGTATTGGCACATACTGTATTTCATGTAATATAAGGTACTGTGTCAAGTAGCATGATACATGATGTCATGTCCCATAACATCTCCAATATGGCATTTATCGTGCAGTGTAATAATATGCAACGTGTCCCTGAAGTTCAAGATGCATGCATCAGAATTCTGGGATACTTCCTGTCATAGATGCACCTCACTCTCGGATAACTCCTGTTGTAGATGCAGCTCACTCTTCAGAAGCACATACATTTGGATCTGTTTGTTCTTACAGCCTTCACCATACATGTAACTGGGGTGGTCCACTCTGGGAAAAAGTCAACCTCCTCCATTCAGGACGTAGGCTTGCTACACGATAGCATAGTAGTTTTTGAAGAAAAGATGACGAATTTCTGACAAATCCATCCAAAAAAATTTATCCCGCCAGAAAATAATGTTAGCTGTTGTAAGGATGCTCTTCAGCTGTATTAAGAGGAGCGTTCAATAACTGTAGCAAAACATTTTTTGTTGTTGTAAAAGCAGGTTGGTTTATTCAGGATTGCAACATACCATTTTGTTCCCATTTCTTTAGCCTACAAAACAGTATTTTTCGACATAACCTCTGTTTAATCAGATGACATTACGCCACCTTACTTGGGTGGTCTGTATGCCTGCATCGTCGATGCATTGGTCGATGTCAGAGCCAACGTTTTGTTGCATCAGTAATCTCCACATCATCCACATCGTACTGCTTTTACGAATTGCATCCTCCATTGAGCGCTTCCGCACAGATGGTCCTTAATTGCTCTTTATTGTCTTATGTTAGGTGGGAAGGAACCCGGCAGGCACACACCTTAGATTACCCCGACTGGTTGTTGTGTGTGTCAGCACTATCAGCAGAGACATCCAGTTTAGAACCGAGGTGTTCGGTTGTGATCCATCGATCACCTCGAATGAGAGTGTCCGTACGTTCCAGCATTGCACAAGTCACAGCTGTGTGCGGCCAGCCGGCAAGCTTGAGATCCGACAGGTTCGCGCGGCCTTTCGATGGTGATAGACACCTCACAGTGCTTTCGTTCACTGTCTGGGTGCCTATTCTGTATCTTTCCGCCATTGGGATCCGTACCAGATCGGTCTGACGGAGGAGATAGAGAAGATCCAAAGAAGAGCTGCGCGTTTCGTCACAGGGTTATTTGGTAACCGTGATAGTGTTACGGAGATGTTTAATAAACTCAAGTGGCAGACTCTGCAAGAGAGGCGCTCTGCATCGCGGTGTAGCTTGCTCGCCAGATTTCGAGAGGGTGCGTTTCTGGATGAGGTATCGAATATATTGCTTCCCCCTACTTATGCCTCCCGAGGAGATCACGAATGTAAAATTAGAGAGATTAGAGCGCGCACGGAGGCTTTCAGACAGTCGTTCTTCCCTCGAACCATACGCGACTGGAACAGGAAAGGGAGGTAATGACAGTGGCACGTAAAGTGCCCTCCGCCACACACCGTTGGGTGGCTTGCGGAGTATAAATGTAGATGTAGATGTAGATGTGCCGATCGTTTCGGTACTGAATAGCACCGAACGGTCTAGTACTTGAATTAGAGTCCCTGCGTTATTCATTATGCATTTCGGTAGCGATACCATTTGGGTCTAGAGAACCAAAGCTGTGTTGTCGGTTCGTGTCACGCAAGCCAATCAAAAGCAAGTGGCCTCAGATCCGCGTATGCGCACTGCAGTGCGCACAGCGCCACGAACACAAAGCGGCTAGCAGACGACACAGGCGCGCTGTTCTTCCAAGTACCGAGATTTAGCGTTAACTTTGCCATAACGCATGACGCCGCATTCCCCTCCTTAACAGTATCAGGCGCATTATACCCATTTCCATGATTCTCAGCTGAAATGCATAAAAAATTTTACTGTTTCTCTGACCGCATCTTTCCATGCATGCATAATAACGATAGTGTATTTGACTGTATTTTGCAGATTGTCGTAAAAGCCGCATTATGTCATCTTATTCTCATTCACACTGACATCGTGTTTTGGCTTTTACGTTTCGGAACATGAGTTAGGAATAGTGTGTAGTATCACATTGTACTAATACATCCATAGAAACACCCGAAAAATTGATTCTGAGAGTTTCAAAGGATAAGAAGATAAACAGAATGTGATTATAACACGCTCCTGGAGATCGAAATGATTAAGTGGCCCACTTACCTATACGATGCGTCAACGATTTGGGTCTTAAAAAGAAAACTGAAAAAAACGCATTTTCGAGAGCTCCTGCAGTTTATACGTTGCATATCATGAATGGAAATGTTTCGTATATGGTGCTACAGTCTAAAAAATATTATGGCAGAGGTCTTTTATCTCTGTCTACGGTGATTGAGGATTCGATCTCAGATAAATACTTGTGACAAGCAAGATTATGAAGATGCTGCTGCTAGTTACATTCCCAGTAATTTAAGTTATGCTTTTAGATTCCTGTCTAACCGCATACTCGGAAATCCCTACATATTCGGAAAAACTGGTGAATTATTTCTGACAAGAAAAATTATAAAGGCTACTGTCGGTTGTTTCACTCACAGCAATTTCATCTTCAACAATTTCATATTTCGTATTTTAAACACACAGAAACCACGAAACCATTACTGAGGAAGTGCGCTCTTACATGTAAGTAATATTGCAGAAAAATCTTAACTTACACGAATGTCTCAGAACGTGTTGCATGTATGAAAAGGTAAAAAAAATTTTCTATCTACCCATGCGCTAACCCGTAACCTTTCGCATCGCATTCCCGCCCGCTAACCAATTGGCCACACCAAACAGCACATACGGAGTGCTCATTTGTTTTAGAATTGTGTAGAGGAACGTAGGCTGACTTCGTTGCCAAACGGTGCTGCGTAAGTCATAAATGCGTGATAGTTTGGAAGGTTTCCAATATCAGGCTTCACATAATTGCTTTCCATTGTTACTTGAAAGTTGCAGACACGTTTCGATAATTACTAACTAATCCATTTGTGGGAAAAAGTACACAAAGGTACTAGTAACGTCAGTTCACACACATGGAATATACGTAAGAACAGCCGATGTCTTCACGTTTAATGATCTTCAAACTCTTATTTGCATAAAAATAACACATATTTTGAGAGAATATTGCCCAAAAACTTTTTTTTATGTAATCATTCACAGTAACAACCTAACCTACTCATATTTCTAACAAAGGAAAATAGTCAATTACGAACTCATTTTTCAACTGGATGCGTTCTCTGGCGATTCTTTAGTAACACAATCATTAAATCCAAAGCTAAAACAGCTAAATATATTTAGAATAGCAAATTATAGGTGTACATAGACCAAAGCTCACCGATCGACGGGCCAGACCGAAATCCAAAACCTCTCGGTACAATTGTCGCAAAATCGGTGGGAGGACCGTTCGGTAACAAGTCTCAGAAGCTTACTGAATAGGATATTTCGATAAAGAACGGAAAATTACGTCACTACAGAGTGTAACGTACTACACCGATCGGTATGAACGATACAGAATAGGGCCCCTGGTCTCCGCACATATTCTGTAATCGTCTATTAACATATACGATGCTCTGCTTTTTCTGCAAAAGAAACTCAATGACAGCTTTTGGGACGCAATTGCGTTACAGACGCCATTTTAAGGGCTACCTATAGCACCGCGACCTATCAAAATTTCATGACGCTATAGAGGCTGAAGGGGAATATTCCACGATGTCCCACAGTAAATTCCGCATTTTTTCAACCGAAACTGGCCGAGAAAAAAAAAGTTACATTATTTATTGAACGCCCCTCGTATGTTATATATTGTTTACTGTGGCTGGCGTATCTTCTGAATTTAGGACACAGGATTAGGGATTTAAGACTATAAATTGCAAGATGCAGTTGTGCCAACAGCATGCTGCTAAGGGAGTTCCCAGCGCTAGGGCAGTAGCTGTAACTCGTAAAAAATATGTTTAGACGTTTTGATTTAAATGTCTTTGAAACTGCTAGTTAAGTCGAAAAGTTATTTCCCTGCTTTTAAATCTCTAACACTGCCAATATTCGTCTTTTTGTGCTTTAATAGTAGGATTTTTATTCTGGTTCCCAACTTTGCCATAATTTTGCCATTAGTCCCCTTTACCTTAGCAACTGGTGCAGATTTTTGTTGACTCGGGCTACAACAGATCCAGCACAGGCTTCTTTTATCGTCTTTCGAACTATCTTTCTCGGATTGGGCATCCTTAGTTTGGCACCTCTACCTTTAATTGCCAGGTACGGTTGGACTTGTCCAGCATAACCTTTATGTCCTCAGAGCACACAAGCCTTACCACCAGCTGAAAGTCATGTGCTCGTAGGAGTTTTATTGTTTAATTTTTTTGAAATTTTGTATTCATATTTATTTTCTACTGTTTCTATTATTTCCTTTTTTTGTTTTATACATTTAATTTTCTAAAATTTTGGTTAACGTTCTGTTACTTTCCAATTGTTTGTTTTATAGTTACACACAATTTATTCATGCATGCATGAGACTGTATATGCAATACATAAAAGAAATCATAAATACTTTATACAGTGCACAAAATAAGAAGAAACATAAACAGTATACGAAAAGAAATATTAAACGCTGTGCGAGGTTTACGATAATACTGTATGTAAATAGTTCATATTGCGAAGATAAAATTGCGACAGGACTACATTACATAAATAAACTTATATAAAAGGTTATTCTGTCTCAAGCCGAACGATTCGCACAACAAATACTGAAGTATTGGAACGCGGTATAACTTCTTATCTTAAAATACCTGTCATTGTTTATTTAAAGTATGCAATACTAAAAACTGAAAATTAAGAAACCGCCGTTCGAAGAACTTGCGAAATGGCGCAACAACCGGTCCGAATTACTATGACTGGCTGAAATAAAGAAATGCGAAACAATGTATGCACGACAAAATATTAGCAACGTTTTGATCCTGCACGAAAAAAAGGGGTTAAGTACGAGATAACATAATAATTTTTTAAAGAAGAAGTGTCCTTTTTCCCGGCAATTATTTGTACGGCAATTTTTGGGTTCGTTTCATTTTCTCCGTCGTCACCGAGAAAGCTTTAAATACTCGGTCAAAGAGTATACCAGTTTTTGTCATTCTTTTTTTCAGTTTTCCATCTTTCCTTTAGTTCCTTAAATTCTTAGATGTATGCAACCAATTGAAGGCAGTTTGTTTGTTGTCATACCCGTTTCGCTTCAGTTATTTGGGAAGCATCATCGGTTGCCTGTAATACATGTTTCCTTTTTTTACATACAATAAACGTATTATGTTGTAAATATAATATGCTGCTTTGTCGTATCTTTCTCTTGTTTTTTAGATCAAAATCCAATTTTGTAGCACGAAGTTCGTAATGTGAACTTATCTTTCGGTGTTACTTACGATTTCAAGCGCTGTTAACTCACGTGTGTGGTCCTGGAGATTATTTGTTAGTTTCCATACTCTACCTGGCCGATTTCTGGCGTTCTGTCACCCACATTTGTCACATCGCATGTATCACTTGCACTGTCCATTTTGTGATCAATATATGTGTGTTTTCGCTGTGTATTGCTGCCAACTGTTGTTGTGTGTTCGTTTTTCTTTCGTTTGAGTTGTGGTTCGATATTTTTTCCTATTTGTTTTGTGTGTGTATATCCCGTGTGCAATTGTGTGATTCTTTCCCGAGAGGGCGCTGTTTTTTGGATATTAATTTTTTGTGTTTGCGTGTAATAGTTTTTATTTTATTTACTTATTTATTTTTAATATACATGGTGCCACAAAATAATGTATACACTCTTTGAAACTGAATATCTCTTTAATTCAGGGATACAGAAATACAGTACAATGTTTGTGATGTACCATAACGTCCAACTAAAGATGTTAAATGTTCAAAATGGTCTCCTTCCGCCGCAATACACCGTAGACAACGACACACATCATAGTGACATACCAACTGTATTGTTCCAAACGGTATTTAATCACAGACTTGCTCAATTTGCTCTTTAAGATCATCTAGTATTCCTGGTCTTGCAGTGTAAACTGTGTTCATGAGTGTACCACACAGATAGAAGTCCAGAGGAGTTAAATGAGGACATTGAGCTGGAAACTTCACACTCACTCTTCGTCTTCTCCATCTGGCAGGAAATGTACTATAGAGAATTGTCCTCGCGTCATGTGCTGAAAGTAATAATCTGCATTTTCAAAAAAGTCTTCAAGACCAGAAATTATGAAATGCAACATTTCTAAGTAGGAGTCACCTGTGACGATGTCTTCAAAGAAGTGCGGCCAGATTAATCCTCTAGAAGACAGACCATACTAGACTGGTACTCCTGATGGATTGACATGCCCTTCCTCGGTTACGTGTGGATTCTCTCTGGCCCAATACTCGTAGTTATGTCGATTAATTGTTCCTTTCAGTTTATAAAGGTAGCTTCATTTGACCAAAGAATTAGATCTTGGATACGTTGCTCTTATTCACATCTGTTCACTTCGCCTATTGGGATCATCCTAGTTAGGAGCGTGGAAAAGTCTACGAATGTAAGGCTTAAAAATTTCTGAGCCCGCAGAATTCTATGAACACTGCTACTGCAGATCCCAGTCTCCTGATATTGTTACCTCACAGATTTCTTTGGAGACTTTGGTTACGTCTGGATCAATACATTAATGCTTTCACTGCCTGTTGAACGTCTCTTTCTTCCGCACTGTACCTTCCTCATATCCTGCACCGTTCCTTCGACGTCAAACTTATCTCGGAATCGTGTAATTGTTATTCTTGTTGGAGGTGGTGTTCCAAATTGAACCTTCAATGTCGTCGTACCTGAATCACTTTCTCTGTTTTCTAATAACACCTTAGCACCCATTTCCGATAGCGCCATGTTTGGTTACGCTCCTCAAACAAAATAAAGCATTGTTACGTTTTTCATCTCTTCCGAACTATTACCCGCAAAAGTTGTATTTCTAGCTCCTTCAATTAAAAAGAAGTTCAGTTCCAAAGAGTGTATACATTATTGTATACATTATGTTAGGACACCCTGTATATAAATACGTGTTGATATGTGTGTGTGGGTGGGGAGGTAGAGAGAAGGGGGAAGGAGATTCATTAATTATTTATACTGCTTACATTTCGGTTCGTTATTGTTTTGTAGCTAGCATGACCAGAGAGTTATTGCTTATATGGATTAGGTTGTTAAATACCTTCCTTTCCATTGCAATGGCTCTTTGTATGTGAAAGATTTGTTGCAGGTGCTTTTTGTTTTGATTATTCAGTCTGATAACTGTCATGTCACTTTCCATGTCGGATGGTTCATGTCCATGTTTTATCAGGTGTTTGGCGAAGGAAGAGTGGCGATTTTCATAATTTCAACTTCTTATATGTTCTTTGTATCTAGTTTTGAAGTTCCTGCTTGTCATCCCCAGATATAATGATGTACATTCTTAGCGCTCTAGCTGGTATATACCTGCTCCTTGGTATTTATCTGCTTTGTCTGTTGTTTGCAAATGTAACTGGAGTGTGTTTCTTGTGCTGTAAGATATGTGTAATCACAGTTTCATTAGTATATTTACTACCTTGTGTGTTTGTATGTAAGAGTCTACCATTTCTATCTGTTATTCATGTCGTGAGCGTTTTTGTTTTGTGTTTCTGTGTGTCCTGTAGTGTGTGTGGGTTTCTTTGGTGTTTGTGTTCTCTGCTTGTTTGGATTTTTCTTTTTGTGATTTAATTTTTTGGTTGAGTTTTTGTACTATATGGGTGCTGTTGCTGTTGTTTATGGCTATGGTTGTATTGTTTGTAATTCTTTTCCACAGTTTTCTTTGTTGAGTGGAATGTTATTTAGTCTGCGTAACATGCGTCATAGGTCTGCTAAGTTTTGATTTTGCAGATCTTTGAATGAATCATGTATAAATATGTCTGTGGCTGTTGGCTTTCTGAAGATATCAAATGTGTGTTTATTGTTGTCTCTCTCTATTTTTACATCCAAGAAATGTATTTGTCTCCGTGTTTCCTTTTCCATGGTGAATTTAATATTTTTATCTATGTTGTTTATATCTATATGAAGTTTATCAAAACTCTCTGTTGGTTCATTTACCATGCTGATTATTTCATCCACATATCTGTACCAGTCAACAACTTTGTATGCTTCCTTTATGCTGATTGTATGAAAGATTGTGTTTTCCGTGTAGTTGATCAATATGTTTGCCAGTGTTCGTGTTACTGGCGATGCCTTTGTAAGCCCATCTTGTTGTAAGTAAAATTACCTCTTAAATTGGACGCACTTTTGGGATGTGATTGCCTTTAGGGTTTAGTTATTTCATTAATATTATTTTATTATATGTTAATATGTTTTGTTCAATTACTTCCATTGTGTCTGCAGTGGGTATTGAGGTGTACATGTTCTATATGTCAAAAGAGATGAGTTATGCTGTTTGTGGGATGTGTTAGTATTTTATTTGTATTATGAGTTCATTTGTGTTTTTCACTGTCCTGCATGTTTTCATTTCACAATGTTGCACTATGATTTTGTTCATGTGTTTTGCCACATGGTATGATGGTGCATTCATGAAATTAATAACAGGCCTCAATAGAATGTGGTGTTTGTGGACTTTGTCTGGCTTCTGAGTGTTGGTGCTTTAGGGTTCTTCTGTGTGATGTGTTGTTTTTGTTTGTGAGTATGTATCTGATGTCTTTGAGGTTGTTTTTATGTACTCTGGAAGCGTGCTGTTGGATCAGATTTCAGTTTTGTGATATTGGTAGAAGAGGTGAGATCTTCAGTTTTTTCTATGTATTGTTCTTTATTGGTCAGCACTGTGCTGTACCCTTTGTCTGCTCTTGTGACTATGATGTTCTTAGCTTGTAGTTTTTCTTTTAATTTCTAATTGGTGTTTATTTCTATTTGGCGTTTACTGTTTTGGTCTTTCCTTGACATGATTATTTCATTTATTTCTTGCTTAACTAGTTCTCATGCTAGACCAATATTTATAGTGTTATTTTCTTGCTTGCTCTTCCTTTGTGAGGATGTTTTCTGTTTCTACTGTCAGATTTTCATTGTAGTGGTTATCTGTTTTTGTACTGATATTGTGTTTGAGCCCTCTCTGCAATAGCTGTGTCACTTCCTCTGTTAATTCTATATCTGTGAGATTTATTAATGTAGGGTAAAATTTGTGGTGGTGGGTGTGTTGCGATTTGTCATGCTTTCTTTCTGTTTATTTTTGTTAGTGACTGTTCTGATTTTTCGTTTGTGTTTGTTTAGTGTATATTACGGTGTTCTTGCTGTGATATGTTACATTTTTTGTGATATGTTGATCATCACTGTTGGGTTACTAATAAATACTCGAAACTCAAGATGTAGTATGAATTTCTTAGTATAAAGCGATTTGATTTCATTTTTAACCAAGTCTTTTCTGCAAATGATTTCGTTCTTTGTGCTGCAAAAACCGTTTTTCTGACCTTTACATTAATATAACTCGCAATTACCCTTATTTATTTCACAGGTCTGATTGGATTTAATGTATTGGATATTGTTGTGGGTCTGAGACAGATATTCTTGAAACTGTTGTATAACATGCGGGAAATGCCTGACATCGCTGTGTTATCATCATTTTTTCCGTCTTTCCGTTGGTTGCTTTAAATGCTTGGAGATATGTACCGTCTATGAAACCAATTGAAGGCAGTTTGTTTGTTGCCATACGCATTTCACTACAGACACTACAGCACACATGGAAACACAAAACAATAACACTCATGACATGAGTAACAGAAAGAATTGGTACATTCTAACAAACAAACACAAAGCAGCCCAAAAGCCAGCAAATAAACTAAACAAATGGGGATTACACATACCTTACAGAACGAGAAACACACTCCAGTTACATTAGCAAACAACAGACAAACCAGATAATTACCAAGGAGCAGGTATATACCAGTTACAGTGCCAAGAATGTACATCGGTATATCTGGGGATGACAAGCACGAACAAAACCAGATGTAAAGAACATATAAGAAGTTGGAATTATGAAAATAACCATTCTATCTTCGCTGAACACCTGATAAAATACGGACATCAACCATTCGACATGGGATGTGACACGACAGTTGTCAGGGTGAATAATCACAACAAAAAGCTCCTGACATTCCAAGAATACTTTCAAACACAAAGAGCCATTACAGTGGAAAAGAAGGTACTCAACAACTAAATCCATATTAGCAATAACTCTCTGCTCATGCTAGCCACCAAAACAATAATGTTTTCTTGCACAGTCAAGAGCTTTTTGTTGTGATTATTCACTCTGATAACTGTCACGTCACGAATACATCTCCAGGACCACACACGTGATTTAACAGCACTGGAAATCGTAAGTAACGCCGAAAGATAAGTTCTCATTACGAACTTTGTGCTACAAAAGTTGCTTTTAACCTAAAATACAAGAGGAATACACGACAAAATGTAATATAGCGGCATATTATATCTACCACATACTACGTTTATTGTATGTAAAAAAAGGAAACGTGTTGCAAGCCACTGATGATGCTTACCAAATAAATGAAGCGAAACGGGTATGGAACAAACTGCCTTCAGTCGGTTGCATAAACGGTACATACCTCCAAGTACACCAGTTTGTACTGGACTGGCCATAATGCTGATTTGGTACATAGATTGCTTTGGACGTTCAAAGATTTTTCGATGATTTTAAGACACAGATGTATCAAATCTTTAACGTGTAAACAACGAAACGATAATGAAATGCAATAACCAGTTATTTTAACTCTATCAAAATGCAAAGCATTTCTATGAAACACAGTTTCAAGTGCAAATGCGTGTTTATTAGCACGTAAAACTCGAATGATGAAAGATATTGCAAACGCTTCTTATAAATACTTCACGGATATATATTTAATTGTGGTCTGTATAAGTTTAAATCATCTTAGCACGTTTGATTTGCGTAAAATCGGATTTTGCGTGCATTTTAACGACAACTTTAGACAGCTATATCGTGGCAATAGGTAAAGCTTTCAACGATTAATTACAACGACTCATTACATGTATTTGTCTAACTTCTTACAAAACCTGAACTGATATGCACAAGTTTATACACAGCACGCTTAAGAAACCTCATATCCTCACAAAACTCCGAATGAAGCTGGACTTTTGGAAATGAGCTTTAGGTTTTATCATAAGAAATGATTGTTTATTTATTTGATTCCCCTTAAATCGTTTCCGTGCAGTCAGTTCACTAAGAGACAATTCTGAGTGATAAATTTTGCTCGAATTTAAACCATCCTGTCTCGACAACGGATTAAGATTATTGGATAACCAAATTTAGTTTTGACTTGACCAGTTTATTTACTTTGAAGCAAAGTTTGAACTTTATATATATATATATATATATATATATATATATATATATATATATATATATATATATATATATATGTGTGTGTGTGTGTGTGTGTGTGTGTGTGTATTGTTGCGTCACGAGATTTATTATGAGTGATATATATATATATATATATATATATATATATATATATATATATATATTCGTATCACTCATAATAAATCTCGTGACGCAACACTAAATTGTCCAAAGAGCAACAATTAGCATTTGAATATCTACTGTGGTAAATATCCATGCCTTACTGCCATAACACTGAACTGATAACACACATGGACGATTAACATCTCTTCTAACTCTACTGAAGATTAATTGGGAATCCTCCAGATTTCGAAACGTATTCCATTTTTACTGTCCCCCAAATCGTTCTCTTCACTTTCTGTAAATACAAAAACTGACTCTACGAGTTTATTTACTCTTAATTACTGTTATTGCACTGAAGCGCCAAAGAAACTGATATAGGCATGCGTATTCAAATACGATGTAAACAGGCAGAATAGGACGCTGCGGTCGGCATCTCCTACATAAGAGAACAAGCGTCTGGCGTAGTTGTTACATCGGTTACTGCTGCTACAAAGGCAGGTTCTCAAGATGTGAGTTTGAACGTGGTGTTATAGTCGGCGCATGAGCGATGGGACAATGTGTCTCCGAGGTAACGATGAAGGGGGATTTTCCCTTACGACCAATTTACGAGTGTATACTGAATATCAGGACGCCGGTAATATATCAGATCTTCGAAAAGGCTGCGGCCGGAAAAAGCTCCTACAAGAACGGGAGCAACGTCGACTAAAGAGAATCGTTCACCGAGACAGTAGTGCGATACTTCCGTAAATTGCTGCAGATTTCAATGCTGGGCAATCAAAATGTGTCAGAGAGCGAACCATTCAACGAAACATCATCGATATGGGCTTTCGGAGCCGCAGGCCCACTCGTGTACCCTTAATGACTGCACGACACAAAGTTTTACGCCTCGCCTGGGCCCGTCAAAGCCAACATTGGACTGTTGATGACTGGAAACGTATTAAATAAAATATGGCGTTTCAGTCTTCGATCGCTATTCTTTATTTTCAATTACCGGTTTTGGGTTAGCTGCCCATCTTCAAACCATATGTTGTGGTTACAGAGTAACTTGTCCGTACAGAACAGTACTTATGACAGTGAACCGTGTGTTCTGTACGGACAAGTTACTCTGTAATCACAACATGTGATCTGAAGATGACCAGCTAGCCCGAAACCGGTAATTGAAAATAAAGAATAGCGATCGAAGACTGAAACGCCATATTTTATTTAATGAACGATCGCGGAATTCCCACTGAGACAATCATGTCTTGTTTTGGAAACGTATTGCCTGGTCGGACGAGTTTCATTTCAAATTGTTTTGAGCATATGGACGTCTACGGATATGAAGACAACCTCATGAATCCATGGACCCTGCATGCCAGCAGGGGACTGTTCAAGCTGGTGGAGGCTCTGTTGCGGTGTGGGGCGTATGCAGTTGGAGTGATAAGGGATCCCTGATATATCTAGATGCGACTCTGACAGGTGACACGTAAGTAAGCATCCTGCCTGATTGCCTGCATCCATTCACGTCCATTGTGCATTGGGCAATTCCAGCAGGACAATGCGACCTCTCATACGTTAATAATTGCTATAGAGTGGCTCTAGGAAAACTCTTCTGAGTTTAAACATTTCCCCTGGTTACCAAACTCCCCAGACATGAACGTTATTGAGCATATCTGGGATGCCTTGCAACGTGCTGTTTAGAAGAGATCTCCACCCCCTCGTACTCTTACCGATTTATGGAGAGCCCTGCAGGATTAATGATGTCATTTGCCTCCAGTACTGCTTCAGACATTAGTAAAGTCCATGCCCCACCTGATATTAGGAAGATGTAGCAGTTTCTTAGGATCTTCAGCGTATTACGTATTACTATTGTTATTATTATTATCATTCAAGGATTAATTAATACAACGATCAGTCACTAACAGCACTCTGCTGCATTCCTATTTTCTTCTGTCAAGCCTCTGTGTTTAGGGCATCTCCTTGCTTACACCGTGATGTTTCATTGTTTCAGTGAAGTAATGTTTACAAGAACGTCGTGGTCTCTGGTGTTTACCATTCAAAATATTTCGTTAGCCACATATAATGTGGCCTTCTCGACAAGTGTATATACATCATGTTCTTTCAATACTATCCGTCGTTGATTTGTTCTCATTCTACTTCTTACTGCATCATTAGCTGCTCGTTATTTCGATATTTCATTCTGGCGCTTCTTCGAAAATGAGAATTATTTTGATAACATAGAATCATCTTGTTTGCGTGATACTTCTATTCAAGGTAAGTATATCATGGGCAGATGTTTGAGGTGAGCGACAACAAGACTTCGCCGGCCGGTCTGGAACCGCGCGACCGCTACGGTCGCAAGATCCTATCCTGCCACAGGAATGGATGTATATGATGTCCTTAGGTTGGTTAGGTTTAAGTAGTTCTAAGTTCTAGGGGACTCATGACCACAGATATTTGGTCCCATAGTGCTCAGAGCCATTTGAACCATTTCAATACAAGACTTCCATGAACTTACACAGTGGATTTTTTGTCCGAAATTTTGTAGTAAGAGTGGGAAATGGACAAATCTCACATAAAATTGAACATCGAGAGATCTACTTTACAAAAATAAGGTTTAATTGCTTGGAAGGAAACAGCGTATTGAAGAAAACCTTAGTGGTTCAAAGGAAAACTGAAATATTTCACGAACAGCTGCTGTTATATAATTAAAAAATCAAAAGCGTCATCTGTTTAAGGCCTGGCCATTTTGGGTATAATATGTTATAATGCTGCGACATTTATCTGCCAAAAAAGCTTCCTTCAAATCGAGTGCAGGATATTTCAACTACAGAAATCGTTAGAAAAGGAAATAAAGTATCAGAACATTTCTTGAAGGCTTATCCCTTCTGCGCAAAACAAGTCTGCGCTGGTGTGATATTCGTTTCTAACACAGCTTTCTTCGAAGCAAGGACTAAATGTAGGACATTTTGAGAACAACAGACGCTAGGAAGACAAATGGTCAAAATGTTCAGGTTTTGCCGGCCGCGGTGGTCATGCGGTTCCAGGCGCTCAGTCCGGAACCGCGCGACTGCTACGGTCGCAGGTTCGAATCCTGCCTCGGGCATGGATGTGTGTGATGTCCTTAGGTTAGTTAGGTTTAAGTAGTTCTAAGTTATAGGGGCTGATGACCACTGATGTTAAGGTCCATAGTGCTCAGAGCCATTTGAAACATTTTGTTCAGGTTTTCGAGATCAACACTACTGGCCATTAAAATTGCTACACCACGAAGATGACGTGCTATAGACGCGAAATTTAACCGACAGGAAGAAGATGATGTGATATGCAAATGATTAGCTTTTCAGAGCATTCACACAAGGTTGGCGCCGGTGGCGACACCTACAACGTGCTGACATGAGGAAAGTTTCCAACCGACTTCTCATACACAAACGGCAGTCGACCGACGTTGCCTGGTGAAACGTTGTTGTGATGCCTCGTGTAAGGAGGAGAAATGCGTACCATCACGTTTCCGACTTTGATAACGGTCGGAATGTAGCCTATCGCGATTGCGGTTTATCGTACTACGACATAGCTGTCTGCATTGGTCGAGATCGAATGACTGTTAGCAGAATATGGAATCGGTGGGTTCAGGAGGGTAATACGGAACGCCGTACTGGATCCCAACGGCCTTGTATCACTAGCAGTCGAGATGACAAGCATGACATCCACATGGCTGTAACGGACCGTGCAGCTACGTCTCGATCCCTGAGTCAACAGATGGCGACGTTTGCAAGACAACAACCATCTGCACGAACAGTGCGACGACGTCTGCAGCAGCATCGACTATCAGCTCGGGGACCATGGCTGCGGTTACCCTTGACGCTGTATCACAGACAGGAGCGCCTGCGATGGTGTACTGAACGACGAACCTTGGTGCACGAATGGCAGAACGTCATTTTTTTGGATGAATCCAGGTTCTATTTACAGTATCATGGTGGTCGCATCCGTGTTTGGCGACATCGCGACGAACGCCCATTGGAAGCGTGTATTCGTCATCTCCATACTGGCGTATCACCCGGCGTGATGGTATGGGGTGCCATTCGTTACACCTCTCGGTCACCTCTTTTTCGCATTGACTGCACTTTGAACAGTGGAAGCTACATTTCAGCTGTGATACGACCCGTGTCTCTATCCTTCATTCGATCCCTGCGAAACCCTACATATCAGCAGGATTATGCTCGACCGCATGTTGCAAGTTCTGTACGGGCCTTTCTGGATACAGAAAATGTTCGACTGCTGCCCTGGCCAGCACATTCTCCAGATCTCTCACCAACTGAAAACGTCAGGTCAATGGTGGCCGAGCAACTGGATCGTCACAATACGCCAGTCACTACTCTTGATGAACTCTGGTATCGTGCTGAAGCTGCATGGGTGGCTGTACCTGTACACTCTATCCAAGCTCTGTTTGACTCAATACCCAGACGTTCAAAAAAAAAAAAAAATCAAATGTGTGTGAAATCGTATGGGACTTAACTGCTAAGGTCACCAGTCCCTAAGGGTACACAATACTTAACCTAAATTATCCTAAGGACAAACACACATACACTGATGCCCGAGGGTGGACTCGAACAACCGCCGGGATCAGCAGCGCAGGCCATGACTGCAGCGTGCCCAGGCGTATCTAGGCCGTTATTATGGCCAGAGGTGGTTGTTCTGGGTACTAATTTCTCAGGATCTATGCACCCAAATTGCGTGTAAATGTAATCACAATTCAGTTCTAGTATAATGTATTTGTTTAATGAGTACCCGTTTATCATCCGCATTTCTTTTTGGTGTAGCAATTGTAATGGCCGGTAGTGTAGTTAGGTACATTGTTCGAAGTAGTGTGCTAGTTGTTTGAAACTGGTAAAGAAATAAAATTTCTTTTAAGTGGCTTGTTGCTGATTTTTGCAACAAATGCCCTTACAGCTGCTGAAGACGGATAAAGTACTAAATAATCACTAAAATGTTCACAACGAACATCATACAATTCATTATTGATATTACGGTGTTCAGACTAAGCAGTGATGGTCGGTTTCAAGCCCTGCTCTAGTACTTCATGCTTTTGATGTAACTGAGCGGCGCTTCTTCTGCTTAGGGACCAGTAAACAATAAAACAGCTCGACCAGTTGTTGAGATGTTAATTCCACCGTTTATGTCATTTTCTGTAAGCATTGCGTGACCCGACAGCTGTTACTCATTTCTGTAAATAGCAAGAACCTCCGATGAAACCATTTCGGAATTACGCTTTCGCCATGAGATGATCGCTTCAAGCTTGCCGCGCAAATTCCACCTTCAGGGCAACATCACAGGATTGCTTGATGATATGAGTTGCTGTCTCTTTTGCTTCTACTCTTGTCAAATGCGCTCGACGTCTGTCCTTCTCTTTTCTTTGCCTTGGACGACGAACTTCCAGGAAAAGAATTTTTGAACGAACGGATCGTTCTCAGAGCTAGCTGATTGCTCGAATTTCACACGATTAACACTGGCATAAGGATTTTGTACTTCGTGAGCTAATTAAAAGCAGCTTGGATGATAGGTGGTGGAATCTTGAACTATAGGTTGATATTAATTAATGGTAGTTCTTCTGTGATCGCAATGGCACCAGCATTCATAAGATTTCTTGGGAGCTGCTAGAATATTTCCTTCATGAATTCTGACAAGCGATCTGTTTTTGTTTCGTTTCAGTTATTACTCGTGGTACTTTAGAAGGTTGACAGATATGTGGAATAATGCAATAACACGCCTTTCTGCGAATGACAAGTCAGTCAGGACACAAGGCCCTCCCTGCAATACCATTTTTTACACTTCGTTTGAGAAGGATTACGATGACCGATCAATGATTGATAGCAACTAGGGCATAATCCTCCATCATCATCGACAGGCATATTATTACCTGCCAGTGTGTTACGAACTCTGCTATTATCTGCACGCTACACCAAAAGACGTGGTAAAATTTTGGCGACTACGAACACCGCAAGATTTGACCTAAGTAGCGTAAATACCTACCAAAAATTTTCTCACTACTCTTTCAGTTCGTCAACTATACTTCTGGTTCTCGGTAATTTTTCACATACTTGTCTGCCTTCAGCGATCCTGAAAGACATTCTACAATAACAAAGCGTCTTTGGCAGTCAGCAGGGCTTGCACTCCTTATTGGGGCTGGAGACATTCTAGAAATATGACCACGTCGTAACCCCACTCAATCCAAATGCGAAAGCAGGGTCGTCAGTGAAATATAATACGTAACTCTCACGCACCAGCGTACAATCAGAACAGAATTTAATTCCTGACAGAGCATAATGCTTGCTATCTGTAGAGACACAGAATGTTCCAGAATGCACAAATACTGCAAACATAAGAAGTTTCGAGACCTTCTAGAAACGATAAATACTAAATAACCGATTTCCATTGTGACGTGGATAATCGCGAGCTGCAAACACATGATAGCGACGATAACTCCTTCGCAACAAAGCGTGCAGCACAGCTCGCAGCAATATTTTAATTTGTTGCAATACTCGTCAAGTGTTATGAAAAATACTTAAAACTGTTTCGCTCCGTATATTGCTTTTTGCAGTAGTTATGGTGGAAAAGCAACCTGTTCACAAGAAACATTCTTCTTCCTTGAAAGCCGAAAGCAAACAGAAGCGCTGAAAGAACGAGCTCCTGTTTTTATAATGTTTTCCTACTCAGTTAATTGTTTTTTCATACTGCGCACCATTTCGCCCATTTATTTTTCAATAGCCATCTATCATATTGCGTCTAATTTTACATCGAAATCATCATAGAAAAATCGATATTAATTTTAACGATACGTTTATCGGGGCAGCGACATAGGAGACGTGATAAGTAATTTTGTTCCTATGAATTGCATTTATCACTCTTTGACAATAACATGTATAGGCACCCATTCGTTGCGCTACATCCAAGGAACATTTAGGCTTCACGCGGCAAAGCAAGGTGTAGAGGGTTGCCTACAGAGAAGCCGTCACACGGCGACACGACACGGTAGTGGATGTCGGACGTACAGAGACCGCAGCCTTTGTCGCGCTTTGTAGGGCCTGTTACGATGGCATGGGGCGTTGCCGACGACAGCAGAGTAAAGTTGAGAGTCAACAGAATTTCAGCTGAAGTGTCAACTGATCTACTTCTTTGACAGATGTCTTGCCAGCTAGTACGACGAAGACCACCATCCATTTTCGACGACTCTCGCTAGACCACCAACGTCATCGCTCAGCGACTGGACGTAGAGCTTCTTGGGAGTGTAACTTATCCTGAGTAGGACTCTGCCACAGGCTGATGGAGAATCAGATACAGTGTTTAGCATCGGTGCATTCGAGAAGAGCCGGCCGGTGTGGCCGTGGGGTTCTAGGCGCTACGGTCTGGAACCGAGCGACCGCTACGGTCGCAGGTTCGAATCCTGCGTCGGGCATGGATGTGTGTGATGTCCTTAGGTTAGTTAGGATTAATTAGTTCTAAGTTCTAGGCGACTGATGACCTCAGAAGTTAAGTCGCATAGTGCTCAGAGCCATTTGAACCAGCCATTCCAGAAGACAGTTAAGTTTCATACGCAGGGCAGCAGTCAAACATTTTCTGTATCCAGAAAGGCCCGTACAGAACCTGCAACATGCGGTCGAGCATAATCCTGCTGAAATGTAAGGTTTCGCAGGGACTGAATGAAGGGTAGAGCCCCAGGTCGTAACAGATCTGAAATGTAACGTCTACTGTTCAAAGTGCCGTCAATGCGAACAATAGGTAACCGAGACGTGTAACCTGTGGCACCCCATACCCTCACGTCGGGTGAAACGCAAGTATATCGATGACGAATACACGCTTCCAATGTGCGATCACCGCGATGTCGCCAAACACGGATGCGACCATCATGATGCTGTAAACAGAACCTGGATTCATCCAAAAAAGTGACATTTTGCCATTCGTGCAGCTAGGTACGTCGTTGAGTACACGATCACAGGCGCTCCTGTCTGCGATGCAGCGTCAAGGGTAACCGCAGCCATGGTCTCCGAGCTAATACTCCATGCTGCCGCAAACGACGTCGAACTGTTCATGCAGATGGTTGTCGTTTTGCAAACTCCCCCATCTGTTGACTCAGGGATCGAGACGTGGTCGCACGATCCGTTACAGCCATGCGGATAACATGTCTGTCATTTCGAATGCTAGTGATACGAGGCCGTTGGGATCCAGCACTGCGTTCCGTATTTCCCTCCTGAACCCACCGATTCCATATCATGTTAACAGTCATTCGATCTCGACCAACGTGAGCAGCAATGCTGCGGTACGATAAACCGCAATCGCGATAGGCTACAATCCGACTTTTATCATAGTCGGAAACGTGATGGTACGCATTTCTCCTCCTTACACGAGGCATCACAACAACGTTTCACCAGGCAACGCCGGTCAACAGCTGTTTGTGTATGAGAAATCGGTTGGAAACTTTGCTCATGTTAGCACGTTGTCGGTGTCGCCGTCGTCGCAAGCCTTTTGTGAATGCTCTGAAAAGCTAATCATTTGCATATCACAGCATCTTCTTCCCGTCGGTTAAATTTCGCGTCTGTAGTACGTCATCTTCGTGGTGTAGCAATTTTAATGGCCGGCAGTGTACTTAAAGGCAGAGACATGATATACACTTATTACTATCGCATTATTAGAGAGCGTCAAAAGCTGATGCAAGCAGCATATGACAGTACTGCTAAGAATTACAAGAACAATATCTAATACAATAATAAAACGCATCTGTGAAAAGACCAAATATCAAGTGCAGACATCAGTCATGAACTCGAGCTGATCAGCTACTGACATGCACACCTCTAAATTGATCCCAGAGTGGGTCAACAAGTACTATAAAATAATAAAACAAAAGCTTTGGCAACCGTTCAGTGGTCAAGGGTGTTGGCTAGAAAGTCTTTCGCGACGGAGGCCTTGCATAAAAAGTTCTCGGTTTACTTGCTGAGTCAAATTTGGATATAATCCCGAGCTTTCGATGACTACCTCTGTCATCTCCGTCAGGGGTAAAACTGACTGTCGTGCACCAATGAGGCTTCCGCTTTTATAAGTAGTGGACGGCTTCTCATTGGCTGCATGACGTCACAGAGAAAACGGCGCGTACGGAAGTAGCGGCCTCTATGTGCATAGATTTTATTTGTTCCCTTTATCCAGAGTTGCTCGCAGCGCTATCCATCGCAACAGGCTGAAAACTGCGAGGAATGTAAGAAGTCTCCCCCCTTTTTTTCTTTATTGTATTTCAGTTCCCCATCAGGGCGGGCTGGCAGCATCATATGTGCTGCTCTTAAGCCGAAAGACATATAACATACAATAGAAGACATTTAGAAGAAACATAAAAACATAGTGTACATAGATATAAAAAAGGGGGGAACAATATGGAAGACCATGGACAAAAAGGGATGACTGTAAAACACAGATAAAAATGGTAAAAAAGTAGCGCACACAAATAATCCACACACTGGGACAATTAAAAAAACCCAAGGTGAAGGATAACTGGAGCACAAAAGTATTCATTGATGGTGTAGCACATAACAATCACTGACAGGAACACTATGTACAAGTTCAGTACACAATTAAAATCACACCTCTTGATGCACAGGAGAACAGCACCAAACACAACACTGACATAGCACACTGTTGATGATGAGCAAAACGGAGGATCTGCCAGGTGCAAGATGAGGGAGAAGGGAAGAAGGGAGGGAGGGGAAGAGAGGGAGGGAGATGGGTGGGGAGCGCGCTAAAGAGGGCTGGGGATGGAAGGACGTGGGGGGGGGGGGGAAAGAGTCAAGGATGGGGTGCAGGGACTCAGTTGGGGGGGGGGGAGGAGGAATATCCGCTCTGGGAGAAGGAGGGGAGAAGAGCAGGGGGGCGCTGGGGTGGAAGCGAACAAGGCCAGGTGTCAGTTGGACTGAAGGGTATATGTCACGGCGAAGTTCAACATCTGGGAGGGGGAGGTGCTGGAAATTGCCCTAATGAAGGAGAAGGAGGGTGTGGAGGTGGAGAGAGGGAGGGATACAGCGATAGAGGCACGGCAGTGGTTGGGGGGCAGAGAGGAAGGAGGAAACCAGGGGGTGGGGGGAGATCAAGGTCAAACCTGTGGACCATGTAAAGGATGGATATTGGAGAACAACGAGGAGGTGGGGGAAGGGGATGAGGTCGTACAGGAGCTGTGTGGAGGAAGGAAGGGCAGAAACGGAAGGTGGAGTGCATGGCGTTCAAGGATTTGGAGGGACTTGTAAAAGCGGGTGGGTGCAGAGATCCAGGCAATGCTGACGTAACAGAGGATATGATGGATGAGGGATTTGTTAGTGTGGAGGATGGTGGAAGGATGCTATAATCCCCATGTCCAGTCAGACAAGAGTTTCAAGAGGTGAAGGTGGGAATGGGCTTTCTGCTGGATGGTCAGGTGGTGAGGGGTGCAGGGGATTTGACAGTCGAGGGTGAGGCCAAGGTATCTCAGGGTGGGGGTGAGCAGGATGGGACGACATAAAGGGTGAAATGGAAATGATGGAGACAGAAGGAGCAGGTGGTGCAGCCTACGATGATTGCCTGGGTTTTGGAGGGGTTGTGACGAATGAGATGAAGGAGCCACTGGTTACACCAAGTGGTGAACTGATCAAGGTGGGTTTGGAAGGGGCAATGGGACTGTTGAAGGGTAGGATAGAGAGCCAGGATGGCGCTGTCATCAGCATATTGGAGAAGGTTGGGCATATCAGCTGTGTACAAGAGAGAAGGGAGAGGACAGAGCCCAGAGGGACGCCAGCAGTGGGATTAAAGATATGGGAGTTGGTGTTGTGGAGGGTGGCATAGGAAGAATGGCGTGAGAGGAAGGAAGCGACCAGATGGACAAAACTGATAGGCAGGGCGAAGGTTTGGAGTTTAAAGAGGAGACCAGGATGCCATAGGTATTTTGGAGGAGCGACAGGAGTTAAGCTGAAGGGAGAGAAGGCTAATGAGGTTAAGGAGTTGGTCTTCAGTGGATAAGCAGGGTCAGAAGCCACACTGGCTAAGGGGGAGGAGATGGTGTTGATTAAGGTACTGATGGATACGATGGGAGAGGATGGATTTGAAGTCCTTAGTGAAGATGGATGTGAGGCAGATGGGACAATAGGAAGAGGCGACAGAAGGGGGTTTGTTGGGTTTGAGGAATAAGAGGATGTGAGAAGACTTCCACAGGTCTAAGTCGCCGTCTGCGCGCTTTCTTTATCAACTGCCCGCTTCCATGCATTGCGGAGTCCATATCCAGAGTTTCTGATGAAATTATTTTCACATAGTCTAATTTCAGCTGCTTCCCAGATGGCAGAGTTCCAATAGTTTGAAGCGTGAGCTAGTATTCTTGTTTCATCGAATAAAATCTTATGTTTATTTAACAAACTGTGCTCAGCCACCACTGATTTTCCTAGATACCTGTAGTTCAGGTGACGCTGATGTTCCACACAGCGATCGGCAACAGTTGTTATAGACGGGCCCACATAATTTTTGCCACACTCGCAAGGAATGCTGGAAATTCCCAGTACTGTCAGGCCGAGATTATCTTTCAAGGGTCGCAACATTTCCCTAATCTACCCAGGTGGCCGGAAGACTGGTCTGATTTCCTGCCGGCTGCCAGCCGGTGTGGCCATGCATTTCTAGGCACTTCAGTCTGGAACCACGTGACCGCTACGGTCGCAGGTTCGAATCCTGCCTCGGGCATGAATGTGTTTGATGTCCTTAGGTTAGTTAGGTTTAAGTAGTTCTAAGTTCTAGGGGCTGATGACCATAGATGTTAAGTCCCATAGTGGTCAGAGCCACTTGAACCCTGCCGGCGCAGGACTCTACCGATCTCACTGGTCGTTCCACCGCAGAATGGTAGCCGTGTGATGTGTTGGTCCTCTTGATCTGTTCGAACAGTGTCCTTCCTGGGTTCCTTCGCCAGAGTAGATCTGATATCACGACCAGAATATCCATCTTTTCTGAATACCATCTTCAGCTGGCTAATCTCGGAGCAGAGATGATCATTGTGCGAAATATTCCTTGCTCTTTATACCAAGGTATTCACCATAGCTCTCCTCTGAGCTGGATGGAGAAAACTACATGTGTTTAGATATAAATCTGTATGCGTCGGTTTTCTGTACACAGAATGTCCAAGACGGCCATCTGATTTTCGGTCCACCAGCACTTCTAAGAAGGGTAACATCCCATCCTTCTCCACCTCCACTGTAAATATTATGTTCTAGTGTATACCATTCAAATGATCAACAAACTCCTGCGTGCCTCATTGCCAAGTGGCTAGATTAAAAATGTATCGTCAACATACCTGAAGAAGCAGGATAGAAATAAGGGAGCTCTGTTCAACGCTCGTCCTTCGAAATCCTGCATGAGAATGTTAGCTATGGCTGGTGACAGTGGCGAACCTCTGGATGTTCCGTCAGCTATTTCATAATATTTTCCACCATACAAAAAATAGGTGGTCGCAAAGTGTGTCAAAATAACTTCAGTATTTCAGGAGAGAAATGAGCAGCCAACAGTTTTAACATATCTTTCACCGGTACCTTTTTAAACAAAGAGACCACATCTAGGCTGATCATGATATCATTCGGACCTATCCTCATCAGCTTTGTGATGTCAACAAACATTTTTGAGTGATTAATATTATGGCTACAGTGGCCGGCTGTAGGTGCTAATAATGTGGTTAAGTATTTTTCCAACCGGTATGCAGGAGATCCAATAGCACTAACAATAGGTCTCAATGGGACACCATCCTTATTGACATGGGGTAGACCATATAACCTGGGTGGTCTTGGTGCTCTTGGTCGTAGATTCTTCACTAGTTCTTCTGGGAGGCCAGAGTTCTTCAGTAGCTCCTCTGTCTACCTGCTAAGTGCTGCTGTGGGATCCCGTTTAAGAATCCGGTACGTGGTATCTTCCAATAAAAGGGCCACTTTCTTATGGTTGTCGGTAGCACTGAGGATAATTGTGGCATTCACTTTGTCTGCTGGTAGCACAACTAACTCTTCATCCCTCCCCAACGATTTCAATGCGTTTCTCCACTCTGCTTTCATTGGTCATAGGAGGCTTGCCTGTTGCTAAAATTCGACTAGTGGCAAGCCCTACCTCATCATCTGCCTCTTCAGGAAGGTGCCGAACTACACCGATAATCTCGGCCACTGCTGGCTTTTGAGGACCTGGAGAAAATTTCAGTCCCTTACTGAGAACCGAGATGGTGATGTCATCAAGACTACGGCAAAACAGACTGATAGATTCGTACGCCTTAAGTAGCATCAGTTATACAGATCATGCAGTCATGCTGCCTATCCGTGTTCTGTACCTGATGAGTATTTTACCGTTATTGATCTCAAGAGACTACGAGGGGACTAAACTAGTTATCAAATTCTAAAATTGTATGTTATTTGCGATGTAGAAAGTTTTATTAATTTTTGTAAGAAATTGGAAAATTTAAGGATCTGTTAGCTTGCTTTTCTCCGTTTCTGATAATGTCTGGTGTTACTGGATCATATTGTTATCGATTTTATTTGCCCCTCTAAATGTCGATACTATTTCGATTTTCATTTTACTTTATTTTTCGATTCTACTACATAACGTGTAAAAGAACACTTCTATGTTAACAAATGCATGGTCCTCCTGTACAACAACTACGTAAGGGTTTTTATTCTCTTTATTTTATAATACTAAATGTATGTTGGATAAGATACTTAAAGGGTAAAATGGCTTTAGTTTCTCTTTCTAGATCTGAAGATTTCCATTTTAGATAGTCTAAACAGGCAACATGAAAAAAAACAAAAAAAAAAAAAAAACAAAAAAATAAGTAGTGTGTGAGCGACATTCAGTTAAACGGAAACAGCACAGTGGTGATGTGAAAGACTGGCGTCAAGGAGATATCGTGTTTAGATGTGCCAACGACTATACTGTGAATGAAGTGACCCGATTTGTTGTACAACGTATCTACAAGGTATGGTACACGACTCGCAACCATTTAATACGACACAGGAAAAATGGAAATGAAAAGATCCCAAAAGTCAGGGACCAAAGACGAGGGTCAATGACGATCGGTTTGGAATTCGTCAGAAATTCCTGCTATCAGTGAATGCAAGACTATCACCGAGCGAATATTGCGAAGCAAACAGCACACGATGGGCATATTGAGCTGGATATCTCCCAAAAGACCATTTCTCGCACTGATATGTAAATCTGAAAGTCTTTGATAGACCAAACAACACAGATCCTCGACAGTATCTTCCTGGAGATATATAGTGTGGTCAGACGTTTCCTAGTGTGACCTCTTTTGAACTGATGCAAGGCGAAGAGTGCACGGATGACATACTGAGGCGGTCAACCTGCAGTGTGTGGATGACGTTGTTCAGGCCGGAAGTGATTCCTCGAAGTTACAGAGCTGTTTCTTCGTAACATAATTTGGGTCCACTTCTTTATGTCTTCATGAATACGAACCGGAATGTTTATCTCAACCTTCTCCGTGTCCTACTGGTAACCTTTCATGTGCATCTTCATGATGATTACGCTTTGGACACTCCTTTCTTCCAAGATGACAACAGGCGTATTCACAGGGCTGCGTGCATACGTTTCTGCTTGGAAAATAGCTCAAGCGGGCTGTCGCGCCTTGCGACTCCGTTGAATCATTCGATCTGAATCCAAAAAGGAAATGTCAGAGATTATCTGGAACAATGTCTGAAAGGTATCAATCAACATACACGCAGCTGTGTAGCTGCAAATATAATCTTTTTCTTCTTTACCTATTAATGTTTCGCGTCAAAATAGCTTCCACGTGTTAGATTCCACATTATATGTACGACCACATAATGTATCTAAAATTAAATATAAAGAATGCCTAATCAGATGTGGGAGGTGTCATAATGGCAGTCATATTGCAAGGATAAATAAGTAAGTAAATCAAATAACTGAATTTGTAGGGTGGGGGCTATAAGAGTGCCAGAGTGCCTCTCCTGTGTGTTGTCAGACACACTTTCATTCGTGTGTAGACAGATACATGCAGTTTTATTTCTAACAATGTGAGATGTTTGTTTTGCTTTGTGATGGAATCAGTCCAAGCATCGACTCGTCGTGTCAGGATAACATCACTTTGTTTATAGTCACAAATGAGAAGCTCTTTTTTAAAAGTGTAATATTATATTCTTGCACTATAATTATACAGATCGATATTAATTTTAACGATACGTTTCATCGTGGCAGCGACATAGGAAACGTGATAAGTACTTTTGTTCCTATGAATTGCATTTATCACTCTTTGACAATAACCTGTATAGGCATCCATTCGGTGCGCTACATCCAAGGAGCATTTAGGCTTCACGCGACAAAGCAAGGTCTAGAGGGTTGCCTACAGAGCAGCCGTCACACGGCGACACGGCACGGTAGTGGATGTCGGACGTACAGAGACCGCAGCCTTTGTCGCACTTTGTAGGGCCTGTCACGAAGGCATGAGGCGTTGCCGACGACAGCAGAGTAAAGTTGAGGGTCAACAGAATTTCAGCTGAAGTGTCAGCTGATCTACTTCTATGACAGATGTCTTGCCAGCTAGTACGACGAAGACCACCATCCATTTTCGCCGACTCTCGCTAGACCACCAACATCATCGCTCAGCGACTGAACGTAGAGCTTCTTGGGAGTGTAACTTATCCTGAGTAGGACTCTGCCACAGACTGATGGAGAATCAAATACAGTGTTTAGCATCGGTGCATTCCAGAAGAGCCGGCCGGTGTGGCCGTGCGGTTCTAGGCGCTACTGTCTGGAACCGAGCGATCGCTACGCTCGCAGGTTCGAATCCTGCCTCGGGCATGGATGTGTGTGATGTCCTTAGGTTACTTAGGTTTAATTAGTTCTAAGTTCTAGACGACTGATGACCTCAGAAGTTAAGTCGCATAGTGCTCAGAGCCATTTGAACCAGCCATTCCAGAAGACGGTTAAGTATCATACACATTTTATTTAGGAGTAAATGTTGTGAATTTTTACTAAGAACTGATATAATATCTTATATTTGTTCAATAAAACACTTCGTGGTTTGCTGTGCCTGTTAACACAAGTCAGGAAACGAAGTCTGGGAGAAACATGAGACATGTGATGAGCTGTATTCAACTGGGCTGAAAGCAGTTACACACTTTAGAAATGAAAATTACAAATAATTACCGAAAAACCGGAGAAAATGTCCCTGATAATACCTAGAAGAGATAGGCGGTATAGTGGGGATAAAAATGGCAAAAGAGACAAATAACGTATGTACTGCATTGTTCTGAAATACAGTTTGGCGATACTCTACCAAAGCATGCATCCTATTATTATGGATTATCCTGTTTATAACTCTCAGCGGTTATGTTGCGCATGATATCTGGTGGTGTTGTTGCACATGGACTCTGAATAGAAAACTCATGGAGTTCAGCAGAGAGTAGCCTTCTACATAGGCCAGTGTTTGTTCTTCGAAAGCTCACCATACTTTCACGCCATGAACCACATACCTACGAGGACGTGCACTAGGCGGTAAATGCTTAAATATTTCCACACATTCTTAAGGCAGGTACTTCTTCCAGCAACGAAATATGTTACATTCATGAAGATTACGATAGAAAAGAACATTTCAGTATTTGATGAATTGTTCAATACTATTTGGAAAGTCTTTGATTCGATATCCGAAGGCGTAATGAAATTGGTGGGTGGATGTAGGGGGAGAGAAACAGTTAAAATATAGGGAATATGAAGAAAAACAGTCTTTAGTACACCACTTCAACAGATAAAATGGTGGAGGAGTTCTTCAACCCTGTTAATTACTTATCCAGCCTAAGGAGCATTCTGATGCAATTTCCGCAACTGTAATACCGAGTATTGCTTTTGGATGAAATGATAACAACAGTAGTAACAGTTGTTGGTATTTTGTTTAAAATTCATTAAATTATCCATAATTCAACAGCTGAATTAGAAGCGTAGATAGTAATACAAATACTAACGTTTGAAATATGAAGAAAAGAAAACTGCCTGGAGATGATAATACAGGAACAGAAATTATTAAAGATGGAGGAGAAATGTGAAAGAAACTTGTAAAATTATTTGCAGTTTGCTTCTGGAGAAAGACAATTGCCCAATACTGGAACAACGCCATTGCTAATTTACTTTGGAAGGTAGAGGACAGTCAAACTAAGGAACAGAATCATCAGTCTCCCTACTGCAACGCGCATTCAGTGAAAGGATCATCAAGGGTATAGGAGACGTATTTGAATTTAATCAAGTAAGGTAAATTTCGAGACTTTGCAAATAGGTATAGGACAATAGATGATTCTATTCTAGAGTTAATCAACACGCCAATACACTTTTCAGGCAAAGGGTTTTTATTGGGCTACCACGTATTTTCTGTCGTCTGATAACTATTTAGGTATAATTGCCTGATAGCGCTCAGTCACAAATATCAGGGATTTTATCGTTTTAATTATCACGAAGAAAGGGCCAGTGTGAGACTTTAATTCATTTTCAGGATAAGAAAAACAGCGGTATAGATGGATCAAGCTATTAGTGTGGTGTCACCGCCAGACACCACACTTGCTAGGTGGTAGATTAAATCGGCCGCGGTCCATTTAGTACATGTCGGACCCGCGTGTCGCCACTGTGTGATCGCAGACCTAGCGCCACCACAAGGCAGGTCTCGTGATACGAACGAGCACTCGCCCCAGTTGTACGGACGACCTAGCTAGCGACTAGATGTACGAAGCCTTTCTCTCTCATTAGCCGAGAGACAGAATAGCCTTCAGCTAAGTTAATGGCTACGAACTAGCAAGGCGACATTAGCCTTACAGTGATTGTAATTAAAGTCTCCTGTGTATAGTCAAGAGAGATGTACCACAATGATTGATTAAAGATAAGTATTAATCCAGCTACGTACTTTTCTTCATAGCATTAATTACGTAGCCTGTTCCAGTACTCCACGCCCGTCTGCGTTAGTCTAGCGTGCCTTTTCAGCCATCTCGATCTACAAGGTGTTGGCCCAGCTGCCGACACATCAATTAGAATTTCGTTGTTCGCTCATGTACACATATACAAAACTATCCACGAAAAAACACAACAGATCAGTGTTTCACGCCTGAAAAGGCGTGTCTATTGTAACTAATCCTCTTTACTGTGTACGGAACAGCTATCAGGGATCTGCTGACGGAAGAGAATTGTTCAGTATATATCACCTGTAATAACGACTATAAGGGCATTCGAATTTGCACTATACAAAATTACTTACACAACAGATCATCTGAATGATATAGTCAGTACAGTTTAATTACATCCTTAATAAGTGGCTACTAAAATTCTATATTTACAGAAAGAAAATAAGTATTTTTCTGTCACACAAAGTGTATGGAATACATGGAATTCCAGTTTCATCAAAAGTAGGGTGACGTATCAGTATATATTTCTGAAAAAAAAACATAATATTAAATTATCTATGATGTGCAGAAATCAGTAAATTAATTAGAAATGACGCCTATTCTACTTAGCGCCTCAATTCCGCAGTCGCAGCTACATTCCCTGTGTGGAAAAATTCCTTTTGTAGCTGTAATCAGTTTCTTTTTTTCCTTTTATTCCATGAAACAACAGACCATCTGGTCTGTTCTTCAGTTGCTGGATATGAGTTTTATTTAATTTGCTCTTTATTACATGGGAGAACAATGAAGATTGTCGTTCATTGAGGGTACTCTACACTTGATTCTTTGTTTCTGTAATCTCGTATCTCTCCCTTTGAGATACAGGCGTTTCATTCGCACCATGCGTCCAAGTTTCTCACGGCGTCACCAAAAACTGACTATGATATCGTATTATATGTTCCACCTTTAGCCTTCAATTTTAACGCAATTTTTTTGTTTTACTACCATATAGACCCCCTGTTACGATAACTGTTTATTAAAGAAGGGTCAGAACAGAAGAACATATGCTATGATATCAGAGAAAAATTTCCATGTTTATGCTAAAGGAAGTTGTAGACGGCAAAAACTGTACAGAAAGACAGAGACCGGAATACATTCAAAAAATAATTGACCAAGTATCGTGCAAATGCCATCAACTAACGTGTACAGTAACAAACCTCATATAAAGGTGAAGAGCCTAACGGTGGTATGTGAGTTAATAAACAGTGTTATTAACAGTCACCTGTTGCTATTTCTTCTTCGCAAGAATCAACTTCTAAAAATTTTATTACTGGATTGCAGAACCTGTCAATTTCCTGATATGGCAGTTAGAATTATCTTAATGAGATATCTATATTCTAATAAGTCTCACTATTTTCTGCGGTGTTTCGGTGAGCAGTGTAATTCTGTGGAATCAGTTTTGGACAGAAATCAATTACATACCAAGAGAGATATTTTGTTTTATCTTTCTCCTGACAAATGTTAGATATGTCACTTTTTCTGCTTACGGTCTGATTTGTAGTTTTAAACCCTGAGACTGCATTTATTTAGCTCTTCAAGCCAGTCTATACTTCTCCACCGCTGCGTAACTACATAAGTTTGCAGTATTCGAGTCATGGTATCTCTCTATAATTTACCCCAAGCTTTACCCTGAATTACGAAGTCGCAAGTCTTCTTGCGTCAGGACATGTGTATCAACCGATTCCTTCTTTTAGTCAAGATTTTACCACAAATTTAGTTTCTCGACAATTTCTTCCAGTACCTCCCCAATAGCTATACCTACCCATCTAATCTTTCGCATTCTCTTCTGGTGCCGCATTTCAAAAACTATTTTCTTGTCCGAAATGTTTACCGTCCACGTTTCGCTTCCAGGCAAAGCTATAAGCGAAACAAATGTCTTTCAGTCATAAATTCGATCTCGATACTAATAAATTTATCTTATTCAGAAATTATTTTCTTCTATTTCGGCCATCGACCCTTATTTTACAACCCAATTAACAAAACTCATATACTGCCATTTGTGCCTTCTTTCGTAATCTAATTCCCTCAACATCGTCTAATTTAATTCGACCTTTTTACATTATCTTTGTTTTATTTTTGTTCAGGTTCATCTCATAACATCTTTTGAAGAAACTATCGATTCCATTGAAGAGCTCCTCAAAGTCGTTAGCTGACTAACGGATTCACAAAGTCATCTTTAAGGTTAAATATCTTCTCCGTGAACTTTAATCCGTTTCAAAATTACTTATTTTTTAATTCGTAGCTTGCTCAATGTACAGAGTAACATCGGCGAAAGGCTACATCCGTGTCTCAATTCCTTCTCAACTGACGCCTCCTTTTCCAGTTCTTCGGTTCTTGCAGCTGCTGTCTGTTTTCTGTACAAATTACAATTAACGGTCTGCTGACTGTTTTCACCCTTGCTTTTATCAAAAATTCAGAAACTTTTTGAGAAATGCAGAGATACCGTTTTGTAACACTGATTCCTTTCTACGTAAAATACACTGTGCAACACAATAGTGGAATGACTTCTGTAAACTCCAGAACTGTCACCCATTGCGATGAAAAAATTTGAAATATGGCTTCAAGATACCTATGGATTTCCACCGTAATGACGCTATAGCCCGGAACCGCGTGACGTCACCTCGGGCACGATCTATATCTACATCTGCTTTTACATGCATACTCCGCAAGCCACCTGACGGTGTGTGGCGGAGGGTACTTTGAGTATCTCTATCGGTTCTCCCTTCTATTCTAGTCTCGTATTGTTCGTGGAAAGAAAGATTATCGGTATGCCTCTGTGTGAGCTCTAATCTCTCTGATTTCATCCTCATAGTCTCTTCGCTAGATATACGTAGGAGGGAGCAGTATACTGCTTGACTCCTCGGTGAAGGTATGTTCTCGAAACTTCAACAAAAGCCCGTAGCAAGGTACTGAGCGTCTCTCTTGCAGAGTCTTCCACTGAAATTTATCTATCACATCCGTAACGCTTCCGCGATTACTAAATGATCCTGTAACGAAGCGCGCTGCTCTCCGTTGGATCTTCTCTACCTCTTCTATCAACCCTGTCTGGTACGGATCCCACACTGGTGAGCAATATTCAAGCAGTTGGCGAACAAGTGTACTGGAACCTACTTCCTTTGTTTTCGGATTGCATTTCCTTAGGATTCTTCCAATGAATCTCAGTCTGGCATCTGCTTTACCGACGATCAACTTTATATGATCATTCCATTTTAAATCACTCCTAATGCCTACTTCCAGATAATTTATGGAATTAACTGCTTCCAGTTCCTGACCTGCTATATTGTAGCTAAATGATAAAGGATCTTTATTTCTATGTATTCAAAGCACATTAAACCTGTCTACATTGAGATTCAATTGCTATTCCATGCACCAAGCGTCAATTCGTTGCAGATCCTCCTACATTCCAGTACAATTTTCCATTGTTGCACCCTCTCTATATACCACAGTATCATCCGCAAGAAGCCTCAGTGAACTTCCGATGTTATCCACTAGGTCACTTATGTATATTGTGAATAGCAACGGTCCTACGACACTCCCCTGCGGCGCACCTGAAATCTTATTTCTGAAGACTTCTCTCCATTGAGAATGACACATGCTGCGTTAAGCTAACTAGGTACTCTTTAATCCAATCACACAATTGGTCTGATAGTCCATATGCTCTTACTTGGTTCATTAAACGACTGTGGGGAACTGTATCGAACGCCTTGCGGAAATCAAGAAGCGCGGCATCTACCTGGGAACCCGTGTCTATTGCCCTCTGTGTCTCGTGGACGAATAGCGCGAGCTGGGTTTCACACGATCTTCTTTTTCGAAACCCATGCTGATTGCTACAAAGTAGATTTCTATTCTCCAGAAAAGTTATTATACTCGAACATAATACGTGTTCCAAAATTCTACAACGATGATGTTTCAAATAAATTTCTGCATTTTCGAAAAGAAGGCCAAATCTCGGAAGTTCATGTGACGTGTATCGTGGGTTAGTGACGTCATGTTGGCACCAATTTTCACCACACTTCTGTCCTAGGGCACCATGGACCTGGCACATGTTGGACTGGCGGAATCGACTGGGTGTCGAAGGGGAGCCTCCACTGAGGCGCTACAGCAACTGAGAGCGCCACACGGGTGAATGAGTGTCGACGTTTCTGTGTAGCAGAACAAATACTGCGGTCACGCTGCATTCCAAAGGGGTCAGATCACGTTCAATGGGATTGCATCCCCAGAATGTCTTTAGAGAAAGAGTGAATCGTCTGGCGGGTTTCAGCTATGTCGAGCGTTATGAAGAACGTCGTCCTGTTCCTCATTGCACTGCGAACTGTCGTTTCCGCCCACGAAATGTGTGGGAATCAGCGTCTCAGGGCAAAGAGTGGTGTCATTTACGCCCTTTGCGCCATTTCCTGAGGCTTTTTCGCGTTGTATTTGAGCGACGACGCGTCTGGAATGTTGTACTTGTTCACTCAAAAGAAAACAGCATGATTTCAAGGAAGGACGTTGGGGTTCTGACCTCATCTGTAGAAGAAACGTAAAATATTGGTAACAGTGGGTGTGACGACCTTTCTATCGTGTGCACGTTCACAGTAGCTCTGGGCAGAATTTTGTCGAAATTTGGCGCCAACGTGACATTATTAACCGAACTTACGTCTCACTAAAATTCGGAATTATGACCCTTTCTCGCATGTGTTGACGCCTTGATGTTTGAAATGTTGCTGAACCCGAGGGTGACGTCGCAGGGTGGCACACGTAGGGATCTTTACAGTGTAAGGTCGTAGGCATCGTTGAAACAAATTTCAAACGTCTGCGTCGCAGTGGAAGACATTTACGAGGTTTCAATGAAGTGATCCTTTAATTGTCGTTCACATTGTGTACCATTAGTGGGAAAATGTCAGTCTCTGGAGTACAATACGTTAATGATAGAATTGTGAAGGATCTGGATGACGAGAAAGGAAATAAATGAAAGTACTCGGCTTAAGAGGGTATGTGATATTATCCCTGTGGTTTCAGAATCGAGTCAAATTTACAAAGAACTTAACAGTAGGAGTCCACTTATCAGAATGACGCTGACCTCTCTCTGTCCTTGATGCATGATCTGATTCGGTTGGAAAGGTATTACAAAGCCAAAGCTTCCTCTCCTGAGGGAAAATGATGCACAACTGTTTTAACTAGTCCTTGATATTGTGGAAACTGGCACAGAGGCGGAGTCGATATACTAGCTGGTCCCATACAGTTTCTATCGCGGACAGAGTTGGTGATCTTGCTTGTATCCTCAACATCAAGCTGAAATTTCATAGACACGAGTGCCATGTATGGACGAGCATTGCACCACAGTATTGTCGCATGAGAGGTAACCCATGAGGACGCAACATGTCCGTCACATACCGTTGTGCAGTCAGAGTCCTCATGGCCACTATTAGCCACGAACTGAAGTCATACCCAACGGCTCCCCACGCCATGACGCCAGAATAATTATGCTGCACCTGTCCGAAATACTGAAAATGCGTTGCCACTCCCCAGGTCTCTACCTTAATCGCCGATGTTTCTCATCTCGGGTAGTGCAGAACCGTGATTTGTAGCTGAACATAGTTCTACACCGTTCATCAGCAGTTCGTCGTTGGCGGTCACAGAACCACTCCATACGCAGCCGTTTGTATTCTGGTGTTACTGGTAGCCTACGCATGGGACAGCTTATTTCGGCTCTTGCTTATCTCCGACTAATGACGCGGGATAGCGCAATATGTTGCACAGTGTCCATTACTTGTTCTCGGACAGCTGGTGAGCCGTGGCGCTCGTTTTCAGAGCTTTGCTTACTGGCGCGATCCGTTTACCTGTCACGCCTTCGGGTGACGTTTCGGTCGTCTTGGCTCTGGCTGGAGGACACTGCGGCAGTTGTTGACAGACGGTGGGGCAGTGAAAGAGAGAAACGGGTGACAAACGGTGAGCGTGCTAATACGGGGCCCGATAGGCGGTCGCTCGTCGAAGTAGACGGCTGCTTGTACGGGGCTGTGCTGGTGTGGAGTATTGGGAATAAGCTGATGCGTCGGATTGGCTATCCGTGTTTGCGAGTGACTGTTGATGTCGGCGTCGGGATCACGTTGATTTTTCCGTGGTAACCGCCTGTCATACTTGATTTTTGTGTAAAGTATTTCTGCTTGTGGATTTTGGCACGTCTGCTCCGGTGCTGGATCTGCTCCCGTTACGATAGATTGCCTGGTGTTCGCCGTCACTCAGTACTCAATCTAATAAATTCGCCGTCCCCTCTCTGAGTGAACTCCCCGCATGGGTGATACACTACTGGCCATTAAAATTGCAACACCACGAAGATGACGTGCTATAGACGCGAAATTTAACCGACAGGCAGAAGGTGATGTGATATGCAAATGATTAGCTTTTCAGAGCATTCACACAAGGTTGGCACCGGTGCCAACGCCTACAACGTGCTGACATTAGGACTCTTTCCTACCGATTTCTCATACACAAACAGCAGGTTGCCTGGTGAAACGTTGCTGTTGGGCCTCGTGTAAGGAGGAGAAATGCGTAAGATCACGTTTCCGACTTTGATAACGGTCGGATTGTAGCCTATCGCGATTGCGGTTTATCGTATCGCGACATTGCTGCTCGCGTTGGTCGAGATCCAATGACTGTTAGCAGAACATCGAATCGGTGGGTTCAGGAGGTTAATACGGAACGCCGTGCTGGATCCCAACGGCCTCGTATCACTAGCAGTCGAGATGACAAGCATGACATCCACATGGTTGTAACGGACCGTGCAGCTACGTCTCGATCCCTGAGTTAACAGATGGCGACGTTTGCAAGACAACAACCATCTGCACGAACAGTTCGACGACGTCTGCAGCAGCATCGACTATCAGCTCGGGGACCATGGCTGCGGTTACCCTTGACGCTGCATCACAGACAGGAGCGCCTGCGATGGTGTACTGAACGACGAACCTGGGTGCACGAATGGCAAAACGTCATTTTTTCGGATGAATCCAGGTTCTGTTTACAGTATCATGATGGTCGCATCCGTGTTTGGCGACATCGCGGCGAACGCCCATTGGAAGCGTGTATTCGTCATCTCCATACTGGCGAATCACCCGGCGCGAGGGTATGGGGTGCCTTTGATTACACGTCTCAGTTCACTCTTGTTCGCATTGACGGCACTTTGAACAGTGGACGTTACATTTCAGATGTGTTACGACCTGTGGCTCTACCCTTCATTCGATCCCTGCGAAACCCTACATTTCAGAAGGATAATGCACGACCGCATTTGCAGGTCCTGTACGGGTCTTTCTGGATACAGAAAATGTTCGACTGCTGCCCTGGCCAGCATATTCTGCAGATCTCCCACCAAATAAAACGTCTGGTCAATGGTGGCCGAGCAACTGGCTCCTCAGAATATGCCAGTCACTACTCTCTATGAACTGTGGTATAGTGCTGAAGCTACATGGGCAGCTGTGCCTGTACACGCCATCCAAGCTCTGTTTGCCTCAGTGCCCAGGCCGCTATTACATCCAGAGGTGGTTGTTCTGGGTACTGATTTGTCAGGATCTATGCACCCAAATTGCGTGAAAATGTAATGAAATGATGGTTCGAGTATGATATATTTGCCCAATGAATACCCGTTTATAATCTGCATTTCTTCTTAGTGTAGCAATTTTATAGGCCAGTAGTGTATAATTGAGCGTATTTAAACTGTGTTTTCCTTTTCTTGCACTGTTTTCAGCATTTCGGTGATGTTTCCAATATTGCTTGGGCGTGATGTTAATTTGGTTATAATATGTTTAGGGTATGTATTAGTAACCACGGACCCTGATGTTTTAGATCGTAAGTTCTAGCTTGTCCGACTTGTTTATGAATTGTATCATCGGTCATGGTAATGACAAGCAAACACCAACGGCCCGGTGAATGTTGGCTCGATTTCTACGCTCACTTTGGGACTTCTTGGTGAGATCCAGCACTTCTTTTAAAAGAAGGAATTTATGATATTACTGTTTCATATTTTATTACTGCTGTGAACTCGTACGTAGGTGTTAGAACTTACACATTGCTTCTTACTTTTAAGCTTACGTTAGTGAATTTGTTTCTTTGGGAGGCTTGTTAAGAGTTGGCTATTTAATAAAATTAATTCCTGTGTCTGGTCATTACCGTTAAATTATTAACCGGTTAATCTCTGTTTTAATTTTGCGGTCATTGTAAGACTTAGATTTTGGTCGGTGTCTAAGGTGGGGTTTGCGTTTGGTATTCTTGTGTCGGGCCTCGGGAACTTACTCATTTGATGCTCAGTCTTGCATGAATTATATGTCTGTTTGTCTGCCCCCGTTCGTAGCGTTGGGGCCGTTGGCTCCGGCGTGTTATCCACTACCTGCCGATACACCGGGCGTGGCTGGTCCACGTCAACTGTGAACGTGTGTGCGGCGTGGTTTGCCGCCTCCTTTCTTGCGGTAGCCACTGAGGAGGCGCGGCTCCCTCGATTGCTTCGGCATCTCTCTGTTAGTTAAGTTCTTAATCTTACGGCATTCGGTCTTAAGTTAAAATCAAAGTGTTCGATACCCTAAGCCATCCCAGCCAAGTGTTGCTTCCGCCAGCCCTGCCTTGTCTTGTACCGCTCCTTGATTTTAAA
Organism: Schistocerca piceifrons; assembly: GCF_021461385.2. Lineage (NCBI taxonomy): Eukaryota > Metazoa > Arthropoda > Insecta > Orthoptera > Acrididae > Schistocerca > Schistocerca piceifrons. Next base: position 140,281,270 of record NC_060144.1, read on the forward strand.
ATACTTCAATTCTTCAATTTGTAATTGTGCATTGCTGTAAATCTTGAAATCGTTTTTACCTTCTGTTCTAAAATTGTTAGACCCCAAGGTTTTTTCCAAATCTTTGTTGTTATCAGGGACGTGTAAACTTAAATGTATCGTCAAATGCTCAATTCGTAAAAATATGAATATTTTTACTTTCCTGTTTGAAAAGTTGCTAAATTGCTCTCGCCAAAAGCACCCTCAAATTATTTTAATGGTAATCCTGAAGTTGTAAAAATTTTTCTAAATAACGGCCGCCTTCCTTGTTTGAAGTTTACTGTGTAATGAGTGATCTTCAAATTGTTATGGTATGTTCTATCTGTAATTGTAATGAAGGCAAGTATGCTTTGTTAGAATCTTAGGGACGCCTAAAGGGCTTTCGAGCTGTATTCTTATGAATGCTAAACTTGTTATTCTAAAGAGGTATATATTGTCCTAAAAGAATATATTGTAAGTTTGGTCCTTTTGGTTCGCCGTCCTAAAATCTAGTTGACAGTTATTATTGCCTTATATGTTATTGATGTTTTTAAGTGCATCTTGTTAAATAAAGTATTACCAACTATTGTGAAGGGAAAAATGGCCTTCCGTAAACTCAGCCTGCACCTTCCTCCCGCCCGTTAAGTTGTTATCATATCCTGCGGTGTCCACTGAGATTTCAGCTGGGGTACATATGAATGGGTTAAAATGTGCTTGGTTCACAATACAACGAAACTCTTAATGTAATTGTTGAATATTTCTACTAGCAATGTCGAGGGTTCTTTGAGCTCACGTAACCTGACAAATGCCGCCTTGCATCGTCAGAAAAAGGTATTTCCTGACCGATGTCTCCGTAATGCACCGACTGAAATAGCGAGCAGCTACGGTACTGACGTCGAGAAATGTATCTCGATTTGTTAGCGGATCAGTACAGATACTTTGTAACGCCCTAAGCTTCAAGGGGAAGATCTGATCTGTGAAATAGTTTGGACGGAATTTATTAGCAAACAGGAAAAAAAGATGTTCTTCAAGAAATCTGACCATAAGTGGAACCAAATATTAGAACCAGTTTAGAATTAAGTACTCAATAATTGAGCAAAATTACTTCATGCCTAAGTATATGGAAGTGGTGCTTTAATTCTTGTCTTTCTTAATGCTAAAACCATTTTAATAATCGCCGTAGCCTGTCAAATTCGTTATATAAGATGATCTTTATTGCATCGTGTATCATTTTACATTACTGGTCAGTTCTGATCTATGGCCATTTACAAATGCCTGCAATAGCGATACCTACAAAGAAAACGGATAAAACACTTTTTGTCATCGTTATACTTTTCGTGTTATACCTGTAGTTTAAGTGCAGCTACTCATTAAATCCATAGTGGGCTGTAATCAGCGTATGGCTGCGAAACTTGGCAGTTATTCTAGTGCGTTAATGCGGAACCGATTTACGCTGAAAAATAAATAGTTCCAGTTTCGGCCACAACTGGCACATCTGGCGCTTTGAAAGCAAGAAAGATGTATAGAAATGACTTCATATGTAATGAATTATGAACGGGAGGTGGGCAGAAAAGGTCAAACAAGTGAGAAGGCCATAATGTTGACTATATTATTAACCGCAGCTTACGCAGTTTGTTCAATATGACAGCGCGAAGACGTCGACAAGATACGGAATCCGTCAAACGACATGATCAACAGTTGCTCGCAGTAGTTCCGCTGAAGTCTGAGCAACGTATTCCCGTTTACTGGCCTTCAGATTAGGTAGAGACCGATCATGTCCATGGTTAACGCGTTCTTTTAGATAACACCAGAGCCAAAAGCCGCATGGATTCAGATCAAATGATCTTGCGGGCCATGCATCTGAGAAAGCTCTGGAGATAACACTTTCGACGTAGGTTGCATTAAGCAGATCTTTCACTGGGCAAGCGACATGGCGAGTTGCGCCATTTTGCATGAAGACAGTGGCTATACGAAGACAGTACCTTGTTCTCGAAAGAACAGTTAATGTTGATGACCGTACAGCTTTTCCCTGGAATAAATGATGACTAACTGAAAACCTCAGCAGCCCACAGGTGTTGTTGATATACCTCGATGTGGACAGCTGAAAATGTGTCCCCCGACCGGGACTCGAGCCCATGATCTCCTGCTTACATGGCAGACGCTCTATCCATCTGAGCCACCGAGCACACAGATTAATAGCGCGACTGCAAGGACTTATCCCTTGCACGCTTCCCGTGAGACTCACATTCCCAACTGTCCACAATTCCACATATGTATTGTACCTTATAGACATTTGCCCACCCACTCATTACTCGCGCACGCTTTGGCGATTCCCGTAAGAGTTTGGACAACCTGTGCGCATTCGCACAGACGAAGGTCAATGGCTGGGTAGCCTTTAACTATACATACGAAGACAGTAACTTGTTCCCGAAAGAACAGTTAAGTTGATGATCGTGCAGCTTTTCCCTGTAATAAACGATGACTAACTGAAAACCTCAGCTGCCGACAGGTGTTGTTGATATTCCTCAATGTGGACAGCTGCCGGCAGCTGAGGTTTTCAGTTAGTCATCATTTATTCCAGGGTCATCAACAGTAACTGTTCTTTCGAGAACGGACAAAGAATAAAGGAGCTTGCGAATCCACATCACACAGTCGCATAAGGCGAGTTCCGTGGGTCTTCCTGCACAACACGTGGGTTAACAATACCCCAGATTAGCCTGTTCAATCTAGTCAATGCGCCCTGTAGTATAAAATGTGCTTCGTGACTCCATAGAATATTGGCTGGCCACATGTCATTTTTTTTTGATAGTACCAGTAAACGAAGAGCAAGTTCAGAACGTTGCTCCGGATTATGAGCTTTCGGTTGCTGCATCGACTGGATCTTGTAGTAGTACCAGTGTAAAATACACCACAAAGTTTCAGTATTGTCGTCCATGGGGTGAACAATTCTAAAGACACAGTCAGAGCACTAGCACTATCCGGGGTACGTGCTGCATGGTCAGTGACAGCAACATGGTCAATAATTTACACCGGGATAGGACATCCTCCTTCTCCAGGTGTCACACCAAGCTCACAGTTGTTTTGGATTTCATCATCATCTTCTTTAAACTGTTTAATTACACCTGGCATCTCCTCAGACTTTTCAGTCAGTGATTACTCTCTCAATCCAGGACTGTAACTGCTGCTGTTCACGTAAAACGTACTGTGTACTCATGTTACGGCTTGTCAAATGACAGCGTGAATGTCATAGCGTCATGGAAACAGTGTACACCCCAGATTTGCAACTGGAGTCTAAAACTGGAGCTAATTACTTTTCATGCGTAAATCGGCTCCGCTTTAAGGAATTAGCACATCTACTAAGTTTCCCTGCCGTACAGTTATTACTGCCCACAATGGACTTCTGTAACTACACTTCAAGTAAAACCACCCGTTAGTTGTCTGTTACACTGTTTACAGCTACATATTTATGAAGTATTTCTTTCTGCTTTAGAACAGAGACTTATTGCCATACACACACACAGTGGTTTTCTTTATTGTCATTTTATTGCGGGAGCGTGCTGGGACTAGCGACGTTGCCGATCTTTAGCCTACAGTGCGTGAAACGCGAAGCTGGTATATAGCCGAGAAAATGTTGATATTATTAAAACAGAACGTCAACAGATGCGATGAAATCGAGATGGTATGGCGAACTGTTCGCAGGCGAAGAGATTAAAAAGATGATGCTGACGTTGTACCTGAGAAGATATAACAGTGGATAGCGGATGACAAAAAGGAGCTGATGCTGGAGCTATAGAGAAGAAAAGAATGTTATTAGGTGTGGTTAGGGAGCGATCTAGCTATGCTGTTACTTGAAGATAGGTGCTCTGGAATCTGACATGCTGCACAAGGTTAGGTAGGAGAGATGATATTTACATGGGAAAACAGGGAATGGTTCTGAGAATACTGAAATAGAACACCTAACGGGCAGCCATTTGGCTTTATGGAATATATGTGAATGGTCGAATCTATGGGTATTATGAATGACAATGGTAATGAAATGGAATATATCTTCAACGTTTGGCACAGGACGTAGGGAGAGTTGCATGGTTGAAGTGGTGTGTTAATAGGGAGGTTTGGGACGGTCAGTGTGTAACTGAGAAGGGAATAACCTTAAGCCTGTAGGAGCAGCTTGGATGAGACGGGATGCAGTAGTTACAGAGGAAAGGGGACTGAGTATTACACAGTACTGATATGGGCGGTTTTTTTTTTTTTTTTTGCAGTGGAAGCAGGCAGGTGAATTTCTGCAGTCTGGAATTGAATGGTATGGTAGAGGAGGCATTTGTGGCAACGATAGGTTTGGGATCGGGAAGGCTCTACTTTGTGTTTAAGGTGTTACGTGTAGGCTACATCCTAAAGGATGTGGTCTGTAGTAGATGGGTCTTCAGAGAAGAGACGGATGAGGAATGTGAGAGCAGAGTGGTGGTAAATTTGCAACGCTATTCGTATTTGGGTGTATATACCTTCTGATCGACTTCTTCGTTGCTCCCTACTCCCCTTCTGTGATCTTGGCATCAACACCCTTGACTAAAAAGTTCTCATTTCACTTGCAGCTTCAAATTTGGATAAAATCCCGAGTTTTCGATTACGTCCGTCATCTTTGTCAGGCGTAAAACTGACTGTCGTGGACCAGTTTCTTTTCCCTTATTGTTATTTCACTCCCGAAAATGGGGCGGGTTGGCAGCAGCACAATACGCCGCTCTTCAGCCAAGAGAGCTACAGGAAAAAACATAGTCAAATGACAAAATAACACATAACATAGGATGGTATAAAGTGATGAATAAACAAGAACAAAAATAGATGAGTATAAACGGTAGATTTAAAAACAACACAGACGAGAGCCACACACACATACAGAGAAATAACACTGTGAACCGACACGAAAACAAAGAAACACCTCAGTGGGAACACAAATGAATGATGCTAGCAACACTACTGGTGCTGGTGGAACATAGCACTGCACACAGCACAGGACTAACATCGACACCACAATGAAACCATTAAAATCACTGCACCGAACGGGACTTACCACCGGGTGAAGGGAGGAGGGAGGAAGAAAATTGGGGGAGAGACAGTAGGGGGAAACCAGGAGGGGGTAGTAGGGGTCAGTGGAGGGGAGAAAGAAAGGAGCTGGAATCCCAGGGGGTGGGGGGAGAAAAGGAAAAAGAAGGTGTTCAGCAGGGGAAAAGGGCGAAGAAGGGGCAGGGGAGAGGGAGGGAGAGAGGGAACCTTGAGAAGAGGGTGGGAAGAAGGAGGGATTAGATCAGGTAGGAGGGACAGATGGAAGGCACAAGGACATCATCCAGGAGGGGGAGTTGGCAGAAGCCACCTTGGGCGAGGGTATGGAGCATGTGGAGATGGAGACCAGATGGGACACTGTGGTACAGGTGCAGCAGTGGGCTAGGGTGGGAGAGGATGGGAGAAACCAAAGGATGGGGGATCCAGTTTGCAGGAGACATATAGGATCCGTATTTGTCCTAGGAACAGGAGGAGATGGGGGAAGGGAATCAGATCATAAAGGATCCATGTGGGGGAGGGGGGTGGGAGGCTGATGTGATAAGTGAGGCAGAGTGAACGGTTCTCAATGATTTTGAGGGATTTGTAGTAGTTGGGAGGGGGGGAGGCAGAGATCAAAGTGGGGTGGGCATAACATAGGATGGGGCGGATGAGGGATTTTCAGGTATGTGAGTTATTGAAAGGGTCTAATCCCGATGTTCGACCAGAGAGGAGTTGTGTGCCTTGGCTTGGACTGTATGGAGATGGGGGGTCCTGGACAGGCGGTGGTAGAGGGTGATGCCAAGGCACTTGAGGTTGGGAGTGAGGGCAATGGGGCGTCCATAGATGGTAAGGTAGAAATCTAGGAGGTGGAAGGAGGGGGTTGTGCGGCCTACAATGTTTGCCTGGGTCTTGGAGGGATTGATCTTAAGGAGCCATTGGTTGCACCATGTGGTCAACAGATCAAGGTGGGAGTGGAGGAGTCACTGGGAACGTTGGTGGGAGGGGGCAAGAGCATGGAATGCAGTGTCATCGGCATATGCAGGAGATGGATGGATGGTGGGGCTGCGGCATGTCCGCCGTGTATAAGAGGTAGAGGAGAGGGGAAAGGACAGAGCCTTGGTGCACACTTGCGGAGGGGTAGAATGTGTAAGGGAGTTGTGGATGGTAACATAGGAGGGGCGGTGAGAGAGGAAGGAGGCTATCAGGCAAAGATAGTTGATGGTGAGGTCATAAGTCTGGAGTTTGAAGAGGAGGCTAGGATGCCATCCACGGTTGTAGGAGCGTTCAACGTCAAGGGACACAAAGATGGCGGAGTGACAAGAGATGGGAATGAAGGTGAGTGGAAAGGAGGTGTGTCAGGTGGAGGAGAAGATCATCAGTAGAGAAGGAAGGTCGGAAGCCACATTGGGTCAGGGGAAGGAGGTGGTGCTGGTGGAGGTGGTAGTGAATGTGGCGGGTAAAGATGGACTCCAGAACCTTGCTGAAGACCGACGTGAGACTGATAGGGCGAAAGGAGGAGGTGTTGGAAGGGTGTTTGGCAGGTTTGGGAAACATTAGGATCTGGGAATTCTTCCACAGGTTGGGGTAGAAGCTGGTGGAGGGGATACAATTATAGAGAGTGGCTAGGACCGTAAGGAAGGAGAGGGGGGGCTTCTTTGATCGTCACTGGGAGCCGTGTTGCGTTTGGTGCATAGCGTGGGGACAATGTCTTGTGTGACGATGGGGTATTGAGATCGGATGGTGGTGTGGGCCCCAAGTACTGGAAGCTAGGAGCAAGTGGGAGGAGAGATGTGTCATTGCAGTCCGGGATGTCAGGGTGTGGGAGTAATCAAATCGGGGATCGTTAGGGACGGAAAGGACGTCAGACAGGTGGGAGGCAAAATGATTGCCCTTATTGGTATTGTCTGGGAAAGGGTGGTCATCGTGTAGAAGAGGATAGTGGGGAGAAAGTTTCGCGCCAGTGAGGCTGTGGAAGGCTGACCAAGTCTGTCGCCAAGCCCGGCGCTTTTTGGCCGCGAGCAAGCTACTAATATGGTGGCGTCATCATTTGCTTTGTCGGAGAAGTTGATAACAGTGCGATGTTCGTCGCTGTACCCAGAAATTCCTTTTCCCCAGTTAAAAGAGGATGTTTTAATCACCATCAATTAATTAAAAATCGATAAAAGTGTGTCAGTAAGTTCCAGAATAAACTTGATTGTATCCGGTTCCACATCTGTGAAGTGCAAATGAAACACATACAAGGGGTTTCTTTTAACTTGAGACTTGTTAAATGTCTAGAGAACAACACATCGTACGAAGAACTTGGTCTACATGTAAAATTAATATCAATAATAAGGACAGCTCTTTGTGCTGCAACTCGCCACCTCGTAACCTCCTGTCCAGAGTGGGCGTGGTCAAATTAGTATTTTCTTATGGGAAACCCCCTTTTTATTGCGGATTCGGATGCTACACCAAAAAATACGTACGGTTTACTCAAATTATTGTTTTCCATTCGTGGTGCATGACGTTGTAATCGACAATCAACAAGTGTGCCGGTTGTAGCAGTAAATGACCGAAATTTATAGCGAAGAGAATGTGCAGGGCGTATTAATCAATCCATAAAAGTACAGGAAATCAGCCAGAGACTGATTTACTTTCCGCTGCTAATATTCCGTCTGTAAATCGTTCAGCCATCTTCAGAGCGAGCCGTTAAGACTGAGCATAAAATGTTCCCGTCTACCTTATACAAGATAGTTGATATGTACCTCTGTTGTTACAGAAGATGATTACATAAGAATTGTAGGACATAAACAGAAATGACACGTCTAAGTGGACTTCTGATTCGTAATAAGCGTCATGGCGTTTGCAGAACCTACCACTAGGAGCCAGGCGAGTCACATCATGTAGAGACAACTTTTTAACAAAAATAGATTTTTAATACAACAAACTCTGTAAAATCAGTTTAATAAGTATAAAATAATTTCTTCTAGCACAATACAGATCCCTAACCCAATACAAACAGTGGTGCATATTTGTGCTTGTAAATTTTTAATAGCTGTATCTATTCTTCCATCTTCCCTAACATATTCTCTCCAGTACATTACTGATGCATGGGCAGTTCCCCCTTCTAATTATTATCCGTCACATGTGCTCCATGTTTTCCGTTGCAAACCTTGCAGATATTGTCACTGGTGTAAAAAAAAGAAGGTTCCTGACTTATTTTATAGTTTTTAGTCTGATTTCAAAATCTGTTACATCAAAAATTTATATTCATTTAAATAATTGTTTTCTGGCATTTAGTTATGTTTGTGGGAAATGCCACAGTAGATTTTGAACGTATACTGCTGGTAAACCAAAACTTGTACACCTGGAAAGACGACGTAGATTCTGATTCGATGACGGCGTATGCCATATGCGACATAGTAGATGCATTAATACTGGTTTCGGTTTCGTCCGCCAGCTGATGGCGTAGTGACATAGCTATCAGAGCACCATCTATCCTTTGATAGGTAATGTTGATAGCCAGAAGGATCATTTTTGTGCAGACGTCTGAAGCAAGCAGGTAACCATGCTACGGTGACACATTCGTGCCTCGACAGCCAAATAAGCGAGTTTGTAGGCAGTCAAATTGTGGCCTTCCGGGTGTCGGGACAGCCCTTGCGGACAATTTACACTCAAATTGGACTTGCTGTGTCACTTGTGCAACGATGCTGGTATCACTGGTCACGTGATCATTCTCACAACCGTAGACGAGGTTCTCGACGTCTACGCAGCGCAAACCCAACAGGGTCATCGTATTGTAAGCGTAACAGCACAAATAAGAAGGCATGTGAGCCCAGATGTGTCAACACGAACTTCTGCGAATCGGTTGTTAGGAGTGGGACTAAGAGCACGCACACCTCTGGCCCGTCTTCCGCTCACGCCACAGCACCGGCATGTACGGTTCGACTGTGCATCAGAGGACCAGTTGGAAGATGCAGTGGTGCGCCTGGTCTTCAGCAATGAAAGCAGATTCTGCCTACATGCAAGTGACGTAGTCCTGGTGAGCGCTGTCTCGTAGACTGCATCCGTCACATTGGCTCCACTCCAGGCCATACAATCTGGAATGTGGTAAGCTACGATTCTCGTCTACATTTTCTGTTTCTGGAGGGGACGCTATCCAGCGCTCGATGCGTGCAGAATGCTGTTGTACCCATTCTTTTGCCGTTATTGCAACAGGTAAGTGATGTGTTACCCGAACACGATAATGCTGCCCGCACGCTGCCCATGAAACTCAACGTGCTCTGCAAGACGCGCAGCAATTTTCCTGGCCTGCACGATCTCCGAACTTGTCTCTAATTGTGCATGTGGAACAAGAATGATGGAACAAGAAGTGACTCGTCTGACTCATCGGCCAACAACTCTTACAGAAGTATGTAAACAAGTGGAGAGCCGGCCGCCGTGGTCTCGCGGTTCTAGGCGCGCAGTCCGGAACCGCGCGACTGCTACGGTCGCAGGTTCGAATCCTGCCTCGGGCATGGATGTGTGTGATGTCCTTAGGTTAGTTAGGTTTAAGTAGTTCTAAGTTCTAGGGGACTGATGTCCACAGCTGTGCTCAGAGACATTTGAACCATTTTTGAACAAGTGGAGAAGGCGTGGCATAACGTATCACAAGACAGTATTCGCCATTAGTAAGATCGACTGTATGTCAGAATCAGCGCCTTCATTGCCACCTGTGGCGGCTACACTACTTACTAATAATGTTTCAGCATGGATCGATACCTCGTATCTCATAAATACGTGGGATAATGATTTGTAAGAGTAAGTATTTCGTATACCCCATATGCACTGTTACAACAATAAATCTTGAGTGAACTGGAAACATCTTAAAGGGGTGCTAATTTTTTTTTCCAGCAGTGTATATAATTACTTAAAAATAATATGATCTCACTCAAATGTTTAAAGTCCTTTGAGAAATTTCACACACACACAAGACTAAACTAGCCTTTCACCCATGACTTCGATAGAGCATGTTACACATATCTCACATACTTTGCACATATCTCCTCCTTCTATCTGTCTGTTTATCTCCTCTTCCCCCTCTCTCTCCTGAGCCATGTCCACCCATTCATATACCAACTGGAATTCATTCCGATACCACCACATGACACGCAGGCCCTGCACGGCAGCCGAGATGTGACGCATTACCAACCGGGTCAATTCTATCCCTACCGAACAGACCGACCTGCAGTCGAGTTGGTATTGCACTCTCATCCATTTCAAGTCCCTAGTTCATCAGAAGTTAGTTAAAATTAACCGAAAAATTTGAACCGAACAGACAAACCTGAAAGCGATATAATACAAATGTTTTAAAATCATCTGCTCCATTAGGTCAGAGTTAGTTACGTCTGTAGATGGACAACCCAATGAATACTTTCGAAAGTGGGCCTTTGATGCATCTTCCCAAGCATGTTGCGTCAGCAGCTTTGAAGCTTCATAAACTGTTCTCATGCTGAGGACTGTAATTTGAGTTAAAATCTGCAATGATGCTCTGCCCTCTGATATGTGTCTATTTTCTACACGTATTACAGTTTTCAGGCAGACTTCTTCTAAAATCATTGAGCTGCTTGAGGACCGGTTGTGAAAGTGTAGGGGAAAATCATAGTGATGAAATACCACGTGAACGGTAAAGATGTTCAGTCGAGATGTGAAGGGTGTTGTAACACAAATTCTGGTCGACAGAGGTACGGTATCACTGTCTTTGAGATCTAAGTAATAACAGAACAGGGTTCCACATTTTATAAAAGCTGAAACCCTTGTAAGATTACTTAAATCACTGCAATCGAAAGTGTTTCAGCGGCATTCCTGAAAACCGATTCCCAGAAGGATGATGCAGATGATAAATTCCAGTCATTCTCGAAGTCTGTAGTGTGTGCTGCCTGGGTACTGTGCTCAGCCATGAGAGATTTATCAGACTATAGTGGGAAGGTATAGTGTCGAGGCTGGATGCAACATTCTCTGAGCTGTACGTCATGTCCGTACACGACAATCCACAGTGACAGGGAAATCTCACACAAGCCTCATATGCATAGAATCAAGTAATCCTTTACATTGACAATAAGTGTGACTATCTCAGGTGCTTGTAGAAAATGACTCTCGGAGAGTACGGCCTATTTTAAAAGAGGGACGCCGCATGAACCGTAGGACCTTTCTCCTTCAGTTTCTTGAGGTGGGACTTCCACCTTCGGTATGAATTTGTAAAGCGTTGCACACCTTCCATGGTGGAGAGCTATCATCTTTAAAAGCTATTTTGAGGTGTTCAAATTTTACTTGCAGATGTTTCTCGGTAGCAGTTTTATGTTTCAACGAAATTTACTTATTGTGTTTGTACATTGTTACAGGAAAAATAAATAATTATATTTATCGGTGATTCAGGCGTACATTTGGGGAAATACTGGCTGCAAAATTTTACACTGCTGCTGTCTCTGACAGTCATAGTTGCTCAAATCCAACCGGATGTCGCGTTTCAGTGTGTTTGGTTGACAGACATGGATACTTCATTCCATGGAGTTTGAACTATTTGCCAGAGTTCATGAGTTATAGTGGCAAGCAAGTGGTTGTGTAGCAGTCTGTTAGTAACCCGTGACCAGGTATTTTCTCAAGATGAGAGATCTGGAGAACGAGCTAGCGAGGGCAACAGTCAAACTTCTTCTGTATCGCGTAAATCAGGACGACACGGAGTACTTGAGGTCTTGCATTATCGTGTTGAAAGATAACGTCGCAGAGATAAGGTACCAACATCGGTCTTAGCTCGTCAGAAACGTAATAATCACCAGTTAAGCAAACCAGAGGTGAACGTTTTGTGTAACAATGGAACCCCGTCTTGTGAAATATGAAGTTGGTATAATGACGAATGCAGTCTAGCAACGTTGATTCTCCTCGGATATGATCCAAATGAACGCAGAAACTAGGATTCTGCTCGTCGTTCTCTGTTGCCATGTAAAGGAAAACCGCAACTATGTGTGGTGCAACTTCTATTGTTGCATTGTTGATGTGGGTAGTTGTCTTGCTGCAAAGAGCTATTTTCTGACTCAAAAGTACACTATGTGATCAAAAGTACCCGGACACCTGGCTGAAAATGACAAGTTCGTGGCACCCTCCACGGGAACGCTGGAATTCAGTGTGGTGTTGGCCCACCCTTAGCCTTGATGACAGCTCCCACTCTCGCAGGCATACCTTCAATCAGATGCTGTAATTTTTTTGGGGGATTGGCAGCCCATTATTCACGGAGTGCTGCATGACGACAGTTATGTCGGTCAGTGAGGCCTGGCACGAAGTCGGCCTTGCAAAACACCCCAAAGATGTTCTACCAAGCGAGGTCGCGCAGTGACTAGCACAATGGACTCACATTCGGGAGAAGGACAGTTCACTCCCGCGTTCGGCTATCATGATTTAGGTTTCCCGTGATTTACCTAAACCACTCCAGGCAAATGCCGGGATGGTTCCTTTGAAAGGGCACGGCCAACTTCCTTCCTTGTCCTTCCTACCCCGATGAGACCGATGACCTTGCTGTCTGGTTTCTCCCCGAGACAACCCAACCCAACCAAAGGTGTTCTATAGGATTCAAGTAGGACTCTGTGCAGGCCAGTCTATTACAGGGATGTGATTGCCGTGTTACCATTCCGACTCAGGTCGTGCATTACGAACAGGTGCTCAATCGTGTTGAAAGATGCAGTCGCAATTTCCAAATTTCTCTTCAACAGTGGGAAGCAATAAGCCACTTAAAACATTAATGTAGGCCTGTGCTGTGGTAGTGGCACGCAAAACAACAAGGAGTGCCCGCCCCCTCCATGAAAAACAAGACCACACCATAACACCACCGCCTCCGAATTCTACTGTTGGCACTACTCATGCTGCAAAATGACATTCACTGGGAAATTGCCGTACCCACACCCTGCAATCGGATCGCCAGATTGTGTACTGTGACTCGTCACACCACAGAACGTTTTTCCACTGTTCAATCGTCCAATGATTACGCTTCCTACACCAATCGAGGTGTCGTTTGGCATTTACCAGCGTGATGTGTGGTTTATGAGTTACAGCTCGACCATGGAATCCCAGTTCTCTCACCTCCCGCCTAACTTTCATAGTTCTTTGAGTGGATCCTGATGCAGTTCTTAATTCCTGTGTGATGATCTGGATAGATGTCTGCCTATTACACAATACGACCCTCTTCAACTGTTGGCGGTCTATTCAGGTAACAGACGAGGTTGCCTTGTACGCTGTTGTGCTGTACGTGTCCCCTCACGTTTCCACTTCACTATTACATTGGAGATAGTGGACGTAGAGGTATTTAGGAGTGCAGAAATCTCGCGTACAACCGTATGACACAAGTGACACCCAATCACCTGACCACGTTCGACGTCCGTTAGTTCCGCGGAGCGTCCCATTCTGCTCTCTCACGATGTCTAATGACTACTGAGGTCGCTAATATGGAGTACCTGGCAGTAGGTGGCAGCAAAAAGCACCTAATATGAAAAACGTATGTTTTTCGGGGTGTCTGGATACTTTTGATCACATAGTGTATGTGATATGACTGATACACGCCTTCATTGGCTAAGGATTTCCAAGAAAGACTGCACCTCAGGGTTTTCTCTTCAGCAACATTCATCGAAAATATAAACGTGTTTTTATTACATAAACAACGAGTGTCAGGAATTAACAATAGTGACTGATTAATAAGAAAACTGAAAGGGCTAAGTCAAATTGTCAACTGACCCAGATCTAACAACAAGGAAAAATTTCAAGCTACACAGTGTTGTTCTACAAAACTAATTACAAGCAAGATAAATAACCTTCCAATTATGGCACAACATACGTCCAAAGAAGTTAAAACCAATAAACAGTATAATAATGAAAATATTGCCTTTATCATGGCACTTTTTCGAAAAGGATTTATTTTCACAATGTCTTAAGAATTGAGTATATATTGAGGACATAAATGACCCTCCAAAGACACAAAACAAGTAAGTAATTAGGGACAATCCAAAGATGCCCTAATAATAATTAACTGCCACAAACCTTACAACAAGGAAGAAATTTTGAAAAACAGTATTAAAATTTTACTTTCAAAGAGTTTGACCAGTCGAACAATTTATTTCGCTGGTACGCTATAACAGGAGACGCGTCATAATCTGACAAGTTAGCAAGTGCAGCTATTGCATCAAATCTCAAAGTCACGGAGCCAAAAGTGTACACAGTAATTTTTGTCAGTAAACTTAAAGTGGCTACGGAAATCGCACATTCAGATAAGCTCTATTTACAGACTGTGAACACCTCGCCGCTGTTAGACACAGCATTCAGAATTTCAGATGTATATGTTGCCTTCGTGGAAACCAGGAAACCGGTGCGGTGAAACGGACCAAATGCTTAGAGGAGACCCGCGCCTTCTCCGACGACTGGAAGTGCTCAGCCGAACTTAAATAAGAAATATGACGGAGCACCTGAGAAACAGAAAAACTTATTAGTTAAGATACAAATACGAGAACTTCACATGAGAAAGCGAAAAAACAAGGTACTGAAGAACAGCCTGAGTACAATAACGTTAAGCAAAGCTTCGTGCTTAATATTTACGTTTAAGACAGACATCGTCGTGAATTATCAGCCGAAATACAAGGATGATTACACTGAAGTTAACTTTGTAGCAAGTGCCGACTAACAACTATAAATAGACAAGACCCTTTAAAAAATTTTCATCCTAGGCGACACAACAAATATAAATAAACACAACAGGTATTATATTGCAATAAATATATTAATACAGCTCCATTAAATGGAATACTACAAAAAACTCAGGGCCACGAGGGGCATCCTCCGCTGATTAGCATTCAGTAAAATGTAGAAATCGGCAGAAGTGAAAAACTCTACCAGCTTACAGTTTGCGTCTCTCGCGCCAGCAAGCACACAGGTAAATAACACACTCTGGACATCAAGCAGCACAGCCGCACGGTGACGTAGGACACACCTTACACTTAGGCTCCGTGGACAACACTAAAACATACTAAAATAATCAGTTCCTTACGAAAGCAAAGCGCTCTCAGGATTAAGCAGCTTGTCGTCTAGTGGCGACCGGCATGTGTGGCCGAGCGGTTCTAGGCGCTTCAGTCTGGAACCGCGCGGCAGCAGGTTCGAATCCTGCCTCGGGCATGGATGCGTGTGATAGTTAGGTTTAAGTAGTTCTAAATTCTAGGGGACTGATGACCTCAGATATTAAGTCCCATAGTGCTCAGAGCCATTTGAACCATTTTTGGTCTAGTGGCTAGCGTTGTTGCCTCTGGATCACAAGGTCAAATCAAATGGCTCCAAGCACTAAGGGACTTAACATCTGATGTGATCAGTCCCCGAGACTTGGAACTACTTAAACATAACTAACCTAAGGACATCACACACATCCATGCCCGGGGCAGGATTCTAACCTGCAGCCGTAGCAGCAGCGCCGTTCCGGACTGTAGCGCCTAGAACCGTTCGGTCACAGCGGCCGGCTCATAGGCTCCGGGATTCGATTTCCGACCAGGTCGAGGATTTTCTCCACCCGGGGACTCATCACTTCATCTTCATTCGGGAAAATGACGGAACTCTACTGTAAAAAGATTTGGAATTTGTACGAGCGCAGATAACCGTGCCGTTGAGCGCCCTACAAAGATTAAATTAATTTGCCCACACGTAATCTTAAGAACAATAGCACTTCATTTCGGCGAGACAGCAAGGCTCCAATCGTGATAGATAAGCTATCTTTCTATCACACCACGAAGAAGTGAAAGGTCAGGGCAAGGCGACAGAAAACACGGATTCAGAGAGCAAAGACATGTAATACCTTAGCTTCAAAAATAATAATCTTCATTCCTTTCAAGTTCGGCCCGAGACACCAAGAGGGAAAGCCGAAGAAAATAAAATGTTGCATCCAACGCGACGTGTGACATATCCGTGGTCCAATTTAAGGATGATGGCATTGAACTACACGGGAGGCAACCGCGGAGCGGCACGCCCCAGCATTGGCCTTCAGAAAATCTCTCGCCAGACTCCTCCTACACTCCAGCTACCAAACCTAGCTTGCATCTCTCGAGCACCATCTCTCTCCACGAGCGTCGGGTCAAACCCTTCTCCGGCCATCCTGATTTAGGTTTCCCATGATTTCCCTAAATCACTTCAGGCAAATGCCTGAACGGGCATGGCAGATTTTCTTTCCTATCCTTCCCTAATCCGAGCTTGTGCTCGGTCTTTAATGACCTCCTTGTCGACGGGACGTTAAACACTAAACTCCTCCTCCCTCCGAGCGTCACCTGCATTCCTCGTATGTCGATCGACCAGAGATTCTGCTTTCGATGAAAGATTGTATGTAGGCTATTTAGGGTTTTATGTAGGTAACGCCACGCAGTGCTCTGTATGAAAATCGTTGACTGCGCTGTGTGCAGCCCGTGGCTGTTTGGACTCATTGTTGGAATATTTGCTTGTGTAGTGTTGGGCTGTTGGATGTGAATAGCGCGTAGCGTTGGGCAGTTGGAGGTGAGCCGCCAGCAGTGGTGGATGTGGAGAGAGAGATGCCAGAGTTTTGGGAGGATACTACAAGCGGACGATCTGGACGTGTGTCCGCCAGAAAAAGGAAATTTGTAAGGATGGTTGTCATGAATTGATAGATATACGATGACTTTTCAACATTATTAAGGTAAATAGATTGTTTGTTGACTATCAAAATCTTTCATTTGCTAACTATGCCTATCAGTAGTTAGTGCCTTCAGTAGTTAGACTCTTTTATTTAGCTGGCCGTTGCTCACTGTATTGCTGTAGTTCGGGTAACGAAGATTTTTGTGAGGTAAGTGATTCATGCAAGATATAGGTTACTGTTAGTCAAGGCCATTCTTTTGTAGGGGTTATTGAAAGTTAGATTGCGTTGCGCTAAAAATATTGTGTGTGTTTAGTGATGATCAGAATAAGTAAAGATAAAACTGTTTGAGTACGTTGAGTTTTGCTCAACTGTTTGAAAATCAAATAACGTAGAACTTTACCATCACAGTCATTCATAATATTTCTAAGGGGACGTTACAAGATCGACTCTAAAACACGCCGCCACGGCTGTGCTATTCCTCACGGCCGATTGACGATGTTTCTGTTTTATCAGGCGTTAGTCGCATGGGGCCGTTGGTGGTGACTATGATTCCCCAGAAACTATCGACTTCATGTTCCAGTAACAGAAGTGCGATCATCTCTACCCGGGGGCAAGGATTGGCCACTGCCCCTCTCCCCCCCCCCCCCCCCAGATCTCAAGGAAAGGAAAAAATGTATTGTAGTAAAGTGGTTTCGTTTTAAGAAAAATATGTAAAGGTCGGTATTACGCATGTTTCTAACAGTGTCATAACTCAAACTTTGTTTTGCTACTTGGAAGCCGCAATTCCTCTTCCAAAACATTAAAACATATCAAGTCCAGTCAACCCCCTGTCCCCTGTACAAGCTACCACACGGCCTTCTTTATCAAAACCAACGTCAGAATTAATAGTACGGATTGGGTAAACTGCGGTCTTGTCAGGCTCTTAAACGTCTCCACTTTTTACACGAGACGCCGCACTTTCTCTTAACTAAAGTTCAAATCGGATATCTGAGTGAGAAGTCCACTGCATACGGTTTGATTACTCACATAATACAGATGGCGGTACTGCTACGTCACTCGTACCGTTTC
Organism: Schistocerca piceifrons; assembly: GCF_021461385.2. Taxonomy (NCBI): domain Eukaryota; kingdom Metazoa; phylum Arthropoda; class Insecta; order Orthoptera; family Acrididae; genus Schistocerca; species Schistocerca piceifrons. The sequence goes on from NC_060144.1 coordinate 140,298,989, forward strand.
TCTCAAATGTGAATCATTGTCATATCTAGGCATGTAGCACTTTCACGCCAATCTGTCATTTGTTGCAAGCCGCATTTATAGTGTCGGAATAATAATGGACAATAGCGTAAGTCTGTTGAATTCTCCGCTCTTATCGTCAATCTAAGATGGACTGCAAACGCTCGATCTGCGTGTCAATTATTGCTTCAGACAGAAGGACATTTTTCCATAACAAGCAAAATTCTGAGGTAATAAAAGTTGATGTCATACATCATTCCGTTTCGGACAAAATAAACCTATTTGAAATGATCCTCGTCTTTCGAAAACGATCTCCTTACTTTTATTTCATTATCAGCTCTCATAATGTTACTCTCGTTGTTTCGTTTAGTTTCATATTTAGAAATTATGCCGAAGGTTACTGACATTTATTACATAACAGATTTTGTGCGATATAGTTCCACAAACTAATTGTGCTAATGATGGTACGAGAGCATTAGTCGCCTCCAATTTTTGACTGCTTCCTTAAAAAGCAGCTTGAAGCAATCGATGAATCTCAGTCGAAGTGTGTGGATAGTAAACATCGATATAGGTAACACATTTCATTTGAAAAGCAATGTTATAATTAATATTTATTAATTAAAACGTCGATAAAAATCCATCGATAACTTCCACGATAAACTTTATAAAATCTGGTTGCAGATTTGTTATCCACTAATGAAATATATATGTACCGAATTCTATACTTTAACAGTTTTGCAGAGCTTTTCGTTCTTGTATGTCTTTGGTCCTTTTATCTCCATGTCGGTTCACTTGAATCAATATATTATACGCAAGACCCACATGTGATGAGAGCCAACAAATTTCACTTTCTTCCTTGTTATCCCTTATTCCGCCTTACTATCTTTTTCACCTTTTGCCCATTATTCCATTTTTATTCTTTTTTCCCTGTATTCACTTTCTACTTTTCCTCTCCTTCTTCTTCTCATGCATGTGGTTACTCTTCTGCCACCAAGACTTTCTAAATACTACCCAACTAGACGTGGTGTGGGAGCATCCTATAAATACTGTATTATTCTCCGGCCTAACTGAAAAATACCCACATTTTAAAAATAAAATCTAAACTGCAACACAATGTAACACACTAATATAAAGAGCTGACGTTCACAGGTGAAACGGCTATTAGGTCCAAGAGAAAGGCAGTGATTTGTACAGTACTGTACATTATATTACAATATCTTTTAAGACATGCATGCACGTCTGAAGGACATTGTAAGGCAGTATACTGGCAATGTTATAAAACCAGACACTCTGTAACTCAATGACACTGTGCCTCCAAAGGATCAAATAATGATGGTAAGAAACAACTGTCTCTCAATATGAGATGAGAGAATTATAAAGTTCGAGCTTAAAGGATACGAATCTCATCAAATAGGGAAATTGGAGTCTGTCCGGGAGGCTTGTACACATAGCCGAAGTGGCTCCCTATGCAGGTTCAAGCAACCTGGTACCATGTTGCCAACCGGAAACACGCGACAAACCACAGGTTTCAAGCTATCGGACTGACGGAATCTCTCCTCTGCCTGCAGTGCCACCCACCTGCTGACGAACATCGTTTAACTTGTGGATCAGTGTTTGACGTAAAGATACTGATACAGAAGCTCCTCGCCTCCTACCTTGGCACCCCGCCTTGCACGATTGACCATCGACTCCTATTCCCGAATGATATTGAGCCGTGTATCGACTCGTGCTACACCTTGTGTTTAAATTGCATTGGTTTTGCTTTTCTTCCCCTCACATGTTTGTTTGATATGTTGTCGGTCATTAAGTGGCTGCTTGGTTGTCTTTTCCCTTTGCTATCGATATCTGTATTTTTGCTTCCGCGAAACTGCTATGGAGAAAGTGAGATCTTTGACCGGTGGTAACTTCGTTTGGTGGTGCGGAAGTAGGAGTCATGCGCCGAGAGAGTCTGGTGGCCACGGGAGGGCTCGTCAGCGGGGAACAGGAGTGGTCGGTTGTACCGAGTCGCTACGTATGTCGGTTGTGTGTAACGAGCGGGTGGAGTTGACGGAAGAGCTCCCCGCGGGTTGGTTGTACACAGAATCGCCCCACGAATAGTTGCTGTTCATTTCACCTTGGTGGGACGTTAACAAGCTTCTTTAAGTCCTCCGTTTCAACACCGGAGTTTAATAAGAAGACACCTAACATGAAGGAGCGGTCACTACCCGTCAACGTTGCAGAGAAGACGTGAACTCCGGTGACAGAGCGTGTTGTCGCGTGACCGTGGCGTGTTGAGTACACTGGCGATCGGATGTGTCGATCCTTGCCATCGGAGGTTGTGTACAGCCTGTTCGAGCATAATTGCAAGTCAAGTTAGTGGAAGGTTTAATCATTAAGTAATAAGTTTGCGTAACCAGTGTCTCTTCTGCCTTGTGGCCTCCGGCGACCGGGTTTCCTGTCCCCGGCACCGGTGTAATTGAAGACAGTGATCTTTCCTCCTCCACTCGTTACTGCCCGATGGGAGGTGTAGTTTTGGCAGTTTAATTGTTTCGTGTGTTATGAGTAAATTCATGTTTCTTGTTAGTTGATCATGTGGTCGCTCATTCAGGACTGTGTGGTACAATGTTTCCTTGCACGAGGTGAGCTCTAATTCTGTCAGCAAGCTAAGCCATCTTATTACAAGTTTTCGCTGGCTAAAAGTCGGTGCAGTGACCAGCCTGAGAGTGGCAATTGTGTTTACGGGCGGACTTAAATTGGTCAGTATTCTGCCTAGCCTGACCATCCCTGAGTGGGTGATTTGTCGCCGCCTTACACGGGTCCGTCATATCTGTTATATTCTAATGATATTCTAGGACATTTTTGTTTAAAAACTTTTTAAATTCCTCCATTCCTTTATTGGCAGTAATTGTGTGTTTGCTGAGACCTTTGATTTTTTTTTTAATGGCGGTATTGGTAGCTTCACTACCTCACCGTACTTTATTAACAAAGTTCTGTATTTACTTTAGTAGCCTGTTTACTAATGTTCTTTAAATTTTTTAAACTGTTGCATTGCTGTAAATTACTTGATTGCCGTTAGCGGCGTGTTTAAAAGGCTGTTTACTGCCTTACTGCTAGTTTCTATAAGATATGAATAAAACATTTGTGTGTGAAAATCTCAACTCGACAGTAAACCGCCGGCCACGGTGGTCGTGCGTTTCTAGCGCTGCAGTCCGGAACCGCGGGACTGCTACGGTCGCAGGTTCCAATCCTGCCTCGGGCATGGATGTGTGTGATGTCCTTAGGTTAGTTAGGTTTAAGTAGTTCTAAGTTCTAGGGGACTGATGACCTCAGAAGTTAAGTCGCATAGTGCTCAGAGACATTTGAACCATTTGAACCATGTGGTCGTTGGCTAAGCAATGTAACGATAGATATTTAATTTAATTATTTGCTCTTGGATGTAGACGGGTGAGTGAAGTAGATGTTATTTTATGTTATTTCAACTATTCGCAGTGTCTTCTCTACAATACAAAGAATTTGCTTTAAAATTATACTCCCAATTTTCGAGTTGAAGAAAAAAAACAACTTATGAAGGGGGCGGTTCACGGACGGGAAAGGGGAGGCATTGCAGCGAGACGTCGTTTTCCAGCCTCTGCCCATCCTGTCTCCTCCAGACTGAAGCTGATCTTTCTACTTCCTTAAGACAAACATAAAAAAGTGCTTAAGGCGACCGCTCGCAATAAGCAGGCAAGCGGAGATCGCGACCTAGTCGAGCACAAGTTTTCATGTGTCGTTACTAAAATGTACGAGGCGCATCCGGAAAACAAGTTTCCTGATGTTGTTTCCTTTACGGTAGGCGTATTTAGTCATGAAAATTTCACATGCGCAACAGATCTATGATGTGTAAATCAAATGCCGGCCGGACAGTTTCCGCCTGGTGCTAGTACAGCGGCAGTAGTGCGCCGAAATGGCGTCTCTCATTCGTTCTCCCTACGTTTGCGAGGTTCGGTCATTTATAAGGTATCTTAATACATAAAACGTAGCGTCCATCGAAATTCATCGTCAGGTCTGTCAGGTCTACGGTCAGAACATCATGAGCAAACAGCTGACGTCAATACGTATTCGCAGTTTGCCAATACATTTCGTAGTAGCAAACATTTTTACCTAATGGAGATCGCACTCATTAAGTTTGTGTTTTAGCACTTCCCATTATTCATTACGTTTTTAGACATCATTGTTAAATGACTTACTCATTTATAGTGCTTTCCCATCAGCTCTGTTAAGAAGAAAATTGGGCAGAGATATCGGTTTAGAATTATGTTTCACATGATACGTTTAGTAATGTTCGCGTGCCTGTTCTCCCTTATGCTGTCTTCCCAATGCCTGTTTCATACGTCATCCACGTCTATGTCCTACACAACTCTCTCACACGTCAATACAAAACAGATGGTTCAAATGGCTCTGAGCACTCTGGGACGTAGCGGTCGCGCGGTTGCGGACTGAAGCGCCTAGAACCGCTCGGCCACATACGAAATAGTTTCTTTCCGTTAAAAATCAAGAATACAAATTTGAGAATGCTTATCGGATATATTAATTACTTTATTTTTACTGTATCTTCGTGAGCAATTGCAGTTTTACTAAAAACACGATGAAATGCCAAAGGAACTGGTGTAGGCATGCGCATTCAAATACGGATATATGAAAACAGGCAGAATACGGCGCTGCCGTCGGCAACGCCTGTATCACACAGCAAGTGTCTGGCGCAGTTATTAGATCAGTTACTGCTGTTACAACGGCAGGTTATTAACATTTAAGTGAGTTTCTACGTGGTATTATAGTAGAACAATTTAGTATGAAATGAACGTACCTAACAGTTACAGAACTGTGATTGTCCTGACGCAATGAGTAAAAGTTAAATGCCCTCCAGTCTATAGTACTCTTAACATTTAACGTCAATGCTGCGACTGTATAGAACCATAATACAAGAGCAGGTCTAAATGTACATTATTTGGAATGACATCATTAGTAAAACTAAGCTGCGTTAGTGTCGGAACATTCTGTTATTCATCCAGCCAGTAAATGAGCAACATTATTCCTTTTTCTTTCGCTTATGAGAAGGAACTGAAAGGGAGTTTTTTCAGCCTTTGAGGGTATGGACGAGTTATTGAATTATTAACGATTACGCACCCTGTACTGAATAGTTTATTTTCTCGAAAGCGTTTTTCTTTTTGTAAAATACAAAGATGCTTTTACCGCTCCTCTAAAGAAACAAATTCCGCGTCCAATGAACCGCTGGTGCTGTTGTTGGCAAAATACGGCTGCCAAAAGATCCATAATTATCGCCTTAATGGCTGCCTCGCTTCCTTTTAAATTATAAACGGATGCCGCTACAGTCTTTTCTTTGCGCCTGAGAGCTTAGACCAAGTACTCAGATGTAATGCAGAATTTTTTCAGACTCTGTAGAAGGCTCAGTTCAGTGTACCAGTGATAAGTATAACAACTGGTCGCACACGGCACAGTAAGAGAGAAGAATTACGTTCCTGGTATTCGACGAAGTGGCCTGAGTGGTATATCTCATGGGAATAGAAGTCGTTAGGGTGTAACGGTTACTCCTCCTTAGAGCTGTCCATTGCAAGAATCAGTGTGAATATCCTATAAGATGCCGTGTACGTAGTTGCTGAAAATACCTATCACATCAGAATTTCCAACCAAAAGAAATGTAAGGTGTAATCCTTTACACACTAAAGTGGTTAGAGATGAAGTAAACATTTGGGCAGCAACAGTGAAGAAAATCTTCCCTTTGCCAATTTGAGGAACCATTCCATCCACAGTCTGAAGACGTTTAGTGAAATGACGCCAAATCTAATCCTAAGTGGCGGGATATGGGTTTTAATTCTAAATCTAGTTGATATGCTTTAGTTAAATAAGCAGTTAAAACCCTCGTATTACGAAATATTCGTTTTTGTTACTTTAGGTATAACAACGATATCTATAACATGAAATTAAAAGAAGAGAAATATCCACTTAAACACAGTTGAATATAAGTTCCAGGACACGTAGTACGAAAAGACGGAGACTTAAGGGACTTACTTACTAACTTACTTCCTACTTCGCGCTACAGATAAAAAAGGAAGACTGGGTCTAAAGTCCGGTGGACATCGAGGTCCTTAGAGACGGAGCACAAGCCCAAATTGTGCCAAGGAGACGGAAGGAAAGTGCACTTTCAAAGAAACCATCCCGGAATTTGCCAAGAGCGATTCAGGGCAATCACGGAGAACTTAAATCTGGATGGCCGGACGCGGATTTGAAATGTAGTCCTCCAGAAAGCGAGTCGCTGCAGTCCATGTAGGACCTTGGCTTCTCTGACGATCTGTCGCCCAGTCTTGACGAATCGTTACTCGTTTCTTCCATCAACTTCCTCTTGTCTCTCTCAAATTATCCTCCACATCATCCAGCCATCGTTTCCGTGGTCTCGCTTTGTAACTTCTGCCACCTAATCTTCCTCTGTAGAACTTCTTGACAGGTCTATCCTCTGAAAGACGCTCCACCAACCAAACCTCTTAAGCTGCTGCATTTGATTCCCGGAACTAGTTTAGCATAAAAGTAATAGTTCCTCCAATTCCTTTTTTTCCCGTATTCTCCATGTCCTGCCTCACTCATTGCTCCAGAAATCTTTTTCAATATTTTTCTCCCTCATTTTATCCGGAACACCTCTCCTCCCACTGTTATTGTCAATGTTTCTGATCCATATATTAACATAGTGTCGAATACAGCTAGCAGTTTCAAAAAGATGTAGGTTCAGTACCAATGTATCAATGTATAGGTTCAGTAGCTAAGCAGTGTCGAACAGACTTATATAGGACATGCTAGCGTGGACAGGTGCATCAAATCAGTCTTAGAACTGAGTAGTTCTTCCACCCGATGACCTTGTTGTGCTGACATTAAACCCTAATTTTCCTTTGTATTCTTTTATTCTATTCAATAATCACAATCCCATGCATGGTTTAAATTTGGTTTACAGCAGTACTGTGGTTTGCTTGTTTGTTGTTGCAGCTGTTTGCTTTATTGTTATTTGTCCGTTTTGCCACAAAGATCTGAAGATATCCATCATTGAACTGTGTTAGATTCCTGAGCTTATGATGTTGCGATTAGTGTTTGCAAATATAACTACTTTAATAACTATGTTTCACGCTGCCTCTGGTGTCAGTCGTTTGTCACCAGGAGAATGACAACTGATAACGTCACTAATGCCGATCTCACTATAAGGTAGCGTATTTACACTGCAGCGCCAAAGAAACTGGTATAGGTATGCCTATTCAAATACAGGGTGTGTGGCGCAGTTGTCAGATTGGTTACTGCTGCTACAATGGCAGGTTATCAAGATTTAATTGAGTTTCAACGTGGTGTTATAGACTGCGGACGAGCGATGGGACACAGCGTCTCCGGGACAGCGATGAAGAGGGGATTTTCCCGTACGACCATTTCACGAGTGTACCGTGAATATCAGGAATCCGGTAAAACATTATATCTCCGACATCGCTGCGGCCGGAAAATGATTATGCAAGAACGGGACCAAACACTACTGAAGACAATCGTTCAACGTGACGGAAGTGCTACCCGTCCGCAAATTGCAGCAGATTTCGATGCTGGGCCATCAGCATGTGTTAGCGAGCGAACCATTCAACGAAACATAATTGATAATGGCTTTTGGAGCTGTAGGCCCACTCATGTACCCTTGATAACTGCACGACACCTGGGCCCGCCAACACCGATATTGGATTGTTGATGACTGGAAACATGTTGCCTGATCGACGAGTTTCGTTTCTGGCTGTATCGAGTGGATGCACGTGTATGGGCATCCAGACAACCTCATGAATCCATGAACCCTGCATGTCAGCAGGGGATTGTGAAAACAGATGGAGGCTCTCTAATGGTGTGGGGTGTGTGCCGTTTGAGTGATGTGGGACCCCTGATACGACTCTGACAGGTGAGGTGACACGTATGTATGCATCCTGTCTGATCACCTGTATCCGTTCATGTCAATTGTGCATTCCGGCGGACCTGGGCAATTCCAGCAGGACAGTGCGACAACCCACACGTCCAGATTTGCTACAGAGTGGCTCCAGGAACGCTCTTCTGAGATTAAACACATCCGCTGGCCACCAAACTCTCCAGACATGTTCATTATTCAGCATATCTCGAATGCCTTGCAACGTGCTGTTCAGTAGAGATCTCCACCCCTTCGTACCCTTACGGATTCGTGGACAGTTCTGCAGCATTTATGGAGTCAGTTCCTTCTAGCACTACTTCATACTTTATTAGTCCATGCCACGTCGTGTTGCTGCAGTTCCGCCTGCTCGTGGGAGGGGTTAAGGGGGGGACAATATTAACCAGGTGTTTGGCACTTCAGTGTGATTTTTCTTAACGTCATTGGTTCTCTTCCTCTTGAATCGAAAATTACGTCACAACGATGTGCTTCACACAAATTTCATCTCATTGTGATGTTACCAGCTTTCTCACGATGTTACCACTTTTTCTCAGTCTCTTTCCCCCCCTCTTTTGTTTTACGTAACCACTTAGTAAGACATAGTAACTTTTTTGTGAGTCTTCTGAGGATGCTCTGCGTGCTGTATAGCCAGACGTACCTCAATCTTTTTTTTTTTTTTCTTATGTAACCACTTTTAGCTGCATTTGATATGAGGACACTCGCTTCTGCTTGCATTCGCAGGCTCACACACAAGCGTAGACATTTTCATCATACGCGTACAGACGCTCACTCACAGAAGAGATACATTATTTAAAAAACAGAAATGCTTTGTTAATGACTGTTTACTTAAAGTAAAAAGTATTTTCAAACGATGTTCAATATTTATGTCAGTATTTTACATATTAACTGGGACATCACATAATATTATCAAGTTACGTTCCTCCTCTGCGGTAACTACTTACTAGGAGGCATCACGATGTCAGCTACTTACAGGAAGCGCCATCATTTAAAAAGCAAGTCAGTTTTAGTAAATCAGAATAAAGCTCTCCTCATCAGAACCTCTTGCATCATTGAATGTGGCGGATGGATTCCTTCCGAAATTATAGGAATTAATACCAAAGCCATGCCGGTTATCTCGAACGACCTTGAGTAACTTTATGAATTGTGCAACTGGAAAATGGTTTGAGGGCACTAGGGCACACATTGGAAAAGTGAGGGGCGTGGCAGAACCGCCACTGTACTACCGATCGTTAGGAGGAAGCCTCCGAGTTTCTATCGTGTATGCAATCATGATAGTGCTGTGAAACCTGTACAGCTTATTACGGCTCGAATAAAAAGGGATTAGAAGCTTAACATTAATTCACTCAAATTTACAGTTGTGTGTCCTCTCGTCAGCCTCGGCTGACACCACATGCCAGTGGCTTGTTGAAATTCCGCTGCCTTCTGTTTCCCAGTCGACGGGCAAGGCTGCTGCTCCAGCATTTCCCTGAAGTCTTGTGGGAAGAAGTCTGGAGTTGCAAGCGACACCGTAGGATGAGACTATGCCCCATGCTGTATTAGAGCGCCCTCGATAGTGTCTGGAAGATGATGATGACCCATCGCTGTGTACCACACTGTCGAAAGCCGAGTAGTCGGCTGATCCTGTCCCTAACAGACCGGTAGCCCCTGGCACCCGGAAGTGATCATCAGGAGCAGAGGTACTGGATGGCCACAAATGACAATGATGTTAATAGGATGAGCAACGCGATATGGTCCTCAGTCTCTCCACCATCGATGTGGTAGGTGGCCAATGAGAAGTCTGATGTGGCAAGAACGGCAAGCAGCGTGTTCACGAAAAGTGTCGGAACATCTAAAACATTGACATCACTACATGTAATAATCATTGAATCGAGTACTTTAGTACTAACTCCATTGATCCTAATGACCAAATGAATTCAGAGTTGGAGAACTGTGGTGCTTGTGAACATCGACGGGGAATAATGAGGTGAGACTCTGTTCCTGATGACGGAATGTTTAAGGATATCTGTCTGTGAAAGATCCGGCAGACTTATGATAGCTGAATAAATATTAAATAAATAACTTGGCCATGTTCATCTGTTGCACAACGGATAGCAGTAGGACGCTAAAAGGAAGTTTTCGAGGCAATACGTAAACATGTGCTCTGGTAAAAAATATCACTTTTATTCGGGAATTGCTGAACAAACTAATAAGGTAAACAACCAATATATTGGTGATGGTTGCTGTTGTTCATAACACTCTCGGCTGAGCTACAAAACTAAATTTACAACTGCGTTTTAGAGACCCCATCTAGATATATCATTAATTATTAATTATGGAAGCGTTAGAGGAAAGGAATCTTTCAATGGCGACACTCACGCACATACATACAATACAACTTCAGGCCAAATAAAAAAATGAAGGAAAACTTCACCATTATGCACGTGGTTGGCAAACGGTCATTCCCTTGGCTTGAGTGAACGAAGCTAGTGAATAAGAATTCACCAATAAGAGAAAACGTATAGTATTACCACCATAGGAGAGGTTCTGAAACTAGTTTGGAAATTTTACCCCAAGAATCAGTAACCGTGACAGGTAACGACTCTCACAATCCGTGAACCCATGGTCGTCACAAACAGAAATTCTGGATAAAATAAGCGCTAAAATTCAGAATAGCTAAGCAAATTGGATATTACTGTGAGATACAATCTGCGAGCTTAAGGCTCTCAGATCCATACTTAACACGTGCTGAGACGACAAAGACACGTGGAAACTAGATTACAAACCGAAATCTGAATCCGCGAAGTTCAGAAATCTGTTCACTTATACTATAGTCGTGGGATCAACAACGAACTAAGTCAAACTGAACTGAGAAGATGCATCACGAGTCCAGATGTTTGAACTGAGGTAGAGCAGAACAATGTCTTGCATGCGTGGTCAAGTGAACTGGTTATAACGTTTCGAAATTAACCAGAAAAATTCCGTATACCGCTCAACGAGCAATGAGCGATGAGAGTAAGACGTTAATTATGACTGGAGCTGAAATCTACAAAACTAATATAATGAAATGATTATGAATTGGCACACTCACACTTAGTCTGTGTCGCCCGTCTCGCGTCTCCCGGAACACTACGAAACGAGCCCCGTTGGATCCCAAGCGTTTCATTCTTCAAGAAGTGCCCAGAGAGCTCACTACTATGTGGTGCCAACCTGTACAAGAGCTTTCTCCAAGGCACGTGCTTTATAGGGTTGATTATCCTGCCACAGTAGCAGACTACTTTTACTCCGACAGATACAGATACTGAAATTTGCCTTGTATACTCCCATTCATACTCTTCATTCATCACGTGAGAGGAGGAAAGGATGTATGTACTGACATACTGTACATAGATGTGGCAACGGCCTTGCCACAGTAGATACACCTGTTCCCGTCAGATCACCGAAGTTAAGAGCTGTCGGGCATGGCCGGCACTTGGATGGGAGGCCATTTGGGCCGCCATACGCTGTTGCCATTTTTCGGGATGGACTCAGCCTCGTGAGGCCTATTGAAGAGCTACTCGACCGAATAGTAGCGGCTCCGGTCACAGAAAACCATCATAACGACCGGGAGAGTGGTGAGCTGACCACACGCCCGTCCTATCCGCATCCTCAGCTGGGGATGACACGGCGGTCGAATGGTCCCGATGTGCCACTTGTGGCCTGAAGACGGAGTGCTAGTGCTAGTACGTAAATGCACTGAATATGCGTGTGGGGGCTCCGTTAATTACCAAAAATCTTAGTAAAATAGTACGTAACATAGAGGTGATATTCCTTGTGGCCACTTTAGACACACTCAGCTGGTCAAAGCTTTTTTTTTTTTTTTTGGTTTACAGTTTGGATACTCTAAGTTAAATTTTAGGCAAAATGATGAAGAGGCTCATGTAAAGACCCTTCAATGTGATCTGCTCCCTTATTAGTGGTCAGCGGTCCTCGTTCCGCTGTGTTTACTTGAAAATTTGTTACAGTCTCTTAACTGCACTGCCAAGTCTCAGATAGGTATTATTGTGTAGTCTCCAATTTTCTAAACACATGGCTGCGGGCTGGTACTTCTCATTTACGCTCCATTAACAGCCCTTTTCAATCTTTCTCAGGCATGTTCGATAGGGATCATGTCTGGAGAACGTGCTGGCCACTCTAGTCGAGCGATGTCGTTATTCTGAAGGAAGTCATTCACAAGATGTGCACGATGGGGACGCGAATTGTCCATGAAGACGAATGCCTCGCCAATATGCTGCCGATATGGTTGCACTATCGGTCGGAGAATGGCATTCACGTATTGTACAGCCGTTACGGCGTCTTCCATGGCCACCAGAGGCGTACGTCGGACCCACATAGTTCCACCCCAAAATAGCAGGGAATCTCCACCTTGCTGCACTCGCTGGACAGTGTGTCTAAGGCATTCAGCCTGACCGGGTTGCCTCCAAACATGTCTCCTACGATTGTCTGGTTGAAGGCATATGCGACACTTATCGGTGAAGAGAACGTGATGCCAATTCTGAGCGGTCCATTCGGCATGTTTTTGGGCCCATCTGTACCGCCGTGCATGGGCCGTGGTTGCAAAGATGGACCTCGCCATGACCGTCGGGAGTGAAGCTGCGCATCATGCAGCCTATTGCACACAATTTGAGTCGTAACACGATGACCAGTAGCTGCATGAAAAGCATTATTCAACGTAGTGGAGTTAGTGTCAGCGTTCCTCTTAGCTATAATCCGTAGTTAGCGGTCATCCACTGCAGTAGTATCCCTTGGGCAACCTGAGCGAGGCATGTCATCGACAGTTCTTGTCTCTCTGTATCTCCTCCATGTCCGAACAGCATCACTTTCGTTCACTCCGACGCACCTGGACACTTCCTTGTTGAGAGCCCTCCCGGGCAGAAAGTAACAAAGCGTACTCAATCGAACCGCGGTATTGACTGTCTAGGCATGGGTGAACTACAGACAACGAGAGCCGTGTACCTTCTTCACGGAGGAATGACTGGAACTGATCGGCTATCGGACCCCCTCTGTCTAGTAGGCGCTGATCATGGATGATTATTTACATCTTTCGGCGGGTTTCAGTTTAGTAATCGTGACGTTGACAACAACTTTCGATTGAGTGGCGTATTGGTTTTTCTTCATGACATTGTATTATTGTGTTCTACTCAAGACTACGAATAGTTTTCGTGTCACTGATCCATTACTATCAAGTTCGCAACTGTTCTTCAGTCCCAAGGTTATGACTGAGTATGGATTTAGTGTCTCTCTCCCGAACTATCGAACTTCCACAACTGAAACAATGTAATAGTGTTTGCTTCCAGAAGACTATTGCAATAGTACTTTAGAGCGACTCAAGAGCAACTAACTAAACATTTCCATATCCCAGTTGCATTGTAGGCGCATTGAATTTACTTTTCGATACGGCTGCAACTCTCTTCCATGGTAAATGTAATCTTTGATCGAAGCACCTCCTTGGACTTAACCTTCGTTCATATGAATTAAAATTTATTCTATAAATGTTTAGAAGATAACGCTATACTCTCAGTATTTAAGTGTTATAGTTGTTAATCAAAACCTTATCAGTGTAATTAATATTTTATATCACCAATAGTTGTTGTCACTGTCGAACTCGGGACCTTTGCCTTTCGCGGACAAGTGCTCTACCAACTGAGCTACCCAAGCACGACTCACGACCTGTCCTCACAGCTTTAATTCCGCCAGTACCTCGTCTCTTACCTTCCGAAGGTCCCGAGTTCGAGTCTCGGTCCGGCACACAGTTTTAATCTGCCAGGAAGTTTCATATCAGCGCACACTCCGCTGCAAAGTGAAAATCTCATTCTGGAAACATCTCCCAGGCTGTGGCTAAGCCATGTCTCCGCAATATCCTTTCATTCAGGAGTGCTAGTTCTGCAAGGTTCGCAGGAGAGCTTCTGTAAAGTTTGGAAGGTAGGAGACGAGGTATTGGCGGAATTAAAGCTGTGAGGACGGGTCGTGAGTCATGCTTGGGTAGCTCAGTTGGTAGAGCACTTGACCACGAAAGGCAAAGTTCCCGAGTTCGAGTCTCGGTCCGGCACACAGTTTTAATCTGCCAGGAAGTTTCATATCAGCGCACACTCCGCTGCAGAGTGAAAATCTCGTTCTGGAAATTTCTCCTTTTCTGATGATGGTGAAGGGATCTGCAGTAATGTGTCAGTCACTACTTTCAACGGATTCACGCTGCTCAAATGGACTACAGATGTCTCAGTCGATAGTTGTTTTACATTTACTAGTGAAGTATTTTCGACGACCTGCTATGGTCCTTTATACTTCATTTATAACTTTTTTATTTTGCCTTTGGAATATAAGAGTTCCGTTACCAATACCCATTGCCCTATTCTGTATTGTGGTAGTTTACTTGCACATTTCCCAGTACATTCCTGATTTTCCAAACCTTTAGTGTTGAGTAGTTTTACCTTTTGCCTAACTTCTCTTAACCGTTTTGCAAATTGTTTTACTGGTTCACCTTATGTCCCTAAATTTGGTTGAAACGTGTCTAAAGGTGATCGAATTTCCTGCCCATACACTACTCCGTATGGTGAAAGACCTGTTCCTGTGTAAACTTTTGAATTATATGCACTGACTAAAAAACTGAAATAGGTATCCCAGTTTACATTCTGGCTACTAACGCAATAGCTTAGCATTTTCGATACTATGGGGTGAATTCTTTCCTCTCGTCCATTCGCTTGTGGATGGAACAAGTTGTTATATAATCTGTACATTCGTAATAGACAGCATAAATGTTTCATCAGATCAGATATGAAGTCAGTCCCTTGATCTGTGATTTTCTCTCTGAACCCCCAAAATTTAGTAACCAGTTGTTTATCATCGCCTATGTAACAGCCTGACCCAGATTATGACCAGCACTAGACATTTCGAAAAATGACTTGTCATCATGAGAACGTGATTTTTACCAGCTTGATTTCTGTTGAAAGTTCCTATCACCTCAAGGCCTACCATATGAAATGGTTTTGCAGCATCTGGTAAACTCTGTGACTGTGCTAACTGATGACTAAAACCTGCTTTCTGTGCACATGGGATGCGGATTTAACACAATGTTCCATATCACTACGCCACATTTTCCACCTATTTCTCCTGCAAGTATCATCCATGACCTGCAAACACACGGTCATGAGCCTCTTGTAATACTTCGTGGGTGAACATTGCAGGAAACATGACGAATGAACGTTCTTCGCAGGCCAGCAGAGAAATTCTGCCGAGTTACTAACTGACCTTGCATTTTAAACAATTGACCTTTACTGTCAGGTGCCTGTGCCTTTTTCCAATTAGCTGGACACTTATCTAATGCCTGTAATACAGCTCCTTTACTGCTTAAAATATCCGCATTCGTATGCTTACTCGTGGCTTGCGGACCACTTCAAAATCAAACTGACTCGTCTGAATGCACATCTTGTTAACCGATTTGAAGGATCTTCTAGGTCTAACAGCTCCCTCGAGGATGCATGATCTGATATTAATTCAAATTTATAAACATACAAATAACAGCGAAAATAAGAGATTCGACATACTACTCCCAATCATTTTCGGTTGTTGAGTAATTTCGTCCAGCATTAGTCAACTTTCGAGATGCTTACGCCACCATCTGCTCCTTCCCTCCATAATTAAGACTCAGAATGGAGCCTAATGCACTGGTACAGCATTATAAGAAAGTGTGAATTGCTTCACAAAATGAATGAATTCTTACACAGCATCTGGTGTCAGCATTTCCTTTAATTTCTGAAAAGCTTCCTAACGCACTGCTGTCGATTCAGACTTAAGTCCCACGCAAAATAACCAAGTTAACTATTATTCAATTTCAGGATATCTCTTTACAAATTTTCAATACTTGTTACAGAGGTAAAGAAATGTTTGCAACTGTTTTGTTGTCTATGGTGTTACAAAACCTCACGCACATAACGTCCTCACACACTGTTAACTAATAATATTCCCTTGGTAATTATCTATTGTTTGAGAAAACTGACACTTATCTGTGCAATGTATAAGTTCATGCTGTTCTCTGTTGGTAGAACACTTTATCCACGCATTTAAGATGTTCTCCTACATTTCTTGGATAAACTAATACGTCACCAATATACTTCATTGATATCTTTGGTTTCAGCCTGTGAAGCACCCCATCTAACAAAAAAAATTATGTGTGAATTCCTAAGGGACCAAACTGCTGAGGTCATCGGTCCCTAGACTTACACACTACTTAAACTAGCTTATGCTAAGAACAACACACACACATATGCTCGTGGGAGGACTCGAACCTCCGGCGGGAGGTGCCACGCAATCCGCGACATGTCGCCTCAGACCGCGCGGCCACTCCGCGTAGCAATCCCATCTAACAATCGTCGGGACGTAACAGGGGGATTTTTTTAATCGAAATGACACACTGTGACACGGATAATGACGTGAGTGTGTTGCGATTTCTGTTTCAGGTTCTTCTTTTGGACATACACTCCTGGAAATTGAAATAAGAACAGCGTGAATTCATTGTCCCAGGAAGGGGAAACTTTATTGACACATTCCTGGGGTCAGATACATCACATGATCACACTGACAGAACCACAGGCACATACACACAGGCAACAGAGCATGCACAATGTCGGCACTAGTACAGTGTATATCCACCTTTCGCAGCAATGCAGGCTGCTATTCTCCCATGGAGACGATCGTAGAGATGCTGGATGTAGTCCTGTGAAACGGCTTGCCATGCCATTTCCACCTGGCGCCTCAGTTGGACCAGCGTTCGTGCTGGACGTGCAGACCGCGTGAGACGACGCTTCATCCAGTCCCAAACATGCTCAATGGGGGACAGATCCGGAGATCTTGCTGGCCAGGGTAGTTGACTTACACCTTCTAGAGCACGTTGGGTGGCACGGGATACATGCGGACGTGCATTGTCCTGTTGGAACAGCAAGTTCCCTTGCCGGTCTAGGGATGGTAGAACGATGGGTTCGATGACGGTTTGGATGTACCGTGCACTATTCAGTGTCCCCTCGACGATCACCAGTGGTGTACGGCCAGTGTAGGAGATCGCTCCCCACACCATGATGCCGAGTGTTGGCCCTGTGTGCCTCGGTCGTATGCAGTCCTGATTGTGGCGCTCACCTGCACGGCGCCAAACACGCATACGACCATCATTGGCACCAAGGCAGAAGCGACTCTCATCGCTGAAGACGACACGTCTCCATTCGTCCCTCCATTCACGCCTGTCGCGACACCACTGGAGGCGGGCTGCACGATGTTGGGGCGTGAGCGGAAGACGGCCTGACGGTGTGCGGGACCGTAGCCCAGCTTCATGGAGACGGTTGCGAATGGTCCTCGCCGATACCCCAGGAGCAACAGTGTCGCTAATTTGCTGGGAAGTGGCGGTGCGGTCCCCTACGGCACTGCGTAGGATCCTACGGTCTTGGCGTGCATCCGTGCGTCGCTGCGGTCCGGTCCCAGGTCGACGGGCACGTGCACCTTCCGCCGACCACTGGCGACAACATCGATGTACTGTGGAGATCTCACGCCCCACGTGTTGAGCAATTCGGCGGTACGTCCACCCGGCCTCCCGCATGCCCACTATACGCCCTCGCTCAAAGTCCGTCAACTGCACATACGGTTCACGTCCACGCTGTCGCGGCATGCTACCAGTGTTAAAGACTGCGATGGAGCTCCGTATGCCACGGCAAACTGGCTGACACTGACGGCGGCGGTGCACAAATGCTGCGCAGCTAGCACCATTCGACGTCCAACACCGCGGTTCCTGGTGTGTCCGCTGTGCCGTGCGTGTGATCATTGCTTGTACAGCCCTCTCGCAGTGTCCGGAGCAAGTATGGTGGGTCTGACACACCGGTGTCAATGTGTTCTTTTTTCCATTTCCAGGAGTGTACTTCAAATTGGTGTTAACAACTTCTAAAATTCAATAAAAAAAGAAAGCCAAGTTGTATAATTTTTCCACTATGTTCAGCATTGGATAAACATGTGTAACATTCCATCCGTTTAAGAAATGATAGTCACAACAGAATCTGTTCTTCTTGGTTCAATCGAGTGACGTTTCTGATACAATGACAATATTGGCTGACCAGGGACTGTTGCTATGTCTGACAGTATCTTCTGTTAGCTGTTGATCTATAAACTCAAATACCAGCTGTTGTATGTGCTTTGGTATTCTGTACGGTTTTTTGTAGATTAGTGTACTATCACCTGTTGGAATGTGATGCCGTGTGTGTTGCTGACAACAAAGTATCTGAATTAAGCAATTCTGTGTGTTTTAACAAATGACCATGGCCTCGAGTTCATTCTATTTCAAAAGACAAACCTTGGCATATAGCACAGATGCACTGACGGATTGCTTTAGGCTGTGATAATCTGTTGATCTATCCGTATCATCCTCATCGAGTATCTATGAATTTGCTACTATTAATACCTTTGGGAGACTCACATTGTCCATCGTAAAATTATTCAACCTCACCAGAACCCTAGATTTACCATTTATGTTGCTTACGAACGCTACTCCACTGTATATAAAACAATGCTTTTTGTCTAAAGTTTCACAACCCTGCAGTGGCTCAAGCACACAGAATACACGTTATTGTACGTCGACATCCACGGTTACCCACATCAACCTCCTTGTACCAGCCGCTACTTTGTCATGCAATATAAAACTTGCCACTCAAAACCGAGGTGATGCAAAACTTTTTTTGTTGTGTGTAGTAGGCATGCCGAGTGGTGACACTTCTACATTGTCAGGATGGTTTTCGGGAAACAGTAGAGCATTTTGCAGCGCAAGTGAAACATAGTATATAAAGGCTCATTCATTCAGATCTACAGTTCTGTGCCTTCCCGTCAGCATCGAATGACCATAAGTTTCAGTATCACTGTGAAATTCTGCTGACTTCTGTTTTCGACGCAGCTGCCAAGTTTTCTGCTCTGGCAATACAGCCGAAGTCTTGCGGGCTGACGTCTGTAGTCTCCAGCCGAAGTCGTAGCGTGAGATTATTGCCCCATTGTGTGTTACAGCTTCGTCGTACCCGTTCCGGAAAACGATGATGACCAGTGGTGACTCATCACGATGTACCACACTGTCGGAAGTTGTGTGTCTGCAGCGACTATCAGGAACAGAGGCGCTGAATATCTCTCTCAGCCAAAAATGGCGATGATCTTAGGGCAGTCAGCACTTCGAGAGGTACTAGTGTTGAAAGACCATCAGTGTCCTCATCAGCGACGTGGTAGGTGGTCAATGTGAAAGCCCACGAGTGGCATGGTATGGTTACATCGACGCTGCCGTCACGCGAACAGCAAGCTCTTTGTTCACGAGAAGTGCTGGAACATGTGATACATGGATATCAGTGCACCATGATAATCACTGAATCGAATGCTTCGGTATGAACGCCATTGATCCTAATGACCAGTGGAATACAGAGCTGGAGGACTGAGGACTGCGGTGTTAAAGAGCCGATTGGGGAATGATGACGTGAGCCTCTGTTCGTTATGACCGAATGTGCCATTCTTCTTTAGCAGTGGTCAGCCGTCCTTGTCCCACTGTAATTGTTAGACAGTTTGTTGCAGGCTCTTAGGTGAATTGTGAAGTCTCTGCTATATTGAGCCGTGGCCAGCTCTCGGTGATGGCGTTTTTTTTTTTTTTTTTTTTTTTTTTTTTTTTTTTTTTTTTTTTTTTGCATTTTCTCACCATTGAATGGAGCCTTATTGCTCCCTCAGTTATTACCTGAACGAGTTGCTCACTTTCCTCTGTCAGTGGCAGCAGCAGCGTTTATCGATACAAACACTGCTGTACCATCTCGAGTGTGACCGCTACGTTTTCCATGTGGTGGTGTGTGCTGGCAGTAGGTCAATAGCAACAGAGCAGTGAGGAAGTCTCCGCGGTGTGTGGTCAGGCCAGTGCTACTGGCGGCGCGCACGTGCGCTCGGAGTTGTGAGGCACTAGCTGCGAGAGCTGCAAAGTTCGTCGCCCACCGAACCTGGATACTGGAATTAAGTAATCAGTGAACCTGTTACGAAACCTCAACTGCTGTAACATCTCTTTGTTCATTGCCGGTGGTTGGTTCCTGTGCACCAGCGGTATCTTCTGTCTTGTTGTCATTAACGTTCCAGTTACTGAATTTATTTGTTAACATCTTTGCTATATCAACTTCTTCATTATTATAATTTTCAGATAATTCTTCTCCATGAATTACAGATAACCTATCTCATTCGTCCAAAGATATTAATGTGGTTTTTTGTATATTTCTTTATTAAATCCTTACCTTTTTTCTCAGCGACAGCTGAAGCCGTCTCAGAACTGCCTTCAGGTGAATTTATATCTCAATAATCTGAAGAATCTGAAGGATCTAGAAGATGGGAATAATCTGCAGGATATATAGTCGGTCTTCTTCAGTTTGGAAAATTATCATAAACATTTGGTTTTATCAGATATTTATATTTATTACCTATACTTAATTTTATTTTGTTTGCGCTGTTTTCAGAATACAGAGCTCCTGATTTGAATAATATATCTGCATAATTTTATAGCTCTACACTATCAAATTTTCACCCATATTATCCAGAGTAATCTGTTTTTCAGTAGAAAGATTCATTAATAAATCTGTTCCTTCATATCTCTTTTCACCAATTTTTAATTTATCTCTATTGAGTTCAACTGGTAACTTACCAACATATTTAAACATGCCAACAGTTTCAGACCGAAAACTATCTTCACTATGATTTATATATTGTAACATTAATTGATTATCATTTATTTTTTAGTTTCATCCTGATGACTGCCACACTGTGTCTCCTTTTTTTCCCTTCTGTCTGATGATAATATGGAATAGTCTGGTTTTCAACTTCTCTATTTTCTTCAATTGCTTTCAGAACATTTTCACCTAAACCTTCAATTCCTTGTTTCACTTGTTCAATAGCATGAATAACTGGTTGATCTTCTTTCTTCATATTTTTCATACTCTCTCCTTGGTTGTTTTATCCAAAGCTTGAATTGTTCTTTCAATTCTTCAACTGTCTTTCTATTTTGCTTAGTTTTTTTAACAACTTCCAGACTGTTTTTTGCAAACATTTATTAAATAAGAAAAAACATTAAGTAAACATCTCTAACATTTGTGTTGAAAGTTTTATGTTTATGTTGAACATTTATGTTTAAGATTTAAATTTATGTTTAACGTTTATGTTGTTATGATATGTTATATTTTATTTTTGAAATTACCTCCATTTGGTTTTCTTGTCATGTCAAGCATAAAAAATCCCAACTCATCATTCCAACATTTAATATACATTTCTTTAAGATCATCAAACTTTAAATTGCCTCCAACAAATTCGTGGTAAAAATGATTTAAATTTGTATCATCCTGTCGAAAAATATTTAAAGAACTGAGGATGCCTCTGACTAATTGTTTCGGTATATTTGAGTAAGTTTGAATTAAATAAAAACAGTCTATTCCTTTATATCTTCCCCTAGTAAAATATTTTCAAACTATATGTTAATCTTCTAGAATGAAGTCATGAAATATCGCTACAGAATTTTCTTGTCATTGATCTAATGGAATAATTTCTTCACTATTGTCAGTAAAAGTAGCAATCTTCTCATTATTCTTATCTTCAATTTTTTCACACCTGTTTATAAATCCTGAGTATTTTGGTTGAGCTAAGTTTTCTGAATAAATGTACAAGTGATTGATTTTACTCCAGTTTAACCATCTTGGGGGAAGGATGTAGTTATCAAACTTTAATGTTATTTTTCTACAATCACTTAGCTGTACAGTTGCACATCGAATGTTGTTGTTGTTGTGGTCTTCAGTCCTGAGACTGGTTTGATGCAGCTCTCCATGCTACTCTATCCTGTGCAAGCTTTTTCATCTCCCAGTACCTACTGCAACCTACATCCTTCTGAATCTGCTTAGTGTATTCATCTCTTGGTCTCCCTCTACGATTTTTACCCTCCACGCTGTCCTCCAATACTAAATTGGTGATCCCTTGATGCCTCAGAACATGTCCTACCAACCGATCGAATAGAATTAGATAAATGTCTACCATGTTTATTTTTTATTTCATTTCTGGGATTCTTATGTTTAGTTGCCAATCTGTCATTTATTGAAATAAATTTTTATTAACATAAATGACTCATCTATTTCATGTTGAGTGTTAATTCTTCTTTTCTGAAAAAAGATTAACTGTTCCGATAAGAGTCAGTTATATTACTGTTTCCCTAGTTGGTTTCTATTCAACTTTGTTAACTCCAAATATTACATTGAAAAACAGTAGAAATTCCATCTGGTCAGTATAGTTCGAAAAACATGAAAAAATTTATTCATTCGAAAAAGCCTAATATTCACATTAAAGCAGATGAAATTTTAAACAGGATTTCTATTGAGAGTGATGTAAAATTGTACATGGATATAAAAGGTAGTACTGGAAGTGTGCTTGGTTTTAGTAATTAAATTGTTGAGGCTAATGAAAAGACTGTTGCTAACGATGTTCCGAAAATTATTGCATTTGAATTAATAAATATAAATTTTAATTTGGCTGATGGGATTTTGTAAAGCATAGTCATAATTTTTCGTCAAGAAACTAATGTCATTACGTCATTCAAGCCTAATCCTGAAATTGTTGAACCAATAATTCACGAATCATATTATCCTGTAAATATTACAAGTTTTGATCCAATTCGAAATTGAGGAATAATAGTTACTGATGAAAATGATAATCTGTTTGACTTCAATGGAGCTACTGTAACAGTAGTTTTAAAAATGTCTTAATAAATGTTTTCCTCAATAAATCAGCAACAGCTAATGCAGTCTTTGTCTGTGTCACAAACAAAATCGAGAGTTATCAGTTTTACTCATTCCCTGTGAATGAGAGGACTAAAAATAATTTAAATGTGCCCAACAAGGATACTGAAATTAATATAAATATTGGTGATGGATGGCTTCATCCCCATTGTGCACAATTAAACATGAATTTCAGTATTATTCGAAGTGATGGCACAGATTATCCATTATTATGGAAAATCAAACGAAAGATTAATCGACAGTTATGTTGCAAAGCTATTTGATTTTATAAACATAAAGAAGGGAAATAGTGTTGTCAGGAATAAAGCATCCTTTTATTTCCTCATCGATTTTACTACATTTGGCTTGATCTCTTGAAGATAAAATAGGTATATAAAGGCATATTCTTAATAATGGAAAAATAAATAGCAAGAAAAATGAAGTGCTTTCTCCATTATCAATTCTTGGTGGACGTTTTAAAGATTATAAGGAAATTATGTGGTAGGGCGATTTAACAGAAATTTTTACATGGACATCAAGTGCTGGATATTCTCTTCTTTGATGCTCTGATTATAAAGATGATGGAATTAAAATAAAAGACACTTTTCCAAAAGAAGGTAAAATTTTTCTAGAATACATGGAAATTGTTGTACCAATTGTTACATATAAGCCAGATTACGATTTAGAACAAAGGAAAAATATACAGCAAAATCTAAGACTTCCGATATCTTTTAATGAAGTACAAACTGTAGAAGTTGCAAGACTGAGCGATAAGAATAATATTGAACTAGATATCAGGAATTACTATAAGTCAGTACAATTTGATATGCCATATTTCTCAAATTGTTACATTTCTGTCAATTCGTAAGAATAATCAGTTAGTCGACTCTTCATTATTCGATCACGCTAACCTACAGCATATATATTTGAAAAATAAAAGCAACGAAGTTTTCCCACAGGAGATGTGGAATATTAACCCTCCAAATAATTCTCTCAAACCATGCAATGCATTTCTCGATTTTTAAATGAGTTACACAACTGAAAGAAGATCTTGATATTAGTCCACATAACTTCGTAACGAATCATCCGATTTATGTCATTAATATGACTTAAAGAAAGAATACTGTAACATCACAGACAACGAATATGAAACTATGTGCAACTTTTAATGATAAAATTCCTGCAGACACATTAGCATATGTAGTTATGTAGGGAAAGAAGAATCTTACATACGATGCTCAGCACATAATACATACTGAAATTTTGTAATTCTTAATTTTTACTTCATAAATGAATGAAAAATTTAAAAAAATCTAAAAGTGTTAACTTCATGCGTATATACATTTCTGAAACATTTTGAAAGAGATAGAGAAAGTTAAAAGTGAAAATTTTGATTAGCTCTTCTTACGTAGATTAGCCACAGCTGAAGCAGTTTTTGACTGCGTCAAGTTAGCACTCCGAATTTTTAAAATCGGTTAATAGCGAAAAATCGATCTATTTGAATACTGAAGGCAACTGGGCGCAGCAGCTGCTGCTACACTCTGTGCCTCGAGTAGAGTAGTAACTCGACTGACAGCTGGAGGGAAATGTAAGGGAGATAAAACCTGGTACGGTGAAGCCTAACCACTCCTTCCTGTTTTCTCGACCTCCATATCGCTGTCACTGTCACTGGCAGTTACACGTGTTATGCAGCAGTCGAGGAAACTGTCAATTGATGCCTCTGACTGCAGAAAATTGTATCCAAATATTTTACATACACTCCTGGAAATTGAAATAAGAACACCGTGAATTCATTGTCCCAGGAAGGGGAAACTTTATTGACACATTCCTGGGGTCAGATACATCACATGATCACACTGACCGAACCACAGGCACATACACACAGGCAACAGAGCATGCACAATGTCGGCACTAGTACAATGTATATCCACCTTTCGCAGCAATGCACGCTGCTATTCTCCCATGGAGACGATCGTAGAGATGCTGGATGTAGTCCTGTGGAACGGCTTGCCATGCCATTTCCACCTGGCGCCTCAGTTGGACCAGCGTTCGTGCTGGACGTGCAGACCGCGTGAGACGACGCTTCATCCAGTCCCAAACATGCTCAATGGGGGACAGATCCGGAGATTTTGCTGGCCAGGGTGGTTGACTTACACCTTCTAGAGCACGTCGGGTGGCACGGGATACATGCGGACGTGCATTGCCCTGTTGGAACGGCAAGTTCCCTTGCCGGTCTAGGAATGGTAGAACGATGGGTTCGATGACGGTTTGGATGTACCGTGCCCTATTCAGTGTCCCCTCGACGATCACCAGTGGTGTACGGCCAGTGTAGGAGATCGCTCCCCACACCATGATGCCGGGTGTTGGCCCTGTGTGCCTCGGTCGTATGCAGTCCTGATTGTGGCGCTCACCTGCACGGCGCCAAACACGCATACGACCATCATTGGCACCAAGGCAGAAGCGACTCTCATCGCTGAAGACGACACGTCTCCATTCGTCCCTCCATTCACGCCTGTCGCGACACCACTGGAGGCGGGCTGCACGATGTTGGGGCGTGAGCGGAAGACGGCCTAACGGTGTGCGGGACCGTAGCGCAGCTTCATGGAGACGGTTGCGAATGGTCCTCGCCGATACCCCAGGAGCAACAGTGTCCCTAATTTGCTGGGAAGTGGCGGTGCGGTCCCCTACGGCACTGCGTAGGATCCTACGGTCTTGGCGTGCATCCGTGCGTCGCTGCGGTCCGGTCCCAGGTCGACGGGCACGTGCACCTTCCGCCGACCACTGGCGACAACATCGATGTACTGTGGAGACCTCACGCCCCACGTGTTGAGCAATTCGGCGGTACGTCCACCCGGCCTCCCGCATGCCCATTATACGGCCTCGCTCAAAGTCCGTCAACTGCACATACGGTTCACGTCCACGCTGTCGCGGCATGCTACCAGTGTTAAAGACTGTGATGGAGCTCCGTATGCCACGGCAAACTGGCTGACACTGCCGGCGGCGGTGCACAAATGCTGCGCAGCTAGCGCCATTCGACGTCCAACACCGCGGTTCGTGGTGTGTCCGCTGTGCCGTGCGTGGATTATTGCTTGTACAGCCCTCTCGCAGTGTCCGGAGCAAGTATGGTGGGTCTGACACACCGGTGTCAATGTGTTCTTTTTTCCATTTCCAGGAGTGTATTTTAGCTATTTCTTAACGGATTTTCATAATTTAAACTTTGGAAAGAAACTAATAAAACAGTTTCCTATAGTTTCTAAATGATTAAAATAGAAATTTTCCAAAGTATTTACGATTTTTTAACCGATATTGATTATTTAAACTTCGAAGATAAGCTAATAAAACTGTTTAAATGCAATTCTGAAGAATACTAATTAATATTATACTATAAATCTGTGAATAAATGGATAATTTGTTTGCTCTCATACCGACTTTGTTGTCAGATACCAAATATGAATTCGAACTTCCTTACTTTGTAAAAACTCGCTGCAGGTACGCCGCCTGAAGGATGTGGCCATAATCTCACTATGTCACAAGTGTGTTATGCATTGATAGTGCTTGCCGTTTGACAGAACCGTTTCTATTCTTGCTTCTGTATGATTTATCAACATCAAGACTAGTTTGAGACCTGTCTGTAGGTGGAATGGTGTGTTTCAACTCGAATAATGGAGCAGCTCTGTTAATTCAGAGATGGGACTTCATGCTGAGGTGAGGTACAGAAGACAGAGGCCTGAAGCTCAAGTGTGTGATATGGAATATTTTGCACTTTTTCAGAATGAATCTCTTTATTTTCTTACATTCACCTGGGAAAATGAGTCATTTACTTTCGTGCAGTAATTCATTTTATTTATCTTCTTACATTCACCTTTTATAAAAATGATGTTAAATTCAATTTCTTACATTCACCTTTTATATGAAATAATTATTTTACAGTGAGTTAGACCTAAAAATGTGTATGAGAGTAGATAAAAATGGGGGGTTTAGCATAACTGGCTCAGTTTTTGGCGAACCCTGATTGAACCCGAGGGGTGATCCAGAAAGTGAGCCAGTGAGCCAGAACCCCCCGTTTTTATCTACTTATCAAAACGCCTCATTCAACCAGAAGCAACAAGAGGACAAACCTTGATAGATCGACCTTATACACACTTGTTCACAGAACTGACACTTGCGTATGGCTGATTACAGGAAATTATTACGGTCAATTGGTAAAATTCAAGGACATTAGAGTGCTATTGATACGATTTCTGAGTATATCTACTAACGATTATATGGAAAACATGGAGACTTATCATTTTAATATTAATGAATCAGTGTTATACATAAACAATGAACAAATGACATTTTGTAGAACAATGAAGATGTAATTCAGAAACATAACAATAATATTTATAGCATACACGTTCTTCGTAATTATAGTATGTCAGTTACATAGTGCTGAATCTCAAAACTGGGTACACGAAACTGAGGTATAGGTAATATTATCCAAGTGTCTTTGCTGGAAAACAATGCGTTCACAGTCAAACTAAAAGAAACCTAACAATAGCAGTGTAGTACGTCACAGCTTGGACGACATACACCAAAAACTAGAGGCTGGTAAAACAACGTTTATTAGGCGCAATGCGACAACAGTTTGTCAGTGTAGAGAAGTATTGAGTAAAAATAAAAACAGTCGATCTGAGGCAAAACGAATAACATTGAAAGGGTAACATTTCTGCAGTGTTTTTCATAATATGTGTAGTTCTACTGTGAAATACATTAAGTGGCAGGAGAAAGAACAGGAAAAGCCATCTCATACAATGTATCTGTTGTCATACAAAATTGTTAAAAGTTAGAACGATATATTTCTTGTAACATTACATTGTATAAGAAAATGCCCACCTTCTGAGTGTATTCAAACGTAAAAATTAAATCTTATTTAATTAAGAGTAATAAAAGCGAAATAGTATAAAATTGAAAGTTGAAATATAGTGGACAGAATATTAAAACGGCGAGAAACACCATTACAGCTTAAAATATGTGGAATGGAAATCTGTAGAGTAGCTAGCAGTGTAGCGTAGTCATGTACAATACTGTGGTCAGATAGATAGATTTTTTGAAGTAGGTGTAATTTGTAATTTAAAGTACAGTAATGTTAAATACGGTCTGGTGGAACAATGTTCTTCTTCACATTTATTGAGGATGTGTGCCCAGCCACAAGAAAATGATTAAATATTGCCATGACAGGTAGTGGGAAAAGCTCTGACGTGTCAGTGAAACAAAATTAAAACGATAAAATCCATGGAGAGTATAAAATATAACAATAAGTGGTTAATTAAGAGAGTAGCTCCGAAATATTTTAAAGCCAATATAAAAGCCAAAATTAAAGTGACTCACCTTGTGAACATGATCAGTCAACATAAGTGAATGAAAAGGAAATTCGTAATAAATACAAGAAAAGAAAAGCTCACATGCCAATCATATTTAGCACACATGAAGTTATGTAAGGTGTTATCACAAACACAAATTGACTTCGTTGATACACTGGTTCTAGTATGCATTGAGCACATTAGTCTAGTGCTTAGGAAAAGACACAGTAACATACTAAGTAGACTTTTCTGGAACAAAATCACTAAATGATACTAACAGGGAAAATGAAGTTAAAAACAACAATGTTCATTTTTTCAGAGAGTATCTAATCTAAAGGGCATACAGTTCATAGCTCCCTAGATGAAGGTTCGTAACAATGGGTTGAAATTTAGATTAGCACGGTTACTGACAGTTAGCAGTACTGTTTGACAGATGTCAGCTACAAGAGGCTAACAGATGAAGGCGAAAACAGAAGTCGTGTATACTCTGTCCAGACTAAGCGCCTGCAACTCTCGCTTTCCCCAAAGCCGACAGATACAGCGGGTCCCGGACCGAGAAGACGCTTCCCAGAGACCACCAGGAGGCGTCCACGGCGCCGCAATAGGTCGCTACAGCCGCGGACCTCTTTTTTTCCGCTCGACACGGGACTGGAAATAGAGCCAGGCATATCCATGCGCCAAGCAGTATTTAGGCTGGCGCAGGAACCTGGAGAGGCATCTCCGGCGGTACCTCACTACGAGTACCGCCCTTCGATTCGTGACTGGGTTCACTAATCGAAGCGTTAGGGTTGCAGGTGCCAGCCAGCAGCGGTCCAGCCAGCCAGCAGCAGCAGCAGCAGTAGTAGCAGCGGCGGTCCGGCCTGCCAGCAGGCAACAGCAGCGGCTGCGGCGTTCCTGCCAGCAGTCGCCAGCGCCAGCGCCGGCAGCGAGGGACTTCGGCCCCTGTCTTCGTCCGTTTTCGTCCGTCTTCGCCCGTCCCCGGTTTTTCCTCTCTCGTTTTCGTCCTGTACTGTCTTAGTTCCTACCGGTCATCATGTCAGCCACCACCACCACTGCCACAACTACCACCACCGCCATAGTTTATACTTCGCCCTCCGCCGCCACTACCACTACCATTACATGGTCTGCCCAGTCGCCCCCCCTCTTTCCATCCCTCCTAACTCTCCCTTCACCTTCGCTCTTTGTCGCCCCCTCCCCAGCTTCTTCCTCCCGCTCCTCTACCTCTGATCCTTTCCCCCCACTGCCCCAGCCAGTCACTGCAGCTCCAGCTAGGGTGGTGGCCCGACGGGCCACTGCCCATGCCCACACTCTCCCCATCACCTTCACCATCACCATCATCGCCGTCGCCGTTGCCTTCACCATCGCCATCTCTGGCGCCGACTCCTGCGTCCACACTGGGACCTGCCACTTCCCGCCACCTCCCTGTCGCTCCCGTCCCTCATGTCACCACTCACCCGTCCACCGCCCTTAAATGCCCTAGTTGCACCACCACCTCCTCTGCTTCCAAAAATGCCCCGCCCTGCCCTCCTCCCCCCCCCCCCACAAGGATGCCATGGATGTCTCCTCGCCTGGCCCTGCTCCCTCCGCAACCTCCTCCTCCTCCTCCTCCCCGCCTTCCTCCTACAAATACCTCCTCTCTCATCCCGATCCTTCCCTCCTCGAGCCCCGGAACCTCTCCCTCCTCCTCCGTCAACACTTCCCTGAAGACCCCATCTCCCTCCTCACTCCCAGATGGGACTCAGTTCTCATCTCCTCCCCCAGCCCCACCCTCCATACTGGCATCCTCTCCCGCATCCCCATCACACATTTTGGCTCCAACACCTCCCTCACCCCTGCTCCTTCCCCATCTCGTCCTTGCCAACCCCAAACCTCGTGTCGACTGCCAACCCTCACCGCCGTGATCGCTTGGCTTAGACTGACAATCACGGAGGAGGAGGTGTTGCTGGAGCTCAAGGCACATCCCCCGCTGGAGGTGCGGGTGGTCTGCCACATTTTTAACTCCACTGGCCCCACCCGCCTTATGTGAGTTTTCTCAGAGGACGCCCCCTCCATTGACCGCCTCCTGAAAGAGGGTGCCCTCCTCTTCAACCAGTGCTACAAGGTCGACCCCTCCAGTTCCCCTCCTCAATCCCTCCACTGCCAGAGGTGTCTGCGCTACAATGCACACACAACAGCTGAGTGCCACGAGGCTCCCGCCTGCCCGCATTGTAGGCAAGTGCACTTCCACCAGCAGTGCCCTAACCTTCAGTCCCCTCCCTCCTGTAATACCTGCAATATCCCGCATCCCACCTACTCCCAAAAATGTAAAGCCCGACCCCCTCTGACCACTCCTGAACTACCATCCCTGTCCACCCTCTGGATGCCCCCACCCCTCCTAGAAATTCCCTTTGTCCCCTCCTCCCCCCGCTGAGGACATCATCAGGTTCCTCACCATTGTTTTGCAAAACGTCCACCCTTTCCAGCACCCTCACATCCTGCAACTGATATCCCTCGCCGACCACTCCATCTTCCACTTAAAAACGTATGCCACCTACTCCTACAACCAGGCCCATTTCGCCTTCTCCCATCTCGACACCCTCGTCTAAATCCCTGTCATGGCGCGACAGCAGCATATCCTGTTCAACAACATCCATTCCCTTCCCACCAACAAGAACCTCTTCATGCACACCCTCGCCACCCACCGCGTGGATGCCTTCCTTCTTAATGAAACCTTTCTTCAGCCCAACCACACCGTTCACACCTTGCCCTACCTCCTTCACCAGCCAACAATCCCTTAATGACAGTGCGTGGTGGAGTTGCCATTACTCACCACTGCTAGATCCCACCTCTCCTTCCTGACCCCACCGAACACCTGATCCTTATTCTCTTCTTCCCTGGCCTTATCATCATCTGCGCCACCATGTATGTCCGCCCTAACACCCCTATTCCTTTTGTCTTCCTCTCCCACATTGACCGTACCTTCTCCTCCTATGTGATCGCCGCCGACCTTAAAATCCATAGTCGTTCCGCCGCCAAGTTACGGCAGTGGCATCAGTTCCTCTCCTCCCTCCAAGGCGACCTCGTCCCCATTCCCCTGCACACCCGCCTCGAATCCAACTCCACTCCTGATGTAGTCCTCTCCTCCCCTAACCTCCTTGGCTGCATAACGTTGGATGTTGTGGACCCCATTGGTAGTGACCCTGTCCGCCTCACCATTTCAGACGGTCGTCGCCCCCACCCTGACCCCTGTCATCACCCTGCCCTGAAGTATGTCCATGATTATTCCTGTGCCAACTGGAATGCCTACTGGGATACCCTCTCCACCCAGGTCGATGGCCACCCCTCCACCTACCACCATCCTTATGATATTACCCATGCCACCTCCTTTCTCCAGCAGATCTTGTCTGAGGCTGTGGAGGCCCACGTCCCTTCTGTCGCCATCCACCTCCACTGTCCAACCTTATCCCCACAGGCCGTTCTCCTCCTCCATGAATTCCTTCGCACGTGTGACCTGGACACACTACAGCCCCACCGGCAACTCCAGAGACACTTCCGTAACTTGCTCACGGCTAAGAAACTCTGGGACTGGCGACAGACATGGTCCCATTTAAACGCTACCCTTCCTATCAACTCGTCCAAGTACCCTGGTCAGCCTACTGCCACCTTACCGGATCTAAACCCCGCTCCCCTACTATCTTCTCCTTCATGACAACCAAACCTTCCCTGACGCCATTAGTAAGGCCAATCACTTTGCCTCCTACCTTCTCCGATGTCTTTGCCATCCCTGACGATCCCCAGTTCGGTTACTCCCTCTTCCCAGATGTCTGCGATCGAACTGACAGCTCTGTCCCTCTCCTTGCACCTGGTTTCCAGCACTTGGACAACACTGCACACACTGAACTCAATGCCGCTATCACTATACAGGATTTCATCGCTAAACTCCGCACAAAACGCAACACCGCTCCTGGTCACGATCGTGTCACCTATTGCCACCTTCGTGAAGCTCCTGCCCCTTTCTCTCCACCTGGCCAGTCTCTCCAATGTAGTCCTGTCCACCAGCTACTACCCCGACCTGTGGAAAACCTACCGTATCCTGATGTTTCTTAAATGCAGTAAACCGCCATCCGCTGTCTCCTCCTACTGTCCCATTAACCTTACCTCGATCTTCAGCACGGTCCTGGAATCCATCCTCACCAGATGCATCCACCAGCATCGCCGTCAGCACAGCCTCCGTCCCATTACCCAGTGTGGCTTTCGGTCGTCCTTCTCTTCCAATGACCTTCTCCTTCACCTCACTCATCTCCTCTCCGAATTAAAATAAAAGACGCTCTTCCAAAAGAAGGTAAAATTTTTCTAGAATACATGGAAATTTTTGTACCAATTGTTACATATAAGCCAGATTACGATTTAGAACAAAGGAAAAATATACAGAAAAATCTAAAACTTCCGATATCTTTTAATGAAGTACAAACTGTAGAAGTTACAAGACTGAGTGATAAGAATAATATTGAACTAG
Source organism: Schistocerca piceifrons (assembly GCF_021461385.2). NCBI lineage: Eukaryota > Metazoa > Arthropoda > Insecta > Orthoptera > Acrididae > Schistocerca > Schistocerca piceifrons. The sequence continues at coordinate 140,331,584 of NC_060144.1, forward strand.
ATATCAGGAATTACTATAAGTCAGTACAATTTGATACACCATATTTCGCAAATTGTTACATTTCTGTCAATTCGTAAGAATAATCAGTTAGTCGACTCTTCATTATTCGATCACGCTAACCTACAGCATATATATTTGAAAAATGAAAGCAACGAAGTTTTCCCACAGGAGATGTGGAATATTAACCCTCCAAATAATTCTCTCATACCATGCTATGCATTTCTCGATTTTTAAATGAGTTACACAACTGAAAGAAGATCTTGATATTAGTCCACATAACTTCATGACGAATCATCCGATTTATTTCATTAATATGACTTAAAGAAAGAATACTGTAACATCACAGACAACGAGTATGAAACTATGTGCAACTTTTAATGATAAAATTCCTGCAGGCACATTAGCATATGTAGTTATGTAGGGAAAGAAGAATCTTACATACGATGCTCAGCACTTAATACATACTGAAATTTTGTAATTCTTAATTTTTACTTCATAAATGAATGAAAAATTTAAAAAAATCTAAAAGTGTTAACTTCATGCTTATATACATTTCTGAAACATTTTGAAAGAGATAGAGAAAGTTAAAAGTGAAAATTTTGATTAGCTCTTCTTACGTAGATTAGCCACAGCTGAAGCAGTTTTTGACTGCGTCAAGTTAGCACTCCGAATTTTTAAAATCGGTTAATAGCGGAAAATCGATCTATTTGAATACCGAAGGTCACTGGGCGCAGTAGCTGCTGATACAGTCTGTGCCTCGAGTATAGTAGTAACTCGACTGACAGCTGGAGGGAAATGTAAGGGAGATAAAACCTTGTACGGTGAAGCCTAACCACTCCTTCCTGTTTTCTCGACCTCCATATCGCTGTCACTGTCACTGGCAGTTACACTTGTCTTGCAGCAGTCGAGGAAACTGTCAATTGATGCCTCTGACTGCAGAAAATTGTATCCAAATATTTTACATATTTTAGCTATTTCTTAACGGATTTTCATAATTTAAACTTTGGAAAGAAACTAATAAAACAGTTTCCTATAGTTTCTAAATGATTAAAATAGAAATTTTCGAAAGTATTTACGATTTTTTAATCGATATTGATTATTTAAACTTCGAAGATAAGCTAATAAAACTGTGTAAATGCAATTCTGAAGAATACTAATTAATATTATACTGTGAATCTGTGAATAAATGGATAATTTGTTTGCTCTCATACCAACTTTGATGTCAGATACCAAATATGAATTCGAACTTCTTTACTTTGAAAAAAACTCGCTGCAGGTACGCCGCCTGAAGGATGTGGCCATAATCTCCCTATGTCACAAGTGTGTTATGCATTGATAGTGCTTGCCGTTTGACAGAACCGTTTCTATTCTTGCTTCTGTATGATTTATCAACATCAAGACTAGTTTGAGACCTGTCTGTAGGTGGAATGGTGTGTTTCAGCTCGAATAATGGAGCAGCTCTGTTAATTCAGAGATGGGACTTCATGCTGAAGTGAGGTACAGAAGACAGAGGCCTGAAGCTCAGGTGTATGATATGGAATATTTTGCACTTGTTCAGAATGAATCTCTTTATTTTCTTACATTCACCTGGGAAAATGAGTCATTTACTTTCGTGCAGTAATTCATTTTATTTATCTTCTTACATTCACCTTTTATAAAAATGATGTTAAATTCAATTTCTTACATTCACCTTTTATATGAAATAATTATTTTACAGTGAGTTAGACCTAAAAATGTGTATGAGAGTAGATAAAAATGGGGGGTTTAGCATAACTGGCTCAGTTTTTGGCGAACCCTGATTGAACCCGAGGGGTGATCCAGAAAGTGAGCCAGTGAGCCAGAACCCCCCGTTTTTATCTACTTATCAAAACGCCTCATTCAACCAGAAGCAACAAGAGGACAAACCTTGATAGATCGACCTTATACACACTTGTTCACAGAACTGACACTTGCGTATGGCTGATTACAGGAAATTATTACGGTCAATCGGTAAAATTCAAGGACCTTAGAGTGCTATTGATACGATTTCTGAGTATATCTACTAACGATTATATGGAAAACATGGAGACTTATCATTTTAATATTAATGAATCAGTGTTATACATAAACAATGAACAAATGACATTTTGTAGAACAATGAAGATGTAATTCAGAAACATAACAATAATATTTATAGCATACACGTTCTTCGTAATTATAGTATGTCAGTTACATAGTGCTGAATCTCAAAACTGGGTACACGAAACTGAAGTATAGGTAATATTATCCAAGTGTCTTTGCTGGAAAACAATGCGTTCACAGTCAAACTAAAAGAAACCTAACAATAGCAGTGTAGTACGTCACAGCTTGGACGACATACACCAAAAACTAGAGGCTGGTAAAACAACGTTTATTAGGCGCAATGCGACAACAGTTTGTCAGTGTAGAGAACTATTGAGTAAAAATAAAAACAGTCGATCTGAGGCAAAACGAATAACATTGAAAGGGTAACATTTCTGCAGTGTTTTTCATAATATGTGTAGTTCTACTGTGAAATACATTAAGTGGCAGGAGAAAGAACAGGAAAAGCCATCTCATACAATGTATCTGTTGTCATACAAAAGTGTTAAAAGTTAGAACGATATATTTCTTGTAACAGGACATTGTATAAGAAAATGCCCACCTTCTGAGTGTATTCAAACGTAAAAATTAAATCTTATTTAATTAAGAGTAATAAAAGCGAAATAGTATAAAAGTGAAAGTTGAAATATAGTGGACAGAATATTAAAACGGCGAGAAACACCATTACAGCTTAAAATATGTGGAATGGAAATCTGTAGAGTAGCTAGCAGTGTAGCGTAGTCATGTACAATACTGTGGTCAGATAGATAGATTGATTTGAAGTAGGTGTAATTTGTAATTTAAAGTACAGTAATGTTAAATACGGTCTGGTGGAACAATGTTCTTCTTCACACTTATTGAGGCTGTGTGCCCAGCCACAAGAAAATGATTAAATATTGCCATGACAGGTAGTGGGAAAAGCTCTGACGTGTCAGTGAAACAAAATTAAAACGATAAAATCCATGGAGAGTATAAAATATAACAATAAGTGGTTAATTAAGAGAGTAGCTCCGAAATATTTTAAAGCCAATATTAAAGCCAAAATTAAAGTGACTCACCTTGTGAACATGATCGGTCAACATAAGTGGATGAAAAGGAAATTCGTAATAAATACAAGAAAAGAAAAGCTCACATGCCAATCATATTTAGCACACATGAAGTTATGTAAGGTGTTATCACAAACACAAATTGACTTCGTTGATACACTGGTTCTAGTTTGCATTGAGCACATTAGTCTAGTGCTTAGGAAAAGACACAGTAACATAAGTAGACTTTTCTGGAACAAAATCACTAAATGATGCTAACAGGGAACATGAAGTTAAAAACAACAATGTTCATTTTTTCAGAGAGTATCTAATCTAAAGGGGATACAGTCCATAGCTCCCTAGATGACGGTTCGTAACAATGGGTTGAAATTTAGATTAGCACGGTCACTGACAGTTAGCAGTACTGTTTGACAGATGTGAGCTACAAGAGGCTAACAGATGAAGGCGAAAACAGAAGTCGTGTATACTCTGTCCAGACTAAGCGCCTGCAACTCTCGCTTTCCCCAAAGCCGACAGGTACAGCGGGTCCCGGACCGAGAAGGTCGGTCGTCCTGGAAACACAGACGCTTCCCAGAGACCACCAGGAGGCGTCCACGGCGTCACAATAGGTCACTACAGCCGCGGACCTCTTTTCTTCCGCTCGACACGGGACTGCAAATAGAGCCAGGCATATCCATGCGCCAAGCAGTATTTAGGCTGGCGCAGGAACCTGGAGAGGCATCTCCGGCGGTACCTCGCTACGAGTACCGCCCTTCGATTCGTGACTGGGTTCACTAATCGAAGCGTTAGGGTTGCAGGTGCCAGCCAGCAGCAGCAGCAGCAGTAGTAGCAGCGGCGGTCCGGCCTGCCAGCAGGCAACAGCAGCGGCTGCGGCGTTCCTGCCAGCAGTCGCCAGCGCCAGCGCCGGCAGCGAGGGACTTCGGCCCCTGTCTTCGTCCGTTTTCGTCCGTCTTCGCCCGTCCCCGGTTTTTCCTCTCTCGTTTTCGTCCTGTACTGTCTTAGATCCTACCGGTCATCATGTCAGCCACCACCACCACTGCCACAACTACCACCACTGCCGTAGTTTATACTTCGCCCTCCGCCGCCACTACCACCACCATTACATGGTCTGCCCAGTCGCCCCCCCTCATTCCGTCCCTCCTAACTCTCCCTTCACCTTCGCTCTTTGTCACCCCCCTCCCCAGCTTCTTCCTCCCACTCCTCTACCTCTGATCCTTTCCTCCCACTCCCCCAGCCAGTCACTGCAGCTCCAGCTAGGGTGGTGGCCCGACGGGCCACTGCCCATGCCCACACTCTCCCCATCACCTTCACCATCACCATCATCGCCGTCGCCGTTGCCTTCACCATCGCCATCTCTGGCGCCGACTCCTGCGTCCACACTGGGACCTGCCACTTCCCGCCACCTCCCTGTCGCTCCCGTCCCTCATGTCACCACTCACCCGTCCACCGCCCTTAAATGCCCTAGTTGCACCACCACCTCCTCTGCTTCCAAAAATGCCCCGCCCTGTCCTCCTCCCCCCCCCCCACAAGGATGCCATGGATGTCTCCTCGCCTGGCCCTGCTCCCTCCGCAACCTCCTCCTCCTCCTCCTCCCCGCCTTCCTCCTACAAATACCTCCTCTCTCATCCCGATCCTTCCCTCCTCGAGCCCCAGAACCTCTCCCTCCTCCTCCGTCAATATTTCCCTGAAGACCCCATCACCCTCCTCACTCCCAGATGGGACTCAGTTCTCATCTCCTCCCCCAGCCGCACCCTCCATACTGGCATCCTCTCCCGCATCCCCATCACACATTTTGGCCCCAACACCTCCCTCACCCCTGCTCGTTCTCCATCTCCTCCTTGCCAACCCCAACCCTCGCTTCGCCTGCCAACCCTCTCCGCCGTGATCGCTTGGCTTAGACTGACAATCACGGAGGAGGAGGTGTTGCTGGAGCTCAAGGCACATCCCTCGCTGAAGGTGCGGGTGGTCTGCCACATTTTTAACTCCACTGGCCCCACCTGCATTATGCGGGTTTTCTCAGAGTATGCCCCCTCCATTGACCGCCTCCTGAAAGAGGGTGCCCTCCTCTTCAACCAGTGCTACAAGGTCGACCCCTCCAGTTCCCCTCCTCAATCCCTCCACTGCCAGAGGTGTCTGCGCTACAATGCACACACAACAGCTGCGTGCCACGAGGCTCCCGCCTGCCCGCATTGTAGGCAAGTGCACTTCCTCCAGCAGTGCCCTAACCTTCAGTCCCCTCCCTCCTGTAATACCTGCAATATCCCGCATCCCACCTACTCCCAAAAATGTAAAGCCCGACCCCCTCTGACCACTCCTGAACTACCATCCCTGTCCACCCTCTGGATGCCCCCACCCCTCCTAGAAATTCCCTTTGTCCCCTCCTCCCCCCGCTGAGGACATCATCAGGTTCCTCACCATTGTTTTGCAAAACGTCCACCCTTTCCAGCACCCTCACATCCTGCAACTGATATCCCTCGCCGCCCATTCCATCTTCCACTTAAAAACGTATGCCACCTACTCCTACAACCAGGCCCATTTCGCCTTCTCCCATCTCGACACCCTCGTCTAAATCCCTGTCATGGCGCGACAGCAGCATATCCTGTTCAAAAACATCCATTCCCTTCCCACCAACAAGAACCTCTTCATGCACACCCTCGCCACCCACCGCGTGGATGCCTTCCTTCTTAATGAAACCTTTCTTCAGCCCAACCACACCGTTCACACCTTGCCCTACCTCCTTCACCAGCCAACAATCCCTTACTGACAGCGCGTGGTGGAGTTGCCATTACTTACCACTGCCAGATCCCAGTTCAGCTCCAACCTCTCCATCCTGACCCCACCGAACACCTGATCCTTAGTCTCTTCTTCCCTGGCCTTACCATCATCTGCGCCACCATGAATGTCCGCCCTAACACCACTATTCCTTTTGTCTTCCTCTCCCACATTGACCGTACCTTCTCCTCCTATGTGATCGCCGCCGACCTTAAAATCCATAGTCGTTCCGCCGCCAAGTTACGGCAGTGGCATCAGTTCCTCTCCTCCCTCCAAGGCGACCTCGTCACCATTCCCCTGCACACCCGCCTCGAATCCAACTCCACTCCTGATGTAGTCCTCTCCTCCCCTAACCTCCTTGGCTGCATAACCGTGGATGTTGTGGACCCCATTGGTAGTGACCCCGTCCGCCTTACCATTTCAGACGGTCGTCGCCCCCACCCTGACCCCTGTCATGACCCTCCCCTGAAGTATGTCCATGATTATTCCTGTGCCAACTGGAATGCCTACTGGGATACCCTCTCCACACAGGTCGATGGCCATTCCTTCACCTACCACCACCCTTATGATATTACCCATGCCACCTCCTTTCTCCAGCAGATCTTGTCTGAGGCTGTGGAGGCCCACGTCCCTTCTGTCGCCATCCACCTCCACCGTCGAACCTTATCCCCACAGGCCGTTCTCCTCCTCCGTGAATTCCTTCGCACGTGTGACCTGGATACACTACAACCCCATCGGCAACTCCAGAGACACTTCCGTAACTTGCTCGCGGCTAAGAAACTCTGGGACTGGCGACAGACATGCACCCGTTTGAACGCTACCCTTCCCATCAACTCGTCCAAGTACCGGTCAGCCTACTGCCGCCTTACCGGATCTAAACCCCCCTCCCCTACTATCTTCTGCTTCATGACAACCAAACCTTCCCTGACGCCATTAGTAAGGCCAATCACTTTTCCTCCTACCTTCTCCGATGTCTTTGCCATGCCTGACGATCCCCAGTTCGATTACTCCCTCTTCCCAGATGTCTGCGATCGAACTAACACCTCTGTCCCTCCCCTTGCACCTGGTTTCCAGCACTTGGACAACACTGCACACACTGAACTCAATGCCGCTATCACTACACAGGATTTCATCGCTAAACTCCGCACAAAACGCAACACCGCTCCTGGTCACGATCGTGTCACCTATTGCCACCTTCGTGAAGCTCCTGCCCCTTTCTCTCCACCTGGCCAGTCTCTCCAATGTAGTCCTGTCCACCAGCTACTACCCCGACCTGTGGAAAACCTACCGTATCCTGATGTTCCTTAAACCCGGTAAACCGCCATCCGCTGTCTCCTCCTACTGTCCCATTAACCTAACCTCGATCATCAGCACGGTCCTGGAATCCATCCTCACCTGATGCACCCACCAGCATCGCCATCAGCACCGCCTCCGTCCCATTACCCAGTGTGGCTTTCGGCCGTCCTTCTCTTCCAATGACATTCTCCTTCACCTCACTCATCTCCTCTCCGAACAGCTTAATTCCCGTCAATCCGCTCCCTTGACCTTGAACAAGCCTATGGCCACGTGTGGCATTCCGGTCTCCTCTTCAAGCTACAAACCTTCGCCCTTCCTATTAGCTACGTCCTTCCTACGCCACCATCCACAACACGAATTCTTACACCTTTTTCCCCTCCGCCAGTGTGTCGCAGGGTTCCGTCCTCACCCGTCGTCTGTACCTCTTGTATACGGCGGACAGGCCGCCGCCTTCACCCCCCATTCACCTTCTCCAGCACGCCGATGACACTGCCTTCCTTGTCCTTGCCCCCACCCTGCAGCGCTCCCAACACCTTCTCCAATCCCATCTTGACTGGTTCACAGCTTGGTGCAACCAGTGGTTGCTTAAGGTCGATTCAGCCAAATCCCAGGAGATCATAGTAGGCAAAACAACCCCTTGCTTCCGCCTCCTCGATTTCTACATGACCATCTATGGCCGTCCTAACGCCCTCACCCCCACCCTTAAGTACCTTGGTGTCACACTCGACCGTCGCCGCTCCTGGACCCCCCACCTCCAGACGATCCAAGCCAAGGCACGCTCCTGCCTCTGTCTCCTCAAACTCCTTTCCGGCCGAACTTGGGTTCAGGATCCCTCCACCATCCTCCACACATATAAATCCCTCATTAGCCCTATCCTTTGCTACGCCCACCCTGCGTGGATCTCTGCTCCCCCTACCTTTTTCAAATCCCTTTACATCCTAGAACGCCATGCTCTTCGCCTCGCCTATCGCATCCATCTCCCCTCCCCCATGCGGATCCTGTACAACCTAATTCCCTTCCACCACCTCCTCCTTTTCCTCTAACGGATACGGATCCTCTACACCTCCCGAAAACTCCATCTTCCTCACCCGCTTGTCCCTCCCATCCTCTCCCGCCCCTGTCCGCTGCCGCGCCTGTACTTCCATGTCCCACCTGCTTTCCATCTCTCCACTCTCCACACCCTCTCCCAAGGTGGCTTCCGCCAGCTCCCCCTCCCTGATGATACCCTCCTCCCCTCCATCTACCCCTCCTACCAACTTTGATCCTCCCTCCCTCCTCTTGTGTTTTGTTCCTATGGGCACCCTCTCTCTCTTCTCTCCCTCCTCCCTCTCTCCCCACTCCTCCCCCGAGCTTCCTCTACCCCCATTCCTCCGCTCCTACTCCCGTCACCTCTGCCATTGGCATCTTTTCCCACCCCTCTCCCTCCCCCTCCCCCCTCTACCCCTCTTGTCAGGTCCCCGGACTCGTGCACGCTACGTGGACACTCGCGCGCCGGAGATCATCGCCATCCGTTTCTCGTGTGTGCCGTGGTGTTTTGTGTTCAGTGTTCACCGTCACGCTCCATCGTTCACATGTTCCATCGAAATCATAAGTGTTTGTGCGTCGTGTCAATGGTTTGTAGTGTGGTTTATCGTCGAGTGTGAACGGCTCCGTGTTTTTGTATTTCTGTGTCTGCTGTATTATTACCCGCCATTATGTCAATTATGTGTAGTCCTTATGTTTTTTCTCATTGTCTGCTCTCTGGCTGAAGAGCGGCGTAGAATGCTGTTGCCAGCCTACCTGTTGTACTGGTTTTAAAATTACAATAAAGGAAAAAAGCAAAAAAAAAAAAAACTTGGAGAGGCAGTTCACGCCGAGCGAGCCCACTGGTGTCATCGTAGCCGCCGCGTCATCGTCCACCGCCGCCAGCGTACCGGAGCCATCCTCGCTGGGCCTCTACTCGTCCTCGGACTCAGGCGACGGCAACGTGGACTCCGCGCCGCTCTTCACGAGACGCCCGGGGCTTGGTTTGGTGAAGTTGTATGGTTACTACAGACAGTTTATGTTTGGAAGAATCTCTGATTTAGTTATTGGTAGGCTTGGTGGATCAGTCCTACCTCACGAATATTGTTTTGTAAATTTTGAAGAAAGAGTTTACTTTAAATAAAAACGCTATAGCTCACACTCTGAGATTTTCCTATCCGCGCACGGCGGATATATTAGTGTATACGTTACCAACATCGTATTATGTGATTCATTAAGGTACACGTGGAAAGCTGCCATCACCAGCCCAATACGATTACGGTATCAATAAAAGTTTCATACTCAACACTAAAGTTACGCTGAAGAAGCGACAGGTAGCAATAGTAGACCAAATTACGATTACTAGTAAAATACTAAATTTGCTCATAGAACAAATGGAGCGAGCTATATAGAATGTAATAACAAAACAAACAAAACTGTATGAGACGTTAACGGTAATCTTAAATCAAATAGTGCTTTGGCTGCGAAATCTGAGGAGGGCAACACTTTAACAGTTGTGAAAGTAGAGGAATATCAGAAGAAGGTACATGAACGGTTTAGCATTAATAACACATTGAAACTAAAGAGATATCCCACAAATAGATTTAACACACAAATTAAAAGAATCCTGAGATAATCAGAATTTATATTTAATGATAGTGATATTAGGAACTGCGTCATAATCAGCCTAAGAGCAGAGGATGCAGCCAACTGCAGGTGGTGGCTTACGTCGGTACCAATGATGTGTGTCACTTTGGATTAGAAGAGATTCTCTCCAGTTTCGAGCGGCTAACAGAAGCGGTAAAGGCTGCCAGTCTTGCTTGTAAGATGAAAGCAGAGCCGACCATTTGCAGCATAGTCAACAGGACCGATTGCGGACCTCTGGGTACAGAGCCGAGTGGACGGTCTGAATCAGACTGCGACCGTGTAGGCTGCAGATTCCTCGACTTGCGCTAAAGGGTGGTTGGGTTTCGGGTTCCACTGAACAGGTCAGGTGTCCACTATACGCAGCAGGTGGCTACACGGGTAGCAGGGGCTGTGTGGAATGGGCTGGGCGGTTTTTAAGGTTAGAGGGTCTCGGGAAAACACAAGAAGGGCTTCAGTCACAAAAGGTGCCGGTTGAACACAGGAATAACGTAGACACAGGAACCATTGTTATAACAGTTGTAAATTGTCGTAGTTCTGTTGAGAAAGTACCAGAGCTCCAAGCGCTAATAGAAAGCACTGATGCTCAAATCGTTATAGGCACTGAGAGCTGGCTAAAGCCGGATATAAGCTCAGCCGAAATTTTTGCGAAGCACCTAATGGTGTTCCGAAAGGATATGCTAAAAACGGTTGGTGGTGGCATGTTTGTTGCTGTCAGAAGTAGTTTAACTTGTCGCGAAATTGAAGTAGATACTTCCTGTTAGTAAGTATGGGCAGAGGTCATTGTTGGCAACAGGAATAAAATAATAATTGGATCCTTTTACCGACCTCCCAGTTCAGATGATAAAGTTGCTGAAAGGTTCAAAGTAAACTTGAGTCTGATTTCAAACACGGACCCCACTCATACAATAATAGTTGTTGGTGACTTTAATTTACCCCCGATATGTTGACGAAAATACATGTATAATTCCGGAAGTACGACTAAAAGATCATCCGAAATTGTGCTAAACGCATTCTCTGAAAAATTATTTCGAGCACTTAGTTCATGAGCCCACGCAAATAGTAAACGGTTGTGAAAACTCACATGACCTCTTCGCAACAAATAATCATGAGTTAATAACGAGCATCAAAACCGATTCAGCGATTAGTGAACACAGGGTTGTCGTAGCGAGATTGAATACTGTAATCCCCAAATCCTAGAAAACTTGATTGTGGTCTTCAGCCGTTTGTATTGCACCTTGTATATGCTCATTCTATCCACTTTTGCCTTGAGGCTTTCAGCCTAGCTGTGATACATGTATGTATTATTTTATTTCCAATTTTAAATGCGTGTCTGCAGTCACTTGAAATTTACCTTGTTGATTTTTAAGATTTTCTGTTTGGAGGCCTTCAGCTGTGAAAGAATTGAATTTTGAAACTCGTTGTTGTAAAGGTTCATCTATGTGCCGTTTTCGTTTTAATGTGTTATTAAACTACAATAACTTACAGTTCTGAAGTGAAAGTCACGGCCACCTGATTTGGCCCTTGCCACAATCCTAATCACCTGTTCTGCCCTGAGGGGTTTAGAGGGCGTATCAATACGTTTTGAGGTAGAGGTTGAATTCTTTACTTCAGGAATTTTATACATCTGAAACTAATCACACTATCATAAACTGCTCCAATTTAGTCAGTACAATTAAAGATAGGAAAACCTCAAATGGTAGCTCTTTTTCATTCTACATCGAGAAGCTGTACACCAATGTCCCGATCTCTGAGTTAGTTAACATTATTAAAGATACTTTTTCCCAGGCATCAGAAACTTAGCAAAGCAGAAGCAAATGAAATATCAGCATTACTATAATTAATCTCTACTTCGACAACTTTTGTTTCAAAGGGGATATACACTCACAATCAGAAGGCCTTGCGATGTGAATTTCTGATACACTGCCGAATATCTTCATGTCTTATATTGATGGTCATGTTTTTCAGAAATACAAAGAAACGGTAAACAGGATTGTGTGTTGCAGACACAGTGTCGATGACAAGCTTATATTATTCAGTGCGTCCCTCGAAGAAAAGAATACAATATTAAGGCATTCAATAATATGCATCACAAAATAAGTTTACCATGAAGCTGGATAATGAAAAGAGTAGCAGGTCTTAGATTTACCTTCACGCGCTCGCGCGGACGGTGAAGTGACCGCCCTTTTGCAATTTCACGCCATAATTACTCCACAAAGGTAACGAGGCGGCAGGAGGGACATGTATTCTCTAGGTGCACCTTTTTCCGACAGATGCTGCTCAAAGTTCGTCCAAGTCGCACCTCTCTGCTTCTCTGGACAAGTTGAAATAGGTCCGAACAGGTTCGGCGGTCAGTTTACCGCCTTGCGAGCGCTTGCGACACCTACAAAAACAGTCAGTTACCGCCTTGCGAGCGCGTACGAGACTTTGTTCTACTCGTCAACTTCGGATTGTAAGTATTTCTTTTTGTAATTCCCCTATAATTCCTCAATTTTATAGACTCTTCCAATTCTCTAGTGAATGTGCATTACTTTCTATAAATTTTGCCATTCACAAATTCTGATTTTCTTCCTACTTCGTCATTCTAAGAATTTTCCGTTGGCAAAAGTAACAATTATTTTTATTTTTTAAAGGGAACGACGAAACCTTACGTCTGATGAGATACATAGAATCTTCGCTGAATTAGAGAGAGAGGAAGCAGAGGGGAAAGGCCATGAGGAATCCCAAGAAGATGACGTTTCCAAAGACCCAGATTATGAACAAGAAGGGATTGAAGATGATATACATCAAAGTATGTCGGAAATTGATTTGGAAAACGGGGGAGAAAATGACAGAGTAACCGAAACTACCAACAAATGACATCAGATTTAATACAGGTAAGGACATGGAAACTATTTGGGCTAGTAGTGCCACTATTACCAGCACAAAATCAAAGTAAGAAAAAAAAAATTAAAACTCTACCACGTCCTAGAAGAAACAATGTGAAACTCGACTGGGAAGTTTTCAGTGTATAACAACTCCCGAAATTGTAGAAGGGATCGTAAGGTACGCGAATATTTATACTGAAAGGAAACAATTGGCACGTCAAGCACTGGTAGAAGGAAGCAGCGACTCTGAAGTACGTGAGGGGGATTATAAGCCGACAACAACGGCTGAAATACTAGCATTGTTTGGTGCTCTATTTTTGAGTGCGGTCAACAGACGAAACCGTGCAAATTTCTCTGAATATTTCAATAGCAATGGAACAGGTCTGACAATTTTGCGAGCCAATTTCAGTCTAAATAGATTTATATTTTTGCTACGAGCTATAAGATTTGATGACGTAAACACGAGATTGGAACGTCAAGCAACGGAAAAACTTGCTCCTATACGAGAAATTTAGTCTTCTTTCATTGCTAACAGCCAAAAACCTTTCAGTTTAGGGGAATTTGTCACTGTTGATGAGATGGTGGCTGCGTTTAGAGGGCGATGATCATTATCCAGTACATGTCTCAAAAACCAGCCAAATACGGGTTAAAAATATATGCATTATGTGATGCACGCACTTTTCATACATATAATTTAGAAGTGTACTGCGGAAAACAAATGCCAGGCCATAACGTACTCTCCAACAAACCATACGACTTGGTCGCTAGATTGGTTGAATGCAGAGAAGGAACAAATAGAAATGCAACAACTGATAATTATTTTTCAAGTTAACCGTTGGCTGAATACCTCCTTAGCAAAGGCCTCACTTTTTAGGTACAATGAGAAAAAATAAAAAGAAATTCCCCCAGAATTTGTGACAGCAAATGGAAATGCAGTAGCAGGAGAATACATGTTCGGTTGTCAAGATGACTAAACTTTGATTTCTATGATTGCAAAAAAAAAAAGGAAAGCTGTAGTAGTGTTCTCCACAATGCATGATACCGACGTCATTGATGAAGATACAAAAAAACCTGTACAAATCACAAACTCAACCAAAGGTGGAGTTGATACTGTAGACCTCATATGCTCCAAAATTTCAACATCAAGAAGAACACAAAGGTGGCCTGCATGTATATTTTTCCGCTTACTTGACTTGGCAGGAATAAATTCGTTACGCATTTTTCAATTCAACACAGATAATATGAAAGAAAAAACGAGAAGACAATTCTTACATGCGTTATCTTTGGAACTGATGAGCGAAAACCCGAAAGAAAGAGCTAAATTGAAGCATTTTCCAAAAGATTTGTTAGTATTTTTGGAAAATTACAGAGAGAGTACGTAGTTTATCCAGCTGTATCAACCCCTACAAGGAGAGGAATATGTTATTTGTGTGGCACACAAAAGAATATTAAAACAAAGCGAGAATGCGGTGAATGTGGAAGAAACGTCTGTCTACGACATTCAACCACGATAATTACGTGCAATAATTGTTGTCAGCCTCAAAACGAAACTGAAATGGATACAGACTGATCAGCATTTTTCATCTGACAGAAATGTTTGTGACGTTTTCAATCAAAAGTTCTTTTTTCAAAGCAATATTAGCTTTTCTTGTGACGAGCTAAAACAGTGAATAACTCTACTCTTAAGTATTACACTATATAGTCCCTAAATATTAAAATTAAAAAAATGTTCTTATATTTCGTTTGGATATTTGGCTTCCTTTTTGTATTCCATTGTGTATTTTATTGTTAAATAAATAATTTTGATTACAAATGTGTTTGCAATATTGTGTGAGGTATCCTATGTGGATATTTTATGGAAATATGACCTTTAAAAACGGAAAACCTCAAGAGATTGATGAAAACTCTCAGGCTGTCGGCCGACCGCCCGCGCGAGCGCTCGCGTGACTATTTCTACCGCGAGCGCATGGAGGTTAAGCTGCTTTACAACACCGGGAATATCTATTTCTACGTTTCTCATCTTGGCAGTTGTTATCGATTGGAATTCATGAATATTTACTTCGTCTTCTTTGGTGAAGAAGTTTTGGAAAACCGTGTTTAATAATCCTGCTTTAGTGGCATTGTCATCAGTGACTTCTCCGTTGTTATCACGCTGTGACTGTATTGATTGCGTCTTGCCACTGGTGTACTTTATGTATGACAAGAATTACTTTGCGATTTACTGCCAGATTGGAGACAGAGTTTCGTTGTGGAAATTATTAAAAGCATCTCGCGTTGAAGTACGCGCTATATTTCTAACTTCTGCAAAACGTTTCCCATCTTGGGGATTTTGCGTTCTTTTAAATTTGGTATGCTATTTTCGTTGCTTCTGCAACAGCGACCTGACCAGTTTTGTATACCATTGGGGATTAGTATCATAACTTATTAATTTATGTGGTATGTATCTCTCAATTGCCGTCGGTACTATCTGTTTGAAATCATTCCACACCTTTTCTACGCTTACGTCATCAGATCGGAAGGAGTGGAGACTGTCTCTTAAAAAGGCATTAAGAGCATTTTTATCAGCCTTTTCTAAGTAGATGTTCTTTCTGTTTCTTTTTGGTGGTTGTAGGTGTTACTGTATTCAGCTTAGCAGCAGCTGACTTGTGGTCGCTAATCCCTGTATTCCTCATGATACTCCCTATTTGTCCAGGATTTATTTGAATAAAATGACGTACATTTCTTAATATTTCACTATCATATTTAATTCGCCGTTTGGTCCTCACAGTAATCAATTTTCAGCAATAGTCAAACGGTCCCCTGTTCACCATCTGAAACACAAAAATCGATAAATGTTCACTTTAAACCATATACTGTGCACCTCTGTCATAGTTCACAGTATCACTCATTCTCTTAGCCGGAATAATGACAGTATCTCCTGCGTACGCAATCTCTGATTACATATCAAACATTCCTTTCTGAACTTTAGTAGCCATCAACGTTATGTTGTCTTCTGCACCGACTTGTTTACTAAATCTTCAGTGTTGAGTTTTCACTCTAGCGATGTTCTCAGCAGGTCATAAAAAATTTGGTGAACTCATTCCAACAAATGAGTAACGTTACCCTTCTGGCGTATTCTACGTTTTTCTTGCCTCTGACCTCCACTGCTTCCATTCTTCCACTGTCTTAACGTTTTAACTCTATCCTCCACATTCCACCACCAATTATTCTCACAAAGAAAAAGACCTATTTTCGCAAAATGCCAGTCGAAAAGACTGTCACGTTTTCTCAGTCCGTCCCTATGCGTCAGACACTATAGTTTAACTGGTATTTTAGTCGTAATAAATTTTTCAAAGAAAAAAAATTTATTTATTGGACCAATGTAGTTTCCTTTACATACTGACAGAGTTACGTAGAACGTAACAAACATAGTTCTTCTAAGTGATTCGTTATTGAGGGCACTGTCAAATTTTCTGCATAAGGTAGCTCTTGTTCATGTTGTAGGACAAAGATCCTGTATCGCTAGGATCTGTGAGACGTTTGTTGTCTATTGACAAAATGAATTTACGATTTGTTTTCGAGCATGTTTTATCTACATTTCCTTTGTTGGCAGTATCCATTTCTAATTCTGGTTTTTGTAAATGTATGCGATCATTATTTAGTGCATAAAACAATGGAAAGATCCAACGTATTTTAGGTATTCCAAAAGGAAAGGTAGTATTGAATGATTAATTGCAGTTTACGAACGCATTTAAGTGATTTCACTTTTGGTATTCGTTGGCAGTCTGCAAAACGCCACTATACAACACCCGTAGGATGATATCCACTTATCCAGAGGATAACATAATTAACACGAAAGTACCGTGTTGTAAAGATTAGTATTAAAACAATGACTTGGATTAGAAAGGGACTGCAAGAAAAGCCGAGTAATTTTCGCATTATCACAATTTATGGGACAGAATCAGTTCACACTTAGCATAATCGAAACATATCATACTAACTATAAATAGGATTTTGAGTGATAGCACTCTGCGTTTCGTGGTATTCGACCAAGCTCGGTTGCTGTTGCTATAAATGCGGAAGATGCGCGCAACGCTCGCTGTCTAATAGAATCGACACATGATTTGTCGCGATATAAAGGCATTCTAGCGCGTACACACAGCAGCGAAACAGACCTGCATCGGCTGTACTCCCCACAATTTGATCGAAGTTCCAAAACAGTCTCGTGTCCCTTGGTGTAAGGCAGTGGTTGGCAAACTCATTATTCAACAAAGCCACATATCAAGAACAAAACGAGTGAAATTTCTTTTGGCAGCCACATTTTTTAAACTAAATTTTTATAGGTAGTGCATTGTTATTAAATTAATTAGGGACTCTTAAGCTGGCTTTTGTTAATAAAGTTCTCACTATCCAAACCATCTCAGCATACCATTGTCAGCATTCCACAATACGTACTTCAATACATGCCACTCCCTGAAATTAACATACTTAACTTTATGTAAAGTATCAAATTTTAATTAAACTGTAGGTATGCAGAATAGAACTTGATATAAAACTTAATAATAATCATATTATTATTTATCGCCAAAATTAAATTGTATGTTACCCATCAAATTAAATTATGAGAACTGTTGCGAAACACAAACGTGAACAATGGCCTTGCTCTCCTTGGATATTTTAGCTAAATGAAGTTCCTATGTTGCCGTTTTTCAGTTTTAAAAGTCAATTCCAGGTTCTCATCAATAAGATGACTTCTCAATTTACTCTTGATAGGGTTTGTGCTTCAAAACGGTTGTTCGCATGAGTATGTAAATTTGAATAAGGCAAAACCTGCAAGAGATAGTTTTTTCAGCTGACTTCGTGACTCACAAATACTATTCCATGTGTTAAGAATTAGCGTAAATTTTTATCCAGGTCTTTCGAAGCAAAGCGCTTTTGTTTCAAACTAAGTTCACATTTGTTTTTCTCCAGTATATCTGTATCAACACAAAGACGTTCAAATTTTGAGCTCCAAAATTTGTTGTTGTTAAATCCAGAAATAGTAGTTCAGAACTGCCAATCTCATGATTAAAGGGAGAAAAATTTAATTCTATTACAGTAGTGTTACGAGGTTTTTTGACAAAAAGCAACGTCACTTTCCTATTTATAAATTCCTGACACATGTTTACAAAAGATTTCCTTATTTTTAGGAGCGTCGTTTTGAAACAGCGAATGTCAGTACCAGAATTATTTCCTTGTCGTCGTATAAACAGACTTGGAAATTGAATTGAAATTTCTCTTTAAAATCTTGCGAAAAAAATAATTTGTTTTCGGATCAAATATCTTCATCTAATATGGAAAAAAATGTTTTTCCTTTCCCCTACAGTATACGATTAATTTATTATGATGAGAAGTAACGTCTGTTTCGAAGTAAAATTTACGGATCCACTGACTATTCGTTTGTTCTGAATAGTGAAAACCATTCTCAAGAGGAAATGCTTTAATTTCTGTTAATAAGGAAGCGATACATTTCAAAGCGTTTCCCCTCTGTAGCAAACGTACCTTGTCATGCATTACAACAAAACACTTGAAATTGG
Organism: Schistocerca piceifrons; assembly: GCF_021461385.2. Taxonomy (NCBI): domain Eukaryota; kingdom Metazoa; phylum Arthropoda; class Insecta; order Orthoptera; family Acrididae; genus Schistocerca; species Schistocerca piceifrons. Next base: position 140,349,866 of record NC_060144.1, read on the forward strand.
GCATGCTAATGGCTTCAAGTATTATGCAGGTGATTACCACGAATTCCGCAATTTTGCAAACGTCTTCTCGAAATGTCTGAGTACAGGCCGCTTCTTGTCGAATGAAACAATGTTATGCATGTATATCGTGGTAAATGTTTTGTTTAGAAATGGAACAAACACGTCTCTTTCTTTTGCTGTACTTTTCGCTGGGTACGTGTTTCCGATATGCCTTCACATTTTATGTTTATGGAAATTTACGTGTGCGACCGCAAGTGATATTTTGTGGAAGAGTTGCACTAAAGGGTTCAAAGAGCCCTATGTGGCACACTAGCTTCGATTTGCCGATCACTGGTACAGGCAATGCTGCAAAGATCGACCAATGAACTGTGAAATCAGTACACTACATGTAACAGGAGACGTACAATTCCTTGTTGCATACTGTTCTATTCTCATACTCTAAACGTAGCCACTATTGCTTTCGAATTGGAAATTATACAGACGTGGGAAATTAAGCAGCAGTCAGCTGTTTGGGTAGTCCAAGAAGAAGCTAAATCGACAAATATTGTTTGTTCGCAAGGCTCTTCTGAGAAAGTTGCGACCTTTTTTTGTTACACTTGACTTCTACATCTACATCTACATCGATACTCCGCAAGCCACCCAACGGTGTGTGGCGGAGGGCACTTTACGTGCCACTGTCATTACCTCCCTTTCCTGTTCCAGTCGCGTATGGTTCGCGGGAAGAACGACTGTCTGAAAGCCTCCGTGCGCGCTCTAATCTCTCTAATTTTACATTCGTGATCTCCTCGGGAGGTATAAGTAGGGGGAAGCAATATATTCGATACCTCATCCAGAAACGCACCCTCTCGAAACCTGGCGAGCAAGCTACACCGCGATGCAGAGCGCCTCTCTTGCAGAGTCTGCCAGAGTTTATTAAACATCTCCGTAACGCTATCACGGTTACCAAATAACCCGGTGACGAAACGCGCCGCTCTTCTTTGGATCTTCTCTATCTCCTCCGTCAACCCGACCTGGTACGGATCCCACACTGATGAGCAATACTCAAGTATAGGTCGAACGAGTGTTTTGTAAGCCACCTCCTTTGTTGATGGACTACATTTTCTAAGCACTCTCCCAATGAATCTCAACCTGGTACCCGCCTTACCAACAATTAATTTTATATGATCATTCCACTTCAAATCGTTCCGCACGCATATTCCCAGATATTTTACAGAAGTAACTGCTACCAGTGTTTGTTCCGCTACCATATAATCATACAATAAAGGATCCTTCTTTCTATGTATTCGCAATACATTACATTTGTCTATGTTAGGGGTCAGTTGCCACTCCCTGCACCAAGTGCCTATCCGCTGCAGATCTTCCTGCATTTCGCTACAATTTTCTAATGCTGCAACTTCTCTGTATACTACAGCATCATCCGCGAAAAGCCGCATGGAACTTCCGACACTATCTCTTAAGTCATTTATATATATTGTGAAAAGCAATGGTCCCATAACACTCCCCTGTGGCACGCCAGAGGTTACTTTAACGTCTGTAGACGTCTCTCCATTGATAACAACATGCTGTGTTCTGTTTGCTAAAAACTCTTCAATCCAGCCACACAGCTGGTCTGATATTCCGTAGGCTCTTACTTTGTTTATCAGGCGACAGTGCGGAACTGTATCGAACGCCTTCCGGAAGTCAAGAAAAATAGCATCTACCTGGGAGCCTGTATCTAATATTTTCTGGGTCTCATGAACAAATAAGGCGAGTTGGGTCTCACACGATCGCTGTTTCCGGAATCCATGTTGATTCCTACATAGTAGATTCTGGGTTTCCAGAAATGACATGATACGCGAGCAAAAAACATGTTCTAAAATTCTACAAGAGATCGACGTAAGAGATATAGGTCTATAGTTTTGCACATCTGCTCGACGGCCCTTCTTGAAGACTGGGACTATCCGTGCTCTTTTCCAATCATTTGGAACCCGCCGTTCCTCTAGAGACTTGCGGTACACGGCTGTTAGAAGGGGGCAAGTTCTTTCGCGTACTCTGTGTAGAATCGAATTGGTATCCCGTCAGGTCCAGTGGACTTTCCTCCATTGAGTGATTCCAGTTGCTTTTCTATTCCTTGGACACTTATTTCGATGTCAGCCATTTTTTCGTTTGTGCGAGGATTTAGAGAAGGAACTGCAGTGCGGTCTTCCTCTGTGAAACAGCTTTGGAAAAAGGTGTTTAGCATTTCAGCTTTACGCGTGTCATCCTCTATTTCAATGCCATCATCATCCCGTAGTGTCTGGATATGCTGTTTCGAGCCACTTACTGATTTAACGTAAGACCAGAACTTCCTAGGATTTTCTGTCAAGTCGGTACATAGAATTTTACTTTCGAATTCACTGAACGCTTCACGCATAGCCCTCCTTACGCTAACTTTGACATCGTTTAGCTTCTGTTTGTCTGAGAGGTTTTGGCTGCGTTTAAACTTGGAGTGGAGCTCTCTTTGCTTTCGCAGTAGTTTCCTAACTTTGTTGTTGTACCACGGTGGGTTTTTCCCGTCCCTCACAGTTTTACTCGGCACGTACCTGTCTAAAACGCATTTTACGATTGCCTTGAACTTTTTCCATAAACACTCAACATTGTCAGTGTCGGAACAGAAATTTTCGTTTTGATCTGTTAGGTAGTCTGAAATCTGCCTTCTATTACTCTTGCTAAACAGATAAACCTTCCTCCCTTTTTTTACATTCCTATTAACTTCCATATTCAGGGATGCTGCAACGGCGTTATGATCACTGATTCCCTGTTCTGTACATACAGAGTCGAAAAGTTTGGGTCTGTTTGTCATCAGTAGGTCCAAGATGTTATCTCCACGAGTCGGTTCTCTGTTTAATTGCTCGAGGTAATTTTCGGATAGTGCACTCAGTATAATGTCACTCGATGCTCTGTCCCTACCACCCGTCCTAAACATCTGAGTTTCCCGGTCTATATCTGGTAACTTGAAATCTCCACCTAAGACTATAACATGCTGAGAAAATTTATGTGAAATGTATTCCAAATTTTCTCTCAGTTGTTCTGCCACTAATGCTGCTGAGTCGGGAGGTCGGTAAAAGGAGCCAATTATTAACCTAGTTCGGTTGTTTAGTGTAACCTCCACCCATAATAATTCACAGGAACTATCCACTTCTACTTCACTACAGGATAAACTACTACTAACAGCGACGAACACTTCACCACCGGTTGCATGCAATCTATCCTTTCTAAACACCGTCTGTACCTTTGTAAAAATTTCGGCAGAATTTATCTCTGGCTTAAGCCAGCTTTCTGTACCTATAACGATTTCAGCTTCGGTGCTTTCTATCAGCGCTTGAAGTTCCGGTACTTTACCAACGCAGCTTCGACAGTTGACAATTACAATACCGATTGCTGCTTGGTTCCCGCATGTCCTGACTTTGCCCCGCACCCGTTGAGGCTGTTGTCCTTTCTGTACTTGCCCAAGGCCATCTAACCTAAAAAACCGCCCAGCCCACGCCACACAACCCCTGCTACCCGTGTAGCCGCTTGTTGCGTGTAGTGGACTCCTGACCTATCCAGCGGAACCCGAAACCCCACCACCCTATGGCGCAAGTCGAGGAATCTGCAGCCCACACGGTCGCAGAACCGTCTCAGCCTCTGATTCAGACCCTCCACTCGGCTCTGTACCAAAGGTCCGCAGTCAGTCCTGTCGACGATGCTGCAGATGGTGAGCTCTGCTTTCATCCCGCTAGCGAGACTGGCAGTCTTCACCAAATCAGATAGCCGCCGGAAGCCAGAGAGGATTTCCTCCGATCCATAGCGACACACATCATTGGTGCCGACATGAGCGACCACCTGCAGATGGGTGCACCCTGTACCCTTCATGGCATCCGGAAGGACCCTTTCCACATCTGGAATGACTCCCCCCGGTATGCACACGGAGTGCACATTGGTTTTCTTCCCCTTGTCGTGAACATTGATTTAGTAGATACAAGAAATGCTATGTGGTATGCAACAACTTGTTTGCTAGAACGTGGTAATGCAAGCGTTCGTACAGCAAATCGAACAATTAATTTTTCGACGAAGAAAAAGGTAGAATTTCCCATGTTATTAAAACGGAAAGAATCTTATCGTCACCCTAGGAAGCTGTTGAATCCTCCAGAACCATATTTATTAAGTAACAGCAAGAAATGGTTACAAGTTTAGTTCGAACCTATAAGAATACGAACATTTCCAGAAATATTTAAACCATTTGTACGAGAAAATATTTCGTTCATAGTTTTTAGAAGAGCTCAAAAAGCAGCCCAGGATATACATTTCCAAATAACTGTCTCCTTCTATGCCACTCTTCTAAGCTCATTTCCCACTTTCTTTCTAGTTGCCAGAGGCATTTCGAAAGGGTAACGTGTGCCCAGTTTGAAGACAGAACAAAACAAAGGGAAACGAAAACGTTATCTAAACGAAGCCAAATAAATAATGTTCAGTGCTGTGTAATAAAGTAACAGACTTTAAAATACTTCATGTAACTGGAGCTACGTACACGATTCAGTATAGACTTCTTTTCAGTTTTTAATTATATGTCTTCCTTTTCTGATTGTAGATGTAATATTATTTTACGTCAGCTTCGTCCACCTTTGTAATATATGTGATTTTTATGCATTTCATTCCCAAAGTTATTCCCATTTGATATTTCGTAATTGTGAAGTTTGGTGTAAAATGCTGAACATTATCTTTTTGATTTAAGGAAACATACATAAAACCTAACAATGACTAGTAACAGTTTACCGCGACAAGGGAAATAAGAGAGGGAGGAATAAACGTTTACGTGAGTAATGCACCTATATCAAACCTGGAATTTCAGTCATAATGTATGTCACAGCCTTGCATATTTTGTACGCTGGAAGCGGAAACACTGCTACCTTGCTTCTAAGAATGTCTAACAGAGTGTAACGAATTGAGAAAGAGCGAGATTTTAACACGCATGTTAATGTTACTGAGACCAAATATCGTTTAGCTATGTACTGTACGAAGCTCTGCTTCTTCTACTGGCAAATGCGAATTGTTCAAGCAATAACGAAACTTCTCTGAAGTTGCCAGAATAGCGATCTTAGTCGTGGAAAATCTGAGATCTTAAAAAGAACGAAGTTAAATCCACGCTAACTAAATGTTTCTTTTATCAGACATGCAGCCTTAATTTTCCGTGTTTCAGTTACCCTTGATTCAAAGCAAAGTTGCAAAAATTAGCAACTGCGATCGGTCTGATAATGAACGGGGCAGGTATTCTACCGTTCATAATGTAATTACCGCTTGCACCGCGCAGCCCTTATTTCTCAAGTAGCCCGTTAAATGAAATTACAATTTCTAATTAGAATTAAGGTACTAATTCTTAAAACTTTCTGAATTTCAATTTGCCTCAGACTGTATTCCAAAGCCAAAATGCGGAAATACTTAAGTACGAGTAAAAAATTTCGCTTCCTCTTAACTGGCCTGTCTCCCTTTCTCCCCTACTCCCTAGAATTTCTCTTCCTCTAACTCTTTCTCTTTCCCTCTCTCTCTCTCTCTCTCTCTCTCTCTCTATCTATCTGCGTATGAGTGTGCACGTGGGCTCGCTTGTGCGTGTGTGTAACTAGCTGTCACTCATGCTTTTCCTTTTCTTCCTCTTTGTCTTTCACTGACAACCTTCTCTGCGCTGCTAATTTAGTGTGGATATTATTCACATTGGTTTCCATTGCAGATTTATTTATGTGAAAGATACGAAGATTTTCGGTATTAATAGTTTCATTTGGCGTTTCAACAACCTATTAAGAAGATTTTTCTTCCAAAAATAAATCGCAGACGTATTTCTGTATATGTTTGCTGCCTCATTGTGAGGGTTCTTATCTGGCAATGTTTATGCTGTCTGAAAAATGCAGACATGCGGACATAAAAAAATCTTTCCTATAGATGAGAAGTAACTGCCTTAGGATATTCACAGCGGCTATGGAACCATGCATATAAACGACCAGCATGCTACCAGAGTGTAAGAAAATAGTAGAAGCGGATCAAAATAGTATGTTCAATGCTATAACATCAAGCTGCAAAATGTAAACAGTGCATTTATGCAACTCCAGGCGCTGCTTTGTCATGACCTGCGCATTAACTGGGTCTGTCGGCTGCTGAACAAAGAACACACACCAGCAAAACATTGAAACAAAAGGCTAAGTTACGATAAATGTTAGCATGTTTTATAGGAGATACTCACGTTTTGTGTTACTCTTGAGGTAACAAGAAAGCAGGTGATAAATTGAAGGACGAAACATATACTGCTATACCGATACAATCAACAAAACGTTTGAATTAAAATGTTATGTGAGTGTTTAAGGAAAAAAAAAAACTAGAAGCTACGTACAGACTTCAATGAGAAACATTTTAATAGTGAAAAAAATTTAGTTTTATTTTGTAGTATCCTTAGTGCTTTGTAGACAAAATCCATATTCTCACAAGTAGTCTACACTCAGGGAGCTGTCACTTACATCGCCCTGTTAGTCATCTTCTCTTACTTATCATACATGTTTACATTCATTTATACACAGAATAAGAACGATATTGTGAAGACGTTTCTGTGAAAATCACGAGAAAATTGCATTAGTTCTTTTGTGGAAAATAGCTATACTCATGTATATGTTTAAATTTGACTGTAAAATGCTAATGCATTTCAGTGTATTACTGTGAGTAATGAATCTATTCAAATGGATATATTCATGTTACAAAAATAAACGGAAACACTAAGAATTTTAGGACAGGTGTTACAGGATAAACTCTTTTAAGTAAAACCATAACGGCTTTTCGGCGAAGTCGTCGCTACGTATGTAACAAATTTTCTGAAAGAATGCGGATGTTTATTCACTAAGAATATTGAAAAATGTGTTTCTGGTCACTGCAGGATCATTTTCTAGGAAAATGTGTGCTTGGGAGTGGATCTAAGTATTGTAAAATCAATTCCCAGAGAACAAGGAGAAGAAGCACAATGTTTACCCTTCCTGGAAAGCAGGTACGTACGGAATTTTCTCTGAAAACATTTGTCACCAGATATCGCCGATTTAATACCTCTGTGTTAATCATTATCTAAAATGGAAGGCCTTTCTCATATTGATAAAAGTGGCAGGTATTTCCGTAGCAATAATATTTCATATAGGCTGAGCTTGTTACGAAAATGGATTTAAAGGTTCCCTACTTCCAGAAATCACTAATCACATGTCAGGAACCCGAACTGTAAATACTTAGCCCCTGGGATATCTTTAACCGAAAAATACGATCTTTGCATAGAAAAACAAGATGAACACAATATTTCGGATCGTAAAGGAATGCATTTCCTTGCAATTATTTAATTTTGAGGATTGTAAATCATTTTATAAACTGAGGAATGATACAATATTTCGGATCTTAAAGGAATTCATTTATTGGCATTTATTTCATTTTGAGCATTATCTATTATTTCCTAATCTGAGGAGTGATACTTACAATCTGTGTGAGTGACATGAAAGTATAACTAGGGCCAAGCAATGCCCATCGATGAAATTCGAACTTCTTCTAGAGAAGGAATTTCATCTAAGGTATGTCTAGCTTAAGAAAGCTTCTAAAGAAGTTGTGTCGGAGACGAATGAGAATATACTACGTGCGATAACATTTGATCTGTAGAAGACGCCATTCACACAGATAATGAGTACAAGTTTAGTGAAACGGAAGAGCGAGCATTTGATATTCAGTTAAGTACGACTGCTACACAGATTAAAGTTTCCCTGCAGTTACCGCGTTACGCGGACCTTTGAAAATTGCAGTCCTTGCTACTGGTTCATACTTTCCCCATGAGATTAAGATCACTAGAGAATAATTTCCCTGTGGTCGAGAAAATAGAAATCAAGGTTACTACCGTAAACATCAGTGACAAAAATGTCATTTTCATTGTGGAAATTGATGCGATTTAGACTTCGTCTGAAGTTCATGGGCCTCAGAAGTAAAACAATAAAAGAGGCCTTCCTGATACAATTTCTGGTGTGATAACGGTACAGGCAACTGAGCTAGATTATTTTAACTCTATATTTTCAAACCTGTTACCTTTATCTTTCCAATATGACATCTTTTTTATGGTATGACGTGTAATATTAGCACACAGGACAAAATATTAGTCATTCCCTAGAAAGAGCACATTTCTCCCTTTTGAGCACTCTCTATCGCTCACATAAGTCACGACGGTGGTGTGGTGTCTATGTGTAGCTGGTTGCATGTGATCAGCGCAGAACCCTTGGTAGGCGGTGTGAGGCCGCGTAACTGCAGAAAGGAGCAATCTTGTTTAAAGGAAGACATGATCACACCATGAGTGAAGTTGCGCGATTTGTAGGTGTATTAGCGTATACCGTTCAACGTTTCTAAAAGGGATGGTGCACCACTCGCAGTCATGCAACATGGTGTAAGAACATTCATCGTGGAAACATAACAACCGTCAGGGAGGTGAGTCTCATGCCTAGCCAACGATAATCGGTTTTGAACGCTGTAGTCATTGCTTCTCTCAGCGAATGTACGTCCATTTGAAAGCTATTGTGAAATTTGTGAAGAGAATTTCCTCCAATGAACACTTTGAGTCGGTTATCTGGAAAAGCGCAATTGCTCACATCGTTACACACAGCTGAAAGTCTTTTTGCCTGAAGGTGTCTCACTGTTATATTTTGCTCGCTTCATCCGTCGTGCGATTTCTTTTTCCTTCCAACATAATACTAACTCACGGTCCCCAACTTCGAAACTAAGTTCACAGATAATCTCTCTCCTCCACTCCCCATCATTTTCGCCTTTCTTCGGTTTCCTCTCAATTCATCATGCGTCCTCATGGGGATATTCATACCAATCGACAGGTAATGCAATTCTTCCGAACTTTCGCTTTGTATAGCAATACAGTAAGTGAATATTATCATATCATTTCACAATGAATTTCAGTTCCTCTCGTGAATCATACTTCCGTTTTGTTTTTCCGGTGTGAAGGTTCAACATTACAGGCGAAAGCCTGCTTCCCGGCCTTGCTCCCTTTTCCATCCGAGCACTTCGTTCTTGGTTTTCCTTTCTTATTGTTTCCAGTTGATTTTTATATATACTATATTAACCTTCTTTCCCTATAACTCCTATTTCTTCTCATAATTTCGAACATCTCGTACTGCCTTATACTGCCGAACGCTTGTTGTAGATTGACAAAGTCTATGAATGTGAGCTGACTGTTCTGATTTACTGCCATTTTTAGAGACGTCTATTGCAGTTTGACTGAACTTCCAGCTGTAGTATTCGGTATCGCAGTACGTTCAGCCTTACACAACATCAAACACGCTTCATCATTCCTCTGCCCTTGACTAGGACAGATTTATCCAAATTGATTCTCCTCTAAGTTAATAATTTCTTAATTTTGTCTGAGCCTATGCCTGCTCCTAGTAAGCCTTAGAATCAAATATCTGACTTCGGAATCTCTTTCTTATCATGATGTAATACAGCTGAAATCTGTCTGTACTTCCAAGCCTTTTTCAAGTGTACCTCTAACTCCTGTGATTTTTGAACAGTGTAGTCGCCATTATTAACAGAAACTTCCTTCGTAACTCAGTGACTCTTTCTCCTCTCCCACTGATACCTCTGAACTCGTATTCTGTCTTCTGTTCCTTCCCCTACTACTGCGTTCCTTTTAGTAATTATAGGGGTCTCTTTATACACCGAACTACCTGTATACCAGCGGCTTAACCAGCGTACGTATGTGTCACGTACAGGATGATCCAAAAGTCATGTCCCCTAGAACAAAGTCTGCACTGGTGACTCTATAGTCTTGGCCCATAGGACAAAGTAATTTTCAAGGATTTTACAAGAACGATCATTCGAAGCCAAAATTCCAGTAAACAAGGCTGCTAAAACGCACCCCTTGAGAGCTTTGAGCCGTTATTATCGTCGTTACTGTGAAAGGTATCTCTTCTACTGTGAGCTGTTTTCTTTCTACGTTTTGAGAGGAGTTAGTGTGGACCCAAACAAGAAAACGTTGCATGCCTTAAAAGCTATGAGCAGTTATCTGCTGGAAGAGATGTGTTTTACCGCAGAGAAGATGCAGAAGTGCACATAGCTCTTCAGGTATGAATTTTAGATCCTATGTGAACTTGACCTTTCTTGCTTAGAGTGATCGTACGTATCATAACCCTGAATAAGACGTTGTCCTTTGGGACCACCACTGATAAACCACCAATGAAAATTTTGCCCTATTCCACATAAATTTGCCGGCCGGAGTGGTAGAGCGGTTCTAGGCGCTATAGTCTGGAACCGCGCGACCGCTACGGTCGCAGGTTCGAATCCTGCCTCGCGCATGGATGTGTGTGATGTCCGTAGGTTAGTTAGGTTTAAGTAGTTCTAAGTTTTAGGTGATGACCTCAGATATTAATTCCCATAGTGCCCAGAGCCTTTTGAACCACATACATTTTGAATCACCTTATATATTGCTTCTCTGCTATTTTACGCCTTGTGACTCCAGGGTTGACGTTAAATGTATCTGTGATGTTCAGTCGTGGACCATGAATTTTGGTCACGACAAGCTTCCTTAATATTATTGGCTTGCTGTAAATCTTATTCTCGCAAACTGACTGAAACAATGAACAGCTCTTCATACGTCTAAAGCATTCCAAGTCAACTGAACATAGGCGGGATATACCAAAAAGTCTTATTACAACATACCTACGTACTACTCTCATCTCTTCTTCTTTCTCCCTCACCATTTCTTCATTTCCTTTCCCCTCTCTTCCTCAGCCTCGGCGTCTCTTGTCTCTTCCTCCTCGTACTCTCCTTTTCTTGTGTCTCTCTCCACCCCTTCTCTCTCCTTCTCCTGCTCTCCTCTCCACATCCTTCTACAGATGCTCCTCTTCCCCTCCTCCTCCTCCTCCTCCTCCTCCTCCTCCTCCTCCTCTTTCTCTACTGGACGACGCCTCCTTTTCCCCCATCTACATCACAACGTCTCCTCCTCTTTTCTTAGACACTTTTACTCCAGTTTATCTCTCTCCCTCTCTTCTTGCTCCTCTTCTTCTGTAACAACCCATTTTCAGACCATTACATACACAGACGGAAATTAGATGTTTCTGGACCCCACCATACTCATTTACATATAGTTTGAAATCGGTCCAGTGGATTACCACAAGACGTGGAACAAACATACATACATAACTAAACAACTCATTTTTATATCATACTAGCTTTTTGCAGAGGTTTCCACCGGCACATTTGTTTAACACATGTGTTACACACATGCTCTTACCCCCTCTCTCTGTCCATTTTCTTTTCTACCATCTCTCTATCCCATCCACCTCACTCTTTCTATCCATCTTCTGCTTCCCCCCTCTGCAACCATCTCTGCCTCGCCCTTACCACTGTCTATGTCCTCACCCTTTTATGGTCCATCTCATCTCACTCCTGTATGTCCTCTCCTCCTCTACCTCTCTGTTGCCTCTCCCCATTTGTCCATCACCTACTACCCCTCTTTCTGTCTATCACTTCATCCCCTCTTCTTACCTTCCTTTGTGTATCACATCCTTCACGTATCTCAAACTATCTGTCTCCTCCTTTCTCCCTCTCTGCGCATCTCCAGCTCCCTTCTCTGTTCATACAACTATCATCCCATCTCCACACCGTTTGGAGCTTGTTGGTTCTTACCCATTCAGTACTACTTTACACACACTAAATGTTATGTATAACACGTTTAATTGAAAAAGACCCGTAAGTTCTCTCTCTCTCTCTCTCTCTCTCTCTCTCTCTCTCTCTCTCACACACACACACACACACACACACACACACACACACACACATCAGATTCTTACTCATGGCTTCGCTTACAAACATATATGACACAAGCATCTCCACCATATCCCTCTCTCTAATATCTCCTCCTCCACCTTATCTCTTATCGTCTCTTCCTCTCCCCCCCCCCACTATCTGACCATCCACTGAACCGCCTCCTCCCTCTCTCTGTCCATCCATTCTCCAACTACTTTCTAAACATCTCCTTCTCCTTTCTTTCTCATCTGCATCTGTCTGCCTATCCCAATCTTTCCACCTCTATCGGCCTATCTCCTCCTTCCCACCTCTCTGGCCATGTTCCAAACTCACATATCTTTCCATCTCCTCCTCCCCATTTGTCTGTCCATTTCATTCCCCCTTTCTGTCTAGTTCCATCTCTGCCTCGAACTCACCAGGGTTTGTGGAACCAGCTATGAGTTCAGTGACGCAGCAACCTGCAAACACGCCTACCCATCCATCACCGCGCAAGTTCATCCGACGCTGCGTTCTTCCCACTGGCAAATATGTGTTCTCCCGTGAAATTGGTACACATAAATTTCGCATCTTGAACAAAGTGACACACGATCATAGCAGAAAGCAACGAAATTTCACGGTGCCACTAATACAGAGTAGCAGTCGATGTAAGATGCTGCCTAAGTTGTCTTGGTTGCCGTGGTCGCTAACTAATGCTTGTGCAGTGATATTCGAGTCGTAGGTGAGTCCGTTCTATTCCCGGCGGTGGAAAATTTTCGGCGCTAGTATTTAGTCGGAAAGAGGATGAGGAAAGGTGATCACCAGTGTTCGCGCCAATTTCCTGGTTCGATTATATTCCAAACCTGTCCGCAGTCTCATGAACTGGGGTCCTGGTGACACTGTTCAAATGGCTCTGAGCACTATGGGACTCAACTGCTGTGGTCATCAGTCCCCTAGAACTAAGAACTACTTAAACCTAACTAACCTAAGGACATCACACACATCCATGCCCGAGGCAGGATTCGAACCTGCGACCGTAGCAGTCGCACGGTTCCGGACTGCGCGCCTAGAACCACGAGACCACCGCGGCCGGCGGTGACACTGTTCATGCTGGTCCTTTCGTCAGACGGGGTTTGAACCTCTTCTTTCTGTTCCCCACAGTAACACAGACACAACACTACACTGCACACATCTGTCACTTCGTAGCACATCGGAGGAAGCCAATGACGAAGTACCCCCACTAAGACATTGCCCACAACGGCGATAAAGTATCCTCGCATCCGCTCCCGTATATTCACTCGCTGAAGACGTTTACGTAACCTCCGTAAACTCGTGAAACCCATGTAAAATTTAACGCACTGGTGAAAGTTCGGTGCTCGACTCTACAGACAACTGCTAAAATATTCCTGCCACATTCTACTTTAAAATGCCAGGATTTTGAAACTGTGCTTCGGCACTATATCAGCACAGATTTCTCTACTTTTGTGATGTATTACACACTCATTCGTGGCGGGACGACCTATACGTCTAAGCCTGGAAGTAATGTTATCACAAAAAAAATCAAACAGTTTTTCACAGTATCAAAAGTCACTTCCTACTCGATTGACATATTTCATTCGTCAAAGACACTCTAGCTTCTGTCACATCTTAGTACGCCACTTTGATGCTACCAACATCGGCTGCGTGAGCGGCTCTAGGTCTGTTTTCATCGCGATCTTATAACGAAGAGCTGCTACTACTCCATAACTAAACTTTCTACTGTCCATCACGTCGCATACAACAGTTTTCTTAGGTAATACACTCTAAACACTTTTACTAGTACAAAGTGTGATGAATGCTTATTCCCATTCGAATAACTCATTACGAAAAGTTTATTATGTATGCTTATTTTCCAAATATCACAATACTCGTCACTTCTCGTTTAAGGATATGGACGAGTCCATCATCTCAGGGGAACTGTATACAGGGTGTTACAAAAACGTACGGCCAAACTTTCGGGAAACATTCCTCACACACAAATAAAGAAAAGGTGTTATGTGGACATATGTCCGGAAACGCTTACATTCCATGTTAGAGCTCATTTTATTACTTCTCTTCAAATCACATTAATCGCGGAATGGAAACACACAGCAACAGAACGTACCAGCGTGACTTCAAACACTTTGTTACAGAAAATGTTCAAAATGTCCTCCGTTAACGAGGATACATGCATCCACCCTCCGTCGCATGGAATCCCTGATGCGCTGATGCAGCCCTGGAGAATGGCGTATTGTATCACAGCCGTCCACAATACGAGCACGAAGAGTCTCTACATTTGGTACCAGGGTTGCGTAGACAAGAGCTTTCAAATGCCCCCATAAATGAAAGTCAAGAGGGTTGAGGTCAGGAGAGCGTGGAGGCCGTGGAATTGGTCCGCCTCTACCAATCCATCGGTCACCAAATCTGTTGTTGAGAAGCGTACGAACACTTCGACCGAAATGTGCAGGAGCTCCATCGTGCGTGAACCACATGTTGTTTCGTACTTGTAAAGGCACATGTTCTAGCAGCCCAGGTAGAGTATCCCGTATGAAATCATGATAACGTGCTCCACTGAGCGTAGGTGGAAGAACATGGGGCCCAATCAAGGCATCACCAACAATGCCTGCACAAACGTTCACAGATAATCTGTGTTGATGACGTGTTTGCACAATTGCGTGCGTATTCTCGTCGGCCCACACATGTTGATTGTGAAAATTTACAATTTGATCACGTTGAAATGAAGCCTCATCCGTAAAGAGAACATTTGCACTGAAATGAGGATTGACACATTGTTGGATGAACCATTCGTAGAAGTGTACCCGTGGAGGCCAATCAGCTGCTGATAGTGCCGGCACACGCTGTACGTGGTACGGAAACAATTGGTTCTCTCGTAGCACTCTCCATACAGTGACGTGGTCAACGTTACCTTTTAGAGCAGCAACTTCTCTGACGCAGACGTTAGGGTTATCGTCAATTGCACGAAGAATTTCCTCGTCCATTGCAGATGTCCTCGTCGTTCTAGGTCTTCCCCAGTCGCGAGTCATAGGCTGGAATGTTCCGTGCTCCCTATGACGCCGATCAATTGCTTGGAACGTCTTCCTGTCGGGACACCTTCGTTCTGGAAATCTGTCTCGATACAAACGTACCCCGCCACGGCTATTGCCCCGTGCTAATCCATACATCAAATGGGCATCTACCAACTCCGCATTTGTAAACATTGCACTGACTGCAAAATCACGTTCGTGATGAACACTAACCTGTTGATGCAACGTAATGATGTGCTTGATGCTAGTACCGTAGAGCAATGAGTCGCATGTTAACACAAGCATCGAAGTCAACATTACCTTCCTTCAATTGGGCAAACTGGCCGTGAATCGCGGAAGTACAGTACGTACTAACGAAACTAAAATGAGCTCTAACATGGAAATTAAGCGTTCCGGACACATGTCCACATAACATCTTTTCTTTATTTGTGTGTGAGGAATGTTTCCTGAAAGTTTGGCCGTACCTTTTTGTAACACCCTGTATATACGCAAATCTCCCGGAACTTTTGAGAGCGGACCTCCACCTGGAGCCTCTTCCGACTATGCCAGCTACCTTCTGCGTCAAGGTCACTGCCCGGCAGGTAGTCCTCCCTCGTTACCCTTTGCAACAATGGAAGACGTGATTCCCATGTCTGCCTCTGAAATATGCTGCTCCGCTACCTTCGAAATGCAGTAGACTCAATAGCACTGATATTTTCACGTGCATATTATGAAACATATAAAACTATGAATGCCTTTTTAATAACGTTAAATTATTACAACAATTTTCGTTAGCGAATGGGGGTGGGCGGGAAGTACGAGGAGTAATTTGGCTACGTTTCAAGATATTATTGCTTTTTGTATGCTCGAAGCTTTGTCGTAACTTTGTAGGCTTAGACAAAATACGCTGATAAAATGTTTGCATTTCGTGAAATATCAGTATAAGCTACAGAATAGGGTAGGGTTATTTGAAGTGCAGTGTTAGTTCTTCCAAAGAAAGCCGATCCTGTCTTGCCAGCGTTAATAATTGTGACATCAGTGCGCGATGTTTTGTCGACAGCAGATGTGGTGACAAGGGTAGTTAAGGTCTTGAATTCGTAGCTCGTTATGAGGTGGATGTTTTGCTAAGAAAACGAAACCATTACCATCCGAAGCTCGCAGAGCGTGTCGCCTACAGTCCGAGCGAACGTCATTAAAAAGCTCTGCATCCCGATGCTGCAGACAGGTTTATGTGTCTTTGATACCGTGGAATCGCTAAAAAGCTAATGACAAATTTTAGTACCGGTACGTTAGCGTACTTTCATTGATACGTTTTCATTTCTTATTTTGTGGAACTTGCATTCAGTGTAAGAGTAATAATAGGCGAAACGGGAGCAGCTGATCCTAATTACGTACGTCTGTGGGTCCTGCAATCCGAGATGGGGCATTGATTTTAGAGTTTTATTGGTTGTCGGGATAAATAAGTTGCGTCAAGTCGAAATAAAGTGAATTAGTTTGGTCTATAAATACCTGTTTTATTAGCAAGCATACGTATATCACTGTGAATGTGCGAGCATATGGCTTGTTGTCCATAGTGTGAGTGTACTGTTGACCTTATCCAGGGCGGTGTAACATTTCTTCAGCTGGTGGTATTCTTTAAACTGCCCGATAGCGTTGTTAGACTAAACTGTAAGCCGTCTGTCGAGTCCTTGGGTGCAAGGTGCGGGCTGGATTAAAAACGTGAAAGTGATATGAAACAGTTAATAGGGGAGTGATGACATGATGTTACGAGTGATTGACGGAGGATGTATTATATATATAGTATTTCAAAGCACTGGATGAACTATCGCCGATAATGGACTTATGTGCATATGAATGACAGAACTGTGGTTTTCTCATCGAGTGTTTAAAGCGTAGGGAAACATGAACTCATTTTCAATAGTTTCCCAGCCATTAATAATATGTATTCTCATAACAACATCTTTAACTTTGACTCTGTAGGTTAGGACACATCATCGTTGTAAGAAGCGAATATGACCAAAGATTGAGATTTCCACTACTAATTAAGCAGCCTCATTGGCGAAAATTATTAAGAAAGCGATAAAAAGTCTACTATCAGAGAGCTTACAACGTTTTTTTTATTTTCTCACCGGACATCTTGTCTTTCATGGAGAGTTTGGACTGAAGGAGACTTCTGGACGACTTCATTAGTGCCTTTGGTGCGTTGCTACATGGTGTGAGTTCCTCTGCGCAGACTATGGTCTGCTGTGTACAAACTTATTCACTAGCTTTCTTGTGCGGCCGGTACACCGGTGGTCTTTCTACAAGTGTGAATTGTAACATGTATAATCCATTCACTGGCTGTGAGTTGTTTGTCTTTCTTTGAATAACAGGTTACCTTTGTAGGTAATATGATTTGGTTCTGTTTCACAATGCCTCTCTCATTGTTTCTTTTCTACATGATTTATCAAACCCACCAGTGCAATACAAGACAACTAGCAGAAGATTTAGTAGATTATCGTAGAATAGAACATCTGCATCTTCTATGCGACGAGCGTGGGTTGACAAAAGCATCAATTTGATACGTTCTGGATACTAAAGGACATTTTCACAGTTCTACAGGAAAAATCAGGTGCAATAATTTACAATAACAGTGAAATTTTATTTCACCATGAGATAGTGGTCTCCTTTTCACAAAATGTCAGACAAAATTCGTTGAAATACATAGACAGAAACATTTTACCATATGACAGTTTGCATTGTCTGTTACGGGTTTGATCTATGTTACCAAGCCGGCCAAAGTGGCCAAGCGGTTCTAGGCGCTACACTCTGGAACAGCGCGACCGCTACGGTCGCAGGTTCGAATCCTGCCTCGGGCATGGATGTGTTTGATGTCCTTAGGTTAGTTAGGTTTAAGTAGTTCTAAGTTCTAGGCGACTTATGACCTCAGAAGTTAAGTCCCATAGTGCTCAGACCCATTTGAACCATTTATGTAACCAACACTTCGACAAATATAGGTGTACCTTTACCAAAAATATGCATATAAACCTCACATTTCTTCTTTAGCTCGCTTAAGTTAGTTACCTGTTCCGACACAGCAGATTTCTTAAACTTTTTGTCATATGCCACGACTATATCATGATTGGGAACTTAGAAAGGTCTTATAGTACCAAACTGCTGAGGTCATCGGTACCTAAGCTTACACACCACTTAATCTAACTTAAACTAATTTACGCTAAGGACAACACACACACACTCATGCCCGAGGGAGGACTCGAACCTCCGACGGCGGCAGCCACCCGGAATGTGACAAGACGCCCTAGACCGCGCGGCTATCCCGCGAGGCTATCATGATTGTGTCTCACAGTTAAGAAAAAAAAGTGAATGTGAACGCTGTCGCCAAGCTTTTGCTAACTTGTATTTCAACAATTCCGCACACGAATGTTTAACTCGAAAGTTTCCACTGAAAATTTCGTCGTATTTCTGCGTTCAGATATGATATGATTTTGAATAGTCACTTTAAATCTCTAATTAGGCTGTATTTTACGTTTTTAGGGCAACTTCCCTGCCCTCTTACTATCCTTAGTGCTTGTAACTGCGACACATCCATCTATACGACCGGCGTATCGTGGGCACTGCCAATGAAAAATGGCGTTTTGCTGTGTGAGTTTTATATGTTTGTCATAGTTCAGTTAACTGTAATGAAGTCGTAAATCCTAGAATTTACCGACGAAATCTAGCATTGATATCGCGTTGCGGTAATAGTTCGAAATTCCTTTTTATAAGTTTGTATTTAGAACTTTTACCAAGAGACACCATTGATGACATGCAGCCGTCTGGAACGAAATTATAATTATATTAATACCGTCAGCTGCGCACGGGCGTTGATATAGATCAACGGGGACAGGTCAAAATGTGTGCCACGACCGGGACTCGAACCCGAGTTCTCCTGCTTACATGGCAGACGCTCTATCCATCTAAGCAACCGAGAGCACAGATGATAGTGCGACTGCAGGGACTCTCGCGCACGCCTCCCACGAGACTCAATTCTCACCTTGCAGGTAGACACACTACATTCGTAGTGTACCACCCCGACACACTCATTACTCGTGGTAGACGTTGTCACCATGTCCTGTAAGAGTTCAAGGAATATGTATGCATCCGCACAGAAGAAGAAGATCATGGCCGGTATCGCCAGAACTATATATTTATATGGATATGGTGTCTGTTCTTTCAGACATGTCCTAAAGAACAGACACCATATCCATATTAATATATATCCAAGCGCAGCTGAAGGTATTAATATAATTATAATTTACCAAGAGACGTTGGTAAGTCTTAGAATTTACCCATTCAAACTGGTAAAAGCTGAATCGGTGACTCTCACCCCCGCTGTGCATATTCAGACATGTTTCTTTGTTTGCAACTGTTTGTTTTTAGTACGCTTATAACACTTCTGTCTGCTACTGCAGTACCATAACCTTAAAGTTGTAGGCAGGTCATGAAATAAAACTATCTTGTTAAAGCAATTATGATATAAAGCAACAGAGCTGTGTTACCCTCTGAGAGGAATTTTGTAGCATAATGAAAGTCAGAATTACGTAAATATTTGAACAGTAACAAACAAAATTTTGCCTATCTGCACTGTTTAACGGATAAAGAAAACGGTCGCCAGCCTAAGTAGGCAAGAGAATGATTAACAATCTCGTTCAAGAAAATAGTTATTGGTAACTTTAATGGATAAACACAACCTATACTTTGTCACATGCGAGTGCAGTGAACTCTGACACATACATATGTTTATGGTAAGATTGAAACTAACAGTTAGAGCAGCACAAACTATTTGCAAAATTATAACAGATACTGAAACACACTATTACTTTCAGGGCTTACACAAACTGAATAGTCTTTATAACGTTATTATTACTATTCACTGCAGAATCATTAACTGCATATAGGTCAAGTCTCTCACAGTTAAATACTTTACTATTTGGAATGGAAGTAAATTGGAATCCACTAACAGGTTGCTTCTCACTATCTTTCGAATAAAGAAATTATGGTTTTCATAAGTAGTGGTCTTCCCATTACTTGTTACCTAGCATTAGCATAATAGACAAACTGTGGATCCTGTTATACTATTAATATGCACTTCTAATACACAAGAGAGACAAACACTTAGCAAATATGAGTATATAATGTTTCACAACTGCAGTTTTCCACTTTTACTACAGTGAGAGACAAAATTAACATATATATAAGATACTGACTCACCTGCTGCGATTTACAACAGGCAGTAATGTGATCATTTACTAAGCAAAAATTTATAAGCCTCAGTCTTAAGAACTTTTAATTTGAAGTTGGCAACAACAAATTAATAAGCAGTTTTACTAGGAAAATTATTTTCAGCAAGCATCATTAACTTTAACTCACTCTCTTGCCACATTAACTTTAACTTACTTTTTACTATGTTCAAGAGGCATCAATTAGCAAAACACTGGGCTTTAATCTTCTTTCAGTAACGACACTCGGAAATCACGTTAGTTCGAACGGAGAGGAACCTGAGAGGTGTTATGATAAGGAGAAAAATCAAGGTAGGTACATAAATTCAGTTATAAATTATCTTATATTTGAGCACACTAACACATCCATTAAGCTGATCCTTCATTCTACATCATTATAGTATTCCGTTACAGTGATTGCGCAATATGGTGGCAACTGCATGTTGGTAGGTAGATTCGCAGGCGGAATAGCTGGACTCTGTCCCTTCTTGGTGGCGATGATGAATACCAATTCCAGAATCGTCCCATCAATTTATCCATCCACCCGAGGCATTGGAAAGTGGCAGAAAAAGCCTCTCTCGGAACCAGCACAATATACAACTTTTACATGGCAGTGCACAGTTTGGTAGCTCGTCCCCGACTGACTCTCGTTCCACCTTTTCTACCTAGGCCAACCACAATTTGCGAGCGCTACTCAGTTCTGTTCCCGAGGGGAGCCACACAGCTTTTACATACAGAATAGCTAAGAATCCTAAGTGAAGGTCAGCAGTTTACATAACAGCAAATAAACATTTTAAATAAAACAGAACATTTGCACATATTAGTATTTCTACAAAAAATTATTCACACAGAAATTACAATTATATACAGTAAGTTTTGTTCCCTCCAAATGGGAAAAAGAATTTAAATGACAGATATACTACATTGCATAGAATTAAATCATGACATAAAAGTATTAACAAAGAAAGGAGTATACAATTTTGTGTTATCAATTCAAACACATTTACAGATACTCAATGTTATAACATTAAATAAAACAAAAGGCAAAATAAAACAGTAGAGTATTTATTCAATCCAACTTCAGTTGGGAAAAAGAAAAAAAAAACATATTACAAACATACAGTATATACACCAAGAAATTTCATACATTTGTTCCAAAACATTTTCAAAAATAAGACATTTACAGTAATTTTCAATTTCACACTGGTTTAAGGAAACTAATTTTCATCATTACACAGGGCATACATTAAATTTTCTGTCTCTTCTACATAGATACTACATCACTGACAGACAAGCAGTCTACAAAATAAGCTGCACATTAGTACAGCAGGTCTGGTATTCTAGAAAAAAAAATACACATACACGACAGCACAGTAACATTCTAACTTAACAAAACACAAATTAGTATCAATATTTTCAAAGAAAGTAAATATTCACAGACATACAAACATGTTAATTACCATAGTACATTTCACAAGGTTCAGCAATTGATGAAATATTGAAAATTTCGGTTTGCATCCACATATGCACAAATTCTGACACAAACAGCTATGAAAACTTTTTCCAACTGACTCTTTAAATACAAAAGTAACTTTTCAAGTTTTTTTCAAAATGTTTAACTTTAAGGCTGCTCTTCATTAATAGCAGTCCAAAATGTTTGTCATGCATAAACACACTAACCTATTCAGTACCTATTTTTAATCATCACTGCTGTGTTTTAAAGCAAGACAGTCCAAAATTTTAAGTTACATAAGAAAACCCATTCTCAAAGCATCTATAACTATTTGAACAAGACTCTATATATATTTGATAATAATTTTTCACTGACTTCTGTCAGAATAGTCAGTCTATAACACATTGGCCAAAAAACTTAACTTACTTCACTGCTTGCCTCAGCATAAGCCGTCCATGTTACTCATACTGCCTATTATTGGTTTCGCAGTCTCTGTATGTAAACATTTGTACACAAAAACACAGTTTAGATTAAAAACACTAATAGACACATTTTTAAATTAATACACTGCCTCATCCTCTAGGTTTGGCAGTTCATGACCACTTATCAACTTCTTGCCCCACAATGGCAAGTCCTTTGGCTATTATTCACACAGCAAATTTGGTAGCCCTCAACTTCAGGATCACAACATTTTATTCTTTTGTCTTGTTTTGCTGCCCAACAACATATTTTTTGAGCAGTTTATTGTCATCATCTGTAAGTTTTTTCATCATTATGTCACATATTTGTTACGAATTGCATTAATGGTATAAAACATAGCATCTGTAACTTTAAAACAGTAATTAGGTAGAAGTAACAAAACTATTTCTACTCAAATGACAACATTAGGTACCATATACATTAATCAAGAAAAATTTAAATGTCATACTTGGGATCAAGTCAGGATTAAGAATTTCTTACTACTCCTTTACCATTGCTTTTTCACACACAGTTAGGTCATTACCCATATTAAGACCAGGACAATAATTTTATATCCTATTGCAAGTGATTTCTGCCAACTTTTTGTGGCACAGGATATATACATCTCATATCTATCTTATACACATCAGTCAGGTTCATCTCCTCAGCTTTTGACACACACACAGTTTTTCAACATCATAATTATCCCTATTTTCAAAAAAAAAAAATTTACGTTCAGTCATATTGTAGTATTCATTTACCTTGTTTTCAGTATTGTTACCTTTTCTCATCCATATTTCTCTTTCCTATTACTTTTCCATTACCTTTTTCCTTTACAATACCCACTATACTTTCATTATTCTTGGTCATTTTCTAGTGTACCCAATTTAACTATTCATTTACTTATCCACAAACAATACACAGTATCTTACGTTATTTCTACACTATTCAGTTTACTGTGATAGAGAAGAAGGAAAGGAGATAGTAAAAGTTCTGAATGATGAAGAGGACGTTTGGCAGCACGAAAAGAAATGGAAGTAGTGCTGGCAACGACTGAGGTACCTAGTGCTTGTCAGACACTTGACAATGCAAAGAGTGCATGTCCCCTGAAGCTCAACAATCCTCATCTGAGGACATGTATCCTTAAATAAACAACATAGTGTAAACATAAGCCCTTTCTGGTCTTTAAGTATATTAGAAATTAATTATTTTCTTCTGGAGTTCTTTGCACTTTCATAAAGTTACCATAAGCATCATAATTCACAAAGTTTTCAGGTTTCTCACACTACATGGCCCTCTCTTCATAACTAGACTGGCAACAATAAGTATTCAATTGACACCAAACAGTTTCTAAGCAAAGTCAAACAGTACACTACAATAAATAAACAACCTGCCCCAGGTCTCAAGATCAACAAAACGATAATTCACTTTCAGGTAACATTCAGATACAACAATAACAAAGTCATGCATTATATTAACAGTATATATAAATACAGCATCCTATCCCCAGTCTCTTTATTAACAAGGCAGTCTTTTGTGGTTCAAAAAACAGTTACTAAGTCTGGTGGCTCTTTAGGCCTCCTACTTTCTACATGTTTCACTGAGCTATTCGGGTCTTGCCAACGTTTTGTTTCATCAGGTGGCTTTTTAGGTCTTGGAAATTCAAAATCTTTAGCAAGGCACAACATCTCCTGTTCTGCTATTATTTTATCAGGAGGTTCTTTTTGTTCCTGTATTTCACACTCATTTAAAACATTTGTTAAGGCTTGCCCCAGTATACTATCATCTGGAGGTTCCTGCAAATTAAGCCCCTGTGTTACATTACTAAATAATTCCTTCGTATTTGCCCCAGTTCTACTCTCTGTATTTTTCTTTGGAAAAATGTCACTAATTTTCTCATACCCTCTTTCATTAAAAGTGTATTCACTTTCGTTTGCACCTGGAAATTCATCTTCACTGGAGTCATTACTACTCTCTTGCTCACCATCAGATTCACTTAAGTACGCGACTTTTGAACAATAGAAAAAGTTAGTATATTCATTCTTATCTGTATTCATATACCCTTCATCGTTTGAACTATCAGTGATTTCATTTTAGTCATCAGATTCTAGCAGGAAAGCAACTTTTAGACAGTGGAGCAGATTATTTCTAGATGTTTCAGCTACTTTGTTTTTTGAATTATTTTCTACACAATGCACATCGTTTGGACAGTCAGGCAGTTCCGTTGTATCACTTTGAACGATTTCAGCCTTAACTTCATACTTAGTATAATCGTCATATACTTCGATAACCTTCATTTCATTTTTCCCTTTGTTATCATTCTCAGGTAATCGTGCGAAATTCCTACTAGGCCCTTCTGCAGTAGAGTCACAAAACACCTTTCCATCAACAATAACTTCACCTGCACTGCTTATAATGTCATGTTTACTAACGTCCTCCTTTACATCACTTTCACCTATTATTAATTGTGCACACGTCTTTTGCGTGGCGTATTCTGCCTTCCTTTCCTCTTTATTCATCATATCCTCCCCCACATCTACGTCTTTTACCTCATACACATCATTAACAGTACAAATATTCCCCTTTTCACTCGCCTTTTCTGGCTCCCTTTCACTCTTTAATAATGTCTTTTCGCACGATTCCGATATTGAGTTACCATATAACATATTAACTTTATTTCCATTTTTACATTCATCTATTAATGAAACCGGCCAACGGATGTGTCTGATCACGCCTCTTCTGTTCCTCTCTACGGCAGCCATCTTGTTCTGACGTCTGCCATTTGTGTGTGCTGCCAAGTGCTATGTACGGTGCTCCAGCAAGCGCTGCCCCGAGCACAAACGGTCACGTGACTTCGCGCTAGGAATGCCACAATGTATCACTCCGCGCCCGTCTTTCATAGGCGCGTCCTTAACCTTCCTGCCCTGTAGTTTACATCTTTCCTTCTCTAATTTATTATCTGACATATTTTCTTAGCGCCCAAAACAGGTTTCAGCGTGAATCCCGCCCGTAACACACGCGGCTTTCAGTTTTCCATTTCATCTCTAGTTTGGAAATTCCGCACCATGTACCCTCTCCCACGCGTCGCATAAATTCCCCTACCTCTCGCACGACCTCTTTGAATCGTGTTTACACGAAATCTATCGTTTTGAGGTTGTTCGTTTTGGTCATTACTTTCCCGCGAATAATTGTTGTTATTATGGGGGCGAGGCTCGCGATTTCTTCGCCAGTGATCTTCATCCTCTACCCTTTCCAAGATAGCAGAAAAATTCCTGTGGGTACTCCCAACATATCGTTTAGAATCATCAAGCAGTTTCTGCCAAAGAACCCAAACGATCTCGGCTACAGTCCTCCTAGCCTTCAGATGTATCAGCTTTCTGTACCATGATTCGCAAAACTCTTTCATGGTTTGTGAAGGGTTGGCAGAAGAGCCAACACCGTGTTGCTAGAGGAGGACGAAATGCACGCTTTTAAGCTTACGCAGATTGGCGTGAGGTCTGGAACAAGGTAAAGTAAATATCCTATAAAGAAAAGAACGCAGTTCTTGGAATATTTAACTTTAATCCACAATTGGAGAACATCGGTCTGACGGTACAGGCATCACCAGTTAAATATCTATTGATAATGGCGCCTTGCTAGGTCGTAGCAAATGACGTAGCTGAAGGCTAAGCTAACTATCGTCTCGGTAAATGAGAGCGTATGTGTCAGTGTAGCATCGCTAGCAAAGTCTGCTGTACAACTGGGGCGAGTGCTAGTACGTCTCTCTAGACCTGCCGTGTGGCAGCGCTCTGTTTGCAATCACTGACAGTGGCGACACGCGGGTCCGACGTATACTAACGGACCGCGGCCGATTTAAAGGCTACCACCTAGCAAGTGTGGTGTCTGGCGGTGACACCTCATTCCTCCCCCCCAAATCGGCGAACGGTGGTGTTATACGGCTTCCGCCCGCCGTGGGGAGGACTCCATGTTGACGTATGCGACGAGGTGGGGAGCCTAACAACAGGCGAGGCTGTGCCACCCGCACCCTGCCATTCGGTCCGAGGGGAGCTAGGAAACGCCTGAAAACTTAGTCCAGGGTGCACGCCAACATGCGGTGTATGCGCCCGTAAAGAGACAGGAGGGGCCGCAGGGTCGACCTCCATCGCGTCGGGGCACCCGACGTGCGAAAACGACAACTGGGCCAGAGCGGGCAAGAGTTCCATGTCGGAGGACAGCTGGTCACGGAAAGCGATCGGCGGCGCGTGACCCAGGGAGGCGCCCGGCGGTTGCAGCGACGCGTCCACGGCGGGCGTCTGCGGCGGGAGAACAGGCGGCGGCGGCGGCGGCGGCGCGTCGCCATGGGGCAAAATGGAAGGCAGCGTCGGTAACACCTGGGGCTGAGGCGAGCCAGTAGATGGGTCCCCAGGGCGCTGACCGGACGGCACCGTCGCTGAAAGCAGACGGGGAGCGACAGAATCCGTGCGACGACAGAGGCGCAGCTGATTGAGATGCCGACGCACCTCACCAGAGGCCCCCAAAACCAAATACATAGCGCGGCCGAGGCAGCGAAGAATGCGCCCTGCGAGCCAACACCGTGAACCTCGATAGTTGCGATAGAATACAACGTCGCCTGGAGCAAAAGCAGGTGTCTGCCGCTGCACAGGAACCTGATGCGGCGGATGTAGCAAAGACATCAAGGTTCGATGAGGACGACCTTGGAGCATATCAGCCGTCGAGCGACCTTCTCGGGGCTGAGAGCGATACGAAGACAAAAAGAGCAACAACGCGTCCTCCCGAGAATGCGACTCTTTCAACTTCAACATCTGTGTCTTGAAAGTCCGGACCAATCGTTCAGCGGCACCGTTTGACTGAGGCGAAAACGGCGCGGATGTCAGATGTTGAATACCATTGGCCTTGCAGAATGACTGAAATTCTGCGGAGATGAACTGTGGGCCATTGTCGGAAACAATAGTCTGTGGAAGATCTTCTATGCAAAAGATAGCAGATAACGCTTGGATGGTGGCAGATGACGTCGTGGAAGACATCCGGACAACAAAAGGAAAATTACTGAATGAATCGACCACAACCAACCATCGAGCATTCCAGAAGGGACCAGCAAAATCGATGTGTATGCGTTGCCAAGGGGAAGTGGCTTTCGGCCATGCAAAGAATTTCCGCGGCGGTGCGGATTGTTGTTCGGCACACGCCATGCAAAAAGAGCACATATTCGTAATCGCAGCATCGATTCCGAACCAAGTACAGTGCTGACGAGCAAGTTGTTTCGTTCGCACTATACCCCAATGTCCTTGGTGGAGAAGCCGTAAGACAGAGGACTGTAACGAACGTGGGACTATAACCCTGGACTGATCATTATCAGAACGCAACAGCAAAACACCACGTCGTACAAAAAGTCTCTCCTTGTGAGCAAATAACAGGCGAACCAACGGATCCTCGATCCGTGACTTTGACAAGGGCCATTGCGTGGCAACAAAACGCAAAACCGTAGCAAGGACAGAGTCAGCAGCTGTGGCTGTAGCTACACGACGAAAATCAATCGGAAACGATTCGACCACGTCATTGGTTTCCGCATCAATGAACATGCAAGCAAGTTCGGAAGAATCGAATGCTCTATCCTCAGCAACAGGCAAACGGGACAACGCATCGGCGTTTCCGTGCTTAGCAGTGGACCGATACAAGATATCGCAGCGGTACTGCGAGAGGAAAATAGACCAGCGAATGAATTTCTGCGCTGTACGTGGAGGTACAGGCTTGTTCGGATGAAAAAGCGATGTCAAGGGTTTGTGGTCTGTGATGATGGTAAAGTGACGACCATACAAGAAATCATGAAACTTTGTAACACCAAACACGAGAGCCAAAGCTTCTTTCTTGATCTGTGAATAATTTCTTTGCGCAGACGAGAGCAATTTGGACATTAATGGCGAGGTCATCCCATCCTTGTCGCCATATGAAGTGTTGGCAGAAGAGCCAACACCGTGTTGCTAGAGGAGGCCGAAATGCACGCTTTTAAGCTCACGCAGATTGGCGTGAGGTCTGGAACAAGGTAAAGTAAATATCCTATAAAGAAAAGAACGTAGTTCTTGGAATACTTAACTTTAATCCACAATTGGAGAACATCGGTCTGACGGTACAGGCATCACCAGTTAAATATCTATTGATAATGGCGCCTTGCTAGGTCGTAGCAAATGACGTAGCTGAAGGCTAAGCTAACTATCGTCTCGGTAAATGAGAGCGTATGTGTCAGTGTAGCATCGCTAGCAAAGTCTGCTGTACAACTGGGGCGAGTGCTAGTACGACTCTCTAGACCTGCCTTGTGGCGGCGCTCTGTCTGCAATCACTGACAGTGGGGACACGCGGGTCCGACGTATACTAACGGACCGCGGCCGATTTAAAGGCTACCACCTAGCAAGTGTGGTGTTTGGCAGTGACACCACAGTTTGTCTACCTCTGATATCATACAACCTGGCCATTAGGAACTCTCAACACAACTGGTCTTGTTTTTGTTCTGAGCAGTACTCGTCAATAAATTTTTACTTAAAATTTTCAAAAGACATATGGTTTGTATCCAGATTCAACCCCCACTTTTTGCCTCTCCCGTTAATGCACTGATCACAACATTGATTTTTTCCTGGTCAGTCAAATATTCAGGAAAATTTCTTTCGCAATTCTTTACAAAATCAAGGGGGTGCCAACCGTTATGTCTTTTTGCAGGGTCGAATTTTTCCTCGCCCTCTAATATTTTACTTAAAATCATTCTTTCAGTAAAATGGATAGGTCCTGTTTGTATTTTTCTTTCCAAGTCACACATTTTGCCTTGGATTTGTGAGGTGTTATGTTCGCACTTCTTTTCGCAAGTAACAATCTGTTTGGTGAGTTCTCTACTTGTTTCTGTTACAGACTGTTTAATCTGTGCAAATTCCGCGTTACAGTCGGTCTGTATTTCGGATTTAATACCGAATACCTTTTCGTTCACCTTAGTACTGACTAAGGGTTCTATTTGATCTTGATTTTTGATTATTTCAGTGTCCAGTCTTTCGTTAATGTCATCAATTTGTCCTTGTATGTTGGCAATATTGCATTTGATGACAATAATTTCGCTTTTAAGGTTTTTGATTTCATTGTTCACAATGTCTACTTTTACATCAACCTTCTCAAGCTGTTTACTAAGATTCTTGCCTTGCTCTTGCATTTGTTTATTCAAAAAATGGTTCAAATGGCTCTGAGCACTATGGGACTCAACTGCTGAGGTCATTAGTCCCCTAGAACTTAGAACTAGTTAAACCTAACTAACCTAAGGACATCACAAACATCCATGTCCGAGGCAGGATTCGAACCTGCGACCATTTGTTTACTAATATCACTACCTAGTACTGCATTTTGCGCTGCATTTTGTTGTCCCAGTGCTGCAATTTGTGTTGTAAATAGCGCAGACAACATCCTCAACAAATCAGTCACATCTGGTGTCTTTTCACTTTTCTTTTCTACCGCATTTTCGTGTTCGAGTCCTACTTCCCTTTCAGTTTTTGGTGATTCAAACATATCCCGCTATTCATTAACATAGCCACTGTCTTCCACAACATCGCTCATATTGCCTTGCTTAGTACGCGCAACATGCATAGCTTCTATCTGTTTATTGACATCGGCGTGGTATCGTACGTAATTTAACTCGCGCATAGTGCCATCTGTTGGTGTCCTGCCTGAAATACTCTCGATTGCATTCTGCTCTCGCGTTTCTAGATTCATTTCTAGTTTCCTGTCCATATTAGTTGCTATTAAGTATTGATAGCTTTAATTTTCAGTTTAAGTTGAACTGTCACTATCCATTCTGTCAAATAATGTACAGGCTCGTGCGGCTGGACGTTTTATGTTCACTCTATGTTTGTAAAATGCTAAATACTTATAGTTTTTTCCGGCTGTCGGTGCAAATTGAACAACATCCTGTCACGCGGCGCCACGTATAACACTGCAACAGCATTTACGTAGCTTATACATTCAAGTACCATATTTGGTTTATTACGTACTGAGCCTCAACAGAACAAATAGTCCTGTCACGGAAAAGGCACGTACAACAATCCTGTCTGCTACTGCTGTACCATAACCTTAAAGTTGTAGGCAGGTCGTGAAATAAAACTATTTTGTTACAGCAATTATGGTATAAAGCAACAGAGCAGTGTTACCCTCTGAGAGGAATTTTGTTATGTTGACCGTGTTATACCTAACGGAGGTGGCTTATCGGAAATGAAAGTCAGAATTACGTAAATATTTGAACAGTAACAAACAAAATTTTGCTTATCTGCACTGTTTAACGGATAAAGAAAACGGTCGCCAGCCTAAGTAGGCAAGAGAATGATTAACATTCTCGTTCAAGAAAATAGTTATTAGTAACTTTAATGGATAAACACAACCTATACTTTGTCACATGCGAGTGCAGTGAACTCTGACACATACATATGTTTACGGTAAGATTGAAACTAACAGTTAGAGCAGCACAAACTATTTGCAAAATTATAACAGATACTGAAACACACTATTACTTTCAGGGCTTACACAAACTGAATAGTCTTTATAACGTTATTATTACTATTCACTGCAGAATCATTAACTGCATATAGGTCAAGTCTCTCACAGTTAAATACTTTACTATTTGGAATGGAAGTAAATTGGAATCCACTAACAGGTTGCTTCTCACTATCTTTCGAATAAAGAAATTATGGTTTTCATAAGTAGTGGTCTTCCCATTACTTGTTACCTAGCATTAGCATAATAGACAAACTGTGGATCCTGTTATACTATTAATATGCACTTCTAATACACAAGAGAAACAAACACTTAGCAAACATGAGTATATAACGTTTCACAACTGCAGTTTTCCACTTTTACTACAGTGAGAGACAAAATTAACATATATATAAGATACTGACTCACCTGCTGCGATTTACAACAGGCAGTAATGTGATCATTTACTAAGCAAAAATTTATAAGCCTCAGTCTTAAGAACTTTTAATTTGAAGTTGGCAACAACAAATTAATAAGCAGTTTTACTAGGAAAATTATTTTCAGCAAGCATCATTAACTTTAACTCACTCTCTTGCCACATTAACTTTAACTTACTTTTTACTATGTTCAAGAGGCATCAATTAGCAAAACACTGGGCTTTAATGTTCTTTCAGTAACGACACTCGGAAATCACGTTAGTTCGAACGGAGAGGAACCTTAGAGGTGTTATGATAAGGAGAAAAATCAAGGTAGGTACATAAATTCAGTTATAAATTATCTTATATTTGAGCACACTAACACATCCATTAAGCTGATCCTTCACTCTACATCATTATAGTATTCCGTTACAGTGATTGCGCAATATGGTGGCAACTGCATGTTGGTAGGTAGATTCACAGTCGGAATTGCTGGACTCTGTCCCTTCTTGGTGGCGATGATGAATACCAATTCCAGAATCGTCCCATCAATTTATCCATCCACCCGAGGCATTGGAAAGTGGCAGAAAAAGCCTCTCTCGGAACCAGCACAATATACAACTTTTACATGGCAGTGCACAGTTTGGTAGCTCGTCCCCGACTGACTCTCGTTCCACCTTTTCTACCTAGGCCAACCACAATTTGCGAGCGCTACTCAGTTCTGTTCCCGAGGGGAGCCACACAGCTTTTACATACAGAATAGCTAAGAATCCTAAGTGAAGGTCAGCAGTTTACATAACAGCAAATAAACATTTTAAATAAAACAGAACATTTGCACATATTAGTATTTCTACAAAAAATTATTCACACAGAAATTACAATTATATACAGTAAGTTTTGTTCCCTCCAAATGGGAAAAAGAATTTAAATGACAGATATACTACATTGCATAGAATTAAATCATGACATAAAAGTATTAACAAAGAAAGGAGTATACAATTTTGTGTTATCGATTCAAACACATTTACAGATACTCAATGTTATAACATTAAATAAAACAAAAGGCAAAATAAATCACTAGAGTATTAGAGCTGTGGTGTTACACGCTCACCAGCGCATTGCTTCAATCTGTGTCGACAATTGTTCCCACATGTACGGTCATTTCTGCGGTTCTCTTTAGCGATGTTGGTTCTTGTGCAGCTTTGCATCAGAATGAGTGATGTTATGCGTAACAAATTTTATGGACTTTTAAGTGAATCAATGAACAGTGAATCAGTGAATAAGAAGGACTGTTTTTTATGTACCTACTGAGCTATATAATATTTTGATAAGTGATGTGAAACATGCAAAAAGCGTTGCCAAAAAAAAAAATATATGTTTACTACCGTCGTTGGAAGTGTATGGTATCCTTAACATCGGAAGTGAAGAAGCACCGGGACAAAGGATTTGACGGCAGTTATCAGCGAAACACGGCTACCGACTGATGGTTGTGACGAGATGCTGATAACTTCCAACAGTGTTAACAAAGCGGATCTTCAGTCGCAAGCAAAGAAAATGAAAGCAGCCTCATGTGACAAAATTCCAAAAGTTTCAGTTGAACAGAACGTAAGATTTAAAGTGCCGGATGCAGACGGGGTAAGAACTGATGCACAGCAGCGGTGATAAAGATTTAGGATGACGAATACTGCGCGACCGCGACGGTTGCAGGTTCGAATCCTGCCTCGGGCTTGGATGTGTGTGATGTCCTTAGGTTAGTTAGGTTTAAGTAGTTCTAAGTACTAGGGGACTGATGACATTAGAAGTTCAGTCTTATAGATCTCAGAGCCATTTGAACCATTTGATGACGAATCTTGTAAACTTTGTGCCAAACCTGGCACGCTGAAGTGATACACTAGAACAAAAATTTACAATTTGCAAAGAAAATTTTATGGGTTCGGAGAAGCAGGCAGACATTAATGTATAGGAAGTGGTTGCCGAACTATCTTTCGTTGGAGGAGAAGGGTTCAAGAAGTGTAACTGTTAACAGAAGTATTCAGGTAAAGAATGCATGGGAAAATCTTATTCAATGTCCTGTAATTCTAAACGGCACAACAACCAATTTAATTCAACAAAAATTAACACTCACAAGGAAACATTTTTAACATTTTTTTCTGTAGCTATAACATTCATGACTAACTTTATACGGAATACACTTCATTACAATCACACTGGAGTGCTAGAATATTTAAATAACGTGGTTATATAGTAAAAATATACTGTTTTAGTAATGGGTAGTGTGGTGTAGACAGCTACGATGCCACTGCTTAGTTTGGCACTACGACAGACACCGACGACAGCGCCCTCTAGCCGGCGCTGAGGAGCTCTACGAACATCGCTACAGATTCAGCCCATTTCATCAGGTGCAGACAGCCAGGACACTTCGCTTCAGCATCCCACCTTGCAAGTTATGTAATATGTTTGCATATGTTTATCCACTAGTGAAGGTGCTTTTAACAGTATAGGCAGTACCGAGAGATTAGTACCTTTTCCTGTTCGTTTTCCTTACCTACGCGCCACCTCTCAGGCGGGATACAAAAGGCAAGGCGATCTTTTTTAATGAATACGGTGTTAACAGTTTACATGGATAAAGCCTAGGAATTACCTTACGTATTTCTTTTATATATATACGAGTTAGTGCCCAAAAAAATCCGGAATAACATTGCTGGTGAAATAGTTTTAATGTTGAAAACAGCATACCAAGATGACACTGTGAGAAAAACTCAAATGTACGAGCGGTTTGCTCGATTTTAAAATTGCGACATGTCGATTGATGACAAAACCTCGTTCTGGATGTCCATCAACTGCCCGAATCGACGAAAATATTGAATTAACTCTAGAGCTCGTGGCCACAGGCCATCGATAGACAATTGACCAACTGCCAAAGATTACTGGGCTATCTTGGAGCTCGGTTCAGCGAATTTTAACGGAATATTTGGAAGTGAAAAGGGTTGCTGCAAAGTTTGCTCCTGCATCTGCACACAATGCCACCTCTGTCAGTTTGGCAAGGTTCCGCTGCCCCACACACCTTACTCGCTTGACCTGGCTCCGTGCCACTTTTGCTTACTTTCGCTCATGAAAAGGTGCATGAAAGGACACTGATTTGACAACCTTGAAGAAGTAAAGAGAAAAACGAGGTAGGAGCTATCTAAAGATCATTACAAAAATGTTTCGAACAGTGGAAGCACCAGTGGGACAAATATATTAGGTGTAACGGAAAGTATTTCGAAGGTTGATAAGGTTGTTTTGTAAACGATTTGAAAATATACAGCTTGTAAAAAATAATTCCAGTTTTTTTCTATCCCGTCGTATAAAATTTAAAACGAGCTCTTATTGCTGCCTTGTGTGGCCTTCAATCGGAATATTGGTTTTATGCAGCTCCAATGGAAGTTTAACCTGCGCAAGTCGCTGAATATCTGCTAGAGACTACATCCGTTTGAACCTGCTTGCTTTTTTGAACCGTCGGCCTCCCCCTACAATTCCTACAAATGACGATCACTATAGGCCTTAGCATAAGTCCCATCACTCGTTCCCTTTTTTTAATTAAGTAGTGCCACAAATTTCTTTTTTCCTCAGTCTAATTCAGTACCCACTCAATAGTCATTCGATCTGACAAACTAGTCTTCAACGTTCTTCTACAGCATCAAACTTCAAAAGCTTCTGGTAACTTGTCTATTGCCTGAACTAATTACCATCCACGTTTCACTTCCGTACAAGGCTACTCTCTATACAAATAAGCTAAGAAAATATTTCTAAAACCTTAACAAATTTCTCTTTTTAATTCTGTTGTCAGTCTGCAATTTATATCCTCTCAGCTTCTGCAATCATCAGTTACTTTGCTCTCCAAATGGGAAAGCTAATCGATTACTATTAGTATATGTGATATATTCATACACTATGTGATCCAAAGTATACGAACACTCCAAAAACATACGTTTCTTATATTAGGTGTACTGAGCTGCCACCTACTGCTAGGTACTCCCTATCAGCGACCTCAGTAAGTTAGTCATTAGACACCGTTAGAGAGCAGAATCGGGTGCTCCGCGGAACTCACGGTCTTCGAACATGGTCAGGTGGTTAGGTGTCACTTGTGTCATACGTCTGTACAAGAGATTTCCACACCCCTAAACATCCCTAGATCCACTGTTTCCGATGTGATAATGAAGTGTAAACGTGAGGGAACACGTACAGTACAAAGGCGTACAGGCCGACCTCGTCTGTCACCTGAACAGACCGCCAAAAGTAGAAGAGGGTTGTAATGTGTAATAGGCAAACATCTATCTAGACCAACACACAGGAATTACGAACGCCATCACGATCCACTGCAGATACTATAACAGTTAGGCGGGAGGTGAGAAAACTTGGATTCCATGGTAGAGCGGCAGATAAGCCACACATCACGCCGGTAAATGCCAAACGACGCCTCGCTTGGTGTAAGGAGCGTAAACATTGGACGATTGAACAGTGAAAAAACTTTGTGTGGGTTGACGAATCACGGTACACATTGTGGCGATCCGATGGCAGGGTGTGCGTATGGCGAATGCCCGGTAAACGTCACCTTCAGTGTGTGTAGTCCCAACAGTAAAATTCGGAGGCGGTGGTGTTTTCCATGGAGGGAGCTTGCACCCCTTGTTGTTTTGTGTAGCGTTATCACAGCACAAGCCCATAATGATGTTTTAAGCACCTTCTTGCTCCCCACTGTTGAAGAGCAATTCGGGGATGGCTATTGCATCTTTCAACACGATGGAGCACCTGTTCATAATGCATGGCTTGTGGAGGAGTCGTTACACGAAAATAACATCCCAGTAATGGACTGGCCTGCACAGAGTCCTGACCTGGATCCTACATAACACCTTTGGGGGGTTTTGGAACGCCGACTTCGTGCCAGGCCTCACCGAGCGACATCGATACCTCTCCTCAGTGCATCACTCCGTGAAGAATGGGCTGCCATTCCCCAAGAAACCTTCCAGCACCTGATTGGCCGTATGCCTGCGACAGTGGAAGGTTTCATCAAGGCTAAGGGTGGGTCAACACCATACTGAATTCCAGCATTACCGATGGAGGGCGCCATGAACTTGTAAGTCATATTCAGCCAGGTGTCCAGGTACTTTGAATCACGTTGTGTATAAATCCCTCGGCGTTGCATGATTTAATTAGACTTCATTCCATTACCATAGTTCGACTTTTTTGTTGGTGTTAATCATTTTCATGATGCTATCTATTCCGTTCAACTACTGTTCCAAGCCGTTTGCCGTCTCTGACAGAACTACAATATCATCAGACATGCTTAAAGCTTTTATTTCTTCTTGCTAAGGATAAATACCGTTTCAGAATTTCTCCTTAGCTATCTTTCTTGCTTACTGAATTAACAGGTCGACTAACATGCGGGACAGGCAACATTCGTGTCTAATTCCCTGCTCAGCTACTGCTTCCATTTCATGTCATTTGCCAACAATATAGTTTTTGTGCAAGAAACTTTTCGCTCCCTGTATGAGTTGCATCACGAGATTTTCAAAGAGTGGGTTACAGTCAACATTGTCCAAATCTGTCTCAAGACCTATATGTGCCATAAACTTTTGTCCTTGTTAAACATATATTCCAAGATACGTAACAAAATTAGTACCGCCTTGCATGTTCCTACACTTCTCCAAAACCCAAACAGATCTTCCCCGAGGTCGACTTCTACCAGACTTGCTATTCTTCTGTAAATAATTTGTGCCAGTAGTTTGAAACCATCACTTATTAAACTAACAGTTCGGTAATACAGTCCCGTCAACCCTGTATCATATGGAAATGGAATTTTTTACTCATTTTTAAGCTCTGAGGGCAATGAGAAAAATCTCATGTACGTTGCACACCGGGAGGAATAGTTTGGTCATTGTAGGCTCTTGCGAAGGAACTCAACAACTAGGAAAATAGTGAACTCGATGTTTCTTGTTTCTAATTAGGTCTTTCAATGCTCCGTCAAACTCTGTTATATCATCTTCCATCTACATTTAGTTTCTCTTCCCTTTCTACAGTATAGCCTTCTGGTTTATTTTCCTTGCATACTTCTTCTACATATTCTTCAAAAATTCAGCCTTCTTAGGTTAGTACTGGTTTGCAATATAGTTCTTAATTTTCACACAATTGCTTCTCTTTTCATCATAGGTCTCTTTGATTTTTCTGTGGGCCGCATCTATAGCTCCGCTAGTCATACACGTTCCTTCAACCTTGAATTTGTCCTCTAATATTCCCTGCCAAAACGTCTTATAACTTTTGTGAGTCTAGTTGTTAGCGGTTAGTATATCCTTTTACCTGACTTGTTTGCTGCATGTTTCTGTTTTCTCCTTTCGTCAGTTAAATGTAATATCTCGTGTATAATCCAGCGATTACTACTAGAACATTTCACGTTGCCTGTTTAATCCTTTGCCGCCTTCATTATTTCATGTCTCAGCCTACCCGCTCATCTTCTGTTGAGTTCCTCTCATTTTTCGGTACATCGTTGCGTAATGTTTTCCTTTAAACTGTCAAAAACTGGTCTTTCTTCTAATTCCTTCAGGCAGCATAATCTTTAATTTCGCATCTTCCTCCAGTTTCTTCTTTAATCTGCATTTCATAATGTAACGTCTAGAGAAACAAAAACAGTATATTATGTAGTAATTAGAGAATTAGATGTATCATATTGTGTCATTGTATAAAACTTTGTATTTTTTTTTATTATTTATTTTTGAGAATATCTGCATCGGCGAGTAATGAAACCGCCACAGACGATAAATGTCGAACAAAGATGAAAATAAGTAATTAGTATATAATACGTGACGAATAGCAATTTCTTTGTCTTCTTCATCTGGGAGTCGAACGAGTAAGATATCCTGCGTCGTAGTAGCGAACGCTAGTGTAGCATTCTTTTGTCGAGACTAAGCAATGTACGCCATTACGTGTGAATTCACAAAGGTCTGTAATCACTGAGATATTTAAAGGTTTTAATAGAGTTGTTTAAATGAAAACTTGTATTATTTATTGTTAAGCTTGCTTGCATATTATCCCATCCTGTTGAGACATTTTTCAGTTATATAAATATTATCTGTGGTGCTGAGCTGCGTGGAGAACGTAGAGCCGCTGCCGCGGCGTATTTAAACGCCTTACAATATAGTCGAGCATACCGCAAGGAAGCGGTAAAATAATAGTAAAATAATATTATTTCTTTTAGCTCCCAGACTGGCAGTGAAGATCAGCAGATTTTATGATGTGTTGCAGATTGACGCGGGCTGCTGATAGGATATAATTTACAGTGCAAATAATTTAATGTACCTTCAGAATCTGATAGGAATCTTGCTGTGCTCCGTTCTGATCTGGCAAACTTTATAGTGACAACGTATTTTTTAATGAGAGTCTCATGTTCTTGGGCTAGTCGTGGTATGAAATAGCATTTTAACGAGAAATAAAATCCACTGCGAACTTGTGTTTTTGAACGATCACACGGACTGTAACATCAGTGCTCATAACAAAGTAATTTCAACTTTTAATCACTATGAAGTAGGGAAGATATATTGATTCTTAGCATGAGTTGCAGTTACGAAAAATCGTTCCTTAAATTGTAGGCCAGATACAGAACAATAAGACTTCCATATATACATTTTATTCCGCTAAAGGGTAATGATGATAAAGAAAAGCAAAGCACAGCATTATTAACAGATATTTCACGTAACTCTTTTCGTAAATGTGTTGTTACAAAGAGAATAAATAAACCAAAGAGCAACAATTTTACAATCCGCGAGAGAGTTGGACGTGAAAATAACCAATATATTATGGCCAGAGTCCCCATCTGACGCTGAACATATTCTGTATCTGGAATCTGGTTTCGAAATCTTTGTCTTACTTTTTTATAATCTATCTGAAACGTTCCGTTGACTCACACGTACACAATACACTTTCATGATTCTCAAACCTAGCAAATACGTGTTAGTTTGCAGTAATATTCATAATTGTACCACTTACAATTGTAAGTCTCTTAATTTAAGATACGTTTTGGCTGTCATTAAAAGTTAGTTTTGAACAATTCAGAGTCGTGTACACGTATATTAAGTAACTGGAGCAGGAATGAAATAAAATTTTACGTTCGGTTTACGAGATACGAGGATCCACCATTGAAGTCAAATGACCACTGCAGACATGGACGTGAATATCGTCTTCTCTAAAGATGGCAGAATAATCTCCTTCTACGAACACCCTTGAGAAGCTTCTCACAAATCCCGTATTAGAGCCCTCGTGCAGAGCCCTGGAATCTATCACAGGACGATGAACTACGAGCTATATCATTCGGAGCGCTCTCTCTTAGAGATATATAGCTTCAATGGCTCCTGATGTTCCAGAGACTAGCTAGATATTACGTTGAATAATGAGACTGTAGCGATATTACGTTGAATAATGAGACTGTAGCGATCCTGGTGCGAGGAGGTGATGACAGTTCGGGAAATGAAACTTCATTTAGGAAAAGTGTTTTCTCCTGATGCTCCATACAAAAAAGTCGTGAAATTCACAGACGCAGAGGTAAACGGAGGTGAAAATTAATGAAATATCTATCAGATTGGATGCAAGAAACAGCGTGAAAAGAGCGACATATATACGGTAGGAG
This sequence comes from Schistocerca piceifrons, assembly GCF_021461385.2. NCBI lineage: Eukaryota > Metazoa > Arthropoda > Insecta > Orthoptera > Acrididae > Schistocerca > Schistocerca piceifrons. The sequence goes on from NC_060144.1 coordinate 140,389,414, forward strand.
AGAACTCTCACTCTGGGGTGAATATTTTGCACGTGGTGTAGACCGGAAGTCGAGTAGAAGTCACCATTAACACCTCCGACACTTCCCTGACACGTCCATGTGGACCCTAAAATTCGTCTAAAGAGGTCTTGTCTCTTGTTAAATATGCTGCACACGGTAGGAAACAGGAAATACATGTACTGACCACGCCCGACAGCGCTTAAATTCGGTGATCTCACGGTAACTGGCGTATCCACTGCGGAAATGCCGTTGCCCTGTGTTTTAAAAGGGCGACAGAAAATCAGTATCCGGGAGGTGCACAGACCAAACTTCTATGTATGTACTACATTACACAAAATGGTCATCGTTGACATTGAAGAAATATTCAAAACATTCTATTAACTTGCAGTGGCACCTGAACTGGAACTGAGAATGAAAAGTGTCGTAACACGGTAATAACAAGGGTTCGCACCATCTATTAAGATCGAGGGAGAGCTCCTTGTGAGTTACAAACCGTGCAGGACGTCCAGCAAAATATTCACTCTTAAGGAACACATATAAAATCCTATTGCTTAAAAGAGTAATGAGAACTGATGGAATGTGATGGAATGCAACTGAATGGGGAACTCTCTGTCTTAGAGCCCACAGTGAAACTAGCGGCCCTTCAAGGAGAAGCTGCAGATAGTGCGACAATATGTTTATTTGTCGTGTGGTTCCGCGTAGTATAAATTACAGTGTCACACACTTTTCAGGAGGGGTTGTTTGTTTTGAATGATTTTTATACGCAGACCAGGTATAAAGAAAAATGATATCATTTTGACGAGCTTTTGGCCAAAGCCAGTGCTCTTACCACGATGCCCACATCCCCACTCCTTCTGCTGTGACGTTAACATTCCCTACTACAAGATCAAACCCGTGAGAGAGACTCGTAGGGAGGAGAGCACCTCCAACTTCTTGCAGCAGAATAAATAAATTTCCAGCCAATGTACCATCCAGATTTAAAAATGGTTCAAATGGCTCTCAGCACTATGGGACGTAACATCTGAGGTCATCAGTCCCCTAGACTTAAAACTACGTAAACGTAACTAACCTGAAGACATCGCACACATCCATGCCCGAGGCAGTATTCGAACCTGCGACTGCATCAGCAGCGGGGTTCCGGACAGAAGCGCCTAGAACCGCTCGGCCACAGCGGACGGCTCCTGATCTGCCACAGGCATGATAGTATACGAATGCTTTAAGGCATTGATGATACTTGATCTTGATACGGCTCTCTTGATACCTCTAATTTCCACGGTTTCTTCCACATGCATTCGTGGTGTTGAAAACAAATTACTTACAGAACGGTGGGATAAGTTTCTTTATCTCATTTACAATTTTTCCGGCCGCTGTGACTCGGCAAGTTGACACTTTATTTGAAATTTCGTTATATTATGTGTACCAACCCTGTAACATTGTTCTAAATTATTTAACCATCCACAGCTTCCATTGAAATCATTGAAACCTATGCCGTGCGCAGTTTCACGTACGTAACGTATTAAGTCACTACCATGCACATCCAGTAAATTGTATCGACCATCCCTGAGACGCACCAACACCAGTGTTTGTATCAAATGCGGCTTGTACCCCTGTAATTTCTGTAGTTTTTCTTATGCAGTACCAGCTCGTATTACTGCGGACCCATTCAAAATCAGATCAGAATTGTTCTTTCACTACGTTACAGGTGATCTTACACGTACGTACCCACTCCTTGGACAACAATTGCTCTTTATTACGTTTCATTGGAGACAGACAGAATTTGTGCTTTCCTGTCCGACAAGGATGAGGAACTACATAGCTCAACACCTATTTCACTATCACTTTCATTTGTTAAGCACGTATCATCATCATTGTACTCCTCATGTACACTGTGCGCACAGACGAACGTATATGACACCCCACGTTCCACTAACTCGTCTTGAAGAAACGCTAATACTTCATCTGCCACTTTTCACTCGGTCTGCCAAATTTCTTGGGTTCCTTTCTGAAAAAATGTCAACTTCGGCAACTGTTGTGACAGATATAATGCAATGTTTGCTATGTTTATCGTTCCTATTGCTCTGTTTTGTATGAACGCAGCTAGCACTGTAGCATTGTTGTGAATTACTCGTCGGCTAAGCTATATTGTGGTTGCATGGCAGACAACATGTGGAGCGTCGAATTCCGCAAATATCATTGGCATTTTGTGACCTCGTACTCAAGATGTTCCATGTGAGAGTCAAAATTGGGTGGTATATAAAAGGTTACGTTTTTAATTTTGAGACACTGAAATATTTCAAAAAAATCTCATCGGATTAAAGAGTGGGAAAATATGTGTTCAATATTTTGAAAATTCCATCAGACGAAACCAATGTTAACACGCTGTACCACCCGCAGAGGATAGGACGGGGAGAAATGTTGAGTTCTTAAATAGCAATAACCTATTTTATTTGCGATTCGAATTCTACAGGAAAAGATGTGTAGCTTTTGTATGCAGCACTTTTTCTGCTGCACGACAGATGGCGCTGTAATCGATAAACAATACAACTGAGTTCCTAGGCGGTACTATCTCGAGAAAAAAATTATTGGATCAAAAAAGGAAACCCAGACAAGTTCAGTAATTGTGAAAGAAACTTGTTTGAGGTGTGTTCTCGAAGAATAGTTGTGATTTATCACCATTTAAGGTCCATCAACAAAAGAATGAACCGATCAGTTTGTCATTAATTATTATACACCAAACATCCACACTGATGTTTAACTAGGCATAGCCATTGTGTGTTTTTCACATTCCATTAATGCATGATGTCGTGGAGGACGACTACTCAATACATGAGCAAAGAAACTGAGCTACCTCTGCATTCACTGTCAAACACTCTCGAAATAACTGCCTTGAAGTTCCTTATGGGGAGAAATATTGAACGGATGATATTTCCTACGTTTCAAAATTCGGAAAACAGTAGACTGACTAATTACCGATTCACGACTTAACTGCTGATTACTAATGTGTGGGTTATGATTCACTGCAGCTAATACCGCCTTTCCATCATTAACTCCTGCAGCTGTTGGTTGACAGTTTCCCCATCGTAGTTGTGCACTTCCCTCGGTGGAGAGCTGTTGAGTAACCCAACAAAAGAGAAATGCATGATCGTACCCTGTCCGTTAAACGATGAGCATAAAGGGTTACAGCACTATCGACAGTACCGCCACTTTCTCCACACTTACAAATCATTTCAGTATTCTCTAACAACGTAATAGCCTGCATTCTAACTAGTAACGCAATCAGGTTGTTTTCTGTTTATTGCTATTTGATCCCCCTCGCTCTGTATGGGTGATGGATGGGCTGATAGTAGTACAATATTCCACTCTTCAGGCAAGAGCATTTTTAAGGTGAAATGATTTACTATTTTAGATGTAAAGAATCAAAGACGGACATATAAAAATGAAAATAAATACACTTAAAGATGACTTCACAGAATGCTTCTAGGTAAAAACAAGGAAGCATTATACTTTCACTTAAAATATGAAGGAACAGCACGGGTGAGAAGCATTTCTGGAAGAAAGAGTATGTTCCATAGAACTGAGGGGTAGGGATAACTGTGGAGGTGAAAGTAGGCTTCGAGGTGTGTAGATGGAAGAGGGAAGGCAGGAAAGATAGAAGGCGGGAGGAATCTGGTGTGTAGGTAGTATAGTGGTAACAAGAGGGAGAGCGTGGGGATGGATGGAGAGGAATAGGGAGAGAGGAACCGTGAGAGAGGGGGTGTAGATGGCGAAGAGTTGAAGTTGGTAGGAGGAATGAATACAGCGGAGAATCCAATTGTCTGCAAGAGGAGGTCTTGGTTAAGTTGCACTAGGACGGAGGTTCCCAAACTGGGGGGGCGCGCCCCCCTGGGGGGGCGTGATGATGTTGCAAGGGGGGCGCGGGAGGAGTTAGTGGTATAAACCTAATATTTCTTTTTAATACCGATATTTCAATAAAAATGAATGTGCAGGTATTAATGATAGATTATGGTGCTAAATGCAATCGTTTAGCGTCCCACTTCCCGCAATCCTATCTCAATAAGCTATCCTAGAACATACAGTTTTTGAAGATCACGTTTAGAATGTCACGTTTAGAATGTCACGTTTAGAATGTCACACACAGAAACTCTCAAAATTACGAAGGCGATATGCGTTAATTCTAATATATCAGATTTGTAAACAACTTACTTCTGACAATTGGAAAACAGAAAAGTCAGGTATTAACTATTCCGTACATTTGTACACATGGACTGAACGTAATCATTTCATAACTTTTAGCCGTACTAGGCTATGTTCATCAGAGTAATAATCACTTATACTACGTAACTGCAAAAATGCCGTTTTATTACCGTGTCAACCCGCGGATCCCCATGTGATGCGATTACAGTGACTTTAATAGACCGTATACGCTTCAAATGAACTGGCGGGTTCGTAATTTGGACGCCAGGGTTATGCCCTCTGTCACCAGAAAAATGTGCAAAACGTGAATGCGAAACTAGTACAAGTGTTCGTTCTGAGCAGAGTACTTCATACAGAAGTACGCTGACTCTCAAAAGGAAATATGCTAGGTAGATTATTTCAACTTCGAGACGAAGTGATGCAGTTTTTGGAAAATAACAAACAAACTGAACTGTGTGTGGAATTTAGAAAGCCAGGTGTTCATGTTGCATTGGCTTATCTGTCAGATATTTTCGAATCTTTAAACACATTGAATTTGAAATTACAAGGTGGAGAGTCATCGGGATGCCATCAAAGCGTTTACTAATAAGTTGCAACTATGGAAATGTAAAATTTTAGCCTGCAATTATTCCTGCTTTACCAGATTGTTTGAAATCCTGGAAGAAGCCCGATTTCAAAACGATTTTAAGGATACTGATACTAAGAGTAAAATATCAAACCATTTGCAGCACCTCACTGATGAATTCGAACGATACTTCCCTAACAGCTGTGATGATAAAATTTATTATAGGTTAGTGACGGATACATTTCTCGTTGACGTGGATGTGTTGCCAGACAGACTACAAGAGGAAGTCTTAGAAATTAAAAATGATTCTGCAGCGAAGTATGACTTTGAGAAGATGGATAAGCCTTTATTTTGGGTGAAATATCTCACGGTGTATCCCAGCACAGCAGAACAAGCACTGAAACTGTATTTACCATTTTCAAGCACTTATGTGTGCGAAAGAGCATTTTCAGCGGTAGTGGCGATAAAAAATAAGCTTAGAAGCAAACTCAGTATTGCCAATGATTTAAGTTGCGCAGTTTCTACTATTCAGCCAAGAATTCAAAATCTTGTAAAAAATATGCAAGCTCATCCTTTACATTGATTTATTTGTTTGTTTCTTGCCATATGTGTGTGGAAATAATATTTTCGTAATAAATACGTCACATTATAAGAGAACTTGTTATTTTCCTGCTAACTGTCCTTATATGTAGGTAATACTGTAAAATAAAAAACTATTTCGAAGAAACAATATAAAATAAACATAGTAAATCTGATTTAAATATAAATACTGCGTGTGATCCTTATGGATTCTCATGTTACGTGTGGTATGTTATTTCAACTAATAATAGTATTTCTTCTTGATGAAGACACAGCGAAAGTTTAACCTAGATATGGCAAGCGAAGAGTAGTCCTAAAATCGTATACGGGTGAAGAAATGGTGTGCGGCAAGGGAATGTAATGAAGGTAATGAAGTTGTTTTATTCATATTTTTTAAAGTTCTGTGTAGTTGGCACGATTATTGGGTAAAACTTATTTTTTACTTTTTGTCTGGTTCTGGGAACTGGGCGTTTGTCGCCGTTCGGTAACTGTCGTCGTTGACATAAATGCCAACCTATGCGCAATGACAATGGGGAGCGCTATGGGCGTACAAATCAGTGATGTTCGTTAACACCGTGACTGAGTGACTGTTTTTGATAATGAGTGAAAATAATATGCTACACTCAAAATAATGGCCCGCATCCACTAATCTGCAAAGGTCGCAAATATTTTTCCTTGCTTACCAAGGACTTCCTTTACTTTCGGAGTGGCTTATAATCACAAGACTAGACTGATGACGTAATAACTGCGACTCGATACATTAACAGCCAACTATGTTACATGACGTCACCATCACAAATTTTTCAATAGTTTCTTGATAATTAATAAAAATCTCTATTTTTTTAGGGGGGGCACAGAAGTTTTCTTTTCGGCAGAAGGGGGGGCGTAACAAACAAAAGTTTGGGAACCTCTGCACTAGGAGTATGTGTAGGTGTATGGACGATGCGACGTGAGCAATCACGTTCTGAAGGAACGTATTTAAGAAATGAGGGATGACTTGCACACAATGATATCAGGTCAAATAATGAAAGAATGAATGTTTCAAAACAGCTACACACACGTGTGTTTTTATGGTTTTGATCCGTCGCATTTTTCTCTAGGCAGTACTGTTTTGGAACTCAGTTGTACTATTTGTCGATAATAGGGCCATATATTGCGCAAAGAAAAGAGTGATAAATACAAAAGTTATGTGTTTTTCCGTTTCATGTGATTGTACAATAAATATGGGATGTTCCTATTTAAGATTTCAATTTTGCATCCATCCCAAACCCTAGAGGTGGGGCAGGGGGAATGGGCGGTCAACATTGGTATCACTGGATAACATTTTCAAAAATACTGAACATGTAATCGTAGTTTTTGAGATATTTCGTTGTCAAAGCACAAAAAACTCACGCCATATACAGTATATGAGCTGGTCTACCTGGCGTTTTTCGTATGGCATTATTTCTGCGTTTCAAGTCATAACAGGCAGAAACTGCAATGGGTAGTTCTTGGGAAACCATGGAATCATTATGGCCTTGTCATTATTCCCTATCAGCTCCTCCAGGAGCCTCGTCTGAGATGAAATGTATCACAACTCCCACTTTCAGAGACGCTGGATGGCATCTTCTGCGTCGACAGCGTTCTGAATACTTATTCTTGCGTAATTAAAAATCAATGTTGTGCCATGGCGCCTAGTTCTTGGGCTGGCTTGCACTTCCCTCCTTGTGACGTCATTCTGCTGAATCGACACATGAGCTGTTCTTTGCACCAGGCCAAGCCGTGGTGCAACAATATCTTCTCTCAATCCGATGTTCAGTCATCAAAGAGTGTCTGTTCATTTTAGATCTTTTAATCAGATCATGTTAATTACAACATGATTTAGTACTTTTAAAACTCCTAGTTTCCTTTAAAATCACAGAATATATTTCATGAACACTCGATACACGTAGTATTAAATAGTATCCAGAGAAAAGTAAAGCCATCAATACGACATTTTCTCCATCTGTATTTCGTGACATGGCAGACTGTAAAACCAGTGTAGTTAATACTCTTAGTACAGTGGCGAGCATAAAAATTGGAATATCATGAAACCGACGCACAACAAACGCCAAATTGGCATGAATACTACTACATACATGGATATGCAACTAATTAGCATTTCAGTGGCACTGTACAAAGTAGATATAGTGACAATGTGTATGAAATTTAAGATTATACTGAAGGTTCCTCACTAAAAAAAAAAATTGTATTTCGGTGTGGGTTGTTTGTGAAAATCTAATGTTATGCCCTGTATGGGAAACTGAAAAGTCTAGCGGCATGTGTGCTGCAACGGTGGGTTCATCGACTTTCGAGAATGCAGTTTATCATTAACGATAGTGTTGCTCCAGCTGATGATACCTTACACCCAGGTACAAATCAACTTTGTAAAAAGGTACGTGTATTTTCCTTTACATGTATTTTACTTTAGACCGAAACAGTTCATAAGTACAAATACAAAGTGAGATGAACATTCTACTAACCTGCTGTTTGAAAAAGTAAGTTTAGGTTTTACGATCTCGTCGACAACCCTGTCATTAGATGCAGAACACAGTTCTCAAAGGAACCATTCTAGCATATGCTCTAAGCGACTTAAATCTCGGAAAAACCTAACTCTGTTTCGCTGAAGGGCTATTTGAGCTGCCTTCCTCACGAATCCGTGTCATCGTCTTATCATACACGAGGAGAAACTGGAATACATTCAGAGTTGAGTACATCGGCATTGCTGTCAAGTGGTTCGCGAAGACTGAATACTTTGGTGGCGAGACGAAAGCTAGTATTTCAACGTCACCTTATGCTCCAGCGACTGATGTCTGCTTTCAATCTGAAGTTCAGTGCGAATTCGATGCAGTTATATAAGCAACGACATGTAGGCGAGGAGATAAGGTGCCTGTTGAAACGACAGCAGCGAAAGATTTTTGGCCGTAGTAACAAATAATAAATTTTTGAGTTTGTGGAACATTTTTACACTGTCAGTGAGTGGTAACACAGAGACAATGCTTGCGCTGACTGCCCTCTTATTGCGTACGTACCGTTGAAAGAATCCAATAAACAAAACGCAGATTATATAGGACTGAGAATTCTGGCTTGAAATCCAATATAAACATGATGAATTCTCTGACATGCTCATCTGTACATGCAATATGTTCGTGAGAATTTTTCTTCTGCACTGCAGGAAGCGCTGATTTGAAGCTCCTGACTGATAATGTGTTGCGGATTGTGTTTCGAACCTGAGACATTTGCCTTTCATATGTAAGTGCTATATCTACTGAACTATCCATTCGCTTCTGACGACCCACCCTCCCACCTATAACGCCGCCAGTACCTCTCTCTTACCTTCCAAGACGTTGTCCGGCGTATTTTGCGGAACTAACGCTCCTGGTAGAAAAGAGCTTCAAATCGACACACATTACGCTGCAGAGTGAAATTGAGTTTGGAAACAATCCTCTAGTACCGCTAATCACAAGGGCTGTTTGGAAAAGTAAGTTCGGATCGGTCGAGAAATGGAAACCACTGTGAAAATAAAAAATGGTTTTATGCAACAGTCGGCTGCACCTTCTAGCTACTTCTTTACACATTCGCACCTCCGGTTCAGACATTTATCGTAGTGTTGTAGCAACTTTCCAACACCCTTGTCATAGAAGGCAGCCACTTGTGCTTTCCGCCAATTCTCTACACTGGCCTACACATCGTCACCTGACTCCATGGCCACCAGTTTATATGAGCTAGGATGAAACTCAGGATGAGCCATTTACGGGCTGTATTGCACTCTTATCAGAATCGACAGTAAACCAACACCTACAGTGACAGTTCAGGTACAACTGCCGACGTCGCAAGCATAAGACGAAGAGATAGAGTATGTGAGGATACTGAAAGGGTAATACAGTACATAAAAGGATATCAAAATCTAATAGTAATGGGAGACTGCAATGGAGTTGTAGGGAAAGGAGAAGAAGAAAATGTTACAGGAGAATATGGGCTCGGGACAAGGAATGAGAGAGTGTGAAGACTAATTGAGTTCTGTAATAAATTTCAGCTAGCAATAGAGAATACTACGCTCAAGAATTACAAGAGGAGACGGTATACCCGGAAAAGACCGGTGATACGGGATGATTTAAGTTAGATTACATCATGCTCACACAGAGATTCCGAAATCAGATACTGGATTGTAAGGCGTACCCAAGAGCAGATATATACTCAGATCACAATGTGGTAGTGATGAAGAATAGGCTGAAGCTCGAGACGTTAGTCATGAAGAATCAATAGACGAAGAAGAGGATATGGAAGTACTAAGGGATGCGGAGACACGCTTAAGGTCTCTAAGACTATAGACACAGCAGTAAAGAATAGTTCAGTAGGCAGTACAGTTGAATAGGAATCGACATCTCTAAAAGGACAATCACAGAAATTGGAAAGAAAAACATAGATACAAAGACGGTAACTGTGAAGAAACCACGGGTAAAAGAAGAAACACTTCAGTTGATTGATGAAAGAAGGAAGTACAAAAATGATCAGGTAAATTCAGGAATGCAGAAAGTCGCTGAGGAATGAAATAAATAGGAAGTGCAGGGAAGCCAAGACTAAATGGCTGCATGAAAAATGTGAAGAAATCGAAAAGGAAATGATTGTCGGAAGGACTGATTCAGCATACAGGAAAGTTAAAACAACCTTCGGTGACATTAAAAGCAAGCATTAAGAGTGCAACGGCTATTCTACTATTAAATGCAGAGGTGAGAGAGGATACGTGGAAAGAATACAATGAAGGCCTTTATAAATCGGAAGATTTTTCTGATGTGATAGAAGAAGAAACTGGAGTTGATTTAGAATTTATAGGGGTTCCACTATTATAATCAAAATTGAAAATAGCTTTGGAGGACTTAAGGCCAAATAAGGAAGAAGGGATAGAAAACATTCTATTAGAATTTCTAAAATCATGAGGGGAATTGGTAGGAAAACAACTGTTCACGTTGGTGTGTAGAGTGTATGAGTCTGGCGACATACCATCTGACTTTCGGAAAAATATCATCCACACAGTTCCCAAGACTCCAAGAGCTGACTAGTTCGAGCATTATCGCACAATCAGCTTAACACCCCATGCATCCAAGTTGCTCACAACAATAATATACAGAAGAATGGAAAAAAATGAAGTTGTGATAGATGACGATCAGTTTGGCGTTACAAGAGGTAAAGGCACCAGAGAGGCAATTTTTATGTTGCGGTTGATAATGCAAACAAGGCTAAATAAAAATCAAGACACGCTTGCAGGATTTGTCGACATTCAACAAGCGTTCAACAATGTAAAATGATTCTGAGAAAATTAGGGGCAAGCTATAGGGAGAGACGGGTAATATATAATATGTACAAGAGCCAAGGGGAATAATGAGAGTGGACGACCAAGAACGAAGAGCTCGGATTAAGTAAGGTTGAAGTCTTTCCCCGTACTGTTCAATCTGCACATCGAAGAAGCAATGATGGAAAAAAAGAAAGTTTCAGGAGTGGAATTAAAATTCAAGGTGAAAGGATATAATGATACGATTCGCCGACGACATTGCTATCCTGAGTGTAAGTGAAGAAGTGCTGAATGGAATAAACAATCCAATGAGTATAGAATATGGATTGAGACTAAATCGCAGAAAGACGAAAGTAAAGAGAAGTAGCCGAAATGAGAAGAGCGAGAAACGTAACATCAGGATTAATGGTACCGAACTAGATGAAGTTAATGTATTATGAAGCGCGGGGTGGCGACGTAGTCTAGGGCGCCTTGTCACGGTCCGCGTGGCTCCTTCCGTCGAGTTCTCCCTCGGGCATGGGTGTTTGTGTTGTCCTTGGTGTAAGTGAAATTAAGTAGTTTGTAAGCTTAGGGACCGATGACCTTAGCAGTTTGGAGCCATACGAACTAACCAAAATTTTCGAAAAAAAAATTGTTACCTAGGGAGCAAAATGACGGACGGAGCAAGGAGGACATCAAAAGCAGGCTAGCACTGGCAAAAAGGGCATTCCTGGTCAGGACAAGTATACTAGTATAAAACACAGGCCTTAATTTGAGAAAGAAATCTCTCGGAATGTAGATCTGGGCACAGAGTTGTATGGTAGTGAAAGATGGACTGTGGGAAAACCGGTACAGAAGAGAATCGAAGCATTTGAGATGTGGTGCTGTAGGCGAATGTTGAAAATTAGATTGACTGATAAGGAAAGGAATGAGGAGGTTCTGTGTAGAATCAGAGAGGAAAGTAATATGTGGAACACATTGACAAGAAGAAGGGATACAATGATAAGACATCTGGTAAGACATCATGGTAGGAGGGTGCTGCAGAGGGAAAAAACTGTAGAGGAAGACAGAGACTGGAATACATCCAGCAATAATTTAGGAAGTAGATTGGCAGCGCTACTTTGACATGAAGGGGTTGGCACAGGAGAAGAGTTCGCGGCGGGCCGCATCAAACGAGTCAGTAGACTGATGACCCCCCCTATCCCCCCGCCCCCCCAAAAAAACAACGAAAAAGCGGCAGGAGCATCATACTCGGCGGGAGACATTGTTTCCTAGACATCTTCGCGTGCTCACTGTGTGACCAGAATTGAAAAGAGCGACGTGACGCGATCGAGACATTGCCAAACACAGATGTGTAAAGCTTCATCGATTTCCAGTTCGTACTCTGTAAGTCTTTAATTTTCGAATAGCCCCCGTAAGGAGCAGAACTCCTGTGAAATTTGGATTATAGAGGAGGAGTATTGGCCGAAATGCAAAGCAAACGTGAGGGCGACTAGCGATTCGCGCATGAAAAACAGTGTTAGCAGAACTATTGCCTGCGAAAAACGCACGTCACAATATGGACTCCAAAATCCGATGTACAGATTTGGTTCAAATGGCTCTGAGCACTATGGGACTCAACTGCTGAGGTCATTAGTCCCCTAGAACTTAGAACTAGTTAAACCTAACTAACCTAAGGACATCACAAACATCCATGCCCGAGGCAGGATTCGAACCTGCGACCGTAGCGGTCTCGCGGTTCCAGACTGCAGCGCCTTTAACCGCACGGCCACTTCGGCCGGCTGATGTACAGATTTAATCTGCAACGAACTTCTTTTTATTGTTATAATATGAACGTCACATCAGTACACAAAACAGTAAATTATGGTGAGTGATAATTTTCACGCGAGTGTAACAGAATTAAGAAATTGGTTCTAAATCTGAATGTTAACCTGCACTGGACATTTTAAAGGGTCTTGTTTCCTACAGTAAGTACTGTACTCAAGGGAGAACAGTATCGGAGGATTTAGCGTACTCTGAAGTTGTCATCCTGATTTAACACGTTGTAGTTTCGAATCTTCTGCAAGACACTAAGCGGCATTGCTTTTCCTCCGGCAAAGGCGGACTGACATTGTAGAAATATTTGCACCGAAATCTCTTCTTTGTAGCCATAAAGCTCTGAGCCCGTACTTACGACGCTGAGCCGCGTGTTTGCGGGGAGAGAAGAGAAGAGAGGGAGGAGGAGGAGGAGGAGGAAAGGCGATGAGAAGCAGCGTGACGTGTGGCGAGAAATCGCGAGGGACAGTGCGAGCCGCTGAGCGGCCGGGCCTGGAAATCTCATTTGCTGCGGCGCCCAGCCCGTATTTCGAACCGTCTCTAGACTGTTGCCGACGCAGTTTCCCCGAGTGCCGGGGGATGAGGAGAAATACGGCGGGCAGGCCACCTCTCGGTCAAATTCGTCTCCGAGTAAAGTAGACGAAAGCTACTGGCCTTTGTGTATGTGTGTGTGTGTGTGTGTCACAGTCTTGGTGTGTGTACACACCAGACACACACTCACACATACACACACAAACGTGTGTGTGTGTGTGTGTGTGTGTGTGTGTGTGAGTCCGTGGGCCTGTGCCTGTGCTCAGGACGGAAAATAACAATAAAAAGGGCAGCCGGGTGTCCAATTCCGGGGTGGCGCATTCCGGTCACGCGCTCGCGCCATCTCCCTGCCTGGCCCGGCCTGAACTGGAAGCCGCGGGGCCGCTGCGGATCTCATTTCCCTCGGCCGCCGCACTGTGAGCTGTGAGCAACGAATGCCCCTGGCCACCAGGCGGAAGCGACGCCCTCTCCTACGTAGCGATGCCCACGCTACCAGATGGCGATGCCTCTGATCAGCCGCTGGGTGGAAGGAGAGCTGGTGGACTAAATGAGAAGAACGATGCAGATATTCCCCTCTATTCTACAGCTGGAAAGCACTGACGGAAAAAATCCCAATGCCAAGAAGGAGTTGTGCGGGATAAGTTGGTCAGCGTGTTTCTACATCTGAAAGACGACGTCTACTCAAGTTCTGCGCCAGGCCTGTAAGAGTGACGCTAGTAGCAAATCACAATTGCCTTGAATAGGCGCCGTAACGGTAACGCGCGTTAGTTACTTTCAGACTGGACGTTCAGAGTTTATGTTAGCCAAGATGCCTTTTAAGACGACCGAGACGCCATTGTTAGCAGCTCACCGGGTCTGAATAAGTTCGTGTAGTAGGGCTACGGGATGTTGTATGTTCCGTCCTCGAAACTGCAGGAAGGCTTGGCAGGAATAAAGCCACCGTACATGATTCCTAGTAGCGATGATCACGAGAATGTAAGGACGCATGAAGACCGAGCTCTGTACGGCCACATGGGACAATCGAGAGGGACGATCGTTGTGTTCGGCGTGTGGCTCAGGCGCATCGTACTGGATCTGCAACAGCAATTTGAGCAGCATTGTAACCACAGTGACACAACGGACTGTTACAAATCGTTTACTTCAAGGACATCTTCGAACCAGACGGTTTTGTAGCGTGCATTCAACTGACCCCAAACCATCGCTATTTGCCACTTCTAGGGCATCAAGCGAGATCTCATAGGAGGTGAGCGCCTGCAACCAATGTGTTTGCTGCCTACACACGCTGGATCTACACCTGGAATTATGGCAGGGGTGCGATTTCGTATGACTGCAGGAGCACTCTTGTGGTTATCCCACGTACTCTGGCTGCAGGTTTTTATGTCAGTCTGCTGATTCGACTTGTCGTGCTGCCATTCATGAACAGCATTCCAGACATATTCTAACAGGATAACGCTCGCCCACATACCGCTGTTGTAACCCCACATGCTCTACACAGTGCCCAGGCTGCTCGATCGCCAGATCTGTCTCCAATCGAGCACGTACAGGAAATCATCAGTCGACAACTATAGCACCATACGAAACATCTACATCTACATCTACATTTATACTCCGCAAGCCACCCAACGGTGTGTGGCGGAGGGCACTTTACGTGCCACTGTCATTACCTCCCTTTCCTGTTCCAGTCGCGTATGGTTCGCGGGAAGAACGACTGTCTGAAAGCTTCTGTGCGCGCTCTAATCTCTCTAATTTTACATTCGTGATCTCCTCGGGAGGTATAAGTAGGGGGAAGCAATATATTCGATACCTCATCCAGAAACGCACCCTATCGAAACCTGGCGAGCAAGCTACACCGCGATGCAGAGCGCCTCTCTTGCAGAGTCTGCCACTTGAGTTTGTTAAACATCTCCATAACGCTATCACGGTTACCAAATAACCCTGTGACGAAACGCGCCGCTCTTCTTTGGATCTTCTCTATCTCCTCCGTCAAACCGATCTGGTACGGATCCCACACTGACGAGCAATACTCAAGTATAGGTCGAACGAGTGTTTTGTAAGCCACCTCCTTTGTTGATGGACTACATTTTCTAAGGACTCTCCCAATGAATCTCAACCTGGTACCCGCCTTACCAACAATCAATTTTATATGATCGTTCCACTTCAAATCGTTCCGCACGCATACTCCCAGATATTTTAAAGAAGTAACTGCTGCCAGTGTTTGTTCCGCTATCATATAATCATACAATAAGGGATCCTTCTTTCTATGTATTCACAGTACATTACATTTGTCTATGTTAAGGGTCAGTTGCCACTCCCTGCATCAAGTGCCTATTCGCTGCAGATTTTCCTGCATTTCGCTACAATTTTCTAATGCTGCAACTTCTCTGTATACTACAGCGTCATCCGTGAAATGCCGCATGGGACTTCCGACACTATCTACTAGGTCATTTATATATATTGTGAAAAGCAATGGTCCCATAACACTCCCCTGTGGCACGCCAGAGGTTACTTTAACGTCTGTAGACGTCTCTCCATTGATAACAACATGCTGTGTTCTGTTTGCTAAAAACTCTTCAATCCAGCCACACAGCTGGTCTGATATTCCGTAGGCTCTTACTTTGTTTATCAGGCGACAGTGCGGAACTGTATCGAACGCCTTCCGGAAGTCAAGAAAAATAGCATCTACCTGGGAGCCTGTATCTAATATTTTCTGGGTCTCATGAACAAATAAAGCGAGTTGGGTCTCACACGATCGCTGTTTCCGGAATCCATGTTGATTCCTACATAGTAGATTCTGGGTTTCCAAAAACGACATGATACTCGAGCAAAAAACATGTTCTAAAATTCTACAACAGATCGACGTCAGAGATATAGGTCTATAGTTTCGCGCATCTGCTCGACTACCCTTCTTGAAGACTGGGACTACCTGTGCTCTTTTCCAATCATTTGGAACCTTCCGTTCCTCTAGAGACTTGCGGTACACGGCTGTTAGAAGGGGGGCAAGTTCTTTCGCGTACTCTGTGTAGAATCGAATTGGTATCCCGTCAGGTCCAGTGGACTTTCCTCTGTTGAGTGATTCCAGTTGCTTTTCTATTCCTTGGACGCTTATTTCGATGTCAGCCATTTTTTCGTTTGTGCAAGGATTACACGGAGATTATTCCGACAAAACTGTCTCTGTATTGACCGACAAAATGCAACAGGCATCGAACTCCACCCCACATACTGACATCCACCACCTGTACAGTACAATACCTGCCCGTCTGCGCCGTGTTTTAGCCCGCGCGGTTTGACGCGCCATGTCACGGATTGCGCCGCCCCTCCCGCCGGAGGTTCGAGTCCTCTCTCGGACACGGATGTATGTGTGCTGTTCTTAGCATAAGTTAGTTTAAGTAGTGTGTAAGTCTAGGGACCGATGACCTCAGCAGTCTGGTCCCTTAGGAATTCACACACATTTCAATTTTTTTGCACGTTTGCATAGCTCTGCATTGAACGCTCTGGAGGTTACACACATTATTAATCTTCTACCATTTAACATTTGCAATGGCATTCCTCGCGCTTGCATTAACGTGTGATCTTGCCACGTTACATACTTAAATAGGTTACTAAACAAATTTATTCCCAAAATTTCATTACTCTTCATTATTTGTTGGTGTACTTTTTTCATATTTATGGCAACAATACGCATTGGCTTTCACTGGCTGGATTAAAATTTTATTTTGCAATTGCGACTTGTGTGTGCAGCTTCAGCTGCATAGGCACTGTCTAGCGGCTTTACTGCTGGGGGAAATGCGGGATAACACCCCATCTTTCACAGAGGGAGGGCCGAAATACTTAGTACGTCCTTCCGAGACTGTCTCACCGTGGAAGACCGTAATATGGTGGCTCCTTTCAATCACCGCATAATTGCCGAAATGAGAAAAGAGTAGGGGACTAGGAAATCAACTAAAACGCCTAGTAGTGGAAAGGCCTCTCTATCGTGACACCTGTCAGATTACACGAAGATTATTCCGACAGAACGTGCTCTGCTTCTGCCGGTAGTTTACAGTAAGTCACTGCAGCGAGAAAGCGATAGAAAAGTATTACATATCACTCCATTTTGAAAAATAGTCGTGCGACAGATGCTCATAATTGTAGCCAATATAGGCGCATAATTTTGGCACATGGTCTATCATCACGCAACATCCTCCGTAGGCATGAACATGGATTACGCAAACAGAAATCTTGCCACAATCTGATCTAATATGTTGATCTATGAGTTTAACACCGATGCATCCAACAGCACCTGGGGTGATGTCATGTTCCTTGACCTCAGGGACGCATTTGATACGGTTATGTACAGTTATTTAGTGAAATAAGACTTGAGTTTCCTGTTTGTCGGATTTGCGACTGGACTCATGACTTGCTAGCAGATAATAATCAACACATAGCTTTCGTAAAAATAAATTTTGTGAGTACCACAAGACAGCGTGATAGGGCGTTAACGTCTTGAACAAGGTTGGTCAGCCTTTCTTACTAGCCGCCCACTTTTGTATCTCCGCTTTCTAACTGCCCACCGGTTCCAAAGTAATGATTATCCATACAGTAAGGAAGTACCTTCACTTCATAAAATTTATAATACAGACTTGTAGCATGTTAAAGTATATAATAATAGCCACATTCCCTATACTTTAATACAAAATTATATGAAAACATAAAGAAAACGGTTTAAAAAGGAACTACTGCAGGGAAGCAGCATACTCACGCCGTATAAAATTCACATCAGTCTTTCCATTGTGTGCCAGCCTAGTGCGCTGTAACTAGCTCTGACGTCATAAATGTTGCGCAATACTTCAAAAATCGAGTAAATAACCTGAAACGTTTCTAGCATGTCGGGAGTAATACTAAATCAATATGTGTTGAATATCAGTTCAATAACTTTGACCATTTTCGAAATTTGGACGCTTTTCTGTAAAAATCATTGGCGCAACAGAAAAGAGCTAGAGACTTAAAAATTTATATTTAGATTCCTTTTTCATAATAATTTTGCAGAAACAGTATTCTGGAATTCACAAATTAAAAAATTAGTTGAAATTCATGATTTTCTGGTTTTTGTCTTAAAAATTAAGGAAGCAAGATAGATTAAGTAGGCGAATAAATAAGGCTAGGATGTTTAAATTTAAGTAGAAAGGAGATCCGCTATAATCATAAAGATGTGAGAAGTTTTAACAGAACAACTATAAAACTATAGCTATAGCGTATCTCCAAAGAGCAAGTTCAGAGCTCATCTACTACGTGTAGTGTAATTAAATTAATTCTCTCGCCCAAAATATTTGACTTAGCCACGTCAGACTATTAATGTGATTACTTACCTGTGTGCTGAATGCACATTTAAATTGAGAGCTTCATCGGCCATCAGCAAAGGAAGCGATGATTTATTCAATAACTTGAAGTGGTGCATTACTAGCCTAGCGGCTAGTCGGGAGAACGGAATTGATCAGGCGTTCCCTTAGCCGTCCGCACCGCGGCTTTATATATAAGAACGCTGCGCTAGGAAGGCCCCAGTTCTCTCCAGACGCTGAATAGCACAGCACCTGTGCCGGAGTCGCGTCGTATCTGTATCATTGCTATAAACAGCCTCGGATGCCGTAATAAGTTACTCGGGATACGTGTAACCATGAAACCGTTTGCGAGTGAAGAGTTAATTCTGGGATGACTTTAATGATCTATCTTCAGTTTGCGTATGTCGTATTTTCAAGTGCCGTCGCGGGACAGACATTCTACCATTATTTGGCGTGGCGTTTTATCAACATTATCATCAAATTATGGCGAGCATTCACTTAAACATTTAATTTGGACAGTTATAGTTGTATCAGCGCATTAGACTCTGAACTGCTCTGTTATATTGTGTGGATTCTTTTTTTTTTTTTCTCAGATAAAGTGGGCACTAGGAATTCTAATTACAGGCTTCACGTTTTGCTAATCGCTTTGTGGTTGCCAATATTGTAGTTAGAGAGCCAGTGTTGAGAACAGCAATAGACAGCATAAATAATAGGAACATTTTATATAACAATTAATTCCACGCGCCGCCCCACATATGGTTAATCGGCCGGGAAATACATCTTTTGTACATTACAAACCAAACATTTAATATAGCAACACACATTCCATCAGCCGCCCCACAAATGGTGCATCGGACAGGAAATGCATCTTTTCTACATTACGTTCTACATTTAAATAACAACAATAATAATACCACAGCCGCCCCACACTACCACCTACCGCCTAGGATTACAGATGAAACACCTCCTAGTGGGCGGCTGGGAACATGATGAGTACCCCTGGTCTACAATATGTAGGATGTCCCAGAAATGTTGAGACAAATCTGGAAGGGCTATAAAGGGTGTCACGAGAAACAAATCGAAGACAGGAATCCTATTCCAGAAACGTCATACAACCGCGCTACAGGGCGTCGAAGTTACAGTGGCAAGCGCCTGCCAGTAGGCCAACCCCTTTGGCAGCGAATGTGACTTTGTACTCTGTCAGACTGTATGCGGAAAGACTCGCTGTGTTGTTTGTCATTCATTGATCGCGAATGCTTGCCACGATCGCAGATGGAGAAGTGAAGAAGTGTATCTGGCTGCTGTGTAGATAGTGGGTGGTTCCTACCCCATTCTGTGGCATCTAATAGTCAGGCCAACTAGATGAGTGGCCAGCCAAGCGAGTGCAATTATTATTCGTAGTCCAAAAATATTTTCATGATTTATCGTACTCACTGCAACCATGCTTGAAATATGATCGCTAGTGCCTATCAGTTAAGCTATAATCTATTCTCATCCTTACTTATTAACGCAATGGAATGGATGACGCATCTGACTAATCGCTTGTGCACATTTATGATGGACTCACTCCACCCTGGCAAGACCACGTTTCCTTTCTGTGGTATATATTTTAATCATCCCAGCAAGAAAATGGATGTTATGGTAAAATACCTCAACAAAATGACAACCACAGTTCAATAATCAAGATCACTATTTGTTTCACATATCTCCTCGTTTATTACAATAAATTCTTTCACGTTAATGTTGCAAAATTTCTTGCATTACGCTTAAACACAATATTTAAACAGGGGATTCTCCACCCAATTGGCATGACATAACACAAGCATTTTACTATTCTATGGTCTCGTAATGTTTCTGTTTATTGCTACTGTGCACTCTCTGGATTGGTAAGGAATCTTTCGCTACTTCATCCTCTCCCACACTCTCTTAACCTCATTCATTTGAAACATAAAGAATTTACTGACTTTCGTCCTGTACTAGGATAAATCATGCTTGACTCACCGTATTTGAAACTAATTCGCTACTGTCTCACGCAAGTCACACAGATTAAATACACAAAGTAAATCACACTGGCAGTATGAAACACAACTCCAAAACAAAATGCTTGGTTGTCTACTCGTTCTGCTTTCCCCCATCAATCAATAGTCATCCCAGATTCACATGTCACTCACCCACGTAATAATTTTCCTACCACAAACTCTGGATGATTTATGCGCATTTCCCTGTGCAATGCAAACCACATGGTGTTGCTGGGTAGATGGTCGACTTACCTCAGTTCACTCTCAGAGTATCTGAATATCAAACTGGCGTCACATGAATGTATCTCATAATGGAAGTTTTGGTATCTTATTTATCTCACACACGAATCTTCAACTGAATGCTAGGACAAGCACTTCGAATTTTTTTTTATTGTCTCATAGTCAGGTTGAGACGCGCACTGTACTCACCACGTTGAAGTGCTTGTCTCTAATTCAAGTTCTGCACACGGAAATCTTAATTATTTTCAAATTAGATTTACACATGCAAGTATTTCATCTTAATGCTACCACCCGCTAGCGTTTCGTTTTATAATTACAACACGTGGTTTCTTTGTCACTTCAGAAGAATCCTGTGTTCCCCATGAATTTTCTTAACTACCTATCTTTTTCCGAACAATTTACGTGACCCTCCCACCAAAAGTTTCTAAAGTGAGAAATTATTAGTTCATCTACTCCTAAATATTCGACATGTATACCGTTTTCATTTAAATTTGTTTTTCTGGAGCTCACATAGAGCACGTCTTCACACCCCAGGAACCAGCAACAAAGTTCTGAAACATGGTCGTTCATCCGGTAACCCCGCGCTCCCGCAGAAATGGGGGAGGACCTTGCCACCGTACTGGTCAGCCACATTCCAGGCCCTCTAGTTCTCTGGTATACTTCCTGTCTTTGGTTCGGCCAAAGGTGACCAGAGAACCGTCTCAAAGATGATTATAGAATCTACCTTCACTATCTGTGGTCGGCAGACGACCAGCCATTCATTCAAATCAGAAACATTACCAAAGTGGATTCAGGTATCTATTTTAAGGAAGTGCACATCTGAATAATTAAACATACAAATTGCCCTTCTTTTCTGCATTGCTATCCGGCTTCGGTGTATTAAACAAAATGGTGTTATTATACAAAAACGCTGTTCTGACAAGGACAACGAAGTATGTGGTACATCTTTTCTAATTCGGGCAGTACTGTACCGTTTCAATAGGCCTGGTCTGCTATCAATGCAACGATCTGTCGATGACGGTTTCATACACGGGTTTCCGTCTGCAGTTTATTTTTCTCCCATATACGGAAAAACACTGAACATTTCAAAGGGTTCCAGCAGAAACATAAATTGCTGATAGAAAGCTTTGACCAGGACTGCCATTCACTGAGGCGACAGATCATCGCATTTATAGGAGACAACGCCTTTTTGCTCAGCAGATAGCTCCATCTTCTCCAGTGGCCATCGTGGCAATCAGTCGATATCACTCAGTAACCAATAACATTGCGATACGTTCCTCCTACTATCCGGCATCGTACAAAGTCACGAGTACTGCCAAAGCGGTGGCCAAATGGCAGGCACCATCGCTTACAAATTTGACGCTCTGTAGCGTCATTGAATAAAATTTCCGAACCGTTTATTTTCAGCTTGTTATCCTCGATTTGATCCTTACGACGCCTTTACAAACGTTCGAAGTTTGTCGCATCATTTATTTGACATTGGAAATAATATTGCCGTAAAATAACAGGGAACGATCCTCTTAAGCGATCTAATGTAGAAATACTACATAAAACAAGCCAGGCTGATTTTCATTCAAAGAGTCATAAGGAAATGTAGTCATCCACAAATTAAATGTTTTGTCCATCAAGTTGTATTGATAAATGATATAGAGAAGATCAAAGAGCGACCCATTTTGCCAAGATATCGTTTAGTCGGTGGGAGAGCGTTTCGGACATGCTCATAAAACTGCAGTGGCAGACACAACAGAAGAGGAGTTGTGCTGCATGCAGAAAGATGTCCAGTAAATGTACCATCCATGAAGTGTTGGCCAACGTATTACTTCCCCCAAGGTACGTCTCGAGAATCGATCACAAACAAAAAACTAGACAAATTAGAGCTCGTAGGGGCATTTGTTACAAATCATTGTCATCACGTGGCATTTATGAATTGGTAAGGTAAGGGAGAAAAGACAAGTTTCTTCCACAACAGAGCCTACGGTGGCTCGTGAAGTACCGAAATAGGTATATATCAAGTATATAAACCGAGAAAGCAATAAATGAAAACAAGTAAAAATTTGGAAAAGTGAATTACAGTTCAGCAAAGATAGATAAATACTCTGAGGTTTGTCAATGACAGTCTAATTATGTCAGAGATGGTATAGACTTGGAAGATCAGGCGAAACGGAATGAATACCTCTCGAGAGAGTAAGAGCAATATGAAGAAAATTAAAAGAAGTGTGATTGAAAGTTGTTCAGTTAAATTAAGCTATTCTGAAGAAATTAGATTAGATATGGAGACACTGAATTATAGAAGAGTATTGCTATTTGGACAGCAAAATAAGTGACAATGCCCGTTGTAGAGGGGTGTAATATATTGCAAGAATAACTTTCTTGCACAGGCCATAATTTATGTTGTAGTTCTTGTGGCGGGTGTTAACGTTTCTTTTTGTAGTTCTTACGTACATTTGCACAAGGCCAACAAATCAGAAGTAGCAGATCACGAACTAGGACCAGAAAGCCAACAAATGCGTTTCTCTGACACTATGGGTGGTTTTAGCTAGATCTAGTAATCACTAGGCCAATGATGTGCAGAGAAGAAAGAGCAATTTAAGACTATGAAAAAAATTCTATAGGAAACCAGAAGTGTTAAAGTAAGACAAGTTGTGAGACCTACTGCTAAACGCAACAAATAGCGCCATCTCTTCTCCACTACAAACTCTATAGCATAGGTCACCTCGACTCTGCTTCCTTTGGCAACTGTCCGATGACGTCACGAGTCGACCGCTGCGCGAATACACATAAGCAGTTCGGTCTTCTGAGCTCCTTTTAGTTTATAACAGTTTCTTAAAGTTTCTAATGAAGTCTCCATCAGAGGGAGACGAAATGCTAGGCAGAGAATTATGCCTTGGACTACGGCCATACGCTCATAAATTAAATATCACGAATATCTCAAATACCGGATGTGGTAGCTTGCATTGTACAATTCACATATTTTCCTCCCCACTTTAGAAGCATGGTAAAAGTCCCATCATCTATGCACTACTATACAGATGGGGGCACACTTTTTAAGATAAAATTCTGAAGACGTTAGAGACCTAAAAGCGAGTGATTTGAGTTGAAATTAATGGTCGGGAATTAGTATTTCGATTTTTTGTTCACATAAGCAAGTTAAATTTTAAGGCATCGATTTCAGATCATGGAAACTGTTTCAAACGAGCATTACAGCGGCACGTAAGGTATAGTTGCTTTCTCAAATATCGCTATCGTTTGTTGTACTCGCATCTAGGAACTTATTAGCCCGCTCCTTTTCAGTTTGCAGTGGTTTTTTACATTCCAGTGATATCATGCAACGGCGATCGAGATCTGATCCGTGAACAGCTCTGTAATCCTGTTGTGGGTAATACACAGTCAGAACTGATCTCTGAATTCAAAACCGATACTTCCCATTCATAGTACACATTATTTATAGGACGAATTCTGTAGCAATTCTGCAAGTACTCTTCGCAGTTTATTCTTAGTAAAGTTCGTGCCGGTTATAACTTTATCACTGATTACTGATTTTTTTTTGCACGTGCTTCAACACAGTTTTCTCAAATCTTGGACGAATAATGGTATGTTGAAAATCTTGATGAATTTAATTACTTATTTACAGTCTGGTTCCGTAGGACCAAACTGAGGAGCAAATCTCCAAGTACGTGAAATTCCAACATAAAATTAGTTAACAATAAAAAATAAAGTGTTTGTGACCCCAAAAAAGTCAAGCCATAAGTTTAAGTAAACCAATTCAACAATATAACATAAGAATCAGTTTGATTTTTCAAGAAATCCTCAACAGAATGGAAGGACTCACCCATGAGGAAACACTTCAATTTCAATTTGAAAGCGCGTGTATTACTGCTAAGATCTTTGAAGTCTTGTGGTAGCTTCTTGAAAATGGATGCAGCAGAACACTACACACTTTTCTGCACAAGAGTTAAGGAAGTGCAATCCAAATGCAGATTTAATTTCTCCCAAATATTAACTGAGTGAAAGCTACTAATTCTTGGGAATAAGCTGAACAACATTAAAGAATATATATATATATATATATATATATATATATATATATATATATATATATATTGAGGGGTCAATGTCAAAATACCCATTCCAGAGAACAGGGCTCGACAAGAGGTTCAAAAATTTATACCAGTTATTGCCCGAACTGCTTGTTCCTTAGCCAAAAATATCCGTTTACAATAGAGAGAGTTAACGCAAAATATAACAGCGTACGACATACGCGAATGAAAATAAGCAAAGTAGACTAATTTTTGTGTCGAGCGATCACTTGCTTCAGATACCATTCGAATAGCAAAAATGGCAGAATTAAGTCTTTGAACAAAATTCGGAACGTCGGCTTTCCACGACAATTTACTATCTATCTGAACACCTAGAAATTTAAGCTCTTCAGTTTCACTAATCATATTCCCATTCTGTGACATTAAGACTTCGGTTTTTGTTGAATAATGTGTTAGAAACTGTACAAAATGAGTCTTACTATGATTTTGCATCAGTGTATTTTCTAGAAGCCACGAATTCATGTCATGAACTGCACTATTTGAAACCGAGCCAATGTTGCACACAACATCCTTTGCTACCAAGCTAGTGTCATCAGCAAATAGAAATATTTCATAATTACTCGTAATATTAAAGGTATATCATTTGTATAAGTAAAGAAAAGAGTGGTCCCAACACTGATCCCTGCGGCACCCATCCTCCCCCTCCCCCCCCCCCCCCCCCCCCCAATTGACCATACCCCATGCAGACCCCAAGTCACAGCCATTCTCAACAGTGTGAATAATGACCTTTTGCTATCTGTTGTTAAAATAAGAGATGAACGAATTGTGAGCTGCTCCCTGTATTCGGTATTGGTCCAACTTATGGAGCAATATTTCGTGATCAACACAATCAAATACCTTAGTTAAATACAAAAAAAAAAATATGCCTACCGTTCGAAATCTCTTGTTTAATCCATCCCATACCTTACAGAGAAAAGAGAAAATAGCATTTTCAGTTGGTAAACAACTTCTAAAACCGATATGTTGTAAGATTCTGGGCTTTACCAGTTGCAAGATTCTGGTAGTGGTTGCCAACTGCAAGATTCTGGCAGTGGTTGCCAGTTGTAAGATGGTGGCCGTTTTCGTCAACAATTCCAAGCTGTTGCTCTGTGTGTAAAAGAAAATGATCTGACTGACAGGGTGCCCCTGAATATGAATACTTTAAATAAAAAGTAATATTCTTGCACATTACTCAAAATGTCAAAAAAATGTTAACGTTTATATTCAATTTCATTATGATTGAACCTTAATTTTTGACAAATCCATAACTTTAATGGAAAAGGCAACGTAAATCAGGGCACTGGAAGGAGCTGTGGTCTAAATAACAACTGATTTATTCTTTCTTAATATCAAGTGACAAATGATTGCTAAAGAAATGCCACACAAACATTATATCTGACAATCACTTTCAATAATATG
The DNA here is from genome assembly GCF_021461385.2 of Schistocerca piceifrons. Taxonomy (NCBI): domain Eukaryota; kingdom Metazoa; phylum Arthropoda; class Insecta; order Orthoptera; family Acrididae; genus Schistocerca; species Schistocerca piceifrons. The sequence continues at coordinate 140,415,453 of NC_060144.1, forward strand.
TGGTCTATGGTTAATAAAGCGATCAACTGCGGATCAATGCATTCACATTAACCATGACTAATCGCTTTATGGGACTTCATATATGTATAGTATGGCACAAAAACTACGCTACTATCAAGCATTTATACTCAACCTAGTCAGCCTACCTGGACGCGACCGCCAACCTATCAACACCTTCCCCTGTGTCTGCACAATGAGACTGGGGAATCGGCTGTCGGGAAATGTTTTCCTCCAGGTACGCCATCTGTTCCGCAGAAAACAGCGCCCCTCGGCTCTCAGCTGCTGTACGCTTTTACTGCTGTCAATTAACTCGGCACCCTTTTCCTTTGAACACAGGTAAATCCTAACGCTATGCCTTCTCTAGAGCACACAAGCGAGAGCGTTAACTACCGTCAACCATTTCATCTTATGAGTGAAGTCAGATCGTATCAAACGTAGAAACCAAGTTACATAGATCACCTACCGTATGAACATTAAGCAACATGACACAGTATCAAAAATGAGAGTGGCCTGCAATCCCCCACTGTACATTTGATAGCAAATTATGTTATATAAAATGATCAATTGTCCTTCCAGCCTTTTCAAAAGCTTTAGCAAACACTGATGGTGAAACGTCCCCTTAGAAAAATTATACATGACTGTGCTTAAACTGACACACAATATTTTTGGCGCAACGCAATCTGACTTTCAGTAATCCCTACGAAAGAATGGCCCTGACTAACATTAACCTATACGTTTCACAAATCACTTACCTCACAAAAATCTTCGTTACTCAAAGTACTGCAAAACAGCGAGCGCCACTACTGCCAGCTAAATAAAAAATTCAAACTACGGAAGGCACTAACTACTGATAGGCATAGTTAGGAAATGAAAGATTTTAATAGATTTTAATAGAGAACAAAAAATGTATTTACCTTAATAGCCATAACATATATAGCAGTTCATGACATCCATTCTTACAAATGCACTCAAAAATCCGCCATCTCACTTCCCACATCCACCACTGCTGGCGGCTCACCTCCAACTGCGCAACGCTACGCGCTGTTAACATCCAACTGCCCAACACTACAATGGTAGACAACAATGCAAACTAGCCACAGACTGCACACAGCACAGCTGGTGATTTTCTTACAGAGCGCTACGTCGCGTTACCAATAAGAAAAGCTAAACAGCCTACTTACAATGGCATAGAAATAGTCTAAAACTGTCTGCATTATTCCTTTTTCCCTTTTGTAAAGCGGCTTTGGTACTGAGAACTTGAATTGTCAGGAAACTGACCATTCTCAAAGGAAAAATTACAAATATGGCTAAGTACAGGGCTAACACGAGCAGCACAGTTTTTTAATATTCTGCTAGGCACTCCATCACATCCGTGAGAGTCCTTAGTCTTCAGTGATTTAATTATTGACTCAGTCTACCCCTTGTCAGTATCACAGAGGAGTATTTCGTCAATCTCGGAAAAGCATTTGCAAAGAGAGTTAAATGAGTCCCTGTAGAAACTAAATTTTTACTCAGTTCACCACCAACACCCAGAAAGTGTTTGTTAAAACATATATATATGACTTACCAGTAACAGAAATATTTTTACTATGGACTGACCTTGTATCATCAACCTTGTAATGCTGATCAGACACTTCCTTCAAAACTGACCATATGGTTTTAATTTTATCCTGTGAATTAGCTATTCTATTTACTTACCACATACTCTTTGCCTTGCTAATAATATTTTTAAGCGCTTTACAATACTGTTTGTAATGGGCTACTGTGGCTTGATTGTGATTACTTCTAATATTTTGATATAATTCCTGCTTTGTTTTACATGATATCCTTACCCCATTAGCCACCAGGAAGCCTTTTACTGCTAGTACCCTGTTTAGAACGTTTTAATAGAAAGCAACTCTCGAAGAGCCTGAAAATTTGTTAAGGAAAGCATTATACTTGTTATCTATGTTATGGGCACTATAAATATCCTGCCACGTTTGTTCCTTAACAGGGTTTATAAAACTCTCTATTGTTGTAGGATTAGCTTTCCTACATAGTCGCCGGCTGGAGTGGCCGTGCGGTTCTAGGCGCTACAGTCTGGAGCCGAGCGACCGCTACGGTCGCAGGTTCGAATCCTGCCTCGGACATGGATGTGTGTGATGTCCTTAGGTTAGTTAGGTTTAATTAGTTCTAAGTTCTAGGCGACTGATGACCTCAGAAATTAAGTCGCATAGTGCTCAGAGCCATTTGAACCATTTTGAACCTACATAGTTTGTAAGTATATGTGATATTTGTTTGAGTACAAATTCCTTTCCGTGTTAAAATTTGTGCATCATGGTCTGAACGGCCATTCACCCTTTTACTAAAAGAATGCCTACCTAGTAATGAGGAATGAACGAAAATGTTGTCTATGGCTGTGGTACTGTTGCCCTGCACCCTAGTTGCAGAAAACACAATCTCCATCAGACCATATGAGTTTAGCAGATCTACCAACATCCTTTTTCATGCACAGTCATATACGAAATAAATATTGAAGTCACCACATATAACTAATTTTTGTTACTTCCTATAAAGTGAACCAAGAACCGTCTCTAGCTTGAGCAGAAATGAATGCTCTGAAGTCGGAATTAGGGGACCTATAAACATCAATAATTAGATTAGTTTCAATTACCCCTGCACAAAATTCAAATTCTGTTCAGTGCAGTCCCATGATACATCTAAGGACTAAACTGTTCTTAAAAGATTTTTTCTTTTTTTGAGTCGGCTGTAGGAGGGAAATGTTTCCCTTAACGTAAAACTGTTCACTAGCAAGTCTCTGGCAGTGGCGTTCCTACATTTCGTTTCTGAGAGTATAGTGCGAGAGTGCTCACCATTCTAGCCCTATGCGCATTGAAAATGACAAAACAAGAAACAAGGCGTTTGGTATAAAAGTAGCGTCTATTGGATTCTCAGAAACGCAGTATAGCATTGATACTGAAAGCATCCGCTCACTGCGACGCTCCTAAAATTCCTGCCTTTGTGTGGCAGTCGCCCGCCCTATGCGTCGTCTCCAAACTGTTTGCCCGCTCTCGACAAAATGTAGCCTCCCGACATGGAGTAAATTATACGGGGTAGGTTGACCTGACTGGTTATAATCTATTAAAAAAGTAACTGGGAGAAGTCAACAACGCCTGTTCCAAACCTTTGTTTTACGTCTATATCTACAAACATACTCCGCAAGTTACCGTGTGGCGCGTGGCGTAAGGCATTCTGCACCACTACTAGTCGTTTGCTGCATTGTTCCACTGGCAGACAAAGCGAGGAAAAACTACTGTCAACATTCATTCAACTTCCTGAGTACTCCATTCTGCTGCTCTATAACACAAATTCATATCTCTCAGTTGCTGTGACAGGTAATGTTCCATCATCGACAACCAGTTACGAAATGTAGGTACCTCCACAGCAGACACATAAAAGATGGTTGAATATTGCATTTCAAGATCGATGTAGCGTGCAGTCTTTTAACTTGTTAGTTTCAGTTTGAAAATTAAATAAAATCCTTACGTGGGGAGATATTTTTGAAAGTGTCACCCTTGTTACTTTTAGCTGAATATAATCTATGCAAGCCGATCTGTCATGAAAGTTTGCTGTGATTCCTACAGATATTTAATGACATACTGGCAAGATGAGCTCTTATGCAAGTAGTGCTTGTTTTGTTCAGTTGAACAGAAACTTGGTAAATGATACTATTAGCCCAAGAGCAGTATCACAGGAATCACATGTGGAAACCACAGTACGTATACATTTATTTGAATATGATTCCGCATAACACCGCGATGCCGCTTTCCTTTCTGCCCCCTCAATCTTCAGTTTACATTACATATACGTTTACTGTACGACTCTGATTCCACCTCTATTTTAAGTGAGCAGGTGAAATAAATTAGCCAATCCCGCGATTTCAATCTCAAGAGTAACATAAAGAAATGCGATGATTTATCTCTGCAGCGGAGTGATAGGAATAGAGGAGAAAGTGAAAAAAATGAGAATTAAAGTGATATTTATTGTACAGGAATCTATTATTCGATAGCTATCATGTAAAAAAAAAAAGCAAGAAACATATTCCAATAATGGAATATTCTCATGCAGCCCAATAGGGGAAAACATTACACCAGTAGTGAGGACAAGTAAATGATGTAAACACGGCAAGAAAAGGTTGAGGTACAAGAATCTGTGGAGGCTCTTTACATCAACAAGGATACATCACGTACTTGATATCATACTTTCACTGCGACTTCAAACGCATTAATTTCTCTGAACTTGCATCTGAGATGCAAGAAATAGTTTGTGGGACGTCTTCTGTTCCTTTCCCGGACATAAACGAAATCTTTCAAGAGTTTACTAGCAAACTTACTCAGTTATATGACAAATACTCGTATGCTCTCATTAAGGCCCGGAAAAGTAAGAAGGATAACGTTGGCTAACTCAAGAACTAAAACGACTCACGAATCTTAGAGACGATGTACATCTGGCGTACATACTACGTTCCTCGCCTGAAAATCATATGCTTACAGGTAGAAGCGGAACAGAGTCAGCCAGACCTCTACTGAACTAACAGAAACAGACCAGGAAAGAAATCTGCGCGGACTTAGTACAGACGAAGTAAAAGTTGCAGCTGGTACCATTGGTCCCAGCCGAAGAACTGAACCGATACTTCACATTACATACAACCACAACAGAACGAAAACTGAAACAGAGATTCATTAATTACTACTGTCTAAAACATTTCACTTGCAATATCATCAAACAACCCATCATAAGCATCTGATTAGCGTCTACTGGACATGGTGACATCACAGTCAATGCGATGGGGCTTATTATTTACACCTAATGCCCATTACAACACATACCTTCAAACACTCCTTAACCGTAACTGTTTTTCCTGAGGCCTAGCTAAGTAAATACTTAAACAGGACGTTGCCACAGCATCCTCTGATTACAGACCTTCTTACATTTTTCGTGCACTGTCCAAGGTCTGTCAATATACAGTCCACAACCAGCTAACAAACTGCATAACTACAAACAACTTAATAGAAACACCAAATACATCTTCCCCAATAAAAGTAACAGATGACCTGAAGCTTGCCATATATGCGCAAGAGGCAACGATCATCTGCTTCTTATATTGCAGCAAAGCCTTTACCACTGTTAACTTCGTCGTTTTCCTTGTCAAATTTAGCAGCGTAAAATTTCTCGCCAAATGCAGTGCAATGGTTTGTCTCATGCTTGATGTCATACCAGCAGCGAGTCATGAATGGCACTGTAAAGCCACAACGGAGCCAGGTAGTATCACCATCCTCCAGGGGTTGATATTAGTTCCTATACTGTTTTCATTGTATATAAATTATGTGGCACCAGTCCTTATCAACTAGGCATAGATACATCCATCGAACTCAGAAGCGCGCTACAAAGCTGGTAATAAAATGGTATAGACCATACGAAAATAACACAGATGATTTGAGAACTTCAATTATATCTATGGACACAAAAGACGCATTTTCTCGAAAAACTTGTTTAAATTGAGTATACGAATATCCTAGCGAGAAAACGAGACATCTCTTTTTACACTACCGTAAAATTTCCACAGGAGTCGTCAGAATAGAAGCGAAGAGATTACTACCAAATATCTGCTTCTACTTCTTTCGTAAAATTAGCACAGGCGTCGTCAAAGAGATTAAGCTGCATACAGAGGCAGAGAGTCTGTTTCTCGTGTCGACATTAGAGTAGTACAGGAGAGAACATTTATAATGTTTGTACACGCGCTTTTCAGTGTACTTTGAAGTATATTTGAAGTATATACCAAGATTGTTGTTGTTGTTGTTGTGGTCTTCAGTCCTGAGACTGATTTGATGCAGCTCTCCATGCTACTCTATCCTGTGCAAGCTTCTTCATCTCCCAGTACTTACTGCAAAATACATCCTTCTGAATCTGCTTAGTGTATTCATCTCTTGGTCTCCCTCTAAGATTTTTACCCTCCACTCTGCCCTCCAATGCTAAATTTGTGATCCCTTGATGCCCCAAAACATGTCCTACCAACCGATCCCTTCTTCTAATCAAGTTGTACCACAAACCTCTCTTCTCCCCAATCCTATTCAATACCTCCTCATTAGTTACGTGATCTACCCATCTAATCTTCAGCATTCTTCTGTAGCACCACATTTGGAAAGCTTCTATTCTCTTCTTGTCCAAACTACTTATCGTCCATGTTTCACTTCCATACATGGCTACACTCCATACAAATACTTTCAGATACGACTTCCTGACACTTAAATCTATACTCGATGTTAACAAATTTCTCTTCTTCAGAAAACATTTCCTTGCCATTGCCAGTCTACATTTTATATCCTCTCTACTTGACCATCATCAGTTATTTTACTCCCTAAATAGCAAAACTCCTTTACTACTTTAAGTATCTCATTTCCTAATCTAATTCCCTCAGGATCACCCGATTTAATTTGACTACATTCCATTATCCTCGTTTTGCTTTTGTTGATGTTCATCTTATATCCTCCTTTCAAGACACTGTCCATTCCGTTCATCTGCTCTTCCAAGTCCTTTGCTGTCACTGACAGAATTACAATGTCATCGGCGAACCTCAAAGTTTTTATTTCTTCTCCATGAATTTTAATACCTACTCCGAATTTTTCTTTTGTTTCCTTTACCGCTTGCTCAATATACAGATTGAATAACATCGGGGAGAGGCTACAACCCAGTCTCACTCCTTTCCCAACCACTGCTTCCCTTTCATGCCCCTCGACTCTTATAACTGCCATCTGGTTTCTGTACAAATTGTAAATAGCCTTTCGCTCCCTGTATTTTATCGCTGCCACCTTCAGAATTTGAAAGAGAGTATTCCAGTCAACATTGTCAAAAGCTTTCTCTAAGTCTACAAATGCTAGAAACATATGTTTGCCTTTTCTTAATCTTTCTTCTAAGATAAGTCGTAAGGTCAGTATTGCCTCACGTGTTCCAACATTTCTACGGAATCCAAACTGATCTTCCCCGAGGACCGCTTCTACCAGTTTTTCCATTCGTCTGTATAGAATTCGCGTTAGTATTTTGCAGCTGTGACTTATTAAACTGATAGTTCGGTAATGTTCACATCTGTCAACACCTGCTTTCTTTGGGATTGGAATTATTATATTCTTCTTGAAGTCTGAGGGTATTTCGCCTGTCTCATACATCTTGCTCACCAGATGGTAGAGTTTTTTCATGACTGGCTCTCCCAAGCCCATCAGTAGTTCTAATGGAATCTTGTCTACTCCTGGGGCCTTGTTTCGACTCAGGTCTTTCAGTGCTCTGTCAAACTCTTCACGCAGTATCTTATCTCCCATTTCGTCTTCATCTACATTCTCTTCCATTTCCACAATATTGTCCTCAAGTACATCGCCCTTGTATAAACCCTCTATATACTCCTTTCACCTTTCTGCCTTCCCTTCTTTGCTTAGAACTGGGTTGCCATCTGAGCTCTTGATATTCATACAAGTGGTTCTCTTCTCTCCAAATATCTCTTTAATTTTCCTGTAGGCAGTATCTATCTTACCCCCAGTGAGGCAAGCCTCTACATCCTTACATTTGTCCTCTAGCCATACCTGCTTAGCCATTTTGCACTTCCTGTCGATCTCATTTTTGAGACGTTTGTATTCCTTTTTGCCTGCTTTATTTACTGCATTTTTATATTGTCTCCTTTCATCAATTAAATTCAATATTTCTTCTGTTACCCAAGGATTTCTATTAGCCCTCGTCTTTTTACCTACTTGATCGTATCAAGATGTAGATGTTAAAATTTCGAGAGGTCGAGGTAGTGGCTAGAAAATCAGTATAATTGGTGTACTGGAAGACACAGATATATGGTTTAGGAAAGATGGTCATTTGGATGGTATGCTGTGCGTCCCATAAGTTGAGGCTAAAATCACACTGATGGTAACGGAACATATGTTAAGTATACAGATTTAAGAAATCAACTGTTCATTAAGAACATTTCAGACACTGTAAGGTCTTAAATGAGGAATGAGGATGAAACATGTTTTTTGTTTGCTTATGTTTCGTAATAACTAACGTGAAATGCTGCTGAGGAGTCTTCCGGGTTGTACGGTCGTGGTCCACGAAAATATACCGTTCCCAAATTTTCGCCCAGTTATTTGTTGGACATCCTCTGAGGTGCGTCGTCAGATCTATAATACTCAGAAAAATAAGAAGCACCTCTAAAAACGTCCAGTGTGGAACTCGACACAACGTTAGGAATGGGGAAATTTCGTGGAACACTACCATACTATCACGAACTTACCAGCAGTTACGGCATTCGGACGTGAAATGTTTCACTGTATGAACTTACAGTGCGTATCGCACCTCATTCCGGATTAACGTCTGGTACTTGATAAAGCCGAAATAGATCAGTCTGATCGGAGAGATACTTTGAAATTTGCCAACTAGACTGTATGTAAACTGACGAAAGAAAATTGCAAAAACAAGGAGTTGTGCTACATAGAGCCGGCCGTGGTGGCCGAGCGGTTCTAGGCGCTACAGTCTGGAACTGCGCGACCGCTACGATCGCAGGTTCGAATCCTGCTTCGGGCATGGTTGGTTGGTTGGTTGTTTTGGGAAAGGAGACCAGACAGCGAGGTCATCGGTCTCATCGGATTAGGGAAGGTCGGTGAAGAAAGTTGGCCGTGCCCTTCGAAAGGAACCATCCGGACATTTGCCTGGAGCGATTTACGGAAATCACGGAAAACCTAAATCAGGATGACCGGACGCGGGATTGAACCGTCGTCCTTCCGAATGCGAGTCCAGTGTCTAACCACTGCGCCACCTCGCTCGGTGCCTCGGGCATGGATGTATGTGATGTCCTTAGGTTAGTTAGATTTAAGTACTTCAAAGTTCTAGGGGACTGATGACCTCAGATGTTAAGTCCCATAGTGCTCACAGCCATTAGCCATTTGAACCTTTTTTTTTTTTTTTTTTTTTTATATAGACGGTAGTTGTCAGGCGCGTGTCTTCGTCTGAAGGGTGATGTCTCTTCTAATTTGGCACCAGTTGGTCAGTAGGTCAAGAATGCCTTTAAGGCGACAAAGACACCATTATCAACAAATATCTGAGTTTGAACGAGGTCGTGTAACACAAGTGCAAGATGATGACTGTTCCTTCCACGATACTACAGAAAAACTTGACAGGAATGTAGCCACTATACATGACTGCAGGCAGCAGTGGTCACGAGAATGAGTCGAAAGGAAGACTGTACTCCGGACGGTCACATGGCACTACCGAGAGGGTACATCATGGTGGTCGACGTATAACTCTGGTACATCGTACTGCATCTGAAGCAGAAATTTGAGAGCAGCGGACACCACAGTGACACAACGAACTGTTACAAACCGGTTACTTGAAAGACAGCTCCGGGCCAGTCGCCGTGTAGCGTATATTCCGCCATCCCCAAGCCACGCCCGTTACTTCAGTCATGTCAAGCGAGAGCTCATTGGAGGCAGGCTGGAGGTCTCTTGTATTTTCTGATGAAAGCTGTTGTGCCGCGTTATCAGTGGTGGCCATGTGTTGGTTTGAAGGAGACAAGTTGGGTGTCTGCAACCAACTTCTCTTTATGCTGGACACACTGGACCAACAGCTCTAGTTATGGTTGGGGTGTGACGTCGCATGACAGCAGCAACTGGTTGTCCCATGCACCCTTACTGCAAAATTGTACGTAAATCTGGTGATTCGAACTGCTGTGCTGCCTTTCATGAACAGCATTCCAGGGGGTGTTTTGTAACAGGATAACGCTCTCCTACATTGTTGTAATCCGACGTGCTCTAGAGAGTGTCAACGTGTTGCGTTGACATGTTCGATCACCAGATCTCCAATCGAGCCTGTATGGGATATCATCGGGCGACAACTCCAGCGTCATCCATAAACAGAAGAATTAACCATCCCTGTGCTGACCTACCAAGTGCAAAAGGTATGGAACTCCAACCCACAATCTGACGTCGGGCACCTATACAACACAAAGCAAGCAGGTTTGCATGTTGAATTCAGCTATCTGGCTGTCACACTGGTTATTAATATACCATAATTCCACATTTGCAATGGATTATCTCGCGTTTACATTAACCTGTGATCTTACAACGATAATTACTTAAAAGTTTTACCTAGAAAAATATATTCCCAAAATTTCATAGCTCCACATTGCTTGTTTTTTGGTGTTATGATTTTTTTCCGTCAGTGAATTTCCTAATTTCTTTCTGTATCAGCACTGTAATATCAGTTGGAGTGGTTCTTAACTATCATTAACAATCCCACCGGTAATTTCAGAGTAACTGATCAGTGTGTGTCTGGTTTTGCGTTTGTACATACAGTCACTGGCCAAAGAAATGATGAGCTGTCTTTGGGCCACAGACATAGATTACTAGACGGGCAAAGTTGCATCAGTGAAGCCTGACCTTTGGCGAGGTAAAGGCGGCGTGAGAAACTTTTGTATATTGCACTATAAAGATTTTCTGAAATCAAATGGCGTTGTAGCCTTTACGAGGTGGTCTCAAAAAGTTCCGTAGTAGTAGAATCATACATTGTAGAATCGTCTTATGAGAAGAATACCTATTTGCATGTACAAGCGTTCAGAGCATAAGGCAGTTTTCATAAGATCACTCGAATGTGTAAACACACTTGTTCTCAAGGACAAATTAAGCTGCGTGGGGCTCGTGTTCATGCCATCTATTGTTGGTTCAAATAGTTCAAATGGCTCTGAGCACTATGGGACGTAACATCTGTGGTCATCAGTCTCCTAGAACTTGGAACTACTTAAACCTAACTAACCTAAGGACATCACACACATCCATGCCCGAGGCAGGATTCGAAACTGCGACCGTAGCAGGCGCGCGGTTCCGGACTGCGCGCCTAGAACCGCTAGACCACCGCGGCCGGCTCTATTGTTGTTGGTCATCTTCTTTTACCGTAATGCCACCTCGTTTTCTTCTTCAGTTTACTGGCGTTACTAACTTTTGCCTTACATGCCCGTGAGTGGCAGCAGCAGCGCTTATCGATAAGTACACTGTCGTACCATCTCTGGAGCGACCATTAGTATTTTCGGGTCGTCGTGTGTCTGCAAGTCAGTTGGAGACGGACCAGGAGTGCAGTCGGGCACGGAGCAGCGTCGGGGATGAAGCGCAAGTGAGGTGCTAACGGACAGTACTTGCCGACCACTGGGGACACACATGCAATGTCTGATGGAAGAAGACTGGAACGGGAACTACCGTTGGTTGGTCGTGCGGTCGGTCGTCTCATCGGCCAACGTGTATTTCGTCTTTTGACCGTTTCCGTGTGCTAGGCACTCGGTCGGTTGCGGTAGAGCAGCGAGGAAGTCTCTGTGGCGCGTAGTCAGGCCGGAGCCTGGAGCAAAGGTTGAAAAATTTGGTCTAGGCCTTAAGCAGTAAGAAATATTTTCTAGTTTGTATGTGGCCTTCAGCCGTGTTTTAATCTCTCTTAAATTACAATTTCAAAATCCTTGTCTTTCCCTGAAGTCATAAGATTGTTCACACTGGACTCGCATTCGGAAGGACGACGGTTCAATCCCGTCTCCCGCCATCCTGATTTAGGTTTTCCGTGATTTCCCTAAATCGTTTCAGGCAAATGCCGGGATGGTTCCTTTGAAAGGGCACGGCCGATTTCCTTCCCAATCCTTCCCTAACCCGAGCTTGCGCTCCGTCTCTAATGACCTCGTTGTCGACGGGTCGTTACACACTAACCACCACCACCACCACCTCATCAGATTGTTAATCCTTAGTATGAGGTATTCAGCCGTGTTTTACACGAAATATTTTGAGATAAGATCTTCAGCCTTTTCAGATTGAAAGCTCTTCTTCCTAGGCCTTAAGCCGACAAATTATTTTGTTGATATGCGGCCTTCAGCGGAGTTATCAGCCTATTTATATTGAAGATAAAAAATTCTTTTTCTTAGGAAGTGAAACCTCCAGAAGAGCTCCTGTACTCAGTTGCTTGCTTAGACCTTGTGCTGTGGATTTTCGATGTGGCCTTCAGCCGATCTAAATTAAATCAAAGCAGGTCTTCGTTAAAAACTTGAAAATTTTTGACTTTTGCTTGTGTGAGTGTATGTTTAACAAATAAAGTTTATATGTTGAGTGCAACTGACAGTAACTTATTTTGGCCCATTTCCACAAATATAACATCATACGCTCTGTCCTGCTAGCCCAGGGATTTCACAAATGGCTCGTTCTACTTATAGGAGTACTTCTATAAGGAGCATACCGTTCGCAGGAAAGCCAAAGCTGATCAAAACGGGTTAAAATCATACCAATAAGCCCAGTCTGTTAATACTACATTAATGTAACCCCCTAAAATGTACATAAACTATTTAATTATTGCCAGTGTTTCAGATAAGACAAACTTTGATGTAATTATTTAGGATTACATACAGCACAAAAGCAAAAATACGTCAGATGTTTCTAATTATTCCTGCATTGTGATATGTTCCTTTGTTTGTATCTTCCATCTGCTGCACGAGAAAATACAACCAAACACGACGCATAACTATTTGTCAAAACTTTAAAGGTGACATAGTTATATCAGTTTCTCTCCAATTCTTAATACTATTTTATCAGTAAATAAACAGATTTTTACACGTCCTTCGGACTCGCCGCCATATTGCTATACTAAAGTGCTGGCTTCAGCAACTCCGATGATACTGTATGCGGTATTGCCAGTCTATTAATGTATGTCTGTGCTTTGGGCAAACATTAGCAATAGTTGTTAACTGTGAGACGCCCTCTGATTGTAACGGGGGCCATTAGGAATTTGGAGCTGAAGGCGTCAACGTGTTCTTTTGACTGCCAGGAGTCAGCAAACCTTCGATCACCCTCGCCCAAAGAATAAAAATCATTATCAATGAACTGAGAGCTTAAAATAAACAAAATTAAACTAAAAATGATTTTTTTTCAGTTTTCTTCATTCCCGTTGGATCTCAGTTTCATATCTCCCTCCTCAAAATAATTAAAGCATAACCGCTAACTAATTTATTATATGTGTTTGTCAAAGTAATCTTAAACTTATTATTGAGCTTCATACAGCTTTTCTCCCCATATCAGGTATTCATATATTCACAGCCAGTAATGTTATATAAAACATTTATCGTTCACTCACTAATCTTTTGAAAAAGCTGCTTGCATTATTGGGTTTCTTAAGTAGAGTCTGTTTATAGTGAATAATTATTGATAAGATTAAAAAATTGATTTATTATATAAAGATAAATATGACTAATATTTGGGGCAATTTAAATATTACGATTTTGTTGAAGAAAATAACAAAACAAGAGAGAAACAAGATAAATGCGATATTTGCAAGGAATATTATAAACCTTCTTTAATCATAGAACATTTGCAAAGTATGGCTCATATTATTCGTATTGATGAATTAATTTATGGAGAAGAAGAATACAAAAGGGGAGTCGATAGTTATGAGGATACTGACGTAGAAATATGTAAAGAAAACTCAAATTTTCTCCTTTTTATGAGTGTAAAAAATATAGCAATTTATAATTTACCAATAAATAATGAGCTGAGTCGTGCATCTTAAACTTATCGAGTATTCGAAATTTGGCTGACTTCATTTGGTACTAATGCGGAGAAACTCATACTTTTTGTTGTTTGTGAGCAATCGTCACATTTCACACCATGCAGATGTCATGTCTGAATTAATCCGTAATTCTTTTTGAGCTTTTGATAAATGTAATTAGGCGGAAAATGACAGCATCATCTAGAACAGCCTTAGAGGGCTCTTATAATTGCGTCCTAAAAGTTTAAAGTAAGGACAGCATAGTGACTATAACGCCTTCTTGTGTAACCCCATACAATGTTTCCATTGGATGATATCTCTTCAGTTACTGCGATTTGTGTCATTTCTGACATTTAATCACCAATCCACCTGTATATCTGAGACGTTACTCGGTAAGCACTGGTCGACCCTGTAATTTATTTAACAACAGTCTAGTACCGTCTGTGAATTTTATACAATGTGGTAGTTTGTTTACATCCTCTTAGAGACTTGCAGACTTTATTTAAATTTTATTAAGCTTTTATTATACTTACGATTTTGTAATTATTTTTGTGTGTTTTATCAACGGTCCTCTCGCAGTGAAATAACTGACGAAAGCTGCAAACCACTAACAGTTCCACAAAGTCTCTTGAAACAGGTGAGTTAACTGCAATTCTGTGGAGTACCTTTCCAGATAAACAAGAACTGGAGCAATTAAGGCAGGGCGTGTAAAAGCTTCCAACGGTGCAGGGCCATGTGACGTTTTGGGCAGTTATCTGCGACACTGTATTCGGACAAAGCGCTTAGTGGGACCACTTGTAACTCATGTGCCCCGTCAGCCGCAAGCACTAAACAACAGATTCTGTGATGCCGCTGCGGAGCGCTTGAAAGCTGCCCACCAACTTTCGCCATCAGGTAAATGGGAGGCAGTGTTGTGCTGTGCGCATTAAAACGCGACGTAAACGGCTGTTAACGACTGAGGTGCGAAGTGTGTTGCACGTGGCAGCAGAAGTTAGCTTTGACGAACAGCAGATCAGGCTTGATGGTGGAGAGGGGTAGATGGCCGTGGGAGGGCTTAGCCAACGCTGGCTGACAAGAAGACCGCCTGTGCCTGTCTCTGTGCGTGTGACGTCACCCTCACCTCTCTTCCTTCTCTAACCCCTCATTCTCTTAGCGCTCCTCCCCCCCCCCCCCTCCCAATTCCACCACCGTACCCCAACAGCAGGTTACGTGACAAGAAAGGCAAAGCCAACAGATCGGACCCTGCTCACACCAGAAAATATAACTTTTCGGTATCTGGGTGTCGCCAGTAGTAGACGTCTCTGTCAAAACAGGCCCGAAAATAAATAAATAACTCCACCTCCCGGGGCACTCACTATCGTTGTCCCTGCGCGGCGGGAGATGGCTGTGTGACAGCAAAATGAAGGCGAGGAGAAAAAGAAAACGTAACGAAGAAGAAAGAAGTAACGAACAAGAAGAGGCGGAAGCCAACAGATCAGCAGGGACAAATCGAGAAAAAGTCAGGGAGAAGGCGGGGGTAAATCAAAAGTTGAAGCTCGCTGCACAGAATCTGAAGTCTTCTCATTTTTATTTCCTTCTCTTTTTGTGCCCCTGTGTTCGTGGACGCGTCCCGTTCGATATCTTATGGATTACTTCGGCAGCAGCGGAGACACGTACACCTTCTACGTAGCTCCAAAGTCATGCGTCTAACGCAGTTGGTGGTGGTTGGTAAACCTGCTCTCTCTAGCTAGTTTTCAATACTTCATGTGTCACACGCTATAATCCGTTGTTGACGAGTAATCTAAGCGCAGCATTGTAGATGAATCAGTGACAAAAGGAAATGCTGTGAGCACAATTCCTCTAAGGTATCTTTACAATGAAAGTGAATGACAAAGTCGTAGACTTCAGCAAAGTTGAAGGACCATCTGAAAATATAGGTAAAGCAGGTGCCACAGGGTAATTCACGCATTGTGGCGTTTATGCCACATACCTTCCAACATTTATTACAGTTTTGTTTCTATATTTTAATGCACAGTATAAGATGATTTTATTACGGGAGGCTAGGGAGTAGATTGGATCACAATGCAGACTCATCGAATGACATGCAAGATTGTTACATAGCGTGAGAACGGCAGGGTGAGCAACAGCCGTTCGTACTGGAGCGTAGAGACACAGTGGGGATTCACCTAACACGCTTGGCGCCAAGAAGCGAATCTTTTATTATTTATAGTTGCTGTTTAAACAGTAATATACAGCTCCATCTCTACTGATGACGTTACTTGCACTGAGAAGTTGTTGATAAGAATCTAAGTACCACTCAATTCTCCCAGAATTGTTAATTACAACTTTTAGCAACTATAAATGCTTATCGATCGGAAGGATGGACCAACGACAAGTGCGTCCTGAAAGAGGAGGCGCCAAACTGCTAATATAGCTCACTATTGGTCTGCAATCCATTTCCTAGGACGTAATATATGAATCTGCGTATAAAATCTGATCTCATGTAAAGAAAGAACAGTTGTTTACAAAATTGCCTCGGTTGACGTACTTGTGCGATGCCATGTTAATCCAATGCAGTTTACGATCGTTTCTCGAGGTGGCAACACGCGGACTACTTTAGGAAGCGCAACTCCGCGTAAAAACGGAAATAACTGTTAAAATTGTCCCGGAAAACATATTTGCGCGATCTCACGTGAATTATAAGATCATGTGTACCATTTGTATGACTTCTGTGGTACACGAGAACTATTGATTAATCACAGGTAATATTGTTATGAATATTAACGATAGACTAGTTCTGGAAATAGTTTTACTAATTTTGCGATTGGACAAGTAAAACAAAATTAGTTGGCATCCTAATGTTTTACAATGCTCATTATGCTCAGCGTTTAAAATTACCCACTTACCTCGTTATTATGCATCGTTTATTGCACGAACGTTGGAGCTCGCTACCGACGACGAAAAAACCAATTGGGTCAACGTCTGCGAGACGCAAGATAAGCAAGTCGACTACAAATCAGTTTCGAGAAGTAGAGGGCAGACGCACCGGATTTTCGTAGGTAAATCACACGCAGTATCAGTTTATTCCCCATGTGCGTATTGTGACATACTAAATTTTTAATATTCGTTCCTGTGTGCTGTGGTAGTGTTACACTTGGTATCCCCGTTCGCGGTGTGTGACTAAAGTGGCACATTTTCATCAAGTATCTTTATAGTCCTCATGTGGGTGTGTTACAACATGACACAGAAATCGTATGAATATTTCGACTGAGTGGTTCTTGATAATAATAATCTTTCGTCTTTAAATTAACAGACGAGATGATGGAATTCAAAGAGAAGTTGTACGTTCGCGAATCGTTTACGAATTTATGGGCTCCACAGAGATACTCATCGAACTCTGGTGACGGACGTAACGAGAGACAAACTGTGCATCAAAGAGCGTTTAACCGTTAACCTTACTAGGAAACATATTCGGTACTGTTTGTGTGTGAGAGATCTCCTCTACTAGAAGCAGAGTGTGATGGTAGTACGAAGAGCAGTGAAATATTGTGTTAAAAGGGCATTAAACTGAACTAGCAGCCATGGAATCCACGTTAAGACCCTCACTCACAAACGTGGAAACTGACGCAATGGTCTACCTGCGTCATGTTTCCTCGCCCCTCATTGGCCCTCACCCTGTCCCTTAACCTCGAGACGAGTTGAGAGCAGGAAAGAGCTGGAGCCTGGTAAAGCTGCTGCCTTCACTGTCAGCCTTTGAGAGCCTCCTTTGTGCTCGCATTCTATACATAAATTGCTTTCCATAGTAGGTTGATACGCAAGTTCCGAGGAAACAACCTCCTCAGTTACGTGTGCAAGAAGTGCACCTTTGCCAGAGCTACCATTCGGTACGCTTTTGCTGAAAGTCCTTTCAACTGTATTCGTGTGAAATCAATTGCATCAGAATATAGATTGTATAAAGCATCAGCCATCGTTTGTGCTGTTATATGGAAGCCCACTGCGGCCGCCTGCTGTCGGATACGACTGTTAGGAGACCAGACGGCAGAAAAGCGTTTTACTCGGTGCCCAGCAGAAGACTGTTAACAAAGGTACAGGAATGCAGATTATTTTACGAAATATGTGAGTCGCTCGAAGAATTTGTAAATAATAGAATCCACTACCTTGACCTCGACGCAAGTGTTCATGAGTATCAGTGTCCCAGAGATGTGTGTCAGGATGCTCTTGTTTTCTACATACATAAATAATCTGACTAACGAACTTACAAATGTTTTCTGATGACGATGTGATGTTCAGAAAGGTGTAGCCGTTGAGTGAGTGTAGGAGAATACAGGATGCCTTGGACAGAGTTTCTACTCTGCGTGATGAATGGCACCTTGCTCTCAGTGTGGGAATCTGTAAGTTAACGCCGATGAGTAG
Organism: Schistocerca piceifrons; assembly: GCF_021461385.2. Taxonomy (NCBI): domain Eukaryota; kingdom Metazoa; phylum Arthropoda; class Insecta; order Orthoptera; family Acrididae; genus Schistocerca; species Schistocerca piceifrons. The sequence continues at coordinate 140,433,414 of NC_060144.1, forward strand.
GGAAAACGATATTGTGATGTTTAAACACATCATTAATCATTAGTAGTGTGCCGCTTGACATAGTCGCCTTGCAAAGCGATGTTCAATGAAAAGGACACGTAAGTTTGACAGTAGAGAAGGCGAATGGTCGGCTTCGTTTTTTTGGGATAATTTTGGAAAGTGCACCTCATCTATAAAGGAAACGGCATTTTAGTACGACCCACTCCTGATTGCTACTCGAGTGTTTGAATACCCTCTGGTCGGATCAGCGGTAAGATATCTAAGCACTTCAGAGGCATGATGACAGGCTTGTTACCCCTAGGCTCGATCAGCACACGGGTATTATGTAGAAGCTTCAGGAACTTAAATGGTTCAAATTCAAATGGCTCTGAGCACTATGTGACTTAACATCTGAGGTCATCAGTCCACTAGAACTTACAACTACTTAAACCTAACTAACCTAAAGGCATCACAAACATCCATACCCGAGGCAGGATTCGAACCTGCGACCGTAGCAGTCGTGAGGTTCCGGATTGAAGCGCCTACAACCGCTCGGCCACAGCGACCAGCAACTTAAATGGGAATCGTTGGAGGGAAGACGAAGCTGTTTTCTCGAGGCACTACTAAGGAAATTTAGAGACTCGGTATTTCAGGCCGACTGCTGCCACCAACATACGTTTCGCGTAAGGACCACCAAGATAAGATTAGTGCTCGTACATAGGCCTGCACGCGGATTCCACAAGCACTCTTTGGAAGAGGAAAGGAAATGAGTAGTAGTGGTAGGTGGTACCCTCCGCTATCGAGAGAAAAGTGGTTCGGGGAATGTGTATGTGGATGTAGAAAGAAAAAAACAGGGAGACTGTGGTTACATCACGTTTCGGAAATATATATTACGACTTGTCAAATAAGCAATGTCTATGTTGCACGTCTCTCAGTGAGGTGGCGTAACCCATGCATGTACTCAAGGTTATCAGAGATCAAGTAGGCGAGTTCGTCGCAAGTGCTCAAGCATGATCAGTACGTATACAGAGCGTTTCAGGAGAGGTAGTAGATATTTTCAGATGTGGTAATTTAGACTAATTCGTATACAGATTTCGTATAACAAGTGTTCAATGTTTATTGGTTACTAAGTAACAGCCGGCCGGTGTGGCCGTGCGGTTCTAGGCGCTTCAGTCTGGAACCGCGTGACCGCTGCTGTCGCAGGTTCGAATCCTGCCTCGGGCATGGATGTGTGTGATGTCTTTAGGTTAGTTAGGTTTAAGTAGTTCTAAGTTCTAGGGGACTGATGACCTCAGATGTTAAGTCCCATAGTTCTCAGAGCCATTTGAGCCATTTTTGAGCTAAGTTACTGCCGGTTTAGAAGTAAGTTTTTATTTCACTGTAAAGTTTAGCGCGGGGAACAGATACAGGAATCCCGTGTCATCATTCTAGGCAAGATCCTGGTGGAAGCGATTTTCCGTTGCCTTCCTGTTGTAAAGCGTCAAGTGTGTGCCTGTGTCTTGTGGATGAATGTATTGAGCGCTTGTACAGTTAAATATTCGGTCAATTTTGGAAAGGGAGGGGACAGCGCGAAAACCAGTGCGGGCACATGGCCTGTTTGTCTCGAATAGCACCAAGGGGGGCATTGAGTTTAATGACCCCATCCGATGGACAGATTACCTTCAACAGTGTCACATGCCCTCTCTTCATGGGATAATTTTTGGAGAAGACTGGAATTTAATCCGGAACATTGGCGCAAAGACTAATGATCAGCAGTTTTACGCCACTACCTCTACACCCACTTCCGGAGAGATACTGGCAGCGAAAAATTTCCACCAACAGGATTACAACCGGCTTGTCCCCGAGTCGAGCACAACCACACCGACATGCGTCAGCAACCCCGCTACAGAGATGGATATATTTAAGCGTACATTATTCCATTTCTCTGCTGTTATTGTGATCGTAATTGATTGGGTAATTCTACTGTATCTCTTAAGCGCACCACAATGATTTTCAAATGCTGACTATGCTGATACGATATTTGTGTATGAATTCTGTAGTGGAAACACTGCTGCTGCTTGAGGAGAGTATTGCAGACGTTTTCTTAATCAGTGGATACCAGGTTCATGAATTTTTACTAATGTTTCCATTCAGCTACGTGAGTGAATTTTTACTAATGTTCCCATTCAGCTACGTGAGACTGACGCAGCGCCCAGCAGTTGTGTTTCATCTGACCGTGCACATGAGCACAGCGTGTTTTGAGTAAAAGGCATTATTCACTTGGTAGAACGTAGCTTTTCAACAAGTTCATGCAGAATTTCTACACATGTTCCACATGTAAGTGTATGGTGGACGTTACGTATGCAAGCCCTCAGTCTTTATCACTTACAACTGACTGAATAGTTTCGAGAAAAAGATGAAAGTAGAAGGTTGTAATTTTCTCTTACGCTATTTACTGACGGAGACCCTTTCGCTCGTGACGTGATCAGTAAAACTAGTAATTCATAGGTATCCTTGGTGCGACGAAAACATATATGCCTGTCTTCAGATGAATTTTCAATAACGCTTTTCCGTAAACATGCGGTGTGGTATGACAGACAATACGTCGAGTAGAATTGTTGTGTTACCGCATCGTCATACAGGGCCAGGTTTTCTAGACAGTCCTGTAAACGAGCGTCATCCAATATTGACAGCGGTTCCTTCGGTTGCAAGAAAGGATTTGTTATTGTAGCATGATCGGCCCCCTGCACATTCTAACCGCAAGGTGACACATAATATAAACCTAACACTCCCCGTAAGAAGACGCAGCTGATGTGGTAACGTTTCTTGACTTACAAGGTCGCTGGACCTTATTTCATATATTTTGGCCGGTCGCTGTGGTCGAGTGGTTCTAGATTCCTCCGTCCGGAACCACGCGGCTGCTACGGTCTTAGGTTCGATTCCTGCGTCGGGCATGGATGTGTGTGGTGTCCTTACGTTAGTTGGATTTAAGTAGTTCTAAGTCTAGGGGACTGATGACATCCCATAGTGCTTAGAGCCATTTGAACCATGTATTTTGCCTTTACCGGTGCTAGTCTGCTTTCTACGTCCTCCTTGCTCCGTCCGTCATGTTTGAAAGGCGATCTCAACAAAGAAAAAGCAAGCAGAAGAGACGAACTGGTCATTCGAACTATGACTACTGATGCTGTAATAAAAAAACGCCCACACGATCTCAAAGGATCTACACGTAATATTATGAAGAGAATTCGAAACAAAATTGGAGTCTAAAGCGTAATTTATGAAAATCAGTTTTAATTTTATTCATTTGAATTGGCTTAATATCTTCTGTTAGTATTTTCTCAGGTTACATTCTGACACCTGTATCTCTGAAGCCATACAAGTTGGACGGATGCTATAGGTAATTTTCTGAAGCATCACTCTATGCTAGCACCTTTTAAAATAACTGCTCTTCATAAGTGAGGATTAGTTAGGTAAAATAACGTAACCTATAAGCTACTCATGGGAAACGAATGCGGGTATGGGAACGTGTTGCCAGAGGTCTCCCAGTCTTCCACACAAAGCGGAACGTCACACGACGTAAGATCAGCGAGTCTATAGCGCAAAATGGGGCTAGTGCTGCAACACGAAGCAGCAGAAGAAACGAGAAAAGACAGTGTGTTGCTATGTCAATCATCGAGCTGCTACAGTACACTGTAGTGGTGTTTCTTATTACAACACGTCCCGGAGACAGTAGTTAGGAGGCTCCACAGTAGAAGAATAATTTGGAATCTGGAAGGAGGACGGTGTGCGAGAAGTGTAGGCCGGGACTTTTGTATTGCCTACAGCATTCTTTCACGTGCGTGGGTTTTGTTCCGAGGCACAGGCACTACAGCCCTCAGGGGAGCAAGTGGTGGACTACAGTCAACTGGAGCAGCACCACTTCGTTGAGAAAGGGACAAGAAGGGATCCACGTCAAACAATGGATGCAGTTGCCACACATTTAACAGGACTGCGGAACATGGAATCTCACGCTGCACACTGGACGGCGACCGCATGAGCGTAGTCTCACTGACAGACGACCAGTACGTTATGCTCTGTTGACGCCTGCAAATCGACGGGGCAGTCTGCGATGTTTCCAAGAGCATAGGGGCTGGACCAAGGTGGGGGCCGTATGCCCATCTCGTATGAGAGTAAATTGACTCTGAGTAGTTTTTCTGAACGTAACCTAACGAGAGGAGGGATGGGAACACGTTATGCACCCTTGTACATTCTCCAAAATGATCGTTGGGGTATTGCAGGCGTATGGGGCTATAAGTTAGCATGGAGGTACTGACCTCCAGAACTTTGAACACTGTACATTCTCCAGCCAACGTTATTGTGACACGGTACTTCAGAACAGCGAGAAACTTAACATCAGAATTGGTGATCAAGAAGTAGATGAAGATAAGGAATTCTGCCACCTAGGCAACAAAATAACCCATGCCGGACGGAGCAAGCAGGACGTAAAAAGCAGACTAGCACTGGTAAAAAGGGCATTCCTAGCCAAGAGAAGTCTACTGCTATTAAACATAGGTTTTAATATGAGGAAGGAATTCCTGAGAATGTACGTTTGGAGCTCAGCATTGTATGGTAGTGAAACACGGACTGTGGGTAAACTGGAACAGAACAGAGGCATTTTAGATGCGGTGTTACAGAACGATTTTGAAAATTAGGTGTGGTAAACTGGAATAGAATAGAGGAATTAGAGATGTGGTATTACAGAATTGAATATTAGGTGGACTAATAAGGTAAGCAACGAGGAGGTCCCCCGCAGAACCGCTGAGGAAAGCAATGTATGGAAAACACTGAAAAGAAGAAGGGACAGGGCAATGGAGCATCGGTGCAGACAGTGGTACTAGAGGGAGCTGTAGAGGATGGAAACTCAAATCGAAGACAGAGCTTGCGATGTATTTAGGCAATAATTGAGAATGTAGGTTGCGTGCCCAAAAACCTCGTTCTTCATATGCGTCTTTTCAGGGGTGCATTCAGCTCTCTGACTTTATTTATATGGATGCGGTGTTACAGAATGATTTTGAAAATTAGGTGGGGTAAACTGCAACAGAATAGAGGAATTAGAGATGTGGTGTTACAGAATTGAAAATTAGATGGACTGATAAGGTAAGCAACGAGGAGGTCCCCCGCAGAAACGCTGAGGAAAGCAATGTATGTGTCCGCGTCGATCACCGCACTTCCAGTTCTCCAGACTCAAATCCAATGGATAACGTGTAAGTTGCGCTGGGGAGACGTACCGCAGCCATCCACATGTACCAACGACCACCTAACAGTAGTAAACGGCGCTGGTGGAGGAACGGAAGACCCTACTACAAGAACTATTCATTAGCACTTTGGGCAGTATGGGCGTACATTGCCAGTCCGTGGTGATCACAAAACCTATTAAGATCCATGCCCCGCCTTTTCTCGTGTGCGAGGGACCATCATAAACTGCGGTGACTTCAGTGTATATTGTCACTGAATAAAAGTTTGCCGAGCGGTTTCAGGCGCTGCAATCATGGACTGTGCGGCTGGTCCTGGCTGAGGTTCGAGTCCTCCCTCGAACCTGAGTGTGTGTGTTTGTCCTTAGGATAATTTAGGTTAAGTAGTGTGTAAGCTTAGGGAATGATTACCTTAGAAGTTAAGTCCCATAAGATTTCACACACATCTGAACATTTTTTGAATAAAAGTTTCATCTCTGTTTGTCTCTAGCGTATTTCTTTCAGTTACCTTCTGCACTGTACTGTACTGTACTGTGGAACTTATTTCTGTACATAGTCCAAGTTTCATCTAGCTGTGCCATTTCGTAGTACACATCGTACGGAATTTAGTTCTGTCTGTAAGTTTTACACACCTGTGCATTTAGTGACGTTACAACATTCAAGTGCTTGGGTTATCCCGGAATACGAATTAATAGTGGATGTACGAGTACAGGTTGTAGACAGATGGTTGACGACATATGGAAGTTTGTGTCTGGTCGTGAGTAGTGCTCTCATGTCCTGATAGTACGGCGACCGCTCGCTTTTATGGGGAGATCCGGGTTCGAGTCCCGCTCCGGCAGAAAATTTCATTGTTTCATTACACGGGAGAGTCAAATGAAAACCTTAAATCTGTAATAAAAAATCGTAATTTCGCGCCGTTATCCTGTAAGTTGGTAAGCGTGCCACAAACAGTTTGCAGAATGGCCTGTAGGTGGCAGCATAGTGGAGATGCACACATACCGTCGCAGTATCAGTATAAAGATGGCCGCCCCACTTGCGACTTGCACCAGGGAAGAACTGCGTCCTTTTATTAAAAAAAAAAAAAAAATGGTTCAAATGGCTCTGAGCACTATGGGACTCAACTGCTGTGGTCATCAGTCCCCTAGAAGAACTACTTAAACCTAACTAACCTAAGGACATCACACACATCCATGCCCGAGGCAGGATTCGAACCTGCGACCGTAGCAGTCGCACCCTTTTATTCGGTTTTTGCGTAGTGAAGATGTGAAACCTATTGAAATTCATCGATGAATGGAGGTTCAGTACGGTGATGCATCTTTGTCACAGCGGCAAGTCTATTAATGGGGTAGGAAGTCCGCAAATTGTGTGATTTCCGTGGAAGATGCTTCTCATCCAGGTCAGGCACACTGAGTTGTGACTCCACAGAACATTGCAGCAGTTGAAGCCTTAGTGAAGGAAAACCGCCGAATGACACTGAATGACATTGGAGCATGTTTACAGATTAGTCGTGGGTCAGCACACCACACTGTGGATGATGTGATCCAGTTTCACAAAGTGTCTGCAGGATGGGTGCCACGGCAGCTGACTCCTGAAACGACAGAACGATGTGTTGATTCTTGTGAAGAACTTCTTCGGCACTTTGAACGAGAAGATGATGGCTTCCTTGTAAGAACCGTTACTTGGGACGAAACCTGGGTTCATTTTCACGAACCGGATACGAAGAGAGCGAACAAGGAATGGTGCCATTGGTTCAAATGGCTCTGAGCACTATGCGACTTAACTTCTGAGATCATCAGTCGCCTAGAACTTAGAACTAATTAAACCTAACTAACCTAACGACATCACACATATCCATGCCCGAGGCAGGATTCTAACCTGCGACCGTAGCGGTTGCTCGGTTCCAGACTGTAGCGCCCAGAACCGCACGGCCACTCCGGCCGGCAATGGCGCCATTCCTCATCACCAAAACCAAAGAATTTTCGAACGGAACCATCAACACGGACGGTTATGCTGACTTTCTTTTGGGACGAAAAAGTCGTCATTTTGGATCATCACATGCCTAGAGGGACCACTGTCACCAGTGCATCATACACAGATCTCTTAAAAAGTCATCTGCGACCTGCAATCAAATCAAAGCGACGTGGATTGCTGCCAGCAGGTGTCTTTTTGCAACATGACAAAGCAAGGCCCCATAGTGCCCGTACAACAGTTGCTACAACTACATACATGCATTTTGAGTGTCTTCCTCACCCACCATACTCACCAGACCTGGCCCCAAGTGATTTCCATACGGTTGGACCACTCAAAGACGCAATGGGAAGAAAGAAGTTCCATTCTGATGAAGAGGTACATGAGTGGTTCAGCGGACTACCAAAAGAATTTTTTTCTGAAACGTCCCCTTAGAAAAATTTATAAATGACAGTGCTGGATAACCTCTACGTTATTTGATTTTTAAACAGCTGAGCAAAACTGAACGTACTCAGACATTTCTCTCTTTACTTATTCTGATCAGCACTAAACTGACACAAATTATTTTTAGCGCAATGGAATCTGACTTTCAATAATCCCTACAAAAGTATGGCCCTGACTAACAATAACCTATACCTTTCATGAATCACTTACCTCACAAAAATCTTCGTTACTCGAACTACTGCAATACAGCGAGCACCAATACTGCCAGCTAAATAAAAGATTGTAACTACTGAAAGCACTAACTACTGATAGGCATAGTTATGAAATGAAAGATTTTGATGGAGAACAAACAATGTATTTACCTTAATAGTGTTCAAATATATATATATATATATATATAAGTTCACGACATCCAGTCTTTCAAATTTCCTTTTTCTGACGGACACACGTCAAGATCGTCCGCTATCGAAACTCTGTTATCTCTCTCCCCACATCCACCACTGCTGGCGGCTCACCTCCAACTGCGCAACGCTTGGTTCAAATGGCTCTGAGGCTTAACTTCTGAGGTCATCAGTCCTCTAGAACTTATAACTACTTAAACCTAACTAAGGACATCACACATATCCATGCCCGAGGCAGGATTCGAACCTGCGACCTTAGCGGCTCCAGACTGAATCACCTAGAACCGCTCGGCCACTCCCGCCAACTGCGCAACGCTACGCGCTGTTCACATCCAATTGTCCAACACTACAATAGCGAATATTCCAATAATGCCAACCAGGCACAGACTGCACACGGCACAGTCAGTGATTTCCGTACAGGGCACTACGTGCCGCTACCAACATAAATACCTAAACAGCCTACTTACAAAGAAATTATGCACTTTGTAAGCGCTGGAGGACTTGTATTGAGCGTGGGGGAGATTATGTTGAAAAGTGATACAGCTTTGTACCACTTCTGCACAATAAATAATATTTAAACAATTATTTAAGGTTTTCATTTGACTCACCATCGTACATTATGCAGCTGTCTGTTGTTCATATTCACAACTGTGAATACATTTCATACAGTGTACTTCGCATTCCTCCTGAAAATCTCCGTATTTCAACAGCAGCTTACGGTAGTGTATTGGCAGCCATTTACCAGTAAATGACAAGTTACAGACTGTCACTGCTGGTTCGACAGCGAGTCAACCAATAAGCGAACGAGACCGGCCGAGTACATAGAGAGAGGACGAGAGAATCGACCAGCGACATAGTACGCGCTATTAGTTCCGATTGGCTGTAAAGTTGGAGTGAGTAATTACCAAAGTGGTGACGGTCGGGAGTTGCAGCGAGTGACGTGACGGTAACAGCGGCAGCAGCAGCAATGCGACCAAATCCGCCATAATGCGGCGAGCTTACGAGCGCGCGGCAGCCCCGTGCCGTGCATCGTCACAGGCGGGCAGTGTACAGTGGTGGGCAGGGTCCGGGCCACGCCCCTCAGCCCAACAGCAGCGCCACACACTGCGCCGCCCTCGCCGCTGTCGTTTACTGCCCGGCATTAGCATAAATTCAGCTCCGGTTGCCACTGCCGCCTAGACACGAGTTCAATTTTCCAGATTGCGCTAGCTTAATTCATTACACGCCGCGCGCTACAGTATTAATTTGCGAAAAGCGTTGCCATAGTTGTTAGGGCGGGGCTGCGTGATGCAAGACTAATGTTCAGCTTCTGGATTCGTCCGGGGGATCCACGCGTGTGTGTACGAGTGTGCAGGGCAGCGAATTTGCGATTACTCTCCGTAACAGTTGAGTCTACAGCTTCCATTGAGATCGGAACGCGTTGTATCCGCTTTTACTGTAAATGCACAGACTTCCAGCACTGTATATTCGGAATTCCCTCTATTTCTAATCGTCTGTTTTATGTCTCTATACTGAAACTGTAATACGCCCATGTTAGGTAGATAAAGAAGTTATTGAAACTACTGCAACATATTAGTGAAAGCTTCATCTCTCTTTTTAAATCTAATGGCAGTACGTAACTGGTATGACGTCAGTGTTAATAACCCCCAAATACTCGCCTTTTCACTCAAAATTTTGACTCACGAATAAGTAACAACGCGAGATGGGAGAGATCTCGGACATTCAAAACGAAGACAGAAGTAAGGCATGCAAATGGTCTGTCACGCATTCTATTTATCGCGGTTTTTGAAAAAATAGTCAGGACATAGAACAAAGGAGTCAAAGGATAACGATGCGGAGACACGAGAATAGAACCGTCAACACACAATGCATGGCCTTTGTCAATGACATAGTCATCATAACAAATAGCAGAAAAGAAGCCACAGGAGCTCTAGAGACACTACTCGGAATCCCAGCCAAAACAGGACAACAAAACCTACATGGAAATACCGAGTACATGGACACAAACTCCATAAACACTGACTGGTAACGAAGTATTGGTAAGCTAACACAAGTAGAAAATTTCAAACACCGGCAAGAGGTTATACAGAAAATATGACTGAACTCGACATCGAATGAGTAAAGGAACAAAAAACTACAAAAAGCATATAGATTTACATGTAACTATTACAACAAAAGAAGTATTTCAGTCAGTGCCAAATTAAGGCACTCTAATACAGTAGTGCTACCAGAGGTCTTATATGTCTCACAAACAACAGTAATCAAGGGAATAACGAAAATCAGGAGATGGAAAAACAATATAAAATATACTTAGAAAGCTATATGGCACGGTTAAGAAAGAGGGTATATGGATAAAGAGAACGGCAAAAAATCTGTGTGAACAGACAGAGATGATTATGAACAACATTCGGAAACAGATTGAGCAATAATATTTTAAGTAGGGTCAAATGGTTCAAATGGCTCTGAGCACTATGGGACTTAAAATCTGAGGTCATCAGTCCCCTAGAACTTAGAACTACTTAAACCTAACTAACCTAAGGACATCACACACATCCATGCCCGAGGCATGATTCGACCCAGCGACCTAGCGGTCGCGCGGTTCAAGACTGAAGCGCCTACAACCGTCCCCCGACAACGGCCAGCGATTTTAAGTAGGGACGACAAATAGAGTGAAAACCAACTGGGTAATGGAAACCATGACGACCTCGAGAAACTGAATATCTCCACAGGAGACATAACAGACACGAAAAAATACAGAGAAAAAATCAGAAAACAGAAATTTCAGCAAACGCCCAAAGAGAAGAAAACAGGAAAGAAGTGGACAGAAGAGAGGGAAAAGAAACACAGCGAATATATGGGAGATTTGGGGGGAAAAACAGATACAGAAGTAATATCAAAAAAAGTTATTGTTTTTTGGCATTCGCCTTAAGTGGGAATTGGCGATAGTAATAATTATGACAATAACGCAGTCTGGCTTTTATTTATGAGTTATGAGGAAACTGGGAGGGCTTTCACGCCGCACCAGTAAAAATAAGGAATCTTGAACATACATTTACGTAAAGGAGAGTGTCCGATACGTCCGAACCTACAAACACAACTTGGAAGTATGTTGCATCCCCCCTTGTATATCAATTCTTGCTTTCGATGGAGATGTAGATTCCACTAACACCTGTTCATACGGAGTTTTGATCTCTAGAGTCATTCTTAACACACTAAGGATCACCATGTGTCTAAAAGTCCTCAGCAGCTCAGACCTACCTCATACCCATTTGAAAATGAGTCCAAATAAATGAATATATTATAAATAGTTTCAAGATCGGATGTCGTAGTTGGTGATAAGTCTTCATGGCTGCATGGACGTGGATCCATATATTACTGGATTCATGGCTTCTACTCTTCTGCTAAAATTGTCACTATGCTTAGGTATTTCGATGGTTTCTCTATATAGTCGTGGATAATAGTGTGTCATAGTAGATAAAATTCTGGTTTCGGAAAACTTCACTTCATGACTTCTTGACTGAGGACCATGTACTGCTACGGCTGATTTTTCTGTTTTCCCTAGTCGACAAAGCCTCTTAGGTTCTTTCAGTCTTATATTCAAGCTTCTCGTGATATTGCCAGTGTAGACCTTTCCACACGTACACGGAGTCCTATATACACCACGTCCTGACAGAGGAGGGCATTTGTCTTCTACAGATCAGAATACTTGACATATTTTCTTAGTTGTCTAAAAACTGGTCTGATGTTATGTTCCTGTAAAATCTCGCCGACCTGATGAGTAAATTCTTTGATATAGGGAGAGAAACCGTGTTTTTAAATCGCGGTGCATATTCCTTGTCCTTTTTCCTTCTGATATTAAGTAGCAGAGCCCTGTTCACTTCTTTGCCTAAATAGCCATTCTTCTCGATAGTCTACTTCAGATGTTTTAATTCGACGTCCAGGTGTTCGCTGTGAAAATTATTTTGACTATGTCATGAAGACTTTCAGTGGCATCTATCTTTTGCTGTGGAAGATGGCTGTAATTTTTGTGCAAACATTTGTCCGAAAACGAAACTTCAGGAACCGAAAAGTTTCTTCGATCGCGGCCATACAGCCAGTAAGACTCATCAGCAAATAAATACAGGATGATTCACGAAGACATGCAAATATTTTAATACAGTATTCTACATGTAAAACTAAAGAAAAAAGTTCATATAAGCATAGGTCTGCAAATGTTTAGTTACGGAGTTGTGGCTAATAAAAGATTTTGCCTGAAATTTAGCAATTTCGCTAATATGAAGCCATCGCAAAATATATTAGATTAAAGTAAAGCACGAGTTCCATTTACTTTATTGTTATTGGTTTGATGAATCTAATAAAACATGTCCCAGACGTGTATCAGCGGTAGTTTTACTACACATTTAAATGAACATTTTCCCCAGAAATGGATTGGTCGTGGTGCTAAACGTCTGTGGCCACCTATATCGCCCGATTTAACACCGATGGAATTTTCTGTATGTGGATGGATGAAAGAGATAGTTTATGAGGACAAAGTCAATATACGTCAGGTATTACTTGCTCCCATTACGAATGCGATGGATAAATTAAGAACAACCCTTTGAAACTGAAACGAGCAACAAAATCTGTTCCTGCACCTGATGCTAAATTTATTGCACTCGGTGGAGACATTTTTGGACATTTATTGTGAATGTATTGTGAAATTGTATGTACACTGTACAACTTACTTAACACTAAGCTTTGTTTTTTCGATTTAACATAAATTTACGTGTGCTATGATATTAATAAAAGAACATTGTCTGACACATTTATACAGTTTAAGTTAGCGTTTTTACCATCAGTTTTCCAAAACTAAATTTTCTGTAATTTCTGTTGAAAACTTTGAGCAATTGTAATTCTCTGGAATTTAAAAAACAAATTGGGCCAAGTAGCTAATAAAATAAAAACTTTACGAAATTACCTCTTTGCTTCTCTTGATATTCTAGAAAACTACTGCAGATACAAGTCTGGGACATGTTTTATTAGATTCACCATATCAATACCAACAAAATAAATGGAAGCTGTACTTTATTTTAACCTCGTACAGTTTTATGACGGCGTAAATTTCAGCCAAAATCTATTGTTAGTCGCAACTCCGTAACTAAAAATTTTCGGTCCTATGTTTATATGAATTTTTTTCCTTACTTTTACTTGTAGAATAACATATTAAAATATTTGCATATCTTCGTGAATTACCCTGTATTTTATTTCACTATGGGATTTTATCTGAATAACGATTCAACTGAAGTCGAAACGAATATATTTGAGTATGTTTCGTCAATTGCAACTCCAGACAAAAGGTAAGTGAACACGTGGCAAGTTATGAGAAGTTTTGGGATTTAAAAAGGTGTAGAGAATTTGAAATAACTTTGGATTATTGTACAAGAATCAAGCATGAAAATTTATGGACGGAAGTTACCTATGTCCGCCACGGATCAAGTGTAGTACACCAACACAAATCATCAAAAATTCAATAAATTGTACTCGATGTAATTTACAATCCCCGTAGTAACTTTAAATAAGTGGGATAGAAACGTTAACCATGACCTGTATTCACGGATGAGTTAGTTACATAATCTCCATCCAAGGTTTAGATGCTGTAATCACCTGTTCCGTAATGTTTCACTCATCCATCCATCTCTTACGAGGGCTACCTAGTTATACCTTTCCAGTCGGCCGATGATTCATTGTCTTTCTTGACAATCCGTTTTCTGTCATTCTGTCAACATGATCCTTTCATTTCACCCTTTTGTCTTCTATCTTGTCATTGACTGAAAAGATTTTTAAATCCGGTCTTATTGTTTGATTCTTTATTTTATCAATTTATTACACCCTCTTACATATTTCATGAACTTAATCTCTACTCAGTTAACTTCAGACCGATATTTATCCCTGGAAATGTAACAAAGTCTCTCGCTCGGAAGAACAGATTTAAAATTGCTGACAAAGAAAGCATATCGATACAGCGGAAAACCAGGAAAATAAAATGTATGACCAAAGAGCGCTATTAGCAACCTTCTCACGATAAATTACTATATTTTTCAGTGTAGAAGTGGCCATATAAGTGAAATAATAGAGAAACGTGTAGAATTTGAACAAACAAAACCATAAAAATAGCGGGCAGTGTCCACGCGATGCGACTAGCTCCTCGGCCTAAGCACAAGTCTTCCTTCATTCCCATGAGCATTCTGATTCAAATCTTAACCGTCGTGGTATCGAGTTGGTCTGCAGGGTCCGGCCTCCAAAGCAGCGAAGTACACATTTTCTTTCGCTGTACTGTCAAATACCGTAAGATGGACACAGGGGTAATTTATGACGGGTACAGCGTATTTCTGTTGTTACGTTGGTATTACTGAATGCAAGCTTTTATTTCGAGCTCGATTTTTTCTGTTTACACCTTAGATTAGATTAGATTAGATTTACTTTCATTCCAATTGATCCGTATTGAGGAGGTCCTCCAGGATGTAGAACATGTCAGTATTGTTTGGCATATACGAACACACAGAGCTGCAGTTGGAAGTTGAAACCGTGGTGTGCAGCGGGGCAACGAACTGTGGTGAGTGATGAAACAGTGAAATCATATTCCCAGAATGTTGGTGAAAAAATGGAAAATATCGATCCCAAAAATGTAATCAATTATGACGAGACCAATCTGTGTGACAACCCCGGGAGGAAGCATGTGATAGTTAGAAGGGGAACAAAACATCCTGAAAGGATATTAAATTATTTTAAGAGCAGCATTTCAGTAATGATGGCTGTCACTGGGGACGGAAAGCCATTATCTCCTAATGTTCTCTACAAATAGTAGCATTTATGGGACACCTGGCAAGAAGGAGGTCCCAAAGGACCCCCATTGTAACTACAATAAAAGTGGGTGGTTTGCTCTGATTACATTTGAAGACTGGTGTATTACTATTACACTTCCTCAGCTGAAGTCAATGGGGGGTGGGGGGGAGAAAGTTAGCTGCGAGTAATTGATGAATATGAGAAGAACCAAATCTCTTTTTATATTGTTGGCGCCAAACAGTACTCATGCTCCCATGTGCCAATATTGAAAGATGCTTTCCCCTCACTTTTGAAGGAAACGCTTAAAAAACTGTCAGCAAATGAAGAAGACAATATAAGAGGTGCTTTCCATGCAGTGGTATTAATTCAATTTAACCCTGAAAGAGTCCTCAAAAAATTGCCTGATGGAGATAATTCTCAAGAATATTCTCTAGAATCCCGGTCTTCGAGCTTTGAAGACATGCTTCAGAATGTTCGGTATGGAATGAAATATAACACAAGTGTCCAACGAAAGCGAGAATTAGATTTTATCCCAGGAAAATGCATTTTAGGCATCGATATAAGAATGAGAGATAATGCTGAGCTAATACCTGAATTGCTTGTGAATAATGATGCAATACCCACTGGTGACGAAAGCAGTACAGCAGAGCAAGCAGTTCTGGAATTGGAAGCTTTTGGTCTTGTAGATTATCCACACATGATGGTGGGTGAGGGAACAGCTAAATACACAATTTGTCGGAATCACAACAGAAGTGGATGGAAAAAAAGTGGAAGTCAGATTTCTGTGTCCATATCAATGCAGCAAATCTTTCTTTATTTTTCCTGGCATTGTAGACCATGATGTTGTAAACAAGGGCCAAATTGTAAGAGTGTTGCCGAATCCAAGAGAAGGGGAAGTTTTCGTTCACCGAGAACAGGTAGTAGGTTATTATTGGTTTGTTGATGAGTAGATTGTTTTTATTAATGGAATATTTTGTAAATATGTCTATGAATGTTTTCTAAATATGTGTCAAATGTTTACTGAAGATGTGTAGAATATTTTGTAACCATCTGCAAAAAAGGTTTCTAAACGCGTAAAATATATTTCTAAGTATGTGTACTATTTAAAAAGATAGTCACTGTCCGATATTACCATATTAGGGGATAATGTGACCTATGCTGGAAATTAAATGAATGTTCGAAATTACTCCACCAAAGGGGTAACATCAGGCAGTTTTATTTGTAACATTCTGACTAATTAAAAATATTTTTGACTAGAGTTCTTTGATCACATTATTGTCCAATGTAATCCAACAAATCTCGCACTTTTTATAGCGACAATTAACGTTCTTTACGAAGTTACCTTAATGAATATGAAAATTTCATCCGATATTACCCCACCTTACGGTACTGTAATTTACATAATAGACGAAAATCAGCCATAGAGGTCCTTAGCACACCACCAGCTGTTTACGGGTCGCATAAAGGTAAATGACATGGAGATGGGGGAGATCAGTATCTAGCGTCCCGCCGACAACGAGATCATTAGAGACGGAGCAGAAGCCCGAAATAGGGAAAGATGGGGAAGGAAAGCAGCTGTGCCCTTTCGGAGGAACCTTCCCGGCAATTGCCTTCAGCGACTAAGGGAAATCACGGAAAACCTAAATGGGAAAAGCTGGACACGGGTTTGAACGGTCGTCTTTCCGAATGCGAGTCCGGTGTGCTAGCCACTGCACTAGAACGCTCGGTAAATGATGTGAAAGACAGTTTTCACTGGTTACTTATCAACATTGGAAATTTACGTGCGCCACTGCGATGCTGTCGAGCAATCGTCTATTTGTAATACGCTCTTGGTGCACTTATAAAGCGGTTACAAAAACAGAAACGGCTTTCCCACAGCGCTCCTGTGTAGGCAATAGACTGGATTATTGCTCATACCTACATGTTCCATTTTGAGCTGGATGCAAAGCGCTGAATAGTAAGTCAAGGCCTGTTGTCTGTTTTTAAATGTTCAAACACTATCAGGTTATTGCGGCAGAGTGTCTTAGTATTACTCGATTTCATAGCTTGGTTACTGTTTTTGTTAATTTTTGTACATACACTTTGGCAATATGACGCAACATTTTTAGGTAAGGCGCAAAGCTGGACAGATTCTACACCGCTTTTGCGGCGAGATACTTCTGTAGGTAAGAAAGCCCCCGTAGAAAATGTGTGGTAACGTTCATTTTGAAAAATGGACTTCATGAAACCTCGCAGTCCAAGGGTAAGTAAAAAAATAGTGTGAAGCTTTAAAATAATACTGTTTTTTTTCTTCTTAATTTTACCGAAGTCCCCCGCTGCGTTTTTCTGTCTGTGTATTATAGCTAATGTAAGAAACCCATTCCTGGATTTTGCTACAGTTTCTCACTAAGAGAAAGACTAATTCACGGGAATGTTTGTGTAATTAGTTCGCAACTATAGCAATGATAGAATATGTGTTTTGTTATCTGTTCATTATTTAAATGGTGTTTCCAATAACATCTCGTGACAATGATGATAACTACGGGATGATCAGCTGCAGAGCAGGCGGTATCTGGTGGTAAAAGCAGTTACGTGAACAACAGTCACAGCCCCAGAGAATAGCGAATCTTGGCTAGAAACTATATGCTATATATTGTAAATTAAAGTTTCCCATCGCATTTCCTGTCGGTAGGTAAAGGCTAATTTCAGGAGCTACTGCACGGATTTTGGCATGGTTTGCAATAATAAAAGGATTGATTCATTAGAAAATTTGTCATACCAATTATTACCGCTAGGCCAGAAAGATCGCCTGACTGTAGTAACATAGTGCTATCCAGGGAACTGTTTTTCCACCATGTTGATTTCTGCTCGCTACCTGCGGTTCCATATGGCTTCATAGACGTACTCGTCATTCCA
Source organism: Schistocerca piceifrons (assembly GCF_021461385.2). Classification (NCBI taxonomy): domain Eukaryota; kingdom Metazoa; phylum Arthropoda; class Insecta; order Orthoptera; family Acrididae; genus Schistocerca; species Schistocerca piceifrons. The sequence continues at coordinate 140,451,133 of NC_060144.1, forward strand.
CCTTCATCATAGCCTTTATCACCAACATCACCGATACACCATTGCATCAGTCACATCAGTGACTATATTTTCTATGGCAATGAATTTTTTTTTTTTTTTGATCATCGGTATACTGACTGGTTTGATGCGGCCCGCCACGAATTCCTTTCCTGTGCTAACCTCTTCATCTCAGAGTAGCACTTGCAACATACGTCCTCAATTATTTGCTTGACATATTCCAATCTCTGTCTTCCTCTACAGTTTTTGCCCTCTACAGCTCCCTCTAGTACCATGTTAGTCATTCCCTCATGTCTTAGCAGGTCCTATCATCCTGTCCCTTCTCCTTATCAGTGTTTTTCACATATTCCTTTTCTCTCCGATTCTGCGTAGAACCTCCTCATTCCTTACCTTATCAGCACCTAATTTTCAACATTCGTCTGTAGCACCACATCTCAAATGCTTCGATTCTCTTCTGTTCCGTTTTTCCCACAGTCCATGTTTCACTACCATACAATGCTGTACTCCAGACGTACATCCTCAGAAATTTCTTCCTCAAATTAAGGCCGGTATTTGATATTAGTAGACTTCTCTTGGCCAGAAATGCCTTTTTTGCCATAGCGAGTCTGCTTTTGATGTCCTCCTTGCTTCGTCCGTCATTGGTTATTTTACTGCCTAGGTAGCAGAATTCCTTAACTTCATTGACTTCGTGATCATCAATCCTGATGTTAAGTCTCTCGCTGTTCTCATTTCTACTACTTCTCATTACCTTCGTCTTTCTCCGATTTACTCTCAAACCATACTGTGTACTCATTAGACTGTTCATTCCGTTCAGCAGATCATTTAATTCTTCTTCACTTTCACTCAGGATAGCTATGTCATCAGCGAATCGTATCATTGATATCCTTTCACCGTGTATTTTAATTCCACTCCTTTTGTTTCTTTTGTTTCCATCATTGCTTCCTCGATGTACAGATTTCTTTAGCCTTGCTTCCATTATTAGCCGTAACGTCAGAATCGCCTCTCTCGTCCCTTTACTTTTTCTGAAGCCAACCTGATCGTCACCTAGCGCATTCTCAATTTTCTTTTCCATTCTTCTGTACATTATTCTTGTAAGCAGCTTCGATGCATGAGCTGTTAAGCTGATTGTGCGATAATTCTCGCACTTGTCAGCTCTTGTCGTCTTCGGAATTGTGTTGATGATGCTTTCCGAAAGTCAGATGGTATATCGCCAGACTCATATATTCTACACACCAACGTGAATAGTCGTTTTGTTGCCACTTCCACCAATGATTTTAGAAATTCTGGTGGAATGTTATCTATCCCTTCTGACTTATTTGACCGTAAGTCCTCCAAAGCTCTTTTAAATTCCGATTCTAATACTGGATCCCCTATCACTTCTAAATCGACTCCTGTTACTTCTTCTATCACATCACCCTCATAGAGGCTTTCAGTGTATTCTTTTCACCTATCTGCTCTCTCCTCTGCATTTAACAGTGGAATTCCCGTTGCACTCTTAATGTTACCAATGGATTAAAATTTGTGGCAAAACTGATAGTCGAATTCTGGTCTCCTGCTCAGTAGACAGATGCACTAACCGCTTTACCACCGTGGTACTACAACTAGCATAGCTGCACAGATTATTCTAGAACGTGTCCAGCGTCGCGTAGTGGCTAGCGCACCTGCCTAATAAGCAGCAGAGCCAGGTTCGAATCTCTGCTTGGTATAAAATTTAATTGATTGCTTCGGCGTGTATTGACTAACACAGATAAAGTTGACACTTAATATTTCTCTGGAACACATATTTCAAAAGACTAATTATATTATCACTCTATTGTAAATCGATCTGTATAGTTTTAAAAAGTCATCAGTGTTGGCCAAGAGTAGATTTTTTAAAAAATATTTATCTACAGTCATTTGTTATCGTTTAAAAATGATAAATAATTTCTACCAAGTATTCTTCAAAAAATCAAAAATTCATCATTTATTTTGCAATTGTTTTTATGTATTTTAAAACATGTTTGCAAGTTGCGTAGTCTTTGGCTAAGGAGACTTTTATCTGTTCCCACTGAGTCCCTTCGTTGGGAACTGAAGGAAAAATAATGGAAAAAGAGAAAAGCCTGGGAAGGCCACTAGTTCTAACACTATTACCATCAGCAGAAATAATTAAAGAATGAAGTGAGAGACCATAAAAAAAGTTAAGTCGCTAAACAAAGAACGAGGAAAAGTACCACTGAAGCCTACGGGCACCTTGTCGTTCATTGCCAGTGTAGCTGGTCAAATGAAGACGTTCTGGTAAATGTTCAAAATAAACTTAGAGAGATGAACACCGCCAGTCATTTTCTACCTTATGCAAATGTTTCAAACGTAGTACCCTGAAAGGAAGCGCATATCAATGATACCTGTATACTGAGTGTACGCAGTAACAAGTAGCTGGCCATCAGGGCGGCTCTACAGCTGAATCAAAGTCCTCACATATCCATGCGACTGTTGTGCATGTCCCTACTATTTAGATGTCAGCAGGGTTGTAGGAATGTTTAAGTTTCCCTATGAGACGAGGCACACAGATGAGGTAATTGCAAGATATTTTGCGGAGTGAACAGCTGTTCCCGAGGTTGAAATCGACTTTCTTAACCCTAGCCCCTACGTACTTCAGATAGCTCGTCAGTTGCCCTGATAATGCTGGTAAACAATCTCTCACTAAATACTAATGTTTTGCTGTCACATCGCCTGAAGAAAATGACATAATCACTTGGAGAAAGACAAGCAATTACATTAATTTTTCAAAATACCTAGAGCAATCTAGGCATTAACTTAATAACTGCCACAGAACTATAGAGTGACAGCAATTTTCAGTTGTACTGAAACGTAATTCACAGTCATAATAATGTTAAATTCATCAGTTGATTACCGGTATCGTCCAGAAGGCCGTATTTAGATAATCGTAGTCTGCACAAAGAACAGTACCTTTCATAGTTCGCCAAAGTGTTTCGTTTGCTAAGCTGTGTGCCGGACTGGGACACAGTACCTGAACAATGGTTCTCGAGGGTAACATTTTTCAAATGTTCAAATGTGTGTGAAATCTTTTGGGACTTAACTGCTAAGGTCATCAGTCCCTAAGCTTACGCTCTACTTAACCAAAATCATCCTAAGGACAAACACACACACCCATGCCCGAGGCAGGACACGAACTTTCGCCGGGACCAGCCGCACAGTCCATGACTGCAGCTCCAGTGACCGCTCGGCTAATCCCGCGCGGCTACATTTTTTAGTCTCCTAAGAAGCTGCAGAATAAAAGCTTGTCGTGGATAACGAGGGTTTCATACGAACTCCCCCTCACTGATTTCATTCGCATGGACAGCGTGTGGAGTGCGCGACCAGAATATCAAAATGTGTTAACAGGACGACGCAACTGTCAACCGTTTTCGAGAAAACAGACTCTGATGATATTAGCCTGCTTGTGCACCATATCTAAGAAGTCTGTAGTAGGATAAGTAAGCGCTTAGTTTCATATTCACCAAGTGTCTCTGTCGAATTTCCCTGCTGCTAATTTATCTTTCATTCCGTCGTAATTAAAACAAAAGTTTTATTATGACTGCACAGCAGAAGTACTTGCGTAAAGTGACACATCCGTGCACTGTACATTATTTTCTCGCGTATCCGGAAAATTAAAACAACCTGTCTTCATTCCCATGCAAGTCATTGTGATGCGTAGCTGCCAAATTAAAAAAAAAATACAATGACATCAATGTTAGCGAAACTCAAAACAACATTATACAACTACTTTGTACGGGATACGCCTTAAACTAATGTGTAACCTGTTTCATCGAAATAAACTGTAGTATATGATTTCCAGCGTTGAGATGATTATATGGGCACTCTACGAGACCCAACAAATTTAGAAATAAAATGACGCTGTCTTTCGCTCTTCGATTCATGGGGAGGGCAAACGAATCCGGACTTGTACGTCAAAACTATTCAAGATGGGTAGGGTTTGCCAACAAGTGGTATTAAAGTAATTCTTCCAAAATATACCATGCTGGTGCAGTCTTGAGACCTCTGTTTTTAGAGGCAGATGAAGAACCTTACAAAAGGACTACAAAATTACGCGTACATCACTGAACAGAGTAGAGAGCTTCGAAAGGAAACTGCACAAAAACTCTGTCAATCGCACACTGTCAGTTGTGTGTACCAATATTCGGTGATGTGCTTCAGCATACGTGGTAAGCCGTAAAACTCTGTGATGACCAATAACCATTAAGAAATCTAACCCAGGTTTGTTTTCCAGTAGACTTAAAGGAAGAAACGGTCCACAAGCAAAAATTCGTCCTTTGTTACATGTGTGCATCTCAGAGTAATTATTGTTCTCCGTATGTCTACGATCAGTACTAAGGAATGAAGAGATACCGGTACGCTTGAAGATCTCTGAGGCTACAGATATTGCGTTAACGGATAGCTCCAGCTGAAGGGAAATGGACATCTCTGAAAACCATAGGTTCGAAGAATCAACTGCGAAGAATCCAAGGGTTACAGAAGAAATACTTCAGCTGATCGATGAAAGAAGGAAGTACAAAAATATTCAGGGAACCTCAGGTACAGAGAAATACAAGTCACAGACGAATGAAATAAATACGAAATACAGGGGAGATAAGGCGAAATGGCTGTATGAAAAATGCGAAGAAATCGAAAAGAAATTATTTTCTGAACGACTGACTCAGCATATAAAAAGGTAAAAAAAAACTTTCGGTAAAATTTAGAGCGACGGTGGTATCATTAATAGTGCAATGGAAACACTAATGTTAAATGCAGTGGAGAGAGCGGATAGGTATAAAGAGTATACTGAAGATTTCTATGAGAGGGAAGACATGATTGGAGACGTGATAGAAGGAGAAACGGGAGCCTAATTAGAAGAGGTAGGGTATCCAATATTAGAATGAGAATTTAAAAGAGCTTTGCAAGAATTAAGATCGAATAAACCAGAAGACACTCCATAAGATTCACAAACGTCATTGGGGGATGTGGCAACAAATAGAGTATTCACGTTAGTGTTAGAAAGTATGATCTGACTTTCGCTCACACAATTCCTAAGATTGCGAAAGTCGACAAGTGCGAGAATTATCCTACAGTCACGGTAACGGCTCATGCACCCAAGTTGTTGGCAAGAATAATGTACACAAAAATGGAAAAGGAGATTGCGGATGTGTTAGATGACGATGATCTTGGAACCTGGGAGGCAGCTCTGATGTGAGGAAAAATAGACAAATTCATTGGGTTTGTTGACATGGGAAAAGTATTCGAAAATGTAAAATGGTGCAAGTTCTAAATTTTGAAAAAATTTGGGGTTAGCTACAGGAAAAGATTGGTAATATACAATATGTACAGGAGCCGTAGGGAACAATAAGAGTGGTAAACGAAGGACGGAGTGTTCGGATTAAAAAGGTTGTAAGACAAGTATGTAGTCTCTCACCCCTTCTACACATCGAAGAACCAATGTCAAAAATAAGAGAAAAGTTCAAGAGTGGATTCAAAATTCAAGGTGAATGGACATCAATGATAATAAAGTTATGGACCTAAAAAAAGAATTATTAAATTCTGATTATCTGCACATTCTAAATAAATCTATTGTTAGAATTAATTGGCTACGAAAAAAAATGCGAGCAACGAGATTCTATTCGTATTTAGAAATCTGAAACTAAACTCTCACACGCTCGGTTGCAAATTTCTTGAATGCGCATAAGCGGCCATGCAGAGAAAATAAGTGTACTTTCAAATTACGAACTAGATTTTCTGGAAAACGTTATGAATTGCATCTTCCTGTTTAGTGTGTTCTAGTCGTTCCTACGCACCCTGTCAGTGTGAATCAGATCAGTGAGGGGAAGTTCGTATGGTCTTCTTGTGAGCCATTTCTCCGCAACATTTCACTTGCTGGCACAACTAGTCCAATAAGGTACGCAGGATACATTGTGCGAAAGTAGCAGGGAGCTACTAGCAGAAGTGGAACTCTGAGGCCGGATCGTGGGCCGCGCCGGAAATTGCTTTACCGGCGACAGTGACGGTTCCAGCTCCGTTTCACGGTTCAGCCCACAGTTTTAATCCGCCGAGAAGTTTCAAAACAGTACGCACTCCGATGCAGAGCGAAATGTTCGCTCTAGATACTAGACATATCTGAGTCCGGAGAGTGGGCGGAGAGGAGGTCAGTGGGATCTGTCGGGAAAAAAGTCGACAAATGACACAACAAAGCCGGCCGAAGTGGCCGTGCGGTTAAAGGCGCTGCAGTCTGGAACCGCAAGACCGCTACGGTCGCAGGTTCGAATCCTGCCTCGGGCATGGATGTTTGTGATGTCCTTAGGTTAGTTAGGTTTAACTAGTTCTAAGTTCTAGGGGACTAATAACCTCAGCAGTTGAGTCCCATAGTGCTCAGAGCCCTTTGAACCATTTTGACACATACAAAGTGAAACCTAAATATAGAAACAAATGTAGGGAAAATTCCAGAATCTGTACGGAAGGTAACACCATTGGACAGAAATCCTTTCGGTTGAATAATTACATATAAATAGTGCAATGCACGTTACAACACCGGTCATTAATGCAAACTACCAACATTAAAGCACATAAGATGCTGTACTTCAGTATTGTTAGTTTACATTAACGACCAGTGTTGCCACCTATATTGTGCCCTCTCGGTGTAATTAATGTGTGCTGTACTTATTGTAAGCTGTATTTCCTTCCATATAATGTTGTTATTTTGCACTAATGACCAAGGTTGTTTATGAAACATACGTCATAAAATTATATAAAAATGTGTTTCCTTTGCGTGGTATCATGTGCGTGTGGACAAAATATGTACAAATTATATCTATTTTATTCTTAAGTGTTGTGTAATAAAAAAGCTTATTGATTGTGCCGACCCATGTATTAGCCCCTCCTACCTTTACCTGGCAGTCCCCTATTGGCTTGCCTCCCCTACAACATCAGATTTTATTTATGTTCAAGACAGTTATTATTTTATGGTGATTTGATGCACATTTCTTCTGTAATTATACACGACCTCCTATAGGCGTCATTCTTCATGGGATCGTAATAACCGTATTATTGCTAAGCTCTGTATAGGGAAAGTACTGCCAACTTTCCGGTAACCGCCACTTTGTTCCCACTGCGCCGCTGATGATACATTGACTTCTGCAGCATATTTAGCCGTGTATATCAAAGAATTGTACTCAACCCTCTAATGCACTGCTAAAACCGATTAGTGGCTTCAAACCGAACATTTTGGATATTTAGCAACAAAAAAATCTCAACAAAATTAAGCTAAATGAATCGAAAAGCTTTTGTTGTGGCGAGCATGAAACACATTTTTTTCCCTACTACTCTGTATTAATAGCGGAAACGGCCTTGCCGCAGTGGATACACCGGTTCCCCTGTGATCAGCGAAGTTAAGCGCTGTCGGGTGTGGCCGGCACTTGGATGGGTGACCATCCAGCCGCCATGCGCTGTTGCCATTTTTCGGGGTGCACTCAGCCTCGTGATGCCAACTGAGGAGCTACTCGACCGATTAGTAGCGGCTTCGGTCAAGAATACCATCATCAGTCTGCAAGATCCGGGCTGTCGCAGAGGGTGGGCTTACCGGTAGTTGGGAGCTCCAACGTCAGGCGCGCAATGGGGCGCCTTAGGGATATGGCAGCAAGAGAGGGGAGGAAAACCAATGTGCACTCCGTGTGCATACCGGGGGGAGTCATTCCAGATGTGAAAGGGTCCTTCCGGATGCCATGAAGGGTACAGGGTGCACCCATCTGCAGGTGGTCGCTCATGTCGGCACCAATGATGTGTGTCGCTATGGATCGGAGGAAATCCTCTCTGGCTTCCGGCGGCTATCTGATTTGGTGAAGATTGCCAGTCTCACTAGCGGGATGAAAGCAGACCTCACCATCTGCAGCATCGTCGACAGGACTGACTGCGGACCTTTGGTACAGAGCCGAGTGGAGGGTCTGAATCAGAGGCTGAGACGGTTCTGCGACCGTGTGGGCTGCAGATTCCTCGACTTGCGCCATAGGGTGGTGGGGTTTCGGGTTCCGCTGGATAGGTCAGGAGTAGACTACACACAGCAAGCGGCTACACGGGTAGCAGGGGTTGTGTGACGTGGACTGGGCGGTTTTTTAGGTTAGATGGCCTCGGGCAAGTACAGAAAGGGCAACAGTCTCAAAGGGTGCGGGGCAAAGTCAGGACATGCGGGGACCAAGCAGCATTCGGTATTGTAATCGAAGCTGAAATCGTTATAGGTACAGAAAGCTGGCTGAAGCCAGAGATAAATTCTGCCGAAATTTTTACAAAGGCACAGACGGTGTTTAGAAAGGATAGATTGCATGCAATCGGTGGTGGCGTGTTTGTCGCTGTTAGTAGTAGTTTATCCTGTAGTGAAGTAGAAGTGGATAGTTCCTGTGAATTGTTATGGGTGGAGGTTACACTCAACAACTGAGCTAGGTCAATAATTGGCTCCTTTTACCGACCTCCTACCTCAGCAGCATTAGTGGCAGAACAACTGAGAGACAATTTGGAATATATTTCACATACATTTTCTCAGAATGTTAGTCTTAGGTGGAGATTTCAATTTACCAGATATAGACCGGAACACTCAGATGTTTAGGACGGGTGGTAGGGACAGAGCATCGAGTGACATTATACTGAGTTAACTATCCGAAAATTACCTCGAGCAATTAAACAGAGAACCGACTCGTGGAGAAAACATCTTGGACCTACTGATAACAAACAGACCCGAACTTTTCGACTCTGTAAGTGCAGAACAGGAAATCAGTGATCATAAGGCCGTTGCAGCATCCCTGAATATGGAAGTAAAAAGGAATACAAAAAAAGGGAGGAAGGTTTATCTGTTTAGCAAGAGTAAAAGAAGGCAGATTTCAGACTACCTAACAGATCAAAACGAAAATTTCTGTTCCGACACTGATAATGTTGAGTGTTTATGTAAAAAGTTCAAGGAAATCGTAAAATACGTTTTAGACAGGTAAGTGACGAGTCAAACTGTGAGGGACGGGAAAAAACCACCGTGGTTCAACAACAAAGTTAGGAAACTACTGCGAAAGCAAAGAGAGCTTCACTCCAAGTTTAAACGCAGCCAAAACATCTCAGACAAACAGAAGCTAAACGATGTCAAAGTTAGCGTAAGGAGGGCTATGCGTGAAGCGTTCAGTGAATTCGAAAGTAAAATCCTATGTACCGACTTGACAGAAAATCCTAGGAAGTTCTGGTCTTACGTTAAATCAGTAAGTGGTTCGAAACAGCATATCCAGACACTCCGGGATGATGATGGCATTGAAACAGAGGATGACACGCGTAAAGCTGAAATACTAAACACCTTTTTCCAAAGCTGTTTCACAGAGGAAGACCGCACTGCAGTTCCTTCTCTAAATCCTCGTACAAACGAAAAAATGGCTGACATCGAAATAAGTGTCCAAGGAATAGAAAAGCAACTGGAATCACTCAACAGAGGAAAGTCCACTGGACCTGACGGGATACCAATTCGATTCTACACAGAGTACGCGAAAGAACTTGCCCCCCTTCTAACAGCCGTGTACCGCAAGTCTCTAGAGGAACGGAAGGTTCCAAATGATTGGAAAAGAGCACAGGTAGTCCCAGTTTTCAAGAAGGGTCGTCGAGCAGATGCGCAAAACTATAGACCTATATCTCTGACGTCGATCTGTTGTAGAATTTTAGAACATGTTTTCTGCTCATGTCGTTTTTGGAAACCTAGAACCTACTCTGTAGGAATCAACATGGAATCCTGAAACAGCGATCGTTTGAAACCCAACTCGCTTTATTTGTTCATGAGACCCAGAAAATATTAGATACTGGCTCCCAGGTAGATGCTATTTTCCTTGACTTCCGGAAGGCGTTCGATACAGTTCCGCACTGTCGCCTGATAAACAAAGTAAGAGCCTACGGAATATCAGACCAGCTGTTTGGCTGGATTGAAGAGTTTTTAGCAAACAGAACACAGCATGTTGTTATCACTGGAGAGACGTCTACAGACGTTAAAGTAACCTCTGGCGTGCCACAAGGGAGTGTTATGGGACCATTGCATTTCACAATGTATATAAATGACTTAGTAGATAGTGTCGGAAGTTCCATGCGGCTTTTCGCGGATGATGCTGTAGTATACAGAGAAGTTGCAGCATTAGAAAATTGTAGCGAAATGCAGGAAGATCTGCAGCGGATAGGCACTTGGTGCAGGGAGTGGCAACTGACCCTTAACATGGACAAATCTAATGTATTGCGAATACATAGAAAGAAGGATCCTTTATTGTATGATTATATGATAGCGGAACAAACAGTGGTAGCAGTTCCTTCTGTAAAATATCTGGGAGTATGCGTGCGGAACGATTTGATGTGGAATGATCATATAAAATTAATTGTTGATAAGGCGGGTACCAGGTTGAGATTTATTAGGAGAGTCCTTAGGAAATGTAGTCCATCAACATAGGAGGTGGCTTATAAAAGACTCGTTCGACCTATACTTGAGTATTGCTCATCAGTGTGGGATCCGTACCAGATCGGGTTGACGGAGGAGATAGAGAAGATCCAAAGAAGAGCGGCGCGTTTCGTCACAGGGTTATTTGGTAACCGTGATAGCGTTACGGAGATGTATAGCAAACTCAAGTGGCAGACTCTGCAAGAGAGGCGCTCTGCATCGCGGTGTAGCTTGCTGTCCAGGTTTCGAAAGGGTGCGTTTCTGGATGAGGTATCGAGTATATTGCTTCCCCCTACTTATACCTCCCGAGGAGATCACGAATGTAAAATTAGAGAGATTCGAGCGCGCACGGAGGCTTTCAGACAGTCGTTTTTCCCGCGAACCATACGCGACTGGAACAGAAAAGGGAGGTAATGACAGTGGCACGTAAAGTGCCCTCTGCCACACACCGTTGAGTGGCTTGCGGAGTATAAATGTTGATGTGGATGTAGATGTAGATAACGAGGGGTAGAGCGGTGTGCTGACCCCACGCCCCTCCTATCCGCATCCTCTTCGGAGGGTGACACGCCGGTCGGATGGTCCCAGTAGGCCACTCGTGGCCTGAAGACGGAGTGCTGTATTAATAGCGAAAGCACATTTTGCAGTTCTTGTTGCGGTACCGAGTTTGAACACCTGTTTTCATAATTAGTGTTAAATTGGTCCTATCCAATAGCCACCAGGGAACCAATCTCTATTCGCAACTGGAAGGAAAAATCCATAGTTAATTTAAAACTCTGTATCGACTTACTTCTTGTTCCTGCTACTCGGTACTACTAGAAATCCTCCCAATGTCTCTTTTGTTACTCGAAATAAAGCATTGCATTCAAAAATATATGCGCGGTAACATATTAAATATAACGTGACCATATGATTGAGCATGGTTCAAATTTTTTTAAATCCATCCCATAAAATTTTGTCCGCAAATTGTTGTATGCCATTAGGAGAATGATTACGCAAGTGCCAGAGAATACGATATTTTTAAAGTGTGTTCGAGATAAACTAGACCTACGATCAAAAGTAGGCTGTAGGTAACAGTAACAACTGTATTCGTTTTAATACAATGTCGATTAGCAGGCATGTTTCAACAGTAATAATAGTCTCTTGGTAACGTTAATAGTTAGTGACTGAAAAGTAGTAGGTTCGGTACCCGCCTACTGATTTTTTTTTTTTTTGTACATTATATTGTGTGGAACGAAGTAGAATTTATTATTGTGAGCATCGTAAATGTAAGTTTAAACCATACTGTAAAGTCAATAACGTCAATTCTTTTACCAATCATTTTACCTTTGTACGGTAGCACTCACTGTTTTTCGCTTTATGTGCTAACAGTGGAAGTTTTATCTCTAACACTTCTATTTTGTAATTAAATTATCATTAAACAATCCTATTAGCTCATCTGACTTTTATTTGCTGTTCGAATTGATTGGAAACTAAGTAGCAAAAATGTAAAAAGGAGACAAATACCCAAGGTCAGAAATAAATAATATTAACTGAATGGTTAAGTCGAGTTCCTGCAACCTTTCCCATTGCGATGAATATACTCCTTGTTGTTGCATCTCTCCCTTCGGAATGAATTCTGTACTGTTTTCCTCCCTTTCCGCCTTGAAACTAACAGCCAAACTTGAAGCACTGAGGCATTATTCTACTTGAATCTTCGAAGATACACAACAGTTTCTATGCTTTACACGCAATGATTGGGCACACAGTGGCTGCTAATGTTACGTTACGCGGTTTCAGCCAATCATGAACTGCGGACGTCGGCAAACGCAGGGCCATACTTAACTTGCTACAGATCTCTAATCATTGCTCACCAGTACTGCCACCTGGTGGACTACCTGTCTTCATGAACGGCGCAATCACCGTAATGATTCAGTTGCGCTTTGTCTCAAGGATAAGATACACGACTCCATACCCATGTATGACATATTTTCCTGAACGTTTTGCACTGTGAATTATTCGTGGCTCTATCTGGATTTTTTCAGATTAATCTGATGAGGTATACATCGGGATGCGTCATTACAAATTACTTAAAAATGTTCCCATTCCTCTCACGTAACTTCACTGCTCATCTGTTACAATTAGTAAATTCACGCTCGGTTTTCAGTACAAAACTCAGAATGGGCAGCATGAATGGAACTAAAACACCGTCAGTAGCTATCCACGGCTTTCACAATATTGCGGTGGTGGTTGTTGTTCTAGAGATCCTCACGGACATTGAGTGAATATTACCACTTGAAATCATTATAATGATGCTACCCGGATGTCTCTCGTCCCTCCGCTGGACGCAGAACTAGCACGAAAGGTACGGAGCAGCGGGTCTGACACGCTAAAATACATTAATATGCAATCACAACGTCGTGTCCATTCGCTCGCAAAAACCGAAGACTATTAATATTTATAGCGACGCGCCTGGCCACACCGCACGTAATGTATGCGGTAGCGAGCCTCCTGTACGGCTGTGTGTGGGTGTGTGTATGAGTGTGTGTGCAAACGCTCGATGCTCGGGCTGTCTGCTGCTGTGTATGGTAGGCGGGGAATATCCCACGGGGCCCCGGTTTCCACGCCCTACGTCCAATTACGACTAATCGAGTTCGCTGCCGATGCTGACGAAACGTTTAGTTATCAAAGGCGACAGCTAATTTTCGTTGACGTTGATTCGCCTGTGCCTTCTGAGCCGCTGCCAGTTGTTGTTGACATTATAATTATGATGTCTGACAATCCGCTTGGTAATTTGCCGAAGCGCTGGAGTGTTCAAAGGCGTCGGCAAGGCATTTAGGCGTTCACGGGTTCCATGTTTCGGCTGAATACTACGTGCTTGTAAACCACACCCCAGTATCGATGGTTGAGGGCCGTAATCAGATGAATCTTTAGTAAAAATTTCTATTCTTTAAATATGGACATCTAGCTGAAAAAAACTCTTTTCAGGATTCACATACTAAAAAGTGTTCCACTTACGTTTCTATCATCGACATCCGAAGCGTTTCGGGAATTTACCATATTTCCATTTTCCAGTTCAACAATTTACTTTGGCATTTTATGGGATGATTTCGGTTGTTCTTATTCTCTTGCTCTGCCATAATCGTTTTATGTTTTTAAGGTATAGTGTTTCTTTCATTGTGCTGAAATTTACACACATGACAAAAAGTCATTCACACTGTTTCAACCTTTTTACAGAGACATTTTTTTCCAGTGTGTGAAGAGGGCCTTGTTGCTTCCATTACTTGCGATCTTTCATTTCTTACTTTTTTTGTTTCCATAGTGAATGAATCCATCTGCAGCGGATCGTTCACTGTTTGGAAACGCGTTGACGTATTAAAACTGTGTACTGGACGGTGACACAAAGCTAGAATATTCGTTCGCTGATAGTGCTCTTATCGGAGCTATCCTTACACGAATAACGAACTGTGGCTTAGCTACAGCTTGTGTAATAAACAATGTGAATCTTCTGTGAAACTTCAGGTTATCCCATTTAAAATCATTAAGCAGATTGACCACGATCTGAGTCCTTTTCCGTTACGACATTCTCTTCCTCTTCTAACGGATTTCATGCATCGTTCGAATGTAATACAACCGAGGCCAATTGCTTTTTTAGGAGGATTACTCTGTTCTGAATGTATCGCGACGATAATAAGCAACGCCTAAGGTAAATGATAGTTATGTCTAATATTTTAGATGAATCCGGAAGCGAGACACAGACAGTTGAAGTCAGAGAGTGTCAGAGTTATACAAAGACTGTTGTTGCAAAAGTGGCTGCAAAGGAAACTACAGTCACATTGATCTCTTAGGTTTTTAGTGCCGTTTGTAAGCGTGGAGAAGTTGGAACTCAAAGACGTAATCTTTTAGTTAAGCTTCAGATAAGACAAGTGCATTCCTTTCTGTGGAATTCAGTAGTGAGGATGCTGTGTGAGAATCGATTGTTGCAAAGCTGTTGTGATGGTGTGTTTTCGAAATTTTTACTCCAGTTTCGAAACAGATGTGCATATACAAGTTATAAAATTTCAGCATCCGTGTACGGTCGGTAAACTTTAATTCGTGAAATTTTCAGTTCAATATAGAATAATTTCCGGTCACATTCCGAAGTGCGGTTTTGTCGGACAATGTTTCAGTTAGCCCATTATCTGGACAAGGTTCAGGGGTGACAGAAAAGCTGACATAATAACTGATATTTTTCTTACATGGGTGTTAAAGGTGGAGTATAACATTGTTGAACGGCATACTGACGGTCAAAGATAATTATAAGCAGAGAGCATCACAGATTGGAAGGCGTTCCCCGAAGAAAATAAGAAGAAAATAAGATCGTAGATGTTGTAGTTGTCCAAGCAAAACTATCATGTCACTGTTTATTAAAAACAACGAACGGACAAGTTAAAGTACAAAACTTTGGTGTCACTGACTTCCCATGGACTTGTAACTTACATTAACTTGATCTCCTGTGCAAAAACAAATAAAGGCGGATGATCGCCGGGACGTGTACGACAGTAATTCTGTGGTGTCACCGCCAGACACCACACTTGCTAGGTGGTAGCCTTTAAATCGGCCGCGGTCCGTTAGTATACGTCGGACCCGCGTGTCGCCACTATCAGTGATTGCAGACAGAGCGCCGCCACACGGCAGGTCTAGAGAGACTTCCTAGCACTCGCCCAGTTGTACAGCCGACTTTGCTAGCGATGGTTCACTGACAAAATACGCTCTCATTTGCCGAGACTATAGTTAGCATAGCCTTCAGCTACGTCATTTGCTACGACCTAGCAAGGCGCCATTATCAGTTGCTATTGATCTTGTTAGTCATGTACCGTCAGACCGACGTTCACCATTAATGGCTTAAAGATAAGTATTCCACCAGCTACGTCCGTTTTTCTACATTCTAATTTCCCTGTCCTGTTCCAGACCTCACGCCAGCCTGCGTGAGCTAAAACGCGTGCCTTTCGGCTTCCTCTAATATTCCTGGGTTGGTTCTCCTGCCAATCCACAACAAATTCTCGTAGTGGTGACTCCGTGGTTGATTTACAACAATGTAGCTCGAGCCTTCACAAAAGAAGACGAAGTAAATATTCCAGAATTAGAATCAAGAACAGCTACCAACACGAGTAACATAGAAGTACATATCCTCGGAGTAGCAAAGCAACTTAAATCACTTAATAAAAGCAAGTCTTCTGATCCAGACTGTATTCCAATTAGGTTCCTTTCAGACTATGGTGATTCATTAGCTCTATACTTGACAATCATATACAAGCGTTCGCTCGACGAAAGATCCGTACCCAAAGACTCGAAACAATCTGAGACTCGAGACAATATGAGCAGCCGTCTTAGGTTTTTGGCAGATGATGCTGTCGTTTATCGACTAATAAAGTCATCAGAAGGTCAAAACAAATTGTAAAACGATTTAGAAAAGATATCTGAATGGTGCGAAAATTGGCAGTTGACCCTAAATAAAGAAACGTTTGAGGTCATCCACATGAGTGCTGAAAGGAAACCGTCAAACTTTGGTTACACGGTAAATCAGTCAAATAAAAAGGCCGTAAATTGAACTAAATACCTAGAATTTACAACTACGAAAAACTTGAATTGGAAGGAACACATAGAAAATGTTTTTGGGAAAGCTAAGCAAAGACTGCGTTTTATTCGCAGAACAATTAGAAATTGTAACAGGTCTACTAAGGAGACTTCATACACTACGCTTGTCCGTCCTCTTTTAGAATGCTGTTGCGCGGTGTGGGATCCTTACCAGATAGGACTGACGGAATACATCGTAAAAGTTCAAAGAAGGGCAGCACGTTTTGTATTATCGACCAATATGGGAAAGAGAGTCACTGAAATGATAGAGGATTTGGGCTGGACATCATTAAAAGAAAGGCGTTTTTCGTTGCGACGGAATCTTCTCACGAAATTCCAATCACCAAATTTCTCCTCCCAATGCGAAAATATTTTGTTGACACCGACCTACATTGGGAGAAACGATCACCACGATAAAATAAGGGAAATTAGAGCTCGTACCGAAAGATTTAGGTGTTCGTTCCTTCCACGCGCTATACGAGATTGGAATAACAGAAAATTGTGAATGTGGTTCGATGAACCCTCTGCCAGGCACCTAAATGTGACTTCCAGAGTATCCATGTAGAAGTAGATGTAGATGAAATCACTAATTTCACTTCTTTTATAAGTACACGTACAGATCGCTTGAAATTTTCAGGTTGATACCTATTGTCCCAGAATTAAAATAAAGTGGTTTCCATCCTAAGGTTTCCGGGGAGTTTCTTTTGATCGTAAGGGAAATAGTGGAACAAGAAATCTTCTTTCAAATATCCCTTATCGGGACTCTCTCATCCATTCTCATACATCACTGCCATCCAGTTGATATTTGTTTGAAAAGGCTCTACGGTTCACACCGTACGTTTTCACACACCAGTTCCCACACTCACCTTCCAACTCTCACGCAATGACAAACACAGACACAAGCACACACACGCAATTTTTTTAAATATTTTTATGTGGCACGACGGACCACATTGTTCGACAAATAAATTATTTTTGTTTGGTAATTCCTAAAATGCAATCTCCCGCCCCCCCTCACACGCCAATTGTGAAGCAGTCTGCTCCACTGGTAGGAAAAAAAAAAGAAAACCGCAACTCTTTGGGAACCTATTTGATCCACGCCCAGCTAGCCTGATATTTGACTGAAAAGAGCCGAGGCATTGTTGTGAATCGGTTCTGCATAAGCGTGCGCTATGCAAAATAATTTTCTTGAACGTGTCTGCAACAAGAGTTAGATTAAACCAGTTAAGTTTGTTCAGCTGCACTTAGCTGTTCAATTGCAAATGTCTTAACAGTAAACTGTACATAATATATGTAACTGTAACTCTTATCGAATATGTCAGTAAAAGATTAAACTGAGTCAAAACAAAATTTTATCTCTATGTTGATTGTACACAGGGTAATTAAAATACTCCACTCAGAGTGATACAATATTACCCTGCGTGCTGTCGACAATAAATGTGTAGGTTTATACCTGTATACAGTGCTGTTTTACTAAGTCCTGTGGTAACGGCGTTACATTGGATGGTGAATTTTTGGATGCGAGAAATGTGCAGTAATGTAATCGTCTACTTAGGATTAAGGTTCTGTTCTGTGTGCAGAGTTAATTTTCGTAGACCGAATTGGGAACAGTATTCTGATAATCAATGTTGTAGCAAATGTGTTGAAGCATACGTGTCTGGGACTTAACGGGACCAGTGTGTGGTAAGCACAGACGTGTTGAACAATTGTACTCGTATCTGTTTGGGGATATGGCGGCCTAAATTTTGTTTGCCGACAAACAAAAGTTGATAATTTCTTGTATAAAGTGGTATACTCAATAACTGAGCATCAGATGAAGTCGTTGAAACGAAAAAGAAGGCTTAGCTGAGACGGCAGGAATTTGTTGACAGCTCGCGTCACTGTGTAGCTGGTGTAATCCTACAAGAGAAGAAGCCGGACACTATTCTCAGCACTGTACATGGTAATCCTCCTAAGAATCCCCAGTTGCGTTTAATCAGGTGTTTCTGTACGTATTTGCCAATTTCCATTTTGCAATTTGCAGATGGAATCAGCCCAAACAAATAATGCTCGTTAGATCTTTCACATTACGCCCACTGTCAATAGAATGCGTCCGTATGCTCACCGTTACAAAAGTACATACAGATAACACTAATACTGTATTAGACTAATTTGGGACAGCTCTATGGAGTGGACCAGTAAAATTCCGCTTTAAAAATCGTTTTGTTTGCAATGGGAGATAAATCAACGTATCCGGCGACAATGGGTGTTGCAGAAGGGAAGTAATGAACGGTACGTGTTTGGGTTCACTCCAGCTACACATTACAAAACTAAATTCCGAACATCTGCCGAAAAGACAAAGAAAACGCTTCTGACAATTGTTAGAAGGAACATCCTTTATAGTAACTTGCGTGCCAGAAAATTGCACTGAAACCGCAGCACTTAGTACCGAACACTGTCCGAGGTGGTTAGTTACAACTTAATATTGGAATTCCAATAAGAAGAAACCTCTCCGAAATTAATATTAATGATAATTAAAGGGCACAATTGCTCTTATAACAAGGTTTGTAGTGACCTGGATTGTAGTGCCGTGTAGAGATTAGATTGTATCGCTTCATTATGTTCAGTAATTTTCTGCCTTCTCCACTCGCTTCAGCATTCTTCTTTTCTCACAAATTCTATCCATTTCATTTTTCCCACTGTCATCCGTGATCACAGTCCAATAACTATAACCGCTGCCTTTGTAGTTATCCAGTTTTAGCCAGTCTACAGCCAGTGTATATATGTAATGAGCATTTTAAACTTTCATAATGATACAGAATTTCAATCTTCCGCAAGGCCCAAGCGGTCTGCAAGCTGACGGAGAGGTGTTAGCCTAATGTTCTCGAAAGCGATGTATGAAAGATACAAAGAGAGTAATCAGGCAAATATATAAAAGCCGAAATGAGCATGCACATAATATTGTGTATTACAAGAAATTAGACTTAATGCATTTGAGTGCTATTTTTGAGTTCGTAATGACAGGAAGGGAAATGGAAATAAAATGTAAATTTAATAACAATATATATTATAAATGACAGTCACAAATTTCTGCTTTTCCTTAGTAATGATGAGGTTTCCTACCAGTGAGCGACGGAACAGTCAGCTAACATAATATCGTCTATTTCCAATTTCAGTTAAAGCTCTAAGGACGAAACAATCCAAATGTTAATAATGATAATGATAATAGTAATGTGACAATAAAGGAACAATTGAAGGCTTCTTTGAGATTAATTATGTGCGTGAAAAGAGAAAGAAAATCTGAAGACGCTTGTCTTAAGAAAAGCTAACTACAGTAACTAAAATGTTGCATATGAAGAAATTTAGCGACGGTGAGCAGTGAAACACACAGTAATTCGTATGAATAAATGCTGGTGGATCATAAAATAACTGCGAAATTGGAGCAAAACTGAAACGTACGGAAAAGGCGTGACTGCTTAGTGGAACACAGATAATGTAAATAAAGTCAACGCCGAGAAGAGACGCAGCACATAAAGCAACCTCTTCTGTTTTTAAAGGTGGTGCCCCCGTGCAGCATAGGAAACAAGTTCCATTTCTCACGAAGAGCCATTTTGAGTGTGAAAAGGGTCATGAGAATAGTATTACGACCAACGACACGTCTACGGGGAGCTGCAGCCTGAAGCATTTAGGTCGGAAAACTGAGTTAGTGACATTGGACTCAGAATAGTTTGCTATTGTCTCTAGAATTCGCCCCAAGTTTTCTTCCAATATCGTCACGTAGTAAAATATGTTAGACTGAGTACGCCATCTGTACAGACTTTTCATTTAGTTTTCCTTGCTGAAAGACTCTATGGTGATTTACACCATGTATCGAGTTCCGTTTCTTTTAACATTGTCGCCAAACCAGCGGTCGCTGTTGTGCAAGGATTTTGTATGTCATTAGACTCGGTTATGTCCAGCAAGATGTATCAGATGTAAAAATTTCAGTCTACGTGAGGTATGTAAAATAATGAAAATTACTTTACCATGATACATAAATAATGTTCAAGTAAAATTTTAGTGAGTTCTTAATTCTCTTTGCCTTACATCTCATAGAAAATTATAACATAAAATGTCACATCAGATTAACAAATAACGGGGTCGAATATTCGAAATGTTTCGAAATATCTAATAAAATTGATATGGAGAAATATCACACACAGTTAATTGCATAGATTAAGACACCCAATGAATCAAACAAAGTATCTTCGACTTTGAAAGTAACGAAAAATGTTCTTTTATTGTCGTACATCCGGTTTGGAAAGCCTTCTGGCATTGTCAGATGTCCAGTTCCCATGAATCTCTATTGTCCCATTGATCTTCTCTTAAATCTCTCGATGTAACTACTTTTACAATTTCCTCTTTCCAATTTATCCATACCCTTCCAAGTTTTCTGCTCTTCCGTGGTATCCACAGCAATCTTCTTAGGCAAGGTAGATTCACAGATTCATCAATCCGTTGTATGTGACCATACCTCATTAATTCTTTTTGTTCGGCGTTAACTGTTAATGACGCTTCTATTCTCATCCATAATCGAACTTAAGTATTTTCTCTCATCTGGATACTCCAATTACTGTCAGAGGCGTCCATTTAGGTGGCCTCCAACTTCCTCTTCTTACGCTGTGTGACAGTCCATGCTTCTGCCTCACACAACGAACTTTCACTTCGAGTTTCAGAGATAATATATTCCCACTTTCTTTGCTATTTCACTACTCCAAAGGACTGCGTTGAAACAAAAGTCAGCCCTCCAGGATGAGTTATTAATTTTGTAAATTTCGTAAATCATCTTTACCTGGGGTGCCAAATTCTACTTCTAGAGGTGTGAAACTACTGCATGCTGCAATTTTCTCTGTGTCATGTTGGATGTTCTATCCTAATTCGAAGATGTTTTGTGGATGTTCAGTTGTAAGTATCATCGTTTTCACTCTTTCTGTACTCTTCACTTCTCTAAATATTAATCAATATCTTGTGCACAAATGTATGTTTCTACTAGTCTTCTTGTATTTTAGCTCACATTCCCTTATCGTTCACCGAGACAACAGCAATGCATCTGCTTCCGCGGTTTTACTTCAGATATTCCTTCCAATAGCCTATGCCTTCTTAAAAGAGTTCATCCATTTCCTTAGTGCAAACGCCCAAATTCTACTAAAAAAATGTTACGTGGAAAACACGAAACTTGAGTTGTGTTCTGCCTTTCATCTTGTAATAAATCTTGACATAACGGTTTTGCACTGTGTGATTGCCCAAAAACAGATTTACAATCTTTATGAAAGTCTTCCACGACTTTCGATGGTTACTAGAAGCCTCATTTTGAGTTATGTATTAACTTCCTCTCTACGTCCACCTTTCAATTTCATTCTCATAGTATTGAGGAGAGTCTCAAATTTTACACATTTTCAGAAGCACGATGCCATATCTTGGAAATTTACTTCGATGCTAGTCGTATTTTATGTAGAGTTAGGAAGAGGACATTGCCCTGAAATACCAACCAAGAGATAGTCTCATATTGTACTTTTAGAACCTGTCGGTATACCTGTTGCTTTATAAGCGGAGAAAGTGGTAGTGGTTCTAATAACCATTTTACATTATAATTATCATGTATATAAGAACAAATGTTATGGGTCTTTTGCAACTGAATCTTTGTTTTTAACTATACATGTTCTACATTTTCATGTTATAAATCATTAGTTATGTATAAAATAAAAGGTAATTATTTAATTGTATTTCTTTGGTGGAAGACAAGAATTGTTTCTTGGCATAACTTTTAGGTTAACTTCCTATTTACAATTATAGGATTGTGATTTATCACATTCTCATGCTTTAAGTTATTTTCGTTTACCCATTAGTTTTTGTTTAGGAACTAGATGGACACTGTACATGCAGCCTAATACGAATAACTGAAAAATATATGCTGAAACCAAATGATCAGTCAGTTGCAAAAGATGAATGATACATCTTATTGATACGACAAGCATAACTGAAGTAGCAACTGAGTAAGATCACCTGTAAAATGTTAGTCATGTAATCAGTTGACAAATCTGTCAAGAATTAGATTACTTTACACCCACCTTTAAATATCAATACTGTCCATCATAATTAGCAGCTGAGGAGGATTTTGAACATTCAAAAACATTTTAAATTTTGCGTGTGGAATCTGGTAGGGATTTGCAGTTACGAGAACCAATTTAACAGTCGTTTCCGGTGGACGTGCACTAGTCTCGCTATGATATACTTGGAATATTTGTGATGAACCAATATCAGATGGACTGGGTAGGCTGTATGTAGTTAGGATGATCTTCTTAAATGTTCTCTTTGTTTTCTGGAAGGGTCAGTAACCCGCCCAGATTGCACAAGGACTAATAATAGGAATCGGGAGCCTACATTTCCGCACAGATAGGGGACGTAAACTATGGACGTGTTCATGACTGTGGGGGATAAATTTATATATAACCGTACTAACTACAGCGGCCATTGGCAATCGTATTTGCCTCAAGCACACGCTTAGAGTCAATTTCAATAGCATAATTCGGGCTGAAGTGATCTTTAATTACACATTAATTCAGGCCCATTTGTTCCTAATCACAGGACCATACTTCACTGCTGGGTTTATAAATTCAATAGTAAGCTTTGGCAATGATTATTAATGTAGTATCGCAATTTCTTTTTTACTCCAGTAAAATATAAAGAGACATTATTTGAAGTGTTAATCGCATTTTCGTTTTTGTACTTACACATAACTTCGAGTATTTTACATTTCATAAAAACTGTTGTCTTTCACAACCCTGTCCACTTCACACTTTATTGAGTCTACCGTGAGATGAAATATTATGACGGCAGTTGTAATTTCAGGTGTCATACACGTGAGCCGCCTGTGCTGATATGAAAACACGACTGAATTAGTCATTTTGAGTCCAGTTTTTCCTCATTCGACTGCTCTGAAGTGGATGTGGCGGTTGTTGCTTTCGTTACATTTTCTTGTCACCTGAAGAACATGTGCTAGAGCAAAGTTGTTGTCGTTAGACTGAGTGAAATGTATTCTGTCTTTTTTGATGATGAGTCTAGTGTTCTGCCCCGCTACAATAATCTTGTCAGTAATAATCTATTACTCTTTATATTAATACACTGAATCATCCTACTGAGGTTTGAAGCTCCTCTAGACATTTTTCCCTGTTTCTGATTAAAAAATTGGGTTGTTTCGAAATCCACGTTATGCAAAACGCTATTATTTCTTTTTATTCGCGCAGACATGTTTCGACACCTAAGGGACATATTTTGTGGGAAAATTTTATTACTGTAAATAACAATATTAACTTTATAATCATTTACCTACTCCAGGCCTAAAAATTATAACATGTACATTGAAGCACCAAAGAAACTGGTATAGGTATGCGTATTCAAACACGAAGATATGTAAACAGGCAGAATACGGCGCTGCGGTCGGCAACGCATATGTAAGACAACAAGCGTCTTGCGCAGTTGTTAGATCGTTTACTGTTGCTACAATGGCAGGTTATCAAGATTTAAGTGAATCTGAACGTGGCGTTAGAGTCGGCCCACGAGCTATGGGACACAGCATCTCCGAGGTAGCAAAGAAGTAGGGATTTCCCGTAAGATCATTTGACGAGATTGCCGTGAATATCAGGAACCCGGTAAAACATCAAATCTCCAACATGGCTGCGGCCGGAAAAAGATCCTGCAACAACAGGATCAACGGCGACTGAAGAGAATCGTTGAACCTGACAGAAGTGTAACCCTTTCGCAAATTGCTGCAGATTTCAATGCTGGGCCATCAACGTCAGCATGCGGACCATTCGAGGAAACTACATCAATATGGGTTTTCGGAGCCAAAGGCCCACTCATCTGCCCTTGATGACTGCGCGGCGCAAGGCTTTACGCTTCGCCTGGGTCCGTCAACACCGACATCGGACTGTTGATGTCTGGAAACATGTTCCCTGGTCGGACGAGTCTCCTTCCAACCTGTATCGAGGGATGGAGCTGTACAGGTATGGAGACAACCTCATGAATCCATGGAGCCTACATGTCAACAGGGGACTTTTCAAGCTGGTGGAGCCTCTGAATGGTTTGGGGTGTATGCAATTGGAGAGATATGGGACATCTGATACGTCTAGATACGACTCTGACATATGACACGTTCTTAGGCACCTGCATCCATTCATGTCCTTTGTACTTTCCGTCGGGCTTCGTCAATTCCAGCAGGGCAGTGCGACACCCCAAACGTCCAGAATTGCTACACAGTGGCTCCAGAAACAATCATCTGAGTTGAAACACTTCCGCTGGCCACCAAACTCCCCAGATATGAACATTATTGGGCATATCTGGGATGCTTTGCAACGTGCTGTTGTCTGTTCCCTCCAGCACTGGTTCAGTTATTAGTCGAGTTTATGCCAGTTGGTATTGCGGCTTTTCCGCGTGCTCGCAGGGGCCCTGCGTGATATTAGGTAGGTGTACCAGTTTCTTTGGCTCTTCAGTGTATATTTTGTTTGGTTTGCTTCAATTGCTCACCTTAATATTAGATTTTTAGTTCAACTGCGTTATTATCGGTGGGTGTTTGTGCCCATTTTTGTCTTTTTGTCGACTGTAATCTGCAAAACAGTCGTAAAATTTTTTTGTGGACTTGTGAAGTACCATTCCGTGGGTAGTGGTTGAGTTTGTCGCCGTACTTACATATTCCGTCCTGTTGTGTGTCTCTGATGGATATCTCTTTCTACTGCTATTAAATTTAAATACATTGTTTTCAAACAGTTATTTATCAAATTTCGCTGCATGTGTTTGTTTACAGTCTATTAAGAACCATGTTCCGCTTATTGTAACGAGCAGGGGACCATCACAAACTGCGGTGACTCCAGTGTCATTATCGTTTTTGAATAAAAGTGTTATTTCTGTTCGTCTCGTAACGTGTGTGTGTGTGTGTGTGTGTGTGTGTGTGTGTGTGTGTGTGTCTGTGTGTGTGTTTAATACACTGGTGTGTTAAATTTGAGAACGAAATTGTCTTTCGCACGATGCGTCACTGCTAAGTAAAACAGTTTGATAAAACGTGGACTGTTTATAGAAGGAACTGCGACAATGTAATACAGAAAGTAAGTGAAAGAAACACGCTATGAGACGAACAGAAATAACACTTTTATTCAAAAAATGGTAGTGACACTGGAGTCACCGCAGTTTGTGATGGTCCCCTGATTCTTAATAGACTGTGTTACCACAACGGACGGCAATGCAACCTCTCCAACGTGCTCCCATGCTGGCCACAACGTCGGTGTGTAGTTCTGGTGCCGGCCGCGGTGGCCGTGCGGTTCTGGCGCTGCAGTCCGGAACCGCGGGACTGCTACGGTCGCAGGATCGAATCCTGCCTCGGGCATGGGTGTGTGTGATGTCCTTAGGTTGGTTAGGGTTAAGTAGTTCTAAGTTCTAGGGGACTTATGACCTAAGATGTTGAGTCCCATAGTGCTCTGAGCCATTTTTTTGTAGTTCTGGTCGTAGGGCGTTCCATTTCTCCGCCAGTGCTGTTGACAACAGCTGAATGATCGTTGGTGCATGTGAAAATTCTGAAACATGCCTCCCCGACACAACCCGTACTTGCTCGATGTCATTTAACTTGGCGGAACGGTCAGGAGAGTCCATTCTCCGAATATCCTCTCATTCCAAGAGTTCACCTAACGTGTTCTATTTGGTCGTGCATTGTCATCCAAACAAACGAAATCGGGGCGAAATGCGCCAGTGAGAATACGCACATGGGGAATGAGAACCTTGTGATAATTACGAGACCGGTGAGCGTACCTTCTGAAAGATGAGGAGGTCAGCCCGTCTATGGAACATTATGCCACCCCACACTAGATGGTCTGGACCACAAAGACGATGACTTTCTGTAATGTTCCTAGGTGTATTACTTATACCCACAACAAACCATCTGAGGGTACGTCCAGCATTGTCGAACATGATCATTTTGGTGTTCCTGTTGTTATGATATGGGGAAGCTTAATGTTGCATTGGCGTACTGACCATCAAATCTTTGAACACGGTCCACTCAGCGGCCGATGTTAGTGTGGCCCTTTACCCCTTTCCCCATGCGCGTCATTTCAGTCGTGAAATCGGCACTGACTTCATGTATGTGGATGACAATGCGCCATCTAATCGAACTGCACTGGCGGAGGAGCTCTTGGAAGGAGAGGATATTCGGTGAATGGGCTGGCCTACGCTCTCCACCGACTTACATCCCATCGAGCGCGTGTGACCAGCGTTGGGGAGACCTCTTCATCACGTCCACATTCACGTTAAGCAGTTGCCAACCATGCTGGTGGAGCAATGGAACGCTCCACAACAAGAATTCCTTACCGACCCCGTGGTCAGCTGCGAGCATGATGTAGAACATATGTTGCCTTCGTGGCGATCCCACACTATTACGCAAGATGTTCCTCCCCCTACAACGTCCAGGTGACAATCATGAATCGGGGATACTTCAATGCAGTTGTTCTCTTTTTGGTAAAAAAGTGGCATGCCTATTCATCTGATAGAGTATTTCTTCAGTTACTTTCTGAACTATACTGTAGCAGTGCTTTCTATGTACGGTCCAAGCTTCGTCGAGCTTACTTGGCTGTGACGGACCATTCTAAAGTGAGTTTCTTTAAGTTTTGTACACCAGTGTGTGTTAAGTTTACCATAAACCAAAAATTACAAATTTGACGATTCCTAGCACAACAAGGGAACACACTTAAAATCAAGACAATTCACAGAAGTTTAAATATGTTATAATGGGTACAAAACTTTGTAAGTAAGCTTTCTCGGGACAGTTGGGCTTCGACTTCAGTCATCTGCCAGTTCAGGTCTTCCTTTATTTTCGTTTCGCTCACCGTTCGTGCTGATCTCTCTTGTATACATTAAATGCCTTAGTCATTTCAATTTTTCTGTGTGCACAGTCTAATGTTCCAATGACCATTTACATTTCTATTTCATCGTTTTTTTTTCTGCGGCCGTTTCGTTTCAGTTTACCTGCATTTCCTATTGATTTCATTCCTAAGAGAATTACTTGCAGAAATTTTTCGTTTTCCACAATAATTTTATATTTGCTGCTTTCTTCCAACATTTGTACTATTTCCTGTGTCGTCCAAGGTCTTTCCATATTTAGCTACCTGATGTGACTGCTCTCATTAGTAATGTCTGAACTAAGTACCTATTATGGTGTTCATTATCACAGTATCTACATCCTCGACCATTTCATCAATTCTTAGTACTTTAGTACCCGACTACCACGCACTGTTTCTTTCTGACTACAGTCCTAAACACCAGGCGAAACTTGATCAGTACTTAAATCTGATATCGAGTTATGTCTGCAATAGTATACGTTCTACAGTCCAATATTTGATTTACTAATCTCTGTCTCACAGTGATGTAATGTAGCTGGTGTCTTCACCTGTCTCATTGTGTTCTCCAAGTATACTAAGTATAGCTTATAACAGTTATAGTTTATTGCAGAGCTCACGGAGTCATTCCTCTCTCTCAGTCCTACCATCAAACCCATATTCTCTCGTATTCTCTGCCTGCTATTACTTTCAGTAGTACAGCGTCCGCAGCTAATGATCTTGGGGTTGGCGTTGTTGTCTCTCGATCATGCGGTCCTTAGTTCGGTTTGCGCTCGGGGACTGTCCGTTTGTGTTGTCTCCTCGGCATTTCATTTCGTCATTAGCCAAGCAGAACTCACCGAAGTGGTGCTCCATACGAAGACTTGCGCTAGTCCGTCGATCTAACTCACACGAAATAATTCATACGCCCATTTCATTTTTCTACTACAGACATCCAGTGCTCTGTGAGTTGATGCATTTTCATATCCGTTTCCTTAGTGAGTGACTCGTCCAATTATTTCATATACTGTCTCCATCCTTACGTCTTCTTCTTCTCGCGTCGGCATGTACACCGGAACTATTGTTGTTGGAATTGTTTTGATGAGAAATGCAATAAGATTAGACCTTTCAATGGACTGTTCTCAGCAACTCAGTGTCTTACATTCCGACATACTACAAAACCTACGCCTGCTGTACTGTATCATTTTCTGCTGCTGTAATTGTTACCCTACTTTTGTTTGACCAGAACTCTTTCCCCCCCCCCCCCCCCCCCCCCCCCATGAAAATGTAAAACGGGAAATGGATAGGTTAAAGTTAGATATAGTGGGAATTAGTGAAGTTCGGTGGCAGGAGGAACAAGAATTTTGGTCAGGTGATTACAGGGTTATAAATACAAAATCAAATAGGGGTAAAGCAGGAGTAGGTTTAATAATGAATAAAAAAATAGGAGTGCGGGTAAGCTACTACAAACAGCATAGTGAACGCATTATTGTGGCCAAGATAGACACAAAGCCCATGCCTACTACAGTAGTACAAGTTTATATGCCAACTAGCTCTGCAGATGATGAAGAAATTGATGAAATGTATGACGAGACAAAAGAAATTATTCAGGTAGTGAAGGGAGACGAAAATTTAATAGTCATGGGTGACTGGAATTCGTCAGTGGGAAAAGGGAGATAAGGAAACATAATAGGTGAATATG
This sequence comes from Schistocerca piceifrons, assembly GCF_021461385.2. NCBI lineage: Eukaryota > Metazoa > Arthropoda > Insecta > Orthoptera > Acrididae > Schistocerca > Schistocerca piceifrons. The sequence continues at coordinate 140,479,754 of NC_060144.1, forward strand.
GATTGGGGGGAGGAAATGAAAGAGGAAGCCGCCTTGTAGAATTTTGCACAGAGCATAACTTAATCATAGCTAACACTTGGTTCAAGAATCATAAAAGAAGGTTGTATACCTGGAAGAATCCTGGAGATAATAAAAGGTATCAGATATATTATATAATGGTAAGACAGAGAGTTAGGAACCAGGTTTTAAATTGTAAGACATTTCCAGGGGCAGATGTGGATTCTGACCACAATCTATTGGTTATGAACTGCAGATTGAAACTGAAGAAACTGCAAAAAGGTGGGAATTTAAGGAGATGGGACCTGGATAAACTGAAAGAACCAGAGGTTGTACATAGTTTCAGGGAGAGCATAAGGGAACAATTGACAGGAATGGGGGAAAGAAATACAGTAGAAGAAGAATGGGTAGCTCTGATGGATGAAGTAGTGAAGGCAGCAGACGATCAAGTAGGTAAAAAGACGAGGGCTAATAGAAATCCTTGGGTAACAGAAGAAATATTGAATTTAATTGATGAAACGAGAAAATATAAAAATGCAGTAAATGAAGCAGGCAAAAAGGAGATCGACAGGAAGTGCAAAATGGCTAAGCAGGGATGGCTAGAGGACAAATGTAAGGATGTAGTGGCTTGTCTCACTAGGGGTAAGATAGATACTGCCTACAGGAAAATTAAAGAGACCTTTGGAGAGAAGAGAACCACTTGTATGAATATCAAGAGCTCAGATGGCAACCCAGTTCTAAGCAAAGAAGGGAAGGCAGAAAGGTGGAAGGAGTATATAGAGGGTTTATACAAGGGCGATGTACTTGAGGACAATATTATGGAAATGGAAGAGGATGTAGATGAAGACGAAATGGGAGATAAGATACTGCGTGAAGAGTTTGACAGAGCACTGAAAGACTTGAGTCGAAACAAGGCCCCGGGAATAGACAACATTCCATTAGAACTACTGATGGCCTTGGGAGAGCCAGTCATGACAAAACTCTACCATCTGGTGAGCAAGATGTATGAGACAGGCGAAATACCCTCAGACTTCAAAAAGAATATAATAATTCCAATCCCAAAGAAAGCAGGTGTTGACAGATGTGAAAATTACCGAACTATTAGTTTAATAAGTCACAGCTGCAAAATACTAACGCGAATTCTTTACAGACGAATGGAAAAACTGGTAGAAGCGGACCTCGGGAAAGATCAGTTTGGATTCCGTAGAAATGTTGGAACACGTGAGGCAATACTAACCTTACGACTTATCTTAGAAGAAAGATTAAGAAAAGGCAAACCTACGTTACTAGCATTTGTAGACTTAGAGAAAGCTTTTGACAATGTTAACTGGAATACTCTCTTTCAAATTCTGAAGGTGGCAGTGGTAAAATACAGGGAGCGAAAGGCTATTTACAATTTGTACAGAAACCAGATGGCAGTTTTAAGAGTCGAGGGGCATGAAAGGGAAGCAGTGGTTCGGAAAGGAGTGAGACAGGGTTGTAGCCTGTCCCCGATGTTATTCAATCTGTATATTGAGCAAGCAGTAAAGGAAACAAAAGAAAAATTCGGAGTAGGTATTAAAATTCATGGAGAAGAAGTAAAAACTTTGAGGTTCGCCGATGACATTGTAATTCTGTCAGAGACAGCAAAGGACTTGGAAGAGTAGTTGAATGGAATGGACAGTGTCTTGAAAGGAGGATATAAGATGAACATCAACAAAAGCAAAACAAGGATAATGGAAAGTAGTCAAATTAAATCGGGTGATGCTGAGGAAATTAGATTAGGAAATGAGACACTTATAGTAGTAAAGGAATTTTGCTATTTAGGGAGTAAAATAACTGATGATGGTCGAAGTAGAGAGGATATAAAATGTAGACTGGCAATGGCAAGGAAATCGTTTCTGAAGAAGAGAAATTTGTTAACGTCGAGACAGATTTAAGTGTCAGGAAGTCGTTTCTGAAAATATTTGTATGGAGTGTAGCCATGTATGGAAGTGAAACATGGACGATAACTAGTTTGGACAAGAAGAGAATAGAAGCTTTCGAAATGTGATGCTACAGAAGAATGCTGAAGGTAAGGTGGGTAGATCACGTAACTAATGAGGAGGTATTGAATAGGATTGGGGAGAAGAGAAGTTTGTGGCACAACTTGACTAGAAGAAGGGATCGGTTGGTAGCACATGTTTTGAGGCATCAAGGGATTACAAATTTAGCATTGGAGAACAACGTGGAGGGTAAAAATCGTAGAGGGAGACCAAGAGATGAATACACTAAGCAGATTCAGAAGGGTGTAGGTTGCAGTAGGTACTGGGAGATGAAGAAGCTTGCTCAGGATAGATTAGCATGGAGAGCTGCATCAAACCAGTCTCAGGACTGAAGACCACAACAACAACAACTCCTTTCCCGTTGTTTTCACGGAATCCTACCATATCTAGAATGAACCTTTTCATTCCCAGATTCAGATTTTCTGGGACCTTCACCATTTTCAAATACTTAAGATTGCTCTGATCCAATCTTACTCTCAGAGGGAAGAGTTATGTCAAGTTCTATACTTAGCTCCGTTGTCAGTTCCTCTCCGATTTTTATTTGTGGTCACAAATATTCCTGTTCCCCTCTTAAATACAGCAGTGTTGATACGCTGCAATTACGTATTTGTCCATCTTTTTATCCGCTTCCATTAAATGTTGTGCGTTTTTGGACTGATTATCTGTTTCTGCACATCATTCCCATTCATTTCTGGATTTCGAACCTATTACTGCTCCGTACATACCAGATGATTTCTTATCGCTCGCAAGTCGTGTGACAGTTTCGCTATTCTTTCTTGTTTTGTGAAACTTAATATAAAAGTTGTTTCTGTTACCTTTACCTTTATTGACCGAGGTACTGAGCAATTTGAATGCACGGATATATTAACGTATGCAAAATTGCAGTGCTAACCGAAATTCTAGTGTACAGTAGGGAACTACAGCGAGGGCACTTCCAATTTTCTTCTCTGAAATACATTAATTTCTACACAGGTCGTGTATCAAAATTAAAACGTGAATCGGGGCATATGAACTTTTTGAAAGCTGAAGATAAACCTTTAACCCTTAGAGATAACTTTAGATGTTGGATATAGATGCATCATGTATTTAGGACAAAACCCTTTTGTTCAGCACGTCGCGGTGTTTGAAATGACCTAATAATTCGTACATACGTTCCAATTTCGCACTTCAAAAGTTATTCGTATTCAATTATGCTTGAAAAGAACTTTTAATGAGTACATATCACAGAATGAGCGTACATACAGTTTTGTTCTGAATAGCCCAAAGAAAGACGTATCATTAAAATTTCGTATAATTGTCACAGTTAGTGATCACAGTCATTCAGCTAAATATTGGGGATGCTGGTACATGTAAAGTAGCTCTTAGAGTCGATACTTTACGTCTTTAGTTTCTGCTACGCTGTATCATTAACGTGGAATTACATTTGTCAACTACATTGCCATCAGATCAAACATGATTCCAACGTAAAACTGGGTCATACAGAGCGACACCTCTAGAACGGTTTACTTGAAACAGTCTGCACAGCCAGGTGGTAGTTCGTTTTCACACTGTATGAATAAATAATACTGTGCGGGACGCGTTAGTTTTAAAGGCCGCAGCGTTCTCGTCATCGGTAATAATTATCACAGGCGTGGGTAATCCATTAAATGGAATTAATTTACAAATAAAATGCGAGGGATTTGCGGTATTACTGCTATACGGTTGAGAAAAGCGATGGAATTCGTATTTGGGGAAAATTACGCAGAGAGCGCGTTGTTAGCTTGTTTAGATGAATGTGGAATCCGGGAAACACTAGCGATCATTTATGGCACACTGTAGACATATTGTTGTTTAAACGTGGTAAAGTGGTACATGGCGAGTAGCTTATCACTATTATTGTTGACAGTTTTAAAATCATGAAGGGAACTCTCTTCTAGAATATATATTTCGGCCTTCCTAAAGGCAAATTTTGTTTGGAAATCATCTGTAATGTACTCTATTTCTTAAAGAAGAAACAGGATACCACCATGTATCTCTTCTGGAAAAAGAAACAAACAAGTAAATAAAATAAAATATCTACTCTTTGAGTCCGCAATTGATGTCGCTCTGTCTCCTTCATTCTACCAGGCCACACTTGGTTTATCCATCTATCCACTTTAAATGGAGCGTTTTGCAGAATAGTAATAGGAAAGTACTACTGCTTCTCCCATAGCGCTGCGGTAGCCACGGTGTAGAGAACAGCAGAGTAATTACACCACGCGCAGATGGGTTGACACAATACAGGAATAGAACAGAAAAAAAACGATTTACGAGCTGCAATAGAACGCTCTCACTGCCATTTATTCCATAGGAGTTTACCGAATATGGATGTCGATGTAGCTGAACATATTTTATTCTGAACCAAAGTGCACTCTTGCATCAGTGAAACTGAATATTTGATTTTAATGTGGAAGACGGTTGTACTGGCAGGAATTGAAAACGCCACACCATGAAGCGCCAATTATCAATCATTGTGCAAATGTTCGTCATGTAACGGGGATTAACAGTCATTCGATTCGGAACTCATGTTAATCAGTATCTTTATATTATGTCACGCCAAAGGCCACGAATACGTTCTTTCACTCTCTGTGGCGTGGAAGAAAACAGTATTCGAATGTCATGTTAAGGAAGTTCTTGCCATGGTGTGTCAGTTCGCAAAACCTGCCGACTGAAAAAGCGTATGTGTTCTCACCCGATCCAAGACATGCTCTGTGAATAAGAAATCAGGACGCCCAGTAGATCAGACTGGTATCTGTTCATTCAAGGCTTTTGTTGCGTGAGCTGCAGTGTCGGTTCCTGCAATCTCCTACTGTCAGTCATGTTGTGATACACAATAGCTTCTCACACTATGAGATGGAGAGGCATGGATTTCGAGAATTGCTGTTTGGTGTGAGCCATTATCAGGGTGGTCCACTGATAGTGACCGGGCCAAATATCTCACGAAATAAGTGTCAAACGAAAAAGCTACAAAGAACGAAACTTGTCTAGCTTGAGGAGGGAAACCACATGGCTCTATGATTGGCCCGCTAGATGGCTCGGCCATAGGTCAAACGGATATCAGCTGTGTTTTTTTTTTAAATAGGAACCCCCATTTTTATTACATATTCGTGTAGTACGTAAAGAAATATCAATGTTTTAGTTGGACCATTTTTTTTCGCTTTGTGATAGATAGCGCTGTAATAGTCACAAACGTATAAGTACGTAGTATCACGTAACATTCCGCCAGTGCGGATGGTATTTGCTTCGTGATACATTACCCGTGTTAAAACGGACCGTTTACCAATTGCAGAAAAGGTCGATATCGTGCTGATGTATGGCTATGGTCATCAAAATGCCCAACGGCGTGTGCTATATGTATGCTGCTCGGTATCCTGCACAACATCACCAAAGTGATCCAACTGTCCGGACCGTTCGCCTGATAATTACGTTATTTAAGGAAACAGGAAGTGTTGAGCCACGTGTGAAACGTCACTCACGATCTGCAACAAATGATGATGCCCAAGTAGGTGTTTTAGCTACTGTCGCGGCTAATCTGCACATCGATAGCACACAAATTGCGTGAGAATCGGGAATCTCAAAGACATCGATGTTGAGAATGGTACATCAACATCGATTGCACCCGTACAATATTTCTATACACCAGGAGTTGCGTGGCGACGACTTTGAAAGTCGTGTACAGTTCTGCCACTGCGCAGAAGAGAAATTACGGGACGATGACAGATTTTTTGCACGCGTTCTATTTAGCGACGAAGCGTCATTCACCAACATCGTTAACGTAATCCGCCATAATATGCACTATTGGGCAACGGAAAAATCCACGATGGATGCGCCATGTGGAACATCAGCGACCTTGGCGGGTTAATGTATGGTGCGGCATTATGGGAGGAAAGATAATTGGCCCACATTTTGTCGAAGGCAATCTAAATGGTTCAATGTATGCTGATTTCCTACGTAAAGTTCTACCGATGGTACTACAAGATGTTTCACTGCATGACAGAATGGCGTTGTACTTCCAACATGATGGATGTCCGGCACATAGTTCACGTGTGGATGATGCGGTGTTGAATAGCATATTTCATGACAGGTGGATTGGCCGCACGTTCACCGGATCTGACGTCCCCGGATCTCTTTCTGTGGGGAAAGTTGAAGGATATTTGCTATCGTGATCCACCGACAACGCCTGACAACATTCGTCAGCGCATAGTAATGCATGTACAAACATTACGGAAGGCGAACTACTCGCTGTTCAGAGGAATGTCGTTACACGTATTGCCAGAAGCATTGAGGTTGACAGACATAATTTTAAGCATTTATTGCATTAATGCGGTATTTACAGGTAATCACGCTGTAACAGCATGCGTTCTCAGAATTTATAAGTTCACAAAGGTACATGTATCACATTGAAACAACCGAAATAAAATGTTCAAACGTACCTACGTTCTGCATTTTAATTTAAAAAACCTACCTGTTACCAACCGTTCGTCTAAAATTGTGCTCCATACGTTTGTGACTATTACAGCGCCATCTATCACAAAGCGAAAAAAGCGAAAACAGTGGTCCAACTAAAACATTCATATTTCTTTACGTACTACACGAATATGTAATAAAAACTGGAGGTTCCTATTTTTAAAAAACGCAGTCGATATCCATTTGATCTATGCCAGCGCCGTCTAGCGAGCCAACCATAGCGCCATCTGGTTTCCCCTTTCATGCTAGACGAGTTTCATTCTTTGTAGTTTTTTCGTTTGACGTTTATTTCGTGAGATATTTGTCCCGGTCACGATTAACGGACCACCCCGTACATATCGCTCGTACCCCTGTCAATCTATACGTCCCGTAAAGTTATAGCTAGCCTTCGTAAACCACGCGCGAGATTGTCGGTTTCTGGCTGCGTGCAAAGTTATTAGCCCTTCAGGAAAGATGCGTAGGATCATTTCGTAGCAAATTTAACATAGTTAAATTTTGTACTGGGATACGTTTTCGCTGAGGTAAAACGTGCGAAAGTAACTTTTAAACGCACCTCCACCCACTCACTCATCAGGATTTGTAGTACGTTATTCGTGGCATCCCCTCCTTCCGCTGTACAAGAATTTTTACTGCACAAACTATTTCCGATAGTTGACCTTCTTTGGTCTCCATTGATGGGACTTGTGTGCCACCAGCATAGTCGGCTTCTTTGTGAAGATTATTAATTTAAACGTGCAAATGAGGTTGGTGTGCGAAAAAAAAGTAAAAAATGAATGGAAGAGAGAGAGAGAGAGAGAGGGGAGGAGAGAGTACACTTTCGTATGGATTACACTAAAAGTAAATACGCTACCAATTTTACCCAAAATTAGTCCTTAAAAGCACAGTAGTTTTGCAATCAGAGGACGTGACGAATATAGCGTTGCAACTGTTTTATGCTGTCCAAGTTCACAAAAATTTTAGGTAAAATTTACGGAACCGTCAGTTTTCAATTTGTAAGTGCTCGCCTACGGCGGTGGCGTAATAAGGCCAGGCAGTGAGACCAAAACACGTCGAACGCTGGAAATAATTCGTGCAGTTGCAAGTGTTTGTACCGTGATATAAGGACTGGTGGGTGCCGAGTGTGGGAGTGGGTTGAATTTTTGTACGTGTTTCTTGAATAAGTAGAAAACTACGTATTCCAATACTGAATTTAACTACATTAAATTTCGTTCAAGAAAGTCCTGTGGATCTTTCCTGTAGGACTAATAGTTTGCACGTAACGAGCGAGAGAAAGTGAATATCCTATTTGTGATTTATACGGGCCAGCTATAGTATTGCTGTTGCATAAAACGACAGCGGTAGGGGCAGTTTAATAACCATATAAATATATAAAGGGTGTTAGAGATACAGGAGCAAATATTTTTATTGACAACCGAGGACAGAATACTGAATAACATATCAGCATTTAGTCTTATTGCAGATTAAAAATTACTACTATTATGAGTAGCATGTATTCAGATTGTTTAGTACCTGCAAGTATGCGTGGCACTAAAAAGCCATCAATATTTATTTTCTGATAGAGTTGCTGAATAGTTCATAAATAACTTGAGTCTCATTTTCAATAAGTACCCCACTCATATAACTATAGCCGGTGGTGACTGCAATCTACCCTCGAAATGATGAAAAATTATACGTTTAAAACCGTCGGCAGGCATAAAACGTCATCCTAAATTGTACTAAATGCTCTCTCAGAAAATTATTTTGAACGATTAGTTCATGAACCAACTCTAAGCGTAATGGCTGTCAAAGCATACTTGACCACACAGTAACAAGTAATCCTGGACACATAGGGAGTATCATGACGGTTACAGAAATCAGCGACCACAAGGCAGTTCCTGCTAGGCTTAATACAGTAACAGCCACAACCATCAAAAAGAAACACAAACTACATCTATTTAAAAAAGCTGATAAAATTGCTCTTAACGCCTCTTTAACAGACAGTCAACTCCCTCCTACCTGATCATGTAAGCATAGAAAGGTTATCGAATGATTTCAAAGAGATAGTATCGACGGCAGTTGAGAGATATACAGGGTGGTCCATTGATAGTGACCGGGACAAATATCTCACGAAATAAACGTCACACGAAAAAACTACAAACAACGAAACTCGTCTAGCATGAAGGGGGAAACCAGATGGTTGGCCCGCTAGACGGCGCTGGCATAGATCAAATGGATATCGACTGCGTTTTTTAAGAATAGGAACCTCCAGTTTTTATTACATATTCGTGTAGTACGTAAAGAAATATGAATGTTTTAGTTGGACCACTGTTTTCGCTTTGTGATAGATGGCGCTGTAAAAGTCACAAACATATGGCGCACAATTTTAGACGAACGGTTGGTAGCAGGTAGGTTTTTTAAATTAAAATGCACATTTTATTTCGGTTGTTCCAATGTGATACATGTACCTTTGTGAACTTATAAATTCTGAGAACGCATGCTGTTACAGCGTGATTACCTGTAAATTCCGCATTAATGCAATAAATGCTCAAAATTATGTCTGTCAACCTCAATGCTACTGGCAATACGTGTAACGACATTCCTCTGAACAGCGCTTAGTTCGCCTTCCGTAATGTTCGCACATGCATTGACGATGCCCTGACACATGTTTTCAGGCGTTGTCGGTGGATGACGCTAGCAAATATCCTTCAACTTTCCCCTCAGAAAGAAATCCGGGGACGTCAGATCCTGTGAACGTGCGGGCCATGGTATGGTGCTTCGACGACCAATCCACCTGCCATGAAATATGCTATTCAATACCGCTTCAGCCACACGCGAGCAATGTGCTGGATATCCATAATGTTGGAAGTACATCGCCATTGCGTCATGCAGTGAAACATCTTGTATTAACATCGGTAGAACATTACCTAGGAAATCAGCATACATTGCACCATTTAGATTGCCATCGACAAATTGGGGGCCAATTATCCTTCCTCCCATAATGCCGCAAAATACATTAACCCGCCAAGTTCGCTGATGTTCCACTTGTCGCAGCCATCGTGGATTTTCCGTTCCCAATAGTGCATATTATGGCGGTTTCAGTTACCGCTGATGGTGAATGACACTTCGTCGCAAATAGAACGCGTGCAAAAAATCTGTTATTGTCCCGAAATTTCTCTTGTGCCCAGTGGCAGAACTCTACACGACGTTCAAAGTCGTCGCCACGCAATTCCTGGTGCATAGAAATATTGTACTGGTGCAATCGATATTGATGTAGCATTCTCAACACCGACGTTTTAGAGATTCCCGATTCTCGCGCAATTTTTCTGCTACTGATGTGCGGATTAGCCGCGACATTTGTTGCAGGTCGTGGATGACGTTTCGCATGTGGCTGAACATTTCCTGTTTCCATAAGTAACGTAACTTCCCGGCGAACGGTCCGGACACTTGGATGATGTCGTCCTGTATACCGAGCAGCATACATAGCTCACGCCGTTGGGCATTTTGATCACAATAGTCATACATCATCACAATATCGACCTTTTCCGCAATTGGTAAACGGTCCATTTTAACACAGGTAATGTACTGCGAAGATTATGAATTACCTTGAAGTAAACGATTTGTTCTACATCTACATCTACATGGATACTCTGCAAATTACATTTAAGTGCCTGGTAGAAGATTCATGGTACCACCTTCACAAATCTCTATTATTCCAATCTCGTATAGCGCGCTGAAAGAATGAACACCTATATCTTTCCGTACGAGCTCTGATTTGCCTCATTGTAACGTGGTGATCGTTCCTCCCTATGTAGATAGGTGTCAGCAAAATATTTTCGCATTCGGAGGAGAAAGTTGGTGACTGTAATTTCGTGAGGAGATTCCGTCGCAACGAAAAACGCCTTTCTTTTCATGATTTCCAGCCCAAATCCTGTATCATGTCTGTGGCACTCTCGCCCACATTTCGATATAATACAAACTGTGATAACCTTTCTTTGAACTTTTTCGATGTACTCCGTCAGTCCTCCTATCTGGTAAGGATCCCACATCGCGCAGCAGTATTCTAAAAGAGGACGGACAAGCGTAGTGTAGGCCGTCTCCTTTTAAGGTCTGTTCATTTTCTAAGTGCCCTGCTTATAAAACGCAGTCTTTGGTTAGCCTTCCCCACAACATTTTCTGTATGTTACTTCCAATTTAAGTTGTTCATAATTGTAATACTTAGGTATTTGGTTGAATTTACTGTATTTAGATTAGAATGATTTATCGTGTAACCGAAGTTTAACGAGTTCCTTTTAGCACTCATGTGCATGACCTCACACTTTTCGTTATTTATGGTCAACTGCCACTTTTCGCACCATTCCGATATTTCTTCTAAACCGTTTTGCATTTTGTTTTGATCTTCTGACGACTTCATGAGTCGATAAACGACAGCGTCATCTGCAATACACCTACGACGGCGGCTCAGATTGTCTCACAAACCATTTATATAGATAATGAACAGAAAAGAGAAAAGAGCCTATAACACTACCTTAGGGAACGCCAGAAATCACTTCTGTTTTACTCGATGACTTTCCCTCAGTTACTACGAACTGTAACCTCTCTGACAGGAAATCACAAATCCAGTCGCAATTTCACTACGAGAAGCTTGTGTGGTACAGTGTCGAAAGCCTCCTTGAAATCCAGAAATACGGAATGAATCTGAATCCCCTTGTCAATAGCACTTAACACTTCATGTGAATAAAGAGATAGTTGTGTTTCACAAGATCGATGTTTTCTAAACTCATGTTGATTGTGTGTAAATAGATCGTTTTCTTCGAGGTAATTCATAACGTTAGAACACAATATATGTTCCAAAATCCGGGTGCATATCGACGGTAACGGTATGGGCCTGTAATTTAGTGGATTACTCCTACTACCTTTCTTGAATTTTCGTGTGACCTGGGCAACTTTCCAGTCTTTCGTCGAGCGAACGGTTGTATATGATTGTTAAGTATGACGCTAATGCATCAGCAAACATCGAAAGTAACCTCATTGGTATACAGTCTGGACCAGATGACTTACTTTTATTAATGGTTCCTGTCTCTACGTTATTCCTGTGTTCAGCCTGCACCCTTTGTTACTGAAGCCCTTCTTGTGTTTTCGCGAGACCCTCTAACCAAAAAGACCACCCATTCCACTACACACAGCCGCTGCTACCCGTGTAGCCGCCTCCTGCGTATAGTAGACACCTGACCTATTCAGCGGAACTCGGAAACCCACTACCCGATGGCACAAGTCAAGGAATCTGCAGCCCACACGGTCGCAGAACCGTCTGATTCTCTGATTCAGACCCTCCACTCGGCTCTGTACCAGAGGTCCGCAATCGGTCCTGTCAACTATGCTGCAAATGGTCAGCTCTGCTTTCATTTTGGAAGAAGACTGGCAGCCTTTACCTCTTCAATTAGCCGTTCGAAACCAGAGAGAATCTCCGCTGATTCAAAGTGACACTCATCATTGGTATCGACGTGAGCTACCACCTGCAGTTGGCTGCACCCAGTGTGGCATCTGGGAGGACCCTTTCCACATCTGGAGTGACTCCACACGGATTGCACATTGGTTTTCTTACGCTTCTTGTCAGCCAATTCCGTAGGGACCCCATAACGTGCCTAACGTTGGAGCTCCAAACTACCAATAATCCCATCCTCTGTGATATCCTGGATCTTGCAGGCTGAGTGGTTTCCTCTGAAACAGGACAGGCTACAGCATCTGGCTCAGCAACAGTGTCAGCTACAGACAGCACCTGGAACTTGTTTGTCAGACAAACCAGGGAGGCCTTCGTGCGGCCGCCTGGAATGCCTTTCGCCACCTGCTTCACCTCAGGGCGATCTCCCACTCGACTACAGGTGAGGGCTCAGATTCAGTGCGAGCAGTAACTGGGTTTGCCACCAGTGAGGACCGATCGGAGGACTGAGGTGCTGGACGTGCATTATATCCCCACGGCTGGCGCACAACAGTGGTTCCCATCGACTGCAGCTTCAAGCTGTGTAACCAAAGCCATCACAGCCTGCAGCTGAGACCAAAGTGTCACCAACTCGGCTCTCATTCGCACACAACAATCGCAGTTTCTGTCCATACTAAAGACTGTGGAAAACTAAACTATGCAGATAAACGGACTATCAGCACATGCTGCGCAACTCTATTGTAGACCCTGATGAAAATGCAGGAACTGTGTCTAGTAATGCGCGGGTGTTCAAAAACCTAACTACCGAAGCACTCAGGTGTACCTAAATAATTTGCCTCTGATTAGGAACTTGTAATACGTCACAAAATCGGTTTACTTTCAGACGCAAACGAAAACGCGACAACTGTGGCTATTAGCTGTTAAATCTACAGGCAGAAACTCAAGAAACTAAATATTAAAGCACAAAAATGATGCAATAAAATTCGCTCCTGGTTAGGAACTCGCAAATGTCACAAAAGCGGTGACTTCCCTGTTGCTGCGTCTGTCTCGGTCGGTACTGCTGCCTGATGTAGTCACCACGGATTCCGAAAATATCGTTCTTGTGAAACACAACTAGCTCTGTATACTCATGAAGTATTTAGTACCATCGACAGGGGATGTCAAATTGATTCCATATTTTTACATTTCCAGAAGGCTTTCGCCACTGTTCCTCACAAACGTCTTCTAACCAAACTGCGTGCCTATGGAAAATCGCCTCAGTTGTGCTACTGGAGTCGTGATGTCCTGTCAGAAAGGTCACAGTTCGTTGTAACAGACGGAAAATCATTGAGTAAAAGCAGTGTTCGGCATTCCGCAAGGAAATGTTGTAGGCCCTCTATTGTTCCTGATCTATATTAACGACGTAGGAGGCAATCTGAGTAGCCCTCTTAGACTGTTTGCAGATGACGCTGTTATTTACCATCTTGTAAATATGATATCTGTACGGTGCGAAAAGTGTCAACTGATCCTGAATAAAGAAAAGTGTGAAGTTATTCACATGAGTGCTAAAAGAAATCCGCTAAATTTCGATTACACAATAAGTCACACACATTCAATTCAATACTTAGGGATTACAATTAAAAATAACCTCAATTGAAAATTGTTACATAGATAATCTTGTGGGCAGAGCAAACCAAAAACTGCGATTCACTGGCAGAACACTCAGAAGGTGCAACAGGTCTACTAAAGAGACTTCTTACACCACGATTGTCCACCCTATCCTGGAGTACTGCTGTGCGAAGTGGGATCCGCATCAGGGGGGGGTGACGGATGACATAGTGCCACACACATGATACATGAATTGGAGAGGCAATCAATAAAACAAAAGGCGTTTCTCGTTGCGACGGGATCTTCTCATGAATTTTCAATGACCAGTTTTCTCTTCCGATTGCGAAAACATTCTGTTGACACCCACCTATATAGGGGAAAATGATCATCACGACAAAATGAGAGAAATCAGGACTCACAAAGAAGCACTTTATTGTGAACAGCAGCGTAATCATGTAGATATAAATGTAGATATATTTTGTCGCGGGGAGCAGATCAAGATGTTGTGGAATGGACATGTGGACCAAAGACGGTTAGTCTGTATTCACAGGTGTACTCCATTCCGAGGCGCAGTTGCGACAGTACAGAAAATACCAGATAGCAAATTATGTGACATGGATGTCAAAGAGTGATATATGAAAAGGTACAGAACACCGTAGACAAAGGTGCTAGGTTCGTGAGCTGTTCCTTGGTTTGCGGAAGGCATTAGATACACTTTCAGACAGTCGTTTCGTGTAGAAAATACGAGGTTACCAACTATCGGGCCAGATTTGAAATTGGATACAGGTTTTCGTTGCAAATAGAACTCCACGCTTCGTTCTTAACGAAACGAGATCGAAAAATAGAAAGGTATTTACAACAGGTGACCAACAAGTTTCCATCAATAAAAAACAGGAGAGCAAATCTTTCAGTTCGAATGAAGTATTTGTAATGTAAAATTTGTCTCTTATTTCGGAACTTTTAACTGACAAATGTATTTCTATTATTAATGTAGCTCATAACTGAACGATAACAGCATTTTTAGATGGTCGATACACCGCAACATGAACTTTATCTATTACATAAATTGGGTTAAAAGAAAAATATTTTTGCGACCTTCGTACACCATGAGTTCTAGGGGTGTTTACATTATACCAAATATCGGGAAGCCAGGCGCCGAGATAAAGAATTTACTATGTTGTAAACATCTCATGTAAAAACGTCAGATCCCACCGGCCACCACTGCCACACCCACGAAAGAAGTGACTTTATAAATACTCGTCCGGCCCATTTCTTGTGTACTGTCGGTCAGTCTGGGGATTAAAAAAGGAGACAGAGGAAATCAAACGTTAAGGAGATGCCCGCGTAATTCAAATGGAAGACGTTACAAGGGAGACGATGCGCATCAAGGAGAGGCTTACACTTGAGATGTCAGGACCGTACGTTCCAAGAAGATTTGGGCAACGTCTTGCTTACTCCGACATACGACTCGAGAAATGAACATGACGAGAGAGTCAGAGGAATTGGGTATCATATGGAATTTTACCATCACTCATTTTCCCAAGCGCGTGTAATAAACGGAACACTAAAGGGAGGAAACCGCCGAAGAAACATAACTATTCTCCGCCATGCACCGTAGGTGACTTTCGGAGTGTAGATGTACATAAAGATGAGCGCAAAGGAGATAATGACGTAAAGGTAATGTAAAATTGTCGTTTTTTAGCGAAAAAGGGACAGCTGTAGGCAAAATACTGAATAATACTTTTCTGCGAGTCAGATGTAAAGTAGCTGTTAAGATAATAAAGAAAGAACGAGTAAAATTCCTAATGAACAAGGAAAATTAGGGTCACAGGAACAGAGAGCTTTATGCCAGAAAGAACTAATACCTAAACGACTTTCGTTGCTTATAACACATGTAGATCCTGCTTCTACATATTGCATCTTTGACGGCAAGGCGAGAGACGAGTCAAAGGAAATAACGAACAAAATAGGGCATTCATGGTACACAGCTGAGCACTAAACTAGGCAATAAAGCATACTGCAGAACGAACACTTAGACGTTAAGCCAACGAGCTCATATCAGATAGTAGAGAATGACAGAGAACAGCAATAAATTTTAATCTACCAGTTAAATTTGGTTTAATTAGTTTCAATTCTTTTGCTCATGGTTCTCTTGCGCCTGGATGTCTCACTATCGTGCGTATGGGAACAGAATTTACTCTGCAAGTTTCAGAGTTTCGAAGTAGATTGCTTCACATTCCAGTCCTACTGTCTGATTTGAGAGTATGAAATTTCCTGTTTCATACATCGGTGCGCTAGATAATTTCCGTGTGCTACAGGGAGTCTGGGACGACGTTATTGTATCTCTGGTATGTTCGAGGTGCAGATTTAGTGCTTCACGTAGCAGTCAATGTGAAATGACTATTTCCATATGACGAAGGAATACCAATTTCAGTGTACAGCCCTCTTTCAACATGGAAGTACAGCAAACTGCACTGAATTGTAATATGTGAACTCAAGCCATCATTATTCACATTACTTTGGCTACATTAGATTTGGCATGTCCCGGAAGATCACACAACTACTCAAAATTCCTTTCTTATGTCTTGATACTCGTCCTTCCTCCAGGACTTAATGTTCATCCTTTCATGCAAGAAAAGAAATTCACAAATTTTAAAATTAAATTAATTTAAAAAATCTACAAGTTTGAACATCTGTACCAACAAAGCTTACAAAATCTAGTCTTTGCTTTCCAAACAATATATTTGTATTCACTGTATCTTGGAAAGCTACTTAATTACATGCTTTCAGCGTTAGAGTGGGCTTAAAAGATTTTAGTTGTCAAATAAACTTTTTCTGTAAACATCAGTAGAGAGATGTTATTGTTTTGTTGAAAGACTGCTGTAATTGCTTTCTTTCCTCGCATCGTCTGTAGGAATATTATCTACGCTATGGAATGCCAATTTTTCTCTGCTTTGTCTTCTACTGAGGTTGCCAATAATAATTTCAGGCAGTGAAACTTACATGCCTTCAACAAGTAACCAGTAACTCAGGCAACTGAAATGTACTTTAGGGTCAGTTGGGTGGATTTTAGAGAATGACTAGCTATTGACTATGTCCTAAGTAAAGGTATGCAACATTCCAAAAAATAAACTGACCACTCTGATACAAAAATCTCTCATTCTTTTCCATCGTTAATAGAATACCGAGGATCAGATAATGTAAACAAGTGTCTCACCTTTAATGATGGTGTACAAAGTAGTATTGTCCCATTGCAAACAAAGCCATAGGCTATTTTGCTTAACACTAACCACGCGCTGTTTCGTGTTGAAGAAACAATAATCAATTATTGGTTACAGTACAGTTTTATTTGTTGTGACCGTTGGCAACATAGTGCGCAAAATGCCCTCTTAAAATCCATTCACGTCGTTTCCGCCAGGTCAAATGGAATGAGGGAACGATAGAAGATTAGCATTTAACCTTCCATCAGAGACGCGGTGGTCAGAAACGAAGCATAATCTCTGATAGGAGACGAATGGTGTAGAAAATTGTCCCTAACAGTTTGAGGCATTCTCTTTAAACATCCGTCTCAGCACTTCGAAAGGGGCAGCACATCATTTTCTGCTGACTGGTCACCATAAATCCTTCACTATTACACAGGACAGAAGTGTACTCTACCTTCGTGTATCCCAACAATGGAAGGTGATTTAAGGGGATATTGTACATGAAATTCGTTGAAATTTGTTATTTTATGTTTTCTACTCCATAATGTACTTTGGACTTTCCTGAACGTTTTGGTATATAATACATTAAAGTCAGACAGTATTTTGAATGTTGACATGTGCCTGTGAAATTTCGCGGTTACGCAAATATTCAGCCACAGTTCAGCAATCATATCTTTGGAACTATACAGTCTAGAAGGCTGTGAATTCCTTTGTTTTGTGCCTTCTGCAACGTCTCCGAAGTTGGCATTACGAATAAACCTAAAAACCAAGCTGGGTAACAAAACTGTATGATGGCAAGATAGTAAAATGTGCTGGAACACTAATGGACAAAGTACTTGGTGTATTACAGGAGATAACTGTGACAATTTAGAGAAGATGAAAAGAACTGTGTGGAGCACTTTCTTTCATCGAATATCAACCAGTGAAAAACCTCCACCAAACACTTGGTGTAAATATGGGCCAGCTCAATTTTCTGACACCCTGCATGAATTTACACGTAAACATTCTCTTCCTTTAGCAATAATGAAGACAATCAAACTTATTTACAGAGATTTGCAAACCTTGAGCTTCTGATGGAGTGTTTACATGGGAAGACCCAGAATGTGAATGAACCTTCAATAATTTTGTGTGGTGCCGTATGCCTAAAAATGTATTTATTGACTCTAAAGTTAGCAGTGTCTGATGTTGTAATAACTTTTGATGGTGGGAACTATGAAAGACTTCAGATTTTGGAGAAGTTAGGTGTAAGATTTGGACAGAACACAGATAAAGCACTGCGTGAACGGGATGAGCTTCGTATACGTGAATCAGACTTAGCTGCTCAGCAAATGACAAAAGAAGCAAGAACTAAAAGGAGGAGGCAAGAACTGGGCTGTTGCAACACTGAAGAAGACACAGACTATGGTCCAGGACAATTCTGGTGCATAAAAGAAGCAGAAATGTAAGTCTGCACAAGAATTTGTAATATAAACCGTTTTCAACCACAATATCTCTGGAGTTCATTTTTGGCAATAAATGACCCATTTTCTGAAAAAGTGCTGATGGCAGAGACATGAAATTTTCACAGCATGCCAAGTGTGAGATTCAACACATATCGAACTAGAATAATTAAAGTGTTCGGAGTGTTTAAAAAAAACATAACATGTCCCACAATACAATTTTGGTAATAATTCGAGTTCAGTGTATCTAGAAAGGTGCATTCAATAATTATGGAAAATTGTAAGTTGGTGTCTTAAAAAGTTTCCAAGGTAATGGGTCACAAAATTCGCTAATACATCATTGGCAGCATAGGACATACAATGTCCCCATTAATCTCACCATCTTCCGTGTGATCGTATGCTGAGGAGAAAGTAACTTTTTGCACGAAACCGAGCAAAGTGAGCATCCTTTCTCCCCCAGTATCATCGCTACCCATGCGATAGAGTATCTTACGAAATCGTCTTGCACTTTTGAGAACATTATAATCTTTAAATTTATTTAGGCGTCTATAATCATAATAGCTTGTGGCTGGCAATGCGGACATATCTAGGCATTGTATCATCTTTATCTTTGCGAAGATTTGCGTGACCGAAATGTAATACCGCAATATCATGCTAGAGCAAGCCAACCTGTATTAGTTGTTTGCCCTTTTTCGTTAATAATCTGAGACAAGTATCTGATTCCCGGTACTCTTATGATCTTTTATCAGCAACTGTTCGTCCTGTGTATACTGACGTAGATTAATTTCAGTCATCAGATGCAGACCCTACTAGTAACACAATGTTGTGGTGGTAGTATTCGTTACATCAGACTCCAGATACATAAAATTTGTTTCTCCAGCATAATCGCAGAAGTTTCTAATGTAAACTTTTCACCCTTTGGCCCTTTGTTTGGGCTCGTGTCAGTGACAACCATAGAGCAAGCTAGAGTCTGTCAGCCCCACTGAGAATCTTATCTTACCGCTATTACAATTTTACTGGGTAATCTACTAATGTAGTTACATGAAGCACGAAAAATTGTATTTTCTTTCTGCAAAGATCAGTTCAGCGTGCTTTGAAAGGGATGCACTTCCGATATATTGCAATAAAAGGAGAGTCGGTGGACACCCGATGCAGTGGTCTAGTACTGCATTTGGTGTGACGTCACGTGTGCTGGGCTGCTGTTGAAATTGCTCGTCAATATTTTACAAAGTTTTAGTCTTCAGTTACTTACTTTAAAGTTTATTTGTGTCAACATATGCTGTAAAAGTAACATATTAGTGGACTGCCATTAATCTCAGTCTCTCTTCCTGTGTTATTGACTTGAGTGGTCTGTTATTCGTGAGTGTGCTTACGTCGTTCGTCCCAGCCTCACGCCTCAGTAGTGTGTCTGCATTTTGCGACGTACAGTTGCAGCTGTAGCGGGTATAAAGCTAAGTACAGACAAAGTAATTTGTGCACTCTCATACAGATATTAAATTTAACAGTTTTCAGCTGTGTTTTGTGCTGTTTGTGGGGAAATAACGGTTTAATAAACTTTGGTAAACGCTCGTTCTCTGTGTTTTTTAGAGTTTCCTGTGCGTTGAAGTCGTTTAGTAAATTTCGTGCCTTAGTTATCAGCTGACATTTCTTATTGTTTCTAGTGAAATACACTTCTGGAAATGGAAAAAAGAACACATTGACACCGGTGTGTCAGACCCACCATACTTGCTCTGGACACTGCGAGAGGGCTGTACAAGCAATGATCACACGCACGGCACAGCGGACACACCAGGAACCGCGGTGTTGGCCGTCGAATGGCGCTAGCTGCGCAGCATTTGTGCACCGCCGCCGTCAGTGTCAGCCAGTTTGCCGTGGCATACGTAGCTCCATCGCAGTCTTTAACACTGGTAGCATGCCGCGACAGCGTGGACGTGAACCGTATGTGCAGTTGACGGACTTTGAGCGAGGGCGTATAGTATGCATGCGGGAGGCCGGGTGGACGTACCGCCGAATTGCTCAGCACGTGGGGCGTGAGGTCTCCACAGTACATCGATGTTGTCGCCAGTGGTCGGCGGAAGGTGCACGTGCCCGCCGACCTGGGATCGGACCGCAGCGACGCACGGATGCACGCCAAGACCGTAGGATCCTACGCAGTGCCGTAGGGAACCGCACCGCCACTTCCCAGCAAATTAGGGACACTGTTGCTCCTGGGGTATCGGCGAGGACCATTCGCAACCGTCTCCATGAAGCTGGGCTACGGTCCCGCACACCGTTAGGCCGTCTTCCGCTCACGCCCCAACATCGTGCAGCCCGCCTCCAGTGGTGTCGCGACAGGCGTGAATGGAGGGACGAATGGCGACGTGTCGTCTTCAGCGATGAGAGTCGCTTCTGCCTTGGTGCCAATGATGGTCGTATGCGTGTTTGGCGCCGTGCAGGTGAGCGCCACAATCAGGACTGCATACGACCGAGGCACACAGGGCCAACACCCGGCACCATGGTGTGGGGAGCGATCTCCTACACTGGCCGTACACCACTGGTGATCGTCGAGGCGACACTGAATAGGGCACGGTACATCCAAACCGCCATCGAACCCATCGTTCTACCATTCCTAGACCGGCAAGGGAACTTGCTGTTCCAACAGGACAATGCACGTCCGCATGTATCCCGTGCCACCCAACGTGCTCTAGAAGGTGTAAGTCAACTACCCTGGCCAGCAAGATCTCCGGATCTGTCCCCCATTGAGCATGTTTGGGACTGGATGAAGCGTCGTCTCACGCGGTCTGCACATCCAGCACGAACGCTGGTCCAACTGAGGCGCCAGGTGGAAATGGCATGGCAAGCCGTTCCACAGGACTACATCCAGCATCTCTACGATCGTCTCCATGGGAGAATAGCAGCCTGCATTGCTGCGAAAGGTGGATACACACTGTACTAGTGCCGACATTGTGCATGCTCTGTTGCCTGTGTCTATGTGCCTGTGGTTCTGTCAGTGTGATCATGTGATGTATCTGACCCCAGGAATATATCAATAAAGTTTCCCCTTCCTGCGACAATGAATTCACGGTGTTCTTATTTCAATTTCCAAGAGTGTAGTTCAGTAAAATTTCAGTGTTCAGTTTCGTTGAGTGTTCCAGTGACCACTTAAATTTTTGGTTTTAGCTAGTAATTTTGTGAAGTTTTGTTGGTACTGATATTAGCTGCGGTGTAGTAATATTAATACAAGTAGTTGCTTTCTCAGTACACAGAGAATTTCGGGACCTGTATTGTTAGTTATATAAATAGTTCTACTGATGTAACTGAACTTAATGTAGACACACAGTTTTTTTCAGTAACTGTAAAATCTGTGTTTGTGAGTAGTGGATTACTGTGTGGGATTTGTTCAAAGTATTTTCATTGGAGAGAATGCAGTGGGGAAGCCAGTGGGCATTCTAGTGAGATCCTCTCCTGGGCATGTAGAATCTGTAGTAGAAATAAATTGATAGAGGAGCAGGAGCGTAAGGTATGTGCCCTTCATGTGCAGTTACAACGCGCAAAGGAGGAAATAGATAGGTTGAGGAGACTGAAGGGTGGTGGGGAATGGGATCTCTGAGTTGGCAAGAGGGCAGCTAGGAGGAGGAGGTATTCAGACAGTTACACTTCGCGGATATGCAATTCATTTGATCAACTGTCAGAGTCGAGTGGAGAGCAGCCTCTTCTAGGAGTAGATGTAGGGAACATGTAGCAGTCCTCAGTAGTTAGGAGGCCTACGTTAGTTGCAAAGTCTAACAGAAAGAAGAAGGTTCAGGTGCTAGGAAGTACGCACGGTAGAGGTGTGGGCCAACAATTCCAGGAAGTGTTGGACAGTAAGTAGCAGGTTACCAGCATTGTGAACCCTAGTGCAGGGTTGGCTCAGGTGACTGACAGCATAGGGGTGTTATGTAAGAATTTTACAAAGGAGGATCAAGTAGTGATAGTGGGTGGACCAGGGAACAGTCTAGATGGGGACGGGGAATATGATGTAGGTGGTGACGTAAAGACAGCTACTCAAACTGGTGGCACTAATGTGCATTTCGTACAACTGTTTCAGAGTCATGATTGGCCTCATCTTAATGCGGCCGTTAGGCGCATTAAGATGGGGCTGGAAAGGCTGGCGTTATTTCTTTTGACAAGTTGTTTCAAATGTTGTCGGCGTACTGCCTCTGAGAGGTCGGTTGTCTCATCGGGCGACGTTTAACTGGGTCTCCGAGCGCTTCTGGGCCCTTTCAGTTACCATCTTGTGGAACTTGGGTCGGTCCTTTCTTGGTTCCGGGGTGTTGTTAAGCCAGTGGGCGTGTTTCCTCTGTATGGTTGGGTCTGTGCCAGTATCTCCGCCGCCGTGTGTCTGGAAGTGAGCGGGAGATGCACGAGCAGTGCAATCGCAACGAAGAACCAGTCGCGGACGGACCAGCAGGAGTCGGTCGGTTGCTGCGGACCAGGCAAGATGTGTCCGTGCGGTGCACCCGGCCGTTAGTGTTCCGGTTACCTGCCCCGAACACTAACGTAATTTCAGGCAGCGTTCTTCCTCACCTGTTGTTGCTGTCCAACATGGTGTGTAATTTTGACAGCTATTACATACTGCATCGTGGATTATCACTTTTGTAACATTGCGAGTTTGAGTTGTCATGTACTGACTGACGGGAAGCAAGTCGTTGTGTCAGTAGGTCCGTGGCCGTCCCCTGGTTGGGTTCCGACGGATCAAATGTAGTTGGGCTCATCACCTGTCTCGCCTAAGTGAACGAGGGCAAACCGACCTCCTTGAAGCCTTCTGAGGGCCACCGGTGTTTAATTAGCTGTTGTCAGCTATTTTAAATCGTACGCTTTGTAACATCCACGAGATAAAGTTTAGCTACAGTGCGACGAGAGGAAATTATGCCTCTAACAGTTATAAACATTATCTGTTCGATATATGAAAAAACAGTGAAAACGATGATAAATATTAATTATTTATATAATATTTTATCATGTAATTGGACATATCGATGTGTATCATACAAAGACAATTATAATTGTAAATTCCTTTTATGATCTGCGTTTGTCTTCCTTTTTTTACCTTTTGTTGGATGGCTTTTGTAGGTTGTGAACGCACATCAAACTGAGGTCTGTTAAGAAATTGTAATTAGTTGATAATTAATACTTGAGAATAGAGTTCATTATTATAATAAATATGAGTGAATAATCATTTGTAACTTTAATTCCTCTCTCAGTAAGTATTATCTGTGTTAATTATTTCTTCGCGCTGCAAGGAGCGCAACCACTGATGATAGCGATTTGTATCGCGTTTTTGTCTGTGTTTACCTTAGAAAAAAGTCAAATGTTTGCTTGATGAAGTCTAAATAGTGCACAATACGAAAGTAGAGTTTAATAAGCATTTCAAATACTTATCTTATTTGCTCAACAATAGAAAGTCTCTATAAATTGTCTGCCGCCATCCTAACAATTATCTCAGCGGCAAATTCAAATTACGCAACTCTGCAGACATAAATGCCGAACGTAATACAAATGTGTAAAAATAAATGTGCACCGGTGGTCCCGAACTCATTTTGTTGAAAATTATTCGAGTCAGATTCGTTCTTTAAAAACAGTGCTCATAGCATGATCCTTATAGCAAACATTTCTAGCTGATGTATGGAGCCGAAATTAATTACTCACGAGTTGCGAAGAATATTGTTTCAGGTAAGATACGTCAGTGTTGTGAGCGGCTGATATTCGGTGGTTTTAGTGATCATTTTGCTGAAGATAACTATTTCCATCATAATCAATAGTTAACTTGGAGTTCCTTAGCAACTTGACCAATTCAAAATTATCATTTTCATTTACAAATTAGTTAAATACCAAACCACTGAATAACAAAGCGAACTCCACAGCTTATGGTTACTGTTTGTTTCTTAAAGTTTTGCAAAATTAATTTTTAGGTTTACCTTTCAAGCTTAAACACTGCGGCTTTCTGCCTTTAAAGATTATGGCAATGTATTTTGAAATTTTGAAGTTTGATTGTGGCCCTCAGCCATTTGTGTTGCACCTAAATTTTGGAAATTAATTGTGACCCATAGCCATTTGCATTGCACTTTGTGTATGTTGTTTTTTGAATTATTTTATTGCTTATCTTAATTGGATTTTTATCTTGTTAAGATTTATTGTTGGAAGCCTTCAGCCGTGAAAGAGTTACTAAATTACTATTAGTGACAATTAGAAGCAGAAACTGACTTCAACCCTTGGATCTTTCCACAGTCCTATTACCTGTTCTGCCCAGCGGTTTAGCTGGCGTTGCTGTGTTATTTTTTTCTGGTCGTCTTCTCTCGGTCCGATGGCTTCAAGATTTTACTGGTTTGTACGCGGAATCGTACGCGATCTTATGGGCAATGGAGTATATGGGACGTGGTTCGAGACCTAAATTCTTCCTCTGCTCCGTTTACCTCAGTAGCCTACACTCCCTACAATGCTTATACCCAGCGTATGAGCTAGTAGATAATATCCAGTACGTTGTCTTCCGACTAGAAAGGTTGCGAAAGGAGATGTCTTTGTGTTGGGTACCAGGGGATATGGGTCTTGCAAGGAACGGGCGAATATAGCAGCCTAGGAAGCGTGTCGTTATACTCAGAATCGAGTGTGCCACCCCTTACATGCTCTTACCTCGCTGTCGAGGAACAGAGTTACGTACCAATGACGAGAACAGTGGGTGGCAATTGCAGACAACAAGCTATGTCTAGAAAAATGCACAACGCTGCCTTGACGCATCTCCTTCCAGCCACGAAGGTCCTCCTTATTCGTCTTCACCTAGAACACGGCCCTATTACGCACAGTTTCTTGCTCCGGCAAGAGGACCCTCGAATGGGTGGTGCTTGTGACGTACAGGTCACTGAGCGCCACATTCTATCAGATTGCGTTATATTTCCTGATCAGAGGGCAGCAGCTGATTTGGCTACAGACCGACACTGTGATTTTAGTGATGTTCGAACTAATCTGGCGAGAGTTTTGTAGTTTCGTTGTACGACTGACACCTTCCATAAAATTTTAGGGAGATGTAACGAAGCAAATGGCTCATCTACTTTTTTTGTAAGTGGTCGGGCAGTCAGACTTTCTTGTACCGTTCTTTCAGCTCCTGTGTCTTTTTATTTCTGTTTGAATCCCAGGTGTAGCACCTTCCGCCTTTTCTCCGTTGTCTTAATGCGTGTAAGATAGCTTGGGTCGGTTATCGGTCATAAGTTAGGTGGGAATGAGTGAGTAAGTGTCCTTTTGTCGGTTTGCTGTTCACTGTGTAATAACAATTCCATCAATTTTATCAATATTCGTTTCTTTTAAAAAGTTTGCAGGCGCTGATAACCTCGACGTTGAGCACCCATAAACTCCACACGCACACACACACACACACACACACACACTCACACACACACACACACACACACACACACACACACACACACACACACAGTGATAAAACAAGTGACTTTCGTCGTATTAAGGATTATGCATCTTCCCTGAACCATACTTTCTCTGTCGCACATATGAAAGTGTCACGCCGAGTACGGAGCTAAGCACAACACGAATTAAACTTGCATCTTTTGATTCCAGAGTTGTTTTCCCTTTGACATTGTATACACTTTTTCCGTCCTTTCGTAGAACTTTGCTGGGTTTCACTTGTCTGAGACACCCGACGTTATCTAATGTCCCGTGAAAATAAAGCGTTTGCACCTGGACCAATTAATGACACAGAAATAGAATCTCGGTAGTTCATGCAATCGTCTCGATACCAACAATTCCTTAATGGATACTTATGAGTGGTTACTTTTATGCATTTCACTAATTTAGAGCAGGCATTTCACCAAACGAATCTAGTGATTATCAATTACGTTTTTGCTTTTGCTTAAGACCTACACTGGGCTTGTCCGTCGTCTTTTGGTGTACTGCTGCAAGGTGTGAGATCCTTATGGAGTAGGATTAATGTTCAAAGAAGGGCAGCACGTTTTTTTTCGTCGAGAAATAGGGAAGAGAGTGAAATGGACATTTGCAGGAATTGGGGTGGAAATCATTAAAACAAAGGTCTTTCTCATTGCGGCGGAAACGTTTCACGGAATTTCAATCACCAACTTTCTCCTCCGAATGTGAAAATATTTTGTTGCCGCCGACACAGATAGGGAGAAACGACTGCCAAAATAAAATAAGGGAAACCAGGGCTCACACGGAAATATATAGTAGTTCTCCTTTTCCGTGTGCTGTTGGAGAGTGCAACAATAGAGAACTATTGTGAAGGTAGTTCTATGAATCCCCTGTCAGGCACTTAAGTCTCATTTACAGAGTAGCCATGTAGATGAAGATGCAGATGCAGACACAATTTTTCTGCACGTAACTTAATTCCAACATATTCCAAAACCGAACGCGAGTGCAGCAGCAGGCCAAAACTTGAACGATCGATGTGCCCGTGAGCGACTGAGTGTACCAACGCATTTGCGATGCTACAGCAGCATCGGAAACAACCATTTGGTGTTGGTTTGTTTTCACGATTCGACTTACTTGTTTGCTTTTGTGTTATTGTTTAAAACATTTTAAGTGGAAGAATTATTGAATCAGCAGACTGAATAGTTCCTACGAAAAGAAAAACTTGGGAGTATTTTGATAAAATGCATAATAACGAAATGAGTTACTAAATATGTTTTAATAATTTGAAATCTTTGGTAGTTATTTATAACATCTAAATTCATTTAAGAAACTACAACAGCAAGATAAAATTATTTACTTATCAAGATAATCATAAAGTGAACAGAGCCTTACATTAACGTAAGTACATGATGGCGTGGGTAGACGAATGTAGTAGCTAAGGAAAAGTAGTTCGTAGGTAGTCGTGTTTCAGAAATTACGTTATCAAAAAGCTGTCATAGGAACCATATCGTAGCAGTGCAGTTTACCACGATAAGCTTGATTAGCCAGAAGAGTGGTATAGGTTAATGCTTAAAGCAAGATGAATTAGTAATCACACGTCATAGATTATCACATCAACATGACAAGCCACAGAATTTCAATACCGCTTCTTCTGAATTGCTGAACATATATAGTACCAAACAGGTATGCTTGCACACGAGACAGTGTGTCCAGATTGACATCAATTTTATAACTGGTCATTTGTTTAGTGTAAACATTTCAAAGACTATTCAACCACAAATGTTTACTGTGAAGAATAAATCAAAGTAGAGACATAAATAATCGCGCTTGATGCGTTTAGTGTTAAAGTTATTACAACGTGTAACGTAAGACATTGACCTTAGACCTACGAACAGAAAGAAGTTTTAAAATTAATTTCGTTTTCAGTTTGTAAGAGTATAAGTTAAAGGAAAGTAGTAACGTTTGAGAACCAAAAGCGTAAACCTGCGAAATGTAAAAATAATATAGAACAGCCTGCAGGTCTAGATAATAAATAAGAATAGTGTCATCAGTAGTATTAAATGAAAGGCAAGCAATTACACGTAAAAATATAAGAAGTAGAGCCAAAACCAAAACGTAAACACCGTCTATGGGCCCCAGCGACCCCACTAGTGCCGAACGACCGCCGTGACGTCCTCTGTCAATGGCGTCAATGGATGCAGTATGGAGCTGCGCGAGGTTAGCAAACTGCACTCCCATCCGCTGTCAGTTTTCGTGACCGGGAGCCGCTAGTACTCTGTCAAGTCGCTCCTTGGCTTCACGGGGATCGGTGCAGACTATTCTAGTCCTGTCTCCAAGGCAATATCCCTGGAATTCGAACCCGGATCCTCTGCATTGCAGTTAGCCGCACTGACCTCGCAGCTGCTGAGCCGCACGAGACCAGTACTTTTTCAAATCCTTATTATCAGTTTGAAACACTCACACTGCTACCATGAGATTTACTGTTGTTGTTATTCCATCTCTATATCTTCAGGTGAATTTTTTTTCCCAACGTTAAAAAGGGACTCGATAGAGAGTATCTTATAAAAAATATTACTTGATACCTCAGGGAATCGATATATTTCTTTCGATATTTCTTCCATAAATAAGATACTTGTGTTACGATACTACACTACTGGCCATTAAAATTGCTGCACCAAGAAGATGACGTGCTACAGACGCGAAATTTAACCGACAGGAAGAAGACTCTGTGATATGCAAATGATTAGCTTTTCAGAGCATTCACACAAGGTTGGCGCCGGTGGCGACACCTACAACATGCTGAAATGAGGAAAGCTTCCAACCGATTTCTCATACACAAACAGCAGTTGACCGGTGTTGCCTGGTCAAACGTTGTTGTGATGACTCGTGTAAAGAGGAGAAACGCGTACCATCACGTTTCCGACTATGATAAAGGCCCGATTGTAGCCTATCGCGATGGCGGTTTATTGTATCGCGATATTCCTGCTCACGTTAGTCGAGATACAATGACTGTTAGCATAATATGGAATCGGTGGGTTCAGGAGGGTAATACGGAAAGCCATGCTGGATCCCAACGGCCTCGTGTCACTAGCAGTTGAGATGACAGTCATCTTATCCGCATGGCTGCAACGGATCGTGCAGTCACGTCTTGGTCCCTGAGTCAACAAATAGGGACGTTTGCAATACAACAACCATCTGCACGAACAGTTCGACGACGTTTGCAGCACCATAGACTATCAGCTCGGAGACGATGGCTACGGTTACCCTTGACGCTGCATCACAGACAGGAGGGCCTGCAATGGTATTCTCAACGACGAACCTGGGTGCACGTATGGCTAAACGTCTGTTTACAGCTTTATGATGGTCGCATACGTGTTTGGCGACATCGCCGTGAACGCACATTGGAAGCGTGTATTCGTCATCGCCATACTCGCGTATCACCCGGCGTGATGGTATGGGGTGCCATTGGTTACACCTCCCGGTCACCTATTGTTCGCGTTGGCGGTACTTCGATCAGTGGACGTTACATTTCACATTTGTTACGACCCGTGGCTCTACCCTTCATTCGATCCCTGCGAAACCTTACATTTCAGCAGGATAATGCACGACCGCATGTTGCAAGTCCTGTACGGGTCTTTCTGGATGCAGAAAATGTTCGACTGCTGCCCTGGCCAGCACATTCTCGCGATCACTCACCAACTGAAACCGTCTGATCAGTGGTGGCCGAGCAGCTGGCTCGTCACAATACGCCAGTCACTAGTCTTGATGAACTGTGGTATCCTGCTGAAGCTCCGTGGGCAGCTGTACCTGTACACGCCATCCAAACTCTGTTTGACAATGCCCAGGCGTATCAAGGCCGTTACTACGGCCAGAGGTGGTTGTTCTGGGTACTGATTTCTCAGGATCTATGCACCCAAATTGTGTGAAATTGTACACATGTCAGTTATAGTATAATATATTTGTGCAATGAATACCAGTTTATCATCTGAATTTCTTCTTGGTGTAGCAATTTTAATGGCCAGTAGTGTACTCGTGAGTGCTGTACCGAGATTTTCATTCGACACAGTCAACACACTGCAACAAGCCGAGTGTTAGCATTTGCGCCGTCTCGTTCGCTCAGAATCCCGCTGTTTCAACAGTCCAGTGTTCCGAGAGGTACTTCATATTCGGAGACAGTGTCTTAGCGGTCCATTCGCCAGGAACAGTGGTCGAAAACAAGTACCGCTCAATGTACTAATAGACAATTGGTAGCGCTCGCAAACAGTTTGCGATGCGCAGCGGCGTGTGTGGTGTGTGGTAGTGTTGGCGCGCATCTGGACTGGCTGCCCGCCGCCGGTCGTGATTAGTCCGGCTGCACAGCTATGCACTACGTGCAATTACGCGCGCAGCCAATCAGCACGCCTTTTAATTGGCCCATAATGTCTCATTAGCAAAGAGAATGGCAAATGTTGGGAGTCGTCATTACGTTGGCTGCCTCTAATTAGACGGCGCTCGGGCTGCCACTCCAGTTTCGACTCCCGGTACCCTTCTGACAGCCGGGGTGCCATTGCCCTTCCCCCACCCCTCCTCCCATACTTCCACCCTCACTCTTACTCCTGCCCCCCCCCTCCCCCTTCAACGCCGGCGCCATGTCATTGTCTGCAGCACGGCCTCTGCGCGGCTCCGACGTTTAATTAACTTCCATCAGCGGGCGGCGCAGCTGCGGAATCTGCGTTTATTTCGTTTCGCACTCATCAGAACTTATTTACACAGATTTCGCAGCGGCGCAGCGCTTGTGGGCGATGACGCAGACGCAGACGCGCTGCCAGATGCGAGTGATTTCCCGGCAGACCGTCGCAATTCATGTCGCTTCCCTTTTGTTTCTGCGGCCCTTGCTGCAGAGCTTACGGTTTACGGCCCAACCGGGGATGATACGCTTTTATCACGACGTATGACTGAGCTATTCACATCTTTCAAAGACTTTAAATTCTGGGAACACTATCAGAATACTTTCACGTGTCCCGCGAGTAGAAGATGAAGACTACGCGCCCACAGACGACAAAGGCGTAAACTATCATGACAGCACAAGCAGTAACTGTTAGCTCGAAAATTTCCCTCTGCAACGTATGAAACTACTTGGATTTCTTCCTTCTCTGCATATTCATCCTTCGAAACCGAAATACCTTCCGAATGACGAATGACTGGGCAATGACTGTGGTTGTATAAGGCTGCGTTTTGACTGTCCGTGGAACATAGCACCTCGAAGAGCACCTTGTCTTCATTCTAGAAATGCTTGCAATGCAATGGTTTCTTCATATGAGAAAATAGGAAGAACTGCCAGGGAGCCATGTCAGGAGATTACAGCGTGTGAAGCGAAATTTCATTCCTCCAAGAAGCAGAATGTGTCAGCGTGGCATGTGCAGAATAAGGTAGGGCGTTGTGGTGGTGGAAAACACATCCACGATGAGGTTACCGGGACACTTAGTTGGACATCCTTCCTTAACCTCGTCAGGATATTTCGTTGGTATTCTCCTGTGTCAGTTTAACCCTTACGAGCATAATCTGGTAACACCACACCGTGGCAGTCCCGTGAAATACAGTGTCATCGCCGGCCGAAGTGGCCGAGCGGTTCTAGCCGCTTCAGTCTGGAACCGCGCGACCGCTACGGTAGCAGGTTCGAATCCTGCCTCGGGCATGGATGTGTGTGATGTCCTTAGGATAGTTAGGTTTAAGTAGTTCTAAGTTCTGGGGGACTGATGCCCTTAGATGTTAAGTCCCTTAGTGCTCAGAGCCATTTGAACCATTTGAACACAGTGTCACCATGACCGACGGTGGTTGGTTCCCGACCTTTTTCAGGCATAATACACATGTCTCCACTGCTTGATTTGCTCTTTTGTTTCGGGGTCATAGCTATAAACTCATCAGTCGCCCATGATCATTCGGGAGCTAAAGGACACACCTGGATAAAACAGCTGCAACTTATCATCTACACTTTGAGTACGGCAAGACCTCTGTATGGGTGTGAGAGATTAGCAGAACCCAGAGGGGAGCGAAATTTGTCATGCTCGAAACGTGCCAGATGTTGAAAACTGACCCGTAACTTACTCCAACATTTTCTACTGTCGCGTCGACTGTGATGCGTCAGTTTTAGAGCACAAGGACCTACATTTCTCTGGCGATTCCTGTAGCTTCACAGAGATGGTCTCCCACTTGGGGCTTCATCATTCAGACTTACTGTCCGCACGGAAAACGTCTCCGTCACATGTGTACTTTGCCTTATGGTGGTTTATTGTTGCCGTAGATTTCAACAGACTCAGCAGAAGTTGTTGTACTGTTGTTCCATTTCAAGCGAGGAAATATTGTTAAGGTATGATACTGCACGTTATTAGTGGATGCGTCATTTTGTTCTACCTTCTGTAGAGGAATGTGGTACCGTGGCACTGTGATTTCAAATTGTAACACGACTGCTGTCATGTACTAGTAAATAAACAAAAAAGTTGCGTTATTTCTTTTATTTAACGTCACATGCTGCTCAGTGGTCCTTGAATATCCAGTGGCACGTCGGACCCCACTTGCATGCTGCGAGAGTAGGATAGGCCAGTGTTCGATAACTTACTAATGTTGTATTCCTCCGACATATCGGACAGGGGCCAACTCAACGCACCACCATGGCCCTGTACCGAACTGCGACGTATCGTAACAGGAAATACCCATAGAGTATAAATATCTATGGAGTGCATAGCCTACTGCGCATGTCCTCAAAATCAAACCGGGCTAGTGAAGTGGTATTGGGACGCCGCTGCTTGTCTGAAATTTGTGGTAACAGCGAAATTTTAATATTACACTTCGTCACCTGTTTTTACATACGTTTCTACACGTTTTAGTGGTAATAACAGCCATAGTACAGTATTTTTGTTGCTACGGATGTAAACAGAAGTACGTGAAAGGAGTACCAGTTACTTTTCATAGGTACGTACAACAAATCTATAATAGCGAATATGATATTGATGTGAGGCACTTTATATGTTTAAAAATATCGAGACCCGGTATTATAATGTTTTATACTGTAGAGAAAATTTCAGTGATTTTTTTTTTTTTTTTTTTTTTGCCCGTGTGTTTACGAGAGAAATGCTAGATAAATTTGCAAGTGCGTTGAAGCTGCCAGTCAATGTTTACGTATTCGTGCTATGTTCATCTGCAGATAAAATTTATGTAAGGCAGTGTGACTAATTTCCTCCAGTTTAATCAGGTCCTCAAACCCTTGTGACTGTCTAAGTACTTTTGCATGAGACAGTTTCCTACATTATGTAACTAAAGATAATGGACAAGCAGATGGTGTAAGCTGCTTATTTACTTATACAATTTCATTCCTACAAATGCGCTACACGGACTAACACCCGCCGTCCCAATTCCACATGACTTGAGCAGCAATAGATGTTACGGACAGATTTCTCGTTCTGCGCATCCGATTGCTCTCTCCGTAGCTATTTATACTATGGCAGTACCCTGCGAGCCGGAGCTCACGGATCGTGCGTATATAGGACAGATGTGAGCTCTAAACATTATGCTGCTCGTACAGTGTTTATTGCCTACACACCCAACTACCTTTTGGAGAATAGACTTGCAAGAGAACGATGAATATTGTTATCACACAAGAAAAAAATTAAATGATCCTGATATACGGTGTATGCAGGAGAAATGTTGAGGCTGCCGTTTGCCTTGTATGCCGAGCGTTTTTCAGAGAAAGCTCGATTCGATTAGTTCTTTTACAAGGTCATCAACGCCTTTAGGTCTGATGGTAGCGTATAGACCGGAAAAAGGTAACAAACAAACGTGTTACAGAAGGAACTATGAAATAACTGTGTTAGTGGCAGTACGTCACAGCATAGGGATAAGAGCCCGGCAACTACACCGCGATTTCGGTATATCCGTAGGTAGTATTGTCACTATACTGCATCGTCGTCCATACAGGCGTCACTGGCGCCAATTTCCATACCCGGGTAGTGTTTGGTGAATGGGAACGTCAAAAATGCAAACGACCCCCACTTTCATTGCAGGGGTACTGTTTATCGATGAGTCTTCATTCACAAATCATGGTAGGGTTAACCGGCATAACATGCATTACTAGAGTGTAAACAATCCGCACTGGTTATAGCAATCTGACCATCAATGTCCTTGGACGGTTAACGTATGATTTGGCACCATGAGGAACAAACTTATTGTAGTGTCGGTAGCTGGACCGACACCGTGATGTGGATTGCTGAAAAGGAATGCTAAACTAACGCTGTAGCCGATAGTGCAAGAACGGCAATAAGCATACGGGCGTGAAGTCTGGAACATAAAAACTTATGAATGAATAAGAAGAAAAGTATGTAGATGCTTTTTACTTAACTTTTAATAATTCCTTGGAATACATCTCTCTTGAATACTCGTAAGCTATAGGCACTGATACAAATGGCTCCTTGCTAGTTCGTAGCCATTAACTTAGCTGATGGCTATTATGTCTCTCGGCTAATGAGAGAGAAAGGCTTCGTACAACTGGGCGATAGCTAGGTTCGCGTACAACTGGGCGGTAGCTTGGTTCTCGTACAACTGGGGACGAGTCCACTCTCGTATCACGAGACCTGCCTTGGTGGTGGCGCTAGGTCTGCGATCACAGTGGCGACACGCGGGTCCGACATGTACTACATGGACCGCGGCCGATTTAAACTACCACCTAGCAAGTGTGGTGTCTGGCGGTGACACCACATTCCTCCCCCGCAAATCGGCGAACGGTCGTGTAATAAGGCTTCCGCCCGCCGTGGGGAGGACCACATGTTGACGTATGCGATGAGGTGGGGAGCCTAACAACAGGCGAGGCTGTGCCACCCGCACCCGGCCATCCGGTCCGAGGGGAGCTAGGAAACGCCTGCAAAACTAGTCCAGGGTGCACGTCAACATGCGGTGTATGCGCCCGTAAAGAGACAGGAGGTACTGAAGGGTCGACGTCCATGGCGTCGGGGTAGCCGACGCGCGATGACGTCATGTGGTCCGGAGCGGGCGGGCGTTCCATGGCGGAGGACAGCTGGTCACGGGAAGCGATCGGCGGCGCGTGACCCTGGGAGGCGCTTGGCGGCTGCAACGAAGCGTCTAATGCGGTCGGCGGCGGCGGCGGCTGCTGCTGCTGCTGCTGCTGCGGCGGCGGCGGCGCGTCGCCATGGGGCAAAATGGAAGGCATCGTCGGTAACACCTGGGGATGAGGCGAGCCAGTAGATGGGTCCCCAGGGCGCTGACCGGACGGCACCGTCGCTGAAAGCAGACGGGGAGCGGCAGAACCCGAGCGACGACAGAGGCGCAGCTGATTGAGATGCCGACGCACCTCACCAGAGGCCCCCAAAACCAAATACATCGCGCGGCCGAGGCAGCGAAGAATGCGCCCTGCGAGCCAACGCCGTGAACCTCGATAGTTGCGATAAAATACAACGTCGCCTGGAGCAAAAGCAGGAGGCTGCCGCTGCACAGGAACCTGATGCGGCGGATGCAGCAAAGACATCAAGGTGCGATGAGGACGACCGTGGAGCAACTCAGCCGGCGAGCGACCATCTCGGGGCTGAGAGCGATACGAAGACAAAAAGAGCAACAATGCGTCCTCCCGAGAATGCGACTCTTTCAATTTCAACATCTGTGACTTGAAAGTCCGGACCAATCGTTCAGCGGCACCGTTGGACTGAGGCGAAAACGGCGCGGATGTCAGATGTTGAATACCATTGGCCTGGCAGAATGACTGAAATTCTGCGGACATGAATTGTGGGCCATTGTCGGAAACAATAGTCTGCGGAAGACCTTCAATGCAAAAGATAGCAGACAACGCTTGGATGGTGGCGGAGGACGTCGTGGAAGACATCCGGACAACAAAAGGAAAATTACTGAAGGCGTCGACCAGAACCAACCATCGAGCATTCCAGAATGGACCAGCAAAATCAATGTGCAAGCGTTGCCAAGGGGAAGTGGCTTTTGGCCACGCAAAGGCTTTCCGCGGCGGTGCGGATTGTTGTTCGGCACACGCCGGGCACGAAGAACACATATTCGTAATCGCAGCATCGATTCCGAACCAAGTACAGTGCTGACGAGCAAGTTGTTTCGTTCGCACTATACCCCAATGTCCTTGGTGAAGAAGCCGTAAAACAGAGGACTGTAACGAACGTGGGACCACGACTCTGGACTGATCATTATCAGAACGCAACAACAAAACACCACGTCGAACAAAAAGTCTCTCCTTGTGAGCAAAAAATCGGCGAACCAACGGATCCTCGATCCGAGACTTTGACAAAGGCCATTGCGTAGCAACAAAACGTAAAACAGTAGCAAGGACAGGGTCAGCAGCTGTGGCTGTAGCGACACGACGAAAATCAATCGGAAACGATTCGACCACTTCATCGGTTTCCGAATCAATGAACATGCAAGCAAGTTCGGAAGAATCGAATGCTTTATCCTCAGCAACAGGCAAACGGGACAACGCATCGGCGTTTCCGTGCTTAGCAGTGGACCGATACAAGATATCGTAGCGGTACTGCGAGAGGAAAATAGACCAGCGAATGAATTTCTGCGCTGTACGTGGAGGTACAGGCTTGGTCGGATGAAAAAGCGATGTCAAAGGTTTGTGGTCTGTGATGATGGTAAAGTGACGACCATACAAGAAATCATGGAACTTAGTAACACCAAACACGAGAGCCAAAGCTTCTTTCTCTATCTGTGAATAATTTCTTTGCGCAGACGAGAGCAATTTGGACGCAAAGGCAATAGGGCGATCATGCGAGCCAACTTTGTGCGCAAGCACAGCACCGATCCCGAAATCCGATGCATCTACCATCAACAAAAGGGGTTTCTGGGGATCGAAAGGCGTAAGGCAAGTATTAGAAAGCAACGCCGATTTCAACTGGCGAAAGGCGCGTTCGCATTCCGTCGTCCAGACGAACGGAACACCTGTACGGCATAAGCGATGAAGCGGAGCTGAAATGAAAGAGGCAGTGCGCGCATATTTATGATAATAGTTAATTTTACCCAACACACTCTGTAGCTGTTTCACATTTTGAGGGGAAGGCAATTCTTGTATGGCACGGAGGTGCTCTGGACTCGGATGTATGCCTTGGGCATTAATGACATGTCCCAGGTATGGTAAGTCACGAGCAAAAAACACACATTTGTCCTTCCTCAAGCGAAGACCATTTTGCCGCAAGACCTGAAATAATGTTCGTAAATTCGCAAGATGATCTTCTTCTGTCTGTCCGGAGATCACTATATCGTCCAGATAGTTTGCTGCAGTAGGGACCGACGCACAAACAGTTTGTAAATATTGCTGAAACAAGGCAGGGGCGGATGCACACCCGAATGGCAGTCTTTTGAAGCGGTACAATCCAAGACGCGTGTTAACCACCAATACGCGCTGGGATTCGTCGTCCACCGGTATTTGCAAGTACGCATCGGCTAGGTCCAACTTTGAAAAATATTTTCCCGGGCACAGTTTAGCAAAAAGATCTTCCGGGCGGGGCAAAGGAAAAGTAGCAGTCACTAGCTGTGGATTCACTGTGGCCTTGAAGTCCACGCAAAGTCTCAATTTTCCGGAAGGTTTTGGCAAAATTACTAAGGGTGAGGCCCAGAGAGAAGCTTGCACACGTTCAATTACACCCTGTGATTCGAGATCGTGTAACGTTCTTGCGACCTCATCACGCAATGCGTGGGGAACATTGCGCGCCCTGAAAAATTTCGGTTGCGCGTTTACCTTCAGTTCTAAATGTGCTTCATAGTTTTTAGCGCAACCTAAGCCCGGTGCAAAAATGTCTGCAAATTCGTCACACAGCCGAGAAACACTGTCTGTAGGCACAGTCTGATTCACTGATAGGACCTGATTTACAATAGACATGTTAAACAACTTAAATAAATCGAGACCAAACAAGTTCACTGCAGAAGAAGAACGAAGAACGTAAAATGACACAAGTTTTGTTTGTCCCTTGTATGTTGCAAGAAGGCTGCACTGTCCTAACACAGGAATTTTCTGTCCGGAATATGTAGTTAGCTTAACATTTGCGGCACGCAACGGAGGTTTGCCCAGTTGTTTGTACGTGTCATGATTGAGCAATGAAACTGCAGCTCCGGTATCGAGCTGGAATGGTATCACTTTGCCTTCAAAGTCTAAGTCCACAAAAAGTTTATTGTCCTGCTGACGACAAGAGCGACTGTTTTGTGCAATTGGAACAGACACTGGTACAGAATCACTTGCTAATTGACGTGATTTCCGGCGACGTCGACGCACAGTTTTTGTGGGACGATCACAGTCACTGTTAGAGAAAGTGTCACTGGACGAAGTGGAATTAACGACATGAATGTCCATAGGCGAAGGTCCACGAGCCTGAGTGTCCTTGGTTCGATTCCGGCGCGAAGCAAAGGGCCTGGAATGATTGTGATTGTCTGATCTGAGCTTTTTCTGGCAAACACTTTGAACATGTCCTTTCTTATTGCAGAAAAAGCAAATAGCTTGGCGGGACGGGCAATGTTCACGCGAATGTCTAGTAGCACACCGCGGGCATGATTTCACTGCATTTGTGGGCTGGCGCGGCACACCTGGGTTAGCACGCGGCGGCAGCTGTGCGAACGGCCGCGAGGGCAGTTGACCGGGCCGCGTTGCGCGAGCGCGCCCGGCGGGCCGGTTAATGTTACACACAGCTGGCGAAGTTTCAAAAGATTCCTGAGCACAGTCAAGTGTGTCCTGTCTATCCAATATGTCTATCACTTGTTGAAGGGAGGGATTAACCAGTTTCAAAATTTGCTCCCGTATGCGAACATCAGAGACGTTCTGTGCAATTGCATCACGCACCATTGTATCGGAATAAGAAAGACCACAGTCACATTCAAAGGCACAGTCCCTAGTAAGTCCTTGCAATGTTGCTACCCACTCCCTATTAGTTTGACCGGCCGTACGTTTTGTACGAAAAAACGTATACCGTTTTGCAACCACATTAACTGTTTCTTTGAAATAGACATCTAATGCAGACAAAATTTCCTCGTAGGACAGAGTTGCTACGTCTCGTCGGGGAAACAATTTCACTATCACACGGTATGTGGACACACCGACACAAGAAAGCAAAAACGGCTGCCGCTCTTTACCTTGAATTCTGTAGGCAGCGAGGTGGAAGGCAAACTGGCGGGACCACTCTTGCCAGGTCTCTTGGTTCGGGTCGTAGTGCCTAAAAGGCGGTGCAACGGCAGGTTGTGGCTGCGGTAGCGGTGAAGCGGCTGCGGCCGCATCGGTGTGCAGCGCACGTTGACCCTGGACGAGCTGTCCAAGGGCATCCAGTAACGCCTGCGTCTGCTGATTCTGCAAGCGATAAAATTCGGACAGTACATCTGGAGAATGTGGCGAAGCCATGACACAAGTAAATGTAAGCAATCAGAAAAAGTTCACTTTTCCCTCTTCGCCAATAATTGTAGTGTCGGTAGCTGGACCGACACCGTGATGTGGATTGCTGAAAAGGAATGCTAAACTAACGCTGTAGCCGATAGTGCAAGAACGGCAATAAGCATACGGGCGTGAAGTCTGGAACATAAAAACTTATGAATGAATAAGAAGAAAAGTATGTAGATGCTTTTTACTTAACTTTTAATAATTCCTTGGAATACATCTCTCTTGAATACTCGTAAGCTATAGGCACTGATACAAATGGCTCCTTGCTAGTTCGTAGCCATTAACTTAGCTGATGGCTATTATGTCTCTCGGCTAATGAGAGAGAAAGGCTTCGTACAACTGGGCGATAGCTAGGTTCGCGTACAACTGGGCGGTAGCTTGGTTCTCGTACAACTGGGGACGAGTCCACTCTCGTATCACGAGACCTGCCTTGGTGGTGGCGCTAGGTCTGCGATCACAGTGGCGACACGCGGGTCCGACATGTACTACATGGACCGCGGCCGATTTAAACTACCACCTAGCAAGTGTGGTGTCTGGCGGTGACACCACACTTATAGGTCAGTATTTTATCAACGACACGTTCAATGGGCGCAAATATCGAATATATTTGGAACAAGAACTACCGTTACTACTGCAGGACGTTATCCTGGACGTTCGACAGCAAATGTGGTTTCTGCATGACAGCTGCCCAGCCCATTACGCAAATAAGGGGTACCCTCAAGTACCAACGCATCGTGAAGACATTGTCGGCCGCATCAGAAACGCCTGAGCTGACCTTCCCGCAGATATGCCTCTGTCCTTCGTATGGTCGTTTTAAAGGTAGATCACTAAGTACGTTGAAATTGGCTTACTCTAATTGGAAAAGAAGAGCAGTGTTCGCCTGGAACCATGGCCACAATGGCGCATTAAGTAGTCCCCTGTTCGATATGTCGGAAGAATACAAAGTTGCGAATGGGGTTTTGAATTAAAAATTATGAAATAGAGCCCTGTGCTATTCTAGCAGCATGGAGGTGGCGTCCCACGTGACACTGGGGTGCAAATGACAAATTAAGATTGCATGCTCGTTTTTATTCCTCCGATTGCTGCACCACTGTGGCGAAAGACGAAACTGCGTTAGACAAAACTTATTTAGGTTTCTCCTCCCCACCCAAGCACAGGGTGTGGAATTGGGTCGAGTGTGGTGTCATTTGATATCCCCATCAAGGAAAAACAAATTAGTATTATAACTTTTTCGGTACTATGTGTAGC
Organism: Schistocerca piceifrons; assembly: GCF_021461385.2. Taxonomy (NCBI): domain Eukaryota; kingdom Metazoa; phylum Arthropoda; class Insecta; order Orthoptera; family Acrididae; genus Schistocerca; species Schistocerca piceifrons. The sequence goes on from NC_060144.1 coordinate 140,519,962, forward strand.
TTTCGAGATTTTTCAAAATTTTCAACTGAAATGAACTGATTTGTAGATAGTTCATCTATACTTTCTGGTGAATGACTTTACGAGTATCAAAACATGTGACACAACTGGTTGTATCATCTAACTGCATTGACTTAGAAGATGAATTTCTTTTTATATCTTAGTACTTGAAACAAATTTCAATTGAGTACCTCTACACAATTCTGAGAAAAGGGGCTTCAACAGATGGCCGTATCTTTTGACTGAATTGACTGAGAAGCAAAGATTTATTACACCGCCAAAGGACTGTGGGTCTTAGTACTCGACATAAATTCATACTCGATGTTTCTACCCATTCCTGAGAAAAAGGTGTCTAAAGAGACGGACAGGCAGTCGAACAGCGAACGGCACGGAAATGCACTAGAGTGCCAAAGAAACTTGTATATGCTTGCGTGCTCAAACATAGAGATATTTAGACAGGCAGAGTAAGGCGCTGCGGTAGGCAGCGCCTATACAACAAGTGTGTGGCGCAGTTGTTAGATAGGTTACTGCTGCTAAAATGGCAGGTTATCAAGTTCAATGTGAGTTTCAACTTAGTGTCATAGTCGACGCGCGAGCGATGGGACACAGCATCTCCGGGGTAGTGATGAAGTAGGGATTTTCTCGTACGGCCATTTCACGAGTGTACCCTGAATATAAGGAATCCGGCAAAACATCATATCGCAGACATCGCTGCGGCTGGAAAAAGATGGTGCAAGAACGGGACCACAGACGACTGAAGAGAATCGTTCAACATGACAAAAGTGCAATCCTTCCGCAAACTGCCGCAGATTTCAGTGCTGGGACATCAACAAATGTCAGCGTACGGAACATCGATATGGGCCTTCTGAGCTAAAGGCTCACTCGTTTGCCCTTCATGACTGCACGATACAAAGCTTTACGCCTCGCCTGGGCCCGTCAACACCGACATTCGACTGTTGATAACTGGAAACATGTTGCATGGTCGCACGAGTCTCGTTCCAAACTGTATCGAGCAGATGGACGTGTACAGATGTGGAGACAACCTCTTCAATCCATGGACGCTGCATGTCAGCAGGTGACTGTTCAAGCTGGTGGAGGCTCTGTAATGATATGGGGGGGGGGGGGGGGGGGGTGTGCAGTTGGAGTAATAAGGGACCCCTGATACAACTCTGACAGGTGACGCGTACGTAAGCATCCTGTCTGATCACGTACATCCATTCATGTTCATTGTGCATTCTGACGGACTTGGGCAATTCCAGCATGACAATGCGAAACCGCACACTTCCAGAATTGCTACAGAATGGCTCCAGGAACACTCTTCGGAGCTTAAATACGTCCGTTGGACACCAAATTCTCCAAACATGAACATCATTGAGCATAACCGCGATGCGTTGCAACGTGCTGTTCAGAAGTGTTCTCCACCCCTCGTACTCGTACCGATTTATGGACAGTCCTGTAGGAATCAGGACGTCAATTCCCTCCAGCAGTACTTCAGCGGTTAGTCACTCCGTGCCACGTCGTGTTGAGGCACTTCGGCCAGCTCGCGGAGGCTCTACACTATATTAGGCAGGTGTACCAGTTTGTTTGGCTCTTCAGTGTAGTTTTTTGCGTGATATAATTACATAATGATAATCACCTGATTTATTCTTGACCTGTACTGCGCAATCCTTTTTCTGGCCAAGGATCACGATTCTAGGTCAACAGGAAGTACCCTACTGAGTTTGCGAGTACCGAATTATGTGAAATAAATGGTCTAATCTTGTGGTTGTATTGACTTAGAAACCCGAATGTTCCACACCGAAAAGAGATCGTAAATCTTGGTATCTGAAATAAATAAATTTTCCTGAGGAAAGCGGAACTTAACAAGAAAAATATTTTTATATGATGTAATTAGAAAGAAATAATTCTCGAATATTTTCTTTACTTTGACCGAGAAAACTTCCTTCTTGCCAAATTACAGGATTTTATGTCAACAGGAAGTACCCAACAAATTTTGATGAGTGAGCTTGCGAGCATCAAAACATGTGACATGTATGGTCGTATTTTTTTGACTGCATTAGTTAGAAACTCACATTTTTTTCACCACCAAGGATCTGTTGATCTTGGTACCTAACATGAATTTTAACTTAATACCTCTACCCGTTCCTGAGAAATAGGTGTTTTAATGGACGATCAGACAGACGAGCGACAAAGTGATTCTACAAGTGTTCCCTTTCTGCTAATTGACGTACGGAATCCCAAAAGTAAGGTGCAGTCTATTTTGTTCTTTCGACAGAGAAAAAAATCATTTACCATGGTTACTGGCGTTGTTTCAATAAGCGTGGCAGTTGGTGCACCTCTTTTGGTGGCTTAGCGCAGTCTATCAACTAATTTCGTGCTCCTGTTAATTGGCATATCATGGTATCCAACGAACACAGTCGTTGTCTTTCTGTCATACCGACGCATAAAGTAATTCACATACTTCGTAATTTCGGAAGTAAATAGTTGGTTTGCTTCTCGTGCCAATCTATGCAACAAAGACCCTCCAGGCACAAATATGTATGTCTTTTCGAACTCACGTAGGTCTTTAAGAGAAACTTAATGGTATAGCTAAGTTTTGTTGCATAAGCAATAAAGAATTTAATACTCAACCTACTTGGTAAACTTGGCTTCTTCGATTAAACCCTTAGTTAGGAAAAATCTGGGAAAATCCGCTTCTACTGATTTCCCTTTGATTGTAAATTTCCCAATGCTGTTTCAAGTCGCGTCCGAAATCCTGCAACAGGCAGGCCCGCTAGTGTAACTAATACCTACTTCCACAACAGGATATCCAGCTAGTTAACATGGACTGACGGAGTGTAAAGAGCGTGTTCATTCCTTTATTTAAAAATAAAGGTGAAAAGAAATAATAAAACAGAACTACATAACCTTGTGAAATACAGAGGGAACAGATACAATGTCCACAAACTGTGAAATTCAGATTGCATCAGTTACGTTTTTCTTATTAATGACTAACTAAGTGCCTGGCGTTGTCTGGGTACGAATTTATTGCGGTCTTCTATTAGTATATCTCCTGCTTTGCTCTCTCTCTGACATCTCCTCCTCCCCCCTCTCTGTCCGTCTCCGCCACCCCCCACTCCCTGTCAGTCTAACTTGCCCTTCTCTTGCCACAAACTCTGTCCATCTACTCCCCCCTCTCTCCTTGTCCTTCTCAGCGTCCAGCTCCTCTTCTACCTACCTACATCCCGCTTTCCCCTCTCTGTCTGTGGATCACCTCCTCCCGCAACGTACCGTCAGGAAATCATTCCTTTCCCAATACGAACTAGTTGGTTCTTACGTCACAGAATTCTTTGCAGATAGTGAACAACATGTGTACCAAACTTAGTAGAAATCGATTATAGGTTTAGAAGGAGCTTAAAACGGCATGCCTAATGTGGCAGCCTTACCGAATGAACAGCAAAAATGTAGTCAGCGATAAACTTTCCTCCTTTCATCATTTTGTATTGAATGTGAGCGAGAAAAACTTTTGTAAAGGTTTGAAATTATGTGTAAAGGTTGTTGTAAGCCACTGGAGAGTGCTCTCATTCTTAATAATGGAGTTGTGTAGTGTGACTATCTGCGCTACGTTTTCACTCCCGCTCTCACCACTTTGAAAGATAGGTGGTTCGTATCCTCACTGCGCTTCAAAGCAGGCAGTCAGTGATAATGGTATTAAGTTTGATTGAAATCCGTGCAGCAGTTTAGAGGAAATGTGGATAATGTATACATACATACGTACATGCATATATATTTACATTCATTTTTATAATATGTATGGGTTTAAAACAAAATTCGAAAGATACTTTTATGGGACTCTGCTCTTTCACTAAAAAAAAAAAAAAAAAAAAAAAAGAACAACGATACATTCAGAATGTTCTCGGAAGCAAACGTCGCACTGTTTGCTGTATTTTAAATTTCTAAATTAATTTTAGTAGGGACGAAAAGAAAATTCATAATTAATTGAACTTTGCCTCGCAACATTTCACATTAGTTAGAAACTACTGTTAGCATGATATATGGATTATGAATTTTTGGCCGAAAAAAGCCAATAAACTCTACTTAAAGGATCTCCAGCAGGACCGAACGTAACGTCGGATGTGCCAAAGAGAGCGTCCTCATTATGTATTAGCGATTTCTGCTTGGTGTAAAAAATTGCAACTCTCTTTAAATGTGCGTAAATGGATAACAATAACCCCAACAAAGAGAAACATCCAGTTTTCATCCCATCATAATATTAATGACGAAGATCTGGAATGAGTCACATGGAATAAATACACAAATGTATTTATAAAGAAAGGGGATGCGCACTTCTAATCAGTAGGAGGGAAGGTGCATTTGATACAGGAAAAGATTTCATGCAAAAGTACTGAGAATATGCAATATACCTATAAAGAATCGTATGAAACACGCTTGTGGGACAAAAGTATTACTGTACCAGCAAGAAATGCTCCTCTCGGAGCACAAAGAAGGCAAATATGATCCTATTTAAAAGACTGACTGAGAATTGGGCACCAGCTACCTCATTCTATTTTTCTCAGTACCCTTAAAAATTTTCCCCAATAATTTAGGCTTGAGAACATGTTCGCGCTGTTTTTAACGTGCAACTCACCTCTGATTCATACAAGCTCCCGTAACTGTAGCTGTCTCACACCCACCAGTCCATCGCTGTAAGCCACTCATAACAGTATGCTCCCACCTGCCCATTCTCACTCTTTCATTCAACCGAACTATTCATTTTCATAGTCTCTTTGTGTCCCTCTAACTGTAACTACCCCCTGTCTCACGGCCACAGTCTTCTTTGTTCTTTCCTAATGCTACCTTCTCCTGTCACTTTCAGTGTCTCCCTTTTGCTGTCTCTTACTGATACTGTCTCATTCCTTCCCTCCCTCTGCTGATGTCTCTGCTCACTGCCACTACCTCTCTCTTCCTCGTTATCAGACTCTGTCTTTTATTATCACTGGCTCTCATCCACTTCCACTTTCCCCACCTCTTTATTCTTCTCCTACTGCCACCGTCTCCTTTACTCTTATCTTAGCACTGATCTGTCGCAGTCGACTATGTTCCACTGTCATTGAGACCTCACTCTTTCTATACCACAACCACATACTATTATTTTCCAGTATTTGTTATTTTTCCGTCTATTTCCCACTGCGACTGTCTTCTTCTTTTTCAGCATAAAAAAGCCCGAAAAGTTCGCACGCCAAAAGTTTTGGGTAAATTTCTAGACACGTTGAGGAGGATAGAACGAGACAGGTGAAACCCCACTTTTCAATCAGAGTCTTTTAAACACGGGCATATTCGCCTTTTCATTTTTCTGCCGGTTCCCTTTGTTTCCTTGTCACAGCAGTACATGCCACTCACATGACAGGACATTTATGGGTCAGCTAAATTATGATAGTTAAGGCAAAACTAATTTTAAACCTCAGACCTGATTATACGACCTGAAAAAAATTTTGCATGCAGCTTAGCACTACAATATGGTGTTCCCAGAGCCATCTACATCTACGTCTTCATGAATACTCTGCAAATCACATTTAAGTGCCTGGCAGAGGCTTCATCGAACCACCTTTACAATTCTCTATTATTCCAATCTCGTACAGCGCGCGGAAAGAATGGACACCTATATCTTTCCGTACAAGCTCTGATTTCCCTTATTTTATCTTGATGATCGTTCCCCCCATGTAGGTCGGTGTCAACAAAATATTTTCGCATTCGGCGGAGAAAGTTGGTGATTGGAATTCCGTGAGAAGATTCCGTCGCAACGAAAAACGCCTTTCTTTTAATGATGCCCAGCAGAAATCGTGTATCATTTCTTTGAGACTCTCTCCAATATTTCGCTATAATACAAAACGTATTGCCTTTCTATGAACTCTTTCGATGTACTCAGTCAGTCCTATCTGGTAAGGATCCCACACCGCGCATCAGTATTCTAAAAGAGGACGGACAAGAGTAATGTAGGCAGTCGCCTTAGTAGACCTGTGTCCTGCCAATAAAACTCAGTCTTTGGTTAGTCTTCCCCACAACATTTCTTCCAATTTAAGCTGCTCGTAATTGTAATACCTAGGTATTTAGTTGAATTTACTGCTTTTAGATAGGACTGATTTATCGTGTAACCGAAGTTTAACGAGTTCCTTTTAACATTCATTTGGATGACCTCATACTTTTCGTTATTTAAGGTCAACTGCCAATTTTCACACCATTCAGATATCTTTTCTAAATCGTTTTGCGTTTCGTTTTGATCTTCTGATGACTTCATTAGTCGATAAACGACAGCGTCATATGCCAACAACGGAAGACAGCTGCTCAGATTGTCTCCCAAATCGTTTACATAGATAAGGAACTGCATAGGGCCTATAACACTACCTTGGGAAACGCCTGAAATCAATTCTGTTCTGTCAATACCACTCAACACTTGGTGTGAAAAAGAGCTAGTTGTGTTTCACAGGAGCGATGTTTTCTTAACCAATGTTGACTGTGTGTCAATAGACAGTTTTTTTCCGAAGTAATTCTTAATGTTCGAACACAATATATTTCCCACAATCTTGCTGCATATCGACGTTAACGATATCGGCCTGTAATTTGGTGGAATACTCCTACTACTTTCTCGAATATTGGTGTGACCTGTGCAACTTTCCAGTCTTTGGGTACGGATCTTTCGTCGAGGGAACGGTTGTATATGATTGTTAAGTATGAAGCTAATGCATCAGCATTCTCTGAAAGGGAGCTAATTGGTTCACGGTCTGGACCAGGAGACTTGCTTTTATTAAGTGATTTAAGTTGTTTCACTACTCCGAGGATATTTAGTTCTACGTTACTAATGTTGGTAGCTGTTCTCGATTCGAATTCTGGAATATTTACTTCGTCTTCTTTGTGAAGGCATTTCGGAATGGTGTGTTTAGTAACTCTGCTTTGGCAATACTGTCTCCTACAGTATCTCCATTACTATCACGCAGAGAAGGCATTGATTGTTTCTTGCCGCTAACGTACTTCACATACGATCAGATTTTCTTTAGTTTTTCTGCCAGGTTTCGAGGCAAAGTTTCGTTGTGGAAACTGTTATAAGCATCTCGCGTTGAAGTCCGCGCTAAATTTCGAGGTTCTGTAAAAGATCGCCTATCTTGAGGATTTTGCGTCTGTTTAAATTTGTCATGTTTGTTTCGTAGTTTCTACAGTAGTGTTCTTAACCGTTTTGTGCACCAAGGAGGATCAACTCCGCCGTTTGTTGATTTATTTGGTAAAAATCTCTCAATTGCTGCAGACACTATTTTTTCGATTTTAAGCCACATCTGGTCTACACTTATATCATTGATCTGGGATGAGTGGAGACTGTCTCGCAGGAAGGCGGCAAGAGAAGTTTTATCTGCTTTTTTCAATAGGTATGTTTTCCGCAAAATTTTTCGAGAATTTTGGGATCATAATATTTAGTCTCGCTACGACAACCCAGCGTTCACTAATCCCTGAATCGGTTTTGATGCTCGTTATTAACTCGTTATCTGATAATAACGGAGATACTTTATGTACTAGTTCTCCTTGCTGCCTTACTTTATGCACTACGTTCCCGCCTCACATTGGATTTTACCTGCGTATTTTATGTGTTGAATTAGAGTAACTTTTATTCCCTATATCGCGAAAACGGATAAACAAAATTTTCAAAGCTTTTCTTTACTGGGATCTTAAGAATATATCGTCAAAATTGCAGCAACTTTCTGTGCATTACCGTCTTTGAATGCGCGGTTCGGCTTTGGTACGAAAAGATGGTAAGAAATTATTTTATGGAGTTCTTCAAGGAACCACCAAGGAACGAAAGGGTGCCTCTACAAGCGCCTTAAGGCTCACCGAAGACTACAACCAATGCAACATGAACCAAACGATTTTCTCCACATGTCTGAGGAGGAGGAAGCGAGTAATACATTACCATGTGCTGTGGGATAGTAACACTAATATGCTCCTTCTCTTAGGCATAAAAATAGTCGCTAGCTCAAGGGCTATCCAAAACACTCGACCCTAGCTTCCTGTCACCACCAGAACACGAGTTATGAGCTCTGGAAGAATCCCATTTTCACAGGCGACGTTTTGGAATATATTAGGTAGTAAATGCTGTCAGATGCGTACTGAGTGTAATCCGTATAATAGCTGAAGAGAATCGCTGCTAGGATCATACTGCGTCGATACAGATGACGCGTTCGAGGAAGAAAAATCTGCCAACAACTCTGTGACGTGTTGCTCATCGGCCCACGTATTCAGCCACATAGCGAGCCCTGCGGATGCTCATCACTCTGTCACGTATGCTGAAAAGAAATATCGGTTGGAGAGACTAAGTACGGCACTTACATTCTTCATTAAGAAATGCAATTTGTTGCTTAAAATGAAAAATATTGATTACTCGCAGCAAACTTTACATTCTGGCAATGATTATTCCACTAAAACCGGAGAAGTGAACAATATATGAGTACTGCAAAGTTTTTAGCTTTGGTATTACAGCCAATTTCTCGGAGAACCATATATATACAGTATATGCGCTGGTTGCTAAGCCCGCAGTATAGTAGTTTATTCCTGCAGTATTTACTTCTTTACAATCTGCGTATAACTTGATGAGAATCTAATGTAACACAAAGACCGCAACTCATATGGCTCCAAACGTGATACTTCATCGTGATTTCAGAAATTGCGATAACTGGGCTTCACAATTATACTGCAGCTTCTCTTCCGTAATGAATTTGGGCGAGATGGATTGACAGTGCCAGACGATCGTAAAATTTGTAAGCATGAGGAGAAGTAGTAAACAATAAGAACAAAGAATTAAAAGTACTGGATCATCTTTATGATGAGTCTTGAATAGAGGAGACAACACTGTTTGTTCCTTCACGAATGAAACAACCTTCTTCTTCTTTTCTTTAACTGGCAATATCTGTAGAAATGTAAATTGTAAGTGTAAAACACCTTTTATCATTGCCTGACGCTAATTAAGTCAATACATACATTTATCACATTTTCAACTTTAGTTACACTGCTAACTGTATAGGGATTTGTCTTGGCAACAATCTGCTCTTCGTTCATGTTCAGAGTGGTCATAATGAAGTTTTCGCAACTTGAAGCAGTGTAGTCGAAAAATTGTTAACCATACGCGTGTCTAACTGCATTGTAGTGTTGTTCGACTGCGCGCTGCAGGATTTCCATTATTAGTGATGTTAGTGCCTTAACTTGGAGTTAGGTACCGATACTGGTACGGCGACGGAGGGTGAAACACAGTCATCAGTGTGCATTACAGTTGCAGACAGAGTCTGTAAAGCTGGTTTATCGAATCAACAGCAATAGTGCTGTTATGTTCGTGAGTATCGAAGCATTAGAGGAATGCGGAGAGGTCTTCTTTCCATTCCGGGGTTGAAGAATATGTTCGGAAGTTCGAATTAACTGGAGATCTGAGAATTGCGCCACAAATTGTTGAAAGAAGTTGCTGTTGTCATGGCTGAAAATGATGGATGCGATGCGCTATCTTCAAACAGTGCACGAACTATTTTACGTCCGTTGTTTCGGGCAGCAGTTGAGCAATATCCACCGAGTTTCCAGGCTCTGCTGAGTGGAGATGGTCGTCACATGGAACGTAAACAGGGTGCGTGATAAACAAAATGTTACCCTGAAACTTCCTGGCAGAGAGCTTCTGTAAAGTTTGGAACGTAGGAGACGAGGTACTTGCAGAAGTAAAGCTGTGAAGACGGGGCGTCAGTCGAGCTTGGGTAGCTCAGTTGGGAGAGCACTTGCCTGCGAAAGGCAAAGATCCCGAGTTGGAGTCTCGGTCCGGCACACAGTTTTAATCTGCCAGGAAGTTTCATATCAGCGCACACTCCGTTGCAGAGTGAAAATCTCATTCTGGAAACATCCCCCAGGCTATAGCTAAGCTATGTCTCCTCAATATCCTTTCTTTCAGGAGTGCTAGTTCTGCAGGTTCGCAGGAGAGCTTTTGTAAAGTTTGGAATGTAGGAGACGAGGTGCTGGCAGAATTAAAGCTGTGAGGACGGGGCTTGAGTCGTGTTTGGGTAGCTCAGTTGGGAGAGCACTTGCACGCGAAAGGCAAAGGTCCCGAGTTGGAGTCTCGGTCCGGCACACAATTTTAATCTGCCTGGAAGTTTCATATCAGCGCACACTCCGCTGCAGAGTGAAAATCTCATTCTGAAAATGTTACCCTCTCGTTTTCAAATTAAAATGTGTGTCTTTCAACGGTTTATTCGTTATTTCTTCTCTGCATGACATTAAAAATGTTTTCACGAAGTTTCATTGTCCTCTGATCACTCGTTTGCCACGGGAAACCTCTCGAGCTGTGAAAGTTTCGTTGTAACCACCCTGTACGTTTAACAATGTCAAAGTGAAAATAAAACATAAATACATAATCTCTTTTTACAAATTCACTCCATTACTCATTCACTGTAAAAATTTTTAGTTCTTTTAGAAAACCATAATAATAGTGAAAACAGAATTTTCCCCTTTGTTCCCAAACTTTTTGAATGCTCTCAGAGGTAACTGTTCTTGAAACATCTTCCATTCTCTGTCTTCTTTGACGTGGGGGTTACTTTTAAAAATCATCTTTTCTTGAAAAATGTGTGTGTGGGAATACCTAAGGGACCAAACTGCTGACTTACAAACTACTTAAACTAACTTAAACTAACTTTTGCGAAGAACAACACACACACCCACGCCATAGGGAGGACTCGAACCTCCGGTGGGAGGGGCCGCCCAGTCCGTGACATGACACCTCAAACCACGCGGCCACTCCGCGCGGCATCATCTTTTCTTGAGCTCAATTAACTGGCATAGTTTGCTAACAAACTTGCTACTGTAACATCTTTCAGTCTGTGTTCTCCAAAGAAGTGTTAATTTTCCGTCGATTTTGCAATCAGTTACAGTGCTCAGGAGAACGGATCTTTCTGAAAAAAACTGTTCTTGAAAATTCCGGAAAGTGAAAGAAAAGAAAATTATTCAAGATGAATTCTGAAATCAAATATTTTTACTTAGACCTCATCTTACTATAAAGCGGTCACTTTACTAAATGCGTATCGCACACCTTTGTTGCACCATTACAACAAAGAAAGATCAATTCTTTCACAAAATTAAAATAGTTTTTTTATACATAACGCAGAAAAGTGTGTGTTCAAAACCTGATTCTTCTTTGTGGGATGCTGCAACTACATCTGTAATCAGGAAGTTGAAATTAAATGGGCAGTTCAAACTGTCGGTTACAGTTTTATGAAACTTAGGCTCTGTACGGTCTACATGTACTCAAATACCAGAGATCAGAATTATCAAAGTCGTTTGTACAACGCATTAAATGAAGAAGCGCACTAATAATGAAGCCTTTGTAGTTATATTTGTTGCCTATCGCACATACGCAGTGAAACTTATTTTTGCGCTACTAACGTACTTGATAGTACTTACCACTGAATTTTTTGACAGACTGAAGTTCTTTCATCGAATGAAATGAATTCACTTAATCCTCAGTTCAGAGGCCAAGAGGGAGTAATTTATCCCTCGCTCAACACGTGAATAAAATACGACACAACTTTTTCAATTGTGGTACGTAGCAGGCTGTCACACTGTACGTAATAGGCTGTACAATTGTTCGCGGAATGCGTAGGAGGTAGATTTGCTCAAGTAATTTCTCGTTTAAGAGGATAGAATGATTCTGAGACTCAATTATGTATTCAATTCATTGGCAATTAAGAAATCCAGTATTTTCTGACCTATTTATGAAGAGCGAATCCAGTTTTGTATGAAATTACATCATCGTAGTTATAAGAAAAGGAAAATCTTGAACAGTGTTCTTCTGTGCTGTCTGTAATAGAGTTATTGTGCTGTACGTACCCTGTTTAAGCTAATCAGTTGGTCTGAGACTTATTTCTTGCCATTCTCATTTTTATTTCACATGCCTCTTCACGTGGTACCGAATTTCATGTGGAGGCGAATGCGAAGGTAATTAAAAACAGAAAATGAGAAACAAAATGCAGGTCACGTAGACCAAAGGATAATGAAAGTTTACTGACAATGCTACATTTAGAGTATTTTAATGTTCATGAAACCACGTTGCTTACAAATAGAATGTTTCAAACGTTTCATTTATGTCCTATGTTAGTGTAAATATAGCGTTTTGGTTTTTATGTGATTGCTTTCATTATTATTTTTAATTAATCGAGACTTATTTAATCAAAACAGTACGCAGCTGTCGCTTTGTTGCTTTTTTGCTTTGTCGGATAAACAAATGAGATCACTGGACGAAATTAATGTTGCAGGGATGTGATTTGATTAAGAGCAGTTGAAGTTCCAAAGACTGACGTAACAATTCCATGTAACATTTGTCCCAATATGTTTGCAGTTTCTTGATGTACTCAGTAATATTTTTATCTTTTTCAATATTTTAATTCTACAATTTTTCTGACTTAACGTCTAGAGAGTGGGAGCCTTCGGAACCATGAGACGGTCCGAAAACTGTTCTCGGTGCTGTTAACTTTGAGCGCTGTTCTTACAGAATGCAATGATCCGGTTTCTGGTGCTAATCCGTGAGAGGGTTTAGACTGTTCAACATGCTACCTGCCAACTGTATTGTAATGTATGGCAGCTGACTTGAGGATATTCCAGTAAGTTTTAGCGAATATACTCATCCACTGTATTCATTAGTAGAAATTAAATTATGAGACCATTTAACCTATTTCAAGTAAGCTTTTGATGTTAACAGACAGAATCAGAGTATATATCAATTTTTATTTTATGGGACAGGTGGTGAATGATGAAAAACTTTGTCGGCTCTTCAAAATAGCGCTGCTTGAGACGACGGTGAGAGGCAGAAACTTCCAGGAGTTTTGCCCAATCGAAACTACAATGCATTTACGAGAAATGAGTAAACTGTTCGTTTTATTTCGCACGTTAGAAAAAAGAGATTTGTCGAAAACATAGCTAAAAGAGTTTCAAGAATATTTATTACACGATAGTGTTCTTTTCCAGTGCTTCAAAATGAATGAACTAATGTCAACGCAGTCTAATTGAGAAATGAGATGCCATAGATCCTCGTTTTAAACTTTGAAGCTGTTTTCCAGGGAACGTGTAATTTTGATTTTCTCCGAAATATGCAGTGTGTGCCTAATCATTTGCAATAAGAATGGGGGTGATTTGGTATTGAAATAAAATAAGATGTTATGAATATGGCACGAAGTGTAACTGATTTATGTGATACAGCCTTACGGAATACACAGCAGGTGTCACAAGTACCAACACTCGTAATTCAGCAGAACAGCATCGACGTGTGAACAACTCGATACTACCCGACCATGTCGAATCTATGTACACTCGTGGCTTACTCGCTAATGTCGTTAATTGGAGAAGACTAATCGGCATTTTCGTGACTCTACACAAGCAAAATTCAAATTAATTAATTATAAGTCCACGCACACTAATCCGCTGACCCTCATCAGAAGTCCCAACTCCATCTGAAGGTTTTTTCTGTAGTTCGGTTGTATCTGTGCTGAACTGATGTGGGGCCATTAACAACGGCATGATACATGCCATAAAAATTTTCCCTGTCTCGAAAATGTAAAATTTTATAGGCTGGCAAAACGCTGAGCATAAAAACTGTATATTTCCGGAGCTCAACCTTGTGTTCTGTTGGAGATAGAAAGGTAGTGTTGTTTTGGATAGCCCTTGGACTAGGGACCATTTGTACACTCAAAAGAAAGATCTTATTAGTATCACTATCCAAAAGTATGGGGTGGAAGTGTGAATATTACATACTTCCCCAACTTAGGTAAACAGAGCAAATCGGTTGGTTCTATTTGCATTTGATGTGATCTACGGTTGACGTTAAGGGGTTTATGGAAACACCATTTAATGAAGGGTGGCTACTTACAAAACCTTAAAAAGCGTTTTTTGACATGTTTTCGTACCGAGACCGAGCTACAGATTCCAGGACGGCTATGCACACCAAATAGGTGAAATTGTTTCGATATGTTCTTAAGATCCCGATCTCAGACAACCTTGAAAATTTTCTTGATAACCTCTGTTTCCGGAATACAGAGGTTAAAAATTACCCTACTTGGACATGAAAAATACTGCCATAAAACCGGTGTGGAAGAGAACTTACTTTATAGAGTAACGTAATACTAAGAATACTGTAATACTGTAAAGTGTCTCCGTTATCGTGATAAGGATCGTGCGTACCCTATATTGAAGTACAGCAGCATGTACAAAAACTTTTTGAATGTTAAATCCGGTCTAAAAAGGGGAAGGATTGACGTTTGGGTTACCGATTTTGACCAAGTATTGCAAAGATGATCTATATTGAAAATAAACAGATATATGTTTTGGCTTGTTGCTAGACACTCCCTCATTTTTGAAAAAAATCGAGGACAAATATGATCTGGGAAAATCGTGTTTGGAGTGCTATACATCGAAAGGTCGTCAAAACACAAACGTTTTTACTATCATTTCGTAGGATCCCAAGTTAATAATGTTCATGATTGTTAACGTTTTTGTGTTTTCATGCTGTTGTTAGGGTACCCATTATTTCAGGTAGTTTCAGCAGCGAGGTCCGTGGTACAGCGGTTCAGGCATTAGATTGCCAAATTGTTGGTCCGATACTAGAACACAGCGTTTTTCAATCGATATCTTTTTCGGTGTATCTGATAATATTCTGTATCGGAAGACTTTTCTTCGTACATTTTTGAAGTAAAACATTAAGAGGTGTGAATAATAATCGAGTAAGTAAGTATAATGTCGTGATAGTTATTTACATTATGATACATAGTATAAAAAGGTACCTGAAGTATATAATTTCTAAATCACAACTGATTGTCTATTGCTGAAAGTTCTCGCACTCAGTGCGGTGAAGCTTCTCATAGAAGCAAGCAAAATCTAAATATTTCTCCCTCCATGAACAACACACGTATCAAATTTGGCCACAGTGACACGGTTTCCAGCACATTGTTCCTGGGAAACACATTTGATTCACATTACTAAAACCAGATGTATCAGATACCAGTTTGGAGCCATACCAGGCGTGTAACAACATATTTGAAAGACAGGCGAGGACAACTAATAATGATCCAAACCATGCAATTTGATGTCATCTGCACTATCTTATAGCTCTATGCCCTGCTGTAATGTCGCATGGTTTTGCAGTTATGCTATGAAATACTTTACCTGTCGGAAAAAGTAAACGCCAGATGCCTAACAAAGAGAGGTACATTTCGCAGGTATCATTTTCTCAGTACAGTGCGTCATGCAACACTACGAAAATAATTTTCAGCACGATATATATGCTCATTTGATTATAGATCACACCTCTCGATGTTTTACTTAAAAAAAGGGCCATTATCAGAATATTATCTACATTTTCATCTACATTATACCCCGCAAGCCAGTTAATGGTGTGTGGCGGAGGGTAATATCGGTACCACTATCGGTTCCCCCCAGCCACTCGCGAATAGTGCGTGAGAAGAGTGATTGCCATTGAGACTCTATATTGGCTCTAATGTCTCGAATTTTCTCCTCTTGGTCAATACGCGACATGTATGTGGGGGGGGGGGCGGAGAGGGGGGGAGGAGGGAAGTAATATGTTGTCTGACTCCTCTTGAAAAGTGCTGTCCCGAAATTTCAGTAGCAAATTTCTCCATGATGCACAACACCTCTATTGTAACGTCTTACAGTGGAGTTTGTTTATCATCTCCGTAACGCTCTCCCGCCAGCTATACGATCCCATGACGAAACGCCCCGCTCTTCGTTGTATCGTCTCTCTGTATCAGTCATACCAGATAGGGATCCCAGATAGATCAACAATACTCAAGAATCGGGCGAACAAGCGCCTTATAAGCCACTTCAACGTGTTGAGTTCTATCTCCAAGGAAGTCTTGTATCCAATCGCAATTCTGCTTCGATACTCCGTAAGTTAGTTTTTTTTTCATTAAACGACAATTCTGGACGGTGTCAAATGCTTTACTGAAATAGAGGAACATGGTATCAACCTGAGCGCAACTGTCCATGTTCTGTGGATCTTATAGAGGAATAGTGAGCTGAGTTTCGCAGGCTCTCTGTTTCCAGAATCCATGTTGATTTTTATGGAGGAGATGTTCATTTTGCAAAAACGTCATAATTCTTGAGCATCAAACATGTTCCATAATTCTACAATAGAGTGGCGTCAAAGATATAGGTCAATCTTACAGTGGATCAGTCTTACGGCCTTTCTTAAAAACGGGAATGACCCGCGCTTTTTTTCCTGTCGTTAGGTACCTTTCGTTTCTCAAGCGATCTAAGATAAATTTCAGTTGAAGGGGAGCAAGTTAATTCGCATTATCTTTATAGAATCTTATAGGTACCTCATCTGGTCCGTATACATTTGTACTACTAAGCGATTGTAGCTGCTTTCCAATTTAGCGATCGGTTATTTCAATTTCTGCCATTTCGACGTTCAAACAGCGAATGACAGGAGAGAAATTGTTACGATCTTCAGCGGTGAAACAACTTCGGAAAACTGAATTCAGTATTTCGACCTTCTGTCTGTTATCTTCCGTTTCAGTGTCGGTGTGGTCGCAGAGTAATTTTGACCCGCTTACTGATTTTGCGTACGACTAAAATCTCTGAGGGTTTTTACTCAGGTCGGTTGACAAAATCTTACATTCAGAGTCATTGAACGCTTCTCTCATTTCTCTCCTTGTGCTCATTTTCGCTTCTTTCAGCTTTTGTTTGTCAGCTAGGTTTTTATTTCTCTTGAATCTGAGATGAAGTGCTCTTTGCTTACGTAGCGCTTTTCTAACACGGCTATTAAACTATGGTGGATCTTCCCCAGCCCTTACAACCTTACTTCTAACATGCTTATCTAGGGCATGTTGAACGATGCCTTTAAATTTTTTCCCTTTGCTCTCCACGTCTTCGTCCTCGTCACCGAATATTTGATGCTGACTGCTGAGATATTCTGAAATTTGTATCCTGTCACCCTTGCTGAGGAAGTATATATTCTTACCTTTCTTAACGGGTTGTAGGACCCGTCATCATAGATGCTGTCACAGCCTTAGGATCACTGGTGCCCTCCTCAACGTTAACTGATTCGAGAAGCTTATGTATATTTCTTGCTAGGAGGCCTAAAACGTTATCCTCACGAGTGGTTACTCTAACTATCTGCTAGAAGTAATTTTCGGGAAAGACATCCAGAACAATGTCACACAAATACCTGTCCGTGACACCAGTTTTGATGGTATAAGACTCCCAATGTCTACCTGGCAAGTTGAAGTAACCACATATTACAACGGCGTGATCGGGGAAAATTACGAATGATATTCTGCAAGTTTTGTCTGAAGCGCTCTACAACTGCAGATTCTGACCCAGGTGGTCTATAAAAGCATCCGATCACTATTTTTGACCGCTCTTTTATACTAATTTTCACCGAGATTAATTAAAATTCGGAATCCGTGATAAACTCAATAGATTTTATCGAACTTTTCACTGCAATAAACAACCGTGACTAACCTATCCCTGCGATAAACTTTCCAGTCGGAACTTAGGATTTAGCTATCATTGACGTTTGGTTTCAACCAGCTATATGGTATCAGATACATCGAAAAAGCCGGCCGAAGTGGCCGTGCGGTTAAAGGCGCTGCAGTCTGAAACCGCAAGACCGCTACGGTCGTAGGTTCGAATCCTGCCTCGGGCATGGATGTTTGTGATGTCCATAGGTTAGTTAGGTTTAACTAGTTCTAAGTTCTAGGGGACTAATGACCTCAGCAGTTGAGTCCCATAGTGCTCAGAGCCATTTGAACCATTTTGAACATCGAAAAAAATATCGTATGATAAAGAAAGCCATGACCAAGAATCGAATACGGACGAGCGGTTTGGCAGTCTGGCCCTTCGACAGTTTTTTTTTCCTTTTTTTTGTCCTGACTGTCTACGTAACCAACTAAGCTTAATCTTCAAGGAAAAGAGGAAACAAAAATCGAAGGTACCCCACTTGGTACCGCAACTTTTACCATACCATGAAAAGTGAACCGTCTCTCGTCAGACACTGGCCCTAGTTATTCTCAAAAATTCTCCCAAGGTGTTAGGATCCACGGTGCTATAATTTTATTTGATTTATTTTTTATTACATGATTATAATTAGTAAATAAGTACAAACTAGAATCCCATAAAACGTAATGCTACAAAACATAATGCTACAAAAGATAAACATAAATGATAGTTGCGAATTACTTTTGCTTTTCAGCTTAAAGAATATTCCTTTAAAGAATGGTGTTACGGGATTTTTCTTGTCCACTGCCATTGGGGTTTCTTATCTCCAACAATTTCCTGTTTCGCTAATTCCTCATTGAACGCAGTTTCCCATGAATCAGCCGGTCTCTTTCCTTTCTTACTGTTCACAATTCTGAACATTCTGCCTTCAACGTCATGATGCGCAGAACCTCAAACTGAGCATGAAACTCCCCAACTGGGTGGTCACTGACCTGAACAGTGTAAGAGCATGGGACCGAACTGCTGAGGTCATCGGCCCCTAGACTTAGACTTTACTTAATCTATCTTAAACTAACTTACGTTAGGCGGCGGCTGTGGCCAAGCGATACTAGGCGCTTCAGTCCGGAACGGCTCTGCTGCTATGGTCGCAGGTTCCAATCCTGCCTCGGGCATGGATGTGTGTGAAGTCCTTAGGTTAGTAGGTTTAAATAGTTGTAAGTCTAGGCGACTGATGACCTCAGATGTTAAGACCCATAGTGCTTAGAGCCATTTGAACCATAGAACTTACGCTAAGGACAACACACAAACCCAGGCCCGATGGAGGACTCGAAACCCCAACGAGGAGAGTGTTCGGATGAGAGCTAAGTTGCCATCCCTTCGCTCACAGCTGCAAGCGGCGCTGACTTGGGTCGCGCAGCTTGAGGCTGTTGCCAATGGGCACCACTGTGGGGAGCCGGACTTGGGTATCACGGGGATGTCAACCTTGTCCCCTCTGTCCTCATATCGGCCTGCCGCTGTGGTTGCCCTGGTTGCTGCCTGCAATGGGGCTGAGCCCTCGCCTGTCGTTGATTGGGAGATCGTTCCAAGGCGTGGCAGGCAGCGAAAGACGTCCCCGGAGGCTAATCAGAAAGCCTCCCCGGTGCGTCTGACAAGCAGGTTTCAGGCACTGGCTGAGCCAGATGCAGCTGCCTGCCCTGTTTCAGAGGATGATTATCACGGGCAATTGCAGAGGGTGGGCTTATTGGTAGTTGGGAGCTCCAATGTTAGGTGAGTAATGGGGGTCCTTAGGGATATGGCAGCTAAGGAGGGGAAGAAATCCAGTGTGCACTCCGTGTGCATTCCGGGTGGAGTCATTCCTGATGTGGAAAGGGTCCTTCCGGATGCCATGAAGAGCACAGGGTGCAGCCAGCTGCAGGTGGTGGCACTAATGACGTATGTCGCTTTGGATCTGAGGAAATTCTATCTGGATTTCAGCGGCTGTCTAATTTGGTGAAGGCTGCCGGTCTTGCTTACGAGATGAAGGCAGAGCTCACCATCTGCAGCATCGTTGACAGAACCAACTGCGGACCTTTGGTGCAGAGCAGGATGGAGGGTCTGAATCAGAGGCTCAGACGGTTTTGCGACCGTGTTGGCTGCAGATTCCTTGACTTGCGCCATAGGGTGGTGGGGTTTCGGGTTCCGCTGAATAGGTCAGGAGTTCACTACACTCAGCTGGCGGCTACACGGGTAGCGGAGGCTGTGTGGCGTGGACTGGACGGTTTTTTAGGTTAGAAGGCTTCGGGAAAGTACGGGGTGAGCTGCAATCTCAAAGGGTGCATAGCAAATACAGGACGTACTTTGATCAAGGAACAGTCGAAATTGTAGTTGTAAATTGTTGTAGTTGTGCTGGGAAAGTCCCTGAGCCTCAAGCGCTAATAGAAAGCACAGAAACTGAAATCGTTATAGGTACAGAAAGCTGGCTAAAGCCTGAAATAAGTTCTGCAGAAATTTTTACGAAGTCTCAGGCGGTGTTCAGGAGAGATAGATTAGGCAGAATTGGTGGTGGAGTGTTTGTGTGTGTCAGAAGTGGTTTATCTTGTAGTGAAGTCGAAGTAGATACTCCGTGCGAATTGGTATGGCCGGAGGTTATACTTAACAGCCGAACTAAGTTAACAATTGGCACCTTCTACCGACCCACAGACTCCGATGATATAGTTGCTGAACAGTTCAGAGAAAATTTGAGTCTCGTAACAAATAAATACCCCACTCATACGGTTATAGTGTGTGGGGACTTCAGCCTTCAATCGATATGTTGGCAAAAATACTTGTTCAAAACCGGTGGTAGGCAGAAAACATCTTCCGAGATTGTCCTAAATGCTTTCTCCGAAAATTATTTCGAGCAGTTAGTCCACAAACCCACGCGAATTGTAAATTGTTGTGAAAACACACTTGATCTCTTAACCAGAAACAACCCAGAGCTAATAGGGAGCATCATGACTGATACAGGGATTAGTGATCACGAGGTCGTTGTAGCTAGGCTCAATACCGTTTCTTTCAAATACACCAGAAACAAACGCAAAATAATTTTATTTAAAAAAGCGGATAAAGTGACACGAGAAGCCTTCCTAAGAGACAATCTCCATTCCTTCCGAACTGACTATGCAAATGTAGACGAGATGTGGCTAAAATTCAAAGATATAGTAGCAACAGCAATTGAGAGATTCATACCTCATAAATTGGTAAGAGATAGAACTGATCCCTCATGGTACACTAAAAAGGTCCGAACACTGTTGCAGAGGCAACGGAAAAAGCATGCGAAGTTCAGAAGAACACGAAATCCCGAAGATTGGTTAAAATTTACAGACGCGCGAAATTTGGCACGGACTTCAATGCGTGATACCTTTAATAGGTTCCACAACGAAACATTGTCTTGAAATTTGGCAGAAAATCCGAATAAATTCTGGTCGTACGTAAAGTACACAAGCGGCAAGACGTAGTCAATACCTTCGCTGCGCAGTGCCGATGGTACTGTTACCGACGACTGTGCCGCTAAAGCGGAGTTATTGAACGCAGTTTTCCCAAGTTCCTTCACCAGGGAAGACGAATGGAATATTCCTGAATTTGAAACACGAACAGCTGCTAGCATGAGTTTCTTAGAAGTGGGTACCTTAGGGGTTGCGAAGCCACTCAAATCGCTTGATACGGGCAAGTCTTCAGGTCCAGATTGTATACCGATTAGGTTCCTTTCAGATTACGCTGATACAATAGCTCCCTACTTAGCAATCATATACAAGCACTCGCTCACCTGTAGATCTGTACCTACATATTGGAAAATTGCGCAGGTCGCACCAGTGTTTAAGAAGGGTAGTAGGAGTAACCCATCGAACTACAGACCTATATCATTGACGTCGGTTTGCAGTAGGGTTTTGGAGCATATACTGTAATTGAAAATTATGAATCACCTCGAAGGGAACGATCTATTGATACGTAAACAGCATGGTTTCAGAAAACATTGTTCTTGTGCAACGCAGCTAGCTCTTTATTCGCACGAAGTAATGGCCGCTATCGACAGGGGATCTCAAGTTGATTCCGTATTTCTAGATTTCTGGAAAGCTTTTGACACCGTCTGTCCTAGAGGAGCGAGATTCGCTGAAGTGAGACATACACTCTGCAATAACCACTGTCTATTACAAGAACGTGGGAACAGAATCATATTGAGGAGCAGGGAAGATTAAGAACGACACAGTCCCACTACACTGATTATCCGTACGCAGTCTCCAGATGAGCAGCAGGCACTGTTACGACACGTTCCTATGAGGCTGAGAGCTCATAGACAGTCTACTCGTAACGACACGATCCGACAATGCGATGAGCAGGTGGCCAGTCACAACAAATACATCGAAGCAGTGTTCTCGGAGCGGCTGGTGGAAGCGCAGCGTTCGACATGGCTCACGAATGGAGCGGCCGAAATATGCAAAGTGCATCCCTACATACTCAGCATCCCATTCTCTTTAAAAACAGAAGGTTTAGCCATCTCAAAGAAGCGCCACACACAGGGGGGGAGCCACACCACAAGTCACCAGCACTGACTGGCGAAAGAATTGGAACAACAGTACAGTCAGCCATTGTGTAAACATTTGCCTGAGAAATGAACTATACTTCGATAAGTCCGCAGCTCGTGGTATAGTGGCTAGCGTTGCTACCAATGGATCACAGAGACCCGGGTTCGATTCCCGGCCGTGTTGAGGGTTTTTCTCTGCCCGGAGACTGGGTATTTGTTGTTGTCCTCATCATTTAAGCTTCATCTTCATCATTCGTGACAGTGGACAAATTGCATTGTGTAAAAGATGGACTGTGTCAAATTTGGGACTTTGGATTGGCGCTGATGACCTCATAATTGAGCGCTCCATAAACCAAACATCATCATCAACATACATGTGGATAACAAATTTAACACAACCATTTACACTGGACTCGCATTCTGGAGGACGACGGTTCAATCCCGCGTCCGGCCATCCTGATTTAGGTTTTTCGTGATTTCCCTAAATCGCTCCAGGCAAATGCTTGGATGGTTCCTTTCAAAGGGCACGGCCGACTTCCTTCCCTGTCCTTCCCTAATCCGATGAGACCGATGACCTCGCTGTCTGGTCTCTTTCCCCAACACAAGCAACCAACCAACACAACCATTTGTTCCACAAGCAGTGAATAGAAAAAAGAATCCCACAAACGACATGAAAATTTGTACTAGAATGCAAGATGCAATGAACAAGTCTGTTGAGCAATGGGTGTAGGACTCTTGGCTACAGATACACAAGAAAAGCGAAAGCACACCAAGCTAGCAGAGTAACGCCGTAGAACCCAGTGAACCGAAAACTGTGTGCTGCACCATACAAAAACACTGCAACCGACCTGACTGAAGGTGGTCCAGCATGCCGCACACAAAACTTCTGGACGCAGTGTCCGGACACTGTTCTTGAACGAGCTCATTCAGCAGAGACTATGGCACGCACACTACTGGGCTAGAGGGTACTGTCACAATCCAAGCCCGCGGACGAGGGCCTGCAAAAATATGGTAACACAAATGATAAAGCTATACAGGGTGTTATGAAAAGGTACGGCCAAACTTTCAGGAAGTATTCCTCACACACAAAGAAAGAAAATATGTTATGTGGATATGTGTCAGGAAACGCTTACTTTTCATGTTAGAGCTCATTTCATTGCTTCTCTTCAGATCACATTAATCATGGAATGGAAACACACAGAAATAGAACGTACCAGTGTGACTACACTTTGTTACAGGAAATGTTCAATATGTCCTCCGTTAGCGAGGATACATGCATCCACCCTCCGTCGTATGGAATCCCTGACGCGCTGATGCAGCCCTGGAGAATGGCGTATTGTATCACAGCCATCCAGAAAACGAGCCCGAAGAGTCTCTATATTTGGTACCGGGGTTGCGTAGACAAGAGCTTTCAAATGCCCGCATGAACGAAAGTCAAGAGGGTTGAAGTCAGGAGAGCGTGGAGGCCATGGAGTATTCCGCCTCTACCAATCTATCGTTCACCGAATCTGTTACTGAGAAGCGTACGAACACTTCGACTGACATGTGCAGGAGCTCCATCTTGCATGAACCACATGTTGTTTCGTACTTGTAAAGGCACATGTTCTAGCAGCACAGGTAGAGTATCCCGTATGAAATAATGATAACGTGCTCCATTGAGCGTAGGTGGAAGAACATGGGGCCCAATCAAGACATCATCAACAATGCCTGCCCAAACGTTCACAGAAAATATGTGTTGACGTGATTGCACAATTGCGTGCGGATTCTCGTTGGCCCACACATGTTGATTGGGAAAATTTACAATCTGATCACGGTGGAATGAAGCCTCATCCGTAAAGTGAACATTTGCACTGAAATGAGGATTGACACATTGTTGGATGAACCATTCGCAGAAGTGTACCCGTGGAGGCCAATCAGCTGCTGATAGTGCCTGCACACGCTGTACATGGAACGGAAACAACTGGTTCTCCCGTAGCACTCTGCAAACAGTGACGTGGACAACGTTACCTTGTACAGCAGCAACTTCTCTGACGCTGACATTAGGGTTATCGTCAACTGCACGAAGAATTGCCTGGTCCATTGCAAGTGTCCTCGTCGTTCTAGGTCTTCCCCATTCGCGAGTCATAGGCTGGAATGTTCCGTGCTCCCTAAGATGCCGATCAGTTGCTTCGAACGTCTTCCCGTCGGGACACCTTCGTTTTGGAAATCTGTCTCGATACAAACGTACCGCGCCACGGCTATGGCCCCGTGCTAATCCATACATCAAATGGGCATCTGCCAACTCCGCATTTGTAAACATGGCACTGACAGCAAATCCACGTTCGAGATGAACACTAACCTGTTGATGCTACGTACTGATGTGCTTGATGCTAGTACTGTAGAGCAATGAGTCGCATGCCAACACAAGCACCGAAGTCAACGTTACCTTCCTTCAATTGGGCCAACTGGCGGTGAATCGAGGAAGTACAGTACATACTGACGAAACTAAAATGAGCTCTAACATGGAAATTAAGCGTTTCCGGACACATGTCCACATAACATCTTTTCTTTATTTGTGTGTAAGGAATGTTTCCTGAAAGTCTGGCCGTACATTTTTGTAACACCATGCATACACTCGCACCAGCACGAAAACGAGCATTACGTTGCATACCTCTTGTGCCTTATGCCATGAACAGCAGCTGTTGACGGTACAGGTACTAGTTCTGTTTCCGACTATCAAAGGCACGAAAAGCTCGCGCAGATGCGGTAGCAGCTGTAGAAGCCAAAACCTGAGCGTTCAGAGTTACGCCCTGCAGCAGTTTCTGAAATTTCTGCTTCTGTAACTGAACGACGTGAGGTAAACGCAGCTCCGACGACGGGATAGACATGACGGTTGAAAGGGGCACACAAACTTAACGCGAAAATACGCTGCCAGAGAACTGAAACGTGAACGTTTAAGTACTGAACACAAACTAAGACCAACCAGTTCAGTTGAGAGAATTCGCGCTCGTACAACACATGAACGTACCGCGTACACTATGTCGAAGCGACAACTTCTATGAAACTTGGGTCAAGAATGTGCGTAGATTGAGAAGCGTGCCCTGTCGTAGGAAATGCAAAATCTGATTGACACCACTGCCTACAGACTACAGCAACACAAGAAGCATGAGACGCTGCCAGTAAACCAACTATCATACAAGCAAAAATCCACTTGGTTGAAAAACCACAAGAACAAACTTGTAAACCAACCCTGTTCCGGCAAACGCAGTACGAAGCATCAAAACACTACAAAAGACTTGAAGAACCACAACAGTAAACATTTTAGCTTGTCGCCCATATTTTATCCTCTGTTAAAGAAGCGATACTGGCTGACTTGAGACATACAATTTGCAATAACAACTGTTTATTACAAGACCTAAGCCAAATAATACCTCGGAGAGTAATGTCTACGAAGCTTGATGACAGCGATTTATTTAGGAGCAAGGAACAACGAAACAGTCCCACGAGGCTAGACAGCCTCTTGATGAGCAGCAGGTGCTGTGAAGACACCGTCCCACAAGGCGATCAGCACCTGGACAGTCGCAACGAATACTGTGAAGTAGTGCCCTCGGAGAGGCTGGTGAAAGCGCAAAGTAGAACGTGGGTCAGGGACGAGGGCGGCGGGACATCTCGGTGGGCAGCGAAGTGGCAGCAGCAGGCGCTGTCCGTAGCGGAGACTTCGGGCGACTGTTGGTTGTTCGTGGCTCGAGACGTAATTGGCTCTCCTTGAGAGGAACGCCGACTTAAGTACAAGCTTGTGGAAGGATACACGTATGGTACCACGTGATCATGTGACCCTGTGGACGCAAATTAGTGCCCACGACTGAAGCGCTGTTTGCTGCGGTTTGCACGCGACCCCGGTCGCTGTGGCGACTGCTATTTGCTTGACTGTACACAGTATTTTGCTTCCTCTGTTTATAATTTTCCTAGTAGGTGAGACAGGGGTCGTATCTGGCCTGCGAAACAGGCACATAGATGCGGTGGCCGATATATGCAGAGTGCAGCCCTATATACGCATAGGGAAATAAGCAAAGGCTGCCAGAAGACTGTGACCTATCACGGCCAGTATGTGGAGGAGCTGTTCCATGTGACTGAGTTTTGACGCCACGTAGCGTATCAGGTATTCAAACACTCGTTGCAGCCAGTTCAAGTCCTGGAGCGAGTTCTGATGCACCATCAAGGCTACCATCTGTAGTAATCATGACAGTTCGCAGCGGTCCTTCCACGCACATCCTTCGTAAGCGTGACTACCAATATCTCAGATCAGTGACTGATGGGAGGGGACACCTGGCCTGAGCCCGCGCCCGATATCCAACGCTGTCGATTTGTTGATGTTCAGAAGATTAACCACGGCCTTTCCAAATCACTCGATACAGTTTAGCACAATATGGACTTCATCAGTGGAATGAATCAGCAGTAGAAGGTATCCGGCATACGGCCTGTTGTGGAGGTTGATGCTCTGGAGTGTGATGCCTATGATCGAGATCCCCAACGACTGGCTCGAGTGTGATTGATGGAGGTGAGTAGAAAAGAGGCAACTTTGACGTAATGACCTCTTGATGGGTATTGGGCCTAATATCCGTCGTTTGACATGGACCTGAACGCTGGCTGCTGCCAAAAGGTGCCACACCATGAATAAAAGGCTCATGAGCTATCCCATACTGTCCAGCCTCTGTCAGAGAAAGTTATGGTGCACTCTATTGGAGGCGCAACAGAAATCGATGGAGACGATCGTTATCAACTTCCTGCAATCGCCATTTGCATGTTGGCGTCTTCCCCCTGCAACGTCTACTCCTGGGCCACAATGTCGTGTTAATTGGCTTGCCAATAACCTGGCGAAGATTGTAAGTGGCTGATAGTCGTTGACCGATTGCCCTCTCGCTGGCTTGTGTATCATTGTAAGAATATCTTCGACTAAAGAAAGTGCTACAATGCTGTCCAAGGACATCAGTTCTCACAGCACGGTAAGCCCACAGGGCATCATGAAGTCAAGGTCCAGTAAACCTTAGTTAGTAAACCATCAGGCCCCAGGAAGCCATTGGCTGTACCCACGTCCAAGGCGTTCCACACTTTTTCAGCGACAACTTCCCTCGATAACGCTGTCATTGTTGCTCTTTGGATAGTGTGAGCCACCTGTTGTAATACTTCCACAGAGGCCTCTTCATTTACAGTTCCTTACTGGCAAAGGTGACGAAAATGGTCCTCCATTATTGTTGCCTGAGTCAGGAGCGAGCATCTCGCATCGTGTTATTAACCATCGGCGATGTCGGCAGATGTATGTCAGAATGTGGTGCATGGTTTGTACATGTGACACCGTTCGATCGTGTTGTCGTGGACTGTGGCACCTTCTAATCAGCCTCCAACAACGATAGTATGTCAACATTGATTCGGCGATTTGGGTCCACAAGCTCCAGGTATTAGAAGTTCACGGTCTGCCAGTGCCATATAGCCGTGTCCTTGCCATATTGCATTAGTGTTTTCCGGATTGCCCTTTCGGCGCAGAGGAGCCACCACACCGAGTCCAGGTTTATCGGTAGTGACGTTGTTCACAGTGGATCCACGTTGCGGTGACTTGCTGACGAAAGGCCAAGTCATGTAAGTGACTTACGTTGATCTTCCAAAACCGATTACTATGCCAGACGTGTTAGGGGTGGATCTTCTTGCAGATGAAGGCACTGTGATCAGAGAATGCCAGATGACCTGTTAACATATGGATGCAATCGAATCGGTTCGCTGAATGACTGTTAAGATCGTGTGTCCAGAGCTGTCACCGTGTGCCTCTTCCTTAATGTCACACAAACGAAGATCATGAATCACAACATCCATTTCCGGACAAGGACTTGGTCTTTATGATGAAGAACGGAATTAAAATTGCCGGTGAAGACCTTTTGTTCATACCGTAATAGGAAAATGGGAGGGTGTGACGTCTGTGGAGTAACGCTAAAACTCGAGCAGAGGGGAGATACATGATGTTAAAGGCTTCGATACCGTCATCCTATAAAATCGCCAAAGCAGTGTCTGCAGGACCACCAGGCCTCACGAACTTTGCAAACCGTAGAAGTACGGGAGGGTATTCGTTTACACTTCTTGCAGAAATGTGAAGTCGGCTCCTGCGGCTCGTATTGTTTCTTTTAGAGGTTGGATCTTGGCAGGAGAGCTAAACATTTTGATATTTAACAGTGAGAGGTGGTAAACTTGGCGGTGTGGTGGTTCTGTAGGGTTGTCCGTGGTGACGGTGGAGAGAAGCGGACATTGCAGATGACATTCACCCCACTGACGATAGTTCTCCCATTGTTATTCAGACTGAATGGTCCAGTGGCACCTCAGCTGGCCCTGGATGTGGGTCCTGCCCAATCTCGACCTCCTCAGCCAACTACGTGCAGGCAGAAGTCTGTTCAACTTCCGTAAGTATATAGCGGTTGATGAGAAGGGTCTGAGCAACTTCGCACATTGCACTAGACCCTTCCTGCTGATTACTGTCCACAACAGAGGACTGGCAGGCGGAAGCCACCCACCCCACCGTCTGTTCTGCAGGGGATTCAGTGGCAATGATGTCTGCCTTGTGGCCGACATCCTCCAGTGCCAGTCCTTCTTTGCCCGGCGTCAGGGGGCTGCCGTGTTCCGATACGGTAAAGGGGCGTCGCTTTTGGCGTTTCGGTGAAAGCTCTTACTCTGCGTAGCCTTCTGTGTCGCGATGTCATTGCCCCACGCCACGCTGGCACAAAGGCTTTCGCTGGTATGAACGATTGCCATCCTGCTGTTGGTGGTGCCTGCAGCGTTCGGTGGTATGGCTGGCGTCATACAGAGTTCTGGCACTGGCCAGACTGACTGATTGGCCAGCTGTTGATCGCCTGTTGGGGTGCGGATGGTTATCCCGGTGCAACAGCCTCTCTCTGTTGTATCTGAATAGGTGAAGACATCGTAGGTGCTGCCACGGAATTCACTGGAGAGATCGTCGGCGTCGATGAAGGTACCATGTCTTGAGGTGGAAGTTGTGTGACCCGACGTTGGAGGCACTGTGTAAGTAGGTGACCTTCCTGGCCGCATCCAGAACAAGATTTTGAATCCCCATCATAAATAACAACGGCCCAGCTGACTCCTATCTGCTTCCTGCGGTACCCCGTTGAGGACTGGATGCGTCTTAAATTTTGATCACTTTTATGCAACGTTGTCTTGTATCATGCCGGCGGAGCTCCGTCGCGATGTCTGACAATGGGAGTTCGAAGATGAGTCCGAGTACAGTCCACAAACACAGTCCGGCATCTCCTTTCTCGACGTCGGCTACATATCCGTCTGTATGGCAGAAGCGGACTCCTTTGTTTCAGCTCTCGAAGAACCTTGTCGCATGTTGAGTTTTTTATAGGTTTCACATATACTGTATACTTACGATCGTAAAGTGGATGATGACAATGTCGGCAGCCAGGATCTTGGCCTCCTCCTTAAAAAGCGCTCGACAATGTGTGTTTTTGGTGTCTGCTTTTTGTATTGATTCGCCTTGTTCATGTCGCCCTACAGAATCACGTTAATGTAGGCCGGAGGAAGCAAACAAGGCGAGCATGCTCGCGCTGCAGGCGCAAACTCACAGCAAGTCCCGTCGGCACGGTTGCTTAAGGTTCGACTGCCCGCTCGACCACGGATCTTCCTCTACAAGACTAGTAGAATGACGGGTACCATAGCTACAGAATGAAAACACGAAAACGTCAGTAACTCTAACGTGGTTATCTTTGTATTCCATATTATATCAATAAAATGTGTTTGTGTTTAGACCTTTCGATGCATAGCAATGAAACTGCTCTTTTCCGTAATCATATTTGCTCTCGATGCTTTCATAAACTAGGGAGTGTCTGGCATAACGCTGAAACAATATCTCTCTTTTCCCAATATAGAAGATCCTTGTAAAACCTTGTAGAAGTGTATAATTAGTTTCACCTTACTTTAATTTCACGTAAGTAAACAATCAAAATTATACTGAGCAATACACTTTTATTCTTATGATTGACACGCTCTGCTGCAGCGTGGCGAAAGAGGAAACCAAAGTAAAAAAAAAAAGAAAGAAAGAAAAAAAAAGAAGAGAAGAAAAAAAACTGCTGCCTCCTTCTGCCTTTCTCAGCAGCTATAAATATGTTCCAAAAAACTTTGGCATGTAAACTAAGATAGCACTAATTGCACAGGAACTACGCTGTACAATAATCTCGCACTTCTTACCGAACACAAAGTGATATCGGATAACTGACATTTCATGCGGCTGTTATTAGACAGTTGTTTTGTCTTTCTGATGCACGCAGAAGAGGATAATGTATTTATGTCTCCTTTACCTCAGTCAGGCACAGGAGGTGGTATACGATGGGGTATTCTTTGAGTCAACCGTTATAAAACATCAAGTGAGATATAACAACTAAGAATTCTGTCCGCAGCAGAGTCCGTGGGAAACGACGTCCGAGTGGTATCGTTGGTGTTGTCACGAAGTGGTTGCCCACCGAACACCTTCCCACTCCCACCCTTTGCCCCTTTTCCCTTGTCGTTCAAGAGACTCCCCATTCTCTGTCACATACTTTTCTGACGTGATGTTCCTTCTTGTAGATGCAGGCGCCCAAAGGTGATATATTGTACCCTTTCTTGCCATCGTAAATGGCTTTATTCGCAAAAGCCCCAGATATTTCATTGCTTGATTTCTTGATATGTGCTTTTATTCAAAAAAATTATGTTGTCCATTTCTAATCACCTAACGGATAATGCAGAACATCAAGTTGGCTTTTCAATGGTTGGAGCGCCCCTTCTTTACGCTTTTAGGGAACGAAACTGCAGATTTAGAGTTGGAATGATTACGTATTTGTCTGTTCGTAAGTACAATCGGAGTACTTGTGTCACTATTAAATCTGTAATTTATGTGGCACGGTATCTTAACTGTCAGAATGCATTTTCAGTATTAACGAAGTTCTTTGGCACATCTGAATGTGTATGGCTGCGGCTTTCTTATTCCATATTAGTACGTCTCATTCAACAGGACACATGACGAAATACAATTATATTGCAGTAGGTGTACCTCGCTACCAACACATGCTAAGACAATTTTTAAATGGGACGTTTCGTCTTATTATGTCCTGCGGATCGAGAACAGCTGTTTGTTATAAAATTATTGATACATATGGAATTTTCCTTTGTCTACAGATATAAAAATCAGTACACATGACACTGTTCAAAGAATGTCTAAACTCATAATTCTTATCTTCAGTTACTGTGTATACAACGCGTTTGTTGACATGATTGCACAATTGCGTGCGGATTCTCGTTGGCCCACACATGTTGATTGGGAAAATTTACAATCTGATCACGGTGGAATGAAGCCTCATCCGTAAAGTGAACATTTGCACTGAAATGAGGATTGACACATTGTTGGATGAACCATTCGCAGAAGTGTACCCGTGGAGGCCAATCAGCTGCTGATAGTGCCTGCACACGCTGTACATGGAACGGAAACAACTGGTTCTCCCGTAGCACTCTGCAAACAGTGACGTGGACAACGTTACCTTGTACAGCAGTAACTTCTCTGACGCTGACATTAGGGTTATCGTCAACTGCACGAAGAATTCCCTGATCCATTGCAAGTGTCCTCGTCGTTCTAGGTCTTCCCCATTCGCGAGTCATAGGCTGGAATGTTCCGTGCTCCCTAAGATGCCGATCAGTTGCTTCGAACGTCTTCCCGTCGGGACACCTTCGTTTTGGAAATCTGTCTCGATACAAACGTACCGCGCCACGGCTATGGCCCCGTGCTAATCCATACATCAAATGGGCATCTGCCAACTCCGCATTTGTAAACATGGCACTGACAGCAAATCCACGTTCGAGATGAACACTAACCTGTTGATGCTACGTACTGATGTGCTTGATGCTAGTACTGTAGAGCAATGAGTCGCATGCCAACACAAGCACCGAAGTCAACGTTACCTTCCTTCAATTGGGCCAACTGGCGGTGAATCGAGGAAGTACAGTACATACTGACGAAACTAAAATGAGCTCTAACATGGAAATTAAGCGTTTCCGGACACATGTCCACATAACATCTTTTCTTTATTTGTGTGTAAGGAATGTTTCCTGAAAGTCTGGCCGTACATTTTTGTAACACCATGCATACACTCGCACCAGCACGAAAACGAGCATTACGTTGCATACCTCTTGTGCCTTATGCCATGAACAGCAGCTGTTGACGGTACAGGTACTAGTTCTGTTTCCGACTATCAAAGGCACGAAAAGCTCGCGCAGATGCGGTAGCAGCTGTAGAAGCCAAAACCTGAGCGTTCAGAGTTACGCCCTGCAGCAGTTTCTGAAATTTCTGCTTCTGTAACTGAACGACGTGAGGTAAACGCAGCTCCGACGACGGGATAGACATGACGGTTGAAAGGGGCACACAAACTTAACGCGAAAATACGCTGCCAGAGAACTGAAACGTGAACGTTTAAGTACTGAACACAAACTAAGACCAACCAGTTCAGTTGAGAGAATTCGCGCTCGTACAACACATGAACGTACCGCGTACACTATGTCGAAGCGACAACTTCTATGAAACTTGGGTCAAGAATGTGCGTAGATTGAGAAGCGTGCCCTGTCGTAGGAAATGCAAAATCTGATTGACACCACTGCCTACAGACTACAGCAACACAAGAAGCATGAGACGCTGCCAGTAAACCAACTATCATACAAGCAAAAATCCACTTGGTTGAAAAACCACAAGAACAAACTTGTAAACCAACCCTGTTCCGGCAAACGCAGTACGAAGCATCAAAACACTACAAAAGACTTGAAGAACCACAACAGTAAACATTTTAGCTTGTCGCCCATATTTTATCCTCTGTTAAAGAAGCGATACTGGCTGACTTGAGACATACAATTTGCAATAACAACTGTTTATTACAAGACCTAAGCCAAATAATACCTCGGAGAGTAATGTCTACGAAGCTTGATGACAGCGATTTATTTAGCAGCAAGGAACAACGAAACAGTCCCACGAGGCTAGACAGCCTCTTGATGAGCAGCAGGTGCTGTGAAGACACCGTCCCACAAGGCGATCAGCACCTGGACAGTCGCAACGAATACTGTGAAGTAGTGCCCTCGGAGAGGCTGGTGAAAGCGCCGAGTAGAACGTGGGTCAGGGACGAGGGCGGCGGGACATCTCGGTGGGCAGCGAAGTGGCAGCAGCAGGCGCTGTCCGTAGCGGAGACTTCGGGCGACTGTTGGTTGTTCGTGGCTCGAGACGTAATTG
Organism: Schistocerca piceifrons; assembly: GCF_021461385.2. Taxonomy (NCBI): domain Eukaryota; kingdom Metazoa; phylum Arthropoda; class Insecta; order Orthoptera; family Acrididae; genus Schistocerca; species Schistocerca piceifrons. Next base: position 140,553,264 of record NC_060144.1, read on the forward strand.
GCTCTCCTTGAGAGGAACGCCGACTTAAGTACAAGCTTGTGGAAGGATACACGTATGGTACCACGTGATCATGTGACCCTGTGGACGCAAATTAGTGCCCACGACTGAAGAGCTGTTTGCTGCGGTTTGCACGCGACCCCGGTCGCTGTGGCGACTGCTATTTGCTTGACTGTACACAGTATTTTGCTTCCTCTGTTTATAATTTTCCTAGTAGGTGAGACAGGGGTCGTATCTGGCCTGCGAAACAGGCACATAGATGCGGTGGCCGATATATGCAGAGTGCAGCCCTATATACGCATAGGGAAATAAGCAAAGGCTGCCAGAAGACTGTGACCTATCACGGCCAGTATGTGGAGGAGCTGTTCCATGTGACTGAGTTTTGACGCCACGTAGCGTATCAGGTATTCAAACACTCGTTGCAGCCAGTTCAAGTCCTGGAGCGAGTTCTGATGCACCATCAAGGCTACCATCTGTAGTAATCATGACAGTTCGCAGCGGTCCTTCCACGCACATCCTTCGTAAGCGTGACTACCAATATCTCAGATCAGTGACTGATGGGAGGGGACACCTGGCCTGAGCCCGCGCCCGATATCCAACGCTGTCGATTTGTTGATGTTCAGAAGATTAACCACGGCCTTTCCAAATCACTCGATACAGTTTAGCACAATATGGACTTCATCAGTGGAATGAATCAGCAGTAGAAGGTATCCGGCATACGGCCTGTTGTGGAGGTTGATGCTCTGGAGTGTGATGCCTATGATCGAGATCCCCAACGACTGGCTCGAGTGTGATTGATGGAGGTGAGTAGAAAAGAGGCAACTTTGACGTAATGACCTCTTGATGGGTATTGGGCCTAATATCCGTCGTTTGACATGGACCTGAACGCTGGCTGCTGCCAAAAGGTGCCACACCATGAATAAAAGGCTCATGAGCTATCCCATACTGTCCAGCCTCTGTCAGAGAAAGTTATGGTGCACTCTATTGGAGGCGCAACAGAAATCGATGGAGACGATCGTTATCAACTTCCTGCAATCGCCATTTGCATGTTGGCGTCTTCCCCCTGCAACGTCTACTCCTGGGCCACAATGTCGTGTTAATTGGCTTGCCAATAACCTGGCGAAGATTGTAAGTGGCTGATAGTCGTTGACCGATTGCCCTCTCGCTGGCTTGTGTATCATTGTAAGAATATCTTCGACTAAAGAAAGTGCTACAATGCTGTCCAAGGACATCAGTTCTCACAGCACGGTAAGCCCACAGGGCATCATGAAGTCAAGGTCCAGTAAACCTTAGTTAGTAAACCATCAGGCCCCAGGAAGCCATTGGCTGTACCCACGTCCAAGGCGTTCCACACTTTTTCAGCGACAACTTCCCTCGATAACGCTGTCATTGTTGCTCTTTGGATAGTGTGAGCCACCTGTTGTAATACTTCCACAGAGGCCTCTTCATTTACAGTTCCTTACTGGCAAAGGTGACGAAAATGGTCCTCCATTATTGTTGCCTGAGTCAGGAGCGAGCATCTCGCATCGTGTTATTAACCATCGGCGATGTCGGCAGATGTATGTCAGAATGTGGTGCATGGTTTGTACATGTGACACCGTTCGATCGTGTTGTCGTGGACTGTGGCACCTTCTAATCAGCCTCCAACAACGATAGTATGTCAACATTGATTCGGCGATTTGGGTCCACAAGCTCCAGGTATTAGAAGTTCACGGTCTGCCAGTGCCATATAGCCGTGTCCTTGCCATATTGCATTAGTGTTTTCCGGATTGCCCTTTCGGCGCAGAGGAGCCACCACACCGAGTCCAGGTTTATCGGTAGTGACGTTGTTCACAGTGGATCCACGTTGCGGTGACTTGCTGACGAAAGGCCAAGTCATGTAAGTGACTTACGTTGATCTTCCAAAACCGATTACTATGCCAGACGTGTTAGGGGTGGATCTTCTTGCAGATGAAGGCACTGTGATCAGAGAATGCCAGATGACCTGTTAACATATGGATGCAATCGAATCGGTTCGCTGAATGACTGTTAAGATCGTGTGTCCAGAGCTGTCACCGTGTGCCTCTTCCTTAATGTCACACAAACGAAGATCATGAATCACAACATCCATTTCCGGACAAGGACTTGGTCTTTATGATGAAGAACGGAATTAAAATTGCCGGTGAAGACCTTTTGTTCATACCGTAATAGGAAAATGGGAGGGTGTGACGTCTGTGGAGTAACGCTAAAACTCGAGCAGAGGGGAGATACATGATGTTAAAGGCTTCGATACCGTCATCCTATAAAATCGCCAAAGCAGTGTCTGCAGGACCACCAGGCCTCACGAACTTTGCAAACCGTAGAAGTACGGGAGGGTATTCGTTTACACTTCTTGCAGAAATGTGAAGTCGGCTCCTGCGGCTCGTATTGTTTCTTTTAGAGGTTGGATCTTGGCAGGAGAGCTAAACATTTTGATATTTAACAGTGAGAGGTGGTAAACTTGGCGGTGTGGTGGTTCTGTAGGGTTGTCCGTGGTGACGGTGGAGAGAAGCGGACATTGCAGATGACATTCACCCCACTGACGATAGTTCTCCCATTGTTATTCAGACTGAATGGTCCAGTGGCACCTCAGCTGGCCCTGGATGTGGGTCCTGCCCAATCTCGACCTCCTCAGCCAACTACGTGCAGGCAGAAGTCTGTTCAACTTCCGTAAGTATATAGCGGTTGATGAGAAGGGTCTGAGCAACTTCGCACATTGCACTAGACCCTTCCTGCTGATTACTGTCCACAACAGAGGACTGGCAGGCGGAAGCCACCCACCCCACCGTCTGTTCTGCAGGGGATTCAGTGGCAATGATGTCTGCCTTGTGGCCGACATCCTCCAGTGCCAGTCCTTCTTTGCCCGGCGTCAGGGGGCTGCCGTGTTCCGATACGGTAAAGGGGCGTCGCTTTTGGCGTTTCGGTGAAAGCTCTTACTCTGCGTAGCCTTCTGTGTCGCGATGTCATTGCCCCACGCCACGCCGGCACAAAGGCTTTCGCTGGTATGAACGATTGCCATCCTGCTGTTGGTGGTGCCTGCAGCGTTCGGTGGTATGGCTGGCGTCATACAGAGTTCTGGCACTGGCCAGACTGACTGATTGGCCAGCTGTTGATCGCCTGTTGGGGTGCGGATGGTTATCCCGGTGCAACAGCCTCTCTCTGTTGTATCTGAATAGGTGAAGACATCGTAGGTGCTGCCACGGAATTCACTGGAGAGATCGTCGGCGTCGATGAAGGTACCATGTCTTGAGGTGGAAGTTGTGTGACCCGACGTTGGAGGCACTGTGTAAGTAGGTGACCTTCCTGGCCGCATCCAGAACAAGATTTTGAATCCCCATCATAAATAACAACGGCCCAGCTGACTCCTATCTGCTTCCTGCGGTACCCCGTTGAGGACTGGATGCGTCTTAAATTTTGATCACTTTTATGCAACGTTGTCTTGTATCATGCCGGCGGAGCTCCGTCGCGATGTCTGACAATGGGAGTTCGAAGATGAGTCCGAGTACAGTCCACAAACACAGTCCGGCATCTCCTTTCTCGACGTCGGCTACATTTCCGTCTGTATGGCAGAAGCGGACTCCTTTGTTTCATCTCTCCAAGAACCTTGTCGCATGTTGAGTTTTTTATAGGTTTCACATTACTGTATACTTACGATCGTAAAGTGGATGATGACAAAGTCGGCAGCCAGGATCTTGGCCTCCTCCTTAAAAAGCGCTCGACAATGTGTGTTTTTGGTATCCGCTTTTTGTATTGATTCGCCTTGTTCATGTCGCCCTACAGAATCACGTTAATGTAGGCCGGAGGAAGTAAACAAGACGAGCATGCTCGCGCTGCAGGCGCAAACTCACAGCAAGTCCCGTCGGCATGGTTGCTTAAGGTTCGACTGCCCGCTCGACCACGGATCTTGCTCTACAAGACTCGTAGAACGACGGGTACCATAGCTACAGAATGAAAACACGTGGTTATCTTTGTATTCCATGTTATATCAATAAAATGTGTTTGTTTTTAGACCTTTCGATGCATAGCATTGAAAATGCTATTTTCCGTGATCATCTTTGCTCTCGATGCTTTCATAAACTAGGGAGTGTCTGGCATAACGCTGAAACAATATCTCTCTTTTCCCAATATAGAAGATCCTTGTAAAACCTTGTAGAAGTGTATAATTAGTTTCACCTTACTTTAATTTCACGTAAGTAAACAATCAAAATTCTACTGAGCAATACACTTTTATTCTTATGATTGACACGCTCTGCTGCAGCGTGGCGAAAGAGGAAACCAAAGTAAAAAAAAAGAAAAGAAAAAAAAGGAGAGAAAAGAAAATTGCTGCCTGCTTCTGCCTTTCTCAGCAGCTTTAAATATGTTCCAAAAACTTTGGCATGTAAACTAAGATAGCACTAATTTTGCAGGAACTACGCTGAACAATTATCTCGCACTTCTTACCGAACACAAAGTGATGTCGGATAACTGACATTTCATGCGGCTGTTATTAGACAGTTGATTTGTCTTTCTGATGCACGCAGAAAAGGATAATGTATTTATGTCTCCTTTACCTCAGTCAGGCACAGGAGGTGGTATACGATGGGGTATTCTTTGAGTCGACCGTTATAAAACATCAAGTGAGATATAACAACTAAGAATTCTGTCCGCAGCAGAGTCCGTGGGAAACGACGTCCGAGTGGTATCGTTGGTGTTGTCACGAAGTGGTTGCCCCCGAACACCCCCCCCCCCCCCCCCACTCCCACCCTTTGCACCTTTTCCCTTGTCGTTCAAGAGACTCCCCATTCTCTGTCACATACTTTTCTGACGAGATGTTCCTTCTTGTAGATGCAGGCGCCCAAAGGTGATATATTGTACCCTTTCTTGCCATCGTAAATGGCTTTATTCGCAAGAGCCTCAGTTATTTCATTGCTTGGTTTCTTGATATGTGCTTTTATCCAAAAAAAATATGTTGTCCATTTCTAATCAGCTAACGGGTAATGGAGAACTTCAGGTTGGCTTTTGAATGGTTGGAGCGCCCCTTCTTTATGCTTTCAGGGAACGAAACTGCAGATTTAGAGTTAGAATGATTACGTATTTGTCTGTTCATAAGTACAATCGGAGTACTTGTGTCACTATTAAATCTGTAATTTGTGTGGCATGGTATCTTAACTGTCAGAATGCACTTTCAGTATTAACGAAGTTCTTTGGCACATCTGAATGTGTATGGCTGCGGCTTTCTTATTCTATATTATTACGTCTCATTCAATAGGACACATGACGAAATACAATTATATTGCAGTAGGTGTACCTCTTTACCAACACATGCAAAGAGAATTTTTAAATGGGACGTTTTGTCTTATTATGTCCTGCGGAGAACAGCTGTTTGTTATAAAATTATTGATACATATGGAATTTTCCTTTGTCTACAGATATAAAAATCAATACACATGACACTGTTCAAACAATGTCTAAACTCATAATTCTTATCTTCAATTACTGTGTATACAACGCGTTTTATAAATTTATTTCAATTCTCTGCTGCATTTTTCCTCTGTAGGAAGATGGCCATGCCTGTGGTCCTGCAGATGTATTCACTAGTCTCCATGCTACATGCTCCAGGACTACAGTGTTACTTACGATTTCCAGTGCTGTCAGCCCTTGCGTATGGCCCTAGAGATATTTTCATTAGTCTCCATGGTCTATGCTCCAGTACCACCCACATGGGCTAACAGCGCTGGAAGTCCTAAGTAACACGGAACGATAATTTCACCTCATTGAATTTCTGATATAAAAGTTGATTCTAATCTGAAAAACAAGAGAAAAACGTGGCAAAACGTAACATAGTAAGATATTATAACTAACACATAATACATATATCATATGTATAAAAAAACATGGATTACAGGTCACTAAGATACTTCACATGTAAAAGAAGCGAAACGCGTATGGCAATAATCAAACTTCCTTTCATTTAGTTGCATAGACGGAACATACCTCCACGTAGTTTGAAGCAACGAAGGAACGATGGAAACCAGAAAAAATGAAAAATATTTTGCTCTTTGCCAATGATCATGTAATTATTCGGAAGACATAAAATTATCTCCAGTTTTCAATATACCGCCTAAATTTAATATCAAAAACTGTAACCTAAAAATTTCAAGAAACTAAAGTAATGGCCTTCAAAAGAAAATGTCCAGTATGCTACAAAACAGTACTAGATGAATAATCAGTGGAACAGGTATCACATAAAAAGCTCTTAGGCTGTGAAATTAGCTATGCATATTGAAACGGTCTCACTAATAAATTAAAATGATATATGGCACTACACATAAAACGCAAGGAGGGATACAAAGTTGAAGTTTACAAAGTAGAGTCGACCCTTATTCTAATACATGGATACCGAATCTTTTACATTTACTAAGGAAGACAGAACAGCCTAATTAATTCGAAATTTTTATGGAGCGTTAAAAATGTAGCCTCAGGTATCAAACACAAAAAAAATGTTCAAATGTGTGTGAAATCTTATGGGACTTAACTGCTAAGGTCACCAGTCCCTAAGCTTACACACTACTTAACCTAAATTATACTAAGGACAAACACACACACCCATGGTCTAGAGAGGACTCGGACCTCCGCCGGGACCAGCCGCACAGTCCACGACTGTAGAGCCCAAGACCGCTTGGCTAATCCCGCGCGGCTATCAAACACAACAGAAGACTATAAGAGAACAGCTTAATGTATACTGTATAAATGGAAAGACAGAGTAAGAATGTATAAAATAGAAGCTACATATCAACAGAGTGGATGAAGAGATATTAGACGATCGAGTAATAAATTACAAATCATCAAGATTCGGTGAGGTAGGATGATCGAAGAACAAATGGCTTTATTGAAAATGAAACGGACTGTCAGCTTACTCCATGAAGTGAAGAAGACAGAAGTTCTCCACATCCTGGCTATACAACAGTCCTCTGTAAATGTGATTTGCAGAAGAAATGAAACGGTAACAACGCTGTGGAAGAAGTGAAAACTAATTTACATTCCTCAGTTGTATCACATGGCTGCCTAACTTCCCCGTGCGCAGGGGATAGTGCGACAACACAGCTTACTTTGGCAGAATGCTACGCAGTGTTTATTTGTCGGTGGATAGGACACAATAGCCCTCTGTTATGTAATAAGTGCATTTTTCTGAACAACAAGCATTCCTAGCACCAGAGTTTGTACTGTAGTCCATTAATATCCACCTACTAAACTTTCTGTTTGCGTCACTGAAGGTGGAACGAAATATCAGAGGTCGCGCAGGTAGTCCCTTACAAATTTCAACCACAGTCAGTCGCTCTGAAAGGGTTAGTAGTTCCATACGTTACATTTACATTTGCCTCTCATACTTCATATTTACACTTCCATGACACTTACTAGTTTCCTGGTGCTCTTTGCGGTTAAATGCAGTGATTCAAATACTTCCAAAAAATCTAACGATCGTGTATCATTGTCGCATATAATAAATTTGCGTATCATATTCACAGCATCTTTTCTTCGGGATTATACACTGCACCATGTTGAAATTTATTTGCAGTAACACTAGTAAATACGAAGTAAGCCTACTTCCACCTAAATCAATTACTCAAAGGAATTGTTGATTTTATCAAATCAGGATAGATATTTAGCTGTATGACATACATAATAGTAAAGAGATAATGAATATCGACACTTTATGCAGGGACTGCCAGTTGAAATTCAACACAAACCGTATTCAGCATGAACAGGTGAGAAGAACTATTGTTGTTCGGTTCTACTATTGGCGATAAGTCTCTGAAATTTGGACTTTTAGGTAAATATTTGGGAGGAACCTCTCAGAGCGATCTAAAGCAGAACGTCATCAAAGACTAGTTGTAAGAAATTCAGATGTCACGTTCACTGGACCAGTCCCATGGAAATATTATTCAGCTACAGAAACAAATGTTTCAGAATACTTGCTCGACCGATTCTTGACTTTTGCTCATCTTTCTAGAGCATTTACATGAAATTGTTAATAGAGGAAATAAGAATACAAAAGAAAGCGACATGATTTGTCACTGATTTATTTAGTACGAGCGAATGTCATGCTGAACTCTCTCGAAAATTAACAGGTTGATGTTAAAGAAAGATGTCATCTGTCACGAAAGTGTTTATTGCTGATGTTAAAGAAAGATGTCCTCTATCACAAAAGGGTTTATTAATACATTTCTGCGTGATGTGATCCGAAGACTTAGTCATGGGGCGAATAGAACAGAAAAAGGGGAAAGTTACTTCAAATTACAGTGTTTGTGAAGTACAGATACAGACGTCAACACATACAACACAACGCTCACAATCGTGTGTATGGGTCAGGTTATTTCCAAACATGTAATATAGTAATTTGAAGGTAAATGACGATACTGTATTATAAGTCAGGACATCAGTTATTGAAGCGAAAAGTAATGAATCCATGTATCTATACGTCCCATCAACTTCAGTATGATTTTAGATCGCACGTAATCTGGAAATGAAGGAGAACACGGCATGCTTTGAAGTACACTCCTGGAAATGGAAATAAGAACACCGTGAATTCATTGTCCCAGGAAGGGGAAACTTTATTGACACATTCCTGGGGTCAGATACATCACATGATCACACTGACAGAACCACAGGCACATAGACACAGGCAACAGAGCATGCACAATGTCGGCACTAGTACAGTGTATATCCACCTGTCGCAGCAATGCAGGCTGCTATTCTCCCATGCAGACGATCGTAGAGATGCTGGATGTAGTCCTGTGGAACGGCTTGCCATGCCATTTCCACCTGGCGCCTCAGTTGGACCAGCGTTCGTGCTGGACGTGCAGACCGCGTGAGACGACGCTTCATCCAGTCCCAAACATGCTCAATGGGGGACAGATCCGGAGATCTTGCTGGCCAGGGTAGTTGACTTACACCTTCTAGAGCACGTTGGGTGGCACGGGATACATGCGGACGTGCATTGTCCTGTTGGAACAGCAAGTTCCCTTGCCGGTCTAGGAATGGTAGAACGATGGGTTCGATGACGGTTTGGATGTACCGTGCACTATTCAGTGTCCCCTCGACGATCACCAGTGGTGTACGGCCAGTGTAGGAGATCGCTCCCCACACCATGATGCCAGGTGTTGGCCCTGTGTGCCTCGGTCGTATGCAGTCCTGATTGTGGCACTCACCTGCACGGCACCAAACACGCATACGACCATCATTGGCACCAAGGCAGAAGCGACTCTCATCGCTGAAGACGACACGTCTCCATTCGTCCCTCCATTCACGCCTGTCGCGACACCACTGGAGGCGGGCTGCACGATGTTGGGGCGTGAGCGGAAGACGGCCTAACGGTGTGCGGGACCGTAGCCCAGCTACATGGAGACGGTTGCGAATGGTCCTCGCCGATACCCCAGGAGCAACAGTGTCCCTAATTTGCTGGGAAGTGGCGGTGCGGTCCCCTACGGCACTGCGTAGGATCCTACGGTCTTGGCGTGCATCCGTGCGTCGCTGCGGTCCGGTCCCAGGTCGACGGGCACGTGCACCTTCCGCCGACCACTGGCGACAACATCGATGTACTGTGGAGACCTCACGCCCCACGTGTTGAGCAATTCGGCGGTACGTCCACCCGGCCTCCCGCATGCCCACTATACGCCCTCGCTCAAAGTCCGTCAACTGCACATACGGTTCACGTCCACGCTGTCGCGGCATGCTACCAGTGTTAAAGACTGCGATGGAGCTCCGTATGCCACGGCAAACTGGCTGACACTGACGGCGGCGGTGCACAAATGCTGCGCAGCTAGCGCCATTCGACGGCCAACACCGCGGTTCCTGGTGTGTCCGCTGTGCCGTGCGTGTGATCATTGCTTGTACAGCCCTCTCGCAGTGTCCGGAGCAAGTATGGTGGGTCTGACACACCGGTGTCAACGTGTTCTTTTTTCCATTTCCAGGAGTGTAATAATAATGAGCTTATGGCATTGGTGGCCTCAAGACCCCTCGCAGGGCGGTTCGGGAGGCGCTCAACAAGTTCTTTAACGTCACTACGGCGACTTGCGAGTGAATGAGAATGAAATGATGATGAAAGACACACAACACCCAATCATCTCGAGGCAGAAAAAATCACTGAGCCCACCCGGAATCGAGCCCGGGACCCCGTGCGGGAAGCGAGAACGCTACCGCAAGACCTGAAGTAATTTAAGGATAATACATAAAACCTACATCAGGGTGGTCACGTCCCATTGCTTACCCACACAGCAACCTCATTCATTTTCCTGGAAATGTGATAGTTACACTAGGTAACTACCACCAGTTTATGCGAGACATTTAGATGGCGATGTACGCTGCTTAGAGGCCACATTTGTGACAGACTATACACTATGTAGTAAATTATGTTATACCTCGCAAAAATGTTATCTGTTCTTCACTAACCGCTTTCATCTTCCATACATTTATCCTAATTCTGCAATCTTCTCTTACATTTACGATCCTCTCCATTGTATTTTGTAGTTCTTTCTCTGATTCAGGCAACACTGCTTTATTCTATGCGTATTTAGTTGCCCTTTTGCTATCACGTTTCTTGCTTTGATGAAAAACTAACGGCTTTAGGTTTACAAAAAATAAACTCACTATAGTAGAAGGAGAAACGGTACAGACTATTAGGTGTGCGGAAGATCAAAGAGTATTCACTGAAGCAGAGGAAGACCTGTAGTCTATGATGGAGACACTCGTAAAAGTGAGAAAAGAATAGCGAATGTGGATAAATGTGTGAAACATGAGGAAGATGAGAACAAGAAAACATGAAGTTTCCTTCAGAAAATTGTAGGCAGAAAACACTATGGAACAAGTAAATCTTTTAGGTACTTGGGTTAGTGACAAAAAATGGAAACAGAGTAGAGGGAATAAAAAGTACCATGTCTGTGGGTAATAAAACGTGCTAGTATGTTGACAGTAAGGAGTTCGATAGAATTACGGGAGAGGTTTGCAAAGTCCATTGAGGGGGATGTAGTGTTACACGACAGCCTATCATGGTCAGTCAAAAACTGACATAAGAAATAGTCCAAAAGTTTTGAAATGTGGGTGTGGAGAAAAATGTTGAAAATCAGATGGACTGGCAGATAGACGAATGAAGATGTACAGAAAACTCCTGATTATCCTGGTTCGAATTGTCTGGCCTTAGGACCATTCGTGTTACTGAAAACAATAAAAACCTAAGACTCATGTATACTATCGGAATTAGAACGAATACATTCGTTCAGAGTACATTAATACGCAGGTGACTCATGGTAGTCTAACCGTGTTCCAGCACCTCCGTCATATATCCGTGAAATATTTGTCCATTGATTTCAAACCCAGCTTCAGGTAAATGTGGATACTCTAAACTTGTAACATGTCCACGGCATACTTCCTGTCTGTTTATTTGACTAGCAGTGTCTTTAGGAGTTAAGGCCGACAACATCCAACTCGTTGTTTCCAGCTAGTAATGGCCAAGTAAAGCAATGGGCTTTCGGATATGACATGTAGCATATTTTGTACAGTAAAGAGAATTTTTAGCTAAATAAAAATCGGCATTTTGGATTCTACGTGTTTTTTTCTGTTATTTCTGTTATTCCTGTCGTCTCGGGTCTCCATTAAACCGGGTAATCAGGAGATCTTGGTGCTTCTACGAATAGGAGTGGAAAGAAAAATAGTCTAAATTACGCAAATTAGAATTTGACGAAGAACTGGCTTGCAACGCCGTTGAACGAATGGTTGCGGGTAAGAGATGGAATGGAAGATATCGTTAAAGAAAGATGCAGTTGATAGCAGATCAAAGAAATGGCACAGGGCAGAGGAACGTGAAAAGCGTCCAGTCAGTACATCTACATCTGCAAAGTGGTATAAATAGTAATGGTCATACTTTCGGGAAACATCCCACAAACATGGGGAATAAACATATTTCATGGACGCAGGACCGGAAACGCTCTATTTACACGTTAGAGCTAATTTTCTACTTGTCGTCCAAATCACATCAGTCATGGGAAGCAGAAACAGAACGTTCCAGCGTTGTTTGAAACGCTTTCTTACCTCGGGTTCCTAAATATCCACTTTGTTACTTAGCATGTACCTTAAGATATAATAGTTGAGGTCGCAGAAGGAGTTTGTTGTAGAAACTGAGCAAAGGTAAATTTGACATGAGACGAACTTCAGTGCTCTACTAGCACCAAGCAAGCAGTATCAGCTGTTTAGTGTTCATTATGGACTGTGCAAGTTCATAGCCTCAACTGCTTACTGTTCATAACGGACTTGAACTCCTGTGCAGTGCAGTAGATGCGTGCTCAAAATGCAGAGTTGGGAGATGTCCATTTCCTATACAGATTATCAGATGGTCATGGACGTGGTACTTAACCCTTGTATTGGAAGAGATTTCCACAACAATAGTGTGCCGACAGGAGGATATTTGAAGCTACTGATCAAAATGGCTCTGAGCACTATGGGACTTAACTTCTGTGGTCATCAGTCCCCTAGAACTTAGAACTACTTAACCCTAACTAACCTAAGGACACCACACACATCCATGCCCGAGGCAGGATTCGAACCTGCGACCGTAGCAGTCCCGCGTTTCCGAACTGCGCGCCTAGAACCACTAGACCACCGCGGCCGGCGAAGCAACTGATCGTCGTGGTATGTTTAAGCCTAGTGACAGCTACTGGGAAAGGCTAGAAGAACAAGGACACCACACCTGGAGGAGAAAATTCTTCGTGCAGTTGACGACAGCCGAGGTGTGAGTGTAAAAAAATTGTTGACCACATAATTGTCTGGAGAGTGCAACACGAGCACCTGCTGTATAAATACTATGTTTAGTATGTGCATGCACTATTAGCAGCTGATTTTGCAGCGCGTCTACTAAACTTCTGCAAATGGTTCTTTTTAAAGTGAGTCAACCCGCACGTTAGTGCTAATGTGATGTTAACAGATGACCAACTTGTTGTAAAGTTGTAGAAACTGGGCTCTAACAAAGAGATAAAGCGTTTACAGACTCATGTATTCTTTCTCTACATGTGCGGAATATGTCGTGGAAGATCGGGCGTAGCTTTTTGTTACACCCTGTATACCTACACACTTCATACCACCGTGGAGTACATGGGAAAGGTACTTAGCATTGTACCACAGTTCGGGGTTTTTCCTGTAACAGGGCTTATTCCCACAGGAAGAACGACTGCTTAAAGACCTCTGAGAATTTATTTTGACTTCACAGTCCTTATGAGAGCGATGCTTGGAGAGCTGAAGAATATTTTTATAATCTTTACTTGATACTGGTTCTTGAAAAAGTACGCTTTCGTGACATAATCTGTGTCTATCTGGAACACATTTCCATGGCGCTCTCCCACGATTCAGACAAAACTGTCACCAGTCGTGCATCCCTTGTTTGTATACGTCCAATAACCCATGTCACCCATATCTGTTATGGGTTCCACATACCTGAAGAGTATTCTAAGATGTGACGCATAAATAAGTTGTAAATAGTGTCTTTTGCAGTGTGACTGCGTTTGTCCAGTATCCTACCAACGAACTGGAGCCTGTCACCTACCCTACCTAAGACTGCAACTATGTGATCATTACACTTCATTACGTGGCAGATTATTCCCAACTGTTGTGAGACGTATTTCATAATATTATACTCTCTGTGGTGAATGTAGACAAACTTTTCATTCTGCATCACAATTGCAGATGGTATTAAATACTACCAGTGATAGCCCAGCATTCTTCTCTTCAGTTTCCTAGGACGAGGGACCTATTATTTTCTGCAGCTTTGAAAGCTGTGTACAGAGGATAGCATGCGCCAGAATGGGACAAGTGCCGGACCAGCCATTAGTGTGCAGTCTCAGAAAGAAGGAATGTTAATTTAAAATCCTTGGAAGCTATCTGATGGGCTGATAGTGACTATATCTGTAGAAGACGTGTTTTCCCACTTGTGCCTGTGTCTATGCCGTTCAATAGAGCAGAGTCAGAAACCTATCACGAAAAGGGAGAAATTTCTGCCTTCTTCACTGCGCCAGGACATCACTGGTTAATCATGAGGGTTTCTTTAACTTATACAATATTATCATTGGTCGGGAGGCACAAGGTCAGGTGCAGTGGTTAGCGACATTCCTATACTGGCAGAAACAGCCAAATTTAAGAACGTTACCTCAGAGAACACTTGCGCACAGATAATCGAAGTGAACAATTGCAGCTCGGAGATCGAAGAGAAAACACTTGCTGCTGGGAGATGGAGGAGTAAAGATTTTCTGCTAGGCAACTTAAGAGACGTGTCTTGCTGTCATACGTAAGGATGTCCCCATGTTAGTACTGACAAGGAATCCCTTGAGTGCGAGGTCACAAAAGACCATTGATGTTCACAGCATTCGACGCTCACATACCGCTTACTATGCAAACACAATAGTGGCTGCTACTGGCCTCAGGGAGCAGGACTGGAGGTATCCACTGTTGAACACAGCATTAGGCTACGAGTGTAGCTGAACTGCTTAGTCGAAGAGTAACTCAACTGTGCTGCATTGCCAGTGGTCTTGACTAAAAGGAGAGGAATTTCGAACAGTGAGAAAGAAGTGTGAGATGAAATATTACGTTTCTCTAAAATGAGTCTGAGGAATGTGTAGTGTCGTATACGCTCGACTGTACGGACAATGTACACGAGCAGTACAATGATGACGATACGTGCTCGACAAGTGAAGGAGATATTGAAACACATTTCGACACATGTAGTTCATCATCCTTGTCGGACAGGGAGCCCAAATACACACTCCAGTGAACCACAGTAAAGCAGGTGCTAATTACGTACATGGAGGACCATTCACACAACTGAAAAAAAGTTTATGAATTGATTTCGGACAAGTCTGCAGCAATACGACAGTGTAGTGGATAAGAGAAACTACGGTGGCCCAGGTGCATTCGATACAAAAACTGGCGTTGGCGCTTTTCAAGGATGCTCCATATAGTTTACTTGACTCGCAAGATAGATGCTTGTACAATGAAGAGCCAAAGAAACTGAAACACCTGACTAAAATCCTGTAGGGTCCGCAGAAGTGCCGCAACACGACGTTGCATAGACTCGAGTAATGTCTGAACTAATGCTGGAGCGAAATGACACAATGAAGCCTGCAGGGCTGTCCATAAATCCGTAAGAGTACGAGGGGGTGGAGATCTCTCCTGAACAGCACGCTGCAAGGCATCTTAGACATGCTCAATAATGTTCATGTCTGGCGAGTTTGGTGGCCAGTGGAGGAGTTTAAACTCAGAAGAGTGTTCCTGGAGCCACTTTAGTTCAAATGGCTCTGAGCACTATGGGACTTAACTGCTGAGGTCACCAGTCCCCTAGAACTTACAACTACTTAAACCTAACTAACCTAAGGACATCACACACACACATGCCAGAGGCAGGATTGGAACTTGCGACCGTAGCGGTCGCGCGGTTCCAGACTGTAACGCCTAGAATCGCTCGGCCACCCCGGCCGAAGGAGCCACTTTGTAGCGATTTAGGATGTGTGGGTTGTCGCATTGTCCTGCTAGAATTTCCCAAGTCCGTCGGAATCCAAAATGGATATGAATGGGTTCAGGTGATCAGACAGGCTACTTACATACGTGTCTCCTGTCACAGTCATATGTGGACATATCAGAGCGCGCATATCACTCCAAATGCACACGCTCATTACTATTACAGAGTCTCCGCCAGCTTAAACAGTCCCCTGATGACATGCAGGGTCCATGAATTCATGAGGTTGTCTCCATACCCGTACACGTCCATCCACTCGATCCAATTAGAAATTAGACTCGTCCGACAAGGCAACACCTTTCCAGTCATCAACAGTCCAGTGTCGGTGTTGAAGGGCGCAGGCGAGGCGTACAGCTTTGTGTCTTGCAGTCATCAGGGGTACACGAGTGGACACTCGGCTCCGAAATCCCATATCGATGATGTTTCGTTGAATGGTTCGCACGTTGACACTTGTTAAAGGCCCAGCATTGAAACCTGAAGCAGTCTGCCTGAGGGTCGCACTTCTGTCACGTTGAACGAGTATCTTCATTCGTCGTTCGTCCCGTCCTGGCAGGATGTTTCTCCGGCGCAGCAATGTCCCAGACTTGATGTTTTACCGGGTTCCTGATAGTGACGGTAAACTCGTGAAATGGTCGTACAGGAAAGTCCCTACTTCATCTCTATCTCGGAGGTGCTGTGTCCCGTCATTCTGGCGCCGATTATAATAGCTTGTTCAAACTCACTTATATCTTGATAACCTGCCATAGCAGCAGCAGCAACCTATCTAACAACTGCGCCAGAGACTTGTTGACTAATACAGGCGTTGCTGATGGCAGCACCGTATTATTCCTGTTTACATATCTCTCTATTTGAATACGCATGCCTATACCAATTTGTTTGGAGCTTCAGTGTATAACATCAAACAATGAAATTTCAATCAAGGTTTAAACCTTGACTGTCACACTGCATTTGGTTTCCCGCGGTTACTGCGGTTGTGCCGTGATTCTTCCTCTTTCTACGTGTGGCAGTAGTGGTGTGTATCGATATTCGCACCTTGTACTATCTTTGGTCTGGTGCTTATAGTTTCCGGGTATCCGGTGTGCGACAGTCTGTCGGTTGGTGTAGATCAGCCAGGAAATGTCCGCGCGGCGGAGTGGGCCAGGCCCGCTGGCGGTCTCTACGCAGTGTCGGAGTGTGTGGGAGCTGTTCCGATTGCTACGAGGTTCGTGGCTCACCGACCCAGAACATTAAAGTTGAGTGGTGATTGAATTACCGAAGCCAGACTGTTCACATTGTGTTGTTGGTTTTCATGGTTGGTTGTTGCGGGTATTCCCGTGAGCAACAGCGAGTGTTCGAATTGGCAAAATGTTCGGCCAACATCCGGTGGATTTAGCTGTATTTTGGTTATTTGAAGTCCAAGTGCACCAGCGGCATTTTCTGCCTTGTGGCCGTTAGCGTTCCGGTTACCTGCCCTGGCCGCTGACGTAAAATTCAGGCAGTGTCCTTTCCTCACCGTGTTGTCGCTGTCCAACACGTGTGTGTAGTTTTGACAGCTTATAAATACTTGGTTGTGGTTGGCAACGCCTTTTACGTTTTGGCTTTGGAGTTCCTTGTGTACTAGTCGGGTGGAAAGCAAGTCGTCTTATCGGTGGGTCCGTTGACTGCTTCTTGGTTGGGTTGCCGGCGGATCGGATATAGTCGGGCCGACCACCTGTCTCCAATAAGCGAACGTTAATATAAGTGCAGACCGACCTCCGGAAACTTATGAGCGCCGCTGGCTGTACTGTCTTTCCTTATTGGTGTTTTATTGTCTATTTTAATGGCTCATAGCCGATGGTTTGAATTTGTATGCTTTTAGTTAGATTTTGAATAACGGGCCTTCAGCCGCTCTAAAATTGAAAGTTCCTTGCTTGTCAAGTCTTGCTTTGTTTGGCCCTTCAGCCTCATTTAAAATATTCTTTGGATAAAGCTTTGGGCCTTCTGCCTTTTTAAAATTCATTTCAGTTGTGTTTTTAAATCATGGGCCTTCAGCCGTCTTAAAATTTAAATTCCTTACTTGTTAAATGGTAGATTGTTGGGGCCTTCAGCCTCATTTTAAAAAAAAATATTTAAGGATAAAACCTTGGGCTTTCTGCCTTGTAAAATTTTATTATAGTTCTATTTTGAATCATGGGCCTTCAGCCGTTTTAAGGGTAAAATTCCTTATTGTTAAGTCTTCGATTGTTTGGGCCTTCAGCCTATCATTTTAAAATTATTTGGGGATAAAGCTTTCGGCCTTCTGCCTTTGAGAATTTACTGTAGCTGTGTTTTTAAATCATGGGCCTTTAGCCCTCAAGTCTTAGGTTGTTTGGGCCTCCAGCCTCATTTGAAATATTATTTAAGGATAAAACCTTGCACTTATTGCCTTTTGAAAATTTATTGTAGTTGTGTTTTAAATCATGGGCCTTTGTAACAATTAAAGAGATTGTGCCCTTAAGCCATTAAATTGTGTGGCATATTCAGTCGATAGTTAAGCTCGGATATTAGCGCTGTGATGTTTGGACAACTACATAAAGTTACATGTGTTCGAGTAAAACTGACAGCCGCTCATTTTTGGCCCCTTTCCACAATTCCAACTACCTGTTCTGTCCTGCGGGTTGAACCAGGTGTTCCAAAGGCGTCAGGAAATTTGTAGATAAAATGAATAAACTTATTCCGTCGTTCAGCAGTGAATCTGATTTCCACTCCGATCAGTCAAGCTTTGAGGAGGAAATGACAATGAAAGGAAATCTGGAAGTTAGAGGGACCAAGAGATTAGTATCGAAGTCAGCTAACATTAATCTCTTATCACGTTCGTATAGAGATATTCTGACTGTTAATTTGTATAGTAAATCGTTTGGAAACTTATTTGTTGTGCTGCGTGAATTTGGAGGTGCTTTGTCCGATACTATTCTTTCTCGTGTGCGTAATATTGCAAGGGAAGTAGGGTATATGGACTTCACAGCAAGAAAGAGTGTGAAAATGGGCGTAAGACGAATGCAACTACGGTATAAGCACTGCATTGGTCAATAGCTGGTCAAAATAATTTGCTTCAGCTCCATTCCTGATCTGAGTGTAAAAATCGTATTCATTTAGAGCCAAATATGCCTGTCGAAAAGTTTAAGGCATTGTAATTCACCCACCTAGCACTGGACGAATTCCGCCAAGGTGTTTGCCTGAGATCTCCATGGTACGACCTTTGATCACTGTGGAGTGCCACTTTTCATTTGCTGTTCATGATGCAAGTTAATGGTTTCTTCTGAACA
Source organism: Schistocerca piceifrons (assembly GCF_021461385.2). NCBI lineage: Eukaryota > Metazoa > Arthropoda > Insecta > Orthoptera > Acrididae > Schistocerca > Schistocerca piceifrons. Next base: position 140,572,071 of record NC_060144.1, read on the forward strand.
TTTCTTGAATGTCGACAATATACATTTTGTGGAGTGTAATACATACATCCCATAGGAAATATGATCTCTACATTTCTCTGACACTCATTTTCTTTTGCCCTCCTGATGCACATAATGAGTCACTAGCAGTTAATATTTTTTTCTGTCATAATCTTAAAAAAACACTTTGAAATGAGCCTTACTTAAGATTGAACTTGCGATCTCGCACTCACCTGTTTCCTGTCAGTAGAGAGGGTGAGCTGGACTCAGCTTTTGCAAGCATTATTGCTACGTATTCCGTATTCAGGCTGTATAAAATTGGTAAATATGAGCCAGCTAGACAGTCACCGAAGTGAGACGAACGCGATTCTGTTTAAGTTTCATCAGGCGTTAATTGCATGGTTCTAACTTTTGCAACCGGCTATTTGATTCCATTATAAACGTTAGCGCTTCCCCTGGTGTATTTTTACGGGTTCTTTCCTTAATCCAGCAACCATTGTTGCATTCTTTGAGCATATCCTCAACTTGTCATGATTATTTTTTATTGTGTTCATCCACCTAGGAAAATGTTACAATTCATAATTGCAGCCCCTTGTCCTTTCATTAAATTTTGACATATGTACCTCAGTGGGTAATGTACATAGTAATAAACAAAATTTTTATAGTGACCGCTTGTTTCTGTTGCAGGTAGATGACCCTTTTCATCAATATTTGCATGTATTGTGTGGTACTGGTATTTTCTTGCTTGATTAAGCTACGCTAATGTTTATTGTTTTGCAAGACGTTTCCGTTGCGTAATATTTTCTTCCTTCTTCAATTTGTATCAAATGTTCAAATGTGTGTGAATTCCTAAGGGACCAAACTGCTGAGGTCATCGGTCCCTACACTCACACACTACTTAAACTAACTTACAACAAAGACAGCCGGCCGGGGTAGCCGAGCTGTTCTAGGCGCTACAGTCTGGAACCGCGTGACCACTACGATCACAGGTTCGAATCCTGCCTCGGGCATGGATGTGTGTGATGTCCTTAGGTTAGTTAGGTTTAAGTAGTTCTAAGTTCTAGGGGACTAATGACCTCAGCAGTTGAGTCCCATAGTGCTCAGAGCCATTTGAACCATTTTTTTTTTGTAATATAGCATAAGTACACTACTGTCCATTAAATTTACTAGACCAAGAAGAAATGCATATGATAAACGGGTATTCATTGGACAAATATATACTACTAGAACTGACTTGTGATTACATTTTCACGCAACTTGGGTGCATAGATCCTGAGAAATCAGTACCCAGAACAACCACCTCTGGCCGTATTAACGGCCTTGATACCCCTGGGCATTGGGTCAAACAGAGCTTGGAGGGCGTGTACAGGTACAGCTGCCCATGCAGCTTCAACAGGATACCACAGTTCATCAAGAGTAGTGACTGGCGTATTGTGACGAGCTAGTTGCTCGGCCACCATTGACCTGGTGAGAGATCTGGAGAATGTGCTGGCCAGGGCAGCAGTCGAACATTTTCTGTATCCAGAAAGGCCCGAACAGGACCTGCAACATGCAGTCGTGCATTATCCTGCTGAAATGTGGGGTTTCGCAGGAATCGAATGAAGGGTAGAGCCACGGATCGTAACACATCTGAAAAGTAACGTTCACTGTACAAAGTGCCGTCAATGCAAACAAGAGGTAACCGAGACGTGTAACCAATGGCACCCAATACCATCACGCCGGGTCATACGCCAGTATGGCGATGACGAATACACGCTTCCAAATGTGCGTTCACCGCGATGTCGTCAAACACGGACGCGACCATCATGATGCTGTAAACAGAACTTGCATTCATCCGAAAAAATGACGTTTTGCAATACGTGCACCCATGTTCGTCGTTGAGTACACCATTGCACAAGCTCCTGTCTGTGATGCAGCGTCAAGAGTAACCGTAGCCATGGTCTCCGAACTGATAGTCCATACTGCTGCAAGCGTCGTCGAACTGTTCGTGCAGATGGTTGTTATCTTGCAAACGTACCCATCTGTTGATTCAGGGATCGAGACGTGGCTGCACAATCCGTTACAGCCTTGCGGATAAGATGCCTGTCATCTCGACTGCTAGTGATACGAGGCCGTTGGGGTCCAGCACGGCGTTCTGTATTACCCTCGTGAACCCACCGATTCCATATTCTGCTAACAGTCATTGGATCTCGACCAACGCGAGCAACAATGTCGCGATACAATAAACCGCAATTGCGATAGGCTACAATTCGACCTTTATCGAAGTCGGAAACGTGATGGTAGGCATTTCTCCTCGTTATACGAGGCATCGCAACAACGTTTCACCAGGCAACGCCGGTCAACTGCTGTTTGTGTGTGAGAAATAGGTTGGAAACTTTCCTCATGTCAGCACGTTGTAGGTGTCGCCACCGGCGCCAAACTTGTCTGAATGCTCTAAAAAGCTAATCATTCGCATATCACAGCATCTTCTTCCTGTTGGTTAAATTTCACGTCTATAGCACATCATCTTCGTGGTGTAGCAATTTTAATGGCCAGTAGTGTATTTATCTGGATAACTAAACAGAAACTTAAGTTTCCAAGAACACTCGTCCTGTAACTGGCCAAGTTAGCAGTTCCTCATAGAACATCACGAGTCTCAGCACACCTCCCTGGGCCCCACTTGCTTCTTTTTTCCCAAGTTAACGCTTAGCGCCCTGCCCACCAAGAAATTCTCATAGTAGTCAAAATTTTGTTTAATAACATACAAAATTTTATTTTTGTGAATAAACATCGGTTTGGTACAGACTCAAATGATTTTTAAATGTCATGAAATGGCCCATCTTCCTGATTATTTTTGCCGGCCGAGGTGGCCGAGAGGTTCTAGGCGCTACAGTCTGGAACCGCGCGACCGCTACGGTCGCAGGTTCGAATCATGCCTCGGGCATGGATGTGTGTGATGTCCTTAGGTTAGTTAGGTTTAAGTAGTTGTAAGTTATAGGGGACTGATGACCTCAGCAGTTAAGTCCCATAGTGCTCACAGCCATTTGAACCATCTGAACCTGATTATTTTGGTCAATGGCTATCAGAGTGTCATGTGAAAAACCGAAATAAGAGTTTCGCATGATGCTTGTTCTCGGAATCCATGCTGAAATGAAAAGTCGTGTGGCTATTGCCTCTTGTCCGGTAGACCGGTCACCGGATGCAAGTCTTTTGAGATGACGCCAGTTCGGGGACTTGCGTGTCGATTGGGATGAGATGATGATGATGATGATGATGATGATGATGATGATGAGGACAATACACTCCAACCAGTGCCTGAGTGGAGAAAATCTCCGACCCAGCCGGGAATCGAACCTGGCCCCCTTGCACTTCAATCCTTCGGGCTGACCACTTTTTTTTATTTTAAGCGGCGGCTTAAAATTTTTGTCTTTGATATTTTGTTCGATATAGTTCGTAGCATTTGTTCGGTGCGGATGTCCCATGACACGAGTTCAAGTTCAGTGTTGCGCCGTTGACTCAGTTTCTTATTACAGGGGGCAGCTATCCCTCTGACCGAACACGCTAAGATACCGCTCCAGCGACCACTGAGTTATCGGGGCGGTAGGAGTCCATGTTTGTCGGTACAGAGTGTCATAAAGAAGAGCGGAGAACGTGTTCCACCGATCCACAAAAGACGGACGTCAGGGAGATTGGACGGCAAATTCATGTAGCACTTCTGTTATTGCCTTTGTACATGGGCGTGACCACTTCCTATTTATGTCAATGGGCAGTTTCTTTCGTCGTAAAAAAGAAGTCCCAAGAAGAGTACCTCGCTGTACCGTGTTCTGTCGTGACCAGAATAGCGTTGCAGTAACTAAATCGGTAGCGACGTGTCGAGGACAAAGGCTACCTGGTGGGAGGGCGGGGGTGCATCGCCGATGCGATGCAGTTTCCGCTGCAAGAAGGTCCCGTCGTGCAGGCAAGACAAAGGGGGAACTTTGCTGCAGGTGGGGACAAGCCGCCAGTCGCGTAAACGGGGCACAGACAAGCGCCGGCGCAGACTTTGTAAGGAGGGCAGCGGCGGCGGCGGCGGGGGCGCAGGGCGGCGAAAGGGGTGGCGATATCAGCCCGGCTGATGCATAATTCAGGGCGCCGCCCGAGTTAAGTTGCCAGCACTGGTTGGGCGTTAATAATTCTGCCGGCAGGTCTCAGCCGGGGATCGCTGCTCGTCGTGGAGCGCGAGAGCGGCCGTCAGCCGACGCGAAGCGGAGGCGCCGGGAGCCGTGGTCTGCGGCGACGGCGACGTAGTGTGCGTCTCCGTCACCTCGGCGTCGGCGTCTGTTGCCGGGGTACCGGACGTGTGCTGTTCTGTGGCGGCTTAGCGCATCAGGGGATGACTGCGGCTCTAGGCAGCGTCGTGGAGAGAGTTCGCAGTAAAGGAGGCTGGCGTTTAATAGCTGGACTTCTAGAACTCACTTGCTGAAGGTTAAGATTGTCCATGTGGGTTTTCTGCAATACGTGGCTGTGTTCTGCTCTTTACTACAAACACCGGTTTGCAGTTTTCATGGGAATGCTGCGAGACGACGCGGCCGTTTAGATGTGCACTTTCGATAACTATCCTTATGTCTTGATCACACTTTTATTTTTCCAACAACCTAACGTGTTTCTGATATAACACTGTCTTTGAAAATGAAGTAAAGTCGAAACGCGTAACGCTGATTAAAAAAATAAGGATATGTTCAACATATAAGAAAAATGAACAAAAGTGCAACACTGGTTTGATTCCGCTCTCCACGTGAGCCTGTCCAGTGCAAGCCTCTTTATCTCCTAACTTCCATAAACTACATCAGTTTTAACCAGTTTACGGTATTAAGGTTTCATTCTGCCTCTACAACTTTTCCTGGGTGCCTAAGGCTGGGGTCTGTTAACCAATGCCCTCTTTTAGTGAGGTTCTGCCACCATTCCCCTCTGCCACCTATTCCCTGGTTTAGTTCGGTACCTCCTCGTTAGTTACTTGATGTACCCACGTGGTGAAACACGTATGTAACGTAGCAGCGATGGCGAGGCATTGCAGCGTCTCTGACCAGAGAGTAGGCGCTTGACCGCGCGAGTGTTGCGAGCGGTTCTGAGTCAGTAGCTCTGTTCAGTTGCGTCGAGTACGCTAGTAGTCGTCATGCAGAGCGGTCGGTCAGTAGTAGCAGCCCAGTGCGGTTGTGTGATGTAGTCTGTCGGCAACACTGGTCAAGATGCTGAATGAGGTATACTGTTAATTAAGATAATCATCAGATAATGTAAAGTTTATTTATTGTAATTAATCTCCAACAAGTCCCCCAATAATAATTTTGATTTCAAAAGCAATTTTACAAAAGATTTTATTTAATTGAAGTAACAATTTCGTTCCACTTCCCTTAAAGAAAAGTTTCAGTTTTCAGTTAAATAATAAAAAAAAGAACATTATTATTTGCAATGCAGTTCCTCCAAGCCGTGCGCAAGAATAAGAGCAGAAATTTGACTAGCAGTTACAATGAGGTAAGACTTTAATTCTGATTGTTTTACACAGGGCCAAAGACCGATATTGTCACTGAGATTTCATTAGCGCTGAATTGTTTTTCATTATTTTCGTGAGGAACTTATACTTGGGTCAGATTGCGATTCTCATACTTTTATTGTCATTAAATTTAATTGCTAGGGAGGTTACACTTGGCTCCCATTCATTTATTATTTCTGTCTTTAAAATTTCAGTGGAGAGGTTACACTTAGCGCAATGTCCATTAGCATTTCTATATAATATTGTCATTACTTTTAAAAATTTTCTGGGGAGGTTACACTTGGCGACACCCAGTCCAGGATCGTATTTCGTTGAGAGTCTTTTGAACAACAGTCAGATATCTGCTCTTATTTGCTTAAGTATAATTAGGATTTGGCGCAACGCTTTTATTAATCTTGTGACTTTCTTTCTACAGGTCAACGGCAATTCGTTACTCTGTTGTATTTGTGTGTTGCTTTTGCATTTGTGCTTATTGTTTCGTGAATAATTGTGACTATTGTAAAAATGCCGCGAAAGACTGTGAATAGTGTATCGCGAGGTATTACGAACGAAATTACCGGCTCAAACGACTTTACCGATAGGACATGTGACACGCAGTGTAATGATGACAATCCTGCGTCCACTAACAATCAGTGCATTCCAACCACTAGTGATGACTTTTACCCTGATAATGAACAAACGAACTCAATTGTCTCGTCTGTTAATTTGACGACAATTGATGACGCGAGACGCTCTATTGTAATGAGCGCTGCCGAGCCTAACACAACCGGTTTGGAAAACTCAAGTAACGTACAGACAAATTTGTGTAATGAAAACGAACAGGATACACAAAGTACGACGGATTTATTTAATTCCGAAATAATGTCTGACAGTGTACATCCGACTGACAAACCTTTTTGTAAATCTCAGAATAACCAAATGGTTACAGTAAGCAAGAGAGTTCCAGATCCACCACTAAACAGCACAGAGAGTATAAACGCTAACTTTGCCTTTGAACAAATTATGAGAAGATTGCTACAACAACAGAGTGAAGATGTCAAACAACAATTTAGTGAACAGAACAAAAAACTAGACAAACTTAGTGTACAGATCAAACAAGATAACGAAAAACTCAAACAACAACTTGATGAAAGTTTCGACAACCATTTCAAACAACTTAGAGAAACAATTGATAAAAGTTTCGAACTCACAAACGAAGAACAAGACGACCTTAAAGAACAGAACAAACAAGTTAGTGAGCAGATTACAGCTGTTACCGTGCAATGTCAGGACAGTAAAGAACAATTACGTGAGGATACTAAGGCTTGTGCTAATAACAGTAATGAAGAAGTTGGCACTGTTGCACAAGAATTAAGTAGCACACGTGTAGGCACAACAGAATCACATGAAGACGAAGTTAATGCAGTCACTGAACAATGCCGTAAAAACGCAGTACAGATACGCGACGAGTTTAATTTAGAGCCACTGGAAGTTTCACACACTCTGAATACGAAAATTGTTAATAAAAATGAACGACACAACAACCAAATTGGCGAAAATATTAAAGTAACAGAATTAAAAACTATTTCAGTCACCAATACGTCACAGAATCCGCCACGTTGCGAGCATTTGTCAGACTTACGCAGCGCTTATAATGTGAACAATTTACAGAAATTACACGAATTAAAATCCGAAAAGCTACGCAACTTAAAATCTGAAAAGCTATGCAACTTGAAATCCGAAATGACACAGACAAACAGACTTTCACACAAACCTGAACGTGTTCTCAAATTCAGTGACGAGAACGTTGATAATAAGCAGTTTGCATTTGTAAGAAAATGTAAAGAATTTAATAATGATAGAGCACAGATACACGAGTTGCACTGTATACGACAATTTATTTTTGTACTTTCACCGCTATTACCTGTAATGCAGAAGCTAGCTTTGAACCAGATGCGACAACTTATTTTTTTATTTACAACAGCATTGCTTATAATGCAGAAACTAGAATTAACATGGATACAACTATTTGCTTTTGAATTTTTACCGCTATTGCGTGCAACGCAAAAGCTAAAATTTATTTGCAGTGCGTAATGGACCTCAGAAGATTCATTACGCTTTAATGAATATGTGCCGTAGCGAGCATAGGGCCCCGAGCTGTAGTAGTGCTGTTTCATCTTTAGTTTTCTGCACTGCTGCCTTCTCTTCTACTATCCTTTATATCTATCAAAACTGCTCTTTAACTATTGCTCTACCTAGAATTAAGAAAAATGACAAAGAAAACCCGATGTGACAAATTTTTACCGAATGTGACAATTTTCATTAGGCACTCCAGAATCACGAGAACTTAAATAACAGATAAAAATCGTAATCAACAGTATGTGTAAAATTAACAGCAAACGCATTTTTTTTGGTAACAATAGACCTTTCCACCACAATAGCATGAAAGTCAACCGCTTAGCATACCAAACCAACAATGCAGTCTACAAGGTCAACCAGGCTTTAATGTTTCGCCGCGTGCACGTATAGTCCCAGCCCCAACAAATAGTAACGCATGGCAGCAAAGAAATAACTACGTACGGACAACACACTATTTCAACTCGCATCGCAATGCGCCGTATAGAAATTACTATCATGACAGACGTAAAAAAAAAAAAAAAAATGATGAGCACAATTTTCAGCGCACATTTAATAACAGTCGATCTTATGAGCAGCAACAACATCAGCAACAACGAATAATCATGAATGGAACAGACAATAGGTGTCATCCATAGCGTAACACGTCAGTAAGAAATAACAGAACAGTTCATATAGTGGATATGCCACAGCATCCTCCCGTAAATAACAGGACGTACGATAGATTTTAACCAGATACAGCACAGATTGCATATTACAGTAACGCAAACATTACTTTTGACACGCAGAATTTTGCTCACGAGAATGTTATTTGAAACATGCTCTGTTGAATGCACCACTTTTATCGCACCCAGATCTTACTAGAAATTTTTCCATTGCCACTGACAGTTTCAATACCGCTTTAGGCGTACACATTTTCCAGGAAATTGAAGAAGATGGTTCTACAGTAATTAAAAACATCGCATTTGCAAGTCGCATTCTGTCACCTGCTGAACGAAATTATTCTGTTACAGAACTGAAAACGTTATGTGTTGTATGGGCTTTCACGAGATTTAGGCACTTTCTTTATGGCAGACATACCACCGTTTACACAGACCACAGAGCGATACAATTTTTACTTTCGGCTAAATTCACTCACGACAGATTAAGCAGATGGGAACTATATTTACAAGAATTTAATTTTACGATTGTCCACATTCCCGGCACACAAAATGTTATAGCAGACGCACTATCGCGTTCTCTCGGCAACAATCAGCAAGACGTAGCAACCAACTTCTGCAAAGCAAATTTCAGTGTCATGTACATTCAGCAAGTTGCATTTGAAAACTTTATTTCATCGTCATTACAGGACATAGCAAAGGAGCAAAATAAAGACAACGTGTGGAAAGAAATTAAACACCTTTGGCAAGATAAGAATAATGTTACGATTAGGAACCACTACACTGTACGCAATGACATTCTGTTTCGCCGCTCTCATCCTGACAGCAACAATTGGTTTTTATGCGTTCCTGACGAACTGGTTAACAAATTAATCTGGTACACTCATTTGAGTTACGCACATTACGGAGCACGAAAATGTTTTCTTATACTGAGACAGAACTGTTATTTTACTAACATGGAGAAACGTATACGACGAGTTTTAGCGTCTTGTAAAATTTGCCAGAAAGCTAAATCAGACACCACTTCACATATTCCTCCATTATATCCCATTATACCTGTTAAATTAAGACATATGGCAGCTGTAGATATTTTTGGTCCGATTCCGAGAACCAACAGAGGTTTTTGCTACATATTTGTCGCTGTTGAGCTCACTTCAAAATTTGTTACTTTCACTCCATTACGCAAAGCTACTGCTAAAACTGTTTCGAAAGCATTTGTAAAACATTTTCTATTTCATGTAGGGCATGTGATGAAAGTAATTTCTGACAATGGATCTCAATTTCGTAGTAGCGTATGGACACGCATGTTACGAGCCAGAAACATTTCTCCGATTTATATATCCAAGTACCATGCTTCTTCGAACCCCTGTGAAATATTAACGAAAGAAATTGGTAAGCTGTGCCGAATATACTGCCACAAAAGACATATTGATTGGGATACACACATACTCTCATTCCAAGATGTATTTAATTCTATTCTAAATGAATCCACTATGCTATCTCCATCTGTTATACTGAAAAACGTTGAGCCACCAAACAAAATTAAAGAGTTAGTAAACTTCCCTAAATGTCGTCGACTAAGACACCACGAAATAATTGACATTGCGCTGAACAACATCAAACGTGCCGCAGAGCGCCGGAGAAGACAGCAAGAACAGGTTTGTAGACGCCGAGACTTTCACGTTGGACAGAAGATATTAGTGCGTACACACTATTTATCCAGCAGAATAAAAGGTAAGTGCAATAAATTTGAACTTCTATACGCAGGTCCATATAGGATTCGCAGCATCCCTCACCCCAATGTTGTACACGTCGAAACTTTGAGAACCAGAAAATCGAAAGGCAACCACCATATCTCAAACATTAAACCGTTTATTGAATGAAGACACTTTATGATTCATCACACTATGATGTCATTTACTAATGCAATTATTTCACCTGACTAATTACTGATGATTATCGTATTTTTTCTTTGGAAGTGCCCGGCAAGGTAAGGTTAGCAGGTCGTTTTTCTTGTTGTTACATATCAGACCTTGCATATTTTTTCAGAGACACTTACGTATTTTATGACTAATTATGCAATGTTATCTAATGACATGTTAATTTCGTTACATTTTTTTTCCATTAAAGTCTTTAATTCTCGCCTCTATACAAGCTGAACACAACGAACGTCACATTTTGTCTTTTTATGTACGATTGTTTTCAGTTTTGTTTGTATGCACTGTGCAATAGTTAAGATATAACACACACACCAGTCAACTTTGACATTTTTTTTGCCTTATGACATCTCAACATCGTGACTGTTTTACATTTTTTGCTGCTGCATTGTGATATTCTCTGTACATTTTGGCTTTGAACACTGTCAATGTCTTTGACATATTACGTTTTCTGTCATGTTATGCTGTATGGTTAATTGTGTCACCATAAACCAGTCATTATTTAGTGGGTATATGATTTAAATGCAAGACGTTAATCTTTGTTCATCAATTTCAGAAAGAAATGATGCGTGTAAGAAATAAATTCCACAGAAATGGGAATTTCACCTACGGAATAAACGAAAGAAGATGCAATAACTTTATGAGGAACAGTAAATGGATCAGGATTAACAAGCATTAACAAGAATATACTATACTCATCGTAGAATAGCAGTCTTAACTAATTTTTTCTTTCAGAATACAAGGTGATTGACGCAGGCTGTCAGACAGAACTGCACATTTTAGTTTTAGTGATGAAATATGCTAGAGATAAGGAATAGTTGTATAATGAGTAATGAAATGATTTTTTTTGCAGATGATAATGAATGCTGACGAATATTGATGAAGAATATGCTATTATGAATAATGAAGTTTTTCTTTATAGGTGATGATAATAGTGAAGTTATGATGATATGGATAATGAAGTTTTCTTTACAGATGAGGATAATGTTGAAGTTATGTATTTATGCTATGTAGTTATTTAAGTATTTGTTGCAGTTTGTTTTGACAGCAGGTGTTATATTGCATAGTAGGATGACGGAAAGTTTTGGAAAGGACAGCTATGGAACACATTTTTATACACATTTCACTACCTCTTAATTCGAAGTTCACTACTTTTCAGCATAGTGTGCGTTTCTTCTTTCAGGTCAATAATCCTTTTCGTATTTTTCTCCAGGAGAAGCTTTTCATGATACTTACTAAACCTGTTCTAGTACTTGCATTTTTTATTTTTACCCATTTGTGTTTATCATTTATAAATGTGATCACATATACTGCCTTGTTACATAACCTTGCTACAGCTGACTCATGACGAATGACGTTACCTATCCACATTTGCAGCAATAGGTCAAAAGCAAATAGTGTTATGCCTCAGCAATTAATTATCGATCCCAACGCGATGCATTGCTAACAAAAAAATGTATTACCAGTCCCAAATAGTGATACCAGTTTGAGAAAGTTCTGAATAATACTGATCAACTCTGAATAGTATGTCACTTGAGTAATGACTTCTTAATGAGACAAAAAAAAGTATATATTTAAAATAATGCTTTGTCACTAGCTAATAACTGCCACTGTTTATTGTAATGAGACTACTTATAATACCTGTGATTATTAATGCTTTGATTGTAATTAGCTGATTTTTAATAATGACTTTGTAATCATCTGAATAATACTGAATGAAGAACAATGATTTATTGTAATGAGACTACTTATAATGCCTATGATTATTAATGCTATGACTGTAATTAACTGATTTTAATAATGACTTTGTAATGATCTGAATACTACTGAATGAGGAACACTGTTTATTGTAATGAGACTACTTAAAATGCCCATGATTATTAATGCTATGACTCTAATTAACTGATTTTTAATAATGACTTCGTAATGATCTGAATAATACTGCATGATGAACAATGTTTTATTCTATTCAATACTTGCTGGCCAATGAGTGCCAATAATTAATGTCAGTCAATGAATTATGTTATTAATTATGCCATTAATTAGCTCTTGTTTTCCATGTTGAGTTTTCATGTTTTGGTTAATGGCCAATGAATGCCAATAATTTGTATCCCTCAATGTATTATGTTAATGCTAGGCCAATAATTGACTCTCCTTTTCACTTAAGACTTCTGATGAACATTATTCTGTCATACTAAATATACTTTGTAACTGGCCAAGGACTGCCACGGTTTATTGTAATACGATTACCCATGATGCCAGCTAATGATTATTACTATTGGATTGACAAATGATTGATTAACTGTAATTAGAAGAAGGCTAGGAGAAGGTTAATGATTCTTAATTATGCTTTGTAACTGGAAAAGAATGTGACTGTTTAATAATGCTTTGTAATTAGGTAAAGGCTAATGATTAATACTATTGGAATGACAAATGATTAATTAACTGACAAATAATTAATTACCTATGCCATACTTTGTAACTGGAAAAGAATGCGATTGTTTCATAATGCTTTGTAATTAGGAGAAGGCTAATGATTCTTACTATATTGGAATGACAAATGATTAATTAACCATGCTATACTTTGTAACTAGTAAAAAAGGGTACTGATTCTATGTAAAACAATTTATGAACATTTTTCTGTAATACTACATACTTGGTACAGAAATGTTCAATAACTGGGCTATGAATGCCACAAACTACTCATGAAGACTGTAATTGTCAACATTATGTGACTTAATGTCCTTCACCTCATGAGTTAACTACCCTGAATTACTGCAATGTCCATTTGTCCTGTTTATCCCAGTGATCATGGAGCACTATATTTGGTTTTGCACTAATTCTACGTTGGTGTGCCTTGTAAGAGCGTGTTGTTGACACGACATGCTGTCCACCACCGTGAGCGATGAAGACGTTACTATGGTCCCACTGTTTGGTGTACCTAATGTACTGCCAAAATGAAAACATGGAATATTACTACGACAATTCAGTGTCTTGGCTACACTGATAAATTGTGATGGGAAAGGAACTTCAAATTGTGTCACTTGGTGTTGTACTGCTGTGGAAAGATATGGACTTTCAGAACAGCTGTGTGCAATCTAAAGTGCTACAGCCATGATGCAATCCTTCCCTTTCCTATCCTAATTCTTGTCACATAATGAAAATCATTTTTTGCTAACGTCATTTATGTTCATGGCTATACATTTTTTTCGATTCGCTGAACTCCAGTGCGAGTACACTTATGTCACTGGTCGACATGATTTTTTGCTGTTATGTTTATTTATTGCCAAAATGCTAAAGACATTTTTTTCGATTTGTTCTGAAGTACAGTACATGTACACTCTTGTCTTTTATATTGTATATACATTTTTTTTATTTTAATGATATGTTCTGAATTACAGTGCATGTGCACTTATGTTAGGTGTTAATATGTTTTCTATTGAACTTCAGTGCCTGTGCATTTTTCTCATTTTTCAATATGATTTGTACTCATTCTGTATAGTCAATACTTCAGTGCGTATGCACTTATGTCATTTGTTACTAATTGTATATACATTTCGTCAATTGCTAATATGTTCTCAACTCCAGTGCGAGTACACTCATGTCACTTATCAACACGATTTTCTGCCAGTCTGTTTGTTCTGAATATGCTAAAAAAAATTTTCAGTGTGTGTGCACTCTGTTATCTGTCAAATAATTTGTATATACATTTTTCCGATTTGCTACTATGTTTTGTACTCATATCTTGTCTTTGTCTGAAATGTTTTGTACTCTGTGCATGTGCACCACATGTAATTCATGTATTTAAACATTCTGTAAATTGTACAAGTTGACTAATTAACGAAAAATTTTGCCGCGCTTGGCAAGTCCAAATGACTCGCCATCGCTGCCAAATTTTTGCCCCCCCAGTGGAGGGTTATGAAACACGTATGTAACGTAGCAGCGATGGCGAGGCATTGCAGCGTCTCTGACCAGAGAGTAGGCGCTTGACCGCGCGAGTGTTGCGAAGGTTCTGAGTCAGTAGCTCTGTTCAGTTGCGTCGAGTACGCTAGTAGTCGTCATGCAGAGCGGTCGGTCAGTAGTAGCAGCCCAGTGCGGTTGTGTGATGTAGTCTGTCGGCAACACTGGTCAAGATGCTGAATGAGGTATACTGTTAATTAAGATAATCATCAGATAATGTAAAGTTTATTTATTGTAATTAATCTCCAACAAGTCCCCAATAATAATTTTGATTTCAAAAGCAATTTTACAAAAGATTTTATTTAATTGAAGTAACAATTTCGTTCCACTTCCCTTAAAGAAAAGTTTCAGTTTTCAGTTAAATAATAAAAAAAAAGAACATTATTATTTGCAATGCAGTTCCTCCAAGCCGTGCGCAAGAATAAGAGCAGAAATTTGACTAGCAGTTACAATGAGGTAAGACTTTAATTCTGATTGTTTTACACAGGGCCAAAGACCGATATTTAGGTTTAATTGAATTTTCATTGTCACTGAGATTTCATTAGCGCTGAATTGTTTTTCATTATTTTCGTGAGGAACTTATACTTGGGTCAGATTGCGATTCTCATACTTTTATTGTCATTAAATTTAATTGCTAGGGAGGTTACACTTGGCTCCCATTCATTTATTATTTCTGTCTTTAAAATTTCAGTGGAGAGGTTACACTTAGCGCAATGTCCATTAGCATTTCAATATAATATTGTCATTACTTTTAAAAATTTTGTGGGGAGGTTACAGTGGTTTTCAACATTGTTCCACAGCACTAAATTTCTTTCTGCTCCAAGTATGCATTTACATCCTACCTACTTCGGTCATCGCCAGTTATTTTGCTACCTGAATAACAAAACTCACAGATCATTCCTAGAGTCTTACTCCCTTATCCACCATCGCCACCCGATTTGATTCGAATACATTCCATTAGCCTTCTCTTTTTACTTTTGTTGATGTTCCTCTTGCAAGGTGTTTTGGATGAATTTTCCGTTGAGTTCATTTGCCCTTGCAAATATTTTGACATCTCTGACGAAATAATTTCATCAGCATTCCACAAAATTTTTATTTGTTCAGTTTGAAATTAAATTTCTTTTCCAAACTTTCCCTGTTTCCTTTACTGCTTGCACTGAATAACATTAGGGACAGACTATAACGCTGCCACCCTTCCTCTCAACCAACGTTCCTCTGTCATATCCTTCGATTCCTACGTTCATCTGCAGCTCTGCTTATGCAGAAGTTAAAGCTAACGTTTCGCTATCTGTAGTTTCCCGCATCAACTTGTATTTCAAACAGCGTGTTCTATTTATTCTGAAAAGACTTCTCTGAAACTACGAATGTTATAAACTCCGGTTTTTTCCTTTCTTCAGTCGCTCTAAGAAGATCACATTCGTAGTTTGAGTACGGCCTCTTGTGTTTAAATGAATAAATACTACAGGAAACTGCGACCAGCCACTTTGAAAAATTTGTTTATTAGCATAATCTAATTTTTGATCGCTTTTACGCTTATTTTAAGATACAATAAACAGGCAACGTATCTCTGTCTTCGAGGATGATACTTGGCACTGGCTCTCCGACAAGAAGATAAGAAACAATTTAATGGTTCGCTGTCAGCGTTAGTTACATGGGACGTTGTGTCTAAAACGAATGTAGCTTCTATGTGCCACATACGAAAATGAAACTATGGACGTTTTCTATATCTATCTATATACTGCCAGTTGTTTGGATGCACATTTTATGGTTCAAATTTACGTTAGATATTCATAAGGTTTTAACTACCATACCAAAAATATGTAGTTACGTAATGTGTTTTTTGTCTGTTTTGCAGTCCTGGAACATATTAAATCACCACACTGCAGTACTGTTTCACGCCGCTCGAGGAGGCAAAACAAAAGAGAACAGCCCACTATGAAAATGGAGTACTGTAAGATAGTCCCTTTTCTGCAGCTAAAGGGGAACAACGGTACAACAATGCGTGCCTTGTTGTTGAAATGTGCGGCATCAGCGCACCAGTGTTTAGTTCGCGAAGATGCTTCCAGTGCAGTCAGACAAGTCTGAATTTCGATGAACAAAGTGGCAGACCGTCTTTGTGCGAGCAGTCGGTAGCCACAAATGGAGTAGAGGCTCTGGTGCTCGAACACCAACGAATTTCAATCGAGACAAAAGAATGGATAGTGATAATCGGACACTGATCTGTTTTCAGCACGTTGCTCCACATTTTGAACGTGACAATGGTTGATACGCACTGGGTTCCACGACTACCCAAACCATTTGAGCCGGCCACGGTGGTCTAGCGGTTCTGGCGCTGCAGTCCGGAACCGTGGGACTGCTACGGTCGCAGGTTCGAATCCTGCCTCGGGCATTGGTGTGTGTGATGTCCTTAGGTTAGTTAGGTTTAAGTAGTTCTAAGTTCTAGGGGACTTATGACCTAAGATGTTGAGTCCCATAGTGCTCAGAGCCATTTGAACCATTTGAAACCATTTGAAAAAACGCACTGAGACGAAGCAGCACCTGAAATTTTGAAACTGTATCGGTCAAATACAGATAACTTACACAGCACTACGGAAAGTGCTGAGTGCATCACTACGACCTCGAGATGAGGAAGGAAGCAAGCAGGGGAATAATTTACATTCACCACCACCAAGAAATGTAAGGAACCAACCATCTTTGGGCAAGGCTGTGCTATTTTCTGGAACTGCTAACACGTTATACTTGTCAGGGGCCAACAGTCACAGGAGCATACTCCCAAAATCTCCTGAGGAGTTTATGGGAGACTGTTTGGATCGCGCATTGTAGGAACCTACCAAAAGGTGTGAATTCCATATACAAGAACAATGTTCCAGCACATTCTACGCACGACAGGTTCATGTTGCTTCTTTGAACTACCTAATTTTGCCTCACGCCCTATGTTTTCATCACTTGACACCCAATGGCTGTTTTCTCACATGAAGCAACTACGTCGTGTCTGGCACTCCCAGAAAGATGACAAAGAGCTTTCACTGTTGAAGTGATTTCTAAACACCCAAAATGCAGTCTTCTATAACTAAGGTCTATACCAAGCCACACATTGTTGAGGAAAACTTGAAGCACTGAAAGGTTAATATGAAGTTTTATTATCACAGCTTGATTTCGTGAAGTTCTAACACGCCAAAAACCGTCATGCAACATATATTTCATAAGGTAATATTCACATCCCAATAAATAGTATAGTCGATTCCTCAACGCTGCATGAAAACTGCAGACAATATTCTTTACTGTCAACGACTGCATGGCTAATTAACTCTTCTTCCCATTTCCTTTTATTACGGTGAGGTTGGCATGTTATCTCTTGCAGCCTTGAGTGCTTTCTTTAGCTGGTTCACAACAGGGAAGTTCTCGTATAAGGGCGAAAGTGCCACAAACTTGTTTGGCGCTGAAAGGAGTCCCTGAGTTGGTAGGGAACCAGGACGTCACACTGTCTCCTTCTCTGCACAGCCGGAGTAAGATGTTGGTTTGTATTTCATAAAACTGCTTTGTGCGAGAGAAGGAATCCTTTCCGGCGAGATTAAGTTCTGAAAGACGAGTGAAGCACTAAGAACTCGAGTCTGTGGGATCAGCCATTGCCTGCAGCTGCACCAAGGAGCAATATTTGTTTAAATCTGAGTGAGAAGAACTGCAATTTGAACACAATAATTATTTCAGTTAAAGGCGTATTTTATCACGTATATTTACATGAGAAACTTTTGGTTGGCTGATGTTGGAGACCCATCACGTTCTGGGAGAAATTTTTCGCGTTTCCATGTCACATCACTATCGGTTAATCATGAAAAAAGGTGCGAGAGTAGGAAATTATCAAGGGTGTTTGTAACATTATTATTGGTTGGAACTCACAGCATCTGCTGCATCTGATCGTCAACATTCTTACACACGGAGAACCAGCTATGTTTCAGGGAAGCCCTTAAGAATGCACTTCTCCTTAGGCAGCCGTAGAAATGTTTCACACTTCGAGCAAGGTACGGGCGGGTGCGGAAGGGTGGTGGGGGAGGGGAGGGGTGCAGCTGGAGTCAGTTGCAGCAGTCTTCCACAATTCCACACAAATCCCATCGTGCCTGTGAAGCAATCACCAAGCAGAGGGAGATGTGAAGTTAGTCAGTTTACATCAGGGCTTAACCGCACAGCTGTAGTTTTAGCAACCAACTTGTAGCACCCATGAAGCACTCAGGTGAACCAATTGGTGTTGGCACTTGGTTTCCCTAAGTTCTTTCTTCAAATCACTAATCATTTGCGCAGCCATTGGCCATATCCATGATGTTGTTTCCGGTTATGCTTTCAGGTATATATGCACCGGTGCCAAGGCATGAGTTCATGATTTCATCCTTTCGTCGATATATGCTCACTACATTGAGTAAGTCAGTTTATTTGATATCTTATGATAATAAGTGAAACTGTTATAATGACAACTAGTTCCTTTTGGCAGTCAAATAAGCCGCCTTCATAAACATATCAGTGTGAGGTGTGGTGAATGTACCTTCATGTATAACTGGGCCGATCATAGAATTTTTTTGTCAATAAGACGTTATGTGTTGTGTGACGTTATTTCTCTTAAATTTGCATGTTCTAATGGGGAGGTTCCTTTCCCTGTAGACATGCCGTTATCGAAATTACAGCATCTTAGGGGAGTGATAAATAACGCAACTGATACCTCACAATGTGATAATTGAAAAAAAAAATGGCTCTGAGCACTATGGGACTTAACATCTATGGTCATCAGTCCCCTAGAACTTAGAACTACTTAAACCTAACTAACCTAAGGACATCACACAACACCCCGTCATCACGAGGCAGAGAAAATTCCGACCCCGCCGGGAATCGAAACCGGGAACCCGGGCGTGGGAAGCAAGAACGCTACCGCATGACCACGAGCTGCGGACGTGATAATTCAGACTACCTTCGTAATGCATCTTACATCACATCTGACACTTTCAGCTCACAAAAAGTCATACATTTTGTTACTTTCGACAATCTGTTAGTACATTTTTCAGCCTTGGAACCCATGAATTATATCATGATCGGTTTCGATTTCTTATCGCGCCATCATCTGATGAGCTGTTAGAAATGAAAGGAAAGGCGAATAGTAAGATAGCAAGAAACAAAAATCGGACAGTAAGCTATCGAGAAACGCAGTTACAAAATCCGACTAGTATCTTTACTTAACTACATTACATTAGACGTATTTCAAATATGTGCGTTTTATCTAATACCAGTACAACGCAGTGCAGTGACTTTACATTACTCTGTTGCAGTACTTACTCTGAGTGCAGTTTAACATTAAATATTAAATTTGAGATGTGAAGATTATATTCTGCGAAATAGAATGATTTGCCCTACAGGAAGTTTTTTAATTCTGTTTGAATCTTCACCGCGTTATTTACCCTTATGACGCTGTGGTAGATCGTTGAATACATGTTTACCTCTGCATCTAACTGTCTTCTGCACTAATTTCACTCTAGTTAAGTCTTCGGTGACAATTTTGTATAGTCCTGGTATTATATTCATGCTTTTCAGCATTTTTGAGTAAAGAGATATGTTAAAATTTCAAGAGGACGTTAAAAGACATATACTGTGAGGTAATTTTCAAAATACGGAGTTTTCTGAACAGCTCGTTATAGTACGTCGTGGTGAAACGCCACTGTCGTTGTCATTTCGTAAGATTTGCCACACAGAATTTCAGAGCGTGTTATTAATACTTGAGTCGCATAGAATCTCATTATTTTTCTTTGGTGATGAGCCTCTGGATTAGGGAAGCGTTGGAAAGCGTATTTATTTCGTACATAATGGTATCTGTTTGAGTCATATCCTTTCATGCGTATTCTTATGAGCGACTGAAGGAATAGCTGAATCTATTTTGAAAGTTCCGCGGCCAACCATACAGAGTTTCGCCACCCTATCATTGCCCTGCTAGCTCGTGATATTAATGCAGGTTAAGCCAGAGATCACGATTTCCCTCTAAGCGCCCCCAGAGCAATGGTCGGCATTGCTTAACGGTACAGCGCTCCCCACACTATTTTAGTAAGAAGAGGACAGCAGCCGAAATTCACGAACAGTCAGGCACTTTACTTTTGGAACACCACTGGGGTGGTTTGGACTGAGAAAATGGTTTCATTCACTTCACCGTGTAGCGGCTTTCCATCTATTTCGGTTAAAAGTGTCTTCAGTAGATTATTTAGAAACTATATTTCCTGGTTGCTTTTAGTCGAATTGTACGTGTAGAGTGCGTTTTAGTGTATAAAATACTTTGTCTGCGGTAAGTTGCAACCGTGTGTGTCAACAGAGCAGTGAAATTAGTCTCTTGTGAGTTATTTAATTTCAATTTTAAAGGCGTTTTCACCCGCGAAGCTTTTGGAGTTTCTTATTCCGGAATGCGTGTAATTTTCAGCATGTAACTGCTGAAACTTTTCCGGCGTATTTCTTTTCATGTGTACAGCTGGATCCCATAGACGTTCTGCAACGATATTTCGGTCCAGAGACGTCGGGCTATTTTCAGGTCAGTAGACAACTACTGAAGAGCCCAACTTCACTCTCGATATTTACGGCGAATCTCGCACATGCAAATGTGCTGGCGTCCTTCGACGCATGTGTCAGGTCCTTACACGCTCAGGATAGCCCAGCTGCGTGTGCTGCCCTCGGTGGTGGAAGTGAGAGACGATCTGATCTCTGAGTATCGAATAACTTCGTCGATTCCTCTGAGACTAGGTAATTATTTTTATATGATTACAGTCTTTACCCAATTGTAAGTGGTTGTCACGATTTATAAGATTATCGGCAAGACGTATATATTTGATTACTAAAGCACGGAAACTGGGAGCTGAAGCTAAATTTTTGATTTGTTATATTGCACTGAGTGTCCCATGGAAATACAGTGTTCTGCTACTACTGATATCAACGGTTGTCGAAAATAAATAATCTTTCGTGTTCTGTACAACTCTCCTGGATAGCTCGTCCTGTCTCACTAACAGGAAATTTATAAACACTCGCTTTTTTCCGTTGTAACTCGTCTTTAACGGATTTAACCAGGCACCAGATTTTCGATGGTGGATGGAAGATAACCTTCATTTTATTTTTCCCAAATCATCTGCGTATTTTAGAACACATTCTCGGCATCTGGAAGGAACGCAGCTGATGTATAGCGGTCATCAGTGTCCTCATTGCGTTGCTTCCTGTTATTACAGCGGCTCATGTCCTTCTTTATTTATCGTGAAATGTAACCATTCTGTTTAAAAACCTTTTACAAGTGGTCTGATTCTGCGTAGTGGTTTTCTTGGTCTGATATTACGTGTTCCTGATGTATTAAGATACTAATAAGCTAGGCACCTGGAGAGACAGATCTGTGTGCATAGGTTTTATGTACACAGTATGGTCCAATTTCCCATCATTCTTAAGTCGTACCAGCACGTCTAAAACGGTTAAAGTCCCATATTTCTCACTGTCCATCGTAAAATTGATGTGCTCATGTAATGAATTTAAGTGACAAAGAAATTTCTACAGTTCTTTTCTGCTACCAGACGATACAGCAAAAGTATCACCTACATAACGCCAGAAAACCACGGGCCTTAAAACACCAGACACGAGTGCTTACTCCTCAAATTCCTCCAGAAAAAAGATTAGCCACCAAGGAGGGGAAAGAGCTCCCCTAGGCCACGTCGACTGTTTGTTCAAAGAATTCCTTATTAAATAAAAAGCAGGTTGAGGAGAAAGTATGTTCATACAAAGCCGCCAGGTCAGCATTGAATAAGTTACCAATAAGATATAACGACTCCACTAAAGGCAGTTTGGTAAAAAGTGAGTCCGCATGTAAGCTAACTAGTAAATCTGAGCTGCTAAGCTTAACTATCAAGCTACTGACAAAAGTCACAGAATTACGTATATGTTGACAACACTTACCCACATACGACTCGAGTACAGAGGCCAAATATTTTGCAGTAGAATAGGTCGAGGCACCAATATTACTCACTATTAATCGTTGTGGGACACCATCCTTGTGAATCTTGGGAAGACCATATAGACTTGGTGGTACTGCATTGTGTGGTCTCAGCCTATGTTTCCCTAGTTTGAACTTTTCCGGTGTCCACCGTCAATCCTATCTGGGTAGTATCTCATACCTCACACTCACAGCAATACACCTTTTTTTTTAAATTTAGAGTCAACTGCCACTTTTCGCCACGTGCATTTATCTGGCATAAATCAATTTGCATTTGGTTTTGATCGTCTAATGACTTTACTGGACGTTAAATGGCATCATAATTTTCAAACAATCTAAGCTGCTCAGATTGTCTCCTAAATCGTTTACATTGATTACGAACAGCATGACTTTCCATCGATTACAACGAACTGTGCCTTTCTGACAGGAACTCACAAGTTGGACAATAATCTGTAGGTACACTATTTGATTAGAAGTCGCTTTTGAGGAACGGAGTCGAAACCCTTGAGAAAATGTAGAATTATGTAAGCAATTTGAGATCCCCTGCCAATAGCACCCATTACTTCATGAGAATAAAGAGTTAACTGTGTTTCACTTGGGCAATTTTTTGTGGATCCGTGCTGTTTGCCAACAGAGCTTTTTCTTCGAAGTATTTCGTAACGTTCGAACGCAACAGATTTTCCACAATTATACCGAAAATCGAAGTTTCCAATTCAGAAGATTACTCATATTTCCTTTCTTGGGAAGACCATATAGTCTTGGCGGTGTGACGTATGGAAGTTCCTAGTCTTTAGGTTCG
This sequence comes from Schistocerca piceifrons, assembly GCF_021461385.2. Classification (NCBI taxonomy): domain Eukaryota; kingdom Metazoa; phylum Arthropoda; class Insecta; order Orthoptera; family Acrididae; genus Schistocerca; species Schistocerca piceifrons. The sequence goes on from NC_060144.1 coordinate 140,595,010, forward strand.
GATCTTTCGTTTAGCGAGCGGATGTATTTGATTGCTAAGTACGGAAGTACTCTTAAAGGTACCTAACTGATATACGGACCGGAGGACTTGCCTATATTAGGTGATTTAAGCTGTTTTTCTGCACCGAGGATATATGATTCTAAGTTAGTCATGATGGCTAATGTTCTTAATTCAGTTTCCTATGGGAGGTACCAAACTATATGTAGTGAGTCAAACACACTGATGTAAAGCTGATTTGGTCAGGAGAGGGGCTCATTGTATGTATACTGTATCCGTTGTTATTGCTGGAACAAAAGGCTAGAGTAAACCTCGTATTACATGTCTCTATTGTGAGCACCTCTGCAGACCAGTGAAGCTGTACTTTGACTAGTTACTTCGTAACGTATTCCAATATGTTTAGTTGTACGTAGAAGTTCGTTTCCTTTGTATTTTAGTTTTTATTTTAGGTGAAGAAGATTGTTGATAACGACTCGCATGACTTGCTAAGAAGTCGAATTCAGGTGTGAAACTATGTGCGTGACGATCGAGAGAGAAACTACAATCAAAGAATTTCATTGTGTGGCACTAACCGTTTTACCCCGAAACAACATGCCTAGTCATCGTAACTTTTGTTTCTTCGTGTGTAGGTTACCTGTTAACTGCTTATTTTCGTTAAATACTTATGGGTAGTCACGAGAGTTAGAGAATAATTGATATAACATTAGCTGTTGATCTCTTCGCAGATTTTTTAATGTTATTTCATGCCCTTGACCAGTACAACTGAAAGGGTGTGGTGATGGTACAGTTTTCCACTTTCCTATCTCGATAGCTAATTGCGTAAATACGACACTACCAATCCAGACATCCGGGAGTCAATTCGCACTCGCATCTAGAATTTTTTCAGCCACTTACCACGCCATTCATACTTAGTATTGATGTGCATATTTGCCAAATTACATGATGCTTCACAGTCCACAGTCCAACAGCGTACCAGACAGCTTCACCCATGCCTGGTAAGGGTTTTCGAATAGAATGATGTTTCGAAACATTGAAAATGATGAATCAATTACAATGTTTTAACGTTATTGGATGAATCATTTTCATCGGCGATATTTATAATAAACTTACTTAGACTTTTGTTTTAAACTGTTGAACCTGGTACAGTGGAGATGTGAATGGTAAAATCCTCTACACTGAAATGGAGAGCGTACACAGAGTAACGATAATTGGGGGGTGGAAGCGCCCATTGAGTCCGTATAGTTGTATGATGGAGCAAAAACTGAGACTAAAATAATCTCACAGAATTAGGCCCCCATTGTAGGGAAGCATACACAAATGTTGTGGATAGTATGGTAAAAGGAAGTCTTCAAGAGTGTGGAAGGTGATGCTCCTTTCCTACAAGCATGACTGATAGAGAAGCAACATTTACGTAGAAACGATCTGGTCAATGTGAAATAATGTACGTACATCTGTTCCTCAGAGGACACTACTACAGAAATAATTCTGTCGTTCAACAAATGAAAAAAAAAACAAATATTTTAGTTTTGTTTATTGTCTTAGCACTTAAAACTTTTGTAACACGTTATCTTGTAGCGGGCGATAGATGTAAACTTGTAATGGATATATCATTTATTTTTTCATTGTTGAGCCGACAAAAGTGCAAGACCAGCGTACTAACGTACTGTCATAATTTGATCGTCACATAACGGGTACCCACAGTACATGTGGCGTGAAACTGAAAAAGTGTCATGGTGATCTCTCCATTGGCAACAGATTCCGGAATAGTCCCCCATTCGGATCTCCGGGATGGGACTGTCAAGAGGAGGTGATCATGAGAAAAAGATAGGATAACGTTCTACGGGTAGGGACGTGCAGTGTCAGAAGCTTGAATGTGGTAGGGAAGCTAGAAAATCTAAAACCAAAATCCAAAGGCTCAATCTAGATTTAGTAGGGGACAATGAAGTTAAATGGAAGGAAAAGAAGGATTTCTGGTCACATGATTACAAGGTAATATCAACAGCAGCATAAAATGGTATAACGGGAGTAGGATTCGTCCCGAATAGAAAGGCAGGGTAGAGAGTGTGTTACAGTGAACACTTTAGTGATAGGGTTGTTCTTGTCAGAATCGACACCAAACCAACATCGACAACGATAGTTTAGGTACACATGCCGACGTCGCAGTCTGAAGATGACTGGATAGACAAAGTATATGGGGATATTGAAAGAGTACTACAATACACAAAGAGTGATGCAAATCTTATAGTCATGGAGGACTGGAATGCAGTTGCAGGGGAGAAAGTAGAAGAAAAAGTTGCAGGAAAACATGGGCTTCCGACAAGGAGTGAGAAAATACAAAGTCTAATTGAGTTCTGTAATAAATTTCAGCTAGCAATAGCAAATAGTCTGTTCAAGAATCACAAGAAGACGAGGTATACTAGGAAAAGAACGGATGATACAGAATGATTTCAGTTAGATTACATCACGGTCAGACAGAGATTCCGAAATCAGATACTCGATTGTAAGGCATACCCAGTAGCAGATATAGACTCAGATCACAATGTAGTGGTGATGAAATGTAGGCTGAAGGTCATGAGATTAATCAAGTACAATCCATTAGCATGTATGTGGGATTTAGAAGTACTAAGAGATGACGAGACACGCTTGAAGTTCTCTACAGATGTAGATAGAGCAGTTACGGATGGCTGAATAAGCAGTACAGTTGAGGAGGAGTCGACATCTCTGAAAAGGGCAATCACGGAAGTTGGAAATAAAAACATAGGTACAAACAAGTTAACGGCGATGTGAAGAAATCTAAAGAGAATTGATCGCCGGAAGGACTGACTCAGCATACAGGACAGTCAAAACAACATTCGGTGACAAAAAAAGGAAGGGTGGGAAAACTAAAAATGCAACGGGAATTTCACTGTTAATTGCAGAGGAGAGAGCGGATAGGTGGAAAGAGTACATTGGAGGCCTCTATGATGAGGAAAATTTGTCAGATGTGATAGAAGAACAAATAGGAGTCGATTTAGGGGAACCAGTATTAGAATAAGAATTTAAGAAAGATTTGGAAGACGTAAGATCAAATAAGGCAGAAGGGAAGATAAAATTCCGTCAGAATGTCTAAAATCATTGCTAGAAGTGACAACAAAGAGCCTAATCAGGCTGTTGTGTAGAACGTATAAGCCATGGGACATGCCCTCTGACTTTCGTAAAAAATCATTCACCCAATTTTGAAGACTGCAAGAACTGACACGTACGAGAATTACAGCACAATCAGCTTAACAGCTCACGCATCCAAGCTGCTGACAAGTATAATATGCAGAAGAACGGAAAAGAAAATTCAGAATGTGCTAGAATATGATCAGTTTGGCTGTAGAAATAGCAGAGGCGCCAAAGAGGCTATTCCCACTGAGCGGTTGATAATGGAAGCAAGACTAAATAGGATTTGTCGATCTGGAAAAATGCTGCAAGATGTTAGAAAAGTAGAGATAAGCTATAGGGAGAGACGGGTAATATATAATACGTACAAGAGACAAGAAGGAATGATAAGAATCGACGACCAAGAACGCAGTGCTCGAATTTAGAAAGGTGTAAGACAGGGATGTAGTCTTTCTCTTCTACTGTTCAATCTGCACATCGAAGAAACAATAACGGAAATGAAAGAAAGGTTCAGGAGTGGAATTAAAATTCAAGGTGAAATGATACTATTCACTGATGACATTGCTATCCTGAGTGAAAGTGAAGACGAATTACATGATATGTTGAATGGAATGAACAACCTAATGAGTATAGCAAATGGATTGAGAGTAAATCTAACAAAGACGGAAGAAATGAGAAGTAGCAGAAATGAGACCTGCGAGAAACTTAGCATCAGGATCGATGGTCACGTAACTGCCGAATGATATTCAATTGGCACTAAGAACTGAGGTCGTCTACGTCTCTCCTACTTTCTTTGTGTGTTCAGCGATGTCCTATAGTTAAACGTATTCACGATTGTCGGGCTTAATGGAAGCAGTTATCCGATTTAAGGAAAAGAGCTTATCAACCACTGTAGACTGCTTTATACCATGAATTTATTGAATTGTTGTAATTGTATACTTTTTTATTGCTCTTTATCCACCCACATCCATTAATTGGTTATTTTAATTGTGCATATTTAGCTTAATTGGCATCTCAGGCCCCAATTGTATTTAGTTTGTTTTCTATGTTATTGACCCCCAGATGTGGTCATCAACCATCTTACTATTTAAGAGCCTTACAATAGTAAGGGATCTCGTTTCAAAGTTGTGAACACCCAAAATCAATATTTTACTATCCTGTACGTATTTTTTGCTATCATTACTATGTCATGAAGTCATAGTTAGAAAATAAATAAACCTGAATAACGAAAATCTAAGGGTTTAATATTTGCTAACATATAGTTACACCTGAACCCGTACACTGATTTCTGTTAGTGATAACGCTTCCTTTACAGGGAGTGTAGTGGAACTGACATTGAGATCATTGTTTGATAATATCTCTGTCCGTACTGCTGCACTCTTCTGAACTCTGCATGAATGAGATGGTATCTTTCTACCTTGCAGGCCGGAGGTTCAACACAATTTCCTAAAACAATCACAGAGCGTCCTTGCGCAACTGCGGTAGGAAGATAGATCAGAACCATTGTTACACATGTTAGAATGTAGTCAGTTCCATTTCAGTGTACTCTGCAGAACATAGTTCTACTATCTTTGTGCTTTACGTCAGGTTACTTATTACTTCACTGACATTCAAGCTGGAAACACTGGTGGTCAGTTACAATTATGACCTGCATGTTTCTTAACGTTAACTAACCATTGTTTATATTCTACTGGCTGATATAGATCTACATAGATCAGTTTTCTGCCCCTGAAGAAATTCCATAACATACATTTTTTTCAGGTTAATAGTGGATATCTGTAACGATATGCATGTGTACATGCTTTCGCTTATAAATAAAAATTTAATCTCATGTAAAATACTCAAGAATAAAACGGCAGAGACAGAGAAATAAAACAACGTGGAAAATAAGCACTTGGTAATCAAATATTAAGAATTACCTGAAAATATACGTCGAGATATTACACGAAACTGAGGGCAGTTACGAAGTATTTCCTGGTGATTTGTATCCGTAATAAAAAAAAACATGGATTGTTTAGAATGAACAGTTAATGGGTGTAATGGGCAATGGAGAAATAACGTTGGTGCAAGTTTTGTATGGAACCATTAGAGAATAGTCGATAGCGAACAGTAAACAGTCGATTTTTTTTTTTTTGCTCATCTTGTTTTTACTGCACGAATGGGCATCACCACAGAGCAATTCTCCCACCCACGACTACACAGTCCGAACTGATTAAAACATTTACTCACTCAGCTTTAATTACGCCTCTCTTTCACACATTGCAGCTATCGCGCTACAACTTTAGTACTAGCTTTATGCAAGCATTGCTATGAATACATTTTACTAACTGGTTTAAATGATTTCAGTAATTCTTAATTTTATTTGAATTCAGATTTTGATGTAAATCCTCTAAGAAAAATTCTTTTGTCAGGGATGAGAAGTGAATTTGAACCCCAGACTCTTCACAAGCGTTCGATGTGGACACTATCATCATTCCTGCTGCCGATACGATGCTCCACATGCATCAATGCACCTTCGGCTTCATTGTGTCATTGTTCTGTCTGGTTGGTACACAAATCTAGATGTGGAAAACGTGTTATTTCATTTGGAAATTTTGTTGGCTCCAGCATTTCGCCTTTATTGTTGTTGGCAAAAATCATCAATCCTTCTCGGATAGTCTTGTTTCTGATTCCGTTAGGCCCATATAACATTGGACTCTCTGATAAATTGCGTTTCATTTGGCAGGATCACGCTTTGAATCTGGTTTTTTTTTTTTTTTTTTCTATTTGATTTTCGAATCTGTTATACACTGTAGGTGTCGGTTTGACTTTATAAAACTTAATGTGTGTGTTCTTTCCCTAGCGTCATGGTACAGTTCTAATTGTTCTTGACTTCTCGAAATGTTCTTAACACTTTGTCCGTAAACATATGTATCTTTATATCCGAGATAATTAAAATCAGTTCCTTTTTCTAGCATGCCATTAATTGACATAGATTTTAGTTTTTAGTTTTTCACATTTCTTTCTCAATGTTTATTTCTTGAGTGTTTCCACATTGAGCTAATATCAACACGTCATCAGCAAAGAAAAAAGAGATTGCACACAGTCACAGATAGGAATGTTGCTCCCTATATTTAGGAACTTAGCGTATCGATTTACAAAGTAAATCTTCTGAAATCAAATTTTCGTACAAAAAGTTGTGATGAAATAGAAGCAAAGATGTATAATTACGCAGTCTCAGTGACTTTTTCTCTTTTCGACCTATATTCTGTTTGGCTCCCACTACAGTGATGATTTGGCAAGTTTATTGTATTTTAACTCTCGCCAGTTAACCTAATCGAGAGAAGATGTGTGTGTGCCATCTGTCCATGAATCGTATGACTTTGACAGTGAGCATGATTTTTTTTTAAAAAAGGAGAGATTCTGGTACTGTGACTCTTGGGTGCGTTTTTGAAATTTAGACTTCTTTAAAGATTGCTGTAGCTCTTTTCCGAGCATTTTAAAAGTGTGGATACAACATTTATATTGGTAAAAAATTAAACTCCCATGCGCATGAAGAGTCATTTATGACATTCGTTAGTAATTATTAGTTCTCAGTTTACGATTTATTAAAAAATGAAATTACAGCTACGTGAACATATGTATATTTGAGCTGTAAGATACTGAAAAAGGGAAATATCATAAATGATTACACTCACAGTTTGTAAAACTGTCCAAAGGTTTGAAATTTTTTCGTTGTACACAAAAATTTTTGTATAAAGTAATACTTAGTCCTGATCCTCACTTCAGTATTGCTCTGTATACACTAAGTATTCGTATTCCTTCGTTATATATTTACATTCATGGCATGCACTACGCATTTTAAGTTCAGTCTAATGCAGTATGGTGGCTTAAACCATTTTAACCCTTATACGTGAAGATCCGTGGTCCAAGACTGAAACCAGGTAGATATATGGGTTTAAAATAAAAGCATCTGATGTTTCAAATATGTGTTTTATACACTAGTTACTTTTTTCAACCCACAACGATCCCACTTTCCAGTAAATCTCAAGGATGAATGTTTTTGTTGTATACAGTAATCTACCTGTATTTTATTTTTATCTTTTACAAATCTCGCTCATTTATTGCAAAGTCCAACGAACAGACCACCGTTTACCACGTTCCTTGACTTTCTGGCTAGTAGAAGATAAGTGACGCTGGATGACTCCGTTTGAACTGCTCCTGTTGGCTGTGGAGCTTCATCATTTAGGTTTTTCTCTTTACGTTTTATTGAAATATCTAGGTATTTCATCTATTTTACAAGACGAACGAAGATTTTATGCACTTTGATTTTAGAAAGTTACTCAGGAGAACTGAGCAAGTACAAAAGAACAGTGACAGGTAGGGCAGGCACATGACACACCAAACCGAGTAGAATCGAGTGAACTGACTAATGTGACATATGGCAGGGCAGTGAAGCTCGTGCAGAATGGTAAATCGGATAGGGAACGGCCAATCACTGCATACTTCTGTATAAATTACAGTTTAGTCTCTCACCGAGAAGGCACACTTTTACACTGCTTCTACTGCAGCAAATGTTCTGTCGTACCGCATCTCGAAATCGGCGGTTCAATTTTTTTCCTTCGGAGGTACCGGTAAGACATACTGGTGCGTACCATCACAAATCTGGCACAGTATACGTTGTTGATCGAAGTCAGAGGTAGCCATACAAGACTGTAACTGTTGACCATCCTCTAAACTGATGACAAGATTTCTTTCATACTTGTAAGTATTATTTCGTAAATGTGTAGTACAAGAAACTAACGTTGATAGAGCAATGGGAGTTTACAAACTGACCATCCTACAACTGCATAATGAATTTTAACACTGTCTGAGTAACAAACAGTACATGACACCTTTCTGTTCAGTAGACAGTAGCTATTCAATCTTCCAAATAACTTCCAGGAATTCAGCCAGGTAACTCTTTCAGCGACCGCCGATATTTTGGCGGGAGAACACCCCGCCATTTTCAAGGCAAACTGCAACGGACAGGCGACGTACATGCAAATTTAAAACCTCGATTCTCGGACTGATGCAGGAAAGATAACACACACACTGTACACTATTGCCACCAGAGATGACCTACGTCAGAGATTTCGATAGTGCGATTACGAACCCGCAGGTGAGGTAGCACTGACTCTGTCCCTCTGTTTTTTGACAGGGGAGAGAGCCGGATTTCAGAGTTTAAACAAAAACCTGCCTCCCTGCTAATGAGGTTGCTTGCTAATTTAATCTCCACTGCCTCCTTGATAACACTGTCCCAATAGCTGAACGTCAATATCTCGGTGTTATTAAATAACATGGGATGACCAGTATCCTAGCAATGTTCGGAAATAGCACATCTACTTGGCTGCTGTAAGCATGCGTGCCGTTTATGCTCAGTACATCGGTCCTTCACGATCCTGATAGTTTGACCAACATATGCCATGCCGCAGCTACAAGGAATGCCATATACACCCGCTTACGCAGACCAATATCATCCTTAACAGAACTCAAAATCACTTTAATTTTAGATGGAGGTCGTAAAACACATCTCACATCGTATTTCCGTAAAATACGAACGATCTTGTTGGAAGTGTCTCTTACGTAAGGCAAGAAGGCAGTAGACTTAGGTGTTGAATTATCATCAATCACCCGATGTACAGTTGGTCGATAGCGCAGCGCACGTTCAATCTGTCTATCACTATAAGCATTTTTTCGAAACGTAGCTTCACGATGGGACTGCTCAGCTGGCAAAGTCTCAGCGTCGGAAACGGCACGTGACCTGTGTACCAAGGTACGAAGTACTCCTTCACGCTGAGCCGGATGGTGACAACTATTAGCCTGTAAGTACAAGTCGGTGTGAGTACGTTACCTGTAGACAGCATGTCCCAATGATCCATTATACTTACATCTAACCAACACGTCAAGAAAGGGAAGGCATCCATCCTCTTCCACCTCCATCGTAAAACGAATGTTCGGGTGGATCGAGTTAAGATGTTCTAGTAAGGCATTCAAATTCTCCCTAGCATGAGGTCAAACAACAAACTTATCGTAAACATATCTAAAGAAACATGCGAGTTTCAAAGACGCCTTTGAATAAACGTGTTTCGTCCAAGAAAGTAATGCAGACGGGCCTGAAGCACCTCAGAATATCAGAATATGATGTGAACACGAATTGGGACTGCACCTAATGACACGCAAGCCATAGAGTGAAGATCCTAATTTGTAGCTTTCCTGGTGAAAATTACGGACGAATCGCTTTCCAAACCGTTGTCGGCTGACACGCAAGATCTTAGCGATCCATGCAACTGGTTTAATTTGAGCAATTAGTACAGGACTTCGCACGACGTGTAATTGGTCACGATAAGGTTCTAGATCCTATAGAGACAAACAATCCGGAGCAAATAAAGAGTTCATGGAGATTTCTGGAATTAGTGACTACGGGATTGTTGTAGTGCGATGAAATACTGTAACTTTCACAACCAGCAAACGAAGATGAAAAATATAGATCTACTTAAAAAGTAGATAAGATGCTGTCGATGGTCTGGAACCGCGCGACTGCTACGGTTGCAGGTTCGAATCCTGCCTCGGGCATGGATGTGTGTGATGTCCTTAGGTTGGTTAGGTTTACGTAGTTCTAAGTTCTAGGGTACTGTTGACCTCAGAAGTTAAGTCCCATAGTGCTCAGAGCCATTTGAACCATTTAAGAGAAACGGAAAAGAATCCTCTATGTTACTCAAAATAGGTCAGGAAACTGTTGCATATGCAACGAACAAAGCATATCACATCTAAAAGAACGCAAAATCTCGAAGCTTGGGTGCGGTTTACAAGTGCTCGAAACTTAGGGCAGGCTTCAGTTCGAGATGCGTTCAGTAGTCTTCATATCAAATCAAATTGTTCAAATGTGTGTTAATTCATAAGAGAACAAACGGCTGAGGTCATTGGTGCCTAGACTTACACACTACCTAAACTAACTTATGCTAAGAACAACACACACACACCCATGCCCGAGGGAGGACTCGAACCTCCGGCAGGGGGGTTAGGGGGCACGCAATTCGTGAGATGGCGCTTAAAACCGCGCGGCCATTCCGCGTGGCAGTCACATCCAAACTGTCTCGAAATCTCGGAGAAAACACAAAGAGATTCTGGTCGTACCTATGTCAACACCGACACTGGACTGTTGATCACTGGAAACATGTTGCCTAGTCGGACTTGTTTCAAATTGTATCGAGCGGTTGGACGTGTACGGATATGCAGACAACCTCATGAATCCATGAACCCCGAATGTCATCAGGGGACTGCGGAGGCTCTGGAATGGTGTGGGGCGCGTTCGCGTGGGTGATATGGGACCTCTGAGACGTCTACATACGATTCAAACAGGTGAACGTACGTCAGCATGCTACCCGATCACCTGCATCCATTTGTGTCTGTCACCAATTCCAGCAGGACAATGCAGCACTCCACATGCCCAGAGTTGCTACAGAGTGAATCCAGGAACAGTCTTCTGAGTTTAAACACTTCCGCTGGCCCCAAACTCCGCAAACATGAACATTATTGAGCATATCGCAGATGCCTTGCAGCGTGCTGTTACGCATTTATGGACAGCGCTGTTGTATTCATCGTGTCAGTTCCCTCCAGCACTACTTCAGACATTGGTCGGGTCCATACCAAGTCGTGTTGCGGCACTCATGCGTGCTCTACGGGGCCCTATACCCTATTAAGCTGGTGTACCAGTTTCTTTCGCTCTTTAGTGTGGTTTTATATTTGTTTCGTTAAATCTTGTCTGTGTAAATATAAAAGTTCGTGTGTCCGCTCAGGCTGTGGTAAAACAGGTTTTGCGTCCTTAGCTTATCCTCCATATCTGCGTAGGTTACAGAAAACTTGGAGTTCCATCTAGACGCAGATGAGATGAGCACAGCAGACGTAGCACACAGAGTGAGCGTGGCAGCCTGGACCTGGCCACAGCTATGGAGGTGTGAGGTATGGGCAATCAAGCTGTATGGGTTCCAAAGACGGCGGGCGATATACAGCTGCGGCCCAGTGTTGAAGCTGAGATGGGTTGGCGGATAGCGAGTTGCTGTTCACCAGTATGAGCCAGGTTGCATAGTGCTAGCAGTCTAGAGCACGTGGCTCTGCTGCTAAGCACTAGGTAACTTCTGGAAGAATCCTTCGTTCAGTTACAGTCAGAGACGCTAAAACATAATCAAGATCTGAAGCAGCTTTTTAGGGAATGATGGCATCAAATTAAATCCTATATGGGAGATCCTAAAAGGTTTTTTTTTTTTTTTTTTTTTTGGTCATCAGTCTACTGACTGGTTTCATGCGGCCCGCCACGAATTCCTTTCCTGTGCTAACCTCTTCATCTCAGAGTAGCACTTGCAACCTAAGTCCTCAATTATTTGCTTGACGTTTTCCAATCTCTGTCTTCCTCTACAGTTTTTGCCCTTTACAGCTCCCTCTAGTACCATGGAGGTCGTTCCCTCATGTCTTAGCAGATGTCCTATCATCCTGTCCCTTCCCCATATCAGTGTTTTCCACATATTCCTTTCCTCTCCGATTCTGCGTAGAACCTCCTCATTCCTTACCTTATCAGTCCACCTAATTTTCAACATTCGTCTATAGCACCACATCTCAAATGCTTCGATTCTCTTCTGTTCCGGTTTTCCCACAGTCCATGTTTCACTACCATACAATGCTGTACTCCAGACGTACATTCTCAGAAATTTCTTCCTCAAATTAAGGCCGGTATTTGATATTAGTACACTTCTCTTGGCCAGAAATGGATTTTTTGCCATAGCGAGTCTGCTTTTGATGTCCTCCTTGCTTCGTCCGTCATTGGTTATTTTACTGCCTAGGTACCAGAATTCCTTAACTTCATTGACTTCGTGACCATCAATCCTGATGTTAAGTTTCTCGCTGTTCTCATTTCTACTACTTCTCATTACCTTCGTCTTTCTCCGATTTACTCTCAAACCATACTGTGTACTCATTAGATTGCTCATTCCGTTCAGCAGATCATTCAATTCTTCTTCACTTTCACTCAGGATAGCAATGTCATCAGCGAATCGTATTATTGATATCCTTTCACATTGTATTTTAATTCCACTCCTGAACCTTTCTTTTATTTCCATCACTGCTTCCTCGATGTACAGATTAAAGAGTAAGGGGCGAAAGGCTACAGCCTTGCCTTACACCCTTCTTGATACGAGCACTTCGTTCTTGATCGTCCACTCTTATTATTCCCTCTTGGTTGTTGTACATATCGTATATGACCGGTCTCTCCCTATAGCTTACCCCTACTTTTTTCAGAATCTCGAACAGCTTGAACCATTTTATATTGTCGAACGCTTTTTCCAGGTCGACAAATCCTATGAAAGTGTCTTGATTTTTCTTTAGCCTTGCTTCCATTATTAGACGTAACGTCAGAATTGCCTCCCTCGTCCCTTTACTTTTCCTAAAGCCAAACTGATCGTCACCTAGCGCATTCTCAATTTTCTTTTCCATTCTCCTGTATATTATTCTTGTAAGCAGCTTCGATGCATGAGCTGTTAAGCTGATTGTGCGATAATTCTCGCACTTGTCAGCTCTTGCCGTCTTCGGAATTGTGTGGATGATGATTTTCCGAAAGTCAGATAGTATGTCGCCAGACTCATATATTCTACACACCAACGTGAATAGTCGTTTTGTTGCCACTACCCCTAATGATTTTAGAAATTCTGATGGAATGTTATGTATCCCTTACGCCTTATTTGACCGTAAGTCCTCCAAAGCTCATTTAAATTCCGATTCTAATACTGGATCCCCTATCTCTTCTAAATCGACTCCTGTTTCTTCTTATATCACATCAGACAAATCTTCACCCTCATAGAGGCTTTCAATGTATTCTTTCCACCTATCTGCTCTCTTCTCTGCAATTGACAGTGGAATTCGCGTTGCACTCTTAATGTTACCACCCCTGCTTTTAATGTCACCAAAGGTTGTTTTGACTTTCTTGTATGCTGAGTCTGTCCTTTCGGCAATCATACCTCTTTCGATGTCTTCCCATTTTTCCTGCAGCCATTTCGTCTTAGCTTCCCTGCACTTCCTATTTATTTCATTCCTCAGCGACTTGTATTTCTGTATTCCGGATTTTCCCGGAACATGTTTGTACTTCCTCCTTTCATCAATCAACTGAAGTATTTCTTCTGTTACCCATGGTTTCTTCGCAGCTACCTTCTTTGTACCTATGTTTTCCTACCCAACTTCTGTGATGACCCTTTTTAGAGATGTCCATTCCTCTTCAACTGTACTGCCTACTGCGCTATTCCTTATTGCTGTATCTATAGCGTTAGAGAACTTCAAACGTATCACGTCATTCCTTAGTACTTCCGTATCCCACTTCTTTGCGTATTGATTCTTGCTGACTAATCTCTTGAACTTCAGCCTACTCTTCATCACTACTATATTGTCATCTGAGTCTATATCTGCTCCTGGGTACGACTTACAATCCAGTATCTGATTTCGGAATCTCTGTCTGACCATGATGTAATCTAATTGAAATCTTCCCGTATCTCCCGGCCTTTTCCAAGTATACCTCCTCCTCTTGTGATTCTTGAACAGGGTATTCGCTATTACTAGCTGAAACTTGTTACAGAACTCAATTAGTCTTTCTCCTCTTTCATTCCTCGTCCCAAGCCCATATTCTCCTGTAACCTTTTCTTCTACTCCTTCCCCCACAACAGCATTCCAGTTGCCCATGACTATTAGATTTTCGTCCCCCTTTGCATACTGCATTATCCTTTCAATATCCTCATACACTTTATCTATCTGTTCATCTTCAGATTGCGACGTCGGCATGTATACCTGAACTATCGTTGTCGGTGTTGGTCTGCTGTCGATTCTGATTAGAACAACCCGGTCACTGAACTGTTCACAGTAACACACCCTCTGCCCTGCCTTCCTATTCATAATGAATCTTACACCTGTTATACCGTTTTCTGTTGCTGTTGATATTACCCGATACTCATCGGACCAGAAATCCTTGTCTTCCTTCCACTTCACTTCACTGACCCCTACTATATCTAGATTGAGCCTTTGCATTTCCCTTTTCAGATTTTCTAGTTTCCCTAACACGTTCAAGCTTCTGACGTTCCACGCCCCCACTCGGAGAACGTTATCCTTTCGTTGATTATTCAATCTTTTTCTCATGGCAGTCCCCTCCTGGAGATCCGAATGGGGGACTATTCCGGAATCCTTTGCCAATGGAGAGATCATCATGACACTTCTTCAATTACAGGCCACATGTCCTGTGGATACACGTTACGTGTCTTTAATGCAGTGGTTTCCATTGCCTTCTGCATCCTCATGTCGTTGATCATTCCTGATTCTTCCGCCTTTAGGGGCAATTTCCCACCCCTAGGACAAGAGAGTGCCCTGAACCTCTATCCGCTCCTCCGCCCTCTTTGACAAGGCCGTTGGCAGAATGAGGCTGACTTCGTATGCTGGAAGTCTTCGGCCGCCAATGCTGATTATTTACCAAAATTTAGGCAGTGGCGGGGATGGAACCCGAGACCGAGGACATTTTGATTATGAATCAAAGACGCTACCCCTTTTTTTTTTTTTTTTTTTTTTTTTTTTTTTTTTTTTTTTTTGTTCGTTATTGATCGTTGTGTTTGGTCGTTGCGGACGTCGCAAGACAGCCTGTTCAAGTTCAGTGGTTGATCGTTCCACTCAGTTTTTTATTACAGAGGCCAACCGGCTCTCTGACCGAACACGCTGAGCTACCGTGCCGGCTAGCCCTAGACCACGGGTCAAATCCTAAAAGTGGCAGATGTGTTTTCGTGTTCGAGGAGTAAAGTAACTGATGATGAGTGAAGGACATGAAATGCAGACTGGTAGTGATGGAAAACTTTCTGAAGAAGGAAAATTTCTTAACATCGAATTTAGATTTAAAACTTAGTAGATTTGTCGGGGATGTAATTTTCCAGTGCTATATTGCTTCGCTATTAAATTGTCTGTCAACTGATTTCCCTTTGTTGTTGAGAGTTGTAATTCATATGAATTATCGCACATTATCGTATATATCAGTGATCGTAAGAAAGTGAAAGAGTTAACTATATCTCTATTACTTACTTTCCCATCATCTTTCCATTTTAGTAATGAGAATAATTCATAATAGGACAAAAGGTGAAATATTTAAATGAATAAACTTTTCGTTTGGTATAGGGATTAATTTTGGCAACGGCCTTGCCGCAGTGGATACACCGGTTCCCGTGAGATCACACAAGTTAAGCGATGTCGGGCGTGGTCGGCACTTGGATGGGTGACCATCCAGGTCACCATGCGCTGTTGCGATTTTTCGGATTGCACTCAGCATCGTGATGCCCATTGAGGAGCTACTCGACCGAATAGTAGCGGCTTCGGTCAAGAATATCATCATAACGACCGGGAGAGCGTTGTGCCGACCTAGCTTCTCCTATCCGCATCCTCCACTGAGGATGACACGGCGGTCGGATGGTCCCGGTAGGCCACTCGTGGCCTGAAGACGTTTTTTTTAGGAATTAATTTTAACTGCCAAGTTTGGCAATATTATTTTTCAGTCATTAATTACAACAGAACACGCAATTACTTTGCTATGTTCCAAAGTCCTATCGTCCTTTTGAACTTCAAGACTCACAAAGTTTAAGTCAATATTACGCGGTCGTGGAATTAAAACCAAATGAATTGCTTCCAAGTAAACTGTGAGCCGTTGCTATGTTGAAAATAATAGTACAGAAAAACGCTGAGATTTTCATTAATTCTACATTGTTATGAAAGGCAGTATTTGATAACTAAGCCTAAGATAAATTTTGACCATGCTTATTAAGTTTATCGTTGCTACAACACAAGTGGACACCATTAGATAATATTCTAAGAGCCAGTTGATAATATAATTTATGAAATCAAGAATAAGGAAAGAAAGTAGAACCTCAATTTCCGTGTGTTGACGGCGAAAAGTGTGGTGGGGAAAACATAGGAGACGCAGGCCAAGAGATGAAAGGGATGTAATTTGCAATACTTATTCGGAGATGAAGAGCCTCACACAGGATTGAGTAAGATTGAGAGTGTGGGGTCCTGCCCACTCGTCTCGAACAGGATGCTTAAAGGATGCTGCGTTCTCGGAATGCTAGACAACTGTTCAAACAAATAACATTAGCAGTTTTATTTCAATGGAGCAAATTGATAATACTTAACTTGTCTTTCCAACAAGTGTCGCAAGCGTTGGGCGACGTGAAATGTTCATGCAAGTTTGACGCTGGTTGTAGATCGTAAATAACTGCTACCATAGCGTTCTCTGCTAGGCCTGTCGGTATACTGCCCCATTACTGATACTGAGCGGCTGAAGAAGGCAAGAGCGGCGCTTATATTCTCTTCTTGTAGAGGCCGCTTCTGTCGTGGTGGGGTCCTGATCAGTGCACCATTGGGCGACGTCTTTTCAACCGCCTTCTCTTCTCTTGTGTTCTTCATCTTAGTTCCGGCGCTTGTGGTTACGTCAGAACAGAGAGATCCATTGCATGCCGAAGTGGCCGAGCGGTTCTAGGCGCTACAGTCTGGAACCGCGCGACCGCTACGGTCGCAGGTTCGAATCCTGCCTCGGGCATGGATGTGTGTGATGTCCTTAGGTTAGTTAGGTTTAAGTAGTTCTAAGTTCTAGTGACTGATGACCTCAGAAGTGAAGTCCCATAGTGTTCAGAGCCATTTGAACCATTTTAGAGAGCTCCATTAAACCAGTCTTCGGACCGAAGGCCTCAACGATAACATATTGTATCATCTAGGTACATTCATATTTGGTGATTATTGTCATTTAGTATAGCAAAAATTATATCAAAACTCCACTATAGCAAATTAGTCCACTTTGAAAGAAAAATATTGGTATGTAAAGATGTCGGAGTAAAAGAATAGCGTAATAACTTTAAAAAAGGGATTACGGGGGGAAGACGGATTTGCACTGATAGGGAACCGAAAAAAACTGTTAGATTTACATTTCATTGACAGTGAAGAAGGAGGATAAATAGAAACTAACAGCATAGAGAAAGACGAAACTGTTGTCTAGTGGCCTGGTTAATATTTAACGGTTCTGTAAGCTTGTTACAGCAACATATTTTGTGTTCAATACCGGTGTTCCTGTAATTACAGTTGATAACTTTTCTCCGATTTTTCGATGCTCTGATTTGTTCCAGAGTTTAGAGTGCTTTATTTGATGCCTTGCTAGCCTACATAAACCATACATCGATGTTCATTCACATGTGGGGAGAATGTGGTGGTGGCAGGCGCAGCAAAGCCGAAGGGAACTGAGTCCGCAGGAGGCGTATCGGTCTCAACAGGTAGTTAAGTGGAGCGCGCTATTTTGAGTTGGGTTTGAGAGCACGAGCAATTAGTGGCTGGCTCTATGCGCGGCTGGCTCGACTATTGATTTAACTGCTTGGTGTTTACCGCGAAGGACCTTGGACCCCGGGCTCTACTTGTTTGTCCAGCTGCGGTAGACATTGTAATAACAGGAGACCCTGGCTTCCAGAACAAAAAAACCCTTGTAAAGAATGCTGTTTTGAGTAATGTATAGCACAGATTGGATAGCAGACTGAATACGAAAAAACTGCTAGATGTAAGACCTTTTCTTTTACAGTCTTAGTAGTACACACCTTTTCACAGACCAAATTCAGTGTAAAACCATACAGGGAAGGCTACTAAATACTTAGTACACGAGCATGGATAAACGGTTCTCCATGCAACCGTTCATATTTGGGAGAACACAGGTTTAACCCATCTACCATTCATCCATTCTGATTTATGTCTTTCGTTATTTTACTACGACACTTACGAAATTATGTAATAATTCCTGTAATAAGGTTATAGACCGTCCCGTTTTTATGCCGTGTCCAAGAGAATTCGTACACAAAAAACTAGAGGACTATTCCGCATTATGCAAGAGACAGGTTTATAGTTTTGCTTTTACCTAGACATGTTTCAGCACTTTACGTGCTCTCTTCAGTGGGTTTACTTCTTTGGTTTCTTTCTGAAAAATTATTCTTATGTATTAAGGGAGGAATAGGAGAAGGAGGAGGATGCGGAGGGGGAGATTAGTGTTTAACATCCCGTGGACAACGAGGTCATTAGAGACGGAGCACAAGTTCGGATTAGGGAAGGGTGGGGTAGGAAATCGATCGTGCTCTTTCAAAGGGACCATCTTACTGTTTGCCTGCAGCACTTTAGGATCATCACGGAAACTTAAATCAGGATGGCCGTACGCGGGTTTGCCGTCGTCCTCGCAACTGCGCCCCCTACACGGTTGTTAAGTGTCAAGTGATTACATTTCCAAAGGTAGCGATTATTAAGCGTCAAATATTCCGCACTACTTTGTATAAAAAGTAAAGTTGAGACATATATCACTGAGCTGAGACATTATACTCGTATGTTGTTCATTACTGTAAGTATAAAGGTTTTGGTTTTAAATTAGTTTTGTAAATAAAGTGGATATATAGATGTGTTTATTTACTTCACGTGTCGTTATTAGTTGCGTATACTGGCAGCTTTAGATCGATTATACAGTCTACAGCTTTTTGTCTGCGAACAACGAAAGACTTCTTTTGTTTTTCTATTTACTGTTCATTTCTGTCTGGGTATCGCTATATATTAGGGCATTTAGCTTGTTATTTACGGCTTTTGATATTGTGGTACTTGTTTCTTTTTTTACCTTGCTTGTCACGGATTAACGAGCATATTTCTTTGTATTTATTATTAAATACGCATGTTGTATGATTTGACTATGAGGCACAGAGTTTGTGCCGACATTTCACATGTTGTTGTGGTTAAGCGGTGTTCATTTGTTTCGTAGCGTACTTGTTTGGGATGTGGGGCGCGAATTTTGATGGTTAGGTTCTGCATGTGTGTGTCTGACGGAGGGTGAGAGTGAATGTGAGAGTGTGTGTGTGTGTGTGTGTGTGTGTGAGAGAGAGAGAGAGAGAGAGAGAGAGAGAGAGAGAGAGAGAGAAAGGGGGGCAGGGAAGGTTGTGGAAAGGCAGATTGAGTGAATGATGTGAAGTTTGGGGTATAGAATTTTATCGGGTGACCACATGTAGTTTTGGGTTGGGAGTGGTGTAGTTCGAATATGACAAATCAAGTTTTATTGAACAGCGATGTGTATTCTTTTAGTACTTTCTTTCCTAGCGCTATTGATTCTTCTGACCTGTGGATGGGATAATTTTCTTGTATTGTAAGTTTTTTGTATAATCTGCTACTAGGTATAAGACTTTCCAAATCTTTTTATATGTTCCATGGTTTGGAGTGACTTCCAAACCAGAGAAGACGTGTGTTTAACGACAGAAGCAAAACAAACAAAACAAGCGCATTAACCCGACATAAGTAAGGGATTGAAACACTACTACATCAAAAACCGTACGTAACACGCTAAATAACCCAATACATAGTGACCCCCAGTCAGAACTGAACAATAAATGCTAAAACAGAAAACGTTTTGTTGTTCGTGGATGACAATCTATAGACTTTGTAATCGATTTACAGCCTCCATACAAAAATAATAGTGTCATGTGAGGTTTGTAAGCAAATTTATATATTCATATTCTTTCCAAATTTAGTTTAAAAGCAAAATCTTTAGACATATCGCAAATAAACTACATACGATGCCTCAATTCACTGATACACATCTCAACTTTACGCTTTGTACAATCTGCTGAAAATATTTGACACTATTTATTGGCAGCCTCTTTTGAGCCAAAAGTTCAAGAAAGCCACAAAGAGTTTAACATATAACAATAATTTTTCAGAAGGAAACTAAACAATTGAACGCATTGAAGACAGCACTTAAGGGGCCGAAACATGTCAGGGAAGAAACAGAAATCGATGTCATGCATAAAGCGGAAAAATTCATCTCTAGTTTGGCTTAGCAAGAACGGAAACAGGAAGAACTGTAACATCCACTAGGTGGTCAAATAGACTAACATTCTAAAATTGAAGTAGTAGTTCATCTGATGTATATTTAATCTTCTAGAAAATCTAACGACTTTCCAAGGAAAATACTGGACCTCTACTGACAAAGCGACATAGTAGCAGGTCACTCATTTGAAAGCAGGGAGTATCGTAATTAGTAGCACTAACTGAGACGAATAAATATCTGTGACAACTGAAGCAGAAACGTTCTAATAAGCCTGGCCCTGAAATGAGCCGTTTAAAAAACAATTGCGAATCTGTGGTTACTTCGTGCCATTTTCTAGAATATGAAAAGTTGTCTTATTTAGTACAAGTGTATTTGAAGCGCAAACTTTTCAATGAAGTGTCCTTATAACTGGGCTCAAATATCACCCACGGCCTAGGTTGAGGGTTTGTCATAAATTTTTAACGACGCAAGGGCACATTTTGTGGCTGATGTCAGACGACGACTGACGCATCAGTGTTGTCTAAGATGGATACGTCGAGAAAGGCCTGTACCTTTGCGTTCAATATCATCTCATCTCATTCCTATGGATTTTACTGTCCGTGTTCATCCCAAAACAGCTTCAAAGTACAGGATTCCCAGAGGTAAATCTAAAAAGCTGGAGCAGATGATTGTACAGTCGTGTCAAGATTTGAGATATGATCTGGAGATGTTTGAAGGAATTCATAGCTCACTGCAGAGACGAAAGTAATATTTTATCGTAATGTGAGGATGACACGTGGAACACCTCCGTTAACAGATATGCAGCGCCGAATTAAGACTCAAACTGAACATGTGACCACTTCAGTCGTCAAACTGAGAGCGGCGTCAAGAGCACCTAGTTACAAAATTTCTATATGGAGTGTTCCATAGTTAGTAGCAAAAACTGACAGGAGTAACACTATAAGAGGACGTAGAGGGGCTCCAAATAACAAATCGTTTGTGTGGAGAAGCATTCTCGAACAGTTCCAGTAGATGGGAGTGTAAATTGAGACACGTAACGTGCTGAAACAATATTTTACTTTTTTCAGAAATAGGTCATGTGACGAACTTGAGTTAAGCGATACGTTTACACTACGAGTAAATTTGAATTAACTAGGAAAATATTTCATGCTGAAGTATGTGGCAGCTTGAAACCAGACTTACATTATCGTGTCTGTTGCGCCTAATGACATCATCTGCTCGGAGGCGAGTCGACATATGCTCAATGCACAGACTGTCGCATAAATACTTTAGAAAAGAGACAAATAACGGCAACTGCAAAAGAAATACATGAAAGTGAAACGTGTATATTAAACGCAGCAGAAATGGGGCTTTTGCGTGCTGTCAAGTGTTGTTTCAGAAAAAGCTGTATGAGAATTGACGCCATGAAGGAATCTGGCATATTTTCGATGCTATAGAGAGTGGATAAATAACGAAACCAACGAGCAAAACGTCTAACAGTAACTGATCAGCTACTGTCAGCAAGACATAGTGCGGCTGCTGCTTCCTCTAATGGCATAGTATGCTGAGATTAATTAATAGTATAACAGCACTGATGATATTGGCTTCCAGTTTGCCTTGCTCCCTTAATGAGCTGTCGATGTTAAACCACACCTGCGGTTCAGCTGATGTCCCGACTGAGGTCGGAACCGATTCCATTACTCTAGCTGGGATTTCAGTATTCGATCTGAGAATAAGGGGAGACAAAGGGAAAGCTACAGATCAAAGAAAAACTCTCAGATTTTGCGTATGTTGTCCCAGGAGAACACAACAAATGGGAGGTGGTTTGTTATAAGAGAATAATTGCTGCTGCATACAACTTAAGCTAAGAAACTTGGACAGCTAGTCTCTCTGCAGGTCAAGACGCAAGAACAATTACACAGGATACAGATTACGGACAATGTGATGAATAGTCTAAAACCTGAATTTAGTGATGGGAGATATTGAGAACTGAGAACACCATCCCAGGCAAGGGCGGTTTAACCTCCAATTCCGGAAGAATGATTCCATCGCAGCTATAGTTCGGCACACGTGCTATTGCATCGCGTTAGAAGTATTACCCATTAGCACGCGGAAACTGATTACTGGCCGTAGTGTAGCAAGTCGCGTGATCAGTGACCACGACCGATGCAGGAAGCATGCAGATCTATGCCGAATAACAGCAACTCACTAGCTAGCGATGGTCATGAACCTGCTCCACATAAGAACTGATTATAACTGTGCCCTTCGATGCCATATCTCATCACTTTTGTGCACGAAGACACATTGACACTGTATGCCTCAACCGGCACGGAGAGGAGCCCTAATACCGAACTAACACGTATGACTCTTGGAATTTGTTTCGGCCCTTGGAGGCAGTGACAACTGCCCGAAGGCTGGGAGACCTGGAACAGTGGGTCTTCCACGGGAATGTTGGGCGGGGTGTGCCCCCGCTGCTGCTGAAAAAAGAATTAAATTCAAACCAGCGGTACCTTGGCATCCAAGAATACGTCGTGTTGTATACATTTTGAACTAATTAAACCAGGCATCAGCAAAGTATACCTCTTCAGAAGCTGTGAGACCTATGGCTAGGAATGTCTACGGAGATCCCTAATTGTCGTGGGAAATTCATTTGATATGATTTAATCAGCATTTTGTTAAATTGGCTTTTAAACTAATGGGCCAATTAGGCCGTGACCTATGTCAATCGACTCGTTATTTGAAGACAAAACTAAATCTGTAATTAAAAGTGTTAACTAAATTTTATTTGACCACTCTACTTTTGTCAGAGACCTCGACCAGCTGCTACCGTGTTTCCACATGCTTTGTGGCTAAATAACGCAATATATCAGTGCCATAATAGTAAAGGGTAGGCTGTTAAGAGATGGATAGTTAAGCCGGAGCAAGCGAAGAGGCTTAATCTACGCAGTAGCAGTAGCACTAGTAACAGTAATAGATGTAGTTGTTATTGTTGTCGATAGTGACCGTGATGATGGAAATGATGAAGACGAAGATAACAACTTTGAACAGAAATTAGCACACAGCTCCTCCAGAAATGTTCATAGCTTTAATAATTTTGGGCGCCTTACAGCTGACAAAGAAATTGGAGATACCTAAAAAGAGGAAAGTGGAAACGTACATACACTACGAAAACAAATAGATTAATAGTAATACAGACCCGTGGTCTAGGGGTAGCGTCTTTGATTCATATTCAAAAACGTCTTCGGTCCCGGGATCGATCCCCGCCACTGCCTAAATGTTGATAAATAATCAGCATTGGCGGCCGAACACTTCCGGCATAAGAAGTCAGCCTCATTCTGCCAACAGCCTTGTCAAAGAGGACGGAGGAGCGGATAGAGGTTCAGGGCACTCTCTCCTAGGGGTGAGAAATTGCCCCTACAGGCAGAAGAATCAGCAATGATCAACGACATGAGGATGCAGAAGGCAATGGAAACCACTGCATTAAAGACACGTAACGTGTATCCACAGGACATGTGGCCTGTAATTGAAGAAGTGTCATGATGATCTCTCCATTGGCAAAAGATTCCCGAATAGTCCCCCATTCGGATCTCCGGGAGGGGACTGCCAAGGGGGAGGTTAACATGAGAAAAAGATTGAATAATCAACGAAAGGATAACGTTCTACGAGTCGGGCGTGGAATGTCAGATGCTTTAACGTGGTAGGGAAACTAGAAAATCGGAAAAGGGAAATGCAAAGGCTCAATCTAGATATAGTAGGGGTCAGTGACGTGAAGTGGAAGGAAGTCAAGGATTTCTGGTCAGATGAGTATCGGGTAATATCAACAGCAGCAGAAAATGGTATAACAGGTGTAGGATTCGTTATGAACAGGATGGTAGGGCGGAGGGTGTGTTACTGTGAACAGTTCAGTGACCGGGTTGTTCTAATCAGAATCGACAGCAGACCAACACCGACAACGATAGTTCAGGTATACATGCCGACGTCGCAAGCTGAAGATGAACAGATAGAGAAAGTGCATGAGGATATTGAAAGGGTAATGCAGTATGCAAAGGGGGACGAAAATCTAATAGTCATGGGCGACTGGAATGCAGTTGTAGGGGAAGGAGTAGAAGAAAAGGTTACAGGAGAATATGGGCTTGGGACGAGGAATGAAAGAGGAGAAAGACTAATTGAGTTCTGTGACAAGTTTCAGCTAGTAATAGCGAATACCCTGTTCAAGAATCACAAGAGGAGGAGGTATACTTGGAAAAGGCCGGGAGATACGGGAAGATTTCAATTAGATTACATCATGGTCAGGCAGAGATTCCGAAATCAGATACTGGATTGTAAGGCGTACCCAGGAGCAGATATAGACTCAGATGACAATATATTTGTGATGAAGAGTAGGCTGAAGTTCAAGACATTAGTCAGGAAGAATCAATACGCAAAGAAGTGGGATACGGAAGTACTAAGGAATGACGAGATACGTTTGAAGTTCTCTAAAGCTATAAATACAGCAATAAGGAATAGCGCAGTAGGCAGTACAGTTGAAGGGGAATGGACATCTCTAAAAAGGGCCATCACAGAGGTTCGGTAGGAAAACATAGGTACAAAGAAGGTAGCTGCGAAGACACCATGGGTAACAGGAGAAATACTTCAGTTGATTGTTGAAAGGAGGAAGTACAAACATGTTCCAGGAAAATCCGGAATACAGAAATACAAATCGCTGAGGAATGAAATAAATAGGAAGTCCAGGGAAGCTAAGACGAAATGGCTGCAGGAAAAATGTGAAGACATTGAAAAAGATATGATTGTTGGAAGGACAGACTCAGCATACAGGAAAGTCAAAACAACCTTTGGTGACATTAAAAGCAACGGTGGTAACATTAAGAGTGCAACGAGAATTCCACTGTTAAATGCAGAGGAGTGAGCAGATAGGTGGAAAGAATACACTGAAACCCTTTATGAGGGTGAAGATTTGTCTGATGTGATATAAGAAGAAACAGGAGTCGATTTAGAAGAGATAGGGGATCCAGTATTAGAATCGTAATTTAAAAGAGCTTTGGAGGACTTACGGTCAAATAAGGCAGAAGGGATAGATAACATTCCATCAGAATTTCTAAAATCATTAGGGGTAGTGGCAACAAAACGACTAATCACGTTGGTGTGTAGAATATATGAGTCTGGCGAAATAACATCTGACTTTCAGAAAAGCATCATCCACACAATTCCGAAGACGACAAGAGCTGACAAGTGCGAGAATTATTGCACAATCAGCTAAACAGCTCATGCATCGAAGCCGCTTACAAGAATAATATACAGGAGAATGGAAAAGAAAATTGAGAATGCGCTAGGTGACGCTCAGTTTGGCTTTAGGAAAAGTAAAGGGACGAGAGAGGCAGTTCTGACGTTACGGCTAATAATGGAAGCAAGGCTAAAGAAAAATCAAGACACATTCATAGGATTTGTCGACCTGGAAAAAGCGTCCGACAATATAAAATGGTGCAAGTTGTTCGAGATTCTGAAAAAAGTAGGGGTAAGCTATAGGGAGAGACGGGTCACATACAATATGTACAACAACCAAGAGGGAATAATAAGAGTGGACGATCAAGAACGAAGTGCTCGTATTAAGAAGGGTGTAAGACAAGACTGTAGCCTTTCGCCCCTACTCTTCAATCCGTACGTCGAGGAAGCAATGATGGAAATAAAAGAAAGGTTCAGGAGTGGAATTAAAATACAAGGTGAAAGGATATCAATGATACGATTCGCTGATGACATTGCTATCCTGAGTGAAAGTGAAGAAGAATCAAATGATCTGAGTACACAGTATGGTTTGAGAAAGTCGGAGAAAGACGAAGGTAATGAGAAGTAGTAGAAATGAGAACAGCGAGAAACTTAACATCAGGATTGATGGTCACGAAGTCAGTGAAGTTAAGGAATTCTGCTACCTAGGCAGTAAAATAACCAATGACGGACGGAGAAAGGAGGACATGCCCTCGCTATGGCAAAAAAGGCATTTCTGGCCAAGAGAAGTCTACTAATATCAAATACCGGTCTTAATTTGAGGAAGAAATTTCTGAGGATGTAGAGCATTGTATGGTAGTGAAACATGGACTGTGGGAAAACCGGAAGAGAAGAGAATCCAAGCATTTGAGATGTGGTGCTATAGACGAATGTTTAAAATTAGGTGGACTGATAAGGTAAGGAATGAGGAGGTTCTACGCAGAATCGGAGAGGAAAGGAATATGTGGAAAACACTGATAAGGAGAAAGGACAGGATGATAGGACATCTGCTAAGACATGAGGGAATGACTTCCATGGCACTAGAGGGAGCTGTAGAGGGCAAAAACTGTAGAGGAAGACAGAGATTGGAATACGTCAAGCAAATAATTGAGGACGTAGGTTGCAAGTGCTACTCTGAGATGAAGAGGTTGGCACAGGAAAGGAATTCGTGGCGGGCCGCATCAAACCAGTCAGTAGACTGATGGCCAAAAAAAAAAAAAAAAACTGCTCACATATTTACTAACTTAGGATGAGAAGGAAAGGTACAATTATCAGTATGGACTATAGTGGTGTGCTTCATTCGGCTTTGTATCTCCCACAGTAGTCAGATTGTCCGATTATTGCTTATTACTTATAGAATATTTTGTTCCGTATTCCATTATTTCGTTTTAAGCTTATACTCCAAATCTTCAAGAATCAATAATTTGCTACTGCACATTCGAATTTCTCTATTATCTTTGTTGACAATGGTTTTAGTCTGAATCGTTTTCTCCACTGATATTTTCAGACAATGTTCCCAACGTGTATAACTTGCGATGTTTCATTGCAAAATATTTTCTAAAAACTCTTCACAAAGGGAATTTGGTTCGTATTCCCTCTGGATAATGAACATAAAAGTGATCCAACAAACCTTTCAATTCAGTTTAACAATGTACGTTGTGCTTCAGTGCCTTGTAGTGGAAAGCACGGCTTGTATACACTCTTCAGTTTGTCAACGTATGTCGAAAGTTTTATTTCAAGCTTAGAGGTGTGCACGTTGCCACTTTACAGGAAGAGATGTGAGCAAAGGTAGCAGCCCTCCGCTTCGGTGTACAATACATCGACTTCACTCGAAAGTTGCGCTTCAATTTTGAGACACAGAACAATGATGTACTACGTAGTGGAAACACTAGCTGATAACCACAGCTTATGAAGAATAGGTCTTAGATATCCTGTCGACAATGCAATAGAGATGAAAGATGGCTTCTCGGAGGCAATTACAGGGCCCGTGCTGCGCTAGACTGTAACCACCATCTTCACATCTCCAGTTTGGCCTCCACGTGTCCGTAAATCCCAAGCACGGTGGTATTTGGAGGAGGTGGACAAGTGGACTCTTGCGATGGAACGAAGTCCAGTGGCTTTGATTTCTGTTCATGAACTGGAGGATTTGTGTGACGCCAGGTTGTCGTCGTAACAGACGCATCACAGTCACGCATTTACATAGTTTCAGCAGGAACTAGGGGCGGTAATGTTTTGTGCTGTTATCCTGTGAGGATGACGGGCCTCTCTCATCACTTTTCTCCAATCTCTGTCTTCCTCTACAGTTTTCATCCTCTATAGCTCTCTCTCTACAAGTTATTTTCTGGTATCTTAACTGGTGTCCTGTCATCTTGTCCCTTCATCTGATCAGTGTTTTCCACACATTCCTAATATTTTACCTTATCAGTCCACCTTATTTTCAACATTCGTCTGTAGCACCACATCTCAAGTGCTTCGATGTTCTTCTGTTCCAATTTTCCGATAGTCTATGTTTCACTAACATACAATGCTGCGTTCCAAACGTACACTATGTGATCAAAAGTATCCGTACACCTGGCTGAAAATGACTTACAAGTTCATAACGCCCGCCATCGGTAATGCTGGAATTCATTATGGTGTTGGCCCATCCTTTGCCTTTATGACAGCCTCCACTCTCGCAAGCAGATTGTTAATCAGTTGCTGGAAGGTTTCTTGGGGAATGGAAGTACATTCTTCACGGAGTGCTGCACTGAGGAGAGTACCGAAGTCAGACGGTGAGGCCCGGCGCGAAATCGGCATTCCAATGCATCCCAAAGGTATTCTATAGAATACAGGTCAGGACTCTGCTGCAGGCCAGTCCATTACAGGCCGTGCATTATGAACAAGTTCTCGATCGTGTTGAAAGATGCAATCGTCATCCCCGAATTGCTCTTCGACAGTGGGAAGCAAGAAGGTACTTAAATCATAATGTAGGCCTGTGCTTGATAGTGCCACGCAAAACAACAAAGGGTGCAAGCCCACTCCATGCAAAGCACAACCACATCACAACACTACTTCCTCCAAATTTTGTTGTTGGCACTACTGCTGGTGCGCTTCGGTGGTAGGAAGGCGGAGACATCACGTTCAGGCCTCGGAATTCGATCGCTGCCCATCTTGTCTCCTCCAGCCTGCCATGGACTGTACTAAAAAACAGGAAACAAAAAACTCATTAACGTAATAGCTTGAAGATTCAGTGCAGTAAAAAAAGTGGTAATCGTTAAAAAAAGTGCTAATCGATGTGCCGTCTAAATATATAATCGCGTATTCAGGTCCAATCACGTCTGTCTCTCTCTCTCTCTCTCTCTCTCTCATTTTCTTAACCACATTTCGGCCCTCGTCCAAAGTTATGAGTCGGAACTTATTAAAAAAACTGCATCTTCTAAGTGTTCTACCAAAAAAGCTCAGTCTTTGGTTCGCCTTCCCCAAAACATTTTCAATGTGTTCATTCTGAGTTAAGTTGTTCATAATTTTGTTGCTGCTACGGTCGCAGGTTCGATTCGTCCCTCGGGCATGGATGTGTGTGATGTCCTTAGGTTAGTTATCTTTAAGTAGTTCTAAGTTATAGGTGACTGATGACCTCAGATGTTAACCATTTTTGATATAGTTCTAACGTAAAAGAATAAACTGCTTTTTCAAAGAGTTTATATGTTTTCCTACGTCTCTTTAGAACTTTAGAGTACAAACGTTTCCCTCCGTGATACGATTCTCATGACGTAAAGCCTGTATGTTGCCACAAATTACGCTCAAGCTACCTGTGGAAACTGCATAAAAATTCTTCTAGTAGCTTTGGAGAGTAGCGTGTTCAAACAGACAAACATATAGACACGACGCTTTTAAATTTCTATTATTATCATACACGGAGAGAAGTAGATTGGACCATAATGACTTTTGTAGCAGGCTACATCAATTTGTTTCCTATTTTCGTCACTGACTATATCTTTCCTCTGGCATTACTTTATTAATTCCATCAACATTTTTACAACTAAACCTTTAACAACAGGAGAAGAACGCGGATGCCTACATAGTCAAAGGACAGAAGATCATGAGCTGTGGGACCATCTCACTGTTGGGGAAAAGGTTTCTACATCTACATCCATACTCCGCAAGCCACCTAACGGTGTATGGCGGAGGGTACTTTGAGTACCTCTATCGGTTCTCCCTTCTATTACAGTCTCGTATTGTTCGTGGAAAGAAAGATTGTCGGTATGCCTCCGTGCAGGCTCTAATCTCTCTGATTTTATCCTCATGGTCACTTCGCGAGATATACGTAGGAGGGAGCAATATACTGCTTGACTCCTTGGTGAAGGTATGTTCTCGAAACTTCAACAAAATTCCTTACCGAGCTACTTAGCGTCTCTCCTGTAGAGTCTTCCACTGGAGTTCATCTATCCTCTCCGTAACGCATTTGTGCTACTCTCCGTTGGATCCTCTCTATCTCTTCTATCAACCCTATCTGGCACGGATCCCACACTGGTGAGCAATATTCAAGCAGTGGGCGAACAAGTGTGCTGTAACCTACTTCCTTTGTTTTCAGATTGCATTTCCTTAGGATTCTTCCAATGAATCTCAGTCTGGCATCCGCTTTACCGACGATCAACTTTATATGACAATTCCATTTTAAATCACTCGTAATGGCTTCTCGCAGGTAATGGAATTAATTGTTTCCAGTTGCTGACCTGCTATAGTGTAGCTGAATGATAAAGGATCTTTCTTTCTATGTATTCGCAGCAGATTACACTTGTCTACATTGAGATTCATTTGCCATTCCCTGCATCATGCGCCAATTCGTTGCAGATCCTCCTGCATTTCAGTACAATTTTCCATTTTTATAACCTCTCGATATACTACAGTATCATCCGCAAAACGGCTCAGTGAACTTCCGATGTTATCCACAAGGTCACTTACGTATATTGTGAATAGCAACGGTCCTAGACACTCCCCTGCGGCACACCTGAAATCACTCTTACTTCGAAAGACTTCTCTCCATTGAGAATGACATACTGCGTTCTGTTATCTAGGAACTCTTCGATATACTAGGGGTCGTCAGTAAGTAATGCAACACGTTTGTTTTATCGGCCTATTTCGATTGAAAAATGCGTAATTTGTGTTGGGATTTCATGCAATATATCTATTTCAGTCAGTATAGTTTGATGAACTTCTTACAGGTGCTGGCACTGAACACAGCCTTCAAAGTGGTGTCTGTAACAGAGATGAGTTCTAAACACAGAGCTGTCACTGAGTTTCTTTTGGCGAAAACCAGAGGGTCACAATACTCATAGGTACCTGCAGAATGTCTATGGAGGTCTGGCAGCGAACAAAAGCACGTTGAGTGATTGGGCCAAGCCTCTGTCATGGCAACAAGGTCGCGCAGACCGGTCCGATCTCCCGCATGCCTGCCAGCCACTCATACCTGTGACTCCTGCGGTACTGGAACAGGCGGAAACTCTCATTCGAGGTAATCGACAGTTCACAGTCAACACCTCGCTGTACGACTGGACATCTCTGCTGGTAGTGCTCCCACACCCGTCCACCAGTAGGGGTACTGCTAGGTGTGTGCCCGCTAGGTTCCAAGCCGCCTAACATAATACCAAAGAGCAGTGAAGGACCGTAGGTGCGGAACTGCTTGCGCGTTACGAGGACGAGCGATATGTCGACCATCATCACATGCGATAAAACGTATGTTCGTATATTCGAACCGGAAACAAAACGACAGTCCATGGAGTGACGCCACACCACCTCTCCTCCGAAGAAAAAATATGAAGCTGCACCTTCAGCCGTTAAGTCAGGGCGACGAAGCCGCACCTCCTGCCGTAAAGTCATCGCGACGGTTTTCTGGGACTCTGAATGTGGTATTCCGTTTGATTTCTTCCCCTATGATGCAACGATCAAATACTCTGTTACCGTCAGGAAACTGAAGTTAGGACTTCAGCGTGTTTGTCGCCACAAGACTGTAAACGAATTTCTCCATGATAACATAAGGCTTCACACGAGTCTGCCCACCCGAGAGGAGTGCTCTTCCTTATTCAGCCTCCAGTTTTGATCTCGCACCATCGATCTGTTTGGCCCAATGAAGGACGCACTCCGCGAGAAGCAGTAAGTGAACGCTGGGGAGGGCATACGAGTCCTCCCAGTTAGGAAGTTTAAGGCCGTAGAATTGAAATGAGATTTTGTTGAGAACTAAGTTTTGTAGCCAACATACGGGGAATAACGACATGTGTTGGAATTCTGAATAAAACCAACCTGCTTTCGGCAGAAGAAATGTATTACAATGAAATATGTCAATAGAAAATCAAACAGACCGCGAAAAATATTTATAATGTAAGAATTATGTAAATATCAATCATAGTGTATAAGAACAATGTTTTGTAAAATTTATTTAAGTTCTTTGCATATCGATGGTGACAGTGAAGTATCCGCAGCACGCTCTTTGTTGGCGGGAGAGCCCTCGCATTGATACGTAGGGATCTCGGCGAGAAGCAGGCAGCATTGTCGATAGAACACTCTTGAGTCAACCTTCGTGCAGTGAATGTGTGTGTAGAGACAGAACGCTGTGCCTGTTCGCCACCAGCTGTATATTACTTGACGAATACTATAATTATATAATGGGTAATTATTTATAAATTATTAAAAATCTACGTCATGAAGCCATCAAAGTTACTTAAGCTTTAACTGCATATTGTAAGTTCGTTGTTACATTTTTTTATCTGCTTTAAGTATACGGTCCCCAAACTAAAGTTTTATAAATTGAATCATTATAAAGAGTTAAAAATTTATATTCAATCATTTTCAGAATAGATCAGTTTATCTCAGTCAATATCGTATTATTTTTCATTGAACCCAGTAACCACAGCATTTAACTTTTGTTGAGTTTTCTCTATTTTTAATTTAATAATGACATTGAATTTTTCACCAGTAACTTCAATCAAAAAAGCAAATGAATAGTAAGTACAGTTTTAGCTCACATATTTGCAATCTCAGTAAATGAATGCCAACCCAAATAATTATCAACAATGGATCAGAGTGACGTTATCCAGAGGCGACCCAGTAAAATAAAAGGTAACGAAAATTTATATGTATGTTTCCAGGCTCACTGCATAGACAACCAGTACTAAGGGCCTCGGGGTAAGCTTATGTGCTCACGTCGAAATAATCTTCTTTTGATCAGTCACATTAATATTGTTGCCAATAAAGGCACAATGCGTACAAAATTGTGTACGCTAAGGACTATCACATCAGACACGTTGTCAAATGCAAGTCCAGACAGGAAAGCTGCAAGGCACAAGAAGTTCATTTCTATTTCTTTCTTTCATTAGACGGAAAGTAAGTTAAATTATTTTATTCTAGACGGGAAGGTTATCGTCTAAACCCATTAATTAAATTATTTCTTTTATTTATTCGACAGGATGGTTTCAACATTACTTATCGAATGCCGCACGTATATCAGTCCCTAATCTCACTCACTGCAGACGCGTACATTGACTCGATCACAACAGCACTCAGTTATGTCCCATTAACAATCCTCCAGTCGCTACAGGATCATCCTGTGAATCCTTCCCGCACATTTACATCACCTCCACCTCACGAACACCTTCCTCCAGGCTGCAGGAATGGAGATAGTGGCGTAGCTTGCGATGTATTCTGACATGAATCAGTTTGCACATGCTTGGGAAGAGGCTAAATTTGCAATGCGTTCACGCAGAAAACCTCCTCACGTAGCACATGAGATCGCGAGGACCTCGTCGGAGAGAGGGGCATATTCAAGTGGAAACCACTTGTGGACAGCACGTCAAGGAGGGTACAAGCATTTTACTGTGGGTACGGCGGTGTTTACGCCAACCGCACACGATGCTGCCATCAGATGGTTCCAAAGTAAGTCAATCACACTAACTCCAGACTGGTCGCAAGTGGGCGCTTCGTTCGCTCCGTTATCTTCATCACTTGCCGCAAGACCGATGAGTGGTGCTGCGGTCATAAGGTAGAAGTCGCTGCCAATGGACTCGTCCTCAACGTAGCTAACAGTACTAACCCACGTCTCCTTAAAATGTCGGCGCACACCGACAACCTGAACTAGAAAAGACGACGGACATTGGACGAGTCCATTACTGCACATTATTCATCATTATATAAGATGATAGGAGTCTATGAACCCTGAAAATCATTCCTTGACATGAACTATTCTCAGTTCAAAAGATGATGACAACAATTTTTTCTTATTACTTTTACCACCTTCGGTAGTAGTAACGTAGTAAGTAAAAGTGTATTAATTTTACGCGGTGAACCACATTTCTATGTGTTTGTGGTATAAAAGGTTTACCTTGTTTCCACCTCCCACAACTGAGCAGGTCTTTTGAAAAGGGTTTAAGTCACTACTGTGGCTCAATCGCGTTTGTAGTTGTTTATCAATTAAAGAACCAAAGAAACTGGTATAGACATACATATTCAAATACAGACACGTAAACAGGCAGAGTACGGCGTTGCTGTCGGCAACGCCTGTATACGACAACAAGTGTCTGCCGCAGTTGTTAGATCGGTTGCTACTGCTACACTGGCAGGTTATGAAGTTTTAAGTAAGTTTGAACGTGGTGTTATAGTCGGCGCACGAGCGATGGGACACAGTATATACAAGGTAGCGATGAAGTGGGGATTTTCCCGTATGACCATTTCACGACCTTACCGTGAATATCAGGAATCCGATAAGACATCGAATCTCGTATATCGCTGCAGCCGGGAAAAGATCCTGCAAGAACTGGATCAACGACGACTGAATAGAATCGTTCAACTCGACAGAAGTGGACCCCTTCTTCAAACAGCTGCAGATTTCAATGCTGGACCATGAACAAGTGCCAGCGTGCGAACCGTTCAACGGAACATCATCCATATGGACTTTCGGAGCCGAAGGCCCACTGATGTACCCTTGATGACTACACGGCGCAAAGCTTTACGAATTGCCTGGGCCCGTCAGTACCATCATTGGAGTGTTGTTGCCTGGTCGGACGAGTCTCGTTTGAAATTGTATCGAGCGGGTGGACGTATGTGGGTATCGAGATAACCTCATGTACCCATGGACTCTGCATGTCAGCAGGGGACGCTTCAAGCTGGTGGAAGCTCTGTAATGATGTGGGGCGTGTAGTGTTGGAGTGATATGAGACCTCTGATATGTCTAGATACGACTCTGACAGGTGATACGTACGTAAGCATCCTGTCTCATCACCCGCATCCATTCATCTCTACTGTGAATTCCGACGGTCTTGGACAATTCCACGAGAATAATGCGACACCCCACACGTCCAAAATTGCTACAGGATGGCTCCAGGAACAATCTTCTGAGTTTAAACACTTCTACTGGCCTACAAATTCTCCAGACATGAACATTATTGAGTATATCGTGAATGCATTGCAACGTGCTGTTCAGAAGGGATCTCCACATCTTCGTACTCGTATGGATTTATGGACAGCCTTGCCGGATTGATGGTGTCAGTTACCTCCAGCACTACTTCAGACATTAGTCGGGCTGCTGCACGTTACGTGCTCGTGGGGGCCCTACACTATATTAGACAGGTGGACCAGTTTGTTTGGCTCTTCAGTGTATATTATAAGAGTAGGTCTATCACTTGTGTTTAGAAAGGCGTCTGTAACACGTTCAATTCCCGTCTCACATGGCATTGGATGTCAGGTTTTGTTTCAAATGGGCATTATTCACTGACACGCGTCCTTTTAAAACTGAACCGTTGACGACGATTCGACAAGTGAAACGGCTGAAGAGCTGGCTCCCGCGTACCACCTGTCTTCCGAGTTTGCGAAATGTTTACTGGGAGCAAAATTTGCGATGATGAACGTGTTTATAAGGATATTGAAGAGAATACACGAAAAAGAAGGATAGGACGAAATCCACTTTGCTACAAGAGCACGAAAACAAAAGTAGGCGAAGACTATGTAAATCACAGTGGGAATCCAATTCAGTCCAAACGAACCTTCCAGGTAAGCTGGTAATTTGTTTATGCATCGTCAACAGATAAATATGTTTCCAGAATGAGATTTTCACTCTGAAGCGGAGTGTGCGCTGATATGAAACTTTCTGGCAGATTAAAACTGTGTGCAGAACCGTGACTCGAAGACTCGAACTCGGGACTTTAGATAAATATGCCTCAACTGAATCTTGTTATGGTATCAGATTAACCTACATAATATCCCCGTCGTTCAACACCGTCGTGTTTTACATCCTTGCTTGCCAATATCCCAGACGTAATTGTATTCCTTTGCGTTTCCCAAGGTAAAAGAAAAAAGTTTTCAGAACGTCTTGGAGAACACTAGAGCTTAAGGTGTATTTACAAAGTTTCATAATATTTCAACTAAGAATGAGAGAGACCTGTTATTTCAACAGCTAACAGATTGTACGCCGGCCGAGCGTGGTAGCCGCGTGGTCCAACGTGCGATGTCAAGGTTCGTGCGGCACCTGCCATTGGAGGTTCGAGTTCTCCCTATAGCATTGGTGTGTGTGTGTCGCCCTTAGCGTAAATTAGTTAAAGTTACATTAAGTAGTGTGTAAGCCTAGGGACCGAGTGACCTCAGCAATTTGGTCCCATAGGATCTTACCATCAATGATTTTACGTCAATCAAGCAGAAGCGTCCAAGAAAAAGTGGACAGCCTGTAGTAGTACGTTCTTCTAGCTTCTCTTACCACGTTTTACTGAGCACATATCGAGAAGAGGTGTGTATGAAAGCTTTCCTCTCAGTGTTTAACAGCAGTGAAAAGCGAGTTTTGAGAAAAAGGACACTGATGCTTGTTGGGAAAACACCAGTAGGTAAGAGAGATTGAGCAGTTACTCATAGTCTTCCCCTCTCCGCCCGTGATCAAATTATGGAGCATATTCAGTCCTTCCCATCGCAGGAATCACACTACTGTTCTACAAAAGCCGGCCGCGGTGGTCTCGCGGTTCTAGGCGCGCAGTCTGGAACCGTGCGACCGCTACGGTCGCAGGTTCGAATCCTGCCTGGGGCATGGATGTCTGTGATGTCCTTAGGTTAGTTAGGTTTAAGTAATTCTAAGTTCTAGGGGACTGATGACCACAGCTGTTAAGTCCCATAGTGCTCAGACCCATTTTTTTGTTCTATAAAAGTGTTTAACCTTAGTGCAGAATTAGATATCAAAACGATGTGGAAGTTGTTCTTAGTGAAGCATCCTTATACAAAAACAAATTACTATCTCTACTGGAATTATTTGAATTATAATTTCAGGAATCGATTTGTGTGGCCTCAGGTAGACAACTGCTGTACATGTGAAGAGCTGAAATTGAAGTTTAGATCACCATATCTCAATGATACAGCAAAACAAGCATGTGATGCGGAAGTTACGATATGCCAGCTCCGAAGCAGAAAATTTTATTCTGCTCTCACGCATGAAAAATCACTTGAAACCAAAGGAGTTACGCATGTATTATCCCTCACATTTGATTATATGCAAAATATAGTCCTGTCAAAAGTATCAGTACAGGATCTATTTTATCTTAGTCATTGTTTTCCGCACTGAAGACCTAAAATGGGGTCAAGCGCTTAGTATGTTTATCATGAAGGAACCAGTGGAAAGGTGTATTTGATTAAGTCTATCACCACAAATATCGCCGAGTTTAAACTGTTTTGTGACAACTGCACGGGAGAGAAGAAAAACAAACGCTCTCCAGATTCATGCTTTCACTGAGAGATTCTGGGCGTTTAAATCTTATTCAACAGCATTTCTCAGTAACAGGACATAGGTTCTTACAGTGCGATCGAGACTTGTATTATTTGCTAAAAGCTGCGGCAGAATGACAGAATATTCGCTGTTGGTCAAGTAACACAGCACATCCTACAAAGTAGTACAAAACCTGGAAAATTCAAAGTTACAGAAGTTGACACAACCGACATCCTGGAAAAGGTGGACATAATATTTTAAGAAGACAATCGTTTCTGAAGGACCAAGCAACACGATAAAATGTGAGAGATATAACTTTGCAATCAACAATTTCTTTCACCTTGCGTTTTCCAGAGCGAGAGTTGTGATCATCAACAGTTCGACGTTTATCAACAAGTTATTGAGACACGCTTTCTTCATGGCACATCAGGGAGAACCTGTATCTTCACCACAAAACCCCATCCATCCAGCAAGACGTATATCAATGAAAGTGCAAAAAATTCGAGATTGAGTGGAGATACAGCAGCACACTCCCAGTGACTATATGGAATGATCTGAGGAACTTTTGAGTTGGCATGCTGGCAGGAGTGCAGCATGTGGCACTGACTGAGGAACTTATAACAAATGAAAAGACTTGAGTTGTATGTACCTTTCGCAATACTTCCACACTTTGCTCTTTCAAGTCTCAAAATATTATGTTCATTTTCTGTGGCTTAGAGTCATTTTCGTAACATTTAATTCAGTAAAGTGGCCAGAAATCAACATTTTGTTCTGTGTCTTCTCCCTATGAGACCGAGTTTTTTAAAGGGCGAGTGTTTTCACATTTTAAATGTCCATAACATTCTGTGCTCGTGTATTTATGTAACAATCAATATACAGGGTGATTCAAAAAGAATACCACAACTTTAAAAACGTGTATTTAATGAAAGAAACATAATATAACCTTCTGTTATACATCATTACAAAGAGTATTTAAAAAGGTTTTTTTCACTCAAAAACAAGTTCAGAGATGTTCAATATGGCCCCCTCCAGACACTCGAGCAATATCAACCCGATACTCCAACTCGTTCCACACTCTCTGTAGCATATCAGGAGTAACAGTTTGGATAGCTGCTGTTATTTCTCGTTTCAAATCATCAATGGTGGCTGGGAGAGGTGGCCGAAACACCATATCCTTAACATACCCCCATAAGAAAAAGTCGCAGGGGGTAAGATCAGGGCTTCTTGGAGGCCAGTGATGAAGTGCTCTGTCACGGGCTGCCTGGCGGCCGATCCATCGCCTCGGGTAGTTGACGTTCAGGTAGTTACGGACAGATAAGTGCCAATGTGGTGGCGCTCCATCCTGCTGAAATATGAATTGTTGTGCTTCTTGTTCGAGCTGAGGGAACAGCCAATTCCCTAACATCTCCAGAGAGTGTGGAACGAGTTGGAGTATCGGGTTGATATTGCTCGAGTGTCTGGAGGGGGCCATATTGAACATCTCTGAACTTATTTTTGAGTGAAAAAAAACCTTTTTAAATACTCTTTGTAATGATGTACAACAGAATGTTATATTATGTTTCTTTCATTAAATACACATTTTTAAAGTTGTGGTATTCTTTTTGAATCACCCTGTATAATTAATCAAGGGGCGCTTATACTGCTAGTTCATATTATCAAACTCCCTTATTTCCTGGAATTTCTCTTCTAAAATAGTTTTTTTTAAATTTACTATTAAGTTGTTTGGCTTGACTTACACCCTTTTAAAAAGACCTGTTCCACTGTAGATGCAACAATTATAACGGACGCGACTTAGCAACACCATACTGAATGTCACCAAGCAGCTGAATTGAGATTCACTGTTGTGCAAAGACATGTACCTCGGAAAGACTGACTATTTTGGTTTATGTTTTGTTTTTATGTAACACTGAAGTAATATTTTCACTTTCTTGATGCTTATTAGTTCATTACCTACTTCATCCTAATCCCATGCTGATACCAACCTTTTATTGAGGAACTAGTTTTATTCAACTATTAACAGCAACGTGCTGGTAATATTCTTTCTTAAAAATCTTTCAAAGCGGAGAAGTACGTCTAATACAGTATTCACTGTTCAGTTTCTAATTACGTCTGGGAATAGCATCCTGAAAGTAGAAATAAGAGTACGGAATGAGCTACAGCTGTCTTAGTCATTTCTTTGTTCGAACTTGCTCCATAATTTTTGCTCCTACATCCAGAAAACATATATTTTCGTAAATCCTGTGAATGGCTCTTACTAGATGAGAAGAGAGTGTCTTTTAGAGCATCTTCAAAGAATTACTGAGAATCCTTAATAATCACGCGTTTACCTTTCCAAAAAGTTCTCGTTCAGTTTCCTTTTCTTTGAGAAGATATTCAGCTAAAGCTCCGGGATTATTAACTTCTTTATTTAAAGACGGGAAAGAGTCTCAAGAAACATCACTTAAACGTAAACTTCATTTTTCTGAAGAATGAATGGCACTCCGCGAGAATAGGCATTCGTTTCTTGCTCTATGCCGTTTTAGGTGTAGGTAACGTGGAGTCGTTGGGAGCATTATCCATTAATTATTACTTAATATTTGTTCAGTAGAAGTTGTCATCGTCATCCAGATAAAGGCGTGCTAGAGTGACTTCGTGGCATGTCACGAATTAGCTTGAGTTATGCTGACGTATGTCGCTTCTCTGGCGGCTTCATTACGAAATGTCGTGCCATGTACGACGGAGCCTGGCCGTAATATGCAGCACGTCCTGCGGATTAATATTCCACACGAAATAAAAAGGGACTCGTGCGTCGTGTAGTCTTTAACTGTGACAATACGGGTGTACATTTTGGGTCCCATTAGTGCCCTACCTGTTGCGACAAATGGCGCCATTTCGTGACACGAGCGAGTAAGTTAATTGCAACAAGCTGTGCCGCATTTGCTACTGGGACACTGTTACTCTACCCTGTTTTTATTTTTTTTATTTTTTTGCTTTTGTTTCGTCTGTCACTGAAATTAACGCCAGCCGGCGCTAAAATTAGCGAGAGCGCCACCAGGAGAGGGCTGTTGTTATGACTTGGTAACTTTGAAGGTGATGAACGAGCAAACGCAGTTACAACCCAACGCAAACCGATGCTGCGAAGTTGCAAAGTAATTGATGGCCTAAGTTTGCCGGCATGCAGTTTTACTAACGACTTGAGAAACTTGGCGTTAATTGTGTTGACTCTCGCACCTTTCCTTATTATGGGTGCGTTTTTCCCACTTAGCGACCCCTGGCTTTATCGCGAGGGCGGCTCCTGCCGGAAGAAGCGCCTGCCGGGAACTGCCGCCCTCGCAGAGAAACGTTATCAGGGGGACAAAGCCTCAGGCTCACGCGGGACTGTGGTGTCGACACGGAGACGTCAACGAAGGACGCACCCTCATTTCTGGTTCGGCAAACTGCCTTGCACTTAGCTATGAACACCAAGTATAGTGAAAGTTAATTCAGTATATATATTCATTTCTTACGAGCGCTGCTCACTTGAAGAATTCAAAAACTATATCTACATACGTACTTACAAAATCGTTGTGATGTGCATGGCAGAGGGCACTTAACCATAGTAATCAATGTTGAGGTTTATTGACTTGCTAATTGCATACGGACAGCCGGAAGAATGAATTCTGTAATGCCTCTATATGCGCTGTAATTGGAGTAAGCCTCAGCGGTTGCTACGAGAACGATAGGTACGTAGGGGGTTGGGTAAAGCGTATTTCTAGATTCTTCACAAAATTGTGACTCCTAAAGCTCTTCGATGGATAACTGGTATCTATCTCCAAGTGTCTGCTACTTCAGATTTTTCGGCATTTTCGTGATCCTTTCCTATTAATGGAACAAACCAGCGTTCATTCGCGTTTCCCTTCTTTGAATAAGTTCCATATCCTAGTCTTTCTGGTATAGATAAGACATACCTGAGTATTATCCTTAGTGGGGTGCATAACTGATTTCTAAGATGTCTTCCTTTGTAAACTGAGTGTTTTACCGGTATCCTGCCAATGAACGGAAGTTTGCACTCTGCATTACCTAAGAATGAGTCTTTGCGGTCAGTGAATTAGGTTTCTTACTTTAAGCTTCAATAGGAGACGAAAAATGTACAGTCCTTACATATGAAATAATTATTTTCAGAAGGAAATTATTTTAGCCTTTCCTAAAATTTGTAAACACGGTTGCATATGTAATGATAAAACAATTTTCTGTCAAAATTTCGAAATCGTCAGTTACACAAAAGTTCATTCATGAGAATATAATATAAAGAGTGACAAAATACTGGTTTCTTCATTGATCCATTATGGATCGTGGGGCGACGGCTGGCATGAACTTTTTGATGCAATAATTTACCAACAGCCGTATGTATTGTAGAAATTTACTTTATTTTATGAACTTCTATGTGCTACCAGTTTCGGCATTACATTGATGCCATCTTCAGGCCCCATTCGTCATAGTCGTAAAATCGCTATACACGGAAGGAGCTATATAACTTGGTCCGTGAATCAAATCGTCCTGCAACAGCTCTTGGTAGCCAGGCGACACAGACTCCTTCACTATCTACAATGATCTACCAACGGTGGCGTAACTTTACGATACCAAGACCGTAGAAATCAGGTAGTTTTGAGGCGAAGAAGTCGTCGAGCCGTGTTCATAGAACATTTTCATCGGGGAAAGAAGTTCCTTGGACGTTGTTCAACAGAGAGCGGGAAGGTTATGAATAACTGGTGCCGTAAGCGAGCAAGTTCATTACAAGCAAGCATAGACACACTTCTGAGGGCGCAAGATCAGATGAACAAGATCGGTGTGGAATGATTTCCCAATCCAACTCCTGTACAGCGTTGTCAGTCTAGTAGAATGCGGGCGGGCCTTATCGTGGAATAGTGTAACTTCGCGCAGTCTTCCTGTTATTTGTTCTTGGGCTGCGTCTGCAAGACGCCTCGCTTGTTGACAGTAAATGTCAGTGGTGATGGTTACATCACAAGGAGGCAATTCGTAGTACATAATACCGTCGTTGTTCCACCAGATGCCTAGCACTTGCTTGTTTGCATGCGCGTTGGTCTTTCTACGGGGAAAAAATGTGTGTGAAATCTTATGGGACTTAACTGCTAAAGTCATCAGTCCCTAAGCTTACACACTACTGAACCTAAATTATCCTAAGGACGAACACACACACACCCATGCCGGGATCAGCCGCACAGTCCATGCAGTCCATGACTGCAGCGCCTAGACCGCTCGGCTAATCCCGCGCGGCTTTCTACGGGGAGTTACTGCTTTGTTTGGGCTCAACCATTCCTTTCTTTCCCTTAAGTTATTATACAGAAGTTGTTTCTCATCACCATTAACGATACAGGCTAGGAAAGGTTGGTGGCGAGCCAGTTGATGACAAGGATGCAGAGATGCACATATGACCAGCAGCTGATCTGTGTGATTCTATCTTAAAGCATGCTGTACTAATACACTACATTTTTAAAGTTTCCCCACTGCTTGTAACTGTCCCACGATGGTGCAGTGATCACAGTCAATCACATTTACCAGTTATAGAGTACAATGAATGTGGACCGTTGTGGATTAATGCGTTTAAACGACCTTAATTATTGCCAAAAGTCTTCCTTAAAGGTGGAGAGTCACTAATGTCGAAAACATACTCCTTAAAATGAGGAAACCATTTTCCTGAAGAGCTCTGTCCAGGTGCATAACCGAATGTTCATGGCTGCCTCTACTGCTGTCCCTCTTCCAATAAACTGCAATAGAAGCATGTCTTAAAAACGTTCTAATTTCTCTACTTACATTCCATTTTCTAGTGCACAGCTCCACTCACTATCGTCACACGACAAAATGGCAATATGCAAACTCATATAACAACAGTGAAGTAAAAGAAGTGAAAATCGATAAACTGGTATATCAACATTCAAAACATAACCGCTTCTAACTGAACCACCTACCTAATAAAACTGGTATGGGTAGTATTTAACAGAATAATAAAAGGATTTTTGAAGTCTCACTTTTACATTTCTGCACATACGGCCTGTCCGCCCCCGGTAGTTGAGTGGTCAGCGCGACAGAATGTCAATCCTAAGGGTCCGGGTTCGATTCCCGGCTGGGTCGGAGATTTTCTCTGGTCAGGGACTGGGTGTTGTGTTGTCCTACTCATCATTTCATCCCCATCAACGCACAAGTCGCCGAAATGGCGTCAAATCGGAAGACTTGCACCCGGCGAACCGTCCACCCTACAGGAGGCCCTAATCACACGACGACATAAGGCCTGGTTCAAGATTTCAGAGTATGTCAACTCACAAAAGGTGCGCCATCATGCATCATAAGATCCACAACAGTACCATGCGTAGCCGTCGAATAATCTCAAGGTTCGTTTTTGATGTGAAATTCTTGGTGTCCGCATCACAAACCAGTACCGTCATCACCTGTTGATGGTACCAATGTTGTGACCATACCAAACAGTAATCTTCTGGCTGCAACTGTGGGTTCTTCGAGTCCAGTGGGAGAGGGTTGTATCTAAGACAGATGAAATATTATTTCACTTTATTACATGAATGAATGACTTTGCACAGATTCTTTCGCATAGGAGAGCACAGAATACGTACAACAGTCATACCCTCTGAAAGCATCGCATGATGCATACAATCACAACTGATTGTCTTGAATCACAGCATTCAGCATTGATGCAACTAACACTGTCCAACTAGATTATGCTGACTGTTCAAGAAACAATTAAAATCGCTCAAAAGAGGAAAGGCCGCTGGACCTGATGGAATACCAGTTCGATTTTACACAGAGTACGCGAAGGAACTTGCCCCCTTTCTAGCAGCGGTGTACCGTAGGTCTCTAGAAGAGCGTAGCGTTCCAAAGGATTGGAAAAGGGCACAGGTCATCCCCGTTTTCAAGAAGGGACGTCGAACAGATGTGCAGAACTATAGACCTATATAACGTCGATCAGTTGTAGAATTTTGGAAAACGTATTATGTTCGAGTATAATGACTTTTCTGGAGACTAGAAATCTACTCTGTAGGAATCAGCATGGGTTTCGAAAAAGACGGTCGTGTGAAACCCAGCTCGCGCTATTCGTCCACAAGACTCAGAGGGCCATAGACACGGGTTCACAGGTAGATGCCGTGTTTCTTGACTTCCGCAAGGCGTTCGATACAGTTCCCCACAGTCGTTTAATGAACAAAGTAAGAGCATATGGACTATCAGACCAATTGTATGATTGGATAGAAGAGTTCCTAGATAACAGAACGCAGCATGTCATTCTCAATGGAGAGAAGACTTCCGAAGTAAGAGTGA
The DNA here is from genome assembly GCF_021461385.2 of Schistocerca piceifrons. Taxonomy (NCBI): domain Eukaryota; kingdom Metazoa; phylum Arthropoda; class Insecta; order Orthoptera; family Acrididae; genus Schistocerca; species Schistocerca piceifrons. The sequence continues at coordinate 140,639,304 of NC_060144.1, forward strand.
TTTCAGGTGTGCCGCAGGGGAGTTTCATAGTGGTGGTGGTGGTTAGTGTTTAACGTCCCGTCGACAACGAGGTCATTAGAGACGGAGCGCAAGCTCGGGTTAGGGAAGGACTGGGAAGGAAATCGGCCGTGCCCTTTCAAAGGAACCATCTCGGTATTCGCCTGAAACGATTTAGGGAAATCACGGAAAACCTAAATCAGGATGGCCGGAGACGGGATTGAACCGTCGTCCTCCCGAATGCGAGTCCAGTGTGCTAACCACTGCGCCACCTCGCTCGGTGGAGTTTCATAGGACCGTTGTTATTCACAATATGACCTTGTGGATGACATCAGAAGTTCACTGAGGCTTTTTACAGATGATGCTGTGGTGCATCGACAGGTTGTAACAATGGAAAATTGTACTGAAATGCAGGAGAATCTGCAGCGAATTGATGCATGGTGCAGGGAATGGCAATTGAATCTCAATGTAGACAAGTGTAATGTGCTGCGAATACATAGAAAGATAGATCCCTTATAATTTAGCTACAAAATAGCAGGTCAGCAACTGGAAGCAGTTAATTCCATAAATTATCTGGGAGTACGCATTAGGAGTGATTTAAAATGGAATGATCATATGAAGTTGATCGTCGGTAAAGCAGAAGCCAGACTGAGATTCATTGGAAGAATCCTAAGGAAATGCAATCCGAACACACAGGAAGTACGCTTGTTCGCCCACTGCTTGAATACTGCTCAGCAGTGTGGGATCCATACCAGATTGGGTTGATAGAAGAGGTAGAGAAGATCCAACAGAGAGCAGCGCGCTTCGTTACAGGATCATTTAGTAATCGCGAAAGCGTTACGGAGATGATAGATAAACTCCAGTGGAAGACCCTGCAGGAGAGACGCTCAGTAGCTCGGTACGGGCTTTTGTTAAGGTTTCGAGAACATACCTTCACCGAAGAGTCAAGCAGTATATTGCTCCCTCCTACGTATATCTCGCGAAGAGACCATGAGGATAAAATCAGAGAGATTAGAGCCCGCACAGAAGCATACCGACAATCCTTCTTTCCACGAACAATACGAGACTGGAATAGAAGGGAGAACAGACAGAGGTACTCAGGGTACCCTCCGCCACACACCGTCAGGTGGCTTGCGGAGTATGGATGTAGATGTAGATGTAGATCACAAACTGTGGTGAGCTCTCTCAAACCCAGCACTATGTTGACCTCAGTGTGAGGGCGCTGCTATGCTGAGAGGGAGGCGTGGTCTGTAGGACCGTCTCCCATACGTCATTGTGGGCTGCAGCGAGACCTCGCTAATGTCTGTGGTATCGATATGCTTCGGTCAAGTATGCTTCGGAATCATAAAATCAAAACTATTTTTATTTCATTGTACTCACCACACTGTAACCCGTCTGAACGGATTATGAAAGAAATCAATAAGCTTTGCAGACTTTATTGTCACAGATAGCATCAGTATTGGGACAGATATTTACACTTATTTCAAAACGTGCTGAATGAAATGCCTCATGACTCCACTGCTTTACCACCTGTTCTTGTACTGAAGAATGAAGAACCAGCGAACAGAATCAGAGAGCCTGTACCTTTCCCGAATAACGTAAACTTCGACACAAAGACGTAATTGATTTGGCTATTAAAAATATAAAATCTGCAGCAGACGAAAGGAGAAAACTACACGGGAAAGCAAATTCAAAGAAAAAATATATATTGGTCAGAGAGTTCTCATTAAAGTTCATTCATTGTCACATAAGAAGAAACACTTGAGTCACAATTTCTTTCTGATTTACAATGGACCTTACAGAATCCGACATATCCCACATGATAATTGCGTTGAAGTTGAAACTCTGCGTACTAGGAAGAGTAAAGGATTGCACCACATTTCACATGTAAAACCGTTTATTGAAAGGTAATCTGCTTTTTAAGTTAGTCTCTGCAATAAAATTTTTCACTTCACGCTACTAGTACAACTTGTCACACTGAGAAACTGTTAACATGCAACAATATTTTGAAGTTAACTATCCAGTCTAGAACCTAGGGAACAAATTTAGACGGTAATTACGAATGCATTGTTATATTGAACAGACGCCACAGTGTTATTGTGTGTGTACATTCTTGCTTGTTGGTTGCACGATTACGTAACGACTATAAGGCTTACATACTTAGAACACATACCAGTACTGCTAATGATATTTTACAGCAACTTTTTGGTTTACTTGAAAATACATTATGGATTTAAAGTGCTTTCTGAGAGATACCAGATGACACAATGGTTAGTTTATTTGACAGCTACACGATTATATCACGACGCTACTAATGTGTGACACAATTTACATTGTTGCTTTTGCGATGTATCTGTTTTATCTCTGCACAGTTTTTCTGAATTCTTCTGGAAAGGAAAACATGTTTTAGTAGTAACATTTGTGGTATTGTTACAATGAGACAGCCTTTTTCGTAGCACAACAATACGTTACAGTATAGTACTTTCTTGATCACGGTGATGTAGGTAATAACTACGATATCTATACGCATAGCATTTCACTTCTGTTTATTACGAGGTAAGTACAGTGACTTCTACAGAATGTCGCTTATGAACAAAGATAATTACGACTCTTGGCACATTTTTTCCGCTAAGTAATGACAGAGATTATCTTACAACAAGATGCATATTTTAGCACTGCAGTACACGTATTTGAGTGATTAATTTTGTACTTAAAACATTTATTTTTAAACAATTTTGAATTACAAGGGTACAAAGGTTTTCTGTGATACATTTCACTCCACTGCTGTGATCTGTAACACCTGAGGGTATAATTACATTAATCCTCAGAGGGGTACACGCTTACTTTGTGTACCATGTGTTGGGCAAGCATAAGGAGCCCTAGCTAATATGGTATTTGCTTATACACTTTTACACATCGGTACTATATTTCTCTAACACATAAATTACACAGCTATCTGATCATTTAACTGAGAGAGACAAACATTTGTTTTACTACATCAGTGACAGATGTTTACGCAATTACACAGTTGAATAACTTCACACTTACGAAATTATATTTTGTCTGTACTTTGTGAACTGTTCATATTTTTTCGGAACTACTGTGATACTATGTGAGCTTTGAATGACGTATTTGGTATGGGATCATGATTTTAAAGTACGTTTGAGGTAGATGACACTATTGAAATGAGAAGAGAATTTTTTTAGGTTTTGAAATTATTGGAGGAAGCTACGACGATTTTGAGATTTGGCTGAGGTTTTATGAAGTTATTATTACGATGACGATGTGTATTATGCTGTTGAGGTATGTTTATGATCAATAAGCTAATGCTATATGAGGAATTTGATTATGCTACGTATTTATTATGATGAAATATTGAAGAAGTGTCGACGAATATGCATATCTGTAATAAGGTAAAGAATAATGAGTAGTGGTTAGGGGCTCAGATTTGTGAAAACGGATGTTGGAAACAAAGAATCGTTCTTTAAGAATGATGAAATGTGTGTAGATGTGTGAATGTATCACAATGCCACCGAAAATTTTTTGGACACTGTTATATTTATACACTCCTGGAAATGGAAAAAAGAACACATTGACACCGGTGTGTCAGACCCACCATACTTGCTCCGGACACTGCGAGAGGGCTGTACAAGCAATGATCACACGCACGGCACAGCGGACACACCAGGAACCGCGGTGTTGGCCGTCGAATGGCGCTAGCTGCGCAGCATTTGTGCACCGCCGCCGTCAGTGTCAGCCAGTTTGCCGTGGCATACGGAGCTCCATCGCAGTCTTTAACACTGGTAGCATGCCGCGACAGCGTGGACGTGAACCGTATGTGCAGTTGACGGACTTTGAGCGAGGGCGTATAGTGGGCATGCGGGAGGCCGGGTGGACGTACCGCCGAATTGCTCAACACGTGGGGCGTGAGGTCTCCACAGTACATCGATGTTGTCGCCAGTGGTCGGCGGAAGGTGCACGTGCCCGTCGACCTGGGACCGGACCGCAGCGACGCACGGATGCACGCCAAGACCGTAGGATCCTACGCAGTGCCGTAGGGGACCGCACCGCCACTTCCCAGCAAATTAGGGACACTGTTGCTCCTGGGGTATCGGCGAGGACCATTCGCAACCGTCTCCATGAAGCTGGGCTACGGTCCCGCACACCGTTAGGCCGTCTTCCGCTCACACCCCAACATCGTGCAGCCCGCCTCCAGTGGTGTCGCGACAGGTGTGAATGGAGGGACGAATGGAGACGTGTCGTCTTCAGCGATGAGAGTCGCTTCTGCCCTGGTGCCAATGATGGTCGTATGCGTGTTTGTCGCCGTGCAGGTGAGCGCCACAATCAGGACTGCATACGACCGAGGCACACAGGGCCAACACCCGGCATCATGGTGTGGGGAGCGATCTCCTACACTGGCCGTACGCCACTGGTGATCGTCGAGGGGACACTGAATAGTGCACGGTACATCCAAACCGTCATCAAACCCATCGTTCTACCATTCCTAGACCGGCAAGGGAACTTGCTGTTCCAACAGGACAATGCACGTCCGCATGTATCCCGTGCCACCCAACGTGCTCTAGAAGATGTAAGTCAACTACCCTGGCCAGTAAGATCTCCGGATCTGTCCCCCATTGAGCATGTTTGGGACTGGATGAAGCGTCGTCTCACACGGTCTGCACGTCCAGCACGAACGCTGGTCCAACTGAGGCGCCAGGTGGAAATGGCATGGCAAGCCGTTCCACAGGACTACATCCAGCATCTCTACGATCGTCTCCATGGGAGAATAGCAGCCTGCATTGCTGCGAAAGGTGGATATACACTGTACTAGTGCCGACATTGTGCATGCTCTGTTGCCTGTGTCTATGTGCCTGTGGTTCTGTCAGTGTGATCATGTGATGTATCTGACCCCAGGAATGTGTCAATAAAGTTTCCCCTTCCTGGGACAATGAATTAACGGTGTTCTTATTTCAATTTCCAGGAGTGTAGGATTTTGTTTCTACACATTTGTAACGCAAATTCTCGACCTGTGAAATGTTTTATGTGAGACTGTCACTGTAGTGCAAACTGCTGTCGTAAATATTTTGGTAAGAAAGCCAAATGACCTTGATGCAATGCATTGTGAGCTGCCAGCTCTGACAGCCGCCTGAAAAAAGAAAGCCATTAGGTGAAAAAAAAGAGGCCATTACCCTCGCTATTGACATTTCTTTGTAGAAAGCATCGCAAATACGACACGCTCAAACTTGAAAACATATGATTACACTGTGGAGCTCTTAATTTATGATATTTTCTAAAATGTCTAATGAAATGATGAGAAACATTTCTACATCTACTGTCTTTCTAGTTAAGAGATTTTTTTATTGCCTTTGGAGACGCCATTTGCCTAGTGAATGACGTTTCATGCCTTGCTCTATATAGGCTATCCATATTTGCTCATTTCGTTTAATATCTAGTTACTAGCTGCACTGCAGCATTGGTTAAAATAAAATTTAATGGATTTACTAATACCGATATTTTATGCCTACACATCCAGTAAATAACAGTTTTATGATCTACTTCCAAGAAAATGAGGGAACATAAATAGACATTTCCCTTCACAGGAATTGCATAAATAATTTTTTTTACGATTTGGTAACTTGTCCGCTAGAATAAGTTCTCGTGATGCATCACTCTAGTGTTAAGATGTGACATAGGTATTAAACACGGCCATTTTTACTGTTACATTTTTTCTGCTTGAGCTTTGTCATGTTTAGGTATAAGTTATTGCATTTGCTGCTGCTGCTTGCCAGGCATAGTGCTATTAAATTTCACTTTGTATTACTCTGTTAAGCCAGTTTTACTACTGATTTATTTTTCTTTTTGCAGCACATTCACTCATATTAGTGATAATATTGCATTTGCTTTGCTAATTTATATATATATATATATATATATATATATATATATATATATATATATATATATTTATTTATTGCTGCTTGCTTTGCCAATTTGCATATTTTGTCATTGCTGTTTGTGTTAACTGTTTTGTGCTGCAGCATTGCCTCGTCCCTTAGTTTAGCATCTGAGCTCAGTAGATTTAAGTTAGCTTAAGGGGGCGTAGGCTATATAAGAGAATGAGTTGTGATGAAGTGGAAGTCATGCATTGACAAGGTAAAAAAAAGTGAAATAAGAGGAAACATCTATGAAATGAAGTTTTGGGTTGGACTGCAGTACCAAATGTCACACTGAAAACAAACCCTGTCCTGTCCTTTTGTGTCATTCCACTATGTGTTTGTGTACCCTTGTGTATTTGTGTTTTTCCTGTCTTTATGTGTTTAGCTGATAAGAGTTATGTTGTAGAATTTTTCTAATTATGTGTTATTTACTTTGTAACGATTTTTAGACATTATTTATTCTGTTCTGTTTTAATGCTCATCTGTTAAATTAATGTTTCGAAAACTATTCTCATTACTTTATTTATTTACTTAGGTCGTAACTCCTGTAACACATGTATCTGTTTATTTCTATTCTTTTGTAAAGCCTGTATTACTACAAATGTTATCTGTATTGTTATGTTCTTTAATGATGTATTCTGTACCTTTATTATTGTATTCTCATGTCAAAAAATTGTAATGGACACCAGTTGATCAAATTAAGTAACTTGTAAGCATCCATTTCACTGCACACGTTTCTGTTGGTCATAGTATATGCACAATATGTGAGAAGTTGGGACTGTTGGTCTGCACGTGTGTTAATAATTCAGCAAGGGACTGGTTAACAGCATTGCTGGATCTAAGGACAATTCCAGAAACTTTGTGAGTGCGCAAGTGGTGGTTTATGGACTCACGATATTGTCTGCAAGACTCTTCGATGGTGATTGTGCACCTGCACAGTCGCAACAGATGGCTGCTGGCCGTTTCTACAAGGACCGAAGTGGGTCTGCACCTTTGATGGTCCACCAATACCATTATTTCTACAAGCACTGCAGTGGGTCTGCACCTCTGGTGGCCCACCAATACCATAATCTCTACCAGGACTAAAGTGGGGCTGTTCTGTGATGACCTACCTATCAATATCCTTCAAAACGTCTACTGACTCTGTTGTGGGTTTGCTCTGGTGTGGCCCATTACCTGTCTGCATGTCAAGAGTCAGCACTGTCTTTCCGTTGGAAGAACAACACTACTTCAAGACAACATGGAAATCCACTACTTCCATGTGCATTTACTTTTACTGCTCAGACTTTGAGAAAAAAACTACAATTTTACTGTGATGAATGATCAGGACTGTTTTTATGAACTGTGAGAAAATTTTAGCTTTTGACCAACATTGTATAAATAAGTGTGCGCATTTGATTTCTTTGTAATTGTAATTATGAAAAATTTTTTGAAATCTGTATTGGCCACTGCCCAAAACAATTTGTAAAATTTTTTGTGGGGAGCATGGGGGCTATGTAAGTAGGCTGTTTAGGTTTTTATATTGGTAACGCCACGTAGCGCTCTGTATGAAAATCATTGGCTGTGCTGTGTGCAGTCTGTGGCTGGTTAGCATTGTTGTAATATTCGCTATTGTTGTCTTGGGCAGTTGGCTGTTATCAGCGCATAGCGTTGCGCAGTTGGAGGTGATCCGCTAGCAGTGGTGGATGTGGGGAGAGAGATGTTGAGTTTTGAGAGCGGATGATCTGGACGTGTGTCCAACAGAGACAGTAAATTTATGAGACTGGATGGCATGAACATATATATGTATGTATGTATGTATGTATGTATGTATGTATATATATATAATGACTTTTAAACACTATTAAGGTAAATAAATTGTTTGTTCTTTATCAAAATTTTTCATTTGCTAACTATGCCTATCAGTTGTTAGTGACTTCAGTAGTTAGAATCTTTTATTTAGCTGGCAGTATTGGCGCTCGCTGTATTGCAGTAGTTCGAGTAATGAAGATTTTTGTGAGGTAAGTGATTCGTGAAAGGTATAGGTTATTGTTAGTCAGGGCCATTCTTTTGTAGGGATTATTAAAAGTCAGGTTGCGTTGCGCTAAAAGTATTGTGTGTCAGTTCAAGCAGTCATTTATAATTTTTCTAAGGGGACGTTTTACCTGTCATTCCGAAAGTACACATTTTTAGTTTTTTAAAACTTCTGGTACATTTCATTACTGCAGCAGTAATTATTCAAGTATTGTAATCAGTATGTTATTTAGGAATCTCATACCACTATTCTTCTCTCCTCACTCTAGTTGATCTACTAGCCATAATCTCTTAGTAATTATAATGACGTTGGGAGCATACCCTGCTATGGTCGATGCTACAGCTGATGAGTAATGATAGTGTTTACTTTCAGAGGCCGCAGGTACTGTAGATACATGTCACACACGCAGTAAAAGACGGCAAAGCAGTACAATATTATAGGAATGCATTTTCAAGAGAGCCATTTTCTGCGACATCAAAATCTCATCTTCATGCTACCTACTGTAAATCATTCGTATTAGGATGCGAAAGCCGCTGTGAATGGTTTGTTGTTAGCTGGAAGCAAAACACGTATCTTCTATTCATGACAGTTCACTAAACGATTTCCTATCTGCTGTTTCGTTTCAATTTACATTCTTTAAGTTATCATTGCTTTTGCTTTCGTGTTTTCCTCTTATTGAAATAGCTCTAAGCGCCATGCTCACGCGTTAATTAGTTGTCTACAGGTGTATATGGGATAGGAAAAATAATGTGAACAATGGTAGTAATGGGATGGTTGTGTTTGACAGTCAACAACGCAGGTAAGGCACGTGTCGCACTGGACTGTGCGTCTTGAGTACAGACTAGACGTCAGTGGGGGGCCCCATTAACGGGAGCATCAGTAACAAGACAGCCAATGTATAGAACGTTTCAAGAGGAACTGTTTCAACAGTTATGGCAGCCTACACAAAAAATGGAAAGACATAATCGTGTAAACATAATAGTAGGCGCAAATCAAAACTAAATGACAGAGACTGTGTACGCTAACACGAATTGTGTCGAAACAACACAAATCTACGATGGCTAAAGGGAGTGCAGAGCTCAATAGCCATTTTCGACGCCTCGTATCAATCAACACTGTCCACCGAGGACTCCATAAATGGAATATTCATGGACGAGCTGCTATACCGAAACTATTCGTGACGACAACCGACGCAAAGAAGCGTAAAACATGGTGTCGGGAGCATAAATCCTGGACGACTGATCAGTGGAAACACGTCATACGGTCCGACGAGTCAACGTTTTCATTATTTCCAACATCGAGCCAGGTTCACGTCTGGAGAACGCCAGAAGAATCTTACAATCCTGATCGCTTGATTCCAACGGTAAATGTAAATGTCGTGTGACCCCCGTCGGGTAGCCCGTTCATTGGGTGCAAGTTTTCGATTTGATGCCACTTTGGTGACTTGCGCGTCGAATTCCAACGGTTAAGCATGGAGGTGGAAGTGTGATGGTATGGGCATCCATATCACGGTGTTCTGCTGGTCCCATCATTACTCTCAAAGGCCGTCTTGTAGCCAACGATTATGTAAGCATTTTAGGTGATCAGGTGCACCCCATGATTCAAATGTTGTTCCCCAACAATGATGCCATATTTCAGGACGATAACGCACCGATTCACACATCCAGGACAGTGAAATCGTGGTATGAGGAGCATACAACTGAACTGCAGTGTCTACCCTGGTCTGCAGAGTCCCCGGACGCGATCATTATCACCCTTGTGGGCGGTATTGGAGCGCAGACTCCGGAGCAGATTTCCGCATCCCTCGTCACTACAGGAGTTAGAAGAAGTTCTGATCGAAGAGTGGCATAACGTTCGACTTGAGACTAAACAATCATTATATCGCAGTATTTAAAGACTAATCGCAACTGTATTACGAAGAAATGGGAGTCCAAGCTCTAATTAAGGAACCATTTCCAAGTAAGAACCGGTGTTCACATAATTTTACCTATACCCTGTACATATTTAAAGTAAGAGTAACCACCTGTATGAATAATATAAGTAATGAAGCTTTCATAAAAGTATGACTGAATCAGATTCATCTACAGGATGAGTAAACAGATGTTAATCAGAATCACAGGCGGCATAAGAATCTCGCCGAGTGCTCAACGATACGATGTTGTCTTTGATGATTAAACATCTTACCAATAATAGCTGACTTGGTCAGAGAACGTTTCTTGCTTCTAATTACTCGGATACAATTTAACTGTAACTCATTCCTCTTTTAACCTCATAGACAAGTACGTTGGCTCAAAAGAACGAGTTTACCGATTTTCGCATATTATGATTTCACACGATCATACATAAGTTTCTCTTGCCCAAATCAAATATACGGTCGTTTAACAATAATATCTTTCCTTACCACCAAAATAATGCCTTCGATTCTTACGCAGTTGCCCTACTCCATGCTTCATTACTAAAGAATCTCAATGTTCGGGAAACATAAGGAGGCGAAATTGCTTCCATAGATAGTCATCACGATCAATATTTCCACATTAGTAAAGACATTTACGAGGTGCATTCAAGTTCTAAGGCCTCCGATTTTTTTCTAATTAAGTACTCACCCGAAATCGATGAAACTGGCGTTACTTCTCGACGTAATCGCCCTGAAGACGTACACATTTTTCACAAGGCTGACGCCATGATTCCATGGCAGCGGCGAAGGCTTCTTTAGGAGTCTGATTTGACCACTGGAAAATCGCTGAGGCAATAGCAGCACGGCTGGTGAATGTGCGGCCACGGAGAGTTGGTTCAAATGGCTCTGAGCACTATGAGACTTAACTTCTGAGGTCATCAGTCCCCTATAACTTAGAACTACTTAAACCTAACTAACCTAAGGACATCACACACATCCATGCCCGAGGCAGGATTCGAACCTGTGACCGTAGCGGCCACGCGGTTCCAGACTGTAGCGCCTTTAACCGCTTGGCCACACCGGCAGGCCACGGAGAGTGTCTTTCATTGTTGGAAAAAGCCAAAAGTCACTAGGAGCCAGGTCAGGTGAGTAGGGAGCATGAGGAATCACTTCAAAGTGGTTATCACGAAGAAACTGTTGCGTAACGTTAGCTCGATGTGCGGGTGCATTGTCTTGGTGAAACAGCACACGCGCAGCCCTTCCCGGACGTTTTTGTTGCAGTGCAGGAAGGAATTTGATCTTCAAAACATTTTCGTAGGATGCACCTGTTACAGTAGTGCCCTTTGGAACGCAATGGGTAAGGATTACGCCCTCGCTGTCCCAGAACATGGACACCATCATTTTTTTAACACTGGTGGTTACTCGAAATTTTTTTAGTGGCGTTGAATCTGTGTGCTTCCATTGAGCTGACTGGCGCTATGTTTCAGCATTGAAAAATGGCATCCACGTCTCATCCATTGTCACAACCGACGAAATGAAAGTCCCATTCATGCTGTCGTTGCACGTCAACATTGCTTGGCAACGTGCCACACGGGCAGCCATGTGGTCGTCCGTCAGCATTCGTGGCACCCACCTGGATGACACTTTTCGCATTTTCAGGTCGTCATGCAGGATTGTGTGCACAGAACCCACAGGAATGCCAACTGTGGAGGCGATCTGTTCAACAGTCATTCGGCGATCCCCCAAAACAGTTCTCTCCACTTTCTCGATCATGTGGTCAGACCAGCTTGTGCAAGCCCGAGGTTGTTTCGGTTTGTTGTCACACGATGTTCTGCCTCCATTAAACTGTCGCACCCAAGAACGCACTTTCGACACATCCATAACTCCATCACCACATGTCTCCTTCAACTGTCGATGAATTTCAATTGGTTTCACAACACGCAAATTCAGAAAACGAATGACTGCACGCTGTTCAAGTAAGGAAAACGTCGCCATTTTAAGTATGTAAAACAGTTCTCATTCTCGCCGTTTGCGGTAAAATTTCATCCGCCGTACGGTGCTGCCATCTCTGGGATGTATTGACAATGAACGCGGCCTCATTTTAAAACAATGCGCATGTTTCTATCTCTTTCCAGTCTGGAGAAAAAAAATCGGAGGCCTTAGAACTTGAATGCACCTCGTAGTAACTTCATGCCGTCATAACCACACACAGTGTGCTGCTTAATACTGATGACTTTGCTATAACTTGGCTCCACTGTCCTGAAACGTCTCTGTGGTTCATGGAGTCCTCTTTCCTGAAGTTTTCCTACTTAGTAGAAGCTGAGTGGTCTCCTTATCGGTAGCGCCTTCCGCTGTACCCAGACTATAAATTTATAAATTTTACATTGGCTAGATCAAATAGATTGTGGTGGCTTACGAGAGAGCGTAGTTTGACTTGTGATCACATTTTAAAAATTACCAAGCTCATTTCCGTTTCATTGATAACAAATATCATTGGCAAGTAATATTTTTCATCTGGTAAGCAGTAGAAAATTTTATGTCTTCTGACCCTATTCTTCGCTAGTATTCCTAGCGGTAGTTGGAGAAAGTTGTGACTCACGTGCGCCTCTTCAGTAGTAGCGTACGAATAAACATTGCACCAGATGCTGGGATACACTGTAGAGTTTGTGTTTCTCCCATTAATAGGTTGAGCACAGCTAAAGGGAAAGCCCTGATGCCTCAGGGGATTCTGCTCAACCCACAGCAGCCATCCACTTTTAGTATCCTAATAACTATTAATACATAAAATATAACGGGGGTACCACAAGCTTATACATACACAAGGTGCTTCTGAAATGGTCCGTGAATGTCTCATATGTTAAAAGCTGCTGGTCAGAAGGAGACACCCGCTCACGCGCATTGAGAGAACTGTCCCTAAGCGTCCCTCACCGTGCAAGCTGTGGTCGAGCTAACGGAGTCAGTGTGAGAACTCGCATTACTGTAAAATGGGGCGCAAAATCGAGCAACGCGTTAATACGAAATTTTGCGTGAAACAAGGGCAATCGCTTTTGGAGACTCCTCGAATCTTAGTCAGGTGTACAGTGTTGATGGAGGGAGTAAGAAGCGTGTGAGTTCGAGTCGTTTACATGTTTTAGAGATGGAAACGAAAGTATTGAGTATTAGCCGCTTTCGGGTCTACCGTCTACAATCCCAGATAACATCGAGCGAGTCCGACAGATGCTTGCAAACGATCGGCCGTTGTCTTTGAGAATGATAGAAGAGCTAGAAGTAAGCAAAAAAAAGTATAAGCACTATTAATCGCAAACATTAGAAAAGGGGGGATTCTCGTGTCCTGTTTGTACTACACGCGCTCACAGACGAGCAAACTTTCATGGAAACATTTGGAAGTTTCATAGATAGGTCTGAACGGAAACGGTAATTTTAATTACAGTAAACGAGACCTGGTGCAGCTGATATGATCCAGAGACGCAGCGATACTGTTCGTTGTCTTCCCCGTCTCCCAAAGAGGTCGGGTGACATGTCCAAGATGAAGACCATGTAGAGCGCCTTTTTCGACAGCATAGCTTTGATCCATCATAATTCCGACCCGAGGGTCAAATTGTCGGCTTGGAAGTTTGCGAAGGAGTTTTGAAACGGCTGCTGCAACGCATCGTGTTCCGGAGTGGACCGTGGAACTTCCTCCACGACAACACTGGCCCGCCTACTGCAAACCGCATACTCTACTTTGTCGCTCAACACAAGGTGACTGTTCTTCAACAGTCACATTATTCTCCAGATTTGGCACCAGCAGACTTCTTTTGGTTTCCCGGTCTTAAGTTAGACCTGAAAGGCTGACGTTTCTCAGACACTGCGGATATCCAACAATGAGTGTTTCCAGTACTTCGACCGATTCCACATGAAGCGTTTGCTGACAGTTTCCAACAGCTTTACAACCAGTGTCAGAAGTCTGTTGTAGCTCATGACGATTACTTTGAAGGATAGTAAAAGTATTTTGTTTGAAACTCTTGCTTGGTTTATTTTCTGAGACCATCCATCGAACTTCCTGGATGCACTCTGTAGAGACTTTGAGTTGTTTTACAAACACCTTCAACCATCAGTAATTACCTCTAAAATAACAACGGGTTTAAGGTTAGCTTTGAAACTGCAGGAAAACAGTTGGGGTTTTCTCGGAACACACTTTTCCCTCCAAGTTCTCGGAGAGACACCTGTTAACTTCGACGGAGGGTCGCCGACAGATGTCTAAGTACTTTGAGGTGTGCCCATGGAAGTGTGTTGGTATTCTGACTGTTCAAATTGTATATTGATGTCCTCGCAGACAATATAAATAGTAAACTCAAGCTTTTCACAGATGATACGATTATTTATAATAAAGTCTCGTCTGAAAAAAGTAAAAGCTCCACAAATATTCAGTAGGACCCTCAAAAGATTTCAGAATGGTGCAAGGATTGACAACTTGCTTTAAATGGACATTTCAAATAATGAAAAACCGTAGTACCCTTTGACTACCAAATAAAGGAGCCGCAGCTGGAATCGGCAATCTTCTAAAAATACGGGTTTGTAGGTAATGCAAGTGGGGTACCTGGGTTCATTGGTAGCTTACTAAGGAACTGAAGTCAATTTGCAAAGCAAATCACCTACAAAACACTCGTGTGACCAATTTTAGAATATTGTTCATTTGAGTACGTCATGTGGCAAATATTAACTAACAGGATAAATTGAACGTATACGAGGAATTACGACGCTAATCGTCACAAGTTTGTTTGAGCAGTGAGAGAGTGTTACGAAGCTGCTGAAGAAAGTTCACTGGCTGACAATTGACGGATTGCTCAATATTATATCACGAAAATGCTTAGCTACGAATATTGAAGAACCAGCCTTAAGTGACGAATCCAACATATACCACAAACCCTCACGGAAAGATACTGTAGGTACCGCTAGGATGACGTTAGACTCATTACAGCGCACTCAGAGGCGTTTAAATAATCATTTTTCTCCGCGTTCCGTATGTCAATGAAACAGGAAGAAGCCGTGAAACTGGTACAATAGTATTACCCTGTGGCATACATTTCACAGCGGTTTGCGGAGTGCAGATGCAGGTGTAGACACAAAAATGCATGATATGGGAAAAGATATTTATTCATGTATATCCAAAAACCTGAGATTAAATATCTTGTTTTAAACAGACTTCCTAAAAGAGCAATGCTGCTGGTAAACGGGTTAAATTCCTGCTCAAGGCTACACATTGACTGCCACTAGCATACCAAGTTGTTATAACCCGAAATCGTCCTTCGTTATTAACTTGTGTTATACTTCTATGCATACACTTATCACAACCGCAGACAATGACCAGAAATTGTAAGCAGCGGTAGTTGTGTATTTTCTACTATTATGTTTATATCAGAGTGACTACATTCCTTTTCGTAGAAAGATGGGATGTAAATAGGCACGGAGAAGATAAAAGGTAATAAAAATAAGAAATGACGTTTGTTTGTCTAGTTGTCACAGGCAAACTGTTATTACTGCATTCAGTGACTTTCTATTATTGTCGCACTCTTGCCTGATTAGAGGAAGCGACGAAAATAATAGCAGTTTCCATAATATATGAAACAGATTGCTGTTCTACTTACGTATGTTAGCATGTTTCCCGCTGTTTTTGAAATCTTCCAGAATTTATTGAGGGAAGCAGAACACTAACACGGTAGTTTGTGAATCACATGCGAAGGGCATCGACGAATTCCTGAGTATATGAATAATGTCTCAAGCACGACAGGTAACACACAAATAGCAATGACCAGCCATTAGGAGCGAGAAGACCTTGCTAAATTAGTGTGCCTGATTATGTAAAATATGGTGGCTCGCGGAAACATAGGGCTCGATAAAAGCTGAACGTTGATATTAACTGAGGCACTGTTACAGCTCAGCTTGAGAACAACTCGTGGAGGGACCGACCGTGGCCGTATCGGAGAGCATTCGCAAATCTCTCTGAGTAGGCACTGATTCAATAGACGCCTTGTGGACGCTCCTTTATAACTTTGTAGGATACCCTGTAGTTGCTTCTTATGGCAGTTGGATGGGCAGATGCCGGCCGAAGTGGCCGTGCGGTTAAAGGCGCTGCAGTCTGGAACCGCAAGACCGCTACGGTCGCAGGTTCGAATCCTGCCTCGGGCATGGATGTTTGTGATGTCCTTACGTCAGTTAGGTTTAACTAGTTCTAAGTTCTAGGGGACTAATGACCTCAGCAGTTGAGTCCCATAGTGCTCAGAGCCATTTGAACCATTTTTGGATGGGCAAAGGTGGGAATCACCTACTCTGTCTTCAGTTTCCAAACCCATGAACGGGGAAAGTACTGGATCATAATCCAGTGACGTACATTCCCATTGAGCTTCTACCTCACTTACTTCCTCCTTCCACTCTGTCACATCCCCAAAACAAATTTTATCCCATGTCCGCAGCTCTTGGTCTTGCGGTAGCGTTCTCGCTTCCAGGGTTCGATTCCCGGCGGGGTCAGGGATTTTCTCTGCCTCTAGATGACTGAGTGTTGTGTGTCTTTCATCATAATTTCATCCTCATTCATTCGCAAGTCGCCGAAGTGGCGTTAAAGAACTTGTTGAGCGGCGGCCGAACCGCCCCGCGAGGCGTCTCCCGGCCACCAATGACATACGCTCATTATTATTTTATCCCATAAAACGCCTGTACTGCACTTATTTCCTCTAACTTGCTCCATTTAAAGATAAACAATAATTATATACCGTTAGAGCAGTATTTTTAATAATTTGGAATTTTTTCATCCCCTGAAACGAGAAGGCTATTCTATTTAGAGAAAGGTGAATATGACGTAGTTTGTAGGAAATTTAATGTAGCTGAATGTCGTTTTGCGAAACAGTTCAGCTAGAGGCCGCGGTTTTAGCATTCGAGATAAGCTAAAATATTGGCAAGGTGCGAGTAGGAGTCGCGTACTGTGGGTTCACTACAACCTTAATCATTTATACAGACAGTTCATCCATTCCGCGAATCGAGAATCTTGAACATTTGTCTCTTATCGACATTGATACTGGTAAGATATAGCTCCCCGTGATTCTAAGACTTTCGAGAATGTTTTACTTCCACGTTTGCCGTCGCATAGCAAATGAAAAAAGAAATGCTGTTTGCGTGTGATATAATTACATATTAACAATTTTCTGTTTTTTTTTTCATTTACTTAGACTGCGAAACTTTGCTTCTTGCCAAATTTCGTGATACTACAGATTTTGATGAGTCAGGATCAAATGGCACTAAGCACTATGGGACTTAACTTCTGAGGTCATTAGTCCCCTAGACTTAGTAGTACTTAAACTTAACTATTCTAAAGACATCACACACATCCATGCCCGAGGCAGGAATCGAACCTGCGACCGTATCAGCAGCGCGATTCCGGAGTGAAGCGCCTAGAACCGCTCAGCCACAGCGACCGGCGATGAGTTAGGTTTCGAGTATCGAAGTATGTGACATTAACTGCATTATTTTTACTTGCATTGACTTACAAGCTTGCGTTTGCTATACCGCCCAGAATCTATAGATCTTAATTTTTGATACAGATTTCAACTTGGTAAGTGTACCCACTCCTGAGAAAAAAAGGTTTTTGACAGTCTAACTGACAGACAAATCGAGAGACAGACAAAGTGACCCTCTAAAGGTTCCGTTTCTACCGACTGAGGTACGGAATCCTAAAAAGTTACCTTTAAAGTCACCCCCACCTCGATGCTCACACCCCACCGTAAAGGACTTTTAGTACATTATCCAGGGCACTCCTTCCTCGCACTATGCAAAAAGTTACGACTTCAAGATCTTCTCCCCTAATCGACATTTTTTTATCAGCGTTGATTGGGCTAACCAGCAGATTCCTATAGTTGAGAAGTTGAACAAGGACTAGAAACGTTTTGACCGTCGTTTACAGAGACTTGGTGAGTATCGTTAAAACTATTTTCCAGTATATCTGTCACTAAATTACTTACTCTACCATAATAATGTGCACCTTACTTATTGAAATCCGTTCAAACAAGTTTGATTTAATTCGTGACAAATATTCGTTTCATGCTTCTACACAATGATATTCAGACAGCTCTAAGAAGATGATGTAATAGCATGGAATACAGATCTGAGATGGAGTGAAGAAACGTTGTACCAAACAACTGGCACGAATCCGGGCCGCCAGTCAGTGCCTGATATTAACAAAAAATCTAAATACAGTGGAAAAAATAAATACTGCATATTACTTTATTGTCAGTACTAGATGTAACGGGAAACAAAACTGGTTTCGTACTGTCGTATACAGTCACAAATAAACAAAAATAAAGGAGATAAACAAATTTCCTCTTGATAAACATAAACAAAATCAAAATATTACAAAAGATTCCAACGCAGTCACTACAGTTCCTTCTCACTGTCATCTTACGTAACAAATTTTCTATTATCCAGCTGGCCTCCTCGTAACTGGAGATACTTTTGGATGCGGTTAGGCATACTCCTTACCAAATTGTCCAGATAGCCTGAGGGATATTGCTCCATTCCTCACCAGCGGCCTCTGCAATCCCTGGTTGGACAGGAAGGTTACCAGCCTTTCGTTTTAGAATGGCCCATGCATTTTCAATGCAGCTAAAAACTGAAAAATATGTGGGGGCATTCCATCCTATTCTTCATAAGATTGTGAGAATAATTATCGTTCGTCAGTGTGAATCCTGCTATAATATGTTTACTAAACAAAGTCACAATGTGTGCAAGGATGTCGTCCCGATACATCACAATGGTTATCTGCCCTTGCATTGGAACAATAGATGTCCTGTAACGATACATGAATTCCGCTTCAAAACACGACATAACTGTCTTCATAAGGGTGGTGATCAATGAAACAGATGGGTGAAAACGTTGTCCTAGTTGCCTCCACATACGAATATCAGTATTGTCGGGGTGGAGACAGAGACGGGCCTCATCAGGAAAGAGCGTTGTGACCCACTGCTGCGTAGTCCACAAACAGTGGTTTCGTGACCCTGTGAGACGAGGCCATCTCTGAACCCAATTTGGAATAGGAGACCTGACAGGCCTTCTGGAGAGTAATCCCTGCTCATGGGATCTGTTTCGTATCGTCTGTGTTGACACCTGCACTCCTGTAGCTGTCTGTCACTGCCGCCGTGGATGTGCCGCATTCTGTTGAGGATATCTACTTGCTGTTACACGCAGATATCGGTGCTGACCAAAGGTTGTTTTTCTTCCGAGCCCACTACCGTGACGGTACTCAGCTGATACTGTCGCTGGGAAATTGATCCAGATTCCAGACACGTTAATTTGACTCACGGAGACATTCAATGTGACGTCCGCCTGTCTCACTCGCTGCCCCACTGGAGTGACTATACAGACCCTCCGATCGTACGTTATTGTTTTCCAAACCATCCGGAAGCAACATAACTTTCGTGATGATACACTGCACAAGTATTGCAATGTTTACTGGTGACACAGTTGCCATAGACTGTAAACACTACCCCCTCACCATAGAAACAAGGCCTGCTTCCACTATAATTACATTGCAAATAAACCAATGTCTCGATATCATAAGGTGATTCTGGATCACAAAGTTCAATTTTAAAGTTTCGGAAATTTGCAACATATAATTTGACCACGGTATAAACGGCAGCACTGAGATATCGATTAATTCTCGTACTGCCTACGAGTCCCGTGCCTCAACCGCAGCGCCACCGCGCTTAGTAAACTGGTGGCAGATCGGTGAGGTGTGACGCAAAATCTTAATTCGTGTTCTGCCTTGGTTGCTCGACTAGAAACAAGAGACAAAACAGCAGACGAAAAGCGGGAGGGACCGTGTCTTGAACCAAAGTTGTTCGTAAGTGCTAGGGAATGTAACACACGTCAGCGTCAGCTCCCGAATTAATACTTTAAGTGATTCTGATTTTCCACACAGAGATATGGTTCTTTCGGTTTAAATGATCCAGCTGTTGTACTCCGCCGTGGTACACCTGTCAGGTGGAAGCATGGTAATCCTAATCACTTGAAGTGGTTTATGGGAACAATGTTAATAGGGACAGCTATTGATTCACCACACGTTAAGAATAAAATTGAGTCTGACATGAATAAGAAACCATTGTCTTAAACAATGTGCAGTCGTAAATCCGTAATCTGAAATGATTTACGAATGATACGATAGATATCCCCCCCCCCCCCCAATGAACCATAGACCTAGCCGTTGGTGGGGAGGCTTGCGTGCCTCAGCCAAACAGATAGCGGTACCGTACGTGCAACCACAACGGAGGGGTATCTGTTAAGAGGCCAGACAAACGTACGGTTCCTGAAGAGGGGCAGCAGCCTTTTCAGTAGCTGCAGGGGCAACAGTCTGGATGATTGACTGATCTGGCCTTGTAACACTAATCAAAACGGCCTTGTTGTGCTGGTACTGCGAACGGCTGAAAGCAAGGGGAAACTACAGCCGTAATTTTTCCCGAGGGCAAGCAGTTTTACTGTATGGATAAATGATGATGGCGTCCTCTTGGGTAAAATATTCCGGAGGTAAAATAGTCAGATATCCGGGCGGGGACTACTCAGGAGGACGTCGTTATCAGGAGAAACAAAACTGGCGTTCCACGGATCGGAGCGTGGAAAGTCAGATCCCTTAATCGGGTGGGTAGATTTGAAAATTTAAAAAGAGAAATGGATAGGTTAAAGTTAGATATAGTGGGAATTAGCGAATTTCGGTGGCAGGAGGAACAAGACTTTTGGTCAGTTGAATACAGAGTTATAAATACAAAATCAAACAGGGGTAATGCAGGAGTAGGTTTAATACTGAATAAAAAAATAGGAGTTCGGGTAAGCTACTACAAACAACATAGTGAACGCATTATTGTGGCCAAGATAGACACGAAGCCCACGCCTACGACAGTACTACAAGTCTATATGCTAACTAGCTCTGCAGATGATGAAGAAATTGAAGAAATGTATGACGAGATAAAAGAAATTATTCAGATAGTAAAAGGAGACGAAAATTTAATAGTCATGGGTGACAGGAATTCGATAGTAGGAAAAGGAAGAGAAGGAAACGTAGTAGGTAAATATGGATTGGGGGGAAGTAATGAAAGACCCAGGCGCATGGTAGAATTTTGCACAGAGCATAACTTAATCATAGCTAACAAGACCCAGGCGCCTGGTAGAATTTTGCACAGAGCACAACTTAATCATAGCTAACACTTGGTTCAAGAATCATAAAAGGAGGTTGTGTACATGGAAGAAGCCTGGAGATACTGACAGGTTTCAGATGGATTATATATTGGTTAGACAGAGATTTAGGAACCAGGTTTTAAATTATAAGACATTTCCAGGGGCAGATGTGGACTCTGACCACAATCTATTGGTTATGAGCTGCAGATTAAAACTGAAGAAAGGAGATGGGACCTGGATAAACTGACTAAACCAGAGGTTGTACAGAGTTTCAGGAAGAGCAAAAGAGAACAATTGACAAGAATGGGGGAAAGAAATACAGTAGAAGAAGAATGGGTGGCTTTAAGGGATGAAGTAGTGAAGGCAGCAGAGGATGAAGTAGCTAGAAAGACGAGGGCTAGTAGAAATCCTTGGGTGACAGAAGAAATACTGAATTTAATTGATGAAAGGAGAAAATATAAAAATGCAGTAAGTGAAGCAGGCAAAAGGAATAGAAACGTCTCAAAAATGAGATCGATAGGAAGTGTAAAATGGCTTATCAGGTATGACTAGAGGACAAATGTAAGGATACGGAGGCTTATATCACTAAGGGTAAGACAGACACAGCCTACAGGATAATTAAAGAGACCTTTGGAGAAAAGAGAACCACTTGTATGAATATCAAGAGCTCAGATGGAAACCTAGTTCTAAGCAAAGAAGGGAAAGCAGAAAGGTGGAAGGAGTATATAGAGGGACTAACAAGGTCGATGTACTTGAGGGCAATGTTACAGAAAAGGAAGAGGATGTAGATGAAGATGAAATGGGAGATATGATACTGCGTGAAGAATTTGATACAGAACTGAAAGACCTAAGTCGAAACAAGACCCCATGAGTAGACAACATTCCATTAGAACTACTGACCGCCTTGGGAGAGCCAGTCCTGACAAAACTCTACCGTCTCGTGAGCAAAATGTATGAGTCAGGCGAAATACCCTAAGACTTCAAGAAGAATATAATAATTCCAATCCCAAAGAAAGCCGGCGTTGACAGATGTGAAAATTACCGAACTATCAGTTTAATAAGTCACGGCTCCAAAATATTAACTTGAATTCTTTACAGACGAATGGAAAAACTCGTAGAAGCAGACCTCGGGGAAGATCAGTTTGGATTCCGTAGAAATATGGGAACACGTGAGGCAGTACTGACCCCACGACTTATCTCAGAAGCTAGATTAAGAAACGGGAAACCTAAGTTTCTAGCATTTGTAGACTTGGAGAAAGCTTTTGACAATGTTGACTGGAATACTCTGTTTCAAATTCTGAAGGTGGCAGGGGTAAAATATAGGGAGCGAAAGGCTATTTTCAATTTGTATGGAAACCAGATGGCAGTTATAAGAGTCGAGGGACATGAAAGGGAAGCAGTGGTTGGAAAGAGAGTGAGACAGATTTGTAGCCTCTCCCCGATGTTATTCAATCTGTATATTGAGCAAACAGTAAAGGAAACAAAAGAATAATTCGGAGTAGGAATTAAAATCCATGGAGAAGAAATTAAAACTTTTAGGTTCGCCGCTGACATTGTAATTCTGTCAGAGACAGCAAAGGACTTGGAAGAGCAGTTGAACGGAATGGACAGTGTCATGAAGGGAGGATACAAGATGAACATCAACAAAAGCAAAACGAGGATAATGGAATGTAGTCGAATTAAGTCGGGTGATGCTGAAGGAATTATATTAGGAAAGGAGACACTTAAAGCAGTAAATGAGTTTTGCTATCTGGGGAGCAAAATAACTGATGATGGTCGAAGCAGAGAGGATATAAAATGTAGACTGGCAATGGCAGGGAAAGCGTTTCTGAAGAAGAGAAATTTGTTAAGAGTCAGAAAGTCGTTTCTGAAAGTATTTGTATGGAGTGTAGCCATGTATGGAAGTGAAACATTGACGATAAATAGTTTAGACAAGAAGAGAATAGAAGCTTTTGAAATGTGGTGCTACAGAAGAATGCTGAAGATTAAATGGGTAGATCACATAACTAATGAGGAGGTATTGAATAGGATTGGGGAGAAGAGAAGTTTGTGGCGCAACTTGACAAGAAAAAGGGATCGGTTGGTAGAACATGTTCTGAGGCATCAAGGGATCACCAATTTAGTATAGGAGGGCAGCGTGGAGGGTAAAAATCGTAGAGTGAGGCCAGGAGATGAATACACTAAACAGATTCAACTGTTCAACTGTGTGTGAAATCTTATGGGACTTAACTGCTAAGGTCATCAGTCCCTAAGCTTACACACTACTTAACGTAAATTATCATCAGGACAAACACAAACAGCCATGCCCGAGGGAGGACTCTAACCTCTGCCGGCACCAGCAGCACAGTCCATGACTGCAGCGCCCTGGACCGCTCGGCTAATCCCGCGCGGCTACTAAACAGATTCAGAAGGATGTAGGCCGCAGTACGTATTGGGAGATGAAGAAGCTTGCACAGGATAGAGTAGCGTGGAGAGCTGCATCAAACCAGTCTCAGGACTGAAGACCACAACAGCAACAACAACGATAGACATAATCACTTTAAATTATTTATGCAAACCATGGTAAGTCAAGTTATGCGAAATGATTTACGGAAAGAGTGGTAAGCATGTTCATCAGAAGTGATTTATGGAAAACGTTGTAAGCCTAGTCATCCGAAATGATTTACGGGACCCAGAGTAAGCATAGTCACCTGGTGTGTTTGACGGAAACCCTTAAAAGAGTAATCACCTGATGTAATTCACAGAAAACATGGTGAAACATAAACGTTTGAAAATATATATCGAAGCCATGGTAAGGCTAATTAAGCGCCAGGACAGTCATTCTTAACCCCAGCCCCTTAGAATAACTCTTAGAACCAAATATGAGATTCCAATAGCAAAACACAACACTCCTTCCCCCTCCTACACACAGACACACCCGTCCCTTCAAGTCACCCTACCATTGCTAATGGAACTGAACTCACATGTACGCAACAACTTCATGCATGTTATTACTTTAAAAATTACCAAACACTAGATGATCATAGTCTGTGCGATTTCCGCTCCGTTTTGAGAAAAGTTTGTTTCTCACGTGGCTCATTGTTCATGACGTCATATCTGCTTCACTCGGAGCCGCACAACGATATAATTCTGCAGGTACATTCAAACGCGAATGTGGATATTGTCTTCCAAATGTGTTGCGATTAGAGCTCGTAATGAAGAAGAATTGAAAAGTCATTCAAAAAACTGTATCCTTCTCATTATTCTGTGGGCGGAGATAGCGAGAAATCTTTCGCGAAAAGTTTCAGATAATATCTAAAGCATTCTGGATATCACTTAGTGGTTTCATTCTCAAATAATGAATATAGTCTACGTAATATTCCCAATATTCCCCTTGTGAGCTTCGCTATAACAAGATATATTCACAGTTTCTAACTTTATTAGGTGAATAATTGTGTTAAGGCTTTAAAGTAAGATTTGCCTCATAATTAGTAAACTACGGCTGCGTTTTAAAGTCAGTCAATAATTATACGAAATACTGAAGTAGAAATTTATTTTGCCACCAGAAGCTGTTTGAAAGGCAACCTGCTATTGGACAAAGTAACTGCTTTAACTGTTTAGGAGCCAAGAGAGAAATTTATGTGTGACATGAAAGGCGACATGTCAGGTACATTAATGTACAGGCGTGTAGTAAAATAGGACTGTCATAGAAAAATAAAAGGAGAAAAGGCTTATAGAATTGTGAATCAGACACACGAAGCGAAAGTTGGAAGCACACGTGCTGACTGTTGGCGGTGGTGGAGGCGGTAGCGGAGACGAGAGGAGGGCAGGAGAGTAGCTAACTGTCAAACTGAGTCTGCAACTCACTCAGTCGGCTGCTGGCGCCAGCCAACCAAAACAACACACTAGATCAAACTTTTATTCTCTTTTGACGGTGTGAAGGCAAGTGCTTAAACTTTACGACCTGGACGTCCCTTGGGCAGAGGAAGAGGTCGTAGAATCTTATAGAATTGTAAATTCGCCCGATTTAAAGGGAATTCCGTTTAAACCTGCTGGCTTGCAGCGCGGCCGCCTCTGCCGCACAGGAGCTGCAGATTCTGCAGGGCGAGCGAACGACGCAACCAGATAAACCGCCGCGCGTCGTATCTACCGGAAAACGCACCTACTTTGCATAAACATCGCTGCACAACTTACACGGGGACTTTTGCTTCTTTCCGCCCCAACTGCGCATGCGCATCAAATAAATGGAATGCGAATCATTGTGTTTCAGTGCACGATTTCATTCTCAAATCAGCGCGTTTCACAGACTCTTTTTGCATCTGCGAGAGGATGTTGTAGCAAATCACTCCTTGCGACATCTGTTAGCTATCATGATTTAATTTCTAAAAAGAGAGGCAGTACTTGCTGCTGATTGGGTCCGACTGCTTTAAGCCATGATGTAACCGTACTGGCGGACGTAAACCTCTCATATAAATGTGGCTTTCGTAAAATGTTAGCTGTAATAAGTATTCAAGTAATTTTTGTGACATCGCAACTACCGCCTTTCACTCTAACCTACACCTCGAGTTACCTCAGAGCTAAGTCTGTCACAACAAACTACATCGCAAAAGACTATATGGAATCAGAATAAATGCTGTCAGTGAACTGTACTATCTCCGTCTGCGTATGAACGACGTCACAAACAACCACCTCCTTACATCATGGGTCACTTCAAACATCCTTTATCGATGGATTCAAAGTACCTAATCTCCGTCTATTTATGTTATACTGACATAAAAATTTTTCGGGAAGATGTCCTAAATAAGCATTGTCTTCGACTGATTCATTCCTATTCCACGACAAACTGTCCTCCATTTATTCATAGGTTACTGTACAGTGAAACGCTAATTTTTATGTTCGTTGACAGTCAGAACCTGATTTCCGTTCCAGCGACGAAACTACACTACTGGCCATTAAAATTTCTACACCACGCAGATGATGTCCTACAGACGCGAAATTTAACCGACAGGAAGGAGATGCTGTGATACGCAGACGATTAGATTTTCAGAGCATTCACACAACGTTGGTTCCGGTGGGCGACACCTACAACGTGCTCACTTGAGGAAAGTTTCCAACCGATTTCTCATAAACAATCAGCATTGACCGGCGTTGCCTGGTGAAACGTTGTTGTGATGTCTCGTGTAAGGAGGAGAAATGCGTACCATCACGTTTCCGACTTTGATAAAGGTCGGATTGTAGCCAATCGCGATTGTAGTTTATCGTATCGTGACATTGCTGATCGCGTTGGTCGAGATCCAATGACTGTTAGCAGAATATGGAATCGGTGGGTTCAGGAGGGTAATACGGAACGCCGTGCTCGATACCAACGGCTTCGTTTCACTAGCAGTCGAGATGACAGGCATCTTATCCGCATGGCGGTAACGGATCGTGCAGCCACGTTTCGATCCCCGAGTCAACAGATGGGGACGTTTGCAAGACAACAACCATCTGCACGAACAGTTCGACGACGTTTGCAGCAGCATGGACTATCAGATCGAAGACCATGGCTGCGGTTACCCTTGACGCTGCATCACAGACGGGAGCGCCTGCAATGGTGTACCCAACGACGAACCTGGGTGCACAAATGCAAAACGTCATTTTTTCGGATGAATCCAGGTTCTGTTTACAGCATCATGATGGTCGCATCCGTGTTTGGTGACATCGCCTTGAACGCACATTGGGATCGTGTGTTCGTCATCGCCATACTGGCGTATCACCCGGCGTGATGGTATGGGCTGCCATTGGTTACACGTCTCGGTCACCTCTTGTTCGCATTGACGGTGCTTTGAACAGTGGACGTTTTATTTCAGATGTGATAGGACCCGTGGCTCTACCCTTCATTCGATCCCTGCGAAACCCTACATTTCAGCGGGATAATGGACGACCGCATGTTGCAGGTCCTGAACGGGCCCTTCTGGATACAGAAAATGTTCGACCGCTGCCCTGGTCAGCACATTCTCCAGATGACTTAGCAACTGAAAACGTCTGGTCAATGGTGGCCGAGCAACTGGCTCGTCACAATACGCCAGTCAGTACTCTTGATGAACTGTGGTATCATGTTGAAGCTGCATGGGCAGCTGTACCTGTACACGCCTTCCAAGCTCTGTTCGACTCAATGCCCAGGGGTATCAAGGCCGTTATGACGGCCAGAAGTTGTTGTTCAGGGACTGATTTCTCAGGATCTATGCACCCAAACTGCGTGATAATGTAATCACATGTCAGTTGTAGTATAATATATTTGTCTAATATATTTGTAACTCGTTTATTATATGCATTTATTGTTGGTGTAGCTATTGTAATGGCCAGTAGTGTAGCTTTGTCGCCAGGATTTGTGTGTGTGGCGACGTATTAAGAACATTTAGTCGTAGTGAGTTAAGTGTACTTCTGACACTATTTGATCGTTGTCCTCTAAAAAGGTGTACATGATGTATTTTTTTACTGTGAAAAGGAAGGAAAGAAGAGCAATCCAGTTTCGCGTCAAGGAATAGATCGTTGGAGACACAGCTCATTCTCTGGTAGGACGAGCATGAAGCTGAAAATCAGCAATGAACTTTTCGGAAACACCATGCGGGCATTAATCCCATGGGATTTTGGAGAAAATAACGACAAACACAAATTTGAATGGTTTAACGTGAATCGAACATCATTCCTCCCAAATATGAGTCCATTCCGTTATCTACCTCTCTTCTCTTTTACTGAGCAGCATGATGCATAAAATTGGTAGCCCACAAACCGAGACAACAACGACATTTTATGGATAAGAAAGCGATGGGCTTCACCGAAAAAACAATGGTTACTATTAATGTCTCCACAACATTTACATTGAAGTGCCAAAGAAACTGGTACACATGCCTAATATCGTGTAGTACCCCGCGATCGCGCAGAAGTGCCGTAACACGACGTGGCATGGACACTAGTAATATCTGAAGTAGTGCTGGAGGTAACTAACACGATGAATCCTGCAGAGTTCTTCATAAATCCATAAGAGTACGACATTTCTAAACAGCAAGTTACAAGGCATCCCAGACATCCACAATAATGTTCATGTCTGGGGAGTTTGATGGCCAGCGGAAGTGTTTAAACTCAGAAGAGTGTTCCTGGACCTACTCTGTAGCAATTCTGGACGTGCTGGGTGTCGCACTGTCCTGATGGAATTGACCAAGTCCGTCGGAATGCACAATGGACATCAGTGGATGCAGGTGATAGAGGTGTAAAGTTTTACTAAGGCCTAAAAGATTATTCTTTCAATTATAACTTTGAAGGTGACACATGTCAGAGTCGTATCTAGACGTATCAGAGGTCCCATATCACTCCAACTGCACACGCCCCAATTACAGAGCCTCCACCAGCTTGAAAAGTCCTCCGACATGTAGGCTTCATGGATTGATGAGATTGTCTCCATACCTGTACACGTTCATCCCTCGATACAGTCTCATACGAGACTCGTTCGACCTGGCAAAATGTTTTCATTCATCATTAGTCCAATGTCGGCGTTGACGGGCCCGGACGAGGCGTAAAGCTTTGTTTCGTTCATTCATGAAGGGTAGACAAGTGGGCCTTCAGCTCCAAAAGCCCATAACGATGATGTTCCGTTGAATGATTCGCACACTGACAGTTGTTGGTGGCCCAACATTGAAATCTGCAGCAATTTGTGATGGTTTGCACTTCTGATGTTGAACGATTCTCTTCAGTCGTCATTGGTCCCTTTCTTGCCACGGCGATGTCAGAGATTTGATGTTTTATCAGATTCGTGACATTCACGGTACACTCGTGAAATGGTCGTGGTAGAAAATCCCCGTTTCATCGGTACCTCGGAGATGCTGTGTCCCATCGCTCGTGCGCCGGCTATAACACGACGTTCAGACTCACTTAAAACTCGATAACCTGCCTTCGTAGCAGGAGTAACCGATCGAACAACTGCACCCGACAGTTTTTGCCTTAAATAGGCGTTGCCGACCGCAAAGCCGTGTCTTACCTGTTTACATATCTCAGTATTTGAATACGCATGATTATACCAGTTTCTTTGGCGTTTCAGTGTATTAAGTGTTGTCGTCTCGCCACGTTCACCCTAAGATCTTCAGTAGCTACTTAAGAGCATAATTTACGATTAATAACGGTAAGCTTTATATTTTTATGTACGAAGCACAAAAAGTACGTTAGTTATTCAAAAGGGCATCATTGTCTTGGGGACTGAATTTATTTCCTTTTCATAAGCACAATATTCACTCCTACAGCTATGTAGACGCATATCTAATCAGTGGAAACTCGCCTAAGGCTATTATGATGTAATTTCACAAATAGTAATTACAGTTACTGCCTTTACCGTTGATCTGTAGCAGATACATTACGCAGTTAGGTATTTGTTATCACATTTGATATACAGATCCAATTCAGATTCCTTCGACGACTTGAAATGCAACTGCATCGTTTGCAAGTAAATTCAAACTCGTTACAACTACTGTAAAGTAATCATAACGTCCTGTGTATATCACGATATTAAAGATGGTTAAAATGAGTGATGAACTAATCATTATCTCGCGAGAAGATAATGCTGTTCATATCATAGGTGAGTTCGTGGAGAACCTGAAGACGTTAATAGCAGGTACTGAATTTTCAAACGATGTTATTGAAATTTTTTTTTAAAGCACGTCTTAAAACTTTGAACATAGCTGCTAAGGTTCAGTGACCGTGTCAGA
This sequence comes from Schistocerca piceifrons, assembly GCF_021461385.2. NCBI lineage: Eukaryota > Metazoa > Arthropoda > Insecta > Orthoptera > Acrididae > Schistocerca > Schistocerca piceifrons. The sequence continues at coordinate 140,669,052 of NC_060144.1, forward strand.
ATTATATTGGAACAAATAAGCCCTCGGTCACAAATATTAAGTCAAAATTGAGCTGGTTTCGGCGCTACTATGAGCGTCGTCTTCAGAATTGGACTAACTGTTCTAAAACATATTAGGTATATAGTACATTAATACAATTAAAGTTTGTACTGACTGGAAAAGATGCAGTACTTACAAGTCACATACTAAAAAAGATCTAAGCCGGAAAGGCGAAGTCATGAGATGGCGAGCCGCTAAGGGCTGCTCGTACTGTGAACAAGGGTTGCAACAAGACTCATAGTAGCGTCGAAGCCAGGTCAATTTTGACTTCTTGTGACCGTGGGCTTATTTGTTCCAATATAAGTACGTCTTAAAGTTGATATAACAGTCGACCATAGTGTAAGATTAGTATTCAATGTAAGAAGTGTACAGATACAAATCAAGTTGCGATCTGTAATAACACCAATATATTTGTAGGCGTTATCAAAAGTGCTTGCTTGAGATGAGTGGTGAAGATGGCTTTGTCGCTCTTTTCGAATATTCATTGTCTATACTAACAAAGCTCAGTGAGATGCGAGGTACCGTACAGTCGTCATCCAGCGGCCGACCGGAATAGTTCGACTGACACGAACGTTCCTTAAGTGTAATAGAAATGCCCACTGGATCGTTGAAGATGGGAAAACAGAAAAAGAAATAGTATCAAGAAATTTAATGTATCAATGGTCTACTTCTAACTTTGGGAATTGAGGCACCAACCGTAGCTGTTTCATCACATGTTCCTTAGTAACGTGTCGACACTGTTTTATCAACTTTGTGAAATACCTAGTTTAGTTTCTGAACTCGAAGCACTCGACGAAAATCAATGTCTCATGATTATACAGATGACCAAATGCTGTACCGGTGTGGTGGTACACTTTTTCGGGTGAATATTTGCTATTTCATTCCATTCGCTTCTTTAGATGAGACGTGGTTTAGATGTGTTGTGTGATCTGCTAGTATTGCTGTAAAGCTTTTTATTACTGTTTTCAGTGTTTGTATAATTGCGTCTACTGGCCAAAGTGTGGTTAAGCGTATAAAATTTAATTCACGCCGATTATGGATGAAAATTCGTTTACAATTCATTGTTTACAGGTACTTAATTTTCTGCTCAACAATCAATCAGTTTCTTTATTTTGACGTTACTATCATCACGGAGTGTGAGTGAATAAATTTCAATTCTTTATTTGGCGCTACAAACGGTCGTCCAGCTACAGTCAATAAAACCATGACACTTCAAAAGGTTATATAAATAGTTTCGACACTGTGAGCAGTCATTTTCAAACGTAATCTGCATTAATAATTTCAACAACAGGGCATTGCAAATATGACGAAAAACACAATAAAACCAGTAAAATGAAGCAAAGACAGCAGAAGCGAGCCAAAAGATGTCATAACAATTTCTGGTTGATCAGTCTTTTCACAAAAACTTTTCTCAGCTACAACCAGTCCCATAAACATTGCAAAAAGTGAAACATGTAATGTAATTGTGGGGTTAACTTTATGGCGTGTACGCAGCGGAACAGACGATTTACTGTCAGTGTAAATGACCAAAAGGGCTGATGGATAATGCTGTGAAATGGCCTTCCACACGGAAGTGCATTGGTTACGATGTTATATAACAATAGCCAGTCACCTAGTACTGAAACACAGTCTTTCATCTATGAAGATGATACAGCTGTCGCTGCTCAAGGAGAGACATTTGGAGAAGTGTAATCCAGTCTAACATCTGCTCTAGAAAAACATACTACGATGTGGGACAAATAAAAGTGGACCGGACGTGGGGATGTCACTTTTTCCCCGTGCCTTCCAGCAGGATGGTGAATCTGTCCATACAACAACACGAATCCTGGAGCACAGTTACACAGTCTTCACACCTGTCAGAGTTGTTAGCAGTGATCAGTCTGGTCACGCCCATCCAAGTCATATAATCGGTCAGAGTGGGGAGTGCCGAAGTTTAAGGTGTATCGCAATAACCCTCACAGTCTTAAAGAACTGCAGCAGAATATTTCAGATGAGACTGCAGTAATTTCAGCAATACAGATTCGATCCGGCTTCAGCTACTTGCTGACCAGGATCCAAAAGTGCCAAGAGATGAATGGCTGCCGCTTCGTGCACTGGAACTTTGTTCTCCAGGGCATTTTTATTTGCCCCACCCTGTATCTACTACGACGACACTCACTTCAATCCCAGTCTGGATAAAACTCAAGTGTATGCGTTCCGCCTAAACAAATATGGAGTCAAGGAGAAAGATGAACATCACCTGGAAAGGATGTAATTTAAACCACTGTGCTTACTCCAAATACCAAGAGCTACACTTAGATCGTGCATTATCCCCTGGCAGTGAATTAACTATGAATTGCAGAGTAGTCATGCAGATGTGTAGATGTAGAACTTCCAAATAACATTGTATAGACACAAGACAAATGGCTCTGAGCACATGGTACTTAACTTCTAAGGTCATCAGCCCCTAGAACTTAGAACTACTTAAACCTAACTAACCTAAGGACATCACATACATCCATGCCCGAGGCAGGATTCGAACCTGCGATCGTAGCGGTCGCACGAGACACCAGACAGAACGTATGCACCAGGGACGTTCTCGCCCTCAAACTGACAAACATAACATGGGGAGCGCTGTCCAGTGTTTCCTCACATCCGCTCTTGCTCTGTGTTCCTCTATTGCAGAGTACGTGGCTCCAATCTCGAGGGACTGAACATGCGAATCACTCTGATGCAGCTCTTGATGAGGCAGCCCGTGTAGTCACAGGGTACGTGAGACCAAAAAGATCCTTTTCTATTGCCAGAGTAATACCTTCAGATGTGAGGAAGACAGAGCGAGGTGGACCAGTGGTTGGCACTCTGGACTCGCATTCATTTATGACGACGGTTCATACTGGGTCCGACCACCCTGATTAAAGTTTTCTCTAAATGGCTTCATGAAAATGCGGGGATGGTTTCTTTGAGAGGGTACGGTCGACTTCCATTCCCATCCTTGCCTAATCCGATGGGATCGATGACTTCGCTGTTTGGTCCCAGCGCTCAAATCAACCAACCAACCAACATGAGGAAGATACCAGTTGAGGCTGAAAAGAACAACCAAGAAATACATACTAAGCCACCAGTGTTTGAACCTCACGCTTACCATCACGCTTGACCGCCAGAAAATCCTTCCTCCTTGCACTAGCAATAACTCCTGCAGCAGAAGCCCGCCGAACTGACAGTGGAGAACAGAGTCCACTAGAGCTACGGACGGCAGAAGAGAAGTTACCCTCAGGCTACCATCTCCAACACGCGTCTTGGAAGTCTCTTAACAGTTTGAAAACAGGGCTGGACGATGCAAGACATTTAAAGAAGTAGGGTACTAGTGATGACGAGTTTTGTGAGTGTAGGGGCAAAATAGCGCTCTGAAAACATGTTCCTTTGAAGCAATCCCAGTGAATCCTGTAACATGGAAGACCAGTCTGCGGTGAATGATTGCGCCCTTCTGAATGTTAGGCACTGGATTCACAAAATATGAAATTCTCCCAATCATTAATGGTAGACTGTAGTTTTACGCCTATATTGAGCTGCTTGTAGGGAACAGTGTACCTACTGAAGGTTTTTTCAGCGATGAAGCATCGTTCACAAATATGGTTAAATTGAATCAGTCTTTGCAATGTGCACTACTGGTAAGCTGAAAAACCAACACTGGCTAAGAGAGGCGGATAACATCGACCCGGGTAGAAAAACGAATAGTGCGGGTATTTCAAGAATCCCTGTTTTATTGCTGGGACTCGAAGTAGCCTTTAGTATCTATTGACCGTAACGGATAACCTGTTACAGTTAATGGAAGACATATCATTTGACATAAGGCAATCCATTTGCTACAAATAAATCGGATATCGTATCCAATCCCCATAGACAACGGTGGACCACCTTAACCGTTGGACCGGTCATTTGGGACACACAAAGGTGGGAAAAATTAAAACACTTGCTGTACAAGGACATACCGATGACTCCCGAAGACTTAATATTGAATATAATACTGGCCTGTGTCGCTATATGACCAGATGAAATTCAGCATGCATTGCTGTCTTTCTGGAATCACGTATGTGAATGCTCAAAGTCAACTTTATGAGTACTTTATATTACATACTAATTAATAGACAAACGATATCTGATTACATGTTTGTTTGCATATAGCGTTTCAGGAACTGGGGTTGCGGAGCTGTTACCTTGTTACTATTTGATCAAGATCCACACATATTTTTTTTAAGTCCTTTTCGGAGGCTCTTACAAATTCCACATAAAAGGGTGCATGGTTTTATTAAGAAAACATCTATGGCCAGTGGGGATGCTGGGTCACAGCTGATGTCACGAATGATTAATTGAGAACGAGGCTACGACCTTGAAAGTAGTAGTAGACAAAAACGTAAATAAACAAAATAGTAAGTGGAACTTCTGATTCCAAATCAAATACGTTACCAGCTACGGAACCGCTACTAACTCTTCTTAAAAAGCACTGGATAAGATGATATTTCATATTTTATGCTCCATTCATATCTACGAGAGTGGGCTGAAAATTATGCCTCCTTATTTTTATGTAAAAACTCTTAAACCTTTTTAAATAACTTAAACGTTATTAACATTCTACATTTTTATTCTTGATATATATATATATATATATATATATATATATATATATATATATATATATATATATAACTGATGAGGAAGTATTGAATAGGATTGGGGAGAAGAGAAGTTTGTGGCACAGCTTGACCAGAAGAAGGGATAGGTTGGTAGGACATGTTCTGAGGCATCAAGGGATCACCAATTTAGTATTGGAGGGCAGCGTGGAGGGTAAAAATCGTAGAGGGAGACTAAGAGATGAATACACTAACCAGATTCAGAAGGATGTGGGTTGCAGTAGGTACTGGGAGATGAAGAAGCTTGCACAGGATGGAGTAGCATGGAGAGCTGCATCAAACCAGTCTCAGGACTGAAGACCACAACAACATTATATATATATATATATATATATATATATATATATATATATATATATATATATATATAATTTTTTTTGCAGCATTCTGAAGCTAGAGGGCTCGGAATTGTAGCATGTAACACGTCGGTGTGTAACATAACTACGTAGGTATGTCAGAAATAGAATGATGTAATCGACTTTGGAATTCGAAGAGTTGGTCCACACATGGAGCACATTCTCTTTCAGCATAGCAGTGTCAGACCACACATGAGCGTTGCGACATTTGCAACAATCCTATGCGTTGGGTGCACTGTCATCGTTCATCCTCCATACAGTCCCGTATTTGCATCTGTTTCCAGCACTTAAAGAAAACTTTCGATGACTCCATAATAACTGGTCTCTCGTAGTGCGACGTTACCTAATGGAACTGATGCTGGGTGGAAGGTTCTCTAGTCGAAATTCCCCACGACCAAACCAACTAAAACTATACTTGATAATGCTCACTCCTTAGGTAACTCGGCAATGCGGTTCCGTTTAAAAAGAACATCTCGATTATGTTGCAGAATCGAGGCGCACAAGTCTGCTTTCATGCCCAGCGGCCAACTCGCTGCAAATAACAACTTGTAGCTGTGATCTTACAGTCAAATGATGCTTTGGCTAGATTTGCGAATTAAGAAAATATCCTTACAAATTAAATAAAAGATAAATTAATAATCAATAAAAAGGGTTCTGTACTAAAGTCAGTAATTGATATAGACGACATCAGAGTATTATGTTGACTAATGTTCATTCAAGAATGTAGATTTCCTAAATGCGGGAAGTGATCCTACCTTAACGAGTTACAACATAAACAGAAATATAGCGTTATAAAATGCAATAATGTTACTCTGAGAGTGTTAGAAGAATGGTAGCCAAGTCCCTAAGCTAAATAAGACACACGAAAAACCAAGTCCATTACGTAATCACAATACACGAAATATTCACTAGCTCAAATACTTCGGAGTTCCACATAACGATTTATACATTAGCACACGAGAGATAACATGCAGGACTCAGACTGCGTCAGTTGCCAGTTCCATAATGCAAGCGGAAAAGTTATTCTGCTTCGGAGCACACTCAGACCTCGCGAAAGTTAGAGTCTCTTCAAAAGTTAAAGTCGTGTAACGGTGTTCACTGCCCATAATCAATCACCCACATGAATGATCCTTGCAGATTCTCTCAGGAAAGTCTGCCTTCATCCAGTACTAATGTAAAACTCCTGAATTTCTCCCTTGAGCGCACCACTCAAAAAGCACCTGATTCCACTTGAATCCAGTTGCGTTCTGTCACTGCTGGCTGAAGGACATACCCAATACACATACAACGTTCTTATGGTCTACAGACATATTTGACTCAATTTGACCTCTTTCCACAATAAACTAATATATTACAACAATATTTAACTAAAGAAATGTTATGTACATTTGAACAGAAGTTTGGTCCTACACAAATAAGCTAGCAATCTTGCACAAGACTGCTCACATTAAATGGCGGCAAAATTTCATTAAATATAGTTAGAAGAATTATTTACGTATACTTGTAAGAGGCATCTTTTGGCGCTGTCTTCAGTAACAGATCCAGCTAACACATGCAGTTGACCACTTTCAAACTACACTGTTCTTTATACCGAGTGTAATCATATTTAAATAAAATTACTACCAAAATAGAAAAATATTCTTTAAATATGTAGACAAATATGACAAGATATGCGATAATCATGCTGCATTCAGTTGCAGTATTATTGTGAATGATACGATGTTCTGAAAAATATTTGCGTAATTGGAAGGCTATAAATACGTAATAAACCAATAAATGAAATAGAAGCAAATATGTGGCTCACAGGAAAGACAGTAATAGTGCAATACTTTCATCTGAGACATTGTTTGTTGATATAGCATGAAGTGTTTAAAAGTTGTTAATCCAAAGGTTCAATGTGAAACTAGTCACTACAAAATACTAACTTCCGTAGTTTTTATTTATTGAAAATATTATTTTTTTAGTGGGTGTGCCTCATTTTTGTGAGAAGTAGATGTATCCAGATTTGCTCTGTTGTGCAACTGTTATTTAAAATAGAAGTTTAAAGAATTGTGAGCAGTCATTCTTACGACCGTTTTAATGTCAGCCATTTCTGGTGTACTGTCTGTTCGGCTAAGTGAGCTAAGTGAACAAATCGTTATCGAAAAACAGTAGTCCTTTCCTGGCTTTTACCCATTTCAAGGCCAAGTGCAACACGTCTTCTTACTCGGCTGCCTCGGATGACCAGCAATAGTCGCAGCCTGGGGCCGCTGGCTACCGTTCAGTAACACAAATTCACGTCACCTCGTACTAGTTCTAAGCAGCCGAATCGCTTGCCTAAGTACGTGTAACATTACAGTTCGGAGAAATGTGTTTGTCGTCAGGACGACTACGTTGAGAAATAATTACGAAGACATGAGAAATAATGATGAAGAGTGCCAATAATGACTGCATTCTCTAAAAAGCTTTAAGAAGTTTCACATAAAACGTTAGGAGTGCATTACTTTCAGCACAACCCTCTTGTTTCTGTAAAAACTGCTGCATCTGCAGGTTTGCTACTGTTACCTATTTGTCATGTCCATGCAGGTTAATGAATACTCTTTTCGACTAGTTGCCTATATAGAGTGTTGTGGCAATTTTCAATTGTGCTAGAGTAATCTGAGTTCATATCCTCATCTGGAAATCATGATTATCATTTTCTCTTGGTTTCTTTCTGAGATAAGGGGAATGCAATGTCAGGATTCCTTTCCCTACATGTCTTTTTTTTTTTTGCGAGAGAGCACTTTTCTACAGTAATCTCGACATTTACATAACATTAAACTCGAATTTTTTCTTGGCATGTTTCCATTCACCTATTCACTCAGCATGTTTCGTAATGTCACCATGAGAAAGAGCCTTCAGGTGAACTGAACGGACCACGGCAGACATTAACAAAGATAAGTGACTGATAGCTAACAGTCCTATATACTGCGTTATCAGTAAAGCATTCAACACCATTTATTCCCGAAAAATCTAAGATCAGCGTAGATAAAATAGCAACGGTTGAACTAGTTTGGAAAATATCCTTCCTTCTTCAATTTTAATTGCTAATTGCTTGTTTCTGATAGTGCTTGATTATCACTTAAATGGCAACGCTGCCGTGTGTAAAATACTCGTGACATTTTCTGTTTTCAGTCGTGTACCTGGACCTACGAATGTGAATGGCCATGCTACATCAGTTCCTCGTAGCCTAAAGAAACAAGTCCGTTTCTGCCGCAAACTGCAATCGTCCAGAGATCGATTCGTGAGGTATCCCTCCTTCCACAAAACAAACAGCTACAGTCCTTTGTCTTCTAAGTTTACCTTAAATGCTCAACAATAATTTTTAAGCAACTTTTAAATTGATATACAGCCATTTTCCCTCACAAAACTCAGCGATAGCAATATCTAGCATGAATTATTCGGAACAATGTTTAAATCATCGCAACCTTAATTTACTTCATTGATGACCTCCTGAAGAGAAATATTATTTAATATTAGGAAGGAACATAGGGAATCTAATGAATGCTTCACGTAATGAGGTTCATCTTGCAGGCAATGGAAACGTGGTTCCGATTGCTACGATCTGAATCTATATACCCAAGAAAATGAACTTTTAAACTACAATGCTCACAGTTGATGTTTCGTAGAAGACTGATTCTAGGTGTTGCTGCTGGCACAACTGCGTATATCATAAAACTGCAATATGTAAAGGATGGCGGTGTAAACCGAATGCATTTTTCTTGGAACGCAGCCGTTAAATGAGACCAAGTATCGCGTGAAGCTCCATACTGGATGTGAATGTGGAAAGAAAAGTGGCTTCATGCTCAAAGAAAGGAAATTTTTAATAAAATGAGAAGGTGAATACCGATTCTTTTGTAAAAGTGATATATCATTCAAGAACTTTAATTACTGGGTAGGTAGCCTCATACTTAGATTACGAACCAACTTACGTGGTTCATGATACTCATCGTCCTCAAGATACAAAATCGAAGCAGCGTGTTGCTTCCGCCTAGGCACGTTCTCGTCTAACGGAAAATTCTCGGCAAGGTCTTTCCCTGACCCGGGCGAGGTATGCTACGCGCAACCCCTCTGTGATTGTTCAGCAGCCAGCCAGGTACAGCAGCCTGTCAGAAATACGATACTTTGGATGAACAGCTAACTGGCGACCTGCGCGCTTGAACTCTTATGAAACAAGTGGACGCCGAAAGCTGACGTGTTTCAACGTTAGTTTGCAATCACTATTCTCTTTTCGTAGCAGCATACACACACACACACACACACACACACACACAGAGAGAGAGAGAGAGAGAGAGAGAGAGAGAGAGAGAAAGATTATCAATAATTCAGCAAGTACACTTGGGGTGGAATTCATTTCTCCGTATGAGATGTGCTTAAAGAGACGAAGAACCGAAGGAGACATTAGGGGTGGTCGTAGCGCTGCGCTCCCTCCCGGCGGGCGCTCTGCACGAAACACGAGTCTCGAGCGCTGGGCGCGCACCCACGGTGATTTATTTTTATAGCCGCTTGGAAATTGAAGGTGGCGATGCCTCGCGGCCGTTACGGGTATTATTTATAAGTAATGGTCGCCCACGCCGTGGCGTACCTGGCCAAGTTTCTGGACCGGGCAGAGAGCGATCGCGAACGCCAGAACGTGGAGAAGGCAGCTGCAGATCAATGCACCGAATGTGCTGTGATGGCTCCTTCCATTTGAACCTCGGCAACGTCCCGCCGAACTAGAGCACAAGGTATCTTCCGGTAGTGACAAAATAGATCATCCCCTGGCTCAGAAAACTGTACGGTGAGTGCGCTACGAAATAGATTACCTGACAAAAAATACCAAAAATGGAAGGAGGAAGCGGAAGGAGGAAACGGAGCGCAACTTCAAGGGCTGGATGAGTATGTGATGTTTTTTCAGTTATAATAACATCGTATTACATTTACGAAGAACTTAGCAGCCAACAAATCCTTATAAGTTTGCATACCCCTCTGACCTGGATGCATATAAAGAATTGGTTGAGAAGGGTGTGATTAAGACGCTGTATCCTCTCCTGAGGCAAACCGACCCATCACTGTTCTTGCTGGTACGTGATATCCTCGGTATTGGCACTGGGACGGAGTGCCCAAACATGTTCTGACAGGCACAGACTTGGGAAACTTGCTGACCATTGGAGTACAACATCAAACAAACAGTTAATAGATGCATGTGACAATATCTAAGAGAGATCACCTGTCAGTAAATGTCACCATGTTACTGTCGCTCGAAAGGTAACACATGAGGATGTTGGATGCCTGTGAATTACAGGTGTGTCATCAGGCTCGCTCAGTCACTACCAGTGGGGATCCAAAGGCCTACCAGATGGCTTCGCACACCATGTCGCCAGCACTGCACTGCCTCTCCAAAACAGTGGAAGAATGGAAAGTTGCCCAGCTCTCAGACGATGGTCATCTAAGAATGTTCATAACCAGTACTCATCATTGAACATAATGCAAAGTCCATTCTTTCCAGACACGGTCTAATTCAAAACGCTAACATTTGTGTTTTAGTGTCACTGATACCCAATGCATGAGCGTGTAATTCCCTAACGCAGCTGTTGCTAGACTTAGATCAATGGTGCAGGATGACACAGAATGGTGCATGCACTACATTACTTCCACTCATATGACAGGTGCAGATGTGAAGGGGTTAGTATGAGCCAGCCACACAACTCAGCAATCCTTCTTCGTGGTGGTCAGACGTGGTCCACCAGAATATAGACGACGAGCGGTCTGCCTTCATGTTTACCTGTAGTCCTACACTGGTCAACTGTCAAATCTGTATACCTCATAAATCTGGATATTATATGGTTTGACCAGATTGCTCAATACAGATGTAGAATGAGGCCCTTTCAAAATCTGTCTTCTGTTGATAACGCTGTCTCACATGACTGCACAGAATTTCCATGTCGTTCATAGGCATCACTCAACATTAGACACTCTTCACACCCCCTACGTACGTCAAAAGACTGGCTAACAACACAAAACAGGAACAACACTAAAGCAATGTAATGGCCATTCTACCTGTCACATGGAACTGCAACTTTCATCATGTACTTACTCACTCTTGGTGTGTATGTTTATTAACAACATTGCATTAGTACTGTGACAAAGCTGTTGCTGGCACATTTTACTCTGCAGGTTGCATACTTCCCCGGGAAGAATACATTCACGAAAACATTATAACCTCCGTTTAACCTATGGGAAATCCACTAAGTCCTCTCCCCTCTCCTACTTCCACCTCCCCTCCCAGTCTGGAAACTGGTGGGAAAAGGCTCAGCCTATGCTGGAAGGATATCATAATACAAAATTCAAATCAATATCAATAATATATTGTCTAATTCAATTATCCTACTTTTGTTTAATCAGTTTGCAGGAGACAGGGCACCTCCACTTGGATAGACCTCATGTCTACATCCCTACCGTCACTTCCGATCACGTAATAACTGTAAGCACTGAGGAATGGAATATAGTGCAGTACATTAGCTGCTGTCTTTGGCCACACTCATTTGTGTCCATAATCTGGATATTGCTGGGTTGCAGGTGGAGCTCTGAGCGTGCATCTGAATGCACCGAATGTCCTAATTACGTACAATGATACTGAATACCACCGACAGCAGACCGAACGTCGATTTCGTTTGATATATGATACTTGGGAAACCAAACCTGCTCTCTCTCAAGCAGCTACTTCCGGTTGTAACACCTGCACCTCGAACACGTAGACCATGATGACATTCTACCCATATAACGGACCACCATTTGTTCCTGTAACTTCCCAAATGCTTAATGTGGAGGAATTACGTTGATCAGGAATTTCCAGACTCACTTTCTGTCTCTGTCTCCCTCAAGTCGATACTTCCTGTTTGTGTTAACAGTTGCGTGAACCAATGAGTACAAATACAGATCGAGGATTTTCATCCGTCCTCAAAATACTGTGTTGGTACTCGCAAAAGCTAAGTACAAAGGAGAGATGGCACAATCGTGACATCAAATATGACAGGAAATAGTCCATTTGCACTATCGTATCAAACAAATTGTTTTACAATTTCCAGGTGTCAAATAGACTGATTAAAAAGTCACCATCACCTTATGATGACTCTTCTTCATTATAAGACATATTTTCAGCTTTGAGAAACATATAGAAACATTTTGCACATCAAGTAATTAAATTTACGCCAGAAGTAAATCGTATCATTAAATTTATCCGAGGTATTGTATGCACAGACGGTTGAGAACACAAACACCCTACTCCACTACAACGTTTCCATCTTACCATAATCATATCTGATGTCACTCACTCGAAACCGAGAAGTGTGCCCCTCATTGATGGTTGCGGAGCACTGGCTACGCCAATTGGGAGACGTCTAGTGATCTGCAGCCATGTAGACCGTGCTGACAGTTCCACTCACCTCTCCAGGTCTTCGTACACTGACTCTACTAGACATTCAGTGCCCAGAGAGACCTTTGCCGTGACTGCCCAGCAGTCAACGGATCAGTTTACATATCGGAAATAATTTTCCAGGACCTACAATCGCTATAATGAATCTTCTAACGCAACACACATGTCCATTTCTGCCGCTTCTCAGTCAGAATTCTGGCTAGTTCGTAATTTAGTGACCCAGGGGCGCCATGAGTGACGCTGCAGGGACTTGCCCTTGAGGCATGGGCCCGATTTCACCGACCAGAATCATTCTTAGTACCCACTGGATATGCAAGGCTCAGCAGCGGCTTTCAGTCAGCAGAAACCTCGTGCACACTCCTGCCTCCGCCCATGGGACACATCGACACAAGCAGGTGTGACTTGGATGTATAGTTCCATCTGTAGTTCCATCCCTAATACTGTCTCCCCGGTCTAAAAATCCACTTTATGCAAACCGAAATGGCGAGTTGTTGCCCACACACCAAGGATTTCTCACGAAAAGTGTAGATTCCTCCCTCTTATACGAGTTAATTTCGAAGAAATCGGAGTATGCATGCGTTTTCACATAGCCAATGTATCGTTACTTATTGTGAAAATCCTGTATACCAGTATGTCAGAGGCAATATTTCCTTTAAGTGTTCTCTATTCACATAAAAATATCTGTTCCTATCACCTTAATATCTGTTACATCTTGAAGCACATGACTAGAATATGAAACTCGTTTTGGCTTCCTAACGGAGTGCTTAAACCATGATCTAGCTTTGTCATATGATGCCTCTTCACCTTTGAAATGTCTTAAGTGATGTATCACTTTTCAAGTTGGGTAATGTGGCTGATTTCATTATGATGACCATCTCTCCTATATATGTGACAGATTTAAATTTCGGTAAGAGATCTCGCTGCAGCGAAAAAACTCCTGATTACAATGCCCACTGACATATCACGTAAGTGATACACTCGTCCTCACAACCACGTGCCTGGCGACATATAGTTCACATAAGACTGACTGAATAACTAATTCAATTGATTACGAGAGTCCCCTTGCATGATGAGTAATTTTGTTTCGTTCCATCGCATTACACTCGCAAGGCAATCATTACAGACGCTTCTGTAACATTTCTATGGACTTCCGATGGCTATGTGGTAACTTCCTCTGATACCAAAATGGGTGGTAACCATCATCAAATAGAATAATATATCCTACAACAATTACGTTCTGTCTATCGGTTGCCTTGTCATACTGGTGAAAATAAGTCACTTGAATTTTCAGTATACTGCTAACGAAGTAATCAAGTTGGGACCTGACCGTCTTTAGGTGGACTCTCTTCTCCAAACCTGTGACACCTTCGCCACTGTCCCCAGCGCCACTACTACGTGCATGCCAACAACAGCCATTGCCACCACCACCAAACTGTATGAGTCTCCAAACCTGGGTCTTACTTAGAATACAGCCCTGTAGAAACGTTCATAAGTTGTAGAGAGTCTCAGAGAGAGCATTAGGGAACGATTGACAAGAATGATAGCTTATCGTAAGTCAGCGCATAATCGGGGTTGATAGCATAGGCACAGCTGAACTACACGCACTGACAGTGCGGAGCGTTTTCTTTATTCACTACTTCACTTGTTTACTGTATGTAATCATCTGTTTTCGATAACAAAAATGGTTCAAATGGCTCTGAGCACTATGGGACTTAACTTCTGAGGTCATCAGTCCCCTAGAACTTAAAACTACTCAAACCTAACTAACCTAAGGACAACACACACATCCATGCCCGAGGCAGGATTCGAACCTGCGACCGGGTTCCAAACTGTAGCACCTAGAACCGCTCGGCCACCATGGCCGGCTTTGCGATAACAGACGGGTGAAACATCTTCGGTAAATAGGATATGTCGGCACATAGTTATCACCACCTTATCCACAAGCGGTTTGTTGTAAGAACGTCAGTATTGAGAGCTACAAATGTTTGGACAGTGAACACCACTTTCCGAGTCCAGTCATCTGAAGTACGTGTTCCGAAAGAACATCGAAGAGCCTCGAGATGTACACTATGTGATCAAAAGTATCCAGACACCTGGCTGAAACTGACTTACAAGTTCGTGGCGCCCCCCATCGGTAATACTGGAATTCAGTGTTGTGTCGGCCCACCCATAGCCCTGATGACAGCTTCCACTCTCGCACGCATACGTTCAATCAGGTGCTGGAAGGTTTCTTTGGAAATGGCAGCCGATTCTTCACCGAGTGCTGCACTGAAGATAGGTATCGATGTCGGTCGGTGAGGCCTGGCAGCAAGTCGGCGTTCCAAAACATCCCATAGGTGTTCCGTATGATTAAGGAAAGGACTGTGTGCAGGCCAGTCCATTACAGGGATGTTATTGTCGTGCAACCACTTCGCCACAGACCGTGCACTATGAACAGGTGCTCGATCGTGTTGAAAGATGCAATTGCCATCCACGAATCGCTCTTGATCAGTGCCGAAAACATCAACGTAAGCCTGTTATGTGATAGTTCCACGCAAAACAACAAGGAGTGCCAGCCCCTTCCATGAAAACACGACCACAGCACAACACCATCGCCTCCTAATTTTACTGTCGGCATTACACACACTGGCAGATAACTTTCACCAGGCATTAGCCATACCCTCAACCTGGATCGCGACATTGCGTACCGTGATTCGTCACTGCACACAACATTTTTTCACTGTTCAGTCGTCCAATGTTTACGGCTCTTACAGCAAGCGAGGCGTTGTTTGGCATTTACTGGCGTGATGTGTGGCTTATGAGCAGCTGCTCGACCATGAAATCAAAGTTTTCTCACCTCCCGCCTAACTGTCATAGTACCTGCAGTGGATCCTGATGCAGTTTGGAATTCCTGTGTGATGGTATGAATAGATATCTACCTATTACACATTACGATCCACTTCAACTGTTGGCAGTCTCTGTCAGTCAACAGACGATGTCGGGCGGTACTCTTTCGTGTTGTGCGTGTCCCTCACGTTTCCACTTCACTATCACATCGAAAACAATGGACCAAGGGATGTTTAGGGGTATGGAAATCTCGCGTACAGACGTATGACACAAGCGATAGCCAATCACCTGACCACGTTCGAAGCATGAGAGTACCGTTAAGCGTCCTATTCTGCCCTCTCACGATATCTAATTGCTACTTAGGTCGCTTATATGGAGTACCTGGCAGTAGGTAGCACCTAATATGAAAAACTTAAGGTTTTCGGAGTTTCCGGGTACTTTAACACACTACATGAAACGAAACCACAAAAGTCTTTAAGAGCCGTTGAACGATGTAACAGTTACATTTATTCTTTTCTGTGGTACCACTCCTAGCATGACAGGTAGGGTCCTGGGAAGAACAGACGTGAGACATACGTTTTTTGTATCCCGCCTGCAAGGCAGCCGCGTGGGTTAGATCAGGAAAAGGTAAAACACGTCGGTACTGCTGTATGAATTTAAATCCCCTTTACTCAAGCAATAAGAATACATAACATGGAATGAGGTGCGAAGCTGAAGCAAAGTGTCCTGGCTGGCTGCACCTGATGAAATGGGCAGAATCTGTAGCGGAGCTCGCCGGCCAAGGTGGCCGAGCGGTTCTAGGAGCTACAGTCTGGAACAGGGCGACCGCTACGGTCGCAGGTTCGAATCCTGCCTCGTGCATGGACGTGTGTGATGTCCTTAGGTTAGTTAGGTTTAAGTAGTTCTAAGTTCTAGGGGACTGATGTCCTCAGAAGTTGAGTCCCATATTGCTCAGAGCCAGTCCCATATTGCTCAGAGCCATTTCTCTTTCTCTCTCTCTCTCTCTCTCTTTTTTTTTTTTTTTTTTTTTTTTTTTTTTTTTTTTTTTTTTTTTTTTTTTTTGTAGCGGAGCTCGTAGAGCTGCACAGTACCAGCTAGAGGGCGCTGCCGTCGGTGTCTCGTAGTAGTGCCAACCTCTGAAACTATGTGGCATCGTTACTATCGATACCACATCCCTCCCCCCTGAAACGACGTGCCGTCATTGAGTATGGCTTCCGACGACGGGTGGAGGAATCCAGGCGCGGCGCAACTGAGGGGGCGGACAGTGGAACTGCCGGGGCGCGCTCCACCCGCGACCCCGAATTGCTCGCGAGGCGGCGAGGAAAACGCCACGATGAAAAACCTGCCCAGGCCGCGCAACGCTACTGGATACGTTCGGATGCGGAGCAACGACCTCCATGGACGACGGCTGCGGCGGCGGCGGCGTAACGGCATCCTCAGCGTCCATCGGTTCTGACACCGCGGAGGAACGCGGCGGTGGTGGCGGCGGCGGCTGCGTCGGCGGCGGGAGGCGTCCGTCCGGAGCAGGTGACCGGACCGGCAGCGGCGACCGCTGAAGGCGCGCCCACTGTGGTGGCGCCGTCGGTGGCGTCGTGAGCAGTAGCGGCGGAAGCCGCGAAGCCTCCAATTCTTTTGGAAACAACCAGCGGCAGAAAACCGAGGACGGCACAAAAGAATCTGGTTCCGGTGTCGCTTGACAGTGTCGGTGGCACCAGAAATGACATATAAGCAGCGGCCAACCTGGCAAAGAATGCGCTCATGCTCCCAGCGCTGCCTGCCAGAGAAAACGCGATAGAGCACCAAATCATGTGCCCCCAAGCCAGAACGATGCGAAGCAGCGGGAGGGTGCAGCGGCGGGTGCAATAGCTGCAGGAGCGACCGATGGGCGCGGCCGTGTAGCAATTCCGCTGGGGAATGGGTGCTGTGCGGCTGAAAGCGATAGGAAGCAAGGAAAGTCCAGAGCGCACGGTCGCCAGAGTGCGTGGCGCGCAACTTGCTCATCTGCGACTTAAACGTGCGCACAAAGCGTTCAGCCTCGCCGTTCGACTGGGGGTGGAACGGGGCTGAGGTCAGATGGCAAATTCCATTAGCAGTACAGAACGCTTCAAACTCTGAGGACACGAATTGGGGGCCATTGTCGGAGACAATAACTTCAGGAAGGCCCTAAATGCAAAAAATAGATGTCAAAGTCCGAATAGTGCTGGCAGATGTACGAGAGGACATAGGCACAACATAAGGAAAGTTGCTGTATGCATCAATGACAATCAACCAGCGGGTGTCCCAAAAAGGCCCCGCAAAATCAATATGAACAAGCTGCCAAGGCGCAGTGGGAGTCGGCCACGCAAAGAAGCGCTGGCGGCAAACAGATTGATGCTCTGCGCAAGATCGACAGTTAGCAAGCAGATTTTCAATATCTTTATCAATGCCGACCCAAGTGAAGTGACGACGCGCTAATTACTTCGTCCGCACTATACCACAATGACCAGCGTGCAGCAAGCGGAGAATCTCCGACTGCGATGAACGAGGTACAACCATACGAGACCGCTCATTGTCAGTTCGTAACAAGATAACACCGTGGTGTACAGACATGTTGTGACGATGGGCAAAGTAATGTCGAACAAGTGGATCGCGAATTTGCGTAGCAGATGGAGGCCATTGAGTACGAATATACTGCTAAAGAATCTGCGAGAAAGCATCGGCGGCTGTCGCGGCAGCAATGTGACGGAAATCCACCGGAAAACCATCAGCTAAGTCCTTATCTTGCGAATCAATAAACATGCAGGACAGTTCGGAAGAATCAAACACTTAGTCAGGAACGATAGGCAGACGAGACAAAGCATCAGCATTGTCATGCTGGGCCGTAGGTCGAAACAAAATTTCGTAATTGTAGTTGGACAAAAACAAAGACCAACGTTGCAACTTTTGTGCAGTACGGGACGGAACTGGCTTTGACGGGTGGAACAACGATGTCAAAGGCTTATGGTCGGTGACCAAATACAACCGGCGACCGTACAAAAAATCATGAAACTTAGTCCGTCCATATACAATAGCTAAAAGCTTCCTTCTCGATTTGAGAATAGTTTTGCTGGCCAGAATTGACAATTTAGACGCAAAAGCGATCGGGCGATCGACAGAATTAATGGAGTTGTGAGAGAACCGCGCCGATGCCGTGAGAAGATACATCGACAGCCAAAACAACTGGTTTGGAGGGATCGAAAGGAATCAAACAGCGATCACTCAGCAAAGCAGATTTTAACCTGTGAAAAGCAGCGTCACATTCCGAAGACCAAACAAAAGGAACGTTCTTACGCCGAAGGCGATGCAAAGGCGCTGCAATCTGCGCAGCATTTGGTATAAACTGAATATAGTATGTGATTTTGCGCAACACAGACTGAAGTTCTTTCAAGTTCCTGGGCGCTGGCAAGTCTCTAATTGCACTGAGATGTGACGGCGAGAGGTGGATACCCTGTCTGTTAATCATATGTCCTAAATATTGAATCTCAGTTTGAAAAAATTTGCATTTGTCCCTGTTACACTTCAGTCCTGCCTGCAAAAGTACAGTAAACAAGGCACGCAAATTCTGCAAATGTTCGTCAGGTGTGCGACCTGATTATATATCCTCCAGACAACTGGAACAACCAGGGACAGTGGCACACAACTGCTGCAAATAAGAGTGAAAAATAGCAGGAGCCGAAACACAACCGAACGGAAGGCGGCGAAACATGAACAATCCAAGGTGGGTGTTGATCACAAAATAACGCTGCGACTGTTCGTCGAGCGGAAGCTGAAAGTATGCGTCCCGCAAGTCATTAGTGGAAAAGAATTTTCCCGCACCAAGCTTATCAAAAATGTCTCCAGGACTCGGTAAGGGCTGTTGTGCGCCCTCAAACACTAATCATCATCATCATCATCGGTAAGGGAAACGTAGCCACCACTGTCTGGGGATTTACTGTTGACTTAAAGTCAGCACACATACGGAGAAGACCGTTTCATTTTTTCACACACACGATGGGCGAAGCCCATTGCGAAGCAGAAAGAGTTTTAATGACATCACTTTCTTGCCAATGCGTAAGTTCAGTATCTACGGTGTCGCGCACCGGAAAATAGGCATGTCATTGTCTTTAACTACAACATGCGCTGCAAAGTCTGTGGCACAACCACGTCCATCAGAAAAGACGTCAGCAAAATCATCGCATAGTGCGGCAACACTGTCTGCATGGTCACTAGCGTTGATGCAAAGTACATTGTCCTGAACCGCGAGGCCAAAAAGTTAAAATGCGTCCATGCCAAAAATGTTCGTGGTATCACTAGAGCGGAACAAATGGAAAGACACCGTACGGGTCGTTGCACCATACGTGACTTGCAAACTACACACGCCGAGCACTGAGATTTCCTGTCCAGTAAACGCAGTCAGCGTGGAATGCGAACGACGAAGCGGGGGCGAACCAAGTAATTCCTGCGTTGATTTGTTCAGTGAAGAAACTGACGCACCAGTGTCCAGCTGCATGCGACCGACCGTCCACAAATGTGCAAAGTCACAAAAAGTTTACAAGCATCGCACTGAATGCGATAGGAAGTGTCTGGCAAAACTTGATGCAGACGACGAGCCGTTTTCGCACGTCAAGCAGAAGTCTTTGAATAAATGGCATTAACGTCGATAGGCTGATGTGAAACCTGATTGTGGCGGTTGTCGTTGCAGTGAGACCCACGCAAGTCACGCAAACGGGAGACATGTTGTGAATCAGAGTTCCTCTTACTACACACAGCTTGCACATATCCTTTCTTATTACAAAAATAACATTGCGCTTGACGGAATGGGCAACTGTCCCGTGGGTTTGCACGAAAGCAGTTCGGACGTGATTTCAGTTTCTTAGTGGGTGCCTAGTTTGAGACGTGTTTACGTGTGCGCGAGCGGCGCGGCGTGGCCGACTGGGCTATAGGGCGGGAGGCTACGTGTTGTCCCGCACTAAGAGTACACACACCTGGGGTCACGTCGAACGCGGAAGTAGCCGTCTAAAGTATCTTGTCTGTCTTGCAAGTCCACTACTTCCTGCAAACATGGGTTTTTATATCTGAGGATTTGTTCGCGGATGCGGTTATCCGCCACATTCTGCGCAATAGCGTCTCTAATCATTATTTCCGCATATGAGCGCCCACACGAACAATTAAAGTCACAGCCGGCTGGAGTGGCCGTGCGGTTCTAGGCGCTACAGTCAGGAACCGAGCGACCGCTACGGTCGCAGGTTCGAATCCTGCCTCGGGCATGGATGTGTGTGATGTCCTTGGGTTAGGTTTAATTAGTTCTAAGTTATAGGCGACTGATCACCTCAGAAGTTAAGTCGCATAGTGCTCAGAGCCATTTGAACCATTAAAGTCACAAGCAGAAGTTAGTCCCTGAAGGTCCCCTAACCAAGATTTATTCGAGTGAGTAGGGCCACGCCGGAGGAGAAAGAATTTGTAACGTGTAGCTACCACATTTAAACTGTCACGGAAGTGGGAGTTCAAAGCGTCAATCACTTCGTCGTAAGTTTTAGTTTCTGGGCGCGTAGTGGGAGACAATTTATAACAATACCTTTGTATTGGCTACAGCTTATAATTATGTGGTTGCTAATTAGGTCGGTTTCTGCTGCTATAACGACAGGTTATTAAGATTTAAGTGAGTTTGAATATGGTGTTCAAGTCGGCGCACGAGCGATGGGGGACAGCATCTCCGAGGTAGCACTGAAGTATGACCATTTTACGGGTGTACCGAGAATATCAGGAACACGATAAAAAATCAAATCTCCGACATCACTCCGACCGGAAAAAGATGCTGCAAGGACGGACCCAACGACGACTGAAGAGAATCGTTCAAAATGACCGAAGTACAATTTGCTACAGATTTCAGTGCTGGACCATCTAAAAGTGTCAGAGTGCGAACCATTCAACGAAACACCTTCGATGTAGGCTTTCGGAGCCGAAGGCCCATTCATGTACCCTTAATGACTGCACGACACAAACTTCATGCCTCGGCTGGGCCCGTCAACACCGATATTGGACTGTCGATGACTGGAAACATGTTACCTGGTCGGACGAGTCTCGTTTCAAATTGTATCGAGTGGATGGACGTGTACGGGTATGGAGACAACCTCATGAATGTATGGACCCTTCATGTCATCAGAGGACTGTTCAAGCTGTAGAAGGCTATGCAATGGTGTGAGGCGTGTGCAGCTGGAGTGATATGGGACCCCCTGATACGTCTAGATAATACTGTGACATGTGAAACGTACGTAAGCATCCTGTCTGATCAACTGCATCCATTCACGTTCATTGTGCATTACGACGGACTTGGGTAATTCCAGCAGGCAATGCGACACCCCACACGCCCAGAATTGCTACAAAGTGGCTTCAGGAACACACTTCCGATTTTAAATACTTCCGCTAGCCACCAAACTACCCAGATATTAACCTTA
This sequence comes from Schistocerca piceifrons, assembly GCF_021461385.2. Lineage (NCBI taxonomy): Eukaryota > Metazoa > Arthropoda > Insecta > Orthoptera > Acrididae > Schistocerca > Schistocerca piceifrons. The sequence goes on from NC_060144.1 coordinate 140,690,824, forward strand.
TTTAGCATATTTTGGATGCCTTGCAACGTGCTGTTCAGAAGAAATCCTCTCCCCCCCCCCCCTTTCGCACTCTTATGGATTTATTGAGCAGGAATCATGGTGTCAATTCGCTCCGGCACTTCTTCCTACAACGGTCGTGTCCATGCCTTGTTGTGTTGCGGCCGTTCTGCGTGCTCGCGGGGGCCAGTTTCTTTGGCTTTTCAATGTATTTTAAATGGAAACCTTTCGATTACGTTCCATGCTAATCAGGCTCCAATTTCATGTGCATCTACAGCCTATTTATGATTCACTAAATTTAGCAACGTCTCTCACTGAATGTGTGGCTATGGTCACTGGGCGATCCTCTCATCTGTGTTCACGTACGTTTCAGGTGGGGCACTTGCTCATTTTTCCACTGATGTAAGACTACACGGAACGTGCTAATATGGTCCAAGAGATATAGGTCCACTGGAGCCAGTACCTTTGTCTGCAAGATCGTCCGATCGCAACCCCTAGACAAAATTACAGGGTCTCACCAAAGAAGTGAGCAGCCCAACATTTCATTTGATGTGATTTAAGAACTGGACCAGCGAATTAATTGGTCAACCTCTATGAGACAATACAGGAGTGTTTGAAAGTACTCGTAATTCGCAGCAGAGACGAATATCGCATTGCATCGAAATGCGAGGACGATATAGAGAACATCTCCTTCAAGAGATGCGACTGTACAATCAATTGAAACATGATCATGTTGAAGAAGTCTTGGGGTGTTTCACAATACTTTGACGATTTCAAATTTGAATAACACTAATAACACAAGCACTAATCACGAAACAAAGTTGAACATTTTGCGCAAAGTACAACATTTATTCAAGTTTACGTATGAAATACTACATCGGAAAAACTACTATAATTGAGGGTTACACAGTACTCGAGGCGTTTCATCCAGTTTTTGAAACAATCTTTCATAACTACTGTCACTTTTCACTATTAACAACGACGCAGCATATATAGTGAACTTACGGCAGATATATTTTAGAGATATTCGGAAAAACGTGCAGAGAAACAGCGCTTCGTGCAGGGTTTGGCAATTGACCTTCAGCCTAAATAAACGTAATATATAGCGCAGCAATGGGCAGAAAGACCGATTACTGTCCGATTATACAACAGGCGATAAATCACTGGGCGCAGTGACAGTCGTAAAAGATATAGGAGTTTCCGTCCGTAGTGGCATAAAGCCGAACGACCACATAAAACTAGATGCAGAGTAAACAGACGTCAGGCCCAGATTCACTGAAAGCATTGTAAGAAGAAGTAATTCATCGACGAAAGAAGTATTTACAAAAACTCGTACCTCTGATGTTTCAGAACTGCTCGTCAGCGTTGAACTCGTATCACGTGGGGTTAATATTGAAAATAGAGCTAACGTAAGGAAAACGGAGCGTGTTATCAGGCCTTAGTTTAGTAAATAATTAAGCGTTACGATGTTTCTCACAAACACCAAAGAGCAACGCCGTTGGAGAAGAGTTATGCAACACGGAAAGTTTATCTGTTGACATCCTGAGAAAGGATATTTAGAACAATGTCAGGCAAAATTGTACTTCTACATATACATCTAGAAACATACTACGCAAGCCACCATACAGTGTGTGAGGAGGGTTCTCTGCACCACTATTAGTGTTTTTATTTCCTGTTCCACTCGTAAATAAATAAAGGAAGAAACAACCGTCTGCATGCCTTCGTACGAGACGTAGTTTCTCGTATCTTATTTTAGTGATTCTTACGCGAAATGTTGGTTGTCGGAAGGAGAATCCGTCTGTAGACAGATTCAAATGCCTGTGTTATTTGCTGATTATCTACTGCTTACAAGCAAAACAGAAGATGGATTGGAAAGAGAATTGCATAAGTTGGTGCCAGGCTCGACTCAATATGATCTAAATATTTCCATAAACAGAACAACGCTTTTGGCTTTCTTAAGAAGAAAAGCCTAACACCCAAATTTATGGTCAATAACAAAGTAATTTCATTATTTATGTTTTAGTTTCTATGTCACAATGTTACCTAAACTCAGTATAGCTGAAACTTAATACAATTTTTTCTTGAGCAAAGTCGTTCTCTTATTCCATCTTATTCGACACTATCAGTCCTCTTACCCTCAAGTTGGATTAACGAAAACGACTTTTGTGATACTAAAAGTGATGTTTTTATGCCCAACTTTAAAAAATTAGTACTTTTATTAAAACCTAACGACATCTCAGGTTCTGACTCAGACATCGATATCGACAAAACAAAATCACTAATATAAACCACTACTCACGACTGGAGGCAAAAGCTCGTACAACCTGACTCCAGTTCTAGCAATGAACTGGATACAAGGTCACGTGTAAGGTGAACAACTTCAAAATCTGTGACCACTGTTTATCTAGAAAATGGTTCAGAAAACAGTTTGAACTAACAACGTTGTGTCTCAGTGCAAAAGAATGAAACCGATTGTCTCGCATTCCAACCCATCTTAGTCCTAGGATATTTATCTGTAGCAATTTCTTTCGCCCCTGGAAATGTTTGTTATCGCGAAAAATACCGAGTTTCATCGTGATTTGGAGGACTCGTTAATACGAAACTCCACCTGTAAATGGCTGCCGAGATAGCTGAAAGGTCGGAGAAAGACAAAGACCTACCACCTCCGTTAGGATCATGCCTAATAAAGCGCTGTAGTGTTCAGTTTTCGACTTGTTGTGAGCGCTAACGTAACGGAAGCCACAGCACAGGGACTGGAACTTGTGGAGGAATAAGTATCTTTTACTAGGTAATACGCCTTTATTAAAAAAATAAGATTGAACTGTTGGCACAATCCCCTCATACACAGGGAAAGTTCCAAGTATTTAGGTACAAAAATAATGAAAGTCAAAATAAAACACTTTCAAAACACAAATTAAGGAAACGAAATAAATATATTATAAGAAAAGGAACTGGGAAAAAAGTTTCATGACACTAATTTCAGACAAAAAGATGGAAACACCAAACCACAGCACATAACCATGCCTAATATACTTGAAGAAAACTGTTTGGATTCAAAACAGCTTCCAGTCGAATGTGAATGGATAAATACAAGTCCTTCATGGCCTTTAAGTCAATCTTAAACCATTCTTCGCGCAAAATAGTTTCAAGAACAGGTAACGACGAAGGAGGTTAACAGCGATCACGCAAACTTCTCTTCAAAGTAGACCACAAAACCTCAATAATATTAAGATCTATTGACTGTGGTGTTCATGGGAGATGCGACACTTCACTCCTCGTTCTCACAAACTCAGTTCTGGATCATACGAGCTGCATGAACAGACACTTGTCGTCATGGAATACAGCATCACCATTGAGGAACAATCATTATACCGGGGATGGACCTGATCTTCCAAAACGTTCAGATAATTCTTGGCAGAATGAGATTTTCACTCTGCAGCGGAGTGTGCGCTGATATGAAACTTCCTGGCAGATTAAAACTGTGTGCCCGACCGAGACTCGAACTCGGGACCTTTGCCTTTCGCGGGCAAGTGCTCTACCAACTGAGCTACCGAAGCACGACTCACGTCCGGTACTCACAGCTTTACTTCTGCCAGTACCTCGTCTCCTACCTTCCAAACTTTACAGAAGCTCTCCTGCGAACCTTGCAGAACTAGCACTCCTGAAAGAAAGGATATTGCGGAGACATGGCTTAGCCACAGCCTGGGGGATGTTTCCAGAATGAGATTTTCACTCTGCAGCGGAGTGTGCGCTGATATGAAACTTCCTGGCAGATTAAAACTGTGTGCCCGACCGAGACTCGAACTCGGGACCTTTGCCTTTCGCGGGCAAGTGCTCTACCAACTGAGCTACCGAAGCACGACTCACGTCCGGTACTCACAGCTTTACTTCTGCCAGTACCTCGTCTCCTACCTTCCAAACTTTACAGAAGCAGAAGCAGGAGCAGGAGAGCTTCTGTAAAGTTTGGAAGGTAGGAGACGAGGTACTGGCAGAAGTAAAGCTGTGAGTACCGGACGTGAGTCGCGCTTCGGTAGCTCAGTTGGTAGAGCACTTGCCCGCGAAAGGCAAAGGTCCCGAGTTCGAGTCTCGGTCGGGCACACAGTTTTAATCTGCCAGGAAGTTTCATATCAGCGCACACTCCGCTGCAGAGTGAAAATCTCATTCTGGAAACATCCCCCAGGCTGTGGCTAAGCCATGTCTCCGCAATATCCTTTCTTTCAGGAGTGCTAGTTCTGCAAGTTTCGCAGGAGAGCTTCTGTAAAGTTTGGAAGGTAGGAGACGAGGTACTGGCAGAAGTAAAGCTGTGAGTACCGGACGTGAGTCGTGCTTCGGTAGCTCAGTTGGTAGAGCACTTGCCCGCGAAAGGCAAAGGTCCCGAGTTCGAGTCTCGGTCGGGCACACAGTTTTAATCTGCCAGGAAGTTTCATATCAGCGCACACTCCGCTGCAGAGTGAAAATCTCATTCTGGAAACATCCCCCAGGCTGTGGCTAAGCCATGTCTCCGCAATATCCTTTCTTTCAGGAGTGCTAGTTCTGCAAGTTTCGCAGGAGAGCTTCTGTAAAGTTTGGAAGGTAGGAGACGAGGTACTGGCAGAAGTAAAGCTGTGAGTACCGGACGTGAGTCGTGCTTCGGTAGCTCAGTTGGTAGAGCACTTGCCCGCGAAAGGCAAAGGTCCCGAGTTCGAGTCTCGGTCGGGCACACAGTTTTAATCTGCCAGGAAGTTTCAGTTTCAATTCTTGGCAGTAATGCCACCTTACAGAGTAAGCATGGGCCCCATGACTGCCCAAATCGTCAGGTGGCCCACAGCATGTCTCACACTTGGAAGTAAACACGGTCAGAAGTTGGAAACACTGTAAAATAAGACTCACCCAACCAAACGACTTTCTTCCATTGCTCCAAGGGCCGGGTACTACGGCTTCGGCGCCACGTTTTCCTGTTACTGGTAGTTGCATCACCGATGAGTAATTTTAAAATTCCAACACGGTTACCACTTCACGGAGCTCACTTCAAATGGTTCAAATGGCTCTGAGCACTATGGGACTCAACTGTTGTGGTCATTAGTCCCCTAGAACTTAGAACTACCTAAACCTAACTAACCTAAAGACATCACACACACCCATGCCCGAGGCAGGATTCGAACCTGCGACCGTAGCAGCAGCGCGGCTCCGGACTGGAGCGCGTAGAACGGCACGGCCACCGCGGCCGGCGGAGCTCACTTCGTATAGTTTTGAATCTGACAGAAATCGCCAGTACGACGATTAGTTCTGCAGTAATTTTTGCAGCCGTCGTCCTCTTATTTCTCGTCACCGTTCTTTCCAATGGTCGTTTATCACGAGCTCTCAACACACATTTTCGTTCGCGTTGTGTCTAAGCAGATAATGTTCTTCCTCTTTTCCTGTTAGCGGTGTAAATCTTCGGTACTGTGTGTCTTGAAACACCAAACACTTTAGTAAATTAGGTTACGGAAGCACCCACCGTACTACTACCAACATTTACCGACGTTCGAATTCACTTAGCTCCGACACAGTGCACTTTCAACTACGCAGAACACTATTCTCACCATGACTGGCACTTCCCACAGTGAAACTTCCTGGCAGATTAAAACTGTGTGCCTGACCGAGAATCGAACTCGGGACCTTTGCCTTTCGTGGGCAAGTGCTCTACCAGAGCACTTGCCCGTGAAAGGCAAAGTTCCCGAGTTCGAGTCTCGGTCCAGCACACAGTTTTAAATGGTTCAAATGGCTCTGAGCACTATGGGACATCTGAGGTCATCAGTCTCTTAGCACTTAGAACTGCTTGAACCTAACTAACCTAGGGACATCACACACATCTATGCCCGATGCAGGATTCGAATACTCGACCGTAGTGGTTGCGCGGTTCCGGACTGAAGCGCCTAGAACCGCTCCGCCACACCGGCCGGCACACAGTTTTAACCTGCCATGACGTTTCATATCAGAGCACACTCCGCTGCAGAGTGAAAATCTCATTCCGGACTTCCAACCGTATTGAAAAGACTGCATATGTGCAGTTAAATATGTGGTTAAATACATCAATGCTACCTGCTGGCTTGCCGAACACCTGAATTTAAGTTCAGGCCTCTATTTCTCGAGGTGTTTCCATGCACTAAGGTTACAAAAGTCATAGGACAGCAATGTTAACGTATACAGATGGCTGCAGTATCGCGTTCACAAGATACAAAAGCTCAGTGCATTGCCGGGCTGTCGTTTGTACTGAGGTGACTCCCACTCATGTGAAAAGGTTTCCGACGTTATTGTCGCCACGAACGGCAGTTAACAGACTTGAATGCGAAATGGTTGGAACTAGATACACGGAACATCACATTCTGGAATATTTCTGCCAATGAAGCGCTGACAATACAAAATTTCTGGGATTACCTCTCACCATGGACAACGCAGTGGCAGATGGCCTTCACTTAACGACCGAGACAAGCGACGTTAGCGTAGAGTCGTTACTGCTAACAGATAAGCAAAACTGTGAGAAATAACAGCATAAATCAATGTGGGAACTACAAAAACGTATCCGTTACGACGTTGCCGCGAAATTTGACATTAATGGGTTATGCAGTAGACGACCGACGCGTGTATCTTTGCTAACTGCGCGACATCGCCTGCAGCGTCTCTCCTGGACTCGCGACCAAATCGGTTGGACCCTAGACGACTGAAAACCGTAGCCGGGTCAGGCGAGTCCCGATTTCAGTTGATAAAAGCTGATGGTGGTGTTTGAGTATGGCGCCGACAGCACGAAGTCACGGACCTAAATTGGCAACAAGACACTGTGCACGCTGTTGGTGGGTCCGTAATTGTGTAGGCTGTGTTTACATGGAATGGACTGGGTCCTCTGGTCCAACTGAAAAGATCATTCACTGGAAAAGGTTGTGATTGGCTACTTGGAGACCATTTGCAGCCATTCATGGACCTCACGTTTCCAAACAACGATTGAATAACTGTGGATGACAATGCGCCGGGCCAAAATTGTTCGCGATTGGTTTGAAGAACGTTCTGCACAGTTCGAGCGGAAGATTGAACCACCTAGACCGCCCAACATGAATCTCATCGAACAGTTACGGGACATATTGTAAGTTCAATTCGTGAACAAAATCCTGCGCTGGCAACACTTTCGCCGTTGTGGACGGGTATGGAAGCAGCACGACTCATTACAGAGTCCGAGAACACTTCCAATTATTTATTGCACTAGAACCAAAAATGGTACAGATATCATACGTATGTCATTTTTAAGAGAAACTCTGAAAGTGTTTTTTTTTTCTTTATGTATACCGTCATAGCGTAGTAGCTGGCCGAAGTGGCCGTGCGGTTAAAGGCGCTGCAGTCTGGAACCGCAAGACCGCTACGGTCGCAGGTTCGAATCCTGCCTCGGGCATGGATGTTTGTGATGTCCGTAGGTTAGGTAGGTTTAACTAGTTCTAAGTTCTAGGGGACTAATGACCTCAGCAGTTGAGTCCCATAGTGCTCAGAGCCATTTTTCTTTTCATAGCGTAGTTTGGTAATTTGACGATAATCACCGCTAGTCGCAAACGTGGCGAGTTCAGGTGCGGAGCGAGCTCCCTGTGCGTTGGAGCTAGACAGAAACAAATGTGCTACAGCTGTTCAACGGATATTGAGAACCACGTATGGTAAGAAGCACGAATGTACTGAATTTGAGCGTGATTCCCCGAAGGTAAATGTTTTTTGTGCTTTGTAACGTCGAAAACTGTACGGGCCATTCTTCTTCGCCGAGAGCACTGTCACTGGCTATTCCTTCTTAAACATGTTGCAGCAATGGCTGATGCCTCAAATGCAATCGAACTCACCGTTCATCTTTCAACAGGAAGGAGCTCCACCCATTTCCATCGTGAAGTTCTTGGGTACCTGAACATGGAGCTGCTGCATCGATGGATTGACCGTGCTACAAAAGGGAACAGGTGTTTCATGAAATGGCCTCCCCAATCACCAGATCTCACTCCGTGTGACTTTTTTCTATGGGGACACATTAAAGATCTAGTGTATGTGCAGCCTCTGCCACGTGATGTAGCAGAGCTCCAGGGGAGAATACGGGAAGCGACTGCCACAGTCGATGATGCCATGCTGGGACAGGTATGGCACGAATTCGATTACCATACTGACGTCTGCCGGGTCACTCATGATTCGCATATCGAATGTTTGTGAAAAAAGCTTTCAGGGCTTCTCTTCAAAATCCAATATCTACGACATCTGTAAAATGTTCAGTTCTTGTGGAATAAATGACTGAAAGCGTTCCCGGAATATATGTATACCCTGCATTTCAGACGGGCCTTCCAACAGCTTGTTGAGTCCGTGCCACATCCAGGTACTGCACTTCGCCTGTCAGAAGGAGGTCCCACAAGGTATTAAAAGGTATCCCATAAATCCTGTCACCTCAGTGTATATTCGTCCAGTCCCCGTGTATGGATTAAGATAAATAATAATTTAACGTAGGATACTGACAGATAACACATGCAGATACACTCAAATTAATCTTCAGTAAAGTAGAGAGCTGTCTATTAAATAGGGGTGTTTCACATAGGATACCAGAGAACGTGGCACACAGCACAGAAGCACATGCACTGCCAATACACTCCAGCCATAAGAATTCCGATGGCACCAATAACAAACACCGACTAAAACACTCCGTCAGCACTCCTCTGTCCAGTCGCGTTACTCTCTCTGCTGTCCTCAGGACTCAACAACCACTGGGTTGCATCGTTGCACGCTCATTCCCCTTATACGGCGCCATGCCACCGAGGATGTTTCTGTTGCCTCTGTCCCCAGCGTCCAAGCGTTGAGACCCGACCCATGCTGCACACAGCAGTGGCAGGCCAAAGGCAGTGTAACTTTTGTAAGCCACGCTTTCCAGTAGCGCAAACTGCATGCCGCCGAGACGCTGGACAGGACATTAGATGGGGCAGACCTCCTTCCCCTTTTCCGAGTCACACAGTTTCTATCTACCTGCGCTGTACCCTCGGAACCCGTTGACTGGGAGCGGTAGGTGACAGGCCCTCTTGACTCCGTGAACAGCAAGGTGCGCAAGCCGACGGAGCAACAGTCTTTCTTAGGCGACTGCAAAGAAATTAATCAGTATAAAAAATTATCATACGTCTTATAGCTTCATTCGTTCGCTTCATGATGAAATACATATCATTTCTGTAGTAACCACAAGCAACAGCGGGAACGCCTTGGGCCGCGGATGGGAGCCGCCAGGTGGGGAAACCGCCGGCGGTGGAGCACGCACCACCGGGTAAACACAGGACGAGTCGGACGACAGACCAACGACAACTGACAACAACCGACCACGAACGACTATGAGCGACACAACAAGGAAGAGATAAACAACGGAGGCTTGTGGAAACCACAACACCAAACACCAAACGTAAATCCACTCGGAACCAGAGCCAGGCAAATGTCAACCACGAGCATCGACCAGAACGCAGTACCGCCGAGATAGAAACAAAATCCAGAGCGTGTACCAGACTGGCTGGACTAGGTTTTTTTTTTTACTTTATTGTTATTTTAAAACCTGTACAACAGGCAGGCTGTCAGCAGCATTCTACGCTGCTCTTCAGCCATAGAATACACAATGAGAAAAAACAGTAAGAATGCACATAAGTTACAGAACGGTGGTCAATAAAACAATAGACACATAAAGTAAGAATGCACATAAGTTACAGAACGGTGGTCAATAAAACAGTAGACACATAAGCCGTTCACACTCGACGATAATCCACACTGCAAACTGTTGATACGACGCACAAACGCTGAAGATGGCGATGGCACAGGTGAACGATGGACTGCGACAGTGAACACTGAACACTAAACACGACGGCACACACGAGACACTGATGGCGATGGTCTCCGGCGCGCTAAAGTAGACATAGCGTGTGCGAGTCCGGGGACCTGCCAAGAAAGGAGAAGGGTGGGGGGGTGGGAGAGGGAGAGGGGAGAGCAGAGATGCCATGGGCAGAGGAGATAGGGGGAAAGGAGAAAGGGGGAGAGGAAGCCCAGGGGAAGGGGGATGGAGGAAGAGGGATGTGGGAAAAGGAGAGAGAAGGGAGGGAGGGTGCCTAAAGGAAAGGACACAGGAAGTGGGGGGGGGGCAGGATCAAAGTTGATAGGAGGGGTAGATGGAGGGGAGGAGGACATCATCATGGAGGGGGAGCTGGCGGAAGCCACCTTGGGAGAGGGTAAGGAGGATGGAAAGGTGGAGACCGGGTGGGACGTGGGAATACAGGCAGGGCAGTGGGCAGGGGCACGAGAGCATGGGCGAGACAAGCGGGTGAGGAGGATCGAGTTTGCAGGAGGTGTACAGGATCTGTATCCTTTCAAAGAAAAGGAGGAGGTGGGGGAACGGAATGAGATCGTACAAGATCCGCGTGGGAAGGGGAGACGGATGCGATAGGCAAGGATGAGAGCATGGCATTCAAGGATTTCAACGGATTTATAAAAGGCAGGGGGGGCGGAGATCCAGGCTGAACGGGCGTAACAAAGAATAGGGCGGATGAGGGATTTATAGGTGTGGAGGATGGTGGAGGGGTCCAGACCCCATGTACGGCCGGAAAGGAGCTTGAGGAGACGGAGTTGGGAGTGTGCCTTGGCTTGGATTGTCCGGAGATGTCCAGGAAAGGCGACGGTCGAGGATGACGCCAAGGTACTTAAGGGTGGGAGTGAGGGCGATAGGACGGCCATAGATGATGAGATAGAAATCAAGGAGGCAGAAGGAAGGGGTGGTTTTGTCTACAATGATCGCCTGGGTTTTGGAAGGATTGACCTTGAGCAACCACTGGTTGCACCAAGCGGTGAACCGGTCAAGATGGGATTGGAGAATGTGTTGGGAGCGCTGCAGGGTGGGGGCAAGGGCAAGGAAGGCGGTGTCATCAGCAAACTGGAGAAGGTGGACGGGGGGTGACGGCGGCGGCATGTCTGCCGTGTACAAAGGGTACAGAAGGGGGGAGAGGACGGAGCCTTGGGGCACACCGTCGGAGGAGAAAAAGGTGTAGGAATCCGTGTTATGCATGGTGACGTAGGAAGGACGGTGGGACAGAAAGGAGCCGATCAGATGGACGTAGTTAATGGGAAGGGCGAAGATTTGGAGCTTGAAGAGGAGACCGGAATGCATTACATGGTCATAAGCATGTTCGAGGTCCAGGGAGAGGAAGTTTGTGGAGCGACGGGAATTAAGCTGGTCAGAAAGGAGGTGAGTGAGGTGAAGGAGAAGGTCGTCGGAAGAGAAGGACGGCTGAAAGCCACACTGGGTAACAGGAAGGAGGCAGTGCTGGCGGAGATGCTGGTGGATGCGTCGGGTCAGGATAGATTCCAGGACCTTGCTGAAGACCAAGGTAAGGCTGATGGGACGGTGGGAGGAGACAGCAGACGGCGGTTTGTCAGGCCTGACAGGGATTTAGACAAGGGTGTCAAGACGGGAGATGGTGAAATAGGCCTGGTTGTTGGAGTAGGTGGCGTGTATTTTTAGTTGGAAAACGGAACAGGTGGCGAGAGATATCTGTTGGAGGGTGTGGGGGCACTGAAAAGGATGAACATTCTGAAGGACGATGGTGAGGAATCTGATGATGTCCTCAGCGGTAGGGGGTGGGCGAAGGGAATTGCCGGGAGGGGTGGGGGCGCCCAGAGGGCAGATAGGGATGGTGAGTTCAGGAGTGGTCAGAGGGGGTCGGGCTTTACACTGTTGGGAGTAGGTGGGATGGGGGAGATTGCAGGTATTGCAGGAGGGAGGGGATTGGAGGTTAGGGCACTGCCGGAGGAAGTGCACTTGCCTACAATGCGGGCAGCTGGGGGCCTCGCGGCACTCAGCTGATGGGTGTGCGTTATAGTGCAGACACCTCTGGCAGCGCAGGGATTGAGGAGGGGAATGGGAGGGGTCGACCTCATAGCGCTGGTTGAAGAGGAGGGCACCCTCCTTCAGGAGACGGTCAATGGAGGGGGCATCCTCAGAGAAAACCCACATAAGGCGGGTGGGGCCAGCCAAGTTCAAAATGCGGCGGACCGTCCACACCTCCAGCATGGGATGTGCCTTGAGCTCCACCAACACCTCCTCCTCCGTGATCGACGGACTGAGCTGGCTGGGACCACTGGTGCTGCTGCTGCTGCTGCTTGGCTGGACCGCTGCACCTCGGCTGGCTGGCTGGCTGGCTCCTGAAAACCTAGCGCTTCGATTAGTGCTGGAACGGCACAATCAAAGGGCGGTATCCTTGCGGAGTACCACCGGAGATGGCTGGACTAGGGCAGAGCGGGTCACTATATACGAAACCGGAGGGAGCGGCTATTGACCGCTGTCTGCACATGGCTTAGCGGTGGCGCCCTCGCTGCGCGAGAGCCGCTGCTCGGAATAGCCGCCGCAGAGGATTAGCCCTCTATGGGCTGACCACGTCCATTTGTTCTGCCGCGTCTTCGACTTCGGCGGCGGAAGGTACTAGAATTTCATTAAATCTTACGGTTATTTTGATATATCAGGATAAGGTAAATTACTACACTAAATTATTACAGTTTACATTGAAACACAGGGGTCTCTATGAACTAGCGTTTGGTGCATGATGTCATATGTTGCTGTAAATGAAATGCAGCTAACATATTCAGTTAGTCTTTAGATTTGGAAAGATATTGCTACCTGTCTCCAACCCGTGAAAGAAGGGACTGTAATAAAATTTGCTCCTTGCCAGGCACACAAGCCAGCGCAAAAGCCCGAATGAAATACTGACAAATCCCCTGTACCTCATAAATAATTCGAGATGTCGAAACAAGACCTGACAAATGATAACACACAAGGAGGAGAGTATCTTACTGTATGATTTAAATGCCAAACTTCCATAATTACATTGATATTCAAGAAACTACAGACTTTTTTCGATGAAATAATGAAAGATGAAATTCGCAGAAGGTTCGGGAGGAATTATCTTACAGGCAATTGTGAGTATTATTTATTACTTTATTTAATAATTTATTTGATATGTTTAATTCTTCATTTTAGGGCAGACCTCTTTTTATAGCTTATAATGCCATTGAACAGAACCTTCTGGCAAATTTAATCATTCATTAATCAATTATTCAAAATGACAGTCACAATCGCATTAATTATTTTGTCGCCAACCGGTTTCAACCCGCGATGGGGTCATATTCAAGGCAACTTACACCATTTGGTCACACGCTGGAGTCGTCACCCTGCCAGTGCATAGGCTAACTCATTAAGCTAGGTTGCGCAAAACAGAGCAGATGGTTCAAAAATGGTTCAAATGGTTCAATTGGCTTGAGCACTATGGGACTTAACATCTGTCTCTCCACTACTGCGTTCTGCTGATGCTCCACTCTGACGTGAGGCAGCACTCACATGAAGGCGATGCAAGCCATTGTGCCATCATGTCTTGGTCCGGGATCCACAGAAGAGTAGAGTACATGTCTGCTGTGTGTGCCAGCTACCAGGTCACTAGGCCACACCGCGTCACTTTGCATCTTGACCCACTCCGTAAGAGCCGTGTAACTGCATCACGTGGACTCCGCCAGACTTTTTCTCGAGCGACCTGTGGCTGATCGCCATCAGTGCTCTCCCTGAATTCCCTGTGCAGTCTACCACCATTTGCATCACTATCCTGGATCTCACACCTATTTTTTCTAGGAAAGGAGTTAGTGGGCCCCTCTATCGGACAATTGCTTATTCTCTGAATGTGCTGAGTCCCTTTCTTCGTGAGACTACACATCGTCGGCTAACGGAAATACAACGATATGTTTTTTAGTCAGTTACGAGCATTTTAACATCCCTGGTAGCAGTAGAACATATAAAATTACAATTTTGATTAAAAACCATCATCAGAAGCATGAAAATTAACATCAAATTGTCTTTCAGTTAATGAGAAGAATTAACAGTCTTTAAAATAGATGCATTTAAATCGCGTTAAGGCAGAAAGATAGTAAAACTACCATTTATACTAATGAACCAATATATAAGTACAATGTTTGTCAAGTTACCATCATCACTAGGTGTAACTTAGATATGAGCTACACTTACTGACGATGGTGTTGAGGCCAACATTGAACCGGTGTACGGTTTCTTTAGTAACCATGGTACACGTTTTTACCACTTTCATGTTCTAATAATTTTAAATAATGTATGTTTTACACATTGTTAAATGTCCAACTTAAGCTAAAGCCAATTTTCTGTTTATTTCTATTAATATTAAATTGGTTGATAGTCAACCGAAATCAGTATGTTCTTTTCTGGTGATGAAGAATTTTAAGTCAGATATTCGCTATGCATTCCAGGCAGTTTCGAACAGTTAAACAGAACATTTTGTACGTAACTCCAGACAACACCTTAAAAGAACAACGTCTATCGATATTAACATAGAGGACGCTCTGACCGGAGTTCTCACTTTGTTTGTACTGAATAGGATAAGTATTACATATGCGTTCCTTTCACTTGGTAAATGGAGAAACTTTGGTTTCCAAACTCACATCATAGCCGATCTAAACGTATCAAGGTACTCGAAATGATATACATTATACAATTTTAATGGGCAGATAGTTCCGTTTGTCTATCAGTAAAAGTTTTACTTCCGATCAGAGATACAGATCGTATTTCAAATTCTACATGTTCTGATTTTCCTTATTACCTCACTTGAAATAATACATCTTTTTGCTGCTATGTTAACGAAAAAAGTACATTGACCAACTCCTTTTCCAGAGTTGCTGCAACATCAACAGTAATTTGTAGACTGCATGTGTAGGCTGCCCGCATCTCGTGGTCGTGCGGTAGCGTTCTCGCTTCCCACGCCCGTGTTCCCGGGTTCGATTCCCGGCGGGGTCAGGGATTTTCTCTGCCTCTTGATGGCCGGGTGTTGTGTGCTGTCCTTAGGTTAGTTAGATTTAAGTAGTTCTAAGTTCTAGAGGACTAATGACCATAGATGTTAAGTCCCATAGTGCTCAGAGCCATTTGAACCATTTTGTGTAGGTTATGTGATCTACAGTGTCAAGTATATGTATCGAGCGAAAGTGTGTAATGTACAAGACATTCCACAGGTCTTCAGAATACGAAGAACACAAATCGTTGTCATTCCTTGATTCAGATATGCCTGTGTTTCCAGTCCATGTGGATGTCGGGTTGCCCCCAGCCCTCCACTAAGGCTGAACGCTGAATTCGTGTCCCATTATTGTCCATTCGCTATCATTTTGACATAAAGACTCAGTGGATTGCCTGGATCTAAGTTCTTCTTATTGTCAGTATATCCATTTCTAAAAAACTTTACCTTCAAGATCTAAACCAAGTCGTATGTGTTCATTTCGATAGAGGAAAGACTGGCCGATGGATGAATACGAGTTTTTTTAGGATGTGTGGAAATATCTCTAGCATTGTTAGATCATTGCTTGGCAGATACATGTATAGATAATTTGAAGCATTGAAAGACAACCTCGAAAGGAAACAAGAGAAGTATAATTACTGCTTCCTTTCTTTAGGGAGGGACGCTTAGTTTATACAAATTCTGGCGGTCTATGTATCTACATTTGCATATGCAACCACAATGTGTAGCAAGTGTCTGAGGGTACTTCCAGTTCTGTAAAATTATTGCATGTTAGGGTACCTTAGCGTTGTATTTTTGTATAAGGCGTTCTATTTTTGTATGACTGATTAAATAGGTTATTTCTGCCAATGCTTACAAAATTATTTCGACACTCTACCAGTTTTCACTTTGCCGTCATTGCAATATATTGCAGATATCAGTCAAGCAATGTTTATGGTATCACTTTTAAATTTTATGCAGTGTAGTTTGGTCACCTTTTTAGTTTGTGTATGTAACGTCGTCTTATTGTACATATCTTTCAGAGCTATTGATAATTACTATAATCGAAACCGGTATAGCTAATAAGTAATTTTGTGAGCGTTGACTGGAATAAACTATAAAATAAATGTGCTATCGGATGCTCTCAGCCAACAATGTGAAAAATATTGTCTGTTACTTGCCGTATTAGTATGAAGTTGCCTTCACGCTCATTACGGAAGCGATACGTAGGGGGCTATTTTATACTTCCACGTACCTTCCTTAATACTGTTTCTTAAAACATTGTACGTAGGTTTCACGGGTGAGTTACCATTGGTTTTGAGGCGGCTATTATTCACGTTTCTCAGATTCTCTTTCACGCTCTCCCGTGAGTCAAACAAATCTGTTTTTTACGTAAATGCGTGGCGTCCTGTGCTTTCACACATGTCCAAAAGAAGGGACACCACGCATACGTATAGATGATTCGCCTCGATGGGCAACGAAGCCACCACCTTCAGTGGGGATGCATGGCTACGGTCGGCCTACTGCGGGAATTTAAAAGTATCGACCATGGAAATGATGAAAGGGGGCTGCGGATAGGTGGCGATAGATGGAAGTGTGGGTCGGCCGGACTGCGAGCCGAGATAGTCCTCTCAACTGCACAGTGTTTAACTCAACTGCCTCGTAGGCAGGCGATTACGGCTTCGAATCCTGGTCCGGCACACATTTCCACGCGTCACTGCTGATTCCATGCCGCACGTGGACTGTTAACACAGCAGGACTCTGAATTAGGGTTACAACAACCAGAAAAAGTATTTTCAAAAGTGATACGACACTTTGTAGTAAAATGTAACATAGCACTTATGTATCACGTATCTTCGGTTAACATTCATTGAGACCAGGCTAGGGAATATATTATTACACAATATTCAGTAGCTGGTTTAAACTCTCCATACGAGTGTTTTACAAGTCATCCGGTCAAATAGAAGCTACAGGTACAGGTTCAAACTACCGACGTATTACTCATTGTCAATAAGAGATCTTAGCAACTGTATCAAGCGGTTACTCACTACTTCTACAGCTCACATGGTGCACACCGACAAGTGATCGTGTGAAATTCAAGTATCACAAGGAATATAGTACCGTCAGAGGTTCGAGTCCTCCCTCGGGCATGGATGTGTGTGTTGCCCTTAGTGTAAGTTAGTTTAAGTCAGATTAAGTAGTGCGTAAGTGTAGGGACCGATGACCTCAGTAATTTGGTCCCATAAGACCTTACCACAAATTCCCAAAAAGACTTTTATGCGTTTAGAAGTGTCATGTTCGTGAAACATGCATGCCTTTATGAGATAAAAACATGCCGAACCTGAGAGGACCCCCTGTACGTTATCCAGAGGAAGTCGATGTTATAAAATGTAATGTATGCTGCTGGTGACCCGATTGGGAAAAGAATGTGAGGTAGCACGATGACGGTTGCAAGTGTAATTCCACCTAATGTGTCTGACAACATAATTCACCAAGGCACTGCCTATCAGCAGAAAGTTACCGTGCTGAACGATGTACACCTTCGCCTTACTCCTCCCACATTTTCCTTTAACTGCTTCAGACAGCTCCTGTACCATAATCATATTTGACCACATCTTAATTAACAAACAAAACTGAAGGTATTGCTCCCTTGGCGTTCTTCCTCTGCATTTCCATTATCAATAAAAGCACAACAAACAAAACTAACAACGCGTTTGCTGAACGTATACTGATATTCATTTTTAGAGCTTATCCAGCCTACGTTACACAGTATTATTTAAGCTACGCAATTATGTGTAGGGAAGTACATCAGACCGAATAATTGAGATAATTAACTTGCGTGTCTCAGTCAGTCAATAAGAGCAAAATAATTAGGTGACTGTAGGAAAGTTTCCAAAACAGAAGTCTTATTACCCAGACTGCAGCTGATAAATATTTTGATGACTAATTTCAGTTATGTTGCCAAATTCAGACCAGTTATTTTTTTTCCTTTATTGTAATTTCCATTCCACATCAGAGACGGGCTGGCAGCATGAGCGCTGCTCTTCAACTAAGTGATATAAATAGACAGAAAGACATGTAAAACAATATAAAGAAGAAAACATGAGAGAATATAGAAACAAAAACGGCAGAACGGAAGAAAAGAAAGCACACAAAGCAGTGACTGTAAATCAGAGATAAAAATCAAAAATAAGTATGTTACACAAAATACACACACTAGATTAAAGGGCACCAGGTGAAATATGGCCAGAGCAGAAAAGTCATAGAATGATGAAAACAGCTTAGTGATGTAGGGCATACAATGGAATAGTCATGGATGAAAAACAGGTAGAGCACAAAATTAAAACCACGTCACTAGAGGACACTGTATAACAGCACTGAAACGCAACACTAACGCAGCACATTGATAACGTATAAAAAGCTGGAAGGATCTGCCAGGATGGGGGCTGGAGGGGGGGGGGGACAAGGAAAAAGGGAATAAGGGAAAAGTAGGCGAGGAGGAGGGGAGAGAAAGGGTGATGAGGTGAGGGTCACACTGGAGGAGGGCCAGGGAGATGAGGGATGGGTGAAGAAAACAGCCAAGGAGGAGGTGCAGCGACTCAGGGGGGAAGGAGGAAAATCCACTCTGGGACAAGGAGGGGAGAGGTAAAAGGGGGCCCTGGCTAAGGGGGTTGGGGAACAAGGCCCGGTTACCATTGAAAGGAAGGGTAGATGTCATGGCAAAGTTCAACATCTGGGAAGGTTTCAGATCACCGGATATGTAAGCTATAGAGCCCCTATGTGTGCCTTATTGCCATCTGGCCATTGAAAACTGGAGAGAAACTCTCAAAGAAGACACTCCCATAGAATACTAAGCACACTAAAATGAAAGTCTTAAGTGTATTAGCAAAGCACAGATGTGTCAAATAAATCAAACAGAGCACATCCACTGCTGTCAGATGTGTATCTGTTAGTAACTGGCACCGTATTGGGTGACAATTTTCAAAAGAATTACACAATACTACAGAGTACCGTCAGGTGACAGCAACCTCGTTCGTAGTATGTACATGACTGCTGCCACCTGGTGCAACACTGCAGTGCTATGTAATTAATATCTGGGATAGAATATCGAGGATGGTAGAAAGACGCAAATGTTGCAAGTAAAATGATGGAACAGTTGTACAGTATGACTCTGGAGGAAACACACGCGCTTTGAGAGGTGACAGTGTTTCAGAATCTGGACAAAACTTGTCGCATGAAAATATGTTCTTTTCATAACAGTTTCCGAGTAAGCTAATGAAACTCACAGAGGACAGGATAAATCCATCTGCCTTTTTCTTGCAGAGCAGAGTTTCCTCCTTCCCTTCCTTAGTCCCTGCACCCCTTCTTGTCTGTTCCTCTCCCATCCCTTCCCTCCCCAGCCCTCCTTCGGCGCTCCCCCCCCCCCCACCTCATCCCCTTATCTCACCACTCCTCCTCACCTCCTTTCCCCTTCTTCCCATTTGCCTTGTCTCAATTCCCCCGCCCCCTTCCTTGCAGATCCTCCCAGGATTTTATTCATTATCAGTGTGCTGCGTTAGTGTTGTGTTTCAGTGCCGTATAGTGATGTGGGTTTAATTATGTGCTCGACCTGTTCTTCGTCCACGACAGTTCCTTGCTACGCCATGGCTGTTTTACTCGTTCTACGAACTTTTATGCTCTGGCCGTACTTTGCCTGGTGCCTTTTAATGTACTGTGTGTTTTTCTTTTGTGTAACATACTTTTTTAGATCTTTATCTCCGATTTACAGTCACCGCTTTGTATGCATTCTTTTCTTTTGTTCTGCTTTTTCTGTTTCTGTATTCCGCCATGTTACCTCCTTTATATTGTTTTTAAATGTCTTCCTGTCTATTTATGTCTCTTGGCTGAAGAGCAGCGCTTATGATGCTGCTAGCCCATCCCTGATGTGGAATGGAAATGACAATAAAGGAAAAAAAATATAAATCCACTTAAGAATAAAGTAACTGTGTAAATTTTCTCACAAAATTTTTTCAAAAAGTCCACCGTCAACCGCAATGCATTTGGGAGCTCTTGTAGCCGGCTGCTGTGTCGCTCATCTGAGCTCATTCATACGGTCCTTTACTTCAGTACACGCATGTGAAATACGAACGATAGGATCCATGTAGCAAGGAATGTCCGGAATTGGAGTAGCATCAGCCCACCTTGTCTAAAGTCAGTTGCCTACTGCTGGAAGCACCAGGCCGACTAAATGTGCATGCGGGAAAAGACGTGTGGTGTCAGAATAATGATTTATGGTCAATAAAGACAACACTACATAGCCTAATTTCAGTTTGAAATTACAATAAAATCCAGACCTTTAGCTGCTTGCAGGCGTTGATAAACATCAAGGGGGACAGCTGAAAGTGTATGTCCCGACCGGGACTCGAATCCAGGATCTCCTGCTTACCTGGCAGATGCTCTATCTGTCTGAACCACCGAGGACACAGTGGATAGTGCGACAGCAGAGACTTAACTTTGGCATGCTCCTCGTGAGACTCACAATTCCAACTTACTGTCCACGCACTACATTTGTAGTGACTCTGCCCACTCTACTCATGGATGTGGGTGATGTCCTTAGGTTAGTTAGGTTTAAGTTCTAGGGGACTGATGCTCAAATGTTAAGTCCCATAGTACTCAGAGCCTTTTGAACCATTTGAACGACACACTCTTAATATAAACGCTATTGGAATCAGTGCTCAAGTATAAAAATTTAACTAAAATTTCCTTTTGCAATGAGATTGGATCACACGAAAACTAAAACTGTTGAGCACATAAAAGCGAAAATTGACCTTTATAGATTCATAGACGGCAGGAGAAGTTGGCAAACGAGTGAAGAAACATTAGAAAGTTGTGCAATTTATTGACTATACTATCACTGCTAAACTACGCACAACATTCATACAGTTATAGTACAAATGTTTCACTACGCTTACTAACCATACACCAGCGGTATTTTGTATTTCACGGCATTATGTAATATTTTACTATGAAGTGCTTAAATAAAAGAAACTAAAATATTTTCATTATAAACCATGATCGGACGACAGTAAAAGGCATATATTATTGATAAACTGAGGTTCGCGTTCCCGGGCACTAATATTACTGACTCTAAAGGAAATGGAACATTGGTAGATAAACTATGACAAGAATGCTTTAATGAATCTAACGCCCAAAGTCTTCAGCAATTTTCCGTCATAAGACATAGTGTCTCATTGTAGGAGCGTACTGACAGCTCGTCTCTTCTCCCGTGGTCTCCATTAATTCGCGTATGGCATGACCGCAAGTTTCATTGGACAGCTTTAGTTTTCTGTCGTGGTGATCGACTTACTTGTTAGAAATTTTCTTTACTCTTAGCAACGCCCCTTCTGTCACATCAAAAAATTCATATTTCCCGAAGCATTTCCTTGCAAAATAGTTACAGGTTAATACGTAAATTTCCAATTTGTCTCTCAAAAAAATGTGTCCTTATCCTGTGCAGTTTAATTGCTATACAACTGCTGAACAAGAACGCTCGCCACTCAACAAGTACAGAGCGATATCTGAATGCATAAGAGGTAAAGAGACTTCCTGTGCCAAGATTTTAACAGTAACTTACCTAAAATTTCGTAACCACGTTCCTGAATTTACGGTCTTCCTGGAGAATAGTCACACTCAAATTATACTCCAAATCAGAAGTTTGATGAAACTCGGAGTAGAAACATCTAAAATATTGAACGAGGCTGGATACGTATGTCGAAATGGCAAATAAGATTTCAAAGGAGAGGGAGTGTTCATTGCAAGCGATGTAGTTGCTACGTCTAGCAAGCTGGAAACTGAGTCTGACTGCAAAGTTATCTGGACGCAAGTAACCGCCTTAGGTGAAACAATCAACATCGGATTTCTTACCGTCCCCAAATACTGACGTAACAGTTGCAGAATCATTCGAAGAAAGTCTTAGCTCAGTAGCACATCACGCAACATCAGATGGAGGCGATTCACCTATCGAGTGTAGATTAGGACGTGCATAGGTTCGTTGCTGATGGTATAGACCGACACTCTCCCGAAGAAGTTTTGAACGCTTTATTCCAAAACTGCCTTGAGCAACTAGTGTGGCAATCCTAGGGCTATGGAAGTGTTTTAGAAATTGTAGTTACAAATAGAGCATACCTTACGTACAATGTCTGTAGAAAGAGTGGGATTAGTGATCACGACGTCATCATAGGACAACGGCCTTGCCGCAGTGGATACACCGGTTCCCGTGAGATCTCGGAAGCTAAGCGCTGTTGGGCGTGGCTGGCACTTGGATGGGTGACCATCCAGCCGCCATGCACTGTTGCCATTTTTTGGGGTGCACTCAACTTCGTGATGCCAATTGAGGAACTACTCGACCGAATAGTAGCGACTTCGGTCAAGAATACCATCATAACGACCGGGAGAGCGGTGTGCTGACCCCACGAACCTCCTATCCGCATCCTCAACTGAGGATGACACGGCGGTCGGATGGTCCCGGTAGGCCACTCGTGGCCTGAAGACGGAGTGCTACGTCATCATAGCCACGACGGTTACTCAAATTAATAAATCGTTCAAGATGGCTAGGAGAGTTTATGTACTAGAAATTACAGAGAAGCAGTTGTTAGCATCATTTAGTACCAATGTAATAGACGTGGAGAAATTATGGTCAAAATATAAACTTATTGTAAATCGTGTTCCGTAAACTAAGTGTCGAGAAAGTGATTAGAGACGGAAAAGACTAACTGAGGTTTAAAAACATAATTCGGAAAACGCTGGTAATACAACGATTGTTGCAAAGTCGGTTGAAGAGAGAACCCCGAAATGTTGACATGCAAGATTTAGTAGAAATTCGTGATCTCATAAAAAAGATCGACGAGCGAAGCATACAGTGACTTTCACTGTCATTCTCACCAAGAATCATACAGAACTCAGGTTCTACCTCTATTCATTAAGCGGGGCGAAGCTTCTATTTAACTGCTCGTAGATCATTCTGATGCGACAGTAGAAGAAACTACAAGGAAAGCTGGAAATTTAAAACTCGCTTGTAAAAATTAGTTTACGGAGGAGCACTGTACTGACCATCGGTGGGCCTCCGCTCAAACTTCCGTATGGACACAGAAATAGGCATCGCAGGCTTTGAAAAGCAACTGAAAGATTTGAAAATAATTAAGTCGCCAGGTCCATACAGTAAACCAGTTCTCTTTTACAGAGAGTACTCCTCGGCAATGACCCCATGCTTAGCTTGCAGTTATTGTATGTAAGTCTCCCACACAGTGGAAAATCCCGAGCAAAAGGAAAGAACCACAGGTGACTCCCATACAGAAGAACGGTAATAGAACAGACCTGCAGAAATGCAGATGTTTATCCTCAACGTCTATTTGCTGCAGAATACTGAGCATATTTCAAGTTCAAGTATAATAAATTTCCTTAAGCGAGAAAGGCTTAGAGCCACAAATCAACTGCTCATGCGAATCCCAAGTTGCCCTTTCTGATAAAGCTGTTTGGAGTCATTGGTGAATCACTCGACATTTGAATAGGAGTGATATCACTATACGACAATGTGTCAGGAAAGGATGAACGATGGCCGAACACAATGTCAAGAAGGAAGTGGTCGACCCATGGACGACAAAATCTGAGGAACGATCAACTGCCGCCAAGGCACTCAGAGCGCTCAGTTCACTATTTTCAACAATCCGACGTGCGACTGGTGGGTCAGTGAGCACAAGGACCATTAATAGACAGCTCACAGAATGGGGCCTGAGTTCACAGCGCCCCTTGAGTCGACTACCATTGATAACTGTACAGCAATAAACTTGTTTCCAATATGTCACGTTCGACTTGGTATTTCATTGACTGGAGTAGAATTGTCTTCAGTGATGAGTCCCGCCTCCAACTGATTCCCTATGATCAGCGAAGACGTGTCCAGGGATGTCCTGGAGAGCGGTGTACTGCCAGCTTGACTGTCACTCGCATTACGATCCGATAACAAGGAGTGATAGTCTGGGATGCCATTCCCTTTCTTAACAGGACCCCTTCGGTTCTCATCCGACGCACCGTTTCAGCACAGCGATACGTCGACGATATTCTACGCCTCGTTTTGTTGCCCTTCGTGGTAAGCCATCCTTGTCTTACATATCAGCAGGACAATGCCTGCTCGCACACAGTGCGAGCTTCCATTACTTGTCTTCGAGCTTGCTAAAGCCTACCTCGACCAGTGAGGTCGCCGGATCTCTTCCCAGTTGAGAACGTTTGGAGCATTGTAGTCAGGGCTCTCAAACCAGCTCGTGATTTTGCCGATCTGACGAGTGAATTGGACAGAATTGGGCACGATATCTCCCAGGAGGACATTCAACATCTCCATCGATCAATGCCGAGCCTAATAGCCGCTTGCATAAGGTACAGAGGTAGACCAACGCATTATTGACTCGCTTAAGTTCTTAATCTCCTCCTCTTGAATAAACATCCAATTTATCTGAAGTCTTAGTTACTTACATCACCTCTACCGATTTCCATCCCATTCGGATCATTTCTTCAAGCTGAGTCGTTTTTCTTTAATTTTATAGCTTGTAACTGTTTAATGATGATGCTGAACTGTAGTACAAAATACTGTCTCCACTGAGAGTAGGAGGACGCAAGGTGACTTTGGTACAGTTTCTCTTCGGTTTGATGAAATGGAGCTCTGTTTAATTGTGCCAAAATCTATTTAATGATGATGAGTAGGCACAATAATCTTGCAATTTTCGAATACAGTGTCAGTGGTACGCCGCTTGACACAGTCGCTTCTATTAAATATCCAGGCATAATGTTGTAAAGTGACACGAAATGGAAGAACAAACTAAGATCGCCAGCAAGAAGGCGAATTGTGGCTTCGGATTATTGGCAGAATTCTAGGGAAGTTTAGTTCCGGTATAAAGGACTTGCATGCTTGGTTACTGATTGGGATCACCACCTGGTCTGATTAAACGAAGCCATAGAAGGAGTTCAGAAGCAGACAGGTTTGTTGTCGGTAGGTTCGGTCAGCAAGCTAGTATTACGAAAATGTTCCGTGAACTCAAACGGGATTCGTGGAGGGAAGAAGAAATTCTTTTCGCGGAACGTTATTGAGGATTAGGAAATGGAGTTTTTAATAGAGTGCACAACAACATTGAAGCAGCTTAGGTAATTGGCGTTTGCGACGAATTCCAGAGCAGTTCTACTGCCACCACTCTCGTGTACTCTTGTAAGGTCTGCGAAGGCAAGATTAGGGAAATTAGAAGGTAACAGTTCCTTCATTTGTTTAAGTGGAAAATGTGCTTAATATGAAATAAAAGAATGTATTACCATTAAGTCCCCTGCGTATACACTAACATTACTTCGTATTTCAGAGATCATTTATTTCCGTTGCATTAGGGGTGATATGTAGCATTGAGTCTGATTAGCAATTTTCGAACTTTGGTCGTTCTGTGTGACGTTTAACAGTTTATCGTGCCACGTGTACATAAATGCGAAACAAATTTATAGCTGTATGTATGCTATAGTACTGAAATAGAATGTACGGGCAGCTTATCAAGAGACTTTGAAAAATAATTTTTATCCTTTGGACTTCGTGAGATAAATAGGTCGAAAGGTCCCAAAACAAATAATACTCACATTATATTATTGCATTTCAAATGAAGGTTAATACTGGGGCTCTGAAAAGTTACAACGTAATTGTTATGACTTTTGTCGTACGCCTGTATAACTTCATTCATTCTCCGCTGATAAAATTCTGAAGCTTTTCACAGATGTTTTCCAAGTATTTGGGCATAAGGAGCCTGTATTTTCCTGTTTCACCTTACAGAGCAGTAATGCAGTCACAAGTACCGTTCTTGCTGCGAAAATACTTTTACAACAGAGGAAAACCCATACAACATAAAAGGCAAAGTAATGCCACATCTATCAAATTCAAAAGTACCGCAATGTGGTTGCCGTCGCTGGGGCAACATCTCAGTGCAGCGTCGTTCTGACGCTTTTCCATTCAGTTGACCCATACAGATGACATATATCGGTGTATACATGCTGCTATCACCACTAACGTACAATTCACACTGCCGGTAAAACAAACATACGACAGAAGCGATATCAGCAAGTGAATTGAGTGCTATTGTAGACAAGAACATTGGATCTTGCCGTTGGTGGGTTGGCTTGCATGCCTCAGCGATATAGACATCCATAATTATTCCCTGGGGCATGCAGCTCTATAGAATGGTTAAATGATAATGGTAACCTCTTGGGTAAAATATTCCAGAGGTAAAATAGTCCCTCATTCCCGGGCAGGAACTATTCAGGAGGACGTCTCCATCAGAAGAAGCAAAGCTGGCGTTCTACACTTAATCGGGCTGGTACTTAGGAAACTTAAGACGAGAAATGGTTAGGTTGAAGTTAGATATAGCTGGAAGCAGTGAAGTTCGGTGGCAGGACGAACAGGACTTCTACTCATGTGACCACATGTTTGTAAATGCAAAATCAAATAGCGGTAATGCAGTAGTAAATGAATAAAAAAATAGGAATGCGGATAAGCTACTATAAACAGAGTATTGAACGCTTAATCACAGCCAAGACAGACATGAAGCCAATACCCACTGCAATAGTACACGTTTATATTCCAACTATCTCCGCAGAGCCGGCCGAGGTGGCCGTGCGGTTAAAGGCGCTGCAGTCTGGAACCGCAAGACCGCTACGGTCGCAGGTTCGAATCCTGCCTCGGGCATGGATGTTTGTGATGTCCTTAGGTTGGTTAGGTTTAACTAGTTCTAAGTTCTAGGGGACTAATGACCTCAGCAGTTGAGTCCCATAGTGCTCAGAGCCATTTGAACCATTTGGACCATCTCCGCAGATGATGATGATGGTTCAAATGGCTCTGAGCATTTGGACCATCTCCGCAGATGATGATGATGGTTCAAATGGCTCTGAGCACTATGGGACTTAACATCTGTGGTCATCAGTCCCCTAGAACATAGAACTACTTAAACCTAACTAACCTAAAGACATCACACACATCCATGCCCGAGGCAGGATTCGAACCTGCGACCGTAGCAGTCGCGCGGTTCCGGACTGAGCGCCTGAACCGCTAGACCAGATGATGATGATATTGATGATATTGAAGAAATATATGACGAGTAAAAGGAATTTCTTCAAATAATCGAGGGAGACGAAAATTTTATTACGATAGGGCTGGAATTCGATAGTAGGAAAAGGAAGAGAAGGAAAAATAGTAAAAAATGTTCAAATGTGTGTGAAATCTTATGGGACTTAACGGCTAAGGTCATCAGTCCCTAAGCTTACACATTACTTAACCTAAATTATCCTAAGGACAAACACACACACCCATGCCCGAGGGAGGACTCGAACCTCCGCCGGGACCAGCCGCACAGTCCATGACTGCAGCGACCAAGACGCTCGGCTAATCCCGCGCGGCGGAAAAATTGTAAATGATTATGGACTGCGGGAAAGGAATGAGAGGGGGAGCTGCCAGGTAAGGTTTTGCACAGAGTATAATTTAATCATCGCGAATACATGGTATAAGAATCATGAAATAAGATTGTGCCCATGGAATAGACCTGTAACGACCGGATGGTTTCAGATTGGTCGTATAGTGGTAAGACAGAGATTTAGGAATCAGATACTTAGTGGTGGGACATTTCGAGGGGCAGGTGTGGAATCTTACCACAAAGTATTGGTTATGAGCTGTAGAATAAAACTGAACAAACTGTAAAAAGTAGGAAAGTAAGGAGATGAGACCTGATTAAGTTGAAAAACTAGAGGTTGTTGAATGTTTCAGAGGAAGCATTAGGCAACGATTGACTGGAACAAGCGTAAGGAATGCAGTAGAAAACGAATGGGCAGCTTTGGGAGATGAAATAGTGAAGGCAGAGGATCAAATAAGTAAAAAGAAAAGATCAACTAGAAATCCTTGGATAAAACGGGAGATACTGAATTTAACTGATAAAAGATGAAAATTTTAAAATGCAGGAAATGAAGTAGGCGACAGGGAATATAAACGTCTAAAAATTAGACGGCTAAACAAGGATTTAGAAGGAAATACCACTATACCATTAGGGGAGAGAGAGATACCACCTGCACCAAAAATAAAGAGGCCTTCGGAAGAGAAGCAGCTGTATGAATACCAAGAGCTCAGATGCCAAGTCAGTCCTAAGCAAACAAGGGAAAGCTGAAAGATCGAAATAGTATGAAGAGGATCTATACAAGGCTGATGAACTTGAAGGCAGTATTATAGAACTGGAATATCTAACAACCCTACCATAACAAGGTCAAAATTTTAATAACGATTGTGGTGTTGCTCGCGCTGCTAAATACTGCATTTTCGGGCAACAACAGTCATATTATGTGGCAGGTGTCATTAGAGCACAATTAATAGTCATTTCATGTAATAATGAAAAAACTAGGCACTCATCTTTTTGTGTTTCCCACGCTGGTCTCGTCGTAAAATCATGGCCCAATCGAAAATCTAGCTGGTTATGATTCCAAGCTCGGATTCAAGAAGGCCTAGGTTTTATCCTACTATATTCAAAAGTTTTGTAGATGCGCTTCACAAATCATTCTTGAAGCTTACACATTTACTGGGCAATGGTGATGTAAAAAAAAATAATCAGCACTCCAAATTTAAGTTACACTTCCTTTTTAATTGCTTTTATTGCAATATCACGTGACACACAAACATCACTTCACAATACAAAACATACTTGAAAACATCTCTCTCACAGTCACTGTTGAAGTTCACATTTTATAAGCTGACTACGTTATGTGTCTTTCCAATATGACGTCCAACACATGACTTTTTCAAGGTCCGACCGTCTAACAACTCAACAACTAAGTAACTAATAATCGCTTACGCGCCCAAAAATCACAGTTACAAGTACGTCAAAGTACTTGTACAAGTACGTCATAGTGACAAAAGAAAGAATACACATTAGAATAATATCATTGCGATATAAACATATAGATGTATCAAAAGTGAAATCAAGTCTCAATGTTGTCTCAGAAATATGTTAAGTAGTTAACAGAAATACAGTAGAATGTTACTGGTATCGAGAGGTTCAGGTGAGGTACCATAATGGTTACGTAATTCAAGTACCATTACAAATAGTATGTAGATGAAGATGAGATGGGAGACACAGTACTGCGAGAAGAGCCTTCCGCGGTGGCCGAGCGGTTCTAGGCGCTTCAGACCGGAACCGCGTGACTGGTACAGTCGCAGGTTAAAATACTGTCTCGGGCATGGATGTGTGTGATGTCCTTAGGTTAGTTAGGTTTAAGTAGTTTTAAGTACTAGGGGACTGATGACCTCCGACGTTAAGGCCATAGTGCTCAGAACCATTTTACTGCGAGAATAGTGTAATAATTTAAATTCCAAGGAAATCTGGCGCTGATAGGTGTGAATATTATCGAACTATCAGTTTAATACTCATGGTTGCAAAATACTAACACGAATTCCTTACAGAAGACTGGAAACACTGGTAGAAGCCGACGTGGCAGAAGATCAGTTTGGATTCTGGAGAAACATGGGGCAAGGCAATAATAACTCCTTAGAAGATAGGTTAAGGGAAAGGCAAACTTACGTGTATAGCACTTATAGAGTTCGCGAAAGATTTTGACAATGCTGATTGTAATACTCTCTTTGAAATTATGATGGTAGCAAGGGTAAAATACAGGGTGTGAGAGGTTATTTACAACTTCTACAGAAACAAAATGGCAGTTATAAGAGTCGAGTGGCAGGAAATGAAGGCAACAGTTGAGAATGGACTGAGACAGGGTTGTAGTCTACCCCGATGTTATTCAATCTGCACGTTGAGCAGACAGTAATGGAAACCAAAGAAAATTTTGATTATGGACTAAAATTCAGGGGGGAGAAATGAAAACTCTGAGGTTTACCAATGACGTTGTAATTGAGTCGCTGATAACAAAGGTATTGAAAAAGCAGTTGAATGGAATTGACAGTTTCGTGAAAGGAGGATATAAATGAACACCAGCAAAAGCAATGTAGGGATAAAGGAATGTACTCTAAATAAATCACATGATACTTAGGGAGTTAGTTTAGGAAAAGAGATACTTAAAGTACTAGATGAATATTGATGTTTTGGTAGCATAGTAACTGATGAAGGCAGAATTAGAGAGGATATAAAATGGAGGCTTTCAATGACAAAAAAGTGCTTCTGAAGAAGAGAAATTTGTTAACATCGAATACAGATTTAAGTGTGAACATAACTGGAGTGTGGCCATGTATGGAAGTGAAACTTGAACGCCGGCCGCGGTGGTCTCGCGGTTCTAGGCGCGCAGTCCGGAACAGTGCGACTGCTACGGTCGCAGGTTCGAATCCTGCCCCGGGCATGGATGTGTGTGATGTCCTTAGGTTAGTTAGGTTTAAGTAGTTCTAAGTTCTAGGGGACTGTTGACCACAGGTGTTAAGTCCCATAGTGCTCAGAGCCATTTGAACCATTTTGAAACTTGAACGATAAAAAGATTAGATAAGAACAGAAAATACGTTTTATAAATGTGTTGCTACAGAAGACTGCTAAAAATTAGATGGGCAGATAATGAAACTAATAAGGAGGTACTTAATATAATAGAAGAGAACAAAAATTTGTCGTGCAAACTGGCTGGAACAAAAGGGGGGAGTGATAGGACACATTGTCGGACGTCATGGTACCACCAATTTAGCATTGGAGGTAAGTGTCGGAGGTACAAACTGTAGTGGGAAAGCAAGAGGTGGATACAATAACCACATTGCGAAGGATGTAGATTGCAACAGTTGTTTGTAAATGAAGACTCTTGTACGGTATAGAGCAGCATGGAGTTCTACATCAAATCTGTCTTCGAACTGAAGACCGCAACATCAACAACATTGTAGTCAAGAGCACGTTTCGTGATTGAATATAAGAAGTTTATTTAAAATCATACCGTCGATGTCTGCACTGACGGACATGTGTTCTCAGTATAATACATATAAAAATGGGGTAAAAAAGAAAACGCAATTACTCTCTAACGAACAACTGACTGAGAGGAGTTCCTTAGGCCAAATTGTACGAAAAATATCCTTGAACCAAGTACGAAATTTTGTCACTAGAGTTCGATTCAATTCGATCACGTACTTCCCTCTTGATGTGACCGATAGAAACGTTCGAAACGTAAAAGAGTAACAAGTTTCACATCTGATTGGGCTTCGGACTTGGGTATTACTCCATCACCAATTCGTGCCGAAAGCCTCCATACCACCAAGCAGCAGTGTTGCCACCTGCTGGTGTGGCCAGCAACGAGGCGACGCCTCTCGCAACACAGGAGGCGTAGCGCAGTGGCAACGTACGGCTGGCCATATCAATTAAGCGCCGTTATTGGCCGGCGGTGTGGAGCCGCGAGGGGAGTATCGGAGAACGGTGCGGCTCGTTCCATTAGACATGTGCCCGTTAGCGCCCGGCCGCTTTCGTGGGAACACCTGCCGCAGGGCGACCGCGGAATGTGCGCCCTCTAGCCTACCCGCCCAAACCGCGGAAACTGCACTCACACTGTCTCCTCTCTTTACACGTTTGAACCCTTTCGTAATTGATAGGGTACATGTTTCCCACCAAAAAACGAGAGTGAGTCAAATGAAAACCTTAAATATTATTTATTGTGCAGAAGGGGTACAAAGCTGCATCACTTTTGAACATAACCTCCCCCACGCTCAATGCAAGTCCTCCATCCTTTATAAAGTGCATCAATTCCTTTGGAAAAAAGTTATTTTGGTAGTCCGCGCAACTACTCATGCACCGCGTGGCGTAACTCTCCATCAGAACGGAAGTTCATTCCTCCCAACGCGTCTCTGAGTAGTCCAAACATATGGGAATCACTTGGGGCAAGGTCTGGTGAATATGGTGGATGAGGAAGACACTCAAAATGCAGGTCTGTGATTGTTGTAACTGTTGTACGGACAGTGTGGGGCCTTGCATTGTCATGTTGCAAAAGGACACCTGCTGACAGCAATCTGCGTCGCTTTATTTTATTACACGCCGTAGATGATTTTTTAGGAGATATGTGTATGATGCACTGGTGACAGTAATGCTCCAAAATGACGACTTTTTTGTCCCAAAAGAGATTCAGTATAACCTTCCCTGCTGATGGTGTAAGTAGGCTGTTCAGGCTTTTATGTTGGTAACGCCACGTAACGCTCTGTATGAAAATCACTGACTGTGCTGTGTGCAGTATGTGACTGGTTTCCATTGTTGTTTTGTGTTGGGCAGTTGGATGTGAACAGCGCGTAGAGTTGCGCAGTTGGAGATGAGCCGCCAGCAGTGGTAGATGTGTGGCAAGACATGGCAGAATTTTGAGGGCGGATGATCTGGACGTGTGTCCATCAGAAAGATTAAATTTGTAATACTGTGTATGAGAACTGATATATATGAGAACTGATATATATATATGATGACTTTTGAATATTATTAAGGTAAATACATTGTTTGTTCCCTATCAAAATCTTTCATTTGCTAACCATCCCTATCAGTAGTTAGTGCCTTCAGTAGTTAGAATCTCTATTTAGCTGGCAGTATTGGCGCTCGCTGTATTGCAGTAGTTCGAGTAACGAAGATTTTTTTGCGGTAAGCGATTCATGAAAGGTATAGGTTATTGTTAGTCAGGGCCATTCTATTGTATGGATTGTAGAAAGTCGGATTCCGTTGCGCTAAAAATATTGTACGTCAGTTTAGTGTTGACCAGAATAAGTAAAGAGAGATATGTCTAAGTACGTTCAGTTCTGCTCAGCTGTTTGAAAATCAAATAACGTAAGAGGTTTATCAGCACAGTAATTAATTAATTTTTCTAAGGGAATGTTTCATAGTGTTCAGTTCGAAATGTCTTTGGTTTTGGTGATGAGGAAAGGCGCCATTTCTTGCTCGCTCTCTTCGCTTCCGGCTGGTGAAAGTGACCCCAGGTTTCGTCCCCAGTAACAATTCTTGCAAGGAAGCGTCACCTTCTCGTTCAAAGTGCCGAAGAAGTTCTTCACGAGCATCAACACGTCGTTCTCTCATTTCAGGAGTCAGCTGCTGTGTCACCGATCTTGCAGACACTTTGTGAAACTGGAGCACATCATGCACAGTGTGGTGTGCTAACCCATGACTGATCTGTAAACATGCTGCAGTGTCACTCGGCGGTTTTCCTTCACTATGGCATCAACTGCTGCAGTGTTCTGTGGAGTCACAACTCGTTATGCCTTACCTGGACGAGGAGCATCTTCCACTGACGTCACACCATTTGCGAACTCCCTACTCCATTCGTAGACTTGCAGCAGCGACAAACATGCATCACCATACTGAAACTTCATTCGTCGATGAATTTCAATATGTTTCACACCTTCACTACGCAAAAACCCAAAAACAGAACGCTGTTTTTCCCTGGTGAAAGTCGCAAGTGGGGTGGCCGTCCTTATAGTACTGAGACGATATGTGTACATCTGCACTACGCTGCCTCCTACAGGCCGCTGTTTGCAGCACGCTTACCAGCTTACAGGAGAACGGTGCGAAATTTCGATTTGTTATTACAAATTTGAGCTTTTCATTTGAGTCACCCTCGTAATACACAGTTCTGCGCGTTGGGATCTCTGTACTTAACGTTTGTCTAGAGGCACCGTGTAACGAGATGCTTTCTGAACTTGAGGAAAATACTGCGGACTATGGGGTGCATATACAGGGTGGAGAAAAACTGTGTCACGAAATTTTAACGTTGAATAGCTGATGCCAGTAGGAACCAAAATTACTAATGTTGTGTAGGTCGATAATGCACAATTTCTGAACTACCGAAACTTGGCGCCTAGCGCTCCGTTGGCCGCGGGATTGCCTTCTCATTGTTCGTCGGTTGACGGACAGCGCTATGGTTAACGTAAAAGTTTTCTGGGTATGGTACCGCGTCATAATGTAAAAAAACTACTGCTGCTGGAGAAAAACCAACGTTTCGGCCACGGTTGCAGCGGCCTTCTTCTCGGTCTAATGGTGCGTTCTAGCTTTTCAGTGTCCTTTATATTTTGTTGTTACTCTTCACTGCGCGTGCCATTATGTCATAATTTTAAAAAAGGTAGTCAGTTTCATTGATCACTTAAGGAAGAAGGAGAGGGAACTTTATTTTAATAGGTTATTGCGGTAGAGGGAGAACGTGACCTCTGTTGTCTGTTGGCTCTTGTGTTATGTACCATGATTGGTGGTCACCGTCGGGTGAGAAGCTGGCTCCTGTTTACCAACTGCTGGACGTCGGCCGCGCGGCGGCTGTTACTCGCCGGTAGTGCTCGTGCCACATATTGGCAGTGCGGTCTGTTGGGCTCTGATTGCTGGCAGCCAAGATGGGGCAAGCTTGAGTCTATCTTCCCTTCAAAAATGGTTCAAATGGCTCTGAGCACTTTGGGACTCAACTTCTGAGATCATTAGTCCCCTAGAACTTAGAACTAGTGAAACCTAACTAACCTAAGGACATCACACACATCCATTCCCGAGGCAGGGTTCGAACCTGCGACCGTAGCAGTCTCGCGGTTCCAGGCTGCAGTGCCTAGAACCGCACGGCCACTTCGGCCAGCCTAGCCTCCCTGTTCATGGTATTAGAGTGTTTAAGTAAACAAAATGGTTCAAATGGCTGTGAGCACTATGCGAGTTAATGTCTGAGGTCATCAGTTGCCTAGAACTTAGAACTAATTAAACCTAACTAACCTAAGGACACCACATACATCCATGCCCGAGGAAGGATTCGAACCTGCAACGGGAGCGGTCGCTCGGCTCCAGGCTGTAGCTCCTAGAACCGCACGGCCATTCCGGCCGGCTTAAGTAAACAACTTCTACTTACAACAAGCGGGACTTCCCACGGGGTCCCCCATCAGTGGAATCTTAGCCAAGATTTTCTTGGACCATACAGAGAACACAATATTCAATAACATTGTAAAACAAGGAGGGTAAAAAGTAATCTACTGGTACCGATATGTGGATGACATAATCTGTCTTGTAGATGAAACACATAACAGGGTATAAGAGCTACACAGTAACATCAACACATTACACCCACAAATCCACTTCACAATGGAATTAGAAAACAACAAGAAACTAAATTTCTGGGATCTTACAATCACAAGAGAAAACCACCAACATGAATTCTCCGTCTACAGAAAACCCACATCCACAAGCACTGTTATCCACAGCTCATCCAACCACCGATCAGTGCATAAATATGCCAGTTTCACACACATGCTCCACAGGATAAACAGAACACCTCTCAAACCAGAAAACTACACACAAGAACTAAATATAATCAAATAAATTGCTGTTGAAAACGACTACAAAACAGACATCATAAACAAACTCAACAACAAGGTAAAACGGAAACATGCAGTACACACAGACAACACAGCAGACCACACAACTAAAGAGAAAAGAGAGAGATGGTACACACTAACATACAATAACAAAATATCACATAGAATAGGAAACATCTTGAAAAAGCAAGGGATCCCAATAACATTCAAAACAATACAGTTCAGAAAAGACTTAAGACCAGTCAGAAAAACCTCATAGAAATTCAGCAACGCTGGAATATATCAACTCACTGGCAACTCCTGTCAGGCCCACTACATAGGACAAACAACCAGAAATTTCCGAACGAGGTACACAGAGCATATGAGAGCTCTAAAATGTGGCAGCACATATTCAACTTTTGCAGAAAATCTAATGAACCAAAACCATAACCCCACAAATATCGAAAACTATCTACGCATTCTGAGACACAGCAACAGTCTATACCGAAGACTAACAACACAAGAATATAACTGCATACAAAAGGCCATAGTCGAAGGGGAAAATGTAATAAATGAAAACACAACACTCTGCAACAACATACTCTTTACCACTCTGAGAGAACTGACCAAGGACACAGAACAAAAAGCACACACACACAAAAGAACCACTTACCCATCACACAAAGAGACATAAATAATGAACAGAAGTCGTCGTAATTCGCGCTACAGTT
Source organism: Schistocerca piceifrons (assembly GCF_021461385.2). NCBI lineage: Eukaryota > Metazoa > Arthropoda > Insecta > Orthoptera > Acrididae > Schistocerca > Schistocerca piceifrons. The sequence continues at coordinate 140,726,646 of NC_060144.1, forward strand.
TTCATAGCCTTTCTCGCCACATGCGATACGCCTCTCGCGACACACGTGAACAGCTAGATGGTGGTGTAATATTCTGGATCAGAAACAAAGTGCAAAAGTTTTGTTTTTCTGTGTATAAAAGCAGCCACATACCATCCAACGAACGTTAATACACGAATAGCTAAGCAACAACTCAGTACACACCAAGTAACTGGTTTTCCACAACACTACCACAACCCCAAGTATATACTGCTGGCATACGAAGTTCACCTTTTAGTATTTGTTTACTAACAGCCGCTAACATGGTTGCAGATGACATGATGTTCGCTGAGTAAAAAGACGGCAAAAAAGAGCACAGAAAATATGTCGCAAACAGCGCCAATAATTGCTTAAAACATGCTGTAACATACAATAAATAAGGTAGTATGAAATTATCAATAGAAAACTATATTTCAAGAGACGAATTGTAAAAACGTAATAATGTTTTATTGTTTTTGTACAACCATGCCATTTTTTGCATGTTTTAGATCAAAAAGCCCCACTGATGATGGTGATATTTGTCGCCGAAACTAATTAGAGATAAAGAAATGAACGAATAACAAGGTGTTTTGCGTCATGGCGGACTCAGTTTCTGATATTACTGTTTTTCTATGCAAACACGGATCAAATGGAAGTGTTCCAAGATAATATTAGTGTTTCAGTGTTTCGATGGCCTCCCTGATTTTGCGTTTCGTCATAATTGGCTGCTTCGCTGAATTTTATTTCTTTTCCGCAGTCTTGCTGATGTTCTGCCACTGTGGATTTGTTGTGTTGCCCTAGACGAATATAGCGCTCGTTTTTCCGAATGCGCGTTTCTATTGGCCTACCAGTCTCGCCGACGAATGCCTCTCCACATCCGCATTTCACCTTGTAAACGCCTGCAGTTTGTAATGCATTGACGGCCGGAGTGGCCGAGCGGTTCTAGGCGCTACAGTCTGGAACCGCGCGACCGCTACGGTCGCAGGTTCGAATCCTGCCTCGGGCATGGATGTGTGTGATGTCCTTAGGTTATTTAGGTTTAAGTAATTCTAAGTTCTAGGGGACTGATGACCTCAGAAGTTAAGTCCCATAGTGCTCAGAGCCATTTTTTTTTTTTTTGTGTAATGCATCCACCTTGTCCTTAGTGCAGCCAGGCACGTCCTGGATATTACGACCACTACAGAACACAGGCTGCACCGCAACGCGCGAAGGTGTTTGCCTATTCGGTCAGTAACATTTTTCACATCAGGCAAGCGCACTGTTGGCTGCAGTTTGTCTATTTCTTGCTTATCTTTCTTATTTGTGTTCGACGACAAGCCTGTGTTTATCGACCTATGGCTGTAGCCATTGGATAGAAACGTTGTGCTTAGCCTTTTAAGGTCAGGTGTGATGTTTTGAGCATCACGTAGGCGCTGCGGACGGATTGCCAAAGAACGGATGAGAGAGATCTTCTGCGCTGGGTGGTGGTAGGATTGGACGTGCAGGTACCTACCTGTCTGTATGTGTGCCGTCACACTTGAGCGGATTCCCATGAAAGAAATTATGGAATCCGCGGAAACAGCACTCCCGCACACATCTGTGGCACAAGCTGAAAAAATTAGACAGGAAACCGTTCGAGTTCTACTACGAACCAAGCCACCGAAACACAACCTTAACCGAGAGGAAAGGGCAACTATCAAGGAACTGAAGAACACTGGTGAAATTGTGATATTAACAGCAGACAAATGGAATGCTACTGTGATCTTACACACCTTGCAGTAAGAAGACAAGATGAAAGAATGATTGAATGATCTCATCTACAAAGAACTAAGGTCGGACCCTACGGCGAAGATAATTCGAAAGACGCAGGCTGCGATTATGGATTCATACAGCCAAGGGTAATATTCCCAGAGTACCAGTCTCTCCTAGAATTTACGGTGTTCCAAAGATACATAAGCAAAGTTATCCTTTGAGGTCAGTAGTGACTGGGATCAATTCGCCTACTCACAATTTGGCGAAGTATCTTGCCTGCAAACTAAGACGTATAGTTGGCAAGACGAACTCTTATGTGAAGAATTCGACGCTCTTTATAGAAAGCCTAAAGCGATAAACAATTTTACCTACGGACATCATGGTCAGCTTTGACGTGAAATCACTATTTACGAACGTGCCAGAAGATGAAACTATCCGCATCCATTAGGAGCATGTCCCTCCAGACATATGCGACCTGGTTCCGTTGTGCCTGACCTCAACGTACTTCAAATGGCAAGGAAAATTCTACGAGCAGACAAACGGTGTAGCAATGGTGTCTCCACTATCTCCGCTGGCAGCCGACATATCCATGGAAGCCTTTGAAGCAACGGCCCTCGGTTCAGCTCCTTCACGCCACGTTGCTGGTGCACGTGGATGACACGTTCGCTGTATGGCCTCATGGTAAAACGGAGCTACCAAGTTTCACGAATATTTGAACAATATGTACGGGAAGATACAGTTCACGCTCGATGTAGAAAAGAATGGTGCAATCCCATTTCTAGATGCCGAAGTATACAGGAGAACGTAGGGCACACTGGGGCACAGAGTACATCGCAATCCGACACACACAGACACGTACCTGCAAGGCCAATCCTACCACCACCCAGCGCAGAACTCTCTCATCCGTTCTTTGGCAATCCGTACGCAGCGCCTACGTGATGCTCAAAACATCACACCTGAGCTTAAAAGGCTACGCACAACGTTTCTATCCAATGGCTACAGCCATAGGTCGATAAACACAGGCTTGTCGACGAACACAAATAAGAAAGATAAGCAAGAAATAGACAAACTGCAGCCAACAGTGCGCTTACCTTATGTGAAAAATGTTACTGACCGAATAGGCAAACATCTTCGCCGCGTTGCAGTGCAGCCTGTCTTCTGTAGTGGTCGTAGGCTGCACTAACGACAAGGTGGATGCATTACACACTGCAGGCGTTTACAGGGTGGAATGCGGATGTGGAGAGGCATACATCGGCGAGACTGGTAGGCCAATAGCAACGCGCATTCGGAAATACGAGCGCTATATTCGTCTAGGGCAACACAACAAATCCGCAGTGGCAGAACTTCAGCAAGACTGCGGAAAAGAAATAAAATTCAGCGATGCCTATTTGCTGGCCAAGCAGCCAATTATGACGAAACGCAAAATCAGAGAGACCATCGAAATACTGAAACACCCAAATAACAAGAACAGGGAGGACGGACTCAGGCTTGCCCTATCTTGGCTGCCAGCAATCAGAGCCCAACAGACCGCACTGCCAATACGTGGCGCGAGCACTACCGGCGAGTAACTGCCGCCGCGCGGCCGACGTCCAGCAGTTGGTAAACAACAGCAAACTTCTCATTCTATGGTGACCACCAATCATCATCATCATCTTGGACAGTTTCCAGCCACTGGCTGGGTCTGTCGGGAACACAAGCCTCTCCATCGTGTTCTGTCTTTCCACCATTCCCCCTCTTCCACCTTCGTCCAATTCTCTCCTCTTCTCGTCACACATTCCTTCACTCCCTTCACCCATCTATCTCTTGGTCTTCCTCTGGGCCTCTTCCCCTCCAGTTGCAGATCAAACATCCTCTTTGGAATTCTTCCCTCATCTATTCTCTTCATGTGTCCATACCACTGCAGTCTTGATTTTTCTATCCTGTCCTGTACTGGTTCCTCCTTTAGTCTTTCCCTCACATACACATTTCGCAATCTGTCTCGTCTTGTTACACTCAACCTGCTCCTCTGGAACTTCATTTCACTAGCCTGTATTCTACTTTTGTCGCTTTTGTGCATTACCCATGTCTCACTTCCGTATGCCAATATGGGGACAAAGTAGGTTCGGTATATAATTCCCTTGGATTTCTGTGGCACCTCCTTGCTCCAAATAAGCCCCCTAATGCATTTGTAGAACTGCCCTGCTTTTCTGCACCTTTCATTTATTTCCATTGCTGCTCTTGCACCTCCTTCTCGCAATTTCCCCATAACATCAGGTCATCGACAAAAAGCACCGCTTTCATTTTATGATCTCCAATTGCAATAGATAACAGAGGTGATGTTCACCTTCACCGCAATAGACTATTAAAGTTCTCCCTCCTCCTTCCTTAAGTGACCAATGGAACTAACTCCCTTTTCTAAAATTATGACGTAATGGCATGCGCAGTGAAGAGTAACGACAAAATATAAAGGACACTGCATAGCTAGAACGCACCATTAGACCCAAAGAAGGCCGCTGCAACCGAGGCCGAAACGTTGGTTTTCCTCCAGCAGCAGTAGTTTTTTACATTATGACGCGGTACCATACCCAGAAAACTTTTATGTCGACTAACTCAGGCCGCGGAACCCTACGCAATTATGTCAGCGCTATGGTTGTCGGTTCAACATACAAACGTCCCTCGCCCCGTCACTGCCCCAATGTGACAGGCACACGCGCCGAATAGGTCTTGATGTTTGTCTCCACCTCACGTCAGAGGTCCGGATGGCGGTTTGTCGGGGATGGCCAGCTCGTCCCACGCATCCCCCGATCGGACTACGGCTGTGGCAGCGCAGGATACTGGCCACATTGAGGCTGACCTCTCACCCATGGTAGAGTGGGAGGTCGTATCGAGGTGTGGCAGGGGGCGAAAGACATTCCGGAGGGCTGAACGGAAGGCCTCTCCAGCTTGTCTGACGAACCGGTTTGAGGCTCTTTCTCCGGCTGATACTGATCTTCGGCCGGACATAGCTGCTTGTCCTGTTCCAGAGGTTGCCCCTCAGTCCGCAAGATCCGGGCCGTCGCAGAGGGTGGGCTTACTGGTAGTTGGGAGCTCCAACGTCAGGCGCGTAATGGGGGCCCTTAGGAATATGGCAGCAAGAGAGGGGAAGAAAACCAATGTGTATTCCGTGTGCATACCGGGGGGAGTCATTCGTGATGTGGAAAGGGTCCTTCCGGATGCCATGAAGGGTACAGGGTGCACCCATCTGCAGGTGGTCGCTCATGTCGGCACCAATGATGTGTGTCGCTATGGATCGGAGGAAATCCTCTCTGGCTTTCGGTGGCTATCTGATTTGTTGAAGACTGCCAGTCTCGCTAGCGGGATGGAAGCAGAGCTCACCATCTGACTGCGGACCTTTGGTACAGAGCCGAGTGGAGGGTCTGAATCAGAGGCTGAGACGGTTCTGCGACCGTGTGGGCTGCGGATTCTTCTACTTGCGCCATAGGGTGGTGGGGTTTCGGGTTCCTCTGGATAGGTCAGGAGTCCGCTACACACAGTAGGCGACTACACGGGTAGCAGGGGCTGTGTGGCGTGGACGGGGCGGTTTCTTAGGTTAGATGGCCTCGGTCAAGTACAGAAAGGGCAACAGCCTCAAAGGGTGCGGGGCAAAGTCTGGACATGTGGTGACCAAGCAGCAATTGGTATTGTAATTGTTAAATCTCGAGGCTGAATTGGTAAAGTAACGGAACTTCAAATGCTGATAGAAAGCACCGAAGCTGAAATCGCTATAGGTACGGAAATCTGGCTGCCGACATTTTTACAAAGGGACAGACTGTGTTTAGAAAGGGTAGACTGCATGCAACCGGTGGTGGCGTGTTTGTCGCTGTTAGTAGTAGTTTACCCTGTAGTGGAATAGAAGTGGATAGTTCTTATGAATTATTATGTGTGGAAGTTACACTCAACAACCGAGCTAGGTTAATAATTGTCTCATTTTACCGACCTCCCGACTCAGCTGCATTAGTGGCAGAACAACTGAGAGAAAATCTGGTTCACATAAATTTTCTCGGCGTGTTATAGTCTTAGGTGGAGATTTCAATTTACCAGATATAGACTTTGACTCTCAGATGTTTAGGACGGGTGGTACAGACAGAGCATCGAGTGACATTATACTGAGTGTAGTATCCGAAAATTACCTCGAGCAATTAAACAGAGAACCGACTCGTGAAGATAACATTTTGCACCTACTGATAACAAACAGACCTGAACTTTTCGACTCTGTAAGCGCAGAACAGGGAATTAGTGATCATAGGGCCGTTGCAGCATCCCTGAATATGGAAGTAAATAGGAATATAAAAAAAGGGAGGAAGATTTATCTGTTTAGCAAGAGTAATAGAAGGCAGATTTCAGACTACCTAACAGATCAAAACGAAAATTTCTGTTCCGACACTGACAATGTTGAGTGTTTATGGAAAAAGTTCAAGGCATTCGTAAAATGCGTTTTAGACAGATACGTGCCGAGTAAAACTGTGAGGGACGGGAAAAACCCACCGTGGCTCAACAATAAAGTTAGGAAACTACTGCGAAAGCAAAGAGAGCTTCATTGCAAGTTTAAACGCAGCCAAAACCTCTCAGACAAACAGAAGCTAAACAATGTCAAAGTTATCGTAAGGAAGGCTATGCGTGAAGCGTTCAGTGAATTCGAAAGTAAAATTCTATGTACCGACTTGACAGAAAATCATAGGAAGTTCTGGTCTTACGTTAAATCAGTAAGTGGCTCGAAACAGCATATCCAGACACTTCGGGATGATGATGGCATTGAAACAGAGGATGACACGCGTAAAGCTGAAATACTAAACACATTTTTCCAAAGCTGTTTCACAGAGAAAGACTGCACTGCAGTTCCTTCTCTAAATCCTCGCTCAAACGAAAAATTGGCTGACATCGAAATAAGTGTCCAAGGAATAGAAAAGCAACTGGAATCACTCAACAGAGGAAAGTCCACTGGACCTGACGGGATACCAATTCGATTCTACACAGAGTACGCGAAAGAGCTTGCCCCTCTTCTAACAGCCGTGTACCGCAAGTCTCTAGAGGAAATGGAAGGTTCCAAATGATTGGAAAAGAGCACAGGTAGTTGCAGTTTTCAAGAGGGAACGTCAAGCAGAAGCGCAGAACTATAAACCTATATCTCTGACGTCGATCTGCTTTAAAATTTTAGAACATGTTTTTTGCTCACGTACCACGTCGTTCCTGGAAACCCTGAATCTACTCTGTAGGAATCAACATGGATTCCGGAAACAGCGATCGTGTGAGACCCAACTCGCTTTATTTGTTCATGAGACTTAGAAAATCGTAGATACAGACTCCCAGGTAGATGCTATTTTCCTTGACTTCAGGTAGGCATTCGATACAGTTCCGCACTGTTGCCTGATAAACAAAGTAAGAAAGAGCCTACGGAATATCAGACCAGCTGTGTTGCTGGATTGAAGAGTTTTTAGGAAACAGATCACAGCATGTGTTCTCAATAGAGAGACGTCTGCAAACGTTAAGGTAACCTATGGCGTGCCACCGGGGAGTGTAATGGGACCATTGCTTTTCACAATATATATAAATGACCTAGTAGATAGGGTCGGAAGTTCCATGTGGCTTTTCGCGGATGATGCTGTAGTATACAGAGAAGTTGCAGCATTAGAAAATTGCAGCAAAATGCAAGGAGATCTGCAGCGGATAGGCACTTGATGCAGGGAGTGGCAACTGACCCTTAACATAGACAAATGTAATGTATTGCGAATACATAGAAAGAAGGATCCTTTATTGTATGATTATATGATAGCGGAACAAACACTGGTAGCAGTTACTTCTGTAAAATATCTGTGAGTATGCATGCGGAACGATTTGAAGTGGAATGATCATATAAAATTAATTGTTGGTAAGGCGGGTTTCAGGTTGAGATTCATTGGGAGAGTCCTTAGAAAACGTAATCCATCAACAAAGGAGGTGGCTTACAAAACACTCGTTCGACCTGTACTTGAGTATTGCTCGTCAGTGTGGGATCCGTACCATGTCGGGTTGACGGAGGAGATAGAGAAGATCCAAAGAAGAGCTGCGCGTTTCGTCACAGGGTTATTTGGTAACCGTGATAGCGTTACGGAGATATTTAGCAAACTGAAGTGTCAGACTCTGCAAGAGAGGCGCTCTGCATTGCGGTGTAGCTTGCTGTCCAGGTTTCGAGAGGGTGCGTTTCTGGATGAGGTATCGAATATATCCCTTCCCCCTACTTATACCTCCCGAGGAGATCACGAATGTAAAATTAGAGAGATTCGAGCGCGCACGGAGGCTTTCCGGCAGTCGTTCTCCCCGCGAACCATACGCGACTGGAATAGGAAATGGAGGTAATGACAGTGGCACGTAAAGTGCCCTCCGCCACACACCGTTGGGTGGCTTGCATAGTATTAATGTAGATGTAGATGTAGATGTAGATTGACACGTAAGCTTCGCTTTGGAGCGCACATACTTCACATGCGATTTATTCGTACAGTAGGCATGGCGGCGCAGAATTCATTTGAAGAACAACGAGATATGGTTTTTGTTTATGAACTAGCCGACGGAAATCCGCGTGAAGACGGTTGTATGAGGAACGGTACCCAGGAAGACGACACCCACATCCGTAAAAGTTTATAGCAATTCACCAGCGACTTGACGAAACAAGCTCGATAGCGGGATATCGTGGTGATCCTGGAAGACTTCGGCTCTCGAGCGCTTCTAGGAAGCATCTACGACAAGTACTCGGGCGGTTGGACAACACATGGGGTCAATTGTCGATTAGTCTGGGAGGTTTTGAGGGATGACGGCCAGCATCCATTTAGTTTCCACCCTGTTCAAGACCTAAATCCTGTAGCGGACTACGAACAAAGGCTACAGTTTTGCCGGTGGTTTCTGCGAAGTGTTGCGTGAGATCCCAACTTCCCCGCCATTGTGTTGTTTACCGAACAGTGCACCTACCATCGGGAAGACCTTTACAACACTTGTAGTGTAACGACGTAAGTTTTGTATAAACGATTTTCTTTGGTCGTATGACCATGTGCAGACTTCGTCACCTACGTCAGTTACAACACACTTCAAAATTGTTTAAACTCTTTTTAAATTGTCTCTGAATGGTTCTTGAACGAAACTGTAAAACATCATTTGAGTCGTATGCGCAGAATTACGTCACTCAGTCCAATTGGTTTGCGCAAACTTTTTCAATTTAGATGTCGTTTGTTTCTTCTCAGAAATTATATTAATGCAAGTGAACTGATTTAATAAATATTAGAACCACATTGAATAAACTTTCAAGAATCAAACTCGCGATGAACTTTGTCAAAAATTAATAATCTTGTCAAATAAATTACGTAACATAATTCTTCATAAATAAATTCTCGGAACACGTATTTAAACTTTTGTAGCATCCACTAGTTTATTATCTTCCTATTCATAGACGTGAACCTGAATCTTGACAAGATTGAACTGAACATTTACAACATGCTTAAATTTTCTATGACGTCATTGTTGCACAAACATTAAAAATTCTTATTTTTTTTCAATTTTTAGAAGCACGACGCAACAACTCGGTTTCAGGATCTTCTGTTGCTCTTTGGCTGTCGACCCGCGACGTATAGTGGCCAGCAATTTTCTCTCTGGTCCCGGCAGCGAAGATGCTGTCTCCGTTCGTTGCGCCGTCCTCTCCGTACATGAAACATAAAATTTAAATACAAAACTTCAGTCAATTCACAACCATTACAAATATTCTAAAAAATACATCAACAAAAAACTAAATTAAACTTATATTATCTTGCAAACTGGGCTGACACTGGTGGATGGGTGACGCTTCAATTTCGCGTCCCACTACACACTCGAAACGTTTATTCCTGAGCTAGGGGAAATCCTTACGTCACGTACGTCCTCGGACTCCAGAAACGATTTTCGCTTAACATTTGTTCAGGAATTGTGGGTGACCATATTACTGGGCCGATCCGTCTACCTCCTCGACGTACCGGGGCAGATTACCTTCGCTTTCCCAAGATACTCTACCTGGCCTGCTGGAAGACGTTCCTCTCGAATACGGTTACGCATGTGGTTGAAGCATGATGGGGCGCACGCACGTAACAGTAGTGCTGTGCGCGGATATTTAAATGACCTCTTCGACGGTCGGTTAACTGGCAGAGGTGCTCGTAAGACATGGCCCGGCGATCACCAGATCTCACACCACCAGACTTTTTCCTGTGGGGATTCTTCAAGGTTCTAGTTCACCCACCTGGACGCGAACCACCTAGAAAGGAATAGGAATTAATGGACCGCATTCAACATGCCGCAGATCACATCAGGGCAATGCCAGAAATCTTTGAAAGAGTTCGGCAAAACACCGTTCGACTTTACCAAGCTTGTATTTCCGTCAGAGGGTCGCCAGTTCGAGCACCTGCTTGAAGTAAACAATGTCCTAGCTACAAAAATGGCTCTTTCCAGGGTCAACACAGTTTGTAAAACTTTCTGTGGGCGAACTACAGCCGCTGACGGGTTTGTTCCTGAAACTTCGTATCATGAAACTACAGTGGATGTGTCGGAACCCCGGCGGATTTGCCCCCAGGCCCCCAGAGTGGAAGGCTGGAGCGCTCCCACCGAGCGTGTCTTGGATACATCACGATCTCCGGCAGGCAAAGTATTCACGGTCATGTGTCGTCCAGAGCTCCCGGCAACAGGGTAATCCCACGGCCAATCGGAGGCCGTAGCGCCAAATTTCTATAGTTAAAATATAGTGCGTTGTCGACCTACACAACATTATTAATTTTGGTTCCTATTAGCATCAGCGGTACAGGGTTAAAATTTCGTGGCACAATTTTTCTCCACCCTGTATAGAAGGTGGTGAGCGATTAGATCAGGCAGCGTGAGTTTACAGTGTGTCTGCTTCTCGGAAATCCTATCAAATCATGATCTTCTCTGTTCCAAGAATGTCTGCAGCAACCAATTCGGTTTTCTTGTACATTTCAGGCATTGTTTCGAAACATCAGCAAGAACCTTACAAATTCTACTGGTTTGTACATAATTTGTAGGTAGTGGGATTATGCTCAAGAGACTTCTGAGGAAGTAGAAAACATTGGTGGGTGCTATGTCAAAGACATCTTCAAATGCCATTTTCAAAACTTGGGTGTGTTATTTCATGTTTGTCGCTGTCAGGAGAGTAAATGTGTTTTGCTACTGAATCGTTGTAGTTTTTCTGTATCTAGTGATAAACTCGTCCTAAAACGAAAAATTTAATTCTGGAAATTCTAGGTTCACATGAAAACATGGATCTAGTTAGAACTGTGGGACACATGAGTACCATTTCACCTATTTTAAAAATTGGTTGGTTTAAAATTTTTTTGGTAGTGAAAATGTGTTATCACAAAGGAAGACTATCTTTTAGTTTTATCTTTCAAAAATACGCCAAATAAATTTTAACCTGGGAAGGATTAATCTGGTGGTAGCTTAGGACGTGCCAGCTCCACGTCTATAACCCTTTGATCCGATATATCCTTGTCTACGCAAATATCGCCTCGATATCTGTCGCCCCCCTCCTCCTCCCTTCATTCTACCAATTCCTGCAAATGTTCGAACGCCTTGTTTCCTCAATCGGCTTACCGACTCTCTCAAGAATCCTTTAGCAGTTCGTTTCTTTTCTCCATCTCCTCGCCCACAATGAACACTTCCGTATATTTTATAGTACCGTAAACTCGGCTCTAAGAATCCCATTGCCACCTCCCTCCCCCTCCACCCATCATAAATCGTGCTGTGCTGCAGCGCACATATCAATACTTCCCATCCAAACTACAATCACACACTCTCCATATCCTCACACAGCTTAATTGTAACAGATTACCACTCCTTGACAACGAGATTCGACCTGACATCTCTCCCTCGTATCAGATTCAGCCCATTCTTCCCTATCTATTTCTGATTTCAAGCCCCCGCTCCCTCAGCATCCGTATCTTTTATTTCCTCGAGCATGGCCGCGTGTCATCCTAATTATCCGTTTCCCAAATACCATGCTTTCCTGCCTACAATCCTCCAACGTCCTACGTCTTCCTATAAAACAACGTACCTGAACCAAGTTGCTCGACAAACCAATTAGGCCGAGCGCCCAATGCACCTTTCTCCTCCCCATTACTCTTCCCACAATCCGAGACTTCTCATCAAGTGGTTGTGAAGTGTGATTCAGTTAGTGTTTGTTTTAGTATTTTTAAATGTCATATTACGTTTCGCTGTGAGTAATTTTAAATATGTACAATGAAAAGCTGTCCTTCATGTAATTTAACACATCTGCGTGCAGTTAATCCCTTTAAAAATTGTATGTCATCGTTATACCTATTAAGCTGTATTGTTTGAAGAACGGAGTAGTGCTCCATTGTTAATCCACGTTCACGTTTGGGTCGAGGGAATGAAATAGTAAAGAAAAAACCGTAAAGCACGTAGCGGTCAACTCAGTGAGTGTTTATTCTGTACATGTCTATCAAATCATCGAATCCTCCCTTTGACAAATATGAAAAAAAACAGGAACAAGCACAACTTCATTTTTTCTGGAACCGCACTGTGCTAGAAAGCAATTAAAAATAGTTCATGTACTCTTGTAGCGACCAACAAAATCAGTAACTTTTTTTATGGTTGCAAGTCAAATTCCGGAAATGTAAACCTCGTCACCAATATTCCCAGTCAATCTCGGTAGTGACGAAAATACATATACAGTTTGTTTAAAAGTCTTTGCATGAAATATCTAGGAGTGGCCGATCACTCCATTGGTAACAACTTGTGTTAGAGAGAAAATGTTCACTGACGATTCCCAGTGACGCTATGAGTTCTTCTTTAGGATTACGTGCCTCAGATCGTAAAAGCGAAACCCTTATACGATTACTTTGTTGTTCGTCTGTCTGTCTGTGCGTCCGACTGTTAAGGTCCTTTTTTCTCAGACACGGTTACAGCTATCAAGTTGACTTTTATGTCGCGTATTGAACGCTACACTCCCAAGGTGATGTAAAAAAGTTAAGCTTCTACGTGAGTGAAATAAAAAGATACGGCAGTTTTTTAATACTTGCAAACTCACTCATCAAAACTTACAGGGCACCTCCCGTTGACCGACAGTCACGAAATTTGGCAAGAAGCAACGTTTCACAGTAAAAGTAAGATAAAAAAATCCGAAAATTGTTAATTTGTAATTATGTCGCATTTTTTGCCATTAGAAATTCACATTGACCTCATGATCTGAGAAAAATCTCAGAAACTGTTCTACGGACTTTGACCTGGTTTCCAGCACGTGTATAACTGAAAACATTTCGTGCTAATTGGCTGAGCTGTGATGAAGTGAAATCCTCGCCCGACTTCCGCACCACGCCGGCTCACTCTCCTTATAAATATTCCTTGGGACTTCATGCATACGAACCGTACAGAATGTGTAATGTTTCAAAGCACTCACAACTGGTGTACGGTTATACTTCTTTGTTTGGGATGAGGTTTTAATATCTCATAAGATATCCAGATAAGTGTTCCACAGAACAGTCAGACATTTACGTAACAACAATAACCCCCTGGAAGGCTGTACCGCTTTCTCCTCTGAATACTTCAGTCAAATCTTACAAATAATCGTATAAGGAACGAAAGCAGACGAAGTCAAAACATCTGCAACTGCCAGTTAGGAAAGAATGTAAATATAGGTCAAAAATTAATAAATTAATGGAAAATTTACAATAGCGAATGCGAAATCACACAACAAATTTGAACTTAAAACTCAAAATTATTACATTTTAGGAAGCCCCGGGGCAGATATCTTGCCCGTATCGGTATCGGCAGCAGGAAGAATGTCGCAATTCTTGGAAAGGGTGAACAATGTATATGCCTAATAAAGTTTACACAGAGTCTTCAGAACGCGAGTCCTACTGATACTTGTCCCGGTTTTGCTCATTATGCCATTACCAGTGGGAGGGTGTAGGCATTCATCCGCGTGCGTATGAGTGTTGCCTATCATACGGTCATGTGTATGAAACGGGTAGGTACAAAAAAATTAACAAAAATCAATGGTCCTCATTGACTTCTAACATATTCATCTGTGGTTAGACACACTCATTCTTAATTTTTTCCATTCAATCTCTCAGTTTACTGGGGTAGGTAGAGTGCAGTGCTCTGCAGAACTCTGCTGGTTCGGTGAAATCTCGTCTCGCACGGCAGATGGCTTCTAGAGGACGTCTACCATCGACGGGAAGTGTCAGCAAACATTTTGCCTCCAACAAAAGTGGGTCTCCATGACATGGTCTATGACCATCAGACGTTTAACGCAAACACACCTTGTACATACTGGTTGTTTCGCAATTAACAGAGACATCTGACACGCTTGTAGATATAAGATTTTTTTCTGTCATCTGCCTACTGACTGGTTTGATGCAACCTGACACGAATTCCTCTCCTGTGTCAACTCCTTCATCTCAGAGTTGCAGTTGCAAATCACATCCTAAATTTTTTGTTAGATGTATTCCAGTCTCTGTCTTCCCCAAGTTTTTACTCTCCATGTGTCCCCAACTACTATGGAAGTCATTCCCAGATGTCTTTTCATGTCCTGTCATCATGTTTCTCATTCTCGTACTCGTTTCTACTTTATCTCTGGTCGCTGGTTCAGTAAACAAACTCTTCATTTCTTATCAGTCCACCAAATTTTAAACATCCTTTTGTAGCACTATATCTGAAAAGCTTCAATTCTCTGCTTTTCCGGATTTTCCACAGTTTATAATTCACGTCCATTCTATGCTTTGCACACCAAAGTATATTCTCGAAAATTTCTTCCTTCCACCTATAGCCAATGTTTGATACTAGCCGATTTCTTTGGCCAAGAAAGCCCTCTTTCCTTATGATAAACTACTTTTTTTATCATCCCTGCTTCGACCATTATGTGGTATTATGATTCCAAGAGAGTAGCATTCCTTCACTTCGTCTACGTTGTGGTCACCAATTTTGGTGTTACATTTATCGTTGGTTCTACTTCTGCCACTCGTCATTACTGTCGTCTTCCTTCGGTTAACTCCGTAGTGTATGCTCATTAGACTGTTTTTTTTTTCGTTCAACAGGCGCTGCAATTATTCCTCACTGTCGCTGACGATAACACTGTCATCAGCGAAATTTATCTTTGACACGCAATAACCCTGATATTTATTTCATTCGTGAACCTTTTTCTTATTTCCTTCATTGCTTCTTCGATGTATAGATTGAATGGAATTGACAAAGGTGAAATCCCTTTCTTACACCTTGTTTAATCCGAGCGCTTCTTTCTTGTTCTTCCATTCTTCTTTTTCCCTGTTTGCTCTTATACATATCTTGTATCAACCATCTTTTCCTGTAGTACACACTTATGTTTTCTAAGAATTTTGAACTTCTTGCACCAGTTTAGTCTCATGATGGCTTTTTGTCGGACAAAAAATCCTACTAACGTGACTTGACTTTTCTTTAAGTCATGCTCGTTATCAGGCGCCACGCTAGGAAAGTCTCTCTTTCACATTGGCCTTCCTTAAAGCCAAAAAGATTGTCAGCTAACAACGCCTTAATATTCTGTTTCATTCTCCTGTATACTGTTCTTCTCAGCAACTTGAATGACTGAACTTTAAGCTGATTGTGCGAGAGTTCTCGCACCTCTCTGCCCCTGCTCTCTTCTGGACTGTTTGGATGATATTTTTGGGAAGTCTGATGAGATGTCACCAAGCTCACAAGTTCTAGCAACCAACTTGATTTCTGAAGGAATGTAACCTACGTTTCTCCCCTTATGAAGTCCTCGAAAGCTCTTTTGAACTCTGACTGTAGTACTAGATCCTGAAGCGTTGTACATCGATTTCCATTTCGTCTCCAACCATATCATCAGACTTCCTTCCCTCCGAAGAGGCGTTTTCTGTAAATAAATCCCCTCTCCTCTGATTTTAAGAATGGAATTCCAAAAAAAAAAAAAAAAAAATGGTTCGAATGGCTCTGAGCACTATGGGACTTAACATCTATGCTCATCAGTCCCCGAGAACTTAGAACTTCTTAAACCTAACTAACCTAAGGACATCACACAACGCCCAGTCATCACGAGGCAGAGAAAATCCCTGACCCCACCGGGAATCGAACCCGGGAACCCGGGCGCGGGAAGCGAGAACGCTACCGCACGACCACGAGCTGCAGACAGTGGAATTCCAGACGCCTTTGTTTACAATTTCGTCAAAGTTTGCTTTGTCTATTCTGAATGTTGAATCAGTCCTCTTGACGACTATTTCTTTCTTGATTTATTTGATTTCCCCAAAGCCGTTTGACCTTGGCGTCTCTGGGCGTCCTATTTATTTCATTCTTAAGCGACTTAAATTGCTGTAACTCTGTTGCTGTATCTCTGTCTTTTGATGGACGTTTCTGTACTTTTCCTTTCGCGATCGACCGAAGTATATATTTTATTACACAAGGTTTATTACTTTCCTTGTACCTACATCTGTTTGTCCAACTACCGTGATTCCTCTGTTTAGTGTTGTCCGTTCCTTTTAAACCGAATGCGTTTCGTTGTATTCACCATCTCAGTACCTACAGTCTCAGAGAATTTCAGATATTCCTCATCTACTTTCAGTACTTCAGTATATTTCTTTTACCTACACGGATTTTTTGGGATGATTTTCTTAAACTGAAGTCTTTTCTTGATCATCACTAACTAAAGTGCTTTCTGAGTCTGTATCCGATCGTGGGTACGATATTGAATCGGAGGCAAAATAGAAGGAACAATACAAGCAGAAATGTTCCTCAAACAAAGGACCACAAACTAGCCGTTCGTGAGATAATTTCGAACAAGTCCCCACGACCTGCTACTGACGTCAGTATCAAATACTGTAGTGGTTTTACCAAATGATACTAACGGAACCTCCCCATCGCACCCCGCTCAGATTTAGTTATAAGTTGGCACAGTGGATAGGCCTTGAAAAACTGAACACGGATCAATCGAGAAAACAGGAAGAAGTTGTGTGGAACTAAGAAAAAAATAAGCAAAATATACAAACTGAGTAGTCCACGCGCAATATATGCAACATCTAAGATATTGTAAGCTCAGGAACGCTGTGGTCCCGTGGTTAGCGTCAGCAATTGCGGAGCGAGAGGTCCTTTGTTCAAGTCATCCCTCGAGTGAAAAGTTTAATTTTTATTTTCAGACAATTATTATCTGTCCGTCCGTCCGTCCGTCCGTCCGATGCGAGGTAACTGCGCTGTAGTATGGGGACGCTACACCTAAACAAACATCGAAACACACGAAGTCAGTCGACTACAGCGCACGGAAGAGAGAGGAATCGGTTGACCTATGACTTTGCGATCAAATGTTTTCGGTTCCCATTGGAGAGGCACGTCCTTTCGTCTACTAATCGCATGGTTTTGCGGTGCGGTCGCAAAACACAGACACTAAACTTGTTACGGTGAACAGAGACGTCAATGAACGAACGGACAGATCATATTTTTGCGAAAATAAGGAAAGTAAACTTTTCACTCGAGGGAAGACTTGAACCAAGGACTTCTCGTTCCGCAGCTGCTTACGATAACCACGGGACCACGGCACTCCGGAGCTCACACTCTCCTTGATGTTGCCTATCTTGCGCATGGACTACTCAGTTTGTATATTTTGCTTACTTTTTTCATAGTTCCACACAACATCTCCCTGTTTTCTCGATTGATCTGTGATCAGTTTTTCAAGGCCTATCCACCGTACCTACTTATAACTAAATCTGAGGGGGGTGCGATGGGGAGGTTCCCTTGTAAGTCGTTGCGTCTGCCTGTGTGGCGGGGTTGGATGAAACTGTGGTTTTTCGATAATCGTAATTGGTTTTGACCTTTCTTGGGAATGAGAAGCTACCCTCCCACACCCTCACGGGAACCTTCTTCTTAGTTTACTTTTTGCCAGAGAAGTTTCACCGTAATTTATTGAACCATCTTAAACAGCGGTACGAGATAGCTTTGTTTCACATGAATACTTGCGATCCTATTGGTGAAGCCGTTTTTTTCCCTCTTAAATCACTAACAATCTTTTCAGCACAGCACCGAGCTTAAAAACTGTAAGTAACTGGAAACTCCTGCGGTTTCTAGAATCCCATACCAATATAACGAATGTGGTAAACACAGGAATGGACGGGGAAATGCCAGTTGGCTACACAATAACTTCCAGCTGCATCAACAAAACTTTCAAGTTGACAGTGAAGCAGAGAGTAGTCGAAGAATGAACCACCACACCGTTCAGGACACATAGTTAGGATTACTGACGGATCGAAAACTTGAGAAGGCACAAGGTCTGTGTGTATGGGGTACAGTCTAGATTAGAGAACGCAGTCTCTGCAGGACACGGTATTTCAACCGGAAGTGTTTGCTATCATTGTAGGCGCAGAGGAGAATCTACGTTGAAGACCTCAAGGATCAGACAGCCCCTTGAAAAAGATCAAAGATTATTGCAGAGTGCCATGAAGCCCTTATGAAGCTGGGCAAAAGCAAGAACGTGAACCTTCTGTGGGTTCCTGGTCACTCAAGAAATAGAGGCAGTGAATAAGCTGATAGGCTGTCCAGGACAGAAACGTCGAGTCTATTTGCTGGACTGCAACTTGTCTAACCGACACTAAGGCGACAATAAAATCAAAACAACGTAACTGTATCTGTAAAAAGAAAACATAACATAAGATCAAGATCAGAAAACGAAGATATGGTAAGCTAATATGACGGAGTAACGTTTTAAGAGAACTTCCGCAGTCCTGAGCTTCAAAAGCATACATTAAATTCGTAGCAGGACTAATAACTGTCCATGGTAACTTTAAGAAACATGTGCACACAATAGATATAGAAGAAAAAACCGAATGAAACCCCAGAAACAAACTCGCACGTGTTGACTATTCGCGATGAAACCACAATCCACTTAATCTTCCAGTGTGAATCGTTGGAGGCCAAATGACACAGAATATTGGGGTTTATTAATTTCTGAAGAAATTTCATTTAACAAAGATTTTGTAAAATGTGTTCTATCGCTCTTTAAAAATACTTTCTGACTTCTCTAGAACTACAGAGAGTGAAACCAGCGGGCCGGAGTGGCCGTGCGGTTCTAGGCTCAACAGTCTGCAGCCGAGAGACCGCTCCAGTCGCGGGTTCGAATCCTGCATCGGGCATGGATGTGTGTGATGTCCTTAGGTTAGTTAGGTTTAATTAGTTCTAAGTTCTAGGCGACTGATGACCTCAGAAGTTAAGTCGCATAGTGCTCACAGCCATTTGAGTGAAACCACACAATTAACTCATAATCGGTAAAGTCAATGGCCGGCTAAGACCGCTTTCGTTTTGTCTCACTGCGCAAGTCATATCAAATCTAGTATTAAAAGCAAATGATGACTCACAGGCTAATTACTCGTACAATGAAAATGTTTAGGAAAAGTTGCCTGACGATGTCAAAACTGGGGTAAGCAAGTCAATTGCTTTTGACGGCAGTGGCTCTATAATACATGTTCTTCATTCTAACGAGAAATGTAGCGATATGATTCACTTGCTCAGTAACATCATAAAGAGCGTCAGAGGCAGCCCAAAGGTACTAAGTTGATGTACGTTTACACGGCCGCATGGCTCAATTTGATATTGCATTGCAAGGGCCAGTTTGTTATTTCCGAGTTGTCTTAAATTACCGTAGTGTATTAGCAGGTCTGCACGCTGCATCACTAAGATATGAAAGTCTGCGGCCGCCTCGTTAACACGTTTCATGGGCGGTGAATCATCACTGTGTTCTGACAGCTTGAGCGCCACGCTCTTTTGCCACAACGTCATTTTATTTTGTTCCATAAGTTAGATAAAAGACAACGTAAGAGATATAGGTATTATGAAAGAAAGGCGCGATCAGCGAATGCACTGCTCTCCCATTTGATGTAGGTCAACATGTGAAAAACTCTGATAACAATATCATCTATCGGTGATGGTAAGGGTAAAAGAAGAGAAATAAAGTACGCGGCTAACAAGGGGAAAGACTTAGCGTATCACAGACTTTTCTTATTATTTCTCGAAACATAAATTATTCAAATGAATTTTCTATAGGAAATTTTCCTGTTTTTATCCATCCCCATTACATGTGGCTAATAACATGCTGTGGAACTTACAGCAGTAATAGCTGGCTCCAGAGGGTCCATACATAACGTGGTAACAATGAGACACTTCAGGTCATTTGGTGGTCTCTCATAAGAGAAAGGCCGTTCGCTTAGGTGCTCCATTAATAACCTTTACGTCGTCTGCAGTGGTGTGGAGAAACTGCTTGCAACATTAGTATATGAAGCCGCTATCTGTCCTCGTAATTATTTTTGATGCTCATTACCCTCCTGATGCTCGTTATACGCAATGAAAACTTTTAACGACACTCATGTGAGCTCCTTCCCGGTCTGTGTGTTCCTTTTCCCTCACATAGGTGTCCCAGAACAGAGCCAGCGGTGAGAAGTTTTTGGAATTGTAAACTTCACTGAATGAGCCGGACATCACTTACTACCTTCCTCTCATACTTAATATTTACCATTGACTTCTGGAGAGCTATATGTTAAACAGAAGCTACCATTCAATGTGTTCTTCCTTTCTCGCTAGAGTGAAAAATTATGTCGCTTCAACATTGGTCTATGCAGTTGGTGTCAATATTTAATTCGTTACAGGTATTACCGCCCCACTAATCTTTTCACTGTCACTCATTTGCATACGTAAATTTCACAGTGGCTCACGTCAAATTTAGATGTTTGTCAGCTACTTTTACTAATCATGAGAAGACAACACCAACTTATATCCTTGTTGAAAGTGCCGCTTGCTAAATGTGAATGTTATGGTGAAATTTAATTGTAAGAAAATCAGGTAATGGTCCTACGTGTGTACGTACAACAGAGACCAAAGATACCACAAAATAACCTCAATAGATCTAAGCAGGTGACTTCACCAATAGTTTCCGCCATCACGTAACATTTTTTTTTCGTCAACTTATATTAAAAAAATGGCCTTGTGAAAGGCATGTTTGGAAAAAATCCTGTTGGTATGCAGTCGCGTTATAGCGATATAGTTTCAGCTACCGTGGAATTGCGCTGGGACTTGTTGATCCACAAACATTCTCTAGTCACCTCTATCCACAGGAGCAACGAATATCTGTTAAAAGAGAGAAGTAAAGGGATTTCTTACTACGAGGCACAGTCTTTCACCAGAGCCTGTCAATCAGAGTGCCACGAGTGCATCTTCAGCTGGTTCCACCACGCTGTTTGAAATACAATGGCAACCTCGTCTCGTACTTCGACATGATCAGGGCACTATAGCAGCAGCATTTAAATTCTTATCCCATGTATTTGATGAATAAACATTTTACCAGCAACCTTCCGCATAGTGGTGAGATTGCACCAGGCAGTGGGCACTCCAGTGGCATTCATATGATCCAGAACTTTGATAATATTGAAGTTAAATAAAAACGTATTCTTTGTGCGTTAGCTTTTGATGTGGAGTGGTGATACATAATGCTGGGTCTCTATTCCGTCTTAAAATGCTTCAGAACGCTTGATGTTTGGAATCTATCACTGTGTTAATCATCTGTAAATTCAAGTGACTTACAGACAGCTTCTCTTACTCACGAATATATTTCTATACGACTTGAGTTACTTTTTTGTAATTCTGTGACATGGTGTTCGGAAGGGATCTTAAATGACCTGATTCGATGTCTATTCATAGCCATAACCGTTAATTTCCTTGAGTATTATAATGAGTTCCTCCCACATTTAGACTTTACGAATTCATTGTATTATCCTTTTTCTTCGATTTACCGTTTTTAATATCTGCACTTTAGCCTCCGATTTTGAACACTCACAATTAGATTGACGGGAAACGTGCTCCATTCACTTACGTTACATTTTGTTCAGGGGTTACATTGCACATTAGTGCCATTCCGGAATTAATTTTGGTATGGAATTTCAGCAGCCCACGTAAGGTGCCACTGATGGAGGTCTTCGGGATATGCGGCTGCGGTTTGGACGTTATTGTAAAGTATTCCTTCCATCACATTAGCTCTCTGTTTTGATAACTTGAATACAACGTCTTAATGTCCCACAGTAATATTTACTAGTTCGTTATGAAGCGGTTTCCGGCTTCTTAGGCCATCATCAGAAGACGAAAACCGGTTCATAACGAACTAATACATATTACTGTGGAACATTAACCGTTGTATTCAAATTATTAATATGTCTACGTTCCTCCAAGAACCGACGGAGTATTCCATAAATAGTGTCTCTGTTTTGAGGTTATCAAGTAGCGTAGGCTACAGAAGACGACAGAACATCCTCACACGAAATGGACCTGTAAGGTATTATTTATTACACTCCGGGGCTACTACCGCTGAGCTTTCCGTAATCTTTGCCATCTCCTGATTTAATTTCGATACCGTTATCAAAGGGTTATATTCACTGTTTGGGAGTGCATTTAATGGCATACAGCGTGTTGATTTCATAGTTTTGTAAGAACATTCAGATACAATTGTGAAAGGAGCAGCAGCTTACATTGAAGAAAACGAGATGCACGAAGATTTGCAGAAGTTATACATATATATCATTACTCTGCAATTAATAGTTAATTGACTGCCAGAAGGTTCACTGAATAAGTTTCAAGCTATTTCTTTACCGTTGCACTCTCGAACAGGGCATGGGAAAAGCGAACACTTGGGAACTTCCGTGAGGGCTTTCATTTTTCTTATTTTATTATGATGATCACTTCTCACTACGTAGGTTGGTGCCATCAAAATATTTTCACATTCGGAGGAGAACGATGATTTTATGAGAAGATCGTATGGCAACGAAACGGCTTTGTTTTAATGACTGCCATCCCAAATCGGTATCATATCTGTGGCTCTCTCTTCCCTGTTCCGAGATAATTCAAAACGGGCTGCCCTCCTGTGAACTTTATCGATGTCCTCCGTCAATCCTATTTGATGCTGACCCTACAATGCGCACCATAGCTCCAGAAGAAGACGGACACAATGGCTACACTAGCAGTCTCTTTAGTATACATGTTGCATTTCCTAAGTGTTCTGCCAACACATTGCAATTTGATGCACTTTCCTCACAACATTATCTGCGTGATCATTCTCGTGATTAATGTTGGCGGTGGTTGTCCACACCGTTCCAATGATTCTCCAAATTGATGGAGCTTCATCAATGACCATTGTCGATTAGGAAACATCTTTCCCTGGGGTCCTTCTACTTCAGCTATTCTCCAAACAAATCAAGCGATGTAGCAACGACACCATCGAGATGAAAGATCAGTTCAATGCAAAAAACCATTACCAGGCAACGTCATTCACAGCATGGCTCCTCACGGTTGATGCTACATTCTGGGATTAGATCTCCTAAACACCCCAGGCTGGTTCTACCAACAGAATCCAGCCATTCGTGGAGAGCCCATACCTGCAGGATCTTTAGCTAAATATGAATAAGTATTTTCCCCTTCCCTTTATGGATGTCACAGGATTTGAGATGCATGTCAAGTTCCTTCCCTAGAATGCGTCCTGAGTTCCTAAAGTGGCAGGATGAAGTCCCCAACAGTCGGTGAGCCAGTCCCATAGTAACCGTGAAAAAAAACGAGAGGTACCCTCAGGATTTGTAGAGACTTTAAAACCAATGCCCAGTCTGTCATTGATGCCTACCGAATGTCTAAAGTAGGAGACATCATGGTGCGCCTCGCCAGTGACAAGCTCTATACAAAAATTGATGAATATCTCAAATTCTCTCTAGATGAGGTACAAAAAAGAATTTGTCCATCAACGTGCCATTTACACTTTACTGGTATAATCGCCTGGCACATCAATTACATTTCAGTGCTACTTGGAACATCTCATGCGAGAGGTGTTGGGGACGGCCAACTAATTATACGATGTTCTGGTTATGGGCAATTATGCTCAATATTTAGCCGCCATCCTAGGTTCCTTATTTGACGTATTCCAGTGGCCCATCTCAAGTGTGACAAAGACAAATATTCCTTTTTTGTACCAGATGTAGAATATTTGGGACATCAGTTCAGCACATCGAAGATAAGGTCAACACAGTATTACATCCAGGCTGTTCAGAAACCTCTGGCCCGCAACGACACCCAAAAGGTAAAATTTGTGCTTGGACAACTCAGCTACTATTTAAATTCATTCGTCGAGTGGCAGAAATCTCCGGACTACTCCATCATCTACTCCAGAAAAATGTTACAGGACTTGGACTCCTAGCTGCGACAAGGATTCTGGAATCTCAAATAAGCTCGTCTTTGCCTAGCATGTGTCACAATCTATGAGCCTCCTAAGCCCTCAGTTGTGACAGCACATACGTTAGACTATGGTTTATTGGTTGTCCTTTCCCATGAGGTTGAAGGATGGAAATGCCATATTGGGTTTTTCTGCAAGATATTAACTCGCACAACATAATTACAATCAAATAGAGGAGGAGGCTCTTAATAACTTTAATGATTACGTATGCAGCAAACATTTTACTCTATTAAATGGGCATAAACGTCGTTTTCCACTTTTCAATGCCAGTTCTCACATTCAAAAAAGAACAGCTTGATGTCTCCAGCGATGGGGGTTGTTCATGTCGGGGTACAACTATGACATACAGTGTAGGTTCATGGCGCAACATTCCAATGCTGACATCCTCTGAAAACAGGCCATTGGACAAAACCTGCAGCTCGATTCGCTGTCAGATATGCGCTTCCACACTTACCAAAGCAGGACAAGGAAGAGCTCCTTCGATTCTGCAGTCATTATCTGCCGAGCTTTAAATGACCCTGGCATTCGAAGTGCAATTCCTTTAGTAGACCATGATTGGCCAGGTAAAGTTATAATCTTAGTGGAAAGCCAGCTAGTATCACCGAAACGAACTATTAACTTCAGTGGTGTTCTATCGGTTCAGGGTAACAACGGTCGCATCTGAGAGGTGATTCCACAAACCCTTAGGCAACGCTTCATGAAGGTCCTCCCTGAGGATCATAGGGGAAAACTCCTGACCAAATAATTCGTTCACCAATATATATACTTGAGATGTATGAACAACGACATTACTGAAATTGCGCCGGCCGCTGTGGCCGAGCGGTTCTAGGCGCTTCAGTCTGGAACCACGCGACTGCTACGGTCGCAGGTTCGAATCCTGCCTCGGGCATGGATGTGTGTGATGTCCTTAGGTTAGTTAGGTTTAAGTAGTTCTACGTTCTAGGGGACTGATGACAGACGTTAAGTCCCATAGCGCTCAGAGCCATTTGAACCATTACTAAAATAGTTGCAACTTGCACTGCTTCTCACAGTAGACAGGCAGTTCCATTTTGGCGATAGTTTCGCCGGTGAGACATATAATCACCGTGGTCTCACCTCCACTTAGACTTTGCGGATCCTTTTTGGCGTCGTTCATAGACATTGATGCGGGAACTGGTTTTCCACATGTGTCCCGAATGTCTTCTAGATCCTCAACAAAATCAACAAAACATTGACTCAGGTCTTTTTTTTCTTTCTCAATAAGGGCCTCTCAGAAACCACCGTAACAGATAATGGCCCCCATTTTACATGTGCTGAATTTGGCACTTTTGTCAAAAAATGGCATCACCTGGATGCATGGGGCACCCTTCCATCCCCTTTCGTGGGACTTTCCATCCAGCACGCACACGTTTTAAAGTGGTTTGCCAGCACATTCAAGACACAAATAGCCACATCAGCACGTCATGTTAGATGAGGCACTTGTTCTTCGTAGCGCTCCTCCCCAACAGATGGGTCTAGTCCAGATGAAAAACTGCATGACAGCTGTACCAGTCACAGTCCTCGATTACTCATCTGACTGCCTCCGTTACTGGCGACCAAGCTGCCACTCGTGATCCCTACTAGATGAGGCCTGGGTGCTCACCTTCTTGAACGCCCTCCAGTACTGGGTGCCAGAGATCTGAATGCATTTGTTAGGTTGGGCAACGGTCGAAATGTAGCTCTAACATAACTCCAGAAGCAGCAAACGAAACCAGGTGCCCCTCACAACGCACTGACCCTTTGGACTGGAATTCCTCCACATGTTTTGTTCCAGAGCCAGACACCTTGACAGCTGGACCATAGACAAAGGACAACGACATACAGCCGTCTCCAGAAGCTGCCGAGGTCAGTCCTCATATGATCTGGCCAACCACATCACAGCAGACGTCGAGGTTTGCTGGTTATGCAGATTGCCAACAGGGAGACCATCACTTCGTGTCACTTTGACATGTGTCACACACACACACACACACACACACACACACACACACACACACACAACTCCATCGGGAAGGGGGATGCAATGTCGAGGCGTTTCACCCTCTCAGATAAGAACCATTCATTAACCAGCGTGACGTCAGTGGCCCATGAAGCCAGGCCACAGGGGCCACTGTAGCGTACGACAGCCGAAAGGTGTCATTGACCCTTTGGTCTGTAGGTGGCAGCATGATCGCTGAAAGGGGTCGCTGGTCTTACAGACCTATAGGCCTCCTTGTTGTCACGCGGCTGCAAATAGACCCGACTCTATGCCTTGGCCCGTTTACAGTATCTAGGCGGTCGCCTGTGCCCCGCCAGGACATTCCTAACAAGCTCCCTGGGTGAGGGTTCGAGCGCAATAGCGGTTCATCAGTCGCACTCTCCCTCATGAACCATCGGATCTTCGCTGCCGTATTCCATCCAGCAACCATTGCTACGTGGAGATGCCAGTGTCAGCGTCATCAGCAAGGGTCGCCGAAATATGACCTCAACACTGTGGTCATGTGTGGTATCTGGTATTAGCCATCACATTACTTTCTGTCATTAACTTTAAATTTTAGAGTGAAACCAGAAATTAACTTTGGTTATTTCTTGGGTTCATTAGCTCAATAAACGTTATTGTCTCATTCAAGTGTAACTCTGACTTAACCAAGTACTATCATGTTGAAAAGTACTTCACGGAAGAGATTTCGATTCATGTGTTTACTAATAAAATTGTTCTGCATTGTTCATCTGCACTCTGTTCTTAATGTGCCTCCAGCGGTGCAGTATGTATCTGGCTGTATAGTGTGATTCAAATGACTGAATACGGTGTTGCATGTTGTAACTTTTGTTCAGACTAAAAATTTATTTAAAATTAGGAAAAAGCAAGAACCGTTATATCCAGGAATTTCCATTATTGTTACACCAACGAAAAATTTGAATTTCTTGTAACTGGTTTAATCTATTTTAAGGAAAAGTCCTAGTGAAAACACTTGTGACTATAATTTAGGTGGTGACAACAGTTAACAGTAGAAAGGGTACGGAAAAAGGACTCATGTGTGTCTGAGGAAACCGATCTATTTGTACTGCAAGAGGAATTAGTGAAATTGAGGATGTGAACGTATTTTGAACTCTGTGTGTAATAAAGATCGCCTTATAGAGCATCGTCCGTGCAATGCACATGATTATACAGCTTGCATAACATGAAACGACCCCGGACTTTACTTAGATAGAAAAGAATTTGGTCTCTGAATAGCGAATTAGCATTTATCTCAGCACTTTGTGAAAGCTGACGTATGACTGTGGACTCTCAACAACTACTTCATAGGTAGAACATTAAAAATCCAGAATAAAGATGATACTATGGCAGGAGTAACAAAGAAAATTCACTGAGACACGAAAAGGTAAGGTGAATTAGATATACAGTGATAAGTATTACGTGTAATTACGCTATACAATGCCCGTCGATATTAAGGATTTTATTGCAGCTTGTATTCATGGGCATTACATCGTGTAATTCTACATCATACTTATTACTATATTCCTATTTCATCTAACTCTTTTAGCGTCTCACTAATTTTTCTTCGTCACCACTGTCATATTATTACCTTTATTCTAGATTTTAACGTTTTGCCTTTGAAGCGGTTGCTGGGTCCTGAAACTTACTTACACCTCAGGCTAAGTATCACGTTGGACGAGTGTGTCTAACAGGCTTTTGTGCGCAGATGATCCCCTTTAATGAGTTAACCACTACATATATATACCGCAGACAGTGGGGTTGAACTTAATGAATGAAAGATTGTCTCTCTTCACTTATAGAATGAGCTAACTATGGGGCACTATAGTGTATAGTCTCGCCGTCTGCTAGGTTTCTGTTGTGCCAGCATACTGTAAATAAATGTTACTGTGCTATTAATTTGTCTTGCATCTGTCTGGATTGGCTAGGTATGTTTCTGTAATACGATTTAGGTTGTAGTTTTAATGATATGTTCTCTTTGCTGATTTATTGTTTTATCTGTGCGTTGTTTATCCTCTTTCTTATTCTAGAAAATATTTTGGCTTTCACCTGCTTAAAAATATATAACTGTATACCAGTTACCACATTTTATTAATATTACGTATTTATAGCTGCAGATGACGATGATATGAATACACAAGCGACCTCTAGCGACGCTAAATATCAACATCTTCTGTAGTAACTTTCGCGGTGTGTCTGTTAATCGGCGCTGTCGTATCCAGTATGTACTCTGTGACTTGATGGAAAAAAGTTTGCGGTTGCCTACGTTATCATGACTGTATCCAAGCAAGCTCCTCTTCGTCCGAAACAAATCGACGGGCACGGCCGTCTCCAAAATTATAGAATACGCGTGGAGATTGTCTGTGTGGAAAATCTTTAAGGGCACCCACCCAAACTTCTGCAGCGTAATGGAAACAATATTTGCAACATGGTGGCGTGATCACACTTAGGCACGAGATCATTGATGTGTAGACAACTGCAAACATTTTTGCTTGAAGGCACTGACCGTCTTGTCTCACAATTGTGCTAAAGGTTACGTCGATTACTTTCGAAATTATGAACAGTTTACTTACTTCTTTTCCATCTATCTCGTTTACGTTCCACTGCTCTTCGTATCTTCAACGAATTTTAGGGCACCGGTGACTAACCAACTTCAGAAAATAGCTGCGTTAATATCATACAGGATTATAAAATCCCAATTGAAATTGTTAACAGAGTCAACTTATAAAATCCCAATGGAAATTGTTAACACAGTCAACTCAGATGTGAAAATGAGCCGGCCGCTGTGGTCAAGCGGTTCTAGGCACTCCAGTTCGGAACCGCGCTGCTGCTGGTTCGAATCCTGCCTCTGGCATGTCTGTGTGTGATGTCGTTAGGTTAGTTAGGTTTAAGTAGTTCAAAGTCTAGGGGACTGATGACCTCAGATGTTAAGTCCCATAGCGCTTAGAGCCATTTTGTGAAACTGAAACATTAAAATAACACCTACACGGTGCGAATTTAGACATGTCTTTATTCAAGGAGTTGTGACGCAGAAAACCACCAATGTCGGGTGGTACATTGCAGCTTGATGTATAAGAATGGAAAGTTGCACTTCCGTTTCATTCAAGCAAATCACGTAACGCAGAACACAATCAGTTCTAACTTCAGAGTAATTTCAATTGTTGTTGTTGTTGTGGTCTTCAGTCCTGAGACTGGTTTGATGCAGCTCTCCATGCTACTCTATCCTGTGCAAGCTTCTTCATCTCCCAGTACCTACTGCAACCTACATCCTTCTGAATCTGCTTAGTGTATTGATCTCTTGGTCTCCCTCTACGATTTTTACCCTCCACGCTGCCCTCCAATGCTAAATTTGTGATCCCTTGATGCCTCAAAACATGTCCTACCAACCGATACCTTCTTCTAGTCAAGTTGTGCCACAAACTTCTCTTCTCCCCAATCCTATTCAATACCTCCTCATTAGTTACGTGATCTACCCACCTTATCTTCAGCATTCTTCTGTAGCTCCACATTTCGAAAGCTTCTATTCTCTTCCTGTCCAAACTGGTTATCGTCCATGTTTCACTTCCATACATGGCTACACTCCATACAAATACTTTCAGAAACGACTTCCTGACACTTAAATCTATACTCGATGTTAACAAATTTCTCTTCTTCAGAATCGATTTCCTTGCCATTGCCAGTCTACATTTTATATCCTCTCGACTTCGACCATCATCAGTTATTTTACTCCCTAAATAGCAAAACTCCTTTACTACTTTAAGTGTCTCATTTCCTAATCTAATCCCCTCAGCATCACCCGATTTAATTTGACTACATTCCATTATCCTCGTTTTGCTTTTGTAGATGTTCATCTTATATCCCCCTTTCAAGACACTGTCCATTCCGTTCAACTGCTCTTCCAAGTCCTTTGCTGTCTCTGACAGAATTTCAATGTCAGTGGCGAACCTCAAAGTTTTTATTTCTTCTCCATGGATTTTAATACCCACTCCGAATTTTTCTTTTGTTTCCTTTACTGCTTGCTCAATATACAGATTGAATAACATCGGGGAGAGGCTACAACCCTGTCTCACTCCTTTCCCAACCACTGCTTCCCTTTCATGCCCATCGACTCTTATAACTGCCATCTGGTTTCTGTACAAATTGTAAATAGCCTTTCGCTCCCTGTATTTTACCCCTGCCACCTTCAGAATTTGAAAGAGAGTATTCCAGTTAACGTTGTCAAAAGCTTTCTCTAAGTCTACAAATGCTAGAAACGTAGGCTTGCCTTTTCTTAATCTTTCTTCTACGATAAGTCGTAAGGTTAGTATTGCCTCACGTGTTCCCATATTTCTACGGATTCCAAACTGATCTTCCCCGAGGTCCGCTTCTACCAGTTTTTCCATTCGTCTGTAAAGAATTCGCGTTAGTATTTTGCAGCTGTGACTTATTAAACTGATAGTTCGGTAATTTTCACATCTGTCAACACCTGCTTTCTTTGGGATTGGAATTATTATATTCTTCTTGAAGTCTGTGGGTATTTCGCCTGTCTCATACATCTTGCTCACCAGATGGTAGGGTTTTGTCATGACTGGCTCTCCCAAGGCCATCAGTTGTTCTAATGGAATGTTGTCTACTCCCGGGGCCTTGTTTCGACTCAGGTCTTTCAGTGCTCTGTCAAATTCTTCACGCAGTATCTTATCTCCCATTTCATCTTCATCTACATCCTCTTCCATTTCCATAATATTGTCCTCAAGTACATCGCCCTTGTATAGACCCTCTATATACTCCTTCCACCTTTCTGCCTTCCCTTCTTTGCTTAGAACTGGGTTTCCATCTGAGCTCTTGATATTCATACAAGTGGTTCTCTTATCTCCAAAGGTCTCTTTAATTTTCCTGTAGGCAGTATATATCTTACCCCTAGTGAGACAAGCTTCTACATCCTTACATTTGTCCTCTAGCCATCCCTGCATAGCCATTTAGCACTTCCTGTCGATCTCATTTTTGAGACGTTTGTATTCCTTTTTGCCTGCTTCACTTACTGCATTTTTATATTTTCTCCTGTCATCAATTAAATTCAATATTTCTTCTGTTACCCAAGGATTTCTATTAGCCCTCGTCTTTGTACCTACTTGATCCTCTGCTGCCTTCACTACTTCATCCGTCAGAGCTACCCATTCTTCTTCTACTGTATTTATTTCCCCCATTCCTGTCAATTGCTCCCATATGATTTCCCTGAAACTCTGTACAGCCTCTGGTTCTTTCAGTTTATCCAGGTCCCATCTCCTTAAATTCCAGCCTTTTTGCAGTTTCTTCAGTTTCAATCTGCAGTTCATAGCCAATATATTGTGGTCAGAATCCACATCTGCCCCCGGAAATGTCTTACAATTTAAAACCTGGTTCCTAAATCTCTGTCTTACCATTATGTAACCTATCTGATACCTTTTAGCATCTCCAGGATTCTTCCAGGTATACAACCTTCTTTCATGATTCTTGAACCAAGTGTTAGCTATGATTAAGTTATGCTCTGTGCAAAATTCTACAAGGCGGCTTCCTCTTTCATTTCTTCCCCCCAATCCATATTCACCTACTATGTTTCCTTCTCTCCCTTTTCCTACTGACGAATTCCAGCCACCCAAGACTATTAAAGTTTCGTCTCCCTTCACTACCTGAATAATTTCTTTTATCTCGTCATACATTTCATCAATTTCATCATCATCTGCAGAGCTAGTTGGCATATAAACTTGTATTACTGTAGTAGGATGGGCTTTGTGTCTATCTTGGCCGCAATAATGCGTTCACTATGCTGTTTGTAGTAGCTAACCCGCACTCCTATTTTTTTATTCATTATTAAACCTACTCCTGCATTACCCCTATTTGATTTTGTATTTATGACCCTGTAATCACCTGACCAATAGTCTCGTTCCTCCTGCCATCGAACTTCACTAATTCCCACTATATCCAACTGTAACCTATCCATTTTCCTTTTTCAATATTCTAACCTACCTGCCCGATCAAGGGATCTGACATTCCACGCTCCGATCCGTAGAATGCCAGTTTTCTTTCTCCTGATAACGACGCCCTCTTGAGTAGTCCCCGCCCGGAGATCCGAATGGGGGACTATTTTACCTCCGGAATATTTTACCCAAGAGGACGCCATCATCATTTAATCATACAGTAAAGCTGCATGTCCTCGGGAAAAATTACGGCTGTAGTGTCCCCTTGCTTTTAGCCGTTTGCAGTACCAGCACAGCAAGGCCGTTTTGGTTAATGTTACAAGGCCAGATCAGTCAATCATCCAGACTGTTCCCCCTGCAACTACTGAAAAGGCTGCTGCCCCTCTTCAGGAACCACATGTTTGTCTGGCCTCTCAACAGATACCCCTCCGTTGTGGTTGCACCTACGGCCATCTGTATCGCTGAGGCACGCAAGCCTCCCCACCAGCGGCAAGGTCCATGGTTCATGGGGGGATTTCAATGGTATTAGAGGAAATTTTGTTAGGCAACACTTTTGTACACGTGGGTAGTAGTGAACCACGAGAAAGAAACACAGTTTTCGACGACGGGATAGCCATCTTGTTTATCGGGTCTCCTGTTACCGTACGGGGAGATTTTTAATTGTATTCTGAATGCACTGGTCCTGACCTCCACTTTTAATTCTTCCAGTGAGTACAAGTACTGAAGGTTTCCAAGTATTTGTACCCTTGCGTAAACTTCCAATAAGATGCACACGATTTTACTGACACTAATAATGAACTCTGAAGCATACTCAGCAGGTTCTCTGTGCACAATGATTTTCTTTACAAACTAAAATTACCAGCAGCGAAATATGGCCACTTAGTTTCTCCGACCACAATGCGTAACACCATACAGCTCTGAATTCCACACGACAAAATACTTTCTAGGAAGGCACTTGTGGCAGATGAATGCCACCTTGTTAGAAGAGGCTTCTCCGACTTACGCAGTCGACGATTCTTGGAATAAATGTATCTGACGGTTTCCAACGCATATAGTTATCAAACCTACAAAAATATTTCGCAAAAGAAAAATCTTACTGGAGGTGATACATATAAGAGATTTGTTTCACACCACTGGAAGACCTGTACAAGGACGAAATGAACATAACAGGAAATATTCAAAGGATTAAACGTACGAAAGCAAAAAGAACAGCGCGAGACATGTAATCCTTGGAAGGCATCCAAGTAAGGGCACGTAATCCAAGTGTTATTCCTAATGAACCGACCTCAATATACCACTTTATTCGCGGAACTAAAAGAGATAAGCAGAGGGTAATTACCGAACGCGCGCTCCCGCAGAATAGCACATGCAACATCCAGGCCGCTATCTGGAACTGAATTGTGAACGATTTTACTGCGCTTTGAACAGAACTGGAAACTAGTGGCATGCACAATGTAGCGTATTAGGAAACACAGAATCAACGGCTACCCCGACAGACTACGCCAAAATAATAGAAAATATAACGACCCCGGAAATAGAAAAACTAATTTTCGTCCGCCGCAAACCACAGGCGGCTCGCATAGACGGTCTGCCAGTTTAATTTTACGTTTATTACTGGCACATCTTTGGTGACAATTTACAAAAATGTACAACGAATTACTCTGCGACCAATTTTTCCTCAGCAGTTGACAGAAGGTTTAATTTCGCGTATATATAAAAACCTCGTTGAACCATTTTGTTGCAGTACTGTAGACAAGACACGCAGTTAAATTCAGATTTGCATTTAATCACTTGCGTAATGAGTAAGCGGATAAAACCCATACTACCATAATCGAATAGCCATTATCAGGCCAATGCTCTAACCGGGCGCTCAGTGACGAATACGTTAGCATACTCACGTTGCTAATGCACCTGCGAGACCAATATAGCCCCAATACTTCTCAATTTCTATAAGGTCTATCTATATGGTATACTGAATTTGTTATTCAGACTAATGAAATGTACACTGAGATGACAAAAGTAATGGAATAAGTCCTTATGACATATCGGACCTCCTTTTGCCGTGTTTAGTGCAGCAACGCGACGTGGTATTGACCCAAAAAGTTTTTGGAAGTCCCCTGCAGAACTACTGAGCATTGCTGCTTCTACAGGCGTCCATAATTGCGAAAGTATTGATCGTGCAGGATTTTGTAAATGAACTGAGCTCTCGATTATGTTCCATAAATGATCGATGAGATTCATATCGAGTGATCAGGGTGACGAAGCCACACAATGTTCTTCAAACCAATCGTGTAAATTTTTGGACAACATGCTTGTGGAGATGAAGCAGCGATTAGTATGATTAATCAATTATTCAAAAACAATCTTAATCGCATTTATTATTATTATACCGCCAACCGGTTTCAACCTGACGTAGGGGTCATCGTCTTGGCGATTACACCACTGGTCGACTGCTGGTGGTGTCACTCCTGCCTACATAACGGCAGGAAACTAGACAGGAGTGACACCACCAGCAGTCGACCAATGGTGTGAACGCCCAGAAGATAACACCTACGTCAGGTTGAAACCGGTTGGCGGTTTAATAATAATAAATGCGATTAAGACTGTTTTTGAATAATTGATTAATCATGTAAATGTTGTAGCCCAGTGACATGGAGCATCGTTGCTTGGGAAGATGAAGCCCGCGAATGACTGCAGATAGTCTCCAAGCAGCCGAACATAACCATTCGAGTCAATGATGGGCTCGGTTGGCAAAAAGTATCCACTACATTCTACGTAAACACAGCCCACACCATTATGGAACCACAATCAGCTTGCACAGCGCCTTGTTGGCAAGTTGGCTTCATGGACTCATTGTGTCTGGCCAGAATCGAACCGTACCATCTGCTCCCACCAACTGAAATCGGAACTCCTCTGACCAGGCCATGGTTGTCCAATCGTCTAAGATCCAACCGATTTGGCCATAAGCTCAGCAGAGGCGCTGCAGGCGATGTCGTGCTGTTAGTAAATGCACTCGCGTCTGTAGTCAGCTGCAGTAGCCCATTAGCGTCAGATTAAAAAAAAAAAAAAAAGAAAAAATGGTTCAAATGGCTCTGAGCACCGTGGGACTCAACTTCTGAGGTCATCAGTCCCCTACAACTTAGAACTACTTAAACCTAACCAACCTAAGGACATGACACTCATCCATGCCCGAGGCAGGATTCGAACCTGCGACCGTAGCGGTCACGCGGTTGCAGACAGTAGCACCTAGAACCATTCGGCCACCCCGGCAGACGCCAGACTTCGCTGCAGTATTTTAACAGGTACGTTTTCCATACATCCCAAATTGATTTCTGCGGTTATTTCACGCAGTCTTCCTTATGTGTTAGCGCTGACATCACTACACAAACGCCGGCGCTCTTGGTCGTTAAGTGAAGGTCTCGGGCACTGTGTTGTCCTTGGTGAGGTGTAATGGCTGATATTTGATATTTTCGGCTCGCTGTGGATCTCGGAATAGTGAATTCACTAACGATTTCTGGAATGGAATGTCCCTTGCGTCTGCCGGCCGGAGTGGCCATGCGGTTCTAGGCGCTAGAGTATGGAACCGAGCGACCGCAGGTTCGAATCCTGCCTCGGGCATGGATGTGTGTGATGTCCTTAGGTTAGTTAGGTTTAATTAGTTTTAAGTTCTAGGTGGCTGATGACCTCAGAAGTTAAGTCGCATAGTGCTCAGAGCCATTTTGTCCCATGCGTCTAGCTACAACTACCGTTCCGCCTTCAAGGTGTGATAATTCCCGTCGTGCGGCCATAATCACGTCGGAATTTATTTTCACATGAAGCACCTGAGTAAAAATGACAACCCCGCCGGTGCACTGCCCTTTCATACATCGCGTACACGAGATGGCTTCACCCGTGGTCTAGGCTTAGCGTCTTTGACTCATAATCAAAAACGTCACGGTCCCGGGTTCGATCCCCGCCACTGCCTAAATTTTGATAAATAATCAGCATTGGCGGTCGAAGACTTCCGGCATAAGAAGTCAGCCTCATTCTGCCAACGGCCTTGTCAAAGAGGACGGAGGAGCGGATAGAGGTTCAGGGCACTCTCTTGTCCTAGGGGTGGGAAATTGCCCCTAAAGGCGGAAGAATCAGCAATTATCAACGACATGAGGATGCAGAAGGCAATGGAAACCACTGCATTAAAGACACGTAACGTGTATCCACAGGACATGTGGCCTGTAATTGAAGAAGTGTCATGATGATCTCTCCATTGACAAAAGATTCCGGAATAGTCGCCCATTCGGATCTCCGGGAGGGGACTGCCAAGGCGGAGGTTACCATGAGAAAAAGATTGAATAATCAACGAAAGGATAACGTTCTACGAGTCGGGGCGTGGAATGTCAGAAGCTTGAACGTGGTAGGGAAACTAGAAAATCTGAAAAGGGAAATGCAAAGGCTCAATCTAGATATAGTAAGGGTCAGTGAAGTGAAGTGGAAGGAAGACAAAGATTTCTGGTCAGATGAGTATCGGGTAATATCAACAGCAGCAGAAAATGGTATAACAGGTGTAGGATTCGTTATGAATAGGAAGGTAGGGCTAAGGGTGTGTTACTGTGAACAGTTCAGTGACGGGGTTGTTCTAATCAGAACAGCAGACCAACACCGACAACGATAGTTCAGGTATACATGACGACGTCGCAAGCTGAAGATGAACAGGTAGAGAAAGTGTATGAGGATATTGAAAGGGTAATGCAGTATGTAAAGGGGGACGAAAATCTAATAGTCATGGGCGACTAGAATGCAGTTGTAGGGGAAGGAATAGAAGGAAAGGTTACAGGAGAATATGGGCTTGGGAAGAGGAATGAAAGAGGAGAAAGATTAATTGAGTTCTGTAACAAGTTTCAGCTAGTAATAGCGAATACCCTGTTCAAGAATCACAAGAGGAGGAGGAATACTTGGAAAAGGCCGGGAGATACGGGAAGATTTCAATTGGATTACATCATGGTCAGACAGAGATTCCGAAATCAGATACTGGATTGTAAGGCGTACCCAGGAGCAGATATAGACTCAGATCACAATATAGTAATGATGAAGAGTAGGCTGAAGATCAAGACATTAGTCAGGAAGAATCAATACGCAAAGAAGTGGAATACGGAAGTACTAAGGAATGACGGGATAAGTTTGAAGTTCTCTAACGCTACAGATACAGCAATAAGGAATAGCACAGTAGGCAGTACAGTTGAAGAGGAATGGACATCTCTAAAAAGGGCCATCACAGAAGTTGGGAAGGAAAACATAGGTACAAAGAAGGTAGCTTCGAAGAAACCATAGGTAACAGAAGAAATACTTCAGTTGATTGATAAAAGGAGGAAGTACAAACATGTTCTGGGAAAATCAGGAATACAGAAGTACAAGTTGCTGAGGAATGAAATAAATAGGAAGTGCAGGGAAGCTAAGACGAAAAGGCTGCAGGAAAAATGGGAAGACATCGAAAAAGATATGATTGTCGGAAGGACAGACTCAGCATACAGGAAAGTCAAAACAACCTTTGGTGACATTAAAAGCAACGGTGATAACATTAAGAGCGCAACGGGAATTCCACTGTTAAATGCAAAGGAGAGAGCAGATAGGTGGAAAGAATACACAGAAAGCCTCTATGAGGGTGAAGATTTGTCTGATGTGATAGAAGAAGAAACAGGAATCGATTTAGAAGAGATAAGGATCCAGTATTAGAATCGGAATTTAATAGAGCTTTGGAGGACTTACGGTCAAATAAGGCATAACGGATAGATAACATTCCATCAGAATTTCTAAAACCATTGGGGGAAGTGGCAACAAAACGACTATACAGGTTGGTGTGTAGAATATATGAGTCTGGCGATATACCATCTGACTTTCGGAAAAGCATCATCCACACAATTTCGAAGACCGCAAGAGCTGACAAGTGCGAGAATTATCGCACAATCAGCTTAACAGCTCATGCATCGAAGCTGCTTACAAGAATAATATATAGAAGAATGGAAAAGAAAATTGAGAATGCGCTAGGTGACGATCAGTTTGGCTTTAGGAAAAGTAAAGGGACGAGAGAGGCAATTCTGACCTTACGGCTAATAATGGAAGCAAGGCTAAAGAAAAAACAAGACACTTTCAAAGGATTTGTCGACCTGGAAAAAGCGTTCGACAATATAAAATGGTGCAGGCTGTTCGAGATTCTGAAAAAGTAAGGGTAAGCTGTAGGGAGAGACGGGTCATATACAATATGTACAACAACCAAGAGGTAATAATAAGAGTGGACGATCAAGAACGAAGTGCTCGTAGTGTGTAAGACAAGGCTGTAGTCTTTCGCCGTTACTCTTCAATCTGTACATCGAGGAAACAATGATGGAAATAAAAGAAAGGCTCAGGAGTGGAATGAAAATACAAGGTGAAAGGATATCAATGATACGATTCGCTGATGACATTGCTATCCTGAGTGAAAGTGAAGAAGAATTAAATGATCTGCTGAACGGAATGAACAGTCTATTGAGTACACAGCATGGCTTAAGAGTAAATCGGAGAAAGACGAAGGTAATGAGAAGTAGTAGAAATGAGAACAGCGAGAAACTTAACATCAGGATTGATGGTCACGAACTCAATGAAGTTAAGGAATTCTGCTACCCAGGCAGTAAAATAACCAATGACGGACGGAGCAAGGAGGACATCAAAAGCAGACTCGCTATGGCAAAAAAGGCATTTCTGGCCAAGAGAAGTCTACTAATATCAAATACCAGCCTTAATTTGAGGAAGAAATTTCTGAGGATGTACGTCTGGAGTACAGCAGTGTATGGTAGTGAAACATGGACTGTGGGAAAACCGGAACAGAAGAGATTCGAAGCATTTGAGATGTGGTGCTATAGACGAATGTTGAAAATTAGGTGGACTGATAAGGTAAAGAATGAGAAGTTTCCACGCAGAATCGGAGAGGAAAAGAATATGTGGAAAACACTGATAAGGAGAAGGGACAGGATGAATGGACATCTGCTAAGACATGAGGGAATGACTTCCATGGTACTAGAGGGAGCTGTAGATGGCAAAAATTGTAGAGGAAGACAGAGAATGGAATACGTCAAGCAAATAATTGAGGACGTAGGTTGCAAGTGCTACTCTGAGATGAAGAGGTTAGCACAGGAAAGGAATTCGTGGCGGGCCGCATTAGTCAGTAGACTGATGACCAAAAAAGAAAAAAAAAAAAACGAGATAGTCCGCCATCTGTGAATGTCCATATCGCTGTCCCATGACTTTTGTCACCTCAGTGATTAAGCAATAAACTTCTGCAAACAGTAAATGAAGGGGTATATACGGAACGCGTTATAAATGCAAAATTAGTAGTTAATTTTGAGATCTAGTCCCATATGGGCGACACGAAAGGGATGTCCACTCTCCACCACACTATGAGCAATTTTCATGGAGCCACTTGCGAAAAATCTGTACCTAGAATTGTCAGATTTACCCATTTATAGTAAGAGTCATTGTCAAGCTTCTGCAGGTGATGTCAGCCTAATAAGCAACAACAGGCAAGACGTACAAAGAGTACCATTAAGTATTCAGAAACGCTTCACAACTATTGAAGCCTTACGAAATACAAACACAAAGCATCTTCTGTTATCGGGGTGGTACGAATGTTACATTCAAACCCGCTGACTGCGGCAATTATCATGATTGCAGATTTCAACTAAAAGCTGAAGAACAATTGGCAAAATAAGGTCAACGAAGTACACACTGCTTTCAGAGGACATATCGGCAGGAATTCATATGTGGTATGGAAAGTGCAACTAATAAATATTTACATACGTGGTGAACCAGAACTCTGCCGACAAACATTCAAAGATGTTAGTATCGACGAAAACATGAAAAAATAGGTAGTAAACATGGGTTCTAAACAGTATAGCGTAAAAGCTAAGAAAGTTGTGCATCTTCGCTACTGTGAGACAGTAAATGCTCCTTACATTCCGTATTTTGAAGAAAGTAGTATCGAGCTGAGGAAACGAAAAAGTTTAATGATTATAAAGACTCCGCCTAGATAGCAAATTGAAACCGGATGTGGACCTAGGTTTCGGTGCAGATAACCACCCCGTCATCGGAACACACTAAAACGACAAACTTCCTAAAGAGGCAGTAGCTTTAGTGTGTTCCGAAGAAGGCGTGGTTATCCGCGCCGAAACCTAGGTCAACATCTGGTTTCAATTTGCAACCGAGGCGGATTCTTTATAATTATTAAATTATTCACGATTGCTGATCAGCTGCAATGTTAAAAGTTCTCAAACAAAGAAGTCCTGTGTTATGGACTCTAGAAGTAGGTACCTCAAGAGTCAAGGACATTTGTTTGTCTACCATACTGTGCAATACAACTCGTCTACTCAACAGGTACTCATAGCTCTTTAAGTATGCATTTTAGACATTATCTTTACTTTGGTGCTTTTTCCTTGTTTTAAACCAGACTTCATCCTCCTAAAATATGGAAAGCAAAGTCATTGCAGTAGAAGAACTGTTTACTTGATATTTTTGTCCATACTTCTGAAAGTTCATCAGTATACTTCAGGTCCATTCTGTATATACTAAAATCTATGATACTGCGACATCCTTACGAATATCTAATGACATTGGTAAACATATTTTACCATTTGCAGGATGGTACATTCCGAGTGCGACCAATTGTAAAGAAACCTTCTAAACAAAGGAGTTCGTACATCATTAAGGTGGATCAGGACCTAAGGATGTACAGTTATAATGCACTTGTATGTTTTTGTATGTTCATTGAAAGAACGTTAAGAATACTGCAAAGGAATCAAAACATGTTACCAATAACGTACTTTATGTACACAGAATCTCCAAGCCAGGGTGTACCGTAAAAAATGGACTAAATAGATGCTCATCTAATTCAAGCACGGAACGACTACTTGGAACAGATCTACATTCCGGGAAATTATGCCAACCAAGATATCGTCAGTAATCTCAAAATTTACAAGTCGGTCACTCCGGCTCACGACCACGATCCCTCTAGAACGTAAATAGCAGCACAATAATTGGACGAAAGTCTGGACAAAAATAACCACAGTAAACTACGGAGCGAGATATGCGAAACAACCTTAGCCAAAGGCACATAAGCAGCCTGAACCACTAACTACACCCAAAAGCATTAAACAATTGTTACATTTGTCTCCTTGGTCAATATATCCACTACACAATCAAATAAATTGTTTCGTTTTTCAAAGATGAAACTGTGTAACAGCACTGAAGTATTTCTACAGCCATCCTTGCTATTAATTACTACGTTCATATTGCAAAATAAGAGAGGCACGTATCGCTTCCTGTCAGATGGCTCTCTTCTTCTACCCTGCATCAGGTAAACATTTCTTTGTATTTGTTCTTAGTATATTTATAAATAACTAAGAACTCTGTTTTAATCTTTGTTTTATTCGTCAGAAACGATACTACTACCGTCCATTAATGGCACACAGAATTTTGATGTGTTTCAGTGTCAATTAGGTACGAAGGAAGTCATTTTGGTGCCGTGTGGATTTGCGCGCATTCCGCGCGCTATTATGTGTAGATCTGCGTTATATATAAAAATTCGAACCTCGCTGTTTAAATTTCTTTAACGAAGTCTGATTAATGTTTCCTAGTGTGATGCAGTATTTATTTTGTTTCATTATATTTCACACAAACACGGTCCGCTGTCATCAAACTTATCTGCTCGATTAATTATGCCTTCCATATTTAGTTCCTGTGGTGGTCATTGTGATGTACCCAAACTTCCGAACAATTAGATTTCAGATGAATGCAAGACCAATATTTCAGTTTGAATTCCAAAATCTTGCTTTCTGATTGGGCCTATTATTATAGTCATTCCGTAACTTGTTCTAATGGAAACAAAGCATGACTTACAACGAGAAATAATAGAACGAATCAATAAAAAGAATACTAAAAAAGACAATTGTATAAAAAGAGGAAGACTGGCTAATTATACTGTACAACAACTGAAAATTCGATATCTATACTGCTCTCTAAACAACAGTTACGAAGGGCCTTATCTTCTTTTTCCTTGCTTGAGCATAGAGTATACCTCTTACGCAAGTGTACTCATATGCAGAACTTGACTGCTTCTTTAACTTTATAATAGTAGACAGTCTTAACAACAATCGGTAGTTTAGTTGTACAAGGCGGCTGAAAACATGTCGCGAACTTGTGTAATGGCGCAGCTATTCTCGACTGCTGCATCTAACTAATGTCATAGCCAACAACATTCCTATTCAGCACATTTAGATGTGATGATGATGTTAGGTTTGTGGGGTGCTCAACTGTGCGGTCATCAACCCCCGTACAAAGTCCCAAGTTTTACACCGTCCATTTTCTTTTCACAATCCAATCTAGGCACTCTCAGAAATGATAATGATAATGATGAAATGATGAGGACTGCACAAACACTCAGTCCCCGGGCAGAGAAAATTCCCAATCCGTCCGGGAATCGAACCCGGGACCACTTTATGCAGAGACAGCAAGACCAAGAGCTGCGGGTCATATATGTATGTATTTAGATGTGTACTGATATTAATTTGAATTGACTCACATAAGTGACTGCAATCATTTTTAAGCGATATGGTAAAAATAGGGAAGGTTATTAAGATGGCCTCCGAAACTCAGCATGAAACTGAATTCAGTGCCAATGAAAGTGAAGATACTGATGCGACTATACATAATACGTATGCTTCAGCCCACTGAAATGATCCGCGTGCTAAAGGTGAAATATTGATCCTATTGTTAGATTCAGTTACCCTAACACTTAGCAGTTTATCGGGAATATGAAAGCAAACGTCAACAAAGGTGACTGAAATAACAGCTTTACGTGATGAAGTGCTTACCATGCGTACTAAAATATGTTCTAAATATGAAACATCAGCTTTATATAATTAAATAAGAAGTAAACATGATGAGATACGTAACGATATTTCTTCTAAGATAGTAAATTATACCACTACAGCATCAAATTTATTTTTGCGGGAGAATGCTACAAAGGGTAATGTGACAAATTTCTCTTCACAATACGGCACAATAATACGTGGAGTCTCAGGTTTAAAAGAAGCATATGAGGCCATACCTAACAAGTACAGATGAATCAGACTGTTTGCAAACTAGACATAAAGTTAGAAAATTTCACTGCAGAACATGAGGTTAAACATCAGTTCGACGAACAAAGGGAAAGTTTCTAGGACTGTGATGAATGGAATTCGATTAGTTAAACGCACATTAATAAAAGATTAATTCAGATCTACAAGAGTTGTACAACAAACTGTGAGTGAATTGTTGTCACGAGAAGGCTCTTCGGGCCGGCCGCGGTGGTCTCGCGGTTCTAGGCGCGCAGTCCGGAACCGTGCGACTGCTACGGCCGCAGGTTCGAATCTGGCCTCGGGCATGGATGTGTGTGATGTCCTTAGGTTAGTTAGGTTTAAGTAGTTCTAAGTTCTAGGGGACTGGTAACCACAGCAGTTGAGTCCCATAGTGCTCAGAGCCATTTGAACCATTTGAAGGCTCTTCGGGAGGTACCAGCAGAGAACCAAATAAAATTAAAACAGCGATA
Source organism: Schistocerca piceifrons (assembly GCF_021461385.2). NCBI lineage: Eukaryota > Metazoa > Arthropoda > Insecta > Orthoptera > Acrididae > Schistocerca > Schistocerca piceifrons. Next base: position 140,770,151 of record NC_060144.1, read on the forward strand.
GACAGAGACCTGCCAAAGTGGTGACAAGACCTACCTTCGCAATTTGGTAGTATTCAACAAGAACTGATGATGGTCAAGCAGAAGTTTGGTTACCTGCCACCCGGTGTTGTTGTCCCGCCATGTCTGATGAAAGGTATGGTAGTGGTTTATATGGCAGAGGCATGTCACCTAAACCTGCGATGTATGGGGTGGGGTAAGCAATGAAATGGCAATCTGTTTTGTTTGACGAAACTGTATCAGAACACAAGCAATTTCAGGTACCCACAGATGTTGAAAATAATGTAAATAATAATAATAATAACAATTACAACAACAACTGCGTCATAGATCTCTTCTCTTTGTCGCGGTACGTCACAAGACGATGACATCAATCTAGCGACGCAGTCGCTGACGCCACCATTGTGGCACACTCGGCACCCCGAACGGGGTTCGCTTGATGTTAAAGAGAAGGAACGTGACATAATCTGGGATGGATACTATTGTCCCGATTTAGGTCATGAGCGTATTATGACACAAATACTGACCGAAATGTAAATCACATGCAATTACTTGGAATTTCTATACGACACAGTTCCTTTAAAGTTAACTGACGGAGAAACCATCTCTCACTATATTAGGACCACAAAGATTTAACAGAGGGATGGGATGACAGCAATCTAGACAGTAAAGTAAACTCGTTACGTTTTAATGATCATGTGGACATCAGAGAGGAATTAACCACAAATTATTCTAAAAGTGTTAACACAAACAAATGTCGACAAAAGAGTAATGCTTGTAAGTTATCTCAACGCAAGTAACACTAAAATAGGCCTGATCCTGGAGACCCTAGAAGAAAGAGGATGTAGCCACATCGAGTAACCCGACCTGAAAACCTACATAGCGTCGAATAAAACCAAAGCAATAGATCTGGTTTACTTAGAGGCGAAGGCAGAAAGCACTCAGGACATCAGCGGCAGGACTAAAAGGAAAACATGTACCAGTCACAACAACTTTTGAATTAAATAAGCCATAAGCAACAACCAAGCCAAAGTAAAATAGGATATTCCAGGACATTAGAGAAAGGGAAGTTAAAAGGAAGCCTAGTATAAAACATAAATAACAAGACTTCTAGCAAAACTACAGCAGGTAAATGAAGCAGTGAAGCTGTGCAAAATGATTCTGGAATCCTTTCAAACAGTAATGAAAGATAGGAAATCGGAACCACAGTTCGACAAGAAGCGCTATGAACGGCAGAAGACACTGTCAGCACTACACATAGCCAAAAGCACAATGCAACAATATGACCTGTCATATGCTCCTATGCCAGCCATAGCAAGTCACACTAAACACTTATACAGAAGAACAAAGCGGGCCATATTAAACAAGAGGCTAGACGATTGGCAGAGCGCGCTGAAAGAGGCAATTTATAGCGCTCAAGACCACCAGCGTTGGAAATGGGAGAAAAATTCTGAAGGCATCCTAAACCTCAAACGCAAGGAAATAGCCTATGAATACAGTACAACTTAAACAATAGAAAGCCACACCCCCACAACAAGACAAGAAATACGCCAAGTGACAACAAAGGCTGAAAGCAAAAAGGCTTCAGGACTGAGTGACACATATACAGAATACATCAAGGAATCATACAATATGTTGGAAGACAACTCGTGGGAACTATTCACCAGCTGCATGAGCCAGGGAAAACAGCAAAACAATTTATAATACACTACTGGCCATTAAAAGTTCTGCACCAAGAAGAAATGCAGATGATAAATGGGTATTCATTGGACAAATATATTATACTAGAACTGACTTGTTATTAAATTTTCACGCAATTGGGATGCATAGATCCTGAGAAATCAGTACCCAGAACAACCACCTCTGGCCGTAATAACGGCCTTGATACGCCTGGGCATTGACTCAAACAGAGCTTGGATGGTCGGTACAGGTACAGCTGCCCATGCAGCTACAACACGATACCACAGTTCGTCAAGAGTAGTGACTGGCGTATTGTGACGAGCCTGCTGCTCGGCCACCATTGACCAGACGTTTTCAATTGCTGAGAGATCTTGAGAATGTGCTGGCCAGGGCAGCAGTCGAACGTTTTCTGTATCCAGAAAGGCCCGTACAGGACCTGCAACTTGCGGACGTGCGTTATCCTCCTGAAATGTAGGGTTTCACAGGAATCGAATGAAGGGTAGAGCAAAGGGTCGTAACACATCTGAAATCTAACGTCCACTGTTCAAAGTGCCGTCAATGTGAACAAGAGGTAACCGAGACGTGTAACCAATGGCACCCCATACCATCACGCCGGGTGATACACCAGTATGGCGATGACGAATACATGCTTCCAATGTGCGTTCACCGCGATGTCGCCAAACACGGATGCGACCATCATGATGCTGCAAACAGAACCTGGATTCATCCGGAAAAATGACATTTTGCCATTCGTGCACCCAGGTTCGTCACTGAGTACACCATCGCTGGCGCTCCTGTCTGAGATTCAGCGTCAAGGGTAGACGCAGGAACCGATAGTCCATGCTGCTGCAAACGTCTAACTGTTCGTTCAGATGGTTGTTGTCTTGCAAACGTCCCCATCTGTTGATTCGAGACGTATCTACACGATCCGTTACAGCCATGCGCATAAGATACCTGTCATCTCGACTGATAGTGATACGAGGCCGTTGGGATCCAGCACGGCGTTCAGTATTACCCTCTTGAAGCATCCGATTCCATATTCTGCTAGCAGTCACTGGATTTCGACCAACGCGAGCAACAATGTCGCGATACGATAAACCGGAATTGCAATAGGCTACGATCCGACCTTTACCACAGTCAGAAACGTGATGGTACGTATTTCTCCTCCTTACACGAGGCATCACAACAACGTTTCACTAGGCAACGTCGGTCAACTGCTGTTTGTGTATGAGAAATCGGTTGGAAACTTTCCTCATGTCAGCACGTTGTATGTGTTGCCACCGGCGCCGACCATGTGTGAATGCTCTGAAAAGCTAATCATTTGCATATCACAGTATCTTCGTCCTGTCGGTTAAATTTCACGTCTGTAGTACGTCATCTGTGTGGTGTAGCAATTTTAATGGCCAGTAGTGTATCAATGATAAATATCCTTTTCCATGGGAAATGAGTAATCGGCAACCTGGACTCATAAAGAGGCATAGCGCTCGAATATTTAAGTTTCAAAAATTTTCATGGGGATATTAGCTAGTGGGATTACCTGTCAAGTAGATGCTCAAATGCCAGAAAATGGATTTGATTTTGAAAGGGAAGAAGCACCATACATAGAGGGAACTACTTAATAGCAATCGCAGGACTCACTAATCTTTATAGACAACAGCAAAGCCCTCGGCACTATTAACAGAAAAGCACTCATCCAAAAAGTCGCCCGTTAATGGGTGACGCACACCAAGTAACGAAAGTACTTTTAGACATCCGAGAATATAATTACATAGAAATATATCACCGTATCTAAGTATCAAACAGAAACAAATAGAAGGCCAGGAGGAGACACGATCAGTCCAACACTGTTCAACATCATGAACGCAGACGTCGCGAAGACCATCATGGATAGCTCAGCGGCACTCTTATTTTATGTGGATGATATCGTAATGAGTTCAGAAGACAAAGAAAAGCTACAAAATGTATTAAAAATACTTACGTGATGGGCTGCGGAAAATAATCTACAAATAAACCGTAGCAAAACCAGACAGATGATTTTTAGGTTGTTAACTCTCAGCCAAACACGTTGGCCATTGAAAACAAACCTTTACAACTAGTACCAAAATACAAACATCTCGGGGTCACTCTGCAAACAACACTTACATCAATTAACAACCGTGTGAAAGAAAGAACAGCATCAGCAATAAAAGCAAACCACAACATACAACAGCATCAAAAAATCTCAATGAAAATGGTTTGGACAGTGTTTAAAACAGTCATAGCACCGAAAAAAACTTACTGGATCCACGTAACTAAAATTCAGTGACCAAGTAATACTAGAGAAAGTCAAATTCCACCATATGAAACGAATCCAGGGGCGTCGAGAAGAAAGAGCTTTCAAGAATAGCTTACTCTTAATGCTAGAAACCGTCTTCACAGAGGACATTACAAGGCAGATGCTCCTGCCCAACACAAAGTCCAATGAAATGAGACGCCAAATGCTCAGAGAAAAACACAACTCTACAAGGAATGACTTTTACTCAGCCGACGCCTGAATGACAGAAGAGTGGAAATAGGCAAACTGCGAACCCCAACATGTGATAACACAATATGAAACACATAGAGTCCACCACAAATTCTGCCAGAACAATAGATTCCATAAGCCGAACCAAGCAATGTGCAATTAACACTACGAGACATAGCATGCAAAAAACTACAGCAGAAGGGCAATGTCAATAATAAAATTATGAATAGCATATTGTAACTCAGATTGGTTTTTGTAGTGGTATTTGTATTTGGACACTTTGCGCATTTTCATTCATAATCCCAAATGCAGTGTTCGGAGTAAGCTATTGTACAGGCCTCAATTTGTTCATAGTGAGTGGAATACTGACTATGTTCGAGTCATACACAGGTGCTATGGTGAGCGATTTATGGTCTAATTCATTCAATAACATCCCTAAGATCAGCAAAATACCCACATATCCAGCACACAATTGTAGAATTACCCGAGCTGTTGGCGTGAAATCGCGTAATTTCAAGCTTCAGATTCAGGTTTATGTCAAAGTGGGAAATGGTGTAATAGAACGCGCATTTCTGATTAAGGGGATTAATGGTCGAATGCGTTCTAAGCATTGATTTTCTGTGAGAGAACAACTCAGCAAATGACTTTTCTGCAGAGAAGTGTTTTACGGACATCAATAGCCAGAAGGTTGTCGTAGATTTAATAAAAACACAATTGGAGCATGGTAAATAGTAACAGGCTCTCAAGGTAACACTACGTAACACTACTTAAGACACGCTCACTCAGTGGGCAGGCTGAAGATACTGCAGATTTGGTGAAAGGTAATATTGCTCAGTCAATTACTGCCAGTATACTGCAGCAAGCATAACTAAGAGATCTATTATGGAAGAATGTACGTGTGTTTGAAAGTAAGCCTGGTGTTATCAAAATTTGCTGGTAGGACATGAAAGTCGATATTCATGAGAGCTATTGACACAACCTGTATTCCAACCCTTGGTCCAAGAGATAAGCTGTCACTAAAGAAATTAACCAAAATTGGGAATAGCTGAGCCATCTGTGTCACCTTATTGTAGTCTACTGTTGGCTGCAGCCCAACCATTTGGAAGTGTTCATTTAGTTTTGTATGCGAGGGCCATTAATAAGAATATTATTCCTGTAAGAGCGAAGGCAAACTTAGATGAACAGTTACCGAAATTTCACAGAGTCAGAGAGCTTACTAACATCGCTTAAAGAAGTTCCTACTAACAGGTGAGTCTTACTAAGGAATCTAGACGGTTCGCAGGCTTTATCTTTGGGGGAAGAAGCTACTAATTTTGTGTGCTAGCATTTGGTGTAAGTATGACTTTGAATTTCTTTATAACTGAACTAGACACTGTGTTATGACCCCAAGTACTTGACAGGGTTACGTTATATGTTGACAATATATTCAGTCACTCCCAACTGGAGAGAACGTGTATATCGCTAGTAAAGATGCTGGAGAAATTTTCTGAAGCAGGGTAACTGCCAACTTACAGAAGTCGAAGTTTGTAAGGAACAAAATTAAATTCCCTTGGCACATAATATCATCTAGAGGAATCGTACCAGACCGTCACAAAAGCAGTCCAATAAAGCATTTCCCTTATCCCAGCAGTAAAAGAGATATAATTTGTCTTTATGTTTATTTTTTAGAAGATTAGTGCCAACTCAACTATTAAATAGCACTTTTCTTAGGTCTGTTGAAGGGAAATGCGCCATGTGGGTGCAAAAGAGATTTTGATGTGATAGGAGTTATCATAATTATTTCAAACATTTTATATCACCCTGACATGACTAAATATTCTTGTTTCGTCACCAATGCGTAATTTTCTGGTCTTGGGACCCCGCCAGTCTCAAGTGAGTGAAGAAGCTGGAAAGCAGAATATTTGGGTTTTAATTTCGTAAGTCTGAGTTTGCATACTCCAGCACACAGCTGAAAACATTGGTGGTAGTATGGGCGTTTAAAAATATTTAATTACTCCATTTAAGGAAAGATAATTCAGGTTTACTGTGATCATCAAATGTTGAGATTTTTGTTGACTTGCAAATTTCATCCAGACTTAGCACTTTTGTCTACAAAATACAATTACGACATCCTTCACATTTATAAAGATAACACTGTAGCAAATGCTGTAGCATGACTAGCCTATTGTAGGCCCATATTGCTTATTAAGCAATCTAATGATTGCTGTGTTCTACTCATAAAGCATAACAATTACCGCCAGTATTGCTTAGGTATGTGCAAAGACTTGGCACAACTTCAGAATGGTGACCCACGTTGGTTCAGATTTAAATCTCTATTTACGCTTAGTCCACCAGATAATGTAAAACAACATTAACAATTGCAGAATGATGTTCTGTTTTATAGGTGCTTACACGATATGTCATATGGTGCTATGGAATCCAAACTACACGTGACAATGCATTAATGTGCCTGGGGTCACCATGGCGCATCTAAGACTACTAGTAAGACCAGATTATATTGCTGTTTTCCAAACCTCAGAAGACACATACAAGAGCTCTTAAAAACATGTTTTATATGTCAAAGAGTAAAGCCTGCAGACAAATGCTGTCATGATATGAAGCCTACTGCAGCAGGCCCCATTATTAAAAAGTATTTAACAGTTACATACCAACCATTTCCAAGTCAGCAGCCTTACTGTTAGAGAATGCTTTAAAATTTTACCAGCCCCCTTGAAAACATTTTTACACGAGCGCGACATTAAACGAATACTAATATCATGCTGCCACTCAGAAGAAAATTCGAACAGCCATATCTTTTGAGTATTCGACGAATTCATCAGAACTTATGCACCCACTAATGATGCCAGACAGCTAGAGTACGTAGAAATTTTGAACAGCTAATGAACAATCTGCCATCATCCGAGTATAATACATAAATAACATCAGCTGAAGTCATAACTAGCGCGAACGAGAAAAATGACTGTCTTATTCCTCACAAGGAGACCCATTTTACTGGTAAGAAAGGAAAGAAAAATTGTGTTTGCACCCATTGAGGAAACAAGCCTGAGAAAACTCTGTTATGACAGAAGATTACGATGAGTACAGAAATACCGGAAAGAAGAATATAATGTACTGAAATCTCACCTGAAATCATCATGTCTTTTAAAGAAACTCTGCAAATGGCAACTTCCTCATTAGAAAAGTTGTCTCGTGTCATACTGCACCATAAAATGAATAAGATGTAGGGGTTGTACACCGACCATAAGCTGAAGACATATTTACGTTAATGAATAAACTTATCTCTGTCGTATGTCATATCTTGTAATTTATGTAATTGTTAATTGTAATTTGTAACTGGATTAACCAGTGCTGTCTGTGCAAGATATAACCCTGGATGAGGAATGGGCTATATAGACGGGAGAAATGTTAGGATTTCAGTGTCATTAATAATTAGATACTCACTTAAGGAAGAAAATTTAAATTAGTGAAATTTAAGTGAGTGTGTCTCCCACGTGCAGACTGTGTACATAGCATGCATTACTTGCTAGGAATTGTACTGTCTAGAATATTTAAGGTATTAATTGGTGTACTTAATTGTGTAAATAGTAGCTGTAAGAAAATTTGAAGACAAATGCTGTGGTGTTAAATTTAATGCTACATAGACAGTACGCTGTGGCATAAAATATAAGTGGGTAATAATGCGTCAACCTGTGAGCCTAATGAGAATACTTACTACTTCAAGTAAGTGTGGTATAATACGTGAACGTAATGTAAATGCACTTTCCTTCTACAGAATTAACGTGCTGGTGTAAAGCAGTGAACATCAAGACACTAGTACAGCCATCACAGTAACTCCTTATATACTTTTCATTGTGCTAAGTCTTTCATTGTGCCAGGCCTTTCACATACAGCGGAAGACAACATCACAGATCGTAAATGTTAAACTATCAACCTATGAAGATGTGAGCCTGCTTCTTAAAAACTAGACTCTTACTATACTGAATATGTGATGAACTATAGACAGTGACGAACTTATCGAGGATAATGGTGGTGTCAGGGCATGTTATTGTGTGCTGGAGAACTGAAACTGCCAATGTACACCCTATTACAGAGGGTAACACTGACCGTAGATGAGTTGGTAATGAGTCGTCTGGTGCTGGTATGATGCACATTGATGATGGAATTATCCAGTTGTGGGATGTATCATCTCTTTGCACACTTCACAAAGCTCACACTGAGATGCGCACAGTTTCGACGTACAGGAACTGGTACGCTGTCGTTGTTAAACTGAAATATGTGTTGTGAAAACAAGAAGACTTTCCCGTCAGGTACGCTAAGGATGTAAATGTTTCAGGCATTAATTAAAGGAGCCACTTTAACTGCTGGAACTTGTTCATCACGAACTTTGGTAGTTGGACGTTACATACAAAATGAAGACTGACACATCTGAAGTTAAGAATGAAATAGATCATACCCCGCTTCCCCCAAGTATAGCACGAAACTATTTAACATGTCGTGAACTTATAACATTATTTATATTGATTGAAAGAAAGAAATATTTGTACCCTAATCGAAGTCTCTTTCAGTATAACCTGTACAGGTCATACTGTACCATTGCTTCATGTCATCCGATGATATAGTGCTGTATGAGGCTGTACTCAGCAACAAAGTATGATAATCTTTCCTACCAAGAACCTGATCATTCACATGGCTCCTACTTCAGCCAAAGGTGTCCACTGAAAGAAATCCTTGAGACCGTAGTTCTCGGTCATTGTCTTCCGAAACCTGCAACCACTGCCATTACACAACCTCTGATAAACTTTCATTTTAATTTTATCAAGCAAGCACAGTAGTTCATTGACTCTAACCTCTCATATGTAGTGCCAGCGTGATGATACGATATCTATGAGAACATTTCAAATGATGAACTACACTTAAATCACAGTTTGTTTCCGAACTATAGCCGGTCACTGTGGCCGAGCGGTTCTAGGCGCTTCAGTCCGGAACCGCGAGACTGCTACGGTCACTTGGTCTAACCCTGCCTCGGCCATGGATGTGTGTGATGCCCTTAGGTGAGTTACGTTTAAGGAGTTCTAAGTTCTAGGGGACTGATGACCACAGATGTTAAGTCCCATAGCGCTCACAGCTATTTGAACCATTTTTTTCCGAACTATAATTCTTCAACAACTATCATGAAAACATGTTACGTTAGTTAATCTCTCTCTGCAAATATATAATATCTGTAATGTGAACTATTGAAGGCCCTGTCGCAGCCTTCTCCGGTTTCCTGTCAACTACAACCAGATGGTGGACAACTGTCGTAAATTATCCGCGGCATAATTGAATTTCCAACCGTTCAAGCAAATACATGACACATGCGTACTGCCGATAAAAATACTAAGCTGTATACATTAACTGTCTCGTCAAGCACTTAACATGGCAAGAATATCGTCTGTCTGTCTTAATTACTTTGGACTATCCCCGATAATGTAAGAAATATATGTGATAATGCAATTTCACAATTAATGTAGCGTAACAGTGTCAATACACTATGTATATTGTCATATAAAAGAAACTTCCGAAGCAATGCAGCTGAATGGCCTCTCCAATGCTGTTAACAATAGTGTCATAGCCATTCACTGGGACGTAGTAAACAATTGTTTGTAGATCGTCATATTGCCACCTTGAGCTGCTGGTGAAATGCTTTATTTGTACGGCAGATAATTCGGTCTGCGAAAATAAAGTGTGCAATACAATTACCACATTTCTACGGTCAACGTTGCTGTTAATTTCAACGTTCATTTCGAAAAATAAGAGAGGCACGAGTCACTTCTCAGCCGCTGTATGTCTTTATCTGCCTTTCAGAGTTCTTTTTTTTTTTTTTTTTTTGTTGTACGGTATAATGGTTCCAATGGCTTTGAGCACTATGGGAATTAACTTCTGAGGTCACCAGTCCCCTAGAACTTGGAACTAGTTAAACCTAACTAACCTAAGGACATCCATACCCGAGGCAGGATTCGAACCTGCGACCGTGGCGGTCTCGCGGTTCCAGACTGTAGCGCCTAGAACCGCTCGGCCACTCCGGCCGGCTGTTCAGTATATATCTGAAAAAAATAACTAAATATTAAGATTTAGTCTACGTCTTAATTATCGGAAATGATACTACTACGTTTCAATAATCGCAACAGAGTTCTGTTATGTTCGGTTGTTTATTACATTGGACTATCCTAGCAGGCTCGAATCCTGCTCTGACACAAATTTTCAGCTTATCTCATTGATTAAAATCAGTGCCAACTAGCGATTAATATCAGTCCTTTCTTTGTGTCTTGATTCATAATTTCTGGACGATCATGTCAACTGTTTCGGACATGTCACCATTTCAGTGCAGATGCACACTACGTTCGAATACTTACGGGAATCGGGGAAATGCCGCGAAAAATGAGAGTAATGGGCAAGGGGCGCTACATTTGTAGTTTGTGAATAAGTTGGGAATATGGCTCTGATGGGATGCGAGCTAGAGTAGTCCATGCAGTTGCACTAAGCACTGTGTCTGGACGGTGCAGTGGTCAGCGCATATGATTAATAAACGGGAGACATTGGTTCGAGTCCTGGTCTGGCACAAATTTTCAGTTCACCCCACTAATTTAAATCAATGCTAACTAGAATATCATGTCACTCATTTCTTTGTGTCCTGAGTTATATTAATGAAATAGTCAAAACTGATTACAAGGGTGGCCATTTCTGAGACAGGATAAAGGCTAATGCAAAGAAGAAATAGCTGTTTCTCTTCACAGAAAGCTCTTTTACTTGTGAGATCCCATCCGCTATGAATTTCTGTAATCATCTTTGTTTCCCAGTTCTGCTTCATATATCTACATCTACATCATACCCTGAAAACCAATATGAAGCGCATGGTGTAAGGGAGATAGCATTGTACTGTACTGTATACTGTACTGTACTGTACTGTATACGCAAAGTGATTCAGCTGCCGTACCGCTGAGTTTTATGGAACGCACAATGCTTCAAATACCACATGCAAGACTTTCATATTTTCTCGCTCGCTATACGAAGCTATTAGTCCTGCAGAAGAGAATAAAAGGCACCTTTTGGTAGAAAATTTAATTTAGTGGGATACTATTCCTCTTGAGACATTAGCTTTAGAACTATTCAAGAAAAACGTATAGAGTAGGTCTTTAAACATATTTTTCTTGAATACTTCGAAAACCGTTTCCTCCAGAGGAAACGTATCCCAGTATGAAATTTAACTGGATTAAATTTCCTGCAAAAAGGTCTTGTTCATTTTTTTCTATAGGGATGTTTACAACAAGCGAGCGACAGAACATAAAACTCTCGTTTCACGGTTTTGAAGGCGTTGCAGGTGGATAGAATCGATCACTATGGGTAACTGAATTATCCTCTATAGGTTCCTTGTCGATGCAACAGCTTGTAGAGTGCTGGAAGAATGGCCACATTACTGCCTACGTGCGTCTGCTAATTAGCATAATCTTGTTCTCAGTCAGTACTGGAAGGTAGGTCGAAGGAATGGAATTTATTTCTAGATTCTTCATTTAATACCCGTAACTGAAAATCTATGACGAGGATTTTGTCGGAGAAGTGGCGTCTATCTTCAAACATCTCCCATTACAGATTTATCACCATTTGTGTGACTCAGTCATAGGTGTGAGCATTGTTGTTGTTGTTGTTGTTGTGGTCTTCAGTCCTGAGACTGGTTTGATGCAGCTCTCCATGCTACTCTATCCTGTGCAAGCTTCTTCATCTTCCAGTACTTACTGCAACCTACAGCCTTCTGAATCTGCTTAGTGTATTCATCTCTTGGTCTCCCTCTACGATTTTTACCCTCCACGCTGCCCTCCGATGCTAAATTTGTGATTCCTTGATGCCTCAAAACATGTCCTACCAACCGATCCCTTCTTCTAGTCAAGTTGTGCCACAAACTTCTCTTCTCCACAATCCTATTCAATACCTCCTCATTAGTTACGTGATCTACCCATCTTATCTTCAGAATTCTTCTGTAGCACCACATTTCGAAAGCTTCTATTCTCTTCTTGTCCAACCTAGTTATCGTCCATGTTTCACTTCCATTCATGGCTACACTCCATACAAATACTTTCAGAAACGACTTCCTGACACTTAAATCTATACTCGATGTTAACAAATTTCTCTTCTTCAGAAACGATTTCCTTGCCATTGCCAGTCTACATTTTATATCCTCTCTACTTCGACCATCACCAGTTATTTTACTCCCTAAATAGCAAAACTCCTTTACTACTTTAGGTGTCTCATTTCCTAATCTAATTCCCTCGGCATCACCCGATTTAATTTGACTACATTCCATTATCCTCGTTTTGCTTTTGTTGATGTTCATCTTATATCCTCCTTTCAAGACACTGTCCATTCCGTTCAACAGCTCTTCCAAGTTCTTTGCTGTCTCTGACAGAATTACAATGTCATCGGCGAACCTCAAAGTTTTTACTTCTTCTCCATGAATTTTAATACCTACTCCCAATTTTTCTTTTGTTTCCTTTACTGCTTGCTCAATATACAGATTGAATAACATCGGGGAGAGGCTACAACCCTGTCTCACTCCTTTCCCAACCACTGCTTCCCTTTCACGCCCCTCGACTCTTATAACTGCCATCTGGTTTCTGTACAAATTGTAAATAGCCTTTCGCTCCCTGTATTTTACCCCTGCCACCTTCAGAATTTGAAAGAGAGTATTCCAGTTAACATTGTCAAAAGCTTTCTCTAAGTCTACAAATGCTAGAAATTTAGGTTTGCCTTTTCTTAATCTTTCTTCTAAGATAAGTCGTAAGGTTAGTATTGCCTCACGTGTTCCAACATTTCTACGGAATCCAAACTGATCTTCCCCGAGGTCCGCTTCTACCAGTTTTTCCATTCGTCTGCATAGAATTCGCATTAGTATTTTGCAGCTGTGAGTTATTAAACTGATAGTTCGGTAATTTTCACATCTGTCAACACCTGCTTTGTTTGGGATTGGAAGTATTATATTCTTCTTGAAGTCTGAGGGTATTTCGCCTGTCTCATACATCTTGCTCACCAGATGGTAGAGTTTTGTCATGACTGGCTCTCCCAAGGCCATCAGTAGTTCTAATGGAATGTTGTCTACTCCCGGGGCCTTGTTTCGACTCAGGTCTTTCAGTGCTCTGTCAAACTCTTCACGCAGTATCTTATCTCCCATTTCGTCTTCATCTACATCCTCTCTCATTTCCATAATATTGTCCTCAAGTACATTGCCCTTGTATAAACCCTCTATATACTCCTTCCACCTTTCTGCTTTCCCTTTTTTGCTTAGAACTGGATTGCCATCTGAGCTCTTGATATTCATACAAGTGGTTCTCTTCTCTCCAAAGGTCTCTTTAATTTTCCTGTAGGGAGTATCTAACTTACCCCTAGTGAGACAATCCTCTACATCCTTACATTTGTCCTCTAGCCATCCCTGCTTAGCCATTTTGCACTTCCTGTCGAACTCATTTTTGAGACGTTTGTATTCCTTTTTGCCTGCTTCATTTACTGCATTTTTATATTTTCTCCTTTCATCAATTAAATTGCTGTGAGCATATAAGACGTAAAACACAGAAAAGTGACAGAGTTTCATCACCAGTGTCACCACTTAGCGATAGCGTTAAGGAAATAGCTAATTATTATGGATACGGAATGAGTTACAATTTCCAGCGAATAGTACCTGTGAACAGTGGCGCCGGAGAAGCTATCAACACTAACTAATATCCACTTTACAAATCACAATCGCAGTGTGCCGTGTTATCTGCTTACCTATGCGCCGTCAGCCAAACCCAGGTGCCTGCTGTGTTGGGCTCGCACTGTCTGCTAATTGCTTCGGTAAGGATTAATATTCTTCCAGCCCCCTGGCAAGCTACGAATTTTGCAATTTAAAACGTTGTTTTCAAGACACTTTCAGTGTGTCTTAGCAGATAAAATTTTAACATTTTGTTCCTTCTGTGTATTCTTCCTGTGTAAAAATGTTCACGGTAGGTTTCGACATGTCAGACTATACCGTTCACTTGTGAGTCCAGTTATTACGTACTTATATTACAGTGCGTTTAGTGCACTGCAAAATTTTAAGTTTCTGTACGTTTAAACCGAGTTGTCAATATTTGCTCCACATTCAAATCTTACCAAAACTTCACTCGATATTTGTGCCGCTTTTTCGACGCAGTACTTTGTGATGGATAATATTTTCAGCCAGATCATTGATATAGACATGAACTGAAATGGTCCCAAAATCCATGCCTGAGATGCGCTGAAGTTACCTCCACTTCCAACTTAGAATTCTATTCCTTTTCAGGACTCTCCACCCACGATAACACGCAACGTCCGATGTTTTAGGAATCCATACTGGACACAATGGAGGTGGCATTTCTGTTCGAGATATCACATTATGTCTGGACTCAGAATTCGTTCTATGCTTCTACAACAGATGGACGTGTACGAGATTGGAGGATAGTTGTGTGGATCACTTCTGCTAACCGTCTTCCTGAACAGTCTGACTTGTGCTTTCTTGGAACCGATAGGTACACCGTTGTTCAAAGGATCTACGCTATATTATGGTTAAGAGTGGGATTAATGTAGCTGAAAATTCAGTATAGAGAGCAAAATTCTTTCATCGCTTCGGTAGTCTCTTCAAATGGTTAAAATGGCTCTAAGCAATATGGCACTTAAAATCTGTGGTCATCAGTCCGCTAGATTTAGAACTACTTAAACCTAACTAACATAAGGACATCACACACATCCATGCCTGAGGCAGGATTCGAGCCTGCGACCGTAGCAGCCGCGGTATTCTCTTCTACAAGTTCCGAATTTAGCAACCAGCACGTCTACCTGCTGCTCACACACCTCCCCAATACTCCTTTTGTCTGAGTGCGTATTGTAGCCGTCAACTAATACTCGCCTCATTTCATTAGGCTCTCTATTCAGTTAAGTTTCTCTTTCGCTAATTACGACTATGTTGTCAAAGGAACGTGTCATGATTGTTGTCCATTGCAGGTGGTTGTACCATTGGTTGAAATATTTCTCGAAAATTTGCTTACTCACTTTAGTATACAGTAGATAAAAAGATGAAAGAACGGCAGTACCCAGTGGCTTCAGTGGGATTAAATGGTAACTTTCCGGTAAAGATGGAACACGAAAGAGGAATGGTAGAATAGGCGTTCCGCATGGCGCCACTGAGCACCACTTTTTGTGCAATGATTCTCCGCGAAGACAGCAGGCATTGTGGTTTCCCCCCTTATATTACCCACATATACTTCCAGCCGCAGTCGCCCGCGTCGTGCATTACGCTGGGACAGGCGCGTATTTCATGCACTTCTGTTGCGAGGGGACCGGGCGCTGCAGAGACGAAAACAATGCAGCAGTCCTCGTGGAAAATGCAGCAGCGGTGCACGCCGGCTCTCTCCCCCCCTCATCTCTTTTGCAGAAGTATCAAGCTCTGCGCCTGTAGGTATCCAGCAACCTGTCTGGCCCAGCGAGGAGAGCCGCGGAATGGACTCCAGACGAGAGCCTTAATTAATAATTCAAGTCCAAGTGTGCGCTACCCGAATAGCAGCGCGAAAGACAGAGCTACCAACATTGACAATAAGGTATTACGAGGGTGAGTCAAATGAAAACCTCAATTTTTTTTCAAATATTATTTATTGTGCAGAAGTGGTACAAAGCTGTATCACTTTTCAACATAATCTCCACCACGCTCAATGTAAGCACTCCAGCGCTTACAAAGTGCAGAAATTCTTTTAGAAAAAATTCTTTTGGTAGTCCGCGCAACCACCATGCACCGCGTGGCGCACCTCTTCATCAGAAAGGAATTGTTTTTCCTTCCATTGCGTTTCTGAGTGGTCCAAACATATGTAAATCACTTGGTGATGAGGAATGGCGCTATCCACTGCTTACTCTCTTCGTTTCCGATTGGTGGAAGTGGCCCCAGGTTTCGTTCCCAGTAACAATTCTTGCAAGGAAGCGTCACCTACTCGTTCAAAGCGCCGAAGAAGTTCTTCACGAGCGTCAACACGTCGTTCTCTAATTTCAGAAGTCAGCTGCCGTGGCATCCTTCTTGCAGACACTTTGTGAAACTGGAGCACATCATCCACAGTGTGGTGTGCTGACCCACGACTAATCTGTAAACATGCTGCAATGTCATTCAGTGACACTCGGCGTTTTTCCTTCACTATGGATTCAACTGGAGCAATGTTCTGTGGAGTGGCAATTCGCTGTGCCTGACCTGGACGAGGAGCATCTTCCACTGAAGTCACACCATTTGCGAACTTCTTACTCCATTCGTAGACTTGCTGCAGTGACAAACATGCATCAACGTACTGAACCTTCTTTCGCATATGAATTTCAATAGGTTTCACACTTTCACTACGCAAAAACCGAACAAAAGAACGCCCATCTTCTCTGGTGCAAGACGCCAGTGGTGCGTCTATCTTTATACTAATACTGCGACGGTATGTGTGCACCTGCATTACGCTGCCACTTGCAGGCCATTCTGCACGCTGTTTGTAGCAGGCTTACTAACTTACAGATAACGGGGCGAAATTTTGATTTGTTATTACAAATTTAAGGTTTTCATTTGACTCACCCTCTAAAAAACAGGGACAGTAGAAGATGGGAGTAGTGCTAAAAGTACTGACCACCATATAACTTAAAGTGACTTTCCGAGCAGAAACGAAAGAAGCAATGGGTACGAACCAATGTCTAATATTTTCAGTTTACATCATCAGTTCCAGATATAGTCAGCAGCGCTGCAAATTTCCACACTGACAATACAGCTTTGTAAAGGAGAGTATCGTCGTATCATGATCGTTAGATACCGAAAGAAAACGCGTGGTATAATGAGTAGCAGCCACGCTTACATGTGGATAACTGTAATAGAACGCCTATTACAAAGAGAAAATCTGTTTGCTACCTGATTACAAGGTTAGTGGAGAAAGTAGTACACGTATGTTGGGCTAATACTAAGAAGCGATGTGAAATAGAATGATCAAGTGCAAACACTGTTAGACAAGGCAAGTGTGTAACAGAGCAAGGTTGGATACCATTACTTATTGTTATACCACTCCTGGTTTTAAAATGTTTTCTATTCTGATATGGTCCGCAGCTCGTGGTCTTGCCGTAGCGTTCTTCCTTCCTGCTCACGGGGTCTCGGGTTCGATTCCCGTCGGGGTCAGGGATTATCCCTACCTCGAGACGACTGGGTGTTGTTGTGTCTTCCTCACGATCATCATTCATCCCCATTACGGTCGGAGGAAGGCAATGGTGAACCACCTCCGCTAGGACCTTGCCTGATACGACGGTGCAGATGTCCCGCATCGTCCCCTAAGCTCCTCCGAGTATGGGACCTCGTCATCGTCATCATCATCATCAACATTCTGTTCTCATTTCATTTCATCGGTAGTGCACATTGCGCACATATGTGGCCGGAAAAAAAGTAGTAGTCCTGGCAAGACGCCTTAGATTTTGATCCGATGACACGTATGCCACCTTGGGGGTAGTAGAGGTAATGGTGGGGGTTCAAGCGTCGTCTGGCAACAAATGGCATAGTGGTACAGGTATCAGTGAGCCATCTGTGTCTACCCTTTAATTGGGAATTCTCCCAACCAGAAGGCTTAGTGTGGCGCAAACGTGCGAAGCAAGCAGACAACCATGCGACGGAATGTCCTCGTGCTTCTTATAACCAACAAAGCGAGACTGAAAGGGGTAAAATTTTGGCCTTCCGAATGGCGGGATGGTCCTTTCGAAGAATTGCCACACAACTCGAACGTGCTACGTCAGTTGTGCAACGATGCTGCTGTCAGTACGCGAGTTTCTGGATGTCCAAGCAGCACAGATGACCTACAAGATCGTCGTATTTTAAGGGCGGAAGAGGCAGACCGTACGGTCACCACAGCAACATGGTGGCGAACCGGTTATTAACAGTCAGTCTAAGGGCACGCACACCTCTAACCCGTCTTCCACTCACGCCACAGAATCGACGTGCACGGCTCGACCGGTGCCGTCAGGGGTTCCTTGGACGACGGAATGTTAAGGCGTGGGCCTCAGCAACAAAAGCAGATTCTTTCTAGCGCCTACGACGAAGACCTGGTCGGCACTGCCTCGTAGAGTGCATTCATCCAAGATATACAGGCCCCAACCCAGGCCTTACGGTCTAGGGCGCGATAAGCTCCAGCTCTAGTTCACCTTCGGTGTTCCTGGAGGGGACGCTAACCAGCGCTCGATAAGTGCAGAATGTTGTTATATCTGTTATTTGCCGTTGTTGTAGCTGGAAGGTGATGTTTTGTTCGAAGAGGGTAGTGCTCGCCCATACACTAGCGTGAAACTCAGCGTGCTGTACAAGACGTGATGCAACTTCCCTGGCCAGCACGGTCTCCGATCTTGTCTCCAATGGAGCATGTGTGGGATATGATGGGACGGGAAGTGACTCGTGAACCAACAATTGTTACAGAATCACGAGAACGGGTGGAGTAGGCGTGGCATAACATATCTCAGGACAGTATTCGCCGTCTGTATAATCGACTGGATTCCAGAGTAACTTCCTGAATTACCGCCTGCGGAGGCTACACGAAGTGCTAACATGGGTGTTTCACCATGGCACGATACGTGGTACCTCAGAACCGTTTGTGCTATGGATCTGTGAATTTAATCATTTCATGTACTCCATATACACTGTTGCGACAATGAATTGAGTGGATTCGAAACCTCTAAACGGGTGTACAAATTTTTTGTAGCAGTGCGTCTAGCGTTACAAAGTAAAAAACTTATTATTTTCGAATTGACTCGCAGAACATTTTTAATCACAGTATAGATTACCGATTTTTGATGACAGTACGATATTTGGTTCATACAGAAATCTTTTATTTCAAGGTTATTAGTAATTTAACATACCCCTAAACCACGGGTACACTAAAATTCTTCACCGGTAAAATTGTTTGTTGCATGTTTGACATAACTCATATGAAAAAAACTTATTCTCGTCTTTGAAAGAAGCATTTTACTATGTCTTAAAACTTAATATTCAAAAGTTATTAATATTCATAATTTTCGTGGTCCTGAATGTTCGAATCTTAAAATGTAACTCTTCCCAAAATACAATGTAGCAATTCTTCGCCCGATTTTTCCGTTTGCACCGAGTGTAGGAAGAAGGCAGCAAGATTAGGATTTACCATCCAATCGATAACGGGGTCATTACTCACATAGCAGAAGTTCGACTTGCCTTTGAAGGATGGTGAGGGAAATCGGTCGTTCTCTTTCAAAGCAACCATCCCGGAATTTGCCTGGAACGATTTAGAAAATCACGGAAAACCGAAATCTGGAGAGTCGGACGCGGATTTGGACCGTCGTCTTCCAGAATGTGATTCTGCCGTGCTAATTATTGCACAACCTAGCTCCGTTCGAAAAATGTATACATCACCTAAAATGTGATCTTAATTTATTAGTTGTTCCAGTGAGAAAATCTCATTTTCGAGAAAATTCTTGATGACCTTTTGGAATCCCTGTGCACAATAAAACTTATTTCTCGTTACGTAGAGCCTGCTAATTTCTCACTTCGTAACTACCCAGTTCTTGATTAAACAAATTTAATTCACTGCCATTTATTTTACTAAGTAAAGTATATTAGCCTTGTATTATACTATTTTCTAATTTATGCACTAAGCGCGTCTTTACAGCCCGAACCAGGAATTCGCTGTACCAGTATCGGCGCCTAGCGGCAAGAAATGACACTGATACGACTAACAATGCAAACCACGGAGTGCGCAGTCTGAAGATCATTCCTATTTACCCTTAAGGTTCAAAATGGTTCAAATGGCTCTGAGCACTATGGGACTCAACATCTTAGGTCATAAGTCCCCTAGAACTTAGAACTACTTAAACCTAACTAACCTAAGGACTTCACACACACCCATGCCCGAGGCAGGATTCGAACCTGCGACCGTAACAGTCCCGCGGTTCCGGACTGCAGCGCCAGAACCGCTAGACCACCGCGGCCGGCTTACCCTTAAGGTAAACAGTTTTCCAACTACTCTGGCTCAAATAGCAATGCATGAAATCAGTTCAGCGAATATATAATTTTTCTCTATAGACATGCACTGTTTAGATACTGCAGTTATAATTAAAAGAAGTGGCAGTGAATACACGTCTGCCCGTTTTGGTATCGGTATGCTGTAGCTTTCCTCATTTTCCTTAAGTGAACGTAATAACGTATCAATCAAAAAGGGCTTAGGCATTTCACATCGGTGTCATTGTGAGCCGGTGATGTACCTCGACACGACTTTAAATACAAGCATTCCCTCCTAACTTTAGTTCCTCCTCTCCCTCTCCCTCACTTCCCCCTGCCAGTGAGACATAGCACTTATTGCTCGTTCGCAAATGTCGATGGTAATGGGAAGCCGTACATTCAGGTAGCCCAAATTAAATAATGATAAATCAACAGTTGCAACAGGTGCTCTAGTGTGTGAGAGCGCTGTGGAAGCAGTGAAACAGTAGTATAACTAGCTCTCAGGTCTATATGTCTTCGTACAACGCCTTGTCACGAAGAAAAAGAAAACAAACATTGTCTTGTATTTTTTCAAGATATAATTCGCTATATCTCTCCAGTTTAATTGAAGGAAAGGTTGAAACTTTTTGTTCCCTCCAGCATTCAAGAGCTAGTGAACGGGTAATTTTTGAAAAACATCCATATGATGTAAAGTGACATATTTTTGCACAGGTAAGATAGACAGAAAGACGAAATAACTGTAAAGTCAATACATACATGACTAGTTAATCTCATACGAAAAAATACAATGTCCTTAATTTTCTCGGTAAAATTTTTTTTAATCTTAGAGACATTTAAAATGAAAAAAAATCTTCTTGCAACTGATACTTATCGTCAGTTCCCCATTATAATTGTGTCGTAAGTTCTGTATAGTATTACCACAGCAGTTCTCTTAGCCACATCATCTGGAATTAGGTGATCAATAGATTTCGTTGTTGCTGTGTATTACTTTATTTTACTAATTAATTTACTTAACCTGGCAATATTAGAGGCATCACTGTCATAACCCCGAGTAATCTTAACTATAATTTTAACAGTCAAATGTAATATACACTCCTGGAAATTGAAATAAGAACACCATGAATTCATTGTCCCAGGAAGGGGAAACTTTATTGACACATTCCTCTGGTCAGATACATCACATGATCACACTGACAGAACCACAGGCACATAGACACAGGCAACAGAGCATGCACAATGTCAGCACTAGTACAGTGTATATCCACCTTTCGCAGCAATGCAGGCTGCTATTCTCCCATGGAGACGATCGTAGAGATGCTGGATGTAGTCCTGTGGAACGGCTTGCCATGCCATTTCCACCTGGCGCCTCAGTTGGACCAGCGTTCGTGCTGGACGTGCAGACCGCGTGAGACGACGCTTCATCCAGTCCCAAACATGCTCAATGGGGGACAGATCCGGAGATCTTGCTGGCCAGGGTAGTTGACTTACACCTTCTAGAGCACGTTGGGTGGCACGGGATACATGCGGACGTGCATTGTCCTGTTGGAACAGCAAGTTCCCTTGCCGGTCTAGGAATGGTAGAACGATGGGTTCGATGACGGTTTTGATGTACCGTGCACTATTCAGTGTCCCCTCGACGATCACCAGTGGTGTACGGCCAGTGTAGGAGATCGCTCCCCACACCATGATGCCGGGTGTTGGCCCTGTGTGCCTCGGTCGTATGCAGTCCTGATTGTGGCGCTCACCTGCACGGCGCCAAACATGCATACGACCATCATTGGCACCAAGGCAGAAGCGACTCTCATCGCTGAAGACGACACGTCTCCATTCGTCCCTCCATTCACGCCTGTCGCGACACCACTGGAGGCGGGCTGCACGATGTTGGGGCGTGAGCGGAAGACGGCCTAACGGTGTACGGGACCGTAGCCCAGCTTCATGGGGACGGTTGCGAATGGTCCTCGCCGATACCCCAGGAGCAACAGTGTCCCTAATTTGCTGGGAAGTGGCGGTGCGGTCCCCTACGGCACTGCGTAGGATCCTACGGTCTTGGCGTGCATCCGTGCGTCGCTGCGGTCCGGTCCCAGGTCGACGGGCACGTGCACCTTCCGCCGACCACTGGCGACAACATCGATCTACTGTGGAGACCTCACGCCCCACGTGTTGAGCAATTCGGCGGTACGTCCACCCGGCCTCCCGCATGCCCACTATACGCCCTCGCTCAAAGTCCGTCAACTGCACATACGGTTCACGTCCACGCTGTCGCGGCATGCTACCAGTGTTAAAGACTGCGATGGAGCTCCGTATGCCACGGCAAACTGGCTGACACTGACGGCGGCGGTGCACAAATGCTGCGCAGCTAGCGCCATTCGACGGCCAACACCGCGGTTCCTGGTGTGTCCGCTGTGCCGTGCGTGTGATCATTGCTTGTACAGCCCTCTCGCAGTGTCCGGAGCAAGTATGGTGGGTCTGACACACCGGTGTCAATGTGTTCTTTTTTCCATTTCCAGGAGTGTAATTATGATGTAACAAGTCGACAACTCGTTAGTGATGAGGATAAAAGTACTGAGACTATTTTCCTATTCTACCAAGCAACGATGAAGAATGCATTCGATAATTTCTTTTAATTTTTAGGAAACGCAGGTTCAAATTTCCGTGTAACATCTGAAGTGTGAGTTTTCACATTGTTACCCTGAGTTCTGCTCTGCAATGTACAGAAGTAGCATGCTCTCTAGTAAACACATGAGCCATGAGTAAGAACGTGGCACGATATTGCTGTAAAGAAAAAAAGGAAAAACGGAAAAACATTTTCACTGCTGTAGCGTTTCACATCGCAAAGTTTCAGAACGTTATACGGTATCTTTTGCAACGTATTTTGAATTTTGTGTGGAAAAGGTTTACAGCACAGGGTACAAAATGAAGAGGAAAAGCTACAGACAAATGTTCTGCTAATGACGGGGTCATAAGAGGTTGTAATTCAGCTGGAAAAACGTGAAGTGTACCAGCCCGGCCAGTTCAATAGAGTTGTTCTAGCCGTTGGCTTGAAAGGATAAGGGAAAACACTAAAAAATCTAAAACTAAAACTCCGGAAGAAGATTTAATCCACAATCCTCGTCATTACAAAAATGTTCAAATGTGTGTGAAATCTTATGGGACTTAACTGCTAAGGTTATCAGTCCCTAAGCTTACACACTAGTTAACCTAAATTATCCTAAGGACAAACACATGCACCAATGCCCGAGGGAGGACTCGAACCTCCGCCGGGATCAACTGCACAGCCCATGACTGCAGCGCTTGAGACCGCTCGGCTAATCTCGCTCGGCTCTCGTCGTTACCTGTTCACTCATTACCACAGCAGTTCTCTTAGCCACATGATCTGGAATTAGGTGATCAACAGATTTCGTTGTTGCTGTGTATTACTTTATTTTACTAATTAATTTACTTAACCTGGCAATATTAGAGGCATTAGACCATTTCTCCCACCTGAAATAGCATTTTACACATTCCATATTAAATACATTACACGAATCATTCTACATTACATTTAGAAGGTAAAAATTACAATAGTACACATAAGAAAAACACATGCACACCGTTTACATTCACAGATCATAAGTGCAGCAACAAATAGAAATTACTTTATGGTGGGCATGAGAGAAAGTGCTGGAGGGGGGAAGGAAACCGAACCTGATAAAACAAAATCCATACCAACGTAATAAATACGAAAGTAACTCTGTCTGCTACGTATCCACAACTAAACCGCTGAACCGATTTCGATTAAATTTGGTATGGTGATGCTTGTATCCCAAGGAAGGAAAAGCTTAGGCTACTTTAGAAACTGTACAGTGCATGATGTTTATTAATTTGATGAATATCAAGCAAATCATGGAAAATATTTGCTCTTTGAAAAACTATTTGGTCACTGACTTTGAACTTTGTAATGATTTTGAAAATACTTTTATTGCTTGGTATGTTCTACATAACACGATTCAACTTAGTGAATAAAATGCTTGTACAACACTCAACGTGTTTAATCGATACTTCAGTAACAACCCTGATAAACACGTTTTACCGCAGAAATCGCTGAACCGATTTTAGTGATATTTGCTGTGGAGGTAGTTTGAAACCTGAGGACGAACATACATTCATGCTCATAAATTAAGGGTAATACAGATACATGGTGAAACAACGCTCTGGTGGGCGGTTTGCGGGTTTAAATCACCTCGACCATGCGGTACATTTGACCTGAGGTCGTCGCACAGTACCGCTGGCAGCATTCCACATACGCAGAGGTGTGTTGGTGCGTGTCAGAGTACGGTACAGCAAGTAAGTGTGCAGACGTTTTCAGACGTGCTAATGGTGACTGTGTGTTGACAATGGCTCAAAGAACACGTTTTGACGACGCTATCAGGGGTAGAATACTAGGGCGAATGGTGGCTGGTCAAACACAGGAGGACGTAGCATGGGCCCTCCTTGTGCCACAAAGTGTGATCTCAAGATGTGATTACGTCGGCTTTCACGGCGTAATAAGTATTGAAAGTCCCTTCGGGTTTGCTGCTGGGTCATAAAATCAACTTGACTCGATATATAGGCGATCCGACTGGTCGC
Organism: Schistocerca piceifrons; assembly: GCF_021461385.2. Classification (NCBI taxonomy): domain Eukaryota; kingdom Metazoa; phylum Arthropoda; class Insecta; order Orthoptera; family Acrididae; genus Schistocerca; species Schistocerca piceifrons. Next base: position 140,794,960 of record NC_060144.1, read on the forward strand.
CATCTTCAGGACATACTGCTTATGCTGATGAGTCACGCTGAGGACTAACGCCACGCTGCAAATCGACGTCCTATATAGGCCACCGTTCAGTACACGGCGCATGCGTCGCCCTTCACGGTTGCTGCCCTCCAAGACAGGGAGGTGGCGCCGCCCTTAGTGAAACACTGCTGGAAACGATATATCGCACTCGGGGCCGCACCGAAGAACGTTCAATTTTGATGAGAGATAATACAGGATTCCACGTCTTGCTAAGAGGAAACCCATTGTCTCTGTTGATTAAATTATCAGCCAACCTAATTTCAATCGCCTCTTTATAGACACTGTTCCAAAAACCGGAAATGTTGGCAACCACCACAGTTTCATCAAATTTCATACTGTGTCCCTCATTTAGGCAGTGTTCTGCTACTGCCGATTTTTCCGGCTGTTGTAGCCTCGTATGACGGCGATGTTCCACACACCTTTCATGCACGGCCAAAGTAAGCTTTCCCACATTGACACGGAATTTTGTACACACCGGGTTTCCTAAGCCCAAAATCATCTTTCACAGAGCCGAGCAGTGCCCTAATCTTAGAAGGTGGACGAAACACACTGTTAATGTTAAAATTCCTTAAAATTCGTCCAATCTTAAACGATAACCATCCAGCATAAGGAAGAAAGGTCACCGCTCTACGTTCCTCTTCATACACCTCCGGAGATGGTGTAAACTCCATAGCCCGACGAATCTACTTCTCAGAGTATCTATTTTCCTTAAAAACAGCCAAGAAATGCCCAAGTTCTTGGGTTAAGCTGTCGGCGTCGGAAATGGCATATGCTCTCCGTACCAATGTCCTAAGGAAGCCACTGCGTTGGTGTGGTAGATAACAACTCTTTGCATCCAGATAGCAATCTGTGTGCGTCAGGTTTCGGTGAATACTGGGTCCCAAAATACCATCTGGTTTTTCATAAACCATAACGTCTAAAAATGGCGGCATCCCATCATTTTCAACCACCGTAGTAAATTTGATACGGGGATGAAGACAGTAGAAGTGGTCCAAAAATCTATTAAGAGCATCACGTCCATGCGGCCAGACGAAAGAGGTATCATCCACATACCTCCAGTAGCACTTTGGTTGCAAAGCTGAAGTCCTCAGTGCCACATTCTCGAAGTCCTCCATAAATAAAGCGGCGACTATGGGTGATAAATGTCTACCCATAGACACTCTTTCTGTTCAAAAATGTTAACGTTAAATAAAAAATACGTGGACATCGTCACATGACGACAAAACTTCACCAGCTCTTCATCCAGGTTTTCACTGATCAAACTAAGGGACTCTTACAGAGGAACTCGTGTAAAAAGGGATACCACATTGGAACTCACTAACAGATCTGAAGGACTCAACTGTTGGCAAATGTGAACACCATATCTCCAGTTCGGTTGATTTTATTCGCCGATTGGTTTGTTTGAAGTTGAGTCCTTCAGATCTGTTAGTGAGTTCCAATGTGGTATCTCTTTTTTCACGAGTCCCTCTGGAATAGTCCCTTAGTTTGATCAGTGAAAAACTGGATGAAGAGCTGGTGAAGCTTTGTCTACATGTCCTGACGTCCACGTATTTTTTATTTAACGTAAACATATTTGAACAGAATGACGGAGTGGCTATGGGTAGTCCTTTATCACCCATAGTCGCCAATTTATTTAAGGAGGCCTTCGAGGATATGGCACTGAGGACTTCAGCTTCGTGACCAGAGTGCTTCCGGAGGTATGTGGATGATACCATTTTCGTCTGGCCGCATGGACGTAATGCTCTTAATAGACTTTTGGACCACTTCAACTGTCTTCATCCCCGTGTCAAATTTACTATGGAGGTTGAAAATGATAGGATGCTTCCATTTTTAGACCAGTTGGTACTTTGGGACCCAGTGTTCACCGAAAGCCGACGCACACAGGTTGGTATCTGCATCCTAAGAGTTGTCATCCACCACACCAACGCAGCGGCTTCCTTAGGACGTTGGTACGGAGAGTATATGCCATTTCCGACGCGGACAGCTTAACCCAAGAACTTGGGCATTTGATGGCTGTTTTTAAGTAAAATGGATACTCCGAGAAGCAGATTCGTCGGGCTATGGAGTTTACACCATCTCCGGAGGTGTATGAAGAGGAACATAGATCGGTGGCCTTTCTTCCTTATGCTGGAGGTTTGTTGGACGAATTTTAAGGAATTTTAACATTAACAGTGGGTTCCGACACCTTCTAAGATTAGGGCACTGCTCGGCTCTGTGAAAGATGATTTGGGGCTTAGGAAACCCGATGTGTACAAAATTCCGTGTCAATGCGGGAAACTTACTTTGGCCGTTCGATTCGCACTGTGCATGACAGGTGTGTGGAACATCGCCGTCATACGAAGCCACAACAGCAGGAAAAATCGGCAGTAGCAGAACACTGCCTAAATGAGGGACATAGTATGAAATTTGATGAAACTCTGGTGGTTGCCAACATTTCCGGTTTTTGGAACAGTGTCTATAAAGAGGCGATTGAAATTAGGTTGGCTGATAATTTAATCAACAGAGACAATGGGTTTCCTCTTAGCAAGACGTGGAATCCTGTATTATCTCTCATCAAAATTGAACGTTTTTCGGTGCGGCCCCGAGTGCGATATATCGTTTCCAGCAGTGTTCCACTAACGGCGGCGCCACCTCCCTGTCTTGGAGGGCAGCAACCGTAATGGGCAGCGCATGCGCCGTGTACTGAACGGTGGCCTATATAGGACGTCGATTCGCAGACTGGCGTCAGTTCTCAGCGGGACTCATCAGCAGACGGAGCATTTCCTGAAGATGGCGACCAGCTGAATCGCCGAATTATCAAGTTGATTTTAGGATCCGGCAGCAAACCCGAAGAGACTTTCAAGTGATCTCAAGACTATGACAAAGATTCCAGCAGACAGGAAACGTGTTCAGATGCTACAGTACGGGACGTCCACGATGTACAACACCACAAGAAGACCGAAATCTCACCATCAGTGCCCGCAGACGGCCACGGAGTACTGCAGGTAGGCTTGCTCGGGACCTTACTGCAGCCACTGGCACAGTTGTCTCCAGAAACACAGTCTACATACGACCGAACACACATGGTTTGTTCGCCCGAAGATCTACAAGGTGCATTCCACTGACCCCTGGTCACAGGAGGGCCCGTAAATCCTGGTGTCAAGAACACAGTACTTGGTCATTCGAACTGTGGTCCCAGGCTATGTTCACTGACGAGCCCAAGTATAGCCTGAACGGTGAATCTCGCTGGGTTTTCATATGGCGTGAACCGGGAACCAGATACCAACCCCTTAATGTCTTTGAAAGGTACCTGTATGGAGGTCGTGGTTTGATGGTGTGGGGTGGGATTATGATTGGTGCACGTACACCCCTGCATGTCTTTGACAGAGGAACTGTAACAGGTCAGGTGTATCGGGACGTCATTTTGCACCAGTATGTCCGCGTTTTCAGGGGTGCAGTGGGTCCCACCTTCCTCCTGATGGATGATAACGCACGGCCCCACCGAGCTGCCTTCGTAGAGGAGTGGCTTGAAATAGAAGATATCAGAGTGAATGGAGTGGCCTGCCTGTTCGCCAGACCTAAACCCTATCGAGCACGTCTGGGATGCTCTCGGTCGACGTATCACTGCACGTCTTCAAACCCCTAGGACACTTCAGGAGCTCTGACAGTTAAGAATGAAGACACAGGTTAATGTAATAAATTACAGAATGTATACTGGGTTACACTATATGGGATAAAAAACAAATGTAATAAGTACGTAACTTCACATTCACTGTATGTAGTAAATTTTTTTCTTATTTATGTATTCTAAACTACATTGTAAAATTAACAAAAGTGTCTAATTTCCATTGCTTGGTTCCTCTACCTGTGGAAATGAATTTTAAATATTTTCCGATATTTTAATAATAAATATATGAACCTTTACTGTAAGTTAAAAGAGAGAAGAATTAATATACATAAAAGCAACAATGGCTTTTAGGAAACAACTACTACAAATTAACGAACGTGTTAAGTGATAATAGTTTTAGCAAACGGAGTGAATTTGGTAAGTTTGTGGAGAATGAATGTTAACTGCCGTTATGTTTAGTATCATCAATGAAGTACGGAGAAGGTGCTGTTGCGGTATGAGGATGTTTTTCGTGGTTGGGGAGTCGTCCCCATACTGAGCTTAGGGAAAGGCTAGTGAAGAAAGATATGGACACATTATACGGCATAATATGCTGCGTACAGTAGAGCAACAATTCAGAGACGATGATTATGGCAGCACGCCATGCACTCTGTCACCTTCTCTGTGGTTTGTGAACAACAATATTTTTAAGTGGATTGGTGGGCCCAATCCGGGCTGAATCCAATCCAACACCTTTGGGATGAGTTAGAACATCGACTTAGCTCCAGATTACAGCGTCCAATATCACTACATTCAGCGATTTTGGCTCTTGATTAGGAATGGACTGTCATTCCACCACAAACATTCTGGCACCTAGTAGAGTTCAAGCTGCCGTTAACGTGAAGGAGTGTCACGTCCCATATTACTGTCCGCTAACAAGTGTCAGGGTACTTTCGACGATATGTGTATCGCAGGCAAAAAGCGATCTTAGTTTCACGGCCTACGTCGCAAGGATGGTGAAAAAGAGGTTACCTCAACTTCAATTTGGCAGCGTCCCGATGGGAAGAAGACACAGCAGTCACGAATTTCAGTTCGCTGGAACTTCTACTAGCCTCAGATCGACTGATCACGAACCGTTATTCACTCAAGTCAATGCGTTAGTCATATGTCTTCGAATCGCCTTAGAAAAGCAACAGAATGCCACCTAACATATGGTCGGAACTAATAGCACATTAGGATCAGAACAGCCTGCAGTATTTGAAGTTCATCTGACTGACTCGTATATGGGTTCATGACTGTTCGCTACCTCTGGCGACTTGTCTACTATTATTTATAATTTTACTTGTTCCCCAAGATCGGATATTGGTTATACAGAGCCTCTTCTCAGTTTTTCACCTTTCCTTTGACAATATGGTGTTGTTTCATTTTTAGTTCATTGAAATGTTTCGCTCTCTCTTCTCGACTCCAGTTATACGCTCATCCATCTCCTACTCTTGCTGTTTTCTTTGTTGAAATTTTAGAATTTACCGTGACTTCTTATGTAAACTCTTCAAACGTGCATTCATCGTTTTTAAAACCACTCGTATATCTGTCCAAGCTAACCATCGGTTTCGTCTCCCAGTTGATTATTTCTGTCTTCCAGTTTCTTATTCTGTCTATTTTGATTGTCCATAAGTTTTTCGTTTCTTTGTGTCTGTCGTTGACAGTGAATACCAAGATTTTGATTCGGTTTAGTAAACAGTGTGTCAAATAATGCGAAATAACACATTTGACCATCTCGCAAACTAACATTTGTTGATGAAAACCTCCAAAAGGCTGTAATGCTCTAGTCGGACAAGGTAAAATAATCAGTAGACGTAACTACAAATAAGATACGGAATGATGTAATTATGGTTAGCACACCTAACTCGCATTCGGGAGGACAACGGTTCAATCCCGCGTCCGGCCATCTTGATTTAGGTTTTGTGTGATTTCTGTAAATCGCTCCAGGCAACTGCCGGGATGGTTCCTCTGAAAGGGCACGGCCGACTTCCTTCCCCGTCCTTCCCTAATCTGATGAGACCGATGAATGACGTAATTGTTCAAAAATTTTTTTGAGATTTACTTTACTGTTACGGTCATTTTTTCAATTTCTGAATATCCTGTTTGTAGCTTATCCTCATCATTTCTAGATAAAAATTTTACCTGACCTTCCAGATTAAAATGATTGACTGTACACTGCAATGACATGTATTACCTGATCGATAAACCTCGTCGCCGTTTGGCATCTGCTTTTCTTGTCAGTTAAAAATCCATTTTTTGGTTCATTGTCCTATTCGTCACTTATGTGGAAGTGAGCAGAACACTTAAGGACATCTGACTGTGAGAAAGGCTGCTGGCACAACAGAGTATCCATTTTTGATTGCAATTGTTCAATTTATCTCGGCGTACTTCACGACGAAGTATTTCACGGGATGACGGCCGAAACTCAGTATCCAATGGGCACAATATTTCGGCAAGCGACCACGTTACCACCAAAGTGTGGCCTCTTGTAGTCATCTCTTAATGTCCAGTGTCCAGTTCTGGCGTGTCATTCCGGAATCAAAGAAAAATGAGGCAAAAGGCGCTGAAACCTCAGCTCCGGGAAGTCAGATCAATACAGACACAAGTTCTATCACAGATGAGCCCAAAACACTGATTCTTTCAGTGCAGCAGCACATACTGGATCTCCAGCACACAGTTATCGCTGCAATGAGGCTGGCCCTAAAGATCGTAACAGCAGGATAACCTCAAAATTTATGTGGCAAACATACCCACACGAGGTTTAACCGTTTGATTGTGAAATTCCAATGGGGTTCACACCCAGGACGGCGAATTTCATCAGTTGCTGCGAGACGAGTCCATAGATATCTATCTCGTAGCAGAGACATTCCTCAAAACTGGCCCAAATGTAAGCACAGCCAGTTTCCATAGCTACCGTAACTATTGCGAAAGGTCGTCGGGCTGCACGGCCATCTACGTCAGACCGACGCTGCGACATCTTGTAATTCAGCTTCCCTAATTCTAACAGTTGGAAGCAATCGGTGTGGCCGGCAGTATGTCCACGGATCAGGTCACCTTTATATCAGTCTACAGACAACAGCGTAGATCACTATTACAAGCAGACAATGATAAGCTATTAACGGTACGTGGAAGATTATTTATCAGAGGTGTTCGCGAGTCACAAACACTAACGGACGCCACCTGCTACGGGCCTCTGAATGACAAAATGCAATAGTAGTTGGGCCCTATGACCTGAAACGGTGTCCCAGACGTGGCTGCCCAGATGTCCTCGACATCGTGATCCTACAGAGCGCAGGGCACCCGATTTTTCCATCTGTCAGGACTGCACTATAGTCGGATCACCTACCAGTAGTAGTTGATCTCGACGGAAACACAACAGAAAAGGACCACCACCAGCTGAGAGATGTCGACTGGGAACACTTTAAAGTGCAACTATCCGACACTCACTTCAACACCTAACGCAGATGCAGTCGGAACGGAAGAGGCAGTAATTAACCAGCTTACTCGGCAAGCTTTCGAAGCGGCCATTACCGAAAGGGGATTTTTCCAAAGAGCTTCCTCCTGGCATACTGGAGGTCATTACGGAAAATAACCGTTTGGATCGCCAATGGCACCTCGCACGGAATCCCGTGACGAAAGCCGGCCGATGTGGCCGTGCGGTTCTGGGCGCTGCAATTTGGAACAGCGAGACCGCTACCTACGGTCGCGGGTTCGAATCTTGCCTCGCTCATGGATGTGTGTGATGTCCTTAGGTTAGTTAGGTTTAACTAGTTCTAAGTTCTAGGGGACCAATGACCTCAGAAGTTGAGTCCCATAGTGCTCAGAGCCATTTGAACCAACCCGTGACGAAACAGCGTGTAAACCGTCTTCGTCGTGAAATCAAGGTTGCCGTAGGTAACCATCGGAATCGAGATTGGGACGGGCAGATTGCGACCCTCTGCTGCATAACAAAACAATTCTTAAGTAAAAAAACTGCGCATTCTTCCACTGTAAGTAGAGCGTTAGATCATCTGCGAGCCGAATGCCAAGGAAAAAGCCTAGACAGATGCGTTTACAGAGGATTCCACGTCCATTGACGACATAGTGGACGAAAATCACATTCAGCTTGTGGAGGAGCCGCTTCCCGTCTTTCTCACAAATAGAGACAAAAACGATCCCGTTAACGACTTCTATGAAGATGAGATCACAAATCACCTATCACACCTCAACCCTCGTAATCTAGGAGGAGTGAATTATTTCGGAAACAAGAACGCCAAATAATTGCCGCCAGAAGTAGTCTGAAGGTTAACCACGGTATTTAGGACCATCTTTAGGACTGGCAGAGTCCCACCCGTGTGGAAAGACGCGGAGGTTGTAACCGTCCCAAAACCGGGTAAGGACATCACACTCGCTAGCAATTATAGGCCTAAAAGCCTCTGACATCACTTTAGAAAGTATTTGAAAGTTTATATGCTATGCGTCTGCAATGGTATGTTGTGACAGAGCGCCTCTAACCGGGCGAGCAGTTCCGTTTCCGGCAGGGGTACTCCACAGTAACAATTACTCAGATTAGCATGGACATGGGCAGGGGCTTGGGGCATGGAGGCACAGATCGTCGTTAGTACGTTGGGGACGTACTACTAGATGTGTCAAAGGCCTTCGACAGCGTGTGGCATAACGGCCTCCGGATTATGCTTCTTGACCACGGGGTACCGGTGACACATGTGGCCCTGCTCAAATCATACCTGAGTAGTAGAACATTTCAAGTCAAAGCCGATGTAGGGGTCTCGACAGCGCAACGAAACAGGGCGGGAGTGCCACAAGGGTGAGTACTTGGGCCCCTGCTATACACTTTATACACCGCGATACTCCGAAAACGCTGAGAACTGAGCTGGAGCTATACACCGATAACACGCACTGTATGCGTGCGGTTTAGAAGTACACATAGTAAGTTGTCGCCTTGAGCAGAATGCGACACGCTTGCAGCCTGGACCAGCAACTGGCGGCCCAGAATTAGCGCGGCGAAGAGCCGGACTTTAATTATAACCAGGAAAAGCTACCAGCAGACTTAGTACCGAGTCGTATCACGGGAGGCCCCACCTCTTGGTCGGGAGCCGAGAAGTAGCTAGGCGTGACCCTCAATAGACATCTAATGAGGGGACCGTACGTCCGAAACGTCAAAGGGAAAGCACTGGGACGTATGAAAACGCTCCATCACCAACTAAACCCCATTTCGACTCTACCTACACATTGTGGAGAAACAGTGTACCCTGCCCTAATGCGGCCTATTCTAGATTACGCTTCTGTGGTATGGGGCAATGCAGAAAATTAACACACTGACCCGCTACTAAGGGTACAAAATAAAACCTTACCTCTTGCACTAAATCCTCCAAGGCGAGAACCGAACACCAAAGAAGTGCATGAGATGGCAGGTGTACAACTTCTACGCAACATTTAAACTGACTGCTCACCAATTTGACGGTTTAGCCCAGACGTCAGAGAATAGGTTCATCGCCAACCTGGGCAAACAAGTCCACAGGCAACCGACCAGTGCCTGGTTGGACATGGTACCTGAGTAATTCTGTGAAAATGTAGCAAGAGAAGTTGCACAAAATTGGATGACAGCAAGAGAAGACAAACAATTAAACGCTAGCTAAACATTTAACTAACCCCCGAGTATATGTAGAACAGGCATCATCAATGCTCAAACTAATTGAAATGAGGTCCTGAGAGACCAGAAGTCAAGCGTGTGTCTGTGTAGTATGGCGTCGAGGAAGGTGCTACGCTACGCGGACGGAGCACAAGCTCCGGATGTGTCTACTCACTCTGCGGTCGTGGCTGCAGCCACGCATGTGCAAAGAGCAGACTGTAGCCCCTCTGATGTGCCTGATCACTTTCCAGGGTGTGATCCCCCTTCGACTGGAAGCGCCAGACGCTGTAACCAGCTCTGCAAGAGGCGACGGTAGCACCTGTGATACATCCAGCGGCTTCGCACAACATGGCGCCACCCAAGTAGCTTCTTCATTCGCGGAGGGGTCGAAGGGGCCTCATGCACGCCAAGTTGGTTAAAGGTGACCTATATCGTTGGGAATGCCTAAACACGCAGTCGCCAGAGCATTGGACATTGGCGACCGGCAGACCGCTCGACCCAAACAAGAAGGTGTTGTGGCCGGCACCTCGGTCTCTCACGCACCTGCGCCTGTAAAACAGTCTGATGTTGAGCTCTCTCCCCCACCTGTTATTCACAGTAACGCAAACGCACCACCTCCGAGCACTGGAACCGCGAGTGCCGACAACTCGCAGATCTTAGCCACTGTGATTGGAAGCACTCCCGCTACAAGGCCATCCGATGAAGATATGGAAAACGTGAGCGAGGTTTCCAAACCCACCAAACATTCTCCTGCATCGAGGCCAAGAGCAAGGACTCGTAGCAAAGCGTTCGAGAAAGACACAACCGCAAGTATACCGCGAAGGCAGTTACTGTTATCGCGCCTACGCAGCAAGGTGAAACCGATAACCGTTACTCTAGCCTGAACGACAATGCCAATGCAGCTACAACAACCGACATGGATGTATCCGTGCAAGGAAAAAGATTATCACCTCAATAGCCGTTAGTTATTAACAGAAAAGAGTATTACAAGACCCTCCATCTTAAAATCAAATCGATTCTGCAGAATAACTTTAGCTTTCGTCTTTCCGGACGCGACATGTACAAAGTTATGACGCACTTCAAAGACGATTACGAAGCCGACATGAAAACGATTTGCGATACCTCAGAGCCATGAAACTGATTAAGTCAGTATTTCAGAAGACGCCATTCAATATGGAGTCAGATCACCTCTGTGAAGAACTGGATTTTCTAGGCTTCGACGCACGTTCTGTCAATAAAATGAAGTCTCCCAAAACCCACAGCCTCTGTTTTGCTTGGTGCTTCAGGACAATATCGCGAATAGAAAAATTTTCCAAGATCAGCTCTTCGAAAACATAAGAGTAGGAGTAGAAAAACTGAGAGGGAGGCGCGAGAGGGTACAGTGCTTTAACTTGCCAGGATCTCAACCAGGTTGTTAGATTTTGCACGATTCCCACCCGCTGCGTTAAGCGTGTCGTAAACCACGCAAGCGTTGAATGTCAGTTACCGAGGACTGACGCACCGAAATGTTGCAAGTGTCCGGAAAAGCTTGTAGCATGTTACCGTGGTTGCGCTGCAGTTAGACGAGGTGACGCGAAAAATAAATCTCGCGTGTCAGGTAACGTACAGGCGAGAAACACGTTTTCAAATGCAGCAGGAATGTCTGACTCTACCGGTGCTCCCCAGGCGGACTGTTTCCCCTTGCGAAAGTGAAGCTCTGATAGGGATACAGAACAATGATATCAGCCAGCATCCCTACAAATTCGATGTTGGTGTGCAGGCGGTGGTGGGGGCTCTGCCAATCACTCACTCACTCACTCACTCACTTTGACTTTAGGAGATCTCTAGATCTCGATCCCTACAAAATGGATTTGGGTGTGCAGGCGGTGGTGGGGGCTCTGCCAATCACTCACACACTCACTCACTCACTTTGACTTTAGGAGATCTCTAGATCTCGATCCCTACAAAATGGATTTGGGTGTGCAGGCGGTGGTGGGGGCTCTGCCAATCACTCACACACTCACTCACACACTCACTCACTCACTCACTTTGACTTTAGGAGATCTCTAGATCTCGATCCCTACAAAATGGATTTGGGTGTGCAGGCGGTGGTGGGCGCTCTGCCAATCACTCACACACTCACTCACTCACTTTGACTTTAGGAGATCTCTAGATCTCGATCCCTACAAAATGGATTTGGGTGTGCAGGCGGTGGTGGGGGCTCTGCCAATCACTCACACACTCACTCACATACTCACTCACTCACTCACTTTGACTTTAGGAGATCTCTAGATCTCGATCCCTACAAAATGGATTTGGGTGTGCAGGCGGTGGTGGGGGCTCTGCCAATCACTCACACACTCACTCACTCACTTTGACTTTAGGAGATCTCTAGATCTCCATCCCTACAAAATGGATTTGGGTGTGCAGGCGGTGGTGGGGGCTCTGCCAATCACTCACACACTCACTCACACACTCACTCACTCACTCACTTTGACTATAGGAGATCTCTAGATCTCGATCCCTACAAAATGGATTTGGGTGTGCAGGCGGTGGTGGGGGCTCTGCCAATCACTCACACACTGACTCACACACTCACTCACTCACTCACTTTGACTTTAGGAGATCTCTAGATCTCGATCCCTACAAAATTGATTTGGGTGTGCAGGCGGTGGTGGGGGCTCTGACAATCACTCACACACTCACTCACACACTCACTCACTCACTCACTTTGACTTTAGGAGATCTCTAGATCTCGATCCCTACAAAATGGATTTGGGTGTGCAGGCGGTGGTGGGGGCTCTGCCAATCACTCACACACTCACTCACTCACTTTGACTTTAGGAGATCTCTAGATCTCGATCCCTACAAAATGGATTTGGGTGTGCAGGCGATGGTGGGGGCTCTGCCAATCACTCACACACTCACTCACACACTCACTCACTCACTCACTTTGACTTTAGGAGATCTCTAGATCACGATCCCTACAAAATGGATTTGGGTGTGCAGGCAGTGGTGGGGGCTCTGCCAATCACTCACACACTGACTCACACCCTCACTCACTCACTCACTTTGACTTTAGGAGATCTCTAGATCTCGATCCCTACAAAATGGATTTGGGTGTGCAGGCGGTGGTGGGGGCTCTGCCAATCACTCACACACTCACTCACACACTCACTCACTCACTCACTTTGACTTTAGGAGATCTCTAGATCTCGATCCCTACAAAATGGATTTGGCTGTGCAGGCGGTGGTGGGGGCTCTGCCAATCACTCACACACTCACTCACACACTCACTCACTCACTCACTTTGACTTTAGGAGATCTCTAGATCTCGATCCCTACAAAATGGATTTGGGTGTGCAGGCGGTGGTGGGGGCTCTGCCAATCACTCACACACTCACTCACTCACTTTGACTTTAGGAGATCTCTAGATCTCGATCCCTACAAAATGGATTTGGGTGTGCTGGCGGTGGTGGGGGCTCTGCCAATCACTCACACACTCACTCACTCACTTTGACTTTAGGAGATCTCTAGATCTCGATCCCTACAAAATGGATTTGGGTGTGCAGGCGGTGGTGGGGGCTCTGCCAATCACTCATACACTCACTCACACACTCACTCACTCACTCACTTTGACTTTAGGAGATCTCTAGATCTCGATCCCTACAAAATGGATTTGGGTGTGTAGGCGGTGGTGGGGGCTCTGCCAATCACTCACACACTCACTCACGCACTCACTCACTCACTCACTTTGACTTTAGGAGATCTCTAGATCTCGATCCCTACAAAATGGATTTGGGTGTGCAGGCGGTGGTGGGGGCTCTGCCAATCACTCACACACTCACTCACACACTCACTCACTCACTCACTTTGACTTTAGGAGATCTCTAGATCTCGATCCCTACAAAATGGATTTGGGTGTGCAGGCGGTGGTGGGGGCTCTGCCAATCACTCACACACTCACTCACACACTCACTCACTCACTCACTTTGACTTTAGGAGATCTCTAGATCTCGATCCCTACAAAATGGATTTGGGTGTGCAGGCGGTGGTGGGGGCTCTGCCAATCACTCACACACTCACTCACTCACTTTGACTTTAGGAGATCTCTAGATCTCGATCCCTACAAAATGGATTTGGGTGTGCAGGCGGTGGTGGGGGCTCTGCCAATCACTCACACACTCACTCACACACTCACTCACTCACTCACTTTGACTTTAGGAGATCTCTAGATCTCGATCCCTACAAAATGGATTTGGGTGTGCAGGCGGTGGTGGGGGCTCTGCCAATCACTCACACACTGACTCACACACTCACTCACTCACTCACTTTGACTTTAGGAGATCTCTAGATCTCGATCCCTACAAAATGGATTTGGATGTGCAGGCAGTGGTGGGGGATCTGCCAATCACTCACACACTCACTCACTCACTTTGACTTTAGGAGATCTCTAGATCTCGTATCGTATGTAATTCTGACACTTGTAGAGCCTTGCCTACTTAATTTCTCTTCTCGTTTGGTTTTTGAATTCTTCTCTTTTTGGTGTGACTGCTCAAAGTGTCATTCTTGTTTTGTTACACTATTTCTCTTACTGTGCGCTTTATTCACGCATTAGGTCCGGCCACCATGTTGTCGGCGTCAATGTATCTGGTTGCCTAGACTGGCTATTAACGGGTATTCAGACCGCTGCACCTCTTTACAGGATTGACGAGTGGTCGGTTTAATGCTGTCCTTTAACACTGGAACGCCTGCATGCTCCTGAAGCTCCCTAGTGGAGAAGCGTCTGGGTACGTCCAGAGAAAGGTGGAGAGTTTTGTTTTGCTCTTTCTGTAGTTTTTCAATGTGGATGTGGGCAGCATTGCCCCTTACTACAAAAGCTCTATAACGGGCCAGACAAGATCAAGATATAGTGTTAATCCACGTGGGTGAATAGCATTGATGCTGGGTTGAAGACTGGGTAAAGTGTGCGTTGGCGATCAGACGTTGTCCCTCTTATTTCATGGAAGAGGAGATAATCATTCTAGGGCTCGAACCTAAAAGGGAAGCCCAACACCTGCCGTGGTGCCTCACGGGATCGGACGGAAGAGAGAGCAGTTTCCATCGCTGCGGATTGTGCAGCTGCTTGGGTGACGACGTGCTACGGGAAGTCGCTGGGCACATCACAGGCACTGACGCCACTTCTTGCAGAGGTTGTTGTAGCCTCTGACGCTGCCCATCGAGAGGCAGCACGCTCTGGAAAGCCATCAGGCCCATCAGGGTTCTACCGTCACCTCTCTGCGCAAGCGTGGCCGCAGCTGATTCTGCAGAGTGGGTAGACGCGTGCCGGACTTGTGCTCCTTCCGCGCAGCGTACCATCTTCCTTCATGCTGTAATCACTTGAATGAATGCACTGCTCCAGAACACCATCTATATAGTTCACGGTTGCGAACGTCTGAAAGAACGGTCAACTCTCTCAACAGGCCCTCTACCCACCACTACGGAAGACCCATCCTCTCACACCAAATTTAGAAAAAAAGTTTCCTTGATACAGTGAAGTTAAAAAACGGTCAACTCTCTCATCAGGCCCTCTACCCACCGCTAAGGAAGACCCATCCTCTCACACCAAATTTAGAAAAAAAGTTTCCTTGATACGGTGAAGTTAATTAGAAAATTGTACATTTGTAAATATGAAGGTTACAATTTTTCAACAGGAACTGTTCCAGACTTTCATCTCCGATTCAAAACACCCTACACCTACTAACATGGCAACTGATGTAGCCCAAGTATATTAGGTAATAAACAACGTGGTTAAATTTCTATTCTACACGTCAAGTGCAAAGGGATTCGTAAACCGTGGTGTTTTACCTATTTTCTATTACAAATCATCACTTTACTGAATAACATGAAAAATACTAGAAAAATTTAAATCAGGCTTTTAGTGTGATGTTTCCTTACCCTAGTAAATGCAATATAAAAATCTTGGGTTAGTACTTTTTCTAGTCTGTCAGAAATCAAATTTATGAAAAGACTCCCGTTTCTGGTAAACTAGGTACGATTCTTGAGTAGTTCTCAGACAGAGGGTCACTTACTTATATATATATATATATATATATATATATATATATAGCTGATCATCTTACTCTACTTTTGAATATAAGGTGATGAAAACTAATTTCAATGATGAGCTATTGCGCAGTTGTTAATTGCCACACCTGCTGCACTCACACGTTGGTCCCACCGAGCCTGTTTGTGCATCCTCCCGCAACGTACAAGATGAATCATCCTACTGGTAAAGTGTTCCAAGCACAATTCCTTTCACACAGTTCTACATTTTGTACTGATCCACGCAACTTCATCTAACGCTTGATAAATTACGGGAATGGTGTCAACACTCCAAACCTCCACATGCGGTTGTCTCGCTATTTTTGATTTAAATCTGTGTCATTTTCACTCAGTTAATTAATCATTGTAAGAAAATAGGTTATTATGATTCTACACATGGTATTCAATCGCTTAAGTGAGTCTGTCTCCTAGTGCTCGTTTTATCCAGTGATAATTTTCCTCTCTTTCTGTAGTCATTGAGGATGTACTCTTTCAGATATTGTGATATTATTTGGGACAACGAATAGAATCTAGTTCCTGGTATTCACGGGTTCACAGAGCAGTAGAATTGTTGTAAAGGTAGTGCATGCAAACACGGTGCCAGTTTTTTAAAATTTAAATTTGAATGAATGTGTTGCATCCATCTTCCGCGATATATATTTCGTTCATTTTATGTCCAATAATTCGTCGTGGATGCTACACTAACGATCTCTTTACAGGACAAAAAATTAGAGAGTATCAACATACGATTTCCATTTTTCTTGTTTGAGGGACCTACAAGTAATTGTATAGAAACCAGTGGAAAACACGAAGGAAGCAAACCAAAGGCTGAATAAAACCCAAAATTCCAGGTCTATACATGGAGACCAAGTATTCCGTCTATGCCAAATTAAATGCAGACATTTCCCTTTAGCGTTAGTTTTAAATTTTGCACAGAGTAGGAGCGCTTTAAAATATCACGTGCTGATTTTAGTCAAATCTTTTGATATCAAATTTAATTATCATGTATCAGCTTCAGTACTACACATAGTAGTGGTCAAACAGTGCGCAGAGCTTGTCGATGGCAAAGTCCTCCGAGATTGTTTTGTGTTGACTGGCATCCATTGTTTGACCTTTTTAAGAGGAGATACTGCATTGTAGGTACTGTTGCTTTGCTAAGTCTACAGTACTGTAGACATATACTTCGTAATTCTCTGCATTTTGCTTGAAATAATTTTTGAAAGTGAAAGCGGACGAACACTGTCAGCAAGTCGTAAGTCCGGTAGATCATGACGCTCGCGTGGTCATCAGTGTCCGTACAAAGACCCAATTTTTACAGAGTCCAATTTTTACGCAGTCCAATCTTGCCACTGTTACGAATGACGATTATGATGATGATGAAATGATGAGGACAACATAAACACCAAGTCCCTGGGCAGAGAATATCGCCAACCAGGCTGGGAATCGAGGCCGGGACCCCATGATCCAGAGGCAGCAACGCTAGCCACTAGACCACGAGCTGCAGACAAGTGCGATAGATCCCGTATGGCAAATCAACGGGATGTTAGTGAAATCTGAGATTTTTATCTGCTGTCATGAAAACCATCATCATCACTTAAACCGAGAAGAAAACGGTTTTGTTAACTACAGACGAGCAACTTCCTACTGCCCATTCCGAAGCACAGGCAGAAATGTTAACTAAAATCAACTGAAATTCTAGCGCATGGGAGTAATTATCTGACACTTATGTCAAAGTACAGGATACCTTAACAGATGGTGTAGAAGACAACGTTAAAGATCAGAAAGCGAGGAAAAACAAAATGACCAAATTGCTCGATGAAAGTAATATGCAAATAATCGATTTAACTGATCAAATATTTTCCGACTGGGATCAACTATGTAAAGAGAAAAGCAAAACGACAAAGGACTAAAGGAAAGAAACAGATAGATGTTTAACTGAAATTATAGCACAGTGATTTACCACAATGACGAAAAAACATAATGTCCGGTTGATCACACTGAGTAAATAAATTTCAGAATTGAAAGATTCCGTTGCTTCCGAATTTAATGAGTGGCGCATATCCTTGTTTCAACAAATCAGCAATGTCAACAAATTAACCCAGGAAACAGAAGCTGGTAATTCACTGCATATTAGTGACATAAATGACACATTCGGTCACAATGGCACGTTGGTGCCATGAGAACGACCCAGCCAACAACCAAGTCGCAATGCTGTGCCCAACAATGAAGTAGTATACGGACTGAGTGCCAGTTCCTTCCCTGCAAATGCAGTCGTTGAAGAAAATAACATACCACATTTCCATTCGTTGTCCTTACATCTAATAAAATGAGTGTCCATTCGATGGTATTTATCTGGTCATTTAAAAAACATCTATCCCATCCATGGGGTGAGTTACAAAAAATTAGAGATCCGACAGAATAGATGCTAGGCAACACACCACTCTGGGAGATAGAGGCTGTAGACAACTGCCAAATACACGAGAAATACGAAAGGTCACTACTTATAATACACGCTTCCAAGAAGACATCTTTAACCCAGAACCATATAGTGAGGGTTAGGATACTGTTTGGCGCTATTTTGAAAAATAAGGT
Source organism: Schistocerca piceifrons (assembly GCF_021461385.2). Taxonomy (NCBI): domain Eukaryota; kingdom Metazoa; phylum Arthropoda; class Insecta; order Orthoptera; family Acrididae; genus Schistocerca; species Schistocerca piceifrons. Next base: position 140,812,911 of record NC_060144.1, read on the forward strand.
AGTGAAATACAGTATAGAGATGTCGTGATTAGAAATCGAGATGGCCTTCATACTTTGAGAACCTGGTTTCCCATCCAAAGTAGGCAAAATTTAATAAATGATGAGACAAGGAACTGGAAACTTCTATGTCTGTGTTAGTTAATATAGCTCTAACAGACAAAAACAGAAGGGCAATTCAAAACTTGTGAGCACACGTACCAGGAAATGAATATCGGTCATACAATCAAGACAATGCCACTTCAGAGCATACAGAAAGCCACCGCTGCCACAAGAAGTGGCGCAGATTAACGGTCGTTCTCGTTCATGTAACAACAGCCCATGATGTGATAAACACAATAATCATACATAAAAGTCACGACAGTGAGAATAGGAATGATTACAACCAATCCTATCGCCCTGCAAATTGACACTGCCTGCACAGACATGAGAATGAACACGAACATTGACCCATAAGCTGTGAGTCCGTAATGACTGTAACAAAAATTCGTCACGACTCGGATCGCAATAAGGAAGAAAATTAGATGAGACAGGAAGGTGCTCTGCTGGCCTGGCCTCTGTATATGTTGGGAGCATGCAGCGTGTAGTAAATCGAATCAAATACAACTCTGGAGTATCCATAGGAGAAGAACTGCGCCAGGGGCACACTGATTATAATGAAGACATCAAATGAGAACTGCATTCCACAATCAAAACAGCAGTTAATAGGCTACCCTTGATGGTATATTTAGGCGCATATGTGGAATTAAATGTAGTTTGTACCTGCTGAACCGTTCAGTAGAATTTGTGAACAGTGAAAGATACCTACAGTTCCTGTGAGTGAAGACAATATTGTGAGAGAAGTTAGCCCCAAATCTAAACCCATAAAAATCTAGGCTTTGTTACAGATCAGATCAAGGGGAAATGATTCTGTCTCACACGTTCCTCGTTGTAGAATATCTGCCAAACGATTGCATGGTAGGAACTGTATTTTTAAGGAGCCGGTCTCTGTCACGAAGCTTTCGGCTGGCAAACTACATGTCAAAGCAACTTCTCACGGCATTGCAATAAATTTGATTTCTGAAGTAACGCACCATGGAGATTTTACCAAGGCGTTAAAATAAGATTTTTCACGAAGTTCACAGGTACTATGCAGCAGGACGAAACGAATAATAGCGTAAACATATCTGGTGCCATAAATTTCTGATATATTTAATCGTATGGCTAGGGCCCCCCGCCGGGCAGGTCGTTCACCGGGTACTGGTCTTTCAATCTGACGCCACTTCGGCGACCTGCAGTCGATGAGTATGATAGTATGGTGATGAGGACAGCACAACACCCAGTCCCTGGGCGGAGAAAATTCCCCGAAACAGCCGGGAATCTAACCCGGGCCCAGAGGATTGACAATCCGCCACGCTGACCATTCAGCTACCGGAGGCGGACCATGCCATAAATGAGACATTTCAAATAACAAATTGCTTCCATGCTACACAAAAAATTTGAATCTAAAGAAGTGTTGAAATATGAAGGCATTGTATTTGAGGAACGTCCTGATATTACCTGTGTAGGTGAATCCAAACTGGATGTATCTAACGAGAAATTCAGCTACGCCTCTTACATTGATCCTGCGACCAAAGGACGAGCAGTAAGAAAGGAAATTTTAAAAATACTAGAATGGACGCAACTGAGTATTCAAAAAGTCCATATTTTAGTCCATTACTTGTTGTTTGTACGCCAGATAGTAGTGTACGTTTACTGCTCGATGCAAAGGTCATAAATACGATATCAATTCCTGTCAGGATCTTGCCAGAAAATTTGGAAGAAGAACTCATTACTTCCATGTGTTAAAGTATACGTCAAATTTTAACATGAGATCCTCATACTGACCCTCTTGTCAAAGAAACATGTTAATACCCTGCTTTGTCTTTATAGTGTTGCCCTGTTGGTTGAGTGTAAGCTCTTCATTGTCTTTATTTCCCTCAGCGCAGTACTAGGACTCAAGTTATTAGATAGTCAGTCTGTTTGTTGGTAACTGATTGATAGGTACCCCTACTTGGATCAAATATCTCGAAAAACCTAAAAAAAATAATCTGCAAATTTGAAAGAGGTTGGTGTCATAGCAAATCTACGAAAACATTAGTTAATAAGCAATAACGTTTTATGGTCATATATACATTATGCTATTGCCACAAGAATTCAATCATTTATGGCAGCCAGAATACCGAATCCTGGATTCTGTTTGCTAGTATAGCTAGATTACAGCAAGGTCTTTGCTAACTTATCACGATTGGAAGGGCTATCACAGATAGTGTGTGAACTTACAGGCGCTCTATGAACACTAGATAGTAAAATACATAGTACATAAAACTATCTTTGTGTATGTTACTACAGAGATCTGGTATGTGTCACTTTTAACAGATACAGAACATGTGTACATAAGATGTATGTAGTCGTAAGGATATTACGTTCTCTGTGATCTGTTACCTTAAGTGATAAAGACTGCAGTCAGAGCTTAGTGAAGATAGCTGTTGGACATTAGTAGAAAACGCTGCACTCTTGATACTATTACTAAAATGATTTAGGATACGTTGATAAATAGTTTTGATGTTGGGAGATTTATTTTCTTTCCTTTGAACTGGTTAGTTGATACTAAGAAATATGCATACAGAATCACTCTCCGGTTTTAAATGTCACAAGTTTTCCTTATCCCGATACGTATGTATTCTGTCAGATGTACGCTGCTCCCTGAAGAAATTACAAACTGTTGATAAGTGAAAGACTGAGAACTTTATAAGTGATCCATGTCGTATGCTGAAAGCATGCGCCAGTTCAGTCAGCTGTGATGGAGCACGAATATGTCCGATTCGGTAACTGTTGCATATACGCAGAGGTGAATATTATATTAGAAATAATTTCGTTATTTCCAGATACGGTTCTTCTTTTTTTCGTTTTGTTTGGAGGTGCAGTTTCTTCACTCACAGAATTTGGTGGCGTATTATATGTATAACAAACGTACTGTGGTACACAGTTCGAGACATTTTGACTGCACACGGCGTATAGCACCTCGTTACACTGGTGATGCGTGGACAGTGTGCAGGAGTGCCTAGACTGCTGTGGCAGAGGGGCAGATTCTACTCTCCATAGCGTAAAATATTTGACAGTACTTACCAAATTCCAATGTAACACACTGAGATGAGGGCTTTATGAAACCCACATCTGTACTGTTACCCAAGATTATCAGTGCCCTGTTAGGGGTGTCGCACTATCTCACTTGAACAGACACCCATAACTATGTATCATGTGGATAATGGACAGTGGCTCCGCCTCACACAGTTATGTTGATTGAAGGTGGAGGGGAGACGAAGTAAAGGAAAGGAACTGATGATGTCTGCTGCATTGAGACTGCATGCGAAATCAGCGGCGTTGTGTAAAAATGTGTGCCGGACCGCGATTGGAGCCCGGGATCTATTTATAAGCAGTTACATTAACCAGTGCGCCATCCTGACACACTGCTTATCGTAACTGCGTGGACTACCTCTGCGCACCTCTCTGCCGACCCACATTCCCACCTGGCGCCAGTTACCAGTAGCCCCGTCCATGCATTCCATGATCGCTACTTTGACATTCCCGGTGGAGACCGAACGTAATCGTGCATCTGTACTAAAGGTGGTGGACTGGTTTCCCATCGAGGTGAATCTGTTATACGAATGCGGCCAGACATGTTCGTACACCACACATTCATAGAATGTAGTAGTGTTGAACGCGGGAAACGTATGGTGCTGTTGTGGACGTCGCGACATACAGCGATATTTCGAGTGTTGTGAGGTAGGACAACTACTTGCAAACCCTTGTTTCCATATAAATTTTTCTGGCGTCTTGAGTGACAGGTGTGAACAGAAGATTAACTGAGCAAAGACGCTTTCAACAACAGCATATTAGAATATCAGAAGCATTAAATTGCGCTAATTAGGATAATGGTATATACCCGTATGTATAGAATGTTCCAGTATTTTTATTCACGCTCATCTGTTGTGAATCTATAGTCATTATTTCGTAATGGTACATTTTCTTTCCACAAACAGGAATGTGTTTAGTAAAACTAATCTTGATTTTATGATTTTGTTTCATGAATGATATGTTGCTGAAATACTGCCCTGAAGTTGGGCCACAATACTGCTACCTATCATTCATCTGATGACACTTGATACTCTGGTTTCATATATTGTTGTCTTGGTTTCCTTCCTCCACAAACAAATACCAGAAAGATAAAAAAATGGTTCAAATGGCTCTGAGCGCTAGGGGACTGAAGATCTCAGGTCATCAGTCCCCTAGAACTTAGAACTACTTAAACCTAACTAACCTAAGGACATCACAGACATCCATGCCCGAGGCAGGATTCGACCCTGCGACCGTAGCGATCGCGCGTTTCCAGACTGAAGCGCCTAGAACCGCTCGGCCACCAGGCCCGGCCTCAGAAAAATAGGAAGACAAAAAAGTTTCTGCACTGGAGCGTCCTGTCCACGGTTTTTGCTGGTTTCCTGTTGACCATGGACGTGTGACGGAACGTGGGTCAAGTGAGATCCATTAAAATGCCACCAATACGTAGACAACGACATTTAAAGGAAACCTTGAACGTCAGTATGAATGTTGCACACAGAAACTAAAATCTAAATTGAAATAATTAGACGCAGGTGCCAAACGCAGTCATTTTTTGAAAAATTTAGCCGGTATATTGCAGTTACCATTCCTATTTATTTAATTATAGTGAGAGACAAAGTGGCGGGTGCGGATGAAGGGGCGGGGGAGAGGGGGACGTTACAATTGCCGTGCATTAGAGACTCTGAACACACTTGAGGTAATTTGCATATCAACAGCTTGAGGCTGCAGCTTCAGAAATGCTACAGGTTTTTATACGAAGTGCAACCTATATTGCAGATAAACCTTGCCATTCAACAGGGTCCATTATAATCGGTTATCGTCCTTTAATGCTGTCCAAATGTCAGTTATTTCAACTCATGTGACATTGCATTGTAGCAGGCGCTGTCATTTCGTAGCACCTACTGTTTGTTACAGAATATCATCCACTTACGGCAAACTACTACAGGGATATCTTAAGCATCTTCTCTAAGTAATATGGCGTACTGGCATGATTTTACATGTAAGAGGAGACCCTCACGATTATCAAAAAACAATTCAAGTCATTTCCTGAGCTTGAATGGAATAATTTACTTGGGACCAAGGCTACTGAGTGATAGTTTTCTTGAAACAGTAATAATAAGTCGAACGAAGAACGAATCATTTGATTGAATGACCATCTTCAATATCCTCCATTCCTGCGCGACGCAGCCTTACCTTCACCAACGTAGCTTAAGGCTCCACAAATCTAAATATTTACCACCATTTAAAAGACCCAGAACGCCTTCCGTATACACGTTCCCACTCCCACACGCGTCAGCTAAGAGATGGTTGAATTCGTCCGCCTCATGAGCTTCCTTGAACACCTCTGCAAATCCGTCGCATCTCATTTGCTTAAAGATCAAAATCGCACTGCATCCTCTCAACTGTTGTGAATATAAAACGTGGTGCCCCTCCCAAACCTTCCACCTTTCATCTTTAAGAATTTTCAAATCGCCCTCTTCCTAATGCAGAACTCGCTCTTTTTAAACATCCGGTTAGCTATACCTCTATTCTCCATGTCTCTTCATTAGATAAGGATACAGCCAACCCATAACAGTAGGTGATAATTAAATGGAATAAACAATAATAAAAATATCCACCTTATGTAGTTACAGTTACGCCTGTTGTTTTTCCTATCGTTCTTACCACGCTTCTGTGGATTTCGTATTCGAAAAAGCAAAGGAATAACTGAAATAATAACTTGCTTGTAGACAAAACAATATGAACTGAATGAGTCGTGGAACACTGCACTGAGCCCGAGAGAAAGCAAAACGTTCCCATAAATACGCCTGCACGTGACAGAGATAGCGCGGAAACTGAGGACCGTGATTAACAGTCAGCCATCGTAGCCACCCCCGTCACCATCAACCGCGTCGGCTGATCCGATAGAAAATGGAGCGGAGTAATGTATGGGATAACGACCTACGCATTATGACGTCGATCCGAACGGAGCACCACTCATCAGGAGCCACCTGAAGATAGCGAAGAGTCTGTGTGCCGAAATTATAAGGTGAACTTGTGACGTGACCTGAGTGGACACACGAGAATTCTACATATGAATTTCCTTTCTTCTTTGATTCGTGGACTTAACGAGGGGAAAGCGACACTATACAGGGTGTTACAAAAATGTACGGCCAAACTTTCAGGAAACATTCCTCACACGCAAATAAAGAAAAGATGTTATGTGGACATGTGTCCGGAAACGCTTAATTTCCATTTTAGAGCTCATTTTAGTTTCTTCCACCTACGCTCAATGGAGCACGTTATCATGATTTCATACGGAATACTCTACCTGTGCTGCTAGAACATGTGCCTATGCAAGTACGACACAACATGTGGTTCATGCACGATGGAGCTCCTGCACATTTCAGTCGAAGTGTTCGTATGCTTCTCAACAACAGATTCGGTGACCGATGGATTGTTAGGGGCTGACCAATTCCGTGGCCTCCACGCTCTCCTGACCTCAACCCTCTTGACTTTCATTTATGGGGGCATTTGAAAGCTCTTGTTTACGCAACCCCGGTACCAAATGTAGAGACTCTACGTGCTCGTATTGGGGACGGCTGTGACACAATACGCCATTCTCCAGGGCTACATCAGCGCATCAGGGATTCCATGCGACGGAGGGTGGATGCATGTATCCTCGTCAACGGAGGACATTTTGAACATTTCCTGTAACAAAGCGTTTGAAGTCACGCTGGTAAGTTCTGTTGCTGTGTGTTTCCATTCCATGATTAATGTGATTTGAAGAGAAGTAATAAAATGAGCTCTAACATGGAAAGTAAGCGTTTCCGGACACATGTCCACATAACATATTTTCTTTCTTTGTGCGTGAAGAATGTTTCCTGGAAGTTTTGCCGTACCTTTTTGTAACACCCTGTATGTCTAATCTCACTTATCTTATGGTCTCTAGTGCGGGGAATACATTGATGGCACAATAACGCTGGCACTATCTTCTGTCTATGAATGTTTTGTATGTATAGCTAGTTCTCTTTGTTCCAACTATTGAAAGTTAAGCTCCATGAGCATATGTGTTATAATTTTGTACGGGTTATACAGATGCGGTACGATCCTACCAGACCATACCGCAAGGTGCCTTTTGCCATGCCTACTTGATAAAGACTCCAAATACTGGACAACATCTGGAATTAGTCGCACTAGCCCCCTGTATGCGGTTTCCTTCACAAAAGCACCGCCCGTAAACAGAGTCCATCCAATACATTTAAATCTCGCATCAGCCTTCTCTAGTACTTATTACATGTGATCGTTTCATTTCGCATCGCTTCTTACTTATCCTACGTGACATTCTCAACACGATAATCATAATTTTCTAATTAGATATTTCTAACAACTATCTAGTGCCGAATGACTGGATTGGCGTAGCGTTAATCTTGCTTATACGGCACTGCATGGAGTCAAGGTGAAAAATCAGAGAACAAAGTAAGTCAAAGTCATCACTTCCATAAATTAAATGGCGAAGCAGGACGGGTTGTTAGTAATATTTAATTATAAAATTAAGATGATCATGTAGAGCATGTCACGTCGGATCGCATCGCTACTTACTTATCAGCAGCACAGACCTCAAGTCAGTATACGGCAGGGCTGAAAGGCGTGAGCGGACTACGTGACGGCAACCCTCTTAGAAAGCGAGTCGTGCACAGTGCCGCTGCCACACCAATCTGCTATATCAAAATTCTTACAGTAGTCCTCGAGTTTACCCTTCATATACAGGCAGGAAAAGCTGGGAGGGTGACTTCATTTTATAAGGTATGTAGAAGGAGGTCTATGTATTCGGGGTGATTCAGCTGCCCCTACCGACGGGTATTATGCAACCCACGACACCTTCAGGAATCACGTGCAAGGTTTTCATATTCTCTCGCTTGCTTCTCGTTTACTATTAGTTCCACAGAAAAACTAAACAGGGTGCTTTAGTTGGAAACTTAATGGACATAGCCAGAAAAAAATTACACGTGGAAAGAAGACGTCGATTTTGATCTGGCGATGATATATCATGAGATAATAGATGCACTGGTAATGATTTTAACGTCGTCCTCTGACAGATTTCATAGTGGGATAGCTACCATTGCGCCATCTGCTCTAACTTTAAATAGTGAATGTTCAAGGCCAGAAATCTCAGTCTGGTGTTAACGCGAGAAGCAAGTGGGCGACAATGGCATGGAGATGCGCTCATCCTTCCTACAGCCAACTGAGCGAGTTTGAAAGGGATGGTCCTTTTTGGAGATTTGTCACAGAAGTTGGACATGTTGTGTCACTTGTGCAACGATGCTGGTATCTGCAGTGATATGAACATTCTCGCACTTGTTGACGAGGTTCTGAATGTCGATGCAGCACAGACGTGCTCCAGGATCGTCGTATTGTAACGGAAACGGTGCAGATCCTACAGCTACCCCAGCACGGAGAAGAGGGCTTTGAGACTAGACGTGTGAACACGAACTGTTGCAACACGTTATTGGCAGTGAGACTACAGGCACCCAAAATTCTACCCCGTCTTCTGCACGCTCTGCGACGTACAAGACTCGTCTCGTACCATCAGGAGCTAACTTGATAGATGGAATGGCACAACGTGGTCTTCAGCGGTGAAAGCAAATTCTACCTGTACAAAAGTGATGATCGTTCACGTGCCCGACGTAGATGTGGTGAGTAGTGTCTCGTAGAGTGCATTCTTCCAAGACACACTGGCTTGATGCCAGGTCTTCTAGTCTAAGGTGTCATAAGCTACAACCATCTTCACCTTCGGTGTTTCTGGAGGGGACGCAAATCAGCGATCAGTATGTACAGAATGTTGTTAGATTCGTTATGTTGCTGTCCTTGCAACAGAAAGGTCAGGTGTTGTTCCAGCAGGATAATGCTCGTCCACACACAGTTCGCGAAACTCAGTGACCTCTGCAAGATGTGCAACAGCTTTCTTCGGCAGCACGATTTCCGGACTTATCTCCTTTCGAGGACATGTGGGATATGATTTTAAGAAGTGACTCGTGTGACTAGTCAACCAACAACTCCTACAGAACTACGAGAAGAGATGGAGCAGGAGTGGCGTAACGTATCCCAGGAGGGTATTCGCCATCTGTACCATTTACTGGATGCCAGAGTCAGTGCCTGCGCTGCCGCCTGAGGAGGCTACATTAAGTATTAATTTCTGTGTTTCAGCAAGGGTCGATACCTGGTACATCAGAACTAGTTATGCTACTGACCTGTAAATGGAATCATTTCATGTCCTGTTACAACAATAAAATTTGTAATGGAAACCTCTCAACAGGTGTACAAATTTTTTCCCAGCACTATATTTGAAAGGTTTGTGACAAATGCATGCTCAGCGAATGCCGTGGATGAAAGCCTTCTTCTAAACCTTTTATAGATTTCAACCAAGCTTGGTACACACATTACCATCTGCAAAGAAATGATGTGGGGATAAGAACCAACAATCTCCAAATGGGGTGGAGGTGATAATGAGGAGAATGAATTGGAGGAGGAATGGGCAGGCAGGTAAGGGGAAGAGACAATGGGCAGAGATGGGGTGAGAGAAGATGGACAGAGAGCTAGGTGGAGAAATGGACAGAGAAAGGGAAGAGGAAGAGGTGGAGTGGGAGACAGGGAAGAAGGATACGGAGAGAGAAAGAAATAAGGACGAGATGGAAGTTGCTAGGGTCTGAAAAGAGAGACTGAGCAGAGAGGACAGGGTGGACTGAGAGATGGTGAGGAGGATGTGGACAGCGAAAGGGAAGCGGACGAGACAGACATAAGTGGGCAAGGACGAAATGGAATTAGAGAAAGGGAAGAGTAGATAGTTAGAGTTACTTAGAGGAGGAGATGGATAAGGGGGGAAGGGTGTACCAGGATGTGGACAGAGAGTGAGGGGGATGGAGGTAGACAGTGAGAGAGGGAGGTGGAGATTGGCAGACAGAGGAGGAGATGGAAAAGTCAGAGGAAGGAAGAGGTGGGGCAGCAGGAGGATATGGACATGGAGAGGTGGAGGTGGAAGAGAAGATGGACAGAGAATGGAGGTAAGAGGAGGTGGACGGAGAGAGAGAGAGGAGGCGAGGAAGGGATAGAATAGTACAAGACTGTGATAACTACACAGTCGGGCAATGCTGGGCAGTGAGTCAGTTGGTCTTTAAATATGTCCACTTGATCTGTTACTGTTTTTGTTAACAGAAATCACGTGATCTCTTTTAGAAACACGTGGCACTGTTCATTGATTATATATAAATATGAGGTACGAACGGTGCTAATACTGTGACCTTAAGTCTTTGAAGTATCGCTGCACCGGAATTTCTCCATCTACGTGTGGTTCTGATCACTGTATTGATAAGCTACAGGGTGTAACAGGTATAAGTGTAGACAGCTATACTGGTGATGGCGACAGTGTACTGAACAACAATACATCAGTATTTACGCAATTTGCAGACTTATAGCTATTAGGCGTAGTATGTCTTTAGGTTTTTCAATACCTCCAAGTATTTGTGACAAGAGTAAACCCTTCAAGCTTAGTTCCCCCGGTAAGCAGACGGGGTACCAAAGGCTGATTCAGCGATATTCGAGTTTCCACAGACTGCATACACGTGTACCTTGGACAAGTGTTTGTCTGCTACATGAATCTTTTTACGCTAAAAGTACTTTAGCTTTATAAATTGCTTCTAGTTGTATTAAGTAATGGTTTTCTTCAGACATACACGAATATACAATAGGAAATGCAGCACCCTCCTGGACAATATCATTTTATTGACAGTTACTTCGTCATTATAGGAGTATGTGACAGAAAACTAATATTAAATGAAACACACCTCGCTGTAAAGGGCGACTGAAGTGACATCAGTATACAGTGCACCCACCTCGGAGTCCATGCAGGGGTGTATTCTCGCATAGATGTGATCTTTATGTTGCCGAATGGCATACTGTGGTGGACTGTCCCAGGCATTTTTTACCTTTTGTTGCACTTTGTCAATGGTTTTCGCAGGCCCTGCAGAACTAATATAGGTGATCAGTTGGTGAGGGACATCCTGATCTAGCTCGCCAGCGCAGTTACTGTACAAAACGAGGAGCAAAGTGCATCGCAGTTGTCGTAAGTGGCCGTGCATTGTGTTGGTGAAAAAGAACATAAACGCTTTGTTAAAGGAATGTTAGTAGCATGAGGATAACAGCCTATGCGCACACACACACACACACACACACACACACACACACACACACACACACACACACGCACACACACACATCGTGAAACATGTGGCTCATGTGTGTCGTCGGCGAATGCACTCTGGAATAGGCAACTCGCCAGATCTGCGTCATGTACATTTACGTTCATCATTCGCATACTGACGCAACCTACATTCCTGACTCAAGACAACAGTGTGCCATTCCATTCTTTCACTACACCAGACCATCCGTGCTTGGCTGTGCGTGGTGTCTGCGGTAGCCTGACCAGAGGCACACCTTATTTTAACCCTGCTGCTGGCAAACAGGATCCAGTGGTCCCTGATGACTGCAAGTGCAATATGTGCCCAGGTATCGCGCCTCGATGATGTTCCGTCGCTCACCGCTCCTCGAACAGTGTATCAATCTTGACGTGTGTATTTACGATGCAGGATTTCAGGATCTGGTAAATAGGTGTGGGAATATTGCACTGATCACCGTTGAATGCAGGCACCGATATATTGTGTCCGACATGTACAGCATTCTCTCGATACGTTCGTCCAACTTTCTGCAAGGCCACAATGCGACCGCATTCAATTGGCTGCACTTGTTCTAAAGTAGTACCATGTGTTGTTACGGCATGGGTGTATCCTAGAGTGAATATTGTCAACACTGTTCATCTCTAAACTCAGCCCAGTCACAGCCTGCAGCGTCAAACCACTGGGTGCACAGGCATGACAGTCCTCTGATCGCTGAAGACCGTGACAATTTCCTGCGACGTTGGCCGTAACGTGCCTCGGTAGCGCAGTAGGCAGTCTCGTAATCATAAGGTTGTGAGTTCGATCCTAAACTGGGGCATTTAATTTGCTGTACATCGTGGCTGAATTAACCTCTCAGTATGAACATGTTATACCATGGTGGCACTGAACACAGTCGAGAGTGCTACATTTTTTTCGGCAGTGTATTTTACGAACAGTTTCAATAAGTTATGCAACACATTTGTTTTCTCGGCCAATTTCGGTTGAAGAAATGCGTAAGTTGTTGTGGGACATAGTGGAATATTCCCGCTTCAGCCATATAGTTTCATGAAATTTCGGTAGGGGATGGAGCTATACGCAGCTCTCAAAATAACACCATTGGCGGAGGTGGGTTCCACGCAGAGAAGTGTCACTGAGTTTCTTTGACGGAAAACCAGAGCATCGCAGATATTCACAGGAGCTTGCAGAATATCTACTGACGTGTGGTAGTGACCAAAAGCACGGTAAGTCGTTGGGCGAGGCGTGTGTCATTATCACGAGGTCGCACATACCCGTTTGATCTCTCACAGGTCGTCTGGCTGCATACACCTCTGACTCCTACAATGTTGGAACTTTCGAACACCCTCATTTGAGGTGTTCGACGTATCACAATGGTTCAAATGGCTCTGCACTATGGGACTTAAATTCTGAGGCCATCAGTTGCCTAGAACTTAGAACTAATTAAACCTAACTAAACTAAGAACATCGCACACAACCATGCCCGAGGCAGGATTCGAAGCTGCGACCGTAGCGGTCGCTCGGCTCGAGACTGTAGCGCCTAGAACCGAACGGCCACTCTGGCCGGCCGTATCACAATGAAACACCTCAAATGGACGTCTGTGTTGGTAGTGCTTAGACTCTCAGCCACCAGTTGGAGTATTCAAAGTTTATTGTAAACAGGTTCATCATCACCTAACAGATGGTAATAAAGAGCAACAAAGGACCATCTGTGCCGATTTGTGGCATGCTGCGACGCTTATTATGAAACATTTTGTCGAACATCGTCACAGGCAACTACAGATGTGTGGCGCCACACTATTTTTCCGAAGAAAATATTCAAGGCCGCATACGCAACCACTGAAGTCGTGGTCTCTGAAGGGGTTTTTCTGCCTGATGTCCCCTCTCATGGTGCAACGATCAACTTTGTAGTGTACTGTGCTATCCTCAGGAAATTGAAGAAATGACTTCAGCCTGCTCGTCGCCACAAAAATGCAAGCGAATTTCTCATTCTCCATGACAACTCTGCGCATCGAGAGGAACTCACGAAACTTGTTTGAACTGTTCTTTCTCATCCATTTTATAGACCGGATCTCGCACCTTGCGACATCAATCTGTTTGTGCCAATGACTAATGCAAACCGCGGGAAGCAGTACGGGGATGAGGGAGACGTTGCTCCAACGTCGATGAGTAGAGTGGTTCCACGCGGGCATAAAGGCCCTGCCAGACCATCACATGAACGGAGATTGTATGCGAGTGCAAGCTATCTCGGCGAATTTCATGTATGAACTCTTCACGGGTTGTCAGTCGAGTAGCATCGTCGTCTCGTAGCGACGTTTCGATGGAATGCGTCTCCATCATCTTCAGGCGAAGTGATGGAGACGCATTCCATCGAAATGTTGCAACGAGACGACGATCCTACTCGGCTGACAACCCGTGAAGACTTCATAAACGGAGATCATGTCGAAAAATGGGGATTTGTACCCAGAGGAGTGGGGAATAATACAGTTTATTAGAATCGTGAATAAAATCAACCTGCTTTCACAAGAAAGTGGGTTGCATTGCGTACTGAACGTCCCTCGTGCTTGTGAAAACTAATGAATGACACCAGGCAACTCAGAATCAGATGTGTTATCCGAAAGTTTTGTCTGATAAATGGCAACGAATCTGTTAAAAAGTGTTACAGAATGTCGGTTTGAATATGTAAGATACACCTTGAAGACAACGGTCAGGTCTGCGCTCGCACGCTGCGTCGCCCTTCCCTTTAAGCGCCGTCTTGCCGGGGCCCGGAGCACGCCCTGGGGACGCGGCCGGGCGTTAACAAACGGCTGCTGTGGCGGCGACTGCCAGTGGCCGGCTAGCTGCGGGCTCCTTCCGGCGGTACAGATAGCCGGGGTCAGCTGCGGCCACCTGTGGGCGGCGCTGTTAACGAGACCGCCGGTCCCGCGCGCCTAATGGGAACACATTGCCCGCACTTTTCTTCGTTACCCTACGCCGGGAACCTACCTGGCCGCGCCGAGGGGTTGCACTGCCCAATGTCGTCGAATCGATGCTGGCCTTCCTGCCGTACAACGACCAATAGCGTGGACGAGCGAAGGGCACTTATTTCTACGTCATAAACAGCGTCCGCCATTTGACTGAACTGCTTTTGGGTTTTGGGGCCCATCATTATAATATAGAATGGACAAACTGTGTAAAGATTGCTGCCTGGAGTTCAGTTTTAATCTTAAAGGGGGTAGGACGTCAAACGGGCTGACTTCGAGAAGGAGAGGCACCACAGGACATTTTAATTTGCACTGTCTATACATTTACAAATAAATTCACAAAACTTTGTCAGCGTGACCAGGAAGAATTCAGGATTCACACTCATAGCAGTGAAAGTACAAAAACATTAAAAATAATATTTATTAAAAGTGAAATTTCATGAGTTTTTTCACTTACTGTGGGCTGCATTTGTTGCTATAGGTACACTTTTCTTCGTAAGTAAAGAGAGATTCTTCGATGAATTTTGCACAGCTTACAAACCATACTTACAGGTATATGAAACTCTAGAATTTATTTAATCTATGAAAAAATGAATGGGCTGTTACATTTTAAATTAATTATCTAAATTTTTACCACAATTTTTAACAGATTTGGGAAATTCTAGAGTTTCATACACCTGTAAGTATGGTTTGTATGCTGTGCAAAACTCATCGAAGAATCTCGCTTACTTAGGAAGAAAAGTGTACCTATACCAAAAATGCAGCCAGTAGTAAGTGAAAAAATTATGAAATTTGACATGTAAAAAAGTTTGTTTTGTTATGTTTTTGGACTTCCACTGCCATGAGTGTGATTCCTCAATTCTTCCTGGTCATGCTAACAACGTTTTATGAATTTATTTGTAAAAGTATAGACAGTGCAAATTAAAATGTCCTGTGCTGTCTCTCCAGCTCCAAGTCGGCCCGTTTCACGTTCTATTCCCCTTAAAAGAAATATTACGGACTATCTCTCGTCGAGTAGGAAGACACATTACTGAAAAAAAAAATTAAGAAAAAACTCTGGAAGAAATCACCTCTAAAATTTCAAGATTTCATGTAGTTACATACAAGGAGCCGTCCACTACGCCGGTCCCAAGCCCAGGGCCTCATTGTGAAAGTACTGAGGGAGAATGAGATGTAGAAGTAACAACCACTTAAAAACAAAAAAAAATAAAGAGCTCACTAGGTTCAGGTGATAGCACCCTGTAACGGATCCTTCCTACGGTTACAATGAAGACTTCAATGGGAGTGAAGATGGAAAGAATGGATCTTGAAACGGTAGTACTAGCGGAAGAAGAAACACAAGGAAAAAATCCACAGTGTGTCGGGCTTGTAACAAGCAGCATAGGGGTCAGCTTCTGTTCACCAGAGGTGCGGCTGGAAACATGTTACTTAGTGGGAACAACCCTGAGTAGCATCTTTAGGGGACTTGTTCCCCTAACTCAAGAAGCAATCAACAGTAGAGATGCAGACTGTAAAAGATTTTACCCTATGGAGCACAATGTCTCTCATTTACAAGGATATGCAAAGTAAGCATTTGGAACTGAGGACCTGAAACATTGTGCAAAGAATGAGTCGGAACACTCTGAAACATATTTAAGCAACAAGCCCATAAAACATACATTACCTAGCCACTCTTAACGTAAATTAACTCTTAAGAACAGGAAAACTTGAAACTTTAACAAACTTTGTAAAGGAAGAAATATAATAATCACACCACTACAAGAAACAAGATTTACTGACGAACATCTTTTGAATTCGGGTGGATCCAGGTGTTTAAGGGGAAACCAGAAATAAGAGCTATTAGAAACGTACACAAATTTGCATCAGGTTTCATTGTAAACACAAACATACTAAACTCAATACAGAATTTGAATCAATTAGTGAAAGACGTTTCATAATAACATTTAAATTGTGAAACAAAGTGAACACTACTCTGAAATACACATGCACGAACAAGTGAGAAAATCGTAACACAAAAAAGATAAATAGAAAATTTTTGGTAAACTGTGTCATCCGAAAACACAGTATTACTCTCTGGAGACTTTAATGCAAAAATTAGCTAAGAATTTCAGTAAGTATCAATAGTAGGAAAATTCGGAGCAAATAAAATAACAAATGCATACGGAGAAAGACTCTGAAGCCCACGCAGGCAGCATAACGTAGTACTAAGATCGATAGTCTTCAAAAGACTTCCTTGAAAACAAACTACATGGATATCGTCAAGTCCGATATGTGGTCGAAAATAACTCGATCACGTTGATGTAAGTAAACACTCTGCAATAGAGCTACGCAATGTGAAAATTGTCAAGAGAGCCGATCTATATTCAGACCATTACCATCAATTCCAGTTTAGACCAATATTTAGTAAAAAAGACCAGTACCAACCTACAAAGTTTGACATGCGGAAGTTATCTAGAGAAAATTATTATAAAGTGCAACTGAAAAAATAAAACAAAAATGTGGAGATTAACTTCAGAATGACATTACTCAGACTGTCGAGGAAACCATCCCTCTTAAAAAGAAATGGAAACAGGCCTGGTGGAACAATTAATATGATGAATTAATTATAGAGAGAGAACGATCTTGGACTATCTGGAGCACATAAAAATTACAAGAATAGGAAAAGCTTGATAAAAGTAAGGAAACATGCATCACAGGTTCTTAAAAAGATCAGAGTACAACACAGAAAAGATCAAGTAACGCCAGTTGAGACACACTTTATGCAGAACAACACAAGGAACTTTTATAAAACATTCAAGAGCAGCTTTAAAAAATATACACAACCAAATTAACAGTTTATAGATCCAAAAACACAAAAAATGCATACATTGACACAGAGAACTGTAAAATTCTTGCGGACTGTTTCAAAGAGTTAGACAGCTGCAATCCACCAAAAATAGAATTTCTGTTTGATAATGTAATCCAAACAGAACCAGACTCAAAGCCACCAACTACAGAGAAAATCAAACCACAAAAATAAAGCAACTTGAAAATAATAAAACATCACGAGGAGACAATATAGCTGCTGAGTTGAGGAAGCACTCTAATGATCGCATTATTCTATCTCTAACAGAAGTAATTAATGAAATTCAGACAACAAATAGCTCATCACAAGAATGGGCATCTGCATTAAAACATCCTCTACATAGAAAATGAAAGGAACTTATTCTAGCAATCATAGTGAGTTCTCTCTCTTTCCAGTGACTTATAAGATTTTGTCCATGGCATTTTTACAGAGAGCTGAAGGAACATTCGATCCATAGCTAGGAGAGAGCAGAGTAGGATTTATGGAGGGAAGGTCTTGTGCAGAGCAAACACTAAATCTGAAGGAGATAACAGAAATGAGGAAAATCATAAACCGGAAATTCATGATTACTTTTGTAGAATTTAAAAGAAGCATGTTACATGTTTAGAAATGCACTGATCAACATGTTAAAGGAATTCGGACATAAATAACTAAGGGAACTTTAATAAACACAACATCAAAAATGAAATTTATGGGGGAACTGTGAAAAATCTTTTGAAATAAAAATCATAAGTAATTCAGGAATGGTTTATCACACTTAGTCTTCAATTGCACAATGGAGAAGGAGGGAGAGAATGGAGAAAATTCATCCAACTAAGGGGATTCAACTGGGATGAAACCCAAATGAAATCACCATAGAGTGTCTATCTTCAGCATATGATTCAGCATTAATAACTGACTCACTGGGAAGTACCAAAAGCAAATCATACACGTAACTACAGAAACACAGAGACGAAATAGGACAAAAATCATATATAAAAGCAGATTTCATTAAAACTACTAGTTATGCCTCTCTAAATCTTAAAATTAGTTACAATACAATATCTAAAAAAAACTGCTTTAAATACTTAGGAGAATGGGTAACAAGCAACGCAAAAGGAAAGAAAGCTATAAAAAATAGTATACATAAAGTATGCATTCAGTTTTACTGTATGGTTAAATGATGATGGCGTCTTCTTGGGTAAAATATTCCGGGGGTAAAATATTTCCCCATTTTCGGATCTCCGGGCAGGGACTACTCAGGAGAACGTTGTCATCAGGAGAAAGAAAACTGGCGTTCCACGGGTCAGAGCGTGGAATGTCAGATCCCTTAATCGAGCGGGTAGGTTAGAAAATTTAAAAAGGAAAATGAATAGGTTAAAGTTAGATATAGTGGGAATTAGTGAAGTTCGGTGGCAGGAGGAACAAGACTTCTGGTCAGGTGAATACAGGGTTATAAATACAAAATCAAATAGGGGTAATGCAGGAGTAGGCTTAATAATAAATTAAAAAATAGAAGTGCAGGTAAGCTACTACAAACAGCATAGTGAACGCATTATTGTGGCCGAGATAGACACGAAGCCCACGCTTACTACAAAAGTGCAAGTGTATATGCCAACTGGCTCTGCAGATGATGAAAAAATTGATGAAATGTATGTTGAGATAAAAGAAATTATTGAGATAGTGAAGGGAGATGAAAATTTAATACTCATGGATGACTGGAATTCGAGAGTAGGAAAAGGGAGAGAAGGAAACATAGTATGTGAATATGGGTTGGGGGTAAGAAATAAAAGAGGAAGCCATCTGGTAGAATTTTGCACAGAGCATAACTTAATCATAGCTAACACTTGGTTCAAGAATCGTAAAAGAAAGTTGTACACATGGAAGAATCCTGGAGATACTACATGGTAAGACAGAGATTTAGGAACCAGGGTTTAAAGTTGTAAGACATTTCCAGGGGCAGATGTGGACTCTGACTAATAATCCATTGGTTATGAACTGTAGATTAAAACTAAAGAAACTGCAAAAAGGTGGGAATTTAAGGAGATGGGACCTGGATAGACTGACGGAACTAGAGGTTGTAGAGAGTTTCAGAGAGAGCATTAGGAAGCGATTGACAAGAATGGGGGAAAGAAATACAGTAGAAGAAGAATGGGTAGCTTTGACAAACGAAACAGTGAAGGCAGCAGAGGATCAAGTAGGTAAAAAGACGAGGGCTAATAGAAATCCTTGGGTAACAGACAAGATACTGAATTTAATTAATGAAATGAGAAAATATAAAATTGCAGTAAATGAAGCAGGCTAAAAGGAATACAAACGTCTCAAAAATGAGATTGACAGGATGTGCAAAATGGCTAAGAAGGGATGACTAGAGGATAAATGTAAGGATGTAGAGGAAGGTATCACTAGGGGTAAGATAGATGCTGCCTACAGCAAAACTAAAGAGACCTTTGGAGAAAAGAGATGCACTTCCAAGAATATCAAGAGCTCAGATGGAAACCCAGTTCTAAGCAAAAAAGGGAAAGCAGAAAGGTGGAAGGAGTATATAGAGGGTCTACACAAGGGCGTTGTCCTTCAGGACAATATTATGGAAATGGAACAGGATGTAGATGAAGATGATTTGGAAGATAACATACTGCGTGAAGAGTTTGACAGAGCACTGAAAGACCTAAGTTGAAACAAGGCCCCAGGAGTAGACAACAATCCATTAGAACTACTGATAGCCTTGGGAGAGCCAGCCCTGACGAAACTCTATCATCTGGTGACGAAGATGTATGAGACAGGCGAAATTCCCTCAGACTTCAAGTAGAATATAATAATTTGAATCCCAAAGAAAGCAGGGATTTAAAGATGTGAAAATTACCGAACTATCAGTTTAATAAACCACGGCTGCAAAATACTAACACGAATTCTTTACAGACTAATGGAAAAACTGGTAGAAGCCGACCTCGGGGAAGATCAGTTTGGATTCCGTAGAAATGTTGGAACACGCGAGGCAATACTGACCCTACGACTAATCTTATAAAACAGATTAAGGAAAGGCAAACCTACATATCCTGCATTTCAGACTTAGAGAAAGCTTTTGACAATGTTGACTGGAATACTCTCTTTCAAATTCTGAAGGTAGCAGGGGTAAAATACAGGGAGCGAAAGGCCATTTACAATTTGTACAGAAAGCAGATGGCAGTTATAAGAGTCGAGGAGCATGAAAGGGAAGCAGTGGTTGGGAAGAGAGTGAGACAGGGTTGTAGCCTATCCCCGATGTTATTCAATCTGTATATTGAGCAAGCAGTGAAGGAAACAAAAGAAAAATTCGGAGTAGGAATTAAAATCCATGGAGAAGAAATTAAAACTTTTAGGTTCGCCGATGACATTGTAACTCTGTGAGAGACAGCAAAGGACCTGGAAGAGCAGCTGAACGGAATGGACAATTTCTGGAAAGGAGGATATAAGATGAACATCAAAAAAAGCAAAACGACGATAATGGAATGTAGTCGAATTAAATCGGGTGATACTGAGGGTATTAGATTAGACGCTTAAAGTAGTAAGTGAGTTCTGCTATTTGGGAAGCAAAATCACTAATGATGGTGGAAGGAGAGAGGATATAAAATGTAGACTGGCAATGGCAAGGAAAGCATTTCTGAAGAAGAGAAATTTGTTAACATCGAGTATAGATTTAAGTGTCAGGAAGTCTTTTCTGAAAGTATTTGTAAGGAGTGTAGCCATGTATGGAAGTGAAACGTGGACGATAAATAGTTTAGACAAAAAGAGAATAGAAGCTTTCGAAATGTGGTGCTACAGAAGGATGCTGAAGATTAGATGCGTAGATTTGATAACTAATGAGGGAGTACTGAATATAATTGGGGAGAACAGTAATTTGTGGCACAACTTGACTAGAAGAGGGAATCGTTTGGTAGGACATATTCTGAGGCATCAAGGGAACACCAATTTAGTATTGGAGGGCAGTGTGGAGGGTAAAAATCGTAGAGGGAGACCAAGAGATGAATACACTAAACAGATTCAGAAGGTTGTAGGTAGCAGTAGGTACTGGGAGATGAAAAAGCTTGCACAGGATAGAGTAGCATGGATAGCTGCATCAAACCAGTCTGTGGACTGAATACCACAACAACAACAAAGTGTAAAGAGCTATCCAAATGACAAAAAACATATTTAACAAAAGAAACTAATAAACTAGCAGTGCTAAGGGCTGAAACACCGTATGCAGTAGAAATACTTAAACTAACAAGATTTGAGGATGTTGAATAACTAGAAACAGTTGAGGGGAGAATTCTAAGGGAAATACTATGATCTAGAAGTAATACTGACATTCAATACAAATTAATATGAAACTGAGAGCTCTAACTGAAAATGGGATACCTAACTCATGTAATGAGGAAAAGTGGATTACAGTTTTATGGCAGTGTATTGCTAATGCACAATAACACACTAGCCAAGCACATCTTGTATTTGCTGAATAGCTTAAAAAACCCAACTTATACGGTTCACCAACAGTGACAGAGGTTTGAAAAACACAGGAATCAGAACAAACATAATAGATAACAGAATACAAAATGCAGAATTTCAAGAAAAAAGAGGACGCAACTAGAAGAAAATTGACCCAGGAAGAAAACAAACGCCACTCTTGAAGGATGAAGGAAATGTGGGAAAAACTAAAATTAAATACAGAAAAGCAAAACCACAGTTGATTTAGCTTGCATCCAAAAGAGTCATTCGAATAAATATATGGTTTATTGTGTCAAAAGTAATCCCCCTAATTTTTAATTCACTTATATGAATGCGAGGCATCTGCTCATGTCCGAGAGAGCACACACCACTGATTCGCCACGATGGGTAACGAATCCAAAACCTTCAGTGCGTAAGCACATTTACATCCGATCTCCATTTGGGAAGCCGAAATTAACAAGCATGGAGGACATGAACGGGAAATGCGAATAGGCGTGCTGGGAGGGAATGTGAGCCAGCCGGAGAGCGTGCCGAGGTAGTCTGACACTACTACCTGGTAAGCAGGATATCACGGGTTCAAGTTCCGATCCGACACACATTTTCACTCGTCGGCGCTCTTTCCGCGCTAATTGCCGATGCAGCTGATATCGTTAGTTCGTTCTCTTAACCATACCTTTCCACCACATCGACCTTCAATTTACGTAATATGTTAATAAATTTATCCCAATGTGAGACAAGAAGAGCCAATACCTTCGTGGAATAATGCTCACGGTTGCCTATGGAATAATGATTGTACCTAGGCAAGAACCTCTTCGTCTGAAGCCATTCGACGGCCCCGAACATTTTCCTTCAGGGCTCCGAAAATATGAAGTTAACATCGGGAAAGATCGAAAATGTATAGAGGATGTGTGTGTGGGTCAACGTTCTTTCGACAACGCTGAACCACTGTCGCTGGAAAGCCATTACATGTCGTTTATATACGAGGGTGAGTCAAATGAAAACGTTAAATATTTTTTAAAATATTATTTACTGTGCAGAAGTGGTACAAAGCTGTATCACTTTTCAACATAATCTCCCCCACGCTCAATGCAAGTCCTCCAGCGCCTACAAAGCGCATGAATTCCCTTAGAAAAAAATTCTTTTTGTAGTCCGCGCAACCACTTATGCACTCTTCATCAGAAGGGAACTTCTTCCCTCCCATTGCGTCTTTGAGTGGTCTAAACATATGGAAAATACTTGGTGATGAGGAATGGTGCTACTCCTTGCTCGCTCTTTTCGTTTCCGGTTGGTGGAAGTGAACCCAGGTTTCATCCCCAGTAAGGATTCTTGCAAGGAAGCCATCACATTCTCGTTCAAAGCGCCGAAGAAGTTCTTCACAAGTACCAACACGTCGTTCTCTCATTTAAGGGGTCGGCTGTCGTGGCACCCATCTTGCAGACACTTTGTGAAACAGGAGCACATCATGCACAATGTGGTGGCTGACCCACTACTAATCTGTAAACATGCAGCAATGTCATTTGTCATTCAGTGTCACTCGGCGGTTTTCCTTCACTATGGCTTCAACTGGTGCAATGTTCTGTGGAGTCACAACTCGTTGTGCCTGACCTGGACGAGGAGCATCTTCCACTGAAGTCACACCATTTTCGAACTTCTTGCTCTATTCGTAGACTTGCTGCTGTGACAAACATGCATCACCGTACTGAACCTTCATTCGTAGATAAATTTCAATAGATTTCGCACCTTCACTATGCATAACAGAACGGTATGGTTCCCTGGTGCCAGTCGCAAGTGGGGCGGCCATCTTTATACCGATACTGCGACTGTATGTGTGCATCTGCACATTTCTGCCACCTAGAGGGCATGCTGCACGCTGTTTGTAGCACCCTTACCAATTTACAGGATAATGACGCAAAATATCGATTTCTTATTACAAATTTAAGGTTTTCATTTGACTAATCCTCGTAGTCCAGATCCCTCCCTAAGCGATATCCATATCTTTGGAGTCCGCAGCTCGTGGTCGTGCGGTAGCGTTCTCGCTTCCCACGCCCGGGTTTCCGGGTTCGATTCCCGGCGGGGTCAGGGATTTTCTCTGCCTCGTGATGACTGGGTGTTGTGTGCTGTCCTTAGGTTAGTTAGGTTTAAGTAGTTCTAAGCTCTAGGAGACTGATGACCATAAATGTTAAGTCCCATAGTGCTCAGAGCCAGCCATATCTTTGGAGCCCTGAAGAAAGACATTGGTGGCCGTTGTAACAGTTGTGGTGACTACTTTTGAAACAAGAATCAGTTTACTTTCTTCTTTTCCATCTGTCTCGCTTTCATTTGACTTCCTCTTATAGTTGCTGGTAGCAGAGTGCAGAACATCGAAAAGTCGTTGCTCTGAATCTCATAGATAACCGAATTTTATTTTCAATTTTTATTTAAATTCCATATACGGGGTGAGTCATCTAACGTTACCGCTGGATATATTTCGTAAACCACATCAAATACTGACGAACCGATTCCACAGACCGAACGTGAGGAGAGGGGCTAGTGTAATTGTTTAATACACACCATACAGAAATGCACGAAAGTATGTTTTTTAACACAAACTTACGTTTTTTTTAAATGGAACCACGTTAGTTTTGTTAACACATCTGAACATATAAACAAATACCTAATCAGTGCCGTTTGTTGCATTGTAAAATGTTAATTACATCCGGAGACATTGTAACCTAAAATTGACGCTTGAAACCTCCGAAGTTCAGTTGCGTGTTGTAACAAACACGGGCCACGGTCGGCGAGCAGCATCTCCAGGGACATGTTTACGATGACGACCGTGTTTACGAGTGTGGCTGAAGTGCACTGTTGTGGTTTGGTCTAGCTGTCGCAGTGTCCACATGTAGCGCTTGCTGCTATTGTTATTCTGCATTCGTCTCCGCACGCAGACCAACTGTAGTACACCGTGTTACCAGACGTCTGTGATAGTGTAGTGTTGTAGGAACTGAGACCATGGTGTATTCGAACTCTGAAAAGGCGGAAATGATACTCATCTATGGTGAGTGTCGACGAAATGCAGCTGAAGCCTGCAGGGTGTATGCAGAACGGTACCCGGACAGAGAGCATCCAACGTGCCGCACATTGCAAAACATCTACCGCCAACTGTATGCAACAGGTATGGTCGTAGCACGCAAACGGGTCCGTAACAGGCCCATCA
The DNA here is from genome assembly GCF_021461385.2 of Schistocerca piceifrons. Taxonomy (NCBI): domain Eukaryota; kingdom Metazoa; phylum Arthropoda; class Insecta; order Orthoptera; family Acrididae; genus Schistocerca; species Schistocerca piceifrons. The sequence goes on from NC_060144.1 coordinate 140,837,694, forward strand.
CAGGAGAAGCGGGTGCAGTTGTTGTGTTAGTTGCTGTTGCCATGAACCCACACATGAGTACACGGGACATTGCGAGAGCCGGTGGACTGAGTCAAAGTAATGTCATGCGCATACTGCATCGTCACCGCTTTCACCCGTTTCATGTGTTGCTACATCAGCAATTACATGGTGATGACTTTAATCATCGAGTGCAATTCTGTCAATGGGCATTAACAGAGAATGCGTTGAAGTTCTACCTGATACCGATGAAGCCGGTTTCACAAACCACGGGGCAGTGAATCTACGGAACATGCATTACTGGTCCGTGGACAATCCTCGCTGGTCCAGACAGGTAGAGCGACAGCGACAGTGGACTGTGAATGTATGGTGCGCAATCATTGCCGACCACCTCATTGGTCCTCACTTCATTGCCGGGGCCCAAACAGCTGCAACATACATCGCGTTTCTTCAGAATGATCTGCCAACGTTGCTCGAAAATGTCCCACTGGAAACGCGTCGACGTATGTGGTATCAGCATGATGGTGCACCTGCACATTCCGCAATTAACACTAGGCTGACCCTTGACAGGATGTTCGACGGGCGTTTCATAGGACGTGGAGGATGCATAAATTGGCCAGCCCGTTCTCCTGATCTTACACCTCTGGACTTCTTTCTGTGGGGTACGTTAAAGGAGAATGTGTGTACCGTGATGTGCCTACAACCCCAGAGGGTATGAAACAACGTATTGTGGCAGCCTGCGGTGACATTACACCAGATGTACTGTGGCGTGTACGACATTCATTACGCCAGAGATTGCAATTGTGTGCAGCCAATGATGGCCACCACATTGAACATCTATTGGTCTGACATGTCGGGACACACTCTATTCCACTCCGTAATTGAAAACGAAAACCACGTGTGTACGTGTACCTCACCCCTCATGGTAATGTACATGTGCGTCAGTTAAAAAGACCAATAAAAAGGAGTTAGCATGTGGACGTAATTTGCTGTTCCAGTCTCTTCTGTTCCTAAGGTCCATCACCGTTCCCTTTGGATCCCTACGTAATTCGGTGCTCTCCGATACACACGATCGAACAGCAGAGGAGTGGTAATTAAGCGTCAACTTTAGGTTACAATATATCCGGATGTAATTAACATTTTATAATGCAACAAACGGCACTGATTACGCATTTGTTTATATGTTCCGATGTGCTAACAAAACTAACGGGGTTAGATTTAAAAAAAACGTAGGTTTGTGTTAAAAGACATACTTCCGTGCATTTTTTTTATGGTTTGTATTAACCAATTACACTAGCCCCTCTCCTCACGTTCGGTCTGTGGAATCGATTCGTCAGTATTTGATGTGGTTTACGAAATATATCCAGCGGTAATGTTAGGTGACTCACCCTGTATATCAGCACAGGGACATGTTAATTAACAGACATTCCTTATAATTTTAATAAAATAATATCATTTAATTTTAAATTCTAATCATGCGACAACAACATAAAAGTTCATAGACCTGCGAAATACGTTGTTGAAATGAAGAAGCTATACACGTCAGTAGTAATATCTACGCTCAGCTGGGAAGAGTATTTTATTTCTATTCAATGTTTCGCATTTTTGTAGAAAATTTTAATTGACTATGAATATTCGCATTTCCATGCAATTAATTAGTAATTAAAAATAGAAATATGCTATTTTCGTGAAAAACGTGTTCCAATATTCGTTAATTAACATTTACATTTGCCGTTAAATACAGAAATTAAATAGAAGTGAAAAAAGATAAAAAGATTCGAAACAACAAGTTTACGATGCCACGCACTCAGCTACCGCCTGTTATGTTAACATAACTGTGATATTTTGTAGTTAACAGCAATTGAAAACTTCAGCTTCGCTTGTGCTTTCAAGCAGTCCGGTATCAAACGCTAGACTAATTACATTTTCAAACTTTGCATTGGAATTGTACAGCTTGAATGCACAAATGATGAAGAACATGGAAAATCGTCTTTATTCAGATATCCATACTGTTCTGTTTTACTTTGCTTGACAACTTCATATAAATTCCACGTCAGCACGTTGAAGACTGAATAACTTTGCAACACTATAAGGTTAGTAGAAAAGTATGTTGCTCGGATACTGTAATAATTTTAAGTAGAGAGAATTATGGCAGGTAGATACGACATTGCAATTTTGGTGCTTTTGGTTCTTTTATATCGATGTTTTGTTTCTTCGCGCTACGGATATTCGTCTCTTAGATCTTAATAGGTTTCTCGTGATACGTTGCGCTGAATTCCACGTGAAAGGCACATCCACTGTTTTCGATTTCAGTTCTAAATAAATGTTGCTGCAGTTTGCAGAATTCTAGGTCGCGCACTTCCCTTGTGCCATAGCGAAATTTGAGCCACACTGTTTAATTCTCGGATTCTGCGAAACACATTTTACTCAAAATAGATTTTAATAAAATCAGAACTTACAAAATTTAAGCTCTCTCCATAATAACTGTTCCATTTGTTATAATTTAGAGATTTGAAAGTAAATTTTTGGTTATGGCGTCAAAGAGAAAAAAAGTAAGTAAGAGCCTGAGCTTCGAGCAGGACTTAGGATGTCCACTGACCTAGACTAAATCGTTCATGAAAACATTATGAAGATAAGCAGCACTAATCAATTCACTGACGCATTATTTCTCCGGTTTATAGAAGATTTCGATAAATATATGTTTTATCTGCATGTCCGTTAAAAATATTATTACGTTTTCGTTATTTTAAAACAATCTTAAAATTATTTTTCTTATAAAAGTAGGAAAAAGAGCAACATTCTGAAGTTTAGTTAAGTGGTCTGCATAATCACTGGTATCGGCTAACATCTGAACTGGGGATCGGTGGCTAATGAATATTGGGGTGAGACTCTGTTTCTGGATACCAATTTAGACGGGGATACCTGAACGAACCACCTCCGACAGTGTCATGTGTGCTATACACTTGGCGATGGGCTGCCAGTAAACCTTGTATCCCTCGTATAGCAACCACAACTGACACACTTTTCCTCTCGCCAGGACTTTCGAAGCTGCCTTATTGGACATTTTTGCAAAGAGATTGTTGAACTAATGTTCACAGAAACCGCACTTAATGGGACGAAATTAAAAGTGAAAGGGGGGGGGGGCGGAGAGCATCTTAGTAAAGTGACTCGCTTTTCTGGCAATTCACAGTTTAATTTTCATGTTAACGTTTGGTATTTCAAGGATAAGCAACTTCTCACCAGCTATCCTGCGTAAAGGAATTCGTTGTATGGTACCCACTCATTCCTCCAATTGGCAATATCCACTCATCTGTAAATTTACGTGATGTCTTTCTAACGAAGGCAGATGCAGTCTATGGCACACGTTTTGGTTACCTAGTACCACATTCTCTCCGTGAAATGCAGCTTGAACTATTCCGAAACCTAAGCTAGTTGCTACAGAACATATTGTCAAATTATCACTATCGCTTACGTTCGTCTGCACGTGAAACTGTGCGTGGGAAATTAAAAGAGCGTTGTACTGAACCGTTATTTAGCTAGCAAAGAGTTACCGATAATGGGTGTTTCTCGTAAGTGCTTACAGATAAAAAGCGAATGCAGGTTCGCTGCAACTGCTCTTGACATTGTGAAAGAATGAGTAGTTGTTGCAGGCTCGTTAAAGAGACCGTACCGAGTGTGTGCATAGTGGGCAGCACATTAAAGGCTCATTGTTTCTGTCGTTTGTCCACCCGACGTCTGACAAACACGCTACGTAATTAGGATTCAAAAATATGTGCCCCGTTTGGCCGCGTTGTGTGGAGAGCGAAACAGAGCGGTCGTCGGCATCATGTTGTTCCACCCACGTCGGCTGAGCGTTGACTCCCTTTTTAAAATTTCCCTTGTAACGCTTGCACAGTCATCGTTTAAAAATTTCATTACAGGGCCACATTTAACTACCAAATTTCGGAGGTCTGCGGACGAGCGGTAAAAGCCATTTTAATACCCGGCGGGCGCGCTAGGGTTGTTGCGACGCTGTTCGGGTCAGTTCCGGGAGTTGCCAGCTCTGTGGACGGGTTAGAGTTTCACTGAGGTTGGCGAGGGAGGGGGGAGGGTTGGAGGGAGGTGGAGGGGATGAAGGAGTCTCGGTGAGGTGAGGGGCGGGGAAGGAGGGTGGACGCACGTTCACCTCTGTCCCCTAAAAAGTCCAGAAAAAAGCTTGAGAGGAGAAAGGACGAAAAAAAAGGAGGAAATAAAAGTGTCGCGGGCACTATGAAACTGGCACAGCAAAAACAGCCACTGGCCGCCGCTCGTCTGCCAGCACGCGCGAAATTTAATAAAACTTTATATAGTACGGTGCGGGACGTAATTTTGATAGCGGCTCTGTCCGGCTCGGCTCGGACGAGGGCTGAGGCGGGCGGCGCCGCGCCGCCGTGAATACGTAATGCCATTCATGAAACGGGGTCGAGCGGCCGGCCGCGCTAAATCGCAGGTGAATATAAATGCGACCGTCTCTTCTCCGCCGGCCGATGTGAGCCAGAGCCCTGCTAGCATGTGTCGGCCTGACCACACGCACACGTGTCCTCCGCGAGGACAACAGGGTTATGCACGAGTACCTCCGGGGCTTCGGGAGGTGACTACGTGAAAACTACCAAGACATACAAAATACTGATCGCAATTGTGAACAGAGCACCTCTCCAAGTTTCGATTCGTGATAAGCGCTGTGGTGTAGTTGCAGAGCGCACCACTAGAGGCCAGGCGTGTCACAACATGGCTTGAGCCTTCTTCTCACGGAACGTGAAAACGCACGTGGAGGAGGAGCTGATGACGTCGCAGCGTAGAATTCCAAGTTCCACTAAACCGCGGCGCGTGAAATGAAGAATCTGGCGTGTTAAAGTTTCGCTTTGCGAAGAAAAAAGTTGCCAATGAAATGCGACGTCGTTCTACGTCACAAGGAGAACGCCACATTCTACGTCGTTAAACTTCGTATTTGGTGGATTTTCTTTCCCATAAAGTAGGTGGTACGAATATAAACTGCTTCAGAGCAGCAGAAAATTGGGGATCTCTCGAACATACAAATCGTGGCGAAAACGACGATTAGTTGTAAAAATGACAGCAAACTTCATATCATTAGATATCGGCTTCCTGTAGTTGATGACTTAATGTTACACTGAAGCACCAGAGAAACTAGTATAGGCATGCGTAAGTGTGTGGCGCAGTTGCTAGATTCGTTACTGCTGCTACAGTGACAGGTTATCAAGGGTTAAGTGAGATTGAATGTGGTGTTATAGTCTGTGAACGACCGATTGGACACAGTGTCTCCTGTAGCAATGAAGTGTGGATTTTCCCGTACTACCATTACACGAGTGTACCGTGAATATCAGGAATCCGGTAAGAGATCAAATCTCCCACATCGCTGCCGTCCAAAAAGAGATCCTGCAAGAAGGGGACCAACGATGACTGAAGAAAATCGTTCAGCGCGACAGAAGTGCAACCCTTCCGAAAATTGCTACAGATTTCTATGCCAAGCCATAGACAAGTGTCAGCGTGCGAACCATTCAACGAAACATCATCGACATGGGCTTTCGAAGCCGGATGCCCAGTGGTGTGCCCTTCATAACTGCACGACAGAAAGCTTTTGGCATCGCCTGGGGCCGTCAACACCGACATTGGACTGAAAATTTGTTGCTGGTCGGAAGATTCTCGTTTCATATTGTATCGAGCGGATGAACGTGTGCGGGTATATGGACAACCTCATGAATCCATGGACCCTGATTGTCAGGAGTTGACTGTTCAAGCTTGTGAAGGCTCTGAAATAGTGTGAGGTGTGTGTGGATGGACTGATATGGGACCCCTGATACATCTAGATACGACTATGACAGGTGACACGTACATAACCATCCTGTCTGATCGCCTGCATCCACTCATGTCCTTTGTGCATTCCTGCGGACTGGGGCAATTCCAGCGGGATACCCCACGCAACCAGAATTGCTACTGAGTGGCTCCAGGAACACTCTTCTCAATTTTAACACTTCCCCTGGCCACCGAACAATCCAGACATGAACGTTATTGAGGATATTAGGGATGCCTTACAACGTCCTGTTCAGAAGAGATCTCCACGGATTTATGGACAGCCCTGCAGGATTCACGGTGTCAATTCCCTCCAGCACTACTTCAGTCATTAGTTGAGTCCATACGACGTCCTGTTGCGTACATCAGCGTGTCGCGCGGGTCCTATACGATATTAGGCAGATGTATTAGTTTCTTTAGTTCGTCAGTGAATGAATGCGCAAACTGACATTACAAATTATTCATTAACTATATTCAATTTAAAACAGAAAATGGGATGAAAATTCCATTGAGTTAACTAGTACCTTTGACTAGTATGTATCTGAGATCGTTGAAAAGTGTAAGTAGGCTGTTTATGTTTTCTCTATGTAAGTAGGCTGTTTATGTTTTCTTATTGGCAACGTTACGTAGCGCTCAATATGAAAATCACTGGCTGTGCTGTGTGCAGTCTGTGGCTGCTTTGCATTGTTGTAATACTCGCCATTGTAGTGTTAGGCAGCTGGCTGTGAACAGCGCGTAGCGTTGCGCAGTTGGAGGTGAGCCGCCAGCAGTGGTGGATGTGGGGAGAGAGATGGCGGAGATTTGTAATTTGTCATGAACTGCTATATTTATATATGATGATATCAAGGTAAATACATTGTTTGTTCTCTACTAATATCTTTCATTTGCTAACTATCCCTATCAGTAGTTAGTGCCTTCCATAGTTTGAATCTTTTATGTAGCTGGCAGTAGTGGCGCTCGCTGTATTGCAGTAGCTTGAGCAGCGAAGATGTTTGTGAGGTAAGTGATTTGTGAAAGGTATAGTTTAATGTTAGTCAGGGCCATTCTTTAGTAGGGAATTTTTAAAGTCAGATTGCGTTGCGCTAAAAACATTGTGTGTCAGTATAAGCACAGTCTTGTATAAATTGTTCAAAGGGGACGTTTCATATGCCGACCCTTAGCCTAGGATACCTCACTGGAATCTTCAGATTTTTTTCTTGTAGTTTGTGTAATTTGTGTAGCTATTGTTTATCGCTAGCGCGTAATTATAGAGAGAATTTCCTTTGTAGTTGCAGTTTTTCATTGTTGTACAGTAAAACAGTTGTGGCATGCATGTAGATTTGCACCAAGTATTTCGCAGCTGCGCTGGCAATCAAGTAGACATTATTTCCGGTGCTATGTTATTTTATTTTGCTCTTCAAATTGCGCTTTTCTGTGTTATCGTGTGAAATACTGTGACAATAATGGCGTGTGAAAAACGTAATACTAGGCTCCAAAGTAAACTGAGAAATGACAGTGAAGACGAAAGCAGTGTGTTAGCGCCGCAGAGTAATGAATTAACTAATGTTCAAAGTAGTAATTTGGTAATTGCGCATAGGGAAATGGAGCGGGCGGCAAACAATGGTGTAGACAGTGAAACAGGTAGTGAACAGGGAAGCGTTATCGATCGATTGGTCGGCAACAGCTCGCCTCAGGAATCGGGGATGACAGAACACAATATTGCAAATACTGCAGACTCAGGTTTTGGGTTCTCACCGTTTTCTCAAATGAGTCAAGACACATTTTCCACTTGTCAAAATGTGAATGTTGACGGTGCAACTTCACTGCCGAAAAGCACTGAGGAACATGTTTCAGACACCAGTGCATTGTTATTACAATTAATGCAACAAATGGGACAAAAGCTTGAAAAGTTAGACACAATGGAACAACATCAGAGACAAACACAGCAACAGTTAGACACAATGGAACAAAATCAGAGACAAACACAGCAAAAGCTTCAAAAGTTAGACACAATGGAACAAAATCAGAGACAAACACAGCAAAAGCTTCAAAAGTTAGACACAGTGGAACAAAATCTTAAAAAGTTAGACTCATTGGAACAAACACTTGAACAAACACGTGAAGATTTAACTACTGAGTTACATAACATTGAATCGAAATGTCAAAAAGTCTGTAATGACGTAAAAACACAAATTTGTGAGCATTTTCAACCTATTTTTTCGCGGCATGAAAATGCATTACAGAATCACGAAGCAGCCATAAAAGAACTGCAAATTATTGTTCATGAAAATCATGAGACCTTGCAAGCTAAATTTGACTCAGTTGCATCTACCGATTCGGTTACGCAACTTGCAAACACTCGGGAAAACTTTAAGGACACAGTAGATACTCTGAAACTTGGTTCAGAAAAACACACTGAAGAAATAAGGACACTATCGGAGAAAGTAGCCGAACTTTCGGATCAGGTCACTAACTTATCTACAAAGGTAGATGATGATGTGAATGACACAAGACCCGTAGCCTTCACTGACACAGAAGAGTATGAACAAATAAGAAAATTCAAACAAAATCAGAATCAAATTAATACACAACACCAAAGAGAAATCCGGGAAGTACAAGATCAGCTGACACAGGTAATACAAGAATTACGTATTTCAGAGGACACTGGCGCTCCAACACGGGAAGAGGGACTTAGAAACCCGGAAAAGCCGCAAAATAATAACACAGGGCATTTCGGAAGTTATGAAAGAAATTGGCAATGTGCACCGAATTTTGAGATGGAACGGCCGACACAACCTAACAATGACCGATATGCGACTCGCCGACATGATGATTTTGACTATAAGCTGTTCATTACTACACGTAAATTCAAAACATTTAAGAATTCTGGCAACGACATTCATCCACAAGCATGGCTCCATCAATTCTCTCATTGTTTTCCTCCCAACTGGTCGTTAGAACACAGATTAGAATTTATGTGTGGCTACTTGGAGAATGAACCAGCTGTAAGAATGCGATCGGTAATTCACGATTGCCACAGTGAAGGAGAGTTTTACCATGCCTTCCTCTCAGCATATTGGTCTCAAGCTACACAAGACCGTGTAAAACATAGCATCATGATGATGAAACACTTTGAACAATCTGAATTTTCCAGTCTTGTCAAATATTTTGAAGACATGTTGCATAAGAATCAATATCTTTCAAACCCATACAGCCCCTCAGAACTCATCCGCATTTGCTTACTCAAATTGCCTGAACATTTACGACACATTATTTTAGCAGGACGTTGCAAAGACGACATTGAAGCATTTCAGGGACTGTTACAAGAACTGGAAATTGACACAGACCGTCGCGGGATGCGAAAACAGGAAAACAATCACTACAGGTCACATACGTCACAATTCCGCGATGACAGAAACAATAACTGGACACGACAAGGCTATTCTTACAATGCAAATCGTGACCAAAACAGACACCACCCATATGACAACCACTGGCAGAGTAATAATAGTTACAAAGAAAGATCACATTTCCGTAGTAATGAATATGACAGAGACAATCATAGAAACAGACAATATGGTAACCAGAACTATTATTATCAAGGGAGACAGAATAACTTCAGACGCAACGGACCAGCGCGCAGTTACGATTCAGGGAGAAATTCTCCACCACTTAACCGACAAGAAAGAAACTACAGGAACTACCGACATGACGACAGACCACGTGATCGTAACGACAGACCTGAATTGCATCAGAACTGGCGGGATTCAAACAGAGCTGGGCCCTCTCGGCAAGGCGAATTTGTAGAAGTTAGGTCTCCTAATCCCAATAACGACGCGCGCCAACAAAGAGGCAGACAATGACTCGCGCCGCAGGCAGCCACCTGCGCCGGCTGGCTCAGGAAAAAATAACATAGACGCTAACATTAAGAAAAATTCCAGTATTCTTTAACGACGTATATCGCATGATAATTGCGTTGAAGTTGAAACGCTGCGCACTAGAAAGAGTAAAGGTTTACACCACATTTCACATGTAAAACCGTTTATTGAAAGATAATCTGCTTTTTAACTTTGTCTTTGCCATAAAACTTTTCACTTCACATTTCTAGTATGCTTTGTCAGACTTAAGAAACTGTTAACATGCAACAATGTTTGAAGTTAAATATCCAGTCTAGAGCCTAGGGAACATTTTTAAACAGAAATTACGAATGCATTGTTATAGTGAACAGACGACACAGTGTTGTATTTGTACATTCTTGCTTGTTAGTTGCACGATTACGTAACGACTATCAGGCTTACATACTTAGGACACATACTGGTACTGCTAATAAGATTTTAATGCAACATTTTGGTTTACTTGAAAATACATTCTGGGTTTAATGTACTTTCTGTGAGATACCAGACGACACAGTGGTTAGTTTAAGTGACAACTACACGGTTTTATCACGACGCTTCTAATGAGTGACAATTTACAATGTTGCTTTTGTAGTGTTTCTGTTTTATTTCTGCACAGTTTTTCTGTTTTATTCTGCAAAGTAAAACATGTTTTAGTAGTAACTTTTGTGGTATAGCTACAATGAGATTGCCTTTTCCGTAGCACAACAATACGTTACAGCACAGTACTTTCTTCATCATGGCAATAAGCGTAATAACTAAGATATCTATACATAAAGCATTTCACTTTTGTTTATCATGAGGTAAGTACATTGACTTCTGCAGAACTTAGCTTTCGGAGGACGATAAGTACGACACTTCCACAGAATTATCTTACAGCAAGACGCACATTTAGCGCTACAGGACACGCATTTGAGTGATTAATTTTGTATTTAAAACATTTATTTTTAAAGATATTTGAAGTACAATGATACAAGGGTTTTCAGTGATACATTTCATTTCATTGCTGTAATCTGTAACACCTGAGGGTATAATTACATTAATCCTCAGGGGGGTATACGCCTACTTTGTGTACCATGTGTGTGGCAACCACAAGGAACCCTAGCTAATATGGTATTTGCTTATACAACTTTACACATCGGTACCATATTTCTCTAACACAGAATTACACAGCTATCTGATCATTTAACTGAGAGATAAACATTTTTTTTATTACATCAGTGACAGATGTTTACGCAATTACACAGTAGGATAACTTCACACTTATGAAATTGTATTTTGTCTGTACTGTGTGAACTGTTCATATTTTTTCGGATCCATTGTGATACTATGAGAGCTTTGAATGATGTATTTGTTATGGGATCATGATTTTTAAAGTACGTTTGAGGCAGATGACACTTTTGACATGAGCAGAGAATTTTTTTAGGTTTTGACATTATTGCAGAAAGCTACGACGTTTTTGAGATTTGACTGAGGTGTTATGATATTTTTTACGACGACGATGTGTATTATGCTGCTGAGGTATGTTTATGATTAATAAGCTGGTGCTATATGAGGAATTTGGTTATGCTATGTATTTATTATGATGAAATATTGAAGTGTCGTCGCAAGATTGACGGTCGACGAATATATATATGTGTAATAAGGTAAGGAGTAATGAATAGTGATTAGGGACTCTGACTTATGGAAAAGGATGTTGGAAACCAAGAATCATACTTTAGAATTATGAAATGTGTGTACATGTGTGAATCATGTGTGAATGTATCACAATGCTGGCGAAAATTTTTTGGACACTGTTATATCAATAGGATTTTGTTTCTACAGATTTGTAACGCTAATTCTTGACCTGTGAAATATTTTTATATGAGACTGCCACTGTAGTGGAAACTGTTGTCGTAAATATTTCCGTAAGAAAATTAAGTGACCACCTGCACGTAATGCGTCGTGGGCACCCAGCTGTGTCAGACGCCTGGAGAAAAAGCCATTAGCGCGTGCCTTTCAGAGCACAGGAAGAAAAAAAAAAGGGAGGCCATTATCCTGGCCATTGTCATTCCTTTAGAGGAAGCATCGCAAATCCGACACGCTGATTACTTGGAAACATATCGTACTTTCTGATATTTACTGAAATGCCTAATGAAATGACAAGAAATAGTTTGTCTACACACCTGACTATGACTACTGTCTTTCTAGATGAGAGATTTTTTACTACTTATGAAATGCCACATGACTATTGAACGATGTTCTTATGCTTTGCTTTGTACATAGTTGCTTATTTCATTTGATATCTAGTTTCTAGCTGCACTGCAGCATTGGTTAAAATAAAATTTTATAGATGTACTAATATAAATATTTTCTGTCTACAGATCGAGTAAATAATAATTTTTTAAAAAAAATGAGGCAGCACAAAATGACATTTACCTTCACAGGAACTGCATTCATAATTTTCTTTCCAAGTAATTGGTAACTTTTTGGTAGAATAACTTCTTGTGGTGCACCACTTTAATTACATAGACATTAAGATGTGAATATACATTTCCCTTATTGTTGTTTTTCCTGAAATATTTTTTATGCTTGAGCTTTGTCATGCTTAGGTATACGTCATAGCATTTGCTGCTGCTGTTTGCCAGGCATAGTGTTACTGAATTTGACTTTGTGTTACTCTTCTAAGCTAGTTTTTCTTGTTTCCTGCACAGTGCCTTATATTAGTTGTAATTTTGCATTTTTTTTTTTGTTAATTTAGATTTACTGCTGCTTGCTTTGCAAATTGGCATTTTTTTGTCATTGCTGTTTGTGTTAATTGTTTTGTGCTGCTGTATTGCCTTGTTCCTTAGTTTAGCATCTGAGCTCAGTAGATTTAAGTTAGCTTAAGAGGGGGTAGCCTATAAGAGAATGAGTTGCGATGAATTTGAAGAAATGCACTGAGAGGCTATACAAGAAAAGTACAGAAAGCAGGTATAGATAGGACTTTTGAAAATAATGAAGCACGAAGGGAGATCTCCGAGAAGTAAAGAAAGTTTTGTTTGCAAAATACTGCAGTAAAACAAACCCTGTCCTTTCCTTGTATTATTCCGCTATATGTTTGTGTACCCGTGTGTAGTTGTTTTCTTCCTGTCTCTGTGTAGTTTCATAGAATTTTTTTCTCTTTTAATATTAAGCTACATTCACTATGATGAGGAATACTGTTATCCTCAAATATAATTGGCATTAATAATATGTTATTTACTTTGTAAAGATGTTAGACATTATTCATTCTGTTTAAATGCTTATGTGTGAAGTTGATGTTTCGCAAGTTATTCTGGTCTTCTATGTATGTACTCATGTCATAATTCCTGTAACACTGATGTATATGTTCATTTCTATTCTTTTGTAAAGCCTGTACTACAAATGTTATCTGTATTATTATGTTCTTTAATGATGTATTTTGTACCTTTGTTATTGTATTTTTATGTTACCAAATTGTAATTGTTACCAGTTCTTCAAATTAAGTAACATTTCACTGCACACGTTTCTGTTGGTCATAGTACATGGACAATATGTGAGAAGTAGGGACTGATAGTGTTTGCACGTGTGTTAATGATTCAGCAAGGGACTGGATAACAGCATTGCTGGATCTAAGGACAACTCCAGAAACTTTGTGAGTGCACAAGTGGTGGTTTATGGACTTGCTATATTGTCCGCAAGACTCTTGGATGGTGATTGTGCACCTGCACATTTGCAACAGATGGCTGCTGGCTGTCTCTGCCAGGACTACAGTGGGTCTGCATCTTTGATGGCCCACCAATTGCTACAAGGACTGCAGTGGGTCTGCACCTCTGGTGGCCCACCAGCACCGTAATTTCTACCAGGACTACAGTGGGTCTGCTCTGTGATGACCTAACTACCAATATTCTTCAAAACGTCGACTGACTCTGCTGTGGGTTTACTCTGTTGTGGCCCATTACCTGTCTGCATGTCGAGTCAGCACTGTCTTTCCGTTGGAAGGACAACACTACTTCTTCAAGACTGCATGGAAATCCACTACGTCTGTGTGCATTGTCTTTTACTGGCCAGACTTTGAGAAAAACACTGCAATTTTACTGTGACGAATGATGAGGACTGTCTTTATGGACTGTGAGAAATTTTTAGCTTTTGACCAACATTGTATCAATAAGTGTGTGCATTTGATTTCTTTGTTATTGTAATTATGAAAAATTTTATCAAATCATTATTGGCCACTGCCCAAAATAAATTTGTAAAATTTTTTGTGGGGAGCATGGGGGCTATGTAAGTAGGCTGTTTATGTTTTCTCTATGTAAGTAGGCTGTTTATGTTTTCTTATTGGCAACGTTACGTAGCGCTCAATATGAAAATCACTGGCTGTGCTGTGTGCAGTCTGTGGCTGCTTTGCATTGTTGTAATACTCGCCATTGTAGTGTTAGGCAGCTGGCTGTGAACAGCGCGTAGCGTTGCGCAGTTGGAGGTGAGCCGCCAGCAGTGGTGGATGTGGGGCGAGAGATGGCGGAGATTTGTAATTTGTCATGAACTGCTATATTTATATATGATGATATCAAGGTAAATACATTGTTTGTTCTCTACTAATATCTTTCATTTGCTAACTATCCCTATCAGTAGTTAGTGCCTTCCATAGTTTGAATCTTTTATTTAGCTGGCAGTAGTGGCGCTCGCTGTATTGCAGTAGCTTGAGCAGCGAAGATTTTTGTGAGGTAAGTGATTTGTGAAAGGTATAGTTTAATGTTAGTCAGGGCCATTCTTTAGTAGGGAATTTTTAAAGTCAGATTGCGTTGCGCTAAAAACATTGTGTGTCAGTATAAGCACAGTCTTGTATAAATTGTTCAAAGGGGACGTTTCAAAAGCATTACGTAATATTCCTCTGCCAGCAGTCGGCTGTTCAAGCCGTCGACGAGTCCAGAATCTTCTTGGCGATTTTCTTCGCTGTTCTTCGACAATCGTTACCAGAGTTAAGGCAGTTCTTTTATGCGCAGGCGGTTTCGTAAGGAAGCTATGTGGTTTGTGAGTCAAATAAAGCCGACAAAGGCTGCCGAAGAGCGCTCAGAAGGCAAAACACGTTGGCGACCACGTCCCATGTGCCGACGGCACTGTCTCTCGTGACGTCGTACGTCTCTTCCGCGTCCGCGTCAATTTTAGCTGCCCCATCCCGTCAGAAAACGTTCAATGGAGCGACATATGCGTTCTGGGTCGCTAAAAGTGAGTTTTGGCGACTCAGTGACAATCTCACACCTAATATCAGGTTAAAGTTCCAGCAGGCAACACAATCCATGGTTGGTAACACATATCCGTGAGGGAAGCTGATAATTAGATGTAATGAATAACCAGCCATCCGGGACGGTCAGCAGCAGGGCTTAGCAAACGGCTGATTTTGAGAGTAAGCACCCTCGTCTGCTCGCGCTCTTGCTCACGAGCAGAGCAGTTGCCGCGTGGTGGGGAATGAGGGAAATGCGCGCGAACTACGTGGTAGCGATAACAGAGGTGAAGCGCCAACTGTGAATTGCGGGATTGTCAGCTTGGACAGAGGTATCATCTAGCAGAAGCAACAGGGAATCGATATTGTGTAAAACAGCCAGTTTCTTCGCACATCAAAGCGCACTGCAAGGCTCCTACAATTTCACACAAAAAGATGGATTTCCAAAATGCTAAATGTGTCGTAAGTCGATGAATGCTTTCAGTAAACGCAATACACAGGATGCTATACTTCTTACCCCATTAAAGAATACGGAAATGAGAAATGTGAGGAGGCTGAGTGTGTATGTCGCTATGAAACTTAAACGATAACCCTATGGCGAGGAAGAAGCCCTTGCGCTCTTTAACAAATGGTGATTTCATAACGGAATACTTGACAATTGCAGCTTAGCATTTACGTGCGGCTGAGGTAGAGCGATTTGGCGTGGTGTCGTAATCAAAGATGACAATCATACATCCTAGACGGCTATGTCAGACCACGTTCAGAACCATCTTGAAAAATATTTGTAGTGAGATTGAGATTTTCACTCTGCAGTGGAGTGTGCGCTGATATGAAATTTCCTGGCAGATTAAAAGTGTGTGGCGGATCGAGACTCGAGCCCGGGACCTTTGATTGCTCCATCGACTGAGCTACACAAGAACGATTCACAACTCATCCTCACAGCTTCAATTCTGCTACTACCTCGTCTTCTACCTTCCAAACTTCACAGAAGCTCTTCTGCGAGTCTTGCAGAAGTTGCACTCCTAGAAGAAAGGAAATGAAGGAGACATGGCTTAGCCACAGCCTGGGGGACGCTTCTAGAATGAAACCAGCCAGCCGGGATCGTCAGCAGCAGGGCAAAGCAAACGGCTGACTTTGACCGTGAGCAGTCGCGTCTGCTCGCGCTCTTGCTCACGAGCAGAGCAGTTGCGGCGTGGTGGGGAATGAGGGAAATGAGCGCAACTATGTGGTCGCGATAACAGAGGTGAAGAGCCCACTGTGAATTGCACGAGGATCAGTTTCGACAGCGGTACCATCTAGTAGAAGCAGCAGGGAATCGATTCTGTGTAACACCGCCAGTTTCTTCACACTTCAAAGCGCAGTGCAAGGACTCACATAATTTTACACAAAAAATGGCTTTCCAAAAATGAAAAATGTGTCGTACGTCGATGAATTATTTCTGTAAACGCAATATACAGGAGTGCTATACTTCTTACCACGTTAATGAATACGGAAATTAAAAAATGTGAGGAATCTGAGCATGTATGAGGCTTTAAAACTTATACAGGAACTCTATGACGGGGAAGATGTCCTTGCGCTCTTTGAAGAATGGTGGTTTAATAACAGAATACTGTGAAATTGCAGCTGAGCATTTATGCCCGGTTGAGGTAGAGTAATTTCGTGTGGTGTCGTAATCAAAGATGACAATCATACGTCCCTGACAAGTGTGTCAGAAAACGTCCAGAGCCAGTTTGAAAGCCGGCCGAGGTGGCCGAGCGGTTCTAGGCGCTGCAGTCTGGAACTGCACGACCACTACTGTCGCAGGCTCGAATCCTGCCTCGGGTATGGATGTGTGTGATGTCCTTAGGTTAGTTAGGTTTAAGTAGTTCTAAGTTCTAGGGGACTGACGGCCTTAGAAGTTAAGTCCCATAGTGCTCAGAGCCATTTGAACCATTTTTGAACCAGTTTGAAAATTATTTGTAATGAGATCGAGATTTTCACTCTGCAGTGGATTGTGCGCTGATATGAAACTTCCTGGCAGATTAAAGGGCACAGGTCCCGAGTCTGAGTCTCGGTCCGGAACGCAGTTTTAATCTGCCAGGAAGTTTCTTTGTAATGAGTTTGTTGCATATTCTTTACGTCTCTATGGAAAAATTGATACCTCAAGCACATAGCTGACATGACAGTCTTCATAGCGTTGAAGAAAGTATACGAAACGCAGGCATGTCTTGGAATTTATTAGTTATGTGTCTACAGACGAAGCGCTAGTCATGTTCCAGAGAAGCCAGAATTCGCAGAGCAACAGAATTGGAAAATGGAAAGGCTTCGAGTACTTCATTCACGCTGATCTGCAACTTGAAGTAATTGATCTGTAATGCGACAGGGAACATAAAGCCATTGTAGAGTTCTTCGTCAATTTTCGTCAGGATCGACTCACTTGTTTATACAAGCCCCACACGTCTCCCCACCCTACTCCTCGTACCAGGAAATACAGCATTCTCTCTTCGCAGACCAGCGCTCAGCGTCTTTTCATGAAGGCCGTTGGCCGTGAATACCTGGTGTAGGGTATTCGGAAGTCATTCATCAGATGACCGAAGAAACAGGTGACACGTGGGAGTAGAGAACTTCAATAGCGCATTCAGCTGTCTGGTGCATTCTACACAAACGTCTGCGTGTAAGGCCATATCCGTCTAGACATTTCCCCTCTTCAGCGACCCCCACGGTCACCCGAACCGACGCACTTTTTTTCTTATAGGTCTGTTTCAAAGACCGTGTGCTCCTAGCTCCATTGTCACGTAACATGGAAGAGTTGCAAGAAACGAGAATACATGCGGCACTGATATGGAGCATAACCTACTGGGACATGTACGACAAAAGTTTGACTATCGTAATGACGTTTGTGTCATCGCAACATCACCCTACTCGAATACGAGCAATGTAAGATAAAAACGTGGAGAGACAATCTGCCCACTGATATGTGACGATATCTTGTATTTTCACGCAGACGTCTTCTGACACCACGACCTAGATTACCACTACTTCTCCAGCGCAACATCTCCGGTACGCGCAGAACTTGCCCGCGACCTCATCCACGCTCGATTATATTCTCGTCCCACTCTATTCCGCACTTTGCCGTTCCTTTTTCATTCTGACTTTCGGGGTTCGGTAAACCAGGAGTGTCACCTTCGCAAACAACAGGCAGCACGAAAAGGGCAAAGTGCCGCTCACGAATCGTTCGCTGCGAGGTGCAGTATCGAGTACCGGAACAGAAATTTGAGAAGGTTACGTGTGCTATTTCCTAACGCGGATCTCGCGAACGAAACGCGGAGGTTCATTTTTCCGCGCGAATGCACAGCACGTTCAAGTTGGGCTGTCTTGTTGGCCCAGTTGCTCCCGTTCTACCGTTGCAGATAACCTCCTTTCTGCAGGTCAGGTCAGCAAATACCACGCCGTGTCTGATTTAACAAGTTTCTGGCGAACCGAAATCGTCCGCAGCGGCAGATAAGTTTACACAGTAGCACCAAATATTGTGGAAAACTGGAAATGCGGTCTACACTTTTTTATTTATTCCGAGTTAGAAATAAACTGCAGAGACCACTCAACTGCCTCTATATTTTACTATCAGTACTTCGAAATACCCCACATACACATAAACAAAGAGCTTATTTAACTGGAGACGACTGAATATCTCTAAACAACACATCTATTTATATTCTAGAGGCAACGTTAATATTACTAAATGAGATTTCTGTCTTTGTTACAAGTTGTCACCTCCTAACTACTATATCTGCGTGGCGGGGTCAACTTTGTAATTTCAAATGGGAACCCTCCGTTTTTATTGCATATATGCATTCCTCATCACAGATTTACTCAAACAGTTATTTCCCATTCGTGCTGGATGGGGCAATAAGCGACAAATATCAGGTATGTCTGTCTTTGCTATCAGGAGCAGATGCGTTTGAGTCTATATGTCATTGATAATGTAAATATAAACCTTTGTGTTCTAATGGTTGATATTTATGTTCAAATTTTCTTTGCTGTTTTAATACTGTACAGCACAATAAGGTTGGGCGTTTCAATGTCTGGTTAGAACCTATGTTTAGCAGGACCCAGGAACAACGACCTGGATATAATAGTTTCGTGTCCTAAAGGGGATGCTTAGCTTCGGTGTGCCCCCTTGCCTCTGTTAATTGAGGTGCATGATTTTTGTATCAACAGTAACCGTGCGTGACACTATCACTTCATTGACGTTTTGTCTTAGAAAATTGTTATGGCTTGCGGTACGCCGGAAGCCGCTACCGTACAGCGCGAGAGATGCGAGTATTGGACGGAAAGACACACCGAAATCGATCTCCATGATGACAGGATTCAAGGGCGGCCATCGAAATCACACATTTCAATGATCTGTGGGCCCATCACAATCAACTCCGTACGAACAGAAAAACTATGTTTACCATACAAGTAGATTATGTGTAAGAAACGTCAACGTCTAGCCATATTATTTCTACTGTAAAATCACATGCGTCACACTCAAGAAAGTACGAACTCAGTATAAGCCGGCAGTTGTGGCCGTGCGGTTCTAGGCGCTTCAGTCTGGAACCGTGTCACCGCTACGGTCGCAGGTTCGAATCCTGCCTCGGGCATGGATGTGTGTGATGTCCTTAGGTTAGTTGGGTTTAATTATTTCTAAGTTCTAGGCGACTGATGACCTCAGAACTTAAGTCGCATAGTGCTCAAAGCCATTTGAACCATTTGAACTATGAACTCAGTATCAACAGTAGGAACACAAATATATAAATTTAGGTGGTAAATTAAATGTAGAATCAAGTATGTCGTTCTTAACTGCATAAAGAGGCATATTTAATTCCTCTACTACCAACGGCGTCAGGTTTTTATCGTAAAACGTACCGTATTATTTCAAGTCTAAACCACCGCTATCTAATTTGACGAGGGCTCAACGCAACAGGCTTCACGCATTCCGCAAACGTGGTTTTGCCATCTGAATAAAGTTGAGCACGACGCTAAAGTTCAGTAGATTCTCGAGGAGGATACCTTCCGGAAACTGCTACGGGACCCGACGTCAGAAATAATGAGAAAGACATCAGAGATCCTAAGACAGTCATCATCGGAAGAGGCCGTTATTAAGAATCTTCTCCATCAGGACCGGAAACCATTATTGGATCACTAACTTGCAGAGTGGTAAAACATCTGGCCAGCCTCCTTACGCCGCATGGGTCGCTGTGTTCATCACATCAAGAACACCGACGATTTTAGCAACCGTGTTAAACATCTGCGTATTCGACACGGTGATATAAGGGTCAGTTTCGATGTGGCCTCCGTATTTACGTTTCTTCCTGTGAAGGGGCACAACATCTCTTCTGTATTCAGGCACCTGCCAAAAATATGACTGCTCATGAGACCTGTGAAGGACGATCTAGGCTTAGAACGCCCGACGTGTACAAAATACCATGTCAGTGAGACTACTACTGCACTGGAGCGCCAAACAAATTGGTATAGGCGTGCGTATTAAAATACAGAGATACGTAAACAGCCAGAATACGGCTCCACGGTCAGCAACGAATATATAAGACAGTCGTTAGATCGGTTACTGCAACTACTATGGCAGGTTATCAAGATCTAAGTGACTTTGAATATAGTGCTATAGCCCTCGCATTGCTCTTCAAGCAACTCTATGGCGATAAAACTTAAAATATGTCCACAAGAATAATTAAAATTAATTGAGAAACATACGTACGATGTTGATGCTCTTCAAGCAACTCTATGGCGATAAAACTTAAAATATGTCCACAAGAATAATTACAATTAATTGAGAAACATATGTACGATGTTGACATTACAACTTCATAGTTTCTTGATATAATTAAGTAATTATTTATTACATTTGTTTGAAATGAGAAAACATATTTTGGATATTTATTTTTTAGTTTATTTAGTTCCAAAAAATTATTTAACGCAAAGTATTCATAACCCATACCCTATGTAACAATACTGCAGTTTATTAATATTATGTGTATATCATTAACATGGAATTTTATTAGAAATACACTCCTGCTCGCTCTCCGTGTCAT
The DNA here is from genome assembly GCF_021461385.2 of Schistocerca piceifrons. Classification (NCBI taxonomy): domain Eukaryota; kingdom Metazoa; phylum Arthropoda; class Insecta; order Orthoptera; family Acrididae; genus Schistocerca; species Schistocerca piceifrons. The sequence continues at coordinate 140,858,657 of NC_060144.1, forward strand.
ATGACGAACAATTATTACACAATATACCTCTCCTGGGATGTTCTTTACAGATAAACTGGTGACGCCCACCACATTGTTAATTTAATTTCTTGTCCTTTGACCTTGGGCAGGAATCACGCCGTTTTCTTTTCCCATTTGAAACATCAGCTTCCTGGTTGTCGTGTTGTTTATCCTTTACAAGATCCTTGAAGCTTGGAGATATTATTGCTAAACGAATGGTTTGTGTTCTGCGCAGGATTCGTCGTTCAATGTGATGTCTGACAAGTATTTTTCCTAGTTCTGAGAGGAATTCTCCTCTTGGATTTTTACTTTTCATACCATGTAAAAATTTAAAATACTGAATGTAAGCATTGAGACAAGCTAAATCTTGTTGTTGCTGTTGTTGTGGTCTTCAGTCCTGAGACTGGTTTGATGCAGCTCTCCAGGCTACTCTATCCTGTACAAGCTTCTTCATCTCCCAATACCTACTGCAACCTACATCCTTCTGAATCTGCTTAGTGTATTCATCTCTTGGTCTCCCTCTACGATTTTTACCCTCCAAGCTGCCCTCCAATGCTAAATTTGTAATCCCTTGATGCCTCAAAACATATCCTACCAACCGATCCCTTCTTCTAGTCAAGTTGTGCCACAAACTTCTCTTCTCCCCAATCCTATTCAATACCTCCTCATTAGTTACGTGATCTACCCACCTTATCTTCAGCATTCTTCTGTAGCACCACATTTCGAAAGCTTCTAATCTCTTCTGGTCCAAACTGGTTATCGTCCATGTTTCACTTCCATACATGGCTACACTCCATACAAATACTTTCAGAATCGACTTGCTGACACTTAAATCTATACTCGATGTTAACAAATTTCTCTTCTTCAGAAACGATTTCCTTGCTATTGCCAGTCTACATTTTATATCCTCTCTACTTCGACAATCATCAGTTATTTTACTCCCTAAATAGCAAAACTCCTTTACTACTTTAAGTGTCTCATTTCCTAATCTAATCCCCTCAGCATCACCCGATTTAATTTGACTACATTCCATTATCCTCGTTTTGCTTTTGTTGATGTTCATCTTATATCCTCCTTTCAAGACACTGTCCATTCCGTTCAACTGCTCTTCCAAGTCCTTTGCTGTCTCTGACAGAATTACAATGTCATCGACGAACCTCAAAGTTTTTACTTCTTCTCCATGAATTTTAATACCTACTCCGAATTTTTCTTTTGTTTCCTTTACTGCTTGCTCAATATACAGATTGAATAACATCTGGGAGAGGCTACAACCCTGTCTCACTCCTTTCCCAACCACTGCTTCCCTTTCATGCCCCTCGACTCTTATAACTGCCATCTGGTTTCTGTACAAATTGTAAATAGCCTTTCGCTCCCTGTATTTTACCCCTGCCACCTTCAGAATTTGAAAGAAATTCCAGTTAAAGTTGTCAAAAGCTTTCTCTAAGTCTACAAATGCTAGAAACGTAGGTTTGCCTTTTCTTAATCTTTCTTCTAGGATAAGTCGTAAGGTTAGTATTGCCTCACGTGTTCCAACATTTCTACGGAATCCGAACTGATCTTCCCCGAGGTCCGCTTCTACCAGTTTTTCCATTCGTCTGTAAAGAATTCCCGTTAGTATTTAGCAGCTGTGACTTATTAAACTGATAGTTCGGTAATTTTCACATCTGTCAACACCTGCTTTCTTTGGGATTGGAATTATTATATTCTTCTTGAAGTCTGAGGGTATTTCGCCTGTTTCATACATCTTGCTCACCAGATGGTAGAGTTTTGCATGACTGGTTCTCCCAAGGCCATCAGTAGTTCTAATGGATTGTTGTCTACTCCTGGGGCCTTGTTGCGACTCAGGTCTTTCAGTGCTATGTCAAACTCTTCACGCAGTATCTTATCTCCCATTTCATCTTCATCTACGTATTCTTCCATTTCCATAATATTGTCCTCAAGTACATCGCCCTTGTATAAACCCTCTATATACTCCTTCCACATTTCTGCCTTTCCTTGTTTGCTTAGAACTGGGTTGCCATCTGAGCTCTTCATATTCATACAAGTGGTTCTCTTCTCTCCAAAGGTCTCTTTAATTTTCCTGTTGGCAGTATCTATCTTACCCCTAGTGAGACAAGCCTCTACATCCTTACATTTGACCTATAGCCATCCCTGCTTAGCCATTTTGCACTTCCTGTCGATCTCATTTTTGAGACGTTTGTATTCCTTTTGGCCTGCTTCATTTACTGCATTTTTATATTTTCTCCTTTCATAAATTAAATTCAATATTTCTTCTGTTACCCAAGGATTTCTACTAGCCCTCGTCTTTTTACCTACTTCATCCGCTGCTGCCTTCACTACTTCATCCCTAAGAGCTACCCATTCTTCTTCTACTGTATTTCTTTCCCCCATTCCTGTCAATTGTTCCCTTATGCTCTTCCTGAAACTCTCTACAACCTCCGGTTTTTTCAGTTTATCCAGGTCCCATCTCCTTAAATTCCCACCTTTTTGCAGTTTCTTCAATTTCAATCTGCAGTTCATAACCAATAGATTGTGGTCAGAATCCACATCTGCCCCTGGCAATGTCTTACAATTTAAAACCTGGTTCCTAAATCTCTGTCTTACCATATATAATCTATCTGATACCTTTTAGTATCTCCAGGATTCTTCCAGGTATACAACCTTCTTTTATGATTCTTGAACCAAGTGTTAGCTATGATTAAGTTAAGCCCTGTGCAAAATTCTACAAGGCGGCTTCCTCTTTCATTTCTTCCCCCCAATCCATATTCACCTACTATGTTTCTTTCTCTCCCTTTTCCTACTGACGAATTCCAATCACCCATGATTATTAAATTTTCGTCTCCCTTCACTACCTGAATAATTTCTTTTCTCTTCATACATTTCATCAATTTCTTCATCACCTGCAGAGCTAGTTGGCATATAAACTTGTACTACTGTAGTAGGCGTGGGCTTCGTGTCTATCTTGGCCACAATAATGCGTTCACTATGCTGTTTGAAGTAGCTAACCCGCACTCCTATTTTTTATTCAGTATTATACCTACTCCTGCATTACCCCTATTTGATTTTGTATTTATAACCCTGTAATCACCTGACCAAAAGTCTTGTTCCTCCAGCCACCGAACTTCACTAATTCCCACTATATCTAACTTTAACCTATCCATTTCCCTTTTTAAATTTTCTAACCTACCTGCTCGATTAAGGGATCTGACATTCCACGCTCCGATCCGTAGAACGCCAGTTTTCTTTCTCCTGATAACGACGTCCTCTTGAGTAGTCCCCGCCCGGAGATCCGAGTGGGGGACTATTTTACCTCCGGAATATTTTACCCAAGAGGACGCCATCATCATTTAATCATACAGTAAAGCTGCATGTCCTCGGGAAAATTTACGGCTGTAGTTTCCCCTTGCTTTCAGCCGTTCGCAGTACCAGCACAGCAAGGCCGTTTTGGTTAATGTGACAAGGCCAGATCAGTCAATCATCCAGACTGTTGCCCCTGCAGGTACTGAAAAGGCTGCTGCACCTCTTCAGGAACCACATGTTTGTCTGGCCTCTCAACAGATACCCCTCCGTTGTGGTTGCACCTACGGTACGGCCATCTGTATCGCTGAGGCACGCAAGCCTCCCCACCAAAGGCAAGGTCCATGGTTCATGGGGGGAAGCTAAATCTAGTAGATCAAAAAATACACCAAGCGACCACATTCTTGTTCCACGTTTCAATGAATAATGTCTAGCCATCTTACCAACTGTATCAACTGCTGCCTTATTGAAGTTGTAGAACAATATTATTTCAGCTTTTTTGTGCTCATTGTCACTTGCATAAAATGTTTGGAACAGAGTAGACAACATAATAATTGATTTGTTTTACCTAGGAACATACGAAGCTAAAACAGTATTTTGTGCATACCCAAAAGTGGTCGACAATGGACGCCTCTCTTTTGATGTCAACACTTCCTTTGGTATCTCTTTACGGTTGGCCCAAATAGTTCCCATAAGTGTCAATTTATTAGCAAGAAGTTCTTGTCCCAAATCAAAACTTGTAAAAAAGTTATCAGTGGTAATGTTCCTATCACTTCCCTTCAGGTGGTCAACTAAATCACGTACCACTCGTTTCCCTTTATTTCCCTTCGTTCAGCAGATTTCCCCGTATAAACTTGTGAGCTTATGACATAATTGGTCTCTCATTCTACATCAGCCCCAACTTATATCCCATACTTTACAAGTTTTGAAGGAATATACACCTTGAGTGGACACCGTTCACTGACGCTCTTCAACTGTAATATAAAGGTCGGCCGTTGTGACCGAGTGGTTCTAGGCGCTTCGGTCTGGAACCGCGCGACCGCTATGGTCGCAAGTCAAATCCTATCTCGGGCATGTATGTGTGTGATGTCCTTAGGTTAGTTAAATTTAAGTAGTTCGAAGTTCTAGGGGACTGATGAATTCAGATGTTGAGTCCCATAGTGCTTAGAGCCATTTTGTAATATAAGGTCTATGGAGATGATACGAAATGCATGCATCAACGAGCGTTTCAGCCACAGGAGGAGGAGAAGGATATTGGTGTTTAACGTCCCGTCGACAACGAGGTCATTAGAGACGGAGCACAAGCTCGGATTGAGGAAGGATGGGGAAGGAAGTCGGCCGTGCCCTTTCAAAAGAACCATAACATTTGCCTGGAGTGATCTAGGGAAATCACGGAAAACCTAAATCAGGATGGCCGGACCCGGAATAGAACCGTCGTCCTCCCGAATGCGAGTCCAGTGTGTCATACACAGCCCTTGTAGGCTCCAGAAACACCTTTTCTTTCTTACCTTGTAATTTTATCAACGGTCCGGAAGCACATCAAAATATCATGAAATCTGGAAAAGCTCATTGAGGCTCAAATAATAGGTAAACCATACGCTTCTGAGCAAAATTCACTCGACGGCTTCTGACGTGCCTGATGCAAGCCAGCTATTATTAGTAGACCAAACAATGCCTGCAGCTCTGTAGAATCAATTTCAATCTCCAGCTTTCAAGAGTTGGGTACAGATTTTTATTATCTGTTGCATGGTTATTGTTATGGATCACTATTACACACTGCATGTGATTGGTGTTAAAAAGTCTGGAACAATTTGCCCATGTCTGTAATTGTGGTCTAAAGTGATGTACAATATGCACAGTTTCACGTATTACATTCCTTGAAAGCTGCTTGCGCACATCAACATCAGGTGGTACTGTGTTATATGTTATCTGTCCACTTCTAGAGTCAAAAGTAGATCCACTCGTTACCTGAATACCATTATCATCTTCGTCACAGTCACTCATATCCACTTTATCTCCAACCCGTATACCTTCCTCTGTCATATCACCATCAACATCACTGTCATCCTCATTTCCACAAATTTATTATCACTATCACTCATCTGCATATCTGCCAAAGCCTGCTCGAAACTGTAGCCCCTTGCAAATCGTATATCGCCAAACCGTGACTAATATACTATAAACCACGTCTTCCTTCCTCAAAACTCAGTTCGAAACTGTGAATTTGTCGTAACAATGCACGTGAATGTATTTTCTATTCATTGTTTACAAAAATGTACAAATGAACGTTGATTTATTAGACGCTTTGTTGCTAAGATTTATTTTAGTAACATAACTTATATATATAACACTGAAAATCACATATTGTATACGTGGGGTATTTTCTGATCCTACTGCAAAAATTTCAAATCACTGTACTACAGACTGTGGTATAATAATAAATATTTTACCCAGTTATAATAAAAAGTCCGTGAATATCATATTTGGAGGATGAATGGTGTACACACACATTAAAACTGTTTATTTGTACTTAGACAAACCTACGGGTGTAAAAAGACCCGAGACATCATGCGATGGGACACAGCATCAACGAGGTAGCGATGAAGTGGAAATTTTCTCGTACGACCGTTTCACGAGTGTACCGTGAACATCAGGAACGGGGAACATATGACAACAGAATATGGCACGAAACATGGGTTTGCGCAAATCGCCTAAAATCAAAAATTCATATCGTAGTATGGAGCAATGTCAAATTAAACGTGTCGTTGATTTTAATGATAAATGAAAGCCAACTCGCCGCTATTATTGCGCATTTACTTCAGGCTGCCTGCAGTCAGACAAAACAAGAAATTAGACTCTACAGCATATTACCGAGTAAAATAATCAACTGACACTGAAAATGACATACTAAATCCTCGCCGACTTGTGCTAACGTTGTAATATAAATGGTCTGGCTGTCATATGTAAAGTTAACGACCAAATCCAGAAACAATGCTCACAAATATTCTGTTGACCGCCTGGCGGAAGTACGCCTGCGCATAGCAAACTGTCAGACAATGCTACTATACGAGAAAGGTAAACATGCAAACATAGTACTGAGAGGTTATAACTGTAGTACAGTTCTCACAGAGGTCCACTGTGGAATGGTATTATCGTATGGAAGTAAAATTGGTAAATTACTACGTTAGTGGGAACAGATTTACGCTGAAAAATAAACTGGTTGCAATTTTGACCACCAGGTGCTAATCTAGCGCTGTACGACATATCGTCGACGTTCTTCTGGTCTCATATTAAATGAATTGTGTAAGTGGTGCTTGATATTAATATCAACACTATTCCTTTCTCGCTTGATTGAACTTTTCTGATTATGTCCTGTTCCTAATCCTTGACACATGGAAATATTTCTATATGTCTTTTTTGTTTTGCATTCAGGTCTACGTATCTGCCCTTACTGGTGGAAATTCGAACAATTTTTTTCGTAAATAGGTTTCGCATTAATGCGTTCGAATATCTACCAAGTTTCGCTGCCATACGATAATAGCAGGCCGCAATGGACCTCTGTGGGTAGCAGCGTTTGAATTACCAGCAACCCGTGCTTGGACTCCGCCAAGTGCGGAATCGACAAGCGATCATAATCGCTTCAAACTATCGCAAAAGAGTAAAGACCATTAAAATATTTATCTAGACAAGTGAAAAATGTACAGCAAAAAGAGAACAGAAGCCAGTGCTTACACAGAACTGCACCATCATTTGACAGGTATGACAGTATGAGGATAATTATAAAATATAGCTACAAGGTAGATATGTATAAGGAACGGTAACTGCAATCTCACAGAACGGTCGTAAGTCATGATTAATGCGTTTAAAGCCACGTTGGCATTGAATATGTAAAAGAGCTAAAGTAACGAAACAGGTGGTTATCGCTTTATGCTGTTTATAAAATTAGAAGCGAGTTGTGCTTAACTTGCTACGGTTATTGACAATAGAAAAGGACAATTTGCGTTCTAGCACGACTTAGTGAGGATTTAGTATAAGAGCTAACAGTGTGTATTGCTTCTTTTATTCGTTAAGCTGCTGTAGCTTTAGCCTAATTTCTTGTTTTGTTTGACAGCTATGCTACCGTCGAGAGATCACAGTGCCACATCACCTCGATATCACAGACATCAGCTAGATTCCGCTGCAGCGATGAGCGGAAGGCGCTAACTGAGCCACGCACTCGCTGCCAGTTCCACACTGCCACAGCACAGAAGCCGATATACAGCTGAGCTCGTGACCACGGATCAAACAGACAACATCCACCAGCTACGGCTCATGTGTTACTCTTGTCGTAGGTGGAACTGTACTTCTGACCAATGAGAACTTTGTACTACATGTACTACATGTGGTGGTTAGTGTTTAACGTCCCGTCGACAACGAGGTCATTAGAGACGGAGCGCAAGCTCGGGTTAGGGAAGGAGTGGGAAGGAAATCGGCCGTGCCCTTTCAAAGGAACCATCCCGGCATTGGCCTGAAACGATTTAGGGAAATCACGGAAAACCTGAATCAGGATGGCCGGAGACGGGATTGAACCGTCGTCCCCCCGAATGCGAGTCCAGTGTGCTAACCACTGCGCCACCTCGCTCGGTACTACATGATATGAATTTAGTAAATGTGTGCAGCAAGTGATGCATTAATATTCAAAGACAGTTGTAAATATTCGGAACATTCTTATGTGTAATTATTGTATAAAGTTAAATAAACCTGTTTATTATTCTTGCAATAAAGTGAACTAATATTTCATATGTTGGAGTTCCAATTAACCAACCCGCACAGCAATCAAAGAACCCATAGCCATGACCGGACGATTGTAGTTTCGTCAGATGATAACAACTGCAGGCAGCCTAAAGCTTTTCAAAGAACGAATCCAGTCACAGCCCAATGAATGAGTAATAATACAGTCGAGTTCATTTTCATTAATCATTGAAATTAGTTCCAATTGCGGTACTCGACATGATCAAGACTGTTTCCTGTCTGGCTGACCAGGCAAAATAAACACCCCTAGCGATTCGACGGACAAGAATAAAACTGGTAAGCGCCATTGAAAGTATTTATCTCAACAAACGTTGAATCCGTGTTGGGGTAATATGTCACGTGAATGAGCGGTGCAGGGGGAAATACATACATAAAAAAGTTTTGCATCACCTCAGTTCCGAGAGTTCTAGAACCTGTACAGAAAATTGGAACAGAGCTCAGCATAAACATCATTTCTGCCCCTTTTATTGCTCTTGAAAACTACACATTGCATTTCGTACTACCATACAGTGAGACTTTAAGATGTGGTGGTCCAGACTGCTGTACACACCTGTACCTCTAACATAAAATAGCACGCCCTATTGCTCTGTGCATGCCTGTATGCGTCGTGGCATACTATTCACAAGTTCATCAAGGCACTATTGGACCAGATTGTCCCACTACTCATCGGCGATTCGGCGTAGATCCCTCAGAGTGGTAGTATGGTAACGTTGTTCATAAACAGCCCTTTTCAATCTATCCCAGGCATGTTCGATAGGGTTCATGTCTGCAGAACATGCTGGCCACTCTAGTCGAGCGATGTCGTTACCCTGAAGGAAGTCCTTCACAAGAAATGCACGATGGGGCACGAATTGTCGTCCATGGAAGCGAATGTCTGGCCAATATGCTGCCGATATTGTTGCACTATAAGTAGTAGAATAGTATTCAAGTATCATACAGCCGTTACGGCACCATCCCTGACCACCAGCGACGGTACGTTGGCCCCACATAATGCCACCTCAAAACATCAGCGAACCTCCACCTTGCTGCACTCGCTGGACGGTATGTATAAGACGTTCAACCTGACCGGGTTGCCTCCAAACACGACTCCGATGATTGTCTGGTTGAAGGTATATGCGACACATATCGGTGAAGGGAACATGATGCCAATCCTGAGCAGTCCATTAGGCATGTTGTTGAGCCCATCTGCAAGGTGTCGTGATTGCAAAGATGGACCTCGCCATGGATGTCGGGAGTGAAGTTGCGCATCATGTACCCTACTGCGCACAGTTTGAGTCGTAACACGACGACCTGTGGCTGCACGAAAAGCATTATTCAACATGGTGGTGTTGCCGTTAGGGTTTCTCCGATCTTAAATCCCTAGGTAGCGTCATTTACTGCAGTTAGTAACCCTTGGGCGGCCTGAGCGACGCATGTCATCGACAGTTCCTGTCTCTCTGTATATCCTCTATGTCAGAACAACATCGCTTTGGTTCAGTCCGAGACACCTGGACACTTCCCTTGTTGAGAGCCCTTCCTGGCACAAAGTAACAGTACAGTCAAAGGGATTGTGTCTCTGATACAATACCCACAGTCAACGTCTATCTTCAGGAGTTCTGGGAACTGGGGTGATGGAAAACTTTTTTGATGTGTGTATATGAAGAGTATAGATGTAAGGCTCTACCAATATGCATGCGAAAGTACCTGTAACCGAAACGGTAAACATCATACGTTATAACCTTTTGAAACACAAGTTTTGGCTCAAAATCAATTTAGTTTTCAAACTAAGACGTACATTCACAGTGATGGACTAGCTGCGGGGTGCTGTATTGCAAACACTATGACTACCGAAAGCACGTTCTTCACGCTGAATCATGTTAGACAAAAGATAGTGTATTACCATAGGTTCGTTGAAGATACGCTTATCTTAGTTGACGGTAATGAAGAAGATCGAAAAGAATTTCATCAGCGGTTCAATGAATTACCAGTGAAGTGGGATTTTATTGTTGAAGAGGAAGTCGCTCAAACTACTAATTTTTAGGTTAAAAATGCATAACATCTGTCTGTACCCAGACGCGCTTTACAGCGACTCAGTCTGCGTAAGTGGAAAAGAAAGGAAAGAGAATGCACACATTTACAATAAGTATTAGAGTTGGATGTACATCCAAATCTCCTTCTCTCCCCTGTCCCTGTCCATCTCACCCTCCCCGTTTCTTTGTCCATCTCCTCTTCCTTACCCTTCTCTCTATCCATCATCTTCTCCCCTTTCTCTGTCCCTTTCTTCTGCTCCCTCTTTCTGTCTACCTCCTGCCCCTACTCACAAACCATGAATCAGTCCATTACCTCTTCCCTCCTTCTCTGTCCATCCTCTCCTCCTCCCTTCTATCTCCATCCCCTCCTGGCCCTTGTCTGCCCATCTCTCCCTGTTTTCCTACCATTCCTCTACCCATCACCTCTTGACCACTCTCTGAATTTGGGCATTGTTTATATATATATATATATATATATATATATATATATATATATATATATATATATATATATATATGTAGGGCCATTGATAGTGACCGGGACAAATATCTCACGAAATAAGCATCAAACGAAAAAACTACAATGAACCAAACTCGTCTAGCTCGAAGGGGGAAACTAGATGGCGCTATGTTTGGCCCGCTAGATGACGCTGCCATAAGTCAAACGGATATCAACCGCGTTTTTTTAAATAAGAACCCCAATTTTTATTACATATTCGTGAAGTACGTAAAGAAATTCTAATGTTTTAGTTGGAGCACTTTTTTCGATTTGTAATAGATGGCGCTGTAATAGTCACAAACGTATAAGTACGTGGTTACACGCAACATTCCGCCAGTGCGGACTGTATTTGCTTCGTGATACATTGCCCGTGTTAAAATGGATCGTTTACCAATTGCGGAAAAGGTCGATATGGTCTTGATGTATGACTTCTGTGATCAAAATGCCCAACGGGCGTGTGCTATGTATGCTGCTCGGTATCCTGTACGACATCATCCAAGTGTCCGGACCGTTCGCCGGATAGTTCCATCATTTAAGAAAACGGGAAGTGTTCAGCCTCATGTGAAACGTCAACCATGACCTGCAACAAATGATGATGCCCAAGTAGGTGTTTCAGCTGCTCTCGCCGCTAATCCGCACGTCAGTAGCAGACAAATTGTTCGAGAATCGGGAATCTCAAAAACGTCGGTGTTGAGAATGCTACATCAACATCGATTGCACGCGTACCATATTTCTCTGCGCCAGGAATTGCATGGCGACGACTTTGAACGTCGTGTACAGTTCTGCCGCTGGGCACAAGAGAACTCACGGGACGATGACAGATTTTTTGCACGCGTTCTATTTAGCGACGAAGCGTCATTCACCAACAACGGTAACGTAAACCAGCATAATATGCACTATTGGGCAACGGAAAATCCACGATGTCTGCGACGTGGAACATCAGCGACCTTGGCGGGTTACTGTATGATGCGGCATTATGGGAGGAAGGATAACTGGCCCCCATTTTATCGATGGCAATGTAAATGGTGCAATGTATGCTGATTTCCTACGTAATGTTCTACCGCTGTTAATGCAAGATGTTTCACTGCATGACAGAATGGCGATATACTTTCAACTTGACGGATGTCCGGTAGATTGCTCCCGTGTGGTTGAAGCGGTATTGAATAGCATACTTCATGACAGGTGGATTGTGAGCGATGTGTTTGTGACTATTACAGTGTCATCTATCACAAAGCGAAAAAAGTGGTCCAACTAAAACATTCACATTTCTTTATGTACTACACGAATATGTAATAAAAATGGGGGTTCCTATTTAAAAAAAACAAAGTTGATATCCGTTTGACCTGTGGCAGCGCCATCGAGCGGGCCAACTATAGCGACATCTGGTTTGCCCCTTCAAGATAGACAAGTTTCGTTCTTTGTAGTTTTTCCGTTTGACGCTTATTTAGTGAGATATTTGGCCCGGTCACGATCAACGGTTCAAATGGTTCAAATGGCTCTGAGCACTATGCGACTTAGCTTCTGAGGTCATCAGTCGCCTAGAACTTAGAACTAATTAAACCCAACTAACCTAAGGACATCACACACATCCATGTCCGAGGCAGGATTCGAACCTGCGACCGTAGCGGTCGCTTGGTTCCAGACTGTAGCGCCTAGAGCCGCACCACGATCAATGGACGACCCTACATATAAAGCAAATTAAAAAGGCACATTTTGAGATTTTTGTCAAGAATTAGGTACTTCCGAAAATGCCTGTATTACAGTTTGAAACTTCCCCTTTGAACAATTCTTACATGACTGTGCTTAAACTGACATACAATATTTTTAGCGCAACGCAATCTGACTTTCAAAATTCCCTACAAAAGAATGGCCCTGACTAACATTAAACTATACCTTTCACAAATCACTTACCTCACAAAAATCTTCGCTGCTCAAGCTACTGCAATACAGCGAGCGCCACTACTGCCAGCTAAATAGAAGATTCAAACTACTGAAGGCACTAACTACTGATAGGGATAGTTAGCAAATGAAAGATATTAATAGAGAGCAAACAATGTATTTACCTTGATATCATCATAAGTCATAATATATATATCAGTTCATGACAAATTACAAATCTCCGCCATCTCTCTCCCCACATCCACCACTGCTGGCGGCTCACCTCCAACTGCGCAACGTTACGCGCTGTTCACAGCCAGCTGCCTAACACTACAATGGCGAGTACTACAACAATGCAAAGCTGCCACGGACTGCACACAGCACAGCCAGTGATTTTCATATTGAGCGCTACGTAACGTTGCCAATAAGAAAACATAAACAGCCTACTTACATAGAGAAAACATAAACTGAACAATTCTTACATGACTGTGCTTAAACTGACATACAATATTTTTAGCGCAACGCAATCTGACTTTCAAAATTCCCTACAAAAGAATGGCCCTGACTAACATTAAACTATACCTTTCACAAATCACTTACCTCACAAAAATCTTCGCTGCTCAAGCTACTGCAATACAGCGAGCGCCACTACTGCCAGCTAAATAGAAGATTCAAACTACTGAAGGCACTAACTACTGATAGGGATAGTTAGCAAATGAAAGATATTAATAGAGAGCAAACAATGTATTTACCTTGATATCATCATAAGTCATAATATATATATCAGTTCATGACAAATTACAAATCTCCGCCATCTCTCTCCCCACATCCACCACTGCTGGCGGCTCACCTCCAACTGCGCAACGTTACGCGCTGTTCACAGCCAGCTGCCTAACACTACAATGGCGAGTATTACAACAATGCAAAGCTGCCACGGACTGCACACAGCACAGCCAGTGATTTTCATATTGAGCGCTACGTAACGTTGCCAATAAGAAAACATAAACAGCCTACTTACATAGAGAAAACATAAACAGCCTACTTACATAGAGAAAACATAAACAGCCTACTTACAAGTTTAATATTGTGTCAAAATTTCGAAGCAATCGGTGATGAACTTTGAGAAGTTAACGATTTTGAACAAACCAACATTTACGTTTTTATAACTTTTCCTCTTTCTTTACATATATATTACACGTTTACCATATGGTATTAAAGTAGGTGCACTTCAGTATTCAGTTGCAATATTATGTCAAAATTTCAAAGCAGTCGATGAAGAATTTTCGGAGATTTGAGGTTGTGAAGAGACATACATCTACTTTTGTACTCATTGAGGAAATGTTGATGTCCTTTATCACCCATCTCTGAAAGTTTTTGACCGAGCCTTTGAAATTTTGACACCATGTTCCACTGATATATGCAGGTGTTTATTATGTGCTTGTTTTTTGAATATATGTAATACATGAATTTATATCGCTTTTGTGAAAGGTGTTAGATTCTCCATAGATTGTAAGCCACGGAGAGAGAAATGATACGCCAGGACGAAAGTACATTTCTTTAATTAATTTCTTTATTCTGACTCTCAGCTGTAATCCATCAGGAACAGCTAATTGCAGGCGTACAATTGCCTTTCATGCGAAACAACAGACGTCCACAATCGCTGAAAATGCAAAGAGGGGGCCAAGAGAGGCATTACTCGAATGTCCCTGTCAAATATGTCTCCGGATGCGACCGTGACGACAGTGTGGCAGCGCAGCTGGCGATACGGTTGAGGGAGCTGCGATCTCGCTCCGGCGAGCAGAGTGCTCCCTAGTCTGGCGGCGGCTGCTCATGTGACTCAGGGCAGGCTGCCCCATCCCTTGACAGAACAGCGGACCCCGTACTGCACACTGCGGTGTTGCTCTATGTGTCACATGGCTGTTGTGTAGGTTTTGATAAAGAGACTAGAGCACGTAAGTACACGAATACCCAAGTACTTACGCTCTCCATTCTATGTTCGTTTAGGGCTTAAGGCAGGTACTCTAAACAACTCCCATGGTTGCAAGAGAGGAAACGCTTCCGTCCTTCCACTAACATCCTTCAGCCTCAGCTGTTGCTATGCCGTGCCGAACTACATCTGCTTCACAACGCCCATCAGCCAAGTTTTGCTTAGCAACTCATAATACGCTCTTCTCCGCTTACGGTTGGCTCTGTTGCAACTCACTTCTGCTCTGGTGTACTTTTTGACCGAGTATGGTCGGTACTAGTGACAGTTCCTGTGTCAGAACACAAGAGCACGTAAACAACCTAATTTTAAAATCTTTGCGGATTTAACGGTTATTTCTCTTTGAATGCTGTTAAACATAGCATAGATGCTGCAATTTGAAAGATGCGCCACTTAAATCTGCGGCGCTGTTGCTCCTCTAGATTCCATGAAACATGGCAAACAGGGTCAGGAGCACACATTCAGCTGTGCACGTTTTAAGGAACTTTTATGCATGCGCAACTCGTGTGACGTAATTGCCTTAAGGGCCAAATACATACGGATATTATTTTAAAAAAAAAGTGCACATTTGATGATGTGCACTGCCAGCCCTTGCCACGCAGCTCCAAGTTTACGTCACTGCCACCAGGTGGTAGCACACAGTGACAGACTTTTATCCCTATTTTCTCAATATAAATCGTGCTAGATGATAGGACACCCCTTCAGATATGCTAATTCACTCAAGCATACTGCAGTAAAGTTACATCGATAGTCGGTTAAAGTTCAAGTTGTAGTGACATTAAGCTTATTTTGTGGGTTTCTGAATGTGTTTCAGTATCTTAAGTTACGAATTGAGGTGCTGCGAATAATGAGGGCCTAAAGCTCATCACCGTAGATTATTAGATTGCAGCATATAGTCACGCATTTGAACTCTGTTGACCTTATGGTGAATCAATTTATCTGCATTTTCAGCTCACATTGCATGTTAATGTTCACTTAAGTGTGGGATCGACAGTGGTGTGCTTTAGAACCTTATGGATCTCAGCGCCTAATTTGTATTCTAGTCAAATGACCATTCTGGCAGACATTACGGCTTGAGTTTAATCATTTCCACAAATGACAGTTTGAGCTTGGAGCTGGTTTTTTACTGTGCAGGAATCGGCTTTCATGTGCAGTGTAAATATTAATTACGTTGAATCTATTTTAAATTCTAACAGAAAAGGAAAGCTATAGGGACTGATCGTGAAACTTTCTTCGGTAACTCAGTCGATAGAGTACTTGCCTGCGAAAGGCAAAGGCCTCAATGTGGCACATAGCTTTAGCCTGCCAGAAAGTTTCATATCAGCGCACACTCCACTGCAGAGTAAACAATTCCATTCTGCAAACAGAAAAGTAAAGTACCAGATAGGTGGCTAGGAACTAGGGCTTCCGGAGAACAAATTATTTGATTGAGAGAGTTACGAAATCAAATAAGCGTGACTACAAGCAAACATTTAACAAGGAAGTGTAGAGTCAGCGCTAGTTGTTGTGTGGGGCAGCATCAGAATATATGATTTTCAGTCCGGAAGTAAATACTAGAAGTAATAGATCTCTTAGAGATCTTGTCCCTTTTTTCCGAGAGAAATGGAGAAGCACGAAAACTCTATCTTGCACATATATGTGAAATGAAGAATTGCGTAAGCTTCACATTATTTCCTTATTGCCCTAAACTGCATGTAAATATGTGCAAATTTGAAATTTTGACACAATATTGAGTTGTAATACAGGCATTTTCGGAAGTACCTAATTCTTGACAAAAATTTCAAAATGTACCTTTGTAATTTGCTTTATATATAGGGTCGTCCATTGATCGTGATGCGGCTCTAGGCGCTACAGTCTGGAACCAAGCGACCGCTACGGTCGCAGGTTCGAATCCTGCCTCGGGCATGGATGTGTGTGATGTCCTTAGGTTATTGGGTTTAATTAGTCCTACGTTCTAGGCGACTGATGACCTCAGAAGTTAAGTCGCATAGTGCTCAGAGCCATTTGAACCATTTGAACCGTTGATCGTGACCGGGCCAAATATCTCACCAAAGAAGCGTCAAACGAAAAAACTACAAAGAACGAAACTTGTCTATCTTCAAGGGGCAAACCAGATGTCGCTATAGTTGGCCCGCTCGATGGCGCTGCCATAGGTCAAACGGAAACCAACTGCGTTTTTTTAAATAGGGAGCCCCATTTTTATTACATATTCGTGTAGTACATAAAGAAATGTGAATGCTTTCTTTCTTTTGTCTGATAAGTTATGTATCATATTATTATCATTGTTATTATTATTATTATTATTAATAATGTTGTTATTATTAGTGGCACTGCCTGTAGAAATTTGTTGGTAAACATAGCTACTATGCAGCAGATGCTATTAATTTCACACTCGCAAATTATCTGAATCTATAAATTTGTGATCGCCTAGTATGTATACTCATGAACCGCCACTGGTTAGTACACTACATTTCCCGTTTTTTTTTTTTTCCTTTATCAAGACCTGGTCCCTCAGATCGACCAAAATAGATTGTCCTTTACAGCAGAGTTCCTGGCAACAAGCCCTTCTGGACCTATTTCGCCACCTAAGGAATATTCTAACAACTGGTTTCCCTAACAATATCACTTAATCTCATGCAATTCTCCAGGGCCCCTTGCCCGCTCCTTAACTCAAACACACTTTATTACTAGGATTCTTGTACGATAATTCCTAATTCGCTCTTCCAAACGTAAGTGTTAAAGTGAATAAATTATCTTCAATACTACCCCCGTGTGTGTTCATCTTCCTTCTGGTTCTTTTATGCTCGGGGTACCCAATCCACTGGAATCAGAACAACGGCTGCGTCTGAACTGTCTTGTGCTTCGTCTCCTGTGTGTCAAAACAAGGACAACGCTCAACAGAACAAGTGTTGCTGTGGTGATTCGTATAACAATAATAAGTTTTCTCTTCTTCCCAATATAAATTTAAATGCTGTACTAAGGTTTCCATCGAGTCTCGTCCTTCCTGCTAGTTCTGAAGCATGTTAATAGACTGCATTAATCCCGGCTCTAGAGTTGTATTTAAGATGGTTAGATTTACATCAGGTAGCACTTCTGGCCAATACAAACGAGGCTGCGAAATATTCATGTGAGTTATACCTGAAATCGTTGAAGGCAGATGGAAGGTAGGCCCGTTTATTTCGGATGCTGTTCCATTTAATAACAAACCACATCCGTTTAATTGTAGCCTCTTTGCTTACGTAAGCTTCTCCTGTTGGAAACAATTGGCCTCACTACCATCTTGCCAAAGGTAGAGTACAATCAGTGTCCCTCGACTTGCTGGAAGTGCAATTCCGGCTCCATTACTTCTTTATTGCAATGTTTTACCTCGTTTCAGTCCCATTAGCAATTTTACTGCGCAATAATCCTGTCCCCCTCTCATTACCATATTCGGACAGACTCTGATTTACCCGCGCTAGCATTTTTGTTATTTCTACATACCTTCCCTCGTCTCTTATAATCAATAACAGCCGCTACTTTTTACTCTTACAAATTTCTTCTTTATCCCCCACTTGATAGGATACGAATGACTTATGTAGCACTCGTAACGTGCTTGTATCCGTGCTGCTTGTGCATAAACTGAAATGTAATCTTTTCCTGCGTCAGTTCTCACCGATATTGTTGCTACTTTGAAATAAGAAGGTAAGTTTCTGCGCTTGGGTTCTAAAACCAATCCCAATTCCGGAGGCAGTTCCTTCTGTACTTACTTCTCACCCTCTAATTACTGCTCTGACGACGGCAAGTTTATCCCTGACTGACCTCGTACAGCCTGCTGCATAGCCTTCTGCAGTTCTGCTACTTTCCCTCATGTTTCCCAAACACTGTCTACTACGAACTTCAATCATTTCGTCATTACTACTTCTCTATCTGAGACTTATACTTTCGTTAGCAGCTCCCAGATATTCTGACAAATTCCCGTTCTGTAGCTCGGCCCCACTGTATTACTTCTCCAGTCGGTTATCGCAGTAGTCGTATGTTATTCAATATGTCCTTCTCTAAATTTGCAATCTGTCTACTGTGACAATCACTTTCGGCTTTGTTCCCTTTTGCCCACTTCTTAACCTCTAGTACAGTGTCGTTCACCCTTCAAATGTCTCGCTCTTCAGCAGTGCCCAATATTAATTTCATAAGTCGACCTCCAGAGTCGATCCAAGCCCTCTTCCTTCGTATATGTGGAATAACCCAGAGTACCAGTATCATCTCCCTCCTTAATTTTTCGCACACTCCATGTACTCTCTCATATACAGCGGCACTTTCTTTGAGTATCCCTTGCGGAATTTGTCGAATGCTTCTTCCTACCTTCTAATCTCGCTAAGCATCTCCCATACATTGAACACCACCTGTATCACTCAGCGATAACTGGTAATCACTACGGTTTCCTGCCAGACTAACAGCATTCTCCCTAGAATGAAATTTCCTCTCTACAACGGAGTGTGCGCTGATATGAAACTTCCTGGCAGATTAAAACTGCGTGCCGGACCGAGACTCGAACTCGGGACCTTTGCCTTTCGCGGGCAAGTGCTCTACCAACAGGCTGTGGCTAAGCCATGTCCCCGCAATATCCTTTCTTTCAGGAGTGCCAGTTCTGCTAGGTTTGCAGGAGAGCTTCTGTGAAGTTTGGAAGGTAGGAGACGAGGTACTGGCGGAATTAAAGCTTTGAGACGGGAGCGTGAGTCGTGCTTGGGTAGCTCAGTTGATAGAACACTTGCTCGCGAAAGGCAAACGTCCCGAGTTCGAGTCTCCGTCCGGCACACAGGTTTAATCTGCCAGGAAGTTTCAGCATTCTGCCTCCCAGGTGCTGGTAGCTTAACACTTCTACGCCGACAAAGATCAGTAGGCCTGCTACGAACTGCATCATCTCGCCTTCTCTGCACCTCACCTTGCAAGCGGGAATACCTATCACTTTCCTCCCCGTTACATTAATTGCGGCTCCGCAGCTGCTTATACTAATAACACTAAATCTATACCTAAACTGAAAAACAAAAAATGACTGTTTCCTAGTCCTTATTCCCTACGCGTTACCCGTTACTGTTTCGTTCAGAACCTCTTATTTATCTTTCGGTATCTTTTTCGTCACTCTCTCTCTTTCCGGTCAGCATGTCCTACCCCTGGACTAACTTCCAGAGTCCCTTGAATAGTTTTTCACCACCCTACATGCACAATTATTTTTCTCGTCGGCAACTGATTCTTGGCATTTACTGACAACTTCCTCTAATGCGTGGCACTATTTCGTTTTGCATACCGTGAATTAACCCTTCTATAAATTCTTATAATAGTTGGCTGATATGAGGAACGGGGCCAAACAACGAGGTCATAGGTCCCAAAAGATTAGGGAAGGATGGGGAGGAAGTCGACCATGTCATTTCAAAGGAACCATCCCAGTCTTCACCTGAAGCGGTTTAGGGAAATCACGGAAAACCTGAATCAGGATGGCCGGACGCGGGTTTGAACCTTCGTCCTCCCGTATGCGGGTCCAGTGTGCTAACCACTGCGCCACCTCGCTCGGTTTCTTCTAATGTTGTGGCTCTCTTAAGAACTTCTGTATACCCTACGTAAGTTTTAGCTTCCCCTGTTATTCTTAGTTTAGCAATGCTCAATAACCTCTCAATAGCCTTTCATCTCAGCCAGATGTCCAAGATCTCCAAAAAGGTCTGCACATTTTCAGTTGCCTTACCAGAAACAGGAGCAATTAAACTTGCGGCTGATAAATCTACACTCCGCTGTGACGACTGTGGTTCTACCAACCCACGCATTTCTGTATAATCCACTGTTAATTCTGCCATTTGTCTAACAACACGCAAACTGCTTTCGGTTCTGGCACACCTTGCGCCTCTGGTTCTGTTGAAGCTTTGTCAACATTCATTTTGAGACTTAACATTCACATCTAATCATGAGCAATCTCGATTCCCCGCATTGACTAATCGTAAGTCCCTGACTGATTCCAAACATGACACTCAGTAGTGCTCAAGACTACACTGCGCACATCTAACAAGCAGTAACCAATCATGATTCCCATTACCAGCAAAACTGTACAAATTCACTCACTGGTTCTCTGCTAGCAAAAAAGTCTAATTTACAAAATGCACGGCCCTCAAAGCTTTTCTCCATACAAAAATTTTTGGATTCACCATACTGTAGTCGATAGGTTTAGACGTTGCTCTTTTTTACATAGATGATCTTCAACGTACACAAGAAGCCGCCAACTACAGGCAATTTTGTGCCAAATCTTGTCATCCATGTAACCACAAATATGCTTACTTTAGAATCATCAATTATGGTTTTCCGATTCGCTTTATCGAACCATGACTTACATGAAGAATTAAAGTTACTAGTGTTAACCGCAAGTCGGAACGGATGCGACCCAATGGTGGTACTGTTTATCCTCCAAGAAAGATATCGATATTATTCTGCAGCTAATTATACCTCACTAAATTAAAAGTACGTCGCAATGTCATACGTGGGTGGAGCGTACCTCAAAATAACTATGCCTTCCATAACATTACAGTTAATATTTGTTTCACTACTAATAATACACTTAGTTCGAGCCTTGTGCACATAATATATGCTCTACCTAATTTTAAAAATTTGGCATATAAAATCTAAAATGTAGTGATTGCCAACCTTGCTACTTCTGCCAGATGGGACGGAATTTTATCACAAGGAATAGGCAACATGTTAATCTGAATGAGAATTATAATTTCCCTTTCAGTATGCACTTACGGGAGAATCATCGCAGTGTTAATGGTATGGGGAATAACCTCATTATTCTCCACGAAGTTGAAAAAAGTAGCTGTATGTATATGCTGGATGACCTAGAAATATACACACTTTTAAAGAGGCAACCAGAACGTGTGTTAAATGGGCAAACACAGCTTTACGACAGGAAGTACACTGACAACTTCAAGGTGTTCATTAACGAACTTTAAAGTGCATATCTTGCTCTGAACTCTACGTCGGTCACCGTCTTTTCCGTTAGTCTTACATGACTCTTGATTTTTCTTGTTTATTGCCTACACTGCGATTCGATCACTCTTGAAGACATTCTTTTAGGCGTAGTATATCCGGATAGTTCCTTCTTGCTGTGATTATACAAATCATGCAGTATAATACTAATTTTAGAACTCACGATTTCGTATGGTGTATTCGATTTGTTTTGTAAATGCAGTTATTGTCTGTTGTTACTCTTTTCAACGTATGCTACCTTACTAAAAGTGCTAGACTACCTTGTTAAAGTAGTTTAAATTTTAGCGCAGTCTGTACAATGACTGGGATTATAAAGATCTGAAACTTGCTTGCTTGCTTTGGGATATTTAACTACTTCTTCTCTTTTATTTCCTGATAAAATGATATGGTAACTTGTCAGTTTCGTACGTCAGTTACTTTTATACTTTTACAACTGACAGTCGAGGTTTTCTGTTATGACTGCAATGGATCGATACAGCCACCAGTGTACTTGTCTATTATTTTGAGCATGAGTAATTAAACTCATTTCCTTTGAAGTGCACTTGATTGTTTTCATTCTCATGTAGGTCTTAGTGACACGAACAGCGTACTGACGTTCACTCACATGCAGAGACATTGTAAGTAACGTATTATGTGGTTTGTCAGCACGTCACATTCGTTTGCTTACTCTTTCACCGACTGACGTATCTAACGATGATATAACGTTGTTCTGCCACTAATATTTCCCTTTTTATCGCAAATAATAGTACCACGTTTAACAAAGCTAGGGTTTAATTGTCAGTACACGATTTCAATTATTCAGTTCAGTTATTTTAGTCTTCCACATGTTCCATTACTGCAAGTTCTTTTGTTTCGTAATCGCTTTGTTTATTGCAGTCTGTCACTCCACGTGAGCACATTTACTATTTTTAAAATGTTGCATACAATTAAATCACACTCATTTCTGTAATGAATTACACACTCTTTCAGGTGTCTAGCTTCGGTGCAAACGTGTGTTAATTTGGCATCAGTTTTTTATTGTACGGTTATGTAGTAAGTTCAAAGTAACTCTTTTAAATTTGTTAGTACCACACGAAATGGACCACCTAGTTCAATTACGTTCAATTATTTTACATGTTCAATACCGAAAAGTGTTTTGTTCTGATAATTTTTATTCTGTAGTCATGATAATTTTGCATGATCACAATTACTGGTTCTTTTAATTGTATATATTTATTACACAACTGATTGCATAATAAATTGTACAGATTTATCATCATGACGATGTGGCTTTGTGGAACCATTTACATTTGTTCTCTTATATTATTAATAATTTTAGCAAGTTTAACACAGCTTACTTCTAATTCTTTATTAACAACGTACAACGAAAATCATTACTTTTGTTGCTTTACCTCTTTTAGATGTTCAGCGTCAGTGTGTCAATCCTGGTTACGATGTTCATGACTTTTGATCGTTCTATGAGACCGAAATTACCGTTTACGATATTTTTACATAATTACTACTTAATTGTATAGGAGGTTCGTACAGTAAATAATAGAACATTATTTCTCTGCCAATTTCGGTTTAAAAACTGCGGAATTAACTGTGAGAAATCGTGAAATATTTCCTTTTCCTCTAGAGTCTCTCGAAGTTCCGATTGAGAGCAGTCTCTGAGTTTCTTTTGGGAGAAAAGAAGAGCGTCGCAGATATTCGTAGGCACTTGCAAAACGTCTACGACAGTAAATAAAAAGCACGATGAGTCGTTTGGCGGGTAGTCTGACATTATCGCAAGGAGATCTTGGAAACCTGTCCGATCTCACGCCTGCCGGCCGGCCTCACACGTCTGTAATTCCTGTAACGTTGGACTTAGCTTTTTCATACCCAACGAACTTCTCATTCTCTATGACAGTGCACGGTATCACGAAATTCATTGGACTTTTCTTCCTCATTGCCCATCCAGCCCGGGTCTCGCACATTCCGACTTCCATCTGTTTGACCCAATGAAGGATGCACTCCGCGGGAAGCAGTACGTGGATAACGGGAGAGGTTACTCACGCAGGAATACGTTGGCTGCAACTGACCAGAAGAGGGTGTTATACAGGTGCGAAGGGAGCCCCTGAGGGCCGGCAACCCATTTAACACCACAGAGGACGAGGTTGTCTATGCCCAAAGGCGTACCAGAAGCAACATGGTAAACACTGGTTATTTACACACAAGATAATGAAAACAGACATTCTGAGTACTACTTCCCGCAGGGGGAGCTCAAGCCACAGCCTGCAGGAAGTATCACTACATCGAAATCTGATTGGCTGGAGCCAGTTATTTAGGAGCTACAACCAGGGCCCGAAGTGTTCACATTGGATGTCGACCTCTTGTGCTGCAACCGTCGAAGATTACGTCTTCGTCTTGGAATTGGACTGTTACTAGTGTGTTAGTGTGTTACCACGAACCTTTGTGGAAAATAAGAAGTGAACTTTTGTTTGCCTCAATTAGGAGACATTTTTCGTTATTGTTACCTTTCATTTGTATGTTCAGTCATCAACCTTGTGAACTTACATCAATGAAAGTTGTCTTGTGTAAAATTGCGAATTGTCAGTCACAACACAGGGCAACCATGCGGGCAATAATAGTGTAAGAGAAACAGTGGGGCGGGTTTCGTGTATTATTAAAATTTATGCCAGGTGTCGTGCTCAAGAGAATCAAGGTTATTTCATACCTGATCGACCAAGCAAATAGAGCAGCCCTTGCGTTTCATAGGGCAAGATTAAAACTGGTAAAAGTAAATAAAAGTATTCAGTTCAACAAACGTAATCGTGTAGTGGGGAGGAGGGTTTCATGCGCCATTAAACTGGGTCAGCCGTGATGCCCAACATCACCAGTTATCATTCAAACGCATTGTCTGTGAGCATGATCCAGAGCATGCTTAACATATACAGCCGTTTCGACAGAACCTCGGCAGCTTAGAGGAATATCCAAATAACCGAAACTGTTTTCAGCCAACAGTTCTGGTAGTGACGTAGTGCAACGGTTATGGGCTGGGCCATGTTATTACTCAGATGATATTAAGATAAGTTTCACTGCCGTTTGTTAGTCAAGGAGTGAACTAAACCAGTCACCGCATAATGAGCTCTACTGTACTGGAATATACAGGGTACTTCATATAAAGTGTACGCCACTTAACTTACCAAATAATAAGTGACATTAATATTAATTGAGGTACGTCCACCTAAATAACGTAATTCCTGCGGAGGTATGGACACAGATTAGTGAGTTATGTTCCAGATAGTTGCAGCAGCTTGGTACAATTTTTAAACAGAACATTAGTTTTTTCCATCATGTAGTTGATGTGTTTAAACCATCTGTGTACAAATCAGTTTAAATCACGTTTCTGTCTTGTTTAGTTTGGGAGATAGAGCCCTTTCAGTTATTATGGGTGAATGTAGTGTACTGTTCACAATGCTTGGCTGTGTGATGAGGTATGATCTGGTGACAGAATTTTTATGTAAGTGAGGTGTTAAAATACGTGTCCTTTCCCCTCGAGGCAATCCAGTACGCTTTCTTAATGACCTACGGACAACATGTAATGTCGCCGGTGTCATGGAGCCACAAGTTCCCTAGATACGCCGTTTAAAGTCATCCGGGGTTGTCGGTTTAGTGACTTAAAGACGATTCCTAAGATACCTGCACAAAAAGAAATCTACTGTATTATATAGGGCCACCGTGCTGGCCATTTATGTGGACCATGGCTCTCCACAGACCTTCTAGAAAACCCATTGCTTTGTTCCTGCACATCGTGTAGAGAATCGGTTGGGTGACCATTATGTTGCATCCATACACAACCTCTAACGTGTAGACAGACATTTTCAAGGAGAGAACCTAAACTGTTGACCTTAAAAGCCAAATACATTTCACCTGTCAGTGTACCTGCGAAATAGTGTCGACCGATGATTCCTGTCATCGCCAAACATTCCATACCATCATTAATCGACAATCTCTATTGATAATCGACAGGATGTATTCACTTAAGATTTACTGAGGCCCTGTTACGCATAATACGACGGTACACTGCACCATAGCGTGTTAAAGTATATTCTCCGGAGAACATAACACTATGTAAAGAGTCCAGAGTGAAATTATGCACGGCCCATTCGCAGAAAATAACTCCCGGATTGAAATCTTCTCGTACAGCTTGTGTGTCAGTGACAGGCGGTATGGGTGAAACCTATGACTCTGCGCTATATGACACACAGGTGTTAAGACTGGCACCAGTGACTGCAGCAGCATCTTGTAAGTTGACATAATCATCGTGATGTATTGCAGCTAAAACAAATACTTACGTCTCCTCACTTCTTGCTGGTCCTTGTCTTGTACTGCCGTATCTTCTGAAACTACTTGTTTCTCGAAATTGTTGCTCAGCACGTAAGAACGTAATAGCTGCCGGAGCTCTTCGACAAGGATAGCTCACCGCATATGGTACGGCTGTGCCGGCATTCGCCGAGAATCAGCAACATGTCATTGTAATCGTTGGATATGTATACGATGTTTATTCGAAATCAGTATCCGCAGCTCACTGAATCCCGTTCGTGTGTGCGGTCCGATCTGCCGTTTGTATGGTGGTGCAAAGCAACGGTCGGCACTCTAACGAAAATGACGTCAAACAGCTCATCTAGGAAACTTGTTGCTCTATTACACCGCGGACGTTACACCTTGTCCACAGATCGTTTAGAAGGTGCATTGTGTTATGCATTCAGAACCTTAGGAACATATTTGAATACCTCAATAACATTAATATCTCCGCCAGCAGAACAATCATCTGGGCACAGCCAAGTATTAAGCAAAACAAGCTGTATCCACCCCTAATATTTCAAAGGTTTCTAAATAAACGCGATAGAAATGTGATTGAAACTGATTTGCACACGGCCGATTTATATACATCAGCTACATGACAGAAAAAATTATTATCCATTAAAAAAATGTATCTCGTTGCTGTAACTCTTGGTAAATACCTCAATGATCTATGTTTATAAACCTGCAGAACGTGTAATGCTTTCTATGCCGACCTATCTTGATAAATATTTCTGTCACTTATTATTCTGTAAGTTACAGACACATACACATTATCGCAAACACTCTCTATTTCGCTCGGGAGACATATACGTCTGCGTCAATTGAGAGTATTCTCGTGCATGTTGCTAGTCAACAATTCGGGCTTACTATTGATTTCTATGACTTTACGGATTTCGGGTGAAATTCGTTTTCCGTTCAACCAAGAAGTCTTTTATGCCTCCTACTACGGCCGGCCGGAGTGACCGTGCGATTCTAGGCGCTACAGTCTGGAACCGCGTGACAGCTACGGTCGCAGGTTCGAATCCTGCCTCGGGCATGGATGTGTGTGATGTCCTTAGGTTAGTTAGGTTTAAGCAGTTCTAAGTTCTAGGGGACTGATGACCACAGCAGTTAAGTCCCATGGTGCTCAGAGCTCAGAGCCTTCTACTATGATTCTGGAGACAATGGCGTATCCTGCACATTTTTTCACTCCAGTAAAAAGACAGAGCAATATAGGACCGGAGGTTGTTTCCTAAAGCAATTCGTTTACTGTAAAATTCCGTGGCTAGTGTGATGCGCATAAAATTAATGATGCACATTAATGCCCTGGAATGTGGCCTCCTTGGTCGGGCACACGCTTATATTTTGTGATACAGATATGAAATTTATGTACATCAGCTACATTATCCATTGATATCCTCGCCACGTTTCCGAGGTTACTTACACGTTCGTTCTCTGGGTTGTACATTGGTCCGCATGTGTACCTATACGGTTATCATAAACACACAACAGACTCACACCTGTTCACATGTTGTATGCTTGTGTTTTTGTTTTAATTTTTGTATTCACTTGATGTTATAATGGGTGTAGAATTTAATGAAATGCGATATTTAACGTACTGAAACTCACGTAATGCGTCGTGGGTATTGATAAGAAATGTATGTGACACAAATAACTAGTTACTTTGTCTTGTCTCACTAATGACCGCAGCTTTACAAAATCTGGTTCCTGATATATGGCGCTGTCCCATGCGCCATTAGTTTACCGGATGCTGATATTATACAAGGGAAACACAATTAATGACGTAAACGCGTTCGGTTGAAAGTATACGATACTAAAAGTGAAAAATTCTCTGTAATCTTAGGTCCGCAAACGAACCGTTTGTGAGGTATACGCGACATTGTGGCTACCAGCCACTGTTGACGTGATTCTGTGTAAACACTGCGCGCCGGTCCGTGGTGTGGCCTTTGTTTACATTTCTGACACGTGGAGTTGTAAATAGAATGGATACGGCAGTACAGTACACAGTCAGAGTGCCACCCATGTCAGTTGTTTGCGGAGCGTCAGGTGTGTTATATGAGTGTTAGCGGCGACATGGAGCATTGCTGTGACGGGGTCTACGCGCATATGCGTTTCATGTACGGTAGGGCTGACGGTAGTACACTAGAGGCTGCATATTCGTACCGAGAAACATACCCCGCCCGAAGGCATCTCGAGAGTCGAGCGTTTAGAAGGTTGTATCGACACCTCCGAGAAACTGGGGGCTTGGCATATGCTGCGGGAGTGGGTAAGCCTGCACGAATTACACCTTTGCTTGCAGATGTGGTGCTGCAAACAGTGCAACACTCTCCAGGAACGTCGATAAGGAAACTTGGCACAACAGCTCCTGAAATAAGCCACAGTAGTGTCAGTAGAATGATGCATTGCAATGCAAGACACCCGTAGCATCTCCAACGAATTCATTGTCTCAGTGAGGTGGATTTTGTCAACCGTAAGTTTGACGATAATATTTTACTTACGGATGCACCAGGTTTCACTTGTTATGGTGTGAGTAACCATTGCAAAAAATGGTTCAAATGGCTCTGAGCACTATGGGACTTTACAGCTGAGGTCATCAGTACCCTAGAACTTAGAACTACTTAAACCTAACTAACCTAAGGACATCACACACATCAATGCCCGAGGCAGGATTCGAACCTGCGACCGTAGCGGTCACGCGGTTCCAGACTGTAGCGCCTAGAACCGCTCGGCCATTCCGACCGGCTAACTATTGCAATTCCCACATTTTGACTCATCTGGTGTTCAATCCACATGCTGTGCAGGGGTCTCCAAATAATCGAAGTTTCTCATTGAACGTGTGGTTACGGGTACTAGCTGATTGTCATATTAGGGCCGTCTAATGTTATCATACAAACTCAATGAACACATTTACTTTCGGTTTCTGCTGTATCATCTTGCAGGACGTCCCTTAGAGCAACGTCAGATGTTTAAAAAGGCTCTAAGCACTATGGGACATAACGTCTGAGGCCATCAGTCCCCTACACATAGAAATACTTAAACCTGACTAACCTAAGGACATCACTCACATCCATGCCCAAGGCAGGATTCGAACCTGCGACCGTAGCTGCAGCGCGGTTCTGGACTGAAGCGACTAGAACCGCTCGTCCACAGCGGCTGGCAAGAGCAACGTCAGAGGATGTGGTACACAGAGGATAGAGCACCAGCACATTTTGCTGCTTTGGTGACACGACATCTAACTTGCCGATATGGCTAAAGATGGATTAGGCGAGGATGACATATACCGTAGCCTCCAAGAATGTATGATCTGAATCCTATGGATTTTTGTGTTGGAACCACTTTTAAGTTGTAATGTACACCACTCTGATTAACACGATTGAAGAACTGGAGCAGAGATATATCAGTTGGTGTCAAGAATTCCGAAATGATCCAGACATGTCTGAAAGAGTTTGAATCTCATTTCGGTGACGGCTGCAGGCCTGCATCGACGTACAAGAAAGACATTTTGAATATCTTCTTTAACTACGAGTAGAGTCATGTAACTGATGTCTTATTAGTTCAAAACGTCTGCACTTCTGCCAGAATATCTTTAACAGCCTTCCTTAATGTTGTACCGAATTGGTACCTTTCCCTAACAGGGATGAAATTTACGCAAACTCAATTCACTAGTGGGTGGTAACCGCTAAGTCGCAATCGCCTGTAGTGTTATGTTTACTGCGTACCGTGCCTTTTCAGGTGCATACGTTTACGCCATTAACTAGAATACACCTTGTATCATCCAGTTTTCATGTCTAAGTGTTTGTTATGCTACTCCAAGTTTTTCCCGTGTTTCGTCTTTCGAACTTTACAGTGTTCTCGAACCACCTCTGTTACAGAGGAGCCAGTTACGCAATCCACTCACATTGATGTCACTGCCTCCTGCGTTCGACTCAAAGACAGCAGGTGGCGGCACTAGCTTGGGAAGGTGTAATGCAGAAACGGAAAGACTTCCCTGACGTCCAACAGGCGTGATCATTAGCTTTCGGGCCAAGTGTGGAAGCATTTTCAAACTGTTAGCGTGCAGCCACGGTTAAAGTAAACACGCATGGCAAAATAGGGCTATCCAATATCAGCACCGAGGAAGCTGTGGTGCAGAATGGGTTATAAACGACAGGAGAACGACCGCTGCGGAGATGCGTGTGGGTGAACAGATGAGTAACTGCTGATCAACTGACCACTCAGATGAACCAAGGGGCTACCAGCAATATCCTCTCAATGAACATTCAACGAACGTTGCTGTGTATGGGCGTCCGCAACAGGCAACTGGTTCATGCACCCACGCTACCTGCTCTTCATCGGTGATGAAGGAGGGAATTTGCACACTAGTACACCAACTGGACTTCCCCTGGCGAGGGGTACCACCTTCAGATAACAGATGATCGATCGTTGGAGTATACGGCGTGAAATATCTGAAAGCAGACAGCGTGTAACAATCGTAGGAAGGGCTGCGGCGTTATAGTCTGGGGAATGTTTCCTTGAGTGATTTCGTCATTACGGAAGGCAAAATCGATCCACAAAAGTATGAATCTATGTTTGGGAACCGTGTCCACCCCTGCGTTCAGTTTCTTTGTCCTCAAGAAGGTGGCATCTACCATCAGGATAATGCAATGTGTCATAGCTCGCCATGTGCGTGCATGGTTCGAAGAGCACCAGGATGAGTTTAATGTAGTCACTTGGCACCCAAACTCCTCGGATGTATATCCAGTTGAGAATCTGTGGGCGCTCTTTCTCCATGGATCCTCAACAGATAAACATAGTTCAGCTGGTAACTACACTGGAGTCATCATGGCTCCATTTCACCGCCTGTACCTTTCAGAACCACAACGACTCTCTTACTGCACGTTTCTCAGCGGTTCGCGCTGCAGAGGCTGGTTACTAGGCTTTTTACAGATGCCCACATTAATGTGATTGGATAGTGTGGTTCGGATACCACTTATCAAAAGAAATTCGGTGGCTGTGTTTGACCGATTGGAGGGCCAGGGACGACGGACAGAGGTAGTGGCACACAGCTCCTGATGACTACATTTTGTCCTATTCTCGATTGTTGAACAGGAACATCTTTGCTTTGACTGACAAAATCAGTTCATGTGAGGCTTCGAGGTATCACAAGTAACTGTGTGTCGGATGACATGTGATATGTTGACTGCAGTCTACATCCACTTCAACATGATTATTATTGTGAAGCCTTTGGCTTTCTAAGATTACAGGTTGAAGTATGCTTGGGAAAAAGGTCTTCGCTAATATGAAATGGTGGTATATTTACAATCTGTGTAGCCAGCAGGATCCAGTGACGCCTATGGGCTGAGGATGTCTCGGCGGCCAGTCCGTACCGTTGGGCCTTCATGGTCTGTTCGGGGCGGACTTTTTAGCCGCCAGAAAGTTGAACGTAAGCATGATACTGGTTGTGGATGATGCTGGTACATGCCGTACATGCTCGGTGGGAAAAAGATCTGGTAATCGAGCAGACCAAGGCAACATGTCGACACTCTGAAGAACAAGCAGGGTTACAATAGCGGTATGTGGACGAGCGTTATCCTGTTGGAAGGCATCTCCTGGAATGCTGTGTGTGAATGGCACCATAACAGGTTGAATCAAGAGTCTGATGTACAAATTTTCAGTCAGGGTGCGTGGGAAAACCACGAGACTGCTCCTGCTGTCTTATGGAATCACACTCCAGGCCATAACTCCTCGTATAAGTGCAGTGTGTCTAGGCGGCAGACAGGTTGTTTTCTGGCGCTCAACTGATCTCCTTACAACCAACAGATGGATATCACTGGCACCGAGGCAGAACACACCTTTCAGCAGAAAACGCGAGACCCCCGATCTGCTCACCACTGAGCTCTCGATTGACACCAATGAAGTTGCAAACGGCGGTACTATGTGGTCAGTGGGATGCACGCTATAAGGTTTCTCACTCGGACCTTTTTCCTTTAATTAACCGGTTTGAAACAGTTCGTTATACCACTGTGCTGCCAACTGCTGTTCAGATTGCTGCTGTATACGACGGTCTTTCCTCTCGGTAGTGCCACATCACCTTCAGGAGCCCAGCCTTCGAGTGACCGTACCTTCCTGTGACTACTGCCACCAGCCGTCATGTACAGTGACTGCATTCCTGGCAAGTCTTTCTGCAATGTCACGGAACAAACCTCCAATGGGAGGCGTTACACATCAAAAAACTTTATAATTTATATGAAGAATCAAATTTGTTCTTAGTGTTGCTGTTATTACTGTCTTCAGTCCTATTGCTGGTATGATGCAGCTTTTCACGCTACTGTGTCCTGTGGAAGTCTCTTCATCTCCAAGTAACAAATGGAGCCTACATTCATTCGAGCCTGCTTACTAAATTCGTCTCTTGGTCCGCCTTGACAAGTTTTACGGCCTACACTTCAGTACTAAATAGATGACTCCCTCATGTCTCAAAGTGTGTCCTATCAACTGATCTCTTCTTTTAGTGAAGTTATGTCACAAATTTATTCTCTCTCCAACTCTATACAGCACTTTCTCATCAGTTACAAGTTCTACTCATCCAATCTTCAGCACTCTTCTTTAGCATCACGTTTCAAAGGATTTTATTCCGATCTTGTCTGAAATGCTTGTTGTCCACGTTTCATTTCCCTACACCGCTAGACTCTACACAAAAGACTCCAAAAAAGGTCTTCCTGACATTGAAAATTATAATCGACAGTAACAAATTTTCTCCTTCAAAAATCTTTTCGTGCTGTTAGCAGTCTACGTTTTATATCCTCTCTACTTCGGTCATCATCAGATATTTTACTAAACAAACAGGAAAATTCATTCATTATTTTTAATGTCTCATCTCCCAAACTAAATCCCTCAGCACCGCCTGTTTTAATTTGACTATATTCCATTACCCATCTATTGCTTTTGTTGATGTCCAGCTTATATCTTGTTTTCAAGCCACTGTCTATTCCACTCAACTGCACTTTCAAGTTTTTTGCTCTCTCTGACACATTTACAGTAACATCGGCAAACCCCTAAGCTTTATTTTCCTTCTTCCTTAAGTTTAATTCAATGTTCAGTTTTTTATGTGGCTTATTTTACTGCTTGCTGAATGTACTGATTTAGGAACATCAAGGATAGGCTACCATCCTGTCTCACACCGTAGTTAACCAGTGCTTCCCTTTTGAGTCCTTCGACTCTAATAACTGCTGTCTGGCTTCTGTACAAGTTGCATATAATCATTCGGTTCCTATATTTGACCCTGCTACATTCAAAATTTCAAAGAGTGTATTCCAGTCAACATTGTGTAAATCTTACAGTAAGTCTATAAATGCAACAAACGTTGATTGCCCTTCCTTCAACTTAACTTGGAAGATAAATCGTAGGATCAGTATTGAATCGTGTGTTGCTACATTTCTCCAGAATACAAACTGATCTTCCCCGAGGTCGGCTTCAACCAGTTTTTCCACTCTTCATTAAATAATCTATGTCAGTATTTTGCAACCATGACTAATTAAACTGATAGTTTGGTAATATTCACTTCTGCCAGCACGTGCTTTCTTTTGAAGCACGAGGGTATTTTCCATGTCTCATAAATCTTGCACACCACGTGGCACAGCTGTGTAATGGCTAGCTCTCCCAGGAATATAGTAGTTCTGATACAAAGTCGTCATCACCAGGGGGCTTTTTTTTTCGACTAAGGTCTGTCACTGTACCGTCAAATTCTTCTCGCACTATCGTAACCCCACCTCATCCTAATCTTCTTCCTCTTCCCTTTCTATAATATTATCTTCAACTTCCTTTCCCTTGCAAACTTCCTCTATATATTCCTTCCACATTTCAGACTTCCCTTCTTTCTCTTAGCACTGGTTTTCGGTCTAAGTCCACAATCGTCATGTAGCTGATTCTCTTTTCTCCAAAGGCCTTTCTAATTTTCCTATAGGCGATATCAGTCTTTCCTCTAGTTATACATGTTTCTATAAACTTACATTTATCCTATAGCCATTCCTGCTTAACCATTTGGCACGGACTGTCAATCTCATTTTTAGACGTTTGTATTCCTGTTCGTCTGCTTCAATTGCTGCATTTTTGTATTATTCCTTGCATCAGTTAAATTCAGTATGTCATGTGATATCCAAGGATACGTACTAGACTTTGTTTTTTCACCAATTTAATCTTCTGCGGTCTTTCCTCTTTCATCTCTCATATCTAACCACTGATCTTTCATCTCTCAAATACTCCCACAGATCTTCTGCATTATTTTCCCCTGCTTCCGTTAAATGTTTACTGATGCTCTCTATCTTAATCTCAACAAACTGCGGCTCTTTCAGCTTTTCCCGTTCCCATCTCTTGAATTTCCTGCTTTCCCCTGGAATATGTACGAACCAAATAGAGTAACCGAACTAAAGCAAAAATCTTGCACTGGCATGTTAATGGAGCACAGCTTTACAAAACGATCAGCAGAGTGACAGAAGAGATTCCTATCCGTCACATTTATGGTATTAAGTTTCCACTACGCTTTCCGGAGAATTATATTTCCGTCGTCAGTTAAATTTGTGTTAGTTACTGAGGCATGGATGTATTTTAAGTACGACTTTTGGGCGGTACTCTCTTTCAGTAGTCACAGACTGTTTTTCCAGGGTCTTAACAACACATACTATGCAGTTAACTAAAAACATAATAAATTTAGGTAATTACAGCAATTTTCAGTTTGAATTTATGTTTATAACGATCATGGTCAAGTCGAACTTAAAATGTTGCCATTTAAAGACGAACTCCCCTATTCGACATCCAGGACTCACACAGAGGGATAGCTAAGCAACAGTCAGAGTGATCAAAGTAACTCGACATTGTCCGGTCTGCAGCGATGCTCCTACAAGGCTTGATGCTGATCTACATATATTATAGACGTAAGTGCACAATGCACTTTCCGCTAAAACTCAGAAATGAGTCCGGGTACAATCAAAGGAGTTGTGTCGTGTGTAAGCCCCCTATTCCCTATCCATGAGGAAGTTTCCCGTTTCTAACTGAAGGTCGTGCTTTTGAAGATATAAGGGCTGGGAAGTATCGCCCTCAAGAAATTTCTAGAACAGTGTGAACCATTCGAAGCCTTTTTCATATGTTCTGGAATTCGCCAGTGGTGGCGCAACTCGTTGGTAGGGGTATATAAAGCAGAACCCATCGTGGGTTTGAACGTCTGTTTCTTATCAGTGGTCAGGGGAGGAACCGCCAAAATGCAGTGAGTGAACAAAAACCAAAAGTCAAAGTGATACAGGGAGTGAATAAAAAAAAGGTGTGAAAACTGTGTAAAATGTACTTAGTGTATCTGTTAGTAAAAAGTTGATATAATTATTTTAGACAATGCCCAAACGTAAAAGAGGAGGGCATCTTGTCAGTTTTGAAGCAAAACGGTGAAAACAAAAAGGCCAGCGGAAAACGAAACAGACGAAGAGTGCGAAGCACGTTTAAGTTTCCAAAGAACGACAATGAGAACCGTAACTACACTCCTGGAAACTGAAATAAGAACACCGTAAATTCATTGTCCCAGGAAGGGGAAACTTTATTGACACATTCCTGGGGTCAGATACATCACATGATCACACTGACAGAACCACAGGCACGTAGACACAGGCCACAGAGCATGCACAATGTCGGCACTAGTACAGTATATATCCACCTTTCGCAGCAATGCAGGCTGCTATTCTCCCATGGAGACGATCGTAGAGATGCTCGATGTAGTCCTGTGGAACGGCTTGCCATGCCATTTCCACCTGGCGCCTCAGTTGGACCAGCGTTCGTGCTGGACGTGCAGACCGCGTGAGACGACGCTTCATCCAGTCCCAAACATGCTCAATGGGGGACAGATCCGGAGATCTTGCTGGCCAGGGTAGTTGACTTACACCTTCTAGAGCACGTTGGGTGGCACGGGATACATGCGGACGTGTATTGTCCTGTTGGAACAGCAAGTTCCCTTGCCGGTCTAGGAATGGTAGAACGATGGGTTCGATGACGGTTTGGATGTACCGTGCACTATTCAGTGTCCCCTCGACGATCACCAGTGGTGTACGGCCAGTGTAGGAGATCGCTCCCCACACCATGATGCTGGGTGTTGGCCCTGTGTGCCTCGGTCGTATGCAGTCCTGATTGTGGCGCTCACCTGCACGGCGCCAAACACGCATACGACCATCATTGGCACCAAGGTAGAAGCGACTCTCATCGCTGAAGACGGCACGTCTCCATTCGTCCCTCCATTCACGCCTGTCGCGACACCACTGGAGGCGGGCTGCACGATGTTGGGGCGTGAGCGGAAGACGGCCTAACGGTGTGCGGGACCGTAGCCCAGCTTCATGGAGACGGTTGCGAATGGTCCTCGCCGATACCCCAGGAGCAACAGTGTCCCTAATTTGCTGGGAAGTGGCGGTGCGGTCCCCTACGGCACTGCGTAGGATCCTACGGTCTTGGCGTGCATCCGTGCGTCGCTGCGGTCCGGTCCCAGGTCGACGGGCACGTGCACCTTCCGCCGACCACTGGCGACAACATCGATGTACTGTGGAGACCTCACGCCCCACGTGTTGAGCAATTCGGCGGTACGTCCACCCGGCCTCCCGCATGCCCACTATACGCCCTCGCTCAAAGTCCGTCAACTGCACATACGGTTCACGTCCACGCTGTCGCGGCATGCTAGCAGTGTTAAAGACTGCGATGGAGCTCCGTATGCCACGGCAAACTGGCTGACACTGACGGCGGCGGTGCACAAATGCTGCGCAGCTAGCGCCATTCGACGGCCAACACCGCGGTTCCTGGTGTGTCCGCTGTGCCGTGCGTGTGATCATTGCTTGTACAGCTATCTCGCAGTGTCCGGAGCAAGTATGGTGGGTCTGACACACCGGTGTCAATGTGTTCTTTTTTCCATTTCCAGGAGTGTATAACAGAAACCGAAGAACAAAGAAATGAACGGATTGAAAACTCAAGAAATGCGACACAACCGGACAATAAAAGACTGGAACTCAAGCCAGATATCAAAATATAAAGCTACGAGAAGCGCGGGCGAGGACAAGTATACAGTAAAACCTAATAAATGAAGCATTCCCAACGACCCGGCGAAATAATATAACACACACAAACACGACGTTGTCGGAAAACGGAATACATCTACCAATTTAACAACGCGAAAAAATTCAGTGCAGCAACACAAGGCTTCTGTTGCATGAATGGAAAAATTCAGTTACCTCGATTGGAAGCACGTCCGCAGGAATTTTTACGTTACATGACCGGGCGAATCAAAACGATTTCTTCAAAATATAAAAACGTACAATGTCTCCTTTCAAATAACTTTTTTTGGAGTCACTTCGATCAGCGCTAACAGAGATGAAGTCGATTAAATTTCTTCCATCCAAGGATAAATCTATGGTGTCATAGAATCATTACTAAAACTACACAGCGAAGACCATAAATCTTTGCAAGTATATTTCATCGGAAATGAAGAAACTGTAATCGATCAAAGAACAACCAGCAGCGGATTGAGATGAGAAGTAGCCCTAGATGCATAGAGGATTTTACACAAATACAATCAACTGTTTCACATATCCGAACCAGCACTGCACATAATGATTTCTGATGACTATAAAGATACCCAAGCCGTGAGATAATTGTACGACGTAGCAGACAAGAACTAGAACGCTCTGCAGAAACACACCGTTCATATGATGTCCTCAAATATCCATTAATATTTCTGCACGGACAGGACGAATATCATTTGAATGTGGAACAAATCCTACCTGAAACAGGTGTAGAGACAAGTCTCTTCGAAGAAGTTCTGTGCTTACCGCTAAATGATCAGAAAATGGAACATACCATCACATTCTCAGCACTGGCCTTTTATTTCAACAACTCCTGGCAGATATGTACGCAAAAATAAAAGCGGAACGGATGCTTTACATGAGACTGAATAATAAGAAACTACGCACAAAATATACATCCACGTTCGAGAATCAATCGCAAATGATGGAAACATAGGCGCTATTGGAAAAATAGTTGGTTGGTCGGGGTGAGGGGACCAAACAGCGAGTTCATCGGTTCCATCGGATTAGGGAAGGATGTGGAGGGAAGTCGGCCCTACCTTTGAAAGGAACCATCCCGGAATTTGATTGAAGCGATTTAGGGAAATCGCTGAAAATCTAAATCAAAAGCGCCGAACGCGGGTTTCGACCGTCATCCTTCCGATTGCGATCTCAGTGTGCTAACCACTGTACCACCTCGCTCGGTTGGAAAAATGGTAATCTTACCCTCATCGTACGTAGGAAGTCCGAGACACATGAACGAATACACTCAAGATGCCATGGCCTACATAAGAAAACGTTATTAAAGGATATGTCATCATAAGGATTAAGAACAAATGCAGAGACAGCGTGGTAAGGCAGTGCAAGCATAGCCGTCATTAAATACCTGGGCAACGTCAGGTTTTTCTCATAGTAATTATATAACACGCGAATCTCACATAAAATGATATGCAGTGAGTAGTCTGTCACTTACGTGTAAAGCTCTGTGTCGGACAGACCGTCAGAGACAGAACACCTCGTGCTCCTGCTACTAACAAGGCGAACACACCGTTCGTTTGTTATCTATTTACGAGCTTCCAACAGGAGTGACTTACTTTCAGATACCTGTGTAGTTAATAGATAATTTTTGTAATTTCTTGCGCGTTTGAGAGCTTACTAGGCACAAGTTTTTATATTAATAACAGTATAGTGTACAGTACCACCATAGATATCGAGCCTCCAATCGTATAGTCTCTTGTTTGTTTTGGTTAGTGCAGCTTAGTGTCGTTTGGACCGTTAGTGAGAGAGCGCTTCGAATTGCTGCTGCTTATAGGCCAAGTACACCGCTCGTTTGTTACATATTTCAGGAGCGACTGCAGTAATGGATAGGAACTGTGATGGCTGTGTACAGATGTGAGCTGAGTTTGTGTCCCTTCACCCACAGCACAAGGCTGCATTGGCTTCCGTTACACAACTCGAGGCTGCTGCCAAGGGGTATCACTGTGGGTGGGTGGGGGGGGGGGGGGGGATCGGATGCCGGGATGTGAGGGACGTCGAGCACGCCCCACGTGTCCCACAATCGGTCCACTGCTGTGGCCACCCCAGATACTGCCTGCACTAAGGTTGACCCCCTCACCTGTCTTCGAGTGGGAGATCACATTCCAAAGTCTGGGAGGCACAGAAAAACTTTCTGAGGGGCTGATTGCAGGGCCTCCCCAGTTCGTTTAACGAACAGGTTTCAGGCGTTATCTGTGGCTGACGTTGTCTCTTATCCGGATGCAGTCGTCCATCCTATTTCAGAGGAAGCTTCTCGGCCCGCAAAGTCTGGACATTCACATGGGGTCGACTTGCTGGTAGTTGGGAGCTCCATCGTTAGGCGCGTAATGGGGCCCCTTAGGAACATGGCAGCTAAGGAGGGCAAGGAAACCAGTGTGAACTCCGCGTGCGAGCCGGGAGGAGTCATTCCGGATGTGGACAGGGTGCTTTCGGACACCATAAAGAGTACAGGGGTGCTGCCAACTGCCTTTCGTGGCTCATGTCGGTACCAATGACGTGTGTAACTTTGGATCGGAGGAGATTCTCTTTGGTTTCTGGCGGCTAGTGGAAGTGGCAAATACTACCAGTCTTGTTTGTGAGATTAAGGCGGAGCTCACAATCTGCAGCATCGTCGACAGAACCGACTCTGATCTTCTGGTGCAGAACCGAGTGGAGGGTCTCAATCACAGGCTCAGGCGGTTCTGTGACCGTGAAAACTGCATATTCCTTGACTTGCGCCATCGGGTGGTGGGTTTTCTGGTTCCTCTTAATAGGTCAGGAGTCCATTACACACTGGAAGCGGCTACACAGGTACCGGGGGCTGTGTGGAAAGGACTGGTCGGTTTTTAGTTTAGAAGGTCTCAGGGAACCACAAAGAGGGCGTCTGTCTAAAGGGGGACAGGTAAAACACAGCGAGTTAGCTGTAGAAACTGTAGGTGTTGTGGTTGTAAATTGTCGTAGATGTGTTGGGAAAGAACTAAAGATCCAAGCCCCAATAGAAAGCACTGGAGCTCAAATTGTTATAGGTACAGAAAGCTGGCTAAAGCCGGAAAAAAGTTCATTCGAAATTTTTTCATACGATCTAATAGTGTTCAGAGAGGACAGATTAGATACAGTTGGTGGTGGAGTAGTTAGTGCTGTCAGAAGTAGTTTACCTTGTAGTGGAAATGAAGTAAATACCTGGTAGTTCTAGCGAAATAGTATGGGTAAAGCTTATAACTGACAATCGGACTAAATTAATAACTGGAACGTTTTACCGATCCCCCGACTCAGTAGATATAGTTGCTGAACCGTTTAAAGAAAACTTGAATCTCATTTCAAATGGGTACCCCACTCCAACAGCTATAGTCGGTGGTGACTTCAATCTACCATCGATATGCTTGAAAAATAATACGTATAAAGCCGGTGGCAGGCATAAAACGTCATCCGAAATTGTACTGAATGCTTTCTCAGAAAATTATTTTGAACAACTAGTTCATGAGCCCACTCGAAGCGTAAATGTTTCTGAAAGCACACTTGACCTCTTAGCAACAAATAATATTGAACAAATAGTGAGTATCGTGACGAATACAGGGGTTATCGACCACAAGGCTGTTGCTGCTAGGCTGAATGCCGTAACACCTACAACCATCAAAAAGAAGCGCTATGTATATCCATTTAAAGAAGCTGATAAAAATGCCCTTAACGCGGTTTTAAGAGACAATCTTCACCCATTCCGATCTTATAATGTACATTCAGAAAAGTTGTCGATTGATTTCAGAAAGATAGTATCGACAGCAATTGAAAGATATATACCACATAAATTAATAAGTGATGGTACTGATACCCATATAACTAATAGGCATGTGGTTAGCAAAGGAAAGATTTTTTTCCAGAACACACAATGTATTTATGAAATTTTACCTTAATCAAGTGATAACCAGTTAAAAAATTATATAATTATCAGCAATAAATCTCAATGACAAATATACATTAAGAACGTCTGCTCGCACAAATAGTACAAACCTCCAACACTGCTAATTATTAACCTCTAACCTACATCACTGCTGACTACTCGCTCCCAACTTCCATCATTGCTGGCTGTTCACCTCCGACTTCCACCACCGCTGACGATTCACCTGCAATTGCTAGTCCGGCCAGCCACATAGTATCTTACAGAGTGCGCACAGCGCTGTCAGAGTTAATAATGCAGGGCGCTACATAGCGCTGCCAACATGCAAACACAAAAGAGCCTACTTGGAATAGGGCCTTCACTGTCTGCGAATATAGTGGCGGGGACAATGGAAACGAACTCAATGGTTGAAGTAGGCGCGATAGTAAGGTGCGTGCTGGAATTTGATTACAGATTCACCCTGCAGCACCTGCGCTGTCTGGACCAAATGCAACTTCGCGTTCAGTATTAGTGAACGGGGCCAACAATTTAACAGAGGCCGAACAAACGTATGTGATTGCAATCGGGATGGAATGCCACCGATATCGACGCCAGACGACGATGACCAGGCAAAGAGAGGAACTAATACGCTTCAGGAAAAGATTTTCAGACGATGAGGACGTTCACATAGCTGTTCTCGAATAGCTCTGTGACCACGGATCGGATTTCTATTGTCGAGCAACCGAAAGATAGGTAGAACATTCCGACCATTGTTTATAGAGCCTTGGTGACTATATCGACAATTAGTGTCAATGTAACTGTGTCACTCTGAAGTTCAGTGCAGAATTCAATAAAAGTTACACCACTGGCCATTAAAATTGCTACACCACGAAGATGATATGCTACAGACGCGAAATTTAACTGACAGGAAGAAGATGCTATAATATGCAAATGATTAGTTTTTCACAGCATTCACACAAGGTTGGCGCCGTTGGTGACTCCTACAACGTGGTGACATGAGGAAAGTTTCCAATCGATTTCTCATACACAAACAGCAGTTGACCGGCGTTGCCTGGTGAAATGTTGTTGTGATGCCTCGTGTAAGGAGGAGAAATGCGTACCATCACATTTCCGAC
Organism: Schistocerca piceifrons; assembly: GCF_021461385.2. Lineage (NCBI taxonomy): Eukaryota > Metazoa > Arthropoda > Insecta > Orthoptera > Acrididae > Schistocerca > Schistocerca piceifrons. Next base: position 140,900,519 of record NC_060144.1, read on the forward strand.
TTTGATAAAGGTCGGATTGTAGCCTATCGCGATTGCGGCTTATCGTATCGCGACATTGCTGCTCGCGTTGGTCAAGATCCAATGACTGTTAGCAGAATATGGAATCGGTGGGTTCAGGAGGGTAATACGGAACGCCGTGCTGGATCCCAACGGCCTCGTATCACTAGCAGTCGAGATGATAGGTATCTTATTTGCAAGGCTGTAACGGATCGTGCAGCCACGTCTCGATCCCTGAGTCAACAGATGGGGACGTTTGCAAGACAATAACCATCTGCACGAATAGTTCGACGACGTTTGTAGCAGGATGGCCTATCAGCTCGGAGACCATGGCTGCGGTTACCCTTGACGCTGCATCATAGACAGGAGCGCCTGCGATGGTGTGCTCAACGACGAACCTGGGTGCACGAATGGCAAAACGTCATTTTTTCGGATGAATCCAGGTTCTGTTTACAGCATCGTGATGGTCGCATCCGTGATTGGCGACATCGCGGTGAACGCACATTGGAAGCGTGTATTCGCCATCGCCATACTGGCGTATCACCCGGCGTGATGGTATGGGGTGCCACTCGTTGCACGTCTCGGTCACCTCTTGCTCGAATTGATGGCACTCTGAACAGTGGACGTTACATTTCAGATGTGTTACGATCGTGGCTCTACCCTTCATTCGATCCCTGCGAAACCCTACATTTCAGCAGGATAATGCACGCCCGCATGTTGCAGGTCCTGTACGGGCCTTTCTGGACACAGAAAATATTCGACTGCTGCCCTGGCCAGCACATTCTCCAGATCTCTGAGCAATTGAAAACGTCTGGTCAATGGTGGCTTAGCAAGCTGGCTCGTCACAATACGGCAGTCACTACTCTTGATGGACTGTGGTATCGTGTTGAAGCTGCATGGGCAGCTGTGCCTGTACATGCCATACAATCTCTGTTTGACTCAATGCCCAGGAGCATCAAGGCCGTTACTACGGCCAGAGGTGGTTGTTCTGGGTACTGATTTCTCAGGATCTATGCACCCAAATTGCGTGAAAATGTAATCGCATGTCAGTTCTAGTATAATATATTTGTCCAATGAATACCCGTTTATCATCTGCATTTCTTCTTGATGTAGCAATTTTAATGGCCAGTAGTGTACTTCGTCCGCTAAAATAGTGTTTAACTTAGCTTTTGAAGTCTCCTCGTACGGCGGAACGAGCCTCCTGTGCCATGGTGACTGCGCTTGTTGGAAGTAAAAAATGTAGAGTGTGTACAACCCCCGAAACAAAGTGTCGGAAGTGGAGGCTGCGCGCAGCGCGGCACTGCTGGTGGACAAACACAGAGCTCGGTTCCGAATAACGCTGTGGGATGTGCAAACATGGCTCGAGCTGCGGTCGGTTGTACACCGGCACTGCGGACACGGCACACGGGTAACCCTCCTGATGGAGGGTTTGTACTGCCGAAACGCTGCCTGTGCTAATGCTACCCAAGCATCGAAGCTCCAGAGCCAACACATGGTCAACAGTGTCTCGGTGCCGCCATAACCAGCTTTAGCTTCCACGCAACAATGTAACGCCTAACACCAGAGTACATAGCTGTATTTCCCAAAATGAGAGGATATTCCACGAAAATGTTCCATAACTTGGGAATGTTGCAATTAAACATTTTCAAACGGTGTGCGATCACAATACTATACAACATTCTTTTACTCTCCAGATAATACGAATAACACCGTGATGTAATGAAACATTTTAATGTCAAATATTGACGTTGACAAAGACCACACTGTTTTATTACAGTCACTAAAACCGTTAACTATTTGTCCATTTTGCCTCAGATATACACTGCTTAGTTGTTGGTATCACTGCTAATACACTGCTCAGTTGTTGGTACAACTGTTAATAATTCCATATGCCTGTGTTCGATCATACTGATCAAACGTACGAATAGGTGACCTTGGTTATGAGAGTTTGTACACGACACGAAAAGGAGCTGTCGATATTAAACAGTCTGCAACGGGTTTGTGACAGAGTATCATGGCTGCTGGTAACATTCACGTGTCGTGACTCAGCTATAAGACTGAAAGATATTTATGAACTGGATTGTGACGGTGGGAGTACAATAATTAATAACTTCAAATAAACTGTCGATTGTGATGTTCGACTGATTGAACAAGGACAGTCTCTCGTGTACAATGAACAACGGTTGCATACTTGTACTCGAAACAGCGTGGAAACTGTAGTAATATGACGATTGACGATTGCGGGTGACTGTTAATGAACTATAAACTTTTGCAGGAAACACATGCGCAAATGCAATTTCGTTGTAAGTGTCAGCGGTGAGATAAGTAACACATGTTAACATGTTGCATGTCTACTTTGGCCTTTCACCATCAAGTGCTGAAACGACTGAACTATCCAAACACGACTCAGGACTCGTCCTCACAGCTTCACTACCGCTAATGCCTCATCTCCCACTGGTCGTTAGTCGTACTTGGATATTTCAGCCGGTAGTGCAGTTGCGCTTCAAAGGCGAAGGTCCGGAATCCGAGTCCCGGTCTGGCGCACTGTTTTGATCTGCCAGGAAGTTTCATATCAGCGCTCACTCAACTGCAGAGTCAAATATCAATTCTGGAAGAGGACAATGTTTCTCACTTTTCATGAAATTCCTCGCAGAAAAGATCTTGAGTTGTCGTCTACAGACGTAAGTTCGGAAAATTCCAGCGTCGTAGAACATTACTGTCACCAGAACTAAAATTCAGGCGCGAGACAAAACGCAGCCAAAGCAAAGTCTTTGGTGTGAGACTGTTAGGCAAAGGAGGTTCTTACATACGTAAATTGCGAGTAATCGCTCTCTATTAAAAAATAAGAAGACCTTACATTTTTATATATCAAAACTAATGTTAGTTAACATTGTTGATTTCGCAATTAAGAATAGTATATTTATCACCATATTTACATGGATATTAATAAACTTAGTGTCATTTATCATTGACTCGTACAGGACAATGATTTGTGATAGAATTCTAACCAGAAAACTATTTAATCTTGTTATGTAAAACTGGTAAACCGTGTGTTTGTGAATATATAAACGTAATTACATGAGTAACATAAATTGAAAAACGCTTCATTAATGTCGGATTGTATCAAAATATCGTTGCTGTCTGTCATTATGTGATGCCCGATAACCCAACATAGCTTGTGAGTGGTTCTTATTGAATGAGTACTCAAACAGTAGCCGCGATCAAGTTTCACAGGAGACTGAAACGTGTTTTGCTGTTTTTGTTTGCATTCTTATTAGAGTTGTTTATATTTACAAGTCAGTATTAACTTTTAAGCTAAGTTTGTCGAACCACGAAATCACTTATGATCACAGTAGCATCATGGTAAACTTAATGTGCTTAGGTCAGCAACCTTATACAGGTCAATTGCATTACTAAAAATGAGTGAACCAGCTCCGGCTCGTTAAATACTATTTGAGAATGCAGAACCTAAACAAGGCGACTTCGTGCAGAACGAAATATCTCATAAGACACAATTTTCACTTCTTTCCTTTCTTCCCTTTCTCTTCCCAAAATCTCTTCATCCTTTGACTATGCTCTTGTTGCCTTAGTTCCGTCCGTAATGCTCCCGTATTCCTCTTCTCATTTACCATAAATTTTGCGTTCCTAATTTTGTTCCTGAATGCCTTTCTGTCTTTTATCTTTTGTTTATTGATCCCCAGCTGCCTTATGTCTCCCTCTGTTTCATGATACCAATTTGTTTTAAAGCTTGAATGTTGCACTACATCAAAGATTCTCTTTTTAAGTCTGGTGTTGTACATTCTCAGTATGTGTCCGTAAAAATTCAGTCTGTGTTTTCTGACCATGTCTTTGAATCCGTCAGCGTGTTGGTATAATTCATTGGTTTGTCTTTTCATCCATATGCCATATTTGTCTATTTTACCAAATATTTTCCTGAGAATTTTGCGTTCTATTTTTTCTGTCTCTATAATGCCTGATGCTCCAATTGTGGTCGTTTCGGCCGCATATAGTTCTTCTGGTAATACAACTGTTTTGTAGGGTCTACTTTTAGCCTGTCGTGATACGCTTTTCCTATTACAATGTGGCCATGCCAGTTTCTATGCTTTCTGGAGTCTTTCTGTTCGTTCTACGTTGGATGCCTTGTTTGATCCTCCTATCTGTATGTATTCCCCTAAATATTTAAATTTTTCGACTCTTTCTACAGATCCATACATCGTTTGCATGATGTGTACGTTGTTGGTTTGTCGTTCTATGTATTGAGTCTTGTCATACGATATCTGTAGATCTGTTTTGGCAGCTATTTCATGTAGGTGTTCCAGTGCTTCCTTTGCCTCTTGTGTGTTATTACTAAGTACGGCTATGTCATCTGCAAATGCCAGACATTTTAAGATTGTTCTTGTTTCACGTGTTCTTCTTAGCTGTATTCCTTTACTTGTTTTACCCATTGTTTGACAATTTTGTCGAAGACTATGTTAAACAGGGTTGGTGAAAGCTCATCTCCTTGTCGGACACCTGTGTATATCTGGACGGGTTCGGAAATTTCTCCTATGAACTTAATCTTGGAGGTGGTGTCTGTGAGCGTTTGTTGTATAACTGCCCTGGTGTTTCTGTCGATGCCATATTCTTCCAGTATGTCAAAGAGCGTTTGTCGGTCTATCGAGTCGTACAATTTTTGAAAGTCAACAAAGGTAACTACAGTGTTTCTTGTCTGTCTGACTCTCAAAAGTGTTCTTAAGTTCCAGATCTGTTCTATGCCTGATCTCTCTCTTCTGAAGCCTGCCTGGTATTTCCCTATTTGCTGACCTGCTTGTGGTTCTAGACTGTTTAATAACACCTTTGAAAGATTTTTGTATGTGACTGGTACCAGAGAAATACCTCTGTAATTATTTTTATCTGACTTATTACCCTTTCTATGTAGGGGCTGGATCAAATTTCATTTCCATTCCTCTGGCAACTTCGCTGTGACCCAAATTTCTGAGCCGGCCGCGGTGGTCTCGCGGTTCTAGGCGCTCAGTCCGGAAAGGAAATCAGAATAGAAAAACGCGCATATGACAACAATAGGCTGAAAGAAATTGACGAAGATTTCAAGAGAAATAACACTAGAAATTTTTCCAGAACATTCAAAGAAAATATGAAGGATTATAAAATCTCCTAGCCTCCGCTTCCGAAGAACAGATGGATCCCTCGAAACGAACATGAAAGAAAATTGCAAAATCCTCAAACAGTACTTTGATGAACTTTTGAATTGCAAGAAACCCACAGAAAAATTAACCTTCCAAAAGCCACAGCCAACCCAGATTCTAATCCACCCACAATAGAAGAGATAGAGAGAATCATCAAACAAATGAAAAATAACACAGCAGCAGGAGAAGATGGTATTATTGCCGAGATCTGGAAGCTCCAAGAGGAAAACATCACCAAGCAAATTTGTAAGATTATCTCAGATATTTGGGTTCAAAAATGGTTCAAATGGCTCTGAGCACTATGGGACTTAATATCTGTGGTCATCAGTCCCCTAGAACTTAGAACTACTTAAACCTGACTAACCTAAGGACATCACACACATCCATGCCCGAGGCAGGATTCGAACCTGCGACCGTAGCGATCGCGCGGTTCCAGACTGAAGGGCCTAGAACCACTCGGCCACAGCGGCTGGCTCTGATTTCATTTGTTTATTGTTTCAGAATCTCGTGAAATTCCTTCCATTTTTCTGATGTTCCATTACTGCTGAATTTCTTCCCTGCCTGTGTTCTTCTTTCAATGGCTAGACCACATTCGCGTTCCATCATCTATGTTTTCGCTTCCTAGGAGGTTGCCCCCATCGCATTGCCTTCTGAATTGTTTTCACAAAGTCTGTCCTATTGTCTGCTGAATACCTATTACTCTCTTCAACAATTTCGTCCCTGTTTATTTTCAAGTATTCCGGGTCAGGTTTGACTAATTTGTTTCGTGCTGTTTTTTTCCTATCTAGGGATTGTCCTAATCTTAACTTGTAGTAATTAATGATCAGAATCGAAAAATCCCTTACGTGTTCTGACATTTAGAATTTCCCGCGTACATTTGGTGGAAATGCCCACACGATCAATCTGGAATTCTCCCCACACGGTCTTGGGTGCTTTCCATGTTGTAAAGTTTTCGTCTTGGCCTTTGAAATTGCGTCGACATAACTTTGAGGTTGAGATTTTGACAATATTTTATGAGGTGTTCTCCTATTATGTTTGTACGAATGTGTGCTGAGTGCGGACCTGAGGTTTGTATTGTACTTTCTTTCTTTACCTGATTGCACATTAAAATCTCCCATTAAAATTTTCACATATCTTTCTGGTATGTTGTTCGTTACTTCTTCCATGTCTTCCTGGAAGTTTTCAACTTCTTGCTAGTTTTTCTATTGTGGTCATTTGTTGGTGCATGACCATTGATAATTGTGTGTGCTTTATTACCTGATTTGAAGGAGAGTGTGGAAATTCGTTCTGATATGGAACTGAAGTCTGTGATGTTATCCATGACTGATTTATGTACAGCATATCCTGTACCAAATAATGATGGTATGCCTCTTCTGACAGCAGGTTTCCCTTTGTAGATCCTGTAATTTTCTGTATTGAAATGGATTTCATCTCTGAAGCGCGTCTCTAGAATGGCGAGAATTTTGATATGAAATTTTTCTAGTATGTCTGGGAGTTGTTTTTGTTTTCCAAGTTCGGAGAGTGTGTCTCAGTTGAGAGTGCCAATGTAGTGTTTGCGAAGAGATTTTGAAAAGCTCCGATTTTTTTCCTTATGATGTTCCTGGTCCCCCAGAATCCGATGACCAGGAAAATCCAGTGCGTTGACTGGGGCCTGGTGTAGTGGATTCATTTCCTTTTGTTCCATCATAATCACTTCAAGTTGAGTTTAGTTGCGGTGATCTTGAAAAAGATCACAATGATTGCAGACTTGTTTGTTGAGATCAAGCCATATTTCACAGCCGCACCAATTAGGTGATTTTGACAATATTTTATGAGGTGTTCTCCATTTATGTTTGTACGAATGTGTGCTGAGTGCGGACCTGTGGTTTGTATTGTACTTTCTTTCTTTACCTAGTGGATTTCTTGATGTTGTGGTGTGTTTGGTTCGCGAGAGCTATTTTACTTCGCTCTAGTCCGCCGGAAATTCGGTGAGGACCCCCATATCCGCCACCTGGGACGCACCACGTCGTAGTACCACCTTTCCTCCTACTACGACAACACCTGCTACGACAAAGTAGTAGGTTCCTATGTATATATCTTATACAGTGCATTATGTAAGTCGTCTTAAAAGTGTATGTCCAAAATATTCCACCTAGCACCGCAGACAATATTGCCATGAAACCATATGTATACAGTGGAGATGCTAAGCCAGTTCTATAGCTTTAGCTATTTTATATATTTACTATAAACATCTAAACTACTATTTAAATGCAAGTACACTGACAGAGAGTTAGATAAGGAAAGAACAGACGCAACTTAAGGCCTTGCGCCCCGTTGTTCAATGGGTTCAAATGGCTCTGAGGTCACCCTAGAACTTAGAACGACTTAAACCTAACTAACCTTAGGACATCACACACATCCATGCCCGAGGCAGGATTCGAACCTGTGACCGTAGCGGTCGCGCGGTTCCAGTCTGTAGCGCCTAGAACCACTCGGCCACCCCGGCCGGCCCCCTTTGTTCCGTAAGCAACATATTCGCCAGCTCCGTGTTTCCATGCCCGTTCACGGTGACTAAGACGCTGTATAGCACATGACAACAAGAGCAGTGGATCACAACAAACGCAGCTGTAGTTTACCAGGAGAAAACCGCACTCCTAGACACGCTCAAACACGTTCGCTTACCAGACGAACTTAGTGCGGTCGTCCCTGACTAGTTGTCGTTTTATGGCTGTAGTTTCACAACGGTGTATTTTCGACCTGAGGATATCCAAAAACAATACTATATTTTACGTTATCTACTCTGCTCTGACCTTGTTATTATGTTGTTTCCCCCGCCCATATTTATACACGAGAAGTCACATACTTCGAATATTAATACACAAGATAGTTGTAAAACTACACGATGTATTAATTTTTACCTCAAATGCAGAATAGGCATCTATTGTTGTTCTAAGGGATGATCTCTTAAGAAATTCCAGCGATGAAACCAGTGTAAAATTCAGTGAGCACAACCATAAATACCATTAACGTCAACAAAAGCCTCGGTCAGTTGTCTGTGTAGCTGAAATTAGTACCTTGGACGCTGTCTAAAGGGTATTAAAAGACAACAATGTGACTGTTAAACTTTTGTAGCTTTATGGTTGAGTTGTGGTGTCCAGTAATCGAACTTTATGGCCGTTTAACAGACAGTTTAACCATCCGACTGACGATACATAGCGATAGAAATTTCGAAAAAATGTCGTAGACTCTGAGGTCATGGTAGCATGTAATATAGTCCTTATTCTGAAGGTCCAGTTTTCCCATTAAAGTCTGCCATTTTGCGTCCCCACCTCCTATCGCATACAGTACATAGCAAATAATTTTATTAATTTCAAAGGGTGCCATCAGCACCAGCAATATCAATATTTAGAACACTTCTGTTTTACTCTGAAGTCTTCATCCACAGCTTTTTTCTTTGCTTTGAAACTTTTTCTTTATGCAATGAAATTTGGAAATTTGTGATAAGTTACTATGAGAGCAAACTGCTGAGGTCGTCGTCCCTAAGTCTACACACTACTTAATCTAACTTTAACTTACGCTAAAGAAAACACACACCCATGCCCGACGGAGGACTCGAACCTCCGACTAGAGTGGGGGGAGTGGGGTGGATGTCGCGAGAACCGTGGCAAGCCCCCCCCTCCCCACCCTCCTAGACCGCGCGGCTATCCAGAGTACCTTTATGCGGTGACACTGTGACTCTCCTGCCAAGAAAGACTGCTTGCTATATTTTTCAGCTTCTATTTTCTTGTGTTTTCTGCGGCTTCTAACTAGCGAGCAATTTTGCTAAGGTAATCTGTGCCCGGTAGTCGATATCTGTGGTGTTGTCAGTTCTTGCTCAGTTGTGGTGGTTTGCTCTTTGGTGATCAATAAGTCTCGGTCAATAGAAAATCAACGCAGCGAATGCGGGAGCTGCATTGTCTATGTCTGAATGGGCAACCAAAGATTCTGTTCTACTCTGTTTTCAGCTGTGTTCGAAGTAAGGTGGAAGTATTGTTGCTCTAAAGCATATCCACCTAGAAATGGCTGGTTGTTGGAACTTGTGTTTGTATGTGAAATCTTATAATGAGAATTGTGATCTGCATTCTCTGGTCACCGAACGATGGGTAATAATATAATGATACTCTGCAGTGCGCAGCATTGCTTGGTTTATCAATGCAAGGCTCTTTACTGAGCGATTATGAGGGTTGTTTTAAAACTTTTCTAATAATGTAGACCAGAATTCGTTTTCTTTAGGGTATGCATTTTACTTGCAGGTAAGTTACATAAATCCGTCTTCCTACTCAAATGATTCATTGTTATTTTACTTCGTTCTTTGTACTTTGTGAGTGAAGTCTTTGTCTTGCTCTGGTATGGACGCCACACGGTTCATTTACAGGTGTTTGTGTGCTCGCTATGTTCTTCATGTACAACAGACATATCTCTGGGTTGTAATGATCAACAATGATACGAAAACTTAGGCATATTTGTACACGCAACATCTTATCATTAAACTGACAGCATAGTGTTTCTTTTCATGAAGCCATGTGGTCATGGATCGATAGACTATTCAGTAATGGGGATTCTATTAGCATCATTTGCCTTCGCAATTGCATTTAGTCTGTGAGAACTGGTCTCCGAGGGGTGAAATTTTTGTTCAGGCTAAAATTGTTCACAGATTTTTCCAGGTTTCAGAACGTGAGTTTTCATCGACATTGTTGAAGCAATAAACGAATATTGAAATTACAATTACGGGGCAAACATGCTCAATGTAGATGTTGAAGACACAAGGTGGAGCACATTAGGTACTGAGTCAGTTAAATAACAGTTCTGTTGGTAAGGAACTCCATCCTTTAAGTATATTAAAACATCTTCCATGCCAAAATCAACTGTTGTACAGTGTAAGTGGCATTCCTGTTAGCTTGTTCTTAAAATGGAATCAGATCGCACTACTTTAATACTTTTATGAATAAATACCCACAAATAAAATAGGGTATTTGAATCAAGAAAATATATTGTAATCCCGTTCTAACAAAACACAGGTTACTTAAACGGTCATCCTCTCATAACATTAATTATGAATCTTCAGTCGTAAAATCACCCTTTGGTCTAAGGAGCCGAAGATGAAATGAGATTAGCCGGCCGGTGTGGCCGAACGGTTCTAGGCCCGTCAGTCTGGAACCGTGTGACCGCTACAGTCACAGGTTCGAATCCTGCCTCGGGCATGGACGTGTGTGATGTCCTTAGGTTAGTTAGGTTTAAGTAGTTCTAAGTTCTAGGGGACTTATGACTCCAGATGTTGAGTCCCATAGTGCTCAGAGCCATTTGAACCATTTTGAATGAAATGAGATTATGAATGCTAGTATTCAAGGGAAGAACTCAGAGAAAACAATGTTGACTGGGAAATCCATCACCATGGGGCGGTAAACGTCAGACAGTATGGAGCCGAAACTAGCTTGCTTTAAGCAACGAACTGTTAGCGGTTGCAGTTTTCTGTGAAGCAAACTCTGCAATGGGCACATATCCCTACATATATTAATTGGAAACTTAAAGTTTACTATCAGATTCATTGTGATGTAGTTATTTCATTAATTCTACATTATTACCTTCTGTTACGGTGTTTTTGTTAAGTAATAATCCGGAGCGCTGTAGTGGTTGCAAGTTGTATTGTTGGAATTTCGAAAACAGGCAAGTTCTCGCTTCCTTGTTAGTTGCCTTATCCACCCTCTGAGCTCACAGCGCATGTCAGTTCAACTGATATGGATACAAGTGAGAGCACAGAATTAACTGTTACAGTTACCGTGATAGCACTTGGGGTAATCTGTTTTAAACTTTTAAGTTACCTGTGAAAGTATATGTTTATTAAGTGATACCTGACAATATATTGTGAAATTTATCAGTTACCACCTCGATCGTTATCAGTGGTCTTTGCATCTTATTGTGACCGGTGCGCAACACGTCGACGAGGAGAGCACAGCAGAGCAATTGTGTTAAACGTGTTTATCTCCTGCGACTGTGATAAACCAATGGCAGGAAAGTGGGAGTTCACAGATTTACGCTGGTCACGGATGTTACAAACTACATCGTCTTTGGGTCAAACCCTCGCATCAACAAACAACAAAATTGTGAGTTTGTGAGAAAAATTCGCAGTACCTCGAAAATGCGTCAAGATATGCGTTGGATTCAATTTTGTCGAATTTATAGACAGTGCACTAGTGAAGATTGTTACCTGTAACTTGTAATGGCGTAACTGAAATTAAGAAATGGCTGCTGCTGCAAATATTGTCAATAAAGTGCGATCTGTAGAAAGCATATTAATAAGAGATGCGGTAGGATATAATTTTCTAAAACCTGAAGCTATTCAAATTGAAGGAGATGAAGACTTTGATTGAAATGTAACGAAGTCAGTTCACAGGGCATGAATGTTAGAGAATCGGAAAAGAATAAGTTACCTTACGGATTATCGTTAAATCTTGTACGATGAATGCTGGACGTTTGTTCTAATGTAGGAGGATGAAGTAGAATATGAAATTCGATATTAAATAAATGGATTATAAGAAACACAAGGTAAACATTAAAAAATCAGACGAACTGCAGGGACAGATTCACGAGTGGAAATCGAGGAAAAAAAAGGCCTACGAACATCTGTCCAGAAATGCCTCGTTGCCACGGCAGATTGTCCTGACGAATGAAAATTCCTCTGACAATGTGCCCTGTGTTCCTCGTGTGTTGCAGGCTGTCTGTTTGACTCAGCGTACTGCAAGCATCAGAATGGTCTGGTACGCATGTCGGGAACAAGCCGAGATTGTGTTTACTTATGACCAAGGAGATGGATACGGTGGAGAGGCAGCATGGCTGTACCAGAACAATTATCCTCACAGACACCAACCACATCACACAACATCTGAAGCTCTTTTTCGGCGTTTGTGTGATCATGGGTCCTTTCAGATGGACGATCGTGCAGGGAGGCGGCGGACTGTGTGTACACTAGATTTGAAGGACTGGGCTCTAGAGGGTATTGAGACCCTAGTAGGTCCTACAAGTTCCAGGAAAAGGGCCCAACAACAAGTTCACCCGTCTGCAAGAAACCATGATTACACAAACGCCTCTAAAGGGCCTGAAATATTGTGTGATATTATTGGTGTCTGAGGGTTTGTTCTGGTATAGCTATGCTGCCTCTCGATCATTTCCATATGCTTGGCAATACGCAAACACCATCTCGGCTTGTCACTGACATCTATACCGACAATTCTGCTGCTTACAGGGCGCTGAGTCAATCACACAGCCTGCAACACGCAAGAAAGACACTGTACATGGTCAGAGGAACGTTAATTCGTCAGCTCCATCTACCGAGGCAACGATGCACCTCTGGACTCGTTTTCATAGAACCTCAGTTCCTGCATTTCCAGTTAGGAATCCGTCCCTGCAGTTTGTCGACTTTAATTTCACGCTGTACAAACTGAAATCAGAAATTAGTGAAGAACGGCAAAACATGAAAGCTGAATGGATAGCTGTACTAATTTTACTTGGTACACTGTTTTGCACAAAGTTTCATGTTCTGAGTTCACCATGAGTAGTTCCTTTACGTATATCATTTTAAGGTAATGTTTCTTTCTTCACATCTTACTTTTAGTATCTTTACTTTCAATTCTGTTTATCTCTCATCAAACCATATATATATTTGTTTTCTGGATATATGAACCTGTTTAATTCGACAGTTAATGTTTATTCTTATTCACTGCCGAGTTGTTACTCAGCTTACTCTGTGGTATTTCATTCAATTGTACAGTACTGTATTTATTACATAATGGTACCCAGTGCTGTGGCGATTGCGTGTAGCACTGTTAGGATGGCACAGCTCCTCTAGCAGAATCATTGAAATAGTGTGTGGTATATTTGTCGTAAGGATTTGAGTAATCTGTTAAACTACTTCTTCGTTAAGTGCTACATGACTAAATTTATTGGTTGGCTGGTTAACCTTTATCAGTGAACGTTGTACTCTACTGTAAATGGATTAAATGTGTTTATCCAGCGTGACAACGAGGAAAAAAACGGGGAGAAAGAAAGAAGTTAGAAGTGTCAGCACTTGGAGGGACGCAGGAGCTGTAGATGGATCTCGCCCAACTCAGAGACGACGGACGGGAGCAAACAACGAGCAAGGGAGAACCTCCAGACTGGAGCAGCCCACTCGTAACACTGTCGGCAAACAGTACTACGAAAAGGTCGCCCAATAATATGATGCCAACAGAGATGAAGAGAAACAGTAGGAGTAAACGTGGATCACTGTTATCTAGTTCAAAATGTGAGAGGATTATCGGCCCACGTCTGTGTAGCCAAAATTGGAATAGCCCCATTATTAAAGAGCTCTTTCGGAAGGCGTGTTTTCATAAATATTCTTAAAATCACCTAGTTACAGTCACTTCATGTTTCTTTTTCTCAGCCTTTAAATAATACAAATAAATTCCGAAATATACATTTATAGGAATGAAAACGATGTCGTCACTCTTACTGAGACGAGGATGTGTGCGATATTGAGGCCTGTAAGCATAATGGGCTGTGTGTTTTTGGTAATACCGAGTGGTTATATTTAAACTTTCTCTATTTAACACGTCATATAGGCTAATTACCATACGAGTACTAAACTTGGTAGCATTAATGTCAAGTGTATGGGATGCATGATCTCCAACCGTCATACAACCACCATCTAGTTCCTACTATGGCCCCCAGGTGACGTGATGAACCATCGTGATTCGTCGTTTCATACACCTGACCAGTCACACAGCACTTATTGACGTGTCAACATGAGCTTTGATGAAACAGCATGGCATCACTGGTGTAGTTCTGTTATCAAAACAACATCAATGCTGCAGCTGTACTTCGACAATATCGCCGACTGAAAGGATTTCGGAACGGTCCTCTTTCTCCATCTGCTGTGCGGAGCATGATGAAGAAGTCTGAATGAACTGGAGAACTAGGCGTCGCTCCGGGAAGAGGTCCATGACTGGTTGCACCACAGGTGGCTGATGAAATATCTGTTGCTATAGCAGACAACGCCGCGCGCAATTCCCGATCTTCACACAGTGCGCGTGCTGTGTCACGACAGTTGAACATCTCGTGGTCCACCGTACTGAAGGTGCTTGGAACTATTTTCAAATGGTATCCGTACAAGATCCATATCGTGCAGCAGATTACACCTCAAGACGCACAACGACGTATTGACTTCGATCTCCACTTTCCCGCAAGGTCAGAAGTTAAGGAGGGCTGGCCCTGGATCATTCAACAGACAGACAAGCTCAGTTTTCTTTGACGGGTGAGGTGAACCCACAGAATTGTCACGTGTGGGGATCTTCACCTCCAGACACTGCGCTCGAAATTCCTCTGTATAGTGAATGTGCCACAGTATGGTGTGGCTTCACGGCTGCGTTCATCATTGGTCCATTCTTTTTTGAACAGGTGGGCGCTAAAGGCCCAAAGACGTGCAGTCTGACTGGCCAGCGTTACCGCGATATCTTCGCCAGCAAGTCATACCCGCCACATTGAACCCAACAGTTTCCATTCAATATGAGGCCCCACCGCACATCGCTCGTGAAGTTCACCTGCTTCTTCGAAACACATTTGGAAACGATCGAATTATCATTTCCAAATGCTTGCCCAGCACAATCACTGGATCTCGCTCCCTGTGATTTCTGGTTGTGGGGCAACCTGGACAGGGTTTACCAGTAGAACATTCACACATGTTCTGATCTGAAGCGCTGCATATCAAAAGAAGCGGCCAGCGTACCTACGGACATGCTGTGCAGAACGTAGTCCTACGCTTTCAGACTCTTCTGGACACTGATGGGAGCCATATTGAGCCCCTTTTGTAATATTTATAGCACCGGAATGTAATGGTATGACGTAGCGTAGCAACACATTAAAAGTGATCCAACTGAATTACTTCTCCTTTATTTCTCTTCCCCCTGTCCTTGACATTAATGCTACCAGGTTTGGTCCTCGTACCGTAATTAGTTTCCGTGTGTTATGTGTTAAGTAGGTTCAAAATGGTTCAAATGGCTCTGAGCACTATGGGTTCAAATGGCTCTGAGCACTATGGGACTCAACTGCTGAGGTCATAAGTCCCCTAGAACTTAGAACTACTTAAACCTAACTAACCTAAGGACATCACACACATCCATGCCCGAGGCAGGATTCGAACCTGCGACCGTAGCGCTCGTTCGGTTCCAGACTGTAGCGCCTTTAACCGCTCGGCCACTCCGGCCGGCCTGTTAAGCAGGGAAAGCTTAAGTATAACCACTGGGCACTTCATGGGTTATTTACAAGGGACAGTGAAATGAAAACGAGACAGGTGGGAAAAAGTAAGTAAACTATTTCGTATTTCAAAACTAATAGCCATAACTGTTAATACTGTGAGGCAAAAATGTAAAATGTCTTCATGGAATAAAGTTTGCTGTTGCCTACGGAACCACTATTGTAACAATGCGTCAACCTCTTCGTACAAAGGAAACCGACTGCCACGAACATCTTTCTTCAGGGCTCCAAAAGCATGGCAGTTGGATGGGGAGAGATCGGGACTGAATGGAGTACGTTTAGGCACGAACGCATTTTGTCAAAGTTGTTTGAAATACACTACAAATCCCTCACAAGGGAACCCTTGCACGTCCTCCACACAGTCCCGATCTCTCCCCATGTGAATTTCATGTTTTTGGAGCCATGCAAAGAGACATTCATGGCCGTCGATTCGTTTCGGATGAAGAGATGCACGCCTCTGCACAACCATGGTTCCGTAGGCAACAGCAAACATTTTTCAAGAAGGCACTCAAAGTCTTGTCTCAGAGTAGGATAAATGTATTAACAGTTACAGCGATTATTTTGGAATAATCTATCTCGTTTCATTTCACAGCCCCTTGTACACGTAGATTACACTGAAATTCATACCAAAGCGCTTGTGGAACTAGTACTGCGAATGGTCACGGGAAGAAATGTATGGAGTAGGGGGGTTGGTAAGATTGCAATTATCCAAAGAAAGAGTGTTTGGGGCTTTCACTCAGAATGGAAGAAGCAGGGAAGGGTATAGTTGATAAGATGGGTAGATTTTAGAGATGATTTTATGATTTTACTGGTAATGGCGTACGAAATTACGCTCGGGAAAGACGTGAAATATGTGGAGATATAAGGAACGTGAAAGAGGCGCGCCAGCACACTAGGGTTTCCAATGATAGAGACTATTGTGTAGATCTTTCAGTACGTTGTGTGGAAGTGGTAGGATTGATGAACATTTTCAAGTTGTTAATTAAAGTGTAGGAGCTTTGTGTGACGATGCAAGATATGAGTGGTGGCCGATAAACGGATGCGAAATGCGAAGTGAAGTATGTAACATTCATATAATTGACGGAGTGGTAAAACGTGGAAGGGTATATTGGTATACGATTGTTTTTCAATTTTGTACTGATCCCCTGCAATGTGAGAATATCGTGGAAGTTAATCAAGTCACTGAAAATACGGAGCAACTTACTACAGAGCTTTTTCCATCCTCCACCAGAAACTTTGATCCATAAGACCTGGCAAAGGAGAGTGGAGATTGATGTCGAAAGTGTGTGAAACTATTGTAACAGTACTTATATTGATATAGTCACCGATATTCATCAGAAGCGACACTCCTATCTTCCGAAAGCACATTCTTCGGATGAAGCAGCGCTACACACGCTTAGCTTAAGACATTCGCCCAGTACCGCAAATCAGATATTATATGGATGTTACAGGCAATCATTATTACTACTACTATTGCTACAGGACTGAACTGGTCATTAATTGTGGATAACTATGTTCAAGTGTTTTGTAGACTAATAGGCTATCTGTGGTTGTCAATGTAAATTTTGCACCATCAACACTTCAATATCTTTTGCCATGTTCAACACACAGCGATACAGAGACACAACGCCAGTGCATTCCAAATACACACATAAAAAAATTTGCATCACCTCGGTTCCCAGAGTTCAGGGACCTGCACAGAACAGTGGAATAGAGATCAATATAAACATCATTTCCGCCCTTTTTATTGCTCATGAAAACTACACATTGCATGTTGTGCCACCATACAGATGAGACCTTGAGAGGTGGTGGTCCAGACTGCTGTACACACCGGTACCTCCAATACCCAGTAGCACGTCCTCTTGCTGTCATGCATGCCTTTATTCATCGTGGCACTGTTGGTCCAGATTGTCCACTCCTCAACGGCGATTCGGCGTAGATCCCTCAGAGTCGTTGCCAGGTCATGTCTTCATAAACACCATTTTCAATCTATCCTAGGCATGCTCGATGGGGTTCATCTCTTGAGAACATTCTGGCCACTCTAGTTCAGCTATGTAGTTAACCTGAAGGAAGTCATTCACAAGATGTCCACGATGGGGGTGCAAAATGTCGTCCGTGAAGACGAATGCCTCGTCAATATGCTGCCAATATGCTTGCACCATAGGTCGGAGAATGGCATTCACGTATCGTACAGCCTTTACGGCGCTTTCCATGAACACCAGCGTCGTACGTCGCCCTGCATAATGCCACCCTAAAATAGCAGGGAACCTCCCCCTTGCTGAACTCGGTGTACAATTTGCTTAAGGCGTTCAGCTTGACCGGGTTGCCTCCAAACAAGTCTCCGACTATTGTCTGGTTGAAGGCATATGCGACACTCATCGGTGAAGAGAACATGATGCCAATCCTGAGGGGTCCATTCGGTCTGTTGTTGGATCAATCTGCACCGCGCTGCATGGTGTCGTGGTTGCAAAGATGGACCTCGCCATGGACGTCGGGGGTGAAGCTGCGCAACGTGCAGTCTATTTCGCACTCTTTAGTCATAATACGAAGTACTGTGGCTTCACGAAAAGCATTATTCAACATAATGGTGTTGCTGTCAGGCTTCCTCCGAGCCATAATTCTTAGGTAGCGCTCATCCACGGCAGTAGTAGTCCTAGGGCGACCTGAGCGAGGCATGTCATCGACAGTTCCTGTCTCTCTGTATCTCCTCCATGTCCGAACAACATCGCTTTGGTTCACTCCGAGAGGCCTGGACATTTCCCTTGTTGAGAGCCCTTCCTGGCACAAAGTAACAACGTGGACGCGATCGAACCGCAGTATTGACCGTCTAGGCATGGTTGAACTACAGACAATACGAGCCGTGTACCTCCTTCCTGATGGAATGACTGGAACTGATAGGCTGTCGGACCCCTTCCGGCTAATAGGCGCTGCTCATGCATGGTTGTTTACATCTTTGGTGGGTTTAGTGACATCTCTGAACAGTCAAAGGGACTGTGTCTGTGATACAATATCCACAGTCGACGTCTATCTTCAGGAGCTCTGGGAACCGGGGTGATGCAAAACTTTTTTTGATGTGTCGATCTTGGAGTAGTGGCGGTCACCTTCAGAGCAGGGCCCACTAAACCCGAGTCCTACTGCACATGCATTCGCCACATACACTGCTGTGTCAGTGTCATAGAACATAACTGTGGTGTGTCATTTTCGTTTAGACAGAATAGGGAACTGACTATTCTCGTTACCGTCACAGTGTCAGAATGCATTCTTGCTAGCATGCTTTCAGTGCAGGAAAATGGTGGAAAGAAGGTAACACCAGAAAATAATTAATGTAGAGTAATCAAATTTTGGAAATAGATTTTTAAGTGACTAACATTGGAAGGTCACAGGTTAATGTAAACACGAGATAAGCCATTGCAAATGTGAAATGCCGATAAATCAGTAACCGATGTACCCGCCGGAATGGAGAATACAAGCATACCAACGGTCTTGCATTGTTTTGCACAGGTTCCGGATGTAAATTTGTGGGATGGAATTTCATTCTTGTTGCACTTGATCGGTCAGTACAGGAGTAGATATTGTTGTTTGTTGATAACACTGGAGTTCTCGCCCAATGAGATCCCACACATGCTCAACTGGAGATAGACCTGGTGATCTAGCAGGCCAAGGAAACATGTCGACACTCTGTAGAGCATGCTGGGTCACAACAGTGACATGTACACGGGCGTTAGCCTGTTGGAAGACAACCCCTGGAATGCTGTTCATTAATGGCAGCACAACACATCTGATCACCAGATCGACTTGCAGATTTGCAGCCAGGGTGCGTGGGATGATCACGAGAGTACTCCTGCTGTCATACCAAGTCGCACCACAGACCATTAATCAAAGTGTAGGCCCAGTATTTCTAGCATGCAGACAGATTGGTTGCAGGTCCTCAGTTGTGCTCCTTGTAACAAATACATGACCTTCACTGGCACAAGGCGTAACCACCTTTCATAAGAGTACACAACAGACATCCAACCAGCTCTCCAGCGGGCTTCCGTTGAAGCCACATATGGCGGTGGTTTCGGATCAGTGGATTGTACGGTACAAGCGTCTGGCTCGGAGCTGTCCTTGAAGTAATCAATTTATAAGAGTTTTCTGTGTCACTGTGGAGCCAACTACCTCTCAGATTGCTACAGCAGACATAGTACAGTACGCCAGAGCCACAGGCCGAACGCGGTGGTCTTCCCTCTCGGTAGAGCCGGGTGGCTCTCTGGAGCCTAGTCTTCTTGTGATCATACATTTTCCTGACCATTGCTGCCCGCAGTCATGTACAGTGGCTACATTCCTGCCAAGTCTTTCTGCAATATCGCAGAAGAAACATCCAGCTTGTAATAGCCCTATAACTCACCCTCGTTAAAACCGAATGATATGTTGAGAATGGCAAGTTTCTTGCCTCAAGGGCATTCTTGACTAACGTCAACTCACCAAGTTCACGACCGTTACAACGTGTGTTAAAAGCAAACCTGATTTGCATGCTTATAGTGGTGCTACTCTTATAAGACTGAAGCGAAACCTGCCTAGACATCATCTTTCTGATATAGGCACACGCCTATCAAGTTTCGTATATTTCTCGCAGTCCTTCTCGGCGTTATTGTTTTTTTTTTCCGTGAACGGCGATCTCCGCGTGGGGCAGTATTTCCCTTGCTCGACTGCTGCTAGCCCTCGACCAATGGTGTGGGGTGATACAATGCATTAGTGTTTGTAAAATTATTCTTTCATATAGAGTTCATTAAAAAAATGACGATCATTCCACTTGGGACCTGTGGAAGGTACATTAGCTTATTTGTTTCATTTGTAAATATTTCTCACGTATTATTGTATTTCTGACATGTTCTAGATCCTGGAGGACCACCTCGCTACCGATCAAATGGAATGAAGTAAATCTAATCTAATATAAACAGAAAATGGCATGAAGTTCACTAATTGCTCTCCAATGGCACGTGCAGATCTGAATGGGTTACGATGTGCATGGTGACAATAAGGCGATCTTCTCTTAGTGTGCTTAGATGTGCTCGAATGGGACCTGGACGACAAAGAATGCCTGACTTCAAGTTCCCTGCCATCAAACATTGGGCCACTGTCAGATCTGAATGCTAACAAACACGGATATAGCATTATGCGTCTAATCGACCAAATGGCGACTTTATAATTGCGTGATGTCGACATCTCCGAAAGGACAGACACCACGCATTCATACAACTGATTCGCCTAGATGGACGATGGACCCAGCTTCTTCAGTGCAGATGTACAAATACGCCCTATCTCCTACTTGAATCTCAGAGTAGCGAGCATGGAGGAAATGGACAGGGACTGCGGATAGATGGCGCTCGGTGGTTCAAATGGTTCTAATGGCTCTGAGCACTATGGGACTTAACTGCTGACGTCATCAGTCCCCTAGAACTTAGAACTACTTAAACCTAACTAACCTAAGGACATCACATACATCCATGCCCGAGGCAGGATTCGAAACTGCGACCGTAGCAGTCTCGCGGTTCCGGACTGAAGCGCCTAGAACCGAACGGCCACCGCGGCCGGCTGCGCTCGGTGGGAAGGTAGGTCGACAATGAGGCGTACAAAGACAGTCCGCGCAGTTACGGTAACGCTGTGTTTCGGATGACACACTGGTTGACGCATATGCCTAGTAAGATCACGTGCTCGAATTCGTCCAGTACACATTTTCACTCATCGCGGCTGATTTCGAGTAATGTCCCGATCAGTAAGCCCTTCCCTTTCCTTTGTGCCTCCATCCACCTTCAATTTACGCTAATGGGGACTCGCTATGAGGCCCCTTTTACGCGCTGGCATGGATGTGTGTGATGTCCTTAGGTTAGTTAGGTTTAATTAGTTCTAAGTTCTAGGCGACTGATGACCTCATAAGTTAAGTCGCATAGTGCTCAGAGCCATTTGAACCATTTGATGGTGTGTGTGCGTTGCAAAGCTCATTTACATCCGACCAAGCTTTGTTGGTGCGTCACTTTTTTGATGAGTTAGTGTAGTTCCGGTTACGTCAGACTCCTGTTTTTCTTATGATATAAGTATTTAAAATAGAATCCAGGGAGAACGGTAGCCTCCACTACTTGTAGCAGTACTTTGAGAAAGCTAAAACACGTTTCCATACTGTTTACAGTCTACCGTCATAGCAATTGGATATACAATTTAGATACCTTATTGGAGACATTTCAAGAGCATAAAAGCCCCATGATATGGAAAGCTACTTCTTTGACGTGCAATCATTTAATCTGTTATGTATTCGCTAATCACTGCCAGACACTGGCAAATTTAGCAGCGATCAGCTACTCTGCCATTCTGGCAACGATAAAATGTTCAAATTGGTTCAAATGGCTCTGAACACTATGCGACTTAACATCTGAGGTTATCAGTCCCCTAGAACTAAGAACTACTTAAACCTAACCAACCTAAGGACATCACACACATCCATGCCCGAGGCAGGATTCGAACCTGCGACCATATCGGCCGCGCGGTTCCAAACTAAAGCCCCTAGAACCGCTCGGCCACACTGGCCGGCGATAAAATGTTCTGCGGTCAATGAATAACCGACCAGCATCTTCCTCTAGCTCGTTTCGTTGTCTCATACTTGTTATTCACGAATTCCTTTTTACTCAGTTATCTGAGGAATTTCTGGCACATTTGCACTGTAATCATATTTGAAGCAATATCTGCAACACTTTCAGCGTTGCTGCTCTAGTTCAACCGGTGTGGTTTGGTAGTATATACCTTTGAAGTCCATAATATATCTTTGTGGTTTCGGGGCATGCTCCTTCGGGATGTTCGATTCACTACTGTATAACATTGAGGATAGTTTGATTTCTTTGTGTGTTGTACGTCTCAGTTGCATGAATATGCAATTTATCGCTGCAGTAGTTATCTGTTTTGGGATGACTTGCTCATTCTCAAACCACACCCCTATAATTACGAAGTACATGTTGTTCAGAAAATATTTCTATATAGTATGCGCGTCTAGATTACAAGTCCTTATATGGTTACAGACATACCTAGTTATTAATCATAACTAGTTACACAACATGGTACGAAAAGACAACAAAGTCCATCATTTAAGAAAATCAAACCGCGAGCAATATAATATTTAGTGGTCAACAGGACACCTTGGTAGCCGTCACCTGTTAGTTTCGTATTGTGATGCTGCTGTCAGTGTTATTTACTGACAACATATTTATGCCACAGGATGTATCAGTTACACCTTACAAGCAATCTTAACAAAATTTAAGAAAAATAATCTCGCATCTGAATGAAACATAGAAAGGCAGTAGATGTTGGCTATTGCACCCTACCATACACAATCCTGTAGTCTCATTATAAGGTATAATAGTATCGACCCATCCCTTCAAATAATAATAAAAAATAAAACACCAAAACCTGTTACATTCCATATAGGAAGTCAATGCTAAAAAAATCAGTTCTGATTTATGTTATTTACGTACTGTCTGAAGAAACAAAATAAAATAAGGTAAAAGACATAAAAATTTGCATAACTTTTATTTGCATTATTTATCTAACCTTTCGCAACAGCTCTACCATAACCACCATCGAACACAATTATTATCCACAGTGCGAAGACTGTATTCAAAAAAATAGCATTATTTGTACATCCGTCTTATGTGTCTGAAAATGTAGGTAAAATTATTAGATAATATAAACACTAATAAAATATTTTACGGGGCTTATATTACAAAAGAATATACTACAAGTGACGTGTGCAATCACGAGACATGCAGGTTAAACAGTAATGCACATTTGTGCTAACGCAGAAAATGAGTATGCATGTGCTCAACTTGCTCCTTCTAATAATATAGTAACATTTGCCATTCGTTTTAAAAGGGCATAAACATAGCTACCATTAACACATAGAGCACAGCACATTTTATGGCCAATGCATACAATATCATGTATTGCCTGGATTATGGAATCGAACCCCTTAGCACTTAGCAAATCACGCATTAGAATTTTATTACTAAAGACAACAAAAGGCTCATATTGCTTTCAAAAATATGGATGTACTACAGAACATATTGTGCATGAAATTATGCCAACAAATATCACGACATGTTATGCTTTCTTAAATTTCAGTGCAGAAGTAAAGTTACTTTATGCCAGTTTCTACAAATAACATTACTGATACGAAGTCACAAATAAATTATCTTCTCATTCGTAGGACAATACTACCTACAGTTCCAATCTTTGGTTATGAACTCAAACCCCTAACCGCACTGTATATGAAATATTACAGATCACCTGTTGCTTACAAGCCACCATGGATGCATTTTCTGTTGTACATGGCTAATGTGTGGTGATATTACTTGCCATAATCGAACATCAAACCTACATAGAGTTTTTTCATATGTAATCCAGATACAAAAAACATACACATAATAGAAACTGTTGCACACACATTTAAGGTCATGCTGACAGCTAAAAATTGTAATCATGTGCCAGGGGACAAAATGCACATTCAGGCTGGCCATGGCCATGGACTCCATACCACATGACTATGGTATCGATACAAAACATCCTATTTATCTTTTCCATACAAGTGGAATGTACACACATTATTGTACTGACTACCTGCACCATATTGCACTGGCAGCAGAGTTTCACACATGGCAACTAAATATTTAAAATAATGTTATATATATATATATATATATATATATATATATATATATATATATATATATATATATATATAAAATACACGGCATTACTACAGTATCTGAACCATATGTTTCATGAATTATAATTTAATTAAAAAAGGAAGCTAATTAAGTACTAAAAGAGCAGACCAAATTTAAGTACAGCACTTACTATAAAATTTTTCAATTACATAGTATTATTAATGAAGCATGTGGTTCAGATACTATAATAAGATGGGATGGTTACTGCTCACCACTACACTCCTGGAAATGGAAAAAAGAACAAATTGACACCGGTGTGTCAGACCCACCATACTTGCTCCGGACACTGCGAGAGGGCTGTACAAGCAATGATCACACGCACGGCACAGCGGACACACCAGGAACCGCGGTGTTGGCCGTCGAATGGCGCTAGCTGCGCAGCATTTGTGCACCGCCGCCGTCAGTGTCAGCCAGTTTGCCGTGGCATACGGAGCTCCATCGCAGTCTTTAACACTGGTAGCATGCCGCGACAGCGTGGACGTGAACCGTATGTGCAGTTGACGGACTTTGAGCGAGGGCGTATAGTGGGCATGCGGGAGGCCGGGTGGACGTACCGCCGAATTGCTCAACACGTGGGGCGTGAGGTCTCCACAGTACATCGATGTTGTCGCCAGTGGTCGGCGGAAGGTGCACGTGCCCGTCGACCTGGGACCGGACCGCAGCGACGCACGGATGCACGCCAAGACCGTAGGATCCTACGCAGTGCCGTAGGGGACCGCACCGCCACTTCCCAGCAAATTAGGGACACTGTTGCTCCTGGGGTATCGGCGAGGACCATTCGCAACCGTCTCCATGAAGCTGGGCTACGGTCCCGCACACCGTTAGGCCGTCTTCCGCTCACGCCCCAACATCGTGCAGCCCGCCTCCAGTGGTGTCGCGACAGGCGTGAATGGAGGGACGAATGGAGACGTGTCGTCTTCAGCGATGAGAGTCGCTTCTGCCTTGGTGCCTATTATGGTCGTTGCGTGTTTGGCGCCGTGTAGGTGAGCGCCACAATCAGGACTGCATACGACCGAGGCACACAGGGCCAACACCCGGCATCATGGTGTGGGGAGCGATCTCCTACACTGGGCGTACACCACTGGTGATCGTCGAGGGGACACTGAATAGTGCACGGTACATCCAAACCGTCATCGAACCCATCGTTCTACCATTCCTAGACCGGCAAGGGAACTTGCTGTTCCAACAGGACAATGCACGTCCGCATGTATCCCGTGCCACCCAACGTGCTCTAGAAGGTGTAAGTCAACTACCCTGGCCAGCAAGATCTCCGGATCTGTCCCCCATTGAGCATGTTTGGGACTGGATGAAGCGTCGTCTCACGCGGTCTGCACGTCCAGCACGAACGCTGGTCCAACTGAGGCGCTAGGTGGAAATGGCATGGCAAGCCGTTCCACAGGACTACATCCAGCATCTCTACGATCGTCTCCATGGGAGAATAGCAACCTGCATTGCTGCGAAAGGTGGATCTACACTGTACTAGTGCCGACATTGTGCATGCTCTGTTGCCTGTGTCTATGTGCCTGTGGTTCTGTCAGTGTGATCATGTGATGTATCTGACCCCAGGAATGTGTCAATAAAGTTTCCCCTTCCTGGGACAATGAATTCACGGTGTTCTTATTTCAGTTTCCAGGAGTGTATGTTGTGATCCTGACATTGTAAAATATAAGTACTGTCTGAGGTGGCACAGGGTTTGCACCTATAGCATGTATGCTACTGTTGATGTAGAATACATCAGATTTGTGTAGTGTATAAACAAGATTTTTAGGTGTTACACATAATAACATTATTTTAAATGCTTGGAACTTGATATCTGAAACTCTGTTGGCAGTGACATACAATGCGGAAATGAGAATGGCCACAGTAATCTCGAAAGTAGTCATTACAATAGTGTATGTACATTGCACTTGTTTCTTGAAGATAAATGTTATGTTATTGCATATGTACCACACACCTCATCTGGGGTTCAGGTTCATGATTAGCCTGAATATAGAATACATAACTTGGCACCTTACTAAAACCATTAGCTGTAAACATAACTTTACATATATGTTTCAAAATTTCTTTTATATTAATATTGTCTGTTTCTGAATTAGATGTGACAAATTTATGTAGTTTTTGATGTTTGCTTATGGAAGAAATACCACACTGCAGTAGCTATTACCAGAAGAAAATGCATCCATGATGGTTTGCTAGCCACAGACTATGTATAATGTTCCTGGTATATAATAGCTAGCACCAGATATTCAGTGTAGTTAGGGGTATGAGCCCACAACAAGAGATGGGTGTGTAATGATAGAGTTTCGCTATATGGTGGATAGTATTATGAGTGACAAGGCTAATGGATTTCAAGGTAATATAAATTAGTGACGTCACTAGTATTATCCACAGAAACTGGCATACAATAACTCATTTTATCTCTTGAAATTTAAGAATGTGTCACATATAGTGAATTTTTTTGCCATAATTGCGTGCACCACATCTTACATAATAAATTCGCATTATTTTAATTAAAATAAGATTCCCATTGCTTTTAGAAAACAGAATTTAGCAGATGATTTGTAGTGTGATAAGGGGCTCGATTCCACAATTTAGAAATTGAACGATATCCTGCATCTGTCACTGGTAGTCACAGTTACTCTCTTTCAAAATGAAAGAAAAACATTGATACGTTACTAGTGCCAGTATCTTGAGTGCATACATACCCATCTGCAAAATTGATTCAGATTTGTATGACCATTTAATCTGCATGTGTCATGATGATACATATTATTTTTAACAGTTTTTTTGTGATATAAGTCCTGTGAAATGATCTATTAGTGTCAACATTATGTAATACTTCTACCTATGACTTTTCACAAATAAGATCAATCTAGAAATAAGGTTTTACCTTTGAATGTGGCCTAAACACGATGGATAATCATGTTAACAGAATTTTCCGTTGGTTCTTGGTAGAACAACATTATAATAGATGAAAAGCACGAGTTTGCTTTTGTTCTACAATATTACTTGTATTGTGTTAACAGACATCAAGTGTCTGAAGACGGCCTTGTAAGCCGAAAACTGGTTAACACAAGAAAAGTAATAGTGTTGAACAAAAACAAACCGGTGTTGTTGTTGTTGTGGTCTTCAGTCCTGAGACTGGTTTGATGCAGTTCTCCATGCTACTCTATCCTGTGCAAGCTTCTTCATCTCCCAGTACCTACTGCAACCTACATCCTTCTGAATCTGCTTAGTGTATTCATCTCTTGGTCTCCCTCTACGATTTTTACCCTTTATGCTGCCCTCCAATGCTAAATTTGTGATCCCTTGATGCCTCAAAACATGCCCTACCAACCGATCCCTTCTTCTAGTCAAGTTGTGCCACAAACTTCTCTTCTCCACAATCCTATTCAATACCTCCTCATTAGTTACGTGATCTACCCACCTTATCTTCAGCATACTTCTGTAGCACCACATTTCGAAAGCTTCTATTCTCTTCTTGTCCAAACTAGTTATCGTCCAAGTTTCACTTCCACACATGGCTACACTCCATAGAAATACTTTTAGAAACGACTTCCTGACACTTAAATCTATACTCGATGTTAACAAATTTCTCTTCTTCAGAAACAATTTCCTTGCCATTGACAGTCTACATTTTATATCCTCTCTACTTCGACCATCATCAGTTATTTTGCTCCCCAAATAGCAAAACTCCTTTACTACTTTAAGTGTCTCATTTCCTAATCTAATTCCCTCAGCATCACCCGATTTAATTTGACTACATTCCATTATCCTCGTTTTGCTTTTGTTGATGTTCATCTTATATCCTCCTTTCAAGACACTGCCCATTCCGTTCAACTGCTCTTCCAAGTCCTTTGCTGTCTCTGACAGAATTACAATGTCATCGGCGAACCTCAAAGTTTTTACTTCTTCTCCATGAATTTTAATACCTACTCCGAATTTTGCTTCTGTTTCCTTTACTGCTTGCTCAATATACAGATTGAATAACATCGGGGAGAGGCTACAACCCTGTCTCACTCCTTTCCCAACCACTGCTTCCCTTTCATGCCCCTCGACTCTTATAAGTGTCATCTGATTTCTGTACAAATTGTAAATAGCCTTTCGCTCCCTGTATTTTGTACCTGCCACCTTCAGAATTTGAAAGATAGTATTCCAGTTAACATTGTTAAAAGCTTTCTCTAAGTCTACAAATGCCAGAAACGTAGGTTTGCCTTTTCTTAATCTTTCTTCTAAGATAAGTCGTAAGGTTAGTATTGTCTCACGTGTTCCAACATTTCTACGGAATCCAAACTGATCTTCCCCGAGGTCCGCTTCTACCAGTTTTTCCATTCGTCTGTAAAGAATTCGCGTTAGTATTTCGCAGCTATGACTTATTAAACTGATAGTTCGGTAATTTTCACATCTGTCAACACCTGCTTTCTTTGGGATTGGAATTATTATATTCTTCTTGATGTCTGAGGGTATTTCGCCTGTCTCATACATCTTGCTCACCAGATGGTAGAGTTTTGGCAGGACTGGCTCTCCCAAGGCCATCAGTAGTTCTAATGGATTGTTGTCTACTCCTGGGGCCTTGTTGCGACTCAGGTCTTTCAGTGCTATGTCAAACTCTTCACGCAGTATCTTATCTCCCATTTCATCTTCATCTACGTCCTCTTCCATTTCCATAATATTGTCCTCAAGTACATCGCCCTTGTATAAACCCTCTATATACTCCTTCCACCTTTCTGCCTTCCCTTCTTTGCTTAGAACTGGGTTGCCATCTGAGCTCTTGATATTCGTACAAGTGGTTCTCTTCTCTTCAAAGGTCTCTTTAATTTTCCTGTAGGCAGTAACTATCTTACCCCTAGTGAGACAAGCCTCTACATCCTTACATTTGTCCTCCAGCTATCCCTGCTTAGCCATTTTGCACTTCCTGTCGATCTCATTTTTGAGACGTTTGTATTCCTTTTTGCCTGCTTCATTTACTGCATTTTTATATTTTCGCCTTTCATCAATTAAATTCAATATTTCTTCTGTTAACCAAGGATTTAAACTAGCCCTCGTCTTTTTACCTACTTGGTCCTCTGCTGCCTTCACTACTTCATCCCTCAAAGCTACCCATTCTTCTTCTACTGTATTTCTTTCCCCCATTCCTGTCAATTGTTCCCTTATGCTCTCCCTGAAACTCTTAACAACCTCTGGTTCTTTCAGTTTATCCAGGTCCCATCTCCTTAGATTCCCACCTTTTTGCAATTTCTTCAGTTTCAATCTGCAGTTCATAACCAATAGATTGTGGTCAGAATCCACATCTGCCCCTGGTAATGTCTTACAGTTTAAAACCTGGTTCCTAAATCTCTGTCTTACCGTTATATAATCTATCTGATACCTTTTAGTATCGCCAGGATTCTTCCAGGTATACAACTTTCATTTATGATTCTTGAACCAAGTGTTAGCTATGATTAAGTTATGCTCTGTGCAAAATTCTACAAGGCGGCTTCCTCTTTCATTTTTTCCCCTCAACCCATATTCACCTACTATGTTTCCTTCTCTCCCTTTTCCTACTGACGAATTCCAATCACCCATGACTATTAAATTTTCGTCTCCCTTCACTACCTGAATAATTTCTTTTATCTCGTCATACATTTCATCAATTTCTTCATCATCTGCAGAGATAGTTGGCATATAAACGTGTACTACTGTAGTAGGCATGGGCTTTGTGTCTATCTTGGCCACAATAATGCGTTCACTATGCTGTTTGTAGTAGCTAATCCGCACTCCTATTTTTTTATTCATTATTAAGCCTACTACTGCATTACCCCTATTTGATTTTGTATTTATAACCCTGTAATCACCTGACCAAAAGTCTTGTTCCTCCTGCCACCGAACTTCACTAATTCCCACTATATCTAACTTTAACTTATCCATTTCCCTTTTTAAATTTTCTAACCTACCTGCCCGATTAAGGGATCTGACATTCCACGCTCCGATCCGTAGAATGCCAGTTTTCTTTCTCCTGATAACGACGTCCTCTTGAGTAGTCCCCTCCCGGAGATCCGAATGGGGGACTATTTTACCTCCGGAATATTTTACCCAAGAGGACGCCATCATCATTTAATCATACAGTAAAGCTGCATGTCCTCGGGAAAAATTATGGCTGTAGTTTCCCCTTGCTTTCAGCCGTTCGCAGTACTAGCACAGCAAGGCTGTTTTGGTTAATGTTACAAGGCCAGATCAGTCAATCATCCAGACTGTTGCCCCTGCAACTACTGAAAAGGCTGCTGCCCCTCATCAGGAACCACATGTTTGTCTGGCCTCTCAACAGATACCCCGCCATTGTGGTTGCACCTACGGTACGGCCATCTGTATCGCTGAGGCACGCAAGCCTCCCCACCAACGGCAACGTCCATGGTTCATGGGGGGAACAAACCGTTGGTTTTCATTTATTACCATGGCTAATGATTGTGTTTCCACCTCATTTTATTGTATTTCTTTGGAGAGTATATGGATAATGTATACTAAAAGAAAAGAAATTTTAAATATTAGTGTTGACTTCATGTATGGAATTTAACAGTTTTTGGTGCTGCGTTATTGTTTAAAGAGATAGGTCGACACTGTTTTATCTTGTAATGAGAATACAGGGTTGTATATGGTAGGAAGCACTAGTCATCATCTCCTGGTTCTGTGTTTAACTTAGATGCTAGGTTATTTTTATAATAAATGTTGTTAACATTTCTTGTACTCTATAAGTGCTACTTACTATATTATAAAATGATTGTCAATAAGTGACAGTGATTACAGCAGCCCCATAGCAAACTAATGGGTAGCCATATGCGTATCTATGAGGGCAACACCTACCAAGCTGTCCTGTTGACTATTAAATATGATGTCAGTTTCATTGTGTCATTCAGGTGAAACAGTGGACATATGTGCTGGCATATTAAGGAGCATAATTGTTGCTCGTGGTTTGACTTTCTTGAATGAAGCAGTTTGTGTCATTTGACACTCTGTTTCGTAACTACACTCCTGGAAATTGAAATAAGAACACCGTGAATTCATTGTCCCAGGAAGGGGAAACTTTATTGACACATTCCTGGGGTCAGATACATCACATGATCACACTGACAGAACCACAGGCACATAGACACAAGCAACAGAGCATGCACAATGTCGGCACTAGTACAGTGTATATCCACCTTTCGCAGCAATGCAGGCTGCTATTCTCCCATGGAGACGATCGTAGAGATGCTGGATGTAGTCCTGTGGAACAGCTTGCCATGCCATTTCCACCTGGCGCCTCAGTTGGACCAGCGTTCGTGCTGGACGTGCAGACCGCGTGAGACGACGCTTCATCCAGTCCCAAACATGCTCAATGGGGGACAGATCCGGAGATCTTGCTGGCCAGGGTAGTTGACTTACACCTTCTAGAGCACGTTGGGTGGCACGGGATACATGCGGACGTGCATTGTCCTGTTGGAACAGCAAGTTCCCTTGCCGGTCTAGGAATGGTAGAACGATGGGTTCGATGACGGTTTGGATGTACCGTGCACTATTCAGTGTCCCCTCGACGATCACCAGTGGTGTACGCCCAGTGTAGGAGATCGCTCCCCACACCATGATGCCGGGTGTTGGCCCTGTGTGCCTCGGTCGTATGCAGTCCTGATTGTGGCGCTCACCTGCACGGCGCCAAACACGCATACGACCATCATTGGCACCAAGGCAGAAGCGACTCTCATCGCTGAAGACGACACGTCTCCATTCGTCCCTCCATTCACGCCTGTCACGACACCACTGGAGGCGGGCTGCACGATGTTGGGGCGTGAGCGGAAGACGGCCTAACGGTGTGCGGGACCGTAGCCCAGCTTCATGGAGACGGTTGCGAATGGTCCTCGCCGATACCCCAGGAGCAACAGTGTCCCTAATTTGCTGGGAAGTGGCGGTGCGGTCCCCTACGGCACTGCGTAGGATCCTACGGTATGGCGTGCATCCGTGCGTCGCTGCGGTCCGGTCCCAGGTCGACGGGCACGTGCACCTTCCGCCGACCACTGGCGACAACATCGATGTACTGTGGAGACCTCACGCCCCACGTGTTGAGCAATTCGGCGGTACGTCCACCCGGCCTCCCGCATGCCCACTATACGCCCTCGCTCAAAGTCCGTCAACTGCACATACGGTTCACGTCCACGCTGTCGCGGCATGCTACCAGTGTTAAAGACTGCGATGGAGCTCAGTATGCCACGGCAAACTGGCTGACACTGACGGCGGCGGTGCACAAATGCTGCGCA
Organism: Schistocerca piceifrons; assembly: GCF_021461385.2. NCBI lineage: Eukaryota > Metazoa > Arthropoda > Insecta > Orthoptera > Acrididae > Schistocerca > Schistocerca piceifrons. The sequence goes on from NC_060144.1 coordinate 140,933,015, forward strand.
GCTAGCGCCATTCGACGGCCAACACCGCGGTTCCTGGTGTGTCCGTTGTGCCGTGCGTGTGATCATTGCTTGTACAGCCTTCTCGCAGTGTCCGGAGCAAGTATGGTGAGTCTGACACACCGGTGTCAATGTGTTCTTTTTTCCATTTCCAGGAGTGTATTTACGGTTCATAGCAAGGTATATCTATAATCATACCAGCTCTTGAAATTTGGACATGCATACTGTATGGAAATATTTTCTTTGTGACTTGACTTTGTAATCTTAGGTGTGTGTTTCGAGAATGGATGAGTCTGCCCAAACCCAGTAGCCACTGCAACAATAAATTGTATATTCATGTAACTTAGCTGGACGAAATAAAAACTTTATCAAATTTTCATCATAATATCCATGCTTTACTCCAGTTTAAACATGAATCGCTTCCACCTAGAAAACTAGAGCTTTTCGGGTTTCTTCCATCCACTTCTGTAATTTTGTGTGTACTTTTAAAGGCGCCAGATATGATTTAGCAGAATTGTGTATAACTTCAACCCATCAGCAGGAAAGGTATTATCAAGCTCCCGAAAGTTATAATACACAGGTTTAAGACACTGTCGCAGTTGAAAAAGAGAAAGAAATTTTACGTTAGGTGATGCAAGGGACTTAAGTACAGTATTACTATGTATCCACTACATAGATGCAGAGACGATCGATCGCGAAACCTAATGCCTGTATGTAACTTACTCTTTAGGATAAGGCACAACCAGTTTATCAGAGCTTAACGACTCGAATCAAAGATCCCATACCATAGTCACATACGTCCTTTCTCTGTAACTGCAGAGAAATATGTGATTTAATTCATAACGTTAGTGTAAGGGCATATGATCACGAAACGCATGCTATCATCTCTTGTTTGCGCACAAACACCGATGCTGAAAATTCCTCCCACCTCCAGTGAATTCAACCAGCTATCTCAGAGGCGGGCACAAACATGTCGCCGGACTTGGGTATTTACCACAAATGATGTACAATGGATGAGTACTTACTTGCTGATCGATAGTCGAAGTCTTATATCCATTGAGATACTAAGTTACTACTTTTTATTCAGTGGAGCATCGTATTTTCCAAACAAATTTCTAAAATATGTGAAAAAATGATTGTTGTGAAACAAGACATCTTAAATTTTGTGGGATGTTGTTATACGAGAGAAGAAAAGAATGTTCTCGATGTGGCAATAAGGAGCACATTCAGCTCAGTTACGTTTTCAACATTATATAAAAGCGTGAGATGCCGCTGGAACGCCAGAATTGGCATCTGTTTTTGGCACGTTTCCATTCTCAGCTTGCGAGAAGCTTATCTGTATTCATTAGCGAGTGCTGCATCACTGCACGTATATTTTATAGATCTCTCTAAAACGCTTGTTAATGATTCACCTTTCACTTAAGATATTATTGTTTTAGTGTTTTCGTAGCGTATGAGGGAAAGGGAGTAATAATACAGGAGATTCTCATGCTTTGCGCATTGTCACTTGATAAAAACTTTTATTCAGTTGTGAGATTAATACCAAATTTATGACAGGACATTGTACTCTGAGTGTCACAATCATAATCTTTCCAAGTCGTACAAAAAACAGAAAACGTTCTTCCCTCCCAACCTGAAAAAGCAACTTGAAGAAACGTTTGTACTTCCACTGCTGAATTCAGCGATGTTACCCTGCCAAGTCTTCCTAAGGCAAGCTTACGGCACCTGAGACTATAGAAGGGTCGGCGTAAGTTGATCCGTAACAGTTGGCAACGCTGTTGCCAGCTTTCAACTTCGAAGAGCGAAAGGCTGCAGTCGAAAGCAATAGCAGTCTATAGCGCTCCTGCTACACTGTGACGTTCCTATAGCGACGTTTGCAAATCGCATAATGTGATTGGTTGCAGCAGGCGCGGGAAACTGCTGTGCCCAGCTAACTGAAATTGTGAGGGATCAACTTACAGCGACTGGACTTTAGTGATGATCGCTTGAACTCTATATATCTGTGGCGTTTGTTTCTTTGATCATATTTTACCATTTTATTCACTGCTAAGCCAGTTATGTGCAGATAAGAGCATAGACTTCCATTCAAACTGTCTCCTCTGCTGTCTTATCATCGTGCACAGCCTATCATGTCTCTCCTCGAACTTAACGCTCTTGTATGAACAACACAGAGAACATAGACGTTTCCATCAGAGCAAAATCCTTTCTGTCGCACTCCACAGTCAGCCGCCTTCTCGAAGTCCGGCTCGGTATATGAGCCAGGCTCTGCAATGATCACCTTCATTATAATACGGAAGTGAATAAATATCACCAGCTCCAAAAGACAGTTAATGACATTTACCTCTGCCACCGTATACACTCGTTATCCCATTATTCCTTCTTTCCACTCATCTCTTCCTCATTTCCCAACATCTTGGCTGTTACAGTTTACCTAAATTAATCTTCCTCTGAACTCACTAGGTCACAAAATAACTTTTATACACATTTTGTATCCCTCAGTGTCGCTATTATTATTATTATCATTATTATAGCAGCAGCAGCAATACTAGTACTGCTAACATTTACATCAGTATATTTTAAGCACTAGCGGAGAGCGTCTAACTGAGGATAACGAACCCAGGACCACATGACACTTCCTTGTCAGTGTATCAACCTAGTGTTCAACTTAGTGACTGTGTTCAGAAACACATGAAGGAATGCGCACTAGGAATTGTCACAAGCAGTTTCCACAATTTTGTAATGTTTCTGTTGTTTGAGGTCTTTTTCCTTCCTCTTTTTTTTTCCTAGCGTTAGCAAATATTGCGAGCACTTTTTCTAACTCAGAAAGTAGTTTTAGAAATTCTATAAGCTAATTTACAGAACTTATGTGACAGATTGTGTGTCTAATAACGTCAAAACACAAAACATTAAAGCTGAATTACTGGTATATAGTATAAATTTGAAATCTGACAATTTTTATCGAAATTACTTTGTCGATTACTTAAAACCATAAGATCGTACCTGATATAGTGTAACGTTCAATGGCTGGCAAATTGCCCTGTTAGTTTTGGCACTGTGTTGTGTAAGTCAGTTTTCCAGTGAAAAATCTGTTATATACGAGGGTCACTCCAAAAGAAATGCACACTCTTTTTGTAAAAATACGGTTTTCATTCTGCATGTGTGAAAGTTTTACAGTGTGTAGATACATTCTTCCCGCTTGTTTTCAAACTTAGTTCAACCAGTTCCCGTGTGTGCCGTCGTCACAGCATGTCTTCAAGATGGCTGCTACACTTGACGTTCGTCAGAAGCAACATGCTGTCACAGAATTCCTGTGCTGTGAAAACGAGACAGTGGGAAACATCCACAAGAGGTTGAAAAAGGTGTATGGAGATGCTGCTGTCGGTCGCAGTACTGTTAGTTGGTGGGCATGCAGGTTACGTGATGAAAGCGGGCACGGCAATATTGAGGATTGTCCTCACAGCGGCAGGCCTCGTACTGCACACATTCCAGACAATGTGCAGAGAGTTAACGAATTGGTGACTGCTGACAGACGCATCACAGTGGACAAATTGTCACGCTACGTTGGGATAGGGGAGGGAAGTGTTTGCAGAATACTGAAAGTGTTGGCGTTAAAAAAGATTTGTGCCAGGTGGGTTAGCAGGATGTTGACAGTGGCTCACAAACAAACAAGATAAACGGTATGCAGCGAATTTTTGGAACAGTACGAGAATGATGGAGATGAATTTCTTGGAAGATTTGTGACAGGTGATGAAACATGGCTCCATCATTTTTGACCAGAGACGAAGAGGCAGTCAATGGAGTGGCATCATGCAAATTCACCCAAGGAAAAAAAAATCAAAACCACACCTTGTGCTGGAAAAGTTACGGGTACGGTGTTTTTCGATTCCTAATGACTCTTGCTTGTTGACATCATGCCAAGTGGAACCACCATAAATTCTGATGCATATGTGACGACATTGCAGGACCTTCGAGATCGACTGAGTCGTGTTCGACCACATCAGCAAAAGCAGGATGTTTTCCTGTTGCTCGACAATGCACGGCCACATGTCAGTGAAAATACCATGGAAGCGATCACAAAACTCTGATAGACAACACTGAAACACCCGCCTTACAGTCCTGACCTGGCTCTATGTGGCTATCATGTCTTTGGGAAACTGAAAGACTGTCTCCGTGGAACAAGGTTGGAAGATGATGACTCCTTTGTGCACGCTGCGAAACTGAGCCTCCAACAGGTTGGTCCATAATTTTACCGTGCGGGTATACAGGCGCTGGTTCCAAGATGGCGTAAGGCAGTTGAGAGGGTTGGAAATTATGTGGAGATATGAAAATATCGTTCCTAAAGGATGTATCTACACACTGTAAAAGTTTCAAACATGTAGAATAAAAGATGGATTTAAGAAAATAGTGTGCATTTCTTTTGGAGTGACCCTCGTAGGTCAGATCACTTCAGAGAATTAACATTCCATTAACGTCTAGAAAGTGTAGTTGGAAGGTTAGTCAACTTTAGAAGATCTCCTTTCCGCCATTCTCAAGTATTTCAGAGATTGTCGAATATGATTATTAAATTGTTTTTATGTGCAATGGGCATAAATCTACCATATTCTGTATATGATTTCGGTGACTTCCATATAATTGTGTGAAATGCTCCTAGGAAGTCTGACTGAGCTGGTTCGCAAGAGAGCTTCTGTGAAGTTTGGAACGTAGGAAACGAGGTACTGGCGGAAGTAAAGCTGCGAGGACGGGGCGTGAGTCGTGCTTGGGTAGCTCGGTTGGTAGGACACCTGCCCGCGAAAGACAAAGGTCCCGAGTTCGAGTCTCGGTCCGGCACACAGTTTTAATCAGCCAGGAAGTTTCATATCAGCGCACACTCCGCTGCAGAGTGAAAATCTCATTCTAGTTCACTCCTTCTTGGTGCCCCACCGTTGTGCGAGCTGGAATAGCACAGACTGGAGTAGAATTGTCATCACTGATGAGTCCCGCTTCGAAATAAGCCCCGGTGACTAGCGAAGACGTGTCTGGAGGCGCTCCAGACCTCAGTGAGATGCCAGCCTGACTGTCGCCCGCCACACAGCGCGTTAATGTAGCGCCAGGTCATATGCTCCTTGTGGACTGTCATTGATTGCAGTAAATATCCAGTCCCTCACGCTGGTTCTTATCCTCATTTTGTTGCTCAAAACACCCTTTACAATCCGTCGAAGTTTGTAGAAACATTTCTGGGACACTATTTAGTCCTTCATTTGTAGAAGTCAGTCTTAGAATGTAGTGACAAGGGAGCACCAGTACGGATTATCTCAAAGATAGTGACATGAACGTTGGTAAACCATGCAAAAATAAGCAACAACACAGTCTTACTATTAAAACAGACACATACAATATACACTACTGGCCATTAAAATTGCTACAGCAAGAAGAAATGCAGATGATAAACGGGTATTCATTGGGCAACTATATTATAATAAAACTGACATGTGATTACATGTTAACGCAATTTTGGGTGCATAGATCCTGAGAAATCAGTACCCAGATCAACCACATCTGGCCGTAATAATGGCCTTGATACTCCTGGGCATTGAGTCAAACAGAGCTTGAATGGCGTGTACAGGTACAGCTACCCATGCAGCTTCAACACGGTACCGCAGTTCATCAAGAGTAGTGACTGGCGTATTGTGACGAGACAGTTTCTCGGCCACCATTGACCAGACGTTTTCAATTGCTCAGAGATCTGGAGAATGTGCTGGCCAGGGCAGCAGTCGAACATTTTCTGTATCCAGAAAGGCCCGTACATGACCTGCAACATGCGGGCGTGCATTATCCTACTGAAATGTAGGGTTTCGCAGGGAGCGAATGACGGGTAGAGCCACGGATCGTAACACATCTGAAATGTAACGTCCACTGTTCAAAGTGTCATCAATTCGAGCAAGAGGTGACCGAGACGTGCAACGAGTGGCACACCATACCATCACGCCGGGTGATACGCCAGTATGGCGATGACGAATACACGGTTCCAATGTGCGTTCACTGCGATGTCGCCAAACACGGATACCACCATCATTATGTTGTAAACAGAACCTAGATTCATCCGAAAAAATGACGTTTGGCCATTCGTGCACCCAGGTTCGTCGTTGAGTACACCATCACAGGCGATCCTGTGTGTGATGCAGCGTCAGGGGTAACCGCAGCCATGGTTTCCGAGCTGATAGTGCATGCTGTTGCTAACGTCGTCGAACTGTTCGTGCAGATGTTGTCTTGCAAACGTCCCCTTCTGTTGACTCAGGGATCGAGACGTGGCTGCTCGATCCGTTACAGCCATGAGGATAAGATGCCTGTCATCTCGACTGCTAGTGATGCGAGGCCGTTGGGATAAAGCACGGCGTTCCGTATTACCCTCCTGAACCCACCGGTTCCATATTCTGCTAACAGTCATTGGATCTTGACCAACGCGAACAGCAATGTCACGATACGATAAACCGCAATCGCGATAGGCTACAAACCGACCTTTATCAAAGCCGCAAACATGATGGTTCGCATTTCTCCTCCTTCCACGAGGCATCACAACAATGTTTCCCCAGGCGATGCCGGTTAACTGCTGTTTGCGTATGAGAAATCGGATGGAAACTTTCCTCATGTCAGCACGATGTAGGTGTCGCCACCGGCGCCAACTTTGAGTGAATGCTCTGAAAAGCTAATCATTTCCATATCACAGCATCTTCTTCCTGTCGGTTAAATTTCGCGTCTGTAGCATATCATCTTTGTGGTGTAGCAGTTTTAATGGCCAGTAGTGTAGTAATACAAATGAATAGAACTTTCTCCAGCACTGTTGAATCACACCGAAGTAAGAGGTCTTACTTCAGAGGGGCTTAACTAGAAGCCAATGCATTCCCACCAAATTTAATAAGTTACGCAATTTTCGAGGTGTTTGAAAATTTTCACTTAAACTGGGATTGATTCTACATGTAATAATTTACCCACTCATTAATAAGCAATTTCCGCATTGTACATTCGTTTTGTACACCCGGGGCGCTCGAGCTTTGCAATTATCCCTACTCCAGCTGTGGATGGACGTAAGCCAAATCTCATGAAAAAACACGCAACTCACTTCACGATTACAAGCTATTTGCTGAACGCAATGTCTCTGATTAAAAAAAACAGACTTTAACTTGGTTCTCACGAGTCTCATTACTGAAAATCATCAGTCTGCTTGTATAAAGGAATCAAATTTACATCAGCATCGTTATGCTCGTGAATTTAAAAAAGCACCTTCTTTAAACACATGGGAAGTGTTTCTCAAGTGAAGGAACATCACGTTGGCATGAACAAAGAGAGAAATCTAATCCACATATCACACAGGAGAGCTCAGAAAGAAAACGAAAAAAAAACTCCTCTAAACGAAATACACTTCCCAACATCAGTGAAATAAATGAAGCTATCCTCACTAACGGAAACAGAAGATGTACCAAAGTATGTTCCGAAGAGCACCATGCCGATAACACCAGAATCCAGACCAAGAGTGAGGATCCTGAAGCGTCCTTGCCGTGGGGACCCACTACTTTCTCGTGCGGATGCGTTGGATAGCCAATGGCTCCTCGAGACGAAAGAAAGGGAAACAATCTGATTTGCAGAGAATCAAAGTTCTTCAACCCTTCAAAAAGACCAGCCAGTGGAGATTGGCGTGAAAACCAGTCTTTTTACTACAGGGATTCAAGATGGTTCTTTTTGCCAGTGTTTCGGAGAAAAATCATCGTGAACACTTTAATTAGAAATTAAGCACTTTGCTCGGCATCTCAGTAGAATTTTTGCAAGGTTGCCACTACAGCACTAGACAACATAAGCGACTCAGTTTCCCTTACCGATACACTCAAACACATACAACCAAACATGCAGACTTTCAGAGATTACTGAGGGTTATGCAGTGGATGAGACAAGAATCCTGGTGACTACGCAAAATAAATACTGTCGCACCATGAATATTCTCTTCCCAATTGACTACAACACACAGAAAAACCACGTCCCAGACGAATCTCTACTGAAATAATTGCAGTGGGCTTAGACAGGCATCTTTTCTTAATAAATCCTTGACCTTAGAAACATGAATGCATTTTCCTTAACATGCATTACCATGGTTGGGTGGGGGGGGGGCGTACTTAATGCCCATCCGAAAAACATTAAAAAACCAAAATTCGCTAGAATTATATTAACAATTTGCGCTTTAAAGGACTACTGGTGTATAAACAGGACACAGAATCTGAAAATACATTTTGGCACACTCTCAGCAGTATCATCGCACTTTCAATAACGTGTGCTACCGACTTCATGACTACTACAAAAAAAATTTAAAAATAGAAGTTAAGTTCACTGTTGCTGACTTTTGCTCTCAATATAATTTCCAAAGAGGTATTTATGTGTAATCCCTGACTTGGAAATACCAAATATGTCATTCACTGTGGAAAGCCACATGTGCTACAGGGATTTATATTTCTGTCTTAAGTTTAGATGAAAAATTTAAAACATAGGTGGAATTTGGTAGAAGAATTCATTATAAAAAATAATTTTTTTTTTAAATTCTTAAGACGTAAAGTGATTACAAAATTTCCAAAAGGCGGACACGAAGTACCCTGCTCCTCCCCTTGCCATTTTGTAGGTTAATACAAAGAGTAGACGAGTAACTTGGCTCTGTGAAGATCAAATGTGGCATAGAGAATGCCCGTGATGTTTTCTAAAATTCAAGAAATTTTTCAGTATACTCACGGAGGCCTAACCCTTAGAGTTCGAATTGTAGGATGCCACATCTGGTCTGTACTTTTATACATTTCGGAAGGATGTGCTATAAATATGCCAACAGAAATTAAGATCGACGCTTTGAAATGTGGACTTATCGTAGAATGCTTAAAAATAACGCGGATTGCAAGAATAATTTACGTCGAGATATTGAATGGAATACACATACAGCCGGAAATGTTAACAGTGGTTGAAATAACAAAGCTGCATACTTATGTCATGCCTTACCTAACAACACATATATTCTTCTGCAGTTGATAATAGAAAGGAACGCTGAGGGTAAGAGAATAAAAGGGTGAAGAAGACTATCTTGATTAGATATCATAAAGAAGTGGACAGGATTACAAAGTGTAGATCAACAACAAGGTATTGCGATTCATAGAATAAATGTGCGCCGGTTTTTTGGGATTTAATGAATAGGCTGGAGAAGAATAAAAGGCAAATAAATACCTGACGTAGAGCCAAACTTGAGACGATAATGGCTACTCGATATGGGCCTGCACAAATGTGAAAGAAAACAGCCTTAAAACCTCTTTCAAGGCGTATCAGAACAAAGCTTATTGACACGGAGCGTCTATTTCCTCTCAGTTTGGTTATTCCCACTTCTCTCTCAAACCATCTCGTTGCAAGTGAAACTAAAGGATTTCCGTGGCTGTAATAAATCTATTTCTTCCTCGAGGTTAAATTTTAGTGCTCTGTTTCCGCGTCATTTGCTGAGATAAGATCTTAAGCTTCTCTAATTGTAGAACTAATATATTTCAGAGGCCAGAAACTACCTCACTTTGCACAAAAGCTGCAATACGCCGAGTTGCAGGATTAAGTGGGCTGATGTAAAGGGTGGAGATCTTATTCTACATCTCCCAATTAATAAGACACATTCATTTGCCAGCCGTGACGACCATATTTTTTCCATTGGCTGTTTGTCGTCCGACACCCCAACGCCCAGCAGAAACCGGAATTTCGCCTCCCCTTTAATGCGCCACCGAAACCTCTGTCCTCTCCAGCCTCTTTTCAGCCACTCGATTCCCTTTCCGCTCCCTTACCACCCCCTAATTCTTCTAACGAAGTTAATTTGTTGCGCTACCTCTGCTGATTGTTTCCTTCATTAAAATATTTCGTGTTATTTACAGAACAGCCCTTCGGAGAACTGAGCAGCCACAAAAATGCCATTTGTTATTTCTAAACTAAACAACTTCTGTAAGTCAGATTAACAAACCCGCTGGCGTTTCAAGAAGCGCAGAAGCGATATCTTTGGTAAAGTAACTCATTAAGATTAGTAAACGCAATGAAGATTATCAGGTACTTTCTCTAAGCTTACTTAAATAATGGCTAAATGCGTTTTTACCTTTGTTCTGGAATACAGTACATCCGTTTTTCAGTTGTGATGTTCTTGGACTGTCTATTAGATTAATGCGATGTAAAGCGAAATGTCGGAGCAAAGTATGCAGCCACCAGTGACGACAGAATTTTTTATGGTAAGTTATGAAAAATACAGTAGCTGAGGGCTTGAAAGAAGAGTTCAGTGAATCTTAAATACGAGTACATCTTCTATTTGAACCTATCTTGGATGGATACACTCTTTGGTGCGGCACCATATGCTTACTGTGGTTGTACAGGTACCCCTGACGTACAGTCTCTGTATATACGTTGAACGAGTCACAGTATCTCAATGATAACTGTTGATGTGTATCATAATACGCCCTGTAGTAGGGCAACCGTCTGTAGCATGATATATAAAATGTAAGAATGGTGGCGCCTCGTGAGTATACATTTTGGGTGTTCACAGATTTTTAGGCTCAGGTTAACCGGAATATGTGAAATATCATCTGCTGCATTACAGTTATGATTGTGAACAAATATACGCAGCTACAGACACTGTCAATAATAATAATAATAATGTCAATAATAACAGACATAATATTAATAATAACATGCATAACTTTTCTGACGAAAGAAAGACTCACTTTTGCGAAATTTTCTTCTTTTGCACATAATGAAGTAGATGGCTCTGAGCACTATGAGACTTAACTACTGTGGTCATTAGTCCCCTAGAACTTAGAACTACTTAAACCTAACTAACCTAAGGACATCACACTCATCCATGCCCGAGGCAGGATTCGAACCTGCGACCGTAGCGGTCACGCGGTTCCAGACTGTAGCGCCTACAACCGCACGGCCACTCCGGCCGGCTAATGAAGTAGAGTTTAGGACTAGGACGCAATACTGTAAAAACTTTCAAAATAACGGATAACCTTTCACTATCTCCGACTCGTCAGCCAAATATTAATATTACTGAAGTTTTGTCACTAACAATGTTTCTGAAGCAGGTAAACGGCGTAATCTCATCATACGAAATTTCCTATCCTTCCGTATAGCGCTTACAAAAATTAATGTTACAAACGTTACACTGCACTGTAGGTACTCATTAAATACAGAAAACTGTGTAGAACATGACTGACATTGCCTGCTTATAAAGAAAATTGATGCGTCTGTTTCTCAATCGCGGAAATGTCTCGATCACTGTATGACTGAAGTCTTTAGTATGATTAACAAACTTTTTCTCAATTGCAAGCTTTGACAATACTGTAAGCCTGTTCTTTGTCGCTGTGTTTCGAAGAAAGGTTTTATCCTTTTCATTGTTGACTGTAAGCCTGTTCTTTGTCGCTGTGTCTCGAAGAAAGGTTTTATCCTTTTCATTGTTGAGAAACAGCGTTCAGGTTCAACTGTTGTAAGAGGAGTCGTTATAGTTATTCTCATTGCTTTACATGACTGCGGGAATGTGTCTAAATGCGAGTTGTTGTCTAGTAGAAGCTGCAGCATTGCAACAGCACCACCTGCGCGTTGAAATTCTTTTCTGCTGTAGTGTGTGTATGTATGTATTAAACAGGGGACTATTAACGACAGAGAGACTTCGTTCCGCCGTAACCCTCAGTGATTCACAACCCCACAACACGCCACAGCAGTCCACCCACGTCACCGCCACCCCACAGCGAACCGAGAGTTATTGTGCAGTTCGGCCCCCAGTGGACCCCCCACCCCTACTCCCCTGGAACGTCTAACGTCTCATACCAGACGTCTGTAACCCCAACAGCGTACCTGAGGCGGATTAAGGGGTACCAGCCCGCATTCGCCGAGGCAGATGGAAAACCGCCTTAAAAATCACCCACTGGCTGGCCGGCATACCGGACCTCGACACAAGTCCGCCGGACGGATTCGTGCCGGGGACCGGCACGCCTTCCCGCTCGGGAAGGAGCGCGTTAGACCGCGCGACTAGCCGGGCGAGCGCTGTGGAGTACTTCTAGCTCTGTTCTCACTTGCACCTTTGGCTACCTATCAACAATAATGTCAAATTCTCTCTCAGGAAAATTTGTCGAAAGTAGAGAAAATGAGGTCGCATGTAACAATTTTCATGCCACAAGATGAGTCGTGAATGTAAATCTTTCATTCATATGACTTATTAAGGCTCCACAAACCTCCTTCACGCCTGATATTTTATTTCTAATTTCCTTTTCCTCTGAATTTGTTCTTCACAAGATGAGGAAATTTATTCAAAATAAGAACTCAGGTTCTTTAAAGGAGAGGAGGACGTAACTTTCTCGTCTGGTTTTATCATCTACACAATCAGAGAGAGTAATCTCCTCTAAACACTCCATCACGCTTTCTTTGTTGTCTTCAACAGTGTTGACTGTCAGAATGTTAAAATACCCATCTTGTAGCTGCTATCCGCGGTAGTCTAGGCTGAACAACTCTGTCTACCACATTTGCTCTGTGTGACGGCCGAAGAAAAATACGGGAAAGCCGGAAAGATTAGAAAAATAGTCTACCAGATTTGTTTATAGATGCAGCTTTTTGCAGGACAGATAAAACTGATGTGCATAGCATTGAACATAATAAGTCCTAGGATATACCTGCTTAATCGTTGCCTGAACACCGTCAATGCCTGCGCTCAACAGCAGCACCATCACAGCATTGTGCGATCGCCTTTTCCTTCTTTCCGTCTGCATGCTTTTGCAATTCAGAACTTATCGCCTTAAATAACGTCTCAGTATCCCGTGCATGTGGGTTAATGAACCCACAAAATCTCTTCACAACAGGGCCATGAAGTTCGTATTTATACACAGTCACCAACTGTTGCATGATAGAACATCTGTTGTTTTGCCCGCCATTATAGCCAAGTAACGAGCACTTAAAATTTCTTGCGTTATCATCTCCCTGCATTCACTTAGCACACAAACCAGAAGTTCATTTGTAACTGTTTTGGATGTACCTTTAAACACAGTAGCAGTTTCTAAGTGTTCCTTCACTGAGCCGTCAATAGCACTTGCTACATTTAGAAGACCATCAAATACTCCTCGGTTTTCTGAATCTTCCGTTTCATTGTGACCACTGAAAGCTAGCTGAAACGCCCCGTAAAATTTTATGCAGTGTATTAACCTGGAGAGGGTATTTCTATTCCTATCCACTTGCTCATTATGTTTCCTGACATACTCTCTGTATGTGCTGTCAAGCTGAATGCTAATGTTCACTTTACCAAGCACTGGGAGTTAAATGTTTGTTTTATTTGTAAGTGGAAGTTTTCGTGCTTATGTATTTGCGTGTCTTACGTTGGGCTCACACAACCCCTTATCCTTCTTGAACACTTGCTTGACAAACGTTTGCTTGTAGTCATGCTTATTTGATTTTCTCACATTCTCAATTAACAAATCTGGTAAGGGGGGGCCCTAGCTCCTTTGCGGCTACCTTGTCCTGGTAATTTAGTTTTCTGTTAGCTCTTAAAATCTATTCTACAGAGTTCACCTTGACACAGCGCACGAAAGCTGATTCACTGCTTCGTGTCCGTACTGTCCCCACACAGTACCCAACCAATTTCAATACAAACTGTCATTTATGGAAACGATTAAATTCAGATAGTAATGCCTTAATGTCCATCAACATAGTCATCTGACTACAGATGAATGAAACCTACTCAACTGGTGCACCCTCCTGTTGGAGGGCTGTATGATAAAATCCTTAATATAGTATACTATAACTCATTCAGAAGCCCACAAAATAGGTTTTCCTGTCAGTACTACTTTGCAACAGACATCGGATTTAATGTTAGTATAAGAGGAGTGAACTGGCATATCCGACGATTGTGCTACCACCTAATGGTACTTTCCCCAGTTGCCAAGTGAATGGAAATAAAGGTCTACCGTAGTGTGCTACCATCTAGTGGCATTGACAAGGACTTTTAGTTGCGTGGTAAGAAGTATCTGTGCGCGCCACGACCCGTGCACGTTCTTTATATGATATGTATGCATTTGACCCATAAGGCAATTACATCATGCCAATCGCGCATGCACAGAAGCTCCTTAAAAAACGTGCACAACTAAACCTTTGCTCATGACTCTGTTGCCAAGTTTCACACGGTCTAGAAGGGAGGCAATGTGACATAGCGCGGTAGATGTAAGAGCGGTATGTTTCAGTTTACTGCATATATGTATCATTTTTAACAGCATTAAAAGAAAAGTAACCAATAAATCCGCAATGTGGCCAAAGTTTGGGAGTTCACGTGCTCTTATGTTCTTACTCAGCATCCACTAGTATGTAAGAGTCATATTGTATAATGTTTTATAAGTACTTCTTTTCCATTATGTTTACGTATGATTTTTAGTATTTAACGACTATGGGGTGTGTATTTTTCGTCAGTAACATGTATTGTTCGTTTTTATTTATTTGGTATAGCCGCTGGACGAGGATGAAAATTGGAGCTACTCGGAATAAATGTGTAAAGTTGAATACAGAGATTTTAATGTGTCTTTTGGAAAATGTAATGACGCTGTAGACTGCCATCTAAAAAGAGTTTCTAAGATTGGATGAAGATTTCCAAATATGGGAAGACTTACCAAAAAAAAGTTAGTTAAGTAATTCAAGCGGGCAACTACCTACGTTAAAGAGTGAACAAAGTTTTGATTAGATAAAACTAAATTTACTTGCTAATCGTTGTCTCACAATAAAAGAAAAAAGCAGCTTTTTAATGAACATTTTAGCCGTCCACTGTGGCCGAACAATTCTAGGCGCTTCAGTCCGGAAACGCGCTGCTGCTACGGTCGCAAGTATGAATGTATGTGATGTCCTTGCGTTAGTTAGGTTTAACTAGTTCTATGTCTAGGGGACTGATGACCTCAGATGTTAAGTCCCATAGTGCTTAGAGCCATTTGAACCAGTCAGTAAGTTTAATATATGCGTGAAATAAATCTGTAATTCATCACGCATAAACACAGCGAACTGCCATACCAGACAACTATCAAACATGGAAGCTCACTTTCAAAGTCTGAAAGCACCCAAATTCCTTGAAAATAGAAAATTAAAGTTGATTACACTATACAGGATTTCTCATCATAACACACCAAAAACAAATAGCTCAAAAATATATGTACACCCATAATGTAGAAGTATGCGTTAAGAGGGTAGCGCAGGTGGTCGGCCGCGGCGTTGATGAGTGACTATCGCGGCATTCGCCTGAACTGACTGAGGAGAACTACGGGAAATCTAAATCAGAATGACTGGCCAGAGAAAATTTCATACTTTCCAATATAAGGCTATAAGGTCAGTGTCTCACTAATGGTTTTGCCTTATTCGGTTGGTTCATGCTGTAGAATGTTCTTTTCTAAAAACATAGTTTTACTCTTCATCAAAGCACACATTAAAGACTCTTGCTGATGACTCTAGAACCACGAACAAGTTGCTGTAACTCTTGCACTAACTCCTGTCCGTTCAGAAAACTAATTCCAGACCATTTGGAAAAAATGACTATTAACGTACTCTCCACAATCAATCGGCAGTCCCCCATAATGAGTGAGGTGTTGAACTTAGAAGAATGCAAGACATGCCTGTTTAGATTCTCATTAGTGCTATTGATTTGTCAGAAAGTAATGTAAACTGGTATTAGTTCACTACATCAAATCATGACACGCTACAGAACGTGATGTAAATTTACTACATTGAACAACGGAAAATCAGGGGAAAAATTTCGTGTACCGGTAAATTTTTGTACAGAGACAAGCTAAACTGTACTCAATAACATACTAAAAATTCTGATCGGTGATGTATAAATTTCGGGGTGCGGTGGGGACCTGTAAAGGTCACTTTTATAGGTTTCTCTTGAATAAACCATGGCTTCTGGTGAAAATATTTCCCATTTCAAAATTAAAGTACATTAAATTCCATACAAAGGAAGCCAGATTCATCTTTTGTCCTGGGCTAGTGGCTTTCAAGTTGCAGGGTGTGGAAATATCGTAGATCATTATAAATAGTGTTTTAATAGTATAAAGTTAATGTATATCGTTAAATGACGTGAGTTAAGAACAAATATTTGTTGTTAGTACCACATCGAATAGAAATTCCGTATTAAGGAGGGAATTGAGTTGGGGTGTGACATTGTAGAAAGATGGGGGTCGAGGGTAGAAACCAGATTGTGATCATGCACGTCGATCCTTAACAGTTCTGTAAAATGAAGAGCACGCAAGCAGTTCCCCGTTGTCTCTGCCTCACTATGCCAAAAAAAAAAAAAAAAAAAAAAAAAAAAGTTATATCGACCCTTCCGTAGCTCGCCTTCTTATGAATCACTGGTGACACAGTGTGCACACATACTCGTGGATGTATATTTTCCACAAAGTGTGTTAACACTACATGGAATACGGGTACGAATTACAACTAATGTTAAGGCAAAAATGCATATTGCCAGAATCAACATAACTTTGTGCATAGTGTTCTACAACATTAGAGGGGAAATTGATTCTTAGTCATACTGTACAGCAGCTGTAATGTTCCTCCAGAAACGGCTGATTCACCCACCACGGGGGCAGCTCGCTTTTCCGTGTGCAGACTTTCTATACCCTCCCAGCATTTCCCGTTCGTTTCTCTCGGTTGAGTAGACAAAACGACTTCACTGATCTCTTGCTCAAGTAATGCAGTTACTTTCAGAAAACTGGGTGAATATTTACTTGCAGTCGTTAAAAGAGCTATTACATAAAACACTGAAGAGTTTTCCCCAAGTGCAACATGAAGTCAACATGTATAGTTGAACTGTTAGCAATGGCATTAAGGCCTAATTTGCATTACTGTGTGTCAAGTGGCACCAGACATTAGGCTATGGGTAAATGTGGAGCTTGACTAACCATGTGGTACGTTGTATGCAGTGGACTCATTGGAGGATACTTAGGCATTGGATAGAGAGTGTTGTTTGGTGAAATGTACTATCGTATATGTACAAGAGAGGGACAGAAGCAAAATAGCACCCACCAGTGTGAGTAATTTTGGCACCGATGGGCCTAAGCTGTTGAAAGAAACACTGATGGCCACACTGGAGGTCTGGATGAGCAAGATTGCCACACAAACCATTTAGGTTATACTGCTAGGACTGCATGAGAAACTGAAGCATTTTAAGGGGACAGAAAGATCACCAATGGAGGAGCTGTTGACTGAGTTTCAGGATCCTTTTTCCAATAAGTGCTGTTGCCAGCTACATCAGTAACACAATGCAGGATATGGACAGAAAATTAAGCATCGGAGTATTGGAGTCCATACACAACATGACTATTACTCCAACAATTTTTGGAGGGATATATAAATCAACAATCAGCTGCAATGATAACAAAAGAGACAAATAGACCCTCAGGGAGGTGGTCCAAGGAGGCTTTATCTGGTTCAAAGATGTATCACTTTCGGTGGGATTATCACCCTGTGAATATTAAAACAACGACAGATGCCTATCACATTCTGAACATCAGAGGGACAATAGATAACCAAGGAGAAAACAGAACTTCTCAACAAGGCCTTAACAGGTGGAACCATCAATTGGAAGTTTCTCTGCAGAACAGATCAAAGACGACGTCTTCAGCACCCTGCAGGCACTATCATTACTGAAGGATCCCTCTTGAGCAAAGAATGCGCCGGAAATACTCCAACGGTTGCTGGATGGGTTGCTGAAAGGATAAAAAATTGTGTCAGTGTCTGGTATATCTTGATGACATAATCGCCCTTCCGAGCGATATGCACTAACATAGGGAAGAAGTGTTGAAGACATCAAGTACAGCTCTTTTGACATTAGCTTCTGAGATGTGTCACTGTTCACTGGAAGAAGTCAACTATTTAGAGCATGTGAGGAATAAAGATGGTATGAGAACTGTTCCTCTATTAGTGCAAGGAGTGCAAGATTTTCAGTACCAGAAACAACTAAAGTGTTAACCTCTTTTCTTCGTCCTGCAGGTTATTATAGAAGCTTTTGAAAGGTTTGCAGACATTGTGAAACTACTTACGCAATTGTTGAAAAAGGATGTTAAGTTTGTATGGCCAAAGGAGTGCAAAGATCATATGTCAAGATAAGAAAATTGTTAATATATATTCTGGTGCTGATGTTTCCAAACCTTCAAAAGGAGTTTACATTGTCATGTGATGCTTAGAATCATGCTTTTGTATTCATTTCAAAGCAAGAGATCGATGATCGAAAACACCCTATTGCCTTTCATGAAGACAGTTCAGTGCTGCAGACAGGAATTACTCAGCAATGGAAAGAGAGACACTTAAGTTGGTCTACAGAGTATACCTCTTGTGTTAGCTGTATGGTAGAAAATTCAAGGAAGTGACTGACCATGCTGCTTTGAAGTGGTTCCTAGTTTCAAAGGACCATTCAGTAGATAGACAAGATGGGCACTGAAACTCTGTGAACTTTAGTACGAACCTGGGAAGAAACATCTTAATGCGAACAGACTGAATAGGAAGATAAATGTAGCAGAACCACTAGGTCAGGTTCTTGGGGAATGGCAGGATGCACAGGCCGCCGATGAAGATTGTAGACAATATGGCAGGCAACAACGGGTTGACTTGACAGATTATCATGTACAGAAACGAGCTTAGAACCAGAAGTGGTGGTGCCAGCAAAGTTGAAACAAAACGAACTACACTCCTGGAAATGGAAAAAAGAACACATTGACACCGGTGTGTCAGACCCACCATACTTGCTCCGGACACTGCGAGAGGGCTGTACAAGCATTGATCACACGCACGGCACAGCAGACACACCAGGAACCGCGGTGTTGGCCGTCGAATGGCGCTAGCTGCGCAGCATTTGTGCACCGCTGCCGTCAGTGTCAGCCAGTTTGCCGTGGCATACGGAGCTCCATCGCAGTCTTTAACACTGGTAGCACGCCGCGACAGCGTGGACGTGAACCGTATGTGCAGTTGACGGACTTTGAGCGAGGGCGTATAGTGGGCATGCGGGAGGCAGGGTGGACGTACCGCCGAATTGCTCAACACGTGGGGCGTGAGGTCTCCACAGTACATCGATGTTGTCGCCAGTGGTCGGCGGAAGGTGCACGTGCCCGTCGACCTGGGACCGGACCGCAGCGACGCACGGATGCACGCCAAGACCGTAGGATCCTACGCAGTGCCGTAGGGGACCGCACCGCCACTTCCCAGCAAATTAGGGACACTGTTGCTCCTGGGGTATCGGCGAGGATCATTCGCAACCGTCTCCATGAAGCTGGGCTACGGTCCCGCACACCGTTAGGCCGTCTTCCGCTCACGCCCCAACATCGTGCAGCCCGCCTCCAGTGGTGTCGCGACAGGCGTGAATGGAGGGACGAATGGAGACGTCGCTTCTGCCTTGGCGCCAATGATGGTCGTATGCGTGTTTGGCGCCGTGCAGGTGACCGCCACAATCAGGACTGCATACGACCGAGGCACACAGGGCCAACACCCGGCATCATAGTGTGGGGAGCGATCTCCCACACTGGCCGTACACCACTGGTGATCGTCGAGGGGACACTGAATAGTGCACGGTACATCCAGACCGTCATCGAACCCATCGTTCTACCACTCCTAGACCGGCAAGGGAACTTGCTGTTCCAACAGGACAATGCACGTCCGCATGTATCCCGTGCCACCCAACGTGCTCTAGAAGGTGTAAGTCAACTACCCTGGCCAGCAAGATCTCCGGATCTGTCCCCCATTGAGCATGTTTGGGACTGGATGAAGCGTCGTCTCACGCGGTCTGCACGTCCAGCTCGAACGCTGGTCCAACTGAGGCGCCAGGTGGAAATGGCATGGCAAGCCGTTCCACAGGACTACATCAAGCTTCCCTACGATCGTCTCCATGGGAGCATAGCAGCCTGCATTGCTGCGAAAGGTGGATGTACACTGTACTAGTGCCGACATTGTGCATGCTCTGTTGCCTGTGTCTATGTGCCTGTGGTTCTGTCAGTGTGATCATGTGATGTATCTGACCCCAGGAATGTGTCAATAAAGTTTCCCCTTCCTGGGACAATGAATTCACGGTGTTCTTATTTCAATTTCCAGGAGTGTATATATATATATATATATATATATATATATATATATATATATATATATATATATATATTCACTTAAGAAATTTTTCACTAACAATCGGAACGAATGCAAAATTAATAGAAGTGTACATGGCTACAACACTAGGAGGAAGGATGATCTTCACTACTCAAGGTTAAATCTAACTTTGGCTCCGAATGGGGTAAATTATACTGCCACAAAAGTCTTTGGTCACTTACCTAATAGCATCAAAAGTCTGCCAGAAAGCCATATAGCTTTTAAAAGGAAATTAAAAGAATTCGTGAATGGCAACTCCTAATCATTAGATGAATTTTTGGGTATAGTAAGTGGGTAATTTCCCCACCCCCGGCCAAAAAAATATTAAGTGTCATGTAATATTCTGACACGTTCCACATCGGTACAAAGTGTCGTATTCATGATCTATGGAACAAGTACTATTGTAATCTAATCTAATCTACACAGGGCTGTGACCATTCAGTGTTGTGCACAGGAGAAGATGCCATTTGTCGTTCAACGTGATTATCCAGAAAGGAGGCAGGAAACGAGAGTCAGTCAGAGAATTTGCAAGGACGCTAAGGCAGTTGTGGAGAAAGGTCCTGCGAGCAAATACTAAGGCACTGGAGCAGCAGGAGGAGGCAGTGAAGTGAGTGGATTGATGTTGTCGAGGCCATACACTACGAAGGGAAAGACAAATAATTTTGTAGTACCGTACCAATGCCTATACCAAGTAAGTGAAAGTACATCACCAGTAAACGTAAAGCTGCAGTTGGCAAAGCCGTCAACAATTGTGCATGTTGGTCGACCATTCAAGGATGCACTAGAAGCAATTCCACGATAGGTGTTAATGAGAGTGAAGAAAAAAAAAGCAGAGAAGTAGTGTGGAGGATGAGCAACAGGAGAAGGTGATCGAGATAACTCATCCTCGTTATTCGTATAGGTCAAGAAGGTAATTAATATCTATTGTGATTTTGAGATTTCTGATTGTTGTACTTTTGTGTATAGTACAGGCCGTTAATGTTATAAAAGATAAGATTACATGTTTATGTTAAGGTAGGATTGATTGGTAGTGAGTTAAGACGTTCTGTGTTTAGATAGGTGGCTTCTGAGAGGTGGGGAGTGTAGTGATCCCTGTCGTCAGGTTTCCACATAGGCCAGCCAAAAAAAAGTGCTAGTTTCGGTAGTATTATGCCTCTTCGCCGGCGGAGGGTGGGGGATTGGCGTGGGGAGGTGGGTGCTGCAGCCTAAAAGCGTGGACAGAGTAATTCTGTTTCCCAGGCAAAGAGACGTTGTGTTATCCAATCACAAATTGTCATTCGGTATAGTTTTAAAGTGTGAGAGTTGCAGAAAAAATTTAGGAGACTGGAGGAGTTGTTTTAAGCGATATAACTGTTAGCAGTTCGTAGAGTGACACTGAGAGAAGTCTCGAAGGAGCATAGAAATTTTCTCAGGGCATTTACACGATCATAGGAGCAGGTGCAGGAGCTGATCAGAGAGGTACGGCACGAGTCCAGAAGAGTGATAAGGAGGGGTAGATGCTGGGAGTAGAATACTGAAGATCATCTTTGGGACAGCAGACGCAATAATGTGAGCACCTTAAAGAGATAGCAGAGACAGCAAGGAGATTAACGGAGGCAAATAACATAACTGTGAAGTGGCATTCCATGCAAATTGTGAACTTGGAAAGCGGCGTGTTAACAACACACACACGCTTCGACAGATTATTAAAGAAACCATGGACTATGCGAGAGGCTCGGCTGGCTCTCGAAACCGGAATTGGGAAGCAGTACAAGCACGATGTAAATACTAGATGAAATACTAACGATGACGAGGCTATTGCAGTCAGTATGGTGAAGTATCTGGGACACACGAGCTGAGTTAACGAATTTGCAGTAAACTATCCATCAACCACTCCATGGGCAGTTAAGTCCCGCCTTGCTCTCCCCTGAACAGTATCTGAAAGGGTTGAGGTAAAAACAAGGAGAATTACCAGCGGAATTACAGCTAGTAGTGCAATTGACCTGCCATAACTTGCTGTTCTACTACCATGTGTCGACGGTTAGTGTGTTCATTTACATATCTGTGAAGTTACCGATAGTGGGAAATCATGAGGTGCTTAGGTGTTACATTTATCCAGTTAAGTCTAGGAAATTTTTACAAGTGAGAGACGAAGAGATACTATTATTGACAGTGAGCTCCAGTAAAGTCAGAGTAGGGTAGTGACCATATGCCCTACTCGTAAGATTGTGACGAGAGGGTGCAGGAGTATCATGCAACTCTTCAGAAGTAAATGAAGTGACGACCTGACTAGAAGTCAGTGATCGCATCGGAACCATGCTTTCAGGGAGCAGGTTTACATTGGATTTTCCCAGAGTACAAAGACATACTGGTGGTTGCTATGAACAAAGGAAACTGGTGGGGGCAAGGCGCTTTGTATTTTGAGACAGTGGCCTGTTAATCATGCAACTCTAGAAGCCGACAATTCAACTAAATACCTAAGAACTACAATTACGAACAACTTAATTGGAACGATCACATAGATAATATCGTGGGGAAGGTAAACTGCAGAAAGAGTTATCGACCTCTTCTCTTGCAGAAAATCGTCTAGTGTTTGAGAAAGACGAGTAGCGCCAAGCTGAGACGATTGCGAGAGTCATTATGTGAATACTTATTCACAGACTCGTCTTAACTCGTAAGGAGTTAAACTGCAAAGTCTCCTAGCAGAGAGAATCGCACGAAGAACTGACAGTTAACGCTTGTTAGCAGTTTGAGGGCAACAACGTACGCTGAATTACAGCCCAATAGAGTGTACCATGCCAATAACCAGGAGTTAGTGGCATAACTAGCAACAACTATGAGTCTCGGCTTCACCGAAGACGTAGGAAAGGCATCCGACTAGTGTTTAACTGTTGAGAAAAATTTAGAATAGATTATCAGGTTCACAGCTTGCACCGACACCCAGAACTGCGGTCATCTCCATGTCTCCTTGTTTTTGTACATTCAGCTATTACCTGCAGTTAAACATCACGATTGTTGGGCTTAACTGAAGCAGAAACGTGAGATACCCAATGTAATGAAAAGGACTACTCAGCACTGTAGAGTGCTTTATACCCTGAAGTTATTAATTGATTCAACTGTGTACTTCTTTGTGATTGCTCTTTACCCACCTCCTGTTCAATTTCAGATATTTTCATTGTGCATTTTAGGGAAATTGATGTATCTGCCCCAATTGTATTTAATTTGTTTGTACTTTCATATAGACCCCCAGCCATAGTCACCCATTCTCACAATTTTGCCATCCTCTATGTAACTTGCTAACATTGTTATGTTATGAAGTCATATTTACAGAAAAATAAACCTTAATAACGAAAATCTATCATTTTCATTATTGCTAACATGTAGTTATGCCTTAACACGTACACCAATTTCTGTTAGCAATAAGGTTTCCTATACAGGCAGTGTCGTGGAACTGACATTGAGATCATTGTCTGATTACGTCACTGTCCATACTGCTGCACTCTTCTGAACTCTGCATCTTTGAGATGGTATCTTCCTACCTTACAGGCCGTAGGTTCAACACCAAATTCCTAAAACACATGCAGGGCACCCTTGAGCAACTGGGGTAGGACGACAGATCAGAACCAGTCTCACACATGTAAAAACAAGGTATGGTGCATTTTTCTCTGTTCTACAATAAACGGCAGTGTAAGCAAGTAGCGAAAATAAAGTTTCGATGTTGCAACGCTGAAAATTCAAGGAAAGGGGAAATAGCTGACGTTCCATGGATTTTGCCCATCACAACATGATTCTCTGTACGAATCTGCTACTGCTCCTTGTACTTCTGAACGGTGAACAACATAAAAGTGCCCCAGAAAATATATAATGTACCTTAAAATAACGTCCCAAATTTGCATCATCCGCGCCCAGATTGGATAATGTTTGTTGGGTTGCATATCTTAAGATGCATGAAATACTTTCTGGAACAGTTTCTTTATGCCCACTTTGTATCAGCCATTATACACTCAGATATGTGGTTGTTTGGTTCAAGAGCATTTAGACACGGGAAAGTAAAAATTCTCCCATGCTGAATATTTGCTGGTTTACGGTACTGTCACAAAACAGCAGAGGTAAGAACTCAGCATCATGTAACTCATTAACTTGATGCACAGCAATGGGACCAATATTTTTTTGGCACTTCATTGTTTCATTTACACTATGAAATAGAAAAATACATTATATTATTACCATTAACTACCGATTCTACGAAAATGTTCAATTAAACTTTAAATGGTACGTTTAATTTCTCATTTCTGATGCCTCCAACGTATGATCATCTTTTCAGTTCCAGGTGGGATATTACTTTGGCAATCCAAAGTACTTCTACGGCTTATAACAGCGTAGCTCGTGCAGGTGTCGATATATTTTCTTATAGCGAAATCGTTACCCTATAAATCAGTATAAACAGATTATGGCCGCTCGTCTACCAGGTGGATGCATGTTTGCATACCGATCACAGCTGTCCTCAGGAGGGTCGCTTGCCTCTTAGACAACTGATGCATACAAATCGCACACGTCCCTATGACTGCCGTGTTTGTTTTCGAAACCTGCGCCTGTCACGTGAAGTACTGTTTAAAGTGGAGCAGACTGCCACAGCTTTTCTCATTTATAGCTGAAATCAAACATTGGTTTTAATAATTGGCCTCCTTATTAGTATCATGGATGTCGTATTACAGTGAACCAGATTCCTCCGAAATTCCCAATATTAATGCGATGCTTATCGTATTTCATTTGATTATATGAAATGGTATCAACCAGTTTTGAAAGCATTTACTGTGCTTTTTCCAGTTATAGAACTTCAGTTCTGCAGCTAATTCCAGTTTTGGCTCCACTGTACTGCATCTGTTTCGCGGCTTCCTCTCAAGTAGTACACAAATTATTTGTTTGGCAAAGAAACTTCTAGGTTTCTGAAGATTCCTCAGCAACCGTGTCAAATATTGTGTAAGAAATGGCATGCATTCCTATCCATAATATCCAGTTTTTACTCAAAATAAGCGTTGTGTTTAATAACTTAATTGTTTACTCCAGTAAATATGTCGAGATAGTATCAAGATCAGAAGCATAATACATGTAAAACATTGGTTATAGAGAAAACTCCAGTAGTGAGTTAGATACTAACATTTTGCTGCCTGAAAATCTTCCGCATTCATTGAATTTTAGATCTGAGGACCAACGTACATACTGAAGTTCAATTCATGGAAACACCTCTGTAAGAATTTTCGAGTATGTTTACTGCCTACCTTTATGTAGTCGTTTGTTTTAAAATAACCCCTTTTCCGACCAAGGATCTCAACATTCCTTCGTACTTTATCAGTGGGACAACTGCGATCGATGTTGAGATTACGTGAAAACAATTTATGAAGATGAACATAAGAAAGAAAGGAGTTTCAATTACCACTTCAAAGGTTCCCGCACGTGTTTTTGGGAGCCAGATATATATGGTCAGGCAGCGGACACAGGCAATCACAAATATATGAAGAATCAATAAATACATCGAGATGTGGGTTTGCGAACAATGTGGCGAATTTTCTGACGTTCGTAAATAATTTTTATCATTTATAGTCGCTGAATTGCGACACCAACTTCGTTATTTTTTATAACAGAGCTATACAACTCTTTTCCGTTGCATTAAAAAAAGTCTCTTAGAGAACTTCAACGACATAATACATATTTGAACTGATCAAAAAGCTCCAACCCAACAACGCCGCAAAACACTGTGTAATTCTCAAGCAGCGAGCCAGAGGGAGTCCGCGAGCCGCTGCACTATACATGGCCCTCAGACACATACTAGAAGAAAAGCTTTGACTGGGAGATCGCAGAAGCTCAATGATGTTTACGGCATTCGACACCCCACCTATTGTCTAGCATGCAACCACAGTCTTCTTATTCTACTTCTTCTTCTTTTATTGTTCAACCCTGAGGTTAGTTTGCAGCCGAGCGCCATTCCTCTCTTCTGTCTGCTTCTTCCTCATTTCCACGTACGTGTTACATCCAATATAATGCATGGTCTGTTGCATGTATGATCTCCTTGGCCGCCGCTGCCGATTTCTTCCCTCAATAGCTCCTTCTCCTATTGTTTCAATGATGTTATATGTCTTAGGGTGTGCCCTCCAAGTTTTTATCTTCTTGTTTGGATGTTCCTTCACAGAGATCTAGCTTCATGCACTCTTGTAAGCATCTCTTCATTTGTTACTTTGTCTCTCCAGCTGGTCTTCAACATCCTTCTATAGCACCACATCTCCAAAGCCCGTAGTTGTCTTCTCTCTTCTCTTCCCATTGTCCAAGTTTCACATCCGTATCGGGTCACACTCAAAACGAAAACTTTCATCGTACGTTCCTTTTTTTGAGACTGATGTTCTTGCCGGTGAGTAAGTTCCTCCTCAGAATAAATGCAATTTTGGCCTGCTGTATTCTGATCACAATTTCTTTCCGGCCTCTACCTTTCCTCGTGATTCTGCTTCCCAGGTAGGTAAATTCCTCTATCACTTCCAGCTCCTCTCGTCCAATTCTGATTGTCAGAGTTTCAAGTTCTGCTTCTGTGCTGCATACTATCACCTTAGTCTTTTTCCTGTTTATTCTCATTCCATACTCATTGCATAGAATCCTTTCAATTGTTCTGAAGACTTCCTCTAGATCTTCTTTTGTGTCCGTGACTACAGCAATATCATCTGCATAACGTAGAATGTCTATTTTCTGCCCATTAATTTTGATCTCCACCTTAGTAGTTTGTCGAACTGGGTCTATAGCTTACTGGATGTAAGCATTGAATATAAAGGGACAGAGAGCACACCCTGTCTTACCCCTTTTCTAATATTTGCTTCTTGTACCTGGTGACATTTCCTAATCACTGCTACCTAAATCTTATAGAAACTGAGTAACACGGCCGATGTTATTGTACTTCATTGCACGCTTCCTCAGCACTCGGAACTTCAACCACAATATTGTCTTCTAATGGAAACTGGAGGCTGGACTGCATGTATCTAATAGTGAGCACAGCGTGAGGTTCAGCAGCGAAGTTGAACTGCTTCCCCGACGAGAACTTCGCAACAGTGCTACACTGCTAGTGGTGCCGATACAAAGCAGAGCAATTGCAACGATGAACAAAGCGAACATTCTGTTATACCCGTAACAACAGTTGCCGAAGACGACGTTTCCTCAGAACGGAAGCAAGGAATTTCAGATAATGAGAAAGAAGTGGCCAAATATATTTAGCGTTTCTGCGAGGTGAGTCAGTGCTATATATGGTGTCATATATGCTCCACAGTGAGGACATTATACATCAAGAGTGCGGTGATGACGATAAGTGCTTAACAAGTGAAAATGATATTGAAACAGGTGCCCACCCTTGTAGTTCATCATCCTTGTCGAGCTGGGAGCTACAAATCCCGTCTTTAGTCAAACGTGGTAAAGGACAATTCTTCTCCATGGAGGGGATACTAAACATAATTACGTGCATGGAAGATTATCCGTAGGAATTTATAATCACCATTGGCTATGACACACTTCAACTTCAGCTGTAAGGCTGTTGATAACTGTGAGCAAACACTTTTTGTGAACTTGCACTAAGCTTGTTATCAAGGTTTGATCGATATCCGTAACAATTCTTTCGTTTAGGGCAAGGTGATTCTTCTTCAACACACACCTATTCTCCAAAGCTGACAGAGGCAGACTTCCTTCTGTTTCCCCACCTTAAATTATCCCTGAAAGGCTTATGGTCACAGACGTATGTGACCACGGTGCTTCGTGCTATTCCGCGAGAGCTGTCAAGTTCCTCATAGTTTTACAACCTGTGTCTCAAGTGCGACGTAGTTAATGGTGAGTACTTTGAAGGGCGATAATGGTCTTTTGTTTGTAAAGCTTGTTCCTTTTATTTTCAGAGACCATTCAACGAACCTTCCTGATGCACCTTCCATAAAGGGAGAAGCAGAACTTCACAGTCAAAGTTTCAGCGGTGGTAACAAGGATCAAAACAAGGAAAATGTCTAGTAAATATCGACTCTAGAACTCGTCCCTTAAGATCTTAGAACACCTGTTCGTCTTCGCTACAGTAAGACGTATCTCTTCTGCTGAAAACTCTTTGGTTTCCATATTTTGGGAGGAGGAACCGTGGTTCAGAACAAGGTAAAAATATCCAGTAACACGAGCTGTATGGTGCGTACCGTAAGGCACGGTATTAGGGCCCATGTATTTTCCACATTTTTCTCGTTTTAGTCCATAGTACCAAGTTCGTCGGTAGAGTTCTGATTCACCGTGAATGGGTATTTCTTTCTTACATACTATGAGCCTAAGCGCTAGGTGCACTAGGTTTGTGTCCAGAGGACGTAAGGTTTATTTAATTATTATTTATTTATTTCACTGTATTGGCTCTCGGATCGTGTCTATTCAGGCATTTCACTAATGTAAAGACTATTTTCTTGTCAGTTGCGACGATACCAACACAAGGACAACACAACATCCAGTCTCCTAGTGGAGAAAATCTCAAACCCGGTCAGGAATCGAATCCTCGCTCCTTCGGTCAGCAATTTGCCGCACTGACCACGCAGCTATTGACACGGGCAAAGAGTAGTAAATTTCAAATTCCAGATCAAAAATTTTGATTTATGCTGTTTATGATTACTCTAATACATTTCGGGCATTATTCCTGCCTCATAGTCGTACAATCATCCTACGGGAAATACGCTAGGATTAAAGGGATGCTTGCTTCCCTTTTTGCCCTCTGTCAAGAGGAAGTACATGGGAGAGGTACGTACATCGATGAAACAGTACAATATAAGACTAAATAAGGTAACCGGAGTTACAGTGGAAATTTGAGCCTGTTCTAGAGACGTGAGTGGATGATTTATTGAGAAATCTATCGCTGTTTCTGTGAAAGTAGCCTTGTTTAAAAAATACTACCTATCTATAGACATTTCACGAATTTCTGTGTTTTACGTGTCATATGCTGTTGATACCAGTTAATAATAGTGCCACCATTTCCTTTACATAGAACTGTAGAGTCAGAAGGGTACTGTCGAGAGAGAACCCATAACTGATATGATTTGTAATTTAAGGTGAATTCTCTTCTTTTGCTGGAAGTAAATAACCCTTCAAGAAAGAAACAAAAAACTTCTCCACTAGTCTATCTTAAGTAAAAAAAGATGATGTCGAAGGTAATATGAGCGTAGAATATATCTTTTCGTAATTAACATGTCGAGCCCCTTAATGAACTGAGGCGTAGATAATTGAAAATTTTGTCGATGCCTAATTGGTAATTAATATTCACTATATAGCCCCTCTAATAATGGTCAATGACGAAGCTACTTTCACTCATAATGGCATCTGCAATATCCGTTACTCAAGCAGATTATCCAACAAAATCTCACATCGTTTGTTTAAGGGGTATTTTCATCACTTTCCTCTGAAAGAGTTACAGTGGAAAGTGCTCGGGTGCGAACGATGTTCCCACAAGTTACGAGACAATCCGGAAGTTATTACGGAGAGGTTGAAACTTCCCTAATTAACTTCCAGTTACGGTGACACCCTCTGAGTCGTTCATGTATCATTAAGTCTCTATGTAACTCTATTACGTTACGTTATGAAAGGATGGATGTAACGAGAGACGCTGAAACGTAGAGGTCCATCATTACCATATATCATTGCAACTTAGCCTATCATATTCTTCATATGTTCTGCAACCCTCAGCCTCCTGTTGTAACTTTTGAAACGAATTATGCTATGTTTTGTCGCGGTGCATTTCCACAACTTCAGGATGTCACAAGAAACCTTTTTACAAGCTACTGGCATATTGTACAGTGTTGTTGGATTGTAAACGGTACGTAAACTCAAAACAATGTTAAATCAGGTAGACGTGCTACGATTCCACTGCGTACTTGTAATTGTTTTGAAGCGCTTGTGCCACAAATTTCTTGTCTCCTCAGTTCTGTTCAGTACCTTCTCATTAGTAAGGTGACCGACGAATTGAAACTTCTGTAGCACCACATTTTGAAAGTTTCTGTTCTCTTTTTGTCTCAACTGTTCATCGTCTACGTTCCACTTCCACAAATGGCTACACTCCAGACGAATACCTACAGAGAAGACTTCCTAATACTTAAATCTATATTCGATATTAACAAATTTCTCCTCTTCAGAAATGCTTTTCTTGTCGTTGCCTGTCTACACTTAATATCATCTCTACTTCGGCCATTATCAGTTATTTAGCAGCCCGAATAGGAAAACACAATACCAATTTAAGTGTCTCGTTTCCTAATCTAATTCCCTTAGAATCATCTGATTTAGTTCGACTACGTTAAACTAGCCTTGATTTCCGTTCGTTGATGTTCATCTTATAACTTCCTTTGAAGTTACTGACGGATCCGTTCAGCTGCTCTCCCAAGTCCTTTGCTGTCTGTGTCAGAATTGCAGTGTCATCGGCAAACCTTAAAGTTTCTATTCCTTCTCCCTGAATTTTAATTCCTACTCCAAATTATTCTTTGGTTTCCTTTACTGCTTGTTCAATGTACTGACTGAATAACATCAGGGATAGGCTACAATCCTGTCTCACTCTCTTCTGAATCAACACTTCTCTTTCATGACCCTCGACTCTTACAACTGCTGTCTGGTTTCTGTACAAGTTGTAAATATTCTTTCGCGAACTGTATTGTGCGCATGCTCCCTCCAGAATTTCAAAGGGAATATTCCGGTCAACAATGTGAGAAGCTTGCTCCAAGTCTACAAATGCTATATGTGTATGTTTTTCCTTTCTTAACCTGTCTTCTAGGATAAATCGTAAGGTCAGTATCGCCTCACGTGTTCCTACATTTCTCCGGAATCCAAACTGATCGTCCCCGATGAACTATCTCGTCATTACGGTTACAAGAGAAGCGGGTAAACACTGCTTTAGGGTGTACAGAAAACCGACATGCATAGGCTCCATTTCTATGACCCTTGGCACCCTAAGGAATCATTATAGTATATTTTCGATCCATGAGTTATAGGTTATTAAAATTGCCACTAAGCGAGCATGAGAGGTATAATGCAATCACTGTTATAAAGCAAGTTGCAGTGAGCAACGGGTGTCGAGTCTCAACAGTAACTAACGGTGAGTTGCTGCAGAAATTTGAAAGACAACAACAGAGTGAAATGAAGGGCAGCATGCTCACAGGTGAACAGGAAGATGGCAATGTCGTGTACGTGACCATCAGTTATAATGGATGTGTTTCAAAAGTTATTGTCAGACAACTTCGCAATACCAGTTTGCGTATAGGTTTTAAAATCAGTGATATTCGTTTCAGACTGAGGTATCGTGTGAATAGAAAAACCTTGAAATTCACAACAGCAGGTGTATATAAATCAGTGTGTGGAGACTGTCCTAAAGGTCAAACAGGTAGGAAGATTTAGGTACGGTTCAACGAACACAGTTCCAATCATAATAATAAAACAGTATTTGGTGAGTGTCTTCTAACATCTAAGTGAGCTGGAGAAACCGTTAATACGCATTTGGAAGTGCTTCTCAATGAACCTAAAGGACACCCCACGACACTGTTACAAGAAATTCATATTTTTACACACTGTCTGCAAGAGCCAGGCAAAACATTAAAACAGTGGAACGATTTTATTAACAGTGCATTATTTCGAAACCTCGAAAGCCTCTTCCAGAAGCCCATTTCAGCGCTGCGCACGTATGATCAACGGCCCCACTCACCGAGAAGAGACAGCGCAGCACATGGAGTCACACACCGTCCTAGCAGCAGGCTGGCATGCGGGCTGGCTCTTGCACACACACTAAGACTGCGCGGCGTACAACGCCACCAAGAAGAAGCAAATGCAGTTAACCAACACTGTCACACCCTCTGGATAAATTTTAACTTTTGTAATCTATTGTTACATTTTTTCGGTTTTATACGTTCACTGTTTCTTAAAATTATATTATTTAATGATCATTCTCGCAGTTTGAAATCCTCTACATAACCCCACTTCAGTACATATTTTTAATATTTTAAGAAATAAAAATATCTGTTCAGTTTTCTTTTCATATTTCAAAGTTTCACACTCTGAATATATTCTGATACTAATTAAATTTTGACGACTTCACTTCAACTTTTATAATATAATGTTTCATCAAATTCTCAGTTTTATGGATCCATTCTTGTATCTTAACAGAACGAGCTCTACATTATTGACTTTTCGCAATTTTGGTATAAGACCATCTCTTGTTGTTGTTGTTGTTGTGGTCTTCAGTCCAGAGACTGGTTGATGCAGCTCTCCACGCTACTCTAGCTTGTGCCAGCTTCTTCATCTCCGAGTAACTACTGAAACCTTCTGAATGTGCTAAGTGTTTTCACTTCTTGGTCTCCCTCTACGAGTTTTACCCTGCACTCTTCTCTCCAGTACTACTTTGGTGATCCCTTGATGTCTCAGAACGTATCCTACCAAGTGGTCCCTTCATCTAGTCAAGTTGTGCCACATATTCCTCTTCTTCCCAATTCTATTCAGTACCTCCTCACTAGTTCCGTGATCTATACATCTAAACTTAGGCATTCTTCTGCAGCATCACATTTCGGTTCAAAAATGGTTCAAATGGCTCTGAGCACTATGGGACTTAACATCTGTGGTCATCAGTCCCCTAGAACTTAGAACTACTTAAACCTAACTAACCTAAGGACATCACACACATCCATCCCCGAGGCAGGATTCGAACCTGCGACCGAAGCAGTCGCGCGGTTCCCGACTGAGCGCCTAGAACCGCTAGACCACCGCGGCCGGTTCACATTTCGGAACCTTCTATTTAAACCATGTACGCACCAGCACTTATTAAACCCATAACATCCCTGCCACTATCCCTCCCTCCCCTACCCCGCCCTCTCCCTCGATCCCTTTGCCTTCTCTCAGTCCCCCCCCCCTCCCCCCCCCTTTGTTCCATTTTATAATTTCAGTAATTTATGCCGTTTACAGTTTACATACACGTTGTTCTACACCATTAGTGTTTCAAGGAGAATTTTTACGTAATTACAAGTTCTTTAATTTTAGCAAGACCCATCTTGTTGAACTCATAACACCCCCACCGCCCTCTTTCTGCTTCCTTTCTCCTCCACTCACCAGCCTCATTCCATTTGGCCCTCCCCTCTACCTCCAACATAAAACACTGACAGCAGTTGTAAAACAAAGTACTATGATCTGTGGTTCTGAGGAAACAAGATGGGTTGCTGACGCGATTACTAATGCAGATTCTACGTTTATGTACATTTCATTTCTTTCCTACTTATTGTAAAATATTAGATGCTGCATATTTAGCTTTACCTTGTTTTAAATTTGAAGACGATTCACAGTGATCTAAACATGTAATTTAATTAAACAATGTGCTACAGGCGGAACATTAAATTGGAATTCTATTAAACACTAGCTATAAGATCGATTATGGAAACTATATACTCACTTTTTCCTAAAAATAAGCAACAACGGCCTAATAGAATCCAAATATGTGCTGCTGTAAGAACAACAAAAATACCATTCCGTAGAACCTTCCGTAGAGTGTTCTGAGGAACTGGATGCCGAAATAAAACATCTCTGCCCAATCCCGTAAAATTACAAAATACTTCTAGGGGGCACAAACCACAGAGGTGCCGAGAGAATTTTATTACAGACCTCTGCAATAAATCAAAGAACATCCTGAGGAAATATCAAACACTTTACAAACAGTACTCTTTCGCTGGAGAGTTAGTCCTACGTGCAGAAGCGCTAATGGAAATCCTAAGTGAGTCAATTCAAAGGAAATGGATTGAAACCCTGGAAAGAGTGGATATGATCCACAGCAGCAACGTACCCTAGAACGTACTCAAAAAATTTAACTACGGCCCTAGGATAACTAAAAGACTCCCTACAGTAACGCTCAAACAAATTTCTCACGAGCTTCTAGTAAACAGTAAATCCAACAAGAAATTTCATAAAATAAATATTATCAGAAGCCAGAGCCAAGCATCAAACATCTTCGAAACATAATTTACTGTAAATGAAGATAATAACGGATTTAATTCGATGAAAAGTGGGAAAATAGCAGGATTCGACGACATAAGCGTGGAACAAAAGGGAACATCTCAGATCTACGGCCAAATAAAGGGTTTTAAAATTTCAAACCACTGTCTAAAAACTTGCGACATCCCAAAAGTGTGGAGAAAATCAACGATATTACTGTTTTTGAAAGCTAGAGAAGACAGAACCACAGACCAACAGCGCTCAAATGCCATCTGGGAAAGGTATATGAACGAAAGATTTTAAATCGCACAGCAGATATCACAGACCACAAGCTCTTTCTCTAAGAGGATGCATTCAGATTCGGAAAACTATGGACCAGTAAATTGCTGATCGTTACAGAATACATAAAGAAAGTGTTTGATAACAAACGTAGCCCTGGCAAACTTACGTTCTGCAACATAAGAGTGTCAACCATAGAATGATCATCATAAACTTCTACAACACATTTAAGGAGCTCTAGTTTACAAACATAATTGATTCTCAATTTTAAAAAAAGAAGAAGACAACTTTATGTAACTCTGGAGGATAGCAAAAGTCGATGTAACAAAACAACAATGGTATTGCTCAGGGCAGTGTTCTGCCCCACCTCCCTCCTTTTATTCAGTTTATGAATTAACGATCAACTAACACGAAACCATACTGTCCATATCTTGTACACCGACGGTCTGGCAATCACCGCACAAGGAAAGAGCTTTGAGAAAGTAAAAGCAAAACTAGAAAATTCGTTAAACATCATGTCTGAATATTATTCCCTTAGGCCAAAACTCTCAATGACACAAGTTAGCGCTTTCGAACTTCGCTCAAACCAGGCAATGAGAAAGTTAAACATCGCTTGGAACGGCAGCAACCTGGAACACAATTACAAACCTCGTAGGTGGCGGTCGAGCTGGACAGATCTCTGGCATACACATACCACTTCGAGTTGACCAGCCAAAAAATCATGAGAAAAGCACTGAATAGTGAATGGGCAGGCAGACCAACTGCCCAAGCACTTCGCTTTATCACAGTGGAATATACTCGTCCCGTGTGGCCCATATCCGCACACGGGTCCAGATACTTACATGCCGAAGTGAATACAAGCCTAAATGACACATGCAGACCCACAGCTGGATGCATTAAACCGACAACACTTGGGAAGTTATATATAACACCTGGATTCTCTGATCCCGACTCCCGAAGAACTGCACATGGGGACACAGAAGAAGTTAAACAGGCATTCAATAAGCATAACCCCTTACATGGTGCTTCATGTGGACCTGGCAGTCTTAAGTCCCACAAGCTAGTCCGCACTACCGCACTAAGTGAACTCATGGAAGACCACCTGGCCTCAGAAAGGATCCCCAGTGGCGACACGTCAATTTGGAACACGAAACGCATCGGAACACGTGTAGAGTCAGTCAAATCAGATATAATTAGAGGCCTTCGAGGAAGTAGATCACAAATGCGAGTGTGGTGAAGCCCTGAACATGTTCCACAATGATCCAACTATTCCATGACATGTTCCCTTCTTGACTTAAGGTTTGACAAGCTAAAATTATTGGACATATATTACATATTACGTATATTAGCGTGGGCGTTTCTGCTTGGGTTGAAACCTGGTACCTCAGAACCACATATGCTACTGACCTGTAATTCCAACAATTATTCTGAATAAATTGGAAACCTCTAAAAGCGTGTATTAATTTTTTCCTGGCAGTACATTTAATCTGAAGTGGTGAAGAAAATTGATATTAATTAACAGGAATATTTGAGAAACAGCGTAAGAAATTTTTGTCCAGCCTGTCTCTTCATATTATTACTAAGTCTCTGCCGGTTTAATGTACCAGGGTCAACCTTTTCATGATTGAGCTCGAACACCGAAACGACAGTACCACTGAAAAAAATTAATTTCCAAAACACTTCCATGTTCTCCTCGTATACTTGTATCTATCAACGTCATCGACGAGACACTTAGAGAAACTGGATTTATAACGGTCTGTCACCAACAGTTTCTTGTCCTTTTCTCTTGTCATCGTTATGTCAGCCTCCATCCCGCACACATAGCGCTATGACTACTTAAAGGCCTGAACGACCTGTATGCACGTCGGTGGTATGAGCTAACGAAGCGCCGACAGCCGGAAGTTGGCTGAATCAACAAGGACGTTATTGTTCAGCGAACTTATCGAAAGTCAGAATCAAATCGTCCATTGTTCGACCGCAGGTGTACGCAAAACGACAGCAGCGAAATTATTAATGTGTGAAGGAAGCAAATGAGATTAGATTTTAACATCATGTCGACTACGAGGTCGTTAGGGAAGGAGCACAAACTGTGACTGGGGAAGGAAAACGGCTGTGTCTTTTCAAAGAAACCATCCCGGCATTAGCCTTTAGCAATTTATGGAAATAACGGGAATCCTAAATATGAATGGGCGCACTGGGAGTCCAATATCAGTCCTTCCGAATCGTTCGGCACCTCCCATGCTATTAAAACCGACTCGTATTTGAGTATCTTCTAGAACTGATAATGAATGCTAATGTGGGTTTACCGTAGAAGCGGCGTATCACCAGCACTACAAAAAAATATATACTAAATTATAATCGGCTGCATCTACTTTTTGCCAAAGTACATATATGGTTTTAAATAAATACAGGCGAAATTACAATGGAGGCGCAATTCCGGGTATCAGAAACGATCTTTGTTGCTGAAATTTTTCTGATACATTACAGCACCTGTAAAAGGAATAAATCTTTTAAAACCAAAACTGAAGAAACCTAGCTGGCTCTGCTCGTCCGCGAGGCACGAAAGACAGCAGATACCGGTTCAAAAATGGTTCAAATGGCTCTGAGCACTATGGGACTTAACTGCTGTGGTCATCAGACCCCTATAACTTAGAACTACTTAAACCTAACTAGCCTAAGGACATCAAAAACACTCATGCCCGAGGCAGGATTCGAACCTGCGACCGCAGCGGTCGCGCGGTTCCAGACTGTAGCGCCTAGAACCGCTCGGCCACTCCAGCCGGCTGATACCGGTTCCCACGCTAGCACCGGGCACCGTAATTTTAAGAAGGGGCGGTCCAAAAAATGTTCGTTCGAATTCCATGCAGTCCAGAATCGCTATCCCAGTTAGGCAAAATCGCCACTGACGCATCAGGTTGAAGATACCTGTTCGGTGCCGGCCGGGTTGGCCGAGCGGTTCTAGGCGTTTCAGTATGGAACCGCGCGACCGCTACGGTCGCAGGTTCGACTCCTGCCTCAGGCATGCATGTGTGTGATGTCCTTGGGTTAGTTATCTTTAAGTATTCTAAGTCTAGGGTACTGATGACCTCAGAAGTTAAGTCCCATAGTGCTCAGAGCCATTTCAACCATACCTGTTTGGTAGAACACTGTGTCCTGCTGCGTGAAGAAGATCGTTAAGAACCTGCCGCACATCCTTGCCCGACTAGAATCATTGACTCTTCAAGGCCATTTTTAAGGGTCCGAAGGCGTGATAATCGCATAGGGTTCGTTGTTGTGTGTCTCCCACCCGAGTTGGCGTAACTTCCGCGTTACAGCACTTGTGATATTGGAACGTGCGCTATCATAAAGCTGCAGCACCACTTGGCGCGCCATTACGCAGTACCGATTATCGACAGACTTGCTGCTTCGTACACATTCTTCATTCTCCTGGTGCATGTCGACCGGTGTTTGTCCTTCGGCAGCCAAGAGGAGCTGCACGTTGATTCTGTTTGGAAGCATTTATTAATAACGTCAACACAGTTCACGTTTCCGCATTTAACGCACGCACGTCGGAAAGATATGAATGCCACATTCATACCTTTCCTCAACGTCAGAGTAACGCTACGTTCCATATCCGCTGCTGCGACGCAATCGAACGGGCAGTTCTTGCTGTCCCCTTACAGCATGCCGTTCTTAACGAACAGAAATCTACAGACGTAAAAGTAACTTACAGCGTGTCCGAAAGGACTGTTTTAGGACCATTACTGCTCGCAGTAAGTATTAATGAATGAGGGGATAGCGTAAGAAACTACAAGGTGCGGTGCTTAAATCCGGAAAAATGCAACTTTTTTCTTAACAGCAAATTTATTAAAACAAAGTACAAACGAAAATGAAAATCCATTTACATGTAAGTAGTGTTATCTTTAAAGAGTAACATTACTCGATATTTTTTCAAAGAAAATTCCGCATTGGCTGTACGACTGATTTTTATTAAATCTGCGACCGGTTTCGCACCAATCATCGGTGCATCCTCAGGCAATCTGTACAAAAAATGCACTTGTGCCTCAGATCGATCTGGGCATTAATATTTTGGAAGAGGTTGAAATATTTAGAGTTCTGAAGAAATCCTCTCGCTCTTCACTTAATGCCAAGATCGATCTGAGGCATAAAGGTCTTTTAGAAAATTCTGATTGCTTAAACAGGTAGCCATACCCCTATAGCTTACTTATTTGTGCGTTCTGTCCAATATATTTTTACACGTACTCCGGGCCTTACACATTCAGAACCACCACATTTATTATTCTTATGGTTTTAACTAACGGCCCTTTTTTTATATTGGGCACCTAGTGTGGTATTGAACTTTTTAAAAAAATAGACATAAGGAATAGTTTATCAAATGTTCAGCACCCTCCATACTCTTTACACTTTGTACACGTCTTCCGGCCTCTGGCAATTCTCGCGCCACTGCGTGAGCGCTCCCCGGGTTTCGGCCAGTCAGTCAGGCCGTGTCCGCTGCCGCGCGGCTCCTCTCAGCTTGCACGGTATGTTCTGATATGTTTACATGCCCCTAATTCCGCTGTTTGTTCATGCTAATGTTCCACTCTTCGTCGTTCGTGTTTAGGGGAGTTTTATCAGCATCGTATTTTATTTTTATTTTCTAGGTCATTGCCGCTCCCATCGTTTAAAAAAATTTTACAAAAGATTTTTAAATTTTAACTACCGCTTTCACCAGATGACGGTATATTGGACGTGAATGGTGGGGTGTTGGTACAGGGCAATGTTCAACGTTACTATGTTATAAATAATGTAAGTGAGTACTTTCTTGTTTCATTCAAAAAACTGGCTATTTGAAAGTTTAATTCACACGTCAGAATTGGGGGATTGAATAGTTTATCTGAATTCTTATACTTTTTTTGTACAGATTGCCTGAGGATGCACCGATAAGTGATGCGAAACCGGTCGCAGATTTAATAAAAGTCATTCATTCAGCTAGGGCGGAATTTTCTTTGAAAAAATGTCGAAGTTTGGCTGTGGTTGTCCGCCCTAGAAACAACATATTACTCCATGTAACCACTTCCAGTCTTCTTCCTGAAGCGATCGCACGCACTCTTTAAGACAGCGCTGTATATATTCGACAGTGGTGCATAGAGATGCGACATCAAGGTTCCTCATCTTATTGGCAACTCTTTCGACTACACTCCAAACACAGTAAGTAGTCAATTGGGATGATATACGGGCTATTGGGGGGCCAGAACTCCTTTGACCAGAATTGTCAAAGTTATCTGAGAGCCAGTTTCGGATTAAATGGCTAGTATGAGCCGGCGCACCGTTCTGTTGAAAGACATAGTGTCTCGCCGAGGCCACAGTTACCATCTACGGTTTCATGACATTAGTCAAAACTTGCAGATAAACTTCGTTTGTAACAGTTTCTCCCTTTTCAAAGAAACGTGTCATGATATCACTCTCACTGGACGAAATACCTAGGACGTGAGCCCCAGACTTCTCCGAAGCATTATACTTGGCCACAATATCGTAAACAGCGTATCTCCGGTACCCGAAGAATCGAACTATTTCAGTGGGCGAACGCCAAA
This sequence comes from Schistocerca piceifrons, assembly GCF_021461385.2. Taxonomy (NCBI): domain Eukaryota; kingdom Metazoa; phylum Arthropoda; class Insecta; order Orthoptera; family Acrididae; genus Schistocerca; species Schistocerca piceifrons. The sequence goes on from NC_060144.1 coordinate 140,972,986, forward strand.
CGCTAAGACTTTCGATAATCACGGCTCTTCGGTTGTACACCGCAGTTGTCCGTAACATCTCGGCCGTTTTGAGGTTCTGACTGTTTACTAGATGCCTAAGGCTTTCAAGAATGCCAATCGCAACCTCCGGCGGAACTACAATATGGAGGGAACCTCAAATTGTAATTTGTCCGTATTTAAGCGCCGCACCCTATAGAAGAGACTGCCTGTGTGGGCTTTTGTGTATAGGGAAGACACAAAACCAGATAACTAGCTAAGTGCAGGAAGACCTGAAGCGGGCTCACGCTTGATACAGGATTGGTGTCTGATCCTGAATATAAACAAATGTAATAACTTCGCATGAATATGCGCGAAGACAAGTTTTTACATGAAAATTAGATTGGTATAGTCACATACATTTAATATCTTGTAATTCGGGAGAAGTGTCATTGGCAGTTGAAAGACCAAATAAAACTAATCGTAGGTTCATTGGAAGTATTTTCCGAGCGCATAATTTGACTACAAAGGAGGTAGTTCAGGAAACCGGCGTTCGACGCACACCTGAGTATTTCTTCCCCAGGGGCATCCTTGCCTGGTAGGACTGAGGAGGATATCGAGAGAAAAGCATCGTGTTTCATGACGAGTTTGATTAGTAAGAGCGAAACCTACAGAGAAACGCTTATCCGACACCAGTGGCCGACATTTCAAGTATGGCGTTGCACAAAATGGGGTGGATTCCATTCAAAATTCAAAGAGCGCGCGTTCCTGAAGTGATCAACAAAAATAATGGTTTCTAGTACATATATCTCACGAAAATAACGTGAAGGTAACATTAAAGAGATTCGACATCACATGGAGGTTTTGTAATAACAAATCTCTCCGCTCACCATTCGCGACTGCATGACGAAAGCTCAGAAGTAACAATGGTACACAAAGTACCCTCTTCCTCACACCGTATGGTCGTTGGCGCCTTATTCAAGTAGATGTAGATGTGTGCCGTGCGGAGATAATTGTTGTTACAGAACCTTCGTGTCAATGCGAGTGTCTTTAATTTTCCCTGCACGTTCTTTTCGTGAGACATACAACGAAAAGCCAAAACATCAGGACTATAGACCTCCGCGATGTTGGATGCCACCCGATGACGTTGCGGGCACGTGAGACGGTAACAAAACTATGTAAGCGGAGCAAACACGAACGCGGGATGACCCTAGCGTAGATATGGGCTGCAAATGAGGAAATCCGTTGAGATAAGCGGCTTTCACGAAATGCAAATTATTATTACGCAGAGCCTGTGAACGAGTATCTCGAAAACGGCGAAGGTATTCGAATGTTCACGTGAGACTGTTGTAAGCACCTAAAGCAAATAGCAGAAGGATAGTGAAACTAGCACTAGGTGCTATATGGTTGGACTTCTACGACCTTTCACAGAACATGGGGTTCGGCTTGTCTGCTCTGTAAAGTAGGATAGTTGTTCATCTGTGGTATCTCTGTCGAAAGAGCACAGTTATGGTGCACGCACAAGTGTTTCGAAGTACACCGTTCATCGTACATTATTGAACATGGAGCTCCGCAGCAAACCATCCTTCCGCGTTCACATGTTGACCCAACGAAGTTGTCAATTACGATTGCAGTGGGCACAGGACCGTCGGGATTCGAACGCCAATTAATGGAAACGTGTTAATTCTTCGGGTAATTCACATTTTTTGCTAAACTAGGTCGGAAATCGTCTCCACAAACTCCGTCATCGAGGTGAACGTCGGATCGACACGTGCAGAACGCTACGGAACCAGGATGGCTCAAATGGCTCTGAGCACTATGGGACTTAACATCTCAGGTCATCAGTCCCCTAGAACTTAGACCTACTTAAACCTAACTAACCTAAGGACATCACACACATCCATGACCGAGGCAGGATTCGAACCTGAGACCGTAGCAGTCGCGCCGTTCCAGACTGAAGCGCCTAGAACCGCTCGGCCACCAACGGCCGGCACCCAGGATGGTGGGAGCACTGTTATGCTATGGCAGACATTCTCCATGACGCACAGCACCTCACTTGCAACGGTTAACACTAGAGTCGGATGAGAGTTTCTGTGAAGGTTTGGCACTTAGTAATCGAACCCGTAATAAAACACGTTGCTCTTCTTTGGATATTCTCGTGAGTCCTACCTGGAAAGCGTGCCACAGGGGTAAGAGATACTTCAGTGTCTGTCTGCAGATGTAGCTGTTATGTTTTCATCCGCTAGACTATGACTGACTGATCGCAAATCATTTAAAGGTACTGATGGACGTCTTATTAACACGATCGACTCCTCCGAAATATTATAAGTTTGTGGGTGAGGATATGGCAGTATGAAGTACACAAGACAACAGCTACGGAAACCACAACTTGTACAACCTCATTGTAGTGAAGGTAACTGAGACTCTCGGGCATTGAGACAGTTTATCACGCTTCGAGCTATTTCCAGGATACACCTACACTACATTTCCAGGTGACGATACTAAACATGAATAACATCCTCCTAAGTTGGTGATCAAGAAGCGTAGTCGTATTTTCGTATCATCAATACTTGCACCATGGTGCCGGCCGCCACGTGACCGCAGATCACATGTCAGACAGCCCATGACCAATAGTCCTTAGCGCTGGAGAAGCGCTCATACACGTAGCTGTCAGCGATAAAATAGCTATGTCCGGCAGGCATACCCACTTCAAATAGCTACATGACGGCACCGCACCAATCAGGCTACGAAACGCCGCAGTAGCTCATCGACGGTGGGCATATTCCTACGCTGCACTGGGCTTTATAAACTCATGCAGCTCCTCACTCCTGTAGTCTCGTCTTGGACTTAGCTGCCACTAATACCTCGACGCTATACCATTCGGATCGCCATTATCAGGATTTCAACCACGCACTCGAACTGGGCTGCGCAAGAGACTCTGCTTCACGGCGCTTCACCGTCGGTGCCATCCACTAACTCTGCTGATAACCGCCCCAATGGCTGTTCTATATCATTTATCGGTGTTTATTATTATTCTCCTTTAACTTTCCCCTTTTCCCCTTGTTATGAAATAAACTTGTTGTCTACTCACCCCTGCTGTTATTCGTTCTTCCCCATTCGCGATGATGATACTTTTAACTATCACTTCGAAAAATAGAGCCACTTTTTTGTGCGAGTACATTTCTGCAGTCCTGGAACATATTGAAATGACATCGCCACAGACTTTCGCAGCTTATACCCGCTTTATGAAAAGAACGCATTTTGTTTTGGCTCCTCTAAAGGCATGCTAAGGTATTGTGATTCAGGGAATTCAATGTTTACTGGGACTGCATAAACAAACAACGAGAAAATTGATACCTAACTTCACTGTTTGGAGGTGATACTTGGAACCTTACGACAATTTTTGTAGGCGCTTCACGCGAATAGTGTGAATTGTGCAAGACTGTTAGGCGTAATGTACGAGAGTCTATTTCATTGGTAGATCTATGGATCGTGATAAACAATTACATGTCGATTACATTATTTATGACAGTTATAAAGTTAGTGGTAAGCGGTTAAGGCTTTTGTTAAGATTTTCTAGTACACTGCCGGGAAAAAAAGATTAGTACACATAGAAAGACATCGAAGATTTTGATCTTATGGCGGCATATAGCCACCTGGGGACAGTAGGTGAACTAATAATAGTTACAGCGTCGTCTGCCAAAAGATAGCGTATTGGCAAAGCTACCAGAGCGCCATCTGTGCCAACCCTTCAATAGGTAATGCTCACAGCCATATGGCCCGTTTTGGTGCAAACGTGTAAAGCAAACAGGCAACCATGCCACTCACACGCACTCGTACTTCCTACAGTCAAACGAGCGAGTCTGGAATTGGCAAACTGTGGCCTTCCGAGTGGCTGGATGGTCCTTTCGGAGAATTGCCACTCAAGTAGGATTGTTGTCGTATAGCCTACAATGGTTCAGAGGCATTTCCACGTTGTTGTAAGAATAAGTACTAGTACAACAACTGATTTTGTGTGTCAAAATGGTTAGACGTTTCCCAAGCGATGATCAGTTAGAAAGGCTTTTGAATGAGTCAAATGATGAAATGGTGGATGATCCTCTCAATTATCTTAATCTTCAAGATTTTCTTGATGGTTCAAGTGATGACGATAGCGTATCGTCTGGAAGTGAGGAGACGAAGGCGAAATATCGCCAATCACTGATTTGGTTAAGAAGGCGTATAAATTGTATTTTGATTGCCCTGTTGGTGATCAAGATAAAAATTTAGCACTTCTAATTGCCGGCATAACCTGTACTACAACCTTAACCGAGTGGTAGAAAGGAAAACGCCGAGCCGAGCCATTCGCTGTGACGGTGGTTTGGTGTGAGCCTAATGACCATTATTCAGACTGTTACTTCTGTATTACAAATACTTCTTGACATTCAAGCAAAATACTTCTGTATTACAAATACTTCTTGACATTCAAGCAAAACTAGACATAAAATAATGTATCCAAATTTATCATCAGTGCATCTGCCTGTACCTCATCATGAGGGGTTGCCTGTTCCTGTCTGTAACTTGAAAGCCACGGAACCAGATACCATGTCAAGTTAATCAGAAAGTATTGAACATATAGAAGAGTACTGCACTCAATATCATGACACTTCACCTCAGCTCTTTAATAAAAGGGAATTGAACGGTTTGGTTCACGATCTAAAATTTTCGAAACAGCAAGCTTAACTCTTGGGGTCGATACTGCAGCAACGGAACCTTCTAGCTCCAGGGACAAAAATTTTCTGTTTCAGATCAAGAGGTGCTTCCTTCGCTCAATATTTCAATATGCAGAATTTAATTTCTGCATGTAGAAATGTCAATGGTCTGATGCTGCAACTAGGTGTACAACATAATCAATAGTAGAGGTGACTGTTTATTGACTCTAGTAAAACCAGCTTGAAAGCAGTACTACTGCATAATGGCAATGTATTTCCATCGGTACCTTTAGCTTACATAGCAGACATGAATGAAGCTTATTAAAACCATGACTTTGCTGCAAGAGGAAATCAAATATAGGGATCATGAATGGCAGCTCTGCTAAGATCTAAAAGGTTTTGCCCTCGTTACAGGTTTACAGGCTGGATTCATGAAATACTGCTGCTTTTTGTGTCTTTGGGACAGCCGTGACAGCAAGTACCACGATACACTCAAAGAATGACCTATAAAGAAGCCAAATGCTCCTGGAAAAGTAGATGTGAACTATACCCCACCGGTTGAGCCCGATAGAATCGTTTTGCTTCCCCTTCATATCAAGTTTGGCCTTATCAAGAACTTTGTAAATGCTCTGGATAAAGAAGGTGAGGCCTTCAATCACTTAAAAGAAGAGTTTCCCAAATTAAGTGAGGCAAAGCTGAAAGAGTGTATATTTGTTGTACCACAAATAAGAAAACTGCTGAAAGATCCAACCTTTGACACCAAACTCACAGATATCCGATTAGCTGCTTGGTTCTCTTTCAAAGCAATTGTGAAGGGCTTTTTGGGTAACAGAAAAGACAAAAACTGTGTTACCATTATGAATGATCTGTTGGACAACTATAAGAACATGGGGTGTAGAATGTCGCTTAAAATTCACTTTCTACATTCCGACCTTGATTTCTTTAAGGAAAATGGAGCCGTAAGCGATGAAGATGGTGAACGCTTTAACCAAGACATTCTTACCATGTAACACCGTTACCAAGGCCCTTGGAATCCTTCCATGATGGGTGACTACTGCTGGGGTCTTGCTAGGGAGAGTGATGAAACGGCAAACTAAAGAAGAGCTCCGTCGTCGCATTTCTCAAAAACCAAAGACGATTGAAGGTGAAAATATCTTCTGAACTAATTTGCACCTTTTATTGGCATTCTGCCCATGTATACGAGGGTTGGAACTGCAGTAGTGGCAACCATTTATTCACAACCGATACAAAAGAGTTACATGTTTGCTCCTGTTACTGTCCTTCAAAGTAGTCACCAGCGTTGTGTAGAACCCGTTGCCAGCGATGTGGAAGAAGTAGTATACCGTTAGCAGAGCCTGTCATATTGATGGAGCGACTGGAGCGGGCTACTGCTTGTCGAATCTCTGGAACAGTTCTGAAGCGAATGCCCCGGAGTGGTTCCTTCATCTTCTGAATCAAATCAAAGTCACAAGGAATTAAGTTCGGGGAGTATGGTGGATGGTGCAGTACTTCCCAGTCCCATCGACTGAACAAAGAAGCCACAACTTGCGCTGTATGCGCCCGCGCATTGTCGTGCAATATGATGGGTGGGTTGCGCAGAAAGTGTCGCCGCTTCTTTCGCAAAGCTGGTCGCAGATGATGCTCCAAAAAAGAACAGTAATACCGTGCATTGAAGGTCTGCTGTGGAGGAACGTAATGCGTCAGGATAACACCATCACAGTCGTACACGAGAATCACCATAACTTTCACCATACTGGGACTCTGACGCACTTTCGATTTTCGCAGCGTTTCATAATGGCGCCATTCGTTGGATTGGCGTTTCAGTTTTGGTTCATACGCTATGGCCCATGTCTCATCCAGCGCTACAATACGGCATAAGAAAGCCTCTCCTGCACGCTCATAGGGCTCTAAGTACGTCTGAGTGGCGCCGTAACGCATCCATTTCTACATTTCCGTCAAGTCATTCGGAACGCATCGTGATGCAATTTTTCGCATGCCCAGGCGTTCCTTCAGCATGCGAAGCATAGTCGTATGCGCTAATCTGGTTTCTTGGGTGATCTCACGAATCGTATGGCGTCTATCACTGTCCACTAACGCGACAACAGCATGCAGTTCTTCCTCAGAGACGATAGGACGACCTGCCCGATGCACATCTGTCACAGTTTGTCGACCCTCGTTGAAAGCTTTTACTCAAAGTGACACTGTTCTGTGCAGCAATGGCGATTCTCCGCACGCCACTTGAAGATCTTGATTACACTGTCATGTTGTACGACCTCTGGTACATTCAATCTTGATCCAACTCCGTTGTTACTGTTTCGAAAACATAGTGACACCGATATGTTACACCGCTCGCTCACAAGTGACATGTGTTTCCCTCGATTGTGCGCACGCTGGTGACCTGGGACGGGCGAGTTCATTTGTTCGGAGGTAAGCTAGGTACGTCAATAACGTGTACTATCAGCGACAATAGTAGATTCCATTGCATAGTGGCTCCACAGCAGTGTTGCAACTATTTAAGTTCGAACCTACGTACATGTAAAATAGTATTGATTTCAAACGTTGTGAGTGTGTATTTTTGTTTGACATAATTGTATCAATTTTCGCTATTACTATTTTTTTAATCTGCTGCGAATCTAGGATATGTGACATCATAGAGAAAAACTGATTTTACTGGTGTATTCAGAATCCCACAATTAGGTAAATTCACCCATTTACAAACCAGATGCAGAAAAATAGTTTAAATTTGTTAACTAGTGTCTAGTGACTAGGATCTGGTGTACTATGCCGCGGTCCAAAACTGATTGAGAGTATGTACCAAGGTACGTGCGACACCTAAACAAATGCCAGAAACGCAACGGTAGATAATTTCACGCAGCCCACTGGAGTAGAGGAGCTTAAAGGCATTCTCGTTAGAAAGTAACTTACGTATTGTTAAGCTGCACCTTTCTTCGATCCCTTTGTTGCTCGAAAAAGCCATAGTTAAAACATTTCTGATCGGAACACCAAGTTAATATGACAGATCGCAAAGTGCAATGGTTAGAAAATCCACGATACCTAAAAGTGTACGTGAATTGTCAGTTAATCTTTAAACGGAAATCCGGCCGGAGTGGCCGAGCGGTTCTAGGCGCTACAGTCTGGAACCGCGCGACTGCTACGGTCGCAGGTTCTAATCCTGCCTCGGGCATGGATGTGTGTCTTGTCCTTAGGTTATTTAGGTTTAAGTAGTTCTAAGTTCTAGGGGACTGATGAACTCAGAAGTTAAGTCCCATAGTGCTCAGAGCCATTTGAATCATTTTTAAACGGAACGCCACTTTCCGAGTGAAACACAGTACTTGTACATCACACCAATCCATCTTCTCTGATTTTGAAAAAAATCTCACGAATACATGCTGTGCCTTAACTGTAACCATTTGTCCAGATCCGTCATACGGCGAAGTATTACATGGTGCTCTACAAGTTGATTCAGTATTGCTAAACGCATGGAAGTAAGCCGAATTACCAAAAGAAAAACCCAGGAAGAGGAGACACATGTTTCACAAGGAACCCCTTGAGTGCGAAGTCACAAGTTCAATTTTTAGTAAGGCTCATTTTAAAGTGTTATGTTAAAATTTATGACAAGATATATATTAGCTGCTAAGACTTACCGTGTGCATCACAAAAAGAGTGTCCTGGAAGTTCAGAGATCAACCTTCTAAGAGATGTGTGTATTACGCTACTCAAAATGGACACCGTCGACATTCAAGAAATGTTAAAAAGAAAACAGCTAGGTATCCGCTCTTAAGGAATACTTGTAGAATGTTATTGTTGTAACGGGCTGCTGAGAACTGATCGAATGTGACAGCATGCAACCGAATGCGAGACAGTCTGTTATAGAGACCATCGTGAAACTGGCGATCCTTTACGGCGTAGCTGCACATAGTGCGATAATTTGTTTTATAGGAACGGAAAAAACAAACATCCAGAGGCTCAATTTGTCCAGTGGTTCCAGATCGTATGAGTTGCAATGTCAAACGCATTTCAGAAGGGGTAGTTTCCTCTGAAGAAGTATGATTTTGCACGTAGACCAGGATTCAAGCAAAAACTAGTTATTTTTACCAGCTACTGGCCGAAAGCACTTCTCATACCATAGCTGTAGTTTCCTTACACCCATTTTCCTACTCTTGCTAGCTGTGACGTATACATTCCCTACTGTAGTTGCAAGGCCACGCTCACGAGAAAGAATCGTAGGGGGCAGAGCACCTCCAACTTCTCGCAGCACAATGAATAACTTTCCAGCCAATTTCCTATCCAGATTGACAGTTGGCATAATTGTAAACGAATGCTTTAAGGTATTGATGCTAGTTGATTTGATACAACTGTCTTGGTAGTTCCAGTTTCCAAAGTTCTTTTCGTATTCTTTTCCTTTACAAATTACGATTGCTCAGAGTTGAAAACAGATTCCGTACTGATAGATGGGATAAGTTTTTTTTCTCTTTATCTCATCTACAAATTTTCGGACAGATTCCGCAGTTTGCTGTGCATCGTGAAGTTGACGCTTTGTTTGACATTTCATTATCTCACGTCTTCCGGTTCCATAACACTGAACTTACGCAGCCATCTACTGATTCCCTGGAAGTCACTGCACTTGTGTCGCGGGCAGTTTGCTGGTAAGTATCATGCACATCCTGGACACTGCATCGATCACCATTGAAACGCGCAAGCACCAGTTTTGGGATAGGTGCCCACCCTGCTCTTCATTGAACATTCTTAGTTTTACTCACGTAGTTCACGGTCGTATTGCCGCGGATGTATTAGAAATCTGTTCATATTTTTCTTTTATTACGAGTTCTGCGGATGATTTTCTATATACGAAATTATGAAATTATGTTTATCACCCGCTCCCTGGACAATGATTGTCCTTTACTACGTTTCACTGGACGCGGGATTTGTGGCTCACTGTGCGACAAGGATTACGAACTACATGGTTCGACGTCTATTTCAATATCACTTTCAGCTATTAAACATGAATCATTATTGTAATCGACATGTACTCTCCACACAGTCGAGCGAATACGATACTGCACATTTCCCTGACTCACCTCGCAGAAACGCTAATATCTGATTTACCGTTTCTTTCTTACTCTGTGAAACTCGTTGGGTTTCTTTCTAACGATTGCCAAAGTCTTACAGAAGATCGAAATATGGCGCGTACTTCAGTGCGATATGCTTTTAATAATTTCCACAACGAAATTCTGTCTCTAAATCTCGCAGAGAACCCAAACAGATTCTGGTCATACACAAAGCACACCATTGGCAAGACGCAATCAATACCTTCACTACGCGATAACAACGGTGAAGTCACTGATGACAGTGCCATTAAAGCAGAGTTATTAAACACGGATTTCCGAAACTCCTTCACCAAAGAAGGCGACGTAAATTTTCCTGAATTCCAATCAAGAACAACTGCCAAGATGAGAAACATAGAAATAGATATCCTCGGTGTAACGAAGCAGCTTAAATCACTTAATAAAGGCTAGGCAGGTCCTGATTGTGTACCAGTCACGTTCCTCTCAGAGTATGCTGATAAGATAGCTCCGTATTTAGCAATTATATACAGCCACTCGCCCACAGAATGATACGTACCTGAAGATTCGAAAATTGCTCAAGTCACCCCAATGCCCAAAAAGAGAAGTAGGAGTAATCGGCTGAATTACAGGCCTATATCACTAACGTCGGTTTGCAGTAGAGTTTTGGAACATATACTGTATTCAAACATTATGAAGTACCTCGAAGGAAACGATTTATTGACACATAGTCAGCACGGATTCAGAAAATATCTTTCTTGTGAAACACAACTAGCTCTGTATACTCATGAAGTAATTAGTGCTATCCACAGGGGACGTCAAATTGATTCCATAATTTTAGATTTCCAGAAGGCTTTTGGCAGCATTCCACACAAGCGTTTTCTAACCAAACTGCGTGCCTACGGAGTATTGCCTAATTTGTGCGCCTGGATTCATTATTTCCAGTCAGACAGGACACAGTTATCACAGTTCGTAAACTAGACGGAAACTTATCGAGTAAAACAGAAATAATATGCGGCGTTCCCCTAGGAAGTGTTATAGGCCCTCTATTGTTCCTGATCTATATTACCGACGAAGAAGACAATCTGAGTAGCCGTCTTATATTGTTTGCAGATGATGTTGTCATTTAATGTCTTGTAAAGTCACCAGATGATCAAAACGACTTCCAAAATGATTTAGATAAGATATCTGTATGGTGCGTGATGTGTCGACAGAAGTGCCGACACAGTGTTATTTTGAGGAGGCCGATAGGCACGCTATCTAACGCAGACGGGCGTGAATTCTGGAACAGGATAACTATTGAATGGTAGCAAGAAAAGTACGTAGCTGCTTTATACTTAACTTTATTCGTTGATGAATACAGCGTTCTTCTGGAGACATTTATACTATAACTCTCAAAGTAGGTAAGGCTAATGGTGCCTTGCTAGGTCGTAGCCATGGACTTAGCAGAAGGCTATTCTAACTGTCTCTCGGCAAATGAGAGGAAGGCTTCGTCCGTATTGTCGCTAGCAATGTCGTCGTACAACTGGGGCGAGTGCTCGTTTGTATGTCGAGACCTGCCTTGTGGTGGCGCTCGGTCTGCGATCACACAGTGGCGACACGCGGGTCCGACATGTACTAAATGGACCGCGGCCGATTTAAGCTACCACCTAGCAAGTGTGGTGTCTGGCGGTGACACCGCATTCCTCCCCCGCAAATCGGCGAACGGTCGTGTTATAAGGCTTCCGCACGCCGTGGGGAGGACCCCATGTTGACGTATGCGATGAGGTGGGGAGCCTAACAACAGGCGAGGCTGTGCCACCCGCACCCGGCCATTCGGTCCGAGGGGAGCTAGGAAACGCCTGAAAACCTACTCCAGGGTGCACGTCAACATGCGGTGTATGCGCCCGTAAAGAGACAGGAGGGGCCGAAGGGTCGACTTCCATTGCGTCGGGGTAGCCGACGCGCGATGACGTCATGTGATCCGGAGCGGGCGAGAGGTCCATGGCGGAGGACGGCTGGTCACGGGAAGCGATCGGCGGCGCGTGACCCTGGGAGGCGCTTGGCGGCTGCAGCGAAACGTCGAATGTGGGCGGCGCCGGCGGGAGTACCGGCGGCTGCGGCGGCGGCGGCGGCTGCGGCGGCGCGGCGCCATGGGGCAAAATGGAAGGCATCGTCGGTAACACCTGGGGATGAGGCGAGCCAGTAGATGGGTCCCCAGGGCGCTGACCGGACGGCACCGTCGCTGAAAGCAGACGGGGAGCGGCAGAACCCGTTCGGCGACAGAGGCGCAGCTGATTGAGATGCCGACGCACCTCACCAGAGGCCCCCAAAACCAAATACATCGCGCAGCCGAGACAACGAAGAATGCGCCCTGCGAGCCAACGCCGTGAACCTCGATAGTTGCGATAAAATACAACGTCGCCTGGAGCAAAAGCAGGAGTCTGCCGCTGCACAGGAACCTGATGCGGCGGATGCAGCAAAGACATCAAGGTTCGATGAGGACGACCATGGAGCAACTCAGCCGGCGAGCGACCATCTCGGGGCTGAGAGCGATATGATGAAAAAAAGAGCAACAACGCGTCCTCCCGAGAATGCAACTCTTTCAACTTCAACATCTGTGACTTGAAAGTCCGGACCAATCGTTCAGCGGCACCGTTTGAATGAGGCGAAAACGGCGCGGATGTCAGATGTTGAATACCATTGGCCTGGCAGAATGACTGGAATTCTGCGGACATTAATTGTGGGCCATTGTCGGAAACAATAGTCTGCGGAAGACCTTCAATGCAAAAGATAGCAGACAACGCTTGGATGGTGGTGGAGGACGTCGTGGAAGACATCCGGACAACAAAAGGAAAATTACTGAAGGCGTCGACCAGAACCAACCATCGAGCATTCCAGAATGGACCAGCAAAATCAATGTGCAGGCGTTGCCAAGGGGAAGTGGCTTTTGGCCATGCAAAGACTTTCCGCGGCGGTGCGGATTGTTGTTCGCCACACGCCATGCAAGAAGAACACATATTCGTAATCGCAGCATCGATTCCGAACCAAGTACAGTGCTGACGAGCAAGTTGTTTCGTTCTCACTATACCCCAATGTCCTTGGTGAAGAAGCCGTAAAACAGAGGACTGTAACGAACGTGGGACCACTACTCTGGACTGATCATTATCAGAACGCAACAACAAAACACCACGTCGAACAAAAAGTCTCTCCTTGTGAGCAAAAAATCGGCGAACCAACGGATCCGCAATCCGAGACTTTGACAACGGCCATTGCGTAGCAACAAAACGCGAAACAGTAGCAAGGACAGGGTCAGCAGCTGTGGCGGTAGCTACACGACGAAAATCAATCGGAAACGATTCGACCACTACATCCGTTTCCGAATCAATGAACATGCAAGCAAGTTCGGAAGAATCGAATGCTTTATCCTCAGCAACAGGCAAACGGGACAACGCATCGGCGTTTCCGTGCTTAGCAGTGGACCGATACAAGATATCGTAGCGGTACTGCGAGAGAAAAATAGACCAGCGAATGAATTTCTGCGCTGTACGCGGAGGTACAGGCTTGTTCGGATGAAAAAGCGATGTCAAAGGTTAGTGGTCTGTGATGATGGTAAAGTGACGACCATACAAGAAATCATGGAACTTAGTAACACCAAACACGAGAGCCAAAGCTTCTTTCTCTATCTGGGAATAATTTCTTTGCGCAGACGAGAGCAATTTGGACGCAACGGCAATAGGGTGATCATGGGAGCCAACTTTGTGCCCAAGCACAGCACCGATCCAGAAATCCGATGCATCTACTATCAACAAAAGGGGTTTCCGGGGATCGAAAGGCGTGAGGCAAGTATTAGAAAGCAACGCCGATTTCAACTGGCGAAAGGCGCGTTCGCATTTCGTCGTCCAGAGAAACGGAACACCCTTACGGCGTAAGCGATGAAGCGGAGCTGAAATCGAAAATGCATTGCGCACATTCACTCACACCTTGCGATTCTAAATCGTTCAATGTTCGTGCGACCTCATCACGCAATGCGTGAGTAACATTGCGCGCTCTGAAAAATTTCGGTTGCGCGTTTACTGTCAGTTCCAAATGTGCTTCATAGTTTTTAGCGCAACCTAAGCCTGGTGCAAAAATGTCAGCAAATTCGTCACACAGACTAGAAACACTGTCTGAAGGCACAGTTTGATTCACTGATAGGACCTGATGGACAATAGACATGTTAAACAACTGAAATAAATCTACACCAAACAAGTTCACTGCAGTAGAAGAACGAAGAACGTAAAATGACACAAGTTTTGTTTGTCCCTTGTATGTGGCAAGAAGGCAGCACTGTCCTAACACAGGGATCGGCTGTCCTGAATAACTATGTAACTTAACATTTGCGGCACGCAACAGAGGTGCGCCCAGTTGTTTGTACGTGTCGTGATTGAGCAATGAAACTGCAGCTCCGGTATCGAGCTGGAATGGGATGACCTTGCCATGAAAGTCCAAATCGACAAAAAGTTTATTGTCCTGCTGACGACAAGAGCGACTGTTTTGTGCAATTTGAACAGACACTGGGACAGAATCACTTGCTAATTGACGTGATTTCCGGCGACGTCGACGCACAGTTTTTGTGGGACGAACACAGTCACTGTTAGAGAAAGTGGCACTGGACGAATCGGAATTAACTACATGAATGTCCATGGGCGAAGGTCCACGATCCTGAGTGTCCTTGGTTCGATTCCAGCGCGAAGCAAAGGGCCTGGAATGATTGTGATTGTCTGATCGGAGCTTTTTCTGGCAATCACTTTGAACATATCCTTTCCTATTACGGAAAAAGCAAATAGCTTGGCGTGACGGGCAATGTTCACGCGAATGTCTAGTAGCACACCGCGGGCAAGATTTCACTGCATTTGTGGGCTGGCGCGGCACACCTGGTTTAGAGCGCGGCGGCAGCTGCGTTTGTTTGCGCGAGGGCAGTTGACCGGGCCGCGCAGCTCGCCCGGCGGGCCGGTTAATGTTACACACTGCTGGCGAAGTTTCAAAAGATTCCTGAGCACAGTCAAGTGTGTCTTGTCTATCCAATATGTCTATCACTTGTTGAAGGGAGGGGTTAACTAGTTTCAAAATGTGCTCCCGTATGTGAACATCAGAAACGTTCTGTGCAATTGCATCACGTACCATTGTATCTGAATAAGAAAGGCCACAGTCACAGTCAAAGGCACAGTCCCTAGTAAGTCCTTGCAATGTTGCTACGTCGCGTCGGGGAAACAATTTCACTATCACACGGTAGGTGGACACACCGACACAAGAAAGCAAAAACGGCTGCCGCTCATTACCTTGAATTCTGTAGGCGGCTAGGTGGATGGCAAACTGGCGGGACCACTCGGTCCACGACTCATGCCCCGGGTCGTAGTGCCTAAAAGGCAATGCAACTGCGAGTTGTGGCTGCGGTAGCGGTGAAGCGGCGGCTGCCGCATCGGTTTGAACGGCACGTTGACCCTGGACGAGCTGTGCAAGGGCATCCAATAACGCCTGCGTCTGCTGATTCTGCAAGCGATAAAATTCGGACAGTACATCTGGAGATTGTGGCGAAGCCATGACACAATTAAATGTAAGCAATCAAAAGAACACTTCACTCGTCGCCAAATGATGTGTCGACAGAAGTGCCGACACAGTGTTATTTTGAGGGGGCCGATAGGCACGCTATCTAACGCAGACGGGCGTGAATTCTGGAACAGGATAACTATTGAATGGTAGCAAGAAAAGTACGTAGCTGCTTTATACTTAACTTTATTCGTTGATGAATACAGCGTTCTTCTGGAGACATTTATACTATAACTCTCAAAGTAGGTAAGGCTAATGGTGCCTTGCTAGGTCGTAGCCATGGACTTCGCAGATGGCTATTCTAACTGTCTCTCGGCAAATGAGAGGAAGGCTTCGTCCGTATTGTCGCTAGCAATGTCGTCGTACAACTGGGGCGAGTGCTCGTTTGTATGTCGAGACCTGCCTTGTGGTGGCGCTCGGTCTGCGATCACACAGTGGCGACACGCGGGTCCGACATGTACTAAATGGACCGCGGCCGATTTAAGCTACCACCTAGCAAATGTGGTGTCTGGCGGTGAGACCGCATTCCTCCCCCGCAAATCGGCGAACGGTCGTGTTATAAGGCTTCCGCACGCCGTGGGGAGGACCCCATGTTGACGTATGCGATGAGGTGGGGAGCCTAACAACAGGCGAGGCTGTGCCACCCGCACCCGGCCATTCGGTCCGAGGGGAGCTAGGAAACGCCTGAAAACCTACTCCAGGGTGCACGTCAACATGCGGTGTATGCGCCCGTAAAGAGAAAGGAGGGGCCGAAGGGTCGACTTCCATTGCGTCGGGGTAGCCGACGCGCGATGACGTCATGTGATCCGAAGCGGGCAAGAGGTCCATGGCGGAGGACGGCTGGTCACGGGAAGCGATCGGCGGCGCGTGACCCTGGGAGGCGCTTGGCGGCTGCAGCGAAACGTCGAATGTGGGCGGCGCCGGCTGGAGTACCGGCGGCTGCGGCGGCGGCGGCGGCGGCTGCGGCGGCGCGGCGCCATGGGGCAAAATGGAAGGCATCGTCGGTAACACCTGGGGATGAGGCGAGCCAGTAGATGGGTCCCCAGGGCGCTGACCGGACGGCACCGTCGCTGAAAGCAGACGGGGAGCGGCAGAACCCGTTCGACGACAGAGGCGCAGCTGATTGAGATGCCGACGCACCTCACCAGAGGCCCCGAAAACCAAATACATCGCGCAGCCGAGACAACGAAGAATGCGCCCTGCGAGCCAACGCCGTGAACCTCGATAGTTGCGATAAAATACAACGTCGCCTGGAGCAAAAGCAGGAGTCTGCCGCTGCACAGGAACCTGATGCGGCGGATGCAGCAAAGACATCAAGGTTCGATGAGGACGACCATGGAGCAACTCAGTCGGCGAGCGACCATCTTGGGGCTGAGAGCGATATGATGAAAAAAAGAGCAACAACGCGTCCTCCCGAGAATGCAACTCTTTCAACTTCAACATCTGTGACTTGAAAGTCCGGACCAATCATTCAGCGGCACCGTTTGACTGAGGCGAAAACGGCGCGGATGTCAGAGGTTGAATACCATTGGCCTGGCAGAATGACTGGAATTCTGCGGACATTAATTGTGGGCCATTGTCGGAAACAATAGTCTGCGGAAGACCTTCAATGCAAAAGATAGCAGACAACGCTTGGATGGTGGTGGAGGACGTCGTGGAAGACATCCGGACAACAAAAGGAAAATTACTGAAGGCGTCGACCAGAACCAACCATCGAGCATTCCAGAATGGACCAGCAAAATCAGTGTGCAATCGTTGCCAAGGGGAAGTGGCTTTTGGCCATGCAAAGACTTTCCGCGGCGGTGCGGATTGTTGTTCGCCACACGCCATGCAAGAAGAACACATATTCGTAATCGCAGCATCGATTCCGAACCAAGTACAGTGCTGACGAGCAAGTTGTTTCGTTCTCACTATACCCCAATGTCCTTGGTGAAGAAGCCGTAAAACAGAGGACTGTAACGAACGTGGGACCACTACTCTGGACTGATCATTATCAGAACGCAACAACAAAACACCACGTCGAACAAAAAGTCTCTCCTTGTGAGCAAAAAATCGGCGAACCAACGGATCCGCAATCTGAGACTTTGACAAAGGCCATTGCGTAGCAACAAAACGCGAAACAGTAGCAAGGACAGGGTCAGCAGCTGTGGCGGTAGCTACACGACGAAAATCAATCGGAAACGATTCGACCACTACATCCGTTTCCGAATCAATGAACATGCAAGCAAGTTCGGAAGAATCGAATGCTTTATCCTCAGCAACAGGCAAACGGGACAACGCATCGGCGTTTCCGTGCTTAGCAGTGGACCGATACAAGATATCGTAGCGGTACTGCGAGAGAAAAATAGACCAGCGAATGAATTTCTGCGCTGTACGCGGAGGTACAGGCTTGTTCAGATGAAAAAGCGATGTCAAAGGTTTGTGGTCTGTGATGATGGTAAAGTGACGACCATACAAGAAATCATGGAACTTAGTAACACCAAACACGAGAGCCAAAGCTTCTTTCTCTATCTGGGAATAATTTCTTTGCGCAGACGAGAGCAATTTGGACGCAACGGCAATAGGGTGATCATGGGAGCCAACTTTGTGCCCAAGCACAGCACCGATCCAGAAATCCGATGCATCTACTATCAACAAAAGGGGTTTCCGGGGATCGAAAGGCGTGAGGCAAGTATTAGAAAGCAACGCCGATTTCAACTGGCGAAAGGCGCGTTCGCATTTCGTCGTCCAGAGAAACGGAACACCCCTACGGCGTAAGCGATGAAGCGGAGCTGAAATCGAAAAGGCATTGCGCACATTCACTCACACCTTGCGATTCTAAATCGTTCAATGTTCGTGCGACTTCATCACGCAATGCGTGAGTAACATTGCGCGCTCTGAAAGCTTTCGGTTGCGCGTTTACTGTCAGTTCCAAATGTGCTTCAAAGTTTTTAGCGCAACCTAAGCCTGGTGCAAAAATGTCTGCAAATTCGTCACACAGACTAGAAACACTGTCTGAAGGCACAGTTTGATTCACTGATAGGACCTGATGGACAATAGACATGTTAAACAACTGAAATAAATCTACACCAAACAAGTTCACTGCAGTAGAAGAACGAAGAACGTAAAATGACACAAGTTTTGTTTGTCCCTTGTATGTGGCAAGAAGGCTGCACTGTCCTAACACAGGGATTGGCTGTCCTGAATAACTATGTAACTTAACATTTGCGGCACGCAACGGAGGTGCGCCCAGTTGTTTGTACGTGTCGTGATTGAGCAATGAAACTGCAGCTCCGGTATCGAGCTGGAATGGGATGACCTCGCCATGAAAGTCCAAATCGACAAAAAGTTTATTGTCCTGCTGACGACAAGAGCGACTGTTTTGTGCAATTTGAACAGACACTGGGACAGAATCACTTGCTAATTGACGTGATTTCCGGCGACGTCGACGCACAGTTTTTGTGGGACGAACACAGTCACTGTTAGAGAAAGTGGCACTGGACGAATCGGAATTAACTACATGAATGTCCATGGGCGAAGGTCCACGATCCTGAGTGTCCTTGGTTCGATTCCAGCGCGAAGCAAAGGGCCTGGAATGATTGTGATTGTCTGATCGGAGCTTTTTCTGGCAAACACTTTGAACATATCCTTTCCTATTACGGAAAAAGCAAATAGCTTGGCGTGACGGGCAATGTTCACGCGAATGTCTAGTAGCACACCGCGGGCAAGATTTCTCTGCATTTGTGGGCTGGCGCAACACACCTGGTTTAGAGCGCGGCGGCAGCTGCGTTTGTATGCGCGAGGGCAGTTGACCGGGCCGCGCAGCTCGCCCGGCGGGCCGGTTAATGTTACACACTGCTGGCGAAGTTTCAAAAGATTCCTGAGCACAGTCAAGTGTGTCTTGTCTATCCAATATGTCTATCACTTGTTGAAGGGAGGGGTTAACTAGTTTCAAAATGTGCTCCCGTATGTGAACATCAGAAACGTTCTGTGCAATTGCATCACGTACCATTGTATCTGAATAAGAAAGGCCACAGTCACAGTCAAAGGCACAGTCCCTAGTAAGTCCTTGCAATGTTGCTACGTCGCGTCGGGGAAACAATTTCACTATCACACGGTAGGTGGACACACCGACACAAGAAAGCAAAAACGGATGCCGCTCATTACCTTGAATTCTGTAGGCGGCTAGGTGGATGGCAAACTGGCGGGACCACTCGGTCCACGACTCATGCCCCGGGTCGTAGTGCCTAAAAGGCGGTGCAACTGCGAGTTGTGGCTGCGGTAGCGGTGAAGCGGCGGCTGCCGCATTGGTTTGAACGGCACGTTGACCCTGGACGAGCTGTGCAAGGGCATCCAATAACGCCTGCGTCTGCTGATTCTGCAAGCGATAAAATTCGGACAGTACATCTGGAGATTGTGGCGAAGCCATGACACAATTAAATGTAAGCAATCAAAAGAACACTTCACTCGTCGCCAAATGATGTGTCGACAGAAGTGCCGACACAGTGTTATTTTGAGGAGCCCGATAGGCACGCTATCTAACGCAGACGGGCGTGAATTCTGGAACAGGATAACTATTGAATGGTAGCAAGAAAAGTACGTAGCTGCTTTATACTTAACTTTATTCGTTGATGAATACAGCGTTCTTCTGGAGACATTTATACTATAACTCTCAAAGTAGGTAAGGCTAATGGCGCCTTGCTAGGTCGTAGCCATGGACTTAACAGAAGGCTATTCTAACTGTCTCTCGGCAAATGAGAGGAAGGCTTCGTCCGTATTGTCGCTAGCAATGTCGTCGTACAACTGGGGCGAGTGCTCGTTTGTATGTCGAGACCTGCCTTGTGGTGGCGCTCGGTCTGCGATCACACAGTGGCGACACGCGGGTCCGACGTGTACTAAATGGACCGCGGCCGATTTAAGCTACCACCTAGCAAGTGTGGTGTCTGGCGGTGACACCACAGTGCGAAAAGTGGCAATTGGCCCTGAATAAGGAAAAGTGTGAAGTTATTTATTTGAGTACTAAAAGAAATCAGCTACACTTCGATTACGCGACAAGGCACACAAATCTGAAGGCTGTAAATTCAACTAAATACTTACGGATGACAATTACAAATAACCTAAACTGGAACGATCACATAGATAATACTGTGGGTAGAGCAAACCAAAGACTGAGATTCATTGGCAAAACACTTAGAAGGTGCAACAGGTCTACTAAAGAGACTGCTTACACCACACTTGTCCGCCCTATTCTGCAGTATTGTTGTGCGGTGTGGGATCCGTATCAGATGGGACTGACGGATGACAAAGAAGGGCAGCTCGTTTTGTATTATCGCGAAACAGGAGAGATAGCGTCACAGACATAATGCGTGAAATGGAGTGGTAATCATTAAAACAAAGGAGGCGTTTTTCGTCGCAACAGGATCTTCTCGTGAAATTTCAGTCACCAATTTTCTCCTTCGATTGCGAAAACATTCTGTTGCCACCCACCTATATAGGTAAAACGATCATCGTGATAAAATAAGAGAAATCAGGGCTCGCACAGAAAAATTTAAGTGCTCGTTTTTCCCACGTGCCGTTAGAGAGTGAAACGGTAAAGAGACAGCTTGAAGGTGGTTCATTGAACCCTCTGCCAGGCACTTTATTGTGAATAGCAAAAGTAATCACGTAGATGTAGATAGAATGAAATGTTAACTTCGGCTACCGATGTTGTAAATATAATGCAATGTTTGCTTTGTCTATCTGTAACGTTGCTGCGCTTTGTACCAACACCACTAGCAGTTGAGGACTACTGTGACTTGTCGACTAAGCAGTTCAACTACGTTCTGTAGCCTCATGTTCTGCTCACCAGTGGATACCTCCAGGCCCGCTCGCTGTTTCCATTAGCAGCCAGTATTGTGGTTGCATGGTAGACAATGACTGGGGAGTCGAATGCTGTAAACGTCATTGACCTCTTGCAATTTCACACTCGAGGGTTAATGGAAGAATCCTAAGGGAGTCTGATGAGTCCATGAAGAACGTGGCTTGCAAAACAGCTTTTCACCCGACTCTGTAGTAGCAATAGCATCCGATTCTGAAGTACTCACATTCTGTAAAGCACTGTACAAGTTCAGATGTCTGATTACCTACCTGATGAGTTAAAGTGTTAAATATTTTGACGTTAATCATGTAAAATCTTTATGGCTGAAGACACAGAACCGTAATTAGTTCGATTTCATATCATTCACCCATAGATTAATGGAAAAGTAAAAAGTAGTGCTGATTCACGCTGAGGCCTTACAGCGCCAACAATGGATGTTTGGAATTGTTTTTATTATTTTGTGGGTTGTGTCAGGGAAAAAATGTTTTGAAACATTTAAAATTAAGCATAAGGTTTCCCGGAAGACACTAAATACTTTCATTCTCAAATCCTGGATGAATGCAATCTGGGTAATTTTCGCGGTATGAGCTAAGCAGTGTCAAGACGTGTACAAAACATTCTATGTGCAATAATTACTTCTGCGTAGTTTAACATTTTGAATTCAGCCAATAATTATATGAAATACTGAAAATTAAATTTTCGTGATCCTTCGATACCTTTATATGAGCAACCTGCAACTAGGACCGTTTACTTGTTTACCGATACTGACTGCTCATCAGTCTAGGTCCGTTACGAAGTTGGATTAGTAGAGGAGTTGGAGAAGATCCATCTGGAAGCGGACCTTTTGGTCAGGAGATCAGCGTGAGAGTATAAAGAAAACTAACTACAGTAGTAGACTCAACAAAAAAGTAGGTTCGTATCCTGGAGAGGCTTACTGTTCAGAGCGCACTATCCACAAAGAGTCGGGAAGTGTGCTACTTCCTCCATAATACGTCTCAAGAGTCGACCACGATGAGAAAATCAGAGAAATTATGGTACATGTGGAGGTTTACTAACGATAATTCACGCGCACCATTTTTGAATGCAATAGTGGGGGGAGGGGTGTGGTGATGGTACCAGAAGTACTCTCCCCAACGTGTCTTAAAGTGGCTTGCAGTTTGTATATGTAGATGCAGATGTAGATTTAGACCAGTGCCGGATTATTTAAATTCTACTGGCTGTGCAACTTCTATGAAGAACTTCAGCGAGCATATTTACATTACGAGTTTACTAAATACCCTGTCACGTAGGTACTGGCAGTTTTTGCTGCAAAACACGTCGTTCCTTCTATTACCACGAACGAATCTATTTCTTCGAGACCGTATTCCCATTACCGCATCGGAACGAGATGTTCAGATTCGCTAAATTCTGTCGGCTCCTGGCAGAAGTTCGTCATGTGGTGGCCTTAATCGAGTCTGCGAAACTGCAGCGTGTAGGCCCGACTATTTTCCTAGCAACGAGAGGAGTTTATGGAAACAAGGAGCACCGCCCCGTGTCGTTAGCAATTCAGATGCACGGCAGGCACCACCTGGGAGCAACAAAACACCAACGCTGACGCAGACACGAAAGCGTCTCGTCGCTGGCTGGACTAATGTCGCACACGCACTCTGCTAGCATGCCTCTAGAATATGCATGCCTCCTGCGGATTAGATTCCACTGTCATCCGTACCTGCTCTCAGTCTGTTAATAGCCGCTGCGACGAGGACGACAATCAACTGCTATTTCTAGATTATCTCAGAAAGCTGTAAACCCCTAAACAGCTTTAATATAGTAATAGGGCAGGTCGTTACACATGTGAAGAACTTCTTAGACTGTCACACCCTCACACATCATAGACATTTATTACGTTACTCACTTCCATTGTATTTATTCTTTCCTGTGGCTGCACGTATCTACATCCATACAGATACGACTAGTTAAATTGTGCCCTGTCACTAAATCAATTTTTTTCCCACCGTCAGGGTTTCGCCTGTTTGTGTCGTACATCTTAGCCGTCGGTGTGACATTTGAGTGAGTTGCGGCGTGGACCATTCACAGCTGTGAGCACCTTCATATGTGTCACACGGCCATGTATCGAGTTAATTCTTGTTTCAGATAGGATATTCGAGATGAGATTAATTAGTCGAGTCAGGATTCTTGGCTGGGTTAATGTTTCGGTGTAAAGGAATTCCTCGAACGTCATGGTGTACAGGCATCTTTTACAGATATATATTTTCGATCATTGGTGTTAGCGTAACAAGCGATGAAATAATGAAAAAGATGATAAGCCAAAACTGACTACCGTAACTTAAAGCCTTAGCTGTCCGTATCATCATCCAATCCTGACTAAATTTCTTGCCTCAGAAATCTTCTTCTTCTTCTTGATTTCACTTCATGGATTAGGTGATTTCATCTCTTCCAGTCAACAAGTGGTAGCCATATTTTTCGTTGTCTTCCCATCTTTGTCGCCCCTCTAGGTTTGCCGTCAAGAATTGGTTTTAGAAGTCTATTTTCATGTGTGGACGTTCCCCATCAAATTTTTCCTCTTAGATGCATTTTATTGTGCACCGAATCAACTGGTAATTCATTTCTAATATTATCATTCGAGAGCGAACTTCGCTGGTGCACCTTTTAACAATACAGAGAAATCTCATTTCTGCAGCCTGGCTCTTGCTCCTATCCTTTTCCGTGGAATCCAAGTTTCAGACATCATCTACATATATTTTTTTAAAACATTTCACCCTGTTGATCATTATACTGTAGTTCATATTTTGTTTCTTGAGTCAGACTAGTTTATCCGTGTAGATGTTAACATCCGTGTAGATATTAACAACAGCTGGACACTTCCCACATCCTTGTCTAGCTCCCTGTGTTGTGGTTAACTGTTTGGACAATTTATCTTGATCTTCGATTACAGTTTTTTTCCTTGATGTAAGAAGCTTTTACAAAGTTACTGAAGCCTTTTTTCCCATATTCTACCATAATAGGTTTTTGGATTCAGTAACGTCGACAGGGAAACGACGGAGTTAAAATATTATGCGGGCTAAGTGTGCCAATGGATATCCTGAATATACGATTCGTTGTTTGTGTGAAACAACGAACTGA
This sequence comes from Schistocerca piceifrons, assembly GCF_021461385.2. Taxonomy (NCBI): domain Eukaryota; kingdom Metazoa; phylum Arthropoda; class Insecta; order Orthoptera; family Acrididae; genus Schistocerca; species Schistocerca piceifrons. The sequence goes on from NC_060144.1 coordinate 140,997,243, forward strand.
AATACTGTGTATATTATTTACTATCACTGTAGGGTAGACAAATCATAGCATCACGAGAAGAGGCGAGGAGTAGGGACAGGAAAAATCGACCGGTTAAAACTGATAACGGTATTTTACTTCTGAGTAAATGCTATTTTTCTGTATTTGTTTGATGTCGGTTGCAGAAGGTATATTTTATTTTGTACTGTTAACCGATTTAAGAAACCGAAATATCAATTAGCCGTAGCAGCAGTGCTAAAACTTTTCGTTTTTAAGTATATGCTTTTTTAGAAATGGGTAATTCCTACCCAAAAATATGCACTCGTTTGAAATATTTCTTTATTATGGATAAAAGAGAAAGCGCTATTTTAATAGGTATACGAACAGAAACGAGCAACAAACACGTAGCATAAGAAATGGTACAGGATTTCTGAGGCAATAATGTCCCTGCTGCCGTGTGTCGTGGCTTAAGGTACGCGTGTACGTGCAGTGTGCAGAACATGCCAGGTGACCGCAACCCACACAGCTAGTTTATACAGTAGTTTCTCTGTCGTCATCGGACCTACATTGTATTGCAGAATGGCACTTACCCTAGCTGGGAAATATTTTTAAGACGTGACGTAGCAATGAAGTACAAAGCTCCATTTGTTTCAACAGATTAAAGATTTAGCTGCCATTTCTGTGAACTAATAAAAGGGGAAGGGAATATTGGTAGCAGTAATAAATAAAGAAACTTTATAATTCAACCATACAGTAGAATGAAAAAGTAGCTGATCTGTGGCCTGTATGTACATAGTATGCCTTTTCTGCTTTTAGCCCTTGAAAACGGACAAATGAACACGAAAACTGGAGTTCTTCAACCTCAGCTTTCAACCTTCACCATTGACTATTCTTAGTGCCCAAATAGTCACATGGTCCCAGAATATAACGTGATTTTATGAGCAGAGTTTTAAAAAATTAAAATCAATGGAAGAATACTGGTGATTTCTGTATTATTCAACTGTTTATCATTTTTCGATAAAAGGAGCGAAAGTTCGACGGACTAAGTTTCCTTTTATTTGCCTATTTAATTTAGCTTTTCTGATTCGATGTGTCTTGAAATTGTGTCATAATTTTTCGATTTAGACGTTTATTTCAGGGAATAAGAGGAATAAAAAAGGGAAAATCGATTACTTCAGAAACGGGTTATTTTGAGTGGTTTTAACAGTCAGCTTAAACTGGCTTGGAAAGAACACAATATAACCAAAACCGGTTGTTTCAGCGATAACAGTCATCTGTAGGGACGCTGGACTTGAATTTGAAAGGAGAGCAGTTCAAATCCCTTTCCGACCACACAGATTAAATTTTATGTAATTTCGCGTAAGGGAACGCCGCGATAGTTCCTTTCCAACGGCACGGGCTACTACCTCCTCGTGTCCCTGCAGGTACCCCGTCTCCAATGTTTTGTCGTCGATGAGACGTTAAATTGTAGTTGTCCTAGATTCCATTAATTTACTGTAAATGGCAAGATTAAATGTCTTTACGCTAGCAGTCTGCGTTTACAGGTTGGGTTTCACAGCAGAAAAAGCCTACATAAATATTATTTGTCGCAGCTGTTGACTTTATTTTCGTTCAAGGAAAAGTAAATGAAATCTGTAGAGCAGCTGACAAGTTGTATCGCCCCAAAATGCTCACTTAAGATACGTGCGTCGCATACCATATTTCAGGTTTTAAAATGTATCTCATTTATCTCAACCACCTCAAAAAACTAACTGTACAGGATCAAAATAAAATAACTTATCTGGCATATGGTGTTTAACGTCAGAAGGATATTAGGCAGCATCATAATCTTTGTTGTACTTACGTTCTTCACGAAAGTATGAAGTGAATCCACCTTCCTGACGGGTGCATTTCCGATTGAACCTTATACTTTTTATTCGGTAATCCACTTCCTCTCCTCCTGATCTATTTAAGGCCGTATTACTGTGAACAATTTATGTTAACATAACGTTATTGAAAACGTAACACAAAGCTGATCTTGCCTCTCTTCTGTTTAGGCACATAGTGCATATATCCGGAGTTATGTAACTCGTCCACTTTGTGGGATTTAAAGTCAGCAAATGTAAACACAAAGAAAATTCACTCCCGTCATTCACCCAACAGTACTTAGTCGATGTCTTCCGTCAGAACAATGTACATCAACCGAGAGAAGGTACATGTTTTACTCGTCGATGGAGTATGTAAGTTAGTAAAACACTAATTGCAATAATGTTATCTAATTTGCCCTGTGGGTGCATGTAGTACAGTACTGTCGTTCTTTTAAACGATATATTATGTAAAGTAAAAGCAATCCCTCATTAAACACTGAAACATTAATATATTTCTTATTTTGTTGCTCATGAGAGCCATAATGTTAATCAGACAGAGGACTTTAGCAAAAGAGAGATGTCATAACGTGAATCCAACTTCCTGACGGGTGCTTTCTCCTCTTGTTGTGACAGCTCAGGAAACGAGAAGTATCAACTCGCGGAAACTCAACCGTCGGTATAACTTCCACACAAGAATCCGCCGAATTTACTATTCTCGCTTCTGTTGCAATGTCAAAACGCTAGCACACAAAAGCTGGAACAGGAAATTAGCCTTCCTAAAACTAGTGTACATCACATTTTGACAAGTCACCAGTTCCATTCCTGTTATGTACGCTTGCAGCAAGAATTGTATGGTAATGATTTCCTCAAACGTGTAAGTTGTATTTCTGGGGGCATAACAACAAATTATTGCCAACCAGAACATTTTCTCAGATCTTCTTTTTATCGATATTCCTTCTCAAACAATGGACTGATTGTTCTGTACTGCTTCGCACACAACGGTAAACAGAAGGTTTACTTACTGGTAGCTTTCGCCATGGAGATACGAAGTCCAGCTAATACAGTAGCAACAAGAGCATCGTAGGGAGAGGCTTTCTTTACGAATGCACAATAGTCATTGCCGCCACTGGGTTGCGTCTCGATGGTGGCTCCTTTGCGACTGGGCAGCGTCTCATTGCCAATGCGAGTGGTTTGTCTGGCTGCCGCCGAACATACTATATCGTGGTGGCACAGGGCGCTCATTGTACGGAACCTATGGTGGGATGGCGCAGCGGGCTTACTCCATTGGGTCCGCCAGATTATGCACGACTGCTAAGGGCGTCTGCGTGAAACTTGCCTTACCGTTATCAACTGTGGGACGCCAGAGGGCTGGTATCGGTATGTGATACCACACAGTTAAATGCAAATAATATATATTATCGGTCCTCCATAATCCCATACTGGCTGAAAGAAGTGAAACATCGGCTTCAGTAGAGAGTTAATGTATGGTGTGGGACGCTTGACCCTTATTTCAACATCGGTCAAGAAAACGCCAGTACATGCTAACTTTCTCCGTCAATTCTTCCTCGGCTTTTCGATTAAGTACTGCAGAGCACCAGAATGCTTATGTGGTACCACAACGATGGATGCCTAACACACAATGTCTTGCATGCAAGTTGTGTACCGTATGACCTGTCTGTCCTTTCCTTGTGTTTACACTTGTTTATTGTCACCTCCAGCAAGTGAACGAGTTAGTTTACCCCAGATACAAGCAATTCAAGCACCCTCAGGAGTTTCAAAATAAATTCTCTGTTACTCTTAGTAATAACATCATCTTCATGTGAATGGTACACTGTTGTGTGTTTCTGAACGGGTCCTGAGAGGAGGAAGTGAATTACCAAAAATAGTATTAAGGTGCCGTTTTAAAAATACATATGTCTATTCATGTCTCCTTAACATTAAAAGCTTACAAGACGGGCTATCATGGTGGTTAATGCTCCCCTATATAAACGCAGTGGTGTTTAGCTAGCATGGGTGCATTAATCCGTTCAGGCCCTCTGGCTATAATTGTGTACATTAACCATCACTGTGTCTTAGCGGCAACATAAGTATTTTTCCCCAATGGAAACATGACGTACACGTCTGTGAATGTTCGGCCATTTCATTGTACGCAAGTGCTGCCAACTGTTCGGCATCTCTATGAAAATATAGGCAAGTCAGTGTAGTAGCGGGCAGCAATGCGCAGTAGCTCGTGACCGCTAGAATACAAGGATGTGGTTGGTTCGCTGCATTGCATTGTATAAATGAATGTTGTTATTGTTATTTTACTTGGTAATAATTGAATGATCATTTTACTATTTATTACAATAGAAAATGTTTCGTGATTATTTATTTTAGCCAATAAAATGAAGTCAATCCCACCAAGTGTGTTTTGAAAACGTTTACATATATTCGTATAAATTTTGCATCTAAAATCGTTAAATATTTCCCAAGAACATTGCCACATAAAGAAACATTTTCTTTCCGCCAGAAAAAAATCAGGTCTGAAATATTTAACTTTCATGAGTGTCATACCGTTCATCTACATAATATAAATAAGTGTCTGTGAGTTAACGGTCATGTTTCAAAAGACAACAACGTTATCATATCAGTCGCTACGTTTAGTCCTTCCTCCGACCCTAACTTAGTAGTATCCTTAACACAAGAGGCACTTCTGACAAATAAAACTGAAATACTTGAATGGACAACAAATAAGTAAAATTCAGTTAATGCGTGCATGTAGTACAGCTGTAAGAAGATATAATTAAATCTATGGGTAATTGAGGAGCATACAGTGTACGAAATTTTTTACAGAGAGCTGAATCCTCTGGAAGCAGCAAGGCCTCTAATTGAGCTAGGCATTAAAACCAGTGTGAGCAATCGTGTCAGAGACAGGTACGTCCTTCCACGCTGCTTCGTCTTGTGGGACCCCAACCGAGCTGCGAAACGTTCTCGCTGCAAAAGTGATCTGCATCAACTAGATTGACCAAGAGAGTGATCGCAGCCCACGAACTCAAGATGTGTAAATGACTCTGTCGTGCAGAAGACTGAAAAATGTGGCTAGAATGGCAACTATAAACGAGTTCCGGATGTTGGTTCTTACAAAAACCGTCAACGGTTTAATAACTAGAAGGAGGTTACACGTAACTACTGAATTAAAAACATTGACCCTATTTAACCCCAATTAATTGCAGTCATTGCTCTCAACCACATTTGTAATCAAGAAAACAATAATTATACGTTAACCAGAGAAATAAATTACAAAGTGAGAAGAAAGATCTGTTTTGATCGCTGCATCGTACTAAAATCGGAGGTAGCTTGGTTTGGAAACGTCTGCTAGGGATACATGGGTCGCTAGTGGCCATCGTCTCAACCGATTGTTCTCGATAATACATATGCATGGACGGATGTGCACTGATTAGTCCCCTCGTGTTATAAAGCTACATGAAATCCGCACGCAAAAAAAATGGTTCAAATGGCTCTGAGCACTATGGGACTTAACTTCTGAGGTCATCAGTCCCCTAGAACTTAGAACTACTTAAACCTAACTAACCTAAGGACAGCACACACACCCATGCACGAGGCAGGATTCGAACCTGCGACCGTAGCGGTCGCGCGGTTCCAGATTGTAGCGCCTAGAACCGCTCGGCCACTCCGGCCGGCCCGCACGCAAAAGACAGTGTCTACTCGATCACGGATGAGCCGTCGAATCTCTGATCGTCTGTTAAATCCCGGAATCTAAACAAGTACAAATGCAAGCAATAGACAAGAAACGCCAAATTGATTTCCTACACTGACAGAAAATATCACCATATCTTGAGTCGGAGCATCGTGTCCTACATAAGGCGACGAAGTCTCCTGCCAGCCGCTAAATATTCACCTGACTTGCGATCGCCCTCAGAAATACAAATACGACCAGCGCCACGCCTGCGAAGTCAGAACGTCCGCTTCTCCACGATTCCAAGCCCCGAGTGTCTGCATCCGCTTCTTATTTCAGAGCAGTCTTTTCCGAATTCTCCTCCAGAGTGTCCAAAAGATTCTAACGTTCCTGTGGGTTCTGCACAAAACCCGCGCGAACGCTTATTTCACCAGTGAGGAGCTTCGTTGAACATTGGCAAATGGGATTACAAGCAAAGCGATCCAACACTCCACATAGCAAATGTTTCATAAGTTACTTGAGGAATTCCTTCCTGCGTAAACAATTCTGATCTGAAAAAGACGATCTCCGAACTGCCACGTCAAAGGATTGGCTGTTTTCCTTTGTACAAAATTCCTGGAAAACGGAATTCTAAACTCCCACTTAAATATATGTTTTAGAAAAGCCACTGGGTATCCTTCCTGCCTTGCGAGAGAGAGTAGTCTTTACTCCATATGGAGTGGCATCAGGTTGTCGCACTTCGTCCGGCATAAAGGGAGAGGAACAAATTTTAGCAATAAACAGCCACCGAGCCTCCCACGAGACAGCAGGGATGGAAATTTCCCGACCAGCTTGTGACCCTTCCGTTTTCCATGAAAAGGCTTACCGTCAAAAAAACCACATTTCACGAAGGTTTTCTTTGAGGTGATACAGTGATTTGTAAAGATAATTAATACTGTACTGCCATGACGAGCGATGCAGGTCATTCTAGCGCCTTTTTTTAGACAAACAGCCCGAGCCCACAGTGTGTAGCTGGGTCAGGTGTAATCTTAATTACTTTATTCTGGCAGCGGTCCGAACAATGTAAGATCCCGAAACTGCCTACCTGAGATCCAGTGTTTGGTTTACTGCCACTGCTGACAGCTGCAGACTCTGAGGAGCTGCCTACTCTTCCTGGGGAAATCTGGGGGCTGGCCGGCAGTTGCTCCTACAGCACAATAAGTGTAGGATGTGCAGTTAACTACAAAGAAAGAAGGAAATTAAGAGAATTGTTACTGGCTCGATCTTTACAACCACAGATATCACCCATATTACACGGGTCGTTCAATAAGTAATGCTACATTTTTTTTGTTTTTATTTATTTATTTCCAGAAAGTAGGTTCGTTTTGTTCACGACACCAACACATCGTATTATACCTCACTCTTCTGGATCAAAACCCTGTTTTTCAATATAATGTCTGTTCGGTGGGCTGGCCTTACGCCATCTTACTAGATGGACCTGTACCCCCACATACTACTACTCTACTGGTGATCGCATAATTTCACAGCGACTTTGGCCTCCATGATCGCCTGACCTAACACCACCTGTCTTTTTCTTCTGGGGTGCAACGAAAGCAACTGTCTAAAAAAAAACGCCCAAAATCCATCTATGAATTGAAATCTGCAATATTCACTTTCACTGTTTGTGTTACAGAAGAAATGTTACAGCTTGTGTTTGGAAACATGATTAGACGAATTGAATTGTGTATTAAACAACAGGAGGGACACTTTCATCAATCAATGTGAAAATTTGTATGTTAAAATGAATGTTCAATAAATTAATAACTTGTATTTCACTGAGTTTCATTTCGTTATATTCACTGCGGCATTCGGCAAGCGAGGCTAACAATCATACGGCACTGCGGAGAGACTTTTTGAACACCCCGTAGTTCTATGTAGAGTTTTCATTTTGTTAGTTTTGTATGTTGGAACTATAAGAAAACTTCTTAGGCGTCACTTATTGTAGTACTGCTCACTGCGCTACACGATACAGACTTTCACACGATAGCTTATTTAGTACACAGTTTAACGTTTTCTAATCATTCTGGTAAAAGTGCAATACTATTATACGGTTTCAGATGGATTTGGTGACACTTTCTCTCAAACAGCGTTTCCGTAAGCAGACCACTTGAATTTTTCACGTTTACGTTACAATACAGACACACACGAAAGTTAAGAAAAAGAAATTAGTTTACATGCACAACATGCAAACAAATGAACGTAATGCAAGAAAGAAAAACTGTTTCGAGGTCTGCATTGTAGTTTTGTAGACAAGCGAAACGTGGAGCATAAACAGGGGAGACAATACAAGATTGAAAGCATCTGCTATTGACGAATGCTAAATAGTCTGCGGGCAGATCGAGTAACGAATGGGGAAGTACTAAAGCGGATTGGGGAAAAATTAAATTTATGCCTCAGTTTCATTAAAAGAAGGGAAAATTTGATAGGACTCATCCTGAAGATTCGGTCATGGAAGGAGGCATCAGAAGGGGAGTGGCGAAAGGGTGTGGGTACTCAAAAAGCGAGATCAAAACTAGGTTACAATAAGCAGTTTCAAATGGACGTGTTTTGCAGTGGTTGTGCAGAGATGATGAAGCTTGCACTGTTTAGATTAGGATGGATACCTACATAAAATTAGTTCTCGAGCTAAAGACCATATCAATGACTACAGAACATCCACTTTTGTTTTGAGCTTTATTATGTCTCAAACGTTGTAAACAGTGTTAGAAATACCAGATAAGATACATCAGAGAGTAGCAGCGTCATTGTGTACTCACAGTGGTAAATAAGAGCACAAGTCTTCCTGAAGTAAGTACTATTTTTAGCTGCGCAAGGTAATCTAACAGTTTCAAGAAAATTGGACTCTGGTAATGGCATGAATATAGTCAGTTAGAATTCCTGATGAGCATTACTTAATACCACTGCATATAATAATGATACTTCCTAACGGCACCCTCTCCTATCGGTGTGAATGGTTGGCTTTCAATCAGCACATTGTCAGCTGTACGTGTAATACGCGTTGAGCGGAGTGGTGTGGGGGAAAGTAATTCGGGAGCAACACTTACTGTACCGCAATTCATGGAATGAGGAAATGTGACTTCCTTCTGACTGCCGACATCGCGCAGTGTTTAGCCAACTTCCCTGCGATTAGTGCCTGTTTCACCACAGGTCGAATTCCCAGTAGGTCGCAATTGTGATGCGTAGGAAGTAATTTTTAATTACCAAATTTTTCACTTGTCTGTCACTTCTAAGTAATCAGTCTGCGACCTTCAAACTTAGAGATGATGATAGACCTACTAGATATAACTTCCTGTCAATACTACATACTTTTTACCACTGCATATGACTTGGTGGACAGTATAAATATGTGAATCCCATATCAAAAATAACATCGTCGCCATTCTGGAATTAGGTGCCAAGCAATAATTTGATCAGCAGATGAAAGAAGAAGTAGACAGTAGTTTCATGTCGGAAGAGTAAAGGGATGAACAAAAATCTGATAGCCGAAAGAAGCAGCAAGTTAGACAGCGTCTTGTTAAGAACACTGTGTATTTTTGTCGGGCATATGAACCCTATTGGATAACTGCCTACGACGATTCGTCTAGACATCCTCCGGTAACCTCATCAGTTAGATCTGCTGCTATACTCCTATTAAGGTCTGCTCCTTACGAGCATTCAACATAACCTAGCCGGTGGATGGTGTGATTTTTTTTTCCTTTTCCGGCGGTGGTGAGTCCTCATGTTTCCAATTACTGCTTTGTCCCTTTGGATCATGGTACACTAATGTGTAAAGCTAACGAATCAGTGTAATTTTCGTATGAAGTGACCCTGTTAAGTAACGTAGCTGGATAAAATTTGGACCACACACAGAAAGAAGTCCTAGAGAGTGGTACTGGAGGTAACAGAAAGAAATCTGCAAAAACATGAACGGGAATGTCACGTTTAATGAAAGGCAATAATTACACTTATTTATGACGGTCATGTGGACGTTGTCTCAACGGCTTTGCCGCAGTGGTAACACCGGTTCCCATCAGATCACTGATGTTAAATGCTGTCAGGCTTGACTATCACTTGAACGGGTCGTCGTCCTGGTCTGTCGGGTGCTGTTGGCAAGCGGGGGGCACTCAGCCCTTGTCAGGACAATTGGCGAGCTACTAGACTGAGAAATAGCGGCACCGCTCACAAAAACTGACAACGGCCGGCAGAGAGGTGTGCTGACCAAATGTACCTCCGTATCCGTATCCGGTGACGCCCAAGCGCTCAGGACGACGCGGCGGCCGATAGATCCCGCTGGGCTTTTAAGGCTTGTTCGGACGGCGTTTTTTTCTGTGGACATAATAAAATTCGGGGATTAGCTGTCAATACGGTCTCTGATCAGCACTGACGGCAATGCTTGCATTGTAACTTGTCCCCCCCCCCCCACCCCCCCTCTGCTGGCCACTTCCTGGTCTGGTTTGTACTGGAAGATGCTACCACAAGAACTCCTTAACAATCTTGTGCCCAGCATGGGAGCATTTTGCAGAGCAAACGATGGTGATTACACACCCTATTAAGGGTCAGGTCCCGCATTTTGTAATGTCCTGGCGACCATCATAAATCGCAGTGACTTTATCGTAATGATTACCTTTGAATAAAAGCGTCATTTCTGTTCGTCTCACTGTGTATTTCTTTCAGTTACCTTCTCTACTACACTACAGCCGTTCTTTCTTTGTATGGTCCAAGTTTCATCGAGCTTTGTCACTTGGGTGTAGTGTGCCAAAGTTACTTTCGCCCTGAAGTTTCGGTTAACGCTGTCTAACGCCCAGCACTATCCTCTAACAATTAGTCGACCGGTCACAGTTACAAGTTTTCCGCAGCTGCTTTGGATCGGCTGGCTCTTTGTATGTTTGAGGAAAGCTGCAGAACCCAGACAATGGCGACCACTCTCGTGTTCAAAGTGTCGTGCGATATGTTGGAAACTGACCGTGACTAACTTATCACTTTTTTAAACAATGTGATACGCCTTTCTACTAACAGCAGGGCCATACTTCTCATGTAGTCCAGGTTTTTCACAGAGGAATACACAGTGGTGACAGAAATCATGCATAGCTATATGTACATACACAGATCGCGGTAGTGTCGTGTACACAGGGTATAAAAGTGTGGTGTGTTGTCGGAACTATCATATGTACTCAGGCGATTCCTGTAAAAAGTTTTCGAAGTGATTATGGCCGTACGACGGGAATTAACCGGTTTTGAATGGTGGGTGGGGCTAGACGATGGAATATTCAGTCATTAGGGAATTCAGTTTTCCGAGATCCACATTGTCAAGAGTATACCGAGAACACCAAATTTCTGGCATTAGCTCTCACCACGAACGACGCAGTGGTCGACGGCGTTCACTTAACGACAAAGAGCACCGCCGTTAGCATAGATTTGTCAGTGCTAAGATATAAACAACACTGCTTGAAATAACCGCAGAAATCAACGTGGGACGTACTACAATCGTATCCGTTAGGACAGTGCGGTGACATTTGGTGTTAACAGGCTACGGCAGCAGCCGAACGACGCGAGTGTCTTTGCTAACAGCACGACATCGCCTCCAGACCTGTCCTGAGCTCATGAGCATATCTGTTGGATCCTAGACGACTGCAAAACAGTGGTATGGTCAGATGAATCCCAGTTTCAGCTGGTGAGAGCTGATGGTAGGGTTCGAGTGTGGCACAGAGCCCACGGAGCCATGGACCCAAGTTGTGAACATAGCACTGTGCAAGATGGTGTTCTATAATGGTGTAGGCTGTATTCACATGAAGTAGACTGAGTCCTCCCGTCCAACGGAATCGATCATTGTCTGAAAATGTTATATTCGGTTACTTGGAGACCTTCTGCAGCCACTCATGGACTCCATGTTCCCAAACAAGGACTGATTTTTTTGAGTGACAATACGCCATATCACCGGGCCACAATTGTTCGTGATGCGTTTCAAGAAATTCTGGACAGTTCGAGCAAATGATCTGGCCACCCAGATCTTCGGACAAAAATCCCATCGAACATTTATGGGACGTCATCGAGAGGTTAGTTATTGCACAAAATCCTTCACCGAAACACTTTCGCAATTATGGACGGCCTTAGAGACAGAATGCCTCAGTATTTCGGCAGGGGACTTCCAATGACCTGTTGAGTCCATGCTACGTCGAGTTGCTGCACTAAGCCGAGAGTTCCGACACGAGACTGTATGAGGAGGTACCCCGTTACATTTCTTACGTCAATATTGTGTGTTACTTCGATTTCCTTCATTAGACTCGTTCGACGTCACCAGAAGTGTTTACCCACCTAACCATTCGTGTACTTCCATCAGCTCCGAATGGATTGCGGCAGCCTCGTTCCACTTCACTTGCACAAAATGAATTACCACGCGATACTCCGATTTTCCTGTGGGCTGAGGCATCCTTTCCTTTTCGTAAAATTTTTGAAAACATTATCAGCGACCTTTAACATTAAAATTTAAGATTTAAAAACAGTCTTGATCGCAACTTTTTATTTTTATTTGAGTGATTGGTTTCGATTCTATTTAAGAAACATCTTCAGGCTCCAGAACGGTGGGTGGACTCCGTGGAGCAAGTTGCGCCGACCCTCGAAGCTGAGATGACTGTGGATTTTGATGTGTGTTATGACACTCGAGTTGTACGTAGACACAAACAAAAGATCACACACATGACAATACCTTTTTCAAGTTATAATGAACACTAGAAGACTGTCCCTCATTATAGCACAGTGGCTCTGTCAGGCACATAACACACTTCGCGAGGCCACAGCGTCTGACCAGACCAGTCCACGACAAAGTACGAGAGAGTAATGAAATTATTTAATTCTGATCACAGATTGGAACTTCCAATAAAATTTACTAGTTCAAAAAATGGTTCAAATGGCTCTGAGCACTATGGGACTTAACTGCTGTGGTCATCAGTCCCCTAGAACTTAGAACTACTTAAACCTAACTAACCTAAGGACATCACACACATCCATGCCCGAGGCAGGATTCCAACCTGCGACCTTAGCGGTCACGCGGCTCCAGACTGTAGCGCCTAGAACCGCACGGCCACTCCGGCCGGCAAAAATTTCCTAGTAAAGTGACACGAAACAGAGAATGGTCGGTCAGTTAATTAACAAGTTGTCAATGTTAATGTTAATTACTCAATTTACGACTAAACTGAAACCAAACAGAGTCCAGTCGATCAACTAATTAATAGGTCGTCAATCTTAAGTACTCAATTAATACTTTTAAACTAATTTTCGAAGGTCCGCAGACACTACCGAGTTATTGTCTACATAGAGGATCATCGGTGGGTACAGGCATGATAATTTTGGTATTCCCCTTTTGTTTGGCCGGCCGCTGTGGCCGAGCGATTGTAGGCACTTCAGTCCGGAACCTCGCTGCTGCTACGGACGCAGGTTCGAATTCTGCCTCGGGTATGGATGTGTGTGATGTCCTTATGTTAGTTAGGTTTAAGTAGTTCTAAGTCTAGGGGACTGATGACCTCAGTTGTTAAGTCCCATAGTCCCTAGAGCTACTGAACCCTTTTGTTTACGAGTAATAAAGAAAACACTCAAGATGGAAAAACCCGGTTTGGTTCTCTGGCTGTTATTTCGAATCGTCGTTGAATCCACGAGCTGGCGGTGACATACAGCCTTCTACGAATCCACATCAGTTCGAGCCACCCAACTTGAAGGCAAAAACTCGGCTGGTCCAGTCGCCCGGACAACATGAGGAGTTACACATCCGACTTTTGTCAGGCTCGCTAAAATCACCTTTTCAATTACCGCAGAGGTCGTTGTAGTTTGTCGACCAAGTCTTTAAATACTCAGGGGAGTAGCTGTCCACTCCATTCTGTTGCAGTTACTAATGGAGTCGACGTTGCGAGGTTCATACAGCAGCACTTACCGCCGTTTTATGGCAAGTGTTGTCTTCCTTTACCCTGAGAGCAGCCTTGTGTTAACCATCCGCTATTTGCTCGTGATGTTTATGATTAGGAATCACAATGTAACTAGGATGGTTGCGTCTTTGCTGTCGTTATATTTGCACGACGATATACCATTAATGCAAATCGTCATGCAGCGTGGTAAGCTCAACAGTACGACGCCTGTTAATGTGACTGCATTATGTGATTGTGTTTTGTGGTCTCTCTAGGGTCTAGCCTTTATGCTCAAGACATTTTTGTTTGTAGCCTATAAACTTTTTTTTTTCTTGTCGTACAGCAGCAAGTCCATTGCTCGTCCAGCTGCTGCTTCATTGTGAGTGACACGTTAGGAAACCTGTGACACGGCTACCTCTCACTTATATGTTCATTCCTGGGTAGGTGCACTGCAAGACGATACTGATTTTTATTGATCTGCAGCTTCCCTGTTGCGTTTCCCCTTTAATCAGTTCTTTACTAGGCGACAGAAGACCAACAGTAAGAAACGAAGTCCAACACGTGGAATAGAAGATCATCAGGTGAGTGAGCTGATAGGATACAGCAATAGTTGGTACTGTTAATGCTGACTTTTAAGAGGAGAGCTGATAGAAACGCCAGGTATAGCTACAACTATTCACCCAGTCTACCAACAGACGCGCGACGAACTCCACAAGCCACAAAAATAATCTACTCCAGCAATGAAATACGGGACATAGAAAGTACTGAGTTTTAGTGAGAAATGACGACTAAAAGTGTCACAAGCTGCGACACAGCTGTGGATAAATCCAGTGATCCAGCTAATACAGAATTTGTTTATGTAGCCTCTCCCGGCACACACCTTTGCTGGATGGCTCTCGGGTTTCCATCCGGTTGGCAGGTACTCGACATCATCAGTTCGCACAATCACAGACTGGCCAAATATCTGGCACACTTCTGAACCCTCCTGCGGCTTATTTCAGTCATCATGTTCAGAACTCGGCCGATCTCGTGAAAATATGCGGTTACAAAGAGATTACTTGTTCGTGAGTTTCGACGTTACTTCGCTATTCACCAAAGTATCTATGCAAGACTCCTTGGCGCGGCTGTCTCAACACTTCGAGATGCAAAAAGTTAAACTGTTTGAACATGCACTGACAGCCATCTACTTCAACTGCAACCGAGAATCTTATGAACAATTAGATGGAGTGCCCATGGGATTTCCACGGGCTCCAGGGATCACAAATCTCTACGTGGAATACTTTGAGGAGGTGGGTCTTCCAACTGCTCACCACAAACCCATGCACTTGTTCCGTCATGTTGACGATACTTTTGTGTTATGGAAGCATGCCAGACTGGCATGGACAGGTTCTGGACCACCTCATTAGGATCCATCAGAGCATTCCTTTCTGTACGGAAATAGAGGAAAATGGTCGTCTTCCTTTCCGGACTTGCGCTGAACGAAAAATGTCTCAACGCCAAGAACAAATTATACGTCATAAACGCGAATTAGTACCCGTGTTTCAATATCTGAAAGATGATGTTTACTTAGATTTCGAACCAGTCGCATAAGAGCGGCGCTAGTTGCATCACTATGAGAACGCACATCATTTCGATTTAAATACATGCTGTAATCGTCGTGAGCGTTAGTTACTTTTGAGATTAAACGTGGTCAGTTGATCTGACTTATAGCAAGGTCGTGTAGAAGGGCTACGAGAAGCTGAATGTCACTTCTTCAATATTGCGGAAAGACTTGGCAGGAATATGATTGCTGGTAGCAGTGGTCACAAGAATGTAGAGTCGCAGAAAAAAGACGGATCTCCGGAAGGTCACTTGACATTCCCGAGTGGGAAGACCATCGTGTTCGGCGTATGGCTCTGGTGCACCGTACTGCATCTGCAGCACCAATATGGACAGCAGTGATGCAAAGATCAGTTACAAATCGGTTACGTCAAGGACAGCTCCGAGACAGACGCCGTGTAGCGCGCATACCAGCGACCCCAAAACCACCGACATCTGTGGCTTCAGTGGTGTCAAACGAACAGTCATTGGTGAGCAGGGCAGAGGTCTGTTCTGTTTGCTGATGTATGCTGGTTCTGCCTCGGTGCCAGTGATGTGCGTGTGGTGGTTACGAAGAGGCCAGTTGAGAGCCTGCCACCAACCTGTTTGCGTGCTACACGCACTGGAACTATATAGCTGGAGTTATGGTCTGGGGTGCGATTTCGTATGACTGCAGGAGCATTGTCTTAGTTATCCCACACAGCCGAACTGTAAAACTGTACGCCAGTCTCGTGATTCGACTTGTTGTGCTGTCATTACTGACAAAGGAACCTCCCCACCGCACCCCCCTCAGATTTAGTTATAAGTTTGCACAGTGGATAAATCTTGAAAAACTGAACACAGATCATTCGAGAAAACAGGAAGAAGTTGTGTGGAACTATGAAAAAATATGCAAAATATACAAACTGAGTAGTCCATGTGCGAGATATGCAACATCAAGGCCAAAGTGAGTTGAGGAGCGCCGTGGTCTCGTGGTTAGCGTGAGCAGCTGCGGAACGAGAGGTCCTTGGTTCAAGTCTTCCCTCGAGTGAAAAGTTTTATTTTTTATTTTCGCAAAGTTATGATCTGTCCGTTCGTTCATTGACGTCTCTGTTCACTGTAATAAGTTTAGTGTCTGTGTTTTGCGACCGCACCGCAAAACCGTGCTATTAGTAGACGAAAGGACGTGCCTCTCCAATGGGAAACGAAAACATTTGATCGCAAGGTCATAGGTCAACCGATTCCTCCACAAGAAAACACGTCTGATATATTCTATTCGACACTGGTGACGGCATGTGCGTCACATGACAGGAATATGTTGTCGACCAACATAACTTGTACACTTGGCGAATGGGTAAAAAGATTCTTCTACCTTGCCCAATTTAGGTTTTGTTGTCGATGTGATAATCACTCCCAAAAAAGTGATCGCATCGGACGGACGGAAGGACAGATAATAATTCAAAATTTAAAAATTAAAGTTTTCACTGAAAGGAAGACTTGAACCAAGGACCTTCCGTTCGAGAGCTGCTAGCGCTAACCACGGGACCACGGCACTCCCAACCTGACATTTTCCTTGATGTTGCCTATCCTGTTCATGGACTACTCAGTTTGTATATTTTGCTTATTTTTTCATAGCTCCACACAGCTTCTTACTTTTTTCTCGATTGATCTGTGTTCAGTTTTTCAAGGCCTGTCCACTGTGCCAACTTATAACTAAATCTGAGGGGGGTGCGATGGGGAGGTTCCCTTGTGAAAAGCTTTCTAGGGGGTGTTGTACAGCAGCAAGACGCTCGCCTACATACCGCTGTTGTAGCCCAACTTGCTCCAGAGAGTGTCAACATTTTGCCTTGGTCTGCTCGATTTCGAGATCTGTCTCCAATCGAACACACATGGAATATCATAGGACGACACTTCCATCGTCATCCACTAACAGTATTACCCGTCACTGTACTGACCGACCAAGTGTCACGCATGGAACTCAATTCCACGAAATGACATCCGACACCTGGAAAACACAATGCATGCAAGATTGCATACTTGTATTCAACAATCTGGAGGCTACACCAGTTATTAATGTACCAGCATTTAGCATTTGCAATGGCTAATCTCGCGCTTACATTAAGCTGTGAAACTGTAGTGTTTATCACTAAAATATATTACCTAGGCAAATGTATTCTCGAAATTTCACTACTCTACGTTACTTAATTTTTGGTATTACGATCTTTTTTCCGTCAGTGTAGTAATAAGGAAGAAGGCAGGTGGTACACAAGGCCATACAGTATATAGGAAAAGGACACACACAGACGTATACTTGGGTGCAACGAGCTGCCACCAGCCGGCGCCAAGGTAGACAAAAATGGTTCAAATGGCTCCGAGCACTATGGGACTTAACATCTGAGGTCATCAGTCCCCTAGAACTTAGAACTACTTAAACCTAACTAACCTGAGGACATGACACACATCTATGCCCGAAGCAGGATTCGAACCTGCGACCGTAGCAGTG
Organism: Schistocerca piceifrons; assembly: GCF_021461385.2. NCBI lineage: Eukaryota > Metazoa > Arthropoda > Insecta > Orthoptera > Acrididae > Schistocerca > Schistocerca piceifrons. Next base: position 141,014,715 of record NC_060144.1, read on the forward strand.
CCGCGGTTCCGGACTCCAGCACCTAGAACCGCACGGCCGCCGCCGCGGCCGGCCACGGTAGACAGTGCTGACCATCTTGGTATGTAGGGCGCACTTCATCTGCGATAAAAAAACCTTCCTGGACGAGCTACAAAACCTGAATGAAGTATTCGGCAAAAATGGGTTCCGTGAAACGTCAATTAGCATGGTACTGAGGAAGAGGCAAGATGGTACTGAGGAAGAGGCAAGATGCTGGAAATCGGAAAGAGGAAGAAGAGAACAAGGACTCGCTTTACTTCCGTACCTGGGACCGCTCTGAGCCAAAATTGTGAGGCTACTTGAAAATTCCGATATAAAAATAGTCTTCAGACCACCGCCGAAGATGAAAGAGAGCTGTCGCTCAGCGGAAATCGAACGTAAAGTATCGCCTGTACTTGTGCCCTACGTTGCATTGGTAAAATTCAACTCTGTATTTCGAAACGCTGTGAGAAGCACATGAGGCATGTGCAACTATCACAGACAGAGTCATCAGCGATAGAAGACTTCAGCCTAAGGGAAGACCACACCTTTGACTTCTAGAATACCATTGTGTTTTGCCGAGCTAGAGGCAACTGGGGTAGCGTCTTAAAGGAAACCATTGAAAAATGTGTTCACAGCAGTTTTGTAAAGAGAGACGAAGGATACCAGCTAAGTGCGGCACGGAATCCGGCGTTAGCGGCAATGCCACGGGAGCGCGACCCCCATCAATGCAGCCTTACCGCCCCTCCTAGCTCGCCTTCCGAACAATACACGGCCGTCCGTAGCCAGTGGGAAAGAGGGGGGGGGGGCAGGGGGGGTCACTCCACAAGTATAAATATCACAGCATCCGCATATCTCGACACATCACTAGCAGATGATGAGTATGACAATAGTCTAAACGTCACGGTGATTCAACACTGTCTCCTGACTGGAAACCCGAGTTTTCACCAGTAGAATTTTTTTTATTGCAGTTTGTGATCACAAAAGTTGTCGTCAGAAAACAATTTTCGTAATCATAGACAGAAATAAAAGGAACAAATTCTACATTACAGCCATTAGGGGAAAACCGAGCGCCTTGAATTAATCTACATGTACATGGTTACTCTGCAGATTAGAATGAAGTACCTGGCAGAGAGTTCATCGCAACATCTTCGAGCTATTTCTCCATCGTTCTGCCCTCAAAGGGAAAGCGGGAAGAGCGAACCCTTACATCTTTCTGTGCGAGTTCTGACTTCTCTTATTTGATCATGATGATCATTACTCTCAGTGTAGGTGGACGCCAGCAGGAAGTTGCTGATTTAAATTTCATGGGGAGCCCATGCCGCAACGAAAAATGCCTTTGTGTTAATGATTGACACCTGAATTCACGTATATGTCCATGGAACACTCTTCCCTATTTCGCGATAAAATATTATGACCTGTCCTTTGAACTTTTTCATGTCTTTCGTCAGTCGTGTCTGATGCGGATCGCACACCGAGCAGCAATACTCCAGGAGAGGGCGGACAAGTATGCCGTAAGCAGTCCCTTATTGGACCTGTTGCAATTTCTGCCCATTATTATCAGTCTTTGTTTTGCTTTACGCACAACGTTATCTATCTGATCGTTCTACCTTAAATTACTCGTAACTGTAATACCTAAATATTTAGTTGAATTTACAGCCTTTAGGCTTGAGTGATTTATCGTATAAACGCCCGCTCCGTTGGCCGTGCGGTCTAACATAGTCGGCTCGCAGCCGTGCTAGCGTGCGGAGCTGCTCCGCGCGCCGTCCGACGCTCCGCTCTCGGCGGTGTTTACTTCCGCGTCGCGGTGTTTGTGTCTAACGAGTCCAGTACTAACGTACACCATGGCGCACTCGTACCGCCGTGCAACGATCAAAGTAACGTTTCAGGCCGAACATCCACGACCCAGAGCTTTCGAAGTCGAACAGTTAATACGTGAGGATCTACGTTTGAACCCCCAGGACGTAATCGGCATACAATTTTCCATCACTGGAAGTGTTGTCTACATCAAGATGTCGACGAAGGAAATTTGCAATGACATAATTCATCGTCATGCCACCGGACTCAAATTTAAACACTCTGATGGACATATGGGTTCTGTGACAGTCGCCCATGCTGGATTCGGTCTCCGGACATTGCGGGTGTTTGAGTTCCCGTCCGAGGTGCCTCAGGATGTGGTCATTGCCGCTTTCCAACCATATGGCACCGTCTTGGGGCACGTCGCGGAGAAGTGGCAAACATTTACCACCTACCCCGTACTAAATGGCGTCCGGCAAATAAAAATTGAGCTGACGAAACATGTCCCATCGTACCTGCTCATTGGCGGTGTGAGGGTCATTGTCACGTACGATGGACAGCCACGAACGTGCGCAGGATGTGGCCAGGAGGGACATGTACGTTCCGAATGCTTACACCGCAGTTTAATACAGACGCCGTTACGCGAAGAGACCCAGGCTTCGACGGCCACGTCCTTACCCATCACCTACGCCAAGGTTGCACAGGACCCCGTCGTACCAACCTCGATTGCGCCAGCAGCATCGTCAACGCCACCCGCCGTAGCACAACGCGCCGACGACACAAGAACGGCGTTGCCTACAGTGCTCGCTTCAGGACCGTCCAGGTTGCAGACCGAAACAGATGTTCCTGTTGGAACCATGGACGTCGACCTCGGTGTCGTGCCGACGTCTGCCTTTGTCCAGACGGGTTCGGCGTCCGACGACGGGCGACCACATTCTGATTCAGAAGGCCACATCAGAAAACAGCGGTCGCCTCGCAAACACAGGAAACGACGACGAACGCCTTCCGATGCCGCCCTTTCTCAGACGGCACCGCGAGATGTCGACATGTTGTCTGACGGTGATCTCCCACATTGCGTCCAGTCACGCGATGCAGCAGCAACAGGCGCACCCCCCCCCCCCCCCCCCCCCGCCCTGTGACGCCTCCTCCCCCGGTTCGGGACGTGTCCTCGCCGTTGTCAACGAATGATGACGGCGGTCCCCCTGCCACTCATGTTGCGGAATCCACAACATCCGTTCCGGAAGTACGTGACCGTCACATGTCCACGTCGTCAGCTTCCTGGGCCGATGACGTTGAAGAAGAAGTGGATCAGACTGCCAGCGTGTCTGCGCAGGAGTCCACCTCGGCGACACTGGGGCTGGCGCCCCGCATGTAATTATCACCACTGCGGGACCACCGGCGGGTCTCCACCTCCCGGCTACTTCTACCGCACGTTCTGCAAATACTGAGGATGGCCGTACACAGCAATATCGTATCGCCACGATGAATCTTGCCACCATTCGTGCCCCCCATAAACTGGCCATGTTCAGAGACACTATTTACTCTGCGGATGTGGATATAGCACTCTTACAAGATGTGTTTGTGGCTCACTTCCTAGTTCCCACCGGATACAACGCCCATGTTTCCCCCGCATCCGACACCGGTAGCGGCGTCGCCATCCTGCTACGCGACGAACTCCCTGCAGAGGACGTCATCTACCTCCCCACTGCGCGAGGTATGGCCCTCACACTGTTCGGCGTGCGTATTATTAATATCTACGCTCCGTCCGGCACTGGCCGCCTTCATGACCGACAAACTTTTTTTGCCGAAAGCGTCACACCCCTCTTCACCGGTCCGCAGTACGATTTGGTACTCGGTGGGGATTTTAACTCGACACAAGAGCCCGCGGATCAACTCTCGCGACATTCCCCTTGTGCATCTCTCTCAGTGGTCCTCGACCGTCTACGACTTGTTGACATATTGAAGAAGCTCCACGGAACTCAACCGGGCTATACATTCTACACCTCTCACTCGTCAAGACGCATAGATCGCATCTACGTTACACGCTCCCTTACTGATGGCACACGTCATGCGGAAGTCTGGCCCTTGGCCTTTTCAGACCATGATGCGTACCTCTGTGACGTCACTCTCGCCCGACAGCGAGTGTGGCATAGTCGTGGTCTGTGGAAACTCAATGTCGCTCACCTGACCTCCTCAGACTGTCGCCGTATGGTCGAAGAAGCGTGGGTACGCTGCCGCCATCGTCGAGAAGCTTATGACTCCACCTTATCATGGTGGCTCTCCTGTGCAAAGCCGACCCTCAGGAAGACTCTGATGAGTTATGGGAAGGAATTAAAGGTGTGGCAAACTCATACCCTGCACTTCTACTACACCATACTACGTGACTGTACGACGATGCCTTTCTCGCCAGCCCGGCAGTCGATGGTCCATCGCACGAAGGCGCAGATCTCCTTGATCATGAGGCGTCACTTGGAAGACACTGTAGTCCGTTCTAGAGCTTCTAATCGAATTCCTCAAGAACGTCCGTCGATGTACCATCTCCTTCAGGAAAGACAACGACGACGACGAGCTCTCATCCAAGTCTTCACTGATGTGGAAGGGCGCCGGCACGACACCCAACGAAGCATCGGTCGTACTCTCCATGCTCATTTTGCCAGGCTATACGCAGCCGTACCGCATTCTGCAGCACTGATCACAGAAGTCGCTCAGCTTACTACGAACACTCTTCCGGAGGATGCAGTGCATGACCTCCAAGACGACGTTAACACAGATGAAGTGGTAGATGCTATTAAGGCGGGTTCCGATAACAGATCTCCTGGACCTGACGGTATACCCATCGAATTTTATAAAAGTTTTCACTATTTGTTGGCTTCCACGTGGACGGCAATCGCACAAGAGCTGATGTCACCGATGACAGTGGTCCCGAGCGCCTTTCTAGAAGGCATTATTATCCCCGTACATAAACCGCGCGGGCTATCGAGGGTCCAGGACTATCGACCAATTACTTTGCTCAACAGCGACAAGAAGGTCGCACGTTACGTCACATCCTGCGACCAGACTTCCCTAGGAGGCGACAACAACATCCGTACGGCCCTTTGCCGTTACAGAGACATGATAGCATTAGCGCATTATCAGCGTCTCCCTGGCGCCTTGGCTTCACTGGACTTTAGCCAGGCTTTCGACCGTGTTGACCACTTCTATTTACGGACAGTTTTTCAGCATATTGGTTTTCCTGGAGATATTGTCACAGTAGTTATGCGCCTATTGAGTAGTGCAACCTCTAAAATCATGTACAATGGTCGCCTAACATCGCCCCTGGTCATCGCACGATCTGTGCGGCAAGGCTGCCCTCTTTCCACGATTTTGTATGCTTTCGCCTTGTAACCCCTGCTCCAGGGCATGCGCCAACGTTTGGAAGGTATGGCTGTGCACGGCCGCCGTTTTTGTTGTACAGCCTACGCAGACGACTTAGTACTATATCTGCGCAGTGAAGATGAAGTACGAGCAGCACTGACATGGGTGGCGACTTACGGCGAAGCGTCTGGGAGCTGCCTCAACGTGTCAAAATCCAAGGTCCTGCTCATTGGTGAGGGCTTGCCGGAGAGATGCGCTGCCGTCCTTAGTGTCGCCGCCACCATACGGTGTCTTGGACTTGATTTCACAGCAGACCTGCGCCGCTCAGCGACTATCAATGGAAGACGCTTGCTACAGACAATCAGAGCAAATCTTGCAGATCACCGGCTACTATCTCTCGACGTTATCCAACACGCGCAATACGTGAACATGTATCATGCTTCGCGTATACCACACGTGGCTCAAGTACTACCAGTCCCAGATCTCCTGGCGCGACGACTGTTGATGGCTTTCGGCTCCTTCGTCTGCTCGGGGATGTTATTCAAGGTTCAGTATGAATCCCTTGCACTGCCACGAGATCGTGGCGGGGTGGGACTCATCTACGTGCCGACTCGTGTCAAGGCCCTATACGTCAGCTCCCAACTAAAACTTTGGCATCGTTGCCCGCAGAGCCTTACTAGCCTCCTGCTTCACAACTTTGCACTGGCCTCCTTGTCCGCCCCAGTACTGGTATCGACCGTTCCAACCCCCTTTTATTAAATCCAACTATTTTTCCTGGAGTTCAGTTATATCTACCGGTCCTTACCACTTACATCTACATCTACATCTACATCTATACTCCGCGAGCCACCTTACGGTGTATGGCGGAGGGTACTTATTGTACCACTATCTGATCCCCCCTTCCTTGTTCCATTCACGAATTGTGCGTGGGAAGAACGACTGCTTGTAAGTCTCCGTATTTGCTCTAATTTCTCGGATCTTTTCGTTGTGATCATTACGCGAGATATATGTGGGCGGTAGTAATATGTTGCCCATCTCTTCCCGGAATGTGCTCTCTCGTAATTTCGATAATAAACCTCTCCGTATTGCGTAACGCCTTTCTTGAAGTGTCCGCCACTGGAGCTTGTTCAGCATCTCCGTAACGCTCTCGCGCTGACTAAATGTCCGCATGACGAATCGCGCTGCTTTTCGCTGGATCATGTCTATCTCTTCTATTAATCCAACCTGGTAAGGGTCCCATACTGATGAGCAATACTCAAGAATCGGACGAACAAGCGTTTTGTAAGCTACTTCTTTCGTCGATGAGTCACATTTTCTTAGAATTCTTCCTATGAATCTCAACCTGGCGCCTGCTTTTCCCACTATTTGTTTTATGTGATCATTCCACTTCAGATCGCTCCGGATAGTAACTCCTAAGTATTTTACGGTCGTTACCGCTTCCAATGATTTACCACCTATGGCATAATCGTACTGGAATGGATTTCTGCCCCTATGTATGCGCATTATATTACATTTATCTACGTTTAGGGAAAGCTGCCAGCTGTCGCACCATGCATTAATCCTCTGCAGGTCCTCCTGGAGTACGTACGAGTCTTCTGATGTTGCTACTTTCTTGTAAACAACCGTGTCATCTGCAAATAGCCTCACGGAGCTACCGATGTTGTCAACTAAGTCATTTATGTATATTGTAAACAATAAAGGTCCTATCACGCTTCCCTGCGGTACTCCCGAAATTACCTCTACATCTGCAGATTTTGAACCGTTAAGAATGACATGTTGTGTTCTTTCTTCTAGGAAATCCTGAATCCAATCACAAACCTGGTCCGATATTCCGTAAGCTTGTATTTTTTTCACTAAACGTAAGTGCGGAACCGTATCAAATGCCTTCCTGAAGTCCAGGAATACGGCATCAATCTGCTCGCCAGTGTCTACGGCACTGTGAATTTCTTGGGCAAATAGGGCGAGCTGAGTTTCACATGATCTCTGTTTGCGGAATCCATGTTGGTTATGATGAAGGAGATTTGTATTATCTAAGAACGTCATAATACGAGAACACAAAACATGTTCCATTATTCTACAACAGATTGACGTAAGCGAAATAGGCCTATAATTATTCGCATCTGATTTATGACCCTTCTTGAAAATGGGAACGACCTGCGCTTTCTTCCAGTCGCTAGGTACTTTACGTTCTTCCAGCGATCTACGATAAATTGCTGATAGAAAGGGGGCAAGTTCTTTAGCATAATCACTGTAGAATCTTAAGGGTATCTCGTCTGGTCCGGATGCTTTTCCGCTACTAAGTGATAGCAGTTGTTTTTCAATTCCGATATAGTTTATTTCAATATTTTCCATTTTGGCGTCCGTGCGACGGCTGAAGTCAGGGACCGTGTTACGATTTTCCGCAGTGAAACAGTTTCGGAACACTGAATTCAGTATTTCTGCCTTTCTTCGGTCGTCCTCTGTTTCGGTGCCATCGTGGTCAACGAGTGACTGAATAGGGGATTTAGATCCGCTTACCGATTTTACATATGACCAAAACTTTTTAGGGTTCTTGTTTAGATTGTTTTCCAATGTTTTATGTTCGAATTCGTTGAATGCTTCTCTCATTGCTCTCTTTACGCTCTTTTTCGCTTCGTTCAGCTTTTCCTTATCAGCTATGATTCGACTACTCTTAAACCTATGATGATGCTTTCTTTGTTTCCGTAGTACCTTTCGTACATGATTGTTATACCACGGTGGATCTTTCCCCTCGCTTTGGACCTTAGTCGGTACGAACTTATCTAAGGCGTACTGGACGATGTTTCTGAATTTTTTCCATTTTTGTTCCACATCCTCTTCCTCAGAAATGAACGTTTGATGGTGGTCACTCAGATATTCTGCGATTTGTGCCCTATCACTCTTGTTAAGCAAATATATTTTCCTTCCTTTCTTGGCATTTCTTATTACACTTGTAGTCATTGATGCAACCACTGACTTATGATCACTGATACCCTCTTCTACATTCACGGAGTCGAAAAGTTCCGGTCTATTTGTTGCTATGAGGTCTAAAACGTTAGCTTCACGAATTGGTTCTCTAACTATCTGCTCGAAGTAATTCTCGGACAAGGCAGTCAGGATAATGTCACAAGAGTCTCTGTCCCTGGCTCCAGTTCTGATTGTGTGACTATCCCATTCTATACCTGGTAGATTGAAGTCTCCCCCTATTACAATAGTATGATCACGAAACTTCTTCACGACGTTCTGCAGGTTCTCTCTGAGGCGCTCAACTACTACGGTTGCTGATGCAGGTGGTCTATAGAAGCATCCGACTATCATATCTGACCCACCTTTGATACTTAACTTAACCCAGATTATTTCACATTCGCATTCGCTAATAACTTCACTGGATATTATTGCATTCTTTACTGCTATAAATACTCCTCCACCATTGGCGTTTATCCTATCCTTGCGGTATATATTCCATTCTGTGTCTAGGATTTCGTTACTGTTCACTTCCGGTTTTAACCAACTTTCCGTTCCTAATACTATATGCGCACTATTTCCTTCAATAAGAGATACTAATTCAGGAACCTTGCCCTGGATACTCCTGCAGTTTACCAATATTACGTTAACTTTTCCTGTTTTTGGTCTCTGAGAACGGACGTTCTTTACCAACGATGATAATGTCCTCTCTGGTAAGCCGTCAGGTATTTTATCGTTTCGCCCAAGGGGGGGTCCCTCTAACCTAAAAAACCCCCGTGTGCACGCCACACGTACTCTGCTACCCTAGTAGCTGCTTCCGGTGTGTAGTGCACGCCTGACCTGTCTAGGGGGGGCCCTACAGTTCTCCACCCAATAACGGAGGTCGATGAATTTGCAACCATTATAGTCGCAGAGTCGTCTGAGCCTCTGGTTTAGACCCTCCACACGGCTCCAAACCAGAGGACCGCGATCGACTCTGGGCACTATGCTGCAGATATTAAGCTCAGCTTGCACTCCGCGTGCGATGCTGGTTGTCTTCACCAAATCAGCCAGCCGCCGGAAGGAACCAAGGATGGCCTCAGAACCCAAGCGGCAGGCGTCATTCGTTCCGACATGTGCTACTATCTGCAGCCGGTCACACCCAGTGCGTTCAATAGCTGCCGGAAGGGCCTCCTCCACATTACGGACGAGACCCCCCGGCAAGCACACCGAGTGCACACTGGCATTCTTCCCCGACCTACCCGCTATTTTCCTGAGGGGCTCCATAACCCGCCTAACGTTGGAGCTCCCTATAACTAATAGGCCCGCCCTCTGTGACTGTCGGGACCTTGCCGGAGGATCGGCCACTGGCCCAACAGGCGAGGCATCCTGTGGTGGCTCGGAAACGATGTCATCACCACTAGGAAGCACCCCGTACCTGTTGGAAAGGGGTAAGGCAGCTGCCACGCGGCCAGATCCCACCTTCGCCTTTCGGCCAGGCACGCGCGAGCCCACCACTGTCCACCATTCACCCTGGAGTGATGGCTGACCGGTAAGATACTCACTGTCGGAAGACGCAGCGACATCAGGGGTTCCATGTGATTCCAAGGCCACCGAAGTAGGCATAGGTCTCACCACAGTTGCCCCAACGCCACTACGAGCCGACGCCTGCGCCTCGAGCTCGATGAGCCTAACAGACAAAGCCTCCACCTGCCCCCGAAGAGTGGCCAATTCTCCTTGCGTCCGCTCACAACAACCACAGTCCCTACACATGACTATGTTTACCCTACTCTATACGGTGACAAATTCCCAAGATAATCTTCTGATGAGCTACTCTGATAATCAAGAAACACTCACTGAAATACGAGACGCGAAAACTACGCTAGGTTTTCCCAGAAAAACTATTTAAAAGCTAAGCGCAGCAAATAAGTACAAAAACGCTTTATACAAACAGTACTCGCTGCTGCTGGTGCTCTCGCTCTGGCTGTCACAAGACAACTGCTGATTCAAGTGACTAGTGGCTAACGGCCGCGAAACAAACAAAAGACGGTTTTAGGGCGCTTTCTGTTCTAAACGATCAAGAAAACACTAAGAAATCTAACACGAAAACTACGTAAAGTTTTATCAAGAACTGTTAGTTACTATGCAGAGCAGATAAACACAAATAGAATCCCTTCCTTAGTGGAAGGTCGTAAACAAAATGCAAAATAAACGCTTTATACAAACAGTACTCGCTGCTGCTGGTGCTCTCGCTCTGGCTGTCACAAGACAACTGCTGATTCAAGTGACTAGTGGCTAACGGCCGCGAAACAAACAAAAGACTGTTTTAGGGCGCTTTCTGTTCTAAACGATCAAGAAAACACTAAGAAATCTAACACGAAAACTACGTAAAGTTTTATCAAGAACTGTTAGTTACTATGCAGAGCAGATAAACACAAATAGAATCCCTTCCTTAGTGGAAGGTCGTAAACAAAATGCAAAATAAACGCTTTATACAAACAGTACTCGCTGCTGCTGGTGCTCTCGCTCTGGCTGCCACAAGACAACTGTTTGTACCTCACGAAAACAGTCTCCGAATTGTTACAACAGTGCCGCCCGTCCAACCCCATCGAACGCAAGTATCCACAGTACGTGTGGCGACACATATGGAAGGCGATCCACGCGCGTTTTCTTGAATCAGACGTTCAATCAGCGTGGTACATCACCGTGAATGGCAAACAAGTTAACCGAGATCGTCTGCACCGCATCCATCTCGCCGATTCATCCCTCTGCACCCACTGTGGAGTGAATGACACGGATGTCTACAGGTTCCACTGTGGCACAGCGTTCGACGTCTGGACACTTGCGCGGCGAATTTTGGCGTTTCTTACTCGCCAGACAACCGGCTCAGATCGACGTCCACATTCTTCTGTACCCCGATAAGACTTTCTACCCCTCCACCAAAACTCACTCTGTGAATTGGATCTGTGTCCACGCGATCCGCTATCTTTTTACTTCTGGCTTCAAGTCTAGGATATTGGACTTATCTCAACGAACGACACTGCGTCCTGATACGCAACCCACGCTATAAGCAATATTTTTTCTATTTCTTACGGAACACTTTCGATGACCCACCTAGTAGCTGGAACGTCCAAGCCCTGAGAAGCTGAAAACTGTATAAACCGAACCGAAGTGAATAGATCTGCTACCCAGAACCCACGCCTAAGCCATGAGAAGACACGTTTGGACGAGCTGGCATGCTGTAGGCGGAGACACTTCAGGAACTCCTGTAAGAACTGGTCTTTAACTACAAGTCGCACGACGAATTTAATTAAAAAAAATCTTTTCCTTATTTATTCCTCATAATTTGTTCTTAAAGGAAAAAGAAATTTGATTTTGGCTTTGAGAAACTCTTTTTTTTTCCAAAAGATTGCTTCTTCGCCAACAAGACGAAGGAGACCCATTTTTGTTTGCTGGAAGGAGAAACCAGTATAATTGGAGTCTTTGTTTTCTTTTGGCAAAAAAAAAAATAAAAACTTTTCCTTATTTATTCCTCATACAATAAAAAAAAACAAAAAAAAACGCACGGCTTTCCGGGCAGGAAGGAGCGCCTGGTCCCCGGCACGAATCCGCCCGGTGGATTTGTGTCGAGGTCCGGTGAACCGCCAATCTGTGGATTGTTTTTAGGCGGTTTTCCAATTGCCTCGGCGAATGCGGGCTAGTTCCCCTTATTTCGCCTCAGTTACACTATGTCGGCAATTGCTCCGCAAACAAGTTCTCCACGTACGCGTACACCACCATTATTCTACCACGCAAACATAGGGGTTACATACACACGTCTGGTGTGAGACGTTCCCTGGGGGGTCCACCGGGGGCCGAACCGCACAATAACTCTGGGTTCGGTGTGGGGCTCCGGAGGGATGAAGTGGACTGCGGTAGTCGTCATGGGGTTGTGGACCACTGCGGCTGCGGCGGGGACGGAGCCTCTCCGTCGTTTCTAGGTCCCCGGTTAACATATAATACAATGCATTACAATATCGTATAACCGAAATTTGGCGGACATCCTTCAGTACTCATGTGGATGACTTCACACGTTTCTTATTTAGAGTTAACTGCCTCTTTTCGCACCATACAGCTAACTTGTTTATCTCATTTGGCGAATTGGTTTTGAGCATCTGATGACTTCAAAAGGCTGTAAATGAGATCATCCTCTGCAAACAATCTAAGAGGGCCGCTAGGATGTCTCCTAAATCGTTTATGTAGATCAGCAATGACAGAGGACCTATAATATTTCCCTGAGAACGGCAGATATTACTTCTGTTGTATTCGATAACTTTCGTTCAGTTACTACGAGCTGTGTCATTTCCGATAGTAACTCACTAATCTAGTCGCGTAACTGAAGCGATACTCCATAGGCACGCAATCTGATTAGAAGTCGCTTATGTGGAACAGTGTCGAAAGCCTTCTGGAAATCTAAAAATATGGAATCAATTTGACATCTCTTGTCTATAGCACTCATTACTCCGTGAGTATAAAGATCTAGTTACGCTTCAAAAGAACGACATTTTCTGAATCCATGTTGGCTATTTAACAAAAATTCGTAATCTTCGAGGTAATTTATAATGTTCTAACACAGTATAGGTTCCAAAATCGACGATACTGACATGGGTCTGTAATTCAGCGGATTATTCCTATTTCCTTTCTTGGGTATGGACGTGACTCTTGGAACTTCCCAGTCTTCAGGTACGGATCTTTTGATGAGCGAGCGGTTGTATGCGATTGCAAAGCATGGAATTATTGTATCATAATAATCTAAAAGGAACCTGACTGCTACAAAATCTGAACCGGCGGACTTGCCTGTATTAAGAGTTTTCGCTAAATCGAGGATATCTACTTCTAAGTTACTCATGTTGGCAGTTGCTCTACATTCGAATTTTGGAACCGTCGTGTGTCATCAGAGATATCACTATGTTATAGCGAAGTGAAAGTATCGATTGCGTCTTGCCACTGGTGTACTTTACATTTGACCACATTCTCTTTGGGTTTTTTGGCACATTTCTAAACAGAGATCCGTTGTGAAAACTGTTGAAAGCACATCACATTAGATTCCCGCTAAATTTATAGTTTCTGTAATACTCCGCCAGCCTTGGAGATTTTGCATTCTTTTAAATTTGCATCTTTTTCGTTGCTTCTGTTATACTATTCTGCCCCGTTTTCTGTACCATGGCGGATCAGTAGCATCGCTTATTATTTTTTGTGACACATACCTCTAAATCGTCGTCGATACTATTTCTTTGAATTCAAACCAAATCTGGTGTACGCTTATAAAGACAGATAGGAAGGAGTAGAGAGGATCTCCTAAAAGGGAGACTGTCTGTTAGAAGGGGGTCAAGCGAATATTTATCTGCTTTTTTGAGCAGATTTAATTTGCGTTTATTTTTTGATGGGTTTGAACGTTACGATATTCAGTTTCGCTACAACTGTCTTGTGGTCACTAATCCCTGGTTAATTAAAGTCCATTTGCTGCACTCGTGATTATACTGTGCATGAATTAAAGGAAAAGGAAACAATTTATTCTGCTTATTTCTACTAACAAATAACTAACGGTATCATTTTTTAGGAAAACTGAATTTATTATCGCTATACGAAATCGTGTTATACTAAATGAATTAAGTATTAGTTCTGGAGCATCCTGCCGATACCATTTCCAGACTTAATATTTTGGGACTTGTTCACATAATACGCATATTTGTGTCCGTGAATGTCCATCGCGTTTACCAATGTTTCTCTTTTTTGTAATAACTGTGCAACGAAAATAGCACTAAGTCAAAAACATTTCTATATAGTCTGAATGGGGTTAACATTAGTACAGGAAAAATTTATGTACGTAGCTATACAATTTATTAAGCAACTGCCGGAATAATTCAATTTTGTTGTAGAATATGTTGTGGAGCTTAGGCCTAACTAAAATAAGTTTCTGTTGGACAGTTTCTACTACTCAACTGACTAGTTTATTCACAGTGGTAGGAGTTATTTAATAATCAATATTAACACTGTATTGCAACCAAATTACGTATCCTGTATCATTTCATTGAACTGCAATTAAATGAAATGTAAATGTTTGACTTGTTTTCGCATTCCACACACTCCTCTCAGCGGGACCCAAGTAATACGACAAATTTTGTGCTATGTAGAATGACGTAAATTACATGTATTAACTATGGAACTACACACTAACAAATCAAACAAATTGAAGCTATTCCGTAACGAGGCGCCGGAGAGCACGACTCGCTTGTACCGAAATACACAGAAAGCATCCCTGATAATCCCTCGAAACATCGTTGACTGAGTTAAGGGTTCTCGGTGGTCCAGAAGCGATGCCAACCGCAACACAGTACTATTGCTTCTGCGGACTGTTCCTTGGAAACGTTTGTTTGACACGACTGACTCTATTTGTGACTCAGTAATCGTGTAATGAAACAGTACGACACTTCGCTCTTTCAGGAAGGGCGCAACCGCGCATAAACCACATGAAATACGGCAAGAGCCGTTTTTCCGAGCGTATATCGAAAATAGCATTAAACGGACTGAGAGGCGGTGATAAACGCGCTTCCGAGATATCTGCGGTAACTTTCACGGCGACTGAAATCCGCTCAGTGGCCGTACTCTGGTGTGGGGATACCTGTTGCGGTCGGACACGGCAGAGTGGTATCTCCCAGGGAGAGAGGCGGGAGTGGAACTTTAAAACAAAATGTTATTTTCCAAGTTTGACTCCGGAGGAGGGAGATAGCGGCAGTGAAGGCAAAGTTCGCAAATCTGTACTCTAAGTGACGAACGAGAAGGATCGAGTTACGTAGAACAAAACTGCCTTGCAGACTGGGCACGACATATACGGCAAGCGAGACTACATGGAGCCAGCGAAAGAACAAAAAATGATGTTGATACCGTGCTACTCTACTTTCAAATATGACACACGTTATCCACCGTCTGCTGCTGTGTTCTTCCTCCTTTTCTGCATTTTAATATAACTCTAGGAATACCCTTGAAATGAATGAATGTCACCGTGTTACAGAAAACAATTAGGTGACCGTAGTGACTTTTGTAAGGCTTTTGTCACAGAATAAGGTTTTCAAGTAATATACAGTTGTACATCGATGTGACAGTTTGGTTTATTCCTTTGTATATGAAGTGTTACTTACAAAGGTCAGTCGACGGTGCAGTAAAATGGTTATTTCCCAGCTAAGCATGATGTAAAAAAGGTACTGCATGTGTGGAACCTTCGCCGACCACTGTGGCCGAGCGGTTCTAGGCGCTTCAGTCCGGAACCACGCGGCTGCTACGGTCGCAGGTTCGAATCCTGCTTCGGGCATGGATGTGTGTGATGTCCTTAGAGCCATTTGAACCATTTTGTGGAACGTGCGAGTGCAGGCTTTCTCGGCGAATTTCATACAGGAAGTCTTCACGGGTTGTCAGCCGAGTAGCATCGTCGTCTCGTAGCAACGTTTCGATGGAATGCGTCTCCATCTCCGCCTAAAGATGATGGAAACGCATTACATCGAAACGTTCCTACGAGACGACGATGCTACTCGGCTGACAACCCGTGAAGGCTTCAGATACATTTTGTGGAACCTTGGGTACAAGTAAGAGAGTGCCCGATGGCCAATCAGATAGGTTAAATTAATAAACAAATATATCTGCAGTAGAGGTGTTGATAAAAAATCGAAACATCGAAATTTCTTTCCAGAAATCATTGGTGTGTGTCGGCGACATTTTGTCTGCCGGATATCGATATCAAAACGGCAATATCGAGTGCCGACAGTTTTATTTTACACTATATTTGAAGATGCTCTCTTGAAATTGTAGTAGGACATAATTACTTTCACTGTGTGCAGGAGTTTTACTACCTTTTGAGATTTCTTTACGTTCAATTTTTCTCTTTGACAGTGTGCAGCAAGTATATGTGCCACAAAATAATAACTCCGATTGCATTTGGTGTGTGATGGTGGGGGAGGGTTGGCGGTGTGAATGGAACAACAAGATTTCCGATGTGAAGAAACAGCACACCAGTTTCGTTAAAAACAATCATTGACGCAACTAGTGTTCCCCTTCATCATGTCGATATTCATCCAGAACAGTTGCTGAAAATGATGAGCAAAAATCTAAATGATAAGATTGGTCTTTGTTATGGCCGGAGACGCGTGAGGGGAAACGCTGACTTAATTGGCACTCGGCGCTACGAACAGAAACTGCAACGTTTAGCGTCACCACGAAATTTTGGGACTACACCTGCTAGTTTGTTAACGTTTGCAGAAATGAAAAAAACAGGAAATTCGACGGGAAGTGTTACAGATAAATCCGATTTGTGACGAAACCGGAGGATGGACCCACAACACTCTTTTTATTGTACCATTTACATGCAAATTAAATATTTAGCTAAGTGGTTATCACCGGCCGTGAACGTGCATCGTTTTACTTTCAATTCTTGCTCTAAATGGAATAGGCAGGCTGCTATCTTGTTGATTTACTCAATGTTTAATAATAAGTCAATACTTAAATATATAGCTCTAAAGCCAGCAGTATACTTTCATAGGCAGGTACGTCGACATTTTTTTCCGCCGAAATATCGCTATAACGATTCTTTTCTTTGATATATCGAGAGCCGATAATGTCACTTCTTAAATATCGATGTATTGGAGACTCGCTATTTTAAAAATATCAACAGTTCTTATCTACAGTGCTATTATCCTGTAGTTAAAAGGCCGGTTGGGGTGGCCGAGCGGTTCTAGGCGTTACAGTCCGGATCCGCGCGATCGCTACGGTCGCAGGTTCGAATCCTGCCTCGGGCATGGATGTGTGTCATGTCCTTAGGTTAGTTAGGTTGAAATAGTTCTAAGTTCTAGGGGACTGAGGGCCTCAGAAGTTAAGTCCCATAGAGCTCAGAGCGACGTTGCGGAAACAAATTTGTCAACAGAAATCTGACGGCAGCAGACGAACGGTGGGCCGAAATATTACAGCTTTGCTTTTTGTAGACGCTGCTCTTATTGTACTAAATGCTTCATTTCTTAGTGGACAAGGAAGAAAATCAGCGTGACAGGTTTTGACGACCAATCACAGTGTTAACCGTAGGTGACTTCAGCCGAAGATAGTTGGATTGAACCTGATTACTACATTGTGCTGTACAGTAAAAACACAGATATACGGTAAGTATCTACGCTAGTCCATCCCGTGCAAGTCTCTTTATTTCTGCACAACACTGCAACCTACATCCCCATTAACTTGGTTACTGAAATCAAGCCTTGGTCTCCATCAGTACCATGAACCCCTCAACTTCTCTTCATTACGAAGCTATCTACTGCTTGATGGCTAAGAATGTGTCTCACTTTCCAGTTTTTAATCGTCCACACTACCCTCCACCGCGAAACGGACTACTGTTTGATACCACAGGATGTGCCTTGTAGTACTACTGGTACCAGTAGTGTCACTCATCCATTGATCACATTTAAGAGGATATTGGACGTGTCATGATATTATACTTTAGGAACGATAAAAGTAACATAATCTATATCTACAGGCATTTGTACGTTGATCAGGTAGAATATTACGACTACCTACCTAATACACGGTATGTCCACCTTTGGCACGGATAACAGCGGCGACTCTTCGTCGCATGGAAGCAACGAGGCCTTGGTAGGTCGCTGGAGAGAGTTGGTACCACATCTGCACACCAAGTCACCTCATTTCCATAAATTTCGGAGTAGTGGGCGATGAGGTCTGACGCCACTTTCAATCACATCCAAGATGTTTTCGTGATATTCGCCACTGTGTTCCACGAATCACGCCATCAAGCTTCTGGCCTTGTGATATGGCGCATTATCATGTTGAAAAATGCCACTGCTGTCGGGAAACATGATCGCCTTGAAACGGTGTACGTGATCTGAAACCAGTGTACAATACACCTTAGTAGTCATGGTGCCTTGCACCAGTTCTACTGGACCAACGGATACCAATACGAAAGTTGCCTAAAGCATAATGGAGCCACCGCCAGCTTATCTCCGTCCCGCATTACAAGTGTCAAGGAGCTGTTCCCGTGGACAACGGATGGCGCTCTCCCATCTGCGTGTTGAACAAGGTATCTGGCGTGAGGTCAGTCGCTTGACGGCGCGTTCGGCGCGGACCCGCCCGTTGCCGGTGCGCCGTATGACACGGAGGCTCGCACTGGGGCGTATCGCTTCCAGTCGGGCGTGCCGCGGCAGTCCTCACAGGGGAAGTGACGCGTCTCTCATAGCCTCTCCATCGCAAGTGGCTCTTTCCGCCTTCCCGTGGTGCCAGATGTTAAGCTTGGCGTTCTGCCTTGCGACAAAAGGGAGAGCTGCGACCCAACCCGATGCGAAAGCGAAGGGTGCGTGGCACAGGGGGAGCTGTGTCGAGGGACCGAACACCAGTCCCTTTCTGTTCAAAGGGCACAGACCAGCAGGTGCTCTGCATGCCGGCGATCTCGTTTGTCGGCGTGGGATCGCGGCGCGAGTCGGCAAGGGTGCTTCGCCGCGCCCCTGGGTAACCGGGGCGTGTTGTGCCAAACCCAGGAGGTGGTGACATCGCCTGGGCCAGGTTAGATGGGTCCAGACCGCCGAACGTCTGGGGGACCGGCCCGCCACCTGAGTAGGAGTGGGTCCTTGGCCGAGAGGTGGAAACTCGGGCAAGTAGGGGTGCAGTTGCCGAGGAGCGTCGCGTGAAATCGTCGACGACGGGGTCACCGAGGGGGACCAGTGCACTGGCGACGGTGCGCTGAACCCGGCAGCTCGGAAGTGCCCTTGACCTAGGGCTAGGGTCGAGGGAAGTCCTCCCCCCCCCCCCCCACATGCCAGGGGAGCCGGTCCGGGGCAAGAGACGGGCTCCCACCTTTTTTCATCACTCTTTACAATCATGGCCATAAATGAAACGAGTGATTCGTGTGCGCCTCAACGGGCTTGCGCTGCGCCTGATCCCTCTCCCCTGGACGAGCAGGGACAGGCAGAGAATGAGTCAGTGATGTAGAGACACTCTAGAATCACGTTGCTCATGGAGCAACAAATAAAGAATGGGAAGATAAGCCAAGCTGGACTGGCCATCATCAAAAATGAAGTGGCAGCATGGGCTATTGCCCACGCTAAACTTGAAGGCAGGGTTGAAGAACTAGAATAAGAATATGACAGATTAAGGAGGCAACCGGCAAAGACGTGGGCGGCTGTGGCCGCGCAAGCGCCCACTAAGCGCCCACAAAATACGACGAAAGACACAACTGATAAAATGACAAAGAGAACAGTCACAGCAGTCTTCCTTAGGACACTGCCTGGACAGGACACGAACGTTAACAAAATACAGGAACTTTTCACAAAAAACATAGATCCTGTAAAAGACAAAATTAGAATTAAAAAGATAAAACCAAGCAGAATCTCCGTAATTGTCGAAGTTGCCTCTGAGCAGCACAAAGACAAACTGTTGAACAACCAGAAATTGAACTCGGTGGTCAAATGTGAACCACCGAGCAAAAGAAATTCTCTCGTTATATTATACGACGTTCCGACGATTATGACAAATGATGAACTTTCAGAAACAATCAGACAGCAAAACTTTGACCGAATGAATGAGGAAGAATTTAGGAGTTGCTTTAAGTTGAAATTTAACACTGGGCCACGGGGTCGTGATGTTGTTCATCACGTCGCCGAAGTAACAGCGCCAATGTGGGAAAACATAACAACAATGGGCAGATTATATGTTGGTTTTCATGCCATCAATACACGAGATTATGTCGTGGTACCTCGTTGCCACAACTGTGGTGACTTGGATAACATCTTAAGGCTGTGCACCAGGGAGCCGGCGTGCACTAAGTGTGGGGAAAACGGTCATAGCCGCAAAGATTGCAAGGCGGCGGCAGTTTGCATACCATGCTAAAATCGAGGAAAAAAGTCTTGTGGAGCCACAGGCAGGAATTGCCCGACATATAGAATGCTGGAACAGAGATTAATCTCTAGAATTGATTATGGTTGAGCCCGGCATACCGAACAGGATGCCAAAGCGAAAGTCCCCGAGCAAAAGGAGGAGGGACGCCATGAGGGCAAATAGATTCTAGGGTTTTCTGAGGACACTCTCGGGCGCCGCTAAAATTGAAACAGAAGACAAAGCCATACAAACTGAATTCCCAACAATGGACATAGGCATACAAACTTACTTCCCCCTCATGGCCGAAACTCTCTCCTCTGAAAGCCGGGGAACAAAGCCAAAATTACACCAACAACGGCAAGGGCATCCTGTGGCTGTGGCAACTACTAAAGACGATCACACGAACAAACAACCAATTCAAGAAAATGTAGTAACAAGTTCAATCACGAGCTCTACTATACAAATCACATCAATAGTGAGACTACCACC
This sequence comes from Schistocerca piceifrons, assembly GCF_021461385.2. Taxonomy (NCBI): domain Eukaryota; kingdom Metazoa; phylum Arthropoda; class Insecta; order Orthoptera; family Acrididae; genus Schistocerca; species Schistocerca piceifrons. The sequence goes on from NC_060144.1 coordinate 141,035,190, forward strand.
GGTCGATCCAGTAAGGGTGTACCCCAACTTGGAGTACACCATGCAACTATCTAGACTGGAGCAGCCGGCTACCCTGACCACTGCCTTACGACATGTGGTCCGTGTAGGACATGAAGACGGCAGGTAGATAACCTTCTTGGTTATGGAGGCTGTTGACAGAATCTAGCTGAAATCAGTGAATCTCCCCACCGACTTCGGAGCCTTGCGAGACCTGCTCAAGAAAGTGTTCGAAAGACGAGGTGAGAAATTCGATCTTGACGACATTTGCCAACAATCAGTACTAGCACATGGACGAATTGCGTTCGACTCGAGTAAGACCTGGCCACATTACCGAATACATACGTACTTCCCCTAATGACAAAAATAAATATTGGACAACTAACAGTCATAACAGCAGACTCGTAATGCAGAAGCTCCGAAGGGAGGTGGAGGAGAGGAGACTAGATGTACTCTGTCCACAGGAGCCATACTCCCTGGCTGGGAAAATCGCATTTGCTGCCGCAAGCTGGCAAATAGTCAGCAGAGGGGATGACCCGAAGGCGGCGATTATAATTACAAACAAACTTTTGAGGGTCACCACACTCTCACAGTTTACAACTAGCCACTGTAACGTCGTGGAGCTGCAATCCCCTATGGAAATCATTACTCTCCTAAACATGTATTTCCAGTATGGTGATAACATAGAACAGTACATAGACCACCTAGCGAGAGTTATCACGGCGTTGCGGGGAAGAAAAGTTGTAATATCAGCCGACATTAATGCTAAATCCCCCCTGTGGTACAGTGACACAAGAGATGCAAATGGCGAAAAAGTCGAGGAACTCATTATGCCATCACAACTTGAGGTAGCCAACAGGCCTGGCAATCTTCCTACCTACGCTGCAGGAGGAGGACAGGGCACAAATATTGATGTCACTCTTGGAACACCAAACACAGCCAATAATATTCAAAACTGGAGAGTTACAGATAACGCCACCACAAACGACCACAACTTGATAACCTTCACCTTAGGAGAAAGAGAGTGCCGCTGGGCCATGGGGTGGGAGGTACAACTAAATTACAGAAGAGCCGATTGGGAACGCCTAGCAAGGGAGTGTGACATTCCCCCATTACCGGAAGGTGACATGCATCTGGACGTGGACGTAGACCAGAGAGTGGAGGAACTGGTGAATGCCGTGACGAGAGCGGTGAGGGCAGCTGTACCAACTAGGAGGAGGGCCATGGCGGCCTCTCCGTCACCATGGTCTGCTGAACTGGGAGAACTGCGTCAATCTGTCAGAAGGCTGAGAAGGCACTACCAGCGCAGTGTCGTCTGGCAGGAACGACAAAGGTGGCAGTTGCTATATAGGGAGGAAAAGCGGAAGTTCCAAAAGGAACTGCGTGAAGTTAGGATGAGAAGCTGGGAAAACTTCGTGCTCAACCAGCTAGTCGTGGACCCATGGGGGCTTCCATATAAGTTGGTAAGAGATAAAATCCACTCTCCTCTGGAGCTATCAACAGTCAGGTACGGGGACAGGATGACGGAATCTTGGCAGGAGACTGCAGAGGTCCTCCTCCGGTCCCTGTTGCCTGACGACAACGCGGATGGGGAGACAGAGGGTCAGAAGCAACTGAGAGATGAAGATCAAGAAGAATACATTAATGAGACGGCTGTCTACCCCTTCTCAGAGGAGGAGGTAGCAGCCCACATAAGATCACTGCAAGGAGGAAAAGCACCTGGGCCAGACGGCATTGTGGCGGAGGCAGTGCAGTTCCTGGCGCCTCAGCTGACTGCGCCACTTACGCATCTATACAATGAATGCCTTAGACAAAGAAAGTTCCCAAAGAAATGGAAAACGGCAAACGTAATCATTATAAAGAAAGGACCAGACAAGGACCCTGCGGAAGTGAAATCATACAGGCCGATTTGTTTGCTGGATTTATTCGGTAAAATACTGGAGAAATTGCTAGCTGACAGATTGGCAGCACACCGAGTGTTGTGCGGGATGAGCAACAGGCTGTTCGGGTTCAGGCCGGGGTGGTCGGCATCTGATGAAATCGCCCTGGCAGCTGAGGTCTGCGGCTCGACCCCGCACAAATACGTGGTTGGCATCATGGTTGACATCAGTGGAGCCTTCGACAACCTGTGGTGGCCTTCGCTCTTCTCCTGCTTGCGGGAGAAAGAGTGTCCAGGGCCGCTATACGGTTGCCTGAGGAGCTATTGCAACGATCAGGAGGTCTGGCTATCATCCCCTAGCGAAATAGTTGGAAAATCAATTACCAAAGGATGTCCCCAAGGTTCCGTTTTAGGACCCATCTTCTGGGACATCCATATGGAGCCTCTATTAGACAGACTACAACAAAGTGATGAGGTGCTAGAGGTGATAGGCTACGCGGATGACCTCCTCCTGTTGGTTGGCGGCCGTAGCCGCGAAGACATTGAACCAAAAATAAAGACAGCTATAGACAAACTCCAACAGTGGTGCCATACGACTAAAATGACGATATCGCCCAGCAAATCCACTTACTTGTTGCTAAAAGAACATCTCATCAGAAATCCGACTGTCAGAATTGACGGTTCACCAGTTCTCCGACGACGTGAGACACGCTATCTAGGAGTTATCATTGGTGAGAGGTGGAGCTTCGGAAAACACATTGATACCGTTACCCAGAGAGCTCTCCAGATATTAAATAACCTCATTTCAATATGCCATAAAAGATTCCGTCTCCCTCCACACCTAATTAGACTCTACCACAATAGCACCCTAACCTCAGTTGTGGGTTACGGCTCGGAAGTCTGGGCGCACAGGCTCACGAGGGTTGTGCCCGCCATGGCAGTGAGAAGGGTCCAGAGAAACAGGGTATTAAGAGCTGTGGGAGCCTACAGGACATCTCCAGGGGGGCCCTATTAGTCATAATGGGGCTCTGCCCTCTGGACATAAAGATAAGAGAACAGGCGGCTTGGTATTGGGCCAAAAAAGTAAATTATGAAAAGATTGTAGATAGCATGGGTATTAGGGTTGGGGATAAAAGGGAAATAAGGAAAAGAGGGGAGGAACTCTGGCAGGAGTCTTGGGAGGTAGAAGAGGCTGGACGCAGAACTTTCCAGTTTTTACCTTATGTAAGGGAACGCCTGGAATTGAACTACTTCGAGCCCACACGAGGTCTGATCCATTTTCTCACTGGCCATGGACCCTACCCGACATACTTATGTCGATTTGGGAAGAGGGCTACACCAGCGTGTGACTGTGGCGATCCGGAGGGTACACCTGAACATGTAGTTTACGAATGTCCCCTCTTCAATGATGTCGCAAACACACTACGAGACACACTACCCAACTATGACACATATCAACTACTTAGACGAGAGGAAACTTTTCAGACCTTAAACGCATTGGCTAACGAGGTATCGCGAAAAGTTCTAACTGATTACTTAAGAGAGATACACTAAATAATAAAGAAAATAACCACCGAATGCGTCCAAGAGCCCTATTCCCGGCCGACTTTCATCTCAGTTGGAATCCGCCACGTGCAGGATTAGGGGGAGTAGGGATCAACACCACCGATTGTGACACACACGCGATATGACGTAGGATAAGTTAGTTTGTAGGACTTAGTTTATAGGAAATTACGTTAGGAACTGCAGCGAATTTAACATCGAGGCCTGCCCAGTGCCAGGGGCATGCTCTTCGGGATTAGCTCGAAGAGCAAGGCAGATCAAAAGTAGGTTTATATCTTTCACTGGCACACATGTGACGCCGCAGAATATATAAATTAATTATAGGAATTAGATATAAACTGTAGATGTTTGATATTAGATGCCCATTGATTGTTAAACAATAACTGTAGCTCACTTATTAAAACTGAAACTAGCTGCAAACTTAGTATAAATGTATAAGTGTTATGACCCACTAATGAATTAAGGAAGTGGGTTAACCTTGTATAATTATAGTGGTTTGTTAATAAAGAATTATTTTTTTTAAAAAAAAAGGTATCTGCATTCATCAGACCATGCAAATCTCTGCCACTGCGCCGACGTCCAGTGCCGATGGTCACGTGACCATTTCAGTCATAGTTACCGATGTCGTGGTATTAACATTGGCACATGCATTGGTCGTCGACTGCGGAGGCCCATCGTTCGGTGTGTGTCGGTGGCTGTGAGTTCAGACACACTTGTACTCTGCTCAGCATCAAAGTGTGATGTTAGTTGCTCCACAGTACACAGCCTGTCCTGTTTACCTGTCTGCGCAGCCTACGACGTCCGTCATCTCTAATGACAAATAGCCCCCCGACCCCAGGTGGTTTACACAAGGTTTCACCTTGGTTTCGCTACGTGTTGGAGACAGTCACCGCAGCACTCCTCGAACACCCGATAAGTCTTGCAGTTTCAGGAATGATCGCGCCGAGCCTTCGAGTCATCAGAATCTGCCCTCGGTCAAACTCAGATAGATCGCCCGCCTTCCCAATTTTACACACGGCCAGCACGCTCAGTGATACAGTGCGTGTCTCTGACTAGCAGCCATGTGACGCTGCTATACCTTAAACGGATTTATATCGATAGTAGGTCGGTGGTCATAACGTTCGGGCTGATCAGTGAATAGTCATCTGTTTGGTTTGAAAAGGAACCCGGCCTTTTCTGAAGTAATTCATGGAAACCACGGAAAAACTAATTCAGGATGGCCTGATAAAACCTGGAACCTACGCTCTCCCGAATGGAAAACACTCTGTTCACAATTGAGTTACCTCATTCGACTTAAACCTAGCGTACAATTTACCACTCTATACACATACAATGTGTTCGGAAATTCCCGTTACAAGCTTCTAGGAGATGTAGAGGGGAGTGACTACATACTATTTTGTACATGAACTCATGTCCGAAAACGTACTGCTTCCGTGCTACAGCCTTTTGAAAACATGTTTCTTAGTTAGGTATGCCACATAGTGGTCATGATGCGGGTGGCTTCGTCGGATCGTCTGATGTCATTCGACGTCTGTTCTACTTATTACCTGTTTAGAGCCTCATTCACGTGTCTCTCAGTGTTATAGCAACATGGTTGAGTACGTGTTTGCAGAATGCACCGACTTGAATGACGAAGCTCACGGTAACAGAAGAGCTGCTCGTCGCATATATCAACATCGTTGTCCACAACGTCCGACTCCATCGCATACCCTCTTTTCCACAATTACGCAGCAGCTTCGAGAAAGTGTACATTTATCATTTGCAGGCGTAAGATAGTGATCCAAGGAGACGCTACAAACCCCGAATTGCCAAAGGTTGTACTTCATCAAGTTGAAGAGAACTTGTAAATGAGTATAGGAGCAATTTATTTGCCTACTAATGAGTGGGAACGTAAAACAAGTGATTTACTGGTTCACGTCTAATGCGTTACTTATAAAAGTGGTCGTATTACCAACACAGTTTCTAACGGTTGTAGCACGGAAACGGTACATTTCCGGACATAACTTCCAGTTCAAAATAATATCTGCTCACTCCCCTCGGGGTCATTCTCACCAACAGGGAACTCTTGACAAGAAATATTTAAAAAGTAAAATACGTCAAGAATGTCTACTTTTACAAAAATTGTAGAATGACACGTTACAAAATTGCGTAATTTTCACAGTACAATAAATAATATTGTGACAGAAAAAATTGTAACCATTTTCTTTGTTCACAGAAGAGACAGTGTAGTTCCACGGGCATGAAACTTTGGTCTACAGTCGTGATTTTAAAATAGATAATTGCTTGAACTTTTCTTGGTAAATAAAAATCAGCTTGAATGACAGTTGCGAACTTATTGGTATATATATATATATATATAACTATAACTGTGTTTAGATTTATGCAATATTAAATCAATAGTTCTTTTCCATTCCATTTATACCCAACGTAGTTTGTTGTACATTTGTTCAAATAAACTGTTTCCAGTTAAATTTGCTTTTAATGTAAAAATTTCTTCCAATAATTATAAATTTTAGACCAAATAATAAAGTAAACCTTACAGGTAATACAGAATCTTAAAATCTTAAAATTAATTGGAAGAAGAAACATTATTCTAAATTGCGCTTGTCAGTATTTACTAGTAATTACAGGCAATTCTAATTTTGTAATTATGACTGCTCTATCGACAATATGAGAATAGTTAGATTCTGGCGCCAAATGGTTGTTCATTGAACTATGAACTGTTTAACACTACACTTCCAATCAATAAATTTGACATCATCCATAGCTGCATATTATTTTATCTTCATTTTGCCAGCCAAATTAAGAATTTCAAAGTCGTTGTCTTTAAACTGGTGTTCCTGGGAACATGTGTAATCCTGAGGAGTGTCCTCATCTGAGTCAGAATAAATGTCACTGTAGCCAATTTCTTTTTTGTTTGATCATCTGAGATTGTTTACAGTTCCTTTCTTTACGGCACATGACCTACTGTTGTTATCATGTTCCAGAAATCCTATGACATCATTACGTGCATTACTCAACGTAGTAAACCGTAAAGTTGCTATAGGCACTTTATCATTTTTCATTAACTTACATGAAGTTAGAATTCCAGTATCTTTCAATAACTTACATTTTTTGATAATAATTTCGCTTATTATTTTAATAAAGTTTCTTTTCATTTTTAGAGGAATGATTTTCTTAAAAAAATTTCTGAACTTCTACATCTACTCCGCTAGCCACCAAGTGGTGTGTGGCGGAGGGCACAATTCCCGCCAAAGTCATAACTCCCCCTCTGTTGCACTCGCGGATCGCGCGAGGGAAAAATGACAGTTGAACCCTTCAGTACGATCTCTAATTTCCCTTACCTTTCAATGGTGATTATTGCGCGATTGGTTCCTTATTGCTTCGTCTGCTTCATCTAATAGTAAAGCACATGTAACTTGTGATAAAAACTCCATCCGTTGTACAATTTTCTGCACAGTTTTCTGTGGAGCATCTGGTGCCATCTTGAGATGCCTTTGGTACCACTTCTTGTACCTCTCTGTTTTCTTTTTACATTTATTTTTCTCTTTCCGAAATTTAGTTATATTATTTTTCGGACCATGTAAATTTTTTCTCCTTATCTGATTTCCCGCATCTCTCCTTACATACATTTGTTCTTTACTTGGTCCAGAAGGATCTTGTTGACTTACTTTTTCACTTGTTGCAATGGACAACCAGCTGAAATCATCAATTGACGTACGTGCAAAACTTTTAACCAACGCCAAAAAAAAGCTGAAGCTGGCATTCAGCGACAAGCGCGCTACACGCACGGATTTCTCTTTCATGTACCAACTGGAGCACCAAAAATTTTCCCTACGCCATTTTCCATGGTTCGTCAGAAACAAGACGCTCACCTGCAAACTATTAATTTCTTAATATCACAGTTGGGCATAGGGACTCTGATTATATAGAGTAGTATCCTGTGGCCCGATAGATAGTGCCAAAAAACAGTAACTCATCGTTCGAAGCTATGTAAGTTATCTCTTGCTCTCTTCCGTTGCCTCTTGAGTAACGCTTAGTTACAGATGGAAGACGGTGATACTGAAGACCTTCAAAAATCACGCAAACGCACATTTGCTTCCATATGCTCCAAAGTAAAGGTCGCTTAAGCGTCCACTGCGAACAACAATAACCCCCCCCCCCTCAAGGTATGTGGTGTACGAAGATGGTTCGAAAGAGAACATCTCGAAACGAATATTGTTCAGAGGCGTTGTTCGTTGTTTTATCAGGGTTTTTGGGTGTACGATTAGTCACACACCTGGGGCCATGTAGCAATATACATCTGAGTCTACGATTTTAGCAGACAGACGTGCCTGTCATGATTTGGGCCTGTACAAATGTGGAGCGCTTCTCATCACTATTGTAGTTCAAGGGCTGTACAGTACTCGGACAAAATCCTCCAATTGCTGTACTACTCTACAGTGATCATTTCGGCGATGAGATCATCGCACAGGATGATAATGCGCAAGCACACCACACCTCATCCAGCTCGTGAAAACCTCCCTCAAAGAGACAGGAAACAGGAAACAACCTAATTGAATACACTGCGGTATATGCTGAAGTGAAAGCGACTGAGCATACATGGTAATGGTCGAAATTGACAAAGGCGTGTGGCATGAACTCCTCACACACTGCAGACGTTAGGAGAGCCGCCCTCGAAGAGCAGGAAACACATCAGTATCAACGTGTCGATCATCTCGTCGACGACAAACCAGAAAGGACATAAGAATAATACAACACGCAGGGTAGATGAACACTCTGATGCTGATTTCACACATTTACAAACAAATGCACTTCCGAAGAGACTGACTTTACCTTCGTTACGGATAACATTTTTTTTTTCACAATTAAGTTAGTTCTTAATTTCATGAGACTGTCTTCTGTTCCTAGCTTCCCTTTAATCTTGACCCACACAGGTAGTGCAAACACACACACACACACACACACACACACACACACACTCATATACACACACAAATACGGGTACGTGCAGGGTGGAATCGTCAGTCTAATTTGCTCTGATGTTTCGGCAAATATTGGGAATTTCGTTTTTGCAGTATGTAGCTTGAGTCAGGTGAAATAAAAATTCTTATCACGTCTTTCATGCGACACCCACGAAAATAGACGGTTTGTTTCCCCTTAACCAAAATAAAATAAAAAAAATGTGCCCATTTGACAGAGAGATACCTAAAAAATCTTGTGCGCAAATTCGTGTGCCGATATGTATTAAAAGGGACACTAAAACACAAAGAATAACCAGTACACCAGTAGAGACTGATCAGCGCTGTTCCATGGCAATCGCATACAGTGGGGAATAGGGCGATGCCGGAGCTGCCGAAGTACTGGTTATTCTTCTTGTTTTACTGTCCCTGTTAATATATATGGACAAAACGAATAATATACCATACTACTTTGGAGCTCTCTACCGAATGGGCACGTAAGTATACGCTTTAAAAATAATCTTTTTTGTAAATAATCTCATTTGTATTTAAAAATAATCATGTAAACCCACACTTGTCGTCGATAGTTGGCGTCGCGTGAAAGACGTGCTGAGCAGTATTTGTTTGGGTTGACTCCAGTGCTAGACACTGCAAAAACGAAATTACAAATATCTGCCGAAACACCAGAGAACATCCGCCTGACGACTGTTACGATGGATACCAGGTATATGTATAAGGAATTGTATGTACAGAATGGACTGTGTTAAAAATTTTTAAATAAACCAAGGACGAAGGCAAGTATGCCTACGATCTTTAATATATATCATAAATTACCAAATCATTTAATTAAAAAATAACGTCACGCTAGATGGAGTACTATTGGCCGATGATTAAGCAATTCCAGTTGGCATAAAATATACTTTACAGTCTGTTTGTGAAAGTAACATCTCAGGAAATATAATTTAAACAGCTCAACATCGAAAACTTCAGTGGTAGCGTTTAGAGAACGTGAATCTTTAAGGGCCAAATCACTCACTGACAACTAAATGATACAGTAACTTAAAAATTACTTCAGTTTGTATGCGATGTTACGTACGTATCAAATGTTGGTGTCAATGTAAAACTAAAGGGAAGACAGTATCTGCGTGACACAGTCAAACCACATGCTACATTTATACAACTAATTTGTACTGTGTGATTTCGTGAGGAAGTTACAAATTTTCAGAGATGACGGAGAAAGATACATGCATCAATTTTAAGTAAGAGACCCTGGTCCAAAAATGAGTCGAAACTTACGAGCGAAAATCGTTCTCATATCTCTGACAGAGGAATACCTGTACCATCACTGTTGCTGCTATGATTTTAGGATAGGCTGCTTTCAGAGTGGTAGCGTGGACCAAAACAAGAAAGAAATGTCCAGTAAACATGAGCTCTAAAATGCATACGTTACCAGGTATGAACACTTCTTCATTTTCGCTACAGTGGAACTCTGCATTCCTGTATAACGCAACGAGAGTGCCAGTGTTATGTGGATGAAAATGTTGTATCCTTGCTTAATAACATATCCAGAGAGTTGAAACTGCCGAGAAGCCGATCTCTGAAAGGGCCAATTGGTACGAAGAAACAAAGTAATAAGAAAAGGACCTCAATGAATAAATAAAATGAGAAGAGTACTAGCGGGAACGTAAGAAATCAGAACGCCAAAGTGTAAACCAAACAAGGAAGAAGTAAGACAAGTCAACTAAAGAATAGATTAACAGAACTAAATACATGATGGCAGAGATAACCGCGCATGGTGTAATCATTGGCGACGATGATATCTATTATATGAATTATTAATTAGCATGAACAGAAAAACATGTAACGGATGGGCTGGAGAACTCTACTTAAGGTACAAGGGATAGCTAACAAACCTAATCGCGTGCTACAAAAAACTAATACGATCATTAACGCCGTGCAACAATAAGAATGTAGGACATCATCCACAACATCATACGACGATATGGAAATATCATGTGCTCAAATTCCGTTACATCATCAACGAAATTCATGCTGACGCTGTACATTTTTACAATCCATGCTGGTCTCTCACATGGAATGCTAATACATGTAACAGGAAACAATGATCAACCTTACCATTTCTCTAGGTCGCAATAGTGCCAAACACTAACCAAAAATAAGAACTTTCATCAAAACACGTTGGGAACTTTACATATTAAATAGGGCAACTTTTCTATATGTGTATCAGACGCTACGATACTTCGAAATCAACATATTACGGTCATTAAAACATTAAATTTCGTGTCATACCTTCAGATGTTGCGTCACGTTTCATCGGTAGGTGCCGCTCAGACTTCACTAAAGGAAACCCTTGAGGAACCAGCCTTCATGTCACTGATTAACTATCCTCAGTTGGCTTCATTACCTTTCTTCTTTGTCACTGGGTCGCCCGACGGTTCGCGTAAAGCTTCTTGTGCGTCTTGATGGATTTCTGCTTTTTTCTCTTTGTTCTTGATATCTCTCTCTGTTGGCGTCAATTAACGTGCTCGTCACAAGCAGAGACGTCCACGGAATTCGTTCTTCGTCATATTCGCCGGATTCTCACCCCATTTGGAGCTCCAACTGTGGCCTTAATTCGTATCGCCTTTGACAGAATTTAAGGTTGAATTGCCTTTCGGCTTGTGAAGTAGCAAACGTCAGTTTGCAGGAACTTTTCTTTACCTCACTTCTGACAGTTAGCTTCCCCAAACTGACTTACATGTGCTGCACTCGTCTTCAGATCGTGACGTCTGATTCCCAGCTACAGACCAAACAGACATCCTTGAAAATAGCCCTATGTGGAAGCAAGTAAGTTAGCCGCACTGCTTCCTGAAGTCTTGCAGGTTATAGCCGAGCATCTACGAATGATTTATTGCTCATGAAATCTTTCTGTTGTGAATCTCTCGCAGTGACTGATGCCAGTCTGTTGCTAGGACACGGACTGATCTGTGTCGGGCGCTGTTCCTTTGTTTGCCTTCTCCCAGTTAGGAGTCACGTACTGTTTTTCACACCATTAGTCAAATCGACAATATGTAAGTAACTCATGCGCCAGGCAACTACCTCTACTCTCTTCTTCGTTTTTCGCATGAATGCCTTCTGTTACAGTTCGTGAAATATGCAGTATTTCGAAATGATACCTACAGATTCCTTACAATTTGTGTTCTTTCCTTTTAAGTTTAGCTGCCCCTTTTTGACGTGTTTCGAATTATATGGCTTTTGCAACATGCAATTGACGATTCGTGTTAATTTGTTATTCTATGGAGGTTTACACATCTTTCAACTGGTATGGAAAACTTGCGTTTTTCGATTTATAAATGTTACTTGAAGCTCGTGACGAACATTTTTCTTCGTCACTGTATTTTCTATCCTCCACTGTGGAATCATGAAAAATGTATAGGGTGAGTTCCTATCATTAGCTGGTCCCTCCAGGCACCAGCAGCACTGTCTCGCGTTCTTGAGGAGTTGCTTGTACCAGAAGGCGTAAGGTGGCATTATTTCCTCGAAAATGTGACTTTTAGTACTAAGATCTCTCTTCACCTATTGCTAGCTCTGACACTCTAAAAATTATCATTTCGCGCTTCCTGATTTCAAAATACATCTCATTATGATTAATGTGTGTACAAATTTTCAATTCAGTGATTCCATCACTGAGGATAAATAAATAGCACCTCCGAATGAGGTTAGTGTTTAGTTAGTTACGCTAAGTGTAGATAAATGAAGTGATCACAGATGAGTCACAGTGTTATAGTGCTTCAGTCGCAGAAGTACTCACATACTCCTTATAGAGATATCGTCTCGTAATATCTTACAGTAAATGAAGTAGGACTATTTACGCACATTTTTAATTTTCATGAGGGCTGGGGATGTCTCTATAGCACATTCTGTACTATCTTTTTCTATTTATTTCTTTCTCTAGAATACTGAATGTACAAAAATAATCTGCAATTGCTATGTCACAACAACATCCTTATCTCGCGAAATGAGTTCACTTCAACGGTGAAAACAAATACAGTAGCACTAATGATAAGTTCTGACGATATTCGGACAAAATTGGTTATAAATTAAAGCATCTTTTTTTGTTTGATGTTGAGCTATGTCACATTCAAAATATCTTTCTAAAACGTCATACATGTTAAAATATAGCGGAGTGGACAAAAATACGGAAACGGCAAAAGCACAACAAATTACCGTGCCTAATACGGTATTGGAAAACGGTTAGCATTGAAAACAGATTCCGCTAGCCTCGGACTGGATAAATACAATTCATGCACTATTTTCAAAGGAAAAAAAAATGGTTCAAATGGCTCTGAGCACTATGGGACTCAACTGCTGAGGTCATTAGTCCCCTAGAACTTAGAACTAGTTAAACCTAACTAACCTAAGGACATCACAAACATCCATGCCCGAGGCAGGATTCGAACCTGCGACCGTAGCGGTCTTGCGGTTCCAGACTGCAGCGCCTTTAACCACACGGCCACTTCGGCCGGCTTTCCAAAGGAATCTTACATCATACTTCCTTCAAAATACTGAAAAACTCTGGTAATGGTGATGGAAAATGGTTCAAATGGCTCTGAGCACTATGAGACTTAACATCTTAGGTCATCAGTCGCCTAGAACTCAGAACTACTTAAACCTAACTAACCTAAGGACATCACACACATCCATGCCCGAGGCAGGATACGAATCTGCCGTCGTAGCAGTCGCGCGGTTCCGGACAGAAGCGTCTAGAACCGCTCGGCCACCGCGGCCGGTGATGGTGATGGAGGCGGATAGCAATGGCGGCTGTGGTGCCAGGGGAGAAGCGACAAATCATCCTCGTACTCTTGAAACCAGTACTGCACGATGCGATATGTGTGATTAGGGGTAACAAACAAGGTAGCATGAGATTCAGCCGGTCAACTAAAGCGGTCACATTACCCTTGGCAGTAATACGAACTTGCAGAGTAACCTTAGGACCCACGGAAAAACACGATAAGGCTGCCCAAATGAGCTCCAAATTCCCGCAGTTATTAATTGGTAGGACGTAAACTCGGCACATCCGTTCGCTTTGTGAATTAGCGCACGATGTTTTACCGTATTCCCTATAAGTGGTATAGATCTTCGGTATGGTGTCTGTTGAAATGCTGAATGGTTACGGAAGTACCCATCATATGACCGCTTACAATTTCCCCAGGTTACGGTTCACTCAAATCCGGCATTATGATCTCACAGCTACACATAACACCACTCTCACCATGACTGACATTTGAAAGTTGCTGGTGCCATTGCACAGGCTGGTGCAACCTTCAGGGATTAGCCGAGCGGTCATAGGCGCTGCAGTCATGGACTGTGCGGCTGGACCCGACGGAAGTTCGAGTCCTCCCTCCGGCATGGGTGTGTGTGTTTGTCCTTAGGATGATTTAGGTTAAGTAGTGTGTAAGCTTAGGGACTGATGACCTTAGCAGTTAAGTTCCATAAGATCTCACAGACATTTGAACAATTTTTTTGCAACCTACAAGCTTGGCTATCATGTGCGCATATGTTCAAGCATCTATTTCTTGTGGTATATCCAAATGTTTCTCCAAATCCTGTATATGTACGTAGCCAGTAATAGAGATGTGAGCACTGGCCCAACGTACCCCAACGTCACAGGAACGAATGGCATCCAGTGCAATATTCGACCTGGAAAGGTTTTACGTTAGACAAAGGACAACACCCAGCTGCGTTTTCACTCATTCTCACTACGCAAGAGACGACTGTAGGCAGGGCGTAAATAGAGTTGGTTCTGTGTCAGGAGACACTCTCCCAGGTTTCTCCTTGCCATTTTTCGTCGGTAGGATGGTAGTCACCTGTGGTCGCCGATAGGCGCAATGAAAGAATATTCAAAATTACTTTCCGTAAAAGTATAGGTAGCGTCTTGAGGCGTGGTTGGCCTTGTCTGCAACACCCGCTGAGGTAATCGCCTCGTAAGCGGCCTTCAGGCAGCACACACCGCACACTTCGTTCCAGCCGGCTGCTGCACTGGCGGTTCGCCGCTTGCTCTGGCCACGGCTCCCAGTATATCGCGACGGCGCCGCACTGAGTGACGGTGGTGCGTGTACAGAACTTACACACGCCGACGTGGGAGCTGCTCTGTCCCCTCCGGCTCGCTACCCTCCTTCGTCATCCGTCGTATCGCGATGACGGTTGCCGTGTAGCCTTGAAGTTCGACGATACTGGCCTGCCGTCCAGGTAGGCCCTATTCAGTCCACCACAATGTCAGGGACGCTGGTGTCCTGATCCCGGTTGGACGGAAAGACCTCAAGGTCCTCCCGTCTTGGACATAGGCAGACTGCGGTGTTGAACTCTGCGACTGGTGATTACGGCGAGATAGCCATCTATTTCAGTAGTGGCTGGGTTTATCCGTAGCGTGCAGGAAATCTACAACAGACTCGCACCAGACGTCACTTCGCTGCAATCAGGGAAACGAGCGCAGACATCATGTACGCCATCGATCCGTCTGACCAACCGATAGTAAAGTACTAGGAAGATACATTGAACGAAGGGAATAGTGCTAAGAACACGGCTTTAAGACGGACTTCAATTTAAATAAAGGTAGTGTATTGCGGTAAGGACGGTTAAGTCAGGTGATTCTGCGAAAATTACACCAGGGAACGTTAGGCTGCAAGTTGTAATCGAATTTTGCTAATTATTAAGGAAAAACACTTATGACAACGAAAGTAAAGGAATATGAAAACTAGATTGGTAACAGAAAATTAAGCGTTTCTCATAAAGAGAATAATTTTGACACCTAATATAGGTATTCCCAATGTTATTTTACAGAGAATGTCGTAACGGGAACTTGAGCTTAAATGCGATAAGCGGGTAGGCTTCAGTACCTGAACTCAGAGCAAGTGTACAGCCTGCTGTGGGCAGCTGCTTCATACTACTCTTCGGCTGCAACAAGATTCATCTGATTTGATCAGAGTCGTACAGTAGTAGATACTGAAGAACAGTTTGGTGCCGTGTTCCTCGAGTTTCGGAAGGCGTTCAATAGTGTTTCACCCTGCCAGCTAATGAATTAAATACCAGCTTACGGAATATCAGATCAGCTCTAAGATTAGAATGAAAAGTTTCTAGAAACCTGAACACATAGTGTCATATTCAACGCAGGGTAATCTTCAAACATAAAAGTACCGTAAGGCGAGCCCCGAGGGAGAGTTATGCCAGAGTTATTTCTTACAGTGTATAGGCTATATCTAAAGTGAACGTAGAAAAAGAGAGGACTGGAAGAGTAGGTCATAACAAGCATATTTCACGTAGCAACCCCTCTCCTCATCCCTTAGCATACGGCACTAGGCGTAGTTGAACAGCACCAAGAGGGTAGGCACACAACATACCATCCAAGCCGTCATGGTAGAGCTTCTGCAGGGCAATGTGTTCGATGTATTTATGGCATCAAAGTAATTGAGAAATCAAGGTGAAATTTTATAACATTTATTTGGAAACAGTTACAGAAAATGCTCTAAATTAGGTCCTCCTGCTTGAATGCACGCAGTGCAACGACGCTGGAGTGACTGACGCACTATTTCAAACACTCCTGGAAAAGCGGAAATTGCCTATGAGGCTGCCATAATCCGCGCTATCAGCTCTTCGTGTGTCTCAATGGGTGTTTCATAGACAACAGATTTCAGGTGGATTCAGAAGAAAAACTCAATGGGCGTCACTTCGGAGGAACGTCCAAACCATGCCACCGGCCCACCACGCCCTATCCAGTCCTCACGAAAGGTTTCATCCAAATGTATTCACATTGCATGTGCGAAGTGTGAAGGTGCAATATCGCGTTGGTACCACTTGCGCTGTCACACGTTTAGTGGAACATGTTACAATAACTCTGGTGGAGTTTCTCATAAAAATATTAATCATCTGTTTGATTTCAGTGCCGAGGGTAGTATGTATGGATCGACCAGATTATCGCCCACAAAGCTGGCCCAAATGTTGACACCGAAGCAATTTTTGTAACCACGAACAAAGGCAGCGTCCGTATTTCCTGTGCCCAGACATGTTGATTGTGGATGTTGAACATACCCTCTCGTGTAAGGATTCCTGATACGTAAATGTACACGTTTCGGAAAGGTCGATGGCTTACGTTTCCAAAAACCACTAGCAGAAATCAATTCGATGTGGAAAATCGTCTCGGTTGAGGGCGTGAAACTTCTGAAGGCGGTAGGTGTGCAAAACATCTTCGTGCCGCACACACCCCAAATTGTGGAATCGCCGTCAGCCATTTCTCCTTGCAACACATCGGGGGATTGTTGAGGTTGTATTTTGCAGCATTGCTAACGCGTCCTCATAAAGCCCTGGTATGCTCACTGTGCTGTCCTTGAGACCGCGTCCATCAGGCCATCGCACCTGTAACGCAAAATAAATACACCGAGCTTCGAATTAGGCCTTAAATTACAACAACGTACCAATCGAAAACGTATCTCAAGTTAACCTGACTCTGTTAGAGCCCTGTGTACGGCAGTAAATGTGCGTGGATGTGGCACTCGACAATTCGGAAACCGCCGAGCTTACGAACGTTGGGCAGCGTGAGTTTTTCCATCCGCCGCCCGTAAGCACAGTGCATTGTCTGCCCTTCCCCCACAAGAATAGAACTCCATATCCTGTCCGGTCTACACAGTAACAAACACAATAGTGTCACCCTTTTATGACAAACTGACACAGGGAGAACTAGACTCTGCAGTGTGTACATCTATACAACACCTATCAGTCATTTGCACAGCCAAAAGCAAAGATTTCGCCTCCCAGTAAGGGACGGGAACTGGTAGCGTTCCCCCGCATGGAATATCCGCAACTGTGTCGACTACAGCACTTTCAAATAAAGGTCATAAAACTTCTACCCGACGTCTCCTTTATGTCACAAATATATTGAATTCGGTGCCCTGAAGACCTGCTATCATGGAGGCTAGGTTAGAATGTTGTGTGCTTACCCTCTCGGTGGCGCGCGACGCTTTTCAACGATGCAGTGCGCCTTACGCTAGGCGATGCAGATATGGGCAGCTATGTGAAATATGCTTGGTATGACCCACTGTACCAGCCTCTCGTTTTCTAAGAATCATTTTAGATACACCCTGTATACAAATGTACTACTGGATAACAATTGAAGCTCCACGACGCTTTTCGCGGATGATGCTGTTGCTCTGAGAGACTTCGTAACGCAACAAATTTGTAGCTAAATGCAAGAATAGCTGCAGGGGATCGATACTTGGTGCAGAGATTGGCAACTGACCCCCAGCATAAAAAATGTGACGTATTAGGAATATATAGACAAGAGACTGTTACTTCATGTAAATTTGTGATAAGGCCGTAAGGGACCAAAGTGCTGAGGTCATCGGTCCCTAAGCTTACTCACTACTTAATCTAACTCAAACTAACTTACGCTAAGGCCAACACACACATCCAGGCCCGAGGGAGGACTCGAACCTCCGACGGGGGGCGAGCCGTCCGGATGTGACAAGGCGCCCTAGAACGCGAGGCTAGACCCCCGCGGCCTTACTCCATGGTTACACGATTGTAAAATAATCAGTGGAAGCAAGCACACACACAAAACAACCAGGAGTGTGCGTACGGGTCAACTTGAAGTGGAATGACCATATAAAACTAATTGTAGGTAAGACAGATGCAAGACTGAGATTCATACAAGAATGCTCACGAAATGTAGTCCACTCACAAAGGATGTACCTTACAAGTAGCTCATCCAACAAGTAATTGATTATGTTCTACTGTGTGGGGTCTGCGCCGGACAAAAATGATACATGAAACAGCGAAGCTCCAAGGAAGAGTTACAAGTTCATTTAATAAGCGCAAAAGCATCACGGAGATGCTCAATCACCTTTAGCGGCAGACGCTACAAGAAACGCATTCTACAAAACGGTGTATTTTACTGTTAAAGTTTCGAGTGTGCACGCTCCTAGGAGAGACAAAATATTCTTTGTCCCGTCCTGCATGTATCTCAGGAAAAATCCATTAAGGTAAAGTTACAGAAACCTTAGTTCACACAGATGTTTGACGGTGGTCGCTCTTCCCGTGAACCATTCGCCACTGTAACAGGAAAAATATGAAGTGAGAATGGAACACGAAGAACCCTCCACCACACATCGTACACGTGTAAAACCAGACGTAGATGTAGATATATTCTGCAGGGCTGAGGATAGAAACTTGGAAAGAATTTTAACTTACACAGCTAAACTGAAAGTTTATCTTGGTACTAGCTGCGAAATACACGTGTAAAACCAGACGTAGATGTAAATATATTCTGCACGGCTGAGGATAGAAACTTGGAAAGAATATTAACTTACACAGCTAAACTGTGTTTCCCTGTCGCTACTAGCTCGTTCGCTCGTTCGCTATCCACTGTACGTGAAATCGAGAAGGGGTCAGCACATCATGAAAGGGTTTTCGCGTTTTCCATTTCAACGAACGCAGGTAAATTACAAATGTACGACGAGAATTTCCCGAGTGTGCAGACCGGCAAGTCCTACAGCGTAAGCAGCATTCAAATGTTGCACTGCACTGTTAGCCTTGTAGGTCACAGACCTCACAGTAAGTATTTTCGTGGTGGTTTGTGGAATACTCCATCTTCGTGCCTCACAACAACAGATCTGCGACGCCGTATAATGATACCGATGAATACAGTAGCTCCAGAAACTCTCGAAAAATGACGGGACATATTTGAGTGTCATTTGGATGTTTGCCGTGCGTCGGGTGGAGGACACATTCAGTATCTGTGATTGTTAAATTAAAAACTTGGACTTTAAAAAAGTAACTATAATAGCCATCCCTAAGGTTGTATGTGCATTCATGTAAAGAACTTTGTATTCCTATGAATAGGATAACGTATATCCCAAGTTTATGCTTTCACTCATGTGGAATAAACAGTCTCGTGACGTGTTATGGTCTCTTCAATCACTTCGTACGTACGTACCACAGTAAATTGAACACAAGTAACGTAAAAAATTGAAGAAATCTCTGACGCGGATAAATTTCAGTTTCTAACAATCCGATTATGTTTCGTCATAAAAATTTGTTCTCGCTTCATTCAAGTAGAAATATTAATTAATTCGCTACCGTTCTGCAAGGAGCATATTTTAGAATTAAGGTGGTTTTTCCACGAAGGCCAGTTTTCATAAATGTAGCGTTACCTGATGGGAATAGCAAGTAGATAAAGAAATATATACATGTTCCCTACACTGACGTAAAGTTTTTCTTTGTATCTGAATGTAGCTGCCACGTGATAATAGCAGTTCCACCGAAATACGACGTTTGTTGAAAATTAAATTTTTTTCTGTTGTCGTGAAATGTTTTCCTAAAAGAAATGTAACTGTGATACTCTGCAAAAGTGTATTAATTCACTACAGTTAAATGGAGTTAAGGTTCAAATGGCTCTGAGCACTATGGGACTTAACTTCTGAGGTCATCAGTCCCCTAGAACTTAGAACTGATTAAACCTAACCAACCTAAGAACATCACACATCCATGCCCGAGGCAGGATTCGAACCTGCGACCGTATCGGTCGCGCGATTCCAGACTGTAACGCCTAGAACCGCTCGGCCATCCCAGCCGGCACTAGTGATTAGATGATTTCACTAACATGACGTGTCACTCTACTAGTAATTGGTGCAATAACGAGTAATCCAAATCGTATGGAACGCAGGTTGTAGAGAAACACAGGTATGTCACATCGCCACGGAAAAGAAGAAAAATAGTTCACCTGGAAAGACGACTTTCATTTTGTTTGGATGAAAGCATATGGCATCTGGAGGATATTAGATGTACTGATAATGATTTCAGCATAGTCCGCCAACAGTTAGAGCGACCAGAGCGCCATCTCTGTCTACTCTTTAACAGGGAATGATCACTGCCAGAAGGCTGGGCGTGGTGCAAACGTGTGAAGCAAGTGGACAACCATGCCACGGAGACTAACACGTGCTTCGTACAGCCAACTGATCGAGCTTCATAGTCGTCAAATTGTGACCTTCTTTAAGGCGGGATGGTCCTTTCGGAATATTACCACAGAAGTTGGACGTGCTGACTCAGTTGTGCAAGGATGCTGGTATCATTTGTCACGTGAACATTCACACACTCATAGACCAGGCTCTGGACGTCCACGCAGCACAGACGGCCGTCAAGACCGTCGTATTGTAAGGTCAGCAGTGGCAGATTGTGCCGCATCCACAGCACATAAAAGACAGGTTTTGCGCCCAGACGTGTCAACACGAAATGTTGCGAACAGGTTGTTAGGAGCGGAACTAGGGGCACGCACACCTTTAGACCGTCTTCCTCTCACGCTGCAGCGTAGAAGTGTACAAATCGACTTGTGCCGTCAGAGGATCATTTGGAACACAGAACGGCGCTCCGTGGCGTTTAAAGGAGATTCTGTCTGCACGGGAGTGATTGTCGTTTGCGTGTACGACGTAGACTTGATGGGCTCTGTTTCGTAGAGTGCATTTGTCCAAGGCACACTGGCCCACCTCAGCTACATCTCTTGTTGTACTTTAATGAGTCTGGACGGGAAGCTAACCAGCGCTTGTTTAAATGGAGAATGTTTCTAGACCCGTTCTTTTGCCGTTCTTTCAGTAGTTTGGTAATGTGTTGTTCCAACAGGATAATGCTCGTCCAAACATTGCTCGCAACTTCCCTCGTCAGCACGATTTCCAGAGTTGTCTCCAATCGATGACGTGTTGAATATGATGGGACGAGAAGTGACTCGTGCAACTCATAAAACAACAGCTCTTACAGAACTACGTGAACAGGTTGAGCAAGCGTGGAATAACGTATCCCAGTACAGTATTCGCCACTGCACTATCGACTGGGTGCCAGAATCAGCACCCGCATTTCCGCTCGACATTTGGTACCTCAGAATTGCTAGCGCTATTGATATGCCTCACATCGGCATAATGAAGAAGTTATCGGGATTAATCAGACGCTCTGCCTCTTCTCCCCAGTCCAGTGCCGATGGTCATGTTCTCATTTCAATCGTATTTGCCGATGTCATGGTGTTAACGTTCGCACATGCATAGGTCGTCGGCTGCGGAGGCCCATCGTTAAGAGTGTTTGTGGCATTGTGTGTTCAGACACACTTGTCCTCTATTAAGCATTAAAGTCTGAAGTTAGTTCCGCCACAATTCCCCGTCTGTCCTGTCTTTCCAGTCTGGCCAGTCTACGACGCCCGACATCTACAAAGAGTGGTGGTCGCCCAACCCCATGACATCTGGACGTGGTTTCACCTTGGTTTCGCCACGTTTTAAAGACGCTCACCACAGCACTCCTAGAACACTCGAAAAGTCCTGCAGTCTGTGAAAGGCTCTTTCCGAGCCTTCGGGTTATAACATTCTGCACTCGGGCAAGCTCGGAAAAGTTGCTCACCTTCAAGTACTCCATATGCACTGTCACTAAAATAGATGTTGAATGAACTGGAAACCTCTAAACAGGTTTACCAATTGCATTTTCTGGCAGTGTAGTTTACTGTTTCACCAGTAACCGCTGTGCCTCAAGATAACGGAGCACCCGAGTTGGTTGTCAACTACAGCAAAGACGACTGTTAAACTGATACGGCTCACTCAGGAATTCAAGACACATCCCTCACTTCGTCATCCACCTTATCTTCCGCCATCATTCTTCTCCCTACAGGAACTTAAAACGGCGCCGCCGACATCTTGTAATTCAATTCTGGTTTGCCCGCAGATTTTCAAAGCAATATGGAGGGTGTGCCAGAGGAGACTTGGCGGATCCCCCCCCCCCACCCTCCTCCCCCTCCACCTCAGGGCGTGCTAAAGCCGGCCGACTCTCTTCCCCGGCTGCACCCTGAAAAACGCCCACTGCTTTCATTGCGACAGTCGTTGAGCGGGATTTGGGGCCGGGCCGCGCGGCGAGGGGTGGGCGACTCGCGCTTTATAGCAGACGTTATTCCCCATCGAGCGCGGCGGACGGGCAGTAAAAGTGCGCCAGATAAACGAATGGAAAGAGCGGGCGAACGCGGTCCACTGCGGTGGCGCGGCCGTTTGATAACCCGCCGGCGATGAGCGAGATCGTCGAGCCAGCCGCCGGAGACCTGGGCGCGGCATGGAGGCTGGGGGAGGGGGGGGGGGGGGGAGGCACCGCCGCGGCCAACAGGCGGAAGAATAAACAAAATACAAAAATCCCCGGCAAGAAAAATGCGTGCGTTTTCCTGCGCCTGTTAGTGGCGGACGGAACAGGCGTGTCTCCAGAGACGGACGGCGGAGGAATAACGTCAATACGTCAATACTAAAATTTAGAACTTCTTCTTCCGATTCATCGGTATTTCCAGCAGTCTCTCGTCGAATCGGATGCTGCAGTGCAGCGGTTCTTCACTATCCAATCTGCTTATTTCAGGAACAGTGCTACACTCAACAACCTTCAACATACGTACATTCATGTCACATAAACCACCTTCGTAATACACTCGCAAACCAATATAAATGAAGCATCCAGAAGTGTAGGAGGAAACGAAATGGAGATTCATAGTTTGGTAAAGTTATTTCAGTGTGTACAATATAGAGTCAGCTTAAAGAGAAGTTGGCTGTATAAACCCATTTATCCGTATTACGTTCAATCCCCTGTGTCCAGACGGATTTAGTGATTCTGTTGGGAAGGGGGTCAGAAACTCATTGTACCCACCTTAGACGTAAGCAAGCCCATAGCTGTTGTAGCTGGTGTTAGCTAAACTGGATACTGGCAGTGTCATGGAAATGAGGTGCGAGATAGTCCGACACATGTCTTATCGTCCACCGATATGGACGTCCAGAGAGCCGTGAGGATACCTCTGTTATGATCAGACGAATCTACAATTAGCCATCCATGACAGTGGGTCCTTAGATTACTTTCTGAGATGGCTCATTGGAACTACAACACATGAAACTGTAGCTCACATTCTTTCATAAATGAATAAAATGCTTTACTTAACTTGCTCTCATCTTTTTCCATATGATGGCTTGTTAATTTACAACTGTTTCTGGCTAATATATCATCACCTGATACACTAATTAACAAAACGTTCTCTTGATGTACAGTGTTCAACATTTACAAAAGTACGAGGCTCGTTGAATAAGTAATACTCTACATTTTTTAAAGAAAAACAATTAATATGCATAGACAAGCGTCCTTGTTGGTGCTTCACATTTGATATTTGTTCTGTGAACCGGTGAAGCTTCGAACCGTTCTGGCAGATGGTAGAGCCGTAGTACAGCGCCAAAATGGCGTCTACGTACGACTCACGTTACAAGCAGCGTGCTGTTACATCTACATCTACATTGATACTCCACAAGCCACCCAACGGTGTGTGGCGGAGGGCACTTTACGTGCCACTGTCATTACCTCCCTTTCCTGTTCCAGTCGCGTATGGTTCGCGGGAAGAACGACTGTCTGAAAGCCTCCGTGCGCGCTCTAATCTCTCTAATTTTACATTCGTGATCTCCTCGGGAGGTATAAGTAGGGGGAAGCAATATATTCGATACCTCATCCAGAAACGCACCCTCTCGAAACCTGGCGAGCAAGCTACACCGCGATGCAGAGCGCCTCTCTTGCAGAGTCTGCCACTTGAGTTTATTAAACATCTCCGTAACGCTATCACGGTTACCAAATAACCCTGTGACGAAACGCGCCGCTCTTCTTTGAATTATTGTGAGCAGAAAAAGAAACCGTGGTGAATATCCGTAACCGTTTGTGTGCATTGTACGGCAATGCTGCGGTTGATAGGAATATAGTTGGGCGATGCGTGAAGAAAGTTATAGGAACTGCAGAAACAAAGTTCCATAATCAGCCACGCTCGGGACATCTTGTCAAAGGCATTGCTCCATACATGCTGAATTGGGCGGATGCCATTATTCGTGCCGACCTGCCCATCACAACTCGACAATTGGCTCTACAGGTTATGGTCAGCATTTCAAGTGCGACTGCAAAGATCGAGACTCTTGAATATGCAATTAGGTGCTCACGATGGTTTCTACGTATGAGCACAGTGGACCATAAGACTCAAAGAAAGACCCTTTATCTGAACTGTTGGAGCGGTTTGAGATCGACGGAGAAGCCTTTCCGTCACGGATCGTTATGGGGGACGAAAGCTGGGTGCGCCACTTTGCGTCGGAAGCAAAAAGCAGTCCACGGAGTAGCATCATCCTCGTTAATCACAAAAGAAGAAATTCAAGACAACCCTCTCTGCCGCAGACGTTATGGTGACACTCATTTGAGATTTTGATGGCGTCATTCTCGTATATGTGATGCCAAGAGTGTCATCCATCAATTCAGAGGCATACGTCAAGACGCTGAATAAACTCAAGAATCGTTTCCGACGTGTTCGATCGGACAATAATCCAGCAGAAATCTTGTTATACGCCCACACACAAGTCTGAGGACTCAGGAACACATCGCCAGACTGGGTTGGACATTGCCTAATCCACCCAGGAGTGCAGGCCTGGCACCCGCGAGCTTGCACCTCTTTGGGCCGCTTAAAATTTCTCTAAGGTGAACACATTTTGAAGATGAACAAAGTGTCAGTCATGCAGTGAAAACATGGCTGCACCTACGGGACAAGAGATTTTACCAGCAGGAAATCCACCATCATGTGTCCTAAGATGCGATGATGGCGGCCTTAGTTTCGCCGAAACCGGTAATCATGAAATAAAAAGAATTCCTGCGATCTTTACTACCAGTTTATTGTTTTAAAAAACAGATAAACTGCCCGCCTTCTCCATTTTACACATGAACAGGACGCTAACTGAGACCACTTCGTCCTGGTATCTGATGAGCAGTCATTCCTCGCCAGATGACACTGCTAAGGCCTGGACGTATTTATGTTGATAGAAGGCCGGTGGTCATAATGTTCTGGCTGGTCAGTGTATACATTGCGCCTACATACGTTTACACGTCTGCAGTGTGTTCTTGTGTCTACAGGAGAAGTAGTTGATTTCGACTGCAAATCATATTCTTCGCACTTCATCTTTACACGGTTGAAAACATTAATTGCTTTCCACATACTGTGAAACTCTGGAACTTGTACAGAGAGAGGTGCTGTTGGAAATAACATGTGAAGAAAGCATAGAGCAAAATAATTTAGTTTTATCTCCGTTGTTAACATTTAGTAATACTGCAAAGGCAACTGATAATTATTTTGGATATTAAATACGTTTCCATTTCAAGCGAATAGTAGCAGTTTCTATGGCTGTGTCATAAAAACTTACCACGACAACTAAACTTCGCTTTAGAAATTATGATCGCCTTGTGCAGTGCTATCTGTTTACCGAAATGGGATATGCACCTACCATGTTGTGCATTCACCCTCTGTTACAGCAGTGATAGGGGTGTTAATTTTTCCATGTATCTGGCGGGATACGAACCTGGCAAATATCAACACTTCAAAAAAACTATTTATAGTATGTCTCTGCAGCTAAAATTTCAACACTATGTTTCTTTTGAAGTACACTTCCTGTATAAAAATTTTCATGGGAGTTTCGATGAGTCGGATATTCCCCTTGTAAAGATCCCTACACGTATCAGGTTTTGCCAGTTCACCCATAGGGGTATGCCAACTATTACCGCACTAAGGGTTATATGGCATCGTTGCAAACTTATAGAAAGTGTGTTTTTGAGATTGCCTAAATACGTAATTAAATTAGTGGGTCCTATATGATTCTGTGGTGAAAAAGTTTAGATACCCGCCATATACAGCGGATTCTCTCCCATTACTGCGCAAAACAATAGAGGAATAGAAAACCAATCTCCATGTCAATTAGCCCCAGTCTCGACTACATTATTGTGATCCGAAGCACCTTACATGCCGTAGCGCGCAGCTGACATAACAAGGACGTACTGAGCGGTGTAGGTGACCAAAGGCCACTATAAACGATCAAGATTGTTTGTCGAACTGTCTGTTTCCTACCTATGTGTTTTTCAAAGAAGCACGCCGCCATACCAACTAAGTTTGTCATACTTAACCACACTTTTGAAGCGGCTGTCACGCTCTACGTATCGTGTCGCGTAGTGGATATGGCTACCCATGCAGGCAAAGTATTTTTTGTATTAACTTTATAAAACAAGACTCTCGTCAACGGCGTGACAGGAACAGAGTGATAAATATTTCCAAGAAAAGGTACTAAAGTAAATATTTCACTCAGAACTGCCGATTACTTCTCCTTTAATTATCAGTTATTATTTTTTATTATACTGCACTGATGCTTACATGGAGCGCGTAAAAAGTTGATTTTCTTTTCAACCTCTTCCTGCGTAGAATATGGCTGGGAAGGACGCTACATCTGTGTGATTTGATACTTGCTAGTGTCCTTTGTTGTTATCCACATTCTCTCTTGATTGTATTTTCACAGAGAAATAAACTGTAGTAAAAGCTCTTTCTCGATAAACATTGGCGGCTAAACATCACACAAACAACGTTCGACGTCTTGTCAGATCGGTCATCAATCAAACTTTCTCTCAAACTCGTTCATTACTGTCTACGTTTGACAAACACGTCGAACAAAGTCGCTCACTGTCAATCAGTTTCGGAAAGTAGTGAAGTTTGATAAATTGTTTGATTGTTTACCGGGGCCTTAAGGAACACTGGATGGCCATATAAAAAAATTATAACTTAAACGCTGTTTATGCGCTAACGTAAAAGTGAAATAGTAATCACCAAAAGGGTACAAAGTTTCCCATGAATCTAGTTATTAGGATGTGTTTATTACGATGATCTTACTATAAAATTTAATAAAACAGGAAATGTTGTTAAAATCCCGAATCAATTCGTACATTTTCGGATTGTCACGAATAACGCCCCAAGGAAGTGAACCGCACTATAGCCAGTGTCGTTACATGTCAGCGCGGTCTTAGAGAAATACAGACTAATAACGGCTTAGGAAATCTATCTACAGTTCGTTTGTGCGTGAGAAGTATGTAACGTGTGTGGCTTATTTTGAGTGTGAATTGTGACAACGTCAGTTTTCTTATATTGATCCACGCCAACGATACGTAATAGTCAGTCTTACATTTAAGCCTGAATGTCCAAGTCACAGGTATCAGAAATACATTTCAGCCAACGGTGCCCAACCAATATGTTACGCCTCGCCTTCCACCGCTCTGGGCGGAAAACTCGGAATGAAGACGCCAGGTCAGTAAAATTTACAGACTTTTGCGTTTTGCGATATTTTCCGATGCGTCTAAGTCCAACTGCGACCTCCATACAGACTGCCAATACCGTGGACACACACAGGGGGAGTTTATTTTAACTACATCAATTAGATTTGTCGTCTTCTCCGAAATATTTTGATTATATCGCTATTGCTAACTTCACGTTATTGTGAATGACTAGAAAGAATATTAGGACACAAGTGGATGTAATGTATCTTTTTCTTTTGTCATTATTTCATCCTTGATGGGCGTCTGGATTTAGAGCTCTCTATTTCTTGCGGAGAATGACGTTCCTGTGCCAACCCTGTCAGTTTAACCTAAGATGAGATACTTAGTCGTGTACCAGGATTGTGTTTCAGTGGTGGTGGGTAGTGTTTAACGTCCCGTCGACAACGAGGTCGTTAGAGACGGAGCGGAAGCTCTGGTTAGGGAAGGATTTTGGAGGAAATCGGCCGTGCCCTTTCAAAGGAACCATCCCGGCATTTGCCTGAAACGATTTAGGGAAATCACGGAAAACCTAAATCAGGATGGCCGGAGACGGGATTGAACCGTCGTCCTCCCGAATGCGAGTCCAGTGTGCTAACCACTGCGCCACCTCGCTCGGTGATTGTGTTTCAATCGTAGAATTTTATTTTGTGCTGTGATGTTGTAGTTAGTTATGTGTTGAAAAGAATTTGCAAATCTGAGGCTTGCCTATCCCACAAAGTCAAGTTCATTTAACAATTTTTTGTGTGAACTGTCGATCATTGATCGACGTGAGCACACGACTTTATGAAAATCGTTGTTTTTTTTTATTTTGACCGACCCAAATGTTGTGTATAAAATAACTCGCATCCCTGTGAAATTCCGATTACGCCACTTAATAGTGACTGCCAAAATGTATAGAACTTTCTTTTATTCCTCGCTCATCTTCGATGACATTTAGAATAAGTACTTGAAATAAATGGCTCTGAGCAATGTGCGACTTAACGTCTGAGGTCATCAGTCGCCTAGAACTTAGAACTAATTAAACCTAACTAACGTAAGGACGTCACACAAATCCATGCCCGAGGCAGGATTCGAATCTACGACCGTAGCGGTCGCGCGGATTCAGACTGTAGCGCCTAGAACCTCACGGACACACAGGCCGCCAATTACTTGAAAAAATAACGCAATAAACTCAGTCTGCAGGGACAGACACTACAGCCACATATTCATCGACACTCAGTATCAAAACCGTGACCGAGAGAGATGGCGCACTGGAGTCGCATTCGGGAGGACTACGGTGCAAATCCGTCTCCGGCTATTCTGATTTAGGTTTTCCATGATTTCCCTAAATCGTTTCAGGCAAGTGCCGGAATAGTTCCTCTGGAAGGGCACGGCCGCTTCCCTTACCCATCATTCCCCAATTCGAGCTAGTGCTCCGTCTCTAATGACCTCGCTGTCGACGGGACGTTAAACATTACTCTCCTCTTCCTCAAAACAGTGACCAAGGTTCCGAACGAAAACGCTTTAGCGTAACTTAAAATTTTGTGACATGTACACGCTAGCCTAACAATCTCCATAGATCTGTTCGCCTGTTTGACGACGCGCATCACTGTAGTAGGTCCTGTGTGGCATTGCTTCAGGGCCTCATACGTTCCCATTCCACGCGTCACTCATAATTTTTATGAGTCACTCACTGTGTACGGTGATTCAAGCGCCTGGAGTTGGCAGAGGGGCACAGAAAATTGCTGACTTCCATTCAATTGCCTACCCCAGAGTGCCCCGATCGCATAGAATCACGCAAGGCGTAATGTCTCCGTTCATCATTAAGACCACCGAAACAAGACACTACTTCCCTGATATATCGCGTCCAAAGACAGTGGCTATCATAGAGAAGCAATTGAGAGGAGAGAATGATATTTTCTGTGGCTGAGAAGGACTTCCCACGAAAGAAGAGGATGAGTGGGTGTCAGGATTGTCACTGCGTCGGACGCAATTTCTAAAGTGGATGGTAAATAAAGTAGTTAATTTCACATGTCTCTTCACATAATTCTTTGAAATAATGAAATTATCATGCTGCATACCAAACCACTGAGTACTATGTTAGCAGGAGTAACGGTATGATGAAACTTAAATTTGGCCACATATTATCATTACGGGTGCCAACCTAACAAGCAACAGTACCTATTAGCACGCAGGTGACAGCAAGTTATGCCAATGTCGTTCAATAAAAACACCTCATAGACTTTTCTTAAAACTTAGAGACCCTTAAGAGGTAGAGGCTGATGACAGGCTGGCGGGAGTGGCCGAGCGGTTCTAGGTGCTACAGTCTGGAACCGCGCGACCGCTACGGCCGCAGGCTCGAAACCTGCCGTGGGCATGGAAGTGCCTGATGACTTAGTTAGGTTTAAATAGTTCTAAGTTCTATGGGACTGATGACCTCAGAAGTTACGACCCATAGTGCTCAGAGCCATTTGAACCATTTATTTCTGATGACAGTTTCAACAGTGTATTTTACGTGTATTATTTTACCACACAGTGTCTGCCTCGTTGTAAGGACTTACGACAGTTTACGCAAGATCAAGTACTCCCTGTTGGTAAATACTCTTGTCCTGTGCTCGTATCCATGCATTAACAGCATGAGTAACACTCACATTGACCTTAATGTGTGTTCATGTAACCAATCCGTAGTCCGTGAGCGCGAGGGCTGACCTACAGCGTGGATGAGGCAATGATGCCCATCCCATTTTTCCGTGTTCACTGGCTTTGAGACTTGTCTGTCGGCGTATAGCGACCGGTTCTTGCGTTTCTTCAGAGTCTTCATAGTTGCCCTTCAATTACTTCTTGCGTCACTTGACAATACTTCGACAACGATGACACCGTAAGTCTATCTAAAGAGTCTTGACACAAACTCCCTTCATTGGCCTCAAATAAAATTGGTCCTAGTCCAGATTGTACTGCTTTTTTTTTGTATCTCGTGGTTCGTTGCGAGCATTCGTGGAATCCATCTTGAGCAGATCTCTGAGTATCCAAGAGTCTTAGTCCCTACATATGCACTTCCTATTTTCAATGATAGTTGTGGAACCAGATTTAGATTGATGATGTGCCGGTTTGCACGAGTAATGGAATCCGCGCAACTCACTATGTGAGGAACAGTGGCAGTGACTGACCGCAGCCGATCATGGCGTTCAGTTTCTGCATTAGAATGCGCTTTATTTCCCGTTATGCACCACGCAACAGCAGTCCTATTAACAGCAACACTACCATACGTCTGCATATAAAAGAAGTTCACTACAGTTCCTTCTTCTACAGCCAAGATTTTAATTATACTACCGGCCATTAAAATTGCGACACCACGAAGACGACGTGCTACAGACGCGAAATTTAACCGACAGGAAGAAGATGCTGTGATATACAAATGATTAGCATTTCGGAGCATTCACACAAGGTTGGCGCCGGGGGCGACACCTACAACGTGCTGACATGAGGAAAGTTTCCAACCGGTTTCTCATACAATAACAGCAGTTGACCGCCGTTGCCTGGTGAAACGTTGTTGTGATGCCTCAAGTAAGGAAAAGAAATGCGTACCATCACGTTTCCGACTTTGATAAAGGTCGGATTGTAGCCTATCGCGATTGCGGTTTATCGTATCGCGACATTGCTACTCGCGTTGGTCGACATCCAATGACTGTTAGCAGAACATGGAATCGGTGGGTTCGGAGGGTAATACGGAACGCTGAGCTAGATCCCAACGGTCTCGTATCAGTAGCAGTCGAGATGACAGGCATCCTATCCGCATGGCTGTAACGTATCGTGCAGCCACGTCTCGATCCCTGAGTCAACAGATGGGGACGTTTGCAAGACAACAACCATCTACACGAACAGTGCGACGACGTTTGCAGCAGTATGGACTATCAGCTCGGAGACCATGGCGGCGGTTACCCTTGACGCTGCATCACAGACAGGAGCGCCTGCGAAGGTGTGGTCAACGACGAACCTGGGTGCACGAGAGGCAAAAACGTCATCTTTTCGGATGAATCCAGGTTCTGTTTACATCATGATGATGGTCGCATCCGTGTTTGGTGACATCGCGGTGAACGCACATTGGAAGCGTGTATTCGTCTTCGCCATACTGGCGTGATGGTATGGGTTGCCATTGGTTACACGTCTCGGTCACCTCTTGTTTGCATTGACGGCACTTTGAACAGTGGACGTTACATTTCAGATGTGTTACGATCCGTGGCTCTACCCTTCATTCGATCCCTGCGAACCCTACATTTCAGCAGGATAATGAACGACAGCATGTTGAAGGTCCTGTACGGGTCTTTCTGGATACAGAAAATGTTCGACTACTGCCCTGGCCAGCACGTGTTCGACTGCTGCCCTGGTCAGCACATTCTCCAGATCTCTCACCAATTGAAAACGTCTGGTCAGTGGTGGCTGATCAACTGGCTCATCACAATACGCCAGTCACTATTCTTGATGAACTGTGGTATCGTGTTGATGCTGCATGGGCAGCTGTACCTGTACACGCCATCCAAGCTCTGTTTGACTCAATGCCCAGGCGTATCAAGGCCGTTATTACGGCCAGAGGTGGTTGTTCTGGGTACAGATTTCTCAGGATCTATGCACCCAAATTGCGTGAAAATGTAATCACATGTCAGTTCTAGTACAATATATTTTCCAATGAATACCCGTTTATCATCTGCATTTCTTCTTGGTGTAGCAATTTTAATGGCCAGTAGTATAAAATACGTTGCATTTTTATGCTTCATTACTGCTCTATCATCGGTCGGAATTGCAAGAAATATCAAACATGGGCCAAAGAAATATTGAATGTGAAGCGAGTAAAAGGACGATTTCCTATGTGTATAAACTACTGTGAAAAATGTAGATTTATTTAGTGCACGACACCAGAATTAAGTGTCAGCTAAGCTCGCACTTAGACAGTCAGAGTGGTAGTACTCGCTACCACAAATACAACCACGACATACAGTTGTGCATATAGAAACGTGGAAATCACTCTGCTCGAGAGTGGCGAGTGTGAATGTGCCGAAATCGTCATTCAGGCGTCTTCTGGGTTATGTGTACATTGGCACTGTGTTACAGAGTTATCAATGATTTGCGAATTTGTTCACGTCTAGGCACAGCGGCTGTTTTACCAGATTGTTCGTCACTTGGTGATAAAGCTAAGTATGTCACGTAGATACTGTATTCTTCAGCTCCACGCCTGTTTCTAAGAAGCAGTTAATGAATCCCCGTTCCTAAGAACCTTATGCTTCGAATTTGTTTCCTCGCCCATTCCATTTGCAGCTCTTAGCTGTAATTCAGTATTCTGTTGTAACAAAGCGTTAGGAGAGCTTCTATTCTGTTCTCGGACGTACTGTGCATCCGTGTTTCGCTTCCAGGCAAGTGTTGCCAACAAATAAGTACTTCTAAAAACGTTCTATTGACATCCTAATGTACATGAGACATTAAGAGGTCTGTATTTTACTTAGTAATGTTTATCTTGATACCGTCCGTTTTCATTTTATACCGTCTTTACTTCCACGGTTATCAATTATTTTATTGCTCAAAAAGCAAAACAGATCGAAAATTTTCGTTTCTCCTTTTATAATCTAAATCTGATATCACCATATGATTTAATTGAACCACACTACAACTTCCCCACAAGACTC
The DNA here is from genome assembly GCF_021461385.2 of Schistocerca piceifrons. Classification (NCBI taxonomy): domain Eukaryota; kingdom Metazoa; phylum Arthropoda; class Insecta; order Orthoptera; family Acrididae; genus Schistocerca; species Schistocerca piceifrons. The sequence continues at coordinate 141,068,426 of NC_060144.1, forward strand.
AGAGTGAGATGGTGCAGTTTTAACTCGCAGCACTCTTATTAGGGAAGACGGCGGTTCAAAAACGTCTCCCGACATCGAGCTTTATGTCTTCCGTGATGTCACTGAATCGCTTACGGCGAATGTTGGAATGATCCTTGCAAACGACACGTACTATTTCCTACTCTTTATTCCAAAATCCGAGTTTCTTCTCCTTTTCCAATATACTCGTCGTCAATGGGACCTAAAATCTTTCTTCCATATTTTCTAAAGACAATCTGTTTCGTTCAAACGATCTTCCGAGAGACGTAACAACTTTCTTCTGCTTCATTATTTTATATTTCTTTTCCAAATTTCTGTTGTTTCCTTTACTGATCTCTCTATGTACGTACTACGTATATAACGTAGTGGTAGGCTAGAGCCTTGCGTCGCTCCCCCCCCTATTAACTGGGTCCTTTGATGTCTTTGATTACACTCTAGTTTCTCTGCAAGTTCTATATAAACTTTCTCACCCCGGTGTTTTATCCCAGCTACATGTAGCTTATCTACTGTCTTAGTATGGTTCCTCTAGCAGAGTTTCTTAGAATTTCTGATACAGAAATCTAGAAAAACAAAACCGACTATTTATTCGGCTCTCGCGCTCATACAAATGTTCCTGAAACTGTAAACTCCAAGAAATTTTCCACACGGTGCTCAATACCACCATTATGTTCCAAACGTTATACTCGTACGTGTGCAGTAAGTACTGATGTATGAGGAATCATTTCTGCCGCATTGATTGCTCTTGACAGGGGTTCTGCAAACAACACCTCTTTCTTCGTGAAGAAGCATCGACAAAACTGAACGAAAGATCCGTCACACCTCTTGGTAATCTAACAGTCGCGATATATCCCGTCAGTCCAAAAAAGATTCTACATTGGATTAATAAACATAGGGAAATGTCAAGCTGATGTTTTCAGTGTTTGAGGTGCGCTACACCGCCTCCCCTACTTGCGTACAAAGCACAGGGCGTTCATGTATACAAGTGAAATTCTCAGAAAATCCCATTTTAGGGATGTAGTTCTTTTGAATACGAGTTATGTTGTAAAGGCGTTGACCCATCATGTGAATTTCTGCACTACACCATTTTGTGATAGATATTGATAAAACCAAATGTCGTCACCCGAATGAATTTTTCGAGAAATAAGTGCCTTGGAGGGGGGAGGGGGTAAAGATGAGCGGGACAATTTTCACGCACTTTTCACTTCGTTAAAAAATTCTGAAGAATGTTTTGAACAGTTGATTTAGAGATGTCGGTGTGCTGAAATTTGTGACATCATCTTCGACACGCTGCTACCACCCGTCTACAACTTAACACCGCCTATTCACACATGACTGGTCAAATGCAGAGTTTTGGTTTACATTTGAAGTTTGAAACGGCAACTGTACTTTCTGCGATGACGTCACTCGTACATGCCAGGAATAACATAAGACCCGGATCATTTTGGACGAGCGCTGTAAGTACGTAACCTGGCGGAAATCTAAAATCCTTCTCATGCTGTTCCCTGACGCTGTTGGGTACAAAGAGTTGATATCGCTAGTGAATATTGATGCAATGGAGAGAAGCTGCTACATGATAGCCATAGGGTGCAGAATCTCGCAGCTGAGCCTTATCTTTGTGTAACTTGAATAAATGGTCCGATATCATTACACTACATGAAGGGTAACCTGTCGCTAGAATCACTCACCAAATTCATGGTTCTTCACGGAACAATTTAACGCAGAAGAACAAGTTACACGCATCAACAGAAAGAGAAGAGTTGAAACATATGTCTATTAGAAGAATCTTACAAGTAGTTCATGCACGAAAGAGCTTGCATAATGCTCGATCGATCGGTTTTTGAATATGATTCGATAATATGGGTTGGCTGTATTTGCTGAATTAATAGAGAAGATAGAAGTATTTAAAAAAGAGGTGCATGAATCGAGGTGTTTAGTGTGGGATCTTGATCACTCATCGCTTATAGGGTGCCTAAAGGATGCTGCGTTCTCGGAGTCCTATACAACAGTTCAAACAGATAACATTAGTAGTTCTATTTCTATAAAGCAAATTGACAATACTTAACTTAAAAGTTACACAAGTAACATGCAAACAGTAATAGTTATGGCTATAGTCAGAAGTCCAGACAAGTAACTGGTAACGATCACAACTAGTTCTTGTAGCACTCTCGGCAAATACGTTCCACTAATGTCGGCACTCTGAGGCGGTCTGAGCGGCCGAGGCTGGCAGGAGCGGGGCTTATATTCACCTCTTGTGGGTGGCGTTCCTGCTCGGCGTGGTCCACTTCTGCCCATCATTGACTGACGTTTCTTCACCGCCTTCTCTGGTCTTGCGTTTTGCATCTTCGCTACGGCGCTTGTGGTTACGCCAGAACAGTTAGTTTTCTCACTATTCGCCAAAACTAGCAAATTGTGAAGCAGGAAAAAGATTGCTATAGCAAGTGATCTGTTAATGACGCAGACTATTTGGCCCTTTCTGGTAGCATCTCGCACATCTTTCCGAAAACTATTTGATTGCCACAGGGCATTTACTACTGGTATTGGAGTAGCGACTAGTTTCAGTCAATCTCGCTTGTCAACGCGCAGATGGTGACGCTTCTTTACACAAATTTTATAAGCTCGCCGGCACAAAACAGGGTAGATATTCTTAAGATGCCGAGGAAAACTTTGAGTTTACTTGATACTGGAGAAGTGATTAGTTTCACTCCATCTTGCATGTTAGCGTGCGTTTGGCGACGCCTGTTTATGATGATGATGATGTTTGGTTTGTAGGGCGCTCAACGGCGCGGTTATCAGCGCCCGTACAAATTCCCAACCTTTGCTCAGCCCAATTTCGCCACTTTCCTGGATGATGATGAAATGATGAGGACAACACAAACACCCAGTCATCTCGAGGCAGGTGAAAATTCCTGACCCCGCCGGGAATCGAACCCGGGACCCCGTGCTCGGGAAGCGAGAACGCAACCGCGAGACCACGAGCGGCGGACGCCTGTTTACACACATTTTATAAGGTCACTGGCACAAAACGCGGTAGATACTCTACACATGTCGAGCAAGACATAGAGTTTACTCGGTTTACACATAAACAAAGAAACTAACTATCACATACATAAGGCACTCATTTCTTTTCTGGTACATGAAGTCCCAGAATTAAATAAATCAACAGCATCCCATGATTCTGACCAAACTTTTTGAAAGGTTTCCCTTGCTTATAAGGCAAATTCCTGAACTAGGAGTCCCACCCCAAATGTCCCCCGTTGGTATTACTTGTGACCCAGTACCAACTAGCCTAGAATTTGGCTGGGAACTCCCTGGCTCTTCACTGGGTCATTATCCCAACAGCCCGCTTTACATTTAGGTGTATGATGTGAAAAGTAATAAATAAAAATTGTAGTATAGGTACATTCGACATGTCCAACAACTCATCTGTCTTACTGAGTATACATACAGAGGCCTTTCATATTTTTTGTCTAGGACATATTTCCAAAGAATAAAATTTTAAATGGCTAACAACTCCCAGTTATGACCAAGGTTTACGGAAGTTTTCCATTGGGTTTAAGGCAAATGCTGAAACAGAAAATATCCTCAAAAATGTACCCAATTTTTATTCCTTCTACTCGACTTCCAGCTCGCTTAAAATCTTGCTGAAAATTTCCTGATTATTCGTTGCCCATTACTCGAACAGCCTTCTCTACCGCAGGGGTAGGAAATGAAAAGTAATTAAAGAGTGTACAGCATAGGGACATTTGACATGTCGACAACACATCGTTAACCACCATACATACAGTATTTGCAGAAGGTTTCTATACTTTTTGTCCAGGATATATTTCTCAGAACTAGAAAAAGCTCCGATCCCTAGCGATCCAACTAAAATTTTCAGTAGTTTTCCGTCGGTCGCAAGCCATCTTAATTTTTGGTACAGCGTACTGTAACTTTGCAGGTAGGGATTATAGGACATTAAAAAAAAATGTGGCCGGCCGGAGTGGTCGTGCGGTTCTAGGCTACGGTCGCAGGTTCGAATCCTGCCTCGGTCATGGATGTGTGTGATGACCTTAGGTTAGTTAGATTTAATTAGTTCTAAGTTCTAGGCGGCTGATGACCTCAGAAGTCAAGTCCCATAGTGCTCAGGGCTATTTGAACCATTTTTTTTTTTAAATGTGCAACATGTAATGCGCCTCTTCAGTGTTTAATATTCCATGACGTGCCTTCGAACGAGATGTTGAAAATTACTTTGAAGTAAGTTGCACCGAATCGCGAACCCATATCTAAGACTAGAATCAGGAGTATTTCACATTCTGGAACTAATAACATAACAAACAACTAACGTCAACAGTTCTGCAAAAATATTCCCTCTCCACTGAAAACAACTATACGCTAGAACTATCCACTTACTGTTGTGCTCCATCCAATACTCTGTACAACTAATAAATAAGGAGATACAATATGTAAACAAAAGAGTTAACGTCTTTCACTATAACGATCGCAGGTAGACCTTTACAATAATAATAAAACAAACTTACAGAATTTTAAGCAAAATACTTGAACATTAATTCAGATGTTTGGAATATTGGTAATTAAATATGAGTTAATTAATTTGTATGAATATATATATGTAACAAGTCATTTCTATTTAACCGAAGGTATAAGTACCCTTTGGCATCATAAGGTTATTATTGTATCATTGGCTTCATTATATTACAAGCAGTGCAGAGGGTTAATCGTCATCCACCAGTAATCATTTTCAGCGGAATCTGGGGATAATCCCTCGCCTACTCTGCCTTACGCGCCGTACGTCTCCGAGTGTGTGTGTGTGTGTGTGTGTGTGTGTGTGTGTGTGTGTACATGTGTGTTATCTGCCCGTAGATGCGATTGCGACATCGTGCGGCACAGATGAAATAGTTGAGAAAAGAGAGAAGGTTGCGGTGGGGAGCTTCACACCAGTCAGAAAACTGGGTGAAGGAAATCTGAGTTTCTCGTTATCGCTGCCCAAAATAGACTTACCTTGTATATTGAGTGAATGTAGTGACTGAATAAAATGTCCTCAGGCTTATAGCCAAATTAAGTGCCTAAGATACCACGATCTTTGATGCAAGTGCCGCGGATAGTTGTACGCCGTCACCACTATTAAATGCACCCAGCAAGCGGAAGGTCGAAGAAGGCGTTCCGGCCGCTGTGGCCGAGCGGTTCTAGTTGCCTCTGTCCCGAACCGCGCTGCTGCTACGGTCGCAGGTTCGAATCCTACCTCGGGCATGGATGTGCGTGATGTCCTTAGGTTAGTTGGGCTTAAGTAGTCTGTCTAGGGGATTGATGACCTCAGATGTTAAGTCCCATAGTGGTTAGAGCCATTTGAACCATTTGAATAAGGCGCATCGGACTCAGAGTTGACGTACACCACTAGTTCCCATTACCGCGTGCACCAGTGTCGTAACTCCCGGTGGTTGAGTATATGTAATACTGTACCAGCAACCCGCCAGCAGTTATCTCACATGACAATGCCCAAGGGGTACTTGGTCAAAAACTCGTGGTATTTTAATCGCTTGACGCAGCTGGAAGCCTTACAACATATTATTAAACGTTACCGCCTCGAGAGTCTCCGTTCTTACAGGGAAGTGGTAGTACAGTTTCCGCTTTACTTGTCATTTACATGAATACGCAAAATTTTTCTGGCTAATCCTGATAAAAACCAGCCTTGGAGAACACGGTTGACAAGAAGGTAGCAACGGAAAATGCTGTTAGATTGCACATGCTGCGACTCTAGGGAGGTACCAGTTGCTCATCAGCCACCGCTCTGCAGTCCAGTCATGCCCTCGCAGACTCCCAGATGGTGCTTGGCGACTGTGTGCGCGTGATGCGGGCCACGCAGCGAGTGGCTTGTGAATGCGCATGCGCCAGACGCCACTGGTCCCGCGGTGCCCTGTCATTAGCTAATTCGGCCTGAAGCAGCGCTAACACGCTAACGCGCCGCGAATTACTCGCCGCCGACTGCATTCGGCACTGTCCTGCCCTCCGGCGCAGCTCCGCGCCTCACAGGTCTTAGCTCACTCCCCCCTCCCCCACACTTAGCCCCCACCCCTTACCACCCCCGCATGCACCGCCGGCACGCCTTCCGCGCGCCACTGTTAACTCTGGCCGGGGCCGAATTTCATAATGAGAAGCACTAGCGCTGCTGCCCGCCTCCCCTTGAGTCCGTCTTAACTTAATTCCCTCAAATTAATTAATTAAATAATTAATTAACTGCGGTTTAACCGCGCCGGTGGACGGCCAGCGGCGCATGCGGGTCACGCTCCGGGCTGCGCGAGACGCTCCGCCCCCCGGGGGCCGGCTGGCTCTCGCTCTTCGCTCTGCCCCCGTTTCCAATGCGAGTCGTCTTCCAGACTCCTGAGCGGCCCCACCGCTCCCGATGGAGCTTCGCAGCCGAAAGGCGTCTGTTTGCAGAGTTCACTCATAGGCTCTGAGGCGACTCCCAGCAGCCAGCTGCGGTCCTCTCTTGCTCAGAGCTGCCAAGAATATAGGCACAACACCACTTCTGTCGTTCTGCTTGTACCGCTGAGGAACAACAAAACAGTTTACGAACAACAACAAAGGAACAGGCTAACGCAATATACACAACATGTTAAGGGGCCCGCAGCTGTCAGAGCCCCAGCAGTCGCACCACCTATTTTTTCTGCAAGTTTAATGGTACGCAGTTTAGAATGTATAATGAAAACACCATTGAATATGATCTAAAAGACAGCTGTTAAATGTTGTATATGTTGTTGTTGTTGTTGTTGTTGTGGTTTTCAGTCCTGAGACTGGTTTAATGCAGCTCTCCATGCTACTCTATCCTGTGCAGGCTTCTTCATCTCCCATTACTTACTGCAACCTACATCCTTCTGAATCTGCTTAGTGTATTCATCTCTTGGTCTGCCCTCCAATGCTAAATTTGTGGTCCCCTGACGCCTCAGAACATGTCCTACCAACCGGTCCCTTCTTCTTGTCAAGTTGTGCCACAAACTCCTCCCCAATTCTGTTCAATACCCCCTCATCAGTTATGTGATCTACCCATCTAATCTTCAGCATTCTTCTGTAGCACCACATTTCGAAAGCTTATATTCTCTTCTTGTCCAAACTATTTATCGTCCATGTTTCACTTCCAAACATGGTTACACTCCATACAAATACTTTCAGAAACGACTTCTGGACACTTAAATCTATACTCGATGTTAACAAAATTCTCTTCTTCATAAACGCTTTCCTTGCCATTGCCAGTCTAGATTTTATATCCACTTACTTCCACCATCATCAGTTATTTTGCTCCCCAACTAGCAAAACTACGTTAATGTTGTATAATGTAATTGAATTTATGATTACAAAGTAGGGGAACCATGAAAAAAAATGAGGGACATATTAGCTTCATTACCTTCTTTTCGTTGAACTCCAAATTCATGTCGAATTTTTCAAGAAACCTCATACTGGCCGCTGAATGTGCAAAATATTTATTTCCATAACTGAAAATTATGTGCTTGATTCTCTTATCACATGATATACTTCAAACTGCTGAACTTCGGCGGTAGTCAAACTATAAAATTCTCCGACATAAAATTAAATCATCGTCGTATCTGAGCCACTTACCTATTTTAAATGTTTTTTGCTGCACTCCTTATTTAATAACTCGTAGCGATACAAGTTACACGAAGAGATTGTTTCAGCGTTTCCCCATTATCGAGTGTATGTCTTAGCAGATATAACACGGTCCAAGTAACATCCAGGAGTGTAAATGAAAGTTGTCTTTTTTATGATACGTTTACTTTTTAGTTACTTGACCTGTGAAAAATAAAAATAACTTTACAGTGTCCCGCAAACAAAAACTCAACATACCATTAACATTGTCATATCATAACAAAAAGGCAGCCGACATTTAGGCTCCAAGATGCCATATGGATCACGTCATAACCGCTAGGAGGTACACTTGATAAAGGTAAATTGCAGAAACGAACTCGTCGTGTAACTTGTATCACTATGGGTAAACAAATAAATAATGCAGCAAAAGAACGTGTTCTCCGACCTCATGCAGGCTGCGGGTCCGCTGTAAAGGTAGTTCTTGAATGTCATTTAACTACCTTTTCAGCAAGGTAGTTCTTGAACATCATTTAACTACATTGACATCCTTCACACAAATCCCAACAAACAACCTTTCTTATACACTTTATACGTGTGATTTGAGGCAAGCTGCTAAACAGCGTTGCTTAAATCATTATATTGGAAATAAAATTAGCAGGGATAATTTGGATTCCAGTTAAAGTCGTTATGTCACCATTCATGGCCAGTTGCCGAAAGCTCACATTACGTGACCATGTGTTGCTGAGGTACAGTGTACGTGAAGTGTTACGTATGTTCTACTTATACACTGAGAGAATAGTTGAAAAGAAATGCATTGTTAAGAAGGAACAGGATATCTGTATGAACCTCATCAGGCGTTGAATTACTAATAGGACGTAGAGCAACGTAACAAGTGCAAGACACAACTTCGATAATTAGATGAAAACCGACAACCATAATGTGGGCAAACTGTGAAATTCATTTCGAACGATAATTAGCACTAAGAATACGGATAATCACGGAAGATATTGGACCCCGAACACATACTACACTGATCTACAAAATTTAAGTGGATAATGTAATATAACATACAAACAATTCCCTGCAAATTAATGAGAGTGCTTGAGGTTAGCATGAGTACAGAGTCAAATGGGCCCGTCAACACGAAGCAGTATAAGGAACGGGTAAAGATAGAATGTGTCAGTCGTTGAGTAGTTGGTCTTCTTCGTTACAAACGGCCCAGCGACAACTTTTGAATGACTTCGCTAAGGGAAAGAATCGTAGGGAAACTGAAGAAGGGCTGTTACTAGCACAGCCCAGAATTATAGTATTACAGCATTTTTTTGACGTGTGTGATGAGTGTGATTGTGCATTAGACAAGAAGAGAACTGTGACAAATAGCGGGTGCACTTGCAGTGACGTTTAACAAGGAACACCACAGAGGGCAGCGACAGTGTGGTGGTGGTCTGCTTGTCCGACGACCATAATGTTGGGTTCCCTTGATACCTGCACATTTGCGACGTCGTTTGCGATAGAGCTTAGTGCACAGGGACTGGACCAACGAGAAGTGAGGTCGTGTGCTCTTCTTGTATGATAGAAGAATTAGTACGATTTGCGATTAAGGACGTACACAAATATGGCGGGAGGTTTGAATGCGTAATGTACCTACGGACATTTTCGAACATTAACTCTTCAGTTGTAAAGGTGTTGTGGTATGCAGAAGCATAATACTGTATGGGTGTACTGACCTCAAAATGATTGAACACGGTCCACTCATCAGTCAACATTACTGTGGCGCTGTACCCTCTCCCATGTCCATTCTTTCAGGCCTACATTTGGCTCTGAAAGCTGGCTACATAAGCCAATAATAATTTATGACGGTGTGGTAATGAATAATTTTCCAATAGAAATTGCACAAATATATTTTCTATGTCTTATCAATTGTCAAGAGAATACGCAGGCTACAAATATACAGAGTGTCCTTAAAAAATAAAAAATGAAATCAAGCTTTAGCGCCAGGCTCATTACACCTAAACAAGGAAAAAATGTCTAATCAACATCAGCTCTGAAATCCATACCTTAAGAACTATGAGCACTTGTTTATCTTCAATACTACGAAATACGGCTCTTTTACTTCAAGCTCTTTGCTTTCCATATTTTGGGAGGAGGCAGTATGGATCAAAACATGGAGAAAAGTCCAATAAACATTAGCTCTAAAATGCATACCTTAAGAGCTGTGAGCACTTGTTCAGTAGATGATGATGATGATGATGATGTTTAGTTTGTGGGGTGCCCAACTTCGCTGTCATCAGCTCCCGTAAAATGTCCCAATCTCTACACAGTACAATTTTAGCCACGTTCACAAATGATGATGATGATGAAATGATAGGGGCAACACAAACACCTAGCCCCCGGGCAAAGAAAATCCCCAATCCGGCCGGGAATCGAAACAGTAGAAGAGACACGTTTCGCACTAGCGATGATGAACAAGTGCTCATAGGTCTTAATGTATACATTTTAGACACCATATTTATTCGACATATTTCTCTTGGTTTGGTTCATATTACCACCTCTCTAGATACGGAAAGCGAAGTCCTTGTATTAGGAGAGATATGTTTCATACTGTCAAAGAAGAAGATATGCTGACAGCTCTTAAGAAATTCATTTTAGAGCCCATATTTACAGATTTTTTTCTTGTTTTGGAGTAAGGAATCCGTCCATAAAGTTGTCAATGTTTTTTCTGAGACACTCTGCATATTTATTTTATGCGCCACCCAGCGCATCCCTACGATTCCCAGATAACTTGAGTTACGTACGAATCTTCTGGTCAGGTAAGGAGAAACGTCTTTGTGTGTTTAGGCTGAGCAGTACCGATATAAATAGATTTCCCAAGAGAGACTTAAGAAATAGTCTATTTTTGAGTCAAAATGTAATGTCCCCACAGCAAATACCCTCTACCACGCACCAATTAATCGTTTTCAATCAAACCATCCACATTCATTCACGTTGGAAAAGTTATCTCATCTGATTTTCTCGTAATATATGCGGCGACAGCTCGTCGACGCCAAAGTATTTTCTAGTGAATTTATTCTTTTAAATAACAAAAAAAATGATTCAAATGGCTCTGAGCACTATGGGACTCAACTGCTGTGGTCATCAGTCCCCTAGAACTTAGAACTACTTAAACCTAACTAACCTAAGGACATCACACACACCCATGCCCGAGGCAGGATTCGAACCTGCGACCGTAGCAGCAGCGCGGCTCCGGACTGGAGCGCCTAGAACCGCACGGCCACCGCGGCCGGCGTTAAATAACAGAGATGCATATATGCATTCTCCATGGTTGTTAGAGGGGTAACTAGGACAGCTTCTGGAGTATCGGTTGAGGGATTGACGTGTTTCTGAGAGATACATATTCTGCTTTTCTTCTCGCTAAAGCGAGCCAGTTAACATTTGTGCCGCTAGCGGTTTGTTTTGAAGAGAAAGAGATAGTAAAAGGAAAATAATTAAGGCGTGGAATCACCGGAGATCTGGGCATGTAATGGAGATGAATTTAATACACGATTTCCTCCATAAATAAGGTTTGTGACTTTTTTGTTCTGGAGTGAATGAACGAATGAGATTTTTCTGAATCATTTGTTGATCACGTTGGCCCTGTAATTAGTGGGGAAGTTTCAGCTGTGTCGAAGAGAGCCTGCAATCACTGAGTCTGTGTTAAATCGTCCAAAAAGGCTTCGTACACATCAGGAATTCGCAATCTTTCGTAAAAGGAACAAATTGTCCAAACGATTGATTCTCCCGACTGATTGCAGTGTTTAACAGTAATAATAAATGTAAAGATCTCTTACAGCAAGCCAGCCGCTGATTACCAAGACGAAGGACTCCACCAAAGATTTTATTTTGCTGATTCTTTTTATCACCATATCACGTAATGAAATCTTATATTAAAAACTATACATAGACAAAGGAGAGAAAGAGAGAGAGCGAATGAAAATAGAGATAATACTAATAATCCTCCATTAGTCTAATTTTTCGCATGTCTTATCACGGATCAGCCAAGAACTGGGAGGGCCTTATTTTACTGTATAGACTTATGTGTGAAGGTGAAGGGGTCTTAAAAACAACAGATACACGTCTATACAGACAAGACATTACACAGAGATAGCGGCTAGCTGCATTGATCATCTATTCTTAGATTAAAGAGACGGCAACTTATTATCCGAACATAAAATGTTAAGAAAAGAATACGCTGGTTTTCTCTACACAATGTCCGTAGCGCGTGGTCTTGTGTAGCGTTATCGCTTCCCGCGCACGGGTCACGGGTTCGATTCCCGGCGGGTTCAGGGCTTATTTTCCCTACCTCGAGATGACTGGGTGTTGTTGTGTCGTCTTCATCATCATCATTCATCCCCATTACGGTCGGAGAAAGACAATGGCAAACCACCTCCGTTAGGACCTTGCCTAATACAGAGGTGCGGGTCTCCCGCATCGTCCCCTACGCTCCTCGGAGTGTCGGACATCATCATCATCTCTCCACAACAGTGGCAATGAGAGACAACACACCACCTTACTCAGAGGCTAGTCGACGCGGCAATCTGCCGTTGGGCGGCTGTTTTTGAATGACTGAGAAGTTTAGCTGTACATGAATCGAGACACTTTCAGCTCTATTTCGACCCACCTCCTTATGAAGCGTTCCGCAGAAACAACAACCGCTCCTCGCTTTCTTGAAGCAACAATGGAAATTCTGTCGCCGCCCTGGTAACACTGGATGTTAAAAAATGGTTCAAATGGCTCTGAGCACTATGCGACTTAACTTATGAGGTCATCAGTCGCCTAGAACTTAGGACTAATTAAACCTAACTAATCTAAGGACATCAAACACATCCATGCCCGAGGCAGGATTTGAACCTGCGACCGTAGCGACACTGGATATTTCTTGGTATAATTTAGTTTCGGTTAGTGCGGATTTCTTCTTATCTGTAATGAGGACATTAGTTCGTTCAATTCGCAGAATATTCGGTAGCGCTTTTTCAGTTGTTTCGTTTGATTTTAAAGTGATTATCGTTAGTAATTTTTGAAATGGTACTCTGGTTTAACTCATGCCTTGGACAGGGGTCCAAACTGATCGCAGCTGCTGGCTCCCTCGTGTCACTTGGTGAACCAGCATAGCCCTCTCTTCCCGATGGCACTGATGGATTCTTCATACTCTAACTGAAATCGGCGAGTTTTTAGACAAGTCAGTCGCTCAGTTGTTATGACGTTGTACCGATTCGGGCTACATACAAGACAACAAATTCATGGCCAGCAGGTGTTGGAATTGCCTGGCTCGACCTGCCAAAGAAACGCCTTTCAATTCCGCCGTCTGCAATGCAGTGCCAGGTCTTCCCCCTCTTGAAATGAATACAAAGCCCCGTGTGTGTGCAACTGATATACCGACAGAGTGTGCCATTCGACTGCGTGTCCCTTGTGCAGTGCTTTACAGCTAGACTTCCACAGGATAACCAAAACCGGTCAGGGGCACAACACTGCGACCTCACTTTGGAAGATCTCGTGTGTGGGTCTCTCTCATGGACTGTTTTGTAACAGACTTAACAAAAAAGGCTAACAGCATTCAATATTTACAAATAACTTCCACTTAAAAGTGCTAGGTGGCATCAGCTCCAATGTTCAGAGACTGAAATTCCTCTACAATATTTTGCTCGTAGTTCCTCTTTAAACAACTACAAGACCATAATTCCAGAAAACTGCAGGGTGGTAATAATTAAACTTTCGCTGCCTTGGACACTGCAGACGGAAAACTATTTACCTTATGGGTACCCAGAGTGTTCAAAATGGTTCAAATGGCTCTGAGCACTATGGGACTTAACTGCTGAGGTCATAAGTCCCCTAGAACTCAGAACTACTTAAACCTAACTAACCTAAGGACATCACACACATCCATGCCCGTGGCAGGATTCGAACCTGCGACCGTAGCGGTCGCGCGGCTCCATACTGTAGCGCCTAGAACCGCTCGGCCACTACGGCCGGCCTACCCAGAGTGTTGCAAATAATTGTGGAACAGTCTCTGGTGTGCGGTTCCAGGCTGTCACCAATTCAGATGGCAGTCACGATGAGCTACGTTTGTGTACTGGAACGTAAAATTGGTACGCAAGTGATAAATGTTGCCCTTTCATGAGGAAGTTAAAATGATTTTCTTTCAATGGTTTATCCGTTATTTCCCTTCTGCATGTCTTTACAAATTTTTTGATCAAGTTGTACAGTCCTACGATCACTCGCCTTTCTTGGTGACCCGCTCACGTAGTGAAAGTTTAATTACAAACATCCTGATACGTTCTCGGCCCCGAGTTCGAACCCCGCCGCTCCTTAAATTTTGAATAAAAATCATCAGTAATGGCGGCCGAAGACTTGTAGCATAAGAAGGCACCCTTATTCTGCCAACGGCGTTATCGCAGAGGGCTAAAGGGCGGGCAGATGTTGAGGGTACTCTCTTACCCTGGGGATGGGAAACTGCCCCTAAAGGTGGAAGAATCAGCAAAGATCAACGGCATGAGGACGCGGAAGATAATGGAAACCATTGCGTAAAAGATGCATAATGTTTGTCCACAGGACATGTTCCCTGTAATTGAAAAAGTTTCATGATGATCTTTTCATTGGCAAAAGTTTTCTGAATACTCTCCCATTTGGATGTCAAGGAGAGGACTGCCAAATAGAAGGAGAACATGAGAAAAAGACTGAATAAATACGAAAAGGATAACGTTCTACGAGTAGAGGCGTGGTATTTCATAAGACTGAACGTGATAGAGAAGCTACAAAACTGAAAAGAGAAACGCAAAGGCTAGATATAGGGGCGTCACTGAAGTAATAAGAAAAGAAGATAAGGATTTCTGGTCAGACGAGTACAGAATAACATCAAAAGCAGCATGTTATAACGGGAGTAGGATTCGTTATGAGTAGGAATAGGGTTAGTTATCATGAATAGTTCAGTGATAGGGTTATTCTCGTGAGCATAAACAGCAGATGAACAACGACAACAATAGTTCAGGTATACATGCCCACGTCGCAAGCGGAAGATGAAGAGATAGAGAAAGTATTTGAGGATATTGAACCGGTGATTCGGTACGTAAATGGAAATAAAAATCTAATAGTCATGAGGGACTAGAATGCAGATGTAGGGGAAAGAACAGAAGAAAGTGTCATGGGACGACATAGCCTTGGCACAAGGAATGGGGGTGCAGGAAGACTAATTGAGTTCTGCAATAAATTTCAGCTAGTAATAACGAATACTTTGTTCAAGAATCAGAGGTATACTAGCAAAAGGCCGGAAGATACCGGAGATTTCTGTTAGATTACATCATATCAGGCAGAGATTCCGGAATCAGATACAGGATTATAAGGCGTACTACAGGCAGATACAGTTTAATAGTGATAAAAAGTAGGCTGAAGTTTAAAAGACTAGTCAGGAAAAAAATGCGCAAATAAGTGACATATGGAAGTAAGGGATACGCTTCAATTTCTCCAAGGCTGTAGATACAGCTATTAGTAATAGCTCAGGAGGCAATTCAACTGAAGGTGAATGGATATCTCTAGAAAACACAACCACAGAAGCTGAAAAGAAAACATAGGTGCAATGAAATCGTGGCATTTTATCAATTGAAGACATGCGCGGAATAACGGGCTAACCTTCAAAAGTAAATACTTAGAGATAAGTGCTGCCATCTTTCGCTGCGAAGAAATCGTGGGTAACAGAATAAATACTTGTTTAATGAAAGTAGGAACTAAAATATTTTCAACGAAATTCAGGAATACAGAAATACAATTCACTTAGGAATGAAATAATTAGGAAGTTGAGGGAAACTAAGGCGAAACGGTTGCATGAAAAATGCGACGAAATCGAAAAAGAAATTATTGTCGAAAGGACGGACGCAACATACGGCATACAGGAGTATGACGTAGATGTTTGTGAAAAGTCAAAACAATCTCCAGTGAATGTAGAAGCACGGGTAGTAAGATTAAGAGTGCAACAGGAATTCCAATGTCAAATGCAGAGGAGAGAGCTGATCGGTGGAAAGAGTAGACTGAAGGACTCTAGAGGGGGGGGGGGGGGGAGACTTGTATGATGACACGTGATACGAGAGGAGACAGAAGTCGGTACACGACAGCATTATAATCAAAATTTAAAATAGCTTTGGACGTCTAAAGATCAAATAACGCAAAATTCCTAAAATCATTGGGCGAAGTGGCCTCGAAGCGACTATTCACGTAGGTGTGTAGAATACTTGAGTCTTTCAATAAACCATCTGACTTTCAGAAAAACTTCATCCATATAATTATGAAGGTTGCAGCAGCCGACAAGTGCGAGAATTACCGTACAATCAGCTTAACAGCTCATGCATCCAAGTTACTGACAAGAATAATATACATAAGAATGGAAAAGAAAACTCACGAAGTGTCAGATGACGATCAGTTTGTCTGTAGGAACGGGAAATTCACCAGAGAGGCGATTCTGACTTTGTGATTGATGGTGGAAGTAAGACTAAAGCAAAATGAAGACACGTTCAAAGGATTTGTCTACTTGGAAATGCGCTAGACAGTGTAAAATGGTGTAATATGTTCGAAGTTCTCAGAAAAATGGTGGTAAGCTATAGGGAAAGAAGAGTAATATACAATATGTACAAGATCCAAGGGGAACAATAACACTGGAAGACCAAGAAGTAAGTATTAGGATTAAAAAGCATGTAAGACAGTGATGTAGTCTTTCGCCCCTATACATCGAAGAAACAATGAAGGAAATAAAAGAAAGGTTGAAGAGTGGAAATAAAACTCAAGTTGCCATTCCAGTGAAAGTGAAGAAGATTCATAAAATCTGATGAGTGGAATGAACAGTCTAATGAGTACAGAATATAGATGGAGAGTAAATCGAAAAAAGACGAAGGTAATGAGTAGCATGAGAAAAGAGAACAGCGAGAAAGTTAACCTCAGTAATAGTGATCAGCAAGTAGCTGAAGTTAAGGAACTCTGCCACCTAAACAGAAAAATAACCCATGATGGACGGAGCAAGGAGGACATAAAGAGCAGACTAGCACAGGCAAAAAGCTCATTTCTGGCCAAAAGTAATCTACTACTATCAAACATCGGCTTTCATTTGAGGAATGAAGTTCTTAGAATGTACATTTGGAGCGGAGCATTGTATGTTTGTAAAACATGGAATGTGGGAAAACCAGAGCAGTAGAGAATCGAAGTCTTTCAGATGTGGTGCAACAGAAGAGTGTTGTATATTAGGTGGCCTGATAAGGTAAGAAATGAGGAAGTTCTCCGCAGAATCAGTGAGGAAAAGAAAATATGGAAAGCACTGAAAAGAAGAAGGGACATAATGATAGGACATCTGTTAAGACTTAGGGAATAATTTCCATGGTACATGACGGATCTGTAGAGTGTAAAAATTGTACGGTAAGAGAGAGATAGGAACTCATCCAGCAAATAACTGAGGACGTAGGTTGCAAATGAAGAGGTTAGTACTGGAGAGGAATTGGTGGCGAGTCGCATCAAACCAGTCAGATGACTGATGCCTTAAAAAAACTTTAGGTCACGGCGATCGAAGAACCCGGCTTTGAGCTCAGATGCACAGCATGCCCGATCTCTGATGGGAATTAGGAACTGCAAGTAACGGATTAATGGGTAGGTGACGCTACGCTAGTAGATGGGAAACGTGTTCGGATGCCCGAGGCTGTTAAGGTGACCACTCACGTTTAGAGGGGCGTCCGGGTTCGAGTCCCGGTTCCGAAAAGATTTTCAGCTGTTACCACTGAGTCGTTCCAATACGTAAATTCAGCTACAATTTTTGAAATACTTGAACATGTTGTTCCACTGTTTAATATCCCGGTACCATTTATTCCAACCATTTCAATCCTGCGAGTCGGGCTGCATAACATCCCTCGGACACAGTTGTCAGCCGGCCAGAGTGGCGGAGCGGTTCTAGGCGCTACAGTTTGTAACCGCGCGACCGCTACGGTCGCAGGTTCGAATGCTGCCTCGGGCATGGATGTGTGTGATGTCCTTAGGTTAGTTAGGGTTAAGTAGTTCTAAGTTCTAGGGGACTAATGATCTCGGCAGTTAAGTCCCATAGTGCTCAGAGCCATTTGAACCATTTGAACAATGTTGTCCGTCTGCTTTGTCTAGGAATAGTGCTACCTCACGTACTTTTATCGTTTTGGACTACTATCGGCGGGCAAACCATTATCCTTTCCGTCTTCCAATGCTAAATCTCCGTCGCTGTCTTTACCAAGATTTCCTGTTTGTAAGTAGTATTCTGCCCTCCAGGCGATGATCCTGAAGCATCCGCACCTCGCCACTGGCCCAAGGCTAGAATCCCCTTCATAGCCAACACTGCTATAGGGCAACATGAGGATAGGACTACAGTCACTTTTCGTTAGCCATTCATAAAAAAGTTTACTGTCACTGGTTTATATGAGACACACACGTGCAAAAAACCGAATCCTAATACCTACCACACATGAAACTTACTTTCTACACAATACAAAGCATTATTGCCTCTAATCGTTAAAGTACCTTAATATCCATTAAACACGTGATAAAATTATTATAATTCAAAATACACTGAATATTCTCGATCATTTCGTTGAGCTCAGTACTTATGTTACCCATCGCACTGCGTGTTCAGTGTTCAGTAGGACTGTGTTCACTACTTGATATGTCCATTTTCATCTGCTTTCCAGTTGTACATAGTTCTTGATATTTGTGGTAACATCTCTGGAACATCTCGGTACAGTCATGGACATCCAGCAAGTACTTTTGTTGTGTTTGTAGGAAACTGTAGCTTCATATTAACTGCAGAGTTGCTCTCCATCGTCTAGAAAGGTCCTGGTATCTTGTGACAAACTATTCGTCTTGCCCTTCGTCGTGGTGTATGGCCTACTCTGTAACTTGTAGCCACCCCTTTTATTTCACTTCTAATTGTGTGTGTGTGTGTGTGTGTGTATGTGTTTGTGTGTGTGTGTGTGTGTGTGTGTGTGTGTGTGTGTGTGTGTGAAATCTTATTGGACTTAACTGCTAAGGTCATCAGTCCCAAAGCTTACATACCACTTAACCTAAAGTGTCCTAAGGACAAAACCACACACCCATACCCGAGGGAGAACTCAAACCTCCGCCTGGACCAGCCGCACAGTCGATGACTGCAGCGCCCTAGACCGTTTGGCTAATCCCGCGCGGCCTCTCCTTCTAAGGTCTTTATATTTTCCCTCTACCTTCGCTTCCACATACCTCTCGATATTATTATGAAATTGTATAGTGATTTTTTGTATTTTTATTAGCATTTCTTCCAACCATAACAAAGGATGACGGCATTTGCATCCGATATATCTTATGGGGATAGCTCTGCATTTCAGGTGAATCTACAGAAATCGGGACTAATCTGATCAGGCCACGGTCTTCCAGTCGCCAAGTGTACAACAGACATGGTGACGAGCCGAGGACAGGCGCTGCAGGCAATGTCGTGCTTAGCAAAGGCACTCGTGTCAGCCGTCTTCTGCCATAGGCCATTAATGCCAAATTTTGCCGTACTGTCCTAACGGATACGTTTGTCGTACTTTACGCATTGTTGCTTGTCTAATAGCAGTGACAACTCTAAGCATACGTCACTGCTCTGGGTCGTTAAGTGGAAACCGTCACCTTCTGGGTTATCCATGGTGAGAGGAAATTCCTGAAATCTCGTACTCGAAGCACACTCTTGACACTATGGATCATGGAATATTGAAATCCGTAACGATTTCCGAAACTGAATGTCCTATGTGTCTAGCTGCAACTACCTTTCTGCTTTCGAAGTCAGTTAATTCCTCTTGCGCGACCATAGTCACGTAGGAAACCTTTTCGTATGAATCACTTGAGTACAAACGACAGCTCCGCCAATTCACTGACTTTTATATCTCTTGTACGCGATATTACCGCCATCTGTGTATCTGCATAACGCAGATGACTTTTGTCACTTCAGTGTGAATTTGTATTTGAGAATTTGTTGAATAAAAAGTATAAGGGTACCAGACAACTCACAGTTTATCCCAGTCCTACCACACTCCCTCAAGTGATACAACAGGATTATTGACTCTAAAACCGTGGATCTGTGTAAATCAGTTAATATTTTATAAAGTGTTCAGAGGAAAGTTATTGAACAATTGAAGATATGCGTGGAAAAACAAGCTAACCCACAGTGTTTGGAAGTGGAGAAAAGTGGGATTTTGCAAATGCGGCTGGAAAAATATATCAAACTGTTTTATTCGTATTTTTAACATAAATCCATACATGATGCACCAATTAAACTTCCTAATCTGACACATCCTTTACATTGGAACACAGCATGAAAAATAATAACTGAGAAAGAAGTACAATAATGTGTAAAGATTTATCTTGTATATT
Organism: Schistocerca piceifrons; assembly: GCF_021461385.2. Taxonomy (NCBI): domain Eukaryota; kingdom Metazoa; phylum Arthropoda; class Insecta; order Orthoptera; family Acrididae; genus Schistocerca; species Schistocerca piceifrons. The sequence goes on from NC_060144.1 coordinate 141,088,445, forward strand.
ATCACACATCCACAATCGCAGATTACATTTAACAGTAGTAAAAGACACTTTAAAACGAAAACACGTCACATATGGGTCAGGCAGATCCAGCCAGTGGCCATTGTCATATTCTGATGTCATAAGACAGTGACGAAAATTGCTAGAAAAACTTCCTTACAAATCTGAACGTCTGCTTATCTGCAGCAGCCCTAGAGATATTGTCTGTCTACCGCCTATTCCTTTGTGGATCATCAATACACCTCCGCTTGAAAGAATTCATATTCGCACATCCAAGTACATAATAATTTTGAAGATCATTGTTACCTAGATACTGGAAATCGTGAAACAACTTCTCCTGTGCCCCTGCAGATGCAATATCGAGTCATTTTTCCGCATAGGCACAATCTGAACCATGTGAACTTGCACGTTTCACTACACCTTTATAATTATGTAGTCTTTACACTATTTCGCTTTTACTTCTCAACTTATCTGAGCCAATTCTGTGGACTACACTCCCTCTTTCCATAATTTCCACATATTTTCAACCTTTGGTTGACGTTTCCCATTTCTACATCCGCCCTGTTCACTATTTGTACTCTATACTGAATGTGCCAAATGAATACTTCAAATATTCTGAATTTGGTTTATAAAAGTCATTAATATTATAATTACACAAGGATTATATTTAGTGTTGACACTTTTATTAATTCCAATAAAATATACTTCTGCCCTCGAAACCTTTTCTAATTATAGTTAATTATCTGTTGTCTGTTTTTCGTTTGGGACAGAGTTGGATACCATGCCACTCAAATGTTCAGCTTCTTTCCGTTAGAGGGAAGCCGGAGCGTAGCAGAAGTTTAGCCCGTTTTTGACATTACAGAAATCGTGTGTACCGATACGCAAGAAATTCTCTCCGTTATATTACATTTTAATGTGATATTTAGGGGTGATACCAATGTCAGTTTTGATAGTTCCCATACCCAGCAAAATATGGCAGCACTTATCTCTAAGTATTTACATTTGAGGGTTATCCTGTTATTCCGCGCATGTCTTCAATTGAAAGAATGCCCTTTCTAAGTGCACAAGCAATTGGCCACAGTCGCTTACCTACTGACAGAATACCCAGAAAGACACTTCCACTGTCCCACCAACCACATTGTAGCAACAGTCAGCGCTCTGCAAGTCATCTCATCACCCAGGTGCTTGGGCAACCCAGCACTCTGCAACCTTCACAGGACTCTGCCAATGGGGTCCAGCAATATATGCATCTCTCGTGCTTCAATAGAAGACTGCTTCGCCCAGTACACTGAGGATGAGACGCAGTCTGCCGTATTCCCTGCGACAGCAGCCGAAGCTAGGTCGTGCAGCTACGAACCGGGTGACGCGAAACTTCCTTCAACACGGAAGCTGCGGCGGCGGCGCTTGGACCGTTCTACCGCTGACTACAGTGCTTGGAGGTCAACGTACCGAGAGACGCCATGTCAGTGTATTTGCTGCGCTCGCCAGGGATCAACCGTGGCAGTATCGAAGAATGACGGACATAAATAAAGAGCTATAAAGAGCTTCCTCTATCCACGATTTGCCTACTTCTGCTGCACTCACATCTGTATCGGATAGACCTATCAAACCTACATACCCCGCTATGTTTCGTGTCGGAAGTGCTAGTGAAGGTGGAGATTACAACCAGAAGGCAGTATCCAGTTCCATGGTTCTTCAGCAGGCACCCAACGCAGCGATACGAGGAAGTGTCTATTTTAGAGCCTGTATCGTAGTTTTTCCAATACTTTCTTCTTTCGTGTTATTTTGGTTATATTTTGTAGTTGTTGTGGTAGTAAGTAAGGAATGTATTGAAGTAACTTTCCGATCATCATGCAGTTCATCATGTGCTAGATCAGGTAGGCCACTTACAGGAAAAAGTTGGAAATCAAGAGCGCATATCTATCCTTGATGCTAACACTGCCTCATTGGTAATCTCATTTGATGGTAAATCAAGACAAAACATCTCTGTGTATGAAACTGAGTGATGAGCAGTTACTGATTGTAGCTAGCCTGAAGTAATCAGAGGATCCTAGAGCTTGTGTAACACGTCTCGAGAAATTAAATGGTGCACAGGCGTTTGACTACTCGAGAGAAGGGTTAGTACAAAGATACAGCAGCAAAAATAAATCGAGGCACTACCGTGAGAAGTTTAACTCCACATTTCAAAAATACGGAGAATCAAATTTTGGAGATGATATTCGATAAATTGATTTTAATACACAGGAGCTCACTGAGGTTCATAATGCTGATAGGGCTGTAACACAGAAAACCAAATACAGAGCATCTGATGCATTATCATTGGTTTATCGCAGAAAATGTCACGTGTGGCATGTATACAGTTTCCAAGACAGTGAATAAAACGGTGGAACGAGCAGTAGCATTAGTTGATATGTCCGCCATACCACGGGAGAGAGAGGGATATTTAACACTGATGACAAGTGGCTTAAATATGGTCGTCAATATTAAGCGTATTCGTAGCACCAACGATATGAGCACTTCAAATGGAAACGCACATGGAAAGATTCACACAAATAGGGAATGTGGCCACAGAGTGGACCTCAGACCCATCCGTCAAACAGGGCAGAAGGCGTTCCACTGTAAAATGCTCCCAGTGAAGGTTAGTGCGCGTCAACATTATGTAGTGTGTGCGGAATTCGTTTTCTGACCAACAACGTGGAAGGAAATTTGTGCATTTTCTGGTAAGATATTGAATCTGAAGTATATGTTAAAGTAGAAGAGTGTTTGATGCAAAAGAACAGAACCCACCATGTTGCAGGTTGAGCAGCGTAGGCGGGGATTATGTTAATACACTAGGTTTGGCAATGCTAGAATTCCAAGAGGGGGAAGTAACTTGCGGGTTAGTGCATAGAGGACAGGAGCAAAACAGCTATTCTTGGTTTATATTCCGCTGTTTTGCGTCCTGCCAAGGTTGGATTAGGACGTCGTAAAGCAGAACTGGATGGAACACCGTTTCATCTCAGTTTTACGAGCGCAAAACCAACACTGTTCGCTGTGATCCCCTGTGTTCCAGGGATGACCATCTAAACTGTGTACAAGATCCACTAACGTTAACCTGCTGGTTATCGCACCAAGTGCTGTGGGAAAACTAATCTGGGTAGTTCAAGAGGTAATGGGCCTGTTAATTCTCTGTTAAGGCTTGACGCTTTGGATGAGAATGAAGAATTAGTTAATCCTCATGTTTTACACAACGTAGCTAGACCTACATTTGAGAAATTGGCGGAAGCCAAGATGCGCCTGTCAGATTTGATATCATTAGTCCTGAAGAAGTAAGGGTATCTTGTGGTACAGCATCGAAGTTTCACAGATGCAAATAAATAGCAACACGGCCCGTCTAGGGCTGGGCAACACGAAAATCGGTCCTGGGCACCAGATTTTATGGGTCCCATTTTGATTGTAAGAGTGAGAAAGATATTGATGAGTTAAATATTCAGTAATAGGAAAACATCACTGTATGCACACAAAATGTAAGCTGTAGTCATTAAAGTGCTCACCGTCGCGTCGGTTACCCAAATTTTCATTATTTTGATGTCTCTCGCTGTACATGGTTCGGAGCGTCTATTTGATTTTCACCACTCTCTGCCTTGGCGAATGTTTTCCGATCGCTTCTAGACACCATTGTCGTGGCTGTGTGACATCTCGTTACGTGAATCGTGATAAAGAGAGAGGCAGCGGCGTGCCATGCGCATAAAAATTCGCCATCAGAATAAAAAGGAAGTTGTCATTCGAAGCACGAGAGGAGTCCGTCAAAGACACAAAATAACAACATAAAACACATTTTTGGAAATTTTTCATTCGTTCAAGCATTTTAGAGCATTTATGCACTAGGTGATAGATTTGAAGAACTTAGTAACTAGAGTAGCTATTTTAAATTTTTATATAATGCTTATGATTTAAATACCATGTCCAAGAAAAGCTACTAAAAGTATGCAAGCATTTAGTATGTTTTTTAACTAATGGTGATTCTGTTGACATAAATGGGGTAGAATCAGCAGAGTAAATTTTTGCATTATCCTTGTTTTTGGGCATAAATGAAAGTCTAAGTAATGTACTCCGTTTAATTACAAAGCTAAATTTTGGCCCAAATGTTACTAGTACCTTAAGAATTTCGCTAACGATACCAACAACTGAAGTAAGTGGCGAAAAGAGTTTCTCTAAGTTTCTTTTTACTTTTGGCTACAGAAAGTCGTATCAGTTGTTTGTCCTCCTTGGAAATTAAGAATTAAATTGCTAATGAAGTAAATTTGAAAGATGTGCTGCAGCAAGAAATTTTACGGAACTGAAACTAAGAAAAAATATGCGTTGTTATTAGTTAACACTGCCTTGATTATTTTCAAAGTAATGGCATTTGAAAAGTAAAAATTATGTGATTGACAATTTGTGGCTAGGTACAGGTGCTTCGTAATTTATTTCTACTGTTCTCTACTGTTTGGTTTTCAGTGTTATATGTCTCTTTCTAAAAATATGCTTTAACTGAAATTTAAGTAAGATGATACGATTTTTATTGGAAGATTCTCCGGCAGAGAATCACACGCCACATCAAGCCATCCCAGACAGCCCGTTCTTCGTTATTAATTCAGTAATTGCTCTGTAAACCAAAAATTAGAACGATTTTTATTCCTTAGTTATTCACAGGTTTTCTCTTAAAACCTTATTCAAAGCACTTAATTAAATAATAAGAACATTCTTAAAATTGACTTCGTCTGTCCGGAGTGTCCAGATTCCATTCCCGATACCTCCTCGCATATTTTCTAAGGAAGGGAGATCTGGTGTGGGGTTCACTCAACCGTTGTTAGACCAAAAGAGTACATGCTCGAATGCAGAAGCAGCCATAGCATTAAGGTTCATCTACTGGCGATAACGGCTAGGCGGATTGACGACATGGTCATCACGTTTCCCATGATCATAGATCGCTGCTAGTACCGTCTTTAAGTCAGCAGTCGGCTAATCCGCGAGTGGTTTTCCCATTTCTTTTATTCTTAAAATCTGATATTGATCACTCATAAAATGTTCAAGAACGCTCCCTTTATTCTGGATGTAGGTGGATAGCTGGTAAGCCGTATCGTAACAAACAAAGAAATGAGGTCAAGACCTCATTCATCATCTATATCGACCATGTGATTTTTTAGTTCCTCCCACCGTATTCGTGGATCGAACAGTCCACGACTGTACTACCGTCCATAGTTTCCAAGGGGCACAGTGTTTCGGCGATGACACATGTCGCCATTGACAGGTGCGTTAACAAAATGACCTACTCAGGGTATTTAGCTGAAATCCCCTCCACCCGCAAGCCGTTTCCTCCGAGCCCTGCATCCGAGGGTAAAAGTCGGCAGTCGCGGTAACGCTTGCGTCGACGTTTGTGCGGCGTTGATGTAGTTCTCTGTCGACCCCGGTCTCTAGATCTCTGTGCTTTCCGAGCGTCTACCTCATTAGAAGAAATGCTAGTTTCAAACCTTTGCTGAGATTACAGTCGCAGCGCTGTTGATAAGACCATCTCAGGTACAAAGGGAGGTCATTTTTTACACTCCCCACTAATTTCCGTGTTTGACTGCATGGGCAAGAGACAGTTCTTACGCGATGCTTTTGCAGAATGCGCACACCTATTCCCGGTAGCACGCAGATGTACGGTATAAAGGCTTGGTTTTACCTCCTCCTCCGTTATTTCTTCTGTCTCCACAGTTTGTACTGTAGCGATGGGGCGAATAGAGCGCTTAATTTGCCATTTTGAATACCCGCTTTTACGGAACACAGTTCTAGGTAATTCCAGTTCCTGGAAAAGGCTCTCTGCGTCTGCGTTGGTGTGCACCCTGTCTGCTACTATTTTTAGTATCCCATTTCTCTGCACGGGGCGGATGCAGGTATCTGCGTAGTTGTATCGATGATCTTCGTAGATGGAGTGTTAAAATAAATATTCTGGTCCAAAAGAACGACTTATCATTATTAAAATTAATTCTTTATGTTGACAACTTCATACTAATTGGTAGTTTAGAAAATTTCCCACGCACTTTTATTTCCAAATCGAGTAAGGCGTGTCGCTAACGCTACCTGAAGACTTTGATGAAAAAACTAAAGTCATTGACTTGCCTGGTGTATACCGGACTGAAACTGTCATTAACAATAAAACAAGAGATCAAATGCGACACTTCACACTCATGCCACACAGTTTGTCGTTTCAGTAAGTGTAATGTATAGTTCCAAAGTCGTAGGGACGTATAAGTTTTGGTCTGAACAACCGTTTCAGTCAGAGTTCAGTTAGGCACCAGCTCTTGTCTCAGTTATTTGTATGAACCTCATACAGAAGCACCTTATTCCTATTTACCTGTATGCTTACTATTTTGATTTGTAAATTTTTTGTATGTTTGTGCTCTTACAAAGTACAGCCCCACATGTTGGTAACTGTGCACTGTAGAGCTCTGCCGACCTTAGTATGGATAGGGACTGTGACTGCTGTACTTGGATGTAGACTGAGTTGGTGACCACCGACAGCTCCAGGTGATGCTGACTTTGATGATGCTGCATGAGGCGGTTACTAAAGGACGTCCGTGCAGGATGCCAGATTTGGGGATGTATAGGGTGTCCAGTATATCCCTGATCTAACCACTATGGTGACTGCTCCAATTACTGCTCGGGCAGAGTCTTATCTATCACCAGTGATCAAAGGGGTAGTTGTTTCAGAGCATGGTAGGCAGCGAAACACCTTCAAGGGGGCAAATTGTAAGGCCTTCCAGATTCCTCGATTCATCGGACAGAAATGTTTCAGGCGCTATCTGTTGATAAAAATACTGAGTCACGTGCAATCAGTTGCTGCATTTCAGAGGAAGCCTTTCAGCCTCCTACACAGGGGCAGTCACGGAAGGCGAGATTACTTTTAGTTGGCAGTTCCAATGTTAGACAATATAATACAGTCTCCTAGAGGAAGAGCTGCCAAGGACTGGAAGAAATAGAGTGAGCACTCTCTATGGATACTGCGGGGGCATGGTTATCCCAGATGAGAAATGGGTCCTTCCAAATTCCATAAATAGCACAGGCTGCAGCTAACTGCACGTAGTGACTGTGTCAGTACTAGTGATATGTGTAACTTCATATCAGAAGTGATTCAATGTGGTTTGGGTGGATATCTCAAGTGGTAAACACTGCCAGTCTTCCTTGCAACATGAAGGCAGAAGTCATCATTTCTAGTATCGTCGAAAAGACTGACTGCGGACGTTCGTTGCAGATGGATCTGACTCAGAGGCTCAAACAGTTCTACTACTGTCTAGGTCGCATATTCCTTGACTTGCGCCATGGGCCGTTGGAGTATCGGGTCCCGCTTACAGATTGGAGAGCCTCGGAAGAGAACATAAACGTATTCGGCCTCAAAGGGAACAGGTCAACCACGGAACAAGAGTACATCAAGAAACCATAGGTTTTATAGTAGTTACTTGTCGTAACTGTGTTTGGAAAGAGCAGAGCTCTAAGAGTAAATAGAAAGCACTTGTGGTCAAGTCTTTTCAGGTACTGAAACCTGGCTAAATTGGAGATAAAATCAGCCAAAATTTTTGCGAAGAACAGAGTAAACAATGTCAGTGGCAAATTGTTTGTTTCTGTTAGAGGTAGTATATCTTGTAGAGAAACTGAAACAGATAGCTCCTGTGAGTTAATAAGGGTAAAGGATATACTCGACAACCAAAATAAAATGATAATTCATTCTTTTTACCGATCCACTGACGCAGATGATACAGTTACAGGAAGGTTTACAGAAAACGTGAACATCATTTCCAATATGTACCCCGTTCACACAGTTATTGTTGGTGCTGACTTTAATCTACCCTCGACGTATTGACGAAAATTCAACTTCAAACTCAGTGATAAGTATAAAACTTAATATTAAATTGTACTAAATACTTTCTGCGATAATTACTTTGAGCTATTAGTTCAGGAGCCCACTCGGAGTCGGAATGTTGGGGAAAATTTACTTGACCTCTTAGTACCAAATAATCCCAAGCAGATAGGCGGCATTATGACGAATGCAAGAATTAGTGACCAAAAGATCGTTGTAGTGAGACTGTACGCTGCAACATCAAAACCCACAAAAAATTAAAAATGAAAGAAAGTGATACATTTTCACTTGACACGTTCTTAAGGGACAGTCTCCATCCTTACCGAGCTGACTATGTAAGCGTAAACCAGAGGTAGCCAAAATTCTAAGACATTGTATCTACAGCAGTTTAGAGATTTGTACCAAATGAATTAATAAGAGGTTAGTCTGAGCCCCCATAGTACACAAAAAAGGTCAGAACACTGCGACCAAAAAAGCATGCAAAATTTAAAAAGATGCAAAATCCCCAATGTTAGTGAAGTTTTTACTGAGGGTCTAAATCTAGCGCTGATTTGAATAAGAGATCCTTTCAATAGTTTCATAACGAAACTCTGTCGGGATAACTGTCAGAAAATGCAAAGAAATTATAGTCGTACATAAAATACACCAACGGCAAGACACAATCAGTGTGTTCAAATAACTTACGGGTTTGCTGCCGGGTGATGTCGTCGACCACCGCCGATATTTCGACAAGAGCACACCCTGCCATTCTCAAGGCACAACCGCAAGGAGGAATCAGTGTGCAAGGGAATTTAATACATAGTTTCACAGAGGAGAAACAAGGAAGATACCAACCACAGAACAAGTAACCGCAGAGTCAACAACCAACCAAAGATAACCAACATCAGAAATATCGATAGTGACTATTAATCAACAGGTGAGGTAGCACTAATTCTGTCCCTCTGCTTTTTTATGAGAGATAGAGCCGGATTCCAAGTAGTATTTTAAAAAATCCACCATCTCTGTTTATAAGGTTGCTTGATAGTTTGATTTCAACAGCTTCCTTAATAACACTATCCCAACAGCTGGAAGTGCAAGCCAGAATGTCCGTGTTGTTGTATTCCATAGAATGACCGGTGTCGAGGCAATATTCTGCAATAGCGGATTTGCTCGACTGTTGTAAGTGTGTTCGTGTTTCACGCTTATGTTCAGTACACCGGTCTTCCACAGTTCTGATTGTGTGACCAATATATGACATGCCACAACTGCAAGGAATAAATCAGACACGAGCCTTACGCAAACCAAGATCATCTTTTACGGACGCCAACAAGGCCTTAATCTTAGAAGATGGTAGAAAAACACATTTCACATCATATTTCCGCAAAATGCGGCCAATCCTGTTGGAAATGCTTCCTGAGTAAGGCAAAAAGGCCGTAGACTTAGGTGCCACTTCGTTGCTATCGTCACTCACCCGTTGCACAGAAGGCTGATAGCGCGACGCCCGTTTGATCTGCCTCTCATTATTTCCATTCTGACGAAAGGCGACTTCGAGATGTGATAGCTCAGCTGCCAAACTTTCAGGATCTGAGATAACGTGGGTCCTGTGAACCAAGGTGCGAAGTACTCCTTCACACTGAGCGGGATGGTGACAACTATCAGCTCGCAGACACAAGTCAGTGTGAGAAGTCTTCCTATAAACAGAATGTCCCAACGTACCACCAGTCTTCCTTGTGACCAAGGCAAGGAAGGAAAGGCATTCATTCTTTTCCACCTCCATAGTGAACTGAATGTTCGTGTGGACCGAATTCAGGTGTTCCTAAAACCAACTTAAATTCTCACTACCATGAGGCCAAACAACAAAAGTATCGTCTATATATCTAAACAAACACGCAGGTTTTAAGGTCGCTGATTCCAGTGGACGTTCCTCAAAGTTGGCCACAATAGGTGACAACGGGCTTTCCATTGCAACTCCATCAGTCTGTTCGTATTACTGACCATTGAATAACTTGCAACGGGTCAGTGATAATAGCAAAGAAGTGGCACCTAAAGTCTACGGCCTTTTTGCATTAGTTAGGAAGCATTTCCAACAAGATTGGCCGTATTTTGCGGAAATATGATGTGAAATGTGTTTCTCGACCATCTCTTAAGATTAAGGTCCTGTTGGCTTCCGTAAACGAAGTTCTCGATTTGCTTAAGGCTGGTGTCTATCTCATTCCTTGCAGTTGTGCCATGTCATATATTGGTCAAACAATCAGGACTGTGGAAGACCGGTGTATTGAACATAAGCGTCACAAACGCTTACGCCAGCCGAGCAAATCCGCTAGTGCAGAACATTGCCTCGACACCGGTCATCATATGGAATACAACAACACGGACATTGTGGCTTGCACGTCCAGCTGGTGGGACAGTGTTATTAAGGAAGCTGTTGAAATCAAACTATCAAGAAACCTTATAAACAGAGATGGTGGATTTTGTTTAAATGCTGCTAGGAATCCGGCTCTGTCTCTCATCAAAGAACAAAGGGACAGATTAGTGCTACCTCACCTGTTGTCACTATCGACATTTCTGATGTTGGTTATCTTCGGTTGTTTGTTGACTCTGCGGTTACTTGTTCTGTGGTTGGTATCTTCCTTGTTTCTCCTCTGTGAACCGATGTATTAAATTCCCTTGCACATTGATTCCTCCTTGCAGTTGTGCCTTGACAGTGGCAGGGTGTGCTACTGTCGAAATGTCGGTTGTGGTCGACGACGTCACCTGGCAGCAAACCTGTAGGTTATTGGAACATTCATTTCGACAGGGAAAGTTAAGGTCTCACGCAATCAGTATCTTCGCTGCTCGATAGAGATTGTAATCAAATGCAAAGAAGGACAGCAGTCGCAGAAACCGTAGTTCACTCTAGATCTACATTTCGACTATAACACAGTCATCATCAGTGCTAAAATACGAAAAAGAAAGAATCAAGAACAGGTACAAAACATATCTTTAAGCCAGTTATACGAATCCACGTAAGTGGTAACACTGCGATAGCATACCGTTACCAAAAGAGTCATATAGGCATAATATATTGTTACAGTAATAGAACGTTATCGCCATGTACCCACTTACATGGATTCATACAAATAGTATAGACTTATTTTGTACCTGTTCTTGTTCTTTAGGTTTCTTTATTTTAACACCAATGATGACTACGTTATAATTGCAATATAGGTCTACAATTAATTACGTATGCTACTGCTGGTTGTTCTTGTTCTTTACATTTCCAATATTCAACGGTGGCTGTGCACCATCGCTACCCAATGGATTACAATTTAGACGGTAATGTTCCTCAAGATATTGCTAGTAAAGCTAAGTTACTAAATGCGATTTACCAAAATTCCTTTACCAAAGCGGGCGAGGTATATTTTGTAGAATTCAAATCAAGAACTGCTGTCGGTGTCATTAACTTAAAAGAAGTTATCCTCAGTCTAGCGAAGCATCTTAAAACACTTTAGAACGGCAAGGCTTCCGGTCCACACTGTACACCATTAAGGTTCATTTCAGAGTATACTGATGCAATACCTTCATACTTAGTCATATAGAACCGCATGCTCCTGAAAAGATTACTGGGAAGTTGCACAAGTCACCCCAATACCGAGGAAAGGTAATAGGAGTAATTCGGCGGCTTAGGGACCCATATCAATGTCGCCGATTTGCGGTAGGAATTTTGAAACATATAGTATGCTCGAATATTATGAATTACCTCGAACAAAACGAATTATTCACCAATAGTCAACACGAATTCAGAAAATATAGTTCTTGTGAATCACATCTAGTTCTTTATTTTCATACTCAATGAGTGCTATCGACAGAGTTCAAATGGCTCTGAGCACTATGGGAAATAATTTCTGAGGTCATCAGTCCCCTAGAACTTAGAACTACTTAAACCGAACTAACCTAAGGACATCACACACACCCATGCCCGAGGCAGGATTCGAACCTGCGACCGTAGCGGTCGCACGCTTCCAGACTGCAGCGCCTAGAACCGCTCGGCCATGCCGGCCGGCCTATCGACAGGGGATCTCAAACTGATTGCTTATTTTTGGATTTACTGAAGGGTGTTCAAACAGTTGCTCCGACTGCCAATCAAATAGCGTGCCTATGGGGAATGATTTCAGTTGAGCGACTGGACACGTCATTACCTATTACAAATATCACATTTTATAATATATGACGATAAGTTATCGAGTAAAACAGGAATGATATCTGGCGTTCCCTCTGATTCTCCTATATCTTTATAAATGGTTTAGGAGACAATCTGAGAAGCTCTCTTCGATTGATAGCAGAAGAGCTGTCATTTACCATCTAATGAACTCATGAGCAAATTAAAAGCAATTACGACATGATTTGGACAAGCTACTAGTATGGTGCCAGAAGTGACAATTGACTCTAAATATTGAAAAGTGTAAGGTCATCCCTTCGAGCACTAAAAGAAATCACATAAATGTTGGTTACATGATAAATCTTACAAAGCTAAGGGCTAACAATTCAATTGAATGGCTAGGGGCCAAAATCACGAACAACTTAAACTCTAACACTGATATAGATAATTTTGTGTGGAAGGCAAGCCAAAAACAATTAGAAGATGCACCACACTCAATGAAGAGACTGCCTACACTGCACTTATCCGTCCTTTGCTGGAGTATTGGCAGAAGACATCGAAAATTTAAAAGTAGGGGAGCTAGTTTTGTACTGCCTGAAAATACTGGGAAGTATGTCACGTATGTGATACGCAACCTATGATGATAGTCATTAAAGGAAAGGCGTTTTTGAATGCGAGGAAATCTTTTCAGGAAAATCCAACTCCAGTTCTATCCCTGAACTCCGACAGTATTCTCTTGACGCCCATGTATGCCGGGAACTGATTATCGCAATAAAATTAAAAAAAGCAGATCTTGCACGGAGAGATTTAAGTGTTTGTTTTTCTTGAGCACTGTGGATGATGGCTCTCGATCTTCCACCATAACCGAGTCCGTCAACATGAGGTAGCAAATATGAGATAGCCAAGGAGGTGGAAATGTGGGTTCTACTATGCCAAGACAGCATGGTAGCTGCAACAGGAAAACACAATTAATTAGCAGGAGTACAAAATAAGAAAGTACTTATTATTTAACTTGTTTATAGTCCATGATCTTGACAATTATAGAAGACGCGACTAGACTAAGCGTCTGTAGAATGACATAATTTGCAAGTCACAAATCTTGCAGTGACGAATTAATCTCTCGTAATCTTGAATGTCGGATCCGGTGAATTTGAAGACTAACTTGTCTGTCGACATGACGGAACGTAGAATTGTTTATAACTGCCAACTTAGTACTGTTGATTTTACTGCAGAACTATTGCGGAACTTTACATCTTGGCTACAAAGACGATGGCAGCAATGACTCAGTTGCAGACGATGACTGACGAACATCGGCACTGGCTGACCACTGAGCGCGGCTACGTAATGTAGACTGGCACAACTGCACTACACTCCTGCTACACATGAAGTGGCCTCGCGGCTAGTATTGCGACTGGCTGTGTAATCTTTGGCTAACACAGCCGTTCTTCTGTTCCGTTTATCGAGAGAATCGCATCCGTCGGATCGATCTCTCAGCCGGCGGTGTGGTCGTATGACTGACTACACCACAGTGGAACGTTATAGTAATAGTGTGGAAGTGGTTCGATGACACCTCCGCCGGTCATTTGCTGGCAAATTGCAGAGTAATAATGTGGCTGTAGATACTAATACTACAAATGCGAAAGTAGCTCTTGTAAGTAGGCTGTTTATGTTTTCTTATTGGCAACGTTACGTAGCGCTCTGTATGAAAATCACTGGCTGTGCTGTGTGCAGTCTGTGGCTAGTTTGCATTGTTGTCTGCCATTGTAGTGTTGGGCAGCGGCAGCTGGATGTGAACAGCGCGTAGCGTTGCGCAGTTGGAGGTGAGCCGCCAGCAATGGTGGATGTGGGGAGAGAAATGGCGGAGTTTTGATATTTGTAAGAATGGATGTTATGAACTCCTGTATATATATATATATATATATATATATATATATATATATTATTACTATTAAGGTAAATACATTGTTTGTTCTCTATTAAAATCTTTCATTTGCTATCTATGCCTATCAGTAGTTAGTGCCTTCCGTAGTTTGAATCTTTTATTTAACTGGCAGTAGTGGCGCTCGCTATATTGCAGTAGTTCGAGTAACGAAGATTTTTGTGAGGTAAGTGATTTGTGAAAGGTATAGGTTAATGTTAGTAAGGGCCATGCTTTTGTAGGGATTATTGAAAGTCAGATTGCGTTGCGCTAACAATATTGTGTGTCAGTTTAAGCACAGTCATGAATAACTTTTCAAAAGGGGACGTTTCATATGTCGACCCTTAGCCGAGGATACCTCTCTGGAATCTTCTGATTTTTTTTCTGGTAGTTTGTGTAATTAGTGTAGATTTTGTTTATTGCTAGCGCGTAATTATAGAGAGAATTTCCTTTGTAGTTGTAGTTTTTCATTGTTGTACAGTAAAACAGTTGTGGCATGCATGTAGATTTGCAGCAAGTATTTCGCAGCTGCACTTGCAATTAACTAGATATTATTTTCAGTGCTATGTTAATGTGTTCTCCTATTTTTGTTCTTCAAATTGTGTTTTTCTGTGTTGTCATGTGAAATATTGTGACAATAAAGGCGTGTGACAAACGTAATACTAGGCTCCAAAGTAAACCGAGAAATGACAGTGAAGACGAAAGCAGTGTGTTAGCGCCACTGTGTAATGAATTAACTAATGTTCAACATAGTAATTTGATAATTGTGCATAGGGAAATGGAGCGGGCGGCAAACAATGGCGTAGGCAGTGAAACAATTAGTGAACAGGGAAGCATTATCGATCGATCGGTCGGCAATAGCTCGCCTCAGGAATCCGAAATGACAGGACCCAATTTTTCAAATACTGTAGATTCAGGTTTTGCGTCCTCACCGTTTTCTCAAATAAGTCAAGACACATTTTCTGCTTGTCAAAATGTGAATGTTGCCGGTGCAAATGCACTGCCAATAAGCATAGAGAAACACATTCCAGACACTAATACATTATTATTGCATTTAATGCAACAAATGGAACAAAATCAGAGACAAACACAGCAAAAGCTTCAAAAGTTAGACACAATGGAACAACACCAGAGACAAACACAGCAAAAGCTACAAAAGTTAGACACAATGGAACAACGCCAGAGACAAACACAGCAACAGTTAGACGCAATGGAACAAAATCTTCACACCACGCTTGAACAAACACGTGAAGATTTAACTACTGAGTTACATAAAATCGAATCGAAATGTCAAAAAGTCTGTAACGACGTAAAAACACAAATTTGTGAGCATTTTCAACCTATTTTTTTTTCGCGTGATGAAAATGCATTACAGAATCACGAAGCAGCCATAAAAGAACTGCAAACCATTGTTCATGAAAATCATGAGATCTTGTGGGCTAAAATTGACTCCGTTGCATCTACCGATTCGGTTACGCAACTTGCAAAAACTCAAGAAAACTTATAGGACACAGTAGATTCGATTTCAACACAAATGGACACTCTGAAACTTGGTTCAGAAAAACACACTGAGGAAATGTGTTCACTATCGGAGAAAGTAGCCGAACTTTCGAATCAGTTCACCAACTTATCTACGAAGGTAGATGATAATCTGAATGACACAAAACCGGTAGTCTTCAATGACACACAAGAGTGCGAACAAATTAGGAAATTCAAACAAAATCAGAATCAAATTAATATGCAACACCAAAGAGAAATCCGGGAAGTACAAGATCAGCTGACTCAGGTAATACAAGAATTACGTATTTCAGAGGCCACTCGCGCTCCAATACGGGAAGAGGGACTTAGAAATACGGAACAACCACAATATAATAACACAGGACACTCCGGAAATTATGAAAGAAATTGGCAAGGCACACCGAATTTTGAGATGGAACCGCTGAAACGACGTAACAATGACCGACATGTGACTCGCCGACATGATGATTTTGACTATAAGCTGTTCATTACTACACATAAATTCAAAACATTTAAGAATTCTGGCAACGACATTCATCCACAAGCATGGCTCCATCAATTCTCTCATTGTTTTCCTCCCAACTGGTCATTAGAGCACAGATTAGAATTTATGTGTGGCTACTTAGAGAATGAACCAGCTGTAAGAATGCGATTGGTCATTCACGATTGTCACAGTGAAGGAGAATTTTACCATGCCTTCCTCTCAGCATATTGGTCTCAAGCTACACAAGACCGAGTAAAACATAGCATCATGATGATGAAACACTTTGAACAATCTGAATTTTCCAGTCTTGTCAAATATTTTGAAGACATGTTGCATAAGAATCAATATCTTTCAAGCCCATACAGCCCTTCAGAACTCATCCGCATTTGCTTAATGAAATTGCCTGAACATTTACGACATATTATTTGAGCAGGACGTTGCAAAGACAACATTGAAGCTTTTCAGGGACTGTTACAAGAACTGGAAATTTACACTGACAATCGCGGAAAGCGAAAACAGGAACACAACAATGGCAGGTCACATCCGTCGCAATTCCGCGATGAAAGAAATAATAGCTGGACACGACAAGGCTATTCTCACAACACAAATCGTGACCAAAACAGACACCACCCGCATGTTAACCGTTGGCAGAGTAGTAATAGTTACAGAGAAAGATCGCATTTCCGTAGTAATGAATATGACAGAGATTACCATAGAAACAGACAATAAGGGAACAAAAACAATTATTATCAAGGGAGACAGAATAACTTGAGACGCAACAGTGCAGTGCACAGTTACGATTCCAGGAGAAATTCTCCACCACATGACCGACAAACAAGAAACTTTGTAAACTACCGACAAAACGACAGACCTGAATTCCATCAGAACTGGCGGGATTCAAACAGAGCAGGGCACTCTCGACAAGGTGAATTTGTAGAAGTTAGTTCTCCTAATCCCAGTAACGACGCGCGCCAACAAAGAAACAGACAATGACTCGCACCGCAGGCAGCCACGTGCGCCCGCTGGCTCAGGGAAAAATAACATAGACGCTAACCTTGAGAAAAATTCCAGTATTCTTTACCGACGTATACCACGTGATAATTGCGTTAAAGTTGAAACTCTGCATACTAGGAAGAGCAAAGGGTTACACCACATTTCACATGTAAAACCATTTGTTGAGAGATAATCTGCTTTTTAACTTAGTCTTTGCTATAAAATATTTCACTTCACGTTACTAGTACTCTTTTTCAATCTTAGAAACTGTTGACATGCAACTATGTTTTAAAGTTAACTATCCAGTCAAGAACCAAGAGAACTTATTTAAACAGAAATTACGAATGCATTGTTATTGTGAACAGACGACACAGTGTTATTGTGTGTGTACATTCTTGCTTGTTAGTTGCATGATTATCTAATGACTATTAAGTCTCAGATACTTAGGACGTTTACCAGTACTGCTAATGAGATTTTAATGCAACATTTTGGTTTACTTGAAAGTACATTCTGGATTTAAAGTACTTTCAGTGAGATACCAGATGACATAGTGGTTAGTTTATGTGACAGCTACACGATTTTATCACGACGCTACTAATGAGTGACAATTTACAATGTTGCTTTTGCAGTGTTTCTGTTTTATATCTGCACAGTTTTTCTGTATTATTCTGGAAAGTTAAACATGTTTTAGTAGTAACTTTTGTGGTATAGCTACAATGAGACTGCCTTTTCCGTAGCACAACAATACGTTACAGCGCAGTACTTTCTTCATCACGGCAATAAGCATAATAACTACGATATCTATACGCAAAGCATGAGGTGAGTACATTGACTTCAGCAGAACTTTGCTTAAAGAGGACGATAACTACGACACTTCAACAGAATTACCTTACAGCAAGACGCACATTTAGCGCTACAGGACACGCATTTCAGTGATTAATTTTGTACTTAAACCATTTATTTTTCAAGATTTTTGAATTACAAAGAAAGTTTTCCATGTACATTTCATTCCGTTGCTGTAATCTGTAACACCTGAGGGCATAATTACATTAATCCTCAGGGGGTACACGTATACCATGTGTTTGGCAAGCACAAAGAGTCCTAACTAATATGGTATTTGCTTATACAACTTTACACATCGGTAGCATATTTCTCTAACACACAAATTACACAGCTATCTGATCATTTAACTGAGAGATAAACATTACTTTTTAACTACATCAGTGACACATGTTTACACAATTACACAGTTGGGTAACTTCACACTTATGAAATTGTATTTTGTCTATACTTTGTGAACTATTCATATTTTCCTGGAACCATTGTGATACTATGAGAGCTTTGAATGATGTATTTGGTAAGGGAGCATGATTTTAAAGTACATTTGAGGAAGATGACACTATTGAAATGAGCAGAGAATTTTTTTTAGGTATTGAAATTATTGGAGGAAGCTACGACGATTTTGAGAGTTGACTGAGGTGTTATGATGTTATTATTACGATGACTATGTGTATTATGCTGTTGCTGTATGTTTATGATCAATAAGCTGATGCTATATGAGTTATTTGAGTATGCTACATATCTGTTATGATGAAATATTGAAGAAGTGTCAACGAATAAGGTAAGGAATAATGAGTAGTGGTAAGGACTCTGGTTTGTGAAAAAGGTTGTTGGAAACCAAGAATCGTACTTTAAGAGTTATGAAATGTATGTAAATGCGTGAATGTATTACAATGCCGACAAAAATTTTTTGGACTCCATTATGTCAATAGGATTTTGGTTCCACAGATTTGTAACGCAAATTCTTGACCTGTGAAATATTTTTATATGAGACTGTCACTGTAGCGGAAACCGCTGTCGTAAATATTTCCGTAAGAAAGTTAAGTGACCACCTGCACGTAATGCGTCGTGGGCACCCAGCTGTGTCAGACGCCTGGAGAAAAAGCCATTAGTGTGTGCCTTTTCAGAGGGACAGGTAGAAAAATAAAAGGAGGCAATTATCCTTGCTATTGACATTCCTTTGTAGAAAGCATCACAAATATGACACACTCAAACCTGAAAACGTATGATTATACTGTGGAGCTCTTAATTTATGATATTTACTAAAATGCCTGATGAAATGATGAGAAACATTTTCCATCTATTGTCTTTGTAGTTGAGAGATTGCTCATTTTGTTTAATATCTAGTTTCTAGCTGCACTGCAGCGTTGGTTAAAATAAAATTTTATATATGTACTAATATAGATATCTTATGCCTACAGATCCAGTAAATAGTAACTTTATGATGTACTTAAAAAACGAAGGAGCACAAGAAAAAACATTTCCCTTCACAGGAATTGCATACAGAATTTTCTTTTCAAGTACTTGGTAATTTATTTTGTAGAATAAGTTGTGGTGCACCACTTTAATTACATAGACATTACGATGTAAATATACATTTCCCTTGTCTGCATTGTTGTCTTTAATGTAATATTTTTTTCTATGTCATGTTTAGATATAAGTTATTGCATTTGCTTCTGCTGTTTGCCAGGCATAGTGTTACTGAATTTGACTTTGTGTTACTCTGCTAAGCCAGTTTACTACTGATTTATTTTTCTTGTTTGCTGCTCATTGCCTTATATTAATTGTAATATTGTTGCTTACTTTGCCAATTTGTATTTTTTTTGTCCTTGCTGTTGTGTTAATTTGTTATGTGCTGCTGCATTGCCTCGTCCCTTGGTATATATATCTGAGCTCAGCAGATTTAAGTTAGCTTAAGAGGGGGTAGACTATATAAGAAACTATGATGAATCGAAAGAAATGCATTGAGAAGCTATAAGAAAATGGTTTGGCCAAAAAAGTAGTGCACAGTGGAGAAAAACTATTTTTTAAAGAGGATGTGAACAGAATACATAAACCATGCTTGGATAGGATTTTTTTTTTTTTTTGGCTAGAGCAAATGTTGAAATAAGAGGGACGATATATGGAATGATGTTTTGGGTTGGACTGCAGTACCAAATGTTACACTGAAAACGAACCCTGTCCTTTCCATTGTGTTATCCCCCTATGTGTTTGTGTACTCCTGTATATTTGTGTTTTTCCTGTCTTTATGTGTTTAGCTAATAAGAGTTATATTGTAGAATTTTTCTAATAATATATTATTTACCTTGTAAAGATATTTAGACATTATTTATTCTGTTTAGTTTTAATGCTCATGTGTGAAGTTGATGTTTCGAAGGTTATTCTGATCTTTTATGTATGTACTCATGTCTTAAT
This sequence comes from Schistocerca piceifrons, assembly GCF_021461385.2. NCBI lineage: Eukaryota > Metazoa > Arthropoda > Insecta > Orthoptera > Acrididae > Schistocerca > Schistocerca piceifrons. The sequence goes on from NC_060144.1 coordinate 141,108,585, forward strand.
TCTTTTAACACTGATGTGCATGTTTATTTCTATTCTTTTGTAAAGCCTGTTTTACTACAAATGTTATCTGTACTATTATGTTCTTTAATGATGTATTTTGTACCTTTGTTATAGTATTCTTATGTTATAAAATTGTAATTGACACCAGTTCATCAAATTAAGTAACTTGTAAGTTAAATTTCACTGCACACATTTTCTGTTGGTCATAGTATATGGACAATATGTGAGAAGTAGGGACTGTTAGTGTTTGCACGTGTGTTAATAATTCAGCAAGGGACTGGATAACAGCATTGCTGGTTCTAAAGACAATTTCCAAAACTTGGTGAGTGCACAAGTGGTGGTTTATGGACTTGCTATATTGTCCGCAAGACTCTTCGATGGTGATTGTGCACCTGCACAGTTGCAACAGATGGCTGCTGGCCGTCTCTACAAGGACTACAGTGGGTCTGCATCTTTGATGGCCCACAATTACCATTAATTCTACCAGGACTGCAGTGGGTCTGCACCTCTGGTGGCCCACCAATACCGTAATCTCTACCAGGACTACAGTGGGTCTACTCTGTGATGACCTACGTACCAATATTCTTCAAAACTTCGACTGACTCTGCGGTGGGTTTGCTCTGTTGTGGCCCATTACCTGTCTGCATGTCAAGAGTCAGCACTGTCTTTTCGTTGGAAGGACAACACTACTTCTTCAAGACTGCATGGAAATCCTCTACTTCCGTGTGCATTTTCTTCTACTGATCAGACTTTGAGAAAAACACTGCTATTTTACAGTGATGAACAATCAGGACTGTCTTTATGGAGTGTGAGAAAATTTTAGCTTTTGACCAACATTGTCTCGACAAGTGTGTGCATTTAATTTCTTTGTTATTATAATTATGATTATGAAAATTTTTTTTCAAATCTGTATTGGCCACTGCCCAAAACAATTTGTAAAATTTTTTGTGGGGAGCATGGGGGCTATGTAAGTAGGCTGTTTATGTTTTCTTATTGGCAACGTTACGTAGCGCTCTGTATGAAAATCACTGCCTGTGCCGTGTGCAGTCTGTGGCTAGTTTGCATTGTTGTCTGCCATTGTAGTGTTGGGCAGCGGCAGCTGGATGTGAACAGCGCGTAGTGTTGCGCAGTTGGAGGTGAGCCGCCAGCAGTGGTGGATGTGGGGAGAGAAATGGCGGAGTTTTGATAATTGTAAGAATGGATGTTATGAAGTCCTACATATATTATGACTATTAAGGTAAAGACATTGTTTGTTCTCTATTAAAATCTCTCATTTGCTATCTATGCCTATCAGTAGTTAGTGCCTCCCGTAGTTTGAATCTTTTATTTAGCTGGCAGTAGTGGCGCTCGCTATGTTGCAGTAGTTCGAGTAACGAAGATTTTTGTGAGGTAAGTGATTTGTGAAAGGTATAGGTTAATGTCAGTAAGGGCCATTCTTTTGTAGGGATTATTGAAAGTCAGATTGCGTTGGGCTAAGAATATTGTGTGTCAGTTTAAGCACAGTCATGAATAATTTTTCAAAAGGGACGTTTCATACGAAAGTAGCTCTTTACGTTTTCACAACGAAACCAACCAATTACGAAGAAATCTGGTATGGAGGTAACACGAAGCCAGAGGAAATGTATGGGAAAAAAAAATCATTTCCTAAGCGGGTGAAGTAGAGAATGGAACATATTTCTTGTATATCAGTGAACATGTGTCCGCCCCCGGTAGCTGTGTGTTCAGCTCGACAGCACGTCAATCCTAAGGCCCCGGGTTCGATTCCCGGCTAGGTCGGAGATTTTCTCCGCTCAGGCCTGGGTGTTGTGTTGTCCTAGTCATCATTATTTCATCCCCATCGACGCACAAGTCACCTAAGTGACGCCGGCACGGTAGCTCAGCGTGTTCGGTTAGAGGGCTGCTCGCCCTCTGTAATAAAAATAAAAAAAAATAGAGTAAAGGAATCAACGATCAACTTGAACGGATGTCTTGTGACGTCCGCCCAGACCAAACGCGACGAACAACACCGAACAAAATAAAAAAAAGAAGTGGCGCCAAATCGAAAGACTTGCACCCGTCAGGGATTTTCTCTGCCTCGTGATGGCTGGGTGTTGTGTGCTGTCCTTAGGTTAGTTAGGTTTAATTAGTTCTAAGTTCTAGGGGACTGATGACCATAGATGTTAAGTCCCATAGTGCTCAGAGCCATTTGAACCATTGAACCACTTGCACCCGACGAACGGTCTACCCGACGGGAGGCCATAGTCATATGACGTTTACATTCTTTGTTTTTAGTGATCATGTATCTAATGTACACGTTGTATAATGCATAGCTACTTCAATAGAATGACGGTTACATGCGTGCTCGTACTCATGCTCTTCCATATGCACTGTTGGCAGCGATAGTGTGCGTGGCCTGCCGTCGTGCACTGGGACAGTTGGAGCGTATCATGAGCTATGATTACCCAGACAGGCAGACATGTAAGCACTGCAGACTCTATTGCACGTACAAATACTATAAAATTTGTGCTGCACCGAAATACATATTATTTATTTTCCTTCTCTTTCAGTTGATGCTATTTATAATTTTAGGGCCGGCCGGAGTGGCCGTGCGGTTCTAGGCGCTACAGTCTGGAACCGCGTGACCGCTACGGTCGCAGATTCGAATCCTGCCTCGGGCATGGATGTGTGTGATGTCCTTAGGTTACTTGGGTTTAAGTAGTTCTAAGTTCTAGGGGACTGATGACCACAGCAGTTAAGTCCCATAGTGCTCAGAGCCATTTGAACCGAATAATTTTAGGAAGTCCACACTTCATTAAGTGCCCAACTAGATTTCTTGAAACAAACATCCGTTTTGTAAAAACTAATAGATATTTTTTATGTTCAGTTTCGTCTTCACTTTACTTTCTATAATACAGCCACAAAAGATAGCTCTAAGTGACGTTTTCGTGTGTATGGAACCCACATCTTTACGTTCGTGCAAAAGAAGACAAGAGCAAAAACGTTGTTTGCAGAACTGTGTTACGATCATGCAATAAATAACTCAAAAAAAAAAAAACAAAAATTTTTTGTACTTAATATTTTCACCAGGATTATATACACGCAAAAGGAATAGAAACACGTTTACTACGTACCTACACTGATCAGCCAGAACATTACTACTACGTATGTAATAGCCAGTATGTCCACGTTTAGTAGAGTTTACTGCGACGACGCATCGTAGCACGGAAGCAATGAGGCCTGGGAAGTCACTGGAGTGCGCCGTAAGCTCTGACGCCACGTTGAATCACATCCCAGATGTGTTCTTTCAGGTTCAGATCTAGAGAGCTGGGGGACCAGCACATCAATTGGAACTGGCCACTGTGCTCCTAGAAACACCCCATCATAAAAGTCCGAAAGAACTGAAACTATATCTATATAAATATATAATTCTGACAGTATCGGCCATGACCTCTTTTTTCTGTGCGGGTGCACACATATTACCCGAACTCTTATGGGACTTGGCAAGAATGTCTTCCACGAGTAATGAGTGTTTCGGGTAGGGGCACTACGAATGTAGTATGTGGAAATATAAGGTGAGAATGTGGGCGAGATAGTCCCTGCATCCGCACAATCCTCTGTGCCCTCGGTGGCTCAGATGGATACAGCGTCTGCCATTTAAGCAGGAGATGCCTGGTTCGAGTCCCAGGCACAAATTTTCACCTGTCCCCGTTGATATATATCAACGCCAGTCAGCATCTGAAGGTATTAGTATATGTTATGACGTTCTAGACGGCTGCAGGTCATCAATGATGTCTGTTCTTTCGGACATGCCCGAAAGACCAGACTCCATATCCATATAAATATATTAAAGGATGATGTTAGTTCCACCACAGTTCGTCGCTTGCCCAGTTTTACCAGTCCGCTCAGCCTATAACATCCGACACCTGTAATGAGGAGTGGCCGCCGAACCCCACAACGTATGGACCGTGGTTTCACTTTGCGTTCGCGACTCGTTGAAGACACTCACTACAGCATTCCTCGAACACCCGACAGATCGTGCAGTTTCCGAAATGCTTGTTCCGAGCCTTCTGGCCATCACATTCTGCCCTCGATCAAACTCAGATCGCGCACCGTTCCCATTTTACACAGGAACAGCACGCTACATGCACCATGACTGTGTCTGACTAGCTGTTATTCCTCGCCAGGTGATGCTGCTATGGCCTGGACGGGTTTATATCGATAGTATGTCGGTGGTCATAATTATCTGGCTGATCAGTGTATACACTGCCTCTGCATACGTTTATACTTGCGCAAGTAGATATCTACGCTGCTATATATCCAAATGTTTATACATTACTAGCTTACTTACCATCAGTCTTAAAGGAAATACTACCGATGAGCGAACGCAGCCACACATTGACTTTCAAATACTGTGATACGTGAGTGAATATTCGTTGGTAAAAAATAAAAAAGGAATGCATATTCAGATTACGAAGATAAATTTTCTAAGAAGTGTCCAGACAACGTCAGAAGTGTTGTTATCAGAAATGACGGATACATATGCAGTATAGTTACGAGAAAGTAAGATCAAATAGACCGAACACCTACAAAGATTAAAACCGAAATATTACCAAAAGAATAAACAAAAACGAAAACAAGGTCCTGGACGAGCGTGGAGATGTTGGGAACGGTAACAGACAGTAAATGGCCTGAGAAATGAAGAAGGAGAAACTAAAGAAGAATTAATTTTCATAGGAATTGTAAGGTTTGCTTACAGCTGAGACTCTTTATTGGACTCTGGTAATGTTCATGAGAGTTAAAAGAGAATTTACGTCTTGCATTGCAGTCATTAAGTTTAATTAACCTTGTGATTTCACTCTACTTATTAAGAATTAGATCTGATAACGGATCCTACACTATGTAACATTACGTGTTGAGTAACTAATTAATTAACGTTGTTGATCATGAACAGGTCTGTTACTGTTGTGGACATAATGGTCCTACATGCATTAGTAGTTAATTATTTCGGTAAATATCACAATGTTCAACAGACTTAACTGCGAACCTAGAGATTTCGCAGTGTTTTCGCTAGTTAAAAGTATGCGATTTTATTTTAGGAAAGTAAGCCACTCATCTCTCTGATAATTATCCCCATCAAGAAGCATATTAATAGTCAAATAAAACTGAATCTTCTGTGAGGAACAGGCACTGTGTTAAGTAAATGAGTATTAGTGTTTTGCTACAAGTCTTGATGATGGTATTAAGGGTTACGTAGAGTTCCTCGCTTCAAAAACTTTTACTGGGCGTGACTTAACACTGGCTTTGCTTGGGATATTGACGTAGTGCACATGGTATAAATCATTTCAGGTTGTTTTACAGCTGACTTACCTAACGCACATGGCTGTACTGTAAACATTATTCTTTTGCAGTACTCACCAAATATAGCGAAATGTTTTTTTTGCTCTCTAAATGTTGGGTGATCACAGGGAATGACACGGAGATGCGCATACACGTCTAAATTTTGGTGCCGCAGTAACTGTTCATTCTTAACTAACTTAACTAATTTGCAGATTTGACTATTAACTTACCCCACTTAAAGTCGGGCAAAATTTCACTGGCAAAACTAATACATAAAGATACAGCACAGATCAAGAGTGTGCAGTTCCATTTATTGTATATTTAGCTCAGTGACTGACTTCTTATGTTAAAAGTCAATCAGTTGCTCATTTGCTTAAAGTAAATTGAAATCAGTCTGTCAATAATTAAAAGTAAATTGCAAGCCTTTTCCAAAATTTTGCTTTATGTTAGGCTGAGATTACTAAAAGTCAGTTTCTACGTAACGAAGCTTCAGTTACAGTCAGTCGTTTATCTGACCAGCAGGTTTCAAAATTTATTACAGAATAAGAAACTGCAAAATCAGTCCTTTCTGATTCATTTATTTTCTCGCGAACTGTTTTGTTGTGGAAAAGCGTGACAATCTTCTTTTGCCATGCCAGTGATTATTTGCTTATTTTTCTTTTTGCCATTACTTTTCTTAGGATATTGGATATTCATTGCCCTAGTAGGCTTGAGACCGTCTAATTACACAGGTCTGTGACATAAAGGTTTTTCAAATTAATTAAGTGAGTTTTATAGTGTTTTCAATATTGATTTAGGTAAAAATAGTGAAAAAATTCCATCACGAACAGTTATTTCACAAACTGCTTGTCTAGTTTTAGCTTTTTTCGATATTTCAGCACTCTAGTGAATTTGAATTTTGGTTTTTAGGACCTCCATAAACTGTTATTTACCCGTTTTTATACTAGATATACGTCAAATAAAGAATAAATAGGAGAAACCAGCAGTATTTTCATGCCAGTGCCTGTCTGTAGCACTACCCCTTCCCCCGCCATCACCAAGCAGTGAGCTTCTGCTATTTTCGTTCAGTTCACAGTACCTCTTCATTATGTGCTGTTCACGTGTTGTTGTTATTAGTGCTTTAAATTAGTTTCTTGTATTGTGATGTTGTTTTATGGACATTGGAGGATGTTTAATATCGTCAGATTGCTTTTGCTACGTTTCTGGTAACTATACCGTTAAAAAGGAACAAAGAAACATTTCCGATTTTGTTGAAAAAGTATATTTCGCCTATTTTGGAATACGTTGGGCGATAAAGATAAGCCTTGGTCCCCACACAAAGTTTCTTCAGTGTGTGTTGAAGAACAGAGGCAATCGTTTTAACGTAAAAGTAGTCCTTACGTTTTGGAACACCAGTGCTTTGGAGGGAGCCCAAAAATCATAGTTATGACTGCTGTTTTTGTTCTTGCAACGTGCGAGGTTTCAATTTGAAAAAGAAAAAGGATATTTCTCAGCCTAACACTTAATAAGCCATTCTCCCTGTTCCTCATGGAGCTGAAGAACCAACACCCTCTACTCCAGATTCTTTTGATGATATAGATGATCACGAGCCATTGGCTCAGCAGGGTGATAGTGAAGAAGACAGAGATTGCTACCATCCTGGCACAGCCAATCCCATTCGATTCTTACAATCTGAACTGAACGATTTAGTTAGAGGCCTAGGCCTTTCTGAAGAATCGGCAGTAGTTTTAGGATCTAGACTGAAAGATAAACATAAGTTGGCTTCAGGTACAGCCTTTTCTTGGCATCGATCGAGGGAAAAGGAGTTTATATCTTTCTTCTCTCAAGAAGGTGACCTGGTGTTTTGCAGTGATTCCTGGACTTACGACACGTTTCAAAATAGAATCTGCTCCTGATGAGTGGAGCCTTATTATTGGTTCTTCAGAAAGAAGCCTTAAAGCAGTACTTCTACACAATGGAAATATGTATGCTTCTATACCAGCTGGAGACTCGGTTCACTTAAAAGAATGTTACGAAAACCTTGAACTGGTTTTAAGCAAACTCTGCTATTGAGACCACAGATGGACACTATATTGTGATTTAAAAGTGATTTCAATGTTGCTTGGTCAACAAAGTGGCTATACAAAGTTCGCTTGCTTTCTCTGTAAATGGGATAGCAGAGACAGAAAGCAACACTACATAAAAAAAGCTTGGCCCTTGAGAAAAACCTTAAATGTAGGGGTTAAAAATGTTGAGAGGAAAAAGCCGTGTGGATCCCAAAAAGGTGTTACTTCCACCACTTCACATTAAGTTGGGGCTGATGAATCAATTTGTTAAGGTATTGCCAAATGAAGGCGAGTGTTTCAGATATCTTTGTGGACGGTTTCCTGGTTTATCCGAGGCAGAGCTAAAGCAAGGAATCTTTGTCGGACCAGACATTAGAAAACTAATGAAAGATCCCAACTTTGTGTACCAAACGGAAAAAGAATAAGCAGCACAGACATCTTTTAAATTGGTTGTTACCGGTTTCCTAGGAAACAAAATAGATCCGAATTACAATACAATCGTCGCAGATATGCTCGACAACTTTAAGAAGCTGGACTGTACATTAACATTGAAGTTCATTTTCTCTACTCACATCTTGACTACTTCCTGCAAAGCTTGGTGATATAAGTGAAGAACAGGGCGAAAGATTCCACCAATACATTAAAGAAATGGAAAGGAGATATCAGGGAAGCTGGAACTTCAAGATGGTAGCGGATTACTGCTGGATGATGAAAAGAGGTGATCCTAACGAGTCCACAGCCGGAAAACAATAAAAGAACCTTTGACAGAAAGCGAAAGCCTTATTATAAGGAGTTATGAGCTTAAAGAGAAATGGAAGTATACTGGAAATGTAGTTTAGAACATGATTTTAAAATAAAATAAAATTTTAAAATGTTGGAAGAAATGTGATAAATTGCATAAATTTTGTTATTATACCCAAAAATACTCCCTTTTTTGTGAGAAAACCTGACGTGATAGGAAAAAAAATGGATTGCATTTTTGAAATTAGCACTGAAAATTATATAAAAGTCAGTTATCAAATTTCAAACACCTTTCAAAAAATATTATTTGCAGACTTGTGATATTCCTTTTTTTTGTTAATCGGTGTCTTTTGTATTAATGTTACGTGGTATTCCCCCCCCCCCCCCCCCCCTTGGTTCGTGAGCGATTGCACTAAATTTCACCCATTCCAAAATTATTATCGGTGTTTAGACTAGGTTTAGAATAGGTTCTTCTTTCAGAAGGGTCTGTTTGTACACTTTCCTCATACTACCTCGTATTACTTTCCTTCTGTAACGATAGCCTCACTCATTGTAAAATTTCATAAGGCATACGCGAACACGGTCATAATCGCAATCCAATAGGCCGATTAGGAAGGGGGAGGTTACAGGCCACTTACAGCACACAAGGGCGTGATACGTCATGGCAATGTCTCCTCACCACCACTGAAACTGATCTATATTTATGACGTTTACTCTCTCAGATGGACTTCTCAGTCGAATTTCTCGTGTGGCCTTTCTGTACTTCCACAGGATCTTCACTGTATCATTAGTGGTCGCCTACAGAGGATAGATTATGAAACATGTCATCAGTGCCTGATAATTCATACATTGAAAAGTTTTTTAAAATACAGGTGTTAAAAATATTAAAATGCAACTGAATGAAATGTCTAATGGTCTGCCATAGCTGTATTTGTTGAGGTCACCTATAAACCCACACAATCTGTTTCGCAACTTTTAAGCTACGTCTTAGGGAGCAAATATCTGTACGAATAGGCTTTTAAGTTAAATCTTTGATAATGAGGAATTGCAGTTATCAGAGATATCTTAAAATGTTGAATGACTACACTTAAACATTGAAGAATATTGTTTGGGTCACATACGTCCCACAAGAACGGGCTTATATATAGATAACAAATACAATTTGTATGTTCATATCAAAAGAAAGCTACTTACAAATTCTATGTCATAGGTTACAGGTTGTCGCAGAGTAATAATTGGCCTGGCAAGGCAACGTTTTTAGCCCTCCTCAGTTGATAAAAAACCATCACCAGATTGATAAAAAGATCATCGTCAATGATAATTGTTATACCTAAAACGAAAGAATAGATTTACGAATCAAAACTGATCGTTAACTAAAAAGCAGTGAAACAGTAGCTCACATGAAAAATAGATGGGGACCATCCCTATGGGACTTGGATAAACTGCCAAAAACGGGACAGACCTGTGCTGAATAGCGACCAGTAAAATTTCCGATTAAAATATGCTCTCGTCGGCATACGTCAAGCAACAAAATGCCCCTCGTAGATATTATTCAGGGTAATACTGGACGCTGTAGAGACAGAAGACTAAACTAAATTTACTACTGCATGTAAATCTACCCAAGACTGAAAGGTGAAAGCGATTCTTGCCAGTGAACAGTGAAACTTACCAAAAGCCGACATGCTCATGCGTATAGACACCAACATAGCTTCTGACAACATAAGCCATGAGCGGCCCCGTGTGATGTCGAAGGGTATACTTTGGCTGCCGTCCATGTATAAGTCTAGTCATTTAGCATTTTAAGATGTCTCACGTAACCGCAATTCTTCGCTATCAGATCATTATTTTAAAAAACTATTTTGTGCGGGTATTTACACCAGAAGATACAACTTAAAAGTTGATAAACCGGTTCTGTGGGTTCCTAAGTGACTTGAACAAATATAATTTCAGAGGACAATGAGACATTAGATTCAGTTTCACTTCAACAGTTTTGAAACCTGTACCTTAAGAAATTGTTCACTGCATGAATTATCAAGCAATCAGCCATAATTATTTTAGCTGTGGTAGCCCCAGTTTTAAAATTATCTGTAACATTTCATCAAGATGCATCTGCTGCCGTGGACTTCGGCGTGTGGAAAACTGTGAACTTGCTCACGTAATCACTGATTGCATCAAGTGATGAAGTCTGAACTTAGGCAACTTCAGGTATCCGCTTCTTCTGCTTTGCTAGTTTTCTTATGGATTCTAATTATTCATGCATACAACGATCAGTCGAAATGACGTGTATTAATGGTTGACGAAAAGTAAATATTGTAACTCTTTATGTATTTGCTGTAGATTACAATATTCAGAAACGTCAAATTCCTCTGATTACTGTTATCCACAGCGCTGGTTGGGCTTCACACAATCGTACCTTTCTGTGCCCGTTTTCCTTATCATGAGTAAAGTAATTCTTTTCAGTTGATAATGACCACCAACTCGTATTAGGGATAGAGGTGTGTTGACGAAGTTATTGCTTGCTATTGTGGTAGCAAAATAATCCATGATGGCCGAAGCAAGGAGAACATAAAAGGCAAAATATCACAGGCAAAGTGACTATTCCTGGGCAAACAAGTCTACTAGTATCAAACATAGGCCTTAATTTGGGGAAGAAAGTTCTGGGAATGTACGTTTGGAGCAAAGCATTGAATGGAAGTGAATCAAGGACTGTGGGAAACGTAGAACAGAAGAGAGTTGAAGCATTTGATATGTAGTGCTACAGACGACTGTTGAAAATTAGGTGGACTGATGAGGTGAGGAATGAGGAGGTTCTCCGCTCAATCGCGAAGAAAGGAACATATGGAAAACATCAAGAGGGAGGACAGGATGGAAGGCACACAATCGAATAATTTCCTTGGTAGTAGAGGGAGCTGTAGACGGGTAGAACTCAAGAGAAAGAAAGATATTGTGGTACATACAGCAAATACTTGAGCTCGCAGGCTGTAAGTGCTACTCTGAGATGAAAGTGTTGGCACGGCAGAGGAATTCGTGGTGGGCTGCATGAGTCCAATCAGAATACAGAGGGAAAAGGAGGTGCATGACGTAGGAAGTTTCTTTGTGAATCTGTACTGTTGTCTTTATTGTACCTGAGTGTAAACTGCATAGTCAGAAATCCGACTGAGAAAAAGTCCCTCGTAATTATACGCATAAAAATGTTGTAGAGCTAAAATGTTTTCTTTGAAAGTCGAAGATTGGACATAGAGCTAGGGCAATATAAAAATAACGCCAAGGTTAAAAATACGCATTAAACATGGAAAACAGCGCACGCACGCACTCTCGCATGTCCGCGCGCAAATACACATGTGCGTGGAAACGCACAAGCACACTCACACACACACACACACACACACACACACACACACACACACACACACACACACATCTCTAATACTTATGAGCTAACGCCTAATGGCAAATGCCTAACGGCTAATCCATAAAGGCTAACATATAACGCCAAAATTACAAAATTGTTTACAACACGTATCTTTGCTGTAACATTAAAACCTGCTTCAAGGTTAAAGAGAGTCTGCATTATTTACGTATAATAATGTTCGATCAAGAAAGCTGTTATTCACCTCAGGTCACAAACTTCCATGGAAAAAAATTCACCACCCTATGTGGTTGGCGGCTGCAGTGTTATTCTCTACTAATCACGGAATTTGATATCAGTCCTTTGCAGACGAATATCTTTCTTCCAGGCTCCAAACCTTTAGAAATGGCATGCGGGAGAGTTTTTGATAGTGTAGGGGATGTGTAAGGATTTGCCAGTGAGCCAAGATTGACACGAGTACACTGCACAGTTCTCGCCGGGATGACCTTACACATTCTCCACACATCCCCTTTCCTCCCCATGTGATATCCACATTGGTGGAGCTCTGAAGAGACATTTATGGCGGTCGATTTGCGTCGGACAAAGAGGTGTTCGCCTGGGTACAATCATGGTTCTAGAGGCAACAGCAAACATTTTTCAGTGAAGTCCCTGACTGTTTTATCTAAGAGTGGGATAAATGGATTAACAGTTATGGTGCTTACTTTTGACATAATGAAGAGTTTAAGTACTTTTTCTTTCATCTGTCTTGTCTTCATTTGATTGCACCTTGTATTATGTGCTCTTATACGAGATGCATGCATCTTTAATGTTATAGAACACACGTACTTAAACCCCTCTCAGAGAGAGATACTATCCAGGATTATTGTTATTCATCGCACTTTAGATTCTGTCAAGCCGTGACTGAAGATAAGACACCGTCACCCTCCAAGCAGTCCTCCGAGGCCTGGTGCTTTGTGTAATGTCAGATCGCAGGTGCTACGAGAATTATCAGTGTCACCTCCAGCTGTTACACAGTGGAAAAATTGCAATATATTATAATTTTTTTTTACTTATTTAAGTCTTTTATTCAGCTTATGGACTGATGACCTTAGCAGTTAAATCCCATAAGATTTCACACACATTTTTTTTCATTCAGCTTATAATGATGTAACCTAACGAAAATAAGCACTGCAGCGAGTGAAGGTTTTATTCATAACTATCATGTTTTCACATAGACACTAAAATCGATCACATCACTAACAAAATGTTTAAGTCACTACCTTCGGTGCGGAAAGGCCTGGGTTCCATTCCCATTAACTCCTCGGATTTGTCTGAGATAGGGAGTTCTCGAACTTGTGGAGAAGTGCGGGTGGACAGATAGAGAGATGTTTATTAATTTCCGTTATATCAAAGTAGTTCATCTTCGTTCCTTTATGGATGTGATCTAATACTTCATTTGAACTTGTTACTATGACCTTCTCTAAACAGGTGGTCTACAAAACTAGAATCTCCTTTTCCCAGTTTCTTACTTCTATGGTGTTCCTTCAAGAGGACGCATATTGCCTTGCCATGATAAAAATCCACCTAGGCCTAGTATTCTTAATTCAGCTGATTTAGTGAAGAAGTTAAAAGACATGAAAACCTCCCCTAGTGCAAAGCTAGCTTTTTTAATGTCAGAAACGTAATCACTAAAATACCTCTACCAGAGTATCTAGACATTCCCACACTCTTGCTAGATAAATCAGTAGTTAACCGAGTTATCACAGATGGCATAAGGTGGGGAAGGGAATATTGGCACCATTGTATTATGACACCTTTTTACCCATCATTTAAATACTACGTTTAAATACTACATTCTGATTGGAGATAGAGGAGAGGTGACTTGTGTGTAAAGCACAATTGATATTTGTCCTACCTGGATTTTAAATACTGTGCTATAATTCCTTGGATATATGTGGGATAGCAAGGGGGCCTTGGATTTTAATGTCCTGTTAATACATTTGTGTTAGTTACACCATCGTCAGCTTTTATGATTATTTTTCATTCTGCTATATAATTGGCTGGAGATAAAGGAGGGATAGGGTTTTTAATACCCATTTGGTTGACTGATTTTATGGATTGTTTGGTCATGTCAAAGTTAAAGGTCATCGATGATATCACGCATGACTTTCATGATCTCATGATCTTTTTCAGGCCCATTAAAAGGTGAAGTCCACCAGAACGACCAGGTATTGTGACTATGCCGATTCTGTGTTCCAGCTGGGTTAAAGCCTCCATTGAATTACTGCTAACATAGTGTAATTCTAATGTATTATAATATGCTTCAAACATGATACACGCACATTAGCAATAATAAACATAATAGCTATTATTTCGACTTAGAGATTTGCTGACATTTCACGTGTATTTTAAGAAAAGGTACTGATTTCAGATATATGTGTTGAAACGTCCCCTTTGAACAATTTATACAGGACTGTGCTTAACCTGACACACAATATTTTTAGCGCAACGCAATCCGACTTTCAAAATTTCCTACTAAAGAATGGCCCTGACAAACATTAAACTATACCTTTCACAAATCACTTACCTCACAAAAATCTTCGCTGCTCAAGCTACTGCAATACAGCGAGCGCCACTACTGCCAGCTAAATAAAAGATTCAAACTACTGAAGGCACTAACTACTGATAGGGATAGTTAGCAAATGAAAGATATTAATAGAGAACAAACAATGTATTTACCTTGATATCATCATATATAAATATATCAGTTCATGAAAAATTACAAAACTCCGCCATCTCTCTCCCCACATCCACCACTGCTGGCGGCTCACCTCCAACTGCGCAACGCTACGCGCTGTTCACAGCCAGCTGCCTAACACTACAATGGCGAGTATTACAACAATGCAAAGCAGCCACAGACTGCACACAGCACAGCCAGTGATTTTCATATTGAGCGCTACGTAACGTTGCCAATAAGAAAACATAAACAGCCTACTTACATAGAGAAAACATAAACAGCCTACTTACATAGAGAAAACATAAACAACCTACTTACATAGAGAAAACATAAACAACCTACTTACATAGCCCCCATGCTCCCCACAAAAAATTTTACATATTTTTTTTGGGCAGTGGCCAATAATGATTTGATAAAATTTTTCATAATTACAATAACAAAGAAATCAAATGCACACACTTATTGATACAATGTTGGTCAAAAGCTAAAATTTTCTCACAGTCCATAAAGACAGTCCTGATCATTCATCACGGTAAAATAGTAGTGTTTTTCTCAAAGTCTGAGCAGTAGAAGAAAATGCACACAGAAGTAGTGGATTTCCATGCAGTCTTGAAGAAGTAGTGTTGTCCTTCCAACGGAAAGACAGTGCTGACTCTTGACATGTTGACAGATAATGGGCCACAACAGAGCAAACCCACAGCAGAGTTCATTCGACGTTTTGAAGAATATTGTAGGAAGGTCATCACAGAGCAGACCCACTGTAGTCCTGGTAGAGATTACGGGTTTGGTGGGCCATCAGAGGTGCAGACCCACTGCAGTCCTTGTAGAAATAAGGATATTGATGGATCATCAAAGATGTAGACCCACTGTAGTCCTTGTAGAGATAGCCAGCAGCCATCTGTTGTGACTGTGCAGGTGCACAATCACCATTGAAGAGTCTTGCGAATAATGTAGCAAGTCCATAACCACCACTTGTGCGCTCACAAAGTTTTTGGAATTGTCCTTAGAACCAGCAATGCTGTTATCCAGTCCCTTGCTGAATTATTAACACACGTGCAAACACTATCAGTTCCTGCTTCTCACATATTGTCCATGTACTATGACCAACAGAAACGTGTGCCGTGAAATGGAACTTACAAGTTAATAATATCATGAACTGGTGACAATTACAATTTTATAACAGAAGAATACAATTACAAAGGTACAAAATACATCATTAAAAACGTAATAATACAGATAACATTTGTAGTACAGGCTTTACAAAAGAATAGAAATAAACATATACATCAGTGTTACAAAAATAGTGACATAAGTACATACATAAAATAATGAGAATAGTTTTCTAAACATTAATTTCACACATGAACATTGAAACAGAACAGAATTGTAAACAACTTTACAAAGAAAATAACATATTATTAATGCAACTTATATTTGAGGACAACAGTATTCCTCCTCATAGTGAATATAGCTTAGTATTAGAAGAGAAAAAAATTCTATGAAACAGTACACAGAGACAGGAAGAAAATAAATACACAAGGGTACACAAACACATAGTGGGATAACACCAATAGGAAAGGACAGGGTTCGTTTTCAGTGTAACATTTGGTACTGCAGTCCAACCCAAAACTTCATATATCTTTCCTCTTATTTCATCCTTTGTTTCCACCAAAAAAAATTCTATCTAAGCATGCTTTCTGTATTTATATGTTCACACATTTCTTACCTCAACATTTATTTCCAAGAAAATCCTACCTAAACCTGTTTTCTCAATGCATTTCTTCCAATTCATCGCAACTCATTCTCTTAGAGGCTACCCCCTCTTAAGCTAACTTAAATCTACTGAGCTCAGATGCTAAACTAAGGAACGAGGCAATGCAGCAGCACAAAACAATTATTATAAACAGCAATAAAAAAAAATGGAAAATTGCAAAGCAAGCTACAGTATAAATTAGCAAAAGTCAAATTCAATAACACTATGCCTGGCAAACAGCAGCAACTTATACCTAAACATGACATAGGGCAAGCAGAAAAAATATTACACTAAACAACAATGCAGATAAGGGAAATGTATATTCACATCTTAATGTCTAAGTAATTAAAGTGGTGCACCACAAGAAGTTATTCTACCAAAAAGTTACCAATTACTTGAAAAGAAAATTATGAATGCAGTTACTAGTTCCTTCTTATTGTTCTTTCCTTTCCAAGTGCTCCTTTTTTAAAGAATGTGGATCATAAAATAATTATTTAATAGATCTGTTGACAGAAAGTGTTCACATTAGCAAATGCATTTCATTTTATAAAAGCAATGCTGCAACACAGTTGGAAACCAGATGTCAAATGAAATAAGCAACTACGAAAAGCAAAGTATAAAAATATCATTCAGTAGTCATGTGACATTTCATAAGTTAGTAGAAATTCTCTCAACTCTCATAGAAAGACGCTTGTCATAATCAGGTGTGCAGATGTAAAAATATTTCTTGTCATTTTATTAGGCATTTCAGTAAATATCGTAAATTAAGAGCTAGTGTAATCATATGTTTTCAAGTTCGACCGTGTCGTTTTTGCGATGCTTTCTCTAAAGGAATGACAATGGCCAGGATAATGGCCTTCCCTTTCCTTTTTTTTTTCTTTCTTCCTGTGCTCTGAAAGGCACGTGCTAATGACTTTTTCTCCAGGCGTCTGACACAGCTGGGTGCCCGCGACGCATTACGTGCAGGTGGTCACTTAACTTTCGTACGGAAATATTTACGACAGGAGATTCTGCTACCGTGGTAGTCTCATATAAAAATATTTCACAGGTCAAGAATTAGCGTTGCAAATCTGTAGAAACAAAACCCTATAAATATAGCAGTGTCCAAAAAAATTTTCAGTGGCATTGTGATACATTCATGCATATACACACACATTTCATAACTCTTAAAGTACGATTCTTGGTTTCCAACAACCTTTTCATAAATCAGAGTCCCTAACCCCTACTCCTTATTCCTTACCTTATTGCACATATACATATTCATATTCATCAACACGTCTTCAATATTTCATCATAATAGCTACATAGCATAATCAGATTCCTCATAAAGCATCAGCTTATTTATCATAAACATACCTCAACAGCATAGTACACATCGTCGTCGTAATAATAACATCATAACACTTCAGTCAAATCTTAAAATCGTCGTAACTTCCTCCAATAATTTCAAAACGTAAAAAAAATTCTCTGCTCATTTCAATAGTGTCATCTACCTCAAACGTACTTTAAAAATCATGATCTCATACCAAATACATCATTCAAAGCTCTCATAGTATCACAATGATTCCGAAAAAATATGAACAGTTTACAAAGTACAGACAAAATACAGTTTCATAAGTGTGAAGTTATCCAACGGTGTAATTGCGTAAACATCTGTCACTGATGTAGTAAAAAACATGTTTATCTCTCAGTTAAATGATCAGATAGCTGTGTAATTTGTGTGTTAGAGAAATATGGTACCGATGTGTAAAGTTGTATAAGCAAATACCATATTAGCTAGGGCTCCTTGTGGTTGCCAAACACATGGTACACAAAGTAGGCGTATACCCCCCTGAGGATTAATGTAATTATACCCTCAGGTGTTACAGATTACAGCAATGGAATGAAATGTATCACGCAAAACTTTCTTTGTAATTCAAAAAATATTTAAAAATAAGTGTTTTAAGTATAAGATTAATCACTCAAATGCGTGTACTGTAGCGCGAAACTGTGCGTCTTGTAACATAATCTCTGTGGAAGTGTCGTAGTTATCGTCCTCCGAAAGCTAAGTTCTGCAGAAGTCAATGTACTTACCTCATGATAAACAAAAGTGAAATGCTTTGCGTATAGATATCATAGTTATTATGGTTATTGGCGTGATGAAGAAAGTACTGTACAGTAACGTATTGTTGTGCCACAAAAAAGGCTGTCTCCTTGTAGCTATACCACAAAAGTTACTAATAAAACATGTTTTGATTTCCAGAAGAATTCAGAAAACTGTGCAGATATAAAACAGATACACCGCAAAAGCAACATTGTAGATTGTCACTCATTAGTAGCGTCGTGATAAAAATCGTGTAGCTGTCACATAAACTAACCTCTGTGTCATCTGGTATCTCTCAGAAAGCACTTCAAATTCAGAATGTATTTTCAAATAAACCAAAATGTTGCATTAAAATCTCATTAGCAGTACTGGTAAATGTTCTAAGTATGTAAGCCTTATAGTCGTTCCATAATCGTGCAACAAACAAGCAAGAATGTACACACAATAACACTGTGACGTCTGTTCACTATAACAATGCATTCGTCATTTCTGTTTAAATAAGTTCTCTTGGTTCTTGACTGGATATTTCACTTCAAACATTGTTACATGTTAACAGATTCTAAATCTGACAAAGCATATTAGTAATGTGAAGCGAAAAATTTTATGGCAAAGACTAAGTTAAAAAGCAGATTATCTTTCAATAAATGGTTTTACATGTGAAATGTGGTGTAAACCTTTACTCTTCCTAATACGCAGAATTTCAACTTCAACGCAATTATCATGCGGTATACGTCGTTAAACAATACTGGAAGTTTTCTTAAGGTTAGCGTCTTATGTTATTTTTCTTGGAGCCAGCGGGCGCACGCGGCTGCCTGCTGTGCGAGTCATTGTCTGTCTCTTTGTTGGCGCGCGTCGTTATTGGGATTAGGAGGCCTAACTTCTACAAATTCACCTCCTCGAGAGGGCCCTGCTCTGTTTGAAGCTCGCCAGTTCTGATACAATTCAGGTCTGTCGTTACGATCATATCGTCTGTCGTCATGTCGGTAGATTCCATAGTTTCTTTCTTGTCGGTCACATGGTGGAGAATTTCTCCCTGAATCGTAACTGCGCGCTGGTCCGTTGCGTCTAAAGTTATTCTGTCTCCCTTGATAATAATTGTTTTGGTTCCCATATTGTCTGTTTCTGTGGTTGTCTCTGTGATAGTCATTACTACGGAAATGCGATCTTTCTCTGTAACTATTATTACTCTGCCAGTGGTTGTCATATGGGTGGTGTCTGTTTTGGTCACGATTTGCGTTGTAAGAATAGCCTTTTCGTGTCCAGTTATTGTTTCTGTCGTCACGAAATTGTGACGGATGTGACCTGTAATTGTTGTGTCTTTGTTTTCGCGTTCCGCGATTATCAGTGTCAATTTCTAATTCTTGTAAGAGTCCCTGAAAAGCTTCAATGTCGTCTTTGCAACGTCCTGCTAAAATAATATGTCGTAAATGTTCAGGCAGTT
This sequence comes from Schistocerca piceifrons, assembly GCF_021461385.2. Classification (NCBI taxonomy): domain Eukaryota; kingdom Metazoa; phylum Arthropoda; class Insecta; order Orthoptera; family Acrididae; genus Schistocerca; species Schistocerca piceifrons. Next base: position 141,128,050 of record NC_060144.1, read on the forward strand.
TGATTAAGCAAATGCGGATGAGTTCTGAGGGGCTGTATGGGTTTGACAGGTATTGATTCTTGTGCAACATGTCTTCAAAATATTTCACAAGACTGGAAAATTCAGATTGTTCGAAGTGTTTCATCATTATGATGTTATGTTTTACACGGTCTTGTGTAGCTTGAGACCAATATGCTGAGAGGAAGGCATGGTAAAACTCTCCTTCACTGTGGCAATCGTGAATTACCGATCGCATTCTTACAGCTGGTTCATTCTCCAAGTAGCCACACATAAATTCTAATCTGTGTTCTAACGACCAGTTGGGAGGAAAACAATGAGAGAATTGATGGAGCCATGCTTGTGGATGAATGTCGTTGCCAGAATTCTTAAATGTTTTGAATTTACGTGTAGTAATGAACAGCTTATAGTCAAAATCATCATGTCGGCGAGTAGCATATCGGTCATTGTTACGTCGTGTCGGCGGTTCCATCTCAAAATTCGGTGTACCTTGCCAATTTCTTTCATAATTACCGAAATGCCCTGTGTTATTATTTTGCGGCTGTTCCGTATTTCTATGTCCCTCTTCCCTTATTGGGGCGCGAGTGTCCTCTGAAATACGTAATTCTTGTATTACCTGTGTCAGCTGATCTTGTACTTCCCGGATTTCTCTTTGGTGTTGTGTATTAATTTGATTCTGATTTTGTTTGAATTTTCTTATTTGTTCATACTCTTCTGTGTCAGTGAAGGCTACGGGTCTTGTGTCATTCAGATCATCATCTACCTTTGTAGATAAGTTAGTGACCTGATCCGAAAGTTCGGCTACTTTCTCCGATAGTGTACTTATTTCTTCAGTGTGTTTTTCTGAACCAAGTTTCAGAGTATCTACTGTGTCCTTAAAGTTTTCCTGAGTTTTTGCAAGTTGCGTAACCGAATCGGTAGATGCAACTGAGTCAAATTTAGCTTGCAAGGTCTCATGATTTTCATGAACAATAATTTGCAGTTCTTTTATGGCTGCTTCGTGATTCTGTAATGCATTTTCATGCCGCGAAAAAATAGGTTGAAAATGCTCACAAATTTGTGTTTTTACGTCATTACAGACTTTTTGACATTTCGATTCAATGTTATGTAACTCAGTAGTTAAATCTTCACGTGTTTGTTCAAGTGTTTGTTCCAATGAGTCTAACTTTTTAAGATTTTGTTCCACTGTGTCTAACTTTTTGAGATTTTGTTCCACTGTGTCTAACTGTTGCTGTGTTTGTCTCTGATTTTGTTCCAATGTGTCTAACTTTTGCAGCTTTTGCTGTGTTTGTCTCTGATTTTGTTCCATTTGTTGCATTAGTTGTAATAACAATGCATTAGTGTCTGGAATCTGTTCCTCTACTCTTTTCGGCAGTGCATTTGCACCGGCAACATTCACATTTTGACAAGCTGAAAATGTGTCTTGACTTATTTGAGAAAACGGTGAGGACGCAAAACCTGAATCTACAGTATTTGCAATATTGTGTTCTGTCATTCCCGATTCCTGAGGCGAGCTGTTGCCGACCAATTGATCGATAACGCTTCCCTGTTCACTACCTGTTTCACTGTCTACACCATTGATTGCCGCCCGCTCCATTTCCCTATGCGCAATTACCAAATTACTACTTTGAACATCAGTTAATTCATTACTCGGTGGCGCTAACACACTGCTTTCATTTTCACTGTCATTTCTCAGTTTACTTTGGAGCCTAGTATTACGTTTTTCACACGCCATTATTGTCACAGTATTTCACACGACAACACAGAAAAACACAATTTGAAGATCAAAAATAAGAGAACACATTAACATAGCACTGAAAATAATATCTAGTTAACTGCAAGCGCAGCTGCGAAATACTTGGTGCAAATCTACATGCATGCCACAACTGTTTTACTATACAATAATGAAAGACTGCAACTACAAAGGAGATTTTCTCTACAATTACGCGCTAGCAATAAACAAAATCTACACTAATTACACAAACTACAAGAAAAAATCAGAAGATTCCAGTGAGGTATCCTAGGCTAAGGGTCGACATATGAAACGTCCCCTTTGAACAATTTATATATGAGACTATGCTTATACTGACACACAATATTTTTAGCGCAACGCAATCCGACTTTCAAAATTTCCTACTAAAGAATGGCCCTGACAAACATTAAACTATACCTTTCACAAATCACTTACCTCACAAAAATCTTCGCTGCTCAAGCTACTGCAATACAGCGAGCGCCACTACTGCCAGCTAAATAAAAGATTCAAACTACTGAAGGCACTAACTACTGATAGGGATAGTTAGCAAATGAAAGATATTAATAGAGAACAAACAATGTATTTACCTTGATATCATCATATATAAATATATCAGTTCATGAAAAATTACAAAACTCCGCCATCTCTCTCCCCACATCCACCACTGCTGGCGGCTCACCTCCAACTGCGCAACGCTACGCGCTGTTCACAGCCAGCTGCCTAACACTACAATGGCGAGTATTACAACAATGCAAAGCAGCCACAGACTGCACACAGCACAGCCAGTGATTTTCATATTGAGCGCTACATAACGTTGCCAATAAGAAAACATAAACAGCCTACTTACATAGAGAAAACATAAACAGCCTACTTACATAGAGAAAACATAAACAACCTACTTACATAGAGAAAACATAAACAACCTACTTACAGTGTATCCCTGTTTGAGAGGCCTTTATCTGCAACAGTTCAATTACATTATTATTTTTTGTACCGCATTAGCCTTAATCAGATAATTTTCCGCCAAAGCATACATTGATAGGGCTCTGGTACTAGTATTAAGAAACGATATGTGTTACTGGTTTACGTGTGAATGTACATGAACAAAGACTTTACAATAACAGTAACAGGGTCACCTTCCTTCATTTAACGTCTGACTGAGGCGCTGTACACATTAGGACGAATGTAACTTTTGCATAATGCGTCAGTGCCAAGTACCATATTTCGATGAAACTTGAATCATACAGAGAATGAACTGCTACAGTATAGTACCAAAGGACTGAAATAAATAGGCAATGAGATAAATATAAATGACACTTTTATTCGAAGACAGCAATTACAGTGAAGTCACTACAACTCATTCCGGCCCCCTGGACATTACAAAAGCAACATATGGTTCTCAAGAGAGCGTGTTGTCACTACAGACGACGGGACCGATGATCCTGCTGTTTGGTCCCTTCCCATATTTCAGCCAACAAACCATCACCACAGGCGCAAATTTAAGCTCCATAGTGTGCTGCCTTACTAACCACAAGGTCGGTAATGAATTGCCGTTGTAGGCTGTTCCATTTCTATACCACTGAAGATTACAATTCTTGTATGGTCGTTGACAATGTAACTCTGGTCTTCACCACAACTACCCGAATTTCGGTCACGGCCATCAAGTTGCCTGAACTTTGGATCCAAAAGAGATACTCTCTTGGCAAACCCAGATGTCAACAGTACATCAGGCACAGCATATCAGTCATAACAAGCGGGACTGTGTCCACAGCACGCCAGCATGTTTTGAAGTAGAACTGAAGCCGGCACCACGGTAGTGTGGAGCGCTAGCTTCACCACGAGAACTCCCAGCCTCGACACCAGCTGCACGTCCATCCCTGACAACGGCACCAGAAATCGAAGTAGTACTTCGCTTCCGTGAATCACATGCTATTGAAGCAAGAAGCAGATGTCATTCTGCCTTGTGTCTGTTTAGTGCTGCGTCTAGCGTCTCTCCAATATTCTAATTCGTTGGGCCACAGGAAGCATTTTTAATGCATAGTCACCATCAACGTCTAGAGCTTGGGGTTTCTACAGGTATCCAATCCAGAAGGTGCCTCACTGCAGTCACTACGTCGCCCAGGGACATGACCTCGTCTGACTTGGCTTCCCGTGAGACCTATCATCCAAGACGTGTGTTATTATATGAATAAAGGACTATAAACTGTTCTCAGTACTTGTTATCATTATACAACTGAACAGACTCTGACTTTTCGTCAGTAAGCGACAGTGACAAATGAACTTAGGTTCCATCACCCCGATTATAATGGAGTTCAGTGACTTACGCAAGATCCTTTTGCAGAACTCATTGGCTTTCACATGAGGACGAACGTTCATCTACATCTAGATGATACTCTGCAATTCACAACGAATTTCCTCGCAGGAGGTTCAACGAACCACCTCTTATTCTATTATGATGATCATTTATTCCTATGTAGGGGGCGCCAACAAAATATTTCCACACTCTGGGTACGAATTTCGTGACTGAAATTTCATGAGAAGATTCTGTCGCAGTGTAAAGTGTCTTTGTTTCCATGAATACCACTACACTTATCCGTGGCACTCCCTCCCCTGTTTCGTGACGGTACAAAACAAGCTATCCTCTTCTGAATTTTTTCGATGTCCTCTGTTTATCCTATCTGATTCTATCGAGTTGCAGCACTTTCTAAGTGTTCTGCCAATTAATCATAGTCTTTGGTTTTGCTCTCTACACTTCATTGGCTATGTGATTGTTCCCATTTAAGTTATTCGTAATTATAAGTATTCGGGTGAGTTTACAGCGTTTATATTTGTGCGTTTTATGGTGTACTTGAAATTTAGTGGCTTCATTTTAGTCCCCACGTCAACGACTACCCACTATTTATGATTCGAAATCAATTGCCACTTTCAGCACCGTCCTACTACAAATCGACGTCAGTGATATGCGTCCATAATTCAACGGATTACTCCTATTTCCTTTCTTGGGTATTGGTGTGACCTGTGCAACTCTTCGATCTTGCTGAATTGTTTTGCAATTTGTTTTGATCTTCTGATAACTTCACAAGACTATAAATGACATAAACGTCAGCAAATAATCTAAGAAGCCTGCTCAGATTGGATTGTCCCCTAAATCTTTTGTGCAAGTCAGGAACAAAGGAAGCCTACAACACTTCCTTGGGGAACGCCAGGTACGGTATTATTTCTGTTTTACTAGATGACTTTCTGGCAGTTATCACAAATAGTGACCTTTCTGACAGAAACTCACAAATCCAGTCACTCAACTGAGACAGTTCTCCACAGGCATACAGTTTAATTAGAAGTTGCTCGTGAGGAATGGTGTCAAAATCCTTCTGCAAATCTAAGAAAATTGAATAAATTTGACGTCATCTGTCGACAGCGGCCATTGCGTGGTGACAATAAAAAAGTAGTTGTCGTTCACGAGCACGATATTTTCTTAATCTGCCTTGATTATTTGACAATAAATCGTTTTCTTGGAGGTGCTTTGTAATGTACAAGCACAGTATATGTTCCAACATCCTGCCGCAAATCGACATTAATGATGTGGGTCTGTAATTCAGCGGACTGCTCCCATTTTATTTCTTGGGTATTGGAGCGACTTGTGCAACTTCCAGTCCTTGGGTACGGATCTCTCCAGGAGCGAGATATTGTGTTTGATTGGTAAGTATGGAGCTACATACTCTGAAGAAAGCTGGCTAGTATACCATCCGGAACGGAAACTTTTATTTTGTTAATTGTTTAAGCTGTTTCTCTATACCGAGGATATGTAGTTTTAAGTGACTCAAGTTTGCAGTCGGTCTTTATTCGAAGTTCAAATGGTTCAAATGGCTTTGAGCGCTATGGGACTTAACATCTGTGGTCATCAGTCCCCTAGAACTTACAACTACTTAAACCTAACTAACCCAAGGTCATGACACACATCCATGCTCGAGGCAGGATTCGAACCTGCGACCGTAGCGGTCACGTGGTTCCAGACTGAAGCACCTAGAATCGCACAGCCACACCGGCCGGGTTTATTCGAAGTCTGGAATATTTGCTTCATCTTCTTTTGTGTAGAAATTTCAGTAAACCCCGTGTAGTAATTCTGCTTTAGTGGCTTTGTCATCAATAACATCACCGTTGTTATCGCGCAATGAAGGTGTTCATTGCGTCTTGCTCTCTTTGGGTTTGCTGAGCGATTTAGAGACAGAGTTTCGTTGTGGAGTCTATCAAAAGCTCCTCAGGTTGAGGTTCGTGCTAAATTTCGGCCTTCTGTAAAACGTCACCACTCTTGGGGATTATCCGTTCATTTAAATTTAGCATGCGTTTTTCGTTGCTTCTGGAGTAGTGTTGTGACTTGTTTTGTGTCAAGTGCGGGGTCAACTTCACCTCTTATTAATTTATTTGGTATATATCTCTCAGTTGCAATCATATTATTTTTTTAATATAACATCTGGTCAGCGCACATCTGATCAACGCTTACACAGTCAGTTAATGGATTTCGATCTTACTACAACAACCTTGTAGTCACCAATCTCTGTATGTGTCATGATGCTCCTTATTTGGTCAGTATTATTTCTTGCTAAAGGGTCAAGTACGTTTGCGCAACCATTTACGCTTCGGGTGGGCTCCTGAACTAGTCATTACAAATAATATCCTGAAAAGGCATTTAGTATGTTTTCGGGCAAAGTTTTATGCCTGCCACACACTTTAAACAAATATTTTCACCAACATATCCAGAATAGATTGAAGTCACCACCAACTATCACTGTATGAGTGACATACCTATTTGAAGTGAGACTAAAGTTTTCTTGAATTGTTCAGCAACTGTATTATCTGAGTCGGAAGGTCGGTGAGAGAAACCAGTTACTAATTTATTCCGGTTGTCAAGTATAAACTCTACGCCTAATACGTCACAGGAGCTATTTACTACAGTTTCCCCACAAGGTAAAGTACTTCTGACACAACAATAAATACTCCACCACCAACTGTATTTCGTAATCTATCCTTTCTGATTGCGTTAGGTAATTTTTAAAATATTCTTTCCGTCTGTAGCCAGATTTCCGCACCTACAACGACTTGAAATTCAGTGCTTTCTATTAGCGCTTGGAGCTCAAATTCTTTTCCAACACAGCTACGACTGTTCACAACTACACTCACGCTTATAAATTAAGGATAATTGCAGAATGTAGTGCCACACAACGTGGCGCTATACAAAACTGGTGCTGATAGCATAGGCATGTAGGGAACACACATGACACAAATAAGTCCACGGTATTTTTGATAAGTTGAGAAAACCGCCCCTATACACATGTGCTACAAAATTCCATTGTTTCCTGAGCATGTACTCCGACATCAATATGGGATATGATCACCATGCACACGTACACAGGCCGCACAACGGGTTGTCATACTCTAAATCAGGTGGTCGAGAAGCTGCTGGGGTATAGCCTCCCATTCTTGCACCACTGCCTGTCGGAGCTTCTGAAATGTCCTAGGGGTTAGAACACGTGCAGCAATAAGTCGATCGAGAGCATCCCAGACGTGCTCGATGGGGTTAAGGACTGAATAACAGGCAGGCCACTCCATTCGCCTGATATCTTCTGTTTCAAGGTACTCCTCCACGATGGCAGCTTTGTGGAGCCAAGCGTTATCATCCATCAGGAAGAAGGTGGGACCCACTGCATTCCAGAAACGGCGCAAGTACTGGTGCAAAATTACGTTCTGATACACCTGAGCTGTTAGAGTTCCCCTGTCAAAGACTTGCAGGGGTGTGCGTGCACCAATCATAATCCCACCATAAACCATCAAACCACGATCTCTATACAGATCCCTTTCAAGAACATTAATGAGTTTCTATCTGGTTCCTGGTTCATGCCAGATGCAAACCCGGCGAGAATCACTGTTCAGACTATATCTGAACTCGTCCGTGAACATAACCTGGGGCCACTGTTCCAATGACCATATATTGCGTTCTTGACAACAGGCTTTATTGGCTCTCCTGTGACCAGGGGTCAGTGGAATGCACCTTGCAGGTCTTCGGGCGAATAAACCATGTCTGTTCAGTCGTCTGTAGACTGTGTGTCTGGGGACAACTGTTCCAGTGGCTGCGGTAAGGTCCCGAGCAAGGCTACCTGCACTACTCCGTGGCCGTCTGCAGGCACTGATGGTGAGATATCGGTTTTATTGTGGTGTTGTACACTGTGGTCGTCCCGTACTGTGGCGCCTGGACACGTTTCCTGTCTGCTGCAACCGTTGCCATAATCCTGAGATCACACTTTGTGGCACACGGAGGGCCCATGCTACGACCTACTGTGTTTGACCAGCCCCAAGTCGCCCTAGTATTCTACCCCTCATAACGTCATCAGTATTTGTACTTTGAGCCATTTTCAACCCACAGTCACCACTACCACTTCTGAAAACGTCTGCATACTTACTCGCTGCACCGTACTCTGATATGCACCAACACACGTCTGCGTATGTGGACTGCTGCCAGCGTCACTGTGTGTCGACCGCAGGTCAAATGCACCGCTTTGTCATACCCCGAGGTGATTTAAACCCGCAAAACATCCTCCAGAGCGCTGTTTCACCACGTATCAGCATTATCCTTAATTTATAAGCATGAGTGTATAATATTATTGGCTGTTTTTTTGTATAGGGGTACTGACCTCCGATTATTTGAAAAAGGGTACACTCACTGGCCAGAGTTGTTTTGATACTGTACTCATTTCCCATTAATATGTTTTCAGGGGTGCATTCGGTACTGACTTCATTTTTATGCTTGACAATGCGCGGCCGCATCGAACTGCATAGGTGAGGGAGCTATTGGAGCGAGAGGATATTCGGCGAACGGACTTAAATCCCAGCAAGAACGTGATGGATGTGTTGAGGAGACGGATTGCAGAACGTCCACCTGCAACAACGTCCTTCCAGCGGTTGTCAATTAAGCTGGTGGAGGAACGTAACGCCGTGACAGAACAACACCTTACCAGGCTTATGGCCAGCACTGGGGCACGTTGCATGCAATCTTGTCCGTTGTGAAGACACACATTGTTATGTATTATGTCTGGCCATTCCTAATAATTTTCTATGAATAAAAGTGTTGTAACTGTCAGTCTCTCTACTATCCTGTAGCAGCTCTTTCTACGTATGGTCCAAAGTTCATGAATCTAGGTTACTTCGCTGATACACACAATACGAAAGCTACTTTCGTCCTTAATGTTTTGACACGAATTGTTAATGTTAGCCACATGAGCCACTAAATTTTGGCGCAACCTCGTTGATATCTTTTATTACTTTACTTAATCCGGATTTCCTCAAGTGATACATTTCTTTTCCGATACGCTCTCTTGCCTTTAGGTCACTTATAATAATGGCAATATTCAGTATAACTTTTTCGACTTACAATTTTCCGCCGTACATGGTTCCATACTCGACGCTCTATCCCTACGCTGCAATCCGTAGTAGTTACTAGAAAAATCATGCGCGCTTAGGCCGAAAAAACTTGTATTTTCCTGACAACAATACTTACTGAAAGACCTTCCTTCAAAACACCCGACACCTAAATCAATAAACGAGAGTTTGAACTTAAATAGTGGCAACTATTTATTCGCAACCGATACAAAGGAATTACATGTTTGCACCTGGCACTGTCCTTCAAAGTAGTCACCAGCGTTGTGTAGAGCCCGTTGTCAGCGATGTGGAAGGCGTAGTATAACGTTAGCAGAGCGTGTTCTGTTGATGGTTCGAATGGAACAGTCCACTGCCTGTCGAATCTCGGGAACAGCTAAAGGTATACTACGCTTTCCACATCGCTGGCAACGAATTCTACACAACGCTTGTAACTATTTTGAAGAAGAGTAACAGGTGTAAACATGTAACTCTTTTGTATCGGTTGTGAATAAATAGTTGCCACTATTTAGGTTCAAACCCTTGTAATTCCTTTATGCGTTGTACTTACATGTATCTTTCCAAGCTGTATTAACAAAAACGTCATTGTCGTACAGTCACCTGGATGCTATGGAAGAAAAGGTGATGGTAATTCGCTGTGATTTCGGTAATTACTACATTTGTAAGAAAGTTTATCATTACATAGTAGTGTTAAATGTACTTTCAGTAGTGGGCAAGAGTCTTACATTTACAGCAGGGGGGAAGTGGACGGCTATGCCGCCAATAGCGTACCATCTATGTACACGCCACTTACATGAAAATATCTCAAAGGGATGCTACTTTCTGTGAGGCATCTAACCGTATCAGAGACTTCCTGCAGCTGTACGGCAGTGAGTGTTAATGCGACAGACTATTTATCAGAGTGATGAAGCTCTCGTGGTTTTAATACAGCGCGATCCAGAACATTCATGATGATGAACGAACTGCTGGCTTTTATATTTTTATGACAGATTTGCTGTGACCCGTTGACGAAATCGGCGAAGAGAGATGACGTGTCAAGCTCGATTAATCGAGTAAAGATTTATCATTCCATTATCGGTCTGTTATTGAGGAAATTTTTTGCAGTTAATCAAATGCGGAAAAATGCTATACGTGACTCTTCCAGCATATTTCTCTGACTGACAGAAATAATTAGCAACTGGTGTACGTGACTGTATTCTGCGAAATTATTCATTCCAATTTTATGGTACATATTTTAGTAAAGACTGATAATAACGAATCCCATTACTTCTGCAAATGGATACATTTACGTATTCATGTACTAGCACCGGCCTTTTGCAGAGAAAACGACAAATCAAAAATTATTATCTTAACTAGAATTCCAAGTGAAAGAAGATGTACCCTAAAAAGAAAAACTGCAGGAGACTTTTGTATTATGAGTATTAAGAAGTCGTCTGTCCCCATTACAATCATAAATGAAAGCATTCCTGTGGTTATTTCTTTGTCGACGAAAAATTGTATTTAGTTCTTTAGTATACCAAAAACACTGATGACTCACATAATATGTTTTGACAACCTCACGCAAATTTGCCTTGATGATTTGATTGTGCTTTGTCATTGATTACGGTCAGTCATGATGTACTGACAGCTCAACTGGTCGGAGGTGTTTTAGCTGCCTTTAGCCCTGCCCCTACTCCTGCCGTCTTATGCAACTCGCAAACTGTACACTGAGGGGGGACAGGTCTTGACATACCTCGTAATATGGTGACAGACTAAGTTTTGCGCGGCGTAGCGCAGTAACTCGACGTGGCATGGGCTCAACAAGTCTTTGGAAGTCCCCTACAGAAATACTGTCCTATTCTACCTCTACAGCCGACCATAAATGCGAAAATGTTGCCAGCGCAGTATTATGGCCTCTCGATTATGTCCCATAAATGCTCGATGGAACTGTTTTCGGCTGACCTGGATAGCCAAATCATTCACTCGAACTGTTCAGAAAGTTCTTGAAGCCAGTCGTGAACAATTTTGGCCCAGTGACTTGAGCACTGTCATCCACAAAAGTTCCATCGTAATCGGCTTCAGCTAACTGAACGTAAGTATTTCCAGTCAGTGATCGGTTCATGTACGCCAGAAGACCCAGTTCGTTTCATGTAAACACAGTCCACAATATTATGGAGCCACCACCAGCTTGCTCACTGCCTTGTTGACAACTTGATTCCATAGCTTCTTGGGGTCTACTTGAAAAGAGAGACAGCATTGGTCGTATATCTTTATTATCGCAAAATCGATTTTCTGTCACTGAGTGACCATCTTCAGTGCTGTATTACATAACTTAAATTAGTAAGCACTGGTGTCAATAAGCTTACGGCAATCACATAGACTGAGTCTATGTGATTGCCGTAAGCTTATTGACACCAGTGCTTACTAATTTAAGTTATATAATACAGCACTGAACATGGTCACTCAGTGACAGAAAATCGATTTTGCGATAATAAAAATATACGACCAATGCTGTCTCTCATTTCAAGTATACCCATTATCTGGTCGTAGTGCACAGGACACTATGGAGTCGCCAATCAATTCTTGGGGTCTGCACCACACTCGAACCCTACCATCAGATCTTACCAATTGAACCCGAGCATCATATGAGCATGCCACGATTTTCTAGTAGACTCCAGCCGATCTGGTCACTAGCCCAGGATAGCCGCTGTAGGCGATGTCATGCTGTTAGCAAAGGCACTAGCGTCGGTCTTCTGCTGCCGTAGCGCATTAGCACCAAATATCGCAGCACTGTCCTAACGGATACGCTATTCGTATGTCTCACATTGATTTCTGTTGCTTATTTCACGCAGTACTGCTTGTGTAATAGCGCTGACAACTCAACGCAAACGCTCTCGGTCGTTAACTGAAGGCCATCGGCCATTGCGTTGTCCGTGGTGAGAAGCAATGTTTGGAATTTGGTGTTATCGGCACTCTCTTGACACTGTGGACCTCGGAATATTAAAGATATCGGAAATGAAATGTCCCACGCGTCCAGTTCCAACCAGCGTTCCGCGTTGAAGGTCTGTTAATTCTCGTCATGCGACCATTATCACATAGGAAACCTTTCCACATGAATCACTTGAATACAAATGACGCCCCCATTAATGCACTGCCCTTTCATCCCTTCAGTAGGCGATATTACCGCCATCTGTCTATGTGCATATAGCTATCCCACGATTTTGTCACCTCAGTATATGTGAGGTTCAAAAACCACGTGCGTGATTTTCATATTTCTCGCTGCTTACGCGCGAACCGTTAGAAAAAATGAGCAGCATCTTTTCGTATGAAACCTAATGTAGTCAAAGTTTATACTGTGATACGTTTTCTTTGGTGTACACAGTTTCCGAGTTGTTCAAGGAAAACGTAAAAAATCGATTTCCGGACGCACTTCTACCCAACAGCCATCATTCACCATCAGGAGTTTCTAGTACTCTTTTCCACTGTACAAAAATTTTCGGCTAAACGAAATATTCCCAATATCCTCTTTTGGCCTCTATTAACGGAGCTATTACGCCACTAGTATAACCGGCTGCTTCCTAATATTATTAATTTAAACGGCCCAGTGAGGATAATTCACGAGAAACGACTTTTCTAATCTTACCCCGAAAACTAATTACGTTCACAGTTCGATCAAAACTTAATCCTTTCCAGCACAATATTTCCGTATTCAGAAGGTCTGTAAAATACAACGATGTAAATGTTTATTTTATGCTTTTAAGACTCATAAAATTGCTGGGCAAAATTTACAAAAAACGTCAGTTTTACAATTTGTAAGTCCTCGACCGATCTGGTGGTGTAATAAGACGAGACCAAGGGAACCAAAAAAAGGTTGCGGGAAATAATTTGTGCAGTCGCACATATTTGCACAGTGGTGGGACGGAGTTCCCTGAATAACATACTGGAAGTCCTGACCGGTGGAAGTTGAATGTAGGAGTGGGGCTATGTTAGAGGCTCATTTTTGTACGTTCTTTCTGAATAACTCGAGAACTACAGCCTCTAGAAAAGAAGAACCCCAGTACAAAATTTAACTACAACAAATTTCCTACATAGAGACCCCGTTTATTTTGCGTATTGGATTAATACGAGTAGTTTGCGCGTAGCGAGGGAAAGAAGACGAAAATCTAGCGCGTGTTTTATGAAAGCCAGCTATAACATTCCGAGCTGAATAAAACTACAGCAACTGGGACACTGAATAACTCTGTATGTACATTTTACTGGTAAGAGGCCGACAGGTGCCTTATTCGCTATTTGAAATTTTTTATTGATTTTATTCCGTGTTTACGGTATACTATGCCCCCTACGTACTACGTCTAACGTATCTGTCATGTTCTAGGTCATGCACATCTATTTACAAACAGTTTATGGTTCTATTCTTGACACAAAACTAATGTGTATGGATGCTCTAATCGATCTACATGCTGTTCATAAAAACAATGTGCACTGTCGGAAAAGACGGCTTGTGGCGTCCCTTACTACGTCGTCGCATAGTACGTCATATTCTCGCAGAAACTGCTGTGTGCAGTGTGCGTATTTTGAACCTTACGTATGAACGTTGTTGTTGCTTGCAGTAGCACGCTGACACGTAATGTAATAAGAGCTGGCCTCACAATCAGATGACATTAAAAATTATCATAACAACGTAGATTAACAACAAAGTGTCCTTAAAAATTTTAAAAATAGTCCATAAATATGTTGCTGAACAGGACAACCATTTTGAATATACGTTAGAATACAGTGGGTGCAGTTATTAAATAAATTTGCCGAATTTATTTGGCCTGATCATATTTGCGCCTTCAGTCTCATACACGAGAGCAACATTAATACATCGTGATCGGAAACTCGCCTACATCAAAAAGTAATCCACTTCTTGATGTTCGCCAATTTCCTATCACCTTGTATTGGCTCAAAGGTACCCTACAATTTCAGTGTGGTATAGCACCAAAAATATTGCAGATATTTACACCTCGTTCGGTTTACGTGACGTGTTTGTGTATGTCCCAACTTGTCGTGAGTGAAGCTTAATAACTGTTCAAGGTAAGTCTCAGTGCATGGAACTGGTTATTCAGATCAAATCTGACAACATCGAGGAAAGTTACAAAAACCCTATAGGAAGCAACCACCCTCGCGGACGTCGATAAGCCCGTAGTACAGGAATGTTATGAAGACAGAAAGTGTTGATGCGAAGCATCATACAGGACGACCTGGAACAAGTGAAGCCGACACGGAACGGATACTGTTGGCTTTTCAGTGTCGGAAAATTCTAAGGCACGTTCGTTTTGGAACAAGGCGGTGCACCACCACATTGGGCTCATATTGCCTGAGGTATTATGCACCAGCTGCTTCCAGATCACTGCAATGACGGTGGCGGACCATTTCGCGGACCTCCTAGGTCGCCTCGCATTACAACGACGGGTTTCTTTCTTTAGGGATCTGTCAAGGACATACTGTACCAAACTCATGTCAACTATATCAATGATTTAGAAACCCCAATTGTTGCTGCCGTAGCGACAAGGACATACTGTACCAAACTCATGTCAACTATATCAATGATTTAGAAACTCGAATTGTTGCTGCCGTTGCGACAGGTGTGCAGATATGTTGAGCCGAGTGTGGATGAAGCTGGGCTTCAGACAGACTGGATCAAAAGGGCATAGTTTGTGTGTGTGTATGTGTGTGTGTGTGTGTGTGTGTGTGTGTGTGTGTGTATGCGTGTGCGTGTGTGTGTTTGTGTGTACATATGGTTAACGGGTAAAATACAGACTTTTTTTGTTGCAAGTTAATACATACACACAACAAATTGATGGTAACCAGCAACGCATGTATTTCTTTTTCCGTATATTGTATGTCAAATGATTCTTAGAGTTCTATATATTGTAAACGCTATTTAGTATCTGTAATGGAATGACCTTTTACGCACAGGGCCACAGAAGGCAATCTTAATGTATATACCAATAACTGTGATAAAAATCAACAAATGTTATGTCTGAATTTTTGTAAGTTGTTCATCACTTCACTTTAATTAACTCTCTCTCTTGTCTCCTTTTACTTCTGCTCATCTACTCTCTCTTGCTTTGGCCATTGCTTGTGTAAGCATTTGGGACTATTAGGTAATGAAAACTTCTTTGACTAGGAATGGTGCATTTGTATTTATTGTAAGACTAATTACCACCATTTTCACAGCTGACAGACACGATTTCCGGTTTCCTGTAAATATTTGTAATGCTTTCCGGAATAACGGCTTGCTGACGAACAATTAAAGCCATTTTCTACATCTCATGCAGACCGCACTAACTTTTTCAGAGCCTGCAGTCATTATTTTATTAGGAAGTCTGATATCCAAGCGAGGGTAAAGTTGCGGCGCATGCAATAATTAATGTTCACACAGTGACGAATCAGGGATTGCGAGCCTGTTATTCAACCAATGGAGTACTAGCAAACATATTCTCATTCTCAAAATGTCAATAATTTTCTTTGCTAACGCAGTTCCTTTTCTTGGTTGGAGTGGCAGTGTTTTTTCTCTGTATCAGTAATTCCACAAACACTTCACAAACTTTACGATCTGATGTTTTCTGCATGGTTGTAACTGCAGCACTAAGTGGATAACAGCTATCAATATAGACTAACATTTTTCGGCCCATGCATGCACACTTCACACCTGACCGGCCAGATGAAAGTAAGCATTAAGGGCTTGCTAAAGCCACATGTAATTGGAGGTATTAACCAACCTAAAAATATAAAATTTGTAATAGCTATAATTATTAGTCTGCAAATTATGTAAATACTCATGTACTGTTGTTCAGTAGATTGTCCTTAGCTGCCAGTAGAAATATCTGTACTTATATCTTGAAACGTCCCCTTTGAAAAATTATACAGGAGTGTGCTTAAACTGACATACAATATTTTTAGCGCAACGCAATCTGACTTTCAATAATCCCTACAAAAGAATGGGCCCTGACTAACATTAAACTATACCTTTCACAAATCACTTACCTCACAAAAATCTTCGCTACTCAAGCTACTGCAATACAGAGAGCGCCACTACTGCCAGCTAAATAAAAGATTCAAAGTACTGAAGGCACTAACTACTGATAGGCATAGTTAGCAAATGAAAGATTTTGGTAGAGAACAACCAATGTATTTACCTCAATAGTCATAATATATATAGCAGTTCATGACAAATTTCAAAACTCCGCCATCTCTCTCCCCACATCCACCACTGCTGGCGGCTCACCTCCAACTGCGCAAAGCTACGCGCTGTTAACATCCAGCTGCCCAACACTACAATTGCGAGTATTACAACAATGCCAACCAGCCACAGACTGCACACACCACAGCCAGTGATTTTCATACAGAGCGCTACGTAACGTTGCCAATAAGAAAACATAAACAGGCTACTTACAACCTGTCGTGACACTAACATCCATCCATAATTCTTATCAACAAAGAATGGCAAAGGGAGCGGAATCACAATTATAAACCACATTAAACCCGCTGCGATTTTCCAGATTCTTCATGTGTCATTCCGACGGCCATAATGCAGTTAAGTCCTGCACCTGAGCGCATTAAGACCAGCGGGAGCGACCGGTTGCAGGCTGCAGAAAATGCGGCGGTTTGTACTCCTATGTCACTCAGGGTGCTACATAAATTCATCTCTGGAAGAGCGTCTCCGGACTGTTAGATTCCATCCATTTTATTAACAAATAAGCGAAGGTTGCGCAATACACAGGCTGAATGATGGAGGCACAGACAGAATGGACGCAAATACTGGTCAAACAGCTGTGCTTTGCGATAATTCTAGAAAATCAGCAAGAAATGACTACAGATAAGACAACACGAGGACTG
Organism: Schistocerca piceifrons; assembly: GCF_021461385.2. Classification (NCBI taxonomy): domain Eukaryota; kingdom Metazoa; phylum Arthropoda; class Insecta; order Orthoptera; family Acrididae; genus Schistocerca; species Schistocerca piceifrons. The sequence goes on from NC_060144.1 coordinate 141,145,088, forward strand.
GACGAATTGTGCATCAGCTCATATTAAATATCGTAGACTGATGCAAGATCAAGCATCCAGTGGCATGATATACGCCACATGGTCAAAGTATCCGGACACCTATTAGTGGACATTGGTATAGGGTACAGCTCATTCGTCTTCCTGGGCTGAAACCGGAGAAAGCGGAGTCGTTTGACGCTGCAGTCTGGAGCAATAGTCGACGTTCTACTCATCCCAAAGCTTCTTTATTTTGTTTGGGTCGGTACTGTGGACAGTCCACAAATCATTGGGTCATAGACGCCGCTTTATCATTATCACTGAAGTGTGTCTCTACTGTGCATAGTACACGTTAATGTAAAATATGATCATAAAATTCCATATTTACTGTTTTTCAAGCGCAATAAGGGAATCACACTCTAAGTACGAAAAATAGACCACATACCATAACCCCACCTTCTCTGTACTTCACTGATGGCAATGTACATGGTGTCAGGTAACGTTTTCCAGACATGTGCCAAATCCAAAACCTTCCTTTTGATTGACACAGGATACAGTGTGATTCATCGCCGGCCGCTGTGGTCGAGTCGCTGCTACGGTCGCACGTTCGAATCCTGCCTCGGGCATGGATGAGTGTGATGTCCTTAGGTTAGTTAGGTTTAAGTAGTTCTAAGTCTAGGGGACTGATTACAATAGATGTTACGTTTCATAGTACTTAGAGACATGTGAACCTTTTCTTTTGTTTTTTTGTGATTCATCGCTCCAAATCATGTGTTCCCACTCATCCACTGATCAGTGGCGACGCTCATCAATCAGTACAGGAATGCGTGACTCATCAGAAGCTTCTTCACCGTTGCACCCCAGATTTTTTAGCTCCCTGTGCACTTCCTCTGTGCTAGCTGGACTGATTGTGCCGCTTTCGAATTTGCGAATGGTTCCTTCCACTGATTTCGTGTAGATATGGTCTTAGTTCAGCGGTGGTTGTTCCTTTGCGTTTCCAATTCCATTTACATCGTAAGCTTTAGTAGTGTTAAAATGTCCGTGATGGATTTGTTGCTCAAGTAAAAATGGAGATGAGCGTGTGGCATCGTTGGCCGGGAGACCCCATCGGCCGCCAAGACCAAGTCTTATCTCAGTCGACGCCACATAGGGCGACTTGCGCGCCGATGATGAGGATGAAATGCTGAAGAAGTCAAAAGAGCACCCAGTCCACAAGCGGAGAAAATCTCCAACCTGGCCGGGAATTGAACCCGGGCCCGCTGCAAGGGAGGCAAGCATGTTACCACCTTTTTCTTTTTTTTACGCTGGCCACTTTTTACCAGCTTTTTTATTGATTCATTTAACTTTTGTTTTAATTTAAAGCCCATCCCTGTATCACTCCCTCAAAGTTTCTTTTCGATTTATTAATATTTTTTTTTTTAGCAGGAACAGGGTAAATGAACAAAATATCTTTATTGGTACAAGCTTAAATACAACAGAAATGCCATCCTTCCGGCGGAAATAACACGAGACATTACAATTGTACAAGGCGAGCAATTTTTTTTTATTAACTAGGTCTAGGAAAGCTAAAAGGAGTGAAGCAGTAGACAGTAAAGTGGGAGAAAAATAAGCGTTTTCTGGTATAGTGCATAAAAGAAAGGAGGCGCTAGTCCATGCGCCTACTCCACTGTGGATTACCATATAGAGAGTAGCGCGGAGAGTCGCAGATGTCAGCGGGGCAAGGGGGGGGGGGGGGCGGAGGGGAGGGCGCTGTCGACGTGTGGCACCATCCAACTGAGTGGGAATGACGTAAAGATCGCGCGTAGGTAATTGGCGAAGAAGGGGCGGTAGGGCGACGATGAATCAGAAATGTGCGTCAGATGGTGCTTGATGTGTCCGAATGGTACTGGTGGCGTTATGGTCGCGGACACAAGAATTTCCAGCAAGTTGCGCGTAAGGAAGGTGCCCCCGTGCCACTGCTTGTGCATGGTGGACATGTACAAGGACGCCGCTCGGAGTCGCACATTGACAAGGCCGACTCCTCCCGCTCGCGGGGGAAAGGTGAGCGTGTCGTAGCGGACCTTAAAGAGCGTACTGGCTGTAAGAAAGTATCCGAAGGCAGCCTGGACGCGGCGTCCATTTTTTGATGGCAGCGGGAGGACCTGTGAGATGTGGACCATTCTGGACGCCACATGTTGATTGAGGTACTGGACACGTTGTAAAGAATCGAGTCGGCCGAGAAGACTTTGTCGCACCGTCGTGCGGATAGCTTCGAGTGCACGCTGAAAAGTGATGGCAGCGGAGCGTCGCACGGTGGAGGTGAAAATGATACCAAGGTATCGTTGTTGTTGTACACACGGGAAAGATGCTAAGTCGTCGTGTGAGAGGCCGCGTCCAATGTACATCGCCACGGATTTAGCCACATTCAAGTTATTGCCCGCTGCAGTTCCGTACGTTGATATCAAATCAAGCACCGTTTGTGTTTCACTCCATAAGCGGACCATGAGGAGGAGGTCGTCCGCATACGCACGACATCGAAAACTGTGCTGTCGCGAAGTGAGACCAGAAAGGTGGCTCGTCCGACTCCCGATGAGTCGCTCCAGGCTTATGGCATGGAGTAGGGTCGAAAGTGGGCAACCTTGTCTTACAGAACGCCGGATCGCCACTGGTCCCGCCACACGGCCATTAACTTGAATCAGCGATTCGGCGGTACCGTACAGGCGCTGGATGATATCGATAAAGCCTGTGGTAAACCCAGGCGGTTCATCACTGAGAACAGAAAACGATGCGCTGTCAAAATCAATGGTAACCAACGCGGCGCGGAGTCTGCACGCCGCTGCCAGTACAATTAAATCGCGACATTCTCCTGTGGCCGTTTGTATATTAACTGAACCACCCGGAGTTGTCTGTTCCGGAGATAGAATGCTAGGCAGGACCTTGCGGCATCGCGTCGCCAGTAAGCGTGTAAAAATTTTATAGTCTGCGTTAAGAAGAGTCAGGGGACGGTAATGTGCTGTCGTCACACCTGGTGTCGGTTTGTGGATGGGTATAATAATTCCCGTGACAAAGGACGGCGGTACGGCGTTCCCCATCGTCCTCAGTTCCACCGTGACGCCATTAGTGTGAGGAAAGCGCGATAAAATTCTATCGGCAATTCGTCGACTCCAGGTGCCTTATTCAGAGTACGTTTGTTGATTGCATCGTGGACTTTGTCACGCGTAATTGGCTCCATCAACTCGTCCGCTTAGTCGCTGGCGAGGGTGCGAGTTACTTGTGGTAACACAGACTCCTTAGCATGGTTGTCGGTAGTCTCCTCCTGGTACATTGTGCGGTAGTGATCCACAAAGGCACTGACGATTTCGGTCTGGCAAGTGACGTGCTGGACGCGACAGGTGGTGATCTCGGGGATGAGTCGTTGTCGTCGATGTTCCCTATCAGAGGCGATATGATGCATGGTGGGATGTTCTTGTTCCCCCGGATCTTGACGTCGGATTCACACCATAGCCCCCTGCAGTCAATGGCATGTCAACGTTACATTTTGCGCCTTAATCCTGCTGCGTTCCTTCTGGGTGTCGGAGTGGGCGGCTGGGCGTCCAGGTCGCCGAGAACGGAATAGAAATAGTCGGTAGTGTGCCGGCGCCACGTAGCAACTTCCTTGCCATACTGAATCAAAGTACGTCGAATGGCAGGTTTGGCACACCCAGCTAAGCAGGAGGACTGTTGATCATGTGAAATGCAGTGATAATCCTCTATGTAATCAATAAGCACTCCGGAGCTACCCATTATGTTGTTACTACTTCCGTACTGACACCAGAATTCTCCTTGCCGCCTTTTATGCTGGCGGGTACGTCACCAGTGACATCTAGTTGCCAATTCCGCATAACGTAGTGGTGTTGGGATAGTGTTTATTCGATAGTTAACATCATCACTGCCCGTCCTCTATAGACAGTATACTTGCACGTAATAAACATATTTTATTTCGCAAGTGGGCAACCAGAGAACTTGTTGCTTCAGTGCATCGGACTTGGTGTAAGTGGGGAGAGGAGAAACGTCCACACAAGTGGTAAAATAAAGGCTTTACAACGCTCTAAGTTGTTGTTACGTGCTGAGTCTTCCATCACATAGGAACTGAAATCAAGATTTGGCTACTTCTGCGTTAAAGTCATAGTGGCGAAGCTAAGACCGGATGCTGCAGACATTTTGCTTTCGATGAAAGCTGCATTCTAAAAATGTTGGTGAAGCTCGAGTTGTGGCTACCCACAGATTTGAAACTGTTCTTATGAAAATGTGAGCCTTCTTCCCTTGGTGATATAGAGACCTACTACTAATACATAATGCCATTTTTCCAGCGTTTCTTGAATGTTCAGGTGACTCTTTCAGGCTGATTAAACAAGCCCACAATCATATTCTTACTCTGAAAATTCATTCTCTCTTGACTTACAGCAAGGTCTTCAGAATGTTAATGCACGAAAATTAAAGTTATTCAGACTATCGTTGTTCAAGCGTCCTCATATGTTGATGAAGTATATCTCCATTTCATCTCGGTTTCTACCCTACCATTCTCACATCTTTGTCTACGTGGTCTTCAAAATTTTGGAAGGCTTCGAGTGACTTCTTCACATATATGATAGTAAAGTCTAAATACAGTGAGAGGGCGGCTATGGTAAAGTGAAATACTACGATTGTGCTCCCTTATATTACGTCTGCTTATGCCACTTAGCAAGAAGCGTTGACAATCATTTTGTTTCGAGTTATAATGTGACTGTTTCCTCTGTTTGGAGCTATAAGAGTGTCTTATGGATTAGGTATTAACTGTATTTGAATTTAAAGAGCTAATAAATAGTGGAAATAACTATTTTGACCTCATTTGTCTTCCTCGGTCCTCTACCTTCGGGAAGCACAACGTACCACGTCCCTTACATTGCGGAAGGATACTTCGCATTGTGAGGAACTGTGCAAAGCAATATCTTGAAACTGAGGAGATTTAGTTTTCTCTCAACTTACAGCACATGGTACTGAAACACTGATACTGTTTATTACAAAGAATGGCAAAATCCGAAATTTTCTTCTGAATTTGGAGTACCTTTCAAAAAACGTTTGTTATTTCCTCAGATAATAATATACTATGCCAGCCAAGAGGTTCTTTTGAAGAACATACACAGTTCGTCGAGTATATGATTTTGTGGAAAGATTTTCCATCCAGCTTTTTATGCTTCCCTGCTTCCACGAAGCACTAGTGGTGGTCTCCGTTGAACATTGGGGTTAAACGTTGCTAGTAGTGAATAAAATGTATTCGTTTCAATGCGCAGTAAGCGTTCCTTCTTATGGCACTGACGTCGGAGTTTCGCTTCACAGCCCATTTAGCCGCTCCCAGATCTTGTGTTTGAGCTGGAATTCAATCCGAGCCACATCTGCCTTTACCTTTTGTAGGCTTGACTTGAGCAGCACCGTAATAATACTTCCTGTCAACAACAGTAAATGTATGATGATTTAAGAGAGATGGAGAAAATTAAAATTTAAATACAAGAAAATACTTGGTAAATCATCAAACACTTCCCTTCTTTCCTGAATCACAGCATTAATATCTGACATTTAGCAACATTCCTGTGAAGTTTAAAATTAGTATGAATTAAAGGCAATTAAAATGTAATGATTGTGGTATGAATTTTCATCAAAAGATACCATCCACAGACAACATTTTACATCTCTGACTGAAATACGGTTAGATGTGAAAAGTTACATACACCGAAAATATAATTTAAGACATTCGGTACAAACAATAATTTTGCACAACCAACTAATTTCCATTTTCTAATCGGTCAGAATTCTGAACAAGACAGAGTAAGTTGTGAAACAGTCAATGATAGTTAAAACGCTCTAATATTTTAAAACCAATTAACCATAATGTAAACCAGTTTGGAACAAGGGCATCAAAGGAAGGATCAGTCTAGCACAGAGCCGTTTTATTGTTTTTAATCTGTTGCCAAGGGAAATTTTAAGGTAATCTGGAGATACCCCACGAGGGGTAGCTAATAAAAGAACAAGCTTCAGACAAGACGTTTTTTATTGAGTTATTCTACATACAGTTGCTGTAGCGGAGTGGAAGAAATTTTCTAGAAATTAAATGCACCTATACAGATGCCAAGCGTACCTGATATCAAGAATCGGTTGCTACAGTCCTGGAAAAGGAAAAAAGAACACATTGACCCGGTGTATCAGACCCACCATACTTGCTCCGGACACTGCGAGAGGGCTGTACAAGCAATGATCACACGCACGGCACAGCGGACACACCAGGAACCGCGGTGTTGGCCGTCGAATGGCGCTAGCTGCGCAGCATTTGTGCACCGCCGCCGTCAGTGTCAGCCAGTTTGCCGTGGCATACGGAGCTCCATCGCAGTCTTTAACACTGGTAGCATGCCGCGACAGCGTGGACGTGAACCGTATGTGCAGTTGACGGACTTTGAGCGAGGGCGTATAGTGGGCATGCGGGAGGCCGGGTGGACGTACCGCCGAATTGCTCAACACGTGGGGCGTGAGGTCTCCACAGTACATCGATGTTGTCGCCAGTGGTCGGCGGAAGGTGCACGTGCCCGTCGACCTGGGACCGGACCGCAGCGACGCACGGATGCACGCCAAGACCGTAGGATCCTACGCAGTGCCGTAGGGGACCGCACCGCCACTTCCCAGCAAATTAGGGACACTGTTGCTCCTGGGGTATCGGCGAGGACCATTCGCAACCGTCTCCATGAAGCTGGGCTACGGTCCCGCACACCGTTAGGCCGTCTTCCACTCACGCCCCAACATCGTGCAGCCCGCCTCCAGTGGCGTCGCGACAGGCGTGAATGGAGGGACGAATGGAGACGTGTCGTCTTCAGCGATGAGAGTCGCTTCTGCCTTGGTGCCAATGATGGTCGTATGCGTGTTTGCCGCCGTGCAGGTGAGCGCCACAATCAGGACTGCATACGGCCGAGGCACACAGGGCCAACACCCGGCATCATGGTGTGGGGAGCGATCTCCTACACTGGCCGTACACCACTGGTGATCGTCGAGGGGACACTGAATAGTGCACGGTACATCCAAACCGTCATCGAACCCATCGTTCTACCATTCCTAGACCGGCAAGGGAACTTGCTGTTCCAACAGGACAATGCACGTCCGCATGTATCCCGTGCCACCCGACGTGCTCTAGAAGGTGTAAGTCAACTACCCTGGCCAGCAAGATCTCCGGATCTGTCCCCCATTGAGCATGTTTGGGACTGGATGAAGCGTCGTCTCACGCGGTCTGCACGTCTAGCACGAACGCTGGTCCAACTGAGGCGCCAGGTGGAAATGGCATGGCAAGCCGTTCCACAGGACTACATCCAGCATCTCTACGATCGTCTCCATGGGAGAATAGCAGCCTGCATTGCTGCGAAAGGTGGATATACACTGTACTAGTGCCGACATTGTGCATGCTCTGTTGCCTGTGTCTACGTGCCTGTGGTTCTGTCAGTGTGATCATGTGATGTATCTGACCCCAGGAATGTGTCAATAAAGTTTCCCCTTCCTGGGACAATGAATTCACGGTGTTCTTATTTCAATTTCCAGGAGTGTATATGAGTGCCATAGTTTTAATTATCACTTGTTAGTTGTCATATTTTACGATCATCGCAGCATGGATGAAGCAATTTTAACCTTAAACATCAGCCTCATTGCTGTCAGTGCTGAACTTCTTCAGATCTTACAGTACTGTCAGCTCCAGCTAATTGGTCACGAGTTAGATGGAACTATGTGAAACCAATTTGCAATTCGAAACCGCAAGAGCAAATACAAAGTACCTCACCAATAAGCCTATTTCATTTTAGCACCCCGGCTGTGAAACTTCCGTTCTCTCCTTGTCCGACGCGTCGTATTTCCGTATTTATACTGGGTGCTCAGAAACAGTTGGAAAGCTTGTAAGAATGCTGGGGTGTGATGGTTGCCTGGGGAGAGATCAGGACTATAGGGAAAGCGATCGAGTGTCTCCCCCTTGAGTTTGAAACGGTACAGTAGTTTCCGCTTTATAAGCAGCAAGTATCGCTGCTCGCTCGCACCGGGAAATAGAAACAGAGGCAGGTCCGCAAACAATTTTATTACACGACGCGGCCGGCAGCGGGTGCAACAGAACCCATGTGGACGGGTGTCAGGCTTCATAATACGTATTTATATGTGCCGTGTATTATGCATCTCAAAAAAATGGTTCAAATGGCTCTGAGCACTATGGGACTAAACATCTGTGGTCATCAGTTCCCTAGAACTTAGAACTAACCTAAAGACATCACACATATCCACGTCCGAGGCAGGATTCGAACCTGCGACCGCAGCGGTCACGCGGTTCCAGACTGAAACGCCTAGAACCGCACGGCCACACCGTCCGGCATTATGCATTTCTTGTACGTGAATGTGAATCTGCACATGAACTTTCCTAATCCGCCTCACACCTTTGCGTAAAGCGTGGCCAAATCATTGTTGGGAAGTAGTTCTGTAGTATAGTAGTGCCAACCCTACTCCTAGGTAGGGGATCAGAGAGACAGCACAGGCAGGTAAAAGTCAAAGACTTTCCAGTGTCACATGATTTTGGGTGGAGAGGTTGGTCACGGCCAAGTGGTTCGACCACCCCCTCCACCGGGGCCCAGGAAGATCTCCAGGTGCTCGCCATATTCTAGGAAGGTTACAGAAGACGGGTAAGTGAGCAGAGGTGCCCTCAGTGCGTCTGTCTCGGTGTTCACAAGAAGGAAGGTATTTGAATATTTGTACTAATTCTTTTATTTCCAGCTTCGGATTGTGTAAGGAAATGAATGTTCTCGTTTAATTTCGGAAATTTGACCCCCTGTGTTAATGTATCTGGTCCCCAGTTTGCCCGTTATCCTCCTCACATAGTGAATGTCCTATGTAAAATATTGGGAGGCTTTGGTGGTACACATTTGGCCAACGCAATTCCATCTTGCCCGTAGAAAAGTGCGTGCAGATTGGTATATAATATACGCGAGCTATAAGTTATAAAATTGTAATATCTGTTAACTGGAACAATTGCTGCAATCGCTGTAAAATCGAGTGATAATATTTAAAATAAATACGTAATCAATTGTCATCAATCTTAAACATACCTTAAAAATCACAAAGAAGTCAAGTTAAAGGAATTCATTTTAAATAAAAGGTATAGAATGCAGGGACCCACACATCAGCGTGTGAGCCCTCCAGCCCCTTGCCTAATATCGTACAGAAAGGGCACACTCTCTAGGTAGCGCTCTCAAGCTCCCCTCCCCAGTTATTCGTTGCGCAATTTTGATTCTGCGCTTGACGACATCAACTTTCATCTGACGTCCCTAGTCAAGTAGGTTATACGGTAAACTTTCACTTTTACAGCGATTGCAGCAATTGTTCCAGTTTACAGATATTACAATTTTACAACCTATAGCTCGGGTATATTATGTACCAATCTGCACGCACTTTTGTACTGGCAAGACAGAATTGCGTTGGCCAAATGTATACCACCAAAGCCTCCCAATATTTTACATAGGACATCCACTACGTGAGGAGGATAACAGGCCAACTGGGGACCAGATACATTAACACAGGGGGTCCAATTTCCGCAATTAAACGACAACATTCATTTCCTAACTCAGTCCGAAGGTGGAAATAGAAGAATTAGTACAAATATTCAAATACCTCTCTTCCATGCGTGAACATTGAGACAGACGCACTGAGGGCACGTCTGCTCACTTACCCGTCTTCTGTAGCCTTCCTAGAATGTGGCGGGCACCCGGAGGTCTTCCTGGGCCCCGGTGGAGGGGGTGGTCGAACCACTTGGCCGTGACCAACTTCTCCACCCCAAATCTTGTGACACTGGAAAGTCTTTGACTTTTACCTGCCTGTGCTGTCTCTCTGATCCCCTACCTAGGAGTAGCGTTGGCACTACTACACTACAGAACTACTTCCCAACAAAGATTTGGCCATGCTTTACGGAAAGGTGTGAGGAGGATTAGGAAACTTCATGCGCAGATTCATATTCACGTACAAGAAATGCATAACACACGACACATATAAATACGTATTATGAAGCCTGACACATTTCTTTCCACCCGTCCACATGGGTTCTGTTACACCCGCGGCCGGCCGCGTCGTGTAATAAAATAGGCTGCGGAGCCGCGTCTGTTTCTATTTCCCGGTGCGAGCGAGCAGCGAAACCTGCTGCTTATAGAGCGGAAACTACTGTACCGTTTCAAGTTGGCATACCTTCTGTGTCGCAACACTTGCGATGCAGGGTCATGCGTTATCAGGACGCAGGAGTGTTGCGTGCCAAACGTGAATGTTGCTTGGAATTGGACAACAAATTTCGGGAAGAAGAGAATTAGTCGGTTGATGTAAGTGAGAGGAACTCTTTCTCTGACTACGTTTTTAAAGTCCCTTATTACAAATGGAAATGGTAAGGCTAGGAATAAGTAGTGAAATGACAAAAACTATGAGTGTTTAACAGCTTCTGACTTTATTCAGAAAACTGTATCAGCCTTTCATACACGTGCTGTTAGCGGACTGTACCTGTGGAAAGACCAAGTCTTTATGCACAGGTGGTAACTAATTAGCACTACTCCGTCTACCTAAAATGAAACTGTCAGCATTTACTGAGCTCGGACCCACGACACGTCATGCAGGAGACCCTAGCTAAACAATTGGGATTCCATCAGCTGCGCTGCAGCTACTCCAGATTACTCTGTTTAGCCCTGCCTCGCTACTTTCATGGACCGTTCCTGCTGATATTGCTATTAACTTCCTATCCAGACTGCAACAGACTTTCCTAGTTTCATTCAGTTCCCCATCCGACTACGCCAGTCCTTGACATGGGTTATTGTTAAAGTTTCTTTACCATCTCATTGTCTCTAATTGCGCACTATTCTTCGGAAGCTGAGTAACGTCTGTCCTCAAATCATGCCATAGGCCTTGTATTGGCTCTTCCCCATCCCAAGACTCTCTCGCTTTATCTCTCTCTTACCATAGCTCCTTGTTGGCAATTTGTTACTCTAGTTTATACGTCTTATAGTGTACTACACACGACCGTCGTTACCCTGGCGCCTCTAATGATAATTTTCACCGATGCGTTTAGAAGCCTCTTCACATTTTATGTAACTTCAGTGTAACATCAGTCTGATATTGTTACCGGCTGGATATACGTGGCAATACGTTTAGTTTTACTTTTTACTTGAGAATAACTCCCCCATATTCTTATTTATGGGTTTTAGCAATGTAATTTTGGGATTTAGCAACTGTTCATTCTGATGAAGACACGACTAGTATGTGTCTAAACCTAGCTCAATGTACCTAACGCTTATGTGCAATTGATTAGCTGTTTAATTTTCTATTGAAATTGGCGTTGGGTTTATTAAGTGAGGCTGCAGTATGCCCTTCTGTGCGTTAGCTATAGCATTTATCACTTGTTCACACTCTGATTCTATGTCTCCAAATACAGCTGCTTGTTCATACATGGTTACAAATGTTGAAACTCTTTTGAGTCCTTGTCTGACTTCTTAACATAAGAATTCAGAAACTTTGTAGTCATACTATCCCAAATTATACTCGTATTTTATCGCACTTAATATTCTATTTACACTTGGTATGTGGCTCTTACCACTGCCACTTGTTCCTCAGTTAACCACAAAAGAACTTTAGACACCTTCTCCACTTGACTTACGTGTTCAGTGTAAAACGCAGCGTCAGTTTTATTTAAAATACCAAATAGTATTTTACTCATCTCACCTACAAAATTAAACAGGCCTCTCTTCTTTCTTGCCTCATGCGTTCTCAAGTGATGTACAAATACCTGTGACTACTTAATATGTGAGTAAATTCCCAGATCGGCCATGTCTTACTGCTTCATCGTATAGCAACAATTCATCATCTACTTTGAATTCTTTTGAATTTTATCGATTATCGTATGATCCCTTGATAGCCTTTTTGTGTTGTACTATTGACTGTCTTGCTAGATGGTATGCTACTTGCATTCCGGGTTTCAATCTGTCCACATATGACTCATAGACTAAACTTACTTTTACAGATTCTCGTAGTAATGTTCCTGTGCTGTTTAACTTCCTGTCATACATCAATTCAACAGGCGTATACCTTGTATCATTGTGTGGCGTCCTGTTGAATGTACAAACAGCATATTATACCCATTTGTCCCATGCACTTTGATCTCCTGTCGCAAAGCGTCTCAAATATTCTATCAGCATATAGTGACTTCCTCAAAGTGTATAATTTGATTCTGTATGGTATGCCATTGTGTGTATCTTGCTAATACACAGCAGTTTACAAACTCTCTTAAAAAATCACTAAAAAATTTGACCTTTGATCAGTAAGAAGCACTGACAGAATTCCGCATCTTAAAACTATGTACTGTACTAATATTTCTACTACTGCATCGGCGTCTTGTCATTCTAGTGGCACAGCTGACGTTAATTTACTTAAATTGTCTGGAATCTCAGCATGTATAATTTCACCTGTGCCTGATAAATTTACGGGACTTACAGCGTCCTTTGAACACTTTTCGAATGTACTTCCAGCCATGTTTGTTATTTCCAACGGCGTTTTTGTCCTTAACAGTGAAAACTTATTCTTTTGGCATGGCGGACACTCACGCAGTGTTCTTCTACATTACGTTTCATTCCTTTTCATTGCTATGACTGTTTTACTCTTTCGGATGTTTTATGCCTGTCCTAATACCCTCCAAATGGATTATGGAGTATTTTTTTTAGTATTCGTTGCCTTTCCTCAGGCCTAATCTCACTTCCTCTGACATCTGCCTTTAGGTCTACAGATGCCTTCACATCAATTTCAGTGCTCGCTTGGATCAGTCGCACATTCACCTGTTTACCCTTTTCGATTCCTTCCGCCTGATGCCTGTCAATATCCATACGCTCACGTAGCCGCATCCTACTACGAGTATCTTCATCACTACTCAGCCCACTTGGCTTGTAAATTACTTTATAGTAACATTCTTCGAGTTTAAATTTCAACTTCAGGTGTCTCTAACTAGGGTCCTTTGCACTGAACAACCGTATTAATTTCTTATAATCTGTTACCACTATAAACGGCCCTCCATATATGTACGCTCGGTATTGCTGTACTGCAAATGATATAGCCCACAATTATTTCTCTCTGGTACAACATTATAATTTCGTCTAGTTTAATGACTCGGAGCCTCACGCAAGTCTTCGCCATCTTTCTTGCCTTATGACAGGACTGCACCTAAGACTGCATTGCTCGCGTCTATCAACACCATAAATAACTTTGTAACATCCGGATACTGGAGTACTGGTGGATTAACCAATTTATCCTTTAATTTCTCTAAAGCACTGTTTTGGCCTCACCCTATTCATATTTTATACCTTTCGTTAACAGTTCAAGGAGCGTCTTCGTACCTCATACGTGACACCAAATCGACAACTATATATCTTCCCTTTAGCCTTAGAACTTAAAACCAATTACGCTTTTTGTGTACGAGTGAATTCCGGTTTTGTAACAAAGTTGTGTTGCCTAGGAAAAATATTTGCGTCCCCAGAACCCCACAGCTCTCTACTGATGCGAACGTACCTTAACACATTATTTTACATATAATGAAATACCCAATTATAGAACCAGAGAGGGAAAAGATATCAAAATTCTATTTGAATTAAAGGCAGGGAAGTGATTTTTAAGAAATTTAATATTCATACGATTCTGATACCCACAAATCGTTTCAAGTAAGAATCAACAAACGAATTATAACACAGACCTATGCAAATGTGGAAATTTCACAATAAAGCTTCACCGTTAAATCAAGATTGCAGCGGCAAAACTAAGCTTCCCACACACCGACAACTCAAGTCGCCATTTTAGAGGCATTGTTGAAACTATTGTATGTCCTCATTTGAACAATCTGCACGTTTACACCGTATCAGATTTCAAAGCTAGAAACTGCACGTCCTCATCTGAGGACGCTGTGCAGGAGGCGTTTAAACTAAATGCTAAATAGTCGCAAGTCATTTTAGTAAGCTACGATAAATTAATTACTCCTGAATTCGGTGAACAACTGCCAGCTGTTCGTCTCTGTCGGAAAACAATGAAGAAAGTGACGATAATTGTCTGTGCATGTAGGAAGAAATTCGTTTGCCTCTATACCGTACAGAATTTTCCGAACCTCTTTTCACAGGACGTAAAACATAAATTTGCCAATTAACTCGTCTCAGAACCTCCATTATTACGATGTAATACAACACCAAACCTGGTGTTAAAATGTCTGGAGTGTAAACTGTTGGACCCAGCCTTGTAAGCATGTGTGCGTAACATTTGTAACGTTCATCCGTTTTCCCACGCCAGTGATTCATATGTCCTGAGAAGAAGGTAGCAACCAGACATTTCTAGTGACTACCGTACGCCGTTTCTGTTTCTTCAACTCTCAGCACCTCGCATCAGATAACAAATAGGATAAAGTTGGAGAGAGTGGACGTTCTAAGGAGAACCTTGTTTTTCTTTGACATCATGTCACAGATATGCATATGAGAGATATATGTATCAACTGCACACATTTTCTAACTATAAAACAATTGCATTATTATTAATCTCCTTTTCTACTAGAATAGTGAGCTTACGTGAATGACTGTAAAATGGCCACTTAGCATGGTGGGTAGGGAAAAGTAGCCAGAGAAAGAGAATAAGAAACATAAGAGTCAGATGATGTTTAATTTGGTTTTCTAAGTCTTGTATTTGGATGTCTCTTCCTGAACTGTGTCACCCAATCCCCACCCGCAATTTTGTTTTTCTTTTTGGAGAAACTGATAAGGTAGATTATTCCGCGTAGTAAACTGAAATTCCGAGTGTTGTAAATCAGTTACTGATGTGTTATAAAATCTTCGTTCCATGTCCAAAATATAGTTAAGGAGTTCTTCCCCTTGATCTTGATTCAATGTAGATTTGAGGTTCCCAAGAATTTCCCTATCTACAGTAGCGCCACTGTATTTTTAAGGACTCTTCTTTTAATTGCGTTTCTTGAGGCATTGAATGGTTTGGCAGCTGCAGCAAACGGCATTTTGTTTTTCTTACAGTATCCAATGCCACTTGCATAACTTGGGAATCATATGATTGTTGTAGTGATTATCTTAAATAACTTGACGACATCTTAACACAAAACTCATACAACACAATATAGCTTTTCACAAAGTTGATAATACACTGATGCCTTTGTAAACTTATTTTACGAAATAGTCTTCTCCTATTACCGGAGCCCCATTGTACTGAAACAGGGTAAGTACATTTCCAAATATTTGTTTGCCTCTTGGCCTATCAGGCGACTGGCCACTATAACCGACGAGAAGCCACTACGCTAATTGTTGTATGAACGAGAAATTACGCAGCCCAGGCAATTCATAAAAACTTGGTTACGAAGAGTAAAATAAAACGATTTACCAGCATTTTAGCAATTAACTGTCACAACACATATTTTACTTTCCACTAAATAAATTTGTTACCTGCTTTGCATTAGACATAGAGACAACACAAAATATTCCATCGTGGAAGAGTGTTACTGTCACTACAAACCCTCTGACAAAACCAGAGGAGTCTCTTGGAATAGTTTTAAGAGTTCTCCACTCTAAGAGAAAAGTACGAGGTTGCCACGCTATCCTCCCTGGCTATTACAGACGTCCTTTCACCAGCTGCCGTCTCATTATAATCGCAAATTATGGTCTCACTTAACAAGTACGCTAGCTGCACCCGTTAATAAAACAAAAACATTCGCTAACTCCTTCTCTGTCGCTGTTGTCCGCCTCTGGAACAAGTTACTCGACGCACAACTCATCAAAGCCTTGCATTTAACGAACAGCTGAAGCACTTCATTTTGACCTCAGAACTTCTCACTATAAAATTAACATTTACAGCCTGTTGCCCCCTCTCAAGCAGTAGAGCAAGTGACTCCATCTTTTTCCTCCTCTACTTCTTTCTCTTTCCGCTTCTCAGTGAAATATGTCGTTTTCATCGATGTACTTTCGTTACTTGCATTGAGTCGCGTTGCTTTTTCAGTAATTTTTTATAAAGTAAGGCAGAGTGTGTTTCCTTGCACTGCAAGAATTATTATTTCCACTAATTATTTTTTGATACGTCTCCCACATTAGACATAACCATTTGTATAAGATGTGTGTCGCAATGAACATGATTTAAATCATTTTGTGTCCCTGATTACATTTAAGAGACGGCTTGATTATTTTTATATTGTCAGGATAAATAAAACAACAGTTAATAGATGATAAATAAGTAAAGAAGAAAATCTATGAATGGCAAAAGTAACTGGACATGAGAAGAATGTAATAGCCGACCGCGACAGATGCAGCAACAGACAAGTAAACCACTTTTGTGACATTTACGTGTTCCTAACCAGGAGCGAATTTTGTTATATCATCTGTGTGCTATAACAGTTTAGTTTCTTGAGTTTCTGCCTGAAAATTTAAAATCTAATAGCCACGGTTCCCGCGTTTTATTTTGCGTCAGGAAGTAAATCGATTTTGTGATATGTTACAAGTTCCTTATCAGGGGCAAATTATTTAGTTTCACCTGAGTGCTTCGGTAGTTAGGTTCTTGAATACCTGCGTATTACTAGACACAGTTCGTGCGTTTTCGTCAAGCTCTACATTAGAGTTGCCCAGCACGTGCCGATAGTCCGTTTATCTGCGCAGTTTAGTTTTCCACGGTCTTTGGTATGGACAGGGACTGCGATTGTTGTGTGCGAATGGGAGCCGAGTTGGTGACACTTCGCTCTCAGCTTCAGGCTGTGATGGCTTCGGTTACACAGCTTGAGGCTGCAGTGGATGGGCACCACTGTTGTGGGCCGGCCCTGGGGATCCAACGGACGTCCAGCACGTCAGAGTCTTCCGATCGGTTCTCACCGGTGGACAACCCAGTTACTGCTCGCACTGAGGCTGACCCCTCACATATGGTCGAGTGGGAGGTCGCCCAAGGGTGAAGCAGGCGGCGAAAGACATCCCAAGCGGCCGCACGTAAGGCCTCCCCGGTTTGTCTGACAAACAGGTTCCAGGTTCTCTCTGTGGCTGACACTGTCGCTGAGCCAAATGCTGTCGCCCGTCCTGTTTCAGAGGAAACCACTCAGCCTGCAAGATCCGGGCAATTGCAGAGGGTGGGATTATTGGTAGTTGGGAGCTCCAACGTTAGTCGCGCTATGGGGCCCCTTAGGGACAAGGAGGATAAGAAAACCAATGTGCACTCCGTGTGCATACAGGGTGGAGTCATTCCAGATTTGGAAAGGTTCTCCCGGATGCCATGAAGAGCACAGGGTGCAGCCAACTGCAGGTGGTTCCACACGTCGGTACCAATGATGTGAGGATCAGAAGAGATTCTCTCTGGTTTCGAGCGGCTAACAGAAGTGGTAAAGGCTGCCAGTCTTGCTTGCAAGATGAAAGCAGAGCTGACCATTTGCAGCATAATCGACAGGACCGATTGCGGACCTCTGGTACAGAGCCGAGTGGAGGGTCTGAATCAGAGGCTCTGACGATTCTGCCACCGTGTAGGCGGCAGATTCCTCGACTTGCGCCAAAGGGTGGTTGGGTTTCGGGTTCCGCTGAATAGGTCAGGTCTCCACTATACGCACAACGTGGTTACATGGGTAGCAGGGGCTGTGTGGCGTGGACTGGGTGGTATATTAGGTTAGAGGGTCTCGGGAAAACACAAATTGTGCTTCAGTCACTATGGGTGCAGGCTGAACACAGGATGAACATAGATACAGGAACCATTGGTATAACAGCTGTAAATTGTCGTAGCAGTGTTGGGAAAGTAGCAGAGCTCCAAGCGCTAATAGAAAGCACCGATGCCCAAATCCTTATAGGTACTGCAAGCTGCACAAAGCCGGATATAAGCCCAGCCAAAATATTTGCGAAGAACCTAAGGTGTTTCGAAAAGACAGGCTAAACACGGTTGGCGGTGGCGTTTTTGTTGCTGTCAGAAGTAGTTGTCGCGAAATTGTAGTAGATACTTCCTGTGTGTTAGTATTGGCACAGGTCATTGTTGGGAACCGGAATAAAATAATAATTGGATTCTTTTATCGACCTCCCAGTTCAGATTATACAGTTGTTGAAAGGTTCAAAGCAAATTGATACACAGAGGAAAAGAGAAAAATACTTTAGACTGCAAAGGAGACTCCGAGTGCCATATGTCATCTATCTTGGTTTTCAGTGGCCATTATAAAAAAAAAAGATATTTTTGCGAGGAACTACAGAACATGGAAATGTAGGTAGAGAAGAAAAACGAAGACTGCTATTAATGCTGGTTATTGTTCGTGGTAACAACTTCTGGCAGCTGTGACACAGGCGCTGCTGTGCTTTCGGTTGCCAGAATGGTAGGTATCAAGGCTTCAGTGCCGCCGCCTGGTACGCTCAGTCACGGTTCCATAATGCAAGGGGTACCCTGCGCGCCTGAGCGACGGGCCATCAGCTGCCACACGACCGACCGTCACTCCAACGTGGTGACGTCACGTGACAGCGATGCAGCGGCGCTCATCGATGATTCAGGGTGGCAGTAATGTACCACAGGCGCGTCTTGCTAGCCGGCGACGCGACGCCTCGCGTCTGCTCAATTGTTCACGACGGCTGAGCGCTGTAGAAGCCTCCACACCAGCTGTAACCAAAACGAGAATTGTAACCAAAAGAAGAAACGATTAGTCGCATATAAAAGTCATAATTGAAGTATTTGTTTGGCACTTAAGCCCCGAACGTAAATAAATATAGCGCAATAAGCATAAGTATCCAAAGAATTAGTCTATCGTTTGATTACAATATTGAGGAAATGTAGCAGTTCCGTAAGGAGGTTACTCACAAAACATTTATTCAAGAAATTCCTCAGCATTTTTGTCAGTCTGTGACAATTATCTGATTGGATTAATACTCGAGACAGAAAACAACGAAGAGAGCAATTCGAAACAATGTGGAAATAGCAACGTTATGAGCCGCGGCAAAGTGGACAAATCTTTGAACCACAACAAGTACTGGCAGGGTGTGGTTGCACAGTGTCGATCGTTCATTGGCTGATATAGCAATTTGAGCCTGCCATTGAGAAAGATGATGAAGGCGAAATTCTAAGCCTTTAAGGACAGAGTTGGGGAAAGTAATCAAAACTGCTCGTCAGGTGCGGCCTGGAAATCAATGAGCGTCGGTGAGGAGCCAGTTGACAAACGTGGCTAGTGGAAGACTATAGTGGTAAAATAATATGTTTCTTTTATGTACCGTTCATTCGAATGCACGAGCATTTGCTGAGTCGTGTCTGCGTCAAGTAAAATCGGCCCCAGATTAGTATTACGCTCATCACTAGTGGAACATTACAATAATAAAAGTAATTCTTTATTTTTTGTCATTAATCTGAATTTCTATTAAATTATGGAACCGGCGTGATGTCACCTCATGCACATTTCAGTTCCTGAACTAAGAGACAATATTTTTGGCACCCAGCGCCCAGCTTGTGGCGTCGACATTTGTAAATCAGTCTCTGGAATTTCCAACATTGTAATTCAAATAATCTGTTCATGAATGTTATAAGGTCTACATTGGTTTTGAAAAGTCAATGTGAGGCCAGTATTAATAAAATTTATAACGTAGAAGGCAGTGTGTCCCTGTCAATAACAATAATTTCTAAAGAGAACATATCAGACTGTATCATTTCCGAAGAAATATTATGGTTTTCTCTACACCTACTTTAAAGACACGATAGATTGTCCCATCGGCTCTCAACATATTTAATAGTGAAAAATGAACGTCTTTTCCATGGTGAAATACCTATTTCGTTGATACACGAACCAGTCACATTAATGTGACCACAACTTCTATTCGCGGTCGACGTGCAGTAGCTACTCACAGAAATCAGGTGGCAGGACTAACAGTGGAGGGTATACCAGGTGTACCAGAGGGATGCGGAAAAAAGTACAGTCATTGTTGTAATGTGGAAACGGAGCAATTTATTTGACGTCCTAAAGGGCATAATCATTGGCATAATGGCCGAAGGTGAAAGAATCTTCTAAGCAGCGATGTTTGTAAACTGTTCCCGTGCCGCCGTGGTTGAATATACCTGCTTAGCAAAATGTCGCTATCGAAAACTGGCGCCGAAGAAACTGTGATGCACCACGGCCATAGATGACGGGGGTGAACGACGGCTGTGGAGATGTGTACGAGCCAATAGGGGTGCAGCTATTGAGCAACTCACTGCCCAGATGAATCAAGGGCTACCAACAGTGTCTCCTCAATGGCTGTTCAGCGATAGTTGCTGCGCATTGGCCTCTGCAGCACGCATCTGGTTCATACACCCAAGCAGACTGTTGTTCATCGGCTCTGCGACAGAAGACTGGAATTCATACGCCAGTACTGCAAATAGACTCCAGTGGGTGGTGACATGTGAGCTTCTACAGATGTGCTACGTTTCAGGCTCCATTGTACAAATGGTCGTTGCCGGCTGCGGCGTGAAATGCCTTAAAGCAAACGCCCTCCAACAATCTTTGGATGATTCCATGCTGCAGGAGAGAGCGTTGTGGTCTGAGGAATACAGTAACTGGGCGATCTCGTCACAAAGGTGAACAGAAATTTGCGTCTAGCCTTGGTGACAATCTCCATCTCTCGGTACAATGGCATCTACCAGGAGAACAATGCAACGTATAACAAAACTCACAGTGGACTTGTGACATTCGGAGTGCACCTCGATTAATTTACCGTGCTCCCCTATGCACTAAATTCCACAGATATCAACCCAATCGAGAATCTGTGGTAATACTTCGCTCTGGCTGTTCACGCAACGGAGACTCAACCGAGAAACATAGCGCAGCTGGCCAAGCCATTGGCGTCAGAACGGCTCCACATCCCTGTCGGTTCCACCCAGAACCTCACTGTCTCTCTTTCCGCAGCTTTCACAACAGTCCGCACTACTAAGGATGCTTATTCAGGCTTTGCCACCTGTTCACATTAATTTGACTGGACAGTGTACTTTGTGGTAGACTGAAACTTTCGGGCGAACTAGAACTCAAAACAGACTCTTGCAGTTCATTGATAGCTGCTTGGCTCAAGGCAGTGCAGCGTTTACTCCACCTCCTGGGAAATCGAGGCTACTATATTCTCTCTTCTAGGAACGTTTGCCTCATTTCATCCCGATGGTGTCGATGCATAATGTGTAACTTCGAGTAACGCATAACAAGTAGATGCTATGCCAAGTGGCAATGTGCTTTACAAAAAAAATGTTCAAATGGCTCTGAGCACTATGGGACTTAACTGCTGAGGTCATGAGTCCCCTAGAACTTAGAACTAGTTAAATCTAACTAACCTAAGGACATCACAAACATCCATGCCCGAGGCAGGATTCGAACCTGCGACCGTAGCGGTCTTGCGGTTCCAGACTGCAGCGCCTTTAACCGCACGGCCACTTCGGCCGGCTGTGCTTTACAGTTTAATTCAGTAAATACGATGCTCGTAACATTTTGACATTTTAAAATTAAGACAATATAATAGATAGTAGCAATAAAATCTGAAAAAATCCTGGATAATGTAACACGAATAACAAGATGTTCCAGCAGAGAACTCACAACTGGACAACTTATCATGCAGATAAAGCCCGGATGACCATACTCACTTGGTGTTAGGACAGGGAAAGAGCCCATTCTGGAAGAAATGACAAAAATATAGGCACTGCACTGCTGAACGCTGAACGAGCGGTACTATGTACAGAGAGTGAAATAAATGTTAACCCTCTAATACATGGTGTTGCAATCTGGCAACAAACCGTAAATTTACGCGTAACGTTAAGGAAACTACTCGTATATAACTGATGTTGCCGTCTGGCACCCACAGAGTCTGGCTGCGTCGAGATAGACTGTGTTTAGCTTCATTATGTTGTCAGTAATAATCTTTGTTGAAGATCGAGTGTACGTTAACAAGCGCGAGAGCAGCTGAAAGAGTGAATTATTTCTGTCACTATCCAGCTAGAATCTTTAGGTATGTAAAATGATGCTTAATAATAGCACTGATTATGTTCAGTGTCTCTGTAACTGAACGATTAATTGTCAATATTTACGGTTTCTTCTCGTATGTGAATCTAAAATATTTAATAAATCAAAATTAAAGCAGAATTTCTTTGTTTAACCTGGCACGTAGTATTTTGTGTGTCTAACCCTACCTCCGGGTAGTTTTTTACTGAAATTTGTTTCCTAAAAAGAAGTCATGCAACAGAAGGTTAAGTAGTCGTGAAATTTACCTCATGAGTGCAAGTACAAATTATTAGCATATCAGTGTAGCAACAAAACAGAACTCCAAGAAACATTATCTACATTCTGGAAGTAAGGGCAGGATACAACAGGTTTCTCGTTCAGAAATCGAATTTAAATGTTAGTAGTTACACAAAAGCACCCGATTCTTTAAAGAATCGACCTCTTAGGTGTAAAAGACCTTCAGTTGTATCAGTTCTTTACAAATAGATTAAATATTTGCCTTTAAGCACGTAAGCGAGAAAAGATTTAGAAAAGTTTTGCAAATATCCTTGACGTTTGATTGAAGTCACCAACTGGTCCAATTATGAAACACTGGATGAATGTAGTGTGGGTAATTGGTGCTCAATTTTAAGCAAAAGCTAGTTTTTACGCATCTCAATGTTTACAGCGTACTGTCTCCTCAAGTATTTACCGTAAAATAATTCTGCAGGTACGTATATACGTAGGTACTGTCTGCAATATATGTTGCGAGCGTAGTTAGTAGTGAAGAAGCAACAAGTTCGTATGTCATGCCTGATGGCGAAATGTAACTGCATGAGCAGCTAAAAGTGTAGTAAGCAATAAACTTTTTCCTTTCATTATATTTTGAGAGGAACCGGCGATGGAAAGTTTCATAGGGGTTGTAAATTGTATGAAAGTTTGTTGGAAGTCGTAAAGTGCTCTCACTCTCTAAGACTTGATGCATAAAATCCGTGCACCGGTACGTCATTAGTTACCTCGTCTCAAGATAAACAAACGGTTTCTAATTATAACAGGTGACTTAATGCTTTAAACTTTAAATATAAGGAGATTCCTGTCAATGAGTGGAATACGATAGAACTTTAAATTTTTAAATTCGGTCAATAATAACGCGAAATTCTGAAAATCAGAATATTTGTTGTTCCTGTAAATCGTCAACTAGGCAACATACAATTGGTATCATGCTCTACATTCTGGAATAGACGCTTAGCAATAAACAATCGAAGACAAAGAAAAGGACGCAACACGAAGGGATTATCCGTATGGGATGGAACGAATTCCATACTGTACATATACAGGTTGATAAATGATCACAGTTTCAAAAAAAACTATATGATTTCTTGAAGAGAAAGAACTTCAAAAACTGAGCAAGTCAATAAATTGTTGATTCTGGTTCTAATGCAAGCTGTTTTCGACTTGGCATTGACTGATAGAGTTGTATGGTGTTCTCCTGATGGAGGTACAGACTCATTTTGTCCAACTGGCGTCTTAGATCGTCAAAATGTGGTGCTGGTTCGGGGAGCCCTGCCCATAATACACTACTGGCCATTAAAATTGCTACACTACGAAGATGAGGTGCTACAGACGCGAAATTTAACCGACAGGAAGAAGATGCTGTGATATGCAAATGATTAGCTTTTCACAGCAGTCACACAAGGTTGGCGCCGGTGGCGACACCTACAACGTGGTGACATGAGGAAAGTTTCCAACCGATTTCTCATACACAAACAAGCAGTTGACCGGCGTTACCTGGTGAAACGTTGTTGTGATGCCTCGTGTTAGGAGGAGAAATGTGTACCATCACTTTTCCGACTTTGATAAAGGTCGGATTGTAGCCCATCGCTATTGCGGTTTATCGTATCGTGACATTGCTGCTCGCATTGGTCGACATCCAATGACTGTTAGCAGAATATGGAATCGGTGGGTTCAGGAGGGTAATACGGAACGCCGTGCTAGATCCCAATGGCCTCGTATCACTAGCAGTCGAAATGACAGGCATCTTATCCGCATGGCTGTAACGGATCGTGCAGCCACGTCTCGATCCCTGAGTGAACAGATGGGGACGTTTGCAAGACAACAACTATCTGCACGAACAGTTCGACGACGTTTGCAGCAGCATGGACTATCAGCTGGGAGACAATGGCTGCGGTTACCCTTGACGCTGCATCACACACAGGAGCGCCTGCGATGGTATACTCAACGACGAACCTTGGTGCACGAATGGCAAAACGTCATTTTTTCATATGAATCCAGGTTCTATTTGCAGCATCATGATGGTCGCATCCGGTGTTTGGTGACATCGCAGTGAACACGCAATGGAAGCGCGTATTTATCATCACCATACTGGCGTATGGTTCTTGTTCGCATTGACGGCACTTTGAACAGTGGACGTTACATTTTAGATGCGTTACGACCCGTCGCTCTACCCTTCATTCGATCCCTGCAAAACCCTACATTTCAGCAGGATAATGCACAACCGTATGCTGCAGGTCCCGTAGGGGCCTTTCTGGATACAGAAAATATTCGACTGCTGCCCTGGCCAGCACATTCTCCAGATCTCTCACCAATTTAAAACGTCTGGTCAATGGTGGCCTAGCAACTGGCTCGTCATAATACGCCAGTCACTACTCTTGATGAGCTGTGGTATAGTGTTGAAGCTGAATGGATAGCTGTACATGTACACGCCATCCAAGCTCTGTTTGACTCAAAGCCCAGGCGTATCAAGGTTGTTATTACGGCCATAGGTGGTTGTTCTGGGTACTGATTTCTCATAATCTATGCACCCAAATTGCGTGAAAATGTAATCACATGTCAGTTCTAGTCTAATATATATGTCCAATGAATACCCGTTTATCATCTGCATTTCTTTTTGGTGTAGCAATTTTAATGGGCAGCAGTGTACGTAAAACGTTATCAGTTGAGAAGGCATCCAACGACCTTGGTGGCCAACATATGGTTTGGCAAGCACGAAGACAAATAGTAGAAACTCGCTCGATATACTTGCAGAAATTATCTTGCTGAAATGTAAGCATAGGATGGCTTACCATAAAGGGCATTTGTGCTATAAGCGTGTCGTGGATAGCAACCGAAGGAATAAATTAAA
Source organism: Schistocerca piceifrons (assembly GCF_021461385.2). Lineage (NCBI taxonomy): Eukaryota > Metazoa > Arthropoda > Insecta > Orthoptera > Acrididae > Schistocerca > Schistocerca piceifrons. The sequence goes on from NC_060144.1 coordinate 141,170,173, forward strand.
TGGCACTCCTGGTAGTCAGATCGTATGGCGGGTGACAGTCACGTTGGTATTCTACCGCTGTCTGAGGGTACTCTGTTCAAGTCTTCGGCGCTGAATCTCATTGACTGGAGTAGACGTGTGTTCAGTGATGAGTCTAGTTTAGAATTTATCAATGATATGTCTGGAAACGCCCAAGACAGCAATCGGATACTATGCAGAATGTTGCCCGACATACCGTACCACAACCACGAGTGACGGTCTGGGGTGCCATTTCAACTTATAGTAAAATTCTTTTGGTTGTTATCTGTGGCTGGCGCCTGACAGTGTCTCATGTGTGTTACATTTTGTTCACATGAAAAGTGTTTTCCTGACAAGACATGAACGTCAATACACTATTGTGTTCCACAAACACTGTTATAAGAGTCTGGCCTTCTGAGACTGACAGTTACTCTACTGGAAGAACCCATTGTCTTAAGGGAAGACATCCAGCGTATAGGTACGACGTGTCGGCTGAGGTGCTTAGCATACCCCTAAGCTACTACATGTCCGGTCCCTGGTGACCTACAGGGAAGGGTTAGCCCAATTAAGATTGAAACTACGGGTACCAAGCTAAACATAGGTATATTAATGGAAGTCTTATATGCCTAGAAAAGAAACTAGCGATCAATTTAACAATGCGATCAATTACCATAAAGCATTGGTCCAATTAATTATCTACTCAAGAAAGTATGTTAGCACTTAATAATTGGACAAGGAATCGTAATTATGACACTGCCCTAGGCAAAAATCGGTAGGTGCATGAAAGCAAATCGTCAATGATTAGTGCTTAAAGAAAGAACCGGAAAAATAAGTGTGAACCCCAGTAAAATTGCCGGATGTTGGAAGCAACACTTCAAAACTATTCCGTTATACCCTGACGAAAGTCAATTAGTCTCACATATCCCTCATTTCCGAGGGCTCTTATATGGTGTTTCTCTAGAAGACAGTGAGAGAGATGGAAGGAAAGTCCGAGGCCAGCGCACTGTGTATATTTAGTTTTAAGAAGAAGACTTATTTCAATGCTTTGCTTCGGCAGCAAGTGTGCCTCCCGACAGGATGTGTTCTCTTGTTAGTTGCCTAGCAGCAAGTATTGTGTCTCCAGTAGTCTGGTATCGTGTTTGGTCTTACTTAACTCTTCACAACTAGACTGTCTCTGCCACTGTATAAATCTAACCGGCCAACTGCAGCAGACCTGGTGAGTTTCGACCAATACAATTTTTTATATAATTTTAACGTCTGCTGTGAAGCCCAGTGTTCAACAACGTGGGCTAAACTATGTGCTCCCAAACGTTTCTTCCTACACCTTCACTATATTGTGCTATCAAATCCACAACATATCGCTGCCTCTCTATTTCACAACATGGGTCTTGAATTTCCACATGTTCTGTGATCATGCGTGACAGTTCAGCAACCTGTCGCCTGCTTGTGGTTTCAGTGTCTTATAATCATTTCCAAAGACGCTCACGACAGTTACAAGTGAAATGCTGATCAGTTTCACCGGTTACGAGAAACTCGTTCCCAAGCCGCAGTCGATAACAATTTGCCGTTTGTTAAAGTTACTTAGTAATTATCCTCATTTGCGTTCCATATGCTTAGAAGATGTAAAAAATTTATTAAAGGGACTACTTGCACTACGCTTGTCTGTCCCGATTTGGAGTATTGCAGTGTGGTCTGGGATCTTTAGCAGTTAGGGTTGACGGTGCCCATCGAGAAACTTCAAGAAAAGGCAAGTCGTTTTCTATTCCCGTGAAATGTAGAACAGAATGTCATGGATGTGATACGCCACTTGGGGTGACGATCATTAAAGCAAAGGCGTATTACATTGCAGTGGGACCTTTTTACGAAAGTTCAGTCGCCCACTTTCTCCTTGAATGTGAGAATGTTTTGTTGACACCCACCTAATGGGGAGAAATGATCGGTGCAGTAAAATAACGAAAATGAGAGACTGTACAGAATAATGTAAGTGTTGTCTTACCCATGTCTCATTCGTGAGTGGAAAGGTAGAAAAAAAAAGGCGAAAGTGGTTCGATGAGCCCTCTGCCAGGTACTTAAATGTAGACTGCAGAGTAGTAATGTAGATGTAGACACAAACCATTCGTTTCCTTCTCTGACTGTACTACCCAACAGTTTACCTTTTGACTGAATAATTTTCTGTCTACTTCTTTCACTACTTTTATTGTGTAAATGGATCATGTCTGTTGTTTCGGAGATGTCCGAAAGAACAGACACCATTCGGAGCCAGCGAATTCGCACATTACTTCTGTCTGGGCTCTCTCGAAGTCCTTTTCAACTCTTCGGACCCATGGTATATGCCTTAATTATTGTGTATATATATATATATATATATATATATATATATATATATATATACAGGGTGAGTCACCTAACGTTACCGCTGGATATATTTCGTAAACCACATCAAATACTGACGAACCGATTCCACAGACCGAACGTGAGGAGAGGGGCTAGTGTAATTCGTTAATACAAACCATACAAAAATGCACGGAAGTATGTTTTTTAACACAAACCTAACTTTTTTTCAATGGAACCACGTTAGTTTTGTTAGCCCATCTGAACATATAAACAAATACGCAATCAGTGCCGTTTGTTGCATTGTAAAATGTTAATTACATGCGGAGATATTGTAACCTAAAGTTGACGCTTGAAACCTCCGACGTTGAGTTGCGTGTTGTAACAAACACGGGCCACGCTCGGCGAGCAGCATCTGCAGGGACATGTTTACGGTGACGACCGTGCTTACGAGTGTGGCTGTAATGCACTGTTGTGGTTTGGTCTAGCTGTCGCAGTGTCCGCACGTAGCGCTTGCTGCTATTGTTATTCTGCATTCGTCTCCGCACGCAGACCAACTGTAGTACACCGTGTTACCAGACGTCTGTGATAGTGTAATATTGTAGGAATTGTGACCATGGTGTATTCGAACTCTGAAATAGCGGAGTGTCGACGAAATGCAGCTGAAGCCTGCAGGGTGTATGCAGAACGGTACCCGGACAGAGTGTTGTGACTTGGCAAGACAGCCAAGCCACTACAAGGTGAAGCCGAAAGGCACGCGTTAAAGCTCACGCAGGCTGGCGTGAGGTCTGGAAAACGACAAGGTCTTTATAGTAGCGAAAATAGTACGTAGCTTCTGGAATACTTAACTTCAATCCATAATTGGTGAACATCGGTCTGACGGTACATGCATCACAAGATAAATAGCAAATGATAATGGCGCCTTGCTAGGTCGTAGCAAATGACGTAGCTGAAGGCTATGCTAACCATCGTCTCGCAAAATGAGAGCGTAATTTGTCAGTGAACCATCGCTAGCAAAGTCGGCTGTACAACTGGGGCGAATGCAAGGAAGTCTGTCTAGACCTGCCGTGTGGCGGCGCTCGGTCTGCAATCACTGACAGTGGCGACACACGGGTCCGACGTATACTAACGGACCGCGGCCGATTTAAAGGCTATCACAAAGCAAGTGTGGTGTCTGGCGGTGACACCACACAGAGAACATCCAACGTGCCGCACATTGCAAAACATTTACCGCCAACTGTATGCAACAGGTATGGTCGTAGCACGCAAACGGGTCCGTAACAGGCCCGTCACAGGAGCAGCGGGTGAAGTTGGTGTGTTAGCTGCTGTTGCCATGAACCCACACGAGTACACAGGACATTGCGAGAGCCGGTGGACTGAGTCAAAGTAGTGGCATACGCATACTGCATCGTCACCGCTTTCACCCGTTTCATGTGTCGCTACATCAACAATTACATGGCGATGACTTTAATCATCGAGTGAAATTCTGTCAATGGGAATTAACAGAGAATGCATTGCAGTTCTACCTGTTTACCGATGAAGCGGGTTTCACAAACCACGGTGCAGTGAATCTATGGAACATGCATTACTGGCCCGTGGACAATCCTCGCTGGCTCAGACAGGTAGAGCGACAGCGACCGTGGACTGTATGGTGCGGAATCATTGGCGACCACCTCATTGGTCCTCACTTCATTGCAGGTGCCCAAACAACTGCAACATACATCGCGTTTCTACATAATGATCTGCCAACGTTGCTCGAAAATGTCCCACTGGAAACGCGTCGACGTATGTGGTATCAGCATGATGGTGCACCTGCACATTCCGCAATTAACGCTAGGCTGACCCTTGACAGGATGTTCGACGGGCGTTTCATAGGACGTGGAGGACGCATTAATTGGCCAGCCCGTTCTCCTGATCTTACACCTCTGGACTTCTTTCTGTGGGGTACGTTACAGGAGAATGTGTACCGTGATGTGCCTACAACCCCAGAGGATATGAAACAACGTATTGTGGCAACCAGCGGCGACATTTCACCAGATGTACTGCGGCGTGTACGACATTCATTACGCCAGAGATTGCAATTGTGTGCAGCAAATGATGGCTCCCACATTGAATATCTATTGGCCTGACATGTCGGGACACACTCTATTCCACTCCGTAATTGAAAACGGAAACCACGTGTGTACGTGTACCTCACCCCTCATAGTAATGTACATGTGCGTCAGTGAAAAAGACCAATAAAAAGGTGTTAGCATGTGGACGTAATGTGCTGTTCCAGTCTCTTCTGTACCTAAGGTCCATCACCGTACCCTTTGGATCCCTACGTAATTCGGTGCTCTCCGATACACACGGTCGAACAGCGGAGGAGTGGTACTCAAGCGTCAACTTTAGTTTACAATATCTCCTGATGTAATTAACATTTTACGATGCAACAAACGGCACTGATAACGTATTTGTTTATATGTTTAGATGTGCTAACAAAACTAACGGGGCTCCATTTAAAAAAACGTAGGTTTGAGTTAAAAAACATACTTCCGTGTATTTTTTTATGGTTTGTATTAACCAATTACACTAGCCCCTCTCCTCACGTTCTGTCTGTGGAATCGATTCGTCAGTATTTGATGTGGTTTACGAAATATATCCAGCGGTAATGTTAGGTGACTCACCCTGTGTGTATATACACTCCTGGAAATTGAAATAAGAACACCGTGAATTCATTGTCCCAGGAAGGGGAAACTTTATTGACACATTCCTGGGGTCAGATACATCACATGATCACACTGACAGAACCACAGGCACATAGACACAGGCAACAGAGCACGCACAATGTCGGCGCTAGTACAGTGTATATCCACCTTTCGCAGCAATGCAGGCTGCTATTCTCCCATGGAGACGATCGTAGAGATGCTGGATGTAGTACTGTGGAACGGCTTGCCATGCCATTTCCACCTGGCGCCTCAGTTGGACCAGCGTTCGCGCTGGACGTGCAGACCGCGTGAGACGACGCTTCATCCAGTCCCAAACATGCTCAATGGGGGACAGATCCGGAGATCTTGCTGGCCAGGGTAGTTGACTTACACCTTCTAGAGCACGTTGGGTGGCACGGGATACATGCGGACGTGCATTGTCCTGTTGGAACAGCAAGTTCCCTTGCCGGTCTAGGAATGGTAGAACGATGGGTTCGATGACGGTTTGGATGTACCGTGCACTATTCAGTGTCCCCTCGACGATCACCAGTGGTGTACGGCCAGTGTAGGAGATCGCTCCCCACACCATGATGCCGGGTGTTGGCCCTGTGTGTCTCGGTCGTATGCAGTCCTGATTGTGGCGCTCACCTGCACGGCGCCAAACACGCATACGACCATCATTGGCACCAAGGCAGAAGCGACTCTCATCGCTGAAGACGACACGTCTCCATTCGTCCCTCCATTCACGCCTGTCGCGACACCACTGGAGGCGGGCTGCACGATGTTGGGGCGTGAGCGGAAGACGGCCTAACGGTGTGCGGGACCGTAGCCCAGCTTCATGGAGACGGTTGCGAATGGTCCTCGCCGATACCCCAGGAGCAACAGTGTCCCTAATTTGCTGGGAAGTGGCGGTGCGGTCCCCTACGGCACTGCGTTGGATCCTACGGTCTTGGCGTGCATCCGTGCGTCGCTGCGGTCCGGTCCCAGGTCGACGGGCACGTGCACCTTCCGCCGACCACTGGCGACAACATCGATGTACTGTGGAGACCTCACGCCCCACGTGTTGAGCAATTCGGCGGTACGTCCACCCGGCCTCCCGCATGCCCACTATACGCCCTCGCTCAAAGTCCGTCAACTGCACATACGGTTCACGTCCACGCTGTCGCGGCATGCTACCAGTGTTAAAGACTGCGATGGAGCTCCGTATGCCACGGCAAACTGGCTGACACTGACGGCGGCGGTGCACAAATGCTGCGCAGCTAGCGCCATTCGACGGCCAACACCGCGGTTCCTGGTGTGTCCGCTGTGCCGTGCGTGTGATCATTGCTTGTACAGCCCTCTCGCAGTGTCCGGAGCAAGTATGGTGGGTCTGACACACCGGTGTCAATGTGTTCTTTTTTCCATTTCCAGGAGTGTATATGGCCGGCCACTCTGGCCGAGCGGTTCTAGGCGATTCAATCCGGAACTGCGCTGCTGCTACGGTCGCAGGTTCGAATCCTGCCGCGGGCATGGATGTGTGTGATGTCCTTATGTTAGTTAATTTTAAGTAGTTCTAAGTCTAGGTGACTGATAACCTCAGATGTTAAGTCCCATAGTACTCAGAGCCATTTGAAACATCTGAACCATAATTTTGTTTGTAAGCCTTACCGTTGGGAGTCTATCAACATATCGATAAGATTTCGGTCTTCGTTTTCTGATGTCTGTTGATAATTTCTATGTTGTTTTATAGACTTCCGGTCTGTATCCATTCTCCATTTCTTTTGGACCAAGAATTTTAAGCATAGTCCATCGCTCATCCTTCTGATTGTTCCCGGGCTATCTTTCTTGTTGAGATTTGAAGTTTCGCTTGCGTACGGGGCTTCAGTTTTCATAACAGTGTTCTACTGTCTAAGCTTTGTGTGTACTGATATGCACTTATTGTTGACGTCACGCGTTGTCCCGCACGCTCTTTTGAGTTTTTGTAATCTAACTTTTACATTCTTCCTTGTCCATTCCCGATGGTTCTGTGATCTCGCCGAGGCACTTAGATTCTGGATCCTCTTGATTTTCTCGTACTTCGTGTTTAATTTTTGAAAGTTAAATTTAGGGCAGTTGAGCTGAGATTTTCCAAAAGTGATTCGTCGGCCAGTTTTCATAGTGCATTCTTTGAGGAATTCTTTCTGGTTACTGTGATTTCGCAGTACGCTAGTATCGCTAAATCGTCAACCAAGGCTAAGCAAGCGATCGTAATGTTCGCTTTAGTCGTTCAAGGTATAGGAGGCTTCCGAAGATTTAGGGCTTTTTAAATATTTTTTAACCGTTTCCATAGTACATTATTTAGGATAAGATTGAAGAGTAGTGGTCACAGTCCATATTCTTGGACATCACCAGTTTTAGTTGCAAAGGACTGCGATATATCTCCAGTAAAGTTTACCTTCTGCCTCGTGTCCGCGAGTATTTGCTTGATGAAGCTTCGTATCTTTAGAACAACTCCTTTCCATTCTAGGATGGCAGGATGGCAGAGAGAGCCTGTCGATCAACAGAGTCTCATTTCTTCTTGAAGTAGACGAAAGTACAAATGCTTGGTCTATTTCAGCTTGCTCAAAGAGTCTACCAGCAAACATGTTACATAATTTACTGACTGATGTTTGCTACATGGAAGTAACTCGCTTGTCATGGGAGACCAACTGTTTGCGCCCACGTGTCCACACCTCAACACCTGACCCGCTGCCAAGCGGAAAATATGCACTAGTTACTTGCTCTTGTCACATGTTATTAGATGTACTAACCAACTTAAAAACATACTACTCCTAACAGCACAATTATTCGTCAGTGATTGAAGTAAATACAGTTGTAATATTGTTCAGTACACTGTCCTCAGCCACCAATAAAAACATCTGCACTTTTACCTGTTACACCGTATGTTTTCGTCTCTTCATTTTAAAATACGAAGGTAGTCGAGATATGGTTGTGGATCTTGTCACAATTAAGGGAGCACTCCTTTTTGAAAATTAAAAAAAACTGAAATTTTTTCTTAAATGGTTCACTGTGGTGTCTTCTTTATTGTAGTGTTCATTCCATTATCGAGTTATAAAGGTGGGTTGTAAAATAGTACCTCCAAAAACCATTCACAGGGGAGAAAAAGGTAGACATCGCGGCCAATGTGACAGCACGTAATTCCAACGACGGCCTAAATGACGTTATGAAAACTACGAAACTGATCAAACTTGAGATCGGACCAGCCTGTTACAAGCTATGCACAAAAGCAGACGAAATGCATATTGAGCGAGCACAGAAGCGGATGACAGAAGCTGCCAAAGAGATCCGCAGGACCACTATAGCTAAGGATAAGGTGATGGAAGACCTTCTTTCGGATCTGAAAGGACTATTGTATCGTCCAAGGATCGCTGACTTGATGTTTCTTCAGCTCGACCACAGAAAGGTAACCTAAAAGTATAAATGAGCGTTTCCCGTAACCATATCTTTTATCATGGCGGGAAACATAGCTTTAGACCAACACGCACTACTCTTATCATAATTTGATGTCGGCATTCTGAACTCAATTCTCTATCAGCAGACGTAGCCTTTTCGCGATATCTTAAAAAGTCTGTTGTCAGTTCACGCGAAATATACGACGTATGTTTTGATATGTCGCCATTTTGTAGAACTTAATATACTGCAATTATCGTATGTATTGTGATAGAAAATGTAACGAAACGAGTTATGCTCATCCATTTCTTTTACAAGTGTAATAGGGTGGCTTGGAGAATTTTAGCCGATGACCAATGTTCCGGCTGCAAGAGGTCCTTCCACCTGGTGCAGTGATTGCATGGTGTGTCCTATGAGGATACGAAAATGAATTCGTAGCCCCCTGGTGCACGTGTCCACTGCAGTGGACGGCTTTTTCATGGTGCTTTCTTAGCGTTTTCAGTCAGTTTAGAGGGAGCAAATGCACGCAGCCCACAGTACTGCGTACGTTTGCAGCCTCAGCACATTTAAAACGACAAACAAGCGACATTCACAGCTGTCCGCTGAAGTGGGCGTGTGTACCACAGTTTGAAGGCAAAAATGGAAGGGCTAAAACTATATCACAACATTTGGCGGTATTTTTACTTTAGCTGAAAGACAGTCACGAAATTCACCTGTTTTTCATGCTTTCAAAGTGTATTGCAGCCTTCGTCGTTATTATTTTGTTTGAAAGAAATAGAAAGAATTTTCCAGTAAATGGATACCCACTTTTCTTCGTGGGAAGAACATAGTAGTTATCCTAATCTTGTATCTCAACTCTCTGAATGACTTCGAAGCCAACACGACATTTAAAATAGTACGAAACATATTTAAAAATCTACAAGAGTAAAAATTTAAGCTCTCAGAAGGCTAAATCTGTCTCAGTTAGCTCCTGACGCAACCTGAAAATGCAGATTTAATCTGCAAACTCTCGATAGTGTTTAAGAGAAACGCTACCCTAGTTTCCATGTAATTTTTTTACATAATTTCTGTGTCTCTTCACATACTAGTTTAAATGAGCACTCATCCGTACTGTTACGGGCGGTAGCGTACGTGTTCACACACAGACACGTCCGTTTTACATGTGTGTCTGCACAGGTGATTCTTTGAACATGAAAGAAAGAAGCCAGGAGGTAGGTAGGACTGGGGGGAAGGGAGAGCAGGGCGAGATAGAGAATGGCAGAGATGAAGAGGAAGGTGGAGTGGGTGAGACAGGGAACGGACGACAGCGCTCGCAGTTGCATTGGGAGCGTTAAATGCTGACACAGCCTTTGCAGAGTGAGTAGTCGTGTAAGTACGCCAGAGCTAAAGTGGGCTAATGCGGGGGCCGTCCGACTGAGGCCGGCTGCAGCGTCGCTCGTCACTTGCCCGCTAGCAGAGCAGAGTAGCGCGTTGTTCCTGGCGCTGACACGTGGTCCAGACGTCAGCTGCACAGTTCACTGCCAGCTGCCAGCACAGGCGAACATGCGCCGGCGAGAGACAGTGTCGGCAAAGCCTTAACTATGGAACGCCAGGTATATGTAGAGTTGCAGGTTGAAATCAGTTTATCACTTGTCTGGCATAACGTGACCGCTAATCAGCGAGGGTGCAGGTGATTGATGATGTATTTTACGCGACACTGCTCTGCGAACAATTTTGGTAGAGGAGAAGGCAGCGTGTGGAGGCTTGAGTAATGACAGGAATACTTGGTTCAGATCATTACTGTCACTGGAAAAATATTACGGTTATATCACATATTTGTATTTACTTTTATCATTTTACAGGGTGTTTTCAAAAAGACTATACGTATTAGAAAGTACTGTGTTGCCAAAACTACCGATTGCTGCCCCATGGCATGCTTATTGCAGGAAAGAATACATTATCTAGACCACATTCATTGCTGCTAGATGTCAGTTGTCTTCTGTTTGCTTGGTTACCGTTACCTATTGCAAAATGGGTAACCCGTAATATTAAACATTTCGCGTTCTCGAGTTTGCGAAGTACGCCCCTGTGATTACAATGCCAAGACGTTTTAGGTCGAGGTACCAAACTGATCATCCGAATGGATGTAGCTTTCGCAGTTAGTGTCGGTACTTTTTAGACAAAGAATGTTTATGTAAAGGAAAGAGTCCTGAAGGCCCCATTGTTCCGTCGATTATGTCTCACGAATTCAGAGCGATTTCCGACGGAGACCTACAAAATCAACTCGTCGTGCCAACTGGGAATTACAACTGCCTACAACAATTTGGCGTTTTTTGATATGTCAGTTGGTTATGAAGCTGTACAAGTTACTGCTTTTACCGGTTGTACGCTATAACGACAAACGCAAACGTGTGGCATTTTCCAACGTGTTTCGGAATGCTATTGTCAACAACACTTTCACACAACGCGTCGTGTTCAGTATTGGAGCAGCCTTAGTGGGAAACTAAACAAACAAAATGTTCCAGTGTGGGCCGGCCGAAGTGGGCGAGCGGTTCTAGGCGCTGCAGTCTGGAACTGCGTGACCGCTACGGTCGCCGGTTCGAATCCTGCCTCGGGCATGGATGTGTGTGATGTCCTTAGGTTAGTTAGGTTTAAGTACTTGTAAGTTCTAGAGGACTGATGATCTCAGAAGTTAAGTCCCATAGTGCTCAGAGCCATTTTGTTCGAATGTGGGCCTTACAGAACCCACAGGGACACAGTAAATATCTCTTCACGATCCATTCTTCCTTGATGGAAGCACGGTTAATGCTACGTTAAAAAAGGGTTGTCATCAAGACTGAACTTGGACAACTTCATTTTTCAACAAGACAGGGCATCCCCTCACTGGAGTCGACAGATGGGTGAATATCCGAATGAAACTCTACCAAGCCATTTGATTAGTTGTTCGACAGCCGGCGACTTAGGACTTCCCAGATGTCGTCCACAGTCACCGGATTCGATGCCCTGTAACCTGTTCCTGTGGGATTTCATTAAGCACAACATTAATGCACGAACACTACAAAGAACCGTACTGCCATAACATCAGTGATGACGGACATCCTTAATCCAGTATTACAGGACCTTGAGTATCGATGTGATATTGTTCGTGCCGCTGGTGGAGGACGTACTTAACATCTGGAATCTAAATTTGAGAGATTCAAAAGTATGTATCCTAGGTTTCATAGTTGTATATCTTACACTTTAATAAATACATGCCTTCGAAATATGTATATTGTTTTTGAAACACCCTTCATTTTTCCTGACCAGGCCTCTGGGCGGTATCTTACATCGGGCCGAGATCTAAATGTATAGAAAACTATCACAAAACATTCTCAATTTCTGCTGTACTTCCGTTTCAATTATTATTTATCAGTTATCATCATTATGTTCATATGATTACATTTATGGACACAGATACGTAATAGTAATAATAATGAATAATGATTGCGCCATACTCTTAAAATAACAGTAATATTAATTAGTTTTATACCGTTCCATCGTAGTTCGAAGTGGTCACAGCAATACTGAAGTGACTGGTAAGGGACTGAAATCACAGTAAATACAAAAGGAATGGTAGACTGTTTTGATGGCGTAAGCTGTAGACCAGAGGATGGAAGCAGCGAGGAGAGAGGTTGGTGTGTTTGTTACTCTGCGCTGCAGACCATTACCTGGAAGAGACACCTATTATGCTAACTTACGAATCAGTAATTCGTGGGTTCCACAGTAGTGCTTAGTAAGACCGATACACCGCATAGTTGGTAGCTGTGGCAGTACGCGCTACATTTTTGATGTTTTAAAACCAATCAATATCTCAAACCCCATGGAAGTCCAGTCTATGTCCTACTTTAAAGTCCTGATTAAATAAAGTACCTCCAGCTCTGTGGCGGCAGACGTTTTGTACCCAAATGGTTATAGCAGCGCTATGGACAGCATTGTTTAGTTTTGATTTACGAAGAAGTGAACGTATTTATATGTGTATGTGATCTAATATATAAAGTAAACAATTAACTACAGTTTTGTTTCCTGGTTTCTGCTGGAAATATTAAGAAAATAAAATGATGACTTTCGTAAGACCGTCAATGAACTCAATCTTCAACGCATTTAATTTTTCCGCATAATATACCAAAGATTTCTTGCTCTTGCTTTGTGATAAGTAATATACTGTATTGTCTAGTTGTGATATCATTATAACTGACACCCATTCAGTTTGTTTGTGGGAGATATTTTGGAATTGCAGACTATACTGAAACACAGATTCATATTTCTGTTTACATGTTAACGTCTTTAATGTTGCTGTTTTTTTGTAGATTACAGCTGTTTTCCAGTTTACGTAACAGAATTAGCCAACAACACAAGAAATATATTATTTGACTGGTGACTGCCTCTTAAAATAACCTTGCTGAAACAGTGGATTCCATGTCTGTCTGGAGGTTATGTATTCTCGAAAGTATATACACTCTTTTGTCAAATATAAATGTACAATTTTCTCTATGACAGTGTGACAAGACGGAATACTATGATGGAACTTCTGGCTGCTTTACATGCATCTCACTCCAGAACTGAAGCGACAAGTTCTAGCCGGCCGAAGTGGCCGTGCGGTTAAAGGCGCTGCAGTCTGGAACCGCAAGACCGCTACGGTCGCAGGTTCGAATCCTGTTTCGGGCATGGATGTTTGTGATGTCCTTAGGTTAGTTAGTTTTAACTAGTTCTAAGTTATAGGGGACTAATGACCTCAGCAGTTGAGTCCCATAGTGCTCAGAGCCATTTGAACCATTTTTGACAAGTTCTATTCCAAAATTTGTGTTTCACTGACAAGGAAAACTTTTTCTGCCATTTGTATGTTGTACGATGTTTCCGATACACCTTCTAAGTTGTCGTAGGTCGGGTAAGTTTGAGTTCGATTAATCTACGAACTCTTTCTCATTCAGACTGTTAGCGTGCTAAAAGCAGTACACGGTATACATCACGCAACACATATTTTTGGTGAACTTCTTTTACGGTTCTCCCCTTTAATTAATTCAGAGATTATTCTTCCTAGTGTGAAATCTCATCTACCTCACTTATGTATAAATTTGCACGTACAAGTATGGCGGCATATAATTGCGTTCTGACTCATATACGCCAGTGTTCTACATAACCCGACGAGTAATTCAGCACTTTCTGTCTGATAATTGCCGTGGTGACTGATATAGAAATGCTGTGACACAGCAATAAACAGCAGAATTGTCTGAAAAGTGATGGCGCCGGTATCTGGAGCTGGACTATTTACTTGAACCATGCTGAAAAGATTTAACAGCGCAAATTTACTGTGGTTGTTGCCATAACTACTATTGTCTTCCCAATTCCTCTTTCCTCAATTTTCAAACGGCGTAATAACACCGGCGAGGTGCTGCAGAACATCATCTCCTTGCCTTCAATAGCTTTATTCACTACAGTTTTTATGCTCCTCCAGGTCATTAACTGAAACTACCGCAAAATTGCGTCTATAAATTTTGCTGATATTTAAATTATCTGTTAAGTTCTGGTGGAATACTACGATATAAAAATGCTTTAGCAGTACTAACTTTCATTTTATTGTAGTGCCATGGTCTCATGACATTTCCTCATAGTTTGAAAGCAATGTTCAACATTTTCTGTTTGTCGAAGCCATAAAACTTTAAACTGTCACAGTTGAGACAACAGGAAGTGGAAAATTATTGTTTTGAATGACTTGCTTGAGAAGAGTAACATGGTCGGAAGTTGTTGAATGGTTTCGCAGATTCTTCAGAATAAGGGCCACATCAGGCATGATACACCTTTTCTATCACTATCCTTGTGAGTCATCTGAAACTAATCAGATGTAAAATGAAGATAATAAAGTGGAATAGATATTGCAATGTAATATCATATGATACACAGTTGTAATTCTATTAAGAACAGAGTAAAGTTACAAAAATAACAATATTAAGCGAAGACAAAAAAGATGGGAAAGAATTTTTCCTTTGAAAGCTACGCTTTTTAAGTGCAGCACGCTAGCAATTACGTTACAAGAGGTAACGTCTTCAGGTTAACAGGTACTGAGCTACATAGTGTCATTATGAAGCAGTCCACGATGAGAAAAATGTTTATTTATTTCTAACAGTCTAGCAGACTAGTACGGAAGTGTTTCTTTCCTAACATTTCGATCCAGCCACGTTTTGCATCTTTCCGCAGTCCTTTCGCCTTGTGAATCCGGAAAAGCTTACTACCAACCACTGCCCGAGAGCAACAGTTAACGGCACTACACTGCGGCATTATTCACCACAGAGAAGTTTACACGTTTGCTCAGGCTCTTATTTTGACATAAATCGAGTCTGTATGTTTCACGAACAGCTAATTAGATCAGCTCTCCCACTTACTCCTATGTACTACTTGGGTCCAAAATGGCTGTCTAGTACCAACTAGGGCTCATCTGCGAAATAGTAGTGCTCAATTGTCGGCAATTCAGACACAGAAGTTTGTCAATACTTTCTTTATTTAAGGATTTATCTCTCATAGCACAATACTGCCCCCACTGGCTTGTTTCCGTGACGCGGCGCACGGACCATGCAGCCGTGCACTTTCCTCCTGGATGACGATATACACTTAGGACACAACCATAAACTTCGTGTAACAAGAAACGTGATTCATTCGTCCAAGCAACACATTCCTTCAAATCACAGTAAAATTCCGGTGATTCTGTGTCCACTGCAATCGCTATTGACGGTATCGTTGGATGAACGAGGGAACACGTAGAAGGCGACTGCGGCGGGTCCCACACTTGAACAATGTGCGCTGGACAAGTGTTCTCCGAAACATATATGCCTGCATCATCATTGTGGCCAGGTTTTACATAGATCGCTGCTTTTCCTACTCTACGGAACCTGCAAACCTGCAAAGTTCACGTTATTTGATAAGGCGTGGGCGTTCATAAGCTTGTCGCCTACTCGTGGTTTCACAATTGATGTTCACTACAGGAGCTCATAAACAACTGAGCGGCTTCTCCATTTCCGAGATGTTCGTTCCCATGCCCTGGGCAATAATAATCAGGTCTTTGTCAAAGGCGCTAACGTCTGTGGCTTTCCCCATTTTCGGGCCGTATCGTCGATAGAATGATTCCGCACCCGTTGTTGCATCTCGTTGCATTGCGTGATTGTGTCAAGTGGTTGCTCCACAAATATCGACGCTCAACTGATAGGGCATCGCCATTACATGCAGCCACTACATAAGACTAGGCAGCAGGATTGTAACGGTGTTCGTCCCGTGCAGTAATAGTCAAGACATAAAATATGAGCGAGATCAGCTATTAAACCAATGGTGAACAGCAATAACCATAATTCACATTAAAGAGTTGTTTCCTTTGAAGCAAAACTAAGATTCACGGTTAGACGTATGCACTGTCGACAGTCTAACTAAATCTCAAAGCTGGTGCGCCTGCCATGGTTAGGGGAAGGGGAGCTACGAAATAATCTACGCTTCTGTACAAAGGCGTCATGGACAACGTAATTTAAATGTTGGAGAGAAATTGAGTGCGAGCTATAACGATGCCATCTTGTGCTATGAAGTGGTAACTTGTAATGGCGGATCACAGCCAGTTCACCAACGATGTTAGTGGGGTTACTGATTGACACGGTACATAGTACTAACTTAGTTTCCGGTACGAAAACTCGATTCTCTATAAATCTGAATAGGTATGAACGTAACATGGCATCTGTAAATTGTATCTCACTAAATTTCTGGGCTGTTCTTGATATATATTCTTATGATGGACAACGTTCGACAAGCGTCAATAATGCTGTTGCAAAAAGTAGATTCTTGTTATTTAGCGACCTGATACGGTGTTGAGAACGTGAGGAAATAATCGTATAATGGCTGCAAGATGACTGCGCGACTTTTGTATTAAGTTGTAGTTAGCTGAACGTCTAAAATGTTTTTGAGGGCAAGAATACTTTAGATATAAGGCTGTGGCTCATAACTATATCGCACAATGCTTTACGCGATACCCTTCCTGCTCTGGAATGAAACAGTTGCCACAAAACATGCTGGATTGTCGCCGGTCTGTGTCATTCGCGCTAAATCACGTGGTCAGGCAAATTGTGCTAATGAAGAGCCCGGACCATTACCTCGTAACCGATAATCAGAAAACTTTTGGCGTAACTATCATGGTCATAAAACAGAATATTTATAGGATCATTTTTCTACAAAGTCTCATTAAGGTAACTAGTGATATATTGCAGTTAGCGGTTTTGTGTTCCGGTTGAAATTGTCACCGTAGTTATGCTGATTGCGAATTAACGATTTGTGAAATATAACACTTCCTCCAATAAACAGAATAACGAATGTCCCGTACACTAACAGGGACAATTTCCGCAGTGCATAAAAGCAATGTTCATAATTTTCTGGCCAGCTGGTAGGGGACTCAGCTGCATATGTTCGAGTATCATGTACGATAATCGGCTTACAGAAGACTGTAAGCCTGTGGGCCTGTCATTATAAGACGTATTGATCACAAGTATCTGCCTCCTTCTGCGCTGTACATACTTCCATACAGAAATGAAAATAGAAAGCCATGCTTCCAGCTCTGCAGTATTAAGACAGAGATATAGCGATTCACTAAATAATTTCCACAACACAGTTGTGCTCCAGTACATTTTCTAAGAGACATCGGCATATGATCATGTGACGCCTACTATGTGTTCATCCTGAACATTCGTCACGGAATCCAAACTCTTGGTTATTCTCGTAGAAAATATTATCAAAAGTGGCTTACAAATCGTTGAGACAGGTTAGTGTAAATTTAAAATAGTTATCTGTATCGCACCATAACTGCAATGAAATAAAAACACCGTGTAAACGAAAATTGTGACCTGGCCAACAAAATTAACGACGGGGAGAGGTGTGCGAACAAAGTAGAATGTAAACTAAAGGGAAGTATAAAACAGATACATACAGTGGTTGCAGTATAACTGCTGAACAGTACGCATAAAACACGAGAAAGAATGGGCCATAGAGGGAAACAGTAGTCAAAAGCAGATCAGTACAGGTTGTTTCCGCAAGAGCGTACAAAGATTTTGCAGGACATGGAAGATGTTCCACTGAACGATTTGAGGTAGGGAACATGGGTTCGAAGAAGTCAGCTTAAGGAGATAATACGAATAAAGTCGCATTACTGTGTGCATTTTTATTTACATTAGTTACAGTTAACGGCAAATACCATCACTGACACACTGAACGCACTGCATATTACAGAATGGGCGGAAACTGATTGGCCATTTACCTCAATGCAAGCATGACGTGGGCGAACAATATATACTGACGCACCCTGACAAAAATCCCTGGTGTATTTCGAGTCACATCACAGGCAGCTACGATTCTGGCACCTAGATCCATCTCCGTATCCACTGGGGTCTCATACACAAGTGACTTTAGATATCCTCATAGAAAATAATCAAGGGGATTCATGCCAGCTGACCTCGCAGGCCATAAAATAGACCTCCCCTTCCAATCCAGCGACCAGGAAATAGTGTCCAAATACTGCTTCATCGTACTGTACTGTGCGTCTCTGAATAGCACTGAGTAATAAATGGATCTATTGTTGATTCATAGTGCGTTCTACCACAGAGCAATGTAAATACGATACAACAGAGCCACTTTATGGACAAGTAAAGTAAACAAAACCTGCATCATGACTTCCTGGTAATCATGTTCATCCTCCTTGTTTCTAGCTGGAAAAGAAGAACGTAGATGTAAATAAACAGCAGAGTATGCGTAAACTTGTATGTATGTTAGTTGTAAATAAGCTGGGAGACAGAAGTGCTAGCAAATCGGTAGATAAGTTTACTTCCATACCTCCTTAATCTGGCTTCTGCGACCCCAGGTTCACTACCTCAATTTTTTCGGTGGAACATTCTCTATGTCCTGTCACATTTTTCCACCCTCTTACGGACACACCCTGTATATCACACATCGTCAAATCTAACTTTATTGTCCAACACATAATGAGGAGAAAAACCATTCGACGCGATTGTCAATATTACACATAAACACGTAGAAAAACAAGAAGCAAAAACGCAAAGAAGAGTCCGATATGACTGTTGGTCTCACCATCAGCAAAGCACAGATAATGGCAGGGAAAAAGGGGTCCAGTTCACTTTCCGGCATCAACATCGTCGATCGACACTAAAGTGGCACTCTAAATATAGTTTTTTCCCCTCTTCCGTGATGTATGTTCCTGATTTCTTTATTTGGGACCTTCTCTCGCCTTAAAACCTTAAAGCTTCTTGCGAAGATATCTATTTGTGTGGTTTCAGGTCCATTTTTTGTCACTTCCCAGGTTCCTGCATCATTTAAACAAATGCTTTGCATTGTCAGTGTAACATCATTTAATGTGTGTATGATTTTCTTCATCATTTACTCTATTTAACAGTCATTGTACATAAAAAGTAGACTTGAGGCAACCTTCATTCATATCTTGGCCCATCCCTCCACACTTTATCGTTCAGACCATATTCAAACAGATTAAATGCTACACACGATCCTCGTCTAAGATCTTTGATTAGTCGTATTACTTTGGAGATTTCTTTTCTCTTTTTATTTCTAATACAATGTAAACTTTTTTAGTTGCAGCAACAGTTTCCTTAATTTTTCGTGATCTCCTCAAGATATATTCCTCTTTCTTTATACTTGTCAAACACATTTCGTAAATCTATGACAATCATATGTGTGCCTCTTTAATTGTCTCTTTCATATTACATTCATTATCTATACAGGATTGGCCTGTGGTAAAGCCACTCTCTGCTTCTGCTATTATCATTTAATTTTGCAGACTTTTTTATAATTCATTGACAATACAATCTTACCCACGACACAGTAATTGTGATGCCTCTAATATGGTGGCAAGCTTCATTTGATCAATTCTTGTTGTTGTGGTCTTCAGTCGTGAGACTGGTTTGATGCAGCTCTCCATGCTACTCTATCCTGTGCAAGCTTTTTCATCTCCCAGTACCTACTGCAACCTACATCCTTCTGAATCTGCTTAGTGTATTCATCTCTTGGTCTCCCTCTACGATTTTTACCCTCCACGCTGCCCTCCAATACTAAATTGGTGATCCCTTGATGCCTCAGAACATGTCCTACCAACCGATCCCTTCTTCTGGTCAAGTTGTGCCACAAACTTCTCTTCTTCCCAATCCTATTCAATACTTCCTCATTAGTTATGTGATCTACCCATCTAATCTTCAGCATTCTTCTGTAGCACCACATTTCGAAAGCTTCTATTCTCTTCTTGTCCAAACTATTTATCGTCCATGTTTCACTTCCATACATGGCTACACTCCATACGAATACTTTCAGAAATGACTTCCTGACACTTAAATCAATACTGGATGTTAACAAATTTCTCTTCTTCAGAAACGCTTTCCTTGCCATTGCCAGCCTACATTTTATATCCTCTCTACTTCGGCCATCATCAGTTATTTTGCTCCCCAAATAGCAAAACTCCTTTACTACTTTAAGTGCCTCATTTCCTAATCTAATTCCCTCAGCATCACCCGACTTAATTAGACTACATTCCATTATCCTTGTTTTGCTTTTGTTGATGTTCATCTTATATCCTCCTTTCAAGACACTGTCCATTTCATTCAGCTGCTCTTGCAAGTCCTTTGCTGTCTCTGACAGAATTACAATGTCATCGGCGAACCTCAAAGTTTTTATTTCTTCTCCATGAATTTTAATAAAGCTGCATGCCCTCGGGAAATATTACGGCTGTAGTTTCCCCTTGCTTTCAGCCATTCGCAGTACCAGCACAGCAAGGCCGTTTTGGTTATTGTTACAAGGCCAGATCAGTCAATCATCCAGACTGTTGCCCTTGCAACTACTGAAAAGGCTGCTGCCCCTCTTCAGGAACCACACGTTTGTCTGGCCTCGCAACAGATACCCCTCCGTTGTGGTTGCACCTACGGTACGGCTATCTGTATCGCTGAGGCACGCAAGCCTCCCCACCAACGGCAAGGTCCATGGTTCATGGGGGGGGGGGGGGATCAATTCTTACGAAATGGAATATGCATGATGTTTCCATACTTTTCAGTGGTTTTCTTTCTTCATCAAACACTTGTTGAAGATATGATGAATTGTTTTTATTCTGTTTTTTTGTTCCATTTATTATCAGCTCAATGATAAATCTTTCCCGACATAAAGATTTATCATCTTTTCATTTTTTATTGATATCTTTATTTCTTTCAGGGACTCGCTGGGCTCTAGCTCCTCCTTAAGCGCATATGATTCTATCTGTGTGAATTGTTCTTCATTTTATTTTAACGTATTTTCTTAGTCTGTCACCGATTATTCCATTTTCACAATGGTTCACTGATGGTTTTCCTCACTTCTTGGGTTTTTGTATTATTCCTCTGTCCCATTTTCATTCACCTACATAACTCTCTACTTCTTTGCGTTTATTTCCTGAAAAATTATTTTTAGCTTTCATTAACATTATTCACATCCTTTGCGGAGTTAACTTCCAGTCATCCTGATCTTTCGTAGCAAACTATTTTTTTCATGAAACTTCCTGGCAGATTAAAACTGTGTGCCCGACCGAGACTCGAACTCGGGACCTTTGCCTTTCGCGGGCAAGTGCTCTACCAACTGAGCTACCGAAGCACGACTCACGCCCGGTACTCACAGCTTTACTTCTACCAGTACGTCTCCTACGTTCCAAACTTTACAGAAGCTCTCCTGCGAACCAAGGTTCGCAGGAAAGCTTCTGTAAAGTTTGGAAGGTAGGAGACGAGGTACTGGCAGAAGTAAAGCTGTGAGTACCGGGCGTGAGTCATGCTTCGGTAGCTCAGTTGGTAGAACACTTGCCCGCGAAAGGCAAAGGTCCTGAGTTCGAGTCTCGGTCGGGCACACAGTTTTAATCTGCCAGGAAGTTTCATATCAGCGCACACTCCGTTGCAGAGTGAAAATCTCATTCTATTTTGTACATGTGTTCCGTTTATCTGGCACTTGCTCCCAATGACACTATGTGCTGTGGTAAATGTATTTTACATTCTAACCTAATGCTTTGTCGGCAGTATCATGTGCTGCATTTTCAGATGTTTATGTATAACTTCTGCTGAGCCTTGTTTCAACTTCCTAATTTTCTCTACCAATCGTAAATTGTACGGGAATTGTACACACTCGTCCTTGAGGAGTAATAGATTTTGTATGCGTTCTTTGAAAGAATTTTTGTTTTTTTCCATGTTCTCCATTCCTTTGTCCTTCTGTAATTTATATTTAAAGATTACCGATAACTATGAATTTGGGTGGGAGATTTGGGAACAGGTCAGCTCAATGGAAGGACTGGGTTCCCCCACGTAACTACTTCAGCGTTCATCGTCTTTAATATGCGGTTTCATTTTATTAAAGTCAAACGAGTTTAGATACAATGAAGAGCAGACTTTAGGAAACTGAATTTTATGTATCTGCCACTAATTATGAGCCATCAACCATTGTTTATACACAAAAAGTACACAATTTGAAAAACAGACACTACAATTAGAAAATTCACTAAGCAGTTTTTCTTAACTAAATGACCTTTGAACGTTGCATTAATTATGAACCCCCTCTCACTCAGTAGACAGCAAAGGAGTATAATTTTAAAAAAGAGTTAACAGTCACAGAATACTTAGCTACAATTAACCAGAATTTTATGATCACACCGTGAGCAAATCACTTTTAAAAAGGTGTCATGAATTATGAACCCACTGTAGTTCAGTACATATCAAAACACAGAATTTAAAATAAAATTAAGTCACTGAATAAGCCTGTAGAGTTAGCCGAAGTTCACTGATCAGATGTGGAGCAAACGACTTTTCAAGACAGCAAAATACAGCGTATTATAAACAATTGACACTCACCAAATAAGCACCTACAGTAAGCCAAAATTCACTGAGCGGATCTTAAACAAGTATCTTATAAACGGCTGCCATTAATTATGAACCCACTGTCATTCAGTAGACACCAAAACCGAGAATTTTAGAAACAATCAGCAGTCACTGAGTAGGCAGCTACGGTTAACCAGAATTCACTGATCAAATTCGAAGCAAATGATTATTAAACGCCATTTTTAATTATGATCCCATTCTCGTTCAGTAAATAGAAAAATATAAAATTTTAAAGATAATCAAGTCACTGAATAGTGTAATATGGCATCCCGGCTATTACACAACTTGAAAATATAGTCACTATTTTTTATAAACTTAAATTTGCCATATTTCGTGACAGTACCTTTTCCATTAGACGTTTGCAAGCAAATATAAGTCTTGGCTTCAGTTGTCTAAGTATGATTCCACAATGCATCGTTGTCGGCTGCAGAAAATGACGTGGTTCAGCGTGTTTCTCTCATTTTGGTGTTTCAAATACAGTTTCTTCCAATGTAGTTTCTTCTTTTCAGATAATACAAAAATAATAGTTAACATAATTCAAAATTATTTATGACTGCGACCTTCACATTGTTCTTCCATCAACACACACCAAGAGTTAGCTTCCGACTCGGACTGACTATAGTCAAAGACTACTCCAACGTCAAAGATATTTTACACAATCAGTTTCTTTGCTATTCTTCGATACATTTTCTAATAGTAATCAATATGCTTTTACTCTCAAAAACAGAAGTCAATTAACATATAATAAGACAAATTATAATAAATTCTGACAAAAATATAAGAAAACATTTACAATTCGATATCGACAAATATGGTAAAAAAATAACATCTCCCAGATCCATTACAACTGCTCCCCAGGGCTTTTGTTGTTATGGACATATACAAGAAAAACCCGACAACACTCAGTGATGGATCTGTATTACACAATTAGTACATTAATGATGCAGTCTGATAACCTCTTCCAAATTTGGACTCTTTGAATCTGTGGACTTGTTACTGGCTGTTGTTGCAATGATACTTCCCTATCAATCCCATACACAAAAATTTCAAGTAAATAAATTATTTAACATGACAAATATACATGGTATAAAACATACATGAGAAATATTCTAACATACAGCATACAGATTGAAAATAATAGAAAGGTAAAACTCATTTCCTAGAATAAGATTTAATTTTTTTAAATATTAATGTTAATTTCATTATGCTTACATATTGTACAGTAAAAATGATACTGGACATATACAGTGTAATGTGTTTTTCTCTATATTTGCCTTATATATATATATATATATATATATATATATATATATATATATATTTAACTTCTGTTTCTTTAATTTTTATATTTTTTATTAGTCATGGTTTTTTTTGTTGTTTGTATATTTCTTTGCTTATGATTTTCTTTTTAAAATTTTTCTTTACTCATGTTTTTTTTCTTTTTTTATGATTTTCTTCTTTTAGTACAGCTAAAGATACATCAGTATTATCTAAATTTTTTGCAATTATTTATGTACACTTTCCTCTCTACTACAATATTACTACAAGTCACATTCTTGTGAAGAGTACTTTTGCTCCCCACAACATCAGTATAAACAACAATAAACTGCTCATATATCATGAGGCTTTATCTAAAATTGGTTTTGAAACTTATACCTTTGCATGCATGTCCTCACATGCATGCCTTCACCCTCAGGGAAGACTTAGCTTCCAAAATTAGAAAAATTCAGAAATGCTCACTATGGAGACTTTTTTTTAAAGTAAAAATAAATCTTTCTCTCATTCTTTGTTATAACAGTGTTTTTTCATCAGTTTCATTTAACATGTGACTTCAAATTATTAATTTATACATGCAAATATACATACTTGGTTGTACAGGTAGTTTTGTTCTAACAAGCATATTCCAGTGGAGGACTTTTGTTTTAGATGATAATAGGTTATTTAAATTTTGAAATTATGATTTCTGTTTATACAGTTTTAAAGAGACAACATTCCTAAGACCAAATAATTTCTTTGACTTAGGATACACCAAACGATAAGCATTAGGGTGTGGATTTTCTATGACTTCAAGAGGCCCAATATAGATATCAAAGAATTTTTTAATTTCTGAAGTTAACATTTTTGATTTTTCATGAGATTTGACCAGAACAAGATCCCCAATTTTAAAAGTGGTTAATCTTACCCTATTGTTATGTCTTTTATTCCTCTTTTCCCCTTGTTTCCTCATAGTTTCCCTGACAATATCTTCTCTCTCTTGCATAGTTAAAGGTGTACATTTAGGAAATTCAATAAGTTCTGATATAAGATTTGGAGGTCTAATATTAAAAATAATCTCATATGGTGAAAATCCTGTGGAACTATGTTGTAGGCTATTCATAATATCTTCAAAATTTCGAATGTGCTCAAACCAA
The DNA here is from genome assembly GCF_021461385.2 of Schistocerca piceifrons. Classification (NCBI taxonomy): domain Eukaryota; kingdom Metazoa; phylum Arthropoda; class Insecta; order Orthoptera; family Acrididae; genus Schistocerca; species Schistocerca piceifrons. Next base: position 141,194,941 of record NC_060144.1, read on the forward strand.
GTTGGTTGTTTATGGCTACAATAGGTTCTACAAAGTCTCCCAATTTCCCTCATATATCTTTCTGCAGGATTGGTGGATGGAGAATAAACAGATATAAGTATATGCTTCAATTTTGATCTTTCAATAAACTTTTTCCAAATTTTAGAGGTGAACTGTGAACCATTATCTGATAAAATAGCTTTTGGTTTACCCACCTGTACGAAATAATCTCTTTCAATTTTTATTATAATTTCATGGCTAGTAGCTTTTTTCACTGGATATAGTTTAATTAATTTTGAAAATACATAACAAATATGTAACAGTGACCACCTTTACTCTTTGGTAACATTCCACATAAGTCCACTGCGATAAAATCTAAAGGTTTTTCCGGAATAATGTTTTGCATCTCTCCACCACATCTTTGATTGCTCACTTTAACTCTCTGACATTTGTCACAGGTTGCCAATTCTTTTCTTACCTTCTTTACAATATTGTAAAAATAAACATTTTCTTGTATCTTTTGAATGCACTTCTGTATCCCACAATGACCAAAGCTTTCATGTATGTAAATGATCAGCTTTTCAGCATCTGCCTCTGGCCAACACAGTTTCCAATTATCAGAATCTACATCTGTTCTCCGAAATAAAATCCCCTTATGCAATTTGTAAAATTTATCAAGTTTCTCATACCCCTTCTTGCCTAAACATTCTTTGGTTAATTTCCAACTCTGATCCAAAGTTTGATTTTTTCTAATTTTGTTACACATAGCTCTAATTGTTTTTTCATTTTCCACCCCTTTCAAGTATCTAATTTTAAATTGCTTTTCCTCCTCTTGTTCAAAAATCTCCTTTTCTCCCCCAATTGGTAACCTTGAAAGTGAATCAGCTACTACATTCTCAGAACCTTTTATGTGTTTGATTTCAAAGTCAAACTGTTGCAGAAAAATTGCCCATCTGGTCAATCTACTGTGGTATAATTTGCACTCTTGTAAGTAACTCAAAGCTTTGTGATCCGAAAATACTATGGTTTTATGTCCAATAAGGTAAATTCTAAATTTTGTAAAAGCCCAATGAATTGCCAAAAGTTCCTTCTCTGTGACTGTATAATTTTTCTCATGCTTGAGCAACATTCTGCTTGCAAATGCTATGGTACAATGTATCTTAACTCCATTCTCTACTCTTTCTTGAAATAACTCTGCTCCAAGCCCATAATTACTGCAATCAGTGTTCAAACAAAATGGTAAATTAAAATCAGGTCTGTGTAATAAGTGTTGCTTCCTCAACTCTTGCTTAATTTTATCAAACTCTTCCTGACAACTTTTATCCCAAACCCAAACAGTGTTTTTCTTATGTAACTGACTTAAACATGGTGCATTCGGACTCTGATCACTTATATGTTTTCGGTAATAACTGCATAACCCAAAGAACGACTTTAATTGTTTTTTAGTCTTAGGAATAGGAATTTCTGAAATTGCTTTAATTTTTTCTGGATCTGCCAAAATTCCCTTGTCTGTGACAACATGACCCAAAAATTTTAATTCAGAAACTGCAAATTTACATTTCTCTAATTTCAATGTCATCCCCCCTTTCCTAAGTTTTTCACAAACTGACTTCAAAATCAAAAAATGTTCCTCCCAATTTTTCCCTGTAACCAAAATGTCATCTACATAGATTATCAGTTTAGACGCAATTTCTTGCCCCAGTACATGATCCAAAGCTCTTATAAATTCGGAAACAGAAGAATTTAACCCAAATGGCACAACACAATATTGGTAACTCTTACCATTGTACAAGAAAGCAGTATATTTTCTAGAATTAACCGAAAGTGGTACTTGATGAAAACCCAAAGTTAGATCCAAACTTGACATATATTTTATATCTGTAAATTTATAGAGTAACTCATCAATATTTTCAGGATGGTCTGTCTGTCTGAACAAAATTTTGTTTAAGTGTCTAGAGTCCAAAAGCAATCTTACTCCCCCATCTTTTTTCGAAACTACTACTAGAGGATTATTATACGCACTGATACTCGTTTCTATTATATTACATCCTTCCATCTTTTTCAGCTCTTTCTCAAAAGCAGGTCTTTTTGATATTGCAATACTGTATGGTCTTATGAAAAATGGTTCATGAGGTTTTACCTGAAGCTCACACTGATAACCCTTTACCCTTCCAGGTATGTCACTGAAAACATCACTGTATTCCCACAGCAGATTTTCTAACTGTTGTTTTTGCTCCCCAGATAAATTTTGTGTTTCTGAAATTTTCAAATTTAATAAATTCCCAAATTCAACTTCATCAGTATCAAATCTATGAGTTTCAATATTCTCCAATCTATTTTCTTTTAGTAAATTGATAAATTTCCATTACTCTGATCACCAAGTGTGTTCACAAAATTTGTCTGAATGTATTCCCTTTCACTAGTTTCTATCAAAAGTTTTCTTCCAATCCAATAAAATGCTGTATTTACTTTTACCATCCAATTCATACCCAAAAGAATATCCTCATTAAATTCCTGAATTACAAAACATCCACGTGTGATCAACTTGCCTTCAATTAAAAATGTCACTAAAGCCTGGCTTTTTACCAATTTACTGCTCTTCCCAGTAGCACCTTTTATCTTTACCCCAACAACTGGCATTTCAACATAATCTTTCCCCACTTTCAATTTCTTGCTTAACTTTTCAGATATTCCCGAGATCTCACTTCCTGTATCAATTAAACATTTACCAATCCATGACCCAATTTGAACTTTTATATAAGGACTGCAAAATTGATCACTTTTCTCAGAACCTGTATTCTCATGTAATAAATCACTTTCAATTTCCCCAAACCTATACTTATCAGAATCATATGGTATACCATTATATGTATTATTTGTCACAGTTATAAAATTTGCACAAGATACAAAACTGTCATTAGTACTTTCTATTATCTCAAATAGCCAAGAATTTTCATCCAAATCACATTGTATACTATTGAAGTAGTTATCCTTCAGCTTTTCAAAAATAAAATATCTCATCTTTTTCCACCACTCAGGACATACAATTTCACATACATTAATAAGCATCTTTCTAAAGTTCTTGTCAAAAGAAATAGTTTCACTGTTCAGCCATATATTCATAAGAAATGTGTGTATCATTAGTGTCTGTAAAAGTTTCACTTAGGTAAGAAGTTATACATGTGTCATCGTTATTTGTGTAGTCAGACTCTTTACCAGCAACATCTAAATTCACACTTTTACATACACCCAGATTGTGAGTATTATTCATCCTGGTAACATCCATGGGAATTTCTATAATATTCTCACTATTTAATCCATTTTCAACCCTGTGTATACCCAACTCCCTATTTAAACTAATGAAATACCTTTCCTCAACATCATCATCAATACCATTACCATCATTATCAACTTTATCAACAACATCATTATCATTACACATATTCAGGTAATACAAATTCAAATTATTCCCCAAAATATTATTTCCCCTTTCTAAAGTTACCAGATCCCTTTCACCAACATTTTCATTCTCACAGCATGCATTCTCTCTTTCATTCACACACATCTCTGGACTACTGCAAATTACATCATCCGACAGAGTGTTTTTCTTTTCTGCCCAAGTGTAAAACTCTGTTACAGTAAATGAATCACAATTACTTTTATCTACTGTATGTTCTTGTGTACTGCAAATTTTATCTTTATCAATATTATTTTCCTCTTGAGTTTTTTCAATAAGTAGCAACCAATAACCTCATGTGATAGCTTAGGTTTGGAATTGTCATGTTTGGGTTTATGATAGTCACATCCATTGGTCCTTTCATCATGCTCACCTTCTGCCTCAACCTTGCGGACCTTCAAGGGGGCTCTACTCGTTTTTTATTTCTGGTTCCTGTATGAACTGCTGATTGTGGTTCTGCCAATGTCTCTGATCAACATTTCTGATCCCATTCCTATGCCAAACATTACCTGATTGTTGGTAGTTTCTATTGTACTGACCTCTATCAAAATTTCTGTGATTTTGATCCCTAAAGTGTTCTCTATTTTGTTGATTATTAACGCGAAAATGTTGTTCTTGTTTTGGATAAAAATTATGGTCCTTCTTTTCAAAATTGTTATATCCCCCTGAATTTTGACTGACACCATGATAATTGTTTTCTTCCCTTTTTTGAAAGTTGTCATTTCCCCAATTTTGACCATTACCTTTCTGAGTAAACCCACTGTGTGTTCTTGTTGTTACCCTATCAAACTTTTCAATATAATTGAGAAACTGCTCTACATTACTATCAGGACAATGAACTAAACTCAACTGCATTGCTGATGGCAATCTTCTCTTTAAGGTATCAATTTTGATCAAGTCATCCAAAGGTTTTGTTAAATGAATAAGTTTTTGAAGTTCACTTTTGCAAAATTGTTTCATGCTCCCATCTGATTCTCTATACTTTCGCCCATTCAAAAATTCACTTTTGATTCTAGTTTGTTTAAGATCATCCCAAAATTTTTCCAAAAATTTTGATTCAAATTCTGAAAAGGTCATCTCCAAAGTTACAATCTGGTTTGCCCAAGTGAAAGCTTCCCCTTCCCAGAATTTTTTCACAAATTTAATTTTTATTTCATCTGGTTAGTGAGGTAAAAAACAATCCTTACAATACTGCATGAAATCAACGGGATGTAAGGGTCCATCTACCGAAACGCGCTTCACTGGAATATTAGATACAAGATTACATGTGTTGACATTGTAATTTTTGCTTTGAAATTGAATGTTAAAACTTTCAATTTTTTCGTTAAGTTCTTTGACAGATTTTTTGTTTTCTAAATTATTGCATTCTACTTTTTCTTCTAGAGTAACCAAACGATTGTCAGTTTTTTGTTCTACATTTTTTACTAAAACTTTTGTATTCTCATCCAAATTTTTACTTTCCCCTTTTATCTGATTAAAATCAATTAAATTTCTTTCCCTATCTACCAGTAACTCATTTTTTACAGTATTAATTTCACCGCTCAATTTAACATCAATTTCATTTACTTTTGCTTCCACAGATTCAATTGTTTCCTCAACACTGCCAACTCTGTTTGAAAGCTCACCCACTTGGGTACTGACTGCTTGGACTTGCAACAAAATGTTATCAATTTTTTCATCCCAGTATGTCTTATTGTCGTCAACTGATTGTTTAATTTCTTTCGTGAAATTTACAAGAAAACTTTCTAAATCAAATTGATCGGTTCTTTCTCTTTCATTTGACCTGTCCTGATGTTCGAAGTCTATTAAATTACTACTTTCTACTTTAGGCACAATACTCTCGAAAATCTCATAAGTCATTGTGAAGAACAAAAGTTTATACACAACAGTACAAAACAAGATAAAAATATTGTTTTAACAAAATACGAGGGTTTCGTGACCTATCTGGAACACTCTTCTACTGTTGCAAAACCACGTTTCCCATCCATGTGATTGTTGACCAAAATTCTTGAAGTATTTTCTTCTGTCGAAAATTACTTTTTTGCCGAAACATTTCTTCTCCAAAACTTTTACTTCCCGATGAACACAAACACTGTAACACACATTCTGAAGAAACTGGTGTTAACACACAAAAATTTTCTTCCTCGTAGCACTGTTGAAGATCTCGTGAACACAATATCCCGGCTACAGTCCCCAGTTGAAATATGGCATCCCGGCTATTACACAAGTTGAAAATGTGGTCACTATTTTTTATAAACTTAAATTTGCCATATTTCGTGACAGTACCTTTTCCATTAGACGTTTGCAAGCAAATATAAGTCTTGGCTTCAGTTGTCTAAGTATGATTCCACAATGCATCGTTGTCAGCTGCAGAAAATGACGTGGTTCAGAGTGTTTCTCTCATTTTGGTGTTTCAAATACAGTTTCTTCCAATGTAGTTTCTTCTTTTCAGATAATACAAAAATAATAGTTAACATAATTCAAAATTATTTATGACTGCGACCTTCACATTGTTCTTCCGTCAACACACACCAAGAGTTAGCTTCCGACTCGGACTGACTATAGTCAAAGACTACTCCAACGTCAAAGATATTTTACACAATCAGTTTCTTTGCTATTCTTCGATACATTTTCTAATAGTAATCAATATGCTTTTACTCTCAAAAACAGAAGTAAATTAACATATAATAAGACAAATTATAATAAATTCTGACAAAAATATAAGAAAACATTTACAATTCGGTATCGACAAATATGGTAAAAAAATAACATCTCCCAGATCCATTACAATAGGGAGCTACGATAAGCCTAAGTTTACTCATCAGATTTTAAGAATATAATCACTAAACAGCTACTATTTATTATGAACCAACTGTCGTTTAGCAGACAACAAAATACAGCATTACCAAAAAAATTAACATTCACTAATAGACAGCTACATGCATTAAAAATTCACTAATCTGTTTGTAGCCATATGACCTTTGACAGCTACTATTAATTACACGTGGTGGTTGCATAGGTCTCGTCGGGGGGGGGGGGGGGGGGGGGGGGAGGGAAAAAGGGAAAAGGAAGAACGATAGTTCAAGACACAAATGGGAGTTACTTAATTGGCTCAGAATGGCCGCTGTCCTTCCTCTCGTTAAACCTGCAAGAGGCCAGACTGTCTTCACTAGCGTCGAACCAGCCAAATAACCTCCAAGTCACTGGTGTCTTTTCCAGGATATCATATCCACTCACGGAAGTCGCTTCGCAGCGCAAGTGATAACTCACAGTCAAAATCAGACTCTGCGTCTACACCAAAGCCAGTTCTTTCTCTTGTGCACCATCCAGAGCTCCAAACCTCTAGTGCCCCAGCCAGCTCTCCCAGCACACCACACAATCATTGCCGAAATCGTCCTTGCTTCGAGGCTTTTGTCCCCTCCAATGGCGCCACCAGCGAACCTCCAAGCGAACTTCCAAAGTTCTCAAGACAAAGATGGGCGAAATCGATAGAAGGCCGAGCCCACGCTGCTCAATTTTAAGCTTGAGCAGCAAATGACACACACACACACACATGCGCGCACGCACACACACACACACACACACACACACACACAATAGGAGTATTTTTCTCACAGTAAATAGTTCTTTAGTATGGCATTCGTGTCACCAACAAAGCTGCCTCGGTAAATGACCCCTTGCCAAAACTGTTCAGTAATGAAACTTATTACATGATGCAACTCAGGTCATCTTCTATAAAGAATTTGACAGCCTATGGCGGATATTTTAAACTGGTTTATGATTCAGAAATTATGATCATGCCTGTTGTGCCTCACACAGAAATAGCTATGGTAATGACAGATGGAGGCACACAGGAATTAGCTAATAGAAATGAAAGTAGTAGTTTTAGGAGAGGATGAAGTAACTGAGATAAAAGAGATTTGGATGTAGCTATGTTAGCAGACGTAATGATTAAAACAGTAAGTGGCAAAGCAGAGATTCAGTCCAAGAACGGTTATAGTGCAGTCAACTGATACATGGAATAACAAATGAGCAGAGAGTCGACCACAAGAGCAATGACAAATACAATCACCAACTGATGTCAGAGCTACAGAAGGGATGGTCGAGAGCTCTAGTCTACTGAATATTGAACTTGCTAAACATCAGTGAAACGTGAATCACCAGTGAGGTCACTGCATATAACAGATGTGTATGGAGTAATTTTTAATGTGTTCTGGGTATGGGGAGTCAGTTGACGGTACTGACCTTGTCATCTTTTCAGGGATGTGAACAGGTGGGCTCATGGACTATTCTTCCTTTATGCATCCTGAAGTTAAAGGTGCAAACAGCCATGTCAAAGTGAAAAGGGAGCTGGTGTTCCATCTGTGTCTAGGTTATAGCTTTTGCGTGAATTTCATTGATTTATCGATGTTGAGAGTCAGGCTACTGCTCATGCCGTTCTATTGTTCCATTACCAAAGATATGTTTGTACTTTTCGGAAAAATACCGATTTGGGTTAGGTTTGTTGAGAAGGCAGATGAAACAATAAGAGGAGATTTATTTCGTGTACTCTAACATTAACAATTATATTTTGAAAGCACCCAGGTACGATTAGATAATTTTCTTATCAACTGAAAGTCAAGGAGCACAGAAAACGTTCGTGAAGACCTGTCCTGTACCACTGGTATGTCAAGAGAGAGTGGAGGCAGAAATTGAAAATATTGCACAGTATTTTCTCATCGAACAAGCTATTACTTCCTACAGTAATCCATTGTCAGTTGTTCCAAAGAAAGAAGGTGTTAGGCTTGTGATGGATTCATAACAAATAAATTCGATTATGCCCCCTAAGACTGGTAGGCTTTTAATGAAGCACAAAATTCTGAAAAAAGATTCTGAATGGTGGGCTCCATGTGGTTTCCAAGTTGTGCAACGACCGTAAACCATAAAATTACCAAATAAGCAGCAACCAGTCACAAAATCATGTTTCTTTATTATTTTGAAATTTTCTGAAGAAATTTCATAGAGTCATTGTTCACTGATCTATGGATTTGAGGGAAAGATCTTGGCATACTGATTTGCGTCCCTCATGTCGGAAATATATGGTACACTTTCTGGCAGTTATTATGAATTCCACAAGTAGCCTCTCGAACTAAATGCCAGTAGTGCTGCTTTCCTTAGAGGTTTTAACAGTATTCTACCTACTGATTTAAGGAAGAGGTTAATAATATATGTTGATGATGTCTTCAGTGCAGCAAATAGCAGAAAGCATATAATGATGTGTGAGACAACTTCTTGAGGAGGTTAGCAAGTTCTGGAGTGACTGTCAATCTGGAGAAATCAGAGTTCTGTGGGTGACAATAGACTGCATCAAAAATTCAACATGATCTACTTAAGACTGAAACGATTCTTGATTTTCTCTTTCCTCAAACAAATACGCAAAGTCTTTTATTTCTAGATTTATCAAAATTTCATGAAAGTCCAAGAACCTGGATCAATAGTCTTTTTACCACATGTTTGTGCGCTAATGGGTAAAAATAGGCCATGATATTGGGATGTGTAGGATCAAGTTGAGCCTCCTGTCCTGTCACATCCTGTTGAAAATTTTTCTGGGACCTGATGGTTCTACAACTGTTCTTGGAGCAGAGCAATTTTTGGAGGTTTAAGTAGATGGTCTTACGTAATGTTGAACAGTCTATTACTTTTGCCATCTGGATGTTTGTAAAAATTGTCCATATCTACCCAATTATGAGTTGGAAGCCTTCCCTGTAGTACTGGTGTTTGTCAATTTTTTTTGTTATTTCTTTGGTTGGGAGCCATAGGTCTACATGGACCTGAGACTACACAATTTATTATTATGTCCTGGACGACTGCAATGGCAATTGACCGTGTTATCGATATGCAGAAAGCCACACTTCACAAGGTGCTGCATGTAACCTACAAGACAAGCAACACAGCAAGCATTTGGTGATCACGAACGAACCACAGTTGGATGGTGAGTGACTCCTACCACTAGACTGGCTGAAACTTCAATCACATGGTACTATCACCCGCAGTATAAGTAAACTCTTGGCTATTTCTCAGTTATTATTTATTTACACATCTACTTCCATAGGACCAAATTGAGGAGCAAATCTCCAACGTCATTGAACGTGTCAATACATGAAATTACAACATAAAAGTAACCAAAAAAAGTGAAGCCACAAGTTTCAGTAAGCGCAGTTAAAAATGTAACATAAGAATTGGCTTAAATTTTCGAGATCTCCTCAAGAGAATAGGAGAGGTCACCTATGAGGAAACTCTGCAGTTTCGATTTGAAAGTGCGTGGATCACTGCTGAGATTTTTTAATTCTTGTGATAGCATATTGAAAATGCATGCAGCAGTATACTACACACCCTTCCGCAAAAGAGTTAAGGAAGTCCGATCGAAATGCAGGCTGGATTTCTGCCGAGTATTAACTGAATGAAAGCTGCTTATTCTTGGGAATAAGCTTATGTTGTCAACAAGAAATGACAGTATAAAATATATATATCGAGAGGCCAGTGTCAAAATACCCAGACTAGTGAACAGGGGTCAACAAGATGTTCGCTAACTCACACCGCTTATTGCCCAAACCGCTAGTTTCTGAGCCCAAATTATCCCTTTCAAATGGGAAGAGTTAACCAAAACATAATACCATACGACATAAGCGAATGAAAATAAGCCAATGTCGAACAATCACTAACTTCAGATACCGTTCGAATAGTAAAAATGGCAGCATCACGTCTTTGAACAAGATCCTGAACATGGGCTTCCTATGACATTTTACTATCTACCTGAACACATAGACATTTGAACTGTCAGGTTCACTAATCATATGCCCATTCTGTTGGGTCTTGTTGAATTATGAGTTAGAAACCATAAAAACTGGGTCTTACAGGGGTTTTGAGTTAATTTGTTTTGTGCATGCCATGAACTTATGTCATGAACTTCACTGTTTGAAGCCAAGCCAATGTTGCACGCAACATCCTTTACCACCAAGCTAGTGTCACCAGAAAACATAGTTACTCATAATTTTAGAGGGCACATCATTTATATATATATATATATATATATATATATATATATATATATATATATATATATATATATATATAAGAAAGAGGAGTGGCCCAACACTGATCCCTGGGGCCACCCTCATTTCATCATACCTCTCTCAGGGCCACGTGGGATTAGCCGAGCGGTCCAAGGCGCTGCATACAGGGACTGTGCGGCTGGTCCTGGCAGTGGTTCGAGTCCTCCCTGGGGCATGGGTGTGTGTGTTTGAACCTAGGATAATTTACGTTAAGTAGTGTGTAAGTTTAGGGACTGATGACCTTAGCAGTTAAGTCCCATAAGATTTGATACACATTTGAACATTTTTTTGTACCTCACCCAGACCCCACAGCACCACTATTTTCAACACTGTGAATAATGTCCTTTAGCTGTCTGTTGTTAAAGTAAGAGGTGAAACAATTGGGAGATATTTCTTGTATTCTGTAGTGGATCAACACAATCAAACGCCTTAGTTAAATAAAAAACTAAGCCTAGCGTTCGAAAACCATTTGTTTAACCCATTAAGTAACGCACAGAGAAAAGAGAATATTGAATTTTCAGTTGTAAAACAACTTCTAAAGCTGAGCAGTACATTTGACCACAAATTATGTGATATAAAATGATCAATTATCCTTTTTTCCGAAGTACTGAGTACTCTAATTGTTCAGGAAACTAACTACTCCTAAAGGAAAAATTACAAATATGACTATGAACAGGGCTAACATGGGCAGCACAGTACAATAATATTCTGCTAGGCACCCCATCATATCTATGAGAGTCCCTAGTCTTCAGTGATTTACTATGGACTCAGTCTCAGTCTCCCCCTTGTCAGTAGCACAGAGGAGTATTTCAGAAATCAGTCTCGGAAAGGCATTTTGCAAGAGAATTATGTGATTCCCTGGAGAAACTAAATTGTTGTCTAATTTCCCAGCAATGCTCACAAAATGAAACACTGTACAAAAATCTGATTTATTAGCAACAGAAATATTTTTTGTACGAACTGACTCTATACGGTCGACCTTGTCCTGTTTACCAGACACTTCCTACAGAACTGAACATGTGGTTTAATTTTATCGTATGAATTAGCTATTCCATTTGCGGATCACATCCTCTTTGTCTTCCTAATAACATTTGAAGCATCTTACAATACCATTTGTATTTGGCAGCTGTAGCTTGATTGTGACTACTTCTAACAGTTATAATTCCCACGTTGTTCTACATGATATCCTTGTCCCACTAGTCAGCCACCAAGGTGGCCTTTTACTACTAGTACCCCGTTTAGAATGTTCTAGTGGAAAGCCACTCTCAAAGAGCATGAGAAACGTGTTAAGGAAAATTTACCATCTATGTTATTGACACTATAAGCATCCGGCCACTCTTATTCCTTGACGGGTTTTAAAAAACTTTCTGTTGCAATTGGATTAACATTCCTACATAGTTTGTAATTATATGTGACATTTGTTTGATTACAAAAGGCTTTTAGTGTTAAAATTTGTGCATCATGGTCGGAAAGGTCGTTCACCCTTTTACTAACAGAATCCCATCTAGTAATGAAGAATGAATAAAAATATTATCTATGGCTGTGCTTGTAGTGACGTAACTAGACTGTTACGCCACACGGTAGTAGCCGATTGAAAGGCACGCGTACACACACGCCGACGTGCGTGAATTCTGGAACAGGATAACTATTGAATGGTAGCAAGAAAAGTACGTAGCTGCTTTATACTTAACTTTAATGATGCCTTGTGATACATCTCTCTTGACTATACAAATGCGACTCGTAAGATACATGCACTGTTACAATTGGCGCCTTGCTAGGTTGTAGCCATGGACTTAGCCGAAGGCTATTCTAACTGTCTCTCGCAAATGAGAGGAAGGCTTCGTCCATATTGTCGCAAGCAATGTCGTCGTACAACTGGGGCGAGTGCTCTATCGTATCTCGAGACCTGCCTTGTGGTGGCGCTAGGTCTGCGATCACACAGTGGCGACATGCGGGTCCGACATGTACTAACTGGTCCGCGGCCGATTTAAACTACCACCTAGCAAGTGTGGTGTCTGGCGGTGACACCACAGTGCTACTGTCCCTCTGCACCTTATTTTTAAAAAACAACCTGCATCAGATCATATGAGAGTAGAAGATCTATCAAAATCCTTTTTCTTGCCCAATCATGTACAAAATTAATGATTAAGTCACCACATGTAAATAATTCCGGTACTTTCTATAAAGTGAATCAAGAACCCTCTCTAGAGCGAGCAGAAATACTCTGCCTTCAGAGCTAGGGGCCCTATAAATTAAAAAGATAAGGAGTTCAGTTTCATTAAATTCTACTGCCCCTGCACAACATTCAAATATCTGCTCAGTGCAGTACAATGATACGTCTGTGGTCTCAAATGGCATATTGTTTTTATGAACATGGCCACTACACCATCCCACAAGGAACTCTTTGAAAAACAACCAGCTAATCGGTACCCTGGTAAAGGAGGCCTCTGAATTGTCAAATTATTTAAGTGTTGCTTCGGTGTACCAATAATTTCAGTGTCAACGTCTATCAGCAATTCACTAACTTCAACTCTAATACCTCTTATATTTTGATGAAACATGCTAATTTCTTCTCTTCTTGGAAACATGACGTCTTCTGAAGGTGATTCCTTAGTTAGAGGGACTTCCTATAAGCAAGTATACCTATCAGCTGACTTCAATGTAAAAAAGGTGCAGTTTTAACGCCAACTGCTACATGAATTTTTCCATGAATAATCTCACCACCCATACTACACTGACACCTTACCTGTTGAAGTGCATTCCTAGTGAAACCTGATCAACTGACATACCCAACTGGTACCACTGAAATGTACTTTTATCCATTTCCCTGGAAAAGAAATTACTGTTGACAATGCCCTTTTTCTATCATCTCAAGAGTAGAATAATGGTACCAAGAGGGATGATTACGTGATTACCTTTAGTATTTCGTATTTGAAGGGTGTCATTTTTGAAAATTTAATTACATGTTTACTTGCAGGTACTGCCAAGGGAAAGGACAAGGATGTTTCCTTAATGGAAGTGAAAAGGAAATGAGAAGGCCACTTCATTGTAGCAGTTAGGTAATGCTGTTTGACTAAAAATGACATTATGTTTAAGAGAAAGGAAACCGGCAGTTCACATTCCGTTGTGCACATCATATGAAATAGTTTTTTAATTGATTTGGCACACTCACCTCAGTTATGCACATTATGGGCCAAAACAGTACTATCGCAAGCTTTATGATAAATGATACTTCATTAACATAAAGAAGAGAATCCTTGAAGTGTTAGCTTCATGGAAACCTTCTCAATAGACGATGCTGCCAACAGTGTCTCATCATGGTCCATTGTCACCTGTCATTGATTCTAAGTTGAAGGAAGTCGCTGCAGTAAATTAACTTGGTCGCCTGTCGATCGGTCAGTTGCCTATTTCTTCAAAATTATGACACACCTATGTTGTGAAATGGGCTTTGGTTAACGTTAAGAACGATACTGATAAATGTTAAGGATGTGATAACTTCAAGGGTACACTGATGTCACTAACTGTGGGGCGGAAGATGCTGGAGAATCCTGATATATTCACTGACTGACATGATTTTGCTGTTTATGTGCGACCATTCGAGATAAAGGTAATGGTTCCTCAAAAAGACAGTGGAGGTAGAGATACCCAGGACTAACAGGCCTCAACGTCTGCATGATATGTCGAATGCAAAAGATTTCGTGAGTAAATCTGTTGAGCTATATTATAGGATAATTAGAGATGACATTTATGTAAAAAATTATAATTATTTGTTTATTGGTAAAGTTTATTCTGAATTCGTGCTATATGTTGAATGTCAGTTTGTGATATTTAAGATGTGTACCAACATTTCTTCCATTATCAAGGTATCATGATGAAACAGTACTTATTGAATATGAGCAAGTAATGTTTTAGAATAATAATTGTCTTTCAATTTCATGTGGTATTGACGAGTATTTACCATGACAATATAAGCACTGTTTGTCACATAAGATAGTGTAACAGATTTTCTCTTAAGTGGAGTTGATGTAAATGTGTATGTTGCGTTTCTCTGTTCATCAACTGGAAATTTTTAGTGTTGTATAGTTCAGAATCATATCAAGTGGGACCTAATTCGACGCTTGTTAAGTGTGTTCACCACTTATGGAGTAGTAGTGTATAGAGCAAGGACTGGCAGTGCTGTAGAGTGGCAAGTACCTAACAGTTCTAGTTTTTGCATGATATAGCTGAAATTTAGTCTGGTAACAGGTACCTTGAGGTTTAGAGAGATTAGCAAGATCCTGCTAAGATAGGAAAAACTTCCCAGTACAGAAATCATGAACAGAAGAAATCAGATAGTGATAATTTGCAATCACACATAAGGTGATGAGTACATTATATAAAGGTATGTTAAAGTAAAAATATTGCAAATAGGACAATATGAAAGTGAATCTTTTTGCTCATCATTTATTTTGACAAATATTTTTCTTTGACTCACTACCAAATTATTATATTTACTATCTTGTCTGTTGCTTAGTTTTATTAATAACGTTTGCTTTAAAGTAGCATTTGCGTTGTTGGAGATGTGACAGTATATCTCTCTCTCTCTCACGACTATTAAGGAGAAGTCTGATGACTTGTTGCTTTTTTAAAACTATTTTATACATTTTAAACTAACTGCTTATGCAGATATTTTCATGCAGAGACATGAGACGGGAGGTTTCGCAAACAAACGAGCATGATACTGGACTTGGAATGCGTTACGCTCTGAAATGACGACCCACTTGGTGGACATTCATTGTGGAGGAATGCTTGTCATATCATGCAACCTGACAGAGTGGAACTCATCTAGGACTGACGCAGATGGCACATTCCAAACAGGGTGAGGTTCCAGCTGTCGAATGATTAATCAGGCTGCCAATGAAGAATTATTTATACAGTTAAGTCCACTGAAGCCATGTTGCATCATCTTGGGAGACATCATGTTGGACTGTGACCACAGTAATGATACTGCCTACCATTCACATTTTCAAGTTCCCTTAACCAAGTACAACACATTTATGGTGTGCCCAACATAGTAACATATGAAATCATTAATTCCAATTTGAGATGCCATTTATTGAAACACTTCCTCTAACATCCCATCTGCCTTTAAGTGCCTGTACAAATAAAAATGCAAAGTGCGTTATAAATGAAGTTAACCTGCTCTCACTCAGTAGAAAATTGGTAAATAGCAATGACTGTATTAGATATTGGTAAGTACCTGTCCTTAATTTGTCCATATTTTACATTTTGTGCTAAAATGCGGCGCTATGGATTTCGAATATTGTTTCTATAGTTATGTACCTGTACATAATGCGTATAAATTTTTTTAAAATTTCCTTTGTGCCAAATTTTGGCTTTATTGTCAATTTCTGTGTTTCATATCTACGACTCTTAGTGAGACAATTTGTACATTTGCGTAGTAGATCATGAATCAGTATTGTGGCTAACTTCGTATTTAGAAGCTTAGACGATAAATCTGGAATGTCTTCTGATGGTATTCCTGCAAAAATCATTTCATACCTGTTCTGAACTACAAAGCGAGTGTGTGAAAATTTCATGTGACAAGGACAACATCCAGAATTACTTGTTCTTCTGTGTATTCTAAATGTTCTTCTGTGTGTTCTAAACCACGAACATACTGAAAAGTTATGTTTCTATTAAACAGCAGGTCACTGAAGCATAGGAGAGAAATCTGAAGTGAAACACTTTGGAGAGTTGTATGGTTAACCGATGGGAGCGAATGCAAATGAGTGTTTGCCTATGTATTGATCATTTGAAGGGCGTAAAAATAGCCTAGTGACATTTGAGTTTCTCTGTCAGCGTTTACGTTTAGTGCGGCTCTGCTACTAATGTTTTAAGCTGCTTTGCAGTTGTATTCTGTTGATCGTTCTCAGATTACGTATTGAAAGTGCATAGTTAGATTCCACCTCGTATTAAGCGGCTTTGTGTATATTGCCTACGTCATTTTCATATCTCTGGTGTTGATTTGCCTGTATTGAAACTTAAGGTTCCTTGCTCTGAGGGGTGCTTAGATGGTGAGGCACACGACACAGAGTCTTGTGTGCATTAGCTCATACAAATAAGGGGCTGTTGAATTCTTCACGAACCCATTTAATAAAATTTTCCAAGCATTTAGAAATGCATATGGAATTCTCGTTGTCCAGTTCTTTCTTTTGTAATGATCAAGTATCCCAAGTGTTTTATATGTGGATGATAGTATGTATTATTGTCGAAATGATTAAGTTTTTTGATGAAATAATTATCAGCTGTAACAAATCTTGTGAAGTTGATACCTAATCCCATGCCACCGATAGATTCATATTTAAAATTCCATGACTTTCCAGGTTTCGTATGCATTTTGTCGTATACCTTGTACTACATCCCGAATTTTTATAGTCTTCAGCAGGAATACGTATTAGTGAATGTGGACCTCTATTAGAGCCAGCATTTTCACAAAACCGCAGTCAGCAGAACGCTTTAGCCATTTCTTTGTATGCCCTGCAGGTCAGAGGGTAAGTCATCATATGGAGATTCTGAGAGAGTCCACTGTACGTCATATTATGTAGAGAGTAGTCATGCGCATCCTGAGATTTCTGGAGTCTAAGCATAAAAAGTAAGTCTAACACGCTGAGTCACACATGCTCATAGCAAATAACTTGCCTACGAGGTCGGTGGTCTAAGCATTCTGGAAATCAGAATATGAACGTACAAAAAGTGAGTGTAATCATAGAATTCATTTAGATATTCATTTACGGCCACTATTATTTCCGTTGCGAAAACGAAGAGGTAACTACTCTTCGATAAGTTCTGTAATGTTTTCAGCCACAGTTAGATAAAGATATAAACAGTTCATTGGTTCTAAACTATGTGTGAGAAAGGATGTCTATCCAGAGTACATTTCGGAAGACATTCACATGTATTCAGATAAAACATGAAAACGGGGTAGTATACAGATTTTTGTGGTGATTTTTGTTTAATTTTTGTAGAAAGATGACAGTGGTGATGGTATTGGCAGAGTTTGTGAATTACAAATTCATGATTCTCTTACATCTCCAGTTTTCATTATTTCCATGACTAGAATACTTAGTATTTAGTTTGGAATTGTTCTTTATTTTAGGGGCTCTTTATGCATTAAAATTCTGTGAAATTAGCATTTATCTGTTGCAGTGGTTCATTCGAATAATCTTATCATCCGAATTCCCTTTTTCTCTCAATTCCTTTCCTGAACACGCAATCTCTTTCCCTCCCTCCCGCTCTCTCTCTCTCTCTCTCTCTCTCTCTCTCTCTCTATCTATCTATCTATCTATCTGTCTGTCTCTCTCGTACACAGACAAAGACACAGACACACACACACACACACACACACACACACACACACACACACACACACACACACACGTCATCATGAATGACAAGTGATATGCACACTATTAAGTTGGCTCTCTTGAACGGAATACTGGGAGCCTAAGCATGCTATCACCACCCAAGTAATGAGCTGGTGATGGAGGAGGAGGAAAGATGCAGAGGAAACAAGGCACGCCACTTTACTGTTGCGGAGGGAGTACCCTGGAATCACGTTGCCCTCCCAGTGCCTGCTACAGTGCTACTTCCTTTTGTATTGTTTAGTGGCTAACGATCAAACTGGAGGGAATATTCCATATCAGCACAATGTCATCCGTCTTCCACTGATTCTTTCCTCCCGAAAAGTGCCAGCCACAATCACAACAAAAACAAGAGACGGCAGCAAACCCACTGCAGCGTTTAGCAACACTACAGACAGTAAGTACACTGTAAACATACGTTTCACAAATACAGTAATGAAATGTGATGTATATGTCTGAAGTATACTCACTTCATGAACTACAAATCATGTATTGCAAGGGACAACATAGGACACTTTCACACACTCATCATGCCTCATCTTTGAGAACGACCACCCAGAATTGTAAGTGGTATTAAATACTGCTAAAATGTATAGTAATTCTTCCATCTAAGATTGCTGTAACCGAAAAAGTAGCAAAACGCTGCAATGTACAAACACGTTAACAATCACTTTACCCCTGTATAGTTACAAATACAGTATTATTATTGGTCACTGATGACGCATAGAAAACAGTCTTTCATTTAGTGGTACAGACGGGTTTATACACTAAGAAGATAGGAGTTATCAATTTCGCGACTAAAACTTTCGGAACAGGTCGAGGACTTGATGTAAGGCTTTGAAACCTATCTCACAGATTTCAGTTGGTTCCTATTAAGTGAATAGCCCGCTATGATATCTTTGCTGACCTATTTATCGCACCACATCCCAAGGCGACACAGTTCATAACGCTACAACATCTGCACTGTAGAGCCACACATCCCGTAATTAATACGTATCCTAGTTCGCATGGACCCTTCGCGAGAAAGAAGTGCAGCCGCTTAGCAACCTTCACTGGGTCCCGAATGAAATGTGCATTAAGTGGTCGATGGTTATTGTACGGTTTTCACGAATGGTAGCTGATAGTGAGAATACTGACAGTTTTTAGAGAGGCTCAACATGGTTCATGTCATTACAGCATCTTATTTTGTAGGACATACCCTGTATCTTTCCACAATATGAATCTCTTTTAAGTTACCTTGCTTAAAATTTTCTCCTGCGCTCCCATTCCACGCACGTGTCCAGGAACACTACTTGTTGACAAATGCAGATAAAGGACAGGACCAATTCTAGCAGTGGCGCCGATGGGTGTCATTTCCCCGTTTAGCTCAAACTGTAAGCTTTACAGAGAACGTTTTCCCAAACGGGCACGCCACATTTGGAAGAGTATCAGAGAAGCACTATATTCACTGTGGGATGTATATGTGCTGCCAGGCCTACTGCTATTAGTTTGTGCACTAAGGTAATTCGCAAGCCACATCTATCGGAGCGGATGTTTCAATGTTTCTCAAATGGCAAGGAGCCATTTACCACGTGCCTAGCTATGCCGAGGACCCTGGTCCAAAAATGGCTCTGAGTGCTATGGGACCTAACATCTCTGGTCATCAGTCCCCTAGAACTTAGAACTTCTTAAACCTAACTAACCTAAGGAC
The DNA here is from genome assembly GCF_021461385.2 of Schistocerca piceifrons. NCBI lineage: Eukaryota > Metazoa > Arthropoda > Insecta > Orthoptera > Acrididae > Schistocerca > Schistocerca piceifrons. The sequence continues at coordinate 141,214,561 of NC_060144.1, forward strand.
ATCACACACATCCATGCCCGAGGCAGGATTCGAACATGCGACCGTAGCGGCCGCGCTGTTCGAGACTGAAGCGCCTAGAACCGCTCGGCCACACCGGCCGGCGAGGACCCAGGCTCGATTCCTGGTACTTTCAGGAATTTTTGTTGCTGGAAGGGCTAAACCGTGTTCAGTCGACCTCGTGGTGCCGGATGAGGAGCTGTTTGCATGAGACGTAACGGGTCAGAGGTTTGCGACGCTGACAGCTGCCGTGAGAGCGGTTTGCTGACGTCCCTCGCCCCTTCATACCGCATCCAGTGACCCACTGGCAGAGGACGACACGGCCATCGGGCAGTGTTCACTAGCCCGACACGGTTATCAGACGGAGATATAGAGCTATTTGAATATCGTATTCCGTAGAATACAGAAATAAACAAATATACGCAATACCTTTGTGACTACAAATGACACGTCTCTATAAATGAAGCCTGCTACTATAAGTCATCAAGCATCGGAGGAAAGCACGATCCTTTTGCATTTCAGTAGCATTGTAGCTGTTGTAATTGTACCATTTCTTTATGAAATGATAAATGAAGGTTAGTAACATTGGGATTCCATCCAAAAGAGTCAAATCGAAATGCGGAATTTTTTTTATGATTCTCTTCGGTATTGTCAGACATGTGTCAAATATTTTCTTTCACTAAGCAAAGGCCGGCCGCGGTGGCCGTGCGGTTCTGGCGGTGCAGTCCGGAGCCGCGGGACTGCTACGGTCGCAGGTTCGAATCCTGCCTCGGGCATGGGTGTGTGTGATGTCCTTAGGTTAGTTAGGTTTAAGTAGTTCTAAGTTCTAGGGGACTTATGACCTAAGATGTTGAGTCCCATAGTGCTCAGAGCCATTTGAACTAAGCAAAGGTTAAATTTCCCCTTTATTCTCCCAAGAGACGTCGCCATCAGACAGCTACGGTCTTGATGCCTAGAAACTCCCAATAGTAAAATTCTGGTCAAGTTGCTAGTTGAGGTGGTCCTTTGTGTATGTGCATTAGAGAGAAGCGTCACATATATTTGTGATCTTGAGTGTTACTTTCGTGTTGTTAACAAGGTCAGTATACACTGTTGGAAATGGTTGGTGTTCTCCAGGAAGCACCGATACGATATTTATGAAACCAGATGCCCATCCATAACAGGTACTAAATGATTAAATTATCAGTCCATTCGGAACTTATGTCCACAAATCACTTCAGCATGAGGTTTCACTTCCATGGGCTCGAGTACAGTTGTGGCAGTTGTGGCACGAAGGCTAACAGCCTTCGAATGTAATCTATGAAGACTGCTGACTGGATGTGCTTGTCTTCCCACAGCATCGCAGACATCGTCTATGGGTGACAAATTAGGGGACCCAGTTGGCCTGCCTATGATCTGAACGTTCCCTGTGTTACACATGCTGTCTGAAATCCTTTGTGGGGTCTTGCATTGTCCTAACGGATAGCCCATTTGTCTCAGGGTGTACCACTCTTGCCACTTTTTGCAGAATGATGAGCCTCCTTTCAGTCATATCAGTCAGTCGTCATATCGTGCAACATCCGACTCCTACAACTCAGGAGGAGGGTAAGTATGGAACTTAAAAACATGGCTTCCTTGACCTCTCACCAGGTTGTCTACGGACTTGTGTGGCGTCCATTTTACCGACCAAGAGAGAAGTGAGACTCAGATTTGAACACTGCAGAAAGACAACCAGTGCTAAGTTGACCCTACATCGTGCAATTCTCTATTGCCAGTGGCATGTCATCGGCTGTAAAGGATGCATGTAGTCTTAGGTAACAAACCAGTTTCTCCTTATCTGTTGTCTACACTATTCCTGTAACTTATACATGGATTTCACCTGTTGTAATCCGTCTGCTCGTCACAGCCAGTGGTTCAGTCCTACACCCTTGTAGAGGAAACCCTACCTACTCTCCTTGCCACACTGTTGTCTCAACCGAATCTCGTCAAAATCCACCAAGAAGTCATTGCCCTACGGAGGACAATCTTCGTGATCTGTCGATATATGTTCCTCACGTCAGTGATGTTATATTCTCCAAAAGATGACCATGGGCTGCATGTGCTCTTTCCTCAGTGTATGCACTGTTGTGATCTCCGTCTGTAAAGTTACAGTAGCTTTAGACACACCCAATGGCAAACATGTACCCACACCAGTTTTAACCTGTAGGAATGACTTCATTCTGTGCTGTGGAAATAATCAGTATATCCCACAGGTAAGGAAATAGTGGGATAATTGTTTACTATGGTTCGATCAGAATGTCCGTGGTGCAAAACCACCCAATCCCATCGGGGTAAATATCCTGCCCTGTTCCGTTCCATAAATAATTCCCCTGGAACAGTACCAAAGAGTCCACGGAACATAATGCCCCAGTGCTGTGAATAATCGCCAGCTGCATCACAGGCCGTTTGCAGGTGATAACTGCTAGAGATCGTTCAGTCCAGGTTCAGTCTGGTCGAGAAACCACCAGACGTTTTTCACTTGCTGTGCAGTCGTGAAAAATAGGTTAAATGCCTTAATTCGGAGTGGCCATTAACGGTATAAGCTTCACCGCAGCAGCGTGTGCTAGCACCCACATCTAAGCACATGACAGTAAGAACAGAAGTACATTAGGCGTGTAATGCAATTTTAGCTCCTTTCTGCCTTTTTCCACATTTCACAGCGATACATCACACAATTGCAGCTGTATCCTCTGCACATGAATTCATCTGCCTTTAGCCGCAGAAGTGCAGACACTCCTTCGCAGACGCAATTGCTGACGCTTGCATTCACACGCTGCGCTTCCGCACTGTGGGCTTTGTAACTGCAGTCTTTTCATCATTTCTCTCTGAGGCACTAGTGTCGGAGCGAGCGTAGACGGCGGCAGACCGCTGAGGCGGCGGACTCGCTAACAAGGAGGATGGTGGCAGATGCGGCTTCGCTGAGAGGGCGTCCTATTTGAAATGGCAACTCTGTCTGCACAGCCTCACTCTTAGTGAAACGTGAAAGTCCGAGAACTACAGACGAACGCAGTTGCGAATCAGAAGAGCACTAATAGCTACCAGACATACGAAGCCGCATCTGGCACTGAAGGCACAGTCGTTCGGGCAAGAGGAACTACTCTAGAGAAAGGAGGTGTTCGTCTCAGAGTGGCAGTCGCCGGTATTCCTATAATTCTAGAGGAACTTTTTGATGAGGAATAAGAATTAGTAGCGAGATCTACAAATTCTACATATCTGTATAAAGCTTTCTAATAAGGTAAGTGAAGAAACTACTGCATGTAATTTTGCACTGAGGTGACAAAATTTAAAAGATACCCTCTATTATCGGGTCGGACTTCCTTTCGCCGAGCGTAGTGCTGCACCTCAATGTAGCATGGACTCAACAAGTCATTTAAAGACCCATGCAGAAATAATGAGACATGTTGCCTCTATAGCCGTCCATAATTGAGAAAGGGTTCCCGATGCAGGATTCTGTACACGAAGTCACCCGTCGATTATGTCCCATAAATGTTCGGTGGGTCACCAATTCACTGGCCCAAATTTTCCAGAATGTTCTTCAAACAAATCGTGAACAATTGTCGCCCGGTGACGTGCCGCAATGTCGTCCATAAAAATTACATCTGTGTGTCGGCACATGAAGCCCATGAATAGCTTGAAATGGTCTTCTAGTAGCCGAAAATAGCCATTTCCCGTCATTGATAGGTTAGTTGTAGCACAGTAGCCAGTCCATACCATGTCAACACAGCCCACACCATTATGTAGCCAGTGCCTTGTTGACAACTTGGATCCGTTGCTTCGTGGGGTCTGTGCCAGGTTCGAACCCTACTATTAGCTCAGCTTATTCCAAGCAATGTTGCTTGTCTGTTAGCTCTGACAACTCTACGCAGTCGCTGCTGCTCTCTGTCGTTAAGTGGTGGTTGTCCACCACGTTTGACATTGTTGATCTTGTAATATTGAATTCTCTAACGATTTCCGACATGGAATATCCCATGTGTCAAGCTCCAACTACCATCCCAAGTTAAAAGTCTGTTAATTCCCATCGTGCACCCATAAGCACGCTCGAAACCTTTTCACATGAGTCACCTGAGTACATATGACAGATCCAACAATGCCCGGCCCTTTTATACCTTGTGTACGCGATACCACCGCTTTTCGTATATGTGTGTGTCACTATGGCATGACTTTTGTCACATCAGTGTATGTTATTGCTCTTTTTTTTCCACCAGATATTCAGAATATCTCTGACCTTTACGAAACAACAGCTCCCATTGCACATTTGCTGACCACCTAATAGCCCACAACCACCACCCAACCACAATAGAAGCAGACTTAAGAATACTAAAAGACAGCCACAGCCTATACAGCAAACTGACCATTGAGGAAAACTTCCACATACAGAAGGCAATAGTAGAAGGAAAATAGGTCATAAATCAATACACTACACTATGCAAGGGCACACTATTGAACACATTATAATAACTTTACAAAAAAGACAACACAAACAGCTAAAACGTCTACACACACACACACACACACACACACACACTCACACACACACTCACACACACACACACACACACACACAAACACAGACACACACACACACTCACACACACACACACACACACACACACACACATACACACACACACAATCGTAAACACAAAGCTAAAATGCAAACAAAGTTCAAATTTGGCGTCAAACTCACTGGTGAACAAATGAACAATGACTGGGCTGGGACGCACAACAACCACAATTACAGTGTGTTTTGGTGAAGTGCAAAGTACTTTTACGACCATATCTTGTGAAAATACATGTAATTTTACGTGTGCTTCACAATACTTCATCAGGATGCAGAGGAAAAAAGAGCTTGCCACACAAAAACGTAATAAAAACGAATATAGGTGCGAAATATCGCGACAAACGAAATTACGTCTAGAGCATAAAAGTACAGGTTAACTCCCAACAAAATTTCTCATCAACATCTTTTGGTTGCATATGACAAGCTACCTGTAATAAATAATACACAAATGGTCCTGTAAACGATGCAAACCGGGTGTAAAGGTACTAACTAAAAGAGACAAATGGTTCCAGAATGAGATATTCACTCTGCAGCGGAGTGTACGCTGATATGAAACTTCCTGGCAGATTAAAACTGTGTGCCCGACCGAGACTCGAACTCGGGACCTTTACCTTTCGCTGGCAAGTGCTCTACCGTCTCAGCTACCGAAGCACGACTCACGCCCGGTACTCACAACTTTACTTCTGCCAGTATCTCGTCTCCTACCTTCCAAACTTTACAGAAGCTTCCTCTTTTCTTCTGTAGCACTACATGCCAAATTCTTCGATTCTCTTCTGATCCGGTTTCCCCATAGTCCATGTTTCACTACCATACAATGATGTGCTCCAAACGTACATCCTAAAAATTTCTTCCTTAAATTAAGGCCTATATTTGATACTAATAGACTTCTCTTGGCCAGAAATGCGCTCTTTACCAGTGATAGTCTGCTTTTTATGTCTTTCCTGCTCTGTCCGTCGTCCATTACTTTGCTACCTTGGTAGCAGAATTCCTTAACTTCATCTACTTCGTGACCACCAATCCTGATGTCAAGTTACTCGCTGTTGTCATTTCTTCTAGTTCTCATTATTTCCGTCTTACTTCGATGTACTCACAATCCATATTTGGTATTCATTAGATTCTTCATTCCATTTAACAAATCCCTCAAATCTTCTTCACTTTCACTGAGGATAATAATATCATCAACGAATCTTATCATCGATATTCCTTCATCTTGAATTTCAGTTCCACTCTTGAATCTTTTTTTAATTCCATCATCGTTTCTTCGGTGTATGGTTTTAACAGTAGGGGTGGGAAGCTCCATCTCTGTCTTGCACACTTTTTAATCCGAGCACTTCATTCTTTTCCTTCCACTCTTATTGTTCCCTCTTGGTTCTTGTACGTATCGTGTATTACTCATATTTACCTATGTCGTATTCCTATTTTATGCACAATTTCGAACGTCTTGCACCATTTTACATTGTCGAACGCTTTTTCGAGGTCGACAAACCCCACGAAAATGTCGGGACTTTTCTTTTGTCCTGCTTCCGTTATCAACAGCAACGTCACAATTTCTTCTTTCGTACCTTTTCCAGTTTCTAAAACCAATCTGATCGTCATATAATACATCATCAATTTTCTTTTCGATTCTTCTGTACATTATCCTTGTCAGCAACTTGGATGCATGAGCTGTTAAGGTGACTGTGTGATAATTCTTGCACTTGTCGGCTTTTGCAATCTTCGGAATTGTATGGATGATATTCTCGGAAAGTCAGATGGTATATCGCCAGACTCATACATTCTACACACCAACGAGAATAGTCTTTTGTTGCCACCTTCCCAATGACCTTAGAAATGCTGATGGAATATTATCTATCCATACAGCCTTATTCGATCTTAAGTCTTCCAAACCTTTTCTAAATTGTGATTCTAATACTTGATATCTTATCTCTTCTATATCGGCGCCTATTACGTCATCAGACAAGTCTTCGCCTTCACAGAGGCCTTCAGTGCACTCTTTCCGCCTGTTCGCTCTCTCCTCTGCATTTAACAGTTGAATTCCCGTTGTACTCTTGATATTACCACCCTTGCTTTTAATTTCACCGAAGTTTGTTTTGACTTTTCTATATACTGAGGCAGATCTTCCGACACTTATTTGTTTTTCGGTTTCTTCTCATTTTTCCTGCAGCTCATTCGTCTTAGCTTCCCTGTGCTGCGTATTCCTTTCATTACTATGTAACTCGTATGTCTGTATTCCCCAACTTCCCTGAATTTTTTTCTGCTTCCTCAAATATCGCCATTGCCCTTTCTAAATTTGTCCATCTCTCTTCAATCGAACTGGCTACTGAATTAATCATTATCAAATTTTCTATAGCCTCACAGGACTTCAAGCATGTCTCTTCATTCGTTAGTACTTTCGTATCCCACTTCTTTGCACATGGATTCTTCCTGACTAGTCTCTTAAACTTCAGCCTGCTCTTCATCACTACTAAATTGTGATATCAGTCTGTATCTGCTCCAGGGTGCACCTTACAATCCAGTATCTGATTTCGGCATCTTCGGAATGGTGTGATCTAACTGAAATCTTTCCGTATCTGCAGAACTCAATTAGTTTTCCTCCTATCTCCCCCTTCCCCATACCTTACATCTAGACTGATTTTTAGCATTTCCGTTTTCAGATTCTCTAGCTTCCTACTACACTGATTTCTAGCATTCCATACGCCGACTCATAGAACGTTATCCTTCTGTTGGTCATTCAGTCTTTTTCTCCTCGTCACCACCCCCTTGGCAGCCACCTCCCGGAGACCCGATTGAGGGACCCAGAATCTTTGGGCGATGGAGAGCTCACGATAAAATTTTTCAATTACAAGCCACATGTCCTGTGGATAAACATTGTGTGTCTTTAATGCAGTGGTTTCTGTTGTCTTCTGCATCCTCATGCTGTTGATCACTGCTGAGTCTTTCGCCTTTAGAGGGCGTTTCCCACCCCAAGGACAAGAGAGTGCCCTGAAACTCGGTCGACTCCTCCACCTCTTTAACAAGGCTTATATACAGTGTGTTGAACTTCTTCTCCCTGACGTTTCGTTCTGAACTACGGAGAACATCTTCCGAGGTGAGTCGACTCACCTCGGAAGATGTTCTCCGTAGTTGAGAACGAAACGTCAGGGAGAAGAAGTTCTACAGATCGACCACGGCAACTTAGCCCGGAAGAGTTTACTGATAAAGACGCCGGCCGTGAAAGCCTACATGGAATGATGTACTAGTCTATCAGTCCGACAGGATCTCACAGCCATGTCAAACACCATGTGTGGCTTGTTTTTAGCCACATACATATTCTAACGTGCCACGTCGTATGGAGCACAAAGAAGTCTCATTTTGACGAAAATATTTTAGCTGTTTCTCCTCACGACGCTACACCAAAGTGGTGGGCCCTACAACAGCACGGTTGTAAATACCTCGATCTACGCTACGCAGTGGACACTTTCTAAGTTTCCTCGGATAGGTCTCCCTCTTACTTTCTCTCTCTCTCTGTCTTCGTATTTCTTTTTTCTTATTAACTACTGGAGTATTTGCGGGTAAGTCCCACACCTCACGTTTCTCCTCTCCTAGAAATCAGTCACCTCGTCATACGAGGAACTGAGAAATGGCTGAACGCCGAAGCAGAGACAAGGAAAATTTTCTGCAATTTGTAGAATGCACATCAAAATGGTAAACTATTCTGTCCTGGAGAAAGAGTGTTTATAACGGCAGGCAGATGCATTACGAACATCGAAGTTCAAAATGAATTCGCCAGTCGGTTAATATGGAGGAGAACCACTGGGATCAATGGTGTTGAATTAAAAAATAGATCATCCTTACGACAATGGCTTTCATGAGTTCCAGACATATCGGCAGCGAATGTCATGCGATGACACGCTAAAGTCAACGACGCAGAAATGCAGTGAGTACATAGTACCACCAAATGGTGACGTTTACCTGTCCACAGTCCATGTAGTTATACGACGGTAATGGGACGTCCATTAATTACGTGTGCTCAGAATTGGTGGGTAAGGGGGGGGGGGGGGAAGGGGGCAGGAGTCTGACAAAACTTCATCAGATCTCATTTAAAGGGTTGAGAGGCCATGAAAATCCACCATAACTTCGTAATTCAGAGAATGTGCATTATTACAATGGACAACATTTTCTTTTACAAAATCAATCCCGAGCACAGACAATACCAATGAGCACACCAATCATTATAGTCTCTGTAAACTGAACTGATTGCTTTACATGTGTTCAAGCCCGAGTTTTCCAGATCTGAAGCAAGTACCGCACGAAGGTAAGATTTCATTCGTGGAGTTCCTTGCTATCTCAGTCGAAATCACCGCGTGTCAGTCTGTGAGACAGACGTAATATTCTGCAACGCATATAAAGCCGATTTTATTGTGTTCAGTATGATGTTGTATCAAAACATTTCCACTTAGTGTTTTAAGCAGTATGCTGGCTACTCAGAACAAACGTGTCATCAGGGAGTTTACATATGAGAATAAGTGCCACCATAGCTGTGTCTTGAGAATTTCTTTATTCTGTCATACGATTAGTTTCGTCAACACATTAGCCGTCGAAAGTGGTCACGTGACAGAAGAAAGACATTCTCAAGATACAGCTGTGGTGGTACTCTTTCTCATATATATAATCAGCTGAATTCCCTCGTCCATCCAATAATATGGACATGGATACGAAGTTTATAGTTTGTGGAAGGAAGTTAAGCTGAACGTCACCGATAGGAGTTCTCTTACTGACCATACAATTTAAGAACTGCAAATCTACATAATCAAACCGTTCAAAGGAAGGTAGAAAACAATGTCTGTTATTTGCAGAGTAAGCAGAGGTTCAACGCCGGAGCCTAGCGAACTCGACGGGAAGTCGTTCACACCAGTCCTGCTTTTAAAATTTCTTGCGGTGTTTCCCAAACATGCGAGGTGTTCAAAAACGCCGTACGATTGCTGCTGCCCATCGCCTTTAGACATCACTGATGCTGCAAGACTTGCGCCATCTATTTTGGTGGGTGTGTGAAGCTGCAGAAAAACCGGTCGGTGCGGCATGTAAACCCAAGAGCACCTGTGGTCAGGTTTCGACTAACCCCTGTAGTCACTCGTCAGAGCTGCTGCACGCCATGGACGAGAAGATTGAGTGTCTGCACGAGGAGGATTTAGATACGCGAAACACTGTCTTCTGTACTAGCAAATATGTGGATGCCGTCTGTCAAAGAAAGAAAAAAAATTGACTTCCGGACGTCCGCTAAGGACATCAATCTATTTAAAGTACTGATGCAAACACTGTGTGACAACTGTCTCGAAGAACTAGACTGACAACACACATGCAAAGCAAGAATTTTAGATCTCCTGGCTATAAACAGGTCCAATCCTTCCTACAATGTCACCAATGACAACGAGAGAAGAATTGGCGACTCTGTTTCTACAACAGGAACACTCGTCCCCATAGAAGAAAAAGGTTGCGAAGAAGTCTATGAAAGTATTAGTGTTTGTTAAACCGACAGAGAAATGATTAACTTATTTAAAGAACAAAACGAGAACATTTAATTCAGAGCTCGCCAATGCAGAACAATTGTGGCTTGGAGTGTAAAAAATTGTGGAATACTGCATTCATCTTTCATCCGCTTTAGAAGCCCTGATAATTGATAAAAAAATATGTTATTTACTACTTCTGGTTAACTTCTGCAAAGTGTAACAACTAAATCCTATGTAATTTTTTATGTTAATGTTTTAACGAACCAGAAGGAGGCCGAGTAAAGTCAGTCTGCATCAAAGACACTCCGTAATCCCGCAGTTACATGGATATTGAGATGTGCTGATGACTACAGGACAGACCACCTACTCATACGGTATTCGATGACCATTCACATTCTCTTACAACTTGCAGAATGAACACAGACCGTGGTAAGGATAATGGCAATAAAGAAATATTCCAGAAACTCTTGCATGAAAGGCTACCGGATGAATACCCTGAAAAATACTGGGTGACGTTGAAGGCTGCAATAATGTCAGCAGTTGAACAATGAGCTGGCTACTGCAATACCAAGCACCAGGACTGGTTTCACGAAAATGACTGAAATCCCTGGGCTAGCATGACTGAGCGGACGAGGTATATTTGTGGAAAGGGGCCAAAATAAGTTACTGTCAGTTGCACTCAACATATAAATTTTATTTCTTAAAAAAGATAATGACACAAACAAGAATCAAAAACTCTCAAAGTTTTGACGTAGACCTCGCTTGAATCATTTAGATCGGCTGAAGGCCACATCGAAAATCCATGGCATAAGGCCTAAGCAAGGAATTGAGGTACAGGAGTTCTTTTGGAGGTCTCACTCCTTTATAACTTTTTTTTATCTTCAATTTAAATAGGCTGAAAGCCTTAGCTTAAAATTTTACCATAGAACTCGGCTGAAAGCCTCACATTAATAAAGATCAGTGTTATGGCTTAAGGCTGAGACAAAAATTTTCAATGTTTAATCTAATTAGTTTGAAAACTCGGTTGAAGGCCTCATATCAACAAAAAAAAAATTAACGGCTTAAGACCTAGCTTTCAATTTGAAAAGGCTGAAGGCCTTATTTTAAAATATTTCGTGTAAAACTCGGCTGAAGGCCTCATACTGAAAAATAACATGACTTGAGGGCAAGATGAGGATTTTGAATTTTTAATTTAAGAGAGATTAAAACTCGGCTCAAGGCCACACACGAAACCCAACTAATCTCACGGCTCAAAGCCCAGACAAAGTAATTTCCAATTTTTAGTTTAAGCTGGAAAACTTGGCGGAAGACCACTTACAAAATAGAAAATATTTCTTACGGCTTGACTAAATTTTTCAACTTTTGATTTGAAAGGCTGAAAATTCGGCTGAAGGCCACATACCAACTGGTTCAAACTTACGGCTTAAGGCCTAGGTACAAGGAATTATGAAAGGCTGAAAATTGGCTGAAGGCGACATACCTATAGTCCGTGAGACGAGTGATTGGTACTGACAGTTCCGGCGGGCAGACGGCGCTGTCGCCGAACGTGGCTCACAGCACGCGGCGCCCTGTCTGCTACACGCATTCTCTAGCAGCAGAAATAAAAGCGAGACAAAATACAAGTCGTATTGGTACGCGTAAATTTATTTAAAGTTGATGCTTGAAATATATTAACTCGAAAACTGATAAGAGCTATTTAGTACAAGTATCTAAGATGCTGAAACATAATAAAGTTATTTGTTAAACTTCACAACTGAAATGAAAACTATTTTCGCAAGTTGTTGAACATTAGCAGTTTTGGTTTCCATTGTTAAGTATTAGCATTATTAATTTGTTCTACTACAAGCTACAGAATAATTGGTCAGTGTATTAAGAGTTATAATCTGAAGAAAGTACTCACAATATGATGATCTGGTTGTAGATCGATAGCAAACTCCCTCCTTACATTCCTGAATACGTTGTAGTTACTGGAATGGAAAAACACCACTCACATCACTGTCAGAATCTGATTTGACATTGTCTTCCTCAGCACTACTCGAACTATCACTGCTCTCTCCCAGATGTATAATTAAATTTTCGATGCATTCTTCCACAACCCCTTTGGTTTTGGCCGCCTCTCTGATGGCACTTGCAGTGCTGTTTACAATTTTAGCCCACGTCTCGCTTGTCACTTTATTGATAGCTGCTGGAAGGAGAGTTTCCACTTCAGAGATCGTGAATTTTTTATTGTTTGCAGCAATGTAATTTTTTATCTGCGCCCACACTCCTTCAATTGCATTGAAGTGACAGTGGTATGGAGGAAGCCGAACGATTTCATGCCCGTGCCTTTTAGCAATCTCGTCAATTACATATGTTGGAAATTGGGGTTTCTTTTGTGCCACAATTTCGAGCAGATCCGCCTTCCTTAAATCTTCTCTGTAATCTACTTTTCGCCGTTTCAACCACTGAATGATATCGTATTTTTTTGTTGCCAAGGTTGGTACCTTATCGTGAACAACGGAATGATAAGGCGCATTGTCCATAACAATCACTGATGGACTTGTCAGATTCGTCATAAGCGATGTCTCGAACCATTCTTGAAATACTACACTGCTCATTTCTTCATGGTAATCTCCCGTCTTTTTTTCCCGAACATTTTCAAGGAGTTTGGCACAAAACCTTTCGATGTTCCTGCATGTAAGACAATAATACGCCCTCCTTTGCCAACAGGCACTGCCATTGTCCCCTCGGGCGTTCCATCATTCCAGCCTCTACGTAAAGAATGGCTGGCGTTGACCCAAGTTACATCTAACCACACTATACTTTCGAATTCCACACCCATGATTCTGCGCAGAAATCTGAACCGCCATGCAACTACATCTGTCCTTTCCATTAATATTTTGCGTCTGTTAAACAGTGAATAGCTGAAGCCTATGTCTTTCAACACTGTACGCAATGAAAATTTGCTCCCTTTAAAAAGATCGTCTTTCTGAAGCGACACCTGTAATTTAGACAGAGTGGGATGTTCCCTTCTCTTATAATAGCTGTATATATGACGACGAATAACGTCTTTCTGAAAATCGTCCAAAGCTGTCACCTGCTTATTTCTCGGTCGCTTCTTTCCTTGTGTGTGCAGCTTTGTTGTGCCACTCTCGTCACAATCTACACTATATTGTTCTTTCCCTATCTTTACACAGTGTTCTTACTTATTTTCAATGCTGCTGCAGTTCTCTTCACAACCTGAACAACAGGAATTAAGGGCCCACCTTTGTCCTTTTCTTTGTCAAAGTAATCCCTCACAGAGCACACGAATTCACGGGCCTGGGTGTGTAGCACACTTTTCTTTCTCCGTTTCACTTCTTGTGTTGGGCTGGTACTACCCGCCGCACTAGACATTGTTTACAACGAAACATAAACAAAGAAACACTAAAAACAACAAAAACGAAATAAACTGCGAATTCAACTTCAGACAAACGACGAACGACCGCACCGCCTGCAAGCGAGACACTGGTAAGTTTCATAAGCGCGCGAGACCGGGTTTCAGAGCGGCAACGTGGCCCTTGCTACCCGCTCAAAGTCAGGCCGTCATAGACTGCCTGCCTGCGGTCGCTAGGCAACGGAAAGACGCTACCGAGCTGTCAATACCAAAGACTCGTCTCCCAGACTATAACAAGAAACAATTTTTTATGGCTTAAGTCTATGCAATTTTAATAAGCTAAAACTCGGCTGAAGGCCACACAGACTACTTAAGACTAAAATGGAAATCACTATGTAAAACACAAGAAGCGGCTCTCAGAAGGTTCCAAGGATCAGCCTGGGAAGGTAACACTAACGCACGTTTAGGTGAGACAGGCAGCTGGACCGACAAACTCTTAATCGGAAGGCGACCCAACCGAAAGCCAGCCGACGAACCAACCAACAATATCAGTTCTGCTCCACCCGACCAGAAAAATGACAACAAAATGTCAATAGCATGACGTTCTGGATACTGATGCCCAATCCAGCCAAGTCAGAATAAACGCCGAAGCCTACGAACAACACCTCACCTGTCGAACTACACGCCATGCTGGACAGCGTCAACACGACGTGGAACATATACTGCCAAAAACTACGTCAACGACCAGGGCAGGTCACTGGAATGTCAACGGCCACAAGGCAGAAGATACTGCTGATACACTTCACTAATGAAGGAATGAATTAAATTAAGTTAAACACGACACAGGAAAATGGTTGCGATTCTAGCCGACTTCAATGCACACACGTTGTTGCTCGTGGGAATCTCCCGGAAAGCCACAACCAGAATCCAAGGAAGAGATATAGCAATTGAGGCTTGATAGTAGGTTATGTGAGCACTCAGCTTTAATGTCCAGGATCGGTGGGCGACGAACTTCGTAACCCTCGCAAGAAGCGCCTCACAACTCGAACCGCGTGTGCAGGCCGCCGGCGGTTCCGGCCTGACAACGCGCCACGGAGACTTCCTCGCTGCTCTGCCCCAATCGACTCACACACAGCGCACCCGGAAAATATATCCGCCATACCAAAGATTGTACAGCAGTACTAGTATCGATAGATGTTGCTGCTGCCACTCACCGAGAGAAGACATCAACGTTATGGCGCTAATGGAAGAAGAAATAAGACACCACTGGACTGCAACCAATGATAAAAAAGACAAGGCATGACGACAGCCAGCCAGGGCTCAATGACCAAGAAATTAAGTTACTATTAAGCAGAAAGAGTAAGGCACATCTGTCTTGGCAGAGCAATCCTAAGTCAATCACCAAAAAAAGACAATATCAATTAGTGAAGGCGGATATGTAGGGGAAATCTCATGCTCTGAGAAACTAATGGTAGACGATGATACCTGAGGAAATGCAACATCTAGCAGAAACTTACAACAGTGAACCTTTCTTCAGCATGAAAAGAACTACATACGGCTCAATAGCTCTTTGTCTAAACCCACTTAAATCTAGAGACAAGCTCTACCCTCCTGAAGGACAGCAACTCCATTTAACACGCGATGGAAGAGACACTTCCACAAAGTCTTCGGCAAAGACCCAGAGGTCAATGAAACAATACTTGCCAAAATTCCGCAAAAAGTTACAAAACCTCATCTTGACGAGGTCCCTTCTCTACAAGAACTTGAGAGAGCTGTTAAGTTTAAACACGAAAACAACAAAGACATCGGATCAGATGCAATCCTTGCTGCATTTTTCAGGGATGGTGGACGTATGCTCACTGACCGCGTACTAATTCTCATTGTCAAAATAAGGAGCGCTAAAAACATTCCTCCTAATATCAGAGATGCACTGACAGTTACCTTCTTCAAAAAAGGCGACAGAACTGACTGTGGTAACTACCGTAAGTAACGCTTCTATTTGCTGCTGAAAACATCCTTATTCGAATTTTTTCCACCTGTCTGATACCACTCGCTGAAGTTTGCTTACCTGAAACACAGTGTGGATTTCGACATAATAGTAGTACCAAAAATTTTATTTTCTGTGCCAGACAAATGCAGGAGAAGTGTAAAGAACAACAACATACTCTGTACATGTCGAGGGTTTCAACTCAGTCAAGAGAGATGTCTTGTGGAAGATCTTAGGTAAAATAGGCTCTTCTGCAAAGTGTATTAACATTCTTTGATCACTGCACGATAACATTAATGCGATGGTTCTTGTCAACAATATCCATGGGGAGAATGTCGAAATCACAATGGGTGTGAAGCAAGGTTGTGTGATAGCTCGCACTTTGTTTTTAACATTTGTTGGAATTATCCTGCGCTCCCGAGGTCCATAGCGAGGTCCATCTTTGCAACCACGACACCATGCAGCGCGGTAGTGATTAGACCAACAACATGCCGAATGGACCGCTCAGGGTTGGTATCACGTTCTCTTCACGTATGAGTGTCGCATAAGCCTTCAACAAGACAATCGACGGAGATGTGTGTGGAGGCAACCCTGTCAGGCTGACCGCCTTAGACACACGGTCCAGTGAGTGCAGCATGGTGATGGTTCCCTGCTGTTATGGGGTGGCATTATGTGTCGCTGACGTACGCCGGTGGTGGTCATGGAAGGCGCCGTACGATACATGAATGCATCCTCCGACCGATAGTGCAACCATATCGGCAGCATATTGGTGAGGCATTCGTCTTCATGGACGACATTTCGCTTCCCCATCGTGCACATCCTGTGGGACATCGCTCGACTAGAGTGGCGACCATGTTCTCCAGACATGAAGCCTATCGATCATGCCCGAGAAAGACTGAAAAGGGCTGTTTATGGACTACGTTCCCACCAACCCCTCTGAGGGATCTATGCCGAACCTGCGACCGTAGCGGTCTTGCGGTTCCAGACTGCAGCGCCTTTAACCGCACGGCCACTTCGGCCGGCTGCATTTGTTAGGCAGTTAGTGTCTGTCTGTCGGTCTGTCATGCATTAATAGCTGCCTCTGTCATGTTTGTCGAATTGGGTGTTAACGAATTTATTGCTTAAGGTATAAAGGCCGAATTCCTGTAATATGTTTTTATCTTGCCTATCATCTTGAGAGGTGGTATATGTGTAATGTAGAGCATGTTTGTACATTTTATGTAAGACGACATTTCATGGGTTTTTATTTAAATGGTCATTTAGTATATAAAGTTGCCACCCTCCCATCGTAAGAGTTCTTTTAAAAACAAGTTGCACTTTCGGTGACAAGTAATTTTTTAATGTGAGTGTTTTGTACCATTTCCATCCTTCTTAAAGGGATGCATAGTTTATGTGTTAGTGTGAGTTGTTAAAATTTTAATCTAAAGTAATCTGGTGTGTTGCAGATTTGCACCAGTGTAGTCTTTCAGAGGTTGTTGTGAGCGGTCGTGACTACGGCCGTGTTAAACGGGAGCGGCAAGGTTCTCAGGCCGAAAGGTAATACTGTCAACAACAAAAATTTGTTATTTCCGCCTCTGAATAAATTGTAACTTTACAGGGTGCTTTCTGATTATAATTTTAAATCTGTTTCAAAAAAAGGGGGCTTTTAGGAATAAATTTCCATTTATTAAAAATATTTAATTTGTTTTCATCAGTTACCCACTAGCAACTACTTCCACGCTCACACAGTGTGATTAAATGTATCAATGTTCTTTATGAATCGCTAGGAGATAAATTCATAAAAAAAGGTTTTGAAAGTAAATTTACGGTTCAAGCAGGAGGGTGGAAGGAGTATATAGAAGGTCTATACAAGGGCGATGTAATTTAGGGCTATATTATGGAAATGGAAGACAACGTAGACGAAGATGTAATGGGAGAAATGATACTGTGTGAAGAATTTGACAGAGCACTAAAAGGCCTACTTCGAAACGAGTCCCAGAGAGTAGACAACATTCCATTAGAACAACTGAGAGCTGTGGGAGGGCCAGCCATAAGAAAACTCTTCTGTCTGGTAAGTAAGATGTATAAGACAGGCGAAATACCGTCAGACTTCGAGAAGAATAGAATAATATCAATCCCAAAGAATGGAGGTGTTGACAGGTGTGAAAATTACTGAAAATGAAATAAACTTTTTTACAATAAACCTGGAGAGGGATCATGACGAAAATTCAGCATTATTTTTGTCACTTTTAGGAAAGCAAGGGATCAGAAATAAAATATTCAACCGAAAACGGATTCTACACATCATCCAGCTCCTTGACTATTAAATAAGAATTACAATATTTCGCAAAGAGCTCATGATAGCGTGGCATCCATTGCCACATCGATCTGGCCGTAACAATAATCCGGGTCGTACTAGCTCTCCACTAAATAATGAACATAATGGCCGACAAGCACATAATTTTATTGTTCTTCGTTCTGAGAAAGGATGTTGAATAGGGACGCAGAAGAATCTCAGCAGAGATTACCGCTTCGCTTCCGTCTTCTTGGCAAGAAAGACCAAATGTCGGAAAAGCCTACTCCAATGATTGTGTCGGCAGTATCCGTTTCATGACAAGGACTGCTTCGGTCTGACTCAAAAAGGCCAGTGCGAAAACATCGAAAGTTTGTGGGATCACGGTCATGAACGACTTGGTACCATGAGGACGCCGGAAAAATTGGTAGGGTGACAAACTGAGCAAACAACGTTCCAGTCTGTCTCTGGCGACAGGAACACCACAGAGAAAGTTCGATTTGGAAACGTCCTCCGCCATAACAGAATTTTTGCTCAGAGATGCAACCGAGAAAGTTGTTGTTGTAGTCTTCAGTCCAGAGACTGGTTTGATGTTGCTGTAAATGAATTTCGCACTGTTTCAGACACCCCTGGCAAAGTGATTGCATCAGAGGCTGCCATAATTCGCGTTATCAGGTCTTCATAACCATCGACAGGCGTTTCGTAAACAACAGATTTTAGATGTCCTCAGACGAAAAAATCAACGGTCGTCAAAAACGGAAGACGTGTAGGTAATGCCACCGGCCCACTTTGTTCTGTCTACGTCTTACCAAAAGTCTCATCCACATGACTTCTCACTGCATGAGCGAAGTTCACAGATGGGCCATAATTACGTAAAACATGCACTATCACACGTAGAGTAGAAGATGTTCCAGTAACTCTGGCAGTGTTTAACTTAAGGGGTAACGTCTGCGTATGTATGGACTAATCAGATTATCGCCTACCAAGCCGGCGTAAACGCTGACTGCGAAGTGCTCTTGTTGACCACGAACAAAGGCGGCGTGCCAATACGCCTGTCCCCACACATGTCGATTGTGGCTGTTGAACACATCTTCCCTTGTAAAGGATGGCTCATAGGCAAAAGGTTCAAGGCGTGGGAACTCAGTTTGAATGGCACATCGTGAAATAGCTTACACCCATTTCCCGAGCAACACTCGGCGAGTTTGTTCCCGGTGTGTTTTTCAGCAGTACTAAAGTCTCCTCTTCAGAGTCTGGCGTACGCAGTGTGCGTTGTCTACCACGTCCAGACGGCCTTAACCTGCCTCACAAAATGAACGCATCGGATTTCAATGTAGGCTTTAACTGCACATGCGTCATTACGTTAACTTGTTTGTGCTGAATCCCTCGTAGGTCTCCAAAGCGGAGAAAACAAGACGAGTCATTGTAGTTAACATTCTTGCGAGCACTTTGAGGGTAATATTGTGTACGTGGCCAGCCTTGGCTAGTTCACAGAGCCATTTTGTCACAGCTTTTCAGACCACTCCTTGCGCGTTAAGTGGTTGGGTAGATTACACGAAAACCACAACACTCTGCGCTTTAGTTAAGGCGAATAAACCCCGAGGATGCTTAAAGTGCTGTTATTCTGATCATTAATAGGGTAGGGGCCATATCCGTCTAGAATTAAGAATTAAAAGTTTATCAACACGTTTAATTATTAGTTAACAGGAACACTAGTATCATCTACAAGCATTCTCGTTTCAGTGATATTCTGTGAGTTAGTATCGGTGCATTATTCTATTAGAACAAAAACATTGTTGCTCCAATCTGACGGTAGACCTGTGAATAAAATTAAAAAGTCAATATACGATTCAACTGCACAAACAATTTAATTTTACGATTGAATATATAATTAATTTAAATATTAAAGTCAGTAGTTAGTGAAATTTCTGTGTCTTTCATCGCTGGTGCGCAGGTGATTGTCTCATCGCTATTGGGTTGCGTTGGACTCTATTTCAACAGTACTGAGGTTAAAAGTACAGTTCTGTCATGAAATTTCGATTAAGGCGCAGGAAATTTCCTTGGGAACTACGTATGTTGTTTAGGAAGAGATCTAAGTTGTATGATCTAATGTTAACGAGGAGTCAAGCGCACAAAAGTCGATACGTTCAGAGATTGTTAGAAAGATCCGAAATGGCGGAAAGACTTCGATCAGGGCGAAGGTAGTTAGTTGACAACCTGGATAGGATAGAGCTTGAGTGATTTACGTGAACAGCACGACTTAGAGCAGAGAATGTCACATGACTAGACAGGCACAGTTACACAACAGTAGGACTTGGTTGCATAAGACGAACATGGGAAAGAGGTTTTGAGTGACGTAGCCGTGGATTCGGCAGCGTCCGTCCGGTCCGCCTGCAACATCGGCATACCGCATGACAGAACGGAATAGCTGGATGCCTTCATCACAGCAAGTGAAACATCAGCAGATGTTTACGGCATGAACGAGGCCGCTGCCGGAGACGAAAACACAGTCTCGTGCCTCAGCCAACGGTCGTCACGGCCTGCAACCCGAGCACCGTGGATCGACCGCAGGCCAGAGGTTGCGATTAACAAGCGGACTGTTTTCCTACGGCACACACGTGATCGGAAATAGTCCCAGAAGATCCATCCGCCAACTGGTCTCATAAGCCGACGCTTCCCCGGCCTCGTCTGCTGGTAGTCCCGGATCATCAGGAGTTGTAGCTTCGGACTGTGACTCAAGACTGTCATGTAACGGTGGTCTGGCCTCCCTGGACAGCTTTATGGGAACGCCGTGCCGACACTGTCTAGAAGTTTCGTTTCCGTCTTTTGTTTGGTGGACTTTCTCGCCTGAGAGACTTGTGGGGAAAACATGTTTCTTGTTATTCTTCTGTTGTCACATCCGAAGTGCGATCCATTGTTTGTTTCTTGTTTAATGTATTTTGTTTCAGCTACTTTGTCGAAATCAGCAATGTTCCTGTTTATTGGTGATTTCCAGTAAAAACAGATAGAAAAATATCGTTCACGTTTTGTTTTTGTTACCATAGACACAGTAGGTTCGTATGATGTTCAGTTAGGGTATGTAGAACCAAACGTAATCATACTGAACCAATCGGCACAATACAGAACCTGAAGAACTAGCGTTAGTGCACGAGCACTCTGTTCCGAATTCTGTGAATCGGCGCCGGAAAGACAGAATAGAAAAAAAACTGCATCAAATGGCTATAGGGGGAGGCATGTATGTACAGATCACACGTTTGCAATCTTTCAACACTTGAGTGAGACCATGCGAAAGTGGTAGCAGGGAACGCATGAACAGACGAATACGGCCGTACGAAACCTTGAAAAGGAAAAGAAAAAATTGCGCAAAGCTATCCGTCACGAAATCCAACACTCGCTAACAGATATAATTAAACAATCTGATTGAATTCGAAAGGACGCGAAAGAATCACGAGACGTGACAGAAAAGCTAATGGCTGGTCACAAACAAATGCGCGTGGACACAGAAAAGAAACCAAACGACATGAACGCGTTTCGTGACGATACTCAACAGAGTGTCGAAAAAGTTACCCGACAGGTCACGGTATTTGCAACTTGGCAACTCGTAACGTGCAACATGTAATCGAGGAGATAACAGTACGGAGAAGGGTTACGAAAGCAACTTTCAAGCGATTTGATAGCCGAATTCTAAAAACAGAATCGAAAGCAACAATTCCAACGGCTCAGACCGGAATTGTTGCACTGTACTAAAGGTCAGACTGACAATGGGAGCGTGTGTTCAGAGTCAATAGTAGGTCCGAAGAATACCCTGTTAAGAACGCAGTACAATCAATCCCGTGTGGCAATGACACGGAAAAAGATGGTAAAGTACTTGACCCGACGCGAATGTGGGTTGTCGTCTGAATGCATATATTTGCAAAGGGAAAAACCTGCTAAGAGCTAGTATTCCGATGTACACAATACGTACTGACAATCAGTACGTGAAATCAACAGTTGCGCAGGAAGAAACGATTCCTCAGACTGGAACAGAACTACGCGAAGCCCGCCAGAGTCTGACACGTCAGGTGCAAAGTGTAAGTTACGCTGACAGGTGTCATACAAATCAATACACAGCTCCACAACAATCGAATCAGGTAGCACCAGGTCACTGTATAGGGCAGTATATACAGTACAATAGTCCAATGGCAGTAGCGAGACAGGACACAGACCCTGTAATGAACAGCATGTACCAAGGTCGTGATTCACTACCCGTGACGGACAGTCTCGTACGTGCTGCGCAATTTGAGAAACACAACTCCGTACAATTGCGACGGTGTGATTCAGATCTGGATGACAATAGTAGTCTGCAGTACCCGATGGCAGGCCAACGTACGGATTAGAGTTTTGGGGGTGTGATAGGAGGGAGAAGTTTCCTATTAGAACGAACACCATACGGTGCCAAGAAGAAATTTGACATTGACCATTTCCTCACTGTAAGAAAATTTAAACACTACAAACAGGATGGAAATACCTTGAATCCCCGAATATTTATATATAAATTTCGAGTGGGTTTGCCAAAAAATTGGCTTTTAACTCATAAACTAGATATTATTTGTTCTCAGAAGGAGGTTGTATTTGCGGAAACAATGCAAAGAGTAGCTTAGCCTGTGGTCATATGATGAATTTAGAGCTATGTTTCTCTATGCAGAATTCCTCTTAAATATGAGATACGTCAGAGGACTTTAAACGAAAATTGTGGAGAGAAAAGGGCATCAAAATTCTTTGAGAACAGGGCGAAGAGGAATCAGTGTCTAGATAATAAGTATAGCGATGGAGAATCGATCTGTCTCTGTACGATAAAGCTCCCGGTACGGTAACAACGATAATTGGTAGGAAGAGGAAGAGATAACATGCAAGCTTTTAAAGGAATCATCCATGAATGAGATTTCACATTTAGTGAGGATGATGCACGTAAACGCCGACCAGAGTGGCCGAGCGGTTCTAGGCTTACAGTCTGGAACCGCGCGACCGCTACGGTCGCAGGTTCGAATCCTGCTTCGGGCATGGATGTGTGTGATGTTCCTAGGTTAGTTAGGTTTAAGTAGTTCTAAGTTCTAGGGGACTGATGACCTCAGATGTTAAGTCCCATAGTGCTCAGAGCGATTTGAACCATTTTTGATGCACGTAAACGTAGAAATCAACGAGAAAGTAACAGTGATACGCCGAGAAATGGAAACGTTTACTGGGGGAACAGTGGTAGTAATGGAAGACGGAGTCCAGGCGGAATTACGGTCGAAATGGAGTAAATTGTGACCCACCACAAAACGGCAATGTGTATAACAATGGGTCTACAGAAGTAATAATAACAACAGAAACGGTAACTGGAAGAATAATGACAGTAAACCATGAGGTATCAATCAACGTAATCCGAACAATTTGAACACGAGTAGCCATCCTGGTGTTGCATTAGAGCAACGGAACCCGAACATACGAGGTGAACAAATGCGAAATGAACCACAGCATGTGGTCGGGATTAAACTGCCAAAGCCAGAAAAAGTCAAAATTGACTAGCTGTGGAAGTGAGAAACCAGGAAGGTCCATAGGAAATTGCGAAGTTGCCGATAAATAGATTATTGGACTCATTTATGATACAGGAAACTAGGTAACAGTACCAAAGGTGGAACAAATAGATCGAAAGTCACAATTAGCATGTGGGAATACTATTAATTCTGATTCAACAGATGAACAGTGCCAGTTGCCACTACTAAACGTAACACTACCAGAACATGACGGTGAGTTAAACTGTTGGTTGCAAATGTTCGACACAGAGGAAAGTACAGGAAGATAACTCGTGACCAACAGAAACACAAGACGGTGTACAATCGGAAAGAAGAAGGACTTATGGCGCTGTAATGATTATGGAGAAATTTCACCAGTAAAGACCGGAAATGCAGTTGACGTAAGAGGAGACGGAGTTGACCATGTACTTCCGCAGCAAATCTTGGTTTCCGAAGATAAACAAGTTACCCGATTTATGTTAATAAATAAATTAGATATCAAAAATCAATTTAGGCTAGATATTTACTTATAGAGGACTGGTTAGCTTTAAACAGTATAATAGCAGTATATTATTCTTACTAGAATCATACTCGTAGCTGCATAGAAGGAGAACAAAGATATTTTAATCTGCTGAAACGTAGCGTTAAGGATGACGTTACTGAACAACCATTTTATCATGCGTATATGAGACATAAAGGACGAAGCAGGTAACGCAAAGAGCGGTGAATAAAGTGTGTGTATCTATGTAAGTCAAGGGTTATACTGAACTGCAGAAATAAGATGTCGCTATTTGATGCCATTGTGAACTGTTTAAGGATTTTAGTAAACGTAATACCAAAAGTATTCTACGAAGTTGAGTTTGAGAGCTTTGCAATTGAAGGACGTGGCGTTTTGTTGTAATGGTTGGTGGACCTGTCGGTTCAAAACCGGTAAGGGGCCTATTTATGTAAATAAATGGCATTATAAAAAGTGTGTGGTTGCTGTTATCTTCTTAGCAAGAATCGACCAGTATTTTGTATACAGGTACATTGTCAGTCGTTAGTTTAATTACTTCTGACCGTCCCGACATTCTGCTCTAGATAATTTGTTTTACCAACAGATTACACGTAACTTTCAGACGA
This sequence comes from Schistocerca piceifrons, assembly GCF_021461385.2. Classification (NCBI taxonomy): domain Eukaryota; kingdom Metazoa; phylum Arthropoda; class Insecta; order Orthoptera; family Acrididae; genus Schistocerca; species Schistocerca piceifrons. The sequence goes on from NC_060144.1 coordinate 141,238,890, forward strand.
TAGGGCTACTCATCTTCCGATTCGGTATACTGTAATACCAGGATGTCACCATTACACGCAACTGCCCCATCACTCTGACTCCTATCGTGATAAGAAATAATGGTGAGGGGGGGGGGGGATCATAATACTTTATATCATCCGTGCTGGCAGCAGACACAGAGAGAGTGACTTTTGCAGAAGAGCAATAAGACGATCGGCATGCCGGGCGGACGGCCAGAACTGAGGAGTTTTCTGGGAGATCCGCCAGGCGGCTCTCGAACGCCGAATATTGGAAAAACAAGTGACATCGATGTACGCGCCGGGGCGCACTTCCGGCAGAGGCCCGCCATGTAATATAGCGGGAGGCCGGGGAAATATATTAAAACGTCTGCCTCTCTGGACGGCCCGGGCACCGCCGGCGCGAGCGGAGCGCGGAGCCGCCGGCATTGCTATTCATTGGCCGCACGTCCCGGCCCGACGGCGACATCTGCTGACCGCCGCCGCCGCCCGGCGTACGGGATTGCCGCGCTATGGCCGCGCACAGCTAGCTACGGACATCATTCCGAATACCGCACCAGCGAAAGTGTAGGAAAGACTCCCACAGCAGTCAGGGAAACCTACTTGTATCGTAAATTTTGTCGAAACGTTTGGTGCGTACGGCTGAGCCGACTTTTTAGACTCCCGCAATAAGTTCATTACGTATTTGTGTCCGAAAGTGGAGAGTCCTTTGATAGGTTTCGTGCCTTTTCTTTCTTTTTACTATCTTGCCCTTATCTTATCGCCTTTAAATAGATTCTGTAAATGGTTCTGCTGTCAGCAACCACGATTTTCTTTTTACCCACACATGTTTCAGTGGAGTTTCTAATAGTCTATGGCCCGTTTTTATGAGGGATGTTCGAAAGATCAGGTAAGAAACAATAATGTCGGAATAATTGAAGTCCTTATTCAAAAGTAATCACCAGATGAAACTTTCTGATAGATTAAAACTGTGTGCCGGACCGAGACTCGAACTCGGAACCTTTGTCTTTCGCGGGCAAGTGCAAGTTTCGTAGAAGAGGTTCTGTGAAGTTTGGAAAGTAGGAGACGAGGTATTGGCAGAACTGAAGCTGTGAGGAGGGGTCGTGAGTCGTGATTGAGTAGCTCTCATGGCAGAGCACTTGCCCGCGAAAGGCAAAGGTCCCGAGTTCGAGTCTCGGTCCGGGACACAGTTTTAATCTGTCAGGAAGTTTCATACCAGCGCACACTCCGCTGCAAAGTGAAAATCTCATTCTGGTAATCACCAAGTGCCAGAGCACAGCTATCCCACTGTCTTATGAGTCGCAGGATTCCCTTTTCTCGGAATACTTGTGGCTATGACAGGAGCCACGTCTCCACTGCGTTCTTCATTTAGTCGTGGCCGGTGAAGCGGTTCCCTCTGATGCGTTTTACAGCCGACCAAACACATGGGAGTAGCTGGGCGATACGTCCCAGCTGTAGGACGGACGCTAAAGCCACTTCCACTTGAACATGGCCATTACACTTCGCGTGACCTTGGAGGAGTGTGGACGCCCGTTATCGTAGAGCAGTATCATTCCCTCTGTCGGCAGTCCAGGACGTTCGCTCTTGTTGGATTTGCATAGGCTGCAGCGTGACTTAGATTACAGGTCACTGTTAATGGGTTTTCCGTGCTCGAGGTATTCGACGAGTATCGGACCTCGGACGTCGAAGAAGGCGGCAACCAACGTTTTGCCTGATGAGGGCACAGTTTTAAATATTTTATGGGGAGTTGTCGACATATACATCCATTATATGCATGTGTCACTGCGTTATCGCAAAGCAGCATATGCGAATTTAAACCTGTTTATTTGTTACGACGTTTCCTAGCTTTTCATTCAAACACTCCTTATCTTCTCTGTCGAATAACAGCTAAAACCTTCATGATATTGTACACAGATATGAGATTATGGTCGTTATATTAACAATTTCTTAATATAACATATGTCTCAAAATAGGTAAAAAGAAATTAAACGCATGTATCGCATCCGCCCTTTCTCCCTCTCTCTCTCTCTCTCTCTCTCTCTCTCTCTCTCTCTCTCTCTCTCTTACACACACACACACAAACACACACACCGCTTCTCACACTCTCTTACTGATAGGTAGAACACTTACTCATCTTTTACGTAAGTGTTATAGTTGATTTTATATCAATGTGAACGTGCAATGTGATCATACAGCGATACGAATTACCGGCATTATGTTGGCCGCTGTACCCTACATTCAACAAATTTAACAGTTCCACGTGGAAAAGTCTTTTTTAAAATACTATAGAACTTTGGATGCAGGTAACAATAAAATAATCAAAAGTGAAACTGCCGCCTGCAAACCTAACCTAAATATTCTGCTGTGCTACATATCACTCTGTCCCCATAAGTAATTTCTAACACTCTGCAGCCCGATGTGGCCAAGCGGTTCTAGGCGCTTCAGTCTGGAACCGCGCGACCGCTACGGTCGCAGGTTCGAATCCTGCCTCGGTCACGGATGTGTTTCATGTCCTTAGGTTAGTTAGGTTTAAGTAGTTCTAATTTCTAGGGGACTGATGACCTCAGATGTTAAGTCGCATAGTGCTCCGAGCCATTTGAACCATTAGTAACACCGTCAACACACAACTAATCCATGTTTAGCTACATTTCTGTCACTGGTAACCTACATGCACTCTCCGTGTAACTAAATGCTCTGTAACTTTCAGACAAGCCATCAACTCCGCGGTATATGTAGCGATAGAACGCAGATAAGTGTACTAGTAATCTTTACAATGATTTAAATAATGTACTGCATTAGTAATGATCGGAAAACAGAAATGTGTAAATCCGGGAACTAATTTTTCACTCGGTAATGAATCTGTGAACAATTACAAAACAAAAATATAACAACAACTATAGTTCTTTACTGAAGTAATACGATCACAAGCCCGTGTCAGAAAAAGTGGTGTGTGGTTGACTATAATGGTTTGGAATTAAAATTGAGCAACAATAACTGCAACATTCACTGTCTTTAGGTTGCACCAACCATTTCTTTCTAATAAAAAAATGCATTACCAGAAATATAATACTCAAGCACTAAATCGCTACCATTGGCAGCTATATAGAAATGGTTCCAAAAATACCAAAGCCAACATCACCACACAAATCAATAAATAGATAAAAGCATAGTATACACATTTGTCTACCAAGAATAATAGGTTCTGATATTCGGTAAGCTTTCTTCCCACAAATGTAACGAATGTAGTTAAATTACAAGATTTAAATAACTCCAAAATTTAATTATCTGAGACTTGGTTATTACAGTGATAGGAGCAGCATCACACTGTTGATGATAGTAAGGTGGGAAAATCATTAACACAGGAGAATGATTGAAGTTTACAGAGGCATTCTATTAATCGATAACCTGATTGCAAGATACTGGTAAGAATTGTACATCATATCGAAACTATCAGCAATAAGTTGCCTAAATGGAATTAAGTTTCTTAACTGGTTTCAAGTAGTTAGTGCCCTCCTCCAGAAGGTTATAACTAACGCATTATTTGAAAGTATCAACAATAAGAAACATGCCGCATATTGCTGCGGTCATGAGGTTCATAGTGCATAGCATTTTGTGCAGGTACTTTGAACCACATGGCGACAGCAATATGCTGTATGAATCTTATTGTTGACACTGACAAATAATTCGATATTTTCAACGTTCTAAAGAAAGGCACTAAGTGCCTGAAACCGTCTGAGAAATGAAATGTCCTTTATCGTTGATTATTTCGATGTATGTAGTGGCAGAAGATGCATAAAACACTGAATAGTTCTAAACGTTTTAAATGGCATAGTCTTCCTTTGAGGTGAAGCTGTTGTTGGAGTAACGTAGCTGTTTGATGGTAACATTTATTAGGCAGCAGGCTCTTAAACAGAAATTTCAACACATTTGGCCAGTAATCTACTGAAAGCTGCTCCTGGAACAAACTTGGTACTGGTAGTCCGTCCTACTGCCAGCTCCTATTTGAAATGCCTTGCCATACATTTCATCATCACGGCGTTTACGCACTATTTTTGCGCACACGTGCAGTTGCATCTCGTCTGACCTCACTCATTGTTAATGTGCGACTCTTTCCATTCGCATACCACAGATGCTTATACAATTCTGAAAATCTTTGGTTGTTACGAAATGCAATGACCTTGGCGTTGTCAATGTGTGTCCTACGTCTTTTAAAATATTGTTTTTAATGGTTTGCAAACTTTTATTTTAAAATAGTGTAGTTAATTACCTTTAACAACAAAATAACAAAACAGGTACACTTATGTTGAATAGTAGCATAGGAAAAAAAGTATAATGTGCTGAATATGAAGTAATGTTTTGTAGCGTTATAGCAGCACCAACATTCCACGTATTATACAGATCATTTAGTCCTCCACTGCACCTACCATTCCGCTTTCAAGACGAATTTATTAATAACTGTTACAACGCAATCTGTGAAAAAGTGTTATATATTCCAATAACGGCAACATCAAGGTGTGACAGAAGCAGAAAATTGAAACTCAGGTTTCAGTCGATCAGTACGCGTTTATGTTTTGTTTACTACTGCAGAAAAATATTTTTTCTCCGAAAGTTCATTTCATTCTAGCAAATATTATCTAAACGCTTTTAGTGTGTAAAAAACTAAAATCTATCTCCCGTTATTGATACTAACGCATATTGTTATTTCATTAGTTACACCTAAACTCCTATGAACGCTTACGGCAGACTTTACCATTATTCTCTTCGTTGTAAGAGCTTGGAGTGGCCCTCGAAAAATTTAATCACTCTCTTAACGACTTTCAAAATCAATTTAGGAGCTGGCGAAGTACGATAATATGTGTGCAGAACTTCACGGGTACAAAGTATGGCATTACTCTTCTATGTTGGATCAGTGATTTTACGATGAACACCCTTTCAGCGATTCTCATGGATGAACACTTTATTAATGACATTCACAGAGGGCATACGTCAATTTCAGTTTCTTGCAAATTGTATCTGGAGTGATTTTCAAACAGTCTGAGAGTATTTGATGATACCACGCTGCACCAAATGAAACAATTAAGTACCACTTTTTTTATAGTGATATTCTTATCAAATATAGATCCATATTAGTACTTATGTACACCTGATAGCACAAATACTGGCCGACGGAAATCACACCCGAAGTTCTGGTGCAGCAGTGACGTGAATGACATGCTATGTTCTTCTATTTATTTGGAAACATGGTAACGAGGAAATATTCCTTCAGAAATTACAATTAACTGATCGTGACAGTATTACAGATCTCTTTCAAGAAGGTACAAGATCTTCTCTGCAAGTAGAATATGGTATTACTATATATAGATGCAGTGCATGCTAACGAATAGATGTTTGTAAATGGCCATTGTTACTGAATAAACAACGTGCAGGCTTTTTATGTAAACTATCTTGTGTTCGAATACAAGAGAATATTTTTTTTTAATTTTTTTCGCTATAAGAGCTTTCTGGTTCAACACTGCCTATTTGACATAAAGCGTAGAAATTATTCACAGAGTTTCACTGACATTCCACTGTAACAGACTAACAATCTGTCGCGGTGAGTTTGATCTGCAATTGAACTCTCCGTGCTGTAATAGCCAATGACAGTACACGAGCGTGGTCAAATATCTGCACCACATCACTTTCAGTAGAGACACATTATTCATTAGCCACGCCCCATCGTAAACACACTAATCGTGACCGCGACATTGCTCGTTTGCAGGAAATGTTGACGGTGTTAGAGGTCGAGGCACTGTACACGGTGTTCACAAAGTCTGGTTACATAGGGTACTGTAATAAACATTCTATAAATGTTAATAAACATTAATAAATAAGTAAATGATAGAAAAATGAATTGTAATAATTCTAATAAATTTTGTTTTCTTCCAGACTGAATGATGGCTCTGTCTACAGAAGAACGAGTGAAGCTGCTACTGTTAAGAACACGAGAAGGATGGTCGTATCGCAAAATTGCGGAAGAATTTAACCTACGACACTTTCATCGTCAAACTATTTGTTTTGCTGCCGTTGGAAATGTGGTGTCACCGCCAGACACCACACTTGCTAGGTGGTAGCCTTTAAATCGGCCGCGGTCCGTTAGTATACGTCGGACCCGCGTGTCGCCACTATCAGTGATTGCAGACCGAGCGCCGCCACACGGCAGGTCTAGAGAGACTTTCTAGCACTCGCCCCAGTTGTACAATCGACTTTGCTAGCGATGGTTCACTGACAAAATACGCTCTCATTTGCCGAGACGATAGTTTAGCATAGCCTTCAGATACGTCATTTGCTACGACCTGGCAAGGCGCCATTTTCCGTTACTATTGATATTGTGAATCATGTACCGTCAAGACCGACGTTCATAATAAATGGATTAAAGTTAAGTATTCCACCAGCTACGTCCGTTTTTCTAAATTCTAATTTCCCTGTCCTGTTCCAGACCGCACGCCAGCCTTCGTGAACTAAAACGCGTGCCTTTCAGCCTCCTCTAGTAACACGGTGTTGGCTCTCCTGCCAACCACAACAGGAAAACCAATCACCAAGTTTATAGAAACAGGCAGTGTGTTGGACTAATCCCATACCGGACGATCAAAGACTTCAGACGAATCGAAAGAGGGTGCCTTGGCCACGGTTTTTGGCAGCCCAAGAAAACGGTTCACCGGACATCCACGTAGTAGGTTTCTCCTAGGTCAACAATCCACAAAATCCAGGCAAATGAGCTGTTTTATCCTCGCAAGTTACAGGTACAGCATCACTTAAATAAAGATGACCCAGATAAGATAGATGCTGGTGCGTGAATGGTTTGCATATAAACTGGATAAAAATATCAATTTTACTAAAGAGTGTGTGTTGTTCAGTGATGAAGCTGTGTTTTATGTCAATGGTGAAGTGGACAAAATCTTCAGTATTGATATCCAAGCAATCGACATTGGATGAATCCATCCAAGCAGAAAAGCTTTCAAAAGGCGATAATATGGTGGGGTGTGTGGAAGGCTCATGTTACAGAACTTCTCTTCTTTGGTGGACATAAAACGGGTGAAATTTATCTGAACATGCTGAGAGACAAACTGATGTCTCAAATTGAGCGATTGAGTGAGGGACTTCGAGACCTGTTTCAGCAGCATGGGGCCAATGCCCAGTTTGCTGCAGCTGTTACAGGTTTTTTGATTGATAATTTTGCTCGTTGGATCGGTAGAAGGGGTCGTGCGGAGTGAACCCCTCATTTCATTGGCCTTTCTTCCCTTAATTTCCTTTTCTGGGGTATGCTCAAGTAGAAAGTTTACTCGATGAAGATTACAAATATAAACTACCTGTCAGAACGCAATTCAAGTCAGTGTGCTGAAATTGACGGCATTTCTGACCTATTCTATCGATTTCACCTTAATCTCTCAAAACGTATCAAATTATGCACTAGAAAACACGGAGATCACGTCGAAAATATTATTCATTGACATTGAAGTGCTTCATTATTATTTATCAGAATTCCCTACGTACCCAGACCTTATGGACGACCATATGGTTGCTCAGCACATGGCACGATGACAGATTATACGTCATCGAGGTACTTGAGAATCCAGTACGCGTGTGAGAAATGGATTTTTGTGTGTAACAAGACTTGACTATGCTAATGAATTTGTAGACACCTCACGGCAAAATACTTTCTTTAAATGCGGTGCAGTTGAAAAATACAATTGCATTTCCTGGGTCGATGGATACGGTTCGGTACCGACTTCGGAAGGCCGGACTAATTAGCAAAAGTGCGGGTTTCGAGGCTCCATGTTGACCATCGACTAGGCCAGTTAGCCTGTGCCGAGGGCAATATCAGACTTGACTGGAGGAACGGGATATTTCTCGATGAATCAGTATTGTCCTTAGCGAATTATGGTTGAGTGCTAGTACACAGGCCAAAAGGTGCCTTTTTAGATCCCAAAACCTCTTAATGGCCCTTTCTCTGTGGATGTCTGGGATTGATCACATTCCTATTGACTTGGAATGCTTCACAGGACAGATGGTCGACCTGGCACTGCCCAGTATGCCCATATTATGAGTAATATTATGGTCCCGTCAGTGAGACAACACTTTTTTTTCTTTATTGTTATCTTGAAACCCGTACAAACAGGCAGGCTGTCAGCAGCATGTTACGCCGCTCTTCAGCCATGTTTGTTGTTGTTGTGGTCTTCAGTCCTGATACTGGTTTGATGCAGCTCTCCATGCTACTCTATCCTGTGCAAGCTTTTTCATCTCCCAGTACCTACTGCAACCTACATCCTTCTGAATCTGCTTAGTGTATTCATCTCTTGGTCTCCCTCTACGATTTTTACCCTCCACGCTGCCCTCCAATACTAAATTGATGATCCCTTGATGCCTCAGAACATGTCCTACCAACCGATCCCTTATTCTGGTCAAGTTGTGCCACAAACTTCTCTTCTCCCCAATCCTATTCAATAGTTCCTCATTAGTTATGTGATCTACCCATCTAATCTTCAGCATTCTTCTGTAGCACCACATTTCGAAAGCTTCTATTCTCTTCTTGTCCAAACTATTTATCGTCCATGTTTCACTTCCATACATGGCTACACTCCATACGAATACTTTCAGAAATGAGTTCCTGACACTTAAATCAATACTGGATGTTAACAAATTTCTCTTCTTCAGAAACGATTTCCTTGCCATTGCCAGCCTACATTTTATATCCTCTCTACTTCGACCATCATCAGTTATTTGGCTCCCCAAATAGCAAAACTCCTTTACTACTTTAAGTGTCTCATTTCCTAATCTAATTCCCTCAGCATCACCCGACTTAATTAGACTACATTCCATTATCCTTGTTTTGCTTTTGTTGATGTTCATCTTATATCCTCCTTTCAAGACACTGTCCATTCCATTCAGCTGCTCTTCCAAGTCCTTTGCTGTCTCTGACAGAATTACAATGTCATCGGCGAACCTCAAAGATTTTATTTCTTCTCCATGAATTTTAATACCTACTCCGAATTTTTCTTTTGTTTCCTTTACTGCTTGCTCAATATACAGATTGAACAACATTGGGGAGAGGCTACAACCCTGTCTTACTCCCTTCCCAACCACTGCTTCCCTTTCTTCAGCCATAGAATAGATAAATAAACAACAGAAAGAATACACATAAGTGACATAACAGTGGGTATTAAAACAGTAGACACAGGAAGACAAACACGGAGCCGTTCACACTCGACGATAATCCACACTACAAACTGTTAACACGAACACAAACACTGAAGATGGCGATGGCACAGGTGAACGATGGAGTGCGACAGTGAACACTGAACACTAAACACGACGGCACACACGAGACACTGATGGCGATGATCTCCAGTGCGCGAGTGTCCACGTAGCGTGTGCGGGTCCGGGGACCTGCCAAGAGGGGAAGAAGGACGAGGGGGGGGGGGGGAGAGGGGTGAACAAAGGTGCCAATGGCGGGGAGTAGAGGGATAGGGGAGGGGAAGCCCGGGGGAGGAGTGGGGAGAAAATGGAGGAGGGAGGGAAGAGGGAGAGAAGGGAGGGAGGGTGTCCAAAGGAGCAAACACAGGAAGAGGGAGGGAGGATCAAAGTTGGTAGGAGGGGTAGATGGAGGGGAGGAGGGCATCATCAGGGAGAGGGAGCTGGCGGAAGCCATCTTGGGAGAGGGTAAGGAGGGTGGAGAGATGGAGACCGGGTGGGACGTGGGAATACAGGTGCGGCGGCGGGCGGGGGTGGGAGAGGATGGGGGAGACAAGTGTGTGAGGAGGATCGAGTTTTCGGGAGGTGTACAGGATCTGTATCCGTTCAAGGAAAAGGAGGATGTGGGGGAACGGAATGAGGTCGTACAGGAGCCGTGTAGGGGAGGGGAGACGGATGCGATAGGCGAGGCAGAGATCATGGCGTTCAAGGATCTGAAGGGATTTGTAAAAGGTAGGGGGGCCGGAGATCCAGGCAGGATGGGCGTAACAGAGGTTGAGACAACACTATCCAGTGGGAGTAATTATGTAGCCAGTAGGACCAGTCTCCCTCTCACACGTCAGCGATGGTGCCAAAGTGTATTTCAGAACATAATGAGATTTCTCATATCGATTGGCCTCTTTCTGTACCACACCTAAGGCATACTCAAAATGTGCGAACAGAGACGAAATATACAATGCCAGAAATCTGGCCAAGAACCCACGACTACCTATGAGTGTTGTGAACATAGTTCCGCGTAGTCAGCGCGTACACAACTTTCTCACTAGAGCGCGCCCCGCTAAGCACAACAGCGCAGGTGCAGCGCTCGTCCGTCTCCGCACTACGACATGGCGCCGCCATTGAGACGGACCAAATTCTGCTTCCGCCGATCCGCGTATTAATATGTAATGCAGCCAATGAGATTGCTGCTAACGTAGAACCTTTTCTCCTCGCGGATCACACTCGCGCAGTGATACATGAACGCGCGAGGTATTATAACGAGTGTACAGACCTCTGATTAGTCAGTCTGTTTCAGTCTGCATTAGTCTGCATTTATCTGTACCAGTCTATAGTCAAGTTTCAGTCTGCGCCTAATAAGTTTACCATATTCCTGTACATAGCTATGAAGAGAAATGTATAGACACTTTGTCAAGTATCAGAGACACGTGAGAATAAGATTAACGTACCAAGACCAAAGGAACTTCAGATTGGCAATTGTAAATAGCAACCAGAACCAAGTTAAGTTATTTTTATGCTTGTTATTATTTTAATAAATGTGTGTGAAAACTGATCAAGTTCTGTTTAAAGTTGGTCACCGTCAGTCTGCTACTCTAAGCGTGAAAGTGGCAGTTCTATCGTCTGACTAACGGCAGAAGATAAACACGCCACGATAAGACCACGAGACATATTGCTGACACTCGCCTACTTCGTTAGAGCGACAAGTCAAATAATGTGATGGTGTGGGTACTGAAGGTCTTACAATACGCACACCACAATGAGTCGCCATCCTAACTTCCCAACAAGAGGTAGTAGAAAATATGAGATTTATTACACATCTCATAGACTCCATTCCTTGCATATTATAGATAGTCATTGAGGTTGTAGGCCTTTGTGGGGGAGATTAAGTGGTAAAGAAGCCACATTCTGCACCCTTTTGAGAGCCAAAAATATCTTAATACGAACCATTATCTGTTAGTTTAATTAATTTCGTGATTTACATAGAGGAAAAAAATTAACGGAGTAATGTAAAAAATTGTGTTACGTCAAATACGAACCAAACCTTCTCACCAGACAGAAATCTGCTAGACCGCTGGCTGTGCCACTGAGGTACGAATGCGTTACACTCCAGCTGCCGATATCTAAATACTTTTTAACCCTCTTGACTCCACATCACGAAATGAAGTTCCTAACTTGGGCTGAAATGCTATGAATGATGCGACGCAGTATTCTTGCATGTTATTCTTATGGTAAGTATCAAGGGAGTGTTAATCATTCTACAACACTCACAGGTGTTCATACCTTTCATGAGCAGATCTGTACACCCCATGATACGACGCGCTCCTGCATAACGTAGGGTAATTCAGATTTCAGTCGCGTCCGTTTTTTGTGGTGTCTAGTGTACGTAGGCACGTAAGGAATGCGTGTGCCGATGTGAATGTATCATCAGCCGTGTTATTTTCATTTCAGTATATTGGTACGCGCTTCATCTTCATTGTGGCAGTCATGTGTCGAATGTTTGTTACAAATATGAGTATATGAATTATTTACTGCTATGTAATGTCAGCTGTCGCTTTATCTGAGGTCGACAATGCACGCCTAGAAGTGGCTCGACTCGGCGATAATCTTGGTGATGGAAGAAATGTTCACCTCCAGTATTTTGCCAGCACGGTGAAGAATGGTAGTGGCGTCAGTTTCCTGAAAGCAAGACTTCGCGTCAACTAATTATATGAATGACAAATACCTATGAGTGCCCTGTCTTCGATGACGTAGCCGGTGACCTAAGAAACCAGCTGCCTCACAACAACACGTATCAGTCAATTAGAGACCCTACTACATTCAACATATTAAACCGCCTTTCCAGCGAGGTATCGGCAAAAGTCCTGCAAGAATACCTCAGGGAAAATATATGAACCACCAGACATGACATAATTGAAGGCGACCCATCCCATTCCGCCGGGGCGTGGACTGGCCAATCGCCGTGACGGTAGGAATCCGCCACGCCCTGGAACAAGAGGGAGGGAGCGCCAACACACTGGGGTTAGCTCAGTGGGCACGGCCACCCAGTAGGTATATATTTAACAACTGGCACGCCTGTAACGCTGCAGGAAGTAGCCCCTAGATTAGTTAGCTAAGTGTAGAACTAGATCTTACCCAATAAGAAGCTAACTCCTCATTTCCTGTAGCAAGTAAGTTCACTAACACTAGATATAGAAGTTAACAATGCTGCTAATATCAATAAAATGTAATGTAGATCTAAGACCCACTAATGTATTAGGTGGTGGGCTACAATGTATGAAATAATTTGAATAAAGAAAAAAAAGGACTTCATGTTCGGTGGCCCGGTTGGTTCTATTAGAGAGGGGTTTGGTTACGTGATGGAATCGGGTTCAAGCATGTCCATTCCCTTCATCTATAACAACACAAACAGAACACTGCATTGTAACAACACTCATCAGATTTGTCCCCACAACACAGACGCACACTTTACACTTTACAACAGGTTGGAGAAAGACAACGGCGAACCATATCTTATAAGTCTTTTCCCAGGGTAGCAATGCGAGATGTCACGGTATCTTTTCCCACGAATAAGTTTTTGCGTAAGGGGCGTCCTTCGAGTGTAACAGCACAGTTGTAGACCAATCCTGAATTACTAGGAGCACTGTTTACGCATTTCAATGTGTTTTCATTGTGCGATACTAGTGTATATCCATCCAGTCGTCACTCAGGTGACATTAGATCAACAGCCACGACAAAGTCAATCCGTAAACCGATCTCTTCTCTGTAGTTACGAGTAGACAGACGTGTTAAGTGCCGAAGATCCCAGACCGCACAAAAGGTCATGGCCCAAGTTACTGATATATAAATTAACGAACGGTCCCGTAGCAGAACAGTATTGATGTACTATGGAAATCAGTCACGGCCTTTCAAGAGAGTAATGAACTCCTAATAGTTCTATCATGGAGATTTAGATGAAATACCTTTATTTTCACAGTGGTTACTTATGTTAATACTTTTCGTTTTATTACCTACAACGTATTATGGTTATATTCCATCTTTTATGTAGCTTGTATCTCGCTTCACATGATGGCGTACAACGATCGAAATCGGTTATGAAAGGAAACAGCTGAGGCAGTTTAAATGTGCTTGATATTTATTCTTAACCTTGACAAAGACGACAGCGGTAAAAGATGAGGAGAAAATATTGATAATTAATGTAAAGCATATCCTACAACTTGGGTCATTCAAGTCGTTCTGACCATTTCAGTAAATATTCAGTCATAACCCACATTCATAATCTTGCTATTTACGTTGTGCTTATAGCGATGCCGTCGCGTCCCACCATCAGGATGAGACACTCTTCAGCTTTTTCTGCCAAAACACGTGTTTCGAGTGTGGCAGTGGGAAATGTTCACTGTTAAGACAGGTAGAAAGCGTGCAGAGCCGACGGAAAATGGTTTTGGAGAAAGCTAATGAGTATCAGCAGGACAGAAAGGATATCCAATAAGGAAACTTTTAAACACATCAGGAAAGTATTTTAACAGTAACTTTTCGGCAATATATAATGCAAAATAAATTATTAACTTAATTTCTTGAAGGCAGATTTAAGAAGGGAAACGAAGTGGAGGCCAGGAGATAAAATAGAAGTTCTGTCCCAGACGTAGCCTAGATCACGACATCTTACCGTAAGGGGGAGAGCCTCTAGAGAAGAGTGATAAGGAATTTGAGGCAAAGAACGAAGTAGGTGAACAAGAAAGAGAAAGGAATGAAGCACTCTGGGGTGCTATGATTCAGAAAATCGAGAGTTACTAGCTAATCAAATCTTTCTCTTCAACTTATACGCACTTTAAAATTGGAATGGAACAGCATAAAAATAAGCAGCAAAAGAATGAAAGTTCCACTTCTGTCACAATAAATTAATTTATTCATGACACTACTGTTTTCAGAGGTCTAGCTCCAACATCTGATTCGCATAAACGCATAACCAATGTACCGGCAGTTCAACTGTCGCTCTTTTTTGGGTCCTTGTAGACAAACACAGGGACGAAGGATATGTCTGCGTATGTGTAAGCCAGATTTTACTCATTCTGTTTAAACGAAAACTCCGTCCATAGGTCGTTGTGGACCTACCGTCACTGACCGACCGCCATGTCATCCTCTGTTAATGGCTTTTTTGGGTGAGATACGGAGTGGCGTGGGCTCAGCATACCGATTTTCCGGGCGTTGCCATATTTCGTGACCTGGGGCCGCTACTGCTCGGCCAAGTAGCTAATCAGCTGACTTCACGAGGGTGAGTGCATCCTATTAAAGTACCCCAAAAAAAGGAATCGAACAAGTGTAATTCGCAAGGTACTCAACCGAGCTGATCACTCAGCTACGGAAGCGTGCATTGTATTTGTTTCGAGAAAAGTGTCAGAAAAATATAACAGCAGGGGTAAAAGCAGGAAAATCTAGTCGTGATAGCTTCATGAGCCTATTTCACGTACTATTCTGGTTTGTGAGGTACTGTTGTTGTGCCCTCCTTAAATCTTATCCAATCATCCAGGGACTCTGTGTTTTCCTGAAATATTTCGCTCCTTAGCACATCTCATTGCGGATGGTAGCTTTCTAAAACGCGTGTAGTGAAACAATTAATCAGCAGTGGCAGATGTTGAACATTTCATTCATCACTATTTCATATTTCTCACTCTCGAGGCAGAGGCAGGCGATAGAGACACACAGAACTATCTCAAAGAACCAATTACGGAGGAGGTGTTACATTCATTTTCGGCTCTGACGTTGTACATTACAGAGTCTCACAGTGCCTACTGGATGCAGTAGGACAGACAAAATCCAGCCCCCCATCCCCCCTTCCTCCTTCAGAGGATCGTCCGAAGCTAATACCAGCGGCGATAACAGCTCCATTTATCAATTATTTAGCTGGTAATGAGCTCTTCAAATTTACACTGCCGTTTACGATATTAACCCAAATAGGCTGTTCAGCTGGCGGAGGCAGCGTGGATCTGTCGGCGGGAGGCCGGTTTGCCGAGGCGCGCGCCATGAATTTGCTGCGGCCGTAATCCCAGCTCAGGCCACCGCCCGCCTGCCACTGCGGTACGACGGGTAGCCGCAACCGCCAGGCGCAGCGCCTCTGCGCCTGACTACCAAACTCTGACGCCTCCGTGTGGCGGAAGGCACGTCCGTCACGTTAGGATTTACCAGATTTTGGTCCGTCTGGTGTGGTCTAGATACCGATCGTATACAGCTGCAAAAGAAATCTGTCAAGTATTTGCAAAGTTATTAAGTGTTATATGCGACGTTTGTTAAAAAGAAATTTCGTAACTTTGTCCGAAACGTTTCCCTACCCTTACCTTTTATTTATTGTTCGTGGTCTCCTTCAGAATACTCTCCTCCACAATTGATACACAGCTTCCAACGCCGTTTCCACTTCCGGAAACACTCTTGGTAAGTCTCTTGCTGCATCGAGCGAAGGGCCGTCTGCGAATTTTCTTTTATATCATCTATCGTTGAAAATCTTCGTCTCTTGAACGAGGTTTTTGACTTCGGAAGTAAAAAAGTCCGCAGGGAGCGTCTGGAGAGAGGCAGCACAGTGATTCCGTTTCTTGTGCAGCTGTAACCCACCAACAGGGATGAATGGGTGGTTACGTTATCATGATGCAATAGCCATGAATTGTCTCGCCACCTACAGGCCGTTTCCTTCTAGCATTTTCTCGCATACGTCGCAAAAAGTCCCGAAAGTATCATCGATTAACAGTTTATCCCTGTTGCACGAATTCATGGAGAACTAATCCTTCAGAGTCAAAGAAGACTATCAGTAGGGCTGTGACATTTCATTTGATTTTGGTCTTGGATAATCTTTTGACACCCATTGTGAATACTGAAGCTTGATCTCGAGAACATAACTGTAGACCCACGTCTAATCACCATTAATTATTCTCTTATGGAACATCTCTTTTTCATTTACGTGGTCCAAAAGCTCATCAGAAATTGCGGCGCGAAAGTCTTTCTGGTCTTGACTCATGAGCCGTGGGACGAAATTCGCGGCAACATTACGCATTCCAAGATGCTGTGTGAATATTTCATGACATGGTCCAACTGAAATGTTACATTGTTCTTCAATCTCTCGGACGGCCATTCGAGGATTGGCACCCACTGTTTCGTTGACGTTCCTGACATGAGCTTCGTCGGTAGACGTCGAAGGGCGTCCTGAACGAGGGTCATCTTTAATTTCTGTCCGGCCATGGTTAAACCGTGCGAACGATAAGCGACAGCGAGTACGGTTTAGTCCACTATGCACCGTACACTTTCTGCAGAATTTGGCGTGTCTGTGTAAAGATTTTCTTGACTTCCACGCTAAATTTATTGCAGACGCATTACATCTTTACCTCTGCCACCTCGACATTAGCAAACTGTGCGACAATACGTTCCCTCAATACAGTACTGAACAATAACTAACATGCATACAACAATGAAAGTTCCTGTGGTTACAGATTACATACAGGCGTCTGGAGGGATGCCAACCGCATTTGGCTCTAACTCACCCCTGACGCGAAATCGCGAATGTTCCGGAACTTTTTGAACAGACCTCGTATTTAAAAGAATATAGCTGATATCGCGTACAAAACTTAGCTAGGTGACAACGAATACCTTTTAAATTCAGTTATTTACTGACTAAACCCCCGCCTTAGTAGTTGTTCTCAAGTGGTCACCTCCAAACTCGAGAGACCAATGTAATCTCATCTTCTTAAACTATTGCCAGTCAGTGCTTTTTCAAATGTTAGTAAAATTATAAAAAAAAACCTCAGCTATTTGTACCTGTAGTCCAGGAAATGATGCTATATCCCAAAAGAAAAATCTTGCCAATCATTACGAAAAAAATGGCAAGTAACGTTACATTAAATTTAAAAAAGAAACATACAAATTCTTACCTGAAAGGAAAATGAGCGAAGAAGACAAAGAAGGAAAGTCTCTGAGACAAATAAATAACGTTTTTCCACGGATTACATCCTATATTTCTCCAACTGTAGCTGTAACGAAGTACATTTCTAGGCAGTAACCTTGTGATAAAATCGTCAAATTCGGTAGATGTCCGATTCCTTTGCTGGCGAATTAAAAGGTTGAAGATTCACCCGACGTCCCTTCTATTTTAATACAGAATACAGTCGATTCGAAAATACCACAATGTTATTCTTTCAGTTTATAAATCTGCGCATAATTAGTATTATTTCTGTCTTTTACACTGTTGATCATATTACTAAAAAAAGTTCAATACGTTCGATACAGCGATCTTTGTTTTCGAGATCTTGTCGCCCTTTACAAACATCGAATGAGTCGGCCCTTGCTCCTGCATTACACTCACTACAAAACACAAGTTAACGTACCTTTCAACGAAAGACGGAAGCCAAACGTGAACACACGATATCGCAAGGGAACAATGAAAAAACAGCTTGGTTTCAACTCCTTCACTGCCAGAGGGTGTATGTAGCAACACAGCTGTGAATGAGACAAATCGGCTAATAGTACTTCGCTTCTGACACACCGCGCAGCGTTTATTACCCTGACATGCCTATTTTTTTAATTTTTTTATGACCACTACAGTTATTTCTGTAAAGTCTAGCAGGTAGCAAAATTCACAAAGCCGATTAAAAGTGTCGCCGACAACTCCCGATCAATTTTTCAATGTTAATATGTGGCAATACACATCCCTACAAAACTTCACCGTTCGTCTCCGAGCACAACCGCGGAATTGTTGTAGGTCGCTATGGAGTCGCCAGATATTCAGCGTCCCGACCGTTACACTACGTGGACCCTTGACGGTCATAAATCAATCACAGAAACTTTACCAAAACTCGCGACCTGGGTACCGAACCCCTCACCCTTCCAACGATAAACACGTGATTCCTCAATGTACCTCTTCAAGCCACCAGTCCCTAGTCGCTACAGACTCGAAAACTAATCGAAGTTTCGACACATTCCCTACACGACCACTTACCATCGACAGTCAAACCTTCCAGCTTTACAACGCGACTTCCTGGTGCGTGCGCTCCTTATTGTACGGACTCTGTAACAGAAGTCCTCCATCTGTTGCCCTCCCGCCAAGACCCCGTTTTAAAAATTTAGCCCCAACTATTTCTTTCAGGTGCTTCTGTCTTCTAGTCACCTACCGTGCCGCTCCATCCTACTGCCGTTCGCCAGAATACAATATTTCACAATTTTGTACAAATTAGACATTATTAATTTTGAAAAAGTTACGTAATGAATTGCTGAAATTTCTTTCAACAGTTAAAACTGTCATCTTCCGATCTATAACCTGATGTATTTACATAGAGTACGAGTACTATCATTATTTGTATTTGCCATTGTAATCGAGGAAATAGAAATTATACGTTTTCATACTTCCAAAAATCTTATTTTGGTGCGCCTTGTTCCACTACGGCAATGTGCATTTGTCCACATGTTCACATGTACATGAATAGTTAAATACATCATGGATATACATTCCTCGAAGTACACAGTTCAGATGGCTGTCAATCAGTTGGTTGTTTGACCGTAAATTAATTCTGACTCTTGCTCCGCGAGTACATTCAAGTACGAGTGTAACATTTCATGTCACATTATTCGTTTGTACCTCAGAACAGACACTATCGTTTAGAATTTCATTGCGGAGAGCGCTGTCAGCGTCAGTGTCCATTTTGGGTAGAAGCCAACTGTAAAATTTTTTCCTTGCTCTTCCTGTGCAGTCTAACTCACAATGAATTACTCTTCCAGGACAAAAATAATGTTGCTCCTGAATTCTTCGCACACACATTTTTTAAGCGGCAAACACGCTACTGAAAATCGACTTTCATTGCGATACCTCTAATATTCCTCGATTTCTTTGAAATACTAGGATATATAGCTAAACACTGACTTCATAATACACCTAAACGATATTAACAATTACACGTAGAGGTTTTTATACGCATTATTCCGCCCTAAGGAGGCCAATATTTTGAAATATTGTAACAGTTATGACCTGAGCAATCCTCAGACTTTTTCAAACTTAATCATTGTTCCAACAAACTTCACCCGAAATTTACTAGCACCCTGACGATAGGTAATGATAAAGCTATGCCATTATAACGAAAAAGGATTATTGAATGGATTAGTTTTCAACTTCTGGCACTACATTTTTAACGTGACAAAGGTCACCACGCACTGGATTTTGCGACTGCTCACAAACATTTAAAAAGCCGATGGAAACGAGGTAGCGCGTAAATATGGCAGGTACGGCACGCAAGGCCACGTGTCTCCTTACACCGCAACTGAAACATGTGAAGATCCAAGCATATTTGGGCAAAGTGATGAGCTCTGGAGGTTTCTCGACGCTGGCAGAGTGTAGAGCTAACATATTATCCTCGCCACATGACCGTACTAATGAATTCTCCTGTCGAGGTTACGGGACGCTGTTGAGACGAATCGTAGCAAGACTCTGAGAAAGTCGCTGTTTTCAACTCCACGACAACGCTCCAACGCATTCTGCACAGGGGAGAGTCATACATGGAATTTCAAATTTTTTCGCATGTCCTCCATCCTCCTGACATGACATAGAGTGACTTCTTTCTCTTCCTTGCGGAATAAACCATTGCCTGGCAAGCGTTTCCGGCATGACGAACAGTTTATCTTCCTGGTGGAACAATTCCTGAGCAGCAAAACGGGAGACCCTTACATCCAAGTTCTCTACTATTGTTCCTAAGTCTTCTGCGCATAACAACTAGTATTCTCAGGAGAATCACCACACCACTTACATGTTTAGACTGCCTCCGTTGCTGAGTGGTCAGCTTGGCTATCTGTTGTGCGTAAGTCCCGGTTTCGATACGCGGTAGTGCCAAGGAGTTAGGCTTGGTGGGTTGACTGAAACGGAGTACACTCAGCCTCATAGCGCCAGCTGAGCAGCTACCTGATAGAGCAGAAGCGGCTTCATGAAAACCGACAACGGAGGGAGAGCGGTCAGATGACATGCCGCCCCTCTATCCCGCACAGAACGACGCGACTGACAGAGGATGACAAGCCGATCGGTCAGTATACAGGGTGTTACAAAAAGGTTCGGCCAAACTTTCAGGAAACATTCCTCACACACAAACAAAGAAAAGATGTTATGTCGACATGTGTCCGGAAATACTTAATTTCCATGTTAGAGCTCATTTTAGTTTCGTCGGTATGTACTGTATTTCCTCGATTCACCACGAGTTGGCCCAATTGAAGGAAGGTAATGTTGACTTCGGTGCTTGTGTTGACATGCGACTCATTGCTCTACAGTACTAGCATCAAGCACATCAGTACGTAGCATCAACAGGTTAGCGTTCATCACGAACATGGTTTTGAAGTTAGTGCAATGTTTACAAATGCGGAGATGGCAGATGCCCATTTGATGTATGGATTAGCATAGGGCAATAGCCGTGGCGCGGTACGTTTGTATCGAGACAGATTTCCAGAACGAAGGTGTCCCGACAGGAAGACGTTCGAAGCAATTAATCGGCGTCTTAGGGAGCACGGAACATTCCAGCCTATGACTCGCGACTGGGAAAGACCTAGAACGACGAGGACACCTGCAATGTACGAGGCTATTCTTCGTGCAGTTGACGATAACCCTAATGTCAGCGTCAGAGAAGTTGCTGCTGTAAAAGGTAACGTTGACCACGTCACTGTATGGAGAGTGCTACGGGAGAACCAGTTGTTTCCGTACCATGTACAGCGTGTGCAGGCACTACCAGCAGCTGATTGGCCTCCAAGGGTACACTTCTGCGAATGGTTCATCCAACAATGTGTCAATCCTCATTTCAGTGCAAATGTTCTCTTTACGGATGAGGCTTCATTCCAACGTAATCACGTTGTAAATTTTCACATTCAACATGTGTGGGCTGACGAGAATCCGCACGCAATTGTGCAATCACGTCATCAATACATATTTTCTGTGAACGTTTGGACAGACATTGTTGGTGATGTCTTGATTGGGCCCCATGTTCTTCCACCTACGCTCAATGGAGCACGTTATCGTGATTTCATAGGGATACTCTACCTGTGCTGCTAGAACATGTGCCTTTACAAGTACGACACAACATGTGCCTTTACAAGTACGATGAAGCTCCTGCACATTTCAGTCGAAGTGTTCGTACGCTTCTCAACAACAGTCTCGGTGACCGATGGATTGGTAGAGGCGGACCAATTCCATGGCCTCCACGCTCTCCTGACCTCAACCCTCTTGCCTTTCATTTATGGGGGCATTTGAAAGCTCATGTCTACGCAACCCCAGTACTAAATATAGAGATTTTTCGTGCTCGTATTGTGAACGGCTGTGATACAATACGCCATTCTCCAGGGCTGCATCAGCGCATCAGGGATTCCATGCGACGGAGGGTGGATGCATGTATCCTCGGTAACGGAGGACATTTTGGACATTTCCTGTTACAAAGTGTTTGAAGTCACGCTGGTACGTTCTGTTGCTGTGTGTTTCCATTCCATGATTAATGTGTTTTGAAGAGAAGTAATAAAATGAGCTCTAACATGGAAAGTAAGTGTTTCCGGACACATGTCCACATAACATATTTTCTTCCTTTGTGTGTGAGGAATGTTTCCTGAAAGTTTGGCCGTACCTTTCTGTAACACCCTGTATATGGCGACGCAGGACCTGTAGGAGGTTTCAAGTGTTTAGTATGGGTTTACTGACACTTTAAAAGAGCCAAGCTCTATTTGCTAAGCAGAGGTCAGCTTCAGAATGGAAACGTTCTACGTTTTACAGAAGCAGTCTGCCATGACTGACTTCAAGAGAATTTCAGTAAAATGATTTTAAGGACTAGGTTGGGTCATTATGAAATACTAAAACAGGGTTTTGACGAAGTTACAGTGTTCTTTATCAGGGTCTCTACCTGCTGGACTCTGGTGGAGGATTTTGAACACCTTCAGCAGGGTCCAGCATTTGGTATCTCTGAAGACACTGCTTTGAAGTGGGTCGGAATGTGGACATTTTAGTTGTTTAACTGTTCAGTAATGACACCCCCTAATATTCAGAATCATTTTATTCAAGTTGGCATTAGTGTCGATCGGAAAACCTTTCCACGAATAGAGATCATCAAGTGTGGTGCTCTGTGATTCAAAATGTCTCCCACAAGGAACTTTTCCACTTCCGGAACGTCGGCAGTAGGCACAGCTTTGGTGACGAATATATTGAAAAATCTGCCTCAGTTGCGCAAATTTTCTGGCCTTAACCCAGGTTTCGGCTAGAATAATCTAGCCTTTTTCAGAAGCATAACATTACTACAACATGCCAGAGTAAGGCACAGTCAAGATTAAAAATTAAAACCTATAACACCGTGGTACCATGTCGAATTAAAACTGCTTAACTGAAGTCCAGCCCCGGCATCACTTCACCACGCGGCCGGTTCGCAGCGGCAACTAAGTTGGCACTGACCGTTGCACGCGGCATTGCACTGAGCACATAGCAACTCGTGCGCATGCGCATACGGTGAGTCATAGCTGTATATCATTGGCTGTCTGTATATCACGGGTTGGGAGCTGATAACCGTAATTGTAAGCAAACTAAGCATTATGTAGCTGAAGTCCCTATGTGTATTAACTATACGCAAATTGTATTAAACGGTTGGAAACTTACTTGGTTGGGTATATATTGTTTAAGGATTACCTTTACGACTTTATGCACAATTTGTAATCATGTAAAGTATCCCAACCGAACATGACTAACAGCGAGCACCTTACTTGTCTCACTTATATAAAACGTTAAACATTATCTGTAACTTAATTCGGGTGCAACTGGGCGTACAACGCCCCTGTCACCACACTTAACTACTTTGGACCGACATAGGTCACGTATATTAATTAAAGTGTGTCGGAGGGTACAACATCTCCGTCATCACGCTTTTGTGAGCGTATGTGCTGCTCCGAGTGTATCTAGAAGGTAGTGTAGGAAGAACATCTTGTACAAATGGTGCTTCTGGTCATTCAATAGCAGATATAAGGACAGCAGAAACGTGGCTCGATTTTCGACGTAGATGGGCACCAAATAATTCAGTTCTCCAATTCTGGATTTGGTTGTGTTGTTCTGTTTCGTCATTCCGTTTATAACTCATTGTCTTACATATTTCCTCCCTTGTAGCGCACCACAACGAAGGAATTTTTACTGTTGTTGGAAATCGGGAGATTTTGAGGTCAGCACTACTTACATGAAGTACGCCAAGTGTTTATAGCTGTCTGGAAGTTCACCTAAGAATTCCAAAATGTTAACAGTGTTTCTCTTAATGTATCGAATGATTAAGAGCTGATGGTTTAGTAAGACTTTATTGTCGCACAGTCACGGTTCCACCAAGACAAAATGCCACAAAATAGAATAATGAAGAATAAATTAACTTAAGTGTAGATGCAGATTCTACTGTGCAAGGCCCTGACGAAGTAAATTTCTGAGTTTTAATACTGGTAGGCCATGCAACGTCACGTTACAGCATACAGATTGCTACAGCTTCACCCTTTCAAATGCAGTCAATATGAAGAAGCTTCGTAAGAGGGCAAGCGTCAGTCACTACAAGCGTTCTCCTAATTGTTGATTATTTATAGTTATTACACATTTTGACATTTCCCGTACAATCTCACTAAGGGTACTTTAGCATACCTACATTGTCTTTCCTGTTTCAGTTTTTCTTTTACATGCACAGTGAGCCTTGCGCCAGGGATACTCTACCTGTGCTGCTAGAACATGTGCCTTTACAAGTACGACACAACATGTGCTTTTACAAGTACGATGAAGCTCCTGCACATTTCAGTCGAAGTGTTCGTACGCTTCTCAACAACAGTCTCGGTGACCGATGGATTGGTAGAGGCGGACCAAGTCCATGGCCTCCACGCTCTCCTGACCTCAACCCTCTTGCCTTTCATTTATGGGGGCATTTGAAAGCTCATGTCTACGCAACCCCAGTACTAAATATAGAGATTTTTCGTGCTCGTATTGTGAACGGCTGTGATACAATACGCCATTCTCCAGGGCTGCATCAGCGCATCAGGGATTCCATGCGACGGAGGGTGGATGCATGTATCCTCGGTAACGGAGGACATTTTGGACATTTCCTGTTACAAAGTGTTTGAAGTCACGCTGGTACGTTCTGTTGCTGTGTGTTTCCATTCCATGATTAATGTGTTTTGAAGAGAAGTAATAAAATGAGCTCTAACATGGAAAGTAAGTGTTTCCGGACACATGTCCACATAACATATTTTCTTCCTTTGTGTGTGAGGAATGTTTCCTGAAAGTTTGGCCGTACCTTTCTGTAACACCCTGTATATGGCGACGCAGGACCTGTAGGAGGTTTCAAGTGTTTAGTATGGGTTTACTGACACTTTAAAAGAGCCAAGCTCTATTTGCTAAGCAGAGGTCAGCTTCAGAATGGAAACGTTCTACGTTTTACAGAAGCAGTCTGCCATGACTGACTTCAAGAGAATTTCAGTAAAATGATTTTAAGGACTAGGTTGGGTCATTATGAAATACTAAAACAGGGTTTTGACGAAGTTACAGTGTTCTTTATCAGGGTGTCTACCTGCTGGACTCTGGTGGAGGATTTTGAACACCTTCAGCAGGGTCCAGCATTTGGTATCTCTGAAGACACTGCTTTGAAGTGGGTCGGAATGTGGACATTTTAGTTGTTTAACTGTTCAGTAATGACACCCCCTAATATTCAGAATCATTTTATTCAAGTTGGCAATAGTGTCGATCGGAAAACCTTTCCACGAATAGAGATCATCAAGTGTGGTGCTCTGTGATTCAAAATGTCTCCCACAAGGAACTTTTCCACTTCCGGAACGTCGGCAGTAGGCACAGCTTTGGTGACGAATATATTGAAAAATCTGCCTCAGTTGCGCAAATTTTCTGGCCTTAACCCAGGTTTCGGCTAGAATAATCTAGCCTTTTTCAGAAGCATAACATTACTACAACATGCCAGAGTAAGGCACAGTCAAGATTAAAAATTAAAACCTATAACACCGTGGTACCATGTCGAATTAAAACTGCTTAACTGAAGTCCAGCCCCGGCATCACTTCACCACGCGGCCGGTTCGCAGCGGCAACTAAGTTGGCACTGACCGTTGCACGCGGCATTGCACTGAGCACATAGCAACTCGTGCGCATGCGCATACGGTGAGTCATAGCTGTATATCATTGGCTGTCTGTATATCACGGGTTGGGAGCTGATAACCGTAATTGTAAGCAAACTAAGCATTATGTAGCTGAAGTCCCTATGTGTATTAACTATACGCAAATTGTATTAAACGGTTGGAAACTTACTTGGTTGGGTATATATGGTTTAAGGATTACCTTTACGACTTTATGCACAATTTGTAATCATGTAAAGTATCCCAACCGAACATGACTAACAGCGAGCACCTTACTTGTCTCACTTATATAAAACGTTAAACATTATCTGTAACTTAATTCGGGTGCAACTGGGCGTACAACGCCCCTGTCACCACACTTAACTACTTTGGACCGACATAGGTCACGTATATTAATTAAAGTGTGTCGGAGGGTACAACATCTCCGTCATCACGCTTTTGTGAGCGTATGTGCTGCTCCGAGTGTATCTAGAAGGTAGTGTAGGAAGAACATCTTGTACAAATGGTGCTTCTGGTCATTCAATAGCAGATATAAGGACAGCAGAAACGTGGCTCGATTTTCGACGTAGATGGGCACCAAATAATTCAGTTCTCCAATTCTGGATTTGGTTGTGTTGTTCTGTTTCGTCATTCCGTTTATAACTCATTGTCTTACATATTTCCTCCCTTGTAGCGCACCACAACGAAGGAATTTTTACTGTTGTTGGAAATCGGGAGATTTTGAGGTCAGCACTACTTACATGAAGTACGCCAAGTGTTTATAGCTGTCTGGAAGTTCACCTAAGAATTCCAAAATGTTAACAGTGTTTCTCTTAATGTATCGAATGATTAACAGCTGATGGTTTAGTAAGACTTTATTGTCGCACAGTCACGGTTCCACCAAGACGAAATGCCACAAAATAGAATAATGAAGAATAAATTAACTTAATTGTAGATGCAGATTCTACTGTCCAAGGCCCTGACGAAGTAAATTTCTGAGTTTTAATACTGGTAGGCCATGCAACGTCACGTTACAGCATACAGATTGCTACAGCTTCACCCTTTCAAATGCAGTCAATATGAAGAAGCTTCGTAAGAGGGCAAGCGTCAGTCACTACAAGCGTTCTCCTAATTGTTGATTATTTATAGTTATTACACATTTTGACATTTCCCGTACAATCTCACTAAGGGTACTTTAGCATACCTACATTGTCTTTCCTGTTTCAGTTTTTCTTTTACATGCACAGTGAGCCTTGCGCCAGAAGGACAATATTCAGTACAATGTTCAGAAAGACTTGCTATTTCCTGTAATACGAACGCAATTTGTGTCTAAATATTTAAATTTGTCAACAAGATGTGGATTGATACTGTGAGACTTCCTGTGTTTCTGGTTCTAGTTCCTTAAGTAAATTTCCAGTATTCCTGGATTATATTGATCGTCACTCGGTGAAGATACTGTGGCATCATGAGCTGTATTCTTGAGTAATACAACGGACAGGCATTTAACTATGAACATTTGAGAAGCGCCAGGTATCGACCAGAAGGTAGTTATTCTGACAACAGGTATTTATTAGTGTGAAAGAAGTATTACTTCTCACATGTCTGCATTTTGTAACCGCATCGCTTTATTGGTTATAGTTTGTGAATAATTTTATTTTTAATCTTTTGTATTATAGATGGTTAATCTGCCCTCTGAAACAGTCGTACCAAGGTAGGATACTAAAACTGTACTCAGTGAAGAAATTAAATGGTGTTTTGTACTGTGATGTAACAAAACAAGTGGCAAATATATTTCCGTGTGTCAAAAAGATCTAAAATTCAATAAGTCTGTGAATATTTCGACGAGACATACACGGAGGCGGGTGGGGGGGGGGGGGGGGGAATCAGAAAGTAACGTACAATAATTTTCCTTTACCCCTGGTACTGCAGCTGGAATGTTGAAATTTCACGAGGATATAATTTGTAGTTTCCGCGACGGAGAGTATTTTGTCTTCACGTGCAGTTGTGGCGACAAAAGCCAGAACTAGGAAGCTAACATGGCGTGCACGTTACTGACGTCAACTTGCAAAGAGCAGCGAAGCGCAGTTCGATATTTGTGGGCGAAAGATCATAAATCCAGTGAAATTCACCGGAACACGTGTGGCGTGTATGGGGCGACTGTATGGAACATAGTCTCGAGGTGGTGTGCATTCTTCCCAGATGGTCGTGTGAAGCGTAGTAATTCACCACGCTCCGGGTGGCCAGTAACAACTGCTGCCCCGCAGGATTTCGGAGGCATTAAAGCGGCAATATGACAATTCTGAACGATGGGCGTTTGCAAATGTGAACATTACCGCAGCAGTTGAAAAATTCCACAAGTTCCAGTGAATGAAAACTAGCTTGGATCACTTAACGCGTGACGTGGCACAAGGGCATGACTTTCTTAAACGAATCGTTATTGGCTATGAGTCGTGAGTGTACTACTACACGCCAGAAACTAAGCAGGTCCCTATAGAGTGGAAATATTCTGATTCCCCAGTGCGAGAAATAATTAAAGTTACTCAATCTGCTAGGAACGTGCTTGTGACCTTGTTCTGGGACATACATGGTGCGTTATTGGTGGACTTAGCTGAACACGGGGCCACAGTGAATGCTGCAACTTGCATTATAACTCTGGTTACGTTGTGCCGTCCCCTTCCCGACGAAAACCACACCATTAATGCTGACGGTGACAAGGAACTTCATGACAATGCTTGCCTTCATGTTGTTGCTACTGTTCGTGAGAAAATGACCAAATTTTGGTGTGAGATGCTCCAGCATCCAAATACAGTCCTGACCTCGCAACATCGGACTGCCATCTACTTGGCCCCATGAAGAAATTCCTGACCGGCCAACGCTACAGGATGGATGTGAAGTTGAAATGAGCATTCCGCAGATGGATGTACTCCAACCAAACGGATTTCAGCGAACAGAGGATACTGAAACTGGAACCATGATGGGAGAAACTTGTTGAGAAAGTTGGTGACTACGTAAAAAAGTAGATAAATGATTAAGTTCATTTTTAATTCTTCTGTTTTGTTACGTATAAATTATTTGGAGCTAAAATTGCGTTACTTTCCGATCTTCCCTCGTATCTACGACCATAGATCGCAGATCAAGAGAAGTGTCAAAAACTCCACAGAATAATGGAATAGCATACTCGACTGGTCATTCAAATCCTTTCCGTCTAATGCCACGGTTAGGTACGTATTGAGTGTTTGACATTATTAGTTAAGTTCAGATTCAGAATTCAAGCCGGCCGGTGTGGCCGAGCGGTTCTAGGCGCTTCAGTCTGGAACCGCGCGACCGCTACGGTCGTAGGTCAGAATCCTGCCTCGGGCATGGATACGTGTGATACCCTTAGGCTAGTTAGGTTTAGGTAGTTCTTAGTTCTAGGGACTGATGACCTCAGATGTTGTCCCATAGTGCTCAGAGCCATTTGAACCATTTCATAATTCAAACATCATCATACAGGCAGATCTGTACATAGTGGACGCTGGGTACCTGACGTAGCGAAAAAACTGTACTTCAAAAAATTTTGCCAAGATATCAGTGTAGTATTCAGCAAAGAATGATGTAGAATTTGGTTGATATTAATGATGCAGAACGATTTATTACAAAAAAAAGGGTACCTGAGGAATAATGCATCTGAAGGGCAGACAGTAAGTCCAGCGCCCAGTTTCACTATTATTTCCCTGCAGTTTCTGATGGTAGCATTACCTGGTCTTATACGGGAGTTCCGTTGCGACACAGCGAATGGCTGGCTACTGGCGGTCGACCGCAGAGCACAGCCCGTTCACTGAGAGCTGTGGTGGGGTGGGGGTAATGTCCGGAGCACGAACCCGGCCCCGTCGCGGTTAAAATCAATTGCCGGCCGTAATGAGGACTGGCGCGCACCTGGCTCTACCGCCCTTATCGCGCCCTCTCCCGGCCCTAATTTACCTAATTTAGGGCAACCGGAGCCTCGTTTTCGCAGCCGTACGTACATCAAACGCAGCCGATAGGAACAATACACACGTCAGCGGGAGTACTGCGCTGCTGATCATAATTTAAATTCAAAGCCCCGAACAAAAGCTGCGAGATTCCACAGAAGGACCAAATTATGAACATGTGCTGGCCGGTAACTAATTTGCTTTTATCTAAACAACCGAGGAAGTAATTTGCATGCAACTGATGTGCGAAGGCGGAAACGTGTTTCCAGAATTGAGAGTGCCGCGGTGAAAAGAGAGAAAAAATATTAATTCGGACTCAATAATATGCGACGCGGTAATAAACCAGTACATTTTAAAATGTCTAGCCGGTGATTACGTTGAGCAAGCAAGTGTGTCAGTGAGAGAGGCGCTACCAATAAATCACAAACGACAATGACTACTTATTGACAGTTTTCTGCGGAACGTTGCTCATGTAGCAACAGCTATAACACAGCTGATTGACAGCTTCATTTGTTATGTTCTCCAAACACAATTAAACTTGTTTCGCTTTCAGTGTGATTTATTGAGGTGTGATTAATGCCGAAATAATGATCTATGAAGTGCATAACGATTCCAGTGGATTATTACTGACAATCACAGCTGTTGTCAGAACATCATCTGTGAACTCGTAGAGATTACAAATGTTCCAGTTAATCATGAGCATGAGTAGTAGTAACATTCAGTCATTGTGATGTACTTGGACATAATTAAGCACATATTTCATATGTGTCAAAGACCGGTTACTAACAAGGGAGTCATACATCTGGCTGCCTTCCGCTTTCCTTATGTAGGATTTGGAGTTCAATGTCTAGAAATTTGTTTACTAAACCAGAATTCGAAACAGAAACTCAAGAGAATAGCATTTGAAGATATCCCGAGCGCTGCTAAATACAAAATATTCTAGCTTATTAACATATTGACGTAGGTGATTGCGTAGCGTAATAGGATTGTAAACGTAAGTCGTTTGCTCTAATCTCTTTACTAACATACCTGTTTGTATATTTATTTTAATTCCAAGTGCATTAAGAAATTGAAGTTTTAGTGAAGGAATACTAAATCATAATTTTTAATAATAACATCTTTCTATTTTCATTTACTATCAAAATTCCTAAACTACTCTCCCAAAACCCGATACTAGCTGCAGGCTGCCTATCTAACAAATAACGTGGGCAAGAAAAAATTGATTTTCGATAGTTCTCGTGACTTTTGACGGACTTACTTATTTGAAATAATGTTACAGTCTATTCCTCAAGAGCCATAATCTTATTTTAAATGTGTGACTCAGTGATAGGCGTACTACAGCTACAAACTGCAAACTGTACTTTTTATCTTCAGGGAGAATAACTGACAGCGAGAAAATACCCAGACTTCATTGTTGCAGAATCACAGCACCTAGCAGCTTCCAACAAACTTAACATATAATTTAAAACACTTACGAAATATTTTCTTGGTGATCACCTCCCCCCCCCCCCCCTACCTCACAACACACCCTGCGCTCTTCATCAAAACAATGAAAGGAGAGCAGATTATTGCTTACTACATTTGAGATAAAAATAAAACTGTTTTCTGTCCCTATCACTTATTTATTTTCCCACTACTCGTTTCGATGGTGGCAAAAGAAATAAGTGCCTGCCGCAGAAAACCGTGTCATTTGTATTTGTCAACAGCAATGCCGTTCTTTTGAGGATTAAATATACATTTTCGCATTACATGACATATTTATTTATTACTTGTTCAAGTCCTCATAATGCCGTTCTTTTGAAGACGAAATACACATTTTCGCATTACATGACATATTTATTTATTACTTGTTCACTACCGATTCTACTCGCCAAATTGTTTTCAGACAGTATTCGCATGTATTGCTGAATATACTTGCAATGTTGTATTATTATACGATCCACAGGTTAGGAGACATTACGTCACAAGCATTAAGACGTATGAAAAACTAGATTATGTATAAAATGGCGGGCACTAAGCAACACCGACCACGACATTTTAATATATTAATTCTTCACTACCAACTATTTTACGCAACACACTTTGAAGACGGTATGTAAATATATCATTGAATGTACCGGAAAATTTATATTACTGTACGACACACAGTTCAAGAGATATGACGTCATAAACATTGAGATTAGTAATAAATTGGCTTTTGCTTAAAATGGAATGCAAATGATGCAAACTATATTCAGTGAGTGTTTTGTAATGAGAGCACTTAGCGACTTCCTAAAACTTTACGCATAATTTCAACCCTCTCCTAACCTTTTTCTCTCTTATATGTTTAAAGTCAAATATTTAACTCGTTAACTTACATGTGAGACACAGCTGTGCAATCTGTTGCGAAGGTAGTTTCCCTCATGAAGTTTTGTGTGGATACATTTCCACATTTCTACGCAGTTTTTTTGCAACTCATGAATTCTTATAAATACATTTATTCATGTGTTCTGTTTGTATCTGATTTCTTTTCACTCTCTCGTGTTACAGGAAACGAAATTTAGGAATGCTGTTGCTTACAATAGCATCTTCGATAAAACCTTTCTAGACAGGTGTATGAGTACCACACGTTCACCCGGCATAGCACATCCTTTCCTTTTTTCGTAGATTTACTTTAAAAATGAAGTCTTCAGTTCACCGGTTACTCATGTGCAGACTCTTGTCGTACGAATACGAAATAATATAGAGATAGTGAAGGAAGAGATGTTGGTAAAGGCATCAAGAAAAACTGAGTATCACCAAGGCGTTCTGTGGCCAACAGTAGAGCACATGCATCCATAGAAAATTTCACGGGCTAAGCTAATGTTTCCAACAAGCCACGTAGCTGTTTCTAGGGCAGTTCCTTAGAGACCAATTTTTGTAACAAGGGAAAGTACTAATGCTCGCCCTGTATCTCTACAGATTGAAAAGTCTAATTCATGAATGTTATTTTTTTCTTCATTTAATATGAAGGCAATCTGTTTATCTGTATAAAATATTGTGGAAATGGGAAGAGCTATTTGTGTGCAGTTTTCACATAATGGGTTGGTTGTCACGGGCTCCTATTGTTAGCCTGAAACCAGATTGTAATAACACTCAATGAGTCAATTTTTTGTGTAGACATACTTTTCAAATGGAACAATTTCTATTTTAACAAACTAAAAGTAGGGTTAATTAGACTGTCAGTGGTGTTTTTTACAGGAATCTAGTGTGAGTTGCTTTCGAGACATCGTATTCTGCAACGTTTCCACACCAACACTTCCTTGTGCTATTCAACACGTGTAGTTGCTAGGTATGATGAACGTTTGCTTACCGTGTGACTGTTTGTTCATTGAGTGTTTTCCGCCTTGCTAGTAAGTTAGTGTGTGGCAGTCGAAGTAGAAGGTCATGAGTGGACGAGAGATTTTACCAATACAGAAAAATCTGACATGCTCATGGTGTATGAAGAATTTAGGAACAAGGCAATTCCTTAGTGTACGATGTATGCGGCACGATATCGCAATAGATGTCGACAATTTCGGCAATTATTTATCAACCTCTTATACTAGTTACATGAAAGTGGGAGTGTAACACCTCGACACGTAACAGAAGGAAACAAGTGTCGACAGAAGAGGGGAAATTAACGATTTTGCTACTGCTGTAGTTGATCCGCACTTTTAGTTCCTGCACCATCACACGAAGAAGTTGCCTGAGTCAGGCAAATGTCCTACGCATTCTTTATCGACATAGGTTGTATCCCTATCATATATCTCTCCATCAACAGCCGCATGGGAACGGTTGTGAGAATCCCGTTAATTCCTATACATGGGCGTTAAGACAGGGTACTCCAGACGTATCATGTATCTTGTTCAGTGACGAAGCCACATTTACCAACGATGGGCCGGTAAACCAACGAAAGATACGCTACTTGTTTTTTCAGCTGGAATATCAGCACGTGTGGCGTGTAAACGTGTGGAGAAGCATCAGTTCATAGGCCCCTGTTTCATGGTCGTGACACTGAATGCGCACAAGTATCGCAGCCTCTTCAAATACCATATTTCACAGATGCTAGATGACGTTCCTTTGCAGACTAGGAGGAAGCAGTAGCACCAACAGGATGTCTGTCGAGCCATGCTGCCCGAAGTACTACATCATGTCATCACGAATTCTTTCCAAATCGTCGGATAAGACTCAGACAATCTGCAAATTGGCTGGCGCATTGCCCGGAATTGACAACTGTAGACTTTTTCTGTGGGGAAAGCTGAAAGCCGCTGTCTACAAGGACATTTTGTTTAGTTAATAATTGTTGATGGTTGGTTCATTCTTTAATGTTTCTGTCTAGTTTTGTTTTTATGATTTGTGTTTATTCATATGCAGATTTAAATATGATTAGATATTATTTTGGTATTGATTATTTTTCTTTTAGTTTGATTCTACTTAGTTTTTGAACGTATTACTGCAGCATACTTCAGCATATCAGCTCAGTGCTAGTGCGTGTGCAACAGTCGTTCCATACTAGATCAGAAGCGTGTATTGTCTCTGCCGATGGTCATTTTGAGCACATCATGTGATGATGAGTTATCTCCTTGATGGTCAGAGTCCACATAACTAATGTAAAAAAAATGGCTCTGAGCACTATGGGACTTAACATCTATGGTCATCTGTCCCCTAGAACTTAGAACTACTTAAACCTAACTAACCTAAGGACATCACACAACACCCAGTCATCACGAGGCAGAGAAAATCCCTGACCCCGTCGGGAATCGAACCCGGGAACCCGGGCGCGGGAAGCGAGAACGCTGCCGCACGACCACGAGCTGCAGACTTATGTACGCAGTTGTGTTGTTCTTTAGTGTGTGTCATCATAGGTATTGCACAAGTGTCGGTGTGGGAACTTTTCAAAATATGGTATCTCATAAACAACGTCCACGTGGCTCCTACACCAAACACCTCTGGCATTAAACTTCTAGTTCGTTAATGTCAACAGGCATTGTTCCTTCTAAAAAAGCACGTTTGCACAACAAAGCTGCTATGTTAGTATTACTGCAGGATGTTGATTAATGATACAAACCCCTGAGTACAAGTCTGTTCTGTGAAAATCGCACATCAGTAGCCAATAGTACTTTCCATTTCCGTAATATCTGCGAAGGAAGTTTTAAGCGGTTCATCTTGAGAGAGAGAGAGAGAGAGAGAGAGAGAGAGAGAGAGAGAGAGAGACTCTTTGTGATGAGCATTTTATGTTTATCAGTAGACTGTAATTAGTGGTAGGTTTTGAGAATTAAATTTATGACTCAGTTAACTCTATGCAATAACACCATTTTAAATGTAGTTGCCAGATTGTGTCTGTGAGTGCACATAGGCTGTCATACTACTTCTAGGAAGCCCTGGCGCATGTACCCTGAAGCCGCTGGGATCTCATGTATCATTTATCCTAATGCTCAATCTATCGATTAATTCTCTCATATTATTCATCCACACATATTCAGCCTACCACCTCTTCTCTCACCGACACTAGAGTCAAGATCTGCAGGTAATTTGGGAAAATGCACATCAACAATTACTTCTGTCTAATTTTATTTTATTTGGATTCTTTTCAGAATATAATGCTTCTAAATGAAATAATATATCTGCATGGTCTTATATTAGTTCAAAGAATCACTAATCCATCTGTACCCTCATATGTCTATTCGCCAACTATTAGTTTATCTCCACCAAACTTTACTGGTAACTTATCAACAGATTTTAATGAGTCAACAGGTCTTAATCCAAAAACTAGGCCTTCATTATTTTCAATATGTTTTAGCTTGCTTTCACTTATATTAACTTTTTAACATATCGTTCTTCATCATTGACTTATTTCTGTTTTTCACCTGCTCTTTATATTTCTTCAATATGTCTTGACTTGCCTAGCATGTAATATCTTTTACGAATATCACAGCGTCTATTTGTTGGTACATCAATAAAGTCTTCCAAATAAGGGTGATAAAGAACCATCTCTTTCTTCACTTCTTCACTTTCTTCAATTCCCATCGACAGATTATCACATTAACCTTCAGTCCCTTGTTTTCCTTGATGAGTCACATCAGTACTATGATCATTTTCTTTTTTTATATTTTCCATATTTGGTTCTTCACTGGTTTTCCTTTTACCAAGTCTTCTTTTAATTCTTCCTTTCCCTTTCTATTTGTCTGGCTTTTTACACAAATTATGGGATTAAAGTGATTACATTGTAAAAAGATCTAGAGTAGCGATGTGCTACTCTTATATTGTTACAAAATTTTTAATTCCATCCCTCTACTTTTCTTCATTATGTACCCTAGTCACATCTATTGTATGAAGTCTGAACTGATTGTCATTCTAGTATTTACTACAAAACTCCATCAACAAACTCATGCTAAATATGATTTAAACTTGTATCAGCTTATCGAAATATAGTTAAAAAGAACTACCTTATCTCTAATTGTATAAGTGGTTATGAATATGTATGAGCTAAACAAAAACAATCTATTCTTTTGTGTTATTTTGTGGTAAAAAATTATCTAATTGCATCGGAGTCTTCGAGAATGAAACCACTGAATATTACAAGTGAATTATTTTGACATTCATCTAATCAGATAATTTCTTCATTACTATCAATAAAAGTTGAAATTTCTTAATTATTTTTATCTTCAATTTCTCGAATCTTTTTCTAAATTAGTGGTATCTTGGTTGATCTAAACTTTTAGAATAAATATGTAACCTATTAGTTTTTCCTCAGTTTAAACCCCCTGGAGCTATAATATAATTGTCAATCATAATGCTGTTTTTCCACATTCACTTGAACCTATTATTGCACATCAAATAGAATTAGACAAGAGTTTGTCATGTTTATTTTTGGATTTCATCTCTGGAAATATTATTTTTGGTTCACAACTAAAACAAAATCTTTTTAACATTGAATGAGTCCCTTATTTCAATTGAGTGGTAAGTCATCTGTTCTCTAATAAAGATTGATTGTACCCATACAGGACACCTACAGTAATGTAGCACTAGTCAGTTTTCATACAATATATCTAATTACAAATATCACATAAAAACTAATAAAATGTATAGCGATACAACAACGATACAGATTCCTGTTGGTCAATGTAGTTTGAAAAGATTGGAAAAATGTATTCATTAAAACAACCAAATATTCATATTAAAGTACACGAAAGTTAAGAAATAGTTATTACTGAGAATGATAAGTTGTATGTGGACATAAAGGATAGTATTGGAAGTGTGACTGCGTTTGGTAATCAAACTATTGCAACTAATGAAACAATTTTTGCTAACTATGTTCCTACACTTGTATGATTTGAATAAATCAACATAAATATTAACTAGATGATGGGATGTTTGTGAAGCATACTGATCACTCTTATTGAGTATCTAATCTTACTGCTTCGTTCAATCCCTATGGATCAGTAA
Organism: Schistocerca piceifrons; assembly: GCF_021461385.2. Lineage (NCBI taxonomy): Eukaryota > Metazoa > Arthropoda > Insecta > Orthoptera > Acrididae > Schistocerca > Schistocerca piceifrons. The sequence goes on from NC_060144.1 coordinate 141,275,612, forward strand.
CTCATGAACAACACAATCCTGTGTATATCCCAGTTCTTCATACTATTCAGGATTTAGATTTATCTGCATGTGTGAAAAAAATAAATTCATTGATTTTATTGCTGCTTGTGCGATAATTGTTTTTGAAATGGCATAATAATACGTTATTCTTATTAAATGAACAGTTTTACTCATCTCCTACAAAAACACAGTGCTTAATATAAACACAGGACATTGTTGGGTTCATCTTAATCATGCTCAACTGATCAATGGCATTTAGTATTATTCTTATTGATGGTGCAGAGTATACAACATATTATAATAAACTTAATATAAATCTATTGACAATTATATGAAATAACTGGTAGATGTAGTTCCTATAATGAAAGGAAACGGTACGTTGTCTTGAATAGAACATCTACTCCTTCCTTTACCTGTCCTTATGTGATTGACTGACAAGTTAACCATGGAAGGCCATATCATCAACAATGAGAAGATAAAGAGTAAGAAAATTTAAGAACCTCTCTCAGTAGACTTGTTTGGTGGGTTCTTCAGACATTATAATGAGATGATGTGGGAAGGAGAATTAACTGTAATTTTTACTTGGAGTTCTAGTGCAAATGTTGCTGACCATAATCACTCTGGTGTTCAAGATGTGACCACTCTTCCTAACGACGACAAAATTGTTGTGGAATATTATGCAATCCTGTGTTCCTGCGGTTAAACGTGAACCAGGATATTCACTTAAGCTAGAGCTACAAAGATTAAAAAATTCTAAAACTCCCATTTGTTTCTTTGAACCACCAACCATACAGATTGTTGGATTAAATGGAAAGAGAAATTTTGAGCTACACATCACCAATTACTATCATTCTGCTGAATCTGATATGCCTTACTTTATCTTTGCTGTTTTCTAAACTAATCAAAAAAGTAATCAGAAGATCGACTGTTGATCTGTATAAAGATTGGGAGAAATTAAATTTTTCCGCAAGAAATGTAAATCAAGATCCACAGAACAATGATATGAAGGTACTGATGCTTTCTGAGATTTGAAGCGAGTTACACAATTGAATGGTAGTTTTAAAATGCATCCAAACAGTTTCATTAAAAATTATCCTATCTATTTGGTACATACATCAAGAAGATTGAATGTATTGGCTACACATTAAATGGCAGAGAATCTGTCTGCCAGAATGTGATAAAATTCTGTATACTTGCCTACACAGTTACACATGTTGAGCATAAATTACTGAATGAAAATGTTTAATTACATAAAATTATAAAATTTTTTACATAACCTTTCATTTCCTTGCGAAGTATTCTAAGAAAGACATAGAAAGTTTTATTATGTCAATTAGGAAATGATAACCGATTTCATTCGTTATATTTTTTTCTGGATAGCTTTGTTTTTGTACATTATATTCACATTTTGAATTTTTTAAATCATTTAATATTTGTGTGAGAAATTAACAAAAACGATTTTAGCCCTTACCCCTGAGAGTCAGGCAACCCAATTAACGTCTATGTATTTTGCATAGTGTTTTTTTGCCAGAGTAGGGTCCTATTCAAAAGTGAATCAGAATTCAGTTGTATGTAAAAATAATAAATAGCAACAAAAATTAATTTTAGGCACCTAAATGTAGACAACCCAACTTACATGTGGAAACTTTGGCTGAGCTCCAGCTTCCAAATCTTCTACATATGGCGCTGATACAAGCTCCAAAAGAATTAATATGGAAACGTTCTTTATTTTACACTCAAATTATTCCTTTCTTATTGTTAATTTGACAATTGTAATTGATAATACATGATGTTTACACTTTGTCTCATCAAATGAAGTATAATATTGTGAGGACCATATATTTACATCTAAAATAAACTGTTCAAAGTACCAAATTTTAGAATAAGTTCAACTGCTGTCTTAAAGTGCATACATAACTTCAGCACTCTTTACTTCAGCCTAACTTTACTACACACATTGACCAAAGGGAACGCTCATTACCAGAGGTCCCCATAATGTTATGTGTAGAGTGTGCTGCCATTTGCCTAAAACAACCAGCGCTCTGCCCTATGCACATAATAATGACCTGAAAGATGGAGTGCTTCAGTTAACTCTGAAGTTAGTTTCCTTGCAGTGCCATGTGCATAAGGTCAAAGCAGTCCAAAAAACATAGGTCGGGTGGAGGTTAATATGGTGCACTTTTTAAAAAATTTGTATCCAGAAAGTAAAGTGAACTGATATTGTTGAAAATTTGTGACCTACAACATTACATGATGCGGATTTTAAACACTTTATATGGTGAAAATATCTGTATTGAGCTCAACAATAAATTTAAAGTTATTTACCGGTTGTGGTTTTCAGATTTTTGGAGAAGGAAATATTAAGCAGAGCTACAAAGAAATTAAGAAATTTAAAAGTAAAGGTAATGGATTTCATGAACTAGAATTTCTAGTTGAATTTGTTTAGTTCATAGATAAATTGTGCTAATTCCTGCACGCCAACTGATATAAATTTCTTTCTTTACTTTGGTGCCCTTTGCCACAGCCTGATAACAAAAAGTAGGGACCTTCTTTCTCTCCCCATTCCACCGAGTGTATGCAACATGACCACTTAGTGATGTGTAGATAGAGTGGGAATCTGTTGATAGGATGTATCCTGTGACGTCGAGGGATTTAATTTTAATTTAGTACTGGAGGGAGGTGTTCGGCGTAAGCATTGAAGATAAATACCGAGGGGTGAATACAGCAAGCAACTTGAAATGGATGTAGGTCGTAGTAATTATTCAGATATGACGAGGATTATACAGGACAGAATAGCATGAAATACTGTATTAACCTTGTCTTCGGCCTGAAGACTGCAACAACAAAATGATAGCTGCTACCAACCACCTTCCCACTCTCTCTATCCCAACCTGATTACAGTAGTAACATATCTTTGTCATGTGACTTTGGCCTGTAGCGTTCCTGGAAGACTGCTGGACTTGTTGCCCCTGGCCGTCGTCTCGCTTTTAACTCACCTTCGGCGAGGCAACTTTATCGTGCCGCAGTGACTGTCTAACTAACTGGCCCTGTAATACTACAAATTGTCCTGTTAGATCTTAATCCTGAGCCCTTTCATTAGTATGAATTTAAATCCAAAAATACGTTAAGCCGGAACTGAAGTTGTTTCAGACTCTGTGTCCTGTTATCAAAAACGAAAAAGCAAAAAAAAAAAAAAAAACGCCCCATAAGAGGAAGGAATCCCAACCAAATTCGATACAGAATTTGCGATTGAGTTAGCACCTCTTTTAATCACAATATGCGCTAGGCTCCTACAATACAAAACCGCGCCTATTATTTGACAGAAATCACAAGGCATAGTCACGTACAAGAAGGTTAGTAGAAGTGATCCACTAAACTGCAATCCAGTGTCTTTGACATCCATTGTTGTAGAAGATAAGAACATATTCTGAGATCGAACGATTTAATGTAACTCGGAAAAAATTTCCTTTCCCTCTCCAATATCGAGCATGAGGAACTCAGCTTTGCTTTTCTCACATGACATAATGAAATCCAGTGTACCGGTCAATGAGACAGATATAGCATTATTTGACTTCTTACAAGTACTTGACTCGGCTGCACACCGAAGTTTATTTCAAAAATATAACCGGGAGTATCAGTCGAAATTTGTGACTAGATGGTGGATTTGTTAGAGTAGAACAATACTTTATTCGGGATGGAGACTCATCGATAGATGTAAAAGTAACTTGAAGCATGCCCAAGGAGGTGTGTTGGGATGTTTCTGTTCACGCTGGATATTAATGAACTGGTAGACAATTTTAAGAGCTACCTCAAACTATTTTCAGATGCTGAAATTATCAGTAATGAAGTAAAATCTGAAAAAGCTACGCAAATATTCTCTGAGATCTTGATAATAATTGAGAATTGCGCAAATACTAACAACTACTCGTACTTTTGAATGAGAAATAGTACACGTCCCAAAACTCGTGAACGTAGAATCCCTTGATGAGACACAAACAATATCAATGATCACTTACAAATATTTTGAGGTAACTCATTTTAGGCATATGAAATGAAAGGGTAAAGCACATATTAGACTGGGGTTCATTGCTTGGGTTTTGGACGAGAATGACATGAAAAGTACTGCCTTCGTACTAGTTATGTGAAAATTCTAGAAGCTTTTTAAATAAAATAAACATAATTAACACTCTGCACCCTTATTCCTCATGTCAACATATTTATCAACATAGTCACATAGGGGACGATCAGATTTCTGACAACGAAAGCCCAGTGTGTTGCTATTGTCACTGTAGAATATTTGACTTTATTGATGGAGTCACAACCCCACCTTTACTTGCACCTTTTCATCTCTGTGAAAGTGAAGCCTCGAAAGTGTTCTTTAAGTTTTGGAAACAGATGAAATCGGATGCGGCCAAGTCAGGACTCTATAAAGGATAATCGATGACATCGAAACCAAGACGTCGGATGGTTACAGATGTCGCAGCGCTTGTGTATGTTCTGACGGTGTCGTGCTGAAGGAGAGAGTTCTCCGTGTTTGCACAACCTCTTCGTATTCGAAACTAAATTACAACATGCCATTTCTCATTCACCGACATACGTTACACACCACTGTGTTACACGCTACGTGAAGAGTAAAGGTGTAGATTGTTAATAACATTGGTTATAATCAAAGAGCTTCAAGAGTTTTCACATAAAAAATTCTGAGGCATAACTTTTCAGCATGTCCTCATCAAATATAGATTGCACACTAAACAGTCGTGCTACTCAACGTAGAATTTTGCTCAAGAGTTTTTATCCTAAGCACCTGTTTACTGTAATCGAGCCTTTATCACCCTCTAAAATTCACCAGTCCCTTCAGGGTGCAATGTAAATTCTTTGCATAATTAAATTGAGTACCTCTTCATCAATTATTCGATCTAATTATCCAACCTTTCAAAACATCTTACTACGTTCTTGTTTGGTATCATTCCCTTTCAAAGTAAGCTCCAAACAAATGCCTTCAGAAAAGACTTTCTAGCTTCTCTTTCTATCGGCAGTCTGCACTTCACATCCATTCTACCTAGGTCACCTAACTTATTTTGATAACAGGATTGCAAACACTGTCTACTACTTTCAGTGTTATTCTCCTGAACCCAGTTCGCTCAGCATCGTCTGAAACAATGCAAGTGGGTTCCATTATTGTTGCTTTGCTTTTGTTCATGTTCATCTTCTAACCTCGTTCAAGACTTTTCCGTTCAGCTGGTCTTCGAAGTCCTTTCCGGTCTCTGACAGATTTACGTCTCTTCAGAAAACCTCACAATTTTTGAACTTTAATTCCCTCTCCAAATATCTCCTCGATTTGCTTCACGGGTTTCTCAGTGTACAGCCGGAAAATCATTGCGATACATAGCAAGCCTATCTCATTCTCGTCTCAATTACTGCATCCCTTTCATGTCAATCGACTCTTAAATATTTGTAGTATTCGGTTGGAATAATACCCAAACTGAATTTATGGTACTGTATGGATCTTACGACAATAATAATACGTCTTAAAAATTGCAGAGGGCAGGAAGGTTTTGTGCATAATACCGCAGGAATAATTGATATGAACGTGTTCCTTAAAGGATAAATGTTGTCGAAGGAACCTGTACTAGTCGGATCAGTGGAATCCGTAATTCGACGGAGGAAGAGAAGCGTCGAGCAGCGCGGAATAGTGGTGTCTCATCGTAATTCAGGCGACCAAGTTTCGGCAAGTTTTTGCTAAGCCTTCTTTCAGCAGCAAGGCATTAGGGGGATGAAGGGTGGGCGGAGCCGTGATCCGCCGCAGACAGCCCTAAGCCCCGAATTGTCGGCCGGGCCGCATCTATCAATGGCACCCCTATCGCTGTCTCTATCCCTGTGTATGCTGCTGCCTCTGGCGCCCTTCTTGGGTTCTGTTTTTCATTTCGCCCCGCCGGCCCGACCTAATAAATAAGCGATCAGGGGCCTCTGGGATACGCCCACCGCCCACGGCGCAAGCTGCTTTGAGCACCGCCAGTGGCCACAACAGCTTTGATAGTGGCCATACGCCCTTCGAGCACAACTGGCAATCGTGCCTCAGAGTGGTCTGTACGATCTGTTCATTGAGGAATACTGCAACTTCGCTTTGTCGTCTACTAAAAATGTATACCCCGCTGTCACTGGCACAACGAATAAGTGTGAACTCTACACTTAAGTATACACACCAAATCCGTAGTGGACAATCACTCTGTGGTACCAAACACATATTGTCAGACATATTTCAAAATCTACCAAGCCTACAATTTAGCACACCAAACGGCCTATAAACAACATTGGCAACAGACTGTCAAGTTCACCGAGGTGCTGAATGAACAAACAGGCATTGTATGTAACAGATTACTTTATATCAGAAACAACCCAATGAATAAATGAATAAAATTCATTATGCCTGTATGGAAGGTAAATAACCTGTCTTCTTCATCGTTTCGTCCTCATCCCCTACATCTTCCTCGCCCTCTCACTCAACATGTTACAACCCACCCACTATTATCATGCACCCTCATACTACGCACGCTCTCACTTCTCTGGGGAAGTCAGTTTCATTGAATTACCTTTCTTGGCAATTGTTGGTTAGTGAGCTTCAGACTGTGGCTAGTTATGATTCCAATAAATGATTTTAATTGTTTTTTATTTCATTTCAATTAATTTACTTTCACTAACTGAAATATTATGAAAATATTGTTTGAATATATACTCAGAAGCCTAAATTAGGGAAGTAATAAATGAATGTATAACCTCGTGCCAATTAGTTTGAGTGTCTCACTATGCTGAAACACAGCAAACCTGGTATAAGGCATGTAACAAAATTGCTGTTATTTCTCTTACTAATTAACTTATTTCATCTCTTTGCATAAGTGAAAACAATACGGCGATTATTACTGCAATGCAGTACCGATTCACAATTTGTAGTGTGTTGTCTAACGCATGTGGTACAGTCCTAAAGATCATCATCTGAAGTAAATGTATTTCATCACCGCAGAAGACGTATTTTCCGTGATAAGGCGAAGGTAGCCATTAGCAAAATTTTATTTACACTACTGGTCATTAAAATCACTATACCACGAAGATGACATGCTACAGACGCGAAATTTAACCGACAGGAAGACGATGCTGTGATTTGCAAATGATTGGCTTTTCAGAGCATTCACACAAGATTGGCGCCGGTGGCGACACGCACCACGTGCTGACATGAGGAAAGTTTCCAACCGATTTATCATACACAAACAGCAGTTGATCGGCGTTGCCCGGTGAAACGTTGTTGTGATGCCTCGTGTAAGAAGGAAAATGCGCACCATCACGTTTCCGACTTTGATAAAGGTCGGATTGTAGCCTATCGCGATTGGGGTTTATCGTATCGCGACATTGCTGCTCGCCTTGGTCGAGATCCAATGACTGTTAGCAGAATATGGAATCGGTGGGTTCAGAAGAGTAATATGGAACGCCGTACTGGACCCCAACGACCTCGTAGCTCGGAGACCATGGCTGCGATTACCCTTCACGCTGCACCACAGACAGGAGCGCCTGCAATGGTGTACTCAACGACGAACCTGGGTGCACGAATGGCAAAACGTCATTTTTTCGGATGAATACAGGTTCTGCTTACAGCATCATGATGGTCGCATCCGTGTTTGGCTACATAGCAGTGAACGCACATTGGAAGCGTGTATTCGTCATCGCCATAGTGGCGTATCACCCGGCGTGATGGTATGGGGTGCCATTGGTTACACGTCTCGGTCACCTCTTGTTCGTATTGACGGCATTTTGAACAGTGGACGTTACATTTCAGAAGTGTTACGACCCGTGGCTCTACCCTTCATTCGATCCCTGCGAAACCCTACATTTCAGCAGGATAATGAACGACCGCATGTTGTAGGTCCTGTGCGGGGCTTTCTGGATACAGAAAATGTTCGACTGCTGCCCTGGCCGGCACATTGTTCAAATCTCTCACCAATTGAAAACGTCTGCTCAATGGTGGGCGAGCCACTGGCTCGTCACAATACGCCAGTCACTACTGTTGATGAGCTGTGGTATCGTGTTGAAGCTGCATGGGCAGCTGTACCTGTACACGGCATTCATGCTATGTTTGACTCAATGCCCAGGCGTGTGAAGGCCGATATTACAGCCAGAGGTGGTTGCTCTGGGTACTGATTTCTCAGGATCTATGCACCCAAATTGCGTGAAAATGTAATCACATGTCAGTTCTAGTACAATATATTTGTCCAATGAGTACCCGTTTATCACCTTCATTTCTTCTCGGATTAGCAACTTTAATGTCCATTAGTGTATTAGTAAATCTGGTATGAGACTTTCTCTTTTAAAACTGACAACTTTCTCATTCATTTATTATTAGGTGATAAAATGAGATAAATGTAATGCGCTGAATTATCAGTGTAGTCGTCAAAGACGGAGTCGCATCTTCGAAAATCATTGGTCTTTAACATAAAATTATAATACCACATATGTTGTCTTTTTTATTTTTGCACCTTTTAGTTCATTTGTGCTTGAGCCGTGGTAGCAGTTTGCGCGATGAGTTCGGAATGAGCCGTACACGTGACAGACTAAGTTTTCCGGTATGTGTTGAAATCTTACGTTATTTATCTTTCGCGTGGTTCGTTGAGCGCTAGACACTGATGTGAGCTGTAACGTTCCGTTTTGCAATGCGCTACGGAGCACTAAAGCGTGTTTTAATTGATTTCATACTAGTGAGTAGCGCTAATCAAGAACCAAGTAGATATCATTGGACAGCTTTATTATCGTTTTTCAGTGACAACGAAATTAAATAACGATCTATGATTTCTGATTCTACTGAAGTTAAGGTGGTTACTACATGCACATTGACCGCAAAGATGTACTTGAGACTCATGATTCGATCTGTTGTGTGCCATTCATGAACATAATTCCAAGTGAGTTTTTCGAACAGGATAACGATGGCCCACATACCGCTGTTGTAATTGTTGTACAAAGTGTCGACATGTTGCCCTATCCCGTCAGTCACCACATCTGTCTCCAGTCGACCACGTATGGGACATCATTGAACGACAGCTGCAGTGTCACTCACAACCAACATTAACCGTCCGTGTTTGTTGACCAACCAAGTGTAACAGGCAAGGTACTTCATCCCATAAACTAACATCTGGCACCTATACGACACAATTCATGTGCTTTTGCAGGCTACCAAGTACCCAGCAACAGATCACCTTCTTGCCACGGTACTGGAGCCGCTGTAGGGAGTCATGGATGAGATACATTTGGTGAAGTCCTTGTAATGCACTAAGCGAGTCGGAACAGACAAGAAAAATTGTACAGGGGTCTGCAAATCATGTCCAGTGCCGTCAGAATGCCATATACCTTCGCTTCATAATTTCTTAATTGTTCTGGAAGACGCTATCAGGGAAAACAGCATAACAACCGAGGGTATTCTCTTGCTGTGATCCATCCGTATTAGTAACAATAAAACTGTGGTACGTACTTAAAATGGCCGAAAACAAAGTTGTAAAAACATGACCGGGAGTACAAGTTTTCTTGTACTACGTCAATATTAAAGTCAGTTTGGGCCTCTGGATATACCAAGCCGGCAAGTGTTCGGTCCCTGGCTGTGTATGTGGAGGTCTGATAGATCTAGATCCTTGAGATAGTCTGTAGCACGTATCCAAAATGGCTTGGTCGCATGGGGCCGATTCCTGAACAACTGTTCGAAGGTGTGTTGCACCACTGCATTAAATACCAATCACTGAGGAGACGCTGACATTTTCAATGCCTGCCGAGCCAAAAGGATACGCCGCCGAATGCAGAGTGGTGGTTCACCAGCCCCTGCACACTGACTGGAGTGGTCCGAAAGACACCAGTCTATATCCGATTGCGCTCTTGGCAGACAGTGTCTAACATCTTGATGTAGGAAGTACAGGATGATCCGTAGACCAAGCTACCATAATCCACGTGTAATGGAGCAAATGCCCTACAAAACTGTAGGAGGAAAGACCTGTCACCTCCACATATTTTTCCTCTAAGACGTATCAAAATATCCAATGACTGGAAGCTATGTTCGTAGGTCTTTCAGGTGTGGGAGCCAAGTTAATTTCGAGTAAAAAATAAACACAAAAAGTGCACATTTCTTTGAAAACGTAAGACATTGTCAGTCATAGTGAGCACTGATTGGCTAAATCTTGGAGGTGCACTGTTAAAATTGACACATGTAGTCTTCCCTAGAGAAAACCGAAAACCAGTTGACCTGCTCCAGGTTTCCAGCCTCCTAATGGTGAGCTGTAGCTACCTCATCATCTTTTAAAGATCAGAGCAGAAGATTCCAAAGTCATCCACAAACAAAGAGCGTTTGAGAGGGCTCCTGACTGCGAAGGAAATGCCTTTGATGCCGATGGTAAACAATGTCACACCGAGTACACTGCCTTGTGGCATCCCATTCTCGTGAATATGGCAGCCAACAAAGGCACAACCAATACTATATCGGAAACGCCAGTCGTCGAAAAAGGATTGGATAAGAAGTGGCTGGCATCCACGTATTCACCATTCATGAAGTTGGCGAAGGATGTTGTACCTTCCAGTAGTGTCGTATGCTTCTTTGAGGTCAAAAAGCACCCAAACGAAACGGTTTCGGCGTAAGAAGGACTGCTATATCACCGTCTCAAATAGAATTACGTTGTCAAGTGTGGAACGATAGCGCCTGAAACCGCACTGGGAGCGGCTCAGGTGAACTTGTGATTCGAGCAGCCAGACAAGGCGGCGGTTGACCAAGTGTTCTAGAATGCTACCCATACAACTGGTAAAGGCTACATTCGGTAACTATTAGGGGCGCTACGATCCTTGCTTTATTTCCAGATTTGAATTAATATGGTCTCCTTCCACGTCATGGGGTACTGCCCATCAAACCAAGTCTGAGTGAAACAAGGGAGTTGTTGTCCTTTCGCTTCTGGGCACAGGTAACGAAGCGTGGCATAATGTATCTCAACAGGTGCTGAAACAGTGTATCTGGCAGCAGTCTTCCGTGATGCCCATATTTTTCCTTTCTTCACGTAACTCCGAGGGGTCCACCTCCATTATATCGGAGCAAGTAACCAAGCCCTTACTAAAGTTAAGGGTGTTATGCAACTCTGCCTCGACTAGATGGACGCCTAAGATCTGACATCCCAGAAGCTTAGATACTTGGTCTGGATTAGCAGTTTCGACTATAAGTGTTCTATTACGACGTCGTATGACACTATTTAGGGACCCAGCAATACCTTCCAATGTCTTGCGAATATAGAAAGGAGAGACCTTCTCAAAGTGACTGACCAAGCGAACTTTCTTTAATGAGTGGGTGTAGTATTACCTGACTGTACACGCGTCCCGTCAGGAGTAGTAGTCTGATGAGACAGTTACTTGGGGCTCCCACGAGACGCTAGGGGAACAAACGTCGACCCAGGCAGAGCCCTGCATGGCTGAGCAAGCCTTATACAACTGGGGGAGGGGGGGGGGCAGCAGGTGCAACAGAGTTACCGGCTAGAGACTGTTTTTCCTCAACAGCCATTCACCTCATCCGCACGTAGCAAGCACAACATAAGGAAGAGTTATATATATATATATATATATATATATATATATATATATGTAGGCGTGTACCTTCCTCGCGGCCCAGGTGGTGAAGCCATGGACCCCGTTTTCCGAAACACACATTCCAACGCTGCGCCGCACGGTGGCCGTTGAAGCATTCCCAGAGCTTACGAAAATAGAGGACTATGGCACTTACCCGGGATCTCGACACCCGTATCCAGAAACTAAATGCTGAGCATCTGGGGGACGTTACAACAGAATCAGTACAAGCGTTGATTTTTCCAGTATATACCTCTTCATTTGTAATAACGCTATAAAATGTATAAATGGGACTGTTTATGAGGATATATAAGAGATAATCCAACAGGATCTAAGATGCAGGGGTGCTACATATAAAATCATTTCCTACCCTCGAAAATGCATTCGACTGTTTACGCAAGGAACCATATGATGCTCAGATGCTAAGTCAACGCTTAAAACAGTATCATTCGTATCAAGAAAAATCGATCAGAACTATTCATTCTTCCGAACAGTGGAAACGAAATTTCCGTTCTGTACGTAGTGGTACTACCCTAACGTTTATGCCAACAAGAGGTAAGTACTGCAGCATATTATGCAATATAAGACAGAAACTACTCCCATTCAGGGACCTCCAAAATATGCCTGGAGTAGGGTACAAGATATTTAGCACAGGTAGGCACAGGAAAAGGGCAGCATGATTGATAATCAACAAAGAAATAGGCTCCATGCTGACAAGTCACATGATCGACGAAGGCAGTCTTCGTAGAAATACTAAAAGAGATTTGCCAATTCTTGAAATGTAGTATGTGCTTATAGAACATAAAGGACATCAAAGATGTTCTGTGGTAAATTGCTAGCATGATGGTCTACAGCAAAAGATTTGTCTTAGCAGTCTCTGTGGACACAAACGCAAAGTCGAGCATGAGGAATGACACAGTGACAAAATATAGTGGCACAGAAATTGAATAATTTATAACTTCCTTTTCTTTATACCTTCTGAACGAGGGTGTAATATACCAGCTTTAGAAAATATTATAGGGAAGAGAAATATTAATTTAAATACGATCACCCCTAACGTACAACCAACACTAACTCTATGAAAATGTTGTGATCAAGGGAGCTGTTCCCACAACAAAATGATTACATTTATCGTAAGAGTGTGTCCAAATGTATATGCTAGACACACATATGAAAATCAAATAAATATTATTACAGACGATAGACTCGGAGACTTTGATGGTTTCACGTCGGGAGAGATTAAGCACAAACACTTGCAAAACGTCAACATATACAATTCAAAATAAGTAGACCAGGATTAGGTGAAGAAATTCAAGTGGAAACAAATACTGAAACACTTGTAACTAAATGTAAGATTCTTAATATCAGTTCCAATCAATCATATAGCCTAAAGCACAAGAGATACATCTGAAGTAGAGAACTGGAAGTCAATCGGTCCCATGGTGAACATTTTAAATGATATCTTTTACACAGATAGAAAAGCAGGCGGCTTCAAACTACATCGTCAAGTATACAACGCATTACCCCTCTTTCTTACAGCTCTATGCTACTGTTGCCTAAAGAATGCTTACTTTTTCTGATTTTGGGAAGTTATTCAGAATTTCAGAAGCAGAGTGAGCCCGGTCAAGATAGTGAAAGCTGTTTGAATGGAGCTGTATAATTTGTTGGCCCATCAACGGAGACAGTCGGACGTGGCTGCAAGAAATTGTGTCCCATCCTAATTGACATGGACCGGATGCATGTGTCACGCGTTATCAGTGACAATTAGCTTGAAACAGTACAGAAATTGCTGCAGTTTAATCTGAACCTGTTTTCCATCTAAAATAGCTAGGGATCTGCGTGCAGTAGTTGTTATGAGTCGTGTAGCACCCAAAATTTGAAAATGAAAAGTAGATAGAAATTTAAACAGAAAAATGTTCGCACTGCTTAAAAAAGCAGCTCTTCTTCAGTGATACAAACGACACACTCTGGACAGTAGCTGACTGAAATCAGTAATTACACTGATATGACAAACGTCATGGGACAGCGTTGCGCACAAATACAGATGGCGGTAGCATCACGTACACAAGGTATACGTGGGCAGTGCATTGCCGGACCTATCATTTCTGCTCACGTGATTCAAGTGAAAAGGTCTCCGACGTGACTATGGCACCGCCGCGGGGATTAGCAGACTTTGAACGCGGAGTAGTAGTTGGAGCTAGACCCATGGAACATCCCATTTCGGAAACCGTTTGGGAGTTCAGTATTCCGAGATCCACAGGGTCAAGAGTGTGCGGAGAATGCCAAATTTCAACCATTACTTCTCAACAAGGAAAACGCAGTAACCGACGCCCTTCACTTAACGACGGAGAGCAGTGGCGTCTTCGTAGAGTTGTCAGTGCGGACAGACAGGCACAACACTGTGTGAAGTAAACGCAGAAATCAGTGTGGGACGAACGACGAACGTATCCTCTAGGACAGAGAGGCGAAAATTGGCGCTAATGGGCAATGACAGCAGACGACCGATATGGGTGCCTCTGTTAACAGCTCGACTTTGCCTGCAGCGCCTGTCGTGGACTCGTGACGACATCCGTTGGACCCTAGACTATTGAAAACCGTGACCTGCTCAGATGAAACCCCACTGTAGTTGGCTAAAGCTGATGATAGAGTTCTAGTATGGTGCAGATCCCACAAAACCATGAAATCAAGTTGTCAACAAGGCATAGTGCAAACTGGTGGTGACTCCATAACAGAGTGGGCTGTGTTTGCATGGACAGTGGACTGGAAATGGTTATGTTCGACTACTTGGAGATCATTCATGGACTCCATGTTCCCGAACAACAATGCAATTTTTGTGGACTACGATGTGCGGTGTCACTGGACCACGATTATTCGCAACTGGTTTGAAGAACATCCTGGACAATTCGAGCGAATAATGTGACCACCCAGATCGCCTGCTGTGAATCCCATCGAGCATTTGTGGGCTGTAATCGAGACATCTGTGCAAAAAATCCTATACCAGCAACATTTTCGCAGTTATTTGAGGCTATGGAGGCAAGATGATCCACATTCGCTGCAGGGGCTTCCAACTATATGTTGAGTCCATCTTACATCGAGTTGCTGCACAACCCCGAGCAAAAGCAGGTTCGACACGATGGAGATGGAGATATTCCATGACTTTGTCTCCTCAGTTTATAGTAAAATTGAGGAGTTCTCTAACGCTATAGATACAGCAATAAGGAATAGCGCAGTAGGCAGTACAGTTGAAGAGGAATGGACATCTCTAAAAAGGGCCATCACAGAAGTTGGGAAGGAAAACATAGGTACAAAGAAGGTAGCTGCGAAGAAACCATGGGTAACAGAAGAAATACTTCAGTTGATTGATGAAAGGAGGAAGTACAAACATGTTCCGGGAAAATCAGGAATACAGGAATACAAGTCGCTGAGGAATGAAATAAATAGGAAATGCAGGGAAGCTAAGACGAAATGGCTGCAGGAAAAATGTGAAGACATCGAAAAAAATATGATTGTCGGAAGGACAGACTCAGCATACAGGAAAGTCAAAACAACCTTTGGTGACATTAAAAGCAACGGTAGTAACATTAAGAATGCAACGGGAATTACACTGTTAAATGCAGAGGAGAGAGCAGATGGGTGGAAAGGATACATTGAAAGCCTCTATGAGGGAGAAAATTTGACTGATGTGATAGAAGAAGAAACAGGAGTCGATTTAGAAGAGATAGGGGATCCAGTATTAGAATCGGAATTTAAAAGAGCTTTGTAGGACTTACGGTCAAATAAGGGAGAAGGGATAGATAACATTCCATCAGAATTTCTAAAATCATTGGGGGAAGTGGCAACAAAACGACTATTCACGTTGGTGTGTAGAATATATGAGTCTGGCGATATACCATCTGACTTTCGGAAAAGCATCATCCACACAATTCCGAAGACGGCAAGGGCTGACAAGTGCGAGAATTATCGCACAATCAGCTTAACAGCTCATGCATCGAAGCTGCTTACAAGAATAATACACTCCTGGAAATGGAAAAAAGAACACATTGACACCGGTGTGTCAGACCCACCATACTTGCTCCGGACACTGCGAGAGGGCTGTACAAGCAATGATCACACGCACGGCACAGCGGACACACCAGGAACCGCCGAGTTGGCCGTCGAATGGCGCTAGCTGCGCAGCATTTGTGCACCGCCGCCGTCAGTGTCAGCCAGTTTGCCGTGGTATACGGAGCTCCATCGCAGTCTTTAACACTGGTAGCATGCCGCGACAGCGTGGACGTGAACCGTATGTGCAGTTGACGGACTTTGAGGGAGGGCGTATAGTGGGCATGCGGGAGGCCGGGTGGACGTACCGCCGAATTGCTCAACTCGTGGGGCGTGAGGTCTCCACAGTACATCGATGTTGTCGCCAGTGGTCGGCGGAAGGTGCACGTGCCCGTCGACCTGGAACCGGACCGCAGCGACGCACGGATGCACGCCAAGACTGTAGGATCCTACGCAGTGCCGTAGGGGACCGCACCGCCACTTCCCAGCAAATTAGGGACACTGTTGCTCCTGGGGTATCGGCGAGGACCATTCGCAACCGTCTCCATGAAGCGGGGCTACGGTCTCGCACACCGTTAGGCCGTCTTCCGCTCACGCCCCAACATCGTGCAGCCCGCCTCCAGTGGTGTCGCGACAGGCGTGAATGGAGGGACGAAAGGAGACGTGTCGTCTTCAGCGATGAGAGTCGCTTCTGCCTTGGTGCCAATGATGGTCGTATGCGTGTTTGGCGCCGTGCAGGTGAGCGCCACAATCAGGACTGCATACGACCGACGCACACAGCGCCAACACCCGGCATCATGGTGTGGGGAGCGATCTCCTACTCTGGCCGTACACCACCGGTGATCGTCGAGGGGACACTGAATAGTGCACGGTACATCCAAACCGTCATCGAACCCATCGTTCTACCATTCCTAGACCGGCAAGGGAACTTGCTGTTCCAACAGGACAATGCACGTCCGCATGTATCCCGTGCCACCCAACGTGCTCTAGAAGGTGTAAGTCAACTACCCTGGCCAGCAAGATCTCCGGATCTGTCCCCCATTGAGCATGTTTGGGACTGGATGAAGCGTCGTCTCACGCGGTCTGCACGTCCAGCACGAACGCTGATCCAACTGAGGCGCCAGGTGGAAATGGCATGGCACGCCGTTCCACAGGACTACATCCAGCATCTCTACGATCGTCTCCATGGGAGAATAGCAGCCTGCATTGCTGCGAAAGGTGGATATACACTGTACTAGTGCCGACACTGTGCATGCTCTGTTGCCTGTGTCTATGTGCCTGTGGTTCTGTCAGTGTGATCATGTGATGTATCTGACCCCAGGAATGTGTCAATAAAGTTTCCCCTTCCTGGGACAATGAATTCACGGTGTTCTTATTTCAATTTCCAGGAGTGTATACAGAAGAATGGAAAAGAAAATTGAGAATGCGCTAGGTGACGATCAGCCTGTAGCCTTTCGCCCCTACTCTTCAATCTGTACATCGAGGAAGTAATGATGGAAATAAAAGAAAGGTTCAGGAGTGGAATTAAAATACAACGTGAAAGGATATCAATGATACGATTCGCTGATGACATTGCTATCCTGAGTGAAAGTGAAGAAGAATTAAATGATCTGCTGAACGGAATGAACAGTCTAATGAGTACACAGTATGGTTTGAGAGTAAATCGGAGAAAGACGAAGGTAATTAGAAGTAGAAGAAATGAGAACAGCGGGAAACTTAACATCAGGATTGATGGTCACGAAGTCAATGAAGTTAAGGAATTCTGCTACCTAGGCAGTAAAATAACCAATGAGGGACGGAGCAAGGAGGACATCAAAAGCAGACTCGATATGGCAAAAAAGGCATTTCTGGCCAAGAGAAGTCTACTAATATCAAATACCGGCCTTAATTTGCGGAATAAATTTCTGAGGATGTGCGTCTGGAGTACAGCATTGTATGGTAGTGAAACAAGGACTGTGGGAAAACCGGAACAGAAGAGAATCGAAGCATTTGAGATGTGGTGCTATAGACGAATGTTGAAAATTAGGTGGACTGATAAGGTAAGGAATGAGGAGGTTCTACGCAGAATCGGAGAGGAAAGGAATATGTGGAAAACACTGATAAGGA
The DNA here is from genome assembly GCF_021461385.2 of Schistocerca piceifrons. Classification (NCBI taxonomy): domain Eukaryota; kingdom Metazoa; phylum Arthropoda; class Insecta; order Orthoptera; family Acrididae; genus Schistocerca; species Schistocerca piceifrons. Next base: position 141,293,381 of record NC_060144.1, read on the forward strand.
GAAGGGACAGGATGATAGGACATCTGCTAAGACATGAGGGAATGACTTCCATGGTACTAGAGGGAGCTGTAGAGGGCAAAAACTGTAGAGGAAGACAGAGATTGGAATACGTCAAGCAAAGAATTGAGAGATTGGAATACGTCAAGCAAAGAATTGAGGACGTAGGTTGCAAGATTGGAATACTTCAAGCAAATAATTGAGGATGTAGGTTGCAAGTGCTACTCTGAGATGTTAGCACAGGAAAGGAATTCGTGGCGGGCCGCGCATCAAACCAGTCAGTAGACTGATGACCAAAAAAAAAAAAATAAAAAAAAAAAAAAAAAGGAGAACTTTATTTGTTGTAATATTCACGTAGGGTACATATGGAACTACGGACTTTCTTAGAAAGCATTATATTAATTTCTTTTCAAACTCTTTCTGTTACTTTAGTGATTGCAGTTTCTTCAGGAGTAGTCCCATATATATCAACAACATTATGAGTATGAAAGAAAGATTTTCAATACAGGCAACTATTTTTGAAAGCGTTAACATTTATTTCCTAATTTTTATTGTTACTCGTTGCTGTCTGGACACAAGTAGATGACATGTTATTTTTGCAAACACCTGTATTACATTTCCCACACAATATGCTTGTTCTGTTGTCACTGCGTTCTGGACACGGCTTGCAGCGTGCGCATCCAGTAGATTTTCTTGTTGTCACTGGTTATTACGTACTTGCCACACCTTCAGCGTTTTGGATGCATCTGAACGTTTTCAGAAAATCCTCTGTCACAGAGAATTTTTCCTTGATGAAATATTTCCTGCTACCAGCGATTTTCCCAGTTTCCCCAAAAATGTTCAGCCCCTGAATATTTGGAAGCGTATACTGTTTCAAATGAACTTTTTCTGTCTATTATTCTGTTGGTTGCGTACCTGGTAACTTCTGGGGTAGTTTTGAAGATATTCTACGCTGAAAGGCATCCATGCAGCGCCAGTCGGTGTAACTGCTGTTCTAGATACCCATTTTTAGAAAGAAAAGAGCGTACACTACTTTGTGAGGCTGTAGTCTGTCGACACTGTCAATAGAACACTTGCTTTCTAATGCGTTGCTTCCACGATCCTGAAACTAGAAAGATTGCCTTTATCTGTTGAGTAATTCACTAATTCTTTCAACTCAACTTCAGTCAATGATCTAATTAAAATGCGGTCACAACCCAAACCGAGCAGAAGCAATAAATTTTCATAATTAAGAAGTGGTAACCATTTTTAGGAAAAACGAGAAAAAACACATTGTTGTAAATGGGGAGGGTTTGTAGGCTGTGCAGAGTGTGTTCTAACGATAGAAACCATTTTTACCATAAAATGTAACAGAATACTAAAATATATTATATAATAATATTCGTGTCGCAGGGTTATCATCAGTACGTCACATGTGTCAGTATTACGTTTTATGACAAAACTAGTGAAAATGTTTTATAATTCCTTATAAACTTATTTCTCAAGCATTATCATTCAAAGTCAGCAAATTTCTTAAACCTCTCTTGGTATTTAAATAAGGAGAAACGAATCGTATAACCATTTCGGAATGTATAGACCCCAAGGCACCAGCAGTGTTACATCACTCGTTGTCAATCCCACAGAAAGTGGTACTGGCTTAAACAGTGAATGAAATGTAGCAGTAAACATTCCCACAGTTTGGTAGGACAACGAAGCTAAACATCAATGAGCGCCTTCTGTTGTACCTTGCATATCTGAAGTAACACCCTTCTTCGTCGAATTGCATTAATCAAGACTAGAGACGGTCGTGCAATCATGTATGTTGATCATGTTAGCGTTACGTCTTCCTGGTGTTATTAATATTGTGTTCTGCCCCGTTATTTCTAGATAACGTACGTTAGCCTATCGTACACTTTAGGTTATCTGTACTGTCTGCAAGAGTATTAAAAACCCCAAAACTCACATAGTGGATAAGTATGGTTAGGGTGCGTCTGTGTTCCCCTAGTCCTCTGACCTCACTATTTTTGATCACTATTTGAATGTCATCGAGTCAGAAGTCCCCACCTCGGACACAGCTCCGAGCAATCTGCGTAAGTCGTGAGCGTTGTTTGAGTGGTCGTGCATCAGAATAGCTGTACGTCCACTTCACTGTCTTGTAAACAGGGCGAAAGTGGTGTCACACGCTACTGACAACATGCGCACACTTAGCTGCGCATAAGAATACCAACTGGCAAATGTGTTTAGAGATTCATCAAGTCAGCAGACTCTAACGGTGGAATATTTCATAATGTTAAGACGACGCTCCAGACGATTTTGTTATCAAATCTCCTAGTTTAATTATAAGCAGAATATCGTGCAAGAGCTATTTTCAGTCTTCCCGCAGTTTTGTTTTCCTTTAATCTACCAAGCATCACATCCCCTAGTTTAATTAGTACCGGAATAGCTCGCAAGAGAAAAAAGGCTGGTTTTAGTTCTTCGCAGTTTTGTTTTCATTTAATCTCCGAAGCATCGTCTTATGGTCATACAAGTGCCATGAAAATACTCTCTCGTTCTGTTGCAGCTTACATTACTCTCTTCCAGCAGTGCAATTCTTTGATCTTATTGTTGGAATATATGTCAACCTCCTGATTCACTAAACAGTACAACTCTAAGTATACGTTGAAAAATACTTTCACAACCACTTATACTTTATCGAACTCTAATAGTATAAAATAAACTATCATAAATTATCGATGACTCTGAAGATTTATTTCTTCACATATCTATAGTAAGCAAGTCATGGAACCGAAGAATGTTCGTCGCTGACGAACATTATGTTGTAGAACGGTTCTGTCGATAAAATTTAGTGTGGGTTGATTGCGAAACTTTCTCGTTATTTCACCTAATTTCATCCGATTTTTGTATCCACCTCGTACTGTGAGGTGACGCCGTGTTTCTCACACTGGACGTGCATCCTTCAGAAGCGGATTTCATATCTCCGTCTGGCCATCCGAATATGGGATTACGTTGTTTCTCTAAGTTGGTTGAAAGGAATGCTGGAATAATTGTTTGAGTGTGGACGCTGCTAGTTTCGTTTCCTTTGCTGTCGTACGGTATTAGCTTCGTATCGACTGTGTTCTGAAAAGGACGTTAAATCCTTCTTTCTTTTTTCCTCTCACTTCCAACATCCGCTGTTCTAGCACTAGACATGCTGCGTTTCAGTTTCAGTTGTGCACGAACACTGCCCCAGTGTACCCATACTGAACATAAAACGTGTTACTAGAATATGCAGTTCAGTGGATCTCTCCTCTGGCAATAATAACATGAATCGCTAAGATAACAGTCTGTTTTTCTTTTGTTCAACTTCGAACTTCGTGTGAGCCTTGAGCCAACGATACGTGGTCACAACACAAATCAATAAACTAACTCTGTAATCAAAATAAGTCACAGCGGTACTAAAATGGCCTCGAGTGATGGTAGCCTACGTATATGACGTACATTTGTAGGCACTAGTCATTACCATTGACAGATTTTCTGTCAGAATGAGTGTCTGGCAGGAACTTTTCGAGACACGTCCATTATTTGCCATGTTATTGTGAGTTGTAAATGTCATGGGAGTGCGAATCTTAGTCATTTCTCTGCGGTGCCTAAAAACAGTTCATTGACGTCATCGAGCTCTGAAACGAACTGTACCATCCAGTAAACAAACACCTTTGTTGTTATTACAACAGTTTCTCGATATACCTTGGGAGGTCAGTGGCCGAGAGATCCGAGTGAGATGACAAAATCTGGAAAACTGCGTGTGAGATAAAAAGAGTATCGCCCTTCTCTCCACTGGAGATAAAAATTCTCTACTTCAGTAATAACAAACGGCATTCGCCGCTTACGTAATCTGTGCCGCCGCCCCACAAATTCACTGTGTCTTGGAACATTATGTATCCGAAATTTTTGTGACTGACTGACTACAATCTCTCAAGTATATGATTAGTGTAGTGTTACACAATTTTAACATTAGAGATTATGAACAGTGAAATACCGCAGTCATGTCAGTTGTGAATATCAAGAGATTTTTTGCCAGAATAAATTAAACTTTCCGTTCGTGTAACGTACCATCCAGCAGATCTGTGCGTCTGGACGCCTTTAACTGCATCGCAACAATCTAACTAGTGAGATAAAAATTGACACAAATGATTGCAATAACATGCTGATTTATTGATACCGAACAACTACACAAAACAACCAGCAGATGGAGCTTCGTGTGAAATAAAAGCAGTAATTAGTACAACAATCGATTTTGTAGCAAAAGTAATGTTCTTTATAACAGACATTTTAAACGGGAAGATTACCATCTTTTCTTTTCTTTCCTAAACCCTTTGTATATGTTTTGTGCCCGCATCTCGTGGTCGTGCGGTAGCGTTCTCGCTTCCCACGCCCGGGTTCCCGGGTTCGATTCCCGGCGGGGTCAGGGATTTTCTCTGCCTCGTGATGGCTGGGTGTTGTGTGATGTCCTTAGGTTAGTTAGGTTTAAGTAGTTCTAAGTTCTAGGGGACTGATGACCATAGATGTTAAGTCCCATAGTGCTCAGAGCCATTTGTATAAGTTTTGAGTGTTAATACAGGTACGACAACTCTCAGTTTTGTTGTTGCTGTTACTATCTCGTTTGTATTTGTTTGGTGTAATAATGTAAAGTCGACTGTGATGCACATTCACATAAAATTTGTATTTCATTTCCATTCCGTATGTTACATTTTGACATTTTTACAGTGAGTGGTAGGTTGTTCCTTTTGTACTTGTATTTCCTTCTAACATTTTAAGCTTGAAGATAAGTTTGTAAAATATGTTTTCTCAGGGATTTTCTGTTTTCAGTGCTTGTTGACAGATATGAGGATGGTTGCATTCAGACCAGAAAGATGTGCAGTCATCATATTGTGCTTTTTTATGTATGTACACGATCTAGGCAATTAAAACATTTTGAAAAAAGATTTTTACATTAGTTATGCGGGATTGAGTTCTCCTTCTCTGAAATGGTCATGATTACTATACACATGTACAGTTCAGATAGACAAATTGAGCCCTAAAGTAGAAAATCCAGGTACAGTAAAAATAATAAGTTAATGCAATGTTACATCCATCAATGATTTTCCACCAATTTCATCCAGTATAGGCTACAGCAGGTGCTCCCTGCCGCCGTTGGATAAGCAGCTGCAGCAGCAAGTCGTATACTCCTAGCTCACTTATTTGTTACATAGTTTAATTCTTAATTTCTTATCGTGTTTTTGGTACTTGCATTGTTTAATTCATAAATTTCGGGCTTATTATAGTATTTGAGAGTGTAGCATCGCGTTTTAGTACCTGAATAGTGTAAAATCGCGTAGTCTCCTTCCGCCGCCGAGCAGTGCGTCAGCAGTGCGCAAGTAGCAGCACTACTGCATCTATTAGGCAATCTTGTATTTTAATAACCGTTTAAATTTTGTGTCGAATTGTTTGTGCTCTCTGTAGATTAGTTCAGACGTTCTTTGCACAACAGTTTTTAGCATGGATAGGGACTGCAACCGCTGTGTTCGGATGCAGGCTGAGTTGGCATCCCTTCGCTCCCAGCTTCAGGCAGTGTTGGCTTCGGTCACACAGCTTGAGGCTGTTGCCAATGGGCATCACTGTGGGGGTCCGGATAGGGGTTTGTCGGGGACGGCCAGCTCGTCCCACGCATCCACCGATCGGACTACGACTGTGGCTGCCCGGGATACTGCCCACATTGAGGCTGATCCCTCACCTGTGGTAGAGCGGGAGGTCGTCTCGAGGTGTGGCAGGGGGCGAAAGACATTCCGGAAAGCTGAACGGAAGGCCTCTCCAGTTTGTCTGACGAACCCGTTTCAGGCTCTGTCTCAGGCTGATACTGATCTTCGGCCGGACATGGCTGCTTGTCCTGTTCCAGAGGTTGCCCCTCAGTGTGCAAGATCCGGGAGGTCGCAGAGGGGGGGCTTACTGGCAGTTGGGAGCTCCAACATCAGGCGCGTAATGGGGCCCCTTAGGGATATTGCAGCAAGAGAGGGGAAGTAAACCAATGTGCACTCCGTGTGCATACCGGGGGGAGTCATTCCAGATGTCGAAAGGGTCCTTCCGGATGCCATGAAGGGTACAGGGTGCACCCATCTGCAGGTGGTCGCTAATGTCGGCATCAATGATGTGTGTCGCTATGGATCGGAGGAAATCCTCTCTGGCTTTCGGCGGCTATCTGATTTGGTGAAGACTGCCAGCCTCGCTAGCGGGATGAAAGCGAAGCTCACCATCTGCAGCTTCGTCGACAGGACTGACTGCGGACCTTTGGTACAGAGCCGAGTGGAGGGTCTGAATGGCTGAGACGGTTCTGCGACCGTGTGGGCTGCAGATTCCTCGACTTGCGCCATAGGGTGGTGGGGTTTCGGGTTCCGCTGGATAGGTCAGGAGTCCACTACACGCAGCAAGCGGCTACACGGGTATCAGGGGTTGTGTGGCGTGGACTGGGCGGTTTTTTAGGTTAGATGGCCTCGGGCAAACACAGAAAGGGCAACAGCCTCAAAGGGTACGGGGCAAAGTCAGGACATGTGGGGACCAAGCAGCAACCGGTATTGTAATTGTAAACTGTAGAAGCTGCATTGGTAAAGTACCGGAACTTCAAGCGCTGATGGAAAGCACAGAAGCTGAAATCGTTATAGGTACAGAAAGCTGGCTGAAGCCAGAGATAAATTCTGCCGAAATTTTTACAAAGGCACAGACGGTGTTCACGAAAGGATAGATTGCATGCAACCGGTGGTGGCGTGTTTGTCGCTGTTAGTAGTAGTTTATCCTCTAGTGAAGTAGAAGTGGATAGTTCCTGTGAATTATTATGGGTGGAGGTTACACTCAACAACCGAGCTAGGTTAATAGTTGGCTCCTTTACCGACCTCCCGACTCAGCATCATTAGTGGCAGAACAACTGAGAGAAAATTTTGAATACGTTTCACATAAATTTTCTCGGCATGTTATAGTCTTAGGTGGAGATTTCAATTTACCAGATATAGACTGGGACACTCAGATGTTTAGGACGGGTGGTAGGGACAGAGCATCGAATGACATTATACTGAGTGCACTATCCGAAAATTACCTCGAGCAATTAAACAGAGAACCGACTCGTGGAAATAACATCTTGGACCTACTGATAACAAACAGACCCGAACTTTTCGACTCTGTAAGTGCAGATCAGGGAATCAGTGATCATAAGGCCGTTGCAGCATCCCGGAATATGGAAGTTAATAGGAATATAAAAAAAGGGAGGAAGGTTTATCTGTTTAGCAAAAGTAACAGAAGGCTGATTTCAGACTACCTAACAGATCAAAACGAGAATTTCAGTTCCGACACTGACAATGTTGAGTGTTTATGGAAAAAGTTCACGGCAATCGTAAAATGCGTTTTAGACAGGTACGTGCCGAGTAAAACTGTGAGGGACGGGAAAAACCCAACGTGGTTCAATAACAAAGTTAGGAAACTACTGCGAAAGCAAAGAGAGCTACACTCCAAGTTTAAACGCAGCCAAAACCTCTCAGACAAACAGAAGCTAAACGATGTCAAAGTTAGCGTAAGGAGGGCTATGCGTGAGGCGTTCAGTGAATTCGAAAGTAAAATTCTATGTACCGACTTGACAGAAAATCCTAGGAAGATCTGGTCTTACGTTAAATCAGTAAGTGGCTCGAAACAGCATACCCAGACATTCCGGGATGATGATGGCATTGAAACAGAGGATGACACGCGTAAAGCTGAAATACTAAACACCTTTTTCCAAAGCTGTTTCACAGAGGAAGACCGCACTGCAGTTACTTCTCTAAATCCTCGCACAAACGAAAAAATGGTTGACATCGAAATAAGTGTCCAAAGAATAGAAAAGCAACTGGAATCACTCAGCAGAGGAAAGTCCACTGGACCTGATGGGATACCAATTCGATTCTACACAGAGAACGCGAAAGAACTTGCCCCCCTTCTAACAGCCATGTACCGCAAGTCTCTAGAGGAACGGAAGGTTCCAAATGATTGGAAAAGAGCACAGGTAGTCCCAGTCTTCAAGAAGGGTCGTCGAGCAGATGCGCAAAACTATAGACTTATATCTCTGACGTCGATCTGTTGTAGAATTTTAGAACATGTTTTTTGCTCGTGTATCATGTCGTTTTTGGAAACCCAAAACCTACTCTGTAGGAATCAACATGGATTCCGGAAACAGCGACCGTGTGAGACCCAACTCGCTTTATTAGTTCATGAAACCCAGAAAATTTTAGATACAGGCTCCCAGGTAGATGCTATTTTCCTTGACTTCCGGAAGGCGTTCGATACAGTCCCACACTGTCGCCTGATAAACGAAGTAAGAGCCTACGGAATATCAGACCAGCTGTGAGGCTGTATTGAAGAGTTTTTAGCAAACAGAACACAGCATGTTGTTATCAATGGAGAGACGTCTACAGACGTTAAGGTAACCTCTGGCGTGCCAAAGGGGAGTGTTATGGGACCATTGCTTTTCACAATATATATAAATGATCTAGTAGATAGTGTCGGAAGTTCGATGCGGCTTTTCGCGGATGATGCTGTAGTATACAGAGAAGTTGCAGCATTAGAAAATTGTAGCGAAATGCAGGAAGATCTGCAGCGGATAGGCGGTGCAGGGAGTAGAAACTGACCCTTATCATAGATAAATGTAATGTACTGCGAATACATAGAAAGAAGGATCCCTTATTGTATGATTATATGATAGCGGAAAAAACACTGGTAGCAGTTACTTCTGTAAAATATCTGGGAGTATGCGTGGGGAACGATTTGAAGTGGAATGATCACATAAAATTAATTGTTGGTAAGGCGGATACCAGGTTGAGATTCATTGGGAGAGTCCTTAGAAAACGTAGTCCATCAACAAAGGAGGTGGCTTACAAAAGACTCGTTCGACCTATACTTGAGTATTGCTCATCAGTGTGGGATCCGTACCAGATCGGGTTGACGGAGGAGATAGAGAAGATCCAAAGAAGAGCGGAGCGTTTCGTCACAGGGTTATTTGGTAACCGTGATAGCGTTACGGAGATGTTTAGCAAACTCAAGTGGCAGACTCTGCAAGAGAGGCGCTCTGCATCGCTGTGTAGCTTGCTGTCCAGGTTTCGAGAGGGTGCGTTTCTGGATGAGGTATCGAATATATTGCTTCCCCCTCTTATACCTCCCGAGGAGATCACGAATGTAAAATCAGAGAGATTAGAGCGCGCACGGAGGCTTTCAGACAGTCGTTCTTCCCGCGAACCATACGCGACTGGAACAGAAAAGGGAGGTACTGACAGTGGCACGTAAAGTGCCCTCAGCCACACACCGTTGGGGGGCTTGCGGAGTATAAATGTAGATGTAGATGTAGAAATGGTTAAAAACTCCTATCTGCGCAATAACGTGTAAAACCATGACCTTAAAAGTAACAAGATACCACAAAATAACTTACATGAATGGCCTCGGCTCATGACTGAAACAGACGTAACCTCAAACTGTACTGTGGTCATGAAGAAGGCAAAATAGAAAAAAATAAGTCACTGTGTGCGGTAGTAAATAACGTAAATTAGAAGAACGTCTAGTCAACATAAAATAGAGAGGCATGGTACAAAAAAGTTATGCATATACGATATTTACTAAGTTGTTGGTCACAAGTGACCAGTTCCAACCCCCACAGGAATAAGGCAGCATTTAAATCAGGCCCCATACCGCATATTAACTCGTAACACAAGGATAGTACAAGTATCCAGGAAAATACAGAAAACTATATATCTGTTCACAGCCGGTTCTGTTTTCTGTTCTTCATCTGACGTACATAGTATATACATGTAACTGCTTCCAACTGTAACAGTAGAGGGTACATACTGAAAAAAGCATAAACGGCTATGCATGCAGTCATGAGAAAATGTCGCTAATAGAAGCACAGCAATAAAAAATTACCTTATGTCTGTCCTTGGGTAGCAATAGAATGAAACATATCCCTTCTGCATGCTATGGCCAGAAACAAAATAGTGCATCATTACATGCGGCAGGAAAGTTAACATACAATAAGATAGCATCTAGTCTAAGTACGGTGGAGAGATATGGTGAAAACCTATTCACACAGAAAATTTATAATGTCTTAGGGCTCACATGACAAACCCTGACATCCCCTTATATATCAGAATAAGAATGTCTTGCATACCAAAGAATCAAACTCGCATGTTATACCAAAAAATGTTGGATGTTGCAATATGAAGACAACATAGTGTCAATCATACACCTATCTCTAGCAACCTATGTAATAAGTGTAGCCATATAAAGTTTGTGGCTATGCGTTAGATGCTTACCAAATGTAACGACAAAAGTTCCAAAGCAGAAAAGCAATGGTAGTGGAAAATGCACTAAGTGGTGAAACATGCCATTTGAACATTAACAGACAGAGCCAGAAACTATTCAGTACTGAGTTCTAATGTACAGTGTAACTGTACCTAGCAATGGGGTAAATTGTGAAATACATTTACATGAACGGAACCGTCAAACGTATTATAAAATTACTTGTGGCAATACCCTAACAAAACGTTAAATATACAGTATGTCCCAGTGCCAAGATTATCATAAAGAAAGTTAAATCGGCGAATATGTATGGTACATGGGAGTCATACAACCAACAGTAATCATAACTATAAATGAATTGAAAACATCAGCATCCGTAGACACACGTCCCAAATAACATGTTGCGTAAGTCAGTAGGAAGCTAAACAAATCACTGTCCCCCACCTACTTATGAGCTGTGTGTCTAGTGCAGCTCATCAACCAACAACCAGTAGAATGTACACTTCTCAGCAATAAATTCGAAGATGCAAATCCTGTTTCACCGCCTCAATGTCTGGAACAGTTTTGAGACACTTCTATCTGTTATCCTGCAGCAGTGTGTCGAACTGTAAAAATATATGGATGCTTTTGACTGTACCAAGTCGTTGGCAAGTGGAAGTGACAATACAGAAGCAGCTGCTTCGTTTGAGTTACGAATTTAGACAGGGGCTTTGCCCAGCGGTGCTAACGACTTGTGTCCCATGGCTCTGTCAAGGGCTCTGGCGGTGTCTATTCCGTTGTAGGACTGTTGTGGCGTAACAAGCTTGCTACGCCACACTGGGAAGGGAGCCGAAAGAAAGGCACGCGTACACACACGCCGACTGGCGTCAAGTCTGGAACTGGATAACTATTGAATGGTAGCAAGAAAAGTAAGTAGCTGCTTTATACTTAACTTTTATTCTTTGATGAATACAGCGTTCTTCTTGAGACATTTATACTATAACTCTCAAAGTAGGTAAGGCTAATGGCGCCTTGCTAGGTCGTAGCCATGGACTTAGCAGAAGGCTATTCTAACTGTCTCTCGGCAAATGAGAGGAAGGCTTCGTCCGTATTGTCGCTAGCAATGTCGTCGTACAACTGGGGGCGAGTGCTCTATCGTATATCGAGACCTGCCTTGTGGTGGCGCTAGGTCTGCGATCACACAGTGGCGACACGCGGGTCCGACATTTACTAAATGGACCGCGGCCGATTTAAGCTACCACCTAGCAAGTGTGGTGTCTGGCGGTGACACCACAAGGACATTCTGAAATTACTTGCGTATTCATCATCATCTGTGGGCACTGTCATATGTACACTATTAATTTTGATGTCACAGTTTTACATGCTACAGAACGAATTTGTCTCCTTACCCATTTCGTATTGTTGCCTATAGTGGAAGAAGAAGGTGGAATGTCACGGACAGCCAAATACAACGTTGCATCAACATGTTATTTTTACCTTATTTGGATGTTTCTACTATGTGATTCAGTTTGTGTAACAGCACTATAAATTTTTCATTTTTGTGGCCATACTGTCCCTAGTTCCTTTACATTCCTGAGGATATTTTCATTCTGTCGTTAGAACTACAAGAAAATGCGTGTTTTTTTTTCTTTTTCACCAGACGCGTTTCGCTTTATTCAGGTAAACTACCATCAGTGTCCTGTGATTAAAGGTATTTACTGTATGATATAGTTCTAAGATCGAAAGACAGTTCGTCGATAATAAAGCAACATATTGTTAACGAACTGTTCTTTGATCCCAAAAACAAGTCAATTTCTGAATACTTTTAATTACAGATCGCTGACGGCACTTTACCTCAATAAATCGAAATGCGTCAATAAACAAATTTAAAAAATCTTTTAGTTCCATCATCAGAACGAAAATATCCTCAGGAGCACATAATGTTTTATCGCACGTTTGTACCATACTCCACATATCTGATTGACTGATTTTTCCTAGCATTATAACAATTTATTGTTCTAGCGGTTTCGTTTTCAACAATAAATATGAGTGTTACAATGATAGGGCATTTCAAATTTTGTTTTTTTATGGTTTTTGAGAATTTGCTTGTAACACAAAACAGATGTAATTCGATTTGGTTCAGTATACTATTAGCTAACAATTATTTCATAATAGTTTAGATACTGCATTTGTAGGTAGTTAACGCTAAGGGTATATGTGCTATGTCCAAGGGCCTGATGATGGTGCAGTCTACCGCTAAAACAGATCACTGTAAAGTAAATAATAAATACGGCCTCTCATTCGACGGTGTTATCGGTTGGTTCACTCTCTCGCAGACACGCATTTAAAAGGTCATTATTTCTGTGCTCCATTTGTGAATAGAAATGGAAGATGCCCTAACAACATTTATAATGTGACACACCTGTACCTTGCACCTCTCCTTGGATTGCAGTGTATGGTTGCAGATGCAGATGTAGAAGCTTTCAATAATGGCATATGGCTGACCACTACGGACTTCATCACGAACAGTAATAACGAACGCTCTAAGCGATTTTCTTACTGTTGCATAACTCGTAGTGTTTTGTTGATAAACTTCAATGATTCCCTGATGAATTTCGACAGGTTTCATGTCTTTTGCACACAGAACACGAATCAAGGCTTATATTTTGCACTCGGTAGTACTTTCAGTCAACAGCAGCGACAAATATTTCTTTTATTTTATCTCTCGGTACGGCCGACATCAGGGTTAATATTCGTGGACGGTACTTAAAATCACTCTTTCTGTATACTGTCGGGTTTGGGGCTGGAAGGTACACATAGATCATTTTGAAACACTAATAACATCATTTGTATCAAATTACTGTAAATATTCTTTGCGGAGAAAATATTAATATCTGCAGTACAACCCTAACAGACACTATAAGCTCTCGCTGTGCGTAAAGCAACGGACGTAAACAATTATGTTACCCATTAACGTAAGGTAACACGTTGAGACTAATCAACATTAACGATTTTGTCGAATTATGTCTATTTTGCAAATGCAGCTATCCGAAAAGCCGACCCAATTAGTGACGCTTGTTAAGGCAATTTGATACGAAACAGAAATTGTTTATTCGAGTCTGAAAACAAATAGGAGAGTATATTCTGACCTGTGTGTCTATGTTCGACGGTAATGTCTCGCAACTGTGATTCCTGCAGTATCACAGCGTCATTTAGTGAAATCTAAGGTGACGAGAAGGAGAACAGAGGGGACAAAACAGAGAACCTCTCACAAGAGCTCTTGCTACGTATTTGGTTCAACTACCACCCCTGTATCGCATCGGCTGCCTAGAGGTGAAAACCAAACGAATTAGCTGTTAAAAGAATTTAACAAGAGGGGAAATATTGATTTGTAACAAATATATATGAATAAACTAATAACAGCTTTTACGTTCTTCAATCTTAAATTAAAATTTTCCTGCCACGGAGTGACGAAGGGAATTATTAACTAACCGTGACAGCTAGTTATGTTGTAGGTGAGCATATGAACAGGATTTCATATAGGGTCACTTCCTCAGATGTAGATGTCTTATTGTACAATTTATTTGTCAACTGCTACTGCCCAAAATACAGCCTGCAGCAACTACAGTGTTACAAAAATGAATTTTATTGCACGTGTTATCTATCGACTACACTACTACGAAGTGCGGTATAATGGAAGCATCACTGCTCTTCTGGCTGACGTATCAGGTTACAGAAGCCAGGGAATATGTGCATCTTATATCATTATCTTCAACTGATGCGCTTTTTCCTGATCTTAAGGATTAAACTTTCATACTGTAAATTACACTGAAACCTTTTTTCCGTTAATTTTAAGACTTTATAGAAACGTCGCGTTTCTGCAGCCGACGAACTATCCAACCAAAAATGAAGGTTGTATAAATCATAACAGATTGTGTAAAAGAACAAAAATCCGAATACAAAACAGTTAGGATAATTTATTCTTGCTACTGCCATCAGAAAATTTATGGTAACTCTAGATTTTTAATAAAAACCGCTACAACGACGACATATATATGTTTAAACATGTGTGAGCTAGGAAACTGAGAAAAAATTGTATTTAGCAAAAACAGATCGAACACATTCTTTTAATTTCAACACGTTTACTTGCTAAATGTATGAGGCAACATCATGTTTCAGCTTGAAGTCTGCAAAGTATAATAACAGTATCCACATAAGGCTGACAGGTAAGGGGTAGAAAATACTTTACGAACTCCTCTATCACTTGATTAGCTGCGTGGGCCCACCTTAATGATTTCGCAACACTTCAGAGCGGATTTCAAACTATTACCTTTGTTATTAAATAAGTCTGATGACGCGAGGTGTCCTTTAACTCTGTCAATATATCACGAACAGTCATCAATCATTATGTGACTGCATTCTGATAATTTTGTTATAGTTATTGATGTAAAAGGTAGTGAATAGCAGCTCAGAGCACAAATATCGGTATTCATCATACGTGACAGATCCAGACATGCAATTACGTCGATATGACGCAATTATGCTGGATACATACACACGCAGGCGATCTGACAGGTCGAGGAGTGATTTTTCTAATATATGACGTGTTGCTACCAGTAATTTCACAACCCAACTGGAATTCTCAAAGAGTCGTATTATGCGCCGGTAATTGAAAACACACTATGGCTTTCACCTAGCCGACCCAAGCAGCTGTAGCCGATTTACAATCAGCAGATTGAAGTAAAGTCGTACCACGTTATAGTGTCTTGGATAATAAGTGCCGAATAGAACACTGCTTTTTTGTCAGATAATGTACACGAATATTTTGAGCCACAGCTTTTGAACTATAACTCGTTGAAATCTATAATTTGGCGATCCTTATATGATCTCAAATGCTAGTACTCAAAAATTATTTTTCCCGTATTACTGGGAATCGCGACATTATTTCTATGATTATTTTTGTGTAGTATTCAAATGAAACGTCAAATTACGTATTTTATATTTATGTCAGTTGTTAAGTCACTGAAGGAAATGCAGTAAGTGATTGTTTTAAATGGGCGGCCAGAGTAGCCGGGCGGTTCGAGGCGCTTCCGTCTGGAACCGCGTGACCGCTACGGTCGCAGGTTCCAATCCTGCCTCGGGCATGGATGTGTGTGATGTCCTTAGGTTAGTTAGGTTTAAGTAGTTCTAAGTGCTAGGGGACTGATGACCTCAGATGTTAAGTCTCATTGCGCTCAGAGCCATTTGAACCATTTGGATTGTTTTAAATGTTTCAAAAGCTAACTAGTTTTTGGAGGAGTCGTATTCACCTCTGTATCTATAGCTTCTTCTATAATCAGCAAACCACTTTCCGGTGTGTACTGGAGGGTGATTTTGTACTATTGTACCCCTTTCCTGATCCTGCCGTGAACTGTTCACCATTGCTGGTACCCTCCGTCTTCGCTCGAATCTCTCTAATTTTATCTTAACGGTCATTTCTCGAGGGATGCTTAGGAGTAAGCAATATATTTTTTCACTCTTCTACGAAAGTACTCTCTCAGAGCATTAACAGTAACCACGCAGTGATGCAGAACGCCTCTCTTACAGCGTTTATCACAGGAGTTGATCGTTTATTTCCGTAACACTTCCGTGCTTGATAAGTAAACCTAAAACGATACGCGCTGCACGTCTTTGAATATTCTGTATTTCTTTTATCAGTCCTACCTCCTATGGATCCCATACTGACGAGCAATATTGAAGAACTGATCGATGGAGGATTTTGTAAACTATCTTCTATGTTGACGGATTACATTGCCTCAAGCTGCTTGCAATGAATCCTGCCATTAGTTTTATGTGTCGTTCCACTTTAAATCGCTCTGTACGCATTCGGCTATAGCATTTTATGGGAGTAACTACTTTCAGCGATTGTTCAGCAATTGTTTTGTCAAACAATAGTGGGTGTTTCTGTCTGTGTATACGCAGTGCGTATAGTATTCAAATGAAACGTCAAATTACGTATTTTATATTTATGTCAGTTGTTAAGTCACTGAAGGAAATGCAGTAAGTGATTGTTTTAAATGGGCGGCCAGAGTAGCCGGGCGGTTCGAGGCGCTTCCGTCTGGAACCGCGTGACCGCTACGGTCGCAGGTTCCAATCCTGCCTCGGGCATGGATGTGTGTGATGTCCTTAGGTTAGTTAGGTTTAAGTAGTTCTAAGTGCTAGGGGACTGATGACCTCAGATGTTAAGTCTCATGGCGCTCAGAGCCATTTGAACCATTTGGATTGTTTTAAATGTTTCAAAAGCTAACTAGTTTTTGGAGGAGTCGTATTCACCTCTGTATCTATAGCTTCTTCTATAATCAGCAAACCACTTTCCGGTGTGTACTGGAGGGTGATTTTGTACTATTGTACCCCTTTCCTGATCCTGCCGTGAACTGTTCACCATTGCTGGTACCCTCCGTCTTCGCTCGAATCTCTCTAATTTTATCTTAACGGTCATTTCTCGAGGGATGCTTAGGAGTAAGCAATATATTTTTTCACTCTTCTACGAAAGTACTCTCTCAGAGCATTAACAGTAACCACGCAGTGATGCAGAACGCCTCTCTTACAGCGTTTATCACAGGAGTTGATCGTTTATTTCCGTAACACTTCCGTGCTTGATAAGTAAACCTAAAACGATACGCGCTGCACGTCTTTGAATATTCTGTATTTCTTTTATCAGTCCTACCTCCTATGGATCCCATACTGACGAGCAATATTGAAGAACTGATCGATGGAGGATTTTGTAAACTATCTTCTATGTTGACGGATTACATTGCCTCAAGCTGCTTGCAATGAATCCTGCCATTAGTTTTATGTGTCGTTCCACTTTAAATCGCTCTGTACGCATTCGGCTATAGCATTTTATGGGAGTAACTACTTTCAGCGATTGTTCAGCAATTGTTTTGTCAAACAATAGTGGGTGTTTCTGTCTGTGTATACGCAGTGCGTTACGTTTGCTTATGTTGAGGGTCAACTTCCAGTCCCTGCATCAAGCATCTTTCCTCTGGACGTCTTCACCATCTGCAGCTACATACATACGGTGGGAGCCACCTTATGGAGCGCAGTGGATAGTATCTTGTACCATTACTAGTACTTTCCTTTCCTGTTCCACTCGAAAATCGAGTGAGAGAGAAACGACTGTCTATACGCCTCCGTATGAGCCCTAATTTCTATTATCATTGTGTTCCTTACACGAAATGTACGTTGGCCGTAGTATAATAGTTCTACAGTGAATCTCCAAATTTTCTCAACAGTATTTCTCGAAAAGAACGTCTTCTTCTCTCCATGGATTTTCATTAGAATTATCAAAAAATCCCCGTAATGCTTGCATGTTTGCCGAAACCTATGGATAACAAATCTTGCCTTGCATTTGACTTGCTTCTATGTCTTCCTTTAATCCGAAATGGTGGGGATCCCTAACACTCGGACAGTACCCAAGATTGGATCGCCATACTGCTCTAACGCTGTCTTTTCTATGGCTGACCCTCGCCTTCCTAAAATTATGCCAATAAATCGAAGCAGACCATTCGTCTTCCCTACTACATCACTCACATGCTCGTTCCATTCCATATCGTTTTGCAACGTTACGCCTAGACATTTAATCGACCTCAGCGTGTCAAGCAGCACATTACTAATAATGTATTCGAACATTATGCGATTGTTTTTCCTACTCATCAGCAGTAATTACTGTTGTGACTTGGCAAGACAGCCAAGTCACAATAAGAGGAAGCCGAAAGGCACGCGTTAAGCTCACGCAGATTGGCGTGAGGTCTGGAACAGTTAAAGGAATTAATAGTAGCAAATAAAGTACGTAGTTGATGTAATACTTAACTTCAATCCACAATTGTAGAACATCTCTCTTGACGGTACATGTTATAACCACAATATAAAATAATATCAAATGCTATGGCGCCTTGCTAGGTCGTAGCAAATGACTTAACTGAAGGCTATGCTAACTATCGTCTCGGCAAATGAGAGTGTAGTTGTCAGTGATCCATCTCTGGCTAAGTCGGCTGTACAACTGGAGCGAGTGCTAGTAAGTCTCTCTAGACCTGCCGTGTGGCGGCGCTCGGTCTGCAATCACTGACAGTGGCGACACGCGGGTCCGACGTATACTAATGGACCGCGGCCGATTTAAAGGCTACCACCTAGCGAGTGTGGTGTCTGGCGGTGACACCACAATTACGTTTTTTTATAGGTTTAGAGCTAGCTGGCAGTCACCGCACCAACTAGAAATTTTGTGTAACTCATCTTGTATCCTCCTACAGTCATTCAGCGACGACATCTCCCGCACACATCAGCGTCATCAGTAAACAGCCCATGATTGCTGCTCACCCTATTTGTCTGATCATTTCTGTACATAGAGATGAATAAAGGTCCCATAACACTTGCCTGAGGCACCGCTGACGAGACCCTTGTCTCTGATGAATACTCGCGACCGAGGACAACGTACTGCGTTCTACGTATTACGATGTCGTCGAGCCACTAATGTGTATGGGAACCTACTCTGTATTGTCGTACCTTCATTAACAGTCTTCAGTGGGGCACCGAGTCAAATGATTTTCGGAAATTTAGGATTATACTTTTTGCATCCATGGTTCGTAAGATAGCTGGGTTTTGTACAAGCGATGCCTCCAAAATCCATGTAGATTTGTAGACAACAGCTTTCCAGTCTCAAGAAAATTTATTATATGGGAACTCAGGACATGTTCCAAATTTTTGCAGCAAACCAATGTTAAGGATATAGGTCTGCAATTGTACAGGTTCGGTTTTTTGCCCTTGTTGTATAAGGGAGTCGCCTGCTTTTTTTCCTACTCGCTTGGGAGTTAGCGCTGGTGGAGATATTTCTGATAAATACGAGTTACGTAAGGGGCCAATGTTTTAGAATGCTCTCTGTAGAACGGAATTGTTGTTCCGCATGGACTTGACATCTTATTTTCTTCCAACTCTTTCGTTGTTTGTCTACGCCACAGATGCTTATTACTATATCATCCATACGGGAATCTGTTCAGTGTTCAAGTGACAGTATGTGTGTACGATTCTCCTGCATGAAAGATTTCTTAAACGCTAGATTCAAAACTTCAGCTTTCATTTTGCGATATTCTACTGTCACACCAGACTGGTCAACGAGTGAGTGGATAGAAGCCTTTCGCTATCTGAAAACATTGCTTTAAGTTGACCCATTAAGCACACACAAAACAAAACCAAGCAATACTGAATGTTCACCATTCCAGTGAACACTGACGCTAACAAATACCAAAAAGGCCAAACTTCCTCGGCGACCTCGCTCATAACTACATGTTTTCTTACTATTTCAACACACATATTGGACCGGTGCTCCACGGCAACAATCTGTGAAATCTTCCATCAGCCTTCTGCTGCGTCCTACGAAGATCTGATTTATACAGCACCCAAGTGCTTCATGCTAATTTCAGCATCGAAATTACTCTCTAAAAATTCCCATTTCTATCTCATTGAACTCTACACCCTCCTACAGCAACTCTACAACACACAATTACGTTCGATCTTTCACACAAATCTGGTCACTTTCAATCCTCAACGTCATCAGACTGTGTTCTATATAGCTCCACAACTATCTGCCTTTCGGCTAGCGAAAGACACAGACAAAAGCCTGTGTATTTCTCAGTCCTGTCTGAACAACCCGCGGTCACGCTTCTGTGCGTAGCGTTCTAGCCTAGTCATATCCCGAGAGAATCACGTAGTGGTTCCCCTATTTGCCACTCTTGCGGAAAGAGAAACTTACCGTATCCTTCTAGAAGCTCCTTTCGCAGAGGCAGTGAAACGTCTTGCCTAAACATTTGCCAGCAAAACTAGTTTCTCCATCGGCATATACCTCACGAGTTACGTAGGCGACACAGGAATGTGGTGGTTGTCGTTCCGCCCATTATTGTAGTGCGTCCACCCTGACATTGTCCCATGAAAATAACGGACTCTTCTAACCTTCTCTAGTAAGACAGAGCAGAAATACGTCCCAGCACCCAGGTGAAGTTACATTTTCTTTCAAGGTTGTATAGAAGCACGAAGTAGAGGTTGTCCGTCGTAAAGGGAACTTAAATGTAAATAAAATACAATTACACAGACACTTCCTCTGGACATCGGTACTACTCAGCTGAATTATAAACAAGCAAAAAATCAATATGTTAGCTACTTAAGCTAATCAGTTCAAGAATTAATTAAAGAGGTACCAAAATCAACATACTTCATTCAGTATCACTGACTGGTATTCTGCAAATGCTCTCACCCTCAATTTTAGAAAGACGCAACATATTCCCTTCTACCATCTAGGGAACCACACCAATGATAAGAGTAACTCATGGTTGGGAAATAACAAATAGGGTGAGAACATGAAATTTGCTATGTTTCCATACCGATGAGATTTAAAATTTTAACAAGCACGTTTTGCCACTCTTTCGCTCAGTCAATTTTGCACTTACAATCACTGCAAAATTCGGACACAACTAAGTTAGTTGACATATTTCCATTCAGTAGTGTCATACGGAATAATGCTCCGTGGTAACTCATCTTTAAGAAAGAACATCTTCTTCGGTGATCAGAAACGTGCTACAAGATTAATATTTGATTCTCACCCACTACATACTGTTTGAGAGGTTAGGCATTTTGACTACAGCTTCACAGTTCATTTAATCTCTCATGAAGCTTTTTGTATTTTAAGTTTGTAGTAAATAATCCACTGTATGAGTACTTCAAAGGGAACAATGATGTACATAATTACAATACCAAAAGAAAATATGACATTCATTACGCCATATTAAGGTTGTCTTTTGCACAAAATAGGAGTCCACAAGGCAGCAAC
Organism: Schistocerca piceifrons; assembly: GCF_021461385.2. Lineage (NCBI taxonomy): Eukaryota > Metazoa > Arthropoda > Insecta > Orthoptera > Acrididae > Schistocerca > Schistocerca piceifrons. The sequence continues at coordinate 141,314,505 of NC_060144.1, forward strand.
AAAAATTTATGATGTTGCACCTAGGAACGTAAGATGTCTGACAACAAAGTAAAATTTAAAAATAAAAGGAAAAGGTTTCTCATTGACAACTCCCATTCCGTAGAATAACGTCCTTTACTGTAACGTATGAAAGACTGTGGATAATTATTACTATAATGTAACTCATATGCATAGATGATCAGTATGTAGGTATATTTATAAAATAATTTGTGATGTGAACATGAAATTACTCATTCTATATCACTAAGATTAGTCGCAGAAATTATCCACGAAACATGAAACAAGTTGACTAGTTTCATAGTAATTTTTGCACGCTATTCCTCTCCCGAATTTTAGTTTCTCAAAATCGCTGACCAGGATATCATCACGTGCAAGGCTCGCCATGCCTGTGTTGTCCTTGAATTCAAAGTTCACGCTTGTTTGCAACCCAGGTACCCTGTGAGTAGTATGTCATCTGCACCAAGGAAAGCGTAAAGTAAGGCGGAGATTATGTGGCTAGACACGAAAATAGGGAACTATACGCTAAAAAACAGCTGTTCAACAACTAACTTTAAAGATGTAGGATTGGCCAATATATTCGCAGTATCTGCTGAGTTTGAGGAAACAATAGAGGGAGAAAAGGCAAGCATACAGAGAATAATGCAAGAGAAACAGGAGAAACAAAACAAAAAGCTAACAAGAATCATAAACATCACAACCACACGCGCTACAAACAGTCATTACAACAGGAAACATAAATTCCAGCATAAAATCATCAACCTAACTGACTTTAATCTCACAAAACAAGAAAAAATCTTTCTGGAAAGAGGACCAAAACACCACATTAACACAGACATGTCGCACAAAACAATAGACGTCACAACAGACCTGAATACATTTTAGAAGAACAAGAAAGACTGAGTACAACAAATTTTAATGCAAACTTAACAACAAAGTTAGTTGATGCAGAAATAACACAATCAGAGCACACAACTCCACCATAATCTCTCATGCCAAAATGCCAGAGGGAACCACGACCATCAAGCTAAAACAGATATTCAAACAAAACAATGCCAGACAAAGGGAACATTACTTTCATTGTGAATGGAAAAGGTTACACAGGTAAAACGATAGCTCTTATGAATGACAACAACGTCAAACTGACCAGTGACCCTACAGCCGGGTATCAGAGAAATACTCAACATGTAAAACACCAAAAAATACATTCTCAAAAGACGAGATAAAAGAAAATGACACGAGAAAAACTCAAAGGCACTTACTTCAAAATCCCTACCAAAGAACATACCGCTTTGAGACTGGTCATTAACTTCAGAAATGCTCCATCATACCACCTAGCCCAACATATACACACATTACTGAGGAAAATACACACTTTTGAAACGTGGACCTATAAAACACAATGGAACTAGTACAGTGTCAAGAACACACATAACAACACAGCAAGCCTCATACCATTTGATGTCACGTTGATGTACACTTACCGTCCAATAAATGAAATAATCACCATCAACATTCGCAGACTAAAACAACAAGGAAATACACCAGACTCACGTATTAATGAAATAGAAATCGTGCTCAAGACCATAACAGTGCTAAATTACTTTATTCTCAACAAAGTGTTTCGTTCCCAACGGGAAGGACTGCCAATGGGTCACAACTTAGAAAACAAGATCTTTACGCGCACACACGTAATAAAACCAAAAAGATATGAAGTTATATACTGGTACAGCTATGTCGACAACATAATATGCCTTACTGACGAACCACACACATATAGAACAGCTTCATATAAAATAAACAATTTACAAAAAAAAATTCACTTCACATTAGAAACAGAAACGGATAACACACCAAATTTTGTCGATCTCACCATATGAAAAACAAACAACACCCATGCTTCATAATAATCAGAAAACCGACAGCTGCGAGGAACACCATTCGACGCGTCAGATTCATGCTACATAGTTTGAGCAGTACACCCCTAAATGAACCCCACAGAATTACATGCAGGAGATAAACACAATAAAACGAACAGCAGAGGAAAGTGGTTACAAGCTCCACATGGTAAAGGAAGTAAACCAACACGATTGTAAACGGAAAAGGAACGGACGCACCATACACACACAAATCCTTACGGAACACAGAAGAACACAACACACAAACAGTGACCACATACAAGACACAACAGTGCAACAACGCAAGCACAAAATAAAATGGTACTCACCTACAATATCAAAATTGCCCACAGAATAGGAAAAAAGGGACTTCAAGTAGAATACATGACAGACAACACAACACAGAAAAACGTCAGAACATAGGAGACACCCATAGCTAAATTCAACAGATTAGGAATATACGAACTCACATATAATCCTCGCCAATCAGTAAACATAGGACCGACATGAAAAACTTTAAAATAAGACACTTGGAACACCTCAGAGTTCCAAAAAGGAACAGTACACACAGCACATTTACTGACCACATAATAGCACACAACCACCACATTACTACAATAGCAATAGATTTAAAAATACTGAAATCCAGCAACATCCTATACCACAAACTATCAACAGAAGAAAATTTCCACATACAGTACCCCATGTAAAGGCACATTATAGAACAAATTAAAGGAAGCTTACAGAAAATTAACAGAAACAGCTAAACGGCATTACACACAGAAAGAGAAAGAGACAAAAAGAAAGATTAAAAACAAACAAAATTCAAATTGGGCGCCAAACCCATTCAGGAACGAATGGACGCCAAGATGTTAGGACCCACAACAACTTCGTCTACACTACGTTTTGCAAAGTGAAAAGGCGTTTGAAAAACCGAAACTACACTAAGTGCATTTAATATGCTTGCAATGCCCTTATAACGCGAAAGAAGAAGGATCAGCCACAACAAAACGTGACTAATAACAAGTACACACGCAAAACATTTTTCCAGACCAAAAACATGTTTTTAAAAATCACGGCATGTGTTAACTCTCGAATAAAATTCACATTTACATCGTTTGGTTTGCGGATGACAAACTGTTACTACAGGGCACCATACAGATGGTCCTACGAAACCATAAAATGTAAAATCAAGGTAACTAAGGAAACGAACGAAACTTATATTTAGGCCTCATTTTGTTTGATCAGTTACAACCTAAAATATTGTCACTTTTTACAGTTTGTCAATAAATAAAACCCACTGATAATGGTACATAGGCGCTGAAACATATTTGGGTAACAAGAAAAAACACTGCTCCTAATGATGAATGAATTAAGGTTTTGTGGGACAATGGCCGCTGAGTCTGTTTTACCTTACAGGCGGGCAAGCGAGGAATTGGATTGTTAATGGTGAGCAGTATTTCCTGTATACGCAGAGGAATAACATGGACATTCACAAGGAAATTTTTCTTAGGCTCCAGTCCAGTTTGACTGAATTTTAGTTGATGGTGAAGGGAAATACTTAAAAAAACTGATAATACCAAGTTTTGCACAGCGTAACCACAGTGTGCAGGTGAACCAATTCTCTACCAGCAGAGTAATTCTGTCCATAAAACAAGGAGTGATTTTCATAGTGGACTGAATAAAATGTGGTTCATTTTCCGATGTAATCTAGAAATAAACAGCTTCAAATATTTTTTAAAGTAGTATATTTTTAGCTCCCAATGTTAATACAATGAAAAATCTCCCACAAACATACTCGTTCAGTCAGGAGCAATGTAAACAGACTCCACTTTCATTACATAGGTATCAAGGAAAAAGTTTACTTCAAGCTGAGATCACTACAACTGTATCTAAACAAAGTATGTAGATGGTAGGAATGAATATAAATTGCTGTCCAGAGACATTTAGGCATATTCCGAATTTTTGGGTATTTCACTGAGAGAATACACAAGTAGCTAATAAAGAAAATAATGGCATATTCTAGGTAATACCTGATGAGACGTATAAAGACATTTCATTTCTTAAAGAGGGACATATTCTTGCCGATGTCAGAGTTACAGTAGTGGTGTTTAAAACGCTGGAAGGGAGGTAAAATTGAAGGAAACTTGAGACTTATTTGTGGAATTCCTCTATAAACATGTAAGAAGGCTGTAACAATCTTCCTTCACAAAAAAAGATACAGAAAAGACGCAAAACTTCACAGACCTACAGGATTTACCACCCGTAGTGCAGTAAAGAAAATAATGGCATGTCCAAAGTAATACCGGGTGAGATGTAAAAAGGCGTTATATACGTTAAAGAGGTACATGTTCCTGCAGATTTTAGCGATACAGTAGTGATGATTAAATGGTAGGAAATGAGGTAAAGTTAAAAGAATCTTCAAAATAATTCAGAATGCTTCTCTAAACCCCTTAAGAAGACTGTAACTACCCTCCTTCACAAGAAAAGAAACAGAAAAGACACCAAATTCACAGATCTATTGGGTTTCCTATCTGTAGTGACAAACAGTTTTATCAAAATTATCAGCATCCATGTAAGAAAATACTGGATCTCTTTTCCGAAGTGAGCCACTTCGATTTTGAGGAGGACACAGAGCCCAGACAACCTAAAAAACTGAATGAAACTGCTAAATGGAGTAATCAGCTAACAGTTTGAACAGATTTAGTAAAGTCTATAATTTTTGAATATGTCTGAACTAAATGTGAACAAGCACTGATCCATTTTATGTTAGTATATGGAAGGGCATAAATAATGTTACAGCTTCCAGTACGCTTAACACCTTCGTGAGAAACACAAAACTGAAGGAGGAATCAGGCAAGGAGGTACTGTATCACGAAAGCTAGTCTCAGACATTCCACCCAAAGTTTGCAAATTCTTAGTTAGGTACACGAGGAAAGACAACGTAGTAATTGATCATATGTCATGTTTAGATGACGATACCGTACTCATAATCTATTAGGAAGGAGGCAACGCCCTACCAGGCACAGATGCCGTGTCATCCTCAGCCAATAGCGTCATCGCGAGCATTTCGCACATCAAGTTCGCAGGTAGGTCTTCAAACTATTTATAAGAAATCTAAAATATGTTATAACCAACACATGTAATAGGAAATAATATTCGGGTCGTGCGTAAGTTCCTAGGGCATTTGTTTTCCATATTTGTGTTCCGGTTGCTATGGGTTTATTTACGAACTGTCATTTTTATTCGTAGTTCTCTGTTGTTGTTTAAGATTACATCTTGTTATTTTGTCATCTGGAGACGGTGAGTGGACGATAGGAAATGGAGTGCCAAGATGAGAAGTCGAAACATTTCCGACATATTCTTCTGTTTGAGTTTAGCAGAGGGATGACAGCAGCAGAGTCACCCAGAAACACGTACGTCTTGTATGGGGATAATGGCACTGGACAGAGCACGGAAGAAAATTGCTTTCTCGTTTTAAGGAGGATCGTTTGACGTTAGTGAAACTTGACGTTCAGGAAGACCTCCGGGGCTTGATGAAGATCGTTTAAACGCATTAATCCACAATGAGACACGTCAGTGCATTTGAGAACTGACAAATGAACTGTGATCATTCCACCATCATGCGACATTTGCATGCAGTGGGGAAGGTTCAAAAATCGTGTGTGTGGGAATCGCATGCTCTAAGCCAAAATCACAAAAATCAGCGTGTGGCCGTATGTGTATCTCTGCTTGCTTGTCATCAATTGGCTCGTGAACAACACCGACCATTCCTATCCTGAATTCATTACTGATGACGGGAAATAGTGTCTTTATTCTAACATAAGGAAAAGAAAGGAGTGGCTGAGCCCTAACAGAGCTCCATTACAAAGTCCGGCGCGCATCCACAGAAGATAATGTTAGCAGACGGTGGAACAGTGACAGTGTGGTGTAGTACTAACTGCTTCTCCGACGTATAATCAGCACATCTGACATTTATTGTGAACAACTGAGAAGTCCTGTAGACGCAATACAAGAACACCGACCAGGAAGACTGCATGAAATAATGCTACTCCACGATTGCGCCCACCTGCATTCTGATACACTGACAAAAAAACAGCAGCAGTTGGGTTGGAAAGTCATTCGACACCCACCTTCTTCACCTGGTATTCCCCCCCCCCCCACCCCCTCCCACTGATTTTCTCCTTTTCCGCTCTCCAAGGAACAGCCTTCGAGAGATTTCCTTTCCTGATGAAAATGCGCTCCGGAGATGGCAGGACGAGTTCTTTGCCTCAAAACCACGTGATTTATACAGTCACCTCGTTACCAAGGGTTGACAGACTTGTAAACAGTGAAAGAGATTACATTATTGAAGGCAAATGTCTTTGTTTCGCGTATGTGTTGTGTTAATTAATCTTATGGAAAAACGCTACGAAGTTATGTATCTAAACAGGTCAAAAATGGCTCTGAGCACTGTGGGACTTAACTTCTGAGGTCATCGGTCCCCTAGAACTTAGAACTAGTTAAACCTAACTAACCTAAGGACATCACACACATCCATGCCCGAGGCAGGATTGGAACCAGCGCGGTTCCAGACAATATCGCCTAGAACCGCTCGTCTACCACTGCCGGCCAACACAGGTCAAATTAACATAGAAGATAAAGCGGTACGAAGCAATGGAAGGACAAGGAAGAAAAGTAATCGGAGAGTAAGTAAGTCTGGATTGCGAAATAAGACTTCCAGAACTGAGCTTCCGATATATCTAAAGAACTTAAAAGTTAGTATCAGGAATTTGGACACATGGTAGAGAAAGAGTGACAGGTATATTAAATGCAAAAATAATTAAGAAACTGAAGCTGGTAGAGAGAATAATGGTGACACTCGTGTTTGAAGGGAAAGGAGCACATACATCGCAGAACAGACCGAAGAAGAGATGAGACCATGATAGCAATGAAAATGCATTGAAGTGAGGTCGAACATGAGCCACGAAAATGGATGGCTGATAATCCAAGGAAGTACTTCCCTAGATTCCAGTAGATATGAAAAGTAAAAACAAAAGGTGTGTGCAATGCAATTTGGAAACACGCAGGAGCGTCAGATATGTATATAGCTGAACACTGCAGTCCAACGATACGCTTGGAGTCCTTTGTCCAGCAGTGGGTATCAATGACTTGTGGTGATGATAATACTGATGGTGTTAGTGCTGATAACTATAATGACGAAGGGTAATATGCTTTGCACAGTACAGAAGTAAAACAGCGTACATTAACAATTTTGGACAATATACTGAACACTCCTCAGTATATACGTCCACAGATATTTCTAGCAGCGAAATACCAACATGAATTAACGCTGAGAATCAAAACTGGTTAGATGGAAGAAGAGGTGGAATCTGGGATTAAAACATATCATCGGGAGAAAGTGTGAAACCAGGCGCCGGGAATTATGTTGAATAAATTAAAAAACTATAGACCGTAAGAAACTGTAAGATGAGTAATATAGGGTATGCTGTCTACCAGCAACTGTTTCCCCATTCTTACCATACTTGCTAGAAGAGGAGAGCAAACATTTCGCCACAGGTCAGTATAAGCCAGGAGTTGTTGCTGTTGTTTGTGGAAACAGTTTTGTCACAGGTAAAACTCCGTTATGAAACAGAATTGGGGCAGGGAGCTACCCTTGGAGCTGTATTCCCCACAGATCTTTAGCAGTCGCGACGTCCGCCTCGCTAGCCATTACAAAACTTTGCCGAGTACGTGACAGGGCTTGTGTTAACACGGAACAGGAGACTTTCTTACGTGAACTCTGAGGAGTAGCGACGCGACTTGCAGGAGGATTAAAGTTGGCGTCCCCAGCTCAGACTTACTACACTTGCCCGTCAGGTTTTTAAAATTGCAGCGGGTCCCACAACTTTGTGGAGAAGCAGAGATTTGTGAACGTGCGGCAAATCGCAGTGGGTCTTATAACACTGAACGTGTGAGAATGGTTGGCAATTCCATGTTTACGACTGTTGTGAAATAAGTAATTAGTATTATATTATGCTGTCGGCATTATTGAAAAAATATGTAACGTATTTTAACCAACAGTAGTAAACACGAAAGCTCACTGGTACGCATATTTGACAAGAGTTAGAAAGAGTTCTTCATAAATATCTTCACAAATAACTCTTGATTAATGTAAAACTGAGTTCGCGTAGAACTGTGAGATAATACGAGGGTTGTTTTTTAAGTAAGGGCCGTTTTTATTTTTTAAAAAAGATACAAATACTTTTGTAAAAAAACTTTTATTTTCTGATTCTACACACTTTTACCAATTTTTCTACATAGTTTCCTTCTTTATTTAAGCACTTGTCATACCGTACAACTAAGTTTTTAATTCCCTCTTCAAAGAATTCGGCCGCCTGCTCCGACAGCTAAGAGTTCACGGCCGCTTGCACTTCATCGTCGTCATTGAAGCGCTGCCCGCCAAGATGGTGTTTCAGGTACCGGAAAAGATGAAAATCGCTTGGAGAAAGGTCGAGGCTGTATGGCGCATGGTCCAAAACTTCCCAGCCAAAAGAATCAATCAAATCCCGAGTCTTTTGAGAGGTTTGAGGCCTAGCGTTATCGTGCAGGAGCAAAACTCCTTGTCAGCATGTCGCGTCTTTTGTTTTGAATTGCTCTGTGGCGCTTCTTTAGAGTTGCACAGTAGGCATCTGTGTTGATTGTCGTTCCTCGTGGCATAAAGTCCACTAGCAAAACACCACGCCGGTCCCAGAACACAGTTGCCATAATCTTGCACTTTGACAGCGTCTATTTGGCTTTGACCTCGACGGGTGAGGTTGTGTGTCGCCATTCCATCTATTGTCGCTTGCTTTCGGAAGTGATATGGGATACCCATGTTTCATCTCCAGTGACAATTTGACTCGACATGTCATCCCCTTCTTCCTCGTAACGAATCAAAAAGTCCACTGATGTGGCAAATCTCTTCCCTTTGTGGTCCTCTGTGAGGAGTCTGGGTACCCACCGAGAACACAGTTTCTTAAAGTTTAGGTCTTCAGACACAATTTTGTAGAAAACCGATCTTGAAACATGTGGAAATTCCAAAGAAAGAGTGGAAATTGTGAATCTTCTGTCCTCACGAATCTTTGTTTCGACTGCAGCGCCCAAATCATTAGTGATCACAGAGGGCCGGCCTGAGCGTTCTTCGTCATTTTTAAACTCTCTAACCAATTGACGCACTTTACCTTCACTCATTGCATTCAAGCCATAAACTTCTATTAACTGACGATGAATTTCTGCAGCTGATAGGCTTCTCGCTGTCAAAGAACGTATCACTGACCGTATCTCACACGCGGCGGGCGATTCAATAATCGTAAACATTATAAAGTAGCACAGCGATGCGTACACGTCAGCTACAGAGCTGCAACTTGCATCAGTGTGAACGGGGAGGATGCCGGGAAGTGGCGCGGTGGCTTGTTGCGGCGTCCGCGCGAACTATGGGGCTATACGCGCGAACGGCCCTTACTTAAAAACAACCCTCGTATTTTCCTCACCTATCCATTCCTATTCACTTTCAGTAACATTGCTGAACACAACTTTTTAAGGAACATAACATGATCTTCATTTTGTTAATTTGGTGCTATTAAGCACTGAACTGACGTTAAAATTTGTTTATTAATTCCATGTTTTGAATTGTAAGATTTAGATTTTCATAAATTATTGAGCACCACTTGTAAGCAGTTGGGAGCACTTCACGGGCATTTGGTAATTTTTATATTACGTTATCGTTTCATCACCTGATCGTGTACATACACTGCTCGTGGTCATCATGAGACATGTACCTTTGCTTTCTTGAAACCTATCCTTCTTGAATTATTACAGTTCACATTTTATTTCGAAATTTACCATTAAAACTGTTCATATCACTATACTTAAACATGTTGCTGTTTCCCGTTTGTTCATAGTGTAACAAAAAGGAATGGAGAAATTTCTACGCTACATCTGAGACAGATCTAGGAACATAATATACAGACGTAGATGCCATTTTGATTAGCATTCACACAAGGCCGCTCTACCCATAACCTACAACGGGAGAAAGTTCCGACAGTAAAGTTCGAAGGATTTAATTGCCATTTTAGAGGAGCGTATGGCGCTGAATAAATCTTCTTGGAAAGATCGAGAAGAACTAGCATACAACAAGTAGTAGAGATAATTCTTCATGCTTTATGTTCCGTTGGGCCCACAGCGTAGTATACGTCGTTATAAGAGGTAATGAAAATGAAAGCTCAAAAAGTAGCTGCAGTAAGATAATAATTTTAATATTTTACACGATGCGCCTTTTTAGGATTAATTGCCATAATCAGGTGACCTGCGGAAATAACATTAGTAAGATTATCTACACGTATATCGTGGTTTACATTTGCACTGGTACGCACGTCTTGTTCTAAGTGACGACCCTACTTCATCTATAGCAATTTTTTTGTTTCAAGTCGCGGTAAGTATGTTTTTAGTCTTTACAAAACGTAACAAATGTTCTTTATTACGATTTACTACTACGCTACATTATATAAACTCTACCGGAGATTATGATACATTTCCCTTTTTTTACTTTTCTTATAATAATATCAGTTTCAACCACAACGAAAAGCTCAGAACATGAGAATAAAAATAATCAATTATGACGAATGCTACAATTTTTATACTGCCCAAACCGGACGAAATTTTAACACTAGATTTAAAGAGCGCACTAGATATGACGGTAATTAGTCGAGCTTCTACACCTCAAAGTTGAGAAAGTAGAATCTGAGTTAGATATATTGTAAAGAATACTGAAAGACTTACTGTGGAAACAATCTCTGTCATATATTGATACCTAATGACTTGTATGTTGTTACGCTTAAGGGTGTTGGGAGCCATCAAGGGCACTCCGGGACAGAAAACAAAAGACACAACGCAGAGCACAGGCAAAAGTGGTAGCGTTGAAGTTACCGGAGCTAAATAGTAACACCTGAGCCCTGGAAATTGCAGACGCTATGAGCATCTATCCCAGGGGTGAAGTTTCACTTCAGAGAATTAACTGGTAACCCTATTCACCGCCTAGATGCTGTTGCAAGGCATCACAGTATCAGATAGCCACGAAAAGGCACGTATTAGCAGAGGTAGTAAACCAGATACTTGCTTTCGAGAACTTCCACGTCATTGCGCTTACAGAGGTTAGAGTGCTACTACAGCAGTCTCCACTCACATAAGGACTGAGAGTGGGGCCAAGGGACGTAAAGCAATGTTGTTGTTGGCCGTAATAGGAATGGTAGTGCCATTTAGTTTTCAGCTGAACGCTGTTGCTATCAGACTTAAAGTTTCTTAATATAATGTTCAGAAGCGTCAACACCTATCCAGTCGACCCAACCGGAGAAGGGGATGAATGTAATTTTGTGGTAGGCTAGAGGCGTCCTGGAAGTGCAGAGAGATTCCTCAGTTTGGCCGAAGCTTGTTAAGTGCCGGTAGATTGGTGAGTCGTCGATGGACAGGGAGTAATAGTGCACAATTCTTGAAAAACCCAAGTTTTCGTATTCAGAGAGTCCTCAGTCAGGTCATTGGGACGCCGACTCCGTGTCGCTCGCGGCCAGCCTCGGTTATCTCCGACGAGTCTGTTTTTCTCACTTGGAGTGCTGTTCTGATTTTCTACTTAATATGCTGCTATTGTTTGCAACTTCTGTTAACTCTCAGCCCCGTTGATTCAGACACCGACTTCTGTTGTGTAACCAATTCCAACCTCTTCTCTTTATAATATTTTGAATCAGCTTTCAGTTACTCTGATCGCTAGTAAATGACGTTGGTCAGACCCCTGAATTCCATGAGTCTCCTGCTGCAACCATCCTGTCGAGTCCCAAAATCTGTGCCTCTCGTAGGTGCCCTGTTACAGTGATCCAAGTCATCAGCCTGCCTTGACTGGAAACTTGTCTTTCTGCATTTGCTCCTCACCACTCGGAAATTTGCAGACTGACGTCGAACCCCGCGTCTTTCCTCTACCCAGTGTTAAGAGACGACATCTACAAAAATTGAGAACATATGTTTATACAAGAAAACATCCACTCGAAATGAATAGGCAGACCTTGAATGAAAATACTCTTATAACTTACATCGCACGCTATGTGGTTCTTTAGTGAATACAGGAGCGAGAAACAGATGCCGTTCATGAAGAGATTATTAGGATATTAACATATTCCACATATAATTATAAACATTAATAATAATAGATATCTTTGTAGCTGCAATTGCTAACAATAGAATCTGGATGTAGTAATACACACACATTAAAAAAAAGTTATGCATCACCCCGGTTCCCCGAACTCCTAAAGATAGACGTTGACTGTGGATATTGTATCACAGGCACTGTACATTTGACTGTTCAGAGATATCACTAAAACCGTCCAAAGATGTCAACAACCAAGCATGAGCAGCGCCTATTAGACGTAGGGGGTCCGACAGCCGATCAGTTCCAGTCATTCTACCAGGAAAGAGGTACACGGCTCATGTTGTCTATAGTTCGACCAAACGGTAAATACCGCGGTTCGATCGCGTCCACATTGTTACTCTGTGCCAGGAAGGGCTCTCAACAAGGGAAGTATCCAGGCGTCTCGGAATGAACCAAAACGATCTTCTTCGGACATGGAGGAGATACAGAAAAACATGAACTGTCGATGACAAGCCTCACTCAGGCCTCCCTAGGGCTGCTACTGCAGTGGATGACCGCTACCTACCGATGATGGCTCGGAGGAACCCTGACAGCAACGCCACAATGTTGAATAATGCTTTTCGTGCAGCCACAGGACGTCGCGTTACGCCTCAAACTGTGCGCAATAGGGTGCATGATGCACACCCGACGTCCATGGCAAGGTCAATCACTGCAACCACGACACCATGTAGCGTTGTACAGATGGGACCAACAACTTGCCGAATGGACCGCTCACGATTGGCATCACCTTCTCTTCACCGGTGAGTGTCGCATATGACTTCAATCAGACAATCGTCGGAGACGTGTTTGGAGGCAACCTGGTCAGGGTCAACAGCTTGGACACACTATCCGTCGAGTGCAGCACGGTAAAGTTTCCCTGCTGTTTTGGATAGCATTATGTAGAGTCGACGTACGCCGCTGGTGGCCATGGAAGGCGCCGTAACCGCTGTACGATGCGTGAATGCCATCCTCCGACCGATAGTGCAACCATAGCACATAGGCGAGAAATTCGTCCTCATGGGCGGCAATTCGCGCCCCCATTGTGCACTACTTGTGAAGACTTCCTTCAGGATAACGACATCGCTCGACTAGAGTGGCCAGCATGTTTCCAGACATGAATCCTATCGAACATGCCTTGGATATAATGAAAAGGGTTGTTTACGGACGATGTGGTCCACCAACCACTCTGAGTCATCTACGCCTAATCGCTGTTTAGGAGTGGGAGAATCAGGACCAACAGTGCCTTGATGAGCTTGTGGATAGTATAGCACGACAAATACAGGCATGCATCAACGCGAATGGACGTGCTATTGGGTATTAGAGGTACAGGTGTGAACAGCAATCTGGACCACCACTTCTGAAGGCCTGGCTCTATGGTGGTACAACATGCAATGTGTGGTGTCCATGAGCCATAAAAAGAGCGGAAGTGATGTTGATGTTGATATCTATTAAAATTTTATGTACAGGTTCCAGAACTCTCGAAACCGAGGATATGCAAAACTTTTTTTGATGTTTGTATACAGCTGTAAAAGATTTATAAATCTGTCAATCTTCAGTACAATGTCAGTTCAGAGGATGTCGAGCTCTGGTCACTGTGAAAGTCTGTAAATGTTATTCAACTGGCAAACACACAAAATGGTCTCAGTCCATGAATGTTCGAACTTGAGTACACCTGCCCCTGGAGCTCCGTCATCTCAGGCAAGCTGTGTATATTTTTTTAACATATAACATCGTAGCAAAGAACTGACAAAATACTGAACTGAGAAAAACGTATTTTTTAATTTTTGTAACTACAAAAAATATTAGACTTACACAACTTTGCAGAAAAAGTGTTCTATAGATGCAATATTGTCTTCATTTCAACTAGACATAAGTACCTGTACTTGATAATGGCAGTTAAACTGAAACGTCTGTATTGTACAATATTACCTCACTGAAGCTTATTTTGGAGATTTTACGTTCATAATTCTTTATGTAGCTGACAACTACCCTAGTGTCGGTGTAAGCTGAATATCTGCATCAAATAACGTTGATCACAATACAATAGCATTCACGAAAGAATGTTCGTATAACATACCAATTGTGTGAAGTATATCGAAAGTTCGTTGTACCTATGAGACGCAGTATAACCATGTTCCGTCTAAGTTGCGATGTGATAACATCATTGTGGCACCATCGTCAGTTACATCTACATCTAGATCTAAGTGATTGCTCTGCTATTCACAATAAAGTGCCTGGGAGAGGGTTCAATGAACTGCTTTTCCGTGGTTCTTGAATATGATTCATTCGGTTTCCACTCCCTCAAGTCTAGCAAGTGAGTGATCACAATCCGCTGCTGACTTTTGTAAGCAATATAATCATAAAAGAGAACAAAGTTGTGTTTGAGACACTTTTCCCAATTTTCCGTCAAGCCACCTCAGTAGTAGAGGGTTAATATATTTTTATTTCATTTATAAAATGATGGCATTAACTTTTTTATGCGGTAGCTTTTTCTGAAATTAGAAAAATTACTCTGGAAAATTAAGTTGACTCTAAGTGTAAAAACACGTTGCTAAGTACAGCGTGACATGTATCTAGGAACAAATACTCTACTGAACTTATAAGCGTTGCCATCGAGAAACTCTTGCTAAAATTGTATTTAATAGTCTTTCTCTTACACTGTCACTCTACCACACACCAGTAACCAGGAAGTGAAAACAAATCAAGCAGAAGCTGTGGGAAACAAACACAAATTTATATTTTGAAGGCAAGTAAAATTGTTAAGACATTGATCGAACTCAGTTAGTTTGCAAATATCCAATGTCCCTTGGTAAAGGACTTACTTCTGATTAAGCCACAAAATGGTGCACGACGGACGAAGTAACTTCTACGTGTTATAGAATTCGTTAAAAATATGTGGAATTTTGGTTATCACAAAATTTTGTACCTGAAAAATAGCTTAAGTATGTTATAAATGACGAAACATTACGACTTGCGCGACAAGTACAGAAGTTTTTGAAACTGCTTACGGCGGTCTCTAATGTGCATTCCTTCAACTGATTCTAAACTCAGCCGATAGTCTAAAGTACCGACCAAAAAACCTGTGGTCGAAGGTACACTATCATCCAGATTCAGTACTCTTCCCTACAAAGTGCTTATAAAATAAAAATTTCGTTCCCATCTAATTGGAGAGAAGTTTCAGCCAAGCCTAGTTTGTTCATCACGGTTATATGATGAATTTACTGCTGCTAAAGAAAGTATTTAATGTTACGTCCTTACATTCGCATGCAAAACTGTACTCGTCTCTGAAGTGAATGACGAACACGCATGGATAATTTTGCAACTCTTGAGTAGATGTACCACTCGCGGCCACAGTTCTATATGTCAACAGATGCGAGGTACACCGTAGTTCTGAGATGTCCACTGACGGAGAAGTCCAGGGGACTTATGTTACATGACCAGGGAGGCCAAGATACGCATCCTGGTCCACCCATGTATCTTGCAACCATATTTGTGAGTTATATATCGACTTACAACAGCAGGAGAATGTACCGATGTCCCATCATATATGTAAATGACCTATGGGTAAAATTTAATGTTAATTGGAAGATAACCTAAAAGAAAGTTTCACAGTTTAAATGCATTCATACCACAACACACACACAGAAGCACAGCACTCCGTTTTCAGGCCACAAGTGGCCCATCGGGACCATCTGACCGCCGTATCATCCTCAGATGAGGATGCAGATAGGAGAGGCGTGTGGTCAGCACACCGCTCTCCCGGTCGTTATGATGGTGTTCTGTGTCCGGAGCCGCTACTATTCGGTCGAGTAGCTCCTCAATTGGCATCAAGAGGCTGAGTACAGCCCGAAAAATGGCAACAGCGCATGGCGGCCCGGACGGTCACCCATACCAGTGTCGGCCATCCCCAAAAACGCTTAACTTCGGTCATCTTACGGGAACCGGTGTATGCACTGCGGCAAGGCCGTTGCCACTTTCAGCAACAAGCGGCGATCGAAAAGTTTCAGTTTGGGATCGTTACTGCAGCGTTTATGCAACGTAGCGAGACTCTAATTGGGGTATATAAGCACCGACATGCAGCAAAGGATCAGTGCGGCTTTCGTGTCTTTCTGTAGCAAATGCGAAAACGTGAGCTATAGGCGCCGTTATTATGAAATGAGTCCTAAATTGACCAGCGTGCTGTTATTTTTTCGTGGCTGCCGAGGTGCACACATCGGTAGACATCCGTTGGGGAATGAAGAACATGTATCAGCCAGGATGTCTGTCATAAACCACCGTTGTGGAGTGGTGTGCGAAGATCCGTACTGGTCGCCATTCGACGTAAGTCCCCTTTCTGGGATGCCAACCCCATTCGGTACGGTATTTGAAGTGAGAGATACTCGAGCATCCACCGTATAATCCTGATCTCTTCCCAGGTGATTAACGGGCCTTTGGTGAGTTTAAAGTAGGCTCTGAATGGTTGACAATCCATTTAGGAAGAGGATGTGCAGCACCAGATACGAACTTCTTCACACAGCTACTCATAGTGTCTTACAAAATGGGTATCTTCAACCTGCTACATCGATGGCATGGTTGTCTGAACGCTCACAGCAATTTTGTCTGATGGGTGTACCGATTCTGGACAGTAGGGCCATCGAAGAAACTTTTTGATCGCCTCTTACAAGCAGGACAATACCTCAAAACGTCACCTGTGGTGGCTAACAACTACTCGTTGCCATACGAAACTGCACCACAGACCATAACCCCAGCTGTAGGTTCAGTATATCTAGGCTGCAGACAGGTTGGTTGCAGGTCCTCAACTGGTCTCCTTATAACCAACCCACAGTCATCACCGGCACCGAGGCAGAACCAGCTTTCATCAGAAAAGGCAATGGACCTCCATACAGCACTCCAGTGAGCTCGCGCTTGACACCACTGAGATCACAAATGGCGATGGTTTGGGGTCAGTGGAGTGCACGCTACAGGACGTGTGGTACGGAGGTGTCCTTGAAGTAACTGATTTTTAACCGTCCGTTGTGTGACTGTGGATCCAACTGCTTCTCAGATTGCTGCCGTAGATGCAGCACGATGCACCAGCGCCATACGCCGAACACGATGGTCTTCCCAGTCGATAGTGCCATGTGACCGTCCGGAGGCTGGTCTTCTTGAGAATCGTACATCCTCGTGACCACAGCTGCTAGGAGTCATATATAGTCTTTCTGCAATATCGAAGAAGGCACATCCAGCTTTTCGTAGCTCTATTACATGACCACCTTCAACCCCAGTGAGTCATTCATAGTGGCGTCTTTACGGTCGTAAAGTCATTCTTGACTAACACCAACTCACGATGTGCAGTCTCAAGGCCGTTACAGCGTGTATTAAAGGCAAACCATTTTGTATCCTCTTAAAAGCCGTACAAGCGCCACTCTTACGCGACTGGCACAAAATCTGAAGAGACGCCCCTACCAACTTTCGTTTATGTCGCACAATTACTTCTTGGTCATGAGATTGTTTCTTCATCAGTGCTTGACTGTATACTTTCCCAGTGTCGCTTTTCGCTATTAGTTACGATACGCCACGAATAAGGCTAAGCATTCCTCTACAATGTCAGCAAGTACTCTTAGCTCTGTGAAGGACTCGGAAGAGTGTGTGGCTGAGGATATTTTTTACTGTTCCGCATGTTAAAAATTTCCTGCAAATGATGCCTTTAAGTCAGTGTGCGTGATGTTATTTCCCAGACTTTATCTGTACAATCTCTTCATTTGTACGTACCAGTTACGTGCTTCGGCTGTTTCCCACTAGGCAAAGAATTTGTAGCGTGTGATGGCTAACGGGCGCGATGAGTAACGAGACAAAACACAATATTTACTTTGTAGCTTTGTACGCTTCAGAAAACAAGCACCTGGTTGAGAGGCAGGCTGAGCACATTATACCTGAACGTCGTAGGCGGTAACAGGCAGTGATTCGGGCCATTTCCGCTGCTGGCGTGCAGATGGAGGATCGGCGGTGGAGGGTCGGGCCCAGTTACGGGTAATGGGCAGGGATCTGGGGTGGCGCAACAGCCATTAGGGGTTAGGAGCGCGACCCGCGCGCGCGCTCCTCTGCGGCCATCGGAAGACCTCACTCGAGGGGCTTAATCAATTAAGGCCGCTTATTGGTCGGCTAACGGCCGTTCTTGCCATAGCTCGTGTCGCCCGCGAGGGGTCGATCCGTTTCATTACGATACACGCGGCGGTCGCGCCGCCGCAAGAAGCGTTATTTCATTAGGGCGCGGCGCGGTTTATCGAGTGTGATGGCTCGGCCGTTATCTGTTAATAGCTCTGCGGGTCCGGCTTTTATTCCAGCCCGGGGCTGCGGTGATTAGTCCGCGGGCCTAGTAACTGCAGCGGCTCAGCGCTCCAGGTACGATTCCACCGTCAGAGTCGTTCGCTCGGCTCCGCCGCTCCCTTATGAAAGCGAGAGTAGAGATAAGCTCCGCTTCTTTCTGAAATACTCGGATATCCGGCAGTGGTGTCCAAGGGGTGACGACACCAGTGGTTCGTATTGGCACAGATTCTGGAAATCTGCTAGACTGCTTTCAGAGAATGAAGCCAGTTTCACTTGTAGTAAGTCGCACGTGTCAAAATGCCTTCTATTTCGGTTACAGCGGCACTATTCCTCTCATACAATATGACATGACTATGCTTGTATACTAATATGCCCTATAGAATATGACAAGAAACTTTTTGAAAGATCTGTTAATGTGATACTTTTATGGTATGCAAATCTGAGTACATTGCAGTAGATAAAAGCTCGAAATTTCTTTAGACGAACAAAATGTTCAATACCTGAAGAAGGCAGAAGTCACAATACATGAAAATGGTTGGGCTATTCCACCGATTCAAGAAGCTGTTGCATCCAGTGCATTGCAGTGTTAAAATCACAAGCGTTTACCACACATTTTTCGTCCTTTCGCACCACACACACTTCGGAAACTTTGCAGTACATTGCTGGTAGTATACTTATAGGAGCAACCTGTAACAGCTGTTACTGCTTGTCTTTTACCTTCCAATGACCATGAAGCACTTGTTTCTTTTTCCTTTTGTGTGTATGGACCACCAGAAAAGAAACCAAGAAAACTTACTCACTAGAAATTCGAATTGAAACACCAGCTAAACTAATAATTTTACTGTTCCCCACGTGTACAGATCGAAATAGTCCCATATGCAGACACTTCGAAAGACGCGACAAATTAAATCTTTGCAAAAAAACAGCAATATTTTTTGACACACGCACTGTATAACCTGTGTTCTCATACAAGAATCAATAAGTGTTTAAATTTTCGCGTTACTGAGTACGCTTCACTTGAATTTATTAGATTGTATTTTTCACCTGTGGTAATAATCTATCACAATTGGCTCACCTCTAGAGTGTGTTCTTCTGTCCTGTTAATAATGTAACAAAAAACGTCCTGACTATAACTACATGCGACGGTACAGAGATGCTGCTCCTCTCTGTAGACAAAATGACCTTGACTCGGAGAGGAACTAGCGCAGTGTTGTCAAATTTTTTATTTGTGGTGGATTAGCCACGTGAGCGGAATAGTCCCTCGGTAAATTATCGTTTACAATAAATATTCAAATGAACATTCCAGAAGAACCGCACGTCCCACGTTCCATACATGGTGGCTGATAGACAGCATCTTTAAAATTAAACATTTAATAATATACATACTCCACAACAAAATAAAAGGGGGCCACAGAACAACAATTCATATAACATACACTTACAAAAATTAATCTCCCGCAGAAGCCAACACAAGACACCGTTGTCCTATGCATAGCTCCACTAAAATACCAAACAACAACCTTATTTATAAATCAAAGAATATTAAAATCGGATTTTCTACTAGTGGTAGTTTAGAAGAAACTTAGTCTTCAATGTAAATCCTTCCACAACCACTACTGCAAATAAGAAATATACAAACACAAACGTGATTAATGCACAAAATTCTTCGTTTATCAGGCGGATATTTTGAAATTAGGGACAAAAAACACCTTGATGTTCTAGGAATTGGGGACTTAAATTAATCTGCGCCTGCAGTTGATGAAGAAAACCATTCAGTGAAGAAATAGGGAACAATATAAAAATCTTAGCACAAAAAGAAGCCGCTATGAATTTGAATAGAAATAAAATGGCTCTGAGCACTATGGGACTTAATATCTGAGGTCATCAGTCCCCTAGAACTTAGAACTACTTAAACCTAACTAACCTAAGGACATCACACACATCCATGCCCGAGGCAGGATTCGAACCTGCGACCGTAGCGGTCGCGCGGTTCCAGACTGTAGCGCCTAGAACCGCTCGGCCACCAAGGCCGGCTGAACAGAAATATACGTACAAAAAACGCTCCATCTACCATATCTTTAATGAGTAGATTGAACTGATTAATGCAGATTTCCTGAAAACTTTCACCATGCACTTTCCACAGTCCAAAAGAAATGTAGCTTTATACATCGAGTTGATTTATATAGCTTCCCAGTACACATTCAGGATGTATTTTCTTACATTCCAGAAGAAATATATTTCTACACCTATCTGAAGGTCAAATAACAAACCTTATAATTTTTATGTATCTACTACAGTAAATAAGTTCAGCAGCACTAAAAGTTAACAAATTTCAATGTACTGTCATCAGCACTGTTCAAATATCAAATGGTGTTTTTACATACCTTCTCATTCACATTTATTCCTCTATCGTTTTATGTAATAAGTTTGTTATCGTGTAATTCGGTACATCCAATTTATTTCTCCTTATTTCGCACCCTATGTTTAATGTAAAGTCTGTTTTCAATTAAATATAACGGTAGTATATCGTTCATATACCCGAAACGCTACATCTTTATAATGTACCACTATATCGTAGCATCTATGACTTTCGTGTGGTGTGTCACTACTCTGTAATTTATTTCATGTTATAAGCAAGTCAAAACACATGGTGCACATTGGTAATTTGTTTTGTGGCCAACCGTGTATAACAATGGAAACCAACCTGTATGTGTGTGTGTGAGAAAACGAATAAAACCATGAATATGATACTTTGAAAAAAAATACACTTCTGTAAGTATGAACTATTTTTTATCCTGTTGCAACTGAATAACATGTGTTTTCATGAAATCACGGAAGCCATCAGTCAGAGTCATTTCATAAACACTCCAGTGGCGACACGGCTCGCAATCTGGTAGCACTCATCCTTGTATTAATACAGCCCCATCGTAATATTACACTAAGTTGGTGGACAAATTCATAGCGTTTTTGTTCTGAATGTCGGTATTCCGATTGCTGTGGCCTTATTTATTTATTGTAATTTTTATGCAGTTTACTGTTCCTATTTAAGTTTACATGTTGTCATTTTGTCATTTGCAGATACAAAGAGGAGCTGTGGACGCTAGAAAATGAAGTATCAAACGGAGAAATCGGAACATTTTCGACATATTCTTTTTTTGAGTTCAGTAGAGGGGTGACAGTAGCGGAGGTGGCCAGAAATTTTTGCACCATATATGGAGACATTCTGACATTTTAACACACTGGACTCGCATTAGGGAGGACGACACTTAAAATCTGCGTCAGGCCACCAAGATTTAGATTTTCCTTGAACCGCCTAAATCATCCCAAGCAAATGTGCCACGCAAAGGGCACAGGCAATTTCCTTCCATATCCTTAGCACAATTAGAGTTTGTGTTCCGTATCTAATGTCCCCGGTGTCGAAGGGACGTTAAAACCAACATTCCTTCATTCTTTCGTTTTGAGAGTAGTGACTCTCCACGTTCAGGGAGACCTTCGGGGTTTGATGAAGATTATTTAACCATATTAATTCACAATCATCCACGTCACTGTATTTGAGACCTGGCAAATATGATGTCCCGTCATCATTTCGCCATCGTGCGACATTTATATGCAATGTGAGAAGTTCAAAAATCGGGTGTTTAGTTAGCGCATGCTCAAGCCTAAGTCACAAAAATCAGCCGGTGGATACTTGTGCATCTTTGCTTGTTCGTCATCAATTAGCTAGTGAACAGCACCAACCATTCTTATCCTACATCGTTGCTGATGGAAGTCTGGATGCAGACTGTTACGGAAAGACGCCACCGAATTATGTATCAGTGTAACACTAATGGATCACTATGTGATATTAATTCATGATCATGTGCTGTTATTTACACCTTGAATTTCGTTTAAGCACATTAGTTCATAGAGTTGTTGGTGACACTCGTGTGTGCGTTTACCTGTGCAAATCGTCGCCGTTAATCATGAAACGATCTCAGCGTCAATTTAAATAATTTGACCATAACTCATTCGTCTTTCCATCTTCTTACGTGCTCTTACTCACGAATAATTACTATGAAGGCAATATTGTAAAATACCTATAGAAATAAGTGAGTTGAATGAGAGCTGTGGAGCGGATATAGCTCAGTCCATTCTCGTTACGTTGCGTTCCCTGGCGTGCCTAGAAGTTAATCTCTTTTTCCTGCTCCTACGTTCTAATGCGTTTAATGCTAATGACAGGTATATTAAAATACAGATCATACCCCTCAAGTGGCGACCCTCCTGAAGATAGTTTTCCAGTCGTGATTATAGTCTCTTATACCAAACTTTTACGTGGCGACCAATCTTAGGATATTTTGGGAATAACAGTGACCTCTAATAATCACAATTTACCACGTCCAGTATTAAATCTGTCGATGGACTGTACAAATCAGTTACTTTGTCAAAGAGGGAAACAAAAACCAACTTGTAGCTAGCTGCCGCTGTACACCATCAGCCCCTTACATCATGTAACATTCACGGTCTCAATCACGTCTTTATTTTAAAGCATTGCATCAAACCTTTAACACGTTTAAATCATGACGTACTGCACAATTTCCGTTTTCTTCATGCGTAGCACAATACGTTTCAGTAATTCATTATCACTTTCCTGTGTTGCAGGGGTTTACTTAGGTGTTAGGCGTGAGGCTATCTCCCTCATCATGCACAAATTCACAAAGACATAAAATCACACAACTAAGATACGGATGCAACGTGTTTCGACACTGTGAATGACCTGTTGCGTATGTGTGAGTTTCTCCGTGATGAAGGAGGTTCAGTACCTTGAGACACATGAAAAAGCAACTGCAGGAAAGAGAGGCAGAATAACAGACGTTCAGATCTTGCACCCGATACCTCAGTATGCCCGCACAGATTTTGAAAACGTTAATAAAGTCCGAAAACTTGTCGTGCTACGCAAGAAGGAGACTGACTGGCGCAGTATGCATTATTCGAATCACTGTTGACACAAATGATAGCTCTCAAAAACTTTCGTGAGGGTTGGATTAATCGTCTCTTAGCTGCGTACAAATTGTTATTATTTGACAAGTGTTCGGGACCGTGTTATTATCAGAAATCTTATACTGACACTAATCACATAAACGTTGCCGTCATAACTGCTCAAAACTCTGTTCGAACAGGGCTCAGAAAGTCCACCGGTACCGACCAGCCGAAATTGATCAGCTTCAGCATACAGGCCCGGCGGGATGCGGATATGGAGGGGCATGTGGTCGGCACACCACCCTCACAGTCGTTGTCAGTTTTCGTAACCGCAGCTGACACTTCTCAGACAGGTTGCTCCTCAGTTGGCCTCACGGGTTCTGAGTGTACTCATCTTGCCAACAGCACTCTGCGGACTCAAACTGTCAAATACTAGCCAACCTCGACAATACTTTGCTTCAGTGGTTCAAATGGCTCTAAGCACTATTAGACTGAACATCTGAGGTCATCAGTCTCTTAGACTTAGAACTTTTTAAACCTAACCAACCTAAGGACATCACATATATAAATGCCCGATGCAGGATTCGAACCTGCGACAGTAGCAGCAATGCGGTTCCGGACTGAAGTGTCTAGAACAGCTCGGCCACAGCGGCCGGTTAGCTTCAGTGATCTAAGGGGAATCTGTGGCAAGACATTGGCTGAATTTTATACAAACACTGTAAATTGTTAAAACACGAAGTAGAGTCAACAGCTAATTCTACCTTCAATAGATGACAGAATTCCAGCTTCAATAAATGAGCGATTCTCCTGAATGGAAACATTCTTACGCTTCGCAATGCACGTTGCTACAGGCCCGTTATCAACTGATGAAGAAAAAAGAGGTGACGTATGGTTTGACTAATGTCGATCAATTAAAAGTATAATAACTAATTTAATCCTGCGAAATTTCAGTTTACATTTTCGGCACCAAACATGTGGGACGTTTCAACGTTAGCAGCAGCAATCTGATTTTTTATTTTTTTATTTCTCAAGTAAAGACCTGTTGCCTATTGTTATTTAGCTGGTCGTACATTTAGTGCTTTTACATGTTGTATGAGACACATTCAGTTTTGTTATTAATACATTTGCTTGAGAATTTTACTAAATGATACAAATAGGAAAACATATTAAGAGTACAAGTATATATATATACATATGGTTAAAATTTCTTACTAACTTATACAACGATAAAAAGCAAGATACGTAATAGGTCGTGGATATATTTTAAGTTATCATTGAAACTATATTAAATGGAAGAAACAAGAGAGAACAGTAAATTTGACTTAGATATGATGCACGCCTCTTCCATTTATACCTTCTAAGTGTCTGGTACACATGTTACAGATGCCTTGTTTTGACTGTGGTAATATTTATTTAAAAATATATTGATTAACTAAGGAGCAATGTGTTTCTGAACTTAAGGTAACAGTGGAAGTTGGGAGCTGATTTAATATATCACGGCCAGCTGTATCAGGTGCGAGGGCTTGGTACAAGTAGGAGCCAATCACACCTGATGTTGCGAAAGAATAAGATGAAACTAGCTCTTTAATTATTCTTTTATTTAAACACTGACCTACAGAATTTTCCCTTACAAAGACAACTCAAACTTAACCTATTCATTTATTACCCACAATATACAAGCCCAACGCAATATGACTGCTATACATTGACAACATGACTTCCAATAACTTACACAAAAGAATGGCCCTGAATTGCAAGAAATCCTAACATTAATACAAATATAAAAAATATGTAATTAAGGAAATATGAAACTACCTCTAACTCTGT
Organism: Schistocerca piceifrons; assembly: GCF_021461385.2. Taxonomy (NCBI): domain Eukaryota; kingdom Metazoa; phylum Arthropoda; class Insecta; order Orthoptera; family Acrididae; genus Schistocerca; species Schistocerca piceifrons. Next base: position 141,339,681 of record NC_060144.1, read on the forward strand.
TAATTGTCTGAGTTCATTTCAATCACGATTCCCAGTAGTGTAAACCCCATACTTTTTCATAACTTACTTACCTCATAGAAAATCTTCATAACACGAATTACAGCAATTAGAGAGGTAGCAACCACAGCCGGCTAAATAAAAAGTTTCTAACTACTATAGACTCTAACTACTAGGAGGCATATGGTTAGCAAAAGAAAGATTTTGTTGAAGACCAAACAAGGTATTTGGAAAATTTTACCTTATTCATGTGACATCCATTATATATGAGTCAATAATTCCACAGCCAAACACTATCAACCATACATCTATCCTCGTTCATTTCTTTGCGTATTTTATTATAAACACATATTTTCATCTCACTTTACAATGCATGTCCTACCAACACAGAGTCTCCACTAAGAATACCATGTCCATACATTTCCCTATCCACTCACTAACTGCTGGTCCGTTCAACCACAGAATCTCTTGCCGAAGGCGCAGACCGCTTTCAGCGATGTTAACACAGTCTATAGCGCTGATAACATACAAACATGCTACTTACAAGGTGTCACACCTTCAGATAGGGTTACATGTTATAAAATGGTATACGTTTTCAGATTGATTGGATTTAGGATTGGAAAACCATAGCTTACTTTTATTATGTTAGTATGTGGATTTCGTTACCACTTACTGTGTGTGATATAACATGTGAGTCTGTGCCTGTTTTTGCATCTGTGTCGTTCGATGCAATAAGATTTATACTATTTGGATGAATCAATCACACTAATCACATATTTACACACCTTTTACCCCAAGGCTATGTACTGCTGATCTGTCAGATATGGAGCCTGTCTCATTGCAGCATATTGTCTCTCCCGTTGATAAGCCACATGCACTGCTCTGCCGCGCGGGATTACCCGAGCGGTCTGAGGCGCTGCAGTCATAGACTGTGCTGCTGGTCCCGCGGAGGTTCGAGTCCTCCCTCGTGCATGGGTGTGTGTGTTTGTCCTTAGGATGATTTGGGCTAAGTAGTGTGTAGGCTTAGGGGCTGATGACCTTAGCTGTTAAGTCCCATAAGATTTCACACACATTTGAACATTTTTTGCACTGTTCTCGATACTTCGTCTGCGATATCATTTATACTGTTGCAGTCATCCTGTATGTGTATTAACTGCCTTCGTCCTAGGTTCCAAAACCTCGGTCTTATACGTCCTAGGTCATCGCAGATGAGCACTACGTGTACAGGTTTACAATTCTCACCAAAGGCAGAGGTGGGAGCTGTTTTAGGCTAAAATGTGGAGGTAAACAGGATACTGGCAGTGACCCGTGAGAAAATGTATCATGTCGTCTGTTTGGTTTTGTTATTGTTGTTGTGGTCATCAGTCCAGAGACTGGTTTGATGCAGCCCTCCATGCTAGTCTATCCTGTGCAATCTTCTTCATCTCCCAGTACCTACTGCAACCTACATCCTTCTGAATCTGTTTAGTGTATTCATCTCTTTGTCTCATACGATTTTTAACTTCCACGCTGCCCTCCAGTACTAAATTGGTGATCCCTTGATGCCTCAGAATATGTCCTAACAATCGATACTTTCTTCGAGTCAAGTTGTGCCACAAATGTACTTCAAATTCACCTGCTGTCGGATACTGGGGAAGAAACAGTAGACTTGTCTTCCATTATCAGTTGTATCCCACTATGTGTTCCATATATCAGTTCTCCAATTGTTTAATTTATGTTCCTCGGTTATATCTCGTCCAGTTATTTCTCTTATTTTGTTTCATCTTCCCCTCTTCAGCCAGTAGAGCGCTGCTGTGTGACGAATTGTTTTTTTATATAGGGAAAACTCCCAGTACCACACACAGTGCCTTAATCGAGGTTATGCCGAAAGCCCCCGAGATTCTGAGAAGAACACTCCGCCGTCCAAGCCATACAATTTTTTTAAGCGTACCTAGGGCATAATCGATGTGTCAAAGCAACTGCCGCAAAACAAGTTATTGACTCAAAGGGTCCTGCGTAATATGTTCTCATTGTCTTTAGGCGTTGCCTACATCGTATAGTGTTCAGTCTTGCAAGTTTACGCATGAGTTTCGTCGCTTTGTTAATTGTTAGTGAAGCATAATCGTCGAAGTGTAAATGTTCGTCCATATAAATGCCAAGGTACCTTGTCATAGCTTTCCTTTTTATAGGTATGTTGTTTACCTTTATAATTGGATTTCTTTACAGTGTGGATTTTAGAAGTGGGTACACAATTTTATTAACTGCTATTGTACGTTTGTTGTTCGTGCAGTGATGAACGCGAGGAGCCCCGTGCCATTAGTAATTAGGAGCTGGAGTGTGCACATACCATGACTATAAGGCCATCAGCGTACGCAACCAACTCGTTTTCCGTGTCCTTGTCTTCTAGTGTATTCAGTTGTGGTTCTATGGCTGTGTCCCAGAAAACTTGTCCGCATATGGATCCTTAAGGATAACCACTTGTTTCCCTCATCATCACCTTTTAGTGACGAATCTTCCGTTCCATTATCCTGTTTTTACGATAATCTCCAAGGCTATTGTACGGAGCCACCAGCTATCTCTCTAATTCTTGTAAACAGCGCCGGCCATAAGACGTTGTCGAAAGCACGAGCTACGCCAATCATGAGTGCTAATATGTATTTTTCTCGTAGTGTCGGTGTCATTTCTGTGGCCTTGTCTAGTGCAACGTCGATGGATTTATGTGGTGCAAAGCCAAACTCATGTGGGCTAAGAGCGAAGGGCTGTCGGTGCGACTGAAGTTTGTCGCACAGCAATCTCTTCGTGTTCCTTTGGCAGAGACTTAATGAGACATTGTCGTGTATGTCTTAGTGTCGGTTGGGTCTTTGTCCTCTGCTTTCTTAGTTATAACTATTTGCCGTCTTCCATGTATTCAGTTTTCGTCCTTCTAGTAGAGCATCATTCAGCAAGTCTATCAGGTACGGTACTATAAGTGGAGCAGTTTATTTGGTGGTTTCGTTGTGGATGCCATCCGAGCCCGGAGCCTTTTTATTCTTTATTTTGTGTATTGCCAGTACAGCTTCAAGGATGGTGGTACTCTCTGTTTCGTATCTGACAACAAGTAGTTTGCGAAAGTCGCTATGAAGTTGACAGTGCTAAGCGTGGTCATCGACAGGGAGTGGTTTGTTGAGGAGATACTGTGCTGTGCATCTCGAGCCTTTTGTGGTAGTACCATCAGGTTTCTGCAGAGTTGATAGTACGGTCGGAGTCTTGATGCGTTGAGTCTGCAGTTTAAACGGCTCCTCCCCAGATGTTGTTCTGTAAGTTTGTCCTAGCATATGTGTTCCAGTGGTCTTTCCTAGTCCTATGTGGTTCGTCATTGTATCATGTTTCTCCGTTGCGGTAATGTTGGAGTCTAATTTCTCTTCCCTGTGATGTCTTAGATGTTTGGTTCAAATTGTTAACTTAGAACTACTTAATCCTAACTAACCTAAGGACATCACACACATCCACGCCCGAGGCAGGATTCGAACCTGCGACCGTAGTGGTCGCGCGGTTCCAGACTGTAATGCCTCGAACCGCTCGGCCACCCCGGCTGGCAGATGTTTGGTAATATCGTTATTAAACACAAATGTGTTTTCTTGGTCTCGTTAATAGAACTGACCATGGTGCCCTTGGGTTGGGTGCGCCACGTACTGAAGGTACTGCTGTAAGAACGTGAGCTCTGTAATCAATGCTTCCTTGGGTGACACTTAGTTTTTGTCAGTTTGTTTTGTCTAATTGGAAACTTGGGTGTTGTGATGTGTCTTTGTCTGTGTTTGCGATTGCTTTAGTGCATATAATCACTGCGTTATAATCATTGAGTATTCGCCTACTGAACAACTGCCGGTTCAAAAAATGGTTCAAATGGCTCCGAGCACTATGGGACTTAACATCTGGGGTCATCAGTCCCCTAGAACTTAGACCTACTTAAACCTAACTAACCTAAGGACATCACACACATCCATGCCCGAGGCAGGATTCGAACCTGCGCCCGTAGCCGTCGCGCGGTTCCAGACTGTAGCGCCTAGAACCGCTCGGCCACCTCGGCCGGCTCTGCCGGTTCGCTGCCTGTATTAGTGAGGCGCCGTTTGCCGCAGAAATGTTTATGTTGCTGTCTTCTCCACTACTCCCGTGGTAAGTTGGTGGTTGGCATAATTTGTTTGGAACGGAAAGATTTCATTCGTTTATAACGTCAACTATTATTTGTGCTGCGGCGTCAGTTCTGTCAGACTTTATTTCTCATGAGGTAAGTAGTCGTCAGCCATTTGCAAATCGGCGAACTTTGTTTTATTACTTTAGCAAGACGCTACATATCAAATGAGTACCGGAAGTAGGTAGACGAGATTATCCTGCCTGAAGTTATTTCGACTGTAACGTTAAGTTGTACGCATGGTTGCGTTATTTGTGTTAATGTAAAGTTAGTGTTTTCTACAATGATTGCAGCCATGGCTTTTTTTGCCCTGACAATTGCATGTACTGTCTCGGAAGGCCTGGAATTCTTGCACCTCGTGGGCGGACACAATATGTCAGCACATACCCCGTTCACCGGCCTTCCAGGCTCTGCGAACACCGTCCTGCTACTCATACAGTATAGCTACAAGACTTTCACTATGGGAATTTACTACAAATAAAGCACTTCGGCGCGCACTCGGTGTATCGAGGTACACGTGTCCATGCGCTCCCTTCCCATGCCATTGTAGACGAGGTTAAGGCCTTCATTTCTTCGTTCGCATGATTTGCGCAAAAGGCTGCAGAGTGAGAATACATTTTTGCTGCCCCAGGTGGCCATTGTTCAACATAAGATGCATTATTTCCGACGAATTATTATATGATCCAAAGCTAATACGCTAGGTTTCGTGGGATTAATGGAAAAAAAGGTATGGCAGGAGCAATTAGCTGTACATTTTATTTATTAGCCGTTATGATGGCAGCGAGGTCGCAACTTACATTGACAAAGTTTTTACGAAACGACCCGTCAACGTTTCCCTCATATATGTGTGAATTAATTTGTCGTGCCAGATGGCTATATGATACATGTATGGTTTTTGTTACTGGAATGATCATTAATGCTCTGCATTGTTGCATTTTAGTTCCCTGGAGTAGGAGACTGTATTAACTGGCTGACAAAGAGATCATAACACAAACGGCCTGAAATAAAAATGAAACGAATGGCTAAAAATAAGACGCGAAGTACTAGCAGCATTGCAGGAAAAGTTGCACACGCAATTTGTGACAGTTAATGTAAGAGAACAGAGACTTTTTCGACAGGGAAGTAAGTTAAATACCTACATACTACATATAAATGCTTTCAGTGTAATTTAATTAGCACTGTAAGACTCTAGAAACGGAAAAGTAGTTAGACGAGGAAAATTCACACTATCGGTGAATTTGGAGGAAAGATGTTTAATACTTAAGAGAGAAGTACGGAGTGCGAAGCACGATGTGGCAATGACTAAACGAAGTGGAAGTTGGATGAGGCCAAAATGCACCTCATTGAAATTTAACGCAGAATGGAACAAAATCTTTTTGCATACGCTTTCAGTGTCGTATATACCATTAGCCGAAATTTTGTAAATTTTGTGTTAATGAAATAGTTATTACTTCCTATTTTTGTGTTTATTCGCCATCGATCTACCTGACACACATATGCAACTGAAGTATAATCTGTTAATAAAATTATGGTGTACTTTCTGACTCGTACTGATTCTGAAAATTTGTAAATGACAGCTCATTCAATTGTTAAGTTATTTCATCACGGACACTTAACATTTCGAATACAGAGCTTTATACACGTATCTCTAGTTCTGGTTGCATTATTGTTACGTATTAAAATTAAATAAGATTTTCCCTTATTTTGTGACTATAGCAATGGAATGTTTGTCAGACGTTGGCTATTTACTTACATTGAAACTAATCTTTGAGCACTGACACGGTTTATGAGTCTCAAAAATAATTGAATTACCACTGCAAAATCACTCCCAGTTATTTCAGTGTCATATTTTTTTGCTTCACATGCATCATACAATACCATCTCCAATTAACGGTGCTACATGGGGTTATTTACTGTTAGATGCTGCGGTGTTAGAGGAAGCTTCACTTCACTTTTGATACACTACGAGAACAGACAGCGACACTGCTCTAAGGAATTTTTATCTAAATGCTAGAAACGCTCAGCTTTCACACTAAATAAAGGCTTTCTTCTTTCAGTAAGAGAATTCAAAATGATTTTGCACAAATATAAGTATGTCAAACACATAAACAGAGTAAAATAACGTTTTCGTCTTGATATTTGAAACCAATCCACACGAATAAATCAAGTCTTGCTATAGCCATGAAGACACATGATGAATAGTACTTGTCAATCTATGTTCATCGTTTTATGGTTCTACTACATGAAGTTTTGCTTTGTAAAACGTGTAGCTCTGAATGGGCAACACAGATGTCAGTTACGTTTCGTTACTTCTCTATTAACTGTTTTCAGACTCACATTTTAATGACGAATAATTTTTACTAACAAATTTATGTTAGGGCTAACACACAGCTAACGTGTAGTCCGAATAGCTGATCAAATTATTCTAAAAATATTACTATGAAAATCTGGAGCTTTATGAACATTTTGCGGCAGTTTGAAGCTGAAACTTTTTTTGTCAAGAAATTCGAGCGATAGGCATTCCTGCAGTCGGTTGTCCACTGAGTTGCATTTTTCTGTCTGTGCTCTGAATTATTGGAATTCGTGTGGCGTGTACCACTGCAGCGCGTTTTTACGCTATCGCATCCACAGAGAGAGGGAGCTCATTCCTACGTACGTGGAACCAACAGAATGACGGGATTTCAGCTATCGCTCGAACGGAAAGTGTAATTGTCCAGGGAATTTGTAACGAGGTGAAGAGACGTACTTCATGCCGTCAGCCCGACGAGGAGTAGGAACAGTTTTCGGACTTCTGCATTTAGCCAGCCTTGTAATAGAAGTTTCACGTAACTTCTCATTCAGTTCTCAAATGACTGCATTCGCTTTACGAGTGCAGCGGTCATTATCCGAAATTACGAAAATCATCAATTAAAAGCAAGGTACTTCCAAGTTTGAAAATCTGTTCCAAGGCACAACATGTACACACAGACAAATATTCTATTCAGATATAAACTCGCTACAATCGATAAATCTTACCACTACTTTATTTAACGGTCTACGTGTTAAATCATCACTTCACTACATACTAATCAAACTAATGAGTGAAATCAAATTACGAGGAAGTATTACAAAAAAACTACAAGCTAAAAATCTTTTGAAATGGAAGCTATTGACGTCTAATATAAATTTCCGCTCCGACACATGGAAAAACCCAGTTAATTTTTAAGCATCACTGATCATTCGTGAAAGGACCTTGTGTTTCAAGGTATAAGATAAAGGAAAATTGATAGAGTAATGTAACTAGCTTTGAAGATGTACAGAATTTTACTCAGCATGAAACTCTGCAACAGAAAATTCAACAATGTACTCAAAATAGCTACTATACTACACAGCACTTAAATATGTAGCACTAGGAGTACTTACAAACGCTGTACAGATCACAACCCCATGTTTCACAACTACAAATACAGTAGGAAATGTCGAAAACTGGTTATGTCGGTAGTGCACGTTTACACACGCGATTTTAGAATCGGGCACTTAATTGAAACACACTATCCCCCAACAACAATACTCTCTCCTACGATGTGAATGTGAATCGGTTGGAAACACTGAAAAATCCACTCGCTGTGCTACACTGATGAAGAAGTTTCTCAGTTAGCTGCTCAGTAGAAAAGTGATATAGGTGATGCACAGCACAGTCGGCCATTCCCTGCCACCCGCGACTGCGCTCGTTAGGTTAACCATTTCGTTGATTATTTTAATCGTAGTATTTTCCCTACCCATTTCCTGTGAGGCTATTGCAAATGTCCTTCGAAACAGGTTATAAAGCACAGTGGGTTGTTCAGAAGATGCAAGCAGACTACCTGTGGTTTAAATGGAAATCCGGACAGAATTTAATTCAAATAAGCCCTAGGATGCTGTTACGATTCGTTTATTACCAAGTATCATAAACAGTAATACTTGAATATTTAGAAACGACTGCTCTCAAAAAGTTGATAAAATTCGTGAACGTGATGAGAGCGACCACTACATAAGGTCAAGCTTCCAGTACTTCGTATCTCGTGCTTACATCGTACAGCTTCGTAGCTATTGGTACATTTTCTGTAACTGAACAATATTTATGTGTCTACTGAATTAATAGATCTACTGCTAAGCGATCTTATAATATTAATGCCCTAATGACCTGTGGGCTCCACCTGGCATTTGCTACACCAAAAGTGGACATAAATAACTAATATTTAATAAATAAAATTCTTAGTTTCAGTCTAGAACATTGGTGGTACCCAAAGATATTGACCGCTAAGCACGATCCGCTTCCAAGGCATGCGTATGATTCGTTGCTGTACCACTACACCCGTGGGAACGAGCTTTGTACTCGCTGCCACAGTAATACGGAGAGACGCTTAAGACAGAAAGTTACCTTTCTGCTCTCTACCGAGTTCTAGTAATCATAAAATTTAGGCTAACAGAATACATTTACAAAATATGAGGAATCCCATATATGCTCTTTGATGATTTATTTTTAATTTTGGAAACAAAATTCCAGTTTTGAAAATAATACGGTCCGATAAATGGTTTATAGGAGTACCCTGTACAACTGGTCCTTACTTCTTCTTATGCAGAAAACTTAAGTTTTCTCCAAACTTCAAAAGCAGATATAGAATTTTATCATGATGAGTTCAAAACCATTCCTTTTTTTTCATTAATTGATATCGTTGGAGATCTGGCAAAATCTGGTTCTGAAAGTTTATGTAAATATCAAAACCACCAGTTTTTTAGTGTCCACACAACATATTCAACTTCCCATGCTCTCGTAACATCTATAATCATTACCATTTTTAGTATTACATGTAATGAATACAAAGTGTAATAGAAAATAAGATACTTAAATTTCAGCTTTCAACACAATGAACACAAAATTACGTTAAATAGGTTTTTTGATGGTAATCATTATTGAGAGTTAGTTGGTTAGCCACGTGTTCCAGGGATCACTTTGCTCGACGGATCGTAGTGATCTGGAACGAGTTGTTACACAATGACATCGCTAAGTCATTTATTCATTCTGTAACTCAAATTTATACATACAAATTAAACATTTCACTCTAATGTGTCGATGGCTTGGCTACCATTGTATACAGATATATAAGAGCATTCTGTAACATTTCAGAATTACATAAACACATTTAGAAAGCAGATGTCTTTATTAGCGACTCATTATCCATGCAGATATTCATTTACACTACCCAGGTGATACATATTCTCCTTGTACAGTACACCAGCACATGGTCATCCATCACATTTAACAAATATTTGCGTCTTGGCGGTCGTTCCTTTATACATACATTACTGAGACATTGTATGTGTTTCTTTCATTTATTGAATCTAACGTTGCTGGGTGCTGTATTCTCATTACGCTTCATCATTGCCAGCCATCATAACGCAAATTTCCAACTGCGTCTGCTTCCTCACTGACTGGGGCACTTGATTTCGCTCTCAGCTCCTGTCATCTCGTTATCATACCTCCTAACCTCCCGTCATTCCAGGTACCATCAGTTTTATCATAATCACATGCAACAAAGAAGCATATTTTAGACATCACATACTGATAACCTTCTACATTGTCCATACCGTTTGGAAGTAATTTATTATTTTCTTTCTTTGCTCAAATGGTGCATTTATGTATTTTTTTTTTGTCTTCCCCAATAATCAATGAATATACATTCTTCAGACATAAAATCAAATTCTTTAATTAAACTATTTAATAATAAAATAGAATCCCTTACCATCATACCTAGAATATATGTTTACAAACATCCCTTCATATTGTTAGTATTTACACTTTCCGTTCGCAAACGCTTCATAAAACGAGATGTCGCTCGTTCATTTCCTTAATATTCCTACGCGTGTTTGTCTTGACATCTAGATGCTACCTTCCAAGAATTCATCAGCACCGGTATGCCCAACTGTGTGTTCACTTTAAATACCAAACCCGAACTCAATTTATGCTCGCTTCCTTATGTACAAGGCAGTTCAACTCAAGGCACCTCGCGGATTTTGACTAACATTGGATGAAACACATTTACATGGTTTCTTAACATTAACTGCCACTTGCTAATAACATCTCCCATTTTGTTCTATATATTTCACTATATTTCATATTTGGTTCTTTAACTATCATCCATTCATCCATTTATCTACAAAATATGTCCTTCTTTCGGTATCTTCCATTCGTATTAATCATACCCAAAGGGCTCCCTACTAAATACTGAGTATTTTTTAACAATAGCTACACCCTATATGCTTTTTACTGACTAGGATTGAGGATGTGACACTTCTCCTGAATTTAGCTAGAAGTCTTATATTTAATATACTGCACTTCAAAATTCTCATAATACCCTTTTACTTTGTCCTTAATAGTTTATGATATCTAGTCGTTTCTCATTAGAGGAATATTGTTTGAAAATCTTTCTAGTATCTTGAAAGACAATTTTTTAATCCTCCTTATACAGATTTGTAAATGGCATTTACCTTGTCAATAACACTGTATGCCTTCTCCACTGTTTTCAATTCGTTTCTACTGTTTGAAAATTTTCTAACATTTCAGACTAATTCCTTCTTACACCTACTATCACAACTTCGTTACTCATTTTAATTTACTTTAATTTAACTACAACTTTACTGTTTCCTAGTTCTGTTTTGGCATTGTGCGAATCACTCTTTCCTCTCTTTTAGGTTATAACATCCCTACTGGATTCGTTATATATCATCGATTTAGCGCTTCTTTGCATGGACCCTTAATAATTTCCAAATATCGTATTTCCACACCATTTATCTTAATAGTCATACTACCCGTCTCAAAACTCACGGCGTGAGCATGGTGTACCAATACGTCCTCTCCTATAATAAAATTGATACATTGGTCTGGTACCACCATATCAATAATTCTCCCTACTTTATTCTTTCCCTCATTTCTAATAATATCTCTTTCTTTCTGCTAAACACATCTGCCACCTCGAATTTCTGTACTGGCAAAACTGGTATGCTCTCTTCACCTATAATTTGCTCATAGAATCTTCCTTTTACAATGGGATCTAACTTTCTACTGATTCCAATGATCGCTAGTGTTTCAATATGACCAGTTTCAACATTCACAGCAAACAGACATTTATTTTTATTTCCATTCTCCGACACATATTTCCTGTGACATTACTATTACATCCGTTATTGTGAAATATAGAACTCCACCAGGGTTTTCTCCTTAAAATCGTTATATTGTCACTTACCATACAAATGGAAATCTTCGTCAGTGTCTCCTTTGCCACAGTTATTGCCATGAAAACATGAACCTCTTCGTTTCCAACCTATTCCTTTTCTGGAAAAACCGTTGTCGTATTTTCCCTCTCATTTGTGGAAACATTGTTTCATTTGCTATGGATTCCGTTCCCATTTTCCTTTGTCTTCCATCTTATACTCTTCCATTCGTTACCTTTTGTACTTTTCACTGGCACAGCAACCCCCTGATTTGAAGCGGTCAAACCATTCCACTCCTCATTTTATGGTTCCGAAAAAGGTGTAATTTTCTTTTAGCTAAACATTTTCGGAACGTATCCACTTTCAAGGAGCGGGAATCATCAACAACATCTGCCTTTTCCTTTTGGTACTACTTATAGAGCGTTCTTTCCTCGTAGTAGCAAAGTTAAGGAACATACCTACTTTCACATAATGTCTTCTTTGTTGACATTTCTAATTACTATTATTTACTTTAGCCCTATTTCTCGAGTTTGAATTTCATGTGTTGTTCGGATATTCAGAATAAAGTTCAATATCTACGTCAGTAAAATCACTCGTCTCACGTTGAATACCAACTACCATCGCAACCACCTTCTGTACATTAAGTAGAACAAAAGTCTTAAGAGTAACGCATGCAGTGGTTTCATAAGTTCATCTGGATTTAATGTATTACTTACGTCAGAAAATGCTCTATTTTAATTAATCTTCAGTCCCATCACTGACAGTAACTTGCAAAGCATTAACAGCTTTTTCATTTTCTTTGATATCTTTATTGGATTTCTTCTGAAGAGTTTCAGTTACTCTATGAGATAACTAGCCCGTTATTAAAATTGGTCTATCTCTGACAGTCACAAACAGTTTTTAAACTCTTCGTACCTTCGGCAATATCTGTGATAATTATTCTAATTTAGTCTCTTTTATTGTCAGTATTTTTTACCCATCCATCTAATTTATCCTTGGAAATTTGGTTATTTTCCTGAAAGATCGATTTCCCTTGAAAATTCTCCCGTTCTATTATTAGTTGCACCTATTTTATTATTAGTTTGAACAAATTCACCCTAAAATATTTCGTTGGCTTCCGTAGATTTTTCTTCCACTTTTTTGTTAGTTTCTTCTAATTTCCTCATCAATGTTTGACTATTTGCCTCATTAAATAATCTCGTAAATTTCATAAAACCTTGCAACGATGTCCCTTGAAAAACATTCCCCATTTCTTTTTTTTTTTTTTGTTTCTTCCCCATTACTAACAACATGAACACTCGCTTCAGCAGTATTTTTTCTTGAATCCTCTGTTCCTTGAATCATATTCTCTTAAATTACTCATTCTACATTCCTGACCTTCGTTTCATTTCGGTGGTGAGTTTAATTATTAATATTTTCTGCACCACTTTCTCTTGAGGCATATTCTGCTCTTCAAATCCACTAAATTACTCATTCTGAGCTTTTTGTTGTCCTACCAGGTCTATGGAGCGTACCCTTGTACATATATATTTCAAAATTATTGATAAGCCAAAACATAATGACCACTGCCCACCGCGGCGTTGGATGCCCCCTGGTGGCGTTGCGGGCACAATACGTGGTAACAGAAGTATGTGAGCGGGGCAGACAAGGACGAGATATAACCCTAGCGAATGTATGGCCCGCAAATGGGAAATCCTTTGAGATAAGTGACTTCGACGAAAGGCAGATTATTGTTAAGCAGAGCCTGTGAACGAGTAGCCCGAAAACGGCGAAGCTGATCGAATGTTGACGTGCGACTCTCGTGAGCATCTACGGAAAGAGGTAGAAAAACAGTGAAACTATCACTAGGCATTAAATAATTGGACTTCCAACACGCTTCACAAAACATCACGATTGCAGTGGACACGGGACCATCGGGATTCGACCGTCGATCAATGGAAACTTGTCGGCTCTCCGGATGAATTTTGCTACAGTAGGTCGATGGTCGTCTCCACAAATGCAGTAATCGAGGTGAATGGCGGCTCGAAACGTGCAGCCAAGCACGGACGCTGACTGGTGGCAGCAGTATAACGCTATTGGAGACATTCTCCTGCACTTGCGTGGAACCTGTGGCAGCAATCGAAGACACGCTGACAGCTGCGGACCACCTGCACCCCTTAATGCTTGATGTCTTCTCCGATGGCGATGTCTTCTTTCATCAATATAACTGTACGTGTCTCGGAGCCAGAAGCGTGCTTCAGTGGCGACCAGATTCGCCTGATGTAAATCCTATGGAGCCCATCTGGATCGCTATCCGGCACCATCACATCATACGCAAATCAGAGGCTCGTTACTTACGCGAATTACGTAACCTTTGCGTAGACATCTAATGCCACACACATACACAAACGTACCAACAAACTGACCGATCCACGATACGCAGGATCAGTGATGTATTTATTTACAATGACGTACAAACAAGCTATTAAGCAGGTGACCATAATGTTTTGGCTCATCAGTGTACTCATTATATTTGACATAAATGTCGACTTACATTCGGTAAGTTTCATTGTTCACCGGACAAATGTTCAAATGTGTGTCAAATCTTATGGGACTTAACTGCTATAGTCATCAATCCATAAGCTTACACACTACTTAGCCTAAATTATCCTAAGGACAAACACACACACCCATGCCCGAGGGAGGACTCGAACCTCCGCTGGGAACAGGCTCTCCGGACAACGTAGCTTTTTCTATATTATGTCTACATTGTACATGTGCGTCGAAATCTAGAACTCCAGCGTACTTCCTCTCTGCCACGGTGAAGACTGGTTCCCAGACTCTCCCTGAGAGCAGCGATGCCTCATTTTGGTACGTGCATTGCCTCACCATATCTGCCACTGCTGTCTCCTTTCTTCTTTCTCGCAATACAGTCTTCGTGAACGATCGTTATATTTCACTCAGGAAATGTGCTCAATTCTGGCACGCGGTTTACCTTAGCGATGATGTGGCCTTATGTAGCTGGACGCTGCTACAGGCAGAAAACAAGTATCAGTCACTTTTAATTCATAGTTCACTTCCTACTTCTCTTTCCGATGTACTTGATTTCAAATTACATCTTCTACCCGTAACATAAGGTTGTCAACTGAATAATTTTTGTAGCGTAAGGTTATCTCCGGCACAGGGATGGCATGTAAAAAATTCTTTTGCTGCACTATACCGGTGTTAAAGTTTCTCAGTTTCGCCGCAATTCTGTTTAAAGTCGTCCAGCTGACGTACAGTGTGCTGATTATGCGTCCCTACCCGAGAATGTGCTAGTCAACCTATGCCTCTCTTGGATTATGTTAATAAATGGGCACACAGAATTTCCTCGTACCTCATTTCTGTGAATCTCGTTATATTTGGCAGAAGTTGTCCCTAGAAGCAGTTCTTTAATGTGATTATAAGTGGACATGTGTATAGCTGATTTACTTAAAATACATCCCAGGATGCTATTAGTATTCGTTTATTTTTCGAACATTATAGAATAGTAACACTTTAATATTTCGAAACAACTACTATCAAAAATTTAATAATGTTCGGGGGCACGGAAAGACAGAGAATCACTTAAGAACGGCTTTTGAGTACATCCTATGGTCAACTGGTGAGGTTTGCGGACTTCCCAATTCTCTTGCTTACGTCTTGAAACTTCGTAGCTCTTCGATGGTTTACTGCACGCCGGCCAAGGTGGCTGAGCGGTTCTAGGCGCTACAGTCTCGAACCACGCGACCGCTACGGTTCGAATCCTGCCTCGGGCATGGATGTGTGTGATGTCCTTAGGTTAGTTAGGTTTAAGTAGTTCTAAGTTCTAGCGGACTGATGACCTCAGAAGTTAAGTCCTATAGTGCTCAGAGCCATTTGAACCATTTTTTACTGCACAGCGATATTACGATATTAAAGCTCTGACGATCCGTAGTCTCTTCCTAGTATTTTCTATGTCAAAAGTGAACTTTAATAACAATTATTTAATAAAGAAAGTTCAGATTTTCGCACCAGATTATTTGTTGTTCCCCTGCATACTGACTTCCAAGGAAGAGTCTCTCTTAGCGCTCGCGCACTCACACTGTTGTCATTCACTACCGCACAGAATGGTCAACTCGTCAACACCAACTTCATGGGTAGCAGCTTCCTACTCGCTGGGATCATGCTGCGCAGCATTCCTTAAGACAGCGAATTACTTCTGCTATCTTCGAGTACTTGTAAACGCAAAATTTAGAAAGTGAAATGTATTCCCAAATGAGGAAGAACCTCACACCATTTGTACCCTAACGGTCCAGTGACGTATACCTTACTGTTCCTTGGCATGAATAGAGCATAATGCTATTGGACATGGAATGGTTGCTTCATAGACGTTCAAATAACCTAATATTGCACATAATGAATCAAGTCCAGTGCTGGGAGCATGATACTTACTACTCTCATATTACATTACTGGAATATTCACTAAAATGGTAACAAAACCTCGCTGAACATTGGTGCATACCAAGCTGAACACGAGAGAGTGAGTTAACATGAAATTTTTCTTGATTTATAGTCACGTCATCTATCTTTCGAAGTGAAACATGGTGGTTGCTGAAGCAGGTAATACGTATGTCATCTTATGTTAACAGGTTAACTCTGTATCTTAATAAGATACGGGGTAGACAAATCTCACGAAAGCAACTTTCCTCACAGGGAGCAGGCGTAAGACTAGTGTGCGGCCATGAAATTGTGTGGCGCCCAACAATCTCTCCCGTTAATGGAGAAAGTGCTGAAATTTAATACGGAGTCGACAAACACAAACCAGCGATGATGAGAAAGTTTATACTGTACCCATCGCCTCACTCCAGATAATACAATATGTGTGTGTGCAATCTCATATCTCTCTGCTTCCATACCTAACTAATCTCATAAAGCAGTGAGATTGTAAGTGTAATTTTAATATTCAAAACAGTATGCGTGAGATAGTGGGGAGAACCATACGTTTTGATTGGTCTAGTTTTACTGCTGATCTGCGGCCACTTCACCACCTTGCTTCTTCTCTCTCTGCCAGTTTTAATTATTTTACATGTGCCAAAAGCTATGCCTGATTTCATGCTTATAGAGAGTCTTACAGGATGGAGCTTAGCAAGTGACCTAATATTTTCGATATTTAACGACGTGTTGAATCGCGTTAACACTCTTCTTGATAGTTTAATGGCCTGATTTCATATTTGGGTAATTTTTGTAAGAAACGTAGCAAAATGTCAGGGTTTTTAATTTGGTGGAGGTTTATTTGTAGTTGGTGAGTTATTCCCAGTTTCGTACAAAATTAGGATATAATTTGATTGAGAGAGAGAAACAGATGTATCTTTTGAGATGATAATAGTTATTTTTAAGGGCACAGAAATCCCTAAGCATGTTTTGCAGTCAGATTGTGAGCGTGGTTGATAGCACATTGTGCTGTAATGTTCCTGAAATGCCTTTATGGAACATAACTACTTCGTACTTATCATTCTAGGTATTTCACTGTGAGATGTAACGATCTACCAAGTTCACTATATCACTGAATGTTGATTCCTATGATGTTGTAGGAATCCACACAGGGGCGCTCGAACTGACTGCATAGTTAAACGACCGTGAATATAACTATTGTTCTACATTGGTGATTTAAATCTCAAATTCCTTTTTGAACTGAGCTAGTGACCTGTCTCTCATTTAGCAATCCCTGCCAAGATATCTGTGGCCATGCATCAGTGATTTCCTTCCGTATTTCTTCATGAGTCTAGACAGTGTCCTGTTTCTCATCTGGAATAGCCTATGAAGATAACTGTGACATTGAATTGATATCTTCTTTCTCCTGTATCCTATTAAGTGGAGCTAGTGTCCCAAATCTCATTTGAAAAAGACTGTGAAGATAACTGTGACTCTACAGTGGCAGTTTCTTTCCCCTTCTTCTTCTGGAATTGAGTTAGTGGCCCGTCTGTCATTTACCAGCGCCTGTGAAGATAACTGTGACAATAAAAAAGGTGGTTTCCTGCCCTATTTCATCTTCACTTGAACCACTGCCCTGTCTCTCATTTGGCATTTTGACACTAAACTGGCGGTTTCTTCCTCTTTCTCTTAATCAGCCGAGTTAGTGCCCAGTTTCTCATGTGGCAGCACCTGTGAAAACAGTAGTGCCTCTACATTGTTGGTTTCTTTCCCCTATATCTTCTTGATTCTAGCTAATGCTTTGTCTCTCATTTTTTGTACTCGGTGAAACACTGAAGACGTATATCATTTGCAGTGGGTCACGGAAGATTTGCTACCAACGTTTAGTGAACAAATTTGTTCTGACAGTACCACTCCATCCACCGTCATGAAGTAAAGTTGTAAGAGCCCTGGTAGTCAAACAGCCCACAGCCTTCCTCATCTCATTTCAACATTCCCACATTCACTACATACAGAACGTTAGATAATTGACAGGACGTACGTTTAAATCGAAAATCTGTTGCGAATGTTTGCTCTCGTCGTGATGCCGAACTTCTCTATGCGCTCAAGAGAAAGTTGGCTTCCATGGTAATACGACTGAATCGACAGTTCACGACAATTTTCCTTACAAATTGGCCTCTGTGGATACTAAGACCGCACAGCAGCACAGTGCAGCAATAGGGAAAGAAGTCATCACGCAGTTCGTAGAAATCTGCAGGCGCTGCTTGTATCATCGATGAGTAACGACGCTTTATGACGCCCCAAAACACCCTCACTGACGAGGAATTCGCCATTTACTGGTGTAGCAGGTCTCTTCCACTCCATGAACCTTTGACTCTCAGCCGGTGAGCGTGTAGCGCTGCTTACGATCACTACAGTCGAGGTTGCTGACAGTGAATGAACCAATTATTGTAACTGTTGGTCGACACGACTTAAATAACTGATGTGTGATCAAACCATCTCATACGTAAAGCTTCGTATACAAACAACAGGTGCACTACCCACTTATGAAATGAAATATCTAGTGGGAACTCGCTAATTTCTTAGTCTTTATTTTTTTAGCGTTCTGACTGAACTGATACGTCGCGCCAACAATTCTGGGAAGTGCCAACCTCATCATCTTAGAGTAGCATTTGCACCCGGCATTCTCAATTCTTTGTTGGATATATTTCAGTCTTTATTTTCCACTACAAATTTTACACTCGTCAGCCCCCTCAAGCGCCATGGGAATTATTTCTTAATTTTTCATCACACGTCCATCATCCTGTCATGTCTTGTTGCAAATGGTTTCCTTGTGTTACTCTTATAACAGATACTGTGGCGAATCTTTTCATTTCTTCTGTTATCAGTCCACATCAAGTTCAGCAACCTTAAATACTACCAGATCCAAAGGCTTGGATTCTCATCTTTTCCAGTACTTTCACAGGATGTGATTCACTTAGTGTAGTCACCGTTGATGCATCTCGAACGATACGAGCACAAAGACAAAAGCGGAAAGACAAACTCTGTGAGGTGCGATGACGAGCAGTTAGGCGTGTCATGGCTCTGTGAGTTTTACGGTTGCTTGCTTTTGAGCAGCCGCTCAAGTGTTGTCTAAGGATGTGATCGGTCATAAGCACTTAGGCGGCGGAAGTCTTCGAAGAAAAGCTAAGTACACTGGTGTCCAAAATTAAAGCAACAAACTGCTATTTCCCCATCCTGAGTCCAATTCTCGATATAATCATACAAACCTTCAACATATGCCCGTACGATCGTGTTGTGCCCGGAAGATGGGATTCTGGTCAACAGACAAGCACGGCAGCGATGACAGGGCAGCCATCAAACGAGGTAGAGTTTTTCGGGTAGTCCCACATCCATAATCGCTGTGTTCATAGTCACAGACGCTGCAGGATGGCACATAGAAGACGCCTTCTAGACTCTGCAGTCGAGAGGCGTAGGAAGAATGGAAGCAGGAAATTCGCAAACTGATGTGGCCTGAAGGCTTAAAGTGAATAGTTTTTTTGTTTCTCTGATGTGGTTCAAATGGCTCTGAGCACTATGGGACTCAACTGCTGAGGTCACTAGTCCCCTAGAACTTAGAACTAGTTAAACCTAACTAACCTAAGGACATCACAAACATCCATGCCCGAGGCAGGATTCGAACCTGCGACCGTAGCGGTCTTGCGGTTCCAGACTGCAGCGCCTTTAACCGCACGGCCACTTCGGCCGGCTCTGATGTGGTGATAGTCTGTCTAGAGCAGAGTCGTCAGCAAGCCACCTGGAGAGTGGAACAGTCGTCAAATGTCTTTCTCACAGAGGAGTGTCAATCTAGTCTGGAGAATGACTCTTGACAGATTCGTTCAAATGTTCAAATGTGTGTGAAATTTTACGGGACTTAAATGCTAAGATCATCAGTCCCTAAGGTTACACACTACTTAACCTAAACTATCGTAAGGACAAACACACATACCCATGCCCGAGGGATGACTTGAATCTCCGCTGGGACCAGGCGCACAGTCCATGACTGCAGCGCCCTCGACCACTCTGCTAATCCCGCCCGGTGACGGATTCGTCTCTGGAGGGAACGTGGAATACGATTTTGGTACCCAAACATTATGAAAGGAGACAGATATCGAGGAGGATCCCTAAAGTTGTGCGCAGGGATGATACTGACCACTCGAACAGCCCTTCACGAAATTGTGCGGCTGAATTGGTAAGGCTTAACAGCTGTCAGGTATCGTGACGAGATCTTGGGACGTCATGTGCAATTGTTGCAAGGTGCTGTGGGTCCAGACTTTGTATTGATGGACAATAATGCTCACCCACACAGAGCGCGGGTTGTTGATGTTTTCTTGTAAACGGAAGATATTGTACTCATGGCGTGGCCGGTTGGCTCTGCTCATTTGAATCCCACAGAACATGTCTGGGATTCAATAGGGATGCGGGTTTAATCACGTCAGCATCCACTAACCACTCCCCAAGATCTGCCAGCTGGTCTGCAGGAAGAATGGGAGTTATTACCTCAACATAAGATTGCTGACATCATTCACTGCATGTATTGTTGTCAGGCCTGTGTTGCTATCAGAGATGGTCACACTCCATACTGAGCATATTAATCTGTTGTCGGAGTGCAAATGTATTATGTTTGAAAAAACGAAAAACATTTTTGTCTACCGTTACCCATGTTGTAGTTGCTTACGTTCTGTATTCTACTTTATTACTACCTGTTTATATCGTTTTATAGCTAAATAAATACAACCTTGCTAAAATTCGGCTTATTCCTTTAATTTTGGACCCCAGTGTAGAATATCTAATTATACGGTCGCACGCTGGACGGACATTGAAGAGTTATTCACAAGTAATGAATGTGGTACCTTTTGAATTACTTATGGTGAGTTAAAAATGTGTCCGATTCTCATGCAATAAATTTATTAATACACTCCTGGAAATGGAAAAAAGAACACATTGACACCGGTGTGTCAGACCCACCATACTTGCTCCGGACACTGCGAGAGGGCTGTACAAGCAATGATCACACGCACGGCACAGCGGACACACCAGGAACCGCGGTGTTGGCCGTCGAATGGCGCTAGCTGCGCAGCATTTGTGCACCGCCGCCGTCAGTGTCAGCCAGTTTCCCGTGGCATACGGAGCTCCATCGCAGTCTTTAACACTGGTAGCATGCCGCGACAGCGTGGACATGAACCGTATGTGCAGTTGACGGACTTTGAGCGAGGGCATATAGTGGGCATGCAGGAGGCCGGGTGGACGTACCGCCAAATTGCTCAACACGTGGGGTGTGAGGTCTCCACAGTACATCGATGTTGTCGCCAGTGGTCGGCGGAAGGTGCACGTGCCCGTCGACCTGGGACCGGACCGCAGCGACGCACGGATGCACGCCAAGACCGTAGGATCCTACGCAGTGCCGTAGGGGACCGCACCGCCACTTCCCAGCAAATTAGGGACACTGGTGCTCCTGGGGTATCGGCGAGGACCATTCGCAACCGTCCCCATGAAGCTGGGCTACGGTCCCGCACACCGTGAGGCCGTCTTCCGCTCACGCCCCAACATCGTGCAGCCCGCCTCCAGTGGTGTCGCGACAGGCGTGAATGGAGGGACGAATGGAGACGTGTCGTCTTCAGCGATGAGAGTCGCTTCTGCCTTGGTGCCAATGATGGTCGTATGCGTGTTTGGCGCCGTGCAGGTGAGCGCCACAATCAGGACTGCATACGACCGAGGCACACAGGGCCAACACCCGGCATCATGGTGTGGGGAGCGATCTCCTACACTGGCCGTACACCACTGGTGATCGTCGAGGGGACACTGAATAGTGCACGATACATCCAAACCGTCATCGAACCCATCTTTCTACCATTCCTAGACCGGCAAGGGAACTTCCTGTTCCAACAGGACAATGCACGTCCGCATGTATCCCGTGCCACCCAACGTGCTCTAGAAGGTGTAAGTCAACTACCCTGGCCAGCAAGATCTCCAGATATGTCCCCCATTGAGCATGTTTGGGACTGGATGAAGCGTCGTCTCACGCGGTCTGCACGTCCAGCACGAACGCTGGTCCAACTGAGGCGCCAGGTGGAAATGGCATGGCTAGCCGTTCCACAGCACTACATCCAGCATCTCTACGATCGTCTCCATGGGAGAATAGCAGCCTGCATTGCTGCGAAAGGTGGATATACACTGTACTAGTGCCGACATTGTGCATGCTCTGTTGCCTGTGTCTATGTGCCTGTGGTTCTGTCAGTGTGATCATGTGATGTATCTGACCCCAGGAATGTGTCAATAAAGTTTCCCCTTCCTGGGACAATGAGTTCACGGTGTTCTTATTTCAATTTCCGGGAGTGTATATACGAATGATTCAATAATACCTTTCGTCGAAGGGTGTAATAAGAAAATAGTGTCATCCCAATCCGATGTGGCTAATTTCTGCTGTTAAGTATTGATGACCTGTGGCGTCTGTGACTATTAATCAAACCGAACTGCGTCCCTGATTTTAATCAACCCACCACTTCAATTTCGAAGAAAAATCGTCAGGAATGGCAACCGAAGGCTCTCGGTATAAGGAATGACAATCGTCCTGCCGACGGCCTTCTCAAAGAAAGCGCAGGAGCGGACGGAAGATCAGGGCAACCTCATGCCCTTGGGGTGGAAAACTGCCCCTAACAAGTGGAAATAATCAGCAAAGATCAACTGCGTGAGGATACAGAAAGGAATGGAAAATATGCATCAGAGACACACTATTTGTCGCATTCAGCGGGGACTGCATCTAAAAAAGTGGAACACCAGGTGGGATTACCCAGGTGCAGCTACTAACAAAGTGGAGAAGGATGAATAAACAACAAAAGAGTAACAGGCTACGGGACGGAGCGCCGTATTCCAGAAGTCTTAATATGTTAGAGAAGGTATAAAATCTGACAAGGAAAACGCAAAGATCCTGTCTAGGCACGGAAGAAGTCAGTAAAGTGAAATGGAAACAATATGTGGAATCCTGGTAAGACAAATACAGAGCAACATCAGAATTTTCAGGAAATCGAGTCACAGTAGTAGGATTAATTATGAACAGAAACGTACAGCAGACAGTGAGTTATTGCGAATGTATCAGTAACAGGATGGCTGTCATCAGATTCAACAACAAACCAAGACAACAACAAACAGTTCATTTATACATTCCGACGTAACAAGCATAATATTAAGAGATAAAGTGCAGGAGGGTACTGAACAGTTAATTCAGTACGTCAAGGGAGATGATAAACTAGTAACCTTGGGTTTTGGAACGCGCTAGCAGAGGAAGGGCAGGAAAAAGTTCCGGTAGATGACGCGCTTGGTGGTAGCAATATGAGAGAAGAAAGGCTAATTGGTTTCTACAATACCTTTCAGTTAGTAACGACGAATACACTGTACATAAGTCACAAGAGAGCAAGGTACACTAATAATGACGAATACACTGTACGTAAGTCACAAGAGAGCAAGGTACACTTGTGAAAGACCTGGAGGTACGGGAGGATCGCACTATGGAATCAGATATTGAGCCACTAGGCGTATCCTGTATCAGATATAGACTCGGATCACAATTAAGTAATGGTGAAGAGCAGACTGAGGTTTAAGAGAATCGTCTGGAAGTATCAACGGGCAACGAATTGGCATACCGAAGTACTAAGGAATGATGAAATGTATTTGACGTACTCTAGGGCTATACATACTACGATAACGAATACAGCAACGGGCTGACCAGTTGAAGGGGAAGGGACATCTCTAATATGGGTAATCATAGAGACGGGGTCAAAAACGTAGGTACAACGCGGGAGCAGAAAAATGAACTGATCGACAAAAGTACAAAAAAGGTCATGAAAGGTCAGACAAGAGAAGTGAGTCACCTACGAATGAAATAAGTAAGAAGTGCAGGGAAGCGAAGGCTAAATGGCTGCAGAAAAAATTTAAGAAAAATGAAAAATTAATAGTTGACGGAAGATCTGATTCAGTATTTAAGGAACTATTAAACTTCATTCGCTGAAATTAAAAACAAAGATTCAAACTATGAGTGCAATGGAAATTACGATCTCAAGAGCAGAGGTAATAGAGGACAGGTAGAAAGCTTACACTGAAGGCTTACACGAGGACTCCTCTGATCGCATGACTGAGGAAGAAGTGGCCAAATAGGAGTCGATGTGGAAGATATAGGGGATCAAGTATTAGAGTCAGAGCTGACTAGAACTCAAGAAGACTAGCGATCAAAGCTATCTAACTTTCCTTTGGAATTTCAGATATCGCTGGTGCAATTGGCAACTCAAAGACTATTGAAACTGATGTGTAAAACCGGCGAGACTGGAGATATATCATCACAATTTCGGAAAAGATGTCATCAACACAGTCTCAAAGATAGGGAAGCCAGCAAGTGCAAAAAGTATCTCACAACTGGCTTAACTGCTCATACATCCATTTCCCTCACAGAAATAACATACAGAACAATGGAAAAAATGAAGATCTCCTTTTTTTAGCCATAAATCTTCAGACTGGATTGACGTGGCCCGCCGCGAATTTCTCTCCTGTGCCAACCTCTTCATCTCAGGGAATCACTTGCAACCTGCGTCCCCAGTTATCGGCTGGATATACTCCAATCTCTATCTTCCTCTACAGTTCTTTCCCTCTACAGCTCCATCTAAAACCATAAAAGTCAGTCCATGATGTTTTAACAGATGTCCTGTCATTCTGTCGCTTCTCCTTGTCAATGTTTTCCGTATATTCCTTTCCTCTCCGATCTTGCACAGAACCTCCTCATTGCTCACGTTATCAGTAAACCTAATTTTCGACATTCTTCTGTAGCACCACATCTCAAATGCTTCGATTTTCTTCTGTTTCGGTTTCTACAATCCATGTTTCACTGTCATACAATGCTGTGTTCCCAACGTATATTTTCAGAAATTTCTGCCTCAAATTAAGGCTTATGTTTGATACTAGTAGACTTCTCTTAGTCCGGAATAACCTTTTTGCTCGTGCTAGTCTGCTTTTAATGTCCTCCTTGCTGCGTAAGTCATTGGTAATTTTGCTGCCTAGCTAGCATAATTCCTTAACTTCATCTACTTCCTGACCATCAATCTTGGAGTTTTTCGCTGTCCTCATTTCTGCTACTTTTCATTACTTTCGTCTTTCTTCGATTTACTATCAGTTAGTATTCTCTACTCATTAGACTGTCGAACCCATTCTCCAGATCACGTTACTTTTCTTCACTTTCACTCAGGATAGCAATGTCGTAAGTGAATCGCATCATTAACACCATTCACGTTTAATTCCACTCCTTTAACTTTCTTTTATTTCCATCGTTGCTTCTTCGGTGCACAGACTGAACAGTAGGGGCGAAAGACTATATCCCCGTCCTACACCCTTTATAAACCGAACATTTCGTTCTTGGTCGTCCATTCTTATTATTCCCTCATGAATGTTGTACATATTGTATATGGCCCGTCTCTCCCTATAGCTTACCCCTATTTTTCTCAGAATTTCTAACATATTGCACCATTTTACGTTGTCGAGTGCTTTTTCTAGGTCGAAAATCCTATGACCTGTCTTGATTTTTCTTTAGGCTTGCTTCCAATATCTACCGCAACGTCAGATTTGTCTCTCTGGCGCCTTTACCTTTTCTAAAGCTAAACTGTCCTTCATCGAACACATCCCTTATTTTCTTTGCCATTCTTCTTTATATTATTATTGTCAGGGACTTCGATGCATTAAATGTTAAGCTGATTGAGCTATAATTCGCGCAGTTGTCAGCTCTGGCAGCCTTCGGAATTGTGTGGATGATATTTTTCCGAAAGTCAGACTGTATACTGCCAGACTCATACATTGTACACACCAACGCGAATTGTCGTTTTGTTGCCTCTTCCCGCAATGATTTTAGAAATTCTGATGGAATGTTATCAGTCCGTTCTGCCTTATTTGATCTTAAGATCTCCAAAGCTCTCGCAAATTCTGATTCTATCGCTCCTAAATCGACTCCTGTTTCTACTTCTATCACATCAGACAAATCTTCCCCCTCATAGAGGCTTTCAATGTATTCTTTCCAACTATCCGCTCTCTCCTCTGCATTTAACAGCGGAATTTCCGTTGCATGCTTAATGTTACCACCTTTGCTTTTAATTTCACCGAAGGTTGTTTTGACTTTCCTATATGAGTCAGTCCTTTCGATTGTCTTTATTTTCCAATTTCTTCAAATTTTTCATGCAGCCAAGTCCTCTTAGCTTCCCTACACTACCTATTTATTTCATTCCTCAGCGACTTGTATTTCTGTGTGCCTAAACTTCCCTGATGATGATACTTCCTGGCAGATTAAAACTGTGTGCCCGACCGAGACTCGAACTCGGGACCTTCGCCTTTCGCGGGCAAGTGCTCTACCAACTGAGCTACCGAAGCACGACTCACGGCCGGTACTCACAGCTTTAATTCTGCCAGTACCTCGTCTCCTACCTTCCAAACTTTACAGAAGCTCTCCTGCGAGTGAAAATCTCATTCTGAAAACATCCCCCAGGCTGTGGTTAAGCCATGTCTCCACAATATCCTTTCTTTCAGGAGTGCTAGTTCTGCAAGGTTCGCAGGAGAGCTTCTGTAAAGTTTGGAAGGTAGGAGACGAGGTACTGGCAGAATTAAAGATGTGAGTACCGGACGTGAGTCTTGCTTCGGTAGCTCAGTTGGTAGAGCACTTGCCCGCGAAAGGCAAAGGTCCCGAGTTCGAGTCTCGGTCGGGCACACGGTTTTAATCTGCCAGGAAGTTTCATATCAGCGCGCACTCCGCTGCCGAGTGAAAATCTCATTCTTCCCTGGTAATATTTGTACTTCCTTCTTTCATCGATCAAATGACGTATTTCTGCGGTTACTTTGCAGTTACCTTCTTTGGACCTATGTTTTTCTTTTCACCTTCTGTGATTGCCCTTTGTAGAGCTGTCTATTCCTCTTCAACTGTTCTGCCTACTGGTCTATTGTTTATTGCTGTATCTACATTCTTAACGAACTTCAAGCGTATCTCATCATTCCTTAGTATTTTCGTATACCACTTCTTTGCGTATTGATTCTTCCTGACTAATCTCATAAACTTCGGACTATTTTTCATCCTTACTACATTGTGATCTGAGTTTATATCTGCTCCTCGGTACCCCTTACAATCCAGTATCTGATTTAGGAATTTCTGTCTGACCACGATGTAATCTAACTGAAATCTTCCTGTACAACCCGACCTTTTCACGGTATACCTCCTCCTCTTGTCATTCTTGAACAGAGTGTTTACTATTACTAGCTAAAATTTATTACAGAAATTAATTAGCCTTTTTACTCTCTCATTCCTAGTCCCAAGCCCATGGTCTCCTGAATCTTTTTCTTCTACTCCTTCCCCTACAACTGCATTATAGTCCCCCGTGACTGTTATGTTTTCATCTCCGTTTACATATTGTATTACCATTTCAATATCCTCATGTACTTTCCCTGTCTCTTAATCTTCAGCTTGCGAGGTTGGCATGTATACCTGAAATATGGTTGTCGATGTTGGTTTGCTGTCGATTGTGGTATGCATAACCCTATCACTGAACTGTTAATAGTAATACACTCTCTGCCCTGCCTCCCAGTTCAAAATGAATCCTACTCCCGTTATACCATTTTCTGCTGCTGTTGATATCACCCTACACTCAGGTGACAAAAATTCGTTGTCTTCTTTCCACTTCACTTCACAGACCCCTATTATATCTAGATTGAGCCTTTGCATTTCCCTTTTAAGACTTTCTAGCTTCCCTACCACCTTCAAGTTTCTGACATTCCTCGCCTGAGAAGTAGAACGTTATCTTTCCATTGACTATTCTACCCTATCTCCAGAGATCCTGAGGGGGGACTATTCCGGAATCTTTTGCCAATGGAGAGATTGTCATGACAAGTTTTTTAATGAGAGTCCACATGTCCTCCGGAGACACGTTGTATGTCTTTAATGCAGTGGTTTCCATTGCCTTCTGCATCCTCAAACCGTTGGTCATTGCTGAACCTTCCGCCTTTAGGGGCAGTTGCCCACCCGAAGGGCAGGTGAGTGCCCTGAACCTCCGTCGGCTCCTCCGCCCTCTTTGCCATGGCCGTTTGCAGAATGAGGGCGATTTCTTATGCCGAAAGTCTTCGGCCGCCAATGCTGATTATTAATGAAAATTTAAGTGGTGGCCGGTTTCTAACCCGGCACCGAAGACGTTATGATTACGAATGAAAAATGCTATCCCTAGACCTCGGGTCCAACTGTTAGCTGATGATAAGGTTGCCGTTCGGAATCTAAAGGACACAAGAGAGTCAGCTCTAACATTGCTACTGAAAATAGAAGCGAGACTTAAGAAAGATCAGAACACGTTCGATGATTGAAGAAAATTCCTACAAAATGTTAGCTATGCTTTCTGCGTTTCTTCATCGCATGTCTTTGAAACCCCTGATAAACTATGACCAATACTGTATGTCCTATGTCTTCCACACTGACTCCCGTTTCTTCTTTTATCACTTCATTGGAGCATGCCTTGTCCCTCGCAGAGGCCTTCAGTGTACTATTTTCGGCTAGACGCTAACTCCTCCACTCTTAACGAGGAACTCTTAACTTTGAAGTATTTGCTCTCTATTTCACCACAGGCTGTCTTGAATTCTTTGTATGCTGGATCATTTCTAGCTTTAGCTTCCCTACGCTTCCCATTTATTTAATTTCTTAGTGATTTATACTGCTCCATCCCTGTCTTTTCCTGAGCATTTTAGTATGTCCTCTGTCATTCGGTCAGTTGAAGTACTGATTCCATTACCTACAGCTTTTCCCAGTTAAGTTCCATGTATCTGGATCTCATTTGTTCTCTCCATAGCTTACTTATTTCGTTAGTTTACTTTATTTATCTCGCTCTGATAATTCACTCTGTTTAATTCTGTGTTAAACCAACTATTTGGCCCCAACAGTCCACCTCTGGTATTGATAACTCCAGTCGCTATAGCTGTTCTAAATTTATTTTGGTTTTCTGTGTCTGATAATTATTATTTTAATTAGTGTTGTTTTCATATTAGGATTTTAAGCGTTTCGTTTGTTACTAACCAGTTTTTAATTCATTCCGTAAGTTATTCTTACGCTATAACGTAATCTGTGCCATTGCGCAATTAACAGATGTGTCCAGTGGAATGGACTTTAGTGTTTGCAAAAGTAAAACCAACTATACTCTATCTGAAGAGACAGTGACATCACAAGCTTACTCAATGTCGTAGGACTAAATCGATCAGCCGCACAGTCCATGACTGCAGCGCCCTAGACCGCTCGTCTGAAACAAGTTGGGTTACGAGTCTACCTACGTAGTAATTCTGGTAATTTGTAATTTTATTACAAAGGAAACATTCCCTACTGTGATGTAAATACCACTTATTTCGTCAAGAACCAGTTTTTATCTTCTTAGGCCATTGTCAAATGACCATTGAATGTCTCATGAAAAGGTAAAATTACTTGTGAATCACACACATATTACTAATGCTGACAAAAAATTAGATACAAAGCGTCTACAAACGAGAGTGTTACTATTTCTATATTATGTCAACATCGCTACATTTGGAAAAAGACATGAAAAATGAAGTTGAATCCGTTGTTGAAGTATCGGATTTCCATAATTGGAAAGAGGAAACGGAGTTAACGCCAGAAAAGTGTTTCCTTTTTTAATACCATTGTCACAATCTGTTGAGCATAGATAGCGGACTGTTAATGATATTTATGATAGTGACATATGGTATCTTCTATAAGTATCTTATTGACATTTATTAGGTTGGTACATATGCTTGTAGCGCTTTTCCATAAGTTCTATAAACACGACAGATACACGTAACATATAGTTTAGTCGGCGATAAAACATTTTTCTTCACTATTTACAACACTCCGCAGACGCCAGGGTAACTTTTCGAATGCGTGACTTTAGAAACCACGTGTTTTTTAGGCAAAAAACTCGTCGAGCTATATCCGGAACAAATTGCTATCTGGAATGGAAGTTCCTTGAACGTTGTTCGATAAAGAGCGGAAAAGGTGGACATCTGAGGTCGAAATATAAGAACGTGTACAAGGTGGTTACAGAATCAATTCTCAACCCAAGTCCTTTATACTGCTTCTTTGGTAGTCTAGCAGAAAGGTGGTGCGGGGGGTGGGGGGGAAGGGGAGGGTGTCGTTATCGTGGAGTAGCATATCATCACCCAGTCTTCCTCGTCGTTTTCCTTGGACTGCTCTGCAAGTCGTATCATATGTAGACAATAAACGTCAACAGTGATGGTTATACCTCGTGGAAGCAATTCGTAGAACACCACACCGTCACTGTTCCACCAGGTGCACAACGTTATCTTCTATGGATGCGTGCAGATAGGAATGGTCGGCATTTTTCAAAAAAAAATGTTCAAATGTGTGTGAAATCTCATGGGACTTAACTACTAAGCTTACAGACTGCTTAATCTAAATTGTCCTAAGTACAAATAAACACACCCATGCCCGAGGCAGAACTCGAACCTCCGCCGGGAGTAGCCACACAGTCCATGACTGCAGCGCCTAAGACCGCTCGGCTAATCCCACGCGGCTCGGCATTTTTCACGAGCCAGTTGGTGGGACGAGTAAGCTAAGATGCACATCATATTTGTGATTTTGGCTTAAGTACGCGGTACCCATACACCCGATTTCTGAACCTTCCCAATTGCATTCAAATGTCGCACCTTGGAGGAATGATCGTAGTTCATCACTTTCGTCAGTTCTCGAATATACCGGTGTGAACCTTTGCGGATTAATACGTTTAAACGATTTTCATGTAACCCCGAATGTCTTCCTGAATGTGGAGAGTCACTGTTGTCGAAACGGTCTTCCTTAAAACGATAAAAATTGAATTCAATGAAAAAATATGTCGTAAATGATCCGATTTCTCCATTTCGTTTTATGGCGCCTACAGCTCCACTCGCTATCTCCAAATGAGAGAATGAAAATACATATACTTAAAGAGCAATAGTGAACTACAAAAAAAAAAAAATTACAAACGATAAATAAACCCATAGCAAGGCGAATACCAAAGAGCAAAACGAAAACGCTACGAATTTAACCACCTATCTAATATGTCTCTTTTATTCACGTAATATATGCCTTTAATGATTAAGATTTTATTTTTACCATGTCAGTGGTATCGACATACGAAGGCATGCTAAAAAATAGTTCCTCAGAATTTTTTACTCAGTTCTCAAAATTTTTTGAGATATTGCATGTCATGCATATTAATCGGTGGAGTTTTGCGCTTCTCTAACGCAAGTTAAAATCTTCTAAAGGGCTCCTCATTGTAAGATACAACGTGGCGATGAGTGACGGAACTATGTCGGCGTACTGCGAGACCGTCCTAAAACTGAGAACAACAATTCGATAGATTCATCCACAAATGACCAACACGAGCGCTGGGACATCTACAACAATCCGTCGTCTTTGGATCGCTGTCATAGATCATCATCCATACTGTCCCTTCTTGGTCCCATCTGATTTTTTCTGTTTGCAGACCTTAAAGAACACCTTCGAGAACTTCGCTTTCATTGCGATGAAGTGATGCAAGCAGTGGTGGGGTTGTGACTCCATCAACAGTGTTAAAAATTCCACAGTGACGGTGCCAACAAACTGGTCACTCGTTGGGAGAAATGTGTTCCTCACCAGGGTGACTATTTTCAGAAATGAGTGTACAAACACGAAGAATAAAGACGTAGATCGTAGATAAAATTTCCTTAATTTAAAAATCTTTTAAAGATTACCCTATACAAAATTCGGAGGCATTATTTTTCAGCATGCCTTCTCAAAACGAGAGCCCAATAGAAGCCCGACAGGTTATATGGCGCTGAATAAACGGTAAGTTATCCGATCATAATCAATTTTTGCTCCATATCTGAATAATTTATATGCAAATAAAAACTATTACAGCTCTATTTCAGGAACATTTCTTATGCTACAGTAGGTTACGTTCTCATTTAATATCTTCAGGTGACACCGAAAGTTCACCAACAGTATTCGTAAAATGTTCTCAAATGTTTCAGAGATGTTCCTATGACCTGACGCAAAGAAATGTGTGTCTGCGCGCCGTCTTACAGAATGTGTCTTCAAATGGTTCGAATGGCTCTGAGAACTATGGGACTTAACACCTAAGACACCTAGGGTCATCAGTCCCCTAGAACCTAGAACTACTTGAACCTAACTAACCTAAGGACGTCACACACATCCATGCCCGAGGCAGGACTGGAACCAGCGACCGTAGTGGGCGCTCGGATCCAGACTGAAGCTCCTAGAACCACTCGGCCACACCGGCCGGCCAGAACGTATTTCTCAGCGTAATGTATGGCTGTTAGACTTCTTTCGTTATGACACTGGCATATTTCTGGACTTTCTGCGAAATAGTTACGGTATGGTTGGGTTTCGACAGTCAATGATGAGCTCATTAACTCTCTAAATGATCGGACAGTATAATATGCACGTGTATTTATGGTGAGGGAAAGATGGCGTTAATGAAGGGTAAAAGCCTTACCTGAGCAGGGAAAAAATTGTTACATGTTTTGGACGCACATTATATGTTTTGGAGCCACGTGGGAATTGCGTGGATCGAACAGGTTAGAAACAAACAAATAATGAACAGTAATTCGATTCTTTAAGAAAGGAAGGTTAGCGTAAAATACGGAAATACCTGTTCAATACAAGGACTGAGTGAGGGACACTCCCCTCCAACGTACAGCGTGATTGATGTGCACCATTAAAACATTAAAAGTATAACAAAATTCTGTAAAAAGAAACTAGAACTCATTTTAGCACATGATGTCTTAGGGTAATGTAGAATAAAGTCCAGATGACTTAAATTATAACAGACAAATGCTCTCTTAACAAACGGAAGTCCGACAAACAAGGAGTAAGCAGATTAAAACTGTGTGCCAGACCGAGACTCGAACTCGGGACCTTTGCCTTTCGCGGGCAATTGCTGCACCAAGTTTGGAAACTAGGAGACAAGGTACTAGCAGAAGTAAAGCTGTGAGGACGGGGCGTGAGTCGTGCTTTGGTAGAGCACTTGCTCGCGAAAGGCAAAGCTCCCGAGTTCGAGTCTCGGTCCGGCACACAGTTTTAATCAGCCAGGAAGTTTCATATCAGCGCACACTCCGCTGCAGATTGAAAATCTCGCTCTGGAAACATCCCCCAGGGTGTGGCTAAGCCATGTCTCCGCAATATCCTTCCTTTCATGAGTGCTAGTTCTGCAAGGTTCGCAGGAGAGCTTCTGTAAAATTTGGAAGTTAGGAGACGAGGTACTGGCAGAAGTAAAGCTGTAAGGACGGGGCGTGAGTCGTGCTTTGGTAAAGCACTCTCCCGCGAAAGGCAAAGGTCCCGAGTTCGAGTCTCGGTCCGGCACACAGCATCAATCTGCCAGGAAGTTTCATATCAGCACACACTCCGCTGCAGAGTGAAAATCTCGCTGTGGAATGAGTAAGCAGGTTTGAGGCAGGGAAGACAAAATTAACCCAAGAACCTTGCACATATTTATCAGAAAAAGAGGAATAGAGCAATTGATGATTGTTACGAAGAATCCTAAGTAACTACCTTGGTATTCCCATTACGAATTTTTAACGGAGAAAGAGTTTCAGACATAAAATTTCGAGCGGACACCAAGGGAGTGTTATAGAACCATTAGTTTTCTCAGTATGTGTTATTTTATTTTATTATTATTTTCAGCTTTTCCTCATTACAGAGGCTTATCTCCAACATAATAATTTACTTGGAAATTACAATACAAACAATAAACGTTCTGAAACTATATTTTCAAAATATTCCTCCAGGTGTTTCGATCTAATGTGTCCTCTTCCTCTGTGCCCATTCTTCTCATTGTGTGCTGTACATTTTGGAGGCAGGTGGCCATAGGTCAACCTCTTCTTCTTCTCCCCTCCGGTGCCCACTCCAGTATCAAGTTTGGTATTCTGGTTTTCTCCATTCGTCGTACATGCCCGTACCACTGTAATTTCTTCCTATACATTACGTCATATATTCTTTCTTTTATTTCCATTCTCCTTATTATTTCGGTGTTCCTTATCTTTTCTTGTGTAAATCACTTAATATATTTCGTTTTAAGTTCCATGAGCGATTTCGTGGATGATACTATTATATACGAAGAAGTTGCAGCGCTAGAAAGCTTTAGCGATATGCTACAGAGGAATTGAAAGGTGGCATTCAACATATGCCAACGTAACGCAAAGAGTAGAAATAGGCAGGAAGACCCATTATTGTATGATTTCACGGTTGCAGGACAATCACAGGAAGCTGTCACTGACACTAAATATCTGCAACTACGATTAAGGACCATTTGGAAGTAAAACGGCCACTTAAGACAAATCGCTGAAAAGGCAGATGCCAAATGAAATTTATTGGAAGAGTCATCAATAAGTGTAGTCCACCCAAGACAGAGGTATCTAAAGAAAGCACTCGTCCGGCCATTACCTGGATATTGGTCGTCAGTCCGGTATCTGTACGAGACAGGATAGATAGAGGAAATATAGAAGATGGGAAGAAGAGGAACGCGCTTCGTCATAGATTGTATTAATAAGCGAGAAAGCGTCGCGGATATACACACCCAACTCCACAGGCAGACAGTACAAGAGACCCGTTATACATCATGGTATGGTTTACTGCGATATTTCGTAGAGCGTATGTACGTAGATGGATGAAGCACGATATAGCTTCCACTTGCGTGTATCTGGAAAAAAAATCAAATTCGAATTCACACTGAGGGTTATAGATAATCGTCCTCCTCGGGGAACATTTGCGGCTGGAATAGGAAAGGGAGGAAAAGACAGAGTATACTAAGCCTCTACGCCACACACCATCAGGTGACGTGCGGTGTGTACGTATAGTTATAGTCACTTTCACATCAGAGCAAACTGTTACGAAATAGCTTACATACGTACAGAATCAGATACGAGAATAAATCTGCCTAGTAGAAATAAAACAACAATCACCAAAAAGTGTTTGAGCAAATTGCGTAATGGTGAAGATAGAACATATGCGCAGAACGTCCAGCAGCTCTGAGCAATTGCATCTCGAAATTGAACAGAGCGAACTTTACGAAAAAAATCCAAACATAATATTGCTACAGAGGGATTTTGAGATGGTCAAAGACTTTTCTGTTACTACATCTGATAGCAGTGTTACTAGATATGTTTCACAGAGAGAGAGAGAGAGAGAGAGAGAGAGAGAGAGAGAGAGAGAGACAGGCAGAGGGGGAGTGACAGAAAGAACTACCTACTTTAAATGCAGATGAAAGGAGTGAAACAGATGCCTCTCAGTAGCACAATATGTTTCTTCTTGTCAGGGAACGCGAAACGTTAGATACAAAGAGGTAAAAATAGACTCCTCTGGAATTGTAAATACCATAGGAATTCTGAAATGCTGTTAGAGCGCATTATGCGAGTGGTTTAACGTGACTGCCAAGAACAGTTAAACCAATAGTGGGAGCAGGCAATAAGAGAAGAAGGTTTAGTTTTTAGGATTTTCAGTTTTGATTTGATAAGCATAAGGTATCACAATCTCTCACTCCATCAGACTTCGGAATATAAACACTGAAAATCGCGTAAACATTGCCTATTGAAGACATTGCACCACCATCTCTCCATCCTTTCTCAAACATCCTCTGGCTCTGAAAATGTATTCCAGCAGAAGGATTAGAAGCAGCTACTTCAAGGCCAATTGGCACCGCATCAACTGCCGTTAGTGATCGCTGCTGCAGATGCAGTATGAAATCGATGAGGGCCAACATAAAAATAATGATCAATTTGATGTCTGACGAGCAGTAAATATTTTGCCAAGAGTTGTAGTTGTGTTATATCTAATGATTCAATATTTTCAATAAATAACAAGTTTCTTTGGAAAATACTAATACTACTGTGGCACTGAGCTACTTGGAAGGCATGGTGTGGAAGTCCGAAGTGCTTAGAAACACGCGCAAGAAAGACTGGACTCTCCACATCTCCTGCTCCTCCGAATTCAAAATCGATGTTATCGTCAATGACATAGACATCATTGGAGAGTACTTTCCAAAACGGTTTGCTGACATTTCAACTGTGATCTTGCGGAATAACACCAAACAAGACGCAAGCCAACTACAATGTTGAGAGAAAAAAATGACGATCTACTTAACTGAGTGTTGGTCCACATTTCGAAGGCAATAAAGGAGTGACTCTGTGTGACAGGGACTCGAAAAGTTGTTGGTACGTTTCTGGAGGTATGTGGTACGAGATGGCTGATGGCTACGTACAGACCAAGTAATTCACATAAACTGCGGTCAAGTTGTTTGTGCGTGCGGAGCTGATTCTCGTTTAGTGTCCCGAATGTGTTGCATCACGTTCAAGTCAGACGAAATTAATGAACTCAACGGAGCTCACCATCATACATCTCAAACCACGGGAGCACCATTCTGGTCTTCTGACACTGACAGTTATCCTACTTAAAGGTAAGATCGCCGTCGCGGACGACTTGATGCATGAATTCTCTGTTGGTACATCATGGAAAGGGGACATCAGCTGGTTGGGTAATTATAAATTCGCCAACAGCCTTGTAAATGGGATGTTATTTTATTTTGACTACCAGTTTCGGCATTCCACTATGCCATCTTCAGACTCCATATGCATCTCTGAAAAATAAACGATATTGTCATACAGTGCTATATATTCCTGAATGTCGTAAATTCATACCCGTATTTCAAGTGCTTTATCTGAAGACCTAGTTGCAATCAAATCTTCAAATGAAAGAATACGGTTTCGAATTCATGACATCCAGGAATATACGGCACTGTGCAACAGTATTCTTTATTTTTGAGAGTTGCGTATGGGGCCTGAAGGTGGCAAAGTCAATGCCGAAACTGGTGGTCAATATAAAATAATACAACATCTAAATTACACGGATGTTGGCGAATTGCACTGATAATTGTTGCATGGATGCTCTTGGTGTTCCACAATGAAACTGACGTGGTCCACAGCTTCCATGGTGCTTTCTATTTCTCTCAGATTACCCATGGACGTCGAGGTGAATGTCCCCAGTAGAATAAATTTGTCCCCACAGGTCGGCGTCCGCAGCGCTGGACATGTTTCGAGCAGCCGTCCGTATGGACGAGGGCCGCCAACCCGCTGTAAAAAGAAACTCGCCTCGTCCAACCGAGTGATAGGTTCCCATTGATTCATAATCCAGTGTAGATGATCCTGCGCACACTGAAATCGTAGTTGCCGATGTCGTTGGGTTATCAATGGAACAATCACGGGTCGTCGTTTGCTGCGGAGGCCCATGTTTAACAATGTGCGCTAATCGAAGGGTTCTGAAACACTAATGCTCGGACGACCATTGTACCCTACCGTCAAACCTGTCACAGATCGCCGTCTATGATGCTTCAGACATAGGGAAAGCCTCCAAACTCCGTGTTTTGTGATGAGATGAGGACATCCAATAATTTGTGGCCTACTCGACCAACAGAGACTTCCCATACATGTTGACGACATTAGCGTGTGAACATACCACAAGCCCCGTCCTATCGTTCCATCGTGCTGGCCTATAGAATTTGCTCTTTCTCAAATATATATATATGTCAATGTAGGCCTCTGTCGCCATTTGCATTCGGTATTGTCACTAGAGTCATTCGTCATTAGTCTCCGTCCCGCTTAAATAGCGTACTTTCCTTACCGCGTCGTTTTCCCTGCATGCCACCAAGAGACATTCACTTCTGCGGTGTCAATGTTCATAATGTCTTACTCGTCTGCGTATGTGCAAATAATTTTTATGAATAACTTCATACAACCCCAGGCCCTGTAGTGTAATAAATATGTAATGTACTGAATCGACTGTGAGAAAGCTAAGTGGCAAAGACGTTATCTGAGAGACTCTATGGTAATTACATCGTTGACTCGGAATATTACTTTCTCTGTGGCTTTTTTGGAAATATTGAAATAGCAGAATTGTTTCAGATTGAATGCGACGTGTACGGGAAGAGACGTGGACAACAGCGCTCGAACCTGCAATCTCATGAATTAATAATTGCTAAAAATATCCAGCCGTCTCTTCCAAGGTTCTTCATACGCGCAACAAACAGTAATTCTTTTAACAGCACTATCAGAGACAAATTTATCACGTTGTTACGACCTTTTATTGTGAGCATAATACATCGACAACAGACGAACAAAAAATAGGCAAGCACACAAAAGAATCTACCACAGCTTTTCTTTTTTTTTTTTTTTTTTTTTTTTCGCAAGCTCCTGAACCATATGACGATGCATCTGTCATTAGTCCAAAATCCTTTGTCATGTCGGGGTGGTGTAGTATGGGTGCATTGACAAGTGCCACTTTGATTCTGTTGGATGCTTCTTCACAATTTGGAGTCCATTGCCATGACACAATCTTCCTAAGTAAGGATATCAATGCTTCTGAATTAAGATCCCGTGTCGGTATAAAACGTCGATAAAATGAAGCTAATCCCAGAAATGCCTTTAATTGTGTTCGGTTGCGTGGTGATAGCGCGTTTTCTATTGCGTCAATTTTCGTTTGAGCTGGCAAAATCCCTTAGGATTTAATTAGATATCCTAGGAAATTGATTTCATTCAAGGAAAACTTGGACTTCTTCAAGTTAGCAGTTACTACTGATAATCTAAAACTTTCTATGACTCTTTTAAGGATTACAATATGTTGCTTCCAGTTGGTTGCAGCAATCAACATATCATCCACAAATGGGGTAGCCAATTCACGCAGCTCAGGTCCCAAGACAGTATCCAACGCTGAAATAAAAACACCTGAATTCACGTTTAAACCAAATGAATTGATAACTGCGGCCACTATAAAGGAATGCTGTGTACTTCCTTGATTCCATGTCTAATGCAACCTGTCAAAATGAGTATCGCAATTCAATTGTAGAAAAAATCTTGACACCAGGAAACTTATGGATTAGTTCCCAGAATGAGATTTTCACTCTGCACCGGAGTGTGCGCTGATATGAAACTTCCTGGCAGATTAAAACTGTGTGCCCGACCGAGACTCGAACTCGGGACCTTTGCCTTTCGCGGGCAAGTGCTCTACCAACTGAGCTACCGAAGCACGACTCACGCCCGGTACTCACAGCTTTACTTCTGCCAGTACCTCGTCTCCTACCTTCCAAACTTTACAGAAGCTCTCCTGCGAACCTTGCAGAACTAGCACTCCTGAAAGAAAGGATATTGCGGAGACATGGCTTAGCCACAGCCTGAGGGATGTTTCCAGAATGAGATTTTCACTCTGCAGCGGAGTGTGCGCTGATATGAAACTTCCTGGCAGATTAAAACTGTGTGCCCGACCGAGACTCGAACTCGGGACCTTTGCCTTTCGCGGGCAAGTGCTCTACCAACTGAGCTACCGAAGCACGACTCACGCAGGAGAGCCTCTGTAAAGTTTGGAAGGTAGGAGACGAGGTACTGGCAGAAGTAAAGCTGTGAGTACCGGGCGTGAGTCGTGCTTCGGTAGCTCAGTTGGTAGAGCACTTGCCCGCGAAAGGCAAAGGTCCGGAGTTCGAGTCTCGGTCGGGCGCACAGTTTTAATCTGCCAGGAAGTTTCTTATGGATTAGTTGTTCTATGTTGGGAGGTTGGTTTTTCACAGGTAGAATAATTTTTTTAATCTCCCTAGCATCCAAAACCAAACGTACACAACCGTTTAACTTTGGTACTACATGTAGAGGCCAACAATAATGACTGTTGGATGGTTTAATGATGTTCCAGCTAATCTTTTTCTGTATCTCCCAGTCAGTAGCAGATCTTACTGCCCATGGAATGGAGTATATCGGTGACAGTAAGTTTTGTGTGGCCTAATATTTAATTGGCAAACATAATTTTTGATAACATCCAGTTTCTTATCAAATACCATGGTGTAATTGCTTAACAATTGTTTCAACTCATGCTTCTGTTGAGATATCAGGGCATTTACTTCAGTTACTTTAACATCAATCTCTTCTCGTATAGCTAACTCTGATTTTTCGGTTAAAGGGTTAGAAATCTTCCTGTTGAAACTTCCCTTTATCAGATTACTTTCGATCTTACGGCAGTAGCGTTCTCGCAATTCCTGCTTTTGAATTAAATTAACTGTCAGAGGTACACCATCAACAGTCAACATGAGTTTACTGGAGGCGAAATCAATAATTGCATTTAACTCTCTCAGTAATTCATGTCCTAAAATTAAGTCTACGACAAGATTTGGGACAATTAGGCACGTGCAATCAATGGCTCCATTACCTAAATTCATTTTAATTCTTGTCTGTAGCGTCACTGACTTGGAGCGTCCTCCTACAGCACCTAATATTTTGTAGTTTGCCACGGGTAAGGTCGGTATATTTGCTCGTTCCTGTAACTTCTTCATGAGAGCCATGGAGATAGCATTTACACTTGCGCCTGTATCTAATATTGCTCTGAATTTAAAACCCTCAATATTAACTTCTATAGCCGCTTGTGGCATGCTTCGTGGCTTAAAGTTACATGTTTTATCACCTTCAAGCAATTCTTGCCTGATATCAGCATGGTTGTATCAACTCAATTTTATTTTATCGTCACCACCCCATTCACAATTCCGACCAGCCTTTCGGGGCTAAAGTTGGTCGATTTTAGTTTTCCTGTCCATTGTTAGGTAAGTTGTGTTCATTATTAACATCAGTAATTATTGGGGAATAATCTCTCCAATTGTTGCTGTTATTGTTGTAATTGTGTGGAGTATTTTTGTTATTGTGTGACTGGTTCCAACCTGATGTTCTGGGATTTTGACAATATCCATGATTATAACTTCTTCCCTGTTTCCTGTTGTTATGGGATTTGTAACCCACGTTGTTACCATTATCCTGAAGACAATTACTATTTGAACCGTAACTCTGTCCTTGTTGCCCATTATCGCTATTTGATTGTTGTTGCCTGCTGTTGTTGTGATTGCCGGCCGGTGTGGCCGTGCGGTTCTAAGCGCGTGAGTTTGGAACCGCGTGACCGCTACGGTCGCAGGTTCGAATCCTGCCTCGGGCATGGATGTGTGTGATGTCCTTAGGTTAGTTAGGTTTAAGTAGTTCTAAGTTCTAGGGGACTGATGACCTCAGTAGTTAAGTCCCATAGTGCTCAGAGCCATCTTTTGTTGTTGTTGTGATTACTATGGCTATTGTTCCTTTCATTTAAACCATTGATCTCATGTGGATTGTAGGACATAGCTTTAATATCCTCTAATAGCATATCAACTGCATCAACTGCTGTCAAGAATTCTTCCAGGTTATTGTCGTTGACATGCAGCAATTTTGTTCTATGTCAATCGGCAATCTGGATTTTAATACTCTAATTAAGTCTTAGGAAGAAATTGGTTCAGACAAATATTTTGTTCTGTTGAGATATCGTTCTAACTATTTCCTGAGTGTTCCAAGTCTTGAATTATAATGTTCCGGATTATATACTTGCTTTCTTATCCTTTCCTGTATTGCGGGAGACCAATATTTGTCGATAAAAGCCTGCTCAAAATCTGAGTACAAAAGATAAGTGTCTATTGCCTCACTACTCCACATAGCTCAATCTCCTACCAATGCCTACTTACATAACTAATTTTCTGTCTCCCTGTCCAAATCCTGGGTAAAACTCCTTTAAACGATTTTATAAAGACGATGGGATGAATAGTTTTCTTTTCTGGATTGAAAGTTGGAAATTGTCTGTATTTATTAAGTTTTTCCTCTATATGAAGTGTTGCATAATCTGATACACGATCCTGCATGCCACTACTAAATTGAGAATTGTCAGTATATCGATGTTCATGTACACCAGCTTTTTGTTGGATGCGAGATGGATGAACCCTCTCGCTTGTGTAGATGTGATCGGAACCTACTGACTGATAATCTTGGTCATACTGACGCATATCGTCAATTTGTTTACGTATCTCTTGCAGACCTTTGAAAAATTCTTGGTGTGCAAGCTCTGTGTCTGTCAATACTTCTTCGAATTGATTCCGAATTTTCAATAAGTCGTTTGAGCTTCGGTGACTGCAGACTGAACTTTCTGCTCAACAGCGTCCGCTAATTGCGAATCACGCTCACCGAGCCACTGATTAAAACCATCGGAAAACTGTTCCATCTTATGTGTATGGTTTTGCTTAGCCACGTTAGCTTGCCCTGTTGTAACGTTATGCAATTCCTGTGACAGTTCTGTAGCTACGGCCGGTAGCTGCTCTTGCTTTTGTGACGCTTTATCAAATTCTAACTGAAGATTGTTAACCGCTTCGGGTAGGTACTTGTGTGCTTCCCGAAAAATTTCAAACTCTCTTATTAAAGCTGTCTGCGTATGAGAAAATTGTTCTATTTTAGTTTTAAGTTCCTCTTGCGTATTTGCAATCTGCATTTGTAAAACTGTTTTCATTATATTAATCTCTGATTTAAATATCGACTGTGATTCTCCTCTTTGTTTTTGCAGAGCAGACTGTAGTTCGTTATGAGACGCAGCTTGACTTTCTCGAAATTCTCGAGACATTTCCTCTATTCGTTTCAGTAAAACTGTCATAGGGTCAACTACCTCCTGCACATTAATTTGAGGCACACTAGTTTCACCCGATTGAGCCATCTTGGTCTGAGATCGTGTCTTAACCATGTAATCACACAATAATTAATACTAAATGATCCGTTGAAAACGTGTGTAACATATACTGTTTACTCAGTAGGTAATGACGTGCTAATCGTTATGCAGATTACCGTTTCGTGACAAATATTCGTATTGAACTGACACACAATTTGTAACACAAACTACGAAGGAAGCATGTGCCTATCTACACTTAACCCTTTGCTACTACCCATAGACGAGTCAACAGAATATAATATGACAACGTACACTTACTCATTGTAGATAACTGCGATATAGACTGGCATATCTCCGCTATTTATCTCCTTTGTTGTAACTTTGTTCTCTCATTTCGTCATAAATGGTTACCTGAAAAAGAAAATACAATTAACATCACACAATATTAATCACAGTACACATACAAACTTTTGTTACTATGACAACCGTGTGTGTGCTCATGTATGGTGTCCTGTCACGGTCGCCAAATGTGGTACATTCTTTTGTGTGTTTGTCTATTTTTTGTTTGTCTGTTGTCGATGTATTATGCTCGCAATAAAAGGTTCTAACAACGTGATAAAATTGTCTCTGATAGTGCTGTTAAAAGAATTACTGTTTGTTGTGCGTATGAAGAGTCTTGGGAGAGACGGCTGGATATTTTTTAGCAACTATTGATACATGAGATTGCAGGTTCGAGCGCTGTTGTCCACGTCTTTTCCAGTACACGTCGCATTCAATCTGAAACAATTCTGCTATTTCAATATTTCCAAAAATACTAATAAAGGTCATGACGCTCACCTTTGTTCTCATGAAATAATAACGGTTTATTGTGTCTCTTGTACAATGCTCCACATAACATCAAAAGAAGCGAACAGAAAACTGTAATTACCCTTAGTTACGAGTAAACCACAGAGAAAGTAATATTCCGAGTCAACGATATAATTATCATAGAGACTCTCAGATAACGTCTTTGCCACTTAGCTTTCTCACAGTCGATTCAGTACATTACATATTTATTACACTACAGCCCCAAAGCGGCAATTAGGAACACACTGAAAGTAAATTAAAATATTTTGGTTACAACAATCCATTCAGACAGAAGTAGCAAATATTCTAGATCCTTCTGATGTTAAACATACTATGTCGAAGAAAATAATGAGCCCAATAGGTAGATAGATAGATAACATCAGTAAGTTGTGGATAGTCATCGAGTGGTTTCTGTAGCAGAGAAATTGCGTGACATGTCGTAAAATATGAGCAGGTTGTTGTTCTAAATGTGAACACTGCCGCATGGTATCTTCTGTGTAAAGCATTAAATTATGAAGTAAGCATAGTGCGGTGACACAGTTTTCAATTGCTGTTGTATGCTTTATGAATTTGGTATTTATCCTAAAAAACGAAGAACAACGGAAATATGACGAGGAGGTCCAAGTTACTCTTTATCTGCGACGTGGAATAAACACTACAGTTAAACTTATTAGCGAACCGATCATCAAGGCCACATACTTAGTTGAGCAACACGTGGAGAGTGGTAGCCAATTTGAGAGTTAAGAGACTATCACTTAAATCAGCGAACACCGTGAAATGGGCAGTTCAACATATCTGCAAGAGTACAGTGGAAAACCTTCTTGGTCAAACAGTTCGCGTCATTTGGGTTGGTGTTAACATCTTTCGGGGATTGTGTGTACAATTTTCTCTAATTTGCGACAGACTTCCTTGTTGGATCTCTTTTGGTGGCAACCATTCTTGTATTTGGATCCGATTATTGTCCTCGTGATCCTGTGCTCCAGTTCCTCGAGGAGGTCTCTATTTGCGCTTAGAGTTTGAGTTTCGGCTGCAGGTGTAACTACGGACCTCCAAACCTGCTTCA
The DNA here is from genome assembly GCF_021461385.2 of Schistocerca piceifrons. Taxonomy (NCBI): domain Eukaryota; kingdom Metazoa; phylum Arthropoda; class Insecta; order Orthoptera; family Acrididae; genus Schistocerca; species Schistocerca piceifrons. The sequence continues at coordinate 141,383,976 of NC_060144.1, forward strand.
TACTGATGTATTGTAGTTGTTTTGTGAAAGATACTTTGTGTTGTTGATCGCGTGCAACGTTTAGCGCTCTAGTTCAAGTTAATGTATCTCACTCACATACTTAAATTTTTTCTCCTGTGCTGATGTCTCTCTACTTCGTCCGCAGTTTTGGGGGTCACCTTTGAGAATAGTCCTTTTTCTGCTTTTTTTTTCCAAAATTATATCTGTAGGTCAGTTGGTTCGGCGGTCGCGTTAATCCTAGAGGTTTCTACATCGTTTGACCGAATGGCAGTAACATCAGCAAAACCTAGACATCGTACCATGGTTCCTTTGTATTTAGCTGCCATTATCATCGGGCTGTAAACGATTTTCGCCAGTCTCGTTCGCCAGGAACTCACGATATTTTTCAATGAACCCAGCATCGGGTACAGCCCATTGTCTTGTCTGAGTCCTGAGATGCTCTCAGGAGAATCTAAGAGGTGTCCTAGGAATTTTTGTGTTGGAGTTTGTATCCATCAAGGTGGTTCTAACTCACTCCAGCAGTTTAAAGCCAATCCCAAATTCGTTAAGGATTTTGACGAGGACTTCGCGGTCTACTGAACTCCACAATGTTTAGACTGTAGAGTATAATGCATGGTGTTGCTTTCGAACTTACGTATCTGTTCGGCTGTTGAACGATCTTTCCTAATGTTGAATTCCAGCAAATCGTGTACATATGCCTGAAATGGTGAACTGACTTAGAGTGCCTCCGCTTGCTAGAATCTTGATGCCATTTCCATCTGTTTTACTTCCACCTTGGAGATGGGACGCTGCTGAATTCCCCAGAAAGAATTAGTCCCGCCTGCTGTGTCACAAAGGCGCGCTTAAAGGGGAGCTGCGTGCGGTACAAAGGAGTTAGGTGAGCGTTGATAAGGCTGCCGGCTGGCGCGCTACACACATCCCAGGGGCCTCTTTGCCGCGAGGCGACGAGATAACGAGAGCCAGAGCCAGAGCCAGAGCCTCGGCCTCCACACTTGCCGCTGCAAAGAAACGGCCCCGCGACTGCCGGAGCTCAAGGAGACGGATGTCTGGGGGCGAAGGGGCGCACGTCTGCGAGTGGAGTACGGGCCGGATAACGGCCGGAGTCGCGCTGCGAAATCTGCGCGCCCGGCTGCGTCTCACGTGGTTAGCTGAAGAAACGACGCGGCGAATTTGCGATGGTTGGTGCAAGTCTAGACTTTCATAACAGCAAAGGGGCTGCTAGCTGAGACAGAACACGTACTGTTCTTCGCTGTTTTTTATTAAGTTGTATCCATTTATCAGAGCTGTCACTGAGTTTCCTTCGGCACGTATTCACAGGCGCTTGCAGTATGTCTACGGAGACCTGGCCGTCAACAAAAGCACAGTGAGTCGTTGGGCTTTGAATCAGTTCGATATTCCGCGTGCCGGGCGACCGCATGCAACTGTGCCTCCTGAATTGTTGGAACGTGCGAACGCTCTCATTCGAGGTGATCGACGGTTCACAATCAAACACCTCACTGCAGAACTTGGATGTGTCTGTTGGTAGTGGTGATACACTCGGCCACCAGTTGTGGTGCTTAAAAGTGTGTGCCGCTAGGTTCCTAGCCGTGTAACAGAAGACAATAAAAGAGCAAAGAAGGACCATTTGTGGGGAACCACTTGCACGTTACGTGGTCAATCGTGAAGTCTCTTTGCCGATTGTCGTCACAGGCGATGAAACAAGGGTTCATCACTTCGAACTGCAAATAAAACAGCAAACCGTGAAAGTGGCGCCATACCATCTCTCCTCCGAAGAAAAATTTCGAAGCTGCACCCTCAGCCAGTAAATGTGGACAATGGGAAGGTTACTGATGCGGCAAGACGTTGGCTCCGACGTCGACCAGTAGACTGGCACAATGCAGGCATACAGGCCCTTCCAGCAAGGTGGCGTAAGTCTTCGCCTTGAACTGAGATAATGTTGAAAACTAGGGTTTTGTAGCCAAAAGAGTAGTGAATAATACGGTGTGCTGTAATCCTGAATAATACCAAACTGCTTTCAAAAACTAATGTATTACTTATTGACCTTAATCTTCACATGTGACGCGTTTCGCCTGTTCTAGCCATCAACAGACCATGTGGGGAAGCTGCAAACTGCTATAGGTTGCGTTTAAAGACAATAATAAGTGAATAAATTACAAACAACAAGAGGAAGACATACTGCGATAGGACTATGGACCACAGAGCAACATTTTTTTTCACGGCTTGGTTAGGTGTATAAATTTCTACTCATAAAATATTTGACAATAACTAAACTCACCGATAATAGTTCTTGATAATCGTAGCCGAGGCGTCGAACGCAATTAAGAGTCCCAAAGGACCGGTAGGTAACAGGGAGATAGCCACTGTCTATACTTCATTACATTACTCACAAGCAACACGAAAAAAATAATGATAGAAGGAATAAGAAAGCTATTAAAGCGTGCAACGGGTACGTAGCTTAGGCAAATACGTATATTCAGTGGGCAGAAAAAACTAGTGCAAAATGTAGGCATATAATGGCTATGTTAGTACACCTCTGGCAAACGACTGAGCACTAATAAGAAAATAAGAAATTTTTTAGTAAAATCTGAAGCAACGAAGCCATAAACAACGCTAAATCGTAAAACTAACTGCAAAGATGATAATTTAGCCACGAAGAAAGCACCTGATGAACACAAATATGATCTGTTTTCCAAGCCATAGTAAGACAACTCTCACAAGGTGGCGCGCTGTAAGTTAACTAACTGATCGCTAAAACGAAAATAAAATAATTATTGAGTAATGTAGGTGGCAACGATCATTTACAGATACGCACCATAATGTCAAAAGTGTTTGATGTTTCGAAAAGATTTGTTCATTTATTAGACCCGGAAATTTGAAAAAGATATGCTTAGAAATTTCAAATACTTCCTATAAATCCGTTTCTTGCTTTTGTTGGCCACATGAAGAATGGTAAGGCTTTCTGAATATGGGGGCCGATAGACAGGTGATTTGAGGTGCTGGGCCAAGGGGGAAAATTTTTCACCTGAGGTTTTTTTGTCAGTAGATGCTCCCAAAACCCAACAGTGAAAGATTTTCCTGTTTGACCGATATACTCGGTGGAACTTTCTGTACACCCAGTTTTCTAGGCACCTGGCGTCGAGAACAAATTCCTTATAGGTTGCTCGTTACGAGGGAGTGTGTATTGTATTTACACTTACGTGAGTTTGCAGTTTCCCCAGATTGTTTGACGATGCCTGGAAGAAGCGAAATGCGTGACATGTGAAGATTATATATACCTGTCATGTTCAAACAAGACTGTTTTTCTGTCCTAAGGCTAATTCAGTTTCTTAGTTTATCACCGTAGATAAACGTAGAGATTTTCAACTAAAAAACTGATCAATGGAAATGCTTCAGATAAGGAAGATAGGAAAGGCGATAAAAAGGGAAGAGTTTAAATTTGTAAACTTCGCTATCGATACTGTCCAGGAGGGAGACCTCAGAAAAACTTTGAGCCACTGGTTCCTGGGCAGCCATTAACCTATATAATACTTCTAGCCACCCATGGACGGGTACCTCAGCAATATTTCGAGCCTCTCGCCCTAAGATGAAACGTCCTACGACTGGCTTCGACTTGGGTTTTTCATCTGTTCTACAGAACATTGTGTGCGGTCCTCGTTTCGCTATTAGTGTTTGTGGCGTCATTCGTCACTTGAAGTAGCCTTCCTGTTGCGCTCTAGACACTATCTCTATTATTTACAGTAATATGTGCAGCTCTTACTCTGTGATTCAGCTTGTCAAGTCCATTCTTGCGGATGTGTGTTTGTGTCAAAGTTATCACTGATGATGGTATGGCACAATATGTTAGTTGAAGAGACGGAAATTTTGGCAACAAAATGATCATAACAGATGGAACTAATGACTATTTGCGGAATTGTGGGGGAAGAAACCTGCACAGACCTAATGACAGTATCTTCTTGCTTGGAAGCATCATGTACCGACACAAATAACAATGTTACACAATGAAGCACTAGTCCTATATATACCAAGCTTTGTGGAGATGTTCACCAGATAACGAATATTGTACTGTTCAGCTACGTTTCTATTCCGAACTTACATTCATCATCAAGATCAATATGAGGTGTAATCCCACAGGCACGAATACGCTCATGTGTTTGTTCTGCTATGCAAGGATAAAGCCTCTCAACGTGATCTTCAGGAATTTCTCGCCTTGCATCAAACAAATGGAAGTAGTATGGAAGTGGGGATTCCAGCATATAATTCAAGTGGATGCCGTTAGACGTCTCTGGAGTCGCCAAGAAAGTTGGATATGGTGGTGGAGGGAAATTTAAATGTCCAAGATGTCGATGGAGGGAAAATTGAAAAAAAAAAAGTCCAAAACCGCGGATATATCTAAGGGATGCATTGTAAACCTCCTCTAACGTGTCAACCCAATATGCTGGCATGTTCAAAATGTTTATGTCAAATGTTCTATCTGTCGTGTGACATGTGCACACACAGCATAATAAAATACGTAAGCTTCATCTGAATAGCGTAAATTGGTGTCACTCAGCAAACACTTCTCTCTCTCTCTCTCTGTCTTTCTCTCTGTGTCTCTCTCTATCACACACAATAGCACGCACGCACGCACGCACACACACACACACACACACACACACACACACACACTCTCTCTCTCTCTCTCTCTCTCTCTCTCTCTCTCTCTCTCTCCCCCTCTCCCTCCCTCAAACACACACACACACACACACACACACACACATGCATACGCAAATCTCAGAAAGATATTACGCACACATCTTCCGACTTTAGTGCAATTGTTAGGGCCGACTGGATAAAAGAGTGAGAAGTTCTTGACAACTTCAGCGTTGTAGATAACGGACATCCTTGCGAAGCCCTTGTCAAGTCAGCGATTGAGTATTTGGATTCATGGCCCAGACGCAAGCTACACTAGACGAAATGTGCCTCTTGCTACACACTACTGCACCTCTGAATATGCCTAGAGAGAAGGCAAAGTGTTGAAAAATTGTGTTCTATGATAACCCGTGATTTTTATCAGGGATTCATGATCAAGATATAAAAATTACTTTACAGCTTACATTCCGTGCTCATCAACCAACAGTCTGGGAACTTTCACACAGAAAACTAGTTGTAAACCACATTAAACATCGTGATGTTTTACTGTCACACAGTGCAAACTATATGATCAAAGAACGTACGAATTTAATTCACATTCTTATTAATCTTGAACTATTTTGAGAACATCGTCTATTTCAAAGAATAGGCTGTTGCAGTTCGAGTAAGTATGTCACACGTGGCCATCAGGAAACAAAGTTTTGAGAGCTGTGTCTGCCTTCAACGAAATGACACTGAAATACATTTCGTGGGGAAACAGTATACATTATGAATAACGTATCATTCATGAATCTATCGACAAGTCTGTTACACTGATTTGGAATCAGTGAAGTGTAATAAATAAATTCATATTATCGAAGGACGCTCGATAAATAATGGAATACATTATTTCTCGGCAATTTCGATTGAAAAATGCGGAATTTGTTGTGGGACATCGTGGGATACTCACGCATCAGCCCAAAAGTTTCATGAAGTTCGGATAGATGGCTGTGCTAAACATGGCCTTCATAATAACAGAGGTGCGCTCCGTACAAAGTCTTGACGTTAGTTTCTTTTGGCGGAAAACCAGAGTATCGCTGGTATTCATAGGCGTTTGCAGCATGTCTACTATGACCTGACAGTGAACAAAAGCTCGGTGAATCGTTGTTCGGGGCGTTTGTCATTATCGCATCAAGATCGCTCGAATTCCTTCGATCTCTAGCGTCCCTGCCTGCCGCCCACAGCTGTGACGGCTGCAGTGTTGGAAACTGAGGACACTGTCATTCGACGTGATCGTCGAATCACAATCAGACACTTCGCTGCGTAACTAGACATCTCTGTGGTGGTAGTGTTGACACACTTGTCCACCAGTGTGTGTACTCAAAATTTGTCTACCCGCTGGGTTCCTCGTTCCCTAACAGAAGACCATAAAGAGCAACTGCGCCGAGTTTCTTGCGCTTTATGAGGGAGATCATGACATTTTTGTCGAATATCGTCGCAGGCAATGAATCATCACTTGGAACCGGCAACAAAACGGCAGTCCATGGACAGTCGCCACACTGGCTCTCATTCGAATAAAAAGTCCAAACCCGCACATTCAGCCGATAAAGTCATGTCGACGGGTTTCTGAGGATCTGAAGATGTTATTCAGTTTGATGTCCTTCCTCATAGTGCTACGATCAACTCTGAGATGTATTGTGCCAACGTCGGGAAACTGAAGAATCGAATTAGGTGTGTTCGTCTCCACTAAGATGCAGACGAACTCCTTCTCTATGGCAATGCAAAGCGTCACAGAAATCTACACACCCGAGAGGAACTCACAAAACTTCGTTTGGCTGTTCTTCTTCACTTACCCTACAGCCCGCATGTCGCTCGCACCTTCCGCGTTCCGTTTGGCCGAATGAAGGATGCACTCCGCGGAAAGCAATATGTGATGAGGGTGACGCTACTGACGCAACGTTGGCTCCGACGTCGACCACGAGAGTGTTACCATGTGGGGTACAGGTCCTCTCAGTAAGGTGGTGTAGGGCAGTGGTATTGAACGGGGAATATGTTGAAAAATATGCTTTTGTAGCAAAAAGAGTGGCAAATAATATTGTGTATTCGAATACTGAATAAAACCAACTTGCATGCAGAAAAAAAACTGTGGTCCACTATTCATTGAACGCCCTCGTGCTGTATACTTCAAAAGCAAGAAACAGTTCAGAATCTTGTAGGCAATCAGGTAACCTGAAAACCATAATCGCTGCTTCAGGAAGAACGTCTTCAATACATATTGTTTCATTATCGAGTGAATCATTGCCTACCATTTTCAAAATTATCAAGAAATTTAACTACTCTACCAGTTCATTTGGATTATCCCAGAGACCGCCGGCCGGTGTGGCCGAGCGGTTCTGGGCGCTTCAGTCTGGAACCGCGTGACCGCTACGGTCGTAGGTTCTAATCCTGCCTCGAGCATGGATGTGTGTGATGTCCTTAGGTCAGTTCTAAGTTCTAGGAAACTGATGACATCAAATGTTAAGTCCCATAGGGATCAGAGACATATCTCAGAGACGAAAAACAACACATACTTTCGATTCGCTTCTCAGTTGCTCAAGTTAAGTGCACTTTACTTTTCATGCATGACGTTATCATCCAACGACAATGATCTCAACTTTAACGACACTGTACACTTGTAGCCTCTGTTGGAATTTACTGGTGTGTTGGAGAGATAGTACAGTTTATGAGCAATTTTAGGTCTGATAATTTTTCCATGATTTTGTAGATCTAGTATTGCAAAACTAGTTTTTTAGGACGTAATTTTAATCAAGTGATTACATAATCCTCCCAATCATAGGTACCTTACTTTCTGAGCTTTTAAATCATTTCGAATTACTGATCATCAACAGTCCAGAAATCAGTACAGATCGGATGACATACATTATAATGAATTTTGTCTATTGGTTTACTAAAAAATATTATTCTGCCAGTCTGCTTCCTGTTTCTGCTATAACTCTTTTTCATGTCTCTTTCATTCTCACCATTATCACCATATTCCTCATCCTATTTTCTTCTTCATCGCTCCCTTCCCCTCCTCCTCATCGTCTTCCTCCTCTTCTTCCTCCAATGTCTCAACTTTCTTCTGTACTAAATACATTATTTTCTCTGGCTCCATAGTCCTCATCTTGGACTGTCTCCTTCTCGTGTTAGAAGATCTGGCCTTCCACCTTCATAGCAATGATCTATAGAAAAGTATTCCTTCGTATGATTTTGTTTATCCATTTTATTCTTCTCTTTCTGGAAACCCTATCCCAAATCTTCGCAGCATCGGTGGGTTATTAACGATTTGGCATGAATATTTTAAGGGGTGACCCGCTACGCCATGGGACAGAATGTGTGTTTCCCAGCATGTAGTACAAATCAAGTGAGAGGATCCGCAAATTCAAATCATGTAAGTGAGGGGGGACTTCGGTATTAGCACAGCATTCGCCCAGTCGGATGTGGGGAGCCGCCTACAAACTACATCTAAGCTGGCCAGTCAACCACCTGATTAGTTTTAATCCGTTGACTGTATTAGATCAGGGCTCAGTATACGTTACTGTAACGGAAGGAGTGTTATAACATGCATCGCTGCCTAGGTGGGTTATCAAATGATGCCGTCGAAACTTGTAGCAATCCATCAGACGATATTACATCCTTCTTATTTGAAAATGTGAAGTATCCTACATGTTTCATGTATTCATATACTTGTCCGAAAAACGAATACTTATATTAATGAAGATAGAGAAAATGTACTTTTTTTAAATATGAGACCATTTTCATGAACGTGAAGCTTAATAATCACGTTCATTTTTACACAGTTAGCTGCTACGGTACTTGAGAGTTACTGCTGAGTAGTTGCTCTTCTGAACAGAAACCACACCCGCAAACCATTTGAGGCTTTAGCTGCGTTACTCGTACCTAGGGTAGAGGGGCTAGGCACGCTCTATTTAAAAAAAAGAATGGCTCGATGTAGTCATAAGGTCGTGCGGCGCAGGTCTGCCTTCATGCCCCGCAGCTAATTCGCTGCAAATAATAACCTGTATCTGTTATCCTGCTGTCAAATGGTCTATGCATTGGGTATAATTGCGAATTACTAAAATAAACAGACATATACGATAAAAGATAAATAAATAACTTAGTAACAAGGGCTCTATTCTTACGTCTGTAATTGATGTAGACGGCAGAGAAATATGCTGAATAATGTTTGTTCGAGAAAGGACATCTGAAATAAACGGCAAATGGTCCTACTACGTTCAGTCAAAATACCGTTATCAAATGTAGCAAAATTACGTTGATAGCATTACGAGAATGGTAGCAAAATCCCCAAACAGTCATCAAAGACTCGTGAAAACTAACTACATTTCGTGATTATAAGACACGAAAGATTCTCCAGCTCAAAATAGTTCAGAATTCAAAATTATGATTCACAAATTAACAGGCAGGATGCAAAGAATAGTAACTCACACTGTCTCTATTTTCAGTTACTTAGATCAAGCTGGAAAAGTTTGAGACCTACAGTGGAGAACATTCAGACCTCTCGAAATATAAACTCCCTTCAGAAGTTGGAGTATTGTAGCGACCGCTCACCGCCCAGAATCAATAGCCTATACGACTGAATCACGCACGTTACCACAGACAGGTCCGCATTGTTCCAGTACTCGGGATGAAGTCTCCACCTGGCTCGAGCCATATTCCACACCGTCCAACTCTCATTGGCTGAAGGCTGTCCACACCAACAATACATCGTTCTCAGGCTTCATACGATTTGACTCAACATGGCCACTTCACGGGCTACCCTAATGTGTTTCAAACAACATTTAAATAACTGAGTATCACAAACGTTCGGTTCCATTCAGAATATTCACAACATCTATAAATAACAGTTTGTTTATAAATAAATAAGCCAGCATTCTTCAGCAAGTGCGTTCATGTCAAATGACAACAGGCTGTCGCTAAAATTACTTCAACAACTGTTTATGGCTGCTTGACAGAAGGGTCAGCTGGCAATCTTTCAATTCGGTGTGCGATAAGACATGCGACTGTCCAGTTTTAAATGAGAACAGTTTTTTAATAGCACTTGCAATCAACGTTTCAATAAAGTCACTGCCAAATAGTAAACTGTTCATTACATAACTACACAACTATGAAAATACGTGCCGGCCGCGGTGGCCGTGCGGTTCTAGGCGCTGCAGTCTGGAACCGCGGGACTGCTACGGTCGCAGGTTCGAATCCTGCCTCGGGCATGGGTGTGTGTGATGTCCTTAGGTTAGTTAGGTTTAAGTAGTTCTAAGTTCTAGGGGACTGATGACCAAAGATGTTAAGTCCCATAGTGCTCAGAGCCATTTGAACCATTTTTTGAAAATACGTAAGGCGATCTTGCAGCATTCATTTGTTGTGTAGATGAGGAGAATACGATGTTCTGATAAACTTAACAAATGAAGTAATAAAACAGATACAGACACTTAGCTTTCTGGGATGATGGCTATAGTACAATGCTTCCATCTGAGATACTGTTCGCTGAAATCGCATGTTGCGATTATAAGTTGTTATTCAAATGGCTCTGAGCACTATGGGACTTAACAGCTATGGTCATCAGTCCCCTAGAACTTAGAACTACTTAAACCTAACTAACCTAAGGACATCACACAACACCCAGTCATCACGAGGCAGAGAAAATCCCTGACCCCGCCGTGTTGTTATTCATTATGAAAATATTTACTCGTTGTGAGATATTAACTTCTCTAGTTTTAAAGATATCGACATACTGTTGTGTCACAGAATTCGCCTTATTCTTCTGAGATACCATATGTAATCAGATTTACATTAATATTTGATGTTATTGTCGAATCCCAAAGAGCTGTAACTTGTCCTTCTTGAATAGTGTCTGACACTTCGTCATTTCCTGGAGCATTTTCTGCACAAAGGCAATGCGAGCATCAGCCGTCCAAATTCCCTGCTCTGGTATTTACCCGTTTTCAGCGACGCGCTCATTGTCTCTGCACCTGAGTTCAAACGGTCAACTAACCAGGCTTCCCACGGCGCGCCATGTGCCCTGAGCGTGCTAGCGTTCAGACCTGCGACAAATGCTTCTCTCTGCAATACCAGGCCTAGGTGGACGAATAACGCTCCCACATACGCGTAACGTTACACAGTAGTGTCGGAAATTCCAGATATAACGCATGTAATTGTTCGTCCTTGCTGTTTTGTGGTTGTAGTCCACTTTCGTCAGTAATAGGACTGATAGGAAGTTAATGTACATGCTTCTTAAGTCGCATATTCAGACACACTAAGGTCTCGTCTGTTTTACTGGAAATAATGTGTAAGAGCACTTTCTGGATTGTAGTACATCACTTCTCATGTGGATTTCGAACAATTAATAAGAAGGAGAAGAAACAAGGTAATTATTTCTTGCTCGTGTTATTAGCAACATACCCATGTACTTGGCAAGTAATGCTGTGGGCTGGCAACAAAGTTGCTGAAATGACTAAACAGAGATGACGTTGGAGTCAGTCCATTACATACATTACGTATAGAACATTATTTCACATACGGTATCTCGCGCAGACATCAGACAGATCAGATTCTGGTTGAAGCAGCATGGCGTAGCGTGAAAGTAAAAGTCGCTAAGCTCAGTGGAAAATTAGCACTTTTAGCAGTGACTGGTGCAATGAAAAGTAAGGTTAAAATGAACAATCGTATCAAAAGAAACAGCAGAAAATATAAAGAACTAAACAGTTAACACAGTTAAGTGTATAAAGCTGGGCAGTAAACTCATAGCAGCAGTAAAGTAGCTCGTAGAATTGCTTCACAAGTTACTCTAAAACCAAAATCGCTCGACAGAGAGAGTGTAATACCCGTCCCAGACACAACTGGAGTATTACCATCCGTTGCAATATTTGGTGCATTGATTACTTAGAGATGTGGGGGGAGGGCAATGAGGCGGCAGTGTAAGGGGGGGGGGGGGCATGTGGGGGCAATGTGAGAGTGGGTATGTGGGGCGGGGGGGGGGGGGGGTGAGGGGTTTACATAGGCTGTTACTGATGCAAAAGCCACTAGCAAACAGCTGACTGAGATGCAAAGGCATAACCATACAATGGTAACGTTAGCATTTCATGAAGGCAATGAGCTGTCTTTATGAACATAGAGGCAAAACGCTGTTGGCCTGTATTTGACAAGAAAAATTTCTCCTTAAACGGTCATCCAATAAGGACTCTTACAAATACAGACTTAGAAAATAACAACAAAAGAATGGAAATGCCACATGTACGGAATGTGTTTAAGAGCGACACTTTTCCCAAAATACCTTAATATATGAGAGAACCATTGTTAAATTGTAGACAGAAAGTGAAGCTGGTTCACATTGGTTTTCTTACAAAAAGAAGGGTAGTGTAGTTTATTACTCAGAACCTTTGGCCGTTTTCCTCCTCCTCCGGAAATAGTGAGATATTTCAAAAATTATACAACAAAATATTCGAGGAAAAGGAAATATCGCTATGGAACGTCTTAAAATTGATGTCCGTCTGATGCTAGCATTTCTCCATCTAGGTTTAACTGAATGTGTTGCGGCAAAAATTAGTACCAAACATGGCAATTCAAGTTCAATATAGCCCTCGGAACAGGAAGATACACAATTTTGGCTTTACAGACATACAGGAAATAGTTTCTGCTGACTGCAGCATATTCAATCCAATAAATGTAACAGACGTGGCGACGGCTCCTTATCCATTCCAGCCTGCTTTTCGCAGTCGTATGCGTCTATGCCGCCACATTTGCCTTTGTGTATCCAGTCTCCTTGTGAAGCAACATGTCTGGCGATGCATCGAGGAGGCGGCGGAACGCGGAGGAAGCCAGTACGACGAGGGCAAGCGAACAGCTGTGTGCTGCGGACCGGGACGACCAGAGGCCCGAAGTACGAGCGGCAGCCATATTTCTCGGGTGCTTCTTTTGGTCACGCCCTTAGCGTTTCTCGCATACTGCATTTTTTAGGGAGACGGCGTCCTGTTGCACAAATTCCATTTGTCTTAACGCCCGTTGGTTTGTGATTCAAGTGACTCGGTGCTGTGTGCGACTGGATATTTAATGCTGCCCTGACAATATTCAACTTTCCTTCGCCTTTTGCATCTTTCATGCATAGTGGTCGTACAACGAGAGCTTCTGGCCTTGCCCGGTTTCGGTGTCTTCCTGAAGGGCTGAATTTAGTGTGATTACTGACTGAGCCGCCTTTCTTATTTATGGGCAATTTTATTAATTGCGTGCTTTTGCCATTCAGTTCCTCTCTAAGGGTGTTTTACTGCGTTATTTGTTGCATGTGTAGTTTGGTCATCAGTTACAGTGGCCAAAAACAGTTACTTAACTAAAGATACTGTCTTTCTCTTGCACTGATGATTACCTTGTGGGTTCCCTGTTTTATTCAAATGCCGGTGCAACTCATTTTTTTTTAATAAGATTGTTGCTAACTGAAGTTTTGTCCTGTAGTATTCTTTGAACAATTTTGTGGTAGAACTGGGTCAGAGGCGTCTTTTGGATGATGTAATCTTCTCCGTCCTTCCTTCTTCCATATATTGTCCTCATTAAACAATGCCCAGTGCAAGTAATTGATAAGCAAAGTCTTTTCTGAAAGTTTGAGAGCAGCGAAGATTACAATAAACTTTCAAGTGTACTTAACTAGTCATGTTGAGATGGCTTCAGTTCTTCTTCTCTAGGGGTCTCCATCAGATCCTCGCGGTTGGTTTGAACTAAATGAACTGGAAAATTGTTGTTGTAGAATTTTTTACGTAAATGCATATTCTCAAATTTTAGTGTATCATACAATATTTTGATTTTTGACAGTAACAAAGCCAAAATTACGTTTTTCGCTCCTATTATACAAAACTACGCCCGATAACATCAGAGGCAAGCAAAAACAAGATTCCAAAGGATTTATAATTTTTCTTAACATATGACTTCCTACTAGTTTTCAATACATTATTAATTTCGATTCTTATTTCATACATGAGTCCAGAAATAAACATAGCAAACAGTACAGGATTACGTAATTAATAATAGAAATTTTAAGTGTGCAAATAATTCATAATTTCAAATATTTCTAAAAAACATAATTTTAACTCTACATTCAGAACTAATACCTATCGATTACAACATCGAAACCAAAATATTTTGCAGAGTATTTCCTTTTTATAAATTTTAGCTTGAAATATAACATACTGATTGTAAAATGATATGCAAAGTTTCAGAAAGTGAACTGAGATAGTATTAATCTGTCCAAAATTCGAAAAATAATACTGGTATCGACAACTGCTGATAGGAAGTGTTATGCTAGCGAAGGATGTCCCGCTGCAATGGGTACGTGAAATTCTGATTGAACTTAAATGTTTAATTAGCCATATGAACATATGAGTCTAAAGTCACTTAAATTTACTGGCTATATTTCATGCTGCTGGTTATTTCAGCAGTCGCCTTTTTTCATTTTTTTTTATTCATGGGGAATGGGAGGGGGAAGGTGGATTTCAACCTTGCATCTCTATTACTTATGCAGCTTTTGTTATAAATTTCCTTGCTTACAGTTTTGCGTAAGCAGCCAATGGGGGTGAGAATCTGTTAAATTACAGTTCTGTAGACGCAAGCACGTTCCTTCTTGCCTTATTGTAATATAAACCAACAAACGGCTTGGTAGCCTGACAGTTATAGGCTGTATTTATCACTGAGCCTTTGATTATAGTGCGACTAGCCAGTTGATAAAAGCTTGAGGCCACCATTAATTATCATGTTCCCTTGAGCAGAGATCTTTCTTACATGAGTTACAGATAACTTACTACTCTTTGGTATGGTCTCGTAAGGGCTTAATTTACAATTGTTAAATAACTTACTTGGCCCTCAGTTCTTTAGTGCATTTTGATAACAGCACTAAACTGCCTAAGCTGGCAGCAGACTTCTCTATGCCTCACGGGCGTAGGGACCTGTTGACATTACACGCCGTCTTGTTGTTTGTTAACCTGTGTCGCGGCACGGGGATTGAACTGAGCACAGTAATTCAGGCCGCCTGTTGGAACGAGAAACTTAAGTTGTTTTGTGTGTCTTACTCCCTGTATTTTCATTCTAAATTGTACCCTTTCCCTCACAACATCTTGCTTATTAGAGTTATAGATTTAAGTAGCTGTACTGCACCAGCTTTATCTGAAAAATTAGATATTCATAGTTTATTTGAAGGTCTTTGTTTTAACTGGCTTTAGCCTGAGCTGCCATTGTACTGCTATGACATTGTACCTTCTTGAGTCACTTTAGTTTTATTCATTTAAATATTTTTTTATAAAAAGCGGGGAATATTCTTCTTTAACGGTATATTAGCTAATTTTCTTGATATAAGGAACTTTTTATCCTACTTATAAATAGCTTGTATGCTTTTACGAAATTTTTGCTTGTACTGTAATTGTAGTACTTTCTGCGATTAGCAACACAGCCCGGTCGAGTGCAGACTAAATGTGAGAATTGTTCCCGAGACCTCATTTTTATGTATTTTTTAATGTGAAATGCTACTGTAGTTTATTGCGTATATCTCTCTGTTATACACATTTGACGTAATTACCCTTTGGTTGTTGTTTCTTAAGAGGGAGTCTGATCACTACTGTGGTTAATATTATTTGTTGTTATTTGAATAAATGTAATCAAACGACAAATGAAATTACTACTATGAGTAGCCATCACAGGCTTCCTTATCTTTCCATCCTGTATAAAGAGGTTGTCCACCTCAGTTCGTCAAAATATCCCTAAGACAATTATTCGTTTGATTTTCGCATGAGGAATACGATTCAAGTGTGTGAAATGTACTGCAGTGTTGTATTAGAGATAAAGAGGAATAAGACTGTCATTGTTGAGAGCATTAAATTGCAAACAAAAGCACTTCCCAAAAAATTCGTACCCTGTATTGCAAATCTAATGGTGTAAATTACCTATAATTTCAAAACAAACATCAGAATTTTTAAGTTTTGCAGTATTTATTACTTATAACTAACTATAATAAATAATACGTCAAATGAAAGGCCAATCAAAGATTAGGCTTTGTATAACGGTGCGCATGCGCATGCTGTTTTTCCTGTGTCTTCCGTTAGAAAACTGTAATAGCAAGTATGGCGGTTATTGAGCAGAAACCTTTTTATGTTTTACGGTTTGCGAGGACCTAATCTGTTGTTACAGGGCTACGTTCTAAGTTCTGTTGTAATCCTCCAAGTGATAAGAAAATCCTCCAAGTGATAACAACGTCCATAGATGATATCATCAGTTTGAATACATTGGGGGTCTTCGCAATGGAATAAGTATGTGGCGACGAAGAGTGACTGAAGAACGTGTGAAAATGTGACAGCGCCTTTCACGCATATCACCAAGATATGCTAGTCGTGAATTAGCAATTCCAGTGACGTCTGTGTGCAGACTTTTAATGAGACGCTTACAACCACATCCCTATTGTCTGAAGTTGCTACAAGCTCTCAAGCCTATAGACTACTATTCCCAAACGAAATGCCGGTGAGTGAACTATACGGTGTCGTCTTCAGCGATGAATCAATTTTACCTAAGGAAATATAAACACATATAACGTGTGCATTTGGGTTTTCAGCAGATGCCCACGAGGTGGTACAATTGCAACGAGGCTCTCGTAAATTGAGTGTTTATTGTGCCATATCTCGGCGGAACGTTCATGGGCTTTCTTTTTGGTGACGGAACTGTATCTGGTGTTTCTTATCTATGGCTCTTTCCTCAGTTTAAAGCGTATGAATCGCAGAACTTGAATGACAGGAAGATGGCTCGCCGCCTCACTGATATAACTCAGTAGGCGATTGGTTAAGGCTGTTATAGTGGATCGCTGGACTGGCTGCTAGGGTGCCGATAACAGAGTTTGTTCCGCATGGCCTCCGCGTTCGCCCGATGTGACGGTACGTAATTATTACCTTTTTGGGCTCACAAAGGACCATACTATGTGCCTCCGCTACCGGTCGATCGACCTGACCTAAGAAACGGGATTGAAGTAGTTGTTGCAACAATTAATCCAGACACACTCATCAAGGTTTGGGGAGAACTCACCTGCTGGCTGAATGCGTGCCATGTGACGAATGGTGCTCAGAATGAGCATCCATCGGAAAAACTGAGTTGCTTTTCCATTTGATGTATTATTTATATCCAAACCGAATGTGATAAATGCTACAAACCCTTGAAACCACGACATTTATTTTTAAAGGCTCGGTACATCGTGTATAAGGAGTTAGCAGGTTAAAGCATACAATATGTGGTTCTCCTTCTTAAACTCTGAAGAGGAATGCAGTGATTCACGTACGTTTGTAACGCACTTCTCGCAGTTTTTCCATCTCAGAGACATTTGTTAGCTATCTACAAATTTTGATTAGACGCTTGTCTCACCTCAGTTGTGTGCTCACTGCAGCAATCAGCCATCCTACTCAAGGTAAGGGAAGCTTCTCCAATACTTAGTAATTATAGCTTGATTTTTCTTGAGACTGCTCGTTGTTATGATTTCTTTATTCCAGAAAAATAAACATCCCTCTCATTGATTACCAACAATTCCGCGCTACAGACTATCTATTTACTCCGAAGGAACTTGCTTTGCATGTGTTGGATGGTGCTAGTAGTAATTTAGTTGCTTCTGCCGACTACAATGCACAACACCCTACTGTGATTTGGATGTAGCTTCAGAAAAATGGTTACTGGAAAATCAAAATCACTACAGTGCTGGCTCAGATGGTGTGTCACTAAAGACGGCAATGGGTGGTTTACACTACGTTATATCCCCAGAGTCGCGTGTCTTCTCTTTAGAGAAAGTAAAGTGGGTTCAGTACTCGTTGGCTGAATATGACTTGAAAATAATTACATTTTGCCTGGCGTAGTGCAGTAAAACTCGACGTGGCATAGACTCAACAAGTAGCTGGAAATTCCCTGCACAAATATTGAGTCACGCTGCCTCCAAAACTGCTACAGTGTTGCTGGTGCAGGATTTTGTGTGCGAATTGACCTCTCAATTATGTACCATAAATGTTATAGGGGATTCAAATCGCGAGGCATGAGTACCACTTCATTCAGTCTAATTATCCAAAATGTTCGTCCTATCAACAAACTAATAACGATCAGCTGTGGCCCGGAGACAGTCGTTACACTTCTGTCTGGTTTGATGCGGCCTGCAGCCCGCCACGAATTCCTCTCCTGTGACAACCTCTTCATTTCAAAGTAGCACTTGCAATCTACGTCTTCAATTACTTTCTGGATGTATTCCATTCTCTTTCTTCCTCTACAGTTTTTACCATCTACAGTTCCCGCTAATACCATGGAAGTTATTCCGCGATGTCTTAACTAATGTCCTACCAGCCTGTCCTTCTCTTCAGTGTTTGCTATATGTTCCTTTCTTGCCACTTTTTAGGAGCACCTCCTCACTCCTTGCCTTGACAGTTCACCTGTCTTTCAGGATTTTTCTGTGGCACCACATATCAAATACTTCGATTATCTTCTGTTCCGGTTTTCCCACAGTCTTTGTTTCACTACCACACAATGCCGTGCTCTAAATGCACATTCTCAGAAACTTCATTCTCAAATTAAGGCCTTTGTTTGATATCAGTAGATTTCTCTTGGCCAGCAACGCGTTTTTTGCCATTGCTAGTCTGCTTTTTAGGTCATCCTTGCTCCTTTCGTTATGGGTTATTTTGCTCTATAGAGAGCAGAATTCCTTAACTTCATCTACTTCTTCATCACCAATTCTGATGAAAATTTTCTCATTGTTCTCATTTCACATATTTCTCATTGCTTTCGTGTTTCTTCGATTTTCTCTCAATCCGTATTCTATACACATTAGAATTCATTCCATTCAGTAGAACATGTAATTCATCTTCACTTTCACTGAACATCGGCGAATGTTATCATAGATATTTCACCTTGAATTTTAATTACACTATTGAACGTTCTTCGATGTATAGATGGAGTAGTAGAGGTGAAAGACTACATCCGTGTCTTACGCCATATTTTTATCCGAGCACTTCGTTCTTGGTCTTCCACTCTTGTCGTTGACTTCTGCCTCTTTTACATATTGTATACTATCCGGCACTCCCTAAAACTTACCCCTATTTTCCCCAGAAAGTAAAACATCTTGCGCCATTTGATACTGTCGATAGTTTTTCCAGGTCGTCTTATCCTACGAACGTGTCTGATTTTTCTTTAGTCTTGCTTCCACTATCATCCACAGTTGTCTCAGCTGCCTTTACCTTTCCTAATTCCAAGCTTATCGCCATCTAATCTCTTTCATTCTTCTGTATATTATTCTCATCAGCAACTCGTATGCATTAGCTGTTAAGGTGATTGTACAAGAATTCTCGCAGTTGTAGGCTTTCACAGTCTCGATAATTGTGTTGATGAAGATTTTCTGATAGTCAGATGGTATATCGCCTGTCCTATACGTTCTACACAGCAATGTGCAGTCGTTTTATTGCCACTTCTTCCAATGATTTCAGAGATTCTGATGAAATTTTATCCATCCCTTCCGCCTTATTTGATCTTAAGTTCTCCAAATCTGATTCTGATATTGGATCCCCTACCTCTTCCTTACTGACTCTTGTTGCTCGCCGGCCGCTGGTGGCCGAGCGGTTCTAGGCGTTTCAGTCTTGAACCGCGCGGCCGCTAGGGTCGCAGGTTCGAATCCTGCCTTGGGCATGGATGTGTGTGATGTCCTTAGATTAGTTAGGTTTAAGTAGTTCTAAGTTCTAGGGAACTGATGACCTGAGATGTTAAGTCCCATAGTGCTCAGAGCCATTTCAATCTTGTTGCTCCTTATGTCACGCCATCAGACAAATGCTACCCCTCATAGAAGCTTTCAATGTACTCTTTCCACCTATCAGATATCTCGTCTGCATTTAACAGCGGGATTCCGAGTACGATCTTTATGTAACCATCATTGCCTTTAGTTTCACCGTGGGGTGTTTTTCGACTTTTCTATATCCTGAAACAGTCCTTTCGACCACTAATTTTCTTCGATTTCCTTACATTTTTCATGCATTAATTTCTACTTAACTCCCTGAAATTCCTGTTTATTTCATTCCTAAATGACTTGTGTTTGTGTCTTCCTGAATTTTCATGAACATTTTAGTACTCCATTCTTCCGCAGATCGACTGAAGTAATTTTTTTCCTACTCATGATTTCTTCACAGTTACCTTCCTCGTACCTATGTTTTTCTTTCAAGCTTCAGCGATTGCGCTTTTTAGAGATGTCTATATCTCTTCAGCTGAACTGTCTACTGATCTAATCCTCATCGCAGTATCTACAGCGTTAGAAAGCTTCAAGTGTATCTCTTCTTTCCTTGGTACCAAGTATCCCATTTCTTTTCGGACTGATTTTTCCCTGAGCAATCCCCTAAACTTCAGACTTATTTTATCAGAACTAAATTGAAATCTGAGTCTATATTTGCTCCTGGATTCGCCTTATAATCCAGTATCTCATTCCGGAATGCGTGACCAAGATGTAATCTAATGGAAACATTCCCGTACCTGCCAGATTTTTTGTAGTGTGCCTCATTCTCTTATCATTCTTGAACAGAGCTGTTACCACCTGAAATTGCTGAACTCAATTAGTCTTTCTCGTGTTTCATTTTTAATACTTGGCCCATGTTCTTTCATGTCTTGCGCTTGTACTCCTTCCCCTACAACTGCATTTCTGTCCTCCATGACTATTATATTTTCATCGTCCTTTACGTACTGAGGTATCCGTTCAATATCCTCATACACATTCTCTATCCTTTCATCTTCAGTTGTATTACTGTCAGCTCTGATGAAAACAACACTATCACTGAATCATACGAAGTAACTCACTCTCCGTCATACCTTCCTATTCATAGCAAATCCTACCTCACATTGGCATCCATTAAAATTCTATCGTAATTTGGGGCATGACGTCCACTAATGGACGCAGATAATATTCAGGAACTTTACTTGGACCATAGCAACCAGACCATTCCATGTAAACACGGTCACCACTGTTATGGAGCCTCCACCAGCTTGCACGGTGCCTTGCTGACAACTGTGATCCGTAGCGCAGTGGGGTTCTGCGCTGCACTCAAACCCTACCATAACATCTTACCAACCGAAATCGGGGCTCATCTCAGCAGGGCAGGGTTTTCCGGCTGCCTGGGGTTCAACCGATGTGGCCAAGCGATGTTGTGCTGTTGGCAAAGGGAGTGACGCCTGTCGTCTTCAGCTGTACCAGATTAATGGGAAACTGTATGTCAAATTTAATTAAATTTAACATTTTCTGTTTTCTATTCAATAACTTTCCTAAACATTTTGGTATATAATACATTAAAATCAGACATTTGTGAGTTCTTCAAATAATATTTTGAATGTTGACGTGTGACTGCCAAATTTCAGCCGGCCGGTGTGGCCGAGCGGTTCTAGGTGCATCAGTCTGAAACCGCGCAACTGCTACGGTCGCAGGTTCGAATCCTGCGTCGGGCATGGATATGTGTGCTGTACTTAGGTTAGTTAGGTTTAAGTAGTTCTAAGTTCTAGGGGACTGATGACCTCACATGTTAAGTCCCATTGTGCTCAGAGCCATTTGAACCATTTTTGAACTACCAAATTTCGCGGCTACGCATATACTGCCACAGTTGAGCAATCATATCTAGGAAACAACACAGTCTAGAACGCTGTGAATTGTTTTGTTTTTGGCCTACTGCTACGTCTCAGAAGTTGGCATCACAAATAAACAAATCAGTCCTTTCTTTCTGATAAAAGTTTTCTTTGAAAGTTGTGCGATTATCGGCTATTTTTGTAGTAAACTAACTTCTACTGTTTTTTATATGTAAATAAAATGACAAAGGGTAAAATTAACTTCAAGAAACGCAAATTTGCGGGCGACAGATATGTGATACCTGCATTTTATTCTGAATTACTTGATAACACGTGTGCTAGCAGTGACGGAACCCACAATAATATATCTGAAGAGACCTCGCCCCCTAGTGCATCGACGAGGTAAGTAACTTTAGAAATGGGTGACAGTGGTAAAAGTAATGATATTATGGACAACGTCATTATTGATCTGCAAATCCTTGCACAAGTTCTTTCCGAAACTCCCTCTCTTTGTGGTGGTGAAGTTAAACTTATGAGGATATTTGAGTTAGAATAGGTGTCGAGTCTAAATTAATTATTAAATGTCAGAGGCGCAAAAACGAAAAATAATTTCATACTTTATCAAAGTTTTCAGGTAATGAATTGTATGAAACTAATGTGAGACTGTTCTATGGCCTTAGATGCATTGATAAAGGTGCAAGGGCCACTAATGTTCTCTGTACTGTGTTGAATTTGGCAAGACCACCCTCTAGGTATATGAAATACGTAACAAAATTGGGAACTCTGTAAACGCTGTGGTTGAAGATTCAATGGTTGCTGCTACATCAGAAGCTGTTGAACAAAATATGGGTGACACAGACATCAGCATTGCTGTGGATGGATCCTGGCAGAAGCTTGGGTTTAGTTCTAAAATTTGTTTTGCGTCTGCAATAAGTATTGACAGAGGAAAAGTTTTGGATTTTGAAGCTCTCAGTAAGTACTGCCAAGGCTGTACAGTGAACCACAAGAACAGATTACTTCATAAGCAGCAGTGTACAAAACATTATGATGGCAAAAGTGAAGGAATATAAGTAAAAGGAGCAGTTAACATTTTCCAGCGTTCGCAGAGAGAAAGGTGTCAGACGTGTGAATAACTTAGGTGTTGGAGACAGAAAGGCTTTCATTGCAGTACAAAACAGTAAGCCATATGACGTTCCTATAAGAAAACTTGAGTGTGTAGGCCATGTCAAGGAAAGGATGGGAACACGTCTGTGTAACCTAAAAACCAAGCTGGATAACACAAAACTGTCTGATTGCAAGACAATAAATTGTGCTGGAAGACTAACGGAGGAAGCAATTGATGAATTACAGGAATATTATGGGAAGACCATTAGAGATAATTGTAACAGTTTAGAGAAAATGAAAAGATCTATGTGGAGCACTTTCTTTCATCTAATATCAACCGATGAAAAGCTATGTCATGCTTTGTGTCCACCTCCACCAAACACTTGGTGTAAATCTAGGCAAGCTGAACTGTCTGGCACCCTGCATGAATTTACACATAAACATTCTCTTCTTTTCGCAGTAATGGAGGCAATCGAACCTATTTACAGAGATTTGCAAATCCCGAGCTTCTGAAGAATTGGTTACATGGAAGACCCTGAATTTGAATGGGTCCTTCAATAATGTTGTGTGGTGCCGTGTGCCTAAAAATGCATTTGTTGTCCATATGACTCTAAAGCTAGCAGTTTCTGATGCTGTAATAACTTTTAATGGTGGGAACTATGAAAGACGTAAGGTTGTGGAGAAGTTGGGGGTAAGATTTGGACAGAAAACAGCTAAAGGACTGCGGGAGCTGGATGAGCTTCGTGGACCTGAAGTAGAGTTAGCTGCTCAGCAAAAGACAAAAGAAGCATTAACGAAAAGGAGGAGTCAAGCACTGGGCTGTCGTGACACTGAAGAAAACACAGACTATGGTCCAGGGCAATTGTAGTGCATAAAAGACGCAGAAATGTAAGTGTGTAATAAAAAAAAGCTTTAAACGTCAATATCTCTGAATTTTTGCAATAAATGACCCGTTTTCTAAAAAAGTAATGATGGTAGAGACGTAAAATTTTCACAGCATGCAAAGTGTGAGATTCAACACATATGAACTGTCATAATTAAAATATCATGAGTTGTTTTGTTTTTAGGTTAATTTATTTACAAAATTATGTAAGAAATTGAGTGACTGAAAAATAAAAGATAACATGACCCACAATACAATTTTAGTAAAAATTCTAGTGCAGTGTATCCATAAAGGTGCCTTCAATAATTATGGAAAATTATAAGTTGATGTCTTAAAAAGTTTTCAAGACAATTTAACGTGCGCGGTATAGGACATACAACGTCCCCTTAACACCAACCTTCGCTGCACTGGCCTAACGGATGCGTTCATCGTAAGTCCCACGTAGATTTCAGCCGTTATTTCCCGCGGTATTACATTTCTGTTAGCACTGACAACTCTATGCAAACGCATTTACATCTGCATATGCACAGGAAAGGTTTCAACTGGAACGACATTGAGTCTCGAAAACAGATGTAAGGTAGAGTTTCCTCAAAATGGTTAGGAAACTATCCTTGTAATTCTTTGAAGGCCCAATGAATTCAAAGGTCGCATTTTCTCTAACTACAGTGAGGTTAGGAAAGTGGACTATGTTTCTTTGAAAGTATCTCTTCTATAACGCATTTCTCTTCATAAAGGTATCCCCACCAAATCAAAAAGCAGTAAGTTGTTTGACACTTTTCAGTGCCTTAATATGGGCAGTGAGCAGTCAAATGCATTTAACATGCGTCGTCATCGATCCATTTACAATGTTCCAATTTCCGCTCCTGCACTCCTTTTTCCCTTATAAATGAACAACAGCGAGTTTTAAATGGAAAAATCGTTCCCAGCATGCCCCTTGACATTGCAGTAGTATATAGAGTCCCCGCACTCTTCTTTGGGATCCATAGAAAATTGTTGCAATTGACAGTGGAATAATGCGTGCAAGTCAAGAAATTTGACTGTTCGTGCCACCAATTTCTTCACGATCAGCATGCCTGCCAATTTAGCACAATATGCTTGCTGATGTACAGAACCATGTATCCCGCCTGTCGATCGTAGTAATGTTATTGGCAACCAAACCCTTAAATTGTTTCCACATGTCATTGTAATATCATTTCATGACATATTTGCAACTGCACAATAGATACTGAGAATTCGCATCTCTCTTGTATATCAGTACTACCCATTTTTAAAAGGCTTGTGACCACAGATCTCTAGACTACCTCTTTTTTAGGAAACGTCCTCCATATTACGAAGAAAACGCGAAGGGTAAACAGCACTGAGGCAACGATTCTACCGATCTGAGGAGAGACGTGCCGACCAAATCAGCGCCACACTGCAATACCAAATGAAGTGTCACTCTGTACCGAGTGTTTCCGGAAGAGAACGCGCAAAGCCGACACAGGCAACGCCTTGGACCGCCCGTGGCCCGCACAGCACACACAGTAGTTTGGCACGCTGTGGCCGGTTCTGCTGTGTATGGTGTAGAACTGGAACTATTCCGTCATGTCACCCTCCACCGTTACCTGGCTACGGCAGACCTGAAGAAAGATGTGAACTGTCCCCCTCGCCCAGTTCAGGACATTATCTAGGCCAGCGGCGGTGTTACGGTGTATTAGCGTGATGCCTCCAAGAGGTGGCTACTTTCGTGTGTGGTGCCCTTATCATACGCAATTCTGTACATAAAGTGTAAAGTTCCGCATACCTGGAATATGTTGCAGTGAGGACGATAAAATCAGGAAAATCAACATACGGTCAGTTTTAGGTTTGAGGACTATGACAAAGAAAGCTGTGCAGTACAAAATAAATGGGTGGACCATGTTCTGCGTTTGTTGTAGACCAGGATTCGAAAAGACTCCGTATCCGCTCTAAGATGAAATGCGAATGATTATCTGAATCGGGCGGAAATCGGTAGATATGTACAAGCTTGCAAATGAGTACCATTTCAAAAAAACTGGGTGATTCTCTCAACAGACCTTCAAAAGTTGAAAACGTAAATAATGCTTTGGTCCATCTGTAGCCCTTACGAAAGCCGTTACTGGGCTTGTCGTTGAAGCACAGAGTTGTTCGATGTCCTCCTGCCGCATATCGTGCCAAATTCTGTCCGTCTGGTGCTTCAGATAGTGAAGATCCCGAGCTGGTTATAGGGCCCTATAACGTTCCAAACGTTCTCATTTGTGAATTGATCCAGCGACCTTGCTGGCGAAGATACTTTTTGCCAAGCACGAAAATAAGCAGTAAAATTTCACACCGTTTTTGGACGGTAATTATCTTCCTGAAATGTGAGCCCACGATGGCTTGCCATGAAGGACAACCAAACGGTTCAAGTGTCTCTAAGCACTATGGGACTTAACATCTGAGATCATCAGTCCCCTAGTCTTAGAACAGCTTAAACCTAACTAACCTAAGTACATCACACACTTCGATTCCCGAGGAACGAATCGAACCTGCGACCGTAGCAGCAGCGCAGTTCCGGACTGAAGCGCCTAGAACAACTCGACCACAGCGGCCGGCGCAACACAAAGGGTGTAGAATACTGTCGACTTGCCTCTACGCTGTAAGGTGCTGCGAATGACAAGCGAAAAGAAATGGCACCCCAGGCATCACCCCTAGTTGTCGGACCGTATAGCGAGGGATAGTAAGGCTGATATCCCAGCGCTGTCTGGGGTGTCTTCAGACACGTCTTGGCTGGTCATCAGGGCTAAACTTGAAGCGAGACTCATCACTAAAGACAGTTCTACTCAGATTAATGAGATTCCAGGCCTCATGTGCAAGACACAACCGAAACGTGCTTGTTGATGTAGAGAGGTTAATGGTAGCCGGCGCAAGGGGCGCGATGAGCTCAGCTCTCTTTCTGTGGGCCGCCTACTAATGGTCCTTCTAATCACTGAAGCGCCAGTTGCATGTCGGATAGATTACAATGGTGAATCCGGGGCACTGAGTTCCTCTGTGATGATTGCTTGGTCCTCACGATCTGTCATCTCTCTAAGTCGACCGTTTCCTTCTTGACGTTTTGTTCGGTCTTTGTTTACCCATTTCTTCCAACATCGCCCAACAGTCCCATCTCTCTTATCCAAACGTCGAACCATTCGCTGGTTATTCCAACTGGCTCCTTTGAGCTCAACTACACGTCCTCTTTCAAATCCTAGGTATACTGTTCACGCACCTGTCCATGAGGCATGATTACTGTCCAACTCAGTATAAGGAGTCAAATTTGCAAAGACATTGTGCTCTTGTGTTGACATATCCCAAGTTTACCATCATTGCCAGCTAAGCGTGGTAATTCCTCCTTCGGCCGCCAAAGCTGAAAGCGTTGTATTTTGCGTCGATATCTTTATTGATATCAGTTTGTGACCAGTTTGCAAGGCTTCTTCGTGGTGCGTCGTCTGGATGTTAGGGAAATCAACGTATGGTTACTTTTAGCATTCAGAACAATGTCGGAGAAAGCTCTACATCATAAAACGAATGGATAAGCCATGTTCCGTGTCAGCAGTAGACCAGGATTCTAAGTCGCTCCATATATTACATCCATTAGGGAAATGGGGGCAAGTTGGAGATCATTTTAGTCTAAACACGGCAGGCCAGAAGTAGCAAGAGAGAAATATCAATAAAACTGAAGTATTTAGTACCATACGAACCTCTTCACTATGTCACATCCTCTTTGAGTCTCATGTAAAATGTTCATACATACTTTTTATACTGTAGGGTGTCTCGCATGAAGTATGTCAATATTTATAGGTCGTATTAAGATAACACTGAAAATATAAAGAATCTATGTGTTGCTTCTACACCGTCTACGCATGCTATGTGCTGTTACACGACTAAAAGTGATGAATTGTTAGCTGTATGTTAAGCTATTCCAATCACTGTAGCATAAAAAACTGGAGGTGCATGTTATCTATATATAAATTTACGCTCAGTAAATGATGTTCGGACTCAAGGTAATCCACAAGGTACTGATATTTCGACCACTATTGGCGAACGCAACCTCTCATTCACAAAACTGTGAAAGCTGTTTCAATTATATTCACTGCAACCAAACTAGCTGTTGTCAGCAGATGACATACGAAATAAAAGTTCAGTTCAATTCCACCACGTGTTGTTAACTCAGCAGTGCTCACAGCATTCACTATTTACGCAAGCACAGCACTCATAAGTATTTAGCATCGCTAAAACAAAAACTGTAATGAACGTTGTGTATTGCATGAGTAGTTCTCATATCGTATAATTACATTTAAAAATTCGCATACACATCCAAGGAGGAAATTAGAAACGTGGTCAGTTTACAGAAGAGAAAATAATAAGCTGTGTAGTGTTGGAGAGAACTGTAGAACGCGCCTGCACTTTTCCTCTCAGAGTTTCCTGTAACACAAGAAGATCGTGATCCTGCTCGGGGAGGTTGGCAGCCCTGGGGCCACCACTGTGCGGAGAGCCACGTCGCCGCCGGCAGCTGCTGGCGTGGTCAGGTTGGCCGTTCCGTCGCGCATTACCTGTTGCGGGGGCAATACCACCCCCAGCCATGAATGCCAATGGCCATAGCCGACACCGATATCCGCCGCCTATGGCGAACCTCCTACCTGGCTTCCAAACCCGCAACGGTGGCTCCGTCGTTATCACACACGCTAAAATCATTCTCTATTTTTCGCATGTTGTAGAGGGTTCGAAAAGGGTCCAGAATTAGCAAGTTAACAGTATTTTGACGCAGAATCCGTGTATATTTGTAGTTTGATATAGTAACCACCAGACCAACATTCGATGATGTTATTTTTTGCCGTAATGTCTGGAAAATCATAAATTGATACGCTGCGTAGCGTAATATGTCGGTAAAACGACTCTTTCCTTTTACCTAAGAAGAAATCGAAAAACAGTAGGACTTATAAGGATTATTCTAAAATTAGTTTCAGATGACACGCCAAAAACATCGGGTGCACGCTGGTTCTCAGCAGAAAGAAAAGTTGAGGAATACTTGAGAATAGATCAGAAAAATAAAAGGAACATTTTTGAGAATTATCTGTAAAAAAGCTTAAAATTTAAGAGGTGTGTAAATCTGTTTTGTTTGCTGGGAAGATGTATTTGACAAAGTGCAGAGAACAATCATTCATAAGACTTGAAAAGACTCTGTTACGGGCTAGAAGGACGAGACAGAGCTGAAAGGAAATTTACTCGAGACAAAAAGTTGTAGCAACAGTTGGTGATAGGGAAACACATAGGCAGGTATAGAAAGCGGTGTTAGACAATACAATAGAAAAAACAAGACGCGTCATAGTACTAAGGGAGAGATTTAAGGAAATTAAACACGCAGCTAATAAAGCAGTGCTGGTAAGAACAGACGATGAACTACAGTGGAATACGGATGAATGTAGTGAAGATCAGAGGTATGAGAATCAGCGTACATGAAGCTTTTATGAAAATATAAATTGAATCATCTTTGAAATAAGTAAATCGTTTACGTACTTCTCAACTTATGTTGCAAAAAAGGAATCTGTGAGGAAAACATAAAAGTAAATTATTTATGAGTAAAGCAGAAAAGTAATTACGTAAAAGGTTTGTTGAGAGCATATCGATATGCAATTGAATTTACGAAATTATTCGGCTGTTTCACTATGTTGTTGATGTTGGACCAGTAACACTTTCATTTCATAAGGACTTTACTTCAAATCCGTCACAGTTGCAGTGCATATACACTGGTGTCCAAAACTAAAGCAAGAAAAAGGAATTTTGCAACACTGCGTTTGTTTTTCCACAAAACAATATGAACACGTGATAGTAAAGTAGAAATAATTTAAGGAGTACATAACGTAACCAATCGCAAGATGCATAACGGTAGACAAAAATGTTCTTTGTTTTCCCCAACTTAACGTATTTTCACACACATTCCGACAACTGGTTAATGTACTCAGTAAGGGGTGTGTGAACCTCTGGCAGCAATACTAGCCTGACAACGACGTGGAATGCTGTTAATGATGTCATCAGTCTCATGTTGAGGCGGTAACGCCCATTCTTCTTGCAGAGCTCTTCGCAGTCTTGGAGACTGTTTGGTGGATGTTGACGTAATGCAAGTCGTCTCCCTCGTGCTTCCCAGACATGGTCTATGTGATTCAAATCGGAAGAGCGAGCAGGCCACACCATGCGTGTAATATCTTACGTTTCCAAGAAAACACTCTATGGTGTCGAGCGTTATCGTCCAGCACTTGTATTGTGAGCCAATCGAAACTAGGTTCCAGATGAGAGCTATGGTCAGAGAGAAGCAGAATGAATACCATCCCCTTAGAAAAAAAAGATGACCTGGAATGATTCGGAGTACGTTGCGATTTTATGTTTGCCGTAGTACTCTCTTTTTATGTGACGACGTCTGGGCCCACAGCACCTCGCAACAGCCACAGATGAGGTGTCAAGACATCGTCAAGGTACCTGATAGCAGTTGAACCTTGCCGATTCTCTCGTACAATTTCATGAAAAGTGGTTCGAGTGGTAAGATTATCCCTGCACACACTATCCTCCTCTATCTCGGTCTGTTCCCGCAATGTTTGGGTCCCGAAATCGTGTTTCACGTTCCCTCCAGCGTGTATCCATAGAGAATCACTCTCCAGACAAAATCGGGACTCATCTGTGAAAACATCTGCCCACAGTTCTACCGTCAAAGTGGCATGTTGTAAACTCCACTCTAGACTTTCCCTTCTGTGAAGACGCGTTAGAGTTAGACATACCGCATGTCTCCGACATCTGCACACCGTATGCCTCGATACAACACGTCCAGAGAATACTGTGAGCTCACATGCCAGTTGCCGTGCAGTACTAAGGCTGTAATGTCTTGCGCTTGCAGTCAATTAACGGTCCTCTCATTTGAAATCACACGAGGTCGGCCCTTACCTGGCCTTCGGGATATAGTTTCGGTCTCTACAAACCGTCGCCACTTGCGAGGAACAACAGAACAATTCACATTAAGCCATTGGGCCAATTCAGTTTGCAACTGTCCTGCTACCGTTCTTTCAATGGCCCTCCACCGCAGAGAGTCTGGTAAGCATCTTCTTTGTGCCATACTGAACCGTCTGTGATTCTGTATACGGCGCTTGTGCATGTGAGGCTACTCGGCAAACACTAACTCGTTTCATAGGTGCCCTGATGTCATCGTTGGCCTATCATACGGAAATCTGTTGACGGTTTATATGATAATCTCGTGAATTAGACACACGACTGGGAAACAGCGGTTTGTTGCTTTAATTCAGGACACCAGATTTTTTACTTTATTTTATATTATTGCGACTAGTTTCGAGCCAACTGGTTCATTCTCAAATCTGACCTACTGAAGACGACTGATCATAATGAAAAAGTTCTAGAATTTTCTATACATGCATTAGATAGCGATGATGGATATGCTACAATACAAGTGAAAATTTTGACTTCTATTGTGAGCCAATCAAAACCATGTTTCAGATGAGGGCTATGATGACAGAGAAGCGGAATGAATACCATACCCTTAAGAAAAACATATTAGAGCATTTATATACAAATGTAAAGGTGCTCCGGAATGGTTCGGAGCACGTTACGATTTCATGTTTGTCGAAATACTCTCTTTTCATTTGTGTTTGAAAACAGCAATAGCAATGTTGTGCTGGAGCCAGCGATAGGAGTTGTGGACGTCGCGATGATTGGCATGCGTTTCTAAGGTCGTGGCGAAGTTATAGAGCCACTGAAAGATTACGCCGCTTTGCGTAATGTTTACTCTCTATCAAACTGTCGATTTTGTGACGCACATGAAAAAGCAGCTTGAAGCAAACAAACGCGTAGGTTATGGGAACTGGCTAAAATATAAAAATTTTCACAAAACGTTAGTTGTGGAACTATCCTCGGTCAATATGGCAGACTGTTCTATATTACTGATAGTTTGCCATTTTTCATTGCATTCCAATGGAAAATTTAGCTCTTTTGTTCCGTTGTACATGTCCCTAAAATTTAATTGAACAATTTGCCTCCGTTTCTCCGAGATAACTTTTACGGCAGTCTGCCACTTTAACTCGAGTACACCTTAATGTTTAAATATGCTAATATGATTGTGTCATAGACTTTGAGGAACGTTTCTCTCCCATTTACTGCCGATGTAAAACAAAAATGTAGCAACGTATTTTCTAAATAATTTGCCATTTGTATTGAAAGAGTCACTCATATATCTCATTACATCGCGTCCTGTGGCTCGTTCTGTCTGTCTCATATACGGTTTTCATTTTAAATGAAGACGTTCACGTATCCCGAAAACTACTCATCACATCAAAATAGTTACACAGATCACTGGGTCACGTCGTCCATAAACAGCCCTTTTCGATCTATTCCAGGCATGTTCGACAGGGTTCATGTCTGGCCACTCTAGTCGAGCGATGTCGTTATCCTGAAGGAAGTCATTCACAATATGTGGACGATGGGGGCGCGAATTGTCGTTCATGAAGACGAATGCCTCGCCAAAATGCTGCCGCTATGGTTGCACTAACGGTCCGAGGATGGCATTCACGTATAGTACAGCCGTTACGGCGCCTTCCACGATCACCAGCGACGTACGTCGGCCATAGATAATGCCACCCCAAAATAGCTGGGAACCTCCATGTTGTTGCACTTGTTGGAGAATATGTCTAAGGCGTTCAGCCTGACCGGGTTGCCCCAAACACGTTTCCGACGATTGTCTGGTTGAAGGCATAAACGACACTCGTCGGTGAAGAAAACGTGATCCCAATCCTGAGCGGTCCGTTCGGCATGTTGTTGGGCACACTGTACCGCGCCGCATGCTGTCCTGGCTGCAAAGATTGACCTCGCCACGGACGTTGAGAGTGAAGTTGCGCGTCATACAACCTATTGCGAACAGTGTGAGTCGTAATAAGACTGGCAGCACCAAAAGCATTATCCAACAAGGCGGCGTTACTGTGAGGGTTCCTCCGAGGCATAATCCGTGGTTAGCGGTCATTCACTGCAGTAGTAGCCCTTAGGCGGCCTCAGAAAGGCATGTGATCAAAAGTTCCTGTCTCTCCCTATCTCCTTCATGTCCGAACGAAATCGCTTTGGTTCACTCCGAGACGCCTGGACACTTCCCTTGAGTCATCCACTGTGCAACTGGTCCCGGCGGAGGTTCGAGTCCTCCCTCGGGCAAGGATGTGTGTGTTTGTCTTCAGGATACTTTAGGTTAAGTGGTCTGTAAGCTTAGGGAGTGATGACCTTAGCAGTTCCATAAGATTTCACACACACACACACACACACACGTGTGCCTTGCTGGTACAAAGTAACAATTCGGATGCTATTGAACATCCGAGCCAGCCAGCAGCGGGCTGCACCAGGCCATTCAGCACCCCGGTCGACTCATGCCAGGAGGCATGTGGGGTCACATCCCGGCCGCTGCACAGGACATTCATGTATGAGCATCAGCCTTTCGCCATCGCGGGGAGCGGATCGGCGTGGCACTTGACGTTGGAGGCCAGTGCGCGGCCGTCATCGAGGAGTTGGCTGAGGGAGTGGTGTGCCTTTCCGTGGCTGTCGACAATAGGCCACAGACAACAGGTTCGTGTCCTCAACAAAGTAGGGCGACCAAACCGCCGAGTGAATGGCAATCGACGTGAGCGGGACGACGGACACCTATACCGGCTGAGGCAAAGGAAAGTAAAACGTTTACAGATTGCCGCAGCGTCTCTCTGCAGCCGTGATCTGCCCTGTGCCCCACCTCACAGCTTCCACTCCGGCGTCTCTATATCTATGACGACTTCAACCATGAAACTGCTTTGCAGTGTTTGAGTGTGTGTGACAGTGCTCAAGAACATCACAATTTTACTTCCCGGCATGAAAAAATTGAATAACAGGATAAATCTGCTGAGTGCTGTGTGATTTCTCTCTCAATTGCATTAACATTTTTTTCTGATTTTTTCCTTTAATTTTTAAAATGTACCACAATGAATATTATATTCGTCGTATTACTGACATCTTTGCACTAACAACTGATTGACGATTGAAAGAGTAAATTTTTACGATTAAGACACTGCAGAATAGTTAGGAATCTTTCCACTCTCATACTCGCTGAACATTATGATTCTACATTTCGAACCGTTCAAGAGTACTGGAACCAAAGAGTGGAGATTAAAAGGTGTTGTAAGATAAATCTTTACAACACGTCGTTTCGACTGCTGCAGTCACGTCACAGTGGTTTCTTACGAGACGTGCCGTCGAGTGGTCAACGAGTGGAAAAGACTGGAGATAAACGGAGCCACCTCTACTGCAAGGTGGGGTGGCGTCGGTTGGTGGCCAACTGCGAAATCGACTCTCTGCCGCGAAAGAGACAATAAAGTCGGCAGTCGCCGAGGCTCGTAATGCTCCGGTAGCGACCGCTATTTCACATTTATCAGTCCGGCTCCGCTCCCCGGCTTCCCGGTTAACGGGCGCCATAAAGCCGGCGTTTGAAGGAGGTGTCGGGCTCAATTACGAGCGCGCCTGATTTCTCGGGCCCTAAACCAGCGGCGTTAACGCCGGCCACGGCCGCGCTGCCATCATTGGTTTGCGCCCAACATATTGCCGCTCCACCTGTCGCCGAGAACCTGAATCCAGACCATGCCGAGAGTTATGCTTTTGCCACGCCGGCGCCGTCCCTTCCTGCCTCTTGTTACCGCGCCTTGTTATTCCAGACAGCATTCGTACATGTTTTAACTGCCATTTATTTTTGGTTTCCTCTTTTTTTTCACTAGCTGCTTACCCGGCGTTGCACGGGTATGTATTTATTCCAATCGTCTATCACTCCATATCCTCCCCAGCCACCACCCAATGTCTTTGTCCATCTCCACTACCTCCTTTCTTTCTCCACCTCCTCCACCTCCCACTCTCTATCCGTCTCCTCCTGCCCCTCTCTCTCTGTCCATTTCCTCTCACG
Source organism: Schistocerca piceifrons (assembly GCF_021461385.2). Classification (NCBI taxonomy): domain Eukaryota; kingdom Metazoa; phylum Arthropoda; class Insecta; order Orthoptera; family Acrididae; genus Schistocerca; species Schistocerca piceifrons. Next base: position 141,418,163 of record NC_060144.1, read on the forward strand.
CCCTCTCTCTGTTCATTTCTTCCTCTTCAATTTTGCTCTCTATTTCCGCCTCCAAATCAGCCTGTTCTTCTCCTCTTCTCCCATCTCTCTGATCTCTTCCTCTTCCTGTCTTTGTCCATCTTCCTTTCTTTTCTTTCTCTGTCCATCTCCTCCTCTCCTTTGTCTCTGATCATTTCTGCTCCTCTATATCCGTCCATCCCCTCCGCTTTCCATCTGTGTCTGTCTCCTCCTTCACGCTTGCTCTCTGCCCCCCACCTCGTCCTCCCTTCTGTTAGCACTTTATCACGCTCACCCCAAATGGAGACTGGTGGTTCTTAGCCCTACAGTATTGCTCTCCAGATTTTAAATAATGTAAGTACTATACATGATTTAAATCGTTCCAAGAGTTTAGGATGAGCTTTTTACCGACGGCCTTGCGACATACGCCCATGTAAAATATATTTCGCATCTATGTAACAAATTTCAAGCGCATTTGTCAAATTTGAGGTGTATGTCTAGCAAATTTTGGCCAGCAATTTCATTTCCACGAAGCTCAGTGTTTATGACGTAGTATCTGCTGAACTCTGTGATGTAAAATGATATACTTCTGCAGATGCGACCAGTGGTATATATGCCTACAGTCAGCCAAATGAATTCTGAATTAGTTATTAATGAAGAAATAATAAATTAAAACGTTATGCGTGATGCGGCAATTTCTTACGCATCTCAGTGTTGTTGACGTTATATCTCTCCTGAATAATATTTCATACAGTGTCATATTTCTGAAGGTATATTCAGCGGCTTATGTAGATACTGCCTGCGAAATGTGTTGTAAATAGAGTCAGTAGCAACGAGATACTAAATTTCAACGTCTTGTGTGATGTGGTAGTTTTTCACGCAACTAAGTGTTTATCGTACAATGATGTAATTTTTGTGGTACATTCGGTGGTGCGTGATTCTCAAGACATTAGGTTTTGCTCCACATTTGCTATTTACGACTTTCTGCAAGATATTATCGTTGTAGGCCACTTTCGACTATGGTATCTACATATCATTGGACGTCACACTCTGATAGGTTGGTTTGTCTGTGTGTTCGAATGTTGCATTACTCCACGCAATATTGAGCTTTCGCTTTGCTTGCCGAAATAAAAGATGGAAAGAATTTACTTGAGCCTTCGAAGGTTTCGGTTTAAGAGAGTTATTGTGATAATATTCTAATGTGACTCTTGAGTGCTTTCTCGAGCTTCTGCTCTGTATCCTCCAAAGCCCATCCAGGCCATTTTCGTATAGGAAATACTTAGTATGATTAGGTAGCCTGCCCGGTTAGCCGTGTGGTCTAACACAGGGAAGGAGCGCCTGGTCCCCGGCACGAATCCACCCGGCGGACTAATGTTGAGGTCTGGTGAGCTGGCTAGTCTATGGATGGCTTTTAGACGGTTTTCCATCAGCCTCGGCGAATGCGGGCTGCTTCCCCTTATTCCGCCTCAGCTACACTATGTCGGTGATAGCTGCGCAAACAAGTTCTCCACCTATGCGTACACCACCATTGCTCTACCACGCAAACATAGCGGTTGTAACGCCGGATATGCATATCCTCCTATTTCCATCTATTGTACTGTAATTTTTTTTCCGTATTTGTTACCTGAAGATATAACATTTCTGTGTCTTTAAATATTGTAATTGTTTTACTATTTGTATATATATATTAATGCATTTATGTCGGTGTATAATTGGTTTGTTTTGTAAATATTATTTGTATTTTTACGCTGGGTCTTGCCTAGGGAAAACTATGCTATCGAACGATTACATCTATAGGTCGTGTGGAGAACCAAAGTGTTTAGGATCTTTAGTAGTGAACCCTGCCGCGTGAAGCGCGGGCAGAGCGGAGAGTCTGGCTGGAGTAGTGCAGTTGAGCAGGTGTGTTGTGAGACGCTCCCGCGAGTTGCCGCGCTTTCGGGGTTTGGCAGCATGTAATTGCGCTCGACTTGCTATGATAGTTTCTGACACGGTGTCGCGGACGGGAAGCATGAGCTGGCGCACATCAAGAGCCCGTTCCACCTGGTGACCGTGTCGAGAAGGAGGCGCGCCAACATCCAGCTTCTGCAACAGCGACGGCCGACAAAAAATGACTGTCGCCACCTCCTCGATCGACGACTTCAAACCTTCAATCAACCAGCAAGGAAGACTGCGAGCACGTAAAGTTTTAGAACTGTATGGCAGGCCTCAGCTTTTAAAATTGTTCCATTTGCCTCTTTAAATTAGAGCAACGTAGCATGAACCTTTGTTGCTCATTGTCCAAACTGCTTTACCAACCAGGGTCCCTTCCTTTTCCGGAATGAACCCGAGTGTCGTTGAAATTCAAACGCCAGCATTAAAGTAATATCATTCGATTTCACTGCTTTAATTTCAAAATTCAGTTAAAGTATTCATAGCTGGCTACAATGTTTAGATTAGACAAGCACAAATTAAAAGTGCGAGTTTTGTTACCATATTTTAGCTTACCTGTGACTGCAGCCCAGCTTGGTACTATTCTTAATTGTTCAGAATCATTTAATTCAAGTTCAAAGTTAAATCTCTTATTTCTAAATTGCGTAGATTCAAGTAGCTTTTGAAATGATTGTTGAAGTAGCCCAAGACTAACCTTACTTTATTGAATTTCGTAGTGCTTCAGCAACAAAGCTCACTATTAATTTCACAACACGTGTCAAGCTTCAGTTGCCACGCTTTTAGTGCTAATTATATGTGCAATAACCTTTCATTTTCAGTTATTGTAATAGTTTTCCATAGGACTGGCGACCGTAATTCTCCCCAAATCTCAAATATCTAATTAACGCCAATTAATTGTTAACGTCACGACCGCACATTTACTTTCTTTATTAATTTTACCTTTTTCTCAAAATTAATTTCCACCAATTTCATTTGGATTTTTCCTTTCATTTAGATGTAACCCTTTCCTCCCTCTTTACCGACAAATTAACTTCAGTGACGATTGCTTTTCCCAAATATCCATTAGGTGCACGCAGTTTAATTTTTCACTGTCATTAAGGTCGATAATTGAGGTGGAGGTTACACGGTTACACTCGTATGGTGTGAGACGTTCCCTCGACAGCGGAGGGGTGGGGGGGGGGGAGAAGGGGGGGGGGCTCCACTGGGGGCTGAACCGCTCAATAAACCCGAAAGAGCGGTTTGGTGTGGGGTGGCGGAGGGATGAAGTGGACTGCGTTAGTCGTCGTGGGATGGTGGACCACTGCGGCTGCGGCGGGGACGGAGCCTCTCCGTCGTTTCTGGGCCCCCGGTTAACATACAATACACTGCTTAGGTACTGGCTGGTCGTTAGTTTATAGGTGAAAAAGGCGCTTCCCGCGGCCAGTACATTTAATTGGTTTTTCTGTCGACGCAAAGTTGTCTGTCTTGAAGGAGAGACTCAACGGTCTTGTGAAAATGGTAATCTCTCGATCTGTTATAGAGTTTCTGGAAGAGCAATCTATGGTTGATTGTACAGTAAGCAGAACTGAGGTCGCCTAGTGCTATCCCGTAGTCTGAAAAGGCTATAGGACCATACATAGAAAGAACTGCTACTGTATAGTACAGGAGGTAACTGAAAGAAATGAGACGTACAGAAGTGACACTTCTATTCCTGGGCAGTAATTACACATAATTCACCGCTATTTATGGTGATCCCCTGGATATAACAAAGAGTGAGTAGGTATCTTAATAGGGTACGTGGTCACCACGGACAGAAACGGACGCTATGCAGCAATTTGCCACCCTGGCCAAAATACTGGTGAGGAGTTTTAGTGGTAGGACGTTCCATTCCTTCGCAAGAGCAGATTGCAACGCCTGAATGGTCGTTGGTGAATATGGGCATGCTACAGTTAGGACTGTTGATATTTTTAAAGATAACGAAAATCCGATGTATCGATATTTAGAGAAAAATCGTTATCAGAAGTCGATGTGTCGTAAGAAGTACCCGTGTATCGACATATCGTAGCAGAAGAAATCGACGTTCTGGAATATAAATATATCGGCTGTACATTTAAGTATAGAAATTTTATTAGACATATTGAGAAATGAAATATTGATAATATACATCGATATATTTGGATGAAAATATCGATGTACAAAGGGCGTTCAAAATGTTTCTAAGGGCCGTCTCTAATGTATCTTTTTTTTTTCCTCAAGAGGAGAATGAAACTATTTGTGAACATACTTGGAACATCTAGCTATACATTGAGCCGACTAAATTTAGCCTCTATCAGCTGTTACGCATCTGGCCCAAAGTTCTTTCCATAATGTAAATTCACTTTGGTAAAATTCTGGGGATTGAATTTTACACCATCGCCTCACACAGGAAATAAGGTCTTCCTCACCAAGAAATGTTTAACCGCGGATGTGGCCCTTCAGACGACCAAAATAAAAATCAAACGGAGCCAAGTCCGGACGGTAGGGAGGATGAGGGACAATTTTCCAACACATTTTCCTGATTTTCTCCTGCGTCGTATGGGCTGTATGAAGTTAGGCATTGTCATGGTGTAGTCTGATGAGCTGACCCTCAAATGGTTCAAATGGCTCTAAGCACTATGGGACTTAACTTCTGAGGTCATCAGTCCCCTAGAACTTAGAACTACTTAAACCTAACTAACCTAAGGCTATCACACACATCCATGCCCGAGGCAGGATTCGAACCTGTGACCGTAGCGGTCACACTGTTCCAAACTGAAGGGCCTAGAACCGCACGGCCACAAAGCTGACCCTGAAGCTATGGTCTGAGGGTCTTGATGGCGCGTCGCAGCTTGTCCAGTGGCAAACAGTAACGGTCCAGGTTAATTGTGGAACCAGGTTCCAAAAAGTCAATGAAAATGACACCACACTAATCCCAGAAGAAGGGGGCCATCACCTTTCCGCCTTTTGTTCGTGAAAGTCATGGTTTTATCTTCCGAGGAGATCCTGGAGGACGTCACTACATGGACTGGGGTCTTTTCTCAGGTTCGGATAAAAATAACCATGTTTCATCCCGGGTAAAGACGCCGTAGAAACACGGTTTCCACTCTTCAGTCGAGGAACCCTCGCACACATTCTTCCTCATCGTTTTCATTTCTCTTGTCAATAAACTAGGCACTCAACGTGCACAGATTTTTCTGCAACCATTGACTGTACCAGTGATACCACAATACCCAATGACAAACCAGTGGTTTAAGCTAGCTGTCGTGTCGCCACATATCTGTCATTTTGGATGATTTGATCAATGGTCTCCTTATTCACATCACTCACTGGATGTCCGGTGGAGAGAAATCACCTTCTTGAATTCTCTGCAACCACCGCTGCATACTGCTGCGATCCACTGTGTCCTCCCTATAAACAGGGAGGAACTTCGTGTTAATCGATGTGGCAGAGTCATCGTCGGTGTTGAAGAGGAACTCCATCACCGACCGTTGTCGCAACCTGTCATCTACTTCACGGTCCATTATGGCTCACGTGCAGATAAAAGGAAATACTTTTATACACCAACTTATAGCTAAATGTTCCAAGTATGTTAACAAAAAATTTCCTTCTCCTCCTGCAAGAAATAACAAAACTGGAGACGACTGTGGAAAACATTTTGAAAGCTTGTAACGCCGGGAATGCATATCCTCCTATTTCCATCTATTGTACTATAAATTTTTTCCTTATTTTGTTACCTGAAGATATGACATTTTTGTCTTTACATATTGTAATTATTTTAATATATATATATATATATATATATATATATATATATATATATATATTGTAAATATTATGCCAGCCAGTGTGGCTGAGCGGATCTAGGCGCTTCAGTATGGAACCGTGCGTCCTGCCTCGGGCGTGGATGTGTGTGATGTCCTTAGGTTAGTTAGGTTTAAGTAGTTCTAAGTTCTAGGGGACTGATGACCTCAGATCTTAAGTCCCATAGTGCTCAGAGCCATTTGAACCATTTGTCAATATTATTTTTACTTTTACGCTTGGTCTGGCCAAGGGAAACTATGCTATCGAACGCCTACATCGATAGGTTGTGTGGAGAACCAGAGTGTTTAGGATCTTTGGTAGTGTTATCTCTGCCACATGGAGCGCAGGCATAGGGAGTCTGGCTGGAGTAGGGCGGTGGAGCAGGTGTGTTGTGTTCGCTCCCGTGAGTTGCCGCGCTTTAGGGTTCCAGTTTTATTAATTTTATTTTATTAATTTTGTTAATAAATTTTATTAATTTTATTTCATTAATTTTATTTTATTAATTCTTTTGCTAAATTAAGTCAGAGTGTAGCGAAATTTATTACTTCTGACAAACATTCAGTTTTCACACAACACATGTCAACCTTCAGTTGCCACACTTTTAGAGCTAATTATATGTGCATTAATCTTTCATTTTCAGTTAATGCAGTTGTTGTCCATAGGACTGGCGACCGTAATTTTCCCCAAATCTCAAATATATAATTAACGCCAATTAATTGTTAATGTAACGACCGCAAATTTACTTTCTTTATTAATTTTACCCTTTTCTCAAAATTAATTTCCACCAATTTCATTTGCATTTTTCCTTTCATTTAGACGTAACCCTTTCGTCCCTCTTTACCGACAAATTAACTTCAGTGACGATTGCTTTTCCCAAATTTCCATTAGGTGCACGCGGTTTAATTTTTCACTGTCATTAAGGTCGATAAGTGATGGGGGAGGTTACACCCTCTTTGTATTGCGATTTTTTCAATATCATTAGCTGTTGTAGTTCTCCCGAACGCATTCCACATGTGGTCCGTGGAACTGGAGTCGGAGGAACGCAGACACTAGTTCGTTAGCCGAATGTACCCCTCGTCCCGGTCACGCGTTGTCATGCATAAAAACTCACTCAGGGACGAATGCACTCTTGGAAAGATGCACATGGGTATGCAGTACACTGTCATAATAACGTTTATCAGCGAGTGTACCGTATTCAAAGATTTACTGCGTTACCAAGCGCAGAGGGACTGGAGCAACGCTTAAAGGGCTCGCAGGCTTTTCTCGGATGGTAACAGATTCAGTCTGCTTAGTGATCCTAGAATTAGCCTTACATGGTGAGAGGTGACAATACATAATTCATCCAGGGACATTGTCGATCATGATCGTTGTCGTGGTCAAGAAGTTATTGTGTGGAGAGGCATAGCTTTGGATATGGTACCTGATCTTCAAATCTTCGAAGACGGCACGCTCACCGACCATCGTTAATGCGACACTGTACTCCTTCCACATGTGCGTCTTTTCAGGAATACGTTGGGCCCAGACTTCACTTTTATGGAGGACAATGGGTGACTGCATCGAACGACGTATGTGGGGAGTTCCTGTAACGACAGGATATTCGACGAATAGACAGGCCTGTCCGTTCTCCCTACATTAATCCCATGGAGCACATGTTGGGTGCACTGGAGAGACTTACCGTAGCACGTTTAGTTACACCAACGACCATACCAGAGCTGTGATCTGCCATGTTGCAGGAATGGTACGCCCTAACACAGGAACTCCTTACCGACCTCGTGACCAGCGCAGGAACATGTACAGAGCATACAATGCTCTTCATGGTGGTCATACTATCTAGTGAGAATCATGTCTCGCCATTCCTAACGTCCAGGGGACCACCATAACTCGCTGTGAATTCGTTGTAATTCCTCTCTTTGAATAGACGTGTTATTTCCGTCAGTGTCATCGCGCATATTTTTCAACTACCTTTTGTAGTTCTTTCTATCTATGGTACAGGTTTCATCGGGCTATGTCAATTTGCAGTGACACATCATGAGGGATCTAAATCGTTCAAATGGCTCCGTGCACTATGAGACTTAACATCTGTGGTCATCAGTCCCCTAGAACTTAGAACTACTTAAAAATAAGTAACCTAAGGACATCACACACATCCATGCCCGAGGCAGGATTCGAACCTGCGACCGTAGCAGTCACGCGGTTCCGGATTGAGCGCCTAGAACCGCTAGACCACCACGGCCAGCAATGAGAGATCTGCTTGAGTCGTAAAGTTTTGCGCTCCAGTGTGTTTCTCCGGTTCTTAAGCCTTCCAGCGTAAGGCCATTTTTCAAAGGAACTAAACGAAAAACGAAATAGCGTGCATTTAGAAACATATTAAAAAAGACATTGAATAAAATTGGAAAGAGCGTACTATTGAGAAACATGTGACCAATACGTACGGGTAATAATACGAAAACAGCAGACATTGCACCTCCAGAAATTCAACTGTTGCATAGTATCACGATGAAGTTACTTACATGAAGCATAAGTGCAAACCGCCTTACGTGTGGCGATGTACGTATAAGGACAGCGGCTTTGCTCCATTGCACTAACGTATAAAGCTGGAATTGTCTTGCAAGAAATACATATCTTTGCACTTCCAAAAGTACTAAATGTACAATTTAAAATGAACAGTTTAATATCATACGTGCACACTTAAATGTTATTTCATTGGTGGGTGCAGGGATTCATAGAAGGGTCAGGCCCCAGGTTCAACATAACTTGGAGCTGACTACATCTACATTTATTTCACTAAAACATTTAAAATTTTCCTTTACAATAGAATGAATCGAAAAGTCAGTTAACAACAAACAATTACAGAGCTCCAGAAGGGCTTAAAACTTGCTTTGAAACGTATCCTCTTTTAAAAAAAAAATTACAACAAGATTAACATCAATAATCACAGAGCCCCAGAATGCTAGAAATTTACTTTAAACTTCTCTTTTAAGAAATTTACAAGATCAAACTTGCCTTGAAATTTGTTAAGTATTACAGGAACGTCAAGATCAAAACAGAGCCCAAGAAAGAATAAACTAAGAAAGAAAACATTTTAACAGAAACTGATCAACGTATTTTACAATTCTCCCAGGACGATTTAAGAGAGTAAATGCCCTACTTCAAAACAAGTGGGCCATCGTGGTGCCTATCATGTATACAGAAAATCTAAAAACAGTTGCACCAAGGAGGACAGTAAAGGCTTAAACGTTTGGTAAACTGGCAATAATTCGAAATATATATATGTGATGAGCTAAGCATGAAACAGAGTATAACTTCATGAAATGTAGTAACAGTCTGATGTCTTGAAACCTTCCTATTTGCACAATTGAGGTTTCATTCTGGGAGGGGAAGGCAGACAAGAAGAAAGTTAACGACGAACGGAAAGTTGAGATGATCCCGGGGACGGAGCCTTGCAACAAGCATGAGAATTTAAGTGACCAACGACTCGCAACCGCAACTCGCCACGGGATGGTGGTTCCAATGAGGTCCTCGTACCGGTCTCCGATCAGAGCCACGCCCGCTAGCTCTCCTGTCTTCGAGTCGGCCGGCTGGTGAGGCACATCGGAACGATTTGTTGGCCGGTCGAACAACCAGGAACTGTGTCAGCGTACAATATGGCTAACTAGACTACTCTGCAAGACCGACAAGTACATATCATTTTTATGTCAACTTAGACGGTAACTACGTAAAACATAATACTAATTCACCTCTTGAACCTTCTGCAAATTTGTTCTCTTAAAAAAAAAGACAAGCACTTAAATAAACGGTTATAAAACTTAAACCCAAGAAATAATCAAAGATAACTGCACTGAAACTATTATTTGCCTCCGTAACTGTGAAAAAAAACCGTACTGTATATACTGACGAACATTTCAACATGTGCGTAATATTTAATGACAAGAATAATTCAATGTAATCTGCAAGTCCAGTACTATGACAGCTTTACGGTTGACTGCTCGTTCAACAATTTCACTAAATAAAAATACTGCACCTTTTCAACTTAGGGCATTCATCAACAGTAAACAACATCTGCTACATGACAGCCGTCTCCCTGTGCCGCTGTGTCTAACGAACGCACCACTGGATGGCCATTGTAAGTCCAAACGTCAATTTAAAAAAAAAATCATTCAAAAACTCGGCGCAATAATTGCCCTATCTATCCCACTAGGACTCCCATTAGTTGGACCCCTTCACAAATCGTTCAAATGGCTCTGAGCACTATGGGACTTAACTTCTGAGGTCATCAGTCCCCTAGAACTTAGAACAACTTAAACCTAACTAACCTAAGGACATCACACACATCCATGCCCGAGGCAGGATTCGAACCTGCGACCGTAGCGGTCGCGCGGCTCCGGACTGAAGCGCCTAGAACCGCTCGGTCACACCGGCCGGCCGGACCCCTTCGCAGATCCACCAAGAAACAATACCACGAACAACTGAAAAAATACTAAAACCTATCACTGTGCTGAAACAGGCACGAACCGCAACTAATCAGGGGCACACAGAACTCAGAAGTGGAGACGAGACTCAATGCACGTCGTCCGCTGAGACTACCGACCGAGCAACCAATGGTCGTTCCTGATGAAATCACTGACAACGAAAAAGGTTTGAAGTGAAACGCCAACTGACAGCTTGTTACCAAGAGATCACTTCTAAGGACAGCAACACAATAGGCGGCGGCGGCAATACACTTTCGATAGAAAACCAATAGCGATCAGCCTCTCATGGAACGGAGCCTTTGGTCACTTCCCGCACCATGGTCCCGACCTCTCCAGGTCGGAATCCCAACTTCCTCTCAGGGCTGTCCAAACGAGACGCGAACGCCGCGAAAATTCGGCCTACCGGCCGCGACACGGCGGCAGCGGCGCCGGACAACCAGAGGAGAAATCAAGCAGAAGAAGTCGCCCGGAATAGAAATCAGTATGAGGCGACGCGCTTCACACACTAGTGGGTAAGTGTTCACTTACTGTCTTACATGTACTTATAATTTACTTGATGCGGGTATACAGGCGCTGGTTCCAAGATGGCGTAAGGCAGTTGAGAGGGGTGGAAATTATGTAGAGAAATGAAAATATTGTTTCTAAAGGATGTATCTACACACTGTAAAACTTTCAAACATGTAGAATAAATGATGGATTTTTTAAAAAAAGTGTGTATTTCTTTTGGAGTGACCCTCGTACGACTATTGTATGTGGAAAGTGCATAAAATATGGAAATTATGAAAATTATAAGAACAGTTATGTGTAAAGTCCAAGCTAGTCTCTATAAAATGTTAATTAAGAGGAAACAGGGGCATGTTTAGCTAATAGCATCACACATCAGCAAATAGTGAGTTGCACCACCGGAGCTCCCATAGAACCTAACGGGTTTGAATGGACTGCAGTGATGTCTAAAAATTAAGGTGAGAGGTAAAACAGAAATGGAAGTCTGACTAACACTATTTAAGGTATTGTCGGCAGAGCATTACACTCTTGATCATCATTTGGTCTCTGCTTCACTGGTGAGGCAAACCATCTATCACCCTCCACTTCATGAGCTGCATTTACGAAAATAATAAGTATTCAAACAATCCTATAAACACAATACCGTACATGCAGTTACTGGTTACTGTGGTGTCACCGCCAGACACCACACTTGCTAGGTGGTAGCTTTAAATCGGCCGCGGTCCATTAGTATACGTCGGACCCGCGTGTCGCCACTATCAGTGATTGCAGACCGAGCGCCGCCACACGGCAGGTCTAGAGAGACTTACTAGCACTCGCCCCAGTTGTACGGACGACTTCGCTAGCGATGCACACTGACGAAGCCTCGCTCATTTGCAGAGCAGATAGAATAGCCTTCAGCTAAGTCAATGGCTACGACCTAGCAAGGCGCCATTAGTAACATTGCATGTGTCTACAGAGTCTCACTTGTATCGTCAAGAGCGATGTACAACAATGGTGGATTAAAGTTAAGTATTCCAGCAGCTACGTACTTTTCTTTATAGCATTCATTACGTATCCTGTTTCAGACCTATCTCTAGCCTGCGTGCGTTAACGCGTGCATATCGGCTTCCTCACTAAGGTAGTGTCCGTAGTGTTGACTAACTGCTAACACTACAATTACATTTTATATATTTCTTATTCAATACTGGAAGGCTCTCTGTAGTAGACATTTGTGTACAATTTGTGTAAATTAAATACTTTACAAATATGAAAACAACTATAAACAATGCAAAAGTACACCTGTAAAAATGTTAATTGGAAGGCAAAAGAGTGCATTTATGCAAGGTCGGCCGTATATTTTAAGCAAAAAGGACGCTGCGTGAAGCAGACTTCTTGTTATAAGATTAATTTATATGAAATGACTTAAAAATTTCATAATATACAGAATATGAGGAATTAAAGCAAAAATCAGAAGCAGTAGAAACAGAATGTGAGGCTAGCTGTCGCTGTTCAGGGTCGCGTGACATGGGCTTACATTTGAGATAATCATTTGTTCAACGTCTTTGTGATAAGCCAACCATCAGTAGCCATTGTTTTGTTGTTGTTGCTGTTGTTTCATCCTCCTCACCCATATGAGGCGGAGGTGGACTGCCACCGGTACCTTTAACCCTTTTTTCAGCCAGTGAGCAAGTAACACTACGAGAAAGAGCACCTAATTGGATTGTGAGATATTCGCAAGAAAAATAAAAATATATCTATGTATGTGGCTCACCTCCGGTTAAACCACTGAACCGATTCAACTTAACTTGAGATACACATCATTTACTGTCTGGAAAGAATTGATGTGTGGGAAGAACAACCTACCTATCAAAGGATTGAGGCGGAGGGGGTGAAAAAGAAGTGTAGCCCACGACGCGGGAGTATCAACATTTTATTCCTCTTATATTTGAGAAAGAAAGCATTTAGAGGGTTGCAACACAGTTCACACATAAATTCAAACCATCAGGACACATTTTCTCGCTAACACCCACCAGATAACGATGAACGTGAAAATGTTTATTGCTTATTACATTTTCGCCATTCAGCTTCGCATCAGGCGTGACGTTATATTATGTTATTTGTTTTTACTAACGGTATTTGCAATACACTTGTGAGACAATATTCACACTCACATCTGAATGTACGTCCAAAACTATAACGTCGTACCACCTACAGTTCGTGAGATATGACACAATAAATATTGAGAAGCGTGATAAACAGTCGCATTATGCATCACTTTTAAATTTATGACTTCTTTGCTTTTAAATTTATTGCAATACATTTTGCAGATTGCATCCGCATATTTCGCCGAATGCACCTACAATATTATATCACTGTACGACACACGTTCTGGAGACATAAATTCATAAACACTAAACTACATATAAATAAAACTCAGAGCAAAATTCGCTTGACACACACTTGAACTATGTGTAAAAGTATGTGTGAAATACTTTAATGACATGTGACATGTAAGTACACGGGCAAAGTCACAGGTAAAAGAATCCATCTAAATATGTGAATCAGTTTCAAACCAACTTGGCACAATTTCTGTAAGTACTTACTTTCTGAAAACACTGTGTCGATAAAACCAACAGCAACATCCTATTGGACCACGGGTGATGAAGTGGAGAGAGAAAGGGATAGGAGAAGGATAGAGAGGTGAAGGACATCGACTCAGATATGACGGACGTGGAGGCAGAAAGAGAGAGGAAATAGGGAAAGGTGCACAGAGACAGGGGGAGGAAGAGATGCACAGAGAAAGAGAAAGAAATAGAGAGCAGGGGAAGAGATAGACAGCAAGGGGGAAGAGGCGATGGACATATAGAGGGAGGAGGAAATGCACAGAGGAAGGTTCAAATGGCTCTGAGCACTATGGGACCCAACTGCTGAGGTCATTAGTCCCGTAGAACTTAGAACTAGTTAAACCTAACTAACCTAAGGACATCACAAACATCCATGCCTGAGGCAGGATTCGAACCTGCGACCGTAGCGGTCTTGCGGTTCCAGACTGCAGCGCCTTTAACCGCACGGCCACTTCGGCCGGCTTACAGAGGAAGGGGAGGTGAAGATGGGCACAGTGAGATTTGAAGAGATGGTGGGTGATGAAGTTGAGAGAGAAAGGGATAGGAGAAGGATGGAGAGGTGAAGGACATCGACTCAGATATGACTGACGTGGAGGCAGAAAGAGAGAGGAAATAGGAAAAGGTGCACAGAGACAGGGGGAGGAAGAGATGCACAGAGAAAGAGAAAGAAAAAGAGAGCAGGGGAAGAGATAGACAGCAAGGGGGAAGAGGCGATGGACATATAGAGGGAGGAGGAAATGGACAAAGGAAGAGGAGGTGAAGATGGGCACAGTGAGATTTGAAGAGATGGACAGAGTGGGAAAAGTAGGTGGACAGGGAGGAAAGGTGCAGATGGTTAGGACAGAGGAGCAGACTGACAGAGAACAGAAAGAGGTGACGATGGGCAGGGATAGTGGGGAGGAATACACAGAGAGGGAGTAGGAGGAGGTAGACTGAGAGAAGGGGAAAAGGAAATAATCAGGCAAAGGAAAGAGGAAAAGGTAGACAGAAAATGGAGGGAGAAGGGCTGATGGGACAGGAGCCTATGGCAGAGTGGGGAGAAGGAGATGGATGGAGAATGGAAAGCAGAGGAGATGTACAGAGTCAGAGGGGAGAGAGACATGGACAGAAAGAGGGAGAAGGAGGAGAAGGAAATACCCAGAGAAAGGAAAGAGGAAGAGATGGACACAGTGATGGAAGGGAAGGCAATGAACAGACAAAGGCAAGAGATAGGAGGAAAAGGGCAGAGATAGAGCGAGGAGGAGATTGGCAAATGGAGGGGTGGAGGACAAATGGGAGGAAAAGATTGACTTAGAGGCTGGAGGAAGAAGATAGACAAACGGGGAAGGAGCAGATGGACACAGAGTAGGGGGAAAAATAGGCAGGAGATGTGGAGGATGAGGTGGGTTAAGAGGGAGAGTAGGAGATGTACAGAGAGAAGGTGAAGATGGAGAGGGACTAATAGAAGACTGGATTAAAAACGTATCTGTGCAACGCATGTTATTCTGCTAATAATTCATATAAAAGGAACTTGATTTTCTTCGTTTCTAATATAAAATAATAATAGTAAATTCGTAAAACGGAAACAATAAGAGAACATTTAAAACATGATGTACAACATACTGCATTGACCAATTCATACAGTAAATCAGGTGTACATATACTCCTGTTAAAACTATTAAAATATAAAACTGAATGAAAAGCCCAGTAGTATGCAGCGTATTTTTTTCATTAGAGCCGGTTAGAGACTCATACAACCGTTTTCTCCACTTTTCAGCTGAATCTTTTGGTGAATACAGGATGACTCACGTGAAACTTACACTGCAGATATTACGTAAATGGAATGTACTACTGATGTGCTTTTTTCACAGACACATTGGTAGTCGGGGGTTAATATAGTTAATGAATAACAAGATTATAATAATACTTGGGAAGTGAATGTTTTGCGCAAACATACACTTTTTAATCGGAGCAATGCCTATTGGCTTTAACAAACTAGAAGTTGGATAACTTAGAATGTAGCGGTGTTTGTTGCCCGACTCTAGTGCTGGTCATTTAACAGATATCGTGTCGTGCAAAGTTTCCACACCGCCACTTGTTTGTGCCAGTCAACCTGTGTGGTTATGTTTGCTTACAGAGTCCTTGTGCGTTCCTTAAGTGCTTTACGCCTTTCTTGTAAGTTATTATGTGACAGTCCAAGCAGTAGGCCGTGAGTGGACGATGAGATTTAAAAATGCAGAAAAAGCTGACACGCTCATGGTGTATGGAGAGTGCAGGAAGAATTCAGTTCGTTCTTGACTGGTGTATGCGGGAAGATATCCCAATAGACGTGAACCATTTAGGTAATTGTTAATCAACCTCCTCAGCCAGTGGTAGTGTAACACGTAGACAACGTAACAGAAGAAAGCAAGTGACGACAGAAGAGGTGCAAATTACTATTATTGCTACTATTAAAGTTAATTCGCACGCTAACTCCCGCGCAATCGCAAGAGGATGTGGAATGAAAGTTTCCTACGCTTTCTCCACCGATATAGGTTTCATCCCCATCACATATCTCTCCAGTAAGAGTTGAATGGAAACGGTTATGAGAATCAAGTTATCTTCTGTACGTGGGCATTAAGACAGATATATCACGTACCCTGTCTAGTGATGAAGCCACATTTACGAATCATGACCAGGTAAACCGCTGAAACATGCACTGTTGTTCTCTAACTTCGTCGGGTGGAATGTCAGCATCCATTAAGTGTAAACGTATGGTGAATCATTGGCTCATAGACCCGCGTTTCATAGAAGGAGTACTGAACACGCACTAGTATCACAGCCTTCTAAAAGACCATATCCAACGGATGATAGATGACATTCCTTTGCAGACTAGTAAGAACCTGTGGTACCAACATGATGGTTGTCTACCGCATGGTGCACCAAATGCTACAGCATGTCCTCAAAAATAGTTTCCAAATCATTCGACAGGAGGTGGAGGTTCTGTACAGTGGCCGTGCGGTTCTAGGCGCTCCAGTCCGGAGCCGCGCTGTTGCTACGGTCGCAGGTTCGAATCCTGCCTCGGGCATGGGTGTATGTGATGTCCTTAGGTTGGTTGGGTTTGGGTAGCTCTAAGTTCTAGGGGACTGATGACCACAGCAGTTGAGTCCCATAGTGCTCAGAGCCATTTGAACCATTTTTCTGTACCGTGGCCGGCTCATCCCTGAATTTGACAAATGTAGGCCTTTCTCTGCAGGGATAGCTGAAAGACGTACCTACAAACACATACCAACTTCATGCGATGATATGCAACGATGTAGTACTGAAGCCTGCACGGACATCTCTGCAGAAATGCTAGCACGTGTGCAGCGGTCATTCCATACCGGACTGGAAGCGTATATTGGTGCTGCCGCTGGACATTTTGAACACAACCCATGATGGTCAGTTTTTTCGTTGCTGGTCATAATCCACATATAATAACTTGCGTTATTCTTTAGTATGTGCTGCCACAGGTATTATACCAGTGTCGATGTGGGAACTTATCAAAATACGACGCCACGTGACCTACTCGCACTAGCACGCTACAGCAAACAACACTGACAATGTAATTTAGACTACTTTTAGTCTGTTAATGCCAACAGGCATTGTTCCATTTAAAAAAGTACACGTTTACACAAAAAATACACTTTCTAAGTATTATTACAGAGCCGGCCAGTGTGGCTGAGCGGTTCTAGGCGCTTCAGTTTCGAACTGCGCGACTGCTACGGTCGCAGGTTCGAATCCTGCCTCGGGCATGGATGTGTGTGATGTCCTTAGGTTAGTTAGGTTTAAGTAGTTCTAAGTTCTAGGGGACTGATGACCTTAGATGTTAAGTCCCATAGTGCTCAGAGCCATTTGAACCATTTTTTTATTATTACAGCACGAGCCTCTACCTTCCAATCCATTCTATGAGAACCATACATCAGTAGCACTTCCAGTTTCCACAATATTTGCGGTGCAAGGTTTAGATGATTCACCCTGAATAATTCTATGTAAAATCGTATACGGATTTTTTACAGAATGCTGCAGAGTAACAGTTGTTGTGGTTAGCTGAAGTTCTCTGTCATCAATTTGTAAAACGATCATCAATATATCGAGCTAATCTGCAACCTGTTGTATAGATGAGATTTAATTTCGTAACAGGTTTTGGGCACTTAGTAGGTACCGTTCTCAGAAGGTTATACCTGTCGCATTATTCGCGAGTGTCAACAATAAAAATTTCTTTGTTGATAATGTATAAAATACTACATCATCATCAATGATGAATGTCCAGCCTGTGTTAAAATCATGAGTTGTCATCACTTTACCTGTTAAATTATGTTCCTGTGGGCCTACGTCAAGCAACGGACGATGTAAAACAGTGATTTTAATAAGAAAGACTTCATGTCACTTAAGCTTGAAGGATCTGCTCTGGGAAGGTCTGCTGTTCAAGGGTAAAAAGTTGGGCGTTGCTGAGGGTAGGAGAGTGGCGTATAAGGGGTCAGGATTAATGGATAGTATCGAGGCGAAAGAGCGAACATTAAGTGGGGGGAAACAAGGATTCATTGTGGGTTTCGGTAGGCGGTTACGGAAAGAAGGGGAAAACGGGTTGGGAAATATGGGGAAGGTAGGTAAAGGGAGCCGTGATACGGTGAAATGGATGGAGTGCTTTTATAGTTACTGGTTTGTCTAAATGTCAGGGGTGAGTACGTGATCTGGGGGAGGGAGACGGCTGAAACTGCACTGGGAGGGGATGTAGATGGTGTGTAGGTGCAGGGTGGTGAATGTGTCTGGGAGTATAATAGATCTGGAAATTGGAGAAGAACTCTAGGATTATCAGAGTCGAGTTCGCGGAGCTTACAGAGCTTAGCTGGAGCGGATATCCGTTCAGCACCTGCATAGGTGAGGATAGGTCGAATCAACACTATGTAAGAGTGAGAGATAGTGGAGGGCTTTAATCGCCAAGTTCGGCCAGTGAGTGGTTTCAGTAGTTCTCTTACATTGTGGGCTTTCTGTTGAATGGTTAGTAGGTGAGTTTTCCATGTTAGCTGTTCATCGAGGGTTAACCCAAGATATTCTGATGTGTTAATTAATTGGGTAAGACGATTGTAAATCGCGAAGGGAATGACATGAATGTGTAAGATATGTGTTGTGCAACCTATATTTATTGCCCGAGTTTTCGAGTTGTCGATCTTAAGGAGCCCTTGGACATAACAGAAGGTAAACTGATTTGCGTGGATTTTAAGGGATCATTGACGTTTATGTAGTGTAAGGTAGAAGGCAAGGAAACCACTGCCATCAGAATACTGAAGGATATGGATTGTCGGACATGGTTCGGGCACATCGCCAAGTTAGAGCAAATAAATGCAAGAGAGAGAACGGAGCGTTGAGGCTCAAATGTAGTGGAATAGAACGTGTGGAAATTGGCCTTTTCAATATCGATGAGTGATGAGTGATTAGACAGTAAGGTTGCAAACGGCAAACATATATAACTGGAGGTGTGTGCCTGGAGTTTCAGAAGCATACTGGAATGCCATACCCGGTCATAGGCATTTTCTAGGGCGAGATAGACAAGAATAGGGATTTACGGTTACGGAGCTGGTGGAATAGAAGATGAGTGAGCCAGAGTAGCTGGTAGCCAGAGTAGAAATTGGGACAGAAGATACACTGGTTAATGGGAAGGAGGTTGTGAGGTGTTGATGGATTTATGGGGAGAGGACAGATTCGATACGTGGATAAACGATGAGGTGAGACTGATAGGACGTATAAGAGGAAATAGAATTATGGATGTTTTCCACAGCTGAGAATAGAGGCCTGCGTGGGAGAGGCTAGTATTATAAAGGTTTGTAAGGATGACATCCATTCCTTGATGTGTAGATAGGTAATGCTGTTGTACTCAGGTGAAGAGTTGCGGTTTATGAGAAGTACTTGTTTTATGTCGTATGCTGTAATTGTTGTATTAAATTATGTTTGTGGTATTTTGTAGTAGACGTGGTAGAAGATGGGAGCCGGCAGGGGGAAAGGTATTTGTCCATTCATGGGCTGTAGGGAAGAGGATGTAATCGAAATGAGGAGTATCATGAACTGAGATGTTGTTGGAGAGACTGGATGCGAGGTGGTTAGCTCTGCTCAAGCTGTGATGTAGGAGATGGTCGTTGTGAAGGATCGTATTGTGAGGGATGAAATAACTGCCATTGAGTCGATGGAATTCTATCCTGTACCTGGAAAAGATAGTGGGGAGTGTAGCGTTGAGGCTGGTACATTTATATTGATAGTCAGGGCGTGTTTTAGCATTTAATAAATTCTTGGTGTGTCTCTATGTTTGTGTTTTCCTGTGGTGTATGAGAATTCGGCGCTCACGAGTCTGTAGGAAGGAGTGGTATAAGTGACGGGATTCTCGAAGAAAGTGTAGTTGTTGTGGAGGAGAGTCGGGTGATGAAGATATAGTGCCTTGGTAGAAACGTGGACGGGCATAGCGTCTGACAAAGACTACTGTCGGAAGGTCCTGGCAAGAGGGACATCGTCATGTTGCTGGAAAGTCAAAGTTTAACTTCCATTCTAGGTGTCCATGGAATACTGGTAGGAATTCCATTTGTCGTGGGAGTTTTCTTGGAAAATTTTGGGATGGAGATTAGGAAGGGATGCATAAGGATGAGGTAGTATGTGGGGGATGGTGTGGAGAACAGGTAGGTGGTCTAATGCAGTTATATCGAGGACTTCTGCGGTGAGGAATCCAAGGAATCTGTCAGGTGCTAGGTTGACACTTGGAGCGGCGTTACTTTCAGGTTGGGGTTACTGTGAGATGAGGACGATATTACTTTGAGATAAGTCTTTAAACTGTGACCATCGCTAGTGTTCTACAGGGGATGTATTAAGGATGTTACAACTTCTGCTCACCAAGACGCCTAATATATCAGTGGTTGAGGTATCAAGTACGGATACAAGTTACAACATTAATTATCTGTAATTCTTGCACAGAAGACTGTCAGGCATTCACAAGAGAAGATGGAAGGCCTCACAAAGTTGGACATCTATCTAGGTTTTGTCCAAGAAATTGGGACTATAAACGTTAATTCTTCACGCGAGTGTGACTCAGACTGTGTCACCCTCTAAGTAGCCACAAAGATACATACTCTATGAATGAAAAGGTAATTAACGAAGGGATCGAAAAAACTGTTTTTGCTGATATCTAACTGTTCTTTCAGCGTATTAATAGAATCTTCCCTCGTATTACTAGTTTTTCAAAAATATTTCAAATATCCCCAACGTGTCTTATGCAAAATTTAAAGACTGCAATACTGCCCTCAGATTCTGATTTTATTGTAACTTATGAGTTTTATGCCACCTTCATTACTGTCATACGTGCGCTCCCGGAATCTTTTTCTAAAAGGTCTTGCAGTCCCTCCCACTTTGAGATATTTATAATCATAGTGGTCTTCTATTTGTCTTGATTACTTTCAATCAACGGTCGTCAAAGACGTTCGAGACTTACGTAAGTCCATAAATCTTCCCCTATCTCTAGCTTCTTAAATCGACACTCCACCGCCTTAATAAAGTCACTATTTTATATCGAAGTAGCAGTTACCTTCCTATCTATTCTTAGGCGACTAAATTTCTTTATTCATTAGTGTATTATATAAAAACCTCACCTCAGTTCTCCTATATCCGATTGACTGAGCAATGTGTTCAAGAGTATACGAGGCCTGTTCAGAAAGTAAGCTCCGATTGATTGCCAAATTGAAACCACAGTGAACATCGGAAATGTTTTACTTGTAACAATTAGTTACACCTTTCAGCTACTTCTCTACGTAGTCGCCGTTCTGACTTAGACTTTTGTCATAGCGTTGTACCAATTTTTGAATAGCCTCATCATAGAAGGCAGCCGCCAGTGCTTTCCGCCAATTCTCCACGCTGGCCTACACCTCGTTGTCTGTGTCAAAATGTTGTCTTCAAAGACAGCGGTTCATGTGACCAGAGATGAAACTCAGGGGGAGACAATTGCGGACTGTATTGTGGGTAATCTAACATTTCCATTTGAAAATGATGCAGGAGCATCTTCATTGCCCCTGCAGAATGCGGCTGAGAATTGTCGTGAAGACGAAACAGCACGACAGTTATGTAATGTTAGCTGCATAGCTTCAGGCGAAATCTCTCACCAGGCCCTCGTACTTGGCGGCAGACGCTATTTTCTAGACATCTTTACGCACTCACTGCGAGCTCAGAAATGAGAAGAGCGACGTGATGCTAACTGGGGTTATACTAGAGACACTACCCAACACATCTGTGCAAAGCTTTATCGGATTTTCATATTCGTTTCCATTTCGCGACCGATCGGAGCTTACTTTCTGAACGCCCCTCGTACAATTAACATTTAACGTTTTGTGTATATGGGGACGATTTTACTAACCAGTGCAATAGGGACAGAAACCAGGCCCATCTGTGGTTACTTGGGTGTCAGGTGAGCCCTCACAAGGAGGTCCAGCCAATCCGGCCAAAACCGTTAAAAACCGTTCTGTATCAACTTACAAATTAAATCGTGACCTCAACAGAAGACTAGAAGATGCATATACGTTTTACAAACCTTTCTCTGTTATAAGTTCCTAACACTTTGTAAAAGAGACAAAAACGGGACAACGCTAGATAATAAATGTCTTATGTCCTTAAGTGTTGTTATTCTTTAAAGGACTATACCAACCGATGAAACACTAGACATTATCAAGAGAAATTTACTAAAGTATAGTCAATAAAGTCGGAGAGAGATTATGGTGCTAACAGAAATGTTGGACTTGGCGTTACATTTACTTACTTTAAATATAAGCGGAACTATTTTTCCAACCATTGCTGCATGGCTATGGGTAATAGCACAACGCGGATGTTAGCTAAAATATTTATGAATCATCTTGAAATTAGTTTCATTAGAAAATATCTAGAAATCATCGTACGCAATACATATGTGGACGGCACATTTGTATTAGCCTTTGCCGATAGTTATCCGATAGATGACAATGAGGAAAAGTTGAAATAAGATATCCAGATACTCGTTCCCCTACAGGCCACGAAATCGAATGCTGCTTAAATTTATTAGAGTAAGCTGTTAAAGGAGACACTTGGAACTTATCCTTTAGGGTCATTAGAAAACCGCCATGTACTGATATAATCACTGTAGCAAATGGTTCAAATGGCTCAGAGCACTATGGGACCTAACTTCTGAGGTCATCAGTCCCCTAGAACTTAGAACTACACTACTGCCCAATACAATTGCTACACCACGATAATGACGTGCTACAGACCCGAAATTTAACCGACAGGAAGAAGATGCCGTGATATGCAAATGATTAGCTTTTCACAGCATTCACACAAGGTTGGCGCCGTTGGCGACACCTACAACGTGCTGACATAAGGAAAGTTTCCAACCGATTTCTCATACACAAACAGCAGTTGACTGGCGTTAACTGGTGAACCGTTGTTGTGATGCCTCGTGTAAGGGGGAGAAATGCGTAGCATCACGTTTCCGATTTTGAACCGGTTTATCGATTTTTGCGGTTTATCGTATCGCGACATTGCTGCTCGCGTTAGTCGAGATCCAATGACCGTTAGCAGAATGTCGGGCATTGGTGGCCGAGCGGTTCTAGGCGCTTCAGTCTGGAACCGCGCGAACACTGTGGTCGCAGGTTCGAATCTTCCCTCGGGCGTGGATGTGTGTGATGTCCTTAGGTTAGTTAGGTTTAAGTAGTTCTAAGTTCTAAGGGACTGATGACCTGAGATGTTATGTCCCATAGTGCTCAGAGCTATTTTTAATTTGTTAGCAGAATATGGAGTCGGTGAGTTCAGGAGGGTAATACGGAACGCCGTGCTGGATCCCTACGGCCTCGTATCACTAGCAGTCGAGATGACAGACATCTTATCCGCATAGCTGTAACGGATCGTGCAGCCACGTCTCGATCCCTGAGTCAACAGATGGGACGTTTGCAAGACAACAACCATCTGCACGAACAGTTCGACGACGCTTGCAGCAGCATAGACTATCAGCTCGGAGACCACGGCTGCGGTTACCCACGACGCTTCATCACAGACAGGAGCTCCTACGATGGTGTACTCAACGACGGACCTGGCTGCACGAATGGCAAAATGTCATTTTTTCGGATGAATCCAGGTTCTGTTTACAGCATCATGATGGTCCCATCCGTTTTTGGTGACATCGCGGTGAACGCACATTGGAAGCGTGTATTCGTCATCGCCATTCTGGCGTATCACCTGGCGTGATGGTATGGGGTGCCATTAGTTACACGTTTCGGTCACCTCTTGTTCGCATTGACGGCACTTTCACCAGTGGACGTTACATTTCAGATGTGTTACGACCCTTGGCTCTACACTTCATTTGATCCCTGCGAAATCCTACATTTCAGCAGGATCATGCACGACCACATGTTGCAGGTAACGTACGTGGTCTTCTGGATACAGAAAATGTTCGACTGCTGCCATTGAAAGTACATTCTCCAAATCTCTCACCAACTGAAAACGTCTGGTCAAACGAGCAACTGGCTCCTCACAATACGCCAGTCACTACTCTTGATGAACTGTGGTATCGTGTTGAAGGTACATGGGCAGCTGTACCTGTACACGCCATCCAATCTCTGTTTGACTCAATGCCCAGGCGTATCAAGGCCGTTATTACGGCCAGAGGTGGTTGTTCTGGGTACTGATTTCTCAGGATCTATTCACCCAAATTGCGTGAAAATGTAATGACATGTCACTTACAGTATAATACACTTGTCCAATGACTACAAGTTTATCATCTGTATTTCTTCTTGGTGTAGCAATTTTAATGGCCAGTATGTACTTAAACATAACTAACCTAAGGACATCACGGACATCCATCCCCGAGGCAGGATTCGAACCTCCAGCCGCAGCGGTCGCGCGGTTCCAGACAGTAGCGCCTAGAACCGATCGGGCAGTCCGGCCGAAATTCGTGTCACACGAATGGATCATATTGCACTGGTTAACAAAATAGGCGCTAAGTAAACAAGACACAGAGGGTCAATTGAATAATCTTGAATGTGTTGTTAAATGAAATATGTATGATGCACTGAAGAGTCAAAGAAACTAGTACACCTGCCTAATGTCATGTAGGGCCCCCGCGAACACAGCAGTGCCGCAACACGACGTGGCATGGACTCGACTAATGTCTGAGGTAGTGCTGGAGTGAACTGACACCATGAATCCTGGAGGGCTGTCCATAAATCCGTAAGAGTTTGAATGGGTGGAGGTCTCTTCTGCAAGGCAACCCAGATAAGCTCAATAATGTCAGCGGAGTTTGGTGGCCAACGGAAATGTTTAAGCTCAGAAGAGTTTGGAGCTACTCTGAAGCAATTCTGGACATGTCTGATGTGGAAGTGTCCTGTTGGAACCGCCTAAGTGAACATGAATGGATGCACATAATGAGACAAGATGCTTACGTACAGGCCACCTGTCAGAGTCGTATCTAGATGTATCAGGGGTTCCATATCACTCCAATTGCACACGCCCTACACTATTACAGAGCCTCCACCAACTTGAACAGTCACCTACTGACATGCATGGGACAGCAGTTCCCTACTTTTACTGCTGCTAGTCCCCAAATAGTGGCTCAGAATGATGGAGAATATTGCAGGAAGTCCATTACTTGTTCTCGAATGGCAGGCGCTGGTGTCATGGGTTACGATGTAAGTGGAGCACAGTACATTGAACCTCCCTTCTGGTGGTCAGCCGTGAACGACCAGAAGCTTAACGACGAGTATACCAGGCCTCCCACTACCGTGCCGTCTAACATTGGGCCATTGTCTAATCCGAATGCTCCCAAACTTGGATACTGCACAATGCGACCAGACTGCCGAATGGAGACCTATACGAGGCCCATTTCAAACTCTATTTGACGCTGATAACACTGCCAGGCACTGTTGCGCAGCACGTCCGCATCTTTTACTGCGAACACTGAATGTCTGATGCTGTTGAAGCCCCTTACATACGTCACCAGGCCTAGCAACATGATGATGACCAGTCTACCTGTCTCAGAGAACACTGAACGTGTTGGAAATTAATCTGAGATCCGTCTACGTCTTCCAGGTGCTTTTGTTCCATCGTTAGGTGCTGTAACTGAGACAGTCAATGACAGAAGCGAACGGAATCAATGTGTCATAATGTATCACAGCGTCCATCATTACTACAAAAAATTAATTAATAGGCCGAGGTGACACACAGAGTTCAGGTAAAGCCTAGCGCAGTCTGAAGAAACCAACAAAATACGGAAGAAATCTGAAGCATGACTGAAGAAAAAAAGTGGACATTATGGTCACATAAATTGTAGGATGTCAATAAAGTACCGTTATGAATACCGGATTAGAAGTACTCATTAATTCTCCACCTTTTCAGTAGATTCTTATTTAGTTGGTTAACTGCACAATAATTATATGAGACTTGTCATGTTATAGCTGGTTTTTCACGCACGAAACAGATATTAATACATTGGAGTACGTTGTTAAACTGTACGGTGGATGTGGTGAGCCTCTCAGCATTAGATTTTTCGTTCCCTGGTTTTCTACAGCACACAAAATATTCTTATCAGTTTGCTGGCAATAAAAGTGCAGTGTTACATGGACGTCTGTTGCAATTTTTAGGTTAGTAAAAAAATGCAAATATGAAAGGATAGAAATTAAAAGAGCGTGTTATACGATTACATTCAAGTGTCATACTATAGTGCTCCTCATGTAGGTAGGTGACCCAATATTCAGCCGTTCTGCACATCCCCCTCCGTTAACTGCTGGCAGCCAATAAGATTCATTCTCTTTCCGCTTGGCTAGCTGCTAGATACGAGAATCTTTCTCCTGCAAGCTGCACTGTTGCCATACTTCACAACAATGCAGTTTAAATTACAAAGCAAGCGTATTATTCATTCAATTATTGGTGTTATTTCCTTGTTCCCATATATCTGTGAACGTCTGTCTTTAAACGTGCTAGTGCGCTTTCCAAATGAATATACCAGGTGACGGCAATATACGTGAAGTGCTTCACAAGCAGGCGACGGGGGTTATTTACCGAGTTTACAACTTCTTCAAACGTGAATCTGAAAGTGGGGCTCACATCGTTGACACTCTGAAGACAAAAGAACGGAATTCAGAAGCTTGTGCTGTAGCCAACAGAATTGCTCGGCGAATTATAAATGCAAGTGTCAGAGTTGTAGAGACGTCAGAAGAAGTTGGTTACGTGTCTCCTGGAAGGCGTCGAAATTGCAACAAATCTTTAACACAAATGTATGGTTTGGACGAGGGCATAAGACGCCCCGTCTTTGAAATGTAATGATTGGTGAATACTCAACTTCACAGAAACTTGTTAAAACTATGAATGAGAAAACTGCCTTCAAAGGAAGCGCTTCGTCAATACAAAGAATTCTGAAAGCCATTGGTTTCAAATAATAGTAGGAGACAGTTTTTTAATGTAATGAAGTGACGTAGTCACAGCATGAGCAACACTCCTGAGAAAGATGCACGAAATAAGAGAAGGTAGTCCAAGAGATAGATGAAATATGGATGAATCAAAATCATTTCAAGAAAATCTGCTGGAAAATTAGGGATGTGTATTGGCGGTTTTAACGTTCCCGTAGAAAAGGGTTCTCCAATAATTATTCTGTATGCTGACTCTTTTTCTGGTTTTGTTCCTGAGAGTAATCTGGTTTTTGAATGTCAGAAGAACAGCAGTGACTACCATTCGTACACGAACGCTGTCATTTCCAAGACGTGGTTCACTGAACAGTTCTTACCATACCTGGCTCGCCGGCCGAAGTGGCCGTGCGGTTAAAGGCGCTGCAGTCAGGAACCGCAAGACCGCTACGGTCGCAGGTTCGAATCCTGCCTCGGGCATGGATGTTTGTGATGTCATTAGGTTAGTTAGGTTTAACTAGTTCTAAGTTCTAGGGGACTAATGACCTCAGCAGTTGAGTCCCATAGTGCTCAGAGCCATTTGAACCATACCTGGCTCGGCAATCTGTTATTGTAATGGACAATGCCAGCGATGTGACACCGAGTACAAACATCAGTAAAGCGGATATTGCGTTCTGGCTTGAAAAAAAAAATACTGTACACAGTATTAGCCAGACCCGTGCGGAATTCCTGCAGCTCGTTAATTTAAACAAGTTACGTGAGAAAATTTATGACTTGACTTACTTGCACGTGAATGTGGTCACACACTTTTGCGTTTAGCAGCGTACCACTGCCAGTATAACCCGATCGAATTGATTTGGGCAGAGGTCAGAGGTTACGTAGCAGAAAGGTTAAGAAGTTCAACATAGCACACACCGAATCGTTTGTGCATGAAGCAATAGACAACATACCTTCTTTTAGAGCGGGCAGACTGTGTGCAGCACACGGCAAAACTTCAGAAAGATAACTGTGGCAGGGAGGTGAAAATGGATAACAATCTTGAACTCATCATCGTAATTTAGCAGTCAGAAGGTTCGGACACAGACTCAGATAGAAGTTACGATGGTACTACTAAGATGTAGATTCACAAACGAAATAAGGTAATAAGAGTTCTTGTTTTAAAAAACAGATGATTTAAAGAAGTATTTTTGTGTTTAAATATGCCAGTTGCTTTTGTAGTATACTAAAACGTCCAGACCATTATTGATGGGGAATTTATACCCTAGGAAGTATGCACTTTGGACGCCACTTTAAACTAACACACCTTTTATTTTCGACGTATTGCCAAAGGCTAATCAGCTAGTTACTTCGTTAGCTGTGAACTTGAAGCGTTACCAGCGTATACTATGATCTCGTGAGAATGCAGCCAGAAAACTTTCTCAGAAACCCCGATATTTCAACCGGTAACAACCTGTCATTTTCTAGGCACAAATTGGAAAATATCTTAATATAACAGGGAGGCTCACCTGCCGAGTTATCGCCGTAGTTACAGGGCAGCATTCCCTCGAGTGATTTGAAGATGGGATAAACTGTTTGCTTGTTCCGTGGATAACAGTTGTGGCCTATAACTGTACTGTGGAACATGTTACTTTGCACTCAGAATGGTCTTTGTCAGCGAAAAATGTGACAACATACTACCCATTTACACTGTAGCCTTTTGCATTAATCTTCGCTACTGGTAATTCATTTTTGCACAGAGCGATTCAGATTTAACTACATTCAAACACACCCCCACAGGCGCATTATAAAATTTCAAATTTTTAAAAAGTTCTGTGGACGAGGAGTTCACAAGTAAATGTAATGGTTTGAGTTTCTGTTTGAAGCTAATTTTGTTACCCATTAGAATCTTCGGTTCAATGATTAAACTGTCAAAGATATTTTTCTCTAAATACCTTACTCATTTCTGTGTCCAGGATTATGGATCATTGATTAGTGTAAAGAATTTCTTTTCCTCCTTCTGTAATGAAGAGTGCTAGCCTACTGTTGTATTAGAACTGCGATTGATCGTTGAAAACATCTGTTTAGTGAGCTGCCATGAACAAATTCTAAAGCGGACATTGCGTATTATACTTTTTACAAGTGTCTGTGTGACGAACACTATCTTCCTTTAGGAAAAGTTATCAAAAGCTATGATGCCATAGCAAATTTGTAAGTGAAAGTAGAAAAATTAAGTCAGTTTTCTGAAATTTCCATCTCCATATCTGCTGTTATCCATGATGGAGAAGCTGCAGAGCATTGACGTTTTATATTCGTTACGTGTGAATTCCGTTTTCGGTTTTTATCTATACGCGACTGTGTACTACAGTTTTACTTATAACCACACCAAAGTGACAAATATTGTAAGCAATTTCGATGGTCTTGTCGTTGGACAATCGTATTTTTGACAAAAACTCTACTTGATGTCTTCACAAAACTGCGACAGTGGTTCTTGCCATCCGTCATAACGCGTAATAAAGTTGGGGAGCACCTGACGCAGCGCGTGAACATTTGAATTAAGATCTCTCTCATACAGATAACAGTCCAAATCAGTTATAAAATTTATTTTTCTCCTCACAGATCTGAATGAGTAATGAGGTGTACAGTATGCAGACCAAAACGGCTTGGTAACGCGGACTTTGCTTCCCCGCTCTCTGCTGCCCTGCTTACGCAAACTTCATCTCGACAACTCATCCTTATGGCTCCGCCTCTGCGCGCGGAAGCGCCGTCCTACGTGTCGCGGGTTATAATGGATATTTAACTAGCTTTAATTAAATATCACATTAATTTTAAAATTAAAGGTAACTGAAATCTGCTGTTGTTGTGGGGAATCTATTCGGTACACAAACTGAAAAAAAATGGCTCTGAGCACTATGGGACTTAACAGCGATGGTCATCAGTCCCCTAGAACTTAGAACTACTTAAACCTAACTAACCTAAGGACATCACACACATCCATGCCCGAGGCAGGATTCGAACCTGCGACCGTAGCAGTCGCGCGGTTCCGGACTGAGCGCCTAGAACCGCGAGACCACCGCGGCCGGCCACACTAATTGAGAATCCTAGTACATATATCTTTTTCTCTGCGATTCGAAAGTCTATATGGAACTCCACAGTTACATTGAACTTGTAAGAAATCAAATTACCACTTCCCCTTGGTTCTTTTTTCTGATGCATAATACACTCCTGGAAATTGAAATAAGAACACCGTGAATTCATTGTCCCAGGAAGGGGAAACTTTATTGACACATTCCTGGGGTCAGATACATCACATGATCACACTGACAGACCCAAAGGCACATAGACACAGGCAACAGAGCATGCACAATGTCGGCACTAGTACAGTGTATATCCACCTTTCGCAGCAATGCAGGCTGCTATTCTCCCATGGACACGATCGTAGAGATGCTGGATGTAGTCCTGTGGAACGGCTTGCCATGCCATTTCCACCTGGCGCCTCAGTTGGACCAGCGTTCGTGCTGGACGTACAGACCGCGTGAGACGACACTTCATCCAGTCCCAAACATGCTCAATGGGGGACAGATCCGGAGATCTTGTTGGCCAGGGTAGTTGACTTACACCTTCTAGAGCACGTTGGGTGACACGTGATACATGCGGACGTGCATTGTTCTGTTGGAACAGCAAGATCCCTTGCCGGTCTAGGAATGGTAGAACGATGGGTTCGATGACGGTTTGGATGTACCGTGCACTATTCAGTGTCCCCTCGATGATCACCAGTGGTGTACGGCCAGTGTAGGAGATCGCTCCCCACACCATGATGCCGGGTGTTGGCCCTGTGTGCCTCGGTCGTATGCAGTCCTGATTGTGGCGCTCACCTGCACGGCGCCAAACACGCATGCGACCATCATTGGCACCAAGGCAGAAGCGACTCTCATCGCTGAAGACGACACGTCTCCATTCGTCCCTCCTTTCACGCCTGTCGCGACACCACTGGAGGCGGGCTGCACGATGTTGGGGCGTGAGCGGAAGACGGCCTAACGGTGTGCGGGACCGTAGCCCAGCTTCATGGAGACGGTTGCGAATGGTCCTCGCCGATACTGCAGGAGCAACAGTGTCCCTAATTTGCTGGGAAGTGGCGGTGCGGTCCCCTACGGCACTGCGTAGGATCCTACGGTCTTGGCGTGCATCCGTGCGTCGCTGCGGTCCGGTCCCAGGTCGACGGGCACGTGCACCTTCCGCCGACCACTGGCGACAACATCGATGTACTGTGGAGACCTCACGCCCCACGTGGTGAGCAATTCGGTGGTACGTCCACCCGGCCTCCCGCATGCCCACTACACGCCCTCGCTCAAAGTCCGTCAACTGCACATACCGTTCACGTCCACGCTGTCGCGGCATGCTACCAGTGTTAAAGACTGCGATGGAGCTCCGTATGCCACGGCAAACTGGCTGACACTGACGGCGGCGGTGCACAAATGCTGCGCAGCTAGCGCCATTCGACGGCCAACACCGCGGTTCCTGGTGTGTCCGCTGTGCCGTGCGTGTGATCATTGCTTGTACAGCCCTCTCGCAGTGTCCGGAGCAAGTATGGTGGGTCTGACACACCGGTGTCAATGTGTTCTTTTTTCCATTTCCAGGAGTGTATTTCAATACCCTTCCAGAATGATAACAGATAACACAACAATGGTGAAGATTGTGACAGAATATAGTAAATTAGCATTATGAATTCGAATCACCAACCAGTATATATTTAAAACATATTGGTTACAATGTTGCCATATATGTAAGTGAAACATGAACGCTTACACTACAGACTTAAAGTGATAAGAGCTTTTGCAAAGTGATTCTGCAAAACAATGGTGAAGTCCAGATGCGCAATCGAGAACCCATGAAGGGGCGCAGAGCAGCTTTAAACAAATGTAGAACCCAATAGTTATCTAGATATGAAATTATTGCACGGGATTAACATGGAGAATGGCATCTACCTATTCACTGGACGGACGGATATAAGAACAACAATAACTACAACGAACAGTCCTCAACTTCTATAAATGAAGCAAAAAGCGCCCATTGAAACTTTTTGCCCCACTGCAATGTCTGAGACAGCTGAACCAGGGAGGGTGAAGAGATTATGTCTCACAAGAATGGCGCAACTACAACTGCTCAAGCCTTCAGCACTTCAAGAGAGGGTCGATTTTGTCGTCACGATAGAAGACTGAGTGTCCGTCTTCCCATAACCTTCCAGTCTCACGACGCGCGGGGACGCTCTGCCGCGTGCGGCACCGGCAAGTGAAAAGACGGTGCTCGAAAGAATTCAGCTTGGGCGGCCGGGACAGAGCCGCGCAGTCGCTGACGCTTCCAGTCTGCCGGCCTAAGCCGCAGGTGGCGCCCCGACGCCTGCAAACTGCTCTCTCTCCGCTCCTCTTGCGCCCTCGGGGCTGTTGTTCTTTCACGGCACGTGCGAGGCGGCGAGCCGAATTACAGGCGCCCTGCTGAGGCCGCACCTACCCGCACTCCCCCGCCCATTGTACTCCAGCGCGCCTCTCACAACGCCTGCACACACGACACGCCAAGTCTAGTGATTCGCTGGACGGACCCCGTTTTGTCACGAAATGCTACTTATCTCTACAGCAGGTTGTAAGTCTGAGAGTGATATGCTTTCCTTTTAATTTTTACTACCAGCATATCCGGTGTTACCCAGATGCGTATTTATTCCAACCTTGTGTCAGTGCATTTCCATCTTCCCCTCTCTCATCGTCCCCCCCCCCCCTTGTGTACATCTCTTAAACTACATCTCTGCCAACCTTTCTCACCCCACAAATGACTGCCCACTTCCTTATGCCGCATCCCCTGTCGCATCCTTCTCTCCACTTACTCCTCCCCTCTAGTTCCATCTCCTTCTCTCCCTGTCTTTGTCCATCTCCACCATACTTTCTATCTGTCCATCTCCTCCTCCCCCTCCCCCTCTCTTCATCTCTTCTACTCACTTCACCCTGTTCATCACTTCCGCTTTCCTTTCTCTGTCCATATCCACTTATCCCCTCTCTCTATCCATCTCCTGCTCTTCTCATTCTCTAATTTCTCTTCCCACATTCCCTGTTCATCTTCTTCTACCTCCTCTGTCTGCCTCCCTCTACTGCCCCATGTCTTTGTCCATCTTCTCTTTTCTTTCTCTCTCCAACTCTTCCTTTCCCATCTCTCTGTCCATTTCCCCCTCCCTTATGTCTCTCTCTCCCTCCTAATGACTGTGTGCATCTTCTTCCTCCTTGCTGTCTGTCCATCTACTCCTACCCAATTCTCCCTCCACGTTATCAGCTTACCATAATATGATGTTGGTAAACCTTAGACCCACAGTATACCTTCCCAGGTCATAACTAATATGTGTCTCAAATTTGCCTGTGCTCACATATCTCAAATTTATTTCAGTTGCTTTTAAGGGGAGTTGGAACGCTCTATCCTGACAATGACAAATTTAGCGACTTGACTTCTCCCTGTATTTCAGTAACCACTGTAGCCATTGACATTAAACTTTTACAGGACATTAAACTGCATGTACTGAGTCTACTGGACTATAATAATTGCACTTTAGACACTGCTTTCAAAATACGATTTTTAATTACACACTTTAAATTTTGTGTACCTTTTTCGTAAGCTATCGTAAATAATTTTAATTATGTATAACATTATGTGCTTCTTATACTTCAGTAGACTCAGGATATGTATGTTATAATTCACTGAAAATGCGAATACTCTACTCGAAGTGGTTTCCGGGATTTAGGGAAAAATGCAACGGAAAATGTAAATTTTCAGGAACGGCTCCTAAAGTTTCATCAGACGGTAGCTCACATAATATTGAAGGAATTGCGTCATGAATCAGGTCCAGGAGGACCAAGGGGGTGTACTGGTTTTTCATCAACTGACACTACGTAGAAGAAGGTAGCCCATACTGCCTGCTTCATTTTCAATGAATCCTGAGCATTATTTCTAATGGTCATCCCATAATACTCCTGCAGTTCATCAATCATTTTGTCTGTCAGCATGCCTCTCATAGTTTTCCCATCAGAAAGTTTCTTGGCTCTTAATCTTTGTTTCAACTTCCTCAACCTGGTGCCCGTCCTCTTCTAAACTTGACCACACTATTAAACTTTATAACACAACAATCCACAGCATACTATATAAAAAATTACCAATTTTCTTAGATCTAGTAGTAATGCTCGTAAAATTTTAACATTTACCACCTCTGTAGATTATATTTTAAAGAAATAAAATTAAGTACTTCTCATGAGAGTTTGTAAGTGATATATATATATATATATATATATATATATATATATATATATATATATATATCTGTGTGTGTGTGTATGTTTGTGAGTGAGTGTGTGTGTGTGTGTGTGTGTGTGTGTGTGTGTGTGTGTTTGTGAGTGAGTGTGTGAGTGTGTGTGTGTCGAAGTGTTTATGAACTCACATGCGAAGTATTTTATTTTATAGTTTAAATATAATCTACACTGGTTTAAAATGATGTTAAAATTTTTACTTGCTTTACTTCTAAATCTAATAAAATCGTTAATTTTTTATATAGAAGACTGTGGATTTCTGTGTTAAAAAGGTTAAAGTAGGTGGTTATTTTGGTAGCACCGTCAGAATCAGTACTGTATCGTTTCATAGTATAAACACGCGTTGTATGTCGAAGTGCTAATGTTTTACCGAAAAGTGATGAATCGATTGGTAAATCCCAAAAAAAAGTAAAGTATCACGCCAAAACGAAGTGTGTTCAAGAAAGGTGGGCTTCATGGTAATAGATTTTCAAATAAAAAGAAACATTGTGTTCAACATGTGGCGTGTGAAGTTACAGACAATGAATACAGGCAAACTTGTCAATATCTGGAGAAACACCCATCAGTACTTCAAAGATTAAAATAAAACCTTCTGATACACAGTTTTCTCAAAACGAAAGGGATGTAAATTGTAGGTTAGGTTATATTCTATTAGATTTACACATCGTAGCAAGGGTGTTAGGTGAGATAGTGACGTATCAAATAGACTATCTAGGAAACTTGTCACTAATTGTGCCACTTGTAAATATACCCATTCAATTTGGAATTCTGATGAGTGTAACGATAGTTATTTTGAAGTAAATGTTAGGGGTTTTACGGATTGATAGCTTTCGGAAAAGGACACCTCGCAGCAGAAACAATGTGTGCCGTAATGAATATGCCACGCCCGCCTTGTAAAATCGGCAAGTAAGCAGGATTCATAGGAGCTGCTGTGGAATCTGTTGCATGTGAGTCAACGGAGGATGCTGCAAATGAAACTGTTGAAATAAATGATGGTATGACTTACATACTAGTAGCTTTTGATGGCACTTGGCGGAAGTGCAGCTACAATTCCAAGAATTCTGTTGCTACAGTGACCAGAGTGGAGACAGGAAAGGTAATAGATCTCTAGCTTTAAATCAAACATTGTTATAAGTATAAATCAAGGAATGAAGAAGGGCTTATCTGTGACAGAAATTATGAAGGGACAAGTGGCGGTACGGAGGCCTCTGCAGCTATTGAAATTTTTAATCTATATATGAACGAAAGGAAAGTGTGTTACACTAAGTTCCTAGGTGATGGAAAGAGAAAAGCATATAACAGTGTAGTAGCCAGTCAGCTTTATGGTGGGAAGATTATTACAAAACTGGAATGTGTTTGTCATGTCCCGCAGAGGATGGGCACCCGGTCAAGGAAGTTGAAACAAAGTCTGAGAGACCAGAAACATTCTGACGGTAAAACTATAAGAGGCAAGCTGACAGACAAAATGAATGATGAACTACAGCAGTATTATGGGATGGCCATTAGAAATATTACTGAGTATTTGTTGAAAATGAAGCAGGCAGTACGGGCTACCTCCTTCCACAGACTGTCAACTGATGACAAACCAGCACACCATTTTTACCATCCTAGAACTGATACATAGTGCAATTACCGTAATGCCCAATATTCAGACAGTTTGTAATGTCCCCACAGCAAATACCCTCTACCACGCAACAATTAATCATTTTCAATCAAACCATCCACATTCATTCACTTTGGAAAAGATATCTGACCTGATTTTCTCGTAATATATGCGGCGACACCTCGTCGACGCCAAAGTATTTTCTAGTGAATTTATTCTTTGAAATAACAGAGATGCATATATGCATTCTCCATGGTTGTTGGAGTGGTAACTAGGACAGTTTCTGGAGTATCTGTTGAGGGATTGACGTGTTTCTGAGTTATACATATTCTGCTTTTCTTCTCGCTAAAGTAAGCCAATTAACATTTGTGCCGCTAGCGGTTTGTTTTGAAGAGAGATTGTAAAAGGAAAATAATTAAGGAGTGGAATCACCGGAGATCCGGATACGTAATGGAGATGGATTTAATACACGATTTCCTCCATAAATAAGGTTTGTGACTTTTATGTTCTGGAATGAATGAACGAATGAGTTTTTTCTGAATCATTCGTTGATCACGTTGGCCCTGTAATTAGTGGGGAACTTTCAGTTGTGTCGAAGAGAGCCTGCAATCACTGAGTCTGTGTTAAATCGTCCAAAAAGGCTTCGTAGACATCTGGAATTCGCAATCTTTCGTAAAAGGAACAAATTGTCCAAACGATTGATTCTCCCGGCTGACTGCAGTGTTTAACAGTAATAATGAATGTAAAGATCTCTTACAGCAAGCCAGCCGCCGATTACCAAGACGAAGGACTCTACCAAAGAGTCTATTTGGCTGATTCTTTTTATCACTATATCACGTAATGAAATCTTATATTAAAAACTATACATAGATAAAATAGAGAAAGAGAGAGCGAATGAAAATAGAAATAATACTAATAATTCTCCATTAGTCTAATTTTTCGCCCGTCTTATCACGGATCAGCCAAGGACTGGGAGGGCCTTGCTTTACTGTATAGACATGTGTGAAGGTGAAGGGATCTTAAAGACAACAGATACACGTCTATACAGACAAGACATTACACAGAGATAGCGGCTAGCTGCACTGATCATCTATTCTTAGATTAAAGAGACGGCAACTTATTATCCGAACATTAAAATGGTGACCATGACAGGACACGTTTTTGGACATTGTTAAAATAATTTTGTTCTCTGTTTCATGTCAACTACGACGAGCTAACCTAACTGACGCTTGGAAAAGAGAGGAAAGACTCGCAGGTGATATAATTGGATCCATAAATAAAGCCGAAAGACAGCACACTGGGCGCAGAGGAAAGGTCAGATTTATATTTTTATTATTAAAGCTTGCTAGTACAGTTGAGGTATACACTTTTTTATTTAGTGTTGGCTTGCTAGTACAGTTGAAGTATACACTTTTTTATGAAAGGTCAGATTTATATTCTTATTATTAAAGCTTGCTAGTACAGTTGAAGTATACACTTTTTTATTTAGTGTTGGCTTGCTAGCACAGTTGAAGTTTAGTGTTGGCTTGCTAGTACAGTTGAAGTATACACTATTTTATGAAAGGTCAGATTTATATTTTTATTATTAAAGCTCGCTAGTACAGTTGAAGTATATACTTTTTTATTTAGTGTTGGCTTGCTAGTACAGTTCAAGAATACACTTTTTTATTTAGTGTTATTTGATATTTGAACACTGATTATTATTAAAGCTTGCTAGAACAGTTGAAGTATACACTTTTTTATTTAGTGTTATTTGATATTTGAACACTGATTATTTGTGTTCATGTTAGATATAGGAAGTGTTTTGATTGACCTGTCCCAGTTGCTTTTATCTGTACGAGTGTTGGCTTGCTAGTACAGTTGAAGTAGACACTTTTTTATGTAGTGTTATTTGATATTTGAACACTGATTATTATTAAAGCTTGCTAGAACAGTTGAAGTATACACTTTTTTATTTAGTATTATTTGATATTTGAACACTGATTATTTGTGTTCATGTTAGGTATAGGAAGTGTTTTGATTGACCTGTCCCAGTTGCTTTTATCTGTATGTGCACATTAAGAAATTAGACACAGAAGTACTCTCGTGTGAAGGAAGCTCGATTTAGTGACAGTAGAACATTTATATGGTTTTAACTAGGGCAATGTTTAGGATGAGTCAAGCAGAGCAAAGCAGCACGCATCAGCCTTCAGCTGTTAGCACTGATAATAACGAAGCAGTAAGAAGTGTTGTAGGACCGATGGCTACAGATAGCGCAACAGAACGCCCTGTAGGCACGGCTAGAGGTGTAACAGTAAGTACGCAGCAGGGATTAGATCCATTGGTAATTATCATGAGACAGATGCAGATGATAACCGAGAGCATGAATACTTTGAAAACCGACATTATTGCGAAATTTGCCTCAGTTACTGAAGGGCAAAATGATTTGAATACGAAATTAGCCTCAGTTACTGAAGGGCAGGAAAATCTGAAAACCGACATTAACGCGAAATAGCCTCAGTTACTGAAGGCAGGAAAATCTGAAAACCGACATTAACGTGAAATTAGCCTCAGTTACTGAAGGGCAGGAAAATCTGAAAACCGATATTAAAGCACAATTAGTGACAGTCACTCAAACTTAAGAAGAGATGAAATTAGTCCAGACTGAGATTAAGCAGCAGTTACAAGACAATTTTTCCGAATTAGAGCAGCGGATACAGGCGAAGACTAAGGAACTCACAGATCAGGCCGAAGAGACGGAACGAAAATTAACTGCAGAAATAGAATTGGTGAAAGCACAATGTGAGGAATCTACTCAGCGCGTACGTGTCGAAATGACGGAGTATGTGGCTATTAACATAGATACCGTACGGGAACAAGTGGAAATGGTTCCGCAATTAGTACGAAAGCAAGACGCCATGGCATGTGCAATTGCGCACATTCCAGAATTGGCACGTACACAGACTAACATAAAGGAAAGCGTTGAACATCTGACAAAGCGTCAAGACGTTGTAGACCACCAAATTAACCTATTAACGGGTAAATTATCCGAAATCACATTAGAAAACAAAAGGCTAATGTGTGAAAACGTTGAGCAAAATGTTAAAGCAGCATTCCAGAATTTATCTGACAAACAGGAAGAGAATTTGTTTGCGAAATGACTTGAGGAGGTGCGACAGCAGTTAGGTGCTGATT
This sequence comes from Schistocerca piceifrons, assembly GCF_021461385.2. Taxonomy (NCBI): domain Eukaryota; kingdom Metazoa; phylum Arthropoda; class Insecta; order Orthoptera; family Acrididae; genus Schistocerca; species Schistocerca piceifrons. The sequence continues at coordinate 141,456,944 of NC_060144.1, forward strand.
CTGAGCGTTGGAAACAAACGATAGAAGAGTCGATGCGCGCTTCACAACAAAGCTCAGAGCAAATAAATACAGGGCAGCAGCAGAAGTTGGGAACGACTATAGAGCCAGTTATTGCCCTTTCGCACACAATACCGACTTGTGCAAGTAATTCAAACATTAAATTCCCACAAGCTGGTTGTTCGCGTGAATTCTTATTTGCCGGAGATTACGAAAGTCTTTGTCACGCCGAAGAAAAAATGACAAAGCATCGTCCATTCCAGATTTTTAACCCTGACAAAAGGGGGGATCCATCCAATTGTTTCTATTTCGAAGTTTAAGAGGAGTACTACCCAGAAATTGGTCGGAGTGGCAGAAGATCAGTTTTGTTACAGGATATATACAATGTTCGGGGGCGATCTGGGCCTCGGACATGACTTCTGTTTGCCCGACATATGACGATTTTGAGAAGGCGTTTTTAGCAAAGTTCTGGTCAGAAGGGGTACAGGGACGCCTAAGGCAGGAGGTGCTCTACCCAGAGCCTTTCTCCTTTTCGAAAGGAAGCCTTATAAGGTATTTCGAAAAATATTTAAATAAAACGAGATACTGGGTCAGACCTATGCCCTTGCCAGACATAATAAACATACTTAAGGCAAGACTACCAACTAGCATCCGGAATCAATTGATTTACGGCAACGACAAAGACTTGGAGTCGTTCCTCACGACGTTAGACCATATACTGTAGATATTGTCGAAGAGAACAACTAGAAAGCCCTTAATAACAGATTTCAGTATAGGGCGATAGAACCTCCGCCAAACGGTAGGCAAGGGGAAAGTATGGGTTATACCAATGGCGATCAATCGACACTTAGAAGGAACGAACAGAGATCGTTAAATAATGGAGGAACCCCTCAACATCTCAATAGTAATCCCGGCAATGGTCTTGTGAGGGGCTATTCAAGGATCAACAGGAACGGGAAAAGATACAACCCCGTTTGGGGGATCGAAAGAAATTACAGATCCCAAGCCTGGAATAATAATAATAATAGAAATTGGAATCAACCGGGAGGAATGAATTCAAATAGCCAACATCAGTGGGGACGGACATCTTCGAATCAACCGCTAATTACCGAAGTGACGGATGATGTCAACCAGGAGACAAACCAAAATCCAACAAACTCGTAAGGACCCACTCGTGCCCTGGAGGAGCGGTCACCAATTGGTTGAGGGGCAACAGGATATGTGTACCCATGCTAACGTATAATGATGGACGATTACTGTCAGATGAACTGACCAAGGACTTAGAACCACAAGATGAGGATAAGGAACAGGTGGCAGTAGCCGAAGTGCAAGTCATTATGGAGACTGTACCTATAGTGGCGGTTTTAGACACAGCTGCAACCACAAATGTTATTTCGGAGGCATTATTCAACAGGACCAGAAATATAAGACGAGTACCAGTATTTCCAGCTCAAAATTGCAGAATAATAGGCGCCGTTGGGGCTCGGTCGGCTAATGGAAAGGTGTAGTCGCTACTTGGTGTGGAATTCGGAAATGTAGCAGTATTAAGCACACTCCTTGTTGTGAAAAATTTGGTGGTAGATTGCATTATCGGAGTCGACAGCCTACGTCAATACGGATGTAGAATGTATTTCAAAACAGGAAAAATTTGGTTGAATGTTAATAAACAAGAAATTGAGTTGGACTTGTTGAAAAAAAAAGCCTTACGAGAAAATATAATTGTGGGATCAGTGTCCAAGTAATCAGGACAGCCCAAAATTCTAAACAGCATTTAATTAATGAGTTCCAAGTCAAAGAAGATTTCGGTCAATTAGTGTTTTAAAAGTTAAATGAATCAGACTGCATTATCGAAAATCAGATGAAGCAGCTCAATGAATTATTATTAACGTATGAAAACGTTTTTGATGAAAGGCCAGGAGTTATTAAGGGATACATATGCCATCTCTATGTTAAGCCGCACGAAACGTATTGTAGAACTTTCTATTCTGTTCCCTGGAGGTTAAGGGCTAAAGTTCAAAAGGAAATAGATCACATGTTGAAATGGGGTTTGATCAAACCCTCTACAAGCCCATACTGCTCCCCATTGTTAGTCATCCCAAAAGCAAATGGGACTGTTGGACTGGTACTCGACGCCAGAGAAATAAATAAAATCATATTTCCAGTCAGAACACATCCGGAAAACATAGACGAACTTATACAATGGTTCCAGGATGTCAAATATTTGACGAGCATTGATTTGCGGAGCTCTTATTGGCAAGTCAAGCTGGATGAGTCATCATGGAAGTATACGACTTTCATTTATTCCGGAAGGAGTTACCAATTCACCATAGTTCCTTTCGGACTCAACATTAGTGCTGGAATCTGTATAGCAGCTGTAGATTATGCACTAGGCCCAGAACTCAGAAGCAGGATAACAGTGTTTGTTTATGATTTGCTTATTGCATCGAAAACTTGGGAGGAGCGTATTACCCTACTGAACCGAGTGTTGGACGTGTTCTAAACCACGGGAATAACTGCTAACCTACAGAAATCCCATTTTGCAGTAAACAGAATCAAGTTCCTGGGGCATATAATTGACGCAAAGGGAATTTTTCCAACCAAGGAGAAGCTAATCGCAATTAGTAAGTTTCCAGCACCCAGGAATAGGAGGGAATTAAAAGGATTTATGGGCTTTGCCTCATTTTTTAGAAGATTCATAACAATCAGGCGATGAACGCAGCAGCTCTAAATAGTCTGTTGAAGAAGGATGTGCCCTGGCTCTGGACATTAGAGTGTCAAGAAGCATTCGAAGAAATAAATAAGCAATTAGCAAATGCACCGCTTTTGTACCATCCGGACATGGAAGAAGAATTTTACTTGTCAACAGATTCTTCGAATGTGGGTATTGGAGCGTGCCTTTTCCAAGTACGCAAGATAGATGGACAACTCACCTTCTGTCCTATTGCGTTTGCTAGTCGTGTTTTGTCCAACTGTGAACGCACTTACACGACAACAGAATTAGAGGCTCTTGCGGTCATCTGGGGCTTTAAAAAATTTCATTACTATCTATATGGGTCACAGACTGTCGTATACTGCAATCATCAATCGTTAACGTTTTTAAAAATGTCTAAACTGTTACACCCCAGACTGGGTAGATGGACTCTCGCTCTGCAACAATACCATGTCTCAGAACAGCAAAACATTATTGCTGACGCTCTATCAAGGTCACCACAGGATTTGACTAAAGAGATTGAAGTAAATAACAACTCAGAATTCCCTGTATTGCTGCTGCAGGAAAATCCATATAAGACGTACTACGTCAATTTGTGTGCGCATATGGCACAGTTACAGAAAAGGGATGCTCAATGGGGAGGTGTCATTCAAAGGTTACAACAGCAACCTTCGGATCAGATGGCAAATTATTACAAGATGGTAAATGGTGTATTATTTTTCCGTTGTGGAAGGCCAAACAAAGTCCGTGGGTGTGTATGTATACCTGAGGCGCAAATAGAGAAACTCGTATGGTTCACCCATTTAACCTGGGGACATTTCGGTGCAACAAAATGTGCAGACAAGATAAGTGTGTACTGTTATTTTCCCAACATAAAGCGCAGAGTGCATGAGGTCTTGAAGAAATGCATAATCTGTCTAAAAGCAAAGCCGGATTCAAATGGGAGTCGGCACCCATTATGCTCTATATTAGTCCGAGAACAAAAAGAATTAATTTCGTGCGATCTGTGTGGACCGTTACCTACTTCAAGAGGAGGTGTTAGATATGTGTTGGCATTTCTTGATGTGTGTACGAAATACGTAAAGCTATACCCGATAAAGGCGGCTACAGCCAAAGTAATTGTAATAAGATTGACAACGGATTATCTTCCACATGTTGGTATACCTAAGGCGATAATAACAGACAATGTTAAGATATTCACGGGACTCCGATGGAAACAGGCTTTGTCTCAAGTCGGTGTAAAACACATACTAACATCATTTTACCACCCACAAGGCAATTTCGTTGAGGGAATTTTTAGAGAGTTCAATCGCTTTATGAGGACGTATTGCCATAATAAACAAACTGCGTGGGAAAATTATGTGGAAGAATTTGAGCAGATATACAACAACATGCCCCACTCCTCCGCTGGTTATACACCTCATGAATTGATGTTCAAGGCAAAAGAAGAAAACTTCTGGACTGAACATATGCCCAAAACTCAGGAAACTGAGATGCCTTGGGAAGAAAAAATAAGACAAGCCATCATAAATATGACGCAAAAGGCTGATCAGAGAAAACAACAATATGACAAATTAATTAAGAGGGGACAGGCGTACCACGTCGGAGAGAAGGTACTAGTCAAAATACATACCAAATCATCCTTAATAAAGAAGAGTATAAAGAAATGGGAGTTATATGCTGGCCCATACATCATTCTACAAATTCCGAACCCTCGGGCATATCTGTTAGCATACCCTGGATCTAACAAAATTAAAAGTTTGTTTTCCCATAACGACTTGAAAAATATTAATGAAGATTAGAAGATAGGGATGAATGGTGTTGCGAGTGACAGAGATGAACGCTCGTAAAAACATAACAATAAACTGTGTGTGTTTAGTGTTAGAAAACTTTAAACTGAAATAATTAATCATTGACACATATTGTAGAAATAGTGAATAACTATAACTATCGAGTGCTGTAAAGAAGATAGTGGACAGAGGCTTCAACCGTGTTTGGGTAAACATAGAACTTTAGCATTGCTAATGTCATCAAGAATTATAAAGGATCTGAATGACCTTCAAGAAGAAAGAAATATTTCCCGAAAATTATGCTGCATAATCAAAAGAGGTTCCCAGTGAATGTTCATATATAATTTCAAGTGCACGCTTATATGTGTAAACGTGTGAAGTGAAGTGATGCGTTTAGGCAGTGAATCATGAGTGACGGTTAGCGCCGCAAAGATAATTTCCCGCGCAAAACAATTGGCGTCGACAAGAGAGTTAGAATCGATATAGACTACACAGATATGCTTTCAAAGAGACTCGCATCAAACGCGAGAGGAAACTGATTGATTTTCAACTTCAAAACAGTGTAATAATTAGAGGTTAAGAGTTCTTGATTTGTTGTTGAATGTCAAAAGAAGTTAATATTCATAGAATTAGTATTTATTTAATGGGTCTTGTTCACTTTGGAATTTTGTTTGAAAATCCATTTCCATATATGTGCATGTATGAATGCCGGATGAATCAGAGAATAAATGAAAGAAGTGAATCGACATTCCTCGCCACTTATAACTTGTACATTACAGCAATCAAGCGGAGAAATATATGTATTTAGGATAAAAATTTTATGAGTATAGATAAATGATATGACTTTTCAAGGAAATGATGGATTATGTCTTTGTATAAAATGAACCACACTTTCCATTATTCGATGATTTGAATCCAAAATCTACGGCAAGTTGCATGAATCCTTTAAATTACGAAGAGTAAATCATGGACAGAAAATGTGTCAGAATTTTTGGACTTATAAGCACAAGTGGTGATTAAGTGATATGTGAAGTCCAGAAGAAAATTCCAACTAGAGTAAATATTTTGATGTTTTCGGCAACAGCATTAGTCAATGGATAAATGGATACCTTAAGTCAATGGCTAAATTCCTTGCAGTACATCGTAAGAAAAAGGATGCATGAAGCCATAGGGATTTTGTTTTCAAAAAGGATAGTCTTGGAAGGTGCAAAATTATTTTTTCTCTTCTGTAGGCTTTCCTATCTTCTACGGACCGTAGGCTGGGGGTCTAGGCTTAAGAGGTTTTCCAAGGTTTCCCTGCTTAAGAAAGTTCCCGAATGGGTAAACCCTGATAATAGTTTCATGAAATATCATCTTCCTTGGTTGTGCACACCAGACATAACACCTTGATGCACGTAAAATCAATACAACCGCGGTACCTGTCTCTTCATTTCTTCTGTTATCAATGTTTCTTTTCTTCGTCTGTCTTATACATAATTTTTTTTTTCAGTCGGAGGACTGACAATCATCACTTCCGGGTTACCCACACTAATAGATAACTCGCGAAGTGTGTTCGGTAAATCAAAATTAGGCTCACAAACTTCTCTCGCTGCGAGGGGCATTGTAATGTCCCCACAGCAAATACCCTCTACCACGCAACAATTAATCATTTTCAATCAAACCATCCACATTCACTCACTTTGGAAAAGATATCTGACCTGATTTTCTCGTAATATATGCGGCGACAGCTCGTCGACGCCAAAATATTTTCTAGTGCATTTATTCTTTGAAATAACAGAAGCATATATGCATTCTCCATGGTTGTTAGAGTCGTAACTAAGACAGTTTCTGGAGTATCTGTTGAGGGATTGACGTGTTTCTGAGAGATACATATTCTGCTTTTCTTCTCGCTAAAGTAAGTCAATTAACATTTGTGCCGCTAGTGGTTTGTTTTGAAGAGAAAGAGATTGCAAAAGGAAAATAATTAAGGAGTGGAATCACCGGAGATCTGGATACGTAATGGAGATGGATTTAATACACGATTTCCTCCATAAATAAGGTTTGTTACTTTCATGTTCTGGAATGAATGAACGAATGAGTTTTTTCTGAATCATTCGTTGATCACGTTGGCCCTGTAATTAGTGGGGAACTTTCAGTTGTGTCGAAGAGAGCCTGCAATCACTGAGTCTGTGTTAAATCGTCCAAAAAGGCTTCGTAGACATCTGGAATTTGCAATCTTTCGTAAAAGGAACAAATTGTCCAAACGATTGATTCTCCCGACTGACTGCAGTGTTTAACAGTAATAGTGAATGTAAAGATCTCTTACAGCAAGCCATCCGCTGAATACCAAGACGAAGGCCTCTACCAAAGATTCTATTTGGCTGATTCTTTTTATCACTATATCACGTAATGAAATCTCATATTAAAAACTATACATAGATAAAATAGAGAAAGAGAGAGCGAATGAAAATAGAGATAATACTAATAATCCTCCATTAGTCTAATTTTTCTCCTGTCTTATCACGGATCAGCCAAGAACTGGGAGGGGCTTACTTTACTGTATAGACATATGTGTGAAGGTGAAGGGATCTTAAAGACAACAGATACACGTCTATACAGACAAGACATTACACAGAGATAGCGGCTAGCTGCATTGATCATCTATTCTTAGATTAAAGAGACGGCAACTTATTATCTGAACATTAAAGTGTTAGAAGTTCATACAGCCATAAAAATTCCATCCCAGCAGTCATGGATATCATAAAACTTATGTACACAGACCTGGCAAATCCTGAATTACTGAAGAAGTGTCTGCATGGTCAGACTCAAAATGCCAGTTGGTCGTTCAATAATCTTATATGGACTGGCTTACCAAAAATTTTTTTCGTTGGAATTAAGACATTAAAGTCGGGGTCAGTGATGCTGTTATTGCTTCTAATGATGGCAACATTGGTAGAGTGAAAGTGCTACAGCATATGAGAATTAATCCTGGAGCAAACAGCATCAGAGAACTTGAAAGGATGGACAAGGTTCGCATTGATAAAGCAAAGTACGCCACACAGTTGAACACTAAGGAGTCCAGAAAGAAGAAAAGAAGTATAAAACTTAGAACCGGATCAAGAGGATGATGTACAGTATGTTGCAGAGTGCTTCTATGTAATTAAAAATTAAAAATTAAGCATGTATTAAGTGAGTTACAGTCTTGTGAAATTAGAAGCCGTGCCTGAAAATTTACATTTTCTGATGCATTTTTCACTTAATCTCAGAAACCACTACGAGTACAGTATTCACATGTTCAAGGAATAACATACATATCCTGAGTCTACTTAACTAAAAGAACAATATAATGTTACGCATAATTAAAATTCTTTAAGATAACGTACAGAAATACACAAAATTTTAATCGTGTAGTTAAAAAAATATGTATTTCCGAAAGCAGTGCCTGAAATGAAATTATTTTTGTGCAATAGACCCAGAACATACAGTTTAATGTCCTGATGTCAATAGCCACAGTGGTTCCTGAGATATAGGGAAGCCAAGACACTAAATTTAACATTGTCGGGATAGAGCGTTCCAACTCCCCTTAAGGGATGTTGTCAAGACGTAGGGTCACTGGAAGTGGGGCTGAACTCCTTTAGCATTCCATTCATCAGTGCCACTAACGAGGAGAACACGACAAATGCCTCAATCCGATTTCCCACAAACTTCGCTCAGTGGAAGAGGAGCCAAAATAGGCGAACACGGATCTCTACACATCCGAGGATAATCGACCGTTTCTGCGTCAACGACCGTCAGAGCTATAGACGTACTTTAGATGCCTTGTAGCGGGCGATAACCTCAGCCCAACTGGTGGCGCAGTAGCTAGCGCCTCATCTGTTTACTTTTGCATCCCGTGTTTGCATCCCGATTTTCGCCTTTATTTCTTATATTGTACTTTACTTCTTTCATTTATCTACCCAATCCCTTAGAAGGATACTAAATCCATGTTTCTTATTAAGTTAGAAGAGACAAGAGTGTCATACATTTATTAGATAATATATACGAGGGTCGGAACTTAAATAGAGGCAACTATTTATTCACAACCGATACAAAAGAGTTACATGTTAGCATCTGTTACTGTCCTTCAAAGCAGTCACCAGCGTTGTGTAGAACCCGTTGCCAGTGATGTGGAAGTGGAGGAACGTAATGCGTTAGGATCACAGTCCTACATGAGAATCACCATAACTTCAGACCGCTGCATTCGCACCATCAACAGAACAGCCTATGCTAACGGTATACTACGCTTTCCACATCGCTGGCAACGGGTTCTACACAACGCTGGTGACTACTTAACAGGTGCAAACATGTAGTTCTTTTGTATTGGTTGTGAATAAATAGTTGCCACTATTTAAGTTCCAACACTCATAAGTGTGTGGTATTTTCAAGGATAACAATTTTTTTAAATTCTCGTATTTATATATGTCATTGTTATAAACTCTTAGTATATTTTATTCTTGTTCGTAAGTCTATTACACATGAAAATTTGGTGCATTCCATTGGATGGCACCGATCGTAGAAACATTCGAAACGTAGAAATTCCAAATACCACGAGCATCGCGTGAAGACTGGTTTGCTCAGTGACTTCTCTTTACGTGACTCTCATTCGGCAAAACAACGCTGTTAACAGAGCTGAAAATTTCGCGCAATGGTAGTAATTTCGCGGCAGTAATTTCAGATCATTCTTCCGAAAATTGGTGCTTGCAAATGATTATGAATCAAAATATACTAAAGAAATTTCACTGACAACATTTTCGAATAATTGTTCTACTCATTTACTGTTTTTTACTATTTTTCTTTCTTGTTTATAATTTTGCGTCAGAAACACGTAGTAGACGAATAAGAATTATGTTATTCCTATACATATGAGGGGTGTCCAGAAAGTAAGTTCCGATAGGTCGCGAAATGAAAACGACTATGAAAATCCGATAAAGCTTTGCACAGATGTGTTGGGCAGTGTCTCTAGTACGACGCTAGATAGCATCACGACGCTCTTCTCATTTCCGAGCTCACACTGAGCGCGTAAAGATCTCTAGAAAATAGTGTCTCCCGCCAAGTACGAGGGCCTTGTGAGAAATTTCGCCTGAAGCTATGCAGCCAACATTACATAACTGTCGTGCGGTTTCTTCTTCAAGACAATTCTCAGCCGCATACTGCAGGTGCAATGTAGATGTTGCTGCAGCGGTTTCAGTTGGAAATGTTTGATTACCCACAATACAGGCCGTAATTGTCCCCCTCTGCTCACATGAACCGCTGGCTATGAAGACATTTTCGCGCAGACAACGAGCTGTAGGCCGGCGTAGAGAATTAGCGGAAATCACTGGCGGCTGCCTTCTATGATTAGGGTATTGTTAAGTTGGTACAACGCTACGACTAATGTCTAAGTCAGAACGGCAACTACGTAGAGAAGTAGCTGGAAGATGTAGCTAACTGTTACAAATAAAACAGTTCTGATTTTCACTGTGGTTTCTATTTCGCGATCAATCGTAACTTACTTTCTGGACAGCCCTCGTACTAGAGAACGTTCGTTTAGTAATCTTCCACGGAAGTGGGTAGATAATTAAAAGAAAAAATTAATAATGAGAATAATAAACGGATTTCGAACGCGGGATACAAAAGGGTTAATCGACGACGTTGTCCATTACTCCAGCACTTATCTGGTGACACGCCCAAACACACATAACTTACCTCAAAAATTTTTGACCGTTGTTTTCTGAAGAAGTGGAATATCTACGGATAAGCCAAATGTTCGTGCAACTACGCAAGTTCCGCTTGGCAAAGTTTCTGGAAAACGGGCTTATTGCACTCGCCGTGTTCTCCTCGTAAGTGTCAAAAGCGGCGCGGCAGTGCAGCCCCCTTCGGCAGAGGCAACCCCTACACCACCGTTGCGCAGCGTGGCGAGTGGAGCAGGGGCGATTTATTCAGTGGCCACCATTAAATCACGCGTTGTCGCCCGGCCTGCCGAATTACACCGTCCGGGACGCTCGCCGCCCCCGGTCGGCTCTGCCCCCCGTCCTCCCCCTCCGCCTACACCCGCTCACCCACCCCCGACCCCAGCAGTACTGCCCCGCGGTGCTGTCGGCCCGCTTTGATTTATCCGATACAATTTGGTGCGGCCGGAACAAGCCGCTAGCGTTAGTGTGCCTAGGCTGCCTGCCTGCCTGCGACTTTCCATCGCACCGCTTCTTTCTGCACGAACTCCTCCCCTCCACGTGTTTTCACCGCACCCCGCCTATACAGCCTGTACTGCTCCGTTACGCTCTCGGGCGAACCGCAAAGCTAGGAATATTTGCGTGAATTGTTTGCTCTGCTTTAACCAAATGAAATGGTAAACCGCCAGAATTAAAACTTCAGAGGTTCGCTGTGGAGATTTATGCACAGATTCTGCGCTTTTTTTCTCATTTCTCTCCCTTTCCAGCCAAATAAGGAAAAAAGGAACAACTCTGGTTTTTCTCCGCTGCCTTTCGTATACGCTTGACCACTGTGACCTGCTGCTGCCCCCGAAAGGGAATATTTGCCAATTTCTATCTTTTGTGTTCCCCCATTCTTTGATTTATAGATCTCTATGCAGCATCAGACACAGGAATACTTTCAGTTTTCGTTATGAGTTCAACGAAAGTTGGTGTACAACAAGTTTAGTGCTAGACGAATATGTTTAATATGTGTTATAATCTAAAGTATCCTAAATAGGAGTTCAAGCTGTAGCATTAGCTTATTTTTCTTGCTGTACTGTTCTAGAAACCCAATTCTTGTAAGTGTCAGTCCATAACAGAGTAACGAAGGACAAGCAACGAGCTACATTACTTTCAAAATAAGAGTCCAACGCTCGTTGGTAAGTTAAAATAACTGAATGCACAGGAATACTTGGAATAACTAAGCCTTGGAATAGATGTCTTCTAGTTATTTGTAGTAGTAACATACCAACAAAAAACAATTTAACACTTTCGTACAACAAGGGGAAAAAAACTTAATTTTTTTGAGGCTATCGATTTAGGCACTTCAAAAACAATTACTGTAGTATATAAGCAGAAACAAATTAGATCTATAAAAATTATACAAAACTTAATAAGAATGGAAACTGAAATTTATAGGGCTCTCGGCATTAGCAAGCTACAGAAGACAGAAAATATGTAGTTAATATTTCTCTGACGGAACCATAGAAAGACGCTTTAAATAAGGAAAATAATTTCCTTTGTGTATCTTCAAACGTAAGTTTAGAGGCAACTACGTGAAATAAATTATAAAAAACGTTATTCGTGGGACTATAGTTCGCGAAGCCCAGTTATGTTTCACGTGAGCGATGCCAGCTCCTACCTGACACATATGTGTAAGCTGTCTCACACAAGCAACAGTCCTTTTTTTTTTTTTAACGTATCACAATCTTGTTTGAGGTAGACGTCACCAGAGAGATACTTTTAATTCATCATTAATTTTTCAGTGTCCTCTTCTTCTGAGCAGAATTTCTTAAGTTGTTCTTTGCCCACTATATGGCAATAGTTCCTTCGTTTACTTTTTATAACATACATACATACATTTATTAATCGCTATAATTTGCCTGTTGGAGCCGAAAAATTGTAGTAATATTCAATACGACTACATTTTCAACCATATAATCGACAGTGGAGGAGATTATCCATCGTTTGATATGAAACTGTGTCTTTTAAATTGCGAAGTCTTACAACACTCACCTGCGGGGACGCCTGAAGTTGCTTTCACGTCTGCGGACGTCTCTCCATTCAAAATAGCATGTTGTGTTCTGAATGATAGAACAGTTGGTCTGGTATTCCGTATGTTTATATTTTGTCCACCAGGCGGCAATGCGGAACTGTAGCGGACGCCTTCCGAAAGTCAAGGAACACGACATTTACTCGAGCACCAGTATCTGCCGCTTTCTGGGTCTCGGGGACGAACACAGCGAGCAGGATTTCACAGGACCGTTGTTTTCGGGACACATGTTGATTGCTAGATAGGGGATGTTTGGTCTCCAGAAATATCATAAAAAGCGAACATAGCATTTCTTCGAACATTATAAAAAAAACAACGACGGAGATATGGACCTGTAGTTTTGTGCGTCAGTTCGACGACCGTTCGTGAAAGCAGGAGTGACTTGCTCTTATTTCAAAACACTAGGTAAGCTTCGCACCTCCATTGACATACGATGCGCTGGTGGTAGAAGAGGAAGACAGTGTAAAATCGAGCAGGAATAACACTAGATCGGGTAGTCTCTCGTCTGTTGACCGATATCAGTCCTCTTTGTATCGTTTTCATATTTCAGTAGCACTGATTATGATGTTCCTGCGACGATTTAAAGATGGACGCACAGTGCGATATATATCAGTGAAACAGTTTTCAGTAAAGGAGTTTAGTCTCTCAACTGTCGCTGTTTCATCCTACGTTTCGATACGATTATACTCAGAGAGTGTCTGGAGAGATGGCTTCCACTCGTTTTCCTGTTTAACATAAGACTTGAACTTCATGGAACTTTCCGCCTGATCAGTAGACAGAATACTTTCGAATACGCGTCCGTTGAATTAATTGTTCACATATGGGTTCTCTTACGCTAATTTTGGTCTCGTTCAACCAAGTTACTGTTTGTGTCCTTCTTCTTCTTCTTACTATCATCGTTATTGTTGCTATTTTTTGGCTGTTAGAGTATCACTATGTTCCTATTTGTAGCAGTGTAGCTTTCTTTGCATCAGTAGCAGCTTACTGACGCTGCTGTCGAACCACGACGGGTGTTTTCCATCACTTACGTCATTGTAGCGTGTATCTGTGCTGAATTAAAAATACGAATGTTTTTAACGAATGAAGGGCAATTACTTTTGGTTGCGAAGAAAAAGCAGAGCAAGCATCAATTACTGGAGAACTCTTAAGACGATAATATAGTAGCTCAAAATCTTTTTCGATGCTTTTCTCTTTGAGTTGTCAGCCTTCTGACTGATTTGAAACTTCACACGGCTGCCAATCTTTCCATAATTAAAGTGTTCCACCGGGTTTAATACAATTTCATATAGTGTATTAAAAAAAAGAAAGAAACAGATCGGGAAAGTGGCTCTGTTGTTGTTACCGCCAGTCCTGCATCCAGAACTAAATTCTCTCATTTCAAACATATATTCATGTACGCGGAATCGCATTGAAAAGTGGTGTCTAGTTTGCCATTAGTAATGTTTAATTTTCGCAGTAATTACAGCAAAAATAATTTTATAAACATTTATTAAGCCTACTGAAAAATTAATGAATAAGAACATGTTTCTTTTCCTATGCAGTTACGACAAAGCCCATTTGTCACGGTGACTGTTAAAAAACTTACTTTGATTTAGTTCACAAATTACAACGCCTTTTAAACATTTCACACTAATATAGATCTGACCAAAACGAGAATCTGCTTTCATAATTAAATATTTTCATCAACTGTCTCACCCGTTTAGGGGTTCAATTTCCAAAAACACTGATACATGTTTTTGCCATTTCTAACCAAGAAGCAAAATACCGATTTCATTGATGTGGCTTTCAAAATGCTTTCATACTTCTTTAGTAATGACCTATTTTCAAAAGAGACTGTTTCACCTGCCATAGGAGTCCATTTCTCGAAAGCGCTCAAACAAGTATTTATTAAATTATGACCAATAAATCAAATACCAATTCTAACTTCAGAATTGCCTTAATACATTTTCAAAACAACTTTCATTCCCTATTTCACCTTCTTAGGGGTTTAACTTCGAAAAATACCTTCTTTAACCATGCTTGCAGTATAAGAGCCGCGTGGGATTAGCCGAGCGGTCACAGGCAGAGGTTCGAGTCCTCCCTCGGGCATGGATGTGTGTGTTTGTCCTTAGGATATTTTAGGTTAAGTGGTGTGTAAGCTTAGGGACTGATGACCTTAGCAGTTAAGTCCCATAAGATTTCACACATATTTGAACATTTTTTTTGCAGTATAAGATCAACACCTTCAATTTTTTAATACAACGAAATACTTTCAAAAAAATTTTCATCCTTTGGGGTTGAATTTACAAAGACACTGAAGCAGGTTTTTCTGTTTCCTACCGGTTTCCATAGCTATAGCCTTAAAAATGCTTCAGTAGTTTTTCAATAATGCCTTACTTTTTTAAAAAAAGTATCGCCTACTGTTTCACGCCCCTGGGGTTGAATTTCCAAGAACTGTTAACAAACTTTTTTTATTACTTCTGAACGAAAAACCTTCATCGCTACATATTTTCAAGAAACATTTCACCTCCTGTTTCATCCACTTACGAACTGAATTTCCGAAAATCCTCTCTCAAACGATGCCTACAGTGGAGGACCAACCCTCTCTCCAAGTTTCAAGCTTCAGTCCCTTGCGGTTGGTGCTGGTGTAGTGGGACGAAATTAAGCGTCACCCATCCACCAGTGTCAGCCCAGTTTGCAGGCGAATATAAGTTAATTTAGTTTTGTTTATGTATTTTTTTAATATTTGTAATAGCTGTAAATTATCTAAAAGTTTTGTATTTTTTTTATGTTTCATGTACGGAGAGGGCGGCGCAACGAACGGAGACATCATCTTCGCTGCCGCGACCAGAGAGGAAATTGCAGGCCGCTATACGTCGCGGGTCGACAGCCAAGGAGCAACAGAAGATCCTGGAACCGAGTTGTTGCGTCGTGCTTCTAAAAATTAAAAATGAATTTTTTATACTCTTTTTGTACAACAATGACGTCATATAGAGCTTAATCTTATTGAAAAGTCAGTCCTAGTTTGTCAACGGTCAAGTTCACATCTGTATGTGTAGGAAGCTAATAAAATAGTGGATGCTACTAAAGTTGAAACACGTGTTCTGAGGATTTATTTATGAAGAATTATGTGAACGGATTGATAATATATTTGACAAGATTATTGAATTCTGACAGCGTTCATCGAAACTTTGAATCTCAAAGGTTTATTCAATGTGTGATTCTGATATCGATTAAATCAAGATAACGTGTGTCAATATAATTTCTGAGGAGAAACAAACGAAATTTAAATCGAAAAAGTTTACGAAAAACCAATTGCCCCCAGTGATGTAATTCTTTGCATACGACTCAACTGATGTTGTACAGTTTCGTTCAAGAACCATTCTATGACAATTTAAAAAGAATATAAATCATTTTGAAGTGGGTTGTAACTGACGTAGGTGACGAAGTCTGCACATGGTCATATGTCAAACGAAAATCGGTTATAAAAAAACTTACGTTGTTGCACTACACCGTGGCGACCTTAGAAACAGGACTTGTGTGCAACTAAGGCACACAAGTACGAAACAAAACATCAAGAGTCTTTCGGAAGTCAACGCGAATTTTCGTGGAGCCTTCACCAGCCAGCGGCGACTTCGCGGGTGTGGGCATCTGACGGAGCGCAGCCAAGCAGTACGGTCACGCAGTTGTTCCACGAGAAGGCGCATCTGTTGGGCAGCAGCTGAACGCTGCAAACCCCGACAACCTTTTTTCTCCCTAAACTAATAGGCCCAGTACGTCAGCTGCGGGGCGTTCCTCCGGCTGGTATTAGAGGTGTTGCTGAGGGCTTCGCCTGTCTACGGCGGTGCCGGGCGTGGTGGCAGCCAGTGACGTCTCTGGTGTTCGACTCAGCGTCCTGCCGGTTGCGGAAGCGGGGTCGCAGCATCTCAGCGGCTGCATCGACGGCTGTTACATCTGCAGCCCATAGCAGCACACTGATCATCGAGAACTACAAATTACAATATTAGTGTCCGGTAAGTTTGTTTCAAGTTGGAAGTGGAGTGTTGTACATAGGGAGTCTGCTTTTACAGGATTGTTGATTACAAGTCTGCGTGTGTAACTAGTTAATATCTTACAATAATGTCGGGAAGCGAAATGTCAGACGAAGAGCAGTCTATATCCGACAGGGGCATGAGATCCCTTTTTAGGGCGATCGCTAAATTAAAACAATCTAACGGGGATTTTCTAGCTGAATTAAAACAGTCTAACGAAGAATCTTTTACTAGGTTAAAACAGTCTAACGAAGAATCTATTACTAGATTAAAACAGTCTAACGAAGAATCTACTGCTAGATTAAAAGGGGAACTAAAACAGGAATGAAAACAGTCTAACGAAGAATCTGCTGCTAGATTAAAAGAGGAACTAAAAGGGGAGCTAACAAAATCCACAGACAGGTTACAGGAACATCTTAATGAAACCAGCCGAGAATTAAGCGATAAAATAGAGGCTTCTAAAGTTGAAATGCAGGAAAAATTAGTAGGACTTAGTAATAAGATTGCGGATAATTGTAAAAGGTTAGAAGAACATATCCAGGAATCGCGTGAGGAAAAAGCTCGCATGCGAAACGATATTACTGACTTAACCGAGAGACTAGATAGTGTCAATATCTTAGTTGTAAATGAAATACAGAAAAATAACGATATGTTACGAGATGAATTTTCTATGCAAACAGAAACTGTTCGTAGAGAACTACCGAAATCTATTAAAGAGGTCTCTACCAAACCTGTAGAGATTTCTTCAATAGATAATGCAGAATTAGAGACATTAACTCATCAAGTAGAAAAAGATCATACTGAAATCGAAAACATGAAATTATTAATTACTGAAATATGCAGTAACCTTGAGACTGCCAAAGATAATAACATTGACGAAGGTACAGAGCGTTCACATGGTGAACATAGTGAAGAATCGATATTAGCTAATCGCGTATCCAATACAGAAATGCGAATACAGGAAATTACCAAACGGTTATCGGAATTAGATAATAATGAAAACATTTCAAGTAGTAGAGGTAATAACGTAATCAGAGACAACAGTCGCATCGAATTTGCTAGCTCGGACGACAACAATACGAATAAAAAAATCACGGCAAGCCAATCCGATGCAACTCCGTCTCTGCAATCGAAACAAAATCCAACTATTTCTCTCGCAGAATGTTTGGATGATATAACGACAAATTCAAATGTAGCAAGTCGATTTCCTGTATTCAAACCAGGAAGCGAACTTCACCCTATAATCTTTATAAAAGCTTTTGAAACATCATTATCTCCTAAATGGAGTAATGAAAAACGCATTCAGTTTGTAATAGGACATTTAGAAGCAGAAGCTGCGGACTGGCAGTACTGCATAGAACTGAATTTAGGGACTGGGATGATTTTGTTAAGCAGTTTAAACAAAATTATTGGTCAAGAGGAAAACAACAACACTTAACTTTAGACTTGTTAGATCCCCCTCCTTATCCTAAACGGTGGGAAGGTTATAGGAATTATTTTGAATGGCATTTAAACCGTGCTAAATTAATTGAAGAACCAATTATTGAAAGTCATTTAATACGAGTCCTAATTAGTAGGTTACCGTATTATGTAAAGGAAAGAATGATAGAAAGAGAATGGTCACAGCCGTGCGAATTATTAGGATATTTAGAACAGTTAGATATACTTAATAGAGAAAGGGAAGACGAGAAATTTAGATTTGGTAGAAATGACAATCCTCGAAATAATAATAATTCAGAACCACGAAAACCTAACAACTACAATCATAGCCGGTTTTGTTATATAAAACGTCAATCTAAAGATAAAGAGAGCCAACAAAATCGTGGTAATAACTCTAAAATGCGGAAATTACACAATAATGATCATGAGATAAATCATCCTCAAGTAATCAATGAAGGTCAAGTGGTAGGTGACGTTATCATAGAAAGTTCGGAAAACTAGTAAAGTCCTTTAGTACGGGTCAACTAAAGGGAACTGTTAGTCAAGATTATATAAGACCCAATTGCAATTTATCATTAAGCTGCCAAAAGGACGGTGATTGGCAACAAGATTTACTTCAGGAAGACAATCAGATAAGGGAGAATATAACTTATAAACCCGTTATTAAAGGTTATATTAAAGATACCGAAGTAAATATTATAATTGATCCGGGTAGCGAAGTAAGTATTTTATCTAAAGAATTATTTCAGCTTAAAAGAAAATATTGGAATTTCCCAACATTACCTGTAACTGGGGTGAAAATTATAGGAGTTACTGGTAAAAGAAGTCAAAACATTACTGAGGAGGTTTATTTAACTTTTGAAATTGCTAAACAAATAATTGCTCACTCTGTACTCGTCGTAGCCAACTTAAATGTGGCCATAATTTTAGGTATAGATTGGCTGTGTAAATATAAAGCTATATTAGATTTTAAAGACTCTTCCTTATCCATCCATAAGGAGGCATGTGCTTTTAAATTGAGGTTTTCTAATAATCAAGTACCTGAAAATTACTATGAATCCATACAGATTAAGTACGCACCGACCATGAACCTATTAACAGATTTTAGTGATCTTGAATATGCAGTATACCAATGTCAGGCTAGTACTAGTATCGAAACCGAAGTGAAAGAAAAATGTTATTCTACGAATTGTCTATCCGAACAAGAAAAGGAAGAGTTAGAATCTTTGTTGTTAGAATTTAGAGCCGTCTTCTCAGATGAACCGGGGAGAATTAAAGATTACGTTTGTAAACTTAAGATTAAAGATCAAAAACCATTCTTTAAGAAACCTTATCCTATTCCAGTACAATTCAAAGAACCGGCTAGTAGAGAAATAAGTAAGATGCTAGAACAAAACATTATCGAACGATCATGTAGCGCTTTTAACAGTCCGTTGTGGGTAGTTAAGAAAGCTACTGGTGGGGTACGACTGGTTCTGGATGCCCGTGAATTAAATAAAATTATAGAGATGGAAAGAGACAGACCTATTCCTATGGAGGACGTACTTCTTAAGATTGCTGGTTCTCGTTATATGAGTACAATGGATCTAACCGGTGGCTACCATCAAGTAACGTTACACCCGGATTCACGGCAATATACGGCTTTTCTTTTTGAAGGCAGATCATGTCAGTTCCAAGTTTTATCTTTTGGACTTAATATATCAGTGTCAACTTTCATTACGGCATTAGATTCTGCTTTGGGTCAGCAATTGTTACAAAAGATTATTTTATATGTAGATGATATTTTAGTAGCCACTAAAACGTGGGAAGAACACGAAACGATATTACTGGAATTGTTTAACCGTTTAATTGACAACGGAATTACTTTAAAATTATCTAAGTCTTACTTCGGAAAGGAGGAAGTGAGACTTTTGGGGCATATAGTGGACAGTAAAGGTATTAGGCCAGACCCAGCACGTATTGAAGCTATTGCTCGATGCCCGAGTCCTAGAAATCGGAAACAACTGAAATCATTCTTAGGAATGGTAGGATTTCTGAGAAGATTTCTTCCAGGGCAGGATATTGTTAATCCTAAATTACTAGATTTATTAAAAGAGAAGTCAGTATGGCTCTGGGGACAAGACGAAGAAGAAGTTTTTAATAAGATAAAAGGAACGTTAACCGAAGCCAAAGTGTTATACAACCCAGATTTCAATCAGGACTTTTGTATGTGTACGGATGCCTCTGATTATGGCGTGTCTTGTGTAATATTCCAAGGTGATCTGACCAATGAAAAGGGATTATATCGGTCTATTGGATTCGCTAGTAGAACTTTAAATAAACATGAAAGAAATTATTTTGTATCCTAGAAGGAAGCTCTCGCAATGGTATGGGGTTTTCAACGATTTAGAGGATTATTAATGGGAAGAAAAACAATTGTATATACTGATCATCAGACTTTAATCTTTTTGAACAATTGTCGGTTACTTCACCGTAGGCTATTACGTTGGGTATTATGCTTGCAAGAATTTCAGAACGAAATTAGGTATATAAAAGGATCTCAGAATGTAGTTTCGGATGCTTTGTCGAAGCTTCCCGTAGGAATGGAGAATATTAACATTGCAGAAGAACCAGGAACAAATTATCATGTTTATTTCCTTTTAACTCAGGAGAACGAACGTAAGGTTAAACGGATAGTAACTGCTATTAGATGCAATCAAAGAAATGATGATCAATATAGGGACCTTATACAAAACCTTAATAATGGGGACGAAACAGTTAACACCCGGGGCGTATGGTTATATTTTAATGACTTGTTCTATTGGAAAGCACAGAGGGAACACCAGAGATGGAAAATCTGCATTCCGAAAACTGTTGTGTACGAGTTAATCACTTATATTCATGAAGGATAGGGGCATTTTGGAATTCATAAATGTATTAATCATCTAATGAAGTATTATTATTTCAAAAATATGTCCCGTATTGTGAGAAGTATTATTAGGGCTTGTGAAACCTGTCAAAAGGTTAAAGTTAATAACAAATCTAAGCGTTATAAATTATATGCTGCAATTCCTCGAGGTTTGTGGGACCTACTGTCATTACATTTTTTCGGCCCTCTGCCTGGTAGTTCAGGAGGATTAACTTATGTGTTTGTTGTAATGGAATGTTGGTCCAAACATGTGAAGCTATATACTTTGAAACGAGCGAATACAGCAAGCGTTATACGCTGCCTCACCCGAAATTACTTTGTTAACTGGGGCATTCCTAAACGACTTATGTCTGACAACGGTAGTGCCTTTATTAGTCAAAGATTTCAAGATATGATAAAACAATATGGAATCAAACATATCTTAATTTCGAAATATCACCCTCAAAATAATTTAATAGAAAGAGTCATGAAAGAATTAGGACGATTATGTAGAACTTATTGTGCACATAAACATACTCGGTGGGCCAAATTAATGCCTGAATTCGAAAAGGTATTAAATGAATTGCCTCACCTAACGACGGGATTATCACCTATAGAAATTTTAGGCAAACGAATTATAGGTGAGCCTTTAGCATCTGCTCTACCTTGGCCACCAGTAAATGAGATCCAACAATGCATCCCAGACAAAAAAGTTTGCGAACAGATTGTTAAAAATGCCGAACGGAGAATTAAAAGTTATAATCAACATGCTATAGAACCCTCATTTCAGGTAGGAGATTTTGTGTTAGTACGATCTCATCCTAAAAGTTCTAAGATCGGTAAGGAATGTAGAAAATTCTTCTTTATCTTTGAAGGTCCATATGTTGTACATAAGATTGTACATCCCAAAGCGTTACTTCTTATGGAACCTTCATCAGCTGTAATTAAAGGATTATATAGTGTTGATCAAATGAAACCCTTCATTCCTAAATAAGTTAATATTTAGTATATGTTACACACGGAAGAGCGTTCATAGTTTATTCATGTGAAGTTTTTCGTGATAGTTACGTATTATTTTAAAGAATTAAACAGAAAGCTTAAACAAGTGTTCTACAATAATCTATTGGTACTTCAAAAAGAGAAAGATAACCAAAAGGGGGATTTATATGGAAGAAATTTTGCTATTAGGTCAAAAGGAATTTTGTATATTTTAAATTTACTCGGATAGTAGGAACCAAAGGGGATGGTTAATAATTTTAGAGACCATGGGCGTACAGAGCTATATGGCTCACGAGAACATAGCAGAGTGCCTTTAATAGAGGTTTGTAATAGTGTTAATATAGAACACACCAGACAGGGCTCTCTCGCTTGTTTCTCCTAAATAAATTGCCATTACCCAACAAGGTGTCCGAAGGTAAAGAAAGCCGTGTCGAGATTCTAAAGAAAGTTTTGCTTGATTTCTTCTTGACCTCAGGCATAAATAAGGCATTAGGGAAAAGAATGACGTAAAGTAAATAGTACTATTAGTTATTGTGAGAAACTTATTAGTAATATACATTTTGGAAAGAATAACTCTAGTAAGTGAATAAAACTGAAACTAATTTATCACAATTTGAACGCTCTGTCCTAACGTAACAAAGTTAAAGAACGTACTAAATTAGCATTTATTAGAAACTATTAAATGAAGAGGAGTAATCTCCATATATTCGGTTATGAATTACCATAATAGCACAATTAAGAGTAGATGACAAATAGTCACAACAATATCGTATTAAAAGGATTAAATCTATCTAAGAGCAAGGACTCTAGAGTACGTAAAATGTGAGGAAAATGTATTAACAGTTAAATATTGTATATTGAGAAGTTTTATTTTCGGTTAAAACCTGACAAACTGAGCTTGTGGGTGGGGTATGTAGTGGGACGAAATTAAGCGTCACCCATCCACCAGTGTCAGCCCAGTTTGCAGGCGAATATAAGTTAATTTAGTTTTGTTTATGTATTTTTTAATATTTGTAATAGCTGTAAATTATCTAAAAGTTTTGTATTTTTTTATGTGTTTCATGTACGGAGAGGGCGGCGCAACGAACGGGGACAGCATCTTCGCTGCCGCGACCAGAGAGGAAATTGCTGGCCGCTATACGTCGCGGGTCGACAGCCAAGGAGCAACAGAAGATCCTGGAACCGAGTTGTTGCGTCGTGCTTCTAAAAATTAAAAATGAATTTTTTATACTCTTTTTGTACAACAATGACGTCATATAGAGCTTAATCTTATTGAAAAGTCAGTCCTAGTTTGTCAACGGTCAAGTTCACATCTGTATGTGTAGGAAGCTAATAAAATAGTGGATGCTACTAAAGTTGAAACACGTGTTCTGAGGATTTATTTATGAAGAATTATGTGAACGGATTGATAATATATTTGACAAGATTATTGAATTCTGACAGCGTTCATCGAAACTTTGAATCTCAAAGGTTTATTCAATGTGTGATTCTGATATCGATTAAATCAAGATAACGTGTGTCAACATAATTTCTGAGGAGAAACAAACGAAATTTAAATCGAAAAAGTGTACGAAAAACCAATTGGCCCCAGTGATGTAATTCTTTGCATACGACTCAACTGATGTTTTACAGTTTCGTTCAAGAACCATTCTATGACAATTTAAAAAGAATATAAATCATTTTGAAGTGGGTTGTAACTGACGTAGGTGACGAAGTCTGCACATGGTCATATGTCAAACGAAAATCGGTTATAAAAAAACTTACGTCGTTGCACGACACAGGGTGACAGTGAGACAGTAAGTAAAGACGTTAACATTACCTTTTAGATATGGAGATATAATAATTTGCACTGTGCTATTTTTCCATACCAAGTTCCAACGCGCCCGTTTTGATTTTCTAGTGATAGAGTGCTTCACGGCAATGACCTTTAATTCACTCAGCTATCCAGAAGTATGATTCCATCATTAGACCGCAGAGTATGTGGTTGAAGGATTACGAATGTTAAAACCGTTTTAATAATCACTCTTTGTACAGACAAAATTTATTGCCCTCTGTATTACATCACATTAGTGGCTAGTTTAGACCTGTTGCCATTTTGAAACGCGTTTTCATCGGTCCTGTATGTATCAAATTTAAAAATAAATTAGTAGTATGTGGAAAGAGAAACTTGTTCCCACATAACATTACTAGCCAGTTTATATAGCGATCTGTGTGTAAAACTGAAACACAATTTAGGATGTTAATCGCCATCTTGTCCTTCTACACTCTACATCTACATATACATTTATACTCCGCAAGCCACCCAAAAGTGTGTCGCGGAGGGCACTTTACGTGCCACTGTCCTTACCTCCCTTTTCCTGTTACAGTCGCGTATGGTTCGCTGGAAGAACGACTGCCGGAAAGCCTTCGTGCGCGCTCTAATCTCTCTAATTTTACATTCGTGACCTCCTCGGGAGGTATAAGTAGGGGGAAGCAATATATTCGATACCTCATCCAGAAACGCACCCTCTCGAAACCTGGCGAGCAAGCTACACCGCGATGCAGAGCGCCTCTCTTGCAGAGTGTGCCACTTGAGTTTGCTAAACATCTCCGCAACACTATCACGCTTACCAAATAACCCTGTGACGAAACGCGCCGCTCTTCTTTGGATCTTCTCTACCTCCTCTGTCAACACTGTTGCGTTGTTTGTTATATCGTCTTTCAAGCTATCTTCAGAAGTTCAAAAGAGCTGTAGAATTGGAAGTCCCTGAATATATCAGAAGAAGACACCCATACCACTAGAACATGGTGAGCTGTTAGTTAAGAAAAAGTTCAATGCAAACAGCACACCAACATAGAATGAGACGTCGGCCCTTATTAGGTTGTTCTTCTGTTTCTCCACTAGACAACCACAGCAAATGCCAGGATTTTACACAAAATTTTCGTAATTCTTTGCACTAGAGTGAAATATGTTTGTACTGTTACTGCAGCATGATGAGGAGACTAACCTCGAACTATGCTGCTAATTAAATAATTTAAGTAGTCTTAAATGTTTAATGAGTGGTTGCTCTATATGTAAGACCTTTTCGTAATGTTGTGCTATGTGGAAACAGACAGCCTCAAACGCGGACATTTAAAATATTTAACGTTTGTAAATTTGAATTATAACTTTCTTTCAATTAAACTGTATATATTTCTTTGTCACAGTAAACAGCCTTCGAAGAAGACTTAAACGGCATAATATATGCGGAATTTTATAAAATAATGACAAAATAACAGCACCGCAGTAGCATACCGCTATCGTCAAATCAGGAGAAGAGGTCTCGCGAACACCCTCCCTACTGTACCAAATGGAAGCAGACACGTTACTCAGGTACTGTTCATGTGTTTACCTGCCGTCAAGAAATCCATCAAACTATGCTCTAATGGCACAAAACTGGCTCAGTATGCTTTTCAGACTATCACAGTACGTGCGTCAGTCGACGAAGCTAGCGCGGTTTTGGTTTAAATGTTAGGAAAGCTGTTTGGTTGTGTAATGACGCAAGCCCTATGCTGCCGTCTTCATGGTGTGGCTTTGCGAACATTACTTTAAAGTGTAAGCCTGAAAGATGCCCAGCGCCAAGTAATGAGAACTGGAAATGATGAAAGAAATGCAGTAGTGCTATCATTTGACTTCTAGGCGGCTTGAATGTGCCATTTGGAACAGCGAAAGGAGTCTTTTACGATTACTTCATTTCATATTTTACACACATCATTACATCAAGATCTTCATGACAATGATAGTTCCAAATGCATTACAGATCTCCCATTGGTCTACGGAAATTGTCAGGGCGCGGATTTTCTATGCCTTTTTATTAAATGCATCGTTTACACTCTGTCGGCATGTCAGTAGTAACAACATGCACCACTGGTCTGTTGAAAATCTAGTCTGACTGAATTGTGAGAGAAATGGATAAGTAACGACCGTCATTTCTCAACCATCCCTTTTCCAGAAACGCGTCGCTAGTTCTTGTTTTATCAACGGAACAATAAATAGCTACAATTGTCTTTATTTCCCAATAAATATGATGCCACAGCTGTTGGAAGACATCCCATTGGAGAGCTCATGTGCTGCCAACATAGCAGACGTTCCACCCAATTCGAACAGATAATTACAGACGTTCCTTACGGAACATTCGAATAGTTAGCGCAGTCGCTCTGGACAGTTCTGCAAGCACATTGAACTTGACAAGCCTGGACCTTTATCTACGGAGATAATTAAAGCAATGGAGTCTACATGCAATCACCGACGACTCCTAGAGACAAGAAATGGGTAATTCACGGTGCTTTCAGATGAAACACAAAGTGCAGTTTTTTCGTCACTTCGAGCAGATTTTTGTGGGATCTCCTCCCCTGAGGGAGGGACAGTCTTTCCACACAGCGTGTGTTGATGAAGTCCACTTTGAAGACGCTATGAAATGGCACACAATAAAAAGTCCAACAGTTTTTCTGTGCGTATGTGCATGTTTGGGTAAGCGAGCGCTTGCTCACGCGTGACTTGATTATAGGTACCCTTCTAAGGGCAGATAAGGAGACCCACAATAAAAGTGAAAAACGTGGCACAATACAGGCACAAAACGCCAGTTTGAGTCTACCATTTCCAGCTTTTCAGCTGTTTGCTAAATGCATTAGTCTGATGAAACATCAAAGAAAATTTTCTCTACTCTCTATGCCTTAAGTAACGACCATAGCTTGCACAAATGTTTCCGCGACAGGGCTAGTCTCTGTGTCAAGATAACAACAGCTTATGCACGAGAGTTTCCCCGCGCTGCAGCTGCTACTGGCTACTGACCACCAACCACCAGCTTTCCACCACAGGTTGCCTGACATCACGCGCCGTCCGACAAGGCGAACGTGACATATTGCACTTGAGCACGTTTCTGTTCTCACATTGGCAAGCATAAAATTGTTCATTACTGTTGTTTTACGAGGGTTATTCCAAAAGCAAGGTCCGATCGGTCGCGAAATGGAAACGATTATGAAAATCCGATAAAGCTTTGCACAGATGTGTTGGGTAGTGTCTCTAGTATAACCCCAGTTAGCATCACGTCGCTCTTCTCATTTCTGAGCTCGCAGTGAGTGCGTAAAGATGTCTAGAAAATAGTGTCTGCCGCCAAGTACGAGGGCCTGGTGAGAAATTTCGCCTGAAGCTATGCAGCCAACATTACATAACTGTCGTGCTGTTTCGTCTTCACGACAATTCTCAGCCGCATTCTGCAGGGGCAATGAAGATGCTCCTGCATCGTTTTCAAATGGAAATGTTAGATTACCCACAATACAGTCCGCAATTGTCTCCCCCTGAGTTTCATCTCTGGTCACATGAACCGCTGTCTTTGAAGACAACATTTTGACGCAGACAACGAGGTGTAGGCCAGCGTGGAGAATTGGCGGAAAGCACTGGCGGCTGCCTTCTATGATGAGGCTATTGAAAAGTTGGTACAACGCTATGACAAAAGTCCAAGTCAGAACGGCGACTACGTAGAGAAGTAGCTGAAAGGTGTAGCTAATTGTTACAAGTAAAACACTTCTGATGTTCACTGTGGTTTCAATTTGGCAATCAATCGGACCTTACTTTTGGAATAACCCTCGTATTTCCGCGTGCAATTACTTCGATGAGCAGTGAACACCTTGCAGTAACAGAACATTTAGGTTGCTATCAGTGTAATTATTAGTTGTCATTTCCCTATTTGAAGTTTTAGTGCCGGTGTTGCAGATACGTATCGAATTTTGCGTGCTCCAGTTTTACAAACGTTGTTTAAGCTCTGTAAATTAGAGCCACAAATGAAAAAATGTGTAACGTTTGTGACCTATTGTTCACTTAGGGTTTAATGAAGAGGTGAAGTCAGCACAGGCAGCTCGAAACATTTGTGCCCTGCGTGGAGCGAGTTCTGTTGCGAAAAATCACGTCAGAAACGGAAATTCTTGTTCCACGAAAAATCGTTCTGGGATGAACAATTTTCCTCATTCAGAAACTTTTGATAATTGACACATGTGAAGAACTGGGACCAATTAAACCTCATACAACATTTTCATTCAATAGGCAATTTTCAGAAGTTGAGTACACGTATATGCCGTTGAAAGTAGCTAAAATGAAAGACGTGATTATTACTGCATTTTTGCTTCAACGTCATCATTTCGCTCACTGCATTCCAATGCAGTAATGATACAGATAATGAGTACTGATTTCTGAAATTAATGGCTAAGCCCTACCAAGAGCCATATACTCGAGCATAGGTAATTGTGAACAAAGCATTTTCCATCTAGTGACACATTAATGGTGTTGCGCACTATAAACTCATCCACAGCAGAGTGCCCATCACAGCTGGTATTTGTTGCGGCAACTGAGGCAACTCTCGGTCACAATGGAAGAAAAAAAAGTATTGCTATTACACGATAATGCACTCTGTTGATCTCAAACACAAATCTATGGTGGAGCATGTTTAGGAAGTCATTCCTCGTGCACTTATTCCCTCATGCACTTATGTTTCCCTTTAGCACTCCTTATCGAACAACCATGAAGAGAATTCCTTACCAAACGAAAAAGAGCTTCATATGTGGCTTGATGTCATCTTTAAGGCAGAATCGGTTGCTTTCTGAAGGTGTGGAAATGGTAAACCACATGAGAAGCATGTTTAGATAATATCGAAACCAGATGGGAGTTATAACAATCGAGGGGCATGAAAAGGAAGCAGTGGTTGGGAAGGGAGTGACACAGGGTTGTAGCCTCTCCCCGATGCTATTCAATCTGTATATTGAGCAAGCAGTAAAGGAAACAAAAGAAAAATTAGGAGTGGGTATTAAAATCCATGGAGAAGAAATAAAAACTTTGAGGTTCGCCGATGACATTGTAATTCTGTCAGAGACAGCAAAGGACTTGGAAGAGCAGTTGAACGGAATGGACAGTGTTTTGAAGGGAGGGTATAAGATGAACATCAACAAAAGCAAAACGAGGTTAATGGAATGTAGTCGAATTAAGTTGGGCGATGCTGAGGGAATTAGATCAGGAAATGAGACACTTAAAGTAGTAAAGGAGTTTTGCTATTTGGGGAGCAAAATAACTAATGATGGTCAAAGTAGCGAGGATAAAAAATGTAGACTGGCAATGGCAAGGAAAGCGTTTCTGAAGAAGAGAAATTTGTTAGCATCGAGTATAGATTTAAGTGTCGGGTAGTCGTTTCTGAAAGTATTTGTATGGAGTATAGCCATGTACGGAAGTGAAACATGGACGATAAATAGTTTGGACAAGAAGAGAATAGAAGCTATCGAAATGTGGTGCTACAGAGGGATGCAGAAGTTTAGATGGGTAGATCACATAACTAATGAGGAGGTATTGCACAGAATTGGGGAGGAGTTTATGGCACAACTTGACAAGAAGAAGGTACCGGTTGGTAGGACATGTTCTGAGGCATCGAGGGATCACAATGTTAGCATTTGAGAGCAGCGTGGAGGCTAAAAATCGTAGAGGGAGACCAAGAGATGAATACACTAATCAGATTCAGAAGGATGTAGGTTGCAGTAGGTACTGGGAGATGAAGAAGCTTGCAGAGGATAGAGTAGCATGGAGAGCTGCATCAAACCAGTCTCAGGACTGAAGACCACAACAACATATTATTGTCGACTAATTTCTCTCTTTTGTTATTTTTGTGTTCAATAAACTAATTGACAAACACTACAGAAATCTTGCAATGATAATCTCGCAACAAATTAATAAAACATGAAGTGTGTGTGACATGAGTGTGCCTATGTTAACACAAATTATTAAGGCATTATGCCCTTTGCACTTAACTGTACTTACGTGTTGTCCTATGCAATTATCAAATAGTGTGGAATTAAGTACTTAATATGTAAAACAGTGTGTTCTCAAAATCCACATATTAAGTAATCTGCAGCAGTAAAAGGCAGTATCGCGTATGCACTATCACACGTTTTTCGCCTTTACTCTGTCGAGTACTGGAAGTAGCAAAAAGACTTATGATGTTGAAGTTTTCTTAATTTATCCTGATTGATCTTCACTCTGGTTGCGATTAGCTAACACAGAAAACGTGAAGTTTTGGCTTCCAGTGAGACTAGAACCAAGACCCAACGCCACTTTCACTTCACAGAGTAACCCCAGTACGTCGTAGGTAGCGAAGAGCTGTTGCAGTCATCACTCCTTTATTTTCTCAGTGATGGCTCGGACAGATACATCGCAATCCAAGCGACAAGATTATTTTTTATTTCCACATATAACAATCTTTCTCAGCTCAAAACCATAACCTAGTAACCCAATGTCACATCTTGAATGAAAAATCTCTCAAATCGTTCGATGGACATGACGAGAATGTCTCAAGTGAATTGAGAGGGAAAATTCTTTGCTATCCAGGATATGCCTAGACGGTCATTTAGTTGCCAAAAATATTCTGTTTTGTTGCCAAATTTCAGCTGTACCACCGACAGGAAGAACGTTTCCACAACCAGTGTGTTCCTTGGATAGGATTAGATTTCACCTAGGCTCTCGTCTGAGAATACCTTCTACCAAGGTATGGATTACCAGCAATATAAATTAATGACTTTATTCCTCCATTTCTTTAGTTACGTTTAGGGGCTAGAGCACAGTTAATAATAATAGATGCATCCCTAAATGGAAACTAAACAACATAAAACAACAACTGTGTCTGTTATATTTTTTTTCCTGCCTTAAGCGTTCTAAAAACTGAAAATCTCATTCAGCTGATGGAATAATATTTTTTGGAGTGTCTTCGGTAGATACTCTGTGAAATTATGAGAAGGGAAGAAATCTTTGGTAGATATAGTATTACAAAGTGTTTCTTTGAAGATCGCTGTTATTGGGACTACTCCAAAACAGAGAAACACAAATCGAAAGACAACACAGATTTAACTGTAAAATGTGAACAACGACAGAGATTTTATAAGCTGCAAGACATATAAATTTTCAAATCATGAGAGTAGACTGTGAAAGGAAACCATACCCTCACGACCTAAAATACGGCTCAAAAGGCCATGAGAAAATGAGCCCAGCTAATGTGTGAAATTCAAAATCAATTGCAGCTTCCACTAACATAAAGGAGAAGCAGTTGTTATCAAGGAACACAAAATGCCGGTGGTAGGGTCTTGAATAAGTCATCTTTAAGCAAAATTTGCTTTCTGTTTATATGTACTGAAGGAGTGACAATTATCATCTACAAGTAATGATTACAATATAACCACTGCTAAAGCTCTGTCAGTTTCAGCAAAAAGTGTCTATGTTGAACAGTTTTTCAACTTGAATTACGCTAAGACTGAGAGCAACATAAATAACAACAAGTTCACCAAGCTGGTCATGGAGCTGATTTTCTATGCAGCGACACACAGTCAGGGCTCAGAGTTATTAATTTAGTCCTATTCATCATTTGGAATTGAAGCTCCTTCTGTTTACCGTGTTTGCAGTTAAAATTGTTGGATATAAGGTCCGCCAGTTACGCAAAACACCAAACTGTTGGTGCTGAAACATGTTTGGGTACTTGGAAAAAACGGTGTATTTCATAACTGGCTGATCTTAAATCTAATAATGTAGTCCTGTTGGTTGCATACCAATGATTACTCTAGGTTACCACGATACCTGTATGAGAATTATCGAGATGTAGTGTGACGGCACAGATGGACAGAACGTTTTAGAATTTCCAGACACTATCCATACACCGCAGATCCTTGACAACAAACTAACCACTGTTTTATTTTAACAGACACCACCGTTAGCTATATTATGTCGTATATATGGATTATAGTGTAATGCCTGATAGTGTAATTACCACAACAATTAATTCTGTTTCCAGAATGAGATCTTCACTCTGCAGCGGAATATGCGCTGATATGAAGCATCCTGGCGATTAAAATTGTGTGTCTGACCTAGACTCGAACTCGATACCTTTGCAGAAGAGCTTCTGTGAAGTTTGGAAGGTAGGAGACGAGGCACTGGCAGAACTAAAGCTGTCAGGACGGATCGTGAGTCGTGCATGGGTATCACAGATGGTAGACCACTTGCCCGCGAAAGTCAAAGGTCCCAATAAACTCTGTTGTCCTTTAAGTATCATTAGCAGCTCATGAATTAAGGTCTATGTTCGTTACATATGTAAGAGACGTCTTTTTCAAATTGATCTTGAGGTGTATTTTGCAAGCAATGACGCATGATTCAACTGCAATGTGAGCAAGGTTTAACCACTCACAGAATATGTGCAAAAAGAACCATTACAAGAACTGTACTGAAACAGACGAGATAAAGAGTAAAGCAAGCCATGACGGTACAGTTATTCTTAGAAATTACTTAACTCATGACGTGTTGCAACTACAATCCGTAGGAATGTGTTTCACTAAACTACAGAATAAATATGTTTTGGAGCTAACAAGACAAATATAACTATTTTCTACCGCTAATACGTCGTAAAGGAATCACAGAAGTTATA
This sequence comes from Schistocerca piceifrons, assembly GCF_021461385.2. Lineage (NCBI taxonomy): Eukaryota > Metazoa > Arthropoda > Insecta > Orthoptera > Acrididae > Schistocerca > Schistocerca piceifrons. The sequence continues at coordinate 141,488,974 of NC_060144.1, forward strand.
TTTGCAATTTATCATAAATTAACGTGCAACATTTTGCGTCATTATATTTCCTCACCTGATATGTAAAAAGCAGGGATCTCTCTATGCTTCCATCCAACAGGATGTTCCGATTCATGCGTTCTTACTAGTCGCATGACACCAAGTTTTTCAGCCCAATAAATCGTAAGATTTTTACCGTTATGAAGCAATTAATAGTGACCGCCTGTATGCGCATTCAGCACTCCCTGCCAGCCGCCACAAGAGAACCGTCAGAAAAGTTTACATATTATTGAGCAACACATCAGTAGATTGACTTAAGGTCGTACCAACCTCGCTTTCCGAGTCACATTCAACCCCAAGTGCAGTACTATTTAAGATAGTACACTGTTCCGGCCATTACACTTGGATAATTCTCTTACAAATATTCTGACGGCCTAAAGGAGCCGTTAGCCTGAAAATATGAGGAACTAAATTAAGAGCAAACTGTAATAACTTGAGAAGTATAGCACACTGGATTCGGATTCGGGAGGCCGAGGTTTCAAATCCCCGTTTGACCATCCAGTATTAGGTTTTCCGTGGTTCCCCTAAGTCATTAAACGCAAATGCTGGAGAGATTCGTAATCTGAATATGTGTTCCGTCGGTGATGACCTGGTACTCGACGGGATGTTACACACTAACTTCCTTCTTGGAAACGCATAGAGACCCTGCCCTTCGCTCAGTATGGATAACATCTTATTTCTGTTTTGGATTCTCTCCGTCTTAGATGTACTGCAAACAGATGATCTCATTCATAACATGCTTTTCTTTTATCTTGCTATATCATTTGGAGCAACTATATTGTAATCGTTATGAGCAGATGACTATAGCAACTGTACGATAACAATGTGAAACGTCCCCTTAGAAAAATTATTGAATTACTGTGCTGGTAAACCCCTTACGTTATTTGATTTTCAAACAGCTGAGCAGAACTGAACGTACTCAGACATTTCGTTCTTTACCTATTCTGATCAGCACTAAACTGACACACAATATATTTAGCGCAACGCAATCTGACTTTCAAAAATCCCTACAAAAGAATGGCCCTGTCTAACAATAACCTATACCTTTCATGAATCTTTTACCTCACAAAAATCTTCGTTACTCGAACTACTGCAATACAGCGAACGCCAATACTGCCAGCTAAATAAGAGATTCTAACTACTGAAGGCACTACTTACTGATAGGCATAGTTAGCAAATGAAAGATTTCGATACAAACAAACTATGTATTTACATTAATAGTGTTCAAAAGTCATAATATATATATATCAGTTCATGACATCCAGTCTTACAAATTTACTGTCTCTGATGGACACACGTCCAGATCATCCGCTCTCAAAACTCCGCCATCTCTCTCCCCACATCCACCACTGCTGGCGGCTCACCTCCAACTGCTCAACACTACGCGCTGTTAACATCCAACTGCCCAACACTACAATAGCGACTACTGCAACACTGCCAACCAGCCACAGACTTCACACAGCAAAGTCAGTGATTTTCATATAGAGCGCTACGTTGCGTTACCAACATAAGAACCTAAACAGCCTACTTACAAATGGTATTGATGTTCAGTGAGTGAGGTGGTGCTACATTGCCTAGCTGCTTTGGTTCACGTTAGCGGCGACGCAGTCAATCTAGTGCTAAGTAAAGATACCTTCATGGCGTCGTCGTTTGTTATAAGTATTACGGCGTAAAGTCAAGCGCCGGCACGCCAGTCGGGAACGTTAGAGCAGAGAGCGCTCTGACAAGACGTCAGCCAATTGTACGCTCACCGAACCCTCTCCAGGACGACAACGCGACAGCAGAGGCCTCTATGCGAAGAGAACATAAGCGCTGCGCCTGACTGGGCGCACCCCAGTTGAAGAATAGCTCCAAGAGTAGTTTTTCCGCTTGTACGATGTAGGATTGTCCATAATGAAGAAACTTCGTTGTTGTTTATGTCGCCCTTTGCTTGTGACACATCTATGTATCTCTCAGAGTTAAGTATTGTCAGTTACTTTTTCGTAATAAAGCGATCCGAGAAAGGAGGTTTCCTAGACACCACAGTTAGATAACTAGGCAGGATTCAACAAGAGAAACAACAACGATTAAGCTGCACTTATTTCATCCTCCTCAACAAGCTACCATCCATTTTGCGCTGATGTGTGATTAGAAACACTTTCCCTGCGGCACCGCCTCACTTTTTCCTCAAGGGCAAGCAGATAATGGAACCGAACACCCCTGTCACTTGAAGGGACGCGCCTGTCAACCTGCCTAATCTTTTAGGTGTCTCACTGACATCAAGTAGGCACATATGCTGCTCGGGATCTTGAGTTATACTTAGCTTCTTGGATAAAGAAAGATATATAAAAAATAATGAGTAAAACTGTTTATGAATTTTTGTCTAACATCAATCGTAAGCAATGGGCATTTCGAATGGCGTCGTGTTTCTTGTTTTATCGCTAGAGAGTGCAATACAGTGCAGAATGACATCTTCACCACCAACGTTAATGATATCGCCTCCATTTCCATTTAATGATTATTTATATGTAATTCCATGTGTTACCTGTTGTTATAAATAAAGAAACGCAACTTTCTGTCTATGAAAGAAAGTATTGCTGTAGCCCTTGGAAGAGTTTTGGGCCATTTGGGTGTGGTAGTGGCCCGATGGTGGAGTGCAAGGGGTCATGAGACCAAGCATACGTGTCGTCAATCTTCCGGACGACCAAATTTGGCCACCACAAGGGAGGATCACCATATTCCGCAGAAAGCACATCGTTGCCACTTCACATCTTCGCCTGCCATCCTACATCAAATAAAGCATTCGCTGCAGCATTCTGTATCATCCTAGACCATTGGTGGAAGCCAGTGAGCAGACGGACAAGGGAATTATTGTCCCCTGTGTGGGCTGTCGTTAACACGAACGGCAGCGTTTGCTGTTGTGCCATGCTGCTAAATGGAATCGCATTGTGTTCAGCAATGTATCACGGTTTTACACTAACTATATGACCATCGTTGGCGGATATGGAATCGACGTGGGGATAGGTCCCATTCTTCAGATGTTTTGGAGAGGGTGTTACTCCTGACGTCATGGTGTCGGGAGCCACTGAATACTTCAAAACACGGCTGGCAGTGATTGAAGAAACTCTGGTGGCACGGCTGTACATAGTGGGCGTCCTGCGCCCTTATGTGTTACCTCTCATGCGACAGTCTCGTGTTGCCAGCATGCAATTGGACAACGTTCGTCCATACATTGCATATGTCTCTATGGACTGCCTGCGTGATATTGAGGTATTCCCATAGTCAGCATGACGACCAGATCTGTCGCCAGCAGAAAATCTGTGAGACCAATTCGAACCTCAAATAAGTCCTAGTGCTAGTGCTAGTACCCTGGATATCAAAGGCCAATGACAACATTTGTTAGTCAGTTTGACTCAGGGAGATGGTACAAGGGTTTTGTGGAGCTCTTGCCAAACCCATCAGTGCATCCATCCAGGCTAGAAGGGCCACAACGTCATTCTTATAAGTGGAATAACCTTTGCGTTTTCTACTCGATCTTTTAATCACGGAATCAACTCCCATATCTCATTTCCTTTCTTCCTCTGATTCTAGGTGCCTTACGTTTTCTGCAGGTCGTGTCTTTTAGTAAACAATTTAATAGGCAAAGAAAAAATTGGAAATGAGCGTTTGGCGTCATTGTACAGGAGCCCCTTACGGGGCGAGTCCGGCCACCTTGGTGCAGGTCTTATATATTCGACGCCACATTGGGCGACCTCCGCGCCGGATGGGGATGAAATGATGATGAAGACAACGCAGTATCCAGTCTCTGAGCGGAGAAAATCCCCGACCCAGCCGGGAATCGAACCCAGGCCTTTAAGATTGACATTCTGTCGGGCTGACCACTTTTTTTTTCTCTTAAGTCGGGATATGGACTGGTGGGGGCTCGGAGGGCAAAGTAGTGAGGGGTCGAAACCCGAGGCCTGGCCACAGTGTCCCCCTCACCACCACAGAGCCTGTGGGGCATAGGGAAGTGGGAGACACAGGGATCAACAGAAGTGGAAGGCGTGGTTGTTGTTTATTTATTTGCATTGTGTTTTTGTAATGTTCACTATTATCATGAAATTATGTGGAACACATCGGTGACAGAGAAAAGAGTATAAATGCTGGGTAAAGAAAAAGAAAAGGAAAAGGAAAAGAAAAAAGAAATAAAATCCGCGGAAACAATTCAGCTATGGGGGCGGACATAGGCTAAGAAGAAAGAATTTTGTTGCATAGCGGTAAGTTAGACATTCACATGAAAAAGGGATTCACAGTAAGATCAGGCTATGAGTATATTAAAACCACATCCTAAACTCATATCTGAAAGAGCGGAAAAGTAAATCAGTTATTTAGAACGTGTGTGTGAAAATGTAATGGATTTTTAGTAGGTTAAAACAAAATTAAATAGAAAGGAACGCACAGGAAGTTCACGGCTTCCTGTGAACAGCGTACTGCTTTTTTGCGAACTTTTTCGTTATCAGCGTCACCGTCGCGGACGCCGTGCCTACAGCACTGACGTGGCTATCTGTTTTTAGAATCGCCCGAATCTGACGTCGTCCCTGATGACCAGGCACAGACATTAGTGATATCAGGGTCGACATCTTTCGATCCGCTCTACACGTGCAGCGCTAGGCGGGTCAGATAGTAGCGCCCTCTGAAACACAGCCGATAAGTACTCGTACGCTTGCACTGCCACTCACTGCAGCGCATGGAATGCAGCCTCAGATAACGTGACACCCGTCTACCTCTGTGACGTCACAGTTCTCTCAGCAAACTGTTTGTTCTCACCATCGTTGACTAATTTGTATTTACACGAAGGAACTAGAAAATTAAATGGACCCTTCGTAATAAGAGTAAAATACTTATTGGGAAAGATTCCAGTAGTTCGCACGTGACGAAACCGAAATTAAAATAAACAAATGTAAATAACATTAGGAGAAAAGATTTACAACTATGAAATGAAGTGCCTAGAACGGATACACACTTCAGATTAATTTTAACGGTACACGTATCGATGATTAATAATAATTGTAAAAATTAGATATCGGCTGCTTAGGTGAAGAAAGTAGAGCAAAGCCGGTGACACTGCGTATGTATCTGGAAAGCCGCACTGCAAAAATTAAGGTATCTGATGTATATTCTTACTAGCAAAGATATCCTGCTTCAATGAAATTGCTCTGCACGCATCACAATTGACATGGAATCGAGAAGAAACGTACTGAAACAGTATATCTGCAAAAAATCATTATTTGTTGCGGACCCACGGATGATGCGAATATTTGAATAGAAGAAATTTGAATGTGGTGCTACACAGAGATGGTAAACATAATATACGATCAAGGAAAGTAGAAAGTGGTAATGTGTCAATAGAAGGGAGTGTCTTTGCTGAAAATTCATGAGACTAAAATGAAGATCGAAGAAAAACAAGTACCAAACTTCAGCGTCCTAATCACTTTCCTTTATTTCCGAATTACTGGTTATGGGCCAGCTGCCCATCCTCACAACTTTTGATGCAGTTACAGTGTAACATGTCGAAAGTGAAACTGAAAATGCACTATCACAGATCATGACATTTGAGTGACGACATAATTCATGACATCTGAGTATGAGCTTTGAGTTTTCACAATGAACTTTCAGTTCCACATTCGACAGGCTACTCCGTAACTGTAACAAATAATAAATGAAAAGCACCAGTTTACTTTTGTTCTACAATATACCGTATAAATAACCAAACTGGTGCTTTCCATTTATTATAATGTTGTTCTACCAAGAATCGACGGAAGATTCTGTTAACAAGTAAGAAATGATCTGAAGATGGGTAGCTGGCCACATGGAAATAAAGGAAAGCTATATGGCGACTAAAGTTGGTCACTTTTTTATAACTATCGATAGCGGTAGCTCCATGAAGAAGAATACGTCTAGTTTTGTTAAAAACAAGGTGAGCCACTCATGCTGATGCTTTTTTTTTTCTTTTTGGCATTTTCTCTCCATTGAGTGGCGCCTTATTGCTCCCTAAGTTACTGAACGAGTTGTTCACTTGCCTCCGTCAGTGGCAGCAGCGGCGTTTATCGATACTAATACTGCTGTACCATTTTTGGTGTGACCGCTACATTTTCCGTGTGGTGGTGTGTGTGGGTAGTCGGTCAGTTGCGAGAGAGCAGCGAGGAAGTCCCCGCGGCGTGTGTTCAGGACGGGGCCGCTGGCAGTGTGTACGCATGGTCGGGGTTGTGAGGCACTAGCTGCGAGAGCTGCAAAGTTCGTCACCCACCGGACCCGGATGCTGGAGTTGAGTAATCAGTTAACGTGTTACGAAACCTCAACTGTTGTGACATCTCTTCGTTCATTGCCGATTGTTGCTTCCTGGGCCGTTCCTGCAAGTAGCAATGTATGGTGTGCTGGAGTCGGCAAATTTTGCAGCCGTCTTCCTGTGTGGTATTTAACTATTGATATTATTGTAACTTATTAGTGAAGTGCACCAGCGGTATCTTCTGCCCTGTGGCTGTTAACGTTCCTGTAACCTGCCCTGGTCGTTAGTGTAGTTTTCCGGCAGTGTGTTTTCCTCGCCGTGTTGATTCTGTCTGGCACGACGTGTGGTTCGACAGCTTGATGTTGTCCTTTTTTTTTTCTTTGAGTGGTTATTGTGCCTTGACTGTGCTTGGATACCAATCATCAGGACGCAGTGCTGCTACGATCGTCGTCCTCGCTGGTATTTTTGGTTGTCGTGCCATTGTTTGGGAGGAAGGGAATTGATTAGGTTGATGGTTGGTTGTTCAGCAGTCACTAGGTCGTGCTGCCACCAAATTATTTAGTGTTAAGCTTGGCTGCTTGTCTGACTTAACCTGTTGTTGGAGTTTCCTCCCCAGGTCGACCTTTGAAACACTTCTGAGCACGACTGTTTAGTTGTTTGGGATTATGATATTCTTTTGTCTCAAGTACTGTGCGAGGCCTTCAGCCGTTTATGAATTTAGTTTGTTTCAATGTTCAGTATGTGGCTTCAGCCGAACCTTATGTGAAATACTGTACGATACGGCCTTCAGCAGTTTGAAGTAAACAAAGACCATCAGTTGGAAATTTTCTCTCTATCTTAATTTATTATACAGGTCTTAAGCCTTGAGTTGTTCAGTATATGGCCTTATGTGAAAAATTTTAAGGTTAGGCCTTCAGCATACTTAAATTAGAATTTGAAAGGTCTTGTCTAAAACCTTTTAAAATTCCCTTACTGGAGTTATTCTTATCCAGGCCATAAGCTCTCAGCTCTATTTTGTAACTAAGGCCTTCAGCCGTGTGTTTTCCTTAACGCAATTTTAATAACTTGTATTGAGGCCTTCAGCCGTATTGTTCCTGAATTCCCTTATGGGTACGTGTGATTAAATTTTTTAGCAAATAAAGTTTGTATATCTGTGCAACTAGCTTCAACTGATTGGGGCTCCTTTCCACAACCTGATCCGCTCTGTCCTGCGAAACTAGCTTTCAGAAGGGTTCCACGATACAAGTACTACAACTCGCACGAGTTCTTAACGTGATACATTAAGGAGCTGAGTAAGGATACCACAATCAGCACGTTAAAAGATTACCTTATGTGGATCAAATCATCTAGATAAAAAAGAAAGAAAGAAAAAGAACATCACTGCAGGTATCAGAAGGGACGTAAAAGGGAAAAACAACATCCCAAGGACAGTTGACACAAATTCAGTCCACTACGAAGCAACTAGAACAATGTTTGTAAGATATGATCGAAGAATTTGCTTTCCGTGTGGGACAGTTGAGGTGAATGTTGAAGAGCTGAGGATTAGACTGGTCAATTTAATCTAATTGGGGGGAAAAGAAATTTATGGCACAACTTGAGTAGAAGAAGATATCAGTTGACAGGTCATATCCTGTACTTTCATGAAATCATTAGTTTGGTAGTAGAAAGAAGAGTGTACGTCGGGAAGAGGTAAAAATTATGGAGGCAGACCGGGGCTTGATGACAGTAAGGAGGTTTAAATGAAGCATGTTGTAACAGTTATGAAGTAATGAAGAGGATTGTGCAGAAAATACAAGTGTGGAAACCTTCACCAAATAAGCGTTCACATTGAATACCAAAAATATAATACGCTCCATCGAAAATAAACATGGATACTAACCGCTGACGTCCCGTCGATGTGAGGTTCATGAGACACGAAGCATATACGCCAACTTGACAAGTCTGTGCAAGAAAACATTCAACATTATTCTTTACGGGTAGTAGCCACTATTCCCCGCAAACAGTGTTGGAGTCCCGATAAGCTGCGCATAAAAAATGGGTATTCCATTGCTCATACCTCGGTATCTATTCGTGACAAAAAGGTTTTGGTTAGCGCTTGGCCTTGGAACAATCTGTATATCCACAGAAGGCTCGTCTTAATCTCGCGATTCTACACTGTAGCGTCAAAGTATGCATATTACACAAAACTTACTTCTTAGGAAACTTGAGCAAAACGGCTGGTTCTTTTTGCATTTGATATGGCCTACGGTGGGCTTGTTGAGAATTATGGAAGTAACGTTAGTTCATGGACGGTTCCTTGGAAAACATAAAAAACAGGAAATTTTTACTATATTTTTGCCATCACTAGCGGACCAAAACCAAGTTGTGGGTTACAAGATGGCTATGCACAGCAAAATGTTAAAATTTTTACTATACATTCTAAAGATATAAAACCCGAACAACACTGAAAATTTTCCTGATACGTTTGCCCCTTTTCGAGATACGGATGTTCATAATTACTCGTACACGTAAAATATGCACGTAAAATTAAAGAAATTGATTGATGACGTGTAAGCGTGTGATAAACCAATGATTTAATTAGACTGATGGATATACCCGCGAATAAATGAACGACTGAATAAATGAACGAATGAATGATTCGTTTGCGTAATTTCATCCGCAGTTTCTGAGTAAAAAACACCAAAAGTGTTTTTTGGCTGTTTTCCACCTGTGAGCAGCGGACCAAAACCTAGTAGCGGACTCCAAGACGGCTATGAATAGCAAATGACTGTAGTTTTTGCTATATGTTCCTAACATTCCGGTGCCGAACAGCCATAAGAATTTTCAGGATATCTTTCTACGTATCCGAGATACAGAGGTTGAAAGTCGTGTTCGTAAAATACGCCCGCAAAGTTCTATGTGAGGTGGAAATGTAGTTTATAAAGTGACACAGCAATGTAGAAACATGATGTAAAGAGACTCCGTTATCATGAGAAGCGTTCTGAGGCCTCCACGTTGTAGTACTGTAGGACATGCAAAATTTTTGTTCATAGAAAATCCGGTTTTCGGCTTAAAATTTATTTTGCTTTATTTCAGTTTCGCATAAGTAAACTGTCAGAATTTTAATCACTGATGAAGTTCTTTTCATACGACTAACATGCCCTGCTGTGGCAGGGAACCAGATATCGCTGCGCTCCTGCAACTTTGTAAAATTTTGTTCAATTTCTGTACCTCAATTCTTTAGTGCACTGTCCCCTGAATTTCGTATATGAATGTTACGTTAAGGTCCCTCTTGAAGATTTTGTGTGATTTCCATTTTACTGAGTTATTTTAAGCAGTGGAAGGTATCGAAACACACTCTTGTTTAATAACTTTAAATTTGCAGTCATTGGCCCACTAGCTTATCACAGCAACCGTCCACAAAATTTTTGCTATAGGACAGCTATTGTTAAACATTATTGCCGTTTCCAAGAAAAGTAACTACTGAGTAATTTTGAGGCCCCATTAACTGATGCCATTTATATTTTATTTAAAGCTTTATATTAGAGTTTTCTTATTCAAGACAATTTTTTTTTATTTACTACATTTATTTTCACTATGTTGTACAATCCTGAGCTCGGATCGGGCTCTTGGCTTCTGAAATCACTATGTTTGTCGTTACAAGTCTGCTCGTTTCTTGTTTTAGAAGTTTCCTGTATCATCCTGTAATCAGAGAGTTTGTGATACAGCAGGCGGCCGCTGTTGGCTTAGTGTCAGACCTAGGGTCGCGTTGTGCCTGTTCGTAACAGTCTTTGTAATTATCAACTTTTTTTCCAGGTTATAGTTATTTTTCACGTAAAAGGCTGTAATAAAGTGTTGTCGACTTAAAATTGTAGCCTCTGTATTACATGCCCCATTTTGTTAAGGAAACAGAGGGACAGGTCAATTGCGATACTACTTCTGAATAAAATTTAACTACATGCTCCTAAGGTCTAGGTATCTTCTTTTTTCTTAAATCGTATGTTACACACATCTCACGTCTAAATTAGTAAGAAATTGTAATAAATTTTGTTATTTTAATTCTTTGAACAGCGTGTTTAAAATTTGTAGCTAGAATGTATTTGGGGGAAGAAATGCCGCCGAATTTGTAGTATCCAACACCAGGCTAGTATTTCCGCAAACCATAAAATCTCGAAGTGGGTAAAAGTTCACATTTCGTGATTTCTAAGTATCCTTACAGATTTCCAGTGACTTGCAGAATTTTTACAGTTTTACATCCTAAGAGACAAGTGTATTGTCAGCAGTGCCTCATGGAAATGTGACAGGTCTGCTATTATTCTCCAAATACAAAAATGATCTGGCGGACAGGGTGGACACCAATCAGTAAGAGTTTCTTGATGATGCTGTGGTGTATGGGAAGATATAGAAGTTAAGTGACAGTAGGCGGATAGAGGATGACGTAGATAAGATTTCTACCTGGTGTGATCAATGGTAGATAGCACTAAATCTAGAAGATTGTAAGCGAAAGCGGATGAATAGGAGAAACAAACCTGTGATGTTCTGATATAGAATTGGTAACGTCCTGCTTAACACAGTCACATCGTTAGATATCCAGAAGTAACGCTGCAAAGCGATGTGACACGGAAGGAGCTCGTAAGGACTGTGGTAGGGAAGCGAATGATCGACTTCGGTTTATTGAGAGAATTATGGAAAAGTGTGGTTCATTTGTGAAGGAGAGCGCATATAGGACGTTAGTGCGACATATTCTTGAGTATTGCTCGGGTGTTTGGGATCCGCACCAGCTCGAATTAAAGGAAGACATCAAAGCAATTCAGAGGCGTGCTGCTACATCTGTTACCAGTGGGTTCGAACAACATGCAACTATCACTGAGATGCTTCGAGAACTCAAATGAGGATCCCTGGAGGGAAGGCGACGTTCTTGTCGAGGAATACTATTGAGAAAATTTAGAGAACGGGCATTTTGACTTGAATGAAGAACGATTCTATTCGATCCACAATACATATGGTGTTAGGATTACGAAGATAAGATACGAGACATTAGAACTCATACCGAGGAATGCAGGGTGAAATCCACGAATGTTTCGATAATAGATGAAGCAGTTGATATTCAGATTTCACATGTTGGAAAGGAAGCCAGCGGCCCGCCTTTGCTGCCCGTACACGAAGTGTTATGAGTCTCAAATTTGTATTTATTTACGAACGGTACAAACATTGCAATGGATCAATGCCTAGTGACAGTACCACAATCAAAGTAGACTATATCAGAATGTCAGTGGTCTTTGTTCAGGAGTCTAGTGTAAGTAATTTGCCAGCTATCGTAGTTTTAACACTGTAAACACAGACAGTTGTTGGTTTCATGTGGTAGCACAGACGAACGTTCAAATCACAAGGTTGTGTATGTGCAGCCCTACACGGGAATTCGTCCTCAGAGGTGTCATGTTGTTAAATGGGTCATTGCCTAGACCAGACGAAGGAGATACGAAGGTGAACACATTACCTCTGTGGGATCTGAAACCTGAAGAACCGATGTACCATCAAATCCTGTGCACGAAGTGACCACCACCAGCATCAATACAAGTATACAGTCTGCTAAGCAACGATTGTTTCACTCATTCTAGCATTTGAGCGGAAGTCGCAGTGCACTCAGCAGTAATATATCGTTTCAAATCATCTGTAGAGTTTGAAGAGGGCTTGGTGTGGCTGGAAAGGCTGAAGAGATTGATGTGTATTCAGATATCTTTCGACGCACATGATAAACGAACTAACGACATAGTTGCTACATTGACCATAAACCGTGAGTATATCCACTTCTTTTACACAGGGCAGGGCGTGGGGTGAGAGGGGGAATCGTCTTCGAAACACATACACTATTAAACAATAAATGACAAGATCGTCACAATGCAATCGCAGGGTATACGTAACACAATGTAAACAAACAAAACGTCGTTGCGTAGTGTGTAAGCAGTAGGATGGAACCAAGAGCTGTCGATGTATAGAGTCTTGTAAACTAGCTTCCCTGCTACAAACACCACTGACATTCTCGTTTTCGCTAATTTTATGGTTTTACTGTCAACAGGCATTGTCCCATTCAATCATTTGTAACTGTCGTAAATAACTGCACTTTCGTCAACGTGTCAAAATCCATATATTGGCTGCTAATCCGCGCCCTTGCCTAAAATTCAGTTTTGTAAAAACTGCATATCGATAGTAGCTTCCAGGTCTAAAATATAGACTGTGCAAACATTCAGTTTTCCCTCGCACTGTCTGCGAGTGGAACAGGAAAGGAAACGACCAGTAGTGGTACAGGGTAAACTCCGCCACGCATTGTTCGTTGACTTGCGGAGAATGTGTATAGGTGTTGATGTAGAAGTAACAGGAATCTTTGTGCCCCAGCGTCGGCGCGATAACAGTAACTCTTAGGGAGTCTTAGCGTCGGTATGTAAATGGTTGTCAGCCGTGGAGAATCCGCTGTCCTGCCCGTCAGTTTGCCCTCCGCCTGACGACAGCGCGTTCAGCGGGCGCGGACCTCGCATCGGCCGTCCACATTTACGCACTTGTCCGCCTACGCGTGTCCCGGCAGCCGGCTGGTCGGCTGGGCAGGGTAATAATCGCCGGCTAAGCGAGCCGCCTGTTGACTCTGGCGGCCAACGAGAGGTGAACTTCATCAGCGGGGATTAACAAGCAAAACCGGCGGCTGGGGGCTCACCCTGGTTGGTCCATGTGCCGTGAGCACACAACGCCTCTGGCCCAGCGAGCGGGCGAAACTCATATGACGCCACAGTGGCATCGTCCGTGCCTGGATTCAGTAGTCGCTGTCCCATCGTCGTCTCCTCTGCATTATCGTATGGTTTGTTATCTGCAACACTTGCTTCGATCCGGAAATAACACACACTATTAATTTCCATGCTAGAGAAATTATTACTTTTACTGTAAGTATCATATTAATTCATGTTACAATATATTAAGTTGGTCCGTAAGTTCTTAGAATTTCTCATATGTAATTTTTCGAATGCGCGACAGTAAAAATCATATGGTTTTGAGGCGAAGAACTCGTCGAGCCATGTTTGGAGTTCAAATTTATGTGGAAAGGAAGTTCTTTGAACGTTGTTCGATTGAGAGCGGAAATGGTGAAAATCTGAGGGCACAAGATCATGTGAATAAGGTCGGTGCTAAATAATTCTTGTCACTCTATAAAACTGCGCGCGGGCGTTGTTATGGAGTAGCATCGCTTCACGTTGTCTTCCCGGTTGTTGTGCTTGAACTACGACTGCAAGACGCCACAGTGTTGACAATAAATGTCACCAGTGATGGTTACACCTCGGGGCAGCGATTGTAGAACACCACACAGTCGCTGTTCCACCAGATGGAAAGCATTATCTTTTATTGGTGCACGCAAGTCTTTGTGAGCTCCAGCTTCGCTTGGGCTCAACCATTCCTTCCTTTTTACTATGTTATAATAAAGACACTGTTTCTCGTCACCAGAACGATACACGTTAGGAATGATCGGTGTTCTTTACGAGACAATTGATAACGAGGAGGCAGAGTGCACATATGGCTTACCGCTGGTTTTTGTGATTTTGGCATAGAGGATAAGATAGCCATTCACCCGATGTTTTAACCTCCCCCACTGCATGAAAATGTCGTACGATGGTGTTCTAGACCACAATGACGTGATCATCGTGGATTAATGCGTTTAAACGATCTTCATCAAATCGCAAAGGTTTTCCTGAACTTCGGTAGTCACTAATGTCAGAATAATCCTCCTTAAAACGAGAAAACCATTTTCTCGCCGTACTCTGTCCAAAGGCTTTATCCCCAAACAAGGTGCAAATGTTTCTGCTGCCGCTGCTGCTATCATCCCTTTAGTGAACTCGAAAATAAGGAAGTGTCTGAAATGTTCCGATTTCTCCTCTTAGCACTCGACTATCAGGCGTCCACAGCTCCATGCACTATCCCAATGAGACATTACAATATGTAAACTGGGGTTAACTACAAATAAAAATTGCAGTCGTTAAATAAACCCATAGCAAAGTCGTTAACTAAACCAATATCAACCGGAATATCAACATGCAAAACAAAAACTCTACGAATATATGCACCAAAAGAATCTGTTACCTGATCAAAACTATTCAGATACACCTACGTACTGCAAAATTAACCACGAGAAGCGAGCCAGCCGGTATGAAGTATTGACTGGATGCTACCTCAGTATCAGAACCACAACCGACATTTCAACCCTGCTAAAGCTAGACAAGTCGACTGTTCGTGAGATGATTGTGAAGTGTAAAAGCGAAAAAACAACCACAGGCCTTTGTTCTCATGAGTATTATCGGCAAGGGATATTAAATTGATTCCATATTTTTAGATTTCCAGAAGGCTTTTGAGACCCTTTCTACAAGGGATTTCTAATCACAATGCGTACCTGTGGAGTGCCAACTCAGTTGTGAGGCTGGGTTCGTCGTTTGCTATCAGGAAGGTCACAGATCGTAGTAACTGGCAGCAAGTCGTCGAGTAAAATAGAAATACTACTTGGAGTACCCCAAGACAGTGTTACAGGCCCTCCTGATCAACATAAAAAATTTAGCAGACAATCTGAGGAGGCCCCTTAGAGTGTTTGCAGACGATGCTGTCATTTACCGCCCTGTAAAGTCACAGATGATCAAAACCAACTGTAAAATGATTTAGAGAAATATCTGTATGGTGAAAAAGCGTCAAAATTGTGAAGTCAACCGCATAAGTTCTAAAGGAGGAAATCCGCTAAATTTCGGTTACGCGATAGACCACATAGATCTGAATGCTGTAAATTCAACTAAATATTCAGCGATTACAGTTACGAATAATTTCAGTATGAACGATCGCATAAGTTACGTTGTGGGAATGCAAACCAAAGACTGCGATTTATTGGCAGAACACTTACAGAGTGCAACAAGTGTACTAAAGTGACGGCTTAGGCCATGCTTGTCCGCTCTCTTCTGAAGTATTGCTGTGCAATGTGGGATCCGCATCAGATGGAAATGACTGAGGGCATCGAAAAAGTTCCAACAAGGTTGGTTCAAATGGCTCTGAGCACTATGGGACTTAACATCTGAGGTCATCAGTCCCCTAGAACTTAGAACTACTTAAACCTAACTAACCTAAGGACATCACACACATCTATGCCCGAGGCAGGATTCGAAGCTGCGACCGTAGCGGTCGCGCGGTTCCAGACTGAAGCGCCTAGAACCGCTCGGCCACTTCGACATTCAAACAAGGGCAGCTCGCTTTGTATTACCGCGAAATAAGAGACAGAGCACCAGGGATGTGATAGACGAATTGGGGTGGTAGTGATTAACACAAAGGCGTTTTCCGCTGCGGCATGACTATCTCATGAAATTTCAATCACTTACTTTCTCCTCAGAGTGTGAAAATATTCTGATGGCCCCCAGCTTCGTGTACATGGGAAGCAATGATCATCATAATGAATATATATGTAATGAATATTTAATAAATATTGAAGAGCTCGTTTCTCCCGCACACCATTCGAGAGTGGAACGGTACTGAAATAGCCTGAAGGTGCTTCAAAGAACCTTTGCCAGGACTTAGTTGGGAACTGCAGAGTAGTCATGTAGATGTAGATGAAGACAGCTAAACCAAAATTAGGCAGACGTCACTCGCTGACAGACAGGGACCGTGGAACGTTGCGGAGGACGATTGTAAAAAAAATCGCATGAAATCAGTAGAAGGAATCCGATGCGCATTCCAAAGTAGTACCAGCAGTCCAGCGAACACAATGACTGTGCGCAAGGACTTAAGGAGAATGGAGTACAATACGCCACACAGTTCTGTGGTCAGTGGTAAGCGACACTTGAGGTCATGTAAAGAGCAACGCCGTTGGATAGTGGATGACTGCGAAGTAAGGATTTGAGGTGATGAATCACGCTATGCCCTATGGCAGCCGCCGGCCGGTGTGGCCGAGCGATTCTAGGCGCTTCAGTCTGGAACCACGCCACCGCTATGGTCGCAGGTTCGAATCCTGTCCCGGGCATGGACGTGTGTGATGTCCTTAGGTTAGTTAGGTTTAAGTAGTTATAGGTTCTAGGGGACTGATGACCTCAGATGTTAAGCCCCTTAGTGCTCAGAGCCATTTTTGCAGCCCAACAGAAGGGTTCTGGGTTCAGTAAGTGTTTGGAGAACCTTATCTACCGTCATGTGCCGTGCCCGCAGTGAAATACGGAGGAGGCGATCTTACACTATGATGTTGTTTTTCGTCGTTGTTGCGTTTAAGAAATAGCTTTATGTGAAAGGATATGAACAGATTTTGCAGCATTGTATACTGAGGGAAACACAGGGACAATTCAAAGACGATGATTATTTATATAATCACCAAAATGGACACCGTCGTAGCAGCTGTGGAGCAGTAGTTTGAGGACAATAAAATTCCTGAAATGTACTGGCCTGCTCTGTGTCCCGACCTGAAAACACTGGAACACCGTTGACATGAGATAGAACACCATTTTCGTTCCAGACCCAGCATCCATCATCATTATCTTCTCTGGTTTCGGCGCTTGAGAAAACAATGGGCTCTATCATCCCCCGACAAAGATGCATACACCTCATTGTTAGCATTCCCAACAGGGATCAAGTCGTCATGTAGGCGAAGGGTCGACACACCCCATTTAACAGTCAGTAACAGAACTACTGATGTTTTTGATCACGTAGTGTATTAGTCACTCCAGTGTTCGCTATGGAGGATTGTAGATTGTAGAACTGGTACCTGGCGGTCATGTGCCCTTCCATCGATGACGTAGAGATGGCAGCGAAGTGATGTGCACCAGCCAAACAGTAATAATGTGGGTCGACGTGGAGACGTCTCAGAATGACATTTACTGTGTTTGGACTTGTTCCTAACCAGACCTAGAATTTAGTATGCCAGCGATTTGTTGGCATGTCTACTGAGATAGTAAAACCTGTCTGTGTATTACTCACAGCCACATAACATAGCGTGAGTACCTATATAAGTCCCTAACCGACAGGAGACGAGTCTCACACCTCATCACTGGCAACTGGATTCAAACAAGATAGGAATTACTGAAATGTTGACTGCAGATCTATCTCAACCAATTCAGAGAGAACAACACTCAGGCATCTGCATTCAAGAGGCCACCGTTCGCAGCAGCACATAAAGTCGCACATCTTAAGTGGGTCAAATAATGACAAGAACTAAGCAGCGACTAACTGATGGCGTGTACAGTTGACCGAATCGCTTCGATTTCGCCTCTTTCCATATGATACTTGGCGTCGAGTGCACCGACGACCCCACGGCGCAATTAACCCGTAGTTTGTGGTGTAGTTTTGGGAATAGGTCGGTAAGCAGTGTTTAGAACTGTTCTTTGTATCATGACTTGGCCCCCATATTCAGAGTACCATGAACATTAACCACGACGTTCATTTCGACATCTCCTGCATCTTTATGATGATTAGATCGTTTACAGATCTGAACGATTGCTCCTGGCACTCAGGCACCCTACTGCACCTTACTGCCCCACTATATCCCAATATCGAAATCTCATGGAAAATGTATGGGTTATACATAGAAATCAACATATCGGTAATATGGTAGCTTTAGGGTCTGGTCATCAGCGGGAGACTTAGCTGGAATTTTCGTAAAGGAATACACGTGTGGGCTCCCTACCTCGCCTAAATGAGGCCACTTCAAGGCTTGAGGCCGTATTACACGGTGTCAGGGTGATGTGTCATGGTGCCGACTTTGTTTGTCTGGTTTGGGTGTTGAGCTGTGAGAGTAATAGTTTTAACATCTCGTCGACGATGAAGTGTTTAGTAGCCAAGAACATGGCAGGATAAGACAAAAATGTGGAAGGTAACTTCTCGTGTCCTTTTCCAATTCCTCATCACCCTTAATTAGTGTAAGGGAACAATAGAAAGCCTCAGCCTTGAGCTGCCGCCAGATGTGTGTCTATAAAGAAATACTAGTTAAAATTGGAATAATGCAACAGTTTCGGTTGACAAAATACGAATTTGTTGTGGAAAATCGCGAAATATTCCCGTTTCGGCTCCTAAAGTTTCGTGTAGTTCCGATAGGTGGTGGCGTTATACATAGCCATTATAAATGTCGTCTGTAACGGAGGTGCGTTCCTAGCAGAGAATTGTCACTGACATTCTTTTCGCGGAAAACCAAAGCACCGTACATATTCATAGGCGAATGCAGAATGTCTACGGAGATCTGGCAGTGTACAAAAGCACGGTGAGTCGTCGGGAGAGACGACTGTCATCGTCACAAGATTGGGCATATATGTCCGATCTGCCGCGAGCCGGCAAAGCGCGCCAGTTCTTACACCTTAACGTGTGAACATTCGCATTCAAGGCGATCTACGGGTCATAGTCAAACATCTCGCTGCTCAAATGGATGTCCCTGTTGATAGTGCTGACACACTCCTCCACTGGTTGGGATGCTCAAAGGTGTGTGCCTGCCGGGTTCGTCGCCGCCGAACAGAACACCATATATTCCATCGAAAGAACGTCTGTGCGGAGATACTTGTGCATTACGAGGCTAATGGCGCCCATCTTTTACCGAACGTCGTCACAGGCAATGAAAAATAGGTTTTCAACTGGAAAGGAAACGACGATTCATGAAGTGGCACCACAATACCTCTCCAACTAAGAGAAAATCGAAAGCCGCATCTTCATCCGATGAAGTTATGGCGACGATCATGTGGAACTCTGAAGGGGTTATTCTGTTTGATGTCCTCCCTCATCGCGCATTACTGTGCTACGCTCAGAAAACTGGAGGAACGACTTCAATCTGTTGGTCGCCACGAAAGTGCTGACAAATTTCTTCTGCTCCATGACAACGCAAAGGCCTCACACAAGCCTGCCCAGTCGATAGGAGTTCACAAAACTTCATTAGACTGTTCCTCCTCATCCTCTCTACTGCCCGGGTTTAGCACCTCCCCACTTCCATCTGTTTGGCCCTAGTGAAGGATGCACTCCGCGGGAAGCAGCAAGTGGATGATGATGAGATTGTTGACGCAGTAAGACACTGGCTCCGTCGTCGAACAGAAGAATGGTACCATTCGGTCATTAAGATTCTCCTAGTGTGGTGGCGTATGGCTGTCGCATTGAACGGAGATTATGTTACAAAATAGGATTTTGTAGCCAAAATATTGGGGAATCGTGTGGAGTATTGGAATCCCGGATAAAATCAAGCTGCTTCCCGAAAAAAGAAATGTTGAATTACGTATTGAACGGGCCTCGTAAATATACAAATCCTACTAAAAATCTATGCATTTCGTCTCATACGATGTAAAATTCATACTTATACCGTAAAACATCTTAACAACAAGTACGGTAACCCTATTACTAGCCAATAAACATGTTCTCTCAATTGTAGCCTTTCTTGAAGAACAGTTCATAGATATATGTGGAAAGAAATATTGCAGAGAAGAAGCTTTATTAGAGACACCGGTTTTGACCATAAAGTATTCTTGTTTTCCTATAATTTTTATATGTATGATACATTTTTATATTATGTTTTGGCCTGTAGGTCATACAACCATTTCTTAGCTGTTTATGTATTGCTAAGAGCCCTTCAGGGTTAGGTTACATAGTTCGGTAATTCATAATTATTTTTCATCATCAAACATCATTTTGATTGGGTATATTGCCATACTAGGGACTAATAGTAGGCTATATTTGTTGTAGGAACTATTCTCGGTAGTCTCCAAGAAGCCTACGTAAACATCAACACCGCTCAAGTATTAAGCCTTATGATTGTTCCGACATGCTGGCTGCTACCTACGAGGCAGAACGAGGCGTGATCTATGACCGTGGGTCATGTTACCAGCACGTCGCCAATCCTGCTAGCTGTCTTCTCACTAAAGCAGCTCCTTATTTGGCCCCACGAAGTTCAAACCCCACTACTTCAGAAAAAAATCTGAGGAGATATCGAGAACTGGACCCATTATATTCCTCACTGACGGCACTGACGCTAACCGTTTCGCTGCATTTCAAAAAAAGTAGTCTGTCTCTTATTGTTACTCCCTCAAATTCACTATAAGGATCACTTCCTACGTGCTTTCTGTAAATGCCAGTAGAAAGAGCTATTACTGAATCTCACTTGGATTTGGAGAATTATACACTTTAATTAGCTTTTGTTGAGTGCGAACAGGCCTTCAAAAGAATATACTTCTGCATTTTTGCATAATATTTCCTTCTACTCTGTTTCGATAAATAATCATCGTCTTCCCATCTGTCTACTGCTGCTTTACAAAATGCAGTCTTTAGATCTGATGCGTGCAGTTTGATATTTTCAACAGTGTCCTCTTGAGCCGACGTCATCATTTCATTATATTTAATGTAAGCGTGTAATTTGAGCGACGTAAATTTTACCTTCCTTTAAAGATGTTTGTTTCCCGTCGTGTCAAAAAAATGGTTCAAATGGCTCTGAGCACTATGGGACTCAACTGCTGTGGTCATAAGTCCTCTAGAACTTAGAGCTACTAAAACCTAACTAACCTAAGGACATCACACACATCCATGCCCGAGGCAGGATTCGAACCTGCGACCGTAGCGGTCGTGCGGTTCCAGACTGTAGCGCCTTTAACCGCTCGGCCACTCCGACCGGCTAACCGTCGTGTCGTTCATAATGTCCGTTACCATTGGATTCGATTATTGTTAAATGCTCTATATCTTGGAGCAAACTACGGCAATCAGTTACAATCAAAATAAATTTTTCTCTTCTTTCGGAACTTAAGGTAAGTCAGCAAGTGCAGCTCTGCTTCCAAGTCGTTAATTCCAGAAAATTCCGGAAGTCCTGCAGAGGATATTGGCTCATTCACGCTCAGGTACGGCAGGTCTGTAGATTGCCTTTTAGCATCTTCATGCTTTGTACTTTATAAATTGTTCTTGAGGAAAAAAAGGAATAGTAGAACAAGGAAATGGATGCAGCAAAGGCGAGGAATGGCACAAGGAGTTTGGTAACGAAATAGACGACCAGTTTGCAGCCTCGATTTACAAATACGAAACTGCGAGTGTTAAAAGTGGGAACAAGCCATAAGATTTAGCAAGGGCAGTATTTTTCACTCTTCTACAGGAGCATTATCAATAGAAAGTAGACTCGGTAAAAACTGTATCATTTTCAACAATGATGAAGACTTGGAGATGGTTCATATGGCTCTGAGCACTATGGGACTTGACACCTTAGAACTACTTAAGCCTAACTAACCTAAGGACATCACAGACATCCTTGCCCGAGGCACGATTCAGGCCTGCCACCGTAGCAGCCAGGACTTGGAGAAATGACATCCTACTTTTTCCTATCTTGCTAGAAAAACGCACACGAAAGGACACTGTCGAGTCACAGTAACGTGGCCACCTGCCAGATGCCTGAATAGCCATCTTTTTCAGCACGGACCGGTGCTAGACGTGCCTGAAGAGAGTCATGGAGTCCTCGAAGGTACCGGGAAGGATGTGGAGCCACTCCGATTCCAGCGCCTTGGCCAGCTGCGCTGATGCGATCAGCCCGATCGATTAATCCCTCAGTCTCTGGTTGAGTTTAAATCCAGAGCGTTTGGTAACCAGTCGAGTACGGTAAAAGCATCCTGGTGCTTTTTGCCGAACCACGCAAGTGCACTGCGAGCTGTATGACATGCTGCATTACCTTGCCGGTAGATGCCATCGTACCGAGGAACCATTATCTGCATTTAGAAATGGTCTCCAAGGGTAGATGGATACTTGTGTTGAACCACTGTGCATCGAGAATGATTAGATCATCCAGCGAATACCACGAAAATATTCCCCAGACTATAACACTCCCTCCTCCAGTGTGGAACAATTCCGATGATTGTTACAGAATGTTTGCTTGTAAACGTTTCACGTCGTATACGCCAATGGTCAACTTTCCGATGGAGCATGAAACGTGATTCATCTGAAAAGGCCATCTGTCACCAATTATTGGATATCCAGTAGCGGTTTTGGCATGCAAATTCCAGTCAACGCAGTCAGCGTGGGTGCATGAAGCAAGCGCCAGCTGCAAACGCCCATACTCAACAACGTTCGCTGAATAGTCGCTGACGAGGCACTGCTGGCAGCCCCTTGGTTCATCTGGATGGGCAGTTGCTCAAAAGTTGTACGTCTGCCCGCCCGTGCACATCTTCGCAGCCGCTGTCTGCTATGGCCCACCTTGGAAAGCTCCACGGTGTACTTCAACCACGACGGCATACGAACTGCTTACAAAGTTAGCCGTTACGAAAACGCTTCCATTCGAGGCAATAAAACCAATGATCATGTCCCTTGGACGTAAAATAAATCGCTACTTTTCGGCTAACCAGAACTTCTGGACTGTTTCCCGCGTCTCCCGTCCCCCCTGAAATGCTTTACATACCTTCAACTGCAAGTGCTGCCACCTGGAGTCTGTGGGCTGTTATTGCATAGCCGGCCGGAGTGGCCAAGCGGTTCTAGGCGCTACAGTCCGGAACCGCGTGACCGCTACGTCGCAGGTTCGAATCCTGCCTTGGGCATGGATGTGTGTGATGTCCTTAGGTTAGTTAGGTTTAAGTAGTTCTAAGTTCTAGGGGACTGATGACCTCAGAAGTTAAGTTCCATAGTGCTCAGAGCCATTTGAACTATTTTTTTATTATTGCATAGGCAATGGTTATATTAATGAGAGTTACCCGTGTATATTTGTAGAGACGCGAAAGATGCTGAACGAACTAGTATTTAGTTAACACGGATGGCGCAAGAACAAGAAGACCACGTTGCCCTTCTTTCAGTAGTATTGTTACACATAATTAGTACTTTCCCATCCTGAATTTGCACATCTCTCTCCTTTTTTTAATTGGTCCAGCATTAGAACAGTACGCTAACTCTGAGCAACCATTCAACCACAATTAAGTAATTCATTTTATCTCCCTCAACGCGTGGCTACTCTTCGCGTCATCAAAGGCTTCACTTACATGACAGACAGAAAGTTGTGTCTCACATTCGCTTATTGTTTTATGTAGTAATTCTTCTGCAAGTATTCGTATTTTAGACGTTTGTGTGTTGATTGCCGGGCCTGAGGTGGTGAACACGTCTCGCCTGTCCGCTCAGATGTGGAGAATCACGTATACTGCTTGACGTGCCTTTTTTATGTTATTTTTGCTTAGTTTCATCGCAGTTTTTTTCATTGGAGTTTGGATTAATTTAGAATGTTCTGAGAGAAAGTCAGCTACTGTGCTCAGAATTAATAGACCACTATCTTGTTCGTACAGCGTATTAACAAATCCGAAGTAATATTACTGAGCGAGTTCCAGTAGCTCTATTATCTCAGCGCAAACTTTCTGATTCGGCGCCACTTATTAGCCAGTACTGCTCCAGTTTCAAGTGGTTTTCGGCTGCTCGGCTAGACAGAGCTCCCAGGGAAGTGGATAATAACTCTAATAACTCTACCGTGGAACACTGGCAACTCAAGTTTGAAGGGAGTCCGACTTTCCGCACGCGTATAACGTTTTACACACTGGTGTCTTGTACTGATATGCGTTAGACGAGTTTTAAAGTAATTACAACATGAATAAAACAACTATACAGTGCAGCTTATGGGAGTGGTGCTGTGATCGTCAAATGCGTGTTTTGGGCAGTTTTAAGGAATGAAGGGAGGTGTTGCATTACTTATCAGAGCACTACATGCAACAGAGGAAAGTTTGACACCACCTTTCTCAGTCTTCGACTCCCAATACAATAAAAAGGTATCTTTTTATGTAAACTCACCCACAGAACTAATTAAGTTTATTTGAAAATTTGCTGATTATTTATGTTAGTATTTGGTTCATTTCGACCTTTTAGGGACTCGAGTGACTCGTTCCGGACGCCTCGTTCCTCCCCAATGGCTCTTCATTTCCCCTCTCTTGGTCAGCTCTTTTCTGTGACCCTACATCTGAGCATACTGGACTCACATTCGGGAGGACGACGGTTCAATCCCGCGTCCGGCCATCCTGATTTAGGTTTTCCTTGATTTCCCTAAATCACTCCAGGCAAATGCCGAGATGGTTCCTATGAAAGGGCACTGCCGACTTCCTTCCCCGTCCTTCCCTAATCCGATTAGACCGATGACCTCACTGTCTTGTCTCCTTCCCCAAACAACCCAACCCAACCTACATCTGAATCTGCTTGCAAGTAATATACTCGATTCCACCATCTTCCTGCAGCTTGACCTATCCTGCAGTGTCGTATAAGAACATTGTGCCCTTAATTACGATTGTTTTTCATCTTCTTTCAGTTCGTTGATCCAACAGTTTCCTGTTGAGCGCATTGCGCTGCAAATTTAATAATGTGATGAAGGCCACACTCGTAATGATTCCTCAATATTTCAACCTTCACTTCCTTAACATTTCTGTGTTTCTAAACTACCTGCACCACCTATGTATTCAAACTTCACACTGTTTATTTGCAGCCTGATGTAACTGAATATGTTAGTTCCTATTTCATCATATACGTGCTGGCAGGAAACTATAATAATTGTGGGAGAAACAGTCTAACATTACTTTCGTGCTTTGACATGAATGTTTGAGCTTCTATTGCAGCAATTATACAATAGTAATATCGTAGACATGGTTGATCTGGAGATACTACTGAGTACTAAAACCTGGCTGTGAAACTATGGTGTACTGACAAGGAATAGTGAAAAACTGGGATACGGTTAGTACCGTAGACGAGGAAGAATATGATTAACATATGCCGTAAGGATTGTACTGATTGTGGTTTACAATTATCGATTGCTGCGTAAAACTTGAATTTTGTTCACAATCACAAAAAAGGAACTTCCTCACATTAGTAAGCGACGGCAATGTGTACAATGAGACATAATTGTAAATGCGCACAATATACAATATATGTGGTTACTGAAGACAGTGATACGAGGTAACCCATTTAAAGATTCGAGAGCTTCATCCAAAATGAAAGTAATATAACACGCAGTGCGTTGGAGAAGCTTACAATGAGACACAGGAGTAAATGCCCATAACACATGAAACACCACATGTCTCCTCAAGAACACAAAACAGATTCTCTTACAAAAGAAAACGCTGTACTTGTATTTTCTTGGAATGTCTGTAGTTATCACTAATAAATTAAAATTTGGGACGCCACAAGAGCGAGGTTACTGAAAATAAACGCTGTATGCTTTACACCAATACTTATAACTATCGTGATTAATCGGTATATGTCAGCTTGTAAAATCTTTTGTCATGTAAGGAGCAGCAACTCACACCACAGACCTGCTGTAAGCACCATAAGTCATGACGCACTGACTACGAGTAACGAAATATTTGCTGTCAGGAGGGTAAGGGTAGGTTCATATGAGACCAAACAATATAGAGGGTAACATAACACTGGAAACACTGCAAAAAGTGGTCCAGGTGGGCATTCAAAGCGCGATAGGGAACAATTGGACTCGTTTCTGTCGTGGAATAGTAAAGCTAGAAGATTAATAATGGCAAAGGGATGGAACCATGAAAGACATTCTAGAGAGTTTCATAACTAACGATGGACAAAGTGACAGAGCGGCAGTATCGAACTTGGAAGCGAGAGTACGAGAAAGAAGTTAAAGATGATTCTGTTGTCACATTCACAAACTGGTAATCAAAATCAGTTACTACTGTGTAAAATTATTGGTTGAAGCTATGTCACTGGCGGTAACGTTATGTGAAAACTGGGGCCTAAATATATCTTTGATTTATTGGTAACTGCTTTCGTAGCAAAAAAATTAAGATTGATTAATAATGTTGTTTCAATTCTTTACACAGTCGTTCAAAATACCTAACTAATTTATGCATGGTAACTGTGGGCTGTAGCTGTCTTTTTCAGTGTTGAGGTAAGTGAAAGTTAACATCAATATTAATGATTCTTCGCCTTCTTTTACGAAAACAGTTATTAAGAAATCACAGACATACTTTGGTCCCAGTTTTATAGTAACGTTATCGCCAAAGACAGGGTTCCAATAAATAATTTTACATGATTGTTAATCCTTTTGATTCTGAATTTAAAGTCAATTTCACTTCTGTAATGTAAAAATCATAGAGATAATCTGAATTATCTAATTAAACAAAAAATAAAAATATCTGATCATGTCAATGAATAAGTTCACGAAAGTCATAAAGCGGACTAACGTATTTTGTCCCGCCATGTCGTGGCTATTACGACGCTAGGGGCGGAACATGAGGCTGTGGCTTTTTGTGTATGCTGTTAAACGAATTATAAAAATACTCATTTGAGGAAGTGAAGCTTACCCTGTCTACATATGGAAACTAGCTTACCTCAAGAACTTTTGTCTCCTTGACCATGACATCATCAGAAACCGCCATCATTTTTCAGGAGCACATCTGGAATATTATTAACTCTTGCACCGACGTGTCGCCTGACAACCTCCCTGCCATCCTCAGAGTAAGTCGCTTGCAAGACTGTTAAGTACTACACACTGTGAAGTAAACGCGAATGCGTCAAAGATAACACTGTTGGATACAAGAGAATCGGTCACAGATGAAACTAAGAGTAAAAAACAGCGAGCGCAGAATCATCGAATCCTCAATACTTAAGAAGTATTCGGTTGACTGTAATGGATAGTATACGTAGCAGCGCCGAGCGGTGAATATTTAGAAAAAATATTTCCCTTGGGATCCCAGACGTTAAACGAATGTAAACTCTTATCTATGACTAATGCTCTTGTTTCCAAAATGTTATCCATGACTCATGCACGTTCACTCGACATTGTAAAGTACTTTATAAATTCTCGCAGGTGATTCATCTCGACAACGGCTGAAAACTTGTCGGCCGAAATATTTGTACGAGAGAATGTTACTAAACATGAAATAGTTGTTTCGTACAGTCCATAGGACTAAGAAAAAAACCTGGGAAAGCATCTTGACAGGATGGATGCTGATTTGATCTGCCATCCGGCCCCCTAGGCGATGTGGTCCTGACTTGAAGCCCCCTGCGGCTCCTTAGGTCTTGATGTTGGAGAGACGCCATGACAGTCGGTTGACTATAGTTCGGTGGACTTCCCTGTGGCTCCTTAGGTCACGATGTTGGAGAGACACCATGACAGTTGGTTGACTATTGTTCGGTGGACTTCCCTGCGGCACCTTAGGTCACGATGTTGGAGAGACACCATGACAGTTGGTTGACTATTGTTCGGTGGAGCCAGTCGGGCAGCCACGCGAATAATAAAGTGTTCCTCCGTCACAGCACAGCTGCAAAACCAGTTTGGCGAAACAGCTCTTTTCTTCAACGATTTAACCCATCTTGAGATTTTCTTAAGCAGTGTGCTTAGTGAGTATTAAAATAACTAACCTCACCAGCTGATGGTCCTGTACCTAAGCAACAAATCGATGGGTCCACAATGCCGTGGAACATAAATGTTATATTCGAAATTTGCATATTGAATCTTCTGACATTTTAAATATTCACACTGTAGAAACCCAGGCAAATTGAGGGTGCAGGATTTCAGTGGAGTGGCACGCCAGAGAGCGTCAGTAACACAGTCCTGACTGTAAATGCATTTATTGTCAGGATTTGTACAGAGCATTACACCTTCTCCGTGGAGTTGACTGGCGACGGGCAGAGCGGCGCGCATGGGAGTGAATTGCTGACTCGCACAACTTGGCAGGCGTCAGCGCTGTTTGGAGTGCTTCACATGGATCTCAGCAGTATGGGACAACATCTGAGATCATCAGTCCCTTAGAGCTTAGAACTACATAAACCTAACTAACCTAAGGACATGACACACATCCGTGCCCGAGGCAGGATTCCAACCTGCGACCGTAGCGGACGCGCGGTTCCAGACTGTAGCGCCTAGAACCGCTCGGCGACCCAGTCCGGCATGGCTGCTCAGATTCTGTCCTAAATCATTTATATAGAAAAGGAGCAGCAGAGAGGAGAACCTATAAAACTACCTCGGGGCCGCATACTTGGCAGTGGCAGCATCCTGGAAGACATCGATTGTGATGTCCACAGGCGTCGCCCATCCACCCGGGACGCTGACGCCTTGGCAAATAGTTACAAGCCTCGCGGAGTCGCCATGTCACGGATTGCGCGGCCCCTCCCGCCGGAAGTTGAAGAGTCCTACTTCTGGCATGTGTGTATCTATTGTTCTTAGCATAAGTCAGTTTAGGTTAGTTTAAGTAGTGTGTAAGTCTAGAGACCGATGACCTCAGCAGTTTGGTCCCTTAGGAATTCACACACATTTCAACGTTTTGACAGTTACAACAAGGCTTTGCCGTGTTCGTAGTTTGTGCCCTAGCAGGAACACGGTATTGATGCAGAAGTACATGCTCTCCTCCCAACGAGAGACGGCCAAGACACCGGTCGCTGCGTAAAACTACCACCTGAGGGCAGCACGAATGCACCTCTTCGAGTTGGTCGAAGGCCCTCATGTCTTCCCACCAGTGGCAGGTTATATGACAGCAATGAGAATCTCTGGCAGTTGAGTGCATTAGGCTAGCTGGCTGGTCCCATGTAGTAGAAGTCATCTGACGAACGGTAGGTGGCTCATCACGGAACAGCAGCAACGTGTAGCCACTGTAACTAAAAGAGTGATCCTGTGCTTCAGAAGTCTATATATGTATAGTGGTGAGGTAGCGTCTGTGATGTTACCGAGCCGTACCAGTGAGTGAATTTCGTGCCCTTATCTAGGTTCAAATGGCTCTAAGCACTATGGGACTTAACATCATCAGTGCCCTAGAAGTAGAACTACTTAAACCTAACTAACCTAAGGAAATGACACACATCCATACCCGAGGCCGGATTCGAAGCAGCGACCGTAGCAGCAATTCGGTTATGGACTGAAGCGCCTGGAACCGCTCGGTTACAGCGGCCGGCCTCTTATCTACGCTTGTCAGTATTCTATACTGCAACATGGTATCTCCACTGTTACTTTCATATCTTCAGCTTGGCATTTTCTGAAACGTCTAGATGTTGTGGAGACGCTCTAGCATGGTACGTGCTCTTCATTCACCTTACATTGTTGTCAGAATGGTGTTACGGTGTTAGCATTATGCTCCAGCCGCATTCCCCATCCCTGCTCGAATTTTGTGTGACAGTACCTCTATGAGTGGATTTACACCGTCGGAAAAAATTAGTACGCCCTTTGGGAACTTTCCAATTCAATAAAAGAAACTGTTGTTACAACAGTGGATATTGAGTAAATGAAATGATTACTTTTACAGACCAATAGCACCAGATATCGACCCGCACTGTGACACTCGTATCAGTACATGGGTGGCAATGCAGGTGCTGACTCTTGTCTACACTCCATTGTACAAATGGTGGATACTGTCCTGAGATACTTTATGCCACGCTCGGTGGATCTGTTAACGTATTTCTGTAATAGTTTTTCGTTGACAAGTCACACGAGTCACTTCTCACTCCATCGTATCCCACACGTGCTCGATTGAAGGCAAGTTCGGAGATCGTGCTGTTTAGGGAAGCTGCTGCACGTCTACATCTACATCTACATCTACATCTACATCCATACTCCGCAAGCCACCTGACGGTGTGTGGCGGAGGGCATCCTCAGTACCTCTATCGGTTCTCCCTTCTATTCCAGTCTCGTATTGTTCGTGGAAAGAAGGATTGTCGGTATGCCTCTGTGTGGGCTCTAATCTTTCTGATTTTATCCTCATGGTCTCTTCGCGAGATATACATAGGACGGAGCAATATACTGCTTGACTCGTCGGTGAAGGTATGTTCTCGAAACTTTAACAAAAGCCCGTACCGAGCTACTGAGCGTCTCTCCTGCAGAGTCTTCCACTGGAGTTTATCTGTCATCTCCGTAACGATTTCACGATTACTAAATGATCCTTTAACGAAGCGCGCTGCTCTCCGTTGGATCTTCTCTATCTCTTCTATAAACCCTATCTGGTACGGATCCAACACCGCTGAGCAGTATTCAAGCAGTGGCCGAACAAGCGTACTGTAACCTACTTCCTTTGTTTTCGGATTGCATTTCCTTAGGATTCTTCCAATGAATCTCAGTCTGGCATCTGCTTTACCGACGATCAACTTTATATGATCATTCCATTTTAAATCACTCCTAATGCGTACTCCCAGATAATTTATGGAATTAACTGCTTCCAGTTGCTGACCTGCTATTTTGTAGCTAAATGATGAGGAATCTATCTTTCTAAGTATTCGCAGCGCATTACACTTGTCTACATTGAGATTCAATTGCCATTCCCTTCACCATGCGTCAATTCGCTGCAGATCCTCCTGCATTTCAGTACAATCCTCCATCGTTACAACCCCTCGACACACCACAGCATCATCCGCAAAAAGCCTCAGTGAACTTCCGATGTCATCCACCAGGTCATTTATGTATATTGTGAATAGCAACGGTCTTGCAGATCTCGTTGAGTTTCACAGCCAGTGTGTGGATGAGCATTATCTGCTGGAACAACACATACATTTCTGTTGCAAGAATAGCAAAAGAACGGGTCCGGCGCATTCCGCAGATACTGAGCGCTGGTTACCAGCGCTTCCAAAAACCAGAAAGGTGAACGAGAGTTGTAGCTTACGTACCGCCGTTGGGGTGAGACCAGAAAGTCTTGGACGAATGCAGTCTATGAGACAGCGCTTAGCACGTCTACATCGTGCGCACAAACTACCGACACTTGCGTTCAGGCAGAATTAGCTTTCACTGTTGACGATCACGGCGCACCATTTCATCTTCCAAGAGATCCCCTGACGGCACCTGTCGATCCGATGTTGTGGTGTGAGTGGAAGGTGGTTTAGAGGCGTGCGTATCTGTGATGCCACTGCTAGTAACCAGTTCGCAACAGTTCCTGTTGAACTTCTGGATTCACAAGCCTCTTATCTCGGGCATGGATGTGCGTGATGTCCCTAAGTTAGTTAGGTTTAAGTAGTTCTAAGTTCTAGGGGACAGATGACCTCAGAGGTTAAGTCCCATAGTGCTTAGAGCCATTTTGAACACGCATTCTTCTGGCTGCGAGCATATCCTCTAGGGTAATCACAGATTGTGCCCTGTTAGCTATACCACTACGCTATTTGATGGCGGACAACGTTCAAACCAGTATTAGTACAGGTACTGTTGCCCAGGTGACATTTGCCGTCATCGACGTCTTATTTCCAGGTGTAGTAATTTTTTCCGGCACTGTATGATTAATGGAATAATCAAGCATTGCTCCTTTGAAAAGGATGTACGAAACAGTCGCCTGTCCACATGTGTGTGAAGCATAGAGTAGAACATTGAGGTTTACAAGGTGCACTAACAGCTGTTCCCAGCACGCACGCGTGTGTGGCGACTCTTTCGGGCGGGAGCCACGAGACATGCAGTGGGGTACAGTCCAGCTGATGGCGCTGCCAGTGTGATTGATGCAGGGTTCGTTGACATCTGCAAGTGACTGTTAAAGCCATCCCATCAGATAGCCGAGAATGGAGTTTAATTGCTTTCTGCCGGCCGTATGTTACGCGGCGCTCGTCACGCCGGAGTTCCGGCCCCGCATATTGGGACGCGGGGGCGGCTTTTTCGGCGCGGAGCGCTCGTCTCCGGCGGTATAAATTATTTTTAAAGGGCAGCGTCGAGCCCCCGCAGGCCCGCGTAGTCGCTGGTCGCGTCCGCCGCACGTAGGGGGCGCCGCGTCGCCAGACCGCGCCATGTGTAGCGGAAATTATGGAGCCCCTGCGACGTCAGCGCGCCGGTTCATTTTTCAGTGGGAGCGGCGATTTTTACTCTGTCCATAACAAAACTCGTGGAATTCTTTATTCAGACGTTCTCCCGTTCTTGGGCGCTTGTCGCTAGCGTTGTAAGTGATTAGACCATATGCAGTATAACTCTAGAGCACATTGTACTTACGTAAACTGTTACTTATATGTATTAGCAGAGGGAGGGCGTTCGGCAAGCTATTTTATATCAGTCTTTAACTGATCATTTCCTGTGTAAGTATCGTGAAATGCTCAATTTCAGATCATCTACGATGGTTTTGGTCTTGCCTGTAGTGAAAAGGGAGGGGGGGGGGGGAGAAATTATTGAACTTTCGCTCATTTCATTTTTCGTGTACATCACCATAAACGATTATGGCGTTAATTCGGAAGATTTCCTCAGGTAAACACCAAATACTCTTTCATAGGTTGCTTCCTCATATTATATATATTATATATTCCCAGTATTCAAGAAATGTAGTAGGAGTAATCCACTAAATTACAGGCCCATATCGTTAACGTCGATATGCAGCAGGAATTTGAAACATATATTCTGTTCGAATATAATGAATTACCTCGAAGGAAACGGCCTACTGACACACAGTCAACATGGGTTTAGAAAACATCTTTCTTGTGAAACACAACTAGCTCTTTATTCACATGAAGTGCTGAGTGCTATTGACAAGGGATTTCAGATCGATTCCGTATTTCAGGATTTCCCGAAGGCTTTTGACACTGTACCACACAAGCGGCTCGTAGTGAAAGTGCGTGTTTACGGAACATCGTCTCAGTTATGGGACTGGATCTGTGGTTTCCTGTCGGAGAGGTCACAGTTTGTAGTTATTGACGGAAAGTCATCGAGTAAAACAGAAGTGATCTCTGGCGTTTCCCAAGGTAGTGTTATAGGCCCTTTGCTGTTCCTTGTGTATATAAACGATTTGGGAGACAATCTGAGCAGCCGTCTTCGGTTGTTTGCAGATGACGCTGTCGTTTATCGACTAACAAAGTCATCAGAAGATCAAAACAAACTACAAAACCATTTAGAAGAAATATCGGAATGGTGTGAAAAGTGGCAGTTGACCTTAAATAACGAAAAGTCTGAGGTCATCCTCCTGAGTGCTATAAAGAAGTCCTTAAACTTCGGTTACACGATAAATCAGTCTAATTTAAAAACCGTGAATTCAACTAAATACCTAGGTATTGCAATTACGAACAATATAGATACGAAGGAACACACTGAAAATGTTGCGGGAAGGCTAACCAAAGACTGCGTTTTATTGGCACGACACTTAGAAAATGTAACAGACCTACTAAGGCGACTGCCTACACTACACTTGTCCATCCTCTTTTAGAATACTGCTGCGCGGTGTGGGATCCTTACCAGATAGGACTGACGGAGTACATCGAAAAAGTTCAAAGAATCTTCTCACGAAATTCCAATCACCAACGTTCTCCTCCGAATGCGAAAATATTTAGTTGACACCAACTTACATAGGGAGGAACAATCACCAAGATAAAATAAGAGAAATCAGAGCTCGTACGGAAAGATATAGGTGATCATTCTCTCCGCGCGCTATACGAGATTGGAGTAATATAAAATTATGAAGGTGGTTCGATGAACCCTCTGCAGGGCACTTACATGTGATTTGCAGAGTATCCATGTAGATGTAGATGTAGACGTAGATACGTTGTCGGAAGTTATGACGGAAAATCTGGTTTGGATAGTTGCCAGAGAACATTTTACTTGTAAAGTCGCAAGTACGTACCGAATGTTGATAACGCCTGTTAGATAAACTGCAGTTCCTGAAGCGTCTTCAATGAATATTTTCCTTATAACTGTCAATACATTTTAAAACACATCAAAATGTTCCATTTGCAACAAGTATACTCACATCATAGCTCAAGAAGCATTATCATTTACTACGTAAAGAGTGACATATCCTCAACTCTAAGCTAATAAAGATAAAACTCGCAACCATTCGGAGATTTGTCTTTGTGATATAGCAACCAAAACAAATAATAGCTATTTTTGTTTGTTAGAAGTATTTGAGATGACGATCTATCAGTTAATAAAGGTCACATAGGAACTACATAAGCGTAATTTAACTATTGCACAGACTCACTGAAACTACACTGAAGAACGAAAGAAACTGGTACACTTGCCCAAATGATGTAGGATCCCCGTGTGCGCGCATAATTGTCCCAACACGCCATGGCGCGGACTCGATTAATGTCTGAAGTAGTACGAGAGGGAATTGACACCATGAATCCTGCAGCGCTGTCCATAAATCCTTAAGAGTAGGAGGGGGTGGAGATCTCTTCTGAGTAGTACGTTGCAAGGCATCCCAGATATGTCCAATAATGTTCATTTCTGGCAAGTTTGGTGACCAGCAGAAGTGTTTAAACTCAGAAGAGTGTTTATGAGTAGCAGTTCTAGACGAGTGTGGTGTCACATTGTCCTATTGGAGTTGTCCAAGTCCATCGGATTGCACAGTGGACATGAATGGATGCAGGTGATCAGAATCGTATCTGCACTATCAGGAGTCCCATATCACTCCACCTGCACAGGCCCCACACCATTACAGAGCCTCCACCTGCTCGAACAGTCCCCTGTCCATGGATTCTTGAGGTTTTCTCTATAAGCGTACACTTCCATCCGCACGATAGAATTTGAAACGAGACTCCTCCGTCCAGGCAACATATTTCCAAAGTTAATATCTTTTTGCATGTTAGGTCGCATCATAGTTCCTTCCAAAACAATCGTCGTTTCGAACGTCGATTGTTTTATAAGGAAATATGACGCGGCCTAACATCCCAGAAGATTTTAACTTAAGTGGCAACTGCCACGAAATCCTGCGGACTTACATAACGTTTCCAGTCAACAACAGTGCAATGTCGGTGTTGATGGGCCCACGCGAGGTGTAACGCTTTGTGTTGTACAGTCATCAAGGGTACACGAGTGCGCCTTCGGCTCCGAAAGCTTATATGGATGAAGTTCCGTTGAATGTTTCGCACGCTGACACTTGTTGATGGCCCGGCATTGAAATCTGCAATCATTTGATGGAAGAATTGCACTTACGTCACGTTTAACGTTTATCTTCAGTTGTGGCTGGTCCCGTTCATGCAGGATCTTTCTGTGGCCGCAGCTATGTCGGAGATCTAAGTTTTACCGGATTTCTGATATTCACGGTACACTTGTGAAGTGGTCGTACGGGAAAATGCCCACTCCATCGCTACCTCGAAGATGGTGTGTCCCATCGCTCGTATGCCGACTATTCACCATGTTCAAACTCAGTTAAAAATTGATAACTTACCATTGTAGCAGCCGTAACCGATCTAACAACTTCCCCAGACACTTATTATCTTCTATCAGTGTTTCCGACCGCAGTGCCGTATTCTGCTTGTTTATATAGCTCCATATTTGAATACGAATGCCTACACCAGTTTCTTTGGTGCTTCAGTGTACGTTGTTTTAACACCTGATCTCCGATGATTGCGGTAATGCAAGGTTGTTGTTTGTCCCTTGATTGCCTCATGAATGATACATGTCGTACCTCTTGTGATCATTGTGCCTATGCTGCTTACCCTGTTCATCCGTGACAATGCGTACATACTGTATCTACGAGGGGTGCGGATAACTAGTGTATTTATTTGTCATTAAATCAGATATCGTTGACGTGAATAAGTTCAACAATAACCTCTAGTTAGTGACTGACACAGGCATAAGAACTGGTACCTCTAATAAGAGGTATTATGTGCGTTCAGCTAATCCAGTGCGCAAACAAAATCGTTATAACTGAGGCTATATTACTGAACCGCCTTTACATCATCTGAATTGAAAAGAAAGTAAATAAATAAAAATAAAAGAAAAAAAAGACATCTTGGAAAACTGAACAGTGGACACGAATGATCTTGTTCGATGAATGTACCGGGTGATCAAAAAGTCAGTAGCGCTTCTAGGCGCTACAGTCTGGAACCGCGCGACCGCTACGGTCGCAGGTTCGAATCCTGCCTCGGGCATGGATGTGTGTGACATGTCCTTAGGTTAGTTAGGTTTAAGTAGTTCTAAGTTCTAGGGGACTGATGACCTCAGCTGTTAAGTCCCATAGTGCTCAGAGCCAAAAAGTCAGTATAAATTTGAAAACTTAATAAACCACGTAACAATGTACGTAGAGAGGTAAAAATTGACACACATGCGTGGAATGACATGGGGCTTTATTAGAACCACCCCGTATTGCTAGACGTGCGAAAGATCTCTTGCGCGCGTCGTTTGGTGATGATCGTGTGCTCAGCCGCCACTTTCGTCATGCTTGGCCTCCCAGGTCCCCAGACCTCAATCCGTGCGATTATTGGCTTTGAGGTTACCTGAAGTCACCTGTGATGTGTGTGATAGCCGAAAGTGGGAGCTTTTAAGTTGGCGCTTTGTAGAACTTTTCACACACAGTCAATAAATAACCCCTAACACTTGCGTAATAATATTGTAAGAAACTCCTCAGTTGAGGAAGGGAAACGGAAGACGTTATACGTGCCAGATCTAAAATTTGTCAGAAGAACTGACAAAAGCATTTTATCCCTGTTTGTACACAACTGATCTGAACCCATAGAAAATGAGAAGGTGTTCTGATTCCACAGAACTAAGCTGTTGACCAAATGACATCAAACGACTCAAATAAGAAAATAAATTCCACTTAATACCACAAAACTGACTGTTAATAATAATAAATGCCAACAGGAAATCTTTACAAGGTGATTCTTGTAAATAAGAGAGCAGCAGGCAGCCACTGTTAATAATACTTATACAAATAGCGTCGGTGCCGGATTCGATCCGACACGTTCACCCTCAAACGCCTGTTCAGCTTTATATTAAATCGGTTGTCCAAGAAATGTGATGTGAACGTGAATAGCCGTCCGAAGATGAACCTTTCGGTTCGAAAGCAGTAACGGCGATCTTCGTGAGAATGAAGAGCATTTTTAACAGCGGCTGGTTGTTCTCTTCTCCTTTGGAAGGTTCTGCTTGTATTTCGTACACGGTCACTCTCTCAAAAATGTCCGTTATCGACAATATTGCAGGAAGAAAGTGTGTCTTCCAAGAGTCATGAACAGCAAGATACTACGTAGTATTTATGAAAATACGAATGCAGATATACAGTATTATGTTTTTAAATAGTAGAACTCAAGCCATCGAATATTTTTGACCTCCTGAGAGAAGCACAGCTTGGTACGAAGACGATGCCACATCTGTTGTCGTATTTTCTAAATACTTTCTCCGTGGTTTGGCGCCTCGATCTTAGCCAGTGACATGCAACAGAGTACTAAGAGCACAAAAGCACTGGAAACGTGATTAAGAAAAAAAATTGCAATTAGGAAGTTTGCGATTACCAGTGTTTAAGTTTCTTGGTTTTTTCCTTGATAAAACTAAAATATTTTTCTGTGTCTTCTACAATCCTCTTACCTTATCACTGCCTTGCCGACACCGTTTCAGAAGGAATATGAAGTACAGTACTACCGGGCATTCCAGTGGTCATGCCGAGGGGACGTTAGAAACCCTTATGTTCCTTCCTCTATTTCTTGCAAAGGTGTAAACTGTAGTAAAAGTTTTGACATTATCGAACGATCAAGACTGAGGCCCAAAATTTGTAGTTTGATACTTTCCAATATCTCCTCAGCTCTAAGTTTTACGGTTTCTAGACAAATCCTTTAATTTCTTTGGATAATTGGTCTAGATCAGCAAAGCAAATGAAGAGAATATCACAGTTTTCTGAAGCATACGTGAAATCCTACCAATACGAGTAACTTTTTTCCGCGTGCTGCCTACTCTTATTGTGATTTGAAGCTAACGTTTGTGTAGGGGTAGCGTCTTCGATTAGTAATCAAAACACATTCGGTCCCGGGTTAGAATGATTCCACTGCTTAAATTTTGAATAAAAATTATCAGTAATGGTGGCGAAGATTTCCTGCAGAAGAAGTCACCGTCCTTCAATCAGCAGCCTTGTCAAAGAGGGCGGAGGAGCTGTCTGAGGCTCAGGGCACTCTCTTTCCCTTCGATTGAGAAACTGAAGGTGGAAGAATCAACAATGATCAATACCAAAAGGATACATAATATAATGGAAACCACTGCATTAAAGGCATATAAGGTACATCCACAGGACCTGTTGTCCGTCATTGAATAAAGCGTCATGATGACCTCTCCATTGGAAAAAGGTTCCGGAATAGTCCCCCATTCCGGGAGGGGACGGCCAAGTGGGAAGTGACCATGAGAAAAAGACTAATTAACAAACGAAAGGATAACGTCCTATGAGTCGGAGCTAGGAATGTCCAGTCTGAACGTGGTAGCGAATGGAGAAAGATTGAAAAGGGAAATGGTACGGTTCAAACTACATATTGTGGGGGTCAGTGAAGTGAAATGGTTAGAAGACAAGCATTTCTGGTCACATGAGAATAGCGTAGCATGAACATCAGCAAAAAACAGTATTTGATTCGTTATGAATATAAAGGTAGGGCAAAGACTAAGTTACTGTGAAGAAAAAAATGGCTCTGAGCACCATGGAACTCAACTGCTGTGGTCATAAGTCCCCTAGAACTTAGAACTACTTAAACCTAACTAACCTAAGGACATCACACACATCCATGCCCGAGGCAGGATTCGAACCTGTGACCGTAGTGGTCGTGCGGTTCCAGACTGTAGCGCCTTTAACCGCTCGGCCACTCCGTCCGTCTACTGTGAAGACTTTGAAAGGAGTCTACTGGGGTACACTTATATGTGGCACCCGAATACGATAATAATGTTAATGTAAACTAAAATTAAACTATTGCACTATAAACGATGTATGTCACTGACAGGCTTTATAATGCGGATCGCTGACTGTGCACGAGCGCAGAGTCAAAGATACTGTTTCTGGTCTGAGATAGTAGTGTTGGAGTAGGAGAGTACAGGGCGCACCGTAGTAGCGAGCGAAAGACGATGGAGCAGGCAGTCTTTTGTGGTGTGCTTTGTGAAGCCGCCAAGTGTTAGATTAATGTAGGAATTACGAGAACATGCAAGCAGAAGTCTTTTCACAAGCAAGGTAAACATATTAAATAATTATGATTTTCATTTTGCCAGCGCGTTAGTATAAATGAGTTGGCTGATAATTTGTAGTTGTTGAGTAACCCCAGAAAGTACGTAAATTGATTGATAAAAAAGGTAGTTGGATATTTCACTTTTGTAATGTTTCTTTGTTAACAGAGCTATATGTAATTTGATGATTTGCATTTGTGATGGTTTAGTGCGGTTACACAATACTTGCTGTATAAATCTTATTGTTCGTTAATCAGTCAGTAAATATGATGTATTTCTCTGACCAATGTAACTTCAATTATCAGATGATTTTGACAAGACACACTTAACTTACAATATATTTCACAAAAAAGAATTAAATGTTAGTAATTCATCACAATCAGTACCATCTGATTGTCATGGTCTTATGTTTTTCATTTGTCAGCCAAAAGAATTTCATGTGCATTTCAAAGTATTATGGCCAGTACTGCACACTGCTGATCCTGTAACTAGCGTACCTTTTTTTATGAGAGACCAGAATATATCGCATTCCACCCTTGCTGCTTTAGTGGTAAGATAATTTAATTTACTTGTTGTGTGCACAGGGACCAAGGTAATCAGTTTTGAAGAGGGCCAGATGATTCAGTGCCTAAGGTGTTGAATGTATATTGCAGTGACTGTATTTCTTTATTGGTATTGGGAGTTGCATTGCCCAATCAGTTCGTGTAAAGTTTTGCCAACAATAACACAGAGTGAGCACACCACTTACAGTTACAACACGCTACACGATAATTCTAGTTTAGTATCCATTCCAGAGTTCAGTCACACATTCAACGTATGAAAAAGCTTTTTTAAAGAATGTTACTAGTTCAGTGATGGGTTTGTGGTCAACAGAATCAACAACAAACCAACACCCACAACAATAATTGAAATCTAACGCAAAAATCACAATAGAAAATGAAGAGACAGAGAAAGTATATGACGGTATTGAGCGTGTAATTAAGTGCGTAAAGGGAGAAGAAACTCTAAAACTAATGGGAAGTAGAATGCGATTGTTGGGGAATAAGCACAAGAATGGGTTAGGAGGTTATGTGTGCTTCGTGCTAACAATGAAAGAAGAGGAAGGTTAACTGAGTTCTGCAATAAATGTCAGCTATTAATAGCGATTATTCAGCTTAAGAATCACAAGAGCAGGAAGTATAGTTGGGATATGGTCCAAAGACCTAATGGAGCACCTTCACAAAGAAGTGTTCACTCCCCCTACGCGAAGCATTTTGTTGACTCACTTTGACAGGTATTGGGACAAAACGAAATTCTGACATCAAAACACCTCTTCCATGTATGTCCTACAGGTAACTATGACTGATGTATAGGACATATTCTGAAGAGTGTTTGGAACGTATTTGGAAAACTATTGTTGCATATGTTGTAGTTTTAACATTTGTGATCCTATGTATGGGTTTTCTCTCACTTCTTTTCGTATTTATATTTCATGTGAGCTCTTGTTTTGTTTACTCTTATTAAAGCTTTTAATTAAAAAAAAAGATACAATAGGAAAGTTACAGAGTAAAGAAAAATTTAACCTGTTAACATTAGTGCCAATAAGTCAAAAATTTTGAAAAGCTGTTCGAAGGCAGAGACTGTAATTAACATCTCGTTAGGTTTAACGCTTATATTTTTTTCCAACGATCGTCAGTTCACTTTATCTGCCCAAGTAATAAAATAACGTTTAATTAAATAACGGAAGACAGAGGGTATGCAGGAATGGTTCGAAACTGAAAAATTCCTAGCTAAATAGCAAGTGATGTGAGATAATGTTCTGTCATAGACTGCATAGAATGTACGCTCTGCCAACTTTCATTTGCTCTGTAACTCGCCAAACAGTTGTATAGTATGTGGTACAACGGTGCAGTGCACTTGTAACATTTCCTCAAAACACTTGTTTACTGCCACTACTGTAGAGAATTCCTATTACAAATCCGCTTCACTGCAGCATATTTGATATTAAATGATCTGCAGTTTCATGAAAATGATTATAGGAGATCGAACTGTTGGGTATAGACCATATTAAGCTAGGCCTGAAAATTCACCGAAGCAAATCCTAACATGTCCGCTTCGTTTTTCACAAGGTAAAATCTTTGAGGTATCCTTTGCGTAATAAACATAATTCCAAACATCTCCTCATATATCACAAATTGATCTATTGTTGTTTTAATCCTACCAGAACGACTAATGATCTCTCGTGGGAAGAAATAAAACAAACAGTTGATACTTGAGATATTGTGGTAGGAAGTTACAAACATCCGGTAGTTCTCCCAAAATTGTGACTTAACTTGCTCATTCATAAGTACAATAAATTAAACTTTCTGAGGTAATTTAGAAGTAAAGCAGTTATTTGAGACTTAAGTGGTCATTCGTAACCACGCTAAATAAAAGATAATGAGGAATATTTCATTTGCTGTAATACAAGTTTGAGTACGACTTCTCTCTTTCACGACACATTTGATACGATGGAAAAAGAGAAACGACTGTTGTACAAACAGTAGGAAAATAATCGCTAAAGTATAATTTCCATATGTTATACGTGAATGCTGGGCGTCAAATGCTTCCATTAATAAAACTATCCTCAGGGCTTCTCCAATGAAATTATGCGATATTTCTCAGGGACACTAAATATTTCTTAGCGACACTAAAGTAAACGGTGGAGCAATTACATCTGTAGTCTAAAATGTAAACAGAACTGTTAATTGCACATGCTGTATTTGACATAAGTTGCGTTACTTTAAAGGCAGATATTTACGCATTAAGTAGGGAATACATAAAAAGAATTTCAATGGACTCTTCCTATCAAAACATAAGCCACTGAGTGGTTTGAGACAATGGTTAAGGCACTAGATTAGCATGCGGAATTGTAAATTAGCTACCCAAATGTTCTCTTTTACAGTTTAAGTATTTTTTAAAGAGAATTCTGATATGCTAATCTCGATAACGCCACAGCCAGTACCCCTGTCCACCATTGCTAAGTGCAGTAGTGTAATAGGTCAAAGTTTAGTTTAGTTCTTGTCAGCCGTGACTCTATGTTGATGCCTTGAATGACTGCATGTCGATTAACAAATAAAAGTAAGAAATCAGAGGGAACTGGAAGACTAATAAAAAATTTCTTAGGTACCTCGATTTTGATATATTATTCATCCGGACCATCACTTAAGAACTGAAACAGGAAAGTTTCCATAAGTATTTTGATGAAATGTGTTATTAATATGATAACCTATTTATCAGGTGGCTTAGACCTACTTCAGCCTCATTTCAATTTTTTAAGAACTTCGATCATTGTAGTCATCAGATAACAGTGTACAGTTTGACGACAGTGTATTTAGAAGTTTTATTGTTATCTCCTTGGGGGTGAAGCACTACTGAATGAGCAATCACTTGATTGCTTTTATTAGCGATTTACATAAACAGAGAAAATTTATGTAAACATCTCCATTAAAATACTGACTACACATTCAGCAACGGATTGAAACTAAGGATGTTTAGACGTTTGTAGTTATTTTCGTTGTAAGAAGTTACCTTGCGTTAGCTTTCGACCACATAACGTCGACCACAGCTCCCCGCTGTGCCCGTAGTACCAAACCGCCTTGTACGAGGGTCACACAAAATTAGTCAGGTCGTCCGACCCCCACGATTAGCAAATCGAAAGCCAATTGATACCGGATGCGTCGTTTGAAACGCGGATTTAGCAATTAACCAATCACATAAATACCACGTCAATGATATTTTCCAATTTGGTGTGTGAACGCGAGTGGAGCGCGACCAAGCTGCTAAACTAGCTGATTTGCACCGTTAATTTACCGTGTCGCTCCGGCCTGACTGCGTGTCATTTTACAGATGAATTTTAAATTTTAACGCCGCTGATTGTAACACATGTCCTCGCGTTCTGGCAGCACCCAGAAAATGAATTTCGATTGCCCTCTGGTTATCCAGCCCGAAATGTGACACCCAGCCGGCCTGCAAATAAAAACGGGAAAGAAGAAAAGAGTAGATGGCAATAGAAAGTCGGAAAGCAACGAGGGCTGTTATTTGCAGATAAACTGAAACTTCACTTAACCTGTAATAATGTGCAAATGGTTTGCCATTAGCTATACCCACAAATAGGTTTCCTGCGGGAGCAAAAATTGTGGACGGTGGATACAAGAGTATACCGATCAAGGACAAGTGTCATTTCAGTTTCAAAAATTTCTCAATTACATTAATCAACCAACCGGAACAAAAATCTGTTATAGTTCGATAAATATATCGTACATATTATTTGAAAAGTAATGTCAAGGTCTACGAGCAGTAGAAAAATATCTTTGTAAAGCATCAGCAAAAGATATCACTTCCCCCAGATTTTTCACTGTTTTCCCAAATGAAGAAACTTTTATGGAAATGTCGGTTAATTCCGTATTCGTTCCTGCATTGGGACAGTCTCAGATGACACAAAAGTAAGTAACCTCTCAGGGTCCTCACTGGTTCCGTCAAGTAAATATTGTTAAAAAGTGTTTATTGATAACATCACTTGTGTTAAGAGAAACGATACTCTAACTGTCGATTATGATAGCTGAATAAAACACTAGCTGCAACATCACCAGTGAAAATAATTATCTTGTATTACACTACTGGCCAATAATATTGCTACACCAAGAAGAAATGCAGATGATAAACGGGTATTCATTGGACAAATATACACTCCCGGAAATGGAAAAAAGAACACATTGACACCGGTGTGTCAGACCCACCATACTTGCACCGGACACTGCGAGAGGGCTGTACAAGCAATGATCACACGCACGGCACAGCGGACACACCAGGAACCGCGGTGTTGACCGTCGAATGGCGCTAGCTGCGCAGCATTTGTGCACCGCCGCCGTCAGT
This sequence comes from Schistocerca piceifrons, assembly GCF_021461385.2. Taxonomy (NCBI): domain Eukaryota; kingdom Metazoa; phylum Arthropoda; class Insecta; order Orthoptera; family Acrididae; genus Schistocerca; species Schistocerca piceifrons. Next base: position 141,532,869 of record NC_060144.1, read on the forward strand.
GTCAGCCAGTTTGCCGTGGCATACGGAGCTCCATCGCAGTCTTTAACACTGGTAGCATGCCACGACAGCGTGGACGTGAACCGTATGTGCAGTTGACGGACTTTGAGCGAGGGCGTATAGTGGGCATGCGGGAGGCCGGGTGGACGTACCGCCGAATTGCTCAACACGTGGGGCGTGAGGTCTCCACAGTACATCGATGTTGTCGCCAGTGGTCGGCGGAAGTTGCACGTGCCCGTCGACCTGGGACCGGACCGCAGCGACGCACGGATGCACGCCAAGACCGTAGGATCCTATGCAGTGCCGTAGGGGACCGCACCGCCACTTCCTAGCAAATTAGGGACACTGTTGCTCCTGGGGTATCGGCGAGGACCATTCGCAACCGTCTCCATGAAGCTGGGCTACGGTCCCGCACACCGTTAGGCCGTCTTCCGCTCACGCCCCAACATCGTGCAGCCCGCCTCCAGTGGTGTCGCGACAGGCGTGAATGGAGGGACGAATGGAGACGTGTCGTCTTCAGCGATGAGAGTCGCTTCTGCCTTGGTGCCAATGATGGTCGTATGCGTGTTTGGCGCCGTGCAGGTAAGCGCCACAATCAGGACTGCATACGACCGAGGCACACAGGGCCAACACCCGGCATCATGGTATGGGGAGCGATCTCCTACACTGGCCGTAACCACTGGTGATCGTCGAGGGGACACTGAATAGTGCACGGTACATCCAAACCGTCATCGAACCCATCGTTCTACCATTCCTAGACCGGCTAGGGAACTTGCTGTTCCAACAGGACAATGCACGTCCGCATGTATCCCGTGCCACCCAACGCGCTCTAGAAGGTGTAAGTCAACTACCCTGGCCAGCAAGATCTCCGGATCTGTCCCCCATTGAGCATGTTTGGGACTGGATGAAGCGTCGTCTCACGCGGTCTGCACGTCCAGCACGAACGCTGGTCCAACTGAGGCGCCAGGTGGAAATGGCATGGCAAGCCGTTCCACAGGACTACATCCAGCATCTCTACGATCGTCTCCATGGGAGAATAGCAGCCTGCATTGCTGCGAAAGGTGGATATACACTGTACTAGTGCCGACATTGTGCATGCTCTGTTGCCTGTGTCTATGTGCCTGTGGTTCTGTCAGTGTGATCATGTGATGTATCTGACCCCAGGAATGTGTCAATAAAGTTTCCCCTTCCTGGGACAATGAATTCACGGTGTTCTTATTTCAATTTCCAGTAGTGTACTATAGTAGGACTGACATGTGATAACATTTTCACTCATTTTGGTTGCATAGATCCTGAGAAATCAGTACCCAGAACAACCACCTCTGGCCGTAATAACGGCCTTGATACGCCTGGGCATTGAGTCAAACAGAGCTTGGATGTCGTGTACAGGTACAGTTGCCCATGCGGCTTCAACACGATACCACAGTTCATCAAGAGTAGTGACTGGCGTATTGTGACGAGCCAGTTGCTCGGCCACCATTGACCAGACGTTTTCAATTGGTGAGAGATCTGGAGAATGTGATGGCCAGGGCAGCAGTCGAACATTTTCTGTGTCCTGAAAGGCCCGTACAGGACCTTCAACACGCGGTCGTGCATTATCCGGCTGAAATGTAGGGTTACGCAGGGATCGAATGAAGGGTAGACCCACGGGTCGTAACACACGCGAAATGTAACGTCCACTGTTGAAAGTGCCATCAATGCGAACAAGAGGAGACCGAGACGTGTAACCAATGACACCCCATACCATCACCCCGGGTTATAGGCCAGTATGGCGATAACGAATATACGCTTCCAACGTGCGATCACCGCTACGTCGCCAAATACGGATGCGACCATCATGATGCTGTTAGCAGAACCTGGATTCATCCGAAAAAATGTTTTGCCATTCATGCACCCAGGTTCTGCCATTCATGCACCCAGGTTCGTCGCTGAGTACACCAGCGCAGGCGCTCCTGTCTGTGAATGAGCGTGAAGGGTAATCGCAGCCATGGTCTCCGAGCCGATAGTCCATGGTGCTGCAAACGTCGTCGAACTGTTCGTGTAGATGGTTGTTGTCTTGGAAACGTCCCCATCAGTTGACTCAGGGATCGAGACGTGGCTGCACGATTCGTTACAGTCATGCTTATAAGATGCCTGTCATCTCGACTGCTAGTGATACGTTAGGATCCAGCACTGCGTTCCGTATTGCCCTCCTGAACTCACAGATTCCATACTCTGCTAACCGTCATTGGATCACGACCAACGCTAGCAGCAATGTTGCGATACGATAAACCGCAATCGTGATAGGCTACAATCGGACCTTTATCAAAGTCGGAAACGTGATGGTGCGCATTTCTCCTCCTTACACGAGGCATCACAGCAACGTTTCAACAGGCAACGCCGGTCAACTGCTGTTTGTGTATGAGAAATCGGTTGGAAACTTTCCTCATGTAAGCACGTTGTAGGTGTCGCCACCGGCGCAAACCTAGTGTGACGTTTCTATGTCACAGCATCTTTTTCCTGTCGGTTAAATTTCGCGTCTGTCGGACGTCGTCTTCGTGGTGTAGCAATTTTAATAGCCAGTAGTGTACATCAAGTACACGACGTGGACTAGATGCTTCAATATGCAGTAACTTCAGGACAACTGCACTAACAAGGAGACCTTGCCTACTTATGACAGATTTCATCCAGATTCGTGCTATATGTACGGCCTGGATAGAATGGAAAATGATTGAAGAGGCAGTTACAGATGGCCAGGCGTTTAGGAAAAATGTCATTTTCGGTGCGGTTCGGGCGAGGCATGACCAAATTATGTTAGTGTAACTTGTAAGCAGGGGCTGGCTCAGCGGGAAGAGTACAGAGCGGTAGCTGGAGGGTTGTAGGGTCGAGTCCCTATCTGGAAGCTGATTTGTATTCAATACTTTTACGTTAATTACACAGAAAATGAATTGGAACAATTGTCCGTATACTGTATTTATTAATATTTTCATAAAAAGGAATGGAAAGTAAAGGCAAAGGAAAATTAGGGATTGCAAGTAAATATCCAGGAAAGAATCGTAAGGTGTATAGGAGAAACTCATACGTAAAATCGGATTCTTTCATTATACAACAGTTGATAGTTTACACGATGAAAGGAGACTACTGGGGTACACTTATATATGGCAACCGAACAATGATACTAATGTAAACTGAAATTAAACTATTTTATTGTAAACGATGTATGTCTCTGATCGGCTGCATAAAGCGGATCGCTGACTTTGCACGACCACAAAGCCAAAGATACTGCTTCTGGTCTGAGACTGTTGTGTTGGAGTAAGAGAGAGCTTGGCGCACAGCAATGAGTCTATGAAGGTAAGACGATGCAGTAGGCAGTTTTTTTTGTGGTGTGCTATGTAAAGCAACCAGGTGTCAGATTATAATGTAGGAATTTTCTCATAGCAATATTTTGTGTTACACCACACGTAAAATCTGTAGTTGAAATGATGAGTGATTTTTTAACGGAATGTAAAGTTAAATGTTGAAATGTAAATTTAATTTTGACAACAAAGGATTACTTGATTGATATTACTAAGAAACTATACGAGTACATGTATTATTGGAAACATAAATGTGGAAGCAGAAGTCCTCTTGCAGTTAAGGTAAAGAAATTATTTTTTTATTACTTTCCTTTTACCAGCGTGATGGTGTAAATTAGTTGACTGATAATTGGTAACAGTGAGCTCTATGTTGATTAACACCAAAATATACGTAAACAGATTTGATGTATAGGCTAATTAGATATTTCCCGTTTGTAATGTTTCTAAGATTTGTATTTATGCTTTTTATTGATATTACGTAAAACTTGCTGTACAAATCTCGTGGTTTGGGGCAGAAACAGGTTTTCATTTAGCAAAAGAGGTATAATATTTATGAGTAATGTAAATTCAGTTATCAGAGGTTTTGAAAAGCCACACTTAAGACCGAATACTACTTCTGTATTGAAAAAGTCAGTCTTAGTTATTTACCCAAATCACTACCGCCTCCATATCCAGGTAATGTTTTTTTGAAGACATTCAATTTTTCTTAAATGTTTCGATTTATCAGCCAAAAGAATTAAATGTATATTTCAAAGTAATACGACCAGCATTGTACACCGCTGAGCCTGTATCTCGTATATATTAATCTTCTTCACGAGAGAGCATAATATAACTCGATCCATCGTTGCTGCTTTAGATGTAAAACCATTTTATCTATTTGTTGTGTGCACAGGGTTCAAAATTATCAGTTTTGAACAGAGCCAGAGGATTCAGTAACTAAGGGTTAGAATGTATGTTGCAGTGACAGTATTTCTTTATTGGTATTGGGAGTTGTATTTCCCAATCAGGTGGTATAAAATTTTGCTAACAATAATATAGAGTAAGCATACCATCTGCAGTTAAAACGCGCTACACGATAACTCTAGTTTTGTATGAATTCCCATTTCAGGCAATCAAACGTCAATAAAAAGTAAAGAACGTTATACTACAAATAATTTTAAATAACTTTACAACGTTCTAGGATTACACTCATTGTATACAGAACAGGGAAATCAATAATTATCTCGGCTACTTTCAGACGTTACAATCGCCTCGTTTTTACTAACCAATTGTTGTTTTAAATCTCTGTAGAAACGACAGAAACTTGGTATACATTCATAAAACGTTCTCTCTCACTGTACAGTTTGGCAGCAAATCACGCTCCACGCTATTCTAAGACAAAAATGAAACTAACGGAATACGAAGATTTGTACGTTCTAATTACAGTCCCTTCTTGGAAAGCTATTTGCAAAGTCCCCGTGGGCGCTCTAAGTACAATCCTTTCTTGAAACTTTGTTTGCTATCCCCGTTTCTCCTTTGCCTTTTCTTTTCATAGATTTTACGGAAATACTAACTTAGCGCCCCTGCTTCTCTCCCGTAGACAGTATGGTCTGCACAGATTGTTTTTTTTTTTTATTTTATTTAATCCAGTTTTCATGTTGTTCATAAATTTTACCTTATTCTTAGCTTGGCACGCTAATTAAAGCCATATTAGCATGGTGTTTTCCGAATGTATTTCTGACCAAAAGGCAATTCTGGCAGTTAGAGCCGGAGGTCTTTCTTCATCATGTCTTTTAAGTTTTTGTTGCGATATTTCCATGAAAAGTTCCATCCACTAACACGTATTTTACAAATGTCAAATACCAATTTTCGTATCTTTAAATATATTTTAATACATCAAACTATGTCATAAATATTTATGTCCTATTTTTCATGTCCTTAGTAGTTAATTTCCAAAAAAAAAAGAAAAAAAAACTGAGCACATATTATCTTATATCTAACCGAGAAGGAAGTTACAAATTTTCAGTGAGTTAGTTTCAAAAAATCATTCATAATGAAGTACACCCATAAAAACAGTCATCCTCTATTTCATCCCGATAGCGGTTAAATTTCCAAAGATGATGAAAAACGTATTGCTTTATATCTGATCGAAAAAGCAAATCTCATTTTAGCTTGAAAATTGCCTTGCTAGCGACTTACTTTTGGAAAGCTTTTCATCCCCTATTTCGCCCCCTTTTTGGCGAAATTCGAAAGATCTCATCCTGAACGACGCTTGCAGTTTATGGTCAACACTTTGAAATTTCAAGTTTCTATCCTTAGCGGTTTGCACTGGGCGATGGTGAGTCAGTGAATCAAACAGGTCCTATTTCACACTCTGAGGGTGTTAAGCGAGAAGCCAGAGTCAAATTTTCATACATTTAGCTTTAAAAAAGCTTTCATTAAAAATATTTTCCTAAAACCCTACAACCTCTATTTCACCCCCTAGAGACTAAGTTTCCTAAGATACTGAAACAAGTATGTTTATCTATTTGTAACCAAGAATTCAAATGCTAATTTTCAAAGATATAGCCTTAAGAGTGCCCTAGTAATTCTCTAATAATTATTTAATTTCAAAACAAGGTTTCACCCACTACCACATAGCGGCTAGATTTCCAAAAATACTGAAACACGTAGTTCTGTGTTTCTAACTGAGAATCCAAATTTCACTTTTCGCAGTTCCAGATTAAAATTGCCTTAATAGCGATATACTTTCAAAAAACCTTTCATAACCAATTTCATCCCCTCAGAGCGGTATTTCTAAAAGTCCTTTAATAAACAACGCCTACAGATAAGATTTTCCAAATTTCAAGTTTCTAACATTAGCCTTTTGGGCTGGGCGCCGATGAGTCAGTCAGTCAGGACATTTCCTTTTTGCACAGAATTAATAAATACAATATACTGGTCGGTGTTTCGGTTCATCTCCAGTATAAGTAACGCGAAAAAAATTTTTCCTTGTAGGGTATCGACCCCAAAACCATCAGCTTATCATTCTGCAATTTTTCCGCAGCGCCAGTCGCTACCTGGAGACACTGCTAACACAAATGGATCAGGTCTGTCCCGGCCCGCGACAAAACTGCTGTTTTTTCTAAACGCTTGGCCATCTGGAGTTCCCAGTTCTGTCACTTTCATTTGCGGTCAAGCCTCATATATAACATAAATACGGATGAAATCGACGATGAAGTGTAGGTTCGATTGTCGTGTATGTGAGCAGGAGTAATTCCGTCTGTATTATGTATTTAAGAAATTATAAAGCACCAATACTTGACTCGTAAGTCACATCTGACTGTTGTTTATTTATGCAATGACCGACTGATACCTGGTTTGTGATGGAGAAACGCCTACCACCACGTGTCGGAAAATGACAACAGGAGGGTCACGAACTGACGATATTGCTGTTTATCGTTTCTTGATTGGGTTTTGGTCCCGTTCGACGTAATGACGAGTTTCATGCGAATATGTAGCCTGGGTTCATGAGAACAGATAATAACATGGTCGACTAATTTTAAATTTTTCTCTGGGGTTCGTTTGAAAATAAAGAGTTTCTAAGCACATCGATTGTACTGATCACGAATCTGAAGCATGCTTATCTACAGTGTCTCAGGTTTTTGCACCAATACCGTCATTATCATCATTGAAATGTATACCCAATGAAATCGAAAAGCAGTTACAGAAGAACGAAGGTGAATTGGAACAATAAAATGGTCAGAAAAATACCGGGAGCCACAAATGAAACACACAAAAGGGAAGAAAGTAGTCTTCGAAGTCATATGTGGCTTTTCTATTTGAAAATACAGCACATTATTCAAATAGTTCATCCCATGTAGCTAATGTATCTAGACCTGATATGAAGAACAAACGTCCAGAAGCAAGAATGAAATTTTCACTCTGTAGCAGGAGGTAAGAGACGAGGTACTGGCGGAATTAAAGCTGTAAGAACGGTTCATGAGTCGTGCTTGGGCAGCTTACAAGGGAACCTCCCCATCGCACCCCGCTCAGATTTAGTTGTAAGTTGGCACAGTGGATAGGCCTTGAAAAACTAAACACAGATCAATCGAGAAAACAGGAAGAACTTGTGTGGAACTATGAAAAAAATAAGCAAAATATACAAACTGAGTAGTCCATGTGAAAGATAGGCAACATCAAGGGTTATGTGAACTCAGGAGCACCGTGGTCTCGTGATAGCGTGCGCAACTGCGGAGTGAGAGGTCCCTGGTTCAAGTCTTCCCTCGGCAGAAAAGTTTACTTTCTTTATTTTCGCAAAGTTATGATCTGTCCGTTCGTTCATTGACGTCTCTGTTCACTGTAATAAGTTTAGTGGCTGTGTTTTGCGACCGCACCGCAAAACCGTGCGATAAGTAGACGAAAGGACGTGCCTCTCCAATGGGAACCGAAAAAATGTGATCGTAAGGTCGTAGGTCAACCGATTCCTCCACAGGAAAACACGTCTGCTTTTTTCTATACGACACTGGTGACGGCATGTGCGTCACGTGACAGGAACATGTTGTCGACCCACCTAACTTGTACACTTGGCGAATGGGTAAAAAGATTCTTCTACCTTGCCCGATTTAGGTTTTCTTATGAATGTGATAATCACTCCCAAGAAACTGATGAAAATATAAGCGTTTGTCACATAAACTGAAAATATAAAAGTTAAACTCTTCACCCGAGGGAAGGCTTGAATCTAGGACCGCTCGTTCCGCAGCTGTTCACGCTAACCACGGGACGACGGCGCTCCTGGGCTCACTCTCTCCTTGATGTTGCCTATCTTGCGCATGGGCTATTCAGTTTGTATATTTTGTTTATTTTTTTCATAGTTCCACACAACTACTTCCTGTTTTCTCGATTGATCTGTGTTCAGTTTTTCAAGGTCTATCCACTGTGCCAACTTATAACTAAATCTGAGGGGGGTGCGATGGGGAGATTCCCTTGTTAGTAGGTCAGTCGGCCTTTGGGTGTTATGAGGCGCACACGCCTTGTTTACGTCTCGCCTGTAATGCTGCTTGCCAGGGACCTCGCGTTTGTTTACTTCCGCGTAGCTGCTTGTCCCAGAGTTCGACTCCATTGACCATCATGGCGTTTCCTTACCGCCACGCCACAATTAAATTAACGCTTTCATTAGATCACGAACGACCGAAGGCGTACGAAGTTGAATGTTTTCTACGGGATGAAATGCGTCTCCCGCCACAAGACGTTCTTGGAATACACTTTTCTATACTTAGTATTACTGTTACATGAAGCTCACGAATTACGAGCTGTGCGCCGACGATGTGCGGCGCCACGCTAAGGATTAAAGTTTCCATACTCCGACGGACATATAGGGACTGTAGTGTCTAATCACACTGGTTTTGGCCTCCGAAGGTAGCGAGTTTTCGAACTCCCGTCTGATTTACCGTCAGACGCTGTGGTGACCGCTTTTAAACCACACGGCAACTTCGTCAGTCACGCAGCTGAAACGTGGAAGACGTTAGAAACGTACAGTGTCCTCAATGGTGACCGTGAGATAAAAATTGAGCTGCGGAAACACGTGCCTTCCTACTTGATTATTGCCGGCTGCAGGGCTGTCGTCGTGTACGATGGCCATCCGCGCACCTGTTCAGGTTGTGGCCAGGAAGGCCATGTCTCCAACGTGGACTGGTTCAGACGCCGGTCGGAGTCGTCGCTCTTCCCGCGGCGCCCACTGTGTTACCCCTGACTTACGCCTATGAGGCGGTGCTGCCTGCTATGCCCCCTCTGAATCAGTCGATACCCGTGTCGGCACCTCTCGAAGACGATGTGGACCTTTCGCTTGTCTTTCCCAGACCTCTGCCGGAGGCAGTACAAATGAACGGCGACCGTCAGCAGGCACAAACTGTGTGTCCCGACCCCATGGTTGTTGGCCATGGAGCTGTACCTGCCTCCGCCTTTCTGCCCTCTGGCCACATGTCGGACGATAGTCGCCCGCCATCCGGCACGCAATAGCAGGAAGCAACGGTCGCCGAGGCAACGAAAGAGATAACGCCGTACCCCTTCTGATGACTGCGTCCATCGGATGTGTACACAGCATGCCGACCCTGCTACTGATGGTGAACTGTCCTCTGACGCTCTGGCACCTGACGATGCGACGTCCTTCTCTGCCTCCACCTCAAGTCAGCGTCCACCTCCGAATACCGACCTTCACCCACCTGCGTCTGATGCGTTTGCCTCCCTTTCTGTGTCTTACGCTACCTGTGGGCGGACCTCCACCAGGTGACACGTCTGTCTCCTGGGCGGACAAAGTCGATGCTGAGGATTGGTATTTTGGAGATGTACAGAACGATGGACCCCCGTAGGTGGCGTCGACTGCCTCCCTGTCATAGTGAAGAACCTTTCCGCGGGGACCTAACAGGAAGTTGCCTGTGCTTCCCCCGTGTTTGAATCGCCCATCCTCCTCGCGATATCAGCTTTGCATACTTATCGCACAGCAACGGTGAAGGTTAACACTATTCGCGTACGCTACAAAACTGTCTTTACTCCATGACATGCTGTATGTTGCGGATGTTGACGTAGCTCTCCTTCACGAGGTGCATGTTGCTACTTTCTGTGCTTCCTATGGTTTTACAGCATATGTCTCTCATGCTTCCCCTACCGGTAGTAGCCGGCCACGGTGGCCGAGCGGTTCTAGGCACCAGTCCGCAACCACGCGATTGCTACGATCACAGGTTCGAATCCTGCCTCGGGCATGGAGGTATGTGGGGTCCTTAAGTTAGTTAGGTTTAAGTAGTTCTAAGTTCTGGGCGACTGATGACCTCAGAGGTTAAGTCCCACAGTGCTCAGAGCCATTTGAACCTACTGGAAGTAGAGTGGCGATCCTCTTACGTGGTGGATGTGGGGAGAGAAATGGCGGAGTTTTGAAATTTGTAACACTGGATGTCGTGAACTGCTATGTATATTATGATTTTTCAACGCTATTAAGGTAAATACATTGTTTGTTCTCTATTAAAATCTTTCATTTGCTAACTATGCCTATCAGTAGTTAGTGCCTTCCGTAGTTTGAATCTTTTATTTAGCTGGCAGTAGTGGCGCTCGCTGTATTGCAATAGCTCGAGTAACGAAGATTTTTGTGAGGTAAGTGATTTTTGAAAGGTATAGGTTAATGTTAGTCAGGGCCATTCTTTTGTAGGGATTATTGAAAGTCAGATTGCGTTGCGCTAAAAATATTGTGTGTCAGTTTAAGGACAGTCATGTATAATTTTTCTAAGGGGACGTTTCATATGTCGACCCTTAGCCGAGGATACCTCACTGGAATCTTCTGATTTTTTTTCTTGTAGTTTGTGTAATTAGTGCAGCTATTGTTTATCGCTAGCGCGTAATTATAGAGAGAATTTCCTTTGTAGTTGTAGTGTTTCATTGTTGTACAGTAAAACACGTGTGGCACGCATGTAAATTTACACCAAGTATTTCGCAGCTGCGCTTGCAATTAACTAGATATTATTTTCAGTGCTTTGTTAATGTGTTCTCCTATTTTTGCTCTTCAAATTGTGTTTTTCTCTGTTGTTGTGTGAAATATTGTGACTATAATGGCGTGTGAAAACGTAATACTAGGCTCCAAAGTAAACTGAGAAATGACAGTGAAGACGAAAGCAGTGTCTTAGCGCCACCATGTAATGAATTAAATGATGTTCAAAGTAGTAATTTGGTAATTGTGCATAGGGAAATGGAGCGGGCTGCAAATAATGGTGTAGGCAGTGAGACAATTAGTGAACAGGGAAGCATTATCGATCGATCGGTCGGCAACAGCTCGCCTCAGGATTCCGAAATGACAGGACACAATCTTGCATATACTGTACATTCAGGTTTTGCGACCTCACCGTTTTCTCAAATAAATGAAGACACATTTTCTGCTTTTCAAAATGCGAATATTGCCGGCTCAAATGCACTGCCGAATAGCAGTGAGGAACATGTTTCAGACACCAGTGCACTGTTATTACAGTTAATGCAACAAATGGGACAAAGGCTACAAAAGTTAGACACAACGCTTGAACAAAATCAGAAACAAATGGGACAAAATCTTCAAAAGTTAGACACAATGGAACAAATTCAGAGACAAACACAGCAAAAGCTTCAAAAGTTTGACACAATGTAACACAATCTTCGGAAGTTAGACACCACGCTTGAACAAACACGTGAAGATTTAACTACTGGGTTACATAAAATCGAAGCGAAATGACAAAAAGTCTGTAATGACGTAAAAACACAAATTTGTGAGCATTTTCAACCGATTTTTTCGCGGCATGAAAATGCATTATAGAACCATGAAGCAGCCATAAAAGAACTGCAAACTATTGTTCACGAAAATCATGAGACCTTGCAAGCTAAAATTGACTCAGTTCCATCTACCGATTCGGTTACGAAACTTGCAAAAACTCAGGAAAACTTAAAGGACAGAGTAGATACTCTGGAAATTGGTTCAGGAAGACACATGGAGGTAATTAGTTCATTATCAGAGAAAGTAGCTGAACTTTCGAATCAGCTAAATAATTTATCTACGAAGGTAGATGATAATCTGAATGACACAAAACCGGTAGTCTTTAATGACATAGAAGAGTGCGAACAAATTAGGAAATTGAAACAAAATCAGAATCAAATTAATACGCAACACCAAAGAGAAATCCGGGAAGTACAAGAGCAGCTGACACAGGTAATACAAGAATTACATATTTCAGAGGACACTCGCGCACCAATACGGGATGAGGGACATAGAAATACGGAACAGCCACAAAATAATAACACAGCGCATTTCGGAAATTATGAAAGAAATTGGCAAGGTGCAACGAATTTTGAAATGGAACCGCCGAAACGACGTAACAATGACCGATATGCGACTCGCCGACATGATAATTTTGACTATAAGCTGTTCATTACTACACGCAAATTTAAAACATTTAAGAATTCTGGCAGCGACATTCATCCACAAGCGTGGCTCCATCAATTCTCTCGTTGTTTTCCTCCCAACTGGTCATTAGAGCACAGATCAGAATTTATGTGTGGCTATTTAGAGAATGAACCAGCTGTAAGAATGCGATGGGCCATTGACGATTGTCACAGTGAAGGAGAATTTTACCATGCCTTCCTCTCAGCATATTGGTCTCAAGCTACACAAGACCGAGTAAAACATAGCATCATAATGATGAAACATTTCGAACAATCTGAATTTTCCAGTCTTGTGAAATATTTTGAAGACATGTTGCACAAGAATCAGTACCTGTCAAACCCATACAGCCCCTCAGAACTCACTCGCATTTGCTCAATCAAACTGCCTAAACATTTACGACATATTATTTTGGCAGGACGTTGCAAAGACGACATTGAAGCTTTTCAGGGACTCTTACAAGAATTAGAAATTGACACTGACAATCGCAGAAAGCGAAAACAGGAATACAACAATTACAGGTCACATCCGTCGCAAATCCGCGATGAAAGAAATAATAACTGTACACGACAATGCTATTCTCACAACACAAATCGTGACCAAAACAGACACCACCCGTATGACAACCGTTGGCAGAATAATAAATACAGGGAAAGATCACCTCTCCGCAGTAGTGACTATCACGGAGACAATCAGAGAAACAGACAATATGGGAACGAAAATAATTATTATCGAGGGAGACAGAATAACTTCAGACACAACGTTCCACCACGCAGTTACGATTCCGGGAGAAATTCTCCACCACATGACCGACAAACAAGAAAATATGTAAACTACCGACAAAACGACAGACCTGACTTCCATCAGAACTGGCGAGCTTCAAACAGGGCAGGGCCTTCTCGATAAGGTGAATTTGCAGAAGTTAGGTCTCCTAATCCCAATAACGACGCACGCCAACAAAGAGACAGACAATGACTCGCACCACAGGCAGCCACGTGCGCCGGCTGGCTCAGGGAAAAATTACATAGACGCTAACCTTGAGAAAAATTCCAGTATTCTTTACCGACGTATACCACATGATAATTGCGTCGAAGTTGAAACACTGCGTACTAGGAAGAGTAAAGGCTTACACCACATTTCACAAGTAAAACCGTTTCTTGAATGATAATCTGCTTTTTAACTTAGTCTTTGCTATAAAATTTTTCACTTCACGTTACTGGTACTCTTTGTCACACTTACAAACTGTTAACATGCAACTATGTTTTAAAGTTAACTATCCAGTCAAGAACCTAGGGAACTTAGACTAGTAATTACGAATGCATTGTTTTAGTGAACAGACGACACAGTGTTGTTATTTGTATATTCTTGCTTGTTAATTGCACAATTACGTAACGACTATAAGGCTTACATACTTAGAACATATACAGTTAATGAGATTTTAATGCAACATTTTGGTTTACTTGAAGAGACATTCTCTATTTGAAGTACTTTATGTGAGATTACCGATGACTTAGTATTTGGTTTCTTTGACAGCTACACGATTATATCACGGCGCTACTAATATGTGACACGATTTACATTCTTGCTTTTGAGGTGTATCTGTGTTATATCTGCACAGTTTTTCTGTTTTATTCTGGAAAGTAAAACATGTTTTAGTAGTAACTTTTGTGGTATAGCTACAATGAGGCAGCCTTTTCCGTAGCACAACAATACGTTACAGCACAGTACTTTCTTCATCACGGCAATAAGCGTAATAACTAAGATATCTATACGCAAAGCATTTCACTTTAGTTTATCATGAAGTAAGCACATTGACTTTTGCGGAACTTAGCTTTCGGAAGACGATAACTACGACACTTCCACATAGATTATCTTACAAGGCGCACAGTTTAGCGCTACAGTACACGTATTTGAGTGATTAATTTTGTACTTAAAACATTTATTTCTAAAGATATTTGAAGTACAATGATACAAAGGTTTTCTGTGATACATTTCATTCTATTGCTGTAATCTGTAACAACTGAGGGTATTATTCATTTATCCTCAGGTGGGTACACACTTACTTTGTGTACCATGTGTTTGGCAAGCACAAGGAGCCCTAGCTAATATGGTATTTGCTTATACAACTTTACACTTCGGTACTATATTTCTCTAACACACAAATTACACAGCTATCTGATCATTTAACTGAGAGATAAACTTTTTTTTTTACTACGTCAGTGACACATGTTTACGCAATTACAGAGTTGGATTACTTCACACCTACGAAATTGAATTTTGTCTGTACTTTGTGAACTGTTCATATTTTTTCGGAGTGTTGAATGATATATTTAGTATGGGATCATGATTTTTAACGTACGTTTGAGGTAGATGACACTATTGAAATGAGCAGAGAATTTTCTTTAGGTTTTGATATTATTGGAGGAAGCTACAACGATTTTGAGATTGGACTGAGATGTTATGATGTTATTATTACGATGACCATGTGTATTTTGCTGTTGAGGGATGTTTATGGTGAATAAGCTGATGCTGTATGAGGAATTTGATTATGCTATGTATTTATTATGAAGAAATATTGAAGAAGTGTTGATGAATATGTATATGTGTAATAAAGCAAGGAATAATGAGTAGTGGTTCAGGACTCTGACTTGTGAAAAAGGATCTTGGAAACCAAGAATCGTACTTTAAGAGTTATGAAATGTGTATAAATGCATGAATGTATCACAATGCCGACGAAAACTTTTTGAACACTGTTATATTCATAGATTTTCTTTCTACACAATTGCAATGCAAATTCTCGACCTGTGAAATTTTTATATATGAGACTGTCACTGTAATGCAAACTGGTGTCGTAAATATTTCAGTAAGAAAGTTAAGCGACCACCTTCACATAATGAGTCTTGGGCACCCAGCTACGTGACAGTCGCCTGGAAAAAAGCCATTAGTGTGTGCCTTTCAGAGGCACAGGTGGAGAAAAAAGGAGGCCATTATCCTCGCTATTGACATTTCTTTGTAGAAAGCATCACAAATACGACACACTCAAACTTGAAAACATATGATTACACTGTGGAGCTCGTAATTTATGATGTTTACCAAAATGCCTAATGAAATGATGAGAAACATTTCACATCTATTGCCTTGCTGGTTGAAAGATTGTTTACTGCATTATGAAATGCCATATGGCTAGTGAATGACGTTTCACGCCTTGCTTTGCCTATTTTGTTTAATATCTAGTTTCTAGCTGCACTGAAGCTTTGGTTAAAATAAAATTTAATAGATGTACTAATACAGATATTTTATGCCTACAGATCCAGTAAATAACCATTTTATAATCTACTTCAAAAAAACGAGGGAGCACAAAAAGACATTTCCCTTCACAGGAATTGCATACATAATTTTTGTCAATGACTGGGTAACTTATTTCGTAGTCTAATTTATGGTGATGCGTCACACTAGTGTTAAGATGTGACACAGGTATTAAACATGGCCATTTTTACTGTTATATTTTTTCTGCTTGAGCTTTGTCATGTTTAGATATAAGTTATTGCATTTGCTGCTGCTGTTTGCCAGGCATAGTGCTACTAAATTTCACTTTTTTCTTGTTTGCTGCTCATTGCCTTATAATAGTTGTAATACTGCTGCTTGCTTTTCCAATTTGCATTTTTTTGTCCTTGCGGTTTGTGTTAATTTGTTATGTGCTGCTGCAATGCCTCGTCCATTGGTATATATATATCTGAGCTCAGTAGATTTACGTTAGCTTAAGAGGGGGTAGACTATATAAGAAACTGACTATGATGGATTGGAAGAAATGCAGTGAGAAGCTATAAGAAAATGGTTTGGCGAAAAAAAGTAGTGTACAGTGGAGAAAAACTATTTTTGAAAAAGGATGTGAACAGAATGCAGAAAGCATGTCTGGATAGGATTTTTATTTTATTTTATTTTATTTTTTTTTTTTTTTTGGGAGCAAATGTCGAAATAAGAGGAACGATCTATGGAATGAAGTTTTGGGTTGGACTGCAGTACCAAATGTTACACTGAAAACATACCCTGCCCTTTCCTCTTGTGTTATTCTGCCATGTGTTTGTGTACTCTTGTATATTTTTGTTTTTCCTGTCTTTATGTGTTTAGCTGATATGGGTTATGTTGTGGAATTTTTCTAATAATATGTTATTTTCTTTGTAAAGATGTTTAGACATTATTTATTCTGTTTTGTTTTAATGCTCATGTGTGAAGTTGATGTTTCAAAAGTTATTCTGATCTTTTATGTATGAACTTATGTCATAATTCCTGTAACACTGATGTATATGTTATTTCGATTCTTTTGTAAAGCCTGTACTACAAATGTTATCTGTATTGTTATGTTCTTTAATGACGTATTTTGTACCTTTGTAATTGTATTCTTATGTTATAAAATTGTAATTGACACCAGTTCATCAAATTAAGTAACTTGTAAGTTCCATTTCACTGCACACGTTTCTGTTGGTCATAGTATATGGACAATATGTGAGAAGTAGGGACTGTTAGTGTTTTCACGTGTGTTAAAAATTCAGCAAGGGACTGGACAACAGCATTGCTGGTTCTAAGGACAATTCCACCAACTTTGTGATTGCACAAGTGGTGGTTATGGACTTGCTATATTGTCTGCAAGACTCTTCAATGGTGACTGTGCACCTGCACAGTAGCAGCAGATGGCTGCTGGCCATCTCTACAAGGACTACAGTGGGTTTACACCTTTGCTGACTCACCAATACCGTAATCTCTACAAGGACTGCAGTGGGTCTGCACCTCTGGTGGCCCACCAATACCATACTATCTACCAGGACTACAGTGGGTCTGCTCTGTGATGACCTACCTACGAATATTCTTCATAACTTCGACTGACTCTGCTGTGGGTTTGCTCTGGTGTTGCCCATTACCTGTCTGCATGTCGAGAGTCAGCACTGTCTTTCCTTTGGAAGGACAACACTACTTCTTCAAGACTGCATGAAAATCCACTACTTCCGTGTGCATTGTCTTTTACTGCTCAGACTTTGAGAAAAGAAACGGCAGTTTTACTGTGATGAATGATCAGGACTGTCTTTATGGACTGTGAGAAAATTTTAGCTGTTGACCAACATTGTATTAATAAGTGTGTGCATTTGATATCTTTCTTAGTGTAATAATGAAAAATTTTTTCAAATCTGTATTGGCCAGTGCCCGAAATAATTTGTAAAATGTTTTGTTGGGAGCATGGGGGCTATGTAAGTAGGCTGTTTAGGTTTTCTTATTGGTAACGCTACGTGGCGCTCTGTATGAAAATTCACTGGCTGTGCTGTGTGGAGTCTGTGGCTAGTTTGCATTGTTGTCTGCCACTATAGTGTTGGGCAGCGGCAGCTGGATGTGAACAGCGCGTAGCGTTGCGCAGTTGGAGGTGGGCCGCCAGCAGTGGTGGATGTGGGGAGAGAAATGGCGGAGTTTTGAAATTTGTAAGACTGGATGTCATGAACTGCTATGTATATTATGATTTTTCAACACTATTAAGGTAAATACATTGTTTGTTCTCCATTAAAATCTTTCATTTGCTAACTATGCCTAGCAGTAGTTAGTGCCTTACGTAGTTTGAATCTTTTATTTAGTTGGCAGTAGTGGCGCTCGCTGTATTGCAGTAGTTCGAGTAACGAAGATTTTTGTGAGGTAAGTGATTTGTGAAAGGTATAGGTTAATGTTAGTCAGGGCCATTCTTTTGTAGAGATTATTGAAAGTCAGATTGCGTTGCGCTAAAAATATTGTGTGTCAGTTTAAGGACAGTCACGTATAATTTTTCTAAGGGGACGTTTCAGTATCAATAATATTCGCAATGCCCTCTGTCGCTGTCGGGACATAACCTCTCTTGCTCACGCTGGAATGGGTGCTCTGCAAATATGGGGTACCCTGATACAACGGTCGACGTCGTAAGTCTCTTTCGTGGAGCTACGTCTCGTGTACTCTACAATGGCCGTCTTACTCTTCCCATTTCGAGGCGTTGATCAGTGTGTCAAGGCTGCCCGCACTCTGCACTGTTGTATGCATTCGCCATGGAACCGTTGCTGTGCGGACTCCGTCAACACCTCTCTGGGATGTCTCTCGGTGACCATGTATTCAGCTGCACTACATACACAAACGGTCTCGTCATCGTTCTTCGTTGTAGTGCTCAGGTCAGAGAGTCACTGGCATGGATTACCACCAACGTCGAAGCTTCTGGTAGCTGCCTCAACGTCCGCAAATCGAGCGCCTTGGCTATAGATGCGGGACTTCCTGCGGACAGTGCTTCTCCCTTGCGCGTGGCTGATAATCTCAGTTGCTTACGAGTTGATTTCGCAAGTGATCTGCGGTGGCCAGTTGCCCGCAACTGCCGACTTCTACTTTCCCAATAACGAGCAAGGCGCTTAGATCACCGTTATACGAGCACTCGATATTCTGCAAGGCACACAATACGAAAATGGATATTTCGCGTCACGTATCCCCCACGTGGCACAGACACTTCTTGTTTCGTCATCCATGGCCCGCCGTATGCTAGCGGCATTGGGTTCGTTTGTTTTCCACGGCTTGCTAATCAAGATAAGGTACGAAACTCTCAACTTCCCGCGGAGCAGGGGTGGTTTAGGTCTGTATCATGCGCATGGCAGTGAGGTAGCTCTTTTCATTGGCTCTCATATGACGTTGTGGCGCTGTAGTCTTGCGTGCCCTACCAGCCTATTGCTGGAGGCCCTTGCACCACACTGTCTCAGTGCTATCCATCTTTCGGAAGCCCCCCGCCCATCTTTTACTTCCGCCACTTTTTCCTTGAACTGTGCTACGTCTGTTCTGTGATACTGCCAGCAGAATTGACTTCCATGAAGTCCATCTACAGTTTCCTTCAGCAGCACAGGTCAGCGCATGTGGTTGAGGGGAAGCTTCCCCACGTCGACCGACATGCCGTCAGGCGATCAGTATGCGTTCCTTATCTTGACACTGACGTCCAGTCTGTACTGTACCTTATTGTCAATGGGAAGCAAGTATGCCGGTCACGCCTTTACAGGATTCACCTCGCAGACACCCCGTTGTGTGTCGACTGCGATGTCATGGACACAGACCAGCACCGCCTGGTGTGTAGATCGGCGAGATTCGTCTGCTTCTTGGTACGACAGATGATGTCCCTAATTACCCGTGCCGCTCCTCATCAGCTATCTACTCATCTGTTCCTCTTTCCGGACGCAGGATACTTCCTATAAGCAAAGACGAACCTAGTGAGGTGGATTTGTGGACACGCAGCACACTGCTTGTTTGGTGATGGCAAGAAACCTATCCTTAACTTTTGGCAGTTCCTTGATGAATGTCACTGCGCAACTGTCCGTATTCCAAAATACAGATAATTTTTCTCCAATTTCCTCTGCAGTGTCATCCTTAACCCACCCTAGAGCTGGGCTCTTCCTGTCATGCAGAGTTGATCCCCACCTCTTGCACACATAGAACCGATACACCCACAGCTAATCTGACGTCTAGTTGCGCCCTCCTCCTCGCATGACGCCGGTCTCCTGACATTCTCGGTGGTTTTAATGACAAAAATAAATACAAATTAAAAAATGAAAATAAAATTAAATAAATAAACGATGTTCATTGAACCTCCACTGCAAGTTCCCTAGGCTTTCCTTGGTTTCTGGAGGGTGGGAACTGGACACGGTGGCTCACCTCGGTTGCGACCACTGCCCACTTCGCCCCCAGTCCTCCCTTTGCGTGCTGGGAAGGTTGAAAAAAAAAAAGCGCATCAGATTGCCAAGTGCTGGGACCCAGGTTCGAGTCTCACCGATGTTGATTCTTTTTATTTTTTAAATAAAAGGAAAAAGAAGAGTTGGTAGAGCCTTTGCCTGCGGAAGGCAAACATCCCGAGTTCGAGGCTCGGTTGGTAAAAATTTTTAATCTGCCAGTATGTTTACAAAGTCCAGTAGATAAAGAATGAAGGGAACGTAATCTAGAGACTCGTCCCATGCAGTCATATTTTCAGCTGTTTTTCCTGACTGAGCTACTTTGTTTGGTACCACAGTTCAGGCAACGGTACTGTGGACGTTATAGAGGTAAGTAAACAGGGAGCTGCAAGGCACTGGACCGCCTTAGTGTAAGATGAAACACCGGACTCAGTGTGATGCCAAGAAATTTTATAATTTAAGCACACAATATGGGTACCATATCATACATGAACCCTACTTCGACTCCTTTTTTGGTTTGCCACATGCAAACAGAAACTTTTGCAGCTATATACTCCATTGTAAAATTTTATATACTATGTCCCTTGTTCATTCATTAGAACTACTCAGCTAAATGTGCCCCGCACTGATGCATACAGGGATTTCCACATTCCCATCGTGGGCAACGCTGTCATGGAGAAGTTTCGCCATTGCTTTCCTCCATCCTGTTATGAAGTGTCAACTGTGGATGACCGTGATGAGTGTTTTGGGCTACCGGTTTTAATGGAAGCGAGAGGGGGAAACCCTGTGGCCGGAACACAGCCTTCTCCTTTACAATAGCGCCAAGGCTCCCGACGTTCTCATTCGTAGGGCGATATAACGCCCCAATTACAGAAACCTTAATAAACAATCCCTTGTTGTAATAGAAGTAGGATAATTAGTCATCCGGACAGTGAAGGCAATTACTGACGACAAAATTTACACTTGTGATAATTTGATCAACAGCAATGTCATGAGAATAATAATATTTATCATGAAACAGAGACTGACTGAAAGAATATGATAGGATACGCAACAAAAAATCAAAGAAAGAATTGCAAAATAATTAATAACGAAGGTTAAAGTACAGATGGTAAATTGGCTAAAGATAACATATGCCATAGAAGAGAGTTGTAGCCACATCGGAAAGGAAGTCCGATGTGACTACAATGTAACTCGGAAATGGTAATGATAGCTTCACTTGCAATGTAGTCGCTCTCTAGTACTATTGCATGTAAGCATGCATGTAAGCGCTACTAGATTGTTTTAAGCTAATCTGAAGTTTGAAAGTTTCGCCATATAGACAAGTATTATTCCGAAGTCATACTAAAGCAAAGTCATCTTAATTATTAGTCTCGAGTAGGTAAACGCAAACACGAAGAACACACAATTACGCCGAGTTGTCAGAAGTTGTCGTCATCGACAGGATTACTGATGCAAACGGGAGCAATTCCCTGAGTGAGAAATCGATGTGCGCGCTCAGCTTAGGGACATTTAAGTACAAGGAACAATAAAATTGGATTCTAACTTTAATTCTTCATGTCGCTCACATAATTGAATAGACATTATCATGTGTATTAGTGACAATTAATTGACTGTTAGAATATTATGAAGTGACAAGTGAATTCATGGTTATTTAACAGTGAACAATCATCTATTTGTCCCAAGATTACGACGCATACTGAACATTGCTTAAATATACCTTATCTCTGGAATTACGTCGTGTAGTTATTGAACACGATACGTAGCGACGGCTTGACGACGGAGTAATAATTTATTGACTTAACATACTCGCAATTCCATAATGTGGCCACGACTTGCGTGATGAATTGAAGATTCGAGACCATTTTATCAATATTCAACATCCATTATCTAACCGGGCATAATAAAAAGTTCGCGGAAGCTGAAAGTCTATCGCGGACTCACAACAAAAGGAAACTGGTGGTCATCATTTCAGGTCAATGGAGTAATCGGGTAATTGAGTGGTGCAATTGCCACGTTTATCAGTGAAGAAGCAAGAGCGGCTTACACACTCTGACGCGCTGCTATATTGAAATATTGACACTAATCACGAAAGACGGTATCTGAAATATGACCATACCAATCGAGGAATTTTTGTTTTTCTACTACTTACAGAGTGGCGTTGTGAGCGACGGACGCCACTCCGCGTCATACCGACTGGGTCAAAAATAGTTCAAATGGCTCTAAGCACTATGGGACTTAACATCTGAGGTCATGAGTCCTCTAGACTTAGAACCACTTAAACCTAACTAACCTAAGGACACCACACACACCCATGCCCGAGGCAGGCTTCGAACCTGCGACCGTAGCAGGAGCACGGTGCCAGACTGAAGCGCCTAGAACAGCTCGGACACAGTAGCCGGCCTCTTGCGATTGCTAGCGGAGCTAGCGTTTCAACTCTAAGGAGACGCCGACGCCACAACGACTACCATCAACTTCACGTGTCTTCCATCAATGAAACATAGCAGTGAAGTTTAGAATTTAACTCTTTTTACTGTCGATCAATTTCGGTGTAAGAAAGGTAAAGTCATCTCACAGGCAATGCTGATATTGCTCTTGGTTGGTTTGTTGGTTGTTTGGTTGATTTGCGGGAAGGAAAGGAAGCTGGCCGTGCTCTTTCAAACGAACCATGCCGGCATTTGCTTGAAGCTATTTAGGTAAATCACGGCAAACCTAATTCAGGATTGCCGGACGCGGGTTTGAACCGTCGTCCTTCCGAATGCTGGTCCAGCGTACTAACCACTGCGGCACCTTGTTCTGTTAATCCGTTTGACAGTGGTAGGAAGAAACAACATTCTAGCATAGGGCTCGTGCGGCTAGAAAATGCGTTTGACAAGGTAAAATGGTGCAATATGTTCTAAACTGTCAGGGAAAAAGGTGCAAGATGTAGGGAAATACCGGTATTGAGTAGTATGTGCTAACCAAAGACAGAATGACAAGAATAGAACACCAAGAACCAAGTCAAAAAGGCGTAAGGAAGGGACGCTGTCATTCGCTAATACTGTTCTCCCTACACATCGAAGAAGCGATGGCGGAAGTAAAAGAAAGTTCGGGAGTGGGATTAAAATTCAGAAGGAATGGACACCAATGAAAAAATTTACTGTAATCACTGCTATTCTCGGTTAAATTGAAAACAAATTATAGGACAAGCTGAATAGAATGAACAGTCTAATGAACAGTAAATGCGGGTTGAGGGTTTACTGAAGAGAGATGGAAATATAGAGGAGCAGTAGAAATGAGATTGGTGGAGAACGTAACGCCAAAATTAGTTAGGAAGGCATCAACGAGAACTGGCATGGTGCCAGAGGGACCTTCAGAAGGTAAAACCTGTAGGTGTAGACAGAGACAGGATTATATGCAACAGATAAGTTGTGCTGCTCTGAAATGAAGAGGTCTGCGGAGGACGGGGAATCATGGCGAGACACTCCAAACGAGTGAGGACAGTAAAGACAAAAAAATGCACAAACGTCTGGTGATCAAAAGCTGTAAGTCAGTACCACCCTCCTCCCATCCCTTATCCGGTAAGATACCAGCGATAACAATTTCTTCCTGAACCAGGACTGGAACTCGCATGGAACAAGCGTGCATTAGCGATCTCGGTTACGGAGATAGGTCTCTAGAAGTCAGTTGCGTGCTTCGGAAACTTCAGAGATTTATCAAGCATGATTTGTAATTAACACCAGCATGATGTCTCTTCGGCTAAAATTTTGGAGGAACCAGCGTTCCACGGACGATGAAGTCAGTGCAGCCTGACCAGATATACGGTTTGGTGTATAATGGTCAAGGAAATCGGGTATGTCAATTATCGGAGAAATCATACGTGCCTTGAATGTCTTAAGATGAAATGAAATGTCGAGCGATTAGGGCCTCCCGTCGGGTAGACCGGTCTTTTTAGTTGACGCCTCTTCGGCGACTTGCACGTCGATTGGGATGGGATGGTGATAATAAAGACAACACAATACCCAGTGCCTGAGCGGAGAAAATCTCCGACCCAGCCGGGAATCGAACCCGGGCCCCTTCGCATAGCATTCCGTTACGCTGACGAGTCAGCTACGTAGGCGGACAACGACTTAGGGTACAAGTACGTGAATAAGTTTCAAAAATCAGTGCTTTAATTTTTATCTTAAGAAAGTCTCTGTAGTTTTCTAAACATGAAAGAGTTTACTTCCAGGAGCTTGTACCGCAGAAGCACCAAAATGAGAAGAATTTAAAAGAGTCTGCTCACGTGACGACGACTTCATATCACAAAGACAGTTCTGTTAAAAAAGGAATTTTGTCCTCATACGTTTGTTTTTATGACTTTTTAGTATTTAATGTCTTACTGGCATTATATTATTAGAAGTAATGACCGTCCAGTCTGCCGAGCGCTGTTGGCAAGCGGGCTGCACTCAGCCCTTCTGAGGCCATTTGAGGAGCTACCTGACTGAGAAGTAGCGGCACTGGTCACGAAAACTGACAGCGGCGGGGAGAGCGGTGTGCAGCAGACATAGCCCTCCATATCCGCATTCACTGACGCCAATAGGCTGAGAATGACAAGCCGGTCGGTCAGTACCGTTGGGCCTTCCGGGGCCACTTAAAAAGGAGTTCAGTTTAGTTAGCTACAGGGTAGGCCTCAAAATCCAAATGAGAGTTTTGACAACTGAATATGGGAACAGATGCCAAAAACTATTCTGGTACGACAAAATACTTTGAAAATAGGTGTCCAGGATCCTCTGCTTCGTTTCAGTGATGGTCCAATGTCAAGGTTAAGGTTGTAGAACTGGTTGCAGTATCTGATGGACTAAGTATGTAAGTAACTTCAGTCAACATTGACCGCGGAAGACTCAGCGAAGCAGGAAAATCAGTGTACGAAACTACCAAAGAAGCAAGAAGAAGGGGAAGAAGACTGAAAAAGAAAAGGGAGGGAGAACAATACCTGAAGCCAGATCAGTGTGGAGCTGGGATCCATTACAGTAGTTAGAGGAACAAGTCTTAATTTCAGCTTAAATTTTCTGGAAGCGCACTTTCTTTTATATTGCGGTAAAAATTGTTTAAAAGCTGTTATCCATGGTGGGCTGAAATTTTGTGTTCTGTCTTAAAACATACGTAACTAAAAGTAGACTATTGTTGTTATTTAAGTTCTAAAATTAAAGCCTTTCTTAAAGAAAAAGTATGCGTTAATAACAGAAATTGTTTATAATAGTTTTTAAAAAAGTTTACCATAATTAGTTACTGCAAAATCTTTTCAAACGTCGACTTTCAAGATAACAGTCAACAGATGGTTCAAATGGCTCTGAGCACTATGGGACTTAACATCTGTGGTCATCAGTCCCCTAGAACTGAGAACTACTTAAACCTAACTAACCTAAGGACATCACACACATCCATGCCCGAGGCAGGATTCGAATCTGCGACCGTAGCAGTCGCGCGGTTCAGGACTGAGCGCCTAGAACCGCTCGGCCATCGGGGTCGTCCAGTCTACTGAACTTCCAGAAAAGAGCTAAGCTCTTACTTTGTTTTTGTTTCTAAATATGTCTATCACGTTCACAAATAATTAATGTACTCTACTTCCCTTGCAGCACAAAATACAATTTAGAAAGAAGTGTGGTACATAAAAATATTTTCAAAAGATCTGTTAAGAAATGGTATTATTTGGGTTGCACTATTTAAAATTTTCAAAATATCCCTGTGTCTTCACGACCCAGTCCGCTCCTTTAAGGACACTACCAAAGACATAAATCTGGTAGGCCACTGAGGATTTGCGATCTGCTCCTTCCGATCGTGAATCCAATCGTTCCGTCAGTGCCGCGCTGTGGCTCACTGAAGTTGGCAATGAAATTCGAGTCTTTAAATTTCGATACAAGACTCAGCCAGCGAGCTGTCTTGATAACTGTCCAATAGTCACATTATCCTCTTACTGTATACTGGGTTGGGTTTATACCATCACCGACATCTTTTTGTGTAGCATATTTTTGTTGAACACACTTCCAGGTTGCATTTTCGATGTTCGGAAGTCTTTCTTGGTACTGGTAAGCCATGTATTCCTGATTTTGAGTTTTTCGTAGAAAATTTCCGCCTCAAGCTTTCCATCCACGGTGACAGTACTTTAATGAGAGTCCTAAGAAGCTTTTTGGAGTCATCTTAAACTAAAGTGCTTGTCCATGTAACCATTTTTGTTCTGTTGTTCTATAAGTTCTATAAGTTAAGGAATAGAGTATAGGTTCGACACAAGACTACTAGTTATAAAACTATTTCACATTGAAATAGCTCGGTATTATGGAGGGGTTTTCTGCTCGTGCCACTGCTGGGTAACAGACGAGAAAATTTGATGGTTCGTCCAGAAAAGTTGCTGACCATGGTAATGTTCGCGTTCTTGTGAAACAGGCGTATCTGATGGTTTCGAATAATCATTTGTGTAAAGTTTCTGTTAATCGATTGTATGTTCAAGGGCGACAGTTTCTTTTTTTTCACGTGGTTTTCGTTTTTCGGCTTGTTCGCTTTCACATATCGGTCAGAATACCTACAAGTTCGTCCTAAAATTTTGAATAGGGTAAATTTCCCACTCCATCGTATTAATTTTGTTTTGTTTTTTTAATTAAGGAATTTCATAAAAATATAACTGATTATCTTTAGCTCAGAGTTAAATGGCATGACGGTAAATGGGTGTTGTATCGCTGCCCATGTCTGAATTGTAAGCGTGAATATCGCGACCTGCGCGAGGGACTGGAGGAAAACTCTGCACAGACGCTAGTAATGCCAAAGGCTAGGTTCGCTTTTGTGGACCGTTGTGTAAGAGACGAAACCAGCGCAGCGAATGAAATATGAGAAGCAGAATTCACGAGGATTGAGGAAAAATGTGGAGAGAGGTAATAGCAAAAGGACAACGGATATGTTCACAATACGCAGTAGCACACCAAGTGTTGTGTGAAACTGGTAATCAGACCTCTTAAATTAATTGGAGGAGAACCTGTATTGCGTCCAGCGTGTAACACGACCGGTGAGTGTTCTCCGTCCTTACCCTAGCAGATGAAAATACTTTCAACAATTACGAAAATTCTGCGCGTTTGGCTGTTTGGTCTGACGTGCTGTCCTTATTGAATATCTGTTTGCTGCAGAGACGTTAATTAAGCAGTGTATCTCTAATAAAATACGTATCACAGTACGTCTTCTATGTTGCTGTGGTCTTCAGTCCGAAATTTGCTTTAATGCAATTGTCCACGCTGGTCTATCCTTTGCAAGCCTCTTCAGCTCCAAATGACGACTGTAACATGCCTCTCTTTCAATTTCATTATTGTACTCATTCCATGGACTCTCTGTACAATTTCCGCCTGACCGTCCCGTACACAAGGAATTGGACGATTCTTTGGCATCACAACGTTTTCTATCAACCGTTCACCTGTTCTACTCAAGCTAAGCCGGTTTTTATGCCCAAGTAGATTCCGCTCCACCAATGTAATCTTCAGCATTCTACATCAGCACGGGTAATTCTTGTCCGAACTGCTTATTGTCCACCATGCACTTCCGCACAAGGCCACACTCCAGAAAAATACATACGGACATTAATTTCTTACACTCAAATTGGTATTAAATGTTGACAAATTCCTCTGTGTCAGAAACGCTTTTGTGGATATAGCCATCCTGCCTTTTATACGCTCTCTGCTTCGGCCATCATCAGTTACATTCCTGTCCAAATAGCAGAACTCATTATGCCTTTTGCTAATGAAATTCCTCAACAGCGCTTAATTTAATAGGACTACGTTCCATTATCGTTGTTTTAGTTTTGTTGATGTTCGTATTATAAACTTTCTTCAGACGCTGTTCAATGCGCTCAAGAAATCTTCAAGTATTTTGCTCTCTCTGGCAGAATTACAAACATATCGACAAACTTCAAAGTTTCAAGTTTTTCTCCTCAAAAATTCCCTTTCCAGTTTTTTCGATGGTTTCCTTTACTGCGTGCTTAACGTGCAGACTGAAAAATATAGAAGACAGCCTACGACCCTGACTTGCTTCTCAACCACTGCTCCCCATGAATATCCCTCAACTCATAAATTCAATCTGCTTTCTGTACAACTTGTAGATAACCTTACGTTCCCTGTATCTTATCCCCGTCACATTCCGAATAACGAAAGGTTTCTTTCTGTCGAAATTTTCCAAAGCTTTCCCTAAATCAGCAATGAATATAAACATAGATCTGTCTTCCCTTTGTCTGTCTTCTAAGATGAACCACACAGTCCGTATTGGTTTCATGTGTCCCTACATTTCCTCAGACAGAATCAGGATCGATATCCTACTGGTGTGTGTGGCTCGGATAGCTAACGCAAAGATTAGGGACAGTAAGGGCTAACATCTTACAGGAAAACAAAGGAGAGATAGATGTGAAATACTCATCCTGCAACACACAAGCAAGGTTCTCAGGTACACTGAAAAACTAAAATAAAATTACATTGGCATGATAGTGTCATTTTATGAAAATGAATGGAATGAAAACCAAATTAATTTTGATTCACTTAGGGTGCGTGGTAGTTAGTGAGAGAGCAAGCAAGAGATTACTTCATCGACGGGAGATGAATGTGCGGCACTATATAATTATCAAGTTTGTTCTTAACGAGTATTTAACTGCAACGTGTCTGAATCCATTCCTGATATGCGGTGTGATCGTCCCGGCACGTTGCTTCGTCTGAGGGTTGAACATGAATCTGTCTCGGGCGCTTAGGTCCAATGCTTCGAAAGACAGAAAATACGTAGTGTGTGCAGTAATCGGCATTGAGAAATGAACGAACAGTACAGCAATAGACAGCATCTTAATATACAGACTCTATGCATAGCACTAGTATTTTCAGTATTACGAAACTTTTTTGGAAAACAGTATCATACAACAGGGATTAAACGAAAGGGGCTGAGCGTTTGGAACAAATCATCCTTGCATTAGGAAGCATGGAGGCTCCAGTCTCCATCCGATTATCTGTACTTGGGTTTTCTATGGCTTTCCCTGTTCTAGGTAAGTTAGGGGATGATTTCTACTATAAGGCCGTGGACGACTGCCTTTCCTATCCTTGTCAAACTAGATCTGTAAGTATATAAATGCCTGTATGAATGGTTTATGTTAATTTCATGATCCGTTATTACTTGACATGTCCAGTATCCTTGTAAAAGTGATCACGCATGAGTGAAACTACAACGGCTACTACTACTACTACTAGTACTGCTACCGCTACTGCAAAGTGGAAGGAGCACTTTGTTTAGTTCCTATCCAGCTCAGTGGTTACTGTAAACGTCCTCCGAAGCGAAGCTAACGAACCAACAAGGTCAGCATGTTTTCCTAAATCTAACCTACCCTGTTCCTCTCCAAACTCCAAAGAGCTCTGAATAATGTATGCGTCATTATTGACACATCGGTTATTGACACATAGGTTCCCTCTCAGGCAGGATTATGCAAAAATTTGTCAAACCTGAGAAATACCATTTTAATACAGAATATTTAACTGCGTGTGTTTTATATGCCGACGTAAGGGTAACCTTCTGGCTGCGGGCGTATTCGCCGTCCTAGCTGATGACGGTAACTGTGTAATACGCTTTTTAAAATGTTGTGAGGTGTCAGTCGTCCTACCTGTTGTTTAGGACGGGAAATCATTAGTTCTGAGTGAATAGCTTGGCCCTGTTTCTTGTTTAAGTAGCCAGGTATCTATATAACAGCTAGCATGTAATTAAGTCGTCTTTACTAATGATTTAATACGTACGAACCAGATATTTGTGTCGGCACAATCAGACATCATGAATAAATTAGCTAATGAGTGGTTCTTGTTGGCTATCGAAGTAACTTCGCTTGTGAGAACAGGCATCGTTCAAACGACGAGATGTTTAAGCTGGTATCCAGGAAAGGCTCTGAGACTCAAGCTCTTGAGCACCCTGAATGCCGCATCATGTTCATGATAATGGCCATCATCATATCATTACTATCATCATCATCATTATCATTGTCATCATCGTCACCTCATTACAAGACAGACAATACTTCACAGAAAGTTATGCATGCAACCTTAGCTATATAACGTGTTTCATATTTGTTGAAATAAATGTAGTGGCTTCTGGGGATTCCATTAAGAAAGATTAGCTACCTTGTACGTTCTCTTTGCGTCTGTCGGACTATAAATGCGATACTCCAGACTTCAAGGAGTGTAGATAAGACCGCCTTCGGTATCTCCATAAATAGTTGCGGGCATGATAGCCTCTTTTATCGAAACAGACCCAGGGCAGTTTTCTTCCCCATTTTTATGTCAGCTTGTAGTGTAAAGTTATGCCGCCTTTGCTCCGTCTCTGATGACATCAACGTCGACTGAATTTAAAACTCTTAACTTACAACTGATGAAAGTCCTGGAACATTGTACAAGACACTGGAAATGTAATACATGAGGTCTCTACAAAGTCGCCTTCGAATTAAATGCTTTATAGACGCTGCGTTATGAAGACCACGTCTCAAGAAGTTTTCAACACAGACTGTTTGAGGCCGATGCGCGAAAAGTGGTAGGAGTGTCAGAGATATGTGAAAAGTTATAAACCCGTGGACTGTGTAAAAAGGAGAAAAAATTAATAAAATTACACCTCTGCAGAAATTCACGCAAACTAATGAGCTCGAAGTACATAATTAAATGTGAATTACTTTGTAGAACAACACACTGTAACATTTTGTCAACAATAGAAACCTAAAGACTACTATTATATTTGCTTTAGCAGCGTATGTGACAAAATTAGTTTGTGGCCTGTGGTTGGTTGGTTGATTTGGGAGAGAGGAGCAAACAGCGAGGTCATCGGCCTCATCGGGTAAAGGACGGAAATCGAAGAGAGTCGGCCGTGCCCTTTCAAGGGAACCATCCTGGAATTTGCCT
The DNA here is from genome assembly GCF_021461385.2 of Schistocerca piceifrons. NCBI lineage: Eukaryota > Metazoa > Arthropoda > Insecta > Orthoptera > Acrididae > Schistocerca > Schistocerca piceifrons. The sequence goes on from NC_060144.1 coordinate 141,563,707, forward strand.
GAAGCGATTTAGAGATATCGGGGAAAACTATAAATCAGGATGGCTGCACGCAGGTTTGAACCGTAGTCCTTCCGAATGTGAGTCCAGTGTGCTAACCACTGCGCCACCGCACTCAGTGGCCCTTGAGTTAGGAGGATATTTATCTAAATGGTCCGTAGGGCCCGGCGTTTGCCTCCTGTCGCTGGCAGAGTAGTAACATTCTGCAAATTATTCGTGGATTCTGCGCAATGTAGACGGAAGCAGTTGGAGAGATACTTAACAGTATCTGCTTTCTTGTGTAGATAGTTCCTGGCCCTTTACAGGTGAGTGCACTGAAAATGAGAAATCAATTTTTGGTTAACGACAACGCTAAGAAAGCTCTCTGTTCCCTGTCTAAAGATTAAAAGCTAACTATTCTCCTTCGGATGTTGAACTGAATACCACAGTGCTAACACCACAGTGCTCTACTAAAGATGGGTGTATCGTGTATGGTATACCCCTGCCTTTATTCAGCCTTCTAACTGACTGACCTAGTATGTTATATAGGGTCGTACATCTAGGAGACTGTACAAATGGCGATTTGTCACATTAATAAACTATTGTGCGATGCCACACTCACGGGGGGAGCAAACTACTATCACCACATCAGAATTAGCTTAATTAGATATTGACGAAATACTGAGGCTAGCAAAGGTATTATTATATGAATTAATTTCGGTTGTAGTTTGGTTGGTCCTTTTTTTGTCTGTTGTGGGTGAGAGATATCAAATAGACAGGAATGATGTCCTATGTTGAAGTACTGCTCATAACTTTTGCTGGTAGTAATAAGAATTAATTTGTACGTCCATTCTCGCATTAATACGCCACAGAAGTGGTTCTGGTCCTTAGAAGACGTCAGCGTATAGCTACCTAACGTAACTACGCAGCCTGGTCAGATGGTTCAAATGGCTCTAAGCACTATAGAACTTAACATCTGACGTCATCAGTCCCCTATACTTATAACTACATAAACCAAACTAACCTAAGGAGGCAGGATTCGAACCTGCGACCGTAGTAGCAGTGCGGTTCCGGTCTGAAGCGCCAAGAACCGCTCGACCACACCGGCCAGCCAACCTGCTCAAAATTATGGAAATCAGCACTGGATGGCTATGGAAAGTGGAATCCTCTGTGCACTCGGCCGTTTTCTTAGAAACTTAAGCTTTAAATAATCCGCACGGGAAGAGGTCAGCCTCACTGAGGTCCGAGTTCTTCTGCTGTGAAGATGTCTACCCATGGCTCGTACATTCAGACTCCAAACCACCTGGTTCCGCCGTTTAGGCACCTTGTGGAGAGAGTTCAGTTGATTGCGAGTGTTACAGCTACCAGAATTCCTGTAAGATATTGCCGGTTAGTCGTAGAATCAAATAATTATTTTTTTGCCTACTAGTTGTGATAATCAGCCATAAAAAATTACGGTGATAACTCGTAAATGCGACTTCATCTGGAGTACCTACGCCTCCAGCCCACTGTTACTGTAATCTGAAACTTTCTAGTGCCATGCAGCACCATTAGGCAGTATCTCTCTCTCACCCGCGTTTATGTGTGTTACTTGTTCAACTTGTACGTGTTGTCTCAATTTTTATATCTGTGGTTTTTCTACAGTGACCAAGCATTGTCTCCCGGTTCAATGATAACTACAGTATTTCTTATTCACGTTCGCAACCTACCTCAGAGCTTTTATTTTACCTTGTTCAACCTTGTGAGCTTTATTGTTAATATACAAGTGTTATACCATACGTATTGAGACTGTAGTGTTATTTAAACAGATCTATACTATACACTTCCTTCCTTAACCTATCATCTCACGAAGCCTGCTCCACTGTGATTTTGAAGACAATATCGAATCCCTCCTGTAGTAAGAGCATAATTCGACGTTTTAGACCCGGAAAAGTCAGGAAGCAGAGTAAGAAGCGCTCATTCCCAAGTTGGTTACACCATTTCACATCCTTGGCTATAGTGCGACAGAACTTTCGAACCCTATCGAGACCTGAGGAATTTCTAGAGCCTGGCGGGATGTAAATTTACACAGGTCCCTCTCAGATTGACGACTTCGTCCATTACCTCGTCATCCAGAAAGATTCTTACCCTTCAGCCTGCGAAGCGATCACAGAACTAAAAACGAGGTAACGACCCTTATTCTTCCCCACCCACACAACAAACATTCAAAAATCACTCGCTGAGTTAATCTTTATTCTCAGTAATAATTAGTTGCAGAGAGACATCTAAGACGAGGACGCTGTCAGTAGAACGGCAAGAGATGGCGTTGATAGCAGCTGACCCGTTACACAAAGTTAGAGGTCATAGTGAGGATGAATAAGGGATGTCGAGACGTTGGTCGGCCGATTGAGACTCAGCAGGACCCATTGCAGTGACTCCAAAACGATGAATCTTTGAGTCTCGCCACTTTGACGGTATCGCATTTCACCACCGATCCAGAGGGAGCGGATGGTGTACAACCAACGCGGTCACTACCTGTCAAGGAGCCGACGTAACGCGGCCTGCTGCAGAGCTGTGCGCCGGGACTGCAGCAGACCACGCAACAGCGCCGCCCGCCCCAACAGCGCCTGAGCAGAATGCGGACTCCTCGACAGGTCCTTATTGAGAAGCGTTCTGTTAATCTCCAAATGTAGCTGACTGCTCGCGAGTTAGGAACACTTGAAAAAATGAAATGGCTCTGAGCACTATGGGACTTAACATCGGAGGCCGTCAGTCCCCTAGAACTTAGAACCACTTAAACCTAAGGACATCACACACATCCATGCCCGTGGCAGGATTAGAACCTGCGACCGTAACAGTCGCGCGGTTGCGGACTGAAGCGCCTAGAACCGCTCTGCCACCGCGGCCGGCAGGAACGCTTGACATAGTAGGTTTAATGTCGATGTTACTGAGGCTGTACAAGTCCAAAAATAGAGAGGGGAAACTAGAAATAAAATAAAACAGCACGCTGAGGCGACAATTCACACAACAACGAGTAAAACAGATCATCAGTACAGCACGAATGATAACTTAAACACTTGGTTAGGTCAACAGTAGACTGCTTTTGCTGACCGGTCATTCGGAGTGTTGCCTCGCAAATAAATTACTTTGTGTGGCTGAGTAACATTAGAATACCTTTCTTACCTAATACAGTAAGATGTCAATATCGATATAGAAAAGAACGTTTTTGTGAAGTACAACCAGCTCTAAATACACACGAAGAGTTGAGTGTTATTGACAAGAGATTTCAAATTGATTCAGTATTTTTTGGTTTCCAGAAGGTTTCTGACGCTGTACCACACAAACGGCTAGTACTGAAATTGCTTGCTTATGGAATATCGTCTCAGTTACGTGACTATATTCGTGATTTCCTATGAGAGGCGTAACAGTTCTTTCAATTGACGGAAAGTCATCTAAAAAAAGAAGTGATTTCTGTCTTTCCCCGAGGTAGTTTTATGGGATCTCCTCTCTGCTGCTCCTTTTCTATATAAATGATTTAGGACAGAATCTGAGCAGCCATGCCGGCCGGGGTCGCCGAGCGGTTCTAGGCGCTACAGTCTGGAACCGCGTGACCGCTACGGTCGCAGGTTCGAATCCTACCTCGGACATGGATGTGTGTGATGTCCTTAGGTTAGTTAGGTTTAATTAGTTCTAAGTTCTAGGGGACTGATGACCTTAGAAGTTAAGTCCCATAGTGCTAAGAGCCATTTGAACCATTTTTGAGCAACAGTCTTATGTTGTTTGCAGACGATACTGTCGTTTATCGTCTTGTAAAGTCATCAGAAGATCAAAATAAATTCCAAAACGATTTATAAAAGATACGTGTGTGGCGCAAAATTGGCAACTGACCCTAAATAACAAAAAGTGTGTCATCCTCATGACTGGTAAAAGGAATCCGTTCAACTTCGGTTAAGCGATAAATCAGGCAAATCTCAAGTCCGTATATTCAGTTAAATACAACTACGATAAACCTAAATTCGAAAGAACACACAGAAAATGTCGTGGGGAAGGCAAACTAAAGGATGCGTTTTATTGGCAGAACTCTTAGAAAATGTAACAGACCAACAAATAAGACTGCTTACATTACACTTGTCCTTCCTCTTTTGGAGTTCTACTACGCGTTTTGGGATCCTTACCAGATACAATTAACAGGCTACATCGAGAAAGTTCAGAATAGAGCAGCACGTTCTGTATTATCGAGAAGTAGTGGAGAGAGTGTCACTGACATGATACAGCGTTTGGGATGGTTATAATTAAAACAAAGACGTTCTTAGTTCCGACGGGATCTTCTCACGAAATTTCATTCATCAGCTTTCTCCTCCTAATGCGAAAATGTTTTGTTGACGCTGACCTACATCGGGGGAAACGATCATCATAAGAAAATTAGGGAAATTAGAGCTCGCTCTGAAAGATTCGTTTCTTCCGCGCGCTGTTCGAGATTGTAATAACAAAGAATTCTTGTAAATGTGGCTCCATGAACCGTCTGCCAGGCACATAAGTGTGATCCACATAGACATAGCTGTAGATGAAGATAATACCAGACAAGCAGGTCAAGCAAGACGGCTCGGCAGAAGTTACGCCAGGGCTAACTGCTGATGTAGCAAAAAAATGGCTCTGAGCACTATGCGACTTAACTTCTGAGGTCATCAGTCGCCTAGAACTTAGAACTAATTAAACCTAACTAACCTAAGGACATCACACACATCCATGCCCGAGGCAGGATTCGAACCTGCGACCGTAGAGGTCGCCCGGTTCCAGACTGTAGCGTCTAGAACCGCACGGCCATTCCGGCCGGCGCTAATGTAGCAAGCAGAGCTTCGGAAACGCCAGGGTGGTTATCTCATGTCTCCAAGTGGAGGGGCCAGAATCATAAATTCTATCGATGCAGCAGAAAGGCAAAGACACCCTGGTCTACAGCAGTGGTCGTCAAAATGCGGCCTGTGGGCCGCAAGCGGAGCGTATCAAGTGGTGCAGTCGGCGTTTCTCAGCCTTATTTTATAATAATAGGGTTCTGATAACTAACACCAAAATCCTAAACCGTCAGATAACGTTAAAAGCTTTTGCAGGGTGTATTTTTATTGCTACGTAACGAACAAAAATTCTTACAGAGATATTAGTATTTCAAGAAGCACTTAATTGACGTTAGTGAATTCGGCATGAGCTAAGTAAAGTTTGCCGCTTGCGTCAAGGGAAAGACTGTATTTAGCGCGACCACTATGGGTTAAAAGAAGTGACAGGGTGGAGGGGGGGAATATTTTATATTTTGTCTTCCAATTCTGACAACACACAAGCGTGTGTAACTAGAACCAATGAGCAGCTATGGTATAAATTCCAAACTGAAGTTACATGGATTAATAAATGCGTGTTACTGAGACGGTCGTTTTCAAATGCGGCACACGTTTGTAGCAAGTAATATGAAATCAAATTAACGCTTCGTAATACAATGCTATGAGTAAAAGAAAAACTGCATTAAAAGGATTTGGTAAACCTTTGCGACCGTGCCTCATAATGCAATTACTGTTATTAATTAATGTAATATATTAATTTATGTTCCTTACCGCCGGCCGGGGTGGACGAGCGGTTCTAGGCGCTACAGTCTGGAGCCGCGCGACCGCTACGGTCGCAGGTTCGAATCCTGCTTCGGGCATGCATGTGTGTGATATCCTTAGGTTAGTTAGGTTTAAGTAGTTTTAAGTTCTAGGGGACTGATGACCTCACAAGTTATGTCCCATAGTGCTCAGAGCCATTTGCACGATTTTTTATGTTCCTTACGAGCTCGTAGAAAAATAGGTGGGAGAAGGTGTGATAAAACTGTCAGGACGGGAAAAGGGGACACAGCATATTTTTTACCCTGCACAGCGCTTCTCCCTGACGAGATGCAGGCTCGATCGAATAACATACTCTATATCACCATAGATGTCAGTGAGACAGACAGATGTTCGTTCCGTCATTTTTAGTACGTAAAAATTTTCGGCTCCTGTGTTTTCTGATGTAAGCTAAGTCATTTATATCATTCATGCTAACTCACTAGTACAAAATGTAATAATATTATACAATACCAACGTATAAATAAAGCCATATACCCTACAAATGTAGTTCCTTGTTATTTATTTCAGTCTGATAGTGTCTTCTGTGGACCACTAGTGGCGACATGACGTCAGATCGGGAAAAGTGACCACACACTACTTGTCGGGAAAAGTGACCAAGGTGCTGTAATGCTTTTAGCCTTGCAGACGTCCCATTCAGCTACAAGATGCTCTTCTTAAACCAGCTGAGAAGGCAGCAGTGAGAGGACAAGGTAATGTCGTGTGAGGTACAGGTGACAGACGTTTTATTCAGTGCTTGTATCGTCTTGAAGCCCCCTAAACTGTAGTCCTTCTCCGCGATTGGCTGCTGTGTTCTGAAGTAGAGCAAAAATGGTAAACTTCTGATATTAATATTACGAAATTAAACGTCTAATTTAGATGCATTTTTTATAACTGCATCTCTCAATTGCAGGCTACCATTCCGATATTTCACTAGTGTTAATTACTAGCAGCGTGATAAGCAACTGCTAAACGAAAAGGCAAACGAAGCACTTCGGAGATTTTTGGGTCGCACGTAACTGGGATGGCGGACGAATTGGATCGGCAGTCTTGGAGAAAGACATGTTGTCTGCCACGGTTAGTATCAGTTAAGACTTAGCAAGGAATTTCTGCTTTGGTAACATAAAATCTCGATCGGCAGTCTCGGAGGACAGACATGTTGTCTGCTACAGTCGTTATTGGTTAAGAACTTAGTTAGCAATGTCTCGTTTTTGGACTTGTAATTGACTACTAGTTTCATAGTAATCATGCATACACACAGTTCGTTATTTTGTTTATTCTCTGTGAAAGTTACAAGAATGGAAATTATTTGTGACTCATAAAGTGGACTATAATTGGGCAGTTTCTCGTATTCTGCCAATATGAAGCGAGTAGCATCCCGTAAAAGCAAACCAATTCAAAATATAGTTATTCATACAATACTAGTCCTCGCTAACAGTTTACTATAACATCAGGATAACGGATTCCCCACCTACTTGCTGTTTTCTGCGCGGAGGACAACAGCCATACAGGCTGCAGACTGGTGAACCTTACTCAGAACTTATGAATTCCACCCAGTGCAGTGGAAGGAGCTAGGCGCCTAGTATAAGTCGAAATGCTTTGGAATTATGAGGCCACATTTTATAGGTGAGAACTGTGAACTGTAACCGACCAGCGAACTACGTAAGGACTGCTTAATGAGTGTAATAAGAAAGTACTGAACTGTATTTGAACTTCAGCTGAACTTTAATAAATGGTGCCGCAAAATCATACATTTTTGTTGCCGCGAATATAGAGACGGTATATTGCACAAATAGGAAGTGTTGAAGTGCTACGTGAATGAAGGCTAACATTGTGAGAACAGGCCATCGGATTACGTTAAAAGTCATGCTACAAGACGGCGCAGCATGCAGAGCAGTGCGAGTCAGCCACGGACAACTGTTACGGCGGAAGCAAGTAGCTGCCAACGCAAATATACAGGGCACGTCAGAAGTGTCAGCTTCAGCACACCGCTGCAGCGGAGTTGCGGTATTGCAGCCAGCGGGACAAAGAGAATCAAAGGCAGTACATCAAGGATGAAAATGGGTGTAACTGTTGGACTTGTACATAGCAGTTCCAGATTTGTAATTGATAATGTGAAGGTAAGGTATAAGTCAGAAAGTCAAATTGTGTTCTGTGGGGTTTGAAATAAGAAGAATATTTTTGGTAAAATATATTTTAATTTTAGTAGCATTAGTAAAATGTCTGGGAAAAAGGAAATGAGAAACGCTCTCAGATGTGGAGAAGGAGTTCAGTCTCGGAGTATTAGCGATGATCCAGTGGATCAGATACAGATAAATGACAGTGAGGTATCGTTCTAATGATATGTCAAATGTAGTGAAAAATAATCCAAGTGAAAACGTAGATTTAAACTTCGTTGATGAATCCGAAATAGTAAATTCAATTACTAATGGCCTCATTAAGAATTCTGAAGTAGACGTGACTGGCTTCACTGTAAGTGTGGAGTTCTAAACATATAATACGTAGTATCTAGTCAAAATGAAGTAACTGATTTGAATGATGACGCCAGAGAAAATGATTTCAATGTCGACATTACCAGTGAGATAGATGAGTTACGTACACTGACGACCGCGGTGGCCGTGCGGTTCTGGCGCTGCAGTTCGGAACCGCGAGGCTGCTACGGTCGCAGGTTCGAATCCTGCCTCGGGCATGGGTGTGTGTGATGTCCTTAGGTTAGTTAGGTTTAAGTAGTTCTAAGTTCTATGGGACTTATGACCTAAGACGTTGAGTCCCATAGTGCTCAGAGCCATTTGAACCATTTTTGAAAGTTACGTACATTAAGTCATGTTATAGCGGCCGGCCGTGCTGGCCGAGCGGTTCCAGGCGCTACAGTCAGGAACCGCGTGACCGCTACGGTCGCAGGTTCGAATCCTGTCTCGGGCATGGATGTGTGTGATGTCCTTAGGTTAGTTAGGTTTAATTAGTTCTAAGTTCTAGGGGACTGATGACCTCAGAAGTTAAGTCCCTTAGCGCTTAGAGCCATCTGAACCATGTTATAGCATCAGCTGACACTTCGACGACTCAGCATGATGGTCAGTATATAAGATCTACACCAAAACTATTTTTGAAAGAAGAAGAAGTAGCAAATAAGGAAAATAATGATAAATTGAGAAAAACGCAAAAAATAGTTATTGGGTATGACTAATTAGAAAAAATTAGATGAGGGTTTAAAAGAAGTTAATGTAGGAATAGCTCAGCTTAACGCTAAGTTCAATGCTTCAGAACAAAAGGTGGCAAACTTTGAAGATAAAACTGAGGAATGCCGCAAGAAAATGGATTATGAAAGAAAAATATGGGGTAAAAAATTATAAATCAAAAAGTTAAACAAGGATTTGTGGGAGGAAAATGGGATAATACAAAAAACACTTAATGACATTTGTAATGAATGACAAGTTCAAAGCAAAGCTATCAAAGCAACCTGTGATAAATGTAAGATACACTGGAGTAATTACAGAGTATCAAAAATTGCCATGAAACATTTAGACATGATACTTCACATGTAGAATCCTTTTGTAAAGCAAAACACTTGCGATTTAGGGTAAACTGACATAAATAGAGAAAAAAGTACTTCTTAGATGAAAGACAAAATACAGTATCAAATTAAACAAAAAGTCGAAAGAACGAAAGAAAGGAATTGTTCATATAACTGACATAGCAAATCAAGAAACTGCGCATAAATTCCATTATTTCTCTAGTAAGGGAATCATACACCCACCACCCTTCGTCAGATAATTTGAGGGCATGTTTTCTGAGAACAACAAAATCCAAATTCGTGGCCAGAAGAAGAAGCAGCATCAAGGGAACAGGGGTCAGTAACACATGTAAAACACATGAAGGATTTGTTCAAGCACTTTTGAATGAAGTATAGTGCTGAAAATGAAATTTTTTAAGGCAGAAGCTTTGCGAGTAGTGATTGCAGCAGATATAAGGATATTTCCCAACATTACTGGGGAAACACTTAATCAAACCACTAAGAGAATCTGACTTAAGAAAGCGTAAGGTGTCCAGATTTTACGGATGTTACATGAGCAAAATTTGGGGAGCAAAATAACTGATGATGCTCGAAGTAGACAGGATTTAAAACGTAGACTGGCAATGGCAAGGAAAGCGTTTCTGAATAACAGAAATTTGTTAACATCGAGTATAGATTTCAATGTCAGGAAGTCGTTTCTGAAAGTATTTGTACGGAGTGTAGCCATGTATGGAAGTGAAACATGGACAATAAATAGTTTGGACAAGAAGAGAATAGAAGCTTTCGAAATGTGGTGCTACAGAAGAATGTTGAAGATTAGGTGGGTAGAACACATAGCTAATGAGGAGGTATTGAATAGGATTGGGGAGAAGAGAAGTTTGTGGCACAACTTGACTAGAAGAAGGGATCGGTTGGTAGGACATGTCCTGAGGCATCAAGGGATCACAAATTATCATTGGAGGGCAGCGTGGAGAGTAAAAATCGTAGAGGGAGACCAAGAGATGAATACACTAAGCAGATTCAGAAGGATGTAGGTTGCGGTAGGTACTGGGAGATGAAGGAGCTTGCACAGGATAGATTAGCATGGAGAGCTGCATCACACCAGTCTCAGGACTGAAGACCACAACAACAACATATGAGCTTAATCCATAACAACTGTACAATACAGTATCAGACCCTAGGAAATAATAATTACATTATATCAACAAAAGGCAATTGCAGTTAATCTCATGTACCGAAAACTAACAAAACAATATCTATCAATACAAGGACAGGGGCATGAATGAGCAAGTTAAAGTGAAACACATATTGGAGATGAACTGAGCAGGTGGTTAATAGCATCAGAAAACCCCATGTAACTAGAGAACAGCGAGCTTCAGTGCAGAAGAGGATAAGGCCAGAACAATACATTATTCCTTTCAATGTAAATACGGCCGGGTGTGAAGGTAAGTGGCTGCACACCATTAAAAGGGCTAGGCTGCGACCCAGCAAGAAAAATTAAATTCACTTCTAGCGAGACGGTAATTGGCTGAAGCCATAATAGGAGACGCAGACGCAACATTGTGGGGAGATCCCCGTTATATAACAGCATTTTGAGAACTAAATGCCTAGCTCTCTCTCATCTCACGGCGAAATACACTTGTTTGTGGATATAAGCTTGGGTGTTAAGAGCTTTGCTTTCTGCGAAGTGAGGACGATACTTCATGTATCGTGGTAAAAGATACCAAAGAGAGAGATAATTATTCCTGGGGGAATTTTTGCGGGCTATAGCCATTATTTCGACTAGGAAAAGATTAACATTCTACAGATCCCCTGAGTCTGAGTGAATTCAATCAAGGCCACATTAGGGAATTAGTGTTTCAGATCCAACAAGGAGACAATGCCATTGCAGATGCCGCTTGGTAAAGTATCATCATGCATTAGGTGACAGTATATGTTGATTGTAGAATTGCTCACTCCCACTTGCATATGCTTTGACCATTGAATATCAAAAACAAGGTTACTAACCTAACTCACATTGAGTACATGGGAGTTTTTTCATTGGTACAAAAAGTAAATTTACTCACCACCAACTCAGTGCATTAACCAGTTATGACAACATAGATGTAAATGAGTTGATGAAGATTTTTAATCATTCTTTCCTGTGATAAAAAACTTTTATGGTTAAACACAACAATTTTAATAATCGTCAATTCAGTGTGTCCAAGAGTTATATATTTTTTTACTGTCAAAAGTAATTGAACGTGATTGTTGTGTATCACTTGAAGCCTGAAAGCACAGTTGATAAATTATATGTAGAATAAAAAGGGAACAGCTGTTTTGTCTTTCTAGAATAGACGCTACACTTTTACCTTTATTAATTCATGCATTCTAGTTTAGTGCTGCATTTCTAATGATCTCTGGTATGATTAGCACCTGCTGCCTTACAGGACCAAGTTGATATTTATTTAGAATGTCTGTTTAACACACTGGGCTTGAGAAGATAGTTCAGATGTTTGGTCTATTTACGCGTTAAGTGGTAAGCAAGGTTTGCACATCTTGGTACTCTCATTGTGCAGATACAAAGGTCGGAGCATGACAAAATTATTATACTTAAATTCCCAGTGTCATTGCAAGAAAAGTTAGTCATTTTAAATAAAAATGATGTTAGTCACTTAATGCACTTGCTGAAGCATTAGATTCGTTGTCCACCAACAGGGCAAGTACCCGAGGCCTGGAGAAAGAATAGGTGGCAGACAGACTGTCATAAAGACATCGATCAGAGCCTATACAGAGTGGGAATCGAAATGACGAATGACGTGACTGGGAGAGAGACACATCCGCACACAGTCGCAGCCCATCTCGAAAAAGGAGTAGCACATTTCAGAGGAAAATGACATGAGGAGCTTCTTATGTTGGACACAGAGAACATCCAAGTGATGAAAATAGGGAACATGCTCCTGAAGGAGACAGGACTGATACAAAGCACAAAAATTAGTGGGCAGTTCGGACCTGGACCAGGCACGAACAGCAGAATGTAATGGATTATTAGCATTATTCTTAGAGTGTGATGAACAGAATAACAAATGCATTCATGAAATAAGTTATGCAGGAATTAGAGACAGTCTACCAACCAGCAACTGAAACTGAAATATAACACATGAAAGCAATTGTAATCCTTAATACAGCTAGCAAAATTAGTGTTGCCATAAGTAGTTTATAAGAAGAAGTAAAGTGATACTGATGTCCCTTACTTACAATTTCATGGAGTTGAAGTGGTTAGAGGATATGGGTCTAAAAGTGAAATGATAAAGAACCAGACTTTATCAGAATTTAAGATGCAAAACAGAAATTCTCATTGAATGCAATGGTGATTTCCAGACTTTGCATTCATTTAACTTCTGGGACAGATTGGTTAATTGCTAATATGGCAATTCTACATTTTTTAGGAGATGTATCAGATAAAGAGAAGAACAAGAGGAACAGGTGTTTAAATTTAGTGGAGATGAGGCCAAACAAACTAAAGGTCATAATGCAAGAGTGCAGATTATGAGGATGCAGACGTTCTGAAACTACAGATCAGAAGAAGGTATATGTTTGCATTTCGGGATGGACCCAAATGAAGTAGGAAGGTTAGAGATTATAATCAAGGGAAAAGCATTAACTGAGGGAGAGGCCCATGAATTGAAAAACATACTATTACAGCATCAAATAGCGTTTACAAAGAATCCAGGGCACATGAAGGAATATGACTATGGTTTCGATCGGTTTAGATTGAAACCATATTTCATGCTGTTGGCAAAAAGAGAATCAGTAGATAAAGAAACGAAGATAATGATTGAGTTGTAAATTATCTCACAGTAATTATTTAACTGCCATTGTAACTGTGTCAAAGAAAGATAGTTCAGTACGCATATCTTTGGAAGCCTGAGCCTTAAAGAAAGTCAAATTACCACAGGTTTGAGGCACCAGAGGAGCTTGTACAGAAGTTAAATGGCATCAAGATATTAATAAGTAGAGACTTGACTGCCAGCGTCTGGCAGGTCCCGTGAAATAGTTACGACAGAACTAAACAGGCTGATTAAAGCAAATTACTCTAAAAATGAGACATGGGTGAGTAAATTATGTTGTAGGATTTGAGAGAATTATGAATGAATTGCCTCATTCTACTGCGGAAATACCACTATAAGAACTTCTAACAGGAGAAACGGTATGTAATGTCAGTAAACACATAGTAAGTTTCCCACAGAGAAATGATATTTCAGTTAATGAAAAGAGGGAATTAGCCCCACGTAGGACCAAAGAAGAAGCAGCTATAAGAAAGAACAAATACAACAAGCAGGTTGAGAAAACATTGTAGCAAGTTGACGAATTCGTACTGATCAGTTCAAGACACAGGTCCTCCGAAATAAATTTTGAGATCAAAAAATTGTGTGAGAAATATGAAGAACCATGCATAACGCATAGCGCATCCCAATGCAGTGGAGACAGCCAACATTAAAACAGGAGCAAGCAATGGGATACGCAGTATTGTGGACATTAAAAAATGTTACGACTACTAAACCTCACTATGCAATAAAGTTTCTTGTGTTGCTAATTAACTGAGACTTACCAGGAGCCCGAGTTAACCGACAGCCTACTTCATTTCCTCTTCCTGTTGTTAGTTCTTCTTCTTCTTTCAGTCCAAATCAGTTTTGCCTTCTTTAACATTCTTTACTATCAAGTTTAAGATGAGATAATTTCCTTTCACTGAATGCGACAATAAAGGAGTAAGCTATGGCAGATACCAAGCAACCAAGAGGAATAAACTACTGCATAGAAAACGGACATACGACGAAATACATGTGGGCAGGTCAAAACATAAGAAGCATAGGATACGGCAGCCAGAGAACACAGTATATAGTTACAGCTATACACCAGTACTATGTAAATGAAGATAACAAAAAAATAGAGTATGTAGTGGAACAATTTGTAAATATTAACAACGATGGTAAGCAAATCTTTATGTTTAAAAACAGGTTTTAAGAATACGAAAGCTAGGTGAGGGCTATTATACGTATATAACACACATGAAATAATGCATAAAAATAAGCTGAAGCTTGCAGAAGAACAGGACAATGCTAAACCAGGTAAGTGAATATGACACTGTACGAAGAAGAAATTCTGGTGGCAAAAGTATTGGAAATAACTTAATGTTGTTAGCCTGAGACGTTGTATAGATTGTATCAAAATAGACATATCTTTATTCTTCAGTATGCATTGAAACGTCGAAGTGGCTTTCGCTGTAATGAAGTACGATACTTTGTTAGGCTGGGAATAGTACTGCCAAAGAGGTTTATGGTAAATTGAGAGTTACGGTTATCAGGCGACAGAACAGTCATTCACAAAGCGAGAAAAGAGGTGAGTGGAATGTCGTAGACTAGGTGACAGAAAAGTTAGCCTATTATTGACGTAGAGAGAGCAAGGAGAAGTATGGTTAGTAGGCGACAGGAAAGACAGCCAATCATTTATGAAGAGTGAGGGAGAAATGGCAAAAGCCGACGTGTAAGTCGGCCATGAAGTGGTGTTTATGGGCGAAGTGGTTTCGACCAACTTTTTTATGAAGTACACATGAGTAGAGATGTTGTCGACATACTACACAATACTGACATGAGAATCTCGTAATAGACATAAACGAAGTACGTAAGCTTTACTTAGAAGGTCACGTAGTATGAAGTATATAGAGTAATGACACACTCAGATTTTAAATATAAAAAGAATGTGAAATAAAGGTCTAGCTAAGAATAAGATAATGAGCCCCAACATATTACAAAGTCACATAATGCTCGAATATGAAAGTCAGTAGAAAATACACAGTCATTACATTAATACAGTTTCACTAGTACTGTTTGTAGCAACAATGACAGTCAAATACAGAAGGAATTATACCTCATACTGTTAAGTGAAAAAAATTTGGTAAATGAGTGTTTGTGCGTTATGCCTGAAGCAAAATTCTGAACAGTTCTCTCAATGTACTTGTGAATCGAAAATCGAAACCCTCCTATGTAAGATTTAAAGTGCATAGCAAGAGCAGAGACGGCGAGTAGCGGCGTGAGTCATTACCGAAGCGGGTCAGTAGTAACATGGTGTGAACAGAGATAGAATTCTTAATACTGTGAAGGGCAGTGCCCTATCTATATGTAGACAGTGGATACAGCTGTAATGAAACGAAAAGAATGAAAAGCCACTCTCGCGGTAGAATGTAAATATTGACATTGTTTGTAAACAGCCAAAATCCAAACAAAACATTATGTATTATGTTGTAATAGTATAAGAAAACATGTTGTTTTAACTTGTTACGTAGCTAACAGAAGGCGTTTTGTATTGTCACATGGAGTTGTTCTGGAGCTATACGCTGAGGCTGAAGTTGGAAAAGGGACTGACAGTTACTGACCTCAACACCAGTTGATACACTCTGGAGTTTCACAATGCAAGGCCACATCATAGACAATAGAATAATTAAAATGGGTTGCTTTTGTGCGAATGTTCTGCTAAAAGATGTGAGTGTAATAATGTTCTGTTTCCACGGATTTGTGTATAGGTGTTGTGTTTGTTTCATTTGTAACCATGTGATGTGGACACCTTTTGACGCATTCACACGTAAACAAAGTGCAGAACGGCATGGTGCTGACGTAGTAGTGAGAAAATGTGTAATCTGTAAAGAGTGGCATGCTGAAGGCATGTGATGATGCAAATGTTTCATTGAACTGAAAGGGCCGCAATTGGTAGACAGTAGTTGTATAGCTGTGTAACTTCTTATGACAAACAGTTGGTCAATTTAAGGAACAGCAATGCGCCAAAAAGTAATTCGCAATGTAAGTTCTTCATGCAGATATGTTGTTGAATGTAAGGTAAAGCAATGCGCCGATAATAATGGCATAGCAGAACTTCTCCTGTGAAAAAATGATGTTGAATTTAATGGAGGACAATGCGTCAATAAAAGATTAATAGCAGTATAAAATTCTGTGATTGAAGTCTGGATAGGGGGTAGTGGACTGCTATGGGGTTTTCTATCAGAAACGATGGATTGTAAGTTAGCAAAAGGCTACTGCTAACATAAAGGTGCAGAACAAAGCTACATTACTGTTAAAGGAATAATGTAAAAGAGTAATGTAGGATGGAAAGTGTAATTAACGATTAATGATTTTGGGATGTGTAGTTATTGGGCAATTTTGTTGCGGGTAACGATTAGATTTTTCTAATCACAAAATGAATAAATATATAATTATATAAATTAAGTAATAAACTGAGAATTAAAGAAATATAAAGAATTGAAGATTTTATAAAATAATAACGAGTCACAAGTACAGTGGCTTGGTATGGGTCTTGAGGGCTCAAAACTGAGCAAATTTATGAAAATATGAGTACAAACTGGCTTATTTCATAAACTGATTGTTGTCTGAGAGAAAATTCCAGTTTCTGAAAATCTCTGAAAAGGGGCATACGTAATATTTTTTGCTTTACTGTCATGATATTCATTACAGGATGCTCTTCTTGGAGAAGTTGAGAAGGCAGCAGTGGGAAAATGATACAATGTGATATGAGGTATCAGCGACAGACAGTGAATTCAGTTGCATTTCACATAAAAGCATCTCTCAATAGCAAAATATCATTCCGTTATTTGAAAAGTGTTAATTACCAAGATGATTATAAACAACTGCTAAACGAAGCTCTTCGGGGATGTTGGGCTCGCGCCTAACCTGGATGGCGGGCGATGTGATTCGGCTGTCAGAGGGGAGCTGGATCGGCAGTTTCGGAGGACAGACATGTTGTCTGCCGCATTCGTTATTGGTTTAGAACTTAATTAGCATTCTCTGATTTTTGGACTCGTAATTGAGAATTAGTTTGATAGTACTCACACACACACACACACACACACACACACACACACACACACACACACACACACGCAGTTCATTATTTTGCTTTTTCTCTGTGAAAGAGTAAAAATGGAAATTTTTTCTGATTCATAATTGATTGTAACTGTGAGTTTATCGTATTCTCTTAATATAAAGGGTGTGGCATCCCGTTCAAGCAAATCAATTCAAATTTTATTTATTTATATAATATCGGTCATTTATATGATATCAGGTCGCCGTTAACAGTTCATTATAACCTCAAGATAGCGGATTCACGACCTAGTTGCTGCTTTCTGTACGGGGAACAAGAGCTACAGAAGACTGCGGGTCAGAGAACATCACTAAGAACTTACGCATTCCACTAAGTGCAGTGGAAGCAACACGGCACCTTGCGTGTAATGCAGGCTTAACACAAGTAAGATCGGTGACACGTCTTCCGTGGTGTCACAGAGGAAGTATGAAGGTAGGAAATTTTCGAGGGAATAGATTTATCATACATATCTAATTCCCTCTCGCTATCTCTCCGTTTCACTTGCTGTAGTATTCACTGAAATGAGTGTTAGTTACTCTCAGATAACACGCATAATATAACAGATAAAACTGACCTCTAAACCTTTTTATGTACAATATACACTCCTGGAAATGGAAAAAAGAACACATTGACACCGGTATGTCAGACCCACCATACTTGCTCCGGACACTGCGAGAGGGCTGTACAAGCAATGATCACACGCACGGCACAGCGGACACACCAGGAACCGCGGTGTTGGCCGTCGAATGGCGCTAGCTGCGCAGCATTTGTGCACCGCCGCCGTCAGTGTCAGCCAGTTTGCCGTGGCATACGGAGCTCCGCGACAGCGTGGACGTGAACCGTATGTGCAGTTGACGGACTTTGAGCGAGGGCGTATAGTGGCCATGCGGGAGGCCGGGTGGACGTACCGCCGAATTGCTCAACACGTGGGGCGTGAGGTCTCCACAGTACATCGATGTTGTCGCCAGTGGACGGCGGAAGGTGCACGTGCCCGTCGACCTGGGACCGGACCGCAGCGACGCACGGATGCACGCCAAGACCGTAGGATCCTACGCAGTGCCGTAGGGGACCGCACCGCCACTACCCAGCAAATTAGGGACACTGTTGCTCCTGGGGTATCGGCGAGGACCATTCGCAACCGTCTCCATGAAGCTGGGCTACGGTCCCGCACACCGTTAGGCCGTCTTCCGCTCGCGCCCCAACATCGTGCAGCCCGCCTCCAGAGGTGTCGCGACAGGCGTGAATGGAGGGACGAATGGAGACGTGTCGTCTTCAGCGATGAGAGTCGCTTCTGCCTTGGTGCCAATGATGGTCGTATGCGTGTTTGGCGCCGTGCAGGTGAGCGCCACAATCAGGGCTGCATACGACCGAGGCACACAGGGCCAACACCCGGCATCATGGTGTGGGGAGCGATCTCCTACACTGGCCGTACACCACTGGTGATCGTCGAGGGGACACTGAATAGTGCACGGTACATCCAAACCGTCATCGAACCCATCGTTCTACCATTCCTAGACCGGCAAGGGAACTTGCTGTTCCAACAGGACAATGCACGTCCGCATGTATCCCGTGCCACCCAACGTGCTCTAGAAGGTGTAAGTCAACTACCCTGGCCAGCAAGATCTCCGGATCTGTCCCCCATTGAGCATGTTTGGGACTGGATGAAGCGTCGTCTCACGCGGTCTGCACGTCCAGCACGAACGGTGGTCCAACTGAGGCGCCAGGTGGAAATGGCATGGCAAGCCGTTCCACAGGACTACATCCAGCATCCCTACGATCGTTTCCATGGGAGAATAGCAGCCTGCATTGCTGCGAAAGGTGGATATACACTGTACTAGTGCCGACATTGTGCATGCTCTGTTGCCTGTGTCTATGTGCCTGTGGTTCTGTCTGCGTGATCACGTGATGTATCTGACCCCAGGAATGTGTCAATAAAGTTTCCCCTTCCTGGGACAATGAATTCACGGTGTTCTTATTTCAATTTCCAGGAGTGTATATAATCCACGACTCTGTCCCTTTTCGACAATTTTCAGTTAATTAAGGTATTTTATTTTCAACCGTCTGTTCTGTTCTTTTCCATCTGAAAAACGGCCTACTTCAGTCGTTTCGTATAATTTCAGATACTTGATCATCGAGACAGAAAATATATCCGCTAATCATATTAAGACATGGAACCGTTTTGCTATGGCACCGGCCACAGTACCAGATTGGGTACATAAAACTGGTCACTACATAAGCCTTCCAAAATGGATGTAGCTCACATATGTTATTTTCTTTTTCACTAAAAAATATTTGTTGTGATAGTTTATAATATGTAGATTCCAGAGTGTAACTTGTAGGCTTCCAGCAATAATAGTTTTGTAAAAACTGTGTTTCTTTTCAAGTTGCCTCTGCACCCGCACTCCTCTTCTTCTTGTGCGCTGCGAGGTGACGCCCACGTAGTGTCAGTACTGGCTCATAGGCAGAAAGGTTTGACGATCACTAGTCTCAATGGTCACACTTGTTTTTCGCGGGAGTTAGTGACTTGTCGTAACTTACGATTCAGTAGAAAAACAAGTAAGTGCCCAGCCAGTATAAATCACCGTCAGTTTTGTTTATCATGTTCGCAGTCTGGCAGTGATATTCTTCGAGAAGAGGTCTACGCCGGTTCAAGAGGCAGTATGGTTCTTCAAGCACACACCACGATGTTTCTCCTGCGATGACTCTGAGCCTACTGCTAGTTGTAAGTACTATGCTGCGGGCTTAGTGCCTTCCAGCAAGTGGGCCACATGTGGGCCTACTTCCAACCACTGCCAGCCTTCTGCCCACGAGTGTAGCTGTTAAGAGACCAGGAGATGCGGCCATATTTTCGCTATACACCTCCGCTCGGATGGGCGGGCACTGTTGCTGAGGGGTATCTTGCTCTACAAGAATCATAGCGGCCTTCCACGCTTTCTAGTACGGCTTGCCCCGAGCTGCAGGGCTACTCCCAGACAGCTCACGCACTACCTCACCCACCGCACATCAGCATTCTTGCTGACCCGCTGACGTCACAGTCTTTCCAGTTGCTGCTTTCAGTCCACTTCCCGAAGGGCACTTACAGTGCAGATCGTCACTAGCAGTTAAGCAAAAAGTGTAATTAGCAATGATACCGCCTCATCTGAACGCACCAATTATAAACAATATCCACCATGGGCTTGTATAGAAGGATTTTGGTGGTTAGATTACTCATTAAGGGGACAAATTTCACTGCTCCAACCAGTGTACAGCTTCGCATTACGAAAAGTAGGCAACAAATTGTTCAAATGGCTCTGAGCACTATGCGACTTAACTTCTGAAATCATCAGTCGCCTAGAACTTGTTGTTGTTGTTGTGGTCTTCAGTCCTGAGACTGGTTTGATGCAGCTCTCCATGCTACTCTATCCTGTGCAAGCTTTTTCATCTCCCAGTACCTACTGCAACCTACATCCTTCTGAATCTGCTTAGTGTATTCATCTCTTGGTCTCCCTCTACGATTTTTACCCTCCACGCTGCCCTCCAATACTAAATTGGTGATCCCTTGATGCCTCAGAACATGTCCTACCAACCGATCCCTTCTTCTGGTCAAGTTGTGCCACAAACTTCTCTTCTCCCCAATCCTATTCAATACTTCCTCATTAGTTATGTGATCTACCCATCTAATCTTCAGCATTCTTCTGTAGCACCACATTTCGAAAGCTTCTATTCTCTTCTTGTGCAAACTATTTATCGTCCATGTTTCACTTCCATACATGGCTACACTCCATACGAATACTTTCAGAAATGACTTCCTGACACTTAAATCAATACTGGATGTTAACAAATTTCTCTTCTTCAGAAACGCTTTCCTTGCCATTGCCAGTCTACATTTTATATCCTCTCTACTTCGACCATCATCAGTTATTTTGCTCCCCAAATAGCAAAACTCCTTTACTACTTTAAGTGCCTCATTTCCTAATCTAATTCCCTCAGCATCACCCGACTTAATTAGACTACATTCCATTATCCTTGTTTTGCTTTTGTTGATGTTCATCTTATATCCTCCTTTCAAGACACTGTCCATTCCATTCAACTGCTCTTCCAAGTCCTTTGCTGTCTCCGACAGAAATACAATGTCATCGGCGAACCTCAAAGTTTTTATTTCTTCTCCATGAATTTTAATACCTACTCCTAATTTTTCTTTTGTTTCCTTTACTGCTTGCTCAATATACAGATTGAGCAACATCGGGGAGAGGCTACAACCCTGTCTTACTCCCTTCCCAACCACTGCTTCCCTTTCATGTCCCTCGACTCTTATAACTGCCATCTGGTTTCTGTACAAATTGTAAATAGCCTTTCGCTCCCTGTATTTTACCCCTGCCACCTTCAGAATTTGAAAGAGAGTATTCCAGTCAACATTGTCAAAAGCTTTCTCTAAGTCTACAAATGCTAGAAACGTAGGTTTGCCTTTCCTTAATCTTTTTTCTAAGATAAGTCGTAAGGTCAGTATTGCCTCACGTGTTCCAGTGTTTCTACGGAATCCAAACTGATCTTCCCCAAGGTTGGCTTCTACTAGTTTCTCCATTCGTCTGTAAAGAATTCGTGTTAGTATTTTGCAGCTGTGACTTATTAAGCTGATAGTTCGGTAATTTTCACATCTGTCAACACCTGCTTTCTTTGGGATTGGAATTATTATATTCTTCTTGTAGTCTGAGGGTATTTCGCCTGTTTCAAACATCTTGCTCACCAGATGGTAGAGTTTTGTCAGGACTGGCTCTCCCACGGCCGTCAGTAGTTCCAATGGAATATTGTCTACTCCGGGGGCCTTGTTTCGACTCAGGTCTTTCAGTGCTCTGTCAAACTCTTCACGCAGTATCATATCTCCCATTTCATCTTCATCTACATCCTCTTCCATTTCCATAATATTGTCCTCAAGTACATCGCCCCTGTATAGACCCTCTATATACTCCTTCCACCTTTCTGATTTCCCTTCTTTGCTTAGAACTGGGTTTCCTTCTGAGCTCTTGATATTCATACAAGTCGTTCTCTTATCTCCAAAGGTCTCTTTAATTTTCCTGTAGGCGATATCTACCTTACCCCTAGTGAGATAGGCCTCTACATCCTTACATTTGTCCTCTAGCCATCCCTGCTTAGCCATTTTGCACTTCCTGTCGATCTCATTTTTGAGACGTTTGTATTCCTTTTTGCCTGTTTCACTTACTGCATTTTTATATTTTCTCCTTTCATCAATTAAATTCAATATTTCTTCTGTTACCCAAGGATTTCTACTAGCCCTCGTCTTTTTACCTACTTGATCCTCTGCTGCCTTCACTACTTCATCCCTCAAAGCTACCCATTCTTCTTCTACTGTATTTATTTCCCCCATTCCTGTCAATTGCTCCCTTATGCTCTCCCTGAATCTCTGTACAACCTCTGGTTCTTTTAGTTTATCCAGGTCCCATCTCCTTAAATTCCCACCTTTTTGCAGTTTCTTCAGTTCTAATCTACAGGTCATAACCAATAGATTGTGGTCAGAGTCCACATCTGCCCCTGGAAATGTCTTACAATTTAAAACCTGGTTCCTAAATCTCTGTCTTACCATTATATAATCTATCTGATACCTTTTAGTATCTCCAGGGTTCTTCCATGTATACAACCTTCTTTCATGATTCTTAAACCAAGTGTTAGTTATGATTATGTTGTGCTCTGTGCAAAATTCTACAAGGCGGCTTCCTCTTTCATTTCTGTCCCCCAATCCATATTCACCTACTATGTTTCCTTCTCTCCCTTTTCCTACACTTGAATTCCAATCACCCATGACTATTAAATTTTCGTCTCCCTTCACAATCTGAATAATTTCTTTTATTTCATCATACATTTCTTCAATTTCTTCGTCATCTGCAGAGCTAGTTGGCATATAAACTTGTACTACTGTAGTAGGTGTGGGCTTCGTATCTATCTTGGCCACAATAATGCGTTCACTATGCTGTTTGTAGTAGCTTACCCGCATTCCTATTTTCCTATTCATTATTAAACCTACTCCTGCATTACCCCTATTTGATTTTGTGTTTATAACCCTGTAGTCACCTGACCAGAAGTCTTGTTCCTCCTGCCACCGAACTTCACTAATTCCCACTATATCTAACTTCAACCTATCCATTTCCCTTTTTAAATTTTCTAACCTACCTGCCCGATTAAGGGATCTGACATTCCACGCTCCGATCCGTAGAACGCCAGTTTTCTTTCTCCTGATAACGACATCCTCTTGAGTAGTCCCCGCCCGGAGATCCGAATGGGGGACTATTTTACCTCCGGAATATTTTACTCAAGAGGACGCCATCATCATGTAATCATACAGTAAAGCTGCATGCCCTCGGGAAAAATTACGGCTGTAGTTTCCCCTTGCTTTCAGCCGTTCGCAGTACCAGCACAGCAAGGCCGTTTTGGTTATTGTTACAAGGTCAGATCAGTCAATCATCCAGACTGTTGCCCTTGCAACTACTGAAAAGGCTGCTGCCCCTCTTCAGGAACCACACGTTTGTCTGGCCTCTCAACAGATACCCCTCCGTTGTGGTTGCACCTACGGCACGGCTATCTGTATCGCTGAGGCACGCAAGCCTCCCCACCAACGGCAAGGTCCATGGTTCATGGGGGGGGGGGGCCTAGAACTTTAATTAAACCTAACTAACCTAAGGACATCACACACATCCATGCCCGAGGCAGGATTCGAATCTGCGACCGTAGCGGTCGCTCGGCTCCAACTGTAGCGCCTAGAACCGCACGGCCACTCAGGCCGGCTAGTAGGCAACAAGAGACTTGTGAAATCAGTAATTAGTACTGTAGATGGTAAGTCTGCCGAATGTCAAGAATCCTGCTCTTTCTTACACAGGTGATTTTCTGCACTCGGCGCTGCTATTTAATGGTCCTCTTACATATATTATTTTATTGCTCGTTGAAATATTAATTTCAGATACAAGACTAAGACAATATTAATTTCGAACTGCTGCTGAGTAATGGTACAAGGGCGCCGAATTACAAAAATCCTTTCGTTAGTAAAATTGGGAAAGAACTAATGCGTATTTGGTGGAGATGCAGAACAGTGGTTAAGTGACATGGAATGCATAACCTGTTGGTGTCGTGGAGAAACAAAAGAAGTACTCATTGTATGCGTTAGTTATTGCTTTGTAGTCGTTCTACGGCAGAAATGCTGCAGTTAGAATTGATTTCTTTTTAAAGGGAATTACTAGTAAGAGGTACACCGCCACTAAAATTATTCCAACAACGTATTCTAAATTTTTCTCAGCAGCCCATCGTTTCCTTTACAAAGAAAACTGAAACAAGGAATCCTCACTTTTTTCTCAGTAATTTATGCAGTTTCTTTTTCATTGCTGCGAGAAGCTGAGACACTTAATAATCCCTCGCATTGGTGGTTGTCAGTTACCGGAGAGGTGGAACGTTGTTAAAGGCGTGCAGAAGCTTATTCTAGGGCGCAAGTTACCATTTTTATACTTGAAAATTAATCACGCAGTTTTATTTTATGTCCCTTTATAGCAAACTATAATGTCTTTAACTTTAATGAACTTAGCGTTTTTTTTTGTTTTTGTTTTTGTTTTTGTTTTTGTTTTTTTTTTTTTTTTTTTTTTTTTTCATCAGTCTACTGACTGGTTTGATGCGGCCCGCCACGAATTCCGTTCCTGTGCTAATCTCTTCATCTCAGAGTAGCACTTGCAACCTACGTCCTCAATTATTTGCTTGACGTATTCCAATCTCTGTCTTCCTCTACAGTTTTTGCCCTCTACTACAGCTCCCTCTAGTACCATGGAAGTCATTCCCTCATGTCTTAGCAGATGTCCTATCATCCTGTCCCTTCTCCTTATCGGTGTTTTCCACATATTCCTTTCCTCTCCGATTCTGCATAGAACCTCCTCATTCCTTACCTTATCAGTCCACCTAATTTTCAACATTCGTCTATAGCACCACATCTCAAATGCTTCGATTCTCTTCTGTTCCGGTTTTCCCACAGTCCATGTTTCACTACCATACAATGCTGTACTCCTGACGTACATCCTCAGAAATTTCTTCCTCAAATTAAGGCCGGTATTTGATATTAGTAGGCTTATCTAGGCCAGAAATGCCTTTTTGCCATAGCGAGTCTGCATTTTATGTCCTCCTTGCTCCGTCCGTCATTGGTTATTTTACTGCCTAGGTAGCAGAATTCCTTAACTTCATTGACTTCGTGACCATCAATCCTGATGTTAAGTTTCTCGCTGTTCTCATTTCTACTGCTTCTCATTACCTTCGTCTTTCTCCGATTTACTCTCAAACGATACTGTGTACTCATTAGACTGTTCATTCCGTTCAGCAGATCATTTAATTCTTCTTCACTTTCACTCAGGATAGCAATGTCATCGGCGAATCGTATCATTGATATCCTTTCACCTTGTATTTTAATTCCACTCCTGAACCTTTCTTTTATTTCCATCATTGCTTCCTCGATGTACAGATTGAAGAGTAGGGGCGAAAGGCTACAGCCTTGTCTTACGCCCTTCTTAATACGAGCACTTCGTTCTTGATCGTCCACTCGTATTATTCCCTCTTGGTTGTTGCACATATTGTATATGACCCGTCTCTCCCTATAGCTTACCCTTACTTTTTCAGAATCTCGAACAGCTTGCACCATTTTATATTGTCGAACGCATTTTCCAGGTCGACAAATCCTATGAAAGTGACTTGATTTTTCTTTAGCCTTGCTTCCATTATTAGCCGTAACGTCAGAATTGCCTCTCTCGTCCCTTTACTTTTCCTAAAGCCAAACTGCTCGTAACCTAGCGCATTCTCAAATTTCTTTTCCATTCTTCTGTATATTATTCTTGTAAGCAGCTTCGATGCATGAGCTGTTGAGCTGATTGTGCGATAATTCTCGCACTTGTCAGCTCTTGCCGTCTTCGGAATTGTGTGGATGATGCTTTTCCGAAAGTCAGATGGTATATCGCCAGACTCATATATTCTACACTCCAACGTGAATAGTCGTTTTGTTGCCACTTACCCCAATGATTTTAGAAATTCTGATGGAATGTTATCTATCCCTTCTGCCTTATTTGACCGTAAGTCCTCCAAAGCTCTTTCAAATTCCGATTCTAATACTGGATCCCCTATCTCTTCTAAATTGACTTCTGTTTCTTCTTCTATCACATCAGAGAAATCTTCACCCTCATAGCGGCTTTCAATGTATTCTTTCCACCTATCTGCTCTCTCCTCTGCATTTAACAGTGGAATTCCCGTTGCACTCTTGATGTTACCACCGTTGCTTTTAATGTCACCAAAGGTTGTTTTGACTTTCCTGTATGCAGAGTCTGTCCATCCGACAATCATATCATTTTCGATGTCTTCACATTTTTCCTGCAGCCATTTCGTCTTCCCTGCACTTCCTATTTATTTCATTCCTCAGCGACTTGTATTTCCGTATTCCTGATTTTCCCGGAACATGTTTGTACTTCCTCCTTTCATCAATCAACTGTAGTATTTCTTCTGTTACCCATGGTTTCTTCGCAGCTACCTTCTTTGTACCTATGTTTTCCTTCCCAGCTTCTGTGATGGCCCTTTTTAGGGATGTCCATTCCTCTTCAACTTTACTGCCTACTGCGCTATTCCTTATAGCTGTATCTATTGCGTTAGAGAACTTCAAACGTATCTCGTCATTCCTTAGTACTTCCGTATCCACTTCTTTGCGTATTGATTCTTCCTGATTAATGTCTTGAACTTCAGCCTACTCTTCATCACTACTATATTGTGATCTGAGTCTATATCTGCTCCTGGGTACGCCTTAAAATTCAGTATCTGATTTCGGAATCTCTGTCTGACCGTGATATAATCTAATTGAAATCTTTCCGTATCTCCCGGCCTTTTCCAAGTATACCTCCTCCTCTTGTGATTCTTCGCGACTACAACGGTCAAACACAGCACAGCGCCGCCCACAGCATCAGGGCCAGCGCAGAATAAAGTATTAGCGGCTTACCAGAGAAGCAGCGCCGAGCATACTGTTAACTCCCAAATGCTACTGGCTCGTTGCGAATTGGAAACGTCTCATACGGCAGTCTGAATGTGAATGTTGGTGGCGAGACAGTTTACACCGTAAACAGTAAAAGAGATGAGAAGTCTGGCAAGACTGATAACTTGAACACTTGGTTGGATCAGCAGAAGACTACTTTTATTTTGGTGACTAATCATTTGGAGGTCTTCCGCGGTCAAATTACACAATTACATGATCAGTCGATGCCTCCCGAAATTCATTTAGCTTCTCTAACTAGCAACGGTGAGACCCCCACTCGCGATACAAGTTTTATCGCACCTTCTCCCACCTATTTTTCTACGAGCTGGTAAGGAACATAAAATATCGTGCAAATGGCTCTGAGCACTATGCGACTTAAATTCTGAGATCATCATTTCCCTAGAACTTAGAACTATTTAAACCTAACTAACCTAAGGACATCACACACATCCATGCCCGAGGCAAGATTCGAACCTGCGACCGTAGCGGTCGCGCGGTTCCAGACTGTAGAGCCTAGAACTGCTCGGCCACAGCGGCCCGCGATACAAGAATCTTTTTAATCAGTAGTTAGCACTGATAAGACTGTCGAATGTTATATGAATGCTTGGCTACTGTACTTTCAGACATGTTTGATATAACAGACATGAAGCTTTCATACAATACACTATAGCCGACATAATCCTCTTGAGAGAATTCAGTAACTGTATACGAGTAGATATTTAAGATAAGAATTATCTATTGTTCCGCCTCAGTTGCACATTTCTTTAATTCGATTATATGTGTCGACCTCACTGGATCGTCTTTATATCTAAAACAAAGTAAAACTAAACATCTAGCATCTATTGTCACCACATGCCGTTCTATGTCCTCTACGTAATTCCACTTCTGTCATTTTACCATCTCTATCGGCCGGCAGTTGTGGCCGAGCGGTTCTAGGCGCTACAGTCTGGAACCTCGCGACCGCTACGGTGGCAGGTTCGAATCCTGCCTCGGGCATGAATTTATGTGATGTCTTTAGGTTAGTTAGGTTTAAGTAGTTCTAGGCCTAGGGGACTGATGACCTCAGATATTGTCCCATAGTGCTTAGAGCCGTTTGAACCATTTTTGTATCACTTAATAAAAATATGCATTAACAGGTAGCTCAAATGCTTAAATTGAATGTAATAACCCAAAACAAACTAAATAACAATAAATAGTAACAACTTTTGTAAGCGTTGGAGGTTTGAATATTGATTGAACTACTCATTCTTTGTTTTCAAGTGTACCCAGCTTGTAGTTTTTTCTGCCGGTTCAACCACGTATGTTTTCAACACAAACCACTCTTTAGTGTTATACTGTCAGTACTAGTCTACACATTCTTCTTATGAAATCAGTCTTTTTGTCATTAATACTGACTGATTAATGTATTGCAGTGAATTCGGTTCTACCAAATGCATTGAATACATAACTCAGGACGATATATCGTTGGGTGTATCAAGGTCAGCATAAAAGTTCTCTTAGGGGTAACTGAAGAAGAAAGCAGCGTTGTCAGATTTTGGCAGCTGATTTCATTCTGTTTTATTGAACACATGGGATGATGTACATTAATTAAGAAGCACTTTAATATAGTACTTAAACATTTATTCAGCCATTTATTTGCGTAGTTGGTAAATATGCTGTGTAGAAAATTAAGTTACTAGCTACGTACAAACAAATCATAACCTGCTGACATTTTACAGCCTATGGAAGAAATAGGTTCAGTACTGGATGGGCATGAAGAATTATTAAACACTTTCATACACTGGTACTCCTGCTTCAAAGCTAAGCCTTTCTCTAGCCATCACTGTGAACATTCTCCAACCGTGTTCGCATCCCCCTGGACCACTGAGTGAGTCAATAAACTGGAATCGCCTGATCTCGTCGCATTCAGGTCCAAGCAGAAGAATTTGATCGTGTTGACATCGTCAAATTATTGTTTCTAATTGTACTCTGTTATAGTCTGTCACAACTGTTATTCTCTCTCAGATACTTAGTTTTTATCGAGGACCAAAGAACAGCTGTTCGTTCGTTTTTCCGCCCATATTTATTTTGGAATATGTAGTAAGTTTCTATGGGACCAAACTGCTGAGATCATCGGTCCCTAGGCGTACACAGTACTTCATCTAAATGAAAATAACTTACGCTAAGGACAACACCCACACCCATGCCCGAGGGGGGAGCCGAACGAACTGTGGCAAGGCGCCTCTGACCGTGAGGCTATCATGAGCAGCCCACCCATTTTTATGAACAGGCGTGAACTACATGTCTGGGTTCAAATGTTGAAACACTCAGATGCGTGGGGATGAAAGGAATCATATGACTGAATAAAAATATGGGGTCTAAGGTGAACAAACTGATCAGCTGGGGATCAACATACGACACTTACCAGAACTAATTGCTTTCCCTGACTTCATACATGTGAATCCGCGGTATGGCCCAAAAACTACCAACATAACAATGGCCCACTATCTGCTTTATTGCCAGTCATCAATGCTCTACTCATAGTTCCAAAGACTCCTCGGCGCTAGGCAGCGTATCTTTGTGAGGCCTATGACCGACCGGCGCCACTCAGCGTGTCTGCCCAGTGAGACCGGCAGACTTGGCAGTCTGAAAACGTTTTCACCCAGGTTCCACAGGAAAACACTCTCGTGGGCCCTAAGTCGTCATACGCTTTTACTGCAGTCAATTAACTTGGCACCCTCCTCCTTCAAACACAGGTACGGCTTACCACTACTCCATCATCAGAGCACCCAATCAATAGCATTACCTTCTGCCAACCATTTCATCACACTGCACTCGCATTCGGGATGACGACGGTTCAATCCCGCTTCCGCCCATCCTGAT
The DNA here is from genome assembly GCF_021461385.2 of Schistocerca piceifrons. Classification (NCBI taxonomy): domain Eukaryota; kingdom Metazoa; phylum Arthropoda; class Insecta; order Orthoptera; family Acrididae; genus Schistocerca; species Schistocerca piceifrons. Next base: position 141,593,591 of record NC_060144.1, read on the forward strand.
TTAGGTTTTCCGTAATTTCCCTATATCGCTCCAGGCAAATACCGGGATGGTTCCTTTGAAAGGGCACGGCCGACTTCCTTTCCCGTCCTTCCCTAATCCGATGTGACCGATGACCTCGGTGTCTGGTCTCCTCCGCCAAACAACCCAACCAACCAACCATTTCATCATATGAATGTAGTCAGATCATACCCAGCACAGCAAACAAGTAATAAAGATCATCTTCCCTAAGAACATTATGCAGCATGACTCCAAATCAAAAGTGAGAGTGCCCTGCAATCTTTCCAACTGATAGTCAAGATAAATTCTATGTGATATTCCTTACTGCATAAATGGTTCATCTGGTACTGTTCAGAGATCGTGGAGCAACAACAAAGTCTGCAACGCATATTGATACCTCAAACACTACACGGCTCCACCGAAAACCACAATGATGAATCGGGGGTGTTCCTGAAGGCCACAGCTCCCCTCTAAGCACAGCAGTGCCCTCACACTGAGGTCACTATACTGTCGAGCATGCAAGAGTTCAGCTCAGTTTGTGACCTTCACTGAAGCACTCAGCATCATAGTGTAGGACCAACAAGTTGTTAATATTTCACATGAACTTGTACTATTGTCAACATGGAACATTGTACCTCGATAGAACAGTGTTTTACTTAGTACCTTAATTGTTGCTTTCGTAGTTAGTGACTGTTGTAAATCATCAGGCAGTCCTGTGGCAAAAAACTGTGTCAAAGTTACGTGAATCTTTTATTCACCAATGTAATAAAGTGAATTAATATTTCATGTGACCCTTCTTCAGAGAATCAAAGACCCATAGCTACAATTGGACGAAATAGTTCTGCCTGGTCACAACAGATCATATTCTGAACGGATGTCAATTAGAGAAATTTAGAGGAAATTAAGAAAACTTACATTTTTTGTAGAAAAATGCTTCTGACCAACGAAGTTTACGTTTAAAAAGTGACTAAGTCACGAAACATTTTTAAAAAGTTGTATCCTATATGATGTCCGTTCATGGAACGTCAGCAATGGTTGAAACAGAATTATCAGTGGTGGGTGTAAAGCAACAGAAAGAGACATAGCTTCAATAAATTAAGAAAAGAAAGAAATTGCTCATTTCAAACAAAAATTTATAATTTAGTAGTAAATTTTAACTTTTTACAACCCACCGAAAATCCATACACAGTAAGTTCAGAAAAATGAAAAATTCGTATCCAAGTAAATAAATACACTGATAGAAACGAAATTACAGCACCTGGAAAGGTGACATCGATTTTGCTCCGATGGTGGCATATACGACATGGAGTAAATGTTGTGATAATGGCTTAAACATCGTCTGCCAAGAAACAAATGGCTCTGAGCACTATGGGACTTAACATCTGAAGTTCTCAGTACTGCCAACAAACAGCACAGTGGCATAGCTGTCAGAAAGCCATCTGTGTCCTTTATTACGAAATGTTCAAATTCGAAAGACTCAGTGTGATTCAAACGTGTGAAACTATGCTACGGAAAAACACTTTCGCCAGGCGAAATATCATTTAACACTTCCTAGAAGACGAATTGGCTGAAATGGTCACGAATATTGGTCACGAAGGTCTCTGACTTTAACCCTTTAGATTTCTGCATGTACCCATGGTTGCAAGGCGAAGTGTAAAAAAAGAAAAAGTAAACTCAAGAGACGAGCTGATCGTCCCGTTTATGAACAGTGGTGCTCACATAATAAAAAGATTCCAAGGCGACCTGAGAAGAGCATATGGGGTAATATCAAGAGAATCTGTAACTACATTGGAGTCGAAATTGGACTTTTATGTTCCGTGGCCTTCCTAAATAAGTTTACTCCATGTCACGACCGTCATCCTATACCATTTTTATACAGTCAGAGCTAGTGGTTTGTTTCTAATGATTTTGTTGTCAGACATTAAACTCAAACGTTGAATAGCTACTGGTAGGTGTGGGATTACGAGGACTTCGTTTGTAACGGTAGGGCGCCGCGTTGGTGTTATTTTATGAAAGCTACAACTTATTTAGTGTTGCAAGAAAATTACTGCAATGGGTGTGGTTCGCGCTGGGTTGAGAGAAGAAACCACTTTCATTTATTTCTTTTTGACAACCTTGCCTTCCAGGAAGGCGTCAGACACAGAAGGAATACACTACTACTAGCATCAAATTTGAAATAGTTGCAATAATTTAAAAATTTAAAAAAACACAATGTCAATTAACGTCCATGACAGCAATTAAATATCAGTCACTTGTTTCCCTTCTTAAAATGCCAAATTTTAAAAGCTTTAGTAATTTAAAAATAAGAAACAAAATACTTAATATGAACCAATATCCGGAATACAAATGAAATATTAGTCACTTTGTTTCTTCTTAGAAACCAGCAGGCACAGAATTTAGCAATATCAGGCATCAATTGCCAAAATATTGCAATACATGTCACACCAGTGCATGTACCATATTATTTGGTATCCAACGGCATTCCTTAGATCAACTTCAACTTATCTTGACAACTCTACATATTTTTGCAAAGTTTGTTACAAATGTCTACTAATGCCTAAACAAACACTCTTTCGGCGGTTCAGATTTTCAACTCTTGCGCTGTTACCAAGACTATCAGAAAAAAAGTTTACAAATCACAAACCGACAATAGTGATTTGGTCTGAGTTTCATTCGTCGCCAGCACAGCGATCTGAGACAATGTTTCTAATTACACCGTAAACCGCTTATCGACAGAGCTAGAAACTCATCAAATATGCCCTAACCGCCAAAGCCATGTTCTAGAAGCAGGCAGAATCACAATTTCCTTGACCATACCTCTCCATTGGGCAAGTTCTACAGCAGTAATAACCCAGACTAACGTCTTTAACTTCACTCAGTTACCAAAGACATAAAGACATGTACAAACATTACTTCTTATACACCATACGCCAAGGGATGAACAACTATAGGCCGGCCGAAGTGGCCGTGCGGTTAAAGGCGCTGCAGTCTGGAACCGCAAGACCGCTACGGTCGCAGGTTCGAATCCTGCCTCGGGCATGGATGTTTGTGATGTCCTTAGGTTAGTTAGGTTTAACTAGTTCTAAGTTCTAGGGGACTAATGACCTCAGCAGTTGAGTCCCATAGTGCTCAGAGCCATTTTTTTTGAACAACTATAGGTAGTCAGTTTTGACACATGAAAAGACCACAACAGCTTGGTAACTAGAAAGCTCAGTTAGAATAACGACGCAACCGTTTAATTTATTGTGGATATTTTCCGCTCGTCAAGCCATTGCTTCGGCATGACTGACAAGTATCGCAAAGGCTTCACTTTTATCCTCAATGCAATGTAAGGTTCCTTTTTTCACGCACGTAGAAACAGAGGTACCGCGCAACACCAGCGACAAGGAAGCCCTACACTTGAACTACCGCAGCAGTTAAGTTCGTCAATATACACCGTGTTCATAAAACACTCAGCGCCCACGACAAGATGTTCTGACACAGTTAGAAATTTAGTATCCAAGCTACAGTGCTTACAGCAGACACAATATTTCATCCGATGCGGGCAGTACACTATTTGCAGCAAATGATACTTTTCACTCAAGCTAACTCCAACGTAATTCTGCCCTATCCTGTACCGACCATTTACCGTCACATGACACATGTCCACTGCCAATGTCCGGACGCGTCCCCCGTTCGCCTTATCGCCTTATGTGAGTGTTCAGGGACCGTTTGTTTTTTCATGGACGACGACCAAAATGCCAGTCCACTCCTTGCCGAACGCCGAACTGCCTCGCGTCATCCACGACGGCGCCCTCTTTCGCCGCTGGTGGACAACCGCTGTTCTCCGGTGGCGTGCTCTTCTCAACCGCCGGCCACGGAGGGAAGTTCAAACACGAGCGCTCGGTGTGACCCCGTAACTCACAATTACGATCTTCATCGACATCAAATATTTATAATGTTCACAGAATTCTCACAATGATTTTCTGCATGCCTAGTTCGTTATCTATACAGGGTAGTCCATTGATAGTGACCGGGCCAAATATCTGACGAAATAGGCATCAAACGAAAAAACTACAAAGTACGAAACTTGTCTAGCGTGAAGGGGGAAACCAGATGGCACCATGGTTGGCCCGCTAGATGGCGCTGCCATAGGTCAACCGGATATAAACTACGTTTTTTTAAATAGGAAACCCCATTTTTATTACATATTCGTGTAGTACGCGTTTTAGTTGGACCACTTTTTTCACTTTGTGATAGATGGCGCTGTAATAGTCACAAACGTATAAGTACGTGGTATCACGTAAAATTCCTCCGGTGCGGGCGGTATTTGCTTCGTGATATTAATATGGACTGCTTACCAATTGCGCAAAAGGTCGATACCGTGTTGATGTATGGCTATTGTGATCAAAATGTCTAACGGGCGTGTGCTATGTATACTGCTCGGTATCGTGGACGACATCATCCAAGTGTCCGGACCGTTCACCGGATAGTTACGTTATTTAAGGAAACGGGAAGTGTTCAGCCACATGTGAAACGTCACCACGACCTGCAACAAATGATGATGCCCAAGTAGGTATTTTAGCTGCTGTCGCGGCTAATCCGCACATCAGCAGCAGACAAATTGCGCGAGGATCGTGAATGTCAAAAACGTCGGTGTTGAGGATCCTACATCAACATCTGTTGCACCAGTACCATATTTCTATGCACCAGGAACTGCATGGCGACGACTTTGAACGTCGTGTACAGTTCTGCCACTGGGCATAAGATAAATTACGGAACGATGACAGATTTTTTGCATGCGTTCTATTTAGCGACGAAGCGTCATTCACCAACAGCGGTAACGTAAACGGCATAATATGCACTATTGCGCAACGGAAAATCTACGATGGCTGCGACAAGTGGAACATCAGCGACCTTGGCAGGTTAATGTATGGTGCGGCATTATGGGAGGAAGGATAATTGGCCCCCATTTCATCGATGGCAATCTGAATGGTGCATTGTATGCCGTTTTCCTTCGTAATGTTCTACCGATGTTACTACAAGATGTTTCACAGCATGACAGAATGGCGATGTACTTCCAACATGATGGATGTCCGGCACATAGCGCGCGGTTGAAGCGGTACTGAATAGCATATTTCATGACAGGTGGATTGGTCGTCGAAGTACCATACCATGGCCCGCACGTTCACCGGATCTGACGTCCCCGGATTTCTTTCTGTGGGGAAAGTTGAAGGATATTTTTTATCGTGATCCACCGACAACGCCTGGCAACATGCGTGAGCGCATTGTCAACGCATGTGCGAACATTACGGAAGGCGAACTACTCGCTGTTGACAGGAATGACGTTACATGTATTGCCAAATGCAGTGAGGTTGACGGACATCATTTTGAGCATTTAATGCTTTAATGTGGTATTTACAGGTAATCATGGTGTAACAGCATGCGTTCTCAGAAGTGAAAAGTTCGCAAAGGTACATGTATCACATTGGAAGAACCGAAATAAAATTTTCAAACGTACCTCCGTTCCGTATTTTAATTTAAAAAACCTACCTGTTACCAACTGTTTGTCTAAAATTGTGAGCCATATGTTTGTGACTATCACAGCGCCATTTACCACAAAGCGAAAAAAGTGGTCCAACTAAAAAATTCATATTTCCTTACGTACTACACGAATATGTAATAAAAGTGGGGGCTCCTATTTAAGAAAACGCCGTTGATATCCGTTTGACCTATGGCAGCGCTATCTAGCGGGCCAACCATAGCGCCATCTGGTTTCCCCCTTCAAGCTAGACAAGTTTCGTGCTTTGTTGTTTTCTCGTTTGACGGTTATTTCGTGAGATATTTGGCCCGGTCACGATCAATGGACCACCCTGTATACCTAATGGGGGAGTTAGTCTGAGATCCTTGAGGATGATGATCCATAATTTTTATTATTTACTTTTGCTATCACTATAAAGTCAATTTCAAAAGGAAATTCAATTTCACAGTAGTTCCTAAGGTATTAATTTTGAATTTTTTGTGAAGATTCCTAAGATGCTGTATTAAGCATCATTATTTAACATCTGCCTTGAACGTTATTACTGGGCTATCTAATTTATTTTTCGTAGAGCCAGAGCATTGGTTTCTTCTTCATGAAAGAGAATGAATATAACGATAACGTATCATCACGTGGTTTAGTCTGATATGTCTTTTCTAACACTTTGTAACCATTTATGTGAATCTAAAGGTCTACTGTACAGAATTTTTAAAATATGTTAGTGATCACTTCTCATCCGTTTTATAATGGTGTTTACAAAATTTATCCCTTAAAGCTTTTTGTCCATAATATAAAGGTGGCCTCTTTCAGAGACAAAGGCAACTTGCTTAAAATATATCCTAGGTGCATTGCGTAGCTATGTGAAGGCAAGCCGGGAAAATTGGAGTCCCGAGGAGTGTTGGGTAATAAGGTCAAGAGCACTCATAACGCGGTCGGTGGGGGTGGGGCGAGGGTGGAAGTAGGGATTAGCTGCAACTCGGCGCCCCACCCCCAACCCCTACCCCTGCGGCAGCGTGACGTCACGTTAGTCGGCTGCGGTCGCCCGCCACGAACTCCTCCAGCTCCTCAACGCACAACTCTGCCAACAGCGCCAGGCGACAGGAAAATTGGATAGACGCCGCAGGATCCCATTAAAAAGAATAAGGTCTTCTGGAAGTGTTAAAACTTATGTGCAGAGAAACTCCCAGTAATTGCTTCTTTGCTAAGTCAAATTCGCGTTCTGTCTCGGGCACACCACCTCCGCACAGACCTTCTTTATATTACGGAGCTACCGCTGTTAAAAGCCCTCTCCGTACTGCTGTGAATGTAATGTTTTACCGCGGGGTTAAGTGGATTCACTTAATCAGTGCGGCAGGCTAAATTTACTTGTGTTCTAACTTTTCATGATTCTAATTAGAGCTAGGCCATATACTACGGGGTATACTACAACTGCAGCTAAAACACTCAAATTTTTAAAGAACTTTATAGTCATCACCTTGGAGAAACAAAAAAAAATTGAATAGCGTTCCTTCGCCGATTAAAGTTATTTTCACCGGGAGTTCTGTCAAAGTACATAACTTACGCAATGTCCACTGTAAAATAACTCGAATAAAACTTCGAAAAATCGTGAGACTAACCGTTTTGTATGAGTTTTGATTGAGACGCTTAACACTTGTAACTCAACTAACTTCTGACTCGTAAAAGTTATTTGTGACCTCTTTTCCATCTACTTTAATAGTGAGCAGGGCCTCATGAGACAGAGTCGAAGGCGATTTTGCAACTCCATTAATCTACGAAATACATTAACAGACATTTATTTGTGGAACTATGGAATATTTTGCTGTAGAATAACAGATCTGTATTTCACAGTGCATCTCTTTGTTGTGATTTAAATGCTCAGAAATGTAAAATTGTACAGTTCCAGAAACGAGAAATACCATTATCCTGTAACTATAATATCAATGAATCACGTTTGGGATGGATCAATTTACACAGAAATATATTTCATACAGCAACAATGTGTCGGAGATGCATATTCTTGAAGCATTTGAGTAGGCAGGAAGATATTGTGTGTGATTGAGAATAAAACAGTGTTTAATGTTTGTCATTGTTTTATTGTTCTGGTCACTATTTAGTTACAATAAGGGTTCCCAATGAGCACCACTAACCCCAGCGCTGAGTTTGTATCGGCGTAGCAGGAAGTCCGGTGTACGCTGGAAAATAATTATTGTCTTCTGTATTTGTGTAGCCACTGCCAGAATTCTCTGAATCAATTCCGCTTCCGAGACAACAAAGGTAGAGTACATCTTGGCCTTCACGTAGCTCCAGAGAAAGAAGTCCCCTGAGGTGACGCCCTGGGATCTTGGAGGCCAATGTGCAAGTCTTCCGTGACTGATACACCGATTGCCAAAAATAAAGATCATTACTGCTCGGGCTGGTTCAGCAATGTGCGATGGTGTCCCATCATGCTGAAACCATATACTGCTTCTGCCTTTAACCTCAACATAGACAAAGTGAATGTCTCGCAGTTCCTCCCATATTTAGCGCTCCATGTGGTTGGTGGACACATACAAGAGGACGGGACATTCATTTGCGGATAGTTTCAGAATGAGTGGAATTTTCATGTTACGAGAGCAAACCAGTCGCATGTGACATCTGTGGAATAGTCGATTTACGGCAGTAACGGTAGTATCTCTGAACTTGTGTACCTCTGGCTCTGTTATAGAACGGAGAGTAGTCGAGCGTTGGATATGCAGTAAGCCGGCAGATCTTCCAGCGTAGTGCACACTGGAGGAGGATTTTTCTGAAGAAAATTGATAGCAGTTACTGATCCGATGGAAAGACTCACAAACGCACCATTTATGGAACATAGAGAATAGATTTGCATTGAGTATATGTTTCTAAGGTAATAATTTTTGCTTGCGCGTACTGATAATATTAGCGATCCCTGCAACAGTCCTACTGCCCACCTGAGTTTAGCTCATTTTGGTTTAGTTCATTTCAGTTTGCTTAATCGTAACAGCATTGCCTTGGAAGATGTAAGGATTTTGATTTTCTGTGAGTTTTATGATCTTCTGAAATAAGATTTTAAAATTCAGAACTGTCACTACGATGAACGGATTGGTATTTTCATTTAAAGGAAGAAGGTTTTTTCTGAAGAAAATGATCCCAATCTTTCTCCCCAAAAGTTTAGTTTTAATTTAGCATATTTTTGCTGTTGTGATTTCTTCATGCTTTGCTATTGCTGCTGCTTATGCTGTAATTTTTCAGGTGACATTCTTTTCATATTTCTTTGTTTCTTTCTTTTCTCACCCCACGTTTCCAAAGCGAAAATTCTAAGCATTTCTTTTGTAATTCAGGTGTTTAACGGGCCAGTGAAGAGAGTGTGTTTCGTAGTGTTGGTACATCAACTCAGTGTTTCAATTTATTTATTTATTTTTATTAATTAATTAATTTATTTATTTGTATTTTGTTTTGTGGGGGGGGGGGCGTGCACAGTTTGATTTTGGAAGTGGTTTTAGAGTAACAGTTTTGATTTAATTTCCTGTAGAGTGTACGCCAGGTAGTTTTGTCTTCATGCAAATGTATGCACTGATACACGTTGTTCAGAGTAGTAGTCTCAGTTCAGTCTTTTATAACAGAGGACAGTGTACTCAGTTATGAGTAAAAGGTAGGCAAACATTTTAATGATCATGATCGAATGATCGATCGGGTTAGAGGAAATAACTTTCTCATGTTGACACTGCAGCTATCATGTGGGCACTAGTTCTACCCGCTGTTTAATGACTTAAGTGTCGAAGAGTGTGACATCACATCATATTGCGTTCCTCAAACTAACGTTTGAAGTAACAGTGTTAGACACAACGACCTCTTCTCCGTTCAAGTATTACTTACTCATGCTCACTGCTAATGTAGTATGGGTTCCCGACACATGGTTGCTTTCCGAAATATATTTGCTTTTGCCTCCAGTATAATCCTTGTTAGTTTGTGCGCTGAATTTTTGAACGCCCTGTATAAATATCACAATGTAACACTTTGAAGATTTATGAAATGGAACGATAACATAGGCTCAGACGAAGGTAAAGTGGGTAGCAGTCTTACTTTATTGGTAGAATAATAGTGAAACGCAATTGATCTACATAGGAGATAGCTTACATATCACTTGTGTGACCCCTCCTAGGATATTACCAAAGTTTGTGGGATCCATATAAAATAGGACTAACAGGGGATATTGGGTCACAGGTTTCTTTTACACATAGGAGAAGTCACGGAGATGCTGAAAGAACTGATCTGGCAGACTCTTAAAGGTAAACGCAAACTATCCCGAGAAAGTCGGTTTAGAAAATTTCAAGAATCGGCTTTATGTGTGACTCTAGGAATATACTACAACCCCTATTTATAGCTCTCGTAATGATCTTGAGGACACGGATGGATTAATTACAGCGCGCACAGAGTCATTCAAACAGTCGTTCTTCCTAGGCACCATACGTGAATGGAACGGGTAAAGGCCCTAATAACGGGTAAAATTGAACATACCATTCGTCCCTCCGTCGTGCAATTTCACAATGGTTTTCAGAGTATAGATCTAGATGTAGATGTAGAATCAAGCCTGTTGTATATTTTTATTTTCAGTTATTTATTTATTTCATCAACAGGTCAGAATAAGAAAAAAGTAAGGTGGGTCAGATGCTTGTAAATCTAAAAACAAAGACTAGCTGTTAATGCTACTTTAAATAATATAAAGAACATAATATGTAAAAATTTCTCTAAGCTTACAGAGAATTGAATTCCTAACAGTAGTTACAGTGGTTCTACATAATACATTACTGGCCATTAAAATTGATACACCACGAAGAAGACGTGCTACAGACGCGAAATTTAACCGACAGGATGAAGATGCTGTGATATGCAAATGATTAGCTTTACATAGCATTCACACAAGATTGGCGCCAGTGGCGACACCTACAAAGTGCTGACATGAGGAAAGTTTCGAACCGATTTCTCATACAAGCAGTGGAGATGACAGGCATCTTATGCGCATGGCTGTAACGGATCGTGCAGCCACGTCTCGATCCCTGAGTCATCAGATGGGGACGTTTGCAAGACAACAACCATCTGCACGAACAGTTCGAAGACGTTGGCAGCAGCATGGACTATCAGCTCGGAGACCATGCCTGCGCTTACCCTTGACGCTGCATCACATACAGGAGAGCCTGCGATGGTGTACTCAATGGCGAAGCTGGATGCACGTATGGCAAAACGTCATTTTTTCTGATGAATCCAGGTTCTGTCTACAGCATCATGATGGTCGCATCCGTGTTTGGCGACATCGCAGTGAACGCACATTTGAAGCGTGTATTCGTCATAGCTATACTGGCCTATCACCCGGCCTGATGGGATGGGATGCCATTGGTTACACGTCTCGGTCACCTCTTGTTAATATTGCCGGCACTCTGAACAGTGGACGTAACATTTCAGATGTGCTACGACCCGCGGCTCTACCCTTCATTCGATCCCTGCGAAACCCTACGTTTCAGCAGGGTAATGCACGACCGCATGTTGCAGGTCCTGTACGGGTCTTTCTGGATATAGAAAATGTTCGACTGCTGCCCTGGCCAGCACATTCTCCAGATCTCTCACCGATTGAAAATGTCTGGTCAATGGTGGCCGAGCAACTGGCTCGTATCAATACACTAGTCACTACTCTTGATGAACTGTGGTATCGTGTTGAAGCTGCATGGGCACACGCCATCGAAGCTCTGTTTGACTCAATGCCCAGGCGTATCAAAGCCGTTGTTACGGCCGGAGGTGGTTGTCCTGGGCACTGATTTCTTAGGATCTATGCACCCAAATTACGTGAGAATGTAATCACATGTCAGTTCTAGTATAATATATTTGTCCAATGAATACCCGCTTATCATCTGCATTTCTTCTTGGTGTAGCAATTTTAATGGCCAGTAGTGTATTTTTCTGCCTAGTTGAGGAGAATATCATTTACATAATGCAAATATAAAAAAGGTATTAAAAATGTGCTGAAAATAAGTTGCAATATGTAGAGGGAAGTGGTATACTATATTTGGCTATGTAATATAGTCTAAATAGCTTGTTGGTTGATAACAGCCTATATCTACCTATTTCAGGTGATAAGGTCTCGGTTTAAACTCGACCATTTCTCATCTTGAATGGTTTGCATTTATGTGTGTTTGTCGTGTTTATGTGTATCGCTATATTACTTAGGGTGTTGCATGTCAGGACACTAAATAATATCCAGCAGCTGTTTGTCTGATAGTTGGTACTTGTGATGTATTGCGTGTAACAACTTAGATACATATACACCTAGTCATATACAGATTATATACTAATTGAACATTTGGTACACGGAATACATAAATACTGCATTCAGGTGAAAAAGTTCTATGTTACTTAACGTCACCAGCGTCTCCAATGTACGGAGGTTGGTGTCCCTTCCTATTCAATATGAAGGGGTTTCATTCATTTACCACGACAAGCACTAGTTGTCCTCTGTCGTCAGGTCTATCTGAGTTCCACAAGCTTATATAGTTCTTTGGGGTTTCTTTGGATGATGTTCAACCCTTAGGATCGTCCTGTCAGTTTTTTGTGTAGTCGGGAAGCAGAATTTATCCCCATTCTCATGCTTAAATGGCTCTGAGCACTATGAGACTCAACATCTGAGGTCATCAGTCCCCTAGAACTTAGAACTACTTAAACCTAACTAACCTAAGGACATCACACATATCCATTCCCGAGGCAGGATTCGAACCTGCGACCGTAGCGGCCACGCGGTTCCAAACAGAAGCGCCTAGAACCGCACGGCCACACCGGCCGGCATTCTCATGCTTAGTTCATATTACATAGCGAACAGCTGTTTGAAATACATCCTTGTTTTCTAGTCTGCTAAGTGGTAGGTCAGCTTCTAAGTTTTCATAGTTTACTTGATTAAAGGTATGCAACTTCGAGTTCTTCGTTGTGTCTGGTTCGAGTGTTCGTCTGTTGCTCCGATTTCGAGTAATTTTGTAGTGTAGCATGTTTTCCCTGCTTTATGGTTTCCGTTAGTGTGGAGGTTGATGTGTTTTTGCTGAGAATTTCCCCTGACAGTGACTTGTTGTATCTGATCTTCGCCGGGAACTTGTTGATGAAAGCTTACTGTTGTGTGTCCATTTCTGGGGTGGTTATATCTGGTGTTATGCCGATGCCGGATTTGTCCTTCTGTTCGGCAACCTTACTGTTTTGTTTTTCGTAGTGACTGTTCTAGCCCCATAGACAAAACGATCTGGTGTTGTATAGGGTGTAGATTTGGTTGTATCATATTCTACGTGTTGTGCATGTAGTGTACAGTTGTCTTCGTTTGTGTTTGCCTGTGGTATTGCATTTCTTGTGAACTCTCTGACATCTTCATTCTCAGGTTGTTCAAGGACGTCGTTACCTTTCTGTGTACTATCTTGTAATATTTCGTCCTCCAGTTCGCCTAGTCGTAAAAAGAAACCAGCCTAGAAGATGGTTCAATCAAACATGTGATGTTTTAGGTGCCCGGCCACATCATATTCAATTGCAGCCTGCATGCGCATATCGTCTATATAGAGATAAAGCTGAAGTGCCTGAATTGTATTGTCAACCAGAACTGATGCATTACATTAGTATTGGTATTAGGATTTGGGGGTAGTAATGGGAGGCGGGAGGGGTGTTCTGACGAGCTGTGGTAGCGTTCCTTGTTAATGGATGTTGCCAGGTACATCGTACTCTGTGCTTACTATTTGTCTTTCGTAGAGTTGTTTATAAGTAGAAATGTCTGCCCCCCCCCCTCTCCAGCATCTTACAGCATGTTCGGTTTCTGTGTTTGAATGGAATACAACCTACAGGATTCTCCCAGCTGCATTACGACTTTTTGTGTCCCGGTTTGCACGTCTCCCACATACTGGATCCCTGTCGTAAGGATTCGATGGGTGACCGAAGCCCCAACAGTTAAAACATTTTTGTACAGCAACAAAGTCGTTGATATACAAGGATTGAACAAAAACCCTTCCTATTTGATCTAGAAGTAATCGTATCCTTGATGTCACTTCTAAAATATTTTTTACTGTCCTTTTGCCCTTTGGTCCTGTTCTTTAGTAATGTGTTCCTCAAAATAATTTCGTATAGTTCTCCTAAGAACTCTTTGTCAGTTAAACACTTTCAGACATGGTGTACTGCCAGCAGCGGCCTAAACTTCTTGGCTTCTTCACACCTAATGTCCTTAAACTGTGTTGCTTTTTTCTATTACCTTTTTCTTATCTACTTGTGATTCTGTGTCAATTATTATAGTTTATGCTGTTGACTCGATTGATTTTATTTCTAATTTGTGTTGCTTGGGGTTACTATTTTTAGTGATGTTTCTCTAATGGTTCTGACATCTTTGTTAGTTTCAGATTTAAAGAAAAGTCTGCTGGACTGATTAGATTTTGTTTGTTGAATGCGTTGTTGTTGTTTGCTTCTATGTTTTGAAATTTGACCTGCAGTCCCAGGCACTGAAATGAAAGTGTCTGACTTTAGTCTCTGGTATTCGTATTTGAGTTCCGCTACTTGCTTCAAGCGCTGAGTCCGTTCCTGAGTATAGTGAATTTGCAACCGCTAGTTCTTTTCTGAGTCTGGCGTTTCAAGTTCTGATCTCTTCATCTAGTCCGTAAAGCCTCGACTGACCTAGTTCGGGTGCCCAAATTTTATTTCTAACGTGTGATGTAACTGTGATACACGACTTGTTTTGTTTTAATTCATTTTGGAACTCCGATAAGATCTCATCTACAGCATTTATCATTTTACTTTCTGTTGTGTCTAGAAAAGACAGCCAAGACACAATGAGAGGAAGCCGAAAGGCACGCGTTTAGCAGGCAAGAGATAGGTCTGTAACAGGATACGTAATGAATGCTATAAAGAAAAGTACGTAGCTTCTGTAATACTTAACTTTAATCCATCCTTGGTACATCGCTATTGACGATGTAAGTGAGACTCCATAGATACATGCAAAGTTACTAATGGTTACTAATGGCGCCTTGCTAGGTCGTAGCCATTGACTTAGCTGAAGGCTATTCTAACTATTGGCTCGGCAAAGGAGCGAGGCTTCGTCAGTATAGTCGCTAGCTACGTCGTCCGTACAACTGGGGCGAGTGCTATCCCGTATCTCGAGACCTGCCTTGTGGTGGCGCCCGGTCTGCGATCCCTGACAGTGGCGACACGCGGGTCCGACATGTTCTAATGGACCGCGGTCGATTTAAACCTACCACCTAGCAAGTGTGGTGTCTGGCGGTGACACCACACTTTCCATTTTCTGTCTTTTGGGAGATCTCGACGCTGGATACCAGTCGTCTTATTGCCCCCGTATTCCTGCCCGTCAGAGTTGCGACACTGCTTCGACGTTCTCCGCGTAACGTGTAGCTCGTATTAATTCCTGGAGCAGCCAGTTTTCGAAAGTAGCAGCGGCTGCCGCCAGCGTGGACCAGACTGTATGCTCCAGTGTCCGCATATACACTCCTGGAAATGGAAAAAAGAACACATTGACACCGGTGTGTCAGACCCACCATACTTGCTCCGGACACTGCGAGAGGGCTGTACAAGCAATGATCACACGCACGGCACAGCGGACACACCAGGAACCGCGGTGTTGGCCGTCGAATGGCGCCAGCTGCGCAGCATTTGTGCACCGCCGCCGTCAGTGTCAGCCAGTTTGCCGTGGCATACGGAGCTCCATCGCAGTCTTTAACACTGGTAGCATGCCGCGACAGCGTGGACGTGAACCGTATGTGCAGTTGACGGACTTTGAGCGACGGCGTATAGTGGGTATGCGGGAGGCCGGGTGGACGTACCGCCGAATTGCTCAACACGTGGGGCGTGAGGTCTCCACAGTACATCGATGTTGTCGCCAGTGGTCGGCGGAAGGTGCACGTGCCCGTCGACCTGGGACCGGACCGCAGCGACGCACGGATGCACGCCAAGACCGTAGGATCCTACGCAGTGCCGTAGGGGACCGCACCGCCACTTCCCAGCAAATTAGGGACACTGTTGCTCCTGGGGTATCGGCGAGGACCATTCGCAACCGTCTCCATGAAGCTGGGCTACGGTCCCGCACACCGTTAGGCCGTCTTCCGCTCACGCCCCAACATCGTGCAGCCCGCCTCCAGTGGTGTCGCGACAGGCGTGAATGGAGGGACGAATGGAGACGTGTCGTCTTCAGCGATGAGAGTCGCTTCTGCCTTGGTGCCAATGATGGTCGTTGCGTGTTTGGCGCCGTGCAGGTGAGCGCCACAATCAGGACTGCATACGACCGAGGCACACAGGGCCAACACCCGGCATCATGGTGTGGGGAGCGATCTCCTACACTGACCGTACACCACTGGTGATCGTCGAGGGGACACTGAGTAGTGCACGGTACATCCAAACCGTCATCGAACCCATCGTTCTACCATTCCTAGACCGGCAAGGGAACTTGCTGTTCCAACAGGACAATGCACGTCCTAATGTATCCCGTGCCACCTAACGTGCTCTAGAAGGTGTAAGTCAACTACCCTGGCCAGCAAGATCTCCGGATCTGTCCCCCATTGAGCATGTTTGGGACTGGATGAAGCGTCGTCTCACGCGGTCTGCACGTCCAGCACGAACGCTGGTCCACCTGAGGCACCAGGTGGAAATGGCACGGCAAGCCGTTCCACAGGACTACATCCAGCATCTCTACGATCGTCTCCATGGGAGAATAGCAGCCTGCATTGCTGCGAAAGGTGGATATACACTGTACTAGTGCCGACATTGTGCATGCTCTGTTGCCTGTGTCTATGTGCCTGTGGTTCTGTCAGTGTGATCATGTGATGTATCTGACCCCAGGAATGTGTCAATAAAGTTTCCCCTTCCTGGGACAATGAATTCACGGTGTTCTTATTTCAATTTCCAGGAGTGTATTCGCGGACGTGCCGGCCGGTGTGGCCGTGCGGTCTAGGCGCTTCAGTCTGGAACCGCGTGACCGCTCCGGTCGCAGGTTCGAATCCTGCCTCGGGCATGGATGTGTGTGGTGTCCTTACGTTAGTTAGGTTTAAGTAGTTCTAAGTTCTAGGGGACTGATGACCACAGATGTTAAGTCAGTGCTCAGAGCCATTTGAACCATTTTTTTTTACTCGCGGACGTGCCGCTTAACTTGGCCAACAGCCGATGCACACGTCCCAAACGCTTCACAAAGTGCTGCAAAGCGAGCGCGCAGCGGACGAAATTTGCTGTACTGCAATGAAATCCCGAATTCTAGAACCGTTGCGCCTGTACCTCGTCTGTAAAACGACTGCTACCAGTTCCGATAGATGCAGTACGCTCTGTGACTCATTCCGCAGCTTGCCGAGCTGTTACTAGGTAGTGCAAGGAAATAAAGAGTCACTCGCCGGTGAAAATACCTGCAGCCAGTTTTCCGTAGACGGCGTCTGCAGAGTCCGCCGCTGCTGTCTGGGACGCCCGACGCAACGAACAGCTGTGGCTCGCGCAGTCAGCCCGCTGCAAGCCGCGCTGTCCGCACAGTCCGGGTCTGACGTCACCGCAGTCCGCTGCACGCAGCACCGTCAGCAGAAGGCGCAACGCGTCCCTGCCGACAGACAGTACAATGAATGGCATTCGCTCCGCCGACAAACTTGCCACATTCACTATCACGAAAAAACCAGACTACAGTCCCCGAACTAGTCTTTATTGCGTAACGTGACAGATTACACATTTAACTACCCGCGCAGAAACTTGCACTGCACTGCGACTACCTCTTCCCACAACAGCGCAAAAATAAGCGAAGCGCGCTCCAAACACGTCCGCACGCCACACCACGCCTGCTGTTGTATGTTCGTACGATAAGTAATTACAGAGTAAAAATTAAGGAAAAAAAGTAATTTTGTGTTGTCTTTTGAGGCTACCCTCCACACAAACGAGCGCCGCCGAGCCGCATGATACATCAGAGTTACGCTATTCTCGACAGAAAAATGTACTAGGAGCGTTCTATAAGTAAAGCAACACTTTTTTTTCAGTCAGTTCCTATTGAAAAATGCGGACTACTCCCGCTTCAGTCCATAGAGTTTCATGAGGTTCCGATAGGTGGCATCGCTATTCGTAGAATTCTAAATGGCGTCTTAATGGAGATGCGTTCCTAGCAGAGATCTGTCGCTGAGTTTCTTTGGGGGGAAACCCAGAGCATCGCAGATAGTCAGCGGTGTTTGAAGAATTTCTACAGAGACCTGGCAGTGGACAAAAGCAAGGCGAGTTGCTGGGAGAAACGTCAGTCATCATGGTGTAAGTAGGCTGTTTAGGTTTTTTTATTGGTAACGCCACCTCTGTATAAAAATCACCGGCTGTGCTGTGTGCAGTCTGTGTCCAGTTTGCATTGTTGTCTACCATTGTAGTGTTGGGCAGCGGCAGCTGGATGTGAACAGCGCGTAGCGTTGCGCAGTTGGAGGTGAGCCCCCAGCAGTGGTGGAGAGAGATGGCGGAGTTTTGTAAGACTGTCATGAACAGCTATATATAATATGACTATTAAGGTAAATACAGTGTTTGTTCTCTATTAAAATCTTTCATTTGCTAACTATGCCTATCAGTAGTTAGTGTCCTCAGTACTTTGAATCTTTTATTTAGCTGGCAGTAGTGGCGCTCGCTGTATTTCAGTAGCTTGAGTAGCGAAGATTTTTGTGAGGTAAGTGATTTGTGAAAGGTATATTTTAATGTTAGTCAGGGCCCATTCTTTTGTAGGGATTATTGAAAGTCAGATTGCGTTGCGCTAACAAAATATTGTGTGTCAGTTTAAGGACAGTCGTGTATAATTGTTCTAAGGGGACGTTTCAATGGCAATAAGTTTGAACGAAACTGTCCTATCTCCTGCGTGCCAGCCGTCCGCAAACAGCTATGACTCCTGCAAAGTTGGAACGTTCGGACATTCTCATTCGAGATGATCATTGGATCAGAATCGGCCATCTCGCCACTCAACGGGACATCTCCGTTGGGAGTGCTGACACGATCATCCGCCAGTTGGCATTCTCAAAGTTGTGGGCCCACTGGTATACAGAGCAAAGAAAGAGCTTACGGGTTACGAGGGTGACGGTGCCAATTTTTTGTCAAATTTCGTTACAGGTGATGAAACATGGGCTAATCGTTTTTGAACCGGAAATAAAACGGCAATCCATTGAGTGACGCAACACCAACTCTCCTCCGAAGAAAAATCTTAGCGACGGTCTTATGGGATTCTGAAGGTGTTATTCTGTTTGGTGACCTCCCTCATGATACAACAGTCAACACTGAAGTAAATTGTGTCACTCCCAGAAAACTGATGAAGCGACTCTGTTTGGCTTCCTCCCTCATGATATAACAATCAACTCTGAAGTAAAGTGTGTTACCCCCAGAATACAGGGGAATAATACGGCGTATTGGAATCCTGAATGAAACCAACCTGCTTTCAAAAAATAAAAGTATTGCGCATCCTTCCCAATACCCCTCGTATAATAGACACCAGAGATCCTCTTCAGTTTAGTTGTTGTTTAGAGGACCTCACTGAAATATACTGTAACTACTACCTATGTGATTCGTGTTTGTTATGAAGAGTAATTTTTCTCGACGACGGATGTTTCTGTTTGAGAGTAGCACGAGGTTTACATATCGCAGAAAGACGTTGCGTCCGACGCCGAACAGTACAGTTGCCGTGCGGAGTGGACTGAAATAACAGGCTACGCGCCATTGGAAGACTGATAACAAAAGTACAATTATCTGGCTATTGAGCTTATTTTTATTCGAATTTCAAAGGAACCGCTTCCGTATTTTCGTTAAGTGGCTTAGAGAAGTGACTAGAGCCCTAAATCTGGATAGTGGGATTGGGATTTCATCCGTCACATTTCTGTGTGCGAGTCCTGTATCTCAGCACACTGCCACCTCGTTTTATAAATACAAATTACTAAAAACCACGCGCGTGTCCTAAGATGACATCAAGCTACAAAAATGAGTAGCGCATTGCCATCTCTAACAAAAAAAAATTGATTCGATCCGAAGATTCATCTAGCTCTGTTAAATAAACCTAGTGTAATATCACAGTTTTTGTAAGCGGTTACTGATCTAAAACACAAAACAACTTACTCGTCAGTTTTCATACTATAATTTGTCCAAATTCTTGTCACGAGGGCTCCAATTGTTTACCAAATACACTGGTGTGCAGAACATACGGACACAAGTAACCTCCACTTGTGTCACTACTACCTAACGTAGCCCGATTAATGTTCGACAATTTCCTGGGTGTATTACGTATCCTGATATGGTGAGAGATGGGAACACGTAATGCACCCAGGAACAACATCGAACATGCTCGTTGTGACGGTCCAGGTGCTATAGCGTGGGAAGGCATAATGCTGCATGGGCCTACTGACCTACAGGTCTTTGTACACGGCACATTCACTGGTGAACGTTACTGACACAATATTACATCCCAGTCCGGAACCGCGCTGCTGCTACGGTCGCAGTTTCGAGTCCTGCCTCGGGCATGGATGTGTGTCATGTCCTTAGGTTAGTTGGGTTTAAGTAGTTCTAAGTTCTAGGGGACTGATGACCTCAGATGTTGTCCCATAGTGCTCAGAGCCATTTGAACCATATATTACATCCCCACATGAGTCTTTTCATGGGTACATTGGGACCAGACTTCATTCTTATGGATGAAAATGCGCCACCGTATCCAGCTGAATGGGTGTAAGACTCTTGGAACAAGCAGATATGCAGTGAACAGACTGGCCTGTCCAGTCCCCAAACATAAATATCATAGTGGCTTAAATTCAAAGGTGGCCTGCGGAGTGTAAAAAATGGCTCAAATGGCTCTATGGGACGTAACATCTACGGTCATCAGTCCCCTAGAACTTAGAACTACTTAAACCTAACTAACCTAAGGATAGCACACAACACCCAGCCATCACGCGGCAGAGAAAATCCCTGACTCCGCCGGGAATCGAACCCGGGAACCCGGGCGTGGGAAGCGAGAACGCTATCGCACGACCACGAGATGCGGGCGGTGTGTAAAAGTAGATGTAGTTGTAGAGGGCGTGAAGGATGCCCTAGCGTGACATATTGCAGCACGCCCCCATGCACCAACAACCATCCTCTAGTGGTCCACAATGTTGGTGGAGGAATGGAACGCCCTACCACAAGGACTTCTAAACAACCATGTGGCTAGCATGGAGCAAGTTGCAGAGCATGCACTGCTGTCTGTATTTATCCACGAATCATGTGCTGTGAACCACACACACCTTTTGTAATGTCCGGGACACCAGATAAATCGCGCTGACTTCAGTGTAAATATCATCTTTAAACAAAAATGTCATTTCTGTTTGTCTCACTCAGAAGTTCTTTCAGTTACCCTCTGTACCTTACTTCAGCCAGTGTTTCTACGTAAGGTCGAACTTTAATCGAGCTACGATACTTGGCAGTGACACATCATGCAAAATTTGCTTTCGCCCTTACGTTTTGCACAAAAGTCTATGAGGAGCGTTCAGAAGAGCGTTCAAAATCCGGTAAAAGATCCGACACTGAAGTCACTGCAAAACACGATAGTTGACTCAAGTGCACCGTTAGTCGGTTTAGTAGTGTTATTCTATGAAAAATATGATGGTGTTTATCTAGGCCTACTACGTTATGTCCACATTTTCAAATGGTTCAAATCGCTCTAAGTACTATGGGACTTAACATCTGACGTCATCAGTCCCTTAGACTTAGAACTACTGAAACCTAACTAACCTAAGGACATCACACTCATCCATGACCGAGGCAGAATTCGAACCTGAGACCGTAGCAGCAGTGCGGTTCCGGACTGAAGCGCATAGAACCGCTCGGCCACAGCCGCCGGCTGTCCGCATTTTTATTAGTATGAGAACCAAAAAATGTTTCTTTTCTGTATGTTGCAATGTTCTCTATAGGTACATTATTAGATCTGTCATTTTGGTAGGCATAAAATTTCTGTCAGTTGCCTTTTCTTATCTTACACACAGCCAACTTGGGAAACATAATTTTGAAATACATAATAAACAAATTGCAAAAATAATCACTGTGTTTGAGTAAATCAGTTTTTGAATGTCGTGCAAACATGCTCCAGCCCCTCGGTTACACTTCCCTAAACAGTTCTTAGTGTGCACAGCCGTATTTAATTACCTTCCGTAGACGGTGTCGGGATGAATTGAGTAGGCCAGTGGTGACTGCTAGGTGTGGGAGGTGGCATATACATTGGAGGCACCCGAATACTGATGAAGTTCGTTATTGTTAACCATGAACAAATGTAGTACTGTGTGACTGCAGTAGGCAGACAGTAGATGACGGTCGTCGAACCTTGGACCCAGGTGCGCAAGTGCGAACGCGCGTCGGTAATCATTCCCTGAGGAGATAGTGGCCAGGGTTTGGCCATGCGAGCCAGGCATTCCAGTAGTCAGTTGTTGCTCATGTCGCCCTGACAAGGGACGAGGCCGCTAACGTTGACGTAGAAGTGGACAGAAATCCATTCTCGCGTGACACTGTGCCCGCGAGACATGGGACGTGCTAGTTAAAGTGATTTGCGACTGTAGCGGTCTCCCCAAGCAGCTATCAGATGTATATGGCTAGCAAAGCACACTTTTTGTTTACGAATATGGATATGCGTAGAATTACTACTGTAGTTGTGTTAAAACACACATTTCTACCAATGTCCATAAGCTAGTCCTGCTGTTCTGTTTGTAGGGTACATATAAAAAACTGAACTTCCATATCCCTCTCCAGTTAGTAAGTACATCAGCTTATAAAACCTCACTAATTCGGACAAACCCGCTCTTCACAGAGTGTATATTGTTATTTACGAAATATCGAATATTCCAGCAACTATTTCTAGTAATTTAATAAGTAAGTGCACAGCCTTTTAGAAAAGCAGAGGTGAAAAACCTAATGTGGACTTAGCAAGTCGCAAACCCAGTACACACAGTTTCGTAAGTCGGCGTCTCTAACAACTACGGTACACAATGAACTTCTGCAGCGAGTCACCTCGAATCGTATGTTCTAAAGGCTTTAATCCCCGGTAAGTTACTGATTAACATACACCCTAACAAATAAAAAAAGCGGCACAGCACGAGGGCATTATCGGAATGGGACGAAATCGGTAGATGTACATATACAGACAAAAAAAATGATTAAAATTTCATAAAAATTGGATGATTTATTCAAGAAGAATAGTTTCATAAATGGATAAGTCAATAACGCTTTGGTCCACCTGTGTCACTTATGCAAGCAGTTATTCGGCTTAGCATTGGTTGACAGACTTGTTCGCTGTCCTACTGAGTGATGTGCAAAATTCTGTCCAATTGGACCATTAGATCGTCAAAATCTAGAGCTGGTTGGAAAGCCCTGCCCACAATGCTCCAAACGCTCACAGTGGTGGAGAGATCCGACTGGACAAGATAGTGTTCGGCAAGCAAGAAGACAAGCAGTAGAACCCTCACAGGTGGGCGTTAACTCGCTGAAACGTAAGCCCAGGATAGTTGGCCCAGAAGGGCAACAAAACGGGGCGTAGGATGTCGTCGACGTAGGGTTGCCACGGATGAGAACAAAAGGAACCTATAAATCTATTAAAAGAAATGGCACCATAGACCATCGCTTCTGGTTGTCGGGTGATAGGTTGGTATCCCACCGTAGTCAGGGGCCTCTCCTCTTCGCCGGTCATCAGAGCTCATTTCCAAGCAGGACTCGTGACTGAACACAGTTTGAGTCCAGTCAATAAGATTTCAAAGCCTAATGTGCCCGACACCATTGCAAACGGGCTTGTTAGTGTACAGAGGTCAAAGGCGGTGCAAGGGGCGCCGTGTTCTCAGCTCCCTTTTCTATGAGCCGACTATTAATTGTCTTTGTCGTCACTGAAGCACCCGTTGCATGTCGGATCGAGGATAATGATAAATCCGTGGCTCCTAGTGTCTCTCTGACGACTGCTCCGTCCTCACGTTCTGTAGTCTCTCTAGGTCGACCGTGTGGTATCGATAGTAACGATGCCACACAGTTTCAAAGGTTGGCACTACCACAAGGCACCGACCACAGCGCCCTCTCGCCGCTGCTGTCGAGGTCTACGAGCTCCGCGACTACAGATTCTCCCATTTCATCAGGTGCAGCCAGCCAGGACACTTCGACTTCGCACCACCTTGCAAGTTATGTAAGATGTTTGCATATGTTTATACACTAGCAAAGGTGATTTAAACTGATATCGCAGTACCGACGTATATTCCTTGTTCCCGCTCCTACGCACGCGCCGCCTTCCAGGCGGGATACAAAAGACCGCTTCCTTCTTGATGCAGTGTTGTGCCATGGCTCACCTATTCCTGCCGACATTGTCGAACATGGCATCGACCCTATTCATATGTCGAGCGATTCGCTGATTACTCAAACTGATCCCTTCGAACCCAGCTATACGTCTGTTCTCCAATGCTGACATCTGCCTTCATTGCTCAAACTCCTGTCTGCGAGGCATAATTACTGTGCAACTGAGCAAACGGAATTAAATTTGCCAAGACCCTACGTCCTGGTATCGAAATATCCCCCGTTTACTATACTTGCCAATTGCACTGTGAAATTACTCTATAGACTCACATATTCATCCATCGGCCGCCATAATGTACATTTATGCATTTTCCGTCAATACCTACATGAATATGACTTTTTGAGCAATTTCTATAACTCCTTCTTGTGCCTTTTTTATCTTGCAGTGTATAACCACAACAAATTCTACCAAGAGCGATATGTTTTTGATAAATCTTCAATGTCCTGTGGGCTTAAAGCAGAGTTATATCACGAAAATAACTAAAGACGGAATTTTTTAACCACTAATATGTCGTTTCCCACCATTTTATTAGAACCACTCGTGCTCATAACGACACGTTTCCGAGAGGTCCTCACTGTTTTGGTGCTTAGAAACAGCATTTATTGATAGGCTGTACGCTATAAAACCAACAAGAAAATGAGGTTCAGCCTTAGAACAATAAATACAATAAGAGGCCGTGCAAGATCTTCTTGTGTGATAGTATTTTTGCTTATTGTTGGTTCTGCTTTACTTGGCACGCTGCCGAAATATCGCAGAACGTATTTTGTCTTTCACGTTACTACATACCTCCTAAAAGACAAACACCAGGAACTGACGTCAATAAGCTACCTTGTGCCTCGTGTTTCCCTTGTGATGCGGCTTTAGGGTGAGGCGACATTGTCGCTGCGCCCGGTGTCTGCATTGCGGCATGTGATCGTGTACTCCAGTGCGAGACGAACCGTCGATCTGCGGTTGAAGACAGCAACAGCTGACAGCAAAGTCTAGCAGTTCGAAGTTCGGTGCATCTCAGTTCACACCTCCGACCACTAAGCGGCTTTAGAGTCCCAGGAAGGCAGCCTCGTGGAATGGCAGTGGAATGCAGGCGACCTAAGCCGTGAGGCAGTGGTCGTTGTCTCGAAGCCCAGCTGCGGCGATGATAGCAGCAACAGTGCATCAGCAGAAGGTCGTCGGCCCCATAGCGGAGACTGGTGTCGATGTGTATTGCGGCCATGTCGAGGACCTTCTCTGCTTGCTCGGGGGCGTATACAAGCTGTAACAAAAAGTATGACCAAACTTTCAGGAAACATTCATGGCGCTTAGAGGTAGAAAATATGTTACATAGACATGGCCCATAATCGCTTTATTTCTATGTTAGAGCTCAGTTTCTACAACTCTTGAACACATTAACCATGGAAAACACACAGGAAGAGGTCGCATAAGTACCGTGTGGGACCTTTTCCTAAATGAAATGTTGTATTCCCTCTATTAACAAAGATACAAGCGTCAACTAACTGTCGCATGAGTCGCTGACAGGCACTGACGTATCCTGGAGAACTGCGTATTGCTTCACAGCCTTCTACAGTACAGTCAAGAAGACACTGTAATTGCTGTACCAGGGTTCCATAGTAACAGCTTTTCAGTGCACCCATCAACAAAAATTTGGTGGAATTAGGTACGCAGAGTGTTGAGGTAATGAAATGGTCTATCTCTACCTATCCATCTGTCACGGCATCTGTTATTTAGAAGCCAACAGAGATTAACATTGAAAGGGCAGGAGCTCTGTCCTGCATATAGTACGTGTTTTGCCGCACATGTTATGGCTTATGTTCTAGCAGAACAGATACAGTGATCGCTAACAAAGCATGGCAAGTTTCCCGTTGTGCCTCGTGAAAGATTATGAGGCTCTAAGAGTTACCAACTATGCCGGTCCAAAGGTTGACAGAAAATCTTTGTTGATGACGTGACTGCAACATTGTGTGAAGATCCTCGACGTCCCATATGTGCTGAACGCTATCTATTACAATCTCATCAAGTTGAAACGAAGCCTCAGTCATAAACATCGCATTTACACTAGAGTGAGGTTCGAATCCTGCCTCGGGCATGGATATGTGTGCTGTCCTTAAGTTAGTTAGGTTTAAGTAGTTCTAAGTTCTAGGGGACTGATGACCTCAGATGTTAAGTCGCATAGTGCTCAGAGCCATTTGAACCATTTGAACTAGAGTGAGGGTTGTAACATTGTTGAATGAACCATTAGCAAAAGTGTACCCATGACGTAAAATTAGTCTTAGGTATTGCCTGCACACGTAGTACATGGTAGGGATACAGCTGTTTCTCAAGTAACACTGTCCATAAAGTCAGATTGTCAACATTAGTTGTTGAAGCTAATTGTCTTGTGCTGATACCAATGTTATTGTCAACTGCAGTGAAGGTGCCCTCGCCACGCGGGATTAGCCGAGCGGTCTAGGGCGTTGCAGTCATGGACTGTGCGACTGGTCCCGGCGGAGGTTCGAGACGTCCCTCGGGCATGGGTGTGTGTGTGTGTTTGTCCTTAGGATAATTTAAGTTAGGTAGTGTGTAGGCTTAGGGACTGATGACATTAACAGTTAAGTCCCATTAGATTTCACACACATTTGAACATTTTTTGAAGGTGCCCCCGTCCTTGTAGGCCTCTCTCAGTCGCGAGTAGTAGACTTTATAATTGTCCCCTGTTCCCTAAGACGGAGATGAGTTGCTTCAAACGTTTCAGAACTAAAACAGTCTTGGTTGCGAGATTATGACATTAAGTAACTTCGCAACCCAGACTTTTTTTGTTCCGAAACACTTTTAAATCGGTTGGTGTAACAGTCTACCACGATGGAATGGGAAAATGTTTGCGTCAAACGTCTTCCTGTCGGGGCATCGTCCTTCTCGAAACCTGTGCCGAGACAAATGTTGATCGCTACGACCATTGCCATCAGATAACCTATACAGCAAATGGGCATCTGCTGACTCCGCATTGCAGTACACTTCTACTGCACTATACCGGACACCTAGTACCTGATAAAGCACTAAGCACTTTACACTACGTGCTCGAAGCTAGTAGAGCCATGAAATTTGCAGCTTGCCAACACAAACAACGCAGTTAATCCCATGTTAACACAAGCAATGAGGTTAGTCGCATGTCTGTACAAGCAATGAAGTGAGTTACTTGGCAACTTTATTTTCGTTCAGTTGGAAAAACAATCCTGGCGGCGAACATGAGAATTTCAACTTAGCATACGTTCTAACCAAACCTAATCAAGAGGCTTTTTTGAACATTTATTATAAGAAAACGTTTCATGTAATGCTAGTACCTTCTGTTTCTGTGTGTTTCCCATGACTGATGCGGTTATGAAGAAAAGTAGAAAATGAGCTCTAACACAGAAATGTAACTCTTCCGTACCCATGTCGACATAACGCAAATTCTCCTCTACTGCGAGAAATATTTCCTGAATGTTTCACCATACATTTTTCTAAACTCTGCAGTTGGCCATAGTGAGCTTATCATAGCGTGTAGGCTTTCACGGCCGGCGTCTTCAGCAATTAAAACTTCCGGGCTAAGAGGCCGTGGTCCAATAGTAGAAATACTTCTCCCTAACGTTTCGTTGCCAGCTGCGGGCAACATCATCTGAGGTGAGTCATAGTGAGCTTGTTAGTGCAGAAGACAAAAACCGCCACATACTTCAGCACCGTCGAAAATTACTGAAAGTTAGTCATTGGCCGGTGAACGGGGTCACGATTGAGGACATGTGCTGTTATGGAGCAACGCTACATTGGCTGTCTGCCACTCACCCGCTGAATTCCTCACTCGGCTCTTGTCTCGTGTAGTCGTACTTTGCAATGTTATGTTGTGCAGTAATGCCTATTCATAACATTTACCTGTACGAAAATTTATGTTTTGCATTACCACAAGAGGTTTTCTAATATGTTATTGCATAACATATTGAAAGCCTTATTCTTTTCATGGCATCCAGCTCTCCCAAAAATGAATTTAGAGTTGTTGTGTCGGCTACTGTGGTAGTCAGTGCGGACACAAACAAAGAAGGAGAGAAGTTGAAATGGATGGCGGCAGGAATCCAAAATGAACTGTACATCAAACATGAACATTTTGCCGGCCAGGGTGGCCGAGCGGTTCTAGGCGCTACAGTCTGGAACCGCGCGACCGCTACGGTTCGCTAAGAAAGCATGGCTGGTTTCCCGTTGTGCCTCGTGAAAGATTATGAGGCTCTAAGAGTCACCAACTATGCCGGTCAAAAGGATGACAGAAAATCTTTGTTGATGACGTGACTGCAACATTGTGTGAAGATCCTCGACGTCCCATATGTGCTGAACGCTACCTATTACATTCTAATCAAGTTGAAACGAAGCCTCAGTCATAAACATCGCATTTACACTAGAGTGAGGTTCGAATCCTGCCTCGGGCATGGATGTGTGTGCTGTCCTTAGGTTAGTTAGGTTTAAGTAGTTCTAAGTTCTAGGGCACTGATGACCTCAGAAGTTAAGTCCCATAGTGCTCAGAGCCATTTGAACCATTTGAACCATGAACACTTTATTTCGGAAAATAAAATAAATATAATTTAACTTAAGTACTGCGCTTCCTGTGCTCTTACATACAAGTACTTTACTCTCTACTACTGCTCGCAGAACGCAGTCGAAGCAATATCTTCCTATTACTCAGTTCTGATGCTCTCAAAGTGTGCTAGCGAACTGGGCCGGCAAGCAATGGGCGGCTGATTAAATCGGAGGTGAAAAGGGCCGCTTGACTCTTGTCTTTCCCGAGGTGTGGCGCTGACCACTCTTTCCATTGGCGCGCTCGTCAGCGCCTTCTTAATGTCATTTCGCGGCTTAATGACTGCATGTTCCATACGACCCCCCACCCCCAAAATGGTGCACCACTGTCGTGTAGGAAGGATCCAGGACCCGTACCTGGAACGGATTCTGACCCCCAGGCAGCGACCCGATAGCTATCCTGCGCTCCGAAGGGAACGTCGGTAGGAAAACTCCCAGAGAGTCGCCACCCTCTTCCTGAGCCGGTCCGACGAAAAACGGAGAGGGCAGCGATGACGACAGCGGTGACTATGGTGTCGATGAGGGCACTGGGTCCACGGCGGGGGTGGGAAGATCGAGCGCCAGGAAGTTGAGCTGCTGCGCCAGTTCCACAGGCGGTGCGGGGGCGGTCGCGCCACGCAAGATCCGATAACAAGCGAATCTAGGGACAGATAATCTGCGGAAGAATCTCGTAAGCGACAAGCACGAATCTGGTTATGATGGCGGCGCAGCAACCCAGCAGGACCCAGAATTAAACACGTGCAAGGGCTCAAATTTCGAAGAATCGTTCCTCTCTCCTAGCGCCTAGCACGACCAAAAACTCTAGAAAGAATTGTATTATTAGGTGCAAAGCGGTACTCGCAGAGCGTAGGAGGAGCCGTACGCTGCAATGGTTGTAGCAAATGGAGCAGCGTGCAGTGGCGCCGGCCATGTACAAGATCAGCCGGCAATGGACCGTCGCGAGGTTTGGAGCGGTACATTGCGGGTATTTTTGAAAAACAGTAGCCTGCACCAAGCCTGTCCATTAACGCCTCAAGGAGATGCAAAGGATATCAATTATTGTTTGTGGATTCACAGTGGATTTAAATTCAACACAAAGACAAAATGGTCCACTAGATTTTGGGAATATTGCTAAGGGAGAAGCCCACTGACAGATCTTGATAAGAGAAATAACACCATTGCCTTGCCATTCCTTAAGTTCACTTACAACTCTGTCTCAGTGCATGATGGATGGGACGCGGACGAAAACACTTGAGTCACGTACTGCCCTTAATTGTCACGTGCACCAAATATTATTTGCTCAGGCAAGTCCTTCAGAAAATAAATCAGGGAACTCCTCAATCAACTGAGTAACACTGTCTGCTGGGTTGAAAGTAGAAACAGAAAGTACATTGCCCTCCACATAAACATCAAACAAATAAAAAGAATCTAACCCAAAAATATCTTCACAGTATCGCGAATGCAAAATCGTAAATGCCGCTGTTCTGCGGTGAGACTGGAAAGTTTTAGGCCAACTACATCTAGCAAACAATGGAATGCCCTGACTGCTACACGCTCTAGGTTGTGTGCAAGGTTTTGTCAGCTGTGGTGATCCCAACCTTTCATAAGTGGCATGAGTAAACAATGTAACGAAGCGCCATTGAGTAATTGAAGTTGCACACAGCGTCTGGCAATGACTAAGTTCAAATGGTTCAAATGGCTCTGAGCACTATCGGGCTTAATACCCGAGGTCATCATTTCTCTGGAACTTAGAAGTACCTAAACCTAACTAACCTAAGGACATTACACATATCTAAGCCCGAAGCAAGATTCGAATTTCTGACCGTAGCGGTCGCGCGGTTCCAGACTGAAGCGCCTAGAACCGCTCGGCCACAGTGGCCGGCCAGTGACTAAGTTCAGTGTACAGCATATGAGCGGGGTTATTGCAGATCCTAAATTTGGTCTTTACTAGTACAGGTAGCCAGTTTAGAAGAAACTTCTTTCACTGAGTGAGAAGTTGCTCACTAGAGCGTACGTGAGTAGAGTCCCCTTTGTTGCAAGCACGCAGACTATTATCTACGAGCAAAGCAAGTTGCGTTCCGCACGGGGCAATGTTGTCTTTTATGTGTGGAAAGGAAGCGGGGACACGATTTCGCAGGAAACACACGCGTTGAACCTTGCTTGAGGAAGGCGCTAAACTTCTGTGTGCCGGTCGCTGACAAGAAATAAGAAAGTTTCACAGTACCTTTCACTTCCTGTGTAGCACAATGGGCCTCGAACTGATCGTACTACTCGTTCCACTCCTCTTTTTATGTACTGAATCGTCGGAATAGTGGACTGCATGGAGGCTGTGCAGTGGATGTGGCTGGCTGTTGGTTCAAATGGCTCTGAGCACTATGGGACTCAACATCGGAGGTCATCAGTCCCCTAGAACTTAGAACTGCTTAAACCTAACTAACCTAAGGACATCACACACATCTATGCCCGAGGCAGGATTCGAACCGGCGACCGTAGCGGTCTCGCGGTTCCAGACTGCAGCGCCTAGAACCGCTTGGTCACCCCGGCCGGCGCTGGCTGTTGTGGCAGTGGTGATGCAGCAGCGGCTTGAGCATTAATGAGCTACTGGACTGCCATCATCAACTGCGACAGTTGTTGTTTCTTAAAATGAATAAACTGCATTAGATCAAAGCCAGCAGCGAGCGGAGGTGTATGCGAAGATGGCGCTGGAGACAGGTTAGAGACCATTATAATGAGAGAAGTGCCGCAAGAAAATAGTTATAAATAAATCAATCAGTGCCAATGCGCCTCTAAAAGAAAGACAGAAATGTTAGTGGAGCGCTGTGATGGAGCGGCCTAGAGCGAAGGTAGTTATGGTTCTGCAGTCGTCATCGCCAGATGTTGTGTCGGCTACTATGGAAGTCAGCAGAGAAATAAATAAGGATGATGATGATGATTATTAGTGTTTTAGGGCGAACAACAACGAGGTTATCAGCGCCCGTTCCCAAAAGTTCAATTCAGAGCCGAATTGTGAGAGAATTGGTATTGTTCAAATTGCAAGATTGGACACAGCACATCAAAACAGGGAGATAAAACTAAAAATAAAATAGCAGTACAAACAGGTAAAAATAATTAACGGTGGCTGAGTGACCACTTACAAATAATGGGTGACCAAACCACTGGACAGCACATTAAGACTTCAATTCCAATATTTTGGGAAGAAGGCCAGACATCACACAAAAACGTAAAACTCTAGCGACACTCGCCTCATTATTAGTTAAAAGAGAGGTCTGGTGGGAAGTAGCGAGGGCTGGTGGTAGGAATGCAAAATTATGTGTACCTTACACCAGAATCTTAATTGAACACTTTATTTCTGAAAAGAAAATAAATATAACTTAACTTGATTCCTGTGCCTTCCGTGCCTCCTACTTAAAGTACAAGTACTTTACTCGCAGAACACCGGCTAAGTAACGTCTTCCTGTTACTCAGTACTGATGCTCTCGAAGTCTGCGACCAAACTCGGCTGACTAGAGATGGGAGGCTGGCTAAATCAGCGTTGATAGGAAGCGCTGAGCTGTGTATTCCTAGAGGTGTGGCGCTGCCCAAAATTTCCACTGGCGCCCAAGTCAGCGCCTTTTTGATGCTGTTTCCTGGTGCTACGCTGATCAGTATGCAGACAATAATTTAGAACAGCACAAGAGTCAATGTTGTTTGTATGTTTTAATACTTCTATGTTACGTAAACTGGTGCATGATGTTTGACATTCTGAGAAAAATAGGGGTAACCTATAGGAAAACACGGTTAACCACGAAGCAGATGAAGCTGAGAAATGCTGCTACCTTAACAGCAAAATTGCCCATGAGTACAGAGGAAGGAGGACATGAAAATCAGACTAGCACTGGAAGTAATGGCTCTCCAGGCCAAGAGAAGTTTCCCAATGTCAATTGTAGGTCTTAAATTGAGAAAGAACTTCCTGAGAATCAACGTTTTGAGCACAGCATTGTATGGTAGTCCAGTAAGGACTGTGGAAAAACGGGAACAGAACAGAATCGAAGCTTTTGAGATTTGATTTTACAGAAGAATTTTGAAAATTAGGTGGACTGATAAGGTAAGGAATGAGGAGTCATTTTGCAAAATCGGCCGCGCAAGGAGTATATAAGACACTGACAAGAAGAAAAGACAGGATGATAGGACATTTGTTAAGATATCAGGGAATAACTTACATGGTACTAGTAGGAGCTATAGACGGTAAAAACTGTAGAAGAAGATAGAGAGTGGAATACATCCACAGAATAATTGAGGCCGTAGGTTTCAATTGCTAGTCTGAGATGGAAAGTTTGACATGGGAGAGAAATTCATGGTGGGCCACATCAAACCAGTCAGAAGTGTGATAACTAAAAAAAAGGAAGAAAAAGAAAAAAGTCAGGGAACTAGCTCAGGGCTGGTTGGAACATGCTGTGTAACTATATGATTAGAAGTTGCTGGCAGTTTTTACATTCAGAGGACTCTGAAACTGAGAAACATTGTGCACCCAGTGAACCTTCGTGTGATATTAAACTGTCAGAGGCCTTAAGATGAGGAGAAAGTGCTCCTGAAAATGCAGTTCCGGACGCACTACGGGGCGGGCCTGAAAACGCGACAGCGCCTGGCAGCGCGCAGCTTTGAAGTTGCAGTTGCTAGCCCTGGCGGGGAATTCCTGGCGGGCCTTGCGGCTCCCCTCCGCCGTGCCCCACTCGGGCCCTCCAGCCACGAGTAGCCTGCGGTGTACTCCGCCAGCCCTGCCAGGGCCAAGCCGGGCCTGGAGAGGGCTCTCCGGAATTTGCGACAGGTGGGCTGCACTCGGGCCCTGTGCGTGTTTTCGTGGCGTGCGTAGTACGCACTTGCGGCATCCCCACACTAGTTGTGCAGTGGCTGTCGAGGCGACTGCGTGCTGGCCAACCCTCCACTACGTGAAGCACGCTGGCTGCACTGCACAAGGCTAGAGACATTAAGCATAATGAGCATGTAAGACAATATTTCTTGAACAGGACATGTAAATGTTTTATTAACAAGTTAAAATTTATAAGAAAATACGCAAGACAAACAACAATGTTATATGTGTAGGGCGTATCACAAATATTAGTGTAAACTAATGTGGCTGAATGGATACGCCAGTAGAATCACAAAGGTTTCAAGCATATTGCAAACGGTATTGTAAGGTGTTCAAAAATGTTATTAGGAAGGCAATGAGTACGTGGTACGTAAATAGAATAGCTAATTCATACGATAAAATTAAAACCATATGGTCAGCTGTAAAGGAAGTGTCTGGTCAGAAGCACAAGGTCGACGATATAAAGTCAATTTGTAGTAAAAATATTTCTGTTACTCATAAGCCAAATAAATGTACAGTGTTTATCAATCATTTTCGGAGCATTTCTGGTGAATTAAATAAAAACTTAGTTTCCACAGGTAATCATATAACTCTCTTGGAAAATGCCTTTCCGAGATTGATCTCTGAAATACTCCTCTATGATGCTGACAAGGTGGAGAATGGTCAATAATTAAATCACTGAAGTCTAAGGCCTGTCATGGATATGATGGAGTGCCCAGCACGATTTTAATGTGCTGCACATATTACCCCTAGACTTAGCCATATTTGTAATTTTTCCTTTAAGAATGGTCAGTCTTCTGAACGGTTAAAGTACTCAGTAGCAAGGCCACTTTATAAAAATGGAGGAAGGGATAATGTTGACAATTGTAGAGCTATGTGATCAGTGTTCGCTAAAGTTACTGAAAACGCAGTGTATGTAAGGATAATTGATCATTTTATATCGCATAATTTACTATCAAATGTACTGTTCGGCCTTAAAAGTTGTTTAACAACTGAAAATGCTGTATTTTCTCTTCTCTGTCAGGTAGTGGATGAATTAAACAAAAGGTTTCGAACGCTAGGCATACTTTTTATATTTAAGTAAGGCGTTTGATTGTATTGATCACAAAATATTAGTCCAGAAGTTGGACCATTATGGAATGCAGCGAGTAGCTCACAACGCGTTCACCTCTTACTTTAACAAGTCATTATTCACAGTATTGATAGTGGCTGTGATGTGCGGTCCGAGTGGGGTACAGTCAAATGGAGGGTGCCCCAAGGATCAGTGTTGGTGCCACTCCTGTTCCTTGTTTATATAAACCTCTAGCATTACATGTACTTCTAAAATATAAAATATTTTTTGTTCACTGATGACACTAGCTTCGTAGCAAAGGAAGTTGTGTACAACATTGGCTCTGATTTTAGTGCAGCTCATGACATAAGTTGATGGCGTGTAGAAAATACACTAATGGGCAATTCGTGCAATAAGTGGTGTTAGTTTATGAAATTCTTGTCAATCGCCGTTCACTTTTCTTGGTATTCTGACACCAGCCTCTCAATATATATATATATATATATATATATATATATATATATATATATATATATATATATACCTTACTGTCGTTTCTTGTTAACAATATCAGGTTATTCACCAGAGTTAGCAGCTTTCACTCAGTTAATATTTGGCAGAAATCCAATTCTTGTGTAGAAAGGTGTCCAGTATGCTGCTGCCTCCATTATTAATAGGCTACCATTCGAACTAAAAAATCTTAGTATTAATCCACGTGCTTTCAAATCGAAACTGAAGACTTTCCTCATGGGTCACTCCTATTCTGTTGAAGAGTTCTTTGAAAAATTAAGTTGATTCTTACGTTATTTTGTTGACTGCGTTTACTTAAACTTATGGCTTGACTTTTTTGGGTTCATCAACATTTTATTTTCTCTGTTATTACTTTTATGTGGTAATTACATGTACTGACACGATCCATGACCTTGGAGATTTGCTTCTCAATTTGGTCCTACGGAAGTAGACGAGTAAATTAAATAAAATAAGCCGTTTGGGAGATAATTACCAATAAGCAGTTAGTAGCCACTACTTACTTCAGTTACCAGTGATGTTGTAGCGATTACAAATGTTTTTAAAACTAAAAATTCTCGTTTAAAACTGATCTAATTGAGCTCTATAGTGCGGTCCTGTTTTACCTTACCATCACCAGTTTCGAGTTCAGCCAGAATTTACCCCACCTCGGTTCAATGCTGTAAAGTGTTGATTAATTCTTTAATGTTAGAACCGTTCTGATATGTACACAAGTGTGCCCTTACTCCCCTGCCGAGTGTCACAGTGATAGTTTTCCAGCCTCCATCACAGAACACAATGCTGAATAAGCTTTCCCAACCCGTGAGTCACATCGGTTTACTGTGCGTCACAGAACTATGGGGTGTGTCATGAAATTATGTTCCATGCAGAGATGAAGACGCCGTTATTGAATTGGTTAGACAAATCAGTTTTACTTTTTAACGCGAGCCATATTAATCCATTAACAAATTTCAACACTGCGTAACACAGCACCTGCAACGACCAAAAACCATCAGTTCTCAAACTTCCTGGCAGATTAAAACTGTGTGTCGGACCGAGACTCGAACTCGGGACTTTTGCCTTCCGCGGACAAGTACTCTACTATCTGAGCTACCCAAGCACGACTCACGCCCCGTCCTCACAGGTTTACTTGTGCCAGTACCTCGTCACCTACTTTCCAGACTTCACAGAAGCTCTCCTGCGAACCTTGCAGAACTAGCACTCCTGGAAGAAAGGATATAGCGGAGACATGGTTTAGCCACAGCCAGGAAGTTTCATATCAGCGCACACTCTGCTGCAGAGTGAAAATCTCATTATGGAAACATCCCCCAGGCTGTGCCTAAGCCATATTTCCGCAATACCCTTTCTTCCT
This sequence comes from Schistocerca piceifrons, assembly GCF_021461385.2. Classification (NCBI taxonomy): domain Eukaryota; kingdom Metazoa; phylum Arthropoda; class Insecta; order Orthoptera; family Acrididae; genus Schistocerca; species Schistocerca piceifrons. The sequence goes on from NC_060144.1 coordinate 141,629,752, forward strand.
GGAGTGCTAGTTCTGCAAGGTTCGCAGGAAAGCTTCTGTGAAGTTTGGGAAGTAGGAGACGAGATACTGGCAGAAGTAAAGCTGTGAAGACGGGGCGTGAGTCATGCTTGGGTAGCTCAGACGGCAAAGCACTTGCTCGCGAAAGGTAAAGGTCCCGAGTTCGAATCTCGGTCAGGCACCCAGTTTTAATCTGCCAGGAAGTTTCATATCAGCGCACACTCCGCTGCAGAGTGAAAATCTCATTCTTGTACCATCAGTTCTATTCGATGGTAGTTTGAGGGATGCTAAAAATCTGAAACACTGTTTACCTTACTGTTTTCAGTAATGCCTGACATTTTCAGAGAAGGTGAAACGAACCTTACGTGAGTTCTGAAAAACAGAATAATCTTTCTTCAAATACATTTTAGTTGTCGGGACTGCGTATATGTATAGAAATTAAAATATGATGATTAGACTAGTTCCAGTTATCAATGCAACCATCCTCAGATCTTGTTTGTACGAGATACAATTTGAACAAAAGCTACATATACCAGTAATAACTATATCGTATTGTAAATTGCACTTGCATAAGAGGAAAGTCAACAAATTTTTTGTTGGAACAACACATCAGTCTCATTTCTGTGTGCATTTCCAACGAAAATTTTACTGAACTTACCGCTTATACAAGTGCAAATTGCAGCATGTCATGTTTACTACTGATATATTGTGTTTTGTTCAACTCGCAACTTTTACGAGCACAGTGTCAGGATGGCAGCACTGAGAGCTGAAACTACCGCAGTCATTATGTTTTATGTTCTACGTATGTACGCGATATTGGCAATTCAAAGATTTTATGAAGAACTATTTTCTTTCCATTTAACTTAGTGAAAACAAGACAAAGGTTACTCTGGTCACTTGGTCAGCTTCGGCGTAGTCGTCCTAAAGTATTATTACTCTTCCATGATGGAAATACTTATTTCTCGTAAACAGTAATTTCTTCTTGCTGTGTGAATGGATCTAATAAGAATAGAGTGCAAGAAATTTATTGATTATTTTGCTCACTTAATACTTCGCAAATCTAGCGGTGAACACATCCTCTGTGTCCAGGATGACGCAGAGAGATATTGCCCGCAACCATAGGGCTCTTTCTACCTTCACAACAAGCTTGTGAGACGTTGTATCGCATGATTTACCTGACTGTCATACTTGTTGGTTTTCAGGTCGAGGGGCTTCAGTTAATCTCCTTTCCGTAAGGTGCACATTTACCAGTTTTTCTAATACCTTTAATAGAATGGAGGAGAGACTGTCAGGTCTCACATCCTTAGCTTTGATACAATCAGTTCTCCCCGGCTTCAGAATGGAAACAACCTTTATGTCCTCTGCACATTACGAATGGCTCATGCTGATAGACTGAACAGTCTGCATAAGAGTCTAATTATTTTCTCTCCTGCTTATTGCAATAGAAAGACAAAAATTCCATCTGGGCTTGAAGACTTGAATGGTTCAGAGGTTCATAGTGCCTACTGGATTTCCTCGGTATCAACACATTACTTGCTTCCTAGTTGTCCTGTAGGTTACCGGTAAACTACTACCTCACTGGGACTGAGTCTTTGTCTCTATCATCAGCCAAAGGGCTTTGAGGGAAGCGAGTTTTGAGGAGCATACCCAGCGTCTCATGCGCTTTCCTTGTATACCCACCATCCACATTCCTTAGTCTGCTTTTTGGATTTGTTGGTATTTTTGTGAGGATTCTGTGAAGTCTGTTTCTGGCAGCTGTATGTTCTACCAACTCACAGAATCTGTCCCTGGTAGCTGAACATTCCACCTGGTCACAAAATACTTTCCAGGATGATTGTTTCGATCACTACAGTGCTAGATTGTATTTGGCAAGGGTTGTCATTTCCTTCATTCAATTCTAAATTATTGTTCCCCAGGTTACTTCCTGTTTTTGCCGTTTTGATGATTGGGCAAATTTCTAAGAACGAAATCATCGTGAAAGACGTCACTTCATCAGCCATCGAATTTAAGCTATTCCTTCCTACTTCAGACAGAGGTGAGACTAGGTCTCTCTTGTGAGTCACAGTCTGTTTTCTTAGGATTTCCATCGTCGTCTTGTACAGCAGTTTCGTCGCCTCTCAAGGAGATATCTTGGGCACCACCTCCTTCAGCCGATAAACAGAACACATCCCCACACGAACGGGGATTAGAGTGCCTTTGTCCGGTGAGACCATCCTGAATTTTGGATATCGATTTGCGTCTTCCCCAATCTTTTCAAACAGAGAAAGCTGCAGCATCTCAGGTGATATAAAAAAGTGTATATCCTGTTAGGATTACAGTTGTAACGCACCTACAACAAATATAGCATATGTTTGTCTGCAAGCAACATGAGCTACCAGTCATCTGAATTTAACCTGCATAACACTGTGTGCGTAGTTTCACTGTCATTTAAGCCCTTAACAGGTCGTTACATGAAGAACTTGAAACTAACATTTGGATAAGCTATCTGATTGCGTATTTGAATATGAAAAACTACATGAACAAATGATCTTTCAAACGGTTTCTGGTATAATATACTGGTTTTTACGAGTGTCTGCATTGTTTGAGACCAGTACGTTGTCAAAAAGGAGCGCCGGAATTCTGCCAATGATCGGCATTGTTGCCCTATTGAACGCGTTCTGGAAGGTGACTCATTTTCCAAATAAGAGCACATGAATTCCAACCTGTTTGCAATCGGCCATTCAGAGGGTAAAGAATAATGGAATTGATCAAGCCAGGCCCTTGCATATATTTCTTTACTAGCATTACGAAATGTTTTAAACTTTCGTTTCTGAAGGAAATGTTTGTAATCGATCGTATTGTCCCTTCTTGGTCCAAAATTGTGGGGATAGAATCTCACCGATTGGTCTGGTTGTTGACTATCGTAATGTTCACATTTATGGACACTAGTGCAAAATTGTTCTGAATGAGGCTGTCCACTAATATTGTCGCCTATACGGTCGACGGGTATCTCACCTCTGACGCAATCCGATTGTTGCGTAATTTCACGATCTGTTTGCGCTCCAGTAGGAGCTCGTATTTTTTCAGCGTTCAGAAATTTTCTTTCTAAAGAATTTAATTTATCTTTTACTTTGGTGTTGATGAACATTTGCCCTTCCTGTATTTTTAAATACTCTTTGTCTGAGAGAACTGTACAGGGACAGTGACGTCAGTGCTTGCCTTTACATTGTTGGACAAGTCTGTAACTTTTGTCTTACCGTTGTCAGTTTTCTGAGAAATGGTGCCTAGCCGCTCTACAATAGAGTTAACAGTTTGCCCTACATATTCTGTTTTGGAGCTAATTTCTATAATTTTACAGGCACTTTGATCGTTGTGCTGTCTGGGATCCGTGATCAAAGTGGTGGGTATTGCTGCTTTAACGGCAGTTAACATACCCTGTTTGTGCTTTTGTAATCCTCTCTCAGTCTTTGAGATTCTTTCTGTTTGTTGAGTTTGCACAGTGTCAACGGTGTTAATTTTAGTTTCTTAAGTCTGCACTTTAGCGAACCATTGTTCATGCGATGTTTTGGTCAGTTCATTCATTATTGTTTTATTTTTTGTTTGCGATGTTGTGATTTTAGTGTTCAAGCCTTCTATGATTGTTTGAGTGTCCTGTTTAAACTAGTTAAACATGGTTTGCGTCTCTGGTTGGGATTTTGTAAGCATGATTTTTTGGAACTTTAGAGTATCTTGTTGGAATTGTTAAACATGTTTTCTAACAGTGTTTGCATTGAGTCATTCATGCCAAATTGAAAATTCTGTTATTTAAAGCCGTGTGATGTGCTGCTTGTACCTCAGAATGACTTACAGAACCAAAATTTACTGTCTCTGGAAAGATTTGTCGTGATGTTTCACGGTGCTGTGATACTTCACTATTTGTTAATGCTATCTGCAGTGTTGCTGACTTCATCCGTTACATTGTTTAACCCTTGTAATGAGGCAGTAGAAACTTATGTCTCATTATCTGTGCGAACATTTTCCGCTTCAATGTTCTGGAGAGTTAATCTCGTCATTAGTGGTATCTGCATTTGGAAGTTCCCTAAGGTCCCTAATGCGACTAGCGGATCTCGTGTTGTGAGCCATCGTTAGTAATAATCAGAAAAGTATGGCAGAAAATAATTTCTCAACAACGAATGTATCTCATTAAAAAATCCCTTACGAAACATCGAGAATGAGTTCTGCTAATGAAAGATAAATTGCCTACCACTTAGCATCAATAATGCCACACACAATTCTTGTAATTAACATAGACAGACAACAATACACAATTACTGCTGAAAAAGAAGGTACATATAAAAATTAGTAACAAGGCAGCCCAGCTGTAACCACTGTGTGTCTAACGTTGATCTGATTACAATTTCATTATTTCCAATGCCGTCGTCTAGCAACGGAGTTAGCCATATGTAACATGCATACAACAAATATAGCCTATGTTTGTCTGTGAAAATGGACTCGATAAGCAAACTGAGCTATCAGTGATCCGACTCTGACTTGTATAACAGTGCGTACGTGTTGTATGAGTGTCTGTTTCACGTTATTTAAGCCCTTTAAAAGATCGCTACATGAAATACTTAAGACTAATATTTGGATAACCTGTCTGATTGCGTATTTGAATACGAAAAACTACAGGAACAAATGAACCTGTAACAATGAATACCTAAGCTTTCTGACTGCGTATTTAAATAAATATTTTCAAGTGATACAGAATGTGACTTGTGCAGCGGAATTTACTGGATTAGAGTACATGACATGTTGTGGTGTGTCAGTGTCTCTGATTTGGCCCTAAGTTTTCCACTCTGTCTTTTTCCAAGTGGTTTATAGCAATTCGCAGCAGCGACTAAAGCTTAATGTTACTAAGAATGAATTTAATAAAAAGGAGTTTGCTTGCGTCCTGCTAACTACTAAGCAATTTGTAAGAAGGGATTTCGCAAATTAACCTCAGAAATCATCATGACCAATAATAGTTTGACAAGTATTAATAATGGCGAAATGTCTAACAATGACGTAGCTACCAATAATGGCCGAGTGACAGATTAAAAAATTATTTCAATCAGAAGAGGAGAATAAGGGAAGATTTCAGTTAGATTACATCTTGGTCCAGTAGAGATTCCGAAATCAGGTACTGAATTGTACTCTGAGGCAGATGTAGACTCCGATCCCAATTTATCAGAGATGAAGAGTAGGCTGAAGTTTAAGACATTAGTCAGGAACATTCAGTGCCCAAAGAAGTAGGAAACGGATGTACTAAGGGATAAAGAGATACGCTTTGGGTTCTCTGACGTTATAATACTACTATAAGTAATAGTTCAGTAGGCATTTCTGTCGAAGATGAACAGACATTTCAGAAAAAGGACAATCACAGAAGATGGAAAGAAAAACACAGGTACACAGAAGGTATCTGCGAAAGAACCATAGGTGTCAGAGGAAATTATTCAGTTGATCGATGAAAGATGCAAGTACAAAAATGTTCATGGAAATTCAGTAAAACAAGTCACTTAGAAATTAAATAAGTAGGAAGTATAGAGAAGCTATGGCGAAATGGCTGCATAAAAATGTGAAGAAATCGAAAAAGAAATGATAGTGGGAAAGACTCAGCACGCAGAGAAGTCAAAACAGGACAGAGAGTATAGGTGGAAAAGTTCATTGAAGACATCTATGAGTACGCAGGCTTGTCTGAAGACGTGACAGAAGAGGAAGCAGGAGTCGATATAGAACTGATAGGCGATGCACTCTTAGAATGATAATTTAAAAGAGCTTTGGAAGACCGAAGATCGAGTAGAACAGTAGGGATAGACTATTCAAGTTGGTGTCATGTATGAGTCTGGTAATATACCATTTGACTTTCGAAGAAATATCATCCACACAATTCCGAAGATTTCAACAGCCTATAACAGCGAGAATTATTGCTTAATCAACTTAACAGCTCATGGTTGCTGCCAAGGATAATTTACAGAAGAATAGAATAGAAAATTGATAATGCATTATAAGACAATCAGTTCATTTTAAGAAGGGGAAAGGCACCAGAGACGCAATTCTGACGTGGCGGTTGATAATGGAAGGTAGACTAGTGAGAAATCGAGACACGTTCGTAGCATTTGCGACCTGAAACAAGCGTTCGACACTGTAAAATGGTACAAGACCCGAAATTCTGAGAAAAATAGGGTTGGGCTATAGGGTAAGGTGGGTAATATACAATACGTGCAAGAACCAAGAGGGAACAATAAGAGTGGAAAACCAAGAACGAAGTGCCGCGATTAAGAAGAGCGCAAGACAGGCATTCAGTCTTTCGCCCCTACTGCTCGATCTATACATCGAAGAAGCAATGACGGATATTAAAGAAAGGTTCAAGAGTGGAAATAAAATTAGTGGGGAAGGATATCAATGACAAGATTCGATGATGACATTGCGTTCCTCAGTGAAAGTGAAGAAGAATTACAAGATCTGTTGAATGGAATGAACAGCCTAATGAGTACAGAGTATGGTCTGAGAGCAAATCGAAGAAAGACGAAAGTTATGAGAAGAGGCAGAAATGAGAACAAAGAGAAACTTAACAGCAGGACTGATGGTCACAAAGTAGCTGAAGTTATGCAATTCTCCCATCTAGGTAACAAAAAACCCATGATGGACGGAGCAAGATATAAGGCTAATTACCCAGGGAGGTCGCCTGTACCTCTGAGGCTCTATTCACGACACACCTTCATACGTGGCGCACATTTGTGGGGTTGGGCGCCGTGAGCCACGCTGCCAACAGCGTTGCATGATGGTTAACGCCACTGAACGGCATACACTGGAACGCCAGTTCAAAACCGATCATGCACAGTGGTTTGGCATTTAGTATTTATAAGTTGTGGAAGATTACTAATTAATAATGGATAGTCTGGAATAATCAATGTTTGCTACACTGCCGGCCAAAGGAGTCAGTAACACTATAGATGAAAGTCGGTGTTCATTAATGAATGTGTGCCGGCCGATGCGGCGGAGCGGTTCTAGGCGCTACAGTCTGGAACCGCGCGACCACTACGGTCGCAGGTTCGAATCCTGCCTCGGGCATGGATGTGTGTGATGTCCTTAGGTTAGTTAGGTTTAAGTAGGTCTAAGTTCTAGGGGACTGATGACCTCAGAAGTTAAGTCCCATAGCGCTCAGAGCCATCTGAAGCCAGCCATTAATGAATGTGCTTTCAGTGCTAAGTACTTTATTAACGATCTGCTTTCGGGTTTGGACTTGTTCCTGATTGCGGCGTGACAATATTGCAGAGTAGTAACCCAGTACCTCATCGGTGCAATGGGCCTCTCACGTCTTAATATGGCACTGTCTGCAACAAACGATCGACATGTGGTAAGTCCACTGTGAAATGTGTAGAGAGCTCTGTTGATACTGTACTCCTTTCCAATCGTAGAGCACTGTGAAAGTCAGAAAGAGTTTTTAATGGTGATTGACTGGCTGCAGTTCGTCTTTCCAATCCTCTCCAGACATGCATAATACCATTAGTAAGGGTGCCTTGTTGCACAGGCCGTTAGTGTATTTTGTAGCGAGTGAGATATTGACCCATCTGAGCAACTTCATGAGGGCAACCATGGCTACGAAGGAAAAAAAATAATAATTTCTGAAAGTTTGCTATAGTTTCTCATCTCTGTACCTCTTGGCCGTAACAGTATTCCTTCGACAACGATCGACGATATGAAGTTCTCCACATCAATACAACATAACGATTCTTGACATCAGAAACTCTCCAATATGTAATTGGTCTTGTCTATGACGTTCCATCAGAACTACTGACAGCCTTGGGAGAGCCAGTCCTGACAAAACTCTACCATCTGGTGAGCAAAATGTATGAGACAGGCGAAATACCCTCAGACTTCAAGAAGAATATAATAATTCCAATTCCAAAGAAAGCAGGCGTTGACAGATGTGAAAATTACCGAACTATCAGTTTAATAAGTCACGGTTGCAAATACTAACGCGAATTCTTTACAGACGAATGGAAAAACTGGTAGAAGCCGACCTTGGGGAAGATCAGTTTGGATTCCGTAGAAATATGGGAACACGTCAGGCAATACTGACCCTACGACTTATTTTAGAAGCTAGATTAAGAAAAGGCAAACCTACGTTTCTAGCATTTGTAGACGTAGAGAAAGCTTTTGACAATGTTGACTGGAATACTCTCTTTCAAATTCTGAAGGTGGCAGGGGTAAAATACAGGGAGCGAAAGGCTATTTACAATTTGTACAGAGAGCAGATGGCAGTTATAAGAGTCGAGTTGCATGAAAGGGAAGCAGTGGTTGGGAAGGGAGTGAGACAGGGTTGTAGCCTCTCCACGATGTTGTTCAATCTGTATACTGAGCAAGCAGTAAAGGAATCAAAAGAAAAATTCGGAGTAGGTATTAAAATCCAAGGAGAAGAAATAAAAACTTTGAGGTTCGCCGATGACATTGTAATTCTGTCAGAGACAGCAAAGGACTTGGAAGAGCAGTTGAACAGAATGGACAGTGTCTCGAAAGGGGGATATAAGATGAACATCAACAAAAGCAAAACGAGGGTAATGGAATGTAGTCGAATTAAGTCGGGTGATGCTGAGGGAATTTGATTAGAAAATGAGACACTTAAAGTAGTAAAGGAGTTTTGCTATTTGGGGAGCAAAATAACTGATGATGGCTGAAGTAGAGAGGATATAAAATGTAGACTGGCAATGGCAAGGAAAGCGTTTCTGAAGAAGAGAAATTTGTTAACATCGAGTATAGATTTAAATGTCAGGAAGTCGTTTCTGAATGTATATGTATGGAGTGTAGCCATGTATGGAAGTGAAACATGGACGATAACTAGTTTGGACAAGAAGAGAACAGAAGCTTTCGAAATGTGGTGCTACAGAAGAATGCTGAAGATTAGATGGGTAGATCACATAACTAATGAGGAGGTACTGAATAGGATTGGGGAGAAGAGGAGTTTGTAGCACAACTTGACTAGAAGAAGGGATCGGTTGGTAGGAAATGTTCTGAGGCATCAAGAGATCACCAATTTAGTATTGGAGGGCAGCGTGGAGGGTAAAAATCGTTGAGGGAGACCAAAGGATGAATACATTAAGCAGATTCAGAGGGATGTAGGCTGCAGTACGTACTGGGAGATGAAGAAGCTTGCACAGGATAGAGTAGACCACAACAACAGCTACAACAATGACGTTCTTGCGAGTGTGCCAGCTGATGGTGTAACACTGAGGGCTTAGATACCCAATCTGACGCACTGCTTTAAATTCCACCACTTGGGCCAAATCACTTTCGTTTGTAAGAGGGAGGCAACCAGCTGCGAATGGTGTAATCCTGCCTACGATGGAGTCGTTTGTTCGTCTTCTTCGGGGTACTAATTGCTCTGGGGACCATCCTCTCTGGGGTGGAGTCTATACTGCGTACCTTGAAGAAAGAAAACTGTAGTACGTAAACACAGCTATATGTATTTCGTATGGTGATGTAAAAGTATTTTTAAAGCAATCTAACACTCACATTCGCTTCTTCGTTCGCTTCCGCCCTCGAAAATACGAATCAGAAATAAGAAGCCTTTACACAATAACGAATAAATACACCCAGCACAAACACCTGCATTTATAAGGGAAATTGTTAAAGCGCACGTACTTCTCTGCAACCGTAGAACATATCACCGATGCACACGTGTAGAGCATCTTACCTCTCATCCGGTATACTGTAGAAGACAGTGTAGCACTGTCAGTCCACGTAGATCTCACAGTGTCCTTCAAAAGTAAAAGAAAGAGGGATGCGAAAACTGCAAGAGAAAGAGAGTCATAAACAGTCAGGTCATAAATATTTAATAATGTATGACGGTTCTAACGCTTTCGCTTCGGAGACGAAGATAAATGATGTCTTCAACTAAACTCACAACCGTAGAAGTATCTCTACACATGTTGGAAGTTAGGAGAAAGAAAAGAGTCACCTATGTATTGGTTCTACGTTTTTGTGTGTTTGTGTTTGTGTGTGTGTGTGTGTGTGTGTGTGAAGAAGTAGCGTATCTTGGTATAAGCGCTGATGACCTAGTCGTTGAGTGTCCTTAACCCACCAACTCACACACACACACACACACACACACACACACTACATCCCTCCTCCCCTCTCTCCGCACACACTAAATAGCTAATGACGTCCATGTGACAGACACGAAGCAGAAGTAAGTCTTACCATAATATGTAGAGCTTTACTTTTTCTCTTCTATAGTTGTACTATAGCGATTTCATAATGACTGTAAGGGCTGGAACAGTATTCTAGAAATGGACACTCTAGTACAATACTCCAAAGTCACTTGGCAGCCGCCTAAACTATTTCCTTAAACTCTAGCATTTATTGTGAATTTTCTAACATACCCAACAGAATTCGAGCAATATTACTATAAGGTAACTAGAAACTTTGTATTTATTTAGGTAAAGAGCGACGTACTTGAGTCTGGTTAAGTAAATGTATTTGGGGTGGTTTGTTAACACTGTCCTAATTATTGGAGAAGGAACGCGTTTTGAGAGTATCTTTCGACACTGATTACAAAGAAGTTCTGCCACTATTTATAGTTAAAGATGCCAGGCTTGTAAGGAGATGATAATTCGGTAATAGATGATGTGGAGTAGATTGTACGTTACCTGAACTGAATGCCAAAGATAACGGCGTCATTTACCCACGATTTGCAATGTGGATTACTTAACTGCTGTCGACTGTGAGGAGTTTCGCGCCATTATGTTAAGCGCAGAGGAACTTCGCCAGGCCCGTTTAATGGGAAATCGTTTCGATTGTCTCAGCAAATGCGAAGCGTCCTCTCTCTGCCAATAGCTTAAAGTCGACTTGATAAACGGCGCCGTAGAAGTGTAGAAGAGGGAACAACGAGAGAAAGTGGAATAGATAAACAGAAGTTTGTCGCTGGCCGAAGCCAGTCGTGCGAGCAGAAAGTTATTTCCACTACTGTGGCCCGTGCCCGACCCTCCCTTCCCCGGTCGCTGCTATCTTCCTGCACGGATTTGGCAACGGGTAGAAGAGACGCTGTTTTCGAGTCTTCCGAGGAAATTGTCGAGTGCCGGCCGGGGAAACTGTGTGAAAGCGGCGCGATCGGTCTGGTGGGACGGATCGGAAGGTTGGGGCGGGAGGAGGGGGCCAGAAATTTGAGAGTGGGCCCTAAAAAGCGGTAGGGGGCTGGCCGCAGCCGGACGAGCTGGGAAGATTATTTGTAGCTCCTTAGTGAGGATAGATTGCTGTAGGAAGGGGAGGTAAGCGGCGGTCATAAATCAGAGCCACTCTGAGTGTGGTTCCGCCGGTTCTACGGTACTCCCTCTCTATCGCGCTACTGTGCATATGTACGTGTGCGCGCTCGCTCTAAAGGCTGTACCAGGGCCCGCAGTCGGAGCTGCCGGCGCTTTAGGAAGGGGCCTACCAGCGGTAATTAGTACCCAGGACGTCCACCTCAGGGCGACACCTTATCAAGGCAGCGCTGGTGGCGGCGGCGGTGGCGGCGTCGTGCTTCCAGCATTAATTACCGGAGCGCTACCACCCCACTGGGATGAGGGTTGTGGTGGGGTGTAATGCTTTGCGGGTAGGAGATTTCACTCCCCCAGTATCAATTTCTTCATTTGTTAACGCTAAACGGTATCGATCTATTGATTACGGCGTTTCCATAAATTGAATCCGGTTATGTGATTGTACAAAACTTTTTTAGGTAATACATATGTAAGTAAGTAACGTTTTTGTGTATGTTTCTGTCACATAAAAACCATCGATTAATTCTTTTTCCTTTTTAGCATTTAAATTCCCAATGTCTGAAAATATGTAGTTTACGTACTCATGAAGACATGAAAAATTTAACTGCTTAATCAATGTAAAAATCTTTGGATTGTATGATTATCGCGGACGAGTGCGCTTTGTTTGTTGGGTAGCTAAGCTGAGCTTTAGCATAAGCTCGGTTAAGAATTTAGGAACTCAAGTTTGCGTAACTCCTTCGGTGTACTGATTAGTGTGGCCAAAAGTAGCTGATTTTGCCTAAACCGGACCAGATTAATGTGTTGGATGAATAAGTCAGAAGTAGGATCATAAAATAATCAGAACCATTAGTTGCTCTTGTAGCGAACTACTCCTTTGTCTCTGGTTCTGAGTACATGAAAGTATGTTTTCAGAAACTTGTCCAAAATCAAATCTCTTTTTTAGGTATATTTAAAAACTAAGAAATCCTTTCTAACGCCATCCGGCTAAATTAAAGAAAGGAAACAAACTTCCTGGCAGATTAAAACTGTGTGCCGGACCGAGACCCGAACTCGGGACTTTTGCCTTTCGTGGGCAACTTTGGAAGGTAGGAGACGAGGTACTGGCAGAAGTAAAGCTGTGAGGATGGGGTCTGAGTCGTGCTTGGGTAGCTCAGATGGTAGAGCACTTGCCCGCGAAAGGCAAATGTCCCGAGTTCGAGTCTCGGTCCGGCACACAGTTTTAATCTGCCAGGAAGTTTCATATAAGCACACACTCCGCTGCAGAGTGAAAATCTCATTCCGGTAAAGAAAGGAACATTTTAATAGAAAGACCAGAAGTCATAATCAATATTAAATGAATTGTACGATCACAGTTACTACTTGCAAATACATAATCTCTTGTCGGGAACGTGTCGATAGCCCATCTTACACAAGTTGCTCTGTGGTATGACTTGCCATTTCTGTACCTAGAAAGTTAGAACATATTTAACCAAAACTGCCATGTCAAACATTGTATGACAAGCAACCAGCATTCTCGGAATCTCCCCGCCGTTACTTACGTACTGACCTGTAAGGTATGCAAGATTAGCAAGATTTGCTGTTCTTATAATGTATGTAAGATTTTCTCCGGTCGGGCACTGTATGTTGTATTGTCCATACTTTCCTATCTTCATGAATGACATTCCACTATTGAAGTGGCTGAATGAGCACGTCCCAAAAGCCAATAAATTAAATTTATAAAAATGTGTATATTATTGCAATAGTAACCCATTTTGACCAGCACTGCTGTTGAAAGCAGGTAAGGTCGAAAGGTGCAAGTTGTAGTTAAAAGCAGGTTGCAACATGCACATAATGGCACGAAATTAAGAGTCTTTAAACATGATGTTAAGTTAAACTGATAATTATTTCCCCTCAAAACATAAATACTGATAGGAGAATAAATACACTATCCAAATGTGAGACACATGGCATATTGTGCCACCAAAATAGAAAGAACCGAATAACAAGAAATCCTATATGCGTTGAAAAATGCTAGAAACATCTAACTAAACTAGAATGTGATGAATTCCACAAGTCTGTCATTCTGATGGCTGAATGAAAAACCGATCCATACCATGTGCCTCAAAATTAACAGTCTCACTGAACAACGAACAATGAACGTGAATATAAGTAAATTCCCGTTAAAGACATGAAAACGCTGCTAAAAATATTATGCCAATCTGTGCAATGGTAGCCACAATCTCACCGTACATTTGTTACTCATTACATGTGGATGATCATCAGAACTCCAAAGCAAGATAATACATCACTCATCTACAGCAAAGCTGCAGCAGTTGAAACACCTGTAAAAGCGGACAGGAAAACTTATGGACCAGATTCCACTACACTGCTGTGCATCTTGCAGAGGCTCACGCACAGAGGACACGGCTGCACTCCCTTGTCATAGGCTAGCACTTCACCTTTCCAAAGCATCTTACTTCTCAGCTAGTCAAAGACTATCATATCACCAGTAATCGAGCTTTCAGTACAGAATATGCTATTACCAAACGAAACCATGATCGTCCGACCATAACTGTGGGTTCCTTGATTGTTCTGGGAGATGGCTTATGGGAATTACAACATACGAAACATTAATTTGCTTTATTATATGAGTGATAAAAAGATTTACCTAGCTTTATACAATTCTTTTCCACACAGTGTTTTATAATTTACATTTGTCATTTACTATTAAAGCTTCACAGTACTTAACAGACTCTTTTCTTAAAGTACTATTTTCAACATTCACTGAAGTACGAATTCGTCAAAACTTGAATAACCGTGGGCATACTGGATGATACTGAGTGCTTCAGCTGAGGTCATGAACAGGGGCAGAGCACTTCTTTGCTCAGCTCTATATTTACTTCCGTGGAGGGCATTACCCTGTTGAGAGAGATGACTGTTATATTGCTAGAGGAGGCCGAAATGCACGCTATAAGCTCACGCAGGATGGCGTGAGGTCTGAAACAGGATACGTAATGAATGCTATAAAGAAAAGTACGTAGCTTCTGGAATACTTAACTTTAATCCATCATTTGTATACATCGTTCTTGATGAGACATGCTTCATACTATAACTATCAATTGCTATGGCGCCTTGCTAGGTCGTAGCCATTAACTTAGCTGAAGGCTATTCTAACTATCTTCTCTGCAAATAAGCGAGGCTTCGTCAGTGTTGCATCGCTAGCTAAGTCGTCCGTACAACTGGGGCGAGTGCTAGTAAGTCTCTCGAGACCTGCCGTGTGGTGGCGCTCGGTCTGCGATCACTGACAGTGGCGACACGCGGGTCCGACATGTACTAATGGACCGCGGCCGATTTAAAGCTACCACCTAGCAAGTTTGGTGTCTGGCGGTGACACCACAATGACATGTTCTCTTCAGCCTCTAACATGGAGTATTGCTGCGAAACATCGCTGATGTCTGTGGTATCAATGTCGGTTACCACCTGACGTGTGGCCCTGCGATCATTTGACGATACCACAGAATTTTTTTGTCGTATGCCTGCGAACCACAGTGCATGGAAAATCGAACAGTTTTGCAAGATGGGACTCTCACAAGCACCTTTCACACTTACAGCATGCTAAAATAGAGATGAACCCACAACTCTAGTAGAATGCCTACAATGATCATTCGTGGAATCAAAGTTATAAAAAATAAGTAAAAATATGCTGTACTACCTGTTCTGAAGTGTAGCTTAATATATTGAAAAATACCAGATTTTGTAATATGCAATTAAAACTGGACATTGAATATATGATGTGTTAGGGTTGTAGGTACAGATATTGTGATAACTGGTACCTTAATATGTTCCCAGTTCAGTGAGTTTGTTGTTTCCTCTTTGCATCTAACATTTTTGCATGGTCGTATCTACGCCGTGAAGTGGACTACACATTCCAGTATAGACTGCCTGTTTAGCGTCCACGCATCCACACTCCAGTACCTGACCTACAAACCAGGGTAAAATAAGCAGTAATGGCTTGCTTCTGCGTTTGGTACTTAGAACTACTAACCAATCCAAAAACTTAGTGCTCATAATGCCCATAATAATTAATCTGCAGATGGTGTAAATACTGATGTAATGTTGTTCCGTACACTATCCTGAACCAACAATAGATATATCTACGCTTATACCTGTAACATCCCGTATTTAGTAGTTGAGGTCATTAGAAGAAGCATTACAGCGAGTATCTTGGTAGAAGCGACCCGTGGCCCCCAATGGTTCGTTACTGAGTAATTATATTCCATTTCATTTCTTACCCCATTAATCTTTGCATCGATGTCACACTGAGAACGTATTCACGACGTGTGTTGTTTGGAAAGAAACTTCTTCCAAAGACGCTCGGTAATCGTCCTTCACAACTGAAATGCGCATATTACTCGTCTTCCTCCATTCAGTACTACTTGGTTCTTTCTGCCGTTTTTTGGCGGCGTATGCACCTCCTGTATCGTCTCACTGATAGCAATGGTAGAGATACACGGCTATGGTATGGTGAGCATTTCCCGTAGCGACGGCAATCACATCACTATACTTCTGTACCTGAGTATCGTTGGATTACTTCAGTTTTTTCTTGTACTTTTTGGTGATTCCGCATTCCAGACTTTTTCATCGTTTTGAAGGTATTCTCTCACGAGCAAAGGTAATTGGCGTAACAAACCAACGTAAAGAGTCAGCTACCGTAGCCGACTGATCAACGCAGGTGACTGCCATGCAGGGGAACGGGTTCGATTCCCAATAGTACCAGGAATGTCCCCTAGTTGGAGGATTAGAACAGCATCCACTGAGCCTCGTAATGCTAGCTGAGAAGTTGATTGAATGAGTAAGTGGCGTCACTGGGTATGCTAAACGAACAGTGGCCGCAGTAGCGGTGTGCTGAACCCACGCCTCTCCATGCACTATCCACATGTTGCCATCGGCTGAAGGTGACTGTCGATCAGATGATATTACTACAGACTACGATTACTACATACTTAATCTGCAACGAGCCCGTATATACTACCCTCCATAATTTTGGAAACACCATGCTAGGTATCACAATGGAGTAAGATGGGAGTGATTTTTGAATTATTCGTTAGCATTGAGAACAGTATGTTCAAGTAACGTTTAATAACAAAGAATCGTATAGATAATTATTGCCCATCTACATAAAACATTTTTACACATCACTATTGTTCAGTTTTATATAAACTGGCTCTACCAGTCCAATCACTTCCACTAAGCATACCACATTGCGCCAGCAAACGGTGCGACTGTGTAGTTCCCTTTGTAAGAAGGTAAGAAGTTAATACCAGCGGCGTACGAAATTGGCTCAAATGGCTCTGAGCACTATGGGACTCAACATCTGAGGTCATCAGTCCCCTAGAACTTAGAACTACTTAAACCTAACTAACCTAAGAACATCACACACATCCATGCCTGAGGCAGGATTCGAACCTGCGACCGTAGCGGTCTCGCGGTTACAGACTGAAGCGCCTAGAACCGCTCGACCACACCAGCCACTTGAAAGTAAATTAAAACGGCCCCAAAGTACCAGATTTCTATGTATTCCTGGGAAGAGACAATCACCTTGCACCAAGAAGGCAATAATGTCCAAAAAATATCAAAGAGATTGGATGTTTCCATCAGCGGATTTTTCAAGGCCAACACTGCCTCCTGCGATGAACGTCCTCACTCAGAGGCAACCACGAAAATACCAGAACGCCAAGAAATGTATTTGGTAGTGACATTTAAACCCAGTAGATTAAGCACTGCCCGTGAACTGACTGCTGAAGTAAACACATCTGATGATACATCAGTAGATGAATCAGCAGACGGCGCCTGACAGTGAACTACTTCCGATGTTAAGCAGCATCAAGGAATCCACTGTTGCTTGAAGGGGCCATCACTGAACAGCTGGGGATTGGAATGTTATTCTCCAGTGATATGCCAAGGCATCAGGTTTTTGCCTGATTGCCGAAGGGTTTGTCATGCAGCAAGACAGCGCCCCAAATATACATCCCGCTTGCGTTAGAACGTCTCTAGACGTTCAGAAAATTCTGAAAAACGTAGAATGGCCTACATTCCCCTGGCAGTCGAGCTGCTATAGGATGAGTTCGACAGGAGGATGCGAAAACGGAAAATCATGAGCAGGAGATACTTGTGAGAGATAGAGCAGCAAGAATGGACACTAATTCCAACTGAAACCCTGGCAAAATGGACCCCTGCGTTCCGAGAGTATTCAAGGCGGAGATTAAAGAGTAAGGAGGCTGTTTTGAGTAATCTAAAATCTGATAGTTGCATTTACCTGCGTATTGTCTGAGCTTAATAAACAATAAAATGCAACTTTATAAAGTATTTCCTTTCTGTTATCCACAATCACTTACTATTTCCAAATTTATGGAGAGTAGTGTACCACAAACTCACAAAATATCCGAAAACAACGTTTGAAATTATGTCAATGGAGTTCGTGTAATCTCTCTATAAAGATTTTTCTTGAGTTTCTTGAGATGAATACGTAGCTAAAGATCCCAAAAACGCATCTGCTAAACCCTGCGTGATTGACAGCTGTGGCTACAACTCACCTGGAGCTTTTCAGTACAAAATGAATTACGAGGCGTGTTTTTTAAGTAAGTACCGTGTAAGAGGTATGCGTTGCCTGCGATATAGAATCGCTGACCAGAGAGCAGTGTAGACTGCAGTACGAACTGTGTAACTGTAGCAGTTAGTTGTTGCTAGTCGCTTGTCTGAGGTTGTCTGCGCTTGTGTGCAGTCTGCTCTGGTCGGGAATCTGGAGATGGAGTATTATTGTATGAGGTAAAGAAGCAGCGTCGCGCATATCTAGTAATGTATCTGAACTGTCACCCAAATGTTTTAAAAATGTCCTAATAATAATTTTGATAATATATAGTAATTTTTTTTAAAAAAAGCATTCATTTCAAAACAATCAGTTGCTTCCTTTCACAAATCACAAGTGTATAGGCCAGCATTGCACGGAGCTGTGCCGAAAAAATCTTTAGGTAAGAGGAGATATATTCGCCGTTTTTATTGAGGTAAGAATTTTTGCTTTTTATTCAGAATGATTTTACAGGGGCACGACGCAGCACTGCTGTCGTCCAAATTTTACCAGGTTACTGAATTTATTTTTTATTACGAGGTTTAGGAATTTTTCTGTTTCGTGCTTACATTAAATGACAAAAGAATTTTGAGGGTACATTAAATGTGAATGCATTTGTGCACGGAGATTATAAACGGGAAACAATTTTGTTCTGAGGTCACACAAAAACTAGAATCTTTAACCAAATATTTTAATTTATAAAATTTTGTGGGGAGATTACACTTGGCGACAACCGGACAGGATCGTATTTCTTTGTGAATCTCTGAGAAGTAGTCATATATCTGCTCTTATTTACTTAAACGTAGTTTGCATCTGGCGGAACGCATTTACTAATTTGTCACTCTTTCTTTCACAGATCATCGGCAATTTATTGCTCTTTGTTGTAATTGTGTTTGTTCCATTTTTTTGCTTCGTCTTTGTTTCATTTTGTGCTTAATTTTGATTAGTGAAAATGCCGCGAAAAATTGTTAACAGTACATCGCGATGTGCAATGAGTGAGATAGCCGACTCGAATAATTTGACCGATAATACTTGCGACACTCAGTGTAATAATGATAATCCTCCATTTACAGACAATCAGTGCACACCGATCACTAACAATGATTTTAATGCTAATGATGAGCAAACAAATTCAATTGTGTCCACTGTTAATTTAACTACAATTGATGACGCGGCACGTTGCTTTACAATGAACTCTGTGCAGTTTGACACTCCTAATTTGCAAAATTTATGTAGCGAACAGATAATTGTTTCTAACGAAAGTGAACAATATACGCAAAACACGTCAGATCTATTTGATTCCGAGGTAGTGACCCACAGTGCACACCAGATTGGCAAACCTTTTCAAGAATTACAGAACGACCAAATGGTTACACAAAACGCGACAAAAGCAGATACACCATCACACAGCACAGAGGATACAGTAGCTAATTTTGGCATGGATCGAGTTATAGCATTAATGCTACAACTTAATGAAAATCTAAAACAACAAATTAATGAACATAATTAAAAACAAGATAACAATTTCAAACAGTTGAATGAAAAACTAGACAACCTTAATGAAAATTTCAAACAGTTGAATGAAAAACACGACCACCTAAATGAACAGAACAAACAACTTAGTGAACAGATTTCAGCCGTTGCCGCGCAATGTCATGATACTAAAGAACAATTACGTGATGAAATTAAGGCTTGTGCTAGGAACAATAGTGAAGAAATTAGATCCGTGGCTCAAGAGTTAAGTAATACACATGCAGCCACAACTAAAGTACTTAGAGACGAAATTAGTGCAGTCGCTAAACAATGCTCTGAAAACGCAACACAGGTACGCGACAAGTTTTAATTAATATCAGCAGAACTTTCGCGCACACTGGATGCAAAAATAGACGCAAAATTTGACCAACAGAACAAACAAATTGACGAACGCTTTCATCACCACCTACAAAACAGTGAAACGCGTTACCGTAAATTTATACAGGAACAGAATAAAGTAAAGCGACAAGTCATGGAAAAAATTACTGCACAGAGACAGGAAGATAAGCGTAAATTGTTTACGAAAGCAAAAACATACGTAGACAACTGTATTGCTACAGTATCAGACGAAATTAATGCTATCAAACAGTTGTACACCGACTTACATGATGAAATCTCTGATCTTAAAACAATAACAGACACACACACAGTAGACTTTCAGACAGTGACCGACAGACTTGAACAATTAGAACTAATACAGGATCCCGATGCCATCAAAGCAGACATTAAAAAATTGAACGAAACCACACGTAAAATACAAAAACAAATTAATGCTTGTAATAGTAAAAACGATGATCAGGCAAAAGCACTGACTAAAAAATATGATGAATTGGCCAGTCGTATTGATGTTATCGAAAGTAATAATGACACCAAATCTGACGATACTTCACCGATTTCGTTGAATCAAACATCTGCATTCCAAAATTTACAGCAGACAATCAGTGAGATAGGTTCGTCCAATAATACATTACGTAGAAAGTTGTCAACTTTACAACAAGAAGTAACAGAGATGAAAAATGTTTCAGCCTTTAACACATCACAGCATACGCCACTTTGCGAACATTTATCAGACTCACACCGCCAGTATAATTTAGGTAATTTACAGGGAGTACGTGAGTTAGATTCCGAACAGTCACAGACAAATAGATTCTCATACAATCCTGAACCTGTTCAGACATACAGAGACGATAATTTTGATTACAAGCATTTTCTACCTGTGAGAAAATTTAAAGTATTAGAAAATGACAGAACACAGATTCACCCATTGGATTTGATACAACAGTTTAGTTTTGCTTTTCCACCGACTTGGCCCGTAACACACAAACTTGAATTTATTTGCAGTTTTTTGGAAGGCGAACCGGCAACTCGTATGAGACCGATCACGAGACAATGCTATTCGGTAGAAGAATTTCTGAATGCTTTTCTGTCAGCGTATTGGTCGAAGACGACACAGCGCGGAATCAAGGATCAATTAATTAGTTTACCGAATTATGAGAACTCAAATTTTTCCACTGTTACGCAATGTTTTGAACACACGGTGCAACAAAACCAGTACTTAAGTGAACCATACAGAGAATCTGCACTTATTCAATTATGTATTTCTAAATTACCACGATCATTAAGACTACCACTTTTAACGGGTAAGCAGAAAGAAAATATTTCAGCATTCAGAGATCTGTTACAGCTTTTGGAAGTTCAGCAATCAGATTATTCCTTCATAAACAAAAATTTTTAACATAATAACCCAGGTCAACAAGGATACAGCAATTTCGATCAGCCACGCTATTTCAATAGCAAAGCTAATAGACGCTTCAGGAACGACAACCACCAGAACCTTAATAACAGACAAAATTTTTATTATCAGTATCGTCAAAATTATCAGCAACAGGAACCGCATTTAGGCAACAATAGAGGTTTTTCCCAACAACAGCAACGAAACCAACCGGTTAGCATACCTAACCAACAATGCAGTCTGCAAGGTCAACCAAGCTTTAATGTTTCGCCGCCTATACGTATAGCGTCAGCTCCAACAAATAGTAACGCACAGCAACAAGGGAATCAGTACGTACAGAAAACACACCATTTCAATTCCTATCGCAATGCACCGTATAGAAATGACCATCATGACAGACGAAAAAGTAATGAGCACAATTTTCAGCCTACGTTTAATAACAGTCGGCCTTACCAACAGCAAAATCATCCGCAACAACAAATTATCATGAATGAACCAGACAGTAGATGTTATCCCGAACGTAATACGTCAGGAAGAAATAACAGAACAGTACAAATAGTTGAAATGCCACAGCATCCTCCCGAAAATAATAGCACGTCAGATAGAATTTGATTAGATACAGTACAGGTTGCATCTTCCAGTAACGCATGCAACGCTTTTGACACGCAGAATCTTGTTCACGAAAATGTTATTACTTTTGACGACATCCGAGACACTCTTTTGCAGGAAAGACCAGTTATTCAAAAAACCATTTCACACCCTGTCATTGAAGTAAAGATTGGATCATCCAAATTTTCAGCAGTAATCGATTCTGGATCACCTATGTCAGTTATAAATGAGGAAACATTCAACGAATGTAACGAAGAGAGTACCTATCCTACGTTACCATTAGGCAAAACTAAAGTAAAAGGAGCAGTATCTGGTAAAGGAGTAGATGTAAATTTACAGGCACATTTATCATTTTGTATTGCAGGTCATACATTTCACTCAAATTTTTGGATTGTTCCCTTATTGACGACAGACGTTATTTTAGGTACGAATTTTCTGGTACAACACGACGCAATTATTGACTTTCAAAACTCCTATTTAATGTTAAAGGATGAAAATGTACAACTGGCTTTAGAATTTCAGCACTCTTTATCTGCAGAAGAACAAACAATTAATTGTACAGAGGTCATTTCCGCATCACGTAACATAGACTGTCATTCCACATTGTTCACAGATACGTACGTACACAACTATAATACTCCAGACGAAGCCAACTATGACGTTATACAGATGATTTCTGATAAAGTTAAACAGAGCAGTGCAAATACAGACGACGAACGCACGCAACTACGCAAAATTCTTTTGCAGCAAGCTCCAGTTTTTGACAACGTTCCTGGTACTATGTCCGGTTTTATGTATGAATTTCATGTTAAACAGCACGACACATTTAAAGCCAAACATTATCCCATTCCGTATATTCACAGAGAACAAGTTAAGAAAGAATTGCAAGCTATGCTTGACCAAGGAATTATTGAACCGGCAGTTAGTCCGTACATAAACCCGCTCCATATTGTTAAGAAAAAGGATGGTTTACTTCGTCTCGTACTTGATCCGCGTCACATCAACGACAATATTATTAATGAAACAGATCGCCCACAGACACTAGAAGAACTTCTACAGAAATTTCATGGTACTGCTATTTATTCCACATTAGATTGGAAATCGGGATTTTGGCAAATTCAACTCCATCCGAACTGTAGAAAGTACACGGCTTTTCTATGTTTTGGTGACTGTTATCAGTTTTGTAAATTACCGTTCGGTTTAACTATTTCTTCTGCAGCATTTATTCGCGGTTTGAATACTATACTTCCGACAGAACTTAAAGACAGAATCACAACGTACGTAGACGACATTCTTATTGCAGAAGCTAACTGATCTGAACACAATCTGATTCTTGAACAACTGTTGCAAACTTTTCGTGCACAAGGACTCACAGTTAATCTCAGTAATTCGCACTTTGGCAAAACCTCCACAAAATTTCCTGGACATGTGATTTCAGCAGAAGGCATTGCGCCTGACCCGGAAAAACTTCAAGCTTTACGTGACATTACTGTTCCTACGACGAAGAAACAACTACGCAGCTTTTTTGGTTTAATTAACTTTTTTCGTAAATTTATTCATTACTCCGCTTTAGACACCCACAGATTATGTCAATTGACAGGTAAAAACACTATTTGGTCCTGGGATAGCCAAGCACATTCTGAATTTATGAACCTGAAAGAAGCTTTGTTGAATGCGCCACTTTTATCACATCCAGATCTTACTAGAAATTTTTCCATTGCCACCGACAGTTCTAACACCGCTTTAGGCGTACACATTTTTCAGGAAATTGAAGAATATGGTACTACAGTAATTAAAACATGCCTTTGCAAGTCGCATTCTGTCACCTGCTGAACGCAGTTATTCTGTTACAGAACTTGAAACATTATGTTTTGTTTGGACATTTACGAGATTTCGGCATTTTCTTTATGGAAGACACACTACCGTTTACACAGATCATACAGCTATACAGTTGTTACTTTCCGCTAAATTTACACACGACAGATTAAGCAGATGGGAACTTTATTTACAGGAGTTTAATTTTACAATTGTTCACATTCCCGGCACACAAAATATTGTAGCAGACGCACTATCCCGTTCTCTCAGCAACAATCAGCAAGACATCGCAACCAACTTCTGCAAAGCAAATTTCAGCGTCATGTACATTCAACAAGTTGCATTTGAAAATTTCATTTCGTCGTCATTACAAGACATAGCATAAGAGCAGAGTAAAGACAACGTATGGAAAGAAATTAAACACCTTTGGCAAGATAGGAATAATGTTACCATTAGAAACCATTACATTGTACGGAATAATATTCTGTTTCGCCGCTCTCACCCTGACAGCAACAATTGGTTATTATGTGTTCCTGACGAGCTTGTTAACAAATTAATTTGGTATACTCATTTAAGTTACGCACATTACGGAGCCAGAAAATGTTTTCTTATACTGAGACAGAACTGTTATTTTACCAACATGGAGAAACGTATTCGACGAGTTTTAGCGTCATGTAAAATGTGCCAGAAAGCTAAGTCAGATACGACTTCACATATTACTCCCTTACATCCCATTGTACTTGGTAAATTGAGACACATGGCT
Organism: Schistocerca piceifrons; assembly: GCF_021461385.2. Lineage (NCBI taxonomy): Eukaryota > Metazoa > Arthropoda > Insecta > Orthoptera > Acrididae > Schistocerca > Schistocerca piceifrons. The sequence goes on from NC_060144.1 coordinate 141,654,057, forward strand.
GCTGTAGATATTTCTGGTCCGATTACCAGAACTAATAGATGTTTTTGCTACATCTTTGTCGCTATTGAACTCATTTCAAAATTTGTTATCTTCACTCCGTTACGCGAAGCTACTGCTAAAACTGTTTCGAAAGGATTTGTAAAACATTTTCTATTCCATGTAGGGTATGTATTGAAAGTAATTTCCGATAATGGATTACAGTTTCGATCTGCTATATGGACACGTATGTTACGAGCTAGAAACATTTCTCCGATCTATATATCCAGGTACCATGCTTCTTCGAACCCTTGTGAACGACTAATGAAAGAAATTGGTAAACTGTATAGAATATACTGCTAATAAAAAACATATTGATTGGGACACACACATACTCTCATTCCAAGATGTAATTAATTCCATACCAAATGAATCTACTATGCTATCTCCGACTGTTATACTGAAAAATGTTGAACCACCTAACAAAATTAAAGAATTAGTAACCTTTCCTACATCTCGTCGAGTACGACACCATGAAATAATTGACATTGCGCTAAACAACATCAAACGTGCCGCAGAGCGCCGGAGAAGACAGCAAAAACAGGTTTGTACACGCCATGACTTTCACATTGGACAGAAGATATTAGCACGTACACACTATTTATCCAACAGAGGAAAGAAGAGGTGTAGTAAATTTGAGCTTCTATACGCTGGTCCATATCGAATTCGCAGCATTCCTCGCTCCAATGTAGTACACATCGAAACTTTGAGAACCAGAAAAAGTAAAGGCAATCACCATGTCTGCAATATTAAACCCTTTATTAAATGAATATACTTTATGATTTATCACACTGTAATGCCATTTCCTGATTTTTATATGACCAATGATGCAATTTTATTTATGTGACTATTTACTGATGATTATCGTATTTTTTTCTTGGCAAGTGCCAGGCAAGGTAAAGTTAGTAGGTCGCTTTTCCTGTCGTTACACATCAGACCGTGCACATTTTTCCAGATAAACTCACATATTTTATGACTACTTATGCAATTATATTTATATGAACACTTACTGATGATTATCGTATTTTTTCTTGGCAAGTGCCCGGCAAGGTAAGGTTAGCAGGTCGCCTTTCTTGTCGTTCCACATCAGACTGTGCACATTTTTCCAGATAAGCTTACATATTTTATGAGAAATTATGCAATTCTATCTAGTGAAATATTAATTTTATCAAATTCTTTCTCCATTAAAGTCTTCAACTCTCGCCTCTATCAACTACACAACTTACAAGCTGAACAAAGGAAGACATTTCTTGTCATTACACATCAGACCGTGCACATTTTCCATTCTTCATTCTTTTGTTTGAATGCACTATGAAATATTTAAGATATAATAAACACCAGTTGACTTTGACATTTTGCCTTATGATATCTCAACATCGTGACTATTTTACATTTTTTGCTGCTACATTATGATACTCTGTGTACAATTTTGCACCTGCACACTGTCTATGTTTATAACATTACGTTTTCTGTCATGCTATGCTGTATGCTCAATTATATCACTAGAAACCAGTTTTTACTTAATGGGTATATGATTTAAATGCAAGACATTAATCATTGTTCATCATTTTCAGAAAGCAATAACGTGTAAAAGAAATAAATTAAACAAACCACTGTGGATTACTATGAAATGGGAATTTCACCTTCGGAATGAACGAAAGACGATGCAATACCCCGTCACGAAGAGTAAATGGATCAGAATTAACAAGCCTTAACAAGAATATACTATACACATCGTACGATAGCGGTCTTAACTAATTTTTTCTTTCAGAATACGAGGCGATTGATGCAGGCTGTCAGACAGAACTACACATCTTAGTTTTAGTGATGAAATATGCTAGAAATAAGGAACTCTATACTATGAATAGTTGTATGAAGTAAATGGTAATATGAATACTGAATAATGAAGTGTCTTTTTGCATATGATAATGAATGGTGATGAATAGTGATGATGAATATGGTAATATGAATAATGAAGTTTTTCTTTACAGGTGATGATAATAATGAAGTTATGGTGATATGAATAATGAAGTTTTTGTTTACAGGTGTTGATAGTGATAAACTTTATATGGCCACTTCTTTGCAGATGAGGATAATGATGAAGTTTAAATATTTACTGTTAGTTAAGAAATGCCATGTAGTTATCTAAGTATTTGTTGCAGTTCGTTTTGACAGTATGTCTTATGTCGCATGGTATAATGACTGAAGGTTTTGGAAAGGACAGCTAGAGAACATATATATTTAATACACATTTCATTACCTGTTAATTCGAAGTTCACTACTTTTCAGCATAATATGCGTTTCTTCTTTCAGCTTAATAATCCATTTTGTATTTTTTCCAGGAGAAGCTATTCATGAAATTAATGTGCTATAAGCAGTTGGTCATTAAACCTGTTCTAGTACTTGTATTTTTTTACCCATTTGTGTGTGTTATTTATGATTGTGATCACATATACTCTATTTGTTTCATAACCTTGCTACGGCAATAAGTCAAGAGTAAATATTGTTATGCCCCAGCAATTAATCATCGATCCCAACGCAATGCATTGCTAGTATATATAAAAAAAAGTATTAACAGTCCCAAATAATGCTACCAGTTTAAGAGAGTCCTGAGTAATACTGAATGATGTTTTCTAATCACAGATCTTGAGTAATAGTTACAGTGTGTTACATTTACAAATATGTCGTATGTCACTTGAATGCCCGTTTGAATGATGACTTCTGATGATTTGTAACTGGCCAATGACTGCCAATAATTATTTTAAATATGTCGTATGTCACTTGAATGATGAAAAATGTTTTTTACTATTCAATACTTGCTATATGTTTAGTAACTGGCCAATGAATGCCACTGTTTCTTGTATTTGTATTATGTCACTTACATGCTATTTATATGAATACTAGTAGCTTGATGCTACACTCTTTAACTCCTGTTTTGAAGGATGACTTCTGATGTTTCGTAACTGGCCAATGAGTGCCAATGATTACTATAACTAGCTGAATTATGTAAATAGTATGCCATTAATTAACTCCTGTTGAATGATCACTTTTGAATAATGCATAAAATGGTTTGTAACTGAGCAATGAGTGCCAATGACTTATGAACATTATTCTGTAATACTTCATACATAGTACAGAAATGTTCAGTAACTAGGCGATGAGTGCCACCAATTACTCAAATCAGTTGATAGACTAGTGTAATTCTCTATTATGACTGGCATAAGACTTAATGTCCTTCACCTTCTGACCTAATTAGCAGGAATTACTGATATATCCGGTTGTCCTGTCTATCCTTATCATCATGGAGCACTATATTTGGTTTTTGCCCTAATTCTACATTGGTGTACCTTACAAGAACGTGGTGTTGACACGACATGCTGTCCACCACCTTGAGTGATGGAGATGTTATTATGGTCCCACTGTTTGGTGTACCTAGTGTACTACCAAAATGATAGCATGGAATATTATTACGACATTTCAGTGTCTTAGCTACACTGATTAATACTTCAGGGAAGAGAACTTCAGATTGTCTCACTTGGTGTTGTGCTTCTGTAAAAGGATATGGACTTTCAGTGCAGCTACGTGCAACCTACTGTGCTACAACCATGATGCAATCGTTCCCTTTCCTATCCCAGTTCTTGTAAAATGTTAAAAAAAATACTACAGTGGTTATGCACTTTAAGTCATTTGTTAATATGATTTGTACTCACTGCATATACATTTTGTGATTTCTTGATATGTTCTGTACTACAGTGTGTGTGCACTTTATGTCATTTGCTAATATGATTTGTACTCATTGCGTATACATTTTGTCATTGCCTGATATGTTCTGTACTACAGTGCGTGTGCACTTTATGTCATTTGTTAATATGTTTTGTGCTCATTGCGTATACATTTTGTCATTGCTTGGTATGTTCTGTACTCAGTGCATGTGCACTATATATTTATTTCATGTTCTGCACTTATATATATATGTATATATTCTGTGACTGTAAACTTAGTTAATGAAGAAAAATTTGTTGCTCATGGCAAGTCCAATTGACTCACCATCGCTGCCAAATTTTTGCCCCCCCCCCCCCAAGTGGAGGGTTATGTAAGAGGTATGCGCTGCCTGCGATATAGAATCGCTGACCAGAGAGCAGTGTTGACTGCAGTACGAACTGTGTAACTGAGCAGTTAGTCGTTGCTAGTCGCTTGTCTGAGGTTGTCTGCGCTTGTGTGCAGTCTGCTCTGGTCGGGAATCTGGAGATGGAGTATTGCTGTATAAGGTAAAGAAGCAGCGTCGCGCATATCTAGTAATGTATCTGAACTGTCACCCAAATGTTTTAAAAATGTCCTAATAATAATTTTGATAATATAAAGTAATTTTTTTTAAAAAAAGCATTAATTTCAAAAAATCAGTTGCTTCCTTTCACAAATCACAAATGTATAGGCCAGCATTGCACGGAGCTGTGCCGGAAAAATCTTTAGGTAAGAGGAGATATATTCGCCGTTTTTATTGAGGTAAGAATTTTTGCTTTTTATTCACAATGATCTTACAGGGACCAGGTTACTGAATTTATTTTTTATTACGAGGTTTAGGAATTTTTCTATTTCGTGCTTACATCAAATGACAAAAGAATTTTGTGGGTACATTAAATGTGAATGCATTTGTGCACGGAGATTATAAACGGGAACCAATTTTGTTCTGAGGTCACACAAAAACTAGAATCTTTAACCAAATATTTTATTTTAATTTATAAAATTTTGTGGGGAGATTACAACCGTTTTGAAATTAAAAAAAGACATGCTAAGATATCTCAATAATTTTATATTTACATGAAAGCCTGTACCTTAATCTACTTTTCTACATAATTTCCGTCAACATTGAGGCACTTGTCATAACGTTGTACCAGTTTTTGAATACCCCCCTTATAGTCTGCCGCCTGACTTGTTAACCACTGCATCACCACTGTTTTGACTTCGTCATCGTCTTGAAGACGCTGACCGCCCAAGTGTTTTTCAAGTGCAGGAACAGATGGTTGTCACTGGGCGCAAGATCGGGGCTGTACGGAGGATGATCTAGCATTTCCCATCGAAAAGATGTGGTCTGATTCGCCACATGCGGATGGACATTCTGTTGCAGCAAAACGATGCCCTTGCTCAACTTACATGGACTGTTGCTTTGATTCTGGTGTGACGAAGGCCACCCATGTTTCAATGCCCGTAACAATATGGCTTATGAAATCATCGCCGTCGTTGTGGTACCGTTCAAGGAAAGTCAATGCACTGTCTAAACGTTTGGTTTTGGGCACATCCACCAACATTTTCGGTAGCCAACGTGCGCACAATTTTCGGTAATTCAAGTGCTGGTCACAATGCCATACAAAACACTACGAGAAACATAAGGAAAGTCATCCCCCAAGGAGGAAATCGTAATGCGTTTGTTTTCTCTCACCTTATTGCCCACTTCCTGCACCAAACTATCATTAACGACCGAAGGACGCCCACTCCGTTGTTTATCATGCACATTTGTGTGGCCATATTTAAATGCTCTCACCAAGTTTCTTACCATTACATCACTCATAATGTTTTCTCCGTAAACTTCACAGATCTCACGATGAGTATCGATCGCTTTTAGACCTTTAGCACAAAGAAATCTTATAACGACCCGTACTTCACAGTCGGCGGCAGTCACGAGTGTCGGAGGCATCTTAAACACTCAGTACACAACGCAAACAAGGAAGAATCATAGACTGTAATGGCCTCAGTGCGTAGATTAAGGTACAGGCTTTCATGTAAAAATAAAATTATTGAGATATCTTACCACATCTTTTTTTAAATTTCAAAACGGTACTTACTTAAAAAACACGCCTCGCTCTTTGTGCTAAAGACACAGCTTTTTCCACTGACGCGAGATGTGAACACAATTGAGCTGCGGCTTGTTCTACGCAGTAAGGGGAGCGCCGTACAATGGCGAATTGAATGGAGCCCAGCTCTGGTTGCGTCTATTGTTGGAAGCGGACAGTGGGTGACCGAGACAGAGCCGACGACCTACGGTAACACTAGACGCATTCGCGGGAAACGGGTCACTACAACCCTGCTGGCCGGTTGGCTGGCTTTCTGACAACCTGCCTGAGCTCTTAGCGTCGCCAGCGCAAACACCATTGTCTCGTGCGTGCGCCGTCTCGCGTTGCAACGACGTCGTCTGGTGATCAAGCTGCCTCTAAGCGGCGTCCTGCGATGCGTGTGCTGAACAGGTCTGTGCTGTTCTAGAATCAGTGCGAGCGTTGCTGATTTAAGTCCATTTTACATGAGCGACGTTCTTCTCTGAATCGACAGTAGCAAGTGATTTTACTACTGCACCCCTTTCGTATTACTGCTGCACTCAACTTACGTTTACCAGGAAAGAATAGCTCATAATAACATTTTATGCAAAGGAATAAAGCTATAAAATAAACTACCTGAGTAGATTAAATAAATTAATCAAATAAACTTGTTTTGAATGCGCAGTTAGAAAGTAACTGCTACGTACACTACTGGCCATTAAAATTGCTACACCAAGAAGAAATGAAGTTGATAAACGGGTATTCATTGTACAAATATATTATACTAGAACTGACATGTGATTACATTTTCACGCAATTTTGGTGTATAGATCCTGAGAAACCAGTACCCAGAACAACCACCTCTGGCCGTAATAACAGCCTTGATACGCCTGGGCATTGAGACAAACAGAGCTTGGATGCCGTGTACAGGTACAGCTGCCCATGCAGCTTTAACACGATACTACAGTTCATCAAGAATAGTGACTGGCGTGTTGTGATGTGCCAGTTGCTCGGCCACCATTGACCAGACGTTTTCAGTTGGTGAGAGGTCTGGAGAATGTGCTGGCCAGGGCAGCCGTCGAACATTTTCTGTATCCAGAAAGGCCAGTACAGGACCTGGAACATGCGGTCGTGCATTATCCCGCTGAAATGTAGGGTAAAGCAGGGATCGAATGAAGGGTAGGGCCACGGGTCGTAACACATCTGAAATGTAACGTCCACTGTTCAAAAGGCCGTTAATGCGAACAAGAGGTGACCGAGACGTGTAACCAATGCACCCCATTCCATCACGCCGGGTGATACGCCATATGGCGATGACGAATTCACGCTTCCAATGTACGTTCACCGTGATGTCGCCTAACACGGATGCGACCATCATGATGCTGTAAACAGAACCTGGATTCATCCGAAAAAATTACGTGTTACTATTCGTGCACCCAGGTTCGTCGTCAAGTACACCATCGCAGGCTCTCCTGTCTGTGATGCAGAGTCAAGGGTAACCGCAGCCACGGTCTCTGAGCTAATAGTCCATGCTGCTGCAAACGTCGTCGTACTGTTCCTGCAGATTATTGTTGTCTTGCAAACGTCCCCATCTGTTGACTTAAGGATCGAGAGGTGGCTGCACGATACGTTACAGCCATGCGGATAAGATGACTGTCATCTCGACTGCTAGTGATTCATATTGCCCTCCTGAACCCACCAATTCCATAATCTGCTAACAGTCGTTGCATCTCGACCAACGCGAGCAGCCATGTCGCAATACGATAAACCGCAATCGCGGTAGGCTACAATCGGACCCTATTAGTTATAGGGAGCTCCAACGTTAGACGGGTTATGGAGCCCCTCAGGAAAATAGCGGGTAGGTCGGGGAAGAATGCCAGTGTGCACTCGGTGTGCTTGCCGGGGGGTCTCGTCCGTAATGTGGAGGAGGCCCTTCCGGCAGCTATTGAACGCACTGGGTGTGACCGGCTGCAGATAGTAGCACATGTCGGAACGAATGACGCCTGCCGCTTGGGTTCTGAGGCCATCCTTGGTTCCTTCCGGCGGCTGGCTGATTTGGTGAAGACAACCAGCATCGCACGCGGAGTGCAAGCTGAGCATAATATCTGCAGCATAGTGCCCAGAATCGATCGCGGTCCTCTGGTTTGGAGCCGTGTGGAGGGTCTAAACCAGAGGCTCAGACGACTCTGCGACTATAATGGTTGCAAATTCATCGACCTCCGTTATTGGGTGGAGAACTGTAGGGCCCCCCTAGACAGGTCAGGCGTGCACTACACACCGGAAGCAGCTACTAGGGTAGCAGAGTACGTGTGGCGTGCACACGGGGATTTTTTAGGTTAGAGGGACCCCCCCTTGGGCGAAACGATAAAATACCTGACGGCTTACCAGAGAGGACATTATCATCGTTGATAAAGAACGTCCGTCCTCAGAGACCAAAAACAGGAAAAGTTAACGTAATATTGGTAAACTGCAGGAGTATCCAGGGCAAGGTTCCTGAATTAGTATCTCTTATTGAAGGAAATAGTGCGCATATAGTATTAGGAACGGAAAGTTGGTTAAAACCGGAAGTGAACAGTAACGAAATCCTAGACACAGAATGGAATATATACCGCAAGGCTAGGATAAACGCCAATGGTGGAGGAGTATTTATAGCAGTAAAGAATTCAATAATATCCAGTGAAGTTATTAGCGAATGCGAATGTGAAATAATCTGGGTTAAGCTAAGTATCAAAGGTGGGTCAGATATGATAGTCGGATGCTTCTATAGACCACCTGCATCAGCAACCGTAGTAGTTGAGCGCCTCAGAGAGAACCTGCAGAACGTCGTGAAGAAGTTTCGTGATCATACTATTGTAATAGGGGGAGACTTCAATCTACCAGGTATAGAATGGGATAGTCACACAATCAGAACTGGAGCCAGGGACAGAGACTCTTGTGACATTATCCTGACTGCCTTGTCCGAGAATTACTTCGAGCAGATAGTTAGAGAACCAACTCGTGAAGCTAACGTTTTAGACCTCATAGCAACAAATAGACCGGAACTTTTCGACTCCGTGAATGTAGAAGAGGGTATCAGTGATCATAAGTCAGTGGTTGCATCAATGACTACAAGTGTAATAAGAAATGCCAAGAAAGGAAGGAAAATATATTTGCTTAACAAGAGTGATAGGGCACAAATCGCAGAATATCTGAGTGACCACCATCAAACGTTCATTTCTGAGGAAGAGGATGTGGAACAAAAATGGAAAAAATTCAGAAACATCGTCCAGTACGCCTTAGATAAGTTCGTACCGACTAAGGTCCAAAGCGAGGGGAAAGATCCACCGTGGTATAACAATCATGTACGAAAGGTACTACGGAAACAAAGAAAGCTTCATCATAGGTTTAAGAGTAGTCGAATCATAGCTGATAAGGAAAAGTTGAACGAAGCGAAAAAAAGCGTAAAGAGAGCAATGAGAGAAGCATTCAACGAATTCGAACATAAAACATTGGCAAAGAATCTAAACAAGAACCCTAAAAAGTTTTGGTCGTATGTAAAATCGGTAAGCGGATCTAAATCCCCTATTCAGCCACTCGTTGACCACGATGGCACCGAAACAGGGGACGACCGAAGAAAGGCAGAAATACTGAATTCAGTGTTCCGAAACTGTTTCACTGCGGAAAATCGTAACACGGTCCCTGACTTCAGCCGTCGCACGGACGCAAAAATGGAAAATATTGAAATAAACGATATCGGAATTGAAAAACAACTGCTATCACTTAGTAGCGGAAAAGCATCCGGACCAGACGAGATACCCTTAAGATTCTACAGTGATTATGCTAAAGAACTTGCCCCCTTTCTATCAGCAATTTATCGTAGATCGCTGGAGGAACGTAAAGTACCTAGCGACTGGAAGAAAGCGCAGGTCGTTCCCATTTTCAAGAAGGGTCATAAATCAGATGCGAATAATTATAGGCCTATTTCGCTTACGTCAATCTGTTGTAGAATAATGGAACATGTTTTGTGTTCTCGTATTATGACGTTCTTAGATAATACAAATCTCCTTCATCATAACCAACATGGATTCCGCAAACAGAGATCATGTGAAACTCAGCTCGCCCTATTTGCCCAAGAAATTCACAGTGCCGTAGACACTGGCGAGCAGATTGATGCCGTATTCCTGGACTTCAGGAAGGCATTTGATACGGTTCCGCACTTACGTTTAGTGAAAAAAATACGAGCTTACGGAATATCGGACCAGGTTTGTGATTGGATTCAGGATTTCCTAGAAGAAAGAACACAACATGTCATTCTTAACGGTTCAAAATCTGCAGATGTAGAGGTAATTTCGGGAGTACCGCAAGGAAGCGTGATAGGACCTTTATTGTTTACAATATACATAAATGACTTAGTTGACAACATCGGTAGCTCCGTGAGGCTATTTGCAGATGACACGGTTGTCTACAAGAAAGTAGCAACATCAGAAGACTCGTACGTACTCCAGGAAGACCTGCAGAGGATTAATGCATGGTGCGACAGCTGGCAGCTTTCCCTAAACGTAGATAAATGTAATATAATGCGCATACATAGGGGCAGAAATCCATTCCAGTACGATTATGCCATAGGTGGTAAATCATTGGAAGCGGTAACGACCGTAAAATACTTAGGAGTTAGTATCCGGAGCGATCTGAAGTGGAATGATCACATAAAACAAATAGTGGGAAAAGCAGGCGCCAGGTTGAGATTCATAGGAAGAATTCTAAGAAAATGTGACTCATCGACGAAAGAAGTAGCTTACAAAACGCTTGTTCGTCCGATTCTTGAGTATTGCTCATCAGTATGGGACCCTTACCAGGTTGGATTAATAGAAGAGATAGACATGATCCAGCGAAAAGCAGCGCGATTCGTCATGGGGACATTTAGTCAGCGCGAGAGCGTTACGGAGATGCTGAACAAGCTCCAGTGGCGGACACTTCAAGAAAGGCGTTACGCAATACGGAGAGGTTTATTATCGAAATTACGAGAGAGCACATTCCGGGAAGAGATGGGCAACATATTACTACCGCCCACATATATCTCGCGTAATGATCACAACGAAAAGATCCGAGAAATTAGAGCAAATATGGAGACTTACAAGCAGTCGTTCTTCCCACGCACAATTCGTGACTGGAACAGGGAAGGGGGGATCAGATAGTGGTACAATAAGTGCCCTCCGCCACACACCGTAGGGTGGCTCGCGGAGTATAGATGTAGATGTAGATGTAGATGTTATCAAAGTCGGAAACGTGATGGTAAGCATTTCTCCTCCTTACACGAGGCATCACAACAACGTTTCAGCAGGCATCACCGGTCAACTGCTGTTTGTGTATGAGAATTCGGTTGGAAACTTTCATCGTGTCAGCACGTTGTATGTGTCGCCACCGGCGCCAACCTTGTGTGAATGCTCTGAAAAGTTAATCATTTGCGTAGCACAGCTTCTTCTTCCTGTCGGTTAAATTTCGCGTCTGTATCACATCATCTTCGCTCTGTAGCAATTTTAATGGCCAGTGGTGTAACATATTTCATACAGTGCAGGATTAAGTACATAACACAGCGTATGTCTTCCGTAAAAAAAAAGTAAATGACGATAATAAATGTCTATAATTTCACATAACACTTTAGCAAAACATACGTACTTTTTTCTTTTCTAGAAATTCCTACTCTTGAAGATACGGAATGGATATTACTAACACTTCATTCTCTGTCTGAACTCAGCGTGTCTCTCACTATCGAGAGCTGCTGACTCGCTTTTTCAGGCAAGCAAATGGGATGTTGCGGTATCCAAAACGGAAACCAGATTTTTTCGCCATGGTGCTGATATCAGCTGATGTAAATGTCTGTATAGATTCTGTGTTGTGTGTGAAGAGGATACTGAGAATGAACGAATAGTGTAACATTAGGTTCTCTGTATTTTTGAGTAACTTCTCTGCCTAATAACATTGTACACTAGGGATAAAGTCTATGTCGTTTCTCTGTTTTAAGGACTATTCACAATGATGGCGGCTTCTGTCCCTATTCTCTCTTTCTGACGTAAATTTTTACTAAATTACTTCTGCCAAGTGCCAGAAATGTTCCTTTACGAAGACATGTCCCATCCTTCTGTAACAAGACCAGCAGAAGTACATATGAATTATGTTTTTGTTTGTTTGTTCACAAACAGCATTACCGTGACATGTATAATACCCTTAAAAAGTGATCCATGAGCGAAAAAAAAAAAAAAAAAAGATTACTGCTTCAGAGATGGGAGAGTTGTAAGAGATCATTTCTGTTTAAAGTCGGCGCTAAACTTCTTGTATTGAGAGAGCTAAATGCTTGCCTGTTTGGTACATAAATGTTAAAAGGTAATTTTTTGTGGTACTGACCAAAAAGAAGGAATAATGTACCAATGATAATGATTGTTCAATTTTTTATTCTTTTTTTACTACTGGTTGGATGATTAAATTCGGTTTTTGAACAGAAAAGTCTTCTGACTCTTAACTGTGAAGTCATGAATGAAAATTAATAAAATGCTTTACGGCCATCTGCCGAATACACACCACCAAATATATCTCAAATAAACTTGTTAGGAAATTTAATAGTAAATGTTCTCAGTTGTATTTTCCTCTGTGTGGTAAATTTTACGACTTATTTCTCTTGCGGTGCTCGTCTCGAATACAACCACCATAGAAGTTGCTAATTGCTCGCCGTGTGGCCTAATAAAAGAAACTCAGATTTAGAGGCCGTGAGGTGAAATGTTTGTCAGAGAAATAGACGGGTACTGTAATTCACTTCACGTTATTTGTATTTACCCAAATCCAATATCATTAACCAAGCTGTTACCATCGGAAGAGTGATAAACTGATTGGCTTTTTCTAAATCAAGACACATCACAGACTCTTCCTTTCTGCCCACTTCAAAAAAATTGATAGTCACATCACTCTCACCTATCAGCATCTTTGCTGCAGCGCTTCTCTTCCTTTTTTAGCTTACACATGCCTCTTTGGAAACATGTAGCAAGTGCCATAACATCTGTCCCCTACTGCCGGCTGTAGATTCATATACATACCCCACAGTACAAAATTCCCATTTATCATTAATTTATACAAACTTATACAATTTACGTTTCTTATCCAGAGGGCCACTGTGCAGTCGTCTTGTGCTGTTTGACTAATGTTCATCAGATATTTGGGAACCTCGTTTTTGTCAAATTCGGTGTATATCATACGTGGTGCGGCTAGAAAAAAACCGGGCTGATGCTGGAAAAAAGATTTATTTACAATTATTTACAATTTCATGTTATCTCCTTCAATGTACTCTCCTCCTCGGTCTCTACACCGCTCCATACGAATTTTCCACTGTTCATAGCAATGCTGCAGATCATTTTCGGTAAGTCCATACATTACTTCCGTCGCTTTTTCTTTTACTGCTTCAACAGTCTCAAATCTAGTTCCTTTCAAAGCTGACTTGACTTTAGGGAAAAGAAAAAAGTCACAGGGGGCCAAATCAGGTGAGTAGGGTGGATGATCTAAGATGGGAATGTTGTGTTTTGCCAAAAACGTCTTCACTGACAACGCACTGTGAGCTGGGGCATTGTCTTGGTGAAGGATCCATGACTTTTTTCTCCACAAATCGTTCCGTTTTCTCCGTACTCGCTCACGTAGGATAGCCAGGACGCTAATGTAGTAATGCTGATTCACTGTTTGTCCCTCTGGTACCCAATCAATGTGCACAATCCCTTTGATGTCAAAAAAAAAACAATCATCATTGCCTCGAATTTCGATTTTGACATTCGTGCTTTTTTTTGTCGTGGAGAACCAGGAGTTTTCCAATGCATCGATTGGCGTTTAGTTTCGGGATCGTAAGTAAAACACCACGATTCATCGCAAGTAATAACATTTTGTAAGAAGGTGGGATCACTTTCAATGTTTTCCAGGATGCCAGAACAAATCATTCTTCGGCGTTCCTTCTGTTCAATTGTGAGACACTTTGAAACCATTTTTGAACACACTTTGTTCATGTTGAAACTTTAATGAAGAATCTGCCTAACACTTTCCTTGTCAACTCCTGTTAACTCAGACACTGCTCTGATTGTTAAACGGCGATCTTGTCGAACAAGTTTACCGATTTTTTCAATGTTTGCATCAGTTTTTGCTGACAATGGTCTGCCAGTGCGAGTGTCATCACTGGTGTCTCCGCGGCCATCTTTAAATCGTTTAAACCACTCAAACACTTGTGTTCGCGATAAACAATCATCGCCGTACACTTGTTGTAACATTACAAACGTTTCACTTGCAGATTTTCCTAGTTTGAAACAAAATTTGATGTTAACACGCTGTTCTTTCTGTACACTCAACATTTTCCGACGCACAGACAAAACGTCAACTACTTAAAACAGACGCCACGGGCAGACTGAGTGCAGGAGGCAGATGAAACTCGAGCAGTAGGCGGAGCGAGAGTCACGTGACAGGCCACGCGACTTTCAGCCTTACTGCATTCGTTTTATTGTTTCACCAGTACTAGTCCGGTTTTTTTCTAGCCACACCTCGTATATTTTACCAAAGATTTTCTTACACTATATTGAAATACACAAAAATAAAAAAAAAACAATGAAATGGCTCTGAGCACTATGGGACTTAACTGCTGAAGTCATCAGTCCCAAAGAACTGAGAACCACTTAAACCTAACTAACCTAAGGACATCACACACATCCACGACCGAGAAAGGATCCGAACCTGCGACCGTAACGGTCGCGCGGTTCCAGACTGAAGCGCCTAGAACCGCTCGGCCACACAGGCCGGCAACAATTAAATATTTTTCTATATTTATTTACATGTATGACAAATGCATGTCTCTCCTTTAGTTAGCAACAAAAATTTGCGTCTTCTCTGTCCTTTGTTTTTCTATTGTCGCTGAGTCGTCGGCATGAACTGGCTACATTCTTTGAAGTTCCTCGCGGCTATTTAGCAGAACGTGAGTGATGGAGTGTGAACAGTTCATAGTGTCTACTCAGGGCCACTATTTACACCTGCGTACGTATTTCATAAGCCACGACGGTTTCGACTTCATGGTTAGGCGGAAGGACGCTGCTGGACAAGCTACATCTGGACGAAATCTTCTTCGACATTTTGGTGAGCTTTCACCTTCCCATTTGCACACATGCGCCACTGTTCTGCTTATTCACCTCGACACTGCACATTCATTAAACTTTCTGCATTGCAGATGATGAATCACTTGGCAGTGTCAAACTTGAGTCGTCGCTTAGCATTATGTTTTAACCACCAGCTGGCAACTCCATATTTGAGGCATGTTTCACAATTTACATAGCACTCTTTCACACATATCTGCAGTTTGCAAAACGTCCCACGTTGAAATATTTACAAGGATACGAAACAAATAAAACCCATACACGCACAGTTACTTGTTAACCTGATCTATATTTTATTTCGAGGTCTCTCGTAAATAATCTTAGCTGATGCCTTTATTTTTGGCTCTAAGAAAACTTTTCCCCATTTTTCCTTTCAGTGAGTTAAGAATTGACATTTCAAATTCTTACATCTGCCGTAGAATCCTGAAAACTGGTATCATCAACACAGCCAACAGCATTTTCACCACTTCACGAGAAAAAGAAAAGCATAAAAATTATTTATACATCAAGCAACTTCATTTAAAGGTAAATAACAGGCATCTTTTTGTACTAGTACTTGTTCCACAAATAATTCACACTACTTGCTGAGAGGGCAGGTAAAACACTGCTCACAGAATAGTGTTCCTCGTATTCCGATCTACGCCTTAAATTCCTTTGTTTAGTTTGTAAATTTTTCTCTCGCCTAATCACTATTGGAACTTCGTTTTTATGTTACAAACCGATGTATGTGTATATATGGTTTCATTGCATTAAATGTTCAGATTCACTGTTAGCTTTGTATTATAATATTGTCTTCAAGTGTTTCTACAGCGCTAGTTTTATATTACTCTTTGAACACCAACGTGACCATAAGTGTTAATTTATTCTCAGATATGGCTTGCTCAACCATATATGTATTTCATATAACGTAGCACTCAAAGATCTACGTAATCACTTAAAACGATGGCTAAGTTAATGTGAGAATCAGCTCTCGTTATTATGGTTCATCTCGCAGAGCTATGCTCGTGTTTAGCTGTTCCAACTTTCTCATTATAGATGTACCTACGTGTCCTCCTTTCCATGTGTTCACAGTCACTGTTGTACGTAACTCATAAACTCATATGAGTGGTAAAGGAGTCTCATATTTGGCACCTTCCACCATCAGTTCAATACTTCCACCAAGCGAGCATGTGCTGGCTCTGAGCACTATGAGCACTATGGGACTTAACATCTATGGTCATCAGTCCCCTAGAACTTAGAACTACTTAAACCTAACTAACCTAAGGACATCACACAACACCCAGTCATCACGAGGCAGAGAAAACCCCTGACCCCGCCGGGAATCGAACCCGGGAACCCGGGCGCGGGAAGCGAGAACGCTACCGCACGACCACGAGCTGCGGACGAGCATTTGCTATCATTCCTACAAAATTCTTAATACTACCTAACTTGTTAATTATGCATAACTGCCTGCAGGTCAGAAATCATGTTCATTCACGCATACAGTACATCTAGGTTCATTTAATATTTTTGTCAAATAATATTTCTTCTTCATATCTTTCAGAGCATATGTTTATCAATATTTCATGCTACCTTATGCACTCTTTGACAGTTATCTGCATGGTCCACTGTGTTTGGGTACATCGTGCTTACATGCCACAATGAATTTTAACTTGGCATGAAGCTTGCAGCTGCTAGCTATGCAAAGTTTTTACCGTTTTAATTATGTGCACCTAATTAAATTTTTGTAAATACCTGTGCAGGAAATTCAAAATGTGCAGTAATTGAGGTGTCACCGCCTGATACCACACTTGCTAGGTGGCAGCCTTTAAATCGGCCGCGGTCTGTTAGTATATGTAGGACCAGCGTTTCGCCACTATCAGTGATTGCAGACCGAGCGCCGCCACACGGCAGGTCTAGTCTAGAGAGACTCCCTAGCACTCGCCCCAGTTGTACAGCCGACTTCGCTAGCGATGGTTCACTGTCTACATACGCTCTCATTTACAGAGACGACAGTTTAGCATAGCCCTCAGCTACGTCATTTGCTACGACCTAGCAAGGCGCCATATTCAGTTACTATAAGAAATATCTTTAAGAATGTATTCTGAACAGATAATATTGTGAATCATGTACCGTCAAGAGCGACGTTCACCATTAATGGATTAAAGTTAAGTATCAAACTATTTACGTTCACTTTCAGAATTCTCATTCCTTGTCATGTTCCAGACCTCACGTCGGTATAGTTCTTCCCCCCTCACGCCAGCCTGCGTGAGCTAAAACGCTTGCATTTCGGCCTCCTATCGTAACACGGTGTTGGCTCTTCTGCTAACACAACATTGGCGACGAGGAGTAATAACGGTGTTCTTACCTATACTGACATATGTCGTTGAGACTGCCCTGATTTAATTGTGTAATGGCTTCGCCACAATCTCCAGATGTACTGTCCGAATTTTATCGCTTACAGAATCAGCAGACGCAGGCATTACTGGATGCCTTTGGGCATCTCATCCAGGGTCAACATGCAATGCAAAACGATGTGGCAGCCGCTGCTCCACCGCTAAGACAGCCAAAACACGCAGTTGCACCGACCTTCAGACCTTTTGATGCTGCACTGGAAAGCTGGACGGAGTGGTCACGCCAATTTGGATTCCATCTTGCTGCCTACAGAATTCAAGGTAACGAGCGTCCGCCGGTGTGCAAACCTACCGTGTTGCATAAGGTGCATATTTCAAACAATCAGTCAATGTAGTTGCGAAACGGTATACCTTCTTTCATACAAAACGTACGGCAGGTCAGACTAATCGGGAGTTGGTTGCAACCTTGCAAGGCCTTACTAGGGACTGTGCTTTTGAGTGTCAATGTGGACTCCCATATCTGATGCGATGGTAAATGATGCAATTGCATAGAACGTTTCTGATGTTCGTATAAGGGAACAGATTTTGAAACTAGTCAATCCCTCCCTTCAACAAGTGATGGACATATTGGATCGGCAGGCCACACTTTACTTTGCTCAGGAATCATTTGGAACTTCGCCAGCCGTGTGTCAGGTTAACAGGCCCGCCATGCGAGCAGCACGGAGCAGTAGACAGCCCTCGTGCCTGGCCCCGCCGCTGCCGCCAGGCTCACAGCCACGTGTGCCGCGCTGGCAAGCAAATGCAGTGCTCAAATCATGCACGCAGTGGGCTACTAAACATTCGCGTGAGAACTGCCCGTCACGCCAAGCTGTCTGCTTTTACTGTAATAAAAAAAGGGCATGTTCAAAGTGTTTGCTAGAAAAAGCTCAGGTCGGAAACTCAAAACCATTCCAGGCCTTTTGCTTCGCGCCGGAATCGGAATCGAACCCAGGATACTCAGGCTCGCGAAACTTCGCCCATGGAAATTCATGTCATTCATTCCACTCCACCCAGTGCCACTCTCTCTCTAACAGTGTCTGTGTTCGTCCCACAAATGATTTGTGTCGACATCGCCAGAACTCCCGTCAAGTCGCAAGTGATTTTGTACCAGTGTCAGTTCATGTTGCAGTCGCTCTTGTCGTCAGCAGGATAATAAACTTTTTGTAGACTTGGTCATTAACGGCAAAGTGATACCATTCCACCTTGATACCAGAGCTGCAGTTTCACTGATCAATCACGACACTTACAAACAGCTGGGCACACCTCCGTTGTGTGCTGCAGTTACGTTAACTAGCTATTCAGGTCAAGAGATCCCTGTGTTAGGACAGTGCAGCCTTCTTGCAACATACAAAGGACAAACAAAACTTTTGTCATTTTATGTCCTGCGTTCTTCTTCTACAGTGAACTTGTTTGGTTTCGATTTATTTCAGTTGTTTAACTTGTCTATAGTAAATCAGGTCCTACTAGTGAACCAGACTGTGCCTTCAGACAGTGTTTCTCGTCTATGTCAAGAATTTTCAGAGATTTTTGCACCGGGCCTCAGTTGCGCTAAGAACTATAAAGAACATTTGGAACTGAAAGCAAACCCGCAACCGAAATTTTTCAGAGCGTCCAATGTTCCCCACACATTGTGTGATGAGGTCGCAAAAACATTACACGATTTGGAATCACAAGGTGTAATTGAACATGTGCAGGCTTCTCTCTGGGCATCACCCTTAGTAATTTTGCCAAAACCCTCGGGAAAATTGAGACTGTGTGGACTTCAAGGCAACAGTGAATCTACAACTAGTGATTGCAACTTTTCCTTTACCCCGCCCAGAAGACCTTTTTGACAAACTGTGCCCGGGCAAATATTTTTCGAAGTTGGACCTAGCAGATGCGTACTTGCAAATCGCGGTGGACGAAGAATACCAGCGTGTTTTGGTGGTTAACACGCATCTTGGTTTGTACCGATTCAAACTACTGCCATTCGGGTGTGCATACGCCCCTGCATTGTTTCAGCAATATGTACAAACTGTTTGTGCGTTGGTCCCTACTGCAGCAAACTGCCTGGACGATATTGCGGTCTCTGGAAAGACGGAAGAAGAACATTTTGCCAATCTCAGAACATTATTTCAGGTCTGGTGACAAAATGGTCTTCGCTTACGGAAGGACAAATGTATGTTTCTTGCTGGTGACTTGCCATACCTGGGACATGTACTCAATGCCCAAGGCATACATCACAGTCCCACGCACCTCTGTGTCATACAACACTCGCCTTCGCCGCAGAATTTGAAGCAGCTACAGAGTGTGCTAGTAAAAATCAACTACTATCACAGATATGTGCAGCATGCCTCTTCCATTTCAGCTCCGCTTCATCGCTTATGCTGTAAAGGTGTTCCATTCATCCGGACGACGGAATGTGAACGCGCCTTTGGCCGGTTGAAATCGGCGTTGCTTTCCAATACTTGCCTTACGCCATTCCATCCCCAGAAGCCCCTTTTGTTGGTGGTGGATGCAGCGGATTTCGGGAGCGGTGCTGTGCTTGCGCACAAAGATGGCTCGCACGATTTCCCTATTGCCTTTGCGTCCAAACTGATTTCGTCTGCGCAAAGTAATTATTCACAGATCGAGAAGGAAGCATTGGCTCTCGTATTTGGTGTTACAAAGTTTCATGGCTTCTTGTATGGTCGTCACTTTACCATAATCACAGACCACAATCTTCTGACGTCGCTTGTCCATCCGAACAAGCTTGTACCTCCACGTACAGCGCAGAAATTCATTCGCTGGTCTATTGACCTCCCTCAGTACCGCTACGATATCTTGTATTGGTCCACTGCTAAGCACGGAAACGCCGATGCATAGTCCCGTTGCCTGTAGCTGAGGATGGGGCATTCGATTCCTCTGAACTTGCTTGCATGTTCATTGATTAGGAAAACCATGACGTTTTCTATAGATTTTCGTCGTGTAGCTACAGCCACAACTGCCGACCCTGTCCTTGCTACCGTTCTGCGTTTTGTTGCTACGCAATGACCCTTGTCAAAGTCACGGATCGGTGACTCGTTGGTTCGCCGATTTTTTCCTCACAAGGAGAGACTTTTTGTTCGACGTGGTGTTTTGGTGTTGCGTTCTGATAATGATCAGTCCAGGATCGTGGTCCCACGTTCATTACAGTCCTCTGTCTTACAGCTTCTCCACCAAGGACATTGGGGTACAGTGAGAACGAAACAACTTGCTTGTCAGCATGGTGCTTGGTTCGGAATCGATGCCGCGATTACGAATATGAGCTCTTCCTGCACGGTGTGTGCCGAGCAATGATCAGCACCACCGCGGAAATTCTATGCATGGCCAAAAGCCACTTTCCCTAGGCAACGCTTACACATCGATTTTGCTGGTCCATTCCGGAATGCTCGATGGTTGGTTGTGATAGATTCATTCAGTAATTTTCCTTTTGTTGTCCAGCTGTCTTCCATGACATCATCTGCCATCACCGAAACGTTATCTGCTGTCTTTTGCATTGAAGGTCTTCCACAGACAATTGTTTCCGACAATGGCCCGCAATTCAAGTCCGCAGAAATTCAGTCATTCTACAAGGCCAATGGTATTCAACATTCCGCGCCGCTTTCGCCGCAGTCAAACGATTGGTCAGGACTTTCAAGTCACAGATGTTGAAGTTGAAAAGTCGCATTCTAGGGAGGACGCGTTATTGCTCTTTTTATCCTCGAATCGCTCTCAACCTCGAGATGGTCGCTCGCCAGCTGAGTTGCTCCACGGTCGCCATCATCGAATCTTGATGTCTTTGCTACATCCGCCGCATCAGGTTTCTGTGCAGTGGCAGACACCCGCTTTTGTCCCAGCTGACGTTGTCTATTACCGCCACTATCGAGGTTCACGGCGTTGGCTCGAAGTGCGCATTCTTCGCTGCCTCGGACGCGCTGTGTATCTGGTTTTGGGGGCATCTGGTGAGGTGCACCTCTGTCGTCGCACGGGATCTGCCGCTCGCCGTCTGCTTTCAGCGACGGTGCCGTCCTGTCAGCGCCCCGGGGACCCATCTACTGGGTCGCCTCAGCCCCAGGTGTTACCGACGCTGCCTTCCATTTAGCCCCATGGCGACGCATCGCCACCGCCGCCGCCGCCTGTTCTCCGGACGGCGACCCCCGCAGTAGACGCGTCGCTGCAGCCGCCGGGCGTCCCCCTGGGTCACGCGCCACCGATCGCTCCCCAGGACCAGTTGTGCTCCGACATGGAGCTCTTACCCGCTCCCGACCATTTGTCGTCTTCGCCCGTCGGGTGCCCCGGCCCGATGGAGGTCTACCCGTCGGCCCCTCCTGTCTCTCTACGGGCGCATACACCGCATGTTGTCGTGCACCCTGGAGTAGGTTTTCAGGCGTTCCCTAGCTCCCCGCAGTCCGAATGGCAGGGTGCGGGTGGCACAGCCTCGCCTGTTGTTAGGCTCCCCACCTCTTTGCATACGTCATCATGGGGTCCTCCCCACGGCGGGCGGAGGCCTTATACCACAACCGCCCGCCGATTTGCGGGGGAGGAATGTGGTGTCACCGCCTGACACCACACTTGCTAGGTGGTAGCCTTTAAATCGGCCGCGGTCCGTTAGTATACGTCGGACCCGCGTGTCGCCACTTTTAGTGATTGCAGACCGAGCGCCGCCACACGGCAGGTCTAGTCTAGAGAGACTCCCTAGCATTCGCCCCAGTTGTACAGCCGACTTTGCTAGCGATGGTTCACTGTCTACATACGCTCTCATTTACAGAGACGACAGTTTAGCATAGTCTTCAGCTACGTCATTTGCTACGACCTAGCAAGGCGCCATATTCAGTTACTATAAGAAATATCTTCAGAGTTTATTATGAACAGATAATATTGTGAATCATGTACCGTCAAGAGCGACGTTCATCATTAATGGATTAAAGTTAAGTATCAAACTAATTACGTCCACTTTCTGAATTCTCATTCCTTGTCATGTTCGATACCTCACGTCAGTATAGTTCTTCCCTCCTCACGCCAGCCATCGTGAGCTAAAACGCGTGCATTTCGGCCTCCAATCGTAACACGATGTTGGCTCTTCTACTAACACAACAGTAATAATAATTGTTATGCATGTTTTTTTCTTATGGTTAATACTCTGGCTAGCGATACAGGTTATCAAGTGTGCCCTTTGTTCCTACAACTAGTTTTATACTTAACAGGGAAACATTGCTACTTCTTCGAATATCCTCCAATTTGGTCTTACGTGTGTGTCAGTGATTACTTAATGCTGTTAATTCATAGTGTTTTTTGTCATTTTCACTAGTTAATATTTGAACAACGCACTGTGTCTCTTAAATTCAATCATTGTTCTTTAAGCAGAGTGCTAGCGCGTTGGGTACTGCGTGCGTGTGTGATTATGGTTACTGCAGACTACGTCAAAGTGGAAAGACGAGTGGGAAAAATGTTTACCGCTCGCAACTCAACTAAGTCCTTCCCTCAACCTGCACCAACTGCATGCTGCCAGTCTGTATTGTTGTCGCATATTTTGGGTTTTGTTAACCGAAATTGTATAGTGTGTCACATCTTAGAAGGGTTTTCATTTCTTAATGTCAGATGAACTCTCCCAGTTTGTATAAAGATTAAAGACTGTCGTACTTTCAATAAGGGCTGTAGGCACTGAAGTGGTTGAGATGCACTGGCCTCTTATTTTTATCGTATAAATTCTCTGATATCCATATGTGGATATAACTCACGTATATTCCCTGTTTTTTAAACGCTCAACAAATGGCATCCCGAGAGTGGTACCCTGTGCATAATGTATGATCCTTTGTAGAACAACTGCCATTTTTGTTAACCATTTTGTGTTTCATATACTAAGGATGTGTGCACAATAGCACCTCCTGTCCAACTGAAAATTGGTAGTGGTACCTATTCTTTCATCATACTGCTTTTTCCTAGCTTGTGCCTTTGCTTCCAGAGTTATTAAGGCTTGTCTAACCTTTTCATCTAACAGTACTTCTTTATCAGAAAATTTAGATAAGGGCTTAAACCAGCTGCCTGATTTATAGTTCTCGTACATTAATCCGATTGGTGTGAAACCTGTTGATGACTGTGGCAAATTATTTACTACCTGCTCATAAGGCATCCCTTAATCAATAAACTTGTGTTTACGAGGTGTACACGTTCTGATGAATCTCTTAAATGCACGAAATACCCGTTATATTGGGCTGGCCTCCGGATAAAATTTTTATACGTAACTATGTTTTATATCACGTGACTTGACAAATTCTTTCCACTTCACACATTTGAAGTTCATTGCATTATCAGCCATAATAGCTTTAGGTTTACCCACTATCACAAAATTCGCTTCATCATAGGCCCTGCCGCTATTGTTTTAGTGGCATACATCTGCAGATATCTAGAAAACTCATCACACAAGGCTAATAATATTTCACTCGTCCTTCTGCCATCGGAAAAGATCCTGCAGCACAGACTGATACGAGTTCAATGGACGTTACTGTAATGTTAGGGAAATAATAGTATAACATTATTTTGTGAGCACATTTGGCTACACAGCAGTGACCCCACGAGTTACCTGTGTACTTGACGAAACAGTCTACATATGCTTCGTGTAAACAAACACACCACTTACCAGACTGAGGCGTTCTATAGTAAAACAAAAATCCATTACGTAACTTATAACATTTCCTCAAGTCTGCATCATCAGTACACATTAGTTGTTGCTTACCTCATAGGATCGGGTATCTTCCTCTTGAAGCTGACTCAAATCTTTACACATTTTCACATAATAGAGCCTATACGTATATTACATGAGTAGAATCCTGAAGTCAACTGTATGTTCTATTAATTCTGTGTATTCATTTAATACTGGTTTAAGTCTAGACAGGGCATCTGCCAAAACATAATGTTCACGTTTGACATAAATTACCTCAAAGTCGAACTCTTAAAGAGAAAGACACTCTCTAGCTAATCTTTCATGCTACAGTTCACATGTCAGTAAGAATAAAGTGCTTAGCGATTACAGTATACTTTGGTGTGATTTTCCCATTGGAAATACTGGAATTTGCGGAAGCCCATTCTACTGCTAGCGCTTCAAGTTGGATTGTGGAATAATGTCTAGCACGTTCTGTCAGAGTGGAGTAGCAAGACCGATGATATTTACACTTTGATTTTCATTATATGGTTAATCTGAAACGATATTGCCTCCGCACCCCGAATGGATGCATCGGTACTAAGGAAAAATTCTTGTGTCATGTCAGGATGTACTAAAATTTCAGAATTCACCAAAGCATGTTTTGTGGTGTCAAAGCCTTCTGACAATTTTCTGCCCATAGCCAAGTGCGATTTTTCTTCAAAAGATTGAGCATTGCATCACTATTTAGAAGCAGGTGAGGATCTTACTTATGGAAGAATGAGGCTAAGGCCATGAATGCTTTTAACTGTTTCTCAGTTCGTAGGATAGGAAAGTGTCTGTAGGTGGCTAGTTTGCGTGGATCAGGCCGGATGCCTCTTGGTCAAATAAGGTGTCCTAAGAACTTAATCTCTTTTCTGGCAGATTTTGATTCTTTAAATTAACTGTGACTTTAAAAGTGAAAAATTTGTCTACCACACTTCATTACGTGTTCAAACATTCATCACATTCAGCTGTAGCAATAATTAAGTCATCCACATAGACAGTAACTTGGATCAATAATTCGATGCGCAGCACCTTACCCAAAGCTGCAATAATCACTCCTGCACCTACACTGATTGGTAAAACATGAAATTGATAACTTTTGCTGTTACAGACAAATGCTTTAAATTGTCAGCTAGCTGGGTGCAACAAGACTGGCAAGTATGACCCTTTTTAGATCTATTGTGACGGGGAATTTTTGTCCATGTAATTTTAATAATTGTTCCTCTAGGTTTTATGTTTGGTTATGTATTGGTACTATGATTTTGTTAATTTCCCTTGCATTGTAAGGAGATCATACACTTCCATCGGGTTTGGTTACCACTAGCATGGGGCTGCACTATGGCGAGTGAGATGGTTCAACAATATTCCAGTTTACCATATGTTTGATCTCCTTTCTTAATGCTTCATTCGTTGTCTAAGGAATTGCGTATTATGTTTAACAGAATGTTTTGTGAGCGTATACTTCCATAAGATAGACACATCCTTTACTTAACTCAAGTTTCTTTTTAAACACGTGAAAATATTGTGAAAACAATGTGCGTAATTCTTTTTTTTTTTTTTTTTGTAAGGCTGATAAAGTACCATAATTCTTCTATCTTACTCCGAACAGTGTCTAAAATTGTAGTTTCCTCTGCCATCTGTTCATTACACAGCTCATTTACATAAAATGGTTCTGAATACATCAGATGGATACTCACTTTATCTGCTAACTGGTTATTCACACAAGAACTTGTTTTCATTAAATCAACTGAAATTACGTTATCGCCTGAGTGAAGATAACATTTGCAATTGCCTAGGTCAATTTTCGCTTGATATTGCCTGAAAAACTCCATTCTTTGGAGGCAGTTAACTACTAATTCTTCTACCACTAGGATCGTACAAGTAATGTAGGTTGCAGCAAAATTTATTGGAATATAGGTTTATAGTTTGATGCCTTTCGACATATTTCCTAAAACTATTAAAATATAGAAATTTTCCATAGGTAAGATAGATAGGTTTCTTTTCCTTTTTACTTCACCGAAAAAGCCAAAAGAAGGACGAGATGCTGTCGCTCCCGTCAGTCACTTCACAATGTGTACAACATGCTCGATATTTTGCCATGTGCTATTCAGCGAGTAATCGGGAGCGACATGTCACTAATATTGGTTTATGAGGGTCCCATAGCCATTGTTTTCATAATTGTTATTTATGGGTGGATGTTCATTCCCGGCGACTCTTTAATATTGTCAAAACATTGACATGTGATATTGGATTGCTCCAGTATCTCTTCTTGTTCTAAAATCTTTCGAAATATCGATGCAGTCCGCCTTGCTTTATGTTAAATGGCTGTGGATTAGAAACTTACATTCGTTGTCTCTTCTGAGCTCCCTGCGGCCGGTATTTCTCTAGGAAGACTTGTTAAATTCTTCATACATTCAACAGTGGTCAGCCTCTTCTGCTGCCCACAACCGCACATCACCTTGTATGAAACCCACAACGGACTGATTCTTTTAAATTTTGGACCAGTGTCGGCGTAAAACTTTTCTAAAACCTCTCACAAAGACAACGGGGTGTGTTTTCCTGGATTCTTGTGAGAAGACTGGTAATTGTCTAAAGTTTTGTTAGACCCTCATCTATTATGACTGGCGATAGCCACAGCATTACGTCATCAGATTTAGACGCCGTCATACGCCTATTCGGATGCTGCAGTGGTGCTTATGGTGAAACTGTCGCATACATATGTTTGAAAACTGTTCTCCTTCGCTTTTGTCATAACCTGGGAGGTGACTACTGTCTAGTATTGCTTTTCTTTTTTGATTAGCTACGGAAGTCGGTTCGTTCGAACGGCCTTTTCCACTGGTAAGTTGGGAATGAATCTTACCTTCTATTGCTTTCGTAAAACTATCAATTTCGTCGACAATTTTATGTTCTCTTTCATTTACGATTTCTTTTATCAAGTCAACATTAGTTTTTTTGTTCCCAGACGCACTGCTAGGACAGAATCGCTGTCACAGGATCCGTCTTTGGCTCTCTCACTTAATCTTTTTACATCTTTACTGATTCGTTTCTACGTGATTTTCAAAAAAGTTTGTCCTAAAGTCAGAAATCCTACGTCTGGAGTGGATTTTGTACATAAACCGGTAGACTTTCACACGCAGAATTCATTTCAGATACGTATGTTGAACTGTTGTTACCATTTGAGCTCTTTCATGTGCGCTTAGTAAACTACCGAGCGCTGTAGCAAGTTCCTCGACTTGACGTGCACTTTAACCTCGTACTACACTCACTTCAGAAATTTTTTGTGTAGCTGATGGTACATATTAGTATATCTTGTTTCTAATTTATTGGTTGCATGTGTCAACTGTGTGTTCAAGTTAGGCAAATTTCCAAAGTCGTTGTAAAGTATCTTGACTACTTGATCTAAAGCACTGAGACTTTGCTCTAAATTTCCGAGACTAACTGAGATGTTTTTGATTTTTGTACTCAAGTCTGTACGTAGCTCAATATTCATTTGTATTAATTTCTGTAAGTATTGTTGCATGGTTGATACCTGCGAATGGTGATTTTCTAATGTGCGTAAAGCCTGATTATGTGTATGTCTGTTGCGTTCATTCTTACGGAAGGCGGAAAATGTCCTACGTCTGTTGCATTCATTCTGTCCAAACTGTTTTGAAAAGAGACATTTCCTATCGAGGATTCTGAATTAACCTCATCGACTGTTAGTCATGTGATATCATTTGGACTAACATTCTGTCCATTCATTGTACCTGTGTTCAGTTGCATATTGTTTTCGAATGTGACATTGCCATCCTGTTGGAATGGATGCAGGTGGTCAGACAGGATGCTTACGTACTGTCACCTGTCAGAATCGTATCTAGACGTATCATGGGTCCCATATCATTCCTACTGCACACGCCCCACACCATTACAGAGCCTCCTACAGCTTTAACAGTCCCCTGCTGATATGCAGGGTCCATGGATTCATGAGTTTGTCTCCATACATGTGCACGTCCATCTGCTCGATACAATTTGAAACGAGATTTGTCGAACTAGCAACATGCTTCCAGTCATCAACATCCCAATGTCGGCGTTGAAGGAGCAAAGTCGAGGCGTAAAGCTTTGTGTGGCTCAGTCATCAAGGCTGCACGAGTGGGCCTTCGGCTCCGAAAGCCCATATTGACGATGCCTCGTTGAATGGTTCGCACACTAACACTTGCTGATGGCCCAGCATTGAAATCTGAAGCAATTTTCTGAAGGGCTGCACTTCGTAAGGTTCAGCGAAGAACACTATTTTGGAGCCATTTTGTGTTTGCATATCTGTTTTGCTCAGTGCCACTCTGGCGGAGCAACCACATGTAAGTGATAGAAAATTTACTGATTTTGGGGTCTCAGCATATTTTCTGAGCTCAGATCTTAGTCGATTGTGGTCCTTTCTTCATCATAGATTCACAACGTTACTGGGAAAACTGTTTTTAGTGTAAGATTATTTCTAAAGGTTTTGTTTCTTGTCTCCGTAGTATTCTGATATTGTTTATGGTGACGTTGTCATGTAAAATTAGTGCCTTTTCAGTAAACTATGCTGATCCTGTTTTTTCCACGATAAGTGGGAGGGATTATCGAAAATCAGTGAACATTTTTCTCTCATTGATCTTAACGTAATCCACCAAGTTCAGCTGATTAAACTAGAGCAGATTGTTAGTTTTGAATGTCGATGAGACGTTGCTTTCACTAGTTGTTTTATTTCTCGAACACGCTGCCATTCCAAGAATCACACTGAACAGTAACTGCTGAATTATACTAGTTATCGTTGAAGACAATGAAGATCGATTATTATTTACTTCTCTTTTGAACTATATATCGACTCTCGAATACAAGAAAATGGATAGTCCTTTCTAAATTAACATAATCTACAGACGGTGTTTCGCGTTATGAAAGTGTATGGATAAAGCTCATTTCGGTCAGACTTGCCAAATTCTTGTTCTTCGAATGTTGATTCTGTTTATTTTTACACTCAACAACACAGATAATCATTTGTTTCTGATTTTGATTAGACACGTCACTAAACTGATTACCCCGTTCGCTAAAAATTGTAAGATACTAACGAGGACGTGAGGATGCTGCACCTTAATAAGTGGGTGCAAATATTTCAAATTCTGTAGAAATTCACTGTCAGGAGACTTAGATATAATTTGTCGTAGCTGGAAGGTAAATTCAGTGTCCTCGATCGTACAAGGAACATTTGAAATGCGCATTTTACGTTCCAGGCACGAAAAATCACCCCTTGTTATTCCACTCCCCCCCCCCCCCCCCAATCATAACCATGTAAACGTTTTCCTCTACATAAAGAAGAAAAACCCTTGTGCCTTTGAAAGCATTATAAATTGATTCATGGCCAATTCACAGCTATTTGCTGTTCCTTCAGTGATAGTACCTAATAATATTATTTACGGAAATACACTCTAAGACAAAATAAAAATGACGAACGCGAAAAAATTGTCCAAACGGGTTGGAAACAGCTACATGTGATGTACGCGTTTGTACTAACAATTGATTACAATATCTGAAGAACTGGAGGTTTTATTCAAGAAAAAGGCTCCATAAACTGAGTCAGTAACGCGTTGGTACACCTCTGCAAGCAGTAATTCTGCTTGGCATTGATGGATAGAAATTTTGGATGTCCTCCTAAGGCATGTTATAGTAATTTTGTCCAGCTGCCGTGTCAGGTCGCCAAAATCATGAACTGATCGAAGGGCCCTATCCATAATGCTCCAGACCCTTTCAGTTGGGGACAGATCAGGCGACCTGGCTTGCCAAGTGGGGATAGGCAAGCACGATAACGAGCAGCCACCATAGGCCTCAGTTTCAGCAACATAAAACCCGTGTAGGCACGGCGACAGTTACTACTGCTTGTCCGTGATTGCCAAACTCTATTTTGGCCAGCAAGGTCGCAAGATCTCACCTAAATTGAGAATGTTTGGATCATTACGGGCAGAGCCCTACAACTATCTCGCAATTTTGACAATCTAAGGCGATATTTGTACTGTATTTGACATGATATCCCTCAGGACGGCATCTATAAACTGTATCAATCAACACTACACCTAACAATTGCTTGCATAGGAGCCAGAGGTGGACCAGCGCATTACTGACTTCTCTGTTTGCGAAGCTCTTTCTCTTGAATAAATCATCAGGTAATTCTGACAATGTAATCATTTGTCTGTCTGTGCACGTACATCACATCAACGAGTTCACTTGCTACTCGGATGATTCCTTCGGGATGCGGGCTATTTTATATTTTTATTTTATTTTATTTTGTTTTATTTTTTGTCTTACAGTGTTTTTACGGAAAGAAGGAAAAAACAGAATGAAAGTAGTTGGGAACAAAGGTTTGAAAATAATGTCGTTGCGGTCTTCAGTGTGAAATCTGCTTTCATGCAGCTCTCCACGTTGGTCTGTCCCATTTTAAGCTCTTCATGTCTTTGTAGCTATTGGGCACCGACAACATCCACTTGAATATGTTTAATACAGTGAAGGTTTACTCTTCCTATACAACTCATCTCCTCCATATTCCTGCGTTACCATAGATTCTTCAGGATGTGGCGCGTCAACTTATCCTTCTTTATAGTCAAGTTTTGATAAAAGTTTCTTTTCTCACAAATCTCATTTCGTACCTCGTCATTAGTTATTAGACGCACAAATATAACATTCGCCATTTTTCTTTAGTTCTACATTTATGAAGCTTCTGTTCAGTTTTTCTCTATACTGATTATTGTCCACGTTTCGCTTCTTAGAGCTACAGTCCAGTAAAATACTTTCATAAAAAACTGCATGACATTAATTTGTATTTGAAAACGTTTATAATGTTCAGAAGAAATTTTCTTCTGATTGCCAATTGGATTTTTATATCCTCTTTACTTCTATCTTAGACAGCCATTTTTCTGTCTTAGTAGTAAAACTTTCCTACTAATATCAGTGTCCCATTGTCAAATCTAATACCTCTCTCATCCTCTGATATAGTTCCATTACGCTCTCTACATCGCGTGTAACTTTTATCGATATTCATCATGTTACCTACTTTCAAGATGATACCCTTTGCAGTCAACCTTTCCTCAAAGTGCATCATCGATTCTCAATAAGAACGTCACTAGTAAACATTAAGGACTTTTGTCTCATTGCAGTTGTGTGGTGGCGGTGTTGACAGGGAGTAATAAAAAGAAGTCTCGTTTCATATAACAAAATGGAACCATCCAGCGAAATACAATGGATTTTTAAGTGATAAGAACTTAAGGTAGGTCGGGGGGAGACGTATCTTTAGTGAGAACACTGTTGTCCCTGGAGAACATTCTGCATGCATCACCTACATCTGACAAAAGAAGTAGCTCCCATTGTCCGCAGAGTAAAATAATTTCAGATGTACTCGTCAGCAGAGGAGACGGGGAGGGTGAGCAAGGCGCGAGCGCAAAGGGAAACCGAGGCCGGCTGGAGGGGCGCACTTCATTAGTCCTGCTGGAACTATCGCCGTCCTAATTTGTTTGTGCTTCTTTCAGGGCGGGAGGCCGCACGCAGCCAACGGCGCCACTTTGTCTCTGGAGTGGGGGAAACGGGGGGTGGGGAGGGGACCGTGCTTTCCGGGAGAATTTCATTTTGTCGGAAATAACGCCGGTATCGTAGCAGGAAGCTTACAGACGTAGGCCTTGGGCCCAGTGCTGCTTCTCAGACTCTTGGAGCTGGCTGCCTGGATACTTTTCT
Source organism: Schistocerca piceifrons (assembly GCF_021461385.2). Taxonomy (NCBI): domain Eukaryota; kingdom Metazoa; phylum Arthropoda; class Insecta; order Orthoptera; family Acrididae; genus Schistocerca; species Schistocerca piceifrons. The sequence goes on from NC_060144.1 coordinate 141,685,804, forward strand.
TGCATTCAGCGAACAGAAGCTACTGGGGCGCACGAAAGGAGGATGTGCCTAAAAGATATGTGAATACGTAGGCCTCTATCAGTTTAAGATTCCGAAGCGCTGAACATGAAAATCTATAAAATACATAATACTTAGAGCAGTCATTGCAATTCTGTCAGAAACAGCAAAGGACTTGGAAGAGCAACTCAATGGAATGGACATGTCTGGGAAGGAGGACATACGATGAACATCAAAGAAAGCAAAACAAAGAGAATGGAAAGTAGTTGAATTAAAACTGTGTGCCGGACCGAGACTCGAACTCGGGATTTTGCCTTTCGTGGGCAACTTTGGAAGGTAGGAGACGAGGTACTGGCAGAAGTAAAGCTGTGAGGACGGGGACTGTGTCGTGCTTGGGTAGCTCAGATGGTAAAGCACTTGCCCACGAAAGGCAAATGTCCCGAGTTCGAGTCTCGGTCCGGCACACAGTTTTAATCTGCCACGAAGTTTCATATCAGCGCACACTCCGCTGCAGAGTGAAAATCTCATTCTAGTTGAATTAAGTTAGGCGATGCTGAAGGAATTACATTAGGAAATGAGACACCTGAAGCAGTAGATGAGTTTTGTTATTTGAGCAGTCAAATAACTGAAGATGGTCGGAGAAGAGGAGATTTAAAATTAAGGCTGGCAATGGCAAGAAAACCATTTCCGAAGAAGAGAAATTTGTTAACATTGAGTATAGATTTAAGTGTCAGGAAGTCTTTCATGAAAGTATTTGTATGGAGTGTAGCCATGTATGGAAATGTAACATGGACGAGAATTAATTTAGACAAGAAAAGTATAGAAACGTTTGGGATATGGTGCCACAGGACAATGCTGAGGATTAGATGGATGGTTCACACAACTAATAAGCATGTACTGAAGAGAATGGGGGACAAAAGAAATTTGTGTCACACGTTGACTAAAAGAAGGAGTCGGTTGATACGACGCATTCCGAGACATGAAGAGACCAGCAGTTTAGTACTGGAGGGAAGTATGTGTGGCGGGTCTTGGGTGGTGGGAGGGGGGAAGTAGAGGGAAACCAAGAGATGAGTGCAGTAAGCAGGTTCAGAAGGATGCAAGTGGCAATAGTTATTTGGAGGCGAAGAGGCTTCCACAAGATAGATTACAATAGAGAGTTGCATCAAACTGATCTTCGGACTGAAGACCACAACAACTAAGGATATGAAATGTAGCTTGTAGAAAGAGTACTGAGTGGAATTCCCTCGTAACAGGAGTTGCATCAAATCTTGAGGCGTTTCCTTGGCAACACAAAATCTACGTTGATAGGTACGTATTGTAGTTCGAAATTCTTCGCAATCATAGTCATGCTTTGGGCTTCAAGATGAACCCTTTTTCAGATAAATAGGACAGTTTGACAAGAACTCGAGTTTTAACACATTATTGTTATTTAATAGGTGTGATGTACGCAGCAACCCGCGGAAGGTGAGTTGTTATAAAGGTAAGTATGAGACATGAATATGAACCACAAACATAGCTCAAACTTCCAGGTCATTAGATAGGGCGAACCCAGGGGAAAAATAACGAACAGTACACACACAGACGTAAAGTTGTCTATGTGATGAAGTCACTAATAAGGAAAGAAAAGTTAAATAACCTTCTCTATTGTAGCTTTGTCTATTGCGTGTATTTTTTTTTAATGTTAGTGCTCTTATTAAGATTTGAAACTATCAGTTTGCAATTACCGCGAAGTAGCCGTCTGCCCCCGGCCACCACCCCAAAGTAAACTCGCTGTGGAAACAATCAATCACATATGAAATTTGAGACGGTACCCAGCGCTTGACTGTGCTCTAAATTCTGACGCGAAAGTGACCAAACAGTTAAATAGAGCGCAATTTCCGATGAGGAAAATAAGTACTGTAATTTACTAGGCGTACTTTTCAGACGGCCCCTGTACACACACGATTCGCTGGAAGCAGAAGGTAGTCTCATGTAACTGGATTTGGCGTATGCCGTCAATAACAGTGAGAGGGAGCAGTACCACAAATAATTATCTTGTAAATAATAAATTGTAAATTAATGCCTATGGGGTTTGTGATGTCCTCAAACAAATAACGATTATGCGCATGTGCGAGGGCTGTGTGAAGGAAGATTGTAATGAAGTTAAATTAACAGAGATGACTATAAACTGAATGACTACATTCGAGTAGTGAAAATATTGTGAAGTGAAATCTGTGGTGCAAGGAAGTTTTGTTCCCGTTGTGGAGGAAACGTTGCTCCGGTTTTGCAACGGTGGACAGTAAAGCTATCTAGAGGCAGCATGTCGCATGCAAATAAACATTAAGCTGTGCCACTTACTAAGATCTGTTAGTAAGGTAGGAACACTCAACTTTTTCATGAACCATGCTACTCTTCTCTGAGTGTGGTGGAGCCCTTTGCACATAAAACCGCGATGAAAGAAGTCACTCAGCAACCCACGCTCGTAACTCACCTGCGATTATAAACTATGCGGTACCGCTCAACCGTGATGGGTAAGAAGACCAGTTACTGCGCTGTGGTACGGAACTGACTGTTGTGTATGCACTCATGCGGGTCAGCATTCTTGCCATCCTGTTGACGTGATGTGAATTTAAAAATTGGAATGGAATTTCACAAAGACACTTATGCGAGTGGGTATTGAGCGAATCTGTAGAGAAAGAAATAAACGTATCCTCTCTTAAATCTCATGTGTTAACACAAAAGGAGAAATCTCGAGATACCACAGACCTAAATTACCGAGACTGGTATGATGATGTGATAAAGGAGAACGTAGACTTTTACGTGTATATGTATGTAGTATAAGATGTTATTCAGTTTCTGTTAAAATATTTGTTTGATGTTAATTATCATTTGAGAAAGAGGTGGAGATTCCCCAAAAGCATGGGGTACCATGGGTAGTCTCAGGTACCAAAAAACTACGCCATAAAGGCCTTTTCACGGATGGATGAATGGGCAGTCAAGTTGAGCAATCCAGTCCTCATTCATTCCACAACTTTTAACAACCAATAAGCCACCCGAAGAGAACATGTAACTGTGGATGAATCTTGTAATTTTTTCTTGTTTCTGTTTCAGGTACGAGGAACTGTAACTGTTTTACTGAAAAACAGTTATTTTATTGCATTATTGAAATATGAATGCGTAAGATATCTACAAATACGGAAGTTAATGTGATAAGATATAAGGTCTGTGATTTAACGAGATAAATTAGAATGATTTCTCGTGTGTGTGTCGCTGCAGTTGAAATAACAGAACGAAACACAATTTCATATTACTGTAAAAACTGATTCGTGAAAGAACCACATACACGGTCATTCAGTCTCAAAGCAACATGGACAGTAATGAACAGTAAGGTTTCAAAGTACTCGGGATCACTCTGGCAAAAGTGAAAGAAAGTGCGTAACAAACATTTTGTGAAGTGAACCATGGGGCTCAGCCGTGCGTGTGAGAACTGCACAGACTTCGCCCAAGGGAGCAGTGCAGAATTACAATAAATATTTTCGGTGGCGGATGGAATACTATGATCTTCGTAGGAAAACAGCAGATACGTCAAGGCTGGTCTTGTTTCGCCAGATCTGCTCATTACAGGAACCCTCTGCCTCCTGCACGTCAATCTCAAGCGAGATAAGTGTTTTTTTCTAGATCGTGAAACTAACCACAATCATAAAGTATGGCTCTAGAAATAACCCGATTGTACCTCTCTCGCAAATGTAAATTCCATTTGTGTGCTGTGGCCTGGCGAAGGCCGGCTATGGGGTGGTGGTGAGGCGGGGGGGGGGGGGGGGGGGCGAACCGTCCCATCGCCCAGGGGGGCCAATTTTGGGGGCGATAAGTTCATCTTGCAAAAAAAAGAAATGAGAGAATATGTTGGAAATGAAAATTATTCATATACCACTGACCATTAAAATTACTACTCCACGAAGATGACGTGCTACGGAACCGAAATTTAACCGACAGAAGAAGATGATGTAATATGCGAATGATTAGGTTTTCGGAGCATTCACACAAGGTTGGCACCGGTGGCGACACCTACAACGTGCTGACATGCGGAAAGTTTCCAACCGATTTCTCAACGGCAGTTGATCGGCGTTGCCTGATGAAAAATTGTTGCGATGCCTCGTGTAAGGAGGAGAAATGCTTACCATCACGTTTCCGACTTTGATAAAGGTCGAATTGTAGCCTATCGCGACTGCGGTTTATCGTATCGCGACATTGCTGCTCGCGTTGGTCGAGATCCAATGACTGTTAGCAGAATATGGTATCGGTGGGTTCAGGAGGGTAATATGGAACGCCGTGTTGGATCCCAACGGCGTTGTGTTACTAACGCTCGAGATGATAGGCATCTTATCCGCATGGCTGTAACGGATCGTGCAGCCACGTCTCGATCCCTGAGTCAACAGATGGGGACGTTTGCAAGACAACAACCATCTGCACGAACAGTTCGACGACGTTCGCAGCAGCATGGACTAGCAGCTCGGAGACCACAGCTGCGGTTACGCTTGACGCTGCATCAGAGACAGGAGCGCCTGCGATGGTGTACTCAACGAAGAATCTGGGTGTACGAATGGCAAAACGTCATTTTTTCGGAAGAATCATGGTTTTGTTTACAGCATCATGATGGTCACATCCGTGTTTGGCGACGTCGCGGTGAACGTACATTGGAAGCGTGAATTCGTCATCGCCATACTGGCGCATCACCAGGCGTGATGGTTGGCCGAGCAACTAGCTCGTCACAATACGCCAGTCACTACCCTTGATGAACTGTGGTATCGTGATGAAGCTGCATGGGCAGGTGTACCTGTACACGCCATCCAAGCTCTGTTTGACTCAATGCCCAAGCCTATCAAGGCAGTTATTACGGTCAGAGGTGGTTGTTCTTGGTACTGATTTCTCAGGATCTATGCACCCAAATTACGTGAAAATGTAATCTCATGTCCGTTCTAGTATATTTGTCCAATGAACAGCCGTTTGTCATCTGCATTTCTTCTTGGTGCAGCAATTTTAATGGCCAATAGTGTAAAATAAAGGGTCTCTTTGGAAATTATCTACCGTACAGAAAGAGTGTGCTCTCATTTACGAAAGAAACGTTGACTCCCACAAAAAATTGGAAATATTTATTGAAGAAAACATTGATGTAGATAGTAGTTTTATGCATATAGAAAAAAAATGTGTATATCATGACATTGTATTCTCTTACTGGTGCTGAAAAAGATGTTCCATTCGTCACACGTAGAACACCACCGGTTGTTTCCATAAAGTCGGATCGCGCCAGTGTTGGCGAATTATGAAACGGACTTGAAGTTTCAAGTATCTGGCTACTCTTAACGTACTTAACAGTATTTGTACGAACCTTCCATAGACATCCGCAAGTCTGTTTACGACGTGGAGTAATTATAAACACAATAATACATTCACTGTGGAGTTCTTCATTGCAAACAGTACGAGAACGAAGAAGTTTTAAAATATGGCCTCTCTTTTTCTCTTTAATCTGTGCTAGCTTTATGCATAACAATTTCGAATGCTGGTATCTGACACAAGCTTTCTATTTACATTACTGTAATTTTTTTTTAAAGAAGCTATGAAGCAGGTTATGCAATGAAATGCCTAAGACGGTTTTGACAGTTCATATTTCTCTACAACAAAATGCAGAAATTGTAGATAATGACTACTGAGTCTTAGGGATGTTTCGACTTTAGTTTAAGGGGCAAGTATTTTTGAGAGTTGGCATCCGTGCACAGTGGAGAGGCCGCTCTCAGTAGGCAGTTTCGTTACATAGCAACAATGATCGCTTGCCTTGTTTGTTAATAGGTAAGTAGCTAGTGTAGTGTTTGATATAGTGGTCGAACTGTGGATTATGGCGCTAATATAGGTCTGTATGCGGTGCACTTATTAGAAACATATTTTATTTGCCAAAGAGAATTTACTTGCGTCTATTAACTTCGAACAATAATGATGTAGGTAAAGACAGTTCTATCACCGGCCGTATCATTCCTTTTAGAAGCTGTTCAGGAAAGACAATAATAAATGCGTTAAAATTTGATAATTATATATTCAGCTGGCAGTGTCGACGTATTATTAGCTTTATGTGAAAAGGTTCCTCACTGTGACGCTGTAAGTTATTACGAATGTTATGAAGTATTACAATGTCTGACGATAGAAGGCGTCTTCAGGCATCCAGTATAGAGAAATAAGAGCGAAAGAGAAAATGTTGATGAAAAAATTGAAATTTTATTCAGATACATTTTTCCAACCTAAAAAAGATTATGATCAGAGTGATCCACGCACAAATGCAGATGTAGACGTAAATGAGGGTAAGATTTCGGTAGATGTAGTTGTACCTTGTGATCTTCAAATAGTCAGCGATGTAGTTGATTCAGATCCCGCAAAATGGCTAGACAAAATAGATTATTTTGTTAGGACAACGTCAGTCAAAAGAGGGCCTCCAGAACAGATAACGGAATTGGAAAGCTACCATAAGGATGATTCTAATCGTTGCATTACCTCTATACATTACAGTTACGGTTTGTGCAATGGTAAAATTGTTCAGAGGAAACGGTCGGTTTGTCCACAACGGACCAATGCTGCTTTTCGTTTCAGTTTTAAACTCTTTCCGGACACTAAAATATATTCATTTCAGGTTTTTATTCGTTTTTTATCTCAGTTTATGTAAATTTCATTAAATTATGGATATAATCAAAAGGAATATTTTGTAAAAGAATGAGAATGTTAAATCTTTCCTTGTAATACTGGTTCATGCATAGGGCACTTACGTTTGTAACCATGTAAGACTTGATGAAGAGGCTCTTTGCAACGAAACTGGCCTAGCGGGAATAGGAAATGTGGATGTGGCGGTCGAACAGCAAGGCTCCTTCGTAGGCAAAGTGTTCGCATCTAGTGAACTGAACGAGCCAAGAAGAGCAGTAAGATTATATATGGTACATAGCCTAGGATGTGGAATTAATTTGGCTTATTATTCATGCCATACTTTTGCTAGCACTGTACTACCAGCATTCGACGCTAAGAAAGGAGTTTTCAGAGCATGTTACACGGCAATGGGTATGGATACTTTTGCCGCCCATTTTGAATAGCCACAGGTGATCGACACTACCACTACTTTTATCTCAAATTATCAGACGAGTACTTGGAACTTCTTAAAATGGTGTTTTTACTTACTTGGACTGAAATAACTGAGAAGGTGAAGCTTCCAAATTTAATTCTAAAACTGTTGCTTGAAACTGAAGTACTGCCCCTTTGCCTGTTTTTATCATTTCATTTCTGACCTATAAAACAGTTCCTGACAAATAAAACTCAAACATGTCCTATACATTTATTGCCCAAAATATATAAGCGCAACGCAATCTGACTGCAAATAATTAACGCAAAAGAATGGCCCTGAATCAGAAGAAATCCTAACAATAATTCACACATTTCAAAAGTCACTTTCCTCACAGAAAATCTTCATTACACGAACTACAGCGGTACAGCAAGAACCAATACAGCCAGCTAAATTGAAGATTGTAACTACTGTAGGCTGTAACTACTAGTAGGCATGTGGTTAGCAAAGACAAGATTTTGTTGCAGAGCAAACAATGTATTTAGCAAGTTTTACCTTAATAATGTGACATCCAGTTCAAAAAAATTATACAATTGTCCGTGACATCCAGTTCCAAAAATTACATAATCATGAACAAAATTAAATTTCCATGACGGATTCACTTCTAGACCGTCCGGTCACACTAACACTTTAGACCTCTAACCTCCATCACTGCCAACTATTAACATCCAACCTCCATCACTGCTGGCTTTCCACCTTCAACTGCGAGTTCTACCAGCCACACAGAGTCTCTAACAGAGGGCACAGAGCCCTGTCAGAGTTATTAATGCAGTCTATCTGCCAACATATAAACAGGCTACTTACATACTGTATAACAGTATGGACCAGTTTTACTGTGTTTGTTGATGTAAATAATGAGTTTGTGTTCTTTAAGCTTTGTATTGAACACTTACATTTTATCCTTATTCGTTTAGCTAGACAGGGTCCTATTTCAGGTGCTACGACGTTTCCGAGTATCGTCTTTTACTGAGCTGAAAAGTCATTTCTGTAAACTTTACTATAGCTAGTAAACTTTGTGCAGTAAAAAATTTTATAATTAATCAGCGAGCATAAGTTTTGAAGTACTCCATAAAAGGATAACTGAAGTTTCACCGAAGTTCAACTCCCAAGAAAAGATACAAAGTATTCAGATTACAGACTCTTCTTATTGAAATCTCAGTAAAGAATTCCAGTCACCTGCAAGAAGTGTGATGATTCATAATGTTTACTGGTGAGTAACTTTGAAGGACCAGCATAAGGCTTAATTTCTGTGTGAATATGGAAATAACAGTGTTTATAATTTCATGTGTGCTTTGTGAATAGTATGTCTCGTCCTGTGTTGTGACTAAACTGTTCAGCATTGTTCTGGGTCGACTGATAGGTTAGTTTCTCGGTGCCAAAGTTAATCGTTGAGGCGGATTTAAGTTTCATTTTACAATTATTGCCTAAATGTAGTGCATTTGCCAGCTCTGTAACACCAGTGTGCTGTTATAAGCAACTGGCTATCACTACTCAAAAAGTGGTCCGATACCCTATCCATAACGCATAGCCTCGCTCAAAATTAAAATCCTTTCACAGTAAGATTATCGGTGTATTGCTAATTTATTAGTAGCCGGCAGTGCTACAAAATGGTTACGGCACCCTCGTCTCTGATCAACACTCGCCGTCGAGGATAAAATACTGGCTTCTGTTAATTAAGAAGTCTTCGATCCACTCAGCCCATATGCTCGTATCTACATCTACATTTACATCCATACTCCGCAAGCCACCTGACGGTGTGTGGCGGAGGGTACCTTGAGTACCTCTATCGGTTCTCACTTCTATTCCAGTCTCGTATTGTTCGTGGAAAGAAGGATTGTCGGTATGCCTCTGTGTTGGCTCTAACCTCTCTGATTTTATCCTCATGGTCTCTTCGCGAGATATACGTAGAAGGGAGCAATATACTGCTTCATCTCTGGTTGAAGGTATGTTCTCGAAACTTTAACAAAAGCCCGTACCGAGCTACTGAGCGTCTCTCCTGCAGAGTCTCCCACTGGAGTTCATCTATCATCTCCGTACCGCTTCCGCGATTACTAAATGATTCTGGAACGAAGCGCGCAGCTCTCCTTTGGATCTTATCTAACTCTTCTATCAACCCTATCTGGTACGGATCCCACACTGCTGAGCAGTATGCAAGTAGTGGGCGAACAAGCGTAGCCGGCCAGAGTGGCCGAGCGGTTCTAGGCGCTACAGTCTGGAACCGCCCGACCGCTACGGTCGCAGGTTCGAATCCTGCCTCGGGCATGGATGTATGTGATGTCCTTAGGTTAGTTAGGTTTAAGTAGTTCTAAGTTCTAGGGGACTGATGATCTTAGAAGTTAAGTCCCATAGTGCTCAGAGCCATTTGAACCATTTTTGAACAAGCGTACTGTATCCTACTGCCTTTGTTTTCGGATTGCATTTCCTTAGGATTCTTCCAATGAATCTCAGTCTATTATCTGCTTTACCGACGATCAACTTTATATAATCATTACATTTTAAATCACTCCTAATGCGTACACCCAGATAATTTATACAATTAACTGCTTCCAGTTGGTGACCTGCTACATTGTATTCGCAGCATATTACACTTGTTTTACACTGAGATGCAATTGCCATTCCTTGCACCATGTGTCAATTCGCTGCAGATCCTCCTTCATTTCAGTACAATTGTCCATTGTTACAACCTCTCAATATACCACAGCATCATCCGCAAAAAGCCTCAGTGAAATTCCGATGTCGTCCACAAGGTCATTTATGTATATTGTGAATAGCAACGGTCCTACGACACTCCCCTGCGCCACACCTGAATTCACTCTTACTTCGGAAGACTTCTCTCCATTGAGAATGACATGCAGCGTTCTGTTATCTAGGAACCCTTCAATCCAATCACACAATTGGTCTGATAGTCCATATGCTCTTACTTTGTTCATTAAACGACTGTGGGGAACTGTATCGAACGCCTTGCGGAAGACAAGAAACACGGCATCTACCTGGGAACCCGTGTCTATGGCCCTCTGAGTCTCGTGGACGAATAGCGCGAGCTAAGTTTCACACGATCGTCTTTTTCGAAACCCATGCTGACGTCTACAGAGTAGATTTCTAGTCTCCAGAAAAGTCATTATACACAAACATAGTACCTGTTCCAAGATCCTAGCCGGCCGGAGTGGCCGAGCCGTTCTAGGCGCTGCGGCCTGGAACCGCGTGACCGCAACGGTCACAGGTTCGAATCCTGCCTCGGACATGGATGTGTGTGACGTCCTTAGGTTTGTTAGGTTTAAGTAGTTCTAAGTTCTAGGGGACTGATGACCTCAGAAGTTAAGTCCCATAGTGCTCAGAGCCATCTGAACCAACCAAAATCCTACAACTGATCGACGTCAGAGATATAGGTCTATAGTTCTACACATCTGTTCGACGTCCCTTCTTGAAAATGGGGATGACCTGTGCCCATTTCCAATCCTTTGGAACGCTACGCTATTCTAGAGACCTACGGTACACCGCTGCAAGAAGGGGGACAAGTTCCTTCGGGTATTCTGTGTAAAATCCAACTAGTATCCCATCAGGTCCAGCGGCCTTTCCTCTTTTGAGTGATTTTAATTGTTTATCTATCCCTCTGTCGTCTATTGCGATATCTACCATTTTGTAATCGGTGTGACAATCTAGAGAAGGAACTTAAGGAACTACAGTGCAGTCTTCCTCTGTGAAACAGCTTTGGAAAAAGACATTTAGTATTTCGGCCTTTAGTCTGTCATCACCTGTTTCAGTACTAATTTGGTCACAGAGTGTCTGAACATTTTGTTTTGATGCACCTACCGCTTTGAGATAAGACCAAAATTTCTTAGGATGTTCTGCCAAGTCAGTACATAGAACTTCGAATTCATTGAACGCCTCTTGCATAGCCCTCCCCACATTACATTTCGCTTCGCGTAATTTTTGTTTCTCTGCAAGGCTTTGGCTATGTTTATGTTTGCTGTGAAGTTCCCTTTGCTTCCGCAGCAGTTTCCTAACTCGGTTGTTGTACCACGGAGGCTCTTTTCCATCTCTTACGATCTTGCTTGGCACATACTCATCTAACGCATGTTGTACGAAGGATCTGAAATTTGTCCACTGATCCTCAAAACTATCTGTACTTGAGACAAAACTTTTGTGTTGAGCCGTCAGGTACTCTGAAATCTGCTTTTCGTCACTTTTGCTAAACAGAAAAATCTTCCTACTTTTTTTAATATTTCTATTTACGTCTGAAATCATCGACGCAGTAACCGCTTTATGATCTCTGATTCCCTGTTCTGCGTTAACTGTTTCAAATAGTTCGGGTCTGTTTGTCACCAGAAGGTCTAATATGTTATCGGCACGAGTCGGTTCTCTGTTTAACTGCTCAAGGTAGTTTTCAGATAAAGCACTTAAAAAAAATTCATTCGATTCTTTGTCCCTGCCACCCGTTCTGAATGTTTGAGTCTCCCACTCTATACCCAGCAAATTAAAATCTCCACCCAGAACTATAACATCGTGGGGAAATCCACTCGAAATATTTTCCAAATTATCCTTCAGGTGCTCAGACACAACAGCTGCTGAGCCAGGGGGCCAATAGAGACATTCAGTTACCATGTCTGAGCCTGCTTTAACCGTGACCTTCAAATTATTTCACATTTCGGATCTCCGTCAATTACCTTTGATACTATTGTACTTCTTATCGCTATAAACACGCCTCCCCCTTCACTGTCCAGCCTGTCTCTGCGGTACATTCCAATCTGAGTTTAGAATTTCATTACTGTTTACATCTGGTTTCAGCCAACTTTCTGTCCCTAGTACTATGTGGGCATAGTGACCGTTTATTAGTCGGCAGCGTGACAGAGTGTCAAATGCTTTACGGAAATCTCGGAATATTGAATCTACCTGTTGCCCTTCATCGATACTTCGCACTGTATCATGTGATAAAGGGGAAAGCTGAGTTTCACACGAGATGTAAACAGGTTGGTCACTAAGAGAAAGCCAAAAAGACTTTCAGGATTTCGCCGAATATTAGAGTTGCTCATTTGCACATATGCCTCGAGAGTGATGATCCAGAGAGGCTGACGTGGGCTCGTTGTGGGCGGACGGCCGCTTGGGGCAAAGCGCTGCCCGCTCGCCAGCCGCCACTCCAGCGCGAAGAGAGGCGGGCCTGAATCTTATCTGGGCACTCGGGGCGATCAGGCGCGGCGGAGGCAGCAGCGGGGGCGGCGGCGGCGGCAGCGGGGGCGGAGCGCAGATTGCGTCGGTAACGAGGCGGCTGTCGCCCGCTGCGCCTCCAATTTCCGCGCCTTCCAGCGCCCCTGCCCCCTTACCCGGCGTCTCTCCGCCGCCACCGACGCCGCCGCCGCCACTGGCCTACAATCAAATTTGTAGCCCGCGTCCCGGGGCCCACCTTGCTGCAGACACCGTCCGCCTTCCCGCCTCGAGCCCGCCCCGCACCGCCACGACTCTTTTTCCGGACGAGCTGCCTGTGGACACACACACTCGCACACGCCAGGCCCACGCGCACCGCCCGCGCTCCAGGCGACATCTCGTGACCAAATACGTCGCGAGGACGGACGCGGATGTCGGAGCGCTCTCTCTGGCACAGTTATTAAATTTCGCTGGTACACTGTTCGAGCAAGAACTGGAGGATATCAGAAACGATATTACGTGGAGAGTGGAAGTGGACTACTTGAAACTAAAGGGACATGGATTGCCTCCGTGGTCGAGATGGATATCACTGTGCGATCTACCGCGCTGGATATCATCAGGGAGACAGCCGCTTCTTATCCTTCTAATAATAACGGTTATTACATTCAGATACACAAGTTCTGGACTGGTTTAAAGCTAAGATGCTTTCTTAATAGTCTCGGTGTAAGACAGCGACAAAATATGTGTCGAACCTTCAGCTGAGGCTCCTAGCAGTAGATTCCCCCGGTCCGCATTCAACTAGATATTTAATAGGATTACTGCTGTTCAAAGTATGGCTTTGGTTGATATTACGAATAGTACAGTACGTAAAGTAAAACGTACATCAAGAATGGTCACAGACATGGGAGATATCACAACATTATGCTGTAATACAACCGACCATCCCGCGAAAATCCTGGCTGTCCCAAATAAAGCTATCTAGACGTCGTACAACTTTTATAACTCGCATTCGGCTGGGTCACAGCTGTTATCTTTCACATCTTTATAGGGTAGGAATTCAGCCATCTCTGTACTGTAGTAGTCTTAGCTGAGGGGCGTTTCATTCAGCGTATATGTTGGAACCCAGCTTCCTTGTGGGTAGTGGGGTGATTTGGTTGTTGATGTTTTAATGTGCTGATGATTGTTGGTTTTCTGAATATGGAAAATTGGTGTTGGTTATTATTTCTGTGTATTGTGAAGCTTAGGAAATTTTACTTTCCCTCCATTTCAGATTGTAAGTTGAATCTCATCTGCGGGTGAACTGTATTTATATCATTGTGGAGTTGTTACATGCTGTCAGACGTTTTAGCCAGAAGACATATGATGTCATCTACAAAACGATAGCAATATATTAATGAGTACTGTTCGGGTTCCAATATGGTTTCAAATGCTTTGTTTTCAATGGGAGATTAGAAAAATGTTGGCTATGACTACAATGATTAGTAATTTCAGAACGTTTGTTATTTCTTTTATGTGGAGTTTGGGAATGAATTTTTATTGTTCTAATTTTTGTTTGTAGGTGTTTTCTGTGATGCAGATATTGGTATACAAGGACGTGAAGTCACTTAATGTGAGCTTGGCTCTTATTGCTATATCGATTTGTTTGATCTTTTCTACAAGTCTTCATTACTGCGTATATTTCTGTTGTTTCTACGTATAAGTTTCTGTAAGAGTGCGTGCATTTCACTGGCTAGGTGACATGAGGGTGCACTTCTGTAATTTATGAGGGGCCGATTTGTATATTGTGTTTGTGGATCTTTAGTAGTGTCGGTGGCTTGTTATTCCTTTGAGTCATTTTACTTTCTATTTTGTGGCTATAAGTGAGATCTGTACATCTTTCTGGCAGTTCGTGTTGGGTTATTAATTAATTTCATTGTGTTATTCTGTTTAATCAGTCATTGTAGTTGTGCTGCAAATACCAAACAGGGTTGTGAACACCAATATGTAATAATAAAATATTTGTTTATTGTTAATGTTAATATTTTGTCAATACTTATAGTAATGAAAATACTATAACCACAAAATTCTTATTAATTTCACAACACATTAATTCTTTGTATATTGTTCAGCAGATAATAAATAAAACCCACTGAACATGGAGAGACTTTATGAAACGTCCCCTTAGAAAATTTAATGAATGACTGTGCTTATAAACCTCTTACGTTATTTGATTTTCAAACAGCTGAGCAGAACTGAATGTACTCAGACATTTCGCTCTTTACCTATTCTGGTCAACACTAAGCTGACACACACTATTTTTAGCGCAACGCAATCTGACTTTCAATAATCCCTACAAAAGAATGGCCCTGACCAACATTAACCTATACCTTTCACAAATCACTTACCTCACAAAAATCTTCATTACTCGAACTACTGCAATACAGAGAGCACCAATACTGCCAGCTAAATGAAAGGTTCTAACTACTGAAGTCACTAACTACTGATAGGCATAGTTAGCAAATGAAAGATTTAGAAAAAGAACAAACAATGTATTTACCTTAATAGTGTTAAAAAGTCATAGTATATATATATATATGTATATATATATATATATATATATATATATATATGAGTTCATGACATCCAGTCTTACAAATTTACTGTATGTGATGGACATGCGTCCAGATCATCCGCTCTCAAAACTCCGCCATCTCTCTCCCCACATCCACCACTGCTGGCGGCCCACCTCCAACTGCGCAACGCTACGCGCTGTTAACAGCCAACTGCCCAACACTACAATAGCGAATATTACAACAATGCCGGCCAGCCTCAGACTGCACACAGCACAGTCGGTGATTTTCATACAGAGCGCTACGTGGCGTTACCAACATAAAAACCTACACAGCCTAATTACAACTTCTCTGAAATATCTTTGGCTAGTAAAAAAAGAAAAATTGTGTTTGCTCAAGGCATAACCACATTTTTTATTTTTTGAATGCATTATGGGAACAGCAGTGATCAATGTCTTATAAATAATTACTATTAAAAACAGTCTTGATCACGATTTATTTAACAAGGTGACCGGTTTCGACCACTACTGTGGTCATCTTCAGACCATTGAGTAGGAACCTCTTTCTGTTGGAGAATCACTACTGATGGTGATTCTCCAACAGAAAGAGGTTCCTACACAATGGTCTGAAGATGACCACAGTAGTGGTCGAAACCGGTCACCTTGTTAAATAAATCGTGATCAAGACTGTTTTTAATAGTAATTATAACCACATTTTCTTATCACATAATAAACAGCGATTAAGTCCAGTGGTATACATCTTTTTCAGTGTCACTTACTTGGATAATGTGGACTACCGACCGTGGTACAACTTGATATTTTTGGTACATGCATAGATAATTTTGAGAGTTGAAATTAAGAGGTGTCAGCCTTTTCTGGGCTTCCTCCTCGAATATAAGTGAGGTTAATCTCATTTGATATCAGGTTACTGATTAACAGATTCGTATGCAGTGTGCTCTCCAGATGCTTTCATCTGCTTACTTCCTTCCTGCATTTAGCGAGACATCGGTGCCCGTGGTAAAGCATGCAGCAGGCTAACGCTCGCCTGAGTGGAAAGAGAAGAAGTTACGGTGGGCTGAGAAATGGGATGAGGAGTTATGCATCGTCTGGCCAGGCCAGTTGCTGAGGCACTGCGGTGCCCACTTGTGCCTAAAAATGGAAGAGCGTGTCGTGCTGCCCATGGTCGGCAGATTCGCAAGGGGACGCTTTCTCTTCAGAAATGAAGAGTGAGCAATGCAGAACGACCCTCTGGGTATTAAAACTGAGCATTCACCGGTCTTCACTTGACCGAAGAGAAGCCAGAAAACTTTGTATGCTGAAAACATGACTCTTAGCAATGTGGCATCAGAGTGTTTCATGACAAATAACATCTTTTCCAGAGTCTCGTTAATGTGTAGGGCACTTAAAGTTACGTATTTGATTTTAGACATGCAGTCGTGTTAGGGAAGAACTCGGCACTTATGTGAGAACCTGGTGGGGAGAGTTTAGGCTTGCATCTCTTTCAGGCGGGAACAAGATGGATTGGCTCTTTTGTACTGACTTCACTGGTGGGGCTAAACATTATTGTTAATTCTTTTCTCTGGAAGCGGCTTCTCGCGTCTGCCTCACAGTTGGTCATGGGAGTTGGAAGGGTGGACTACTCTGAGCTCAGATGTCGGGCCATACAGAGTGACTCTGTCCGATTCTGCAGTAAGGAGCCTCACGATACAGTGTGGATTGAAGGGAGCAGTTGCCCATTTTCAGAGGTAGGATTTTATGTTTCCAGTGAGCAGTAGTTTACCTTTATTCAAGATGGAGGACTTCCATCCTGCACTGGGCTATGCACTCGGTTTCGACCATCAGTGTTAATGGCTTGTGGAAGCCGATAAGCGCCGGCCGTCGTGGCCGAGCGGTTCTAGGCCCTACCGTCCGGAACCACACGATTGCTACGGTCGCAGTGTTCGAATCCTGCCTCGGGCATGGATATGAGTGATGACTGATGGCCTCAGATGTTGTCCCATAGTGCTCAGAGCCATTTGAACTATTTGAAGCCGATAAGCAAATACTAATCGCGAACGCATCGAAGGCGTGAATAGCAGTCCGCATCACATCGACTGCATGTTTCACTTTATTACGCAATTGCTAAGACTAAAAATCAATATCGTACTATTCTTTTTTCCGAAAATAAAAGTATCCAATGTTACCTCCCATCAAGCACATCGTTGTAATATGTTAACTGTACCCACTACATTTAAGAAAAGTTATCTCGACTCCTGAACACAGCTGAATTTTTTTTTTTTTAACTAACGGAAAAATTTCAGCAATTTCTTTGTTTAAAAGTTAATTTCAGGAAATAAAAATTCAGATAATTAGTTTAAAGGAACGCACCCAAATAGTGCAAGGATTCGGAGTCACTTTTCATTCTTACAATGAATCAAATCGTAAAAATTATTTAATAGTAATAGTATGATAGTACAAATCCAGCTGTCGGCTGTGGTACATCTACAGAGCGCAAGTTAAGCGTTTATCCTGTTCTGTGTTTTCCACGTAGTATAATTACTAAATTTTGTGTGTGTTTCTCTGTTTAAAAGGGCTAATCTCGCGTTGTTGTAAGCG
The DNA here is from genome assembly GCF_021461385.2 of Schistocerca piceifrons. Classification (NCBI taxonomy): domain Eukaryota; kingdom Metazoa; phylum Arthropoda; class Insecta; order Orthoptera; family Acrididae; genus Schistocerca; species Schistocerca piceifrons. The sequence goes on from NC_060144.1 coordinate 141,703,212, forward strand.
TAAATTCATTCAGTGTGCAGCGCTGTAGTTGCTCATTTGTTTTGTTTTGAAAGCAACCGTCCGTTCGTTTAGTAAGCCGGTCAGTCAGGCTCCAGCTCTCGGCTGTGATACACTTACGTCTACAGAGCGGCAAGATAAGTATTTATCCTTTCCTGTGTTTTCCACGTAGTATATTTCTTAAATTTCCTGAGTCTTTCTCTGTTGGAGAGGGTTAATTCCGCATTTTTGTAAGTTTAAATTCATACAGTCTGCAGCGCAGTAGTTTCTTACAGAGAAGGGATTTGTACCTCTTTAACGCATCGGCGTCCTTTGCTGACACATCAGAGGGTGGCAAATCGCATACCTAGGATTATCTGGTTTTATAGTTCACTTCTTCAGTTAGTCTTGCTAGCATAAATAGGATGTGAGCATGCTGTGTGCGGACGCAAGAGGGTCCGCAGGTCGTGGTCTAGTGGCTAGAGTTGCTGCCTCCACGGGGTCCTGGGTTCGATTTCCGGTCGGGTTGGAGAGTGTTCGTGTTGTCCTCATCATCATCATTTGTGTCTGTGTCTGGACTGGACCGTGTAAAAAAATAGGGCTGTCTAAACATTGGGAGTTTGAACGGACGCTGATGACCGCGCAGTTGAGCGCCCAACAACCCAAACGTCATTGGACGCAGGAAGAGCTGGCCGCAGTTCGTGAACAGCTGAGCGTGCTGTTGGCTACGGTCACTCACCCTCAGACTGCTCCCTCTGCGTGTAGCGGTGGCGGAGTAGCTGGAGCGTCACAAGGGACATCTCAGGTGTCACTTGTCTTGTTCACGGGCTCTGCTTCCGAGGCACATCCTTGTGCACCAGACGCGGTGGATCCGCCCTCACAGCAGGGGGAGTGGCAGCTGGTAACGCGTTCGCGTCGCTCGAGGCGCAGGGCAAATGTGGAGAGATGGCCGCTCCTTCAGGCAGGGTCTGAAAAGGCACACGGGGGAGGGGTTTAGTGATTATTGGGAGCTCCAATATTAGGCGCATTATGGAGCGCCTTATGCATATAAAGTTGAGGTTGGGAAGGAATCCATTGTGCACTCGGTATCTCTCCCGGCAGGCCTCATCCGAATTGTGGAGACAGCCTTGCCTGTGGCTACCGAGAGCGCAGGGTGCAGTAGTCCGCAAGTTGTGGCTCACGTAGGCGCAAACGACGCCTGTCTCTTGAGTTCTGAGGCGATCCTCAGTTCTTACAGGCTGCTGGCGGAAGTGGTAAAGACTGTTGGCCTCGCGCAGGGTGCAAGCAGATCTCGCAATATGCTACATCGTTCCCAGAGTTGATCGGGGTCCTTTGGTTTGGAAACGAGTGGAGAGTGTCAGTCAAAGGCTTTGCCGAATTTGGCTGCAAATTTCAAGAACTGCGTTATCGTGTGGGGATTTGTAGTACTCCACTTGATAGGTCAGGGGTGAATTACACAGTTACTCGGGTAGCAGACTACTTGTGGACTGCACATGGGGGCATTTTAGCCTAGGCGGTAGTTTGAAGTGCTCTGATGAACACACCCAGTCGATTCTCAGCAAGGGAAATGAAATGGCGTTCAGAATAAAGACATTTTTACTGTCACAATTTTATCCGTACACTAGCGAAGTATTCGTAGAAAAATTCCGAATATACTGCGCTCCGAGAAAGTCCTTGCACCAAATTATTATTGGTACCGAGAGCTGGCGTAGTGGAATGCTTTGAGATAATTAGCGATTCAAGCAACGTGTATCGGAAAAACAGATTAGAGGTCGCAGGGGATGGAGTGTTCATTGCAGTTTACAAAAATATTGTCTCTATTGAGTGTGATATCAAAGTCATGTGGGCGCATATAAGAGGTGTAGGTGAAACTAAGTTAATTTTTGGATATTTTTACTTGCCACCCGATACCGCTGTGAGAGTTCTAGAGTCATTCAAAGAAAATCCACTGTCAATAGCGCGTAGGTACCCAGATCAAGCAATACCAGTTGGAGGTGACTTTTACCTGTCGAGTCTATCGATCCATTTCGAGATGTACAGACGGACACTCTTACGAAACACGTTTGAACACATTTACTGAAAATTGTTTTGAGCAGCTATCTCGACAGCCCACTTTGAAGCTAGTAACAGACCGAAACTTATCGACAATGTCAGCATAGAAATAGGGATTAGCGATCATGGTGTCATGGTGTCATTAGCAACATTATGAAAGTTAATCTATCAGTCAAGAAGGTGAGGAGAGTGTTTCTGGTAGATAGAGCAGATAAGCAGTTGTAAACATCTCAAACGGTTCAAGTGGCTCTAAGCACTATGGGACTTAACATCTGAGGTCATTAGTATCCTAGACTTAGAAGTACTTAAGCCTGACTAACCTAAGGACATCAGATACATCAATGCCCGAGGTGGGAATCTGCGACCGTAGCATCCGCGTGGTTCCGGACTGAAGCGCCTAAAACCACTCGACCACAGCGGCCGTGAGGCGTAGCGCCGTATACCGATCATGCCTTGGAGTCGGTTAAGTGGGAGATGTGTCTCAGAGCTGGATAGTGACAGATGGTGTCGCGAGACTGGACGCGCACGTTGTTTATGTATCAGCCGATAGAGGACAGCATTGGATAGGGGAACTGGGAGTTAGTTTCGATTGTGCCCACTAGAGTGCACTAAAGTAATAGAATGTTTTTCATAACCTCTTCTAATATTTTCATAAAGCGTTATGTCTTTTTATGTAGGTAAAATTTTATAAATGTGTTTTTTCAGTATGAATGATGCGTGAGTGTGGTTTAAGGTTAATTTGAAGATAATTGTTTAACGAGTTATGTAGTGGGATTTAGTGTGGGAACATTTCGAAGAAGTATGGATGTGGACAAAGGGGAAAGTTGATTCAGGTATAAATAACAATAGTAAATAACTTTATCCATAAACAAAACCTAAGCATATTAGAACATTATGTCGGTAAAAAGTGCAGTCGTTAGGTTCACCATTTTGCGATTGGTTAGTGATGAAAAGCGCGTACTGACGCTGGAGAATGTTGTTTTGCTATTGGCTGTTGAGTAAACTGGCCAATGGTAAGGCAATATTCTTTGCGCGCCTTTCTCTGCTGGTAGAGAGGACTTAGAGTATTCTAGAGAAGAATCGGAGCCCAGCCATCAAACAGTTTGGACGGGTGTAGTAGTAGTAGTTCCGATGGAATGATAAGTTGCCGGATCTAGCAGTGTTTCATGCATCTAAAGTGTAAAGTGACGGCATAATTATTACGATGGTTGTGTAGAAATTTTGGAATTTTTATGTGATGTTTGTGACAAGAGAAGACATATATTTCGCGTGGCGTATTGAGCAGCTCTGTGGCTAAAAACTGTGACTGCATTTGGTACCGACAGACTTAATATTTGGCGAGCATTATCAATCAAAAACAATCAGTATTTTTGTAGCTATTACGTTTTCGGGAAACGCAACACCTTAACTTGCTAACGTGAGTGAAAGGGATTATGGGTGACTGTGTTAAGACTATCGCGGGCTTGGCAGCAATACTTGTTCACCTAAGGTTCAGAATCTATTAACTGAGGACAAAATATCCTACCTTTCATTTGTGTGAAAACTTTCTCCCGAAACGTAGATTAGCGACTTAAATTGCAGCCTGGTTCACGTCGAAGTACAGTAGGCTTAACTCGGCTTTCCTACTGATGATCAGCTGAGAAAATGTTCACAGGTAGGTGCATGTTCGTCGTAAAGGGACGGAAAGAACCGCGCCTCCGCATCCGGTTATAAACATCTCACTTAGACAGGGAATTGGCATCACTAAGTTCCCGTAAGATGAATGTAGAGGAATTATGGGCAGCGTTTAAGCAAATTCTAAACCTTCGTCTTGAGAATTGTGTCCCTATTAGTGGATAAAGGATGGGAAATACCCAACGTTACTTAATAACGAATTTCAGTGGATACTGAGGAAGCAGAGGCTCTCCCACACTCGGTTCAAAAGGGAACGCACCAATGATGACAAGCGAAGATTTGTAGACATTCGTGCTTCTATGAAAAGATCAATGCGCGAAACATACAACTACTACCATCGCCACACCTTAGCAAAAGATCTGACAGAGAACCCGAGAAAATTCTGGTCGGATGTAAAATCGCTAAGCGAGTCTAAGGCTTCCACTCAGTCCTTTATTGACCAGTCTGGTATGGCAGTTGAAGACAGCAAAACGAAAGGCGAAGTTTTAAATTTCGCTTTCAAGAAATCTTTCACACAGGAGAATTGCACAAACTTACCGTCATTTGACCAGCGGATAAACTCCCGTATGGAACACAGAGCAATAAGCATACCTGGCGTACAGAAGCAACTTAAAGCTTTGAAAACAAATAAATCACCAGGTCCAGATGGAAATCTAGTTCGATTTCACAAAGAGTACCCTACGGCATTGGCGACTGAAGAGGAAGCGCAAGTGACTTCAGTATATAAGGCAGGTAAAAGAACGGACCTACAAAATTACAGGCCAGTATCTCTAATTTCTGTCTGCTGCATAATGCATGATCAGTTCCAGTATAACAAACATTGTTGAAACTAAGAAGTTTGTCCACGAATCGCATGGATTTAGAAAGCATCGCTCATGTGAAACTCAGCTTGCCGTTTGCTCGCATGATTTTCTGAGAACTATGAAGGGAAACAGGCAGATTCCATATTTCTACATTTCTGGAAAGAATCTGACGCGGTGCCCCGTTGCAAACTGTTAACGAAGGTCACAGAAAAGGATATCATGAGGAGTGCCCGAGGGAATTATGACAGGACCGCTGCTGTTCTCTATATAGCCGGCCGGTGTGGCCGAGCGGTTCAGTTTGGAACCACGCGACCGCTACGGTCGCAGGTTCGAAACCGGCTTCGGACATGGATGTGTGTAATGTCCTTAGGTTAGTTAGGTTTAAGTAGTTCTAAGTTCTAGGGGACTGATGACCACAGATGTTAAGTCCCATAGTGCTCAGAGCCATTTGAACCATTTGTTTTCTATATACATAAATGATTTGGCGGACAGGGTGGGCAGCCATCTGTGGTTGTTTGCCGATGATGCCGTGATGTACGGTAAGGTGTCGAAGTTGAGGGACTGTAGGAAGTCTGGCGATATACCATCTGACTTTCGGAAAAGCATCATCCACACAATTCCGAAGACGGCAAGAGCTGACAAGTGCGAGAATTATCGCACAATCAGCTTAACAGCACATGCATCGAAGCTGCTTACAAGAATAATATACAGAAGAATGGAAAAAAAATTGAGAATGCGCTAGGTGACGAGCAGTTTGGCTTTAGGAAAAGTAAAGGGACGAGAGAGGCAATTCTGACGTTACGGCTAATAATGGAAGCAAGGCTAAAGAAAAATCAAGACACTTTCATAGGATTTGCCGACCTGGAAAAAGCGTTCGACAATATAAAATGGTGCAAGCTGTTCGAGATTCTGAAAAAAGTAGGGTAAGCTATAGGGAGAGACGGGCCATATACAACATGTACAACAACCAAGAGGGAATAATAAGAGTGAACGATCAAGAACGAAGTGCTCGTATTAAGAAAGGTGTAAGAAAAGGCTGTAGCCTTTCGCCCCTACTCTTCAATCTGTACATCGAGGAAGCAATGATGGAAATAAAAGAAAGGTTCAGGAGTGGAATTAAAATACAGGGTGAAAGGATATCAATGATACGATTCGCTGATGACATTGCTATCCTGAGTGAAAGTGAAGAAGAATTAAATGATCTGCTGAACGGAATGAACAGTCTAATGAGTACACAGTATGGTTTGAGAGTAAATCGGAGAAAGACGAAGGTAATGAGAAGTAGTAGAAACGAGAACAGTAAGAAACTTAACATCAGGATTGATGGTCACGAAGTCAATCAAGTTAAGGAATTCTCCTACTTAGGCAGTAAAATAACCAATGACGGACGGAGCAAGGAGGACATCAAAAGCAGACTCGCTATGGCAAAAAAGGCATTTCTGGCCAAGAGAAGTCTACTAATATCAAATACCGGCCTTAATTTGAGGAAGAAATTTCTGAGGATGTACGTCTGGAGTACAGCATTGTATGGTAGTGAAACATGGAATGTGGGAAAACCGGAACAGGAGAGAATCGAAGCATTTGAGATGTAGCGCTATAGACGAATGTTGAAAATTAGGTGGACTGATAAGGTAAGGAATGACGAGGTTCTACGCAGAATCGAAAGGAATATGTGGAAAACACTGATAAGGAGAAGGGACAGGATGATGGGACATCTGCTAAAACATGAGGGAATGACTTCCATGGTACTAGAGGGAGCTGTAGAGGGCAAAAACTGTAGAGGAAGACAGAGATTGGAATACGTCAAGCAAATAATTGGGGACGTATGTTGCAAGTGCTACTCTCTCTGAGATGAAGAGGTTAGCACGGGAAAGGAATTCTTAATTCTTGGCGGGCCGCATCAAACCAGTCAGTAGACTGATGACCAAAAAAAAAAAAAAAAAAAAGAAGATACAGGACGACTTATATACCACTTCCAGTCGGTATGATGAATGGCAGCTAGCCCTAAACATGGAAAAATGCCAGTTATGGCGTATGTGTAGGAAGAATAAGCCTGTAATGTCCTGTCTGACACAGTGAAGTCGTTCAAATATCTGGGCGTCACGTTGCAAAGCGATGTGAGGTGGAACGAGTACGTGAAAACTGTGTTAAGGAAGGCAAATAGTCGAGTTCGGTTTCTTCGGATAACTTTAGGAAAGAGTGTTTCACCTGTAAGGGAGACCGCATGCAGGACGCTAATGCGATCAATTCTTAAGTACTGCTCGAGAGTTTGGGATCCGTTACCAGGTCGGATTGAAGTAAGACATCGAAGCAATTCAGATTTATTATCGGTAGGTTCGAACAACACATAAGTCATACGGTGACGCTTCTGTAACTCAAATGGGAATCCCTGGAGGGAAGACGACGTTTTTGTTTTTTTGGGGGGGGGAGGGGAGAGACACTATTGCGAAAATTTATAGGACCGGAATTTGGATCTAGCTGCTGAACGATTCTACTGCCGCCAACATACATCGCGCGTAAGAACCGTGAAGATAAGGTACGAGAAATTAGGACTCATACGGGGGCGTATAGATAGTCGTTCTTCCCTCGCTCTATTTGCGAATGTAACAGGAGGGGGAATGACAAGTAGTGGCACAAAGTACCCTCCGCCGAGTGCGGAGTACGGTGGAGTGCGGAGTATCTATGTAGTTGTAGATGTACATGTAGAACAAGCCTAAAACCGTTACTGTTCAGCCATCTGCTGGGGAGATGTAGCCTATTATCGAGAGCGTCTCTTTTAGAAAGGAATCGATATATCTCTAAAAACAATTACTCTTCTTTTCTTTAATTCTTCAGGCAGATACTATGTTGAGTTACAGCGGGCTGTACTTACAACAAGTAGAAAGTGCAGTACCTTGAATGTTAACGAGATTTATAAAGTGAATGATGAGATTTTTTAACGGTGTTTCCATTTATCTCGATATGTAAATAAACAATCAATACTTCTAAAAAGGAGATCGATAGACCTGTATAAGACCTGCAACTGCCTCAACTCACATTTTTCAATCACAGCTATAATTATTTACGTATTCAAGAAAAACCGAACCTTACAACACTGCCAATTTTTTTGGTCATGTTCGCCATCGTGGCTTGAGTTTCATGAAAGAGGAAGTCATTTAAAATACAATTTTATTAATGTTCATATCTTTTTGGATAATAATTATTGCAATACAGATTGTATATGCCTGTACGTTGAGTAAAATGTTCTCGGGTTTCCAACCGCGTCAGTTTCTTAAAACTACACGAGCTTTCGGCCAAGCACTCCTTGGCCATTGTCAAGTGATATGACTGCCAGTGGGCTGTTGGTGCGCCCTTATATACTCTAGCTAACGGCTGTGACGTCACTGGTGCCCGTGACATTGCCATATATGGGCATGTCTTGAGTCGGCCTTCGATGTGCCCTCTTCAACCGCGCGATCGCTGGATTCCACGCAGCGGTGAGCTGCAAGACACCGTCTCTATTCAAGGTGTGTGCGGTAATTTTTATTTCAATAGCTTCCCTTGTTAAACTGTCCCAGAAGCCGATAGTGCGAGCCACGAGAGAAGTATCGCCAAATTTTATGTGGTGACCGTTTTCTAACGCATGCTCAGCTAACGAAGATTTCTCTGGATAGCGTAGGCGATAATACCTCTCATGTTCTTTCTTGCGTTGTTCCACAGTGCGCACTGTTTGTCCGATGTACTTCTGGCCACGCTCACAAGGTATTTCGTAGGCTCCACGTGTTCTGAGACCTACTGCATCTTTAACTGGTCTCAGTAATTGACGGATGTTCGTTGGGGGCCTGAAGATTGTAGTTTTAAGCAATTGACACGGTTGGAAACTCGAGAACATTTTATTCAATGTTATTGCCACGAGACTCTGCATTCACACCCTGTATGTTCCATAGAAAGGGAAACTTAACTGTAAACTAATTAATGATCCATGTCCAAGGAAAATTAAATTGTTACTGTTAGTATCTGAGAATTATTCAGATGCGAGAGGCAGCTGTAGCCATGGGAATGTCAGCTAGAGAATCTGAGACCATAGAATAACAATATGTATGGAGTGAACAAAGCATATTGTGCATATTGCCAAAATCAAACGGAAATAGTCACATAATAGCATTGTTTATATATGGCGCTAGGATGTAAACTTTAATGTTCTACGTATTTACTCTGTTTTTACACAGCCATTTATAAATACAGCAACAGTACTGAATTGGTGCAGCTACTGACGCAATGCGAAATCAGTCCAGGGAAGAAAGGCAATGTTTAGTAGGTAAGTACCACAAAGGATTATTATCGTTATCATATCAATAAGAGGTCCTTCATGCTTTGCTTGAAAGCAGGATAAACTGTAATCAAGGCACACAATCTGTAAGGAGGCAGAATAAATGAAGATCACATTCGTACCTTACATGAGAGCTTTATACATCACAACGGGAAGGTGAAAATGGAACCTAACTTAATTTGGCGTTAATGAGCAAATGTGCCTAGCGGTATGTAATGCAAAAATGGATGACATTCAATTGACGGTAATTAAAACACCGTTCCTAAAATGCATGTTTGAGCGGAAGGCGAAACAAGCAGTGATAGGCGTTTTAGTTTGGAATTCAGAGGCAAGGCCGCACTACAGGGAGTATGAAGGAAACCACTTAAAGGGGTGTCCCAGGTGGAATATCAATGACCGAACAGGTGACTCAGATGGGGAGAGTGAGTATAATGGCCCATCTGAGGGAGGACAGAATTCCAAATGCATACGAAACAAGACCAGTGATGCATTTTTGATCACATGTCCAATGAGTCACACACGCGTGAGAGAGTCAATGTACGCATTTAGGCATCTGGAACGGGCACAAAACGTCCGATTGATGGAAAAAACTAGGAAGGAGAAAAGAGCAAAAGTTTCGACGCAGTTTAGTGGTAGGGACCTAGCGATTGGTAGAGAGAGTTTCCACAAAATAAGAGGAACGCTCCCATTGGTCGAAAAAAGCCGTGACGTGAAACACAAAAGAACCTAGGTGGGAAGACCATTCTGCTATGAGTAAGACAAGACAGAACTTTTCGGGCCTCTTCTCTTAACTGGCGTCAAGTGCAGAACAGAGTGCATAACACACCGTACGATGCAGAGGACTAATTTGTGTGTACAGTGCGTTCAAATAGGCTGATATCCAGCTAGAAATTAGCTGTAGCATCGTTTAGCTCTAACAGTGGAGAAACGAACCAGCCAATTAGTTACTTGTTCTTGCGAGAATTGGGGGGGGGGGGGCACTATAATATGCACACAGCTCCAACCATGCACGTGTATATCGCCACATTCTAAGACTAGGGATGAGCAAATATTCTCTCGCATAAGGAGAAACATAGGGAAAGTTTCTGCTGGAAAATTCAGGAAAGGTGTAATTAGTTTTACAGGAATTTCAGTGGAAGAGAGCGGCCTAGCAGACGACAGCTCATCACAGCTTAAGGTAAAATATCGCGTGCAGAGGCGTAAACTTGTTGGTTCACCAGTTTGCGTCCAGTGTAAACTCGTGCGACCTTGGGTAATCTTTTGCTCAATTTGTCACATAACTGATCATCCACCATAGACTTGAATGTCAACCTAAAAATAGTACCGAACTTTGAACCGGAATCGCACGATTTTCGTAGTACCAACGAACATCATAATGTAAGTGTAGGAACAATTTTATAAAGAAACTTCTAACTAAACTTTAATATTATAGTGTTTAGGATCATTTAACCTTCTGAGAGTTAATGTTTAATATTGTTGTGTTTAGCATTATTTCACTTTTTGATGTTGACGAGATGCGTTATCCTGACAGCTGGTTTTTTTTTTTTTTTTTTTTTTCTGTTTGGTCACATCGAAAACTGTGAAAAGCGTGTATTTTTGTGCTAATACTGTGACATTAAACATGTCATTTCTACTTTCACAGTTGTCTCCAATCTTAGAATACGGAAACCACAAAATATTGCACCCTGCAAATCGTAGTTGTATATGTGTCATATATTGACAAGTCCTACAAAAATTGTGCAGTGTGGGAGAATGCTACTAGTCAATGTCGTAACACGTTTCGAGAAAATTTCACCTGCAGATAACAATCTCAGACATCACCTGCGGATTATACAAATCTCCAAACCATTGTCCTTAGTTTAAAGCCAACAGAGAGAGATACTGTTGTACTAGTACCCATGACATGTAAATGATTGTGTTTTTTACTACTTCACCTTACCTCAGAATCAAGAAAGATTAAACGTATAAAAACACAAAGAGAGTAATAACGTAAGACTCTGCTGCACCATACAGCTACAAATTCTATGTTTTCACTATGGCGTAACAGCAAGCTGTTTCGCAATTTCATCGCGGCATAATTTACATAAGCAGAGGCATATCAGTAGAATAAGTGTAGTAGATATCCTCCGAATAACGACGACGTTTCCTGCTTTTCTTATTACCAAAAAGTAGCCTTATATCCTAAGTGCTATAACGAATTTCATTCCAGACATCGAATGCATATTATTCAGATGTCTATGAATCTCGATCGCAAAACAAAGGCTACTGTTGAGCGGGATATGGCAGTACTAGCGATGTAATTACGCGAAATACGTCTGTAATTGTGATGTTAATTACATTGAGGATGAGTGGGGTACTTCGGGAAAACCTTACGCCACTCCTTAGCCAGGTAACTGTTGTAGTCAATGTATGTTGGCCACAAAAATTCTGTTTTGCGCATACGGAAGCACACTCCATAGACATCTGTACCCTATGTTGGAGTCATCTTTTATGAAACGAGGGTAACATTAATATCTAATGTCGTTTAGTGGATTTGGTTGTGAGTAAATAGTGTTGTTAAACTTTAGTAAGGGCGTGATTTCATAAGTGAGACTGCCTTTTGCTCAATAAATGGGCAGAAACAGGTCAATAAATCTCAGTGACTGTGACCGCACAACAAATATCAATACGTGAGTGAATTCTGTAAAGAAAAAAATCCCACCACATCCCAAACTGTCATTCCCCCAACCTGGTTCTCAACTCTTAGAATAGCATAATCGTTGGGAGTAGATTTGTGCACAACAGACAGTTTTCAAACAAAATAGCGTTTTACGTTTATTGGAATTAAATGTGCTGAATATCATTGTCGGACAGATTATTAGCGATCAACGAGCATTAAAAGCAGATAGCAGCTTCAAGCATGTATTTATTTTAACCTACTTGTTCAGTGAAGAAGGCGATCATCTCAGAATTTAGGTCGTGGATCTTGTTATCATGGAAATAAAATTGACCCACCCACAGTGTATGAAAAACGACTTGTAGATGTCAAAAAGCGATGTCATTAATAACCCGAGAGTTTAGCGGAACTTTGAATAAATACTAACATCAATTACCAGAAATACTTACCGTAAAAAAAAGTTTCAATTTGGGAACATATGTAACTGTTATATATGAATGAAACAGTAAGTCCATTCTTTGCGTGACTCACTTGATGTAATTTACCCGAAATACGTTGAAACTGATTAGCTGCATTCTTCTATCGAATGAAAATATCTTAATAGGAAGCTTTAGAGATCACCAAGCTTCTTCGATTAGATATGTTGATGAACAATATTAATATTAGTAAGAAAGAAATTTGAATTCTACGTAAATTTTCCACAGTTAAGTGAACATACAGCAGGCCGTCAAAAAGATACATTTTTTCATTATGTCTGTGAAGTGTAAAAACATACTATTATTGTGCTGTTTTTTATTGTCCAAGCATTGTAGCAGTGACGTTGAACTAGGTATTGATTCTTTAGCGACGTAACGAGTGAGATCAATGTGCTTTGTTTCACTCCGCTTGGTAGAAGTAAGGGTCCGTCCTGGGAGTGCACTATTGGCAGACGGGGAGTTAAGCTCGAATGAATTATTGACACCTGCTAGTAGTCAGCGTACCAGAGAATATGTGAGTGAGATATAACAGGATCTGTGTTGTACAAGAGCTTTTCAAAGCGCAGATTTATTGAACAACTATTACATACAAGCAAATCTGAAATTATTTTGTTGAATCGTCTTTCACAGGAGTGCATGCAAACCGTGAGTAGCAGAAGACGTGGTGTAAACACAGAAGCGCACTTAACGAATATAGCGTTACTCTCTCACCTATTTTTCGCATACGAAAAATTATTAAAGAGTTAATTACAACCTGACACACCTTGAGTGAGACTACAGAAAGTTAACGGCCTGAGCAGACGTTGATGGAGTCTGGTAGGGCGCTAAACGTATGAGATATTTTTATGATTTTTAACTCATAGAAACGGCTTGTTCGGAGTTGAAAGCAACTGGCGGCGAGCCCATACCTTAGTAGACGGACAGGCTCACAACCGTACAGGGCAGACAGGGCATCCCCTTGTCAGGAGAGGGCTCCGGCAGAATAATGCCACGATACATACCGCGGCGTCAGCATAAGCCTAAAGGAACGCGTTTACCCAGTGGAGTCGTAAACCGGGCATTGTGTGCAGAGCCCTGCATAATAAAAGTTCACATGTTTTCGTGTCTGTCAGTAGTGCAAATATGCCAGTGAATCACTTCCCTCGGCCGCCACTGTTGTATAAGTAAACTCTAGCATTTAAGATATGTTTAGAGATAGAATCTTTATTACACCTCAGAGCTACGACTAACAAGCTCCAAGCCTCAGGCGTTCACTTGTTGCCGTGAAAAGCGACACGACTTCAGAGAAAATCATCTCTTTTCTCCTCTTCGAAAACTTAAAAAACTCAGTAATTGGCGGTTTCCTTTTTCTTTTTTTTGAGACGCAGATTTCTTAACTCTTGCCCTACTTCGACATGAGTTTGTGCTGTCGTGTGGGAGGGTTGATCTGGCGCCTCTAGAGCCCTGTGATTGGCTCAAGAAGGGGTGAGGGCGGTGTCGTTCGTGCACTTTGCAGGAAAACGGATTTTTTTCTGGAGAGGTGTGAACACTGGGGTGCGGGTTTTTGGTCTGGTAAGGGACTTTTAGTCGAAGCTGTGGCAAGTATGGTTGGTACTTGGGACCTGTCCTGAGACTGAATTTACTTGCGAGTAGTTTAGATTGAGGAGCCTGTGATGAAACTCTTCCTGTATTGACAGTGTGACTTCAAACGTCTTGGACTACTCGTTTGCCATGGTTACACTTATTACTTTTTGGTCTATCAGTCTTAATGTTTGGTATCCTTGTGTGCTCCGTCGTATAAGTGAGCCAAATTGATCCATGGTACGACCAGCGAACGAGTGTGTCACACACTGAAAAGTACCATGATTTTAGAGCTCTGGTAGAGATTAAATTGCGATCCGTCTGCCTGATCGCTAGACCGTGAGATATTTGCATTTCTTTCGTGGCCGCGATCGATTCAGAGGTGCCGCCTCCACATGACACCTCCTTCGCTACACACATCTCGCCAGCTGTAAGTCACGTCGCTGGTATCTAGGAGTGATAATTGATGAAAGATGTGGTTTGGCCAAGCACATTGAAACGGCAATTCAAAGATCCAGAATGAGATTTTCACTCTGCAGCGGAGTGTGCGCTGATATGAAACTTCCTGGCAGATTAAAACTGTGTGCCCGACCGAGATTCGAACTCGGGACCTTTGCCTTTCGAGGGCAAGTGCTCTACCATCTGAGATAACGAAGCACGACTCACGCCCGGTCTCACAGCCCGCGAAAGGCAAAGGTCCCGAGTTCGAGTCTCGGTCGGGCACACAGTTTTAATCTGCCAGGAAGTTTCATTATCTCGTGCTGTTTATTAGTGACGCTCAAATTTTGAAAAGCACTAACTTCAGAAGCTCCTGCAGGAGAGAGCTTCTGTAAAGTTTGGAAGGTAGGAGACGAGATACTGGCAGAAGTAAAGCTGTGAGACCGGGCGTGAGTCGTGCTTCGGTAGCTCAGATAGGTAGAGCACTTGCCTGCGAAAGGCAAAGGTCCCGAGTTCGAGTCTCGGTCGGGCACACAGTTTTAATCTGCCAGGAAGTTTCAACTCAAAGATCACTAGAAGCTCTGAACAGCCTCATCATGATAGGAGCAGATTTCACCTTCCACCAGAACTCATAAAGCTATACCATAACACCATTCTTGCTTCCATCGTGGGTTACGGACCCGGAGTGTGGGCACACAGGCTCACGAGGGTAGTGCCAGCTATGGCTGTAAGGAGGGTGCAGCGCAACATGCTTCTACGTTCTATCGGAGCATACAGAACATCTCCGGGAGGGCCACTACTAATACTCATGGGGGTGTGCCCCCTGGACATCAAAATTCCGGAACAGGCGGCCTGGTATTGGGTAAAAAGGGGAGATATAGAAAAACCTGGGGGATAAGTTTGAAATTGAAAGAAGAGGAGAAGAGCTATGGCAAGAACTCTGGGACAGAGAGGCAGAAGGACTTACCAACTGCTCCCAAACATCAAAGAACGTCTCCAACTCTCGCATTTTCAACCAAGTAAGGGACTGCGGCACTTCCTCACAGGTCATGGACCGTACCCGGCATATATTTGCCGGTTCGGGGAAAGGGCTACCCCCTCGTGTAACTGCGGAGCCGAAAAGGGTACTCCGGATCACGTGATCTACGAGTGCCCTATCTTAGATGACGTAGCCAGTGACCTAAGAAACCAGCTACCAAACAATGACACCTATCATTTAATCAGAAACCCGACCACATTTGACATCATAAACCGCCTTGCCAGCGACGTATCGGCAAAAGTCCTGCGAGAGTATCGTAGGGAGAACACATGAACTACTGATCACGACATGACTCAATGCGACCTATCCAGTTCCGCCAGGGCGTGGATTGGCCAATCGCCGTGACGGTAGGAATCCGCCACGTCCTGGAACAGGGGGATGGTGCGCTAACACCCGAACTTGACAATTGCACACCTATAGCGACATACTAGATTGATAATTCTCAGTAGGAAGTAGAAAAGACGTCTCCAAACAGAACCTGCAGCGATTTTCTAAGCGCCAGCCCGATGCCAGGGGCATGCCCACTGGGATTAGCTCGGTGGGCACGGCCACATAGTAGGTTTATACAACAAGTGACACGCCTGTAAAGCTGCAGGAAGTAGCTTTTAGAATTGTTAGATTAGAGTAGAGACTAGATCTTACCCATTAAGTAAACAACCCATCATTTCCTGTAGCATGTAAGTAGACTAAAACTAGAATTGGAAAATGCTGCTAACATCATTAATTGTACTGGAGATATTAAGACCCACTAATGTATAAGCTGGTGGGTTATTATGTATGATATTATTGGATTAAAAAAAAAAGAACAGGGTAATGTACTGCCGCTGCGGCATTGTCAGGGCGTACAGATCTCAATCGCCACTTGCTCTCAGCCGCACATACGTAGGCAAACTTCAGTAGATTTGATCATTGAAAGTCTGCTCAGCGTCAGATCAGTTCAGCTTGTGTTATCCAAATTTTTAGAGGCAGAGTACTTGACTCACTGATCACCTGGTTAAACTGTCTTTACGAATCAGGATCCGCCCAGTGGGGTATTAAATCATCTGTTACTTGTTTAGGGTATTCAAATGGTTCAAATGGCTCTAAGCATTATGGGACATAACATCTGAGGTCATCATTCTCCCAGACTTAGAACTACTTAAACCTAACCTAACCAACATAAGGACATCACACACATCCGTGTCCGAGGCAGGATTCAAACCTGCGACCGTAGCAGCTGTGCGGTTCCCGACTGCAGCGCCTAGAACCGCTCGGCTTTAGGGTATTCAATCTATAACTTGTTCAGTATAATTTATTTCTTGTCTGGTAAAATAAATGTTGTTAGTACACTAAATTTTGCCAACATTCTCAATCAATTAAATAGGCCAAACTAGTTACCTTTCAAATGTGTGCGTAATAACATATGACACATGACAGTTTCTGCACCACCATTGATACTCGTATCTTCCTGCATTTCACTAAAGCCTTCTGGGATTGCCAGTATATACACATCACCATTGTGGGCCACATGAATTTCCCTTAAATATTGATACTATGTATTCTTGTTGATTCAGAGTCGAAAATCATACTGCAGTTTTAGAATCAACCTCGAATACCCATTTCCAATACTCACGCCTACAAAACAGGTAGATTTTCGCGCATCTTAGTCATAACTCCTGAAATGTGTCGTATGATGATGGTTTTGCAGGTGTATTTAGAGGTAAATATGGATGCCGTTTGAAAACTGGGTTGCCAACAGTTAAAAGTTAAGAAACAATAAATTTAAATTTTTTGCCTGATGCTGAAGTTAAGATGAAATTACTGCGGAAATGCAGTAACTCTTTGAGGTGCCATACAAGTTTACACTAGAGGGGTGTGAAAAATAATTTACATATTTCTGATCTGATCCACTTGTAACACTTTAGTTTGATTATTGAAAATTTCGCCTTAACAACGACAAAATATTTGCGTTAAATGTGGTCAACGCAGTTATCCATCGCCACATTGCGGTATACAAGTTCTATAGTTGGTGGTCCAACTTTAGTATACCTTCCTTAAAATTTTCATGGTGTCTCTTGACAGTTCTTGACTGCTGCAGGCACAAAGGTTCTTTGCATTCTGATCGCATCCAGGCAGTTCGGACCGAGTAATTCTTGAACTGTAAACTGCACATCTTCTAAATGATGAGTGAGTTGGCTGATATTTACTGCTGTCGTGGAGAAAACTTTCGTCCACTTATTGCTTGTGTTCCTTGATCTCAGATGATAAATTATTTTGGTATACAGAGGGTGAAGCAGTATCCACTGAAAATACTTTTGGAGCCTACAAACTTTTGTATAACTCTCGACGAACGTCTTTAATGGAAAATTGGTTCATTTCAGTCTACTTGTGGATAAAGAATGCATTTGTCACACGGCAGTCTACAAAATGAATAAACCATTTCACCCACCATTTTTTGCTTTTTCTGTTTCTAGTAGTCTGACATCAGTACATAATAATTATCCAAAATAGTTCATACTATAATTTTAATCTTTCAACACAAGAGGCAAGTGATATTGGTTAGTGTCCCGTCTTTTATCCTGTGACTTACTTTGGAAACATCTGATGGTGGATGATATGTAGAAATCATGTTCACTGCCCTGTTATCCTTCCATCTATAGAGAACTACTCCATCATTTATTACTCTGTAATCGAATTCTCCTCTTTCAGCGCTTTGAGTAGAGGACGTAGGGCAGTATACATAATAAAAGAAAACCCCCCTAATACTTTCTGGAAGTTTTTGTGCTATTAAAAGTGAGTATGAACGAGTTGGGTTTAATCCTAATAGTCTTCTACACTTTTTCATAATATTCTATACATCTATAATGCATTCTTGGGCCCACTCAGTATACGGGTCTTCTTTGGGGATGTCCGCTAGGTCTTTGCACGTCACAACACCTTTACTGTAGTTTCAAGTGGTATGGACATAAATCTTTTCACATTCCCCAAGGGTTTTTATTCTTCTTCAGATTGAGGTTTCAACCAACAACGTCCCATTTCGAAACTGTTTAACGTATTTTAATGTACCTACAGTGCCCCCAAAATTCTTTTGAATATAACAAGGTGAGACCATGTCAAAGCTTCCATCTTTCATTTTAACTAACAAAAATACATTCTGACTAGTGACATGTATTCAGTTACTACACAGACTGGACTTTTGAAACAGTTCTGTCTTCACATGCCCTCTTGTTACATTGGTTATTGGTACCTTCCAGCGTCCCTCGCTTTTCTCTGGGAGGAGGAAGGAAAAATTTCGATTCCACGAACATCAAGGGAAATAAAGGCCCACCAAGACAGAGACCCGCATGCCTTAGGTAAGTCTCATATAAATGTGTGCAGAGGTTTCCCGCTAACAACGTTCCACCTCAACAGCCATGCATGTCATCAGTGCAAAGGGCACCTTGAGATTAAGGTTTTTTTAACAGAGGTTTTTATCATCCTCGCAATCTGGGCGACCAAGCCTAGGTCCCCATTCCTTGTGATACACAACGTCCACCAACGCGCCGCATGGTGGTCGCTGAAGCCTGCGCAGAGCTTACAGTAACAGAGGACTGGAATCGCTTACCGGTCCCCAGTTCAGGAATCGGAGTTCACCGAGATCATTCCTAGAAACGAATGCTAGCGACAGGGACGCATACTTC
This sequence comes from Schistocerca piceifrons, assembly GCF_021461385.2. Lineage (NCBI taxonomy): Eukaryota > Metazoa > Arthropoda > Insecta > Orthoptera > Acrididae > Schistocerca > Schistocerca piceifrons. Next base: position 141,721,854 of record NC_060144.1, read on the forward strand.
ACCATCGAGGGCGTTGAGGCCCATCGTTCCGTCGCAACAACGAGGGCGTGTCCACGGACCACCTCGCTAGCCCCCACTATCTCTACATGAGCGGCTGGAGTGCTATGTCTTTCATTTCTCTCCGACGCGTGAGACAGCAGTTTGGTCTTCGATACTTTTCGCATCACCGCCTCACCTGTACCATCTCGAAGCCCGCTGACCTCCTGAGACCACGGGTGACCGTTGCAATATTTTCATTACGCCTACGGTGATGCCAAAAAGACTTATAAGGACATGCGGCCTCACACTTCGCTACCTCCTTTGCTTCAATTGTTAACCAGCCAGTTCAGAAAACTGATGCTGCTAGTTTCTAGTGTCAGCTCTATTACCTGCGTCTGTCAGTTTACCTGTGCTACTGCAGTTACTTCAGAGACAACACTTCCTCCCGAAACATCGGACAAGGCCATAGTAGATAAAACTGCAAAGCTCCTGAACCGTGATTTATTTTCAGTGAATATTCTTAAGAATTTATTTTATCTACTAGCGATTCATCAAGAATATTAACACATTTAATCACACTATGTAAGCATGGAAGTAGTTGCCAGGGAGTAACTGATGAAATCATAACCAAATTCCTTTTAACAAATGGAAATTTTATTCACTTTAATAGTGCCTAAAAGCATTTTTTTAAAAGAAACCGATTTAAAATTATAATCAGAAAGCACCCTCTAAATATCAAAGTTACGATTTATTCAGAGGCAGGAAGAAACAAATTTTGACTGTATGAGCTTGCGGGCAGAGAACCTTGCCGCTCCCTCACACCGCTCACAACAGCCTCTGAAAGACTACACTGGTGCAAATCTGCAACACACCAAATTATTTTAAACTAAGAGTCTTAACAATTTACACAAGCACACAAACTGTGCACCCCCTCCGTAGGAGGGATGGAAATGGTACAAAACACTAACAATTAAAATATTAACCTTGCCACTGAAGGTGCAACTTGATTTTAACTTCTAGGAAAAGTCTTACAGTGAAAGGGTGGCAACTTTATATACTAAAATGATCATTTAAATAAAAGCCCCTGAAATGCAATCTTATATAAAATTCAACAAGGAAGACCAAACGATACTTAAGATGCTCTACAGTACACAAATACCGCCTCTCAAAATCATAGGCAATAATATCAAAGTTTCCAAGGATCAAAACATATTTCAGGTATTAGGCCGTTACAGTCCCAGCAATAAATTCGTTAACACACCAAATCCGACAAACATGACAGAGGTAGCTACTAACGTATGGTAGATTGATATGAAGATTACGAACAACCCGAACCGCAGGTTGCTCTAACCCGCAATGGAAAAACGGACCACCCAATTTATAAACAACCACCTTCCCGCGGGTGCACAAACGGAGAAGAATGGTGGGACGACCCCAAAGAAAAACGGCTGGTGACCTCACCAAGAAAGCAAGTAGAATTTAACAAGAGTAAATCAAACAACATAACACCAAAAACTTAACTTCTAATAAACTGCGATTTCTCGAGAAGACCTGGCGCAACACCTCCAAATCGCTCTCCCGAACCGTCCGCTGCTAGCCGCTTCAACGGACGCAGGAAGGCGCGCAGATCTCCCGTCTCACGGCGTCGCAGCTACCACCGGCCAGACTGATGTCGTGGATTGACTCCTGTTGCTCTCGTGTCGACCGCGAAGTCACTACCCCTCGCTATACGCTGCGGCCCACTGGACTCACGTGGCGACCTCACATGCGCCGACGCTCAAGACGGACAGATCATCTTGTGTCTCAGTGCGCGACCGACCAACCAATCGATCCAACCGCCAATGACCATTGCCTGAGCTAACTCGAGCAAACTGGCGGCCTAACGCGCAGTCTCAGATGCAGGAACTAAGCCTCGACCGGGCGACCACTCGCTGAGTTCTCTTACTAACGCAGTGGAAAGACTCTCATTTTGCCGGCTTTAAAGGTTGATCCGAACTACAGACATACTAGCACTCCGAACGACAGACAGACACTAACTGCCTAATAAATGCGGACGAGAGACAGACTAGCAAGCTGGGGACGAAAGACTGACCCAGACTGACCAACTGGCGAGCTCATAGTGCTCCTTAAATGCACGTGAACAGGCAACCTTTCCCCACCAGAGGGAGACACCAAAGCTGCGATAGCCACAGCGGCGCCACCGCCAGAAACGGAGGGCGACTGATTCACACTGTGCGCTGCGGCGCGCTCTTCAAAACAGCAATTTTTTACCACGGATCAGCTCCCAACCCTCCAAAGGTTAATTTCATCATGGCAGCGACAACAGCAACCATTACGAAATTGTCTCGAATGAAAAACAGCCCACAGTTGCACTAAATTATGTTTATTTTAAACATTGACCGTGATAATAGGGGTAATAGGGGTAGTGGGTGTAATGCAGGAGTAACTTTAATAATGAATAGGAAAATAGGAGTGCGGGTAAGCTACTACAAACAGCATAGTAAATGCATTATTGCACCCAAGATAGACATGAAGCCCACGCCTACTACAGTAGTACAAGTTTATATGCCAACTAGCTCTGAAGATGATGAAATTGAGGAAATGTATGATGAGATAAAAGAAATTATTCAGGTAGTGAAGGGAGACAAAAATTTAATAGTCATGGGTGACTGGAATTCGACAGTAGGAAAAGGAAGAGAACGAAACGTAGTAGGTGAATATGGATTGGGGCTAAGAAATGAAAGAGGAAGCCGCCTGGTAGAATTTTGCACAGAGCATAATCATAGCTAACACTTGGTTCAAGAATCATGAAAGAAGGTTGTATACATGGAAGAACCCTGGAGATTGTAAAAAGTTTCACATAGATTATATGATGGTAAGACAGAGACTTAGGAACCAGATTTTAAATTGTAAGACATTTCCAGGGGCAGATGTGGACTCTGACCACAATCTATTGGTTATGAACTGTAGATTAAAACTGAAGCAACTGCAAAAAGGTGGGAATTTAATGAGATGGGATCTGGATAAACTGAAAGAACCAGAGGTGGTACAGAGTTTCAGGGAGAGCATAAGGGAACAATTGACAGGAATGTGGGAAAGAAATACAGTAGAAGAAGAATGGGTAGCTTTGAGCAATGAAATAGTGAAGGCAGCAGAGGATCAAGTAGGTAAAAAGACGAGGGCTAGTAGAAATCCTTGGGTAACAGAGGAGATACAGAATTTACTTGATGAAAGGAGAAAATACACTCCTGGAAATGGAAAAAAGAACGAATTGACACCGGTGTGTCAGACCCACCATACTTGCTCCGGACACTGCGAGAGGGCTGTACAAGCAATGATCACACGCACGGCACAGCGGACACACCAGGAACCGCGGTGTTGGCCGTCGAATAGCGCTAGCTGCGCAGCATTTTTGCACCGCCGCCGTCAGTGTCAGCCAGTTTGCCGTGGCATACGGAGCTCCATCGCAGTCTTTAACACTGGTAGCATGCCGCGACAGCGTGGACGTGAACCGTATGTGCAAATGACGGACTTTGAGCGAGGGCGTATAGTGGGCATGCGGGAGGCCGGGTGGACGTACCGCCGAATTGCTCAACACGTGGGGCGTGAGGTCTCCACAGTACATCGATGTTGTCGCCAGTGGTCGGCGGAAGGTGCACGCGCCCGTCGACCTGGCACCGGACCGCAGCGACGCACGGATGCACGCCAAGACCGTAGGATCCTACGCAGTGCCGTAGGGGACCGCACCGCCACATCCCATAAAATTAGGGACACTGTTGCTCCTGGGGTATCGGCGAGGACCATTCGCAACCGTCTCCATGAAGCTGGGCTACGGTCCCGCACACCGTTAGGCCGTCTTCCGCTCACGCCCCAACATCGTGCAGCCCGCCTCCAGTGGTGTCGCGACAGGCGTGAATGGAGGGACGAATGGAGACGTGTCGTCTTCAGCGATGAGAGTCGCTTCTGCCTTGGTGCCAATGATGGTCGTATGCGTGTTTGGCGCCGTGCAGGTGAGCGCCACAATCAGGACTGCATACGACCGAGGCACACAGGGCCAACACCCGGCATCATGGTGTGGGGAGCGATCTCCTACACTGGCCGTACACCACTGGTGATCGTCGAGGGGACACTGAATAGTGCACGGTACATCCAAACCGTCATCGAACCCATCGGTCTACCATTCCTAGACCGGCAAGGGAACTTGCTGTTCCAACAGGACAATGCACGTCCGCATGTATCCCGTGCCACCCAACGTGCTCTAGAAGGTGTAAGTCAACTACCCTGGCCAGCAAGATCTCCAGATCTCTCCCCCATTGAGCATGTTTGGGACTGGATGAAGCGTCGTCTCAAGCGGTCTGCACGTCCAGCACGAACGCTGGTCCAACTGAGGCGCCAGGTGGAAATGGCATGGCAAGCCGTTCCACAGGACTACATCCAGCATCTCTACGATCGTCTCCATGGGAGAATAGCAGCCTGCATTGCTGCGAAAGGTGGATATACACTGTACTAGTGCCGACATTGTGCATGCTCTGTTGCCTGTGTCTATGTGCCTGTGGTTCTGTCAGTGTGATCATGTGATGTATCTGACCCCAGGAATGTGTCAATAAAGTTTCCCCTTCCTGGGACAATGAATTCACGGTGTTCTTATTTCAATTTCCAGGAGTGTACAAAAATTCAGTAAGTGAAGCAGGCAAAAAGGAATACAAACGTCTCAAAAATGAGATCGACAGAAAGTGCAAAATGGCTAAGCAGGGATGGCTAGAGGACAAATGTAGGATGTAGAGGCTTATCTCAAGAGGGGTAAGATAGATACTGCCTACAGGAAAATTAAAGAGACCTTTGGAGAAAAAAGAACCAGTTGCATGAATATCAAGAGCTCAGATGGAAACCCAGTTCTAAGCAAAGAAGGGACAGCAGAAAGGTGGAAGGAGTATATAGAGGGTCTGTACAGGGGCGATGTTCTTGAAGACAATATTATGGAAATGGAAGAGGAGGTAGATGAAGAAGAAATGGGAGATACGATACTGCGTGAAGAGTTTGACAGAGCACTGAAAGACCTAAGTCGAAACAAGGCCCTGGGAGTAGACAACATTCCATTAGAACTACTGACAGCCTTGAGGGAGCCAGGCCTAACAAAACTCTACCATCTGGTGAGTAAGATGTATGAGACAGGCGAAATTCCCTCAGACTTCAAGAAGAATGTAGTAATTCCAATCCCAAAGAAAGCAGGTGTTGACAGATGTGAAAATTACAGAACTATCAGTTTAATAAGTCACAGCTGCAAAATACTAACACGAATTCTTTACAGACGAATGGAAAAACTGGTAGAAGATGGCTTCGGGGAGGATCAGTTAGGATTCCGTAGAAATGTTGGAACACGTGAGGCAATACTGACCCTACGACTTATCTTAGAAGCTAGATTAAGGGAAGGCAAACCTACGTTCCTAGCATTTGTAGACTTAGAGAAAGCGTTTCATAATTTTGACTGGAATACTCTCTCTCAAATTATGAAGGTGGCAGGGGTAAAATACAGGGAGCGAAAGGCTATTTACAATTAGTACAGAAACCAGATGGCAGTTATAAGAGTCGAGGGACACGAAAGGGAAACAGTGGTTGGGAAGGGAGTGAGACAGGGCTGCAGCCTCTCCCCGATGTTATTCAATCTGTATATTGAGCAAGCAGTGAAGGAAACAAAAGAAAAATTCGGAGTAGGTTTTAAAATCCATGGAGAAGAAATAAAAACTTTGAGGTTTGCCGATGACATTGTAATTCTGTCAGAGACAGCAAAGGACTTGGAAGAGCAGTTGAACGGAATGGACAGTATCTTGAAAGAAGGGTATAAGATGAACATCAACAAAAGCAAAACGAGGATAATGGAATGTAGTCGAATTAAGTCGGGTGATGCTGAGGGAATTACATTAGGAAATGAGACACTTAATGTAGTAAAGGAGTTTTGCTATTTGGGGAGCAAAATAACTGATGATCGTCGAAGTAGAGAGGATATAAAATGTAGACTGGCAATGGCAAGGAAAGTGTTTCTGAAGAAGAGAAATTTGTTAACATCGAGTATAGATTTAAGTGTCAGGAAGTCGTTTCTGAAAGTATTTGTATGGAGTGTAGCCATGTATGGAAGTGAAGCATGGACGATAAATAGTTTAGACAAGAAGAGAATAGAAGCTTTCGAAATGTGGTGCTACAGAAGAATGCTGAAGATTACATGGGTAGATCAAATAACTAATGAGGAGATATTGAACAGAATTGGGGAGAAGAAGAGTTTGTGGCACAACTTGACTAGAAGAAGGGATCGGTTGGTAGGACATGTTCTGAGGCATCAAGGGATCTCCAATTTGGTACTGGAGGGCAGCGTGGAGGGTAAAAATCGTAGAGTGAGACCAAGAGATGAATACACTAAGCAGATTCAGAAGGATGTAGGCTGCAGTAGGTACTGGGAGATGAAGAAACTTGCACAGGATAGAGTAGCATGGAGAGCTGCATCAAACCAGTCTCAGGACTGAAGACCACAACAACAACAACCGTAGTTTCTGCTATAATAATATATCAGACTTCTATAATATAAAAGGCTATATAATTATAGCTGAAACCATGGTCAAGGCTTAAAATAAACATAATTTAGTGCAACTGTGGGCTGTTTTTCATTCGAGACATCCTCCAAAGGTTCGTTCTTGTCTACCATTTAGTGCTGCCACTACCATTGCTGCAGTTGTGGTTGAGTAGCTACCCAGCGCAAAAAATCGAAGGTCAAGCATCTACCACCAACAGAGCTGGGAAGTTAGCAGTCTGATGACATGAACATGTTCCTATCTGACATCTCTCATGATTCCTCTGTAGAGCTAATGGATCTTGAAGTGGGACTGGGGCAATAATCTCGCCCCAGAACTGAGACTCCACTCATTATGCACTCCCCTCCCCAACAGAAAGATGGCGTGAAAGTGCAACCTCCGTGAGAGATGGTGCTCATATTACCATGGAATATTAATAGGTTCAGGCCACATGTGGGAACTGAAACTGCTAGCACAGGAATTCCCACTGTGCCTGTGATTGCATTTAAGGCCACGATGACCCTGTACTATGAGGCTATACCGGTCATCTGACTGGAGACAGAGTAAAGTTAGGGGCTGCTGTGTTGTCAATAACGTGCACCACTTCTCAGCTCTCCACCTGGGTTGACCTGGAAACAGTTGCCATTAAAATTTAAGGTGTTGTAGGATCCCATTTTGCTCACAGTGTCTACCTCAGCAAGATGCAGTAGATTCTGAGGCTTTCACAGATCTTATGGACAAACTCCTCTGACGATATCTGCTACTGGGAGATTTTAATGCCCATCATTTTTTGTGGAGTTTGCTTGTCCTTGGGATCGGGTTTTGGATAGCATCACGACGCCTTACAAGCTGTTCATCGTTAGCATAGGAACTCGTACTCATTTCTGTGCTGCTGCGATTCATTCTCAGCCAACGACCTCTCTTCCTCCTCTCCAGCCCGCACAGACCCTCATCACGTGGAAGTCATGAACGACCTTCATGCCATAGACCTATTGAATGGAGTACTACCTAAAGAGAAGCCACCAAAATGGATAGTCGGCAGCTGGCTGTGTTTGAACACCTTGACAGAGTTCAGTAATGGGTGGATCACATTACACGAGTGATCCATCATACCACTAATTTATCCATCCCAAAGGCCTGAAGTCATCTTGGGAGGCAACCTGTAACTTGGAGGTCTGGTGGGTGCCCCTCAGCCACCCGGGACAGTCATGTGGCTCTTCGACCGAGTATCTCACAGCATTTCTGATCGCAAGACAAAGGCTCGATGTGTTAGTAAGGAGAGCAAGAGAAGGTCATGACAATGGTTCCTGGACACCATCAATCTTTCCGCTTATGCTATGAAAGTATAGGCAGGAATCAGGAGTATTTCCCGTAAACACAGTCGTTTGCTTATAGCAGCAGTGCTGTGGAACTTGGATTTATAACAGTGCATTGAGTTGAGGACGTAGGTCAGCATGGGTGAGCTAAGGAGACCCACTTTATACGTTCTGGGAGCTTTTTGATATTAAAAGTGAGGAGGAACAAGGCGGGTTTAATCAGATTGCCTTCGACCCTTTTCATAACATACTCCACGTCTACAATACATTCTTGGGCCAACTCAATTTTCAGGTCTGCTTTGGGAATGTCCACCAGCTCCCAAACAGCGCCTGGAGATTTCAGTCCACTGTCGATAACCTGATCCGACTAGTGCCGACTGTCCAGAGGCTTTCCTTAAAAATCATTGTCACTGTATATTCGTTGATATCAGCAAGGCGCACGATACTATTTGGAGACACAACATTCCTGAGTAGCTCCATTAATAAGGCTTTCGTGGCTACCACCCCATCTTCATACTGTCTTTCCTATCCAAGCGCTTTTTTGGGACTCGAGTTGGGGCCGTGCTGTCGGATCGTTTTGAGCACATTCCTCAGGGAAGCGTTTTAAGTGTTATCATCTTTGTCACTGCAGTAGACGGTATCACAGCTACGGTAAGGAGCCTCATACAGTCCTCCTTATTTGCAGACGAATTTCCTCTTTTCTGATCCTCCTCCAGTGTTGCAACAGAGACCCATCAGATCCAGTTTACATTGTGGAGGTGAGAGGTGTGGGCTGCAAAGACGTGTTTTCAGTTTTCTGCAGATACGTGTGTATGTATGTTAATTTTAATCGTTTTCGTCGTACTTTTAATTTACCTGACATACATATGAGGGATACCATTGTACATGTTAAAGACTCATTAAGGTGTCTGGAGCTCATTTTTGACTCAAAACTCGGAGACTTGATAGACAGGAACCCAGAAGACATTCAATACCTTAAAGTGCCTTAGCCACACGTCTTGGGGAGCAGTCAGGGCACATGTGTTGCCGTTTCACAGGACTTCGCTCGTTCACAGCCAGATTATGGATGCAAAGTGTATGGGCAGTGAGGCTTTCCTGCCTGAAGATCGTTGAAGCTGACCACCATGAGGGGGCTAGGCTGGTCAAGGGTGCTTACAGGACCAGACCCATAACCAGCCTCTGTGACGGGAACCACCACTCACCCTCTGGGGGCATCACGATGCATCAGACATGTACACTGTAAGTTCCTCGCAGCTCCGATTTCATCTGCATATCTTACTGTTGCTCAACTCCCTCTGGAATGCTTTTTGCCCAATAGTTCCCGAGTAACAATGACGTTTGAGATCTGTGTGCAGCGGGTGCTGGAGTCACTTGGTGTGGAGCACATACAACTCAAATTAAGGGGCTTTGACTATGTGGCACCTAGGTTACTGCAGAGCCCCTGAGTGATTTTAGATTTGGTGCAATACTGGAGAAGTTTCACTACGGCATATGTTTTCAACACATTATTTAAAGACATTTTAAACTGGACACCACTTCTCTACAGCTATCGTTACGTATGGGTCGAAACAGGGGGCTTCCGTTGGTTGCTCTGTTATTTTCCCTGATTGTGTCCTCAAGGTCTGAGTGTCTTACGACTTTACTGTTTTCGAAGCAGAATTATATGTGATCTTGTAGGCACTGGATGAGATGAGGTGGGTTTGAAGAGCTAAATTCATTGTCTGTTCCGATTCTCTGAGTGCCCTTCACTCTCCACAACGCTTGAACCGAGCAAATGAGGAATGTCGAGGACACCCTCCTTCAGCTACAACACCTGAGGAACGAGGCATCATTATGCTGGGTAACAGGACACATGGGTATTGCGGGGAAGGAGATAGTTATTTCAGAATTCTGTTCCCCTGCATGCTATCACGTCACTGTTCAGGTGCAGAGTCATGCGTCGCTGGAAAGGCGAGTGGCTGGAAGTGATTTATAATAAGCTGGGTCTAGTAAGGCTCACTACCTGGGCATAGCGTACCTCCTTTCGGCCACGAAGATGGGATAAAGTCCTGCTCACTCGTCTTCGCATAGATCACAGTCTTTGGCGCATGCTTTTTTTCTCCGACGAGAGGATCCTCCACATAACTGTGAGTGCATCTTTGCCGGCCGATCTTGTCTCTATTTTAAGTGATACTGAAACAAATGTGGTTAGCGTTTTAAGGTTTTGTAATATGTCCAACTTGTTTCCGCAAAATCTACGGAGGTGCTCTTAATGTGTTAACAGAGTCACTGGCTCATCCACGTTTTTGGAGGTAGTCAGTCAGTCACATTTCCGTTAGCTTTTCTTTCACATCTTCTGTAGTTTTATATCTGTTTTAATCCTGTGGCAGTTTGTAGTTAGTCGGTTTAGCCCTTCAGCATGGGAGGCCCCCGTACGTCCGCATCTTGTACCGGTCACAACTGTGACCTGTTGGTAGTGGGACCACGGAGCGATGACGTTTAACCACAACCCGCCGACTACAGTCTCGTAGAAGAAGTCCTCAGACTGGCAGCAGCCAGTACAACACGGTTCGCCAGAAGGGTTAACCTGCAACTATTGAGATTGTCATTACGTGCTATCGCTGGTGCAGGCTGTATGACCAGATACTGAGGACGAGATGTCTGAGACAGGGGTATTTAATAGCCAGTCACCACTTCATTGTAGCAGGATAGGTGGACACTTGATGTCGGTGTCAGCGGACGTGTCCACACCGTGGTGTCTCAGTTACGGACCGTTTTCCCTACCTCTGTGTCTCTCATCAGTTCTAGAAAGCCTTGGTGTTTTGGAGCTAGGATCTTGTATACTATTCCTCTGGGTCCTGTCACACTGCACCGTTTCCTCTCCTTGCTATTGCTATGCTTGCTGTGTGCCAGTGAGTTACGGGTATTGCCTGCTTTTGCATTATTGGCACGCTTCGTACGCTCTACATTTTGATTATGACAAACGATCTGTGTCGGACGTGGATCTTTTGTCATCTTTGTTGAGCAATAGATTCGAAAATCTGTTAGTGCAGCTTAGGGTTGCTGCGCAACAATATGCATCCAAGCTGTGCTAGAAGGACTGCAAATTAAAGGTGAAAACAATGCGAAGCGGGATGGTTCAACGTTTTAAATTAGAAAAAAATTAGGAAGAACTGATTTCGTTACTTAGTTAAGGGGAGTACCTGGCGTTTACGATTTGAATTCATATTTTGGTTAGAGATTGACCCTGTTTCCCACAGGATCATAACGGCAAATTGTTACCAAGATTTTAGGTTCAGTGCGAGATGATCATTAGTGATCAACAAAACTATTGAAGTAAAGTATAAAAAAATCTTGTGATCAAAATCTCATATAAAACACGACAATTTCAAGTATCCAGTTCGATTTATTTAATTTTGGCGATAACTAAGTTCATCAACAGTTACAGAAAGTCAATCAAATGGTTATGCAGCCTGTCATATCCGGCAAAACAATGCTTTTGATCATAAGAGCCGAAAAATTAATTAGAACAACCTAAGCTTAGTTTGGTGCATGGCTTTCTTTCTTTAATTATTTTATGAGTACTTATATAAGATTTTCACTCTGCAGCGGAGTGTGCGCTGATAGGAAACTTCCTGGGAGATTAAAACTGTGTGCCCGACCGAGACTCGAACTCGGAACCTTTGCCTTTCGCGGGCAAGTGCTCTACCATCTGAGCTACCGAAGCACGACTCACGCTCGGTACTCACAGCTTGCCCGCGAAAGGCAAAGGTCCCGAGTTCGAGTCTCGGTCGGGCACACAGTTTTAATCTGCCAGGAAGTTTCATTATCTCGTGCTGTTTATTAGTGACGGTCAAATTTTGAAAAGCACTAACTTCAAAAGTTCAATATTAAGTCGAGCGTAATACGTATGTGTTTAGCTGACATTGAATTCGGGATTGTGCATCTATGAGCTATTTTTGTGCTCTTTGTCTCCTGAGTAAGACTCGAATGTGTGTGTGTGCCTGTGTGTGTGTGTGTGTGTGTGTGTGTGTGTGCGTGTGTGTGTATGTGTGTGAGTGAGTGAGAGAGAGAGTGAGAGGGCGAGGGAGAGAGGGAGACAGGGACGGACATGCACATACAAAGAGTACTAGCAGAATACAATCACTATATTAATAAACACACGGCAACTTGAAATGACGTACATAAGGCCACGATGGGGCTTCCCTAGGAGGATAAAGTACGCATGCACACATGTTACCAAGCACGGGTGTGTGCGTCGTTTCTGCCTTAAGGGACTACTTTATCCATTTTTTCAAAAGTACCAGTACCTTCCGCATGAAATCACCGACGTGACTGCAAGACAGAGGTTTCTAGTGCTACAATGAAGTATTACTGTGAACACAGTGCTTTGTAGTAGTCACTTACAGCATTCAAAGCAACGGTCGGCGCGAAGGTTGTGTCATGTGATTGTAGGAACTGTGACACAAGGTTTTTTAATAGTGATCATAATCCTAGACAGTGAAAGTAAGTATATGGATAGGAACTGCAACGTAAATTTGAGTTTTCAATACTGTTTTTATGAGTGGTTCCGAAATGAAACCACAGCAATATCATGTACTTTTGATATACATGTATGATATTTTTGTCACATTTTCGCTTGTTATTCAAGACTACGATTTGTTTTAGGCATTGTGAGTTCATGGAAGTATCAGGATGTGGAATTGTATCAAGGAAAATGTGCGAAACTACTGTCAAATATATCTCTTGACACGATGTGTGTTTCAAAACTCTGTGATCCCGTGGATCAAAATTAAAAGCACCTCCTTAGCGTTACGTAAGACTCTCCCATGAAACATGGACTTTGCCGTTGGTGGGGAGGCTTGCGTGCCTAAGCGATACAAATAGCTGTACCGTAGGTGCCACCACGACGGAGGGGTACCTGTTGAGAGGCGAGACAACGTGTGGTTCCTGAAGAGGGGTATCAGCCTTTTCAGTAGTTGCTGGAGCAACAGGCTGGATTATCGACTGATCTGGCATTGTAACATGATCAAAAATGGCCTTGCTGTGCTGGTACTGCCAGTGGCTGAAAGCAAGGGGAAACTACAGCCGTAGTTTTTTCCGAGGGCATGCAGCTTTACTGTACGGTTAAATGGTGATGGCGTCCTCTTGGACAAAGTATTCCGGGCTCTCCCATCCCGATATCCAGGCGGGGACTATTCAGGAGGAGGTCATTATCAGAAGAAAGAAAACTGGCGTTCTGCGGATCGGAGCGTGGAATGTCCGATCCCTTAATCGGGCAGGTAGGTTAGAAAATTTAGAAAGGGAAATGGACAGGTTAAAGTTAGATATAATGGAAATTAGTGTTCAGTGACAGGAAGAACAACACTTCTCGATAGGTAAACGCAGGGTTATAAATACAAAATCAAACAAAGGTAATGCAGGAGTAGGTTTAATAATGAATAAAAGATAGGAACGTGGATAAGTTACCACGAACAGCATAGTGAACGCATTATTGCGGTCAAGATTGACACGAAGGCCACGTCCACCACAGTAGTACCAGTTTATATGCCAACTAGTTACGAAGATGACGAAAAGATTGATGAAATCTATCATGGCGTAAAACGTATTAGATACTGAAGGGAGACGAAAATTTAATAGTCATGCATGACTAGAATTCTATAGTAGGAAAAGGAACAGAAGGAAAAGTAGTATGTGAATATTGGATGGAGGTAAGGAATGAAAGAGGAAGCCGCCTGGTAGAATTTTGCACAGAGCATAACTTAATCATAGCTAACACCTGGTTCAAGCGTCATGAAAGAAGGTTGTATACATGGAAGAGGCCTGGTGACACTGGAAGGTTTCACATAGTCACATAGATTATATAACGGTAAGACAGAGGTTTAGGAACCCAATTTAAAATTTTAAGGTATTTCCAGGGGCAGATGTGGACTCTGACACAATTTATTGGTAATGAACTGTAGGTTAAAACTGAAGAAATTGCAAAAAGGTAGGAATTTCAGGAGATGGGACCCGGGTAAACGGAAAGAACCAGAGATTGTAGAGAGTTTCAGAGAGAGCATTACGGAGCGATTGACAAGAACAGGGGAAAGAAATCAGTAGAAGAAGATTGGGTGACTTTGGGAGATGAAATAGTGGAGGCGGCAGAGGATCAAGTAGGTAAAAAGACGAGGGCTAGTAGAAACCCTTAGGTAACAGAAGATATATTGAATTTAACTGATGGAAAGAGAAAATGTAAAAATGCAGGAAATAAAGGAAGCGAAAAGGAATACAAACGTCTCAAATATGAGATCGACAGGAAGTGCGAAATGACTAAGCCGAGATGGCTACAGGACAAATGTAAGGATGTAGAAGCATACATCAGTAGGGGTAAGATAAATATTGCCAACAGTATAGTTAAAGAGACCTTTAGAGCACGGATGGAAAACCAGTTCTAAGCGAAGAAGGGAAAGCAGAAACGTGGAAGCAGTATATGGAGGGCTATACAATGTCGATGTACTTAACGGGAATATTATGGAAATGGAAGAGAAAGCATATGAAGATGAAATGCGAGATATTATACTGCGTGAAAAATTTGACCGATCACTGGAAGACCTAAATCAAAACAAGGCCCCAGGAGTAGACAACATTCCATTGGTATTACTGATAGCCTTGGTTGAGCCAAACGTGACAAAACTCTTCCATCTGGAGAGATGTATGAGGCGAAATACTCTCAAACCTCAAGAATAATATAATAAAACCAATCACCAAGAACGCAGGTGTTGAGAGGTGTGCAAATTATCGAACCATCAGTTTAATACGTCACAGTTTCAAAATACTTACATGAATTCTTTACAGACGAGTGGAGAAACAGGTAGAGGCTGACCTCGAGGAATATCAGTTTGGATTCCGTAGAAATGTTGGAACACGCGAGGCGGTACTAACCCTTCGACTTATCTTATAAGAGAGTTTAAGTAAAGGCAAATCTACGTTTCTGACATTAGTAGAATTAGAAAAAAAACTTTTGACAATGTGACTGGAATACTCTCTTTCAAATTCTGAAGGTGGCAGGGGTAAAATACAGGGAGCGAAAGGCTGTTCACAATTTGTACAGAAACCAGATGGCAGTTTTGAGAGTCGAGGGGTTTGAAAGGGAAGCAGTGGTCGAGAAGGGAGTGAGAAAGGGTTGTAGTCAATTCCCGAAGTTATTCAATTAGTATATTGAGCAAGCAGTAAAAGAAACAAAATAAAAATTTCAAGTAGGAATTAAAATCCACGGAGAAGATATAAAAACTCTGAGGTTTGCCGACGTCATTGTTATTGGTTAAGAGACAGCAAAGGGCTGCAAGAGCAGCTGAGTGGAATGGATAGTGTCTCGAAAGAAGGATATAAGAAGAACATCAACACAAGCCAAATGAAGATAATAGAATGTAGTTAAATTAAATCAGGTGACGCTGAGGGTATTACACTAGAAAATGAGGCACTTAAAGTAGTAAATGAGTTTTTGCTATTAGGGGAGCAAAATAACTGATGATGGTCGAAGTAGATAGGGTATAAAATGTAGACCGGCTATGGCAAAGAAAGCGTTTCTGAAGAAGAGAAATTTGTTAACATCGAGTATAGGTTTAGGTGTCAGGAAGACCTTTCTCGAAGTATTTGTGTGGAGTGTCGCCATGTATAGAATATAAACATAGGCGATAAATACACTCCTGGAAATGGAAAAAAGAACACATTGACACCGGTGTGTCAGACCCACCATACTTGCTCCGGACACTGCGAGAGGGCTGTACAAGCAATGATCACACGCACGGCACAGCGGACACACCAGAAACCGCGGTGTTGGCCGTCGAATGGCGCTAGCTGCGCAGCATTTGTGCACCGCCGCCGTCAGTGTCAGCCAGTTTACCGTGGCATACGGAGCTCCATCGCAGTCTTTAACACTGGTAGCATGCCGCGACAACGTGGACGTGAACCGTATATGCAGTTGACGGACTTTGAGCGAGGGCGTATAGTGGGCATGCGGGAGGCCGGGTGGACGTACCGCCGAATTGCTCAACACGTGGGGCGTGAGGTCTCCACAGTACATCGATGTTGTCGCCAGTGGTCGGCGGAAGGTGCACGTGCCCGTCGACCTGGGACCGGACCGCAGCGACGCACGGATGCACGCCAAGACCGTAGGATCCTACGCAGTGCCGTAGGGGACCGCACCGCCACTTCCCAGCAAATTAGGGACACTGTTGCTCCTGGGGTATCGGCGAGAACCATTCGCAACCGTCTCCATGAAGCTGGGCTACGGTCCCACACACCGTTAGGCCGTCTTCCGCTCACGCCCCAACATCGTGCAGCCCGCCTCCAGTGGTGTCGCGACAGGCGTGAATGGAGGGACGAATGGAGACGTGTCGTCTTCAGCGGTGAGAGTCGCTTCTGCCTTGGTGCCAATGATGGTCGTATGCGTGTTTGGCGCCGTGCAGGTGAGCGCCACAATCAGGACTGCATACGACCGAGGCACACAGGGCCAACACCCGGCATCATGGTGTGGGGAGCGATCTCCTACACTGGCCGCACACCACTGGTGATCGTCGAGGGGACACTGAATAGTGCACGGTACATCCAAACCGTCATCGAACCCATCGTTTTACCATTCCTAGACCGGCAAGGGAACTTGCTGTTCCAACAGGACAATGCGCGTCCGCATGTATCCCGTGCCACCCAACGTGCTCTAGAAGGTGTAAGTCAACTACCCTGGCCAGCAAGATCTCCGGATCTGTCCCCCATTGAGCACGTTTGGGAGTGGATGAAACGTCGTCTCACGCGGTCTGCACGTCCAGCACGAACGCTGGCCCAACTGAGGCGCCAGGTGGAAATGGCATGGCCAGCCGTTCCACAGGACTACATCCAGCATCTCTACGATCGTCTCCATGGGAGAATAGCAGCCTGCATTGCTGCGAAAGGTGGATATACACTGTACTAGTGCCGACATTGTGCATGCTCTATTGCCTGTGTCTATGTGCCTGTGGTTCTGTCAGTGTGATCATGTGATGTATCTGACCCCAGGAATGTGTCAATAAAGTTTCCCCTTCCTGGGAAAATGAATTCACGGTGTTCTTATTTCAATTTCCAGGAGTGTAGTTTAGACAAGGAGTAATGGTTCAAATGGCTCTGAGCACTATGGGACTTAAGATCTGAGGTCATCAGTCCCCTAGACCTTAGAACTGCTTAAACCTAACTAACCGAAGGACATCACACACATCCATGCCCGAGGCAGGATTCGAACCTGCGACCGTAGCGGTCGCGCGATTCCAGACTGAAGCGCCTAGAACCGCTCAGCCACAACCACCGGCAGACAAGGAGAGAATAGAGCTTACGAAATGTGGTGCTACAGAATAATGCTGAAGATTAGATGAGTAGTTCACGTAACTAATGAGGAGGTACTGCAGAGAATTGGGGAGAAGAGAAATTTTTGGCATAACTTGACCAGAAGAAAGGATCAGTTGGTAGGACACGTTCTGAGGCATCAAGGGATCACCAAATGAGTACGGGAGGGAAGCGTGAAGAGTAAAAATCATAGAGGGAGACCAAGAGACGAATACGCAAAACAGATTCAGAAGGGAGTAGAATGCAGTAGTTATTCGGAGGTGAAAAGGCTTGCACAGGATAGAGAAGCATTTAGCATGGGGAGCTGCATCAAATCCAATCTCTGGACTGGAGACCACAACAACAAGAACGACTTCATACACAACTACAAAGAGAGATGCACTACAGAGTGGTGCGGCAGCTGTCGTTGTAGGAATACTGGACAGGAGCAGAAATGATTAGGGAACAACTTAACACAACAAACGGAAGATTTACTTAACTCGTATTTCTCCAAACGTATGAAGACTCATTAGAAATGATGGAACAAGAAACAGAGTCCAGGAATCGATGTAGCAAGAAAGAAGCACGAACGAAGGTGTCGTAGCGTAGTGGCTCGAAGAAGTTGAGAGGCTGTCGTTGGCCGTACAGTATTTCGGGGGTGGAGAGCATTCGTAGACCAGAGCTGCTGGAGGCGTGGCTCAGCGAAGCCACACTATTAAGTCCTCTGGACCCCGCTATCGGCGTTGGATGGAAACTTGCTATTCCATTGCCAACTGTCATACGTCGGTAGCGCTGTATGACACTTAAAGTAACTTGTTGTTTACTTTTTACTATTTCCTCTCGTATTCGTCGCTTACAACAACGATCAAGGTCAGTCTTGTGAAAAAGAATTAAAATTAAGTTGTTTTTTAATATATATGGGATCAAAGAGTTAACAAAATCATTGCACAAGAATTGATCAGTGCGTCTCTCAAGTTCGTGTGGCACTAATAAACTAAAGTGCACGTTATTTTTATTATTTATTCTTCCACGCTCACCTCAGGAATAAAACACTACTGGCCATTAAAATTGCTACACCAAGAAGAAATGCAGATGATTAACGGGTATTCATTGAACAAATATATTATACTAGAACTGGCATGTGATTTTCACGCAGTTTGAATGCATAGATGCTAGGAAATCAGTACCCAGAACAACCACCTCTGGCCGTAATAACGGCCTTGACACGCCTGGGCATTGAGTCAAACAGAGCTTGGATGGCGTGTACAGGTACAGCTGCCCATGCAGCTTCAACACGATACCACTGTTCATCAAGAGTAGTGATTGGCGTATTGTGACGAGCCAGTTGCTCCGCCACCGTTGACCACACGTTTTAAATTGGGGAGAGATCTGGAGAATGTGTTGGCTGGGGCAGCAGTCGCACATTTTCTGTATCCAGAAAGGCCCGTACAGGACCTGCAACATGCGGTCATGCATTATCCAGCTGAAATGTAGGGTTTCGCAGGGATCGAATGAGAGGTAGAGCCACGGGTCGTAACACATCTGAAATGTAACGTCCACTATTCAGAGTGCCGTCAGTCCAAACAAGAGGTGACCGAGACCATCACGCCGGGTGATACGCCAGTATGGCGATGGCGAATACACGCTTCCAATGTGCGTCCACTGCGATGTCGCCAAACACGGATGCGACCATCATGATGCTGTAAACAGAACCTGGATTCATCCGAAAATATGACGTTTTGCCATTCTTGCACCCAGGTTTGTCGTTGAGTATACCATCGCAGGCGCTCCTGTCTGTGACACAGATTCAAGGGTAACCGCAGCCATCCATAGTGCCCGAGTTGATAGTCCATGCTGCTGCAAACGTTGTCGAACTGTTGATGGAGATGGTTGTTGTCTTGCAAACGTCCCCATCTGTTGACTCAGGGATCGAGACGTGGCTGCACGATCCGTTACAGCCATGCGGATAAGATACCTGTCATCTCGACTGCTAGTGATACGAGGCCTTTGGAATCCAGCACGGCGTTACCCTCCCGAACCCACCGATTCCATATTCTGGTAATAGTCATTGGATCTCGACCAACGCGGGCAGCAATGTTGCGATACGATAAACCGCAATCGCGATAGTCTACAATCCTACCCTTATCAAAGTTGGAAACGTGATGTACCGCATCTCTCCTCCTTATACGAGGTATCACAACAACGTTTCACCAGGCAACGCATGTCAATTGCTGTTTATGTATGAAAAGTCGTATGCAAACATTCCTCATTGTCAGCACGTTGTAGGTGTCGCCACCGGGGCCAACCTTGTGTGAATGCTCTGTAAAGATAAACATCTGCATATCACAGCATCTTCTTCCTGTCGGTTAAGTTTCGCGTCTGTAGTACGTCATGTTCGTGGTGTAGCAATTTTAATGGCCAGTAGTGTACTTACTGTATAGGTAAGGAGAGAAACATTGGAAAAAACGTAACTGTTCACAGAACTGTTCTTATTATTTTCCGAGTAACTCTGGTTACAGTTAACAGACTACGCAACCGTTTCATGAATTAATTAACTTATGAAATAGTGTTCAGGACAAAAGAAATATGACGTAATACTAGCAAAACCAATATGCTTAATTTTTCATTGAGACTTTTGAAAGTATCCTTGGTATTTCCACTGTCGTAGTAGATAAATAATGACATAGGTGTACCGAAACGAACGTAAACAAGAAAAGTGAGAATTTCTGCGATGCACAGGAAAGTAGAGCTTAGCCCTGTAATGTTTTTACCGTACATTGTTTTAGTTTGGACTGCGTCCTCTGCTGGCGTTTCCCCAGAAGGGAAGTTCGTAAGGAGGAACAGCGCGACTACTGTCTGGCGGTGCAACGAGAAAGTAATTTCCGCGCTGGGGGAGGCAGTGATCAGTTTCCGGGCCAACGGGCCGCAGCCGATCGGCATCCGAACGTTCCCTGCGAGGGGGACGAATCATTCCTGTCCGGTCCTCCCCGCTGCCCGTGTCTGCCCCAGGGCTACAGCCTGCGCCGCCCCCCGCCCACGCAGCGTGGCGGTCCTCCTCCTCCCCCCCCCTCCCACCCCCTCTTCAGCCGGCGACATTTCGAGCATCGAACGAGAGGGCCGCCAGGCGCCGTCGAGAGGGCGGCGCAGAAGAAGGGAGCAGCGATAACCCGCGGAGCGGCCGCCTCAAAAGAATGGATATTACGCGCTGATCGATGCGTGCCCGGCCACGACGCCGTAATGGATGCGGGGTTATCTGCGGGGGGGCTTGAATTTGGGTCACGATGCGGAAGATGCGCGAGATTAACTTGAGACGAGGGCGGCTGGTCGTGGCGCCTGGCTTTCAGCAGCCGCCGCCATTGTTCCCCCACCGGGTTGGCGCTACATTCCGCCCCCGATGACACAATACGCCGCCTCCGGAGGAGAGCGAGGGCCCGCCACGCACAATACTTGTTGCGAGCGCCCGGCGGCGCCGCTCCTCGCTGAGTACCCGCACAGCCCCAGACACCGGCGCCGCCGCCGACGACGACGACGCCGCGCGTCCCGACGCCCTCTCAGCGCCGCGCCCGTTGTCTTCCGCCAAGCCTGTCTCTGGCAGCAACAGCCGTTTCATCTGCCACAAGTCGCTGCCTTCCACAAGTCACGAAACTCTCTCTGCAACGCAACACCTCTGAAATGATCGACACACTAGACAGAAATTACAAGTATACTAATAAACAAAAATCAACAAAAAAAGTTTCAATACGTATGTTGGTATTCGGACTCTCTTCCTAATACAATTAAAAAATTCGCAAACTACACACTCTTTTACTTTATTATTTGACACTCATAAGATTTGTGGCAGTGACCTGATGTACATGAATATGTGTATACTAAGATGGTATCAGTTCTTTCGGACATGTCCGAAAGAACAGATACCATCTTAGTATATACAGTATATAGTTAAGGCTCACCGGACACTTGATCATCTTCTTCTTTTGCGCGAATGCACAAACAGTGCCCGAACTCTTACGGGAATCGGCAACGCGCCGCGAGTAATGAGTATAATGGGCGGGGGCACTACGAATGTAGTGCGGGACAATACGTTGAGAATGTGGGTTTCGCGGGAGGCGTGCCAGTCGCGCTATCCTCTGTGTCGTCAGTGGCTCAGATGGATAGAGCGTCTGCCATGTAAGCAGGAGATCCCGGGTTCGAGTCCCGGTCGGGGCACACATTTTCATCTGTCCCCATTGACGTATGTAAACACCTCTAAGCAGCTAAGGGTGTTGATTTCACAGTATATGAATATCACCGTATCAAGACAAACGACACACATTAGTTACACTGCAGTAATAACACTGTTCTATCACAGTAATGTGACCACCTGTCAAAACCCTGAATAACCAACTTTTGCTACACAGACCACAGCGAAACATGCAGGAAGAGAGTCAGTGAGGTACTGCAAGGGACTGCCAGGGATGTGTAGGGCATTCCTAGTCCATTGTCGTGGCCAGCTGCTCTAGATTTCTTGGATAAGGGTCCATGGTGTGAACAGCCCGATCGAAGTGGTCACGGAGGTACTCTTAAAACTTTTGTGTCATGGTGGAAGCCTCGTCAGAGAGTTCCACCGCATGAGCGTCTAGGGAAATGATTCCAGTGGTGGTTTCCCGTTCCCTTTCACTGATGATGATGAAATGATAATGACGACAACACAAGACCCAGTCGCTGAGCGGAGAAAATCTCCGACCCAGCCGGGAATCGAAGCCGGGCCCCTTGGCGTGACAGACCGCCGCGCTGAACACTCAGCGGACAGAGGACCTCGGTTGGGTTTAAATCCGGGGAGTTTGGTGCCCAGGGGAATACGGTAAACTCACTCTTCTAACACCTCACGTACACGGCGACCTGTGTCACACGCTGTATTGTCCTGCTGTTACAAGCCTGGAGCCGAGTAAAAAGAAATTGGACATGGGGTTGGACAAGGTCTTAAAGGATACATGCATAGCTGTTTTGGTCTATTGTGCCTTCTAGAATGACAGTAACGCCCAGGGAACATTCTCCACGCCATAACGCTCACTCTTGGTTGTAGGGTGTTAGCTTTCAGACGTTTCACGCCGTATACGCCAACGATGCCGATGGAAAATCAAACGAGATTGATCCGTCGCTGCCGGCCGTTGTGACCGAGCGATAGTAGGCACTACAGTCAGGAACCGCGGGACCGCTACGATCGCAGGTTCGAATCCTGCCTCGGGCATGGATGTCTGTGATGTCCTTAGGTTAGTTAGGTTTAAGTAGTTCTAAGTTCTAGGGGACTGATGACCTCAGAAGTTAAGTCCGTAGTGGACGTCAAGTTGCGATACTGACGTGCAAATTCCATGTTTCGTCGCCGATGAACAAGGATCAGTGTAGCTGCACGAACCAGGCGCCTTATGCGGAGGTCCATACGCAGCAACGTCCCGCTGAATTGTCGTTGATAAGGCACTTTTGGTAGCCCCTTGGTTCACCTCGGTTGTCAGTCACTCAACAGTTTCACGTATACATTCGGCAGCTGTTGTTCACCTCTGTCATCTATTGTCCGAGGAACACGATAGTTACCTCGGCGCCGCTTTTCCAAAGCGCCATTTTGTGACACACGGTATACTTTAACCACGGAACGTGAACAATTTACTGACTTAATCCTTTCGAAAACGCTTCCATCCTCAGCCCGGAAAACTATTGATCAGGCACTTTTAGACATCAGATGATTCGCTCTGTTTCCTCGTTATGACAAGTCTGCAATGTTTCCGCGTCTCGCAGACATGCTTTATATAACGTCCACTGCCACTGCTGCCACCTCCCATCAGTGAGTGTCTATTGTACTCTGACGTCGGACGTAGGCAGTGGTCACGTTAATGTGACTGGTCCGAATATTAGTAAATTCAGTTCTAATGACTATGGCTTCAAATAAATTTCGGATAATTGTTGTATTTTGTTAAAATTAATATTTAGACTATTTTTAATTAATTTATTAAGTTCGACTAACTAATCACTACAGTGGAACATGTAACACTATTTTACAATCATTAACTTAATAGACATATAGTGGTTAACTATATTTCTTCCCATTTCTGAACGTATAGGTGTATCTACGATGGTCACTCCAAAAGAAATGCACACTATTTTTTTGTAAAAATACAGTTTTCATTCTCCAAGTGTGAAAGTTCTACAATGTGTAGATACATCCTTCCCGCTTGTTTTCAAACTTAGTTCAACCTGTTCCCGTGGCGCCGTCACAGCATGTCTTCAAGAAGGCTGCTACACTTGACGTTCGTCAGAAGCAACGTGCTGTCATAAAATTCCTGTGCTGTGAATACGACACAGTGCGAAACATCCAAAAGAGGTTGAAATTGGTGTATGGAGATGCTGCTGTCGATCGCAGTACAGTTAGTCGGTGGCCGAGCAGGTTACGTGATGAAATCCGGCACGACAATATTGAGGATTGTTCTAGCAGCGGCAGGCATCGTATTGCGCACACTCCACACAGTGGGCAGAGTGTTCACGAATTGGTGACTGCTGACAGACGCTTCACAGTGAACGAGTTGTCACGCTACTTTGGGATAGGGGAAGAAAGAGTTTGCAGAATACTGGAAGTGTAGGCGTTGAAAAAGGTTTGTGCCAGGTGGGTTCCCAGGAAGTTGACACTGTCTCACAAAGAAATATGAAAAACGGTATGCAGCGAACTTTTGGAACAGTACGACAATGATGAATTTCTTGGACGAATTGTGACAGCTGATGAAACATGGCTCCATCATTTTTCACCGGAGACGAAGGGGCATTCAATGGAGTGGCATCATGCAAATTCACCCAAGAAAAAAAAATCAAAACCACACCTTCTGCTGGAAAAGTTATGTCTACGGTGTTTTTCGATTCCGAAGGACTCTTGCTTGTGGACATCATGCCAAGTGGAACCACCATAAATTCTGATGCATAAGTGACGACACTGAAGAAAGTTCAAGCTCGAATGAGTCGTGTTCGACCACATCGGCAAAAGCAGTATGTTTTGCTGTTGCACGACAATGCACGGCCACACGTCAGTCAAAAACCCATGGAAGCGATCACAATACTCGGATGGACAACAGTGAAACTCCCGCCTTGCAATCCTGACCTGGCTCCATGTGACTATTGTCTCTTTGGGAAACTGAAAGACTCTCTTCGTGGAACAAGGTTTGAAGATGATGCCTCCCTTGGGCACGCTGCTAAACAGTGGCCCGAACAGGTTGGTCCAAAATTTTACCGTGCGGGTATACAAGCGCTCGTTCCAATATTGCGTAACGCAGTTAAGAGGGATGGAAATTGTGTGGAGAAATGAAAATATTGTTCCTAAGTAATGTTCCTACACACTGTAAGACTTTCAAACATGTAGAATAAAAGATGAATTTAATAAAATAGTGTGAATTTCTTTTGGAGTGACCTCCGTAGTTTGGCCAATGAGTGCCATCTGGCTGGTCCAGAAGGTTTCCCGTCCATACCAACGAGGAATTTGCCCTCTGCTGTTGCTAACAACTTCTTTATGATCTTCAAAAACGCGTCACCAGACAGTAAAAAACATTACTCAATTGAAAACCTGATTACGAATTATGTAATACAAGAGTCACCTGTTAAGGGGAAGCCTACAAATCTCCACCCGATAGCAGAGGTCGAGATATTCGCATCCGACATCGTCGCAGGATTTTCAGGATGACAACGCGCGACCGCACCAATCAGTGCTGGTGGAGAGGCTCTTGCAACGAGAGGATATTCGGCGAATGGACTGGCCTGACAGATCCCCCGAATTAAATTCCATCCAGCACGAATTGGATACGTTGTGGAGAGGTATTTAGGCGTGTCCATATGCACCAAAGATCGTCCAGCAGCTGTCAACCTTGCTGGTGGAGAAATGGAATGCCCTCTCCCAAGAACTCATTACAAGCACGGTGACCAGCATGGCCCCACGTTACAGTGCATGCACTGCCGTCCGTGATCATCACGCACCCTATTAAAAACGATGGCTCACCTTTTGTATTGTCCAGGATTTCATCATAAATAGCGATGACTTCCGTGTAATTTGAATAAGTTGTTTCTGTTCGTGTAATAACGTATTTTCTTCAATTCCCTTCTGAAATAAACTGTAGCAGGTCTTTCTATTTATTGACCAAGTTTCATCGGGCTATGTTACATGGCAGTGAAACATCATGCGAATGCTACTATCTTCATTAAGTATTGCACTCCAGTGTGTATATTGCAATTTACAGTGAAGACTGACATAAGTGAATATTTGTAGAAGAAAAAAGGTTCTAATAAACATAGGTTCACAAAGGAGTTGTTTGTGAAGTTCAAGTGGTTCAAATGGCTCAGAGCACTATGGGACTTAACATCTGAGGTCATCAGTCCCCTAGAACTTAGAACTACTTAAACCTAACTAACTTAAGGACATCACACACATCCACGCCCGATGCAGGATTCGAACCTGCGACCGTAGCAGTAGCGCAGTTCCGGACTGAAGTGCCTAGAACCGCTCGGCCATCGCGGCCGGAAGTTTGTGAAGTATTTGTGAATGTGTCGTTACGAGTGGCCATTGAATTCTCTATGAAATATAGCCTCAGTTATTACGAATGTATCTGAAATGTAAATTATTCAGTGAAGTCCATTTTAAATATTATCATATATCAAACAGGGGCTACCTTAATAAGAAGTATAATGTACCACCTGACGTGACGTTAAGGAAGTGTGCCACTTTCGTCCTCGCATGGGATGCTGTTCTACCTGTACCTCAACAATCCTGTACAATTCGCTGTTTCAATTCTTCTACCATATCAAAGGGAGTGATGTACATTTACTTTTGAGATAAT
This sequence comes from Schistocerca piceifrons, assembly GCF_021461385.2. Classification (NCBI taxonomy): domain Eukaryota; kingdom Metazoa; phylum Arthropoda; class Insecta; order Orthoptera; family Acrididae; genus Schistocerca; species Schistocerca piceifrons. The sequence goes on from NC_060144.1 coordinate 141,747,861, forward strand.
CACGGTCCGAAAAATACAGAGGAACTGAGGTCAGGCGATCTCGGAAGCCATGGCATTTAATCTTATATACATATTCATTTTGCATTACACTGACAAAGTAGAAGTCGTCTTGCACTAGCACTGAAGTGTTTCAGCGCCCATCATGCACCTACAACACTCTTCACCCAAGGGTGAAATTAAAATATAAGTACATACGAAATTACTCTAAAAGCTTACATTTGTAATACATAGTAAGTAGGACAACTTTCCGTAAAGAAGTTTGGAATTATTTCACAAACACTCTTTTGCGTGCCCACGTTCACTGGAACGCTTTTGCATCTGTTGCCGTATTATTTGATCCGTGTCAGTACCGTTATTTGAGACGATGTGTCGTATACCTATACACACAGTTCAGATATCAAGTGTAATATACCTCGTCCACTTGCCAGAGTGGACAGTAAATAAATGGAAACACAAAGAAAATGCATACCTGTCATTTAGCCAACCGTTGCCCTATGTACCTCCATTGTGTGCTAGAACAAGACATGAAATTAAATTTTTTGGAGGGTTTCTAATAACTTCCTGACTGATATACTGTGATACATGTTCGAAAAAAATTTGAGCAGAAGAAATCAATTACAGAATAAAAAGAAATAGGGTAGCATTTAAACGAGACTTATTGCTTTTCACAACTTCGTAACGGACAAATTCACAAAACAGGCAGTCGTGATGGTTAATATGGCACAGGTAGCTAAATAAAATTTGCGCGTTACAATTTTTAATTGGCTTCTGGAGAAAAAGTTATTTGGGATGGTGAAGACAAATGGGAAACCTTGGTATATATACTTCTATTACGGCTTCTTATATCCAACATATTCCGCTCCCTATCCTTTCCTCAATTGCCATTCCTTTTCCTCCTCTAAGTCCGAATGCATCACTACCTTATGGTTAGTCTCGGAGGGGGAGGGGCGGAGGCGTGAAGGCTAAGGGAGAAAACCCTGAAGGAAAATCTGGACTGGTGTCCCAAAGGCTTCAGGAATGCATTCTATGCCCCCTCCCGGCAGCTCCTACAACCGTAGTGATACCAGATGTATTGGCTTCCTTTCCACTGGACACTATCACTTAGGCAGGAAAGAATACCGTGATGTTTGGGCGACTCACGTGTCTTTATATTTGTCGAACAGGAACGTAGCATCCTGGAGGGGACACTTCCAAGGACATCGGCACAACACGGAAAGGGGCAGTTACCGGTCATGAGCTGTGTCTCACTGGCGTAAGACTCGAGCACCAGGAGCCACTTCGGACGGTGAGAGAGATCACTGCATCTCACTGCACAGCTACACCCTGCCTCAAGCTGGACGGTCCACAGCCAGTAAGGTGCTGTCCATCCTAAGTGAGTGGAGAGTGTGTGGAGCTCAGACGTAATCTTCGACAAACGCGTGGCTATAGTACACCTAGTAAAACCTAAAAATTTGAGAAGAGAGACAGCATTGGTCGTATATTTTTACTATCGCAAAATCGATTTTCTGTCACTGAGTGACCATCTTCAGTGCTAGAAGTTAAAAATTTTTTCACATTACGATCAGAGAGTATACAACAGAAAATCACAATTACATGTGCATATGAACATAACACTTGTTAGGAACATACCTGTATTATTTAACTTAAATTAGTAAGCACTGGTGTCAATATGCTTACGGCAATCACGTAGACTGAGGTCGCTGTTTACATGCGCTTGTTCAGCAGATCTCGGTGTGACGGGGCTTGACACGCCCTCTATGTGACATGTGTCACGTGAAGACATAGTATTACTGGTTTTGTGAGATATTAACACTAAATAACTCTTGTGCAATTGTGAATCGTGCAGTAATTCAGATTTAAAATGTACGTACAACACATAGCAGACGAAGGGGGAAGGAAATATCTAAAATACATTGGCGTATTGTTTTTTACAAACTTATAAAACATAAAACAGATCGATGATAAGTTGTCAGAGTGCAGGATATATAAAAGAGCAAAAGATAATGCAAAAGAGGTTTTTTCTGAGGACGCCCCCTCTATAGACCGTCTTCTGAAGGAGGGTGCCCTCCTTTTTAACCAGCGTTATAAGGTTGACCCCTCCCGTTCCCCTCCTCAATCCCTCCGCTGCCAAAGGTGCTTGCGGTATAATGCGCACCCAACATTTGAGTGCCGCGAGGCCCCCACCTGTCCGCACTGTAGGCAAGCCCACTTTTTACGGCAGTGCCCCAATCTCCAGTCCCCCCCCCCCTCCTGTAATACCTGTAACCTCCCTCATCCCACCTACTCCCAGAAGTGTAAGGCCCGACCCCCTCCTACCACTCCTGAACTCACTGTTCCTGTCTGCCCTCTGGACGCCCCCCCCCCCCCCCCGGCAAATCCCTTCGCCCACCACCTATCGCTGAGGACATCATCCGATTCCTCACCATTGTCCTGCAGAATGTTCATCCTTTTCAGCGCCCACACACCCTCCAACAGATCTCCCTCGCCGCCCGTTCCGTTTTCCACCTCAAAATGTACACCACCTACTAGAACAACCACGCCCATTTCACCTTCTCCCGTCTTGACACCCTCGTTTAAATCCCTGTCATGGCATGGCAGCACCGTATCCTTTTCAACAACATCCGCTCCCTTCCCCCCCAACAAGAACCTCTTCCTACACACCCTTGCCACCCACCGCGTGGATGCCTTCCTCCTTAATGAAACCTTCCACCAACCCCACCACACCGTCCACACTTCGCCCTACCTCCTCCACCGCTCCGATAATCCCCTCCCAATTGCGCGTGGCGGAGTTGCGATTGGGCACCATCGCCAGATCCCCGTTCGGCTCCAACCTCTCCTTCCCGACCCCACCGAACACCTGATCCTTAGTCTCTTCTTCCCCGGCCTTACCGTTACCTGCGCCACCATCTATGTCCGCCCCAACGCCCCTATTCCCTTCGACTTCCTCTCCCACATCGATCGTACCTTCTCCTCTTACGTGATCGCCGCCGACCTCAACATCCATAGTCGTTCCGCCGCCCAGTTACGTTGGTCGCATCGGTTCATCTCCTCCCTTCAAGGCGACCTAATCCCCATCCCCCAGCACACCTGTCCCAAATCCAATTCCACTCCTGCTGTTATCCTCTCCACCCCCAACCTCCTTGGCCGCATCACGGTGGATGTCCTGGAGCCTATTGGTAGCGACCATCTCCCTGTCCTCCTCACCATTTCAGACGGTCGTCGCCCCCGCCCCGACCCTCGTCATGACCCTCCCCCTAAGTATGTCCATGACTATTCCCGTGGCGACTGGAATGCCTACCGGGATACCCTTTCCACCCAGGTCGATAGCCACCCCTTCACCTACCACCACCCTGACGATGTCACCCATGCCACCTCCTTCCTCCAGCAGACCTTGTCTGAGGCCGTGGAGGCCCACGTCCCTACTGTCGCCGTCCACCCCCACCGTCCTACCATACCCCCACAGGCCGTCCTCCTCCTCCGTGAATCCCGTCGTCTCTACCGTGCCTCCCTCCACACGCGTGACCCGGACACACTACGACGCCACCGGCAACTCCAGCGACATATTCGTAATTTGCTCGCAGCTAAGAAACGCCGGGACTGGCGACAGACATGCACCCGTTTAAATGCTACCCTACCAATAAACTCGTCCTAGTTCTGGTCGGCCTTCCGTCGCCTTACCGGAACTAAACCCTCCCCCTATTACCCTCTTCTCTATGATGATCACCCTTTCCCTGACACCCTTAGTAAGGCCAATCACTTTACCTCCTACCTCTCCGATGTACTTTCCATCCCCGATGATTCCCAGTTCAATTACTCCCTCTTCCCGGATATCCGCGATCGAACTGACACCTCTGTCCCTCCCCTCGCTCCTGGTTTCCAGTACTTGGACAACATTGCACATACGGAACTCAATTCCCCTATCACTACACAGGATCTCATTGATACACTCCACACAAAACGCAACACTGCTCCTGGTCACGATCGTGCCACCTACCGTCACCTTCGTGAAGCTCCTGTCTCTTTCCTCTCCACCCTGGCCAGGCTCTACAATGTAGTCCTGTCCACCGGTTACTACCCCGACCTGTGGAAAACCTCCCGTATCCTCATGTTCCCTAAACCTGGCAAACCGCCGTCCGCCGTCTCCTCCTACCGTCCCGTCAGCCTTACCTTGGTCTTCAGCAATGTCCTGGAATCTATCCTCACCCGACACATCCACCAGCATCTCCGCCAGCACCGCCACCTTCACGTTACCCAGTGTGGCTTTCGGCCGTCCTTCTATTCCGACGACCTTCTCCTCCACCTCACTCATCTCCTTTCCGAACAGCTTAATTCCCATCGCTCCACAATCTTCCTCTCCCTGGACCTCGAACGTGCATATGACCGTGTATGGCATTCCGGTCTCCTCTTCAAGCTCCAAAGCTTCGCCCTTCCCATTAACTACGTCCGTCTGATCGGCTCCTTTCTCTCCCGCCGTCCTTCCTATGTCACCATCCATAACACAGATTCCTACACCATTTTCCCCTCTGCCGGTGTGCCCCAAGGCTCCATCCTCTCCCCCCTTCTGTACCTTTTGTACACGGCGGACATGCCGCTGCCGTCAGCCCCCGTCCACCTTCTCCAGTTTGCCAATGACACCGCCTTCCTTGCCCTTGCCCCCACCCTCCAGCGTTCCCTACACCTTCTCCAATCCCATCTTCACTGGTGGTTGCTCAAGGTCAATCCCTCCAAAACCAAGGCGATCATTGTAGGCAAAACCACCCCTTCCTTCCGCCTCCTTGATTTCTATCTCACCATCTATGGCTGTCCTATCGGCCTCACTCCCATCCTTAAGTACCTTGGCGTCACCCTCGACCGTCGCCTCTCCTCGACTCCCCACCTCCGGACAATCCAAGCCAAGGCACGCTCCCGACTCAGTCTCCTCAAGCTCCTCTCTGGCCGAACGTGGAGTCTGGACCCTTCCACCATCCTCCACACCTGTAAGTCCCTCATCCGCCCTATCCTTTGTTATGCCCATCTGGCTTGGATCTCCGCCCCCCCCCCCCTACCTTTTATAAATCCCTACAAATCCTTGAACGTCATGCTCTCCACCTTGCCTATCGCATCCGTCTCCCCTCCCACACGCGGATCCTGTACAATCTCATCCCCTTCCCCCACCTCCTCCTTTTCCATGAAAGGATACGGATCCTGTACACCTCCCGCAAACTCGATCCTCCTCACCCGCTCGTCTCCCCGATCCTCACCCACCCCCGCCCGCTGCCGCGCCTGTATTCGCACGTCCCACCCGGTCTCCATCTCTCCACCCTCCTTTCCCTCTCCCAAGGTGGCTTCCGCCAACTCCCCCTCCCTGATGATGTCCTCCTCCCCTGCATCTACCCCTCCTATCAACTTTGATCCCCCCCCACCTCCTGTGTCCTTTCCTTTAGGCACCCTCCCTCCCTCCCTTCCCTTCCCTTCTCTTTCCTTTCCCCCCTCCCTCCTCCCCTCTCCCCCAGGCTTCCCCTCCCCCTTCCTCCCTCCCCCTCTCTCCTTTGCCCATGGCATCTCTGCTCTCCCCTCTCCCATTCCCCTTCCCCTTCCTCCTCCTCCACCTCCTCTCTTGGCAGGTCCCCGGACTCGTACACGCTCAGTGAACATTCGCGCGCCGGAGATCATCGCCGTCAGTGTTTCGTGTGTGTGCCTTCGTTTGTGTATAGTGTTGTTCGCCGTCACGCCACCACCGTTCACGTGCCGTCGCCATCATCCATGTTATGTGCACCGTGTCGCCTCGTGTTAGTGATGTTTCTCGTCCAGCGTGAACGGCTCCATGTTTTTTCGATTTTTAGTGTCTACATTTTTTGCCCACCGTTTTTACTGTCTACTTTGTGCCACCTTTATGTACTACTTGTTGTCAAACTCAAGGCTGAAGAGCGGCGTATTGTGCTGCTGACAGCCCGCCTTTGTATAAGGTGTTTACAATCACAATAAAGAAAAGAAAAAAAAGAAAATAAAATAAAAATATACGACCAATGCTGTCTCTCTTCTCAAGTACAACCATTATCTGGTCGTAGTGCACAGGACACTATGGAGTCGCCAATCAATAAAACCTAAACAGATATAATTATGTAATCACCATTTTGTATTGCCACCTGGAAAGTTAGGACCATGTGTCAAACGTACACTGACGATACCCAAGACATTCGGGACATTCGCAAGACTGCTGCATTTAACAGAGAGCTCCATCGCTTGAATTTGGACATTTTCTGGACTGCAGGAGACGCGGCTTCCAGAGAAAAGCTTTGTAAGAGGAGCAAACTACGCTTTCTTATGGCAGGAGTACGATTCAAGACGAGACAAGAGTTCATGGCGCCGAATTTGCAGTTAAAAGTACCATCCTGAAGTGCACTGTGCCGCCGCTGTTGGAACAGGGCTGATTCTTACTTTACAAATATGCTCTTCGGCTGGTACTATCAACATGTTGAATCTGTACGCTGGGACTTTTTATCATCCAGAATTGAAGAGAAGGATCTGTTATTTATTCAGCAACAGAACAGTCAAAGTACCTGGTTCCGAGTCACTGTATATTCTAGGAGACTTCAATGCTCGAGTTGAATCAGATAACGACATGTGGCCGACTTGCGTGAGTCATCATGGAAGGGAAAAATCAATGAAAATGGTCATAGCCTGCCGAAAGTCTGGTGCTTTTACTGAATATGCATTAGAAACACGTATTTTCAACTTAAGAATCGAGACAAGGTGTCCCGGAGACACACATGCTTCCATAACTGGCATCAATTTGATTTTGTCATTGCTAGGCGTACAGATCTCAAAAATACAAAATTGCAATGCCCGTAATATCCCGAATTAAGGTCCCATGTTCCTACGGACATACTTAAATGTTTGAAGGAAAAGGCACTGCGGCAACTACAGCCGTTATGAAATACATAAAATGTATTTGCACTTGCGAATACGGACGACCATCAGCTGTATAAAAGAAAAACAATGATATTTTTGCCGGAACGGAACCCGTATTTCCCGCTTATAGCATGCGATAGTCTTACCATTTGTCTATGCGAGCGCGACTCACGGACAGACTTCAACTTCCATATGTCGTCAACCACTCGTCGACAACCTGTACTAGTACATAATTATGTATATTCTCATAGAAGGGACATACTTCACTCGAAAGCTGCTCGCCCGGTGTCGGTGGATAAATACGATATTGCGGTTACTGTGTTATTCCGAATTACGACGCAGTGTTTCTTCGGACATGCATGCATGCGTGCATGCATAATTTGGAATAACACAGGCACTGCAATATCGTATTTATCCGCCGACACAGGGCGAGCGACTTCCCAGTAAAATGTTTGCTCTGCACGGGAATGTACATAATGGATGTACGTGTAGAGGTTGCGGACACGTGGTTGACGACGCATGGAAGTTTGGATTCGGCCGTGAGCCATGCTTGGATAGCCAAATGGTAAGGCTATCGCTCGCGATAAGCGGGAAATCCGGGTTCGTTGCCTGGTCCGGTAAAATTTTCGTTGTTATGATTGCATAGCTGATGGTTGTCCATATTCGTAACTGCGAATAAATTTCATCGACCTAAAAAACGTCCTACTGACACGAAACTCTCATAGTGCTGAATGCAACACTGACCACGCTCTGGTGGCGTGCACAGCGAGGCTCACCCCTAACAAATATCAAGACACCAAAACCGAGAGATCACTCGGGGATCAACACATATCTTGTTCATGCCTCACAACGAAAACAGGGGTTTTCCAGTAATTTTGAAAGTGCCGTACAAGGATACGTACAAGAAAAAAGGAATACTGGTAACAAAGGGCACAACTTTCGGGTGACATCTACAACTCGGCAGTATCGGCTTATGGAATAAAAGAAAATCGAAAGAAGGACGAGCAATGTTTGGAAGAGATGGAGCCAGTCACTGAGGCTAAAGGGAGAGCCTTGCTTCTTTACAAAAGAAACCGACATGACAGACCTCAGGAAGACTGACCAGGAGCAATGAGCAGGGCACAGCAAACCTCCAGGAGATATGAGAATAAGTATTAATGTGCAGGTATACAGAAAGCGGCCGACCCTGGAGACACTATGGCAATCTATAACGGTACTAAAAAAGTAGCTGGTCCATTTGGAAAAAAAACGGATAGGTGAAGTCATTACTGATGAACACTACCTCTAGTTGTATGCAGCTGAGAATGAAGTTAGCAGGGACGCACTTGACACCGACAAACGAATGCCAGTTACGGAAGAACTAGATGCAATGCTTGCTATGGAATAGCTTAGCAGACCAACAGATTCCCTAGCTATTGGAAAGACTACAGGTAAAGATGGGATCTACACAGAGGTGGTGAAGCGGAACAAGACTGTCCCTCCCAAACATCTACACTCACCTCTCACAGCTAGCCGGGATAGTTACGTTCCCCTGAGGATGCGGAATTCGAAGATTATTCACCTAGAAAAGAAACGAGAGAGAAGTGACTGCAACAGTTACCGTAGCATCCCATTGCTAAGTGTAGCCGGGAAGGTAGATGCAAGAGTCATCCTAATGCAATTTCAGATCCTAGCTTCCAGATTCTGTCCAGAACCCCAATGCGGTTTCAGACATGGCCGATCAACGGTGGATAAGGTCTTGTCTCTAAGGCAGCTGCAAGAGAAATTTCGTGAGAAGCAAAGGCCACTGTATATTGCTTTTCTTGACTTGTTAAACCATTTGTTTTAGTGAGCAGAAATTAGCTTTTCAAGTTGCTACAGAAGAGTGAATGCCCACGAAAACTAATACAAATGTTTCTTTCCATGAGTAAACGCAAGTAAAAACCTGCTTCACCGGTAAAACACCGGAAGTATCTCCTCTTAATATCTGTGTAGACGGGAAGTGTGTGTTACGTCCTACTCTGTTTGGGCTCTCTTTTTTTTCCTTCTGCTGAGATTTTTCTTCGAAGACTGTGTGGAGGGAGTGTACTTACACATTAGGCCTGATGGAAGTCTATTCAAAATGGCCAACCTCAAGGCCAAGACCAAATATAGTAGTAATCAGTGAGTTGTTATACGCAGATGATGCAACTCTCGTAGCAAACACAGAACATGAGCTGCAGTATCCAATTAACAAATTATCACATGATTGTGAAAAATTGGGCCTTACCATCAGCCTCCGAAAGAGTAATATCATGGAGCAGGGCACCAACAATCTTCCATCCATCAGCACTGACGGAGATACTCTCCAGGTAGTTGATGACTTTATCTACTTGCCATCTACATTATGTAGCAATTGGTCTGTGGACACCGAGATTACAAACAGAATCGCAAAAGCATCATCTGTCATGGTTAGAGCACCTTGCTTTCTGATGCACTACGCATAGTTATCTTAATACTGACTTAAATAGACAAACATCCGTGTTTGTATAATGTACATTACTTAGCTCCTAACTCGGTGCACGGTTCACAATACACAATACCGATAGCAGACACTTAACGTCTTCCATGGACAACAGAAATTTGATTTTCATATTTCTTATAATTATTGAGCAAATTTATAAATTTAAAAGACGTAACGTTCCCTTAGAAAAATTTATGAATTACTGTGCTGGTAAGCTTCTACATTATTTGATTTTCAAACAGCTAAGCAAAACTGAGCGTACTCAGACATTTCTCTCTTCACTTATTCTGAACAACACTAAACTGACAAAATATTTTTAGGGCAAACCAATCTGACTTTAAATAAGCCGCACAAAAGAATGGCCCTGACTAACAATAACCTATACCTTTCATGAATCACTTACCTCACAAAAATCTTCGTTACTCGAACTACTGCAATATACAGCGAGCGCCAATACTGCCAGCTAAATAAAAGATTCTAACTACTGCAGGCAGTAATTACTGATAGGCATAGTTAGCAAATGAAAGATTTTGGTAGAGAACGAACAATGTATATCCTTCATGATATCCAGTATTAAAAATTTACTCTTTCCGATGGACACACGTTCAGATCGTCCGCTCTCAAAATTCTGCCATCTCTCTCCCCACGTCCACCACTGCTGGCGGCTCACCTCCAACTGCGCAACGCTACGCGCTGTTCACATCCAACTCCCCAACACTACAAATATTCCAATAATACAAACCAGCCACGGAATGCACACAGCACAGTCAGTGATTTTCATACAGAGCGCTATGTGGCGTTACCAACATAAAAACCTAAACAGCCTTACAAAGACTGTCATAATATACTCACTAAGAGCTATAATCTTACCTCAAAAGTTTAATTTACAAATATTGACGTTAGAGGCTGTGTATGTTTTCTTCAGGCAGCGTAACACAAGACGTGCAAATAGCCAGACTGTATTCATCCAGTGTAACACAATGAGAGCAGGCAGTGACTTGAAACAGACTCTACATGTAAAATCAAACCTTTACTACCCCTTTCCTCGCGACACTCTCACATAATGAAGAAAGGAAAAAAAAACGTTTATTGCTTACATTTTCGCCGTTCGTTCAGTAAAATATCAGTCAGTAACGCCGTTTTAGTTTGTTACTTCTTTACTAACAACTCTGTTCACAAAACATATACTTGCAAAACTGCATCATTGTGCGACACGTAGATCAGGAGATATAATGTCATAAACATTGAGATGCCTGAAAAACTACTCAGACAGTGTTTGATAATGAAAGCTCGTAGAGACTGTAAGGAGTATGCTTCGCCGGCGATGGGCGAAGCATGACAGAATCTCTTATCTCTGACCAGAGAGTAGTTTATTGTTAGTTGTTGCTTGTCGCGAGTCTGCGCTAGTCTGCGCGGGTCGACTGTAGTAGCCAGTCGGATACAGTAGAAGCGAGTCGACAGTAGTAGTCGGTCGGATACTGTAGCGAGTGGACGGTAGTAGTCTGCTGGAGTCGGCATGCATCGGCTGTGTGCTCTGCGCGCGACTCTGGTCAGGGTTCCGGAGGATGAGTATTGTTGTAGAAGGTAAAGAAGCAGCCTTGCCCATAATTAATAATGTATGTTAATTGCAATTTAATTTGTTCAGAAAAAATGCCCCAATAATAATTTTTATAATATAAAGTAACTGTTTTAAAGAAAAGCATTCATTTCAATCTCCAATGCATTATCATTACTTCCAAGAATCAAAAAAATATGTATACGCCAGCATTGCACGAAGCTGTGTCGAAGAATGTATAATTAAGAGCAGATATATTTGCAGTCTTTTACTGAGGTAAGAATTTTTGCTTTTTTATTCAGAATACAGGGCCGAAGGTCAGCGCTGCTGTCCTTATAAAATTTACTAGATATTATTATTTCTGTTAGGAGGTTACATTTGATTCATGGTTCATTATTTAATCAATATTATTGTGAGGTTTATGGTCAATTATCTTTTTTTTAATTTTTGTGGGGGGGGTTACGCTTGGCTCCATTTTTCATTATTATTTAACATATTTTGTGTGAGGAGGTTACACTTGGCTCCATTTCCATTTATCAATTTCTGCTGGGAGGTTACACTTCCGGCCAGGATCGTATTTCTTTTTGAATCTTCTGATAAGTAGTCATATATCTGCTCTCATTTACTTAAATGTAATTAGCATTTGGCGCAACGCATTTACTAATTTTTCACTCTTTCTTCCACAGATCATCGGCAATTTGTTGCTCTTTGTTATAATTGTGTTTGTTGCATTTTGCATTGTCTTTGTTTCATTTGTGAATAATTTTGTTTTGTGAAAAATGCCGCGAAAAACTGTTAATAGTACATCGCGATGTATAATGAGCGAAATAACCGACTCTAATAATTTGACCGATAATATTTGGGATTCTCAGTGTAATGGTGACAATACTCCATTTACAGAGAATCAGTGCGTACCGACCACTAGTATTAATTTTGATCATAATGATGAACAAATAAATTCATTTGTGTCCTCTGTTAATTTAACGACAATTGATGACGCGGTACGTTCTGTTGCAATGAACGCTGCACACTTCGACACGCCCGGTTTACAAAATTTACGTAATGAACAGACAAATTTTCTAACGAAAATGAACAGTGTACTCAAAGTACGGCAGATTTATTTGATTCCGAGGTAGTGACTAACAGTGCACATTCGATTGGGAAACCTTTTCGAGAACCACAGAATGACCAAATGGTTACACAAAACGTGACAATTGCAGGTACGCCATCAAACAGCACAGAGAATAGAGTAGGTAATATTGGGTTGGATCAAATTATGGCACTATTGCTACAACATAGCGCAAATTTCAAACAACTTAATGAAAATTACAAACAACTGTATGAGAGACAAGAGAAGAATCACAAACAACTTAATGAAAAATTAGACAACAATTCGAAACAACTTAGTGAACAGATCAAACAACTTAATGAAAAACATGACAACCTTAATGAAAAATTAGACAACAATTGCAGACAACTTAGTGAAAAGATTACAGCCGTTGCCGCGCAGTGTCATGATACTAAAGAACAGTTATGTGAGGAAATTGAGGCTTGTGCTAGGAAAAGTAGTGAAGAAATTAGATCTGTTGCTCAAGAATTAAGGGATATGCAAACAGCTACAACAGTATCACTTAGAGGCGAAATTAGTGCAGTCGGTAAACAATGCTCTGAAAAAGCAACACAGTTACGCGACGAGTTTAAATTAATGACAGCAGAACTTTCGCGCACACTGGATGCAAAAGTAGACGCGAAATTCGACCAACAGAACAGTCAAATTGACGAACGCTTTAATCATCACCTACAAAACAGTGAAACGCGTTTCCGTAAATTCATACAGGAACAAAATAAAGTAAAACGACTAGTCATGGAAACAATTACCGTACAGAGACAGGAAGATAAACGTAAATTGTTTGCGAAAGCGAAAACATACGTAGACAACAATATTGCTAGAGTTTCCGACGAAATTAATACAATCAAACAGTTGAACACCGAATTGCGTGATGAAATTTCCGATCTTAAATCAAAAACAGATATACACACAGCAGACTTTCAGACAGTGACCGACAGACTTGGACAATTAGAAGTAATACAGGATTCCGATGCCATCAAAGCAGACGTTAAGAAATTGAACGCAACAACACGTAAAATACAAAAACAGATTAATGCTTGTGACACTAAAAACGATGATCAGGTAAAAATACTGACTGAAAAATATGATGAATTGGCCAGTCGTATTGACGTTATTGAAAGTAATAATGACATCAAATCAGACGATACTTCACCGATTTCGTTTAATCAAACACCTGAATTCCAAAATTTACAGCAGACGATCAGTGAGATAAATTCGTCTAATACTACATTACATAGAAAATTGTCAACTTTACAGCAAGATGTAACAGAGATAAAAAATGTTTCAGTGTTTAACACATCACAACAGACGCCACATTCCGAACATTTCTCACACTCGTACAGCCAGTATAACTTAAATAATTTACAGAAACTACGTGACTTAAAATCCGAAAAGATACAGACAGATTCTTATGTAATCGTGAACCTGTTCACACATTCAGTGACGATAACGTTGATTACGAGCAATTTTCATCCGTAAAAAAGTCTAAGGTATTTGAAAATGACAGAGCACAGGTACACGCTTTGAACCGTATACGACAATTTGTTTTTGTATTTTCAATAGCATTGCCTGTAATACAGAAACTACAATTGGCATGGATACAGCAATTTGCTTTTGAATTTTCACCGGCATTGCCTGTAACGCAGAAGCTAAAATGTATTTGCAGCGCGTAATAAACCTCAGGGGATTCATTACGCTTTAATGAATATGTGCTGTAGCGTGCACAGGGCCCCAAGCCATAGTAGTGCTGTTTCATCTTTAGTTTTCTGCACTGCTACCTTCTCTTCTACTATCCTTTATATCTATCGGAACAGCTCTTCAACTATCGCCCTATCTAGGATTAAGAATGTATAAAGAAAACCCGATAAGGCAAGTTTTACCGAAAGTGACAGTTCTCTTTAGACACTCCCGAAATGACAACTATCGCCGTAATTTTAATAACACATAAAATTGTAATCATCAGTATATGTAAAATTATCAGCAACAGCAAACGCATTTTGGTAACAATAGACGTTTTTCACCGCAATAGCAACAAAACCAGCCAGTTAGCATACCTAACCAACAATGCAGTCTACAAGGTCAACCAAGCTTTAATGTTTCGCCGCGTACGCATATAGCGTCAGCTGCAACAAATAGTAACGCACAGCAACAAGGAAATAAGTACGTACAGAAGACACACTACTTCAATTCCTATCGCACTGCGCCGTATTAAAATGACTATCATGACAGACGTAAAAATAATGAGTACAATTTTCAGCGTACATTTAATAACAGTCGATCTCATCAGCAGCAAGAACATCAGCAACAACATATTATCATGAATGAACCAGACAGTAGGTATCATCCAGAACGTAAGACGTCAGGAAGAAATAATAGAACAGTACAAATAGTGGAAATGCCATAGTATCCTCCCGCAAATAATGACACGTCAGATGGAATTTGACTAGATACAGTACAGGTTGCATATTCCAGTAACGCAAGCAATACTTTTGACACGCAGAATCTTGTTCACGTGAATGTTATTTGAAACATGCTTTGTTGAATGCACCACTTTTATCGCACAAAGATCTTACCAGAAATGTTTCTATTGCCAACCACAGTTCTAACACCGCTTTAGGCGTACATATTTTTCAGGAAATTGAAGAAGATGGTTATACAGTAATTAAAAACATCGCTTTTGCAAGTCGCATTCTGTCACCTGCTGAACGAAATTATTCTGTTACAGAACTTGAAACATTATGTGTCGTATGGACTTTTACCAGATTTAGGCATTTTCTTTATGGAAGACACACTACCGTTTACACAGATCATAGAGCGATACAATTTTTACATTCGGCTAAATTTACACACGACAGATTAAGTAGATGGAAACTTTATTTGCAGGAATTTAATTTTACAATTGTTCACATTCCCGGTACACAAAATATTGTAGCAGACGCACTATCCCGTTCTCTTAACAACAATCAGCAAGACATCGCAACCAACTTCTGCAAAGCAAATTTCAGCGTCATGTACATTCAACAAGTTGCATTTGAAAATTTAATTTCGTCGTCATTACAAGACATAGCACAAGAGCAGAATAAAGACAACGTATGGAAAGAGATTAAACACCTTTGGGAAGATAGGAATAATGTTACCATTAGAAACCAATTACACTGTACGCAATGACATTCTGTTTCACCGCTCTCATCCTGACAGCAATAATTGGTTATTATGCATTCCTGACGAACTTGTTAACAAATTAATCTGGTATACTCATTTAAGTTACGCACATTACGGAGCTAGAAAATGTTTTCTTATACTGAGACAGAACTGTTATTTTACCAACATGGAGAAACGTATTCGACGAGTTTTAGCGTCATGTAAAATCTGCCAGAAAGCTAAATCAGATACGACTTCACATATTCCTCCATGACATCCCATTGTACCTGTTAAATTAAGACACATGGCCGCTGTAGACATTTTTGGTCTAATTCCCAGAACTAATAGAGGTTTTTGTTACATCTTTGTCGCTGTTGAACTCACTTCAAAATTTGTTACCTTCACTCCGTTACGCAAAGCTATTGCTAAAACTGTTTCGAAAGCATATGTAAAACATTTTCTATTTCAGGTAGGGCATCTGTTGAAAGTAATTTCCGACAATGGACCACAGTTTCGATCTGCTATATGGACACGTATGTTACGAGCTAGAAACATTTCTTCGGTCTATATATCTAGGTACCATGCTTCTTCGAACCCTTGTGGACGATTAATGAAAGAAATTGGTAAACTATGTAGAATTTACTGCCATAAAAAACATATTGATTGGGACACACACATACTCTCATTCCAAGATGTCATTAATTCCATACCAAATTAATCTACTATGCTATCTCCGACTGTTATACTGAAAAATGTTGAACCTCCTAACAAAATTAAAGAATTAGTAACATTTCCTACATCTCGTCGACTACGACACCATGAAATAATTAACATTGCGCTGAACAACATCAAACGTGCCGCAGAGCGCCGGAGAAGACAGCAAAAACAGGTTTGTACACGCCGTGACTTTCACATTGGACAGAAGATATTAGTACGTACACAACACTATTTATCCAACAAAGGAAAGAGTAGAAGCAGTAAATTTGAGCTTCTATACGCAGGTCCATATCGGATTCACAGCATTCCTCACCCCAATGTAGTACACGTCGAAACTTTGAGAATCAGAAAACCAAAGGGAACCACCACGTGTCGAACGTCAAACCTTTTATTGAATGAAGATACTTTATGATTTATCACACTGTAATGCCATTTCCTAATTTTATGACCACTTATGCAATTGTATTTATGTGACTACTTACTGATGATTGTCGTATTATTTCTTGGCAAGTGCCCGGCAAGATAAGGTTGGCAGGTCGCTTTTCTTGTCGTTATACATCAGACAGTGCACATTTTCCAGATAAAATTACGTATCTTACGAATAATTATGCAATTATATCTAGTGATATATTAATTTTATCAAATTTTCTCTCCATTAAAGTCTTCAATTCTCGCCTCTATTAACTACACAACATACAAGCTGTACATAAAGCAGATCACTTTTCATGTCGTTATACACCCTAGACCGTGCATATTTTCCATTTTTATGTATGTATGATTGTTTTCCTGTTTTGTTTGTATGCACTATGAAATATTTAAGATATAACAAACACCAGTTGACTTTAACATTTTGCCTTACGATATCTCAACATCGTGACTACTTTACTCTTTTTTTTTATGCAGCTACATTGTGATACACTGTGTACATTTTTGCTTCTGAACACTGTCGATGTTTTTGACATATTACGTTTTCTGTCATGCTATGCTGTGTGCTCAATTATGTTACTATAAACCAGTTTTTATCTAATGGGTATATGAATTGAATGCAAGACATTAATCCTTGTTCCTCATTTTCAGAAAGAAATAACGTGTAAACGAAATAATTTAAACAGAAATGGGAATTTCACCTTCGGAATGAACGAAAGAGGTTGCAATACCTCGTGATGAAGAGTAAATGGATCAGAATTAACAAGCATTAACAATGAAATATTATACACATCGTATGATAGCAGTCTTAACTAATTTTTTCTTTCAGAATACGAGGCAATTGATGCAGGCTGTCAGACAGAACTACACATCTTAGTTTTAGTGATGAAATATGGTAGAAATAAGGAATAGTTGTATAATGAATAATGAAGTGATTTTTTTTGCAGATGATAATGAATGGTGATGAATAATGATGAAGAATATGCTACTATGGATAATGAAGTTTTTCTTTACAGGTGATGATAGCAATGGAGTTGTGGTGATATGGATAATGAAGTTTTTCTTTGTAGATGAAAATAATGATGAAGTTTATATATTTACTGTTAGTTAAGAGATGCTATGTAGTTATTTAAGTATTTGTTGCAGTTCGTTTTGACAGTATGTCTTATATCGCATGGTATGATGACTGAAGGTTTTGGAAAGGACAGCTAGAGAACATATATATTTTTATACACATTTCACTACCTGTTAATTCGAAGTTCACTACTTTTCAGCATAATATGCGTTTCTTCTTTCAGTTTCATAATCCAAATTGTATATTTTGCAGGAGACATTATTCATGAAATTAATGTGGTATAAATAGTTATTTATTAAACCTATGTCGTTTGTGAATGTGATCACATATACTCTACTTGTTTCATAACCTTGCTACAGCTGACTCATGACGAATGACGTTACACATCTTCATTTGCAGCAATAACTCAAAAGCAACCAAAGTAATTACCAGTCCCAAATAATGCTACTAGTTTAAGAGAGTTCTGAGTAATACTGATCAGCTCTGAATAGTATGTCACTTCAATAATGACTTCTGAAGAATACAAAAAAAATGCTTTGTAAGTGGCCAATGAATGCCACTGATTATTGTAATAAGATGACCTATGATGCCAATGATTACTATAATTAGATTAATTATGTATAAATGCTACGTCAATAATTAACTCATTTTAAATAATGGCTTCTAAAGAATACAAAAAAAATGCTTTGTAACTGGCCAATGAATGCCATTGATTATTGTAATAAGATGACCTATGATGCCAATGATTACTATAATTAGATTAATTATGTATAAATGCTATGCCTATAATTAACTCATTTTCAATAATGACTTCTGAAGAAAAAAATGCTTTGTAACTGGCCAATGAATGCCACTGATTATCGTAATAAGATGACCTATGATGCCAATGATTACTATAATTAAGTGAATTATGTTAATACTATGCCATTCATTAGCTTCTGTTTGGAATGATGATTTCTGATGATTTGTAACTGGGCAATAAGTGCCAATAATTACTATATTCAGATAATTTATGAACATTATTCTGTAATACTACATACATGGTACAGAAATGTTCAGTAACTGGGCGATGAGTGCCACCAATTACTCAAATCAGTTGTTAGACTAGTGTAATTCTCAATGAAGACTACTATGTGACTTAATGTACTTCACCTTCTGACCTAATTACCAGAAATTACTGCAATATCCATTTGTCCTGTCTATCCTCATGGAGCACTATATTTGGTTTTTGCACTAATTCAACGTTGGTCTACTTCACAAGAACATTGTGTTGACACGACATGCTGTCCACCACCTTGAGCGATGGAGATGTTACTATGGTCCCACTGTTTATTGTACCTAGTGTACATGGAATATTATTACGACATTTCAGTGTCTTGACTACACTGATTAATACTTCAAGGAAAAGAACTTCAGATTGTCTTACTTGGTGCTGTGCTTCTGTAGAAATATATGGACTTTCAGTGCAGCTGCGTGCAACCTAAAGTGCTACAACCATGACGCAATCCCTCCCATTCTTTTCCTAATTCTTGTAAAATGATAAAGACATATCCAGTGCGTGTGCACTCTATGCCATTTGTTAATATGATTTGCACTCATTACGTATACTTTTTTTTGTAATTCCCAGATATGTTCTGTATTACAGTGCGTGTGCACTTTCGTCATTTTGTTAACATGATTTGTATTCATTGCATATACATTTTTGTGATAATTGCTGATATGTTCTGAACTTCAGTGCGTGTGCACTTTTGTCATTTGTCAGTATGATTTGTACTCATTATGTTTATTTATTGTAAAAATATTAGAGAGTTTTACAGTGCGTGTGCACTTTATGACATTTGTACTCATTACGTATACATTTTTTTTGTGATTCCCAGATATGTTCTGTATTACAGTGCGTGTGCACTTTCGTCATTTTGTTAATATGATTTGTATTCATTGCATTTTGTGATTTGCTGATATGTTCTGAACTACAGTGTGTGTGCACTTTTGCCATTTGTTAATATGTTTTGTACTCATTGTGTATACATTTTGTCGTTGCTTGATATGTCTGTACTCAGTGCATGTGCACTATATTTTATTTCATGTTCTGCACCTATATATATATATATATATATATATATATATATATATATATATATATATATATATTCTGTGATTGTAAAGTTAATTAATTATGAAAAATTTGTTGCTCATGGCAAGTCCAATTGACTCACCACCGCTGCCAAATTTTTGGCCCCCCCCAGTGGAGGGTTATGTAAGGAGTATGCTTCGCCGGGGATGGGCGAAGCATGACAGAATCTCTAACCAGAGAGTAGTTTATTGTTAGTTGTTGCTTGTCGCGAGTCTGGGCTAGTCTGCGCGAGTCGACAGTAGTAGTAGCGAGTCGGTAGTAGGCTGGTGTAAAGTGCGTGAGTCGGCATGCGTCGGCTGTGTGCTCTGCGCGCGACTCTGTCAGGATTCTGGAGGATGAGTATTGTTGTAGAAGGTAAAGAAGCAGCCTTGCGCATAATTAATAATGTATGTTAATTGTAATTTAATTTGTTCAGAAAAGATGCCCCAATAATAATATTTATAATATAACGTAACTGTTTTAAAGAAAAGCATTCATTTCAATCTCCAATGCATTATCATTACTTCCAAGAATCAAAAAAATATGTATACGCCAGCATTGCACGAAGCTGTGTCGAAGAATGTATAATTAAGAGCAGATATATATGCAGTCTTTTATTGAGGTAAGAATTTTTGCTTTTTTATTCAGAATACAGGGCCGAAGGTCAGCGCTGCTGTCCTTATAAAATTTACCAGATTTTATTATTTCTGTTAGGAGGTTACATTTGATTCATGGTTCATTATTGAATCAATATTATTGTGAGGTTTATGGTCGATTATCTTTTTTTTTTAATTTTTGTGTGAGGAGGTTATACTTGGCTCCATTTCCATTTATCAATTTCTGCTGGGAGGTTACAAGACGTTCAACAAACTTTAAACATAATTTGAAATATTTTCTACACTTTTGCGTGCCTCATGTCAAATATTTAACACATTAAATCATTTGTAAAGTAATCGTACGTTTGAAACTCATTTATAAATGGTAGGGGTTCTTTTTAGAATCGGATGTTTACTGGTACGTCACAGAAACACTTCTCATATCTGCAGAGTATTGCAGTGTGGTACCCATGGAAGGAGATCGTTAGCCATTGGAATAATTTTGCTAGACCCATAGCTCCCAATCATCAGTAACATATCGATACATGGATTAGGTATACACAGCCATGTTCGGCACCAAATTTGTAAGTGCACACAAATGACGTTGTCACAGTTACCCGAATTCCCATTCTCGCCCTTACGAAGTGTCCGTCACTTACGCTTATGCAAGAACGTGGACATAGTGCTCACTAGGAGATTAAGATTAAATGACCACAAGCCGTGACAAACAAACGAACCCAATGCCGCTAGCACGCGGCGATCCCTGGATTGCGGAATAGGAATTGTCGGTGTCACGTGGGGGATACGTGAAGCCAAATATACATTTTCGTACTGTCTGCGTTGCAGAAGATCGAGTGCTCGTAAACGGTGATCTAAGAGCCCAGCTCGTAATTGTGAAAGTAGACGTCGGCAACTGAGAGCAATTAGCCGCAACAGATCACTTGCGAAATCAAGTCTTAAGCATCGCAGAGTATCAGCTACACGCAAAGGAGCAGCACTGTCCCCAGGAAATCCGGCACCTTTTGCTCGATTTGCGGACGTTAAGGCAGCTGCCAGGAGATTCGCCGTAGGTTGTAACCCATGCCTCGTTGCCCTCAGCACCGCCACGAAGAACGATGACGAGATCGTCTGCGTATGCAGTGCCAGCTGAATACATGGTCACCGCGAGACATCCCAGAGAGGTGTTGACGAAGGCCGCACAGCAACAGCTCCATGGAGAGTGCTTACAACAGTGCGGAGAGCGGGCATCCTTGACGCACTGATAGACGGATCGAGATGGGAGGAGTAACACAGCCATTTTAGAGTACATGAGACGTTGCTCCACGAAGGAGACGCATTGCGACGTCGATGGAAGTATCATGGTTGCCCATATTGCGGATCGCCTCTTCCAGGAAGTCGTGATTGACGCAATCGAACGCCTGGCTGAGGCCAAGAGCAATCAAAAGTCCAAGAACACGACGTGCGAGAGCAAGAGTGGTTACGTCCCGACAGCGGCAGATGGCAGTGCGTATGTTATTGGTACCTCTCAAGGAAATTTGACGATGGAAACCACATACCGAGCAGTCCGTTTAAGCAGCGCAGCCAAAAGCCGAGTAAAGATCTTTGTATCGATGCTGAGTAGCGTCAAGGGGCGGTAATTGCATTTCCGTGAGGTACCCCGAGGCTTGTGAATGGGAATGAGGAAACCATCGAGGAAACCGTCTGGAATCGGCACGAAACGTGACGTAAGGTCCTGACGAATTTCAGTCCACACTGGCGCCAGGAGGGGACGAAATGTTCGATATAACTCCAGCGGAAGGCCATCAAGGCCAGGCGACCTGTTCGTAGAACACGTCTGGATAGCGACGTGGACTTTGTCCTCAGTGACGTTAGCAATCAGATTCATCGACGCATCGACGGGAAGCGAGCCAAAGGAGAGTCAGGAGACGGTTGTACTGTTGGCAGGGCGGTGACGTTGTTGAGAGTACTACGTAACATAATGTGCACTGAGGGCGGAACCGACATCCCGTTGGTTATCAAAACGCTACCTGTCATCAGTCGTAAGAACAGTAATCCAATTCTCCCGACGGTGGCGTCGTTCTGCTATGACATGATACATAGATGGGCACTCTTGCACTAACCCATCGTGTGTGCGCGCCCTGACCATAGCTCGTTCAAGGTGACGGCGAAAGAGGGACGTAAGCTGTGCTTTGGCACGTTTCGCCATGGCCTGGCGCTCTGGCGAATACGGTCTCATAGTACATTCCCGGAGAATGGTGAAATAGAATTCCTGAGTCCGTCACAGCCACGCCACAACCTCCGCTCCGCAACCAAACAAGGCCTTGCGGAGAGCAGGCTTCGCACAGAGCACCTTCCATGACAGAGCAGACTGATAGGCATCACGGCATCGACGAAAGCTGCCCACCTGGTCTCGATGAGCTGCCGGCACTCGGGTGAAGTAGGGTGAATCGTGCTCAGTTTCCTTTGTCCACGGCCGCGCCACACTTTTTGACGGCAGAGATTGATGGCTCCGATATGTGCGTCATGGTCAGAGAACGCAGTAGGCCAGACTTCGGCAGCCTACACTACATCTACAGTATTGCGGAAGTTGTAAACACGATAGAATCAGCTGTAAGAATGGCTAGTGAAATGTGTAAACCCGGAACGATCGCCGTGAACATGCTCCCAAGAATCCACAACGATGAAGTGCTGGAGAATTGTCGCTAGCGCCATGCATGGAGAGTGACGTGGTAACTGTTCTTAAGGGGCATGGGTGCAGTTTAAATGGCCTCCCATGATCAATGCATCCTGCCGATCCAGGAAGAGAGGCGTGACTGTATCTGAGAAGAAGTTGGAATGTTCACGGCGTGGACCCGTACCAGATGACGCACGGACATGGACAAGCCTGACTCCGCTAAACGTGAGAGGCATACCTCTGGAATCACGGAGATAGGTAACTACATCAGCGAGGATACCGTTAAGTAATTGGATCGCCACCCCACTACCAGTAGGGAAGCATGATAGACGTGCTGTAAAACCATGGGGAGCATTGAAAGTTGCAACGTGCATCTCATGAAGGAAAGCCACGTCAACGTTTGCGGCATACGCCATGTCATGGAGGAGAGCCAGTTTGTGTCGTACACGAATTGTGTTGACATTGATCGTGGATATGCAATAAGTTTGGAAAGCTGCCATCGGCAGGAGGACAGGCGGGAAGCACAGGGAACTCCCTGTTAGGGCCCACGGAAGGGTTCATCACTGTGACGGGAAGGGAGCCGACCCCGCCAAGGGATGGTCCATCGTTCTGCACAGCTCCAGAATGTCCATCCTCAGCATCGACGTCGTCCACCCAGGAGACAGACGTCTCACCGGGCCGGTTCTATGGAACAGTATCCGAGGTGCGCCCGCAGGTAGCGTCAGAGACACAAGGAAGGTAACCGCATTAGACGCAGGCGGGGGAAGGTCGGTGTCCAGAGGTGGACGCTGACTTGAGATGGAGGCAAGGAAGGACACCGCACCGTCAGGTGGCAGGTCGTCAGAGGACAGTGCACAATCAGTTGCAGGGCCGTCATTTTGAGCAGACATCCGATGGATGCAGTCGTCAGAATACGGCATTGTCTTTTTTCTTTCCTCGGCGACCGTAGCTTCCTAACATGCTGTTCCGTGTCGGATGGCAGGCGGCTATCGTCCGACATATGGCAAGATGGCAGAAAGGCAGAGGAAAGTACAGCTGCATTATCAACAACTATGGGGTCGAGGCAGACAGCATGTGCCTGCTGACGGTCATCGTTCATTTGTACTGCCTCCGGCAGGGGTATAGGAAAGACAGGAGAAACGTCCATCGCACAGTCAAGAGCATCCGACACGGCTACCCACTGATTCAGAGGGGGCGTAGCAGGCAGCACCGCCACAGACGCGTATGTCAGTGGTAACACAGAGGGCGCCGCGGGAGCCAGCCCGTGTGGCCGAGCGGCTCTAGGCGCTTAAGTCTGGAACCGCGCGGCCGCTACGGTCGCAGGTTCGAATCCTGCCTCGGGCATGGATGTGTGTGGTGTCCTTAGGTTAGTTAGGTTTAGGTAGTTCTAAGTTCTAGGGGACTGATGACCTCCGACGTTTAGTCCCATAGTGCTCAGAACCATTTGGACCTTTTTTTTTTTTTTTTGGCGCCGCAGGAGGAGCGACGTCTCCGATCGGCGTCTGAACCAGTCTACGTCGGAGGCATTCAGAACGGACATGGTCTTCGTGTCCACAACGCAGCTGGCCATCGTACAAGACGACAGCCCTGTAGCCGGCAATAACTAAGTAGGAGGGCACGTGTTCGGTAGTTTTTTATCCGATGGACACCATTGAGGAAACGGTACTTTTGGAACGTCTTCCACGTTTTAGCTACGTGACTGACGTCGTTGCCGTAAGGTTTAAAAGCGGCCACTACAGCGTTCGACGGTACTTCAAACGGTAGTTGGAAAACCAATATGATCAACCACTGCAGTCCGTGTATGTCCGTCAGAGTATCGAAACGTGAGATCGCCGCACAACGTCGGCGCACAACCCGTCATTCACGAGCTGTATGTACACAGTATTACTAAGGATTGAAAAATTTATTCAGAGAACGTCTTGTGGAGGAAGACGCATTTCATACCTTATAAAACGTTCAACTTCATACGCCTTCGGTCGTTCGTGATCTAATGGAAAAGTTAATTTAACTGTGGCGCGGCGGTAAGAAATCGCCATGATGGTCAATGCAATCGAACTCTGAAATTAGCAGCTACGTGGAAGTAAACAAACGCACGCTCCCTCGCAAGCAGCAAAACTAACGGGACGCAAACCAGGTTTGTGCGTCTCACCACTGAGCCACCTAGCAGGTAAGCAGTTTGTGCATTAAAAGGCACATAAAGTGCCTCGAAATTATATCGAAAACTTTGACGGTCGTTTTCTTCAGAAAGACACGAGTATACACGGATAACCCGAGATATGTGTTCGCTTATTCTGACTCGCCTTCCACTGAACGAATTTTCTGGCAAATCGAGCTATGACACTTACGGTGTTCTCCTCGTCAGAGTTAGGAGCATTAGTTGCAGGTGGTGGACAAAAATATGGAATAACCAAAAACAAAATATGTTACTATGTCTAATACAGTGTAGGAAACCGTATAGAATTAAAACAGCTTCCACTCGTCTCGGAATGGATAAATACGGGTCCTCCATGATGTTCAAGAGAATCGTAAGCAATTCATTCTGCTGCAAAAAAAGTGGCAAATTGAGGTAACGATGATAGAGGTGAATAGGGGTCACACACTGAACTGGACCACAAATACTGAATAACTTTGAGATATGTTGTGACAATGCTGGCCAGGGGTGATGCGACAATTCTTCCTCGTGTTCAGAAAAGCAGTCGTGGACGATGCGAGCTGTGTGTACAGGAGCCCTATCATCACAGTTTGGGATGGATCCGGTCAGCCAAAATTGTCAGGTAATCCTTGTAAGTAATGCAACCCTGCAGAGTACCAATTACGGCCCATGGAATGCCACCACATCCGCTACTCAAATCATTACCCAACCCCCACCATGATTCAACCCCCTTTCCCCCCCCCCCCCCCCCCGCCAGCCTCAGTAGCCGAGCGGTTCTAGGCGCTTCAGTCTGGAACCGCGCGACTGCTACAGTCGCAGGTTCGAATACTGCCTCGGGCATGGATGTGTGTGATGTCCTTAGATTAGTTAGGTTTAAGTAGTTCTAAGTTCTAGGGGACTGATGACCTCAGATGTTAAGTCCCATAGTGCTCAGAGCCATTTTGATTCACCCCTGCCACGTAAACTCCATCAAAAGCTGGAAACAGTGTGCAGCAAGATTCATCCGACCAAATGACTTTCTTCCATTGCTCCGTAACTAGGTTTCATCATTTCGGATCCCCTCTTTCCGTTTACGGTTATTTGCGTCACTGGTGGGTGGGTTTGGAATTCCAGCCCGCCCTGCGATTCCATGCTTATGAACAACCCTTGACGCTGCTCCGTTGCTGATAGGATTTGCGAGTCTGACGTTTATTTCAGCTGTGATTTTTGCAGCTATCGTCTTATTTTTCGTCACAATCCTCTGCAATGACCATCTGTCACGATTACTGAACACACTTCTGTGCCGTTGTTCTTAGAGGATATATTTCCGCTTTCTCTTTACGCGATATAAAACTTGCATACGGTGCCTCTTGAAGCACTAAATGCTTCAGCCCTCTTGGTTACGGAAGACTTCACCATAAGAGCACCAGCAATTTGCCTACATTTAAATTCACTCAGCTGTTACGTAACGCACTCACAACTACACAGAACTCTTTTCTAACTACGAATAGCATTTGTAAGGTATTGAGGGGATTGCACAGGTGCCATTCGTCGTCATGTACCACAGCGCAATCAAAAGGCCTGGCTGGCATTGCATTTTTCTTAGGGAATGCATCTCTCGCGCTGTTTCTATCCAACCCTGCACCTACTGATTCACGCACTGTGTTGCGTCGGAATCAAAATTGTTGACGATCGTTACTACTACAAAGTATACGCTTTTCTCTTTGTACATTAGTGAGCCAAAACGTTACGACCACTGCTCAATGCGAGATCGAATACCTCCTGGTGGTGTTGCGGGCACTTGATGGAGTGAGGAAGGAATTTAAGTGGAAAAGAGATGAATGGCAGTCATTATAGCGGATATGGGTGGCTAATGCGGAAATCCACTGAAAATATGCCGTTTTGACAAAAGCTAATTGTTGTGGCGCTGCTGCTGGAAACGAGAATCTCCAAAACGGCGAAGATCGTCTCCTGCTGACATACTACTGCCGTGAGGATAGTGCCTCTGCGGCGACGACATTTAGCAGCATGATAACTGCGCATGTTGCTACAGTGGTTTGAAGGGCTTTCTAGTGAACTCACATTGCTGTCTTGGCCAGCAAGCGTGCCTGATCTATACCCACTGCAAGATACATCGGGCGCCAACTGCGTGCCCGTGGACCACCATCCCGGAATTTGAGGGAACTGCTTGATCTGTGCGTGGAAATCTTGTGCCACATACTTCTGGAAACCTGTCAAAAACTTGTAGAATCCATTCCAAGGAGAATGTCTGTTGTACTGTGTTTGAAAAGTGGAACAACACACTGTTAAAGAGGTGGTCATAATGTTTTGGCACATCGGTGTACACTGACGGTGTATTAACTACGAGAAAAAAACCACAAACTTTCACAGGATTTATCGACTTACAAAAAGCATTGGATAATGGAAAGCGCCGCAAGATACTCGCAGTCCTCAAAAAAATAAGTATGCGCTATAGTTAAAGGCGGGTGATTCACGCTGTGTACAAGAACTAAGAGGAAACCAACAAGAAAGGAAGACCACAAGAGATATATTCTGAATAAAAATGGATCTAAGAAAGAGATGCAGTCTTTGACCTCTCCTGTTGAACCTGTACAGGGTGTATCAAAAAGAATCATCCGATTTAGGACGTCTGTATTTCACAACCTAATATACATATACATTGAATTTTGTTTTTTGATGAACAGGAAATTCAAAAAGTTATTTTTGATACCTTTTCATAGGTGTTCAATATGCCCCCCTTGATATGCACGGCTTATGTCAATGCTGCATTTAGATTGTTCCCACACTGAAGCGAGCTTCTCTTGAGTTACAGCTTCCACAGCTGCTGTTATGCGATATCTCAGTTCATTAATAGTTGTTGGTAACGGATGCACTTAAACGCTTTTATAAACCCCCAGAAGAAATAACCACATGAAGTTAGGTCTGGAGACCCTGGAGGCCAGTATCGTAATGCAAAATCATTTGGTCCAGTGCGACCGATCCATTGTTCAGTAATCCTTTGACTTAGAAATTCCCACACATCCAGATAACAGCGTAGCGGTGGCCCATCTTGTTCCTAAATGAAGTCGTTCGAATCAGTCTCTAACGGTGCGAAAAGAAAGTTCTCAAGTATATCAAGATATGTGCTTCATGGAACAGTGTTTCGGCAAAGGAAAATGGACCATACACCTTTAAATTTGGAAAGTCCCTCTCATGTTGTACAATTTCATGTGGTTGTTCCGTAGCGTAAATTCTCACATTATCATGGATCAGCTTTCCATTTAAATAGAGTGTTTCCTCACTACTAAACCCCAAGCGTGGAAGATACCTGTCATCCTCCATCTTGCCAAAAAGGAACTTACAGAACTTCACACATTGTTGTTTGTCACCTTCAGGAAGAGCTTGCGACAGCTGAATTTTGTATGGTTTCATGTGTAAAAGTCGACGCAACATTCACCAGACGGTCATCGGGGACATGTTGACTTGTCGTGCTGCACGGCAAACGGGTTTCTTGCAGACTTCTTGTGAACCTATGGCAGATGTGTTCGACGTCTGTGTCAGACACTCGTGGACAGTCCAGCCATTTGCCTTCACACGAACAACCTGTTTCTCGGGATTGTTCACGCCACAGTCTAATAGTCTGTGCTGTAGGAGGATCCACACCATACTCTAGTACGAAAGTCACGCTGAACAGTTACTGACCCGCACTGTGCAAAACGTAGAGCACAAAACACTTTCTGTTGTCCCGACACCGTTTTTACCAGGACTGAACGCACACTGTTGCCACCTAGCGGGAACCATGTAAAACTCGAGAGTGTCCTCGTCCTAACAGTACGTTGTTCACGCACATATCTCAGATAACATAGTAGTTATGAGCTTTTTCTCGGATGAATCATTTTGATACTCCATGTACACTACTGGACATTAGAATTGCTACACCACGAAGACGACGTGCTACAGACGCGAAATTGAACCCACAGGAAGAAGATGCTGTGATATGCAAATGAGTAGTTTCAGAGCATTCACACAAGGTTGGCCCTGGTGGCGACACCTAGAACGTGCTGACATGAGGAAAGTTTCCAACCGATTTCTCATACACCAACAGCAGTTGACCGGCTTTGGCTGGTCAAACGTTGTTGTAATGCCTCGTGTAAGGAGGAGATATGCCTACCATCACGTCTCCGACTTTGATAAAGGTCGGATTTTAGCCTACCGCAATTGCGGTTTATCGTATCGCGACATTGCTGCTCGCGTTGGTCGTGATCTAATGACTGTTAGCAGAATATGGAATCGGTGGGTTCAGGAGGGTAATACGGAACGCCGTGCTGGATCACAACAGCCTCGTATCACTAGCAGCCGAGATGACAGGCATCTTATCCGCATGGTTGTAACGGATCGTGTAGCCACGTCTCGATCCCTGAGTCAACAGATGGGGACGTTTGCAAGACAATAACCATCTGCACGAACAGTTCGACGACGTTTGCAGCAGCATGGACTATCAGCTCGGAGACCATGGCTGCGGTTACCCTTGACGATGCATCACGGACAGGAGCGCCAGCGAAGATGTACTTGACGACGAACCTGGGTGCACGAATGGCAAAACGTTATTTTTTCGAAAGAATCCAGGTTCTGTTTACAGCATCATGATGGGAGTATCCGTGTTTGGTGACAACGCAGTGAACGCACATTGGAGGCGTGTATTCGTCATCGCTATACTGGCGTATCACCTGGCGTGATGGTATGGGGTGCCATTGGTTACACGTCTCGGTCACCTCTTGTTCGCATTGACGGCACTTTGAACAGTGGACGTTACATTTCAGAAGAATTACGACCCGTGGCTCTACCTTTCATTCGATCCCTGCGAAACCCTACATTTCAACAGGATAATGCACGACCGCATGTTGCAGGTCTTGTACGGGACTTTCTGGATACAGAAAATGTTCGACTGCTGCCCTGGTCAGCACATTGTCCAGATCTCTCACCAACTGAAAACGGCTGGTCAATGATGGCCGAGCAACTGGCTCGTCACAATACGCCAGTCACTACTTTTGATGAACTGTGGTATCGTGTTGAAGCTGCATGGGCAACTGTACCTGTACACGCCCTCTTAGCTCTGTTTAACCCAGGCTTATCAAGACGGTTATTGCGGCCAGAGGTGGTTGTTCTGGGTACTGATTTCTCAGGATCTATGCACCAAAATTGCGTGAAAATGTAATCCGATGTCAGTTCTAGTATAATATATATGTCCAATGAATACCCGTTTATCATCAGCATTTCATCTTGGTGTAGCAATTTAGTGGCCAGTAGTGTAATAAATCCTGACGAACTTGTTTTCGAAAGGACAATAAAGAAGCTGTTGCTCTCCTGCTGGGACTCTCTTTCAATCAGGAGTAGTAGAAGGTTTTGTAATGCAAATCCCAGTGTTGACGGGAAGGATCAGTTGATCTCCCTGTGCAGGCAAAATCATTTTTAAACAAGGCTTTTATGAGCTCATTCCATTTAGTTCTCCAAAGTTAGTCTAGTGCGACATTCGTTTTATCGATGTGCGTTAATAGGGACGTAGAAACACCTTGAATAACCAGTACTCCAGTGGAGACTGAGTAACGCTTCTGCCTAGTGACAGCAGCCGACACGTATCAGGGTGCTGCTCTTTCGCTGTTGGAGTAATGGTTATTGTTCGTTCAGTACTGGAATTTTAACGGGCAGGCCGACAATAGCGTCACTTTGTACGTAATATTACCAGCTACGATTTTATTTGTTTATGTTAAACAGTTTAGCGCAGCACACATCGTTTTGTAACACAGCGAAGCATTTATTCCTGGATATTTTGACTACCGTGTTATACTTGCTGTAATCTTTACGATATTACGGTGGGTCGGAACTAGAGGAAGTGAAGGCAGTTCCTGCGACGTTGCGCAGGCGGCCGGGTCGCGGCCGTTAAGTGTAGCTCGAAGTCTGCGAATTCCAGTGCTAACGGCGGTAACTGCACGAGCGCCAGTAGCCGTGTTTACAGCCACGTCCTCCCCACCTCGCTCACAAGCGCGCGTCTCTCCGCGAGAACACAGAACAGAGCGAGGGAGGTGTGCGCAGAGTGCTCCATAAAAGCCACTGCCGTGTCGGGTCGGAGGCGGCGCTCGGTTTATGGTAGGCCACTGGCAATGCTCGTCCCGAATGTGCATACATAGCGGCTTATACATAAATACTGGCCGGCTGGAGCGCTGGCAACTGTTGTGCGTCGCGTGTGTGCTCCTGGTGAGACGTCGCCACTGGAGGTCGGAGCAGCGGCCCGCGCGGCTGGCGCCCGGGTCGGCTACAGCGATCGCAGCGCCGCGCTGCGCTGCGCCACGCCGGGACAGGAAGCCATTAGTTGGCGTCATTAGGCCGGCGCCCGGCCGAAATATTGTGATCCCGCCGGCTTCGGCGCAATTAATCTGCGCAGCGCAGGCGGACACTTGTACTTCCGGCGCGAGCACGGCCATTACTCTGCGCCACTCCCGGCGGGGATCAGCCCGCTCCGGCCGCGCTAATAAACACGGCTCGCTGACCCCGAACATCCTGTCCGCCGGACTTGACGCACGGTGTCTCCTCCTTGGGTAGCGACCGCGGCCCAGAGCCCTGCTCGCTCATCTCCGCTGTCACTCGAAAAGCAAGATGTCGACACAAGATAACGAGAGAAGGCCAGTGTCATCACCCAAATTCCCATCAAACCTTTTATCCTATTCAACTTGTCCCCCTATCAAAGAGGACAACAGTGTCATCAGTGAATTACTGATATCCTTCCACGCTGAAATTTAATTCCGCTTCGGAACCTTTTTCTGCACTTCACTTTTTGCTCTATATACTCTACCGGCCATTAAAATTGCTACACCAAGAAGAAATGCAGATGATAAACGGGAATTCATTGGACAAATATATTATACTAGAACTCACATCGGAATACATCTTCACGCAATTTGGGTGCACAGATCCTGAGAAATCAACACCCAGAAAAACCACCTCCGGAAGTAACAACGGCCTTGATACGCATGGGAATTCAACAGAGCTTGGATGGCGACTACAGGTACAGCTGCCCATGCAGCTTCAACACGATATAACAGTTCACCAAGAGTAGTGACTGGCGTATTGTGACGAGCCAGTTGCTCGGCCACCA
Organism: Schistocerca piceifrons; assembly: GCF_021461385.2. Lineage (NCBI taxonomy): Eukaryota > Metazoa > Arthropoda > Insecta > Orthoptera > Acrididae > Schistocerca > Schistocerca piceifrons. The sequence goes on from NC_060144.1 coordinate 141,779,941, forward strand.
TTGACCAGACGTCTTCCATTGGTGAGAGATCAGGAGAATGTGCTGGCCAGGGCAGCAGTCAAACATTTCCTGTATCCAGAGAGGCTCGTGCAGGACCTGCAACATTCGGTCGTGCATTATCCTGCTCAGATGTAGGATTTCGCAGGGATCGAATGAAGGGCAGAACCACGGGTCATAAGACGTCTGAAATGTAACTTCGACTGTTCAAAGTGCCGTCAATGCGAACAAGAGGTGACCGAGACGTGTAACCAATGGCACCCATACCATCACGCCGGGTGATACGCCAGTATGGCGATGACGCATACACTCTTCCAATGTGAGTTCACCGCGATGTCGCCAAACACGGATGCGACCATCATGATGCTGTGAACAGAATCTGTATTCATCCGAAAAAATTACGTTTTGTCATTGTTGCACCCAGATTCGTCGTTGAGTACACCATCGCAGGCGCTCCTGTCTGTGATGCATCGTCAAGGGTAACCGCAGCCATGGTCTCCGAGCTGACAGTCCATGCTGCTACAAACTTCGTCGAACTGTTCGTGCAGATGGTTTTTGTCATGTAAACGTCCCCATCTGATGACTCAGGGTTCGAGACATGGCTGCACGATCCGTTACAGGCATGCGGATAAGATACCTGTCATCTCGACTGCTAGTGATGCGAGGCCGTTGAGATTTAGCACGGCGTTCCGTACTACCGTCCTGAACCCACCGATTCCATATTCTGCTAACATTCATTTGATCTCGACCAACGCGAGCAGCAATGTCGCGATACGATAACCCGCAATCGCGATAGGCTACAAGCCGACCTTTATGAAAGTCGGAAACGTCATGATACGCATTTCTCCTCCTTACACGAAGCATCACAACAACGTTTCACCAGGCAACGCCGGTCGACTGCTGTTTGTGTATGATAAATCGGTTGGAAACTATCCTCTGTCAGCATGTTGTAGGTGTCGCCAGCGGCGCCAACCTTGTGTGAATGCTCTGAAAAGCTAATCATTTTCATATCATAGCATCTTCTTGCAGTCGGTTAAATTTCGCGTCTGTAGCACGTCTTTTTCGTGCTGTAGCAATTTTAATGGCCAGTAGTGTATTACAAACTAACTCCGCCTCTTCCGCGGTTCCAAGCAAAATACAGTTCTGTGGGTTTGGCCCCAACATAATCCGTGGAGCCAGAACTAAATACTGTAATGACGAACACTCGAAGAGCTGTTTTCCAACGCAGAACCCTACTTCTCGGGGGTACACTGTCCTTACAAATGGCAATCGACCAGAGATTAATAGCGGGACTGCAAGCAATCAGCGCATGATCGGCTACATCTACATCTACATCTATACTCTGCGAGCCACCTTATGGTGTGTGGCGGAGGGTACTTATTGTAACACTATCTGATCCCCCCTTCCCTGTTCCATTCACGAATTGTGCGTGGGAAGAACGACTGCTTGTAAGTCTCCGTATTTGCTCTAATTTCTCGGATCTTTTCGTTGTGATCATTACGCGAGATATATGTGGGCGGTAGTAATATGTTGCCCATCTCTTCCCGGAATGTACTCTCTCGTAATTTCGATAATAAACCTCTCCGTATTGCGTAACGCCTTTCTTGAAGTGTCCGCCACTGGAGCTTGTTCAGCATCTCCGTGACGCTCTCGCGCTGACTAAATGTCCCCATGACGAATCGCGCTGCTTTTCGCTAGCTCTCCTTGACAACAAATTTCCGCAGTTGTCCCTGGGTTACCTTAAATAACTGTTCTCCGTGATTAGACGTACTGCCCACTAGTAACTCGATACCTTGGCGAAGGCGTGATCCTAAGATGCAGCCCGCGGCCTCTTGCTGTTGCCTGTGGAGATGGTCCGTAACTCTCGGTGCAACTCCAGGAGATCTGGAAGCATGCTTAAAAATCCCGGACGGCGTGAGCTTTGCTTTCCGCGTACTTGCGCATTACATCCATCTTGCGCGATGCGACTGTTGCGCCTGGTTACCATAGCACACAGGAATGGCGTAATGAGCAGTAGTTATTTGCTGTGACACCGGTTTCAAATTGCAAAAACAAGACTACTGATACCTGCCGAAAACCCGGAGGCAATGGTCGTTGCAGTTCTTCGTAGCGACACCGCATATAATATTAAAAATGAGTACCCAGCATCTATATTCCACTACACTGAAGCACCAAAGAAACTGGCATAGACTTGGGTATTCAAATACAGAGATATGTAAACAGGCAGAATACGGCGATGCGGGCGGCAACGCCTATGTAAGACAACAAGTGTCTGGAACGTTTGGTAGATCGGTTACTGCCACTAGAATGGCAGGTTAGTAACATTTCAGTAAGTTACAAGGTGGTGTTATAGTCGGCGCACGAGTGAGGGGACACAGAATATGCGAGGTAGCGATGAAGTGGGGATTTTCCCGTACAACCATTTCACGAGTGTACCGTGAATATCAGGAATCCGGTAAAACATCAACTCGGACATCGCTGCGGCTGGAGAAAGATACTGCAATAACGGAACCATCGACGACTGAAGAGAATAGTTCAACGTGACAAAAGTGCAACCCTCCCACAAACTGCTGGGCCATCACAAGTGTCAGCGTGCGAACCATTCAAAGAAACATAATCGATATGGGCTTTCGTATTGATGACTGCACGACACAAAGCTTTACGCCTCGCCCGGCCCGCAACACCGACTTTGGACGGTTGATGACTGGAAACATGTTGCCCAGTCGAACGAGTCTCGTTTCAAACTGTGATCAGTGGATAGACGTGTATGGGTATGGAGACTACCTCATGAATCCATGGAACCTGCATGTCAGCAGGGGACTGTTCCAGCTGGTGGAGGTTCTGCAATGGCGTGGGGCGTGTGCAGTTGGGGTGATATGGGATCCCCCATGCGCCTAGATACGACTCTAACGGGTGACATATACGTAAACATCCTGTCTGATCACCTGTGTTATGTCCTAGCCAGTAATGCCACCCGAGCCCGCTGCCAAAAGGTTGGCAGCATCAAAGTTCGGACGCCGTCCGCATAAGCAGCGCCAGCGATACAGGAAATCGCCGCAAGTCTGCGCGCGCCACCGCTGGCTTCTTGCTTCTTAAGCGCTGGAGTCGCGAGCGCTAGGACACATCTCCGGCGGTACACCGCAAGGTTACCGCCCTTCGATAGTGCCATTTTCGCGCTAATCGAAGTGCTAGGGGTTCCAGGTGCCAGCCAGCCAGCCAGCCAGCCAGCCAGCCAGCCAGCAGCAGCAGTTCCCGGTCCCGGCCTGCAGCAGTGGTCCCGCAGCCAGCCAGCCAGCCAGCCAGCCAGCCAGCCAGCCAGCCCTCCGGTAGCAGCAGCAGCAGCAGCAGCAGCAGCAGCCGCCGCCGCCCCGGCCCCGTCCGCGGCAGCAGCGTCCCTGCCTCTCGCCGTCGCCGTCGCCGTCGCCGTAGCCGTCGCCGTCGCCGTCGCCGTCCGTCGTCTCCCAGTGTGTGTCCTGTCCTTTTAGTGCTGTGTTTTTTCTTTCTTCTTCTTGTCATCATGTCCGCCCCCACCACCACCGTCACTACTACCACCACCGCCATCGTGTATACGTCCCCTTCCGCCGCCTCCACCACTATCACTTGGTGTGCCCAGTCCCACCCCCCTCCTTCCATCCCTCCCCTCCTCTCTATCCCTTCGCCCTCGCTCTTTGTCGCCCCCTCTCCCGCATCTTCCTCTCGTTCTGTTCCTTTCCCCCCACTCCCCCAGCCTGTCACTGCAGCTCCGGCTAGGGTGGTGGCCAGCCGGGCCACTGCCCACGCCCAGCTCTCCCCGTCGCCGTCGCCATCGCCATCGCCATCACCGCCGCCACCGCCACCACCGTCATCATCGTCACCATCACCATCACTGCCACATTCGCCTGCACCGTCACAGTCACTATCTCCGGCGCCGACTGCTGCGTCCGTGCCGGGACCTGTCCCTTCCCACCACCTCCCCATCGTTCCCGTCCCTCCTGTCACCACCCGCCCATCTGCCGCTGTCAAACGCCCTAGTGGCGCCTCCACTTCCTCTGCTCCTAAAAAGGCTCCACCCCGCCCCCCATCCCCACCCCAAAATGCCATGGACGTCTCCCCACCAGGCCCCGCTCCCTCCTCCTCCTCCTCCCCACCCAGTCTCTACAAATATCTCCTGTCCTGTCCCGATCCTTCCTTCCTCGAGGCCCGGAATCTCTCCCTCCTCCTCCGCCAACATTTCCCTGGCGCCCCCATCTCTCTCCTTACTCCCAGACGGGATTCTGTTCTTATCTCCTCCCCCAGCCCAACCCTCCATACTGACATCCTCTCCCGTCTCCCCATCACCCGTTTTGGTCCTCACGCCTCCCTCACCCCTGCTCCCTCCCCATCTCCTACCCGCCAACCCCAACCCCCGCGTCGCCCGCCGACCCTCACCGCCGTGATCACTCGGCTTAGCCCGTCGATCACGGAGGAGGAGGTGCTGGCGGAGCTGAAGGCCCATCCCACCCTGGAGGTGCGGGCAGTCCGCCGCATTTTCAACGCGACCGGCCCCAACCGCCTTATGCGGGTTTTCTCTGAGGACGCCCCCTCCATTGACCGTCTCCTGAAGGAGGGTGCCCTCCTCTTCAATCAGCGGTACAAGGTCGACCCCTCCCGTTCCCCCCCTCAATCCCTGCGCTGCCAGAGATGTCTGCGCTACAATGCACATCCAACAGCAGAGTGCCGCGAGGCCCCCACCTGCCCGCATTGTCGGCAAGCGCACTTCCTCCGGCAGTGCCCCAACCTCCAATCCCCTCCCTCCTGTAATACCTGCAGCCTCCCCCACCCCACCTACTCCCAAAAGTGTAAAGCCCGAACCCCTCCCACCACTCCTGAACTCACCGTAACTGTCCGTCCCCTGGACGCCCCCACCCCTCCTGGCAATTCCCTTCATCCCCCCCCCCCCACTGCTGAGGACATCATCAGGTTCCTCACCATTGTCCTCCAAAACGTCCATCCCTTTCAGCGCCCCCACACCTTACAACAGATCTCCCTCGCCGCCCGTTCCATATTCCACCTTAAAATGTACGCCACCTTTTCCAATAACCAGGCCCATTTCACCTTCTCCCGCCTTGACACCCTCGTATAAGTCCTTATCATGGCGCGACAGCATCGTATCCTTTTCAACAATATCCGCTCCCTTCCCGCCAACAAGAACCTCTTCCTGCACACCCTTGCTACCCACCGTGTGGATGCCTTCCTCCTCAATGAAACCTTCCTCCAACCCCACCACTCCATCCACACCTCCCCCTATCTCCTCCACCGCTCCGATAATCCCCTCCCAGTTGCGCGTGGCGGAGTTGCCATTGGCCACCACCGCCAGATCCCCGTTCGGCTTCAGCCTCTCCTTCCCGACCCCACCGAACACCTGATCCTTAGTCTCTTCTTCCCCGGCCTTACCATTACCTGTGCCACCATCTATGTCCGCCCCAACGCCCCTCTTCCTTTCGACTTCCTCTCCCACATCGACCGTACCTTCTCCTCCTATGTGATCGCCGCCGACCTCAACATCCATAGTCGCTCCGCTGCCCAGTTACGGCGGTGGCATCGGTTCCTCTCCTCCCTTCAAGGCGACCTCATCCCCATCCCCCAGCACACTCGTCCCGAATCCAACTCCACTCCCGATGTTATCCTCTCCTCCCCCAACCTCCTTGGTCGCATTACGGTGGATGTCCTGGAGCCTATTGGTAGCGACCATCTCCCTGTCCTCCTCACCGTTTCAGACGGCCGTCGCCCCCGCCCCGACCCTCGTCATGACCCTCCCCCTAAGTACATCCATGACTATTCCCGTGCCAACTGGAATGCCTACCGGGATACCCTCTCCACTCAGGTCGATAGCCACCCTCTCGCCTACCGCCATCCCGATGATGTCACCCATGCCGCCTCCTTTCTCCAGCAGACCTTGTCTGAGGCCGTGGAGGCCCACGTCCCTACTGTTGCCATCCACCCCCACCGTCCTACCTTACCACCACAGGCCGTCCTCCTCCTCCGTGAATCCCGTCGTCTCTACCGTGCCTTCCTCCGCACGTGTGACCCGGACACCCTACGACGCCACCGGCAACTACAGCGACACATTCGAAATTTGCTCGCGGCCAAGAAACTCCGGGACTGGCGACAGACATGCACCCATTTAAATGCTACCCTCCCTATAAACTCGTCCAAGTTCTGGACCGCCTTCCGTCGCCTTACCGGAACTAAACCCTCCCCCTACTATCCTCTTCTCCACGATGATCACCCCTTCCCTGACGCCCTTAGTAAGGCCAATCACTTTGCCTCCTACCTGTCCGATGTGTTTTCCATCCCTCATGATCCCCAGTTCGATTACTCCCTCTTCCCAGATATCCGCGATCGAACTGACACCTCTGTCCCTCCCCTCGCTCCTGGTTTCCAGTACTTGGACAACATTCCACACACGGACCTTAATGCCCCCATCACCACACAGGATCTCATCAATACACTCCGCACCAAACGCAACACCGCTCCTGGTCACGATCGTGTCACCTACCATCACCTTCGTGAAGCTCCTGTCTCTTTTCTCTCCACCTTGGCCAGGCTCTACAATGTAGTCCTGTCCACCGGTTACTACCCCGACCTGTGGAAAACCTCCCGTATCCTCATGTTCCTCAAACCTGGCAAACCGCCGTCCGCCGTCTCCTCCTACCGTCCCATCAGCCTTACCTCGGTCTTCAGCAAGGTCCTGGAATCTATCCTCACCCGCCGCATCCACCAGCATCTCCGCCAGCACCGCCTCCTCCCCGTTACCCAGTGTGGCTTTCGGCCATCCTTCTCTTCCGATGATCTTCTCCTTCACCTCACTCATCTCCTTTCCGAACAGCTCAATTCCCGTCGCTCCGCAATCTTCCTCTCTCTTGACCTCGAACGCGCATATGACCGCGTATGGCATTCAGGTCTCCTCTTCAAGCTCCAAACCTTCGCCCTTCCCATTAACTACGTTCGTCTGATCGGTTCCTTTCTCTCCCGCCGTCCTTCCCATGTCACCATCCATAACACCGATTCCTACACCTTTTTCCCCTCCGCCGGTGTGACCCAAGGCTCCGTCCTCTCCCCCCTTCTGTACTTGTTGTACACGGCGGACATGCCGCCGCCGTCACCCCCCGTCCACCTTCTCCAGTTTGCCGATGACACCGCCTTCCTTGCCCTTGCCCCCACCCTGCGACGCTCCCAACACCTTCTCCAATCCCATCTTGACCGGTTCACCGCTTGGTGCAACCAGTGGTTGCTCAAGGTCAATCCTTCCAAAACCCAGGCGATCATTGTAGGCAAAACCACTCCCTCCTTCCGCCTCCTTGATTTCTATCTCACCGTTTATGGCCGTCCCATCGCTCTCACCCCCATCCTTAAGTACCTTGGCGTCACCCTCGACCGTCGCCTCTCCTGGACTCCCCATCTCCAGACAATCCAAGCCAAGGCACGTTCCCGACTCCGTCTCCTCAAGCTCCTTTCCGGCCGAACGTGGGGTCTGGACCCCTCCACCATCCTCCACACCTATAAGTCCCTCATCCGCCCTATCCTCTGTTACGCCCATCCAGCCTGGATCTCCACCCCCCCTTCCTTTTATAAATCCCTCCAAATCCTTGAACGCCATGCTCTCCGCCTTGCCTATCGCATCCGTCTCCCTTCCCCCACGCGGATCCTGTATGACCTTATCCCCTTCCCCCACCTCCTCCTCTTCCTCGAAAGGATACGAATCCCATACACCTCCCGTAAACTCGATCCTCCTCACCCGCTCGTCTCCCCGATCCTCTCCCACCCCCGCCCGCTGCCGCGCCTGTACTTCCATGTCCCACCCGGTCTCCATCTCTCCACCCTCCTTACCCTCTCCCAAGGTGGCTTCTGCCAGCTCCCCCTCCCTGATGATGCCCTCCTCCCCTCCATCTACCCCTCCTACCAACTTTGATCCTCCCGCCCTCCTCCTGTGCTTGCTCCTCAGGGCACCCTCCCTCCCTTCTCTCCCTTTCCCCTCCCTCCTCCTTTTCTCGTCCCTCGTCCCCCGGGCCCCCCCTCCCCTGTCCCTATCCTCCTGTCCCCGTCTCCTAAGCCATGGCATCCTCTTTTCCTCCCCTCTCCCCCTCCTCATCCCTGTTGCCCTCTTGGCAGGTCCCCGGACTCGCACACGCTCAGTGGACATTCGCGCGCCGGAGATCACCGCCATCAGTGTATCGTGTGTGCCGTCATGTTTAGTGTTCAGTTTCGCCGTCACGCTCCATTATTCACCAGTGACATCGTCTTCTTCAGTGTTTGTGCGTCGGGTCTCCAGTTCATAGTGTGGATTGTCCTCAAGTGTGAACGGCTTCTTGTGCTTTTATATTCTTGTGTCTCCTGTTTTTTCCCGCCGTTTTTCTATGTAATGTCTCTTCTTTGTTTTATCTCCATGTACTCTCTTCGGCTGAAGAGCGGCGTATTGTGCTGCTGCCAGCCTACCTGGTTGTTCAGGTTTCAAAATTACAATAAAAAAAAAAAAAAAAAAAAAAGAGCGCTAGGACAGTTCTGTATTCGCCGCTCAGTTGTATACTCGCCACCGAATTGTGTACTTGCTAGTCAGTTGTGTGTTCATCGCAGCAGAGTTGTTGTTTGTCGTCAGCCGACGCTGACCTAGCCGCTCCGACTCGAACTAGACAGATTTCTGTAGACACCGAGTTCACTATTGTGTTTCTGTATCTTCATCAATAAAGATAAGTACCGACTTTTATTTAATCAGAGTGTTTGGGGTTTCATCTTTCTGTTTACTGTTCCAGCGGACCGGTCGGCCCGCTATTAAAAGTGTAGTGGTGACTTCGTAAGCCATTTCTACAGCCAAGTGTTTGTCGCTACGAACACCGCCACAAAAACCTGCATCCATCCATGTCCATTGCGCATTCCGACGGAGATGGGCAATTCCAGTAGGACACTACGCCACCCGACACGTCCAGAATTGCCAGAGAGTGGCGCCACGAACACTCTTCTGGTTTTAAACACATGGATCCCATGTCACTCCAACTACACACGTCTCTACCAGCTCGAACAGTCCCCTGCTGACATGTAGGGTCCATGGATTCATGAGGTTCTCTCCACACCCGTACACGTCCATCGACTCGTCCGACCAGGCATCATGTTTGTAGTCGTTAACATTCCAATGTCGGTGTTGTTCGGCCTTGGTGAGGCGTAAAGCTTTGTGTCGTGTATTCATCAAGGGTACACTAGTGGACCTGCGGCTCTGAAAGACCATGTCGATTATGTTTCGTTGAACGGTTCGCCGACTGACACTTTTTAACGATGGAGCATCAACTTTTGCAGCAATTTGGGGAAGGGTTGCACTTTCGTCAGGTTGAACGATTATCTGCAGTCATCGTTGGTCCCGTTCTTGAAGGAACTATTTCTGGCCTCAGCGATGTCGGAGATCTGATGTTATACCGGATTTCGAATATTCACGGTACACTCGTGAAATGGGCGTATGGGAAAATCCCAACTTAATCGCTACCTGTGATGCTGTGTCTCATCGCTCGTACGTCGACTATAACACCACGTTCTAACTCACTTAAATCTCGACAACTTGCCATCTACATCTAAATCCATACTCCGCAAGCCACCTGACGGTGTGTGGCGGAGGGTACCTTGAGTACCTTTATCGGTTCTCCCTTCTATTCCAGTCTCGTATAGTTTGTATGCCTCTGTGTGGGCTCTAATCTCTCTGGTTTTATCTTCATGGTGTCTTCGCGAGATATACGTAGGAAGGATCAATACACTGCTTGACCCCTCGGTGAAGGTATGTTCTCGAAACTTCAACAAAAGCCCGTACCGAGCTACTGAGCGTTTCTCTTGCAGAATCTTCCACTGGAGCTTATCTATCACCTCCGTAACGTTTTCGCGATTACTAAATGATCCTGTAACGAAGCGCGCTGCTCTCCGTTGGATCTTCTCTATCTCTTCTAACAACCCTATCTGGTACCGATCCCAGTGAGCATTATTCAAGCAGTGGGCAAACAAGTGTACTGTGACATACTTACTTTGTTTTCCGGACTGCATTTCCTTAGGATTCTTCCAATGAATCTCAGTCTGGCATCTGCTTTACCGACGATTAATTTTATATGGTTTCGATTTTAAATCACTCCTAATGCCTACTCCCAAATAATTTATGGAATTAACTGCTTCCAGTTGCCGACCTGCTATGTTGTAACTAAATGATAAAGGATCTTTTTTCTATCTATTCGCAGCACATTACACTTGTTTACATTGAGATTCAATTGCCATTCCCTGCGCCATGCGTCAATTCGTTGCAGATTCTTCTGTATTTCAGTACAATTTTCCATTGTTACAACCTCTCGGTATACTACAGCATCATCCGCAAAACGCCTCAGCGAATTTTCCATGTTATCCACAAGGTCATTTATATATATTGTGAATAGCAACGGTCCTACGACACTCCCCTGCGGCACACCTGAAATCACTCTTATTTCGGAAGACTTCTCTCCATTGAGAGTGACATTCTACATTCTGTTATGTAGGAACTCTTCAATTCAATCACACAGTTGTTCTGATAGTCCATATTCTCTTACTTTGTTCATTAAACGAATGTGGGGAACTGTATCAAACGCCTTTCGGAAGTCAAGTAACACGGCATTTACCTGGGAACCCGTGTCTATTACCCTCTGAATCTCATGGACGAATAGCGCAAGCTGGATTTCACACGATTATCTTTTTCGAAACCCATGCTGAATCCCACAGAGTAGATTTCTAGTCTCCGGAAAAGTCATTATACTCGAACATAAAAACGTGTTCCTAAATTCTACAACTTATCGAAGTTAGAGATATAGGTCTATAGTTCTGCACATCTGTTAGACGACCCTTCTTGAGAAAGGGGATGACCTGTACCCTTTTCCAGTCTTTTGGAACGCTACGCTCTTCTAGAGACCTAGGGTACACCGCTGCAGGAAGGGGGACAAGTTCCTTCGTTTACTCTGTGTAAAATCGAAGTGGTATCCCATCAGGTCCAGCGGCCTTTCCTCTTTTGAGCGATTTTAATCGTTTTTCTGTCCTTCTGTAATCTATTTCGATATCTACGATTCTGTCATCTGTGCGACAATCTACACATTGTAACAGCAGTAAGCGATCCAACAACTGCACAAGACAGTTTTTTCTTATGTAGGTGTTGCCGACCGCAGCTCCGTCGTCTGCCTGTTCACGTATCTCTGTATTTGAATGCGCATGCCTATACCAGTTTCTTTGGCACTTCAGCGTAGATTGAACGTTAATATTTCCCTCTTTAGATTTTCTAGCCTCCCTACTACACTTCAATTTCTGACACTGCACGCTCCGATTCGTAGAACGATACCCTGTTGTTGGTTATTCAACCTTTTTCTCATGGTCACCTCTACCGTGACAGTCCCCAGCTTGAGATCTGAATTGGGGACCAGTCCGAAAATATTTTCCAATGGACATAATCATGACACTTTTTCGATTACAAGCCATATGTCCTGTGGATACACATCGTGTGTCCATAATGCAGTGGTTTCCATTGCCTTCTGCATCATCCTGCAGTACGACGCAGCAACACAGAGATGGCAGGACGTCGCTCTTTACGTGGGGCTGTAATGCGTCGTCGAACTTACCCACCTCGCCTTGCATACTGACTTGTCTCCCCGTAGCGCGTCCACACTCAACGGATGACAATGGAGAGACATTGCCATCTGCAGCAGCAAGACGGAACGTCCATCCTTCTTGGAGAAAACAAACTCCTCTTGTCACTTGCATTGCATTAAAATGTCGCAATCGACGTGCTTCGTTGAATGCAGTATCCACAAATGACAAAGGTCGTCTGCGTACCTCAGTAGAGAATACTGAGACACCAGTATTCACTTTCTTCTGAGAGGTCACTGTTGTAACCTGTTATGAGCGTGTGGGATTAGCCGTGCGGTCTGAGGCGCTGCAGTGATGGACTGTGCGGCTGATCCCGGCGGAGGTTCGAGTCCTTCCTCGGACATCGGTGTGTGTGTTCATCCTTAGGATAATTTAGGTTAAGTAGTGTGTAAGCTATGGGATTGATGACCTTAACAGTTAAGTCCCATAGGATTTCACACACATTAGAACTTTTTTGAACGCGGGGTGGCAGAGAAAGCGCGGCGGGACCAAACGGAGAGCGGCCCGCGAACAAACAAACGAACGGGCGGAAACGACGGACACGAAACAACGACGAGCGAAGGAGAGAGACCTTACGACGACAACACGCAAGAAGCACCGGAGTGACAGACAACCATACGAATCCAAGACGTCCACAAGTAATGGAAACAAAGAACGATAAATACGCTGTCTGTCGAGACTCACGCAAACATTCGACTCGCTGGCTGAGCTTTTTCTTTCCTTTATTGATTTTCAATTCCCCCCGGAGGGGGCGGGATGGCAGCAGCTTAGTACGCTGCTCTACAGCCTACAAGCTTTTTTTAAAAACGGAAGAAGGAAAGAAACAAGAAAAACAGGCGATAAACGGTGACTTAAAGTATAAAATGGCGGAAAAATGCGGAAAGTTAAAACGGAAAACAAAGGGGTTGGCAATGTTACTAAAATACACCGGAGTCAGACAAGTAACATAGTAGACACACAATTAAAAAAAAAACATGGTGACAGTCCAGTTTCTGTTCGCAAGAGATAAAAAATCACACACAGCGACAGTATGATGGCCGTTCGCAACACTTCCCAAAACACACACAACATGGAACACTCACTGTAAAACACTGCACGAAAATGGCGGCACAAAGATGACACTCCCGAGCCAAGGGCAGATGGGGGGGGGGGACGTGGAGGAGGGGGAGAAACAAGGAGGGACAAGAGGAAAAAACGAAAAGGGGGGGGAACCAAGGAGGGAGAGGACTCATAAGGGGGGAGAGCGGCAGGGCATACGCGAGAGGGAATGCGAAAAGGCAGAGGAAGGAAATGCAAAAGGACTCAGGGGAGAGAAGGGGGCAGAAAGAGGGGAGGGGGGGGAGAGGGAGCCCGGGAAAAGGACAGAGGTAAGGAGGGGGAGTGAAGATCAGAGTTGATAGGAGGGATAAAAGGAGGGCTCGGCTCTGTGGTCATCAGTCCCCTAGACTCAGAACTACTTAAACCTAACTAACCTACGGACATCACACACATCCATGCCCAAGGCAGGACTCGAACCTGAGACCGTAGAGGTCATGCGGTTCCAGACTGAAGTGCCTAGAACCGCACGGCCACATCGTCCGGCTGATAAATGGAGGGAGAGAGGGCATGATCCACGAGGGGGACTTGATGGAAGCCACCTTGGGAAAGGAGATGAAGGGTGTAGAGATGGAGGGTATGGGGGACACAACAGTGAAGACATGGCAGGGGGCAGGGATGGGAGAGGAGAGGAGCAACCAGGGGGTGAGGGGGATCAAGGCGGTGGGAGGTGTAGAGAATGCGGATATGTTCGAGGAATAGGAGCAGATGGGGGAAAGGAATGAGGTCATAGAGCAGGCTGTTCCAACCAAGCTCCAGGGAGCCGAAGCGCTCCGGAGCGCTCACTGCGGCAGCTCGGAGCCCGCGTGGAGGGGGAAAGCGAACTCACTGCCCCCTGGCTGCATGCAGCCGCAACTGACGCGATAATCCGTGTTCGATGACAGCTATGTCTAGGGGCGGGAGCCCTGTACCTCTATTGGAGGATGATACTTTCCTATTCATTGAGAGGGATGGTCGTCCGCAGTGTCTTGTATGTCATAAAGTATTTAATTCTGGGAAGAGCTACAATATACAACGACATTATACACATCTTCATGCAGCGCACAGGTAGAAGGCGTTGCACATAGAGAACTGGTAGCCAGGCTCAAGAACGACAAACCAGGAGACGTAAGTTTAAAAACGGTTTCGTAATACGGAGGGTATGAAGACATGCAACATAGTTCGTGTTCTGTAATGCGTTTATAATATTCAGGTGAATGAGAGTGGAGAAAACACTACTGAATCTGCAATTCGAGCAAGCTACAGGTTCGCTCACATCATTGGGACGAGTGGCAAGCCATTTTCGGAGGGACCACTCGTAAAATCATGCATGGCAGCAGTTGCAGAATGTTTGTTTCCAAGGGAGGTGCTGGCAATTGAAGGGGTTTGCCTGTCGAAGCAAACAATGACTCGTCGAATTCTGGACATGGTAGCGGGTTTAGAGACACAGCTCATGAAAAAGGTGGAGAGCTTTGTTGCATTTTCACTAGCGCCTGACGAAAGCACCGACATATCGGACTGTGCTCAGCTTGCAGTCTTTGTGCGTGGTGTCGACATGGAGCTGGAAGTAACCGAAGAACTCTTGGATGTGGTACCACTCGATTACACCGCAACAGGACGTGAGATTTTTTAAGCTGTTTGTGAATCAGTGGACAATATGAATTTGCAGTGGGATAAGCTCCATTCTGTAGCGACAGATGGTGCATCACAAATGATCGGGCGTCACCAAGGTTTCGCTTCTCGTTTGAAAAATAAAGTCAGGGACGAATTCGGGAAAGACATTTTGACTCTTCATTGTTTTATTCACCAACAGGCACTGTGTGCTGAAACAGTAGAGCTAGGTGGCGTAATGAAAGATGTCGTGAAGTGTGTGAATTTTTTGCATCGTCACGGTATGAATCATCGCCAATTGAAAGGATTCCTGAAAGATATGGAAGCGGAGTATGGGGATATACCTTACCACAGTACAGTTCGTAGGCTGACTCGGGGAAAAGTTCTTGATGTTTTCTTTGCCATTCGTGAGGAAATATCCCTTTTTCTCGAAATGGAGGGGGAAGAAATGCGTTGTCTGAAAGATATAAAATGGATATCGGACCTGGCGTTCCTAGCTGACATAACCATGGATCTGAATAATATAAATCTGTCATTGCAAGCAAAGGGCAGCTAATCGCTGACATGCACGACTAGATCAAGCGTTCATGGAAATGTTACGTTTATTTGAGAGGCAGATGAGTAATGGACATTTAACGTTCTTCAACCGTCTTTGCTTCTTTAAAATAACCTGAGGGTACTACTTTCAGCGATTACCAAGCAAAGTTAAAGCAGCTCATCGCGTCGTTTGATCACGATTCCGAGACCTCACTAGTTTGGAAATGGAACTTCAGGTGTTCAGCGCTCCTTTTTCAGTTTCCGCTGATGACTTGTCATCGTCACTTCCATTTGACATTATTGATTTCAACTTTGTTGAAAGAGAGGTACTACAACACGATGGTATCATTAATTACAGCAAAAAACATGTCCCAAGCTTCATAACAATGCCGCTCAGATCATGTGCGTGTTTGGATCTAGATGTTGTTGTGAGCCGCTTTTCTCAGCAATGAAAAGAGTAAAAAGTAAGGAACGATCGTTTCTTCGGGATGCAACAATGAAGGCCATCCTCCATATTAACTCTGGAACACTTTGACGCCTGGTATTTCCGATCTTGTAATGAAAAGGAAATTTTAAGCTACAGAGGCCCAATAAATTTAGTATACAATTTCTTGTACAATAGTTGTTTCTTATTTATTTCCTGAACATCATATTTCCTGGTGTATCATGTCACCACGTCTTAGCAGCTAAGAGAATGAGCTTGTAAGACGCAGCTGGCACATCAAAACGCTCGCCTTGCCGCCTGCCTGAGCCAGCCGTGCCACGTGCCGCCATCCGGCCCACTTTGGTCACAGCAAGCGACACGGCTCCCTACAGCAGGGAGCGCTCCGCGGCTCACGACGGAGCCGACGAGCTGGAACAGCCTGTCATAGAGGATCCGCGTGGGGGACGGGAGGCGTATACGGAAGGCGAGGCGGAGTGCATGACACTCAAGGATCTGGAGGGACTTATAGAATTTCGGGGGGGGGGGGGGGGGCAGATATCGAGGCGGGACTGGCATAACAGAGGATGGGACAGATTAAGAATTTGTAGGTGTGGAGGATGGTAGAGGGCTGGCTGAGCGAGAGACAGGCGCTTAAATACTCCATCGGGCGCTTACGGTGCGATGGTGCAGAGACCTCTAGGGGTCTTCGACGTCCATGACGTCTGGCGCGGATTCAATGTAATGTATAACACAGCCAAGATGGCGAATGACTTACGTTATTACTTTTGTGACAGAATAGATCTCAGCCTATGTAATAAGGTCACATGTAGCGCCTTTATCAAAACAGATTTAACGTACTGGACGTTGATACTGAGCCGTGGCGGCTGTGTCCCTTATTTATTTCTGCTCCGGTTCGGCATCGTTGCCTCGATAGTGCGGAGTACTTCTGGTGGCGCCATAGGTGCACACTCGCGGAAAGAGGCAGGAGAGGTGCAACGGAGTTTGAGTCATCGAGGCCTGGCGCGAAGGTGAAACGCTGCCTTCGGAGATGATTCCCTTGCCGAAGTCTGAGGCGTGTCTCGGCAGAGTGAGCTAGTGAGTTCACATACTGGCGTCTGTGGACACGATCAGTTGCTTCAGGGAAGGGTCATGAGCCTGGTTTGCATCGACTGCGATCGCCTGTTCCGGAGACCAGACCAGTGTCTGCCACTAGGGGGTATGGTACATTCATCTGACTGTAGAGGCGGTTTGGACATACAACTAGGAATAGAAAAGCAACTGGAATCACTCAATAGAGGAAAGTCCACTGGACCTGATGGGATACCAATTCGATTCTACACAGAGTACGCGAAAGAACTTGCCCCCTTCTAACAGCCGTGTACCGCAAGTCTCTAGAGGAACGGAGGGTTCCAAATGATTGGAAAAGAGCACAGGTAGTCCCAGTCTTCAAGAAGGGTCGTCGAGCAGATGCGCAAATCTATAGACCTATATCTCTGACGTCGATCTCTTGTAGAATTTTAGAACATGTTTTTTGCTCGCGTATCATGTCATTTCTGGAAACCCAGAATCTACAATGTAGGAATCAACATGGATTCCGGAAACAGCGATCGTGTGAGACCCAACTCGCTTTATTTGTTCATGAGACCCAGAAAATATTAGATACAGGCTCCCAGGTAGATGCTATTTTTCTTGACTTCCGGAAGGCGTTCGATACAGTTCCGCACTGTCGCCTGATAAACAAAGTAAGAGCCTACGGAATATCAGACCAGCTGTGTGGCTGGATTGAAGAGTTCTTAGCAAACAGAACACAGCATGTTGTTATCAATGGAGAGACGTCTACAGACGTTAAAGTAACCTCTGGCGTGCCACAGGGGAGTGTTATGGGACCATTGCTTTTCACAATATATATAAATGACCTAGTAGATAGTGTCGGAAGTTCCATGCGGCTTTTCGCGGATGATGCTGTACTATACAGAGAAGTTGCAGCATTAGAAAATTGTAGCGAAATGCAGGAAGATCTGCAGCGGATAGGCACTTGGTGCAGGGAGTGGCAACTGACCCTTAACATAGACAAATGTAATGAATTGCGAATACATAGAAAGAAGGATCCTTTATTGTATGATTATATGATAGCGGAACAAACACTGATAGCAGTTACTTCTGTAAAATATCTGGGAGTATGCGTGCGGAACGATTTGAAGTGGAATGATCATATAAAATTAATTGTTGGTAAGGCGGGTACCATTTTGAGATTCATTGGGAGAGTGCTTAGAAAATGTAGTCCATCAACAAAGGAGGTGGCTTACAAAACACTCGTTCGACCTATACTTGAGTATTGCTCATCAGTGTGGAATCCGTACCAGATCGGTCTGACGGAGGAGATAGAGAAGATCCAAAGAAGAGCGGCGCGTTTCGTCACAGGGTTATTTGGTAACCGTGATAGCGTTACGGAGATGTTTAGCAAACTCAAGTGGCAGACTCTGCAAGAGAGGCGCTCTGCATCGCGGTGTAGCTTGCTCGCCAGGTTTCGAGAGGGTGCGTTTCTGGATGAGGTATCGAATATATTGCTTCCCCCTCTTATACCTCCCGAGGAGATCACGAATGTAAAATTAGAGAGAGTAGAGCGCGCACGGAGGCTTTCAGACAGTCGTTCTTCCCGCGAACCATACGCGACTGGAACAGGAAAGGGAGGTAATAACAGTGGCACGTAAAGTGCCTTCCGCCACACACCGTTGGGTGGCTTGCGGAGTATCAATGTAGATGTAGAACTATGGAACCAAATACGGCGCCCTAGCGTTTTAAAAAGAAGTAATTTCACACACGTTTCTTGGTTTCTAATTTTTTCTTTAATTGGGTTTAAACTGCTGGTACTCAGGTATAGCGGTCTTCTTGAAACACAATTGTGGCTTGAGCTGGTACACAGTAGCTGCTTCACCTCCCGGTTAATAACTGTTTTGTTATTTTAAAAATTTCTACAGCTGTTAGAATATTTTTGTTGAACTGGTGACTACTAAGAAGCCATGTTAGCTGTCTGCTTAGTAACTGTTTCACTATGTTTTTTAAATTTGGGAACCCTTACAATATTTTGTACTTAAACTCTTGTACAGGGTAGGGTCATATGAGTTGTCTGCTTAATTACCGTTTATTACTTTTCAAATTGTGGCACCTGCTGGAACCTTTCAACAAGTCAGTACAGGAAATTGTATTTAAAGGGCAATGAATGCTGAAGCAACTATATGATCCTTACCGTGACCTAATGCTAAGTTTCCATCCGAAATCCACCTTCCAACTGGTGATCCAGAACGCGGTTTTTTTCTGAGAAGCCCCTGTTGCAGCATCATTCTCAGTTACTCCGTTACTTGGGTTGACCGTCTCGTCTTTTTGGTTATTTGTGCACTATTGTCCAGATAACAATCGTCAGTATGGGGGCCAGATCAGTATAGAGTCCAGACCATGCGCAGAGATAGGCGATCTCAGGAAGGATCATCTGCTGGGAATTCGTCAGCAGTCGGGCGAGGATGCCCTACCTGAGCTGGCTGTTCGTAGCGCCTTAGAGAAACCCTGGGATCTGAATCCCAGTTGCATTGTCGATTTCGGTTTTGCGCTCAGCGAGGGTTCTATGTGGCTCAAGGATTAACAGGTATATTTGAGTATTCTCTCATTAGATAAGCTAGTGCTTGTAACTGAGGAGGTGGTAGTATTTGATAATTCGCGGCCTCAGGAGACCGAGCAGGAATAAATATAATCTCCTCTAATGCCTTTCCTAGGTTACCTGATCCCATTTTGCACTTTATACAGGAGATTAACGAGCTTTCTGTTGAGCAGGTTGCAGTAGTGGAATTCATGTTGTGGTTGTCATTTCGGTTTTAATTTAATGCATTGTTTTTGTGAGGTTATACCGACGGTGGGTTTACTTCGTAGTTTGAAACAGTGCATTATTCAATTAAAGTAGTTACTCCGGATTAAACATGAGTTGGGGCGCAAGCATTTCTGGTGTGTGCAACAAAAGCGCGAGAGCTTACCTAACAAGGGGACCTCCCCATCGCGTCTACTGATCGCATGGTCGCACGCTTTTGCGGTGCGGTCGCAAAGCACAGACACTAAACTTATTACAGTGAACAGAGACGTCAATGAACGAACGAACAGATCATAACTTTGCGAAAATAAATAAAGTAAAATTTTCACTCGAGGGAAGACTTGAACCAAGGATCTCTCGTTTCGCAGCTGCTCACGCTAACCACGGAACCACGGCGTTCCTTGGCTCACATAGTTCTTGATGTTGCCTATCTTGCACATGGACTACTCAGTTTGTATATTTTGCTTACTTTTTCATAGTTCCACACAACTTCTTCCTGTTTTCTCGATTGATCTGTTTTCAGTTTTTCAAGGCCAATTCACTGTGCCAACTTATAACTAAATGTGAGGGGGGTGCGATGTGGAGGTTCCCTTGTAAGTACACTGATAAGATCCACACTGCGGTAGTAGCCTTGGAGTTGAATGTAGTAAAAGGTGATATAGTCAGGACTGTATTAGAAGGCCTGAAACCCGAGGATGGATTACCTGTCACCTTTTCTGGGAAAATTACTACCTTTTTGGAATTACATACTTTGGTTGCCGAAATGGAGGGGTTGACTACCGATGAGCAACGGGAGGCGGGCAGTCGCTTAGCTGTTTCATTCGAGGGGAGTCAACTTATGGCCGCAGGCCTTGCGTTAGGGGGAGTTAAACCCAATGTTTGTTTCAGGTGTGGGGATAGCAGGCATTTTGTGCGGTCATCTCGTGTGAAGCGGCGTCCGTGTCCGAACGCTTGACCCCACCGGCAAGAAAATATGTCCGGTATCCGGTTAAGCGCTGCACCCACATTAGAGTAGTGTGACATGTGATTCTTCCTCTACGTGTGTGCGCACTTCAATAGTGAGCCTGTACTCGCTCTTATGGACTCCTCAAGCTCGATTTCATTACTGTATTATAATCGGTACCTCAAATTTTGTAACTTGTGTAGACTGCCTCCTTTGCGCTCCCTGTCTCAGAGATGTCGTCTGGATAGTGGGCAATAGTTACCTCTGGTCAGGGGGTTCCGGGGCACGTTTCACATACTGAACTTTACGTGGGTTGTTAATTTTCTTGTTGCAATGAATTTATCCGTCAACCTGGTCCTACGGTGTGAGATTATTGGCCGAACCAAAATGATTTTTGATTATCGAGCTCGGGCTTTTCATTTCAAATTCTGCCGAAACGAAAATATACCCTTGCGTAATGGGCAGTTGTGAACTTCGGAATTTGGGGTTGAGCACTCGGGAGCTAGCCAGGAGGCGCCACTGCTGACCATGTTGTCCTGATTTACCTATGTCATCGGCAATAAACTAGACATTGCTGATTATATCATGTACTACATCTACGTGACTACTCTGCTATTCTGAATTAAGTGCCTGGCAGAGAGTTCAATGAACCACCTGAAAGTTGTGTCTCTACCGATCCCCTCTCAAACGGCGCACGGGAAAGACGAGAAATTAAATTTTTCTGTGCGAGCCTTGATTTCCCTTATTTTATCCTGATGATCTTTTCTCGCTATGTAGGTGGGTGCTAAATGATTGTTTTCTCAATCGCAGGAGAAAATTCGTGATTCAAATTTCATGAGAAGATCCCGTCGCAACGAAAAACGGCTTTGTTTAAATGATTGGCACCCCAATGCACGCATCATGTATGTGGCACTATCTCCTCTACTTCGTGATAATACAAAACGAGCTGCCCTTCTTTGTACTTTTTCGACGTCATCCGCCAGTCTCATCTGATGCGGATCCCACACAACACAGCAATACTCCAGGATAGGGCGGACAAGCGTAGTGTAAGCAGTTTCATTAGCAGACCTGTTGCACCTACTGAGTGTTCTGCCTATGAATCGCACCCTTCGGTTGGCTCTACCCTCAGCATTATCTACGTGATCGTTCCAATTTAGGGTATTTGTAATTGTAATCCCTAATTATTTAGTTGAATTTGCAGCCTTCAGATTTGTGTGACTTATCGCGCAAACGAAATTTAGCGGATTTCTTTTAGTACCTTCTGGAAATCTAAAAATATGGAATCAATTTGACATCCCCTGTCGATAGTACTTATTACTTCATGAGTATAAAGAGCCAGTTGTGTTTCTGAAGAACGATATTTTCTGAATCCATGCTGAGTACGTGTCAATAAATCGTTTTCTTCGAGGTACTTTATAATGTTCGAATACAGTGTATGTTCCAAAACCCTACTGGAAATTGACGTTAGTGATATAGGCCTGTAATTCAGCGGATAACTCATACTTCCCTTTTTGGGTATTCGTGTGACTTGAGCAATTTTCCAGTCTTTGGGTAGGGATCTCTCTGTAAGCGAGTGGTTGTATATAACTGCTAAATATGGAGCTATTTTATCAGCATACTCTGAGACGAACCTGACTGGTATACAATCTGGACCAAAGGCCTTACCTTTATTGATTTAAGCTGCTTCGTTAAAAATGTTTTAAATGGCTATGGGACTTTGAGGTCATCAGTCCCCTAGAACTTAGAACTACTTAAACCTAATTAACCTAAGGACATCACACACATCCATGCCCGAGGGAGGATTCGAACCTGCGACCGTAGCTGTCGCGTGGTTTTAGACTGTAGCGCCCAGAACCGCTCGGCCACCCCTGCCGGCCTGCTTCGTTACTCCGAGGATTTCTACTTCTATGTTCCTCATCTTGCACTTGTTCTTGATTGGAATTCTGGAATATTTGCTGCGGTTTCTTTGGTGAAGGAGTTTCGGAAAACCGTGTTTAATAACTCTGCTTTTTTGGCACCGTCATCAGTGACTTCACCGTTGTTATCGCGCAGTGAAGATATTGATTGCGTCTTGCCACTGGTATGCTTTATGTATGACCGGAATGTATTTTGGTGTTCTGCCATATTCCGAGACAGAGTTTCGTTGTGGAAATTAATGAAAGCATCACGCATTGAAGTACGCACTATATTTCGAACTTCTACAAACTTTGCCAGTCTTGGGGATTTTGCGTTCTTTTAAATTTGGCATGATGTATATATCTCTCAATTGCTGTCGATAGTATCTCTTTGAAATCATTCCGCAACTTTTCTACGCTTACATGATCAGAACGGAAGGAGTGCAGACTGTCTCTTAAAAAGGTGTTAAGAGCATTTTATTAGCTTTTTTAAAGAGATATAATTTGAGTTTATTTTTTATGTATGTAGGATTTGCGGTATTCAGCCTAGCAAAATGGATCAGATGGCTCTGAGCACTATGGGACTTAACATCTGCGGACGTCAGTCCCCTAGACTTAGAACGACTTCAACCTAACTAGCCTAAGGACATCACACACATCCATGCCCGAGGCAGGATTCGAACCTGCTACCGTAGCAGCAGTGCGGCTCTGGACTGGAGCGCCTAGAACCGCTCAGTCACAATGGCCGGCTCGACCTAGCAGCAACTGCCCTGTGATCGCTAATCCCTGTATTCGTCACTATACTCACTGTTTCTCCAGAATTATTTGTTGCTAAGAGGTCAAGTATGCTTTCGCAACCATTTACGCTTCGAGTGAGCTCATGAACAAATTGTTCAAAATAGTTTTCTAAGAAAGCATTCAGTGCACCGCCTGCCCGCCGCCGCCCGCCGGAAACTTTGAATCTTCCTCTTTTCATTGGCATGAAGCTTGATCGTTTCGGATTTGTTCTTGAATACATACGAATGTTTGAAAATGGGTCCGTCATTTAGGATAACCCTGTATTACAAAACGATATCGACAGATTTCCAGGGTCTGTGGAGGATGTCGCGAGGAACAAACTGAGAACAGAAGCCCGAATCTGGTAACGTCATCCAACGACGTAACCGTCGAAATTATAGGCACCGGCGCCTGCAGAAGCAATCGCGACTTCACGCGCTGACGGACCGTATACCGAACGTCTCGCAATGTTCTTTGTTACTCAATGATTGCAACTGATTACCACGTCCGCCAGTGGAAAAGATGGAGTTAGCTGCAGCATAGGCAAATATTGTCTCCTATCAATGCCTTTATGAATGACTGTCTCGGTATCAGATTTCCATCTGTAGTTTATTTTTCTCCTACAATGCTCTAAAATGTCCATGGTTTTAGGTATATAGGAGTGTATAAAACCACGTTTCCTGTCGTTGTGATGGCCTAGCGGCAGGTGTCGGCAGTATAACTTCTGTAGCGTCGTTGGATGACGTTTCAGGACACACGTTCCCATCGTCAATTTCTTCCTCACAACACCCTCTAAAACCATTACAAGTCTCTCTTTATTGTTTTGTCATACCCTGTATATATGCAGTGTACAAGGGTTATAAGACCAGATATTTCTGTTGATGACAGGGGATGGCGTACTGAACAACATTACACCAATATCCATTTCATTGCAGATTAATAGCAACAGTTATTGAGTGTGCTCAGGACTGGTTAGTACCTCCAGGTACGTGTGGCACAAGCAAGCCATTAATGTTCCTTTCGCCCCGGAAAGCAGCTCAAGTATTGAAATGCAGCCACTTGGGCGCAAAGCAAGTAGTCCATAATGACAGGAGTAGTCCACTTCGTGGGGCACTAACGAGTGTACAGAAAACATTAGGCAGTCGGTTGCAGGGTCGTCTTAAGTGAAGTGGCCGAGGAGAGCGCAGGTGGGACAACCATACCGGACAGCGATCGAGCAACTTCAGCCTGTTTTGCATGGCTTCACACGATGCACCTGCGATCCTTGGCCACTTCACTTAGGACGACCCTGCAACCGCGGAGGCACAACAGCTTTGATGAACCGGGCAACGGAGACAGCTCACGCAGGAGCAGCTTGCACAGAGGACAATGGATTGACAAGCTCCCACCTCAGGCAGGTCAGCCATCACGTTCTCAGACAAAGGACACTTTCGGGAACCCGGCAGGCAGAATCAAACAGTATCGTTAGATTAGAATCACAGACTCTTCCTTCCCAGACAATTTACCCGCTGTCGACAGTAGTACGCAACCGTATCACCGCCCAGGACAGCAGACTCTGCGACGAAGGTGCTGAAGGACTCTCAGGCAAATGGAAAATGATATCACCTACCACTGATAGCGGAGAGGACACCGCACCTAATGTAGCGGAATCGCCAGAGCTACCAAGATCGTCAGATTCAGACCTACCGTACATGTCGGTCAACGACGATGCTCAACCACCCAATCAGGAGAAGACCAACAGTTTCAACGTGTTGTAGATCATAGACCAGAAATAAAACGCAAAAACACGCATGAAGCGGAAGACAATTTAAAATTACACGTGTCCACCTAAAAACAAAATACTCGCACTGACGACGACCAGATGGAGGTATCAAGAGAACAAAGCACAACTAGAACGAGCAACAACTGAGGCCAACAACGATGCAAAACCGTCCAATACCATCAGCGAGGGTACCATCTGTTCCCACCCAATATTCAGGACAACACCTACTCCTGAACAGGGCACTGTAGAAACATTTTGAAGGACTCATACGGTCAATTTATGACGGAACTGCAACCAAGTACCACTTCTCAACATTGCCTGACCAGACGATGGACCTGCAGTTCTTCCACGCTTCAAAAAATCCGTTTTTTAGACACCAATCGCCCGCCGACAAGTCTTTCATAGTCATCACGTACCTTCGCGCGGAAATCACAGAAGACGAAATAGCTCTAGCTGTGTGCAACAGTCGTTTCCAACAAGCCTCAGTCGACCAATTAATATCGAGAGACGAGGAAACTAACAAGTTAATACCACAGCCAGTCTACTGTTTGACTCTGTTGGCAGGCCCAGCCATCCAGTCAGTATATCACGCCAAACATCTTCTCAACACCAGAGTGGTAACTGAAAAAATCTATTAAAAGAGGGGCCTCCAGAATGCAGAAGACATCAATGTTTCTTCCCTAACACTAATTATTTCAACCTGCCACCTCAGGGTGTAAAGCACATGGACCACCACCCCTCCAACCAAATCAAAAGGCAAAAATGTGTAAATTGTTAAGGCGAACCTTCTGCTACATGGAGAGGTTGCTCTAGATCCCAGGAGGCACTGTGGGTTTATACTGTACAGGGCCAAGCAGCCACCCACGACCGGTTGCCACCCACTCTCACCTGAATGTTTTCAATCATATAGAATTTCCGTCTGTACGTCGGAGAACAACATAGTGCACGACCGCCTGCCGCTCTTCAGTTGGCACCTGAAGTCAACAGCCTAGTGCGAATAGAATGAACATACATTCACCGTTTGAGTTCTCGGAAGTTATGAAGACGGACACGAGCATAACAGAAATTTTAGTGACTTTCTGCCAGAAGAACATTTTTACCGTCATTCATGAGACCTTACGAAAATGTAATGAAGGACCCGACATCTTATCAATACTACTCAGAAGATGGAGTCACAAAGAAGTTCGCCCACAATAATGGCCCGTAGACCAACTAGGCAGGATAATCTTTCATTTTGTATATTCAACTCGAGGATTTCCTCATGCATTTCAAGACCGACATTCTATTCCTGACGGAAATGCGCCTGCGCCCCAGCCAACCTTTCAGCTTACGCAGCATTGTGTGCTACAGGACGGACAGAACACATGGCCGAAGGAGCGGCACGACCATATACATTAAGCGATCGATGACATACGTTCCTCTCGGGCTGCCGAAGTTTACATCTCTGAAAGCAACTGCAGTTAACATCCCCACCCGTTGTGGAATTCACGCATTTCCAACCCAGGAGCTGTGTGGCTTGGAAGAACGGCAAGAAGCCATCACACTAGGACCGGACAACCCAACTCACAACCCAGACAATCCAGCCTACAGGGCCGAAGTGTTGGACACAACTATCGTGAAAAATCTAGGACTCGATCTGCTCCTTCAAACCATTGACGATCTGACGTCCAATTGAAGACTGGTGGTCAGTATAATCACAGAGGCGCTGGAACATCTACACCTACTGGTTCAACAGACCATGAATTAATCCAGTCTCAGGTGTGCCTTAGTAGTAATGTTTTCTCTCAACAGACAGGAAAGGAGGAAGATAAATTAGCTGACGTCACCTTACAAACTCGGAATGAATGGAGCCTGGCCTGGGACCTCCGAAAACGAAGATCAGCGAAGGTGGCGCTTCAGATATTAGCAGGCCCATAATTCGACCTATTCAACCAATTCATATGTGGTACAAAATGCCCTAGCACATGGAGATACCGCCGAAGAGGTGGAGGTGAGATTACGACGCCAGCCAGAAGACATCCGACGGATAGCACGACGGGCGAATCCTTACTAACGACACTGAAGGAGGTCCGCTCGATGCTACGACGTCTCGACAACCAGGTGCCGGACGACGCGGTATAACGAAAGAACAATGGAAGAAGTTGATGTTATAACCACATGTATTGATAACCCGCATTTTTAACAGTTGTCACCCACTAGAATACGTCATATCCTACTGGAAGATGGCTTGCATAGTACCACTAAAAGCCGGGGAGGAACCACCATCAACTGCAAAACTATTGGACCGTCACCCTTCTGCCAACACTATCCAAAGTACTGGAAAGGATCATACTCCAACGATTTCACCCACCCTTCACCACAGGGAATGTGATACACCCAGACCAGTTCGCTTTCCAGACACTCCTGTCGGTCAAACTCCAGCTCCTCTGGGTTACAGAGTTGTTATTGTTGGGGTCTTCAGTCCTGAGACTGGTTTGATGCAGCTCTCCATGCTACTCTATCCTGTGCAAGCTTCTTCATCTCCCAGTACCTACTGCAACCTACATCCTTCTGAATCTGTTTAGTGTATTCATCTCTTGGTCTCCCTCCACGATTTTTGCCCTCCACGCTGCCTTCCAATACTAAATTGGTGATCCCTTGATGCCTCAGAACACGTCCTACCAACCGATTCCTTCTTCTAGTCAAGTTGTGCCACAAACTTCTCTTCTTCCCAATCCTATTCAATACCTCCTCATTAGTTATATGATCTACCCATCTAATCTTCAGCATTCTTCTGTAGCACCACATTTCGGAAGCTTCTATTCTCTTCTTGTCCAAACTAGTTATCGTCCATGTTTCACTTCCATACATGGCTACGCTCCACACAAATACTTTCAGAAACGACTTCCTGACACTTAAATCTATACTCGATGTTAACAAATTTCTCTCCTTCAGAAGCGCTTTCCTTGCAATTGCCAGTCTACATTTTATATCCTCTCTACTTCGACCATCATCAGTTATTTTGCTCCCCAAATAGCAAAACTCCTTTACTACTTTAAGTGTTACAACTTCGTGCGGAATTCGCGCAATTCCAACCCACGAGGAATTAGCTGTGTCTCTTGGAAGAACGACTAGAAGCTAATGTTACAGAGCATATAGCATAAAATGTGAACAATGCGATAAATACAGTGGCGACCTTTCTCGATGTTGAGAAGGCATATGCTCGAATATGGACAAATAAGCTGCTCACCAAACTACATGGCATCCTCGCCGTTCCTGACTACTGCACGAGCGTTGTTGACATTTATCTTCCAGACAGGCGCTGCTTTCTGCGAATAACGGTCAGCGGTCCAGCATTCACCAAATACCGGAGGGCACCCATCAAAGCTCTATTCTGTCCCTGATTCTATTCGTCTTGCATGTAAGTGACCTGCCGTTACGTTCACAAGTCGTGCAATTCGCGGACGATAAGGCCGTCCTTAGCAACATTCACAGAGTCGAAGCAGCAATGTGGCGCTTCGAACGTCGGTTTACTCTTTTCGAATGATGGGGAGCAATAAACAACGTTACCCTGAATGCAGAGAAAATGCTGGACTTTACGTTTACGCGTGGTCGGGTCGAACTCTCAAACTGTACCACACCGCATTCCGTTGAACATATCAGGTTAAATGCCTGGGAGACATACTGGACCGGAACCTCCTCTTCAAATACTATGTTCAGGAAAAACGCAACAGCATCATGCACCTGTTTCACCAGTTATACCTACAGCTGTCCATTCCGCATCTGAAAGTGAGGACCAGGCCAGACCACTACTGCACAACGATCCTGCCTTCAGTCTGATATAGATGCTCCTTCTGGGAGATCACTTGTAAAAGGAATCTCCCCAAATTGCTGCAGTCCCTACAAACCGACACCTACGATTAATCCTTGGAACAGCATGTAAAATGAAAGCTTTTGTCATTCGCTTAATACTCCTAAGATATATATTTATGCAATTTTCTTTTTTAAGTAATTAGGTTCTCTCCTTTAGGGAATTCTTTAGATCATTAAAGGAGTAGTACACGGTCATGATATATGATACATGCCAATGTTCGTAACGAAATTTTTATAAAATATTTTAATTTATCTAAATGTAAAGATAACGTCTGCCACATTTCAACCAAAATGTGTGATGTTTGAGTGTAGCAGCGATTCATTATCTCAGTCGGTAAAAAGATGCAGTTACAAGGTGTGCCATGACGACTGGCGGTAGGGCGTTCAACTTGTATCGCTGATATCAATATTCGGCTGTCTTGCTGCCTTTGACTGCTCCCCCCGGCGGTTTTCCGGGTAAACGTGTGACGAGAGAGTCTCCGGTCGAAGTTCAACGAGCCACCTTGTGTTGAAAACAAGCCTGCGTCCCTAACGGTGGTGCATGGGCCTCGCCGTGCTCGCCGCCCTTGTCTTTTGAAGCGCCGTATGTACGGTGCCTATCATTGGGCGCCTTGACGTGCGAAATTGTGGTGGGCTCGTGGTCTCACGTCGAACAGCTTCCCAGCTCGTAATATGCAAGCTCCAAGTTAGGTATGACCTTTGTTCTGTATTTAACTAAGAAGATTGTTGAAACTTATTGTGGCGTGGGTAGCTGATGGAGATAGTTCTGAACTTGGTTCCACAGTGGCTATTTTAAGGAGGCTCTTGTTCCTCATTTCGTTTCGCATCATCTATGGAGTGTGTGATTTATGTGGTTTTCATGCAAATTTTAACCTGTTTTAGGACAAATTGACCGCTTTGGGACTGGTTGCGGTTGTGTACGCGCCCGGCAGTCGTAGAGTTAAGAGATTTCATCATTTGTCACGGCAGGATTCGGTATGTTTATTTAATGTTGAAAGTGCCTTAAGGCAGCTGGAAGTGATCTCTAGGTTTCCTGCTAATTTGCTGGGAGACGGGTATTGCGCCATAAGAATTTGGGAGTATGCTTAATATATATTGCAGTGTAGCTGTGATTTGACCTTGTTTTCATTGTAATCTATTTGTGCTGCAGGCCATTTGTTAAGTCTGCTCGTTTCCTGGCGTCGATGGGTTTATGGATTCTTGTCAGGACCGCTCATTGTGAGGCCGGTCGGACTATAATAAATATGTACCGCCTGCTAGCGAGCCTGTGCAGAAGCCGTGGGGAGTGAACGCTCGAATTGCCTGCCGGCCGCAGCGTTATTGCTTCCAAATACTGCTGTGGACTTTAACGCTGTTCTCTAAAGTTAAGTGCAATTTGCGAGTCATTCTGAGTCATTATGTCCGTGAGTTAAGTGAGCCCACTTTGTTAATATTAGCGTTTCTGTAAGTCATTTTACTGGTTGAGTTATTACTAGCTATTCTTATTTAACACTTGTATTAATCATTTTTGAATCTATAATGAATGTGCAACTTTTTATTTTTCGTGTGTGCCAATTTTGCGATCTTGGTTGGCCCATTTAGCATTTTTAGTACAAGCGTGTTTCACTGTGGACCTTTGTGTGGGCAGTTCAGTTTTATTAAGCTTTAAAATCTTTGTTAATGAAGTTGTGGTATTATGTGGCTGTTTAACTTTGGTTGGAAGTGTATAGTGTTACTAGTCTTTTGAGATATGGTTAAACAAGAGCGATTGTTTATGATTGATTATTTAACCAGGCCCACTATCTATGATTTTGGTTGCGGACGATAAATATGATTGTTATTCGTATTTATGTAATTCAGTTAAAGTGAAGATTTGGATATTGCAGCAGTAAGAGGGCAAATGTCCGAATTGAAGTTTATAACTGCGCGGCTGGTCCTGGCGGTGGTTCTAGACCTCCATCGGGCATGGGTGTGTGTGTTTGTCTTTAGGATAATTTAGGTTAGGTTGTGTAAGCGTAGGGACTGATGACCTTAGCAGTTAAGTCCCATAAGATTTCACACACATTTGAACATTTTTTGAAGCTTATAATAAAGTCTGTTCTGAGTCAAATCAAAATTGTGAAATGATCAAAAGCTTGTCCATCACTAGTGATCCCGGGCTTCCTATTTCCTTTAAATAACTGTGGTGAGATTGT
Source organism: Schistocerca piceifrons (assembly GCF_021461385.2). Classification (NCBI taxonomy): domain Eukaryota; kingdom Metazoa; phylum Arthropoda; class Insecta; order Orthoptera; family Acrididae; genus Schistocerca; species Schistocerca piceifrons. The sequence continues at coordinate 141,810,489 of NC_060144.1, forward strand.
AATTTTGATTATCTAAGGAATTGAGTAGTACCACGGTTCAACAGGGTCCCGTAAAGAGACCTCCCGTGTTTGGAAAGGCTTCTGTGTGTTGCGGTGGGCTTATTGATGTGGAGAAGGTATCGATGGATCGAGGTGAACCTGTCATTTACCAACAGGTGCAATGGCTTGGCTAGGCGACCATGATGCGTTTGTTGTGGAGTACACTCGTAATGGTAGTTCTATCATTACTGCTCAGCGAGCATTTAACATTCGGTTCCCACTTGGCCGTTGTGATTCGGTTCCTAATGGAGAAACTATTCAAGTTTCGTTATTAAATTTTTTCGACGTAGATGGCGTAACAATAACGATTAATTCAAATTGCTACGGTCACATGACAGAGATCTGAGTTAAACCGGTTTGTTTGAGGACAATGAATAGGGAGAAGTTGGCTGAAACAATATGGAGGCAAAGCTCATACTTATTGGCGTTCTGCAGAAATAATGAAAGAGTTGTTTCCTCGACATCTTCTCTCTCCGCGAAGAGATATCGCCTGACCTCTACGGTCACCCGATTTTTGACCTTGTGATTTTCTTTCTTTGGGGGCCCTTAAAGCCTATAGTGTCAAAACTTGCCCCAAAACCCTGCAAGAACGTAAGGAGGCAGTTACTCAAGAAGTGGCTGCCTATCCTCCGGAAACGAAACGAAGGACTATGGACATTTGGTCTGTGTATGGACAGGGGAAGACACCATTTACCGGAAATAATTTTTAAAACCAGTTAATGAAAAATGGCATACCATTTGTTGTTCACAAATAAAAGTACTTTCTCTGTATCTTTCTTTGTTTCTTTGTAACCACATTCTGAAATACTGTAGGCCTTTTTGCCGAACCCTGTACTACAACAATTACTTACGGAATCCTAAGCCATAATATTTCCTGCCTGATAACTAGTTTGTTAAATATTACGGGCGCCCACTCAGCATGGGCGGTATGTATAGACTCTTTGATGGATTTACTATGGTTTGTGAGGCGGCTTCTCGACGCTTCCTGGAAGTGTTAACGTGAGTTAGTGTGCTGATACGTAAGGAGGACGTCAGCCACTCTACGTATGAAAAAACCTAATTAGTGCTTATCTCTGTCATTTTTTGCCACAGTCCGTTGAAACGTCTACAAACTGTGATTAAAAGCAATGAAATAATAAAAAACTAAATTCCACTATATTTATAAACAAATTGTATTTCCCGTACAGATTTTGTAATATTAGTGAAATATTTCCATTTTGGTTATTAACATGACGAGACGTACTGACACAGTCACTTTTTCCAAGGAACTATTTATGACGCCAAGGCAGACTGAAGTTGTGAGACCATCACAAGTTCCTAAACGTCACTGCACTACGGGAACGGGGCTCCAGAGACGTGAAGAGCAAAGAAATAACGTAAGTTGCCAGCGGAAGAACTCCGTTCTATTGTCACCGCTGTATAACTTTTATACGCAGTCCCAGCTCGCCATAAACGGAAGTCCGAATAACTGGTAGCAATCAAGGAAGACTCTTTTTCACCTCTTATGCTGCTCTAAAACTAAGCGGTGAACAATTGCTATGGGTAGACAGACCAAGTGAATGGAGATAACCTTTGAGGTATCACCCGATGCCAGCAGAAGATATTACGCATAAAATACGTCATGCGCAAAATGTATCATCTGCATTAGGTACCAGACGCTGAAAATTTATCATCTGCATTAGGCACCTGACGCTGCTGCGTAGAACATTGCAGTGTCTGTGGGCTACCGCAGTATTTATTGAATCACAATATTTCTTCAGCAGAGACATTTTAATATGGAGTTTAGGAACATGAGGCATTCTGGGAGTACTTCGGCAACTTCACGAACCTACAAATTGCATTTACATTGAATTAATTGTAAGTGGGTCATTCTTTATGTGTAATGGTGATGTTGTCTCAGTTTCTCTCTATTGTGAATGAAAACTATCAGAATAAGAAGACATTGAAGACCACTACAAATAGGGGAGATAGGAAACGTAGTTGTTGAAAATAATATCATCATGATCTGCCCAACTGAAACATATTCTTAAGCTAAATTATATCCATCTTCGAACATGTCCCGGAATACTTGAAATACGGATTCTCTAAGTATACGCAGGACGATTCCTCGAGAACTACGTCGTCTTTCTAATAAGAAATCTAATTTACCTTCAACGAGCACACCTGAACACTTTTTTTATCAACTATATGACATTTCACAAGCCCAGTTTCATTTCTCTTCTTTCGGTTGACGTCTGTTATCATGCTTTCCTGGATCAGCACCCTAAAATTGGTCACATTAGGCTCTGGCATGAAATTTTCGTTACACAAGCGTTACGTCTTCCAAGAACCCTTGCAAAAAATCTGAATCTTCCATTAGCCTTCCCTTATACTGAATTCAGGTGACTGTGCCGTTTCAAACCACTTTTTAGTAGTTTCCATGAATACTTATACGATTTCACAATACGATGTTGACCACTAATTTTATAATCATGTGATATCGCGATATTTCTTCTTGCTATAGAAATTGTCTGATATTTAGCTAAAGGGAGCTGTCGTTCATCAAAGTGGAAATATTGTTAAAATCGTTCTATAATATGTAAAGATTGTTCAACGTCGTTTCTTTCTGGTACGCTACATTATCGAAGCGAAGAACCTTGTAGTGTAGCTGATGGTGTATGATAAGTCGTTTATGTATATTGGGAAAATTACACTTTCCTGCAGCACGCTCGATGTTACTTTACTTTCTCTGAATCATTCTGTGTCCATTGTAACGTGCTAGGACCTATTAGTCAAATATTACACAAGGCCGTCACATACTTGCGTAGGTACTCAAAATGATCGTATCTTCAATAGTAGCTATTGTCCTGCCAGAAAAGCTTTGTATTTTGGTAACGTAGTAGGTGACGCTAGTGTCTAACTGGAAATTGTAAGGTTTGTCCATCGAGCAACAGTTTTCAGCCGACTGAAGGAGAATAACCTGGAGAAAGTTATCAGTAGTGACAGAGGAAATCTGTTGCCGGAATCGGAGATGTGGAAAGATCTAAATATTAGAAAAGAGTTTTTAACGTGTTTTCTTATCGGTAAGGCTTCCACATAAATCCTTACCTCTCTTCGATAAGTGGAATCGAAGAGAATTCGTATTAAAACCGACTAAATAGTAAAAAAAGTGTTATGGTATGCGAACGAATTAAATCAAGCGATGATGAAGCAGTGAAGATTATGAAATGGCAGACTGAAGATAGTACATCAGTTTTGCTATCTGGTGAGCGAAATAACTGATGACAGCCCTAGTAAAGATAATATGAAATGCAGAGGGACATAGCAAGAAAGGAATTTCACAACATTTAATGTATACCTAAGTGTTACGAGGTCTCTCGTGAACGTATTTTTCTGGAGTGTCACCTTGTGTGAAAACAAAACGTAGATGATAAATAGTTCAGAGAAGATAGAAACAGAAATGTGATGCTATCAGCGGGGCTATTCAAAGTTGGAAAAAAAATTCTCTGAGATTTCGAGACTTGAGGAATAAGATGGCGTCAAGAAGCTCCCGATAAACTAGTGATGAGCGACGGCGGGTGAGTGTACAACAATGACTTTTCTTTCCTCTTCCTCTGACCTGAGCGATATACAAGACACAAGTAGAAGTTTAATCACAGTTTTTAAACATCGATGATTTATAGGGAACAATGCTCGTACAGTTGAGATGTTAAATATCTTAAATTTTGTGATTTATAAATCTCATTAAGTTCAACTTGAATGGTAGCTTAAAAATGCAAAATTCCCTTAGATTTTATGAAATTCTCTGTGATTTCTCTGATATGTCCAAGTAAAATGTAATTGCATGAGAAATCCAGGTTTTCAGAAATATCGCCATTCTGCGCTACAGAAGAATGCTGAAAATAAGATGGATATATTTTGAATTGGAGAAAAAAGAACTTTATTGTACAATTTGATTAAAAGAAAGGATAGGTTTGTTTGACGTATATTCAGGCAACACGGAACCGAAAACTCGGAAATTGTGTGGGGGACAGGGGGGTTGAATTGTAGGAGTGATCACGCGGCGAATATAGTAAGGAGATTCAAATGATTGTAGGTCGCAGCAGTTGATCGGTGTTGAAGGAGTTTCCTCAAGGTAGACTTTCGTGGAGTGGTGCATTATATCTTCGGACTGAAATCCACAACAGAAATAAACAGTTTTGTCAGAGTACCCTCCACAGACCTCCAAATTTGCCAGAGACGTAGCTAAATCATTCATTGATTTTTAACTTAATTAATGTGTTAATCAGTGTGTAGTAAACGAGGATTTCGTCTATCGACAGACACACACGTGAGCCTTCTCTTGGGACGTCAGGAAATAACAAGCGAGTGCGCTCAGCGTTAAGGAGGCAGCGAACGAGCGACCGAGTGATGCGTTAGTGGGCGAAAATAGTGAGGTCAACGACGTGCTTCTGCTTTAAGGCGACGAGGGGCTGCCGGGTTGGGGAGGGGAGGGGGGGGGGGGCAGCGGGCGGAGCCCTCGAGTCACGGCCGCGGCGCCGAGGGCGCGCCTAACAAAACACAAGCGCCGCCGCCGCAAACAAGGTGTTCGTTCGGGCCGGCGAGGAGCTGCGCCGCGGTGGCAGAAGGCACGTACTGCCTCAGCTGCGACCCCGACGGTCAGCTGCAGCTGCTCAACACTGATGCTGATGTCCGTGATTCCCGTTACCCCACGCTGAATCGCATTAAGTAACACGTTCAGAGCATCAGGCTCGCAATGCAGTATTTTTGTTGTTATCTGTTAGATCTACAACTTTTCTTCCGCCGTTTTCTCTCTTAGTTCGATGCTTCGTTTCGAAGTATTGGTCATCGCTGACCACTATTTCCTCTAATCTTTCGGGAAACTTCCGTTTTGATCGAGCACTGAAAGACAAACAGCCGTAATACAGCGAAAGACATGAAAAGGTGATTTTGTAGCGTGACAGTACTCGACCCCATGTCGCAAAGATCGATCGAAACGTACTTGCAAGCGTTGAAATGGAAAGTCCTACCCCTCCCGCTGAATTATAAAAACATTGGTCGTTCTGACTACAATTTTTTCGATCAGTGGCACACGGAAGAACTGGGAGATGCATGAATCAATCCATCTTTGCACTTGTTAACATGACCAGAAATGCTGGTCAGCTAGGCTGCGTGCCATTGATCGAAAAAGATAATAGTCAGAGGGAGCAATATTTGGATATGCTGTACTGCCGAAAATTGGTATACTGTGTTCGTTCTGAATACATGATATACGTTGACTCTTGCAGAGAAGACAACAGCAGCCAACCACTTTTTACAATGCTATTTATTTGTTTAAACAGCGCCGTAAGATGTGTAATGAAAAATATGTCTTAACGTGAACTAGCCGTCTAAAGATGAACTTTTCGGTCCTAAACTGGTAAAAGCGTTATTGAAATAAGTTGATATCATCGTAATAAGTGGCTGGTTGCTGCTGTCTTCTCTGTATGCGCCAACAAATATAATGTTTGGATAATTTCGACAGGTGGGATAGGACTTCCATTTCAACGTTTCCAAGTATGTTTTGACGGCTCTTTGCCACATGGGGTCGAGCACTGCCATGCTGCAAAATCATCTTTTCATGTCTCTCGCTGTATTTTGGTCGTCTGTCTTTCACTACTCAGCTACAATTCATGAATTGCTTTCGTTAATGGTCTCCTGTGATGGTTTATGTTGGTCTCAGTTTCTTCGAAAACCTTTTCTTTTTCATCGCCATGCTGGTCTCTGACATCTATATTACCGTTGTTGAAGCGCTGAAACCATTCTCTGTATATTCTTTTACTAATAGGTGCCCCACCATAGGTCTTATCACGCATTTTACTAACATCAACCACAGAATTCTTCATGCTAAGACGGAAAATAAAACTTCCTACAAACGACGAGAACTGGGCTCGAAAGTTGACACATTCAGTCGAGAGTCACTATATGTTGCTATCGCAGTTAGACTAATATTTTGACGGCGTTATCTTTAAAAATGCATAAGCTTATTGTATAACACTTGGTAACGGCCTCGCCGCAGTGGATACACCGGTTCCCGTGAGATCACCGAAGTTAAGCACTGTCGGGCGTGGCTCGCACTTGGATGGGTGACCATCCAGGCCGCCATGAGCTGTCGCCATTTTTCGGGGTGCACTCAGGCTTGTGATGCCAGTTGAGGAGCTACTCGACCGAATAATAGCGGCTCCGGTCAAAGAAAACCATCATAACGACCGGGAGAGCGGTGTGCTGACCACACGCCCCAACTAACCGCAACCTCATCTGAGGATGACACGGCGGTCGGATGGTCCCAATGGGCCACTTGTGGCCTGAAGACGGAGTGCATAGCATATTGTATAACACTTACTACTCACCACGTGCACCACAACTTGCTGCTACTGCCGTTGATTGCAAATGGGTGGAAGTAAAGGTGTAGACCTAATACGCAACTAGCAGCTCGTTAACCTACAATTGCGCTTGATAACGGAATTAAAAGCTGAGTGAACTCAAAACAAGTTCACAGGAGTTTTTCACCAACAAAATGTTCCAAATTCTCAGAAAAATAGATGTAATCTGTAGGAAAGGATGGGTAACATACAATTCGATAAAGGAAGAGGGGACAATAAGACAGACATGTATGTAAACTATGTCACCACTGATCGGTCGGTATCTCGAAGAAGTAATGACTCTCACTCAGTGAGAGTGAAGAACTACACCACCTGTTCAGTGTAATGAGTAGTCCAGTGAGTGCAAAATATGAATTCAAGGTAAACCGAGGAAATACTAAGGTAATTAAAACTACAAAGATTGAGATTAACTTTAAAATTGTTGATCATGAAGCAGGTGAAGTGAAACAAAAATACCACATGACGGACTAACCTAGGAGAACATACAAAGCAGATTATCATAGAAGACTTTCCTTACGGAAAGAAGTCGAATAGTATCGAACATCGGCCTCAGTTTGAGCAATCAATTTCAGAAAATTTGCATTAAAAGTACAGCGTTGTATAGAGCATAATGAAGGACTGTGGGAAAATTGGGGAAGAAGGGAATAGACTGGTTCAAAATTATGATGCTACATAAGGATATTGGAAATTAGGTACACTGGTAGAATAAGAAATGTGGACATTCTCCTCAGAATCGACGAGGAAAGGAACATACGGAGAACACTGATAATAATAGAGGACAGAATGACTTCACATGCGTAGCGGTATCACGGAAATAGTTAAGCAGGACAAGAAGGAGTTGTAGAGGATTGTTCAGTAGCCAAAGACCGCGACTGGAATATTTCCAACGAACAATTGGAGATAATGCTACTCTACGATTAAAAGATTGTCCATGGGAGAGAGTCGTGGCGGAGTGCGTCAAACCAGTCAGAAGATTGGTGACACACGGACAAAAAGCCTTCGTTCAAAACGAACATAACAGCTGAACATCACGGCATCTAAATCGAGAGGTTCTGTTGTGGGATGCAGGATCAGCTGAAGGTCGGCCATTGATGGGGGGGTTTGGCACTTGAATCTCTACGTAAACCAATGTAACGTTTATAGCAGAAATACGTGGAAATTCCTGTTATTGTACGACGGCGTGACTGCCGAAGAATCACTGGACGCGATCTCAGCCATCCAAAATCTTAGAGTATAGGTATGGAAATGACTTGAGTTAAAACAACCTCATAGGACTTATCGTAGGAAGGGCTGATGTCGGTCTGATTGAGAGCTCAAGATCTGTGGTTCATTCACGACGGAGGTGGCTTACAGGACTCTTCCTCCATCATTGCTTGACTGTTGTTCGTCAGCGTGGGACCCTTGTCACATGGGATTAATTGAGAAAATACGAGACGTCTTTCCAAGTACTAATAGATTCATTTATTAGGCACGATTGCTTCTCTAAAATTTGTTTACAGTATGGATGGAGAAGACCTACCGATCACAATCGTGACAAGTGAAGAGACACGTGCACCCTATAATAAGGCGGAGGAGAAACAATAGTTATTGGTGAGGATTCCTGCTAACTCACCCAACACACCAAAATAAGCACGCCCACCATTTTTAGAAAGATATGTTACGGCTATCATATTTTTAGGACACTAAACAATCTTGTTTGTCGATTTAGCGTTCCATAGAAGAACAGACAATTCTGAAGCTTACTGTATAACATCGCTATCTACCTATATACAGCAGCTTGATGGAAACCCCGATGTTATTAAGCACGTCGCTGCTATATATTGTAAACAGTAACGGAACTCAATAATCCCTCTGGCTATTCTTCTAACTATCTTTACATGTGTCGATTACAAATCTGTACTGTCCTAGCACTAAGAATATAGCGGAATCATAATCTTTTCCACTAAATCATGAATTGAAAACGAAATAATATATGTAGGATTCGCCTACACCAACTCGCTAGGCTTGAAAATAACAGAAAGGAATCGTCACAGCACGCATTACTGGGAAGAAAGTCACGTCTGTTTCTTGACCTACAACTGCGTGCGTAAGCTATGATTGAAATTTCTGTGTTGGACGATTCACAAATCATCTTCTGATGAGGTGCTAGACCACGTCAGCTACCACTGAGATGAGCAATCTGTAACAGTCATCCCGTAAGGAAACAGTTAAAGGGTAACAATCACGCCGCAGTGTGGTATGACAAACTGTTCCTAATTTATACGTTCACGTTTCTACCTTACCCTCCGTATCTTTCGCTCTCTCTCTCTCTCTCTCTCTCTCTCTCTCTCTCTCTCTGTACCCTTTTTGGGTAAAATGATATCCACAAAAATAACAATGCATTACGACAACCATAAAACAAAAAAAGAAATTACTTGGATAAAAATGATCTTCCCAGTGAAGCACACTTCGCTATCCAGGATAGTTCAAGTATAGAATCACTCATAATTGAATTTACATGTATATTTTTAGATTGCCAATCTTTGGTACTGTTTACCATAACATTCTACAGAAAAAATGAATGAATAAGAGGAATTCCCAATGACTGGATTAGATTGCATGAAAAACAGGGTGCATAGGGTAGAGGCAGCACAGCCTTCAAATAACGAATTATGTTTAGTGAAACACACATCATATCCCCAGTATGTAAACAAAAGAGTCCATCAGACAATATCTTAGGTCCATGAACGATTTTCCACAAGTTTTAGAAACAGCGAAAACTTATTTTTGCTGTAACCACAAATAAAGCATCAGAAACCTTAGTAGAGAAAGATATTGTAATCCTAAATGATGTTGTAATTTGTCATCACACAGTAAAGTTACATAGCCTATAAAGAAATCGACGAGCATGATTTTTGCTTCAAGAGGAAAATTAATTACGCAAAATTGAATGTAATAAAGATTTCGCAGATTGTAAAGCAAACAAAGTTTTTGGAATTAATATTCACTTTCATTTGACATGGAATGATTCAAAATGGTTCAAATGGCTCTGAGCACTATGCGACAACATCTGAGGTCATCAGTCCCCTAGAACTTAGAACTACTTAAACCTAACTAACCTAAGGACATCACACACACCCATGCCCGAGGCAGGATTCGAACCTGCGACCGTAGCAGCCTCGCGGTTCCGGACTGCAGCGCCAGAACCGCACGGCCACCGCGGCCGGCGACATGGTATGATCACACAGAAATACAAGCAAGGAAAATTTCATGAGAGTGCTATGCCATTTGATTCCTGCCATCAGGGTGTAACACATAATGTCATATAATGACACATTCCTCCTATTTCATTATTTCCACCCCATTTATGCCCTGGAAGCATTTTTGCGGCGTCTCATACACAAACTATAGGGACAGTCTTAAGACCACAAGAAATGGCTATGATAACAACTAAAAATAATAACCAAGCTTCCTCTTCAGATCGGTTTAAAGAGCAGGGGACTGTGGCTGTATGATATGAATGCGTCCTCCAGTTTGTTGTGTATGTCCAGAAGAACACCAGGAGACCTAATTATCTCATAAACGAATGCTGTCATGGTCATGTAACAAGGCCGAGTGTAAATTTTCGGTTACAAAAAGTAGAAAAAAATACACAGAACAATATTTTCCCCCAGAAATAGAATTGTACAATAATTTTCCTAAGGAAGTTATCCAGAAAACTAAAATCAAAATTATCAGAATATAAGTTAAATCATCTCTTAAATAATTTATAATAGAAATTCAAGGATTATTTAGAAACACAGAGTAGGGATAGTTAAAAATTACAATTATTTAACAATATTATGGCGTAAAGACAAGAGCCAGCACGCCAGTCAGGAATGATAGCGTGGAGAGGGCTGTGACACGACGCCAGCCAATTGCTCCCTGACCGAACACTCTCCAGGACGACAATGTGACAGTAGCAGCCTGTATGCGAAGGGGACATAGCACTACAGAAAAGATGTTTATAACTTTTGTAACCGGTGTAGTTTTCTGCACATAATTGCACTTTTCAGTACACACATTTTTCTACCGTGAGGCCGTGGCACACGGTAAAAATGAATTATTTGTTATTGCAATTATCTCGTAAACTATTATCTCACAAAAATGTCATTATGGTTTTTCTGTACAATTCCTAGACAGCTATTCCGAATTGTGGTTATAATTTTTCTCGTAAATTCGTGAACAGTGTTGAAACAGTCTATTGGGAGTTCGTTACTTACATTTTTGAATTGTACATACTTTGGTTGTCTCAAACGCTAAGCAACAATTTTGAATCGCCTATTATTCGTGTGTAGCCTCTGGTCAGAGTAGTTGTGGCGCTGGATGATAGTTTTGTTTCGTCATCGCTGCTTGGCAGCGAGGAGCGCGAAAGTTCTATCGCTAGAGGGATAGTGAGACAGACGCCGAGCAGAGGACTCGTGACAATGTAGGCGAATAGTTGTATGCATCTATGTTTAAGTAAAATGATTTGCTTTTTTCTTAATATTGTGAAACAGAAGAAAAACATTCTATTAGTGATTAAGGATGAAATGAGATATAATGAGATTAGAAAAGCGTAAGAAGGGGATGGGCCGGCCGTTGTGGTAGAGCAGTTCTAGCTGCTTCAGCCTGGAACCGCGCGACCACTACGGTCGCAGTTTCGAATCCTGCCTTGGGCTTGGAAGTGTGTGATGTCCTTAGGTTAGTTACGTTTAAGTAGCTCTAAGTTCTCGGGGACTGATTACTTCAGATCTTAAGTCCCATAGTGCTCAGAGACATTTGATGAGGATGGAAGGTAATGTTTCTTATTTATTGCATTGCAGTCGCGAGCAGTTTGGAAACACTATTGAATGAGACAGTCACATCAGCGATCTTTAAATGTTCCATTAAAGATTTTTTCACTGTAAGGTATTTTTTATGTTTATCAATTATTTGTCTTTCGTTCGTGAGAGTATCAGCTTGATATCATTGTTACCACTTGTGTTAATGAGTGTTGTAATATGAATTCATTACGATTACTAATTGAAACGGTACAGTAGTTTCCGTCCCTTAAGCAGTAGGTTTCGCAGCTCGCTCGCACCGGAAAATACTAACGGAGGCGGCTCCGCCGCCAACTTTATTGCACGACGCGACCGGCCGCAGGTGCAAGAGGACCCATGTGGACGGGTGGAAAGAAATGTGTCAGGCTCCTTAATACATATTTACATGTGTCGTGTATAATGCATTTCTTGTACGTGAATGTGAATCTGCACATGAACTTTCCTAATCCACCTCACACCGTTCCATAAAGCGTAGTATAGTAGTGTCAACCTTACTCCTGGGTAGCCGGCCGGTGTGGCCGTGCGGTTAAAGGCGCTTCAGTCTGCAACCGTGTGACCGCTCCGGCCGCAGGTTCGAATCCTGCCTCGGGCATGGATGTGTGTGATGTCCTTAGGTTAGTTAGGTTTAAATAGTTCTAAGTTCTAGGGGACTGATGACCACAGATGTTAAGTCCCATAGTGCTCAGAGCCATTTGAACCATTTGAACTCCTGGGTTGGGGATCAGAGAGACAGCACAGGCAGGTAAAAGGCAAAGACGTTCCAGTGTCACAAGATCTGGGGTGGAGAGGTTGGTCACGGCCAAGTCAGTTGACCATCCCCTCGGCCGGGGCCCAGGAAGACCTTCGGGTGCCCCGATATTCTGGGACTGTTACAGAAGAAGGGTATGTGAGCAGACGTGCCTTCAGAGCGTCTGTGTCGATGTTCTCGCGTGGAGGTGAGGTATTTGAATAATTACAGTAATTCTTTCATTTCTAGCTTCGGATTGTGTAAGGAAATGAATTTTCTCGTTCAATTTCGGAAATTTAACACCCCCCCCCCCTGCTGCAATAGCTGTAAAGTCGAGTGATAATGTTTAAAACAAACAGGTTCAAATGGTCCATCATACACTCCTGGAAATGGAAAAAAGAACACATTGACACCGGTGTGTCAGACCCACCATACTTGCTCCTGACACTGCGAGAGGGCTGTACAAGCAATGATCACACGCACGGCACAGCGGACACACCAGGAACCGCGGTGTTGGCCGTCGAATGGCGCTAGCTGCGCAGCATTTGTGCACCGCCGCCGTCAGTGTCAGCCAGTTTGCCGTGGCATACGGAGCTCCATCGCAGTCTTTAACACTGGTAGCATGCCGCGACAGCGTGGACGTGAACCGTATGTGCAGTTGACGGACTTTGAGCGAGGGCGTATAGTGGGCATGCGGGAGGCCGGGTGGACGTACCGCCGAATTGCTCAACACGTGGGGCGTGAGGTCTCCACAGTACATCGATGTTGTCGCCAGTGGTCGGCGGAAGGTGCACGTGCCCGTCGACCTGGGACCGGACCGCAGCGACGCACGGATGCACGCCAAGACCGTAGGATCCTACGCAGTGCCGTAGGGGACCGCACCGCCACTTCCCAGCAAATTGGGGACACTGTTGCTCCTGGGGTATCGGCGAGGACCATTCGCAACCGTCTCCATGAAGCTGGGCTACGGTCCCGCACACCGTTAGGCCGTCTTCCGCTCACGCCCCAACATCGTGCAGCCCGCCTCCAGTGGTGTCGCGACAGGCGTGAATGGAGGGACGAATGGAGACGTGTCGTCTTCAGCGATGAGAGTCGCTTCTGCCTTGGTGCCAATGATGGTCGTATGCGTGTTTGGCGCCGTGCAGGTGAGCGCCACAATCAGGACTGCATACGACCGAGGCACACAGGGCCAACACCCGGCATCATGGTGTGGGGAGCGATCTCCTACACTGGCCGTACACCACTGGTGATCGTCGAGGGGACACTGAATAGTGCACGGTACATCCAAACCGTCATCGAACCCATCGTTCTACCATTCCTAGACCGGCAAGGGATCTTGCTGTTCCAACAGAACAACGCACGTCCTCATATATCCCGTGCCACCCAACGTGCTCTAGAAGGTGTAAGTCAACTACCCTGGCCAGCAAGATCTCCGGATCTGTCCCCCATTGAGCATGTTTGGGACTGGATGAATCGTCGTCTCACGCGGTCTGCACGTCCAGCACGAACGCTGGTCCAACTGAGGCGCCAGGTGGAAATGGCATGGCAAGCCGTTCCACAGGACTACATCCAGCATCTCTACGATCGTCTCCATGGGAGAATAGCAGCCTGCATTGCTGCGAAAGGTGGATATACACTGTACTAGTGCCGACATTGTGCATGCTCTGTTGCCTGTGTCTATGTGCCTGTGGTTCTGTCAGTGTGATCATGTGATGTATCTGACCCCAGGAATGTGTCAATAAAGTTTCCCCTTCCTGGGACAATGAATTCACGGTGTTCTTATTTCAATTTCCAGTAGTGTATTTCGGGCTTGCAGCGGGATCACGTTGACATCTTGGCACGATATTTCGGCTAACAAAGATGCAGCGATCTTCAGGTGAGTACGAGACTGAAGATTACTGTTTTTTTTTTCTTTATTGTGATTTCATTCCCCTGCCTCATATGGGCAGGGGAGGGCTGTCAGCAGCACAATCCGCCGCTCTTCAGCCGAGTGACAGGACAACGAAAACAAGAATAAAATAATACATACATAAGGAGGTAAAAAAGGGGAACATAAAACAGAGTAAGGGGAGAAAATGGAGGTAAAAATACACTGACATGTAGACGTTCATTGGGGACAGTTAAAAAAGTCACCAGAAAGTTTAAAAACACAGTTTGCGATTCTTAAAACACAGAGAAGACACTAGATGCGCATGCACAGGTTAAAAGTTGGCCACAGTATTAAAAACACTCCGAAACAACACACTTAAGACCCACTTGGAGCACACACGACGAAGAATAAAACTACCAGGTGGGACCTGCCGAGGGAAAGGTCAGAGAGGATGGAAAAGAGGGGAGAGCATGGGCCAGCTGGGGAAGCGGCGGGATGAAGAGAGGAGGGGCAACTGTGGGTTCATGAAGAGGCGGGAGACACATGGGGTGGGAGAGGAAAAGGGAAGACAGGGCAGGATGGAGCGCAGAGACACTGAAAGAAGGCACAAGAGATGGAGGGGGAGTAGGAGGGGAAATCCGCTCAGAAGGAGGGAGGGGGAGGAGAGGGAGCCATGAGGAGGAGGCAGGAAGAGGGGTTAGAGTTGGTAGGATGGGTAGATGTCAGGGCGAAGCTCATCATCCGGGAGTGGTAGACGGTGGAAGTTGTATTGGGAAAGGAGATGGAGGGTGTGGAGATGGAGAGAGGGAGGGACACAACGGTAAAGGCGCGGCAACTGGTTGGGAGTGGAGAGGAAGGGAGACACCAGGGGGTGAGGGGGATCAAGGCGGCGGACAATATATAGTGTGCGGATGTGTTCAAGGAAAAGGAGAAGGTGGGGGAAGGGGATGAGGTCATAGAGGATGCGCGTGGGGGACGGAAGGCGGATGCGGAAGGTGAGGCGGAGTGCATGGCGTTCGAGGATTAGGAGGGCTTTATAGATTGGGCAGGAGCGGAAATCCAAGCGATGCTGGCATAACAAAGGATGGGGCGGATCATGGATTTGTAGGTGTGAAGGATGGTGGAAGGATGCAGACCCCACGTCCGGCCGGACAGGAGTTTCCGGAGGCAGAGGCGGTTGTGAGCTTTGTTTTGGATGGTATGGAGATGGGGAGTCCAGGTGAGGTGGCGGTCGAGTGTGAGGCCAAGGTATTTGAGGGTAGGAGTGAGGTGGATAGGACAGCCATAAATGGTGAGGTAGAAATCATGGAGGCGGAAGGAGCGGGTGGTGCGGCCTATGATGATCGCCTGGGTCTTGGAGGGATTAACACAGAGGAACAACTGATTGCACCAAGCGGTGAATTGGTCAAGGTGGGTTTGGAGGGTACGTTGGGACCGTTGAAGGGTAGGATAAAGGGCTAGGAAGGCGGTGTCATCAGCAAACTGGAGAAGATGAACAGGAGGGGGAGATTTGGGCATATCAGCAGTGTACAGGAGATAGAGGAGAGGGGAAAGGACAGAACCTTGGGGCACGCCGGCAGAGGGGTAGAAAGTACGGGAGTTGGAATTGTGGATAGTCACATAGGAGGGACGATGGGAGAGGAAGGAAGCAACGAGACGGACGAAGTTGATGGGGAGAGTATAGGTCTGGAGTTTGAAAAGGAGCCCGGGATGCCAGACACGGTCATAGGCGTTCTGGAGATCAAGGGAAACAAAGATAGCAGAGCGACGGGAGTTAAGTTGGAGGGAAAGAAGATGGGTAAGGTTAAGGAGCTGGTCGTCAGCAGAGAAGGAAGGCCGGAAGCCACATTGGGTAAGAGGAAGGAGGCGGTGCTGGTTAAGGTGGTGGTGGATACTGTGAGAGAGGATGGCCTCAAAGACCTTACTGAACACGGAGGTGAGGCAGATGGGACGATAGGAAGAGGTAGCAGAGGGGGGTTTGTTAGGCTTAGGGAACAGCAGGACACGGGAAGTCTTCCACAGGTCGGGGCAAAATCCAGTGGAGAGGAGGACATTGTACAGGGTAGCAAGGACAGACAGGAAGGATGGAGGGGATTCCTTGAGGTGACGGTAGGTGACGCCATCATGACCAGGGGCGGTGTTGCGTTTAGAGAGGAGGACGAGTGTGATGTCTTGCATGGTGATGGGAGTGTTGATGTTGGAGGGGGGAAGATTACTGTTTTTTTTTTTACTTTATTGTTATTTTAATACCTGTACAAATCAGGTAGGCCGGCAGCGGCACACTACGCCGCTCTTCAGCCATAGTGTTTACAATAGTATAAGAGTGGAGAACGATAATTAACATAGTGACAGGCAAAAGAGAGAGGTCACAGAGACACAAAAAACACGGAGTTGTTCACACATGACGATAACAACACTGAAAACACGTTGGCACGGCGCACAGAACACTGATGAATCCGACGGCACAAGTGAACATAGCAGTGGGACAGCGGACACCAAACACACTAAACGACGTCACACACACGAGACACAGAAGGCGATGATCTCGGGCGCGCGAATGTTCACTATGCGTGTGCGAGTCCGGGGACCTGCCAAGAGAGGAGGAGTAGGAAGGGGAGTGGGAGGGGAGAGCAGAGGTGCCACGGGCAGGGGAGATAGGGGGGAGGGAGGAAGGGGGAGAAGAAGCCCTGGGGAAGAGGGGGTACTGAGGAGACATGGAAAAGGAAATAGGAGGGAAGAGAAGAGATGGGAGGGAGGGTGCTGATAGGAAAGGTAACCGGAAGTGAGGGGGTGGGGCAGGGTCAAAGTTCATAGGAGGGGTAGATGGAGGGGACGAGGATATCATCAGGGAAAGGGAGCTGGCGGAAGCCACCTTAAGAGAGGGTAAGGAGGGTGGAGAGATGGAGACCGGGTGGGATGCGGGAATACAGGCGCGGCAGCGGGCGGGGGTGGGAGAGGATCGGGGAGACGAGCGGGTGAGGAGGATCAAGTTTACGGGAGGTGTACAGGATCCGTATCCTTTCAAGGAAAAGGAGGAGGTGGGGGAAGGGGATGAGATCATACAGGATCCGCATGGGGGAGGGGAGACGGATGCGATAGGCAAGGCGGAGAGCATGGCATTCAAGGATTTGGAGGGATTTATAAAAGGTAGGGGGGCAGAGATCCAGGCTGGATGGACGTAACAATGGATAGGGCGGATGAGGGATGTATAGGTGTGGAGGATTGTGGAGGGGTCCACACCCCACGTACGGCCGGAAAGGAGCTTGAGGAGACGGAGTCGGGAATGTGCCTTGGCTTGGATGGTCTGGAGATGGGGAGTCCAGGAGAGGCGACGGTCGAGGGTGACGCCAAGGTACTTAAGGGTGGGAGTGAGGGCGATGGGACGGCCATAGACGGTGAGATAGAGATCAAGGAGGCGGAAGGAAGGGGTGGTTTTGCCTACAATGATCGCCTGGGTTTTGGAAGGATTGACCTTGAGCAACCACTGGTTACACCAAGCGGTGAACCAGTCAATATGGGATTGGAGAAGGTGTTGGGAGCGTTGCAGGGTGGGGGCAAGGGCAAGGAAGGCGGTGTCATCGGCAAACTGGAGAAGGTGGACGGGGGGTGATGGCGGCGGCATGTCCGCCGTGTACAAAAGGTACAGAAGGGGGCAGAGGACGGAGCCTTGGGGCACACCGGCGGAGGGGTAAAATGTGTAGGAATCTGTGTTATAGATGGTGACATAGGAAGGACGGCGGGAGAGAAAGGAACCGATCAGACGGACGTAGGTAATGGGAAGGGCGAAGGTTTGGAGCTTGAAGAGGAGACCGGAATGCCATATGCGGTCATAAGCGCGTTCGAGGCCAAAAGAGAGGAAGATTGCGGAGCGACGGGAATTGAGCTGTTCGGAAAGGAGATGAGTGAGGTGAAGGAGAAGATCGTCGGAAGAGAAGTACGGCCGAAAGCCACACTGGGTAACGGGAAGGAGGCGGTGCTGGCGGAGATGCTGGTGGATGCGGCGGGTGAGGATAGATTCCAGGACCTTGCTGAAGACCGAGGTAAGGCTGATGGGATGGTAGGAGGAGACAGCGGACGGCGGTTTGCAGGTTTAAGGAACATGAGGATATGGGAGGTTTTCCACAGGTCGGGGTAGTAACCGGTGGACAGGACTACATTGTAGAGCCTGCCCAGGGTGGAGAGGAAAGAGACAGGAGCTTCACGAATGTGATGGTAGGTGACACGATCGTGACCAGGAGCGGCGTTGCGTTTTGTGCGGAGTGTAGCAATGAGATCCTGTGTTGTGATAGGAGTATTGAGGTCCGTGTGTGCAATGTTGTCCAAGTACTGGAAACCAGGAGTGAGGGGAGGGACAGAGGTGTCAGTTCGATCGCGGATATCCGGGAAGAGGGAGTAATCGAACCGGGGATCATCGGGGATGGAAAACACATCGGACAGGTAGGAGGCAAAGTGATTGGCCTTACTAAGGGCGTCAGGGAAGGGGTGATCATCATGGAGAAGAGGATAGTAGGGGTAGGGCTTAGTACCCGTAAGGCGACGGAAGTCGGACCAGAACTTGGACGAGTTTATAGGGAGGGTAGCATTTAAACGGGTGCATGTCTGTCGCCAGTCCCGGCGTTTCTTAGCCACGAGCAAATTTCGAATGTGTCGCTGGAGTTGCCGGTGGCGTCGTAGGGTGTCCGGGTCACGCGTGCGGAGGAAGGCACGGTGGAGACGGCAGGATTCACGGAGGAGGAGGACGGCCTGTGGGGGTAAGGTAGGACGGTGGGGGTGGATGGCAACAGTAGGGACGTGGGCCTCCACGGCCTCAGACAAGGTCTGCTGGAGAAAGGAGGCGGCATGGGTGACATCATCGGGATGGCGGTAGGTGAGAGGGTGGCTATCGACCTGGGTGGAGAGGGTATCCCAGTAGGCATTCCAGTTGGCACAGGAATAGTCATGGATGTACTTAGGGGGAGGGTCATTACGAGGGTCGGGGCGGGGGCGACAACCATCTGAAATGGTGAGGAGGACAGGGAGATGGTCGCTACCAATAGGCTCCAGGACATCCACCGTAATGCGACCAAGGAGGTTGGGGGAGGAGAGAATAACATCGGGAGTGGAGTTGGATTCGGGACGAGTGTGCTGGGGGATGGGGATGAGGTCGCCTTGAAGGGAGGAGAGGAACCGATGCCACCGCCGTAACTGGGCAGCGGAGCGACTATGGATGTTGAGGTCGGAGGCAATCACGTAGGAGGAGAAGGTACGGTCGATGTGGGAGAGGAAGTCGAAAGGAAGAGGGGCGTTGGGGCGGACATAGATGGTGGCACAGGTAATGGTAAGGCCGGGGAAGAAGAGACTAAGGATCAGGTGTTCGGTGGGGTTGGGAAGGAGAGGTTGGAGCCGAACGGGGATCTGGCGGTGGTGACCAATGGCAACTCCGCCACGCGCAACTGGGAGGGGATTATCGGAGTGTTGGAGGAGATAGGGGGAGGTGTGGATGGAGTGGTGGGGTTGGAGGAAGGTTTCATTGAGGAGGAAGGCATCCACACGGTGGGTAGCAAGGGTGTGCAGGAAGAGGTTCTTGTTGGCGGGAAGGGAGCGGATATTGTTGAAAAGGATACGGTGCTGTCGCGCCATGAGAGGGATTTAGACGAGGGTGTCAAGACGGGAGAAGGTGAATTGGGCCTGGTTATTGGAATAGGTGGCGTACATTTTAAGGTGGAAAATGGAACGTGCGGCGAGGGAGATCAGTTGGAGGGTGGGGGGCGCTGAAAGGGATGAACATTCTGGAGGACGATGGTGAAGAACTGAATGATGTCCTCAGCAGTGGGGGGGGGGGACGAAGGGAATTTCCAGGAGGGGTGGGGGCGTCCAGACGTCGGACAGGTACGGTGAGTTCAGGAGTGGTTGGAGGGGGCCGGGCTTTACACTTTTGGGAGTAGGTGGGATGGGGGAGATTGCAGGTATTACAGGAGGGAGGGGATTGAAGGTTAGGGCACTGCTGGAGGAAGTGCGCTTGCCGACAATGCGAGCAGGTGAGGGCCTCGCGGCACTCAGCTGTTGGATGCACATTATAGCGCAGACACCTCTGGCAGCCCGGGGAATGAGTAGAGGAACGGGAGGGGTTGACCTTGTACCGCTGGTGGAAGAGGAGGGCACCCTCCTTCAGGAGACGGTCAATGGAGGGGGAGTCCTCAGAGAAAACCCGCAGAAGGCGGGTGGGGCCGGCCGAGTTGAAAATGCGGCGGACTGCCCGCAGCTCCAGCGTGGGATGGGCCTTGAGCTCCGCCAACACCTCCTCCTCCGTGATCGACGGACTGAGCCGAGTGATCACGGCGGTGAGGGTCGGCGGGCGACGTGGGGGTAGGGGTTGGTGGGTAGGAGATGGAGAAGGAGCAGGGGTAAGGGAGGCGTTGGGGCCAAAACGGGTGATGGGTAGGTGGGAGAGGATGTCAGTATGGAGGGTTGGGCTGTGGGAGGAAATGAGAACACAATCCCGTCGGGGTGTAAGGAGAGAGATGGGGGCACCAGGGAAGTGTTGGCGGAGGAGGAGGGAGAGAATACGGGCCTCGAGAAAGGAAGGATCGGGATGGGACAGGAGATACTTGTATAAACAGGGGGAGAGAAGGAGGAGAAGGAGGAGTAGGGAGCAGGGCCTGGTGGGGAGACATCCATGGCACCCTGGGGGGGGGAATGGAGGTCGGGGCGGGGCCTTTTTGGGAGCGAAGGAGGTGGGGGTGCCACTAGGGCGTTTGACGGCGGCAGAAGGGCGGGTGCTGAGATGAGGGACGGGAGCGATAGGGAGGTGGTGGGAAGGGACAGGTCCCGGCGTGGACGCAGCAGTCGGTGCCGGAGATGGTGACGGTGAAGGTGAAGGTGACGGTGACGGCGACGGCGTTGATAATGACGGTGGTGGTGGTGATGGCGAAGGCGACGGGGAAAGCTGGGCATGGACAGTGGCCCGACGGGCCACCACCCTAGCTGGAGCTGCATTGACAGGCTGGGGGAGTGGGGGGAAAGGATCAGAACGAGAGGAGCGAGAGGAAGAAGCGGGAGAGGGGGCGACAAAGAGCGAGGGCGAAGGGAGAGTGAGGAGAGGTGGGATGGAAGGAGGGGGGTGTGACTGGGCACACCAAGTTATAGTGGTGGAGGCGGCAGAAGGGGATGTATAGACGATGGCGGTGATGGTGGTGGTGGCGGTGGTGGTGGGGGCGGACATGACGACAGGGAGAAAAAACGCACAGCACGAAAAGGAAAGGACACAAACTGGGAACAGACGAAGACGCAGACGAACGAAGACCAGGGTCGGACGACCAGGGTCGGACGACGACGGCGACGGCGACGGCGACGGCGGGTGGCAGGAACGCCACAGCTGCTGCTGCCGCGGGCGGGGCCGGGGCTGCTGCTGGCTGGACCGCTGCTACTGCTGCTGCTGCTGCCATAGGAAGAGGACTGGCTGGCTGCTGCCGGTGGGACCGCTGCAGCAGGCCGGGACCGGGACCACTGCTGCTGCTGCTGCTGCTGCTGCTGCTGCTGGGCGGGCGGGCGGGCAGGCGGGCTGGCTGGCTGCACCTGTAACACCTAGCACTTCGATAAGCGCTTAAATCGCACTATCGAAGGGCGGCAACCTTTCGGTGTACCGCCGGAGATCCCAAGATTACTGGTTTTTTTTTTTTCTTTATTGTTATTTTCAAACCCGTACAAACAGGCAGGCTGTCAGCAGCATGGTACGCCGCTCTTCAGCCGTAGAGGAGATAAAGAAAGAAAAGAAAGAATACACAAATGTGACATAACGGTGGGTAATAAAACAGTAGACACATAAAGACAAACACGGAGCCGTTCACACTCACCGATAATTCACTACAAACTGTTGTCACGACGCACGAACACTGAAGATGGCGATGGCACAGGTGAACGATGGAGTATGACGGGAACACTGAACACGAAACACGACGGCACTCACGAGACACTGATGGCGATGATCTCCGGCGCGCGAATGTCCACTCAGCGTGTACGAGTCTGGGGACCTGCCAAGAGAGGAGGTGGAGGAGGAGGAAGGGGAAATGGGAGAGGGGAGAGCAGAGATGCCATGGGCAAAGGAGAGAGGGGGAGGGAGGAAGGGGGAGGGAAGCCCGGGGGAGAGGGTAGGATGGAGGGGGGAAAGGAAAGAGAAGGGAAGGGAAAGGGGGGGAGGGAGGGTGCCTGAAGGAAAGGACACAGGAGGTGGGGGGGGAAGGATCAAAGTTGATAGGAGGGGTAGATGCAGGGGAGGAGGACATCATCAGGGAGGGGGAGCTGGCGGAAGCCACCTTGGGAAAGGGTAAGGAGGGTGGAGAGATGGAGACCGGGTGGGACATGGGAGTACAGGCGCGGCAGCGGGCGGGGGTGGGAGAGGATCGGGGAGACGAGCGGGTGAGGTGGATCGAGTTTACGGGAGGTGTATAGGATTCGTATCCTTTCGAGGAAGAGGAGGAGGTGGGGGAAGGGGATAAGGTCATACAGGATCTGCGTGGGGGAAGGGAGACGGATGCGATAGGCAAGGCAGAGAGCATGGCGTTCAAGGATTTGGAGGGATTTATAAAAGGAAGGGGGGGCGGAGATCCAGGCTGGATGGGCGTAACAGAGGATAGGGCGGATGAGGGACTTATAGGTGTGGAGGATGGTGGAGGGGTCCAGACCCCACGTGCGGCCGGAAAGGAGCTTGAGGAGACGGAGTCGGGAACGTGCCTTGGCTTGGATTGTCTGGAGATGGGGAGTCCAGGAGAGGCGACGGTCGAGGGTGACGCCAAGGTACTTAAGGGTGGGGGTGAGAGCGATGGGACGGCCATAAACGGTGAGATAGAAATCAAGGAGGCGGAAGGAGGGAGTGGTTTTGCCTACAATGATCGCCTGGGTTTTGGAAGGATTGACCTTGAGCAACCACTGGTTGCACCAAGCGGTGAACCGGTCAAGATGGGATTGGAGAAGGTGTTGGGAGCGTTGCAGGGTGGGGGCAAGGGCAAGGAAGGCTGTGTCATCGGCAAACTGGAGAAGGTGGACGGGGGGTGACGGCGGCGGCATGTCCGCCGTGTACAACAAGTACAGAAGGGGGGAGAGGACGGAGCCTTGGGGCACACCGGCGGAGGGGAAAAAGGTGTAGGAATCGGTGTTATGGATGGTGACATGGGAAGGACGGCGGGAGAGAAAGGAACCGATCAGACGGACGTAGGTAATGGGAAGGGCGAAGGTTTGGAGCTTGAAGAGGAGACCGGAATGCCATACGCGGTCATATGCGCGTTCGAGGTCAAGAGAGAGGAAGATTGCGGAGCGACGGGAATTGAGCTGTTCGGAAAGGAGATCAGTGAGGTGAAGGAGAAGATCGTCGGAAGAGAAGGACGGCCGAAAGCCACACTGGGTAACGGGGAGGAGGCGGTGCTGGCGGAGATGCTGGTGGATGCGGCGGGTGAGGATAGATTCCAGGACCTTGCTGAAGACCGAGGTAAGGCTGATGGGACGGTAGGAGGAGACGGCGGACATCGGTTTGCCAGGTTTGAGGAACATGAGGATACGGGAGGTTTTCCACAGGTCGGGGTAGTAACCGGTGGACAGGACTACATTGTAGAGCCTGGCCAGGGTGGAGAGAAAAGAGACAGGAGCTTCACGAATGTGACGGTAGGTGACACGATCGTGACCAGGAGCGGTGGTGCGTTTGGTGCGGAGTGTAGTGATGAGATCCTGTGTGGTGATGGGGGCATTAAAGTCCGTGTGTGGAATGTTGTCCAAGTATTGGAAACCAGGAGCGAGGGGAGGGACAGAGGTGTCAGTTCGATCGCGGATATCTGGGAAGAGGGAGTAATCGAACTGGGGATCATCAGGGATGGAAAACACATCGGACAGGTAGGAGGCAAAGTGATTGGCCTTACTAAGGGCGTCAGGGAAGGGGTGATCATCGTGGAGAAGAGGATAGTAGGGGGAGGGTTTAGTTCCGGTAAGGCGACGGAAGGCGGTCCAGAACTTGGACGAGTTTATAGGGAGGGTAGCATTTAAACGGGTGCATGTCTGTCGCCAGTCCCGGCGTTTCTTAGCCGCGAGCAAATTTCGAATGTGTCGCTGGAGTTGCCGGTGGCGTCGTAGGGTGTCCGGGTCACGCGTGCGGAGGAAGGCACGATAGAGACGACGGGATTCACGGAGGAGGAGGACGGCCTGTGGTGGTAAGGTAGGACGGTGGGGGTGGATGGCAACAGTAGGGACGTGGGCCTCCACGGCCTCAGACAAGGTCTGCTGGAGAAAGGAGGCGGCATGGATGACATCATCGGGATGGCGGTAGGCGAGAGGGCGGCTATCGACCTGAGTGGAGAGGGTATCCCGGTAGGCATTCCAGTTGGCACGGGAATAGTCATGGATGTACTTAGGGGGAGGGTCATGACGAGGGTCGGGGCGGGGGCGACGGCCGTCTGAAACTGTGAGGAGGACAGGGAGATGGTCGCTACCAATAGGCTCCAGGACATCCACCGTAATGCGACCAAGGAGGTTTGGGGGAGGAGAGAATAACATTGGGAGTGGAGTTGGATTCGGGGCGGGTGTGCTGGGGGATGGGGATGAGGTCGCCTTGAAGGGAGGAGAGGAACCGATGCCACCGCCATAACTGGGCAGCGGAGCGACTATGGATGTTGAGGTCGGCGGCGATCACATAGGAGGAGAAGGTATGGTCGATGTGGGAGAGGAAGTCGAAAGGAAGAGGGGCGTTGGGGCGGACATAGATGGTGGCACAGGTAATGGTAAGGCCGGGGAAGAAGAGACTAAGGATCAGGTGTTCGGTGGGGTCGGGAAGGAGAGGTTGGAGCCGAACGGGGATCTGGCGGTGGTGGCCAATGGCAACTCCGCCACGCGCAACTGGGAGGGGATTATCGGAGCGGTGGAGGAGATAGGGGGAGGTGTGGATGGAGTGGTGGGGTTGGAGGAAGGTTTCATTGAGGAGGAAGGCATCCACGCGGTGGGTAGCAAGGGTGTGCAGGAAGAGGTTCTTGTTGGCGGGAAGGGAGCGGATATTGTTGAAAAGGATACGATGCTGTCGCGCCATGATAAGGACTTATACGAGGGTGTCAAGGCGGGAGAAGGTGAAATGGGCCTGGTTATTGGAATAGGTGGCGTACATTTTAAGGTGGAATATGGAACGGGCGGCGAGGGAGATCTGTTGTAAGGTGTGGGGGCGCTGAAAGGGATGGACGTTTTGGAGGACAATGGTGAGGAACCTGATGATGTCCTCAGCAGTGGGGGGGGACGAAGGGAATTGCCAGTAGGGGTGGGGGCGTCCAGGGGACGGACAGGTACAGTGAGTTCAGGAGTGGTGGGAGGGGGTCGGGCTTTACACTTTTGGGAGTAGGTGGGGTGGGGGAGGCTGCAGGTATTACAGGAGGGAGGGGATGGGAGGTTGGGGCACTGCCGGAGGAAGTGCGCTTGCCGACAATGCCAGCAGGTGGGGGCCTCGCGGCACTCTGCTGTTGGATGTGCATTGTAGCGCAGACATCTCTGGCAGCGCAGGGATTGAGGGGGGGGAACGGGAGGGGTCGACCTTGTACCGCTGATTGAAGAGGAGGGCACCCTCCTTCAGGAGACGGTCAATGGAGGGGGCGTCCTCAGAGAAAACCCGCATAAGGCGGGTGGGGCCGGTCGCGTTGAAAATGCGGCGGACTGCCCGCAGCTCCAGGGTGGGATGGGCCTTCAGCTCCGCCAGCACCTCCTCCTCCGTGATCGACGGGCTAAGCCGAGTGATCACGGCGGTGAGGGTCGGCGGGCGACGTGGGGGTAGGGGTTGGTGGGTAGGAGATGGAGAAGGAGCAGGGGTAAGGGAGGCGTTGGGGCCAAAACGGGTGATGGGTATGTGGGAGAGGATGTCAGTATGGAGGGTTGGGCTGGGGGAGGAGATAAGAACAGAATCCCGTCTGGGAGTAAGGAGAGAGATGGGGGCGCCAGGGAAATGTTGGCGGAGGAGGAGGGAGAGATTCCGGGCCTCGAGGAAGGAAGGATCGGGACGGGACAGGAGATATTTGTAGAGACCGGGTGGGGAGGAGGAGGAGGAGGGAGCGGGGCCTGGTGGGGAGACGTCCATGGCATTTTGGGGTGGGGATGGGGGGCGGGGTGGAGCCTTTTTAGGAGCAGAGGAAGTGGAGGCGCCACTAGGGCGTTTGACAGCGGCAGATGGGCGGATGGTGATATGAGGGACGGGAACGATGGGGAGGTGGTGGGAAGGGACAGGTCCCGGCACGGACGCAGCAGTCGGCGCCGGAGATAGTGACTGTGACGGTGCAGGCGAATGTGTCAGCGATGGTGATGGCGACGATGATGACGGTGGTGGCGGTGGCGGTGGCGGCGGTGATGGCGATGGCGACGGGGAGAGCTGGGCGTGGGCAGTGGCCCGACGGGCCACCACCCTAGCCGGAGCTGCAGTGACAGGCTGGCGGAGTGGGGGGAAAGGATCAGAATGAGAGGAAGAAGCGGGAGAGGGGGCGACAAAGAGCGAGGGCGAAGGGATAGAGAGGAGGGGAGGGATGGAAGGAGGGGGGTGGGACTGGGCACACCAAGTGATAGTGGTGGAGGCGGCGGAAGGGGACGTATACACGATGGCGGTGGTGGTAGTAGTGACGGTGGTGGTGGGGGCGGACATGACGACAAGAAGAAGAAAGAAAAAAAACACAGCACTAAAAGGACAGGACACACACTGGGAGACGACGGACGGCGACGGCGACGGCGACGGCGAGAGGCAGGGACGCTGCTGCCGCGGACGGGGCCGGGCCGGCGGCGGCGGCTGCTGCTGCTGCTGCTGCTGCTGGCTGGACCGCTGCTGGCTGGACTGCTGCTGCCACCGGAGGGCTGGCTGGCTGGCTGGCTGGCTGGCTGGCTGGCTGGCTGGCTGCGGGACCACTGCTGCAGGCCGGGACCGGGAACTGCTGCTGCTGCTGCTGCTGCTGCTGCTGGCTGGCTGGCTGGCTGGCTGGCTGGCACCTGGAACCCCTAGCACTTCGATGAGCGCGAAAATTGCACTATCGAAGGGCGGTAACCTTTCGGTGTACCGCCGGAGATGATCTGAAGATTACTGGTGCGCGTCGTTCTATATATACCGAAAATTGGCGCGGCGGCGCCTGCGCAGTGGAGAAGGCTAATACCGCGCCCTCTATCTAATTTGGCGCGCTCTGCAGCAGAAGCGGGCCGCGCATGCGTAGTGGTGTACCTACATTTGCGCTATCTGTCGTAAAGCGCCTTCGCGCAGCTGAGGCGTGGTAGTCGAAAGTATAAAATCAATTTTCGTCAGCCGTCGCACTAGATGCAGACCCATGTCTCTGTAAAGCGATTAAAGAAATTACAGGATCCCATGCTTTATCCATCTGAATATATCTCCATCCGAATATAACTCGGAGGGCTAGCCTGGCTCTACTAAAGGAGAGGATTTGCTTCACTCGCCGTGAACTAGATCTGATTTCAAGACAACTGTATCACCTTCATTTGGAAATAGCATCCAGTCTTCCTTCTTTCACCTGGGGGTGGGTTGACGGAGTCACTTGGGCCAAAGCGGACTGAGCTCACAACAAGTCATCTTCTAGGCAGTCATCGAAGTTTGCACGTCTATCGACAGCATCGCCGCAAGAAGGCACTTTTCGACGCTCCGTGGTTAATTTCACGGATAGAGTTTTGGACAATGCGACGCTGTCTGTACTCGGAATAGGACTTAACTTCGCTCCTACACCTAAGACTCCACCTTTCGCGGATTTCATAAGTGCTATTGAAGAAGCTGTTAGACCCCTTCCCAGCGACGCAGCTGAAGAAATCAGGCGTGAAACATGCCGTGCACTTAAGAAAGCGACTCCTCTGAAGAACAACATTTCTTCTAGCGAAAGGGCTGCACTTCGCAAACTACGTGAAGATCCCCACACTGTGGTACTCCGAGCGGACAAGGGCAATGCGACGGTACTTTTGCCACGAAACATCTACAACGAGAAGATTTATAGCCTCCTTGGTGAATCCACATATCGGAAGATCGACAAGGATCCGACGAGCAGAGTAGAAAAAAAACGACAGTTTTGTTAAACTCTTCTAGGCTTCCACCAGAAGTCATTAAAAGACTGAAACCGCATAGCTCTGTTCCACCGAGGCTTTATGGTCTTCCGAAAATTCATAAAGAGGGACTACCATTACGCCCTATTGTTAGTAATATCGGTGCGCCAACCTATGACTTAGCACAACATCTGTCTTCGTTACTGAGACCTTATGTGGGCACGTGTCCACATCACATTCGTAATTCCGCCGATTTTATTAGTAGACTGAAGTCGCTCCAACTCCGCAATTCTGATTTATTAGTGAGTTTTGATGTCGTCTCTTTATTTACTAAGGTTCCACTGATGGATTCACTGGTACTCATTAGCAGAAGGTTCAAAGCCGACATAACAGCATTATTTCATCATTGCCTGTCCTCAACTTATTTCTTATTCAATAATGAATATTTTGAACAAGTTGACTGTGTTGCCATGGGTAGTCCTTTGTCCCCTCTGGTAGCAAACCTTTTTATGGAAGACTTTGAGGAGAAGGCACTTGAGTCGGCTGAATTTAAACAGAAAGTCTTCTGGCGTTACGTGGATGACACATTTGTAGTTTGGCCCCATGGAGAAGAAAAACTGGCAGGATTGTTAAAACATCTGAATTCCATTCACAAGAATATTGAGTTTACCATGGAGGTCGAAAAAGACAGATGTCTGCCGTTTCTGGATGTCCTTATCAATCGTAGAACCGATGGATCTTTGGGGCACTCCGTCTACCGGAAGCCCACACACACAGATTTGTATTTGCAGGCGACAAGCTGTCACCACCCTGCACAAACCATGGGTTTGCTGCGTACTCTGGTGCACCGGGCACATGTGGTATGTGATAAGGACAGCCTTCCTAAAGAATTAGAACATTTGCAATCCGTCTTCAGGGAGAATGGATATTCTACACGCCAAATCCGCACAGCTGTAACAAAGAAGAAATGTAAAGAGAAACAAGAAGAAGAAGACAAAGATGTGGTCAGGTCCAGGGCGTTTCTTCCGTATGTGGGTAACCTCTCCTCTAAAATACGAAGGATTTTAAAAAAGCCTTGTGTTAAAGTGATCTTCCGACCACCTACAAAAATATCGGCATTACTTGGCTCTGTGAAGGACGATCTGGGTCTGAAGAAGGCGGGTATTTATAAGATCCCCTGTCAATGTGGCAAATCCTACATTGCCCAAACTACTCGCACAGTACGGGAAAGATGCGTGGAGCATGAGCGCCACACACGCCTACTACAGCCCAACAAATCAGCCATAGCAGAACACTGTATTTCGACGGAACACTCCATTGATTATTGTGGAACAAAAATTTTAGCGACAACTAGATCTTTTTGGGAATCCATTATCAAGGAGTCCGTGGAGATACGATTGGCAAAAGATCTTATTAATCGAGACGGCGGCTTTCGGATGGATAAAGCATGGGATCCTGTAATTTCTTTAATCGCTTCACAGAGACATGGGTCTGCATCTAGTGCGACGGCTGACGAAAATTGATTTTATACTTTCGACTACCACGCCTCAGCTGCGCCAAGGCGCTTTACGACAGATGGCGCAAATGTAGGCACACCACTACAAATGCGCAGCCCGCTTCTGCTGCAGAGCTCGCCAAATTAGATAGGGGGCGCGGTATTAGCCTTCTCCACTGCGCAGGCGCCGCCGCGACAATTTTCAGTATATATAGAATGACGCGCGTACCTGCCCATGTTAGGCTAAATTTTTCTGCCTGACTCATGTAGTACTATCACCGTCAGAGGGTGGTACGGGACTACAAGTCCCACCGCCACACCTCCAAAGTCAATTGCAGTGACGCAGTCACTGCCCTGTGGAAATTTACTGCCTCACCAACACAGTTACACCGCAATAGACCGGTGATGCTGTATTGTAACATATCACAAAAAAAACCAGTAATCTTCAGTCTCGTACTCACCTGAAGATGGCTGCATGTTTGTTAGCCGAAATGTCGTGGCAGGATGTCAACGTGATCCGGCTGCAAGCCCGAAATATGATGGACCAATCAATACGCCGGGAAAACTTCAAGATACACAGGTTCAAATGGCTCTGAGTACTATGCGACTTAACGTCTGAGGTCATCAATCGCCTAGAACTTAGAACTAATTAAACCTAACTAACCTAAGGACATCACACACATCCATGCCCGAGGCAGGATTCGAACCTGCGACCGTAGCGGTCGCTCGGTTCCAGACTGTAGCGCCTAGAACCGCACGGCCACTCCGGCCGGCAAACAAACATGTAGAGCCCAACACCCCTTGCCTAGTCTCGTACCTCTTTCTAGGTAGCGCTCTCAAGCTCCCCTCCCCAGTTCTCCGCTGCGCAATTTTTATTCAGGGCTTGACGACATCAGCTTTCATCTGGTGTCTCTAGGCAATGAGGTTTGACGGTAATCTTTCATAATAACTTAAAAACAGTTGGTTAAAGGAATATTTTACCTAAGACGATTGTCCACATCCTCGGTTCAAGTCATTTTTATGTAAAAAGAGTCTCCCACTCATGTGCACAAAATAGTGTACATGTTGTCTGGAACATTGCACTAAACTCTCAGCAGGTGTAGTTAGAATTTGCAGCTTACGCACGGAGAGCAGCTAACACCGCGTTTTCAAGCAATTCCATTAAGAGTTAAGATATTTTCATCTCAGGACCAGTTAGCTACGAAAATCATCAAAGAACAGGATCTCTTCCATGAACAGCATTTTAGGTAGATCACTAACGCACAGGGACCAATTTGTTTAATTAAAGGGATTAATCTTAAAGTTCAAAATTTGATCAGTTTGCAGATTTCTTTTAGAAAGATTTCATAACATGTCGTAATTCATGTTGTATTCTCGCAGACACTTGTATTAGGTTTCTCTCGCAGTTGGAAATGCTCAAAGTCATATCTAAACAACAGCAAGGTTTTCCAAAGTTTTCTGAAGATTAAAATTATTCTAAGCAGTAGTGCTTTGAGAAATGTGACAGAACTATAATATTTTGTACAGAGACCTGCAGGAGTAAAGTACATCTATCAACATCTCGGAAAAAGGTGTACTTCTCTAAAGTCAACTTAACTGGGCACAGAATATATGCCTGAATTCTGTCCCATGCTAAAATCGGTCCACATAGCCTTGATGCACGGATAGGCCATAATCGAAGCCGATTTGTCAGCATTCTGAACGTGCGCAGGAAGCTCGGAATGCGGGTACCCGGCATTACCGAGAGGATTTTGTACGCAAATATTGACGTGAGAAAACGATGCATGTCGTACGCCATCTCCTTCAGGCGTCTTCACGTCCACTCATTTCGAGAGTCCAGAAAATGACAACTGAAGAAGCTAAACAGATGCCACGTGAGGTAAAAGATCTGCTTTTCGAAACTTCTCTCACATGACAAACCGACAGTAACCCTTCTGAAAACAAAAATAACAAAAGCGAAGAATGTAACCATCATTTCGAATGAAAAACAATTTAGTATGGAAATTTCGAATCCTAATTCGTAATCGGCGACCTCACAATACTTTATACCCGAAGTTTTGCTCGAATTTACAAAAATTTAAAATTTTTGATTGGCCAAACTGGATTCGCCACTTTGAATTCTGTAATTCATAGGATTCCTATTCAGCGGCCCAAAGGATGTAGAAAGAACACAGTTTTGCAGAATTTTATACCAATTTTTCTGTTATATTCTGGTTTAGAAGCGACCTGGCCCACTGTGCGCTGTACTAGTCGGAAGGAGGAATGTTAGTTTCACCGACCAAAGCTTGTTGTTCTTCAATTATTAACCCCTCCTTCTTCCATAGACACATGATCTTGTGCCGTAACAGCCAGGAATTTTCGTTTACGGGGACAGCTTATTCATAAATTGTATTTTTCAAGCAGGCATTTTAACTGTTACATTCACGGCTGCCTTATCCTGAATGTCCACATGCGTTGGTACCCAGCAGAATGACACCTTTTCATTCAACCTCTGAAAATGGAAAAAGGTGTCGTGAACCAGCTGAGCATTCTTTTCTGCTGGGTACATGCCATGGATAGCCTGAACGATGGTTAGGAAGTCGGTGCAGATGAGAAATTTGGTAGCTTTCTGAGGTGGGTTAGTTGTTGAAGCGGTGAATACCCCTGAGACGCAATATTTAAGTCCCCGTGATCAAAAACGGAGTGCAATCATGCGAATTTACTTTTAAAAGGTAATGAAACAAGTTGTGCAATGAATAACATCTTATTAAATCTGTATTTAAGTGGGGTGAAACACACAGACCAACCACAACACAATACTACATATCTTTTAAGGGAGGCGTATAACTACTGAATGAAATGCACTCTTATAAAGATGCTATTTACATTCCTTGATGTGCACAGAACTGGGAAAAACTTCAACAAAATGACAATGAATTCAAAGTTAAAGAAACAACAATATTGAACTCCCATCTCGGTACCGATTTTAAGATCGCTTGGTGAGTACTGCCAACGGTCAAGCGAAGAGCATGTAAGTAAGTGCTAATGAAAAGTGAACGTGGATGAGCAAACACAGTTCAAAGATGCAAACTGCGAACTACAAATCAAACAGCTAATTGCGATCACCATTACCGCTACAGCTAACTCCGCAACGTAAACAAATACCACCCGCCTGAAATATACCACAGGAAAGCATTTGCTGCGGCCGCGGTAGCCGAGCAGTTCTGGGCGCTTCAGTCCGGAACCGCACGACTGCTACGGTCGCAGGTTCGAATCCTGCCTGGGGCATGGATGTGTGTGATGTCCTTAGGTTAGTTAGGTTTAAGTATTTCTAAAGTTCTAGGGGACTGATGACCTCAGATGTTTAGTCCCATAGTGCTCATAGCCATTTGAACCATTTGAAAGCATTGCTGCCCAAATCTCGCCAAAAAAACTTTCAACAATCGTGGCTTCATGCGAGCCGGTGATATGTGGCGGTTTACAGCGTTTGGGACACATTTTCGCATGACAGGGCCAAGAAGCTCCAGCCAGACCATCATTCTTGGAGACAGAAGGCAGTCAATGTGACCGTACTACAATTCTGGCTTCGTGCTAGTTATGGAAAAACTCCATGTCATCCAACAATGACGGTAATGATTATGAGCGCCGTCCAGTCTCTAGCCAAGTTTTTCCGAGATTGTGACCACTGCCGCAATAAAATTTCAAGATTTCGACAGACTGTGTGCTAGAGGGAGATTTGCATTTTATTTTTAGATAGGGACAAGGGCAAAAGCTAATCGTCTCTCTAGCAACATCGCAAAGCCGTAGAGGTGCTGTGTCCCACAGTTCCACAGACAAGTTTTCAGCCACTGCTTTTTTTCTAATTTTTCAAAAAGGCCACGCGATTTTGCACGAGGGCTTGCTAGCCGTGGGTCCACGACAACTCATAGTGTCAAAATGACCAGCCCCGAGCGAGGAGGAACAACTAGGCTGGAGGTAGCTTCGGCCGTGCCGAAAATCGGTTCCTTGCTTCCATTTGCCGTCTCTCTCTGCTAGTGTGCTGTGCCACATAAACGGAAAAACACAACCTCTCACAAACAAAAGTGAAGAGCTAAATCAGTTCTTAGGCTGACCTTCGGCAATATGTGGCATACGCATTTTGCAAGTAGACAGTAGAAATGTTGGAACACGAGAGGCAATACTGACCCTACGACTTGTTTTACAAGATAGGTTCAGGAAAGGCAAACCTACGTTTATAGCATCTCTAGACTTAGAGAAAGCTTTTGGCGATGTGGACTGGATTACTCTCTTTCAAATTCTGATGGTGGCAGGGGTAAAATACAGGAAGCAGAAGGCTATTTACAATTTGTACAGAAACCTAATGGCAGTTATAAGAGTCGGTGGGCATGAAAGGGATGCAGTGATTAGGAACGGAGTTTGGTAGGATTGTAGCCTATCCCCGATGTTCTTCAAGCAAGTAGTAAAGGAAACAAAAAAAAAAAACAAAAAAACTGGAGCAGCAACTAAAATTCACGGAGAAAAAATAAAAACTTTGAGGTTCGCCGATGACATTGTAATTCAGTCAGAGACATCAAAGGACCTGGAAGAGCAGCTGAAT
Organism: Schistocerca piceifrons; assembly: GCF_021461385.2. Lineage (NCBI taxonomy): Eukaryota > Metazoa > Arthropoda > Insecta > Orthoptera > Acrididae > Schistocerca > Schistocerca piceifrons. Next base: position 141,844,427 of record NC_060144.1, read on the forward strand.
GGAATGGACAGTGTCCTGAAAGGACGATATAAGATGAACATCAACAAAGGCAAAATGAGGATAATGGAATGTAGTCGAATTAAATCCGGTGATGCTGAGGGAATTAGATTAGGAAATGAGACACTTCAAGTAGTCGATGAGTTTTGCCATCTGGGAAGCAAAGTAACTGATGATGGTCGAAGTAGAGAGGATATAAAATGTATACTGGCTATGGCAAGGATAGTGTTTCTGAAGAAGAGAAATTTATTAACATCAAGTATACATTTCAGTGTCAGGAAAACCTTTCTGAAAGTATTTGGAGTATAACTATTATGGAAGTGAAACATGTACGATAAATAGTTTAGAAAAGAAGAGAATAGAAGCTTTCCAAACGTGGTGCCACAGAAAAATGCAGAAGGTTAAATGGGTACATCGCGTAACTAATGAAGAGGTACTGAATGGAATAGGGGAGAAGAGGAATTTGTGGCACAACTTGACTAGAAAAAGGGATCGGTTGGTAGCACACGTTCTGAGACATCAAGGGAAGCGTGGAGGGTAAAAATCGTAGAGGGAGACAAAGAGATGGATACACTCAGCAGATTCACAAGCATGTAAGTTGCAGTAGTCATTCGGAGATGAAGAGGTTCGCACAGGATGGAGTAGTACGGAGAGCTGCATCAAATCAGTCTCTGGACTGAAGACCACAACAACAAAAACGATATGAATTATGAAAAGAACATCTCCTTATGTTAACAGGCCGGAGGAGGACCACGAGACCATAAAAATATGAATAAAGGTATGTAGGGTCGCGCTACATGAATTATTAAGCCATCTTGCAAGGATATTCCTCAAATAACCCAGCTCAGCCGATTGAATCACCCAGCTTACACCCATCAGTGTAAACGTCGCACACAGTGCCCGGATAATTTCATGCCGGCCTGAATCCCTGATTCTCGTGTATGTACCTCAAGGTGAGCTCTTATGCCAGGCTCCATCACTGTAGGCAACAAGGAGACAGGCTTACAGTAATACACCGTTGTGGCGTATCAGAAGGGGCTTAGGGAAACTAAATGTGTGTGTATGTATTCATGTTTAAGGGCACAGCTTTTGTGGAAAAGAGTAAACATTCTAACGGCTTGATACGAAGACAGAACCGGGTACGACAGCCCTTCTCGGAATGTTTACACATAAGCCAATTCAGGAAGCTTTATTTTTCATTTTATGATGTTTCTCCGATAAGATTTACGAGCGTTATGTTACTTTACTCGTATTTTCTGGAGCTTTCAAATGACATCAGAAAAGTTCTATCGTTCCTTAAAAGACCTTACTTTCTGAAATGTCTTAGTTAAGATTAAAGTTAAGATAATAATCATGTAATAAAATTATCCTGTCCATCCACATTAAAGTGACCACCTGCCAAAGGCCTGAATAACCCTTTCCCTGCGTGGACCGTTACAACACATGCAGAAATATAGTCAATGAGATTCAGAATGAATGTGGAGCCATAACGAGTCACGTGCAGGGGCTAGCTGCCGTAGGTTCCTCAGTTCATGGCACGAACAGTCGAATAAATGTGGTCCCACACATACTTGATTGGGTTTATATCCGCGGAGTTTCTTCGCCAGTAAAGACAGTAAGTTCACTCTGGTGCAGTGTGACACATTGAATTGTTCTGCTGCTAAGTGCCAACGACCCAAGGAAAACTATACTGTATGTAGGGGTGGACACGGTCTTCCAGGAAAGGTGGATACTTGTTGAACCATTGTGTCTTTCAGAATGACTAGATAACCAAACAAATGCCACGAAAACATTCACCAGGCTCTAATGCTCACTCCTCAGATCTGGACCCTTCCGTTGGTTGTTGCAGGGTGTTTGCTTTCTGCCCGATGGTGCGGGAAAACGTGATACATCTGAAGAGGCAACCTGTCACTAATCAGCGGATTTCCAGTTGCGGTACTGGCGTGAAAATTACAACCTTGATCACTGATGAACTGCAGTCAGGATGGGTGCATGAACCCGGCGCCTGCTGTGGAGGTCCATACTCAACAACGTTTGCTGATTGGTCGTTGATCAGACATCTCTACTTTCCCACATTACTACAACGACTGCACTGTTTCCTGCGTGCCCCCCGCCCCCCTCGCTTTATGCACCCTCCACTGCAACTGCTGCCATTTCTCATCTGTGAGTGGTTATTACACATCGACATGGAAGTGGAACATAGGCGGTGGTCGCATTAATGTGAATCTTTCTGAATATTATAATTTGCCGGTAACGTAGTTTTAATGACTGGAACCGTTGACGGAATATTAGAGTTGCTACATCTTACATGACTCACTATACATGCGTTGTTAGCTGTACAGGTGCGTAGATTGTGTGGGGATATATAGTGCTGGACCAAAACGTTGTGACCACTGCCCACAGCGAGAGTGAACACTGGCTGATACCGATTCGGGGATGTGAAGCGATTGGGTAAATGTGTAAGCGAAGCAGAGGGGAATGGGGCATGATTATAATGCTGATATGAGTAGAAAATGGTCCATACACACAAGTGAGTCAGGGAATTGACAGTTTGTTATGTCCCGGCGCCTGAGAACAGGTCCCTCGGAAACTGAGAAACGTCGTCTGCTGTGAACACATGTGGAAAGTAATTGACGGACTATGAAACCACCAATAGGTGGCTGAATGTTTTCGGCTCCTCACTGAACATAGAGGACGGAGACCTACCTGCTCTATAAGGAACGATGGGTGGTTTGCTGTGAGCGATCTGACTGTACCAGACACTGCTAGTGCATGTACAGGTCTTTCGGAGCGCACCATTCAGCGCACGTTGTTGAACAACAGACGAACAGCAGACGAACCCTACGTGCCAACATGTTGAGGCAATGATGTCTTCAATTGCAAATTTAGCAGGTGAAGCGTAATTGGACCACGAGTCTGAGGATACGTTTCCTTTGGTCTGTTGGTTAACGTTCCTTCTCACATGAGGTCAACTCTCGTGTCCATAGTATAAGCCGTCAACCAAGTGCGCGAAACAAGCACCGCGCCATGAACGCAGGTCAGTGGAGGTAGTATTGTGGTATGGCGCACAATCACCATGCCTGTGGCGTGTGATAGTAATCGAAGGCACCATGACAGCTCTGAAATACTCGTACATTATCGCTGGCCATTTGCTTGATGTACTCCTCCACAGCGAAGGCAGTCTTTAGCGTGATTACTTACCTTGCCCCTGTAGTATCATTGCCACAAATACTACGAGGTGCATTCAAGTTCTAAGGCCTCCGATTTTTTCCCTCCGGACTGGAAAGAGATAGAAACATGCGCATTGTTTTAAAATGAGGCCGCGTTCATTGTCAATACGTCCCAGAGATGGCAGCAGCATACGGCAGATGGAATTTTACTGCCAGAGGCGAGAATGAGAACTGTTTTAAATACTTAAAATGGCGACGTTTTCCTTACTTGAACAGTATGCAATCATTCGTTTTCTCAATTTGCTTGGTGTGAAACCAATTGAAATTCATCGACAGTTGAAGGAGACATGTGGTGATGCAGTTACGGATGTGTCGAAAGTGCGTTCGTGGGTGCGACAGTTTAATGAAGGCAGAACATCGTGCGGCAACAAACCGAAACAACCTTGGGCTCGCACAAGCCGGTCTGACGACATGATCGAGAAAGTGGGGAGAATTGTTTTGGGGGATCGCCGAATGACTGTTGAACAGATCGGCTGCAGAGTTGGCATTTCTGTGGGTTCTGTGCACACAATCCTGCATGACGACCTGAAAATGCGAAAAGTGTCATCCAGGTGGGTGCCACGAATGCTGACGGACGACCACATGGCTGCCTGTGTGGCATGTTGCCAAGCAATGTTGACGCACAACGACAGCATGAATGGTACTTTCTTTTCGTCGGTTGTGACAATGGATGAGATGTGGATGCCATTTTTCAATCCAGAAACAAAGCGCCAGTCAGCTCAGTGGAAGCACACAGATTCACCGCCACCAAAAAAATTTCGGGTAACCGCCAGTGCTGAAAAAATGATGGTGTCCATGTTCTGGGACAGCGATGGCGTAATCCTTACCCATTGCGTTCCAGAAGTCACTACTGTAACAGGTGCGTCCTACGAATATGTTTTGAAGAACAAATTCCTTCCTGCACTGCAACAAAAACGTCCGGGATAGGTAGCACGTGTGCTGTTTCACCAAGACAACGCACCCGCACATCGAGCTAACGTTACGCAACAGTTTCTTCGTGATAACAACTTTGAAGTGATTCCTCATGCTCCCTACTCACCTGACCTGGCTCCTAGTGACTTTTGGCTTTTTCCAACAATGAAAGACACTCTCCGTGGCCGTACATTCACCAGCCGTGCTGCTATTGCCTCAGCGATTTTCCGGTGGTCAAAACGGACTCCTAAAGAAGCCCTCGCCGCTGCCATGGAATCATGGCGTCAGCGTTGTGAAAAATGTGTACGTCTGCAAGGCGATTACGTCGAGAAGTAACGCCAGTTTCATCGATTTCGGGTGAGTAGTTAATTAGAAAAAAAAATCGGAGGCCTTACAACTTGAATGCACCTCGTACTACACCGCCGCGCCAGCACAAGGTTGGCAGCCCGTCGTCTGCCGAGCACAGCGCACTCGAGCGGGCTGTGCAGCTCGACGGAACTGGAGTGTGCCTCGTTCACTTCTTAGCTAGATTTCAACCTAGGCTGACGCACTTTCACAATCGGCCCTCAGCCAGTTCTGTTCGTACTGATTCTCTGAGGAGGCCCCATCAGGCTTAGTCCCTGAGAATATGTTGTGTTAGTTATAGCCGTAGCTGTAGTCCTAAAAACTACTGAAGATAAGTAATTTTCATTGTGTTACGTGTTTCTTGAATAATAATCCTTCTCTCTAACAGTGTGCCGTACCTCATACTACTGCAACCTGGACTCCCTCAGCTCCTATCAACTCGGCCTCCTATTTATTTGCATTTAGTAACGAGCTGAAAACACCCCCGCGTTTTGTGCCTGTAAACAGTGAGACACAATAGCCCCAAGGCTAGAATCGTGCTACAGTGGTTTGAGGAACACGATACTGAACTCTGGTTGGTATCATCGCCAGCAAATTAGCCTGATCCGAAGGTTGCGGACTACATCTAGGGTACTGTATGGCAGCGGCACCACGACAACAAATTAGTGGCCCACAATTCTGGGAAGTGCATTACCTGTGGGTAAACATGTGGTGCCAGATACTTGCAAAAACCCACCAAGTACTTACCGAAACAGTGCCACACTGAATTGCTGCTGTTTTCTATTCCAAAGATGGACTAACACGCAAAGTTGGTGGTCATGACATTTTGGCTCATCAGTGTACCTCACTGACAGGTAAAGTACTGCCGCGTTGTCACAATCAGTGTATTACGTGACTTGCTGTTCAGCTGCAGACTCAGCACGTTCAGCGACTGAGCAGCGAAGAATCTTTCCTTACTGTGAAGAAGAATATGATTAGGTGCGCTGACGGGCGGTGTGGCGGCAGCAGGTGGCGCCTTGTTATCGCCGTGACGGCTGCTGCGGTGTCCGTGCGGAGACGTGTGAGCGGCAGCGGCAGCGGCAGCGGCGACGCTGAGGGGCGGCGGACCGGCGCAGCCAGCGGAGCAGGTGGCGGCGGTCCGCGGGGAAATCTCGGGCCGCGGTCTGCCCGCCGGCGCTTCTGCAGGCAGATTTTTCCTTCCCCCCTCCCCCCTCCCCCTGCCTTTCCTCATATTCCCAGCCGGAGGAATTGCGCCTCTCTTCCGGCACTCGCGTCCGCTAGTTACGAGGGTCAGAGCTGTCCTGTCGCCAACGTCAGGTGTTCTCATCGAACGACGGGACGAGATCGGCAGATACAGAGGTAATTTATGCAATACCCAAATAGTGTGCTACAGAGTGTTTACTGTTTTCAATGCATATTAACTGCTACTTCAGTCAAAGAGCGCCGTACACAGAGTCTGCGTGACTGTGTAACAATACAATGCGCAGTACAAAAGTTATTTGCTTATACACTGTTACGCACAGCGTGCTAGCTTGTGTAATATGATCAAACCACAGCTGCAACTCTCGCCATATAAACTTCGCTTGCCGCGCGGGATTAACCGAGCGGTTTAGGGCGCTGCAGTCATGGACTGTGCGGCTGGTCCCGACGGAGGTTCGATTCCTCCCTCGGGCATGGGTGTTTGTCCTTAGGATACTTTAGGTTAAGTAGTGTGTAAGCTTGTGTAAAGATGACCTTAGCAGGTAACTTCCATAACATTTCACACACATTTTGGAAACTTCACTTAATCCTCACAATTTGCCAGTGTTTCCCACGCCTCCTCTTGCAGTCTACCCTTCCATTTTTCCGGCGTTTACTTATTTTGTTGTGATTATGTACATACTCTATATATTCTCTTGTTACAATTACCAGTTCTATCTTTCAGTCAGATTCGTATCGACTCCCGTATGTTACACCTCTTCAAGCAATTCTTCAGTACACGAACTAATTATAATTTATTGGGACTGCTGATATAATTAAAATTTATGAAAACTAAACTTATTCGTTTTGGTGAAGTTACAACAATCGTCACTTACATAAAAAAATTTAAATTCTGTCTGCAGACCGCTTTCCTTGGTTTCCATATGACAGATTGCGGACCAGTTGCCCATCTTCATATCTATTACGAAAAATTTATTTTATAACTACAATTGATGCAAATTACAAGCGGTTGAAAAAATTAAGTTTAAAAAGCTGAAACGTCTCTGTCAAGTCGTTTCATAAGACGCTTGTCGAATTCGGTACAACTTATTCACTTTACTACCTGATTTTAGCTCAATTCATGAACTGTTCCAGAAAGACTGAGTACTCAAATAAGGCCTATTGAATATTATGTGTGTTTTAATGTGGGTTTTCGGTTTTGTTTTGTGGGAATCGCTGAGTTGGTCATCGTCTGCTGGGAGCAGACGATGTTGCTTCTCGTTCGAAGGAAAGCACAGGATGACCAACTTAGGTTTCCAATACCTGAACAGAGAGGTTTACCTATCTCTGTCGAAGGCTGGAAGGAGAAAGGGGCACTCTTCGGTGAACGCATCGTGAGCACGGATCGTAGCTCTTAAGGGGGGTTTCAGGTGATAGGAATCAGGTTGAATTAGGACTTCGTTATGTTTAACTGGTGAAATACTTAAGAGCTTCAGCTTAACTGAAGCGTGTGAAGCGAGTTATTTTTTTAATGATTTTTAATCTTACATTTTGTGGAAATTGCTTTTGTCTTTGTGTGTCGATTTTGTGCCACGTGTTTGATAATCAATGACCCTTCTGGTCCATCACGGCATCGCAATAGGCTTTGTTTTAAGAGTTTGCTTGTTTAATGAGCTATAATTTCTGCAAGGATATCAGTTCTTTCGTGCGCTTTCTACAAAGCAACACAACAGTTTGAGTCAGAATGCACCACGTGCTCTAGTTCGGCCGTTACTATGCTAAATAATTATCGCACAGCCTCGCGTATTGGTTAAACCTCTGTCCAGAATAGTGCATGCATAGAATCGTAATGCAAATCTCTCTGAGATATTTTTCTGGTATTAATGCGAAGGAGATGATAGTATAATTCTCTCCAACCCCCGTCTTCTATGTTTCTTCTTGCTGTAGTTAAATTATGCTTTGTTTCATTCTCACATAATTCTTACTTAAATATTTCGAGTCAGGCACCAGTTATGTGTAGTTAGGATGTGCAACCAAATATTTAGTTACAATAAATAATTTACGTGAAAGATAAATTCTTTGGAGTCGATCTTACCCCCTTACTCCGATTTCCAATCCGCAATTAATCAAGTTGATTCATGCACGACATGGAGCGCTATTTATCTGGCTGCTTAAAGAAATTTCCATACTTGTAATTAAATTATTACAGTAATTAAACTAATATTTTTGCAGCTCCGTTCTTTTCTAAATTGTTAGGAAGGGCTTGGGCTGGTGGCGACCCTGAATTTCTCAATTTTTATCATTATTTGTGTGGGAGAAGCAGCTAAAAATGCGATGATGATGATGATTAGTGTTTTAGGTTATCAGCACCCGTTCCCAAAAGAAATGTTGACGAGTGCAGCCAAGATCTGTTACACAAGGATCAATTCAGAGCCGATCTTTGCGAGAACTGTAAATGCTCAAATGTCAAGATTTGACACAGCGCATCAAAACAGGTAGATAAAACTAAAAAGAAAATACCAGTGCAAAACAGGTAAAAATAATAAACTGTGGCTGGGTGACCACTTACAAATAATGAGTGACCAAACCACTTTACAACACATTAAGATCTCAATCCCAATAGTTTGGGAAGAAGTCCAGACATCACACAAAAACGTAAAACTCTAGCCACACTTGCCTCATTATTAATTAAAATGGAGGGCAGGTCTGGTGGGAAACTTAAATCTTCCCTCAAACCCGCATATAAAACACACTCAGTTAAAATATGTCTTATCGACAGCTGTGTCCCACATGTCTTACACGTTGGTGGCTCCTCACGACGTAACAGAAAACCATGTGTCAACGGACAATGTCCTCTTCGAAGCCGTGTAAGGCCTACTTCCTCAGCTCGTCGTTCTCGGAAGGAGGTGAGCCACGGTCGGACAGAATCCTTCACCGCTCGCAACTTACTATTCCTCACTTCCAGCCACTGAGCCTCCCACCAGCGTATGACCTTCCGAGTCACGAATGTTGTTAGTGCCTGCAGGGGGACGGAACAGCGAGCAGGAGATGGAATGGAGCACGCCTCCTTGGCAGCCGCGTCTGCAAGTTCATTTCCAGGAATTCCTATGTGCCCTGGAACCCAGCAAAAAATTACATCCTTACCCTGCTTTTGCAAGAGCAGGAGTGCGTCCTGCACCTCTTGCACCATCAGATCTGCTGGGTACATCTGTTCAAGAGCGTGTAGAGCACTTTGGGAATCGGAGCAGATGATGAATTTCTTGCCGTGATGTCGTCGCATATGCTATAATGCTTTCACAATGGCAAACAGTTCTGCATAGTAAACTGAGAACTGCTCTGGGACCCCTATCCTACGGACAGTATCGGGATACACAGCAGAGCAGCCCATAAAATCCCCCTGTTTAGACCCATCCGTGTAAACAGTAATAAAATCTGAATGGCGGTCTAAAATCTCAGTAAATTTAATTTTAAAAAGGTGGTCCGGGGTACAATACTTCTTGAAAGCAGCCAGATCAAGAAGTAATCTCGGCCTTTGTAGTAGCCAGGGAGATCCCCTACTCCATCCCTGGTTGAGGACCTGAATGCCCTTCAAGTGTACTGACTCGAGACTCTCCTTTGCACGGATGTCAAACGGCTTTGTCGCCTTCGGACGGTGGCGGTAGAGACGTTCGAGTGCCGGCTGTGAAAAGGTGTTGGACGCCAACGAAATAGGAGTGGACTTGGCCCCGTATGCATGCCGTACCACGAGGAGAAGACGCCGAATGGACAGCGGAGGCTCTCCAGACTCCGCGCATAGACTAGCAACTGGACTCGTGCGATAAGCCCCCGTTGAAACCCTAATACTCTCATGGTGAATCACATCCAACATTTTGAGGAACGAAGGTCTTGCAGATCCATAAGCTTGACATCCGTATTCGAGTCGAGGCATTATAAAGTTGGAGCAGACGTGCCCTGTCAGCGCCCCAGGACCTACGACTGACGCATTTAAGGACGTTTAAAGCCTTCAAACAGCGGACTTTTAGATCCTTTAGGTGTGGCAACCATGTGCACCTCTCATCAAAAATAATCCCGAGATATTTTACTTTTTCCTTAAAGGTGAGAACAGTGTCTCCCAGTTTTAAAACAGGGAGATTAAAAAGAGAACGGGAACGGTTAAAATCTACAGTCTTCTCCAAAGAGAATTTAAAGTCTGTGGTCTTAGACCATTCCTCCAATCGCAGGATTGTCAGCTGTAATTGGCGTGTAGCAGTTGTAAGGGAGGAAGACGCACAGAAAATGGAGAAATCGTCCACAAACAAGGAGCACTGTACGGGCCGTCGTACTGTGGACGCAATACTATTGATTGCAATTGAGAAAGCTGTCACACCGAGGACACTTCCTTGAGGGACACCGTTCTCCTTCTTAAAACGGTCAGAAAAGACATTCCCAACCTTATACCTAAAATACCAGTCCGACAGAAAGGATCTTATGACTGTGGGTAAACGCCCACGGAAACCCGACTCATAAAGCTGCTGCAAAATGTTACGCCTCCAGGTAGTATCGTACGCTTTTTCTAGGTCGAAGAAAGCCCCGGTAAGGTGTCGCTTACGTAGGAAAGCATCTTGTATGGCTGTTTCGAGTAGGATCAGGTTATCTAGGGTGGAATACCTCCTGAACCCACACTGGCAGCGCGTAAATAAGGATCTGGATTCGAGAACCCACACCAGGCGCCTATTGACCATACGCTCAAATGTCTTTCCTACGCAGCTCGTGAGACTAACGCTACGATAACTACTGGGGTCGGTCCGATTCTTCCCTGGTTTTAAAAGTGGAATTAAAATCGATTCTTTCCACGAACTAGGAAAGTCACCTGTCTTCCAAATTTCATTAAAAAGTTGAAGGAGGACCTCCTTTGACCGCAGATCCAACTGCTGCAGCATGCTATACAATATCAGGTCTTGACCAGGTGTACTATCACAAGATACTGACAGGGCAGAGTCCAACTCCCACAAAGAGAAAGGCTGGTTGTATTCCTCAGTGTTGTTTGAACGGAAATCAAAACCAGCCCTCTCCTGTGTACCCCAATAGCGATGAAATTCTGGGTCCTGACTAGAATCAGCCGTACTATTTTGAAATGGTTCTGCCATTGGTCGGGCGATGTCTCTTGGAGATGTTAGGAGACACCCCCGCTCACGTATAGCTGCCATTGGCGGTCGAGAGTATCACCTTGAGATCCTCCTAATGGCTTCCCATGCTTTGATTGAAGATGTGGACCTATTGATGGAGTTCAGAAACTCTCGCCAAGACATCCGTTTACTCTCTCTAACGATTCTTCTCGCCCGCGCCCGTGCTATTCGGAAAGTTGCCAGATTCGCATCAGCAGGGCACCGATGGAATCTTCTCTAAGCCGCCCTAATGTCTCTAATTGCGGTACGACAGTCGTCATTCCACCAAGGGACATGCTGCCTCACAGGTGTTCCTTTTGACTTTGAGATGGATACATCAGCGGCATGGTGCATCACTACCGTAATGTTATCCACCCAATCCTGGACGCCTTCACATTGTTCAAAAACAGCTAACTGCCTCTAGAGCGTCCAGTTTCCCTTCCTGAACAACCATTTCGGCGGCTTTTCGAGACGACCCGTCTCAGCTGGCAGATGGAGCCAGATAGGAGAATGGTCGCTACCATGAAGGTCCTCGTCTGCTACCCACTGAGCAATGTCCGCAAGCACAGGCGAACAAATAGAGAGGTCTGTGGCGGAGGACGAACCGAAAGCGGTGCTAAAATGCGTGGCCAGACCCGTGTTCAGCAGTATGATGTCGGAATTCCTGATCAACTCCTCAATCATCCGGCCTCTGGGGCAGGTTTCGTTAGAACCCCATAATGCATTATGAGTATTAAAATCTCCTAAAATGAGAAAGGGACTGGGTAGCTAATCAGTGAGCTGTGCGAGGGGTTCACTGTCAATGAGATCATCGGGTGGTAAATACAAGAGCACACTGTGACATTAACATGAGCCAGGATCTGAGCTGCAACCGCTTGTAGCGTTGTGGTTAAGGGCACAGGTGAGGAATGGAATGCGTCCTTAATGAACACTGCGACCCCACCCTGCGCTCTATTACCAGTCGTCGTCTTCCCTCTACATGAGATATCCTGTAAGTACAGGCGTGCCATTCTCTTTAAAATGTGTCTCTTGCAAAGAGAAGCAAAAGGGGTTTTCCTGTACTAACAGCCGCAATTCTTCAAAGCGAGTTCTGACCCCATTCAGAATCCACTGAAGTATGGGAGCCATATCAGCAGTTCGGTTTACATTTCCCCCTGTCTTTGCATTGCGCTGGTGAGACACTTGTGGAGCGAGTGGCAGCAGAGGGGCTGCCAGGTTCTGGTGAAGAGGTATCGAGCTCCATGATGATTTCCTCCTCATCAGTCAGGGATGCCATGACGACATCCAATGGTGCCTTTGGCAGGTTTGACGCCAAACGTCGTGCCCCTTTCCCTGGTCCCTTATTCTTGGAGGAAGTCGGGGTTGGGGAAGTGGAGAGGCACTCGGTTTCTGGGGTGCCTTCAAAATCATCACTATAGCTTTCTCTGCAATAGCGTTTAGTTCAGTCGGAGCAGCCTGAATAGCTATATCTTTACGGGTTGGGCTCTGGCAGGTACAAACGCAGGTACAGGTATTGGTGGTGGATACTGCTACGCTGGACATGGTCTGCGTCGAAGCGTTTGCTTTTGACACACTTTTTTGCACCAAGGAGGCATAGGATGTGGCAAAGACAGGGGGGTTTTGTCTCCTTATACTCTTTTCTGGCTTCCAAATAAGGTATCCTCTTTGTCACCTTTATCTCCTGAATTTTTCTTTCCTCTTCAAAGATGGGGCAGTCTCTGCTCCAGACTGGATGGCTCCCAGAGCAGTTGATACACAGTGCTGGAGATGGGCAGTTGGTCCCAGCTTCATGAGCTGCCTTGCCACATTTGCCGCAGGTCGGTTCACCCCCACAACTCATCGTTGTATGGCCAAGTCGTTGACATTTGAAACATCTCATAGGGTTAGGTATATAAGGCCTAACCCTAAGTCGGAGGAAACCAGCCATAACGTATTCAGGCAAGACCGGCGAATTGAAAGTCACAATGAAGGTGGCAGATTTCTCAACAGCTCCATTATTCCTACGTGTCCGTTGTTCCACGTCTACAATCCCCTGTGTTGCCCATTCTTGCTTCAGTTCTTCTACCTCGATATCCATTAAATCACGGCAGGTGACAACGCCTTTACTGGAGTTGAGGGAATTGTGCAACTCGACAGTAATATTATACTCGCCTAACTTGGTTGACTTTCGAAGCAGCTCCACTTGCTTTGCCCTACTAGTCTCAACTAACAGGGTACCGTTCCTCAGGCGTTTGATAGATTTCAGTGTACCTGCGAGTCCTTCTAAACCTTTATGCGTCCCACGAGCAGCTAGGGAACTAAACGTCCGCCCAGACAGAGCCCCGCATGCCTGGGTAAGCCTTATACAACTGAGGTGCGGCAGGTTCCTCAGAGGTCGCCCGCTAGCAACTGTTCCACGTCAACAGCCATGCATCTTATCGGCGCAAAGCACACCTTAAGATTGAAGGGTTTTTATAGAGGTATGTACGGTCCTCGCGATCCAGGCAATCAAGCCAAGATCCCCGGTCCCGTTGTGCCACACGGTGGTCGCTGAAGCATGCCCAGAGCTTACGGTGTCAGAGGACTGGCGACGCACAACAGTCCACAGCGCGGGGACCCCGGGTTCGCCAAGCCCGTACCCAGCAAATGAATGCTGAGTCACCTGAGGGATAGAAATGCGAGATAACGTATGTGGCTCGATGAGCAACGTCGTAAACATAGTAATACGTTGCAAAGCTTCAAGATTCCTACAAAATTGGTTATAATACATAACTGTGCAACATCCAAAACTGTTACAGTCACAGATTAACCTGTCGAAGGTAGAACTGAGAGTTCACTGTCGTAACTAGCCACACAGTTTAAGAAACTTCATTGGTGCAATATCTGCAGCATGAAAAAACCGCCCCGTATTTGGACAGCCGTAATTTATAAGACATGCTGTTAAATATAGCGGAAAGCACCGGGGAGGAATTTGTTAGCATTGAAATAATTTAAAAGAACTTTATCAAATGTTTTAAAATTATTTTATAGGAATTGTAAATGGTACGAAGTTTGTAGTGCTTAAAGATGATATGTGTTGATTAATTTGACACAGAAAAATTGTTCCTAAATGTAACAGGTGAAACTTCAATGAAGACACTATTATTAAGAACTATAAAAGAGGCTTAAAGTATCCAAAAATGTTTTTTCCTCCTTCCATTTGGCAATCATAGAGCCAGTAGCGCCCAAGAGTAACCTTAAAGGACGGAAATAATTTGTATATACGCCCTACAAGGTTTGCTCCAGTTTGCATCCTTATAAAATAATTTAAAAGAATAATGATTGTTTTATAAAGTTCTTTTAAAATATTTTAATTCTATTATATTCAACATCAGTGCTTTATGCTACTTTTAGGAGCATTTCTTTTCAGTGCTGTAAATGTTGCATCAATGAGGTTTCACAAAAAAATTTTATAAAGTGGCATTACGCTAGTACATGCCTAGTTATGACAGTAAACTCACAATTCCACGTTCGACAGGTTACACTGTAACTGTAACAGAGGGGTTGTTACACAAATGTGTATCATGACTAATCTTTTAAGAATCTTGAAGCTTTCTAAACTTAAATTTTAAACCACTTGCAATTTGTAGTAATTGTAGTTATAAAATAATATCTTCGTAACAGATGTGAACATGGGCAGCTGGCCCTGAACCGGTCATATGGAAATAAAGGGAAGTGATCTGGAGATTTAGTTTGACACATTTTTTTTAAATTTAAATTATTACATTGGCTCTGGTTTCTAGGGGTTAGTGTTAATGTTTTCTGATTTGTTTCTTTTGTTTATTTGCTGTTTAAGTTTAACCTCAGTCGTGACGTCTAACATCTTTCTCAATATTCTTCACTAACATTATATCCTCATTGACGATGACAGTCAGTTCAAGGCTCAAAGTTGACTTATAAGCGGAAAACCAGTTAACGAAATAAATTAATACGGCAGTACGTACATAATTCTTTGCTTTTATTTGATGTGTGGTATCAACGCTCGATACCACACTTGTTAGGGGTTGTAGATATAGACCGCGGACCGTGATAGATATCGCTGGACCCGCGAGTCGCGACTAGCGCCGCTAGAGCCGCTCCGCGGCTTGTGACAAGTTTCTAGAGATCGCTCGTCCACTCTTGCTCGGTACGTCAACTAGAAAGGTAGCACAGCCTTCAGATTATAGGAAGCAACCTCTAAGAAGGCGCTTAGACACGTATTGCAAAAGTAATGCCTCTCTAGATATATTTGTAATTATATGTATGCAGCATATGAAGAAGGCTGTAGCAAAAGGTAAGTACAATACATATTATGTTTTACTAACGACTACTAGATATTTCTGTCGTTGCAGATACAAACTATGCAGCCAGCCCCTTACCGACTTCACTGCCAAACCTGCGATACATGTTTATATTTAGCTTTGGCCACCTGTCATCATAACAACCGACGGCGAGAATCATAACATGATCACTACTATAAATACCTTGACTTAAAACCAGATAAAACTCTGTTTTCATGTAACACTACCGAGATGTTACAAGAACTTTAAGCGCAAGAAACGTCAACCGAAAACCAACCGTAACTATTGTGTCTCACTGTTTAGAGGCCCAAAACGCGTGAGTGTATTCAGCTCGTTACTACATGCAAATAAGTTGGAGGCCGAGTTGATAGAAGCTGAAGGAGTCCAGGTTGCAATAATATGTGGCACGGCACACTGCTAGAGAGAAGGATCATTATTCAAACTACACATACTACAATGAAATTACTTATCTTCAGTAGTTTGTAGGACTGCAGCTGCGGCTATGTACAAACATCTCGAAACATGGATTACCTTCAACTAATGCAACATATTCTCAGGGACTAAGCCTGAGGGGCCCTCCTCAGAGAATCAATGCAAACAGAACTGGCTGAGGGCCGATTATGAAATTGCGTCTGCCTAGGTTGAAATCTAGCTAAGAAGTGAACGAGGCACACTCCAGTTCCGTCGAGCTGCACAGCCCGCTAGAGTGCGCTGTGCTCGGCCGACGACAGGCTGCGAACCTTGCGTTCGCGCGGCGTTGTAGTAGTATCTGTGGCAATGATACTACAGTAACTAGCTGAGTTTCGTAGCATCACATCCTGCCCATGTCAGCCAATACGCTTCGCTGTCTGCTGTGTACCACGGGTCAGGAAAAAGTCCACCCATGCTAGACAAGTGTATGTCGCTGTCAGTGGGACTGCATATATTTTGACAGCGTGTTTTAAACCTACAGTCACTGAGAATTGTAATCCACCTGGTACAAGGAGTACATTAAATTTATTCCCAGCTGCGAATATGGAAAAAACATCAGCTGTAGAACGGAATGACAACAATGTAAATTTGTGCCGTACCGGAAGTCGAACCCGGATTTCCCGTTTATCGACGAGGGGTAGCCTCACCATTTGGCTATCCGTGCAGAACTCACGACTTGACCCAAACTTCCATATGTCGTCCACCATGCGTTTGCAGCCTGTACTCGCACAACCATTTTGTATATTCCCGTAGCGGTGAGACGTTTTAAATGAAAGTCTCTTGACCGGTGTGGTCATATAAATACTATATGGCAGTACATGCGTTACTTTGAATTGCGTTGCATCGTAATTAAGAATAACACAGGCATTGAAATACTGTATCGTCTCATAAAATGAAGTGCGTCCCATCAACAATTCAGCAAGAAAAACAAATTGCTCATCTAAGCTGCATGACAATGAGGTGTCTCCGTCCAGACTTAGATCGAGGAACAGCTTTTTTAACGACAAATGAGTGACTTCCTGGCAACGCAGAAACTCAGAAAATGTAAAATGTAACTCTGCAGTGAGCAAGAACTCACTCTCCCCATGGAACTGGAGAAACATCCATGTGAAGATTTTCACGTTAGGAAATCTCTTAATTAAACGAGGAAGGGAGTTTCAGGAGATAAAACGAATCTTGCTCAAATATGTGGCAGTGGACTACCTCGAACTGAAGAAAGTCTAGTTTGCCAGAATATGAATACAACCTTCACCAACCGGCACAACCCGCAACGCGGTCTTATAAGACGCAATGACAAAGCTATCTTTGAAGTTACACAACGACAAATTCAAATTTCAAACCCGTTTTTACCATTGTTATTGATGTATCGTTGCAATTACTGTTGACGTAATATCAGCATGCATATGCTGGTCTGTCTTCATTTGTATATCGTTCTCCCAAAATGTTCCGAGTTTTTATAGGCCTGTAAGCGACTTAATCACAATAACAACCGTGGCAGCTGGAACTAACAAATGTAAACAACAAAATGGTTCAAATGGCTCTGAGCACTATGGGACTTACCATCTGTGGTCATCAGTCCCCTAGAACTTAGAACTACTTGAACCTAACTAACCTAAGGACACTACACACATCAAAGGCCGAGGCAGGATTCGAACCTGCGACCGCAGCAGTCGCGCGGTTCCGGACTGAGCGCCTGGAACCGCTAGACCACCGCGGCCTGCGCCTGTAAACAAGAAACTTACATTCTAAAATTCAGTTGTGAGCATGTGTTAAGTAACGGATGTTCGACCGCAGTGTGTCAGCGCCGTCGTATCATCGATTGCAGCGGTGGAATACCTGTAAATCAAGTGTTTAAGACACTGTTGAAGAAGAGAAAGTGTTTGGAAAGTTTGCCTTGCACAGCTTGATTCCTCAATAAAAACAACGATTCGTTGATACCTGTCGCGACTTGAGCGAAATGAATATTATTTCCTGTAAAATATCATCACGGTGGACGAGACTTCATGTTATCAATCAGCGCCACAAAATCAGAAAGTGCAGAAATTCTAATGAAGCTTCAGCACTTTTGGCAACATAACCGACGTTCAAAGGAACGTGACGCGCGAGCTGAACTACAGCTCAAAGAAGGGCTTTTCTCTATTGTAAGAACGTTCTCTGCATTTTACTCAAGTGTGGGAAAAATATGTAGAACTTTAAACTTTGTGTTCTGCCTTACGGCAGGTCTTGTCATGGGGGAAGCTTCGTCAGAGAGGTCCACTGCATGAGCGCAGTCTAGGGAAGTGATTCCAGTGGTGGTTTCCCGTTGCCTTCCACTGGTGGTGATAAGCGATAATCAGGACAACACAACACCCAGTCACTGAGCGGAGAGAATCTGAGACACAGCCGGGAATCGAACACGATCCCCTTGGTGTGACAGACCGCCGCGCTGACCACTCATCTATCGGAGTGGACTATATGTAGAACACATGTAGCATTAAAGCAAACTCTTAGAATATCTCTATATTTTACTAATCCAGTTTCGAAACCTTTTGACTGGCGTGGAAGGAGTGCCCTTATACAGGGTGTTACAAAAAGGTACGGCCAAACTTTCAGGAAACATTCCTCAAACACAACTAAAGAAAAGATGTTATGTGGACATGTGTCCGGAAACGCTTAATTTCCATGTTAGAGCTCATTTTAGTTTCGCCAGTATGTACTTCAACGTGATCAAATTGTAAATTTTCACAATCAACATGTGTGGGCTGACGAGAATCCGCACGAAATTGTGCAATCACGTCATCAACACAGATTTTCTGTGAACTTTTGGGCAGGCATTGTTGATGATGTCTTGATTGGGCCCCATGTTCTTCCACCTACGCTCAATGGAGCACGTTATCATGATTTTATACGTGATACTCTACCTGTGCTGCTAGAACATGTGCCTTTACAAGTACGACACAACATGTGGTTCATGCACGATGGAGCTCCTGCACATTTCAGTCGAAGTTTTCGTACGCTTCTCAACAACAGATTCGGTGACCGATGGATTGGTAGAGGCGGACCAATTCCATGGCCTCCACGCTCTCCTGACCTCAACCCTCTCGACTTTCATTTATGGGGGCATTTGAAAGCTCTATTCTACGCAACCCCGGTACCAAATGTAGAGACTTTTCGTGCTCGTATTGTGGACGGCTGTGATACAATACGGCCGGCCGGGGTGGCCGAGCGGTTCTAGGCACTTCAGTCTGAAACCGCGCGACCGCTACGGTCGCAGGTTCGAATCCTGCCTCGGGCATGGATGAGTGTGATGTTTTTAGGTTAGTTAGGTTTAAGTAGTTCTAAGTTCTAGGGGACTGATGTCCTCAGATGTTAAGTCCCATAGTGCTCAGAGCCATTTTTTTGTGATACAATACGCCATTCTCTAGGGCGGCATCAGCGCATCAGGGATTCCATGCGACGGAGGGTGGATGCATGTATCCTCGTATACGGAGGACATTTTGAACATTTCCTGTAACAAAGTGTTTGAAGTCCCGCTGGTACGTTCTGTTGCTGTGTGTTTCCATTCCATGATTAATGTGATTTGAAGAGAAGTAATAAAATGAGCTCTAACATGGAAAGTAAGCGTTTCCGGACACATGTCCACATAACATATTTTCTCTCTTTGTGTGTGGGAAATGTTTCCTGAAAGTTTGGCCGTACCTTTTTGTAACACCCTGTATAAAGAACAATATAAGTTAATAAAATACATAAAGATCAAAGCTGTATATGCCATGCTGATACGGTCTGAACACGGAAGATTCTTTTCTGTTCCAATCAGACTTTTAACGAGCGAATGCCTTATCCACGTGATTTTTATTCTTATTTCATGGCCTGTTGTGACAGTCAACTAATGAAATTTCTTCTGCTTTTCTTTTACATAATTTCATGATGCCTGACAAAAGCGAACACGATATTGGTATGAATAAAAACTATTTCGCTGCTGAGAATGCCTTCATTTAAAATAGTTGAAAGGATTAAATATTTGCTCTCTTTGCTAGTATCTTTAAACGTGTAATATAAAACTCAAACAAGCTATTAATACGTACTTAATAACACAATTAAATAATCATTTTTATATAACTTGCTGAAAGGGATGAGAAAATAGGAGCACGAGGACGGACTACGAGGAGGGGGAGGGGGAGGAGAAGGAGGGTTCGAAACATTGTGTAGACAGTAATCTTTCTTACATAGAGACTTTTTTGTTTATGTATTATACATAAAAGTTACAAAGTGTAATGGGGCTTAACATTCCAATAATGGACGTTGCTGGTATACACCACTGTGGATGTCGGTGCACTGAGACACGGACGATGATGGCCGTTCGAACAGTCTGCTACAGTGACGCATTGAGCAGTAGTTCCCTCGTTGCTGTATTTGCCCTCAGCTCTTTGATAAACACAGCCTCATTGGCTGTTGATGTCGCATTCCTACCTACCATCAAAATCAATAAATGTAAGCGAAGATTATTTATATATATATATATATATATATATATATATATATATATATATATATATATATTGATTGCGTTGAGGGGTTACCTTATTTTTGTTCTTTTATTTACTTTAAAGAATGTTATGAAAAAAGGTACAAAGTATTCATGGAGCCCTTCAATGAATTCCACGGAATTCCAGGGTCCCGTGGAAATCAGTTTAAGAAAGTCTGTCACAGAAGATTAACGAGCTTAATGATACCGCAGACCACTGCATTCTGTTGATTCCTGGCCACTAGAGGGTAGTGTTCACAATATGGGTGTGGTGTGATCGTCCATTATTATCATGAAGGACGAAAAAATCATAGGAACGTTATCGGACATATTGATCGCGTTGGTACTGCTGCGTATTGTGTGAATCGCCTTAGCCTTCCCAAGCGCCTGCGCACTGTTCCATTGTTATTGCGGTACGAACGAGCCATAATCTGCACGTAGCGCTAATCAGCTAATGTTTACCGTGGGCTACAACTACAAGGAAGATCGTCATTATTTTACTCCTCGCAATTATAGTTGGATATTCGAAGGCGTGGTTGTGATGAGTGCCAAATCGATGGACAACAGCCCGTTCCCCACAGTTCTCCTCGCTGTATTGTGGCAATGCGAGCACGGTCTATAACTGACTTGACTATTCGAGGACTGTTGACAGACTCAAGAGTGTACACAAGCTGCATTGTACCATTCACGCACTATTCAACTTCATGAGAGTTCCAGGTTTACTTTAACCTTCGTTACAAGTAGTGTTCTTCTGCCGTCAAGTGAGTATTGAGAAAGATGTCAGCGATTAAGTAAACGGGAAGTATGCATGTCATCACAAAGGTTCAATACAATTCACCACCAACTTTTGTTAAGCACAATAATCTCATGGAAAATATTAATCGAGTTTTACATTACTGCCATTCAGTTGATGCAATAGTCTAGCGTGGAGTTATGACAAATGTCAAATATAACAAAGAGTTTCACAACGTCTGGAACCAATGAAAATAGGAATGCAATCCTTACAAAGAATATATTTATAAGAATGAATACAAATATTTATACTTATCACCAACAGATAACACCTAGTCATTGATTGTACTACACTTAGTTCTAGGATACTAAGAGGATTCTAATACGACTTTTTACTGGAACAGTACAAGCGGAAAAGTTATTTACAAGTAGTTGCTATATTCAGTCGGTCTTAAGTCTTTCAGCAGTGAATTTCCACAGAAGGCGATGGATGCAGTTTGCAGTGAGTGCCTGGTCGGAGAATACAAAGTAGGGCCATCTTTAGCGAGCTTTCAGTTATGAAATTATGAAATTTAAATTTTAGTGATCATAAAGAAGTCTAATCCTGGTTGCTGTTATCGTTGTGTGCTTACCACGTGCCCCTCCATATCCGGATCCAGTGCCGGCTGTGGGTTGAGGATGACACGGCGGCCTATCGATACCGTTGGTCCCTCCAAGGGCTGTTCGGACGGAGTTCCGTTTAGCTTAGTTAGATTGACCTGGGGGATCTGCACAGAACAATGTTACGCTGCTGAAAACCCAAAAATGAATTTATTGTTTCTTATATACGAAAATCAAGATTCATACATGGGGATGTTTTAGGAAAGACCAGATGTCATCACAACAACAGTTTAACTCCGACTGGTATGTAACCTTTCACCGACGCTAATAAACATTCTTTCAAACAGTGACCAGTGAAATATTCAAAATCAGCATTTGTTCGGTATATTACTCATTAAAATAAAGTAACCTTCCTCAGAGTCGGGTTTATCTTACTTCTACTGTAAGCTTCACATCGTATCAGGCAAATTTTTCACTAGTTAGATAGCATGACACTTCATCGTCATCTTAATGCGAAGTCTCGTTCGTATCATACCAAGAAACCGAAATCACACAGTTAGTTGTATTTTTGTAGTAATGAAAGGGATTATGAATGGCTTACACTTTAACCGTAGCCGGAAACTGATTAAAAATCACAGCAAGACTGACCGACGTATCACAGTACACGACCGTAAACCCGACGAGGGAGTTCGCTCATATTGTCTTGCCGCGAGCTAGTACTCCTTACACCGTACGTAGGCGAAGAAGAAAGTAAAATTTACCTGCTTACAGCTACTCAAACAGGTAATTGTAAACAGTGAAGATATATTAGAAGCTTACATGCTTCTTCTTTTCCAGTTGGTGCCGTAGCTGAAAATCTAATTATCTTTTTGTTTGAATTATACCGTGCACGAGAGGAAAGAAGCCATGTACCAAATCAACAATGTTGCCTCCAGAAGAAACGGCGTTCCTGAAACAAACGCCGATAAATAGCTGAAGTCAACGAGTGGGTACGGAGATGGAGAATAAAAGGCTAAAGGAAAATGACTGCAATTACTTCGCTTCCAGACCGGCACGCAATTCAAGTCAAAAGACGTCAGACGGAAGAAATCTGTAAGAATACTGGAAATTGCCCACCAAACTAGGCATCACAGTTGGAGAAACAATGTCACTAGTCTGTATATTTGGGATACCTTGAAACAATGTCACATAGTCTGTATATTTGGGATGCCTTAGCCGGAGTGCGAGGGAAGATTAATACATAGCTTGGATCGATTACGAGATAGAAGTGTGTAGAATCGTAGCCACAGCCGAGGGAACTCCCAACTCACTGCTTGACTACACAACGAGGAGACTGTGTACGAAATAATAAAAGGTAAATGTGGAAGAGAGGTTCACTATTCATTTCTGGATCAAGGAAACCAGAGGAAGACGCTGTTGTATGGCAAAAGCCCCAGTTATCACATACACAGTTACAAGAAACAACAACCTGTGGATAACGCAGCACTCTTAAAACAAACCCATTCACTGGTAGAAACATATATAGAGGAGGGGAAACTCAAAATTATTACTGAAATCGTAGCACAATAACCTAAAAGTAAAAGCCACAAATTCTTGTCTGTCTGAGGGTCTTTTGGACGTGTACCATGAGTAGCAAGGTGACTATCAGGACATAAATACCACTTCTAACCAAATGAACGAACTGTCTATAACAAATTGAAATATATCAATCCCTCTTTGAAATAATTAATAAAAACATAAATTTTATTTAACTCTAAGCCTCCAAAATCTGTGAGAACATTGATGGAAATTTCGTCCTGACAGAGCTATACCGTAACAATGAAGCCAAGAAAAATTCGTACAGTGATTCGTTTCGCAATGCTGACGTTGTGTACGACAGATCTCGCTTATACGTCAAAAACTATTAGTGCAGTAGCTTGCATTGAACTACGGCAGACCCTGAAGACTGACATCAGGAAGTTAAGAACACTGTTTTAAGAACCATTTTCTACTGCAGACGTTTGACCCTGATCTCTTAAGGTGAAACACAAGACGCAAGCAAGACATAACAGAAGTTCACCTGCTCGCACTGCAGTGGCGGTGCGAGTAATATTGTTAACAACACAATTCTCGAGAGGCGGTCATTATCAGACACTGTCCCCTCGATTATACAGTGTGGTCCATTGATCGTGACCGGGCCAAATATCTCACGAAATAAGCGTCAAACAAAAATCTGCAAATAACGAAACTTGTCTAGCTTGAAGGGGGAAACCAGATGGCGCTATGGGTGGCCCGCTAGATGGACATCAACTGCTATTTTTAAATAGGAACACCCATTCTTACTACATATTCGTGTAGAAAGTAAAAAAATATGAAAGTTTTAGTTGGACCACTTTTTACGCTTTGTGACAGATGGCGCTGAGATAGTCACAAACACAACGGAAAGTTGGTAGCAGGTATGCTTTTTAAATTAAAATACACAACGTAGGTACGTTTGAACATTTTATTTCGGTTGTTCCAATGTGATACATGTACCTTGATGAACTTATCATTCATGAGAACGCGTGCTGTTACAGCGTGATTACCTGTAAATACCACATTATTGCAATAAATGCTCAAATTGATGTCCGTCAACATTAATGCATTTGGCAATACCTGTAATGACATTCCTCTCAACAGCGAGTAGTTTGCCTTCCGTAATGTTCGCACATGCATTGACAATGCGCTGACGCATGTTCTCAGGCGGTGTCGATGGATCACGATAGCAAATATCCTACAACTTTCCCCACAGGAAGAAATCCGGGGACGTCAGATCCGGTGAACGTGCGGGCCATGGTGCTTCGACGACCAATCCACCTGTCATGAAATATGCTATTCAATACCGTTTCAACCGCTCGCGAGCTATGTGCCGGACATCCATCATGTCGGAAGTACATTGCCATTTTGTCATGCTGTGAAACATCTTGTAGTAACATCGGTAGAACACTGCGTAGAAAATCAGAATACATTGCACCATTTAGATTGACATCGATAAAATGGGGGCCAATTATCCTTCCTCCTATAATGCCGCACCATACATAAACCCGCCAAGGTCTTTGATGTTCCACTTGTCGCAGCCATCGTGCATTTTCCGTTGCCCAACAGTGTATATTATGCCGGTTTACGTTACCGCTGTTGGTGAATGACGCTTAGTCGCTAAATAGAAAATCTGTCATCGTAGCCGTAATTTCTCTTGTGTCCAGTGGCAGAACTGTACACGACGTTCAAATTCGTTGCCACGCAATTCCTGGTGCACAGAAATATGGTACGGGTGCAATTGATGATGATGTAGCATTCTCAACACCGACGTTTTTGAAATTCCCGATTCTCGAGCAATTTGTCTGCTACTGATGTGCGTATTAGCCACGAAAGCAGCTAAAACACCTTCTTGGGCATCATCATTTGTTGCAGGTCGTGGTTGACGTTTCACATGTGGTAGAACACTTCCTGTTTCCTTAAATAACGTAATCATCAAGCAAACGGTCCGGACACTTGGATGATGTCGTCCAGGATACTGAGCAGCATACATAGCACACACCCGTTGGGCATTTTGATCACAGTAGCCGTACATCAACACGATATTGTCCTTTACCGCAATTGGTAAACGGTCCATTTTAGCACGGGTAATGTATCACGAAGCAAATACCGTCCGCACTGGTGGAATGTTACGAGATGCCACGTACTTTCACGTTTGTGACTATTACAGCGTCATCTATCACATTTCTTTACGTACTAGACGAATATGTAATAAAAAATGTTTGTTCCTATTTTTAAAGAACCAGTTAATACCCGTTTGACCTATGGCAGCGGCATCAATCGGGCCAACCATAGTGCCATCTGGTTTCGTTCTTTGTAGTTTTTTCGGTTGACGCTTATTTACTGAGATATTTGACCCCGTCACTATCAATGGACCACCCTGTATATGCCACACCTCATTAAGATACACTGTCGTATCAAAAGTATCCAGACACCTGTTAGTAGACAGAAATATCGGAAGTGTCCGCCCTTCGCCTTTATGACGGCTTTAATTCTACTGCGTAGACCTTCATTGAGTTGTAGAAATACCTGTGAAAGAACACACCCCCTTCATCCTCAAGAGCCGAAACAAGAGAAGGTAGTGACTGAGGGCAGGCCAGTCTATTTCTGGAATGTTACTGTCCTAAACAATTGCGTAACAAATGCTCCTTCGTGAAATGGTGTATTGTTGTACAGATACAAACAACCACCGTCTGCGAATTGTACACAATGCTGTACCGTGTGTTGATATCGTTTCGCATTTAGCACCTTCTTACGTGCAACAAGTGACCCACACCCTAATCAAGGAAAGTAATACCACCTCTTCCATACTTCAACGTTAGAACTACAAGTATTGGCAGGTAACTGTCTCCAGACATTGCCAGACCCAAACGCTATCATCAGATTTCTACTCTGTGGATCGTGATTCATCACTCCAAATAGCTCGTTTCGAGTCATCCACTATTCAGTAGGGTGTTCTTTGAACCACCTCAAGCTTCGCTCATCATTAACTACAGAATTGTTTGGTGTGTGTGGTGCTGCTCGACCGTTGTATCTCATTATTTTTCACTCCTTAGACACAGTCATTGCGACAGCTGCACTGTTCGAAGCACTTCGGAATATAGGAGCCATTCTTTCCGATGATTTCATGCTGTTTCTTACAACCATCATGAGCAACGTTCTGCAGTCTCCGTTAATCAGTACAAGAGGTCTGCCAGGTTTAGGTTTAACTGTGGTTGTTCCCCCGGATTTCTGTTTCACGGACAAGTCGCCAACAGCCGACTTCGGCAGCTTTAGAAACGTAGAAATGTTCGTGATGGGACTTTTTCCTCAGATTATATGCAATTGCTAGTCCATATTTGAAGTCACTTTGTTCGTAGCGACCCACTTTGTTTCTTCACTGACAACAGAATACTTCACCCCTCCTTTTATACTGAAGTGTCCACCATTGTTCCGTCTAGTGCCCTGTTCCACATTACATAGGGTTGCATGGCTACTTGGAGCAGATAGTGTATATATGTGTCTGTTACAGAACAGAGGAATTTTACTGACGGCGAATATGAGTATGTGAATACTGGAGCAGTAATGTCGACTCGCTTCGAAAGATTACTGAGTTATACACTCCCGGAAATGGAAAAAAGAACACATTGACACCGGTGTGTCAGACCCACCATACTTGCTCCGGACACTGCGAGAGGGCTGTACAAGCAATGATCACACGCACGGCACAGCGGACACACCAGGAACCGCGGTGTTGGCCGTCGAATGGCGCTAGCTGCGCAGCATTTGTGCACCGCCGCCGTCAGTGTCAGCCAGTTTGCCGTGGCATACGGAGCTCCATCGCGGTCTTTAACACTGGTAGCATGCCGCGACAGCGTGGACGTGAACCGTACGTGCAGTTGACGGACTTTGAGCGAGGGCGTATAGTGGGCATGCGGGAGGCCGGGTGGACGTACTGCCGAATTGCTCAACACGTGGGGCGTGAGGTCTCCACAGTACATCGATGTTGTCGCCAGTGGTCGGCGGAAGGTGCACGTGCCCGTCGACCTGGGATCGGACCGCAGCGACGCACGGATGCACGCCTAGACCGTAGGATCCTACGCAGTGCCGTAGGGGACCGCACCGCCACTTCCCAGCAAATTAGGGACACTGTTGCTCCTGGGGTATCGGCGAGGACCATTCGCAACCGTCTCCATGAAGCTGGGCTACGGTCCCGCACACCGTTAGGCCGTCTTCCGCTGACGCCCCAACATCGTGCAGCCCGCCTCCAGTGGTGTCGCGACAGGCGTGAATGGAGGGACGAATGGAGACGTGTCGTCTTCAGCGATGAGAGTCGCTTCTGCCTTGGTGCCAATGATGGTCGTATGCGTGTTTGGCGCCGTGCAGGTGAGCGCCACAATCAGGACTGCATACGACCGAGGCACACAGGGCCAACACCCGGCATCATGGTGTGGGGAGCGATCTCCTACACTGGCCGTATACCACTGGTGATCGTCGAGGGGACACTGAATAGTGCACGGTACATCCAAACCGTCACCGAACCCATCGTTCTACCATTCCTAGACCGGCAAGGGAACTTGCTGTTCCAACAAGACAATGCACGTCCGCATGTATCCCGTGCCACCCAACGTGCTCTAGAAGGTGTAAGTCAACTACCCTGGCCAGCAAGATCTCCGGATCTATCCCCCATTGAGCATGTTTGGGACTGGATGAAGCGTCGTCTCACGCGGTCTGCACGTCCAGCACGAACGCTGGTCCAACTGAGGCGCCAGGTGGAAATGGCATGGCAAGCCGTTCCACAGGACTACATCCAGCATCTCTACGATCGTCTCCATGGGAGAATAGCAGCCTGCATTGCTGCGAAAGGTGGATATACACTGTACTAGTGCCGACATTGTGCATGCTCTGTTGCCTGTGTCTATGTGCCTGTGATTCTGTCAGTGTGATCATGTGATGTATCTGACCCCAGGAATGTGTCAATAAAGTTTCCCCTTCCTGGGACAATGAATTCACGGTGTTCTTATTTCAATTTCCAGGAGTGTATTTGTTATGTAATTACTTCTGTAATAGATCGATACACAATTTGGAATGCCTGTCAAATTTGTACATTTATGATGCAGACAGGTTGCTAAATGGATGGTTGCTTACTGTGTTCCTGTGCTAACTGGTAGGGCAGCATCATGATACCTGAGATAATATTTGAAAAAACACTCCAGTCATGGAGATCAGTGAAATCATTTTCAGGTTGTGAACTCTGGGCGTCAGTGGACATGGACATTGCAGGTTCATTCCCATCAGCTTCTCCTCTGCTACCGTCCAAACGACTTACAAGCTCTTCTGCATACCTCATTGGACTTGCAGTCTAGGAATGCACACCCACCACACCGACACCTGCCATATGGATGCGTCGTACACGTACGTACGCAACACCTGCAGAATGGCAGCGGTAAACTTAAGCAACGTTACATAGCTCCAAAGTTAATAAAAGAAACGGTTTATGTACTCTTGCGTGTACGTTTCCCTACTTTTGACAAGAACAATGTGTAGTACCAAGGGAGGGCCCTTGGAGCCCAAAATATGCTGTTACATAGATTATTTAAGTAATTGGCAATAAAATTATATGTGACTCATCACAAATGAATCACGTAACATACAACTAAGGAAGGCTTAGCCAGAGTTCTAATGTCTGTAGTGGCGTTTTTGACTTTTCTTCTCGTTTGTGGTATTAGCTATATACCATAAATAATATAAAATACCTACATCCGCTGCCCCCGTACACCTTCCATACGTATGCGTCCGACACATGCCTTTTACGCAGCGTTCCAGCGCGCCGGTAGTAAAATTAAGCACGTTTACACAGTTCTAAGAATAATACACAGTCGGAATAAGTCAGCACCCTCAGGGATTGTGTTCACTGGCACTAGGGTATGATATGTGCATACTCAAGAGCTGGAGTGTTGGTGGCCGCGCAGAGTGGCCACATGGTTTGAGGCGCCATGTCCCGGGCTGCGCGGCCCCTCCCGCCGGAGGTTCGAGTACTCCCTAGGTCCATGGGTGTCTGTGTTGTTCTTAGCATAAGCTAGTTTAGCTTAGTTTAAGTATTGTGTAACTCTAGGGACCGACGACTTCAGCAGTTTGGTCTCATAGAGCTTCACACAGACTTGACTGATAGTGATTCATTTTTCACGGTTATCGCCAATCAGGTGGCGCTCTGGAAATATCTGTGCGCCCTCTGCTTTGACCCCGCAGAAAGTGACTGTGCTCGGTTTAGAGGGGAACACCGCGTGAAACATTCATTCTAGGGTGCAAAAATGTTATACCGACTCGATGGGTTGCTAAAACCATTGGACACAATGTATCGGCGGTACGTCGCTGCTTTCAACAGTGGTCTGTGGAACTTTCTCTCAACCGTATACCAGGTTCTGGATATCTGCTTGCTACAGACGAACATCAAGATCGACACACAATGACAGCATCAGCAACTGACCAAACACCATTCAGGAAAGAAGTTAGGTAACATTTTGCACCCGAAATGTCTCCCAGGATCACTGGTATACGTTTGCTTGCAGCATCTGTCACTACGACAATGCCAAACACATAGACTCTGGTATCGTAAAAGAGTCGACTGGAAAGTGGTGCTGTCTGATGTGACTGATGGACGTAAACGTCTTTCGCGTAGATGGGATGTACATGTACAGAAGAACAAATGTTTACAATTTCAGAAAAAATTGTCCATTTAACGCACTGCTCCACCTCTGGCCCTTATGCAAGCAGGTACTCGGTTTTGCACATATGGCGCAGTTGGTGGATGTTCTCCTGATGGATATCGTGCCAAATACTGTCCAATTGGCTCGTTAGATCCTCAGTACCCCGAGACGATTGAAGGGCCCTGCCAATAAAGCACCAAAGGCTTTCAATTGAGGTAGGATTTGGCAAGCACGAAGACAAGCAGTAGGAACTCTTGCCTTACTGGAATGTAAGCCCAAGGTGGCTTTCCATTAAGGGCAACAAAACGGGGCATAGAATATTGTCGATGTATCAGTGCCGTGACAAACAAATGAGTTCTTCTATGAAAAGAAATGACAATGCAAACCATCACTCCTGGTTGTCGGCCGTTATGGTTTGCGACACTCAAGTTGATGTCCCATTGCTCTACGGAGAGCTTCTAGACTAATCTTCTTTGTTAAAGAGACACGTTCCATATCATTACGAAATGTAGTATTCATCATCTAAGGAACAAGGATTAATGTATGTATGTATGAATGTATGTATGGTCATCGCGGCTCAGCTCGAAGCATGACTCATCACCCAAGAAAGTTCAACTCCAGTCAATAAGATACCAAGCCGTTGACCTGTCCTTACTAGTAGGTCACTTATATATTTATTTGTTTATTTTGTCTTAGAGTCTATTCGTCTGCGATACATAAGTCCCATCCCATGTTACATGTGATTGTGTGTGTGTGTGTGTGTGTGTGTGTGTGTGTGTGTGTGTGTTTGTGTATGTATGTGTGTGTGGTCTGTGTGTGGATAGAGTGGGTCGGGCGCCTATCTTCTTCACCGTATTCGGTAGCTTCACACATAGATACACGAGAAATGCGGAGCTAGTCATTTATTTCTTTTTCCAGACACATATAAAAATACACTTTCACCTAGTTGACGATATCATTTTGTTTCTCTGAGAAAAAACTTAAAAACGGGGCCCATTCTTCCCTTCTGACCAAGCCTCTCGATATATTTGCCTTGGTTGTAAGGCAAAAGCTGAAACTGTAGTTCTCTCCTAAAATACACTACTTGATCAAATGTATCCAGACTCCTGTTAGTGGAGGAGAATGTAGAGTGTATCCACCCTCCGCCTTTAGGATGGCTCGAAATCTGCTGGAAAGATATGAAATTATCCTACTCTATTGTGTACGGCGTACACAATAGAGTAGGATAATTTCATATCTTTCTGCGTTTATCGTTTCCTCTAGAGCTAAAAGTTGGTCACAGCTTAAACACGAAAAATACCCCAGTACCGTACGTAACACCACCTCCACACTTCACTCTTGGCAGTACACGTTTTTTTTTTTTTGTCATCAGTCTACTGACTGGTTTGATGCGGCCCGCCACGAATTCCTTTCCTGTGCTAACCTCTTCATCTCAGAGTAGCACTTGCAACCTACATCCTCAATTATTTGCTTGACGTATTCCAATCTCTGTCTTCCTCTACAGTTTTTGCCCTCTACAGCTCCCTCTAGTACCATGGAAGTCATTGCCTCATGTCTTAGTAGATTTCCTATCATCCTGTCCCTTCTCCTTATCAGTGTTTTCCACATATTCCTTCCCTCTCCGATTCTGCGTAGAACCTCCTCATTCCTAACCTTATCAGTCCACCCAATTTTCAACATTCGTCTATAGCACCACATCTCAAATGCTTCGATTCTCTTCTGTTCTGGTTTTCCCACAACCCATGTTTCACTACCATACAATGCTGTACTCCAGACGTACATCCTCAGAAATTTCTTCCACAAATTAATGCCGGTATTTGGTATTAGCAGATTTCTCTTGGCCAGAAATGCCTTTTTTGCCATAGCGAGTCTGCTTTTGATGTCCTCCTTGCTCCGTCCGTCATTGGTTATTTTACTGCCTAGGTAGCAGAATTCCTCAACTTCATTGACTTCGTGACCATCAATCCTGATGTTAAGTTTCTCGCTGTTCTCATTTCTACTACTTCTTATTACCTTCGTCTTTCTCCGATTTACTCTCAAACCATACTGTGTACTCCTTACACTGTTCATTCCGTTCAGCAGATCATTTAATTCTTCTTCACTTTCACTCAGGATAGCAATGTCATCAGCGAATCGTATCATTGATATCCTTTCACCTTGTATTTTAATTCCACTCCTGAACCTTTCTTTTATTTCCATCATTGCTTCCTCGATGTACAGATTGAAGAGTAGGGGCGAAAGGCTACAGCCTTGTCGTACGCCCTTCTTAATACGAGCACTTCGTTCTTGATCGTCCACTCTTATTATTCCCTCTTGGTTGTTGTACATATTGTATATGACCTGTCTCTTCCTATAGCTTACCCCTACTTTTTTCAGAATCTCGAACAGCTTGCACCATTTTATATTGTCGAACGCTTTTTCCAGGTCGACAAATCGAACGAAAGTGTCTTGATTTTTCTTTAGCCTTGCTTCCATTATTAGCCGCAACGTCAGAATTGCCTCTCTCGTCCCTTTACTTTTCCTAAAACCAAACAGATGGTCACCTAGCGCATTCTCAATTTTCTTTTACATTCTTCTGTATATTATTCTTGAAAGCAGCTTCGATGCATGAGCTGTTAAGCTGATTGTGCGATAATTCTCGCACTTGTCAGCTTTTGCCGTCTTCGGAATTTTGTGGATGATGCTTTTCCGAAAGTCAGATGGTATATCGCCAGACTCATATATTCTACACACCAACGTGAATAGTCGTTTTGTTGCCACTTCCCCCAGTGATTTTAGAAATTCTGATGGAATGTTATCTATCCCTTCTGCCTTATTTGACCGTAAGTCCTCCAAAGCTCTTTCAAATTCCGATTCTAATACTGGATCCCCTTTCACTTCTAAATCGACTCCTGACTCTTCTTCTATCACATCGGACAAAACTTCACCCTCATAGAGGCTTTCAATGTATTCTTTCCACCTACCTGCTCTCTCCTCTGCATTTAACAGTGGAATTCCCGTTGCACTCCTAATGTTACCACCGTTGCTTTTAATGTGACCAAAGGTTGTTTTGACTTTCCCGTATGCTGAGTCTGTTCTTCCGACAATCATGTCTCTTTCGATGTCTTCACATTTTTCCTGCAGCCATTTCGTCTTAGCTTCCCTGCACTTCCAATTTATTTCATTCCTCAGCGACTTGTATTTCTGTATTCCTGATTGTCCCGGAACATGTTTGTACTTCCTCCTTTCATCAATCAACTGAAGTATTTCTTCTGTTACCCATGGTTTCTTCGCAGCTACCTCCTTTGTACCTATGTTTTCCTTCCCAACTTCTGTGATGGCCCTTTTTAGAGATGTCCAATCCTCTTCAACTTTACTGCCTACTGCGCTATTCCTTATTGCTGTATCTATAGCATTAGAGAACTTCAAACGTATCTCGTCATTCCTTAGTACTTCTGTATCCCACTTCTTTGCGTATTAATTCTTCCTGACTAATGCCTTGAACTTCAGCCTACTCTTCATCACTACTATATTGTGATCTGAGTCTATATCTGCTCCTGGGTACGCCTTACAATCCAGTATCTGATTTCGGAATCTCTGTCTGACCATGATGTAATCTAGTTGAAATCTTCCCGTATCTCCCTGCCTTTTCCAAGTACATCTCCTCCTCTTGTGAATCTTGAACAGGGTATTCGCTATTACTAGCTGAAACTTGTTACAGAACTCAATTAGTCTTTCTCCTCTTTCATTCCTTGTCCCAAGCCCATATTCTCCTGTAACCTTTTCTTCTACTCCTTCCCCTACAACTGCATTCCAGTCGCCCATGACTATTAGATTTTCGTCCCCCTTTACATACTGCATTACCCTTTCAATATCCTCGTACACTTTCTCTATCTGTTCATCTTCAGCTTGCGACGTCGGGGCATGTATACCTGAACTATTGTTGTCGGTGATGGTCTGCTGTCGATTCTGATTAGAACAACTCGGTCACTGAACTGTTCACAGTAACACACCCTCTGCCCTACCTTCCTATTCATAACGAATCCTACACCTGTTATACCATTTTCTGCTGCTGTTGATATTACCCGATACTCATCTGACCAGAAATCCTTGTCTTCCTTCCACTTCACTTCACTGACCCCTACTATATCTAGATTGAACCTTTGCATTTCCCTTTTCAGATTTTCTAGTTTCCCTACCACGTTCAAGCTTCTGACATTCCACGCCCTGGGTCGTAGAACGTTATCCTTTCGTAGATTATTCAATCTTTTTCTCATGGTAACCTCCCCCTTGGCAGTCCCCTCCCGGAGATCCGAATGGGGGACTATTCTGGAATCTTTTGCCAATGGAGAGATCATCATGACACTTCTTCAATCACAGGCCACATGTCCTGTGGATACACGTTACGCGTCTTTAATGCAGTGGTTTCCATTGCCTTCTGCATCCTCATGTCGTTGATCATTGCTGATTTTTCCGCCTTTAGGGGCAATTTCCCACCCCTAGGACAAGAGAGTGCCCTGAACCTCTATCCGCTCATCCACCCTCTTTGACAAGGCCGTTGGCAGAATGAGGCTGACTTCTTATGCCGGAAGTCTTCGGCCGCCAATGCTGATTATTTATCAAAATTTAGGCAGTGGCGGGGATCGAACCCGAGAACAAAGACGTTTTGATTATGAATCAATGACGCACCCCATTTTTTTAAAAAAAATATCTCAATTTGTTCTAGATTGTTCGTTGAATTTGTTCGTGGCGGACGTCCGATGACGCCTGTTCAGGTTGATCGTTGATTCGTTCACTCAGTTGTTTTGTTACAGAGGGTAGCTAAACCCTCTGACCGAACACGCCCCTAGACCACGGGTACACGTAACGGCACCTAACGACCTCAAGACATTCGCCACCGAGCGAGGTGGGGCAGTGGTTAGCACATTAGACTCGCTTCGGGAGGACGGCGGTTCAAATGCGCTTCCGGCCATCCTGATCTATGGTTTTCCGTGATTTCCCTAAATCGCTTCAGGCAAATGCAGGGATTGTTCCTTTGAAAAGCACGGCCGAAATCCGTAATCCAATGGGACCGATGGCCTTGCTCTTTGGTCCCCTCACCACAAATCAACCAACCACGACATTCGCCAAATCCAAACAATTTCATCAGATTGCCAGAGGATATAACCCGATTTATTACTTCAAATAGCTCGTTTCCAGTAGTCCACAGTTTAATGGTGACCCTCTTACCATCATCGTTGTTTAGCATTGACTACAGGATGCTGTGGCGTATGATGAGGTCGTTGACCATTCCGACCCATTCTTTTTAACTCCCTACGCACAGTCAATGTGCTTGCTGAACTGCGAGTAGCAATATAGAACCCAAGAGTGATTCTTTCCGCTGGTATAATGGGATTTTATACAACAGCCCTGCGCAGTGCTCGACCATCCTCATCAGTCAGTACATGAAGTATGCCGTGTTGTTTCAACTTCATAATGACGTGAGCATCATTCAACATGGGCAACTTTAGAACGGTTGAAACGTCCGTCTGAATTTGTTACCCAATAGACATCAAATGATTAGTCGAAGTCATTGATGTCTCATGACCCACCCATTCTGCTGTTTTTGCATCTCTGCTGACAACAAAAACTCCCCGCCGCTAGTTATACTGGTGGGGCCGTATCCCGTGACGTCTAGTGGTCAGTCCCATATTACATAGCAGTATCTGGATTGTTTACTACACTTACACACTTACATCTAGATCAACGTACACAATCAGCAAGCCACAGTACGGTGCGTGGCGGAGGTTGCCCTGTACCACTACAAGTCAAATGGAGCGAGCGAAAAGCAACTGTCTATATGCATCCGTATGGGCCCTAATGTCTCGTATTTTATCTTCGTGGTCCTTATGCGAATTGTATGTTGCCGGCAGTAGAATCATTCTGCAGACAGCTTCATAATCCGGTTCTCTAGACTCTCTTAACAGCTTTCCTAAAAAAAAAGGCACCTTCTTTCCCGGGATTCCCATTTGAGTTCCCGAATCAAATCGAAAGACCTGCACCAGGCGACCGGTCTACCCGACGGGAGGCCCTAGCCATACGACATTTCATTTCATCTCCACAATACTTACATGTGGTTCGAAACTACGGGTAACAATTGTAGCAACTACCAAAAATTTCGATATATATATATATATATATATATATATATATATATATATATATATCGGTGATATTTTTATTCCGGTATACTGATATAACAATATCGAAATGACAATGCCGATATTTTTATTTTATATTATTTTTTCCTCAATTTTCGATAAATATTTGACGTTGCATTAAAGAACAAATTTCAATGCGATTAGTGTGCTATTTCTTCATATCGGCATTCTTCAAACATATTTGCTGAAAGTGATGAACAAAAAACTAAATGACAAGTTAGGTCATTGCGGTGGGCTGAGACATGTGAGGGGAAATGCTGACGTAATCAACGCACGGCACTACCAACAGAAATGTTTAACTTCACCACGTGATTTTGACTCTACAACAGCAGGCTGTTAGCTATTTGATGTACAAAGTATCTAATAATAAATCAATACTTAAAAATATGCAGCTCCAAAACTGGCAGTATATTTTCAATGTGCACCCGATATCTTTTCGGCTGGTAGGTCGATATTTTTCCGTCGATATATCGGTTATCTATTTCGAGGTGTTAAGGGCCAACAACCATACTTTTTAATGTAGATATATTGGATTCCCGATAAAATGTCAACAGTCGTATTCCAGTACACCACAGCATCAACAGCTACAAACTACTGACCATCCTGTTTGCGATATGACTTACGTACACAGAAAACAATATTGGTGCTATCACTCTTCCCTGGAGCACTCTTGACGATTCACTTGTCTCTTATGAACATTCGACGCCGAGGACATCGTACTGGGTTCTATCACTTAAGAAATCTTCCAGCCACTCACATTTCAGGGAATCTATATCGATTGCTCGTACCTTCGTTAACAGTTTGCAGTGGGACACTGTGTCAGATGCTTTTCGGAAATCTATGAACATGGAAATGACGCATTGCCATTCATCCTTTGTTAACATTATATGAGAAGAGAAAAGGGCAGACGAGCTTAGCACGAGCCATTTGTTCTGAAAGCGTGCCGATTCGTGGGCATTAGTTTCTCAGTCTTAAGAAAATTTATTACATTTGAACCCAGAATTTATTCAAAAATTCTGAAGCAGATTGATGCTAAAGAAATTGGCCTGTAATTTTGCAAGCTCGTTCACTTACCCTACTTACAAACAGGACTCATGTGCGCTTTCTTCCAGTTGCTTGGGACTGAGAGCTGAGAAACTAATTCGTGAGAAAACGCGAGCTAATAGGGAACCAGCACCGTGTAGCACTCTTCGTAAAAACAAATTGGATTCCGTGTGTGTGTGTGTGTGTGTGTGTGTGTGTGTGTGTGTGTGTGTGTGTTTGAGTGTGTGTGTGTGTGTGTGTGTGTGTGTGTGTGTGTGTGTGTGTGTGAGAGAGAGAGAGAGAGAGAGAGAGAGAGAGAGAGAGAGTTTGGAGCTTGCGGGCGCTCAACGTCGAGGTTATGAGCAACCTTATACGTATTAAAAAAAAAAACGAATGAGGATAAAACGACGTAATTTGTGGTCATGCAATGAGTAGGAAACCTGTAATACAAAGTCATTCAGTCACTCCCACCTCATTCTATCTCAGAGGCCTTAATACAACGGAGAAGAGTGAAAGGTTCGATGCATGGGAGTAAAAGAGAAGTAAAATCACAGAAGAGCTAAAAGAAAAGCGTGAGGAAATGTTACTGGTTGACCACTGAAGAAACAGTCACGGGTGAGTCAGTCACCCTGTTAAAACATTAAGAACTACTACTACTACGTGATCAGGCCCAGTGGACCGCACGCATCTACAAGTTTCCTCCTCCACTGTATTCTGTCCATTGCTGCTATCCGCCATTCGTCCACATCTATTGACATTTGTTTTAAATCTTCATGGAGTCCATCCTTCCAACGCTTCTTGGGTCTCCCTGGCGGTCTCTTTCCTGTAGGTGTGAAATCCAGGAGCTTCCGAGGCCATCTGTGATCCTCCATCCGGGCCACATGGCCGGCCCACTGCATTCGTTTGGCTTTGACAGCTCCTGCTATGTTGGGCTGCTGGTATAGTTCCTCAAGCTCTTGGTTGTATCTGATCCTCCATTCCCCTGTATCTGCATCCAGAACCGGAACGGAGATCTTCCGAAGCACTTTTCTCTGAAAGACAAGGAGCTTATGGAAGTCCTGTTTCCGGATACTCCATGTCTCACAGCCATATAGAACAACCGGCTGGATCAGGGTTTTGTACAGTCGAATCTTGAACTGTCTGGAGAGAGATTTGGACCGAAGCAATTGTGCTAGGCTGTGGTAAGATCGGTTTCCTGCTTGTATTCTGGCATTGATCTCTGCTTCACATGACGAGTTCTCAGTGAAAAGTGCCCCTAGGTATTTGAATTCTTGCACTCTCTTGTAGGAATGGTCCCCAACCTGCAGTGATTGTAGATGATCAGCAGTCTGACAATGACCACGCGTCATAACGAGGTACTCTGTCTTAGCTTCGTTTATGTTTAGCCCAAATTTGCTGGCAGCCTCCTTTAGTGCTTTGGTCATTTGCTCCAACTCCTCTTCCGACCTAGAGAGTAAGCAGATGTCGTCTGCATAGGCTAAGTATGCCAGTCTCTTTCCTTCGATTTCAATCCCTTCGTTCTCTTGGAAGGTCTCGCGTATGATCTTCTCGAGGGCAAAGTTGAACAGGATAGGAGACAACCCATCTCCTTGCCTGAGTCCTGTCACAATTTCAAATTCCTCAGTAACGCGATTTCCCATCTTCTGTCTGAACGAAACACATGCAAAGGTGAAGATGGGAAAACATTAAGAACATCATACTAAAATTTTGACTAATTAGTTGTACAGATCACAAAATCATATAAATCGTACCACATTCGTTTAAACGTCACTTAAAATAGAGGGCAGATGTGCTGGAAAATCCACCGCTGCCCTCTGGTCTAAAAATAAAACACAGTCTAGTCAATTGTGACACCCACTGATCTGTAAGCCACAAGCACAACACACGGAGGGGTCCTCTCGCTGCAGCAAGAAGCCAAGTGCCATTGGGCTACGGCCTTTGTAAATAAAGGTAAGGAGGACGTCATCTCTTCTTCGTGGTTTACAGGAAGTACTCTACTGAGGCGTACTGAGTTTTGCCAGACGCAGTTTATTGTCAGTCACTTCCAGCCACTAGTCTTCGCAACAGCACATGAGTCTGTAGCTAAGCAGAGAGGTGAAAGCTTGCTGGGGGATAGCACACTGAAATAACTAAGGATACTAAGGATCGCTACACGTCTCCTTGGCTGTTACATCCGACCCCTCGGTTTGCACAGTAACAATGTTCCCTGGTATCCAGCAGCAAAACACGTCCTTCCCCATCAGCAGTTAGAGTAGGGCGTCCTGGATGTTCTGGTCTACTTTATCTGCCGGGAGAAAACGTTGTAGAGAATGGAGGGAGCTCAGGGAATCAGAACGGACAAGAAATGTAACACTCGTAGCACGCCTGACCTGCTCCCGTGACCTCAAGATCGCACACAGTTTACGAATACTGTAAAGTCTCCAGGAGTCGCATCTCGAGGGCGCGATCAGAGAAAACAACAGAACAACCAACGGAGATCCCTGTTTCAAATGGCTCTGAGCACTATGCGACTTAACTTCAGAGGCCATCGGTTGCCTAGAACTTAGAACTAATTAAACGTAACTAAACTAAGGACATCACACATATCAATGGCCGAGGCAGGATTCGAACCTCAGACCGTAGCGGTCGCCCGGCTCCAGACCGTAGCGCCTAGAACCGCAGGACCACTCCGCCAGCATCCCTGTTTCAATCCAAGCCGAAAGAGAGATGTAGAATTGTGGTACTCAGTTAAAATAGCAGAAAATAAAGCGTTAAAACATGTGCAGGTGTGGAATCTCTCCTTTACGGCACGAAATCTAGAATTATCTACAGTAACTATGGGGTAGCAATTAAAACCCTGGATTTTGAGTTGTACATGCCCCACAACAAGTGACTCCAGCACATACTGCACGCGGATCTCAAACAGCATTGTTTCTCATGGACGATTGGAGAAAAGGCGATCCAGAGGTGTACGAGCAATAAATGGAACGCCGTTGAAGTCGGAACTGCAAGATACCTACACGCGCGTTGAAGCATGAAGAGATGTCACAGAATCATGAGTTGCGGTTCCCGAGCCTCGGCACAGAGAGTGCGCATGGCGCTGGTCTTCTCAGCGTCTGTGACTAGCTTATTCCTCTCATGGTGGATAGCGTCAATAATCCTCTAGTAATACGGCTTCGAGGACGTGTATAGTGTGCACCCATAGTCTAACCGTGAACACACAAAAGCCCTATAAAACCTGAATGGACACGCCCTCTTTGCTCTCCAGGGCTGTGGCTAAGGCGCCTTACGATATTCAATGCCTTTTTCAGCGTTTCTTCAGGTCTCTCAGATGCAGTAACCACGACGCTTTGGAAACCTCACTCAGCTTTTACAATGCATTATGATGTCGCTCATGTGCGACGCGGGTAAATTAACAATACGAGGAGAACGATTAAAACTAACACACACACACACACACACACACACACACACACACACACACTTAACAACAGAAAACCGAAAACTCGTCATTACAGCCCACTCCTCTAACCTCCGCACTGTGAATTGCAACTGACAATTCGGTATTGGCAACACTGGAGGAGAAACAGCAAACAGTAAAACTGTCCATAAATAAGGAGCACTAAACAGGACTCCTTACCGTAGACGTGATACAGTTTATGGCTGTGGCAGACAGGGTAACACTTGAAACACTGCCCTGAGAAACACCATTCTCATACTCAAAACTATCTGACAGTGTTTCACCAGCTCAGTTCCTAAAGGACCTCTCAGACAGGAAAGACTGTATGACGATGGGGTGGTCGTCACGATAGCCCCACTGACGGGGTTGTGTGAGAACACATTGCTCCAGGTAGAATCATACGCCCCACTGATATAGAAGTATATGCCGATACAGCGATGTTTACGTAGGTATGTCTGCTAAATGGCTGCCTCTAGCAGGGTGAGGTTGTCGACAGTGGACCGAAATCTCCGGTACCCACACTGAGAGTGGCCAAGGAGTTGCCTGCAGCCTAACGTCCAGACCAGATGACGATTAAACATTCGGTCCATGGTCTTCCCTACACAGCTTGTTTACGCGACGATCCGGTAACTTCTGGGACATGTGCGGCCCTGTTTTGGTTTGGGAAGAGGTATCAGAATTACCTCACTCCACGAGTTGGGATA
Source organism: Schistocerca piceifrons (assembly GCF_021461385.2). Taxonomy (NCBI): domain Eukaryota; kingdom Metazoa; phylum Arthropoda; class Insecta; order Orthoptera; family Acrididae; genus Schistocerca; species Schistocerca piceifrons. Next base: position 141,885,424 of record NC_060144.1, read on the forward strand.
GTTGCTTGTCTGCCATATAAGGTTAAAACATTCGAGGAGGACTTAATTTGACGCTGCGACCTCTCTGCAGTCGCACGGTAGCGGTGAAACACCAAATCCTGGCTGGCATTGGCAGTAGTTAGTGCAAAACGCTCTGCCATTCTCTGAGCAATGTCTCTGGGAATTGTTTGGAGACACCCCTGTTTCAGCACTCCTGGTACTCGTAAACGACTATTTTTACTGGGAATCCTCCAGATGGCTTCCCATATTTTGGCAGAACAAGTAGAACGGTTGATGGAGACCATAAACGGTTGCCATGACTGTTTTCTTCTCTCCTTAATAACGCGTCGAGCCTTGGATCTGGCGACTGGAAAGGCTGTGAGGTTGTCAGCTGTTGGGTGGCATTTAAGCCGTTGAAGACACACGGACTGCTGAGTGCTCATCAGTCCACCCAGGTACAGGTCGCCACTTGAAATGACCTGAGGACTTCAGGATGGATGAGTCAGCCACATGATTAATCCCTCACATAATAAGGTCCACCTGATGCCGTCACGGTGTTCAAACACGGCCAGCAGCTTGCTGAACAGCTTCCATTTAGCCCTGCTGTTCATCAATTTTGATAGCTTCTGTTCAAGCAATACTAGATCCAGTAGATGGATCCACAGTGGAAGTGGTCACTGGCATGAAGGTCATCAGTTGCTTTCCACTGTTCTCAGTCTGCAAGGGCTGGATAATAGAAAGAGAGGTCACCGTAGCAGCCTCGAAATGAGTTGGAGTGCTAGTGTTGAGGATGCAAAGCTCCTGAGACATCATGACGCTCTCCAAGACTCGATCCATGGGGCAGTTACAGGTCGAACCTCATAATACGTTACAGGCAATGAAATAACCCAGTAGGGGAAATGGGCAGGAGAGTTGTGCCATATGCCCTGTGAGAGCCTCAAAGTCTATTGCATCTTGTGGAGATAAATAAAGGGAGCAGATAGCGATCTCCTAACCCACATGAACAGTAACGGCTGCAGCTTGTAGGTCGGAAATCAAGCAGAGAGGAGAGGAATGGTGGGTGTTACTGCAGCTCCTTCCTTGGCTCTTTCTCCAGTCAGATCATCTTCTAAGTGTAGAGTACACGCCTATAGCATAGGGGCATCAGTGGCTTAAAAATGTGTTTCCTGTAAACACAGCTGCAGGATATGTGCATGTGCCAGTATTTCAGTTCCTTCACATGAGTCATGAACCAGTTTTTCCTCCACTGTGCACAAGAGCCACATATTAAGGGTATGCACTTTCACCCTGTCTTTTCGCCGGGCTGGGGAGTACGCAGCAGATGAAGGTTCAGCCTTGAGGCCAGATAGAGGTCAGACTTCGCAGTCCATTGAGTCTGAAGCAGAAATAGAAGAGCCATTCCGTCGATGTGGTTTGATGATTTACCTCCTGTTTTCACCTGTGGTGGAAACTTCCCATTTGCTTTTTATTTCTGGGAGGGCTTTGTAGGAGCTACCACACCAGCAGTGGAGGCAGTACTTGATGTTTTACCAGGTTATGCCTTTGGAGGTAACCGGAGGTCCGCAATGGTGGCAATTTTTACATCATGTGCCCTTCTGAAACAACTGCTACTTGACAAGTTCACTGAAAAAACACAGGTACTAGTGCTGACAGTAGCAACCTCCGTTTGCAAAGAAGCGTTCGTTGTCTACGTAAGCTCTTTAAGGGCAGAAGCGAAAGATGTGAGTGTCAGAGGCTGCACTGCCTCATAGATATTCTTGGCCTTATCATATGGGATGGGTTTCAATGTTTTAATCTCCTATATCTTCCTTTCTCCAAGGAAAACAGTACAGTCCCTACTCAAGACATGGTGATCTCCAGACCAGTTTACACACTTTGGAGGTGAGGAGCCACCATCATGAGTGGCCTTGCCACATCTGCCACAAGTAGTTTCACCCTTACATTATCGGTGGTGTGGCCAAAGCGCTTGCGACGTGTAGCAATAAACGTAGATGCAGGAAACCTAGCCTGAAATGTTCTGGGAGTTTAGTGCTACTAAGGGTGAGGATGAAGGAGTCAGATGTTACGAGAGCCCCACCCACCCCCTTCAATATATTTTGCCCATCGTTGATAACTTCCTGAGATGACTCGTCTTTCAATTTCTCCTTGGGAATGCCAACCAGATATCTACACGACACAACACCTTTGATATAGTAGAACGTGTCGTGGAGCTCAGTTTCTATGGCATATTTCTCAAGGTTTAAATTTCTCTGAGCACTACGGGACAACTTATGAGGTCATCACTCCCCTAGAACTTAGAACTACTTAAACGTAACTAACCTAAGGACATAACACATATCCATGCCCGAGGCAGGATTCGATCCTGCGGCCGTAGCGGTCGCGCGGTTCCAGACTGTAGCACCTAGAACCGCTGTGCCACTACGGCCGGCTATTTCTCAAGGCATTTATTTTTCTGCATGATGGTAGCTTATTGGGAACTAGCAGTTTCAGCCGACATTGTGCCACTACACAATCGTTTCATAATCAAGAGCAGATTCTGACCAGTAACATGCGTTCTTGAAGGACGCCATCATTACGCCAGTGACAGAAGTTTTTATTAGGCCATTGCAATTTCGCTCACAGGCCATTATCAAGTGCTGATATTATGGCCTAAGGCCGAAACTGCAATAGTGTAATAAAAACTTACAACAGTTGCTAGTGTTCCATTTCGGTCCCAAGATCAGCAGGGTAGATAAAAGTCCTTCTAGATAGAGCCCCGAATGCCTAGGTAAGCCTAATACAACCGAGCTGCCGGAGGATCCCCAGACGTTGCCTGCTAACGACTGTTCCACTTCAACTGCCATGCACCTCATCGGCGCGCAGCATTCCTATAGGTCAGAACCCAGGGTCGCAGAGCCCACACCCAGTAAATGAATGCTGGGCCCATGAGTGAAATTAGGATTCCATCAGGACCTGGCATTATTTGCTTCCAGTTCTTTCATTTGTTTCTCTAAGCCAGAAAGATTTTGCCACCGTACACTTAACAGTCTACAATCCTTTTTCGATTTATATTTATATTGTCCACGTGCTTAGCTAGGTGGTAACGTGCTCGCCTCCCTTCCCGCCCCTCACCCCCCTCCCACGCAGGCGGGCCCGGTTTCGATTCCCGGCCGAGTTGGAGATTTTCTCTGCTCGGAGACTGGGTGTTGTGTTGTCATCTTAATTTCATTCTCATCACCGACGCGCAAGTCCCCCAGTGTGGCGTCGGATGAAATAAGACTTGCACTTAGCAGCCGAACTTCCCCGAATGGGGGCCTCCCGGCCAACGATGCAATACGCTCATTTCATTTCCATATATTTATAATAGTTTACAATGTATAATTGAATTGTTGATGATTTCATTGGCTGATATGGCTCGCAGCATGTGCTAACTATTTTTGTAGTACTGCTTGTGTGGGAGTTAATTAGTGCTAAGAACTAATACAGAAGGGCGACATGGGCCATTCGTTCTTCAGAAGCTACTATCTGCTAAAGAGAAGCTGGGAGGAGACCTGTCATGTTTTGCTTTGGCGCACATTTTCTGCCCTGAGACAGAGCACAGCGAGGTGGCGGCGATTTACAATTCCGGAGGCCACATAACCTCCTTAGCAAGGACTGTGAGGGCGGAAGAATGCACTCAAACGGAAAAATTTCAGAGCAGGGAATCTGAAGAAAGAACGTTGGCGGTGTAACAAGGCGAAAAGACATCTGTTTAGTGCGAAGGAATGCAAAGGGTCACAAACGGTGGGTGCGACCTGATCTCCTAGAAAACTTCAAACGGGAAGCTCGACCGTTCCACCCTGAAAAGCAGTGACACGTATTCGACTGGTGGAGTGCTAAGTATGTAGGAGAGGAAATGGAAACTTCGAGAAAATCTTCTGATTAGAGAATGAGCTTTAGACAATTGACGGGCAGACTCATGACCCATGTAGTTGTAGGTAACTTTCTTGAAACAGACGCTGGGATTTGCGGTTTGAGTGCAGACGTAGACGCTACATGTCCACAATAGAGTGCGTTATGGCTCTCCTGCGGGGATCGATTGAAGGCACTTCCCTGCGCGTATCGATGGAAGATATGCCCCTCTGGGGATCGACGTAGAGACATCGCTGGCCACAGCCACAGAGAGGAAACTGGTGGTTATCGTTCGAGAAGTGTTGCTCGCGGCCCAAAGAGGGTGTGAAGTGTTTACTCAAGTGACGATACTGTAATTCTCTGTAGAGTCTGACAGATACTGAAGTGCTCCTTTACGGGACAACACTTGAGTCTAATCACTGTCCCTAGCCATTGAACAAACATAAATCTTTTCGTGATTTGTCTTGTACTGAGGTAATTTCAGCCCCACACAGATCATCTATACAGCAGCCAAAGATTTGCAGTACGACAGATGTACTTCAGTAAGTGATTCACATACTCTGGTAGAGAAACTCACTCTCTCTCTCTCTCTCTCTCTCTCTCTCTCTCTGTCTCTCTCGCCGTCCGAACCGGCCTCGGAAAGCCCAACGGTACCGACCGACCGCTGTTTCATCCTCAGCCGAAGGCTACACAAAATCACTCTCCCAGGCTTATCGACTTATTTATTAACTTTCAAATCTATAGTTTAATCACATTCCCAAGTGGGATTTCCCTTACCCGCTACCTGCTCGCCAGGTATTTGGCTGAAAAGTCTCTGACTCTTCAGTGCATCATTACTCGAACAACCCACTCCAACAAGAAAATTATTACTATGTATAAAAATGTCTTATTCGTTAGAAATAATTTTTGATATGTTGAATACATGTGTTTGTAATCTCTTTTGACGTAGGGGAATAGTGACTAGGGACTCATGAACAAAAGACCCAGTCGCTTTCTCAAATTCATTATCCGCAGATATACAAGCATCAATTTTTGTAAAGTCAAACCACAGTATTTTTTGCGCCAGATCAGCAGAGTTCTATAAACTAAATTCAGTGATACAACTCTTTTGCGGGTCTGGTAAGAAATTACGGAATAAGAACACGTTCAGTATGGTGACTTTATGTTACGACTGCAGCAATCTGACTGGAGAAAAGCGCGGAAATTAACAGTTCCGCCCACCGAGGATTTCACCGTCGGGTTGACACGTGATGTCGTAATGAACGTTGTACTTTGGCATTGTCTAAACTTTTTTTCCTTTTGGAACAAAGGGAGTGTTACATTGATGAAAAGTCTCACGTGGTCTGCATGAAACGGCGGATGAAAGGCATGATATTAGTATACAGGTATCGGCAGAAAGTCTGTTTACTACTGGCACGAACGAGTTTGGTACGGAACGGAAACTGTCTGTAACGTGGCATGTCAACCGTGTAACGTAGGCTTAGATGGAATGGGGTTCATGCTTAGGGTTGGGCAGTCTCAATTTCGCCCGAATTTTGTAAACATAAAATATTCTTCTCTACAATTCAGAAACGATAGCAAATTACACCTTAATTTGTAGCCCAAAACAGTTTTTGAAGGCAGGGCTCAGAAAAAAAATAACAACAGAAAATACACTCCTGGAAATGGAAAAAAGAACACATTGACACCGGTGTGTCAGACCCACCATACTTGCTCCGGACACTGCGAGAGGGCTGTACAAGCAATGATCACACGCACGGCACAGCGGACACACCAGGAACCGCGGTGTTGGCCGTCGAATGGCGCTAGCTGCGCAGCATTTGTGCACCGCCGCCGTCAGTGTCAGCCAGTTTGCCGTGGCATACGGAGCTCCATCGCAGTCTTTAACACTGGTAGCATGCCGCGACAGCGTGGACGTGAACCGTATGTGCAGTTGACGGACTTTGAGCGAGGGCGTATAGTGGGCATGCGGGAGGCCGGGTGGACGTACCGCCGAATTGCTCAACACGTGGGGCGTGAGGTCTCCACAGTACATCGATGTTGTCGCCAGTGGTCGGCGGAAGGTGCACGTGCCCGTCGACCTGGGACCGGACCGCAGCGACGCACGGATGCACGCCAAGACCGTAGGATCCTACGCAGTGCCGTAGGGGACCGCACCGCCACTTCCCAGAAAATTAGGGACACTGTTGCTCCTGGGGTATCGGCGAGGACCATTCGCAACCGTCTCCATGAAGCTGGGCTACGGTCCCGCACACCGTTAGGCCGTCTTCCGCTCACGCCCCAACATCGTGCAGCCCGCCTCCAGTGGTGTCGTGACAGGCGTGAATGGAGGGACGAATGGAGACGTGTCGTCTTCAGCGATGAGAGTCGCTTCTGCCTTGGTGCCAATGATGGTCGTATGCGTGTTTGGCGCCGTGCAGGTGAGCGCCACAATCAGGACTGCATACGACCGAGGCACACAGGGCCAACACCCGGCATCATGGTGTGGGGAGCGATCTTCTACACTGGCCGTACACCACTGGTGATCGTCGAGGGGACACTGAATAGCGCACGATACATCCAAACCGTCATCGAACCCATCGTTCTACCATTCCTAGACCGACAAGGGAACTTGCTGTTCCAACAGAACAATGCACGTCCGCATGTATCCCGTGCCACCCAACGTGCTCTAGAAGGTGTAAGTCAACTATCCTGGCCAGCAAGATCTCCGGATCTGTCCCCCATTGAGCATGTTTGGGACTGGATGAAGCGTCGTCTCACGCGGTCTGCACGTCCAGCACGAACGCTGGTCCAACTGAGGCGCCAGGTGGAAATGGCATGGCAAGCCGTTCCACAGGACTACATCCAGCATCTCTACGATCGTCTCCATGGGAGAATAGCAGCCTGCATTGCTGCGAAAGTTGGATATACACTGTACTAGTGCCGACATTGTGCATGCTCTGTTGCCTGTGTCTATGTGCCTGTGGTTCTGTCAGTGTGATCATGTGATGTATCTGACCCCAGGAATGTGTCAATAAAGTTTCCCCTTCCTGGGACAATGAATTCACGGTGTTCTTATTTCAATTTCCAGGAGTGTACATTATACACTGTGGAAGCAAACTTCAAATTGACTGTGCCCCAGTGGATAAAATCTGGCGAATAATAGTTGGCAGTAACAGCCTACAATATCTGACGTCAAGCCACAAGCAGTGCAATGAAAATAAAATTATCTTCAGAAATTAACTGCAGGACAAAAAACTAGAAGATAACCCTATAATTTCATTAAGGCTACTTACATTATCACTCAAACAAACAGACATTTATAATCATACCAGCAACAAGTAGTCACTGAAGCAAAACTCGCTCTTACAGGATAAAATAAAAGAATAACTTTCGACTCAACGGCACAAATAGAAACGGTCACACTCACAGCGTAACAGTAACAAGGTCGCGTACTGTACAACAGCACGTACAAGATCAGTCACGCTCCAGCGTACAAGTAGAAATATTAACATGGCCCTCACCTTTAGAGAAAGCATCTACAGGCCAACACATACAACCATAACTGCTGCATTTTATAGGGAGACCTTCCATGTGTAACATCACTGATCACCAGATACCCTGAATGCACAACCCGCATTCTTCACACACTATGTTGCATCACTAGGCCGACCAAATTACTGATTCCGGCCGCTGGAGGACCCAGCTGGCGTTCCCCATTTAATCTGGAAGCCCCTCACTGCGTCTCCACTTTAATCGCCGTACTCTCATCCGGGAAAAGGCACCAACCTCCGGGCTGTTATGTCTGTACAGCCGGCAATTCCCATACTGACCGTTAGCGATGTCCTGTAGACTGCTCCAAAGAATATCAGCTTGGATAGGGGTTTTCCTTCTTGGCCTTCCACAAACAGAGTGCCTTCTACAGCTCTGCAGGCAAGCAATGGACGGCCCTCCTTGCGCTACGCACGATATCAGGAACAGCCCCCTGCTGCCTGCATGAGGACTGGGAGGGCGTCCTTCTTGCTGCCACCGGAGTGAAGTCAACCACACGACGCAACCCGTAGCTCAAATCCCAGATCTCTCTACGGTTACATTCTGGTCAGTCTAAAATTCTCAGCTTTAGTATTCCTCAACCAAAGGCTTTTGCTCCCGTCTCACATAGTCCCATGAAAGCTCGAAGCGCTGTCAGCAGCACCGTAAACGCAGTCACCGATTCCCCCAGAGTAGCGCTAACTTGGTAGGTTGGGCAGGAGAAGAAACATGAGCTGCCACGAATTACGAATTCACAACACAATAATCACAATGGTAAGCGAAAAACTATCTGATGTCTGCGAAACTCAAGAAAAGGGAAGGATGAGAGGGCTAATGCTTTGCCTCCCATGATTGTATCGATTCAAAAGGTCTCACTGTTGCGATCCATTCGAAATCCAGCAAGCACTTCCGCTGTGTGCAGTGTTGAACGGCGCTGTGGCCAGTGCGACTGTGGTGCCTCCAAAGTGAACATGATGGTTCCCTTGCTCCGTAATCGGCAGTGGCTATTATCGAGTGAACCAGTGTGTTAAGGTTGCCTGTTTTAGGTTGTGAATAAAGTATACTTGGTTGCTCGGGGCGCTGAAGTAGTGGATGGTTTTGGTTACTGTCCAGGAAGGCTCAGGTCGTGATTCAAAAAACAGTTCTCTTTTTTTTTTCGTGGGTGATTTATCTCCTCTGGCTTAATGCGACCCGCCTCGAATTTCGCTCCTGTGCCAACCTCTTCATCTCCCAGTAACACTTGTAACCTACCTTCTCAATTATTTACCTGTCTCTTGTACCATGGAACTTATTCCCTCCTGTCATATCAGATGTCCTGTCATCTCGTCCCTTTTTCTTGTCAGAGATTTCCATATACGTTTTTGCTCGTCGATTCTGCGGAGAACCTCCTCATTCCTTACAATATCAGACCACCTTATTTTCAACTTTCTTCTGCAGCACCACATCTCAAACGCTTCGATTCTCTCCTGCTCCGGGTTTCCCACAATCCATCTTCCACTACAATGCAGTGCTCCAACGGTACGTTATAAGAAATTTCATCATCAGATTAAGGCCTATGGTCGATACTAGGAGAATTCCCTTGGCAGGAATGCTCTTTTTGCCAGTGCTAGTCTCGTTCGATGTCCTCCTTGCTCCGTCCGTCGTGGGTTATTTTGCTGCCCATGTAGCAGAACTTCTTAACTTCCTCCGCTTTGTGATTATCAATGATGATTTTGAGTTTGTCTCTGCTCTCAGTTTTCATATTTCTCATTACTTTCGTCTTTCTTCGATTTAATCTCTTTAGACTATTCACTCCATTTCGCAGATTCAGTAATTCTCCCTCACTTTCACTGGGGATAGCAATGTTATCACATAATCTTATCACTGAATCTTATCATTGATATACTTTCAACTTGAGTTTTAATTCCACTTTTGAACCTTCCTTTCATTTCTTTCATTGTTTCTTTGAAGTATATATTGAACAGTGTCTCGTACTTGATCGTCCACTCCTATTTTACCCGTCTATCCCTCCAGCTTACAACTATTTTTCTCAGGATTTCGAATGTCTGGCACCATTTGATACTGTTGAATGCTTTTACCAGCTCAATAAAACCTATAAACGTGCTTCATTTGTCTTTTGTATTGCTTCCCTTATCAACCGCAACAACAGAACTGCCTCTATGATACTTTACCTTTTCTAAAGCCAAAGATAAAAACATAAAATCTTGTACATGGCTGCACGTTCAGAGACCGTGAATAGATACAATTAAAAGAAAATCAGCCCTCGGTCATTATTTTTAACAAATTAACCTGGTTTCGACACTGCTAGGAGTATCTTCCTCAAAATTTAAAACAAAGCGGGGTTTATTCTATAACATGGTCACAGAATTATGACTAAAAATACTCTATCATACATTTTAGTCATAATTCTGCGACCATGTTATAGAACATAGACCACGCTTTGTTTTAAATTTTGAGGAAGATACTCCTAGCAGTGTCGAAACCAGGTTAATTTGTTAAAAAAGTGACCAAGGGCAGCTTTTCTTTTCCTTGCATAAAAACATAGTCGTTTTGTTGCCACTTCCCTCACTGACTTTAGAAATTCTGTCTCTTCTGCTTATTTGATCTTAAGCCTTCTAAAGTTCTTTTATATTCTGATTCTAATACTGGATCCACTATCTCTTCTATATCGACTCCTGTCTCATCTTGTGTGACGTCGTCAGGCAAGTGTTCCCCCTCACAGATGCTTTAATTGTACCCTTTCCATCTTTCTGCTCTCTCTTCTGCATTGAAGAGTGAAATTCTCACTGCACTCTTAATTTTATCACTCTTGTTTTTTATTTCGCCGAAGGTTGTTTACATTTTTCTATTTGCCAAGCCACTGCATGTGTAAGCCTATTGCAAAGTGCTAGTCTTAAGAGATTGCGAACACGGTGACGCCGGATTTGTTGGTCTGCTGTATTTGGTCACAGCTCAGTTATATGCCAAAACATCGTCATAATGCATGACTTTCACTAATTATATTCATCCAAAAAAGTTATGCATCACCTCGGTTCCGAGAATTTCGGAACCTGCACTCAAGATAGGAATAGAGATCAACATAAAAATCATTTCCGCTCTTTTTATTGCGCATGAAAACCCCACATTGCATGTTATACCACGATATAGCGAGACCTTCAGAGGTGGTGGTCCAGACTGATGTACACACCGGTACGTCTAATACCCATTAGCACGTTCTTTTGCATTGATGCATGCCTGTATCCTTCTTGGGATACTACCCACAAGTTCATAACGGCACTGTTGGTTTGCATTGTCCTACTCCTCAACTGCAATTCGGCGTAGATCCCTCAGAGTGGTTGGTGGGTCATGTCGTCTATAAACAGGCATTTCCAATCTATCACAGGCATGTTCGACAAGGTTTATGTCTGGAGAACATGCCGGCCACTCTAGTCGAGCGATGTCGTTATCCTGGAAGAAGTCTTTCACAAGATGTGCACTATAGGAGCGCGAATTGTCACCCATGAAGACGAATGTCTCACCAGTATGTTGGCAGTTTGGTTGCACTATCGGTCGGAGGAGGGTATTTACGTATCGTACAACCGGTAGGGCGCCATTCATCACCACCAGCTGTGTACGTCGGTCCCAAGTAAAGCCACCCCAAAACAGCAGGTATATGGAGTTCCCCTCCACTTTGCTGCGCTCACTGGACAGTGTACCTAAGACGTTCAGCCTGACCCGGTTACCTCCATACACGTCTCCGACGATTGTCTGGTTGAAGACATATGCAACACTCATCGGTGAAGAGATCGTGATGCCAAACCTGAGCGGTTCATTCGGCATGTTGTTGGGCCCATCCGTACCGCGCGACATGGAGTCGTGGTTGCAAAGATGGACTTCACCATGGACGTCGGCAGTGTAGTTGCGCATCAAGCAGCCTATTGCGCACAGTTTGAGTCGTAACACGACGTCCTGTGGCTGCACGAATAGCATTATTCAACATGGTGGCATTCCTGTCAGTGTTCCACCCGGCCATAATCCGTAGGTAGCGGTTATCCACTGCCCGTGGGCGGCCTGAGCGAGGAATGTCATCGACAGTTCCTGCCTCTCTGCACCTCCCCCATGTCAGTACAACATCGCTTTGGTTCACTCCGACTCACCTGGACACTTCCCTTGTTGAGCGACCTTCATGACGCAAAGTAACAAGGTGGGATTGACCGTCTAGACATGGTTGAACTACAGACAACACGAGCTGTGTACCCCCTTCCTCACAGAGTGACTGGAACTGATCGGACCCCTTCCGTCTAATAGGCGCTGCTCATACATGGTTGTTTACATCTCTGGGTGGGTTTAGTGTTATCCCTGAACAATCAAAGGGCCTGTGTTTGTGGTACAATATTCACATTCAATGTCTATCTTCAGGAGTTCTGGGGACTGGGGTGATACAAAACTTTTCTCAATTTGTGTATGTCGATGAATGTTCATGGTTGTTGTTCTATATTTTTATCGAGTTTTAACGTAGTTCATGTCGAGGCCGTATTTTCCATGCTTGAATAATATGGTGTTATAAATTATGAGTTTTTGGGTTATTGCTTTATTACAGGGTTTTTATAAAATTGTTTTAAGATGATACCACACGTAATTCCGTGAAATACAATAGAGGTTTGGTTCACTCTACGTTTCACGTAGTGGCAGGGGTAAAATACAGGAAGCGAAAGGCTATTTACAATTTGTACAGAAACCAAATGGCAGTTATAAGAGTTGAGGGGCATGAAAGGGAAGCAGTGGTTGGGAAGGGAGTGAGACAGGGTTGTAACCTCTCCCCGATGATATTCAATCTGTATATTGAGCAAGCAGTGAAGGAAACAAAAGAAAAATTCGGAGTAGGTATTAAAATCCATGGAGAAGAAATAAAAACTTTGAGGTTCGCCGATGACATTGTAATTCTGTCAGAGACAGCAAAGGACTTGAAAGAGCAGTTGAACGGAATGGATAGTGTCTTGAAGGGAGGATATAAGATGAACATCAACAAAAGCAAAACGAGGATAATGGAATGTAGGCGAATTAAGTCGGGTGATGTTGAGGGAATTAGATTAGGAAATGAGACACTTAAAGTAGTAAAGGAGTTTTGCTATTTGGGGAGCAAAATAACTCATGATGGTAGAAGTAGAGAGGATATAAAATGTATAGTGGCAATGGGAAGGAAAGTGTTTCTGAAGAAGAGAAATTTGTTAACATCGAGTATAGATTTAAGTGTCAGGAAGTCGTTTCTAAAAGTATTTGTATGGAGTGTAGCCATGTATGGAAGTGAAACATGGACGATAAATAGTTTAGACAAGAAGAGAATAGAAGCTTTCGAAATGTGGTGCTACAGAAGAATGCTGAAGATTAGATGGGTAGATCACATAACTATTGAGGAGGTGTTGAATAGGATTGGGGAGAAGAGAAGTTTGTGGCACAACTTGACTAGAAGAAGGGATCGGTTGGTAGGACATGTTCTGAGGCATCAAGGGATCACCAATTTAGTATTGGATGGCAGCGTGGAGGGTAAAAATCGTAGAGGGAGACCAAGAGATGAGTACACCAAGCAGATTCAGAAGGATGTAGGTTGCAGTAGGTACTGGGAGATGAAGAAGCTTTCGCGGGATAGAGTAGCATGGAGAGCTGCATCAAACCAGTCTCAGGACCGAAGACCGCAACAACAACAACAACATCACATATTTGCTGAGAAGCTGTTTAGGTGTATCCGTTTAATTGATTAAAATTATATGTCATATTGAATAGTAATATCCTTGTGTCTTGCTGAGTTTCTTGTTGTGAATAATTTCAGTTTTTCTTGAGAGTCTTTAAGGTAATAAAATAGAAATGCATGTTTAAAGGAATATATGACACCGTCCTCAACACACATCTTCCATTAACTCTATATCTCGGAATAATATTTAACACATGGTCAGACATCCATGAGGACATTAGATGATCACATTTAAATGGTTGTTGTTGAAAAAGCAGGATCTATAATTCAAATTCATTACTGTCCATATCAATCAAATCTTCTTCTTTTTCTTGTGCCTTCATTTAGCATCAAAGCAGAGTCGGTACTGCTACTAACGGATTTGGCGTGGTTACTTTAAGGGGTAGCCGAATGCCCTTCCTGTCGCTACCCTGTTAGCCACCGGAAATGAATATGTGTCAAAGTAAATCAAAGTTCTTTAAATCTTTACAAGTCGTGAAACTGAGGCGGGGCGTGTGCCAGCCTGGTATTCACCAAGCGCAATGTTGGAAACCGCCTAAAATTCACATCCAGGCTGGGCGAAACCCGTTATTAATCTGCCGGGTTCAAATGGTTCCAATGGCTCTAAGCACAATGGGACTTAGCATCTGAGGTCATCAGTCCCCTAGATTTAGAACTACTTAAACCTAACTAACCTAAGGACATCACACACATCCATGCCCGAGGCAGGATTCGAACCTGCGACCGTAGCAGCAGCGCAGTTCCAGACTGAAGCGCCTAGAACCGCTCAGCCACAACATCTGGTGGCTAACCTCGATCCGTACTCGGCGCGCGTCCCCGTCCCTGAAAAGGTTCTAACACACATTGTTATGAGGGCAAGTGCACACAAAAATCAAATGATTGCTTAATTTTGATGTTTAAATACGATGTTATTTTAATTAGATAAAGGGAAATATCATAGATTAAATAAAACGTAAAATGAATGAAACGAAATGTTAAACTACCTCAAACCTGGAAACTACCATGGCACACTATCACACATCTCTTCCTAAGTTTCTTGCAAAATATGTTTAAAGTTACAACCACTTGTCTCACTACATGCTCTTATGTCTTGTCCTGATGACGTAGAGTTCGACGGACGTAAACATCAGGTATCGCTCTCCTTCCTGTGGATATTGGAGTAACGCGTATCATTCAGACGGCCACAACTACGGTACATAAATACCCGCGCTCAATAACTTAACCTTATACACTGATGGGCCAAAAGTTTAACTAACTGCTTAATAGCTTGTCAGCCTTTGCAACCAAATACATCACTGATTCTGCGTATCGGTGATCCGACTGTTTTTTGGTAGGTTTGTGGAGGTATGTGGAATTTGATGTCTACGCAGTTGTCATGTAATTAACGGAAATTAGGGCCGCTGATTTGCGTGCGCTGTGATGGCGTCTGATAGTGACCCAGGTACGTTGTATTTGATTTATATCAAGCAAACTTAGTCGCCGAGACATCAGCGTGAGATCACTTTAATGTTCCTGAAACCACTGTAGCACGTTTCTGGATCTGAGACACGGACAATTATACTGCTGACAGATGACATCGCCGTCGGAATGCATGAAGGATTGCTGGTGGTCCGCAGCTGTCCGCGTGTCTTCGATTACAAGCACAGGTCCCATGCAAACGCACGAGTGTCTGCCATAGCACAATACTGCTCTCACCAGCCTATGACCTTGACGCTCTACATGTCCATTCACCTTGACGACGCCGTTTGTGGAGATGACCATCGACGTAGTGTAGCAAAAATATGATTCACCCGAAAAACCGACATGTTTCCGTTGTTCAACGGTCTATCCCGTGCCCACTGCAGTCGTATTTGACGATGTCGTTGGGTCAACATGGGATTACCTAGGAGTGGACTGCCGCCCGAGTGGCCGTGCGGTTCAAGGCGCTGCAGTCTGGAACCGCAAGACCGCTACGGTCACAGGTTCGAATCCTGCCTCGGGCATGGATGTTTGTGATGTCCTTAGGTTAGTTAGGTTTAACTAGTTCTAAGTTATAGGGGACTAATAACCTCAGCAGTTGAGTCCCATAGTGCTCAGAGCCATTTGAACCATTTAGGAGTAGACTGCTGTGGAACTCCACGCTCAAACATGTACGATTAATAATATCCTCTGAAACACTTGCGTGTGCATCAGCACTGTGCTCTCTTGGCAGAGATGCCACAGGTAGCCATCTATCCTAGTTTGCAGAGCACACAAGCCTCCGAACCCTATCTTCTGTGAAGAGTCTAGTGGTAGTTTCACTGTCCGTCTACCTCTTTCATTAGATCCTCATGAGAGTTGCAATTGAACAGCTTCCCCATTTTCGAGATACTGTTCCAAATGCTCTGCGCAATAACAATCTGCTTTTTGTTAAAGTCGCTTATCTCAATGGATTTCCCCATTTGCTGGCCATATATTATCTAGGCTGATCCCCCCGTCCATGTCTGCTCCACTTGCATTTTTTGTCACCGCGTCATGTACCCGCAACGCCGCCGAGCAGCATCCAACATCACCGTGGGCAGTGGTCATAACGTTTTGCCTTATCAGCATACATATAAAAGAGTTACATCACAGGATTTGTGCCACACGTATGAGATATTCTGTTGCCGTATCTGAGTTAAAAATAAAGTGACAAACGCAGTAGCGAATACGCAGTGACCTTTTTTTCAAGAGCCCCTGATCATTATCTGTCTAAGCGAAGATAGTTTAAACACATATCTTTTGATGGGTCACAACGCACTTCAGTTGAAAAAGTAGCCCCTCGTACTGTATGAGTGACATTTTTCACTTAGCGCTTCAGTTACCAAGTAGTATAATATCCCTGAGCTCGAGAATGGGAGCAGATCCGCTTCAAGGTAGTATTTTGCATGTTGGCGGGCTTCGAACGGAATTAATCGCTCTAAACTCAACACCGCACACACTGCCGTGCGTTCGCTGTGTGTTCTGCTGTGTTGAAAAAGTAGCCCCTTGCACTGTATGAATGACATTTTTCACTTAGCGCTCCAGTTGCCGAATAGCATTATATCCCTGAGCTCGAGAATGGGAGCAGATCTGCTTCAAGGTAGTATTTTGCATGTTGGCAGGCTTCGAACGGAATTAATCGCTCGAAACTCAACACCGCACACTCTCCTGTGTGATCGCTAGGGCCGGGAAGTAACACGAAAGCATACGGCACGCAACACGCAATCTCGTGTGTAATTGAGGCACAGACACCGTGGCCATTAGTTCACATATTTCTCTGCTCGTGTCGCGCCAGCGAATTACTCCAGTACTTATTGGCCGAAGTCAGTCAGCATCTGTCTTCCGCAGTGGGCCGTTAATTGTCTGGCAATAATTGCAGTTCCATGTTAAATGACGCCACAACGCTACAGCATAAGCTATAATTCGGGGAACAGTTGGTGGGAATTGTTAGAATTATTCGGACTGAATAACAATCTTCAAAGACATTGTCATGATCTTTGATTTGTAAAGAAGAATAACTAAAGATTTTGAATGATATTAGCGGACTACTGAATAGAGATTATGGACTGTAAAATAATACTGTTACCACGGATACAGAAATCGAACAAGGCGACTCAGTGGTTAGCACACTGCAGTAGCATTGAGGAAGACAACAGTTCACAATCTCGTCCGGCCATCGAGACTTGGATTTTCAGTGATTTCCCTGTATGGTTACTAGTTTTAGAGAATGCTGAGCTAAATTAAGCTGACCGATAAAATACAAAAGGTGGGTGTTTCGCACAGTACGTGTTCGGTAGATACCATAATCGGAATTGGAAAATTGAGTTTCCTCTCATATTTATTTCCGGGGCAATACGTATTGTCAGACAAGATTTTGAAATCTTAATGACTGATCTTGTACTGTGTTGATTCATCTATTACCCTCCGATTGGCGAATAAAAATAAGCAAATGATTTTTACCTGAGTCAGATCTGTGTTGCATTCGTCTATGTGTAAGCTGCAAGCAATCGAAGTGGACGCTGTTGGCGTTTCACACAATTGTAGAAGTACCTTTTGTCATTCGGTTCCTGAAAGCAAAATGAGTGAGTACCCACCGAGATTTTTCGCCGTTATGAGGCTTCTATTGGGATAAGCTTATGTATGTTCGTATTGTGAGACATTGTACAGAACATCCAGTCTGCTCGCAGGGAAGTCCATGGTAAAAGTGGTCGAGAAATACATTCGGAAATGACTGATGAACTTGTGTGACATGTTGACAAAACCGTGCGTTCGAGACGTCTGTTCCAATTTCTTTACTTACTTAAGATATGCATCAAATTTCAAGGAGAATCATCTTTCGCATTTCCACTGAAGTGTTAGTTTACCATACGTTTTGTGCACGGCGGGAAGTAAATTGTCAAAGCGATGTTCACAAAGTCGAAAGAATAATTTCGCCCTTGGTATTTCCCCAGCACTATCACAAAGATGTGAAGATTTCCGAAGACAATCGCTGCTTTAGTGCGACACGGGTGGTGGGCGTGAACTCTGAAACTAAGGAATGGTCCAAACAGTTGCTGCACACTCTTTCTTTCAATGAGCCCAAAAATTTCAAACAGACGCTGTCAAAACAGCAAACTGATAGTTACCGGTTTTTGGGTTCGCAAATGAGTTTTGGCAACAGATTTCATTAGAGAAATGCGTGAGAATACAGAGATACCGTTTGTATATAGTGAGATTATTATCGAAGGACCTCACGCTCTTTAATCTGAACGCGAACTTCATAGAGCGAATCGCACGAAGGAAATACTCAGATTATTTTGGTTGGGAGATTTTTCCACGTTCTACCAACTGTCCGTACTTGGTAGCAAGCGACTTTCATCTCTCCACCAAGATGAAGGCGGTAACCATACTCAGCACTTTACGACTGGCGATGAACTCAAGGATGCTGCCATCAACTGATTGAAACAATGCGTGCCACTATTCTTGGATGAAGGGATAAAGAAGCTGGCGTCATGTTACGACAAATGTTCGAAATTAGGTGGTCACTATGTGTACGAATTATGTCAAGATACAAGTACAGATTGTGTATTAAATAATTATTTTGTTCTATTTTAAGTAAATGTTAAATTGCAAAAAGCGATTCTATATGCTTGAGCGTCTAACAGAATAACATTGATGACTTGCTTGACCTCTCATTCTGTATTTCAAAGAAAACTACAGGGATCCATGTAAAGAACCTTGAACATAAATCACTAACTTTCATATACATCGTCATTAGACATGATAATCAAGAATTTAACGAAAGAGTTCTCGTTGGTGCAGGCACTAGAGACGTGGAAAATAAATTTTTAAGACTCCCCAAAACAAATAACATCTCGTCCGGATGTGATCCGACGGAGTTTTGTGTCCAATTTTTGGATATGCTAGAGATAAATGACACCAAAATTTTCAGTGCACTAGCTCCAAACTATTTCAGTTCTATCTCTTCCACTAGCGGATGATTGTGTTAGTAGGAACTTATCCAATGGGCCAAGGTTTAAAGACTTCTGATCGATTTGGATGTTATATGTACATTTCAGAATGATTGCTAGAACCATCAACTGTAACTTTAAAAACTTGGGAAAATTATTGTGAGACATAATGAAGAAGGATGACGACTATTGGGCCAAGTGATCATTGTTTGGAATGGTTTTGGCTAGAACAAAACATGAACATAATCAATAGAGAATGGCCCTAAAACTAAAACGATTATTAATGATAAAATATATCTGAAAGACTAAACTTAAAGCATGAAGGGCAACTCAAGTACACGATATGCAAGCCTTCCACAAAATTTTAACAGTGTAGTGTGTAAATAAATTCGTTCTGACAGAAATATACGATATCGTGGATGGTCTCCTGATAACCCAACTACTTCTCCTAAAAGTAAATTTATTCCTTCCATATAAACTCGCAGTTTCCTTTTCTGTTCTTCAATAAAGTAGTCGCGTGAATATTTTGGATGTTCGTAATAGCGGAATGATTTTGCGTTATTTTTCACATCTATTCACTCACGTTTTCGTAGAAGGTGTAGTTACTATATTCTTCTCAAAATACGATGGAATATCCCCAATTCAATGGACTTAAAGACTTTTTCCAGTTAAGGTTCGCACTAATGCTTTTTAAATTCAAAATCAGGTGTTCAGTGTTCCATATCATCCTCACGGCATGTGTTTTTACTTTCATTTGGCGTAATTACTTCTTTCTGTAAATATAATGCACTGCATTTTTCTCTTCTCCACAAAATAACTTTGGTAATGAACACTCCAAAACTAGCGTATTAACATAAGAAGAGGAAACAAGAGATTCCAGCAACTCCTTTGCAAAATTTCACGTAGTCTCTAATTGTCTGTTAACTGGTTGCAAAGCAGCTATTGTAGAATCTGTACAGTCGTCCAGAGTTAATTCGTGTCTGTTTAATAAAATATCCAGCAATATTGTGAAATTTCATTATACTGTTCGTTGTAACGATGATCTTTAAGGCTCCCAGATCGTGTTGCAAGAACGAAAGTGTACGATAGTGGGAAAGAAAATAATCAAAATAGAGGGATAATCAAATTGTTTATTCTGATTCTTCAAGACGGAAGAGAAACAGGAATTATGATCATTCGCAGCGTGATTCACTTAGGAAAAGGTATGTCAATTGCAGATAGAGACCTTGGGAGGAGTTCTCGGATAGAAACAGGGGTAATTATTTCAGGAGAGTACGAAGTAACAGGAGTAATATGAGATTCGTACACAATCATGGTAGCAAAGGTAATGGTAGCAACAGTAGATGTGAAGATAAAACTCCGGTAATCGTTTACGTGCAATCAGCTGATCCACAGAAAAATGTGCACATTTGACAGCCTGCTGCCAAGGCTGTCAGCCACCAACACAGGTGCTGCTGAAAAGGTAAATGAGAGTGCTGAACGACTGAATAAGTGGGGTTTAAAGATGTATAGGAAATGCTACGTAATGAAAAACAAGAGATGTGAAATCGATAGAGAGTCCGGTACTGAGGATAGATGTGAATGGAGTAGCTTTGTCATATATTCTGGATACGGGGAGTCAGATGTCTCTATTCAGTGATCAGCTCTTCTGAGATGTGAAATCGTAGGCTCATGGCCTATTCTTCCTTTAAAGCATACCAAGGCGATGAGGGCAGCCTTGAAAAATGTGCTGAGGTGAAGCAACAAGTGGGTGTAGAAATAATGTGTCAGGATTATAACTATTATGTGAATTTTGTATCATGCGAGGCTGGACATTGGTACAGTTTTCGAGGTAGGTTTTTTTTGTCAATGAGCTCTGCAGTGTTGGATTTA
This sequence comes from Schistocerca piceifrons, assembly GCF_021461385.2. Taxonomy (NCBI): domain Eukaryota; kingdom Metazoa; phylum Arthropoda; class Insecta; order Orthoptera; family Acrididae; genus Schistocerca; species Schistocerca piceifrons. The sequence goes on from NC_060144.1 coordinate 141,905,812, forward strand.
GATTGCTGCGAAGTGAATTTGAGTAATAATGAGTCTACATTGAAGTTATTTGATGAATATGCAACTAGGGGAAAGGGTTCAAGCCATTTTATTAACTTTCTCACAAAGACATGTTTGTAATTTCCAAAAGATGCGAAATCGGGATATCTGTGTTGAGGAGGCGGATGTAGCGATCAATAGAGACTTGTTATATACTGCTTCGTAATTATTTGTTATTTTGGGGGCACCCAAGGACGTTCTGATATTTTCTTGTTAGTTTAATGTCAAGGAGCACAGATGGTTTTATATCATGACGTATCCTATACCGCTAGCTTCCAAAGAGTTAGAAGTGGCAGAGATAGGAATAATGTTTGAACAAAGTGTCAATGAGCCCACTGTTAGTTCATCCATAGTGAATGTCGGCTGTTCCAAAGAAGATGGTGTTCAACTGCTTTTGGTTTCATGACAGATAAATACCGTAAATCTACATGAAACTAACAGGCTACTGCAGCTGGGTGTACTTCCACATGATTTTCGTGGAATGAGAGTATTGTAATACATTGATTTATGAGTGTTTAAAGATTGTGAATGTCGGTTAATTTATAAATATCCTAGGTTGGTAGGAAAAAAGTGAAATTTCTTGAAAACTTTGTACTGCATCAAGAATTCAATGAGATGTCGATGAAACTGAGACTATTTTTTAGTTTCCTATTCCTTCAACAAAGAGATAGATGCTTTCATTCCTTGTGTTATGAAATTTTTACAAACGTTTCATGAACTAGAATATGTTGGCTACACAAAGCCTTTGTACGTTCATGGGTAAACATACTCTATGGAACTGGGATTCCCAGTCTCAAACTGTACGTGATGGTGTGAAACAGGTTCATCTCGAACCTGCTACCTACCGTGAAATCCTAATTTGTTTGGGTTGGGCAACTGTAATATTGATCTCAGAGCAGAGCTCCTTCAGAGTTTGAAGTAGATGGTGTTGTCAGTCTTTGTCAGCTGGGTGCTAACGCAGTGTAAACGTAATTAGTCACCTAGCTGGAAAGTCTGGCAGTCTTGTCAAACTAAAATCAGTACTGACCACTGAGCTTTAGAAATTTTGACGGGTGCTAAGTTGACCAACGGATGTTTAGGCAGACAAATGGGATCTGTATTTTGAAGAATTTAGTTTCTCTGTTTTTTATGTTCCTTGAAAAGAGGAATATTTTCAGATTACCTCTGGGATTGAATAATGGGACCAGGCAGTATCATAATGAGAATAATTTCAGAAACTTGTATGTGAAAACAATTGAGTGACGAATATTAATTTGAATATCTAGCACATTTACATGTGAAATAATCTCATTTTTCTTGTCCAGGCATTAAGGAAGCGATAATGGTCGGAGATGATGTGTGTGTAGGTAAAGATATCATAATGATTTTCACTTTTCAGATGAAATGCAGCAAAATCATCTGTCACTAGAAAAACTTTGGTGTCATGAAATGTTTTGCGCTAATAATATTTTTCTTCTACGTGAGGCTCTTTCTATCCTGGTTTATTACAATAGAAGGTATATATTAATGATTTGTCTCATTAATAGAACGTGGCGTTACTTCATAGATTAAGAGTCTTGTCACTGGAATTTACAATGAAGTGGAGAGTATGTTATCTGCAGATATTGGAGTGCTCATGCTGTAGAGCTGTCGATGTTTGAGGTTTGTAATTGTGTACTTGGCAATGAATGTGCGTTGCTTGTAAAAGGTAATGCTGTAAACTTCCAAACATGCAATTTCTACGAACTAAGAACCATAAAAATACTTTATGCTTTTAGCACTCTACCAAGCTCCATCAATGTCTGCTCCGGCCAATAACTTTCAAGAGTCTCACTGAAGGTGTATAAGGTTGTAACAAAATCTTTAATAATTTTCTTATACAATAAATTGGTGAGAGAGTAACTAGTCTTTTCGCACTTGTCTAGGGTAGTATATGTAGAAATGGGTTAAAAAAGTGCTTGATATGTAAAAGCAAGATGGTACTGTGGAGCGATCATAAGAAAAATTGGCCAGGTAGTAGTAGGACTCGCACAGTGAGGTTTCCACACAAACTTAATTCATGTATTCTGGGAATCGAGAATCTCAACGATTATTGCCTGTTATCAGTGTCGATATTGGCGCGATATTGTTCCCAGAAATTTGAAGACTACATCCAAATCTCTGCAGTAGAGCTTCAGGCTAGCCCAGACACCCAGACTTCAGTTTGTATGTGTAGACAGAGAAGTTACTTAATAATAGATGACTATAACTTACATTTTATGATTTCATGCAACAATGTTCATCTGTTAAGCACTGACTGAAATGTACATTCAAGTGGCAAAATATATTTTTTGTGTGATGTAATTACACTTTAGTAATTTTCATAGTTTTTACGTTGCTATTACGGTAAATCTTGCTTCTTCCCGAATTTAATGTTCTGTGTAAACAAAAAGTACCCTCCTGGTTTTGATGTGTGATTTTTCTAGTGTCAAAATAGGTGACGTAAGTGACCGAATCTTTTGATGGTGGTGGCTTAGAATCTTGAACGTTTACACCGCCAAGTGATGGTTCAAATGGTTCAAATGGCTCTGAGCACTATGGGACTTAACAGCTAGGGTCATCAGTCCCCTAGAACTTAGAACTACTTAAACCTAACTAACCTAAGGACAGCACACAACACCCAGCCATCACGAGGCAGAGAAAATCCCTGACCCCGCCGGGAATCGAACCCGGGAACCCGGGCGTGGGAACACCGCCAAGTGACATAGACTTTAGTGGGTCATGTCAATCTGGACTTGATACACAAATCTGTTTCAGCAAAAAAGGAGTCTAAACAGACGGAAAGACGGATAAATGATCACAAAAAATAATTTTTTATCTGACGTTGTTACAAATTAATAATTTTTGGATTTTTTCCTCTTAATTGTACTATGAAACTTCGCTAGTTGCCAAATTTCAAGCTTCTATGTCAACGAGAAACACCCTATACGATTTGACGAGCGAGTTTTCGGCTATTAAAATATGTAACACAAATGGCCGCATCTTTGACTGCATTTACTTAAAGTTGGAATTTTCAAGTCTCCAAGGGACCATAGTCCTTAATACGTGACATAAACCTTAACCTGATACGTGTGCCCATTCCAGAGGAACAGGTTTCTTAACAGTTGGACAGACCAACAGACGGACAACAAAGCGATGCTATTTTGTTTCCATTTTTAAAGATTAAGGCACAGAAGCCGGAAAATAGAACCACAGGTTTACGAACTGAAATGCTCTCAAATGAATTTAAACTCGTATTTTTGTAAGTGTCGCAGCTCTTTTCTAGCTATGGTAAATTATATACAAGAACTTTATTTACTGACCTCTTGCATGATAGATAACTTGAAATCAGTTTATAATTATATCGCCTTGCAGAATGATCTATTACAATAACGTTTATGTTCCCCGAGAGGTTGTCACGAATCAGTCTCGTTGCGTAAAGAGACTTTTACCAGTTGAGATATTATGAGTATCTGCGATCCCTTTGCGATCATTTTGTTGACCCATTGCTAGTTATTTATATTATCATATGAAGTACCTGGCAGTTGGTGGCAGCACAATACACCTACTATGAAAATCGTATGATTTGGGAGGTGTCCCGATACTTTTGATGACATAGTGTAGGCAGACAATCTTTGTGCGTCTTGCCCCTGGCACACAAACGCGCTGTAACCATTGTTGCTTTCTAGTTTTTCTGGTAATTTCAGATGTTTACTGCGACTAATATGGTATATCTAAATCGATTATCTACACTACTGGCCATTAAAATAGCTACATCACGAAGATGACGTGCTGCAGAAACGAAGTTTAACCGACAGAAAGAAGATGCTGTGACATGCAAATGGTTAGCTTTTCAGAGCATTCACACAAGGTTGGCGCCGGTAACGACACCTACAACGTGCTGACATGAAGAAAGTTTCCAACCGATTTCTCATACACCAACAGCAGTGGACCGGCGTTGCCTGGTGAAACGTTGTTGTGATGTCTCGTGTAAGGAGGAAAAATGCGTACCATCACGTTTCCGACTTTGATAAAAGCTCGGATTGTAGCCTATAGCGATTGTGTTTATTGTCTCGCGACACTGCTGCTCGCGTTGGTCGAGATCCAATGACTGTTAGCAGAATATGGAATTGGTGGGTTCAGGAGGGTAATACGGAACGCCGTGCTGGATCCGAACGGCCTCATATCACTAGCAGTCGAGATGACAGGCATTTTATCCGCATGGCTGTAACGGATTGTGCAGCCACGTCTACATCCCTGCGTCAACAGATGGGGACGTTTGAAAGACAACAACCATCTGCACGAACAGTTTGACGATGATTGGAGCAACATGGACTATCAGCTCGGAGACCATGGCTGTGGCTACCCTTGACGCTGCATCACAGATGAGCGCCTGCTATGGTGTACTCAACGACGAACCTGGGTGCCCGAATGGCAAAACGTCATTTTTTCGGATGAATCCAAGTTCTGTTCACAGCATCATGATGGTGGCATCCGTGTTTGGCGACATCGTGGTGAACGCACATTGGAAGCGTGTATTCTTCATCAAAAAATGGCTATGAACACTTCTGAGGTCATCAGTCCTCTAGAACTTAGAACTATTTAAACCTAACTAACCTAAGTACATAACACACATCCATGCCCAAGGCAGGATTCGAACCTGCGAACGTAGCGGTCGCGCGGTCTCAGACTATAGCGCCTGGAACCGCTCTGCCACTCCGGCCGGCTATTCGTCATCGCCATACTGGCGTATCACCCGGCGTGATCGTATGGGGTGCCATTGGTTACACGTCTCGGTCACCTCTTGTTCGCATTGATGGCACTTTGAATAGTGGACGTTACATTTCAGATGTGATACGACCTGTGGCTCTAGCCTTCATTCGATCCCTGCGAAACCCTACATTTCAGCAGGATAATGCACGACCGCATGTTGCGGGTCCTGTACGGGCCTTTCTGGATATAGAAAATGTTCGACTGCTGCCCTGGCCAGCACATTCTCCATATCTCTAACCAAGTGAAAACATCTGGTCAATGGTGGCCGAGCAACTGGCTCGTCACTATACGCCAGTCACTACCCTTGATGAAGTGTGGTATCGTGTTGAAGCTGCATGGGCAGCTGTACCTGTACACGCCATCCAAGCTCTGTTTGACTCAATGCACAGGCGTATTAAGGCCGTTATTACGACCAGAGGTGGTTGTTCTGGGTACTGATTTTTCAGGATCTATGCACACAAATTGCGTGAAAATGTAATCACATGTGAGTTCTAGTATAGTATATTTGTCCAATGAATACCAGTTTATCATCTGTATTTATTCTTGGTGTAGACATTTTAATGCCCAGTAGTGTATATAGCACCTCAACTTATGAGAATATGATGTCCCACAGTAAATTCTACATTTTTTACCAAAACTGGCCCACAAAAAAGTGGGTTGTATCACTTATTTAAAGCTCCTGGTACTTTCATTTTTCTTCGACTTACTCTCAGTCCATATTCTATGCTCAGTAGATTTTTCGCTGCGTCCGTTGTATCCTGTAATTGCTTCTCGATTTCAGTAAAGATAGCAGTGTCATCATTGACAGTCGCTCACCCTTAATTTTAACCCCACTCCTGAAGCTATCCTTCCCCTATAAGATGCAAAAATGGTCTTGCGTCAAGCGTCTGCTATAGTGTATGCAGCTGGGAGCTGGGCCCTAGTACACTAATACCCGCTCTGTTCCGCTACGCTGTTGCGGGAGTCGACGTGTCCTGCCACGCGCTGGGTGCTGACGTGCCGCTCTGTGGACGGGGCGCGCAGGCTTTCAGCCGCCCGGGTCGCCGCCGCCCATCCCGCACAGTGTCCCCGGGAGGAGCGCGGCCGCGGCCGCCCCGGGGCTGCAGCTGGAGGACAGCGCAAATATTGCTCTCCTCTCCTCTGCAGAGAGCGGGCCGCCCCGCCATTCCACGGAAGTGGACCTCTGCCCGCCCCGCGCCGAGTGCCGGGAAAAAGCGAGCACTACCGGCGGCCCGGCCGCCTCCCTGCTCCGGTCAGTCCCGCTACACCCACTAATGCCCAGGGCCCGCATGCAACGCCGCCCCGGCCCTGCCGGCCAAGACAAACATTTTGCTGAAACGCTTTGCCTCGAGAACAAATAATGGCCTTCACCAGTGTACCCCCACTCAGTCATCTTCTACAGTATAGCAGTCCTCTCTGCTTGTAAATACGGCAATGTCCGGAACTAAGCCGGCAGGTAGTGTACAGAGAGGCTGCGAGGTCCCCCAGGTTAAAGAGTACGTTGTGTACTGGGGTACTCAGGAACTTCGCATTCAATGCGTCTGCATAAGAACCGTCAAGTCTTACACGAGCGTCTCACTGTCCTACTTGACATTTTTAAGAACATCTCAGGATTTATGTTCCAAAAGGCTTCCTCAACACTTCTGCACAATCGTCCACTAGTTTCGTACCGACGTCGAGCCACAACTCACTTCAATACTCCACATTTTGAGTTTGTGGCACACGTAACTTCCCCAGGTGGTGGATATTTTTAATCCTAGAAAAGATTCAAAGACGTGAGTGGAGCAGCCTTCAGCTCCGATATTAACTTCATGTGTTAAAAAAATTTGCTTCGCAGTATGTTTTAGAAACAAATGAAGATTCTTACACATCACTTGTTCCCTCTTGCATTCAAGTTGTTGTACTAGACGAACGTATTCTTGTGTAGTAGTGATAGGGGACTTGTTATTATTGTGAAAAAGCTAATTTAGTACTTCAAATAAGCCAGGTGATTGCATAAAGTTCTTTTGTTTGTCATTGCCTAACATGACGAATCACGAAATAAACGCAATTATGTAGTCCTGAAATTTAAGTGCCAGCAAAGAGCGAAGTCTGACAGGATGTTTCCTGCCAAGAAGAAATCTAAGGCAACGAGGCGAGACGTAAAACTTTAATTAATCTCCAAGGAAGTCCGATTGCCATAATGCAGAATAGGAAACTAGAGCCCCCTGAAACGAGAAACATGAGACGTAGTACATCGTATATTGGAGGTCCCGGTTTCATGGCAGTATTTCAATGGGGTTGGTGATGTTTCTTAGCCATGCCCAATCCAATAGCCTCGAAACTGTAGAGTTGAATTACGTGGTGCGGCTCCATTCTGGTGTAGCCACACATGACGCACGATTCTCTTATCCTTCACCTGAATATTCACTTCCTATGAAATACGTACTAATAATAACATACTTTCACCTATCCTTCAAAGAAATTTGATCTGAACGGGTATCATGATAACATCTTGAGCGAAATACTGAATTTGTGCAAGTAAATAGATCAGGCTGCAATTATTAACTGGTAGTGGACCTTCCCGGTAGTATGAACGTGGTCCATGGGACGTTTTAGTTCCTGACGTGTCGACCAGAGCTGAGTGGGACATCTTCAGAGGTGCTCCTGGTTCCGCTGAGTCTATCTGATACGGGGGAGCGACATAATTACTATGATAAAGGGATGCGGAAGAAGTTTACTACTGATCGACAGAGATAGTCCTTGTTAGATATAAAACCATCTTTCGATCGTGTACGGCTACTATCCATGTACCACTAAGTTTTGTAGCTTCCCTTCTGTTAAAATTATCCATATGTTTATGTATTTTGATGGCGATATATCCGTGGATAATAATTTGACGTAGGTAAAATTTCGCTTTCGGAAGACGTGAATTCATGATTTGCTGAGTGAATATTATGATCTGTTTCAGTTCATATTTCTATTTCTTCCTAGTCGGCATAACCTTTTACGTTCCTTCAGCCTTGAATATATGCCTCTCCTGTATGATCCAGTGTACAGCTTCCTACAAGTACATTACATTTTATATACTCCTCATCCATACAAACGATGGCGTTAATCCTTTACAGATCGGATGGCTCCACGTACATTCTTTGTTAGTCTAAAAACCGGTGTCTCGTTATGATTCTGTAAAATCTTCCTGATATGATTAGTTACTATTTCTATAACAGGGAGAGAAACTGTTCGCCTTCTGTTTCTTCCTAATATGTACCACTTTTTGTAGGTTTCATGCCATTTAGGATGTCAGTTGGATTTGCTTTCTAATTATCATCATTATGTAAGGTCTCCCTTTGTAATGAGTATTAAGTGACGTTTTGGGCTTGTAGTCGCATGATGTGAGGAAGAGATGTCACGACTTTTGCAGTATCTAAACTCTGTCTGCTTCTAGGTATCTTAGTCAACCGGACAGTCGATGAGTTATTAGGACATTCTGTTTGCTATGAGCTTACACATATAGACCCATATTTGCAGGCGGATAGCAGTCACCACCCTTCACAAACTATGAGCGTTCTTCGAACGATGGTACACCGGAAACATATTGCGTGTTACAACAGCAGCCTTGCAAAAAGCTGGGACACTCAAAATTTGGGTGTAAAGCCAAGATATCACATCAGATCTGGACAACCTTAACGAGGAGTGAACGTGATCACTCACAAAATAAAGAGGAAAACGAACTCTGTTCAAGTCCAAGGTGTTGCTCCAATATGTGGACAACACTTCATGTAAATTATTCTAAACGAATACTATGTTTCAGTAAACTCTCGGCCACGTACAAAGACCACTGTTCATCTCGGCTCGATGAAGGATAACTTGGGTTTTCAGAATACTGGAGTCTAGAGAGTAACATGACACTACAGCAAAACCTAATTTTCTCAACCGAAGTCACACGATGGAAAGGTCGTTACAGCTGCTTTTGCCCACATTTCGCCCTTTCTTTTAGCACCTCTGTGACGGAGGTTAGATCCGCGACACCCACATTTCGCCCTTTCTTTTGTCACCTCTGTGATGGAGGTTAGATCAGCGACGCCACGCGTTGAAATGAAGCGGTTTTCTTCTGTGTAGCCTGGGAATACATTTCAGATGCACTGCCGCTCACGACACGATTTAAGAGGTGGCAGTACCTGAAAACAGTGCCTGGAAACACACCTTGTTATCACACATTTTACTTTCTAAACCGACATTTTGCAATAGGATGAGCAACAGGATGTCGTTCTTGACATCGTTCGAAACTGCTTAAACCCTATGGACGAGTCACTCTTCTATAAGGACAACGTGGGGCAGCAATCCCTGTGAACTTGATGTGAGGCCTTTGGAGTGTTGTGCGACCGCAATTTTTGTTCTGGTACACAATGTGGCACCAGCAGGAATCGTTCAAAACCATTCAACGAAATTATAATGTGCTCTGAAGTAGCAAAGCGTACCTACGCTTCTTCATCCCTGGTTTTCGAGATTTACTGTGACGTCATCACGGGGTGGTTCAACATTGACACGTTGGTGAATGAAACGGGAAGGAGTCCTTCCGAGACCCTTACAGATCGGCAAAATTCTTTGTGCAACACGTGCATTTTTGTTGAGTACTTTAAATATCTTCCTTTACAGAGACTTCTGCACGTACTCAGCTGACAAAGAAAGCGTTAGACGGATTCCGATGGGTGTTAGGTGTGTTGCAGGAGAACTTATCCTGAGTAACTAGTTAGGGACTTTTCAGGCAATGGCCCCTAATTTCCAAGAAAATCGATGAAGTTTTATGTATATCGCCTATATCCGTAACATTAGTCACTCTTCAACCGAGCGAGCGTAGTGCAGGGGTTAAAGTGCACTGCTACCCCGCTGGCTGTGCCGGTTGAAACCCTGTCCGTTCATCTTTCCTCTTTCAATTTCACTGCACAGAATTTCATTAAATAGTACATATCACGCGAAATCATTAAAAAAATAGTCAAACTGCTATTCCCATTTCATCAATAACTAAATCATTACATATAATTTTCTTCCAATCTTGCTCCGTTTGTGGTTCCTATTAAAAATTCCGAATATTTGTCAGCTCCAAAGACATCTCAGCGGAAGACGAAGTAGTAGTGGGTGAGTAGTATTACAGATACTCGTACATACGAAAATATTCGTCCCTCATTATAACCTCTATTTTGTAACTAATACCGATCAAACCGGGTGCCAGCCATACCCATCAAACTGGCTGCCAGCACCAATCGACATACAATATGGCTCTGAGCACCATGGAACTTAACATCTATGGTTATCAGTCCCCTAGAACTTAGAACTACTTAAACCTAACTAACCAATGGACATCACACACATCCGTGCCCGAGGCAAGATTCGAACCTGCGATCGTAGCGGTCACGCGGTTCCAGACTGAAGCGTCTACAACCACACGGCCTCACCGGCCGGCCGACATACAATAGATCCCTTGTGAAAGAAAGGAACGAAAATCAATTTTAACAAGATTAGTCATTCCTTCACAGCACAGTATACTATAACAAGATCAAAAAATCTATTCCGGTTCGTTAGCTTATCTGTACAGAAAGCATCCGGGAAATATGGTCGTATTCTTCAAAAAAAGAGTAGATGGTTTGACTCATAAAAGGTGTTAATATGACCTCTATTGAAGATAGTTTGCTGTAATATACCGTGAAAATTAGTGAATATTTTTGAGCGACATGTACAAGAGAGACAATTTTTCTCGTGAACCATTCTTGCTGCAGTGCTACCAACAACGGAAGATTAGTACTGTCATCTATCGAGGGCTCTCATAAACTTTAATGACCACCTCAGCTAACTGACAGTTCAAAATCTCTTATCATTTTCCCACACTAAAAAAACAGTTAAGCTTCAATACAATATCACTCCATATAACGATAAATAATTAAGGCACTTTACGCCTACGTTATAAATATAACCAATATGGACATTCTTTACCATCAATTAAAATATGTAGCTATTTTCATTTCACCAGTATCCAACATCCATTTAGATTCATGTAAATAACGTAAAACAAATTCTAAGAAAAGACTCAAGACGAAAACAGTCATTAAATGTTCTTTAGCAGTCAGGGGGACATCAATCAGCATGCAGCATGATTCCCTTCGTTGTAGCTTTTTTTTTTTTTTTTTTTACTAAGATATGAACAGCAGTATGACTTTTTAAAATGGCACACTGTATTTTTTATTCGGTAATTTATTTCTTCTCCTAAAGACCAATTCAAAAATGTATTACAGTGTACCATTCACTGAAACAGAATGTTATTAATTACATATCACAACATTGACTTTGAGCCCGGGACCACATACTCGTGAAAACCAAGTAAAAACATAAAACAAAATTGACTTTGACGCTCCTGTACCACTGCCAAGGAGTATAACATTCAATGATGCTCAAAGTAGTTACCCTGGACGATAATACACCGGTGCAGTCATTGAATGAAAGAATTATTTACTGCTTCCAGTGTTGCCTGCTGAAGAGAATTACAAGCAAGCACGATACGTTCCTGCATGTCCTCTGGAGTTGTTAGAATTTTGCGATAGACAACGTCTTTAATGCATCCCCAAAGAAAAAAGTCCAGAGGATTTAAATCAGGAAACCTAACAGGCCAAGTACCTGTTCCTCCTGGAGCAATCCATCTGGTAGGTTACCTTCCGTTGAGAACACGACGTGCAGGCAAGGCATTATGTGCTGGACCTCCATCGTGTTGATACCACATAAGCTTTCTGGTTCTTAGCGGCACTTCATCCAGAGGAGGAAGAAGAGTAATTTGTCCGAGAAAGTTGGCATACGCTGTGCCGTTTAGCCTACCACTGATGAAGTAAGGGCCAATAATTGTAAGAGTACCAAGCATCCCACACCAGACGTTAAGTCTTTGTTGACGCTCATGTTCCAGATGTCTAAGCCATCGTGCGTTGTCGCTGGACCAATAATGCATGTTCCTTGTATTTATCTGTCCCTTGTTTGAGAAGGAACATTCATCGGTGAATAGAACATTGGAGAAGAAGTAAACGAAATTAGGCAGGTATACAAGTTTCTTTGGCTCTCCAGGAACGTTTCAGTTTCTGTCAGAGATAAGGTATCATTAAACATATTCTGTCTGTGTTACAGTGATTATACTTAACCCTTATTTTCTGCAAACGCAGCTGAACACAAAACAACTAAACTCTCAATAACAATTTGAAATTAGAAAAATGAAACTCTTTCTTTTAACTCACTTCTTTTTTTAAGCAACAATTAAATTAACGCGCAACATGGCTTTGTTACATGAGGTAGGGGTATACATTAATATAAATACAAAGAAAATCCATGATACCCTTATTAACTAAATAGATTTTCGTGCAATACCACACAAGGCCACGTGAGAGAGACACAGCATCAGTAATGCACCACGAGGTCCTCTAGACGAAGTACAACAGCCGCCTCCCGGGTCAGGAAAGTGAATAAATTTCTACTAAATAACGTTCTCATCAGTTTTAGATACAATGCACCTACAGTGCAAGAGTGTAGTCCACTCTTCTGCCTGGCATGGGTTATTCCATCGTTGTATTGGGCATCAAACGTTAGGTAGATTTTGAAGAGTGTTGGTCCCGCGTTTGAACTTTGACTGGTTTGAGTTTCCATCCTTAAATATAACATTGGGCTGTCTGTCTCACCGTTTACGCAGCTGAAGGGACTTATCTCAGGTCGATCCTTGGAGCACTGTCTGTGGATCACTTCCTTCTTTATTTGGTCTGATTGTGTCAACTGTCTAAAAATAATATTTTGTTAAAATTATTCCTATTGCTTGTGGTCTTCAGCAGACTAATAATTTTGAATTCTTTCGTAATAAGGCCTTCAGCCGTCAGTGTAGCTGATGTTCCAGTCAATTTTTTAATCGTTCTTTTAAAAATTATTTTGGCATTTTTAAGGTGTAATTGTCTTCCTCATTTGTAATTCAGGCCTTCAGCCATTAATTGTTCTGAAGTATTGCTTGTGGCCTTCAGCCGACAAGTCATTTTGAATTCTTTCGTAATAATACCTTCAGCCGTCAGTGTGGCTTGTGTTACAGTCAGTTTTTTTAAAATATTTTTAAAAAATTATTTCCTTAATTAAAGTGCACTTGTTTACTGTGCAACCAACGGTAACTGATTAGGTCCCGTCCGCACATTTTCCTGCCTTCACTAAGTACCACATTTCAGTTTGGGGTTGGGCGTGAGTGTCTGCATGCCGCACTATTGACGCCATCTTCTTCCATCAGACGCAGACTTTGGCGACGTGTTACTAAGCCAACATTTTGAAACCATCTGCGGCAACATTAACGGATCAGTAAAAGACCTACAATTACTTCCAACAGGATGAAGGAACTGGCCATATAGTCGGCCGAATCTTGGAACACATTTACGCAATCTCCACGTGTGACAGAGTTGTTAGCAGCGGCCAGTCGGGTCGCAGCCCCACCTGGCTACCCTGATCTGTCAGTATGCGATTACTTTGTGTGGGGAGCCCTTAAGTCTGAAGTGTATCGCTACAACCCTCATAGTCTTCAATAATTGCAACTGGTTAGGTTGACAGGAACGGGATATTTTTGACGGTCAAAAACTGGTCGAACTGCTTTTCTTAGTACCTTAACGGTAGGCCATTGGTGCAATAGCATTCAATAGTGTTAACAAAAACACCATTTACCACTCTCTCTCTGTTGATGTTGATTTGTTCATCTTCACAATAATGCTTGTATCCAGAATAAGATTTTCACTCTGCAGCGGAGTGTGCGCTGATATGAAACTTCCTGGCAGATTAAAACTACGTGCCGGACCGAGACTCGAACTCGGGGCCTTTACCCTTCGCGGGCTACTGCTCTACCAACTGAGCTACACAAGCACGACTCACGCCCCGTCCTCACAGATATACTTCCACCAGTACCTGGGTTCCTACTTTCCAAACTTCACAGAAGCTCTCCTGCTAGATTCGCAGGAGAGCTTTTGTGAAGTTTGGAAGGTAGGAGGAGATGTAGTGGCGGAAGTAAAGCTGTGAGGACTGGGCGTGAGACGTGCTTGGGTAGCTCAGTTGGTAGAGCACTTTCCCGCGAAAGGCAAAGATCCCGAATTCGAGTCTCGGTCCGGCACACAGTTTTAATCTGCCAGGAAGTTTCATATCAGCACACACTCCGCTGCAGAGTGAAAATCTCACTCTGGAAACATCCCCCAGGCTGTGGCTAAGCCATGTCTCCGCAGTATCCTTTCTTCCAGGAGTGCTAATTCTGCAAGGTTCGCAAGAGAGCTTCTGTGAAGTTTGCAAAGTAGGAGACGAGATACTAGCAGAAGTAAAGCTGTGAGGACCGGATGTGAGTCGTGCTTCGGTAGCTCAGATGGTAGAGCACTTGCTGGCGAAAGGCAAAGGTCCCGAGTTCGAGTCGCGGTCGGGCACACAGTTTTAATATGCCAGGAAGTTTCATATCAGCGCACACTCCGCTGCAGAGTGAAACTCTCATTCTGGAAACATCCCCCAGGCTGATGTTACGTTAGATATTTCCTCGTAAGCTAATGTTTCCGTTTCGCAAACGTAAGCATCATCTGCGGGGACATGGTGAACGACGGCAATTAATGTACAGCCACAGTTCACGTGTTGCATCTTTATTGCTAGTTTCACTCAACAGTCGAAAACATCTTCAGATATTCACTGCTCTGATGCCGACTCAGATTCAACTGAGTACTTGAAGTCAACACACTTTCAAACATTTTCATGTCATATGACTCGATTCATATGAAATTTTCCACTGGGAAAGGTGCTCTCAGAGTGTGACCTGTAAGATGCATATTTCGTATTTTACGCAGACAGTGTTATCTCAAGCATTAGTTTCAATGTATTTCAAGCAGTTGCTCCCTATTAGTCAATCGAGTATATGCTCACACGCCATCAGGGTGACTGATTACAGACCAGTTGTATATCGATCGTCCGATAATGTGGGTGCCACGACGTGGCATCCATGTCCAACCGTGCTAGTCTAGAACCTGAAGCATATCGTTTCCCAGTGCCCTGAACGGTTGTTCCACCAACTCTTCTTCGTATGCGTATGCGCAGATGTATAACTGTTTCTTGTTTTGCACCCCAGCTGACGCTTCCATAAAAGAACTACCTTCTTATTACTAAAGGAATTACATCTTACTAAGGACAGATAACTTACTAAAGGTATATGTTTTCCGAGCAGAATTTATCCACAACATTAATTTGACATTACCGGCCCACTCGCGGCGCTTCTGCGAGGGGTATTAGGAAAGTAAGGTCCGACCTGTAGCGAAATGGAAACCACTGTGCAAATTAAAAATGTTTTATTTTCAACAGCTTCCAGATACCTCTCTACATAGTCACCGCTAATTCTTGGACATTTGTCGTAACGTTGTATCAGCTTTTCAATTCCCGTCGTCATACATACATCAAAAAAACTTTTGCATCACCGCAGTTTCCAGAACTCCTGAAGGTGACTATGGATATTGTATCACAGACACAGTTCCTTTGACTGTTCAGATATGTCACTAAACCCGCCCAAAGATGCCAACAACCATCCATGAACAGCGCCTGTTGGAGGGACGGGGGCCGACCGCCGATCAGTTCCATGCATTCCTCCAGGAAGGAGATACACGGTTCATGTTGTCTGCAGTTAAACCATGCCTAGGCGATCAATACCGCGGTTCAGTCGCGTCTGCATTGTTACTTTGTGCCAGGAAGGGCTCTGAGCAAGTGAAGTGTCCAGGCGTCTCGGAGCGAAACAAAGCAATGTTGTTAGGACATGATGGAGATACAGAGAGACAAGGACTTTCGATGACATGCCTCGCTCGGTCCGCCCGAGGCCTACTACTGCAGTGGATGACCGCTATCTCCGGATTATGGCTTGGAAGAAACCAGACAGCAACGCCACCATGTTGAATAATGCTTTTCGTACAGCCACTGGACGTCGTGTTAGGACTCAAACTGTGCGCAATAGGCTGCATGATGCGCAAGTTCACTCCCGCCGTCCATGGCGAGGTCGATCTTTGCATCCACGACACCATTCAGCGTGGTACAGATGGCCCCAACGTCATGCCGTATGGACCGCTCAGGATTGACATGACGTTCTCTTTTCCGATGAGTGTCGCATATGACTTCAACAAGACAATCGTCGGAGACGTGTTTCGAGGCAAACCTGTCAGGCTGAGCGCCTTAGACACACTGTCCAGCTAGTGCAGCGAGGTGGAGCTCTCCTGATGTTTTGGGGTGGCATTATGAGGGGCAGACGTACGCCACTCGTGGTCATGGAAGGTGCCGTAGCGGCTGTACGATACGTGAATGCCATCCTCCGACGGATAGTGCAACCATATCGGCAGCATATTGACGAGTCATTCGTCTTCATGGTGGACAATTCGCGCCCCCATCGTGCACATCTTGTGATTGACTTCCTTCAGGATAACGACATCGCTCGACTACAGTGGTCAGCATGTTGTCCAGACATGAACCCTACCGAACATGCCTGGGATATATTGAAAACGGCTGTTTATGAATGAATGACGTGACACACGAACCACTCTGAGGGATCTACGCTGTATCGCCGTTGAGGAGTGGAACAATCTGTACCAACAGTGCCTTTGATGAACTTGTGGATAGTATGCCACGACGAATACAGGCATGCATCAGTGCAAGTAGACGTACTATTGGGTAACAGAGGTAGGGGTGTGTACAGAAGTCTGGACCACAACCCCTGAAGGGCTCGCTATATGGTGGTACAACATGCTACGTGTGTTTTGTAATGAGCAATGAGAAGGATGGAAATGATGTTTATGTTGATCTGTATTCCAAATTTCTTTACAGGTTTGGGAACTCCCGGAACGAGGTGACGCCCAACTTTTGTTTGATGCATGTAAAAGGCAGCCACCGGCACTTTCCGCCACTTCTCTAAACTGGTCTGCAGTTCGTTGTCTGTGCCAAAACGCCGTCTTCATAGCTAGCGGTTCACGTGAGCACAGCCATTGCCCCTGCAGTCTGCGGCCGAAAACTATCATGAGGGAGGAAATTCATGACAGATACGTTATGTGGGTTTGCATGAAATCGGGCGAAACGACGCAGCGGGCACCCACACTTTGAGGGAGACTCTGTTGTTCTTTATGTGCTCACTGTGTGCTGAGAACTAAAAAGAGCGACGTGACGCGATCGACAGGCTTACTGTCTGTGCCTAGTTTCAACAGATTGCCATTCCATTTTGTAAAATGCCTATTCGGCAGTAGTGTATGTATGTGTGTAAGTATGTGTGTAGGTGTCGATATGCAATTAAGTGACTGAAATATCCCTGGGACAGCTTTATACATTGATGAGCCAAAACATTATGACCACCTGCTTAAAATGCACCTCCTTAATAGTTTGTTTGTCCATTTTTGGAACGAAATAAATGACTGATTCTAAGTAACAGGGATCCGACGATTTGGTGGTAGATTTGTGGGGGTATGTAGCATTAGATGTCTACGCAGAGGTCATTTAATTCGTGCAAATAACAGTCCGCCGATTTGGGTACACGATGACCTCGCCCGATAGCGACCCAAATGGGTCCCATAGCACCTACATCAAGCGAATTTGGCTTCCGATACGTCAAAGTGAGTTGACTGTAATGCTCCTCAGACCACTGCAGCACGGTTCTGGCTCCGAGATACGAACAATTATAGTGCTAAAAGATGTAGTCCCCTGGGGGATGACATCAAGCATTAAGCGACGCAGTTGGTCCGCTGCTTTCAGCGCGTCTTCAATTACTACCACAGGTCCCATGCAAGTGCAAGAGATTGTTTCCCATAGAATAATACTGCTCCCAGCAGCCTGAGTCCGAGTCGAGCTGCGCGTTTCGCACACGTTCACCCCGATGACGGAGTTTATGGAGACGACCATCGACCTAATGTAGTAAAAATGTAGTTCACCCAGAGAGCCGAAACGTTTCCATTGATCGACGATCGAATGACGAATGTTCCGTACCCTCTGCAACTGTTAATGACTACAAGTGAACAAGTGAGATGGTCTGCTGCGGAGCTCAATGTTCAACAATGAACGATGAATAGTGTGCTCCGAAACACTTGTGTGTGCACCTGTATTGTACTCTTTCGGCAGAGATGCCACAGACCACAATCAGTCCTATTATACAGAGCAGACGAGCTTCCGAATCCACGTTCTGTGACGAGTCGCGGACGTCTAACCATTTAGCGTCTAGTGGTAGTTTCACTGTTCTTCTATCTCTTTCATTAGATGCTCACGACAGTAGGAAGTGAACATTCGAAGAGTTTCGCCGTTTTCGACATACTCGTTCACAGGTTCTGCGTAATAATAATCTGTCCTTTGTCAAAGTCGCTTATCTCAATGTATTTCCCCATTTGCAGCCAACATTTATAGGCTAGGGTGTTCCCCCGTCCATGTCTGACCCGCTTACATACTTTTTGTACTGTGTCACGAGCCCGCAACGTCGCCAGGCGGCATCCATCGTTGCGGTAGGCAGTGGTCATAATGTTTTGGCGGTTCAGTATACATACCGCCATCTCAAGGTACGCAAAATGCAGTAAATCCTTTACCACACCTTCATTTGTTTGTATTTTTAATGATCATTCCGGGAAATCCCTACACCTTATACGTCATCGTCCGTAGTGGCCGATAATCTCACTGCCACCTCTATACATAAACATCAATTTGTACATTAGACGAAGAAGTCTAGAGAAATTTTAGTAGGGGAAGCATCAAATGTTTATTTTGGAGCATTTTCTTACAAAGTTAATTACGGTAACCCAATATGACGTAACGTAATCAGAAGAAACTGATTACAAATGAGTATAGCGTACTCAAGACACATAAATGAAAAATAACTGTCGCGTTAATCACAACGCCTTATACTTCGGAAGAACTCGGTGGGAGAAGTAACTGTATTCCCCATTTGTACTGACGTATTCTTATCTTATGCTTCTCCACCAGCAAGGGTATTACAACACAGATACCAGACTGTACGTCATGGGAAAAGAGGTATTCATTGTCACTTAAAATAGTTTTTAGGATAAATAGTTAATAGAAACGCGTTTGAAACGTTAGGGATTTCTTTCCTTTGAAAATTATTTTTTGAGTTTGTAGCGTGGGCACTGCGCAGTTGTTTAGCGTGTACTTTACCGTGTTGTGATTAATAGAACAAGAAACACAGAAATATATAATTAAGAGAAACTGTATGGTTCCAGGGACCTCTTGAACTCTCAAAAGTCTGTGGTGTGTGTACGTAGACTGAAACGACGATTTAAGATTTATACCTTGGCCGGTATTCCAACCGAGGTTCGATTCCTGGCCTTGGTACAAATCTCAGTTCGTCGCTTCAGTTTATATATATACATCAAATATGTCTAGGACTAGGAAAGATCTCAGGGACCATATAGTTTCGTTTGATAAAAACAACTATGCGTGGGTTTCAGGCAGGAACCCCATTTCGTTCGATGCTGAACCTCTGCAATGCTGTTCGAGCTTACGGGGTATAGCAAGTAGGCTGATACGTGAATAGGAATTTCCATTAAGTATGGCGGCGTGCTAGGGTAGTCCGTGCAGTTGTCCAAAGCCACTACGCCAGGGTAGAACAGTGAGTAGCGCGCCTGTCTAGTGAGCAGGAAATCCGGATTCGAATCATGGCTTCGACTTAAATTTTCATTCGTCACTACAGTCTGCATATACTGTATGTGTAACACATAGTTCTTTCTTGACTTGAAAGAACCCTAGCAGACTGCGAACATAATTTTTTTCAGAATGGGACTGCGTAAGATTCTCTGATGCTACGTGACTCGTGCGGACGCAACATCATCTGAAGACAAGCACATACCAAGGGTGAAGGGGTGTGTGTGAAATATCACAGGTTCATTCGCAACCACCTCACCCTCATTCCTCCCAGTATGCCACTATGTGCTGTCACCCTCACGTTTAATGTGTTACACGTGCCTGAAAGTTTACTAATAATAAAATATATAAAATAATGTAATGCAATCATAGCAGCTTGTCCCAGTGTTCATACTTTCACTGTGTTAGGGGGCTGGTCATGACCATCTCGACTGAGCCCGTTGGATCCTCACCTACTGAAGACGTTTTGTTGATCAACACAACATAGTATTTTTTTAATGACATATAATCAATTGGAAGTATGTGATCTTTGTAAACCTCTGTACAGTAATTTATAATGTAGCAATCGCTTAGTTATGTAAAAGGTACTCACATTACAATGTTCGTTAAGTAGTTGCCATTTTATGATGTGTTTGGTACAATAAAAAGCTTCGTAAATACGTATAAACACGAATAGTTAGGCACAATGATTATCAAGAAGTGGATATACTTTAAATATCCAAGCGATCGTGAGGTTACGAATTGTCATACAAAGGACATAGTTTCTTCTGGAAATCAGCGAAGGATTGTATTCAAATGCTAGAAGAAAGTTGGTCATAGCTAAGACTTCGCCAATGCCCTAGCGCAGTTTGTTCGCAAACAGAAGAAGTACTACAGAGCCGAGCTTCTTGCTTTACCCGTTATATTCCCCCTCCAACAACGAATCCGGCGTATACAGCGTGTCAGAGAACTGAGAACTGCACATCTGCACAATGCTGAAAGGCCAGCTTTGGTTGTGTGGAAGGCTGCAGGGGATGGAGTAGTTGTTGGGGGCCGGTGCTGTAGTTTGCGGGCCGGCGCGGTTCCCGCGGCGGGCGTGATATATTGGCACGCTCCCGGGACCAATCAATAGCTGCCAATGGGAATTATTAATGCGCCATCAGTGCTGAACAGTACCACGCTGGGGAACGCCAGTCGTGACCATATAATTCGTCCTCCCACCACCCCAGCACGCTGCGAAAGCGTTGTCCCGGAAAATGGGCAGAGCTGCAAGGGAGGAAGTCACCGACTAAATAGCTTTACTCCTTCTGCGCTGTCGTGTTTCAGTAGCTGATTTATCAATTTCTAAATAAGCTATAAATGTTGGAGTAACTTCACAGATTCCTCAAAGACTGAAAGTTCACGTGAGATATTGCGATATTCGCAGAATACAGGCTGCTGAAACTTCCTTAACTCATTGATTTTTCATTCCTTCGGTGCCTGGCTGCTTACGCTAAAAAATTTCAGATTCCCCGGACGTTATTATTCATTAATATTACTTCTTAAACAAGAATTAATTTCATTCTCATAAAGAAAATAAAATATAGTACAATAAAGATATTGTGTTCAAACATCATGTAATCCTCTCAAACAAATGCTGCCCAGGAGAACTACTCCAATTTCTTTTGCAGATTCAACAAAGGCTCAGAGGTACTGCCATCAATTGCACGCAGGGCACTAGGCGACTTGTGATTGTCAACAAACTACCTTGTAATGGTGTGCTGCGCTTCCGTGCTAATAAATTCGAATTTATAATCTGAATCTGTGGTGAAAACGCTCGAAAACGTAAAATTTGTTTACTTCGAAATATAATCAACAGTGGGAATCAGTAGAAAAATTTAGTAGTTCGCTCGGAAGCCGCAAAAGGTGCCCTTAAGTTGCGGAATGTTGAGTATCTCACTGCCGTCTAAGAAACACGTCCGAAGAAAGTGATAAATTCGAGCTCTTTAGTAGAGTGAAACAGATGACAAAACGATGAGCCCACAAATAGGGATGGACGCTGTGGCTGAAACAATCCGTTTTCGATAATATTGTTTTTTTTACCACGCCACGTTAACATGACTGTTAAAACGTAGAAAAATAACCGGTTTCTGAAATAACTGATTTTCGGTTTTTCATTCCTATTATTTCATGTAATAAACTTACAACGCGAACAAAGACAAACATTTTGCCCCCCCCCCCCCCAGTTTGAAGATACGTAGAATCGCAATATAAAAGTAAAACGTCAAATTAAAAAACTTAGTCTGTCCACGATCGCTGCTATTAAATCATTACTATTCTCCTATTGCTTCTAATGGTCTGAAATTCTGATCACAAATCATCTTATAATCATATACCACTATTTGCTCATTGAAAATAGTGCTAAAGGGTGAAAACTAAAGTTGAACAAATCTGTTTTCGTGTTGATTCGTCCGTTTTCAAGAGCTACAGGCAGATACAGCATTTTACGTATTCACAGGCAGCACATCAGTTTTTTCTACGTTTATTGTATACTACGAATGAATTGTTGTTATGTTTCTAATTTGCCATAAATTCCTTCCTCCTTCATTACTTCGTATAAACGGCAGACAAATCTTTAATCTTTCAAAGCAAATGAAGCATTGTACTTCATTGCTACGTAACTTTACAATAATATTTCCAGTCTAGGGTTGGTGCCATTCTGCGGTGTAACAGATGTCCGGTGACGTCAGAGACAAACCACCGTGTAGACCACGTGGGAACATGTCTTCCACATAGCACCTACACGTTTACCTTAAGGTACAACACCCAGCAACAGGGACATTATTGTCTTAGTAATGCTGTACCAGTTCTTATGCCGTTTGTTCGTTGCTCGTTTCTGTGGGCATTGTTATTAGAATACCACTGATCGCTTTTTCCGTTTTCTATTGTAATGCAACATGTGAAATAATGCAAATTTTACGGATAAAAATGGCTCCTTTTTTTTAAAGAATGGTTCATTTAGAAAGTTTTGCACTGCTGCTATGGAAATTGATACTTCGATTTTTTATCCAGTTATTAGTGAAACATAATAAACAGCTGTCATAACCGACACCAAATAAATACCAAAAAATGCCAATTATTCAGAACTAAAATACCGGTATCGGTTTTAACTGGCCGGTCTTTCCAATCACTACCCAGCATAGGCAACGTAAACCTATTGATACACCATCTATTAGAGGTGACAGGACAACGACAAGGTCGGTGAAACTCGCATGATTTTCCTCTTCGGGTTATTGAACATATACTTAAGCTCATCCACACAGGGTTCCCTGGTTCAAAGTTAATCACGATCACACGTTTATTGCGTGAGAACAACGGCAGCTTGGATCGTAAAGTGAAAGGCAGTGCACATTTAGTGAAGATAATTGAAAAGCTTATGACAAATTTAGTCTCGTTGTTGATGAATTAATCAGTAACGGTATTCATAAAATATTCAAATGCAGCAGTACGTGTCCTGCTTCTAGAAAAGGGAGTACCTGAACACTTACCACGCGTCATACTGCTCACTCAGACAAAAATACTCCGTACAAACAGAATATTACTGGATTTGAAAGTGCAGGGACCACCACTCCTGTCCATTTTGTTTAGTAGAAATAATCTACAACTGTTCTAGAGTAACTGCAGTTCCTTTGTGCTAGGCAGTTTGTTACATACGCTAAACTGCGAGGGATAAGAGGCTCAGCAAGATATAATTACTTCCATTGTGCCTCTGTACGTGTTACTGAAATGGAAGAGGGACGAGTTACAGAACTTTGTAAAGGTGAACCCACACAAATTACTTCATCTTAACCATACACTCTGGTTCCTTAGCAGTATTATGTCCTGAAGGCGCTTTGTATTGATGGCTCTTGCATGTTACACAATCCTGTCGAAACTAATTCTGATACTATACCACCCGTTCTCAGTTTTCTGCATTGTGTTTCCTACCTCTAAGATACTTAATCCCAACATACAATTACACCTTCCTCGAATCCATAACATGTAAGGATATCAAAAATTGTATTGTAATGGTACATGTGGGAAATTTATCAGGAATCAACCTGTATGGAAAATGTCAGGAGTCGATATCTTCGTCATTCGAATTCACTTTAAGTGCATTTTGTTCTAAGAATATCGTTGAATATTGACAAAAATATAGACATGAATTCCGATCAATTTTAGAAAACATCAGACTTTGTAGCATAAACTTTTTATTGAAAAGTACTTAACACGTACTGAAATAGCTTGCTTTCAGTGAAGACGTCATATAAAACATGAAGCCACTTGATCAGATTTCTCCCGACTCACATCAAGGTTTCAGGGTTTAATTTCCGACAGTATCCAGAATAAGCACCATAATAAGAAATAAACTCAGCAGTAGAACACTGACTAGACGTTTTCATTCCAAAAGAAGTACTGAATTTACGACCTGCAACGGTTCTAACACTGTAATGGAATACATACAAAGATGGTGGGGAAGGGGAAAACTCCAAGGTAGGTAAGTGAAACGAACACTGTTAGATATACTAATATAAAAGTGCCAGTTTTTATGAAAAAAAAATCCGAAATTTTTCGTATACGTTCAGCGATCTTTAAATTTTATCTAATAGAAACAAGGTTGGTTCTGAGAAACTAGATGAATTATGTTTTTATTTTTTTTAAATATTGACTAAGTCCTAATTACGAATGAAGTCGGAACTGATTTCTACCAGCCAGCAGGACTACGGACTACTGAGTAGTGGTAGGACAAAATGCGCCCCTAATAGCAATACGCTTTTCATATACCGAAAATACTTTTTAAGTCGATAAAGGTCACTACCATGATATAAAAATAACACATTTACGACGAAATTACCTTGAATTCTCCAGTGGTATCATTCAAAGGCCAATAACAGTCATTTTATCTGCTTCAGTTGAAACTCTTCTGGCCGGATCATTTTTGGTCCTCTAACCGAAAATTTTATTTTACAAGTTCGTTGTGATGTAACATACCATACATACTAAAACATAAAATCACTTGAACATCCTTGTTTGTCTTCATACCAATCACGTTATGCATACTTACTCTGTCAGCTGTCGCCCATCAGCATTAAGTGCATGCCTGTAAGCTCCAAATACATACACTCACACACACACACACACACACACACACACACACACACACAGACACGCACACGCACGCAGAGTAGTCAACCAGTAAATCCAGTTTCCACTTTTTTTTAACTATGCCTAATGTTGCTAGTATTTATTGACAGCTTGACCCTCCATTTAATCAGAGCGATATACGTAATAGGTTTCCTGGAATACAAAATCCTAGAGATCTGAGTAAATACTGGATGTTTCATAAAGAAATCGCATATTACAAGATATTATGTTCTCAAAACTATCGATCGCTTCGCCACGGCTGGTTTGTTAAAGGAACCAATACATTGTCTAGTTAATATTAATCGCCGCTAGATGTCTGTTGTCTGCTGTTTGCTTTGTTACCATCACCTTATGCAAAATTGCTAATCCGGAGCAAAAACCGTTTTGCGATCTCTGGTTGGTGAAGAGCAATTCCGTGGCAACAGTGAACAGACGTCTCAGGCTGAGGTACCAAACCGATCCTCCGAATGCATGGAACATTTGTAGTTAGTATCTACAGTTTGTAGACACGGGATGTCTATGTAAAGGAAAGTGTGCATGGGGGCTTAATTAAATATATATGATTGAAAATATTTTTTTTTTTTTTTTTATTTAGTATGACCGATTACGCAAGTCTCGTAATCGGCTGGCCCTGACTAGTATATTTACGCTATCTGACTGCAACAAACAATGTAAGAAAATTTTCGTAAATACAGTTAATTAATTAAGTCCCCCAGCAACTATAAAACCTACAACACCAATAAGCACAAGAGTAACTGTTCTGTATGTGGGAGTGTGACTCAACGTCCACATCTGGCACGGTTCTTTTCCAACAAGACAAGAATTTTTTAAATACCAACTATGCTGACCTGACAAAAGAAATTTAGAAAAACTGTAATTGCGTAAGAAAACCAGAATTCACTCTAATACAAGAACACAAGCCAGATGCTTTGTTGACTGAACCTGTAGTGACGCATTATTTCAGGCACATAATTAATAAAAAAAAACATTGTAATTTTTACCTTCATATATTGACGAAATGCACACAATAACATCTGCTATCTCTCCCATCAAATAACTGCATAAAACAAGGAACAACACTCTTTACTACAACATCCTACTCCAACTTCACGACAACCACGAGCTCTTAACACACACTGTCTTCAACGAGCTCTCTACTAGCACTGTCCGCCATGAACTCTCGACAGCCACTGACACTATGAACTCTAACACGCACTGTGGAGGCGGCTTAATAGTACTCTTTGGCGCACTCTCTGGCGCAGTGGCACAGTGTAGCCACCTTTCAAGTGTCTTAGCCTCCTTCGTGTTGCCAACGAAACTGTCGCACGAAGTCGAACTGCTTCAAAGCGTAACCCTACAAAATCAACTCTTCGCGCCAGATGGGAGTTACAACTGCGTACAACAACAATTTGGCGTGTTTTGGGACGTCAGTTGACTGTGAAACAGCAGAAGTTTCAGCTGTTACATACGTTAAATATGACGTGACGATAAATGCAACGTGTCGCATTTTATTACGAGCCTCATAATTGATATAACAATTCCAGCACAGCGCAACGTGTTCAGTGATGAACCGACTTTCCCCTTGTTTGGGAAACCAATTAAACACAATGCTCGAATTTGGGGTCTACGAAAGCCATATGCGCACATTTAACATGTGCTAGATGTTGACCTGAAGTCAAATTTGTTTTGTGGAATATCCAACTTATCTACATATGCTCCATTCGTCTTCGACGGAATCGCGGTTAATGGTCAGTAGTTACAAACCTGGTTGCTTCTGAGGCTGGATGAGGATAACTTCAATTTCCAGCAAGAGGGGGAAGCCCCTCACTGGTGGCTCCAAGTGTGTGAACAACTGAATGTAACTCCTCTGAGCAGTTGGAGTGATCGTCAAACAGCCAGCAACTCAGCACTTCTCATTCGGCCTCAACGGTCACCAGATTCACGTACTGTGACTTCTTCTTTGTGGTGTTTCATTAAGGTCAACGTATATGAACCAACACCATCACAGAATCTAGAAGAGTTGAAGAACCGATTCCGTACAGCCACTACGTCAGTGACGATGGTCCGAGTATTGTAGGCATTCGAGTATCAATGTGATATTGTTCGTCTCACTGGCGGAAGAGGCATTAACCACTTGTAATCGAAGCTTGAGGGATTTGTAAAATATCTGTTCGAAGTTTCATATCTGTATTGTTACTGTGTAACAAACGTATCGGTTCTAAATACGTATATTCACTTTTAAATAACCTGTCCAACCTTAATCGGAAAATACTGATTACGTTTAGTATAGATTGATTTTCGTGAGCACAAAACTCCGTTTTGATTTGGGTAATATTATCTCCATTTCAGTTATAAATGCAGTATATTAAAATCCACTTTTGCCGCAAGTTCATTGTAATGCTTCCAGTTTCAGGGGATTGATCAATACTTCTAGGACTATTTATATGCACTGCCGAACCCACTGATAAAGCATATTTGAATGTGGAAACTTAGCGTTTGTGGTGGTACTAAAATTATCCAAATTAAAGTGTCTGAGCTTACAAAATTTATCTCTGAAAATAGGTACGCTATTAACAAAGGAGATCGTGGCTGAGGTACATTTTATTTACTGCTGCGGACGACATGCTGTCGAAGACATTGATTATGTAACAAACATCTCTGTACTTTAAAATAAATTAACAAACTCATTTGTCTCTCGGAGTGGTCTCACGTTTGACATTGTTGATTACAGCACCATTTTTGAAAGTCAGAAGGTTTCAGGGGTATAATAAAGGAACAAAGCTATAAATAACTTTGCAAAAAACAGACTCTAGCAGAGGCGATTCTAGAACTGGGGGGATATGATGGTGGGACTGGGTTTGGGGAACGGAATATCGCTTAGCAAAAGGAGAGTCCTCCATCAACAAATACATAAAATTTGGTGTTGCTTAAAGTAGTTTCTGGTAACTATTTGGATTTCAGGTTAGAAAAAAATGATTCAAATGGCTCTGAACACTATGGGACTTGACATCTGTGGTCATCAGTCCCCTAGAACTTAGAACTACTTAAACCTAACTAACCTAAGGAAATCACATACATCCATGCCCGAGGCAGGATCCGAACCTGCGACCGTAGCGGTCACGCGGTTCCAGACTGAAGCGTCTAGCACCGCACGGCCACACAGGCTGGCCAGGAAAAAGAAACTTATTTTAACGGAGGAGATTTTTATAAATTACATAAACCATAAAAATGTCAACTTACAACAAATAAGTTTTCATTAATTTTCTGGATACGGAAGATGACATAAATGTAAAACGTGAACCTGACATGAAAATAAAAAAATCAGTAACAAATTTCACTAGTTATTTCCGTCTTCTGCCCAATTTGTCATGCTCATTCGTCTCTGTTTCTTTTTATTGAATATGTCAATGATATTTTCAATGTCTATATCTCTCTCTCTTTATGGTTATTTGCAAGAGCCAATCCATTTAGTCTCCCTGCTACATTGTGTTACGCAAATTAGTCTTTATTCATCTAAAAGTAGAGAAGCTTCGTTCAGGAGTACTTGCGGTGACAGGAATACTCCAAAATATTTGAAGTAAGACATATTCATTTGGGAAAAACTACGTGTCTTCAGTCGCTCTTTCAGATGTTTTAGTTACATCGACCCACTATTTCTTCCGTAGTTTCAGCTCTCCTTCTGAATCTGCTGAAGTAGTATATTCGCTGATTTCTGGTCATGTTATCCAGTGTAATACGATACTCCATTCGTAGGGGGGGGCGGGGGTCTATAGCCTCCACAGCCGTCCCCCGCCCCCCCCCCCTTTGCCACCGCCCCTGAACTCTAGCCGTGAGAGGCGAAGAATATGAAAAGAAAGGAAATTCCAGTCCAAACATCATCATTTACGTTTCCCGTGTTTTTCCTAAATAGCCCCAGGCCGATGTCGGGATGGTTCCTTCGGAAGATAGAACTATTGATTTCCCTCTCCATCCTTTCATAACCGAGATTGTATTCCTTCTCTAATAACCAAGCTGTCGACGGGATGTTAACCCAAATTCTTCTTCCTTCCTTCTTCAAACACGCAAAAACTGGGAAACGAAACTTAAATGAACATAATTCCTTGGCATTAAATATAACGGCCACAATTATATAGTACTACTATTGCTGCATTATGCGTGGACCAAGGAATACATGTACAAGGAAACATTACCAACCTGACTTCATATTTTTGGGAGTTGAAAGCACACTAAGAAGATATCAGCCCCAGCATTCACTCCCGCGCTAAAATTTGGGTCGTAATTACGCTAGTACGCAGTTATGACATTCTGAAAGTACAGCTTTTAAACAATCGTGCCCACCGGATTTTTGTCACTCGCTCGATCCCAGTGTAACAGGTTAATGCCCGAGCGCGAAGTACTACACAGAGGAGTGAGGAAGAGGTTTGTGAAATTCTATTTTGACACAGGTAACATGCTTTGTTCATTGTGTCAAAGTGTGCAGTTAGTAAGCTGTGCTGCAGCCAAAGAATTTGATTTTAACAGTTTTATGTTGCGATTCATGACTGCACGGTAAACGAATAAAAGGAATTTGTGGCTAATTAAAGACGCAGTGTAGAACTACTTATTTATGAACAAACTATTATGTCTTATTTTCTTTGGATTCTGAAACAAACACTGTTAAACTGATGTACATTTGCAGTTTGATGCGCTGCTCTTCGACATGATTAGCTTGATTAAATTGTAAAACAGATTGTATTAACTTCTTTTCGTAGTAATTCGTTAGCTTCTAAGGTATACTCGTTTTGATTTTGAGGTACACGTACATGTACAGTAGATGGTACGAGAATATTGGTAAAATAGTATCTTCCTATGACTGTGTGTGTGTGTGTGTGTGTGTGTGTGTGTGTGTGTGTGTGTGTGTGTGTGAGGCTGACATTTAATGCACTCGTACTACTTATATTTTTTAGCGTAGAATAGCATGTTTCTTCAAACCTGATTTAAAAACAGTTGAGCAGATGCGTCCACCTCCCCCAGTCTTTACCCTCGCCTTCAACATTCCACTGATTGTCACTCCACTCTGCAGTATTTCACATTCGGGCAATGGAGGTGTTGCTGTGATGCGAAGTGACTGACAGGCAACCGGTGCCCTCGGAACTTTAGAAGCTGTATCCTCGGAAGGTAATTACTGCGTACCATCAAAATTATGGCCCAAAGTTTCACTCCGTATTGATTACTGAGACTGATATCCAGATAGTGTGTCTTTTTTCTCCCTCAGATGTTAGACCAAGTTGGTTTTGTATGCTATATAGTCACTCGAAATACGAGTATAATTCCGTATCCGAACCACGTATCTTTCGTAATACTGTAAAACAAACCGGCCCCATACAAGTGTACACCAGTTGTCGATTTCAAAATACTGCACATGTTGTGGTTCTCGACTAATCAACAAACCACATACACTGATGAGCCAAAACATTATGACCACCAGCTTAAGAGGTTGTTTGTTCGTTTTTGGACCGAATTACATAACTGATTCTGGGTATCAGGAGTCCCACAGTTTGTTGGTAGGTTTGTGGAGGTATGCTACATTAGAAGTATGCGCGCAGGTCATGTAATTCGCGAAGATAACGGGCCGCTAATTTATGTACATGGTGATGGCGCCCGATAGCGACCCATTCGAGTTCCATGTGATTTACATCAGGCAAATTTGATCGCCATGACATCAAAGTGACTTCACTATAATGCTCCTCAAACCACTGCAGCACAGTTCTGGTTCCGAGACACGGACAGCTATACTGCTAAAAGATGATATCGCCTTCTGGGACGACATCAAGCATAAAAGGGCGCACATGGTTTGCAGCTGTCAGCGTGTCTTCGATTACTACCGTAGGTCCCACCTAGCGCAGGAGCATGTGTCCCACAGCATAATACTGCTTGCACCTGACAGAGTCCCTGGTGCACTGAACGCTTAGAGCCACCGTTCATCTCGATGACGGCGTTTGTGGAGGGGACCATCGTCTTAATGTAGCAAAAGTGTGATTCACCCGAAGAGCCAACATCTTTCCATTGATCCACGGCCCAATCCCAACGGTTCCGTGCCCACTGCAATAGTAATTGACAATGTCGTTGGGTCAACATGTGAACACATATGGGTGGTCCGCTGCGGTGTGCGCCCGTGGGATGATGTCCCGTACGTGTTTGCTCCGGTCACGTACTTTTCTTGCCGTGTCATGTGCCCACAACGCCACCAGGTGGCATCCAATTGCGCGGTGGTCATAAATGGTTGCTCATTAGTGTACTGATGCATTGGACATATGCCATGTTATGAATTTGCTCATTTTAAAAAGCTACTTACTTATTACGCGTGAAATCTGTGGTGTCACCGCCAGACACCACACTTGCTAGGTGGTAGCCTTTAAATCGGCCGCGGTCCGGTAGTATGCGTCGAACCCGCGCGTCGCCACTATCAGTGATTGCAGACCGAGCGCCGCCACACGGCAGGTCTAGAGAGACTTCCTAGCACTCGCCCCAGTTGTACAGCCAACTTTGCTAGCGATGGTTCACTGACAAATTACGCTCTCATTTGCTGAGACGATAGTTAGCATAGCCTTCAGATACGTCATTTGCTACGACCTAGCAAGGCGCCATTATCAATTGCTATTTATCTTGTGATGCATGTACCGTCAGACCGATGTTCACCAATTATGGATTAAAGTTAAGTATTCCAGAAGCTACGTACTATTTTTGCTACTATAAAGACCTTGTCCTGTTCCAGACCTCACGCCATCTTGAGTGAGCTTAAACGCGTGCCCTTCGCCCTCCCGTCCTTGTGGATTGGCTGTCTTGCCAGTCCACAAAAAAATAAAAACCTTGTAAACATGGTAAACGCACTGAATCAATGAGAGCTTGTGTGACTACTACTTTACAAGTTCACAGAAAAATGTGGAGCAAACATATTTATAGCGGGTGGTTACAATTAAATTGCAGCTGCACCCAGACGTCCACTGTGGGCTGTAATTATAATAAAGCAGCAGATATTCTAATGCGTTAATGTGGAAACGATTTTCGCTGGAAAAGAAAGCTTATTTGCAATTTCGGCCACGTAGTCCAAATCCGACGCTATGAGCACCAATAAGGCGTACAAAAATATTTCCATATTTAATGGATTATGAACGGGTTTTGGCCACTTACACAATTCGTTCAGTATGAGCGCCGAATGCTTCGCCGAGGCGCTGCATCCGTACGACGTGATCAACAGTTGCTCGCAACAGTGCCGATTGAATCTGAGCAACGTGTTCCAGTGTATTGACCTTCAGATCAGTAGGTAGTGTTCCTAGTAAACGCGTTCTTTTAGAGATCTCCAGCATCAAAAGTCGCATGGATTCATATCAGGTCATCTTGCAGGCCATACATCAGAAAAATCTTAGGAGATTACACGTTCGTACAAGAGTGCATTAAGCAGACATTTTGCTGGGCGAGCGACATGAGGTCTTGCCCCATATTGCATCAAAACAGTCGTTTCCGAACACTTAGGTTTTTTGAAAGCAGGAATCATATGCTGTCCAAGGTTGTCTCGATAACACGTAACGCCACGGTAGAACAGAGAGGCTCTATAGATTTATTCCTTCAAAGAAAAACGGAACAACACCAAATGTGCTTTTCAACCACATCACACAATCACATACCGCGAGTGCTACTGCTCTTCATGCGCGACACACGGTTTATCAACTCAAATTCGCAGTCCTGTGTATTTACTTCACCTTGTAGTGTAAAATGTGCCCAGTCACTATAAAATATTGTCTGGCCATATGTCATCAACTTCGATTCATGGCACAATAATAATAGTAAATTCAGAACGTTGCTTCGGATCACGAGGTTTTAGATGCTGCACCGTCTGGATCTTTCATGGGCAGCAGTCCAAACTAGATCGTGGGATGGAAAATTATCGTGACACTACACGAGCACTAGCAATACTCGGGAACCTGCTGCATTGTCAATTACAGCAACGAAAACCTTATCAATAACTTCTACCGGGACAGGACGCCTCCCTCTTCCACGTATCACACCAAGCTCTCCTGTATTTTACAATTTCATTATAAGCTTCTGTCAACCATTTAATGACATCGGGCTTCACAACAGATCTTTCAGTCGGCGATACTCTCAATACAACACTAAGTGCTGCCATTCACATAAAACAGCTTCACTAACAGCGTTCGGTTTCTCTTCTCGATAGCCTTATTGCTTCACATTACAGTTTGTCAAATGACGGCGTAGACGTCATATCGTCATAAAATTAGAGTACAGCGCCAGAGTACAATTGGCACTGTTTCCCATTGTAAGTGGACTCGGCATTAACGCATTAACAATCTAATATGTATTGCTGTCACATAATAATGACGAGCCACACTGGATCTCCGGGATTAGCTGCGCTTTCATTGTAACCATCCGGTATGTTAGTACTGTTGCAATGATCTAAGACTACATTTCAAGTTGATAGCGGATAATTCTTAAAGAGAAAATACGTAATACGTTACTCTAGCAGTGAAGAGGCTGGTCCTATTTAGTAGACTGTTTCAAACTTCTTCCCTTTGTCTGCATTTCGTCTAGTTGCAAGATTCCAGTTTTGAGACCCGGTCTGGAATACAGTTTCAATCTGCCAGGTCTGTCCAATCCTGAAGACACTCCTCTGCGCCGTGGAAATTTATTCCGGAAACAATTTCCAATGCTTTGTTTGAGCCATTTCTCCGCAAATCCCTCTCTTCGAGGATTTCTAGTTTCACAAGGTAAGCAGAAATTAGAAGTTTGGTGGGTAGGATAGCAGGTACTGCTGGAAGTTTAGCTGTCGATATAGGTTGTGACGCGTGTCTGGGTAACTCAGTACTTAAGCAGACTCGTTCGTGAATTCAAAGGAAAACCTTAAAAAATTTGTCAGTTATCTCAGTTTTGTAGCTCTAAGAATAAGGGTTATAAATGCATGTAATACCTATTATCTTTTACGGTTCTTTTGGGAACATTTTGATGGCCGGCCGGAGTGGCCGAGAGGTTCTAGGCGCTACAGTCTGGAACCGTGCGCCTGCTATGGTCGCAGGTTCGAATCCTGTCTCGGGCATGGATGTGTGTGATGTCCTTAGGTTAGTTAGGTTTAAGTAGTTTCTAAGTTCTAGGGGACTGATGATCTCAGAAGTTAAATCCCATAGTGCTCAGAACCATTTGAACCATTTTTGAACATTTTGATCCATGAAACATAGTCTCTGGTACCATAATTTTGTGTTGCAAGTGAAATAAAGCTAGTTGAATATTTATGTGCACCGTAAGCACATTTATTACGAAATAAAACAAAAGTACAAGATTGACTTTTTTGTGGAAGTACTTCACGCTATTGGCTTTAAAGCGGACGCCTAAAAAGATGCTGCTGCCATAAATTATGGTTCAAAAAATCTTTAGAAACGATTATCAAAAATATCAGCAAATAATTCATTGTTTTATTTTAAAAAGTCTTTACTTTTCAAATTTAAGCTATAAGAATAGTCCACTTTCTTGTTACGTATGTTTTAAGAGAGTGTACAAAATTTCAGCTATCTGTCTTTGACACCTTTACAGCAACGTGTACCAGATCATCAGAAAGTGTAGTTTCGGGAAATTCAACCTGTTTGACACTAATGCATCCCAGGTACATGTTCATCTTATTTCTGTTGTTCTTCCTCCATTTCTTTTTCAGACTTCTTTTCATTACTGCTGCTTCTTTGGTGGGCTCCAACACAGATTTCTCTGATCCGAAGAGTCTGCTGTGGTCAATTGCATTGAAAGCTCTTTGTATATTTAGTGGATAGCGCACTCACAAAAATCCTATAACTTCGTGACAGTGCACCACCATTTAAACGTAGCAGAACATCCAGGACAACCATTTGGAAGGTATTTAGTCCAACCAGAAGAGGTTTTTGCATCCATTTCCACATACAGCGGCAAAACAATGACTAAACTGTCCGTATAAATACGTGCGAAGCAGTCTTGACGCTTTCACCTGTTAACCAACATTATAGAGAAAAAAGTCATAAAAACAAACAAGTGAGCCGCGCGGGATTAGCCGAGCGGTCTGGGTGCTGCAGTCTTTGACTGTGCGGCTGGTCCCGGCGGAGGTTCGAGTCCTCACTCTGGCTTGTGTGTGTGTTTGTCCTTAGGATAATTTAGGTCAAGTAGTGTATATAAGCTTAGGGACTGATGATCTTAGCAGTTAAGTCCCATAAGATTTCACACAGCAGGCCGCTGGTGGCCGAGCGGTTCTTGGCGCTTTAGTCGGGAACCGCGCGACCGCTACGGTCGCAGGTTCGAATCCTGCCTCGGGCATAGATGTGTGTGATGTCCTTAGATTAGTTAGGTTTAAGTAGTTCTAAGTTCTAGGGGAGTGATGACCTGAGATGTTAAGTCCGATAGTGCTCTGAGCCATTTGAACCATTTAGCCAAGATTTCACACACAAACAAGCGAGAACAAAATTCTGCGTTTAACAGAGCTGTCTGCATGACATGGAGGCGTTGTCCTGTGTGCAACCACTCTTAAATTGCTTTGATCGTAGAGCTTTCTTTCGTACAATTTCGTCGAAGTAAACTTTTTCTTGTTCAAAAAACCGCAGAGAACTTATTAAGAAAAATATTGAACAATCGATCTTTGACACTTATTCACTTACTAGTCCCCTTGAGAGCATTGCTAGCATCAGAGAAGATTCCAGGTTCAAGTCCTTATCGCCACAAAATTTTAATCTGCTACGAACTTTTCAATGTAGGAAGTATCTAAAGTTAATGAGGAATTCATCAGGTCCTCTCGAATAATCTGAACATTTTGAAAGGCATAAGTAACGAAAATTAAGACTATTCGTGTCATGCGTAGTGAACTGATAGTGACGCAATGAGCAACATATTTCGTTGAATGGTTGTTCGGACTGTCTGTGAGAGTGACAAGCTTAGCAACCTTCATCGAACTTCGCTTTGGTGGTGTGTGTCACGTTGCCCCACTCGTGTTCCGGAGGTGGTCATCGACCTGCCTTCTGCGAGACACGCTGGCTAACGCACCGTGTAGTCAGATAATTGGGACATAACGTGCTCACTACGCGTTGTCCGGTTCCAGGATGTTGCATCACGGCAGATAACGGAGTGGAGGGCCGGCACGTGAAACGCGATTACCTTACACTACGGCGCGAACCAAATGCACTGCGCAATTGCGATAGCACGCGAGCGTTTCAATAAACATCGCGCGTCTCCTTAACTGCGCGCGATATTGGCGCTGATCACGGAATCTCATGAATGCAGCAACAGCTACTCGGTAGCAACTGGCATTGTTTACCCGCGCTTGAGGGTGTCGGAGTGGGAGTGCTCAAACCCCTGTGTGTGTGTGTGTGTGTGTGTGTGTGTGTGTGTGTGTGTTGTGTCCCCATTTGTATACGTGTGTGTATATCTTCTGCACACGTGGCGAACGCTCGGTGATTCACTAACTGATAACTCGCACTTCGGCATTTAACAGAGAGTTCCGTTTATCCATTGCCCGTTTTTATCGCACCAGTCTAAGTTGTCGCACTTTTTCAACACATTGTGTGCGCAACAGAATCTTACAACGTGATGCTTTTCTTTTACATTGTATGTTATTTAACTGCTACAAGCTGAATACCTACGTTTAGCAAAGGATTTTCAGAGAACATCTACGTGTACTGCCCAATACAGTTCACAGAATTCACTTTTAGCATCACCCAGTTACGTCTCCGTTTACACGATTACTCTGCACTCTCTAATATCACGTGAAAGAACATCTAAATCTTTCCATGTGAGATCTAGTTTCTCTTATTTTACCATGGTGGGCATATAGGTGTGAAACAACAAAATATAGCCGGCCGTGTGGCCGTGTGGTTCTAGGCGCTTCAGTTTGGAACCGCGTGACCACTACGGTCGCAGGTTCGAATCCTGCCTCGAGCATGGATGTGTGTGATGTCATTAGGTTAGTTAGGTTTAAGTAGTTCTAAGTTCTAGGGGACTGATGACCACAGATGTTAAGTCCCATAGTGCTTAGAGCCAACAAAATATAATGGTATTCGGAGGAAAAATTTTGTGTTTCTAATTTCCTGAAAAACTATCGCAGTAAATAAAGACGCCTTAGTTTCAGTCACTGCGGTAACAGTTCCCTTATAAGATCCCTGATTCTCTCTTCCCTGCCATTTGAAGTTTTTCAACGGCCTTCGTAATTCCCATCTCTAACGTTCCCATACCGCGCAGTATTAGGTTCTCTGGTAAATTTGTTGTACCTTATAAGTGTTCGTCCAATGAAACGATGTCTTTCGTTCCCTTTCCAAACTGAATTTTCTACGTGATGTTTCTAGCTTATTTGCAATTTTAATCCCTAGGTAGTCAATTATTCGGATATTAAATTTGGTGATTTATCATGTAACCGAAATTTAACTGATCGTTTTGGTACCGATATCGAGGACTTCCCTTAATTATTGTTAAGTATCGAGTCCCCCTTTTTGCATCCTGCAAATGTCTTCTCTACATAATTTTGTAATTCGTTTCAACCTTCTGGTGACTTCAATAGACGGTAATCGACAATATCATATGCAGCCAGTCTAATTATGAAGATTGTTTCCAAAATCAAATATATTATGAATAGCGGAGGTTATATAACACATCCTTGGGAAATTCCAGATAGCACTTCGGTTGCACTAGTTGACTTCCCGGCCGTGTAATATGACCTGTGACTTTTCTGACAGGAACATGTGGTGGACTCATTTTCCCAAACAGTTTTATACGGTTTAGTTGCTGCAGTAGTATCGTTAGAACACAGGATTTAGATTGATGACTTAGTATAAGGGAATTAAACTATCATTTGATGACGACGTTGTAAGCGGTAGAAACCAGTTACGATACTAATTGTGTTATACGAGACCAAAAACTAAAAAAAAATCATAATTTATAAAATAAAATTTCACCTTAAATCATACAGGTCATGTTAACCCGTGGTCATGAATTTTTGTGGAAAACATATATATTACACCTCTACATCATAAGAGATAAAGTATTTTCGTTTTATCTTAAATTATGTAAATAGTATTGCTTATTTAAAAATGTATGTTTTGTAAATGACTCTTAAAACATTAGAGAACCAAAAAAATATAGCTAATCAGCCAAAAATATTGTAGACGTGGCAGATGTTTTCCCTTAAAGCGCCCTCTTTGTATGCTGAAATTAAGTTAACACCCGCACACTAATAGGATTCCTTTAATTTACAAATTTAAGACGCAAATATGAAATTTAATTTTTCCATTCAAAATTTTTTTCTAATTATCTGCCATATTATCAGATACTACTGATGTAATTACAAGAAGGACATTCTCAGCTCCAGCTATCTGTATTATATAAATATTTATAACTTAAAATGTAAAATATCGCATTCTCACTCTGCAGCGGAGCGTGCGCTGATATGAAACCTCCTGGCAGATTAAAACTGTGTGCCGCACCGAGACTCGAACTCGGGATCTTTGCCTTTTGTGGGCAAGTGCTCTACCATCTGAGCTCCCCAGGCACGACTCACGCTCTGTCTTCGCAGCTTTACTTCCGCCAGTACCTCGTCTCCTACTCTCCAAACTTCACGGAAGCTCTCCTGCGAACCTTGCAGAACTAGCACTCCTGGAAGAAAGGATATTGCGGAGACATGGCTTAGCCACAGCCTGGGTGATGTTTCCAGAATGAGGTAATGGCAGAAGTAAAGCTGAGAGGACGTGGCGTGAGTCGTGCTTGGGTTGCTCAGTTGGTAGAGCACTTGCCCGCGAAAGGCAAAGGTCCCGAGCTCGAGTCTCGGTCCGGCACACAGGTTTAATCTGCAGGAAGTTTAACGAATTGTTTGCCCGAAAACTCCCTTCCGAGAACTTTTGAGAAATACACAAATATTGTTTGGTAATTATATTAGTAGTCAGTGCAAAATAACTGGCAGCATTTAGCTGTGTAAAGTGTCCGGAATTTTTCAACGTTCTGCATCACTGAATTTCTAACGTAAAATATGCATCTTATCAACACTGTTTCCAGCGCTCTTCTGTTTATAACAAACGACTGAGAATTTGCACATAAACCACTCTGTTTGGGTTAACCTTACTGTTAGATACAATGTCAATGAGAAAATACGGTAGTGAAAGAGTGAGGTGTGAGGTCTATGAAGAAGGATACAGGAAGGTGGTGTTTAAGAAAAGTGGAAAACGCTTCACAATTGTTGGAAATCTGTCAGAGGTATTGCAGTAACTTTGTTACCATCACATCTATTGTGCAGTAATTGATACACTCACCACGTGAAGAAATTTAGTGGCAACCCACCTGAATGATCATTGACACCCGAAAGTGAATCTGAGGAAGACAGTGCAGATGTTTATATTCCTGGGTGTGAAGTTGTTGATGCATTGCATGTTAGCGTTTCTGCTGTACCTCTTGCTATACCCCCCCCCCCCCCCCCTAAACGTAGAAGGTAAGAAGCACAAGAGGAAAACAGGATGGAGAAAGAAAAATTGAAGAAATAGAAACAAGTTTTATATGAGCAACATCTTCTCAACTTTGTGAAGTGTATAATGCCGATACAATTGGTGCAGAATCTGAAGGTAGTGTTTTGTACACGAAATGTTATGCGTAGTTTCAAAACCTACTCCTTACTATCAAAATGGGTAAAATGCTAGCCAGTGAAGGACGTATGCACATTTATTTACTGCTCTAACTTGAAACTTGATAAGCAGTGTCACAAGAAAGAAGTACACAGAGGTGGACCTGAGGCATTTGTGGATACGTCAAGAGCCGCAAGATAAACGTCAGTTGGAGGAGTGAGCAATGTGTCCTGGTGCTGAAGTGATGACTGCTGAAGCATTACCCCTTTCAGGGTACAGACAATGACGAAACACATGCGTTGTGGGAGGGAGAAGAGTTGGTGAAGAAGACTGTAAGAGAAATTTGTTACAGAGGTTAGGCATCCAGTCATGAAAGGAACAACTCACCATCTTATAAGGAGGGTTCAGAGACAGGCCATAGTAGAAGCGAAATCAGTCAAATCCCAGAATACTGACATATTAGTTCTTCATTTCGAATTTGCTGAGAAAAGGTCTGTTGCTTTGCAGAAGCAGATTCAACATTACCACTGGAACACATAGCAGGTATCAATATTCACATGTGTTGCTCAGTTCCTTGATATATCACACTTTTTTCTATTGTCAGTGATGATCTGATTCAGAACAGTATACTGTCAGCATGATAATTGATGACATAGCATCTAGAGGCAATGCAGTTCCTAAACATTTGTATGTGACTGATGGTGCAGCATTTAGTTTCAATAACTGCTTTCAGCTTTATGCGTTTGCTCAACACTGTAATATAGGAATTAAGACAAAAATGGATATTTTCAGCAACAAGTCATGGAAAAGGGCATGCGAATGGGTAGGAGGTGTCTGTAAACATCTTGCAACAAAATTTAATCTCCAGCGTAAAGCTTTTGATGCTGTAAGAGATGCTATTGGATTTGTAGACACCATATCAACATTAATAACAAACATGAAACTCTTAATTCTAAATGAAAGCACATTAAGGGAATTCTATTTAAAAATTAAAGAAGAGTTGTCTGCTATGAAGATTATGTAGGGAATTCAATCAAGTCACCAGGGGGTTGCATTCTGGAGTGGCACATACATTGCAAGAACAGTTCTCCACGAAATGCAGCCTGTTGCTGTGTGTGAAATGCAGAGAGCACAGTATACATTAGAAGACTTTGTAGCGAGCCACTTCCTTTCTTGCGTTTACGACATCCAGTGGTTGTAGTGGGACAGATAACAAGTGTCTCTCATGAGCTGCACGATATAACTGTCTACATTATGACACTTCATGGTCCTGCTAACGATTTCAAATGGCCATCATCAAATCATCAGTGTGCAGTTCCCATTTCTCAAACACTTCTCTTGTTGGACCATCCTTGTCCATGTGCAAATTCAGCAAGTTCAATGAGAAGCAGATGAAAAGAACAAAGCATCTCTTTTCTATAGTGTAGTCTTGATTGTAAGCAATTTTAATTCATGGAAAGTCATGAAGAAGTAAAATTATTACAGAAGACAATAATAATTAGTGAATAATATCATAAAAAGAAAAATGGCTATAAATATTGTATACGTCATTTCTGTTATAAAACGCTTTCGAACAAAATTATGAAATGTTTTCCTATTCACTTATAATGTTTTAAAGCAATTATTTTGGTTCAGAAGTTCCATTTTTACATCACATATGCTTAAAATCAGCAATCAATTTAAATAATTATGTGTCCATGATTTTTTGACATTGAGAGTACAGCTAGGTCTATCTAAAAAAAACTCTCACGTTTTATACAGACAATTGTTGTCCACCCTGATTGTATGTTTCCTAAGTACAATAGCCAACTAATGTACCATGATATTTTTATAACATTTAGGACTGGGGTTTTAGAGAAAATAATTTCTAAATAACCAAAAAATTTTGATAATTTCTTTTTTGGAAAAAAATTAAGAAAAGCTAGGGAGTGTGTGTTTATTAATCATGTCTCTTAGTATTTGGAACGAAGTATTTACCGAAAATCAATTCAGATCTCTATCGCTTTTGGTTTCTTTATTACAATTTTCCAATATTCCCTTTCGTTATGACATATTCATAAATACTCTCATTTAGAGAGATCTGTAGTGTTTTATCAAGTCAAAATAAAATCAAAATATTGTAGTCTTGGAGAGATATCATGTGGAATTTCAACACATATTTTTTTCAGCGAACTTGGAGATGGTTATGTGACCCATTCACTCTCGATCTCTAAGATCTGTAGCATTTTAACAAATCAAAAGAAAATCGAAATATTGTAGTCTTGGAGAGATACCATGTGGAACTTAAACACATATTTTTTTCGGCAAACTTTGAGATGGTTATGTGACACATTCACTCTCGACCTCTATGATTTGATATGAAATCGCCCTGTTAAAGCGTTTACTAGAAGTACAGATTTTATTACGAAAATGTAAATGAGCTAACATATCCACCAAGTATTGATAGGGATTTAAATTATTTTCTTTATTAACATACACAGTAGTAATGGACACGATTTTATATTATATGTCACTGTCTACCATAGAATATTCACATAATTGATACCTGGATAATTAAATTTCTCTTTTCTTGTTCGGACTTATAGCATACAAGGCTATCTTGAAGGATAGGCAGTAACTTTCTGATTTATTCAGCTGTATCATGTTCCTGTTTGTACTTCCCCTTCAACATTCGCAGTTTGAAACACACTGGTGGAATGAGATAGGACATACTGGAATACCTTATGTTAAGAGGGTGATATTTTCAAGTCTTACGTGAACTGTCCACATTCCATAAAAAATCATTTCTGTGAAATTCGCTGACAATGGCAAGTATTTAACAACTACGAAATTCAGACAAAATGTAAGGGACATGTACCACACAAAACAAACAGATCATCATCAATGTGCAAAAACACAGACACACGGAAGATAAACAAACAGAGCTCAAACACACAGAACATTCGCACAAACACACATGAACCTAAAACACCCTGAACAAGAAACAAATGGTACCCTCTCAATTAGAACAACAAAACATGCGGAAGAATAGGCAACATACACAAAAACCAAAGAGCAACAGTACGGTACGAACACATAACTAAGTACAGAGGAATCTAAGGACAAGCAATACAAACACATCAGGTATGATAAATACCATCTGACTTGTCAGGATGCAAATCAATTTATATTGAACAGACAAGCAGAATTAACAATATTAGATAGACAAACCACAGAGAAACGGTGAAAAGTAACAGCTGTCATTTTATTTTGCTGAACTCCTTAGCGACATGAAACATAGTTCAACAGACATCAACACTGATATAAAAATTCTGAAGTGCATCAACAACCCCTTACAAAAACTAGTAACTGAAGAAAAGTACCATAAACAGAAAGTCATAGTAGATGAAAAACAAATAATAAACGAGTACATGGCTCTCTGCGACGTAACACTATTCTCTTCTCTGAAAGAAATGCCAGACAACAGTTACTCATAAACACAGACTCACATACAGGAATCAATAAATAAAAAAATGTAAATCAATTAAATATCCCCCCTTGCCACATATGTACACACTCTGACACCTCACAAATATTAAAAACTCGTGCCCTCAACACATGCAACTGTCTACCATCTTGTTCTCATAGTTTGTAAAGAGTTACAGTGAAAGTTACACACACACACACACACACACACACACACACACACACACAAATACATAATCCTCTACATGGAATTAATTAATGATTGGCGCAGCGATAACGTTTCCAGTCATCGATTTTCGATGCAAATAACTTTCTTACGTTAAGTTCTACGTGAATGCAGATGACAGACTGTGAATGGAAAACAACTTGGTGCAAAACATAAAAAACCACGGCATATGGTAACAAAGCATATATAGAAAAATGTTTGTTTGTTTCCATATTTGTGAACACTTCCTTGAAAACTTCAATTTATATATGTATAAGTAGTAAAGAGCATTTTTCTGCTGTTTAACAGAAAAGAAAGAAAAGTCCACTGATGATGCTGTAACTTCAATAAAAGTTTCAGCAGTGTTTAACTCAAGGCGGATCCTATCCCGAAAAAAAAATGTATTTAACATACTTCAAACCTTAGCCGTTAACTTGGAGAAAACTAGTAGCGAGAAAAAAAAATTGATTGAATCCGCACTATCGCAGCAACAACGTCATTAGTGATTGTAATTTGAAGTGAAGTTCGCTACATGTAACAAAACCCGGTAGAATAGGTGTTTCCTGCCATCACACTTTCCTCAACAGTGAATGTCACCATCGGACCCCAGGAGTCAGCTTTCCCAAACCGGCACCGTAACTTGGCGATCATGTACCGACCCTATTTCCTTCATGCTACGGACAGAAGCGCTGAATTTTCAATTAGGACGTATATAGGAACCTTAAATCATGTGGGCTACACATTGACTCCATGCCAGTAGTACCCCTTCACGCTCCTCCAACCGTCGCCCCTGCAGCAACTG
Organism: Schistocerca piceifrons; assembly: GCF_021461385.2. Classification (NCBI taxonomy): domain Eukaryota; kingdom Metazoa; phylum Arthropoda; class Insecta; order Orthoptera; family Acrididae; genus Schistocerca; species Schistocerca piceifrons. Next base: position 141,949,487 of record NC_060144.1, read on the forward strand.
TCGGTACAAGTGGTACTGTGCCCCTGGGCTAATTAAATGAAGCAATTAACTTTTGCTTCGAGGCAACGCCTCCCACCGCGGTGTTCGAGTTGAATTAAAATCGATTCTTTGTCGACCAGGCGGCGCAGCGTCCACGAAGACAAGCGGCCTAATTCCAGTGCAGTACTGGGTCCCACCCCAAACCCTCCCCCTATAATCTCCTCCCAGTGCCACCCCTCGCGCCCGGCTGCTCCGCCTTTCTTTTCAGCGCTCCCCTTCTTTGCTCGCCTCCACTTTTTTCTTTCCCTCCTGCTCTTCCCCTCGTCCGTCTTCGCGTCCGGCCGTTTCCGAACGCTCTCCCGCGCCGTGACGCTGGAGGACACGCCAATTGGCATATTCACAGGAGCGGAGGGGCGGCGCGGCGGCCACAGCCCGCAGGAATCCGCGCCACAAATGGCATCATTAGGCTGGGCGCGCAGATTGTTGCCAACTTTTGGCGAAGAAGTCCCCGCCAAATAGCTTCCCGCACGGTGACCGGAGCCAGGTGTGCCACTCTGCAAGCGCTGCTCTCCAAAACGACGTATTACCGCAGGATTGGTATGAAAACCTACGAAATTTCGAGAACTGTCGAGCAGAATGAAGTAAGGAACTCGTAAAACCTGGTGATTTGTGTGGTGTGCGTACTGTAAGACCTTCAGTACACACACCATCAGATTATTTGACTTGTCGCTCTAACGAAGTAGGCGAGTGTCAGCAATATGTCTCGTGGTCTTATCGTGGCGTGTTTATCTTCTGCCGTTAGGTCAGACGATAGAAATGCCACTTGCACGCTTAGAGTAGCAAATTGACGGTGACCAACTTTAAACAGAACACGATTAATTTTCACACACATTTATTAAAATAATAACAAGTATAAAAATAACTTGGTTCTGGATGCATTTACAATTGACAATCTGAAGTTCCTTTGGTCTTGGTACGTTAATCTTATTCTCACATATCTCTGATACTTGACAAAGTGTCTATACATTTATCTTCATGGCTATGTACAGGAATATGATAATCTTATTAGGTGCAGACTGAAACTTGACTATAGACTAATGCAGACTGATGCAGACAAGTGCAGACTAATGCAGACTGACAAATCGGAGGTCTGTACACTCGTTATAATACCTCGAGCGTTCAGGTATCACTGCGCGAGTGTGATCCGCGAGGAGAAAAGATTCTACGTTACCAGCAATCTCATTGGCTGAGTTACATATTCATGCGCGGATCGGCGGAAGCAGAATTTGGTCCGTCTCTAAGACAGCACCATCTCGTAGTGCGGAGACGGACGAGCGCTGCGCCTGCGCTGTTGTGCTCAGCGGGCCGCGCTCTATTGGGAAAGTTGTGTACGTGCTGACTACGCGGAACTATGTACACAACAATTTGACAACTACTGATCGATTAATGATTTATCCCTGTTAATAGTGGTTGATCTCTGTGACTGTGGATTGAGTAACTTGACGAAATAAACCAACCAACCACTTTTGTGTACCTTTATCTACGTTAAGACGAATTTCACGCTTTTACCCATATTTAATTGGCCTAATGCTTCTATAAAGACTGGAACAAATGAAACTTGTCCTGAAAATGTTTCATATACTTTATGATAGGGATCATAAATTACATCAGCGGCCTCTAGGGTGTACGATTTAACTTGGGCTGCGTACGGTAAGTTACGTTAAATATACAGTATAAAAAAGGAATTTATTGACTGCATTTCTAAACGCGATGTCCCAGCTGATGACAGGTGAAAATCTAAAACGTGTTATACGTCTTTTAAATGAATGATGAAAATAAGTGGCTCTTCCCAACATTTCTGAGCACAAGGTAACATAGGTGGGTAACGTTTGAGCGCCACAATTTGGCAGTGGCTGTATACTTGGTCCTAGTTTGGGATATAATGGACAGTTCCCGTCTGTAGACAGGTGATTACTAGAGCTCATTACATGGGAGAAGACGTTGGTGTACACAGTGTAAGATAGCTTTCACCACTGCATTTGGAACAGTGTGGTTTACTCCGACATTGTGCCCTCGCGTGATAAAACCGGAGGTAGTGATAAAACTGGCTAACTGGTGGTCTATAGGGTTGAACCTCCCACCTCAAGTCGTAAAGAGTGGCATATTCTGGAAGCCGCTGAGAAGAGGTTTCCCATATAGGTCAGCAGGTGGCTTCGAGATCGATCACACGTTTCTTAAAGCATTTTTTTATTTAAATTAGTGAAAACGGGATCTGTATATCAATTACAACATCGTTACCGCTGATATCCATATCGATGTTGTGGATAATTCCCTGTTTGCATATCATGTGTGTTGGTACACAGCATTTAGGTTTCTCTCTCTTAATAATGATGGTGACATAAGTGAATAACCGCACTGATGGACGTGGGTTCACCTCTGATCGTATTCCTTCCCGCTCTCTTGATATCAGCAATTTTGTTCTTCCAGTCAACAGTTTCTTTACATCCCGCATTCCACTCAAGTGGACGGCCTTGTGGCTGAAATAACCAAAGATAATTTGGTTATTTCAGCCACAAGGCCGTCCACTTGAGTGAAATGTTCTGCCGCTAGCATTTCTCAAAGCACGTCTGCGAGTCCTGCCCGTGAAGTTGATCCTCGACATAAAAATCGCGGTACTGCTGAGTGAAAGTGTGTGCAATATCCTGTAATGTGGCTCGCAATCCATAGGCAATTTCTACATCCATATAAGTGCCTACTTTCTCTCCCTACGGAGTCTAATGACAGCCGTTCGTTGTGTAATCCATCGAGCATGCTGTCCTAAAGGGTGGTGCGTTCTTTTGCTCCTCTGATAGGACCGACGTGGATCCAGATGTACAACGAACTCTTAACACCTACCCCATCGAGTTCACAGAGCGTATAATGATACGCGTTCCAAAATCAAGTGGTGGTCGTAGACCACAAGACTACCGCCCTTTGTCATTATTGAACGAAGAGTACTAAATATTTGCACATACTTTTCGTGCCTGTCCCAAGCAACATTAAAGGAAAAATACATTTAGATCAAACGAATCTAGGTGGGAACAGCAATACACACCCGGTGCCAGGGAAACAGAGATAGCACTGATATCGGCATGTAGCTTACGAAAAACCCCGGGGGCGTGGATTTGGATCACCCTTTCGACCGAGTGTACTATGTGTTTGTATGTGCAGTCATGGCACTGATGGGAATCTCCCTTAAGTATGTGGACACGATCTTTCAGCAGCATTTAGTTTCAATAACTGCTTTCAGCTATATGCGTTTGCTCAACACTGTAATACAAGAATTAAGACAAAAATGGATATTTTCAGCAACAAGTCATGGAAAATGGCATGCGAATGGGTAGGAGGTGTCTGTAAACATCTTGCAACAAAATTTAATCTCCAGCGTAAAGCTTTTGATGCTGTAAGAGATGCTATTTGATTTGTAGACACCATATCAACATTAATAGCAAACATGAAACTCTTAATTCTAATACTTCCTGCCAGGAAGTTTCATATCAGCGCACACTCCGCTGCAGAGTGAAAATTTCATTCTGGAAACATCCCCCAGGCTGTGGCTAAGCCATGTCTCCGCAGTATGCTTTCTTTCAGGAGTGCTAGCTCTGCATGGTTCGTAGGAGAGCTTCTGTAGGGTTTGGAAGGTAGGAGACGAGATACTGGCAGAAGTAAAGCTGTGAGTACCGGACGTGAGTCGTGCTTCGGTAGCTCAGATGGTAGAGCACTAGCCCGCGAAAGGTAAAGGTCCCGACTTCGAGTCTCGGTCGGGCACACAGTTTTAATCTGCCAGGAAGTTTCAAATAACCTTTTATTGTGACTGGTAGCGGATATTTTTCTAGAAGTTCCTGTAAGTTTATTTGCAAGCCTAAATTTTTCTTTGCCTTCATTTTCATGGCCTTTATGGAAATATTAGTAAATACAACATTGAGCCTTATTTTGCGTTACTTTCTGTGTAAGTGACGTAAAAATAGAAAATAAAAGGAGAAAAACTGTCGCATAGTGGCTCGTCCCCACGACACTCCAATGCCTTGCATGATCCACACGAAGAATGCAATTCTTTTCCAAGCGCTTGGCGTTCTGGATCTCATACTTATGTCACTTTCAGTTCTGGCCAAGCACTGCATATACGACAAATCAGAATGAAATCGGTGTGACGAGTAGGTGGGTCGTCTTGTTAGGACTCTAGTGCCAACGAAATACGCTAACGTGATACACCACTATCTTTCACGCCGATACTCACATGTCCAGGTTGAGTAGTAGAGCGTGAAACCTTCAACACTTTATACGAAATCTACGTTTGCAATTCACATAATGCTTTTGAATCTATTTATGAAAGAAACAGTTACTTTCCTGTTTAGTACTACTGACATTTGTCATCTTGAAGGCACTACTGTAACAAACTTACGTACACACAACCGACAATTCTTCGATGTTCATAAGCATGCATCTGTCGAGTTGCTTTCTTGTGGTTTCCGTGATTCCGGTATAATAAGGACATCCCATCCTTATAACAATGCAAACTAAAATCAGTTCTGATCTAAATATGATAACAAAATTTCATACTTAAGCACTCCAGTGTCTTTCTTCCCAGAAACAAGCTTACGGTGGCAGAAACAGAGCTGAAAATAACGTCTGGTGAAGGCGAGTGGGTTAATTATGAGTTAATATCTGCGAATATCGGTCCAGTGAAAGCGCGACCGGCAGGAATAGCTCTGTACTTGTCACAGGCACGCACGGTCGACCGAACTCGCCCCTCTATCAGGCCGTCATCTTCAGTACATGCAACGTGGTAGTCTGCAACTCTTCAGCTATACATTCACATTACCGCACTGGCTACAGAAAACAACCCAAACTGAAGTGTCAATTGCAGTAGGGGACACATAAATAAGCTGGCCAACTGGAAAACGGCTGAACCTGTTTGAGTCGCTCCTGGACTACGATGCATTTCCATCAGAGGTATTCGGACACAAATAAAAGGTTGTGAACAGAGCGAGGTAACATCAGATGGAACCAGTGTAGACTGCGAGATATCCCTTCATTCATAAGATCCAGAGACTACGTGCTAGCGTAATATCATGGATGTCGTGCTTCTGAACTTGCGGAAAATTTCATAGACATCCGCATATGCTGTGAATCGTTAAAGTAAGCAACTATAGAGTGTAACATACGACCACATCGAGGACATTCCATTGGCTATAATATAGAGTATATTCACAATCAAAATACTGCCTTTACAGAATATTAACCGCTGAGCTAAAAACTATATTTACAATAGACCCTACCTATCTTCGTAATATCAGAAAATACGATAAAACATCAAACGTTTTTCAGCCTCTGTATATTAAAGTCAAATAAGATACGTAGAAATTCAATTGTTTTCTACATTGCTAGAGTGTCATACACCACCAATTTTTATTCAATTAAACTAAAAATATCACTACAGTGATGACTGTGACTCTAATCAGAATGTAAGAGTCAATACAGGTAAGTATAAAGCAGATAGTCGGCGTTGGAGAGTAGCTATCACACAAAAGAAATAATACAATGCAGTAACAGTTATAACTTAACCAAGGGAGGTATTGCTACCGGATAATGGAATGACGTGCAGGTGGAATATAAGAAAAGTACACGACTTGAAACAAGTTTCTGCATAGTGTTTAATAATTTTTGTCATAACTTAATTGTGGTTTAAAAAGCAGCAAACGCACGACGTGAGAAGGCGTGATGATGAGATTCAATAAAATGTGTGCCATTCCCAGGAACTACCGAAATGGAATCCATGACTAAAAGACAAATAATGTCACGTGGGGTTCACGTTATTGTTTATAGGCGTCTATTCACAATTCTGAAACTAATCTTCTTACAGTTACTGTATTGGTAAAGCCGATATTGGTAAAGCCGATATACAGCCATGATGTTTTCACGTTATCTTTTACTAAGTAGAAAGTGTCATAAGTAATCTAATGACACCATCAGTAAGACTATAAAAATGTCCTACTAGCGGCACATAATTATTAACTACCGTAAAATCATTTCCACAATTAATGATTGCAATTAGAAAGTTTCCAACTTCTGTGCCGTTCAGCTTCGTAACTGATTTGTATGTATCGAACACATTGTTAAGTTAATTCCTTAATTTTATGGAAACATGCTTTGTGTGTCGTACAATGTGGGTCGAATCAGGCGCTTTACAATTCGAATAGATGCTTCGACAGTGCCTCTTCCCTCTCTCTGAATGCTGTGAAAGATGTTTCGCTTGTCATTCTAACATGTATTCTAATTCTTTCGATTCGCTATACTTTCTGTACGTGATGTACTACGTAGGTTGTGATTCACTTAGGCGTACTACAGGTCTAGTGAATGCGTTCACAGTGTCTTTTCTTCTCTCTGAACTCTAAAGAAGAGATTTCATCTGCTATTACTGTGCCGATTATGGGGTTCACTGATCAATTTCTGAGTGCTTTTTTGTTTTAAAATCTATGTGGACTGGATCACCTGACAATGTGGTTTGGAACATTTTAAACTCGAACACAACTGATACGCTTATGTTGAATCAGTGTTGCTCTTGTGTGCGTAATAAATTTTTGCAAGGTGTCCTACCCATGTATTACTGTAACGAGTAATTTATCCAATCGACCCAGCGTAATTGAGATCTCCTTCAGTTTCTAGCACCTCAACCTTTCCTAGACAATCTGGGACGCGTTCGTGTCCTTACTGCTTCTATGTCGTATGCCCTAGTGCTTAAGAATTTCTTTCCTGTGTCTTGTTTTCTCTAAACATCAGATATGGGTTGTTAGTTTCCCACACAATAAATGTCACCACAACTTGTATTGTTCTACTTCTTTCATACTTCCCGCCACACCTCCCGAAAACAGATGCTGATCATTGTTTCTGCAACTCTTGAGGGCACAAGCGTCACATTAGTCAACTTATCACTCGTTTATTTATGACTAAGGCAAAAACCAGATTGTTGAAGTAAATATACACTCCTGGAAACTGAAATAAGAACACCGTGAATTCATTGTCCCAGGAAGGGGAAACTTTATTGACACATTCCTGGGGTCAGATACATCACATGATCACACTGACAGAACCACAGGTCATAGACACAGGCAACAGAGCATGCACAATGTCGGCACTAGTACAGTGTATATCCACCTTTCGCAGCAATGCAGGCTGCTATTCTCCCATGGAGACGATCGTAGAGATGCTGGATGTAGTCCTGTGGAACGGCTTGCCATGCCATTTCCACCTGGCGCCTCAGTTGGACCAGCGTTCGTGCTGGACGTGCAGACCGCGTGAGACGACGCATCATCCAGTCCCAGACATGCTCAATGGGGGACAGATCCGGAGATCTTGCTGGCCAGGGTAGTTGACTTACACCTTCTAGAGCACGTTGGGTGGCACGGGATACATGCGGACGTGCATTGTCCTGTTGGAACAGCAAGTTCCCTTGCCGGTCTAGGAATGGTAGAACGATGGGTTCGATGACGGTTTGGATGTACCGTGCACTATTCAGTGTCCCCTCGACGATCACCAGTGGTGTACGGCCAGTGTAGGAGATCGCTCCCCACACCATGATGCCGGGTGTTGGTCCTGTGTGCCTCGGTCGTATGCATTCCTGATTGTGGCGCTCACCTGCACGGCGCCAAACACGCATACGACCATTATTGGCACCAAGGCAGAAGCGACTCTCATCGCTGAAGATGACACGTCTCCATTCGTCCCTCCATTCACGCCTGTCGTGACACCACTGGAGGCGGGCTGCACGATGTTGGGGCGTGAGCGGAAGACGGCCTAACGGCGTGCGGGACCGTAGCCCAGCTTCATGGAGACGGTTGCGAATGGTCCTCGCCGACACCCCAGGAGCAACAGTGTCCCTAATTTGCTGGGAAGTGGCGGTGCGGTCCCCTACGGCACTGCGTAGGATCCTACGGTCTTGGCGTGCATCCGTGCGTCGCTGCGGTCCGGTCCCAGGTCGACGGGCACGTGCACCTTCCGCCGACCACTGGCGACAACATCGATGTACTGTGGAGACCTCACGCCCCACGTGTTGAGCAATTCGGCGGTACGTCCACCCGGCATCCCGCACGCCCACTATACGCCCTCGCTCAAAGTCCGTCAACTGCACATACGGTTCACGTCCACGCTGTCGCGGCATGCTACCAGTGTTAAAGACTACGATGGAGCTCCGTATGCCACGGCAAATTGGCTGACACTGACGGCGGCGGTGCACAAATGCTGCGCAGCTAGCGCCATTCGACGGCCAACACCGCGGTTCCTGGTGTGTCCGCTGTGCCGTGCGTGTGATCATTGCTTGTACAGCCCTCTCGCAGTGTCCGGAGCAATTATGGTGGGTCTGACACACCGGTGTCAATGTGTTCTTTTTTCCATTTCCAGGAGTGTATATATATATGCCACTAGTTACATATATAATTGATTTAACCCACAATTTGTACAATAGTTCCACTTCTCGACTTTTTGTTCAGTTAAACTGGTACTTAACTTGAGTATCATTTCCCTTTGGCAGGACTTGTTATGATCAAAACTACAACAAGCTATTTACAATCCCTTGTATCATCATATAGTCATCAGAGCAACTTCTATAACTTTGTTAGTGTGTTGCTTGTAGTTACCATTAACTATTTGCTTTTACAAAAATTTTCGGAACTATATTTCTTTTGTCACAAGAAAGTTTCATGAAAGTCACCGTCATTTCTAAGGAAACACTTCTTCAGATACATACAAGAGGTGACAAGTATCCACATTTCTTTTCTTAATTACTATAGTTAAACACTTGAGCGCCTTGCAAATCTTTCCGTATTGCTGATGTAATGGTAAGTCTTCCCAGTCACTGATGCTGTTTAGAAGATTCTTTCTAATTAGGTACCAGACATCAATTTGTAGCAACTTAGTAACTTTGACAGCCATTCATGGATTCAACTAGGACTGTTAATATTTTTAAAAATATCGCGAATCCAATATATCTAAGTTTAAAAGAATATCATTATCAGGCCTTGTTATATAGAAAACATTATCGATATATCGAGGGAAAAAATGTCAACATACAAGCCAAAAATTATCGGCTGCAGACACTGCCGCTTTTTGAGCTTGTAATCTCCCACCTCCTTCCTCCTTCCATCTATTGTCCACATTAAATGATGTCCACTCCAAGTAATTAATAAGTAAAGTCTTTCATGAAGATTTGAGAGGAGCAAAGATTACAAGGAACTTTCTAGTTTACTTAACTTTTCGTGTTGAGATGGCTCCAGTTCTTCTTGTCTAGGGGTCTGATTCTGAATCTCTACTCACATCAGGTCCTCACGATTGGTTTGAACAAAATAAATTTGAAGATTGTTAATACAACATTTTTTACGCAAACATATTTTCTCACATTTTATTATATCATACAGTATTTTAATTTTCACATTAAAAAAACCGAAATTACATTGTCCGCACAAAAATACGTCTGATGACATCAGAGGCATGCTTAGGACTCCCACACACTGCGGAAGTATCGATATTTCAGAGGGTTTGCAATTTTTCTTAACAAATGAATTTCGCTAGCTTCCATTACATTATTAATTTCGATTACTATTTCATAAATGAATCCAGAAATAAATATAGTAAACAGTACAGGATTGCGTAACTAATAATAGAAATTTTAAGTGTGCCAATAATTCGTAATTTCTAATGTTTCTAAAAAAATAATATGAACTGCACATTCAGAACTTTCGTTATCGATTATAATATCGAAACTAAAATATCTTGTAAAGTAATTTATTTTCTCCTTTTGGGGAGAATACTTGATATTAACCTCTGTTGAGCAAGTATTCTCCCAAAAATGGGCACTACGGTATCTGTCAGACTCCACAGAGAACTACTGAATCGTCACTTGAGTAAACAAAACGCCAATTCCGTTCACAGAAAAAGACCTCAGACGCTCCTTGCGTCGCAAGCAACACTTCTCAAACTCTAACCACCATGTTCTCCAATGTGGCTGTCACCAGCGAAGTCTCTACATCGATTCCCAGAGGGCTGTGTCTTTTACCAATCCGCACAGCGAAGTGCCCTCAATCATTCCCCGCAGGACAATGCGTCTCCAAGCCATACCTCACTCCCTCCTGGACATGTGGCATCTATGTCTGCACTCAAGCGATGAATGTCATTTCAAGAAAGTTATCTCCCACTACAAGGGTCATGAATCTACCCGTCAATTAGCTAAAGCCCATACTCCATTCAAAAGAGTTTCTCGAAGTTTCCATTTCCCATCCTACATCATTAGCACTCCACCAATCAAATACGTGTCTCTGCTTTTCAGGGCGGAGCGGCCGCGCTTACCGTGAGAAGACTTTACATAGATTACCTCGAAACCATCGTTTGTGACCCCATGCATTCCTTCGCACTAAACGGATATCTTTTCGCCTTGTTCCACCGCCAACGTTCTTTCTTCAGATTCACTGTTCTGAAATTTTTCCGTCTGGGTGGAACCGTTCGCCCGCAGAGTCCGTGCTAAGGAGGTTATGCGGACTGCAGCATCGTAAATCGCCGCCATCTCGCTATGCTCTCTCTCGTGTCAGTAATTGTCCGCACTGCAGAACATGACAAGTCTCCTCCCAGTCTCTGTTTAGCAGATAGTAGCTTCTGACGAACGTGTGGCCCATGTCGCCCTTCTGTATTAGTACTCAGCACTAGTTAACTCCCACACATGCAGTACTACAGAAATTGTTAGTACACGGTGCTAGCCAGTATCAGCCAATGAAATGATCAACAGTCCAATTATACGTCTTAAACAGAGATCTAATATAAATATGGTGTAGGCTTCGGGGCCCCGGGGTGCTGACCAAAAGGTGTGCTGCGCGCCGATGAGGCGCATGGCTGTTGAAGTGGAACAGTCGCTAGAAGGCAACGTCTGGGGATCCTCCGGCATCTCAGTTGTATAAGGCTTACCTAGGCATGCGGGGCTCTGTCTAGATGGACTTTTATCTACCCAGCTGCTCGTGGGACCGAAATGGACCACTAGCAATTATTTCCTTCTCTTCCCAGCGGAAATGTGTGGGCCGCTGGTATATACTACTACCGAATCCAATAAGAGAACTCATGCAGTCGCTCCTCCAGGCTTGGAGGTTAGTCAGAATTTCTCACCGAATAGTAACAGAAGGCATGCTGCTGGTCAGAATCTGTTTTTGATTATGAAGCGGTTGTATAGTGGTACACTATTGGTTGAAACTGATAGTTCCCAACGAGCTACCATCATCCAGAAAACTAAATGCCTTGGGAAGTATGCCATAGAAACTGAGCTCCACGACACGTTCAACTATATCAAAGGTATTGTGTCATGCAGAGATCTGGTTTACATTCCCAAGGAGAAACTGAAAGTCGAGAAGCTTATGCTTGATGCGCAAAATACACTCTTGGAAATTGAAATAAGAACACCGTGAATTCATTGTCCCAGGAAGGGGATACTTTATTGACACATTCCTGGGGTCAGATACATCACATGATCACACTGACAGAACCACAGGCACATAGACACAGGCAACAGAGCATGCACAATGTCGGCACTAGTACAGTGTATATCCACCTTTCGCAGCAATGCAGGCTGCTATTCTCCCATGGAGACGATCGTAGAGATGCTGGATGTAGTCCTGTGGAACGGCTTGCCATGCCATTTCCACCTGGCGCCTCAGTTGGACCAGCGTTCGTGCTGGACGTGCAGACCGCGTGAGACGACGCTTCATCCAGTCCCAAACATGCTCAATGAGGCACAGATCCGGAGATCTTGCTGGCCAGGGTAGTTGACTTACACCTTCTAGAGCTCGTTGGGTGGCACGGGATACATGCGGACGTACATTGTCCTGTTGGAACAGCAAGTTCCCTTGCCGGTCTAGGAATGGTAGAACGATGGGTTCGATGACGGTTTGGATGTACCGTGCACTATTCAGTGTCCCCTCGACGATCACCAGTGGTGTACGGCCAGTGTAGGAGATCGCTCCCCACACCATGATGCCGGGTGTTGGCCCTGTGTGCCTCGGTCGTATGCAGTCCTGATTGTGGCGCTCACCTGCACGGTGCCAAACACGCATACGACCATCATTGGCACCAAGGCAGAAGCGACTCTCATCGCTGAAGACGACACGTCTCCATTCGTCCCTCCATTCACGCCTGTCGCGACACCACTGGAGGCGGGCTGCACGATGTTGGGGCGTGAGCGGAAGACGGCCTAACGGTGTGCGGGACCGTAGCCCAGATTCATGGAGACGGTAGCGAATGGTCCTCGCCGATACCCCAGGAGCAACAGTGTCCCTAATTTGCTGGGAAGTGGCGGTGCGGTCCCCTACGGCACTGCGTAGGATCCTACGTTCTTGGCGTGCATCCGTGCGTCGCTGCGGTCCGGTCCCAGGTCGACGGGCACGTGCACCTTCCGCCGACCACTGGCGACAACATCGATGTACTGTGGAAACCTCACGCCCCACGTGTTGAGCAATTCGGCGGTACGTCCACCCGGCCTCCCGCATGCCCACTATACGCCCTCGCTCAAAGTCCGTCAACTGCACATACGGTTCACGTCCACGCTGTCGCGGCATGCTACCAGTGTTAAAGACTGCGATGGAGCTCCGTATGCCACGGCAAACTGGCTGACACTGACGGCGGCGGTGCACAAATGCTGCGCAGCTAGCGCCATTCGACGGCCAACACCGCGGTTCCTGGTGTGTCCGCTGTGCCGTGCGTGTGATCATTGCTTGTACAGCCCTCTCGCTGTGTCCGGAGCAAGTATGGTGGGTCTGACACACCGGTGTCAATGTGTTCTTTTTTCCATTTCCAGGAGTGTATATTGAAAGGGATGGATGGGGATCTCATAACATCTGACTCCTTCATCCCTATCCTCAACAGCACTAAACTCCCGGAGCATTTCAAGCTAGGTTTCCTGCATCTAAGTATATGGCCATATGTCCCAGACCCAATGCACTATTTTAAGTGCCAGCGGTTTGGGCACACCACAGATGATGTAAGAATGAAGCCACTTGTGGCAAATGTGGCAAATCCACTCATTATTGAGTTGGTTGCTCCTCACCTCCAAAGTGTGTGAACTGCTCTGGGGGTCACCCTGTCTTGAGTAGGGACTGCAGCACACTGAAATAACTAACGATCTCTGCACGCCTCCTTGGCTCCAACATCCACAGTAACCACGTGCCCTGGCATCCAGAAGAAAGACACGTACTTCCCCAGCAGCTGTAGTTGGAGAAGAGCGTCCTGGATATTCTCGTCTACTTTATGTGCTTGGTGCAAACGTGTAGAGAGTGAAGGTCAATCAGGAAATCAGAAAGGACGAGGAATTTAACATTCGAAGCACGCCTCATCTGCACCTGTGACCTCAAGATCGCATAGAGTTGTATGACGAATACTGTAAAGTCTCCAGGAGTCACACCTAGAGGACACGATCAGGGCAACGACAGAGCGACCAACATAGATCCCTGTTTCAACACAACCGTAAAGAGAGCTATAGAATAATGGCGCTCGGTTAAAATGGCAGAAAATAAAGCGATAAAACTTGTGTAGGAGTGAAATCTCCCCTTTACTGCAATAAATCTAAAATTATTCTTGGCCTCCACAATAACCACGGTTGTAGGCAATTAAAACCCTGGATTTTGAGTTGTACACGCCCCGCACCAAGTGACTCCAGTACATACTGCACTCGGATCTCATACAGCATTGTTTATCATTGACGATTGGAGAAAATGCATTCCACAGGTGTACGAGCAATAATGTGGTATGCAGGTGAAGTCGCTGATGCGAGAAAGTTACACGAGTAATACAACATGAGGAGATGCCACCGGATCGTGAGTGGCGGTTCTCCAGCCTCGGAATAGAGACTGCGCGTGGCGCTGGTCCTCTAAATGCCTGTGACTAGCTGAATCCGCTCATGGTGGATAGCGTCTAGTAATACAGCTTCCAGGGCCTGTATACTGTGCACCCATAGTCTAGCTGTGAACGCACAAAAGAGCTAAGAGTCTGGAATGGACAAGCCCTGTCTGCTCGCCAAGACTGTGGCTAAGGCGCTTTATGGTATTCAATGCCTTCTGGGTTCAGGCCGTTTTTCAGGTTTCTCAGATGCAGTAACCACGACGGTTTGGAGTCAAAAACGAGGCCCTGAAACCTCACTGAGTCTTCACAATGCATAATGATGTCGCTCATATGCAAGGCAGGTGAATTAATAATATAACGAAACCAATTAAAATTAATACACACACATTTAACTACAGAAAACCGAAAACCCGTCTTTACAGCCCACTCTTCTAACTTCTGCACTGTAAATTGCTACTGACAAGTCGCTGTTGGCAACACTGGAGGAGAAACAGCAAACAGTAGAATTGTCCATAAATAAGGAGCACTACACGGTACTCTTTACCGAAGACGTGATATGTTTATGGTACTGGCAGAGAGCGTTAACACTAGAAACACTGGCCTAAGGAACACTATACTCCTGCTCAAAATTATCTGACAACGTGTCACCAACTCAGGTCCTAAAAGACCGCTAAGACAGGAAAGATTGTATGACGATGGGGAGGTGGCCACGATAGCCCCAATGACGTGGTAGTGTGAGAGAACATTGCCTCCAGGCAGAATCATACGTCCTACTGATATCGAAGAACATACCGATACAGTGATATTTACGTAGGGAAGTCTGCTTTAGAGCCGCCTCTGGAGTTAGGTTGTCGACAGTGGACCGATATCTCCGGAATCCACGCTGAGAGCTGCTAAGGAGTTTCCTGGTCCCTAACGACCAGACCATAAGACAGTTAAATATTCGCTCCATGGTCTTTCCTACACAGCTCGTTAACGCGACGCTCCGGTAACTTCTGGGACATGTGCAGCCCTTATCTGGTTTGAGGAGAAATATCAGAATTACCTCTCTCCACGAGTTGGGAAAGTTGCCTGTCTACGTCGTAAGATTAAAACATTCGAGGAGGATTTCATTTGACGCTGCGACCTCTCTGCAGTCGCACGGTAGCTGCGAACACCAAATCCTGGCTGGCATTGGCAGTAGTTGCTGCAAAATGCTCTGCCAACCTCTGAGCAATTTCTCTGGGCATTGTTTGGATACACCCCTGTTTCAGCACTTCTGGTGTTGATAAACGACTGTGTTTACTGGGAATCCACCAGGTGGCTCCCCATACTTTTGCAGGACAAGAGAGACGATCGATGGAGTCCATAAACGGTTTCCATGGTTTTACTCTTTTCTCCTTAATGACTGGTCGAGCCTAGGCGACTGAAAAGGCTGTGAGGTTGTCTGTTGTTGGGTGACATTTAAACCACTGAAGTCACACACGTCCTGTCGGATTACTGAGTGCCCCTCACCAGTGCACCAAGGTACAGTTCACCTCTTGACATGACCTGAGGACTTCCGGATCGACGAGTCAGCGACATGGAAAAACACTCGGATAATATGGTCCACCCATTTCTGGATGTGTTCAAACACAACCAGCTAGCTGAACAGCATCCATTTAGCATACCTGCTGTTCATCCATTTTTGTAGCTTCTGTTCAGGGTATAAATACTCCATCCAGTTAATGGATCCACAGTGGGAATGGTCACTGACATAAGGGTCATCAGTTGCTTCCCACTGTTCTGTCTGCAAGGGCTGGAAAGTAGAAAGAGAGCTCATGGCTGTGGACGACACAGTAGCAGCCTCGAAATGAGTGGGACTGCCAGTGTTGAGGATGTACAGCTCCTGAGACATCATGAGGCTCCCCAAGACTCGACCCATGGGACAGGTACAGGTGGAACCTCATAATACGTTACAGGCAATGAAATCACGCAATAGGAGAAATGGGCGGGATAGTTGTGCTATAAAGCCTGTGAGAGCCTATTGCATCCTGTGGAGGTAAATAAAGGGAGCAGATAGTGATCTTCTGACCCACATGAACAGCAATGGCCGCTGCTTGTAGGTCAGTAATCAAGGAGAGAGGAGAGGAGAGGAGTGGTGGATGTTATTGACAAACACAGCAATCCCTTCCTTGGTTCTTTCTCCAGTCAGGTCACCTTCTCAGTAGAGGGGGGGGGGGGGGGAAGTCCTATAGCGTAGGGGCATCATTTGCATTGAAATGTGTTTCCTGTAAAGTCAATCGTAGGATATGTGCATGTGCCAATAGTTTCAGCTTCTCCAGATGACTTATGAACCAATTTATATTCAACTGTATGCGGGAGCCACATATTAAGGGGGTTGCACTATCACCCTGTCTTTCCGCCGGGCTGGGGAGTATGCAAAAGATGGAGTTTCAGACTTGGAGGCAGATGGGAGTCAGACTTGGCAGTCCATTGACTCTGAAGCAGAAGTAGCAGAGCCATCGGCTCGAATGACATCGACGGGGTCTGGGAGGGCTTTGTAGGAGCTACCACAGCAGCAGTGGAGGCAGTGCTCGATGTTTTACCAGGTTATGCCTTTGGAGGTACCCGGAGGCCCGCAATGGTGGCAAGCGACACATCATGTGACGTTCTGAAAGAAACTGCTACTTGACAAGTGTAGCGAAGAAACACAGCTACTAGAGCTGACAGTAGCAACCTCCATTTGCAAAGAAGTGTTCGCTGTGTACATAAGGTTTTTAAGGGGGGAAGCAAAAGATGTAGTCAGTGTCAGAGGCTGCACGGCTTTATAGATCATCTTGGCCTCATCATATGGGATGGGTTTCAATGTTTTAATGTCCAGTATCTTCCTTAAGCCCAATACGCGGCTGCGGCGTACTTCCTATCAACCACGAAGACGGGATGAGGTCCTCCTTACCCTTCTTTACAAAGACCGTAGCCCAGTGACACTTGGCTTCTTGCTGCTGCGAGAGGACCCTTCCGTGTGTTGTGCTTGTAGCGTACAGATCACTGGGCGCCACATTTTACTAGAGTGTGTTTCATTTTTAGACCAGAAGGCAGCGATTGATTTTCCAGCATATCTGACCTCTATTTTAGGTGACATTTAAACGAATATGGTTCGATTTTTATGGTTTTGCGATCTGTCCAACTAGTTTCCTAAAATTTTAGGATAATGTTGATAATATGTTAACAGGGTGGCTGGCTCACCCATGATTGTTTCGTCAGTGGTCAGCCAGTCCTATTTCCCCGTGCTTTTCTTTTAGGCCATTTTACTCCTGTTTTACTCCGATATATAACACCTTTCACTCTTCTCAGTTGCATTAAGGCCTGTGAGATAGGGTGAGGTGGGAGTGAGTGAATGACTTCGTATAACAGGTTTCCTACTCATTGCATGACAACAAATTTCGTGATTCTATCCTCATTCGTTTCTTTTAATACGTGTAAGGTTGCCCATAACTTCGACGTGGAGCGCCCGTAAGCTCCAACGCTGTCTCTCTCTCTCTCTCTCTCTCTCTCTCTCTCTCTCTCTCTCTCTCTCTCACACACACACACACACACACACACACATACACTCACACGGAATCCCAATTTGCTTTTACGAAGAGTGCTACACTGTGCTGGTCCCATATTAACTTGCATTTGTAGCGAATCAGTCGCTCAGCTCTCAGTCCCAAGCGACTGGAAAAAGCGTGCGTGAGTCCCGTATGTAAGAAGGGTAAATGAGCGGGCTCGCAAAATTACAGACCAATATCTTTAGCATCAATCTGTTTCAGAATTCTTGAATTTATTCTGAGTTCAAATATAATACATTTTCTTGAGACTGAGAAGCTAATGTCCACCAATCGTCACGGTTTTAGAAACTCTGTTGCCCTTTTCTCTTCTTATATAGTGCGAGAAAAGGATGAGTGGCAATGGGCCATTTCTATATTCATAGATTTCCGAAAAGCATCTGACACAGTGTCCCACTGCGAACCGTAAAATGGCTCTGAGCACAATGGGACTTAACTTCTGAGGTCATCAGTCCCCTAGAACCTAGAACTACTTAAACCTAACTAACCTAAGGACATCACACACACACACACACACACATGCCCGAGGCAGGATCTCGAACCTGCGACCGTAGCGGTCGCGCGGTTCCAGACTGTAGCGCCTAGAACCGCTCTGCCACCCCGGCCGGCTGCAAACTGTAAACGAAGGTACGAGCGTACGGTACGGATTCCGTGATATTTGAGTGGCTGGAAGACTTCTTAAGTGATAGAACCCAGTATGTTCTCCTCGGCGTCGAATGTTCATAAGACACCAGAGTGCTCCAGGGAAGTGTGACAGGACGGATATTGTTTTCTATGTACATAAATCATATGACAAACAGGATGAGCATCAATTTGCAGCTCTTTGTTGATGATGCTATGTTGTACTGGAATACGACTGTTTATATTTTTAAAGGTATCGAGAATCCGATATATCGATATTAAAATCTGTTTGTAATTGGCCATCAAAATCTCTAAAAATATAACCGTTATATCGGCGGAAAAATATCGACATACCAGCCAAAAAGATATCGGCTACACATTGAAAATATATTGCCAGTTTTGGAGCTGTATATTTAAGTACTGATTTATTATTAGATATTCTGTATATCAAATAGCTTACAGCCTGCTTATCCCCCTCAGCCAGAACTGAAAGTAAAACGATGCACGTTCTATCTTGGCGGTCACCCCTTTGCTAGCAATGGTTACCGCAGGTAAGTGACACAATGAAAGGTCCCGATGGGTCCGTCGTTCTGTTTCGTCACATATCGGATGCGTTTGTAACACTTCATTTCGACTTTTCTGTTTATTCGCTGCTGCAAACGCGAGTTACCAAGCTGTTGTAGTGTCAAAATTGCGTGTTGAATTTAAACATTACAGTTTCTGTTGGTAGCGCCGAGCGCCGGTTACGTCAGCATTTTCCCTCACACGTCTCCGCCCACCGCAAAGACTAATCTTGACATTTAGATTTTTGTTCATCAGTTGCAGAAACGGTTTTTGAAGAATGCCGATGTGAAAAAATAGCACACTAGTTGCGTTAAAAATTATTTTTCAACCGCAACTGGTATGCTGTTTCTTCAGATTACATATCTTCTTATTCCATTCACACGCCTCCAGTTCGCCACCCCCCCCCCCCCCCCCCCCTTGCGCCCCTACCCGAGTGCGATCGGACCTTTTCCTTGTGCCGTCTGTACTTGCTTGACACAGTCTAAGAAAAAGACTGTACATGATAGAAACTCGAAAACTAGTAAGACTTCTACATCCAGTGAAAGTAAAACTACGTTCTACTACAATTTCGAAAAAACTGTTTCAAATATTTATAGAAAATTGTGAAAAGAATGTAATATAGGCTTTCGATATTTCCAAACCGATATTTATACACTCCTGGAAATTGAAATAAGAACACCGTGAATTCATTGTCTCAGGAAGGGGAAAATTTATTGACACATTCCTGGGGTCAGATACATCACATGATCACACTGACAGAACCACAGGCACATAGACGCAGGCAACAGAGCATGCACAATGTCGGCACTAGTACAGTGTATATCCACCTTTCGCAGCAATGCAGGCTACTATTCTCCCATGGAGACGATCGTAGAGATGCTGGCTGTAGTCCTGTGGAACGGCTTGCCATGCCATTTCCACCTGGCGCCTCAGTTGGACCAGCGTTCGTGCTGGACGTGCAGACCGCGTGAGACGACGCTTCATCCAGTCCCAAACATGCTCAATGGGGGACAGATCCGGAGATCTTGCTGGCCAGGGTAGTTGACTTACACCTTCTAGAGCACGTTGGGTGGCACGGGATACATGCGGACGTGCATTGTCCTGTTGGAACAGCAAGTTCCCTTGCCGGTCTAGGAATGGTAGAACGATGGGTTCGATGACGGTTTGGATGTACCGTGCACTATTCAGTGTCCCCTCGACGATCACCAGTGGTGTACGGCCAGTGTAGGAGATCGCTCCCCACACCATGATGCCGGGTGTTGGCCCTGTGTGCCTCGGTCGTATGCAGTCCTGATTGTGGCGCTCACCCGCACGGCGCCAAACACGCATACGACCATTGTTGGCACCAAGACAGAAGCGACTCTCATCGCTGAAGATGACACGTCTCCATTCGTCCCTCCATTCACGCCTGTCGCGACACCACTGGAGGCGGGCTGCACGATGTTGGGGCGTGAGCGGAAGACGGCCTAACGGTGTGCGGGACCGTAGCCCAGCTTCATGGAGGCGGTTGCGAATGGTCCTCGCCGATACCCCAGGAGCAACAGTGTCCCTAATTTGCTGGGAAGTGGCGGTGCGGTCCCCTACGGCACTGCGTAGGATCCTACGGTCTTGGCGTGCATCCGTGCGTCGCTGCAGTCCGGTCCCAGGTCGACGGGCACGTGCACCTTCCGCCGACCACTGGCGACATCATCGATGTACTGTGGAGACCTCACGCCCCACGTGTTGAGCAATTCGGCGGTACGTCCACCCGGCGTCCCGCATGCCCACTATACGCCCTCGCTCAAAGTCCGTCAACTGCACATACGGTTCACGTCCACGCTGTCGCGGCATGCTACCAGTGTTAAAGACTGCGATGGAGCTCCGTATGCCACGGCAAACTGGCTGACACTGACGGCGGCGGTGCACAAATGCTGCGCAGCTAGCGCCATTCGACGGCCAACACCGCGGTTCCTGGTGTGTCCGCTGTGCCGTGCGTGTGATCATTGCTTGTACAGCCCTCTCGCAGTGTCCGGAGCAAGTATGGTGGGTCTGACACACTGGTGTCAAAGTGTTCTTTTTTCCATTTCCAGGAGTGTATATCGGTCAGAATGTGTCGCCATTTTGTATCGATATTGTGTTGATGATTGTCGATATATCGATAGTTTGTCGAAAACCTAATTTGAACAAGAACTAATTCCTTCAATGGCACTATTACTATTTAGATATCTGAGTACAATAACTGTAGTTACGATAAATAGGCTATAATACATCCATAAATATGAGCCCATATGTGTTACATGACTGGAGCTTGATTTCCGAGATTAATGGCAAACGATATACATATATAGTGCGCGCGGTTGTCGTGGCGCCAGATATCGATTAGTAATTGCTTTTGTTTACAGCGTTGATTACAGGACATCATGTAATACCGAACCTTGTCAGCATTGCTCTACAGATGGGTGAACTGAAGCCGGTGCAGTGTCGACTACTTTTAGCTGGCTGGAGTTAGCTCGCAGACAGTGTTCTGTGGAAGGTGGTTAGACTTCGTTTGGGAATATCATTTATTGTCGAATCACGGTTTTAGGAATTGCATGGATTATCGAGCGGACACGTGTGTGAACTTTGGTAAAACAGGAGACCGAAGTTGATTTACCGTTTCTTATATATTATAAGAAATGTTACAAAGTATCTGTGATAAGGAAAACTACATGGTTCACTGGATGCAAAGTGACGATAGAACGGAGTCTAATGCGTAGCCTACAGTCGCCACATTCTCTGCTGGGAAAGTTGTTACCGTTCGACAGCTGGAATGACTTTAGCGCTCCAAGCGGTGACAAAGCAGTGAGTCACTTGCGTTTTAAGCATAACGTTTGTTTTTAGGTATTTTTTGTTGTATGTTGCTGTTCCTCGTGTTATTCCATGAAGTACCGTCAAATATGTATAAAATTGCCTAATCACACTGATTCATTGGTCACTGCTGTTATTATCGTAGGCACTTTCTGACTGAGTTCTCTCATTTTGAGAGAACTGAAGCGCGAGCTGTTTAATTGTCAAAAACCATCAACAGCCAAGATTGCATGAAGTATTTTTTTTTTATTTAAGACAACCCGTTCCAACTAATACGCTGTCACCCTAACGTCTTAAAATCTTTTGTTGTAAAACTACATTATTCAGTAAACGTCTATACGTTAGAAGAGAATCGTAAATAAATTGTCCTGGAATGTACCGTTTCGTATTTTCCAGGGTCCTAAGCAAACAATTTAATGACAAATGCGGGGTCATTTTATAGTTATTGTCGATCTTTATGGAACTAAATACACTCCCTATTCTAAAAACTGTTACAAATCAATATAAACGTCAGCATTAGCACTCATCCGATATCGTATTCAGAAGTGTCGCTTGCTGGCCAGTTAGGGCGCTACTATCGTTGTGGGTAACAAAAACGAGACGGAGCGTCGTGACTGATGTTAGACAGCGGTATTATTTTAGTCTCTTGCTGGGTTACTGAATATACGTTAGAAGTCACCGCTTCAGAAACTGCATTATCTACCAATACTGTTTCCGATTACTATAGTTTTTGTCGTCAAATGTATTACGTGATTAGTTGAACCGTACATATTTCAGAACCTGTATTGGCTATGCCAAAAAAGGATTGCTCTCAGCTGCATACACAAGACGCGGAATTGTCGATGATGAAATTGTAGATGGCGAGTAAAGTAAGTTAAAATACTGTCATGTTTTGTCGCTGTTGACGTGGTCAGGGATGTAAACGAAATCGAAATCTGGCATCATGACAATCGCGCGATTGATGTACGTATATCGCTTGCCAGTGATACTGGAAATTAGCGTTTCCTGATATATCGTAAATAGGTATCTAAGCATTTATCCTGGTAATACACCATTACAACAGACTTAAAATACGTACGATTTTATATAAATATAATTACAGTAGAGTAGCCGGCCGTTGTGGCCGAGCGGTTCTAGGCTCTTCAGTCCGGACCCGGGCTGCTGCTATGGTCGCAGGTTCGAATCCTGCCTCGGGCATGGATGTGTGTGATATCCTTAGGTTAGTTAGCTTTAATTATTTCTAAGTCTACGGGACTGATGACCTCAGATGTTAAGTCCCATCGTGCTTAGAGCCATTTGAACCATTTTTTAAACAGTAGAGTAGCACCACACATTTGAATTAGGTCAAATTGCGATGTAGGAAAGAAGACCATTATGAGCCATTCACCAAAATCTTCTTTCGCTAATAATAAAACTTGTTCATGTGACGCTAGGCTCCCTTGGTACCAGAAGGTAAAATATCAACTGTTTCTTTAATCTTGTGTGTCATCAATCTTTTGAATGGTTTCATGTGGTGTCTCCTGTGCCAAACTCTTCATCTGAGTGTGACATACGCTCAACATCCACAATTATTTGTAGGATACATCCCAATCTCTAGTTTCCACTGCAATTGAAAGTTATCTCTCTCTTTGGCACCTTCGTATTTCAGCATTTCACTTACTTTGACTTTGCGTACTATCCGCTGCAGACTTACTGTAAAGTTGCTGTTCTGTATCTAGTGTCGATGAACGATTATTTACTTATTTTATTGCTTCCATTAGACTATTCTGTTTATTCAATATGTATTGGCTAAAAGTACATAAAATGAAAGTTTAAAAAGAAGATCGAGTACTGGACACGATATTTAATAAAGAGAAACATTTCACAGTAGTTATAAATAAAGTTATGAGCAGAGGTGAACAGAATTTAGTACTATGCTCATATAAACCTTTGAGGCCATTTATAAATAAACGTGCTTGTGTCTGGAATGCCGTCAGAGCACGCTCTCGTTCTATTTTTTTCCGTAGCTATCACTTTATGTTTTCCTTTTGGATTTGAAAGCAAACTCCGAAGAGCATGGTTGCAGTTTACAGCACTATACTATACTTCATGCTATGTGAACCTCCCTCCTCTGCGACCTTGGATGCACGGCACATTCTGTAATGTTACACACATATTCACGTCTTCCGCAACACTAGATGTACTCGTTAGCACTTCGTTATTCACACTCACGTTTCTCTGGTAATGCTGTGCGGTGTGGGAGAGAGTATGAAATTGTCGTTCCTTGGCAAATTTGTCTTTTTTACGCCTGGAGATCTTCTAGACACAGTTTCCATTATCGCCCACGATTCCTCCTTTCTTAAAAGTTCTTACTGTGAATGGTTAGTCTCTCCTGGGTCCCTAATTCCACGCGTTAGAGTTAAAGATAACGTGGTCGGTTGTTCCCGCATGACCACACTGACAAATTTCGTTGTCTACCCTAATCAACCTGTACAGTAAACTGGATACGGGCAGTATCCCGTTACATAGTGTACCTGCCCTAACTGTCGTTTACATGGCCGACATCTAGGCGTTCTTGAGTGCACGGGAAAAGTTGGTGGACTCTTCCACCCGTTTTACTTTTGTCCCTGCCTTTCTTTCATGCAGTAACCTCCCAGTTCATGAGTTTAACCTTACTTCCACTCAAAATCTGACGGTATCGAAGATTATTGAACGTGAGAATTTTTCTATATCTTATGTGTGAGCCGCTAACTCGTATTTTTCTAGAAATCGAGGAAACAAGCTGTTAAGACTGCCGCTTATGTAATCTTAAGCTACGCTTAAGAAAAACGGACTTGGTTTAAATTAACTTTTTGTTTTTTGTTTTTCGTGAATCAGTGTTAATGCATACCATACATATGATAACATCCCCCGAAAAGTTTGTGCTGAAAGTTGAACGTTAATTATGCCATGATTCTTCGTGGAATTCCCGCTAGAAACTGCAATTTTCAAACCTCAAAAACAAGTTCAGTACGGCACCTCCCTGTAAACAAGCATTGCGCAGTCGATTTTGTGTGATCCCTCATGACGAATCTGCAGTTATATTAGTCGGAATTTTTTTCATATGAGATTTAGAATTTTAATTCTTCACTAAACCAAGACGTTTGAGAATTTTTTTGTCTACCTTTATATTATTCTTTATTGGTTATCTCATTAACGCTCCTATTCCTGTCAATTTCGATACGGAAAATACTGAAATAAAAAGACTTCAGATCACTGTTGAGAATCAAACACTGGTTCTCCACCGAGGTAGGTGGTGCAGTGGTTAGCACACTGGGCTCGCATTCAGGAGGTCGACGGTTCATTCCCGCGTCCGGCCATCCTGATTTAGGTTTTCCGTGATTTCCCTAAACTGCTCCAGACAAATGCAAGGATGGTTCCTTTGAAAGGGCGTGGCGACTTCCTTCCCCGTCCTCCCCTAATCCTATGAGACCGATGACCTCGCTGTCTGGCCTTGTTCTCCAAACAACCCAACCCCAACTGGTTCTCTGCTCCCCAGCCAAAGGCGTAGGTCGCTACGCCAGCAGTGCTTTCTCTGGACAACATTTATCTTATGAGTACATCGATGGCAGTAGTACCGGTTTCTTTCCTCTATTTCTATGAACATGTGTGTTTGTGGACCCCACGTATGAAGATAAAAATGCTCAGCTTTCATTTATCTACCAGTTACAAATCAATTGCACGTCAAGAACTTTAGGGATGGTATTCTCATAAGCGGAAGGGTGTGCGCTTGGTTTTAGGTTGTACACAAGCTACCTGCCAACTGTGAGCCGAATTGGTTCCCTGTGTCTGATGCCTTTCACCTTGTGAGGAACGTACCCCTCTGTACATGTAGGATTTGCCTGCCTCATATGCGAGCATTGAACTTCAGAAGCCCAGGCACAAGGCTTTTTGAAAATGCATCGTGATAGGTTCCCGCTGCATCCAATGGTCACTTGCTATTAGCCTTTGAGGCGCCGGAAATTTTGTGCACAATACACGTTGTTTTATTTGTGACCGTCTTAATGTGTTGTGTGATGTGATGAGTTTCGTACAGTTAGAGTTCATTGTATGTTGGCATGCACTGTTACCCCAAAGACTTATTATCTTCTTCCAAAAGGCACAAGAGACTTTCGGCTGCAGAACCACAAAATACCGGCTCACAAATTGACCCCTGCTGTTACACTTTGATAGCTCTCTTTGTTACATTTTGTGTGCCGGCCTACCATTCGAAAACTCTATCGATGAAAGTTAAGTATAGACACTAGTGAATCTTTAGTTTACGCCTCCGTGCAAACTACGGAGGTCACAATAAACTATCACACGCTCCCGCGATGTCAGTTAATGTTGCAACTGCGTATTTTTTGTTTCATTTTTACCTTGTTAAATGTGTCTTTAATACATTTCCCTTTCCTAAAACCAAAACGGCACTGATTTAGTTCGTGAAGCTCCCTGACCGAGCGTAGCCTTTCACAGAGAAACCAACAGCTTGATTATCGTCAGATTGTTTTTAAAGAATACGAGAAGTACGCTTTTGGTTTTCGGGCGAACGAGCCAGTCAGGTCGCTAAATGACGCTGTAGGAACAGTGGGGCTTGAATTTGCTTACGAACATTTTTGTCTTCCGTCATGTTACAAATTGAATTCCGCAGGCTAATGATCGCTTGTTGGTGATATGTTCTTGAGCTGTGTTCAGGGAGTGGATACTTGCTCCACGATTTTTTTATTTATGACGAGCGTGTGGTTTATGCTGAAACTATCTCTTAGTTCACATTGCGGAGTAGCTGCTAGTTTAATGTACTGGAGACTCCTCTTTCCTTGTCTCAATGTGAAATGTGTTGCATTTGAGGCTCGGTATATAATCATATTTCTGTCAGGTCGTGTTGATCGTAGTGCAGCCATCAAGTTGCTCTAACTGCCAGTGAATTATTGTAAATAACTTACAAATTTATACAGGAACTTGTTCGTGGAGTTATTGAGGTATTAGAACTCTGCGTGCAACGCGCTCTTTGAGCACCAACAGTTGCTTTATCACTATGTTTGTATGTTACATTCAAATGTTACATTTTCCCACTCATTTATCTATTCGAGAAAAGTAGTCTCACTTGCGTTCTACCGATGGCGTACGATCGCTCCATGCTATTTGAAAAAGCTCATGTGCAATTAGCTACTGATGATATTTGGAACAGTTCCTACCTGCACTTCACACTAAAGCTAATATCAGTCACCATGAATGTTATCCATACATTTCTTTACATGAATTTCAACAGATAAAGTAGGTCTTGACGCAATTCAGGTTGCATAGGCGCTGTGCTTTTTCCTAGTTAAACATGTACATGTTCGATTCATTGTATTTCAGTGTCATTATCATAACCCGGGACACATCCTTTGTGCATAACAACTGTCCATAGGCCACGTTGTTTATAAACATTGTACCTGATGAGATAATTGGTCCGACTGCTCATGTTCGCTGGCCGCTGTGACCGAGCAGCTCTACGTGCTGTAGTCCGGAGCCGCGCTGCTACTACGGTCGCAGGTTCGACTACTGCCTTGGCCATGGATGTGTTTGATGTCCTTAGGTTAGTTAGGTTTAAGTAGTTCTACGTCTAAGGGACTAATGACATCAGATGTTAAGTCCCATAGCGCTTCGATCCATTTTGCTCATGTTCACGCAAAGTTATTTTCCTTTTGGCCCCTCATAAACCTTTGGGGTCCTAATGTGCTATCCGTCAGAAAAAAATTTCTATACCCGTTTATAGAGTCCGATGGTGTTAGTAAAGTTGATTCATGGGTCTAAACTTTGTATATGGAAGGGCATAATTTTCGAAGCATGGCATGTTCGGATTTACTTTCACAAGTAATCCTACTTCTATATGAAAGGAACACACAGTTTTTATCCTCTGCAAGTATCTCAAGTACCACAGAGATCCCTATCTCTTCTCAATGTCAACGTTTCCCCCAAGTAAGTCAAATGTAACACAAAAAAAATAGCTACAGCAGTGACCTCTAATATTGAAATTGTTAAATTCTCGCTCCTATAGTGAGGTGCCCGGCGGTATGATTTCGGTGTGTGTTGGGAGCATGTGGGGGGCCGGGGCTCTTGGACTTATCAGTGCATTATGACCATTTGGCCCTAATCTATGTTAAATTCTCGCTCCTAGTGTGGGGTGCCCGGCGGTATGATTTCGGTGAGTGTTGGGGGCATGTGGGGGGCCGGGGCTCTTGGACTTATCATTGCATTATGACCATTTGGCCCTAATCTATGTTAAATTCTCGCTCCTAGTGTGGGGTGTCCGGCGGTACGATTTCGGTGAGTGTTGGGGGCATGTCGGGGGGCCGGGGCTCTTGGACTTATCATTGCATTATGACCATTTGGCCCTAATCTATGTTAAATTCTCGCTCCTAGTGTGGGGTGCCCGGCTGTATGATTTCGGTGAGTGCTGGGGGCATGTGGGGGCCCGGGGCTCTTGGACTTATCATTGCATTATGACCATTTGGCCCTAATCTATGTTAAATTCTCGCTCCTAGTGTGGGGTGCCCAGCGGTATGATTTCGGTGAGTGTTGGGGGAATGTGGGGGGCCGGGGCTCTTGGACTTATCATTGCATTATGACCATTTGGCCCTAATCTAAGTTAAATTCTCGCTCCTAGTGTGGGGTGCCCAGCGGTATGATTTCGGTGAGTGTTGGGGGCATGTGGGGGGCCGGGGCTCTTGGACTTATCATTGCATTATGACCATTTGGCCCTAATCTATGTTAAATTCTCGCTCCTTGTGTGGGGTGCCCGGCGGCATGATTTCGGTGAGTGTTGGGGGCATGTGGGGGGCCGGGGCTCTTTCATTTATCATTGCATTATGACCATTTCTCCCTAATCTATGTTAAATTCTCGCTCCTAGTGTGGGGTGCCCGGCGGTATGATTTCGGTGAGTGTTGGGGGCATGTGGGGGGCCGGGGCTCTTGGACTTATCATTGCATTATGACCATTTGGCCCTAATCTATGTTAAATTCTCGCTCCTAGTGTGGGGTGCCCGGCGGTACGATTTCGGTGAGTGTTGGGGGCATGTGGGGGGCCGGGGCTCTTTCATTTATCATTGCATTATGACCATTTCTCCCTAATCTATGTTAAATTCTCGCTCCTAGTGTGGGGTGCCCGGCGGTATGATTTCGGTGAGTGTTGGGGGCATGTGGGGGGCCGGGGCTCTTGGACTTATCATTGCATTATGACCATTTGGCCCTAATCTATGTTAAATTCTTGCTCCTAGTGTGGGGTGCCCGGCGGTACGATTTCGGTGAGTGTTGGGGGCATGTGGGGGGGCCGGGGCTCTTGGACTTATCATTGCGTTAAGACCATTTGGCCCTAATGTATGTTAAATTCTCGCTCCTAGTGTGGGGTGCCTGGCGGTATGGCTGGTTCAGATGGCTCTGAGCACTATGGGACTTATCATCTGTGGTCATCAGTCCCCTAGAACTTAGAACTACTTAAACCTAACTAACCTAAGGACATCACACACATCCATGCCCAAGGCAGGATTCGAACCTGCGACCGTAGCAGTCCCGCGGTTCCGGCGGTATGATTTCGATGTGTGTTGGGGGCATGTGGGGGGCTGGGGCTTCTGGACTTATCATTGCATTATGACCATTTGGCCCTAATCTATGTTAAATTCTCGCTCCTAGTGTGGTGTGCCCAGCGGTATGATTTCGGTGAGTTGTTGGGGGCCAGGGCTCTTTTGATTGTTTGGTGTGTGAATAGCGCATGGCGCATTTCTTGTAAATTTATTGAAGGGAACTGCAGGAATTAAAATGTACTTGCCCGCGAAAGGCAAAGGTCCCGACTTCTAGTCTCAGTCTTGCACACAGTTTTAATCTGCCAGGAAGATTCATATCAGCGCACACTGCGTTGTAGAGTGAAAATTTCATTCTAAAGATAGCTCTCCTATCTGGATTGACCTTCGCCGATCTAATTCTCCCTATGCTTTGATGAAGTCAAGGATTCCAATTCGCTCCTAGTCTAACTATTGGCGTGGTACACCGGTCAGATAACCAGTCCACCGCGATGCCACTCAAAATTCGCTCGCAGGCGTTGAACTATAACTCTGTCCGTTCACACCACACAGTAAGTGTGTCGGCCAACACAGTGAACAACGCTTAATTGCAAGGACTCTATATAGAGTCGCCGTTTAATTCGCTCTCGAAAGAGGTGTTCTCCCAGTGAAGTACTGAGGAGAGACTTGTTCCTCGCTCTTTCGAGTACACGTACGAGCGCGCACGCCCTCGTTACGTGTTCCTCGCTCCAAGAGCGACAACGGAACGGCGCCTCTCCACGCCTGACGTGAAGGGGTATATCTTTCGGTCTCTTCCATTACTCCTTCAGCTCAAGGCGTCAGAAATATCGTCTGCCAATCACCATTGCTCTTCTAAAACGGGAGAATGACGTTTCGTTTAAGGCGACCAATCCGGAAACTTGTAGCTTTGGCGTTTGGCGTTTGCTGTCTCCCTGTGAAAATCTCTGAAACTGCGTGCTATGTGTAAAGAATGTGTAGGCTGGCCGCTCCCACACAATGTAGCGGAATTTGCATACATATATTTCTTTACATGAATTTCAACAGATAAAGTAGGTCTTGACGCAATTCAGGTTGCATAGGCGCTGTGCTTTTTCCTAGTTAAACATGTACATGTTCGATTCATTGTATTTTAGTGTCATTCTCATTACCTGGGACTCACATCCTTTGTGCATAACAACTGCCCATAGGCCACGTTGTTTATAAACATTGTACTTGATGAGATAATTGGTCCGACTGCTCATGTTCGCTGGCCGCTGTGGCTGGGCAGCTCCACGTGCTTCAGTCCGGAGCCGCGCTGCTGCTACGGTCGCAGGTTCGAATCCTGCCTTGGGCATGGATGTATGTGATATGCTTAGGTTAGTTAGGTTTAAGTAGTTCTAAGTCTAAGGGACTAATGACATCAGATATTAAGTCCCATAGCGCTTCGATCCATTTTGCTCATGTTCACGCAAATTTATTTTCCTTTTTGCCCCTCATAAACCTTTGCGGTCCTAATGTGCTATCCGTCAGAAAAAAATTTCTATACCCCTTTATAGCGTCCGATGGTGTTAGTAAAGTTTATTCATGGGTCTCAACTTTGTATATGGAAGGGCATAATTTTCGAAGCATGGCATATTCGGATTTACGTTCACAACTAATCCTACTTCTATATATGAAGGGAAACACACAGTTTTTATTCTCTGCAAGTGTCTCAAGTACCACAGAGGTCCCTATCTCTTCTCATTGTCAACGTTTCCCCCAAGGAAATCAAATGCAACACCAAAAAAAACTACAGCTGTGACCTCTAATATTGCAGAATGACCATTTGGCCCTTGTCTGTGTTAAATTCTCCTAGTGTGGGGTGCCCGGCGGTATGATTTCGGTGTGTGTTGGGAGCATGTGGGGGGCTGGGGCTCTTTTAATTGTTTGGTCTGTGAATAACACATGGCGCATTCTTTGTAAATTTATCTCAAGTACCACAGAGGTCCCTATCTCTTCTCATTGTCAACGTTTCCCCCAAGGAAATCAAATGTAACACCAAAAAAAACTACAGCTGTGACCTCTAATATTGCAGAATGATCATTTGGCCCTTGTCTGTGTTAAATTCTCCTAGTGTGGGGTGCCCGGCGGTATGATTTCGGTGTGTGTTGGGAGCATGTGGGGGGCTGGGGCTCTTTTAATTGTTTGGTCTGTGAATAACACATGGCGCATTCTTTGTAAATTTATCTCAAGTACCACAGAGGTCCCTATCTCTTCTCACTGTCAACGTTTCCCCCAAGGAAATCAAATGTAACACCAAAAAAAAACTACAGCTGTGATCTCTAATATTGCAGAATGACCATTTGGCCCTTATCTGTGTTAAATTCACCTGGCGTGGGTTGCCCGGCGGTATGATTTCGGTGTGTGTTGGGAGCATGTGGGGGGCCGAGGCTCTTTTAATTTTTTGGTCTGTGAATAACGCATGGCGCATTCTTTGTAAATCTCAAGTACCACAGAGGTCCCTATCTCTTCTCATTGTCAACGTTTCCCCCAAGGAAATCAAATGTAACACCTAAAAAAAACTACAGCTGTGATCTCTAATATTGCGGAATGACCATTTGGCCCTTATCTGTGTTAAATTCTCCTGGCGTGGGGTGCCCGGCGGTATGATTTCGGTGTGTGTTGGGAGCATGTGGGGGGCCGAGGCTCTTTTAATTGTTTGGTCTGTGAATAACGCATGGCGCATTCTTTGTAAATTTATTGAAGGGAACTGTAGCGTTTAAATTGGTAGGTGAGCCATTGCCACTAGAATACATTATAGAGGAAATTACTTTATAATGTTGTTTTTGATATCCTTACAGCGAGAGAGGAATAATTTTTTATTGGTTTTATGAAGAAAATAGCTAATTTTCTTTGCTTCCATTGCGCGCGAGCTGGTGCTTCCATTCCATTATAACAACTTAGTATCAAAAACAGAACATCCCCCTGTTCTTAATTAGGCAACATTAGCGACACTGCACCAAATATTAACTCAGTTAATGCAATCTTTCGTAATGTACAAAGAACATATGTGTTTTACACAAGTTCATTGAACGTGACAGTGTTGAACGAAGAACTTCAAAGGATGAGGTTCATTCAAATGAAACCTGGTCAGTGCGTCTGCCTTTGTCTTACACGAAAGGTGGCACCACGGAACTGCGGGTATCGCGGCGCCATCTATTGGTAGAGAGACTGACGCGTGCGCACCGTTCGATGTTACATTGCGCCAGTGTGGTTTCACGCCGAAGAGAAGGTGGTGACACAAGTTATCGTCCGCTACCGAACATGGCAGGCCAGTAAACAGGAACAACGAGGAGTGATTCGATTTCATGCCCAGCGTTATCAAGCCACATTACAGAACCTTAGACGATCCATCAAGTCGAAACGCCGAGGCATGTTGTCCAATGGCGTTATACTCCTGGATGATAATGCCCGCCCGCACACGGCCAATGCGGTGAAGTCGACATTGCAGCACTTTCTGTGGGAAACACTGGAACATTCACCGTACAGTTTCGACATTTCACCGTGTGACTTTCATGTGTTTGGAGCTCTGTAACAAGCTATTCGCGGACATTGATTCGCAACGAACGACCAAATGTATGACTGGGTCCAGGCCTTGATCCGACAGCAGCCCACTAGCTTCTTCAAGGATGGAATCAACCGGCTAGTGTCGCAATGGGATAAATGTTACAAGAGTTTTGGCGACTACTTTTGAGTATGTGTACTTTGTACAACTACATTTCTGTGTTAATAAAATCGTTACTGTCACTTTACACTAGTGACCGGGTTTCATTTGAACGCCCCTTGTATATTCAGAGTTTTTCGTTCTCTATATTGTTTCATTAAAATAAAGGACAATTTCGTAAAGTGCATTTTCGAAATTTTCCAGTACATCTTTTAAATGAATCAGCATTAACGTATGTTATCACTTCATTACACTGGTCAACACTCATTTTCTTGCCAAGGATATTTGAGTGGCTTTAGGATGGGTTAGTGGTTCTGAGGACGAATATAGCAACCATTTATGCAGTTTGGCTCTAGTTTTTGAGATAATGCATGATTTATTCAAAAAATTAGAAAAAATTGCTAATACTGAACTCGAGCGCTACAAACTACAATGAAAAAAGAAAATAATCTTTATAAATAGCTTCTATGAAAACCTGATAGGCATTTGTCCACGTAGAAAACATAATTGAAAAGTTTCTCTATAAGTATATCATTTTCCGTCCATGACGAACCATTCCTGCACGCTTTCCTTTTATAGGTCTCTTCAGAACAGTCACGTTGCAGATTCCAGCAATAATCTGCCATCATATGCCTGTCCCATCTTCCTTTATATCTTTCCTCTATTCCTTTCATATCTTGATGGAACCGCTCTCCTTGTTCCTCACTGAAATCACCTAGATTACGAGGAAATCGATCCAAGTGGCTGTGAAGGAAGTGCAATTTTATGCTCATGTTAGCTCCTAAGTTTTGAAAGTTAGTGAGCATGTTTTTGACCAGTTCCTCGTAATTGAGAGCTTTATGATTGCCCAAAAAACATTTTACAAGAGCGACAAAACTGTTCCAGGCCGATGCTTCAGTGACAGTCATGACACTTGTAAAATTGGTATCGTTGATGAGCCTGCGAATTTGAGGACCATCAAATATTCCTGCCTTAAGTTTTTCACTACTGAGTCCAGGAAACGTATTGCAGATGTATGTGAAGCAATTACCATTTCTGTCTAAAGCTTTGGTGAATTGCTTCATTAGTCCTAACTTAATATGTAATGGTGGAAGAACAATCTTGTCCCTACTAACCAGAGGTTCATTAATGATGTTTGCTTCACCAACAGCCATATGTTCCCTTGGAGGCCATGTTTTCTGCTTCCAATGTTCGTGCTTTGCCCTACTATCCCACATGCAGATAAAACATGGGTGCTTTGTGTATCCACTTTGTTGTCCAAGCAAGAAGTTCACCATTTTCAAATCAACACAAATCAACCACTGGTGCTGCATATACTGAATTTTCTGCAGAACCATCTTGATGTTAGCATATGCTTCACAAAGTTTTGTTGAGTGGGCAATTGGAATAGATGCGTAACGATTGCCATTGTGTAGGAGCACACATTTTAAACTTCTAGTGGAACTGTCTATGAAGAGACGCCAGTCCTCTGGTCTATATCCCGGCAGCCCCAATTCAAGTAAAAGTCCAGGTATATTGCTGCAATACACTATAACCTCTTCTTGGTTGAAGTATGGAAGAAGGTTTTCTTCTTTCGTCCGGTAAGCTGTTATTTTAACACTTGGATGAAGACAGTTCTTTTCCTTAAGCCTGGATGCTAAGAGTTCTGATGCTTGCTTTGAAAGATTGAGTTCTCGTATCAAGTCACTGAGCTCCTTCTGGTCGAACTGCTGGGGTTGTGTCTCACGTCCTTCGTATTCCGAACCACTACTTGTACATTCCTCGCCGTGCACATCGTCTTCTGATGATGTTAGCGTGGGTAATGTTGTGAAGGTTGGTACAGGAACATCGTTGCTGTGCACCACCGGTCTTCTTGCTGACTCCAAATCTGGATATTCCCACTTTCGTTTTCTGAACCTATTAAAACCTTTCACATTAACAATGCAAAAATAGCAATCATCTGTATGGTTCTTCTGCTCTCGCCATACCATAGGCACTCCGAAGTTTAAGCTTTTCCTTTTTCGTTTTGTCCACTGCCGTAAGCACTCCACACAGCATTTACAAACTTTATGGGGTGCCCACGCCTTGTCTTGATCTCCAAGTTTAATTCCGAAATATGCCAGATACGCTTCCTTCACAAAAGGAGTGATATTCTTCCTGTTCTTTTGAAGAACGTATTCACCACAAATGTAGCAGAACTCATCTGGATGGTTCACGCAAAGACGGCGTGAAGAACTCATGTTTTCCTAAAACAAAATTGCACAAATACTACATATTATGCAGAACTTTCTTGTATTTGCATGTCAATCACATCCAACAAACATCATTAATTGTTTTGTGTGAAATGAATACTCACCTCTTATTTGCTACGTCACGATGAAAAGGTTCTATCTCCTTGAAGCTGCACTGCACATGTGTGTGACTTTCGACCATCGCCATTTTTCTTGTTTACACTGAACGCTACCTATCGGCTGTTGCGGGGATTACCTCGGCCAACAAATGAATGTCGAGTACCGCCGAATTCAAATCTGCACAACCCTCAATATCTTCAACACACGCACCACACAACAGGACTGAACACATGCTGACAGTGTGATGTTTGCATGGTGTAATCCTCAACCACACAGATGCACTCCCTGAGCACAATTGTTTAATAAAGATAGTACAATATCACTAATTAAAAAACAGGTAGCAAATAATTACACCATATATGGACCCTGCAGTCAATATTATCCACATGAAACTCTCATTTCCACAAATAACCTATATCTCAAAAAACAGAGTCAATTTGGAAAAAGTACAAATATACTCGGAATGAGTATCATAACAATATCCCATTTTCGTTCAAACTTCCCTGGCAACGAAAAAAAAAATTATTTTGTAGAGCTGTGTTATCGATTTCCCAAACTTAGTCATTCATTAGATAAAGATTCACAATTGCAGTTTAAAATGCAAACATACTACGTGACTCACCTCAAGCAGAGTTCACGTATAGTTAATTTGCCGCCCAGTAAATGAGACGAGCCTTTATAGTAGCTCTCAATAACAGGAGCAGAGTTTCTAGGGAGCTCTTGCCTGAGCGTTATTCATTGCCACAGGTAAAAAAAAACAGAAAAAAAGAATTACATTTCAGATTTAAAGGGACTGCCTTTCATACGACCAGAAAGCAGTAAAGGTTTTGTCAAATTTCATGTCAGAGAAGTAAAGAAGTGTGAAGCACTATGTTCCGATTTTTAAAGGGAACTTAGATAGTATTCGGTTTTGTTTATTTGGCGATTCAGTACACTTTCTTGGAAATAACGCAGTCGGATTAACCACTGTTTCGATTTTTTTTTTTTTACACTATCCGCAACTTCTCAGAAAACCTTTAAGACTGTAAGCAAGGCAACTGCCAATGCAAAATCAATAAATGGAGACTACCAGTAAACCTAATAATAATTTTTAAAGAAATTTTAAACATGAAAGACTATGAAATTTAATTTCCGAGTAATGTTACTTGTTTTGCAGTTTTCAAATTGTGCTATGAGCTACAATAATTTATTCCTTTGATTAGCGTTCGGATTTTAATTGTTTAGTTATCAAGGCCACAGCGTCGTAAAGTTTTTACTACATTCATATGCTAATCTGCGGCACCAGCTATGTCTTTTGTACTGGTAACAAAATTATTCAGGAGATCTTTCCTCAGTCGTTTTAATAACACGGTTTACACAAGCTATACCATAAAATTAAATTACGTTGGGGCTGAACTGTAGCGGTTGGTATTTGAGGTTACCGTGGATATGACCATCGACAGTGGCACAGAAAATATCCTTGTAGCAATGAATGAACAAATTTATTTACTAAATATTAATAGCACGTCTACTACGACGTGGTTTGAAACAGAATATAAACTTAAGTCATTTCCCGAAATAGAACAATAATACTTTTGGCGACTTAAAGCCGGTTAGGTTGTCACTGGGTCGAAGTTCATTAATCACTCACTTTATAAAAGCAAAACCCGTAGGGGGCATAACTGTGTAAATTCTGCTTCAGCCGTTTGAAAGTTAAACAGGAATAATTTTACAAGTCCACAAAACTTGCCACAACGAAACAGTTCGGGTATTCTTCGCCGAGGATGCCACGAACACTCTGAAGGCCAGAGCTGGAAATGTCCAGGGTCGCGAAGTCAGTGCTGCATGGCAGCGATATTGTGGAGGCAGCTCTCGAGGGAGAATCCTGATTGACGGAATCCATACCGAATCGGTGCCTGGCAGAGGAAAACTCACTCAGAGTGAATTGGTATGGTCTGGCGCGAACGCTGTCCTAAATAGCATTTGGCGCTAGCACACAGCAGGACCTGATTTCGATCACGTGGCCTGCGTAAACTATAGGTTCGTGCAGCCTGCGGCCTCTTAGTGGCGCTAGGGTCGCGACCTGATGGACGGTCGGAGTATGGGGGTCTCCATTTCAGAAATTTGTCCCTTGTATATTAGCCTCTTTGTAGCACTGATGTGATGTTTGTTGCTGACACGACAGGCATTAAGCCTCAAAAAAATGGTTCAAATGGCTCTGAGCACTATGCGACTTAACCTCTGAGGTCATCAGTCGCCTAGAACTTGGAACTAATTAAACCTAACTAACCTAAGGACATCACACACATCCATGCACGAGGCAGGATTCGAACCTGCGACCGTAGCGGTCGCGCGGTTCCAGACTGTAGCGCCTAGTATCGAACGCCTCGGTACAGCAATCATGTCTACCACCTGTTAAATAAAATCGTCTTCCATTTGAGAAAGGGAACAGCCACAAATTTGAAATGAAAATTTTGGCAAACCATCTTACTAAAAATTCTAAGAGGCTTTGGTGTTAGATGAAGTCAGTAAGCAGATCGAAGTGATCTTTTCAGTCTTTCAGCAGCCATACGGGCATCGAAACGGAAGACGAAAGAAAATAGTTCAAAATACCGAATTCGGTCTGGCGAAATTGTTTCTCCAACGAAGATCGTAATACAGTGCCTCCTTTCAACCACCACAGGAATGCCGAAATATCAGATACTGAGATAAACGATCATGAAATAAAAAAGCAAGTAAAAGTGTTCAGCAGTGGATCAGATGAAGAAAACCTCTTATTTTATACAACCATCAATAATATTTACATGTGTCAACTACAATAAATGAAAACAGCTTTCATAAAGTTATCTCTTCAATGTTAACTAGTATTCGAGTGAAGATCCAGTAGGGTTCACGTTATTTTCTGAAAGCAAAAATTTGCTGGTGTGTAACTCAAGAACCTCATATCGGAACCTTGCAGAACTAGCACTCCTGAAAGAAAGGATATAGCGGAGACATGGCTTAGCTACAGCCTGGGGGATGTTTCCAGAATGAGATTTTCACTCTGCAGCGGAGTGTGCGCTCATATGAAACTTCCTGGCAGATTAAAACTGTGTGTCCGACCGAGACTCGAACTCGGGACCTTTGCCTTTCGCGGGCAAGTTCTCTACCATCTGAGCTACCGAAGCACGACTCACGCCTCGCAGGAGAGCTTCTGTAAAGTTTGGAAGGTAGGAGACGAGATACTGGCAGAAGTAAAGCTGTGAGTACCGGGCGTGAGTCGTGCTTCGGTAGCTGAGATGGTAGAGCACTTGCCTGCGAAATGCAAAGGTCCCGAGTTCGAGTCTCGGTCGGGCACACGGTTTTAATCTGCCAGGAAGTTTCAGATGCTGAACAGTATGGCCTAAGTTTTATTCCACTTAAAACTGTGTTTTTCAGAAAAAAACACGAAACATGATGGAAGTAAAATTTCTACAAATACCTCATGAATACCACTTGGAAATATACAATACTGATATCAAATTTTGATTGAGACTTCTCTTTGAACAATTTCTGAGCTACTAGTCTCAGAATCGCATGATTTTATTAACTTACGATGTACACTACTGTTATCGTCATCGTGTGGGCGACCTGCAATATTGTGAACACTGAATAAATTTTCTACTGCCATGGTCACTAAAATCGTTTATTCTATAGATTAACAGTTTTGGGAATTCTCTGATTCAAAGATGCAAACATTAATGAGTGTTCATTAAATTACGGTAATTTTGATCCTTAAAAATATCCGGCAGCACTTCTTTTATACAGCTGCAAGTTTGCAAAAGATATTAACTCAATATCTACTTTAGATGACAGAAAACTGAACCCACACAAAAGGCCCATGAGTCCATTTTAATGTGTATTATAAACTTAGCTACGAATCTGGAACACAATTGATTCCATCTGGATCTCATTGCTATTATGTTCTCCATGCCACTAAACTAAGTAAATGATTTTTACGGAATTGTTATTGTGTGTGTCATTCTCCGCTTTCTACTTTTAGAACATACGCATCAGACAGGACAAAACAGGTACTACAAGGAATAGATATAGTTTATATGAGTGATCTAGTGGGTCACGTTGAAGGTCCCGTGAGGCTATTTGCTGACATAGCTGTTAGGGAAATGCAGAAAAACCAGCAGAGGATTCACATTGGTGCAGGGACTGGCATTTTAACGTAAATACATGTAACACGTATTGCGCTCAAGTGGGTGATAATGCCCTCTAGCATTTGATTGCACTGTCGACAACACATCACAGGAAACAGAAACTGCCCGCATCTCGTGGTCGTGCGGTAGCGTTCTCGCTTCCCACGCTCGGGTTCGCTTCCCGGCGGGGTCAGAGATTTTCTCTGCCTCGTGATTGTTGGGTGTTGTGTGATGTACTTAGGTTAGTTAGGTTTAAGTAGTTCTAAGTTCTAGGGGACTGATGACCATAGATGTTAATTCCCATAGTGCTCAGAGCCATTTGAACCATTTTGAAACAGAAACTACCATCAAATATATATAAATAACCATCCAGAACGACCTAAAGTGGAATGACCACATAAAACCAACACACTTGTAAAAGCTGATGCAAGGCTGAGATTTATTGAAAAAGCTTAACGGAATATCACTTACCAACGAGATAAGTGGGTTTCAAGCAGACGTTCGATCGAATTTTGAGTATTGTTCATCAAATTGACAGAAGAGGCAGGGAATATCCAGCGAAGAGGCGCATGTTTCATCATGGGATATTGATGACTCCACTCTACACGTTCCCTTCTGTGAAGACGTGTTACAGGTGCACGTACAGAAGGTCTCCGACATTAAAGGCCATTCTGCGGAAGCCTTTTTATACCATTTGCCTCAATACAACACGTCCATAGGATGCTGCGGTCAGATGCCAGCTGCCCTGGTTTTCGGAATACAGCTTCGACTTTTATGAAACGTCGGCACATCCGGGATACAACAGAACGATTCACATTAACCCATCGGGCTCCATCAGTTTGCGACTGTTCTGTTTCCAGTCTTCCTGTGGCTTTCCACCGCAAAGACTCTGCACAGCCTGTCACTTTATAGACAGCGACTGCGGACATGGGGCTACCCGGTAAACGCTACCCTGTTTGATACGTGCCCTGAGGTCATCGCTGGCATGGATGTCTGTTGACCGGAATGCCATCTTCCGTGCGGAACACGGTCGTACTGACGTCTGTTGACAGTGGGTATGATTATATCGTGAATTGGACACATAACGGGGAATCAATGGTTTGTTGCTTTAATTTTAGACACCGATGTATATACCTGCAGTAAAACGTGATCCAAGTGGAATGTGTAAAATTTGCCGAAACTGTACAAGTATTTCAGTAGCGACGCATTCAATGCACTTTCATATGGAAATTTTTTGTATAAAGCGAAACATTCCTAACGCGCAAACGGAACAAAAATTTTAAGACTTAATTATTAATTAATTGTA
Source organism: Schistocerca piceifrons (assembly GCF_021461385.2). Taxonomy (NCBI): domain Eukaryota; kingdom Metazoa; phylum Arthropoda; class Insecta; order Orthoptera; family Acrididae; genus Schistocerca; species Schistocerca piceifrons. The sequence goes on from NC_060144.1 coordinate 141,989,967, forward strand.
CAATGGGAAAATGACCTCATACACTACTACTGTATTACAGAATACATCAGTTATTCACGACACTACAAGGACGCTACTCCTAGCACAAAGACTGTATATCGCTGACAATGTTCTGTTAAGTAGCGCATAACTAAGAGAAGAGGTGCCGTCCCAGAGCGGCGTTGTGGGTGTGGACATCAAACCGCGACGACGAACATATTACACACAATGTTGGTTTTTCATGGTTCCTGATGTTCGCATGTGCACACTGAAACATCGTTGCACGCCTACAAACGCTATGCAAGTCATCTGCGCAGTGAAAGATGTGGGTGTTGTTCTGTTAACTATGGTTTCACCCGCAAATGCAAGCACTCCAAAAAAATGTACTACCCTCATTATTTTCTGCCACTATTAACCGACTTGAAACACTTTAAGTGATACCATGATATTGAACGAAAAGTTTGTGTCGCTAACATTTAATGAGAAGATTAAGTTAATAGAGAAAGAGACTTTGCGCGAAATATGTTGCTGTTGCCTTTCAAGTGCGGTAAAACACGAATTCATGATACTTTAAAAATACAAGGATAAGATAGGGGACGAATGGATGAAAGGAACGGGCAAATGAAAGGAAAGATGAGGTAGACGGGAAATGAACAAATTTACGAGATAGTGTAGGAATGGTTTGCAGGCACGCGGGCAAAAAAGGTTGCAGTATGAGGCTCTGAAAGTCGTTCAAGAGCTTGGAAATACGGTGTTTAAGGCTTCCATAGGAAAGTTGGGCAGTTGCAAAGCTAGGTACAACATCGTGTGGAATGCAGCGTGTAGTGAAGCTAAGGATGTGCAGGAAACGTACTACTGTACAACCTAATTGCAAACTATGACGCGAAAGATGTGTTCACTGCCGATGAAAGGGTACCGATTCATCGAGCGCTGCCTTTAAGAGCCTAGGAATACGAGGTGAAATGCACATAGGCGGAAGGAAAGACGGGCTGTAGCACTGTGTGGAAACATTTTAGGTGCAATGGAAAAGACACAGGTGATTGGAAAGACGGCTAAACGGCGTCTTTTTTTATTCAAAAACATACAGGTACACGTCAGTAAGCTTCCGCTCATACGACAAGGCAATAAAAAGGACTGAATGTTGAGTGATCTTATGGGAGAGTGGTTGCATTCTTTTAACGCCAAAATGAAAAAAAATCTACAAGTTCTCCTTTCCCTACACAGTTCAACCTGCCATCCGAAAGTCAAATTCTCAAACTGTAAATTGGCTTGGTTCCCTTCAGGTTCCACCAGTCTCTTACAACCTATGGGCGAGGGGGTTATTTACACACCGAAGTCCCATTATAAACTCATTATTGATGCAGTTTCTTATTATTAGTGTTGAAGAAGACGAAAGTGATTTAGCTCTTGCACTGTCTGTTACTGTGCTGGATGCAGTGAACTGGATTGGCTTGGCAGTAAAGGAAATAAAGCACGAAACTGTTACCAAGAGTTTTAACAAAGCAGGATTTTGAGGTCAAGAGCAGGACGCTTCTGTGTCCACTGAGGGAAGTCCAGCAACAGTCGATGAATTAATTAAAACGCGAAACATTTCATGTAGTGCAGATGATTATATTCGAACTGACGACTTTCTAATAGCTCACTTCATTTTTACTTCAGCCAGGCCCGGATCTAGTGGGGGATGGTGGGGGACGGGAAGGGGGGGGGGGAGAGGTGGCGAACCAGGGTATCTGTCGCGGGTGCCAGTTTCGCGGGAGGAGGAGGGGGCAACCTCATAGATTCAGACTGCCAGAATGTAAATAAAGACTAACAGGAAAAACAGGCAAGGAAGATTTCTTTTTATCTTCTGGGTTTATTCAAAATATGAAATTTTGACAGAAAACGTTTGCCAGATCGCTACACAACTAAGGACCAATTGTACAGTCCACGATTAGCAGCCACTTAGTTTTTAATCTGAGAATAGCGTGGTAAACGTATTGTACGAACACATAATAGCACCTAACCGGAGCATAAACGCGGGATAACTGATCCGGTGATCCTAGCAGGTTTAGCGAAGCTAACCGAGAGTAAGTTTTGACAGTGGCAGAAATAGTAACAGAATTAGTGATGACAACATTGTCAGGACGGGCATGAGAAGGTACGGGGACATCATACAAATTATATGGAAGAATATGCCGATTCCACATTGATATAAAAAATTCGTACTACTACTACTTTTCGACCTCATGCTTTAGAAACTGGATCATATGAATGACATGTGAAACTATTTCCTAACATAACACGTTCTGTTTATAGCAGACCTACTGAGCATTTGCTATTGATACTTTGTGAATTATATTCTGTCATATGATTTCTTTAAATTAGGTAGATAAAAATGACAATTTGTGCCAAAACAGTTTGCTTATTTGGCGTGCATTATAATTGCTGCAATATTCGAAAGACCCGTTTCGTTTTATCTAGCAGACAGTGACAATACAGACGTAATCAAATCGAGAAACCTTACCAGTCTTTGGTACTATTCGTGTAAACAGCACTTTCACTATTAGACAACATTTTGATTTTTGATGTAGCAAAACGTTTGACTAGCTTTGATGAGCAGATTCTTTCACAGAAAGGAAAGGACGCCGTGTAAAGCTGTAGCAAGATTACAAAGAAATAAAAGTGCTGGGTTTTAAGGACTGAAGAAATGTGAACTGTCTTGCTTGTCTCTTGTCTTTACTGCTTTTATGTTTCCTATATTTAATTTTACTTCACACAGAAGAGAAAGGTATTAGTTAATAAGCAATGAAGAGTGTAAATTTTCTGAAAAGTTCTTACTCTCCCTGTCACAAATAATCCCATCCAATATTAATTGTTTTTTTTAAAGGGGCGGTAGAACATCAAACTTGCCGACTGGGAGTAGGAGAGGCACCACCGGAAAATTTAATTTCCACTGTCGTGAATAAAAGTTTGATGGCTTCCACAGAGTGAAATACATTGACGTGCGACAGGAGAATGCTGTATGAAGAGACGTGACATTGTAGTTTGGCACACTTTAGACCAAATAACGTCTTACATTTCCTCGGACATTTATATTTCATATATCAAACTCTTCAGAAAGATTTGCGCTACAGAATGAATATATTTTTGAAAAATCGGTTTTCTTTAAAAAATTTTGACGTCCTATCTTAAACGCTCGAGTGGGATGGAGGTGGGAGGTGGCGCCACTATTAGATTTTTGCCCCGGTTCAGAAATATCGTAAATCGGGAGTTGACTTCAGCATCAGATTTGACAGAAATCCGCAACACAGAAGATGATCAGGAAAAAACAAAGCCAGATGAAGAAGAGGAAAATGATGTTCCTAGAAAAACTAACATGCCTGAAGAAGCTACTACATGCACATAAGATGTTATGCAAATTTAAGCACACACGAATTCTCCATATCTGTTGGAGCTGTAGTACAGTGCTAGAAACTGCATAGTTAAATAATTCTGAACAGGAAATTCAAATAGGTTTCCCTCTTTGATATGTGACGAAAAAAGTGAAACGTAAAGCTAATAAAGACGGGAGTAATACTATGAACATACAAGAATAAACGAATATAAAGTTAGAGTAACAATACAGGAATGTAATTAGTGTAATAGTCTAGCGTTCTCTTATATGATGTACAGTAAACGAACAGTTGCTGTGCGGGATCAAACGTACGTGAACACGTGCATAATTACAAATTTATTCTTTTGCGCATAATACTTGACAAATTTTATGTAGCATAGTTTGTTCTGTGTTATCCGAAAACCTGTCCAACTTGGAAAATTATTTTAGTCCAATGCGATTCCGTTATGAGCAATTTTTACGTAATAGTCATTTTTTTTCTCAGCCACACTCATGACCTGCCCTATTCCTATTTTCCCTGTGAAATCATTAACTGAAACATTTTGCAATGGTGTAGCAAACATGTAACGAGACGCTCTACCTGTGTCATCATGTCGAAATCCATGTGTTATTTCTGTTGCACGTTTCACTAATTTACAGCGTTATGAAATTAATTTCACTGGGAGTTCGCATGAAATTGCATACAGTGGAGCTGAAGAGCTAGCATGCAATTTTTCCTAATCTTCAAGAATCATAAAGCTCTTCGGAAGTCCATGGTATGTGGCGAAAGAGAATAAGAATTAGGCGTACAAATAGTAGAACAACAAGCTTAGGGATCTCTTTTACAATGATGTTTGTCATTTGTCATTATTCCTTGTAGTTTGTACCGTATCACCTTACTTCCCCTGTAAAGGTTTTGTTCCTTTAAATTTGTTCGTGAAAATAAAATCCTGTCGAAGGAAGGATACATTATACTTGGCTAATGAAACAAAGCATGTTATCGAGGCATAAAATTATTTTCGCTCACTTTCATTCTTGTGCAAGAATTTCCCTCAGGCCAAGCAGTTGTTGGAAAGCAGCGAGATTGGTGACGAGAAACAGTGTTATCGTTAATCTTCAGTCCTAAAACTCGGTTTCGCATACTAATAATAATCACAGTCCGTCTTTCTTTAAAACTTTCGCTGCAGGTTCGACGTACAAATACTGGAATGGGAAAGAGATAGCGAGAATATGACGCTCGAACATCGGTTCAACAAAGTGACTACTTCCAACTAATTCACAGGCCAAAAATTATGTAAAACAAATGTCGTTTGTACGACAACCCAGGGTTTCGAACTGTTGTTGTTGTTGTTGTGGTCTTCAGTCCTGAGACTGGTTTGATGCAGCTCTCCATGCTAATCTAACCTGTGCAAGCTCCTTCATCTCCCAGTACCTACTGCCACCTACATCCTTCTGAATCTGCTTAATGTATTCATCTCTTGGTTTCCCTCTACGATTTTTACCCTCCATGCTGCCCTCCAATGCTACATTTGTGATCCCCTGACGCCTCAGGACATGTCCTACCAACCGATCCCTTCTTCTAGTCAAGTTGTGCCACAAACTTCTCTTCTCCCCAATCCTATTCAATACCTCCTCATTAGTTACGTGATATACCCATCTAATCTTCGGCATTCTTCTGTAGCACCACATTTCGAAAGCTTCTATTCTCTTCTTGTCCAAACTATTTATTTTCCATGATTCACTTCCATACATCGCTACACTCCATACAAATACTTTCAGAAATGACTCCCTGACACTTAAATCTGTACTCGATGCTAACAAATTTCTCTTCTTCAGAAACGCTTTCCTTGCCATTGCCAGTCCACATTTTATATCCTCTCTACTTCGACCATCATCAGTTATTTTGCTCCCCAAATAGCAAAACTCCTTTAATACTTTAAGTGTTTCTTTTCCTAATCTAATTCCCTCAGCGTCACCCGACTTAATTTGACTACATTCCATTATCCTCGTTTTGCTTTTGTTGATGTTTCGAACTATGTCACCAAAATAAAGAAGAAATAACTCAAATAGCATTATTATTTAACGTAGAATGCATATTATAGGAGTGATTCAACTGTATATCACCGATGATCGAAGAAGAATATCAGTTCTATTACTTTAGAAAGAGGAATCGAAAATACCTTTCACAGATAATTCTTATGCAAACGTGAAGTTAATTTTCTGAGACGTAATATTATCTTGAACACCGAAACGTCAGGATCAGTGAGGGTGGCTGCTTGAAATGAAATGTGTTGTTACAGCACGTCGTCGCCTCCAGGTAATTATGAAAAATACCGTACAGATCTAGGATAACTTGACGAATTTCAGAACCAAAGATGCAACTGAATAGACTGTAGTGGCTCTTAGCACCAACTGGAAACAACAAAATAACAAACTAAACTTAGTAAATTGGCTTTGTACGTGGTTGTCACATCTCCACTCCAATGCACAGCTCCTCACGTCAGAGGATTTGGATTCCACCAGAACCCGGAAAACGTATGACATACGTTAGCTATCCATTCAACCACGGTCGCAAACCTAGAGTCAAATAAAATATTAGCGCTGCTTACTGCTGAAAGAAGGTAGTATTGCCGAATGAACACCTGTATTATCACGACATCGCTCAGCGAGGAGGAAATCGCTGAAACGTCCATACCCTACGTTTTCAGGAGGTGCGAGAAGAAGAAACGAGAGAACACTGGAACAGACCGCTTCCCTTTCAACAAAATGACACTTCTTTTGTAAGAACAGAACTGAATTTATGTCATTTGGCCACATACGTTTCCCTACAGATTGATAAATTGAGAAGCTAACAGCCTTATCGGGGAGAGTTCTTTTCGCAGAGGGTAGGAACACATTAGGTTTTTTATTTGCTACTTCAGCCTAGTGACTGATATTGAGTCACATGAAGGAAAGCACCCTGGAGTCCACCATAAGAAGCTATCCACCATTTACTACAGTTATTGTTAGTCGTGAGGATGTGTTTTGTGCGCTATTTGTAAATATTTTGCGTTCCACACATTTAACTCATGTACAATATATTAAACCTATTCGGAATTCACTGGTAATTCTTCAGTTACAGAATTCTATTATGATTAATATGGTACACAGTTTTACCACTTTTTATACATGTGAACAGTTAAGCCATACTTCGTTTTTCATGCGCCATTTTGTGCCTTGAAATAGGAGCTTGTCTTTTACCGTGGAACACCTGATACTTGCAAACGAACTGAGTTTCTTTAATGACTTAAGAGTTCTACCTGTCTTGAAAATGGAAATTTCTGTTTATTTCCAGTAGCTTCTATTCCAAAATGTACTTGTAACTGGCAGATTAAAACTGTGTGCCAGACCGAGACTCTAACTCCGGATCTCTGCCTTTCGCGGGCAAGTGCTCTACCAACTGAGATGCCTGAGCACAACCCATGTCCGTTCTTCACACTTCACTTTTGCCTGTACCGTGCTTCCTACCTTTCAAACTCCACAGAAGCTCTCCTGCGAACCACTTCTGGAAGAAAGGCGGGATTAACCGAGCGGTCTATGGCGCTGCAGTCGTAGACTGTGCTGCTCGTCCCGGCGGAGGTTCGAGTTCTCCCTCGGGCATGGGTGTGTGTGTTTGTCCTTAGGATAGTTTAGGTTAAGTAGTGTGTAAGATTAGGGACTGATGACCTTAGCAGTTAAGTCCCATACGATTTCACACATTTTTGAAGAAAGGATATAGCGGAGACATGGCTCAGCCCAGGGGATGAGATTTTCACTCTCCAATGGAGTGTGTCCTGAATGAAATTTCCAGCAGATTGAAACTGCGAGCTGGACCGAGGCTGGAACTAGGGACGTTTGCCTTTCTCGGGCAAGTGCACACTCCGCTGCAGGGTGAGAATCTCATTCTGGAAACATCCCCCCAGGCTGTGGCAGTCATGTCTCCGCTATATCGTTTCTTCCAGGACTGCTAGTTCTGTAACGTTCGCAGGAGAGCTTCTGTGAAGTTTGGAAGGTAAGAGATGAGGTACTGGTAGAACTGAAGCTGTGAAGAAGGGGCCCTGCGTCGTGCTTCGGTAGTTCAGTTAGTAGAGGACTTAGCGCGAAAATAGAGGGCCCCGAGTTCGAGTCTCCGTCCGGCATACAATTTTTATCTGCCAGGAAGTTACATACCAGCGCCCACTTCGCTGCAGAGTGAAAGTTGTATTCCAAATACTTGTAACTGGTTTTTGATAATATTTCTTCCTGATTTGGTTTCATTTACTGATTATTGATGTGAAGCAGGGTAATAATGTAACAGTGCATGTTTACATACAGTTCTACCAAGATGTTCCCTACTGCAACGCTTGTAAATTTCAAGTGAATATTTGTTCACAGCTATATGAACATGTTTTACCTTGGAATATTCTTTAATATTCAAAAGATCTTAAAATTCCGGAATATTTTTGTATTTCAGAAAAAAGACTGCAGCACATAAAAAGTAAATACCATAATACACATCCTCACGACTAACAATAACTGTAGAAAAAGGTGGATAGCTTCTTATGGTGGACTCCAGGGTGCTTTCCTTTATGTGACCCAATATCAGTCACTAGACTGAACTAGCAAATAAAAAACCTAACATGTTCCTACTCTTTGCGAAAATGGAATAAGCAAATACACTCCTGGAAATGGAAAAAAGAAAACATTGACACCGGTGTGTCAGACCCACCATACTTGCTCCGGGCACCGCGAGAGGGCTGTACAAGCAATGATCACACGCACGGCACAGCGGACACACCAGGAACCGCGGTGTTGGCCGTCGAATGGCGCTAGCTGCGCAGCATTTGTGCACCGCCGCCGTCAGTGTCAGCCAGTTTGCCGTGGCATACGGAGTTCCATCGCAGTCTTTAACACTGGTAGCATGCCGCGACATCGTGGACGTGAACCGTATGTGCAGTTGACGGACTTTGAGCGAGGGCGTATAGTGGGCATGCGGGATGCCGGGTGGACGTACCGCCGAATTGCTCAACACGTGGGGCGTGAGGTCTCCACAGTACATCGATGTTGTCTCCAGTGGTCGGCGGAAGGTGCACGTGCCCGTCGACCTGGGACCGGACCGCAGCGACGCACGGATGCACGCCAAGACCGTAGGATCCTACGCAGTGCCGTAGGGGACCGCACCGCCACTTCCCAGCAAATTAGGGACACTGTTGCTCCTGGGGTATCGGCGAGGACCATTCGCAACCGTCTCCATGAAGCTGGGCTACGGTCCCGCACACCGTTAGGCCGTCTTCCGCTCACGCCCCAACATCGTGCAGCCCGCCTCCAGTGGTGTCGCGACAGGCGTGAATGGAGGGACGAATGGAGACGTGTCGTCTTCAGCGATGAGAGTCGCTTCTGCCTTGGTGCCAATGATGGTCGTATGCGTGTTTGGCGCCGTGCAGGTGAGCGCCACAATCAGGACTGCATACAACAGAGGCACACAGGGCCAACACCCGGCATCATGGTGTGGTGAGCGATCTCCTACACTGGCCGTACACCACTGGTGATCGTCGAGGGGACACTGAATAGTGCACGGTACATCCAAACCGTCATCGAACCCATCGTTCTACCATTCCTAGACCGGCAAGGGAACTTGCTGTTCCAACAGGACAATGCACGTCCGCATGTATCCCGTGCCACCCAACGCACCTTCGTCCGCATGTATCCCGTGCCACCCAACGTGCCCTAGAAGGTGTAAGTAAACTACCCTGGCCAGCAAGATCTCCGGATCTGTCCCCCATTGAGCATGTTTGGGACTGGTTGAAGCATCGTCTCACGCGGTCTGCACGTCCAGCACGAACGCTGGTCCAACTGAGGCGCCAGGTGGAGATGGCATGGCAAGCCGTTCCACAGGACTACATCCAGCATCTCTACGATCGTCTCCATGGGAGAATAGCAGCCTGCATTGCTGCGACAGGTGGATATACACTGTACTAGTACCGACATTGTGCATGCTCTGTTGCCTGTGTCTATGTGCCTGTGGTTCTGTCATTGTGATCATGTGATGTATCTGACCCCAGGAATGTGTCAATAAAGTTTCCTCTTCCTGGGACAATGAATTCACGGTGTTCTTATTTCTATTTCCAGGAGTGTATAATAATCGGGTAATACACTACTGGTCATCGGCGACAACCTGAAAGTGTACGAAATTACATCACTCTCCACTACCAGTGTTACTTTATAGTTTATACTGAGAATTATCGGTCAAAATCTGAACGTTCCCTTGCTCATAGGACACTTAACATCAGAAAAGATCCTTTCCGCCCGTTTCCTCACGGGTAAATTATTGATACACATACCTCTTTTCTCCTTACGACTCCTTTATTTAATTATGAAACCCAACAGACCATCACAATTGCTAAACATTTTTGGGAAGTGGATGAACACCCCAGTCTGTAAGAATACTCTAAATATAAGCCGATAAACCTCAGATCCAACAACCCTAATAAACAATAATACCAAATAACAAAATCATCAATGCGTTTAAAGTACACCAAATAAAATGCTACCGTACTTAAAACTGACTGCGAGAAAAAATGCAAACCGCACATTTTCACAGTAGAGCACAGAACAGCAATTTCTTTCTCACAGTCGGTTTTAACAGAAAACTTGTTCATTACTGTTTACGTTTGTCTCAATGTTCGATATAGTGTAAAGTATATGACAAGTATAGCAGGGGACCATAATGCGTGCGCAGAATAGAGATTTTTCGCCCTACTGCGCATGACGCAGCGTCGAGAAACTCCGCTCAGTTCGCGCCGCTTTCGTATGTGTTGAGGCAAGTAAGTTCTGTGTTGTTGCTGTTTGTTATTATATTGCATCGAGTTTAATCTTTCTGCGACACTTTAACAATGCCGAATTGTGCCGTGGCTGTGTGAGAAAACTGTAATCAGAAGACAAAATGGAGTAGTATTTCCTATCATAAGTTTCCGAAAGATCATGAAACATGTGCTCGGTGGGTTCAGCTCTGTAGAAGAAGTGATAGTATTAACATTAATAATGCTACTATCTGTAGCGTACATTTTAAAGAAGACGATTATTTACGGGATCTCCAAGCTGAATTAATGAAACTTCCACCAAAGAAGATCTTAAAGCCCACTGCAGTTCCTTCATTGTACCTCACTAAAGCCACATCTGCAGCTGCTGCTGCTGCTTCGTCTTCTGTCCAAGAAAGAAATGACAGAAGGAAAGATCGTGAAACACGTAAACGTGCACTTAACAGACTAGCTTCACTGCCACCGAAGATAAGAAAAGTGGATCAAAGCACAGCAACTGAAAAACGCCGCATCGAGGATGAAATGAAGAGGCTTCATAAGAAATTATCGCTACAGACAGAAAAAATAAGCGTTTAATAGCTGAAAACAACACGTTGAGAACGAGAAACAAATTACTGGCTCATGCATTAAGCAGACAGAGAAAGCTATGCCAAAGCCTTCAGTATCAACGAAGTACTAAAGTGACAACTAAAGTACACCAAGTTGTAAAAAAAGTGTTTACGAACGCACAAATGGAATGTCTTCTGAAATCAAAGAAGAGCACCCATTGGACCCAGGAAGATATAAGCAAAGCCTAGCTTCTGCGCTCTCTGTCCAGAATAACTTATATTTAAGAAATATAATGGGAATACCATTACCTGGATTTTCTACGTTAAAACGATGGATATCCAGTTCTTTTCGTTGTGTTCCCGAAATTTTGACTGATGTATTGTACTTAATTTATAAGCAAGCAACAAACTTAAGTCAAGCAGAGAAGCTATATGTGTTAAGCTTTGACGAAATGAATGTGGACAGTCGCATATGCTACGACCAAGAAACTGACACCATATACGGACCACATAGCCAGGTACAGGTTGTTATGGCACGTGGTTTGTGTGGAACCTGGGAGCAGCCCGTATATTATGACTTTGATACTACGATGAATCGGGATTTACTGATCAGTATCGTCAGAGAGACGCAGAAAGTGGGATTTGTCGTAGTTGCTATAGTGTCTGATTTGGGGGGTTAAAATGGGAAAGTGTGGAAGGAATTCCACATCGACTGCACAAACACGTGCTTCACCAACCCAGATGATGAAACGAACCGTGTTTGGGTATTTGCTGATGTACCACATGTGGTGAAACTTCTCAGAAACCACCTTTTAGATGATGGTTTCTCATTAAGTGACGGAAGAACGATAACAAAGCGCGTAATCGAGCAGCTAGTGTCGAAAGATAATGGAGAACTGAATATGTGTCCTAAGCTTACTGCTCATCATCTGACAGTTTGTGGAAGAGATCGACAGCGCGTTCATCTTGCTTGCCAACCCTTTTCCAACACTGTATCAGAAGCAGTTTCTTTTGTAAAACCTGAAGAAAAAGACACGGCAGAATTCATCAAATTGGTGAACGACACATTTGATGTTATGAATTCGAGGGTACCTGTCGGCAAACGACAAATTTCAAGTTCAAATGGCGCTGAGCACTATGGGACTCAACTGCTGAGGTCATTAGTCCCCTAGAACTTAGAACTAGTTAAACCTAACTAACCTAAGGACATCACAAACATCCATGCCCGAGGCAGGATTCGAACCTGCGACCGTAGCAGACTTGCGGTTCCAGACTGCAGCGCCTTTAACCGCACGGCCACTTCGGCCGGCAAATTTCAAGTGCTTTTGGATTGTGTAAGGAGACGCATGAGGAAGTTCTTCGCAGATTCTACTCCGTCTGTGAAAAATTGAGAGTGGGAAATCATAAAACTTTACTTCCTTTCCAAAAGGGATTACTCACGTCGATTCGGCCACTGCTGGGTTGTTTTTCGGATTTAAAACATGGCTACGGTTTGAAGTATGTATTGACCTCAAGGTTCAACCAAGACTGCCTTGGAAACTTATTTTCCCAGATAAGAGCAATTGGCAGAGCCTATGATCATCCCTTACCAGTGGAATTTAAAAGCCGTTTGCGAATTTTAGTTATGAACAAAAAGTATTGCTGACAATCAGTTACGCAGTTCTTGTCCAGTCTCAGCGGAAACTGATACAAATAATTTGACTTCCAACCTGTTAACAGGACTTGTGCTGAGCATTGAGGAAGCGTTGTCAATGATAGAAGGTGATCAACAAATGAGGGACATTACACTACATGACTTAATTGTTCCACCTTTGATGGAAGATTCAGAGTGTTCTCTAGAAGGTCTGCGCTACATCACTGGATATATTGCCTCCAGGTGCGTCTCGATTGACAAATCACTTGGTCATCCTAGTGGTAAGACACTCGAAGTGTCGAAAGACCATGGAAGTTCTGGGTGGATTGAGAAACTGTCTCGTGGTGGCTTAATCATCCCTTCAGATGAGTGGTTTGATGTTGTTAAGCAGTTAGAGGTGATTTTATAAAATTTTCATGGCAGCAGTCTGTGTAAAGACGGCAATGTGATCAGAAACCTGACGAGACTTTTAATTGGGAGGTTTCCAACTATTCCTCAAGAGGTCATCACAGTGTACGCTAAAACCAGAACCTTCATCCGGATAAGGCACTTCAACACATCTGCAAGGGCACAGTGGGCCAAACAGCAGCAGCAGAAAGCAGCACACAGGTGTAGAGCTTCTACAGTTCCCTCCAGATATGATTAAGGTATTTAAATTCTTCTTAAAATTTTTGAATGTGAGTTAATTAAACCGGGCTTCAGTATCATTATGTGTAGTAATGTCTCAACTAACTAGACGTACGGTTGCTGCTTAATACCTGCATGAAAAAGATGGTACACACTACTGCCGACCGTGATGCACATAATGTGTTTAGTAAACTGAAAGCTCTTGTAATTGTTGCGTTTCCAGTACTATTAAAAATTGTAAAATATATAAAAAGGGACTGAAGCATACCCGATTGTGGTTATCTAACAAAAAATATTGGGTAATAGAATATAAATTGAGGGGGAGCCACAAATCTGTAGTTTTACTTTTGCCGTTACCAGAGAGACAATATAAGAGTTTCACAGTAGTAGCAGGTATTAACATTCAGTCCCTGTATTGGTAGGCTTCGATCGAATCCATAATTCATTATATTTCCCTTCACTTTTCGTAAATTAATGTTAGTTTAAGCGCAATAGTGCCGTATGCGAACGTCTCGCGCTGCTGACGCTTCTTGACAGTGACGTCACACGGAAGCGCCCGATCGCTGCCGAACACATTGGCCCAACCTTCTATGTAGCAACCTTGCAAGAATAGTACGTGTAGCAAACTTTTCCATTTGTATGCTACATATATACTGATAGGTTATATTTATCAAAAATATAGTGCCATGTAAACATTTAGAGTAAAGCGGTAAAGTACTTTTCCTGGTATTTGATAACAACGTTAAACAATGTCTTGTCTTCATGTAGTGGTAACTGTTACCCGCTCCTTCGCTCACTTACCAGTCGCTTTTTATGATGAGTGATGGTGAGTAAGTAAGGTATATCTCTGTTGTATAGTGTTGTAGGGATGTATGTGTAGAAAATACATACAGTTCCGGTATGTAGGTACATAATGAACACGTCTATTATTTTGCTGTATGTCGAATCTCAATGCCTGCATTACTGCTTCTAATTATATTTAAAAAATGTCTCGTTTCATTACATTCGTGCAGAAGTATAGTTTCACTGGCTCATCTGGTACTTGATGTGAGATTTTGCCACCAGAGCAACACATACCAACCGTTCATTCTTTTCATGCATTTTAGTACATTGCAGTGCCTACATTTTTGATTAAGTCCTCTATAATGACTAATTTATGATTAACATAGTTAACTGAACATAATCAAACGCAGCCTCACCAAAATCTTTCCACTTCCACATGTAAAGGTCCGACTCTGTTTTTAATAAAGTCTTTATCTAAATGATGCCTTCATAGTAAATCCTGAAGCGTCTTCGAAGCCGTAAGAAACGCTTGATAGTCAATGTGTGAAATGCGACTGGCTTCTTACTGTTCAAATATCTCTGTAGTTCTTAAGGCCACCAGATATTCTGCATCCAAGTTTCGGCGATCATGAGACTGCTCTGACGTTCGTTGGATTCGAGTAGTTTTCGCAACTTGAACTCTCTAAGAAGTATACACCAAATCAGACTTTACGTATAGGAGACCTTCAGTAATAGTATTAAATATGGTTCTCGGTCTTACCGACCGATTTTGGTGTTGTATCTCCACCAAATTTCTCCGGCTGTTCTAGACGGTGTAGCAACTAGATATCAAAAAAGGAACGCACGGTCACGGAATAATCTATGGAAACTAGGGCGTCGCCGACCATCGCGCCAGCGTCATCTGCGTAGCACTCATGTACAGCGTATTTAAAAATGTTAATAGTACTCAAAAATATGCAATTTTCTAAATTAGCCTATTGGTCCAGTATCAAGGTTCTTTTTGCTTGCAAAAAGTGAAGAAGAAGATTTTATTTTTTTTATCTTCTTTCTATAGTTGAGAGTATGTAGAATCCAAGATATCTACCTCCAGAACCCTCGGGAACAACTTTTTGTGGCCAAGAAACCAAGAAATTTTGGCATTTTTTTCACGTTTTTGCCTGTTATTAGGACACCATGCATCCTATTGAAAATATTACTCTTACCTAAATGTTACAATTGGTGAAGTCATTTGACCTTAATCAGTTTTCGAAGTTATTTATTTTTACCAACTTGGCTTAAACGTCTGCTCCAACATCTGTAACTCAAAAACGGCTGCTCCAAAGATTAAAGTCAAGTTATCAATGTCATGTAGCGTGAAATTTCATATGACAAAATCATGTAGTTTCGTTTTACGCACTATTAAGCGTTCATGTGCTCGAAAGCTAATGTAGTTTCATTTTGTTGTTTTTCTTGTAAGTCAAAGTTACAGAATGAAATGATATTTCCAGCGGAAAGTCTGCTCTATAATGAGTGTTCTCTGCATACATCTTTTCAGTTTTCTTCATTCATGCGTATTTTAATCCGTTTTTATCCACGCCAAGAATGGGTTGCTAAAATGGAAACCAAGTATGTAGTAATGGTCAGTACGTATTTACACATAAGTATTATAAAAATAGTACAAATGAACAAATAAAAGGGCATGACAACATTAAAAAACCATATAAATATCAGAGACTAACATTTTATCTAATTTCAATTCCATCGAGGACGCTTGGAAGACTGCGGCAGATCCCGGTCCAGCAGCCGGTCTTCAGGAGCCATTGCGGCGCCTTGCCAAACTTCCTCGTCCTGGAAGATATCTTCTGTGTCTTCCTTATCCTTGTCAAGCCCAATTTCTGGGGCGTTATCGCAAGATATACCACAACAGTATTTGCACATAGAGGAGCCGTTCAGTCCAGGTTTGCGACATCCACATACTGCGGTGCATCCTGTTTTGCATGTGCAGAAAACCATCTTCAGCAGCGTGTGCGGTGCCGCATGTTTGTCATAATCACGGGAAACAAGCCTAATAAGAGTTTCTTCCAAGCCCAGTGGCATGAATCAGTTTTCTTCCCCAGGAAAGATTGCGCTTTGCTGCGTCCGATGTTGGCAGTAGCCTTTATGTTTGGAAGATTTTCTCTGGGCGGAGTTTACAAAGAGTTCGGACCTGAACTCATCCTAAGTCACGCAGATGGAATTCCCATATAGTGCTAGCACCAGCTTTTCTCCTGCCCGTGCTATTACGTTTTGGGAGACTTGAAGTTTAACAAATCCAGCAGCTTGCACTGTGAGGTGTGGCTATTTCTACTTAAAGTTCAGTAATTTCCCATTTTCTTGGCCAAAAAAAGAAGATGTGTTATCATATCTTGTGAAGGCATGATTGAAAAGGGAAAATGCTTGATCGAAATTTAATGAATTACTGGAGTACGACACTCCTGCTGATTTCCCTCTTCCCGGTTCCTGGAACTACATGTTGTTGTGGTTATTTCCTCGACCCTTGAGGAGAACAAGCAAGTCAGAGCCGTCGCTTACTACTGCCACATTGTCAGACTCTGCAGACTTGGGAAATGACTATTTCCACAATTAATGAATCCGCAATTTCTTCTGCCTGGAGTACCTTCTCACATTTCCTCGTAAGCATCAATAACAAGTGGTTCTTATTGCTCTTATTTGCGAGAAGCTTCTTCTGTGCGACTCAGAAATTGTATCTTCATCGAAATTGATATCTGATGAAACGACGAAATCTTTCAGCAGACTTTGCTTCCCTTTGTGAAGTATCACTTCGGAAGACAAAAATTCAGAAGTTTGAAAGGTGACTATACTGAGCCACTGCGCCAGAGATTGCGCCAAAGAGTATTATTCTGCCGCCTCCACAGTGCTTGGAGAGAACTCGTGGTAGACAGTGCTTGTCGAGAGGTCGTGGTAGTCAGTGCTTGGCGAGAGCTCGTGGTAGACAGTGCTTGTCGAGAGCTCGTGGTAGTCAGTGCTTGGAGAGAACTCGTGGTAGACAGTGCCTGTCGAGAGCTCGTGGTAGTCAGTGCTTGGAGAGAACTCGTGGTAGACAGTGCTTGTCGAGAGCTCGTGGTAGTCAGTGCTTGGAGAGAACTCGTGATAGACAGTGCCTGTCGAGAGCTCGTGGTAGTCAGTGCTTGGAGAGAACTCGTGGTAGACAGTGCCTGTCGAGAGCTCGTGGTAGTCAGTGCTTGGAGAGAACTCGTGGTAGACAGTGCTTGTCGAGAGCTCGTGGTAGTCAGTGCTTGGAGAGAACTCGTGGTAGACAGTGCCTGTCGAGAGCTCGTGGTAGTCAGTGCTTGGAGAGAGCTCGTAGTATTCAGTGCCTGTCGAGGTCTCGTGTTAGTTTGTGCTGAGATGTTGTAGCAGAGAGTGTTCATGTTGAGATGTGCTAGTGGGCAAGGCTTGTCGAGATGTTGTAGTAAGGAGTGTTTGTTCCATGTTTTATGCAGTTGTTTGATGGGATAGACAACAGATGGTTCGAATGGAAATACTGTAACGATCAGAGTGCTTTTCGTCAATATATATGAAGGTAAAATATTGCGTGTTTTTTCATTATTTCCATGTTTTAAATAATGCGTCATTACAGGTTCAGTCAACAAAGCATCTGGCTTGTGTTCTTGTATTAGAGTGTAATTCTGGTGTTCTTGAGTAATTATGGTATTTTTATTTCCTTTAGTTACTTCAGTATAAATGGTATTTATGTCTTGTTGAAGAAGAACCGTGCCAGATGTGTACGTTGAGTCACACTCCCACACACAGAACAGTTACTCTTGTGCTTATTGGTTTAGTAGGTTTTATAGTTGCTGGGGACTTAATTAATTAACTGTGTTAATGAAAATTTTCATTTCATTCTTTGTTGTTGTTCTATGCAGTCAGATAGCGTAATAATACTAGTCAGGGCCAGCCGTTTACGAGACATGCGTAATCGGACTTACAGCTACGAAAAATTTAAAAAGTATTTTCAATCATATTTAATTAAGCCCCCATGCAAGTTGAAGGTCTTGTTTCCTGATCAGTGTGCTTGTCAGACTCCGTAGGTGTACAGGGAGTGACTGTCATGATTCCTCCCATAGAATGGAAAATCTTCAACCCGTCAACCGTGCAGATGTTAAAATGGCGATACTAGGGATGAGCTAGACGAAACCTCCACTGGTTATGTTAGGATGCTTAAGTCAAACAATCGAGGTCATCTCAAGTAGAAAAGGTTCGATGTGTGGAGCTACGAATCCAGATGCACTAAGAGTGCTGACAAAAAGTATAGATGCGAATTTTCTGTACATGAATGTACTGAGTCCAGTCAATAGTGAAGATAGAAATGACACTGGCCTTACTTCAGAAATCACTGCATGTTCCATAATGACACACTTTTTTCCATTTATCTAGAGTTCATAGTTTGTTTCTCAAAATCAACAACTCAAAGACATGTAGCAGAGATTCAGGGCACTGATTGGACATCTGCCAAGAAAAATTCAGTTGGGGGTTATTGCAGTTTCACATAGACGTGCGTTCGGGTGTCCTTACGAAGTACATCGGCAGCAGCGCGTACAGTTCTCAGACGCTCTTCTCGTGGATCTGATAGCTTGTTGTGATAGGAACTAAACAGATAGTATCTTATAGCCTGTACTTTTGAAAGACATTACTGTGATCTTTTTATCTCTGTCAGCAACCACTATATTTTAGCATACTTCCGGAAGAGTCGGATTCTTACGTTTCTTACATGTGCCTCCAAGTCATTCGTGATTTGGTCCTTTAACTGTTCTTCGAATTTTCCTAAAGACGATCTAATCAATTCTGGGTTGCTGTACTCCTTTCGACAAGCACTGCTCACTTCACCTTCAGCCACACCAGTTAATAAATTACGATCTGCTGCGGTTTTCCTATCCTTACTGGATTGCAGTAGTGTTTCCAATCCTTTCTGTTTCACTTTAACCACATCACCATCTGCCTAAATACCGTCGCATACAAAAGATCCTCCGTATAATCTTGACCATTCATTTCACCTGCACTACCGACCAACAAAACTAACCTGAAACGAAGAACGAGAAATATGCAAGACACAAGGAATTTTGTACGAATCTCTCGCACAACACAGGAAAACTGGGCGCGGCTAACAGTGGAAACAATAACGAAGGAATGGAGGGGATCGCAGCCTCTGCTGTTTAAGACGTGTCAAGAGCTGGAGAAATAGAGATACATCTACACCCGAAGGTGACGGAAATTTATGTCATCCCACTGGAAGTTTCATTTCATTGAATAACTGTGACCTACAAAAGACGTAAAATGGAATTACTTTAGCTTTCACGTTTATGAACGCTTAATAGTGCCTAAAACTGAAAAAAAACTAGATGTTTTTATAACATCAGCTTTCATTCTCTACAACTTTGATAACTTGACATTTTTCATTTGGAGTAGTCGTTTTTGAGTTACAGGCATTGGAGCCGACTTTTAATCTAAGCTCATAAAAATGAACGAACTTGGACAACTGACTGCGGCCAAATGGCTGCACAGATCCTGACCTTTAATTGGGTTATGCGAGGCTATTTCATTTTGGCGAGGGCTACATTTTCAGTACGATGCAGTTTCCGAGTAATAGGCGAAAACCTGAAGAAACTGCCAAAATTTTTAGGTTTTTTTGGCCAAAAAAGTTGTCCCGAGGGATTTGGAGGCCGAAAACTAGGATTCAACATACTCTCAACTATATACACAAGATAAAAAAAATTAAATCTTATACGTCCTTTTTTCAAGCAAATTGCTTTTTTGATGACCCCGTTACTGTACATTATGGTCTTCCTGAGGGTTCAAGCTTACTCCATATGAAATACCATCGGAATCGGTTCAGGGTTAGAGCCGTCGAAAAGTAATACAATGAGCTACTTTTTCAGTTAATAACGTTGTTGTTAGAATGGAAGTATGGATTAAAAACGTTGAGAATAACCAATAAAGGCATTTTGACAAATAATAAATATGTTGAAAAGAGAAAGAGTAAATAGCTTTATCAGTGAGTAAAAATTTTTGCTTAACTTGCGTAATGTTCTTCAAATCAGTACGTATGTTGTATTACACACTTCGTAAAGTAGCCTCTCTTCTTCATCATGGTTCAAGCTATCTCTCTCCAAGTTTCATGGATGTGAAAACGTAGGAGACAGAGTTACTTTCGCATTCATAACATTAGTATGGAATTATGTATTGGCTTCGGTTAAAGACATTGAGGATTCCGTAAGCATTGTATTCTGTTACACATAGCTGCGCTGAGTGTATGGCTTTAACGGCTGGGAATCGACGATTGGGATGTTCGGGAACTTTTGTTTTACTCCACTTCGGTGACCTGCACGTCAATATGATAAAATGATAATAGGGAGAACACACATCCAGACGCGAACAGGAAAAAAAAACCGACCCATGCGGATCTGAACCAGTGAATGCAACGTTGGGAATCTAATACAGTAACTGCACGACTACAGCGTATAGCGCAAATCACAGTGCTAAAAAAAGTTGTACGTGACTCAAGACACTCAGCGACTAAAAGGTGACGGGCTGGTCACTAATATTAGTATGCAAGTACGGATTAAACACGTAGACTGTTATATAAGCACTTTATTCATTACGTTTAATCGTGTTATGTAGAATACACCAAATAATAAAAGCATTTTCACGAATATGACAGCCGGCCGTGGTGGCCGAGCGGTTCTAGGCACTACAGTCTGGAACCGCGCGACCGCTACGGTCGCAGGTTCGATTCCTGCCCTGGGCATGGATGTGTGTGATGTCCTTAGGTTAGTTAGGTTTAAGTAGTTCTAAGTTCTAGGAGACTGATGACCTTAGAAGTTAAGTCACATAGTGCTCAGAGCCATTTGAACCATTTTGAACGAATATGACAAGATTCAAAAGTCAAAGAGTAAATACCTTCCCCAGGAGTAATTATTGTTGCTTATTTCGCGTTATATTCTCCAAATCAGTAAGTATGTTGTACTACCCACTTTCTAAAGTAGCTTAGGTTCCCCCTCAACGTTCAGGCTATCTCTATACCAAATTTTATCCAAATCTGTTGGTCCGTTTAGTCGTGAAAGCGTAATAGAGTTGATATCGCATTTGTAATATTAGTATGGATTATGGATTGTCATTATTTTATAAGATATATACCTTGAAGTTGCAGGTACGCAGTGTAATATAACAATGCAGCGTCGCCAGGGAGTGCTCGGCATCGCCGTTAATCGCTTCTTGAGCGCTCTTTGATATTGCAAATCTTTTTTCCATTTGCCGCCGCAGTGCTGCGACCGCTAGCGTGCGAGGAACACGTCGCCGCATCGGCGGCACGGCTCCAGCGGGTCGCAAGCGGCTGGCGGGACGCGAGATAAACCAATAAACTAGGCAGAATACTTTTCCCCGATATTACGGCCGCTCCCAGCCAATGGCGGCGCGCGATATTACGAGATGTGAGCCGCGACACGCATGCGCGTGGCGGGCGAGCGATGGATGCATCCGGCCCTCGTTCCTTACTGTGTGTGTCGTGTGTAACAACGAAATGAAAACAGCGGGCACGCACTCACAACGGCCGGAGGGAGCAGGTTTAATAAACGGCCGCCTGCAGAGATAAAACGGCCCAATACGTGAAGGAGAATGTAAAACAATACAGCAGATATGTAAATTCCAAGAAGGACAACATCATTTCCGCAGAAAGATAGAAGTATTTTTATGGTGTTCCTCACTAACAACCTGTTTCGGCTTTTACGCCATTTTCAAGATCACACTATCCTTGCTTTAAGAGCGCTCCAGATACATACCCTTAACGCTGTCGTATGATAAGTGGAAATAAGGAAGTACACTACTGGCCATTAAAATTGCTACACCAAGAAGAAATGCAGACGATAAACGGGTATTCATTGGACAAATATCTTATACTATAACTGATATGTGATTACATTTTCACACTAATTGGGTGCATAGATGCTGAGAAATCAGTACCCAGAACAAGCACCTCTGGCCATAATAACGGCCTTCATACGCCTGGGCTTTGAGTCAAACAGAGCTTGGATGGCGTGTACAGGTACACCTGCCCATGCAGCTTCAACACGATACCACACTTCATCAAGGGTAGTGACTGGCGTATAGTGACGAGCCAGTTGCTCGGCCACCATTGACCAGATGTTTTCACTTGGTTAGAGATATGGAGAATGTGCTGGCCAGGGCAGCAGTCGAACATTTTCTATATCCAGAAAGGCCCGTACAGGACCCGCAACATGCGGTCGTGCATTATCCTGCTGAAATGTAG
Source organism: Schistocerca piceifrons (assembly GCF_021461385.2). NCBI lineage: Eukaryota > Metazoa > Arthropoda > Insecta > Orthoptera > Acrididae > Schistocerca > Schistocerca piceifrons. Next base: position 142,012,006 of record NC_060144.1, read on the forward strand.
GGTTTCGCAGGGATCGAATGAAGGCTAGAGCCACAGGTCGTATCACATCTGAAATGTAACGTCCACTATTCAAAGTGCCATCAATGCGAACAAGAGGTGACCGAGACGTGTAACCAATGGCACCCCATACGATCACGCCGGGTGATACGCCAGTATGGTGAAGACGAATACACGCTTCCAATGTGCGTTCACCGCGATGTTGCCAAACACGGATACGACCATCATGATGCTGTAAACAGAACGTGGATTCATTCGAAAAATTACGTTTTGCCATTCGTGCACCCAGGTTCGTCGCTGAGTACACCATCGCAGGCGCTCCTGTCTGTGATGCAGCGTGAAGGGTAACCGCAGCCATGGTCTCCGAGCTGATAGTCCATGCTGCTGCAAACGTCGTCGAACTGTTCGTGCAGATGGTTGTTGTCTTGCAAACGTCCCCATCTGTTGACTCAGGGATCGAGACATGGCTGCACGATCCGTTACAGCCATGCGGATAACATGCCTGTCATCTCGACTGCTAGTGATACGAGGCCGTTGGGATCCAGCACGGCGTTCCACATTACCCTCCTGAACCCACCGATTCCATATTCTGCTAACAGTCATTGGATCTCGACCAACACGAGCAGCAATGTCGCGAAACGATAAACCGCAATCGTGATAGTCTACAATCCGACCTTTATCAAAGTCGGAAACATGTTGGTACGCGTTTCTCCTCCCTACACGAGGCATCACAGCAACGTTTCACCAGGCAACACCGGTCAACTGCTGTTTGTGTATGAGGAGTAGGTTGGAAAATATCCTCATGTCAACACGTCGTATGTGTCGCCACCGGCTCCAACCTTGTGTGAATGCTCTGAAGAGCTAATCATTTGCGTATCACAGCATCTTCTACCAGTCAGTTAAATTTCTCGTCTATAGCACGTCATCTTCGTGGTGTAGCAATTTTAATGGCTAGTAGTGTAGAATTACTTTATGATCACATAAGGTAGCAGACGGCCAGTAATTACTGTTTATTATTGCTTTGGATAACGCCAATTCACTAACATATACTCCTTCTACTGATAGTGTATCTACAACTCTCATATGCCGGAAAGGGAGAGGGGCCGACCGTTGTGACCGAGCGGTTCTAGGCGCTTCAGTCTGGAACCGCGCGACCGCTACGGCCCTGCCTCGGGCATGGATGTGTGTGATGTCCTTAGGTTTGCTAGGTTTAAGTTCTAGGGAACTGATGACCTCAGATGTTAAGTCCCAAAGTGCTCAGAGCCATTTGAACCATTTTGAAAGGGAAATGAACTTCAACACTCACATATAGTTATGTATCAATTCACTATTATGTTATCTGGTACATCTGTCTTGAAGACAGAAACTTTGTGTCAGACAGCCTTAGGGTGGAAGACGAAGTGCACAATACAGTAGGTACTTGTGTTCAGTGTTTACCACATGAAATCCCTCTGTTTTTGGAACCCCGGTGTGTCAGTCATTGATGAATCTGTGATACCTCTCTGATGGCATTTCATCTTCTTTACGTTACCGTACCTTTCTGACTTGCGTTTCTATATCGAAAGTCCATGGTAAATTGCAACGCATTAGGTTATACAGTGATGACTCTAATATCTGTTGTTCATCTTGTGATGGCCAGACAGGTGAACAACATACGTAATTTTACTTCAATGCCATCCAGCCCATGTAGCAGGGAATAGTATCTTATTATCTTTCGGCACCTTTTAGAATCTTTTAGAATAAAATGTCATACTGGTTTATAATCAGATTTTCACTTTATACTTGGCGCCGAGAATTCACGACGATAGGGGAATGTGGCATACATACTCTCCTTGTAAATGCTTCTTAATTATAGTTATAAACTGATGTGAACGTTATTAAACGATAACATATGTTAGTTGGATAAAATCACTGTATAAATGTTTTTGCCGATTGTTATGTGAAACTGTAAGTGCAGTTTGACTTAAGTGTGAGGGCATTAACTGATTCCTCGACCGGAAGGGGTCAAGTAATTTCTAACACAGTCAATAAGTAATACTGTTGTACTGTGTATGCTCTAGTGAAATGTAATTTTTCTAATATTTTTATTATTGTGTACAATTGCGTCTGATAGTTCTGAAATCAATCATAACACAATAAAGTAACAAGATATTTCTGCAACAGGGGCAATCCTAATGTAAACTCTGAACCTGTTTGTGCATTAGTGTGAAACAACAGTAAAACATCTTTCTACACGTGTCGCTTGAGAATGAGACTTGTTTTTACATATTTCGTTATCTTGGACATCTATGCACAAGATTTTTTGATTTGATTTTTGACGCACATATATTGTTAGTATGATCTGTCTGACCCAGGAGCGTTTGAGAACGTTGCAAATCCACAAAATGTTTCGAGCTGAACAGCCATTGCTGAAATGATATCTTCTTGCAATATGTTCATGCCATAGTGCCCCTCTGCAAGAAGTAATTCAAAATGTGTAAATGTGTTGTTGTAGGGTACTACATTATAACCATCCTTTATGTTCATACGTGCACTATCTATGACTTGAGGACAATGGAAAAAATACGCTTGATGTGGAGAGTTCCAATAGATTACTGCAAACTGTTTGCCCTGGTTTCGCCATTTTCATCACTTGTGAATTAGATTCTTGGCTTGAAGCGGCGCTGCAGATCCATTCCGTAACAATTCGTCTTCTTATAGATCTTTACGACCTGTTGGGGCTTCAGTTATCACCTCTAAGGATGATGTAATACAGTTCTCTTGCCCTATTGCTTGCCAGCTTTACTCTACTTATCAGCTACAGCATGAAGGGAATGCAGACTGTATTAGTTACCAACGACGTGGCGCAGTAGTTGCTTCACTGGATTCGCGCTCGGGAGGACGACGGTTTAAACCGGCATCCGACAATCCTGATTTAAGTTTTCCGTGATTTCCCTAAATCATTTTAGGCAAAGGCCAGGACGATTCCTTTGAAAGGCCACGGCCGACTTCCATCTCCATCCTTCCCCAATCCGATGGGACCTATGACCTCGCTGTTTGGTCCCCCTCCCCCAAATCAACCAACTAGCCAACCGACTAATGGATTACTCTTGCAACACCTTAATGGATACCACATTTCCACAGAATGAAAAATATTTTATTTTACCTTATCAGAGACCTTCTCCAAATATACGAGTGGGATACATGTTTCAATATTTTATCTAAATCGGCCCATTATTATTAGCCAAAGTGCTAAAATGGGACTCTGGTGCATACACTTCTCCAAAATCAGTTTTGACTCCTGCCGAACTACCATCAATTTTTGCTTACTCTCCTCTATAAAAATTCTCGTGTGAGTATTTTTAACAGAAAAAAATTTTACTGTATTTGGTTGTATTTTTCATACCTACATGCGAACGGTCTTGCCGTAGTGGTAACGCAAGTTCCCGTCAGGTCACCGAAGTTCAGAGCTGTCGGGATTGGGTAATACCTGGATTGCTCACGTCTGGGTCTGCCAAATGCTTGTTCCTAAGCGGGGTGCACTCACAACTAGTGTAGCCAATTGAGGAGCTGCTTGACTGAGAAATAGTGGCTCCGGTCACGAAAACTGACAACGGATAAGAGAACGGTGTGTTGACCACATGCCCTTCTCTACATCCAGTGACGCCAATCGGCTGAGGATAACTGAGGATAACAGGACGGTTGATCAGCACAGTTGCGTCTTCTTAGGGCTTTTCGGACGGAGATTAGTTTTAATTTCATACCTACCCCCTGTGATGTAGCCGGCCGGAGTGGCCGTGCGGTTCTAGGCGCTACAGTCTGGAGCCGAGCGACCGCTACGGTCGCAGGTTCGAATCCTGCCTTGGGCATGGATGTGTGTGATGTCCTTAGGTTAGTTAGGTTGAAACAGTTCTAAGTTCTAGGCCACTGATGACCTCAGAAGTTAGGTCGCATAGTGCTCAGAGCCATTTGAACCATTTTGAACCTGTTGATGTACTTCCCACGAGCTTCTACTAATTCTTGCTCTTCTCTTCGACCAAAATCAATAAGAGATCATTCCTTCCTCATTAGTGTAAAATTGTTAGAACAGATATGCAAGGAATGAATCTCCTCTTTCATCTCGATTATCTTCTTGGACTGTGTGCCCATATTATTTCTGACAACAACAAAAAGTCTCCAAGTTTCGTATGCATTTTCTGACCTTATTTTCTGATTCAATTTACCAGTTGCCTGTTGCATCCTTAAGCTCTGTGCCTTTTCTTCTGTGCTCCAGAAGTGTTTGTTAATGTTGAAATCGGGTTGTCCTATTTTCCATGACGATTTTCAAGAAGTTTTGGCCATTAATGTGAATAAAGTTGAGAATCTCTGTAATGTAGTCATACTCTTTGTAAGACTGTGAGGCCAGATATGTTGGTCAGAGAAAGTCAGAGAGCAGTCAGTGTGTGTATTGAGCAGACAGGAAATGTAGTTGGCTTGAAAAAGATGGAAGCTGTAGTGGAAGCAGAATTATTTGAAAGGAATTTTGTAATAATACGTTTTGTGGGAAGATATTGAGCAAATAATGGGAAATTGTAAAAGCCAGCTTGGAAGGTAATTCGATTTTTTTATGGTTGTAACTGCGTAGTTTGTTATTGTCAGAACAATGACATATCTATCAGGGACTTCGAGGGCACACTCTGAGACAGGGGCGCAGAAATGAAATAAAAAAATTATTTAATATGATTACCTATTATTTTGAGTACAATCACATGGAAATTTTTGATGCGTAAGTGGTAGGTAGACAGTATTTTTCGGAATAATTCGCGTTTTTCAGCAAGTCTTTTTTCCATTTTAAGTATTTATAAAACTCCAAGCAAGTAAACTTGTAGCTAAACTGGGACCGTAAGGTTGATCCCAGTCCCTGGCAGCAGTCGAATTCTTTCATCGGTCCACTGAACAGAGATCAGCGAAAATAGTCTTTCTGTGCGAGAAGAGAAAACAAATACTCGCATAATTTTAGCAATTGGCACTTGCGTTCAGGATTTATTGTTTCCTTCAGAAAATAGATACACTTTTCTTCCACAGGGTGTTTAGACCTCCGTTCTTCCGAATCACGTTTAGTTTCTAAAATGCTCCTGAAATTTTCACACCATTTTTACTCATATATATAGTAGAGTTTTCAATCATCACCCAGTCTGTGGTTTCAGACAGCGTCATCTACTCAAATACAAGTACTTGATCCAAGCTTGTAACAGTATTTAGTAAAATTGGGCCAAATCGGGTCTTGTGGTGATGGGACGATGACTGTCCCGATACATCGGGGTGAATGGCAATCCTACGTACGGCTGAAGCTTGCAATAGAAATTTTACAAGGCAACATATGGTCTTGTCTTATAGTTGAAAGAAGTATCAAGGAAGGCAACTTTATTCGGGAGAGCTATTGAGAAATATTTTGGGTAACTTTTCCTCGTATGAGAACTTTATGAAAAGGTGTATTGTTGTCATGGCTCAATGAAGCATGATTAAACTTGGAGTATTTGTTCTCATTTATCAGCGGTTAATACTAGTTCCCCATCTTGACTCGGCACTCTCGCATTCCACATCGCGAGCTGCGTACTGAGAGCCGCTTTACAACGCAAATACGGGAATTGTGTGGTGTCACCGCCAGACACCACACTTGCTAGGTCGTAGCTTTTAAATCGGCCGCGGTCCGGTAGTATACGTCGGACCCGCGTGTCGCCACTGTCAGTGATCGCAGACCGAGCACCACGACACGGCAGGTCTAGAGAGACGTACTAGCACTCGCCCCAGTTGTACAGCCGACTTTGCAAGGAACGGTTCACTGACAAATACGCTCTCATTTGCCGAGACGATAGTTAGCATAGCCTTCAGCTACATTTGCTACGACCTAGCAAGGCGCCATAGCTTTGATAAGTAATATTGTGAAGCCGGTATCATCAAGAGCGATGTTCTACAAATGTGGATTAAAGTTAAGTATTCCAGAAGCTACGTACTTTTCTTTATAGCATTCATTACGTATCCTGTTTCAGACCTCACGCCAGCCTGCGTGAGTTTAAGCGCGTGCCTTTCGGCTTCCTCTCATTGTGTCTAGGCTATCTTGTCTAGACACAACAAATTGAAATTTGATTTTTGACATTTACAGAATTATTCTTTATAGCAATAAGTTACAGAGGACACGAGCGTTCCACGTCCACACTTAAGTGAATAAATTTAATTAGCATCAAAGTTGGTGTCCACTATAAGGCACAGTGATTTCCAGAGTGTATTTGTGAAAATAATATCAGTTTAGAGGCTTAATACAAGTAAAAGTAATTAGTAAAGTGATACCTGGTGAATTTTCAAGCATTTTTATCAGAAAGTCGGATGCGTTAATTTTCATGCTCACATCCTGTGTAATTGCAATAGCAAATATGATACGGCGATTGTTGCAAGATTAAAGATAAAGATTAGCAATATTCAGACCCAACATTTTAATCTGTATCATCATTTTGTTTTGCAATCAGATAGCATATGTAAATTTCATTGAAAACGGATTGCTTTCTCGCAGACGAATTGTTTGATATACCGACTGGCCTGCATTTCGCTTCGTATAGCGTGAGAACCACATATTTCCTTTCAGAATAAAATTTCCACACAGTTCTGTTGTGCACCTAAATTTTCTTAATTCCGTATCGAAATAAGTTTTACACACTTCTCATGACACCAATAATGAGAAACTTCCATTGTGTGTGTGGTATTTGCGTTACCGTATGTATGATTTATATCCTTTTACGTAATTTTTTTTCACCTATGGAATTTCAGTGCAACCTCTCTATTGCTGTTCACATTCATTATTTTACATCAGTACCGTTTCTGTGTCAAGTATCTCATTAGTTATCCATGGTTGCCAGTTTTCTGCCTTTTCCCGTACTAGCTCCTTACCTCCACATTTTACATAATTCAGTGTAATGCAGTTCTAACGGATTTTTACAAAAGTAGCACCTCGAAAAGTTAATCTTCCCTTTGTCAGTTCTTACGTCGCCCTCAGTATGCGCGCTTTTAGCACGTCTGAGGGCCATGCATATGCCCGGCTCTGATTTCCATTACTGCCAGGTCTTTTTGATAGGAGGGCAGTATCGAATCGTCCTGAGGTCACGTGAGGAACAGCTTAAAAGAGAAGTAGAGGCTACAACGTCCCTAAAGTTGAAAATGGCTGAAAAACTATCCTCATACCGAATGCAAACTGTGTCTTAAAGCGGAGAATCGCATAGAGCACTGGATTTGATCTCAGAGTTACTTTTTTGTCGCTCCTCCCCACGTAATCTACACATATGTTACAAAATATATGAAATAGTGGTATTTTCAGCTGCCTGTGCTGCAGTAATCTGATTGTACGAGGCGTGTTATTTAAGTAAGTACCGGTTTGAAATTTAAAAAAGACGTGCTAAGATATCTCAATAATTTTATTTTTACATGAAAGCCTGTACCTTAATCTACTTTTCTACATAATTTCCGTCAATATTGAGGCACTTGTCATAACGTTGTACCAGTGTTTAAATACCCTCCTCATAGAAGTCTGCCGCCTGACTTGTTAACCACTACATCACCACCGTTTTGACTACGTCATCGTCTTGAAGACGCTGACCGCCCAGGTGTTCCTTCAAGTGCAGGAACAGATGGTAGTCACTGGGCGCAAGATTGGGGCTGTACGGAGGATGATCTAGAGTTTCCCATCGATGTGATGAGATCTTTGGTCAGATTCGCCACATGCGGACGGGCATTGTCTTGCAGCAAAACGACGCCCTTGCTCAACTTGCCATGTGTTTTGTTCTGAATTGAACGGTGCAGATTGTGCAATGTCTTACAGTAAGCTGCTGCATTGATTGTCTCATTACGAGGCAGAAGTTCCACAAGCAATATTCCATTTCTGTCCCAGACAACTGAGCACATGATTTTCCCGGAAGATATTGTTTGCCTAAACTTCACTTTTCTGGGTGAATCTGAATGCCGCCATTCCATGGACTGTTGCTTTGATTCTGGTGTGTCCTAGACCACCCATGTTTCATCGCCCTTAACAATTTGGCTTAAGAAATAATCACCGTTGTTGTACCGCTCAAGGAAAGTCAATGCACTGCCTAAACGTTTAGTTTTGTGCACATCTGTCAACATTTTCGGTACCCAACGTGCGCACAATTTTCTGTAATTCAACTGCTCGGTCACAATGTCATACAAAGCACTACAAGAAACATTAGGAAAGTCATCCTGCAAGGAGGAAATCGTAAAGCGTATGTTTCTCTCACCTTAGTGTCCACTTCCTGCATCAAACTTTCATTAACGACCGAAGGACGCCCAGTCCGTTGTTCATCATGCACATTTGAGCGGCCATCTTTAAATGCTCTCACCCAATATCTTACCATTCCATCACTCATAATGTTCTCTCCGTAAATTGCGCAGATCTCACGATGAATATCGATCGCTTTTAGGCCTTTAGCAATAAGAAATCTTATAACAGCTCGTACTTCACAGTCGGCAGGACTCACGATTATCGGAGGCATCTTAAACACTCACAATACAACGTAAACAAGGAAGAATCAGACTGTAATGGCGTCAGTGCGTAGACAACATATGTAGGTACCCAGTGCGCATGCGCAGAACACCGATTGCTGCGCTGCGGCAGCGGTGTGGCAAAATGGTACTTACTTAAAAAACACGCCTCGTATTTCAAAAGTGGAGCTGCCATCAATTCCAGGGTGAAGATTGTCCACTGCGCGTGCTTTTGAACACAGATATGCAAAACTAACTTAATGAATTATTTCTTGTTTTTCACAAACACTACGCAACAAAATTAAAGGAACATTGGCCGGTATACCGTAATAGTGTCCCATACCGACGCAGAACCTGAAATTTGACTCAAAGGTAACTACAAACTTCCTCTGTAGTGATTTAAAAGTGTGGCGCCCTGCGACGTAACAGCAGGGCGTCAAAAACATGTGACAAAAAGGCCATAGCTCACCAGTTCTGTTGAGGTAGAAGGTGGGTTAGCGATGGGGTATTAGCACCACATTTCACCACAGTTCTGCCCATCGCCACCGTGGACGTGTCCATCGATGGAAACTTCGTCACATTCCTTCTTAGACAGTTCACAGTGTAACGAGCAATAGGAAGACTTTCCTAAGAACCTTTACCACTGTTGATGTCCAAGCGATTAATCCATTTCTAAAGACATCGTGGCTCTGTAAACTCATTGAATGTGGTCGCACCCCTTTAGAGTGTACTGCGATCGCTATACTTCCTCTGGTGTCCAGGTTGGAAACGCTAGGTACCTTTCAATACCATTCAAGGAAGTTTGAACGTGGTCTGAAACAGCACAAGGTGTTCACGCTTTTTCGGCCCTGCTGTTTCGACCCTCTTGTGGTGTGATCGCGGGGGAGTGCGACACTGACACATTCATGAATAACGTGGCAAAGGGGTCCTCTAAGATCCCTCAGTTCGGTAATACCCTCCGTGTCACCTGTGCACCTTTGCTGAACACTTTCAAATCGTATCTCTATAGAGATATCGAGTCATTGATCCTAGGCGCTGGTGTGACAGGCAACCATTAGGGCACCTTAGAGATGAGTGGCTTGCCATCACTGAACTAACGCCTGTTGGCCCCCTGTGAAGCCAACGGTTGTCGAGAGAGGTGCCTATGACGCTGCCGCTTGGGAGTCAACGATTGCCGTCTCAGTACTGGAACATTTTTAAAGTTCCCTGAAATAATACGCGGGTGGCACCAATGATTTTGCCGAACTGGGAGTGTTACAGGGTCCCTTGGCCGATTTATTTATGCACACCTCTGTGAACATGTCTCAGGAGGGCGCAGACCTTGAGGGATGAGAAATAATAAACGCCATTTGCTGTTTCGAAACAAGTTCCGATAGTGTCGAATGGTTCTGAACAGTTCCTAGTCGTTCCACCATGTACACGCGAGCATAAATTGCGGTAGCACTGTGCTGCTAAGGGATGCGATGACATTCAGTGCAGTTGCAAGCCCACGGTGTTCTTAGTGGTGGGTTGAATAGCCCGGGTCGAGGGGTCGAGGGGACGGGATGGGGGTGTGGGGGGGGGGGGGGGGGGGGAAGTACGTGGCGTTGTCAGCAGTGGCAGTGTCAAAGGTTATCAAAAACAGCGAGCTGTTGCTCATCACACTCCGACTGAGAAATGTGTGTGTATTAACACCCCAAGAGGAGGAGCCATTACGTTGGCGCCCTTTATGCTACACTTTGATATCTCTACATGTTAATACTAAGCGGGATGTGTCTTAAATATTTTATTCGGCCATCCACAAGAAAACTGCGTGTTTTCTATCGTGGTCTTCGCGGTAGAGACCTCCATCGCAGAGCCATAAAAGAGGGATGAAATTGGGTCAAAAATGTGTGGTGACATTTCCATCGTGTGACAGGTCCCCGGTGGCGTTGTGTAGAATTGTGGTGAAATTCGATGACAATGCGGTATCATAAATCTACTTTACACTCCAAGCGTTGGCCTTTTTTATGTATTTGTCGACATCTTGCTGTCTGAAGTGTCACTGAGCCCAAAGGTGACGTCACAAGGCGTCACGCTTTTGCACACTTACAAAGGAAGGATGTAGTCACCTTTGAGGCAAATTTCCAACATCTACGTCACAATGTGAGACAGTTACGGGGCTTGGAAAAAGTCATCCTTTAATTGTGTTGTGTAGTGTAGACAAGGGCTAGTAGAAATCCATGGGTAACAGAATATACAGTGAATTTAATTGATGAAAGGAAAAGATATAAATATTGCAGTAAATGAAGCAGGCAAAAAGGAATACAAGTGACTCAAAAATGAGATCAACAGGAAGTTCCAAACGGCTAAACAAGGATGGCTACAGGACAAATATAAGGATGGAGAGGCTTATACCACTCAGGGTAAGATAAACACTCCCTACAGGAAAATTAAAGAGACATTTGGAGAAAAGAGAACCACTTATATTAATATTAAGAACTCAGGTGGAAAACCAGATCTAAACAAAGAAGGGAAGGCAGTAACGTGGAAGGAGTATATAGAGAGTCTATACAAGGGCGATATAATTGAGGACAATTTTAAGGAAATGGAAGAGGACGTGCATGAAGATGAAATGGGAGATACAATACTGCGTGAAGATTTTCACAGAGTACTGGAAGACCTAAGTCGAAACAATGCCCTAGGAGTAGACAGCATTCCACTAGAACTACTGATAGCCCCGGGAGAGCCAGCCCTGACAAAACTCTACCATCTGGTGAGCAAGGTGTATGAGACAGACGAAATACCCTCAAACTTCAGTGAGAATATGATAATTCCAATCCCAAAGAAAGCAAGTGTTGACATGTGTGAAAATTACCGAACTATCAGTTTAACAGGTCACAGCTGCTAAATACTAACACGAATTCTTTACAGACGAATGGAAAAACTGGTAGAAGCCGACCTCGGGGAAGATCAGTTTGGATTCCGTAGAAATGCTGGAACACGTGAGGCAATACTGGTTCTCCGACTTATCCTAAAAGTTATATTAAGGAAAGACAAATGTACTTTTCTAGCATATGTATACTTAGAGAAAGCTTATCACTGTGTTGACTGGAATACACTCTTTCAAATTCTGAAGGGGGCAGGGGTCAAATACATGGAACGAAAGACTATGTACAATTTGTACAGAAACCAGATGGCAGTTATAAGAGTCATGGGGTACGACAGGGAAGCAGTGGTTGAGAAGGGAGTGAGCCAGGGCTGTAGCCTATCTCCGATGTTATTCGATCTGTATATTGAGCAAGCATTAAAGGAAAGAAAAGAACAATATTGAGTAGTAATTAAAATACATGCAGAAGAAAGAAAAACTTTGAGATTTGCCGATGACATTGTAATTCTGCCAGACACAGCAAAGGACCTGGAAGAGCAGCTGAATGGAATGGACAGTGTCTTGAAAGGCGAATTTAAGAACATTAACAAATGTAAAACGTCGATAATGGAATGTAGTCGAATTAAATCAGGTGATGCTGAGAGAATTAGATTAGGAAATGAGACAAGTAGCAGATGTGTTCTGTTATTTGGACAGCAAAATAACTGATGATGGTCGAAGTAGAGAGGATATAAAATGTAGACTGGCAATGGCAAGGAAAGAGTTTGTGAAGAAGAGAAACTTGTTAACGTCGAGTATAGATTTGTCAGAAAGTCTTTTCTGAAAGTATTTGTATGGAGTCTAGCCATGTATGGAAGTGAAACATGAAAGATAAATAGTTTAGACAAGAAGAGAATAGAATCTATCGAAATGTGGTGCTATAGACGAATGCTGCAGATCAGATAGGTAGATCACGCAACCAATGAACAGGTACTGAATAGAACTGGGGAGAAAAGGAATTTGTGGCAGAACTTGACTAGAAGGAGGGATCGGTTGGCAGGACACGTTCTGAGGCATCGAGGGATCATCAGTTTAGTATTGGAGGGAAGCGCGGAGGGTAAAAATCGTTGAGGGAGACCAAGGCATGAATACACAAAAGAGACTCAGAAGGATGTAGCTTGCAGGAATTACTCGGAGATGAAGAAGCTTGCACAGATAGAGTAGCGTGGAAAGCTGCATCAAACCAGGCTCTGGGCTGAAGACCGCAACAACAACAGCAGTGTAGTTTCTATGTAGCACTCTCCTCTTCAGCTTAGGGGTTTCGAAAGCCTACTAATTTTCTGGTAAACCTTCCGGGATGTAAGGTCGTGGTCCATGAAATTCTTCAGCTCCTAACGTTTCGTCCAGAGCTGCGCTGGACATCTTTAGACGGGGGTTTCTCCTCCGGTGAGTCTTGCCGACTGACGGGTCGGACTTTTTTTTTTCATTGTAATTTTCATCACCTGATACAGGCGGGCTCACAGCAGCTTAATACGCTGCTCTTCAGCCTTATGGGGTACAATAATATGATATAGGTGACACAGACAATACAAAAAACAAGAAGCCGTTCACGTTGGACGATAAAAACACTAACACTTGGTGACACGGCGCACAAAACACGGAGAACGGCGACGGCACATGTGAACAGTTGAGTTGTAACTGCACGAAACACATAACGAAGCACACACACTAGACACTGATGGCGACGATCTCCGGCGCGCCGGGTCGGACGTCTGACAGCGACTTATATATCGTAGAAAGTGGGCGTGACCAGAGTTACACGTGATATGCAGAGATAATCTTTGTCAGAGATAAAACTTAACTATCGATCGTAATCTCGTCACGGATAAAACTGTCTAGCAATTCTGTAGTGCTACTGTCCAAATATCACCAAGTTTCATGGTCTCTTCTTTCCGATTAAAATTATCCCTATGTTTATATATTTCAATTGCTTCTCTACAAAGCCGTGGGTAATAGTTCGTCGTCGTAGATAAAATTTTTGTTTCGGAAAACTTCGCTTGATGATTTCCTGGCTGAAAAGCGTGTTCTGCTGCAGCCGATTTATCTGTTTTTCCTAATCCCGGAAGGTTTACCAGAAGATATGTCATCCGGTCGTGAAAGCTTTCAGCCTACTAATTGTTCTGAAAACTTCGTGCTAAGTACTGGATGTGTTTTCTCTGTGATAAAAATGAGGGAGACGTTTAATGTAACATGTATAGCGTTAGATGTTCAGCAAACTATCGTAAATACAGAAATCATTTACTTATTTATGACTCAGTTGCATACTTATTTATTTATGTGGATTGTAACGTGGAAGCTCACTCATAGTGGATGGTATAAACTGTTTTCTAACGGTCGTAATAAATACATCAACATACAGTATGTGTGTGTGTGTGTGTGTGTGTGTGTGTGTGTGTGTGTGTTTGCAGCTTTCTTGCGAGCATAGCACCTAAAAACCCTTCAAACAATGGAGCAAGAGAGAGTGTTGGAAAAAATATGCCTGACAGCTGCTCATACGTTTATGGTTCTCGTTTCACGGTGGACAATAATGAATTCTGTTGTACCCTGCGTAAAACATTCAGTTTGTGTTACTTCGTTCCACTCAGTTCTATAAGGATGGTTAAGGTTTCAGTCAGCACGTCAGTATGCGACAAAATCACCTCGGCGTCTCGTCTCCTGCAATAAAGGGCAGATTTTTTTTCCATCCCGGATTAATATTTGAATGATAAGCGAGTGCGTTGCCAGCAGCGGAGTTAATAAACATTACAATAGATCTCGCCGCCTCGCCCCGACGCTCAGGAGTTAATAAAGCCGGCCTTAATACCGAATCGCCTTTTGTGACGACGGAATGCGATAAACCTTGATTCACTGAACTTAATTAGTGTCACAGGGCGGAGCTCTCATTGAGACAAATGTTCGTTTGCTGGTCCGGGAGTGCGGCCGCTCTTGCAACCTCGTCCGTCATAACCGCAAGCCACTTAACCAACTAATCCGAAATTCGGAGAAGCTCAGCAACGCTGCGTTGTAAGGTTTCAAACATTTTCATTCTCCAGAGTTATCACGTCCAGGGAGTCCCGTGAGAAATCCTAAGGGGTTCAGAAAGTTCATTGCAAGCCTCAGAGTTTCCGCTCAATAATTTTGTTTCACCAGAGTGCAGAAGAGTGTGGGTAGATGGGGAACAGCATTCATTTGGATAGATAAATATACTCTCTTTATTCGTGAAATATGATACTTATACCTGTCATATGTTTTTTAAGGTCCGAAAATACTATATGTTTTAAATCTATAACAATTAATTGAGAAAAGCTTAATTATATTAACAAATATTATTTTAGAATTATTGCTCTCTGAATCGTTTTCTCCTTTCTTATGAACGTGACTCCTACTCATTTCTTTATATTCTCCAAGGAAACTGGAACGGTCGAATTAATTGTGGTAGTAGAATTAACTAAATTGGCTTTGACTGAAATAGTAGTACTTTAATATGTTAATCCAGACTGATGTCAGCCCTTGTGTAATGCAGAAAAATATTGTTCAATGAGATTAAATTTTGTTTCCGACAGACACATAGCACAAATGCCGATCAATAAAATGATTTCATTGGTCCGAAAGTGCATAGGCTTACGAGACAACACTGACTACGTAAACATAAACCACTCACGTAAAATGTAAACAGTACCTGGAAAACACGTATCCGAGCAGCAGGTGCTACAGCTCTCAGCAAACCGTAACAAGTCACAGATTGGGTCAGGAGCATTCACGCCGTTTATTGATCACAGAGCACTTCCAATTACTTACGCATAAAATGTCACGAATTTAATATATATATATATATATATATATATATATATATATATATATATATATATATAATTTTCATAAGAGCACAAAATTTTTTGTTACTTATTTTGCGATATTATGGACTTTACGCTGGGCTTCGTTGGTGCAATTCGTAATGAAAATGATTAATGACAGTGGCTCAATTTATCAGTGGCAGTTTGGCACATACTTCCAACACAAAATGTTTTTTAAAAATGTTTTGACACTTCTTGAAGCTGATTAGAAGCAGTTGGCAATTTGTTTGGAATGCCATGAAGATGTCTGTGATAGAGATGTTAAGGTTAGAGTTTGATGATTCGACTATCTCTTTCTTCCGTGCTTATGTAAATATGTATATTGATGTTTGTAGTTAGTAAGTAAACAACAACACATTAGAATAGCTGTTAGACTATCACCTAATATGTGAGTGAGTTAAAGAATGAAATTTAAAATGTCAACTGGATATAACCATACGAAATTAATCTATACTAGCGTTCGATACTCATCATGATAGACAAATTAATAAATGAGAGGTACTACGAAATACCATGTACAAGTCCCAAATAACAAATTTTATTTCGGTCTTTTTTTTGGTAAGCTTCGCGGCCAGAATTTTCGTTCTTTGCCTCCTTGGTCGAGACCAATTTTTGTTCACATCGGTGCGTGTAATGATTTCGTTCGCGTACCATCTGTTTATTGCCTTCAGTTCTTAATGAATGAGTGATGTATCGTCTTCCTAAGTACAATTGACGGGGACGTTCAACGTCTCAGCGTAATTGAAGCTCGAACTATTAATACTCCGATCACCCAGATGATATCCCCGCACAGGAAAAGGAAGTTATGAAAGTGTAAAATTTTGTAACATTGTGTGAAACCATCAGATGAACTCTCGGCGAAATAGTAATCAGCTACTGGTGAGCGATTTATACAAGTAACGCGAAGAGGAGACAATAAATTGGAGTCAATCTTGGCAAATAATTTTTTTATTTACATCTAAGACCTAATAATAGATAAAAAGTGAAACGGTGGTAGATGGCTGTGCAAAGTAACTGTGTCGCACTCTCAATAAGCTATGTAAATATGAAAGTACATATCACTTTGAAACGTCCCCTTTGAACAATTATACATGACTGTGCTTAAACTGACACACAATATTTTTAGCGCAACGCAATCTGACTTTCAAAAATCCCTACAAAAAAATGGCCCTGGCTAACATTAACCTATACGTTTCACAAATCGCTTACCTCACAAAAATCTTCGTTACTCGAACTACTGCAATATAGCGAGCGCCACTACTGCCAGCTAAATAAAAGATTCTAACTACTGAAGGCACTAACTACTTAGAGGCATAGTTAGCAAATGAAAGATTTTGATAGAGAACAAATGATGTATTTACCTTAATAGTCATAAAATATATATCAGTTCATAACATCCAGTCTTACAAATTTCAAAACTCCGCCATCTCTCTCCCCACATCCACCACTGCTGGCGGCTCACCTCCAACTGCGCAACGCTACGCGCTGTTCACATCCAGCTGCCGCTGCCCAACACTACAATGGCAGATATTTCAACAACAATGCAAACCAGCCACAGACTGCACACAGCACATACAGAGCGCTACGTGGCGTTACCAATATAAAAACTTAAACAGCCTACTTACAACTTAACCAGTGATAGGACACTGCAGAAGCGAGCGGCAGTTGCATTCTCAAAAGGATTCTTCGCTTCGTCCTGCTAAGAATGCCAAATACCGTGAACTGCTGGTGATACACACGATCTTGAGGTCTCAAACGTCAACGGCATGCGCGTACCGATACGCGCCAGTCTCTGTGGCAACGTGGCGCAGTTCAAACAGTCGACTGCACGCTATGGTGACGTAAGACTAAATTGTTGTTGGTGTTCTCATTCAGACGCTTATGTTCTTGACGTTCAACGAAAAACTAAAAGGTATTTCAAAATGAGAGAACGATGCAGAAAGCCACTGTATTCTACACCTATATTTAATTACCTCTAGACTGAACATTCTCTAATGAAAATGACAGGACTGTCTACAGAATTCCTAAATGAACTGTGCTAAAGTAAGACTGGGATAGCCATGCAAGACTACAATGGCCTCAAACGTAGACTCATGAGAAGTCCTTGTGGATAAATGCTGGTGCAAGTCACAACGACCATTATCGGGTAAGGAGAAAAGTTAATTGTATCCTAAACTAAACATATCTCGTCGTACTCACAATTGTGTGTGCAGCAATTCTAGTACAAATCTGTCTATTTTTTATGTAATCCACTGAATGTGGATGTCGTCATGATCTCCTATACTCCTGTCCTGAACAATTTTAAGGTTACTTGTCAATTACTCCCGAATAAATCTTCTGGGATAGCCCTGGCTTGCGATGGTGAGCCCTGAGGCATCATGCTATCGTACCCTGATCCATCGCCTAGAAAGTCATTCGCTCCAATTTATAATTCGCTTACTGAATAATCAATATCCATCACAACCATTTCAAGAAAAGACCAAAACTGTAACCAAGCCACTTGTGTTTTGGTGTTACACCTTGAGTAATCAAAAGAGCTAAGCTTATTATAGAAGTATTACTTGTGATAATCATGTAATGGATGTCATTCTTGGAGATTTAAAACTATTGAACCAGCTGACAACATCATGAAGAGCAGTATAATTTTTCAATACGTATTTCAACAATGCATGGATCTGGTAAAGACAATAGTGAAAGAGTTTATTTCGTTCATAGATAATCACATGTTTCAACCTTTGGTCTATTTGAGATACGAAATATTTAACATTCTGGACACTTGGAATTAGTGAATGATCTTGGAGTTTTATTTCGTCAAGTAAGTATCATTATTTCCTTGCCCCAATCAAAGGGCCTGTGTAATAGAATATTAGTAGTTTTCTCTTTTTTCCTTGTTTTACTAAAAATAATTAATTAAAATTTAATAAAAATGTTTTTCTTAGAGAAGATATAATAGCTATTCGTGGTGAAGAAAAGACTCAATGAAAATGCATAAAGTCTGGAGTAATTAGTTTAGTAAATAAGTTATCTTTGTAAAGCAAAATCTGTCTTTTGTCTGACATACTTTACTTATTACTTCTCTCTTCACCTTTTCTCCTCCTAGCCGTGATCACTTAAACACGTATGTGTCAATGTATGTTTCTATAGGCAGAATGATTAATCAATTTTGTTCAATCATTGTGTCATATTTTTTTTTTATTTTGTACCACTAATATCCCTAGTATGCTTTTGAGCGGGTTTACAGTGAAAGTGCGAGCCAGTGTGATTGTATGAAGACGAATAACCGACTAGAGCAATGTCTGTTTAGCCTTCACTACGGCTATGTCCCCGAGATCGCTACGAATTGTAGTAATCATTCAGGATCTGCTTGCTGTTTAATTTTACGAAGTTCGATTTGCTAGTGCGAACAATATTGGCGCAGCAGAGATATTCGTAGCTGACACGGTCGCGAAAATAAGAAACCAAGCCAGTTATTTCCGAAACATATAATATTTCGTACAAATTGAAATTTTCTATTGTCTTCAATTTGACTCTCCGGTTGAGTTCCGCTCCAGCTACTGCCGGGTGTGGGTGCTGACGAGTCCTCTCCATTTGGCTCGCCCCCCCCCCCCCCCCCCCACCACTTTTCTTCCTCCACTTGCTGCCAGGTCAACCCTTTACTTTCCAAAGATATTTTCACTCACATTATCCACCGTGTTCTTGGGCGCCCTCTAGGTCTTTTTCCACCCATCTTTAGTTCTTCTGCAATTTTGGGAAGTGTCTGCCCACGCATCCTCTTAACATGCCCGTACCATCTTAATCTATTTTTTTCCAATTTCTTCTCTCATACTTTCTTGTTTAAGGTCCTTTCTAAAATCTGCATTCCTTGCTCTGCCATTCTTGTTTTCCTCTTAACTGCTGTTAGAAATTTCATTTCCCCTGTTTGCAGGCTGCTCCAGTCCCTTTCTGTCATTGTCCGTGTTTCTGCTCCGTAGATGACAACAGGGAAGTCATAATTCTTATAAATAAGGAGTATTGATTTTTCTGAAATTTCCTTATTCTAAATCAGGTTTTTATTGTTTGGTATAAATTGCCTACTTTCTGTAACCTCCTATTAGTTTCGTTGGATATTCTTCCATTACTAGATATTTCACTCCCCAAATAAGTGAAACTATCTACCACTTTGAGGGGTTCTCCATTCAAACTAAAATTCCCATTGATCCCTTTGTCTGTTCCTAATACCATTACTTCACCTTTAACTTTATTTATTTTTAATTCATACATTTTCATTATTTCCTTCTACGCATCAAGCTGTAACTGTACATCTACCTCTTTATTGCCCCATATTACCATATCATCTGCAAAAATCATGTTTTTGTCTTTTTCTTTTACTACAACATTAACGGCCCTATTCATTCCCTCCATCGCGACATCAAAATTAACACAGCGGGATAACTAGCAGCAGAATAGTTTACAAATGCAATGTCCTGCAAATGCGTGCTCTTGGGCGACTTATGGTCTAAGAGCACGCAACCATGGTATACAGGTAAACGTATTAACATACGAGGGTAATCCCAAAAGTAAGGCCTCCTATTTTTTTATAAGTTCATAGACCTGTTTATTTCTACAATGGTTTACATCAGTTTACAGCTTGAACATTTAGCTTTTTTTCGATATAATCACCATATCTGCCGATGCATTTTTGTAGTCGCAGTGGCAGTTTTTTCATGCCCATGCCATACCATCTCGTCGCCGTGCTGTTCAGAAAGTTATGAGCCTCGTCCGAGCTGAACCACTTTCCGGACAAAGGTTTCGTCACCCGTGACAATTTAGTCCAGAAAGTAGTCCTGTTCGGCTGCAAGGCGGTGAAGAAATGCGCGGGAAGCATCAACTCGTTGCCGCATGTGGTCTTCAGTCAGCATGCGTTGCAGCCATCTTGCGCACACCTTCCGGTAGTTCAATGTTTCCGTTAAAATTCTGTGAGAGGTGATTCGGGAAACCTCAGGAAACAACAGGGTGATCCACCGATCTTCACGCATGCTTTGCTCAACCTTCAACACTGTCTCTCGCCCGCATCTCGTGGTCGTGCGGTAGCGTTCTCGCTTCCCACGCCCGGGTTCCCGGGTTCGATTCCCGGCGAGGTTAGGGATTTTCTCTGCCTCGTGATGGCTGGGTGTTGTGTGCTGTCCTTAGGTTAGTTAGGGTTAAGTAGTTCTAAGTTCTAGGGGACTTATGACCACAGTAGTTGAGTCCCATAGTGCTCAGAGCCATTTGAACCATTTTGAATCAACACTGTCTCCTCAGAAATTGTCGGTCTCCAGCTCCTTTGTTCGTCGTGAATTTCGGTCCGACCAGCTGCAAACTCTCTACACCACTTGACGAACATCTTTGACATCCATGCACGACTCACCATACACTTGCGTCAATTGGTGATGGATATCAATCGGCGCAGTGCTCTTTGCGTTCAAAAACCGAATAACTGCGCGCAATTCGCACTTGGCGGTAACGTCCAACGGGAGCACCATTCTCAACGGCTGCCAAGCCAAGGCTGAGGGCCTCAGCGCGGGGCGCGCATGATTACACACAGCGCGGGAAGCACTCTTCATAACAGTGTGACCAACTGCCACACAAACAGCGTTCTGTACTTATAAAATAGGAGACTTTACTTTTGGGATAACCCTCGTAAATTTTCCTATATAAATAAATCTCCTTGTCCCAATCACAAACGATCATTTCTTATGGAACCTTGATAATACTGAAACGAGCATAGCTGGAGCGTAGGGGACGACTCTGGAGACCCGCACCGCTGTACTAGGCAAGGTCCTAGTGGAGATGGTTTGCCATTGTCTTCCTTCGATCGTAATGGGGATGGAGGATGATGATGAAGACAACACAACAACACCCAGTCATTTCGAGGCTATTATTACACTATTTACACATAATACGGTACGCCTCTGGAGCATCGTAATATTTACCTCCACTAGGTGGGCAAACAATTATTGTCTTCTCAGCTGACGCCGTTAGCAGCTTCTTCCTCTTCAGAGTCTTCCCTTCGCAAACCTTCTTTTTCGATGATTGTTCCTCTGTTAGAGATTCCTTAAACGGCGAACTGGTTAATATTTGAGATTGTTTTCTTTTGCGTTTCCTCTCATCTCCAGTTTGCTGATGCTTCGGGGAAGAATGAATGCCCATTGGCGACAGGTGAGAAGGTCCTGGTTCCTGGTTTGGAATAACTAGTTTCTGGTTTGGTATGGAAGGAGTTAGCTCTAGTGACACAGACACCTGACTGTCTTCATTTTCTTCACTGATTGCAGTTGAAACTTTCGGCACAAGACCACGAGCTGCGGACTAAGCCAAAAGAAGAAATGTGTAATTTAGAATCAATCATCACAAACAAACAAACCATGACCCCGTAAGAGGTTCAGTGTTCTTTCTACCTATTATTACACTATTTACACATAATACGGTACGCCTCTGGAGCATCGTAATATTTACCTCCACTAGGTGGGCAAACAATTATTGTCTTCTCAGCTGACGCCGTTAGCAGCTTCTTCCTCTTCAGAGTCTTCCCTTCGCAAACCTTCTTTTTCGATGATTGTTCCTCTGTTAGAGATTCCTTAAACGGCGAACTGGTTAATATTTGAGATTGTTTTCTTTTGCGTTTCCTCTCATCTCCAGTTTGCTGATGCTTCGGGGAAGAATGAATGCCCATTGGCGACAGGTGAGAAGGTCCTGGTTCCTGGTTTGGAATAACTAGTTTCAGGTTTGGTATGGAAGGAGTTAGCTGTAGTGACACAGACACCTGACTGTCTTCTTCACAGATTGAAGTTGAAACTTTCGGCACAAGAAGTTCCGTGACTGCCGCAGGAACGAAATCCTCATCACTGAAAATATCGTTTTATAGTCATACTCCATAACTTTTGAAAGTTTTCTCAATTAGAGCCACACTACTTTAGGTATTCGCAGTGTGTCTTCCCACTGATTTGTGTGATGACCCTCCTCGAATGTGAAACATGCAGTTTGTCACCCTCTTGATAAATTGGCGATTTTAATGTAAAAACCCCGTGTCGAGTGGTTGCATTTTATGGGTGCTGCGAGGGTATGACTCAGGAGACACAGTCCCGATTGTCTATATTTATTGATGACTATAATGCTGACGTGCGTAGAATGGTTATCTAAAATCAATAGAGCTTTATTTTCTTTAGTTCTACTGTCTTGTTCCTATGATTCTCCGGCCACTGATCAAAAAGTTCGCCTTTTATGAAATCCGAATGAGTAGTGTGCAGAAGACTTTCTGGCGGAACTCCATCAATCAGCTCACCCTTTTGTTTCCCTGCTGCACTCATACAACTGTCATTATGCACCCTGTTTCAGCTGGAACTGTTTACCCGATTAATTTCTTTTCTTTCTGGGCAACTTATTTCGGTAATTTATTTCGTACCGTTAACACACTTGCTCCATCCTTATCGTCAATCCAGTTAATGGGCAAATTGTTGTGCTCGTTAATTTTCTCCAGGTTGTTGAAAAATCTTCCAACTTCTATTTTAATGACTCCTGCGGATATTACAATGCTTGTTTTTCCTAGTTGTGCCAGCGAAAGGCTTGTGCCCTTACAGAATGCCCTGGCTCCGTTGTTCCTAGCCATTGGTACGTCCTTATAAAATCTGTGTTCAGCACTGTTTCTTTCTGTGTAGTTGTATGCAGGTTTACACAGGACATTGAGTGTTAATCCATACAGTAGTGACTGAAGTTTAACAGAGTATTTAGCTAATTCCTGTTCCATTCCCTCTAAAAATTCTGGTTTGTACCTGCGTAGTAATACAGGAATTGTGTCAGTATTCAACCTCTTCCCGGGTGCAGCCTCATTCACACCAGACCGGCGGGTTTCACACTGTAGCAGCTTCTCCTTAATTTCTTTCATCATATCCTCTGTAAATGTCACGTTCCTATCACACTTTACTTCTGTAATTTGGAAATTTGTGATAAGGTCTTAAGGGACCAAACTATTTAGGTCATCGGTCCCTAAGCTTACACACTACTTAATCTGACTTAAACTACCTTACGCTAAGGACAACACACACACATACCCATGCCCGAGGAAGGACATGAACCTCCGATGGAGGGAGCTGCACGGACCCTGACATGGAGCCTCAGGCCGCACGGTTACCCTGCGCGGCTGTGCATTTGTACCTTCCCACAATGTACAGTGTACTTAAATACAGCATACACGGAATAAATATCCATGTTAAACATTGAATAATCCTTAATTATATAATAGATTTTGTAAATATCTAGCAAACGTGTCTGCAGTGATCCCCTTATGTATAAAGGAACGAGCTTCTGCAACAACATCTGGTTCATTACGTATCTTCCAAAGCTCTGTCTCTCTTCTTCGCCATTCTCCTTCTTCACAAACTGGCCTAAATATCTTTCGCGAGATTTTATTTACATAAACCTTTATCTTTCTCTGTGATTTCTTGTGTAATCCCCGTAACATAGTAACACTGGTTTTTTAAAAAACATGTCAGCATTAATATTAATAACTCCGTCTGGCTCGTCGTTCTCGTGCAAATCGTTCATTTGGGCGCCATAACATCTCCAGTTTAACGTAAATTCGAATCACTTGCGGTTTCTGGGGAATCTTCACATCACTGAGAGATGAAGGTTACGTTGGAGGTAGACTGAAATATTCTCCAGCTGAGTGAAATTCGATCCAGCAACCTTTCGGTTTCCGGACGCTCCTTATGAGTAGACCATCTGGTCCAACAGTACTTTAGTAATCCTTGACCTCACTTGTTATTTGCGAAATGGTTTTCTCATTTTATTATCATATCTTGACATTTAATTATAATGATTTAATAGTATTTACTTCAAATCTTTTAATTTCTTTTGTTTTCCATGTACTGCTCTAAAGCACTAAGTCCAACGTTTGGTTAGAAATTTTACGCCGTTTGCAGTAAATATATTTGATTACAAGAAACATTCCTCGGAGCCAGTCTTTTGTACACAGTGAAGTCTGTCACTGTTGTAGTTAGTTTCACCCCCATATTTCTAAGTAGTCACCTTCACGGTACGAATTATTTAGTAAGTTTTGTGAACAATGGAAATGACAGCGGAATGATGCCTGAACAAATCTCAAGCGAAATATTCCGAATAACTGTGTGAAACTAGGGCTTCCGAAGAAATACTCGAATATGTTTATCCATAATGTTACCCTGTACCGTTCTCCGAAACATGGTATTCAACCTCTCTCTGGGGTCTAGCTTAACCACATAATGATTGCTTAGTATTTTCAGTTTCACTCCTTTTACCTAACGTCTACTTCATGCTTGTGAATAAAGTGAGCATCCAGAAATGGAAGGGCACACATAATGAAACTTCACGTGTTGGAAGGATGTGTAATGTTACTTGAATAATTACAATATTGAGTCAAATTTTCGAAGAATTTGATATTATGGGTCCACTCATCAGTGGACCTCCTCTGGCCCAGATGCATGTACAGATTCGATTGGAGAGGGTGTCATAAGCCCTTTGTATCTTACCCTGATGCAAGACAGGTAACAACTGTTGTAACTTGATACTCTAGGTACTGGCAATAGGAAGGAGCTGATGTCCGTGCTGGTCCGACACGCATTTTATCGGGGACAGATAAGGGGATCATGTTGGCCCCAATAGTACCTCAACATAAAGCAAACAGTTCCTACAGACACGTCCCGCATGTGGACGACCTTTCTCCCGTCGTGAAGTAACACCACAACACTGTCACGTGAGAGGTAAAACATGAGAACGCAATACGTCAGAGACGTAGCTTTGTGTCTTCAGAGTTCCCTCAGTCACTACCACCCATTATCTGAATCTGTACACAATGGCCCCCACACCATGACAAAGAAAGTAACATTACCGTGGCTCTTCAAAACATTATAACAATGGGACCACTCCACAGGATGCAGTTGTTCTCACCAAAGACACACATCCGGGAGAGAACCGCATTTCACCACTGAACGCTAAGCGACACCATCCATTTATTAGCAGCCCATGCCTCCCAGTCACGACACCGCTCAAAACGCAGCTCTTTTGCGTTGTTGGGTTAACGGCAGCCTACGCTTGGGGCGGTTATTCCCCACGCTGGTAGTGGCCGTTTCCGACCAACGCTGCGAAAAAAAAATGGTTCAAATGGCTCTGAGCATTATGGGACTTAACTTCTGAGGTCATCAGTCCCCTAGAACTTAGAACTACTTAAACCTAACTAACCTAAGGACATCACACACATCCATGCCCGAGGTAGGATTCGAAACTGCGACCGTAGCGGTTGCGCGGTTCCAGACTGTAGCGCCTAGAGCCGGCCGGGGTAGCCGAGCGGTTCTAGGCGCTACAGTCCGGAACCGCGCGACCGCTACGGTCGCAGGTTCGAATCCTGCCTTGGGCATGGATGTGTGTGATGACCTTAGGATAGTTTGGTTTAAGTAGTGCTGGGGGACTGATAACCTCAGAAGTTAAGTCTCTTAATGCTCAGAGCCATTTCAACCGCTCGGCCACCCCGGACGGTAATGGTGCCAGATGGCAGAAAGTTCTGCAGGAGTCCATTGCATGTTTGCGGACGGAAGGCGCAGATGTGAAAGGATTACGACGTGCTTGATGTACAATACGTCGATCCTCCCATGAGGTGTTCAGACGTGGTTAGTTAGGTTTTAATAGTTCTGAGTTATAGGGGACTGATGACCTCAGCAGTTAAGTCCCATAGTGCTAGAGCCATTTGAACCATTTGAACCTAATGAATATGCGGCATCTCCGTGTCATCCACAGTGATTACTCAGTATCAGGTGCTGTTCGCACCCCGAATAAACCCTACCAGGCCTAATAGCCCCACTAAATATGTACATTAATAATGGACTCTGTTCGTCGTTCTACTCTCAAACAGAAATGCAACTCTAATTATTCACATTGACATCCTATTATGTCCTCTGGGTGCTTCACTTCTTTGTCAGGCAGTGTATTTAGTCAGCAACTTTCTTTTACACTATCTTCTATGTGGCTCACTAAAACTTCCATAATTCTTCCAGGAAATTGAAGACGTCTGTTCGTCGTTCCTAAACCATATATTTTGTGGTGTGCCCACTTTATAACACTACCTAATGTGTTGTCTAATTTCTTAGAAGTCTTACGTGTAATGCTGTACAAAATACAGACGAATCGTTTATCCATCACCTTCTTATGCCCCGTTTACGTTCGTTAATTGCCCTGTTAAAAAACATTGGTGAATATGTAAAATGTGTGAAACTCCAACTTTTACTACGGTTTACTCAATGCATGGCTGAGCTACTGAAGTTTACGTAAGCACTGATAATCCAGAACATTATGACCACTGCCCACCACGACATGATACCGTCTAATGATATTGTGGGCACGTGACGCGATAACAAAAATATATAAGCATATCAGACACGGACGGGGGATCACTTTAGTGAACATCCTGTCTGTAAATTGGGAAATCCGTTGAGATAAGTGACTTTGACAAAGGGGAAATTATTATTACGCAGAGCCTGTGAACAAGTATCTCCAAAGCGACAAAGCTGATTGAGTGTTCAACTGCTACTGTGCTGATCATCTAGGGAAAGAGGTAGAGCGACAGTGAAACTATCACTAGGCGATAAACGGTTAGTCGTCCACAACTCTTCACGGAATGTGGGATTCCAAGGCTTGTCTGCTCTGTAAGCTACGACAGATGGTGACCTGTGGCATCTGTGCGGAAAGAGATCAATGCGGGTGCACGCACAAGTGTTCTGGAGCACACAGTTCATCGTACATTCTGGAACGTGGAGTTCCGCATAGACCACCCTTACGTGTTCACATGATGACTCAACAACATCGTGATTTACGGCTGCAATGGGCACGGGACTATTAGGGTTCGACCATCGATCAAAGGAAACGTGTCGGCTCTTCCGGTGATTCACGTTTTTGCTAAGTTTTATCGATGGTCAACTCCACAAACGCTATCATCGTGGTGAATGTCGGCTCGAAATGTGCAGTGTGCCACGGACACAGGCTGATAGGAGCAGTATTACAAGGGTGGTTTGGAAAGTTCTCGGAATCATCGCGAGAGGTAAGCGCTAGCGCAATGAGTTGTTCACGTGATATTCATTGGACTGTTGCCTGTAAACACGTACCACTTCAGTGCTCTTGGAAGAGAGTTGTGGTGGTGACGTGGCTCTGTTGTTCCCACGTAATGATTTGCGAATATGAAAGAAATAGAGATTCTAGAAGTAATTTAAGTACTTCATAAAGAAAATGTAAAGTAAAAGACATTCATGCCTATTTCCAGAATACACGGGGAGACTCTGCTTCTTCATATTCAACTGTTGCAAAGTGCACAAATGAATTTAAATTTGGTCGTGGGAGCTTAGATGATGATCCGCGCAGTGTCGGCCACTACTCCAGAAATCATCGCAAAAGTGCACAAAACGGTCATGGAGGATCGCCGATTGAAAGTGCGTGAAATTGCTCACGCTTGCCTAATATCATCTGAAAGGTAATATCACATTTTAATTGAAGAATTAGAAATGAAAAAATTACTTGCAAGACGGATGCCGCGACTCTTGACGCTGGATCAAAAACACATTAGAATGGACATGTCGGAACAATGTTTGGCCAGTTTGAGGGGAAACGAACAAGATTTTTCGCGCTGGTTAGTGACCACAGATGAAACTTGGGGGCACTACGATACACCAGAGACAAAACAAGTCAAAGCAGTGGAAGCATGCTGATTCTCCGCCACTCATGAAAGCAAAGACAATTCCTTCGGCGGGAAATGCCATCGCATCAGTGTTCTGGGATGCGTAGAGGATTCTGTTTGTAGATTATCTCCCCGCTGGGCAAACAATTACTGGAGAATACTTTGCTAACCTTCTGGACAAACTGCAACAAAAAATACGCGAAAAAAGGCCAGGTTTAGCAACGACGAGACTCATCTTCAATCAAGACAATGCGCGCCCGCAAACATGTGCCGTCGCCATGGCAAAATTACACGAAATAAGGTATGAATTGTAGCCACAACCACCTAGTTCACCTGATATGGTTCCGCTAGGCTTTCATCTCTTCCCAAAACTGCAAATTTTTCTTGGTGGACAAAGATTCGCTTCACACGAAGAACTGATAGCCGGAGTTGACTATTTTGCAGGCCTGGAGGGAACTAATTTTCTAGATGGGATCAAGGTACTGAAACATTGTTGGACCAAGTGCATTAATCTACAAGGAGACTACATTGAAAAATAAAAACAGTTTCCGTGATGTAAGTACTTTTTTTCTGTTCCGTTCCAAGACCTTTCAAACCACTCTCCTATGTTATGGAAGACATTCTTCTGCGCTGACATGGCACCTGTGGTAATAACAGAAGACACGCTGACAGCTGCGAACCACCTGCATCCCTTCATGGTCCATCTCTTCCTCGAAGGCGGTGTCATCTTTCAGCAGTATAACTGTCCGTGTCTCGGAGCCAGAACCGTGCTACAGTGGTTTAGCAACGCTATAATGAACACAAGTCGATGTCTCGGCGACCATATTCGCCTAATGTAAATCGTGTGGAACACGAATGGGTCGTAATCGGGTACCAACACGTCATACGCACGTCAGAGGACAGGTACTTAAGCAAATTACATGACCTATGCATAGACATCTAAAGCCACATATCCTAACAAACCTACTAACAAACTGTCGGATCCTTGCTACGTAGAATAGGTGATGTATTTCGTTCTAAGACGGACAAACAAGCTACTAAGCATGTGGTCATAATGCTTTGGTTCATCAGTTTATATTAATTGCTCTAAAAGGCAACAGAAATTCAATGTGATGCTTACATTCTTCAGTTACTCAGATAGTGATAAAAATGCACAGACATCAATTGCACTTCTAATCTATGAAGTAAACAGCAAGATTCTACGCTCACTAGCTGAATTTGCTCTGTATATCTGATACATTCTGTTATTCAGAACATTGCTGTTGTTTCTATTACGTAGTGTGAACTAATCGTTCTGATTTTATTGTGCAGTCTTCATTCTTCCATGTCACAGAAAACAGTTTTCTCATGGTTCACCCAGACTACGAACATCCAGTACTAATTCCCTTGAATTCAATGCAAACTTTTTTCCGGTATACTTTTTATTATAAAATTAGATCGTACTATTTGGTTAATGGTCCCTTCCTGGGTCGAGAGATTTTTCAGCCACCAAGCAGGCTAGTTGACCGTAGTGCAAAGGGAGTTGCAATAGGACTTCATAGGATACAACGAGCTTTCCAGTTTCGCATTCAGCCTTACGACCAAGCAAAGCCTCGGCCAGAGCCAGCATTAACTCCCTTGGCTGACCCTTCGCTCAATATAGTTTTTATTCTTGAGGTACGGCATTCAGCTTTACGACCAAGCTAGGCCTCGGCTAGAGCCGAGAGTGGTATTTAAGTGGGATATAAGCTCAATAACTTGACCGACAAGCGCAATTATCTGTCTACTACAGACTCTCCAGAGAATTTATTTCTTTAGTAGCCCCATCAAATCTGACTGTTAAAGAGCGTAATATTGCTACGTGTCATCTGATATGTAACTCAATTGCTGAATATTTCGAAGTGAAGACACCTGTAATTGATATGAGTTGTTAATTCAGTTTCATCTCACTGTGAATATTTCATTCCAACAGCGTAATTTCGTGTGCCATCTTGCTATATCTCGATCTTTAATTAGCAAAAATAACAGCTTCTAAGTAGTTGAGGAATCCGCTAGAATCTATTAAATGATCTCAGTACAAAATATTTCACGTATCGTCGAAATAATGTGACCTAAATAAAAAAAATCATCAGTTTTACATCCAATTATTACTGTTTACTGCCTGTAAAGCGAAAGCAGTAGGCCTCACCTCACACCACAAACAGGTGTTGTATTGCTACCCATGGTACACCGTCACGACAGGTAAAACCCGGGCATCGTCGGGCTTTTAAATGCTGAAACTTTATACCCTGAATTCCTATCTGTCCAATGCATTATTCCTAGAGAACATGTAGCATCTAAATATTTTCAGTATCCACGTGTTACGCAGGTGGGGCTAAAAATTATGATCTATATTCACTCAAACCATAAGACTCACAGTTTACTGACATGGCTATCATTAGGCTACGTTCTAGGCCGATATATCCTATTACTGGAACGAATTAAGCAATTTCTGCAAGAAACAGGACGATCTTTCCCTCCGTTTGATGCGCTGTTAAACATGGCCTTTTGTCACTGGTGTTGTTCAGCATCATTACAAGGAAGAGATAAACTTATTATTGACTTAGAGCACTCTATATTCAAATTTCAAAACAAATTAAGACTCTTTCGGGAAGACCTTGGCACTGAAACATTTGCTCATTTCATGTGCCTGAAGAGAATTATTGAAATCCTTCCATTGGTTGAGGTGCAAATACAAAATTATTTAAGTACAGTGTCTGTCCTTGCTGAAGAAATAAATGTCAGGTTTTGTGATTTAAAGGCACTTAAATCTTCAGTTTTGTTCTTGAAAAATCCTCTCCTTGGTGATGTTGTGGAAGTGGCTGTCTTATTTCACCACCAATTATTAAGCATTCAGCAGCTGTACAGCAGGAGCTAATAGAGATTCAAGAGGACGAAGGCATAAAGGCTCTGAGATGCAGCGCTTGTTCAAATGTTCAGTTTTGGAACAAACATCCGGAACAAAAATATACACTAACATTAGAGTGTGTCAAGACACTGATCTTTATTTTTGGGACCACTTATATGTTTGACTTACTGTACTCAACACTCAGGTTTATCATATCTATAAATCGATCTGTTGTATTTGAAGAACATTTAAGCGATCCTGTGCTAACTACAATGACCAATTATCAGCCAGATTTCAAACAGCTCACAGCAAAAGTAAATATTCGGAAAAGTATATCACAAATATAACTCTCAATTTCTTGTAGTGTGATAAGGTAATTCAATAAATATGGTTTCTTCATTGATATTGTGGCCAAGATACACACGAATCCCATGCCTACTACAGTAGTACAAGTTTATATGCCAACTAACTCTGCAGATGATGAAGAAATTGATGAAAAGTGTGATGAGATAAAAGAAATTATTCAGGTAGTGAAGGGAGACGAAAATTTAATAGTGAAAGGTGGCTACACTGAGCCACAGCGCCAGAGATTGCGCCAAAGAGTATTATTCAGCCGCCTCCACTGGCAGTTCTTGTCGAGAAGTCGTAGTAGGCAGTGCTTGTTGAGATGTAGCAGTGGTGAGTCGTTGTTGAGAAGGTCCCATGGAGAGTGCTTGTTCAGAACTTGTAGTATTGTTTTGATGGGCTAGACACCAGATGTTATTGGACTGGGGATGCTGTAATGTGCTTTTCGTCAATATGTATGAAGGTAAAACAATTCCTTTTTTTGCATTATTTCAATGTCTTAAACAATAATGCCTCTTGGTCACAGGTTCAGTCAACAAAGCATCTGGCTCGTGTTCTGGTATTAGACTGTATTTCTGGTTTCTATGTGCAATTATAGTATTTCTGTTTACTTTTTTTTAATTACCTTAGTATAAATGGCATTTAAAATATCTTGTCGTATTGAGGAAGAACCGTGCCAGATGTGTACGTTGAATCACACTTCCACACACAGAACAGCGACACTTGTGCCTTGTTGTTTCGCAGCTTTCATAGTTGCTGGGGACTTAATTAATTAATTGTGTTAACGGAAATTTCGTTTCATTCTTTGTTGTTGTTCTATGCAGTCAGATTGCGTACAATACCAGTCAGGGCCAACCGTTTACGAGACTGCGTAACCGGACAGACAGCTACTAAAAAATTAAAAAGTATTTGCATTCATTATATTTAATTAAGCCCCCATGCACGTGGCGACCGCTGCTTCGGATCGTTCCTTGGAATTCTTCTGATTGTAAAAATTGCAGACAGTAGTATTGTTGTAGTAATTTGTAGTTTAGTAATTGTAGTCTATATCGAATGTGTAGATTTGGTAATTGTTATTCTTCTAATGGTATTTTTTTGCAGAATTTAATTTTTGTTGTCTTGTATACGGGTTTGACAATTCTGTGCAATTATGAAGATTTCAATTGTTCGTTAATCGTGTCTGAGGGAAGCATTTCGTGTGTATGGTGTTGTTGGAGATAAAGTCTCATTGTGTGTAATTTTCGTATAGTGACGAGTTTTGTACGTTTTGTAAATGATTACGCGATCGATGAAAAAGGCAAAAATTGTGAATAGTGAGAATGACGAAATTGTTAACATGGCGAACTCGCCAACACAGGAGAACAGTATGATGAATAATGAAGTTGAAAACAATTTAATAAGTAGGGAAAATAGTCCGGAACCATTTCAAAATTTTTCACAATCAAAAAATTTTCTGAATACCAGATTAATGACAGAAGATTCTGGAATAGTATCGAACACAGATAGCTTTACAGCTATGACGAAGGAAACTGGTTTTGCGGGAAATGTTAGGGGCGAAAAGAATTTTGAACCAGTTACAATGGAGCAGTTGATGAGTGCTATATTAAATGTGGGATCACAGTTAGGATATGAAATTAAAACAAAATTAGGAACAATTAGAACTGAGATGAAAGCAATGGCAAAACGGTTATGCTCACAAACAGGAACAATTAAAACCGAGATGGAAACAATGGAAACACAGTTAGGCTCACGAATAGGGACATGTTTCAAAAACATGAAAGATGAATCAAAGAAAGAAATTAGAGAAGAAGTACAACCGATTTTGAATGCTCACAATAATAGTTTAATTTCAATAGAAATCAGACAAAAGGAACAGGATAGAGAACAGGGAGAAAGAGATCGCATGATAGTACAGAAATTTTCAGAGTTAAATTCACAACGTGCACACGATAAGGAAGAAATATTTGAGAGAATCGAGGAATCCGTACCAAATGACAGAATAAATGACCTAACACAACAGTACGAACAATTAACTACTAAATGTGTTAATACTGAAACCCGAGTCGCAACACTTACGGAAGAAGTACATAAACAGAAACATCAATTAGGTGACTTATCGGAAAGAGTTGAGGAGATTTCAAATAAATTGACAAGTCTTAGTTTAAATGGGGACAGAGATGCGGATGATACAAATCCATTACCATTTGCAGAAACCGAAGAGTACCAGAACATAAATAAGCATGTTGAAAATCATGGAAATTTTAATGAACGCGTTAAAAGGGAATCTGAGGCATTACGAAAGCAAGTCAAGCAAACTGAAGGCGAAATCGTAGGAAAAGACAGCAGAAGAAATTTAGAATCACAGATAGCAGAGGGCTTTGAAGAAAATAATTTGTTTCATTTACGAGATGCAAGAAGAGAGCGCCAGGCGCCCACACTTGACAATAATCGACATTCGGACTGGGACAGACGCGGTAGGTCTTCGTCGCGACGAGGCGAAAACTTTGACTATAATACTTCTTAACTGTTCGGAAATTAAAGATCTTTCGCAATTCTAAGAATGACATACATCCATGTTCATGGTTAGATCAATTTATGTACGCACTTCCACCAAATTGGCCACTAAGTCACAAACTGGAATTTATGTGTGGCTATTAATGTCCTCAGGGGATTCACAACGCTAAGTGAATATGTGCCATAGCATGCACAGGGCCCCGAGCTGTAGTGGTGCTATTCCCTTTCTCGTTTTCTGCACTGCTGGAAAGCGTAGCGATCAGACAGTATTATTTAGTTCGCAATGATATTCTTTTTAAACGAAAATCGGTCGACAACTCTGTTTGGTTAGTTTGTATTCCTGATGAGTGGGTTAATAAACTGATTGGGTACACACATTTCAGTTACGCACACTTTGGTCCCAGAAAATGTTTTCATAAATTACGAGAAAATTGCTACTTCAGTAATATGGAAAAACGTATTCGATCTGTTCTTGCTGAATGCAAATTATGTCAAAAGGCTAAGCCGCCAACTATCTCTCACAGAGCACCGTTGTTTCCTATTATTCCAGCGAAATTAATGGAGATGGCTGCAGTCGATTTGTTCGGTCCAGTGGTTCGTTCTACTAATGGTTTCGCGTACATTTTGGTAGCAGTGGAATTGACATCAAAATATGTGTGTTTTACACCATTACGCAAAGCAACAGCCCGTTCAGTATCTAATGCTTTCATCAAACATTATCTTAAAGAAGTGGATCATGTTGATAAGGTTATATCAGATAATGGATCAAAGTTTCGTTCTAAAATTTGGCTTCATACTCTACGGCGTCGTACGATTAAACCAATTTTCATTTCACTTTTTCACCCTCAATCTAACGCTTCAGACAGATGGATGAAGGAAATCAATAAATTGTGTCGACTTTATTGTCATCAAAATTACAGAACATGGGATCAGTATCTTCATATTTTTCAAAATATTCTGAATGAACTCCCTAATGATTCAACTTCTTTACCGCCTATATTGATATTAAAAAATAAAGCACCGACAAATCGCATTTCTGAAATCGTTCCTTTTCCGCCTACACGGAAACTGCGGCATTCTGAAGTTGTGAACCTGGCTCTGCAAAATATTGCATCTGCGGCTGCTAGAAGAGAGAAATCAGCTAAACGTCCTGGTCATTTAAAAACTTTGTCAGTTGGTCAAAAGGTATTAATTAAGTCTCATCGTTTGTCTCGCAAAGGAAAGGGCTTGTGTTGCAAATTTTTTCTGCTTTATAATGGTCCATATAGAGTTCGCAAAATTATACATGATAACACTGTCGAAGTAGAAACTCTTAAATCTCGGCGCTCTGAGGGAGTACATCATATATCGAACGTTAAAATTTTTGTGGAATGACATACTTTTGAGAAACTAACAGTTATACGTAAACACATGGAGAATGGAAGGATACCGCGCCGTGTTCCGGCGGCGGCACATACTCAAAGCAACAGTCAAGTCTGCGCGCCGCACAAGGCAGTCGTTGACCGCAAACAATTACTTCCTACGTCACGCGTACCTACAGCTGATCGAGTGCTCAGTGCGAATGCACTGACAGCCGTAAACAAATACACAGTCTAATTTCTCTGATTAAATTCAGTAAAAAGCAATAATGAGTTGGTAAATTATGTTATTAACGTTCAGTATTTTTCAGGATACGGTTGTATAAAATATTTAAGACCTTCATGTAAATTCTGTGTGTATCCGACGTTAAGAGGACATGCTACTGAGAAAATTTCAGGAAGAATGTAATTTCGAAGAAGAAACTAATAAACTGAAAAGGTAACTGTTAATTGAGTTTATTTTTCAGGTAACATATTTCCACTTGGTACTTACTTTAGACGTAATTTGCTGCTCGCGATTACGTGATTCATACTTCGTGTTAACTGATATTGACAATGACTGATTAATGAACAGGGTTGTTACTTGTGTATATTATGCATCACTTGGCTGCACTGTTTTTTCAGTGATGTCATATTTTTCTATTATGTGCCTGCTGTGCTTATTTATTTAAATTATAATTGCCACCTGATTAATTGTACTGATATGGTTATTTATGTAAGTCATACTTTGTGATTTATCTGCTTGCGCCTTCATGTTTACTTATTATATTACAGATGAAGATTTATTTGCTTATGCTGACATGATGCTAATGACCTGTCTATTATGTAAGATACATATTTGCTGCTTTGCGTATGGATTGCATATTTACACATTTTTGTTTTGTTGTCACAACTACTCTTTAATTTGGTATATAGAAATGCTGATGTACAGTGTACGAACATGGAGTTTGGGTCACACTATGGTATTAATTATAAATTGTTCGCTTGGCAGAGCCTCGTTGTAGGGATTGTGCTGCATCCACTTGTTGACATTCTGTTCTCTACTGGTATATTTACTCGCTATTGCATGTTTTGCTTACGCTCAGTGCCTTATATTTTTAAGATAAGAAAATGAACTGCTATAATTCGACGAACGACTTTAGTACAAGAAACTTCATAGAAGTCACATGAGCTGGCGGTTTTATGGAAGCCGTATAGATTTATGCTAATAGAAAGGAAGCTAACGACATGAAATACCAACACTGGGTTTAGACCATTGACAGTAATTACACTGCATTCTTCGTGAGCAATTGGAATAGTAAGTGACACTTGACACAAGAAATACTCCACATGTTTCCTTCTGTTTTGCCATGATTCTTGAAGTGGTGTACACACTGTGAAATACTACGATTTATTCATTCAAAGTCTTATGTAATCATTCGTACTCCGTACTCGTACTTACTTACTGAAAGTTATTCGAACTAAATGCTGTTAGAGGTCATGTATGCATTTTTTTTTATTTGATGATGGACAAGGTAACCAAAATGTATTTTATAATTCATGATGAGTAGAAGATTTGGCTCAGGTGGACTACACAGAGGTTGTGTGTGAACATTGTGTCTTCGGATTGTATGGGATGATGAATTGAGGTCTGCACTAGGTTTTATCTGTACTTGTTCGAGGAGACTGACTAGAGGAAAGAGGTGTTATGGAAATGAAATGATATTGGCGATAAGGTTTATATGTGTCGACGTATTGAAGAGGTATCATTGAGGTATTGAGATTGTGTAAAGCTGATGATTATTGGAGTTTTGGTGGACAAGAGGTAAGGTAAATGATATTGATGATAAGGTTTATATGTATCGACGTAAGAGGTATTTTTGAAGTATTAAGATTATGTGATGATGATGATTATTGGAGTTTTGGTGGATAAGAGGTAAAGTAAGTGAGGAGCATATTTTTTTTGTTGGTTTATATGGAACAAGGAGGATGAAGATGGCAGACTAGAACACTCAAGTAGAAGGAAGATTGTCTACACTCACACTTTGTTAAATCACTAAGCAGTATATACTTTTTTTTGGAGAGAGGAAGTAATTGCATATCTTGGCACACTGACAGTTGTTCAGCAACTGTACATTTGATATGGCTTGGCAAACATTGGTCTTGACATGATGACTACGACGTTGACTAACTATTATTGACTGTTATACATTGCTGTCACTACTACTTGATACACAACTTCAACATAAAATTTTGGACAGAATTGCATTTACACAGTTAACACTATTCAATTACACAGTAGTACTTAATGTGGATGAAAGATGAGGGAGTGTGTTTTGTGTGTTTCCCCTTCCTAATCCCAAATAATTGGTACCGACCTATCTCCTAAATATTATTTTACTTGTTTGTTGTGGCTTGCACTGACACCCATAAATATTATAGGTTTACTGTTATTTGTGTATTGTAATAGTTAATATGACAATTATCTGATATCATTTGTGTGTTTGTTATAAATTGTATGTTTAGTGTAAGAGCATTGATAATAATTTTGTAAAAGCAATTGTGTGTGCATTCAAACTGTTGTTCGTATTTGCACCTGCTCAACATTGCTGGGTGCACTGTTGGAACTGCTTCTACTGGCATAATGTCACTTGTTGCTGTCTGCACCTGCTCAGCATTGCTGGGTGCCACTGATGGACTGCTTCTACTGAAATAATGTCACTTGTTGGTGTCTGCACCAGTTCAACATTACTGGGTGCCACTGATGAACTGCTTCTACAGAGATAATGTCACATGTTGGTGTCTGCACCTGCTTAACATTGCTGGGTGCCACTGATAGGAACTGCTTCTACTGAAATAATGTCACTTGTTGGTGTCTGCATCTGTTCAACAATGCTGGGGGCCACTGACGGACTGCTTCTACTGAAATGATGTCACTTGTTGGTGTCTGGACCTGTTTAACATTGCTGGGTGCCACTGATGGAACTGTTTCTACTGAAATAATGTGACTCGTTGGTGTCTGCACCTGTTGACCATTGCTGGGTACTACTGCTGGAACTGTCAACTACTTGTTTATTGAACTATGGAAAGCATTTTATGTGGATATTTGTATAAACTCATTTTTATTGTGTATTTACTGTTTATGAAATGTTATGAGACTCTTATCTACACCTGTTTGACATTGCTGGTGCCATTGATTGAATGGTACTTGTGTAAACTATTATGTAAAATCACATGTATGAAAGCATTTGTATTCCTTACTGTATTTTATATATTAGGTTATGGAATGGTCATAACCTAATGGAATGGTCCCCCCCCCCCCAATGAACCATGGACCTTGCCGTTGGTGGGGAGGCTTGCGTGCCTCAGCAATACAGATGGCCGTACCGTAGGTGCAACCACAATGAAGGGGTATCTGTTGAGAGGCCAGACAAACGTGTGGTTCCTGAAGAGGGGCAGCAGCCTTTTCAGTAGTTGCAGGGGCAACAGTCTGGATGATTGACTGATCTGGCCTTGTAACATTAACCAAAACGGCCTTGCTGTGCTGGTACTGCGAACGGCTGAAAGCAATGGGAAACTACAGCCGTAATTTTTCCCGAGGACATGCAGCTCTACTGTATGATTAAATGATGATGGCGTCCTCTTGGGTAAAATATTCCGGAGCTAGAATAGTCCCCCATTCGAATCTCTGGGCGGGGACTACTCAAGAGGACGTCGTTATCAGGAGAAAGAAAACTGGCGTTCTACGGATCGGAGCGTGGAATGTCAGATCCCTTAATCGGGCAGGTAGGTTAGAAAATTTAAAAAGGGCAATGGATAGGTTAAAGTTAAATATAGTGGAAATTAGTGAAGTTCGGTGGCAGGAGGAACAAGACTTTTGATCAGGTGATTACAGGGTTATAAATACAAAATCAAATAGGGGTAATGCAGGAGTAGGTTTAATAATGAATAATAAAATAGGAGTGCGGGTAAGCTACTACAAACAGCATAGTGAACGCATTACTGTGGCCAAGATAGACACAAAGCCCATGCCTACTACAGTAGTACAAGTTTATATGCCAACTAGCTCTGCAGATGATGAAGAAATTGATGAAATGTATGACGAGATAAAAGAAATTATTCAGGTAGTGAAGGGAGACGAAAATTTAATAGTCATGGGTGACTGGAATTCGTCAGTAGGAAAAGGGAGAGAAGGAAACATAGTAGGTGAATATGGAATGGGGGGCAGAAATGAAAGAGGAAGCCGCCTTGTAGAATTTTGCACAGAGCATAACTTAATCATAGCTAACACTTGGTTCAAGAATCATAGAAGAAGGTTGTATACCTGGAAGAATCCTGGAGATACTAAAAGGTATCAGATAGATTATATAATGGTAAGACAGGGATTTAGGAACCAGGTTTTAAATTGTAAGACATTTCCAGGGGCAGATGTGGCTTCTGACCACAATCTATTGGTTATGAACTGCAGATTGAAACTGAAGAAACTTCAAAAAGGTGGGAATTTAAGGAGATGGGACCTGGATAAACTGAAAGAACCAGAAGTTGTAGAGAGTTTGAGGGAGAGCATAAGGGAACAATTGACAGGAATGGGGGAAATAAATACAGTAGAAGAAGAATGGGTAGCTCTGAGGGATGAAGTAGTGAAGGCAGCAGACGATCAAGTAGGTAAAAAGACGAGGGCTGATAGAAATCCTTGGGTAACAGAAGAAATATTGAATGCAATTGATGAAAGGAGAAAATATAAAAATGCAGTAAATGAAGCAGGCAAAAAGGAATACAAAGGTCTCAAAAATGAGATCGACAGGAAGTGCAAAATGGCTAAGCAGGGATGGCTAGAGGACAAATTTAAGGATGTAGAGGCTTGTCTCACTAGGGGTTAGATAGATACTGCTTACAGGAAAATTAAAGAGATCTTTGGAGAGAAGAGAACCACTTGTATGAATATCAACAGCTCAGATGGAAAACCACTTCTAAGCAAAGAAGGGAAGGCTTTTCGCGGATGATGCTGTAGTATACAGAGAAGTTGCAGCATTAGAAAATTGTAGCGAAATGCAGGAAGATCTGCAGCGGATAGGCACTTGGTGCAGGGAGTGGCAACTGACCCTTAACATAGACAAATGTAATGTATTGCGAATACATAGAAAGAAGGATCCTTTATTGTATGATTATATGATAGCGGAACAAACACTAGTATCAGTTACTTCTGTAAAATATCTGGGAGTATGCGTGCGGAACGATTTGAAGTGGAATGATCATATAAAATTAATTGTTGGTAAGGCGGGTACCAGGTTGAGATTCATTGGGAGAGTGCTTAGAAAATGTAGTCCATCAACAAAGGAGGTGGCTTACAAAACACTCGTTCGACCTATACTTGAGTATTGCTCATCAGTGTGGGATCCGTACCAGATCGGTCTGACGGAGGAGATAGAGAAGATCCAAAGAAGAGCGGCGCGTTTCGTCACAGGGTTATTTGGTAACCGTGATAGCGTTACGGAGATGTTTAATAAACTCAAGTGGCAGACTCTGCAAGAGAGGCGCTCTGCATCGCGGTGTAGCTGCTCGCCAGGTTTCGAGAGGGTGCGTTTCTGGATGAGGTATCGAATATATTGCTTCCCCCTACTTATACCTCCCGAGGAGATCACGAATGTAAAATTAGAGAGATTAGAGCGCGCACGGGGGCTTTCAGACAGTCGTTCTCCCCGCGAACCATACGCGACTGGAACAGGAAAGGGAGGTAATGACAGTGGCACGTAAAGTGCCCTCCGCCACACACCGTTGGGTGGCTAGCGGAGTATCAATGTAGATGTAGATGTAGATGAAAGGTGGAAGGAGTATACAGAGGGATTATACAAGGGCTACGTACTCGAGGACAATATTATGGAAATGGAAGAGGATGTAGATGAAGACGAAATGGGAGATAAGATACTGCGTGAAGAGTTTGACAGAGCACTGAAAGACCTGAGTCGAAACAAGGCCCCGGGAGTAGACAACATTCCATTGGAACTACTTACGACCTTGGGAGAGCCAGTCATGACAAAACTCTACCATCTGGTGAGCAAGATGTATGAGACAGGCGAAATACCCTCAGAGTTCAATAAGAATATAATAATTCCAATCCCAAAGAAAGTAGGTGTTGGCAGATGTGAAAATTACCGATATATCAGTTTAATAAGTCACAGCTGCAAAATACTAACGCGAATTCTTTACAGACGAATGGAAAAACTGGTAGAAGCCGACCTCGGGGAAGATCAGTTTGGATTCCGTAGAAATGTTGGAACACGTGAGGCAATACTAACCTTACGACTTATCTTAGAAGAAAGATTAAGAAAAGGCAACCCTCGTTTCTACCATTTGTAGACTTAGAGAAAGCTGTTGACAATGTTAACTGGAATACACTCTTTCAAATTCTGAAGGTGGCAGGGGTAAAATACAGGGAGCGAAAGGCTATTTACAATTTGTACAGAAATCAGATGGCAGTTATAGGAGTCGAAGGGCATGAAAGGGAAGCAGCGGTTGGGAAAGAAGTGAGACAGGGTTGTAGCCTGTCCCCGATGTTATTCAACCTGTATATTGAGCAAGCAGTAAAGGAAACAAAAGAAAAATTCGGAATAGGTATTGAAGTCCATGGAGAAGAAATAAAAACTTTGAGGTTCGCCGATGACATTGTAATTCTGTTAGAGACAGCAATGGACTTGGAAGAGCAGTTGAACGGAATGAATAGTGTCTTGAAAGGAGGATATAAGATGAACATCAACAAAAGCCAAACGAGGTTAACGTAATGTAGTCGAATTAAGTCGGGTGATGCTGAGGGAATTAGATTAGGAAATGAGACAGTTAAAGTAGTCAAGGAGTTTTGCTATTTGGGGAGCAAAATAACTGATGGTGGTCGAAGTAGAGAGGATATAAAATGTAGACTGGCAATGGCAAGGAAAGTCTTTATGAAGAAGAGAAATTTGTTAACATCGAGTTTAGATTTAAGTGTCAGGAAGTATTTGTATGGAGTGTAGCCATGTATGGAAGTGAAACATGGACGATAACTAGTTTGGACAAGAAGAGAATAGAAGCTTTCGAAATGTGGTGCTACAGAAGAATGCTGAAGATAAGGTGGGTAGATTACGTAACTAATGAGGAGGTATTGAATAGGATTGGGGAGAAGAGAAGTTTGTGGCACAACTTGACTGGAAGAAGGGATCGGTTGGTAGGACATGTTTTGAGGCATCAAGGGATCACAAATTTAGCAGTGGAGGGCAGCATGGAGGGTAAAAATCGTAGAGGGAGACCAAGAAATGAATACACTAAGCAGATTCAGAATGGTGTAGGTTGCAGTAGGTACTGGGAGATGAAGAGGCTTGCACAAGATAGAGTAGCATGGAGAGCTGCATCAAACCAGTCTCAGGACTGAAGACCACATGAACAACATGGAATGGTCAGTGCAAAGCCAAAATTTATTTAGTGAAGTGATATTTACTTATTAATATTATCTTATAATTTTTGTCTGTATTTTTTTGGACGAATTTGGTGGTCTTTTCACCACCAATGCTGGAAAAAATACCATCAAATTCTGGCCCATGGAGGAGGGGCATATGAAAGGTGGCTACACTGAGCCACAGCGCCAGAGATTGCGCCGAAGAGTATTATTCAGCTGCCTCCACTGGCAGTTCTTGTCGTGAAGTCGTAGTAGGCAGTGCTTGTTGAGATGTAGCAGTGGTGAGTCGTTGTTGAGAAGTTCCCATGGAGAGTGCTTGTTCAGAACTTGTAGTATTGTTTTGATGGGCCGGACACCAGATGTTATTGGAATGGGGATGCTGTAATGTGCTTTTCGTCAATATATATGAAGGTAAAAAATTCCTTTTTTTCCTTATTTCAATGTCTTAAACAATAATGCCTCTTGGTCACAGGTTCAGTCAACAAAGCATCTGGCTCGTGTTCTTGTATTAGACTGTATTTCTGGTTTCTATGTGCAATTATAGTATTTCTGTTTATTTTTTTTAATTACCTCAGTATAAATGGGATTTGAAATATCTTGTCGTATTGAGGAAGAACCGTGCCAGATGTGTACATTGAATCACACTTCCACACGCAGAACAGTGACACTTGTGCCTTGTTGTTTCGTAGCTTTCATAGTTGCTGGGGACTTAATTAATTAACTGTGTTAACGGAAATTTCGTTTCATTCTTTGTTGTTGTTCTATGCAGTCAGATTGCGTACAAATACTGGTCAGGGCCAACCGGTTACGAGACATCGTAGCCGGACATTCAGCTACTAAAATTAAAAATAATTGCATATATCTAATTAAGCCCCCATGCAATAGTCACGGGTGACTGGAATTCGAGAGTAGGAAAAGGGAGAGAAGGAAACATAGTGGGTGAATATGGATTGGGGGAGAGAAATGAAAGAGGAAGCCGTCTAGTAGAATTTTACACAGAGCATAACTTAATCAGAGCTAAAACTTGGTTCAAGAACAATAAATGAAGGTTGTATACATGGAAGAATAGTGGAGATAGTAGAAGGTATCAGATAGATTATATAATGGTAAGACAGTGATCTAGGAACCAGATTTTAAATTGTAAGAGATTTCCAGGGGCAGATGTGGACTCTGACCAAAATATATTGGTTATGAGCTGTAGATTAAAATGAAGAACCTGCAAAAAGGTGGGAATTTAAGAAGATGGAACTTGGATAAAGTAACTAAACCAGAGGTTGTGCAGAGTTTCAGGGAGAGCATAAGGGAACAATTGACAGAAATGGGGGAAAGAAATATAGTAGAAGAGGAATGGGTAGCTCTGAGGGATGAAGTAGTGAAGGCAGCAGAGGACCAAGTAGGTAAAAAGACGAGGGCTAGTAGAAATCCTTGGCTAACAGAAGAAATATTGAATTAAATTGATGAAAGGAGAAAATATAAAAACGCAGTAAATGAAGCAGGCAAAAAGGAATACAAACGTCTCAAAAATGAGATCGACAGGAAGTGCAAAATGGCTA
This sequence comes from Schistocerca piceifrons, assembly GCF_021461385.2. Taxonomy (NCBI): domain Eukaryota; kingdom Metazoa; phylum Arthropoda; class Insecta; order Orthoptera; family Acrididae; genus Schistocerca; species Schistocerca piceifrons. Next base: position 142,055,972 of record NC_060144.1, read on the forward strand.
AGCAAGGATGGCTAGAGGACAAATTTAAGGATGTAGAGGCTTATCTCACTAGGGGTAAGATAGATACTGCCTACAGGAAAATTAAAGAGACCTTTGGAGAAAAGAGAACCACTTGTATGAATATCAAGAGCTCAGATGGAAACCCAGTTCTAAGCAAGGAAGGGAAAGCAGAAAGGTGGAAGGAGTAAATAGAGGATCTATGCAAGGGCGATGCACTTGAGGACAATATTATGGAAATGGAAGAGGATGTAGATGAAGATGAAATGGGAGATAGGATACTGCGCGAAGAGTTTGACAGAGCACTGAAAGACCTGAGTCGAAACAAGGCCCCGGGAGTAGACAACATTCCATTGGAACTACTGACGGCCTTGGGAGAGCCAGTTCTGACAAAACTCTACCATCTGGTGAGCAAGATGTATGAGACAGGCGAAATACCCTCAGAGTTCAAGAAGATTATAATAATTCCAATCCCAAAGAAAGTAGGTGTTGGCAGATGTGAAAATTACCGATATATCAGTTTAATAAGTCACAGCTGCAAAATACTAACGCGAATTCTTTACAGACGAATGGAAAAACTGGTAGAAGCCGACCTCGGGGAAGATCAGTTTGGATTCCGCAGAAATATTGGAACACGTGAGGCAATACCGACCCTACGACTTATCTTAGAAAATAGATTAAGGAAAGGCAAACCTACATTTCTAACATTTGTAGACTTAGAGAAAGCTGTTGACAATGTTGACTGAAATACTCTCTTTTAAATTCTAAATGTGGCTGGAATAAAATACAGGGAGCGAAAGGCTATTTACAATTCGTACAGAAATCTGATGGCAGTTATAAGAGTCGAGGGGCATGAAAGGGAAGCAGCGTTTGGGAAAGGAGTGAGACAGGGTTGTAGCCTGTCCCCGATGTTATTCAATCTGTATATTGAGCAAGCAGTAAAGGAAACAAAAGAAAAATTCGGAATAGGTATTGAAGTCCATGGAGAAGAAATAAAAACTTTGAGGTTCGCCGATGACATTGTAATTCTGTCAGAGACAGCAAAGGACTTGGAAGAGCAGTTGAACGGAATGAATAGTGTCTTGAAAGGAGGATATAAGATGAACATCAACAAAAGCCAAACGAGGTTAATGTAATGTAGTCGAATTAAGTCGGGTGATGCTGAGGGAATTAGATTAGGAAATGAGACAGTTAAAGTAGTAAAGGAGTTTTGCTATTTGGGGAGCAAAATAACTGATGGTGGTCGAAGTAGAGAGGATATAAAATGTAGACTGGCAATGGCAAGGAAAGCGTTTAAGAAGAAGAGAAATTTGTTAACATCGAGTATAGATTTAAGTGTCAGGAAGTATTTGTATGGAGTGTAGCCATGTATGGAAGTGAAACATGGACGATAAATAGTATGGACAAGAAGAAAGTAGAAGCTTTCGAAATGTGGTGCTACAGAAGAATGCTGAAGATTAGATGGGTGGATCACATAACGAATGCGGAGGTTTTGAACAGAATTGGGGAGGAGTTTGTGGCACAACTTGACAAGAAGAAGGGACCGGTTGGTAGGACATGTTCTGATGCATAAAGGGATCACAAATTTAGCATTGGAGGACAGCGTTGAGGGTAAAAATCGTAGAGGGAGACCAAGAGATGAATACAGTAAGCAGATTCAGAATGGTGTAGGTTGCAGTAAGTACTGGGAGATGAAGAAGCTTGCACAGGATATAGTAGCATGGAGAGCTGCATGAAACAGTCTCAGGACTGAGGACAACAACAACATTGATATTAATTATTAGTTGCTAAATAACACAGCTTGCTTCGAAGCAATTCTTTAAGTTTGCAGGACCGAAAGGTGAGGTCAGTGGTAACCGTTAATATAGTACTTTTAAAATAAGGTGCGACTTTTGGCAGTTCAGTTCGGAGCGAGTGGAGGGAAGCGTAGTTGCCAGAGTGTGTTGCGCGCGTCAGCAGGTGACAGCAGTACAATGCCAGTCCAATTCGGCGCTGAAACTGGCAGGGTCGTTTGAGTGCTTGAATAGCAGTCCGTCCGATCTGTGATCTTCCTTAAACGATTTTCAAGGAACTATTCGGTAGTAAATAGTCTCGCACATTTTATAGTTTCATTCGTCAGGTTCGTGATGACCCGCCTATCACTCCGTTAATGGTCATAGTCGTTGAGATGTTTCAATAATACATAAACTAGTGCAAGAAGTTCTTAGTTTGCAGTGAGAAACAGCTGTCGCTATGACTTTGTGTGTGGTGCGTGTTAGGATAGATGTTCCTTGGATTAAATTAGGTAATATAATGAATTATTTTTTAAATTTGGAAGGACCCAGCTGACTGTTTCCAATGTCGAGAAGATGGAATGTATGTAAAGCTATCCGTCACGAAATCGTGCGTCAATGAAATATTCATTAATTCTTCGTATCTCATAAATGATTTGAGACATCGAAACAAGATCTTGGCAAATGATAGCACGCAAAGACGAGAGTGTTTTGCCATGTAATTAACATGCGAAACTTACATATCTACCGCGATTTTCAGGAGACCATTGATTTTTTTCAATCAAATAATGTACTGAATGGGGGCCATAGGTAGCTGGTGAAACGAGAACTGCTGTGGGTTTTGTAACAATACAAGATATGAAGTTACACGTTTATTTTTATACTGAGAATGGTATGTTTTGTGAACTATTGACCTGACTTGCACGCAGTTGTTAGTTTAACAGTACACTATTTCAGTATTCTGTCGCAATTTCAACTACATTACAATGTTAGTGAGATGAATATTTCTAAACTCTGCCGTGTTCTGACAAAAGAAGTAGATCTTAACATAGCAACAAGAGAAGTTACGTGTTCCTCAGAACTCGTCACTGTCCTTGATGAATGTCTCCACAACTACCTTCCTGGTATGGCTGACAGCTCCAGTTCTGTCGTGTAACATTTGCAGTAGCTTCTTTTGTCAGGATTTCAACTTCAATGACCGTAAACTTCTTGCTGTTTTTTGCCACAGTACTTTTCATCTAGGTCCATATATTGTCAGTCGGATTGAAATGAGCTTGATGCGGAGGAAGACTAATTAAATTATGCCCTTTACCGTTAGCCATTTCGTCGATCTGGTAACGTGGAGTTTTGACTCGTACAATACTTCAAGTTCCATTAACTCCGCCTTATACATGCTACATTAACCTTTATCTCATGGAACATTTCTTTGTACCCCGAGCAAAATATCAACTTTCGTCCACCGCACTGTTGAAGCTTTGTGCATCGCAACAGCGTGGTATGGGTTTTGTCCGGCACTATTGTCGAATCCCGAGGAATGTTTAGGAGCAGAACGTTGTCTTGTCAGCCGGTGAACGTGTTATTGGGCGACACTTTTATTGCAAATCTCCTATTCAAATGTACTGCACTGTTGTTATTAATGCAACGCCAATACGAAACACTTGTTCACAACAACTGATGACTTTACAACGAGAGCTGACAAACGTTGATGCGTGTCATTATGTGGTAATGTTTACTCATTGTGTGGCAATAGGAGCGCTTTACCAGCCGAACCGCTGGCGGCGTGGTGGGGAAAGCGAGTTCGCCATTTGTGTTACCTGGGCAACGGCGTCTCGTCCCCCCCTCATGTCAGCCAAACGCAAAAGTCGCAACTAATTCTAAACGCACTATAGATAGTTCCAAGGATGTTCACAAGATGGGTGGTAGCAACTTGAGTAGAATCTTACTTTTCTTCATGTTTAGTGAACTTGTGGTAGATCCACATTATGTCAAAATCGTTCGGAATTTTTGTACGGGATGACAATTTCCTATACAGGGTGAACAGTCGTAAAACCAACAAACCCGAGCGACGAATTCGTGACTGGAAATGGAGGAATAAAAGGTCTGGTGAACAAGTGTCTGGCCGGCCGCGGTGGTCTCGCGGTTCTAGGCGCGCAGTCCGGAACCGTGCGACTGCTACGGACGCAGGTTCGAATCCTGCCTCGGGCATGGATGTGTGTGATGTCCTTAGGTTAGTTAGGTTTAAGTAGTTCTAAGTTCTAGGGGACTGATGACCACAGCTGTTAAGTCCCATTGTGCTGGTTGGTTGGTTGGTTGTTTGGGGGAAGAGACCAAACAGCGAGGTCATCGGTCTCATCAGATTAGGGAAGGATGGGGAAGGAAGTCGGCCGTGCCCTTTCAAAGGAACCATCCCGGCATTTGCCTGGAGAGATTTAGGGAAATCACGGAAAACCTAAATCAGGATGGCCGGACGCGGGATTGAACCGTCGTCCTTCCGAATGCGAGTCCAGTGTGCTAACCACTGCGCCACCTCGCTCGGTCCCATAGTGCTCAGAGCCATTTGAACAAGTGTCTGAAAATGGACGGTATGTCTGCAACGACAGCAAATCGTTCCAACGAACATTACAGAGCTGCACAGCATCGGCTTCACCACCGATGTTCAAACTGGCCTCCACAGGATGCAATGCATGTTTTCACACGTCGCATCATGGATTTCCGCACTCTTTCGCACGTTCCGGCCTCTTTCGGAATACCGTCACATGCGTCGTGAATACGGTGTTGAATGGTCTGCACGTCAGAAACTAGTACAGTACACACAACGCTGGTAAGGTGCTCCCAAAGGTAAAAATACAGAGTCTCCACGGGGAACATGTTGTTGAGGTGTCGGCGAATTGTAATGCGGAAGTGCGGTGCTGCTCCATCATACAGCAACCGCGTAACCTGCCAAAGGCACGCCCCGCAGAAAATCTAGGTACTTTCCTCCATCGAGGCGTTGTGGAATAAAAATGGTCCTGGTATTTGACGCCAAGAATAGCTACCCTTATGCTGATGCTGAACCGATGTTGATGAGACGCCTCAACCATTTCCCGAGCACTGTCTGTAACCCACAGATGACAATTATGCAGACTGATGATACCAGTTGTGGTAAGTTTGGTTAGTCCGTAAAGGAATTGATGACAGAAATCCCAGAATTGTGGTAGTCTGGTGCAAAAACCATCGATAAAATCCTACCCGTAGAGGGAAATCAGCAGATGATAATCCTTGCACTCGTTGCATGTCATAGGGAAAGTACCGGTTGTCATACAGGATACACATAATCCTATGTTGGCTTACACCATGTTGATGGATCACTTACCAGGAGCTTGTACTAGGGTTCGTCTCAATATCCTGTAGAAGCCAGTCTTCCAAATTCGGTACAAGCCCAGCCCACCGTTTCTCTGCACGTTCGTCTCTCTGAAAGGAACTGTGATCACAAAATCGGCCAAAAAAGATCTTGCAACGTAATGAGATGTGATTGGTGTCTGTGAGAGTACTTTATTTGGTACCGCCGTGCCGCCTCTCGCCCGTTTGCATCTGCTTGGCCGTACACAAACACCATGTCGGCTTGTCACCAACTTGAGTACCGGACCATTCTGCTGCTTACAGTACACTGCGTCACACAGCCTGCAACTTACAAGGCACAAGGAACACACGGTACGAGGAACCTAGGTTAGGTTAGCTTAATGTTTAACGTCCCGTCGACAACGAGGTCATTAGAGACGGAGCGCAAGCTCGGGTTAGAGAAGGATTGGGAAAGAAATCGGCCGTGCCCTTTCAAAGGAACCATCCCGACATTTGCCTGAAACGATTTAGGGAAATCACGGAAAACCTAAATCAGGATGGCCGGAGACGGGATTGAACCGTCGTCCTCCCGAATGCGAGTCCAGTGTGCTACCACTGCGCCACCTCGCTCGGTACGAGGAACTGGTCAGAGGAACTTTCATTCGTCAGCACCGCCTACCGTAGTAGCGATGCATTTCCACACACGTGTTCACAGGACCTTTTTTCCTGCAGTTTTACTAATGTCATCCCTTTATACAACTGCGCAATCTGTACACAGTGTGCACCTGCTTCTTCCGCTGTGCAATAGAACGGTAGACACGGTTATTCAAAAATGATAGTGAGACTGTAAAGCTAAGTTATTCTTCCGTTGGATTACATACGAGAGCCACAGTTAAATTCAGTAATACGACATTTTTGCATTTTCAGCGCACAAGCTATCAGTCTCGGAGAGTCGCAATCGAGGTGTTTTCATTCTGTTACTGTATCTTAGGTCATACTCTACAGTCTTTCGTCCTGTTTAAGCCTAATGCAAAATTGGTCTTGCACTATGGCGTCTTGTACATTTATATGAAACTAATTACCAGGCTTCTTTGTCACTCCACACAGAATGGTCACATCAGACAGTTTAGTTTCAGTCTCCTTTCGTCTGGAAACATTAGAATGGTTATAGCTTTACATTAACATCGAATTTAACTTTAATAAAATGAAAAAAAATTGCTATACGACGTTTTAGTCACTATGTTTTCTGTTTACATATTTATTTGCCTATTCCGTCCAGTGTATGAGATATTTTCTTCCAAATCGAGTCCAGTATTTACTCTGTTTCAGTCGCGAGTAATTTTATCGTGGTATTGAGATCACTTTTACGGGTCAAGGATGCTCTCTTTGCGCGTTTAAATCGCTGCTGCTGACGTTTTGTTCACTTGTCACTAACAAGATAAAGCACGAACTGTTTACCGTTAATTCACTTAGTTTCACGACCGGAATGAAAGCAATAAATTCGCAAATTGGCGAAGACACACATTTTTTTAGTTATCTTTACAGTTCAAATAACGAAAAGGTGAGGAAAAATTATCCAGCAGTGTGGCCAAGGTCTTTTATTTCTTCAATTAAACTTTTCTGTAGACTAAAAAGTCCGCTAAAGAGAAAAAGGGTGCAAGGAAACTCGACCGAGATGGAGGAAATTTTATAAGCTTTGAGCTAGAGAGGTTTTTTGGTGCTAATGATCTTAAATGAGAAGAGTTGAATCTTGTTCAAAGGTAAACTTAAGAAAAATTTTAACGTAATGGAGGGACAGGCCATTTATTAAAATATGAAGATCGTAATTAGTTTCCTCTGTTCCACTAAAAAGGTTATATTTCGGTCAAATGGTCTCATATTCCACAATGGCATGAGGCTTCTCTGTACATCAGGTTCTAGCAGATTATGTTATCTATTCTCGGTCATGGGATAATTAGTAATAACACTCCTCTCGTAAGAGATAGTGCAATTTAACTTCATAAATTGGCGCGTTATGGCTTGGAAACTGGTTTCAGCTTCTGGGCAAACTACAGTACGCTTCGCTTACAGAAGATACTTCAGTCGAACACACTGTACAGTAGCATACTGCAGGCACATTTAATGCGCAATTAGGTCTCCTAAGGTTACTTACAAGTTTGGGTATTTCCCCCAAAGCCTGCGATCAGTACAGGTAGGGACCAATGACCCTGCAGTCTGGCCCCTTTCCCCCCCTTTTAAACCAAACAACCAGTACAGATCTAGTGGACACCAAATCATGCACCTATCGTCGCATGCAGTTCATATTCTGTCATCTCTTTGCAAAATGGGTTGTGAAGTGTTTCTGGACTGCTAACAACGGCCCCTCTTGGTTTACATGGTATCACTCAGAACGACTTCTTTCACAGTATAATCACTGTTCCGTAAAAGTCTCCAAATGCGTTTCTAATGACGAGTATGTGAGTTGTATGGGCAGACTAGAATGTCACCTGTGATGAAACGTATTGACGTCGTCTAACACGGCACAGCACTGCGAACTCATAAACCAACAAAAAATGAATCGACTTTACTTTTTCGTCTCCCTTTTTTTAAACAAACCACAAATTCAGAGTAAACAAGATCATATCTCTTTAATTTATTCATAATACTCCATACTTGTTTTGAGCATTCTGTTGCCACGCTACCTTCCTTGTGAAATGCATTTGGTATGCCGGATGGTCAGTAGTGTTTCTGAGATCATCAGGCAAACTGTAAAGTTGTCTCTCTGTAGCATGGTAGAACGTGTAGCTGGTGCCGGCCTGAGTGGCTGAGTGGTTCTAGGCGCTACAGTCTGGAACCGCGCGACCGCTACGGTCGCGGGTTCAAATCCTGCCTCGGGCATGGCTGTGTATGATGTCCTTAGGTTAGTTAGGTTTAAGTAGTTCTAAGTTCTAGGGGACTGATGACCTCAGAAGTTAAGTCCTATAGTGTTCAGAGACATTTGAACCATTTGTAGCTGGCACTACCCGGAGCTGTGACCCGTGACGCAACAACTCACGAACGCGTCGCCACATACTTCAAAGTTGAAGCTTCTTAGATTTTCTCCGCTCAGTGACTGGGTGTTGCGTTGTCCTTATCATCATAATTTCATCCCCATCGTCACACAAGTCGCCGAAGCGGCGTCAACTCGAAAGACTTGCACCAGGCGAACTGTCCACCCGACGGGAGGCCCTAGCCACGTGGGATTTACATTTATTACCTTGACGCGTGTAGGAGACTGGGTTACTAGTCTAGGCAGGACTAAGCCACCGTCTTCAGATCAACAGTCTACTGATTATGGAATCAGGCTGAGCGATAAACCGTACTTTTGTTTACGTACCATCGTAATGGACTCACAATAAAAAGTGAGTAGAACATTAAAAATATAGCAGTGTCCTAATAGCAAGACAGAGTCACACAAGTATGGAACATCAGAAGTGCCACATTGGTCTGGGATGGCCACCAGGATGGCTACAAGGATTATGTAGTTGTGGCAGCTTAGTCCTGTTGAAACTAGTAATCCAATGTCCCACACGCGATCAAGGCAGTAAGAAACATCAGATCTGAAGCTTTCCTACTCTAAAGTCATTGATCGGTCTCCAGCCTACAATTCAACTCCGTCGTGATCTGTTGCAGTAGCGCACGTTTTCACATGTAAAGTTTTACGGGTTCACACACACACACACACACGCACACTGCCGTTCTTATCATACAGCTGAATAAAAAACCATATTTACAAAATGTTAAAGACTCAATTAAGCGGAAGGGCTGCTTTTCAATAGAGAAGTATTAAATATATGTGTTGCTAAGGCAAATCTTCCTAATATTAATTTGCACACGCTTCGTGTGCCATAATCTGTACTTGATGTAACTAGAAAAAGACACCACCTTTTATAGTTTATCACGAAATGTGTTCAAAACACCTCTAATAACAACTTTAGTGAAAGGGGAATCGACAGAAAAAGTACCATAACAATTAGTTTTTCTACCTGTAAATATTTATCAAAAGATATACTATAAATAGCTGCGAGTCTTAGTCTGTTTTTTGCTGTAATGCCAAAATACTTCTTTTCACTGCTGCTACATGGTTACCGGTTTTAAAGCCTTATTTCTCGGAAGTTTTAATCAATCGAGCTGAAAAATAGCCTTTGTAGAACTGTAGCGTTGTGTGATTGTGAATCAGATGTTAATTTCTGATAGTTAAATCCAATGAAGTTTCGTACGTTGCGGAACCGATGGTTTGCTCTCGCTGTTCGCTGAGAAAAAGGTGTCTGGACATTAGAACAGCAGATTAGTGCTTTCCGCCAATATGGCAATGAGCTGTCTCATATATTAAATGACTTCAACTGGAAATTCGAATAATTACAACTACGGCTTTGTCTCACTGTCCGGACTAAAAAACAACTGCTAAAAACACTAAAGGTGGGATATGCAAGAGGTATATGATTGGCTATCATCTAAGAAACACACAGTTTTTAACCGCGACAGTGAACGCCACGCAATGAATAATTTACTTGTCGTGGCGTTATTTATTTACTGTTTACCGCTCATCAGTACTTGGCCCTCACATTAAATAAGTCTGACAATCGCTGCACCATTATTATAAGAGTTCATCGTACAAAAAGACCTGATGTAAATGTAACATGGGACATTTTTTCCTATTTTGCTCTGTCGTTGGATTTCGTTTCACGTGGAGCGGGAGCCAAGTGTCTAGAGTACAGGCAATTTCGATAATAGTGATAAGTTTTATACTGTGCCTTACAAAAACACCAACTCAACGATAATACAGGACAGAATCTTTACCGGCGCTATTAACTTTGACAGCACAGAGCAGCGAGCTGGACGAACTAACCAGCAGTTACGTGAACCGTTGCAGTGATGATGTAAAAAGAGACGATCAGAGAAACAATATAGCTTCGAATGTCACCTAATTTAGAACAGAATGAAAGAACTTACGGCTAAACTCTGGTAATAAGCGTCTTAGTGGATTAGACGGAAACGTAACATTCTCTCGATATTTGCTACAATAGTATTGTAATTAAAAACAAGAGTGATGACAATTCTTAACTTAAATACACAGTAGTTTTTCTCCGTAAAAGTGTACGGCAGAAGTTTCGCAATATAATTAAGTACTAAAGACACTAAAGGCATATAGTCTGTCGTTTGGTAACGTCTGCACTCCTTCCGTATCTGAAGCCGAGATATATTGTATAATTCAGTACTATCTGCTATGTTGACAACGAGGCAATCACCGGTATGTACGAAGCCACAAAAGCACATGTCCTCCTTTTCTCTTATGTCGTACTTTTCCGGATACCGTCAGCGTTCTACAGCGACTTGTGCCAAAGCTTCGTGCATTAGTTCCCGTACTCTGGCACCTTAACTGTCTTGATATCTCTGGAGAAAAATCGCTAACTTGGCTTCAGACCAGTTATATTGGGTTCATATTGCCGTTTTACGGTGGCAATTATAAAAATGCAACGGCGTGCTCGAAATGGTGAAAACTTTTGTTTCCCATTTTCCGACAATACGTATCTCACTGAATCGTGTGAGAGCATATATCTGGTACAGAATAAATAAAGAATATTTGGTTTCTCCTTTGTCTCAAAAATGTAATGTGAAAAGTCTTCTTAATTTAAACTATCTTCATTAACAATCATTCATAAAATATCAATAGTTAAGAATTTGTATTTTCATTGAAAACTGGAATTTTGCACGTGATATGAAATTAGAAACATTTTTCAAAATGATGAGAATTATATATGTGTTAATTATCACTTATTAGATGAATTTTATATTTAAATGATCTAGGTATTCGAACTGAACGAAAAAAAATCAATAGGAGAGACCAAACGTTGATTCGAACGGAATCACCGTTAGCGATTTAGCGACATATCTCTTTTACAAATACCAGTTAATTGTAGTGCATAAAGCTACTCCTAAAAGTTCAAAGCGGGTTTTTTCTGGAAACCCGTGATAAAGTTAAGAATTATCTGTTTCTCGACACATATTAACGTTGTTGTACGAGCGTGTTTCACTGCGGAGTGGAAAGCAACCTCAGACATTTTCAGACTACGTATTAACAGCTCGACAAGCAGAGCACAATTAGCGTTTACGGAGAGTGTGACTTTTGAAATAAAATCCACATAGCCAATGTATGATTAAGAAAACGATGATGGCTGTTAATATATAAGAATACTTTTAAGTTTCATTTACAGTTTCTTAGTAAGAGATATCTAACACATAAGTGGGACCTGCTTCCAAGAGCGAAAGTACACCGTGTATTGGGCTACAGCTGCTGGCCAGTCATCGCGTTTGTGCTTGTTTACATCTTCAGGTTTATTCTTACGGTGAACGAAGCATATAGTCAAGTCGGCGTACGTCGATCCCTGATAGTTGCAGCGGGTTTGGCGCAGCAGTTTCGCTCGCTTATCTCATCCAGTCACGTAAGGCTCAGTGTCATAACAGCTATATAGAAGGCTCATTTGGCCTGCAGCTATCGTTGCTTCCCAGCTAAAACTGGCAACAGCGATGCTACCTGCCGGGATCTTCTTACACTAGTTCCACCTTACTTCCTCTACTCTGCCACAAAAGACTGCGTAGTGTTCTCTTTCTATTTACACTGTCCGCTCATCCGTTACAGTCCACTGGTTCTTCTCTTCTCTTCTCTGACCATTATCTATGCTACTGCCCCACTTTTCTTTATGAAAGCACGAACAGTTATTGGTTTGAGCAGTTTCCACAAGTATAACTCATACTAAAATTACAACTATACGTCCAACAATGACGCCATCATCAGTCTCCGACAATGTCTTTGTCTCTCTCATGCTCTTCTTCCAAGAACTGCTTTAATTGAATCACTTCTCTAAATTATCGCTTCTTTTATTCCACTCTACTCGTCGCTAGCTGAACGGAACTCCTTCCTGTAGTTAGCAAACGCGAACTCCCACAAACTTCTCTTCTCTCATACGCACGTGTAAACCATCAAATGTATCGCCGTACTGGGCCATCGAACCTGCAGTTACACTAATATTACATAGAATCTATATTAACTTGAGCTAAAACCGAGGGGAAAACATATATTTGCTGCAACATTTGTGATGTTTGAATTTTGTATGTATAATTTAAAATGTGACCTGTTTTATATTGAATCAATATAAAAATCATATAACTGGAAAGATATTACACATATTTACAATGGATGAAAATCTCCATTATAGTACAAGGGCAAATAATAAAGAAAAGAAACCCCAGTTAATTAAAATGAGATTTATACGCCTATGGAATATTGCCCACTCCGCTGTATTTTCCGCATCACAACTAGCATTCTGGTGCATTCCATTTTTTGTTCCTAGACAGAACCATTACGTACTGCACAACGCAATCCCGGAGACTAAGAAATCACCATCGTCAGAGACCTTATAAACTTCTACAAAATTATGAAAACCGTTAGAATGCACTCTAAATATGAAAGGCTCCTTCTTCTTCAAAGAGGGGCCTTAACGTGGTAATGTCTTTTGCATCTGTTGGCAAGTAGACGGGATTATAAACCTTTGAGTAACGAGGGCAGTATCAGTTTCCGGTGTCGCAGTAGGTAACACTGGACCGTTGCCTTTCTTAGCGGTTGGCAGGAGACATTTTTTTTGCCATCAGAAGCTTACTGAAGACCGGCCACTCGGAGGTCATAAAATTCTGGGACTATGTCGTCTCAGCTCCTCTTTCGGACATCAGCTGTTGCAGTTAAATGGAAAGTTCGGAAGGTGCTACGGTTATCGCATTCGGCTCCAGACACTTGCCACCCGTAGTGCATTTAAAGTTAGTTGTGACTTTTGACACTTCAGTGTCAGTGAACGAGTGAACTAGTGGAAGGAAGGGTAGCTGCCAGCATGAGTTGGGTGCATCAGCAGCTGACTGCATGAACAGCAAGCCGCGCAAGCTGGCCGATCTGCAGCCTTTCTCGAACTATTGTAACGAAACTATCAGCTGACAACATGTGATTGTCGCACATCTCATAGGTTAATTTGTCAGCTGCACGATGAACTGCGTGGCAGTAGCAGCATACGTCAAGAGCGATCTGAAAAACTTGAAAACGCACGGGAACAAGCCGTCCACTGCCAATCCGAAGTAGTAAAAGAGGAACCACAGAGAGACGGGGCTGCCGAGCTCCGGCCGACGGGAAACTTGTCCCAAGGAGACTGGGCTGATGATTGTGAAGGGGACCCACGGTCAGTCGCAACAGGCGATCCGGCAAAGACTCTCTGATGTTTAACCAACGACGGCGGGCAGGACGGAGACACGTAGGGTGCCAGTAGAACAACAGACGGCATAAGCTCCCAAGGCAGCTATACATGCGACGGAACGAAGGCAAGTACATCGGCTTCCTTCTATCAATATCATGAACGTACGGTCGCAGATTAAGATGTCATTACTCAAAGTCGTGCTACAAGCAGTGGACATTTACATCTCCCTCCTACAACAAGTCGATTAATTTCCTGTCATGTACGGGTACGTATCCTACATAACACACGCCTCTGAAACTGGCAGCGACATAGCAATAGTTCTGAAAGAAGACTTCACGGCAGAGGATGTACTGTACCTACCGTCGGCACGGGGATTATCAATGACAGTACTTGACATACGACTCATCAACATAATGCACCGTCCGGCACAGATTAGAGGCGAGAGCGTTCCCGCTTCTTCGCAGACGAAATTGTCCCGCTCTTCCAAGGTCGACACGACCGATTAATCCTAGGCAGCGATTTTAATTGTGTACTTGCACCGGAAGACAGATTTCCTCGATGTACCCTGTGGCCGAATTACGAATGTTGGTGCAGAGTGTGCATCTGGTTGGCATGTCCATGGCTCCATCCTGGATACACTCATACAACGAGTCATTCCGCTAGCCGTCTCGACCGAATATATATTACACACAATCTCAACGCTGACGTTCTGGAAGCGGAGCGGTGGCCTACAGTCTATACCCACCATACAGCATTATTATGTACAATCTCCCCACCGCGGCATCAAGTGTGGCGTAGCCGCGGTCCTTGGAAAATGAACGTCGCCCACCTACCGGACACAGCTTGTCGAGACGTCTTTGAAGATGTTTGGAGACCTAGCGAGCGACGCCTTCGGTTGTCTCCTATGACCCTATGTTGGTGAATGGGTTGCGCCAAACCAACACTGCGCCGTGCAGTGATGACGTATGTTCGTGAGCAGGCAGTGCGGCGACGTCAGACGATGGACTTCTGCTTCACGGTGCTACGGGAATGGGCCAGAGAAATGCCTTCTCCGGAGCGGCAACAGATGGTACAACGAGCAAAGGCCAAAATTATATACATCACGCGACGCCACCTCGAAAGTTCAGTGGTCTGGGCGCGGACACTAGATCGGGTTGCAGGAGAACGCCAATTGATGTATCACATCATCGACGAAAACAAAAGACGACGTAGCGCCCTAGTACATGTAATGGACACGGCAGACACCAAACATCGCAATAAGACATGGCCAATGCCTCTGTACAATATTACACTCAACTTTACACAGCAATTGATACCGATATGGTGGCCATTAACGAAGTTACACATATGGTTTTCGGCACCATTGAACCAGAGGCGGAAGCACAACTGGTGGAGGAGATTACAGAGGAGGAAGTGATAGAGGCCATTGGTAGGGGAGCGGTGAACACTTGGGGGGGGGGGGGGGGGGAACAGATGGCCTCTCTCTGGAACCTTTAGCTATGTTATAGCACCACGATGGACTACTACCTACCGCGAATTAATGCCTCCTGACGTCCCCTGACCACCGGCTTTTGTAGAGGGGCTGTCTATCCCGATACACAAGCCCTAGGGACTACCGACCACTGACACTCTTTATCTCCGGCTTTAAAATATCAACAAGATTATTACCAGTACTCCTCCGAAGAGTATTGCGCCAAGAACTCTCACTCGATCAACCTTCGCTCGGAGGAGATAACAACAACCAGACGGCGCGTATTGAATATCGCGATTTGATCGCTCTAGAAAAGACGTGGCGCCTCCGTGCAGCACTAGCGGCAATAGATTCAAATCAAGCCTTTGATAGAGTAAGCCATAACTATCCTGCTCAAGTCCTGACACTCATGTGGTTTCCACTGCCATTTATTGCAGTCGTGATGTGACTACTCAGCAGTGCCTCCTCCGAAATGCTCGTCAATGGACGTACGACATGATCTCTCGTCGTAGCGAGATCGGTCCCTTAAAATCAGCGACATTATATGCACTGGCTCTCGACCCGTTACTTTGCGGTCTACGACACCGTTTGACAGGACTGACTTTGGAGGATATACATTTACGCGGAAGTCATATGCGGATGACCTGGTGCTGATAGTACAGACTGAAAACGATGAGTATGGTTCCAGAATGGCTACGCAAATATGGAACGGCTGCAGTTTGTTGCGATGAAAATCGGTGTTGGACTAACGGAAGAGTGTGTTGCACTCTTACGGATCATGGATATCTTGAAATGCGTAAGTATTGTTTTTACAATCGACATACGTCACACAGCAGCGTACAACTATATGAGACTACTACAGTCAGTCCGTATGGGAGTTAGAGGGAACATCGCACGGGAATTAGACAAGATCCAGCGGCTCACGTACGAGTATGTTAACTTCTACCTGGCGTCACAAATTCTGCATTTTACTCAAGTGTTCCCAACGTCGATTACGATAGCACGACGAATACTGGCGGCGTTCGGTTCCTTTGTTAATGTAGGTCTACTGTTTAAAGTAAGATACGACGCCGTAACCCTCCCTCTCAGTAGGGGTGGACTTGGCCTTGCGCATGTTCGTGATCGATCGGTGGCACTTTGTATCACCACACTGTTAAAACTGAGGAGACAATATCAGACTTGTCTGACAGGAATCTTAATAGAAGAACTATCACCAGTTTCTAGAATGGCGCCAGTGGCGGTCCAGCACATTTACCAGTCGCTCCAGCATATACGCACTTTTTTTTGTATACAGCTATGTTCATGTCCATGGCTGGAAACCAGACCTGCAACGGCGCGTGACATCTATCGGATACTAACGACCGGACAACACAGCAATCTTATTGAGAGAAAGCATCGACATATCAATTTGGAAAAATTTTGGAAATTTGTGGTACGGTCTTATGGGACCAAACTACTGATGTCATCGGTCCCTAAGCTTACACACTACTTAATCTATCTTAAACTAACTTACCCTAAGGACGACACACACACCCATGGCCGACGGAGCACTCGAGCCTCCTACTGGGGGAGCCGCGCGGACAATAACAAGACGCCTCGGACCGTACGGCTACCCCGCACGGCACATATCAATTGGCAAGTAATATGGCCATCGATACATAGATACACCATGAGTCCTTAGACACAGAGACACGTACAATCTAACAGTTAACGGTGATAATGTCACCCGATTCAGACTCAATGCGATTCATATGACAGATTCATCATTGTGCCCCCAGTGCCAAACTCTGGACAACGATGAACACCGGTTCCTCGGCAGAAGAGTGGCGTTTGGCGACACAAATGATCGCTTTCTTTCTTCGAATGGGACAACACAACATTGAACCAGGGATTATATTCTTCCCTGGCGGGACGTATTACCCATGTGCCAAAACTAATGCCGTAACATGGGTTCGAGGCCAGACGGTGCTCTATTTGTTGAGAGATGGCGCAAAGAATGTAATGGACTTTTGGACCTTTTTACAGGAACGATCTCCAAAGATCGTGAACAATCCGAAATACAGTGTTTCCCTAACTTTCTATGGAGTGCGTTTCAAGAGCCTCCGCATAGCTGGTACGTCCTGGGTAGGAGAAGTTAAATTATCGATACGAAGAAAGAACGAACGAAAGATAACAATCGGTGGGTACCACATACTTACGGGAAGACATATCCGGATGACTGATTATTGGGGGGGATTGAAAATACGATTCTCCATTGTGATGTGTGTTTCTTTCTCTATGTATTGCGAGAATAATGTTCAGTTTACTAGCTTTCAAGGAATTCAGAAATATTATTTGTGGTATGACAATGCAGTGGTTGTTACCGAAATTTAACTTCACGTAAATGTTATATGTGGGCCATGGCCTTGCTGCAGTGGATACACCGGTTCCCGTGAGATCACCGAAGTTAAGCGCTGTCGAGCGTGGTCGGCACTTGGATGGGTGACCATCCAGGCCGCCATGCGCTGTATCCATTTTTCGGGGTGCACTCAACCTCGCGATGCCAATTGAGGAGCTACTCGACCGAATATTAGCGGCTTCGGTCAAGAATACCATCATAACGACCGGGAGAGCGGTGTGCTGACCCCACGCTCCTCGCATCAGCATCCTCCTTTGAGGATGACACGGCGGTCGGATGATCCCGATGGGCCTGTAGACGGAGTGGATTAAATGTTATATGTGTACCAGGAGTTGCTATAATTTGTGAAAGATGTTCTTTGAAATCTGAAGCATAGTTGGAGAAGTATTTCTTTTCAACATCATTTTATTGTGTTTTTCTTTTCTGACGTATTTTTATCTTTCCAAAGTTAACTACTTATTACAATGTTAATTTCACGTAAGTTCCGTTTATAGTTATCCTATAAAGAAATCGTTAATCTCATTTTATAATACCAACGAAAGTGTAGTATTTTGTTTTCTATTGTTCGTGTTTAAATGTAGAAAAAGGGCGGTAGAGCACTTACCTGCAAACAAAAAAAGAAGAAAACCAATTAAGGCGACCATTCGCTTAAAGCGGAAAATCCAGGTTCGAGTCCCGGCTCTGCTCAATTTCTGACTTGTCGCATTGAATTCATTTCAATGCTCAGTTGTAGCTGATGTCAGAATTTATTTTATCATTTTATTCTATGTGAGTGCCGCGAGTCTCTGGATTCTTACCTTCGTAGAACTTACTTAACATATCCAAGGGCATACTTTACACCCGTACCAGTACACGGTGCCGGGTGGCTTTCCGGCAGCCTCGTAGTACGGTGTAAGTGAAACATTCTAGCGACAGCGATACTTGTAGAGTGACGATTGTCGCGCAATGGTAGTGGGGCGGGACGATCGCTGCAGTGCTGTGAGCCGCGTCGTTATCTCGGAAATCGGGTGAAGTGTGTCAGGGCGGTTGGCGGGAAGGGAGGAGCAACTCGCAGCGGGGCCGATAAGCGGCGGCGGCGGCGGCGGCGGCGGCGGCAGTGCGAAGCCAGGAAGTCCGAGTCTGTCGGCGCTAAGCGAGTTGCCCTGTTATCGACTGAGCTGCGACCTCAGGTGAGCAGAGTGCAGCGGCGGCGGCGGCGGCGCTGTCCGCTACAGTTTTCCGATAACAGGGGGACGCTGAAGTTCCAGCCGGGGCTGCTCACATGCCGATACACTTCACTGTCGGGGACCTCAGCCGGCTGCAACCACGCGTTTAGTGACCGTAGGAAACTGCGCTCTGTACGAGCTTTTGCCCGATGTACCCTCTCCTAAGCAAATATATCGGACCGACAACCATCCCTCCCTCTCATCCTTCACTGCCCTGCGTCTACCACCCTATGTTACGGGACATCGCAATCTGTTTCCTGCTCGCCCCTCTAGCACTGCACTTCGGGTTTAGCCAAATAGTGCCGTACATATCGATGTTGCTTTGGTAGCGTGACCTTTTTGCACTGAGAGATCTAAATGGTACAACAGTATCTATTGTTGACTGCATTATGTGTACCAGTACTTTACCCACGAGTTGGTTTAAGAGTGCAACATTTCTGGTTCTTGGGGCCAAAAATTCTGTTCCCACGTTTCACGTCATCAGTGAGCGAAGATGCAGTAGAAAAGCATGACGTCACAAAGTGGAACGAGGTATGAACGATACTACAATTACTACATGAAACTGCGCAAAGAATATCGTCTGCTGTTCTTAGGTATTCTCTTACCCTACCATTGGCTTCATTTCTATGTCATTTGATGCAAGGTGCATAATAAAAAGTATCAAGCATTCCTTTAACCTTCCTCTTTCTCTGTCGGAAGGTCCAACGGTACCCATCGAACATGGTATCAACCTACATGATTACTATGCAGTTCACATATTAAGTTCATGGTTCATCGAGCTACCTTCAAGCTCTTTCTATAATTTTCCACTATCGAAAACTCGCAGGGAAAACGAACTCTTGAATCTTTCCCATCTAACTGGTATTTCTCGTATTTTCTCTCTATATAGGCCAATAAAATATTTTAACGCTCTAAGGAGAATAGGCAAACACCTTCGCTCCGTTGGAGTGCAGCCTGTCTTCTATAGTGGTCGTAGGATCCAGGACATGCTAGGCTCCACTAAGGACACGATGGATGCATTACACACTACAGGCGTTTACAAGGTGGAAGGCGAATGTGCAGTGGCATACATCGGCGAGACTGGTAGGCCAATAGTAACGCACATTCGGGAACACGAGCGCTATATTCGTCTACGGCAACACAACAAACCCGCAGTGGCAGAACATCAGCAACACTGCGAAAAAGAAATAAAATTCAGCGAAGCCTTTGTGTTGGCCAAGCAGCCAATTATGATAAAACGCAAAATCTGAGAGGCCATCGAAGTAATGAACAACCTAATAATATGGACAGGAAGGATGGTCTCCGGCTCCCAGCATTCAGAGCCCAACAGACCGCACTGTCAATACGAGGTACGAGCACTACCGGCGAGTAACTGCCGCCGCGCGGCCGACGTCCAGCAGTTGGTAAACAGCAGCAAACTTCTCATCCGACGGTGACCACCAGTCATGGTACACACAACACAAGAGCCAATAGACAGCAGAGGTGACGTTCTCCCTCCACCGCATAACCTATTAAAATAAAGTTCACACTTCTTCTTCATTAAGTGACCAATGAAACCACCTTTTTAAAATTATGACGTAATAGCATGCGCAGTGAAAAGTAACAACAAAATACAAAAGGACACTGCGTAGCTAGAATGCACCATTAGACCCAGAACAAGGCCGCTGATTTTTCTCCAGCAGCAGTAGTTTTTTTTTTTTTTTTTACATTATGACGCGGTACCATACCCAGAAAACTTATATATCATCTCTAAGGAGAAAGTTGGTGACCGAAATTTCATGTGATGTACCTGCCGCAACGGAAAACGCCATTGTTTAAATAATTGCCACCCCTATTCGCGTCTCGTATCCATGGCATAATACAAAACGAGCTGTCATTCTTTGAACTTTTCCAACGTCCTCCGTCAGTCTTAACCGTTGTGGATCCAACGCAGCATTGCAGTACTTCCGAAGAAGGCGCCCATGTGTAAGCCGTTTGTTTAGTGCACCCATTACATTTTCGGATACTTCTGCCGATAAATCGCAGTCTTTGGTTTGCTTTCCCCGAACACTATCTACGTAATTGTTTCACTTAAAGTTATTCGTAAACGTAATTCCCAAGTATTTGGTTCAGCCGACAGCCTTTAGAATTGTGTGATTTAACGTATGATTTGAGTGCTCATTTAAATACTCATGTGGATGACTTCATAATTTTCATTATTTAGAGTCAATTACCAGTTTTCGCACCATACAAATATCTCGTCTAAATAATTTTACATTGGTTTTGATAATCTGATGACTTTATAAGACGGTGAATGACAGCATCATCTGCAAGCAATCTAAGAGGGCTGCTAGGTTCTTATAAATCATTTACGTAGATCAGGAATAGCCGAGGGCCTTTAATGCTTCCTTGGGGAACGACAGATATTTTTTCTCTTTTGCTCCGTAACTTTCCGTCAATTACTACGAACAGCATCCGTTCTGACAGGAAATCACGAACCCAGTCACACAACTGAGAAGACACTCTAGAAGCATGTAATTTGATTGGAAGTCTTACTGGATGCGGATATGGAGGGGCACATGGTCAGCACACAGCTCTCCCGACCGTTGTCAGTTTTCGTTACCGGAGCCGCTACTTCTCAAGTAGCTCCTCAATTGGCCTCGCAACGGCTGAGTGCAGCCCGCTTGCCAGCAGCGCTCGGCAGTCCCAGTCAGTCACCCATTTCTTCTATTGCGTCATCAGAGAGTTTCTCCCCCACATTGAGGCTTTCGGCGTACTCTTCTCAAATATGCTCTCACTCCTCTTCGTTTAAGTCTAATTTCTCTTGCACTCTTTATTTTGGCGCTCGTGCTTTTAATTTCATCGAATTTTGTTTCGACTCTTCTATGTGCTGAATCAGCCTTTCTTAGCATCATTGCGGGCAATGATGGGGTTTATTTGCAGTTCTCTAGAGCTGTAGATATTGCAATAATAAATACCACAGTCGGCATTTCTGGTGAGGAGGAAGCGTCATCCCTCATGAGTGCAATCACAGAAGTTGGCCGAGCGGTTCTAGGCGCTACAGTCTGGAACCGCGCGACCGCAACGGTCGCAGGTTCGAATCCTGCCTCGGGCATGGATGTGTGTGATGTCCTTAGGTTAGTTAGGTTTAAGTAGTTCTAAGTTCTAGGGGACTGATGACCTCAGAAGTTACGTCCCAAAGCGTTCAGAGCCGTTTGAAACCCCATCATTCCTCTGTACTATACTTACGCTCTTCTTTCCACACAGATTCTTCCAGTGCACTCTCTTAAATTTCATTCTACTCTTCATTGGTACTATATTGTGACGTGAGTCTATACAGATTGAACATTAACAAAACCGAAAAATTGCAGGAAAAAATTCCTAACTGGAAGTGGAAGAAAAAAGATACTATCAACATGTGTCCGGAAATGGACGGAGAGAATTGCAGTGCTGCATCGCATCCTCGTCACTACAGATGTTCAGTGTTGTCTTTATGAGATTGCAGGTGATAGTAGCGGTTGTCATGCAGAATACACATAGTCGTACCTCGGCTTATGTAATGTTTGGCCTGGCATTTGCCTGGAGCTTGTACTAGGGTTCGTCTCAATACCCTGCAGAACTCGGTCCTCCAAATCAGTTGTACGCAAAGTCCGCCGCCTCCCTCCATGTTCGTCTGTCTGAAAGGAAGCATGATCACACAAACGCCCAAATGGGCTTGTGTTGCGTGGTTCAGTTCTATGAGAGTACTCGTCTTCGTAAAGCCGTGCTGCCTCCCGACTGTTTCTTTCTGCTTGGCCGGACACAGACACCATTTCGGCTTGTTCCGACATGAATACGGAACCATTCTGCCGCTTACCGTACGCAGCGTTAATCAGACGGCCTACAAAAAACAAGAACACAAGGTGCGTGGTCAGAGGAACTGTCATTCGTCAGCCCCATTTACCGTGTCAACAATGCATTTCCGGACTTATGTTCATAAGACCTTTTTCTTCCATTTCTAGTCAGGAATCCGTTCCTGCAGATCGTCAGTTTAATTAATGTTCATCGTTGTGTCTGTTCCTGAGCATGTCTTACAGTCTAGTACCTGACTTCGTAATTTCTGTGTGACCATGATGTAATCCAGTTGGAATCTTCACGTGTATGTAACGTGTTATGGTTTAATTCTTAATAACGTCTACGCAATCTTCTGCTGGATGATATATGGACTCTAGGTATTGAATTGCAATAGTTTACATGATGAAAATGAGCTTTCAAGGAAATCGAGGATGCAAAGTTATTGTTAAACGCCGTCTTTGTGTTTTCAATAAAAGCTGACTCACTAGAGTTGAAAGAATCTACTACCTCTTTGATTTTTGGTAGTGTCCGGCATAATATAAAGCTACCAGAAGTGAAATACACTACCTTGTAGGTATGGCTTCATGGTCCTTAAAGGACTGAATGAGAGTAGGCTTACCTTAAGTTAAAACAAACCAACGAACGATAAGAAGATGGCGCTAACTATAAGATAAGAATTTGATCATGCAAAATGTCAGCTTTAATCGCATGTGGCTGTCAATAAATTAATTAGGATTTGTAGATACAATGATGATAAAAATCACTTGTGTTTACTTGTTTCTGACAGGCTTGGCAAAAAATTTCTTCCCCAATCCACTGCCAGAAAATATCAATTTTTTACGAGTCCTGTTTAGACATGACAAAATTACATTTTAAGTGCACCACTTAATGTGACCCAGTACAACACGCAACCTTACTTCCTAATACAAATAAAAGTCTTAAACGTCACTGATTTGTTCCTATAACACTTCTCTTTATTTTAGGATGGCTTTTCAGCTAAGGCCGGCTTAGTGTGCCGAAGGCAGCGGGGTTGTGGACATATTCTCAAACCGATAAAGAAGTGAAAATGTGTCACACCCGATGTTGATTTCAGTGCAGGCTCTGTTCTCACGAACAACAAAAATCAATATACCCAAGTGTGACCAAGGTAGCAGCGTGCTGGCACATTAAACAGTTATAAAAAAAAATGTTCAAATGTGTGGGAAATCTTACGGGACTTAACTACGAGGGCTATCCACAAAGTACATTACGCTTTCGTTTGTGTCCGTTAGGGGCGGGGCTAGCGCGGCCATCTTGGTGTCATGGCATTCCGCCGCTCAGTCGGCATCCTGCCGTCCTAGTGAGAGGTTCGTGATGTACTCCGTTGAGTTAGTGTGACAGTTTGAAATGTCAGCGTTAATTGAAAATTCCGCGAAGTGTGAAGTGCGTGCTGTAATAAGGTTTCTGACTGCAAAAAACTGTACACCGATAGAAATCTATTGGCAGCTTTGTGAAGTGTATGGGGACAACATAATCACTGAAGGTGGAGTGCGTCAATGGGTCATAAAATTTTAAAATGGCCGAACTAACATTCACGACGAAGAGCGAAGTGGAAGACCCAGCATAGTGACTGCCGAACTTGTCGAAAAAGTCGATGCCGCGGTCCGTGAAAACCGTAATTTCACAATAACGGAACTCTCTATGAGTTTTCCACAAATTTCACGAAGTTTGTTGCACGAAATAACTACCGAAAAGCTTGGTTATCACAAGTTTTGTGCAAGATGGATACCAAAATTCTTGACAGAGATGCACAAAAATCAGCGAATGGCTGCAGCGTTAACGTTTTTGGACGCTTACGAGAAAGATGGCGACTCATTACTCGATCGCGTCGTTACTGGTGACGAAACATGGGTTAAGCATGTGAACTGCGAGACAAAATAGCAGTCAATGCAGTGGGGGCACACAAATTCCCCCCAAAAACCCAAGAAATGCATGCAGACAATGTCGGCAAGGAAGGTGATGGCGACTGTCTTTTAGGACAGAAAAGGTGTGATTTTTGTTGATTTCCTGGAAAGAGGCACTACAATAAACTCTCAAAGGTATTGCCAAACTCTGCACAACCTCGGAAGAGCAATACAAAACAAGCGCAGGGGATGGTTGGGCTCAAAGATCTTGCTGATTCACGACAACGCCTGGGCCCACACGGCAAATGCCACTCGTGAAGTTCTCGAATCTTTTAAGTGGGAGTTGTTTCCTCATCCGCCGTACAGTCCCGACCTGGCACCGAACGACTTCCACTTATTCCCAGCAATGAAGGAATGGTTGGCTATGCAGCGTTTTGATGACGACGCACAGCTTCAAGAAGAGGTATCCACGTGGTTGAAGGCGCAGGCGGGCGAATTTTACGACGAAGGAATTTTCAAGCTCGTCCATCGCTACGATAAGTGCCTTAATTTAAATGGCAACTATGTAGAAAAGTAGTATATAAGTGTGGCTTTCATCTGTATATAATAAAAAAAAATTTCCAATACTTTATTTATTTTTAATTCCAAAACGTGCCTTAATTTAAATGGCAACTATGTAGAAAAGTAGTATTTAAGTGTGGCTTTCATCTGTATATAATAAAAAAAATTCCAATACTTTATTTATTTTTAATTCCAAAAGTAATGTACTTTGTGGATAGCCCTCGTACTAAGATCATCAGTCCCTAAGCTTACACACAACTTAATCCAAATTATCCTAAGGACAAACACACACACCCACGCCCGAGGGAGGACTCGAAACTCCTCAGGGACCAGCCGCACAGTGAATGACTGCAGCGCCCTAGACCTCTCGGCTAATCCCGCGCGGCACAGTTATAAAGACAAGCGACATAGTGCCATACTCATTGTTAATTTCAGTGCACTGCACCGTATAAATTCATTTGTTATGTGCTTTCTTAAAATGTCCAAATGCAGATTATTGATATTTTTAGTTTTAAGTCAAAAAATAATAACCGTATTTTTTGAGCGTAAGTCCTCTTTAGCCACTACTCTTTCTGTGAAAGTCATGTTTATTCACTACTAGGCATTTGAGTATGATTTTTCCCCTTTTCGGTCCTATAAGATTAAGCTCATCAAGTTGAGCTTCTAGTTATCACTTTTCTGTTCCTGTGTGACCAGTGTCCCAATAACAAGACCACTCCAAGTTCACCTCGCTACGTAATAACGTCGCAGGTGCGTTCGGTGAGCCGCTGCAGATGCAGGTCTGAGGGACCCGATAAAAGCCTTTTTGTAGTCAGCGATAGCAGAAAAAATGATACCATTGTCAAAGGGAGCTCACAGAGTGACGACACTACGCAACGTGGAGTTAAGCAGATACTGAGGAAACTAAAGGCTACTCGAGACACTGCTGTTATGCTCTGAGAGAGGAAAAGTGATGGTGATAGTGTGAGTTATTTATAGTGTGGTTATAGCAATAGTTACAGAAATTTGAATGACGGAACGAAGAATCCAAGCTGACCAATTAGCCACTCATATGATGCGTTAAAGTATTGCAAGGAAGGTTCTCTGTAATTGGCTTCTGCATACAGTGGACAGGGCGATACCAAAATATGTGTATTGTTTTAGTTGACTGTATTTCTTGAACTGTAAATTATACTTCTGTAAAGTATTTTTGAAAGAGGCCGGCTGCTATCCAACACCAGACTTTTTACATTCCTGAGTTTACTAATTGCGAGCGTGCGACTGCGATGCAGCGTGCATTTTGGCGTCAGCTTAACGTTGAACTTCCAACGAGGAGGGCACTGATCATTAAATAAACAATTTGCGGGACCAACCTGTCTGTGAAAGCTGAAAGCCTACGCCGGCCGCGTGTATCGGAGAAGCATGTGGAGCGCATTCGAGTGAGCTTTGACGTAGCCCAATATAATCCACCTGCAGAGCGATTAGGGAACTCTGACTGCAGAAAATAGCTGTATGGGGTGTACTGAGGCGCCAGTTTGTTTGCAAACCATACCACGTTACCTTATCGTTTGCCTGAAGAGCGTCTATTATTTGTAATTGGTACGCAAATGATAAAGTAAAGCGTGTAGAATTTTGTGACCATACGCAGCGAAACGTGGAAGGAGACGAACTGTTTCCGCCTAGTGTAATTTTTAGCGATGAAGCTACATTTTAGCTAAATGCGAAGCCAACGGGCACAACGTTCGGATATGGGGGCAACAAAACCCGCATGTAACGCTGGATTATGAGCGGGACAGACCCGTATTTAATCTGTTCAGCTCCGTATCGTTGCAAAAGTTTTATGGACCTTTCCTTTTTGACGACGGTACAGTTACTGGCGTCACATACCTGAGAATGCTGTAAAACTTGCTTTTCCTCGAATGAATGAAGATTTAGAAGATTAGATCGGAGCTCCGCACAATTGGTATCTGAATGTACGAAGTTTCCTGAATGAATCTCTATCTTATCGATGGATAGGTCACATGGGGAATTTATCGCGTGGTTATAGCAACAGTAACAGAAATTTAAATGACGAAACGAAGAATCCAAGCTGGCCAATCAGCCACTCAGTGTTTTCAGCGTATGAAATGTCTGTAGGACATACTGATCAGGGCAACAGGCGAACACCTACTACATGGACGTTAAGCCAGGACTAGTCTTACACTGATGATGATGGGATCGAGCGTACTAACAATAAAAATTTCCCTGTCCATGTCCCCCTTCTGTAGCCGTTCTGCGTGTCGAACACATTGAGCCCATGCTGAAGTGCTTCGTGCAAAAGTCTCTCTGTGTCGGCAGTTTTACATGTCGTGCTTCGTTCTGAGACATATATCTTTACTTGTGCCCATAAGAGCTCTATCTGGTTGTACTGGCCATGATACTGTGGCAAACGTAAAACTGTATGTCCATGTTCCTGTGCGATACAGTTGATTTAGTGGACGAGACGTATTAAATCCGGACAAGATTTGACATTTCATCCCGAGTTTGACTTGCAGTGTGCGTAATCTTCTTACTTGCAAGCAACAGCATGATATCGGCTTTCTTTGTCCTTTTGTCGGAGCGTTGTCAAGAACAATTGAGTGCTAACTGGCATTGTCCGTAACAATCGCTGAACTTGCAAGTAAGTAGGGGAGAAACTGTTTCCTAAACCATAATGGAAATGTCTCTGAGTTCACTTCAGAATGATAATCACCTGAATCGCCCTTTTTTTCCATGGACACTAATTGGCTTTCTGGAAAGAATCCGGAAGCAGAACCAGCGTGAATCACAATCATTGGTCCCCATTTACCAGCTACTACTTTAAAATCACATGAATCACCACTCAGTTTCCAGCATGCTTTCCTTGTACGATTCTGGTTTATCCATGTTTCATCTAAGTAAAAAAATGTTCTGATTGCCAGATTTTCTTATTTCATGAATATTTATTAAAACTGTGCTCTTGAAGCAGCGATACGAGAACGTTACATTAAAAATGTTCGTCTGTCTGTTTATGTATTTATGTGTTTGAACCCAATGCCTTTCAGTATTCTTCGCATTGAGGTAACATTGCCTTTAAAATTTATGTTTTCACGCATTGTCATTTTTTATTATGGTTTCACATATTTTCAACTTAATTTTTTTAACATTTAATACAACTCGCCTTAGAACATCATTGTCAAAGTCGTCTAAGTTCGTGACAGGCTTCTCATGACTGTGATGTTTCCCCGACGATCTGAAAACTGGGCTCCCACTTGTCTGGACAGATAAATTACCTTCATTGATAATCGACAGAACACTTCTCAAGCTGAGGCCTGTGGCTTCTGCTGTGAGTTCATGAGATCTGGCAACATCTGTGGCAGGTACACCGTTTTCTACTTCGCGCTTGAGGAAAGCGCTTTTCCTGTAAGTTATGTCTCTCGCTTGCTTATGGAAAATTTGTTGCTTACCACCACCCTCAGCCATTACAAATCGCAGCAAGCTCAGTAAAAATTCGCCGAATAACTGACACAAACAGGTTTAAAACTCACACTGGCCAAGACGTTCCCAGCAGAGTGCTGATAAAACTACTGAAAGTTTATTGGCTGCCGGAGGATGACGTAACGTCAGATGCGCAGAACGAGTCTAAACCGCCGTAGTTCGTAGCTCCAACTGTAATTGGCCAGAACAGATAGGTGGGAAATGGTTGCCTACTTGCAGGTGCTTAGAACACTCGTCACAGGTTTTTTCTGTACAGGTCCATTTTTAAAAGGCTCAACAAACGTGGGTGCGTGGCACTGAGGGTGTTTGCAAATTGTGCGGGGGGGGGGGGGGGGGGGCGCTTAGCAGGACCCTTTGCCGTTTTATTCACGCAAGTGTCAATGTCGCACGCCTCTGTGATCACGTCACAGGAGGGCACAAAAGAGGAGAGGTGAGAAAGCGTAAGCATCCTTTGCTGGTCGAATGGTTTTGAGCGGTCCCTTGTGGCTCCACAATGTACACCGGAGCAAAAATTGAGGTCGCACTGGGTTCTGAATGGGTGAGATGACATTCAATCTGGTGGCTAGCCGACAATGAATGACCTTAGGTAACGTCCGAAACGTCCGTGGGGTGTCAGCAGTGTCAAACATTGTCAAGAACGTCCTGTTTCTAATCGCACTGCAAGCTGTCGTTTTCGGCTGCAAAATATGTGGGAATCAACTTGAGTAAAGAGTTGTTTCGTTCTTGCCCTTGATGCCATACACTGAGGCCTTTTCGTGCCCATTCTGAAGGGTGGTGCGTCTGGACAGATGTCGTGGGCTACCCATAAGAAAACTGCATGATATCAATGCAGAGCATTGCGTTTCTGACCTGCATTGAGAAAGAATGGTTAAAATGTAACAGAAGGTGCGACAACTATCCAATAATGTAACACGCTCACGGTGGCACTGGGCAGAATTTCGGAAAAAGCGAAGCTTTGTCAATGGGGTGAGTGATTGATTAGTCTGTAAAAATTTTTGGTTTATTTATAGACACAATCACATTCTTATGATACAGTCATGACCGGTTTCGGCCATATAATGGCCGTCTTCAGATTCTATAACAATACAAATGGAAATTTATATTAATATCTGGTCCCAATCTGACATCATTAAGCCACTTTTTTTCCTCACATGAACTTCTGAGTTCTGGCCTTTTCCTCACGTGTGTCGAAACCTTACTGTTTGAAACGTTTTCGAAGGTGAATCGTGGGTCGTCAAGCTTTTGGTTCATTACCGATGAAGATTATACGTATCTTCGCGCCAAAATTAAAACTTATACGTCCCAATGGGAAATTAAAACTGGGTATCGAAGAAGTGATGCTTTAATTGTGTTGCGCTGCTTATTTTCACGTTACACGATTTCTGTGTAGTCTTTCTATATCAGATCTCTTTGGTAAGGCAAACATTTTTCGAGTACCATTCGGAATGTTATCCTGTTTGTTTATTTCACGCTATGTATTGTTTCGACGTTGCCCGGATAAATAACCTGTTGTTATCAAAAAGAGTACTGGATCCAAATTCGATCCTGCCGTTTTCCCACCATTCTCAACCATTTATCAGTACTAGATTCTACGCCCACTAATCACTCCGCCTTCAATGGCCAGAAACTTAAGCTGACGTCATTTCGACATTACTTTCATATCACTAATATAAGTACGTTTTTCCAGGTACAATTTGCCAGTCAGACAAAAGTCAATGTCTTCATTATAAGCAGAAATTTTTATTTCATTATTGAGTGTGTTCCTTTTCCGTAATATGCACCCACAAGAAGGACTATTTGGCCTCTCGTGATGGATATGTAACATTGGAATACGTTTAAACAAATTTTACTCGTGATTTGGAGGTCTGCAGATCGCTTCCTTCACACAATGGTAATGCTTCTTCTGAGTAAAGATTGTAAAGTTTCTACTGCATTGCTTATTGGTTCCAAATACGCAACAGCAACCACATCTGCACTCCGCAAGTGATTGGGCAGTCTGTATTAATTGGTATTTGTAGTACTTGAATTACTCTCCCTTTCTTGTTCAAGTCACGAATTATGTACAAGATGAGAGTTTGGTGATACAGCTTCCTTTACTCCGAATTTCTCTACTTTTATCACCAGTATCATTACTTTGAGGGAAGTATGTTATTGCACTTGTTTTTAAAATCAGAATTTCAGATTTTCGATACGAAGACTATCCTCTGCCCTAGGTCTTTCTTGTAGCTTCCCCCATTGATTAGACTTGTCTTTCAGATAGCTGCAGTAGTACAGAAGTTTTAAATATTATCTCGTCTAAATAGTTGCAAATATAGATCAAATTGTGAGCACCTTTGCATTCCAAGCAAATTGCTTTTAAATAGAAGACAGTGGCTGGACATTTCGGTACAGTTCCATTAAATTATTATTATTATTGTTAGAATATGTGAATACAGATGAACGCGTGAACTGAAGTTTGAAAATGTACGATACAGAAATGAAATGTCTTTGTTAAGCTGTTTCACTTATAGAGTAGCAAAATTATTATGAAGGGAAATAATTTTGTGACAAGTGAGTCATAATGGCCATGCCTTAGAGAAGGGGGAAAACTATGTAAAACATTAAAATAGTCAGTTGCCTGGCATTAGAACAGCATGCTGCGACTGAAAACCACGAAACTAAGACACGAAATATTTAAAATGGCAAATTAGTATGGAACAATAACTCCCCACCCAAAATTCCTTTAAGAATCGAAGCCTCATGTGTAAAAAATTCGTTTCACAGATCTCCGTGTTTATGACATAATTTTGCTAAGCTATGTGTGCCACACAATTTAGCAGTTACTTTCGATGTTGTGTGTGGATACTGTGAAAGGGGACTGTCTTACTGGCCATGTCGATTTTCAAGAAGTTTTGGGCGTCAATGTGAATGGAGTTACGATTTGATAAACGTTAAGCCGGCCGCGGTGGCCATGCGGTTCTAGGCGTTTCAGTCCGGAACTTAGTGACTGCTACGGTCGCAGGTTCGAATCCTGCCTTGGGCATGGATGTGTGTGATGTCCATAGGTTAGTTAGGTTTAAGTAGTTCTAAGTTCTAGGGGACTGATGACCTTTTAGAAGTTAAGTCCCATAGTGCTCAGAGCCATTTGATAAATGTAAACTCTGTAGTATCGATATTTTTGGAAATTTGTGTTAAGTTCCTGTGGGATCAAACTGCTGAGTTCATAGGTCCTTGGGCTTACTCACTACTTAATTTAACTTACGCTAAGGTCATCACACACGCCCATGCCCCGAGGGAGGACTCGAACCTCCGAAGGGAGGTAGATGCGCAAACCGTGACAAGGCCCCCAAGACCGCGCGGCTACCCCGCACGGCAGTTTCGATATAATCAAATTCTTTGTAAGTCTGTGATTTGAGACCAAAGAGCTTACAGTAAGTTAGAGAGTAGTAGTGTGCAGTGTGTGTTCGACAGTCTGGCAGAGTGCTTGGTCTGAAAAGGAAGGAAGCTTGTCTGCTGTGTAATTACTGGAGGTAGCATTATTAAAAAAGTTATTTTGTAATAATATATTTTGAGGAAGTACATTGGTGAAACTACAGTAGTCGAGTAATGATAAAATCAACTGTTTAGGTTCTACAGTGTTTTTATCCATATATTAGTAAAATTGTATTTTCTTAATGTTAGAACATTGTGTATGATTAAAGTTTGCTGTAGAAATTTAATGGCGAAGCACATGGACTTACCTAATACTTGTCATGAAAGGCAATTACACACAAGAAAATTATTAAGAAATATTTTTGTCATTTTTGAGAATTTTATAAAAAGGTTTATTGTTGTCATGGCTTAATGAAGCCTAGTTATACTTGGAATCTTTGTTTTCATTTACCAGTGGTTGAGTTTACTTTTTCATTCTTCATTCTTCACTTTCATGACCATTTTTTCACATTGCAGATTGCGAGTTGGGTACTAGGAAGCATTTTGTGAAAATTGTTAAGAGCCCATCTTGCATTGCCCATCGCAAGTACGGTAAATGAAATTTGATTTTTCACAGAGCCATCATCATGCTAATAATAACAGGTTGCACAACAGACGAGCCTTCCCAGTGCACAGGTATGCCGATAAATTTAATTACCATCAATGTTCATGTGCATTGTAAGGCACAGTGATTTCAGTGTGTTTTTGTGAGGCTTATGACCAATAAAATATTTCAAAAATGTCTGTCTTTTCAATTTTCAAGCAGTTTTAACAGAAAGTCAGGTTCGTTGATTTTTATGTTCATTTGCCGTTTAATTATAATAACTGTTCCGGTACAATGATTGCTTAAAAGACTAAAGATAAAGATTAGCAATATTCAGAGTCAACATTTTAATCTGAAGCATTTTGTGTTGCTGTTAGTTTGCATACGTCACTTTCATTGAAAACGGATTCATTTCGCGCAGGCGAATTATTTGATGTCACGGCTAGTCTGGGCTTCGAATAAGGTAGTGTGCGGCCTGCATATCTCCGTTCAAAATTAAATTTTCACATAATTGTGTTGTCCTGTAACGAAATTTACGCATGTCGGTATCAAAATAAGTTTTATCAATTTTTTCAGATTCCAACATGAGACTTACAAAATCAAAACGTTGTGTTTGATGCTAAGGCTCAACTGTACAAACAGTGAATATGGAGAAGTGAGAAATATTTTTTCCTAATTGTTTTGTGGGAAGGGAGGAGTGTGTCTCCCGAAAAAGTTCCAGAATGGTTTGAAATTATACTGTATGAATACAATCTGAGTCATTTTCGCGCCGTGAGTTGCGATGCCTCATCACCCGCCAGGTTACCTGAGAGCCCTAACGCGCTGCTTCCTGGACTCGGGTAGGCGCGCCAGCCCTGTATCGAATCCGCCCGGCGGATTTAACAACAACGGCCAGTGTGCCGGCCAGCCTGAATGTTGTTTTTAGGCGGTTTTCCACACACCCCTAGGTGAATACCGGGCTGTTCCCCACGTCCCGCCTCAGTTACACGGCTCGCAGGCATCTGAACACTTTCGCACTCTTCCATGGATTACACTAGCCACAGACAGTTGGGGTACACTCATTCTGTCCCGGGTGTATGGGGTGGCGGCAGGAAGGGCATCCAGCCAACCCTTCCACTAACATTGCCACATCCGATTAGCCATTCCGACCCTGCATATCCGTGGGAAAACAGGCACAAGTAATAGAAATAAAGAAAGTTACGGTGCCTCGTGTTATACACACAGCTTCTAATACTTGACTTATTGTGTTAAACGTTTCGCGTAAGATTATTCGTCTCTGTCAGTTGATTATGACAGCGTCATAATTTTTTAATGTGGTCAATAATTACACGAAGAACTTAAAGTGTCATTTCTGTTGTCCCTTGCACCTGTTGATGGTGTGACCTTGTAGCCCGTTAGTAATATAGAAGGAATGCAATGATGAAAAAGAGGCGCAGGTGTGGATGAGAAACATATACGGTTAACGTGTGTATTATTTTTTATTGTTGTACATAATTATCGGTTCTCGACACAACAATGAATGAGCTAGTCACATGCATAGATCCACGTCACAACCTCGTCAATGATTCTTATCGACTGAAATGAAGATAAGTACTCTTAAATAGCGCACTGCCGCAATACAGTTGTGGTAATATCCATTCGACACATAAATCGTGGACAGTTACGAGGTGTAGAATAAGGCACAGGATTTGGACTGCACGGTAAAGGAACGAAAAATTGACAAGTGAGAGACATCTGAGATGGTAGTTGATGCGGTGCAGGCATGGGTGGTGCTTTCAGGCAGAGTCGTAGTTGCGGACGTACTCGAGCACCCAGTCGGCCATCTCCGAAACGTCGGCGTAGACACCGGGGTGTCCGGCGGACACGCAGCCGGTGGCCCACGATACGACGCCGATGAGTCGCCCGTTCGCCACCAGGGGGCCGCCGGGATCGACGCTGCACGCCGCCCCCGCCTCCGGCGCCGCCACGGCGCACAGCATCCTCCTCGTCACCTCGCCCACCTTGGCGTACTTCGTTATGCAGAGCGATCTGCAAAGACAATATAGCGTTGCTGCGTATAACGTCTTTCGTCGACTGATCTACATTTTCGGTATGTGGTTGCCCTTGTAATACCACTCTCTTCAGAGGTGAAAAATTGCTATCGTCACATTATAATTATAATAATTTTCAACTTCGTCTTGCGAAAGGTCATTCAAGAGTGGAGAAAGTTGTTAGCCCAAGAAGTAACAAATGAAGCGGTTCAGATTCAGTCCTAAGAACAAAGGGGTTTACGTTGACTGGTTGGCCTTTGCGGATGACCTGGCCATTTTTGCTGACAACATAGAGGCAGCAGTCAACAAAATCAATAGACTGTCAGAAATTGCTGGAAAAGATATACTTCAGATCTCTATTCAAAAGACAAAATATATGACGAACATCTGTGATGGACCTGAATGGGTGATCACCAATCTGGGAAAAATCGGACGAGTTAAGAATTTCAGGTACCTCGGTGGAATCATCCAGGAGAATGGATTAGAAGAAGAAGTAATAAATGCCAGGATGAGGAAGTTAGACCAGTCATGCCGACTGACAAAGAATACTTATAACAAAAAGTCTATGAGTATAGGGACCAAGTTCCGATATTATAATACAGTTGTAAAACCTGAGGGCTTATATGTGTCCGAAACTTTGACCATGAATAGACAAGGTCAAGCTGAGCGGCTGGAAAAGCGAGAGCGCAGGATATCCTAGGTAATAGATGGGTTGATGGACAATGGCGATTGAGAGCAAATGAGGACTTGTACAGCAAGACAGAACCTACCGCAGCATCCATTAAGAAGAGATGATTGTTATTTTATGGTCATCTCATGTGCTCCCTGCCGCCGTTGGATAAGCACCTGCAGCAGCAAGTCGTATACTCCTGGCTCACTCATTTGTTACATAGTTTAATTCTTAATTTCTTTGCGTGTTTTTGATACTTGCATTGTTTAATTCATAAATTTCTGGCGTATTATAGTATTTGAGAGTTGTAGCATCGCGTTTTAGTACCTGAATAGTGTAAATTCGCGTAGTCGTCTGTCTTCTGTTTTTGTTTTGAACGGCCAGTGTCGGTTGGTCACAGTCAGTGTGCTCCCCGCCGCCGTTGGATAAGCAGCTGCAGCAGTAAGTCGTACACTCCTAGCTCACTCATTTGTTATATATTTTAATTCTTAATTTCTTTGCGTGTTTTTGGTACTTGCATTGTTTAATTCATAAATTTCGGGCGTATTACAGTATTTGAGAGTTGTAGCATCGCGTTTTAGTACCTGAATAGTGTAAAATCGCATAGTCTCCTTCCGCCGCCGAGCAGTGCGTCAGCAGTGCGCAAGTAGCAGCATTACTGCATTTACTAGGCAATCTTGTATTTTAATAACCGTTTAAATTTAGTGTCGATTTGTTTGCGCTATCTGTGGATTAGTTCAGACGTTCTTTGCACAACAGTTTTTAGCATGGATAGGGACTGCAACTGCTGTGTTCGGATGCAGGCTGAGTTGGCATCCCTTCGCGCCCAGCTTCAGGCAGTGTCGGTTTCGGTCACACAGCTTGAGGCCGTTGCCAATGGGCATCACTGTGGGGGTCCGGATGGGGGTTTGTCGGGGACGGCCAGCTCGTCCCACGCATCCCCCGATCGGACTACGAATGTGGTTGCCCGGGATACTGCCCACATTGAGGCTGATCCCTCACCTGTGGTAGAGTGGGAGATCGTCTCAAGGTGTGGCAGCGGGCGAAAGACATTCCGGAGGGCTGAACGGAAAGCCTCTCCAGTTTGTCTGACGAACCGGTTTCAGGCTCTGTCTCAGGCTGATACTGATCTTCGGCCTGACATGGCTGCTTGTCCTGTTCCAGAGGTTGCCCCTCAGTCTGCAAGATCCGGGCAGTCGCAGAGGGTGGGCTTACTGGTAGTTGGGAGCTCCAACGCCAGGCGCGTAATGGGGCCCCTTAGGGATTTGGCAGAAAGAGAGGGGAAGAAAACCAATGTGCACTCCGTGTGCATACCGGGGGGAGTCATTCCAGATGTGGAAAGGGTCCTTCCGGATGCCATGAAGGGTACAGGGTGCACCCATCTGCAGGTGGTCGCTCATGTCGGCACCAATGATGTGTGTCGCAATGGATCGGAGGAAATCCTCTCTGGCTTCCGGCGGCTATCTGATTTGGTGAAGACTGCCAGTCTCGCTAGCGGGATGAAAGCAGAGCTCACCATCTGCAGCATCGTCGACAGGACTGACTGCGGACCTTTGTACAGAGCCGAGTGGAGGGTCTGAATCAGAGGCTGAGACGGTTCTGCTACCATGTGGGCTGCAGATTCCTCGACTTGCGCCTTAGGGTGGTGGGGTTTCGGGTTCCGCTGGATAGGTCAGGAGTCCACTACACGCAGCAAGCGGCTGTACGGGTAGCAGGGGTTGTATGGCGTGGACTGGGTGGTTTTTTAGGTTAGATGGCCTCGGGCAAGTACTGAAAGGGCAGCAGCCTCAAAGGGTGCGGGGCAAAGTCAGGACATGCGGGGGCCAAGCTGCAATCGGTATTGTAATTTTAAACTGTCGAAGCTGCATTGGTAAAGTACCGGTACTTCAAGCGCTGATAGAAAGCACCGAAGCTGAAATCGTTATAGGTACAGAAAGCTGGCTGAAGCCAGAGATAAATTCTGCCGAAAATTTTACAGAGGTACAGACGGTGTTTAGAAAGGATAGATTGCATGCAACCGGTGGTGGAGTGTTCGTCGCTGTTAGTAGTAGTTTATCCTGTAGTGAAGTACAAGTGGATAGTTCCTGTGAATTATTATAGGTGGAGGTTACACTCAACAACCGAGCTACGTTAATAATTGGCTCCTTTTACCGACCTCCCGACTCAGCAGCATTAGTGGCAGAACAACTGAGAGAAAATCTGGAATACATTTCACATAAATTTTCTCTGCATGTTATAGTCTTAGGTGGAGATTTCAATTTACCAGATATATACTGCGACACTCAGATGTTTAGGACGGGTGGTAGGGACAGAGCATCGAGTGACAATATACTGAGAGCACTATCCGAAAATTACCTCGAGCAATTAAACAGAGAACCGACTCGTGAACATCTTGGACCTACTGATAACAAACAGACCCGAACTTTTCGACTCTGTATGTGCAGAACAGGGAATCAGTGATCATAAGGCCGTTGCAGCATCCCTGAATATGGAAGTTAATAGGAATATAAAAAAAAGGGAGGAAGGTTTATCTGTTTAGCAAGAGTAATAGAAGGCAGATTTCAGACTACCTAGCAGATCAAAACGAAAATTTCTGTTCCGACACTGACAATGTTGAGTGTTTATGGAAAAAGTTCAAGGCAATCGTAAAATGCGTTTTAGACAGGTAAGTGCCGAGTAAAACTGTGAGGGACGGGAAAAACCCACCGTGGTACAACAACAAAGTTAGGAAACTACTGCTAAAGCAAAGAGAGCTTCACTCCAAGTTTAAACGCAGCCAAAACCTCTCAGACAAACAGAAGCTAAACGATGTCAAAGTTAGCGTAAGGAGGGCTATGCGTGAAGCGTTCAGTGAATGCGAAAGTAAAATTCTATGTACCGACTTGACAGAAAACCCTAGGAAGTTCTGGTCTTACGTTAAATCAGTAAGTGGCTCGAAACAACATATCCAGACACTCCGGGATGATGATGGCATTGAAACAGAGGATGACACGCGTAAAGCTGAAATACTAAACACCTTTTTCCAAAGCTGTTTCACAGAGGAAGACCGCACTGCAGTTCCTTCTCTAAATCCTCGCACAAACGAAAAAATGGCTGACATCGAAATAAGTGTTCAAGGAATAGAAAAGCAACTGGAATCACTCAACAGAGGAAAGTCCACTGGACCTGACGGATATGAATTCGATTCTACACAGAGTACGCGAAAGAACTTGCCCCCATTCTAACAGCCGTGTACCGCAAGTCTCTAGAGGAACGGAAGGTTCCAAATGATTGGAAAAGAGCACAGGTAGTCCCAGTCTTCAAGAAGGGTCGTCGAGCAGATGCGCAAAACTATAGACCTATATCTCTGACGTCTATCTGTTGTAGAATTTTAGAACATGTTTTTTGCTCGAGTAGCATGTCGTTTTTGGAAAACCAGAATCTACTATGTAGGAATCAACATGGATTTCGGAAACAGCGATCGTGTGAGACCCAACTCGCTTTATTTGTTCATGAGACCCAGAAAATATTAGATACAGGCTCCCAGGTAGATGCTATTTTTCTTGACTTCCGGAAGGCGTTCAATACAGATCCGCACTGTCGCCTGATAAACAAAGTAAGAGCCTACGGAATATCAGACCAGCTGTGCGGCTGGATTGAAGAGTTTTTAGCAAACGGAACACAGCATGTTGTTATCAAAGGAGAGACGTCTACAGACGTTAAAGTAACCTCTGGCGTGCCACAGGGGAGTGTTATGGGACCATTGCTTTTCACAATATGTATAAATGACCTAGTAGATAATGTCGGAAGTTCCATGCGCCTTTTCGCGGATGATGCTGTAGTATACAGAGAAGTTGCAGCATTAGAAAATGGTTGCGAAATGCAGGAAGATCTGCAGCGGATAGGCACTTGGTGCAGGGAGTGGCAACTGACCCTTAACATAGACAAATGTAATGTATTGCGAATACATAGAAAGAAGGATCCTTTATTGTATGATTATATGATAGCGGAACAAACACTGGTAGCAGTTACTTCTGTAAAATATCTGGGAGTATGCGTGCGGAACGATTTGAAGTGGGATGATCATATAAAATTAATTGTTGGTAAGGCGGGTACCAGGTTGAGATTCTTTGGGAGAGTGCTTAGAGAATGTAGTCCATCAACAAAGGAGGCGGCTTACAAAACACTCGTTCGACCTATACTTGAGTATTGCTCATCAGTGTGGGATCCGTACCAGATCGTGTTGACGGAGGAGATAGGGAAGATCCAAAGAAGAGCGGCGCGTTTCGTCACAGGGTTATTTGGTAACCGTGATAGCGTTACGGAGATGTTTAACAAACTCAAGTGGCAGACTCTGCAAGAGAGGCGCTCTGCATCGCGGTGTAGCTTGCTCGCCAGGTTTCGAGAGGGTGCGTTTCTGGATGAGGTATCGAATATATTGCTTCCCCCTACTTATACCTCCCGAGGAGATCACGAATGTAAAATTAGAGAGATTAGAGCACGCACGGAGGCTTTCAGACAGTCGTTCTTCCCGCGAACCATACGCGACTGGAACAGGAAAAGGAGGTAATGACAGTGGCACGTAAAGTGCCCTCCGCCACACACCGTTGGGTGGCTTGCGGAGTATAAATGTAGATGTAGATGTAGATGTAGGATGGACGGTGACAGACTAACTAAAAGAAAAGGGAGTTTTATCCAATCTAAGAAGATGATTCGAAAAATGTGTAACAGATCTTAGGTAGATTGGTATCTCAGTAAGAGAAATTGCTGACAGGAACAAATTTAGAAGGTTGGTGAACAACGTGAACAACTACCAAGCTTTTAAAATGGCATAAACAGGCACTTCGTGTGGGCTCAGAAGATACTGGCAGGAAATCAAAGCTAGAACATGAACAAGACCTAGACACTAAAATGAATTTGGTTGTTACCACGTGGTTCATAGAGACTCAGCTCGATAATAATAAAAAATTAGGTTAATTACAGATTATTAGCTATCAATCGTAGTCTCACATGAGTTAATCGAGCTGTGACTATCGACGGCTCGTCCTTGACCCTGCATGCGGCAAAGTAACATAAATTCCATGCGCGGAAGCGGATGGAAAGCCGTCCTCACATGGAAGAGCTAACATTGATCCGGAGCTGTTTTGTCACATCGTGTTATTTCACTTTGAGGAGCCACACACATAAAATAAGTCCTGCGATATTTCGGATATGTGTTACAAAAGGATGAACCATTAATTGGTAAGAACTCTCTCAACCTCGCGAGCAGAAATTGCGAGACGTCACGGTGTATTTGTCTTTTTCAGCTGAAGCCCAAATTTGGTAGGTTTCATGCGATAACCTACACTCTATGAACACATGCTGTTTGCTAAGCACCATCAGACTGAGGATCTGTCGAAAAGGCGCTGTTATTAGGACGATTTGCTGTAATACATTTCCGGGAAATGTTATACAGGTGGTTAATAAATGTTCACCTCTAGCTATTTTCGTGTTACAACTCGAATGTTATGAAAGCACCCCGTTCTGAGGCTACGGCAATTTGGAGATTCATCAAAAACTTCTCGTTCATGGTACGTTTTTTTAATATTTACAGCTCAGTTAATAACATATCCGTGATTAGACAAGGCCTTCAGAAGATCGTAACTAATATACCAGGTAACTAGTCGTCGAAGTTCAGCGTAGTGTAGCTGGTAGAGATACCGAACTGGGAAACGACGAGTAGCTATTTGCTACCATGGCCATCTTCTGCAGCAGCTGTTAAAATCAGTTATTATTGGTTTCTCCGTCGTATGCTTACCGCATTTAATTAAAGAGAATTTTACCTCAGACGAGTTCCCCTTTTATTTACAAAGTGTCTTCTGTATTCATTTCTGTTTGTACATTTGTGGTTGCTTTAGATTAAAAATAGCAATTTGCTTATAAAGTTGATGTGCAATTTACTTACAGTGTTTCTGCCTCTTGTTTACATATTCTCCAAATCACTGCTTCTTCCCTCTCTGTAAC
This sequence comes from Schistocerca piceifrons, assembly GCF_021461385.2. Taxonomy (NCBI): domain Eukaryota; kingdom Metazoa; phylum Arthropoda; class Insecta; order Orthoptera; family Acrididae; genus Schistocerca; species Schistocerca piceifrons. The sequence continues at coordinate 142,096,795 of NC_060144.1, forward strand.
CAGAGGTTGAGGCCGAAAGAAACATATGTACTAGGTAAGAAAAAGTGCAAAAAAGCAAAGACTGTCTTGTGTAAATGTGCAGCGAAGTTTATTTCGTATGCTAACAAAAAGGGAACAAGTAGTTTTAATCCTAGACAAATAAAAATGTTTAAACACACACATCCAATTTGCAGAATGAGCAAAGAAGTTGGTTTGTAAATAATAGCGGAACGAGTCTGGTGCAAAATTCTCTTCCATTAATTGTTATAGGCTTAAGACGGGAAAACTAATAGTAATTGAAGTGTAGCTGATTCGCGTCTTTTTGAATTCAGTTTTCCCCACCTCTGCATTTCTGAAAGGCCGTGTGACTTTCTTAATAAATTAGTAAACATATGTTCTGTAGTGTTCGATATTACCTAATTATAAGTGCGCTTTCTCTCAGGAGTGATAATGTCCATTTTTGTGAGGTTTTACTAGCTGATGTTCTTACTCACTGGATATGTAACTTTCTTTTTGTCTTATAACGTGTTTGAGTTTTTATTTATGCACGCCACAGACAGAACAACATGACTAGCTTGTGGACAAGGGAGGAAATGTTGTGTTTTAACTGAGCTAACGCAGCAGTTTTACGCGCGTCCACTTTCGTGAACAAACTGTGTGGTTTCGGAGCCACATTTAATGGACAGCTGCACCTGGAGAGCGATACAGTCGCAAATCACGTTAACTAACATGTCCGACCAGGTGGGTTTCACGTGCGCGTCCACGTCAACGTTAGCAGTCTCGTCCCGTGTGAGGACGGCTTTACAAGGAAGTGAACATGACCGGTTAGCGATGGCAGTGTGTGAGGCGACACCTCAGTAAACATTTACTGTGGAGATTACACTAGTAGGAGGAAGTCAGCTGTAAACTGTACTAGTAGTGTCGCCCATGTCAACAAGCATACGGCCGAGCTAACAACACGAAGATTCCGTGGTTTGTTTACATAGGCTCGCTGGCTGAAGATTCAAATGGTTCCGAGCACTATGGGACTTAACATCTATGGTCATCAGGCCCCTAGAACTGAGGACTACTTAAACCTAACTAAACTAAGGACATCACACAACACCCAGTCATCACGAGGCAGAGAAAATCCCTGACCCCGCCGGGAATCGAACCCGGAAACCCGCTGGCTGAAGACTGTGGTGTTCTGCAATACGGCGCGTTGTGTGTCTGTCGCTAATACGTGGCTGTGTGTTATTGAGGTGCGAGACTTCTGATGTGGGAAAGTTCTTCTGCCACATCTATCGCAGCTGGGAGTATCAGGTTAAGCGTCTTACCAAATTTGTGACTGATATGGCTTAACACAACTTTTGAGTTGTAGCTAAATATATTGATCTTCATTCTCCCAACAACAGTTGTTTTAAACAATCTGCACTGAAATGTTAGTAATTTAGACTGCTTTGGGTAGCACGTTGGAGCTTCCCTTAAAATAATACTGCGCTTCTGAGCTTTTCGTGTACCGTTCTCATTACAGAGTTTAAGTGTGAATATTTTTGTGGTCAGTATTAGGGCTAGCGTTGAAATTATTTTATATTCACTTTTCAACTGAATAATTCACATGCCCAAAGGAGGGAATTATAGGATAGTTCTGTTTTTATAGGAAATTTAAAGGTAGAACTTCTTTTATGCTACAGCGTCTAAATGTCCGCCAGAGGGATTTATCAAGAGCGCGGTTTGGTAGTTCAAGGTGCTGGAAAGGCTCGACAAGAGTGTGTTTCATTGTTGATTAATTAATTGAATTTGTTAAACTGTTTCCCACGCCCAGTTTCCCGGGTTCGATTCCCGGCTGGGTCAGGGATTTTCTCTGCCTCGTGATGGCTGGGAGTTGTGTGCTGTCCTCAGGTTAGTTAGGATTAAGTAGTTCTAAGTTCTAGGGGACTGATGACCATAGATGTTAAGTCCCATAGTGCTCACAGCCATTTTTTTGTTAAACTGTATGAAGAGCCAGTGGCTTTCAATGACCTTTGAAACAAAGCTGTTTGTTTATAATCTTGACACTTTAATCTTTTATTGGATTATAAGTGTTTCAAAGTAGATGGAAAACCAGTGATAAGCAGAGAAGGAAAAACAGAAAGGTGGAAGGAGTGTGTAGAGGGTCTATACAAGGGAGATATACTTGACGGCAATACTATGGAAATGAAAGAGGACGTAGATGGAGATGAGATGGGAGATATGATACCGCGTGAAGAATTTGACGTGCACTAAAATACCCAAGTCGAAAGAAGGCCCCAGGAATAGACAACATTCCGTTAGAATTAGTGATAGCCTTGGAAGAGTCAGCCGTGACAAAAGTCTTCCATCTGGTGAGCAATATGTAAAAGACAGGTGAAACACCCTCTTATTTCAAGAAGAATATAATAATACCAAATCTAAAGAAAGCAGGTACTAACATATGTGAAAATTAACGAACTATCAGTTTAATAAGCCACGGTTGCAAAATTCTAGCACGAATTCCTTACAGACGAATGGAAACTGGTAGAAGCCAACTGCGGGCAAGATCAGTTTTGATTGCGGAGAAATGTAGGAACAGGAGACAATAAGAACACTACCATTTTTATGGAAGAAAGGTTAAGGAAAAGCAGTAGTAGACTAAGAGAAAGCTTTTGAAAATGTTGTTTGGAATACTCTCTTTCAAATTGTAAAGGTGGTAGGGTTAAAACACAGAGAGAGAAAGGCTATTTATAATTTGTACGGAAATCAGATGGCAGTTATAAGAGTCGAGGGGTAGGAAAGGGGAGCAAAAATTGAGAAGGGAGTGAGGCAGTGTGGTAGCCTACCCCGTATGTTATTCAGTCTGTACGTTGAACAAACAGTGAAGGGAACAAAAGAAAAATTTCGAGTAGGAATTAAAGACCAGGGAGACGATATAAAAGCTCTGAGGTTTTCCAATGATATTGTAATTCTGTCAGAGAAATCAAAGCACTTGGAAGAGCAGTCGAACGGAATGGAAAAGGAGAATATAAGCTGAACATCAACAAAAGCAAAACGAGGATACTAAAATGTACTTTAAATAAATCAGGTAATGCTGAGGGAATTAGATTAAGAAATGAGATACTTAAAGTAGAAGATGAGTTTTACTATTTGGCCAGCAAAATAACTTATGATGGTCGTAGTAGAGAGGATATAAAATGTAGACCGGCAATGGCCAGAAGAACGCTTGTGAAGAAGAGAAATTTGTTAACACCGAGTATAAATTTAAGTGTCAGGAAATCTATTCATGTATTGAAATGAAACATGGAGGGTAACCAGTTTACACAATAACAGAATAGAAGCTTTTGAAATGAGGTGCTACAGAATAATGCTGAAGATTAGATGGGTAAATCACGTAACTAATGAAGAGGTACTGAGTAGAACTGGGGAGTAGAGGAATTTCTACATCTGCATCTACATGGATAATCTGCAAATCTCATTTAAATGTCTGGCAAAGAGTTCATCGAACCACCTTCACAATTCTCTATTATTCCAATCTCGTATAACGAGCGGAAAGAATGAAAACCTATAATTTTTCGTACGAGCTCTGATTTCACTTATTTTACCGTGGTGATCGTTCCTCCCTATGTAGTTCGGTGTCAAAAAACTATTTTCGCATTCGGAGGAGAATGTTGGTGATTGTAATTTCGTGAGAAGATTCCGTCGCAACGAAAAACGTCTTTCTTTTAATGATGTCCAGCCCAAATCCTGTATCATTTCTGTGACACTCTCTCCGATATTTCGCGATAATACAAAACATGCTGTCTTTCTTTGAAATTTTTCGATGTACTCCGTCAGTCCTATCTGGTAAGGGTCCCGCACCGCGCAGAATCATTCTAAAAGAGGACGGACAAGCGTCGTGTAGGTCTCCTTAGTAGGTCTGTTACATTTTCTGAGTGTCCCGCCAACAAAACGCAGTCTTTGTTTAGCCTTCCCCACAACATGATCTATGTGTTCCTTCCAATTTAAGTTGTTTGTAATTGCAATACCCTGGTATTTAGTTGAATTTACGGCTTTTAGATTAGACTGATTTATCGTGTAACCGAAGTTTAACGAGTTCATTTTAACACTTATGTGGATGACCTCACACTTTTCGTTATTTAGGGTCAACTGCCACTTTTCGCATCATTCAGATATCTTTTCTAAATCGTTTTGCAGATTGTTTTGAGCTTATGATGACTTTATTAGTCGATAAACGACAGCATCATCTGCAAACAACCGAAGACGGCTTCTCAGATTGCCTCCCAAATCGTTTATATAGATAAGGAACAGCAAAGTACCTGCAACACTACCTTGGGGAACGGCAGAAATCACTTCAGTTTTGCTCGATGACTTTCCGTCAGCTACTACGAACTGTGACGTCTCTGACAGGAAACCACAAATCCAGTCACATAACTGAGACGATATTCCATCAGCACGCAATTTCACTACGAGCCGCTTGTGTGGTACAGTGCCAAAATCCTTCCGCAATTCCAGAAATACAGAATCGATCTGAAATCCCTGGTCAGTAGCAGTTAACACAACCAAGAGCTAGTTGTGTTTCAGGGGAACGATGTTTTCTAATCCCAAGTTGACTGTGTTTCAATAGACCGTTTTCTTCGAGGTGATTCATAATGTTCGAACACAATATATGTTCCGAAATCCTGCTGCATATCGACGTTAACGATATGGGCCTGTAATTGGTGGGTTACTTCTATTACCTTTCTTGAATATTGGTGTGACCTGTGCAACTTTCCAGCCTTTGGGTGCGATCTTTCGTCGAGTGTACGGTTGCATACGATTGTTAAGTATGGAGCTAATGCATCAGCATATCACGAAAGGAATCTAATTAGTATACAGTCTGGACCAGAAGACTTGCTTTTATTAGGTAATTTAAGTTGCATCACCACTCGAAGGATATTTACTTCTACATTACTCATGTTGGCAGCTGTTCTCGAATCGAATTCTGGAATATTTACTTCTTTTGTGAAGGCATTTCGGAAGGCTGTGTTTAGGAACTTTGCTTTGGCAGCACTGACTTCCATTGCTCCATTGCTATAACGCAGAGAAGGCATTGATTGTTTGTTGCCGTTAACATACTTCACGTACGACCAGAATCTCTTTGGATATTCTGCCAGGTTTGGAGACAAAGTTTCGTTGTGGAATCTGTTATAAGCATCTTGCATTGAAGTCTGCGCTAAATTTCGAGTTTCAGTAAACGATCGCCAATCTTGGGGATTTTGCGTCTGTTTAAATTTGGCATGTTTGTTTCGTTGTTTTAGCAACAGTGTTCTAATCCGTTTTGTGTACCAAAGAGGATCAGCTCCACCGTTTGTTAATGTATTTGGTACAGATCACTCAATTGCTGCCAATAATATTTCTTTGAATTTTAGCCACATCTGGTCTACACGTATATTATTAATTTGGAATGAGTGGAGATTGTTCTCTCAGGAAGGCATCAAGTGAATTTTAATCTGCCTTTTTTAATAGGTATATTTTTCGCTTATTTTTCGAGGATTTGGGGTTACAATATTCAATTTCGCTACGAGGACCCTGTGTTCACTAATCCCTGAATCGGTTTTGATACTCATTATTCACTCAGGATTATCAAGTGTGTTTTCACAACCGTTTACTATTCACGTGGTCTCATGAACTAACTGCTCGAAATCATTTTCAGAGAATACGTTTAGCACAATTTCGGATGATATTTTACGCATACCTCCGGAATTAAACATTTATTTTCTCCAAAATATCGAGGGTAAATTAAAGTCACCACCAACTATTATCGTATGAGGAGGGTATGTTTTTGAAATCAAATTCAAGTTTTCTTTGAACTTTTCAGCAACTGTATCATCTGAATTGGGAGGTCGGTAAAAGGATCTAATTATTATTTTATTCCGTTTGCCAACAATGACCTGTGGCACGACTCGACTAGAAGATGGGATAAGTCGGTAGGACACTTTAGGAGGCATGAAGAAATTACGAATTTAGTATTAGAGGGAAGCGTAGTGTGTAAAAATCGTAAATGGAGACCAATACAGTGAGCAGGTTTAGAAGAATATAGGTTGCAGTAGGTACTCGCAAGTGAAGAGGCTTGCACAGGAAAGAGCAGCATGGAGAATTATATCAAACCAGTATTTGGACTGAAGACAACAACAACAACACACAATTTTCATCGTTTTTTAGTGCTAAGGCATTCAGTAATATTTATTATGAATGAGACAGCTAACGAAACATATTCTTAGAAATTTTCTTAAGGTAACTGGGATCGCTAGTACGTTTATTTACGGTTAAGGCGTGAAGTCAGAGCCCGCATACCAGTCAGGAACGACAGGGAAGAGAGAGCTGTGAGAAGAGGACAGACAGTCGCGCGCTGACCGACCGGCTTCCAGGACGACAACGCGACAGCAGCGGCCTTTAGGTGAAGACGACACAAGAGCCGCGTTCGACTGGTGGCGGCCCACTTTCATAGCAGCTTCAATGTTAGCCACTTCGTTAGCCGACGCATCGTAGCCTCTATCATTAACAATATCTACGTAGCACAGACTCGTGTTTGTTCTGAAAAAGATTGATTATTTTGCATGTCGCAATTTGCTTGCGACACATCTATCAAAGCTAAGTATTTGTATTGACTTCTTTAAAAAAAGCTCATTAATACGAGTTGTTTGACTGTTTGTCTAGCGAACCGTGTATGCAGATTTCTTAGACACAACTGTGGAAACTGTGAACAGACAGTTCGGTCTTCTTGAATAATGTGAAAGTGTTTTGAAAGAAACATTATACGTGGTGTATAAATCACAAATACGCTCCACTTTCTAATGAGCCCGTTACCACTGTTCCATTAACTCGGACTGTAATTGGTTTCGTGATTTTGTGTGCGATGCGAGCGTGGACGAGAGATTCCAAACAGACGGTAATGGTGACACTGTATACAGATATTGTTCGTAATTTGTACTGATCGTAATTCCAGATTAATTGAGAAGTTAGTAATTTTTAACAAGATAGCGTTTTCCGTTTTAGGGGAACCCTTTCAGCAAAGTTTGAATGGTCCTTCGAGCATCACTTACACCAGGCAGGCGCCAGACTAGCAGCTCTGGCCGTCAGAACTCTCAGTCTGACAACGAAACTAAGCAATTACCCCCGGAACGACCTGTAGGTTCTTTGTCAAAAGATGAACGGTCTGCGCAGTCGGATGTTTTTCTGGGAACGTGATATTTTAAATAACTCCCACAGCAAAAGCCTTGCCTCAGACGCTGTTCATCACGTCTTCCATGCGACGCCAAACGTCGATGGAAATGTCGGTTTGTTTCCGTTACAAACAAAATTATTTTTTAAGTGAAATTTTACGCGCCCTTTCGATATATCGGATCCAATTAGTCCCGTGCGATATTCCGTTTATCGATGTGCTAAAGTAAAACACGAAGATTAACCAACACTCCCGCAATGACAGCGCCGCCTTGGCTCGTGACGACTGTTACCGCAATGCAGAAGCGCTGATCATTCATTGCTGGAGTTCTTACAATTCTTCGTGTTTTACGCTACCTTTTAATACGTATCACTTAAACGAATAGCGCGTTAGACTAATTTGGGACCACTCTGTTGAAGGGACTCGTCATTCTACTTTGAAAGACATTTAGTTGATAGGTTTCATGTATAGTTTTGGTATATGAATTTTTGAAATCTGAATCGATTGTGAGCGAGCAGCGATGTTGTAAGCTATATCGCAGAAGTTAAGTGAGTATCTTTGAGCTGCGCGAGGGCGCAGTAGAGCAGACAATGTTTAGCTTTGGTACAGAGAGATGTCGAAGGTCAGCTGTGTTAGAGTTAGGCAAGTGAGGAAGCTATGGAAATATTATGATTCGAATTTAATGTCTCAATTTATCAGTTTCTTCAATCGACGTGGGTTGTGGAGGAAGAAATCTAATGGAATGTCAGGTAAATACAATAATGATGTCACTTTTTTTCACTATAGCTGCGCCATCGAGCTAACGTGGTCACTGCACTGAAAGTTGTTTGATTTGAGAGATAGGAGAGTGTATTGTTTGAATTTTGAGAAGTTCATTAAATTTAAAATCTGCCTTGAGCACTTTATCTCAATATACAGAAAGAACATAACGTTATCGTTTATGAGCATATTTCATTTTCTTACCAATCTTTCTCTTACAGTTCTTTTTAATGGTTGATTCAACCAAAAATGTTCAATAAACAGTTCGATTTGGAATGAACAGAGAACGCACTGCACCTCTAGAGTGTCTCTGCGTAGATATAATAATTTGCAGTTTTAGCATAGTGGCGCGCAAGACAGAGCAGTATTGCAACGCGTTGTCCAAATTTGCGCAGAATAGAGGTAAGAAGAGAATTTTATTTAATCAATCAGGGCCAACTTACTTTATTCAGAGACAGTTTTTGTGATGTAATTTGTACAAAGCCCATTACTCTAGGTTTCATGTCCAAGTTATTCAGGCAGTTTATACTGCTCAAAACTCTCGCAGCCAGATTAATAACTTACACAGTATGAAATACTTCCTGTTTCAAGACGACATGCATGCATCACCCTTGCGCTGGCGTACGGGACTGCAAGTCCCACCGCCACACCTTCACCCGCCCATGTTAGGCAAAATTCTTCTGCCTGACTCATGTAGCACTATCACCGTCAGAGGGTGGTACGGAACTACAAGTCCCACCGCCACACCTCCAAAGTGAATTGCAGTGACGGAGTCACTGCCCTGTGGAAATTTACTGCCTCACCAACACAGTTAGACCGCAATAGACCGGTGATGCTGTATTGTAACATATCACCCCGGACTACAAGTCCATTAAAAATAAAAAAAAGATGACAAATTCATTACAGTTTAAGGATGTCGCGTGAGTGTGTCCTTACGTTGGGTAGATCGTTCACCGGATCTCAACTTTTGCTTACAGTCAGTCCCTATTTTTACTTATATAACTCTCAAAGAAACTGCAAATATCTGCCGAATCGCCGGCGAAGTGTGCCTTACGATTCGTAGGAGAGGCAGCTGGTATACATACACATATATAGTGAAAAATAGTAATCTTGTAATACTCCATTGGGGCACGCCCGAAGTTAATTTTACATTTTACGTCTTATCTCCGCTGAGAATGACATGGTGTGTTCGCTTAGCTCGAAACTGTTCAGTCCAATCACAGGGCTGACTTTGTATTCCATAGGCTCGTATTTTGTTCACTAGGCGGCAATACAGACCTGTGTCGAATGCCTTAAGTCAAAGAACACGGTACTTACGTGGGACATCGTGGAATATTCCCGCTTCAGCCTCTACAAGTTCAGTTATAAATAGCCTTCAGAGTGGCGTCTGGAACGGTGGTATGTTCAAAGCAGAGAGTCGTCACTGAGTTTCCAGATATTCATAGGCACCTACGGAAACTTGGCAGTGAACAAAAGCACGGTGAGTCGGTGACGCGCCTGATATCATTGCAACAAGGTCGCGCAAACCCGTTCGATCTCCCGCGTGCCGGCTAGCCGCAGCCACCTGTGGCTCCTGTAATGTTGGAACTTGCGGACGTTCTCATTCAAGGTGATTGACGGATCACAATCAAACACCTCACTGCTCCACTTGAAGTCTCTGTTGGCAGTGTTTACGCGCAGGAGCTCACAAAGCTTCATTTGACTGTACTTCCTCATCCGCCCTACTGCCCGCACCTCACACCTTTCGACTTACATCAATTTGACCCGATAAAGTATGTGTTCCTTGGGAAGTAGTAAGTGGATGATGGGGTGGATACTGATGCAGCAAGCTGTTGGTTTAAATATCGACCAGCCTGGTAAGGTGGCGTAAGGCCGTCGAATTGAACGGAGATTGTATTAAAAAATACGATTTTGTAGCCAAAAGAATAGGGAATGATATGGTGTATTGGTATCCTCAGGAAAAAGTCTTGAATTACTTATTGAACGCCCGTCGTACATTTCAGGTTTTTATTATACTTGTGAACCATCTCTGTAAGACAGCAGCCATTACGAAGACAACTCACCTGTTGGCTACCTGTAGCGTGTCCACCAGCAGGCTGTCAGACAGGAGTCGCGGTTGTCCAGCGCCGGATCCCCAACCAGTCTGCACAGCGACGGCTCCAGTTTGGGGCTCCGTCCTGGCCAGAGGAAGGGGGCGCGCCAGCCGTCCGAGCTTGAAAGCCGAATCCACCTGCGGGACAGCACAATACATTTTGTGAAGGTAAACAGCTGGTTCATAGTCTTGTGCGAGCAGCGATTAAGGACGAAACTGCCGAAATTAACGGGTAAGCAAAGCTTATGGATGTGCCGGCAACTCCCTCACGTAAGGAAGCAGGCGTGTTGAGCTTCAACATATTGCACTACACTATATGATTATTTTTGATGATTATTTTTGCTGTATCACATGACATAACTTCTGTTTAATTACATGTTCACGGTGTTAATAGTTCTGAGTTTTCCGATTAATCCAAGGTTTAGCTGAAATAATTAACTGAAAGTACCAAAATAAAATATTCGCAACAAAATGATAACTAAGTCTTTCGCGACGGTACTGTTGTATAAAATATTCTCGGACTTCTTGCCGCGTCAGTTCAGGGTAAGACCTCGAGCCTTGGACGACTACCTCTTTTGTCTTCGTCAGGAGCAACTGACAGTCTGAACTGCTGTTGTGGTGGCCTTATACAGCCCATAGACGGCTTGTGATTTGTTGGTATTTACGTAATTCAGCCGTGGATGGTGCCAACGTCTGCGCTGGTGGTGCCACCACTCCCATAGAAACGTAAACATTGCGACTAATATCTCTGCATCTTTCCTGCACCGACAGCTCGCTTTCCGGCCGGTGTGACCGAGCGGTTCTAGGCGCTTCAGTCTGGTACCGCGACACCGCTACGGTCGCAGATTCGAATCCTGCCTCGGGAATGGATATGTGTGATGTCCTTAGGTTAGTTAGATTTAAGTAGTTCTAAGTTCTAGGGGACTGATGACCTCAGATGTTAAGTCCCATAGCGCTCATAGCCATTTGACAGCTCGCTTCCATGCACCGCTAAGATTCTATCTGCTGTCACGCTGAAGTTCTTCTGTCTTCTTATTTCTACAAGCTCCTTAATTACAGAATCCCAATATTTATGGAGATGGGACAATAATCTGTTTTGTCACACAACATTTTATACTTGTTTCTATGGCCGTGCTCAGCAACTGCAGATTTGTTCAGGTCTCGATTTTTAATATTGATGTTTTGCACAGCGGTCGGAAAGGATGTGTATGGGTTGACTGATGTAATTGCTTCCGCAATAAGGGATGTTATAAAGCCCAGGGATCCTTTCCTGCGTGATGACTGGGTGTTGTGTGATGTCCTTAGGTTAGTTAGGTTTAAGTATTTCTAAGTTCTAGGGGACTGATGACCATAGATGTTAAGTCCCATAGTACTCAGAGCCATTTGAACCATTTGATCCTTTCCTGTTTTGAGAGCAGCAAGAAAATGGTTCAAATCGCTCGGAGCACTATGGGACTCAACTGCTGAGGTCATTAGGCCCCTAGAACTAAGAACTAGTTAAACCTAACTAACCTAAGGACATCACAAACATCCATGCCCGAGGCAGGATTCGAACCTGCGACCGTAGCGGTCTCTCGGTTCCAGACTGCAGCGCGTTTAACCGCACGGCCACTTCGGCCGGCGAGAGCAGCAAGAATGATATCTTAGATGCTCCTGTGCGCGATGTAATTAATGTAACCTGTCTTTGCAGTCTTTTAAGGAGCCATACGGGATTGTGCTATATTCCTATATTCATCAATTAAAGTTGCCTCGAGGAACAGCGGAAGCAGTCTTTCACTGGTTAACTTACGTCTATCTTTAAGCGTCCGCAACTTACGTTTCTCCACCATCTCCATGACGCCCTCGCATATTCTGCCCATCGCCGTATACGCGCGTGATTGCGGAAATCTTCACTTACCTGCTCATAGAATTGCTTCAGTATCTGATGAACAATAACTAATGTGTAAGGCGTGGTATCCCAACAGTTGCTACGAGTAATCTTGACTAACATTGAAACTAAAGCAAGGTACAGACTGACTGAAAGTTTTTCAGTGATATCAGTGTAGCAAGCATCTATAGCGATGTACGGCTAAGAATGCTGTCTGTAGAAGCAGAACTGACACTAATTTTAGCTGTTTTCACACCATTTTCAATGGGCAAAGACCGTAGTATCTCCAATTAGATACGATATACTGGAAGTTGTTTTCTGTTATCCAGTTTTTGTGTGAGCGGGCCTGGTTCCCGTAAGTAAACCTGCAACAACAATGCGCCCACACGGCTGCTACAAGGGCCATGACATTTTCCACTGTGGACTCCAGGAAAAGAATCTCTTCCAATAAACGCTATATTTGTTGATGATTGGATTTCAGGCAGAAATATTGTGATGTAACTTCCATAGTTCCTGAGCTTCGAGAACCACCCACTTGGCTATGGCAAAAATCTTCAGCTTGGCAGACAAAATATTTCTGAATCCCTATGTGAAGTTAAAAAGTATGATCTCTTTAAAGTAATTATCATTTATTTAAAAAAATTTCAGGATGACCACTGTAACTCTGCGGATGGGAGTCTACGCGCGAACATCTTTCGGCTGTCCACAAGCGCCATGATAGATGCCTCTGTTCAGTTTAAATCTGTTTGTGTTTATGCGTAACTGGAAGTACGGATGAGAGACATGCACGCAGCGATTCGCTATTAATCAACTATTGAAAACACAAGCCTTGCACACTAGTTATTCTTTCATCAAATACCGAAAGATGTGAAAGCAACCGAAATTAGTTGGTAGCCTGTGATGTTTACGCAGAAAACACCATGGACGTTGGGATTACAGTAAATTCAGACTGTGCGTTTAAAGACGACCTTATTGATGTTTGTGATGAAGTGCCAAATAGGAGATTTTCTATCATCACTGCAGATGTGGTGTAGACAGTTAAGACAAAAGTAGAAGAAAACACGTCACCTAACTCTGAGGAGGGGGCCCATGAGCTCTGAAGCACGTTCAATCACATCTCACATGTGTTGGATCGGCTTCAGACCTGGCGAGCTGGGAGCCAGAAAACCAATTGGCACTCGCCATCGTGTTCCTCGAACCTCAAAATCACACTCTTGGCTTCGTGTCATGGGGCATTACCTTGTTGGGAAATGCCACTGCCATTAGGAAACGTGATCCACACGTAGGGGTACACTTGGTTTGCATCCAGTGTACGATACTCTTTGACCGTGATGGTACATTGCACGAGTTCCACTGGACCTGTGGATACCCACGAGAATGTTCTCCAGAGCACAATGGAGCCGCCACGAGCTTGTCTCCGTCCAGCAGTACAGGTGCCAAGGAGCTGTTGTCGTGGAAGACGACAGACTCGCTCACTCCCATCAGGATGATGAAGAGGCTTCCGGGATTCATCACACCGTGAAACGCTCTACCACTGTGCCGCCGTCCAGTTGTAAGTAGACTGTTTAGGTTTTTATGCTGGTAACGCCACGTAGCGCTCTATATGAAAATCGCTGACTAAGCTGTGTGAAGTCTGTGGCTGGTTGGCATTGTTGGTATGGTCGCTATTGTAGTGTTAGGCAGTTGGAAGCGAACAGCGCGTAGCGTTGGACAGTTGGAGGTGAGCCGCCAGCAGTGGTGGATGTGTGGAGAGAGATGGCGGAGTTTTGAGAGCGGATGATCTGGACGTGTGTCCATCAGAGATGGTAAATTTTTAAGACTGGATGTCATGAACTGATGTATACGTTATGACTTTTGAACGCTATTAAGGTAAATACATTGTTTGTTCTCTATCAAAATCTTTCATTTGCTAACTATGCCTGTCAGTAGTTAGTGACTTCAGTAGTTAGAATCTTTTATTTAGCTGACAGTATTGGCGCTCGCTGTATTGCAGTAGTTCGAGCAACGAAGATTTTTGTGAGGTAAGTGATTCATGAAAGGTATAGGTTAAGGTTAGTCAGGGCCATTCTTTTGCAGAGATTTTTGAAAGTCAGATTGCGTTGCGCTAAAAATATTGTGTGTCAGTTTAGTGTTGATCAGAATAAGTAAAGAGAGAAATGTCTGAGTACGTTCAGTACTGCTCAGCTGTTTCAAAATCAAATAACGTAAGGGGTTTACCAGCACTGTCATTCATAAATTTTTTTCTGGTGACGCGTCACAGTGTCGACGCTCAAGTGCCCATTTCAGTCGTAGTTGCCGGTGTCGTGGTGTTAACACTGTCACACGCATTGGTCGTCGGTTGCGGAGGCTCATCGTTAGACTGCTCGCTGCACTGTGTTCAGACAGACTTGTACTCCACTCATCATTAAACTTTGATGTTCGTTCCGACAGTTTGCCACCTGTACTATTTTACCAATCTGCCTAGACTACGACGTCCGACATCTGTTATGAAGGGTGGCCGCCCAACCCCAAGATATCTGGACTTGGTTTCACCTTGGTTTCGCTGCGTGTTGAAGCTACCCACCACAACACTCGTCGAGCACCCGCCAAGCCGTGCAGCCTCCGAAATGCTCGTGCCGAGCCTCCGGGCCCTCGCAGTCTGCCCCCGGTCAAACTCAGACAGATCGCGCGCCTTCCCCATTTTACATAAGGACAGCATGCTCGATAATATTACATGTACAATGGGTGAGTCTGATTAGCAGTCAGTCATTCCTCGCCAGCTGAAGCTGCTGTCACCTGAACAGAGTTTATGTCGATAGTTGATGGTGATCTGAATGTTCTGGCTGATGAGTGTAAAAATGCAGCAAATGAAGCAGGCGAAAGGGATTACAAACGTTTGAAAAGTCAGATTGATACAGAGTGCATAAGGGCTAATCAGGAATGGCTAGAGAATAAATGTAAGGATTCAGAAGGATATTTCACTAGGAGTAAGGCAGCAATTATAAGAGTCGAGGAGCATGGAATGGAAGCGGTGGTTGAGAAGTGAGTGAGACAGGGTTGTAGCCTATCCCCGGTGTTATTCATTCTCCTGTACAGTGAACACGCAGTAAAGGCAGCTAAAGAAAATTTGGGAGCAGAAATAGAAGATCTTGGAGAAGAAATAAAAACTTTGAAGTCTGCCGATGACATTATAATTCTGTCAGCGACTTCAAGGGACATGTATGAGGAACTGAACGGAATGGAGAGCATCTTGAAAGGAGGATATAAGATGAACATCAACAAGAGCAAAGGAAGGATAATGGAATGTGGTCGAACTAAACCAGGTGATGCTGAGGGAACAGATTAGGAAACAATACACTTCAAGTAGTAGATGACTTTTGTTATATGGGTAGCACAGTAACTGATGATGACTGAAGTAGAGAAGATATAAAATGTAGACTGGTGACAGCCAGAAAAGTGTTTCTGAAGAATAGAAATTTATTAACATCGAATATAGATTCAAATGTCAGGAAGTCTTTTCTGAACATATTTGTCTGAAATATAGCCAAGTATGGAAGTGAAACATAGGCGATAAATAGTTTACACAAAAAGAGAGTTGGAATTTCCGAAATGTGATGCTACAGAATAATGTTCTACATCTACATCTACATCTACATTGATACTCCGCAAGCCACCCAACGGTGTGTGGCGGAGGGCACTTTACGTGCCACTGTCATTACCTCCTTTTCCTGTTCCAGTCGCGTATGGTTCGCGGGAAGAACGACTGTCTGAAAGCCTCCGTGCGCGCTCTAATCTCTCTAATTTTACATTCGTGATCTCCTCGGGAGGTATAAGTAGGGGGAAGCAATATATTCGATACCTCATCCAGAAACGCACTCTCTCGGAACCTGGCGAGCAAGCTACACCGCGATGCAGAGCGCCTCTCTTGCAGAGTCTGCCACTTGAGTTTATTAAACATCTCCGTAACGCTATCACGGTTACCAAATAACCCTGTGACGAAACGCGCCGCTCTTCTTTGGATCTTCTCTATCTCCTCCGTCAGACCGATCTGGTACGGATCCCACACTGATGAGCAATACTCAAGTATAGGTCGAACGAGTGTTTTGTAAGCCACCTCCTTTGTTGATGGACTACATTTTCTAAGCACTCTCCCAATGAATCTCAACCTGGTACCCGCCTTACCAACAATTAATTTTATATGATCATTCCACTTCAAATCGTTCCACACGCATACTCCCAGATATTTTACAGAAGTAACTGCTACCAGTGTTTGTTCCGCTATCATATAATCATACAATATAAGATCCTTCTTTCTATGTATTCGCAATACATTACATTTGTCTATGTTAATGGTCAGTTGCCACTCCCTGCACCAAGTGCCTATCCGCTGCAGATCTTCCTGCATTTCGCTACAATTTTCTAATGCTGCAACTTCTCTGTATACTGCAGCATCATCCGCGAAAAGCCGCATGGAGCTTCCGACACTATCTACTAAGTCATTTATATATATTGTGAAAAGCAATGGTCCCATAACACTCCCCTGTGGCACGCCAGAGGTTACTTTAACGTCTGTAGACGTCTCTCCATTGATAACAACATGCTGTGTTCTGTTTGCTAAAAACTCTTCAATCCAGCCACACAGCTGGTCTGATATTCCGTAGGCTCTTACTTTGTTTATCAGGCGACAGTGCGGATCTGTATCGAACGCCTTCCGGAAGTCAAGAAAAATAGCATCTACCTGGGAGCCTGTATCTAATATTTTCTGGGTCTCATGAACAAATAAGGCGAGTTGGGTCTCACACGATCGCTGTTTCCGGAATCCATGTTGATTCCTACATAGTAGATTCTGGGTTTCCAGAAATGACATGATACGCGAGCAAAAAACATGTTCTAAAATTCTACAAGAGATCGACGTAAGAGATATAGGTCTATAGTTTTGCGCATCTGCTCGACGACCCTTCTTGAAGACTGGGACTATCTGTGATCTTTTCCAATCATTTGGAACCCTCCGTTCCTCTAGAGACTTGCGGTACACGTCTGTTAGAAGGGGGGCAAGTTCTTTCGCGTACTCTGTGTAGAATCGAATTGGTATCCCGTCAGGTCCAGTGGACTTTCCTCTATTGAGTGATTCCAGTTGAAGATTAGATGGGTAGATCACGTAGCTAATGAGGAGGTACTGAGTAGGACTTGCTCATAGAAGGTGTCGTGTGGTAGTACACATTCAGAGACACCAAGGGATCACCAGTTTAATATTGGAAGGAAGTGCCGGGAGTAAAATTCGTAGAGGGAGACGAGAGATGGATACAGAGGATAGATTCGGAAGGATGTAGGTTGCAGTAGTTATCAGAGGATGAAGAGGCTCGGACACGAACAGCATGGAGAGCTGCATCAAGCCAGTCTTCGGATTGCAGATCACAACAACAACAAATATTGCTACTCATAAAAGTATGTCTGGACATTATGAGAAGAATTGCAATTATTGTCCCCAACAGCGCTGGAATGTATATTGACGTCAGTAGTGGAAATTCTTAAATTTTAATTCAAGCTCTCCCAGTCTACTTGTGTTTTTGCTGAACAAACTGCTTTAATGAACTGCGTGCTCTATCTGTACACCATATTTAGACTGTTGTCCACTGTAAATTGTTGAAACGTCTGTAACCAATTATAGCCTCACCTGTTCACAATGAAGCCTCGTGAAGCACGAAATATCCTTATTGGAACTGGACACCACATATCAGGTCTTGCAGAGCACCGCTGTCACTCAGCCCTTGTGAGGCAGACTGAGGAGCTACTTGACTGAGAAGTAGCGGCTCCGGTCTCGGAAGCTGACATACGGCCGGGAGAGCAGTGTGCTGGCCACATGCGCCTCCGTATCCGCATCCAGTGACGCCTATGGGCTGAAGATGATACGGCGGCCAGTCGGTATCGTCGGGCCCTCATGGCCTGTTCGGGAGGAGTTTAGTTTTAGTTTTAGAGCACCGGTGTGTCTACAGATCATACCCACTGTATCTCACGGAACGTTTTATAGTAATCTCGGAAATGTCAAATAGATGATCTTCCGAAATCAGCTTCGACCCTTTGCCCCGCTCACAAGTCCTATATCCGCAACGGGTTAGGTATAGGGGGTGACTCGTAGGTGAGCTAACTATCTTGTAGTGTGATCGAATAATAGTGTTTCATAGATGGCAGATTTCTCAACCTGTTCCACGTCAACGCATTTAATATTCACCCAAATTTTGAGATAAATTTGATAGCCACATTCGATATTTACAATTTTTCTAAAGTCCTTCCTCAATTATAACGTTGTTTGCAAGTCCTTGGATTAGGAAGTGATCTCCTCACTCTACCGTTCCTACCAGGAAGTTGTTTCCCTCTGATTGCTATTTTGGTATAAGAGTGAATATAATTGGCGATAAACTGGAAAACTGCAATACTCTATCATTAAAATGAATTTTCTTCCGGAATTCTCTTAATGCATCAAAAAAATCTTGGACATAGAACATACGTCCATACTTTTGATTTGCATAAATGGTATCACAGTGTGACGCAATGTAGATATTGGTGTGGAAGATGGTTTTTAAAACAGTGGTGACACTTGGAGGTCCAGTGATATCATTTAAAATGGGGAAAGAAGAAAGAGTGGACTGACACGGAGCATATGAACGATGTACAACACGAAGGCAAATAAACGACTGTTGATGTTTTCATAAACAATGTTAGAAAAAGAAGAATTTATAAGAAGTGTGAATATGGAGGACAGCACGTCTAAATCTTTGTGTTCATGCGGTACGCAACTAATGATCGCGTTTTGTTTAATATAAACTGGATATATAATTTTATATCAGTGTAATCGGGGTGTCTATACACTTTTAATATTCACCCCTATTGATCATCCTACCATAAATTTTTCTCCATATATTACATTCCCGGAGACTGCCATATTACAATCAGCAATTATTTAGACGAGGAACTACGTGAAATTCAAGAAAGAAGAATGGTCATAATGGATACATCTAAAGCGAGGACAGAGTGGGCAGTACCATTTGCCATTGCAGATCGTCAGCAGGTAGGAAGAGTTTCTCTGCATACAACGTGAGTCGCAGAAAAGTAATAACAGCAGAAAGTGGTGTGGGAGAATTAATAGTGGCATGTATCAGTTCAGACTACAGTAAGCAGTTCTACTTGGAGTTGACACTGTGGAACAAATTATTTAGTAAGACAAGCTATTTGCTTAGAAACATTCTTGCAGGCGAAAGTAAATTGGATGTAACGGATTGAAATTCATTCTCATTTACTCTGTTAGTAGGAATTGCTTGTTAAGTACCAATTCACTAAGAAGTGAGTAACGGGATATTGAAGAGCACCTCAGCTTGTAACACAAATGTGCAGAAAATCTTGTGGTAGAGCCAGCTGACTTCATGCTTTCTATTTTTTAAACACTCAGCTGAGGTTGGTACACAGTAGTTTGCTGAATAGGGATATGTGGGCCAATATTCGGTCGGCATCATAAAATATAAAAAATAAGTGTTATGCAGCTATGCTGGAAATGTCGTTTCTTATTCATCACGGAATTCTTGTAATTTCCTTTCGTAGGACAGCTGGAATTGCTAAACTGCAGTTTTTTTAACTCTTTTGTTCCGCAGTTGCTTTCCAGACATTCCTTGGCAGACAGAGAAGTTTCTTAAACATCATAACTGATGTTGAATATCGTCTTTCAGCTATTTTTCTGGACTGTTGTAATTATTACAAAATAATATACCTTGATTTTAAACTCATGTAAGCAATATTTGGATATTGTCAATGAAACTGATACGAGTGTTTCTAACATTGATTTATAGATACTGCTATGACACAACGACGTGGATAAGTCTTGTAACTCCACTGCAATCAACATAGATAGTCTTGTTCTTGTTCTTGTTTTAGAGCAGTTCTTCTGCTTACTGTCATTCAAATTCTTACTAGCACAACATTAAGTAATGTACACTCCTGTGAAAATGACATAATATGTTGTAAGTAAAGATCAAATGACGTAAATGTGTGTTAATTTCTTAGTGCTGTGCTAATAAAAATACGAATGACAGCAGAGGAAAAGGTATAAAATCAGAAGAAGGGCAATAGCTATGTAGAATAGCATCTGTACTGATGAAGTAAATATTGACATAGACGATTATTACACGCAACTGAGGACGATAGAACAATGTTTGAAACTGTTACTACGGACAACTTTCTCAATAAGCCACAGTTGAAGGCTGTATAGAACTGTAAGCTGTTCCTATTGTTACAAATTTACAAATATGATTGACAACGGCCGCCTGCAGACCTGCGATATGGTTGGGGGTCTTAGTGTTCTGTTCCTATTTGAGCTAGAAACATAGGGTACAATGGCTTGGTTTAGCCCGGACCAGCTGCGGTTTGTATAGCCGTTTATACATCTACTGAGTTTCTTTACGCATGCCACTTACATGTTTAAAACTTGTGGAAATCGGTTCAAATATTATAAACGGAAGTGAAAGATATTAAAAAAACGTATACCGGATCAGTCGTCGGCAGAGTCGACAAAAACCTGTTACGGTTGCCAAGCTATTGAGCTCTAACACCAAAATTATGATAGAGTAAAAGTTGAGAACCATAATAAAAATTCTCTTATCATAGCACAAAAAGAGCCAAATATGTCCCGCACAAAGTCAGGGATGTAAAAGAAGGAAACCAAATTTTCGATTCTTCTGGAAGCTTCAAAGATACTTAAATCAAAAAATTTTGACATATTCTCTCATTTTTACAAGTCAACCTTAAGTCCCCAGCCCAGTGATCTCTCATAGCCTGTTCACACACCTGCATCTCTCAACTTTTGGTCTTAAGTCCCTGATTGTGTGCCCAAAATCCTAAAGATTCGCCAGCTGTAGTAGAGTATATAAAATATCATATGGCTGAAGAGAATAAATGTAATATCTAAAAAATTTATAAATTTTTTCCGGGGTAAAAGATTTTTGGGGCTGTATTTGCTGCTGGGGTGATGACATCATGCGTAATGTTACTTTACTTGACACAATGCGTTATATTACATGATATGAGTACTAATACTAACAAGTAAAATAGAGCGAATATGTCCAGAAGTTTTGGTTTAAATATCTTACAAGCTGCCACTTATGTCGAAATACTAGTTCCCTTCTTTTACATTTCAAACTCTGCCAGAATATATTCACTTTTTTGTGGTATAATACGAGCATTTCCCTTATGCCAAACTTATGGTTGATCTGGAAGGTGAAGGCAACTGACGTTACGAATCTTGAGCCTGTCTCAATGGCTTACCTTGATGAGGCCGATGTCGTAGTCGAGTCCGAAGAAGTCGTAGTGGACGTGAGACGCCCTGTCCGCAGCAGGGTGCAGCGCTCCGCCCCTCTTGGTGGTTTCGCTGCCAGACCGCACAGCCAGGCCGAACGTCGACAGCCTGCCCGTGGGAAAGTGAGAAAAACAGTGTTAATGTAGCGAACATATCTACATCTGTTACGTGCTCCTCATCAAGATGTGAGTGCCAGAGTGTGAATCTTGTTGAATCATGTTCTAATTTTATCTCCCAGACGACCGGTAGTTGAGCGTAGAGACATTAGAAATATACACTATTAGCCAATGAAATTGCGAATAACGAAATATTACAGTTTAATAGGAAAAAATAAATGATCAAAATTATTGGTTGTTTGGGAATATGCACTGTACGAAATTGCACACAGAGCGCTGCCAACTCTACTGTTAAAAACAGCCCTAACACGTCTGGGCATTGAGGCGAACTGAGCTTATATGACAGAGACAGTACGCCAATCCGTGCTGCTTAGCCTCATGCCGTAGTTTTTCAGTTGTCCAACTGGCGAGTGGCAAATCAGTCGTATCTAGACATATCAGGGGTCCCATATCACTCCAATTGCTCATGCCACACACCATTACAGAGCCTCCACCAGCTTGAACAGTCCCATGCTGACATGCAGGGTCCATGGGTTAATGAGGTTGTCTCCATACCCGTACACGTCCATCCGCTCGATACAATTTGAAACGAGACTCGTCCGACCAGACAACATGACAAGATGTTTTCAGTGGGTGACAAGTATAGAGAACGTCCTGGCCAGGGCCACAGTTGGATATCCTTCGTGTTGATGTAGGTCAGGGCAGCATGGGCAAGAAGTGATCTAGCGTTTTGTTATTGGCAAATAACCACAAGGTGACCTCGACCATACGGGGCAGCTACTGGCCATAATACGTCGGAAATGTAACACCTGCTGCCTTAAGTACCGGGTGTGTGAACCAGTGGTGATCGCATTGCGTGCCCAAAATATGATGAACAGAAATAGTTTTCAAATTTAAAAGAAAAGTTGATATAATTAAACAGGAACATGTAAATCAAAATGTGTGGGACTATAGGTCTTGTGCCAACAGCTTTGCCACAGTGATAACAGCAGTTCCCGTCACATCACTGCCGGGCTTAGTCAAGCACTTGTATGGGTCAGCGTCCAGGTCTGCCGGACGCTGTAGGCAAGCGGGCTGCACTCAGTTCTCGCGAAGCGAACTGCACGGACTTACCTACCATGTCACCTTTATTTGTCGCAGCGCTCAGCATATATACATCACATATGTTTGACAAGGAACACGCTGAGTGAGAGGTCGCAAGTTATGTCTTTAGTAAAACTATCTTTACTAAGACTATCTTTAGTAACAGAAAATGAGTGTCTGGGAGGTGCTGAGATCAACCTTCTATGGGATGTATCCACTGCGCTTCCCAAAGTAGACATCATCGACATTCAAGAAATGTTCAGAACAAACCATTAACTTGCACCATGAACACAGAATGAAAAATGTAGTGATACAGTGATCACGAAGGTCAGCTACTATCAAGATCGGAGCCTAACTGCTTGGGAGTTGCAAGCCGCTCAGGACCTTCAGTTAGATATCCGGTCTTAGAGAGTACATGCAGAAACATATTGCTATAACGGGCTGATGAGAACTGATGGAATGCGATGGCATGCAACCGTAATCGAAACAGTCTGCCAGGGATATTATCACGAAACTGGCTATCCTTTAAGGGGGGGAGGACGTCAGAGGGGCGCACTTGGAACAGGAGAGACACCACAGGACATTTTATTTTCTACTGTCTATACTTTTACAAAAAATTCATAAAACTTTGTCAGCATGACCAGGAAGGATTCAGGATTCACACTCATAGCAGTGGAAGTGCAAAAACATAACAAAATAAATTTTTTTAGGTAAGAAATATAATTTTTTCACTTACTGTTGGCTGCATTTGTTGCTATAGGTACATTTTTCTTCACAAGTAAGAGAAATTTTTTGATGAATTTTGCACAGCATACAAACCATACTTACAGGTGTATGAAACTCTAGAATTTTCCAAGTCTATTAAAAACTGTGGTAAAAATTGAGATAACTAACTAAAAAATCTGATTTTTTTCTAAGCATAAAGTTCAAAACGTAACAGCTCATTCATTTTTTCATAAATTAGATGGATTGTAGAGTTTCAGACCCCTGTACGCATGGTTTGTATGCTGTGCAAAATTCATCGAACAGTCTCTCTTACTTATGAAGGAATGTGTACCTGTAGCCACAAATGCAGCCAATAGTAAGTGAAAAAATGATGAAATTTCACATATAAAATGAATTATTTTGTTATGTTTTTGAACTTCCGCTGCTACGAGTGTGAATCCTGAATCCTTCCTGGTCATGCTGACAAAGTTTTATGAATTTACTTGTAAAAGTATAGACAGTAGAAATTAAAATGTCCTGTGGTGCCTCTCCTGCTCCAAGTCGGCCCGTTTGACGTCCTACCCCCCTTAAGACATGACTGCAGATTGGGAAATATGTTTTGTAGGCACAGAAGAAACATACACCCAGAGGCTGATTTTATCCAGTGGTTCCAGGTTCTGCAATGTCAGACACTTTTCAGGAGGCATAGTTTGCTCTAAAGATGTATGCATTTTATACACATACGAGTAATCAAGCCAAAGCAATTTATTTGACCACTTTGTGGCCGAAATCAGTGCTCATACGATAGTTGTATATCTCGTACGCCCATTTACCCACTCTTGTTTGCTGTGACGAAAAAATTCCCTGCTTCCCTTGCAAGATCAAGCGTATTAGAAAGAATCTTAGGGTCAGAGCACCTCCCACTTCTCGCAGCACAATAAATAACGTTCCAGCCAATTTATCATCCAGATTAACAGTTGGCATTGTTGTATATCAATGCATTAACGCATTCATGTTAGTCTTCATACTATTCTCTTGCTATCTCTTATTTCCAGATTTCCTTTAATATGCATTTCCTCTTCAAAGCCCTATTGGTCGGAGTAGAAAACGAATTCCTTACTGAACAATGGCATTAGTTTGTTTATCTCATCTACAAATATTCGGACCGATTCCACAGTTGGCTGCGCATCATCAAGTTGACACTTTGTTTGAAATTTCATTACAGTACGTCCTCCAGTTTCGTATCACTGTCTGCAATTATGAAACCATATACTGCGTCCCTTGAAATCACTGTAATATATGTCGCTCGCAGTTTGATGTCCGTGACATAATAGGTCGTTGTGATGCACATTCTGTAAAGCCCACTAACATCATTTTTTGTGACAAGTGCACCTAATCCTCCCTTGAATATCTGTAATTCTTCTTATGCACTGCATGGTCATATTGATGCCGGCTTATTCGAAATCTGTTCATAATTGTTTTTTTGATCTTCAATATACGTAATTATATTTAATACCGGCTCCTTTGACAACGATTGTCGTTCACTATGTTTCACTGCCTCAAATGGTTCAAATGGCTCTGAGCACTATGCGACTTGACATCTGAGGTCATCAGTCCTCTAGAGCTTAGAACTACTTAAACCTAACTAACCTAAGGACATCACACACATCCATGCCCGAGGCAGGATTCGAACCTGCGACCGTGGCAGACACGCGGTTCCGGACTGAAGCGCCTAGAACCGCTCGGCCACCGCGGCCGGCTGTTTCGCTGGAACAGGATTTGCGCCTCCCTGTCCGACAAGGATGATGAACTTCAAGTCTCGACACCCGTTTCAATATCATTTTCAATTGTTAATTACGTATCGTCATCACAGTGTCCGCACGGTCGGGCGTATAATACACCACACATTCCACTGACTCATCTTGCAGGAAAGTACTTCTTTTGCCCGTTCTTTCTCACTCTCCAAAATTCCTTGCGTTCTTTTCTAACGACATGTCAACTTCGTCAACTGTTGTAAATATAACGCAATGCTTGCTTTGTGTATTATTGCGACTGGTCTGCTTTGTATCAACATTACCAGCACTGTAGCACTTTTGTGAGTTACTCATCGTCTAAGCAGTTCAACTACACCAAGTAGCCTCATGCTGTACTCGCCATTGGATACCTCCTGTCCCACCCCCTGTTGTGACTGCATGGTAGACAATATGTGGGGCGTCGAATGCCGTAAACATCTTCGGCCTTTTGTGACTTCGCACTCAGGGTGTTCCTTATGAGACTTTAAAAGGTGTCTGGAATCATATAGCTTCATCTGGTTACAGCACCTATGGCTGGGTTTTAGCGTTCTCTTTAATGGAAGTACCAAGCTGGTTGAGGTGTGCATGAGACTTTGTAATGAAGAGGGAGGCATGCTATGGTTGTATGTGCAGTTGCGCAAAATCACTGTACCGGGGTGGCATAGCGCTAATGTACATTAAAAACGATACAACATTTATTTGATTTCCTTTTGTATCTGTTACCATTTCGATCGCATTCATTCAGAAACATTAAACTCATGGTAGTTTTTCACCCTCTTGATAGCCATATTGGCAGGTATAAAAATGTATCTCTGGTTTTGTTCTACTCTAGAACATATTCAGAGCCTATCAAAATCTAAATGATCTCTCGCATATGTCCGCTTGGAAGTACGTAACTGGTTTATTGAGAGTAAAAGCTTACCACTCCCATATGGTAGAAATTGTGAAACCGTCGCTATTTCCGAACAAATTTAGACAACAAGAAGCTTTAAAAGCACATGTTCAAACTTCTCTTATAAATTTTGAGTACGTTACTATGACTTCTGTCCCTGCAAAGCTAAGCAGGTTGTGCTATCTTTCTCTTCAACGGGTCGGCTTAATGAAAACCAGTCATAAATTTAATTGGGAAATTAAGGTTTCTTGCTCGCCTTTCGACCGTGTAAATAAATAAAAGAAAACTGATTTCACAGCTGGGAGAATCCAAACTTGATATTTATTTTAAGTTAATTAAGAAACGACACCGGCAGAGAAACCAAGTTAAAGAAGCCCCTGCGGGGAACCGACCTGAAATGCTAAAATGTCCGAGGAATCCTTAGGAAGTTAACTGAAACAAGTAATTAAAATCTGTATAAATAAAAGTGTGAACGAAGGATTACGCTACTAGACAATCGGCGTTCCTTACTTACTTCTTTATACTAAACATAATATTAACTCGTTGCGGATGGTTGTTCCTAATGGCGGCTCAAATAATTCACCCTGTTTCATACTGTTTTTCATACGTGACTGTTTTATCTCACAGAAGTTGTGTCGTACTTTAATAGATCTTTGTTTCTCTGCCGGTAGTCAGTCAAGAAAGATGTAATTAACTCTCTGCAAATGAGAGAATATTCTGGGAATGGATCAAATATTCCCTTACAGTGAAATATCCAAGGGCAGAAGCACTTTTGCGTACAAACATTAGACGAAAAATCTGTGCTTAGCTCTCAGTTTTTTGCGTATACTTGTATTGATCTAAGGTTCATGCATGTGCTCAAACTTGGGCGCTTAGCTTCTTAAGATCGTACAACTGCAGATGGAAATAAAATGGTTCACCCCTGCTCCACCACTGCATCTCAGATTTGAAGAAACATGAATTTCCAAGTACATATCGGTCTGTCAGCACTTTTAATGTTTTATTCAGCAAAAGTAAGACTGATTTCGTGCGTTGCTCCATTTGTTCCTAACTTTAGGAAATCGTTTAATCTCTCCTCACATTCTTCACCTGATTCCCACATTTCTGTAACTTTTATAAATGTTGTCATCTATCGCTACTTCCCGAGCCACGTAAATTAACACAATGGAATGAGTACTACCACAAATAAAAGAACTTTATTGGTACTTTTAATTTAGTGGTGAAAGGAACAGTAGAAAGTAAAAAAATATCAACTGTATGAGGATTTAAATAGTGCGTCTGCAGAAGAGGCCACGAAAATAAAAGAGACTTTGGCCTGCACCGAGGCTTATACTTTTTCATATATTCCTCATTGCACATAGGAATGCTACAAGACAGATAGACTACTGATTCTAAGTGCGCTTGGCTAGTCAATGCACTCACTGTAGCTTGTGCATTAACTCCGTGGACGTGCACAGTTAGAAATAGTGTCAATAAAAGTCATTAATTAATTTCCATCCTTCACTGTGGTTGTTGCGTAATGCTGTAGAAAATTTAATGTACGTGTATGAAACGAAATATCAAGTGGGCGAGAAATGAATTGTGTGCACCTGCCGTCAACAAACAACAAACGATGTTGTGGTGGGTACGGTCGCTTTGCAGAGTGTTTTCAGTCTGTTATTGGGACAGACACAAATAGGTTAACCCGAACATCGCGTGTTTCGTCTGTCTGCCAGTACGAATGTGGCGCTGATGTCCTATTTGCATGCAGTTTTAGTGAAGTTAAAACAGATTCACACGCAGACTGCTGTATGTTATGGAACCTGTTACAGCACGTGAACACATAATGTATTGCACGACAACATGTAACATTAATCGCATAATAAACCAGTAATGGACTGTGAGTCACAATGATGAGACTTCAGTCTCTTCGAAATGTGCAATAACGATGACGAAGATTTATTTCGGGAGTGTAGAGAAAGTACCAGTGGTTAAAACATAAAAAATTTATACCATTAATTTTCAGTTTCTACAACAGGTAAAATTAATTATTCGTAGTCTGTGTACTCACATGAACACATTCGTATGAATGCTCTTGACAACGAGCAAATATTTCAAACTAGGATGTACGATTCAGTTCATGAAAACAGAATAACTGTGGAATATTTATCACAATGAATGGATGAATGTAACTTACGAATTTAAGGTCACGCTTTTTAGGTTACTTGAGAGAGAGTCATACGGACAGAAACTGAGTTACATAGGGGCATATCGCTGCCTGAAATGAACTTGGGAAACTTTAGAAAGAAAAACTACGAATATGGAAGAATATTTGGATGTCACTCTTCCCAGACACTACTTCAGTGCATATGCACTATGCCACAACGCCCGTTGAGGGATATTTGACAGTATACTGTATACTAAGTGCACCGGATTTAATAGCGAAAACTGACACGCTGAAAGTATACGATCACAGAGACAAAACCGTTTCAGTATAGATGAGGCCGCATACGAAACCTACGCGAAATAGCTGCGTATGGTTGGTTACCAGGCGCCGAGGACTTCAAAAATGGTTCAAATGACTCTGAGCGCAATGGGTCATCAATCCCCTAGAACTTAGAACTACTTAAACCTAACTAACCTAAAGACATCACACACATCCATACCCGAGGCAGGATTTGAACCTGCGACCGTAGCAGTCGCACGGTTCTGGACTGAAGCGCCTAGAACCGCTCGACCACTGCGGCCGGCGCCGAGGACTTCGGTATGAAGTTTCGTCCCTGTCAATCCAAAGGCATTAGAAATGTAAACTTTTCGATTACGGCATCGTTATTAATTTCAATAAACCACGACTGCTATTTGATATTTCAGATATGAACACAAACAGTAACTTCATTTCTCCAAACATACAGTTATGCACACTTAAACATTTATAAAGCAAACTGAAAAATAAAAGTGTGCTCCCTTGAATTTAATGACTGCCTTACATACTCGAGGAGTCCGCTGAAGTAAGTTTTTGTAGGAATTGTGAATCTAAATGATTCCAGACACCATTAAAAGCATCCCAGAGGTGTTCCTTGCTTGCTATATGAACTCTAATTTCGATTCGTCTGTGAAAAAAACTTTTTCCTTTTTTCATGTGTCCATTTGCTACGTTACCAAGCCCATTCGAGTCTATTATTTTTGTTTACGTGCTTCAGAAGAGTATTCTCGCTGCCACACTTCCTTACAAGCCGGTAACAATCAGTTACATTTTTAATGTTGCAACAGATTTTTTTTTGTTCATTTCTACAAACTGCGCGCGAACTTTTGCTCCGGTTTTCAACATATTTCTGGAGAATTTTTCAACACGGTCAGTTGTTTTACAATGTCGTCTTGGTCTTGGTAGTTCCATACCGTTGCTTCTGACTCACACTATAGACCCGCCGCATTATTTTGCAGTTAAGGTCATAGATAAACATGCTCGTCGGAGTGCTACAATTGCAGCACGTTTGTCTACAGATGCCTGAATTCTACGAACTTTATTAATGATGTGTTCACTGTCAACTGTACTAAGGAACGGAAGTGCAGTAACGATGCAGTATTTATCGTACCACTGCTTGAAGTACACTGCGTTCAACACAGCACTATCGGGAACCGCAGAGCAGTGTGGAATTGACACTCACTCATCACACAGGTAAACAAAAAAGCCAGTTCAGGTAACTGTTTTGTATTTACACAACACTCTTCCGGATAATGTTGCCTGTAGATAAAAACCGTCATAGCCTTGACATGTTTACTGTGTTGTTCTATTCCTTTGCAGGCACGGTATCATAAAGTATCTACAGGTCATTAGATGTACAGTATTAGGATTATTGTAATTAATTAGTAATTAGTTAGTAGTATTGTAAGTCCCATGTAATTCAACAATGCCCCATGATTGCGGTATGCTACACATGTTCGGCCACTGTGGGCGAGCGGTTCCAGGCGCTTCAGTCCGGAACAGCGCTGCTGCTACGGTCGTAGGTTCGAATCCTGCCTCGGGCATAAATGTGTATGATCTCCTTAGGTTAGTTAGGTTTAAGTGGTTCTAAATCTAGGGGACTGATGATCTCAGATGTTAAGTCCCATAGTGCTTAGAGCCATTTGAACCATTTGTTATACATGAATGGTGGGGCACCGGCATGGTGTGATGCTGATAAAACTCGACGTATAACGCGCCCATATTGTCCAAGATAGATATGAAGAGCAGTGGCCCCCAAGATTAGTTGATACATGGCACGTCTTCTGAACTCTGTCGTGTGCCATCTCAAAAGTGAAGTGTACGGCACTGTCGAAGTTACGGTTGAAGAACTGTTTAGTATCGACAAGATTTACGTTGTGATCCGGGGATTTGGTGAAAATTCGTAACTTCATGCAAAGACGTGAGCAATAGTGTGCGAAGGCTGCAGAGAAAGCCACTACTAGTAGGAGAGTACAGTAAACTATAGCATGTTACGTTTTTTTTTTTTTGTCATCAGTCTACTGACTGGTTTGATGCGGCCCGCCAAGAATTCATTTCCTGTGCTAACCTCTTCATCTCAGAGTAGCACATGCAACCTACGTCCTCAATTATTTGCTTGACGTATTCCAATCTCTGTCTTCCTCTACAGTTTTTGCCCTCTACAGCTCCCTCTAGTACCATGCAAGTCATTCCCTCATGTCTTAGCAGATGTCCTACCATCCTGTCCCTTCTCCTTATCAGTGTTTTCCACATATTCCTTTCCTCTCCGATTCTACATGTTACGTACTGGAATAGAATGGTATTTCTTTTTTATATGCACCATTGCTGCCCATTTAGGTCGGGACTTAATCGACAAGTTTACATTTCAGTTGAATACACCAATAATTTATAACGTAGTCACTGATGGTTGGTAACTCATACTCAGTTATCTCGCCAACAGCTCTTTTGTGAACTCGTTTTGGTTTTGCTGTCGTATATTTTGAAGTGTGACAGATTTCATCATTAACCGTGAGTTACTATCGATATTTCTGAGTATCACAACTACTATGACTACACAAATTATTAGTGTCTCCATTTACTCTGATTAAGTCATTTATGGTAATTTTTTGTACATATTCGTTTCAGCTTGTATAAAAATACTTTCATCTAAATCTGAGGTACAAGAAAGCCAGAAAATCTTACAAGACGTGTTTATTTTAATGTCTGCATATTTTCAGTTCTCAATACAGAGGTACTTTTAAAGCAACAAATTTTTCATCTCAGTAGTAACTTTTCTTTTCTGCATCATCTGCCAAGTTGATTAAAGTCCAAATTAATCTCTGAAGCGCGAAATGTAATTTTTAATGCATAGTAAAGAAATTAACAGCCATTACTTCATGCTTAACAAAAATTTCAATTTCTGAAATCTTTTTGTTCGTAATAAAGTTACTCTTTGTTGTATTGTACACATGATCTCTTCAACTGAGTGTGGTTTTTGGAGACATATTTGTTACATCTTGAACAATAGACTGATTTGTCATGATTTCTTGAGCAAAAGTTACATCTGTGGCGCTTTTATGCCCACATGAGCTTGATGGTTGGAACTGCTCTTCCAAATGAAATGCTGAATTAATTAATGTTTTCTAACTTGTTCATAGAGTTGGTACAGTTGCACGTTGTTTCATGTGCTTTTCAGTTAGGTTTGTTGACAGTTCTTTAGTAAATTTACAGCGTGGCATCTTTGTGTTCGGATTGGAGTACTGCCATATTTCGTAACTGTGAACAATATCAATAACCATTACAGCCCATCATATGGCTAGTGGCCACCTTTTACATCTTCTTCCACATTTGTAGAGAGGACCCTTCTGATGAAGGGCATCCACCCCCCCCCCCCCCCCCAATTGTAGAATTGTAGAATAGAATAATATCAGGTTCACCACTCTGCTGATCAATGCTCTTGTCATGATGCACTGATGATGTTGTTGTTGTGGTCTTCAGTCCTGAGACTGGTTTGATGCAGCTCTCCATGCTACTCTATCCTGTGCAAGCTTTTTCATCTCCCAGTACCTACTGCAACCTACATCCTTCTGAATCTGCTTAGTGTATTCATCTCTTGGTCTCCCTCTACGATTTTTACCCTCCACGCTGCCCTCCAATACTAAATTGGTGATCCCTTGATGCCTCAGAACATGTCCTACCAACCGATCCCTTCTTCTGGTCAAGTTGTGCCACAAACTTCTCTTCTCCCCAATCCTATTCAACACTTCCTCATTAGTTATGTGATCTACCCATCTAATCTTCAGCATGCTTCTGTAGCACCACATTTCGAAAGCTTCTATTCTCTTCTTGTCCAAACTATTTATCGTCCATGTTTCACTTTCATACATGGCTACACTCCAAACGAATACTTTCAGAAATGACTTCCTGACACTTAAATCAATACTGGATGTTAACAAATTTCTCTTCTTCAGAAACGCTTTCCTTGCCATTGCCAGCCTACATTTTATATCCTCTCTACTTCGACCATCATCAGTTATTTTGCTCCCCAAATAGCAAAACTCCTTTACTACTTTAAGTGCCTCATTTCCTAATCTGATTCCCTCAGCATCACCCGACTTAATTAGGCTACATTCCATTATCCTTGTTTTGCTTTTGTTGATGTTTATCTTATATCCTCCTTTCAAGACACTGTCCATTCCATTCAACTGCTCTTCCAAGTTCTTTGCTGTCTCTGACAGAATTACAATGTCATCGGCGAACCTCAAAGTTTTTATTTCTTCTCCATGAATTTTAATACCTACTCCGAATTTTTCTTTTGTTTCCTTTACTGCTTGCTCAATATACAGATTGAACAACATCGGGGAGAGGCTACAACCCTGTCTTACTCCCTTCCCAACCACTGCTTCCCTTTCATGTCCCTCGACTCTTATAACTGCCATCTGGTTTCTGTACAAATTGTAAATAGCCTTTCGCTCCCTGTATTTTACCCCTGCCACCTTTAGAATTTGAAAGAGTGTATTCCAGTCAACATTGTCAAAAGCTTTCTCTAAGTCTACAAATGCTAGAAACGTAGGTTTGCCTTTCCTTAATCTTTCTTCTAAGATAAGTCGTAAGGTCAGTATTGCCTCACGTGTTCCAGTGTTTCTACGGAATCCAAACTGATCTTCCCCGAGGTTGGCTTCTACAAGTTTTTCCATTCGTCTGTAAAGAATTCGCGTTAGTATTTTGCAGCTGTGACTTATTAAACTGATAGTTCGGTAATTTTCACATCTGTCAACACCTGCTTTCTTTGGGATTGGAATTATTATATTCTTCTTGAAGTCTGAGGGTATTTCGCCTGTCTCATACATCTTCCTCACCAGATGGTAGAGTTTTGTCAGGACTGGCTCTCCCACGGCCGTCAGTAGTTCCAATGGAATATTGTCTACTCCGGGGGCTTTGTTTCGACTCAGGTCTTTCAGTTCTCTGTCAAACTCTTCACGCAGTATCATATCTCCCATTTCATCTTCATCTACATCCTCTTCCATTTCCATAATATTGTCCTCAAGTACATCGCCCTTGTATAGACCCTCTATATACTCCTTCCACCTTTCTGCTTTCCCTTCTTTGCTTAGAACTGGGTTTCCATCTGAGCTCTTGATATTCATACAAGTCGTTCTCTTATCTCCAAAGGTCTCTTTAATTTTCCTGTAGGCGGTATCTATCTTACCCCTAGTGAGATAGGCCTCTACATCCTTACATTTGTCCTCTAGCCATCCCTGCTTAGCCATTTTGCACTTCCTGTCGATCTCATTTTTGAGACGTTTGTATTCCTTTTTGCCTGTTTCACTTACTGCATTTTTATATTTTCTCCTTTCATCAATTAAATTCAATATTTCTTCTGTTACCCAAGGATTTCTACTAGCCCTCGTCTTTTTCCCTACTTGATCCTCTGCTGCCTTCACTACTTCATCCCTCAAAGCTACCCATTCTTCTTCTACTGTATTTATTTCCCCCATTCCTGTCAATTGCTCCCTTATGCTCTCCCTGAATCTCTGTACAACCTCTGGTTCTTTCAGTTTATCCAGGTCCCATCTCCTTAAATTCCCACCTTTTTGCAGTTTCTTCAGTTTTAATCTACAGGTCATAGCCAATAGATTGTGGTCAGAGTCCACATCTGCCCCTGGAAATGTCTTACAATTTAAAACCTGGTTCCTAAATCTCTGTCTTACCATTATATAATCTATCTGATACCTTTTAGTATCTCCAGGGTTCTTCCATGTATACAACCTTCTTTCATGATTCTTAAACCAAGTGTTAGTTATGATTATGTTGTGCTCTGTGCAAAATTCTACCAGGCGGCTTCCTCTTTCATTTCTGTCCCCCAATCCATATTCACCTACTATGTTTCCTTCTCTCCCTTTTCCTACACTCGTATTCCAGTCACCCATGACTATTAAATTTTCGTCTCCCTTCACAATCTGAATAATTTCTTTTATTTCATCATACATTTCTTCAATTTCTTCGTCATCTGCAGAGCTAGTTGGCATATAAACTTGTACTACTGTAGTAAGTGTGGGCTTCGTATCTATCTTGGCCACAATAATGCGTTCACTATGCTGTTTGTAGTAGCTTACCCGCATTCCTATTTTCCTATTCATTATTAAACCTACTTCTGCATTACCCCTATTTGATTTTATGTTTATAACCCTGTAGTCACCTGACCAGAAGTCTTGTTCCTCCTGCCACCGAACTTCACTAATTCCCACAATATCTTACTTCAACCTATCCATTTCCCTTTTTAAATTTTCTAACCTACCTGCCCGATTAAGGGATCTGACATTCCACGCTCCGATCCGTAGAACGCCAGTTTTCTTTCTCCTGATAACGACATCCTCTTGAGTAGTCCCCGCCCGGAGATCCGAATGGGGGACTATTTTACCTCCGGAATATTTTACCCAAGAGGGCGCCATCATCATGTAATCATACAGTAAAGCTGCATGCCCTCGGGAAAAATTACGGCTGTAGTTTCCCCTTGCTTTCAGTCGTTCGCAGTACCGGCACGGCAAGGCCGTTTCGGTTATTGTTACAAGGCCAGATCAGTCAATCATCCAGACTGTTGCCCTTGCAACTACTGAAAAGGCTGCTGCCCCTCTTCAGGAACCACACGTTTGTCTGGCCTCTGAACAGATACCCCTCCGTTGTGGTTGCACCTACGGTACGGCTATCTGTATCGCTGAGGCACGCAAGCCTCCCCAGCAACGGCAAGGTCCATGGTTCATGGGGGGGATGATAGCTACTGATTAACTTTTCTTAGGGTCGTAGGAACATATTGTTAAAGCATCTGTTAAACAAAATTTTGTATGTCCCATTTCATATGATTGTACCAACGTATGTCAGGCCAATCTTTTGTAATTCATTAGCCAGTTCTACAGAGGTGAACCAGTTATCTCCACTTACGTTTCTGTTTGTCTGAGCAATGGGTTGAACCAGCTTCAGAAAAGACTGTGTTGGGATGCTTAGTTTTGATCGATTTGGAGTTGTCGCCTTCCCTGAATAAATAAAGGCTTTTATCAGATTGTGGTCTTTTGCACACACAAACACAAAATTTTAACCCCCATTTTTGGGGTTTGTTTTGTAGATACACTGTAAAAGAAAAGCGTCCATGGAAACGTACTAGCATTTCATCAATTGTTGCAAATTGTGAACAGCTATAATTTGCTGCGGAGTTGGATATAAACTTGTTAAACAAGTCATAAATAGCTGCCAGCTTGTACCCTGATTGTTTTCTCTGTTCCCTAGTTGCTCGGTTATCAAATCTGATAACAGACAGAAGAAAAAGAAACCTTTCCTTGGACATTGTTGCTCTAAATATTGGTTTTCCAGTTAGCTACGTAGCAAAAAACCGGTAGTCTGCATTCTCATGATGAGATTTACGAGCACCTGCGAGATAAATCAATCGGAAAAAACACTCGCATTCCTTCTAGAGACACATGATCAACGAAAGTCCCAGTCTCACCATAATTTGCGCTCACTTCAGAAATTTGTGTGTTTGTGTGATCTACTATAGTGTTCAGCATATCATCTGTAATAAGCATAGACCATGCTTCAAATGGCATAGAAGGCTTACATTGCTGAGCAGCTCCAATCAATCACGGGTAACTGAACAAAAATATTCGATTTCCTCGTTCTAGAACCACTGGGCAGGTTTCGCGACCATTTGAACCTTTTTTCCCATATAGCAACTACCAGAATCATTTCCAGAGATTTTATCTTCTGAGACACCCATGTCAGAGATTTTAGTGTCTGTATTGTGAGTAATATGTTCACTTTCACAATCACTCATATGTTCCTGGCTTCGTTCTTCTACTACAGATTCACGTTCTACGTTATCTAAATAGTTCATAACCTCCTCCGCCGTCATAACATGTTCATCGATGCGAATAGATTCACTACTAATTGTCAGATCACATACGCCACTCAGAAGACACAATGCAATATTCAGAAATTATGCGCACGTTAAGGCTATTCTGGAGTCTTCAGTGACCCCAAAATCTTATCACCCTGTAACAAACAATGTCACGACTTGCACTAACACGTTTCCTTGAAGACAACTAAGAGAATACTTACAATCTTTGATGCGAGAGCGGCGTCATTCCAGTGATAAATAAAATAATGTTGGTGCTGGGATCAAAAATGACCCCACGATAGTAACTGTGGGTTAATTAGCATACACCCAGTACAGCGATGTAAGAAAAAGAAAAGTCCAGTTACAGCCCTACGTAGGACTTAGAAAAGACAAGTAGATCAACCAGCCATATCGGACTCAATTGAGTGGAAGTCTGTAATTATATCTAAGATCCGTTATATTAATACTGAACTTAAGTGATAGTAACATACCGAAATCACACTTTAAGTAAAAAAGTTAAATAAAAAAAATGATCCACCACGAAGAGATTATCCATATGGCACGAAAATCGATACATGTGATGTACATGTACAGTCAAAAACAGATTACAATTTCTGAAACATTGGTTCATTCATTCGAGAGAAAGAGCTTCACTAGTTGAGCAGCCAAATAGCCTGTTGGTCAATCTTCGTCCCTTATTCAAACACTTATTCGGCCTGGCATTGATTGATATCGTGTAAAATTCTGTCCAGTTGGCGGGACAAATCATCAAAATCCCGAACTGGTTTGAGAACCCTGTCCCTAATGGTCCAAACTTTCTCAGTTATGGATAGATCCGGTGATCTAACGCGCCAAGGTAGGGTTTAGCAGACACGAATTCAGGCAGCAGAAACTATCGTCCTCACATGGCGAGAGTTTTACATGCTTATCTTCATGGTGGCAAAGTCCTATCTTGGCCAGCATCGTCGGCGGATCTCTCTCTAGCTAAGAATGTTTGGAGAATTATAGGCTGGGACCTACAACCATGTCGGCACTGTGACGATTTAACGCTACAATTGGACGGAAATTGCCATAATATCCCTCAGGAGGATCTCCAATAATTCCGTCAATCACTGCCAAGCCAAGTAACTGCTTGCGTTTTTTTTTTAATTAAATTTTCTCAGTTTGTGAAGCTCTTTCTCTTGAATAAGTCATTCAGCTTTTCTGAAAACGTAATCATTTGTGTACCTGCACATGCACATCACATCTTCCAGTCATCGTGCCATTCCGATAATTACTTCGTGGGCGTTTTATTTTCTTTTCCTTTTTTTGTCTTACAGTGTAATATGATACATATTAAAAATAAAGTAGTAGAATCAGTAGAATTTTCATATTCAGAGAATTTCCTGACAATAGTTGGACTGACTGGAAAAAGATAAAACAGAACAGTTAAAATGGCCTTGATCGTTTGCAATAAACTATATTTTAGTAACTAAGCTTCAGATTTGCCTAAAACGAAAATTTATAGCCAACGTGTTTAATCACGTTTCAGTTACGGCAGTGATGCATGGACATAAGCGAAAAAGGGGTAAGTAGGGTTTGAAGGATAATGTGGCTCCCTTCGACATTTGAAAAACTTAAGTGATTCCTCGTGCACCACATACACCTTATACAGAGGACCAAGAATATCCAACGCCTTATTTAAAATACTTCTCTTTTTCTGTGTCCACAACAATAGTCGTAATCAAGCAAATCAACACACGCCGTATAACTAGACCTGGGACTTTTAGGTTCTAAAAATCTTAAATTAGGTTCCTAAAACAGGTTATAAAAGTCAGAAAATAGGTGACCAAACTCTGACATTTTATTGTCAAGAAGATAAATAGATCGACAAAAATTCACATCTTATTATTGTCCGTGTCCATAATTACAGTCACAGTAAATAACTAACACTTTCTCCAGATTTTCCGTTGAGAACCTGCATACCTAATCTGTTAATAGCATCTTATATGTCGAGAATGAGCGTCCCACAGATGTCACCGGACCTTATTTAAAAGACGCTAATACGTTCAATGGGATCACACACTCAAGTTCTGTTCATTTACCTGAGAAGATGTCAGCCACTGTGCAGAAGGTAGTCGGTCCTGGGTTTCTTTGTAGCACTGTCGGCAGTTTCATACCAAGCCTGGGACCAAGTTGAGTTTTTCAGACACGTCTTCTATGAATTGCAGTTGCGTGTGAAATTTTATGTATGCAATTTCGTAGGAAATTGTTGGGTCCTTTAGAAGATCGTTTACCTGAAGTAATGCTCACAGCCTCCTCCCGCAATTTAAGAACGATGTTACTGATGCCTTCGGAATGTTCTCTGTAATATTCCACGGCCTCTAGCCACGTTCCCCAGCCAGTAAGTATATGTTCTGGTGGAACTGGTACCTCGAGAAGTTCCTCTCCAAATAACTGGATTCTTGTAGGTGCTTCAATGAAAACCTTTTTGAAGGTTGAAACTAGCTTATTTACATGTGGGAACCAGAGACGTATCGTCTCACCTACACGATTCATGGCATGGGCCTGACATGTGACGACATGAAGCAAGGCTGGGTAAAATAATTTCAACAATTTAACAGCAGCAATCACGTATGTGGCTGCATCAGTGTAGATTACAAGTACTTTATTTTCATCTAGACTGTTGGGGAAAAGTAATTTGAGGGCTTTATTAACAAAGTGAGCAATTGTTTCCTGGTTATCCTTTTTAGCTCCTTGCTGCAGATCAGATGAGGTACAGAGCGAGTCTCAGGATATAACTTTCCTACAATGAAATCAGTCACATATCGACCTTGTCTGTCAGTTGTCTCATCGATAGAGATCCACATGTATGAATCGTCTATATCTTCCCTTATCCTGCTCAATGTATTTTCATATGACGTGCCTAAATAGTTCTTTCTCATTGTGACTACTGATGGAATGCTGCGGTGTCAGTATTTCTCTAGAAAACTTTTGGGTTGGCTGTTTTCATCTGCATTGAATGGTATGTTTGCTGTAACACTGGCTCGACACAGGTCAAGATGAAATTAGGTTTTGTTTGTTGCATTTGGTTTAGTTGCAAACGTTTGTTTCATGTTTGATTTATTTTTTAAATTAGCCTGGTGTTTCATCCCTGCAACCTGCTGACTTAAATGCGACCTCTGTTCAGAACATACCTAAAAACAAAAGGAAATGAGAAACACTTTGTGGAACAATTTACGAAACAGGGCAGGAAGCGCTGGAGGCAGATCACAAGGCTCCTCTGCCCACTGCCGGCCCACTTGACGGTTCACAGCGAGCGACAACTCTCTGAGGAAAAGGGCGGGCTGGAACAGCCTGACGTATGCTGTAGTCGTCTGAATTACGATGACGTTCACGCATGCAGGCAAACTGGATGTCATTCAATTACTGTTTTCTAAGTAGTCGGGAAGACCAGAAGAGTAGTTTGAGTCATACAAATTTTATTTGATTGGATTTTTAAATATTAAATACAATTGTACAATTAGCTTCTGATATGAAATTAGGTATTTTTGGAACTATAAAATTTCAATTTTCGTTAAATTATTTTCGTAATTTTTAGCTGGAAGGACCACAAGAGAATGTTAGTCATAAACAATTCTGTTTAACTCGATATTTAAAATTTAGATACAATCAGGTACTAACCTGAAATTAGGTATTCTTAGGTCCTATAAAACTAACGTTTTGGACCATAAATTGGCGTAGCTCGTGTATGTACAACTTTTATTACCTTTGTTAAATGAAAACCAAATAGGTTTTTACCTAAAATCCGAAGTTTGCTTATTACTCTATCAAATGAGCACCTTAATAATAATAATATCAACGCCTAAAATGATCAACTGTAGGGCACTATTCGTCTGAGCATAAGTTACCTTTTTCTAATTATAGTTAACCACATACCGCATACTGCTCCCTATGCAAAACTGCCCAAAGCCAGCTACTCTAGAGTTACGGTAGCAAAGAGAGTGTACTTAACCAGAACATGGTACGCCAGACCATCAGTTGGCAAAATTACTATTCTGGCCATATATTAAAGCTGGTGTTGTTCGTATCAGCACAAGAAGACTGTGCCTCCAAAGAAAACTAGATCATCTGTTTTATTCCATATGCAGATAGATATAATCTCTAAGGACACAGTCACACTACCTATATCTTTACATAACGCTCACATCGTCTCTCAGAAGTTTCCTACCTCAGACTTAGATCTAATATTATAACGCTTTTTTAAATTTGTCAGTCGGTTTTATGCGCTCGTGTGTGATTTCCTGTCTTACGCAAATCTCTTCGTCTCAATAATACCCATGCTCAATGTCATCATTTATTTGTTACAATCGTTGTATCTGCCATAGGTAGACGGCATCTTTCAAACGTGGAAAACGTACATTTATACACAAGTATTTCTGTCTTCGATATCCTTTGCGTTGTTTAGCTGGTAAGACTACAGATCTGCGTTGCTAGGTTGAGTGGACATTTTCCGCTCCTAAGTAGAAACGTAATAGTGCTTCTAAATCATCAGCTTTTGTTTTTATTTCACACCAAGTTAAGTTGAATAATTATTTTATACTTAGGATTTAAGAAGGTTAATAATATAGATACAATAAACTGCACTCTGAATATATCATAGACTTTATCATTGCTGTGCAGTCATGTAGTTTTGCTATCGTCACAAATAATAAAGTGAAGTTTATGTAGGAGTTATCTCCAGAAAACAGACGCTTGCCTGTAGATGGTATGTGAAACATCCCATTGTTATATGAGATTTTAATATCATAATCTGTCCACATATATTTACCAAAAAAGTCATGATTTTAGGCGAGTTACCCAAAATTGGTGTTTTGTGTAGTACTATTTCTGATCAGAGAAAAACTCTTCTTAGGACTAAGTACTTTACAATAGTTATTTCTTAAAATATGAGTAAATGTTACAGAAGTGAATAAGATGCTTTCTGACGTTAGCACAAGGGTGCTGAAACATGCTTGGATGCAAATAAAAACAGCATTAGGCGGACCACAGAATCCAATAACTTGGCAACTTTTAATATTTTTAAAATTACTACACACGCACACACACACACACACACACACACGCACACACACACACACACAAACACACACACACAAACACACACACACACCACTCCCTCGAATATTTAGGTCTACACCAGAGTCAGACTTTTAATACCTTAGAACAAAAATTGTCATCGGGTAAGTTGGTGAATCACAACTGAGTCTAAAGTGCTTTCTTTTTTGCTGATTTACGATGACTCTTTTGAACCCTAAGGAGACAGAACGTATAACTATCTCCTCCTTCGCCGAAGGCAGACTGATGTTTTCCAGCACGTTTATTACTGTAGCATCGCTAAGTAAGTTGCTGTAGAAAATGTTCTGCAACAAATATTTCCCAGTCTGCCAGGTATGTGAGTTTCTTCCTGTTCCAGTCACATATGGAACGAGCAAAGAATGACTGTTCCAGTGGCTATTATTTGTCTAATCGTCTTTACAGTTCCTATGAGAACGTTACATAGGAAGCTCTAGTATGTTTCTGGTATCCTCAGTTAATATATGTTCTTGAAAGTTTGTAATTAGACCTTCTTTCTCAGTGTTTTGTCTCATCGTGTGGTTTTCCGCAACGGCTGTTCCAATGGAATTTTTGCAGTACCTCTTAGTTTCATAATTTAAAGTCTGATAAACAGTTAACGTTGTTATTAGGTCAACACTTCGTCATTATAATCATGATCAGTTTATGGAAGCCGGCCGGAGTGGCCGAGCGGTTCTAGGCGCTACAGTCTGGAACCGCGCGAGGTCCGAATCCTGCCTCGGGCATGGATGTGTGTGATGTCCTTAGGTTAGTTAGGTTTAAGTAGTTCTAAGTTCTAGGGGACTGATGAACTCAGAAGTTAAGTCCCATAGTGCTCAGAGCCATTTGAACCGTTTAGTTTATGGAATATTTCCCTATTTCAATTTATCTGACAATAAACAAGTCATTGCTAAAGTGTTCGATTAATCTGTGTTTCCAAACGCTTAAAACTGTGGACATTCCAGTTGCAAGTTGCCTACCCAAGAGCTTCGAGGGGAACAAAAATTTAATTTTCAGTATACAGCTTCCGCCTTTGAAAACACAATTTTTTTTCTCTTTACCCTGACATGTTTCGCTTACGGTGCAACAACATCACTGTTTCTTTCTTCTTTTTGTTTTTCCTTCTCGTTACCCACTTCAACGAATCATAAGAAAAAAATGTGTTAGCTCCAATGGCTGGAGTTACAAGAGAGGCGCTGTGCATCACGGAGGGATTTACTGCTGAAATTTCGAGAGAGCGCTTTCCGGGAAGAGTCGGACAACATATTACTTCCTACCAAATATACTTCGCCTAAAGACCAAGAGGAGAAAATTCGAGAAATTAGAATCTATACAGAGGTTTACCGACGATCGTTCTTCCAATGCGCCATTCTGGAGTGGAATAGGGTTGGAGGGTTCAGTTAGTGGTACGAAAAGTATCCTCCACAACACACTATTAAGTGGCTTGCGGAATACATCATATTTAGAACAAGAACCAGTGTTACCATTTCAGTTGAGACCTATAACGCGTCTTCATCGACTGAGGGAAAGAAACGTTCACTAGGGACTGTGTTCTGAATTCGCGAAACAGCCACGTCTAGGCAGAGGAAAACTCTCATGCCACCGACGTTCATGTATTTCAGCACCGATTTGGTATTAACGTGTGGACAGGTATTCTGGACGGTCATGTGATTGTGACATACCACTTTCCACTAAAGCTAACTGGCCCTGCATACTCGAATTTCCTACAAAACGTATTGGACCCGTTCTTGGAAGCTGTGCCAACTGAATATCAGTCACAAAATTTAGTTTCAACATAATGGTGCAGCACGTAACTTCTAACGTGCGTTTCGGAGTCACCTCATGAGAAGATATGGCGAAAGATGCATAGGCCGAGGTGGTCCAACTATGTAGCCGCCGCGATCGCCGGACTTAGCTCCGATGGGTTACTTCTTGTACGGTCGTGTCCAAAGTTTAATTTACGGGACTCCTGTAGAGACAGAGGAAGATCTGCTGGCCGCTGCCCTAGAAGCTGAAGACACACCACGGAGGATGGAGGGTGTGTACCAGAACAACGTTGGTGATTGCCACAACGAGCCGCTGTCATAATGCGTCAGTACTGTGCATGCAGTGTTCTGGGTTATTTTTTTGTTTTGGAGTAATGTAAACACGCAATGTTTAAGTGATAATACAAACAAATGTGATTAAGTGATATGTGGATATTTCGTTATGTTCCCTTTCGAATTGTTATCCAATAATTGTACTGCGTCACGCCTAATTCAGTTAGTCAAGCTGAACTAATTTATGTGAACGTCTGAATTGAAAACGTCGTAAAACGGAAACGGAACCTCTCCAGACATGGGATGCTATTCTGAAGATTATGTACTCACTTCCCTCTAAAACTGCTAGAAGTTTGTAACGGGAATTTCCAAACACCCTGTATACACTAGTTCGATATTTCCATTCCTTTGAAAAGGCAAGGGAGGGGGGGGGAGGGGGGCGGTTGTGGAAGATGGAAGATAATACCTTATGAGCTGCTTTTACAGTTGTCGGATGTGTTAAAGAACTGTACATTTTGCGTAATAAGAGAAATTTCTTGTCCATACGTTTAATTTTCTTCACGGAACGATAGACGAGGCTGTTTGCGCCTCGCCCATTGCAGAGCCTCATTTCCTTTCAGATACATGTCGAGACGTTAGTGGGGCAATGACGGTTTCCATTTGAGAATATCTGTGAGAATCTCTCCGATTCTGGTATTTACCCTGCAACAAAACCTAACCCCATGCAGGCCTTGGTCAGAACAGGAGAAAAGGTGCTGTTTCAATACGCATCTTGAACAATATCTCTCGAATATAACAAAGTGAACACGTCTTACAAGTTTGGCTAATTGTTTAAAGTGTGTACAATCGATGACTTTCTCGGTCAGTGATAGTTATCTTTGAAGGCCAGATACTGCAACACGCCTCAGTCAACCGCACAAATAGGTTAGAGGCGACAGCGCCTCGAAAACAACAGCAGCTGTCATTCAGTGTTTATTCAAGTTAAATATGGAATGTCTCTGCAATTCCTGAATCTACTATCGTAACACAGGAGGGACAAGAATCTCTGGAATATTATTTTCAAACGTATTCCTATTTCGCTCGAGAGAATGTAGAGCATTCGAAATCTTACATTCAGTTGCAAGAAGCGTAGTACAGAGGCATACAGTTTCCGTATTCATTGGGAATTGGCGTTACAATATAAAAATGAGAAATGCTTCTGATATGGTGGTGCTCGGAGAAAGGACGGAACTTTCTCCTCTTTTGTCGTTTCTTTCGATTATTTCCTTTCTTTCACAGTTCCCCAAGTTTCTTTCACAATTCGGCCGGAGCCGATGGAACTTCCCCCGACGTTCGGAAGTTCATTGTCTTTGAATGAATAATTTCTCCAATTCGGTGCTGTAGCCTGCCTTTGACAGATTTTCTAGATAATCCACCTTTGGGAACAGAATACCGATTTGGGAATCACTAGATTATCGCCGGATATGTGTAACGGGGGATGCTTCCTCAAGCCGTCCTGGGAGTGTGTCACACATTTTCACTGTCCAGGACACACACCCGTGTTTTACGTATGTAGAGACAGCGACGTACTCTCGATGTCAGTGGCACTCAGTACAAACTTCAGTGTATTCCTATTTGTATGTGATGTGTTTTCGTGCTCAGATAT
Source organism: Schistocerca piceifrons (assembly GCF_021461385.2). Taxonomy (NCBI): domain Eukaryota; kingdom Metazoa; phylum Arthropoda; class Insecta; order Orthoptera; family Acrididae; genus Schistocerca; species Schistocerca piceifrons. The sequence continues at coordinate 142,141,680 of NC_060144.1, forward strand.
AAAATGACGTCGTTCAGAACATGGCAGCAGACTTCAAATTCTTTTCATTTCTGAAGTCTGGTAATAAAAATATCGTTGTAAATAGAAGTGTTACTGTTTGGTGTACCTCTTTTGTAACAAACGATACAAACGTCTGTATAAAACACGAAAGTAGACGCGTTTAAAACTTGGTTAAAACCTTGGTGTACTAAAACGAGTGCTGGGTTTTAAACAGAAAACTATACTGTGCGGAAGTGAGCGTTTTAGCCCGTACTATGTCGAGGGCTTTACGAATAGAGGTTAATGTTTATTTGGGTAAAATTTGAGGAAAAAAAGTAGAACCTGTCTTTTTCATAGAAGTCACCCAGTGCTCCCTCCGTCTATTAGTTCAAATAGCTCTGAGTACTATGGGACTTAATATCTGAGGTCATCAGTCCCCTAGAACTTAGAACTACTTAAACCTAACTAACCTAAGGACATCACACACATCCATGCCCGAGGCAGGATTCGAACCTGCAACCGTAGCGGTCGCGCGATTCCAGACTGAAGCGCCCAGAACCGCTTGACCACTACCGCCGGCCCCTCAGTCTATTCTGGAACCCACACAATACCAATTCTGGGGCTCTGTGCTCCTATCAAATAGAACTCCACAGTCTTGACCACTGTGCCACGTTGCGCAGTGGAAAATTGAAAGTGCCAGGGCTAGATTTTGCAATAGTTACTGAAGAAATAACAAGATCACTGCTACTGGAATGCTGGCATTAGGAACTAATATGGTGTAGTAACAAGAAAAAGGCGAAAAAGTTTGTAGGAGCTTGAACTATCACCTACAGACAATAGGTGCGAGAAGAGCGCCAATTAGACAAGAGATAAAATACTCCTTGAAACATAATTAAAAAAAATGCTTTCAAAATTAAGGCATGTTCTTCGTGAAGTATTTTCATTTCATGGAGCTTAAGTTGATTATATCTATGTGAAATGCGCTACTTTTTGCGAAGCCGGAAACCAGCAGAGGGAAGAAAACATATACTGCTATGGTGTAATCATGATTATAATTCTAACACTTTAAAATAGTTATGGAGCCCTGAATAAATAACTCACCTTCTCTGGTGGTGTGGACAACTAAGGTGGATTGGTGCCTTCAGGGTAAACAATACTCCTTTTTACTGAGTACACAAGACTGTTATGCGTAGGATTCGTGGCTAGTACCTGCGTTGAAAGATTCTCTTAAACACCAATTCTAGCGTCCTGCTGTATCTCGCTAAATAGTTGGGAGCAATATTCTCCACACAGGCCTTAGTAGCAATTTACACTGAGAATGTGATGGAAAATTTTAAAGACGAACACATGAGATAACTCCTAGTAGAACTGGAAACACGTTTCCAAATACGCCTTATGTCTAGCCTGCTAAAGACAGCGATCAGTTATTCGGTCTGCCTTGTAACCATGACTTGAAGACTTATCTCCATGCACTTTCCAGACTCAAAGAATTGCTGTCAATAGACAAATAAAGATATCATTATCACAATATGATATGCATCGTCATCATCACTATTGTCATCATCATCATCACCACCAGCATCAGCATCGTCATCATAGACACATCATCATCGATACTTTCATCATTATAATCACTGTTATTATTATCATGATCGCCATCATTAATCTTATATGGAGCAGAGCACACAGATTCCTTGAAAGTTAACGGATGAATGGCCGTTCGCGAAATTACTTGCTATGCGTTACTGCCAGATTCATCTACATTTACGTCTACATTTACATATATACTCCACTAGCTACTGTGTGGCCTGTGGCGAAAAGTACCTTTCTCCGCAGCTAGACCTTTTCTTTCCTGTTCCACTCGCAAATATAGCGAGAGAGAAAGGACTGTTTACATGCTTCCGTATGAACCCCACCGCTTTTGTTTCCTTGTAACAGAATCACACCAAGCTCGAATTAGTTTTTATACTACTATGTAACTACGCTACTGGCCATTAAAACTGCTGCACCACGAAGATGATACGCTGCAGACGCGATATTTAACCGACCGGAAGAAGGTGCTGTGATATGCAAATGATTAGCTTTTCAGAGCGTTCACACAAGGTTGGCGCCGGTGGCGACACCTACAACGTGCTGACATGAGGAAAGTTTCCAACCGATTTTTCATACACAAACAGTAGTTGATCGGCATTGCCTCATGAAACGTTGTTGTGATACCTCGTGTAAGGAGGAGAAATGCATACCGTCACGTTTCCGACTTTGATAAAGGTCGGATTGTAGCCTTTCGCGATTGCGGTTTATAGTATCGCGTCATTGCTGCTCGCGTTGGTCGAGATCCAATGACTGTTAGCAGAATATGGAATCGGTGGGTTCAGGAGGGTAATACGGAACGCCGTGCTGGATCTCAACGGCCTCGTATCACTAGCAGTCGAGATGACAGGCATCTTATCCGCATGGCTGTAACGGATCGTGCAGCCACGTCTACATCTCTGAGTCAACAGATGGGGACGTTTGCAAGACAACAACGATCTGCACGAACAGATCGACGACGTTTGCAGCAGCATGGACTATCAGCTCGGAGATCAAGGCTGCGGTTACCCTTGACGCTGCATCACAGATAGGAGCGCCTGCGATGGTGTACTCAACGACGAACCTGGGTGCGCGAATGGGAAAACGTAATTTTTTCGGATGAATCCAGGTTCTGTATACAGTTTTATAATGGTCGCATCCGTTTTTGGCGACATCGTGGTGAACGCACATTGGAAGCGTGTATTCGTCATCGCCATACTGGCGTATCATCCGGCGTGATGGTCTGGGGTGCCATCGGTTACTCGTCTCGGTCACCTCTTGTTCTCATTGACGGCACTTCGAACAGTGGACGTTACATTTCAGATGTGTTACGACCCGTGGCTCTACCCTTAATTCGATCCCTGCTATAGCCTACATTTCAGCAGGATAATACACGACCGCATGTTGCAGGTCCCGTATGGGCCTTTCTGGATACATAAAATGTTCGACTGCTGCCCTGGCGAGCACATTCTCCAGATCTCCCACCAATTGAAAACGTCTGGTCAATGGTGGCCGAATAACTGGCTCGTCACAATACGTCAGGCACTACTCTTGACGAACTGTGGTACCGCGTTGAAGCTGCATGGGCAGCTGTATCTGTACATGCCATCCAAGCTCTGTTTGACTCAATGCCCAGGCGTATGAAGGCCGTTATTACGGTCAGAGGTGGTTGTTCTGGGTACTGATTTCTCAGGATCTATGCACCCAAATTGCTTGAAAATGTAATCACATGTCAGTTCTAGTATAATATATTTGTCCAATGAATACCGGTTTATCATCTGCATTTCTTCTTGGTATAGCAATTTTAGTCGCCAGTAGTGTAGTTTTGACCGAACGTTCATTATCTGTCAGCTAATGACAGCTAGGCAGGATATACACTGTTGAGTACTCCTTTTAAAGTTTTCCAGTTCACTCAAGATTTATTGTTGCAACAGTGCATATGGATGAAATTATTATATTTACAGATCATTAGCACAAGCGATTCTGAGGTACCAGGAAGCGACCCATGCTGAAACACCGATGTTAGTATGTGGTGTAGACTCCACGGCCAGCAGTGCAGGTACTGACTAGCATCCAGTCGTACAGACGGCGAATACCGTCATAGGATACGGTCTGCCACGCCTGCTCGACCTATCCCCGTAGTTGTGTAAGAGTTGTTAGTTGACGAGTCGCACGTGTCACTTCTCGTCCAATTATATCCCGACATTATCCTGTTGAGAAAAATTCCTTCTTGTTGTAAGGAGGCGTCTAACACAATTCCGTATTTCCAGAGCATTGGTTAGCAGAAACACCAAAGAGGAACAAGAGTTGTAGGTTATCGCACTCCAAACTATGAGGCCCGAGGTGGAGCCAGTGCGTCTTGGACGAATACACTACGTGACAGCCCTCACCAGGTCTACGTCGTACGCCCAAAAACCATCACTTGCGTGTAGGCAGAATTTGCATTCATCGCTGAAGACGATGGCGCACCATTCCTTCTTCCACGTGATCCTCTGTACCAGTGCACGCCGATGTTGCCAGAGCTAGAGGTGTGCATGCCTGTAGTCTCATTGCTAATAACAGGTTCGCATCAGTTCATGTTGATATGTCTGGGCTCACAAGCCCTCTTACCTGTAGCTGTACGATCTGCCACTACCGCCCTCAAAATACTACAATCCCGGTGGGTGTCTGTGCTGCGTGGGCCGTCCGGTTCTAGGCGCTACAGTCTGGAACCGAGCGACCGCTACGGTCACAGGTTCGAATCCTGCCTCGGGCATGGATGTGTGTGATGTCCTTAGGTTAGTTAGGTTTAATTAGTTCTAAGTTCTAGGCGACTGATGACCTTAGAACTTATGTCGCATAGTGCTCAGAGCCGTTTGAACCATTTGAAATCTGTGCTGCGTGACTGTGCAGAACAACGTTTACGGGTGTGAGACTGTTCATTTGACCACTGATACCAGCATTGCTGCACAGCTGACATAGCGAGTCAACCTTGAGTTGTAATTCTCCGAAAGGATCATCCCGCCACCAGCGAGGCCACAATTAGACTCCTTTCAAAATCATTGACTTGGCTGTAGGAAGCAGGTGTCCATCTCTTTGGCAGGGTTCCCTGTTTCCTTCGCAAGTTCGCACCGTATTGACCCTTTTTGCTGTGCGAATTCCGTATTAAATAGTGAACATAGATGATATTCTGGTAGCTATGCCACTATGCTATCTGTTGGCGGACAACATTTAAACCATTATCAGCACATCTACTAGCCCCGGGTGGTATACACAGTCATCAGATTAAAATCTACGTCGTCTTTTCAGATATACAAATTTTTTTTCCACCAGTGTAGGTGCAGAATAAAACAAATTTTTGGCACTTTGTTGTGGTTGTTGTACACTTATGCTCGTAAATTAAGGATAATTGTAGAATTTGGTGCCACACAACGTGGCACTGCACAAAACTTGCGCTAATAGCTGAGGCTCATAGGGAACACACACGACAGGTATTTGTAAGTCCACGGTATTGGTGATAAGTTGAGAAAACCGTCCCGAAACACATGTACTAGCCGGCCGGAGTGGCCGTGCGGTTCTAGGCGCTACAGTTTGGAACCGGATCAGGCTGTCGAGCAGCTGCTGGGATAAAGCTTCTCATTCTTGCACCAGTGACTGTCGAAGTTCCTGAAGTATCCTAGAGGTTTGAAGACGTGCAGCGATATGTCGACAGAGAGCATCCCAGACGTGCTCGATGGGCTTTAGGTCTGGAGAACAGGCAGGCCACTCAATTCGATTGGTATCTTCTGTTTCAAGGTACTACTCCACGATGGCAGCTCGGTGGGGCCGTGCGTTATCAGCCATCAGGAGGAAGGTGGGACCCACTGCACACCTGAAAAGGCGGACATATTGGTGCAAATTGACGTCCCGATACACCTGACCTGTTACAGTTCCTCTGTCAAAGACATGCAGAGGTGTGCGTGCACCAATCATAATCCTACCCCACACCATCAAAACACGACCTAAATACAGGTCCCTTTCAAGGACATTAAGAGGTTGGTATCCGGTTCCTGGTTCACGCCAGATGAAAACCCGGAGAGAATCACTGTTCAGACTATACCTGGACTCGTCCGTGAACATAACCTGGGATCACTGTTCCAATGACCACGTACAGTGATCTTGACACCAGGATTTATCGGCTCTCCTGTGACCAGCGGTGAATGGAATGCACCTTGCCGGCCTCCGGGCGAATAAATCATGTCTGTTCAGTCGTCTGTAGACTGTGTGTCTGGAGACAACTGTTCGAGTGGCTGCGGTAAGGTGCCGAACAAGGTTACCTGCAGTACTCCGTGGCCGTCTGCGGGCACTGATGGGGAGATATCGGTCTCCTTGTGGTGATGCACACTATGGACGTCCCGTACTGTAGCGCCTGGACACATTTCCTGTCTGCTGGAACAGTTGCCATGATCTTGAGATCACACTTTGTGGCACATGGAGGGCCCGTGCAACGAACTTCTGTGTTTAACCAGCCTCCAGTCGCTCTAGTATTCTACCCCTCATAATGTCATCAATATGTGTTCTTTGAGCCATTTTCAACACACAGTCACCATTGACACGTCTGAAAAAGTTTGCCCACTTACTCGCTGTACCGTACTCTGAAATACACCAACACACCTCTTCGTATGTGGACTGTTGCCAGCGCCACCGTGCGACGACCGCAGGTTAAATGCACCGCATGAACATTCCCCGAGGTGATTTAAACCAGCAAACCGCCCACCAGAGCGTTGTTTCGCCATGTATCAGCATTATCCTTAATTAAGAACATGAATGTAGAAAAGAAAAATTACTTTCATGCAAGTCACTGTTAAGAAAATTTCATCAATTGTGTTTATGTCTCGTATTTTGGTGAAGATACTTGTCCCTATTCCGGAATCCTTGGAATATAGCATTTGAGTATTGGTCCAGGTTTAAGCTACTCACCCATCGACGCAGTGCCCTGCTGTGACGGCCCAAATCTCAGTCAGAATGGAAGCACCGCAGTGGAAGTCCTCGTAATACTCCACACTCAGCTGAAACACAGCAGTAAACTGTACTCAGGCAGAGCAGCGAAAATGTGAAACCACACACGACTGACGAGCGTCACTGTAATGTTGGATAATGTGGCTAGCGCACTAACGCCTTTCCACAGTTTATAGGCTTAAAGTGCAGATGTCGCATTTGATGTTGGAAAAGATTCCCGAAAATAATTCCTTTATTAGATATCGACTAATACCAATTCAGTTCTATGTATTATACTGTTTAATTCTGCTCTGTTGCTTAAATTCAAATTGATACTTCCTTACAAATTTTTCCTTTTCTATGGGTATGGCTATGATGACATGTGTAGTGGTGGCTGCATCTTCTTGAGCTGATAGGCCACGACCAAGTTTCAAGAGCTCTTACAAAAGTTAGCCCTATTTATTTCACAATTTCTATTTTGAAAGTGTATTTGTGTTACCTCTCATAAAATGAGATCATAATTTTTGCAAAAAAATGTGCACAGCACTCCCATTTTGTGTGGGAAATTCCCGTATCTGAACTCCATTCGTATAATGGATGCTGTTACGTTACACGATCTTCTGAATTAGCAAATCATGAGTGACGTGGCATCAACGACTGACGATCGGTGTACATTTTCACTGTTTCACTCAGTTTTCGATTCCGCGAAAGGGATGTTGGTCGTTTTATTTTCATGCGCAAAAATCGATTACTAATTGTTTCGATTACTAATTGGCCAGCTATATCATTTGTTGTGAGATTTCATGCATACGAATTTTATTATTCCATTAACTGTACCATATCGAACTTCGAAACGGCGCGTGAAGCTATGGTCATTATTACTTTGGAGATTTTCAGTAATATTATGATCTTGATGGATCCAAAAGTGCTAGAACAGAGTGACAGTATTCGTATCGACGTTTCTGTATGTGATCTGTTACCTACAATCTTAGCCGCTTGTTTGTGATAGTGAAAACTGAGTGGACGCCTCAATGCCTACCAGTGACTCGCAAGATCCGGTGGCCAATACCTCAACATTGGTACCTATCAGTTCTCTTCCGTAACAGTCACACTGCAGGAGAGACGTCCTGCATATAAAGGGACAACCTGAGTGAGCGAGATGTGTCAGCACGTGGGGGCTTTGACTGGGTCTTGCAAACTCGACCCGGACTAGAGAAGGCAGCTACTATGACCGCAGTGCGCCGAGGACCACATTGAATTTCGTCAAAGATGCAAAGACGAGTGATATCAGTGCTCCGATCAGCTTCAGCAGAAACCTTCGCTGACAGCTTCCAGCAATTTTGTAAGCGTTGGATATGCCGTACTGTGGCGATGTTAATGGTTAATAGCTTTGTAGTAGAATTAAAGGGTTTTCCTAGTTTTTCGATACCATTAAGTAAATCTTTTAGATACACATTGCGTATAGGACAGGAAACTTCTTGAAACATTATCTATCGTGTCTCGTGAGTGTCAAATAAAATTTCCTTTCTGACCTCTTGTGGCTCAATCGCTTATGATTGTGATAGAAAAATATAGAATAAAAACCGTAAGAGATATCTCCGTACCGAGTAAGTACGTCTGTACCGCATGAAAGTGGTGAACTCAAAAAATGTCTGTGCCCTGGTGCCATACGCAAAAAAGTCACGTATAGTTGGCAGCTACTAGTTGATAATGGTATGACAGCCAGAATTGTCCAACAGTGGAAAATAAAAGAGTGTTGTCGTTTCAGAAACGAAAAGTAATTCGTATCATTTGCGGCCAACAAATGACGAGCGAAAGGAAGTAGATCATAACTAGGGTTACAATATAAATTCGATCACTAACAAAAAACTGAAATGCTATAACAAACTGGTAGGCGATGGAAATACTTTTTATCAAAATGTAATTACCTTCAAGAGAATTTTCGCAGAGCTATTAGTACTTACTAAAATACTGAAAATGCTCCACTCAAGTTCTTCCTGCAACGAACTATATTCTTGTGAAACAAGTGCAGTTCATATTGGAATAAATGTGTTCTGTGGTTTTACTCTCCCAGCATCCCAGAATAATATTGCAGCACTTATTTAACAGTGCAACACAGCACAAGAAATCAGGATCAGGAAAAATGTAAGCATCTAAATCTTCGCACCTCATTTGCTTATGTATGTCGAATAAAGTAAGCACGAGATCAATGATGAGCCTTATCATATTTGGATGCTCAGTTTGTTCGTAAACGAAGTGCGTACTTAGTTTTGTTAATACACATCTGTCACAGCACTTGCCAGAAGTGTGTACATATTCTTTGAATAGTAAAACAGAATCAAGACGATTACACGAGTCCACTGTCAAAGACACTACGGTGTCAAGCTTACACTTAAAAAGAAAAGTAAACGGCTGAGGGTATTAGCTTCTTTGTACACTTTTCCGTTGGCTACACAACGTGTGGGGAAAAGTTAGATTTTGATGTACGGAAGGTATTCTACAAGATTTCTAGAACGCTATTGGTTGTGGAGTACTCTGAGCATTCAATCCCCGACTGTGGGTTTTTAACTTTCCAAAACCTCATCATGAATTTACCCCGTTTCCTCTACCGTTCTGTTGACTAGTTCTGGCCAGTTTTCTTTTTAGGCATTTTCATGGATCTGTGCTTAGTTGCTAGTGTTCCGAAGGATAGAAGATTTACGAGGGGACTCCAAAATGTAAGTTACACATTATTAGGAAAGGCCAAGTAACTTTTATTCGAACGTGAACTACACATCACAGTGACCCAGATACATGACCCCGTTTATCAGTAATAGACACCAGGTCACCGTAAACGACAGTCGAAACGTTCTATCAATCGTTCTAGATCCCGACGATAGAAATCCGCTCCTCAGTCACGGAGACATCCTAGAGCCGCTGCGTGAACGTCCTTATAATTGTAAAATCCGCGACTGCTACGAATCAATTCTTTCACTACCCTTACATCGTGGTCTGTGGTCGATGTTAATTGTCTTATCCCCTGTCACCATCAGTCACATGTGTGCCTCCTTGGTCAAATTGTTGGTACCGTTAACTAAGACCGAACGCTGCTTTGTATTTGGTCCACAGAAGAATGGAAAAACTAATACAAGCTGATCACGGGCAAATTCAGTTTGTATTTCGCAGACATAGAAGAATGCGAGAGGCAGTACTAACCCTACGACATATCTTAGAAGACAGGGAAACGCAAACCTACTTTTAAAGCGGTTGTAGACTTAGAGAAAGCTTTTGACAATGGTGACTGGAAAACCCTATCTGAAATTCTGAAAGTAGCAGGGGTAAAATATAGGTAGCGAAAGGCCATTTAAAACTTGTGCAGAAACCAGGTGGCAGTTATGAGAGTCGAGGTACATGACAGGGAAGCAGTGGTTGAGAAGGTAGTGTGAGGAGATTGTAGCTTATCCTCTGTTATTCAATCTGCACACTGAGCAAGTAATAAAGGAAGCCAAAGGAAAATTTGGACTAGGAATTAATATTCAGGGAGAAGACATAAAAAATTTGAGGTCTGTAGATAGTACTGCAATTTTGTCACAGACGTAAAGAACTTGGAAGAGCAATTGAATGGAATGTATAATGTGTTGAAAGAAAGATAAAAGATGAACGTCAACAAACTCAAAACAATAATAAGAGAATGTATAGAATTAAGTCAGGTGATGGTGAGGGAATTAGATTAGGAAATGAGACGCTTACGGTAGTAGAAGATCTTCTCTCTTTGGGGAGCAAAATAACTAATGATGGCCGAAGTAGAGGGGATATAAAATGTAAACTGACAAAGGTAAGAAAATCGTATTTGAAGAAGAAAAATCTTTTAGCACGGAATATGGATCTTAGTGCCAGGAAATATTTTCTGACAGTATTTGCACGGAATGAAGCCATGTATGGAAATGAAACGTGGATTATAAACAGTTTGGACAAGAAGAGAATGGAGACTTTCGGAATGTGATCGTAAAGAATACTGCTGAAGATTACATGGGTAAAATTTGGAAATTTGTTGTAAGTTCCTATGGGCCCAAACTGCTGAGGTCATCGGCCCCTAGGCTTACACACTACTTAATCTAACTTAAAATAACTTACACGAAGGACAACACACACACACATGCCCGAAGGAGGACTCGAACCTCCGACGTTAGATGGGTAGATTACGTAAGTAATGAGGAGGTAATGAGTAGAATTTGGGGGAGGAGGGGAAGAAATTTTTGGTTTTACATGATAAGAAGAAGGGATCGGTTGTCAGAACACATTCTGAGACACCAAGGGATCACCAATTTAGTATACGAGGAAAGGATGCAGGTTGCAGTATTCGGAGATGAAGAGGCTTTCACATGATAAAACACCATGAAGAGCTGCATCAAACTAGTCCTCAGAATGAAGAACACAACAGCACGAGTACGCCAAAATTTCACGGCGACCGGTGTGTAATCCAGACATTTTGCTCACAAGAAACGTACTGTCTCTTATACTTCAACTTTTGAGTAAGTTTCCCTTTGCCGACCCATTGCACCCATGCAGCGTGATGCATCTGTTAACCGTACCGCACCAGAGCTGTCTACAGGGAACCTAGAAGATGTAAACTCTACTTAGAAAGAGCCACTCCTGTTGCGCAATGGTCTTAGCGTATGACGACATGTCACCCTACGTTATGTTTTCTTCCTTAACCAGTGTACGCTCCCATCCCCGATTCTTTAAATAATCGGACTCTCATGTATAAAATAGCGCCAAACGTCACATTAATTTAGAAATGAGTTAATATGATAAATATTTGACTTCAAACATGTAAGCAAGAGAAAGTTCATTTCATGTTCGAAAACTTAAGTGATGCTTTGGAAGAACTTTACCCTCACATCTAATGCTACTTTCTGGAAGTTGTGTCCCCATTGGTATCCTTGCAGGTTTGGCAACGGTTGCCATCTTCTCCAAAGTCTGAAACAAATGGGAGATTGCTGCTGGGACGAATCAGAGGCCGGCCGCGGTGGTTGTGAGGTTCTAAGCGCTCCAGTCCGGAGCCGCGCTGCTGCTACGGTCGCAGGTTCGAATCCTGCCTCGGGCATGGATGTGTGTGGTGTCCTTTGGTTAGTTAGGTTTAAGTAGTTCTAAGTTCTAGGGGACTGATGACCACAGCAGTTGAGTCCCATAGTGCTCAGAGCCATTTGAACCATTTTGAACGAATCAGAGAATGATCCCTCCGCGTTTCTGCCGGCCACGCAGAACAATTTCGCAATAAACCGCTCAGGTCAGTGGTAGCGTAGCTCCAGTTGTAATTTGGAATATTTAAACAACATCAGCGAATGAATATTTCGGAAGGTATAAGAATTTACAGAAAACGAGAGTACGCAGACGTCTTATCTGGAAAACATAGGAAAGTATATCGAGCCACCTTAAGGGTGGAAGGATAACACAATGTTCGTTCTGATCTGAATTATGAGATACGAACTGGATCATCGATATTCCCTTTCTTCACATTTTGGTGAGAGTGGTCACTCGAAGTTTAAGAATTAACTCTATAAAATTAGTTAACTGATGAAATTCATGACTGATTTTACAGTTCTGCGACCGTAGTACCTACGTATTAGTTCTCGTGATTTCTGTATAAATATAGGATTTCATCCCGTACCATCCTTCAGTGAAGGTGTGCCACTTCGATACCTGCACGGTGTAGTTAAGACCGGCACGGTATTAGCCATCATGCATATGACTCTAGCAGTCGCCAGGTTGTCATTACATTGTTCTCACGAATTACAGTGACGAATATGTGAAACTGCTCGAAAGTTGAAAAGATGAACTTTTGCAAAGATGAAATGCTATGGTTTCCATAATTCAGGCCATTGGTAAAACCTTCACTGCGGTTTGATGGTAAAGTCGCATTTTCCTTTAAATCAAATTACTCTAATTTCAAGGAAATTTATTATTTATTGCTACTACTTACACACAATTATCCTAGTAAATTTTATGTACGGAGAATGAGAAGTTAAGTAGAAGTATATTTCACCTTTGGTGGTTATCATTAATCCCATGCACTCTGGAAATATGCCATTGGTAACCGTGAAATTGTTTCAAAATTGTTCTCACCTGGTATGGGTAATTAACGAGCGATGCTCTGGAACCCTGCTGGTTCTTGGCGAACTTTCTTGGTAGAGTGTGCACGGTCTGAGAACCTGAAGAGTTCTTACATTAGTCCATGTTAATTGAGTCACTAAGAAAACATTCTGTGGTTAATTAGTATATGTTGACATTAAAAAGAAATACGCTTAGAACTACATATTAATTTTTAATGTGTAGATACTAAATTATTAGATGAAATCTTACTGGTAACCTAGTATTTTGAGACAATAAACACATTTGGATAAGTAAATAGAGAACAATAATTTCATACGCTATAAGACAAAAACCATGCCCCACAAGGGTTTTTCCAAATTGGATGGATATCAGTAAATCTACTGTCCATGTACAGACAAACATATGACTACAATTACAGAAAAATTGGATGAGTTATTCAAGAGAAGGAGCTTCAGGAATTGAGCAAGTCAATAGCCTTTATGTAAACAGCTATTCGGTTTGGCATTGATCGATAGAATCATTGCATGTTGCCCTGAGGGATGTCGTACCAGATTCCCCTTCCACTGGCGCTATACATAGTCACAATCCTGCGTTGGTTGGAGGAACTTGCCCGTAATGCTCCAAATATTCTCATTTGGGGAGAGACCCGGTGAACTTGCTGACCAAGCTAGGATTTGTCAAGCAGTAGAAACGCTCGCCGTGTACGGGCGGATAATATATTTCTGAAATGTCAGCCCAGCATAGCTTGCTATGAAGGGTAAAAAAGCGGGACGTACCGCTGTGCTGTATCGTGGCGCGGATGACAACCAAAAGGTTTCTGGTAGGAAATGAAATGGCGTTCACTACTGTCACTCCCTGTTGTCAGGCCACATGGAGGGCAACAGTCGGGTTGGTATCTCATCGCTATTTCGCGCATCTCCAGACAAGCCTTCGCTAGTCATTGAGGCTCAGTTCGAAGTGGGACTCATCACTGAAAATTCCACGGCATTCAATATAGTATCATGACGAATGAGCCCTACAAGACTGCAAACATGCATGTTGGTGTCTGTAGGCAACTGCAGTGGACACAAGGGGTGCCATGAGCTCAGCCCCGTTTTAATGAGCAACCCATTAATTGTCATTCTGGGCACTGATGCACCAGTTACGCGTCGGACCGATGATAATGATGAATCCAGGCTGTGAGTGCCTCTGTGATGATTACTCGGTCCTCACGGTATGTCGTCTCTCAAGATCGACTGCTTTCTTCTTGACGCTGTGTTCGGCCTTGGTTTAAGAATTCCTGCCAAACAACATTGGAAGAGAAGTAACACATCTAGACTGATATACAAACAGACAGTAAGTATCATCTTTGCAATGAAAAAGTAGACACTGAACTGTACATGAATAACAATGGAGTAGACAGGAAAACCTTTAGCACAAAATAGGAATAGCGTGCCTACACAACAGTTTCTATTAATAAACAAAACTAATAAAATAAAATAAAATTAGTACTAGACAAGGCTTCATCAGGAGGTATGAAAATTGGAGAGTCATACATAACAAATTAAAAGAAGAGACAGTTATCAATGTAAATACAGAATACATAAGGAACTTAAGCAATATCAATAAGATAAACAGAAATAAATAAATGCAGGAAAATGGAGGTGTTTGAGGGAACCTGCAGTCTAAGAGTGTGGTGGTACTGCATTTTAACATTAACATTGTAATCAAAGCAGTGGCTGTGTAACAGTTTTCATTAAATAAATGAGCAAAGTGGAATATGAACAGTATTTGAGGCAACTACAAGAGGTGTTAAACATGGATAGTAATGCAAGTACCAGTTAAAAGAAAGCCTTAACCATTGAAACTACAGTCTAAGTGGAATACAAAGACAACTTCAACAAAACAAAACAACTTAATGAATACAGGAAAATGGGAATATGTAGGAAGAGAGAGTGTGGGAAGTAATGAATAACAAAGAGGGTTATATGAAGTTTAGGAGAGGGGCAGTGTTGAGCTGTGTCTGGTCATTTAGGATGAGAGATGGACTATGAGCAAGATGTTAGTTAATTTCCAGGGCTTCTAGCAGGTTGAGTTTATGGCCTTTGTTTGCTAAGTGAAGTACATGGGACACTGGCTGGTAGTTTTGACCCTCACTCAGTACAGCTCAGCAAATGCAGAGTCTGAATTCTGCAACCTCCAGCTGCGTTCATGTTCAGCCACCCTAGCTGATATGTCTCTGCCTGACTGACCAATGTAAAATTTGTCACAATCAGAACAGGTGATTTTGTACACCCAACTGTTGGCTAATAACTGGATCTTGTCTTTGCTATTAAAAACACACTGGGCTGTCGTGTTCCTGACATTTTATTTTATTAGTTTTGTTTATTAATATAAACTGTTATGTACGCATGCTATTCCTATTTTGTGCTAAAGGTTTACCTGTCTACTCCATTGTTGTTCATGTACAGTTCAGTTTTTGCTTTTTCATTGCAAAGATGTTACTTACTGTATGTTTCTACATCATTCTAGATGTATTACTTCTCTTCCAATGTTGTCTGCTAACATTTAACTTCTTTGGTGAAAATTCCTGCCAACATAGGCGACTATTGGCATCGATGTTATTCAAAAGTCGAGCGATTCACTGATCACTCCTACTGGCTTCTCTGAGCTCTACTACGTGTCCTCTCTCAGATGCTGATACCTGCGTATATTGTGCACGCGTCTGTCTGCGAGGCATAGTTAAGGTCAAGCTGAGTACTCTGAATGGAATTCGCAAAGACGTTATGCCCTGATATAGAAGTGCCTCCAGTCTACTGGCCTACCCATCTGCGAGGTGAAATTGCACTGCAATGTACACACTTGTACATCGGCAATCAAAGTTCACAATTTTGGAACTTCCAGGCAGATTAAAACTGTGCCGGACCGAGACTCGAGCTCGCGACCTTTGCCTTTCGCGGGAAAGTGCTCTACTGGAATGTAACGAGATGAGGTACTGGCAGAAGTAAAGCTGTGAGGATGGGGCGTGAGTCGTGTTGGGTAGCTCAGTTGGTAGAGCACTTGCCCGCGAAAGGCAAAGGTTCTGAGTTCGAGTTTCGGCCCGGCACACAGTTTTGATCTGTCAGGAAGTTTCATATCAGCGCACACTCCGCTGCAGAGTGAAAATATCATTCTGGTTCACAATTTTGCATTTTTCGTCGATTCCTGTATGAATACAAATTTGCTTAACACTTTCTTGGAGGGTCGTTTCTGTGTCTTAGAGTGTATAATGTAGTATCAGTATAGTGGCTTGGCTTTACAAACGCTACTTAGATCTTCGTTTCACGTCTTGGCAGAAACGTACTCTCAGTTTCACATGTGTATATCTATTTGCCTTGTGTAACCAACAGATACGTAGCACCACGCGAATGTTTACTATCTTTTCACATGAAGTAAGTTTTACTCACCGTAGCACCCAAGAAGGATGACAAGTAATGCGATTAGATCTTTATACGCCATGTTGACCGAGCGTACTGCCTTCGTGGTGTGATAGGATGTCTTATATAGAGATGTCTACTGAAGCTGGTAAACACACAATTCGGTTGACGCAACATCTCATGAGTTGTTCTGACTGATAACGACGCCGAACGCACCATGAACTTTTGACACAATTCTCGCTTTGTTTGAACAGAAGATAATCGTACAAACAATGTGTTGGATAAGGCACGTGAGGCGCAATTGAAGGACTTGTCAGTTAAGTCTCACGCAAGATTAGGAAACCTGAGATGCTGTCCAATACTTATGCAATTTTACAAAAAAATGTGTGTTACATTCACGGCAGCTGACTACCAAACAATTACTTTTGTGGTGTGGCAAGAAGAGAGGAAGCTTACTTTAAGGTCGCTCTAAGCGAAGGGAGGCATTGCGTGAACAATGGTAGAATTTAAACACTAATATACTGATGATAGTTATTCAGCTCGATGACTAAAGTAAGTTACTTAAAAATGAAAGTAGCCAACCAAAAGTTTATTTTCTTTTTCGCTTCTCTCTTTCAGAACGATTTTCGTCTTTGGACTGGTTTGATTGCTTCAAAGATAAATCAAGAAACATCAAAGTAAAAACGAGACACAAAGGTTTCGAACTTGACTGTTACTTTAGAAAATATTGATTTGTTGAGGATATATACAGGGTGGTCAGAAGTAGCGTGAGTTTGCTTGTGAGGGTGTTCAGTGTAGATTAGGTTGAGAAATACTTGTTACGAAATGAAGTCGACACGTTGTGTCGTACCCGAGTTATGTAGCAATGAAATTAGCCAATCAGGCCAATGCGCGGTCAAATTCATGTGTCCCACCAGAGACGGTGTCACCAGACGTGGTTTTCGTTTGGTTTCTTAAAACGGAACAAGAGAGCGATAAAAAATTGGGCATGTGTCAGTAGTAGGTATCGGACCTGAGCAAAAACCGGAACAATATCGTGCACTATCATCTACGCTGTGACACGCATTGACAATAATATTGCGTATGGCGGACTGCTCGAATCTGCGCGCCCGGCGTTCTGCTTGGCTAACTTTGAGTGCTAATTAACTCGAAAACGGCTCAGCGTATCGATTTTGTATCTTAACTGTTACTTCGCTGTACGAGTTGTCTCCCAACAGTCTTACAAGCTTGTAAGACTGTTTCTGACCATCCTATATATGTACCGCAACCCATAACAGTGTTTAAGGACATTAACCTATTAGCGGAGCGCTTAGACAACTAACGTTCATCATCAGGCGTCAAGACATATTGTAAGGTGAAGATATCATTTTTGTTTCTGTATGTTCTCGATGTGCATATCAAAGAGAGAGCAAGTTGTGTTGCTGTTAAACAATCTTTGGTACTATCGTGGCATAGTCTTTGTCTCTGGGCAGTCTAATACATTCTTCGTTGAAGTGGGTCAGGTGATGGACGTATTCAGTAGTGCTGTGTTGGCGTGTGATGGTATCTGTTAGATGAACAAAGATTTATTGTAAAGATCAGAAAGGATCAATATGACGCATATATTTGAAGGCGAAAAGGATATAATTTTGGTTAATGCTATTATTTATGAAGGAAAGAAGTCTGGGTTAAGACTGCAGCACTGCGCACCTAATAATGATTATGTCAACAAGTTAACTTGCTCAGAGCTGAGAGAAAGACCATCCCACTTCCCTGAGTCATGCATTAACATATTAACTGATCAAGCTGTTTGATTTTTATAGACATTCTGTGTTAACATTGTACTCTCTTTAAACCTCACACCGCACACTGGAGTCCTAGGGACCGCAGCATAATTTTTATTGCGTATTACAAAGAATATGTTGGCTACAATTTATTGAAATTTTGTGTGTATTAGGTTGGTAATACTGCCTGCACGTATGCCATGTTAAATCAAACATTTGCATTGTTGTTGCTGTTGTGTCAAGCTGTAAAGATAGTTGAACGTCCTTCGGGTCTTGATTATCCCAGTGTGCATTCCGTGTAACTCGTTTATGCAAATTGAAAATAATAATTTGGTAGGCATAAAATATTGAAATATATATTGTGTGTAACTTATAACTGTTTTATTTCTATGTAACCCCATATTATTTTATTGTATTTTTCAGCGACAATGAGTAAATGACTCATAACAGATGACGATATGCACTTATGGACGAATTGGACCAGGAAGACGATTGTTTGGAGGCCTAGATTCTGATGAAGATCCTGATTTTGTCGAAATACAGCAACCATCTGGTATAGAAGAGAGTGGAGAAGACGATAATGATAGTCATGGTAGTTCTTCGAACTGAAGCATCCTCCTAGGAGAGGAAAAACTAAATCCAGACATTTAGTTACTCACTTCGCCGATGTAATGGGTCAAGGAAGGTGTATTTCTGGTCCAGTTGAAGCATGGCAATTATTTGTGACAGATGAAATGCTGGTTGTCACTTATACGAACAACGAAATTACTCGCAAAAGCATTCTTGAATCTCAATCCCCGAAAGTTGCTATAACACTACAAATATTGTAGAGCTAAGACCTGCCACTGGATTCT
Source organism: Schistocerca piceifrons (assembly GCF_021461385.2). Taxonomy (NCBI): domain Eukaryota; kingdom Metazoa; phylum Arthropoda; class Insecta; order Orthoptera; family Acrididae; genus Schistocerca; species Schistocerca piceifrons. Next base: position 142,160,289 of record NC_060144.1, read on the forward strand.
TATATCTCTGCGGCATAAACAAGGCTGCTCGACAGATTTAGAAGACATTTGGTCCAAGTTTCGAACTACAAGGTCACAAAGGTGATTACAGTTTTCTGCTAGTTGTCTAAGATATGATGACAAAGCAGCCACAGGCGAAGAAAAGAAGATGGCAAATTTACACTCATTCGGTAGGCCTACATCTGGACTAAATTTATTGATAACTGCAAATCCCTTTACACCCCTTTAGAATACTGTACAATAGACGAGCAACTAATGGGCTTCCGCGGCAGACGCCCATACAGAATATACACTCCTGGAAATGGAAAAAAGAACACATTGACACCGGTGTGTCAGACCCACCATACTTGCTCCGGACACTGCGAGAGGGCTGTACAAGCAATGATCACACGCACGGCACAGCGGACACACCAGGAACCGCGGTGTTGGCCGTCGAATGGCGCTAGCTGCGCAGCATTTGTGCACCGCCGCCGTCAGTGTCAGCCAGTTTGCCGTGGCATACGGAGCTCCATCGCAGTCTTTAACACTGGTAGCATGCCGCGACAGCGTGGACGTGAACCGTATGTGCAGTTGACGGACTTTGAGCGAGGGCGTATAGTGGGCATGCGGGAGGCCGGGTGGACGTACCGCCGAATTGCTCAACACGTGGGGCGTGAGGTCTCCACAGTACATCGATGTTGTCGCCAGTGGTCGGCGGAAGGTGCACTTGTCCGTCGACCTGGGACCGGACCGCAGCGACGCACGGATGCACGCCAAGACCCTTGGATCCTACGCAGTGCCGTAGGGGACCGCACCGCCACTTCCCAGCAAATTAGGGACACTGTTGCTCCTGGGGTATCGGCGAGGACCACTCGCAACCGTCTCCATGAAGCTGGCTACGGTCCTGCACACCGTTAGGCCGTCTTCCGCTCACGCCCCAACATCGTGCAGCCCGCCTCCAGTGGTGTCGCGACAGGCGTGAATGGAGGGACGAATGGAGACGTGTCGTCTTCAGCGATGAGAGTCGCCTGTGCCTTGGTGCCAATGATGGTCGTATGCGTGTTTGGCGCCGTGCAGGTGAGCGCCACAATCAGGACTGCATACGACCGAGGCACACAGGGCCAACACCCGGCATCATGGTGTGGGGAGCGATCTCCTACACTGGCCGTACACCACTGGTGATCGTCGAGGGGACACTGAATAGTGCACGGTACATCCAAACCGTCATCGAACCCATCGTTCTACCATTCTTAGACCGGCAAGGGAACTTGCTGTTCCAACAGGACAATGCACGTCCGCATGTATCCCGTGCCACCCAACGTGCTCTAGAAGGTGTAAGTCAACTACCCTGGCCAGCAAGATCTCCGGATCTGTCCCCCATTGAGCATGTTTGGGACTGGATGAAGTGTCGTCTCACGCGGTCTGCACGTCCAGCACGAACGCTGGTCCAACTGAGGCGCCAGGTGGAAATGGCATGGCAAGCCGTTCCACAGGACTACATCCAGCATTTCTACGATCGTCTCCATGGGAGAATAGCAGCCTGCATTGCTGCGAAAGGTGGATATACACTGTACTAGTGCCGACATTGTGCATGCTCTGTTGCCTGTGTCTATGTGCCTGTGGTTCTGTCAGTGTGATCATGTGATGTATCTGACCCCAGGAATGTGTCAATAAAGTTTCCCCTTCCTGGGACAATGAATTCACGGTGTTCTTATTTCAATTTCCAGGAGTGTACTTGTCTTCAAAGACGGACAAATATGGAACTAAGATTTTGATGCTGAATGATTCCAAGACGTATAACCTGCTAAACGCTATTCTATACATTTGAAACGTAGTAACGGAAAAAAATTAAGCTGTCCCACCTTATCATGTGAGATAGTTATCAGAACCCTTCATGGGGCTAATGGGAGCCTGACTGTTGACAAGTGGTTTTCGTCAGTTCCTCTTTATCAGACAGTGACTGAAAACTTTGGTTTCATAAGGATGGGAATTGTAAGAAAAAGTAAATCTGAAATACCACATTCGTTTCTACGTTCTCAAAATGTTGGAAAACCACAGCTTACCTTTGATGTTAGTAAGACGCCTCTGTCATATGTCCGAAAGAAGAATAAAGTTATACTCTTGCTGTCTAAAATGCACTACTCAAACGACATCGACAAAACAACAAGAAAACCTGAAATAATAATTCCATACAATAAAATAAAAGGTGCTGATGGCCTACGAGGATTTTCTGTGGCATTTTGGATGAAAGTAGGATAAACTTCGTGGTTCGGTTTACCCTTTCCAGCACTGAAGTGATCAGGTGATTGTGCGTTGAAACGTCCCCTTAGAAAAACTTATGGTTGACTGTGCTAATAAACCTCTTACATCATTTGATTTTCAAACGTACTCAGAGATTCAATAAAGTGGCACACAATATTTTTAGCGCAACGCAATCTGACTTTCAAAAATCCCTACAAAAGAATGGCCCTGACTAACAATAAACTATACCTTTCATGAATCACTTACCTCACAAAAATCTTCATTACTCGAACTACTGCAATGCAGCGAGCGCAAATACTGCCACCTAAATAAAAGATTCTAACTACTGAAGGCACTAACTACTGATGGGCATAGTTAGCAAATGAAAGATTTTGATAGAGAACAGACAATGTATTTACCTTAATAATATTCGAAAGTCATAAAATATATATCAGTTCATGACATCCAGTCTTACAAATTTACTGTCTCTGTCCACATCTTCCGCTCTCAAACGCCATCTCACTCCCCACATCCACTACTGCTGGCGGCTCACCTCCAACTGTCCAACGCTACAATGGAAAGTATTACAACAATGCCAACCAGCCACTGACTGCACACAACACAGACAGTGATGTTCATACAGAGCGCTACGTGGCATTACCAATGTAAAAACCTCAACAACCTACTTACAGTGTCACTTGTGTCATACGTACGTACGCGAGATTTCCAAACTCCTAAACATCCCTAGATCCACTGTTTCCTATGTAATAGTGAAGTGGAAACGTGAAGGGACACGTACAGCACGAAAGCCTACAGGCCGACCTCGTCTGTTGACTGACAGAGACCGTCGACGGTTGCAGAAGGTCGTATCCAGGCCATCACGCAGGAATTCAAAACAGCATGAGAATCCACTGCAGATACTATAACAGTTGGGCGAGGGGTGAAAAAATTTGTTCATGGTCGAGCGGCTGCTTATAAGCCACATATCACGCTGTTAAGTGCCTAACAACGCCTCGGTCAGTGTAAGGAGCGTAAACATAGGACGATTCAACAGTGGCAAAACGTTGTGTCGAGTGAGGTATCACGGTACACAATGTGGTGATCCGATGGCAGGGCGTGGGTATGGCGAATGCCCGGTGAACGTCATCTGCCAGCGTGTGTAATCCCAACAGTAAAATTCGGAGGTAATGTTTTTATGCTGTGGTCCCGTTTTTCATTGCAGGGGCCTGCACCCCTTGTTGTTTCGCATGGTACTATCACAGCACAGGCCTATACTGATGTTTTAAGCACCTTCTTGCTTCCCACTGTTGAAGAAATATTCTGGGATGGCGATTGCATCTTTCAACATGATCGAGCACCTCTTCATAATGCATGGCGTGTGGCGGAATGGTTACACGACAATAACATCCTTGTAATGGACTGGCCTGCACAGAGTCCTGACCTGAATCCTACAGAACACCTTTGCGATCTTTTGGAACGCCGACTTCATGCCAGGCCTCACGGACAGACATCGAAACTTCTCCTCAGTGTAGCACTCCTTGAATAATGGGCTGCCATTCTCCAAGAAATCTTCCAGCACCTAATTGAACGTATGTCTGAGAGAGTGAAAGGTGTCATCAAGGCTAAGGGCAGGCCAACACCATATTGAATTCCTGCATTACCTATGGAGGGCACCACGAACTTGTAAGACATTTTCAGCAAAGTGTCCGGATGCTTTTGATCACATAGTGTAACTACACTACGAAGGAATGTGAAGAGAACGCTAGAAGAAATATTGGAAATAGATATTGTGGCACCTGAAAGACCAGAACCTCTAACCAGCAAGGTGAGATGTTCACTATGTTCAAGGAAAATGGACAGAAAAACAAAAACGTCTTGCCAGGATTGTAAGAGGACGATCTGTGATGAACATAGAGCTTTAATTTGTAGAAAGTGTGCTCACTGACAATACAAATGGTGACTGAAATATTAGTTACAGTTTTTCACTTGATTCTAATATACATCAATTTCGTCGGCCGGGGTGGACGAGCGGTTCTAGGCGCTTCAGTCTGGAACCGCGCAACCGCTATGATCGCAGGTTCGAATCCTGCCTCGGGCATCGATGTGTGTGATGTCCTTAGGTTAGTTAGGTTTCAGTAGTTCTAAGTTCTACGGGAGTAAAGACCTTACATGTTAAGTCCCATAGTGCTCAAAGCCATTTGAACCATTTAAACATCAGTTTCATTTTTCTTATGCGTTTTCGCACAAATCTGCTATGATAGTAATTTTGTAAACGCCCTATGCCAAAATATCCTGTCAAAATCAAATAATCCATTATATTATATTACATTATATTACCTTATACATTGAAGTTCAGACTCATGTTGAATTTATACATTAATAAAAAATGTATATAAAAACTCATTTTCGGTATAGAATTGAGGTGTAACATGAACCAAATTTGTATACAGCGCTTTTCACACATTCTAATAACAATAGTCAAGTAGGACATTCTGTTGCACTATACACTTCAAATATGAGAAAAGAAATACAAAACATTGTTTATCAATAAAATTATGCACAATTTATAAATACCATGTGTAACTCACTGCTGTAATAAAAAAATCACTACAGGTAACTACATAGTTATTTACAATGTCTTATATACATAAGACAGTCCAATGTATATACACTCCTGGAAATTGAAATAAGAACACCGTGAATTCATTGTCCCAGGAAGGGGAAACTTTATTGACACATTCCTGGGGTCAGATACATCACATGATCACACTGACAGAACCACAGGCACATAGACACAGGCAACAGAGCATGCTCAATGTCGGCATTAGTACAGTGTATATCCACCTTTCGCAGCAATGCAGGCTGCTATTCTCCCATGGAGACGATCGTAGAGATGCTGGATGTAGTCCTGTGGAACGGCTTGCCATGCCATTTCCACCTGGCGCCTCAGTTGGACCAGCGTTCGTGCTGGACGTGCAGACCGCGTGAGACGACGCTTCATCCAGTCCCAAACACGCTCAATGGGGGACAGATCCGGAGATCTTGCTGCCCAGGGTAGTTGACTTACACCTTCTAGAGCACGTTGGGTGGCACGGGATACATGCGGACGTGCATTGTCCTGTTGGAACAGCAAGTTCCCTTGCCGGTCTAGGAATGGTAGAACGATGGGTTCGATGACGGTTTGGATGTACCGTGCACTATTCAGTGTCCCCTCGACGATCACCAGTGGTGTACGGCCAGTGTAGGAGATCGCTCCCCACACCATGATGCCGGGTGTTGGCCCTGTGTGCCTCGGTCGTATGCAGTCCTGATTGTGGCGCTCACCTGCACGGCGCCAAACACGCATACGACCATCATTGGCACCAAGGCAGAAGCGACTCTCATCGCTGAAGACGACACGTCTCCATTCGTCCCTCCATTCACGCCTGTCGCGACACCACTGGAGGCGGGCTGCACGATGTTGGGGCGTGAGCGGAAGACGGCCTAACGGTGTGCGGGACCGTAGCCCAGATTCATGGAGACGGTTGCGAATGGTCCTCGCCGATATCCCAGGAGCAACAGTGTCCCTAATTTGCTGGGAAGTGGCGGTGCGGTCCCCTACGGCACTGCGTAGGATCCTACGGTCTTGGCGTGCATCCGTGCGTCGCTGCGGTCCGGTCCCAGGTCGACGGGCACGTGCACCTTCCGCCGACCACTGGCGACAACATCGATGTACTGTGGAGACCTCACGCTCCACGTGTTGAGCAATTCGGCGGTACGTCCACCCGGCCTCCCGCATGCCCACTATACGCCCTCGCTCAAAGTCCGTCAACTGCACATACGGTTCACGTCCACGCTGTCGCGGCATGCTACCAGTGTTAAAGACTGCGATGGAGCTCCGTATGCCACGGCAAACTGGCTGACACTGACGGCGGCGGTGCACAAATACTGCGCAACTAGCGCCATTCGACGGCCAACACCGCGGTTCCTGGTGTGTCCGCTGTGCCGTGCGTGTGATCATTGCTTGTACAGCCCTCTCGCAGTGTCCGGAGCAAGTATGGTGGGTCTGACACACCGGTGTCAATGTGTTCTTTTTTCCATTTCCAGGAGTGTATTAATGACCTTAGGGCACATGATTTACGGTAACATTGTACTGAGGTCCAGTGGACCTGGTGTGCTTTCAAGAAATCTGCAACAGTGTTGTTAAGATGGGAGGCAACTGGAAATTTTGATTGGGGGCAGATTATTGTTTTACTACAGTTGCGCATTTAGTGTACAGGCAAGTTGCATTCAGGTCAGTTACAGTGCAGTTCAAATTAGGATCTGTTTAGTCAAAGGTTAGCATGTGAGTCTAACTTGGATATTAGTTTGCAGGTACATAGTTTTGGTAATAAGTAGACTTTTGTAGAGTGGGAGGTAAATTTGCGCTAAATTTAATACAGAAATGAAAATAGTGGGAAGATTACATATGTTGTCCTTTCTGGCCGGCTAGTTCATAGTTTCTTTTGGTAATACGTAGTCAGATAGTGTTGGACTTCTTGAAAGCAGAAAAACCACTGCGTAATTTTTACTGATGTTGCGCTTCTTTTTCAGACAATGGATGTAAAATTTTCAGTTTGTGTGATTTTGAGTCGTGTGACATTTATCGATTACTTTATTGCGTAAGCAGTTGGCATAATAGTAAAGCTTCTATATGGATTTCTTTTATCGTTCAGTATTTGGATGGACGATAGTACAATTTTGTTTGTTTGATCATGGTAGCAACTTTGTTTCTCTATGAAATAGTGTTTCATCATATGTAGTACCACAAAAAACGATGTGATAATCCGTCGTTGCACAAGACAACAGAGATGTTGCAAAATAACGATTCGGTACAGGATGAGATAAAACACCTTGAGCAGTTAGCAAATGCGAATAGTTGATGTGAGACTGCAGGAAACTGCGTGGATCCACAATTATTAACAGATTTAGAGAACAATAAGGAAACAGAACAAACGATAGGTAATGAACATTCTGAAGTCGATAAGTCGCCAGAAACTAGCGAAAGGTTAAAAAAGTCGCCACAGTTGTGCGAAACTTTACAGCAACTGGCAACAGACACATCAGAATTTGGCTTTACGACGGTATGTTTTGAACGAACACAACACTGTGAGGTAACGGGGGAGCTGTGGCGCCCTGAAAATACTTTGTTCGATGTTGGCGTGGGCGCACGGGCCGCTCGGCAAACCGGGGCTCGTCAGTAGCCGTGTGGTGCCGTACATTAGCCGGAGCAAGAGGGGCAGCCCCAGCGCATGGTCCAGGCCGTCCGCGTGGCTGGGAATTCCATGTTGATCCTGTGTCGAGGACAGTGCTTTGTGTCGATGAAGGCGATTTGTATGCCGGGACTGCCGAAGATGGAGGCCTTTGTGAAACCACAATGGCAGATATTTCACAGTTCATGTAGAAATTAATAATAGCCAGAGGAATCATGATACTTTAAAAAGAAACGTGTACATTACCATTATTTTCACGACAGTTCTGATGGTGTAACCAGATTTTCAATATCGTTATCAGTTTAAAGTTAAGTATCTGACTAAATTATACAAGTAACACCCAGCAACAAATTTCGAAAATCTGAACGGTTTATCCGATTTTGTCGACCGACATGTCTTTAGAAAGCTGTTAGTGTAAACCTAAATTGGTATGAATTACAGGCATGTAACTTGAATAGTACATGGGTTATTAGAGGTTGAAGTGGCCAGTTACTATGGATCGTGTCAGACCATAAGTACTTCACAGTTACACGAAAAACCGGTAGCAGCATGATTAAAAATATATTTATTCGTGTATGTCTTTGTTTAAATCCGATATATACTATTCATGAAGAAATTGGATAGATATTTACTGTGTTTTAGAAAGCACAGAGACATTATGCTACTGACCTACTTTTGTTTCTGTTCTTTTGCTATACTTTTATTTGATTTGTTTATGTATTTAATAATGTGTGATGTCCTTAGGTTTAAGTAGTTCTACGTTCTAGGGGACTGATGACCATAGATGTTAAGTCCCATAGTGCTCAGAGCCATTTGAATCATTTTTAATACTGTGTGTTAGAACGTGTTTATGGTCCAGCCGTAGGAATATTTAGTTAATTCCAAGTTATTTAAATGTAAGTCCAGTATTTCGTAAGTATCTCAATATGTTTGTGAATGTGCGTTGATTTGGAGACATCGCGGGGGCGTTCTAGCCAACCACAGCGCTCGTTACTATGGTAGGTGAGTACCAAAGACCATGGAGAGACTGGATGGAAGTGGGGCAGGAGCACCGGGTCGAACTGGACACAGTGGATTGCCGGACGGGAAGGCGCGACGGACGGTTGGAGGAAATACTCGGAGAGTGTTGATCAGTTGGCGCTTGGGCATGGGAGATAGAAATAGTTTGTAGTGCCGACGTGGGATTTCCATGGCTTCTTCAGTGAAGATGTAGTATGCGTTTAGAAGTGAATATCTCGCGAGCTATGTTGCTGCTCATAACTAATTACGTGAAGTAGGAATCTATTGTTTCTCTGTTATTCTTATATTTTATTTAATTGCTGGACCATCGACACCAATAAGTGTTTTGCAGTAATAAACAGCATTCTTAAAGGTACTTCTGCTATCATACTTTTCATTTAAAGTCGTTAAAAATACTATCAGCAGATTTTATTTCATTACAATTGAAACGCCCCCTTAGAAAAATTAATGAATTACTATGCTGATAAACCTCTTACATTATTTGATTTTCAAACAGCTGAGCAAAACTGAAGTACTCAGACATTTCGCTCTTTACCTATTTTGATCAACACTAAACTGACACATAATATTTTTAGCGCAGCGCAATCTGACTTTCAATAATCCCCACAAAAGAAAGGCCCTGACTAACATTAACCTATACCTTTCACAAATCACTTACTTCACAAAAATTTTCGTTACTCGAACTACTGCAATACAGCGAGCGCCACTACTGCCAGCTAAATAAAAGAGTCAAACTACTGAAGGCACTAACAACTGATAGGCATAGTTAGCAAATAAAAGATTTTGATAGAGAACAAACAATGTATTTACCTTAATAGTGTTCAAAAGTCATAATATATAAATTAGTTCATGACATCCAGCGTTACAAATGTACTGTCTCTGATGGACACACGTCCAGATCATTCGCTCTCAAAACTCCGCAATTTCTCTCCCCACATCCACCACTGCTGGCGGCTCACCTCCAACTGTGCAATGCTACGTGCTGTTAACAGCCAACTGCCCAATGCTACAATGGCGAGTATTACAACAATGCCAACCAGCCACAGACTGCACACAGCACAGCCAGTGATTTTCATACAGAGCGCTACGTGGTGTTACCAATATAAAAACCTAAACAGCCTACTTACACAATCTTTCATTCATAAATTTCTACATTACATTCTAAATTCGCAATTGCCGAGTGACAGGACCCTTCGACCATTCGATCCATGTGTATGTTCATATTGTATACTGTCGACTGAGCAGTATTTGGCTTGCAATGTGGAACTACGTATCCCAGTCCCTAGACAACGAAAGCAGCCAAACCTTTTAATATTTCAACTGTGAGTCTGAGGGTACGTAGTTGAGGGTCACATTTTTTATTGGAAAGCCGGCCTTCAGTCAACAATTATATATGAAATGATCGTATGGCATTGTTGGCCGGGGGGCCCCATGTGGGGAAGTTCGGCCGCCGTATTGCAAGTCCTTTTGAGCTGACTCCACTTCGGCGACTTGCGAGTCAATGATGAGAAATAATGATGATAAACACACAACAGCCAGTCATCACGAGGTAGAGAAAATCCCTGACCCCGCCGGGAATCGAACCCGGGACCCCGTGCGCAAGAAGCGAGAACGCTACCGCAAGACCACGATTATATAGAACAACACTGGATGAAACACTAGATGAGAATAGGAAATCACTTGGGGAAGAAATTGAAAATGACATTCAACCAATGATCATCAGTTTTGCAACTAGAATACGTGACCACGAAACAGAACACGAAACATGAAAACACATCAGCGTAATGAGAAGGAAGAATTGTTAGCTAATATCGACACTGTAGCTCGGAGTGCGATAGTTACACAGATGAATGAGTGGGACGAACAGCTTAACACAACGACAAGAGTAACTAACGAACGAGCGGATACTTTTATATTAAATTCTGAAGGACAAAAGTACATTTAAGCGTAATTAAAGAAGAAGTTGATGACCTGACAACGCAAATGGCAGATTTGTCAACCATTCTAACAGAGATTCAAATGACAATTCCAGTAAAATTTTCAGACACAGCAGAACACCAATCTTTAATAAATTTCGAAGACAACCTAGAGCACATTAATCAGGAAAATAAGCGTTACAGGAACACTATGAACGAAAAGGTCGAGTGTAATGAAAGGAAACTTAACCGCGACGACGAGAAGAACGAATTTCACCGTGTACATTCATATTCAGAAAGCTTGGACGATTTCCCACGAGGACACTACCGCACATCCAAATACGACAAGGATGCCGATGTGGTACGACACAGAACAATCTGGTTCGCAGTTCGTAAATTCAGAGTTCGGGAGTTACAGTAACGAAATTCAACAACAAGCTAGGACTGATCAATTCCTACACTCTTAACCCCGAATTGGCCACTTGAACACAAATCTCTGCAGTTTTTTTTTAAATGAATCTGCAGTATGAATGCGCTTGATAGTGAAAGAGTGACAAAGCGTAAATGATTTTCATGGTGTATTTTTGTAAGCTTACAGATCGCAGGCCACACAAGATCGAGTAAAACATAGCATTATAATGTTATGGACCTTTGAACACTCTGACTTCGCGAGTCCAGCAAAATACTTTGAAGATATATTACGCAGAAATCAGTACTTATCAAACCCATACAGTCCGTCAGAGTTAATTTACATTTGTTTAATAAAGTTACCTACACATTTGAGACAAGTAATTTTTTCTGGCAGGTGTAGAAATGATTTAGAAGCATTTCAAAAATTACTCCAGGAACTGGAATTGGACAGTGACAACTGTTTAACGAAAAGACATAATAATACAACAGAAACTATGACACACAAGATGCGAGTGTACCGTGTGAAAACAAGAACTATGGGAACTCGCACAAGAAACTCAACGACAGAAACTATTACAGGCGGGGTAAACGGCATCGCTCGTATGACGCACAGTTCTCGCAGCTGAATAATGATTATAATGATAGAAGAAATTTCCGGAGCTTTACTTATAAACCGCTGCCCTGGCGTACGGGACTACAAGTCCCACCGCCACACCTTCACCTGTCCATGTTAGGCAAAATTTTTCTGCCTGATTCATGTAGTACTATCACCGCCAGAGGGTGGTACGGGACTGCAAGTCCCACCGCCACACCTCCAAAGCGAATTGCAGTGACGGAGTCACTGCCCTGTGGAAATTTACTGCCTCACCAACACAGTTAGACCGCAATAGACCGGTGACGCTGTATTGTATCATATCACCCCGGACTACAAGTCCATTTAAAATATAAAAAATGCTTATTAGCTAAATGTAGTCACAGAGAGCACCCTTATTCGGATAGTAACATCCCCTCCTACTGGGCGCAATTCACATAGATCAAATCCACAAAATACATGGTGTTGTAGCTGTTATGGAAATAGCAGCCTACACAATCAAAACCATCAGAGTCACAGCAATCAACATCACAATTCACAGTGGCAAAATCCTGGAAGGGCAAGCCCAACGCGACAGATAGAAATAACTGAAGTTAGATCACCAAAACCACGAGACAATCAACAACTCCGCTATTGAAACTTTCACCTTCGTGCATATTTAATAGATTAGAAACATTTTACTGTAAGAGATTGATGATAAACAGATCTCTGTATTACATCCAATAATAAATATTTCAGCAGGCAACACTTCACTTAGCGCTGTTCTTGACTCTGGTAGCCCTATTTCTGTGGTCAGTGACACGGCATTCCACAAATGTATGACATCAGCAAATTGTCTGACTTTACGTGTAGGCAAGATTAAAATACAAGGAGAGATTTCTGGAAGAAGTGTTGACGTGAAGCTTCGAACCTATAATTTTTCGATCTGGTTTTGCTTGTTCTGCTCTTCTCTACTGAAATAACATCAGAAGTAGATTTTTTAAACAGATATAAAGCTGGTTTGAATTTCAGTGACGCCGAAGTAGGTATGGTATTGGGGGGGGGGGGGGGGTAAGTCAGTTACATTAACGTTTCCACACTGAATCCTGAAACAGCAAGAAGAAATAAATTGTTTATGTTTTTTGACAGCTAATGCATCGCAAATTTCACCTGAGTACCTTCGTAATACAGGCTTGGGACAAATATATTCACATGTTCCAAGGGATGCTCAATGAGTTACCACACGATTCTACATCGTTGTCCTCAATAGTCAACAACTATCAGATCGCATCAGGGAGTTAATACCGTTTCCAGCTTCAACAAAATTACATCATAAGGAAGTCGTAGATATAGTGCTAAACGACACCAAAACCAGCAGAAAGAAGAAAGAAATCGCAGCATGGATAAGTAAACACCAAAAATTACAGCTTGGACAGAAAATTCTTGTTAAGTCGCATCCTTTATCTTGTAAAGGCAAGAATCTTAGTCAGAGATTATTGTTTTTATATAAGGACCTAACAGGATTCGTGAAATTTTACACGACAATTTTGCGGAAACTATTAGGACATGTAAAAGCAAGGGACTTCTTCTTAATTCACATTTCAAACTATATATAGCGCAATCCTAAATACTGAAGTTGTACCCAGATGATGGAACTACGTGTCACTTACTCGAAAATGTATTTCCTGCATTACAGCGCACAGCAACAGTTGGCCATAAACAATGCTAATGCACCGCATACCAGAGCGACTCCCGTCGCGCAGAAAGCCACTTTTGACAAGAATCAGGCAACTATTGTAGCGCATCAAACTTAATTCATCGTGCAACAAATCGAGCGATTTTCTGCCACGACGCGTACACTAAACAAACTGCTAAGAACGCCGAAACTTCATCTAGGAAAGGATTAAGAATAAATAATTTCTAATAAAATGAACATTGACAGTAGTTTTTAAACAGTTCTGAGAAGGTACACAGGTTACCAGCTCAGTGTTGTTCACTTGAGAAATATTTTTGCCTATACACAGTGACGATAATACAGAGATATGTGACACTTTATACCACTTTTGATTAGATATACAGGCTGTTATAATGGTAACTGTGTTGTCTAGAAAGAGTAGAGATAGGTATTTTGATGTAGAAGCACTTCAGCATCTATTGTGAGATAGTGATGTGATTACTGAAGTATAATATCTACGATTACAGCTATGATGTGTTGTTTATGTGGACATAAGTTGACCAAAACAGAGCAGGAAATTGTTATTTGAAGTGTATATTGAGCTGAAGACAGCGAATATGGTTAATGTTGTAATAGAATAAGAGATTCATGTTGCTGAGATACGTGATATGAGAATTATAAGAATCATGATGCACACTGTAACGGGATGATGCAATGATTATGATGATTAATGTAAAGAAAAAGTGAGTTAGTTATGGTTAGGGCATAGGGACCTGTTTCTTGTTATAGTCAATTTTTGTTCCATGTGGATGCATTTCGTGTTTGTATGCGTAAAAGGTAAGTTTCTGCAAAGATGTGGCTGGATGACAACAGTGAATGAAGGTAATGTGTCTTGAGACAACACAGTTATTTCTTTGATGTGACGTTTGTGATTGTCTTATGCAAATTGTTCAACGTTTTTACTAAACATGTACTATCACCTTTTATGGGAGCAACACTACATGTAACAGTTATACTTTACAATAATTGGAAACGAGTATATTACTGTCGCCATTTGGGCATGGAGAATATTTTGCAAAGATGTGGCTCAGCACTGACTCCGCCACACTGTTTTAGCATATATACGTCACTGAACTTTTTGTGATTCGACTTTGTTGTAATATTTATTTTCTCGTTTGTACTGTTGAATGACATTTTGTCTGATTTGTATGTAGCTATGTGCACACAAAATTTAGCTTCTACTGAATTCTGTGGAGGTAATTTCCTTTCCTCTGTCTGACATATGAACTTGACATATGTACGAAACGATGTCAGAACAGTCTAGGCTTTTGAGAAATTTTAAATTCTTGAGAAGAGAAGATGAAATTCATCACTCGCAAGGTGTGACATAGACAGACATATGCAGGAAGTCTAAGGAATATTAATAAAGATGTTTTTCTTTTCAGCTTTAATCTTATTGCCACGACATATGATAAGGTTCTTTTATATACATATTTTTCTATTGACACGTGTGACATTGCAGACTGTCTTCTTGTATTTACTATGATGTTACATAATAACGTGCATTGATTTACATTAAGGAATTTTCATATTGTATTTGCCTTATACACTTATGTCATACACTGCGTTTCTTTCTAGTCCATATTCTATGTATAAATTGTTACTATATAAAGTGGCGCCGTTAGTATAACAATTGATGTGTCGGCAGCTGGGCCAACACCTTGTAGATCGAGATGGCTGAAAATGCACGCTAGACTAACGCAGACGGGCGTGAAGTACTGGAACAGGCTACGTAATTAATGCTATGAAGAAAAGTACGTAGCTGGATTAATACTTATCTTTAATCAATCATTGTGGTACATCGCTCTTGACTATTCACAGGAGACTTTAATTACAATCACTGTAAGGCTAACGGCGCCTTGCTAGTTCGTAGCCATTAACTTAGCTGAAGGCTATTCTGTCTCTCGGCTAATGAGAGAGAAAGGCTTCGTACATCTAGTCGCTAGCTAGGTCGTCCGTACAACTAGGGCGAGTGCTTGTTCGTATCACGAGACCTGCCTTGTGGTGGCGCTAGGTCTGCGCTCACACAGTGGCGACACGCGGGTCCGACATGTACTAAATGGACCGCGGCCGATTTAATCTACCACCTAGCAAGTGTGGTGTCTGGCGGTGACACCACATTCCTCCCCCGCAAATCGGCGAACGGTCGTGAGATAAGGCTTCCGCCCGCCGTGGGGAGGACCCCATGTTGACGTATGCGATGAGGTGGGGAGCCTAACAACAGGCGAGGCTGTGCCACCCGCACCCGGCCATTCGGTCCGAGGGGAGCTAGGAAACGCCTGAAAACCTAGTCCAGGGTGCACGTCAACATGCGGTGTATGCGCCCGTAACGAGACAGGAGGGGCCGAAGGGTCGACCTCCATTGCGTCGGGGTAGCCGACGCGCGATGACGTCATGTGGTCCGGAGCGGGCAAGAGGTCCATGGCGGAGGACGGCTGGTCACGGGAAGCGATCGGCGGCGCTTGACCCAGGGAGGCGCTTGGCGGCTGCAGCGAAGCGTCGAATGCGGGCGGCGCCGGCGGGAGGACCGGCGGCTGCGGCGGCGGCGACGGCGGCGGCGGCTGCTGCGGCGACTGCTGCGGCGGCGCGTCGCCATGGGGCAAAATGGAAGGCATCGTCGGTAACACCTGGGGATGAGGCGAGCCAGTAGATGGGTCCCCAGGGCGCTGACCGGACGGCACCGTCGCTGAAAGCAGACGGGGAGCGGCAGAACGCGTGCGACGACAGAGGCGCAGCTGATTGAGATGCCTACGCACGTCACCAGAGGCCCCCAAAACCAAATACATCGCGCGGCCGAGGCAGCGAAGAATGCGCCCTGCGAGCCAACGCCGTGAACCTCGATAGTTGCGATAAAATACAACGTCGCCTGGAGCAAAAGCAGGAGTCTGCCGCTGCACAGGAACCTGATGCGGCGGATGCAGCAAAGACATCAAGGTGCGATGAGGACGACCATGGAGCAACTCAGCCGGCGAGCGACCATCTCGGGGCTGAGAGCGATACGAAGACAAAAAGAGCAACAATGCGTCCTCCCGAGAATGCGACTCTTTCAACTTCAACATCTGTGACTTGAAAGTCCGGACCACTCGTTCAGCGGCACCGTTTGACTGAGGCGAAAACGGCGCGGATGTCAGATGTTGAATACCATTGGCCTGGCAGAATGACTGAAATTCTGCGGACATGAATTGTGGGCCATTGTCGGAAACAATAGTCTGCGGAAGACCTTCAATGCAAAAGATAGCAGACAACGCTTGGATGGTGGCGGAGGACGTCGTGGAAGACATCCGGACAACAAAAGGAAAATTACTGAAGGCGTCGACCAGAACCAACCATCGAGCATTCCAGAATGGACCAGCAAAATCAATATGTAAGCGTTGCCAAGGGGAAGTGGCTTTTGGCCATGCAAAGACTTTCCGCGGCGGTGCGGATTGTTGTTCGGCACACGCCATGCAAGCAGAACACATATTCGTAATCGCAGCATCGATTCCGAACCAAGTACAGTGCTGACGAGCAAGTTGTTTCGTTCGCACTATACCCCAATGTCCTTGGTGAAGAAGCCGTAAAACAGAGGACTGTAACGAACGTGGGACCACGACTCTGGACTGATCATTATCAGAACGCAACAACAAAACACCACGTCGAACAAAAAGTCTCTCCCTGTGAGCAAAACATCGGCGAACCAACGGATCCGCAATCCGAGACTTTGACAAGGGCCATTGCGTAGCAACAAAACGCAAAACAGTAGCAAGGACAGGGTCAGCAGCTGTGGCTGTAGCTACACGACGAAAATCAATCGGAAACGATTCGACCACTTCATCGGTTTCCGAATCAATGAACATGCAAGCAAGTTCGGAAGAATCGAATGCTTTATCCTCAGCAACCGGCAAACGGGACAACGCATCGGCGTTTCCGTGCTTAGCAGTGGACCGATACAAGATATCGTAGCGGTACTGCGAGAGGAAAATAGACCAGCGAATG
The DNA here is from genome assembly GCF_021461385.2 of Schistocerca piceifrons. Taxonomy (NCBI): domain Eukaryota; kingdom Metazoa; phylum Arthropoda; class Insecta; order Orthoptera; family Acrididae; genus Schistocerca; species Schistocerca piceifrons. Next base: position 142,177,368 of record NC_060144.1, read on the forward strand.
AATTTCTGCGCTGTACGTGAGGGTACAGGCTTGTTCGGATGAAAAAGCGATGTCAAAGGTTTGTGGTCTGTGATGATGGTGAAGTGACGACCATACAAGAAATCATGGAACTTAGTAACACCAAACACGAGAGCCAAAGCTTCTTTCTCTATCTGCGAGTAATTTCTTTGCGCAGACGAGAGCAATTTGGACGCAAAGGCAATAGGGCGATCATGGGAGCCAACTTTGTGCGTAAGCACAGCACCGATCCCGAAATCCGATGCATCTACCATCAACAAAAGGGGTTTCTGGGGATCGAAAGGCGTGAGGCAAGTATTAGAAAGCAACGCCGATTTCAAGTGGCGAAAGGCGCGTTCGCATTCCGTCGTCCAGAGAGACGGAACACCTGCGCGGCGTACGCGATGAAGCGGAGCTGAAAGAGAAGAGGCATTGCGCACATGCACTCACACCTTGTGATTCTACATTGTTCAATGGTCTTGCGACCTCATCACGCAATGCGTGGGGAACATTGCGCGCTCTGAAAAATTTCGGCTGCGCGTTGACTTTCAGTTCCAAATGTGCTTCATAGTTTTTAGCGCAACCTAAGCCTGGTGCAAAAATGTCTGCAAATTCGTCACATAAGCGAGAAACACTGTCTGAAGGCACAGTCTGATTCACTGATAGGATCTGATTTACAATAGACATGTTAAACAACTGAAATAAATCAAAGCCAAACAAGTTCACTGCAGTAGAAGAACGAAGAACGTAAAACGACACAAGTTTTGTTTGTCCTTTATATGTTGCAAAAAGAGTGCACTGTCCTAACACAGGAATCGTCTGTCCGGAATAACTTTTTAACTGAACATTTGCGGCACGCAACGGAGGTGCGCCCAGTTGTTTGTACGTGTCGCGATTGAGCAATGAAACTGCAGCTCCGGTATCGAGCTGGAACGGTATCATTTTGCCTTCAAAGTCTAAGTCCACAAAAAGTTTATTGTCCTGCTGACGACAAGAGCGACTGTTTTGTGCAATTTGAACAGACACTGGTACAGAATCACTTGCTAATTGACGTGATTTCCGGCGACGTCGACGCACAGTTTTTGTGGGACGAACACAGTCACTGGGAGAGAAAGTGTCACTGGACGAAGTGGAATTAACTACATGAATGTCCATGGGCGAAGGCCCACGATCCTGTGTGTCCTTGGTTCGATTCCGGCGCGAAGCAAAGGGCCTGGAATGATTGTGAGTGTCTGATCGGAGCTTTTTCTGGCAAACACTTTGAACATGTCCTTTCCTATTGCAGAAAAAGCAAATAGCTTGGCGTGACGGGCAATGTTCATGCGAATGCCTAGTAGCACACCGCGGGCATGATTTCACTGCATTGGTGGGCTGGCGCAGCACACGTGGCTTAGAGCGCGGCGGCAGCTGCGTTTGTTTGTGCGATGGCAGTTGACCGGGCCGCGCAGCTCGCCTGACGGGCCGGTTAATGTTACACACTGCTGGCGAAGTTTCAAAAGATTCCTGAGCACAGTCAAGTGTGTCTTGTCTATCCAATATGTCTATCACTTGTTGAAGGGAGGGATTAACTAGTTTCAAAATTTGCTCCCGTATGCGAACATCAGAAACGTTCTGTGCAATTGCATCACGTACCATTGTATCTGAATAAGGAAGACCACAGTCACAGTCAAAGGCACAGTCCCTAGTAAGTCCTTGCAATGTTGCTACCCACTCCCTATTAGTTTGACCGGCCGTACGTTTTGTACGAAAAAACTTATACCGTTTTGCAACCACATTAACTGTTTCTTTGAAATAGGCATCTAAAGCAGACAAAATTTCCTCGTAGGACAGAGTTGCTACGTCGCGTCGGGGAAACAATTTCACTATCACACGGTAGGTGTACACACCGACACAAGAAAGCAAAAACGGCTGCCGCTCATTACCTTGAATTCTGTAGGCGGCGAGGTGGAAGGCAAACTGGCGGGACCATTCCCGCCAAGTCTCGTGGGTTTCATCAAAACTTCGAAATGGTGGTGCAACGGCAGGTTGTGGCTGCGGTACCGGTGAAGCAGCGGCGGCCGCATCGGTTTGAATGGCACGTTGACCCTGGACGAGCTGTCCAAGGGCACCCAATAACGCCTGCGTCTGCTGATTCTGCAAGCGATAAAATTCGGATAGTACATCTGGAGAATGTGGCGAAGCCATGACACAAATAAATTAGGGCAAAGTAAAACACAAGATCCTTTGTAGACTCGTCGCCATGTGATGTGTCGGCAGCTGGGCCAACACCTTGTAGATCGAGATGGCTGAAAATGCACGCTAGACTAACGCAGACGGGCGTGAAGTACTGGAACAGGCTACGTAATTAATGCTATGAAGAAAAGTACGTAGCTGGATTAATACTTATCTTTAATCAATCATTGTGGTACATCGCTCTTGACTATTCACAGGAGACTTTAATTACAATCACTGTAAGGCTAATGGCGCCTTGCTAGTTCGTAGCCATTAACTTAGCTGAAGGCTATTCTGTCTCTCGGCTAATGAGAGAGAAAGGCTTCGTACATCTAGTCGCTAGCTAGGTCGTCCGTACAACTGGGGCGAGTGCTTGTTCGTATCACGAGACCTGCCTTGTGGTGGCGCTAGGTCTGCGATCACACAGTGGCGACACGCGGGTCCGACATGTACTAAATGGACCGCTGCCGATTTAATCTACCACCTAGCAAGTGTGGTGTCTGGCGGTGACACCACAACAATTATGTTAAGTATAGTACTTTAGGGAGCTCTCGTAAGTCATTTAAGATGTGCAAGAAATCATGTAAGTGTGTAAGGAGGAAACAAAGAGAAAGACATAAGAAAGAGCAAAGAAATGGTTACAATGATGAAGGTAAGATGAATTGATTAGCTAGTGCTAATATGAGAAATGGTTAGGTAGGACAAATATGGGAAATGATTAGATAGGGCAAAGATGTGAAATTGCTAGGTAGAGTATAGATGACAAATGGTAGGTAGGACAATGGAGTTAAATAATATGAATTTATTAAAATGAATGAAACACACGATGGGAAGAAGTAAAGAGCACAGTAAACAGTGATATTTGTTGAATATCTGATGAAATTATACGCAAAAAAATTTAAAGGTGCACGAACTAAACGATGAAATGTAGCTAGATAACAGGCTCATTACTGATGACGTTGGGTGTAATCATAGACAGAGGTTTGACCGACTGCATAAAGTATACCTTGATATGAAGCTTGATTACTTCCCAATCCATGTTTTTCCTAATTATACATTCGTTTTGTGTATGATAACTATCCTTATGTGTTTATTTCTTGTATGTGATCACTATCCATATGTGTCTCTTTCTACATTATTCTCTATTCTTTTGTGTATTTCACTTATGTCCGTCTTCACATTGTTATTTGAATAGATTTGGAATCTTCTATAGGTCATTCTGTACATATAATAAGTATTTCTTAATGCCGTTTACTGTAAAATGTTTCATATGATTTACTTGTCTAAAGTTTCAATAATTCATTATTGTAAAATCACGATGTAATTTTTATAACTTTTTATAGACAGAAATAAAATCTTATTACTCCTGTCACTTTATGGGTAAGTGACTATCGTAAATGTAACAAATTCTAACTGATTGACCATTCACCACAGATGACTCAGACTTGCCAGGTCAGATGAAATATGTCTACTGATTATATACTGAAACATTCTGCCAAATGTTGGCATATTTCACCGATAGAATCTGCAACTGACTTTCATAAGAAACTCTTTGATAGTATAAGATGGCTTAGGATTTCTCAACGAATCTACAGTCTGCTTCAAGCAGATACTACGACATTTTATTCTTTGTGCGAGTGTGAGTCTGCTTCCACATAACTTCCCACAACAGTGACATTAGTGCAACGAGCTAGAAAAAGTTTGTTCGTTTATGACAAGGAAACACTTCAACCTACTATCATTGTGCAAATTACTTCCAACATAAGTAACTGTGCTTCAGAAATGTAGGCCTTGTGTGATACAGACACGCTATCCTACATCTTGTGTGCTACAAAAAAAGACAATGTAAATCACCAGTTCCACTTCAGTAGAAAATGTGACACATAAACATTCCAAACAGCCCAGTGCAGAACGTCCTCATATTGATCAGGAAAAAACTGCTAACTTATGAATTGCGAATTCCATTGATTAATCACTCAAATGTTCTTGAAATTTTTAAATATTTTTACTTACAGCTCTTTAACTCAAATTCTTATAAGCTGTTTTGCTCTTTGTATTTTCAACATGTTTTGTATATCGCTATCCATAATGTTTAGAATTTTTTCCTCGTCCCATTCCTCTATGGAATGACCCTGAGACCAAGTTCTACTGTATGTTATCGATGTGCATATCAGAGAGAGAGCAAGGTGTGTTGCTTTTTAACAATCTTCGGTCTAGTCATGGCACAGTTTTCGCCTCTGCGCACTCAGATACTTTGTTAGTAGAAATGTGGTAGGTAATGGGCTTATTCTGTAGCGCTGTGTTGACTTGTGATGCAGTCTGTTAGATGAAGAAAGATTTATTGTAGAGGACAGCAAGGACGAATAAGATGTATATCTTTGAAGGCAAAATGAAAATAAATTTTGTATGATATTATTATTTTTGAAGAGAAGAAGTTTGAGTTAAGACTGCGCAGCTAGGAGTGATTATTGTCAGCTAGTTATCTTCCTCAGAGCTCAGCAGAAGACCATCCCACTTCCCTGATTCAGGCATTAATACATTAACTAATTAAACTGTTTGATTTTTATAGACATTCTCTGTTAACGTTGAACCCTCTTGAAACCGTTGTCGACTTTATTAAGCATAGTATTGTTAGGACCAGTGTTATGTGTGAATATCACGAGAAGCTTTTCTCTGTTTTCTTGAATACATACTTCATTCTAAAATCATTGTCTTGGGATATTGTTTCATGGGAATAGCTACTCTTCCCACACCACTGTTTATTATTTGCATTACCACACGCGACAGTTTAAATATGTATTTAGGAACAGAAATCTACCGCACCACATGCAAAAGTTTTAGTATGTATTTAGAAATAGAAATCTAGCTTTGTCGCTCCCTGCCAGCTGTTGGCTGTTGTGCTTCCGAGAAATTTGCCACAATGTTTTGAAGAAGCTAAGCAACTGGAAATTTCGCTTAGAGTTATATTAGTGTTACTCTTCAGTTGCACATTTAATACAAAGACAAGTTTCATTCAGATTAGTTAGTAAAGTTGAAATTAGGTTCTGTTTAGTCAAAGGTTTGCAAACGAGTTTAAGCTGTATAATTGTTCACGGGCACATAGTTTCGGTAATACGTAAACTTTTACAGAGTGGGAGTACGTTTGGGTTAAGTTTAATACTGAAACAAATATAGTGGAGAGGTTAAAATATAAGTAACCAATCATTAGTTTTCTACTTATACTGTTTACGAGATTATCGCTTCTTTAATGAGTTACCAAGTTCTTCATCAGGACCAGAGCAGATGTTTCTATAAACAGAAGTAGAAAACATGTATGATTTATATCTAAAAAACAAGCATCCATGCAAATGTTTGTGGTGATGGAATTCTTGTGTCTTAGTGACTGTGCGTCTGTTTGTTGATGTGGTGGTGGAGCACCTACCTTCTTCCTTCCTGCAGCACCTTGTTTGCAATGTTTTCAATCTCTTTTTCGCATGCCACAGAGTATTTTCATAACGTTTTAATGGAGCATTAAGAACATACATACTGAATGTCTACCCCTTGTTTGTTAAGCTGATTAATTATCATGTAAGAAGTATCTCCCTTTAATATAAGCGGACGCAGTGCTCCATGATTCCCATTTCTACCGCTATGTGTCTAATTCTTTCAATTAGGCCCGATAAATCGAGATATGGGTTATGCAACGGATAACGTAACATCGGTGAATGGCCATGGAACAATACGTGCACATTAGTGACGGTAAGACTTTCTTTTTCTGATACTATGAATTCAGTGAGTCGCATGAAGTGCATAATGCATACAATGGATATGCCTGGATTGAAAATTCATAGAATACAGTCATTATCTCAGTGGTATGGATGAAGGATACTAAATAATGCTAAGAGGGAATTTCAATTATGATTCTATTTCGATAATATTTAAGAAAACTATTACTCTCTTGACAAAACATTTAAGAAAACTATTGCTCTCCGTGACAAAACATACAAGAAATCTGTTATGTTTAAGAAAACTACCACTCTCAGTGACAAAACCTCCATGAAGCACTCACTATCTCTTGCATCTCGTCATACCGGAAAAACAGACATAAGTTCGTCGCGAGTTACATCTATTAATGATTAAAATGGGCAAAAATGAATGTTACTGAATGGTGGTCTCAACACCATTTAGTTATTGTCACACCTATTTAACGCGCGGAGGAGGGAAGGATATTACCTTTCACTCTCTCAAACATTACTTGTGTTACAACACATGCAGTACCGTGCAGGTAAGTTCATGCTGAAACCGCGTATTATGCAAATGCAATGCTACGTAAGCAAGCCAGACCAGGCTTCCTGACTTAACATTATTCATACTATGATTAACGAATGGCAAATCCAGTGACTACCGTAATGAATGCTGGCAAGACGTGGCCTAGTTCGACAACAAAGAAACGAGTAAAATGGACCGTTGAATCATGAAAAATTTATATTGCTTAAATCCAGAACGAAACTATGCAACAAATGACACATTAATGAACCTATCCGCTATTGACCTAAGAACAAGAACCGTTGGTTCATGCCATCAATCACCTCGCACCTAAGTCCGCTAGTTGAAACGCATTAATCTGAAAAATTTCTACAAATAAAATATCGCTGAACATTTCCCGGTATTAATTCACACCCGAACATGCTTCATAATCAATGTTACCCCAAAAAACCTACATTAAGAATAACTTTTCTCACCATCCATGATGAGCGCCGCACCGCTGCGTCCGTCTCGTCCAATCGGCGGCCCCAGAGTGTCCTAACATAGCGCGTTCCAGGACCAACCGCCAACCGTTCAAAAATACTGGTGGTGGGCGTAGGACCTCAGTGAGAACCAACCTCACAAACTCTGCCTTGCTCATCCCCACCATCTTTGGAATCACTAACTCTCTGCCGAATCTGCTCACGTTGGTATGTTGGTGCAAAGTACCCTACTGCTACCATCTTTGACTAACCCAGATTATTATACACTCCTGGAAATTTAAATAAGAACACCGTGAATTCATTGTCCCAGGAAGGGGAAACTTTATTGACACATTCCTGGGGTCAGATACATCACATGATCACACTGACAGAACCACAGGCACATAGACACAGGCAACAGAGCATGCACAATGTCGGCACTAGTACAGTGTATATCCACCTTTCGCAGCAATGCAGGCTGCTATTCTCCCATGGAGACGATCGTAGAGATGCTGGATGTAGTCCTGTGGAACGGCTTGCCATGCCATTTCCACCTGGCGCCTCAGTTGGACCAGCGTTCGTGCTGGACGTGCAGACCGCGTGAGACGACGCTTCATCCAGTCCCAAACATGCTCAATGGGGGACAGATCCGGAGATCTTGCTGGCCAGGGTAGTTGACTTACACCTTCTAGAGCACGTTGGGTGGCACGGGATACATGCGGACGTGCATTGTCCTGTTGGAACAGCAAGATCCCTTGCCGGTCTAGGAATGGTAGAACGATGGGTTCGATGACGGTTTGGATGTACCGTGCATTATTCAGTGTCCTCTCGACGATCACCAGTGGTGTACGGCCAGTGTAGGAGATCGCTCCCCACACCATGATGCCGGGTGTTGGCCCTGTGTGCCTCGGTAGTATGCAGTCCTGATTGTGGCGCTCACCTGCACGGCGCCAAACACGCATACGACCGTCATTGGCACCAAGGCAGAAGCGACTCTCATCGCTGAGGACGACACATCTCCATTCGTCCCTCCATTCACGCCTGTCGCGACACCACTGGAGGCGGGCTGCACGATGTTGGGGCGTGAGCGGAAGACGGCCTAACGGTGTGCGGGACCGTAGCCCAGCTTCATGGAGACGGTTGCGAATGGTCCTCGCCGATACCCCAGGAGCAACAGTGTCCCTAATTTGCGGGAAGTGGCGGTGCGGTCCCCTACGGCACTGCGTAGGATCCTACGGTCTCGGCGTGCATCCGTGCGTCGCTGCGGTCCGGTCCCAGGTCGACGGGCACGTGCACCTTCCGCCGACCACTGGCGACAACATCGATGTACTGTGGAGACCTCACGCCCCACGTGTTGAGCAATTCGGCGGTACGTCCATCCGGCCTCCCGCATGCCCACTATACGCCCTCGCTCAAAGTCCGTCAACTGCGCATACGGTTCACGTCCACGCTGTCGCGGCATGCTACCAGTGTTAAAGACTGCGATGGAGCTCCGTATGCCACGGCAAACTGGCTGACACTGACGGCGGCGGTTCACAAATGCTGCGCAGCTAGCGCCATTCGACGGCCAACACCGCGGTTCCTGGTGTGTCCGCTGTGCCGTGCGTGTGATCATTGCTTGTACAGCCCTCTCGCAGTGTCGGGAGCAAGTATGGTGGGTCTGACACACCGGTGTCAATATGTTCTTTTTTCCATTTCCAGGAGTGTATATACCATGCATAATTACGTTTATCCATCCACATACATCACGGGACCAAAGGAAGAGAGAGGAGGTGTGACACCAACAGAAGAAAAAATATACACGGAAGCATTCCTGAATCCAGAGGTTAATTAGCTAGACGAAACATTGAAAGGACGTTGTCGGCGTAAAACGAATTATTAAACATGTAGAAATTAATCAGTCAGTTAAATGAAGCGTAAACCTGTAACGTTTCAATACATCTAGTAGGAAACAGCGCAAAAATGTGCTAAGGAAAAGACGACAGGTGCTTGACTACGGCGACGACAAATAGTAGTACAAATAATGTTTATGGGATTTGTGTCCGTCGATTCCTGATGACGAGCAGTGGTCGCTCTAAACACGTCACTAATAAATTAACGTCATGACATGAAAAAGCTTAAGCACTGTGATTGTTGTCGCACACACACATATCGTTTATTTAACACAGTGAAGCAAAACTAATATACCAATGTAACTGTTTTTCGCAGTGTATTAGGGTTAAATGTAACCTGCACTACTTTCCAAAGTTAAAGCAATAAACCGCTATTCACCGTCCTGTGTCTCGGTCACAATATCATCATGCCAACTGTCAGCTGATGTCCGTGCGATCGTGTTCTGCATGGAAGAGGGCATTCCGGTCGACAGACAACCACGCCAGTGATGACGTCAGGGCACCCATCAAACGTGGTAGTATTTGTTGGGTGGGACTCCACATCCACAATTGAGGTGTGCACGACCGCAGAGGGTGCAGTATAGCACATGGAACACGCCTACCACAGTCTCTACACTGGAGAGCGATAGGAAGAATGGAAGCAGGACAGTCACAAACTGATGTGGCCCGATGGCTTCATGCGAACCATTCAGTTGTTTCTCAGATGTGATGACAGTTTGTAGAGACCGAAACTGCATCCCAAATACCAGGGCAGGGCTGAGCACGTATGACCTCAGAAAGAGGACCGTTATTTGCCTGCAAGGGCACCACGGTACCGCCTTAGTACTGCACTGAAACTGGCATCGGGCCTCGCAGGAGCGACTGGACATGTTGTATCGAGGCAAACGGTATAGAGAAGGCTTCAGCAAAGTGGCTTTTCTCATCGGAGACTTGTTGTATATGTACCTCTCACGCGTTTTCACAGAAGGAAACGTATAGATTTCAGTCATCAACATGCCACCCGGATGGTTTAACAGTAGGGTAATGTTCTTCTCACAGGGCAATCCCGATTTGGCTTGGAGAGTAATTCTCGACGGATTCGCCTATGGAGGGAACGTGGTACACTATTTAGGGACCGAAGCAGTGCGGAAAACGATATCGAGAAGGATCCCTAACTGTGTAGGCAAGGGATTATGCTGACCAATCGAACAACTCTTCATGAAAACTGTAGAGGTGGAACGGTAAAGTTTAACTGCTGTCAGGTATCGTGACGAGATCTTGGGATCCATGTGCGGTTGTTGCGAGGTGCTTTGGCTCCAAACTTCGTATTTATGGACAATAATGTCCGACCTCTTGGGGAGCACGAGTGGTTCACGTCTTCTTGGAAAGGGAAATACATGGCGTGGGCTGGTCCCTCTTCCGATGTGAATCCCATAGAGCGTGTCTGGAATGCACTGCGGAGTCGGGTTGCATCACGTCGGCATCCACCAACCAAGTCCCGAGACTTGCGAGCAGCTCTGCAAGAAGAATGGGCGATATTGCCTCAACATGAGATTAATGACATCATTCACAGCATGTCCTGTCATTGTCAGTCGTTTGTTACTGCCCCAGCTGGTCACACCCCACACTGAACACATTAATCTGGTGTCGGAATGCGTTAAGTTGGAAAAAACGAGGAACATTTTTGTCCACGGTTATGCATGTTGCAGTGGTTTACGTTCCGTATTTTTTACACTGTTTCTATTTTCTGTCACCTGTTTATACAGTTTTGTGACAAAATAAACACAACGTTTCAAAATCTCCGTTGGATACTTTAATTTTGGACACCAGTGTACGTAAGTAACCTGGGCCAATACATCTGACCTTATAAAGCGAGTGTTTTTAAGGTCTGCTATTGGCTCTCCTGCCTAGGACGATGCAGGGTTGTTGTTGTAACTTCATTGGCAACATTATTTCCATGAGAATCTGAGTGCGCACATTTTTGGTTCGTTTGTTTGACAGATTTATTTTGGCATATGAGATACAGTTCTAGTTGTTCCATGGCAATGATGGATTAGGCGTAAGACGCTATTCAAATAATTTTCTTTAATACTTCAGGAGATAAACTTCCACAACTATTTGTGACTAGTTTCAATGTCAATGCCTCATTACGTACTGATCGTTCGGTTTACATAAGAGTCAGATCACATCTAGCATGCTTTTCCTCATTACGGACAAGCAGGTGATAGGAACCCCCAACAATGGCTCAGCAAATGAGTTGCTGCTTTTCTCGCTATATGTCAATTGTATTTCATCTGTGCACATTCTTGTAATTATCACTGGTAACATCCAGTTGTGTTAGGCACCAACGCTTAAACATTACTGCCGCTGCGGTACGTATGAATGACGACTCTTGCTCAGCCTCAAACTGGGTACATAACGTGATTCTTAAACTTAACATAATGTAGACACATTCTATCCCCATATCACACCGCAGGTTGATCTGTGTAGGTTTTCATGTCGGTGCCAATTTACCGTATTAGATAAGAATGACATATCTCGCTGTAGTCTTGGATGAGAATTTAATTCGGGAAGAATTAACTGCGATGGCATGCAGGAAATCTCTCTGTTGTTACATGAATTTCAAAACTTCAGAATATTTGCAACGAAAATAAATGAAAAACTAGTTTAGTCTTTAGTCCTACCAAAATTTATTGCAATGATGTAGTCCAACACGACACGACTATTGAAAACTCCAGCTAACCATGAATTCATGGGTAAGACTATGTAAAACTCATTTTTTAGATGTCATCAGTCATTCTTCTGCTCAGAGACGGTGTATTCGACCGGACAGGCGACAAGGTATTCACACTCTGTTCTTAGTCACTGGCCTCATTAGTATCCATCCTCACATAACAAATAAGCTATCGTCATTCCATAACTGCAATACGGGACTGATACTTCCAACATCTTCGCTGCACCTACGCGTAACTCTAGCTGTTTCTCCAACTTCTCTATTTTAGCCATACTATCGTATCTCTTTCATCGTTGTAAATCTGTGGTAGCTATTCCCATTACCAAGTGAAGGAGACCGTAACACCTAATAAAAAGGCGTTAACAAATCCAGGCTGTTTAATTGCAGAAATATATAAAACTCATAATTTCTCGTCACTAACCAAAGCAATAACGTCAACACTCTTTCTGACTGTGTGTAACGTATACATTTACATCTGCACTTGCGAATTCATATCTTAGTACTTACGGAGGAATGATATCTCTAAACAGTGATTCTTTGTTGTGGCCTTCGGCTGTTCCCCACAGCATAACACCAGATCCATATAAATTGTTTGTGTAGCTAGGGTAGCTAAAAGTTGTTTCTAGAGTACTAAAGAAAATGATTAATAAACAGTCTGTTTATTCTTCTGTGTTGTAGTAACAATATTGCAATAATGGCACTTAAATTTAAGTGTCCAACTAACTGTCGTATTGTTATAAATCCAGTCAAAAGACCATACAGCCAAATATAAATCACGTCGAAGTTATCTACTGCAAAAAGAAATCTTGAATACATTCTCCTATTCTTTACTGATGTTCTTCCTTCACTTGTTTCAATTTTAATTGCATTTGAGAATACAACAACACTTGGTCCATCTTCGGGCAAAAAGAAAATACAGGGTGAGCGCAAAGTCTTGACCTGATTATAAACATTTATTACAGAATAGCCGTTTGACATAACAATTTACATTTGATGCCTTTACGTAGGTTAGTGTTACTAGATTTTTTAAGACCACTAACGTTAATAAACCTCAACGTGCGCTCCCTTGGTAGCTCGGAGAATGTCCAGGCATTATTCCAGTTCCCGCCAGGTGTTTCGTATCAAGTGTTCTGTCACAGTAACCACAGCAGCTTCTATCCAAGCCTCTGACCGTGATATAGCCCCAGAAAAAAAAGTCTGGGAGGGGAGTAATGTCCGAATCGGTGGATTGGAAGGAATGGTCCAAAATCATGGCCACCCCCTTTCTCCAAACGATTACTCTGTTATAAATTTTAATAAACAGTGTAATACTTTGTCCTCACCCTGTATATAAAATGTATAAAGACATATGGATAATTGATAGAACTGTGAAAGAACATGAAAATCCTCATAAATTACACTACTTTATATTTCTAGTACATCACGAGGAAATTGATACAGATATATCAAGTCGGGACTTGGGGTCAAAATGAATAAAACAAAATACACGGTAATGAGAGGAAGAAATCAAGATAGTCAATATTTGCGCTGGAAGTACGGATGGGGATGGTTACATATACTGAAGAGTATAAACATCTATTAGTAAAAGTGACAAAAGAAGGAAAACCAAATTAAGGAATTAATTCGAGAATAAATGAATGAAACTTTGTTAACGGTACGTTAAATGGTATTTTATCAGATCACCAGATTAGAAAGGAGACAAAGATAAAGCTCCAAAAATTACTCGAAGCGTTATAACATATGGGTCAGAAGTAGGCTGACCTAATTACAGTCAGTAAAAACATTGATATAACTGGAAGGAGAGAGTCTGCAGGGATATCCAGGTGGTCGTTGGTCAGATATGAAACCATCAGGAAGAAAATGGATGACACAGGTTCGATTACTGACTCTGTATAATAAACCCAATGGATATAGCATGGACTTACGAAGAAAATACGAAGAGGACGTGAGAGGAGAGATTGCCACGAGGGATCATGGATTGGAAAAGGCAAGGAAGGAAGAAATATGGAAGCAATGAATACAGACATTTATTAAGACGAAGAAGTACTGAATAAAATTATTGACATAGGGACAAAAACGTAGAAATAAAGTAAAATTTGTTATATGGTCTTGAATTACCAAAAAATTAACTACACTGTAAAACCAGGAATCCTATTTATACTGTACTGAAGGTCTACTGAGCGTGTTGTAATTGGTACTGTAGCTGTTGCTATTGTTATTTTTATTTTTATTATTATTGTTTTGTACTGCTCATTTACTGCGTACATTGTAGTTGTTAACTGTTAAGATTATCTAAGTTCCTTATCATATGTGGTAAAACAGGTGAATGTGTAAATGAATCCATAAATAAAAAATGTTCCCATCAAGTTAAAATGACTCAACACAAGATACTTGACGCAATAAATGATGGAATATCGACTTCAGAGGAAGATATGTTTAAGGGATACACTTTATCGATGACTATTTATCGATGAATGTGTATAGTTAGGTGTATCGAGCCAAAGCTGCTGTACTCGTAATGCCATTGTGAAACTATACTCGATATAAGGATTCAGAGTGTTGATTATATAAGATATTGTCCTAAGACATTGGACTATTTGCAAACCCTTTGGCAAGTTCTTCAATAAATCAACTGATGAACACACACATTTAGGACATTCGGTAACTGCTGTAGGACAGTTTATGAAGTAAAGTATCATTGAATTTCCCTTCGAACGATACGAAACCGTACAGTCACTGACACGTAACCGAGAATTGGCGGTGAGATACAGACGTCTTTTCATTTCATTTCCCGCAACTCGTAAGGCCAACGCTGCTTTCTATTCCGGAAGCATCTGGGGAAAATGTTCGCCGTTTCTCATCCTCAGTAGAAACAATTAAGGGCCTCCTCCCGTCGGCCACACCTTGACGCAAGTGATTACAAATGTGCCTTCTGGGTTTCATCTCTCAGGCGGTGCTCGTGTGAGATACGGAGCCAAAAGGAAACCGTATAACAAAGGGAAAGGAGGCAAGGCGGAAAAATGAGCAGGAGCGCAGCTCAGTACCTATTGCTGCTACTCACATAAACTGGGCGCGCTTGTCTGTTTTGCACTAAAGGACGTGTAAATCGGCAGCCCTTACCGTACGGCGTAGAAGCCGTCTTAACTGAATCGGTAAATAAATATATTTGTAACGTTTGGAGAATAAAAAAGTTTTGAATTAGAATTCATTGTCCGTTTCGTAATAACTAGTCATGCGCACTTCACCATCTAAGGGGCGCTAGTGATACAGGAAGCAAAACTCTTAACTTACGTATATTGGAGAGAATTCGAAACAATTTAAATTGCAGATACTTGGCACCATCATTCGTGCTTCGAGTTTGGGACGTCTTCGAAGAATAAAAAGTGTTAATAAAACGGTGTGAGACGGAAGGGGAAAAGTTTGGGGAGAAGACAGTGAGAGAGAGAGAGAGAGAGAGAGAGAGAGAGAGAGAGAGAGAGAGAAGAAAAAAAGAAAATGTCGTCGAAGGAGGATTCCTGAGAGCGGGACACAGTTGTAATACGGCCAGAGGAATGTCCCTTGACCAGAACCAATATCTTGGCGCGCGCTATTCACACCCCTTAATGTGACTTCCGAGGGCTGCCTCTGGCGAACGATCGAACGGCATGCATTTTTCCACACTTTCGTTCTGAGCCCCTAGCCCCACTCCGACTGTAGCATCCGCGGCGCTCCGGCGCCTCCTCCACGGCTCTTCTGACACTCGCCACTTTCCCTCCCTGCCGCTTCTTCGCCTCCTTTCCCCGGCCCTTCTCTCTCCGCTCTTTTTTTCCGCGGGCCAGGCGCCGCTCTTTATCTCAGTAGCGTTTTCTTTTTTCGCTCGGCGCCTCTCGCCTCCGCGGTCGTCACTCCTCTCGCGCTGTTGCGGTGCATAATACCTGCGAACAGCAGCGGCGGCGGCGGCGGCGGCGACGGCGGCAGCCAAGCTGCTCTCTCGCCGCGCTTCCTCAAGCCGACCGCAGCTCAATTTCCCAAAGGCGACGCCAGCCCGCGGCCGCAGTGAATGTCCAGAGATATGGGTGTAGCCTGCTGCCCCAGGACAGCGATCTGACTGCAAATTCTAGTGATCGTTTGGGCCCGAAGAAACTCAACGATTCCGATAGCGTACGAGAAGGGCCCAAAAAGTAATGAGACTGATTTTTTATCTACCAAAGTTTATATTTTTCCAAACAACAACACTGTTCCCTTAAAAGTAGGTCTCTTCGGAGGCTATACACCAGCGGTAGTCGTTGTTCCCAGTCTTGGTAGGAGCGCTGAAAGGCTTCAACTGGGGTTCAAATGGCTCTGAGCACTACGGGACTTAACATCTGTGGTCATCAGTCCCCTAGAACTTAGAACTACTTAAACCTAACTAACCTAAGGACATCACACACATCCATGCCCGAGTCCGGATTCGAACCTGTAACTGTAGCGGTCACGCGGTTCCAGACTGAAGCGCCTAGAACCGCACGGCCACACCGACCGGCAGGCTTCAACTGGTAGGAGCTGTTACATTCCAGTCACTTTCATTTGAATGTTCTGCCGAGTTCCAAAATGAATTCCTTTTAAGATATTTTTCAATTCCTGGAAAAGAAACTGTCACAGCGACTCAGATCAGGCGAATAGGGAGGCTGCAGGACAACAGAAATGCCTTTTTAGGTCAAAAATTCAGTGCTGCAAGTGGCCGTGTGACATGGGGCGTTGTCACGATGCAGAAGGCACTTCTCTGTAATGTCTGGTTCACGCGAGTCGCCATTTTCTTGAGGTTTTCAAGGACACCATTGTAGAACACTTGGTTGATAATTTTCCTTGGCGGGAAAAAAAGCATATATGAAATGAGAACTACAAAACACAGCAGTCTTCTATTCCATCCATATTTTTTGCATATCTAGAAAGGATAAACATTTATTTTATCAACCTCTTCTCCTCCCATGTCATCATTTGGAGTGTCTGTGAGTCAAACAGAGCCTTTTAAAAATATGAAATATTTCGAAGAATATTATACAACACAAATCAAGGAAACAAATATATGAGAACAGTAATACAATGATATACTCTAAACATCCTTGTGGCATGCCCATTGTCTCCTAATCTGTACTATTTCTAATACAGTACAACATAATACCAGACAAAGTTTTCTGGATCGTTTCTCCTCCACATCCATAGGTAGAATAACACATCAAGAAATGTACAAATGTACCTCCTCTACACATATTCCATAATACCTAAAAAGCAAAACAGACAACTTCTAGGAACTTTTGGTTGACATATTCAAATGAGGTACATTGCTCATTTCATAATCCTAGAACTAACGCGAAACAAAACAAATTTGTTTGATCAACACATAATCTACAGCTAACATCAGGGAAGGGATCCTCCTAGGAACAGACAAGAAAGATACACAGTAAAATGATAGCCATGAAAACTACAAGAGAAACATGTAATAGTCATCAAAGGTAGCTACATTTACAAGCGTATCAGAGCATGGGCACAAAAATGTGGAACATCGATAAATCATTAAGGCAACATAATTAAAGATAGATACTTCTCAATTTTTCAATAAAACTTAACTGTATAAGCTCTTATATCAACAATGAAGCAACTATACAGTTCCAAAAAATATATCAGACGTAGTCTTACATGCCACTGTACTTTATAGTCAGTATTACATTTAGTTGTACGGCTGGGGAGTAAAAGGTACTGTAATAAAGCGTTCCAAATTCCCCACCGTTCCTGCTGTCGCATGTAACAGCAACACATCGCCCTTAAAGAAACTCATTACGTTGGCAATGTACCAAAAATTTTCAAGTGGGGAAAAGACACTGTAATTACATACTCATATTCACACTCCAGTAACCTTCTTACTCTTGTCTCCAAAATAGTCCTGATACTAATCTGATGGTGATAACTTCACTAACTTTAACATACATCTAAAACTATAACCTCATTATGAAGATCAAATTTCCTTAATCTACATTTACAGGTGTACAAAATTCAAAATATCTTCATGGTTTTCATGAAAAAATGAGTTTATTCATCGTTACTATGTTACAAGCGTCTTCCTTATAACCTCAGTCAACTGCAGTGTCTCTTGCGTCACCGAAAACACTACAAACATCTTAACATGGGATCAGTCGTATCAACTCAGGTACTTGCAATACTCATGAAACATTACTATTCAAATCGTCACTTTGTCATGTCATCACCATTACATCTCACAGTATCGTCTGGAATGAGTTTAAGTCTTGTTTAGCCATTATGACCACTTGTGAATCATACACAACAAGAAAAAGTACCTTCAATTGCGTCTGCATGCATAAAATACAAAAACACAAGCACTAATCACCACTTCACTACAACGTCAATACAGCCTCAACTTCACAAGTCACACCCTCGCTACTTTGTAAATAACTATTCAGTGTCAGCAGAGTCTGCGAAGAATCACTCATGCTACCATAAAAACAACCTCATTGGAAAAAAATAAACTACATCTCCCGATGTCATCAACCATTCTTTCCCTGACTTCTTATTATGGAAATAACGAACATGAACTTTTAAACCAACTGAAGCCACTTACGTTCGGCCGTAAGCCACGATTTTAAATAATTTAATAACTATTTTATTTTGTAGAGTTGTGAATTATTTAAGAATTTGCAAGTCGTGTACTAAGAACTTCTACACGTAAGAAGTTATAGTTATGTGAACTTTTGTTTTATATAAGTATATAAGTAGTCAAGACAATAGTGTTTCGATCTCATTTTGTCGTTTTGTCATTTTGTCTCAGCTTATACTATCTCATGTTGTTGGTATTGTATGACCGCTTATTATGAAAAAAATGTGATATTAATGTATTCAAAGCATTAATTTCAGAAGTAACTTCAATTTTGTCCGAAGGTTATTATCTCTGTGAGAGGGAAAAATTTTATTATAAAATATATGTGATAATTAATTTTGCATGTGAAATCAGGGAAGTAAGATGAGGAGTTTCGGCGGACAGAAATTAATTCAAAACTTAAACTGTGAGAACTTAATTCTTTTCGATCACTACATTAGGCAACCCAGCTCAGCGATCGTCAATTTTTTAATGAAATCGAACGAAAAATGAACGTAGGCATAGGATCTTTGGCTGCCAGCAATAATGGACATTGAATTTTTATAATAACACGCAAAAATATCTTTCGATGCTAATTTATCTTACTTGGAAGAGAGTAAAATTAATCTGGACAGTATTTGCTTAAATATTATTCATTGATCTATCCATCAAAGTTAAAGATAGAAAGACACTACGAAATATACACTTCTAAAACGAAACCTGTTTTTCGAAAAACTTTAAAGACAGTAAATTTTAGCATCTTCTCGCAAAGGAACTTAACAATCACCACGGAACGAGATCAGAAAGAGTACAACATTATCGATGACTAACCACTACCAACTAGTCAAGGAATATCAAGACCACAGGAGTCGTCACACAATTTAGCACCAGATACTCCCCAACTGGCAATCACATTCATGAGAAAAACCTACGTTTTTTTTTAAATTTCCGGGTTAACAAGTAGCAAGATAGAAAAATATTTGCCTTGAGATTGATGTACATAATGATGAAAGACAGATAACACTACAGAAAAATAAAATAAAAGGAACTTCCCTGCTGGGGTAGCCCTATACCTACTGCACACATGACACTAACTCTGTATTATGACTTCATGTCTGATGTACTAAACCATCCTCGGAGCTGCATAATCCTGACTCAGTACTGGGATGCTCAAGCACACTCTGCACATCACAAGACCAAATAAAAGTGGAAAATTCAAATCGTTACTGACAGTATCTAAAATGTAGATCAACAATCTCACTCAGAAGAGGAAGGTCCAAAAAAATATCAAACATGTCTAAGGATGAAATCCACGTCAGTCAGTACACCGTCTGATGATATATCATATTTACATATATTTTCGAAGAAGAAGCTGAGTAGCACCGTTCTCTAGTGGTTATGATACTACACTGTTGCATGGTGGTGGTGAGTTCAAAACTTACCTGGACTGTAGAATCTTAATTTCTACATACGGATCGAGTACATTCTGGAAGCATCCACAAATGTCAAGAAGCATTGTACCAGAATGATCTGTAGCTGTATATATACTGTATGTGCTCTGGTCGGAGGCAGTTCGTTCCGCTCTCTGGTATGTGCAAGTGCTGTATAAGCCTTCGTTAAGTGAAGTTAGTGTCCGCCATTCATCTAATTAAACCTTCTTCTACGTGACATTATTCTGGCGGAAACGCTGGGTATTGGAACTTGGGATAGCGCACATTATCGACGACACAGTGGCTACCATCAGGCCACGACGGGACGCCGTTTACGTGACGAGAAACCCGAGTTCGAGCCGTATTCAACAGATCGCAATCCACCGGAGACAGAAGAAGAAGAGACCGTTACTATGACAGAAACTGTGTGCCACCACACGAGACATATTTCCGGTTTCTCTGGAGACGATAACGAAGATCCAAGCAAGTGGCTGAAGTTATATGAGCGTATAGCAAAATGTAACAAATGAGACGACACTGTGTGTTTGGCTAACGTATTTTTCTACTTGGAGGGCACTACCAAGCAAAGGTATGAGAACAATGAGGATAAGTTCAAAAGCTGGAAAGTATTCCAGGCAGAACTGCGCAAGTATTTCGGCGACACACAACTACAGAAGTGCAAGACTGAATAAAAATTAAAATACAGAGCACAGCGACCAGGAGAAATTACAACATCTTACATTCAAGACGTCTTGGAGCTATGTAAAATAGTGGATCCTAGAATGAAGGAGGAAGATAAGGTTGCACATGTCATGAAGGGTGTTGCTGAGTACATGTATCAAGCCCTAAACCTGAAGCAGGTTTCGACAGCAGACGACTTCATAAAATGGTGCCAGTATATCGAGAGAATGCATCAAAAAATAATTACGCTTTAGAAATTTGAACGGCTTACAAATATCGCACCGACGTCTGTGATGGAGGAAGCAACTGATTTCACAAGTGTTCTTCGTCAGATGGTGGGAGAAGAAGTTCAGAAGGCACTTGGATTGCACGGAGAGCAAAAAACCGAGCCGCTTCAAGAAGTCGTAAGGGAGGAATTGGAACAGACATTGAACCCCATCTCTCTTCCTTCATGTCCTTTTAACACGGTGAAAACGTCGAGACCCAGGCGGAGCTACGTTCATACAATGAAGCATGACGAGCCTGTGTGGGCACCAAGAAGACTGACGTCTGGAGGACCCAGGGCAACCAACCAGTATGGTTTTACGGACGAGCGGGTCATGTGGTGCCCTGTTGTCGAGAAAAGCGGCGGATACTTGATGACGTCCGCGCCAGAAGACAGCAGACTGACCTTAGCCGAAGCCACCTCCGGGACGACGAAGATGAACCAGAAGATGGGGGTGCAGGACGATGTAGGTCACCATCTCCGTAGTCTAACCACTTGAGAGAGCGCTCCCCGACACGCCGATCAAGGTCCCCATCGCCGTTTAGAAGCTCCAGCCACTCACCTAACTGCCGCAGCCTGGAATACTAAAGGGTGCGACCTTCTTTGAAGGTGAGGCCTCCGAAGAGAAAAATCCTCCGCCGTCGATCATTACAAAAATGATACGAAGCTAAATCGATATGCTCATGGATGGCCGACCAGCCTAAGCTCTGGTGGACTCTGGAGCATCATATTCAGTCATCTCGGAGAAGTACCGTCGCCAGTTCCAGAAAACCGTATTCGTCGACAGCAGAACATCTCTGCTGAAGGTGGCTAATGGGAAATATGTAAAACCTACAGGAAGATGTACCATGCATGTGGGTATAAGTGGGCATACACAGCCCTTAGAATTCATCGTATTACAAGAGTGTAGTCATGACGTCGTTCTCGAATGGGACTTTTTGAAACCTTCTCGGGTAATTACAGATGGTGATCGCTCGAAGGTTATGCTAGACGAGATACTGTGGACAGGAAGATGCGCATCAGAAAGTGTGGAGACTATGTGTACTGGATGAAGTGATCATTTCTGCGGTCACCGCTACATAGGTTACTGTCATGCAATGGATCAAGCCATAGATCTCTGTAGTGGAATGTTAGAGATGGATAGCACTGATGAATAGCGTGGTCATCCCAGGCTCTGTCGTCTCGTTTAAGGACGGATTCCGTGAAGTGTGGGTAGTTAACTGTCGCCGAGAACCGCTGATTCTTCCAAGACGCATGTGCGTGGCAAGTGCTGAGCCGTTAATGTCAAAACAGCTGAGAGTCATAGAAACCTCCGATGCCGAGTCTGTGGGTGAAATTTGCGCTACCACAACGAGACAAGATCTTCTAGCTCGACCATCACCTAATTTCACAACGAAACAACAGAAGAAGCTACTTGTCATTGTTCAAGAGTTATCTGAATACTTCAATCCACAGGTGAAGAACAAATTAGACAAATCGACGATGAAGCACCGGATGAGCACTGGAGAATGTCAACCAATAAGCCCGAGAGCATACCGTGTGTCAGCATCGGAATATAGAAAAATTTGCGACGAGGTAGAGAAAGTGATGAATAATGACATCATGACATCATTGAGACTTCACAGAGCCCATGGTCGTCACCAGTGGTCCTTGTCAGGAAGAAGGACGGCAGATGGCGCTTTTGTGTTGATTACAAGAAGCTTAATAACTAAAAAGGGCGTTTTCCTTCTTCCACAAACTTACGATACACTAGATTGTCTGAAGGGGGCTAAGTATCTCTCAACCATGGACATGCAATAGTGGCAAATCGAAGTAAATGAGGCTGATCGTGAGAAAACTGCATTCATCACCCCTAAGGGCCTGTATGAGTTAAAGGTAATTCCGTTTGGCTTGTGTAATGCACCAGTAACTTTTGAACGGATGATGGATAATCTTCTACATCATCTGAATTGGACGATGTGTCTTCGTTATTTAGATGACAATATAGTGTTCTCATATACATTTGGAGGGTACGTAAAAAGACTGAGTTAAAGGTAATTCCGTTTGGCTTGTATAATGCACCAGCAACTTTTGAACGGATGATGGATAATCTTCTACGTCATCTGAATTGGACGATGTGTCTTCGTTATTTAGATGACATTATAGTGTTCTCATATACATTTGAAGGATACGTAAAAAGACTGAGGACAGTTAGTAAGTGTCTGCAACAAGGCGGACTGAAACATAATCCAAGAAAGTTTCTCCTTGGAGCAAAAGAAATCAAAATACTTGGACGCCTTGTTTCAAACGAAGATGTGCGGCCAGACCCAAAAAGGTGAGATCTATATCGGAAATTCCTATTCCTTAAAGTATTAGAGATGTGAGAAGCTTCCTCGAATTATGTTGTTTTTACCATCGTTTTATCAAAGACTTTTGTATGAAAGCCATGCCACTCCAAGAGTTGTTAAAAGCTCATGCTAAATTTATCTGGGGTTGTGCTCAACACGATCTTTCGATGTGCTGCGCAAAGCCCTGAAGACAGACCCTGTTCTTGGTCTGTGTGAACTATACACAGATGCCAGTGGGTATGGGCTCGGTGCTGTTCAGGTGCAAATTTCGGATGGAAAAGAGAAGGTTATAGCCTATGCTTCTAGGAGACTTTCAAAAGCCGAGAGAAACTACTCATCTACAGAAAGAGAAAGTCTTGCTGTGACCTGGGCCATGTGCAAATTTCGACAGTGTCTCTATGGAAGGCCATTCACAGTTGTTACACACCATCATTCACTTTGTTGGTTGACAGGTCTCAAATATCCAACAGGACGACTCGCCAGGTAGGCACCACGTCTTCAAGATTATGACAGTATCATAGCGTGCAAAGGTGAAAGAAAATACCAAGATGCCGACAGTCTCTCTAGAAATCGTGTGAAAGACCATCAAGACTTCGCTGAAGTTTGTGACTGTCTCACTGCACTCCAGGATCTCCCTGCTGAGAAGAAGAAAGACGCCAAGATATCTCAAATTATGCTTGCTTTAAATCGGTCAGAAGATGTGAAAGGTAATTACTGGACTACTTTGATCCGTTTGGAAAGAGGTTATTCCTAAACACATACGCTTAGATGTTCTACAGAAATTCCATGACACAACTGAGGCCGGACATTTAGGATTTACTAAGACACACAATAGAATCCGCAAGACATTTTTCTGGCTAGGTTTATTTAGGAATGTCCGTTACTATGCGTCGCACTGTAGAGAGTGCCAGGGGAGAAAGGCAGTTCCTCAGAAACCACCAGGCCAACTCTTACCAATTCCACCAGACAAAACGCCCTTCCAGCGTGCTGGGAATGACTTCTTCGGACTATTCCCAATGCCTGCTAATGGCAATAGATGTATTATTGTTTTCACTGGTTATCCCACACGCAATGAGATTACAAAAGCCGTGAAAACAGCAGAAGCATCCGAGGTAGCTAAGTTCATCGTGAAAGATACTGTGTTAAAACACGTTGCCCCAAGGTAGTTAGTTACGGATTGAGGGAAAGTTTTTCAATCGAATCTTGTGACAGAGATAAACCGTCAGTGCAACATTACTCATCACATTCGCAAACTAATTGGCTTACTGAACGCCTTAATAAGACCTTGGCCGACATGCTATCAATGTTCGACAACATTGAGCAGAGGAACTGGAATGAGGTGCTACCTTTCGTGACGTTTGCCTACAACACTGCCAAACAAGACACCACAGGATTTACGCCATTGTTCGACTACGACAGTGGACACTGTGTTTCCATTACATCCTGATGACGTGGACGACGACTACATCAGCCATGTATTAACCAGAGCTGGGAAAGCTAGGCCGTAAGCTCGACTTCGAACTCTGCAGACTCAAGAAAACGATCGTCGAAGGTATGCGGTGAACCACCGCATTGTTGTCTACCAGCCTGCTGACCTCGTATGGATCTTCACACCTGTTCGGAAGGTTGGTATCTCTGAGATGCTTCTCAGGCGTTACTTTGGACCTTGGAAGATAGTAAGACAGTTGTCTTATGTTGTGGTGTCACCGCCAGACACCACACTTGCTAGCTGGTAGCCTTTAAATCGGCCGCGGCCCGTTAGTATACGTCGGACCCGCGTGTCGCCACTATCAGTGATTGCAGACCGAGCGCCGCCACACGGTAGGTCTAGAGAGACTTTCTAGCACTCGCCCCAGTTGTACAGCCGACTTTGCTAGCGATGGTTCACTGACAAAAATACGCTCTCATTTGCCGAGACGATAGTTAGCGTAGCCTTCAGCTACGTCACTTGCTACGACCTAGCAAAGCGCCATTATCAGTTGCTATTGATATTGTAAATAATGTACAGACAAGAGCTACGTTGAACATTAATGGATTAAAGTTAAATACTCCACCATCTGCGTCCGTTTTTCTAAGTTCTAATTTCCTTGTCCTGTTCCAGACTTCACGCCAGCCTGCGTGAGCTAAAACGCGTGCCTTTCGGCTTCCTCTAAATTTAGTGGGTTGGTCTCCTGCCAATCCACAACAGATGTTACTTATGAAGTTGAAGTTTTCGACCCGACACAAGATGAAAGATCAGAGATACGGTCCACGTCCTTCGAATAAAGCGTTACAACGATCCTGCAACCTAGGGTAAATTCGAAGCTCCATCGACAGGCAACAAGTGAAAAGATGACGAAGAGCGTAGCGGCAAAAGAAGTTCTAAGAAGATCACCGCCAGGGAGAGCGGGAATCGGAGTATGCAGGACCGATGACTCGTTCCCGGGCTAGGAGGACGCAACACGGAGACGCTATTCTCTTATGGAGGGAGCAATGTCGCAGAAGAAGCTGAGTAGCACCGTAGTATAGTGGTTATGATACTAAACTGTTGCATGGAGGATCGTTAGTTCAAAACTCACCTGGACTGTACAATATTAATTCTGGAAGTATCCACAAATGTCAAGAAGCTTTGTACCGGAATGTTCTGTAGCTGCATATATACTGTATGTGCTCTGGCCGGAGGCAGTTCGCTCCAAGCTCTTGTATGTGCAAGTGCTGTATAAGCCTTCGTTAAGTGAAGTTTATGGTCGTCATTCATCTAAATACACCTTCTTCTAAGTGGCATTATTCTGGTGGAGAAGCTGGGAATTGGAACTTGTGTCAGCGCACGTTATCGACGACACAGTGGCTACCATCAGGCCACCAGACCGCCGTTTACGTGACGAGAAACGCGAGTTCGAGCCACATCCAACAGATCGCAATGTACCGGAGACGGAAGAAGAAGAGTACGTTAAAATAACAGCAATTGTTGCTACCACACGAGACATCTTTCTGGGTTCTCTGTCGAAGATCCAAACAAGTGGCGTATAGCTTGACCCAGAAAAGGTGAGATCTATGACGGAATGTACTATTCCTAAAAGTATTAGATATGTAAGAAGCTCCGTCGGATTATGTTTTTATTACCATCGTTTTATCAAAGATTTTTGTATCAAAGCCAGGCCACACCAAGCGTTGTTAAAAGCTCATGCTAAATTTATCTGGGGTGGTGCACAACAAGATCTTTCGATGTGCTGCGAAAAGGTCTGGAGACTGACCCTGTACTTGGTCTCTATGATGAGAGAGCACCTACAGAACTACACACAGATGCCAGTGGGTATGGGCTCGGTGCTGTTCTGCTGCAAATTTCGGCTGGAAAAGGGAAGGTTATAGCCTATGCCTCTACGACACTTGCAAAAGCCGAGAGAAACTACTCATTACAGAAAGAGAAAGTCTTGCTGTGATCTGGGCCATGCTATCAATGTTCGTCAACGTTGAGTACAGCAACTGGGATTAGGTGCTACCTTTCGTGACGTTTGCCTGTAACACCGCCAAACAAGACTCCACAGGATTTACGCCATTTTTCCTGGTGCATGGGCGTGAGGTGACTACGACGATGGACACTGTGTTTCCTTTACATCATGATGACGTGGACGACGACTACATCGGCCAGGTGTCAATCTGAGCGGAGGAAGCTCGGCAGTTAGCTCGACACCGCACCCTTCAGGCTCAAGAAAACGATAGCCGAAGGTATGTCGCGAGCCACCGCCCTGTTGTCTACCAGCCTGGTGACCTCGTATGGATCTTCAGTCTTGTTCAGAAGATTTGTTTCTCTGAGAAGCTCCTCAGGGGCTACTGTGGACCTTATAAGATAGTAAGACAGTTGTCTGATGAACTTATGAAGTTGAAGATTTTGACCCCGACACAAGAAGACGAAAGATCGGAGATGTGGTCCACGTCCTTCGAATGAAGCACTACAAAGATACTGCAACCGAGGGTAAATTCGAAGCTCCAGTGACAGGCAACAAGTGGAAAGGTGAGGAAAAGTGTAACGACAAAAGAAGTTGTAAGATCACCGCCAGGGCGAGCATCAGTCATAGGGAGTCGGAGTATGCAGGACCGACGAATCGTTCCCGGACTAGGAAGACGTAACACCGAGACGCTGTTAAGGAGGGAGCAATGTCGCAGAAGTAGCACCGTAGTGTACTGGTTATGATACTAAACTGTTGCATGGTGTGTCGTAAGCTGAAGACTCACCTTGACTGTACATTCTTAATTTCTATATTCGGTTCGAGTACGTTCTGTAAGTATCCACACATGTCAAGAAGCACTGTACCGGAATGTTCTGTAGCTGTATATATATTATATGTGTTCTGGCCGAAGGCAGTTCTCTTCAACCTCTTTTATGTGCATGTGCGGAATAAACCTTCGATAAGTGAAGTTAGTGTTCGTCATTCAGCTAATTACACCTTCTTCTACGTGACAATATAATTTTTGAACTTTATTAATTATTCTATGGCTAAAAAATATCGATCAACGAATATCACGGCTCACTGTACAGAAAATACCCACTCGTATTTGCAGTTATCACATTTCGTAAAACACCCATAGAAGTAATAAATTCTTAAGAAACGCGCATGAAGGACATCTGTAGCGTATTTTTCACTTTACAATCATCAAATGAAAGACATTACAGAATACTCATACCAGATGTCACACACACACACACACACACACACACACACACACACACACACACACACACACACACACAGGAGAACTGTATAGACCTACAAGATATTATCTCCTTAATGAAGTAAAACTACGCGAAGTTCACACAGAGATATATGGACGCATTCACAACTGTAGAATCTTGTACCGCAAGGAATCGTGAGAGAGGATGTTGTTATGGGTGTCCGGTATCCTCTATCTGCACGTGTGGAGTAACACGGTTCTTATTTACATGAATATTTACTTAACTGGAATGGAGTCCACGTTCTGTGGTTCAAGCTCATCATGAATAGTCCTCTTGCCGACAGTATCGGCAATCTTGCTATTACACACGTCAGTCTCACTGCTAGGCCCGCTAATGTCACTAATCTGGTCGCAATGTGAACTTAGTCCGCCCTGAGAATGTATTGACAGACGTGAAACTCGATGAGCGAGTCAGTGAGGCCCTCCGGCAGCAGACGCGGCCTAAATATGTACATGCTGTCGACAGGGTTGTGGCGACCTGTTGCTTCTCGGTGTGTCTCTGGCCTATCTCGTAATAGGCGCCCTTGATCCAGCACGTACTATCGATCTTCGCCCTATATCTTTGCCAACCTGTGTGCTGGCGACAGACTATGCCAGCACAACAACACACTGCAAAACCTGAGTATCACCTAAAGTTACCTACCATCTATCCTCATTGTATATGTGCCATTTACATGGGAAAGTTCGCTTATTTAATACACCACCCCAAAAAGAGAAAAAAGGAAAACGATTCATCATAAGGAATTATCGGAATGGGACAGAAAACGTTTGATTTAATGTACACATACAGAAGGAAGAAATTATTACATTTCAGAAAAATTGGAATATTTTTTCAAGAAGTAAAT
Source organism: Schistocerca piceifrons (assembly GCF_021461385.2). Lineage (NCBI taxonomy): Eukaryota > Metazoa > Arthropoda > Insecta > Orthoptera > Acrididae > Schistocerca > Schistocerca piceifrons. Next base: position 142,205,752 of record NC_060144.1, read on the forward strand.
TAATAAAATCTGAAGAAGTCCAGTTCCAGCCGTTATACAACCAGTTACTCGGTTTGGAAATGATTGACAGAGTTGTTGGATGTCGTCATAAGGGACATAGTGCCAAATTCTGCCCAAATGGTGCGTTACATTGCGAAAATCATGAGATCATTGGAGACTCGTGCATATAACGCTCCAAACGTTCTCAGTTGAGGGCAGATTCGGCAACGTAGTTGCCCAAGGTAAGGTTTGGCAAACTCGAAGACAAACAGGAGAAACTCTCGCCATGTGCGGGCAGGCATCATGTAGCTGAAATGTACGCCCAGAATGGCTTACTATGAAGGGCAAAAAAGAGCTGTGTAGGATATCTTCGACGTAGGTTAGCATATCACTTTTTGGCAGAATATTTTTGGATGAATTACTTTAAATTTGTTTATGTAATCATCTGTGTCATTACTGCACTATTATTTATGCAATCATCTATGTCATTACTGTACTATTATCCGTGTTGTTATCTAAATTTTTGTCTGCAATTGTTTGACATGTGGATGTCCTTTTTCATGTATCTGCTTATATATGTTAAATTGGTTGCCTCATGATCATCTACATGTGGCTATTACTGTAATAACCTGACGCGTTCTACATCCTAGCGATACATTCGTGTCAAGGATCCACGGAACTCGAAAATAAATAAATAAAAGAAATAAGACGTGCCCCTGCGCTGTAAGGATGCCTCATATCGAAACCAAAGTGGTCCTGCTATAAAAGGAAATCGCATCCCAAATCAACACACGTTGTTTGCGGGCCGTATGGCGTGTGGCAGTCGCACTGGTATCCCGTCAGTGTCCGTTGCGTCTCTAGACTTGTCTTCATTGGTCATTGGGGCTGAGCTGCAAGTGGGACTCATCACTACTCCAGTCAATGAGATTCCAGGCCGAGGACTTGTCTGGAGGCGCCCTGGACGGTGGTAGGATGCCAAACGGACGGTCACCATCAGATATATCCCTTACATTGGGGATCATTCATTTTCAATTTCCTATCCCCAACATGTAATACAATATCATCCTCGGCGATGTTACCACATATGGAAAAATCTGTCATTGATTCACGTCCTCCTGGTGTCACACACACATATTCTACAATCTACTGGAGAGAGCTGGCTTCGTTGGCAAATATAAACTTAGTTGTTACAGTACAATCTGAAACAGATTTATTGTTTTCAGATAGGTAAGTGGCAATAGCTTCAGTTCCGTGTACTTTGCCTGTAATTCCAACCATTTCCTTCCTACTTAACGCTAATTCATTTGCAACAACAATATTACCAAACTCCAAGCCTGGTTTGAGCTATCGGGTTGTCCCACGCAAGTTATATTCCTTATACCATCAACTGATTTGTACTTGGCACTGGCAAGAACTCATCCATAAATTTAACTAATTCGTCATCATAATTCTCTTGATCTTCTTTAGGCACTATTACACCACCTAGTCCTAATCCATAATTAGTTAATTCTAATTCAGATACCTCTCCCAACTCTTGGCTTACGTGTACTGTGTAGTCATCAGGTACAAACACAGACTCCTTCTGAACAGATGTGAACTCTTCCAACTCTCAATTACTGGTAGATTCCGTGCCACCTGGGCCCTTGCTCCTCCCCAGTAGTCAACTTTGCCACAGCAGTAGCAAGTTCAACTTTTGTAACTGCTTTCTGTATGTCAATTTGCCCCTATTCTCGTAGATTTCGTCTTTATTTCATTAGTTTGCTTTTTTTCTCTATTAATATATCAGTATCATTTTCATTATATCCAATAAAGTTTTAATTTGTTCTCTGAAATTACTTCTGTTTTCCAACCTACCAGCGTCTCTTATCTCCGTTGTGGCTACTAACATTTTTACGAAATCCTGTGTACTCAGCCCTGTCTTCTATTGAATTTCAGAAGATCCACAAGAACGATCAGCTCCTTCAGAATGTTACGGTAAGTCACAGTTCCAAACATCAGATAAAAAAAATAATCTTAAGTCACCAAACTCTCTATGTAGCACCATAAGATCAGTAACAATGGGCAGCTCTCTTCGGTATTCTGTCTTGACACTCAGTATCGTACACTAAATCAAAGAAAAATGCACTAAAACCAACACACAGAAAAATATTCAAAAGTATCCCTCATATGAATACAAGAAATTAAATTAAATTCTCACAAAAACTTAGCATTAACTAAAGATAATCACTAAATAAAATGTCTCAACTAAATAAAATGTCTCAAAGCACAGCACACGATTTTCATTACTACTTTAAGTCTGTCCCGGTCACATAAATTTTCAGAGTCCCAGATCCACCTCTTAGATGTAAATAACTCATTGACTGAAGAAGCAAAATCACGTCAAATCTTCCACTACAGAGAAATTATCTTTTGTAACAGGCCAAAAGAACTCCGTAAATTCTTTCCATATTTAAGTCAATGGCTGGCAATGGGTAGAGTGCAAACCCACTGCCCTACTCAATAGAAGAGGCTCAACTCATGTGAATGAGTAGCAAAACCTTGAATCTAGTGTCTCGTAAAATTATCTCCATTTATTTATTAAGTATTTGTCACACGAATTACAGTTAAGAAGATGGTTACACAGAGGATCAAGTCAGAAAACCTCAGTACACTTATCCACCTTCTCCAATTACTCTTATAAAATCATAAATCCAGCCTCAAACGTCTGCAGAACTTCACATAAAAATGCACCAGAAACACACCACAAACGTTTGGCTCTGACACCACAGTAACGCTACACTAAATATTAATATATGCATATCATATGTCACATTCAAATGTTTGACGCTTAAATACTTATTCACTAAGACTGTGCACATATCTTCAATCAATGCTGCACCACATCATGACCAAGAAACTCCAATTCGTCTACCCATACAGAGAACGCAATAATCGATTCATATTAAAGAGCGACAGATAAATCGAACTTCCGTTTAAGCACAGGGAAGCCAATGACTGTCCAAGCACCAATTTAACTATCTAAAAATGCTGAATGTATAATACAAACAGTGGTAGTTCCTTATTCACACTGAACGTTTTCCTATCCTTTTATAAGTTAAAGCAACAGTCTTTGAACTTTCTAATCACTATTCGTAACATAAGATTCTTCCGGTCGCAATAACCAAAAACACTGGCAAAAAGAAATAGTGTTCAACATAACCTTGTAGGCAGAAACAAAGCAAGACAAACATGGAACACGAAAAATAACTACTATATTTCAGTTAGCAGAATTATCCACACAGATATTAAATTTTTACGCACTGTTTTCAAAGCATAGAAATATACTGTTTGTGTCTTACTCAGAAGACTTGTAATGCTACAGTATTTGATTGAAAACTGAATAATGTTTTCACACACAGGAACTGTGCCCTGACAGTAAAGTTCTCCAAAAGTAAGGTGACTGTTCAGTTTAAAGTTGGCACTACTACCGTAATAGTATCCTGTCATGCTCCAGTTTCAACAGTTTGTGCTCTGTCACAGGCAGAATATCCTAACATGACCCGAATCCAACATGTTCAACAGGTTGCGCCCTGTCACACAAACATGTCATTAATTAATGGATGAAATCTGATTATGGCACAAAAATTACACTTATCTGAGCTGTTCACACTTACTGTAATCGTGCAGCTGTAATTAATAAGTATAGCAATATGAAACTCAACACAAGTAACATGGAAAATAGTCTCTAAGATTCTAGGAATAGGGAATGTTTTTACTAACTCGACTTGTAGTCGATCAGAGTGCACTGGGGATGTAAGCTCCGTATTGTAATGATCACAGTCGTATATATAAGAACGGAAGTATGCTGTACTTTAATATCAAATATAGCATTTCTACAAGTCGCACCAATATCACAACTGTCTTCGATACTTAAAAATAGTTCACACAATGGGATACGTAATGTCCACAATTTGGGAATCGAACTTTGATGTGAAGTGAAATGTGAACGTATTAGAATACATCATTGTACCAGAGCCAAGGGTTGCACATTACATCCTGCTATCAGATAATGGTTGCAGAACATCAGTTAACACAGTTGAACTACAAGTAAGCTACCAACAAATCAGAATAAGAAGTATTGTTTTAATACAAATCATGTAATTTAGAGACAAAATCTTTGAACACAATCATACATGTGTTTTTGGTGCACAACAACACGTGTTAAGTAAAGTACAGGTAGGTACTTGTGACGTAAACAATGTTTCCATTCGGAATACAGAGAATTTAATACGCTGAACTGTAGTGACCAGTGATTTAAGTTACTTTACAAACTGACTAAACTTGGCTTCTGTACCAAGCCCTGTAACTATACAGCTCACAAGATAGTGGTTCGCTCACTGCAATACGTCCTAGAGAAGAAATAAAAAGCACATGTTTGGATTGTTACGCTACACAAGGTCATTGTGCCGATATAGTTTCTCTATGGCTCTCGACTCCCGGAAGTGTGTATCTATGCTTTCGCAACCCTCAAAGAGAAAAACGTAATAGATGTCGAATATTTGTAGTCGCCGTGACACAGAATCATCTTTGCATTGATGCTGCGCTAACTACTTCCCGAAGTAATATAGAGAAAACAAAAATGAGCATGAAAGTAGTGATTTATCAGCAGTTCTTAGCGTAAATAAGAGACTTAAATATTTCATACGTCAGTAACATAATCTGTATCATAATATATATAATATTGTTAATTTAGTCAAATTGGACACACTTACTTGTATAGATATAGATTTACATCGATTTCGTAGGGACCTCCACGAGTCGTTAATGTTTTAAGGCAAAATTATTTTTAAAAAGTAGCAAAGAAAGTGCCGAATCATGTATGGGTGAAAGAAAAGTGTGTCCTGCATTATGCAAACATTTCTCCAACGACACTTGACACGCGTTACTTAACGTGTTTGGGAATTTCATTGTAACTAACTCAAGTGAGATTAAAGTTTTACCTGATTTCCCCTAACGGCATTACACAAATATCCAGACGGTTGCTTTGAAAAGAACACGGGCGATTTCCCCTTCTTCCCCCAGTCTCTGATGACTACGTAATCGGTGAGATGTGTGAAGCCCTAAAATTTCTTGCTTACTTGCATAAATTTCGCATAAGTAATTGTATTCATACCGTATATAAATGAACTTGCTTAATCAGCCCTCAGATCGTAAAACAGCGTAAGTTCAAGTCAAACATATAAGTGGAAGATTGTGTTTCCTACCAAAGTTGCTCGTCTTTATTCGTATTTCCGAAACCGCAATTCTTTATGAGTAATAACGAAATGAAGACTTGCTTTAATGTGACTGAACTAAATGTCCAGAAGTTCCTACAACCGCTGTATCTTAGAAATGTGGCAAAGAGCTGTATCACTGGGATATGAAAATTTATAAATGTTTGTCATCTTCTACATATTTCATACCCGCTTTTGAATTGTAGTGTACCGTATTCCGAATTTTCCTCTTGACCCCTGCGACTGCGGCCTTAAGAACCATCCACCTATGAAAAAGCAGTGTAGCTCACGATGTGAGAATATCTGTACTTTAGTTCTCCAGTACTTGAGAATTGGAGCAAATAGAGTCTTGCATAAAAGTGTACACATAATTTCAAAGCTTTGCGAAAGGATAGACTTTTGTCACTTACTACATTTTCGGTGTTCATGCAGTAAAAGCACTATATGAAGCATGGCGTTATAATTTATTACTTCTTTGCAACTTTATCTATTCGCAACACTTTTGGCGAACAGTTTCCACAATTACAGCTGAAATTACGAGATACACAGTTCAGGAAGTATAACGTCAAATCCTGAGATGCGTGGAAAACTGCCGCATCATCGATGATGATTTAATTTATTACTTCTTTTCTACTAACGCTCTTCGCTACACGTTTTGCAGATAACACCCATAACTGCCCTTGAATGTACCTGGAAAAAAAAATCATTTTACGACACTTAGATTTGGAGAAGTGACGTCATAAACTCTGAGATGCGTGAGAAGCTGCTGCATCATGTCTTACGTTTGAATTTATTACTTCTTTACCATTAACTCCATGCACAGCACATTTCGCAGACAGTAGGCACATATATCACTGAACGTACCTGCTACATTAAATCATTTTTCAGCACATAGTTTAGGAGATACAACGTTAGAAATGTCAATCTATATGAAAATGAGACTCCAGGGAAAAATTGGCTAGTCATATATTTGAAATATATGTACAAATACGGATAAAATATGTCAAACATGCATGAAATGTATTTGATGTGTGCGTATGCTAGCAAAGCCCAGGGTAAATAGCTCGTCCTAAACCCCTGGAACGATTTCAGTCAAATTTGTTACACACATTACTTACAATCTTCAATCTTGAAAGATATTCTGTAGGGATATGGACCACCGACCTCCTAACGGGGTGAATGTGGTAACATGGAGGAGAGAGAAAGGAGGACGATGAGATGGACAGAGAGCGACAGGGGGGAAGGAGATAGTTCCAGATAGGAGAAGGAGGGTACAGACAGAGGCAGCAAAGAGGGGGAGATGGAGAGAAAAAATGGGGATGAACAAAGGCAGGAAAGATGAGGAGATGGACAGAGACAGGGGGAGGAAGAGAAAGACAGAAAGACAGGGGAACAGGAGAAGGACAATGAGAGGGCATGGGGGAGATGGGGGATGGAGGATGTGGACAGAGGGTGGTCGAAATGAACAAGGGAGGAGGTGGACAGGTGGGGGACTAGATAGAGCGAGGAGGTAGATGGATAAGGAGAGAGCAGAGATTGGGCAAGAGAATACAGACAGAGAGAGGGGGAAGGAAGAGATGGACAGGGAGAAAGGAGGAGGTCACAGACAAATAGAAGACTGGAATAAATAAATACCCAGACGAAGCTGGTCTCTCAGTTAATAGAAGAACAAATACAATCCATACTACTATACAGAGCACGTTGCTCATGAAAATTGTTATCCTGAATCACAGGGTCTTGGTTTAGATCGCTGGCAAGATCAGGGATTTGCTCCACCTGGGGACTGGGAATTTGTGTTGTCATCATTATATGGCCATTCGGGGAAGTGGCGAGACTGGACAATGGAAAAGTTGGGAATTTGTACGGGCGCTGACAATCTCGCAGTTGAGCGTCCCGCAAACCAGTTATCATTACCACCATCTTGAAAGTTATTACCACAAAACTCCAAAAGTTCCTGGTTGATTTTCTTAAAACTTCTAAACAATGCTGCAATAAGCGTTCGGACAGACATATAGAAAGACAAAATCTATACTAATAGTCAAACACAAGTCATTGTTTACCTTTATTATCAAAAATATAGAAAAGATCTTGACCATTTCACTTCAAACATCAACACGATACTCTAATAAGCGTTCGGACGGACATATATATAGACAAAATCTATACTAATAGTCAAAACTAAGTCATTGTATACATTTGTTATCAAAAATGTAGAAAAGATCTTGACCATTTCACTTCAAATATTTACACGATACTCTAATAAACATTTGGGCAGACATAGGCTTCAAATTTTGTTATAACTGACAAATTTTTCAGTGAAAATCTCGAAATTTCTTCATCGACTTATTTCAAATTTTTACATGATAGCTTAAATAATGATAAGCTTTTAAACAACAAATGTACAGGATTTCTACAAAAACCAACTGCGCAAAAGAAAATGTTGTGCGATGCAAAACTGAAGAAAAAGTATGGTTTCGATTTCTTTCTCGCAGTCAGATTTAAGTACGATAGCGTACAGTTATTTAAACATTACACAAATTGTTTCCTCCAGGTATGTGACTTTTCTTGGACGTTCCAAAACCAGTTTAACTCCTCCCTCCTATACACAAGTCTAAATTTTACGATACTGTTGTAAGAAACTGCTAATGCTATGAGCCAGGTAAGCTTGTATACAGATATAAATACATTATTACCAACACTCAAAAGTATGGTGATATCGCCCACACCGCTACTGATTAACTATCACTGAATGACTGACACTATTGCACAGCACGTGGAGACCACTTATGCCGATTTTAATGCCATAATTTGTAGTTTCAGTATCACACTCGGAAAAAGCATTTTTCAGAATACACTGTTCCGCCATCTATCACACAAAAAGTTTCTGTATTTTATGTTTGCAATTCCAAATTTAAGAATTTAACTATTGTTATGAAACTATTTGCGAAATATAAAAGTATGTTAGCATCAGGAGGTAGCTGAGCATTTCAGTTACGTGTGTTAGAATATTTATCTATGATCAGTCGTATATCATCTGAAAATAGGGTAGTGACGTGACGGGAGCACTCATCTCTTTGGGCGTACTAATGATCACTGTAAGTCATACGTTGTTTAGAATTTTGCAAATGTGTTTATATGCAGATCAACTGTTATGAGGAATGCTGTAAAAATATGATCGGAGTTTGTACTTAATGTGTATTAAACAAGCAGAAAGTGTGTTCCTTGTTGTTCTTCTTTTTTCGTGTAAAATAATTTACTGGCGGTCAGCTATGGACGTCGGTTCTGTTCAGCTAAACCCAAGTACCAAAAATGGTAACGAGAGCCTTTGCATCAAGTGATCGACAGTCGCTGCTACGCTCAGTTACGGAAATCTGAGATGTTTGTGCCCATGTATGTACACTAGACCACAAAAAAGGGGTTGCACCCAAGGTGAAGAGAACATGAAATTAAACTTCAGAGATCGACCGAGTAGGTAATGCTACTGGCCCCACTTATCAGTAGGATGTTGCACCTCCTCTGGCTTGGATGCATGCACTGATTCGGTTGGAAAGATTTTCCTGATGCCATTGTACACTCTCCTGAGGAAAGCTTGCCTACAGCTGTTGTAACTGGTCCATTGGGAAAGCAGACGTCCGAGTTGCCCCTTCCTCCTTCAACCTACTCTGACACGGATAGAGAAACGTGTCATGTGTGGACTAGCAGTGCTCTGTTGAAAATCGCACCACGATGCTGTCGCATAAGAGGTAACGGATGACGACGCAAGATATCTGTGACGTACCGTTGTCTAGTGAAGGTTCCCTCGCCATGACCTGATGTCGTACCCAACAGCTTCCCTCACCATGACTCCAGGAGAAATATCACTGTGTGTGTCCAAAACACTGGAAGAATAGGGGTTCTTCCCAAGTTTCCGTCATAGTTGACGATGGTCATCCGGAGTAGTATAGAAACCAGTGTTCTTCGCTGAGCACAATGAGACGCTTCTCCTCAGCCACTCGTCGGCTTCGGAGTCACGGCACTACTCCAGACACGACCTTTTGTGTTTTGGTGTTAACAGCAGCCAACTCTGGAACAGTAATTCTCCAGTTCGGCAGCCGCTGAGTCTCCATCATGACACAGAATGTTGCAAGGCGTCCATTACTTTTTCTCAGACGGTAGGCGGACGTGTGGTGAGGCTATGTTGTGGTTGGCGCGGAACACGGCGATCCTCCGTTGTGATGGTCAGACATGGTCGACCGGAAGTTTGACGACGAGTGTGCCTGTCCTCACGTTCCCATTTAGTCCAGTGTCAGCCCTCTGTCACATCCGACCGCTCAGAAAATATGGATACCGCACGATTCGGCAAGCTGGTCGGACGGAGACCCGCAACGAGGCCCGTTTGAAGTCTGTGAGATGCCCATAACACTGTCTCACACTAGTGTGCGGCAAGTATAAGGGGGTCAATGGCCTCAGATATTGAGTGATCACTGTGAAAGAGTACACACTGAAGGCTGCTTACTCCTGTGTTACCAATTGTTTCTTTCACAATTTACGACGCACATTACATATCCCTCTGGAATCTCTACAGCAGTACCAGCAGAGCTTGAAAAAACAAATGAGTTACGAAATGACGTGTAATTCACGATACTGCCACTAGGAGACTAGTAAGCAGCAATGGCTGACAATGGAAGACTGACGACACAGCAACGATCGGCAATTGTGTTACTTTTTCATGAAACGAAAAGCCTTGGTGTGACTCAGAGGCATTTACGACAACAGTTCAACACACGATGGGTCCCTTGCAAAAAGACCATCCACAGATTGTACGATAAATTTGTACACTAAGGGACAGTTTTGAAAGCGAGGCGATCTCGGCCTAAACCTGTTTGTTCGCCGGAGAATATTGAAGCGGTACGAGTTGCTGTACAGAGTAGTCCCAGGAAATCTTGTAGAAAGGCAGCAGTGCAACTGGGAATATCCAGACGCTCCGTTCAACACATTCTTAAAAGTGACCTCCATATGTACCCATACAAGATGACCTATGCACAGAAGCTCACTGAAGAACACAAGTAGCAGAGACCACTGTTTGCTCAGTGGGCGGAGGATAGGAAAGAAACTCACAACAACGTTTGGTGTTCAGACGAGGCGCAATATCATTTAGACGGTGTGGTTAACAAACGAAGTGTACACTTTTGGGCCACTGAAAACACACAAGTGCTTCATGAACGACAACATTATGCTCCGAGGATTACAGCGTGGGCAGTCACGGACTTATGGGACCCTTTTTTTTTAAGAAACTGTGAACAGCGAGCGTTATTTGAGGATGATTTGCAATAGCTTCATTCCACTGCTTCTTGCTACTGCCTGCCCTCCAACACGCAGTGGTTCATGCAGGATGGAGCAAGGCCACATACTGCAAACACGGTGTTGGAGATTTTGTACGAGGATTTCGACATACGGGTCATTTCACTCAGGTTTCCAGGTCGCTTCAATGACGGACAAAATTGGCCCCCCAATAGTCCAGACATCAATCCATGTGACTTTTTTCTTTGGAGGTACTTAAAGGAAAAAAATTTCCCGAAACGTCCACGTGATTTAATGGAGATCAGAAGACTTATTCTTCAAGCTTGCAGTGAAATTAAGGAAGACATGTGCCGTAGGGTAATCACTAACTTCAGTGTTCGTTTGAAGGAAGTTAGGAAACGAAATGGTGTACATTTTGGGCATGTGCTGAATTAGAAAAAATCTTCAAGGACGGCTCTTCATTGTAGTATATGTCCCTTTCAGATTGTATTTACAGTAAAATTTATATTCAAAAACAAAGTGGTAACACATTTCGTGCGCCACCCTGTAATTGGTATTCCACAATTCCATTTACCATGGACCTTGCCGTTGCTGGGGAGGCTTGCGTGCCTCAACGATACAGATAGCCGTACAGTAGGTGCAACCACAAGGGAGTGGTATCTGTTAAGAGGCCAGACAGATGTGTGGTTCCTGAAGAGGGTCAGCCGCCTTTTCAGTAGTTGCAGGGGCAACAGTCTGGATGACTGACTGATCTGGCCTTGTAACACTAACCTAAACGACCTTGCTGTTGTGGTACTGCGAACGGCTGAAAGCAAGGGGAAACTACAGCCGTAATTTTTCCCGAGGGCATGCAGCTTTACTGTGTGGTTAAATATTGGGTAAAATATTCTGGAGGTAAAATAGTCCCCCATTCGGATCTCCGGGCGGGGACTACTCAAGAGGAAATCGTTATCAGGAGAAAGAAAACTGGCATTCTGCGGATCGGAGCGTGGAATGTCAGATTCCTTAATCGGGCAGGTAGGTTAGAAAATTTAAAATGGGAAATGGATAGGTTGAAGTTAGATATTGTGGGAATTAGTGAAGTTCGGTGGCAGGAGGAACAAGACTTCTGGTCAGGTGACTACAGGGTTATAAACACAAAATCAAATAGGGGTAATGCAGAAGTAGGTTTAATAATGAATAGGAAAATAGGAATGCGGGTAAGCTACTACAAACAGCATAGTGAACGCATTATTGTGGCCAAGATAGATACGAAGCCCACACTTACTACAGTAGTACAAGTTTATATGCCAACTAGCTCTGCAGATGACGAAGAAGTTGAAGAAATGTATGATGAGATAAAAGAAATTATTCAAGTAGTGAAGGGAGACGAAAATTTAATAGTCATGGGTGACTGGAATTCGACAGTAGGAAAAGGGAGAGAAGGAAACATAGTAGATGGATATGAATTGGGGCTAAGAAATGAAAGAGGAAGCCGTCTGGTAGACTTTTGCACAGAGCATAACTTAATCATATCTCACACTTGGTTCAAGAATCATAAAAGAAGGTTGTGTACGTGGAAGAATCCGTGGAGATACTAAAAGGTATCAGATAGATTAGATCATGGTAATACAGAGATTTAGGAACCAGGTTTTAAATTGTAAGACATTTCCATGGGCAGATGTGGACTCTGACCACAATCTATTGGTTATGAACTGTAAATTAAAACTGAAGACATTGCAAAAAGGTGGGAATTTAAGCAGATGGGACCTGGATAAGCTGACTAAACCGGAGGTTGTACAGAGTTTCAGGGAGAGGATAAGGGAACAATTGACAGGAATGGGGGAAAGAAATACAGTAGAAGACGAATGGGTAGCTTTGAGGGACGAAGTAGTGAAGGCAGCAGAGGATCAAGTAGGTAAAAAAACGAGGTCTAGTAGAAATCCTTGGGTAACAGAAGAAATATTGAATTTAATTGATGAAAGGAGGAAATATAAAAATGCGGGAAATGAAGCAGGCTAAAAGGAATACAAACGTCTCAAAAATGAGATCGACAGGAAGTGCAAAATGGCTAAGCAGGCATGGCTAGAGGACAAATGAGGGGTAAGATAGACACAGCCTACAGGAAAATTAAAGGGGCCTTTGGAGAAAAGAGAGCCACTTGTATGAATATCAAGAGCTCAGATGGAAACCCAGTTCTAAGCAGAGAGGGGAAAGCAGAAAGGTGGAAGGAGTATGTAGAGGGTCTATACAAGGGCGATGTACTTGAGGACAATATTATTGAAATGGAAGTGGATGTAGATGAAGATGAAATGGGAGATACGATACTGCGTGAAGAATTTGACAGAGCACAGAAAGACGTGAGTCGAAACAAGGCCCCGGGAGTAGACAACATTCCATTAGAACTACTGACGGCCTTGGGAGAGCCAGTGCTGACAAAACTTTACCATGTGGTGAGCAAGATGAATGAGAGAGGCGAAATACCCTCAGACTTCAAGAAGAATGTAATAATTCCAATCCCAAAGAAAGCAGGTGTTGACAGATGTGAAAATTACCGAATATTAGTTTAATAAATCACAGCTGCAAAATACCAACACGGATTCTTTACAGACGAATGGAAAAACTGGTAGAAGCCGACCCCGGGAAAGATCAGTTTGGATTCTATAGAAATATTGGAACACGTGAGGCAATACTGACCTTACAACTTGTCTTAGAAGAAAGATTAAGGAAAGGCAAATCTACGTTTCTAGCATTTGTAGACTTAGAGAAAGCTTTTTACAATGTTAACTGGAATACTCTCTTTCAAATTCTGAAAGTGGCAGGGGTAAAATACAGGGAGCGAAAGGCTATTTACAATTTGTACAGAAACCAGATGGCAGTTATAAGAGTCGAGGGGCATGAAAGGGAAGCAACGGTTGGGAAGGGATTGAGACAGGGTTGTAGCCTCTCCCCGATGTTATTCAATCTGTATATTGAGCAAGCAGTAAAGGAAAGAAAAGGAAAATTGGGAGTAGGTATTAAAATCCAGAGAGAAGAAATAAAAACTTTGAGGTACGCCGATGACATTGTAATTCTGTCAGAGACAGCAAAGGACTTGGAAGAGCAGTTGAACGGAATGGATAGTGTCTTGAAAGGAGGATATAAGATGAACATCAACAAAAGTAAAACGAAGATAATGGAATTTAGTCGAGTTAAGTCGGGTGATGCTGAGGGAATTAAATCAGGAAATGAGACAAAGTAGTATAGGAGTTTTGCTATTTGGGGAGCAAAATAACTGATGATGGTCGAAGTAGAGAGGATATAAAATGTAGACTGGCAATGGCAAGGAAAGCGTTTCTGAAGAAGAGAAACTTGTTAACATCGAGTATAGATTTAAATGTCAGGAAGTCGTTTCTGAAAGTGTGTGGAGTGTAGCCAAGTATGGAAGTGTAACATGGACAACAAATAGTTTGGACAAGAAGAGAATAGAAGCTTTCGAAATGTGGTGCTACAGAAGAATGTTGTAGATTAGGTGGGTAGATCACGTAACTAATGAGGAGGTATTGGCTAGGATTGGGGAGAAGAGAAGTTTGTGGCACCACTTGACTAGAAGAAGGGTTCGGTTGGTAGGACATGTCCTGAGGCATCAAGGGATCACAAATTTAGCACTGGAGGGCAGCGTGGAGGGTAAAAATCGTAGAGGGAGACCAAGAGATGAATACACTAAGCAGATTCAGAAGGATGTAGGTTGCAGTAGGTACTGGGAGACGAAGGAGCTTGCACCGGATAGATTAGCATGGAGAGCTGCATCAAACCAGTCCCAGGACTGAAGACCACAACAACAACAACAGGCTGCTAAGGTTAATAGAGGGAACTTCTTAGATAATGTTTTGACAAGGAACCCATGTCTGGAAATGTATTGTTTGGATGTAAAGCAGCAATGGCTTTGCCGCATTTGTAACACCAGTCTCCATTAGATCACCGACGTTAAGCGCTGTCGGGTTTGGCTAGCGTTTGGAGTGGTGACCGTCCGTTCTGCCAAGCGCTGCTGGCAAGAGGGGTGCACTCAGCCGTTGTGAGGCCAATTGAGGAGCTACTTGATTGTAGCGGCTCCGGTCACAAAAACTGACAACTGCCGTGTGTGCGGTGTGCTGACAGTACGCCCCTCCATATCCGCATCCAGTGACGCATAAAGCTGAGGATAACACGACGGTCGGTACAGTTAGGATCTTCCGAGTCCTTTTCGGACGGAATTTACTTTCACGATGTAAAATAAGTTCTAGATTGGAAAACTTTGAAATTTCCCATTTCACAGTACGCGGCAGTGGGCCGTGATCTGTGTGCTTTACAGGAGCCAATGGCATGGTCAGTGTTTCAAGTGCTCTTCGTTGGTTCCGTTCCTTCGTGACGAAGGACATCGTCTTCCTCAAAGGCGAGAGTACGGTACGTACGTGGAACACCAAGATCAACAATCCTAGTTGCGAACATACCACTTTGTCGTAGGCACAGTCGCAACCGAATGAAAATAGTATGTGATATCATAGCTGCTAAAGGGACAGAAGACTATGCGAGCTTTTCAGGTTGTGTGCGTACTATCAAGTGCGAGATCTGAAAGTGGTCTCATTTTCAAAACTCGTTTTATATTCAAATGGTACATTCGCTTTGCTGGATTCCTGATCAAAATTTTATCTACTAAGAGCCCTCTAGAATCCCCATAAACATGTAATACGGATTGTGAAACACCACTTGCTCAATACTACGTCTAATAACAACACTAAATGCGAACACACTGGTGGCCGTCCTACGTATCGCGCAGAGTTACAACTCCAGAATTTTACATACCTGCCGATAGTGTGTACACGTACGAAGTTATTTCCACATCCGACCACATCTTCTGAGTGCTTCGCTTCTTTCTCATTCTGTGAACTTACAGACACTACAAACTCAAGCCACTCACCTATACCATATCAGAACTATATCTCGGCGACTAATTTATGATGTGAGACCTAAATGACAAATTTTTATAAAAAATGGAAAACTAATTACAAGAACTGGTTACCTGTTGTTGTTGTAGTCTTCAGTCCCGAAATTGGTTTGATGCAGCTCTCCATACTACTCTGTCCTGTGCAAGCTGCTTCATCTCCAAGTAACTACTGCAACCGACATCCTTCTGAATCTGCTAGTGTATTCATCTCTTGGGCTCCCTCTGTGATTTTTACCCTTCACGCTGCCCTCCAGTTCTAAACTGCCCTTGATGCCTCACAACGTGTCCTACCAACCAACCCATTCTTCTAGTCAATTGTGCCACAAATTCCTCTTCTCCCCAATTTGATTCAGTATCTCCTCATTACTTACGCGATCTACCCATCTAATCTTCAGCATTCTTCTGTAGCACCACATTTCGAAGACTTCTATACTCTTCTTTTTAATACTAATTATTGTCCATGTTTCACTTCCATACATGCCTACATTCCATACAAATACTTTCAGAAATGACTTCCTGACACTTAAATCTGTACTGGATATCACCAAATTTCTCTTCTTCAGAAAAGCTGGCCTTGCCGTCGCCGGTCTACATTTTATATCATCTCTACTTCGACCATCATCAGTTATTTTGCTCCCCTAATAGCTAAACCCATCTGCTACTTTAAGTGTCTCATTTCTTAACTGGTTCCCTAAGCATCAGATGATTTAATTCGACTACATTCCGTTATCCTCGGTTTGCTTTTGTTGATGTTCATCTTACATTCTCATTTCAAGACACAGTCTATTCCATTCTACTTCTCTTGCTGGTCCTTCGCTGTGTCTGACAGAATTACATTGTTATAGGCAAGCCTTAAAGTATTTATTTCTTCTCCATGGATTTTAATTCCTACGCCAACATTTTCTTTTATTTCCTTTACTGGTTGCTCAATATATAGATTGAATATGGTGGCCTATATACTAAAAAAGAAGAATTTCGAACATGTCTGCTTAGTTTCTCTACATTATTTTCACTATGAGAAACAATACTGTTTCTAGAAAAGAGCATTCTATCTCTGAAACTCTATGGAACAGAGAATAAGTGCTAAAAGTCTTCCAGACAAATTACGAGAATATTTTTTATTTTTTTATCGGTTAGAGGTTGTTCAAAAAGCCGAGAGCGCTGACAAGCTCAGGAAACAAAGAGCACATTCGGTCACCATTGTGGAGGGATCATGTGATCGTTTTCTATAGAACCTCCACTCTTTTCATGGTCAATCTCACATAGAGGCCATTCCACCGATGGGAAACCAGCTTTATCTAAGCCGTACGCTAATTCAGCAAGTATCTACAAGCTGCCGTCAACCACAAAAAAAATTTTAAGGGAAAAAGATAGCCATTAATGAAGGTGCTACAGACAAGACAAACCAAATTAATTTTCACCTAATAAACCCTCACAGCGTCATAAAAATCATCTTGGGAGCCAAAATTGCGGGAAAAGTCAAGGGGCAGGTCCAGAACACCCGCATAACATAAAGTGAAAAAGATGATTCAAATGGTTCTGAGGACTTAACTTCTGAGGTCATCAGTCCCCTAGAACTTAGAACTACACAAACCCAACTAACCTAAGGACATCACACACATCAATGACGTAGCGGTCGCGCGGTTCCATACTGCAGCGCCTAGAATCGCTCGGCCACTCTGGCTAGCGTATTTCATAAAGTTATCAGAGGGCACAGAGGAGGGCAGTTACATTAGCAAGGCGTTCCCTTTAGCGTCTGATGATGACTTATCATGTGATGTGAGAACAGAGTGCCCCACAATATTTCGTAAAGCTGAAGAGCAGTGAGGTGCTCAGCTGTACCTGATAACACGTTAGAAGGTAAACCAACGCGCGCTGTGGGAAGCGAGTGAGTCACTACCTAGTGAGGTGAAGGACGATGTTCCCCTCCCCAACGTCGCGGTTAGCACACAGCAAGTAAACAAGACTCACTGTGCCGTGCAACACGCCGCACCCGGGACGTGAGATACAACACTGGTAGCCTGATGTCACAGCCACCTGGTTGCACAGCGACACGGTGACGAGGAATAGCGCAACCAGCGGAAACATGACAACACGCAATGAGAATAACGACAGTGGCGGTCACCGCACACAGTCCGGCGATAACTCAGCGCATCAAGTTTGAGCACAGTCTGAAGCGTAAAAAAGCACGCGTAAACAAGAATGGAAAGCACCAAGCTCAAATATCAAATAAGGCCACATATATCAACAAATGAAGAAATCGAAACCGCGATTAAATATGGAATACGACGGTGATAGATATGGCACTTGGCAAAAATTGTTACTAAACAGAAGAAAATCAGACTGGTGAAGGTAAAATATTGGCCATTAAAATTGCTACACCATGAAGTTGACGTGCAACAGACGCAAATTTTAATCCACAGGAAGACGATGCTGTGATATTATATTTTCAGAGCATTCATGCAAGTTTGGCGCCGCTGGCCGGTCGATGTGACCGAGCGGTTCTAGGCGCTTCAGTCTTGAACCGCATGACCGCTACTGTCGCAGGTTCGAATCCTGCCTGGGGCACGGTTATGTGTGATGTCCTTAGTTAGGTTTAAGTAGTTCTAGGTTCTAGGGGACTGATGACCTCAGAAGTTAAGTCCCATAGTGCTCAAAGCCATTAGAACCATTCATATTTTGGCGCCGCTGGTGACACCTACTACGTGCTGACATGAGGAAAGTTTCCAACCGATTTTTCATACACAAACAGCAGTTGACCGGCGTTGCCTGGCGAAACGTTGTTGTGATGCCTCGTGTAAGGAGCAGAAATGCGTACCATCACGTTTCCGACTTTGATAAAGGTCGGATTGTAGCCTATCGCGATTGCCGTATATCGTATCGCGACATTGTTTCTCGCGTTGCTCGAGATCCAATGACTGTTAGCAGAAATTAGAATCGGTGGGTTCAGGAGGGTGATACGGAACACCGTGCTAGATCCCAACGGCCTCGTATCACTAGCTGTCGAGATGACAGGCATCTTATCCGCACGGCTCTAAAGGATCGTGCAGCCACGGCACGATCCCTGAGCCAATAGATGGGGACGTTTGCAAGACAACAACCATCTGCACGAACAGGTCGACAACGTTTGCAGCAGCATGGACTATCTTCTCGGAGACCATGGCTGCGGTTACACTTGAAGCTGCATCACAGACAGGAGTGCCTGCGATGGTGTACTCAGCGACGAACCTGGGTGCACGAATGACGAAACGTGGTTTTTTCGGATGAATTCCCTTTCTGTTTACAGCATCATGATGGTTGCATCCGTGTTTGGCGACATCGTGGTGAACGCACATTCGAAACGTGTATTCGTCATCGCCATACTGGCGTATCATCTAGCGTGATCGTATGGGGTGTCATCGGTTACACGTCTCAGTCAGCTCTTGTTGACACTGACGGAACTTTCAACAGTGGACATCACATTTCAGATGAGTTACGACCCGTGGCTCTACCCTTCATTCTATCCCTACGAAACCCTACATTTCAGCAGGATAATGCACGACGGCATGTTGCAGATCCTGTACCGGCCTTTCTGGATACAGAAAATGTTCGACTGCTGCCCTGGCCAGCACATTCTCCATATCTCTAACCAACAGAAAACGTCTGGTCAATGGTGGCCGAGCAACTGGCTCGTCATAATACGCCAGTCACTACTCTTGACGAACAGTGATATAGTGTTGAAGCTGCATGGGCGGCTGTACCAGTACACGCCATCCAAGCTCTGTTTGACTCAATGCAGAGGCGTGTCAAGGTCCTTATTACGGCCAGAGGTGGTTGACTTGGGTACTGATTTCTCAGGATCTATGCACCCAAAATTGCGTGAAAATGTAATCACAAGTCAGGTCTAATGTAATATATTTGTCCAATAAATACCCGTTTATCATCTGCATTTCTTCTTGCGGTAGCAATTTTAACGGCCAGTAGTGTAATACAAAATTGCACAGATCACTTTCAAACTACGTGATTCTACCATACTTCATTAGTACAATGAGTTTCTGGTTGAAGATTTCGGCTATCACTGTAAATCTTATTTGCACCCTATTACATGCCAGTCAGTATGAAATGTCAGCTGTCTTTATGGACTGATAATATTCTAAGACTGAGTTGAAAAATTAAGAAATTAATTATTTGCCTTGATGGATTGCGTGGTCTAACCCAACTGACATAATCTGTGTCTCTGAACGTCATATGGTCACTGATATAGATGTGTTCAACGCCGCAGGTTTAGCTCAGCATCTCATTAACCTGTAGAGCATAAATAAAGAAAGTACGAGTTGTGACATTCATCAGGAATTGTCATAAATTTAAGAAAATAGACTCATTAATTTTTCTTCCAGCGGATTATGGAAGCATGTGCGACAGAATTGGAATATAATAATGAATGGTTTATTATAGTAGTATTGAACATCTGCTGGAAATTTGATTGTGCCCAGAGATCACTCTGAATCCTACTGACCTCTCCGATAAAAGAATAAACAAAGAAATAGAGATTTTAAAACTTATTTTCTTAAAAATTCTTCCAGTAAAATTTTATTGCCTTAGTAACATTATCATTCAACTTAATTCCCACTGTGAACTTCGCAGTTGCTTACATTACGTGTTAATTCTCCTCAGTACACAAAATCAGCTAAACCAGGGTTCAGGAGGCTAGTAAGTAAGCCGAGGAGAGTTTTTACGAGGTAACTCCTGCAAGATATAAATTTGAACAAAGCATAGGCCCACATTAATCAGGACATGAATGAAATACGCAGCAGTAGTATTAATGACGTTCTTGTCTTAACTGAAAGCTAATTCCTCACAAGCGTAACCCATATTAAGCCAGAAACTACGTATAGTAACGGGTTTAGCAAGAAATAAAGCTATCTTCCAAGAAAGAGAAAACTGTGTCTTTCAGTCACAAACAGCTCCGATGTTGATGCTATAGTTCATTACTAGACGTACTACAAATTGTGGGATGACAGATAAACATACATCAAAGTGCATAAATTATGAGAAAAACATAGTCACATCAGGTGACAAGGTAATGTGCCTTAAAACAATAGATATGTTGTATTTTACTGGTTCACGCATAGAAAATGTAGCTTTGTAAACATAAACTTCGAGGGAAGATCCTCCACAACGAAACTGGCAAGATGGGAATAGAGAGCGTAGGGAAGCAGCCTACTCACGCCGTAGTAAATTCACATTAGTCTTTCCATTGTGTACCAGCCTAGTCTGCTGTAACTAGCTCTGACGTCATAAATGTTGCGAAATACTTTAAAAATCAAGTAAATAACCTACAACGTTTCTAGCATGTCAGGAGTAATACTAAATTAATATGTGTTGAATATCAGTTCGATAACTTTAACCATTTTCGAAATTTGGACGTTTTTCTGTAAAAATCATTGGCGCAACAGAAAAGAGCTAGAAACTTAAAAATTTATATTTAGATTCCTTTTTCATAATTATTTAATAAAAACAGTACTTTGGATCTCACAAATTAAAATTTTTGTGGAAATTCATGATTCTCTGGTTTTTGTCTTACAAATTAAGGAAGCAAGATAGATTAAGTAGGCTAATAAATAAGGATAGAATATTTAAATTTAAGTAGAATGGAGATTCGCTATAATCATAAAGATGTGAGAAGTTTCATTTGGTAAAACTATAGTGATAGCGTATCTTCAAAGGGCAAGTTCAGAGCTCGTCTACTGCGTGTAGTATAATTAAATTAATTCTCTCGCCCAAAATATTTAACTTAGATACGTCAAACTTTTATTATGATTACTTACCTGTGTGCTGAATGCACATTTAAATTGAGAGCTTCATCGGCCATCAGCAAAAGAAGCTATGATTTATTCAATAACTTAATGTGGTGCATTACTAGCCCAGCGGCTAGTCGGGAGAGCCGATTTGATCAGGCGTTCCCTTAGCCTTCCGCACTGCGGCTTTATATATAAGTACGCTGCACGAGGAAAAGGCCCCAGTTCTCTCCAGACGCTGAATAGCACACCATCTGTGTCAGGAGTCGCGTTGCGTCGGTATCATTGCTATAAACAGCCTCGGATGCCGTAATAAGTTACTCGGGATACGCGTAACCATGAAATCATTTTCGAGTGAAGTGTTAATTCTGGGATGACTTTAATAATCTATCTTCAGTTTGCGTATGTCGTATTTTCACGTGCCGCCGTGGGACAGACATTCTACCATTATTTAGCGTGGCGTTTGATGAACATTATCATCAAATTATGGCGAGGATTCACTTAAACATTTAATTTGGACAGTTATAGTTGCATCAGCACATTACACTCTGAACTGCTCTGTTAGTCAGATTGTGTGGATTCTTTTTTTTTTTTTCATCTGTGACTTTCAGAATATAGAGAACGTTTTATCCACGATCGTTTTTGATTATGAATCCCAGACAATCTCCTAACTCCTCAGAGCTATAAGCTGTAGCTATAGGTGTATTTCACAGATGAAGTGGGCACTAGGAATTCTAATTACAGGCTTCACGTTTTGCTAATCACTTTCTGGTTGCCAAAATTGTAGTTAGAGAGCCAATGTTGAGAACAGCAAAAGTCAGCATAAATAATACAAAACATTTTAAATAACAACATAATTTTCACCAGCCGCCCCACATATGGTGCATCGGCTGGGAACACTGCAATAATTTCTACATTCTACAATTCTATATTATATAACAAATAATTTCCACCAGCCACCCCACATATGGTGTATCGGCCGGGATGAAACTGAGTAAAGTGAAAGTGATCTTTAAATATTCGAATTCGGGAGTGAAATGCGACACGCATAGAACAGGGAAAGTATTACATGTGCATGTGGACGACGCAATTGGATTGACAACGCATCTGGATTGACGGAGCTGGCACTGAGTCTAGCGGCGCTGCCGGCATCGCGAGAAGTCTGTTTCGCCTCACTGCAGTCGTCCGCCGGAGCAACCGGAGCCGCGCCTGCAGTTGCAGGCCACGCAAACACACAGCAGCCGTCGAAGTGCCATCTGCAGTTCAAGCGCCGCGTCGCATCAGTAATCCTGGTACGCTTCGCCGGCAACGCCATACGTCGTGCAGAAGGAACTAAGTTAAGTGAAAAGCTGTTAAAACTTTTACTAACCTTCACTAAAAGACTGTCGGAAATGGAACTGCCAGACGAAACTGAGGTTAAACTTAAATCAGAACCTATGTCTGTTGAGGGAACTGTAAATCCAGACAACGGTTCAAGTGTAAATATGCATGAAAGTAGTAATGTTAAAATGAAATATGAAGTATTGTCTCCTGACAGTGGTGTGGTAAGGGGCAATGACTCAATAATAGAGACCCCTGTAGTAAAGCAGATATCAGAAATTGTTAATTTATTGGATGATAGTTTATCTGATGAATTAAAAACGAAACAGCCGTCAGAGGTGGTAGAGTTTAAACAGGAGAAGTTAGATATGACTGATCAATCAGAAGTTTCACTTAGTTTTGATGATTCTTGTGTTGGAGCTAGTTTTTCGTCACCTGAGTGTGATAAAAAGCCAGCTAGTGGGCAACTCAAAGATACTGGGGCTATTGATTTAAATGTTATATTACAAGCAATAGCTACCAGTAATGCTGAATTAAAGTCTGAGATTGTGGCCAGCCAAACTAATTTTAATAAACGATTGGAGGTAATGGACGATACCTTCAAGGCTGGTTGCAATAAGTTGAAAGAATATCTGGACAGTTTGAATTATAAAATTGATTACAATCATGAGGATATTAAGAAAAAGGTTGCTCAACAATTTTCTGAAATGTATAAAACAGTAAAATCCGAAGTTGCTGAGGTTCGCAAAGACTTCCAAATGGAAGATGTGAAGCTGGAGCAAGAGTTAACAGAAAAGATCGAGGCGGAATCTGAACTGTGCTCAGATAGGTTTAAAGATGTCAATATAAAAGTAAACGTATGTCATGCAGAAGTAAATGCAATCAAAACTGATACTACTCATGTTGTGCAAAGAGTAGATAATGTTGAAATGAAAGGATAAAATATTAGTACTGACATTGCTAACACTGAGAGTAAAGTAGCTTCAGTAACTTCTGGTAATGGTAGTATACAACAAGTTTTAGCTGCAAACGCCGCTTTTATTGGGTGTCGGCAGTTCTTGCGGTTCGATCCAGATAAAAATATCCACCCGCTAGATTTCTGGAACGATTTTGAAGATGTGATTGCACCAACTTGGTCTGAGCGAGAGAAAATCTCATTTATTAGAAGCGATTCAGCAGGTGACGCCATGCGTTGGTCTGCTGATGTTATGTTGAAATGTAAAACATTAGCAGAATTTAAAACAGCTTTCATTAATGAGTATTGGTCTAGCAATAAGCAAAATGAAGTGTTGAGAGAATTTTGGAGTGGAAAACGCTTCAATGCAGGCAAGGAATCTATTAAAGAATTTGCTAGGTCATGGTTCTCACGTTTGTCACATTTGGCCGAAAAGTTAAAACCTGAAATGATAATACTAGGTCTTGAAGCCAAACTGCCATGGTATTGCCAAACTAGAATTATATCTGCCCCTAGAGACAATCTGGATCATTTCATTGAATATTTGGAACGTGTAGAACGTGTTGCTGCCAATGAGGAGCAAGCACGTAATAACAGAAATGCTAATAACACTAGTAGTAATTTTAAGAACGAGCAGAATGGCAATGTAGGCCTAAACATCAGAACAGTAGGTGTTCGCCATCCTAAGGGAGGTAGGAATTGTAGGAATCGGAGAAATAATTATCAGAACCAACAATGGCATCCAAATGATAGTAATTTTGTTCAGAACAAAATTATGCTGGTAAACAACAGTACGGAAAGCAATGCTGTGCCAGTTAACTATAATGAAAATAAAGTAAACAGTAGTAGGCCGAGGCAGGAAAACTAGTTCCTGTCTATGAGGACACCGGCGCTCACCAGGCGGTTACTTTTCCTAAGCCAGTAGTTATGGTAATTGGTAAGACAGATCAGAATACTCAGACTGAACATGTGGATGAAGGGTCGGTAGCATCTAAGGATACAGCAGAAATATTAGATCACTCACAGTATTTGATAGATACCGTGTTAGAGACGCTTTCTAAGTGGGAAGAGAAAGAGAAGGCGCAGCAGTGTAATGGTAGGGAAGAGCTACAAAATACTGAATTGTCAGGTGAAGAAGCAGAAGAAATTCATGCTTATATTTACGATGAGGATGATGTGCTCTTATCTAAAGTGCCTGTGCAGAATGTTGATACTGTACTAATAAATTTAGGACAGGATGTGAGAATGTAGAGGGTAGCCTGTTGGGGGTCGATGAAACCGGTAGCTGTGACCAGTTGTCACTTGAGAAGGAACCCGACGATAATAGTGAAAGTGGTTTAGCTGTAACTAGTGTTATGCCCGGTCTGGAGGCGCAGAATCGCTCAGACTACAGTAATTTGGGTCATGTTCAGCAAACTAAATGTAATGAAGTCGTGTGGTGTTTCGATTTGAAATTAATAGACCGACTGGGAAAGGCAGCTGAAAATGTAATTCAGGAAACCCCTACACACTTTGACCTAACTGTAATGAAGACAGATGTCGATCACTTTAGTTGGAGACAAATCCAAAAGGAACTATTGGATGAGTTTGAGGAACCACCAGTACAACCTAGAATAAGCCACCCTATAATAATAGTGAATATGTTGGGTATCAATGTACGTTGTCTCATAGGCAGCGTAAGTAAGGTGAGTGCGATATCTCAGTCCTTCTTTGATGTATTACCTGGTCAAGACAAGCTTACAGTAATGAGGGTATCAGGACTAAGAATAATTGGTGCTACTGGCAAGGTGTCAAAAACGGTAAAGCAAGAAGCTTTGCTGCCCTTTAACATTAATGGTAATTTAATTGATCATCCATGCTTAATTATAAACAATCACAGTATTGAGGTTTTAATTGGCATAGATTTCTTGTCGAAATATCAGAGTGTTGTTGACTTTGAAAGAAGCAAGTTATAAATGGTCTTGCCGATAACCGGAGTAATTACAGTACCTTTTAGTGATAAACATGTAGTAACTAATGATGAAACTTGGGAGCTGCCTATACGAGTTCTGAACAATAGGGGATATTGGAACGAAGGTGTTAAATTTAGTAAAAGTAAGCTAAACACAGAAGAAGAAGCAATTATTTTGGACAAAATAGAAGCTAAATTGCAGGAAATCGATAAAATTTCAGCTAATCAGAAGGAAGAACTGAGACAGGCGTGGTCAAAGGTTATGAATGTCAATTAAAGGTGAAACCTAGCCAAGTGTTTTTCAGGAAGCCATACCAAATACATGTAGCTAGGAAGGAGGCGGTTCGAAAGGAGATACAGAGAATGCTAGAGTGGGGTTTGATTGAAAAAGCGGTCAGTGAGTACAATAATCCTCTTGTTGTTGTACCAAAAAGAGACGGGACTGTCAGATTGGTCTTGGACGCTCGTTGGTTGAATGAAATAGTGGTTAGGGAAAGTGATAGACCGCAGAACATGGACGAGTTATTGCAAAAGTTCCGGGGAGTATAATTCTTAACTTCTATGGACATAACGTGTGGATATTGGAATTTGCCACTGGCGGAAAGTTCAAGGAAGTACACAGCTTTCTTGTACGAAGAAGTTTGTTACCAATACCGTGTGGTACCTTTCGGACTTAATATCTCTGTTTGTGCCTTCGTACGTGTGATGTGCCATGTTTTAGGACCAGCCTTAAGTAATAAAATAACAGTCTACGTAGATGATCTGTTAATAGCAACTCCTACCTGGGAAGAACACATAGCTTTATTTGAGAAAGTGTTAGAGGCTATTGAGAGAAGTAGCATGAAACTAAAGATTGAAAAGACAGAGTGCGTTAAAGAGAAAATAGGTTTCTTGGGATATATGATAAGTGGAAAAGGTATTCTGCCTGACCCAGGCAAGCTAGCAGTCATTGAAAAATTTGAGGCTCCCAGAAAGAAGAAGCAGTTGAGATCGATGTTCGGTCTTTTCGGCTTCTATAGGCGTTTTGTTAGTGATCAGGCTTTTAATGCGCTATGTTTTCACCTCCTGCTGAAAAACAATACCCCTTGGGTTTGGACAGCAGAATGTCAACAGGCATTCGAGGTGCTTAAACAATCTTTAATTAATAGTCCTATTTTACATCATCCTGATTTTGAAAAACCATTCTGTATGTCTGTTGATGCTAGTGGCTATGGTATAGCTGTGGAGGTATTCCAAGTAGAAATGGAGAACGAACATGAAGTGCACAAGACTATAGCTTTCGCAAGTCGATCTTTACAGGCAGCAGAGAGAAATTATGGCATCTCAGAACTGGAAGCATTGGCAATTGTATTTGGGGTACAGAAGTTTGAGCAGTATCTATTAGGTCACAAGATAATTGTTTACAGTGACCATAAAGCGTTGACTTTTTTAAAGACCTGTAAGTTGAGGAATGCTCGTTTGGTAAGATGGTCATTGTATCTCCAGCAATTTGACCTTGACGTTAGATATATTCAAGGGAAAGACAATCTGGCAGCTGATGGTTTATCTAGAAGTGCGGAGCTCTGTGATGACGCGGGAATTACAGCTACAGACCTAAGTGAAGTACGAATGTTTGCACTGCACGAAGTGAAGGAAGAAAGTGCATTAAAGAGAGTGATTAAGAACTTGAGACGTGAGCAGAATGCAGATGACCAGCTGAAATTAGTGAAGAGCTATTTAGGAAATGCGAACTATCCTAAGGTTTCGCAATACTATTGTCTGCATAAAGGCATCCTGTTTGGGAGGAAAAAGGTAGGTGTTTCTGAGTGGAAGCTGTGCTTTCCCTCACAACATGTAGACTTACTAATCGACTATGTACACCTGAGGTATGGGCACTACGGTGCAAAGAAGTGCATTGCAAAATTAAAAGAGAAGGTTGTGTTTGACAACATGTACCGCCGTGTTGCCAAGCGTCTAGCATCTTGTGTAGTGTGCCAGAAAGTCCGTGCTGCTAACACCAGAATACAAGGCGATATGCATTCAGTAGAGCCAACTGAAACCCTAGAATTACTGGCTTGTGATTTGTTTGGCCCTCTTCCTGTTTCGAGAGGTGGTTGCACCCATGTTTTTGTTGTTGTGGATGGATTTAGTAAATATGTTAAGCTATACTCAATTAAGAGAGCAAATGCAAAAACGTTGGTAGAAAAGTTGGAAAAACATTTCTTCGTGAACGTTGGCGTTCCGAAGAATTTGCTGTCAGACAATTTACTTCTGACAGATTTAAGGAATGTCTAGATAAGGCCGGAGTGAAACATCTGAAAATATCTGCGTATTTCCCCCAAGGAAATATGAGTGAATGTATTATGAGAGAATTGAATAGGCTTTGCAGGACTTATTGTGCTCGGAAACACTCAAGTTGGGCAGAGCACATTAAGTATTTCGAGAATGTAATTAACAACTTAAGACATGATGCAACTGGTTTTGCGCCTTGGGAATTGATGTTAGGCCAAGGACCGCACAATGTGATTCCAGATATGGTAGAATTCCCTATTCTAACGCAAATATCCACAGACGAGAAGAAGTTCAAGGCTAGGGCAAATATAAGAAAAAGAGCATTGGAAAGGAAGAAGCGTTATGACGCAAAAGCTGTACCCACTAGTTTTGAAATAGGTCAGTTAGTCCCTGTCAAAACCAAGGAAAAATCAAAGAAAATAAATGCAGAAACAAAGAAGTTCATGTTCATATACCAAGGACCTTTCAGGATCATAGGAAAACCACATGCCAATGCATACAGGTTAGAGTACCCTATGAGTAAAAAGCTATTAGGTGTCAGGAATGTGATCGACCTAAAGAAGTTCATAGGTAGTGAATGAATTCTGTAGGGAGGAGGTTGTTCCGTAACCTCTACACAGTGTGGCAGCTGTGCAGTCCCAGCTGTGTGAGATCTTCTTTCCTTTTCAGGTCTTACTCATTCTTCATCTTTCCTGTCTACAAAAATTTCGACCCCTTCTTTCCAATACGAAAACTTTCTGAAACCAATGATTTCTGTAGGAAGAAGGTTGTTCTGTAACCTCTACACAGTGTGGCAGCTGTGCCGTCCCAGCTGTGTGTGATCTTCTTTCCATTTCAGATCTCACTCATTTTTCATCTTTCCTATCCACCAAAGTTTCCACTCCTTCTTTGCAATACAAAAATGTTCCGTCAGGGCTATCACGCCATCAGTTCTATAACCATTCAATCCACCGATTAGTGAAGTAAATACCTAATGTGACAAACATAACAGTGACGTAAACAACAGAGAAGTATTGAAACGTCCCCTTTGAACAATTATACAAGACTGTGCTTAACCTGACACACAATATTTTTAGCGCAACGCAATCTGACTTTCAAAATTCCCTACTAAAGAATGGCCCTGACAAACATTAAACTATACCTTTCACAAATCACTTACCTCACAAAAATCTTCGCTACTCAAGCTACTGCAGTACAGCGAGCGCCACTACTGCCAGCTAAATAGAAGATTCAAACTACTGAAGGCACTAACTACTGATAGGGATAGTTAGCAAATGAAAGATATTAATAGAGAGCAAACAATGTATTTACCTTAATATCATCACAAGTCATAATATATATATCAGTTCATGACAAATTAGAAACCTCCGCCATCTCTTTCCCCACATCCACCACTGCTGGCGGCTCACCTCCAACTGCGCAACGCTACGCGCTGTTCACAGCCAGCTGCCTAACACTACAATGGCGAGTATTACAACAATGCAAAGCAGACACAGACTGCCCACAGCACAGCCAGTGATTGTCATACAGAGGTGGCGTTACCAATAAAAAAAACCTAAACAGCCTACTTACATAGCCCCCATGCTCCCCACAAAAATTTTTACAAATGGTGTTGGGCACTGGCCAATACAGATTTGACAAAAATTTTTCACAATTACAGTAACAAAGATATAAAATGCACACACTTATTAATATTATGTTGGTCAAAAGATCAAAATTTCTCACAGTCCATAAAGACAGTCCACATTGTTCATCACAGTAAAAATGCAGAGTTTTTCTCAAAGTCCAAGCAGTAAAAGAAAATGCACACAGAAGTAGTGGATTTCCATGCAGTCTTGAAGAAGTAGTGTTGGCCTTCCAGCGGAAAGACAGTGCTGACTCTTGACATGCTGACAGGTAATGGGCCACAATGGAGCAAACCCACTTCAGAGTCAGTCGAAGTTTGGAAGAATATTGGTAGGTAGGTCATCACAGAGCAGACCCACTGTAGTCCTGGTAGAGATTGTGGTATTGGTGGGCCACCAGAGGTGCAGACCCACTGCAGTCCTTGTAGAAATGGCCAGCAGCCATCTGTTGCGATTGTGCAGGTGCACATTCACCATCGAAGAGTCTTGCGGAGAATATAGCAAGTCCATAAACCACCACTTGTGCACTCACAAAGTTTCTGGAATTGTCCTTAGATCCAGCAATGCTGTTATCCAGTCCCTTGCTGAATTATTAACACACTTGCAAACACTAACAGTCCCTACTTCTCACATATTGTCCATATACTATGACCAACAGAAACGTGTGCAGTGAAATGTAACTTACAAGTTAATAATGTCATGAACTGGTGACAATTACAATTTTATAACATAAGAATACAATTACAAAGGTACAAAATACATCATTAAAAACATAATAATACAGATAACATTTGTAGTACAGGCTTTACAAAAGAATAGAAATAAACATATACATCAGTGTTACAAAAATAGTGACATAAGTACATACATAAAATAATGAGAATAGTTTTCGAAACATTAATTTCACACATGAACATTGAAACAGAATAGAATTGTAAACAACTTTACAAAGAAAATAACATATTATTAATGCAACTTATATTTGAGGATAACAGTATTCCTCCTCATAGTGAATATAGCTTAGTATTAGAAGAGAAAAAAATTCTATGAAACAGTACACAGAGACAGGATGAAAACAAATACTCAAGGGTACACAAACACATAGTGGGATAACACCAATAGGAAAGGACAGGGTTCGTTTTCAGTGTAACATTTGGTACTGCAGTCCAACCCAAAACTTCATATATCTTTCCTCTTATTTCATCCTTTGTTTCCACAAAAAAAATTCTAACTAAGCATGCTTTCTGTGTTTATATGTTCACACATTTTGTACCTCATTTTTATTTTCCATTATCTTACCTCATCATTTATTTCCAAGAAAATCCTACCTAAACCTGTTTTCTCAATGCATTTCTTCCAATTCATCGCAACTCATTCTCTTAGAGGCTACCCCCTCTTAAGCTAACTTAAATCTACTGAGCTCAGATGCTAAACTAAGGGACGAGGCAATGCAGCATCACATAACAAATTATCACAAACAGCAATGACAAAAAAATGCCAATTTGCAAAGCAAGCAGCAGCAAATCTAAATTAACAGATAAAATGCAAAATTACAACTAATATGAGCCAATGTGCAGCAACAATAAAAATAAATCAATAGTAAAACTAGCTTAACAGAGTAATACAAAGTGAAATTTAGTAGCACTACGCCTGGCAAACAGCAGTAACTTGTACCTAAACATGACATAGCTCAAGCAGAAAAAATATTACACAAAACAACAATGCAGATAAGGGAAATGTATATTCACATCTTAATGTCTAAGTAATTAAAGTGGTGCACCACAAGAAGTTATTCTACCAAAAAGTTACCAATTACTTGAAAAGAAAATTATGAATGCAGTTACTAGTTCCTTCTTATTGTTCTTTCCTTTCCAAGTGCTCCTTTTTTAAAGAATGTGGATCATAAAATAATTATTTAATAGATCTGTTGACAGAAAGTGTTCACATTAGCAAATGCATTTTATTTTATAAAAGCAATGCTGCAACACAGCTGGAAAACAGATGTCAAATGAAATAAGCAACTATGAAAAGCAAAGCATAAAAATATCATTCAATAGTCATGTGGCATTTCGTAAGTTAGTAGAAATTCTCTCAACTCTCATAGAAAGACGCTTGTCATAATCAGGTGTGCAGATGTAAAAATATTTCTTGTCATTTTATTAGGCATTTCAGTAAATATCGTAAATTAAGAGCTAGTGTAATCATATGTTTTCAAGTTCGACCGTGTCGTTTTTGCGATGCTTTCTCTAAAGGAATGATAATGGCCAGGATAATGGCCTTCCCTTTCTTTTTTGTGCTACCTGTGCCGCTGAAAAGGGCTCGCAATAATGGCTTTTTCTCCAGGCGTCTGACACAGCTGGGTGCCCGCGACGCATTACGTGCAGGTGGTCACTTAACTTTCGTACGGAAATATTTACGACAGGAGATTCTGCTACCGTGGTAGTCTCATATAAAAATATTTCACAGGTCAAGAATTAGCGTTGCAAATCTGTAGAAACAAAACCCTATAAATATAACAGTGTCCAAAAAAATTTTCAGTGGCATTGTAATACATTCATGCATATACACACACATTTCATAACTCTTAAAGTACGATTCTTGGTTTCCAACAACCTTTTCATAAATCAGAGTCCCTAACCCCTACTCCTTATTCCTTACCTTATTACACATATACATATTCATATTCATCAACACGTCTTCAATATTTCATCATAATAGCTACATAGCATAATCAGATTCCTCATATAGCATCAGCTTATTTATCATAAACATACCTCAACAGCATAGTACACATCGTCGTCGTAATAATAACATCATAACACTTCAGTCAAATCTTAAAATCGTCGTAACTTCCTCCAATAATTTCAAAACGTAAAAAAAATTCTCTGCTCATTTCAATAGTGTCATCTACCTCAAACGTACTTTAAAATCATGCTCCCTTACCAAATACATCTTTCAAAGCTCTCATAGTATCACAATGATTCCGAAAAAATATGAACAGTTTACAAAGTACAGACAAAATACAGTTTCATAAGTGTGAAGTTATCCAACTGTATAATTGCGTAAACATGTGTCACTGATGTAGTAAAATAAATGTTTGTCTCTCTCAGTTAAATAATCAGATAGCTGTGTAATTTGTGTGTTAGAGAAATAAGGTACCGATGTGTAAAGTTGTATAAGCAAATACCATATTAGCTAGGGTTCCTTGTGGTTGCCACACACATGGTACACAAAGTAAGCGTGTACCCCCCTGAGGATTAATGTAATTATACCCTCAGGTGTTACAGATTACAGCAATGCAATGAAATGTATCACGGAAAACTTTCTTTGTAATTCAAAAATCTTTAAAATTAAATGTTTTAAGTATAAAATTGATCACTGAAATGCGTGTCCTGTAGCGCTAAATGTGCATCTTGTTGTAAGATAATCTCTGTGGAAGTGTCGTAGTTATTTTCCTCCGAAAGCTAAGTTCTGCAGAAACCAATGTACTTACCTCATGATAAACAAAAGTGAAATGCTTTGCGTATAGATATCATACTTATTACGCTTATTGCCGTGATGAAGAAAGTACTGTGCTGTAACGTATTGTTGTGCTACAGAAAAGGCTGTCTCCTTGTAGCTATACCATAAAAGTTACTACTAAAACATGTTTTTCTTTCCAGAAGAATTCAGAAAACTGTGCAGATATAAAACAGATACACCGCAAAAGTAACATTGTAAATTGTCACTCATTAGTAGCATCGTGATAAAAATCGTGTAGCTGTCACATAAACTAACCTCTGTGTCATCTGGTATCTCTCAGAAAGCACTTTAAATACAGAATGTATTTTCAGGTAACCAAAATGGTGCATTAAAATCTCATTAGCAGTACTGGTAAATGTTCTAAGTATGTGAGCCTTATAGTCATTACGTAATCGTACAACTAACAAGCAAGAATGTACACACACAATAACACTGTGACGTCTGTTCACTATAACAATGCATTCGTCATTTCTGTTTAAATAAGTTCTCTTGGTTCTGGATTGGATATTTAACTTCAAACATTGTTGAATGTTAACAGATTCTAAGTCTGACAAAGCATATTAGTAATGTGAAGCGAAAAATTTTATGACAAAGACTAAGTTAAAAAGCAGATTATCTTTCAATAAACGGTTTTACATGTGAAATGTGGTGTAAACCTTTACTCTTCCTAGTACGCAGAGTTTCAACTTCAACGCAATTATCATGTGGTATACGTCGGATTCTGTAAGGTCCATTGTAAACTAGAAAGAATTTGTGACTCAAGTGTTTCTTCTTATGTGACAATGAATGAGCTTTAATGAGAACTTTCTGACCAATATACAACTTCTTTGCATTTGCTTTACCGTGTAGTTTTCTCCTTTTGTCTGCTGCAGATTTTATATTTTTAAGAGCCAAATCAATTATGTCTTTGTGTCGAAGTTTACGTGTATTCGGGAAAGGTACAAGCTCTCTGATTCTGTTCGGTGGTTCTTCATTCTTCAGTACAAGAGTAGGTGGTAAAGCAGTGGAGTCGTGAGGCATTTCATTCAGCACGTTTTGAAATAAGTGTAAATATCTGTCCCAATGCTGATGCTTTCTGTGACAATAAAGTCTACAAAGCTTATTGATTTCTTTCATAATCCGTTCGGAGGGGTTACAATGTGGTGAGTACAATGAAATAAAAACAGGTTTGATTTTATGGTTGCGAAGCATACGTGACCAAACAGCAGATCTGAATTGCGGTCCGTTATCTGAAATGACTTTACTAACGTGTCCAACTTCACGTAAGAAATTTTTAACAAAGGCGTTGGATACAGACCGTCCAGTGGCTTTACGTAACGGTGTGAAAGAAACAAATTTTGAAGTAAGTTCAACAGCGACTAGAACGTACGAAAATCCATTAGATGTTCTGACAAGCGGTCCCAAGAGATCAACACCCGCAAATTCTTTTAATTTAGAAGGAATAATAGGAAACAACGGAGCACGATGTGAGACAGTGGATGGTTTCGCCTTTTGACAAAGTTTACAAATAGACAAGACTCTTCGAATTCGCTTTTCCATATTGTTAAAATAACAAGTCGTTCGAAGAATATGATAACATTTTCGTGGGCCAAAATGTGCGTAGCTGAAATGAATGTACCAAATGAGCTTATTAACAAAATCGTCAGGAATGCAAAGTACCCATAGCTTGTCATCAACAGTGCAGCGTTTGAAGAGTATGTTGTTTCTAACCAGGTAATAATGCCGAATCTGTGTGTGTGTCTTTTCATGCCATTTGCTCTTGATGTCTTTCCAAATCGGATCTTTATCTTGTTCATGAGCAATGTCCTTTAAAGATGTGGTGATGAAGTTTTCAAAGGCGACTTTCTGAATGTAAAGAATACTGAAATTTTTCTCGAGGTTGCCTTCTGTGTTACTTTTCTCAAGCCCAGCCGGTGCGCGTGACAGTGCGTCCGCAACAATGTTCTCCTTACCGGGAATGTAGATTATTGTGAAGCGGAATTCTTGCAGAAACAATGCCCAACGTTTTAACCTATCATGATTTAATTTTGAAGACATAAGAAATTGTAATGCACGATGATCACTGTATACTTTTACGTGCTTACCAGAAAGAAAGAAACGGAATTTGTTAAATGCCCAAACGATAGCTAAAGCTTCTAATTCAGTAATGGAATAATTTTTTTCAGATTTTGTTAGCACTCGGCTAGCAAAAGCAATGGTTTTCTGAATGGTAGTGTCATTTTCTGTGGCTTCTTGAAATAAATGGGCACCAAGACCGACTTTAGAAGAATCCGTGCTAAGGCAGAAATCTTGTGACAGATCTGGATGAGCTAAGATTGGCGCGTGAAGTAACGCTTCTTTCAAAGAATTGAATTCCAACTGTGCTTGTTCGTCCCAGTTCCAAATAGTATTTTTTCCAGTGAGAGAACAAAGTTTTGGTGTAACAAGAATTTGCATATTCAGAAAACGACGGTAAAAATTTACGAGACCTAGCAAACTGCGGACTTGTCTTTTTGTGGATGGAACTGGAATGGCTCTGATTGCTTCTAACTTTTCAGGATCCGGCTGAATCCCTTCAGAAGAAATAATATGTCCCAAAAACTTCACCTTTGTCCTACCGAATTCAGACTTTTCCAAGTTAACTGTAATTCCAGATTCTGCAAAAATACGTAACAAACTGTTGAGGATGCGATTATGTTGTTCCCATGAAGCTTCTGCTATCAGAATATCGTCCACATATAAGGTGATGTGACGTTTTAAGAACTCAGGTAATATGGAATTTAACCCACGAATGAATGCTGCCGAAGAAATGTTCAAACCAAAAGGAAGTTTCCGAAACTGATAACAAACGCCGAAACAAAGGAAAGCTGTGTATTTTCTACATTCTGGATGAAGTTCGATCTGATAAAAGCTGGATCTGAGATCAATGGAAGACAACACTTTTACACCATTAAAATTTTGAAGAAGTTCTTCCATCGTCTGCGGCCTGTCTGTTTCAGGAATAATGATCGTATTGATTTGTCTCGAATCTAAGACAAGCCTGATCGATCCATTTTTCTTCTCAACAACATGTAATGGATTGTTGTATGAGCTTACTGCAGGCTCAATAATGCCCTCGTCGAGCATAGATTGTATTTCTGTTCTAACACCGTCCCTATAATGTGCTGGAATTACATATGGTCTAACACAAAATTTAGTATGCTCAAGAACACGAAATTGGTATTGAAATCCCTTGATTGTTCCTGTTTTATGAGTAAAAACTGTGGAATGTGCTTGTAAAATCTCAAAAAGGTCCTGCCTATCAGTGTCATTACAATTCTCAATTGTTTGAATTTTATTCTGAATTAACTCATTAATTTCAAATATGCCGTCGATGTCATCCCTGTCAGTACTTGCAGAGTGATTGTTAGTGTCTAGTTCCGTAGAAAATTCCGAACTGTTGTCTAACAGAACGTAAAGCCGATTAATTTCCTCATCATGGTTTGAGAGCCAATCTTCAAATTTCAAAGCTATTGACTTACCTTCTTTTTCTAAAGTTATTTCAGCATCGTGAAAGTTTAAGATTGCTTTGAATTCATTCAAAAAGTCTACTCCCAGTATAATTTCCGTCGACAATAATGGAACAATAAGGAAGTTCGTAGAGAAGCTGTGGCTTTGACAAAAGAATTCTAGGTTGGTTTGTTGGCGTACATCTACACTTTTTCCAAAGATTGCACCTTGTAATTTAATCTTACGTAACGGAAGTGTGGGGCAATCGTTCGATTTGTTGCATTTGCTAAAGGCTGTTTCACTGATTACTGAAATGGGACTGCCAGAGTCAAGTACTGCCGTAAATTTTACGTCATTTACTGTAATGCAAATCACAGGATATGCAACGCTGTTATGTTTTATGTCGTGTTCCTGGAGTAAGATGTCCCTAATGTCTTCCATTTTTACGTAATTACTAGCTACGGCAGCTGCGTCGTCAGTTTCATAAGTATGTTTTGTGGCTGCCAGCGGTGTGAGTCATTGCCTATTGTCTCTTTGTTGGCGCGCGTCGTTATTGGGATTTGGAGACCTAACTTCTACAAATTCACCGTGACGAGAGGGCCCTGCTCTGTTTGAATCCCGCCAGTTCTGATGCAATTCAGGTCTGTCGTTACGATCATATCGTCTGTCGTCATGTCGGTAGATTCCATAGTTTCTTTCTTGTCGGTCACATGGTGGGGAATTTCTCCCTGAATCGTAACTGCGCGCTGGTCCGTTGCGTCTAAAGTTATTCTGTCTCCCTTGATAGTATTTATTTTGGTTCCCGTATTGTCTGTTTATCTTATTGTCTCTGTGATAGTCATTACCACGGAGAGGTGATCTTTCCCTGTAGTTATTACTACTCTGCCAACGGTTGTCATACGGTTGGTGTCTGTTTTGGTCACGATTTGTGTTGTGAGAATAGCCTTGTCGTGTAAAGTTATTACTTCTTTCATCGCGGAATTGCGACGGATGTGACCTGTAATTGCTGTGTTCCTGGTTTCGCGTTCCGCGATTGTCAGTGTCAATTTCTAATTCTTGTAAGAGTCCCTGAAATGCTTCAATGTCGTCTTTGCAACGTCCTGCCAAAATAATATGTCGTAAATGTTCAGGCAGTTTGATTAAGCAAATGCGGATGAGTTCTGAGGGGCTGTATGGGTTTGAAAGATACTGATTCTTATGCAACATGTCTTCAAAATATTTCATAAGACTGGAAAATTCAGATTGTTCGAAACGTTTCATCATTATGATGCTATGTTTTACACGGTCTTGTGTGGCTTGAGACCAATATGCTGAGAGGAAGGCATGGTAAAACTCTCCTTCACTGTGGCAATCGTGAATTACCGATCGCATTCTTACAGCTGGTTCATTCTCCAAGTAGCCACACATAAATTCCAATCTGTGTTCCAACGACCAGTTGGGAGGAAAACAATGAGAGAATTGATGGAGCCATGCTTGTGGATGAATGTCGTTGCCAGAATTCTTAAATGTTTTGAATTTACGTGTAGTAATGAACAGCTTATAATCAAAATCATCGTGTCGGCGAGTAGCATATCGGTCATTGTTACGTCGTGTCGGCAGTTCCATCTCAAAATTCGGTGTACCTTGCCAATTTCTTTCATAATTACCGAAATGCCCTGTGTTATTATTTTGCGGCTTTTCCGTATTTCTATGTCCCTCTTCCCGTATTGGGGCGCGAGTGTCCTCTGAAATACGTAATTCTTGTACTACTTGTGCCAACTGATCTTGCACTTCCCGGATTTCTCTTTTGTACTGTGTATTGATTTGATTTTGATTTTGTTTGAGTTTTCTAATTTGTTCATACTCTTCTGTGTCAGTGAAGGCTACAGGTGTTGTGTCATTCAGATCATCATCTACCTTTGTAGATAAGTTATTTAGCTGATCCGAAAGTTCAACTACTTTCTCTGATAATGAACTAATTTCCTCCATGTGTCTTTCTACTGTGTCCTTTAAGTTTTCCTGAGTTTTTGCAAGTTGCGTAACCGAATCGGTAGATGCAACTGAGTCAATTTTAGCTTGCAAGGTGTTGTGATTTTCATGAAAAATAGTTTGCAGTTCTTTTATGGCTGCTTCGTGATTCTGTAATGCATTTTCATGACGCGAAAAAATAGGTTGAAAATGCTCACAAATTTGAGTTTTTACGTCATTACAGACTTTTTGACATTTCGATTCAATGTTATGTAACTCACTAGTTAAATCTTCACGTGTTTGTTCAAGTGTGGTGTCTAACTTTTTGAGATTTTGTTCCATTGTGTCTAACTTTTCAAGCTTTTGCTGTGTTTGTCTCTGATTTTGTTCCATTTGTTGCATTAATTGCAATAATAATGTATTAGTGTCTGGAATTTGTTTCTCTACGCTTTTCGGCAGTGCATTTGCACCGACAACATTCACATTTTGACAAGCAGAAAATGTGTCTTGACTTATTTGAGAAAACGGTGATGACCCAAAACCTGAATCTACAGTATTTGCGAAATTGTGTCCTGTCATTTCGGATTCCTGAGGCGAGCTGTTGCCGACCGATCGATCGATAATGCTTCCCTCTTCACTAATTGTTTCACTGTCCACGCCATTGTTTGCCGCCCGCTCCATTTCCCTATGCACAATTACCAAATTACTACTTTGAACATCAGTTAATTCATTACTCGGTGGCGCTAACACACTGCTCTCATTTTCACTGTCATTTCTCAGTTTACTTTGGAGCCTAGTATTACGTTTTTCACACGCCATTATTGTCACAGTATTTCACACAACAACACAGAAAAACACAATTTGAAGAGCAAAAATAAGAGAACACATTAACATAACACTGAAAATAATATCTAGTTAATTACAGCTGCGAAATACTTGGTGCAAATCTATATACATGCCACAACTGTTTTACTGTACAACAATGAAAGGCTACAACTACAAAGGAGATTCTCTCTACAATTACGCGCTAGCAATAAACAAAAGCTACACTAAATACACAAACTACAAGAAAAATCAGAAGATTCCAGTGAGGTATCCTAGGCTAAGGGTCGACATATGAAACGTCCCCTTTGAACAATTATACAAGACTGTGCTTAACCTGACACACAATATTTTTAGCGCAACGCAATCTGACTTTCAAAATTCCCTACTAAAGAATGGCCCTGACAAACATTAAACTATACCTTTCACAAATCACTTACCTCACAAAAATCTTCGCTACTCAAGCTACTGCAGTACAGCGAGCGCCACTACTGCCAGCTAAATAGAAGATTCAAACTACTGAAGGCACTAACTACTGATAGGGATAGTTAGCAAATGAAAGATATTAATAGAGAGCAAACAATGTATTTACCTTAATATCATCACAAGTCATAATATATATATCAGTTCATGACAAATTAGAAACCTCCGCCATCTCTTTCCCCACATCCACCACTGCTGGCGGCTCACCTCCAACTGCGCAACGCTACGCGCTGTTCACAGCCAGCTGCCTAACACTACAATGGCGAGTATTACAACAATGCAAAGCAGACACAGACTGCCCACAGCACAGCCAGTGATTGTCATACAGAGGTGGCGTTACCAATAAAAAAAACCTAAACAGCCTACTTACAGTATGATGTAATTAAGATACAAAGGTATTTGAGTAACAAGTATGTATAGAACCCTGGTAATATTATAAGTACAAAGTTGTTGTTTTATTGGAAATGGTCCCACAATAATATTTTAAAAAGATGTACAAATTCGCGTTCAAGCAGGATCTGAAGTGGCAGTGAAACCTATTGTATGCTGTAGAGCTAACTAATTAATAGTAAAAGAGATTGCTTAGTGTTATGAAAAATATGCAGACAAGTTGCAAGAATAAACTCACCTTGTGTAGCAAGAAATGGCAGTGTAATAGAACTGAACAGTTTTTGTGGTTGAGACGTGAAGGACACGTCCCTGAAGTATTTATAAGGTTGGAGCTGGCCTTTATTTTGGTGTAGTGTGTGACAGGACACACCTACACGTATTGAGGTTATGAGTTGGAGGCGTGAATGCGACCATAGGTACCCTTATGTTAGATGAGACAGAGCAGCTCATGGTGTCCTATAGGTTTAAGGAATTTAGCATTACGCTCGTCCATAATTACTTAATACACTTTAGTGGTAGGTCGAGAGGGACTACCTGAGGTTTCAGCGTCCGATCGAGTGGAAGTGGATTGGTTCAAAAGGGTCAAATGGCTCTGAGCACTAAGGGATTCAACTGCTGTGGTCATAAGTCCCCTAGAACTTAGAACTACTTAAACCTAACTAACCTAAGGACATCACACACATCCATGCCCGAGGCAGGATTCGAACTTGCGACCGTAGCAGTCGTGCAGTTCCAGACTGTAGCGCCTTTAACCGCTCGGCCACTCCGGCCGGCAAATGGATTGCCACGTGAGCAAACTGATCACCTGCAATACACTATAGATATGAAATAAATGTGCTATCCTGTGCCTTAAATGTTAATGGAGTGAGTATTACTTAAGTTCATACACTAGCAAAGTAAATAAGTAACGTAATAATAGACGTGAAACATTATTTATAGCTCAGCATAAATACACTTCGATGAAGTAAGTACATAATTGCAGATGTGGAACTGATACAGCAGCAGAGGACCAATAAGTGGCTTTAGTAGTCAACTAAACGTAGTGTGTTTTGAACACTCAGAACTGTACTATTACCACAAGTTACTCACATGTACAAAGAAGCTGAGAATACAACTACTAATCATATATACTCATACTATCTCTAAGAATAAGGTAATCGAAGATGAGTCAGCTAAGTAAATAAAATACAGATTTGTCAGGAATGTACCGAGCATTGGTTCAGTGTTCCGGCCCAGAAATAATAAATTGAAATTAAATAGGATTTATGATTGTATGCCTTGAGCATAAATTTTCTCTAGTACGTGACTAACGACGTTTTGAGCCATTTCTTTATCGATTTTGACAGTTAAGTAACCGCGAGAGTAAAATTGAAAAAGTTCTGTTAACTTTGTTCCAGTAACATATTGGAAGATAAAATGTATATATCCCAATTTCATTGTGACACACCCTTAGATATTAAGTGAACAGAGTCTGAGGCACTCTTTTTGTTTCTTCTACAGGACAAACCAGATAATGGCAGCCTGGTAGCTGCGTGAAAGCGTGGAGTGACTTGCACACAAATCACAGTGACCCCTCCCCTTTCCCCATGTAATTTAGAGTGAACGTGAAGGACGCACACCATAGCAACTTCCCCTCCTCTACCCTCGTGAATGGAAGTGTAGAACGCCAGCCAAAGCGGCTACAGCCACGTGTGTAAAAAAGATTTGTGAAATTTTCTTTCAGGTTTAGAAAAGACTGCTAAGATATAATCATCTGTTTATGTATCTTGAATAACTGTGTTATTTTCTTTGAATTTGTGTGTGTAAAAATGTATTTAATGGATTTAAGATTTTCATGATTTTTCATATTTTTAATTGTTTGTTTGTCTAAGGCAATATGTATGCCAAAGTGTTTCATTGGTTTTTCTTAAATTTTGAGGGATAATATTGCTTAAGAGGCAGTGAACATGCCAACAGTTTAAATAATTAAAGTAGGTAATCAGTTTTCTTTTAATATTTTTATATGTTTACAATTCAATTTTAATTTTTCATAGGGAGTTAAGCTGTACTCTTGCTTACCTTTTTCTAATTAAATTTTTTTTCTCGTTCATTAACATTCAAAAACAAAAATTTTAAGTAGAGGGTGATGTAGGGACCAGCCTACTCACGCCGTAGTAAATTCACATCAGTCTTTCCATTGTTTACCAGCCTAGTCCGCTGTAACTAGCTCTGACGTCACAAATGTTGCGCAATACCTTAAAAATCAAGTAAATAACCTAAAACGTTTCTAGCATGTCAGGAGTAATACTAAATTAATATGTGTTGAATATCAGTTCGATAACTTTAACCATTTTCGAAATTTGGACATTTTTCAGTAAAAATCATTGGCGCAACAGAAAAGAGCTAGAGACTTAAAAATTTATA
Source organism: Schistocerca piceifrons (assembly GCF_021461385.2). Taxonomy (NCBI): domain Eukaryota; kingdom Metazoa; phylum Arthropoda; class Insecta; order Orthoptera; family Acrididae; genus Schistocerca; species Schistocerca piceifrons. The sequence continues at coordinate 142,248,139 of NC_060144.1, forward strand.
TTTAGATTCCTTTTTCATAATAATTTAATAGAAACAGTACTTTGGATCTCACAAATTAAAATTTTTGTGGAAATTCATGATTCTCTGGTTTTTGTCTTACAAATTAAGGAAGCAAGATAGATTAAGTAGGCTAATAAATAAGGCTAGGATATTTAAATTTAAGTAGAATGGAGATTCGCTATAATCATAAAGATGTGAGAAGTTTCATTTGGTAAAACTATAGTGATAGCGTATCTCCAAAGGGCAAGTTCAGAGCTCGTCTACTGCGTGAAGTGTAATTAAATTAATTCTGTCGCCCAAAATATTTAACTTAGCTACGTCAAACTTTTATTATGATTACTTACCTGTGTGCTGAATGCACATTTAATTTGAGAGCTTCATCGGCCATCAGCAAAAGAAGCTATGATTTATTCAATAACTTAATGTGGTGCATTACTAGCCCTGCGGCTAGTCGGGAGAGCCGATTTGATCAGGCGTTCCCTTAGCCGTCCGCACTGCGGCTTTATATATAAGAATGCTGCGCGAGGAAAAGGCCCCAGTTCTCTCCAGACGCTGAATAGCACACCATCTGTGTCAGGAGTCGCGTTGCGTCGGTATCATTGCTATAAACAGCCTCGGATGCCGTAATTAGTTACTCGGGATACGCGTAACCATGAAATCATTTTCGAGTGAAGTGTTAATTCTGGGATGACTTTAATGATCTATCTTCAGTTTGCGTATGTCGTATTTTCACGTGCCGCCGCGGGACAGACATTCTACCATTATTTAGCGTGGTGTTTGATGAAGATTATCATCAAATTATGGCGAGGATTCACTTAAACATTTAATTTGGACAGTTATAGTTGCATCAGCACATTACACTCTGAACTGTTCTGTTAGTCAGATTGTATGGATTCTTTTTTTTTATCTGTGACTTTCAGAATATAGAGAACGTTTTATCCACGATCGTTTTTGATTATGAATCCCAGACAATCTCCTAACTCCTCAGAGCTATAAGCTGTAGGTATAAGTGTATTTCTCAGATGAAGTGGGCACTAGGAGTTCTAATTACAGGCTTCACGTTTTGCTAATCACTTTCTGGTTGCCAAAATTGTAGTTAGAGAGCCAGTGTTGAGAACGGCAAAAGTCAGCATAAATAATACAAAACATTTTAAATAATAACATAATTTTCACCAGCCGCCCCACATATGGTGCATCGGCTGGGAACACTGCAATAATTTCTACATTCTACAATTCTATATTACATAACAAATAATTTCCACCAGCCGCCCCATAAGAGGGTGGATCTTGCGGTCGAGCTGCAAGGCTTCCCTATGTGCCATGAGTCAGTCGGTGGCTAGCGGCATCTTATGAACTGAAGGAGGAGAGATGAAGCGACTTCCTCTGATGTGGAAGTAAGACGGCTTATTATTCACGTTATACTCTTGTTACCTCGCTACTAAGAAAATCCAATGGTAAGAGGAGGATTCCCTGAGGTTGTTGCACAGAAAGAGCCATGGATACTTTCGCCACCGTTTCTGGATAGCACAAGAAGTCGACGCTGCTACCACCTTCATCTCAGTTTATCAGCTGATACTGTGTAGTTGAATGGAACAGTTACATGGTTTCTTTTCCAATAATAATTTTGTGGTCTGTAAACTTTGTGCTGAGTCACCGTATTTGGGCCTTAGTCATTTACTTGACCGGATCCTGTTCCAAATGCTACGATGAATCGAGCATCCTGTTTTACTGAACTGAAAAGCAATTTTTCCCCTAACGTAAGTTAACAGACTTTGTAGAGTTGTAAAGCACATAATTATTTAGTAACTGTATGTTTTGAAATAATCCACGTAGTTTTTATGAAAGGACCAATAAAACATTGAGTTTTATGATTCTTTATTTGAAATAATAGAGATTACAGCTGTAAATGTAATGTAGTTAACAGTGTTTCCTATTTTGTGTTGTAACTAATGTTTTCAGTCATGATCAGCATTCATTGATCAATTACTTTCGGTGTCCCCATGCTAGTTCTTGAGCAAAATGTCATACTACAATAACAGCCATAAAAAGTAAGCACCTAGATACAATTATTCAAACTATAGTTGATCCAGGTGTCACATATTCCATTTGCCCTAAATAATACTCGTACAAGGTAGTTAATACTCCTTGATAATGCAAATAATAATCTGTATAAAAGATACAGTTACTTCATAAATATTTCAATAGTAGCACTTACCTGTAATTAAACCGACAAAAGAACCTCTCACCATGTAATTAGTGCTCCACCATTAGTAATCATTTACGTCTGATTCTCATCAACTTCATACTGTAATGTCCAGATAGTAAGTGTTACAGAGAGCCACTTGTTGCCTAAACATACTAATTCTTCTCCTGAGTAGTTCAGGTCAATTCACTGACCTGTGTCTTATCATCAAAACAGATGTTTGGCATCAAGTAAAGTCTACTTATATGGCTAACTTTCTTTATGAATCATGCTAGTACTGAGTACAACTTTGGCTATCTAGGCTGGCGACCGTTTCTTTTTATGTAATCACAGTAGGCTTCATTCCAAATTTTGTTTTGCTATTGTTCTCCTTTCAATAACAATCTTTCCAGAATCTAAAAACAGCCCCATTACCTTCCCATCACATCCAGTCACGGTCGCAAAAATCCTTTTGCAGCAGTAACATTATCGTCATACACTGAAGAGCCAAAGAAACTCGTACAGTCTGCCCAAAATTGTGTAGGGCCCCCCGGGAGAATGCAGAAGTGCCCAACACGAAGTGACATGGTCTCGACCAATGCAAGACATCCCAGATACACTCAATAATGTTCATGTCTTGGATGTTCGGTGGTCAGCGGAAGTGTTTAAACTCAGAAGAGTGTTCCTGGAGCCACTCTGTAGCAATTCTGGACATGTGTGGTGTCGCATTGTCCTGATAGAATTGCCCAGTTCTGTCGGAATACAGAAGGGAGATGAATGGATGAAGGTGATCAGACAGGATTATTACATACGTGCCGGTCGCTGTGGTCGAGCGGTTCTAGGCGCTTCAGTCCGGACCCACGCAGCTGCTAAGGTCGCTAGTTTCAATCCTGCCTCGGGCATGGATGTGTGTGATGTCCTTAGGTTAGTTAGGTTTAAGTAGTTCTAAGTCTATGGCACTGATAACGTCAGATGTTAAGTCTCATAGTGCTTACAGCGATTTGAACCATTTGACTACATACGTGTCACCCGTCAGAGGCGTATCTAGACATATCAGGGGTCACATATCACTCCAAATACACGCGTTTCGCATCATAACAGAGGATCCACCAGCTTGAACAGTACCCTGCTGACATGCAGGGACTATGGAGCCAAACGTTGTCTCCATACTCGTACACGTCTATCCGCTCAATACCATTTGTAGCGAGACTCGTCCAATCAGCCAACACGTTTCCAGTCATCAATAGTCAAATGTTGGTGTTGACGGGCCCAGGCGAGGAGTAAAGTTTCGTGTCGTGCAGTCATCAAGGGAACATGAGTGGGCCTTCGGCTCTGAAAGCCGGTATCGACGTTGTTACCTCATTATGGCACTTGTTGATGGCCCAGCACTGAAATCTGCAGCAACTAGCGGAAGGGTTGCACTTCTGTCACGTTGAACGATTCTCTCCAGTCGTTGTTGGTCCCGTTGTTTTTATGGCCGCATCGTTGTCGGAGATTTGATGTTTTACCGGATTCCTAATAATCGCGATACACTAGTGAAATGGTCGTACGGGAAAATTCCCACTTCATCCCTACCTCGGAGATGCTGTGTCCCACCGCTCTTGCTCCAAATATAACACCACGTTCAAACTCACTTAAATCTTGATAACCTGCCATTGTATCAGTAGTAACCGACCTAACATCTGCGCCAGACACTTGTTGTCTTATGTTGGCGTTGCCGACCAGAGCGCCGTATTCTGCCTGTTTAAATATCTCTGTATTTGAATACGCAGGCCTCTACCAGTTTCTTTGGCGGTTTAGTGTATTATGTAATAATGTTACATGTATGAAACACGTTAGTATGAGTAAAACAGTTCAGTAAGTTTTTACCATTATCTTCACGTCAGTCTTAATAAGCACTAAATTTCTTTCTCATTTCATTTTAGACTGCAGTTAATCTGTTACAGTGAAACCTGATTTTCAGTTCGTTGTCGCTGTTTCGAGTATCTTGATTCAGTTACATTTAAGTTTCAGTGGCAAGTACTTTTAAGTTCCTTCAACTCAAACAGTATATCTTTTAAATAATTGTCACTCGGAAGTAATTCTGATAGGAAATTGATAGTTGATGACCTTGATAAATCATTAACACCAAATGCTAATAAACAGATTGCCATGATTGATTATAATTTTCGAAGTAAAAGACTCTGGGAAGTCTTGTACAAAACTGCATTGTTAAGTGAGACAGTCTTACTTTGCCATGCATTGAAGATGGTGCTGTTTAATGCATTCTGTGTCAACGATAATTAGCAACAGCCTCTTCCTTCAGTAATCAGCCACACTTCATTCTTCTTCCATTACTACGTTTGCCAACTGTTCTTGATTAAACCATGTAATATGACCCAGATATACGCTCGCTCATTAAACATTTACAGTCCATGATACACTTTGCGTACCGCACCGACAATGAATTTAATAACGCACGCCAGCACAGTCACTTTCCGTTCACGCTCGACCACTGTTCACGTGCAACCCTATCTGCCCCTCTGAGCAGACCAGCGTTCAACGCTATTAGGGACATATTCTTAATATTGTCTTTTTCTTACACATTTTGCAAGGTCCTTGACTTTGCAGCGTTTCTACAACATGTATTTATAATATTTCTTTTCAATATCTTGTCACAAATATACCTTACATCTATTCAATTAACGATCATTACTTAGCAAATAATAAGATATACGCATTTATATTCAGAAAATAAGTTCTAAATTATTAAGGGAAAGCAGAAAGGTGGAAGGAGTATATACATGGTCTATACAAGGGCGATGTTCTTGAGGACATTATAGAAATGGAAGATAATATAGATGAAGATGAAATAGGAGATATGATACTGCGTGAAGAGTTTGACACAGAACTGAAAGACCTAAGTCGAAACAAGGCCCTGGGAGTAGACAATATTCGATTAGAACTTCCGACAGCCTTGAGAGAGCCAGGCATAACAAAACTCTACCATCTGGTGAGCAAGATGTATGAGACAGGCGAAATACCTTCAGACTTCAAGAAGAATATAATAATTCCTATCCCAAAGAAAGCAGGTGTTGACAGATGTGAAAATTACCGAAATATCAGTTTAATAAGCCGCAGCTGCAAAACGCTAACACGAATTCTCTACAGACGAATGGAAAAACTGGTAGAAGCCGACCTAGGGGAAGATCAGTTTGGATTCCGTATAAATGTTGGAACACGTGAAGCAATACTGACCATACGACTTATCTTAGAAGAAAGATTAACGAAAGGCAAACCTACGTTTCTCGCGTTTGTAGACTTAGAGAAAGCTTTTGACAATGTTGACAGGAATACTCTCTTTCAAATTCTGAAAGTGGCAGGGGTAAAATACAAGGAGCGAAAGGTTATTTACAATTTGTGCAGAAACCAGATGGCTGTTATAAGAGTCGAGGGGCATGAAAGGGAAGCAGTGGTTGGGAAAGGAGTGAGACAGTGTTGTAACCTATCCAATGTTATTCGATCTGTATATTGAGCAAGCAGTAATGGAAACCAAAGAAAAATTTGGAGTAGGTATTAAAATCCATGGAAAAGAAATAAAAACTTTAAGGTTTGCCGATAACATTGTAATTCTGTCAGAGACCGCATAGGACTAGCAAGAGAAGTTGAATGGAATGGACTGTGTCTTGAAAGGAGAATATAAGATGAACAACTGCAAGAGCAAAACGAGGATAATGGAATTTATTCTAATTAAATCAGCTGATGCTGAGGGAATCAGTTAAGAAATGAGACACTTAAAGTAGTGGATGGGTTTAGCTGTTTGGAGAACAAAGACACTGATGATGGTCAAAGTAGAGACGATATAAAATGTAGACTGGCAGTGGTAAGGAAAGCGTTTCTGAAGAACAGAAACTTGTTAACATCGAGTATAGATTTAAGTGTCAGGAAGTCTTTTCTGAAAGTATTTGTATGGACTGTAGCCATGTACGGAAGTGAAACGTGGATGATACATAGTTTAGACAAGAAGACAATAAAAGCTTTCAAAATGTGGTGCTACAAAAAAATGCTGAAGATTATATGGGTAGATCACATAACTAATGAGGAAGTATTGAATAGAATTGGAGAGAAGAGAAATTTGTGGCGCATCTTGACTAGGAGAAGGGATCGGTTGGTAAGGAATATTCTGAGGCATCAAGGAATCACGAATTTAGTATTGGAGGGTAGCGTGGAGGGTAAAAATCGTAGAGGGAGACCAAGAGACGAATACACTAAACAGATTCAGAAGGATGTAGGTCACAGTAGGTACTGGGAGATGAAGAAGCTTGCACAGGATAGGGTAGCATGGAGAGCTGCATCAAACCAGTCTCAGGACTGAAGACCACAACAACATTCAGAAAATTAATATAAAGATTGCAAAATAAATAAAGAGACAATTACAAGTTACTTTGCTCTAGTTTTATTAGGCCGGCAATGATATTCTCAACAGTCTTCAAATTAATTGGTTTCGTACTTTGATACAACTGGATGTCATGAGCATATATATGGTATTTATAGTAGAACGAAACTAATGACACATCATCAACATGCAATGAAAAGAGTATAGGACCTAATACCAGACTCTGAGGGACGCCTGATACTGCCTGTCTCCATTGTGACATCATCGTGTGTAACTTGACGCACTGCTAGCGAAACGTTAGGTATGAGCGCAATCATTGCAATGCGTTTGGAGAGAAACTTAGATTGCAAAATTTGGCAAATAAAATGTTTAAGTCAACAGTGTCAAGGGATTTGCTACAGTCTAAGAAACATGATAATCGTCTCTTGTCTATCCATGGCAAGTTACAGGTTGTCAAAATTTATTAAACCAGATATTTACCGAAACCTGATTGGTATTCTTCTAGTACGTTGTTTAAGTACTTCCTTATGTGGTTGTGAACTATATAATCTAGGACCCTGAACAGTTCAGCGAGAAGAATCCAAATAGAGAGGTAATCAGAGAATGCTGTGTCAATGTCCGCTTTAGGTAATGGCTTAACAAGTCCTTGTTTCGAGGGCTCCATAAAATACGTGTAGTTAAGGAGTGGTAGAAGATACCTGATATAGCAAGCAGTACTAAGATATTTTTCTGCGATGCCATTGTATCCAGTTGATGCTGGTTTCAAATGCATGATGAATAGTTGGTGGTATTGCCATTAACATGCTTAAGACACAATTTTTCGGGGTTACTGTCGCTTATCCTAATGAAGTAATCAATACCTGTATTTTCGTATGTAGTACAATTGTGGTTACAGGCAATGTGATTTACCGGTCCAGCAACAGCTTTTACTTTGCCAGTCCCAAGATCAAACAGGTTTCTCCATATGACACCTGGTCTGCGTGCGTTGTTAGCTAATGTATGAGTATGCGTCAGTTTAGCGTTCTTCACGGTTTGAATAATCCTATTCCACTGCAGCTTGTAAACTATCTTATTTTCATGTGTGAGGCTTCATTTGTATGCCCGATGTGGAGTGTATCTGAGGTTGTTGATTTGTCTTAGTTCTTCATTTGGCCAACGTGTATGTTGTCTTGTAATTTTTGGGTCCTTAGGGGAGCATTTTTGCCATATAGTTGAGTGACTTTATTAATAAAACAATGCGGATTTTTGTTTAAGTCCTGGAAAGGATGGAAGTCGTTTCCCTAATTGTTTCTTGCGTTTCAACTGCAAGTTCAGATACGCTGAGGCGTTTAAAGTCCCTATATGTAGTCAGTCGCGTTTTCTTTCTCGAACATTCTAGAGAGTACGTCACCAAAATTAAGTCGTCGGCAGATATGTCATGTGCAGATGTTTGAGAGGTACGAATGATTGATGATTTCGTTTCATGCATATCTGAGAGAGCGTGTTAGGTAGGCACAAGCTGAAGTAGCCTGCTCTCATGTAGTATATTGTGACAATTAGCTGAGTTACTGGCGTTGCCTGGGTTTGTGTTTTATTCCAGTCTTGTATCAGTCCATTTCCTACTCCCCTCCCTCCCCGTCCATCTCCTCCTTCACAATCTGTCCATCCATCTCCTCAGTTTCTCTGTCCACCTCCTCCAGCTTCCCCTCCCAGTGTCTGTCCACTGATAATGGTTTGCTGGGAATTTTCAGGTCACGTTCCCTTTTGCAGATTTTTGACCTCAACTCAAATAATTTCGTAGCTGCAATAGCTACGACAAATTTCTACAATTCCCAAGATATATCATCGCCTGTTCCTGATTTACTGACACTTAGATCAGTCAACGCTCTGTCAGGCTGTTTCCATTACTGAATTTTTTTCACTTCAACTACTTCCTCGTCTTTCATTGGAAATCTGGATAGTTCCCCTCAGTCAAACAGAAATTCTATGTGCTTATGCCAATCTCTACTCATTCATTTGCATTTAATACGTGTTCACTAGCTATGCGTCGTAAGATACCATCTGTACAATCTACATCTCTAAACTTACATTTAATTTTTCTGTACAACGTGTCCAATTCCTTTCAATAATATCTTAATCATTATCTTCACATTCTGATTTCGTTCATTCTGATACCCTGTTTTCAAAATTGACATACTTCCAAACGTAAATTTCCTTCCTTTTAAATTTTATATAATATTCATAGGTCCAAGATTTCTTAAAATTATAATGTTTCCATTTCGATATCAGAACTTGATTGCCATCTTCAGAAGTGATTATTTGGCTAACGGGTTCATCAAGATGTATAACAATTCTAGTTAGGCATTCTGAACAGCGTGAAGTCTTATAACAATCTCAACGAATTATACGTCATATGGTCACATACTGAAAGAAAATCTCTTATTTCGCTTTGTTCGTTCCATTTAAGAAGAATTTAAGAAGTCGTCGATTCGTTTCTAATCAAGGAAGAGGTGCATAGGTGCACTACTGTTTAACCGAAAAACTTTTTTCAGAAGACATCGGATAGACAAGTGCTTTCGCTGTGCTAAAAAATATAGCCAATGTCAAATTTTTATTGTTTTTATAATAAATTAGAAAAATGTTCTTTTCGTCTTAATCTCGTAAGAAACAGAAAACAGCGAGCGCATAATTATATACTCTATTGCATTAGCTATTTCATTTATGTATCGGTTAATTTACTTTTATTCCAACGAACACCTACGTCTGTGACACATGGCTGATCGAAATATCTCTACGTTTCCGGAACTGTTAAGGAAACTTCTCGCCCGTGTTGACTAGAATTTCAAAGTGCGTTCAGCACAAAAATTCGTCTAAACCTCGTAAAAAACAGAAAAAAGCGAGCCCACAATTATATACTCTATTGCATTACTATTTCATTTATGTATCGGTTCATTTACTTTTATTCCAACGAACTTCTGCGTCTGTGACACATGGCTGTGCGAAATATCTCTACGTTTCCAGAACTGTTAAGGAAACTTCTTGGCCGTGTTGACTAGAATTTCAAAGTGCGTTCACCACAATGAGTGGACGACCATTAGTAAAAGACTCACACTTGATTCATACCTTTCACATACTCTACAAACTTAAGTTTCTAGTGCAGGCGAGAGGCAAAGTGACTATTAACGAGGACTGCTCATTTTCCGGGCTGTCCTTCCATGTAATATTCAAGACGCAGCATCTACAGAGTTTAAGAATCCACTCGTTGACACTCGTAGATTTTCAACAGGAAATTACATGTAGTGGATCAAATACGGATGTGACAAACTGTTTAACGGATGAAGACCAGTATTTGCAGTACGTGGACAGTTACTTCAACCGTTAATTTTTTTCAGTTGCGATTATATCGTATCAATAACCTCTCAAAACTGGGAATGTTTTTAAACTAAATAATATTTAAAAGTATCTCGATGCTAGATTTGACTCCACAACTAAATATTTGATCAGAAGAGCATTCCCAACTTGGGAACATTTTAATGAATTACAATATGCTTCAGTTGTCAGTAACCAGTCTTTTTATTGTACGGTCTGTCTGAGAACTATAAAGCTCCATCATCAGGTGCCACCCACTGTGAACAAGGGGAGGAGAAACTAGCTTACAAGAACTAAGGGACTGACTTGGAAAAACAAGGTAAGGCTATGAAAAATCATATTATGCGTTTGAAAATAGGGTCTGGCCCGTCAGACAAGCGGAATCAAAGCATGCCAGACGACGCTTGGAACTGAAACAAAGGCGGTAACGTAGGGAGAGGAATTCAAGTTGTCTGGCTTGGGTCTGAGGCCCCGTCTCTGACTGGCCTCACCGTCACATACTTATGATAGTTTTTATTTTTTTTTAAATTATGTGGGTAATTCGTGTTTTCAAGGCTTTATCTTGTTTTTTGAAAGTCATCTGCTTAGTTCTCGTAAGCTAGTTCCTCCTCCCCTTGTTCGCTGTTTGTAGCATCTGACGATGGATCTTTAGGTTTTCGACAAGAGAAGGGTATTTTAGGCTCCAGAAAGTAAATGATTATTTTACATATTCACTAAGCTGCCGTTATACCGATTGGTTATAGAAACTTTCCTATTTTCAGTTGTATTAAGCAGAAAACAGTAATCTTCCATCATATATATATATATATATATATATATATATATATATATATATATATATATATATATATGTTAAAACATTCAGCCACACTTTTACGTCTGTAATTGAAGGCTAATGTCAGGAACCACTGTGGGGACTACGATACGACTTGTACAAACAGATAAAGTGGTTCACGAGGAATGTTCGTGTATATACATTATTATCTCTACGCCGGAAAAGCCATATGACTGTAGATAGTGCTAGCTGTACGAAGTCGGGGCGGGTCGATAGTTTTGAATTATATCTGAGCAATTTTAATAGATACTTTTCACATTTAATATAAAGGGTGGTCCATTGACCGTGACCGGGCCCAATATCTCACATAATAAACATCCAACCAAAAAACCACAAAGGACGAAACTTGTCTAGCTTCAAGGAGGAAACCAGATGGCGCTATGGTTAGCCCGCTAGATCGTGCTGCCATAGGTCAATCGGATATCAACTGCGTTTTTTTTAAGTAGGAACCCCCATTTTTATTACATATTCGTGTAGTACGCAAAGAAATATGAATGTTTTAGTTGGACCACTTTTTTCGCTTTGTGATAGATGGCGCTGTAATGGTCACAAACGTGTAAGTTCGTGGTATTACGTAACAATCCTCCAGTGTGGACGGTATTTGATTCGTGGTACATTATCCGAGTATATATATATATATATATATATATATATATATATATATATATATATATATATATATATATATTCGTAAAAACGAGAGAATGTCACTTTGGTGGAATCTAATAAATTGTCAGCAAGAAATTATGAGAAAACAATGATACAAATAGTAAATATATTTAAAATGACTATCTGAAAGTAAACAGCATGACAGCATGTTGTTTCTGTTGACGTGAGAATCTAGAATGTCTGTGGTCCAGAACTATTGTGGCTCTAAGGAGATGAGGGTTTCATGGATTTTAATATAAAACGCCAATGGTTTTCTATCTCCTAATACGCTATAGTAAATGCTTTTGTGTATGTGACATTTAATTATGTACAGATTTTGGTTAAAACTTACATTATTTAAAAGGATTCCGACAGTTGAACTTTATAGTGATCTTTCTGTGTTGTTTCATTTGATGTACAGGGATATGATGATAGTCTGTGGACCGAAACTGGCTTTTTAATAAACATACTTTATCATTAGTGGCCGTAATTTTGACGACATTCAGATATCTACGAGCTGTGGGGCACCACTTTCTGAAAACATAGTCATGCGTATATTGAAACCTCTCGTAAAATCGGCTTTATGGGGTGAGAATGTGTTTCTTATCAGCACACTTACACATTCTAGATTGGAAGATGTCCAAGTCCAAGAAATCAGCTGGGAATGTTAATAACGCATGTGCTGGTATTTATCGCGAGTCGGAAATGGTTGCTTTGCCAGTAACAAAAAGTTCTAGCTCAATACCTTTGGATAAAATGTGTGAGAATTCATATAATCGTTACTGTATGGCTTCTGATGCAGGCAGACGTTTTAGTAATGGAGTTCACGGCCTTGCAGGATACGTTGGTCACTTATACCACTCATGGCGGAGCTACAAAAGTCGCGAAATGCTAGAACATTAATTCCCTGATTTCTTCCCGACACGTTCTGATACGTCTGGGATCTCTTATATATTGTTTATCAAGTAGTTGACTACAGATATTTGTTGCTGTCTCTCTAGATAACTCTCGACGTATGTAATGTATCCAGTCGCGGCATGCTGTCTTCTTGTCCTAAGATCTTCTTCAGCCATCGAAAGAATCATGCTCTTCGTCTTGTTGCTAACAGTGTAATATCTCAAACTGATGAACGTGCAGAATGAGTTCAGTCTGCACACGGGACCACCCGACGTCATTACCAAAGGTATCACTTTCTTAACGCATTTGTAGGGACTCTGTTCATCCTAAGTATCAAAAGGAGGTAAACATATGTAGTCCTCCGCCTTAGTCTAGTGTCATTCAAGTCTCCTTTACGCGGAACGTATATCACGCCAGGTGAGCACAGTCGTATACGTTTAATACGGTACGTTTGAGTTGCAGTCGCGCTGTTGCCACATCGCCTTACTGGCGCATTTAACCTGCAGCAGCACTGCACTGTTCTCCGCTGGGATCCGCGACGGACGAATATTAAGCACCATTAGCGTATACTAAATGTGCAACGACTAAACGTCAATATCCGTGCACATGTGAATGTAAGAATTACAGACAGCTTGCCAACAGTGTAATTTTAAATTCACTTTAATACAGTTTATAAGGTCCAACGTGTGAGCGTACAAGCTGTGGCGGGACGCTAGACAGGGAGTTTTCTGCCGCAGAGCACGTGGCTGGCGGTTGCTACATAGCCGTGACGAGCGGCTAGCGATTACGTCGCCTTGGAAAAACCCGAGCCGAAGCTTGAGGCCCTGTCTGCACTCTTGGAAAAATTTATTTGCCACAGAAAAGTTGATAAAAACAAAACTAAGAGTGACACGGATGTGTCACAGAAAAATGGACAAAAATTTGTAAAGCTAAATTATCTAGACGCGCCACAAAAATATATAATACTTTAAGAGTTACTGGTGTCTTAAAAATTGGAATTTTATGAGAGTTCAAAAGATAATATTTCGGCAATGTTCTGACCAATTAATATGAACAAAGCGTTTACGGAAGCAGCTAGTAGAGTAATCATAGCCGGTTTAACAGAATATGTACCGGTTTTCAATGAGAGGTCGCTGCAGGGGATTCGACTGAGAGAAACAGTGTTTCTGGTAATAAATAAATTTAAAGAGACGAAACTAGTAGCAGCATTCTAAAGTTTAAACAGTTAGATGAGTAATTAAGTATGTATTTTTTATTTATGTTTAGTATCAAGAACAATATTTGTGAAAAAACGGTGGCAGCTAAAAAAAAATTGAGCTTTAGATTGATATTTCCTGGAAAACTTCCATATTTTTCAATGCATCAGTGTTTAAGTTTACAATATGCGTATTTTTTTTGTCAAACATTGTTTTTGAGTTTGGCAGTTGTTTCGACGGTGCCTAGGGCGGGTATCTTTGAGAGAATTGGTTTTGAGCGACACTAAGAGCCGGACGTGCTGCGCATCTGGGGGTAGTAGTGGGTTGGTAGCCCGTCTGGGGACAAGTATGTACGTAGCGACGCTCGAAAACGATCAAGCTCAGCGCAATATAGTATTTAGGACAGCAGACAACAGTGAATTTTGTGAAGTACGAACAGACTCTCGATTGCCGTGATCGCGACATATAAATTTTATATTGAAGTGTTGTCGCATCAGTTATTAATGGCCGCCCTTACGTTAAAGCCCCTCAGACTGCATTTTATTTATTTAGTCAGTATACTGAAGACTATTCGTGGAAAAATAGAAATAAGCTACTTGTTCAAATTGTAAATCAACGTAAGTGACTCAATATTTTTAAATTTCACCACTATAGCTTCCTGCATTGTTTTTTTTTTTTTTAAAATATTTTATTTCAGCTTGAGTACAGAGGTTACGACAGGTGTGAGCTGGCACCCCATGACGAAAATTGTGACCAAACATCGACAACAGCCACATCTCTGGTCCGCTGAATTAAGGTGAGTTTTGAGTGTCACCAATATACATGTATTTTCGTGCCACATCACATGGGGGCTCGAGCGAAACTATTCAAAAAAATGTTTCAAATGGCTCTAAGCACTAGGGAACGTAACATCTGAGGTCATCAGTCCCCTAGACTTAAAACTACTTAAACCTAACTAACCTAAGGACATTACACACATCCATGTCCGAGGCAGGATTAGAACCTGCTTGCGTAACAGCAACGCGGTTTCAGACTGAAACGCCTAGAACCGCTCGGTCACAGCGGCCGGCCAAAATATTCAACCTACAGTATCTAGTGCCCAGAACCGTCGTAAACGACAGAAGCGAAAATTAATTGACCGAACGAGCAGAATATAAATCTGTCATTTCCGGTTGAAATATGTGAAATATAAAATCATACTGTCGAATTTCTCATTACAGTCACATTCTGAAGCCACAGAATCGTCTAGTAATCACACAAGTTCTTTCTTATCAGAATCTGAGAAAGTCAGTTAACAACAGACTGAAACACTTGCCAAAAAAAAAAATCACTTTATAAAGAGGGAAAGAGAGATGATGTCAACGACTATAAGTCAGTGTGTCTGCTACCAGTATTTTAGAAAGTTTTTGGAAAGCAATTTGTTAGAAAGTAGCGGCACATCTAAGCACACAGCAATGTAGTATCCACGTAAATGCAGTTTATTCTTTTATTTAAATAATACATCTAAACGTGCATTTGAGTACACTAGGTATTTTATTTGATTTTCCTAAAGCAGTTCACTGTGTGGACCATCGTACACTTTTGCGGAAGTTGGAACATTATGGGGCTCGGAAAAATTCTTCACATTGGCTCATTTCTTGTCTGGAAAGTAGGTAGAAGAACCTTGTTCTCCAGTGTCAGCAAACAGGAAAGAGGTTTGAATCTGACTGAGGGTCATGTTACGTCGAGGACAACATGAGAATATGTTCTGTGTCTATTAACTTTCTTGTTATATAACAATGAGTCAAAATTTTTTCTCTTTGCAGATGACACAAGTATTATTCCGTAAGACTCGCACATCATGTAAATTATGAGACAACAGTTGAGCATTTATCTGGGACGCTCACGTACTATGATCTGCTATCCTATACAGTGGACAGAGCGTTCTCCATATCACATGAAATATCAACAAAAAGTAGCGCAACTGCAACTAATGAATTTATGGATTTAAACAGGGGTGACCCAATTATTATGAAACTTTTGTACCATAACTCACATAGATATAACGAGGAAAGGATTTCATCGAACTACGAAATGAAACCAATGGTCACAATACAAACCTGTTTATTACTAACATTCAGTAACTCGTTTCAAATCGCATGAATAAACAAAACAAATAATTACAATATACAAAAAGTTTCAAATGAATTACAAAAGAATTGTAAAAGAGGCGTGATAAGATTTTGGTACAGTTGAGTAGAATTAGAAAGAAAACGACACACTTGGCTATGTCCACCTAAGCAACCAGTGGTTCTTTAATTAATCAATATATTAATCAAGGGACCAAGAAAAATACATATAACCACTAGTTCCCTTCCCTAAGCGCATGTTGAGTTCGAGTAGTTGTTTCCCTCACTTAATTTAGATAAACTAAACTCTAATCTTGGCCAAACAAATTCGACGTCCATTCATGACGACAAAAGAAAATGCTGCTCATGCTTACACACAGTCGGTGGCAGTAACAGGTAGCTGAGATAACTTTATCCCAGGCGTCTATGTCCAATCCTAGGATGAAGTCCGCCCTTTCTGCAGCTTTATGGCGAAGGCTTCTCTCTCTCTCTCTCTCTCTCTCTCTCTCTCTCTCCGTCTCTCTCTCTCTCTCTCTCTCTCTCTCTGAGGGTTTGGAGATTTAATACGAAGTGTGTATCTGCTCTCCTTCTCAAAATCTTACTGGATCTACCAGCACCGGTTTCTCGTTGGCAAATTGCTGTAAACATTCTAATTTCTGACCAACGAAATATGTACAACAATAGCAACAATCTCTTTACTTCAGAATAATCTGCTGTGATTAATCAGCAATATATATTTCTCTTTTAGGGTGGGACAGAATGAGAATGGTTTCACGTTTCGACAAAAGAGAGGCGCTGCACGTAGCACTCGTGAGTCTTAGCCCCTTCCTACTGAAATAATTTTGGCGAAGCACTCCGGAACTCCTTTACAAAATTTAAACATCTACTGCTGCTGACTACCTACAAGTCCAATAGATTATTCTCGCTCTTAGTGCTCTTAGTGCATCCCAGTCACTAGTAGATTTCAATCTTTAGAAACCATTCTTTACGCTACTTCTCCAGAATTCAAGTTAACAGCCTGCTGACTGCCGAGTTCGGCGAGGTTCTTATCGGAATATGACCATCGTCTCCAACAGCCCCTGTCCGTCTAGTGAGCACTTCCTTGCGAATCGGACCTTCAGCGAGGGAAAGTTTTATGACTCCTTCAACGTTGCACTCCTGTTGTCTTCACTCTCCCACAGTCAGCCAGTGGATCCAAATTACAGCTGCCAAGATCGCTAAAAATCATTTATTCACATAGATTAGCGATTTCGGCAGTTCTCTGCTGCAATCTTCAGATTTAGAAAAAGATGAGACCGAAATTGCTAAGCTAAAGCAACTACTACTATAACATCACCTTTGTATACATTATTACACAATCTTCTCCTTCAGTATAGTAAGCGGTGTTATACACTCTATGTCCATCTCGGTATCCTGAGCTATACTAGAAGTCGACATGACAATTTCAAAATAACAGCTAAGTGCACAGCTCTTATTGAGCAAATTACAAGTGCTCATATTCATCAGCACTTTACAACTGACAGATCCGAGCGTACAAATTCTTTGTGTGTATGCAAGTACATCAACTGGCTCGTTGGTAGTTCGAGTCGGTATTGTCATCTAACATTAGATGAAGGTATGGATTTACTAATCCATATAATTACCCGTGACTAAACTACACTCCTGGAAATGGAAAAAAGAACACATTGACACCGGTGTGTCAGACCCACCATACTTGCTCCGGACACTGCGAGAGGGCTGTACAAGCAATGATCACACGCACGGCACAGCGGACACACCAGGAACCGCGGTGTTGGCCGTCGAATGGCGCTAGCTGCGCAGCATTTGTGCACCGCCGCCGTCAGTGTCAGATAGTTGGCCGTGGCATACGGAGCTCCATCGCAGTCTTTAACACTGGTAGCATGCCGCGACAGCGTGGACGTGAACCGTATGTGCAGTTGACGCACTTTGAGCGAGGGCGTATAGTGGGCATGCGGGAGGCCGGGTGGACGTACCGCCGAATTGCTCAACACGTGGGGCGTGAGGTCTCCACAGGACGTCGATGTTGTCGCCAGTGGTCGGCGGAAGGTGCACGTGCCCGTCGACCTGGGACCGGACCGCAGCGATGCACGGATGCACGCCAAGACCGTAGGATCCTACGCAGTGCCGTAGGGGACCGCACCGCCACTTCCCAGCAAATTAGGGACACTGTTGCTCTTGGGGTATAGGCGAGGATCATTCGCAACCGTCTCCATGAAGCTGGGCTACGGTCCCGCACACCGTTAGGCCGTCTTCCGCTCACGCCCCAACATCGTGCAGCCCGCCTCCAGTGGTGTCGCGACAGGCGTGAATGGAGGGACGAATGGAGACGTGTCGTCTTCAGCGATGAGAGTCGCTTCTGCCTTGGTGCCAATGATAATCGTATGCGTGTTTGGCGCCGTGCAGGTGAGCGCCACAATCAGGACTGCATACGACCGAGGCACACAGGGCCAACACCCGGCATCATGGTGTGGGGAGCGATCTCCTACACTGGCCGTAGACCACTGGTGATCGTCGAGGGGACACTGAATAGTGCACGGTACATCCAAACAGTCATCGAACCCATCGTTCTACCATTCCTAGACCGGCAAGGGAACTTGCTGTTCCAACAGGACAATGCACGTCCGCATGTATCCCGTGCCACCCAACGTGCTCTAGAAGGTGTAAGTCAACCACCCTGGCCAGCAAGATCTCCGGATCTGTCCCCCATTGAGCATGTTTGGGACTGGATGAAACGTCGTCTCACGCGGTCTGCACGTCCAACACGAACGCTGGTCCAACTGAGGCGCCAGGTGGAAATGGCATGGCAAGCCGTTCCACAGGACTACATCCAGCATCTCTATGATCGTCTCCATGGGAGAATAGCAGCCTGCATTGCTGCGAAAGGTGGATATACACTGTACTAGTGCCGACATTGTGCATGCTCTGTTGCCTGTGTCTACGTACCTGTTGTTCTGTCAGTGTGATCATGTGATGTATCTGACCCCAGGAATGTGTCAATAAAGTTTCCCCTTCCTGGGACAATGAATTCACGGTGTTCTTATTTCAATTTCCAGGAGTGTATTACCATAGCATGTAAGACAATTCAGTCTTCTACAGTTTTAAGAAAGACTGTGTGTAAAATCATGTTCAGGATTCATAAATCCTAATTTATTCATATATATATTTTTAAATCATTTTCGAAAAGTTCGTAGAAACATTTTTTGTACAGATTCATATAAATTCTTTAGCCAAATTCATCTTTATAGAAACTCACAAACAATACGAGAACCTTTTACCTTTTAAAAGCTGTCTACTTACATATGATGGTATCATATGTAGCTAGATTTTAATATTTCCAGGAAGAGTTCGATATCTGTTGGAACACATATGATATTTCACCAAAAAAACGTTCAAAGCATATATTCTACAAAGTATATATTACAGAAAAAGCATTACACACATGTTTCACTGAATATAAATTAAATTGAGAAGTACTTACTAGATTCACAATCACTGGTGTTTTTTTCATTTACTTATGCACTTTCATGCGTTGGTATAATTTGTATTTATTTGGTAGTCTAATTTGAATAGTGGATTTTTCATTAGGTTACGGACCAGTTTTGGGGAAACTGTCCCGCAAAAATATGCTGTAGTTGTTAACACCAGAATGAGGTTGTCAGAGAACATAACAATGCTTAGCACCAAACATAGGCAATGCATACAGATTCTGACATGAAACGCTTGCACAAGCAAAGTTATAATATTCAACGGTGTTCAAACGGTAATTGAAGTTGACCATTTCAAATTCTAGGGACTGAATATAGTTGTAATGCTTTCTTGATCATGTTCAGGATATTGCGCAGCAACTGAATGCTACCGTCTACAGTGGAGAATGATCTCCACTGCACCAGACAGAGAAACGCGGTGACTTGTTTACCTTGCTTACTTTGGCTCTGTTACCTTCCATGGTGTTACTACCGGTATCGGTGAAAAGTCTAGAAACTATGTAAAGATGTATAAGGACAGAACACTCTTTTCTACACAGTTATCTTCCTGTACGTTACTTAAAAATAAACAGTTTTCACTAGAATTTAGAAATTATAGTTCAGTTGTAGATCTATAGCGTCAAACAAAGGAATGCTGTAGCACAAATAAAAAAACAATACAGGTTTAAGATACTGCCCTAGAAAATGCAATTACCTAAGAAAAGGTAAAGTTAAAGATAAAACCGTAAAACACAAAACGTGTCGGACATATCTTCAGTATTTCGTGGGGTCTATATAACACATCTTTCTGTTATTCGTAAATAAGTTCGCACTTACCAGTAATAACACGCAAGTCATGCCTTTACTGATGGTGAAGAACTTCCTACAGGGTTCAAATAAGAACAGTAATACTGTACACTACTGGCCATTATAATTGCTACACCAAGAAGAAATGCAGATGATAAACGAGTATTCATTGAACTAATATATTATACTAGAACTGGCATGTGATTACATTTTCATGCAATTTTGGTGCATAGATCCTGAGAAATTAGTACCGAGAACAACCTCCTTTGGCATTAATAACTGACCTGATACGCCAGGGCATTGAGTCAAACAGAGCTTGGATGGCGCGTACAGTTACAGCTGTTCATGCAACTTCAACACGATACCACAGTTAATCAAGAGTAGTGACTGGCGTATTGTGACGAGCCAGTTCCTCGGCCACCATTGACCAGACGTTTCCATTTGCTGAGAGATCTGGAGAATGTGCTGGCCAGGGCAGCAGTCGAACATTTTCTGTATCCAGAAGGGGCGGTACAGGACCTGTAACATGCGGTCGTACATTATCCTGCTGAAATGTACGGTTTCGCAGGGATCGAATGTAGGGTAGAGCCACGGGTCGTAACACATCGGGAATGTAACGTCCACTGTTCAAAGTGCCGTCAATGCCAGCAAGAGATGACCGAGACGTGTAACCAATGGCACCCCATACCATCACGCTGCGAGAGGCGCCAGTATGGCGATGACGGATACACGCTTCCAATTTGCATTCACCGCGATGTCGCGAAACACGGATGTGACCATCATTATGATGTAAACAGAACCTGGATTCATCCGAAAAAATTACGTTCACCTAGGTTCGTCGTTGAGTACACCATTGCTGGCGCTCCTGTCTGTGATGCAGTGTCAGGGGTAAACGCAGCCATGGTGTCCTAGCTGATAGTCCATGCTGCTGCAAACGTCGTCGAACTGTTCGTGCAGATGGTTGTTGTCTTGCAAACGTCCCCATCTGTTGACTCAGGGATCCAGACGTGGCTGCACGATCCGTTACAGCCATGCGGATAAGGTGCCTGTCATCTCGACTGTTAGTGATACGAGACCGTTGGGATCCAGCACGGTGTTCCGTATTACCCTCCTGAACCCACCGCATCCATATTCTGCTAACAGTCGTTGGATCTGGACCAACGCGAGCAGCCATGTCACGATACGCTAAGCCGCATTCGCGATAGGCTACAATCCGACCTTTATCAAAGTCGGAAACGTGATGGTACGCATTTCTCCTCGTTACACGAGGCATCACAACAACGTTTCACCAGGCAACACCGGTCAACTGCTGTTTGTGTATGAGAAATCGGTTGGAAACTTTCATCATGTCAGCATGTTGTAGGTGTCGCCACCGGCGCCAATCTTCTGTGAATGCTCCGAAAAGCTAATCATTTGCATATCCCGGCATCTTCGTCCGGTCGGTTAAATTTCGCGTCTGTAGCACGTCATATTCGTGGTGTAGAAATTTTAATGGCCAGTAGTGTAGATTTTTCAGATTTTTGTGTGCTTTGGCTAAATGAAAGCGTAGAAGTTACGTGATCAGATATTTTTTAAGGATATAGAATGCATTATGGTCTAGCACTGATGGATGTTTGACTCTAATTATATTAAAAAAAAAGAAAGAAACATGCTGAAGTCGTCTGCCATCAGTTCCTCTCTCAGAGATTGTTTTTCTTTTCTTGCCAGTACTACCAATGCTATTAGTAACTCTACCACTTACAATTTCATGTTCGTATTATACCAAAACGACCAAGCTGATGTTCTGGAAGAGAATAAATCTAGTTTTTCGCTATGTTAATTCAGTGGAAAGAAATTGCAACTGATTTGTGCTTCTGTCACACAGCCTTAAGCACTGTACAAAACGGTGTGCGCTTTTCAGCAAGTTTAATGTTCAGTAGGCTTCCAGCAGAACTGAAAAAAACATGTAGTGATAAATCCTAAGTATTGAAACGTAAGTTTGAAGTTTCCGTGGCAGAACTCTCCTCTTCTATACCGAAGTTACTCGCGGTAGTTCAGAATAGTTCTCCGTAGCGCGTTATTTACTCGTAAACACTCTCAAATTTCTTTTCTCTTTGTATTGATTCTTCATTATTTTTATTCTAAAGTTTCTAATCAACATTCTTTGAAGTGCGTCCTGATTCATTTCATGATCACTCGCATGGTCGCACCGAACTTAATGAGTAAGTAAATAAATGCACATAAAAGCACCTTATGTCAAAAATTAGAGTGCTTGAGTTATCACTCATTTATGGTTATTGAGAACATAACATGCCCTACTATGCATTCCTGGGGCGCACCACAATCTCTGGTGACCTTCATGTCGACGGGACGTTAAATCCTAGTCTTCAGTCCTTCCCTGAAGCATATCGTCTGTTTGAACATTAACTTCTACAGCAACGGATCAGTCAAATGCTCCAGAATCTTGATGTCGACGGGACGTTAAATCCTAGTCTTCAGTCCTTCCCTGAAGCATATCGTCTGTTTGAACATTAACTTCTACAGCAACGGATCAGTCAAATGCTTCAGAATCTATCCGCGTTTACGCAGGGAGCAAGCTCGTGTGTCCACGTACCGGAGCGGGAGGACGCAGTACATCAAGTTATTTGTCAGCGGGCGCGGCCGGGCTTCGGATGCAGGGGTGACGCTTTGACAGCTCTTGAAAGCCGAGCAGGCGCCGGGGAGTGATAGGCTGACAGCGATGGCCGGTGTCGTCCTCACAGATAGGCGGACCAACGGCTGACTGCTCGCCAAGTGACGTCACGAGGGAGCTGCGGCAGCCACGGAATCGGGGGAAGGAGTTAGCAAGTATAAGCCGCTTAAGTACACTATCTGCCCGCCAGCCGGATAAGGACATCCGCGGGACAGGTAATCCTCGAAACTACCACAATAAATTACCGACTGCTAACCCACCACTCTACGCGCCGCTTAACTCCCAACGTGGGCTATGATTAGCTGATCCGCGGGAGGTGTAATAGCTTGGCGAAGTGATACTCCGCAGTTTAATCATCCATCCAGAAAGCATTGCAGCCTGCAGTCCAACTCAAATAGTTTTTAGTGTGACGTAGATGGAGACATATTAGCTTTCAAATGCGAAGTCCACGGACTTACGTGAACACGTTATTTCTCAACCATATCAACTCTAGGTTCTTACGTAATGTGCTTTAACAGACATTGAACGACGATCTCAACTCCGAGGATTGCTTTTCTGCAGCTCTCCATACTATTCTATCCTGTACAGTTTTGTCTGTCTCTGCATAGTTATGCAATAATTTCCATTTTAATATGCTAGTCATTTACACAGTATTTCAAGGTCTAATGAAGGATATCGATGTAATAGAACCAAAATACATATATTTCTACTGATTAACATTTCATGCTCATAGTTCACAATAAAGTAGTTTTTTTACTTTTTTTTTAAAGCCGCGCGGGATTAGCCGAGTGGTCACAGGCGCTGCAGTCATGGACTGTGCGGCTGGTCCCGGAGGAGGTTCAAGTGCTCCCTCGGGCATGGGTGTTTGTCCTTAGGATAATTTAGGTTAAGTAGTGTGTAGGCTTGGGGACTGATAACCTTGGCAGTCAAGTCCCATAAGATTTCACTCACATTTGAACTTTTTTTTTTTTAAAAAAAAGAACATCATATTTGTCGTTGACTGTAGAAATTATTTATTTCACAGTTGAAGTTTAATCCCTTCGGTCATTTTGAAGTTGTACTGCAACAGATTGTGGGCCATTTTCAAGTAGCACTGCAACAGATTTAACTTCACAGGCCGGCTGCTGTGCCCGAGCGGTTCTAGGCGCTTCAGTCCGGACCCGCACTGCATCTACGGTCCCAGGTTCGAATCTCCTTCCTCGGACATGGATGTGTGTGGTGTCCTTAGGTTAGTTAGGTTTAAGTAGTTCTAAGTCAATGGGACTGATGACCTCAGATGTTAAGTCGCATAGTGCTCAGAGCCATTTGTACCATTTTTTGAACCTCTCAGGTTGAGTCGTGTTGTCCCCGACTTAGGCGTTGGTTTAAGCCTTGACTGTTACTCTGCTTTTGGTATCCCGCGGTTATTGCGGTTTTGCCGTGGTTCTTCTTCTTTCTACGTGTGTCAGCAGCGGTGTGTATCGATATTCGTACCTTTTACTATCTTTGGTCTGGAGCTTATAGTTTCCGGTGTGCGGCAGTCGGTCGGTTGGTGTGGATCAGGGAGGAAATCTCCGCGCGGCGCAGTGGGCCAGACCCGATGGTGGTCTCTACGCACCATCGTAGTGTGTGGGAGCTGTTCCGATTGCTACGAGGTTCGTAGCTCACCGACCTAGGACATCAATGTTGAGTGGTGATTTAATTACCGAATCCTGTCTCCTCACACTGTGCCGTTGGTTTTCACGGTTGGGTGTTGACGGTATTCCCGTGAGCAACAGCGGGTGTTCGAGTTGGCGAAAGTTTGGCCACCATCCCGTGGAGTTTAACTGTATGTTGGTTATTTGAAGTCCAAGTGCACCAGCGTAAATTTCTGCCTTATGGCCGTTACCGTTCCCGTAACCTGCCCTGGCCTCTGACGTAAAATTCAGGCAGTGACCTTTCCTCACCGTGTTGTCGATGTCCAACATGAGTGTGTAGTTTCGACAGCTTACGCATACTTAGTTGTGGGCGACTACGCCATTTACGTTTTGGCATTGAAGTTCCTTGTTTACTGGTCGGATGGAAAGAAAGTCGTCTTGTCGGTGGGTCCATTGACTGTCTCTTGGTTAAGTTGCCGGCGGATCGGATATACGTAGTTTGGCCGACTACCTGTCTTCCCTAGGCGAACGTTAGTATTTCAAGTGCCGACCGAACTCCGGAACCTTCTGAGCGCCGCTGGCGGTACTGTCTTTTCTTATTGGTGTTGGATTGTGTATTTTAATGGCTCATAGCCGATGGCTTGAATTTGTATGCTTTTAGTTGGGTTTTAAATAATGGGCTTTCAGCCATTTGAAAATTGAATGTACCTTACTTATCAACTCTGGCATTATTTGGGCCTTTAGCCTCACTGAAATATTATTTAAGGATAAAAGCTTGCGCTTCCCGCCTTTTGAAAATTTATTGTAGTTTTGTTTTAAATCATGGGTCTTCAGCGGTTTTAAAAATTAAAGAGGTTGTGCTCTTAAGCCATAAGGTTGTGTGACATTCGGTGGATCGTTAAGCTTGGAAATTTTCGCTGTAATGTTTGGGCAACTAAATGAAGTTACATGTGTTCGAGTGTAACTGACAGCCTCTCATTTTCGGCCCCTTTCCACAATTCCAATTACCCGTTCTGTTCTGTGGATTTGACCAGGCGTTTCTCAGGTCTTTGCGGTACCACTTGAAAGTGGCCCAAAGGCCGAAATTTCAACTGTGAACTAAATAACTTCTGCAGTCAACGGCGATGGTGATGACCCTAAAAAATAGGTATTTCATTGTCATGAATAATTAGTATATTACCCTCTGCTAAAAATAATTTTGCTGTTTGAACAATAAATTATTCCTGTTGCTAGAATTCTGTTGAATAGCTGTTCGGTTTTCAAAGTATAGATGTGGAATTTCATTGAAGTGGTCAAAGTTAAGGGGAACTGAATAGTATGCACATACCATTAAAACCACTTTTTTGTATTAAATATTATTTCCGCATTACAGCATTCCAATATCAAACGCTATACAATTTACACTTTCAAATTATGGTACTTTTAAGTCAGTGTTGTAACTTGGCTCTAACCTATCATATTGTAACATTCGTCTGCATTTCGGTGCAGAAATTTGATTGTATAGCGCGTTTGATATTGAAATGACGATCGTGCTGTTTCTGAAAGGGATTTATTCCACCTCCTCGGCTATTACTATCTGTGGTATTACTTATCTCTGAACTGAACTAAATATACGAAACATGAGCCGGCCGGAGTGGCCGTGCGGTTAAAGGCGCTGCAGTCTGGAAGCGCAAGACCGCTACGGTCGCAGGTTCGAATCCTGCCTCGGGCATGGATGTTTGTGATGTCCTTAGGTTAGTTAGGTTTAACTAGTTCTAAGTTCTAGGGGACTAATGACCTCAGCAGTTGAGTCCCATAGTGCTCAGAGCCATTTGAACCAAGTCATACGAAACATGTTTCAGCAAAACGCCTCGAAAATATACCATATTTTTACAAACTTTTGACCCAATAGTATTTTTATCTTTATCTGACAACGGTTCTCTGAACTGTTTAAGAGTACGAAACGCTTTCAGTGTGTACCTGAAAAGAAACAGGAGATGAAAGAAATTTTGAACGAATTTAAGATCACAGTTACTTCTAGCAGTTGCCCACAACGGCTCAAGTGTGTAAATGTTATTGTGCTTCTAGTCAGATCTCGTGCTGTAAGGATGTATAACCTGACAGTGAAACCCTAGTATCTATCCTCAAAAGAACATGAAATATACCTGTCGCGTTGAACACAATCTGGAACAATACGCTGTCCAGAAGTCTCGCCAGCTAGAATTTATTTTACGAGCAGTGAGAGCATGAGAGGAATTGCTGATGGTAGTCATTCAGAGGACATTGCATAGCACATCTTAGAACACGGACACTGCAAAATAGTATTACAAGCCTGGGCAGGACGAGACAATAATAAATAAGTCCATGTCCTGCAGTCACAGAAATAGTGCGAATGCCGGACGTGGACACACGGTGACATATTGGGGCTCGGATGGGTTAGGAAGGCGTGCTCGGATAGCCGAAGTAGTTAACACCACGCTCACGTGAAGCTGAATATTCGAATTTGAGTCCCAGTCCAGCTCTAATTTTCATGTGTCACAAACAAATGTTGCAGCTGAAGTCCACTTGTACACGCTGTTGCGAATACGTTTCTTCTGTTCTTTCACAAGGCAAAGATAGATCATTGTTGTACATAGTGGAGAAAGAAAACCTAATAATATGCACAGGGCATGATAGGAAAGGTCAAATTGAGTAAAATTCTCCACGTACCCGTCGTTCTAAGATGCCTTATTGTCATGCAACGGCCATGAAGCAACAGTCAATCAGCGACATTAGTGCGGAACTTTGTATGGTAAGAAAATATCTTTTGCTAGATTAATTATTCCGTTCACAACGTCAATTTTACAACAATGTCAGAGGCAAGAATTTCGAGCACTTCATATTAAAACAATGATTGAAAACCCGAGTGATTAAAACTTTATTAGTTGCGACAATTACTAATCTACTGTAAATATTACAGTAAACGAGGATTCATGACTATCGACAGGAAGTTTACCTACCATTGACTGTGCATCTGACGACATAATCTTTAGATAATTTAATTTCTAATTAGGCTCTTTAGCGTGACAAGTAATAGCTGGAACATGGTTGTTTAAAGGCACATTCCGTTCCTTTGTTCTTGTCTCTAATGGGCCGTGGTTTTCTCGACATAGCTGGCAAACGATGTATGTATAATCTATGGCGATCAGCAAACGTTTGTTCAATTCAGCCTCTAGTACCTTGCGCTGTCCTTATCAGGTTGTTTTCCAGCACCCTATATTACAACCAGGTTTTTGTAGTGTTATCATGAACAACTAAACTTCAACGGAAGTATGAAATCGATAATATACACGTCGGAGTTAACCTCTGTTAAATGCGGTCACACCAGAGCGCTAGCTAAACCATTTAGATGTAAAAGTTATTACACTGGAAGCAGGAAACAAGATAGAAAGGTAAATTCGTACACGTAGCACAAAAAATGTGATGAAGATGAAGTTCATGACACCTTTGTGTGAAGGAATGAAACGTAGCTGGAATATTGACGGTGGTGATTGCTACTAGGAATGACTGGATGGTGTTATGAGTTACTCGAAGCATTTACTGGACCCTATGTTCTAGCAATACAACTTTCAGTGTCTAAGCAAACGAAAATTCCTTGGTCTGTAAAACTCATATTAAGCACAGTTTATTATGCATAGAATACGTTCGATTGGCACCTCGTCAGGGATTATAGATCTGTATCACTTTCGTGTAGGCCTGAAAAAACGAGGAGTTTGACACAAAGTCAAAAATATTGAAACAAATAATTTTCGTGTTCAGCAGAACCTAGACGCATGTGTTTGTGAGTTGTTACTGCAGAATGTTTCTCTGATAATTGTAACAGATCCACTTGGAAACTTTCAGCTATTTATGAAAATTGTAGATGCATTACCAAATGGTGTAATACTGTAGCTTGCACAGTGGACTTGCATTCGGGAGGACGACGGTTCAAACCCACGTCCGGCCACATTGATTTAGGTTTCCCATGATTTCTCTAAGTCGTATATGGAAAATACCTGGCTGACCGCTTTCCTTCTCCATCCTTCCCTAATCTGAGCTTGTGTTCCGTCTCTAATGACCTCGCTGTCGACGGGACGTTCAACACTTCTCCTCCTCCTCTAGATGCATTATTGTCCTACATGTGAGACGAGAAGAAACAGTTAGTAGTTTGTTGAGACTTCTGTGTAGATTTCTTAAAAGATACAAACAGGAAAATGATCTAGAATTATTGTTTAGTCGTTTGTCTAATTTCAGTAGTCAATTTTCCAACTCGTGTGCATCAAAATAGTAGTACACTGATTGTAACATCTTTATACATAGATAGTGCTCAGATGAAACAAATAATGTGTACTCAATTGGACTATCTGATAATGATGGATAGTTAATGGAAATATGAAGTGTGGAACTTACAACCTGGTGGCAGGTTCATACTAAGCAGTGAAGCTTATTAATGAGAACAGGCTCCAATGTTTCGGGAGTATGCTGAAAGTGCCGGTATGAGATGAAGTATATGTAGAAAGAGATGCTAATTTCAAATTCAGTTCATTCCATTCTAAATTTGTGTCAATACTTGAAAGCTGAAATCCTAGAGATTTATCCATAGGATCCATTAAAAAACAAGTAAGCCGTGGATAACTAAGGGAATTAAAATCTAATGTACGGGAAAGAGGGAGATATGTGCAGCTCAGAGTAATTAAAGATCGGACATTACTTGCAGATTACAAAAAAATGCTGTAGTGTTTTAAGGAAACTCATTAAAGTGTGACCGAGCGAGGTGGCGCAGTGGTTAGCACACTGGACTCGCATTCGGGAGGACGACTGTTCAATCCCGCGTCTGGCCACCCTGATTTAGGTTTTCCGTGATATCCCTAAATCACTTCAGGCAAATGCCGGGATGGTTCCTTTGAAAGGGCGTGGCCGACTTCCTTCCCCGTCCTTCCCTAATCCGATGAGGCCGATGACCTCGCTGTTTGGTCTCTTCCCCCAAACAACCCAACCCAACCCATTAAAGTGTCCGCACGTATTGCATGTCCTGAAGAAATAAATACTGCAGATCTAAAGACTGAAGTCCTATGGGACATTGTCAGACGAGAAAAAGGACAGCCAGTGAATATACAAGATTCCATAACAATTAAAGTAAACGAAAATTTTGTGAATGACGATTCACAAATTGCAAGTTCTCGTAACAATCACGCAACTTGAAGCAACTAGAAGTAGCATAGACAGCCTTCGCTGAAATTAATACAGTCATAAAAATGGTAGAAAAAGTTCCTCGCGTGGTTCATGGAATTTAAAACAGAATTCTGAAAAGTTGTTCCAAGTTAATAAGTAATGTCCGTAGTGATATACGCAATGCGTCACTGGAACAGGGAATTTTTTTCAGACAGTACAAGACATTCAATTATTAAACCAATTAATAAGAAAGATATCAAGACAGATGCAAACAATTATCGTCAATTTCCTTATTGACATCTTTTTCCAAAATATTCGTAATATACTCAATTATGTATTGCCAGTTGGTAGTTTTTGTCATTTCTCTAAGGCATTCGACTGTGCAGATCATGTTACTCTCTCACAAAAATTCGGGTTTTATGGAACTGATGCCTTCGCACACATTTGGTTAGAATCATACTTGACAAACAGAATGCCGAAGGTTGTGCTGAATAATTTAGACAATGTCGAAAGTGTAGATAATTTTTGTGACTGGGATAGAATCACAAAGCGAGTGTTAGATAGTTGAATTTTGTGTCAACTCTTATTCCTTACGTGTGAATGCCCTTCCATTTAACACTGAAGAAGCAAAATTGGTCCTTTTTGCAGACACTATTAGTGTTATAATAAATCTTATTAGAGCAAAAGCAGCAAAAGAAATGGAAAAAGATATTTTCCAAAGAATGATTAAGTGGTCCTCTCCAAATGGACATACTTAGCATACTTCCCCTGGGTAATGTGGTACTGAATAATTTTTTGGGCAACGCATCATTTAGAAATAAAGTATTGGCTGCACAAAAGCGAACAGTAATAACAGGGTGTAGCGTTCATCCACAGACATCATGTGGATACGTCTGCAAGGAGCTAGGCATTATAATTGGATTATCACAATACATATATTCACTGATGAAATTCATCATAAATGATTCATTACAATTTCAGAAGAACAGTGATGTACATACCTACAGGAGGAAAGCTATCAGTGTCTCAGAGGAGTTCAACATGGTAAAAATAAAAATTTCTCATCTTTTGCCCAAAAACATAAAATGTCTGACAGGCAGTGAAGTAAGTTTTAAATCTAATTTAAAATCATTTCTCCTGAACTAATCGTTCTATTCCAGTGAGGAATTTCTACTACAAAACTGGTATCCAGTACAAGAAGAAATTTATTTTTAGTGTAGTTGCATGAGTAGCAATAAAATAGTTTGTTCATTAAGGTTAACACTGATCATGCATACATATTTTGTAAACTACCTCGTTCCGCATCATTTCGATAAAAGAATCATTGACATGATCTGTAGAACATGTAACTAACTAAAAAATCCAAGGCTCAGTACCATTATTCTCCTGAATTTCTTTGAATCACACTGTTCGGCCGGCCGGGGTGGCCGTGCAGTTCTAGGCTCTAAAATCTGGAACCGAGCGACCGCTACGGTCGCAGGTCCGAATCCTGCCTCGGGCATGGATGTGTGTAATGTCCTTAGGTTAGTTAGGTTTAATTAGTTCTAAGTTCTAGGCGACGGATGACCTCAGAATTTAAGTCACATAGTGCTCAGAGCCATTTGAACCATTTGAACCATGTTACATTATACCACAAATCTATATTTTGGACCAATAAGTCAGCATTCAGCGAATTTTGTTATTATTTGGGATTAGATCCTGATATACGTATATTTTCTTCTCACAAAATTTAAGTGTAGAACGAAATTGGAGCCTCTATTCCAGTAGTCGATCCAGAAAAAATTATAAAGTTCTTATTTAAATAATATCTTATTCTCCAGATCTCACTAAATATCTCTGTGGTCTATTACGACACCGACCGTAAATTTGTGAACGAACACTTCTATACTAACCAGTGAAAATTTCTACCAATACCACTTAATTAAGACTACGCGTGTTGGCCAAAGTTGTGGTTCTGATGTCAATTTTCCGCAAACAACTTAAGCTATATCTTACGTTTTTTGAACTGGCAGCATGCTGAGATTCAAGAAGCTCAAAGGTTTTGTCAATGATCGTACATATCAACCGGCTTGAAATATCGATTAACTTATGATATATCTCAATACGTTGCCTAAGAATATGAACTGTGAACGTGCTAGTAAATTAATGTGCTCTCCTGCATTGACAAGAAGGCACCCGACTGACGTTTGTAACATTCATGTGGGAACACCAAAGGAAACTTTAGCGGGCATAAGCCAACTCCATCATCATAGATCATATTTTATCATTGCCTTTACGATTACAGTATGTACTGGCTATTATGAGCTGCTCGTCTAACGTAACGTCCTGCGCGCAACTTAGCAAGACAGGAAGCTGAACTATACTCGGATCGAATGGCTCGACTGATTAACGACAGTGGCCGGTGCACCGAGCAGCATCATTGTGATTTTCAGTCCGGTTCCAACGCTATATAATTAGATTTTCTATCTTCACCTATTTATGAATTTATATTGTATTTTAATCTTTTCTCCAGCTGCTGTGTCAGTAAGGTGCATAATCTTGGGTAGAATTTGTGTGTGCGCGTTTTTCTTGGCCATGTGTAAAGGTATTGTGTTGTGATAAGCTTTTTGAGTTGGTTGATCTGTCTTCTATGAACTGTTTCCATTCTTTGTACAGCTGTTTTTGGGTGCTTTTCTATCTTGTTGACCATATCGGACAAAACTGTCATATTATTAATGACGTGTGCCAGTTGCAGATTTCTCTTATACAACTCGCATTCAGGAGGACGACGGTTAAATCCCGCGTCCCGCCATCCTGATTTAGGTTTTCCGTGATTTCCCTAAATCGCTCTAGGCAACTGCTGAGATGATTCCTTTCAAAGGGCACAGCCAACTTCCTTCCACATCCTTCCCTAATCGGATGAGACCGATGATCTGGTTGTCTGGTCTCTTCCCCCAAACAACCCAACCCTCTTATACAACTCGTAATTTAGCTCTTGTTTCGTAGGGTATAGGGATTTGGTTTCGTATTTTAACCAAATTTTCTGGGCAGCCTCCACAACACCAACACCTGTATCTTTTATCCCACAGCTGGCGTCCCCCAGGGTTCTGTCTTCTCCCCTCTCCTATATCTCTTGTATACAGCTCATATGCCCAAGCCACCCCCACCAGTCCACCTTCTCCAGTATGCTGATGACACCACCTTCCTGGCTCTCTATCGTACCCATCAACGGTCTCAATGTACCTTCCAAACCCACCTTAACCAGTTCACCACTTGGTGTAACCAGTTGTTCCTCCGTCCCAACCCCTCCAAAACCCAGGCAATCATCATAGGCCGCACCACTCTCTCCTTTCACCTCCATGATTTCTACCTCATCCTTTATGGTCGTCCCATCCAGTTAACCCCCACCCTGAAATACCTTGGCCTCACCCTCGACCCACACCTCACCTGCACCCCCCATTTCCAGACAATCCAACAGAAAGCCCATTCCTGCCTCCGCCTTCTGAAACTCCTGTCTGGCTGGACATGGGGATTGCATCCTTCTACCATGCTCCACACCTACAAATCCCTCATTCGTCCTATCCTGTGTTATGCCAGCATTACCCGGATCTCTGCCCCCACCCACTTTTACAAGGCCCTCCAAATCCTTGAACGCCATGTGCTCCGCCTTGCCTTCCGTATCTGCCTTCCTCCCCCCACACAGCTCCTGTGTGAACTGATCCCCTTCCCCCACCTCCTCCTGTTCCTCCAATATCTCCGCATCCTTTACATTGTCTGCAGGTTTGATCCACCCCACCCTCTGGTTTCCTCTTTCCTCTCCACCCCCCGCCCATTGCCGCGCCTCTATCGCTGTATCCCTCCCTCTCTCCACCTCCACACCCTCCATCTCCTTCATCAGGGCAATTTCCAACGCCTCCCTCTCCCGGATGACGAACTTCGCTGTGACATCTACCCTTCCTTCCAACTATAACCTGGCCTTGTTCCCGCCCCCCTCCCCAGGGCCCCCTTTTCCTCTTTCCTCCTTCTCCCAGAGCGGATTTTCCTCCGTCCCCCCCTCCCCTGAGTCCCTGCACCCCTTACTTGCCTCTTTCCTTCCCCACATCCCTTCCTACCTGGCGCTCTTTAGCACGCACCCCGCTCATCTCCCCCATCTTTTCCTCCCTTCTTCCGGTCTCCCTCATCTCCTTGCGCCTGGCAGATCCTCTGTTTTGATCATCGTCAGTGTGCCACATCAGTGTTGTGTTTAGTGCTGTTTCTCCTGTGCATCAAGAGGTGTGATTTTAATTGTGTACTGCCTTGAGGTTCGCCGTCAGTCTTTGTTATGTGCTACGCCATCCGTCGATACCTTTTATGCTCCAGTCATACTGTGCCTTGTGTTCTTTTAGTTTCGCAGTGTGTGGCTTTTTGTGTGTGCTACTTTTGAACAGTTTTTTATCTCTATTTTACAGTCACCCCGTTTTTTGTCTGTTGCCTTCCATGATGTTCCCCCTTTTTTATATCTATGTTCACCATATTCTCTCCTTCGTTATTTTTAAATGTCTTTTATTGTTTGTTCTATGTCTTTCGGCTGAAGAGCAGCGCATATGCTGCTGCCAGCCCACCCCGATGGGGAATTGAAATACAATAAAGAAAAAAAAATCGCGGTTGACACGAGAGCAACAGGAGCGAAACCACGACATCGGGCTGGCCGGCGCGAGTTGCGACGCCGTGAGACGGGAGATCGGCGCGCGTTCCTGCGTCCATTGAAGCGGCTCGCAGCGGACGATTCGAGAGAGCGTTGTGGGTGCTGCGCCAGGTCTTCGCCAGAAATCGCAGTTTATTAGAAGTTAAGTGATTGGAGATATGTTGTTTCATTTACTTGTTAAATTCTACTTGTTTTCTTGGTGAGGTGTCCAGCCGCTTTGTTTGGGCGTCGTCCCACCATTCTTCTCCGTTTGCCTACCCCCAGGAAGGATGGTCCGTCTATCCCTTGTGGAGTTGGGGACGGTTAGAGCAATCTGTGGTTCGGGTTGTTCGGTAATCGCCCTGTCAATTTGCCATACGTTAATAGCTTCCTCTGTCATGTTTGTCGGATTCGGTGTTAACGAATTTATAGAATTAAGGTGTAAAGGCCGAATTCCTGAAATATATTATTATCTTGCCTATCATCTTGCGAGGCGGTGTATGTGTAACGTAGAGCATGTTGTGCAGTTTATGTAAGTCTGAATTTAATGGGTTTTATTTTAATATCATTTTTATGAAGTTGCCACCCTTCCAGCGTAAGAGTCCTTTTAAAAACAAATTCACTTTCGATGACAAATAATTTCTTAGTGTGAGTGTTTGTACCATTTCCATCCCTGTTACGGGGTGCATAGTTAAGGTGTTTGTGTGAGTTGTTAAAATTTTTAGTTTAAAGTAATCTGGTGTGTTGCAGATTTGCACCAGTGTAGTTTTTCAGAGGTTGTTGTGAGCGGTCGTGACTACGGCCGTGTTGAAAGGGAGCGGCAAGCTTCTCAGCCTGAAGGCTCATACTGTCAATATTCTTCTTTCTGCCTCTAAATAAAATTGTAACTTGGTATTTCGAGAGTGCTTTTCTACTTATAAATTTTAAATCTGTTTTGAAAAGGCTTTTATGAATAAAATTCCCATTTGTTAAAGGTAATTTCATTTTCATCAGTTACTCCGTGGCAACTACTTCCACGCTCACCTAGTGTACTAAAATTTGTTAATGTTCTTGATGAATCGCTGGTAAATAAAGTAAATTCTTTAAGAAAAGATTTTGAAAGTAAATTCATGGTTCCAAGCTATTTTTTCATTAGAGTATAATTAGTGTAGCTGCGTATTTCAATGTTGCAGTTACAGTGTGATTGGTCCAAAAGTAGGTATATGAGTCAATGCTGGGCCATATCGATAGCTCTGCCATAGTCTACGTGACAGGCAAAGGACGCGTCGAGGGGCCTATAGCCCAGGTCATACCTCTTTCGTCTGGCTGTTCCTCACAATGCTTCCATAGCAGGATGGCTCTATAGCTCATTTAACCAGCCAGGGAGATTAAACTCAGTATATGATATGAGTCATTACTGTTATAGCTTAATGAGACGGGAAATGTAAAATTCGTGTTGTGGGCTGTACGACTGTAGAGTAATTTCACACTAATAAATGTCATATTGCTCTTCTAAAATTATTTGTCCATAACACGGTGTTTGAGAACACTGTTTAAGAACATATTTGTAACTACAGTTTCAGTACTACAAGGACTATGAACGAGTGGAGTCGCCGGCTTATGCTTAAGTGATCTCTCAAACCGATCTAGACGAAGAAACGCACTGAAATCTGTGTTCCTTGATATGACTTACTAACTCTAATCTTCACTTGATTATGACGGTGTGCGTGGCATAGTAATGGGAGTTCACTTATTATGAATCAGTTTCTCATAAACAGTGTAAAAGAGCTTGTTGGGCTACTGAAAATTAATAAATTTTTTTAATAATCAGTATTCCACTTTACTGTACAATCAATCCGCCCCACTTCCCCATTCTGCCCTTCTTAAAGAGCTAATTACAAGTGTAGACCGAACACAATGATCCTGAGACTACACAGAATCTCTGTCATTGGGTTACACGTGTAAGAGGGAGGAAACGTTGGGAGTCCAAGTGTTCACTATCAGCTTCTTCAAATACGGTCGATGATTCTTTCTGAGTGGCTTCTCCATCTATGACCTAACTATCCACAAAATCTCTTTGTTTTTTCTAGTGGTTATGAAGTACTTGCAATGCAAGTACCATACCTTTCAGGGGGTGCTTTCTTGATGACGGACTATTGATAGGTGTGACAAGGTTCAGCAAACATAGCAGAGCGTTTCGTGTGTCGCCGGCCAGCATCGCATCTCTCGCCGCCAGGTGCTCTCTCCGGTTATCGCCGGAGGCCAAACGGCCTCCGCGGGTACTCTTTCCTCTCCACTGTGCCTCACGCTGACGTCATCGGCTCGTCGTCATCGCGGCAGTCAGCGGCAGCTCTGCGCGGCGCGGCTGAACCGGGCTATCGCGACGGCAGCTGTCGGAGATCGCTCATTCTATGGAAATGAAGGGCGTTACGGCGCCTCGCAGGAGACGAGCCTACCCCCGCTCCCATCGCCGCTCCTGCTGCCGCCCCCATCGTGAATGTTTAATGCGATCGCCGTCTGAGCCGGCGCGGCCGCAGGGCTTTAGCCCCACCGTGGAGGGCGGCAGGGAGGTGTCGATGCCTCGTACTTCCACGGCCACTTCCAGATAAGGCGAGCAATGGATTCTCCGGGCGGTTAACCGAAAACTCCTCGCGGATTAAGTATCGGCCACGTTCTGCATTTGCATACACCTGAAGAGAAAAGCGCAGTTTCAGAGCACAGCTGAAAGATCTCTTCTTTGAGTTTTGCCGAATGATCGGGTCTTACCGGGCTCCAAAGTACTGTAATTGCAACATCACTGTCCTATAGGACGTGTTTTTTGTGAGAAATATTTTTCATTCACGAAATTTACATAATAAAGTATTATTCTTAACTAAAATAATAGCAACAGTGTTTTGAGAAGGAAACTTTTGTATTTAATTTCGTTTTTTCTTCAATTTACATTATTTATTTTATATGAAATATGTAAATTTTATTTTTTGATTTAACTACTATACCCACAGAAATTAAGATCAATTTAAAATCACATGGATATAGTTGGAACACGTAACGTTGTTTGTTGGACTGGTGAGTGTCACGAGCGCATGAGAGGCACTGAACTCTAGAGTCAAAGACATTAGTAATTGGTTATCTGTTCTGAATATAATGTAAAGTGAGCGCAGACAGATGAAGCCGTGAAGTGTTGCACGTGAGAAGGATAATGGTGTTCGCCAGACTGGTTGGTGATACGCTGAGTAAGGAACACGTAACGTTACCGTTGCAGACGTTGAAAATTAGCCATATGTGTGAAAAGAGGTTTAAAACGAGCGTCGACAATCGTAGTTCGTAGAATAACGCTTAAAAGACACTGCTGTAGAACGTGTTTACTGCTGTTTAATAAGAAATGAATCCTCGTGTAATGTCACTTATACAGAGAGCGGTGTGGAAGAAGGTAGGTCATATGAAAGTGATGAGAATGTGAGACCATAGCATGATGAATCTCATATGATTTATAATCAATATGATTCATAATCATATTCTGGATAAAAGAGTGCAGCGGTTGTGGCTGAGTGGTTCTAGGCGCTTCAGTCCGGAACCGCGGTGCTACTACGGTCGCAGGTTCGAATCCTGCCTCGGGCATGGATGTGTGTGATGTCCTTAGGTTAGTCAGGTTTAAGTAGTTCTAAGTGTAGGGGACTGATGACCTCAGATGTTAAGTCCCATAGTACTCAGAGCCATTTGAACCATTTTTTTGAACAAGATTCCAGAGTTGGGAAATTTCATGTGGGGATACTGTAATGCGTCGTTCCATTTGGACATGACGGGTTGCTTAAGCAACTATATAGATCGGAAGACAAATACTGATTGCAATAAATGTGCAACTGTCTGCCTCCATAGCTGAGTGGCAGTCTGCCTTCGGTATTGATGAAGCTAGAACGCCTGTTGTACTGCTTGCGAGCGCGCTCGTATTTGTTTACATCCGTGTGCCGGCTAGTCTCCGTGTCCGAATTCATCGACCATCAGCCATTTCCTACAGCCAAGCCAAGATTAAATTAAAGCGAACGAAGCAGAACGGTTTATGCAGAACAAAATGGCTCTCCCGCCGCAAAATGTTACGATACTCTGACGGCCTTGTAGGGAGTGCTGTAGTTGAACACGCCGGTTTTTATCCTCCGAACGTTGCGGATTTTCGAACTCCCTTTCAGGTGCTGTCGGACGTTGTTGTGGCCGCCTTTGAATCTTATGAAAACGTTGTCAGCCACATTGGTAAAACGTGCAGGATGTTATAAACCTACCGCGTCCTCAATGGTGTCCGTGAGATGAAAATTTAATTGAGTAAACACTGCTTTCTTAAATGGTAATTGTCAGCTGCAGGGCTGTCGCCGTGTTCGACGACCAACCGCTCTTTTTCAGGTAGTGATGAGGAAGGCCACAACCGTTCTGAACGTCGTGGTCAGAATCTCACGCGTCCGCGGTGGGGCTGCCTGCTGTGCCCGCTCTGAATCAATCGGCATCGGCCTCGACGCGTCTCGACAACGGAGTGGACTTTATGACCGTCTCTCCTACACTGCCGGCAGTGGCATTACCAACGGACGACGGCCGTCAGCAGACGAAGTTATCTGTCCCAGCACCACCTTAGTTAATCGTGGAGCCCTACCGACCTCCGCCTTTCTGCCGTCTGGCCGCATGTCAGGTGACAGCCGTTCGCCATCCGACGCGGAACAACATGTTAGGAAGCAACGGCCGCATAGGAGATGGTAGCGACAGACACACTTCCCTTCTGATGACTACCTCCATCGGATGTGTGCACAGGATGACGAACCGCCTACTGGTGATTCGCTGTCCTCCCACCCCTGCAACCGGACGATGCGATGTGTCTCCTTGCCCCCGCCTCCAGTCAGCATCCACCTCTGGATACCGAACTTCCCCCGCCTGCGTTTGAGGCGGCTGCCCCCCTTTATGTGTCTAAAGCTGCATGTAGGCGCACCTCTGAAAGTGTTCCACTGCATCGGGCCAGTGAGACATCTCCTGGGCAGACAACGTCGCAGCTGAGGATGGACGTTCTGGAGGTGTACAGAGCGATGGAACTCCATTGGTGAGGTCACAGTGATGTTTCATTTAACGAGGACCTATCGGGGAGCACCCCGTGCTTCCTCTGTGTTTTTATCGCCCTCCCTCGTGCCGAGGTAGCTTTTCAAATTTATCGCACAGTCAAAGCCAATGTCAATACCGGTCGTGTGCGCCAGTAACTGTGCGACGGCACCTAACGGTTACTGCTGCTGAGTTGTTGGTCCAAACAGCAACCCCGAAGAGCCAACCAGTTGCGTGTTTTTCTACGATTGCTCGTACTTTAGATACTGGGGTTTGAACGGCTGTGATTAAAAAGAATAGCTCCATGTAGTCATATGGTCAAGCCACGCACGTCTGATTTCAGGCCCCGCCGTTAATTCGCTGCAAATAGTGACAGCTGTGATCCTGCAGTGAAATAGTCTGTGCGTTTGCGGCCGGTGTGGCCGAGCGGTTCTAGGCGCTTCAGTCAGGAATCCCGCGACCGCTACGGTCGCAAGATCGAATCCTGTCTCGGGCATGGATGTGTGTGATGTCCTTGGGTTAGTTAGGTTTAAGTAGTTCTAAGTTCTATGGGACTGATGACCTCAGATGTTAAGTCCCATAGTGCTCAGAGCCATTTGAATTTGAAGTTACGCGTTGGCTAGAATTGCGAGTTAATAAGGTACATAGAAACACAAAATTAAAGTTAAATGAATAATTTAATAACAATGGTTATATTCCGAAAGCTGTAATATATATAGATGACAGAGAATTATGTTGAATAATGTTTATTCAAGAAAGAGCATCAAGTAAACGGGAAGTGATCATCCTCTATTCATTTGAAATACAGGCAGAAAATACCCATATCCAATGCTGTAAAGTTACGCTGGAAGTGTTACGAGAATGCTAACAAAATTCCCAAACTAAAAAGTCATCACACACTTGCGATAACTAAGTCTATTTCGTGATCACCATACACGAAATATTGACCAGCTCAAAATAGTTCCGAATTAAAACATGATGATTGACAAACTGAAATACGTGATACGAAGAATAACAATTCATACGCTGTGTGTTCCCTTTTCAGTAAGACAAGAGGAAAAAATTAGTATCCTATACTGCAGCATATTCAGCCCTCTCGAAATGTAATCCCCTCAAAGTTGTATTGTAGCAGCCGTTCACCACCCAGAATCACTCCCCAATACGACTGAAACACGAACGTTACGACAGGCAGGTCTGACTTCTTCATGCACTCAAGACAAAGTGTCTGAATTGCTTCCTTGAGCTCTTCACTGGAAAAGTCCCAGTCTCTACTGCCATTAAAATGGATGAAGGCCATCCACACCAAAAATACTTCGTCGTTACGCTCTACAGACATCAGTTGACTCAACATTACCACTTCCTGGACTAAAGCAATATGTTACAACAATATGAACGAAAGGTATGTCATAACATTATGTTACACTCAGGTCATTTACATGAAATATAAGCAATAGTTGGTTCATAAATAAATAAGCCAGCATTCTTGTGCTACTGTGCTGACGATAAATAATAACAGACTGTTGTTAAATATTATTTGAACAAATATTTATCCCGTCTTGACAGAAGCATCTTTTGGTTCTCTTTTCAACTGTGGTTTCCTGTAACTT
Source organism: Schistocerca piceifrons (assembly GCF_021461385.2). Lineage (NCBI taxonomy): Eukaryota > Metazoa > Arthropoda > Insecta > Orthoptera > Acrididae > Schistocerca > Schistocerca piceifrons. The sequence goes on from NC_060144.1 coordinate 142,288,774, forward strand.
ATGCGATTAACCACTTTTAAATTAGCACAGCTATTTAATAGCATTTACAGGATACTTCTGATTAAAGTTACTAGCAAAATAGTAAACCTTTCATTAAATAGCTAGACCAGTGTGACTATATGAGGTATTCACACTGTGCTCTTTTGCTGTGTAATTGTCATAGACAAGATGTTCCGACAAGCATTTATATTATGAAACCGTTATAAAGGACGCCGTAAATCAATAAATAAAATAGATACATACACGTAGCTTTCATGATGATTGCTGTACTACAATACTGCCATCTGAGAGACCGTTTGTTGAAACAACATGAGGCGATTGAAAGTTATTAATTTAGACGATCACTGTGAAAATGTTTATCCGCGGTGAAATATTAACTTCCGTAGTTTTAAAGATATTGTATCGTTATGTCACTGGATGCTCCTCATGTATCGGAGAAAGCTATGTACTTAGATTTACGTTAGTGTTTAAGGGTAAAGTATTACAGACTCTCCGAGAACTGTTAGAAGCCACCTTTCTGTTTGTCTCAAAGTCCGCCAATGCTGGGAGCATAGCCGGCCCTCTTAAGCGATCGACACGTCGTCCACATACCCCACACTAGGATTTTCTCCACATCTGGTCCTCTGCTGACACCTTGCACAGCCTCGCCTGGTGCAGCCGTGTGACGTCCTCGTCTAGTCGACTCGCACCCAGCCAGCAAGCAGCTTCACCTTACCTTGTACCAATTGTAGGTGGTCGATTAGCTCGCCTACGGACGCGTAATGTTATACGTGCGTTGCAGACATCGACGTTGCCCTCTTTCAGGCGGTGAAAGTTGCAACATTTTGTGCTCCCCCATGGCTTTTCGGCACTCGCGTCCGATTCTTTCCCCACTGGTAGTGGGGTGGTGATCCTGACTGCATCCTCGCTGATACAGCCTACCTCCTGTTGCCGCAGATTTGGCTTTTGTATTTAGTGGCGACAAGATCATAAATTTCACAAGCTGCGACATCGTCGCGAAAAAACTCAGTGACCCATATATGTAATAAGTTTCCTTTAATTTACGTCTGTGGTGACAATCTTTTCTGTTTAACAGATTACCGGTTTCGGTCTTTAATGACCACCATCAGATCTGTCTCATAAAAACAAAGTCCTAATGCACTGCAACCATAGTGGCATAGTCAACTGTTAGGACTTTGTTTTTATTAGACAGATCTCATGATGGTCATTAAAGACCGAAACCGGTAATCTGTTAAACAGAAAATATTGTGACCATAGACGTAAATTAAAGGAAACTTAAGATCATAAATGTCTATGCGCCATCTGATTCCGATCGCCTCCACGAACGTTTCATTTCCTTCTTTAGGCGGTCACGCCTCTCTTCCTGGGTGGGCAGGATGCCTCGATCATGGGAGACAACTCCACCCAGACGCACTAAGACCAACTGCCGTGTCACTCTCCGCGTGCGGGGCCAGTGGCAATTGCTAAATACCTAAGACATGTGGGTTGTTGGGAGCGTGTTCATAGTTATCGTCCGGGATTTACGCATTTTACTAGCCATTCTTCCAGGCGCCTCGATGGTGTTTATATCCATCGCAGTATTGTCAGTGGAGTGCAGGCTCCTGAAGTCTGGTCCGTTGCGTTCTCTGAGCATGACGCATATATCCGTGCCGTCAGTCTCTGCCACCAAAGGGTAGAACGCGGCAGGGGACCTTGGAAACTGAAGACGATCAACCGTAGTCCACCCGACTGCTGGCAACTCATCGAGACTTGTTTTCGAAGCCGATTCATATCATTCTCCCCAGTCATGGTGGGTCCTCTGTGCAAAGACTCTCCTCCCCAGGGCCTTTATTGGCTGTGGAAAGGAGATAGCGCCATGGCGGCGACGAACTCAAGATTTCTACTTCACCATTCTCCGGATATGTACTATGTGCCATATTTCCCAGAGCGTCAGGCGATGCTAAATCCTGCCAAGACACAGCTCACTGCCCTTTCTCAGCGTCACCTGGAAGGAGCTATGGTATGGACGGGCACGCACGACGGGTTCGAGCAGGAGTGCCTGTGATTTCGGAACGGTGCCACCGTCGGAGAACTACTACTACTGATGATGGGCGGCGCTTAGATATCCAACGCGATGTAGAGCCTGCCATCCATATGCATTTCGTTGTCCTATTCTCTGCACAACGTCACCACCGTGCCAACATTGCGGCGGTCTCCCAACCCTTCTTTGGTTCGGTTCCTGGGGATGCAACGATCGGTCTGCTTGCCGACGTCACGTAATGCTATCCAGGTGGGTACTACGAACAAATCGCGCAGCCCTGAAGGACTCGGACTAGAGTTTTATCCGAGATTTCACCGCCTACTGATGCCGGTGGAACGGAAATTTGTCGAGGCTGTATGTCGCCTATCGCGCAGTTCCCAGACGATTTCCTCGACGGTCTCATCATCCCCACGCACAAGACTCGGGGTACGTCACGGCGATGCGACACCAACAGCGGCACGAATATCTTTATCCTGCTTTGGGCACATGGCTTAAACGGAAGGCCGGGTACATGGTTTACCCTGATCAAACTTGGCCTCTTCCGCTGTCGACAAATAATCACTCTTGCTCGCGCTCGTTGCGTGCGCGGTTTTTGGCCGCTCTTGACCAGAGAGGCTCTCGATTCGGTCGATCACGACTACCTGGATGGGGTGCTCCGCCATATGGGATACCGTCGACGTCGTGTAGCGTCACCTTCGCAGTGCCAATGGCCGTCTCACTCCTCCCATCTTGATCCGCCGTTCGGTGCGTCAAGGCTACCTGCTCTCTGCTCTGTTGTATGCTTTCACTACGGAGCTTTTGCTCTGTGGCCACCGCCAGCGCCTGCCTTGGATGTCTCTCAGCGGCCATGTATTCAGCTGCCCTGCTTATGTGGACGATCTCGTCCTCGTTCTTCGCAATGGTGCTGAGTTTGAGGAGTCATTGCCATGGGTTACCATATACAGTGAACCTTCTGATAGTTGCCTTAACGTCCCAAAATCGAGCGCTGTTGCTCTAGGTGATGGGCTACCTGCGGATAGCGCAGCTCCTTTCTGTGTGGCTAATATCCCATGCCTAGAATTCAATTTCGCAAGTGATTTGAGGCGCACGATCCCCGTTAACTGCCGGTCCCAGTTGTCCAAGATATGAGCTGGGCTCCTAGATTATTGTTTATGAACACAATATGTAAATGTGTGTTTGGCGTCACATACCCCCGACGTGGCACAAACACTCCCCACGCTATCGCTCATGGTGCGCCGCTTGATAGCAGCCACTGCTGTTGAAGGTACAGTATGAGAACCTCACCCTCCCGCGGTGCAGGACTGGTTTAGACCTGTGTCCAGTCCCTGAGCGATAGCCCTTTCCGTCAGCTCTCAAATTGTGCTGTGACGCCATTGTCTCACGCGCCTTACCAGCCTGTTGCCGGAGGCCCTTCCACCACGCTCTCTCTCAGCTCCTATCCAGCTTTCGGACGTCCCTCCACCCTTCTTTTCTTCCGATACATTTTACTCAAACCGGGCTATGTCCGTACTGCGATACTTCCAATGTGCTTGATATCCACGAATATGATCTACGGCTTCCTTCCGCAAAACAGGTCACCGTATGTGGTTGAGGGATAGCATCCCCTCGACGACTGGAGCGTCTGGCGATCGGTGTATGCTCCTTACCTTGCCACTGATGTCAAGTCTGCATTATGTCTTACGGTCAGTGGGTATCAAGTATGCCGCTCACGCCTTCACGGGATTCAGATTGCAGACACCAAGTTGTGTGTCGTCTGTGACGTCCTGGACAGGGACGAGCATCGCCTGGTGTGCGGATCGGGGTCTGGTTCTTCGCGCGACAGATGCTGGGCTTAATTACCCGTCCGACTTCTCATCAGATACCTCCTCTCCTGCTCCTCTTTCCGGACACGGGCTACTTGCCACAAACGAAGACAAACTCGCCAAAGTGGATTTGCGGACAAGCAGTTCACTACCTCTTGGGCGATGGCGAGGATAATGTCCTTGATATTTGGTTTTTCACAATTAAAGACAATGTGGAATTATCTGCAATCCCAAATACAGACAATTTATCTCCAATTTTTTTTGTAGTGTCTGTCTTAATACAACACAGGGCTGGGGTGCTACTGTACTGAGACTGTGATCAACCTATTTTCCACTATTAGTACCGGTTCTTCTCTGGTCATTGGAGTGCTCAACCCCGAAAAGCTTTGAATCGATAGCCTTACCGAGTGTGGCGACTTATCGCTCGCTCTCCTCGTGACGTCGGTTTCCTGCTGTGCTCTCTGGTATTAAAGAAAAAGAATAAATAAATTTAAGACATCATTGGTGTTCCTTGCATCTCTACTCTGCGTTCCCTACGGTTTCCTTGGTTCCTGGGGAAGGGAACAGGCCATGGTGGCCAGCCCTCGGCTTGAAACCCCCGCCCACTTTTCCCCTCCTCTCTCTTTGCGCATCAGGAACGTTCATTTAACAAATTCGCAAAAAAAAGCTGTCAAGATATTAAACTCCAAAATCAGATGTGATAGGATTCTGAAAAGCAGACTGCATTTTTCGATCTGAACAAAAATTGGTCAGCGCTTCAGAAAACCATTGAAGGCCCGAGTTTGATCCCTGGCAGGGTCGGAGAATTTCTAATCGCAAGGGTTGAGTATTGTGTTTTCTTCATCATTATCTAATCGTCATCGATACAAAATTCGCAGAAGTCGAATCAAATAAATGACTTGCACCTGACGACCGACCTTCCCGACAAGAGGCCGCAGCTACACGACGTTTGGTTATTTTTTAATATCCTACGGTAACGGTGAAATGAAAGACAAATCTGTATTTCAGCGCCATTTATAACTGCTGTATCTCACTTCCGTTCTACTCTTCTCCTGCAATTTACCTTTAATTCTCTTATTTAACTGCATTCAAAACATGCATGCAAACATCTACACTCATAACACTCACACGTGCACAGTTATCATAATTCTGAAATTCCAGTTAGTGGAAATGATGTACAGCACGCCGCAAAAGAGTTTATTGAGGACTAAAAAAATATGATCTTTAACATACTCGCAGTTTTTGACGCCTGTGGATTGCTATCTTCAACAACTGTTCAATTAGCTCCGCCGGTGCCAATGCTTCTAAAATGTTACGTTGCATTATATATGAGAAGGAAGTCTATCTGTATATTGGTTAAAAATATGAATTCATTGTTACAATCTCAACGCAAAAGTAACTCAGTTTAGCTTTACTTCCCTTCGACTGTTTAGATTTCTTGTTGCCAAAGATATATCCAAGTAAGCTGCACCTACTCCGTGGCGTACGAAGACGGTGAGTAGTGCAGCAGTCTCTGCAACTGTATCCTATATGGCGACTACTTTCTCACGAATATTACATAACTCACCAGAAACATGATTGATGAAGGTAAATGGCTGATGGATAGCCGTAATATACGAGGCGTATTCGGAAAATAAGGTCCAATTAGTCGCGAAACAGAAACCACTGTGAAAATCCGATGGACCTTTGCACGGAAGTGTTGGGCAGTGTATTTAGTATGCCTGTCGATCGCTTCACGTTGCGTTCTTCAGTTCAGAGAGCAAAGTGATCACGTAGAAATGCCTAAAACAAACTTTGGCCCATATAAATAGATACTCGTCAGCATTTCTTCTTCCTTCTACTAGACAAAGTAAACGGCTTGTCTGGCACCAAAGTACCGTAGGGAACCTTCGCAAGTAGACCTGTACTCTCAGCTGTACTCCATGTCTTCCAAGCCAAGGTGTTTGCATAATGAAAGCTTCAAGGCGACCGTAGTCAGCATGAGTGCCCCATACTACAGCCAAGGTCAACCATGTACTGCCTCCAAACACAGCAGAAACATCACACGTGAAATTCATTCTTAAAAAATGTTCAAATGTGTGTGAAATCTTATGGGACTTAACTGCTAAGGTCATTAGTCCCTAAGCTTACACACTACTTAACCTAAATTATCCTAAGGACAAACACACACACTCATGTCCGAGGGAGGACTCGAACCTCCGCCGGAACCTGCCTCACAGTCCATGGCTGCAGCGCTTTGACCGCTCGGCTAATCCCGTGAAAATGCATTCTTACTCCACGAAAAACATTGGGGTCACTCATTAGTTACTGCTTATTGAATTGGTCAGCCAAGTCAATCTCTATTGTTCTCAATGAATTGTACACAGGAACACTGCGCCGCCAACGGCGACGATAGCGACGACGCAGAGGCACGTCCGAAAGAACAGATACCACCGGTGACCATGCAGCGATCTAGAATGAAATGATAATTAAATCAAGACCCTACACTGCCAACAGGCGTTGATATAGATCAACAGTGACAGTTGAAAATATGTGGCCCGACCGGGACTCGAACCTGGAATCCCCTCCTTACATGGGAGACGCTCCAACTAGCTGAGCCATAGAGAGGACATAGGATACTGCGACTGCGGGGACTTGTCCAGCACGCACCCCATGAGACCCACATTCCCAACTTAATGTCCACACACTACATTCTTAGTGCCCCTGTCCACTACACACATTACTCACGGCAGACAAGCTTATCGAGTCCCTTAAGAGCTCGGGCAATAAGTGTGCATCCGCACTGAAGAAGAACGTCAATGGCCGGATGCACAGGTATTGCCCAAGCTCTAACGGGACTCGGTAAGATTGCCTGCAGCGAGTAAAGAGTGTACTGGTCAGGGGAATTACGAATGTAGTGCGTGGATATTAAATTGGGAACGTGGGCTCACGGGCTGTGTGCGAGGGATAAGTCCCTGCAGTCGCCCTATCCTCTGTGCCCTCGGTGGGTCAGATGGATGGAGCGTCTGCCATGCAAGCAGGAGATCCCGGTCGGGGCACATATTTTCAACTATCCCCGCTCATGTATATCAACGAATGTCGGCAGTGTAGGGTCTTGGATTAGTTATCATTTAAAACAACAGTGTCTCCCGCCAAGTAGGTGGGTCTGCTGAGAATTTTCGTTCAGAGCTATGCAGCCCACACAACATAAATCTCATGCGTTTCTTTTTTCAAGACAATTTTCAGCCGCATTCTGCAGGGGCAATGAAGGCGCTCCTGCAGCGTTTCCGATGGTGAGTGTTTGATCACCCACTATACAGCCCTTGATTGGCTCCCTCCGTTGTTCATCTCTGCTCACATGAACTTCTAGCTACGACGACAACATTGTGACACAAACAATGAAAAACAGACGAGCATAGAGAACTGGCGGAAAGCAGAGGCGCCATCTCTCTGTGACGAAGGCATTGGAAAGTTCGTACAACGCCACGACAAGTGCTTAAGTGGGAGCGGTGACTATTTAGCGAGTTACCTGGAAGGTGTGGCTAACAGTTGTGAATAAAAGAATTTTTGATTTTCGCTGTGGTTCTCATTTCAGGACCGGTCGGACCTTACTTTCCAAACAGCGCTCGTATTTGCTCATGGAAATTCAGTGTATACAGAACATTTTATGGTGAAATGCTCGCAGACAATGGTTTACTTCATGTAGGATGGCACACTCAGTTTATATTCAATTAAATGTTCAAAATGATAAATTAAATACAATAAATATGACGTAGTGAACCATTACAGAATAATGGAATATAGTCGAATTAAATCAGGTGATGATAAAGGATTTACATTCCTGGAAATGGAAAAAGAACACATTGACATCGGTGTGTCAGACCCACCATACTTGCTCCGGACACTGCGAGAGGGCTGTACAAGCGATGATCACACGCACGGCACAGCGGACACACCAGGAACCGCGGTGTTGGCCGTCGAATGGCGCTAGCTGCGCAGCATTTGTGCACCGCCGCCGTCAGTGTCAGCCAGTTTGCCGTGGCATACGGAGCTCCATCGCCGTCTTTAACACTGGTAGTATGCCGCGACAGCGTGGACGTGAACCGTATGTGCAGTTGACGGACTTTGAGCGAGGGCGTATAGTGGGCATGCGGGAGGCCGGGTGGACGTACCGCCGAATTGCTCAACACGTGGGGCGTGAGGTCTCCACAGTACATCGATGTTGTCGCCAGTGGTCGGCGGAAGGTGCACGTGCCCGTCGACCTGGGACCGGACCGCAGCGACGCACGGATGCACGCCAAGACCGTAGGATCCTACGCAGTGCCGTAGGGGACCGCACCGCCACTTCCCAGCAAATTAGGGACACTGTTGCTCCTGGGGTATCGGCGAGGACCATTCGCAACCGTCTCCATGAAGCTGGGCTACGGTCCCGCACACCATTAGGCCGTCTTCAGCTCACGCCCCAACATCGTGCAGCCCGCCTCCAGTGGTGTTGCGACAGGCGTGAATGGAGGGACGAATGGAGACGTGTCGTCTTCAGCGATGAGAGTCGATTCTGCCTTGGTGCCAATGATGGTCGTATGCGTGTTTGGCGCCGTGCAGGTGAGCGCCACAATCAGGGCTGCAAACGACCGAGGCACACAGGGCCAACACCCGGCATCATGGTGTGGGGAGCGATCTCCTACACTGGCCGTACACCACTGGTGATCGTCGAGGGGACACTGAATAGTGCACGGTACATCCAAACCATCATCGAACCCATCGTTCTACCTTTTCTAGACCGTCAAGGGAACTTGCTGTTCCAACAGGACAATGCACGTCCGCATGTATCCCGTGCCACCCAACGTGCTCTAGAAGGTGTAAGTCAACTACCCTGGCCAGCAAGATCTCCGGATCTGTCCCCCATTGAGCATGTTTGGGACTGGATGAAGCGTCGTCTCACTCGGTCTGCACGTCCAGCACGAACGCTGGTCCACCTGAGGCGCCAGGTGGAAATGGCATGGCAAGCCGTTCCACAGGACTACATCCAGCATCTCTACGATCGTCTCCATGGGAGAATAGCAGCCTGCATTGCTGCGAAAGGTGGATATACACTGTACTAGTGCCGACATTGAGCATGCTCTGTTGCCTGTGTCTATGTGCCTGTGGATCTGTCAGTGTGATCATGTGATGTATCTGACCCCAGGAATGTGTCAATAAAGTTTCCCCTTCCTGGGACAATGAATTCACGGTGTTCTTATTTCAATTTCCAGGAGTGTATATTAAGAAGTTTGGGAGCAAAATAACTGATGATCGATGAAGTAGAGAGGGTATAAAATGCAATCTAGATACGGCACGGAAACCATTCAGAGAATGAGAAAGTTTTATGATGGAATATAAAGTTTTTTGCAAGTCTTTTCTATAAGTATTTGTCTGGAGTGACTTACAATAAGCGGAAGAGAACACTGGCTTTTGAAATGTGTTGCTAGAGAGGAATGCCGAAGATTAGCTGAATCGAGTTGGGGAAAGGAATAATTTATTGGATAACTTGACTAACAGAAGAAATCGATTGACAGGACACATCTTGAGGAACGAAAGAATCGTCAACGTGGTAATGGAGGGGCGTATAGGGGTAAAATTTTGTAGAGGGGTGGGAAACCAGGGGATGAATTCAGGAGACAGGTTCAAAAGGATGTGGACTGTACTAGATATTCTGAGATGAGGGGTATGAGGCGTCATGGAGAGCTGAATCAATCCATCCTTCGGATATAAGATCACAAAAATCCGAGCGAGGTGGCGTAGTGGCTGGCGTACTGCACTCACATTTGGCAGCACGACGGTTCATATCCCCATGCGGCCATCCAGATTTGGGTTCCCGTGAGTTCCCAGATCGCTCCAGATGACTGCTTAGATGTCACTCTTTTTTCGTAATGTTCGCTTGTGCTCCGTCTTCAATGACCACGCCATCGACCTGACAGACTTTAATTATCCTTCCTTGGAAGACCATAACAACAACTACTATTTATAGAAAAGACTTTGAAAACTGTAAATTTTTCTTTCTGGATAATTGCAGCACACCACAGTTACACTCTGTAGCTTTTACCTCAATTTTTTTCAATCCTATCTCCAACAGGTGGCATTGATTGTACACATCTTTTGACAACGATAACTGATTATTAACATCGTATGCTTTCACCAACCAGGCCAACAGCTGACATTAGTCCTGCCTATTTCCTCAACTGTTCTTCAACCTTCTGCGTTCCCAGTTCCTTCAATTTTACGTTCATTTTAATATTTTAGGGCACACTACCGATACAACACAAACTAAACATGTGTAATATTCTATACACATTTATATATGTCACGTAACATAGACAGCATTAATCAATAGAACCGGACAAGTACTAGTTGGACTCGCTTTCTGAGGATTCCGTACAAACTTATTTATGCATATAGATAATAATAATATTTTCGTGTGGTTCAGTGGCACCGTGCAGGAAACGGAACATACAACTGAACGTGGAATCCGAGCCACGTGTGGTTTGTGGCGACTCCGTCATTGAGAGCTGGAGACTGAAAAATGTGCCATCCGATTGAAATTCGATCCCGTGACCTACCAGTTTCCAGGCACTACGTGTACCCAGACAGTTTATCCACAGATTCTGATGAGTGAATTTGCGAATAATAAAATATTTCACATACAGGACCGTATCTTTTGATTCCATTGACGTAAAAGTTTAAACTAATTCCACAGCCAAGTGACTGCAGACTGTAGTATTCGACATAAATTTCAAGGTGGTACTTCTATCCGTTGTTTAGAAAAACGCGTTTTTACAGACGACAGTATCTTTTGATGCGGTGACTTAGAAGTTTAAAATTCTTACTCTGACAAGGGACCGTAAACCTTAGTATCCGACATAAATTTCGACTTGATACCTCTAGCCTTCCCGGAAAAAAAAAAGTGTCTCAACAGGTGGACAGAGAGACAGATGGGTCACAAATGGCCAAAAACGGAATAATATATTTATTTTTTTTTTAAATTGTACTATAGAACCTAGCTTCTCGTCAAATTTCAGGACTTTAGACCAACGCGATTTATCTTACAGTCTTTGCGAATATGTGACATGAATGTCGGTACGTTTCGATTGCATTGACTTAGAAACCTAAATTTGCCACTCACCGCAGTAGGTGTTAGTATATGACATAAATTTCAACTTGATACATCTACTCATTCCTGAGAAAAAGGGATCTCAACAACTGGGCGAACAGATACGGTGCCCTTGAAAAATAAAAAAAAAGAAAGAAAGAAATGAAAAACAGAACGATAACTAATTTACCAAAGAAAAGTCCGTGAGGAGTTGCGCAATCTTTCTTTACGAATATCTCGGTAAGAGGAAAGAAATTTAAGGAACACGTGAAGCAGTTCACATTATTTTAGTCACATCCACCAGGAGTAACACGACATTAGCCAGGCCGATGCAAATCGCGAGGCAGGTGAGCATAGCGCCAGAGTTACAGTCGCTGAGGGGAGCTTCCTTCTTGCGGAGAAGAAACAGAACGGGCGTTGCTAGCGGTGGCGGTGGCGGTGGCGGTGGTGGTGGTAGTGGTGGCGTAGGGCCAGGGTAGGGGACGCGAGACAAAGTGCGGCGCCACTTAACGAACCGGGCGAGTCCCGCTGCAGTTAATAACGGCAACACGCCGCACCCCGCGGCAGCTGCGAAAGTCTGCAACACTCGCGCGCTGTGAGGGTTGCCGGAGGATAAGGAGGAATACGCGAGACGACGAGGAGCGTCGGAGGGAGCAGGGAGCGCGAGTCGGGGGCTCGAGGCGGGGGCCCGGGCTGGCGGCGGCGACGACGACTCCTGGCGGCGACGTCACGTAATGACTGGTGCGCGCCATCAGGCGGTCGCATTAGGCCGTAACGAGCGCTGCCGCTGACACCTGCTTGTCGCGCGCTGATTCACCGGCGCCAGTGCGCTTGTTCGCCGGCGCCAAGCGCCGTGTCGCCTCACCCTGACACTCGCCCACTTTTCCGGGCGAGGCGTCCAGGAGTGCGTGAATCGCGCTGCGTACGTCGCTTCCATCACACTCTGTCTCCGACGACCAAAAAGTGTTCTGCGCTACAATACCCGCAACACAGGGCGATCCTCAGGTGTGGAGCTTGTCTTCTAAAAGCAACACATGCGGATAAACAGGAATTCAGAGCCAATTAGCGATGCTCTAGTATTTTTTCTAGTTGACCCTGTGCTGAGATACGTCTCGAAATCTATCAGAATACCCAAAGATATTTTAGTCGTATGTAAAGTACACCATATGCAAGACGCATTCAGTACCCCTAATGCGCAGTAACAGTAGTGATGTTATTGATCATAGTGCCACAAAAGCAGTGTTAAACGCTGTTTTCCGGAATTCTTTCATGACACAAGACGAAGTACATATTCGAGAATCCGAATCAAGAACAACTACCAACAAGAATAACTTAGATCTGTGTCGAAAGCAGACAAGGCTTTCGGTCCAGATTATACACCAGTCAGGTTCCTTTCAGAGTATATAGATACAATAGCACCATACTTAGCATTCATATACAACCGCTCGCTTGTAGGAAATCCGTGCCCGAATACCAAGAAACCAAATGGCAGTAATCCGCTGAATTAGAGACCCGTATCACTGACGACGATCCACAGTAGGATTCTGGAATGTATACCGCCCTCGGACATTACGAATCACCTGGAGGAAAATGGTTTATGGACAAACAGCCAACACGGATTAAGAAACCATCTTCGATTTGAGACGCAACAAGCTCTTTATTCTCACGAAGTAAGGGTGCTATCGACAAGGGACGTCAAATTGATTCCACATTTTTAGATTTCCAGAAGGCTTTTGACATCGTTCCTCACAATATACTTCAAATTGATTGCCTATGGAATATTGATTCAGTTGAGCGACTGGAGTCGTTAGATTCTGTCAAAAAGTTCCCAGTTCACTCTAACTGACGAGAAGCCATCGACTAAAATATAAGTAATATATGCCGTTCCCAAGGAACTGTTATAGTCCCTCTATTGTTACTAATCTAGATAAACGACGTAGACGATTTGAGCAGACCTCTTAGATTGTATGCAAACGTGGCTGTAATTTACCGTCTTGTTAAGTCATCAAATGATAAAAATCAATTGAAAAATGATTTAGAACAGATACCAGTATTGCGTGAATTGTGGCAGTTGACTCTAATTAATGAAAAGTCAGAATTCATCCACATGAGTGCAAAAAAAAAAAAAAAAAAAAAAAAAAATCACACAAATCTGAAGCCTGTAAATTAAATTAATTACGAGCAAACCATAGACTGCCATTTGTTGGCAGGATACTGAGAAAATGCATTACGTCTACTAAAGAAACTGCACTTGTACATCTCCTTCTGGTATATAGCTGTGCGGTGTGGCTCCTGTATTGGATAGAATTGGCGGAGGACATCGAATGTGTTCAAAGAACGAAAACTCGTTTTGCACTCTCGCAAAGTAGGGGAGAATGACACGGATATGATATGCGAATTGAGGTGAGAGCCATAAAAAAAAGGAGTTTTTCGCTAATGCAGGACTTTCTCATGAAATTTCAATCGCCAATGTTCTCCTCTGGGAGTAAAAATATTTTGCTGGCGGCCATCTGAATAGGCAGACATGATCGTCATATTAAAATAAGAGAAATCAAAGCCCGCACGGAATGATTTAAGCGTTCGTTTTCCCTGCTGGCTGTTCGTGAGTGGAACGATAGGTAGAGAAGTACCTTAAAGGTGGTGCTGTGAACTCTCTGCCTGGTACTTAATTATTATGAATTGCTGAGTAATATTATTAATACGAGAGGTATTTATTATAATATTACTGCTTAAAAGAAGAAATTTATGTTTCAAGCTTATAATATTGAACTCGTTGTTACTGAATTGGTGTACGTAGTGTCTGTGTTTGTATGTCTGTGAACGACAATATCTCGATCGGCGTCGACTTCTCCCACAGCACACGTAATTTGGTACACGTAGACAAGTTACTCTCGTGGTGTAGAAGAAGCATCTGCGGACTCCGACGGTTGCCTGTAAATTTCTTGAAATGTAAGAGAAACAAAAATCTATAGGATTTTCTCAAATTGGAACACTGCCATTCGCATTTGGTCATTCGATGATTGTCTGCGAGTTAGGTGAGTTCTTTTTTAGCAAATAAAAGTTTCTCTATGCTTTTGAGCGTGTTATTGAAGCAGGTCCTACAACAAACATCGACCACCAAATGTTAGAAGTCCTATACAAGCTTGTAGTACATAACAGTTAAATACGCGCAATTACCTTTGAAATGCAACAGACTGTATTATGACCGTTACTAAACTCCGCATTAACATTAAATATCGCTTGTGAATCTCAAAAAACACAAATTATACAATATGGCGGCTAACAATATCTGTTTCATTGCACACCCTTCATACAGGTCCTTTCGTTATCTAGTCTCGTAACAAGGTCCAGTCACATGCCGATTTTCTTACTTTTATTCGCTCGGCAAGGAGCAATGCGAAGGAATAAATATTTCGCACGCGCAACACCTTGCAATATATATTAACTTTAAACCTGTAACACCGGCAACGTAGTCAAATTGATCTAAAAAGCTAATCGGTTTACGAATTGTACTATGCGCCGTTCGGAGCATGTCCCTATTTACAAGCGTCGCATCTTCTGGCTTGTAGTTGGATGGAAAACAGCTGATCGATTTACGAATTATACTATGCGCCGTCCGGAGCATGTCCCTATTTACAAGCGTGGCAGTTTCTGGTATGCTGTTGGATGGAGAACGTGTGCTCGATTTACGACTCTTACCCGGTAGCACGGGCCAAGGGATATTGCATTATCCGCTGTCCACAGCGTGCCCGTATTGCATATAGCGTCGCATTTTCAGGTCTGTGGTTGGATGGAGAACAGTGACTACACAATACTCTGACATGTAGGATCAGCTTCAGTCTGATGATTGAGGTGTGGGGGAAAGACTTGCGTGCGACGGCCTAAGAGCTGCAACTGCGTAATTTGATCAGTAATGAATCATATGGTGATCCGGACATCCATTAGTGGATGTTAATATAGGCTGTGTCCACCCCTTCCCGATATGACGACTTGAACATTCTCAAGGACACTTTCAAAGACGTGTTTGTTTGTGGGGGAATGTCATCCTAGTCCTCATCAATAAGCGAAACCACAGAAAATGATAATGTTGTACATTGGAGTCTTCAACGAATTCGACGTTCTAACTGATCTCAAACGTACTCCACTGGGTTCTGGTCAAACCAGAGAAGGTGATAATGTTGTACATTGGAGTCTTGAACGAATTCGACGTTCTAACTCATCTCAAAGGAAATCCATATGTTCTGGTCTAGACAGAACAGAACAGCCCATTTCAAGAATGTTATTGTCCACAACTCATTGCCTCATTGAAACTGCTTTACGACAGGACACATTGCCATGCTGATACAATCATCGTCTCTGAACTGTTCCTCTACTGCGAGCACTACACGTTGCTGTAAAATGTGTTCATTTTCTTCCGCATTTACTGTTTCTTTAAGCGTAAGGAAACCACGTCCTAACCACAAAAACCACCTCCTCCGTACTTCACTGTTGACTCTCACATGATGGCAGATATCTTTTTCCAGGCATACCCTAAACCCAAACACGTCCACCGGATTGTCACAGGGTATAGTGTGATTCTTCACCTAAAATCACTCGTTTCCAGCCATCCAGTATCCAGTGACATCAGTGTTTACCCCATCCCAAGCGTCTCTTAACGTTGAAAGAAACATGTGCTTCATGAGCTGCTCGACGACTGTACCCACTTCCTTCAACTCCCTACATGCAGTCATTGTGTTAGCTGGGTTGCTGGTAGCACTTTGGAACTTGAGAATGATCATTCCGCAGAATACATGGGATTTTTAAACCACCATCCACAAAGCTCGACACGACAGCATACGATGTCTGCCTTGTATCGGTTTAGTTGTGGTTGTTCCTTCGTTTTCACCTCTCATCAACCAACAATCGGTGTCCCTGATGTATTTGTTGCTCAGATGACATCCAGTGACTAGCCCAATTTTGAAGTCACTCATCTCTCCTGAGCAACCCATTCTGACGTTACTGCCAAACACAATGAGATCGTCCACACACCAGGAAAGGAGCACCTGTTTTATAGCAGAGAATTTCAATCAACATCGTCCAGATAGATCAACCATAACCGACCGTACGGTAATAAAACTTACCGCAAAATTCCGTGAAGCTAGCTCTATTGTAAACAAATCGAAAGGTGGCTGCCCAAAAACGGCTACGGATGAAGTATCATGAACTGCTGTGATGAGAGTCCAGGGAAAACATCACCTCATCTATTAGGAAGCTAGGGTTGGTAGAACAACACCACCGCATGGAACAGATTGCTGATGCTTGAGTGCACATTCCGGTACATCGTTGGTTAATGTCCATGAGAGAAGTGTGGTGCGGATATTAACAACTTTACAACGTGCTGGACAACACACGGAGCAGATGGTGTAGCCATCATATCATCAGCAGCAATCCGCCTTTTCTGAACGACATGATTCTAGAATGAATAAAGCTCTGCATACATGGAAGGTTCCATTGACTTTTAAAAGTAACTCTCTGTACAGTGTGCCTCTGTGGTACAAACCTTCAAGGATGATGGAGAAGGTAAATGCATCAATTTTACGCATGGAATTCGGGTCCGGGAACGACCGATTCACAAGCAATAGTCTAAAATCATGACACGTCTGACGGGCGACCTCTTCTGCTGTAAGTCCTTTGTTTCTGTATTTTTGGAGCAGGTAGTGTGGACCAAAACAAGAAAAAATATCATTCTACTGGCATTCGCGTTATCAACGATGAACAAATGCTCATAGTTCATAACTTACGCACTTTAGAGCCCAGGTTTACCAGACAGATTTTTTTGTTTTGTTCCACGCTCCCTGTTTCCGAAGTATGGATAACAAAGAACTCTCATTAGAAGAGGACCACTGTCAGAGCTATCACAACGACTGTAGCTTACAACTATCGACTCTGTGTTTCCTGACATCAAATGCATGCATTCACGCTTTTCCAACATCCCTGAAAGTTTGTGACATCGTCAAGGAATCACCTTGTACTTTCTATATGTCAAATGCATCCCTTTGTGTTTGAAAATTACGGTTCCGAAATGGCGGCTTCGAAACTGGCTGCCTCTTGGTAACATATAGTAGTAGGTCTTACCCTTTACTTATCTGCAACTACTTGGCTTTAAATTTCTGTTTATCGACATGTTTTAGGTTAAGAAGTATAGTTCCACAACTATGGCCTATCCTGTATAATAAGGAGTGTTCACTCGTTGCATATGAACATGTCGTCGCGGAAGAAACAGCACCACATATTTGACTCATACCCATTTGTCTTGTAAATGCTGAAATGTGCGAAGATGAAGCAGCAGATTGCTATTTTGATTATCGTTGCTAGATACCTCTTCTGTGTTGGAAAAATGTTCTTTAGCAAATATTTCGATTGAAGTAAATGGACGGCCTCTCTAAAGGAAGCAGTCACTGCTCACTAGAAAGTAACGTATAAAAGTAAAGATTTGCTTTTGACAATGATTTAGATGATCCGTTACATTCTATCTTTGTCACCTCTCTACACATATTAACTTAGTCTGCGAGCAGCCTCACGAATCTTCCTACGATTCATTTGCACATTATTAAATTCTTTATGAGTTACGCTGATTTACCCATTACTTTACACGTGTTTGGCTTATGCGATGTCCTTTTAATTTCATTTTTTCTATAAGGACTTTCAAAATTTGTGTAAAGTCATTTCAAGTGTTTGGATGCGCAATTATGAGCCACTAAGACAGGGCTTCACAACATACGTGCTCGCGGAGCAAGCTGTGAGCAGCAAGACGCGAGCACGGAGCAGTGCGAGCACGCTACCCCCACCACCGGACCAGAGCGGAGAGTGCGGAGAGTCACGTGGGGCACACAACAGCTGCCGCCAGTCAATGTAAATCCGCGGCCGCCTGCAGGGATATCACTCACGAATTATTACTGCGACAAATGAAACAAATAAAAGAGAATGTACACGTGCCACATAATTTTATTAGCTTAGTGTAGGCCTCTACATTCGTATTAATTTGTGAACTGTTACACAATAAAAGGTGTCACTGAAGTGTGGGGTTCTCGGTTATCTTGTACTTTTTGCCCTTTACAATTGCGTCTATGTTCGGGGTAATTGTTCTTGTGCATTGTAGGCGCAGCGTGCAGTTTAAATTGATATTATTGTAGCCGCCAGTTTGTGCAAACGAGGAAATCTATCCTGAGGGAAGCCTCTGTGGAATTCCAAATTGTTTTTCTTGTTCTGAAATTTGTCTCTGTATTCTATCACACTGCAGGTCAATAATTTCTAGTTACAGCTCAGGACGAATCTCTTCAATATTCGCTGAATATGGAGAGGAGAACAGATCAAAATCACTGTCTAATGCTGGCAGATCTTGAAAGTGTTGATCAAATTCTTCCTTAAGGGCATGTGAATAACGTTCACAGTCTTCGTGAACATCTTGCATGGATGATAATGTAGGAAAATGAGCTAGATTTCCTGTTTCCGGCTGACTCACCCAAAGTGTCAATTTCATTTTAAAAGCTCGTATTCGATCTATGAAATGAGTAATTAGCAGATCTTTACCTTGTAGTAAAATGTTCAAAGCATTCAGATGGCTAATTAAATCTGCTAAGAACGCGAGATCACATTTCCATGAAGGCTCTTTCAATTCAGGAACACGCATATTATTTATTTCCATGAACATATTTATCTCATCTAATAGGCCAAAAAATCGATTTAATAATTCGCCACGACTAAGCCAGCGGACCTCGCTGTAATAAGGCAGGCTACCACACTGGCTTTCTACATGCTCAAGAAAGCTTTTAAATTGCCTGAGTTGTAACCCATGCTTCCTTATATAATTGGTTGTACGAAAAACAATACTCATCACATTTTTTAGAGTGATCCTCTTTGCACATAAATTTTCCTGGTCGATCAGCCAGTGAACGCCCCTTGTTTCATTCGGCACGGTCAGTTTTTGCATTTTATCCTTCAACAGCGCGACGAAACCTGAATTTTTCCCTGTCATCGCTGGTGCACCGTCTGTAGACACTGAAACTAAAGAATTCCACGACAATCCTATATTTTCAACACTTTCTTCAACACTACTTAAAATATCACCTCTGGTTGTAGTGTTCTTCATGTCTACTACATCGAGAAGCTCCTCCCTCACCTGAAGATCTCTATTAACACCTCTAATAAATACGGTAAGCTGCGCTGTTCCTGTGATATTAACACTTTCGTCCAGAGATAGAGAATACGCCATAAAATCTTTAAGGATATTTACAAGCTGGTTCTGGACGTCGTCTGCCATGTCCTGTATGCGACGCATAATGGTTGTGTTGGATAATGGCACAATCCGAAACTCTTCAACTTGAGATGGACACAAATGTTCCGCGGCAACTACCAAACATTCTTTCATTAAATCGCCATCAGTAATGGGGAGCAGGGATTTTGCAAAAAGCAAAACAATTTTCTAACTCACTCTGAGAGCTGCCTCAGTTGATTTTTCTTCGTCGTCCAGATGTTCTTCGGATAGCTTCCTTTTAAATTTAATAGCTTCCTGTGCATGATGTGGTCCATCACATTTTCCACTTCCGTAGTCTTTCGCGTGGTACGACATATAATGTCGCTGCAAATTAAATTTCCTAAAAGAATTCAGCGTTTTGTGACATACTAAACACTTTGCAACACCATCTTTTTCTGTAAACACATACAATTCCTCCCAATGGGGGTTGAACTGCGAAAGCATGGTTGGGGTTACACAACGGCGTCTTGACATGATTCTTAAACAGCGAAGTGACTGTTAGAGCTGATCGTAGTACTTTAAACGTTACACAGTCGGCGCGAACTCAATAGGTACGCTGCCACCTATCCAAACGTGCGCGCGCATTTCCCCTCCCTCCCCTCCCTCCCTACTCAGCGACCTTGCACCTGCTCGCGAGCACCTGCCTGAGCAGACGCGAGTACTCGCGCTCAAAACCGGCCAGTTGTTAAGCCCTGCACTAAGACAATGAAACCATCGACGTTTTGATCACCTTCGCTGTTTTCTTCCTCAGGGCAGCTACCTGCTAGATTCTGTGAATTGTCTCCCCTGAATACCTCCGCATTTTCGTTGTCAGGCAGAGTTGCAAAACTGCCATAGGCTACAGTAGATTATATCAAGTAAGCGTAGATAACGGTAGGTTTCCTAGTAGCCTTGGTCAATTAAGATCACAACCGCATTACTTGTACGTTAATTGTGTCGCATATTTATCGGAAGTTACCTCATTACGGTTGCTTTGTTCACGAACACGATCAGAGTCTTACTAGTTTCCAGTAGAAACCGGAAGCGGCTTACCGTCTAGAAACTGAGTGAGGATTTATAAAGCGCAAGCGTAACCTACGAACCATTTTTGTTCTACGTAGCTATCCTCCTGTCTGTTACTTATAAACAAACGGTATTTGTAGTAAAATTGACATTGTCAGTCTTTAACTCAGGCTATGTTCGAAAATTGTTAATATGAAATGTGAAACCGAGGGAAGTTGTAGAGAAAATAAAAAAAATGGTTTTTATATAGAGCTGGAAAACACAGTTTCCTCAAAAGAAAAGTACAGTTTACATAAATGCAAAACAAAGACGCCTCAGACACAATTTCGATACTTCATCGAACTTGCATAAAACATGTTTCTGTTATTGGTGATCAACTTTCGAGCTAACCACTAACAAAAGAAATTCTAGCATTTAGTCATGATGAAGAGCGTTCTGTTGAGTGCAAAATAACAATAACATTTATTATTTTTTCATGTTTGTGCATGTAAACTGTACTTGCATCAAAAGTAGTTGCTTTGGATACATAAGATCGCAAAAGCTACGCCATCATCTAATTCTTGTTACTTATAAAGTATAAATCATATATAATAAGGATATAAAATACACAACATATTAACGCTGAACGCTGTGTGGTTCAAATTATTTGTAAAACAAGGTAAAAACAAAGAGAAATCTTCGGCTATAATGTTCTCTCTCATGCTTTCAATTTTCTTTTCATACCAAGTTCAGCAACACTACAGTGATCCTACCACTTACTGCGTCATTTATGGACTGTGCTAAACTACCGAATCGTTGTTTTCGTAGAGCTCAACTCTGCTGTATGGTGACTACGTAGGTCATATTTCGGGATGCCATTGGACTGCTGGAAGTAAAGATTACTATGAAGGGGTGGCTGTATAGTAGTCTATCGCGCGTGCTATTCTGGCAGGTGAATGGTAGGTAAGAGTGAATCTGCAGTTTGTAAACAGAGCTTGCGTTTTCCTGCAGCGAGATACTGATGCCCCACTGAAGTTCTTTTGTGGCCGCTTGCTTGTACTATTGAGCTTGTACTATTGAGCCCGGGTCTTGAGGAGTTGCAGACTGGCGCATAGTCGGAAACTGTTATTCCTGCGTCAAGACCAGAAGCACCGAGTAAAGTATGACAAATAGCCGAAATACGGAAAATCGTAAAATCCGGGCAATCGGTGTTGTTTCTACAACGACGGTATGTGCAAATGTCACCGATAATAGCAGGACAGACAAAGAATGACCCAAATTTATCAAAACGCAGAGGATGTGGAAAAAATTTCCCATCTATAAAAGTTGTTGGGCAGTGATACCGGAGCCGTAAGTACCACAGAAGTGAAACTATGATGGTGGGTTTTGATTGGTTCCTGGGAAGCCAAGCCTGGTGTACGATTCCAGCGAAGCCTGATGTCCGGAGCTGAGTCTCTCTCCAGCACAGTGTTTCAAACTGCCACGGAGTTTCAGAAACAGCGTATACTCTATTGTGGGTTGAATGATGAATTCCAGGAACAAAACCCTTAACTTTGGGCCACGCTCTTAATTCGCTATCTCCTCTCTTTGAGGTATACTGGTCTAGTAAAACGTACAGTAGAGCTCCTTTGAAGTCAGCAGCTGTCACGATGGGTAGTGAGATTGAAAGTTGTGTAGCACCCATCGCAGGTTACTGTACTGACTTTTCTGTCGTGCATGCTAACTCGCAGACACTCTGCAAAGATATTTTTTATATCCAGAAATCGACTTCCGGAAGCTTAACTGTCTTTGACACGTCAGGGGGAGAATGTGAAGGGGCTACGGCAGCCCCAAATCAAGAATGAACGCTCCGTGTGGACTTTTATCAACATTTACGCTTGAATGCAGAAAGGGAGTCCAGTTAGAGGCTGTTGGTCTTCGTTGACGTGAAGAGCCGTTCTTATGACTGAGCCACATAAGCTGATGGAAAAAATTAAGGACGAATATAACTTTCGCATGAAGTGTCACTGCCAAACGACATGAAACTTGGCGTATACATATACATATACATATACATATACTGGCGTATACATATACTGCTACAAAATAGTGCCTAAGGTAACTGAAAGAAATACCGAATGAAACCATCAGAAATTGTGCTTTTATTCTAAGGAAGTAGTTATACTGAAGTCACCGCGATTATTGATGGTTCCCTGGACATTACAAACGCCGAAAATCGTTCGTAACACTTTACCGCCCGCACGGCTGGTGCAAATTTATTCGCCTAGCCCAAGCAGCACTAATTCGGATTACTTGGTTGGTCGTCGACCGTTCGTGACATTATCGCGACATTATAAATTGTTGCGTTTTACTAATCTCATCGTTAGTTTTCGTAAATTCTCAACCTTGTTCCCCTACTTTCGTGAAATTTCGAAGATGTACATATTTAAACAAATACATAATATATTTGTTTCATGTATTTGTTTATGAGCCGTGCTCGGCTCGTGTTCATGCCATTTATTGTTTGCCATCTTCTATTACGGTACTGCCGCGTTGTTTTCTTATTCCATTTACTGGCGTCAAACTTCCTGCCTTACTTGCCTGTGAGCGGCAGCAGCAGCGCATATCGATAATTGCACTGTCGTACCATCTCTGGAGCGACCGATAGTATTTCCATGTCGTCGTGTGTCTTGCATTCAGCTGGAGATGGACCAGCAGTGCAGTCGGGACGCAGCAGAAGTGAAGTCGGGGACGGAGCGCCGGTAAGACACCGACAGTCAGTGCTCGCTGACTGCTGACGACACACATAAACAGTCCGACGGAGGGAGATTGGAGTCGAACGACCGTTGGTTGGTCATCTCATCGGCCGACGTGTATTTGGTCCTTTCACCGTTTCCGGGGCTGAGCAGTTGGTCGGTTGCCGTGGAGCAGTGAGGAAGTCTCCGTGGCGCGTAGTTTGGCCGGGCCCACTGGCAGCCTCTATGCGGTGTCGGAGTGTGTGGTGGTGTTCCTACTGCTACAGGGTTCGTGGCTCACTGATCCCCTGGACATAAAAGTTGAGTTTTGGCTTAATCTACCAGCAGGTCACGAATGTTCACACTGCATCGTTTAGAGTTCGTTGTCAGCTGTTGGGATATTCCCGCGAGCAACAATGTGTGTGGCAAATTTAGCCACCCTCTGGTGGGGTTTAACCGTACTTGGTTATTTGAATTGAAGTGCACCAGCGGAATCTTCTGCCTTTTGGCCGTTAACGTTCCAGTTACCTGCCCTGGCCTTTGACGTAAATTCAGGTAGTGTATTTTCGTCATCATGTTGTCGCTGTCCAGCACGGCGTGTAGTTTGAGAGCTCATTGTATAATTGACTGGGGGCGCCAGTAACTTCTACGTTGTTCCGTTGAACTCCCTGTTGTGCCCTGGTCGGGTGAAGTAGAAGTTATCTTGTCGGTGGGTCCGTTGACTGTCTGTCAGTTGGGTTTTCGGATCGACAATGATCTCACCTAAAAGAGCGTTAGTGTTTGAATTCCAGGCCGACCCTCCGAACTTCTGAGCAAACTTGGGTGTACTGCTTTTTCTTGTTTGTTCTTGTTGTTTGTACTTGTATGGCTTCTAGCCGATTTTTAGATTAAGGTTGTTTTGCCCTTAAGGCGTTAGCCTAATTTAAGAACAGTTTTACGTGAAGCCTTTGGCATTTTTAAAAATAATGAGTCTTACGTGTTGGGCCTTCAGCCGAGTTTTGAATTTAAAGTCTTTGCACTTAAAGTGTCCGATTCTTGGGGCTTTTAGCCTAATTAAGGAACTGTTTTAAGATAAGGCTTGCCTTTTATATTTCTGATTTTAGTTGAGCTTTAAGTTAGTGGCTTTCAGCCGTTTTTAAATTAAAGTGGTCTTGCCTATAAGGCATGATATTGTAGGGCACTTTCAGCCACTAATTAAGTTCCAAAAACTAGAGCTGTGTGTTTTTTTTAAATTTTTCTTAGCCCTTGTAATGCTTCATCAAATAAAAGTTTGTATGTTCGAGTGTAACTGACAGCCGCTGATTTTGGCCCCTTTCCACAACTTAACCTGTCCTGTCCTGCGGGCTTAGCAGGGCGTCTCAGTGTATTTGCATTGTGTTTGGTACTTAGTATTTCTCGTTCATATGATATGCAGCAAAGCAGTCTTTAAGATGTAACGCAACTGCACAAGACTTGCACATTAAGTTTGTTGTTCTTTTTTTCTTTTGTTTCTGGAACATACAAGGCAATTTCTTCATTTTGTTTTATTGGTTTCGCAAATACGTAGGCTTATTAGTTCGTGTTGCTTTATATGACCGGAAAATCTGTCAACCGGATCATGAGGAAACGTACCCGATGTGGTGGTAACGTCCAACATTTGCTCCGCGCATTCATCATAAATAATCGTATCGTCTCTTTCGTCTGCCATGATGAAAGGGCACAAGTACTTACAAAAACAAAATCTTCATTTATATGAATGACAATGCTCGTCAGCGTCGAAACAGCGCAGATGGAGGAGCTCTTGGAACGAGTGAATATTCGGCGAATGGACTGTCCTGCACGTTTCCCCGACTTAAATCCCATCAAGCAAGTGTGGGATGTGTTGGGGAGACGTGCTCCCACACCTCGACCTTCTCATGCTCCAACCACCTACGGCAGTTGTCAAATGCGCTGGCGCCGGCCGCGGTGGTCTAGCGGTTCTGGGCGCACAGTCCGGAACCGCGCGACTGCTACGGTCGCAGGTTCGAATCCTGCCTCGGGCATGGATGTGTGTGATGTCCTTAGGTTAGTTAGGTTTAAGTAGTTCTGAGTTCTAGGGGACTAATGACCACAGTAGTTAAGTCCCATAGTGCTCAGAGCTATTTGAACCATTTTTGAAATGCGCTGGTGGGTGAATGGAACGTCCTAAGACACGAACTCCATATCAACCTTGAGTCCAGAATGGGCCACGTTGCAGAGCATACATTGCCATTCGGGGTGAACAAACACCGCCGGTCAGAGTGGCCGAGCGGTTCTAGGCGCTACAGTCTGGAACCGCGCCACCCCTACGGTCGCAGGTTCGAATCCTGCCTCGGGCATGGATGTGTGTGATGTCCTTAGGTTAGTTAGGTTTAATTAGTTCTAAGTTCCAGGGCACTGATGACCTCAGAAGTTAAGTCCCATAGTGCCCAGAGCCATTTGAGCAAACACCCATGTCCCGTCATTTGTAATAGCCAATGGGCGACCATGAATCGCAATGGCTTCCAAGTAATAATTGTCCTTGAACAACTGTATCGTTTCTGTTCGTCTTAATGTGTATTTCTTTCCGTTATCTTCTGTACTGTAATGTAGCAGTTATTTCTATTTATTGTCCAAGTTTCATCCAGCTATGATACTTGGCAGTGAAACATCTTGCGAAAGGAGCTTCCGTTCATTAGTGTTTCACATCAGTGTTTTAATTAAAATTGAAGTCTGTTTCCATTCTTCATTCTCTGATCTCATACTAGAAATGCCTAACTATTTCTGGTTCTTATTTTAAAGTTTGGTATAACTGTATTTCCAGCATTTTCGGATCTCTAACGAGGACTTACCTGTGTTAAAATGATTCGTTCATTACTCGGTAAGGTATGAAATATCGTACAGAATCGGGTTTACACTAGTTCATCAAATCATTAGGAAATTTGAATTCATCACACGTTCCTCTAGTGAACGTTTTAATAATTCCTAATGCGTATCGTATTCCCTTCGTTTAAATCTTTGACTTATAGTGATTTATTTTAAGAAGTGTTCAATGCACAGATGCTGTGCGTGTCATGGTGGCCATTTTTATACTTTAAATGCAATTGTTTTTCCTTGATCAAAGTTTGCATCGTATATTCGTGATAACTTGCCATTGCTGGAAAATTCTGGTTTCTCTTTAACTAAGTATACACGTCTTCCGCCCTCAGCTGAGGTACCAGTCTTAGTGGATCGACGTCCCAGTCAGTATACAGAGCTCTGAAAGCTGCAATTTGTAGCACACGTCGAATACTTCCTTGCATGATATTTGCAGATCATCAATTAAGTCAGCGGTGAAACTATAGAGAGGGCGCGCGCTAGAGAGGGAGACAGAGAGACAACTGGCAGTTCTTCACGTTGCATATGACGTGGTTATTCTGTCTCTCAATTTCATATTTCTACACTGAGAAATCAGGTTGAAAGATTGAACCAAGCATGCTTATTGTACGTAACTTAGGTATTAGTTGCCTTTTATAATTTTTTTTTTTTTTTACACACACACAGCTGAAGCAAGACCGGGAGTTTGCTAGAAGCTAGTACGATCATTGCGTGCAATGAAATGTTCATTTAATGCCAATTACGTATTGCTTTGTAATAAGTTAGCTACTCATGCTACTTACAGGAATGTATTCGGGTGAATTCTTTAATAATTCTGATATATCGACTGGTGAGCAACTTATCACTTTAAAGGAACACATGAAACGAGAGACAGCTGGCCATGACTATTATACACTGGGCCTCGACTGTCCTAAAGGTCTGGTCGATGTATGAAACGTACAAGCGCAAAAAACGTCTGTAATACCTGAGCAAATCTGCGATTCCAGGACTTTGCCTTGATATAGGTCATCCGTTGAAATACAACAACACAGGGAATAAGGCGTAAGCTTCCAGTTACTGGGGTAGTACATTATTATTATACAAACTGTTGAGATTAAACTAGCCGGCCGCTGTGGTCAAGCGGTTCTAGGCGCTTCAGTCCGGAAACACGCTGCTGTTGCGGTTGTGGGTTCGAATCCTAGCTCGGGCATGGATGTGTGTGATGTCCTTAGGTTAGTTGAGTTTAAGTAGTTCTAAGTGTAGGGGACTGGTGGCCTCAGATGATAAGTTCCTTAGCGCTTAGAGCCACTTGAACATTTTTTTGAAATTAAACTAGTAAATGATTTTATAAATTCTAACTGGAGTCCCGATCACTCCCTGGTCAGACAATAAAACAAAAGAGGAACTTGCTCACAACTTGTTAATTAATACTTTTGTGTTGGCAACAGCTAATGTCAGTTATGCAGTGAAGCTAGTTGTTTCTAGAGCATGCAGTCTTTTAGGAAACGCCATTCTTGGTAATTTTATGTTGCTATGCCTACCACTGAAGGTTGTAAGTTGCTATGCACTGCGATCTACCATTCTATTTGGGCCTTCGAAATGATGGGATACTCATCTGTAGAACACTCGATAGACTTGGCGAGGCTCAATTGAGAAAAGGATTTTTCTACATATTGTAGAAATGCTATGAACACATAGTTGTTTTTATTGAATCTATGATGTGTCGTAGGGCAATTCTAGAGAGGGCGACTCAACTGCCTCTACCTATGGTTTTATGCAACCCCCAACGCCTTCAAAAACCACGCCTAAGGTTTTTACATTCTCTCACTCGCTACACACAAACTATTAGCCCTATAAGAAAAATGTCCAGGATTTATTTGTAGGAAATGTAATTCAGCTACGTTTTGTAATGAGATAAATTTCGCTAGTCGTCAAGTAATTCAAGAAAAACGTACAAAACTTACCTTCAAACGCGTTTCTCTTTAATAACTCAAAAACTGTGGCCTCCAGCGAAATCATATCCCAGGACGAAATTTAACTACAATAAATTTTCTACAAAAAGCTCCAGTTAATTTTTTTTTTGTTGAAGTAATAGTTTACGTGTATGGAGCGAGAGAATACAAAAATATAGCGCCTGATTTTTGGAGGCACAGTGGGCTGCATAGAACCCATAGATAGGGGCAGTATACTTCTCGTATTAACACAGTGCACGTATTCACGAGTAAAGGAGCGGGACGAAGTCTCAACGCTATATTCAGGGCAGCGATTTAAAGTGATCACGTAAGTGTGATGATATTTGAATGCGCTCGAGGGAAGCTAGTGCGCAGTAGCTCATACGGCGCGGTTTATTTGGACGACGCCTGCTGCATATGCAACACACCGATGCTTGCAGCGAGGCGGGCGGTCGCCCAGGCAGGCGACACTTATTTTGCACCGCGTGCAGAGGCGGGCAGGGAGCGGCTTTGTGAATTACGGTCCCGTGCGCAGACCGCGGACCACTGCACCGCAAAGTACGCGGGCGGCGCTGCGGCGAGCGCGGCTAGGCGGGCGCAGCCACGCCGGACTCCTCGCCGGATTCCACCGGCCAAACGCCGCCTGCGCTGGTGACGCGGCATTCCAGGTGGGATTTCCAGCTCAGGCAGGACTTTGCGAGGACTGTATGCACAGTGCAAAATGCAGTGCATCCTCTATCACTTAAGGGAATTTCCGTGCCTCTTGATTAGAAACTTAACACGAACTGACTAGTTCTCCGCCGCGAGAAGTTAGTGAGGAATGCGATGCACTTACAGGGAACTGGGTAAGAGAACGTTGTTGTTTCGGAAGCAGAGTGCTCCTGTCGGCAAGATGAACGGAATAGTTCTGTGAGTCACGTGATGAGTAAGTTACTGCATCAGTTCTCGTATTACGTCAGTCATAGTCTCCATTCCTTCCAATCTATGTGAGTATAGGCCAGATGTCCTTCAAAGAAATAGAATCGACGGTAATGAGCAATATATAGGGAATAAATTAATACGAGACGATTCGGATCCCCTGTGGTACACAAAACAGGTCAGAACACTGTTGCAGAAGCAACGAAAAAGGCATGCCAAATTTCTCACAGAAGCTCAAAATCAAGCACGAATTTCAATGTGAGACCCTCATAATAATTTTCACAACGGAACTCTGTCTTGAAGTCTGGCAGAAAACCGAAAGAGATTCTCGTCATATGTGAAGTATACCAGCGACAAGACGCAATCAATACCTTGACTGTGCAATAACATAAGTTTCGTTACTGGTGACAGTATAACTACAACAGAGTTACTGAAAATAGTTTACTGAAATTCCTTCGCCAAAGAAGACGAAGGAAAGATTCCAGAATTCAAATCAAGGACAACTGGAAACATGAGTAACTTAAAAGTAGATATCCTTGGAGTAACGAAGCAGCTTAAATCACTTAAGAAAAGCAAGGCCTCCGGTCCTGTTTGTATTGCGGTCACGTTCTTCTCACACTAGGCTGATACAACAGCTACATAATTATCTGCCATAGGCAACCGCTCGCGCGTCGAAAGATCTGTATCTGCGCTGATAAATTAGGTGTATAATTAGCTATCATACACTACCGTTCGCTCGTCGAAATATCCGTATCTAATGACTGGAAAGTTGTATAAGTCACACAAATACCCAAGAAAGAAAGAAGAAGCTATCCGCAGAATGGGAGACCCATATCAATAACATCGATTTGAAGTAGGAATTTGGAACACGTACTATCCTCGAACTTTATGCATCACCTCCAAGAAAACGATTTGTTAACAGGCAGCCAACACGGATTTAGAAAATATCGTCATTGAGAAACGCAACTAGCTCCTTATTCTGACGAAGTAATGCGTGCTATCGACACGGGATGTCAAATTGATTCCATTTTTTTAGATATCCAGAAGGTATTTGACACAGCTAATCACTATCGAATTTTAATCAAATTGCATGCCTGAGGAGTAACACTTAAGTTGTTCGACTGGTTTCTTGATTTCCTGTCAGAAAGGTTAGCGTTCGTAGTAACTGATGGTAAGTCATCGAGCAAAATAAGGAAGTAATATCTTGCGTTTCCCAGGGAAGCGTTGTAGGCTCTCTGTTGTTCCTTGATCTACATAAACAACTTATTAGATAGTCTGAGCAACCCACGTAGATTGTTTGCAGATGATGTTGTCATTTATCATCGTGTAAAACCATGAAATGATGAAAACCAACTACAAACTGGTTTAACCAAGATATCTGTATGGTGTGAAAAGTGGCAGTTAACTCTAAATAATGAAAAGTGTAAAGTCATCCTCATGAGCACTAAAAGCAGTCGGCTAAATTTCAGTTAGACAATAAATCATACAAATCTAAAGGCTCTCAAGTCAACTAAATACTTTGAACACTTAGAAAACTGAACATGGCTAGTAAAGAGAAGGCTTACACTACACTTGTCCACCCTCTTCTCGGGTGTTTTTGTGCGGTGTGAGATCTGCGTCAGCAAAGAAGTGCTGCTCGTTTTGTATTGTCGCGAAATACTGGCAGAGCGTGTCACGGATATGGTACGCGAATTTTTGTGGTAATCATCAAAACAAAGGCGTTATCTGTTGCAGCAGGGTCTTCTCAGGCAATTTTAGTCACTAACTTTCTTCTCATAGTCTGAAAACGTAGGACAAATTATCATCATAATAAAATAGGACAAAGAGGACGTATGGAAAGATTTACGTTTTCGTTTCTCCGGCGCTCTTTTCGAGAGTGGAACGATAAAAATATAGCTTGTAAGTGCCAGGCATTAAACTTTAAATTGCAGAGTGATCACGTAGATGCAGATGTTGATGTTGCATCGATCATGAAAAGGGGGCGTAATCACGGGAGACCACGGATACATATCAACGGAGAGACGGCAAAACGGCAAAACTGTAAAACGAATTTTCTTTGTCTAAATGAATTGGTCAGTTTCGAGATGCGTCATGCAACGGGAACTGTTTATAAATGACACAAACAGCTTACTCTATACTCCATATTCCCGGGGCGGGGGGTGGGGAGGGGTGGGAGGGGGGGAGCGAAGAGAAGGGGAAGGGCGCTCTCTGTTGCACTGTCCCATTACGATTGGCTGTGGGTGTAATATACACTATGTCATAAAAAATATCTGGACAGCCCCAAAAACATACGTTTTCCATATTAGGTGCATTGTGCTGCCAACCTACTGCCAGGTACTCCATATCAACGACATCACTAGTCATTAGACATCGTGAGAGCGCAGAACGGGGAGCTCCGTGGAATTCACGGACTTCGAACGTGGTCAGGTGATTGGGTGTCACTTGTGTCATACGTCTGTACGCGAGATTTCAACACTTCTGAACATCCCGAGGTCCACTGTTTCCGAAGTAATAGCGAAGTGGAAAGGTAAAGTGACACGTACAGCACAAAAGCGTACAGGCCGACCTCGTCTGTTGACTGGTAGAGACCGCCGACAGTTGAAGAGGGTCGTAATGTGTAATAGGCAGACATCTATCCAGACCATCACATAGCAATTCGAGACTGCGTCAGGATCCACTGCAAGTACTATGACAGTTAGGTGGGAGGTGAGAAAACTTGGATTTCATGGTCGAGCGGCTGCTCATAAGCCACACATCATGCCTGTAAATGCCAAACGATGCCTCGCTTGGTGTAAGGCGCGTAAACATTGGACGATTGAACAGTGTAAAACCGTTGTTTGGAGAGACGAATCACGGTACACAATGTGGCGATCCGGGTTGTGGGTTTGGCGAATGCCCGGTGAACATCATCTGCCAGTGTGTGTAATGCCATCAGCAAAATTCGTAGGTGGTGGTTTTATGGTGTTTCCGTGTGTTATATGTAGGGGGCTTGCACCCATTGTTGTTTTGCGTGGCACTATCACAGCACAGGCCTACATTGATGTTTTAAGCACCTTCTTGCTTCCCACTGTTAAAGAGCAATTCCGGGATGGCGATTGCATCTTTCAACACGATCGAGCGTCTGTTCATAATTCATGGCTCTTGATGCTGCCCGCCACGAATTCCTTTCCTGTGCTAATCTCTTCATCTCAGAGTAGCACTAGCAACCTACGTCCTCAATTATTTGCTTGACGTATTCCAGTCTCTGTCTTCCTCTACAGTTTTTGCCCTCTATAGCTCCCTCTAGTACCATGGAAGTCATTCCCTCATGTTATGGCAGATGTCCTATCATCCTGTCCCTTATCCTTATCAGTGTTTTCCACATATTCCTTTCCTCTCCGATTCTGCGTAGAACCTCCTCATTCCTAACCTTATCAGTCCACCTAATTTTCAACATTCGTCTGTAGCACCACATCTCAAATGCTTCGATTCTCTTCTGTTCTGGTTTTCCCACAGTCCATGTTTCACTACCATGCTGTACTCCAGACGTACATCCTCAGAAATTTCTTCCTCAAAATAAGGCTGGTGTTTGATATTAGTAGACTTCTCTTGACCAGAAATGCCTTTTTTGCCATAGCGAGTCTGCTTTTGATGTCCTCCTTGCTCCGTCCGTCATTGGTTATTTTACTGCCTAGGTAGCAGAATTCCTTAACTTCATTGACTTCGTGACCATCAATCCTGATGTTAACTTTCTCGCTGTTCTCATTTCTACTACTTCCCATTACCTTCGTCTTTCTCCGATTTACTCTCAAACCATAGTGTGTACTCATTAGACTGTTCATTCCGTTCAGCAGATCATTTAATTCTTCTTCACTTTCACTCAGGATAGCAATGTCATCAACGAATCGTATCATTGATATCCTTTCACCTTGTATTTTAATTCCACTCCTCAACCTTTCTTTTATTTCCATCATTGCTTCCTCGATGTACAGATTGAAGAGTAGGGGCGAAAGGCTACAGCCTTGTCTTACACCGTTCTTAACACGAGCACTTCGTTCTTGATCGTCCATTCCTATTATTCCCTCTTGGTTGTTGTACATATTGTAAATGACCCGTCTCTCCCTATAACTTACCCCTACATTTTTCAGAATCTCGAACAGCTTACACCATTTTATATTGTCGATCGCTTTTTCCAGGTCGACAAATCCTATGAAAGTGTCTTGATTTTTCTTTAGCCTTCCTTCCATTATTTGCCGTAACGTCAGAATTGCCTCTCTCGTCCCTTTACTTTTCCTAAAGCCAAACTGATCGTCACCTAGCGGATTCTCAATTTTCTTTTCCATTCTTCTGTATATTATTCTTGTAAGCAGCTTCGATGAATGAGCTGTTAAGCCGATTGTGCGATAATTCTCGCACTTGTCAGCTCTTGCCGTCTTCGGAATTGTGTGGATGATGCTTTTCCGAAAGTCAGATGGTATGTCGTCAGACTCATATATTCTGCACTCCAACGTGAATAGTCGTTTTGTTGCCACTTACCCCATTGATTTTCGAAATTCTTATGGAATGTTATCAATCCCTTCTGCCTTATTTGACCGTAAGTCCTCCAAAGCTCTTTTAAATTCAGATGCTAATACTGGTTCCCCTATCTCTTCTAAATCGACTCCTGTTCCTTCTTCTACAACATCAGACTAATCTTCACCCTCATAAAGGCTTTCAGTGTATTCTTTCCACCTATCTGCTCTCTCCTCTGCATTTAACAGTGGAATTCCCGTTGCACTCTTAATGTTACCACTGTTGCTTTTAATGTCACCAAAGGTTGCATTGACTTTCCTGTATGCTGAGTCTGTCCTTCCGACAATTATATCTTTTTCGATGTCTTCACATTTTTCCTGCAGCCATTTCGTCTTAGCTTCCCTGCACTTCCTATTTATTTCATTCCTCAGCGACTTGTATTTCTGTATTCCTGATTTTCCCAGAACATGTTTGCACTTCCTCCTTCCATCAATCAACTGAAGTATTTCTTCTGTTACCCATGGTTTCTTCGTAGCTACCTTCTTTGTACCTATGTTTTCCTTCCCAACTGCTGTAATGGCCCTTTTTAGAGATGTCCATTCCTCTTCAACTGTACTGCCTACTGCGCTATTCCTTATTGCAGTACCTATAGCGTTAGAGAACTTCAAACACATCTCGTCATTCCTTAGTACTTCCGTATCCAACTTCTTTGCGTATTGATTCTTCCTGACTAATGTCTTAAACTTCAGCCTACTCTTCATCACTACTATATTATGAACTAAGTCTATATCTGCTCCTGGGTACGCCTTACAGTCCAGTATCTGATTTCGGAATCTCTGTCTGACCATGATGTAATCTAATTGAAATCTTCCCGTATCTACCGGCCTTTTCCAAGTATACCTCCTCCTCTTGTAATTCTTGAACAGGGTATTCGCTATTACTAGCCGAAACTTGTTACAGAACTCAATTAGTCTTTCTCCTCTTTCATTCCTTGTCCCAAGCCCATATTCTCCTGTAACCATTTCTTCTACTCCTTCCCCTACAACTGCATTCCAGTCGCCCATGACTATTAGATTTTCGTCCCCCTTTATATACTGCATTACCCTTTCAATATCCTCATACACTTTCTCTATCTGTTCATCTTCAGCTTGCGACGTCGGCATGTATACCTGAACTATCGTTGTCGGTGTTGGTCTATTGTCGATTCTGATTAGAACAACCCGGTCACTGAACTGTTCACAGTAACACACCCTCTGCCCTACCTTCCTATTCATAACGAATCCTACACCTGTTATACCATTTTCTGCTGCTGTTGATATTACCTGATAATCATCTGCCGAGAAATCGTGGTCTTCCTTCCTTTAATGGACTGTTCTGCACGGAGTCCTGACCTCAATCCTATAGTTCACCTTTGGGATGATTTGCAATGCCGACTTTGTACCAGGCCTCACCGACTGACATTGATACCTCTCCTCATAGTAGGACTCCGTGAAGAATGGGCTGCCATTCTTCAAGAAACCTTCCAGTACCTGATAGAACGTATGCTTGCGAGAGTGGAAGTTGTCATCATGGCTAAGGGTGGGCCTAAACCATAAAGAATTCCAACATTACCGGTGGAGCGCGCCATGAACTTGTAGGTCATTTTCAGCCAGGTGTCCGGATACTTTTGATCACATACTGTATAATAACTAGCCACTCACATGGGCACGTATTTTGAGTACTGTGTATGCAGTACTTGTATACTCTTGTTTCAGTGGATTTCATGAAGGTTGCTGTACAGCACTCATAGACCGTCGCAGCTACAACTAATAATTGTTCTTGTTTTTACTTTTTTACATTTCCGATGCTGATATGAGTTGTTATTTTATATCATATTAGGTTTAGTTACAAGTGATTTTCATGTATCTGGGCGTTAATGCTAAATCCGTCCATTACAGTTGGATACTACTTTACATGGTACGTCGCCGTATTTTCTACAGACTTGAGTCCCTGCCCACTTGGGGTAACTTAATTTAATCTCAAAAATAAGTCCATTATGTTGTATTTTGGGACTGTACAGGACGATACAGCTGCCCATACCGATCGTCTTTTCGCAACCCACTACGGCTTTAAAAGCCACGTCTGTATATAGTTTTCATATATTCTGTTTCTCGCTATATGAAAAGTATTAGACCAACGGAAAAAATGAAGTTTTTGTAGGAAATGTAATGCAGTTATACCATGTTCTGGGATACATTTTCGCTGAAAGCCTTGGTTTTTGAGTCATTAAAAAATGATTTGGAGATGTCTTTTGTGCATTTTCTTGAATAATTCCAAAACTGCAGCCACTAACGACAATGTATACTATTACCAAATTTAACTATATTACATTTCCTACAAAAACATCCAGTTAATTTTTTCTGTAGGGCTAATAGTTCGGGTGCAGTGAGAAAGAGAATATGAAAATCTTAGGTGTGGTATTTGAA
Source organism: Schistocerca piceifrons (assembly GCF_021461385.2). Classification (NCBI taxonomy): domain Eukaryota; kingdom Metazoa; phylum Arthropoda; class Insecta; order Orthoptera; family Acrididae; genus Schistocerca; species Schistocerca piceifrons. Next base: position 142,324,347 of record NC_060144.1, read on the forward strand.
GGTGTTGCACATTGTGTAGAGATGTTAAATCACCCTAAACAAAGCATTGTTCAGACCAAACGCAAATTGCTTTATTTAAAAGTATCGTCACTGGTCAGTGTTTGTCTTTATAAAACCTCAAAAAGAAAATTGAAAAAAAAGAAAAAAAGAAAAGAAAAATCCGGCCGGAGTGGCCGTACGATTCTAGGCGCTACAGTCTGGAGCCGGGCGACCGCTACGGTCGCAGGTTCGAATCTTGCCTCGGGCATGGATGTGTGTGATGTCCTTAGGTTAGTTAGGTTTAATTAGTTCTAAGTTCTAGGCGACTGATGACCTCGGAAGTTAAGTCGCTTAGTGCTCAGAGCCATTTTTTTAAAAGAAAAACGTATAATAGCAATCTCTCATCCCAGACAACAATAGCTGCTCAACAGCTATTTACTTCATACTGTTGTTGTGTGTCACGGATTCGCTAGTTGTTCGTAACGAGGCAGAGTGTGTCCCATTACTCCCTAAGACTAGGTTCTTAAATTGGAAATTTACTACTGTAACTAACTTGTGAAACTAATGGCATTGTCTCTGTCTGTACAAAAGCTCAAAGAAAGTTGATCAGAAAAACTGCAAATGCATGAATACTTTAGATGTAGGGCACCACTATAGATGCCTACAACGATGTTAGGTGACCCATGGATTGTCACCCGTATAAAATGAAATGAGACCACAGGATGATAGCGTATTTGTTCAGTTGACTTCTTTACTCTCTCCCTTGGTCGTAGTACATCAAGAATACATTGGTGGAAGTGCCCAGTAGCCTCTCATACGAAACTATACACTTCCAGTCTTGCTGGTACCGTATAGAGCGAGGGCATGTGTGGCATCGCTCGAATGCCATTGTCAGTGATGTTTCCGGCTGCGACTGTGATGACAGCATCGTGGTGGAGCTGATGATGACCTTGACCTCCCTCCAGTGGATGGGCAGTCCCTTGCTCCAGCGACGTACTGCACTTCGGGCGGTCGCTCCTGGTGTACAGACTCGTGGATCGGTTGTGATACTGAGCCGAGAATAATTTAATACATGAATGGCTGAGTATTTATATGCCCACGACAATGCTCATCTAGGGCTTAAGGCATGTACTCTACACACCTCCATGGTCGCAAGTGACGGAAGACCTCCATCTTTCCGCTAGAATATTGCAGCATCGGCTGTTACTGTACCATGCCCAGCCGGCTCTGGTGCGCAAAGCCTGTTAGCTGTGTTTTGTTTCGCAATGTATAACACTCATGCCTGCCTGTGCTGACTCTGTTGCAACTCACTTCCATCCTGGAGTATTTTTTGGCCTCATAAGGTCGATATGCTAGATTGCCCTCCTTTTTACAGAGACTCAGTCTCTCGGGCTGACCAACCTAGATTATCCTCAACACTAGAGTTTCTGGCAGCCGACCTTTCTTGCCCCGTTTTGCCTCTCACGAAATATTCTAACAATTGCTTTCCTTAACTCTAGCACTTTATCTCACTCATTTCTACACAGTCCCTTGTTCTACTCTTTAATTCAAACACCATATAACTTATTTCATTACTAGGCTTCTTGCACAATAACTCCTAGCTCTCTGTTCTAAAATGAGTCAATTATTTTTAATTCTACCTCCTTGTGCGTTCATCTTCCTTTTGCTACTTCTACGCTCAGGACATCTAATCCACTGAAATCCGAAAGATGGCTGGATACAAACTCAGTTTTGTGCTTTGTCATCTACATACCGGAAAAGGACTATGCGCAGCAAAACGAGTGCTGCTCCTGTGGTTGATATGACACTAGTTGATGTCGTAACTTTCCGATACTGATTTTCCGGATGTAAATTTACATGCTATAATAAAGTTTCCAGGGAGACTCGTCCCACCTTCTGATTCAGAAGTGTGTTTATAGCCTGCATTGATTCTAGACCTAGACTTTGGTTGAAGCCGGCTATTTCTGCGTAAAGTAGCACTTCCGTAGGCTCCTCTGGCCAGTTCAAACGATGCTGCGAAATATTTAGTTGAGGTATCACTGACATCGCAGCGGGTAGATGAAAAGTAGGCCCCTTTGATCTCGTACACTGTTCCATATAACAACAAAGCACTCCCGTTGAATTCTAGTATCTTTGCTCATGTTAGCTTCCCCTGCTCGAAACAACTACCTACTGCTTCTATCCTGTTAAAAGTAAATTACAACCAATCCGCCTCAACTTGCTAAAATTATAATTCCGGCTCGATCATTTTTTATTGCTTTCCTTTTATTCCTTTTGTCCCATTAGCAATTTCACTCCCCAGGAATACCGCCCCTGTCTTATCAATGTACTTGGACAGAGTGTGATTTCACCTCAGTAAAATTTTTTTAAATTTGCTTAATCCACTTCTACTATCTCCCGTTGTCTTTTGCAATTAATAATATTTGGTGTGTTTTTACTCCTACAGACTTCTTAAGTATCCACTACTTGACAGGATATGCAGGAACTATGAGCTGGCTGGTAATGCTTCCATCCCGACAAAAATTTTTAGTCCATCTATAAACCTCAACATCTCGCCTTCTTTACAACTCACCTAAGGGTGGTAATACCTGTTACTTTGGTCACCCTTCAATTAATTTCTGCTCCTAAGCTGCTAAAACTAATTACATTAAATCTATACCTAACTTTAAAAAACAATGTTAAGTGACTTATCCATATGGGTTCCTTGTCACCATTTCATTCAGAACCTCTTCCTTATCTTCCGTTGCCTTTTTCATCACTCTCCCTTTGGAAAGTTGGAAAGGTCTGAAGCCCCCTACATGCACAATTGTCGTTCCCGTCGGCAACTGACTCTTCACATTCAGTGGCGACCCAGTCCACACCACTTCCCAAAATCTTCTATGTCTTTCCCTTCGGCGCATACGAAGTTGATAGCATCGCTCACTGACCAACATTATACTGTGGCATTCTTGCCGTACGGCCCACTGCTTTTTCCTATTTCTTCGGCGCTCTTGTATTTACCCTCTGTACTCTAATTCAGATTTCCCTAATCACTCTGGCAAACAGCTTAAGAGACTCTCCAGTCTTCCCTTCCTTTCGCGACAGACCCCTCACGATATCACTACACTGGCAATGGCATCACCTAACTAAAACATTTTCCGGGAAGTTCCACCTAATGTTACCAAAGATGACACAATGTTGATAAAAGAAATCTAATCCTAGAATCACGTCGTAACCTTCACTCACGGTGGAAAAGTCTCTGCACATTTTTCAAATTGAACCGTATCCAGGCAAAAGTCTACGTCCACCGATCCTAACGGTATGACACCTTAACCGCACATTCCACGCAGTCTGTACAGTGATGGATCCCACTGCTGACGTTTCACGAGGTCAGTACTGGCGACCGACATATGGGCCCCCGTGTCCAGTAATATCCAGCAATATTTTTTTCCACTTTAAATCTTATCGTACAATTCACTCTGCATACGATTTCGTAACATCCAGTCTTACTGGGAATGACCGTAGGTAAATCAGGGGTTCCATTTGGCATTTAATACCTTATTCTGGCCGGTTCTCTACCTTTAAAATTGTTACTTCCTCTTACTTTATTCACATCACCCTGAGGCTGACGACACTGTCTCCTTACATATCCCGTTTGTCCACACCTGAAACATTTTATACTAGCTGCAATTAGAGTCCCTTTACCCTGCAAACACAAGTCGATCGCTTCACATTCTATTGCTAACCACAGAGCTGTGCGCAAATCCCTTCGACCCCCTGCCGGAAAAGTTTTGACATTTCCGCGTCCAATCCTCTTAAAAAAGCGTCGAGCGCCCGCTGTTCAGCTTATTGTAAGATAATTTCATTGACTGCATCATTCTCTCCTAATACATACATAGATCCATCAATTCTCCTTATTCTACCCACCAAATGATCCACAGTTTCTGTACTTGTCTTAATTACTACCCTTAGTCGTTCCCTACAGTGTCTAGCACTATTTCGGTTCGTATATCTCTGACAGAGAGCAAAGAGGGAATAATAAGATAGGACGGCCAAGAACGAAATGTCCGGATTAAAAAGGGGTGTAAGACAAGTATATAGTCTTTCGCCCCCACTGTTCATTCTGTACATCGAAGAAGCAATGATGGAAATAAAAGAAAGTTTCACGAGTGGAATTAAAATTCAAGCTGAAAGCACATCAATATACGATTCGCTGATGACATTATTATCCTCAGCGAAAGTGAAGAAGAATCACATGATCCGTTGAATGAAATGAAAGGTCTAATGAGTACAGAATATGTGTTAAGAGTAAATCGAAGAAAGACGAAAGTAATGAGAAGTAGCAGAAATGAGACCAGTGAGAAACTTAACCTCAGAATTGATGGTCACGAAGTAGATGAAGTTAAGGCCTTGCTAGCAAAATAACCAGTGACGGACGGAGAATGGATGATACCAAAAGCAAACTAGCAATGTCAATAGGCCCAGTCCTGGCCAAGAGAAGTACACTAGTATCAAACATAGGCCATAAATTGAGGAAGGAATTTCTGAGATTGTACGTTTGGAGTACACCATTGTATTGTAGTCAAACATGGACTGTGGAAAAGTACGTGGACTAATAATGTAAGGAATCAGGAGGTTCTGCGCAGAATCGTAGGGGAAAGAAATGTGCGGAAAACACTGACAAGGAGAAGGCTCTATGCAATGTGAGACTTAACATCTGAGGTCATCGGTACCCTAGACTTAGAACTATTTAAACCTAACTAACCCAAGGACATTACACACATCCATGCCCGGAGCAGGGTTCGAACCTGCGACCGTAGCAGCAGTGCGGTTCCGGACTGAAGCGCCTAGAACCGCTCGGCCACTACGGCCGGTACAAGGAGATGGGACAGGATGATAGGACATCTGTTAAGACATAATGGAATATTTGCATCTGTGGATGAAAAAACCTTTAGAGGAAGACAGAGACTGAATACATCCAGCAAATAATTGAGATTGTAGGTTGCATGTGGTAGTCTGAGATGAAGAGGCTGGCTCAGGTGAGTAATTTGTGACGGGCCACATAAAACCAGTCAGAAAACTGATGACTCAAGCAGAAAACTCCTGTATTAAACCTTCTTCAAATTCTTCGAATGTTAAGGCGTTCTGTGTACCCTACAAAAGATTAAGCCTCCCTGTTAGTCTCTGTTTTGAAACACTCATAAATTCCTTATCAGACCAACCTTCCATCTCAGCCAGATTTCCTAGATGTCCCACAAAGGCCCTACATCCTCGGTTGGCTTTCAAGAAAAAGGAGCAGTGAAACTTCTGATTGAAATTTGGTACTGACAAATGTACACTCCACTGTGATGATCGCAATTCTACCGACCCACCTAGTTCTTAATTATCTGCTGTTAATTGTGCTACCTTCTCTAATATTTTGCATACTGCTTCCAGCTCTGACACACCTTGCATCTCTGGCTTTTATGAACCTTTGACCTTAACAACACTCATTTTGAGAACTGTCACTCAAAAGACAAGAAAAAAAATACATTAACTTAATTCCTACGTCTAATCATGAGCCATCTCGACTCCTGCCACTGTCTAACATCTACATCTACATCTACATTTACATCTGGATGGATACTCTGCAAATCACATTTAAGTGCCTGGCAGAGGGTTCATCGAACCATCATCACAATTCTCTATTATTTTAATCTCGCATAGCGCACGGAAAGAACGAACACCTATATCTTTCCGTACGAGCTCTGATTTCCCTTATTTTATCGTGGTGATCTTTTCTTCGTATGTACGTCGGTGTCAACAAAATATTTTAGCATTCGAAGGAGAAAGTTGGTGATTGAAGTTTCGTGAAAAGATTCCGTAGCAACGAATAACTCCTTTCTTTTAATGATGTCCAGCCCAAATCCTGTATCATTTCCGTGACTCTCTCTCCCATATTTCGGGATAATACAAAGCGTGCTGCCCTTCTTTGAACTTTTTGATGTACTCCGTCAGTCCTATCTCGTAAGGATCCAACACCGCGCTGCAGTATTCTAAAAGAGGACCGACAAGCGTAGTGTAGGCAGTCTCCTTAGTAGATCTCTTACATTTTATGCCAATAAAACACATTCTTTGGTTAGCCTTCACCACCACATTTTCTATGTGTTCCTTCCGATTTAAGTTGTTCGTAATTGTAATTCCTAGGTATTTAGTTGAATTTACGGCTTTTAGATTATACTGATTTATCGTGTAACCAAAGTTTAACGAGTTCCTTTTAGCACTCATGTGGATGACCCCACACTTTTCGTTCTTCAGGGTCAACTGCCACTTTTCGCACCATTCAGATATTTTTGTAAATCGTTTGGCAGTGTCTTTTGATCTTCTGATGACTTTATTAGTCGATAAACGACAGCGTCTTCTGAAAAAAACCCTAAGACGGCTGCTGAGATTGTCTCTCATATCGTTTATATAGATGAGGAAGAGCAAAGGGCCCGTAACACTACCTTGGGGAATACAAGAAATCACCTCTGTTTTACTCGATGACTTTCCGTCAGTTACTACGAACTGTGACTTCTCTGACAGGAAATCACAAATCCAGTCACATAAGTGAGACTGTATTCCATAAGCACGCTACCATATGTACCCAACATTTTACCGGAACTGGTTCCGTATGTGGCGCTGACTGGCCCACCAGGTTACACTGCGCATATCTAACAGGCACTAACCAGTCATAACTTCCATTACCTACAAAACAGGACTAAACCATTGGTTCTCCACACCCAATGAAATCTACTTTACAAAACGCATCATTGTCAAACCTTTTCTCCACGACCAAAATTTTTTGGACTCACTGTACCATAGGCTGTAGGCTGAAACTTCGCTCTAAGAAGGCGACATCAATAATCTGACACCAGTGTTAGATGGCCCGTGGATTGTGACCTGTGGAGTGTGAAATGACACGACCGGACGACAGTGGGTGTGTTCCGTTAACTTCTTTATTCTGGTCCTTGGTCGTAGTACATCAGGTACTGCTTGGTGGAGGTGTCCAGTTGCCTCTCAGTTGAAACAATATGTCTGGCATTGCTGACAGTCCAAAGAGCGGGGTTCAGTGTGGCATCACTCGAATGGAACTTTCAGTTACGCCTCCGGCTGCAAGCGTGAAGATAGCGTGGCGGCTCAGCTGATGATGGCTATGACCCCCTCCAGCGGGCGGGCATCTCCCTGCTCCAGCGGCGTCTCTCTTGTGACTTCAGGCAGGCCACTCTATCATGTGGTCGAACAACAGACTCTGTGCTGCATTCCGGGATGTTGGTCTGGGTGTCATAGGTTCGTGGTTTTGGCTGTGATACTGAGATGAGTGAAATTTAGTACACGAATGGCTGAGTACTTAAACGCGTCAGACTTTGTTCGTTGAGGGCTTAAGGCACGTCTCTGAACACTTCCATGGCGACGAGTGAGGAAGGCTTTCGTCTCTCCATTAGAGCACTGCAGCGTCGGCTGTGCTATACTGCACCCAGGTGGCTCTGGTGCGCAATACCTGTCACCCACGTTTTGCTTCCCAACACATAATACTGTAGCCTCCCTGTCACTGACTCTGCAGCATCTCCTGCTCTGTCGTATTTTTTGACTGAACATGGTCGATACTCTACAACGATATGTCATGCAACAACACCTGTTGTTTACATCTTGATATTCCATAAAATTGTCTGTAGTTATTTAGAGAGCAATAACCATGCAATACGGAACATTTGTGTCGAAAAGCCATCATGGATACGCTTAATTGCTATTGCAGTAGAGGAGAAGTCGTCGCGGTTGGCCGTTAAAAATTTGACAAGGGAAGTCATTGTACTTACAGACGTTCTTGTGAGGTGGTGGTCTTTCCAAATGTGTGTGAAATCTTACGAGACTTAACTGTTACGGTCATCAGTCTCGAAGCTTACACACTACTCAACATAAATTATCCTAAGGACAAACACACACAACCATGCCCGAGGGAGGACTCGAACCTCCGCCGGGACCAGCCGCACAGTCCACGACTGCAGCGCCTTAGAGGTCGCGGTCTGCATCACGGACGCACTATCTGCAAGAACCGTAGAAAGTCGTTTGCACATCAGAACTGTCTGTCGATAATTTAGTCCTGTCTGATTTTTGTGAGCTGATGATGAACTGTTCACCTCTAGACAGCATCCAACGGCCACGGAGGAAGTACATTTTCACTGGACGCAACATAATGAGTTACATGGGCAAATTCAGTGTACTGCAAGTGTTGCAGTCTCGTCACCTTGTTCCATTCTTAATATATTTTGACTAATAAAACGATCTTATATGTTCATTTTTAATTAGTCACATTAAACAAGAGACTTTCTAGCTTTCTCCCTTGGTCCCAAGCTTTTTTATGGGGGACTTCGAGAAGAAGTCAAAACTTGCATGAGATCAACTGAATTTTTCTCACCTTTTCTTTGAGGTTTGCTGATGATATTTTACTAGAGCGGCTACATGAATAAGACAAATTAGTAGGCATTTTCAGTGTATAACCTCTTCTTGAAAAAGTCCACTTTATATTGGTAATATACGGCTGTTTGCCATTCCTGGATGCTCTGATCGCAATGAAGAATGAAGGCTATTACATTCTGTATATTGTAATCCAAATAACACTAATTTGTAGTATCAGTGCTCAAATTTTTGTCACAACTGCATTGAAAGATGATCGCGGGAACTGTATCAACGTACTCAGCGGACTACCCGAACGTATAAATTCACAACACTTGTCTCCTAGTGAAGCTACCCTGAGCTTTTGGTTCTTCCTCGTGATTTTAACAATTTATCGTGTGTATGCATGATGTAATTTTCTGGTTTTCCTCTGAACTAAATTAATTCCCATAGTTGCTAGCCCCTGTACATGATGACATCTTGAATGTGATTATCGACACTGTTAGATCACTGATGCTGAGCTAAGAGAAAACGCTATCATCTTTCTTTACCGATTTCCCCACAATTCACTTCCATACAAAATTGTCCTTAAGAAATTTCGGAAACAACTTTATACTTCAATGATTTTGTTTGTTTATATAGTTTGGCTAAGATTCCTATTGAGCTGATATCCAATAGGTCCAAGCACAATGTATAAGCGCACAAAGAGTGTGAATCAGTTTGCCGAATAATAACCAAAAATACAGCGGTGGAAAATTTTTTTTAAGTGCCTTTGAATGTGAAAACTCTATATTTATTGTCCATTGTGCCTGGCTGCTACTGGATTTCCTTAGCTATAAATTTGTGTCTGCCGCCAATTCGCGATACAATATTCCATACAGTTTGCTGAAGCGTAGGTCCATCTTGTAGCAAGCCAAGGTTTCCACAACATTCGCGTGGAGAATGTGTAGTAGGAGGGCTGGTACTGAACATTGTTGGACTTCGATAATATTATTTCTCATCGAGCTATAAATCTTGTCACATCTCACACAGAATTGCCTCCACACCACTTCCACAATAGTCTCTCAGGTATTGTGTGTTGGAATCACATGTAAAAGCAAAATACAGGCAGTTTTGTTTCCTATTTCACACTAATCATAACAACAGTTGTCTAAAGTGCTGCTTCTCCGTGAGGTTAATTCAAAATTTTATTTCCACCGTCTGCTCGAAGACACCTGCTGTACGTTATATCACACCTCTACTAACTGCAATACAAAGCAGTTCGTATAGTTCCGTGGTTTCAGCAAAGCGTTATTTTTTCCAGTTTCCTCATTAATGCATCTTCACTAGCGATTAGACGTTAACGGGAGCAAAAGCCGTATCTGCTGACGCATCATTTTAACCTATCTCGTGCTAGATGATGGTTCGGTTTTTAACTTAAAATTGTGAAAAAGAGAGACTCGGGTTCTTGCTTTTTCATTCCCTATGTCATTTTTAATTGGCCGGACATTCTGAGCACCAACCAGTTAAAAGATGCCTGACGAGAAACTGCTCTCCTTTCTGTCTCTGATTTCAGGTGGTTAACCAGTGAAACGTTTTCTAACATTTGGTGCTGAAAATCAGCGTTCAGCTCCCTCTCTGTCTTTCTATGTGGCCAGTGAGTCGATTGCTCATCAGCACAACGCTGTTTCTCTTTATAATTGCTAATTTGGCTTCAAATGGCTCTGAGCACTATGGGACTTAACATCTATGGTCATCAGCCCCCTAGAACTTAGAACTGCTTAAACCTAACTAAGGACAGCACACGGCACCCAGCCATCACGAGGCAGAGAAAATCCCTGAACCCGCCGGGAATCGAACCCGGGAACCCGGGCGTGGGAAGCGAGAACGCTACCGCACGACCACGAGATGCGGGCAATTGCTAATTTACTTCCGTTAGCCAATCCTGGTGCCTCTTACATTGTGTTAACATTCCGCTTTTGAGGTGTCTGTGTGCAATGGCGTGTAAAAACTCACTAAAATGACCTGACTGTGGGTTCACTCTTCGCCTTTCGATCTTTGTCACTTAGTGTTATTTCGAAGAAAGCCCTGTTTTCTACGTTTTTCTGGAAAAAGCATCTTTCACGACCTTTCAAAGAACGGCATTTCTCCTCCTTTCACAGCTGAGTTGCGAACCGGTTTATGCTGGTGTCGCTATAGGGGATGCTAGTGTTACATCAGTGACCGGCATCCAGCGGTGTCTCCTGAAAGGAAATCTGGTCAGCCAAGTGGCACTGACCTATGCAGCTCACCTCTGTTCCCTTCCAGGAACTCACTCGGGGTTGAAACTCTCGTGTCAGCCTGCGTAGCCTTGTAAGTAGGCTGTTTAGGTTTTTATGTAACGCCACGTAGCGCTCTATATGAAAATCACTGACTGTGCTGTGTGAAGGCTGTGATTGGTTTGCATTGTTGGAGTGTATGCTATTGTACTGTTGGGCAGTTAGCTGTTAACAGCGCGTAGCGTTGCGCAGTTGGAGGTGAGCCGCCAGCAGTGGTGGATGTGGGGAGAGAATGGCGGAGTTTTGAGCGGATGATCTGGACGTGTGTCCATCAGAGACAGTAAATTTGTAAGACTGGATGTCATGAACTGCTATATATATTATGACTTTTGAACACTATTAAGGTAAACACTTTGTTTGTTCTCTATCAAAATCTTTCATTTGATAACTATGCCTACCAGTAGTTAGTGCCTTCAGTAGCTTGAATCTTTTACTTAGCTGGCAGTAGTTGCGCTCGCTGTATTGCAGTAGTTCGAGTAACGAAGATTTTTGTGAGGTAAGTGATTTGTGAAAGGTATAGACTAATGTTAGTCATGGTCATTCTTTTGTAGGGTTTATTGAAAGTTAGATTGCGTTTCGCTAAAAATATTGTGTGTCAGTTTAGTGTTGATCAGAATAGGAAAAGAGCGAAATGTCTGAGCACGTTCAGTTCTGCTCAGCTGTTTGAAAATCAAATAATGTAAGAGGTTTATCAGCACAGTAATTTATTAATTTTTCTAAGGGGACGTTTCATAATCTAACCATACCTCCTCGCTTGCAGCTCCACTGAATACGTGACCTTTTATTTAGACTGAACCATACAATACGGCAGATTATGTTAACTACACTGGTTTGCTACAGGCAATCACCAATACTGCTATGTATCTAATTAGCCTGTGGGTTTTTAATGTTTTTAAATAATAAGTCTTTTTAACTGGGATGTCCGCCCCGATAGCTTGATGGTAAGCGTGGTGGGCTGCCATTTTAAAGAGCCCGAGTTCGATTGCCAGCTGGGTCAGGGATTTTATCCGCTTAGGGACTGGGTGTTGTCTTCATCATCATTTCATCCCCATCCGGCGCGCAGGTCTCCCAATGTGGCATCGATTGTAATAAGACCTACACCAAGGCGGCAGGACCTGCCCCGTAAGGGGCCTCCCGGCCAATGACGCCAAACGCTAATTTCCACTACTGCGATTTTATATAACTTATGGAGCATTTTTGGAAAAAAACGACCACATAATACTCAAAACTAAAAGAGTTTGAGACTGTGTTTTTCCTCTGTGATAATCGATGTATAGGGGATTCTAAAAATAAGGTTACCTGTTTTATTTCCAAATCGTGCTTTAACGCTATCTCTTTCAGAAGAACTTAGCGACAACCATCTCAGTAGCCAATAAAGTGAAGAAAAGGGAAGGAGGAAGGTCCTTTTGTATTGTGAATAATGGGAATGCCACAAGTCCCTGAAAGCTGCTTAATAGACCCCAACCACAATCCACTAGGACGTATTACAGAATGTCGAACCAATTTCCTCCATATTTGACAAATATTTCCGTCAATAAGTAATACACTACTACGTGTATGTGGCAAACTTCATACTTTCATGTACTAGGGGTATTAAATAGGTAATACAACACACATCATTCTGAAATCAGATTAGCCACAGGGGGTAGCAGTGCGGTCTTAGGCGTCTTGTCACCGTTCGCGCGACTCTCCCTGTCGGAAGTTCGAATCCTCCCTCTGTCATGGGTGTGTGTGTTGTCCTTAGCGTAAGCCTAGGGACTGATGACCTCACCAATTTGGTTCCATAGTTCTTACCACAAGTTTCCAAAACCGAAATCAGATTGGTTCTAAAATGAAATGGCCCTGAGCACTATGGGACTTAACATCTGAGGTCATCAGTCCCCCAGAACGTAGAAAAACTTGATCCTAACTAACCTGCAGGAGCAGTTCCGTCAGTTACTCATTCCGCCGCGCAGTCTAACGAGATTTGAGGTACGCTCAGCGCCCGCCTGACACGGAGTTGGTACGCAACCAGCCGCATAGAGGGGTTCGATAAGCTGCCTGCCACGGCACCGCCAGGGGGTCAAAAGACGGCGCTCTGCCGCAGTCTTGTACGTGGGTACTTCGCGATGCTGCAGTCCCCACGTATACTACTCACCATTAACAAAGCAACACCATGAAAACAGCACATCTGCTAGAAGTGTTCTGCACACTTGCAAGTGCAGATCATACGCATTATTGCACGACAACACCAACTACTAACGCGATCATAGTTTATAAGCAGAATGACTCAGCTGACCCTATCTATCGCTTTTATGCAACCAGGTAAGCCTTCAAATAACAAGCGCAAGATTCCAGACTGAAACGCCCAGAACCGCTCGGCTAGATTGGTTCTAGTCAGGATTCCAATACAGCATATCATTTCCCACTCTGTTGTCTACGAAATCCCGTTTTTCAAAATAAGCCCCGTTCAGAGCGACGGTCGTACGTCACCTTACTGAGAGGGCATGCAGGACTACATGGTGCCTCTCAACTGGTCAACGTCGGAGACAATATCTTGCTGCATCAATAACGTCCTCATCATCCACGTATTGTTTCCCTTGGTGTGCTTCCTTCATTGGGCCAAAGAGGTGGAAGTTGGAAGGTGGGAGATCCGTCATGTAGGGTGCGTGAGGAAGAAGAGACCAGTTAACTTCCGTGAGTTCCTGTCGGGTTCACAAACTTATGTAGGGCCTTGCACTGGCGTGGAGAAGGGGACGTTCGTTTGCATGTTATGGCGACGTACACGCTGAAGTTATTTCTTCAGTTTCCTGAGGGTAGCGCAGTACACTTCAGAGTTGATCATTGCACAGTGATGGAGGGAATTTAACAGAACTTCCCTTCAGAGTTTCAGAGTACCGTCGCCTTGACTTTACCGGCTGACGGTATGGATTTGACCTTTTTATTTGGAGGAGAAGTGGTGCGACGCCACATCATGGATTTCCGATTTGTTTCCCGTTCGAAGTGACGGAGCTACGTTTCATCGCCTCATGTCCGACACAAAAATTGTTACGGCCAACCTCGTAACGCGCAAATAATTCCGCACAGATGGTCCTTAGTTGCTCTTGATGGTCTTCCGTTAGGAGGCAAGAAACGTAGCGGACACACACCTTTCAGTACCCCAACTCGTGGAAAAGTGTGCCATCGGTATCGACAGAGACGTCCAGTTGAGCAACGAGGCTTTTTATTGTGTCAATCACCTTGAGTGAGAGTGGCCACACGTTCCAACACTGAAGGAGTCACAGCTGTGTGCAGACAGGTTTGCTCGAACTTTGTTGTCATGATGACAAACGCCTCGGTCTACGGCTCACAGTGCTTTTGTTCACTGCCGGGTCTCCATAGACATTCTGCAAGCGCCTATGAATGTCTGCGGTTCTCTGGTTTTGCACCGAAGGGAATTTAGTGTCAGCTCTCTGCTCTCTGCTACAGATGCCATTTTCAAGTCAATGTATAGCGCCGCAACTTAAAGGAACTTCATGAAACTATAGGTGCTGAAGCGGCAATATTCCAAGATGACACACAACAAATTCTCCATTTTTTTCATCCGAAATTGACCGATGAAAATATGTGTAACATTACTCATTGAACGCACCTTGTATTTAAGAAACAATTGTAATTGCATAATTACAAAGTCACAGTCGCGCATTATGCCATTATTGTCACCTGTCAGTCCCCTCCATCTCACAGCCTTTTGTTCCTCCATCAACCATTGTTCCACAGTCATTTGGTAAGTACTTAGAAAATTACACTCTCTTTTCCCAATCCATCTTAATTCAACAATTTTCACTAGGTAGTCGTGTGGGCGAACACGGGGAGTAGGTGGTAGAGCCTAATGTTATCCAGCTATTCCGGGCACCTAAGTTACATGTTTCGAGTAGTGCATATTAAGTTCAGTATTTTCACGCAGCACATCAACCACCGACAAAATGAGTCTTTACAGATTGAGTAATCTAATTTTACGTAGATGCGATTGTCAGGGATAATGAACTTAATAGCTTAAAACCTGTGAATCATGTTTTTACAAAAGGAGTGATCGGCGTAACGACGTGAGTCTTTTACAGCAATTTCTCACCAGATAGTTAATTTTGTTTGGCACAGCTCTGTCACTCACCAATACCACTGACATCGTGTCATTTCCTGTGTCTCAGCAGCCGCAGGGACACTGTCCCTAATATATTTCTGTACTACTAACAGATTGCTACTATCTTACTGTTTTGTCGCAGCATAATGGTACAGTGAATCTACTGCTATTGGCACAATACTTCTCTTAAAAACTTTCTCCCTGTGTCGAGCCAGAATTACGTTTCTCTCAACGCCTCGAGGCAAGGCATCATCATATTTTAGTACCAAATTTATTACCATATTACTGCTCTTCATCAGCTGCAAGCTTTGCTAGATTTCAAACCATCTCGTATGGTGACAAATTGCTTCACCCATGGGGTTTATTAGGATTAGGCTTGAAGCTTTTTTTTCTATCTAAGCAGGGATAAATATGGTTGAAAGACTGATAATATCATGACAAAATGTTCTGATGCGCATTATAATCCTAGATTACTTTCGGCTCTGTTACTATTGTCTCTTTCTGCAAAAGCTGCATGTTCGTTTATCAGTGTAGGCACATCGCGCTTCCTCATCAAATATTTTGCACTTGGTAAAAATTGTAGTATCATTGTTTTGTACATTTTTGCAAGTTGAAATGTAAGTTTTCATCGCAACAGTATGTTCTGGTCAATCCTGGAATACTTTCCAATAGCAGATTTTCGACTAACCCAGAACTCTCTAAGTGTAAATCCAGCTCTGGAGGGTCTAGTTTCCGCTCATCACTCGTTTTCACATATTTATTCACTTTATCTGAATCAGTAGGACACTTCTCTTTTACATTTTTAAGATGGTCCTTCTTCAAACTATGTAATTCCATTACTCCACGTTCCTCAATTGTGCATGAATCATCTATGCTAGACATCTCGGATAATGTCATTACTATTTGGAAAAAAAGATCAATTGATTAATTAGGTGATATAAAACCTTCAAATGAATTTATTTTACGAAACTAGTAAATAAATTTAATTTGCTTCATATTTAGTCGAGGATTTCGCCAAACTCATCACGCTACAACTGCTTCTACTGTTACATAAAACGATAAATTAATTGCATTACTGGTATCTTGAAAAACATAGGTCAAACAGTACGTATTTCTGTCACAGAGTGTTCGTCGCAGCATCTACTCAGTTACAGAGTGGGTGAACGGCATTAACCTCGTAATTAATTCCATAAGTGTTGAATTGGAAACGAGTAGAGATATGCTATTTTTAACATCCACATACAAAAAAATATATGTGATTTGTTACACGTAAAATGTGATACGACTAGTCTAATGTCACAGTCAAGTACGCTTCAGTACAGTTACGATTTAGGAAGCGCACAGCAAACCTTAAGTCAGTAAAGGAAGGGAGCCATACTGTTTTCGGCAGTTGCTTGTTCCGCGAGAAGGTGGCAGACGATATCAACAACTGTTATTCTGTGACGACCACGCGTTCGCTTTGTTCTCACGTCAAATGGAAAGTAACGGCCACCTTGGCTGCGTCATCGCTAACAGCTCAAGTGTTATCATCGTTTCCGGGAAACCAGTAGTGAATCGCAGACTTGATCGATTGTGCCGCACTTCAAGGATGACAGGGCAGATGCCGCCGGTGAAAGGAATATGCTGCTGTTCTGTACTCTTTTCAACTGGCCACTCCTGCATTTCATCACAAATAATTTACTGTGGTAATGTTGAATGGGTCGCCAATTATTGTTAATCATTTCAAACACATCGAATGCAACAAATATGAAATATTTTCTGGATAACGTTTCGAGTACCGGGCAACAGACGCCATATGTTGACCAGCTCGAACGATCCCAACGATCACATCGTGTTGAGTGTATGATCGTTTCCTTCATCACTCGCTTAGTGCATGAAATTTCTTCTAAAGGTAAAAGATTATAATTTACGAAATTCTGATATCATCCGATACATGTTTATTTCACGAAATTCATCCCAAACATATAACTTATTTCATTGATGAGTATTTCTTAAAAATGAATGCATTTAATTTTAGCTGTTCGGGTAAGATTTCACAGCCGGCCGCTGTGGCCGAGCGGTTCTAGGCTCTTCAGTCGGGAACCACATTATCGCTACGGTCGCAGGTTCGAATCCTGCCTCGGGAATGGATGTGTGTGATGTCCGTAGGTTAGTTAGGTTTAAGTAGTTCTAAATTCTAGGGGACTGATGACCTCACATGTTAAGTCCCATAGTGCTCAGAGCCATTTGAACCACTTTAACATTGCACAGCAATATATCGTTGGTTTTGTCGATTCTGTTGAGTTGGACTCAACAGAATCTTCGGTCAGGGAAACATAACAAAAAGCAAATCTTACTTCGGTAAGTTCATAACCGACGTCTCTCCCTAAAATGGTAGACAATCTGAGGCTGTATCTAAACATATGCAATCATAACTCTCAAATTGCTGTGTTCTCTTCTTGCTGACTAACATTATAGTTAAAAACAAATATGTGTAAGGGGCAATCAAAAGAAAAAGGGACAAATGGAAAAACAGTAAGTAATTTGTTTATCATTCAAAAGCAGTAGCCGTAATGTTTAATACATTTCTCCGACTGTGAGACAAGACGATCAGTGCCTTCATGGAAAAATGTTTGCCTCTGCCTATGGATCAATTGCTGTACCCAGGTGTGGCACCTCTTCGTACGAAGCAAATCGTCGGCCACCAAGAACTCTCTTCAGGGCTCCAAAAGTATGGAAATCGCCTGGGGAAGGATTGAGATTTGTGCCGGGTATGTAAGGGCTTCCCAGCGAAACGGATGCATCGTAGGTACATAATCATGCGACATAATGGCGCCGTCCATCAACATCCTTGGGAACGTGGACCTGATGACATGCTTCGATTTTTGCAGTGTTTCCACATACCACTGTACCTTAATTGTGGCGCTGTGTTTCAAAAAGCCATCGAGTGGCTGGTTGGCGGATGGCACCAGTCCGCTGCAGGATCAGGGTTTTTTTCGACTACATTGCAGAAGCTTCTTTGGGAATCCCATACATATCCACATTGCAGCCCGATCTTTCCGCATGCAATTTCAATGTTTTGGTGCTCTGAAGAAAGACATTCATGGCAGCCAATTTGCTTCGAAGAGGTGCAGTCCTGGGTAAAACCGTGGTTCCGTAGACAACCGCAAACATTTTTCGTTGAAGCATTGGTTGGTCTGTCTCACAGTAGGTTAATATATTAACAGTTACGGCTATACCCTTAAAACACGCACATCAATAAAAGTTGTGCCTCACCTCGGTTACGAGACTTCCGGAACCTATACAGAAAACTGGAATAGAGATCAATATAAATATCATTTCTTCCCTTTGTATTGCTCATGAAAAACACACATTGCTTGTTGTACCACCTTACAGCGATACCTTCAGAATGGAGGTCCAGATTGCTGTACACACCGGTAACTCTAATACCCATTAGCACGCCCTCTTGCATGGCTGCATGCCTGTATTCCTCGTGGCGTACTATCGACAAGTTCATCAAGGCACTGTTGGTCCAGATTGTCCCACTCCTCAACTGCGATTCGGTGTAGATCCCTCAGAGTGATTGGTGGGTCACATCGTCTATAAATAGCCCTTTTCAATCTATCCCAGGCATGTTCGATAGGGTACATGTCTGGAGAACTTACTGGCCTCTCTAATCAAGCGATGTCGTTCTGCTGATTGAAGTCATTCACAAGATGTGAACGATGAGGGCGCGAATTGTCGTCCATGAAGATGAATGCCTCGCCAATATGCTGCCGATATGGCTGCATAATCAGTCGTAGGATGGCATTCATGTATCGTACAGCCGTTACGGCACCTTTCATGGCCACCAGCGGCGTACGTCGGTCCCACATAATGCCACCCCAAAACAGCAGAGAACCTCCACTTTGCTGCACTAGCTGGACAGTGTGTCTACGGCGTTCAGCCTGACCGGGTTGCCTCCAAACACGTCTCCGACGATTGTCTGGTTGAAGGCATATGCGACACTCATTGTTGAAGAGAACGTGGTGCCAGTCCTGAGTGGTCCATTCGTCATGTTGTTGGGCCCATCTGTACAGCGCTGCATAGTGTCGTGGTTGCAAAGGTGTACCTCGGCATGGAAGTCAGGAATGAAGTTGCGCATCTCGCAGCCTACTTCGCACAGGTTGAGTCGTAACACTACGTCGTGTGGCTGCACAAAAAGCATTATACAATATGGTGACATAGGTTTCATGGTTCCTCCGAGTCATAATCCGTAGGTAGAGGTCATCCACCGCAGTAGTAGCGCTTGGGCGGCCTGAGCGAAGACTGCAATCGACAGTTCCTGTCTCTCTTTATCTCCTCCATGTCCAAACAATATCGCTTTGGTACACTTTTGGTTCACTCCGAGACGCCAAAAAAAAAAAAAAAAATTTCAAATGTATGTGAAATCTTATGGGACTTAACTGCTAAGGTCATCAGTCCCTAAGCTTACACACCCATGCCCGAGGGAGGACTCGAACCTCCACCGGGAACAGCCGCACAGTCCAACTGGACTCTTCCCTTGTTGAGAGCCCATCTTGGTACAAAGTAAAAATCCGGACGCGATCGATAAGCGGTATTTACCGTCTATGCATCGTTGAAGTACAGACAACACGAGCCGTGTATCTCCTTCCTGGTGGAATGAGTGAAACTGATCAGCTGTCGGACCCCCACCGTATAATAGGCGCCGCGCATGCATGATTGGTTCAAATGGCTCTGAGCACTATGGATTTAACAACTGAGGTCATCAGTCCCCTAGAACTTAGAACTACTGAAACCTAACTAACCTAAGGACATCACACATATGCCAAGCACATCACACATATGCCCGAGGCCGGATTCGAACTTGCGACCGTAGCAGTCACATGATTCCGGACTGTAGCGCCTAGAACCGCTCGGTGACAGCGGCCGGCCATGTATGGTTGTGTAGATTTTTGGCAGGGTTTAGTGATATCTCTGAACAGTCAAAGGGACTGTGTCTGTCATACAATATCCGCAGTCAGCGTCTACATCTTCAGGAGTTCTGGGAACTGGGGTGATATATGTAGTATACACTTACCTTTTTCCCATCTGTTTCGTTTCAGTTTGACTGCCAATTATATGTGTCTTATGAGATCCACGTTGATTTGAATCGTTTCTAAATGTCTAGATGTTTAACTGAGAAAATGCTGCCATCTTTGTTTAAGGATATTTCAGTAACTCGACAACCTAGAGATAGTGGTCAAGTTTTTCATCCTCAGTCGGGTGTCATTAATATAAATGCTACTGATTGGACATACTGATCCTGACAGGAAAAAAAGCAGAACTGTTGCTATGCTTCACGGGTGACGTATTCCTAGATACCACCCCCAGTTTCTTCGTGCTGGTGTGTCATTCGAAATACTTATCTCTAGGTTTGATTACTATCAAATTCAAAATAAGGCTTTCTCACTATTCTGTTTTTTGTAGATGTACTCTCTTTCCTGTGTCAAGTTGTGTGTTCCGATAGCCTTATGCGGCAGTTCCGCATAAAGAAACGAACTTCCACATAAGACAGGCAAAATTGTTTCATGTTCAAACCGATAAATCGTAATTTTTAGTCACTGCATTTAGTCTGAAACTAGTAATTTTATACCAAGGAGTAAAATGCCGTTGTATTTGCCTCTTTTATCAGTACGATATTAGCAGCAGAAATAATTATAGTTCCACTACAAAAAGTCAGCTTGATTCCGTTTTGTCTGTAACTGGTATAGACATGAAATGAAACTGTAAGTCGTTTAGTGAAGATTTTCTAACTATTCACTTGGGTCAAAGCAGTACTGCATCTTCTTAAACAGTTCTGGAAATACTGGGTTGTTATAATCAATCTGCAGCGTAGCACAGAACTCCAATATGGGCTGGAATTATCGTACGCCAGTGAAACTTGGTAGATAAGCTAATGCGTTAACGAAGAGCCGACTTACGGTGGAAAAATTAGATCCAAATTTGGCCACCAAGTGTAAATATGACGCTATGAATGGAAGAACCCGTATAGAAATATTTGCATATGTAATTTACTGAAGAGCCAAAGAAACTGGTACACTTCCCTAATGTCGTGAGCCCCCGCGAGCACGCAGAAGTGCCGCAACACGACGTTGCATGTACTCGAATACTGTCTGAAGTAGTACTAGAGGGAACTGACACCATGAATCCTGCAGGGTTGTCCATAAATCCGTAATAGTACGACGGAGTTGAGATCTCTTTGGAACACCTCGTTGCAAGGCATCCCAGCCATGCTCAGTTATGTTCATGTCTGGGGACTTTAGTGGCCAGCGGAGGTGTTTAAACTCAGAAGAATTTTCCTGGAGCCTCTCTGTACCAATAATGAACCTGTGGGATGTCGCATTGTCCTGGTGTAATTGCCCAAGCCCGTCGTTATGCACAACGGATAGATGATCAGACAATATGATCACGTACGTGTCACCTGTCGGAGTCGTATCTAGGCGTATCGGGGATCCTGTATCACTCCAACTGCACACGCGCCGCACCATTAAAGAACCTCCACCAACTTGAACAGCCCCTGCTTTCATGCAGTGTCTGTGGATTCATGCGGTTGTCTCAATACCCGCGCATTCCATCACCTCGATACAGTCTGAAACGAGACTCGTACGACCTGGCAAGATGTTTCCAACCATCAACAGTCCAATGTCGGTGCTGGTGAGCCCAGGCAAGGCGTAAAGCTTTGTGTCGCGCATTAAACTCCGAAATCCCATATCGATCATGTTTCTTTGAATGATTCACATGCTGACACTCGCTGATAGCCCAGCACTGAAATCTGCAGCAATTTCCAGAGGTTGCACTTCTGTCACGTTGACCGATTCTCTTCCGTCGTCGTTGGTTCCGTTCCTACTGGATCTTTGTCCGGCCGCAGCGATGTCGGACATTTGATGTTTCACCGGATTTCTGATATTCACGATACACTCGTGTAGTAGTCGTAGGGGAAAATCCTCACTTCGTCATTAACTTGGAGATGCTGTATCCCATTACTCCTGCGCCGACTACAACACCACGTTCAAACTCACATAAATCTCGATAACCTGCCATTATATCAGCAGTAACAGATGTAACAACTACCCCAGACTCTTGTTGTCTTATATAGTTGTTGCCAACTGCAGCGCCGTACTCTGCCTGATTACATACCTCTGTATTTGAATACGCGTGCGTATATCAGTTCCTTTGAAGCTTTAGCGTAGACTAGTAACATGACGTGGCCATAAAAGGTCGAAAAAGAGAGAAACACATACTGTCGATTTTATTATTAACCCCTGCGTACACAATTTGTTTACAGAGATGTAGGGATGCTGTACAGTGCCAAATTTCCGCCTGCTAGACAAAATTGGAACTAAATTTTTCCAGCTGAAATCGGTTCTGCATTAACACATTAGCATATCTACCAAGTTTCGCTGCCATAGCCTAACTACAGCCCACAATGGACGTCAGTGAGTACTGCTTGTTCACAAAAAGAAGAGCCAGGCCTCCCTAGTTCGGAGTCGTTAAAATTCGGTCCTCTTCGGTTCACTTCGGTTCAATCGTGTTTAGCGTCCGGCGGCTGCCAACCTCAGTGATGTAATAATGAACTACGCTCCTTAGTGAAGTTTCACACTGCATTATGAGTGACGAAGAGATTCCTGGCCCATTGCGGGCAACGCCAAATGGTTCATCCACTCCTCAGAGAAGAGCAAGGGGTAGCACACTACGGAGTCGAGAAAGAAAAATAATTACTAATCTCGCTTAATGCTGCGAAGAAGAGAGCAAAAATAAATAATTGCTCCACCCTCCTTTCGCAGCCAATAATACGAACAGTTACTTATACAGGGGTGAGCGTCAGTTCCGTGAAAAGAATACGTAGATTTTCTAAAGACAACCCTGGAAAATCACCAGAAACTCCCGGCAAAAAAAAAAAAAAAGGTAAATTTCAGTTCAAATTTTTCAGTTCGACATTGCTTTGAATGTGCCTTACCGTTTGTCTGAATTACTGTAGTCGTTTCGTTTGTATGGTGTGAAAGAATTTCTTGTCCTGCAATAGGCATATAAAATTGAAAGCTGTAATGTAGTCATATCTACGCAATTCGCTCCGTAGCGTAGCGCTTCTGGTGCTTCACTGCTGTACCGAAGATAACGGGCACGATTCTTGTTACACCGCAGTTTTTTTAATATTAATAGCAAGGACTCTTATAATCATTTTCACTCAATTCAGTTAAATGTGGCTGCGTAGTGCGACACCAGGGACCATAACCTGCTACACCAAGTAAGACTACTCTATAAGTGTTTTAAAAAAGTAGATTCTTGACCTGGAAACGTCTCCTTGTTACTTCTAACTACACATTCTTACAGTCTGACCCTCAAAGCCTTTTTTTAAAATTCTCTTTTATTTAGGCCAAGATCTACTGGATAAATCCAGTTGGATAATTTCGACAGGACTGTCGTAAAACAAACAATCGAAGATTTTTATATGGTACAGAAGATTGCTCCCAGTGTGAGAACACTTCGTCCTGTACTATACGAAAGATCGGCTGGACGTGGGGTATTACTACACTGCGGAATATTTTGTTATCCATGGAATTCACATGGCAAAAAGTACAAAATAAGCTGTCTTTACTGCTAGAGCGCGGAGACATTGTTGATTGGCGGTCGCGTTTCATTGTGCAAACGAAACATCTGAGGGAAGAAGCCACAGAAATATTCTATTTAGCTGAAACGTGGATCGACAGCAATATGACAGTAGGTAAATGTTGGCAGAAGAGTGTCGGCGTTGTGGGATAGGGAACGTCCTCCAAAAGACTGATTATTGGAAGCGTTGGATCAAGGAAGGCATTTGTCAGGGAAGCCGAACTAAATTTTTGGCTAAATCAACTAAAGGTGACTACCATGGCCACATGAATTCAGGAAATTCTGAAAGGTGGTTTTCAAGCATGGTGTTCCCGAAACTTCCTCCGAAGTCGGTAATTGTGATGGACAACGCTCCATGCCATAACAGACAGGTTGAGAAAACACCCGCACGGTATGACACCAAAGTGAGGATGCTGGAATGGCTTCAAATTGGCGTGTCGCCTGTAATGAGAGCATTAGAAAGCAGGTTCTGTTCGCTTTAATACAAGAGCATAGACCTGCTAAAAACATATATTATTGACGAAATGGCGAAAGAGAAAGGCCACATGGTTGTACGCTTGCCTCCCTACAATTGTGATTTGAGTGCGGTAGAACTAGCATGGGCGAAATTAAAACGGTTGTTCAGGGAGCGAAACATTTCAGGGGACATGTAGAAAGTTAATCGCTTTGCAACAGCAAGTGAATCTCTTTTGTCTGTATCTGCCGGTGACTGGGAAGGGTACTGCAGGAAGGTCCAACAACTAGAAGAAGAATATTGGAGGCGTGATGGAGTTGTTGAACTAGCAATAGACGATATTATTAACACTGCCGAAACGGACAGTAGCGACGAACATGAAGCACACACAGAAGAAGAGTACAATGAAAGTGATTCTGAGTGATGTATTTGAGGGTACAATACAGCGTAACAATTGTCAATAAATTTTCCAAATATATTCCTTCTCTTTTTATTGCCACAATGTAAGTTTTCCTAATAGTTCTGTATAATGCCAAACTGTCCAAGAGAATTGTTACGAAATTAGTAGCAATAGACAGTATCATTCAATATGAAACTTTCGATTTCACTTCATAAGGGCTACCGTCGAAATTGCAATATTGGGTTTTACACATAAATAATTTCACGTATCCTGCAATCTTTTATTATGGCGCTGTCCACTTTTGCGCTAGTATATGCGCAACATTAACATCTGCTGCTGCGGCTAATAGACGGCATTGTGTGTACCGCTTGGAGCACAACTTTTATGTGGACGTCAGAGTGTTGCCAGCACTGCGTAACGTTAGCGCGAGTTAT
This sequence comes from Schistocerca piceifrons, assembly GCF_021461385.2. Taxonomy (NCBI): domain Eukaryota; kingdom Metazoa; phylum Arthropoda; class Insecta; order Orthoptera; family Acrididae; genus Schistocerca; species Schistocerca piceifrons. The sequence goes on from NC_060144.1 coordinate 142,349,029, forward strand.
TACCCCGCCAATATGCTGTTTGCCGGTGGGCGAAGCTTACCTCCTCTGTACCCTGCACCCCCCCCCCCCCTTAGAATTAGCTCTTCTCTTTGTGAACAAGTAGTAGCTGCACTTAAATTATAACCATCCTGCACATGAGATGAACGGCTTAGCTGTATCGCCATGTACAATTCATCTGGACCCATCAGATGTCTCCACGCCACCTACACGTACACAGCCTTCTTTCATGACGATTAAACCAAATTTTAGCAAAGGGTAATTTATTCTTAGCAAAATTATACCACGCAGCTTCGCTTTATCCCGATATCCCAGTTCAGTCTCCTAGGGGCTACTGCTTCTCCTTCTCTTCCTTGTCCTACTATCGAATTCCAGTCCCTCATCACAATTAAATATCTGAGTAATTTTCTGGTACCTCGTCATTGTTTCCATCTTTTTACCATCTGTGGATATTGTTGGCAAATGAGCTTTTACTACTGTGCTGGTTGTTACTTTGTGTATGTCAAGGTTACGATAATGCATTCTCTATGTTATTCATAATAGCTTGTCAACATTCTTTTTTGTTACTGAATACAAGACCTATTCCAGCAATAGCCCCATTTGATTTTGGGTTGATAAGCCTGAACCCACATGACCAGGCGTTCTCTTCTTCCTACCGCTACTACGCTAATTCCCACTATGTCTTTCTCTTTCCAACTTCTACAACACCTACCAACTAAGATCGTCAGCATAACACGCATGACCCATAGAACGCCATATTTGGTTTTTCTGATGCAAAGTTCTCTTGCACTAATTCCCAATATATTTAACATTAATTTATCAAGCTCCCTTTTCAAATTTGCCAACACCTACCCTATTAAGGGATCCATTGTTTCCAAAGATCCCTCTCAGTAGCCTCCTCCCAGAGACCCGAATGGGAGATTAATTTACCTTTTAAATACTTTACCCAAGAGGATTACATCACAATTAGACCATACAATAGAGCTGCATGTAGACAGGCAGTATAATGACTCCAATTTCCACATGCTTTAGATGTTCATAGTAGAAACAAATTAAGGCTTTCTTGGGTGGATTTAGAAGGGCATATCAGTTATTTATCCTGGCTGCAACTACTGAAGAAGCTGTAGCTCCTTTTCCCCGAATGTTAACCCCAGCATTACCAACACATTTTTCATAACTCTCATCATCAAGGGAGGGGGATGGCGGCGGGGGCGGGAAGTCTTAGTGCCCACCGTAAAAAATTTCGTAAATTGTTTTGTAGATCTACATTAAAAATGTTCATTTTAAAGAGATACTGATGTCTAAGTGGGGTCCAGAACCCGAAAATATCTTTGAACACACTCTTAGTAATATCAGCACACTTTCAACAAAGTGTGGTACCAAAGGGGGGCTACTTTACGCCCAACGTAAGAAAAAAATTAAAAAAATGGAAAATTCGTTAATTGTTGTCGACGTTTTAAAGAGACATTGATATGTAAGTAAGTTTGTGAACTTAAAAGGACTGAATGAGACATTCTCTGAGGAAAGCCACATTTACTACTGAGAGTTAAATTGTTGAATTACGTCCGACTGAAAAATTCAAAATGTTAAGGGGGATGTGGTAGAAGAATTCATTAAAAACAATAAATACTTTTTCAGAATTTTAAAATATAAAGCTGTTAACAAGATTACTATACTTTTGAAAGGTGGACACAAGGTAAATACCCCCTGATATCTTTATTTACAACGTGCTCCATTGCAGGATTTTTAATACATTTGTGTACGTTGCGTGCATGGAGTGCATTGAAATGTTTTTGTTACGTGATGATGATGGTGATGATGAGGAGAGAAGGCAGAAAGTGAAGCGACCCTCCGACGGACGGATCACCGTCAACAGTGTCACTTAGTCTCACTCCGTGAGACAGTGCGGGGAGCTTTGGTATTTCACCCAGGACGTTGGCGCAAAATCTGGTGACCAGGAACTTTGCGTCACCTCTCTGCTTGCCGATCAAATACTGGCAATGAAAATTTTTTGCACGAGCAGGAATCGAACCCCCCTACCCCTGGGCCGTACGCCACCATACGAACATCCCCGTCGTCCCGCCCCTTTGTATTGTTAGGATTAATCTGGCCCTCCACTTACACCCTTCCGACGTCGTTCCATCCACATTACGCCCATGAACCACATCTCGTAAGGTATATGGTCTGTGGGAGTGTAGTACATAATGTCTGCCTATGATGTACCTCAGTTTTACATTATATTTATTTAAAACAACCTATAAATAGTACCCAGAGTAGTCGAGCATATTGTTCTACAAGTTTCCTATTAAATATTGTATTGGTGATCAGCTTCATAGATAGAAATTGGTGAGTTCTACGGTGAAACACACTGATAAATAAATAAATCTAAGTAAATAATCTGGTTCCATTTTATTTTCATCTCAGATGCTATTAGTTATAGGAACAAATTCTGACGCTTCTTAGGCCGTTATAGATGCATAAATTATTCAATTTATGGCCCAGAGAACCCTGCGACAGGCGTTTCTCCACAGCCGACTAATCTATGCTTTTTCCTTACCCGATCCGCCAATCGAAATCCGATAAGATCACGAACGCCCGACTCCTCGCACTACGCCGCGGCTGAGGTCCGATGCGTGCTCGAATGTGTTTAGTACGCCTATTGACAGAAAGCCGATACGGACTGGCCGTGATAGGAGCTTAATAACACGGCTATCAGTAATATTTATGGACACGCATTTTTTAGCCGCGATGAAATAGCGCCGACATTTTTTACCGCTAACCTTTGCGCCGCTGGGAAACATCGGCCCGTCGTATATTTAGGGCGCGCTGTGGCTGCGATCGCATCAGGAATCGGAACGCCGACGTCCCGCCTTTGTTACTCGCGTCGGTATATCGGTCGCACGTGTAAATATCGGCGCACTAGCGATAGCGGCTAGCGCTCGCGTGCGGCAGTCCTGCGGAGGAACTTGCTATTCCGAGACCTTGGGTAACATTGGTATTCATTGGGACACAGGTCGCAAATCAGTCCGCTGAAAAAGAATGTCTGTCCGAGAATTTACGTCTCAGCACGTGGCATAGGGCACCGTTTGTCATTCAGACCTCTTTCTCTTACAAAATATATGCCGGTTGATAAGAAGTATGTCCAATATTAAAATTTACTACAGTGTTCAAAATCCAAAATTATAGAAACAAATAAATCATATTTGTCTAGGTTTTGATACTCCACGTATACTAGGGCTTCGAATGGGTGATATTTCGATGCTTCTTTATATCGCGAAAAAATTCCGTTGCTAGAATATAAACTCTAAACAGTCTAAACCTGTTCCACAAGTACATTGAACACACGAAACAGTTACTGAGTTGATGTACACCACTAACGCTAAAATACACAGGAAGACTCCAATATCAGTTTCTTTCTCTGAAGTTTTGCTTACTAGATTGTAGATTATTGTCCTGTTAACTTAGTTAATTGAGATAAAATGTTATCAGACATTCGAAAACTTTAAAATTACAGAAAAATTATATTAAATTTTATCTTAGTAACATTACATGACATATTAAGCGTCACAGATTAATTTTTTATTGTTGTATGGTAAAAGAACGAGTTTCAAATAGGACATTTTACATCTGCCATTCTTGAACGATGTTCACCAAGAATTTTATATGAATGCCTGACGTCTGTTCTTTCGGACAAATCCCGAGGCAAGTGACATCAGTAGTTCCTTCCCTTTCTCTTCCTTTCTCCCTCCTCCACCTTCAGTTTATGGCTCTGAGCACTATGGGACTTAACATGTGACGTCATGAGTCTCCTAGAACTCTAGAACTTAGAACTACTTAAACCTAACTAACCTAAGGACATCACACACATCCATGCCAGAGGCAAGATTCGAACCTGCGACCGTAGCGGTCGCGCGGTTCCAGACTAAAGCGCCTAGAACCGCTCGGTCACACCGCCGGCCCTTAAGTTTACATGACTATGAATTTTGATCAGCTCTTTTTGTGAAGCAGCCATTTTTGGCCTGTGCGTAGAATACTTGTATCTTTTGAAGAATGCAGCTAGTGGTTCAGTTGTTTTTAGCGTAGTTCTCCTGTTCGTTCATTTTTGGATCTCCTTTGATGGTATCTTCTCTTTCAGTGTTACTGAACATCAGAGCTGCAGCAGTATCTATTTCTAATAAATAATTTCATATTATCTGTTTCCTTCTCCTTTTCTCCTCAGTTGTAGCATTCATACTTAGTGAATGATTCAGCACATGTCTATGGACGCCTAATACTGTCTTTGAAACGTTCAACAACTTCAGCTTTCTGAAACTTACCTACATCCAATCTACTTAATGTCGTATGTTTCTGCAAATAATTCGGTTTTAATCCGCAGTTTCCAACCATTAAACTCTGTTCAGAATACTGAAAATGTTTTGCAATGAAATATCTGTCTTACCATTATGTCACCTATCTCAAACCTTTTGACGCATAGTGGTATCTTACACGTATACATGCGTATTTCATGATTTTAAACTATTTGTTAGGAACGACTGAATTGCGTTATGTCCATAGACCACCTCGCGGATTACCTCTTCACCTCAGAACTACTATTTTTCCTTATTCCTACATTCGAATTCGAGTCCATCACCACAGCAGAATTTTTCCACCTCTTAACGTACTGAATAATGTACTTTATCTCATCACACTCGTATATTCCGTCTCATGATCTTGTGAGCTAACGGATAGAGTAGCTTCCGGTGGGTGTTGGATTTTTGCCTATGTTGATTACGACAGTGATTTTACGATACGGTTCGTAATAGCTCATCTACATTCCTATTTTTTATCTAATCTCTCACGTAAATCTACATTACCTCTACTAGATTTTGTGTTGATAACACTGTAATCGCCTGACTAGACTTCCTGCTCGGCTTGCAACCGTACATCACCAGTTATTATTATTCCATTTCTCTTTTAAATTCTATAACCTACCTACCCACTTAAAGGAGGTATCATTCCGCCCTCTGATCTGCAGGACACAAAATATGTTCTTCTTCACAAAAAATGAAACTGATGTTGACAATACTACGGATATCGACAGCTTGCATTATAAGTTACAGTAAATGACAATTATATTCCTTGGTTCAGTTTCTCTGTTTTGAAGTAGAATCGGATTTTCAGTATGAGTACTGCATAAGGTAAAAACTTCCTCTAGGTGTGAAGAAATATCTAGACTGCACAAAGCCAAGATTCTCTTCTGGAACCGAGGTAACTATTAAAATTTTTGTACGTCAATTAAGGTACATTTAACAAAAAAGTTATTTATGAATTCACTATCATAGCAATTGCCATATTACTGTTAAGCGTATCTTCCTGTTACCAGCGATGTTTGCGCTTTGGCATCAGTTATCGTTGGACAGCTTGTAATGCGGATGGAGAAACACAAGCAGTAGAGTCACAAGTGTTTAATACCTTCTCTATATAGATATTAATATTTACAACTAGAGTAACTGAAGTCTTCATGCTGCAAGTAAATAGTCTCATTAATGTAACCGACCAGTGGAATTACTTTCTCGAACACTGATATTATTGAATAAAGTTTTTACGATAAAATCAGATTATCAGTTGTAGATACCCACGTGCGTTTGTGATCGCTGTCACTATCTATCCAAATTTTTTCCTTTCACTGGTTTAAAAGTCGCAATAAACGTATAAAAGTTAGTGATTCTCAGCAATATTAGAAACTTTAAAAATTTTGAAAATAAAAACGTCAATGCGTTTCATCTATTACAATATTAGTCACTCAGTTAAAAGAGTACAATGGTCGCTTTGAAGCGACGTAGGTAGTGTAGAAGTGGTACAGGCGGTCATCTGGCCCTTTATGTATCGGACGTTTCTACAGGATCAGCGCGGTAAGACAGGTGGACGTGGAGACGTCATCATGGAAGAAAGGAGCTATCGGGTTTGGAGGAGCTAACGACTAAGCTGCGAACGGAGTTGCTCGATTTCTTCGTGTATCACCACGAACTGTTCATGTGTACGAGGAGTGGACAACCATCCGTAATACGGTGTAGGAAACCGTTCGCATTAAGTAAGCTTCCCGTCGTCCCTGAATCGATGAATACAGGTCCTTTATGGTTTTCAATAAAATCTTACACCGTTGTTTCTGCTACACGGTGAAAAACTCAGATCATTAAGATGGAGACAGCGATCACGCACCCTTCTGACGAAAGTAGACCATAAAAGCTCAATAATAATGATATATAGTGACTACGGTAGCCAGGGGAGATGTGACGATTAATTCCGGTGCTCACAAAACCAGTCCTGGACGATACGAGCTATGTGAACAGGGGCCTGACCGCCTTGGAACACGGCGAAACCATTGGCCAACGAACAATGTACCGTAGGATGGAGCTGATCAGCCAAAATGGTGACATAAACCTTGGCAGCACAGCGACCTCCCGGAGTAACCATGGGGACCATGGAATACAACGATATGGTTGTCCAAATCATCACCGAACCGTCATCATGTTTCACTATTGGGGCGTAAACTCCGACGGAAATTGTAAACAGCGTCAAACGAGACTAATCTGACTTAACGGCTTTCTTCCATTGCTTCATAGTCACACTGCTCTACAATGACCATCTCACATTGTCACTCAACACATACCGTCGTCTGCCACGTGACTCAGTGTACGATGTTCTTTCGTTTTCTATATAAGCGGTGGAAATCTTCGATCTTCGAGTCCCTTCGTTACGGATGCACCCACAACATGAGTACCAACAATTTACGTTCGAATTCACTTTACTCAGACGTAATATATTCGCAACTACACGGAACAAATCCTGACGACGACTGACGTTTTCAATGTACTCAGGACATTGTGCAGGTGCTGTTCGTCCCGGTCTCTGTGGCCGTGCGGTTCTAGGCGCTTCAGTCCGGAACCACGCTGCTGCTACAGTCGCAGGTTCGAATCCTACCTCGGGCATGGATGTGTGTGTTGTCCTTAGGTTAGTTAGGTTTAAGTAGTTCTAAGTCTAGGGGACTGATGACCTCAGAAATTAAGTCCCATAGTGCTTAGAGCCCCTTTTGGTGTTCGTGGTCAAATACAACAGCGCAATCTGAAGGTTTGGCTACTATCTGGGTTTACGGGCAAGCATAATTTCTCATGGTGTTTCGATATTTTTGTCCAACCCCATAGACAGGAGTTGGGGACGAATGTCACTCCTTGTCAGACACAAAATCGTTATCAGATCCGACAGGAATTTCTGCTGTCAGTACACGAAGATCACTCACAAAAAGTTTGCGAGCGAACATTGCGAATGGAACTGCATACATTGGACATTCAGTGTCAGGTACCTCGTGAGAGACCACTGTTCACAGCAGCACTACACTTCTTCGGTTAGACAAAAAACCCGGGAATGGACATTAGTTGACTGGTGGCGTGTAGTACGGTCAGAAGAGTAGCAGTTTCGGCCGTTTCCATATGGTGCAAGCTTTCGAGTACACCCACGTCCCTATGAGGCTTTCATCGCGTGTAACCATTATGAGGATGGTGCAGTTTAAGTGGGAAATGATTGTATGCTGCTTTAGGGGTGTTCTTGGCAATGACAGTTGGGCTCACTTATCATCAATGAGATGCTTCATGTGTCTATGTCATGTGTGAAGTAACATTTTGTGCCTCTTCCTCACCGGAATGCGACCACTTTCGAAGCCAGAGGTTACATATTATTAGCGTGATTTCTCCTGGGGTTGTGAGGGGGGGGGGGGGGGGGGGAAGAATTAATTTTTTATGCGGTTGTTGCACATAATACTTGTCGACTCACATTATCCAGTGCCAGTAGCTTAATAGGTTTGTTTTTATTCTACAAAATTCGGCTAATGAGGAGAAGCTTGGTTCTTTGTGTGTGTGTGTGTGTGTGTGCGTGTGTGTGTTCGTAGCGAGCGTGACCATAAACGTACATGAAGCATTTAATTTCTTTCCTACCTTAACTCCTTATTATTTGCACAAGTTCTAAACATTCAGCGTCCACCATTAATAGGGTGCCTGCTGCATTACCGTTACCTCTCGTAATTGTCGTACATAAAAAGACGACTCCATTTTCAGATAGTGGACACAAAGTTGAGCTTAACGAGCCGTCAAACTACACTCGAGATGAGTTTTTGCACAACAACTCTAAAACAGGATAGCTGCAGAAACAATGCAGCGTCAGCATTTGAATACAGAAAAAATCTCTTTAATGTCTGAATAAATGTTTCAATCAAGTTCCTAATATAAACTGTCTGTTTCTCTCATTATTTCAGTCTTTTTTTAAGAAGTCTTGTTTTATATATATTTATGTATACTTCACATAAAAAATAGAAAATGAGTTATCCGTTTCGAATATCTACGTATAACATGTGTCGCTATTGCTGCTGTTTGTCTACTAGGGTGTATATCGTTGGAGGACCCAAATTCGTCAATTCTGTGAGACTGTTACATACCGTAACTGAAATAGCTGGCAGATGGTATTACTGGATAAATCGCTGTGTCATATAAATGAAAAAAATGTCTGAATGAGAAATTTGTCAATGTTCCTGTCGTACACAAAGTAAGCAAAATACTGTAATTAGCGTATTAATGTGCCCTCTAAATGTTTTACAATGATGTCACTGTGTACTTAAAATTATGTTATTATATCATTAGCATAATATTTTACTGCTTTGCTTTCATCACAGACACATGTACTAGAACTTGTGAGTGGGCTGCACTATTTTTTTCATCAGTCTCATTTCGGAGGGTGGGACTATTCCAAGATAGAATGAAACAACTAGGCAGATGGCAGCGAAAACATTGTATACTTAAAATATATAAAAAACACATAGTTGTATATATAAAAATCGATGCACTGTTGTTATCTAGCAAAATGGTAGACTAGCGACACTAGCAAAAATGGTAATGCGACTACTAGACATTTGATCTTCTTAATTTCTTCAGATAATTAATCGAAAATTATTGTTGATTTATACACGATACGTTTCTGATACGTGGCACTGCTATGGACTGGTCTTACAAGATCATTGCTCTTTTCAGTTTCATAACCTCAACTCTTTATTGCTGAAGATTCCTTTTATAGTACACATTGATCAACCCATAGCAACAGCAGAAATTTTGATTTCCTTAAAAATGTTTATCCATGGCTCACTAATGATAACCTCGCTGGGTTACTATTGTTTGTTTCTTGAATTTTAAATATTTGTTTTTTTTTTTTAAATCTTCTTTCTCAGAAAAGTAAACATCGCATTTCGTAATGCAGATCTGAACAGCAAGAATATTGTACAGTTTTAATTCTACATCAGTTAGTGAAGCTTTATTAAAGCATTATGAGATGTAATTAGCATTATGATCAATTTTGCGACAAAGTTTTTAAGAAGTCGTCTTCTTGAACATAGTCAACGCACTTAGTTCGGAAACGTATGTTCCATCAGCAACAAGACTCCACGGTGACCGACGATATTGGACAAAAGGTCAAAGTGTATTGTAGCACACCACATGAATTCAAGCCACATAAAAAATCTATACTTTCAAGATCAATAAACGATATAACAATCATTGAAAGTTAATGCCGGCTGGTGTGGCCATGCGGTTCTAGGCGCTTGAGTCCGGAACCGCACGACCGGTACGGTTGGAGGTTCGAATCCTGCCTCGGGCATAGGTGTGTGTGATGTCCTTAGGTTGGTTAGGTTTGAGTAGTTCTAGGTTCTAGGGGACTAATGGCCTCAGATGTTAAGTCCCATAGTGTTCACAGCCATTTGAACCATTTGAAAGTTAATTTTGTAATGAACGTTCACCATTAAATTTTACAGACACAAAAATGTCCAGATTAAAATGGTACGCTGTGCAGTGAAAAATTGTCTGAAGAAAAGAAGGAATACCGAAGGAAACGTCTGAAGGAGGAAAACGTCTTGTTGAGGTATTTAATTGTGTAGTTAGTAACGAAATATAGCGTAAATCTAAGTATTTTCATCGTTTTCCGTCTGTATTTTATGAGTTAAAATCTACTGACGGTGGAAATATCTTACAAAATTGTTTGCGTAATACAAGTACTTCCTACTTCAAGTGCAAATGAAGTTGACAGCCTAGTTTGAAACATGAGTTCAATAAAATTCTTCTTTGTTGTAGATCGAGTTGTACAGTTAAACATACAAATATTTCATTAACTATGGCGGGTGTTCTCCAGTATGCGAGATCCTATGAAGAGAAAGTGCAGTTGTGACTGAAACAGAGTTTTGTTTTACAGCATAACGTGGTCTGCAAAGGTGATGAATTTCGTGTAAACTGATTCCAGCCAAGAACGCCCCAAGAACGCCCACGTACGTAAATGTGCAGAGATTGTTTCAAAACCGTTGGAACGTAGTGTGTAGATATGGTCGAGTGAAATACTTTGATATTCTTTCAATTAACTTTAAATGAAAGGGCGATGAGAAAGGGACTGTGCGTATGTTATTTGTTTATTTATTTATTCCAGTTCACTGTCTTGATTAGTGAACCATTACATATTTAATTATGTTTATGGGTATCTTTATGATAACTTGTTTACTTTTCTTTGTTTCCATTTGAAGATACAACTTAGGTTACAGTGCTTATCATATTATTTTACGGTGTGTTTATTTGTTTCTTTTACTATCATTCTAACATTTAGATGGCTACCTGTATACTGTTTTACATATAGCTTTAATGTGGCACTTTTTCCCACATTCACTCTTGTGTCCATTTAACACGATAGAAAAATAGTCATTGCCTTTCCTTATTTAAAACTTTTTGACTGATCTCACAATTATCTTCATCATCTACAGCTGATAAAACTCTTAACAACAGCATGTAGGCTACTATTCCATCAATTACAATCAGCGTAGTTACTACAGGTATAAAAAGCTCAATTAGTTCCCCCAACACCTGTATAATAAGCTCCTTCCTACCACCAACACAATGACTGTTCTACACAAAGCACTGCTTCCACTAATACTACACTACTGAAACGTACGTTACTAATGCTAAGCCCAGTTACCCACATGGCTGTCAATTTATCTTCGCAGTCCATTCAACAGCAGTACACTGAAGTGCGTTACATACACACCAAAAAAATTTTGTGTCTACCCGGTTCCCAGAATTCCTGAAGTCAGACGTTGACTGTGAATATTTTATCACAGTCACCGGCCCTTTGCCTGTTCAGAAGTGTCATGCATCATCAGTGCCTATTAGACGGAGGGGTACCGACAGCCGATCAGTTCCACTCTTTCCACCAGGAAGGAGGTACACTGCGCGTGTTGTCTGTAGTACAACCATGGCTATACGGCCAATACCGCGGTTCGATTTCGTCTGCATTGTTACTTTGTATCAGGAAGGGCTCTCAACGAGGGAAGTGTCCAGGCATCTCGGAGTGGATCAAAGCGATGTAGTTCGGAGATGGAGGGGATACAGAGAGACAGGAACTGTCGATGACATGCCTCGCTCAGGGCGCCGAAGGGCTACTACTGCAGTAGATGACCGCTACCTACGGATTATGGGTCGCAGGAATCGTGAAAGTAATGTTACCACGTTGAATAATACCTTTCGTGCAGCCACCAAACGTTGTGTTACGACTCAAACTGTACGATAGGCTGTATGATGTGCTACTTCATTCCCGACGTCCATGGCGGGATACACCTTTGCAACCACGGCACTATTTAGCGCGGTACAGATGGGCCTAAAAACATGCCGAATGGACAGCTCAGGAATGGAATCACGTTCCCTTCACCGATGAGGGTCGCATATGCCTTTAACCAGACAATCTTCGGAGCCGAGTTTGGAGGCAACCCGGTCAGACGAAACGCCTTAGACACACTGTCCAGCGAGTACAGCAAGATGGATGTTCCCTGCTGTTTAGGGGTGGTATTATGTGGGGCCGACGTACGCCGCTGGTGGTCATGGAAGGCGCCGTAACCGCTGTACGATACGTGAATGCCATCCTCAGACCGATAGTGCAACCATATCGGCAGCATATTGCCGAGGCATTCGCGCCCCCATCGTGCGCGTCTTGTGAATGACTTTCATCAGTATAACGACATTGCATCACTAGAGTGGCCAGATTGAGAAGTGCTGTTTATGGACGACACCAACCGCTCTGGGGGATCTAAGCCGAATCGCCGTTGAGGAGTACCAGTGCCTTGGTGAACTTACGGATAGCATATAGCATGTCACGACGAGTAAAGCATGAATCAGTGCAAGAGGACGTGCTACTCGTTATTAGAGGTTCCGGTATGTACAGCAATCTGGATCAGCATCTCTGAAGTTCTCGCCGTATGCTTGAACAACAAGCAATGTGTGGCTTTCATGAGCAATAAAAAGGATGGAAATGATGTTTATGTTGATCTCTATTACAATTTTCTGTACAGATCCCGAACTCTCGGAACCAAAGTGATACAAAGTTTTTTTGATGTGTGTAGCTTGCACATTGAGCGAAAAATAAACAAGTGGAAAATTTGCCCTCCGCGGTAGCTGCGCGACCGTCGGCTACCACTGACGCTGACAATACTTTAACTGTCTCTTTATGTGTAAATGAACTTATGCCCCGAAACTAGAATAATTTATGTAAACCTACGTAAGAAATGCTATATTTTTGTATTAATTCCGTGTATTGTCTTTAAATTGTCTAATAATATAAAACTGTAATAAATTCTTAAATGTGAGAGAGCTCACAGGTGTTGAAACTAGAAAAAGAACTGGATGAGACTGAGGAAAAATGTCAGTGAAGCTGCCTTAAGTTTTGTAAGTTGTGTATAAACACGAGCGGTGTCTGGCTTGCTCTCTCTCGACGTCCCTCTCTCTCTCCTGAGGCCCGCTCTCTATTGATGGCTCGGCTGTTGTCCATCGCTCTCTCTCAGTTATCGCTCTCTCGGTTGATTTTGTTACAGGCAGTTATACTTGAAAGATATTTTCAAGGTGTGTAAAGTATCATCAACATATGAGTAATTGTTAATGTTTACCAATGTTTCATTCCAATAACACTAACCTTACCTGCCAACTTTTCTATGTTTCACCTAGGAGAACTGCGAAATTGTCGCCATATCGTTTGCTGCCTGCTGCCGTACGTCATTGATGTTCGAATTTGTAGCAGCCACTCTTACGTCCCTGAGATCTGTTAAGCCGATCTGTAAATACACTGTCCGTGCAGCACTCCTGTGCATAACACGTAATATTAATGACCGGCATACGGCCAACAAACGATGTGCGCAGTCAGTCCATTCAATGGTATCAAAGCAGGTTGGACAAAATCTTGAATTATTAATTTTCTCTCTCTTGGTGGTGAATTTATCTGTGCTTAACGGCGTACGTTACCAGATGCGCGTTTGCACACATAGTGGTTTTTCTGTTATGGAAAGCTGTTCTGTACAGTGTGAGTTGAGCCTTCGTGAGTGCACACAGTTGTTTAAAATTTTTTTTCTTTTTTTTACAAACATAAGTAATCCAGATATAGGTAATGAAATTTTAATTTCGTTAAAGCTGCGAAGGCATGTTTTGTGGGATAAAGCCCTCGAGATAGTCAAGGACCGAGACGCTACCAGACACGTTTGGGTGAAGTTTGCCTGGGAATTCGTAGCGGCATTGGTGTGGACGAAAGGGAGAGAAATGATTTCGTAAGTCCATACTTCTTCCACATTCATGTGCTAGAAAAAATTCGAAATGGTAGTGTTCACACTCTTTAACGGGACAGTATCGTTACGTTCCGGGCGTTGACTGATGTCGTTATTTATGTGATTTCTAACTATCGTGTCAACTATGGTGGGCTGTTACGAATGTTTTATTAGCAGAAATATAAACATTACTGGAAAATCAATAACAATGGCCCGCTCTTCAAAAAGTTTTGTTTCGCTTGCAACTTGCTTTATTGTTACAATGATAGAAGACTACTGTATTGCTCAGTACGAAAGAAGCCCATTTGACAGATACCTGTTGTCGACGCCATGAAATTAGAAATGCCCTTATATCTTGGTCATCTGCCACGAAACGCTTCCTGCGCTTGAAATAAGATATTTACATAGAATATTTTTCACTGAGTGTTTGCTTTGAGACCTGCTCTTGTAATATTCTGTCTTTGATTGTTTTCCAGCCGAGTAAGTGTCATGTATCATCGAGCATGTATCGATCTTAATCCCTGACGTATTTACGAATAGTGACACAGGCTTTAACAATGTCGTGAGACACTTGTGGTTGGACATTCAATGGTTGATGGAATCCTCTCCATTTGCTGCTGAGGAGTGGGAATACCAAAACCACATTCTATGCACCTTCTTGCTCGGTACCGAAGGTAGTCGAATATTCGCTTGTCGACTGCTAAATGTGTCCCAAAATAAAGCCTTGCAGATGTATATGTAGTGCAGATGCTGCATCACCATGAAAAAATAATGCATTTTCAGACATTTTTTCGCTGGTAAGCACTTCTCATGAGGTAAATTTTTGGAACTGCTGGCTCTGTGTAAAAATCTTTTACATAGGTACTAATATGAACATTAACAAGGTGAAATAAGGAGAGGACAGGTACTTTACTTCAGTTTCTATCTGCAAGACCTATAAATGCAACTAAGTAGTCTATGGAATTAAAATAAATAGATCCACTTTCCATTGGACTCGCGATGCGGAGATGTTTCCCTTCTAGTGCCTCTAAACAATGGGGAAACTTTGCTGCATGCTGGAATCCATTTGCTAGTGACTGCAACACTTCACTTGTAAGGGGAGGTATTCAATCGCTTTGCTTTGCATAACTTTCTATATTTTTTGATAAATATATCTATCAGCCGGCCGCGGTGGCCGAGCGGTTCTAGGCGCTTCAGTCTGGAACAGCGCGACTGCTACGGTCGCAGGTTCGAATCCTGCCTCGGGCGTAGATGCGGGTGATGTCCTTAGGTTAGTTAGGTTTAAGTAGTTTTTAGTTCTAGGGGACTGATGACCTCCGATGTTTAAGTCTTATAGTCCTCATAGCCATTTGTACCATTTGAAATATATCTATCAGTCCTGCTGTTGAGATTTCTACTCTGAAGAAGTAATGAAGGTGTGTCGAAGTACAACTACTTGCCAGATATCTGAAAAAAGAAAAGAGTTATTTAACAATCGGCTGAATCGTAAGACGGCGACGGTGATTTTAGCGCCGTGTTTGTGAACGCTAGATTTCTGCAAACGGCGACGTTCAATTGACCGCGGCGGAAAAATCCGCCGTGTGTGCAACCAGCCTAACACAAATACCAACGCTTTGGCTACGATTACTTAAGATTAAGGTCACTACCATTCGGAAGACGGTTAAGTAACACATTGTGATTAGTCGCCAACTGTGGGAGTCAGCACGACTCAAACAAGGGAGGGAAGAAATTGCAATGGCCGGTGGCAGGAATCCAAAATGATCTGTACATAACACTAGCAAAGTAAAAGAACTCTTCATTTCTAAAAAAATAAAGAAACGTAACTGAACTTCTTGTTCTGAAGTGACTTTCTGTACCTCCCGTGGCTCCTATATGCAATTATTTATCTCTATTACTACTCGCAGAACGCAAGCTAAATATCGTATTCGTATTAGTCAGTACTCATGGTCACGAAGTCTGCGACCGACCTACGCCCGACCACCGATGGGCGGCTGGTTAAGTCAGAGTTGACAGGTGGCGCTGAACTGTGTCTTCCTGGAAGTCTGGCGCTGACCGCCCTTTCTATTGGGGCGCGGATCAGCTCCATTTCGAAGTTTTAAGATTATTTAGTTTATAAAATAGCTCCTGGCGAATACGTTTTGAAAGAGTCAAGCTCAGTCATGCCTCACCTTAGTTGATAACTGAACTGCAACTAGAATACTTGCGTCTTATTTTGTGAGTGGTACAAGACAATCGTACAGGTTTCTCTTGAGTAACATTTGCCCATCCCTCCTTCCTTGATAAACACTTTACGGACAGGCTGATCGGCAGTCCAGATCAAATCCTTCGGCAACGCTATTTGTCGATGTACTTAATAAGACAGGCCTGCAAATTTATGCTTTTCTACTTTTTAACCGTTTTAGATAATACTAACGTCTTTTTATTTACTAAGTTCAAAAATTTTAAGGGTGTCCCTTTATCAACTAAGGGTTTTTCACAATCTGATGATGATCTAGGAAATTCATACGAAACGCTACGATTAAAAAACAGCTTTGTACACGAAACCACGGTAAAATAAGGCACTTCTAGCTCTGTAATGAAATATCATGTTCGTTAGTATTGATACAATGGCATAAATCTCATATTTTTCCCCACAAAGCTACATAGTCTTATGAAGATCTTTTGTGTACTGCATGGGGACACTTTCCTCGCAGCACTCACAATTCTCCCTGTTAATCATTCATAGCACCTAGATTTTCTGTAAACTATGGCACCAACATTAATAATAATTAATAACAATAATCATTGATAAATATTAATTATTAATAATAAATAATAATATTAAAAATTATTAATGAACCTTGATCGTTGTCATTAGTAGTAATTATTTTTTGCAAGCAAGACTGTATTCTTTTTGGAAAAAAAACCTCAGATTGTATGCTCAGAATTCTAAGCGTGATGCTGCACTATTAATTCACGAGGAGAAGGGTACCCTCCAGATAGGTGTTTCCGCACAGCCAGTGTCGCGTGGTATGCTTCCGGTGCGTCGGCTGCGGGCCTCGACCCGGTGCAGCGCAGGGGCGACTGTTCGCCATGTGGCGTCCCGGCCTGCTTAATATACAAGTCGAGCGCGCGTCGTTGCTCTAGCCTGGCCTCTTAATTAAGCCGCTGGCGGGCTGCGGCTGCGGCTCCAGCTCCAGCTCCGGATTGTGTCCGACCCGGCCCACACCTACAGGCGACGCGGCGACCACCAGCAGTTACACCAGCGCGCCGGCGGTCCGCGACCTCGGCTAAACATCTGTATCTCTTGCAATTTCACCACCATTCCACACAATACATGTCCTCCAACATCGCACATTATTCGAAGAATAGTTATTTTTAATGTTAAAAATATATCAGCTCAACCACTTGTTTATAGTGTAAAACATTAACATTGACGCGTTTCGGAAGTCAAGCTTCCATCATCAGAAAGTTTGGCTGGCAGCGGAAATAAAATTCCTCCATAAGAAAAAAGATGTAATTAACGAACAGCTACTTAGGGCCCTCTTAGAAGCGGCGAATGCTGTATCCAATGCGACATGGGACAATGTTAAAGCCGAAATAGGCGAGGGGTTACAGAACGAATTCCTAAAAATCACGAGGATAAGTTTTCAATCACTAATAATTCACCTTTGATAAATGAAATTAAGGATAAGCCTATCGTTGACACGGCCCGCCTAGTCTCTCTAGACATTAAAAACCTTTATGCGAATGTGCCGGTAAATGAGGCCGTTAAGGTCATCAAAGAAAATTTGCTTAAGTACAAAACACTGTCTCAGCAAGTAATAGTCGAATTCATCGGTTAGAATTCATTCTGAAATATAATTATTCTTATATGCAAAAATATGGATTGGCTATGGGTTCCAGTATATCTGGAACCATAGCAGACATCTTTATAAATCATTTGGAAAAAAGACTCCTCGTTAACCCGCAACATCCCGTGGATAAAGTTGTATATTACAAACGCTATGTAGATGTTACGCTGCTTCTTATTGATGGACAAGAAAAAGAAGTTGCAGAAATAGTAAATAAATTTAACGAGTTACACGGTAAAATTGAATTCACTGTGGAAGAAAATAAAAGTGGTGAACTGCAATTTCTCTACCTAAGTATTAGGAAACAAAATGGTACGCATGTTTCTAAAATATTTAGGAAACCAACCACAACTGATGTGTTGATACAAAATAATTCCTGCCATCGTAATAGCCAGAATCTTTCTGCTTTTAGATCTTCGATAGATGGTGTGGTGTCACCGCCAGACACCACACTTGCTAGGTGGTAGCCTTTTAAATCGGCCGCGGTCCGCTAGTATACGATGGACCCGCGTGTCGCCACTGTCAGTAATTGCAGACCGAGCGCCGCCACACGGCAGGTCTAGAGAGACGTACTGGCACTCGCCCCAGTTGTACAGCCGACGTTGCTAGCCATGGTTCACTGAGAACTACGCTCTCAATTGCCGAGACGATAGTTAGCATAGCCTTCAGCTAAGTCAATTGCTACGACCTAGCAAGGCGCCATTTATCCTTTGCTATGTATCTAATGAAGCATGTACAGTAACAAGACCAATGTTCACCAATTGTGGATTAAAGTTAAGTATTCCAGCAGTTACGTACTTTTCTTTATAGCATTCACTACGTATCCTGTTTCAGACCTCACGCCAGCCTGCGTGAGTTTAATCGCGTGCCTTTCGGTTACCCGTCACTGTGGACTGGCTGTCTTGTCAGTCCACAACAGATGGAGCCTTTAGAGTCCCTATGAATGAAGAAGACAGAATGACTGAGCTGAACATCTTGAAACAACTAGCCATAGCTAACGGATATCACCAAAACGTTGTCAATTAATTAATACTGCAGAAACAGTGCGTGAATGCAAGGCAGAATACCGCAAATAATATTACGAGAGTCACAATCCCATTCTTTAGTGATATTTCGTAAAAAGTGGCTAACATTTCCAAACCTTGATACCGCTTATCAGACCAATAATACGCTGCGATTTAAACTAAGAAATAACTTACAGCAGCAAGCGATAAATATGAGAGAGCTGGGGTCTATAAAATTCAGCGTAACACGTGCAAGGCAAGCTATGTAGGCCAGACTGGTAGGTGCTTTAAAGTACGTCCCAGAGAACATAGCGATGCTTTCCGGCTTAATAATTTCGAAAAGTCAGCTGTAGCCGCGCATATTTGGGAAACGGGACACCCCATGTTGGGAACAGATCAGGATCTGGTTATTTTACGTCGACAGGACAAAGGCAAAAAGCTGGATCTACTTGAACAGCTGGAAATTACGATACATAGCGTGGATAATCAGAACACACTGAATGAACAGCTAACTGGTGATACAGATAACTTTTTCAAACATTTCACTGGTTTCTTTTAGTAACTACATTTTCAGCAATTGGCGGATACCATCATTTCATGAGGTCCTTGGAACATGTATACGTTATCTGTTTGTATAGACATCTCTGTGACTTCCTTGTTTACTTGCGCGTGAGCTCACTCGAGTTTCAGTGTCGTGTTTGGCTACGTGGTTTGTGGTATCAACGAAGACGCACGGGCGTTTTACGACAATAGAGGAGAGAGCCATGTGGTTAGATGTTGAACACCATAGGCGACACCATTTTAGAGTTTTTTATATTTTGACGACTATGTGGAGATGCAACTTGGAAGACACGGCTGCAACAAGGGAAGTAGCCACGATGATTTAATTTTATTTTCAATGTTATTGTGCCTGGTGCATGTTCCATTTCAGCGAGTTTTAACAGGTTTAACAGGTAACTTTTTATTATTGTGAAGATGGAAGCTTGACTTCCGAAACACGTCAATCTTTGTGTTTTACACTATAAACAAGTGGTTGAGCCGTTATATTTTTTAACATTGACATTCACAACCACGACCTATCATCCAGTATGGATAAAATCATAGTTATTTATAATGCTCGAACAACGCTCGTAAATCAGCGAATTTGATGATCAGCTATTTTACCATATTATTATGCGCGGTTGTGAAAATATTCATCTCGTCTAGAATTGGATTGACATTAGAATTTTACTGTCCCAGGACGTACGAGAGGCGTTCAATATGTAATGCAGCACATTTTTTTTCTGGGGCAATTGCTCTTGAAGAAAAATGCAGAATCTGTTGTTGGACATGGTGGAATATTCCCGCTTCAGCTCCTATAGTAGCATGAAGTTTCGATGGGTGGCTGTATGTAGCCTTTAAAATGGCGTCTGTAACGGAGGTCATTCCAAAGCAGAGAGCTGTCCCTGAGTTTCTTTTGGTGGAGAACCAGTGCCTCGCAGACATTCATAGGCGCTTGCAGCATGCCTAAGGGACTTGGCCATGAACAAAAGAAAGGCGAGTCGTTGAACGAGGCGTCTGATATCGTCGCAACGATGCCGCGCAAACCTATCTGTCTCCCGCATATCAGCCGGCCGCACGCGCGTGCGTCTCCTGCAGTGTTGGCACCTGCGGACACTCTTATTCTAGGACCTTCTGAGTGGAACTGCTTGCGCGTCACGAGGTTGATTGTGATAACTTTCCGTTGAATATCGTCACTGGCGGTAAGGCATGTGTTCTTAACTTCTATCCGGAAATAAAACGGCAGCCCTCGGAGTGACGTCAAAATTCTCCCCCAGAGAAAGTTTCGAAACCGCACCCTTTGTAACATCCACGTGATAATTTTTACACACAGTGCGACGAAAGGAAATTATGCCTCTAACAGTTATAAACATTATCTGTCCGACATATGAAAAATCATTGAAATAAATGATGATAAATATAAATTATTTATATAGTATTTTATGACGTAATTCGACATATCGTTGTGTATCATACAAAGACAATGATAATTGTAAATTCCTTTTATGATCTGCGTTTGGCTTCCTTTGTTTTTACCTTTTGTTGGTTGGCTTTTGTAGGTTGCGGACGCAAGACGCATATCAAACTGAGGTCTGTTAAGAAATTGTAATTATTTGTTAATTATTACTTGAGCATAGAGTTTATTATTATCATAAACATGAATGAATAATTATTTGTAACTTTAATTCCTCTCTCAATAAGCATTATCTGTGTCAATTTTTCTTTCCGCTGCAAGGAGCGCAGCCATTGATGATAGCGATTTGTATCGCGTTTTTATCTGTTTTTCTTACGAAAATGTCAAAGGTTTGCTTGATGAAAATTAGTTTAAATAGTGCACAATATGAAAGTAAAGTTTAGTAACTATTACAAATACTTATCCTATTTGCTCTAACAATAGAAATTCTCTATCAATTATCTGCCGATATCTTAACAATTATCTCAGCGGCAAATTCAAAATACGCAACTCTGCAGACGTAAATACCGAAGGTAATAAAAATGTGTAAAAATAAATGTGCTCCGGTGATCCCGAACTCATTTTAATGAAAATAATTCGAATCAGATTGGTTCTTTAAAAGCAGTGCTCATAGCACGATCCGTATAACGAACTTTTCTGGCTGATGTATGGAAACGAAATTAATTACGCACTAGTCGCGAAGAATATTGTTTCAGGTAACATACGTCGGTGTTGTGCGCGGCTGATATTCGGTAGTTTCAACGATCATTTTGCTAAAGATAACTGTTTCCATCAAAATCAGTAGTTGTGTAGAATCTGTTGTATGAACTGTGATTTATCGACACTTACACAACTTACAGACAACACTTTAACACAACGTTAACTTGGAGTTCTTTAGCAACTTGACCAAATCTTTAGCCGGGAGAAAAATTATTTAGTAATTACTCACTCTAATAAAATAAGATTATCATTATCATTTACAAATTAGTTAAATACCAAACCACGGAGTAACACAGCGAACGCCACACCTTACCCGGTAAAGTCATGGCGACGGTGTTATGAGTCTCTGAATTAGTTATTCTGTTTTAAGTTCTCTCTCAGGGGAGGACGGTCAGCTCTGAAGTGTACTGCGCCACCCTCAGGAAACGATTTGAGTGTGTTCGTCGCCACAAAAATGCAAACGAACTTCTCCGTGACAGCGCCAGGCCTCACACAAGTTTGCGTACACCAAAGGAAAGGAGCTCCCGGAACTTCCTCATCCACCCTACAGCCCGGATCTCGCACCTTCCAACTTTCACGTATTTGGCCCGAGCAGTAAATGGATCATGTGGAGGTTGCTGACGCAGCAAGACGATCGCCTCGACGTCGAGCAGTAGCGAAGTATCATGCGAGCGTACAGGTCCTGCCAGTAAGGTGGCATAAGGCCGTAGCATTGAATGGGGATTATGCTAATAGGATTCCGTAGCCAAAAGGTGTGAAATAATATGGTGTACTGATTAAAAACAAACTGCTTTCAGGGAAAAAAAAGTGTAGCATCACTTACTAAATCCTCCTCGTACAATTGATTTCATAAGGAAATGTAACACATAATTAAATCTAACATGTTTAAAGAGACTGTTGCAGCAAATATTTATATAATACATACTATACACTTAAATAGTAGAAAGAAAGGGGTTAGTAAAAATCTTAGGTTTGCGAAAAATTAAAAAATTGAACAATCGTCATTCCACAGTATACATTCAGAGTGTAATGTGCGTGCATATTTGTCAAAAGAGAGGCTGACATTGGTCTATAATAATAATAATAGGTATTAATGATAATTACTCATAGTTTGATCATTCTGTAGAACGATATAGACAAATCACTTCTAAAGGGGTACACAGTACATGCTGTTGTTGTTGTGGTCTTCAGTCCTGAGAGTGGTTTGCTGCAGCTCTCCATGCTACTCTATCCTGTGCAAGCTTCTTCGTCTCCCAGTACCTACTGCAGCCTACATCCTTCTGAATCTGCATAGTGTATTTATCTCTTCGTCTTCCTCTACGATTTTTACCCTCCACGCTGTCCTCCAGTACTAAATTGGTGATCCCTTGATGCCTCAGAACACGTCCTACGAACCGATCCCTTCTTCTAGTCAACTTGTGCCACAAACTCCTCCCCAATTCTATTCAATACCTCGTCATTAGTTATATGATCTACCCATCTAATCTTCAGCATTCTTCTGTAGCACCACATTTCGAAAGCTTCTATTCTCTTCTTTTCCAAACTATTTATAGTCCATGTTTCAGTTCCATACATGGCTACACACCATACAAATACTTTCAGAAACGACTTTCTGACACTTAAATCTATACTCGATGTTAACAAATTTCTCTTCTTCGGAAACGGTTTCCTTGCCATTGCCAGTTTCTACTTCGACATCATCAGTTATTTTTCTCCCCAAGTATCAAAACTCCTTTACTACTTTAAGTGTCTCATTTCCTAATCTAATTCCCTCAGCATCACCGGACTTAATTCGACTACATTCCATTATCCTCGTTTTGCTTTTGTTGATGTACATCTTATATCCTCCTTTCAAGACAATGTCCATTCCGTTCAACTGCTCTTCCAAGTCCTTTGCTGTCTCTGACAGAATTACAATGTCATCGGCGAACCTGAAAGTTTTTATTTCTTCTCCATGGATTTTAATACCTATTCCGAACTTTTCTTTTGTTTCCTTTACTGCTTGCTCAATACACAGATTGAATAGCATCGGGAAGAGGCTACAAACCTGTCTCATTCCCTTCCCAACCACTGCTTCCCTTTCATGTCCCTCGACTCTTATAACTGCCATCTGGTTTCTGTAGAAATTGTAAATAGCCTTTCGCTCCCTGTATTTTACCCCTGCCACCTTCAGAATTTGAAAGAGAGTATTCAAGTCAAACACAGTATATATAATACAAATAGTATAAAATGGAAACAAATTTGTTCCTTAATTGTATGCAAAATAGTGCAAATAAAATATTCTAATACTTCCTCACCCATAATCACCTCTAGAGTATCTCTTTCTCCCTCCCTGCCTCCCCCTCCCCTCCCCACCGCCACCCAATCTCTCTCTCTCTCTCTCTCTCTCTCTCTCTCTCTCTCTCCTGTCACACGCACACACACACACACACACACACACACACACACACACACACATACATACATACATACATACATACACACACACGTACATACACATACACGCCCAAACACACACACGCATGCAATGACACCACAGCACAGACATCACTACACAGCCATGCCTGGAGTACTGATTACGAGTTCTGCCTACAGAAAATGTCCCACTCAGCTTTCGGTGATATCATCTTCTTTTGCAGCCATGCCTAGCCCGTCACGAAACGAAAAACGTTCCTCGGCTGGTCAATCTGTAGCAGAAACTGTAACACTGCACATCTGTAAAGGGTGCAGTATATGTTTTTCTAGTATCAGGTTTAACTAGCTGTTGAATGAGAGACAGTTGTTAAATGAAAAATATGATATGTCGTCACTTCTTATGAACTAATCCGCCATATTCCTACCAGCCTGAAATTACATTTTCGTCACTTACACGCAATAACAGTCACTCTCAATAGCCAGAGTATGGTATGTTCTTTAACCTATTACCAAAAATATTGCAAACGGATTGTCTGCGAATGGAATGCTTGCCTTATATTACAAAAATCGGTCGAGTTGGACGCATAGTTCTCGGCGGGGCCTCGTATAGCACACGAAGCGGATTTCAGATCAAAAATATCACAGGTCACACAGAAAAATCGGAATTCGTGCGTTCGGTTTAATTGAACGCCCGGTAACCCTTTGCGACACTCCACGATCTCCATAAAGGCACAATTTCGCAAAATTAAAACAGCTTTTAAGAGACCCTGTAAACGCGTCCAATCGTGATGTTGGCTTAGCCCCACGTCTACTTCTACACGTTATAATCAATTCTCTAGCCAAAAAATTACGTGTGGGTGTCCCGTATCCAGTTAGCTTGCAATGTTGCACTGCGCAATCCCGTGTCTTTTACTTCGGATCAACAGGAACAATTTTTGGAATGCACAAATAGCAAAATAACGCTCCCTTTACCTAAGTCAGTTATTGCCAAACGTTTTTCGTTTCCCAGTACCGTACATTGGCAAAGAACAATTTCCCACGAGCATATGAATCACTCTGACCTGCTACAACATTCTCATACTACCATTTAATTACCTATTAGACCTGCCAGTATTCAGATATTACTTCACTCATGATTCTCACCATCATTCACTCTGATTAAACACATTAAATCGGAAGTAATTATCAAAAATATATTTAATGAGGGATAAAAACCACTAACAAAATTGCATTGTTTTGACTGCTCATGATTTCATTGCCGTACGATAGCGACATCTCTGGGTTGGTGCTGTAACTACTCATGTTAGCATCTACTGATCGTAAGAACACATGGGTCACAAAAGCAGCCGTGACTAATCGTAACCTTCATGGAGTTATTTGCTATCGTCAGACGTCTATACTAGCAATGCATGATGCTATGTTGTAACGTCAACAGCATTGTGAGTGCCAGTCTGCCTGAAACAACGGTAACATGTGAGCAGCAACGGAGATATTCTTTATGTGACGGACGTAGTTAGCTTACCACACACATTCTTGAACAAAGTGGCAGCTTTTTGTGAATGTGAATAATTAACGTATTCCTCAGTGGTATGTAGCGCATCAAATAGTATCATTTTCTTCAACTCTTTCTGAAATATTTCTAATTTCGTCATATTAATTTTTCAGCAGGCAGTGATTTGAAGTTTAATTTTAGGTTTGCACCGTAAACTTTTGTGATATACGCTATTCATGTGTTCTTCTCTACGAAAATCCTTCCTGCTTCTACTTTGTGGACACTTAAGGCAGCAAAGATCTCTCACAGTGTGAAGCCTAACCTTTCAATATTGTTTTAACGTCTAGTTTGCATGCGAGCAATAGTTTTGGGATAGGAGAACCTATTTGTTTCTTAAATTTCTTATTCTCTTATATCTCCAGAGTTTTCTTGCTCTAATTTATATGTACTTCAGAAGCAAATACCTATATTGTATACTTTGACATCACAACAAGTTCCAAGGACATTGTCTGCATGTTATAAGAACAATTTGTAAATTTGTTGTAAGGTCTTATAGGACCAAACTGCTGAGATCATCGGTCCCTACTTAATCTAACTTAAACTAGCTTACGCTAAGGACAACACACACACCCTTGCCTGAGGGAGGACTCGAACCTCCGACGGGGGGAGACATTATTAGAACAATTACAGGCTTTATTCAGCTGCTGAAAGTAATTTTTAGATCCATTTTATTACCGGTTCCATAACAGTGTACGTCGACACATTGTGACAGTACAAAAATAATCTCATGGTTATAGTCAAACATTATTGAAGTAGAGATGTATCCTATTTCACCGGACCCTTTGTGTAATCGTCTTAACAGCTAAATTGGAACCTAACGCTTTACAGGCATTTTCCATCGTAGAGAAAGAGAGAAAACACTCTGCTGAACGTAAGCACTACCTCACCGATAGGAGTTTATTTAGTTTCATTGCCTATGTCCGTTAGTACAGTCGCAGTTGATCAAGACGCCCATGTACGGGTAAGATAAGAACCACAAGATAGCTACACTACCGGCAATTCTGTGGAGAGACATTTCACAACGTGACGTTTTCAGGGACCTTGCGAGTGATGGACGATTGCTTTGTTTGTGTGCCTTTAAAGGTACTATCGGCTGAATCTTCAGCTCATTTCTCACCGGCAATCGATATTTCACCGCCTGGACAGTATCAGCACAAGACAGTAAACTATGAAGAAAAAAATAATACATGAAGCAATAATTTATATCCAGTTCTTGTTACAGTTAATCCCAATGAAAACTTCTTGGTTCCTTAAGTTCGCGTCTGTGAATCAAAAATTTCTGTTGTTTTCACCACCACTCGGACCTTAATGTAGTAGTATGAAAGCCACCCACACCTACTGCGTTTTTACATCCTAGTTCTGCAACTAGTTCGCAGTGAAGAGCAGCTGTCATGCGATATTTTACTAACTCTTCCTTGTGTCTTACATGGTAGACATTCGTGAGGTATCTAAAAGTAAAAGTATTTCAGCACATCAAATCGATAAACCACGCAAGTGATAAGTGTTCCATTTATTATCCTAATGCAATAAAGATATCTGCGTTACGTTAAGAAACATTTCTCGTGTGCAGTGGCTATGTAACTCGTTAGTAGCGTCCTAATATGCGAACCGGAACTCTGACAGTGAAATGCTAAACCATTAACATTTTAGAGCGAGCTGACAAGTTGATAAGTATAGGTGAGTGGTATGAGAAATTATTATACATTAAATACATTTAATGTTTACGGAGAAGACATGTTGCCTGTTCGTGAAACGGTGTCCAGATGACCTCTGCACTGGCAAAAGAATACGGATTGGTCCATCATTCGGATCTTTGGGAGGGAATTGCCAAGGTTGACGTAACCACTAGAAAAAGATTGAATAAGCCACGAAAGGGTAACATTCTGTGAGTCAAAGCGTGGAATTTCAGGAGTATGAATGTTAGTTGGTTTGTTGTTTAAAGGGACTAAACTACTAAGGTCATCCGTCTACAGTCTGAATATCCTAGGGAAGGCATAAAATCTTAAAAGGGAAATGTAGCGGCTCTGTTTGGATGTGTTGAGGATCAGTGAAGGAAATGGTGAAAGAAAAACTTTTTAGTCAGACGAATATAAATATCAACAATAGCAGAAATAATGTGTAACAGGAGTAGAATTAGTTAAGAATAGGAAGGTAGGTCAGAGAGATGGCTACTTGGATAATTCAGTAATACGATTATTATCGTCTGACTCGATAGCAAACAAACCCATCAGCAGTAATTCCGGTATACATGCCAACGTCTCGAAGAGAAGCTGAAGATATGGATAGGATGTACAAGGGCACTGAACGTGTAGCTTAGTATGCAAGGGGAGATGATAATCTAATAATCAAGGGGATAAGAACTCTGTGATTGAGAACCAATTGAAAATAGCAGGAGAATAGGGACAAGATTGTAGGAATGAGTGAGGAGAAAGTATAGTAGAGTTTTGTAGTAAACTTCAGCTGTTAACAGCAACCAGGGGCAGGAACAGACTCAGATATCACTGTGCCATAATTTTTAGGTGGAGACTATCAACTGGCGTTGCTGACTGCGAGCGATCTTTCTGAGACGTCTTCAATGCCTTACCTCTGTAGCAGTTCAGTGTCCGAATGACCCAACTGTGGATTATGTAGTTTTGGTTGGGTGTCATAAAATGATAATCTGAGCCCAGTGTAAACTTGAAGCGACGCTTCAAGTCATAACGACAGAACTAAAAATCTCGACACACCCGATTGTTCCCTTCGCAGTTGGTGACACAGTGCGCAACACTCAATTGTACATTGAACAGGTTTGCTCTTGCCTTCATTTCCTGTGAGAAAAAGAATGTTACGATCTTAGGTTTCGGTCAAACAAATGTACTGTTGTCTTCTTTTCCTGTGAGCAACAGAGTATTGATGAATTCGCCATTGTGAAACAAATACAAACTATACAATTCGTGAGACTGATACAAATCTTTGTTTGTGACATTTCCTTTATATTTAACAAATCCCTGTTCTAATCAAGAGAAGAAATACGTCAAAATTGCCGTTTGAAACAGCACCACACAAACGTAGCATTTACTGCAGATTGTGACAAAACTCTAATATCAGTATGTTTGCTTGCAGAAAGTTTCGTTACGTAGCTGCGGTTTCTCTAGTGTCTCAGCAGGTGGCACTCTTACGGCGCCTCGGTGGGACTGAAGCATACTCGCTGCTCACACTAGAGGTTTCGCTGCTCACAGATGCCTGCTGTGGAAGGAGTCACTCTGGATCCCGGTCTGAGACCGCGAAAATCTGAAGCCTGTTCGCCGAGTTGGATGGTTGCTTCGAGGAGCGTCCTTACACCTACTGGAGAATCGCCGCTTCCGTCTGCTTGCGCGGTAGCGGGCCATACTCGGCGGTTCATCTATGTCTGCAGCCTGCTGCCTTTTGGGTGCACATGGCTTCGTAAACCGGTCTAAATTTCCTAGTCCTGACGCAGAAATAACGGTGCGAGCCATATCTCGTGGGCGCTAAGGTCTCCGCTATGGCTCGTGAAAACCCCTGTGTTTTGTATGATGTTCTTGCTGTAAGACGATATTGTACATACTGATGGCTGTTGTTTTGGTCGTTAATGGGGTAAACCACATTAGGAGGCTGTTTACACTGGATTTTTTTGGGTGGGAGGAATTAATGACAATTTAATCAAATTTTGTCATCATTTCATTCATAATTCGAACAGTTTTTGTGAATTTTTCTGAATAATTTCAACCAAAAACTATAAAGTTCGCTGTGATGTCCGCTGAACGTTGCGATTACAGTTCTACAAATGCGTGTAGTGCAGCCATTCCGATTTTCATCTGAAATCAAAAAGGTTTTGAATTTACATTAATAACTTATTTTCTAAGAATATGGACCTCAATGCAGGCAAAAATAATGAAAATTTAAAATTTCGCAGGTGTTGGAACAGTTTACTTCGATTTTCACAAATTTTTTCTCTAATTATGCAAAGAAAAATACCCTTAAAAGCATGATATCATCTCAGAAGTTGGTTCATACAATTCTTAATTTTATAAAGAATCACATTATCAATTTTCTGTATGGTCGGTTCTATACTATTTGAGGTAGACTACACGCAAATTTGAAAAATGTCACTTCGAGATAAACGAGTTTGAAAAATAAATTCTTGAAAACTATAAATTCAAGGGTGTTAACAACAATGTAAGATGCTTACCGATTAATCTGCGATTCCAGCACCATATAGTAATCTTTCTTCTTCCTCAGAGGTTTCCTTTTGCGCTTGCAGCAGTGCTTTCCGAGCTTTCCGACTTTCCTTCGATTCCAATTAACTTCGTCGACTCTGCCGGCTCACTCGCATTTGTTCGGCATAATTGAAGCTTTGCGTGCCTACTACAATTCCTGCCTCGTTCATGACCATCAGAAGGGATGAATTTCCTTCATTGAATAAACCTGGTGCTAAACACGATGCCAGTTCAACGACTTTGAGCCCGGAGTGCTTATTTATAGGTACTAATCGCCAAATAGTGGAATTAAAATTTTCATTCGCATTTTGTGTGTGGCCACCTAACTATGTCTTCCGTAATTCATCCCTTGATGTACGTTCGAGCCAGTACCCGATGTGCACTCGGTTCTATCCTCATAAGATCTGGATGATTGCTAATTTCGTTTTTCAATTTTGACAGCGTATTCTTGAATAGTTAAACTAACGGGTTCAAATGGCTCTGAGCACTATGGGACTCAACTGCTGAGGTCATTAGTCCCCTAGAACTTAGAACTAGTTAAACCTAACTAACCTAAAGACATCACAAACATCCATGCCCGAGGCAGGATTCGAACCTGCGACCGTAGCGGTCTTGCGGTTCCAGACTGCAGCGCCTTTAACCGCACGGCCACTTCGGCCGCCTATAAGCTAACGATTGATGCAAAAAAAAAAACAAAAAAAACACCTATTTTGAACCTCGCAATGTGGTTTTTCCCCTGAACACGTATCAACATCCCGGTAATAAGGACGTGCCTGTACTGAACATTTATTTGATTCTAAGAGGGCTTCCATTTTATGTTGTGCTGTTTGGACTTGCCTTTAGCTGCACTACTATTGCATGTGATTT
The DNA here is from genome assembly GCF_021461385.2 of Schistocerca piceifrons. Taxonomy (NCBI): domain Eukaryota; kingdom Metazoa; phylum Arthropoda; class Insecta; order Orthoptera; family Acrididae; genus Schistocerca; species Schistocerca piceifrons. The sequence goes on from NC_060144.1 coordinate 142,379,260, forward strand.
CTAGGTTTAGTTATCCTCAGGAATTTCCATTGACTGTTTACCCCGATCTACAAAGACTTGCCTCACCGTCACTACTGGTGCGCGTATGTTCTGGGCTTAGGTATTTATAAAATTTTTGTCGTCGTCTGTTAACCTTTATCTGAAAATATCTATCTTTCTCAGCACTAATGGTGCGTGTATTTCCTTGATTAGGTATCTTCAAAATTTTTCATTGTCTGTTATCTCTGTTCTAGAAGCATCATTAATGATACATGAACCGTCAGGTTTCAGGTAACTTCACTGTCTTTTGTTGTCAGCAAAGATTGTCTGTTATCTCTGTTCTAGAAACATCATTACTGGTACATGTACCGCCAGGTTTCATGTAACTGTTTTTTGTTGTCAGCTAAGATTAAAAAGCCTGTGAACTATTTTTCATTTATCAGTTTTGTGTATTTACTGTATATTCTGTGTATATGTTTTAGGGTCTGTACTTTATCGAGCAATCGTACAGATCGTGTTCTGATTTCAAGGCGGTTACCAAGCAATGGTTAATTCACGCGTTTAAAGGTTGACGTTCTCATAAAGTGACATATCTGTTTGTATTACCGGCTTGAGCTGCGGTCTCAAATCAGAACCGCCACGGTCGCAGAACAAAGAAACATCACATCAGATATCTAGAAGATACAGGTTGCTGGTCTGAGAGGACATATACTGAAATAAGAGACCGTTGATGAAATTTCAATCAAGCGCCACACTGCTGCATCAGGTATCCCGGCTGATTGCCGCGAAACACCAATATACAAACAAAAATTCCTTTTGACTGAAGGAAACAGGGTAAGTATACCGTCATTTTAAATTAAACATCGATAGTCCTGGTGACTCACTTAAAAACCAAACAATTGTGCAGCGTCTGCCAGATCACGCTAATACTTTCCTCTGCAAACACTAACACACAGAACAGAAAAATAATAATTACTGATGTTTTTTATTTTGTTTTAGAAACAAAATTTATCTGATATATTATCTCTTACGCCTGTCACATATATATAAATTAATTCCTTGCCGTTACTCGGGATATGTATTCCACACAGATTTTTTTAAAATGATCTTTTACACGTTTCAGCCCCTTTATCTCATATGGACTTGTACTTGATTGCAATTGTGAATATATTTTTATGCTTGTTGATTTAATAATTCTCAGTTTCTTATTTTGAAGCCAGTATAGGAACATCTGGCTTCTTGCGCATCCTATTATTTTGAAAGCTTTTTCTCTTAATGATTAAAGCATACACACAATGAGATCTTTGTAGCCAATATTATTGTCTGACTCAGAAAATGCCGCTGAGGCGGTTTTGTAATGTTACAAAGTTCAAAGAGAAAATTTTAAAATTCTGTGTAGTATTACCGAAACTGTAATTTAAATTTTGGCCCCGGTGACGAATAATTATTGCTCATTCTTTATTGTTTTAAAATTGAGCTCTTGGTGCTCAGCACTGTACCACTTCCAGATTCTAGATTCCTACCACTCCAATTTTCATTTAGCAAAGACGAAAGTTTAACTATTGAAGCAATTGGCTACTATATGCAGAAGCGTTGTCATCCAGTCAATCTGCTTCCAGTTTCTATTTTCGACCCTAATTTATATCAACTGAGAGCTGGTGTATTTGTTACGAGAAAAGCCGTGATCAATTTGGTTCTGTTTTCCTTTCAAGTTTCCAAATGTTTAGTTTTTAATGACTATATGTCCAATTGGAGAATTCCCTTCATCTATAATTTCACTAGAAGAGCAATCTGACAGTAGATGATCGACACGAGGGATGAGAGAAGTTGTATGTTTTTAAGTTTTAAATTGTTTCTGTGTATTTTTCCTCCACGCATACGTCAATCCTAAATAACTGCCGTAATATACTCTTACATGTCACGTTCTTATTACGACCTACAGTGTGCATCTAATGTGATGTGCACTGAAAAGTAGAGAGTTCAGTGTGTACTACCCAATCGCCTACACCTTTAAGTAATTAACTTGTATCGGTATGTTGATACGCAAGGACCTTTTAATCAACGCTAAATTATGGCCCTACAGGATTCAAAAGGGAAGTGGGTGGAGTAGTGACGCTGTAATTTAATTTGCGACCAGTTGAGACACGTATTTAGTGAAAGTCGGAGTTACAATAAGTATACTGAAGTATACACTAACATGTTTAATAACATCCTGTTCACTGATAAATTATCGGGAGAACATGAAACAGTTACAAGTAACTAAGGTTGGCGGAGATTCAAGACAAGGCACCGATAGGTAGGTTATTACATAATAAGCATACTGATCCGTTTCGCGATATGATGAAAGTGACTATTACAATTTTATTTCGTAAAATTAAGCTGTCAAAGGGCGGCTTCCTCCTACTCCCTAACACTGTAACGTTTACTGAATACATTGCGAGCCATACACGCCGTAGCCGATTGCAGATCTTACCCTTTTTTATTTTCATAGCGTCGTTGTGTTGTACGCCAGAGTTGCTGTCGGCGACCACTATGTCGGGCGAAAGCTGTTAATCCCTAAAAGCTACTTAAGGGAAACATTACATCATACTCCAGTTGCAGCTGCAAAGTGAAACGACTACTTTTCACACCGAATTCTGCTAGCAGGATTGGAAGTGATTTTCTCCATGGGTGCGAACAAAGTACCGCCTTAGTTGTTCCTGTCTTCCCCCGTGATATTCGCCCCTTCTTCGAGAGCCATCGTAGCCTCTCACGAGCTGTCATCCAATCACAACACTCAATTCTCGTGGGCATCCTCCCACCTCTGAATAATTTTCCAAACCTAGTACGTGAGACCAAGCTGACCACTAAATTTCCTGCATTTTCGCGCCGTGAGGGTTACAGCTGAAAAACATATTGCGTTTTAGCTCTTTCCTGTCAGTGGCTCAAAGCAGCGCATTAAGATGTTGCTTCCTACGACCAAAGATTCCTATGTGCTTGATCTATATGAAGCCCGGCTCTAGGTATTTTTGGGACGAAATGTTGCAGCGTCACACAAAATCCTCACACCTTGCCTTTTGTTCTGCCGAGAGACAAAGCCATAAATGTTTATAGATTTCACAGACGTTGCGTAGTGTAGTATATTGCTCTTCTATGAGGAGACGGAACCCATCTTCTCTGCATTCTCCGCCCAACGCTCACTGTAGCCCGCCTTCGGGGATCATTACTGTACTTCACAACGCCCTCACCGCAGGACAACGCTTAAGAACGTCGTAGCAGTTAACATCTCGTGCAGAATTCCAACGACGGCGTTATCAGCTGTTAGCATTACATCGATTCGCGACGGGCGTCCCTGTTCAGTGTACACAACAGCCTTCGCGGAACGCTGTCCTACCATCCGTCGGCGTTAAGTTAATGGTGCTCATCGACCCACTTTGATCTGCTGTCTGTCTGTGAAACTTCCAGCCCGGCCAAACGTAATTCTCAAGAAATGAAACGCCTACAAGTACTTCATGTATTGGCAATCGCTGTCGGATAATCTTTAATAATAATAAAGGAATACGCTGTTTTCAAATCAAATTAATTCGATGTACATATAACTCTATATAATTTGCATTATCAAATATCGATTATGCGAATGTCGACAAAACCGCCAGTTTTGATGTTTTCCAAGTGTAGTGTCAGTCTGTGCGAGGGTATTTGGATCACTGCAATTATGGGTAGAGGGAACTACGAGCGTTAGAGAAATGACTATCGTAAGTCACTTTTCTTGCATACAAGCTGTTGTGCACAAGTGACATGAAGCATCCTATTTTGCGACATAAACTTCCCACACTCAATACATATTCATCCGCGTATACGTCATTTTATACATTCCACAAGCAATCGTAGGGTCCATAACTGCGAGTACTTCGTATCAGTATTGTCGATTTGCTATCATATCCTAATCAAGTATTGACCGATGGAAGAATGGCAGCGTGTACTTCTCCATACTGAGGCTATCTTTCATCTTATTCTTACTATCATTACGCGAGGTATACAATACCAACATCAAAATGGTCGCACGTTGTTCGTACCCCACAGGTTCTTCTAAGTTATTCATAATGGTTTAGCAAGAATGGCTTACCTTAACAAGAAAAACTACTTCAGAAAACTGCCTACGACTATTTATTGAATACTCGCATTTTTTTAACATGAGTTCTGCGTGTCGTATGCACATATGCATGCTATACAGTGCTCGTCCCTGGAGTGAGTTAAGAATTTTTTTTTAATAAACTGGCTATCTCCTAAATCTTGATTAGTTGCTTCATTCTGTCTAGTTCTGAAAAACAGATTACCTACAAAAGTAAGCCCAAAATATGGGCAGAACTGAAATGCACTCTCATAAACAAAGTTAAGAGACGTTAATTTGGAGATTTGGAAATGTGTGGTAAGCTCCTCTGGGACCAAACTGATAAGGTCATCGGTCCCTAGGCTTACACATTACTTAATGTAACTAACTTACGCTAAGGACAACGCATACACCCATGGCTGAGGGAAGACTCGAACCTCAGATGTGGTGAGCAGCGCGAACCGTCGCAAGGTGCCCTAGACCGCACGAATACCTCGCGCGGCCCACATTAATTTATTTTTATAGTAGCGCGATCTGACTGCAGTATTTAGGAAATATCACCCAGGACCCGAGAGACTTAATTCACACAAGGTATTTGTCTTGGACATAGAAAAAGTTAATGGTCAGCGTGGACCTGATTCATCAAAGCAGACATCATAATTTACTTGAAAAGAGCGATAACAATGGTGGTCTTCCACAAGTCACAATCGTGACTTGCGAGTCGATGGGGATGAAATGATGATAATTAGGACAACACAACACCCAGTCCCTGAGCGGAGAAAACCTCGGACCCAGCCGGGAATCGAACCCGGGCCCTTAGAACTTACATTCTATCGCGCTGAACACTGAGCTACCGGTGGCCGACGACGTCTCTACTGAGAATCAAATATACAACTAGTCCGTCGGTAAAGCCTCAAGCATCAAGTACAGCGATATTGATTGCTAATTTTACTAAAAGTGGTTAGTTGTTTGGGTGTGGAGGAATACTTCCATTGACTGGTTATGAAATGTGCTGTTGTGCTTCGAACTCAAGCTCGATCAGAAACGTTACTGATATAGAGATGAGAGCAACCAAGCGACAGTCTACTTAGCCTACTCGGTGGTAGTCAGACTACTCTTTGAATTCTGTGCGTGCTGTCGTAGATACGAATTATTCCACTCGACGTCTTCTGATCGGTCAGATTTCACTAAGACGACACAGGGCTCATGAATGAGCCGTAAAATCGTATTAATTACGGCGATTTCTATTAAAGTCCCGTTTTGTGGGGCTTTTCTGAGTCGGTGACTACATCTGGAAGCACTCAGGTTGGCAAGGTCATTGGGTTAATCGAACACTCGCACCTGAAGACATAAGCCTGTAGGATAAGACAAGGACTACGCTGGCGACCCTGCTACTGGCGGATATTTAATTTAGATGGAGGTATTACACCGTGAACTTAGTCAATGAGGGGTGGTGATGTGGGTAGACGGCGGGCGTTGCTTATTCATACTGGTGAACATATTTTATTTCATTGTCTTGATCGCAAATTTTTTTGAACAAGACTGCTGGTTTCGGCTTTGCAGTAGCCATCTTCAGAATCTCTCATTAATGTTGCATGTTTAGGAGTTGTTCCAGTACAACAGAATGAGAGATTCTGAAGACTGCTGTTGCATAGCCGAAATATTTGATCTTGTTCAAAGCAATTTGCCGTAAAAAATGTTAAATAGAAATTTATGTTAAGCTTATTATCGCCTTTTAGATGGTCACCTTATGTCAAACGTTAATCAGCCCTGGCGTGCGTAAGCGGCTGGTGCTGCACTGCTGAGAGCAACCGGCGGAGCTCTGACGACCGCAGCAACGTGTAAGAGCAGGAGATGGTGCAGAGGCACTTTTCAAAACAGGCGAGAGCAGCTGTGCTCACTCGATAGTTCCTGGCGGGCTGTCCTATCCTGTACAGTCCGGTACCTAGAAAAAGGATAGGTACCGCGCAGAATACGGTGGCCTATGCGCAGTGACCAATTTTCATCCTAGGCACTGGGCAAGGTCATTTGTATTTTCAGAAGAGGAGACTGACAGTGTTTGCCACCTTTCGTCCAGTCGGCGATGACTGAATCAAGGCGCACGGCCTGCCATCGTTCTCAAACTATTTTACAGAAACTACACTACTGGCCATTAAAATTGCTACACTACGAAGATAACGTGCTACAGACGCGAAGTTTAACCGCTGGGAAGAAGATGCTGTGATATGCAAATGATTAGCTTTTCAGAGCATTCACACAAGGTTGGCGCCGGTGGCGACACCTACAACGTGCTAACATGAGGAAAGTTTCCAACCGATTTCTCATACACAAACAGCAGTTGACCGGCGTTGCCTGGTGAAACGTTGTTGTGATGCCTCGTCTAAGGAGCAGAAATGCGTACCATATCGCGATTGCGGTTTATCGTATCGCGACATTGCTGCTCGCGTTGGTCGAGATCCAATGACTGTTAGCAGAATATGGAATTGATGGGCTCAGGAGGGTAATACGGAACGTCGTGTTGTATCCCAACGGCCTCGTATCACTAGTAGTCGAGATAACAGGCATCTTATCTGCATCGCTGTAACGGATCGTACAGCCACGTCTCGATCCCTGAGTCAACAGATGGGGACGTTTGCAAAACAACAACCATCTGCACGAACAGTTCGAAACGTTTGCAGCAGCATGGACTATCAGCTCGGAGACCATGGCTGCGGTTACCCTTGACGCTGCATCACAAACAGGAGCGCCTGCGATGGTCTACTCAACAACGAACCTGGGTGCACGAATGGCAAAACGTTATTTTTTCGGATGAATCCATGTTCTCTTTACAGCATCATGATGGTCGTATCCGTGTTAGGCGGCTAACGGTTAACGCACATTGGGAGCGTGTATTCGTCATCGCCATACTGGCACATCACCCGGCGTGAGGGTATGGTGTGCCATTGGTCACACGTCTCGGTCACCTCTTGTTCGCATTGACGGCACTTTGAACAGCGGACGTTCATTTCAGATGTGTTACGACCCGTGGATCTACCCTTCATTCGATCCCTGCGAAACCCTACATTTCAGCAGGGTAATGCACGACCGCATGCCGCAGGTCCTGTACGGGCCTTTCTGGATGCAGAAAATGGTCGACTGCTGCCCAGGCCAGCACATTCTCCAGATCTCTCACCAACTGAAAACGTCTAGTCAATGGTGACCGAGCAAGTGGCTTGTCACAATACGCCAGTCACTACTCTTGATGAACTGTGGTATCGTGTTGAAGCTTCATGGGCAGCTGTACCTGTACGCGCCATCCAAGCTCTGTCTGACTTGAAACACCCCCGTTTAAATTCTTTATTGGGTTTTGTGTAATTTACCGAAGCCGCCAAACAGTTAATTATTATGATTATATGACCGTGTGCTTAATGGAAGAAAGGCTCTCGGTTTTTCTGCTGGTTTCGGGTGTATTTCAACAGAGTGCGGCTGTTCTGAGATTGAATAGTGGAAATGATAGAGAGTTTGTCTATTATTAAGGGCCACAAAGGTTGCGATGTACAAACTGATGTATATATTTCCTACTAACACACAAATGCTGAGGCAGTTGCTTCCTTCGCCTTACGCGTTTAATCCCCGTTATATTTTTTTATTGGTTGTTGATTTTCAGTACTTCGTCACACGCGATGCTGATGGTTAACATTCACAACAATCCTCACTGCAATCCATGGCTGTTGCTGGCCGACGCGGTTGACGCGAAACACGTAATTCGGCACTTGTCACAGTCTGTTTCATATCGCTCGCGCCGGCCGCGGTGGTCTAGCGGTTCTAGGCGCGCAGTCCGGAACCACGCGACTGCTACGGTCGCAGGTTCGAATCCTGCCTCGGGCATGGATGTGTGTGATGTCCTTAAGTTAGTTAGGTTTAAGTAGTTCTAAGTTCTAGGGGCTGATAACCACAGATGTTAAGTCCCATAGTGCTCAGAGCCATTTTTTTCGTATCGCTCGCGAATCGGTATTAGTGAGGGTCAACCCCACGACGATCAGGGGGACGTGCTCACTCGTCAGACTCCGGTGAATTTTACCGTTTACAACTCACTCGACCACCATTCTTGCCCGTCTCTCCAGCACTCCTTTTCACTGGACAGTCTCCAGTACTACTACGCACTCGACACTAGGTCTCACTGCCTTCTGCAGCGCTTGACAATCGACTCCTGCCTACTATCGACCTGGGGCGTCGGATACTAGCATCTATATTCGTGGGATCACAGATCCCTAACAGACTGAATGCCCAGGCGTATCAAGGCCGTTATTACGGCCAGAGGTGGTCGTTCTGGGTACTGATTTCTCAGGATCTATGCACCCAAATTGCGTGAAAATGTAATCATATCTCAGTTCCAGTATAATATATTCTTCCAATTAATACCCGTTTATCATCTGCATTACTTCTTGGTGTAACAAGTTTAATGGCCAGTAGTGTATTCGGCAAAATATTTCATTTTTGCATTAGACCTTTATATATCTGATTAATGATAATGCTCCCATCATTTCGTTAATGGTCGGAGTTATTGTGATATTTACATTGAAGTTAGAAACTGCGGGAAAGTCGTAAAAGTTTTAAATGAGAAAGTGGGGTCGCTATGATTTTGCGTTTGGTGCTTATTACGCAGTATGTTACGGCGTATGAAATTTAGCGAACATGTAAATTTTTTATTTACACATGGATGTAGGTCTCTTTCACCAGTCTGGAGAAAATTGATCTGATTTATCACACGCATCTGCTATCGCTCTGCTCCAGCGATAAAGCCAGCAGCAAACATCCACAACATTCCTAATATTTCAAAAATGGTTGTGATATCGAAATGAGATTTTGGCAAATGATATTCTACCATACGGTTATAATGCAGAAGTTCATTATCTGCCACGTTATCCCACTCACTACAGACATTTCTATGAAGGAGCGTAATTTTTTAGGTCATTAGATAGCTGGTGAAACAAGAAATGTTGTGGGTTTTGGCGTAAGTAAAGACATTACACGTTTTTGTGGTACCGAGAATTTGGTTTTTGTAAGATATTTACCTTAGTTCTCCTCACTTAATAAGCTTGATAAAGTTACGTTTAAGAAATCTCTCGCAATTCCGTCTGCGTAACTGTGTAAACTCGGCTGAGATTTGGCAAAAACCAAATTTTAGCATGGTAACAAGTGAAATATTTAGAACTTCGGAAAATTCGCGACTCATGATGCTTCTCTGAAAGTTAGAAATCGTTAATAATTAAAAGCTACCCCTGGTTTGTTAAGCTGATTGATTTTCATGTAAGAAGTATCTCCCTTTAATATAAGCGGACGCAGTGCTTCATGGTTCCCATTTCTACCGCTATGTGTTCCAATTATTTCAGTTAGGCCCGATAAATTGAGATACGGGTAAACAAAGCCGCTACAAACGATAGTATTCTAATTTAAAAATGAAGCAACGGATAACGCAACATCGGTGAATGGCCATGGAAATAAACGTGCACATTTGGGACGGTAAGACTTTCTTTTTCTGATACTATGAATTTAGTTAGACGCATGAAGTGCATAATGCATACAATGGATATGCCTGGATTGAAAATTCATAGAATATAGTCATTATCTAAGTGGTATGGATGAAGGATACTGAATAACGCTAAGAGATAATTTCATTTATCATTCTGATTTATTGCGATAATAGTTAAGAATACTATCACTCTCTGTGACAAACCATTTAAGAAAACTATTACTCTCTGTGTACAAACATTTAGGGAAACTATTACTCCTTGTGACAAAACACACATGAAATCTATTATATTTAAGAAAACTACCACTCTCAGTGACAAAACCTCCATGAAGAACTCACTATCTCTTGTATCTCGTCATACCGGAAACACAGACAACACTTCGTCGCCAGTTACATCTGCTAATGATTAAAATGCGTAAAGTGAATGTTAGTGAATGGTGTCCTCTTAACACCATTTAGTTATTGTCACACCTATTTAACGCGCGGAGAAGGGAAGGATATTACCTTTCACTCTCTCAAACATTACTTGTGTTACTACACATGCAGTACCATGCGGATAAGTTCATGTTGAAACCGTGTATTATGCATCCGCAATGCAACGTGAGCAAACCAGCCCAGGCTTCGTGACTCCACATTATTCATACTATGATTAAGGGATGGCAAATCCATTGACTACCGTTATGAATGCTGGCAACACGTGGCCAAGTTCGACAACAAAGAAAGCAGTAAAATAAAATGTTGGATTATGAAAAATTTATAGTGCTTGTATCCAGAACGAAACTATGCAACAAATGAAATATTAATGAACCTATCCGCTATTGACCCAAGAACAAGAACCGTTGGTTCATGCCCTGAATCACCTCGCGCGTAAGTCCGCTAGTTGAAACACATTAATTGGAAAAATTTATACAAATAAAATATCGCTGAACGTTTTCCGGTGTTAATTCACACCCGAACATGCTTAATAATCAGTGTTACCCCAAAAAACCTACATTATGAACAACTTTTCTCACCATCCATGACGAGCGCCGCACCCCTGCGTCCGTCTCGTTCAATCGACGGCCCAGCGTCCTCACATGGCGCGTTCCAGGACCAACCGTACAAAAAAAAAAAAAAAAAAAAAAAAAAAAAAAAAAAAAAACTGGTGGTGGAGGTTGGACCTCAGTGAGAGTCAACCTCACAAACTCTGCCCTGCTCATCCCCACTATCTTGGGAATCGCGAACTCTCAGCGAATCTGCTCACGTTGTTATGTTGGTGCTAAACTACCCTACTGCTACCATCTTTGACTAACCCAGATTATTATATATTTCATACATAATTAAGTTTATCCATCCACATACATCATGGGATCAAAGGATGAGAGAGGAGGTGTGACACCAAGAGAAGAAGAAATATACGCAGAAGCATTGTTGAATCCAGAGGTTAATTAGCTAGACGAGACATTGAAAGGACACTCTCGGCGTAAAATGAATTATTGAACATGTAGAAATTAATCAGTCAGTTAAATGAAGGGTAAACCTGTGACTGCCGGCCGGAGTGGCGGTGCGGTTCTAGTCTCTACAGTCTGGAGCCGAGCGACCGCTACGGTTGCAGGTTCGAATTCTGCCTCAGGCATGGAGATGTGTGATGTCCTTAGGTTAGTTAGGTTTAATTAGTTCTAAGTTGTAGGCGACTGATGACCTCAGAAGTTAAGTCGCATAGTGCTCAGAGCCATTTGAACCAAACCTGTTACGTTTCAACAAGCTAGACGAAAATAAATCGCTGCATTTTCAGCGGAATTCCTTTTAGTTACAAACCGAAGCATAGGTGACAGATCATTTTGGGCGGTAACCACCTAAGTGTGGGCGTGGAAGGCTCTTTTTAATGTTAACAAAAAACATGAGAACAGGTTTCAGTTTACAACGGCGCTTGTCCTCCAGCGCTTGTCTTTTCCCATACAGCGTCTGCAAGTAAGCCCTACCACTACCGCTATCCCCACGCATTCTCTGCCTATAGCGCGCCTTGTGGCCACGGTATTCTACACGGACTTGTTTTTTGTTTTTTATACTCCTGTTGTCTTAGTTCCTAGCAAGAGATGCAGTCGCTAGCCATTATCGTGGACGTCGGAGGCGGTGCTCCCGCCTCCGACTGCTGCTCGCAGTCACGGGCACTTGGCGGTCAGCAGCAGCTTGAGGAGCATGGCGATGATGGCGAGCGGGCACCATAGGGCACTGGTCGCAGTTCAGCGTTCCACAGGGTCCCTCGGCAGCCCAGCGAACCGTGTCGGTAGCCTTCATTACCGTCGACATGGCACGGCGTGCGACCTACTTTGTGATAAGCTTTGCTGTATCAATTGACAATAAAGCAGGACGTCGTGGACAAGGACACAGGAACGTCGCCGAGGTCAGAGATGAGTTTCGTTGACAACGGGTAAACAATCAGATGGCAGTAAGTGCCGGAGATTGGAAATTGCGAATTTTGGATCCATGGGAGCTTAAGCAGACTGCAAAACAGAATTAAACGTAGGATATGGCTAATCTGATTGTTGAAAGACCCTGTCAGAGACTGTGGCAGGTATGAGTGAAGTAGATACATAAGGATTCAGTGGAGAGGGAACGGGTAATCAGTAACACAACTGATTCAGCTGAAGCGTGTACGAGTTTGCTTAGTATCTTTAGAAATACATTCATAGTATAGATAAATATGATTTCAGAAGTAAAGAGTAAGTTAGAATATAAGTTAGGTGCTAAACTCAGTAAATGAGAAATAGAGATGGGATGGCATTCATATTTTAATCTAGTATCAACCTACTAGTTTAAAAGTTGCAGTCAAGGTTTAATGAGCTGAAACTTGATAATAAGTGATAAGTTACTAAATTGTAATCTAATATTCTTAAATTGGAAAATATTGAAACAAGTTGTGATGGTACATTAATTGACATTTTAAAAAAGAAAAGGGTTTTTGCTTGTGTGACGTGTGAACTATAAATTATTTCAAGACTGCGTACGTGTGCACGATGTATAATAAATATTAAAAAGTGTAATCTGACTGCGTTCTTTTAATCTCTTTTGTGTCTGAAATAATACGTACTTCGGACACCACCACCAAGAAACAAACCAAATAACATGCAAAAAGACAAATAACCAATAACGAATCGTAAGCAAAACTGCACGGATGCTCAGTGGAAGGCAAGAACACGATCCAACAACTATTTCCGAACTTTACTGCCTCTGCTGCAAGTTTTACAATACCGTCTACCGGCGTGCTGGCTCCGTCGATACTGCTGGGGCGACGACTGCAGCTGAATTAAGATAAGTCTTTCAAATATCTTGAGCAGAATAAACTACTCAGAAACTGCTAATACCAAAAGCCCTATATTTTCTCTAAATGGTATACAACGCTTTCAAGACTGGCTCAACAACCTTTAAGGTGATGCCCAGTGCGTCTTGTACTAACGTGCAATTCCAGTGTGATAGCTCTGTGCACTGGTTGGCTACGTTCAATGGTGACTGTCAGCCTATAAGGCGGAATCAACTGCAATTATACAAGTAGTCAATGCAATGCCTATCGTGGACGCTGATGTCCTACTGCAGCTGCAGACTCTAGATCATACACAGCACAGTATTCAGAATCTAAGTCACTATCTCAGAGCTACCGAACTTTGCGACTGTCCGCTTTCATGGCGCAAGACGCTCTCCTCTCTCTGCCTCGCTCTCCCCGATGCTCTTGCGACAATCTTGCCGCCAAACTCTAATCAGCCAATCCCGACGCTGCAAAGGCCTCCCACATCTCCCTTGCGGAGTGATACAATTTCTCCACCTATCCTAAAATTTCTCTATTCAAACAGAGGGCGTTGATCCTCAGCGTTTCCCGCACTTTCTTATGAACTGCCCAATCAGAGCTCAGCCCATTTGCCGCTAAAATAGCGTGCGACCGGGCGGCGCCAGCGCGTACGTTTGACGCTCTCTGTCTGCTCGACATTTCCCCCCTCTCTCTCACCTGGCATCCGGCGGCATTCCTTTTGATGCTTGCAGGTCAGTGGCCGCACCCCCTGGGACCCGCGGCCCCTGCACAGTGCTCTTACGGCGCTCACAGGCCTTCGCCTCCGTGCCTCCACTAGCAAATTTACTTTGCTTACACCTACAGCATGCAACTAAATATTATCATTACCTAAGCCCGTATTATTTGAGACACGTGTTTAATCATCACGTATCTCTCTTTCTAATCCACCTAATAAGACTGATTAACCATTATATGGGTTTATTTACTTCAAATATGCAGAATAATCCGCGAAATGAACGTCACAAATGAAAGCCACCTTTCAAGTTGAATATTTAATTGTATTAATAATGTTTACGAAGAGTGGTATGGACGTCGATTGAGCTTAGCTGAAGCTGTAATACTTTTCGTTTGAAGCTAATAGGTGACAACAGGAATAATATCAAACATGTGTATGTGAGGTAGTGGAAAAGTATACCGACAGCGACACATGAGGGTTAACTAAATAACTATCACTTGTAAAACTATTTCTGTTTAGAGCCGGAAAAAAGCAACTCGTAGGGGGGGGGGGGGGGATGCTGAGGGTTTGAACAGTAGTTATTTTTGAATAAGTTGTTTATTGACTAAGATGAAAAAGAAATGCCAGTAAAATTGTGTGGGTTTAGGGTTTAAGAGACTACTTTACTAATGAATAATTTGAGGTGTCAAAAATTAAGTTAGTTTCGCTTGTTTGTATAGCCTTATTGTGGTGGTTATACCTGATTGCAATCTACTTGAGCGAGAAAACGCTTATGCATTGTGTAGGAAAATACAAAGACCTAAGTGTGTATGATGACAGAACCGCTATACTGTAGAGTCAGGTACCAAGCAAAAGGATATATTCCACGCAGAATACGATGGCCTATGCGCAGTGACTGACAATATTACTCGTATTACAAATGTGCTCATCCTCTGCACATCCAGTCAGTATCTTATTATACAGCAGTGCCCCATACACAGAACCGTGCCAGCAGACGGGCCAATAAGACTTGACTTGTAACGCTATTGTGTGTTTGAAGCACGCTGCTCACAGTTAGTGATAAGGTGAACACGAAAGTGATTGTCCCACGCAACCGGAACTCAGAGAAACCAAGATAACAGAACGGGGCAAAGACAGTTGTGCCTGCAGAGATCAATACCTAGGTACAGATGTGTATTTTAGTTGAGAACCTGCGAGTTAATAACACGCAAAATAATTTAAGCCGTGGAAGTTGCAAATGTGGCAGAAAAATTTCGAGTTCGTCAGCTTTATAAACTGGGATGACCGGAGACAGAAACGAATTAAGAGTAGTTAGGTGGTCTTGGAAACAAAGGGACAGGCTTTGCTGAATGTATCGATCTCAGTGTTTACTGAGCCTTTTAATGTCGCCTTAAAATTCAGCAAAATCTTAATACATGCATCTCATTCACTAATCATGTGCCATCGGTGAAATCTGAGCCCACTCAGATAGAGAAGTAACAAAAAATTTCACATTTCAAACACGTTTCTATTATTCATAGAATAAAAAGTTGCTACAGTTGCCAGTAATTTCTTGTTCGTGGCATGACCAGGTTCGAAATTTCAAGCTTTTTCAGGTGCAACCCACTGTGAACAAGAGCTTGATTTTTACACATATTTTCGTATAATACAAGTACCCCTTGATTCGGTTGCATTTCATCTTTTATCTTCTTACTGTCCCGCGTTTCGTCACATTGATTTTTAGGAATTTTTCCCGAGAACTTACGTTTATATTATTATTATTATTGTATTTTGTGTATCAACGGCGGTAGTCCCATGCATTTAATGCAGTTTACGTTATTTCACTTCAACGACTCAGTCGTTGCATTAATCCTACAGTACCCAAATCATAGCGTTCTCATCCACTACAGGTGAGATTAGCTTCTTTAATCGCTGACTCTAGTTCTAGTTTGTAGCCTCCTTTTACTACCCACATATTTTTATTACGTGTGGTTCTGTGTGGGTGCGCGGTGTACATTGCTATTCCTGTTGCGTGCAGCATCATTAGGTAATTCCGACTAAACCTTTTATACTAAGACTTTCTTTTGGCCATGTAAGACGAATCTCTTCATGATTATCGATTTTAATGTTTGTCATCATTTTCCTACCTCAGTTCACCTGTAGTTGCCTTTTTTGCTCATTTTTAGATATATTTTTGTATATCATCCGTACCCCTTCTTTCAGTTGTATTTTTATCTGATGCACTCTTACATGTTAACTTTTACGTATTTGTGCCGAACAATCATATTCATATGTTATTATTTTTATTCATATACTTGTAGTTCGTACTTGTATCGATCTTGTTGATCACACTTATGTAGATGGACAGACCAGTGGGCCACCGTTTCCCGTTCTTTATCCGCTATCTATTTCGTTTCCCCATCTTCTGCGTCGGTCGCTTTCACCGTCGCGTCCAGCTGGCTCCCCGTCCTGTTGCACTAGCAACTTCAGTCTGGTATTGCTGAGGAGGACGTCCTACCGTGACTGCAACTACTTATTTACTTATTTCTTACTGAGTTTATTTTTGTCCGTATCTCTTACTCTATTTTAGATTCTTTGTTTTACTCTAACGAGTTTATTGGACGTGGCAGTGATTCCCCCATAACTGACTTTCTCGATCGCCACACATTTATACACTGAAGCCCCATAGAAACTGGTATAGGCCTGCCTATTCAAATACAGAGATATGTAAACAGGCAGGATACCGCACTGCGATAGGCAACACCTTTATAAGACAACAAGTATCATGCCTTTACTGTTGTGTCCCCCCTACCTTCCATCTCTACACCCTTTGTCTCCTTTCCCAAGGTGGCTTCTGTCAACTCTCCCTCCCAGATGATGCCCTCTGTCCCTCCATTCATCCCTCCTAGCAACTCTGATCCTCACCCCCCTTCCTTTCCTCTGTCCTTTCTGCGGGCTCCCTCTTCCATCCCTTCCATCTTGTTTTCTCCCCACCTAACCTCACTCTACCTCCCCCCCCCACCCCGAGTCCTTTTGTATACCCCTCCTCCGTCTTTCCCCACTCCCTGTCGCGTCTGCCCATACCTGCCCCCCTCTTACGGGTCCTCGTCCTCCATTGGCTCCTTTCCTCTCTGCCCCCCACTTCGTTTATTCCTCTCCACCCCTCCCCCCTTTCCTTTCCCGTCATCTGTCCAAGGTTGCCCCCATCTGCCCTTCGCTGTGGTATATCATATAAGTGCCAATTTTGTAGTGCAGTATTCAAGTGAATGTTCAGCGTTGTTCGTCTTCCCACAGAGTTGCGAGCAGAAACCATGCTGTCGCTGGGAGTAAATTTTATACCTCGTGCGAACAGAAACCAGACTGGCACCGCGTTTTTTAATTGTCTGTCTATTCTTTTACCTTCCTGCTTCATATGTATTTTATTAGCATCATCAACCCTTGGTTCTATTGTTCCACGATTTTCCGCCATTTTACCATTTAAATCACCGATTTCATCATCTGCTTTTATTATTTATTGTCTTCATCTTTTTAAAACAAATTCTGTTGGCTGAAGAGTGGCGTACTAAGCTGCTGACAGCCCGCCCCCTTCAGGAGGAATCGGAACTCAATAAAGTGAAAAAAAAGGCGCAGTTGTTAGATCGGTTACTGCTGTTACAATGGCGGGTTATCAAGACTTAAGTCAGTTTGACAAAATAGGAAATTTGTGGTAATGCCTTATGGGACCTGAGGTCATTGATCCTAAGATTACACACTACTTAATCTAACTTAAACTAATTTATGCTGACAACACACACACCCATGTCCGAGGGAGGAGACGAACCTCCGACGGAGGGAAGTCACGCGAACTGTCCAAGGCGACCCAGACCGCGCGGCTGAACCGCGCGGCTAAGTGGGTTTGAACGTGGTGTTATAGTCGGCCCACGAGCGATGGGACACAGCATCTCGGAGGTAGCGATGAAGTGGAGATGATCCCGTGCGACCATTTCACGAGTGTTCAGTGAATAGCAGGAATCCAGTAAAACATCAAATGTCCTTCATCGCTGTCGCCGGAAGAAAATTCTGCAAAAACGGGACTAACGACGACTGAAGAGAATCGTTCAGCGAGACATAAATGTAATTGCTGCAGATTTCAATGCTGAGCTATCAACAAGTATAATCGTGCGAACAAATCAACGAAACATCATGCATATGGGCTTTCGGAGCCGAAGGCTTACTCGTGTATTCTTGATGACTGCACGACACAAAGCTTTACGCCACGCCTGGGCCCGCCGACACCGACATTGGAGTGTTGATGACTGGCGATATGTTGCCTTGTCGGACGAGTCTCGTTTCAAATTGTATCGAGCGGATGGGCGTATACGGGTATGGACACAACCTCATGAATCCATGGACCCTGCATGTCAGCAGGGGACTGTTAAAGCTGGTGGGGGCTCTGTAATTGTGTGGGGCATGTGCAGTTGAAGTGATATGGGGCACCTGATACGTCTAGATACGACTCGGACAAGTGACACGTACATAGGCATCCTTTCTGATCACCTGCATTCATTCGCGTCCAGTGTGCATTCTGAGGGACCTGGGCAATTCCAGCAGGACGGTGTGACACCCGGTGCTCCCAAAACTGCTACAGAGTGGCTCCACGAACGATCTTCTGAGTTTAAACACTTCCGCTGGCCACCAAATTCCTCAGAAATGAACATTATTGGGGATATCTGGGATGCCTTGCAATGTGTTGTTCAAAAGAGATTTCTATCAGCTCGTACTCTTACGGATTAATAGACAGCCCTGCCCGATTAATGGTGTTAGTTCCCTCCAGCACTACTTAAGACATCAGTCAAGTCCATGTGACGTCGTGTTGCGGCACTACTGCGTGCTCGCGGAGGCCCTACACGATATTAAGTAGGTGTACCAGTTTCTTTGGATTTTCAGTGTATTTTCATAATTATGCGAGTACACCACATTTTACGGTCTTACACTATATGATAAAAAGTCTCCTGACACCTCCAAAAACATATGTTTTTCATATTAGGTGCACTGTGCTGCCACCTACTGGCAGTGTGTAGTGCCAACAATAAAACTGGAGGCGGTGGCGATATGGTGTGGTCATGTTTTTCATGGATGGGGCTTGCACCTCTTGTTGTGTTGCGTGGCAATATCACAGCACAGGCCTACATTTATGTTTTAAGAACCTTCTTGTTTCCCACTGTTGAAGAGCAATTCGGGGATCACGATTGCATCTTTCAAAACATTGAGCACCTGTTCATAATGGACGGCTTGTCGCGGAGTGGTTGTACTACAATAACATCTCTGTAATGGACTGGACTGCACAGAGTCCTGACCTGAATTCTACAGAAACCCTTCGGGATGTTTTGGAACGCCACCTTCGTACCAGGGCTCACCGACCGACGTAAGTACCTCTCCTTAGTGCAGCACTCTGTGAAGAATAGGCTGCCATTCCCCAAGAAACCTTGCAGCGCCTGATTGAACGTATGTCTGCGAGAGTGGAAGCTGTCATCAACACTAAGGGTGGGCCAACAACATGTTGAATTCCAACATTACCGACGGAGGGTGCCACGAACTTGTAAGTCATTTTCACCTGGATGTCCGGTTAATTTGGATCAGATAGTGTACCTTTCATTCTGGTACGTCAACCCCGTAGTTACTGTATCCTAGAAGCTCGTACTCTTGATCGCAGTTGGATGCACCTCAACATGAAGCGTTAGGCTTCGAAAGTGGTCGTGCAATAAACAAGAAACTGAAGCAGTAATTTTTTCTAGTAACATTTTTCTCTACTGCGGATGCTCGCCCGATGAATTGTCTTGTATATTGGGACTAATTCGGACCATATTTCATACCGATTTCAGTGGCGGTTTCCATCGACACATTTGTATTTTCTCGCAAAGCAAGTGTTATTGGACCAAACTCTTTGGCTTCCACTGTCGTCCCTTTCACCCGTGTCAGTTGATACACTAAGTTGTCAGCTGCGATGTCGGAGTGCTTTGTTAGTGACTTGTTAGTGAGTACCAGTTAAGAAGCCTGATTCTGATGAGAGAAAGAAAAGAAAGATTTAATTACATTTCAAATGTGTCGCCCATCTACTTTAAAAGCCAGGGGTCGTAATGAAAGCATACTGCCGCTGGAAGGAAGCAATATAGAATGACGTTATAGCATCTCTACGGCTCACGTTGTAATGCGCCGCAAGGAAATAATGAACTGACAGGCCTGTAATGCAGCCCACGGAGCTTCCGAAAATTGTTTTCGTTCTCTGCGCGAAAGAACAAGCTCTCGCAAACACACACACACACACACACACACACACACACACACAAACACACAAAGAATGTGCACACTGCCAACGAGTGATACACCAGCAAGCCATTTCGGAGGGGAAGCACCTATCTCGCTAGTAGGAGCTGCTCTGCATTTGCAAACGGAGGAGAGGTCATTGAGATAAAAGCCTCCCCCTTAGAACAGCATAATACGTGGCCCGGTAATCTCGGCAGCGGGCTCTCTGCAGTCTGAATGGATTTCCGCCCACCCTTCAATGTGTCCCGCACACAAAAAGCGTCTCCTACCTGGAGCAGGGGCGGCGGGCCACCCCATCTTGGGAGACGTCCTGCCCTTCCACCTGTTAGCGGAAGCTCTTGATAGCGAAACACAAAGACGCCTTATCTAATTCCGGGTTAAATGACGCCGGAGCACGAGGCGCTCTGTGCTTCTTTCCTCTCCTTCTTATCCCGTTGTGGTACACCCGCGCGACATCACTGTTGGGAAGCGAGATTCAGTATGTGAAAGTCCCAAACAATAATGGAAACTCCACGTTTGAACATTTCGCGAGGAATTTGTGGTTGTGCTCATCAGTCTGATGACTGGTATGCTTTAGCACTCCATGTTGAACTAACCTCTGAAAGCCTTTACCCTTATCTGCACCTACACCTATATACTCAAACGGGCAGTCAATTGAAAACGGCGTCGATTATTATCGTAGAAAACGAGACAGATGAAACAAGTAAGGAAATTTTTCAAAAGTAGTGGTCATACCTGTTACAACAAGATGCAGAAATTTTAATTGTGAATAATTTTTGGCGGCAATGACAGTGATTCTTCCAAGTGGTGACCAGTTTCGTCCGTTCTAATGTCGCAAAAATCCCCATTCCATACTCAGTTTAAAGTTAACTAACCAGTCACATGAGGTTTTAGTGTTGGAGTCCAGAGCAACCACCTCCTGACTCCTGGTGTCTGTCCTGTCTTGCGTTTCTAACCAACCCGGTCTCCTGCACCCGCACACAGCTGTTCCTCTCCTTCTCTAGATTTCGTTCATATTACCCAAGGACAGCTGCTGTTACTATCTTTTTTTCAGTCCAAGGGCACTTGCCACAGTGTTATTCTGACAGCTGTGGGTCCATGTTCTTAACAAAAAAGTTCCAGATGGCCTCCTGTGTCCCTTCCAGTAATTCTGCCTCAGTATCGCTTAAGGCAGAGTGTTTCCCAGAGTGATGCCCTCCTGCTGAGAGCAGGGCGCCGTAAAACTGCGTTCTTCGTTGTCTGCTCACGGCGTGTCCCTCCAGTGCCAACGAACTGATTCTGTTGAGAACACAATGCAATGGTTCGCCATCATTTAAAACTCGACGCAGATCTTGCCTCTTTGGCGAAGTTAAGCTCGCACGCAGGGCACTATCATGACTTCCTACCTGCGCTTCTCATCCGCCTGCCGGCCCTTGTCCTTTGAAGACGACTGCAGCACAGCTAGTGATCTGAAACTAGCTATTTGTTCAGGTTGCCCCTGCCCAGCCATTTACATTCAAACGGACATCTAGAAGAAGAATTTAACGTGGAAATCCAGTAATTGGATGTGGTAATGACTGACAATAGCGTGTCACACGTAGTTACCAATATATACTGATGAGCCAAATATTATGACCATGACTGCACCAGAGCGGCAATAATAGCCTACGACTGTGGCCCACCAATGGTAGCCATATGAATTTTAGCCAATACTATCACTTCTGCAGCACTAACGCGAGAAAAGTCTCCTTAATAAGAGGACGCGACTCTCGTCTCTGATAGTGTTATAGCAGTAGTGGACACCACAAGATCCAGAGGAAGATTCCAGCAGAGGGATCGATACGTCGATCATTTTAGCATAAATATGAGACGGCCTATTAACCAAAAAAATTTTAGCTTCATTATGATCATTGCCCACCCTGAGACGGAATGCTGTCTGGTCGAGTTGTAGTCACCTGGAGCGTTATTGGAAGTATATGGGTGAGCAGATACGAACGAGAAATCATTGGAGGGGTTATGCGGTGCGGAAACGAGGAAACTTACTGCCGTACACGGATCTGACAAAGGGCAGGTTGTTTTGACCCGCTGCCCGGCAACGGGAAACTGCATGGGTGCTCGGCTATTCGCACGCTACTGTCGTAAGTGTGACCACGAGAAGGAATCAAGCAGTTGGACGTTCACACCTCATCACGGAACGTGGACGTCGAAGCCTGGTCTGTAAAGTTTTCACAAGTTTTTCTGAGCATTCCGTTCAACACACGTTGTTGAACAAGCAGCTCCACAGCAGTTTTTCCATGTTGAGCGCACGATATCGTCACTCATGATTACAGTGGATACTGGATCATACAGGCTGGATTTTGGATCAATGAAAATGTGTCACTTGGTGGGATGCATCACTTTTTGTAGTAAATAAGTATGATTCTCATACAAAATTGTAAAGAAATGCCAAGGCGTGAACTTGGTAATACACTAAGCTCGTTGGGGGCAGTACGTATATATTATGGCCCTCTGCTGTGCTTATGAATAGAGAATGACAGAGGCGAACGAGACAGTAACCACGAATTTGACAGGAACGCTCATTTGAAGCAGGAAACTTCATATGGTGCAAAAAATGGTTCGAATGGCTCTGAGCTCTATGGGACTTAACTTCTGAGGTCATCAGTCGCCTAGAACTTAGAACTACTTAAACCAAATTAACCTAAGGACATCACACACATCCATGCCCGAGGTAGGATTCGAACCTGCGACCGTAGCGGTCGCGCGGTTCCAGACTTTAGCGCCTAGAACCGCTCGGCCACTCCGGCCGGCTGGAACTTCATATGGACATACGCCATATTTTGAATTGTTTCCGATGTAGAATACATGTAATGTACAATTCTTTCTAGGCTAGTGGCGCTCATGTATCTATGTTAGCCTGATCACTTGGTTGGTCATGGTAGTATACGTAAATGGCCACCAAGAGCAATTTGAGGCAGTACGGTCAGGGACTTCATGGAAAAATGTTTCCGATTCCTTGCGGAACCATGATCGTCCCCAGGTGTGCACCTCTTCGTTCGAATCAAGTAGATTGCCACAACCGTATTTCTTCAGGCCCCAGAAATGTGGAAATCGCATGTGGAAAGATCAGGACTGTATAGGTTAAGGGCTTCCCTGCGAAACATCCGCAACCTAGTCGACACTACAGGCTCCACAGCTCCAGGAAAGTGACTGTAACGTTCTTCTTTGCCTGTAACGACCTACTGCTCATTGACTTTGTGGAGCACGGCGCCGCAATTAACGCACAGCGGTGTGCGGCGCTTTGCATAAATTGAAGCACACCATCAGGTCCATGCGCCCAGCATGACTCTGTTTCCCACGTGTTACCAAGGTTGTTTCAACAACGCTGCGAAAGTTTGGCTCGGAAGGCCTTACACATCGACCATACGGTCCCAATCGCTTCCAATGCGATTTCCACATAGTTCTATCCCTGGAGAAATTCATAGCCGACGACTTGCTTCGGACGAAGAGATGCACGTCTATGTACAGTTATAATTCCTCTTCGCTTCAAGTAAAAGATTAAGAGTTAACTATTTGCACAAGCTGCGACATAGTCGCAAATACGAAAAGTGATCCAGGTACCATCAAATATTTTTTATTCCAGTCTTTGATAGCAACATAAAGTCCTTCGACGATGGGCCGGCCGCGGTGGCCGAGCTGTTCTAGGCGCCTCATCCCGGAATCGCCCGACTGTTACGGTCGCAGGTCCGAATACTGCCTCGGGCATAGATGTGTGTGATGTCCTTAAGTTAGGTTTAAGTAGTTCTAAGTTCTAGGGGACTGATGACTTCAGATGTTAGGTCCCATAGTGCTCAGAGCCATTTGAACCATTTTAACCTTCGACGATGACCGATTTCAGTCAGTAATGACCATCTTCAGATCTACAATATAAAAAATACAACTAGCGAGTAGTCTACCTTTCAAAACAATACAGTATTTTTTTTCCTTTAATGATTTTCGATTCCTCCCCCCACCTGGGAAGGGGGGCTGACAGCAGCTTAATACGCTGCTCTACAGCCGACAGAAAGTTAAAAAAATAATGGCGAGAGAACAAACAATATAAAAAAGGCGATAAAATGGCAATTTTGTCAATAACAGTAAAAGGCCAGAAAGTTGCGGAACTTAAAATACAAACACATCGTTGATGATGCAGATGAAGACACACAGGAAGGAGACATGCACAATTAAAAAAAAAAAAAAAAAAAAACATGGCGACAGTCTGCTTTCTGTTTGCATGAGATAAAAATATAACTAGTGACAGTATGGTGGTTGGTCGCAACACTGACAGGGGACGCACAACACTGGACACTCAGTTATAACAGCATTATGCAGGTGACACAGTGGCAGATGGTGGAGGGGAGGGGGATCACCTGGACCTGTGACAAAGGGGGAAAAGGGGGAGGAGAGGAAAAGAGATAACTGGGAGCCAATGGAGGGATGGGACCTGGAAAACAGGGGTGGGAGGACGCGAGAAGGAAGGGGAAAGGCAGTAGAAGGGAGAGCAAAAAAGACTTGCTGGGGCAGAGGGGAGAGAAGGGACGTAGAGAGAGGGTAGATGGGGGAGAAACAGGATGGAAGGGGGGGGAAGAGGGAGCCCAAGGAAGGACAGAGAAAGGGAGGAGGAGGTGAGGATCAGAGTTGATAGGAGGTAAAAATGGAGGGAGAGAGTGCATCACCTGGATGGGGGAGTCGATGGAAGCCACCTTGGGAAAGAGATGAACGATGTAGAGGTGAAGGGCAGGGGGGGGACACAATGGTGAAGGCATGACAGAGGAAGGGGGTTGGAGAGGAGAGGAGGGGAGCAATAGGGGATGAGGAAGATCAAGCCAGTGGGAGGTGTGGAGGATGTGGATATATTGGAGGAAGAGAAGCAGATAGAGGGGAGGAATTAGGTCGTAGAGGATCCGTGTGGGGGACGGGAGGCGTATACAGAAGGCGAGGCAGAGGACATGGCGCTCGAGGATCTGGAGGGACTAATTTAATTTGGGAGGGCTGGATAACCAGGCGGGACTGGCATAACAGAGGATCAGATGGATTAAGGATTTGTAGATATGTACAGTATTTCCTATCACCATATACTGTGCTACAAACAGATAAAATGTGGTAAAGTATACCAGTTCTGCACTATGTCCTAAGAGATAAAGACGTAATGGCATCGTCAAAACATATAAATACACTCAGCAAACCATCGTCACGTGGAACTGCAATATTGTGTAAAATAGGCCACATCATCCACACAGTAATTTTGCAACTGGCAACTGTACAAAATATTCTGAAGTTAAGTAGCTGCGAGAAATATGTTTGCCTATATGCTTCATAGAGGTCTCAACTGTGGGCTTACTTGTATTCTTCATTTCCGTAAGGTGCATAATATAATGAAAATACAGTAGGTAAAATATATATAGCTTACTTTTAAATTTTGATAACTGCTATAAAAACCAGTTGTTATAAAATAAAAGACGAATACAGTAACATATAAAATTAATTAAGTGAAATGTGAAAAGACAATTGGTTCTGACACTTTTTTGGTGAATTTACGGTGAAAAATAAAAAGTACGTAATACACTATCTATAGCAACCTATAAATTACCCATGAAAGGTAAAATCTCTGTGACAAAATAACTGTATGGAACAAAAGACAGATCAATGATCTGCGCCTTTCGTCGCTCAGCCCGCCAGGATGTTATGTAGGCGCGTTGCTGTCGTAAGACCTTAACCGCTAGAGAGCTTTTCATACATCGTGGTACGTCTCCCACAGAAAAGGTTTATACAACATATTAACAGTTAATAAATAAGATTATATAGTCTGGCCATACAGTCCTTGAATAGATAGTATATAATCAGTTACAGAATTAGAGCGCCGAGGCAAACGCATACTGTTCTCGACATAAATCAGCAACAAGGCTAGATACAAATAAGCGAGGCATTACTTGGTTACTGTAATATGTTGTCAAATAAAGCAAATGAGATGTTGGGCCCCCTTGTGGGCTCATGATTTTTGGCCTTATAAATCTCCAACTCCTCCAACAAATCGAGAACACGATCCTTTTCCGCTTTGTGCAGAATACGCATACAACTTTCGATATTCCGTACAGTGTGGCGGGTTTCTGTCAAATCCATTCCCAATCCTATCACAGTCAGAAAATATTCTGTATCATTGTCCGGAATGTGCAGTAACTGGAATGCGCAGTAAATTCTCTTTAATGGTAAAAGGCTATCTCGCTTTTAGTGCGCGGAGTATATCGCGTGTAGCTACAAGTTCATCAAGAAAGTATTCTATATTCAAATATTTCTCAAAATATCGACGCAAATTACCATGTTGAACATTGAAAGGTTCTCGTTCCACAATCTGTTTCGTTAGACGTTCTTGTACCAACTGCGATCAAAATTTGGCCAAGAAAGGTCTTTCAAATTCCTCATACCGTATGTCACGCATCTGTCGACTTCATTGTATCCCCAGACGGCTGCGTCACCCTGGTTGTATCCTACAACGTAAGAAATTCTCTTTCGGTCACTCCATGCTCTTGGGAACGAATTTCTAAACGCTCTCAGAATAATTACAGGATGTATAGTATGTTTTTCTGGGATGAAAGGTTGAAATTGACGATGTTTCTTCTTCTTTGGCACTTTAATGTCGATTGCTTTCACTGTCATTACTGTAGTGATCGGCTGGTAAATGGGAAGGATTGTACTGGCCATAAATGTCACGATTGTAATTCGGTGTCATGTGTACGGGTGTGTAGTGTTATTGCTGTGACGTTTGTGGTGTGTACGGAGTATACGTGCCACACACACATCTGTTTTCATTACACGAGCGAATATTATGATTATTACCATTACTACACTCCGGTCGTATGTCATCCTTTAGTTGTTTCTGTTGTTCTGAATTGGACTGAGCTGCTTCAGCTGTGATGTGTTTATTGTTTTTGACAAATTCGGCTACGCTGTCGTGCTCAACCGCCGGTAATTTTTCCTCTATTCATAGGTCAAAATATTTATTTTTCTGATCAACCCAGCCATGAAATTCTTTGTTTATGTTGGCAAAATGGTTGTTAGTGTGTAATTGCACTTTGCCTGTGATTTGTTTATCGATAGCATTAACTTTGCCTTCAGTTAAAGTGATGCGTGTTTTATTGAGTCATGAACGACGGATAAGATTTAACTTGAGTGACACCAGCTTCTCATGTAGCGTTTAACTGTTTCACTTCAGTTTGAATATCATTTACGTCTTTTGTGGTTTTTTCCTGCTGTAACTTCAGTTCGGAAAATGTTGAATCAAGTTAGGACACTTGGCCGCTCAGTCTCGTGTTAATCTCGTCTACTCTTTCACACAAAATGTCATTAGATGTTTTTAGTGCTCTTAATACAGCGTTAGTCTCGTCATGATGCGTTTTTAACACTGTCATGTGTTCGTAAATGTCTTTTTTGTTTTGAGCCATCTGGTTTTTCTTTTCAGTCATTTGTTTGATAATAGGTTTTGACATGCTGGCAATATTTGTCAACTGAAACTTCTTTGCCCCGCCACGTCGTTTGACTTGACGTCACGGAAAAGAATGGGCGCTGAGTTGGATTTAGCTATTTACGAAATTTCCGTCACTAGGCATGTTCACTACTGATTGATCGTTACTATTGGAGCCAACTCTGGAGCCACTGTCGCTCTTTTGTTCAATGTCCAAGTTGGATTCCGTTTGCGCCTTTTGCCAGTCGTGTTTCGTTTTTGCTAATTGATATGTGTTACCACTATGCTACAAGTAATGTACATTGCAAGAAAAATCTTTAAACTTGTTTGAGAATGAATTCATGAAATTAATTTCGTATGGCAACAATATTGGTTTAACTGAGCAAGAAATGCGATTAGGGGTGAAACAATTAATATTAATGTTTGCTTGCCATTTTACGGTGCTCATGAAACAATGCGACCATTTTGTGGAATGGCATGACTGTAGTGTTGTAATAAACTGTTTGATAAAAGTAATTTGGAATACACGATCATGCGCAAAAGTGACTGCTACGGTTATGGAAAATTATGACAAAGCTAGTAAGCAATCTTCTATTACTGAAAGCGCTTGGACTAGCATGCTAATGTAAACATGCGATGAAACTTCCTGGCAGATTAAAACTGTGTGCCCGACCGAGACTCGAACTCGGGACCTTTGCCTTTCACGGGCAAGTGCTCTACCATCTGAGCTACCGAAGCACGTCTCACGCCCGGTACTCACAGCTTTACTTCTGCCTGTATCTCGTCTCCTACCTTCCAAACTTTACAGAAGCTCTCCTGCGATCCTTGCAGAACTAGCACTCCTGAAAGAAAGGATATAGCGGAGACATGGCTTAGCCACAGCCTGGGGGATGTTTCCAGAATGAGATTTTCACTCTGCAGCGGAGTGTACGCTGATATGAAACTTCCTGGTAGATTAAAACTGTGTGCCCGACCGAGACTCGAACTCGGGACCTTTGCCTTTCGCGGGCAAGTGCTCTACCATCTGAGCTACCGAAGCACGGCAGAAGTAAAGCTGTGAGTACCGGGCGTGAGTCGTGCTTCGGTAGCTCAGATGGTAGAGCACTTGCCCGCGAAAGGCAAAGGTCCCGAGTTCGAGTCTCGGTCGGGCACACAGTTTTAATCTGCCAGGAAGTTTCATATCAGCGCACACTCCGCTGCAGAGTGAAAATCTCATTCTGTAAACATGCGATGTCTTAACTTGGATCCACGTATGCAGTGTAGATTCCTGGTTTAATCACCAATTTCAATGGTTCGTCTTGTTGTTTAGTCCTTATAAACATTCAATGGCAATGCCTCGTCAGATATGATCACATAATCCATGTAACAAAGAAAAACAATGTAGTAAATACAATAAAAGGTCCAGACATGAAGTCCCCAGTATCGTTTATAGTGGCTTTTCGTGTCTGGTTAGACAAATAATAATAAGTAATGATAATAGTATGTGATCAGTTTATACAAACTTTGGGAGCTTGACAATGACTTTTGCCGTACATTGTAAGTTTGACCGTGAGTGATTTTTCTGGAATATTTATTTATCGGGCTTCGTAGAATGAATAATTCTAAAGTTTTTGTTCGGGCTGGACTATTTGTAACACGCAACCCCTTGCCCTGCCAAGACGCCGTCTAATCCGAACAATAGCTTGCAACATAAATGAAATCCAAGATTTAATAATACCACTGTATTGACAACATTTTATACTGAAAAAAATGTTCAAATGTGTGTGAAATCTTGTCGGACTTAACTGGTAAGGTCATCAGTCCCTAAGCTTACACACTACTTAACCTAAATTATCGTAAGGACAAACACACACACCCACGCCCGTGGGAGGACTCGAACCTCCGCCGGGACCAGCCTCACAGTCCATGACTGCAGGGCGTAAGACCGCTCGGCTAATCCCGCGCGGATATTATGCTGAATCAAATTACATAGACACATTAATTCTGTTTCTGTGTGCAGCTATGACTACGCCTAGTGAGATTCCTTCAAAATACAATAGAATAATGACGGTGTGCCAAATAATTAACTGCAGCGATGGCAGATATGCGTCCGATCAGGACGGCATCCAGAACAAGAAGGTGCCGTCTCCTCGGCAAGAGAAATGAACTGCGAAATTATTCTGATGTTTCAGCGGTTGCGCGCCACAATCGATACAACCGCTTGTACTAATTAATATCTTAAGTAATTCTTTATTTATATTAAGAACATGTATCTACGTCTTTGCAAAATATGCACGCCCATCCTGCAAATGAGCTATTAAAAACTCCATAACAAAAATCTATTGGCGCAGGGTATCACCATGACCAACCAAGCGATCAGGCTAACACAGATACGTGTGAGCCACTAGCCTAGAAAGAATTGTATATTACATTTATTCTACATCGGAAACCATTCGAATTATGGCTTATGCCGGAGTGGCCGGGCAGTTCTAGGCGCTACAGTCTGGAAACCCGCTACCGCTAGAGTCGCAGGTTCGAATCCTGCCTCGGGCATGGATGTGTGTGATGTTCTTAGGTTAGTTAGGTTTAGGTAGTTCTAAGTTCTACGGGACTGATGACCTCAGAAGTTAAGTCCCATAGTGCTCAGAGCCATTTGAACCTTAACGCTCAACGTGACCACATCTCCACCAGGAAGCATTCCGTCTCAGGGTGGGCAATGGTCATAATGAAGCCAAAATCTTGTTCGTTATTACGCCGCGTCATATTTCTGCTAAAATGATTGACATTTCGATCCCTCTGCTGGGATCTTCCTCAGGATGTTCTGGTGTCCACTACTGCTAGAACACTGTCAGAGACGTGTGTAGGGTCCTCTTATAAAGGAAAGATTTATCGCGTTCGTGTTGCAGAAGTGATGGTATTGATTAAAATTCATATGGCTACCATTGGTGGGCCATAGTCGTAGGCTATTATTCCCGCTCTGATGCAGTCATGGTTATAATATTTGGCTCATCAGTATATATTGGTAACTACGTGTGACACGCTATTGTCAGTCATTGCCACATCTAATAACTGGATTTCCACGTTAAATTCTTCCTCTAGATGTCTGTTTGAATGTAAATGGCTGGGCAGGGGCAACCTGAACATATAGCTAGTTTCAGATCACTAGCTGTGCTGCAGTCGTCGTCAAAGGACAAGGGCCGGCAGGCGGATGAGAAGCGCAGGTAGGAAGTCATGATAGTGCCCTACGTGCGAGCTTAACTTCGCCAAAGAGGCAAGATCTGCGTCGAGTTTTAAATGATGGCGAACCATTACATTGTGTTCTCAACAGAATCAGTTCGTTGGCACTGGAGGGACACACCGTGAGCAGACAACGAAGAACGCAGTTTTACGGCGCCATGCTCTCAGCAGGAGGGCATCACTCTGGGAAACACTCTGCCTTAAGCGATACTAAGGCAGAAATACTGGAAGGGACACAGGAGGCCATCCGGAGCATTTGTGTTAAGAACATGGACCCACAGCTGTCAGAATGACACTGTGGCATGTGCCTTTTGGATGACTCTGTAAAAAAAAAAAGGTAGTAAGAGCTGCTGTCATTGGTTAATATGAACAAAATCTAGAGAAGAAGAGGAACAGCTGTGTGCAGGTGCAGGAGACCGGGCTGGTTAGAAACGCAAGACAAGACAGACACCAGGAGTCAGGAGGTGGTTGCTATGGACCCCAACAGTAAAACCTCACAAGGCTGGTTAATTATGTTTAAAATGAGTATGGAAGGGGGATTTTTGCGACGTTAGAACGTACGAAACTTGTCACCACTTGGAAGAATCACTGTCATTGGCGCCCAAAATAATTCACAATTAAAATTTCTGCATCTTGTTCGAAGCGGCATGTTGAGCTTCCTTACATCAGAGACTCGCGATAGGGCGTTTCAGCCGAGTGAGGGACGTCTATACGGGACTGTGAACCAGCTTACTTGACGTAGACTTATCAACCACCAGTGCAGCCACTTGCAGGCACTAGTAACATTAGGTATGGTGACCAACTGCAACATTCACAAACCAAATGATATCATGTATGCAGAATTTTCAGACTGGCGTTAACGAGCCTACATTTCTACTTTGGTAGAATCTTTAGTAATCTCGAACTGAACATGTATTTACTCAAGATACTGGGTACATACATGACCCCACCTGTAAGATTTTCTTTCCTCTCCGATTAACATCCGGCATTCGTGAATTTAATTGTTCGCTTCTATGATGTGTTAACGTGTTCACCTCCTCTCACGACATTTCCCATGGCGCTGTTACTTTAAATCGACTGTAAGTTGCATTATCACTCAATGAACGTTATGGTTTCACGTCCTGGTTCCCGTATCTTTAAGTCCACCGCAATTTGTAATAAATGGCGTTTTATAGGGACCATTGTTTCATTTAGTATTTTGTTCAAACTCTGTGCTTTATCATGTAGTGAGCTACAGCACCAACGCTTCACGTATGTTAGGGCTACTCCTGTTTAATTAATTAAATTCACTATGTTATCCATAACGTGCCACATGTAATTATAAAGGATGATCAAAAAGTCGCCGTTCGAAGGCTGTACATTACAGAATCGGTATGCCAATCAGGGAAAATCGCCGTCAGCTTGGAGGCAGTCATCCCACCAACGCACTAAGTTGAAGATAACCGTTCGCTGAAACACTGTTTCGTACTGCGTAAACAGGTCCGTAATTAGCAGCTACACATACCCGTCGGAGAGGAACCGTCAGCGCCTTTTGTAAGGGACTGAAGGCATGATATTTGCAAAATGGGGACGTGCGTTATCATCAAGCAGCAGCACCGGCTCGGAACTTGGCTCACTACTCCACAATGGTGGTTTTCGACAAACCTGCTACACCATATTCGTCCATCACTATCCGAAGGATGTGTACCGGTGTTTGTCCTTCGGCAGCCAACAAATGATTAATAGCATCTTGTTCCTTTTCGGACGCATTTGGTAATAACGTCGCCATTGTTCATGTTTCCACAGTTACCGCGCGCTCGTCGAAAGACACGAATGCCAAACTAACTCCTTGCCTACATGTCGGTGCTTATATATCCGCATCGGAGTAGCGCTACGTTGCAATACGCTTCAGCAACGCCCTCAAACGGAAACTTTTTTATCGCCCCTTCTAAATTCACGTCATTATATGTCACTTAGCTGGGCTGATTCTGACATCTGCAGAGGTAAGTCTATGGCTCAGCAGTATAGCACGTAGACACTGTTTTATGTAGCAGTGTGCCACACGCGGCCAGATAACTAACAACTAAGCAGCATGGTGGGTGAGTTGCTTCCTTGTGTAGAAGGTTAGGTATTCCCTTAACATTCTTAAACAGCCTACTATATATGGCCTTGGTGGTGGATAAGTGAGACAAGGATCATAACACTGTTATACGACATTGTCTCTGTTCAGCTCTAGTAAATACGTCGTCTGAAACAAAGCCCAACTCCTCAACGACACATGGCTGACTGTTATCGGTTACGTGTAGCGGTGCGTCGACAAACAATGAAGACAGATAAAGCAACCCCGCTGACTAGATTCCTATCTGTCTGCGATAATTCTTGACTCTGACAACAGCAAGTTCATGTCGAAATGAAAGTAAAATATGAATTTTAGCTTTCTTCCATTTAATTTGTGTTTCTCTTTTGGGAGACTGCCTAAGGTCTCTTATGTATGTCGCGATTTGGTTTAATTTTCTGTCCTTTTTTATTGGTTTTACCCAGAATAACATACAACATGTTTTATTTAGGAAAAAAGTATTGCACCGCATGTAATTATCGAAAACACCGTCATATACCCGGTGTGAAAATTTAGACTTTCTCTCCTAACTGTGATATGCATTCTGTTAATCGTATTACAATGAAATACATAACCGTTTCTTCAAGCATTTTAGTATCACTTTAATTTACAGTCGTCTTCCTTTTTCCTCTTTGTTTGACGGTTCCTAATCACTCCTACGCCAACTGTGAGCTCTTAACTGACGACGATAGGGAAAATGTTGAGGGAATGAAGAAATGATCTGGCAGTATGTCCAACGAAGGAAGTCGGTGTTCTGTGTCCAGGATCTGAAATTTTATAATAATAAAAATGAGTGGGCTAAATGGAATTTGTAATTGCTAAAGAGAAGTCTCGAGGTCAAAGAGTGAAACTGAGGAAAATTTAGTCGACGCGACTGGATGTCTTTGTAATAATTCATATTACGGCAAGACAATTCATTCATATATGTATAATTATTTCCTTATGCCTCATTGCGTAGATTTTCCGATTTCGTATCTGTGCGATCAACTAGTTTGAATGCAATGCGGATGACCTACTTTCAGTTCTCCGTACATCCAGGGATTCTTCCTAGGTGGGAGAGCCGGGATGGACTGCACTCAGCCTTGAGAAGCCGAAATGTTTTAAGAGACGAACACAACAAAGCGTTCTCATGTTGCGAAATAATAACATGTTTTTCCAAACCGAGCTGACTGTTATCTATATCTCTGTAAAACTTCGCTTGGTGTGTACGGTTTTTACAGCTTTATTCCTCTTTCCTCAGAATAACATCAGCATCGTTGTAGAAGAGATTACTCTCGCAGCGGAAGGTTTCCCTGCAACTATCGATGGATTGAAGATAGTTGCCGCATAAGGCATCGCACTATTGACAAACTGAACGGAGGTTATCGATGTTGCATAACTTAATTGGCACAATTTTTCTTCACATTCATAACTCAACCTAGCATAGACACTTCCAGTGGGTTCTTGATGATGCGAACTAATTAGTAACATCCGTCCGCTCAGTACTAACAGTAATTTATATTTAACCATTAAAGTTCTCCAGCTGGTAGCAAGTGGAGAATACATGTATGAAAGGCAGTCAGATTAAAACGAGACAGGTAGAAGAAAATAAGTAAACTGTTTATTATTTAAAACGTAATCGCCATAACGGTTAATACATTTCTCCTACTAAATAATGGAACAATTCCAATCATCGTAGGCTGTAATTTTTATTCCTTTCGAATGTTACAAATACAGTCTCGCACATACCAATCAGCTTACGAGCGCAACTTTCACAACACCTCGTGTAGGAAAAAAGTTACTGGGACTTGTAAACTAGCTGACAGTAAAGTTTTTACTTACATCACTTCTTCTAGTGCCCGTGGTCTAGAGGTAGCGTCTTTGATTCATAATCAAAACGTTTTCGGTCCCGGGTTCGATCCCCGCCACTGCCTAAATTTTAATAAATAATCAGCATTGGCGGCCGAAGACTTCCGGCATAAGAAGTCAGCCTCATTCTGCCAACGGCCTTGTCAAAGAGGGAGGAGGAGCAGATAGAGGTTCAGCGTACTCTCTTGTCCTAGGGGTGGGAAATTGCCCGTAAAGGCGGAAGAATCAGCAATGATCAACGACATGAGGATGCAGAAGGCAATGGAAACCACTGCATTAAAGACACGTAACGTGTATTCACAGGACATGTGGCCTGTAATTGAAGAAGTGTCATGATGATCCCTCCATTGGCAAAAGATTCCGGAATAGTCCCCCATTCGCATCTCCGGAAGGGGACTGCCAAGGGGGAGGTTACCATGAGAAAAAGATGGAATAATCAACGAAAGGATAACGTTCTACGAGTTGGGGCGTGGAATGTCAAAAGCTTGAACGTGGTAGGGAAACTAGAAAATCTGAAAAGGGAAATGCAAAGGATCAATCTAGATACAGTAGGAGTCAGTGAAGTGAAGTGGAAGGATGACATGGATTTCTGGTCAGATGAGTATCGGGTAATATCAACAGCAGCAGAAAATGGTATAACAGGTGTAGTATTCGTTATGAACAGGAAGGTAGGACAGAGGGTGTGTTTCTGTGAACAGTTCAGTGACCGGGTTGTTCTAATCAGAATCGACAGCAGACCAACACCGACAACGATAGTTCAGGTATACATGCCGACGTCGCAAGCTGAAGATGAACAGATAGAGAAAGTGTATGAGTATATTGAAAGGGTAATGCAGTATGTAAAGGGGGACGAAAATCTAATAGTCATGGGCGACTGGAATGCAGTTGTAGGGGAAGGAGTAGAAGAAACGGTTACAGGAGAAAATGGGCTTGGGACAAGGAATGAAAGAGGAGAAAGACTAATTGAGTGCTGTAACAAGTTTCACCTAGTAATAGCGAATACCTTGTTCAAGAATCACAAGAGGAGGAGGTATATTTGGAAAAGGCCGGGAGATAGGGGAAGATTTCAATTAGATTACATCATGGTCAGACAGAGATTCCGAAATCAGATACTGGATTGTAAGGCGTACCCAGGAGGGGATATAGACTCAGATCACAATATAGTAGTGATGAAGAGTAGGCTGAAGTTCAAGGCATTAGTCAGGAAGAATTAATACGCAAAGAAGTGGGATACGGAAGTACTAAGGAATGACCAGATACGTTTGAAGTTCTCTAACGCTATAGATACAGCAATAAGGAATAGCGCAGTAGGCAGTACAGTTGAAGAGGAATGGACATCTCTAAAAAGGGCCATCACAGAAGTTTGGAAGGAAAACATAGGTACAAAGAAGGTAGCTGCGAAGAAACCATGGGTAACAGAAGAAATACTTCAGTTGATTGATGAAAGGAGGAAGTACAAACATGTTCCGGGAAAATCAGGAATACAGAAATACATGTCGCTGAAGAATGAAATAAATAGGAAGTGCAGGGAAGCTAAGACGAAATGGCTGCAGGTAAAGTGTGAAGACATCGAAAAAGATATGATTGTCGGAAGGACAGACTCAGCATATAGGAAAGTCAAAACAACCTTTGGTGACATTAAAAGCAACGGTGGTAACATTAAGAGTGCAACGGGAATTCCACTGTTAAATGCCAAGGAGAGAGCAGGTAGGTGGAAAGAATACATTGAAATCCTCTATGAGGGTGAAGATTTGTCTGATGTGATAGAAGAAGAGACAGGAGTCGATTTAGAAGAGATAGGGGATCCACTATTAGAATCGGAATTTAAAAGAGCTTTTGAGGACTTACGGTCAAATAAGGCAGAAGGGATAGATAACATTCCATCAGAATTTCTAAAATCATTGGGGGAAGTGGCAACAAAACGACTATTCACGTTGGTGTGTAGAAATCAAATGGTTCAAATGGCTCTGAGCACTATGCGACTTAACTTCTGAGGTCATCAGTCACCTAGAACATAGAACTAATTAAACCTAACTAACCTAAGGACGTCACACACATCCATGCCCGAGGCAGGATTCGAACCTGCGACCGTAGCGGTCGCATGGTTCCTGACTGTAGCGCCCAGAACCGCACGGCCACTCCGACCGGCAGGTGTGTAGAATATATGAGTCTGGCGATATACCATCTGACTTTCGGAAAAGCATCATCCACACAATTCCGAAGACGGCAAGAGCTGACAAGTGCGAGAATTATTGCTCATGCATCGAAGCTGCTTACAAGAATAATATACAGAAGAATGGAAAAGAAAATTGAGAATGCGCTAGGTGACGATCAGTTTGGCTTTAGGAAAAGTAAAGGGACGAGAGAGGCAATTCTGACGTGACGGCTAATAATGGAAGCAAGGCTAAAGAAAAATCAAGACACTTTCATAGGATTTGTCGACCTGGAAAAAGCGTTCGACAATATAAAATGGTGCAAGATGTTCGAGATTCTGAAAAAAGTAGGGGTAAGCTATAGGGAGAGACGGGTCATATACAATAAGTATAACAACCAAGAGGGAATAATAAGAGTGGATGATCAAGAACGTGCTCGTATTAAGAAGGGTGTAAGACAAGGCTGTAGCCTTTCGCCCCTACTCTTCAATCTGTACATCGAGGAAGCAATGATGGAAATAAAAGAAAGGTTGAGGAGTGGAATTAAAGTACAAGGTGAAAGGATATCAATGAT
Organism: Schistocerca piceifrons; assembly: GCF_021461385.2. Classification (NCBI taxonomy): domain Eukaryota; kingdom Metazoa; phylum Arthropoda; class Insecta; order Orthoptera; family Acrididae; genus Schistocerca; species Schistocerca piceifrons. Next base: position 142,416,481 of record NC_060144.1, read on the forward strand.
ACGATTCGCTGATGACATTGCTATCCTGAGTGAAAGTGAAGAAGAATTAAATGATCTGCTGAACGGAATGAACAGTCTAATGAGTACACAGTATGGTTTGAGAGTAAATCGGAGAAAGACGAAGGTAATGAGAAGTAGTAGAAATGAGAACAGCGACAACCTTAACGTCAGGATTGATAGTTATGAAGTCAATGAAGTTTAGGAATTCTGCTACCTAGGCAGTAAATTAACCAATGACGGACGGAGCAAGGAGGACATCAAAAGCAGACTCGCTATAGCAAAAAAGGCATTTCTGGCCAAGAGAAGTCTACTAATATCAAATACCGGCCTTAATTTTAGGAAGAAATTTCTGAGGATGTACGCCTGGAGTACAGCATTGTATGGTAGTGAAACAAGGACTGTGTGAAAACTGGAACAGAAGAGAATCGAAGCATTTGAGATGTGGTGCTATAGACGAATGTTGAAAATTAGGTAGACTGATAAGGTAGGGAATGAGGAGGTTCTACGCAGAATCGGAGAGGAAAGGAATATTTGGAAAACACTGATAAGGAGAAGGGACAGGATGATAAGACATCTGCTAAGACATGAGGGAATGATTTCCATGGTACTAGAGGGAGCTGTAGAGGGCAAAAACTGTAGAGGAAGACAGAGATTAGAATACGTCAAGCAAGTAATTGAGGACGTATGTTGCAAGTGCTACTCTGAGATGAAGAGGTTAGCACAGGAAAGGAATTCGTGGCGGGCCGCATCAAACCAGTCAGTAGACTGATGGCAAAAAAAAAGTCTTCTTGTGAATGCTGTGCTTGTAATTGCTGTGTGAAAAACTCTACTTGCAACACTAGTCACATTCGACATATGTGTGTGTGGGAACGTGAGTCTCCCCACATAACACCAAAGACGATTTTTACATGTGACGCTCGCATTACCAGTATCACATAGTTTGAAGTGGCCTAAGGCCGTAACGTAATTTATAAACATTGTGCCTTAGAGGAATAAAACTGATAGATTACGTTGATTAAAATTATTCCATCATTTAGACGATATATTGGGCCTGTGGAGCCGTAAACGTGAAGAAAATATGTATCGCACAGTGATACAGAACGATCAGTGCCTTCTTGGAAAAATGGTTGCTGTTGCCTACAGAATCTTGATAGTACCGAGGCGAACACCTCTTGGTCCGAAGTAAATTAACGACCACAAACGTCTTTTTTCAGGACTCCAAAAATAGGGACATCGCATAGGAAGAGATCGAGACTGTATGAAGGATGTGTATGGTCTTCCCAGCGAAACTTCTTCATCGTATTCAAAAACAACCTTAGCCACATGCGCGACTGGCTGCGATGAGATGCCCAATCTTGATTCCGTGGGGAACATCCAACGTTTTTCCACGAAGGAACAGACCCGTCTTAGTTCACTGTGTGATAAGTGTATTAACAAATATGGCAATTATTTTTGAAATAAGAAACAGATCACTTACTTTTTTATGCATCGGCCATACTCTCATTTGACGCTGCTTATATCTGAGAAGATACATATATGTCTCACTTCCATTACATTTGCTAATTCCTGACCTTGCAACTGCATTTCATTTACGTGATGCAACCGAAATTCCATAATAACTACACAGAATTTAATAAATTTGAAAGGAAATGAAACTGGCATTTAAAATAATTTCCTCATGACTGAGAGATTAGTATCACCTAGAGCTCCCGATGTGATTTAACCTAGACTCCTTACTTTCGTTAACTTCTGAGACACCCTTTCAGAAGAAAATAGCTACGTGGGGCGTCCAGAAAGTAAGTTCCGATCGGTCGCGAAATGGAAACGGCTATGAAAATCCGATGTAGCTTTGCACAGATGTGTTGGGTAGTGTCTCTAGTATAACCTATAAAATAAATAAAATAAAACATTAATTATTAATTATGTATGATAGTGATTGGATGTAATTAATATTTGCTTATCTGGAACGTGGACGTTTAATTATTCGGTATCAGACGCTTGACAATGGCTTTTTCGTAGATGTAATGTTATTCGTAGTTGACCGTGAAATAAGACTCAAATAATCGGACTTCGTATTTAAATCGTATCCAAAGACTGCTGCGGTAGATGCGGACTCAAATCTAAATCTCAATATTAGAATAATTTGCCAGCCATGTCAATACGTCGTACAGAGGTGACTGTCTACTAAACATAAAAAGTTTACACAGTTAATTAAATCAGATATATTCAACGAATAAGCCTACAGTTAAATGATTCTACTTACTTTCATAAATATAAATTCTTTACAGAATCGAGTGCCTAGTAAGATTGCAACTCGCAGTGTTCTTATATAAGATCAAATACGGCGGTGTGCCAGTCAATGAAATATACGTGCTTCCCGCACCAGTTGTACAAGACCTCTCCTTTTTAATGAAACATAAGAGTATCGTAATTGTGTTTTTGTTTTATCAGCGACACAGCGCTGCAGTTCTGTGCCATAGGCTTTATTTATTTGTCACAGATTAATAATTTAATTAAGATTTCGCGTTTCCGAGGAAACTCACGCACGGCATGCAAATGTGCCTTTATATTGCCCCCTGAATTGCGAGGCGAAAGGACACACCTGCAGGCGAGCAATTCACCTAAAAGCACAAGAAAATCTAAGTTATCTACAACTATTTACATGACTTACATTATACTGTATATTACATACAAAGTTTGAATGACGCGCGTGCGCCGTAAAAGTTCTTATGTTGGCAAAATAGAGTGCGCGCATGCGCAGAAGCGTCTGTGTGACTCCGGCACTGCCGTTATATCGTAAATTTAGATCACGCGGCACAGCATTGTAGTTCATATTGTTCGTGTGCGTGCGCATTTCTTAGTCTTTGCACAAAGAAAATATTCCACCAAGATTACATATGAAGACTACATTCTATGACTGATAACTTAGTTTTAAAATTACAATATTTGTTATAATACAATACAACTTTAGATTGTTGAATGTTCTTAGTTACATAGTATTGCATTGAAATGCTTCAAAGCAAAATGTCTTTTTGTTTCAGGTGCGTTGACCTATACACATCGTGTCGTTATTACAGTTTATATTCATCTGCTGCACAATAATATTTCACAGGTTAGTGTCGTCGTGGTAAAGTTTTTTGATCACAGTAACATCGCTGTATAACAACGTAATTGATACATAAGCATGTCCATTTCCTATTTCCATTATAGTCGTTGTGATGCAGTTCGTTGTGACAAAAAGCATTGTTTATTAGAGATCAGACGTGACCCGTCGAGTAATTGGTCCATATGCAGTTCGCTTTCGATATTCCGTGGAAGCTTGGTTGCAGAACCTCGGACGGCACATAGCTGGCGTCGATCCTTGGACAGTCCAGGTAAGTGTGTCCGTCACATTTCGAGAACATTCCATTCCCTGAAGTTCCAACCAAAATTCATCCACTCGTCGTGTTGTTTTCTGGACAGGCACGTTGTGACCATTTAATCCAGTTAACATCTTGAAGTTAGGTACTGTAGTAATGTCACTAGACGATGCACCGATTACGCACTTCACATTTTCAGTTTTTTTCTAAATATAGCTCACCTAAATGTTCGTAGTTACTTATCAAAGAAATCGTTCATCACGTTTACAAAGGTACGATGCATGATGAATGTCATTAACAGTTTCTTTCACATAGGTTTCTGCGTAGTTGCAGACTTAGTAATGTACGTTAATGTCCGTGAACAGTGGTTCACTACGCAATTTTTTTTTAAGTTTTTTACATTTTGGCACTCGTTATCGTTCAAATTTTCACATAGTAACAGTTACATTATACATCAGTTTAAAAAAAAAAACATAAGTAATCATACATATACATGTCACATATTTTCTTAGCATAAACATAATACAGTTACACATAAACATGTCTACATCATCATTACATAGCTATAAATTATTACATTGTGTCACATTTGATTACATGAATTGCAGATATTTACGTCCTCTTTAACGGTTTTGCTGGGATTTTATCGATGTTTTTTGTGATGTCATCTGAAATTAAGATAGGTTAGACACAACATTCATTACATCAGTAGGCAAGACTAGGCGTTTTCACTACTCAATAAATATTCTAAATAATAAGAGACGGAACACTTTTCGATTCCTCGCGTTTTGTGCGTGTGTGTATAGTGTCTGTGTCGCCTTGGATACTGGTAGATGCTTTTCTTGCTGAGAGATGTGCGTCTAATCTATTTCTCGAAGTAAAAGATCGCTTCACAGATGACGTCTGTCGGTTCGTCAGGTGTCATACCAAGTCAGTGGTACCTACAGTCACAAATGTTCCGTGAAAAATTAAAATATCATTCACTGCTACGTAATCATAAATTTTACTTTAATATTCAGTCTTCTCGGTGGTGCCGCGGCGTTGAAAGAAAAGTTCTTTTGTCTTCAACTGCGTCACTGGAACCGCTGAAATGAAAATTTCTATACTACTTATTATCTATGTTGTAATTTGTTTTAGTTCTTGCCACACAGCAGGTCGTTGAGATAACGGTACGTTATATGTTTTGTGGTAGAAGATCTTGTGAGGCTTAACTTCAATCTTGTACACATACGTGTTGATAACAGCTAATCGTTTGGTAAAAACTTGTAAATATTTGGATAACACTTCCTGTAGTTTTATACGTTCATGTAGACTGAGAACTGTAGCTTCATTTATCTTATGATCAAGCAATGTTTTCAAGTCCATTAGCTCTGTGTCAGATGAGTGTGTTTGCATGTCTAGAATGTCATTGTCAAGTACTAACTGAACCTTGTATCCTGTACAGTGTTTGTCATGCTTTAGAGTTCTCCTGTCCAAATCAATAATAATTACACTGCCTTTATCATTTAAAAACCATTTACCTTTGGAGAAGTCTATAATGCAGTCCTTCTCGCTCATAATATCTATTCCTAATACGCAATTTGTCACAAGGTTTTGTACAACCAGGAATGGCCATTGTACGGTTCCATTACCTATTTTAATGTTTACAAAAACTTGCTTCGTAACCCTACATGACTTATTACCTAGAGCAGTAGTAATTTTACAGTTTTGGGCGGGAAACTCTGGCACAGGCTCCAATTCACACATCTTTCAATAGAAATTAAAAGACAAAACGCTCACAGCTGCACCTGTATCTAAGATAATAGTAGTTGGAATCCCACCTACTACACCAGTAGTAGATGCTAAAACAATTTCATTTGTGTTTGAACGACATTGCGTACTGTCTTGCAAAAGTTCATCTGATATATTGTCATTGTGGTTGTATCTTATAAATAAAACAGGTAGTTTTTGTTTAGAATTATTAGGCATATCAATATTTTGTTGTTCAATTGTGGTGTCAAATAACTGATTAACATTGAAGTCGCCCCCCAAGAATTCTTCAGCCACGACCCGGGGCATAGAAGTGACTGTTTCTAGTTTGTTGGATTAGCATTTGTATTAGGTACTGACACAGATTGAGGTTGTGTATCAGGTGTCATTTCTATTACATTCACATTCGGATATTGCCTGTTGTGACCTCCAAACTTTTGCGGTTGTTGTTGCTGTTGCGCATTATAACTTACCTGTCGGTCGTAAGGTATGCTCCAATTTTGTCCTGGTGGCTGCTGTGGTAAAGCAGTGTTTGAATGGAAGTATTGATCGCTACGAGTCCAGCCTTGATGCTGTCTTGGCTCGTAGTTATTATTATTTCTATTTCTGTTTGTGTTTTTGTTGTTACATTTGTATCCGTTGTTACCGTTGTTGTTATTACCGCGGTGCCTTTTGTATGGATTGCCGCATGGAGTGTTATTGCTGTTGTTTGTATTGGAATACGCGTGTTGATTTTGATTTCCGTATTGAGACGGCATGTGAGTTTGCTGTTTTTGCTGTACCGCGTATCCAACTGTGGGCGCGCCAGAATTGAGTTGGCAAGCCTGCATGTTTTGCATACCACTAGCATAAACATTGTGGCTGCTGTTTTTCCGCGCGAAGCGCTGATCTTCTAGTAACATGTCAACCGAATCTAAAGCTGTTAAAAAATATTCTGGATAGTCATCCGGAATATGTAAGAGTTTTTCTTTAATGTTGAAAGGCAATTCAACGTGTTGCGACTGGTTCGTCCAAAAAATGTCCCATGTTCAAGTATTTTTCAAAATATCTGCGTAAGTTACCATTTTTACTGTCAAAAGTTTCAGGTTCTAAAATTTGTCTTCTGAGTCGCTCCTGGACGGATTGCGACCACAATTTGTTCACAAAGGCACTCTCAAACTCACTGTACGTGGTACATACGTCAGCTTGACTGTATGCCCAGACAGCTGCATCGCCTTGGATGTAACCGACAATATATGAAATCTTTTTCCGGTCACTCAAAGTGCGTGGAAATGCGTTACTAAAAGATTTAAGAAAAATCACCGGATGAATGGTTCGTTTTTCTGGGATAAAAGTCTGAAATTGCCTGTGTTTTATTAAGCTTTCTTCTTCCTTTGCATTATGATATGGATTTGTTCCACTGTAATTACTGCAATGTTCAGATGGCGAGTAATTACGATAATGTTGCTGTGGTTTACCATGATAATAGCTTGTGTTTGTGTTTGCACGTCGTGGTATGTGTTGTAGTCGTGGTGTGTTTTGTTCTTGTGTGTTTGTCGTGTGCGGTATGTGTGCGTCATACTCGAATGTATATTGGTTTCTGAACTGTACATTTTGACTGATATTTTCGTTACATTCAGACTGTGGTTGATCGGTGAATTGTCTCATAGGTGCAGTGACGGATTGTACTGCGTCACTAATCAGCTGTTTGTTATTAGTGATGTATTCCGCTACGGAGTCGTGCACAATTGTTGGTAAATTTTCACGTATGCATCTATCAAAATGTTTGTCTTTGTTCTCTACCCAATCATGAAATTCTTTATTAATATTCTGAAAATGAGCTGTGGCATCAGATTGTAAGATGTCAGTTAGGTGTTGTTCAACATCGTCAAATTTAATCTGTACGTCAGTAATTCGTTTTTCAAGGTTGTCGTGTACTGAAGGATATGTTTGAATTTGTTCAGTAAGAGCTTCACACGTGACATTAAGGTTTTTTATTTGTGTCTGTAAAAGTGCTACGTCATTTGTAGTCTTTTCTTGTATCGTATTAAGCTTGGAAAATTTCGTACTGAGTTCTGTCATCTGTTTGGTTAGTGTGGCGTCTATAAGTTCCACACGTTTACATAAAGTGTCATTACATGCCTTGATTGCTATAAGGTCAGATTTAATTTCGTCATTTTGTGTCTTTAACTGTTCATTTTGTGTCTTTAACTGTTCATTTTGTGTCTTTAACTGTTCATTTTGTGTCTTTAAGGTTGCCATGTTTTCCGCGTTCTGCATCCTTAAGTTTGCCATATTTTCTGCGTTTTGTTTCATTAGCATTTGTAACATGTTTGCAATGTTTACTGTTTGCAAGGTCTCTGCCCCCGCCGCGTCATTAGACGTGACGTCATGTATTAACATGGACTCTGACTGAGACTTTGAAATTTTTGTGGTGGACGGCCTATTGTCAAAATTTCCGTTAACACTTGCGACAATATTTGATGAATCGTCACTACCGGTTGCTGTCGTACAGTCATTTTCTAACATTTGTCTCTCGTCCGAGTCGGATTGCGTCTGAATAGTATGTCTTTGCTGTTCCATCTTTGCGTATTGTTTTCTAGTTATGACCATGCCACAGGTATGGTATCCTTCAAGAAAATAAAGTTTGATACTGGTTTTAAAATAAAATGCAGTTGAACATCAATCGCTCGTAGCAACAATGGCTGTTTGTTAATTTAAAAATGTAAACTGAATATCGGATTATTCTTAATGGCTGCTGACCATGTTACAACGTATCGTACAGAAGTCGGCCATATTGTACACTCGTGTATTGGTATTGTTGCAGAAGTTATTGTTTAAGGAGAAGCAATGAGAATGAAATTTATCACTGAAAACTGCTACGCGCGAAAGAAATACTACAGAATCTACTGAAGAGCTAATACACTGAATTATGCGCCTGGTCAAGCCTGCCAATGCAAAGATGCTGCGTCTTACCTTATTTTGGTGGAAGCTTCATTGCGTCTTCCCGCAAAATTTTAGAATTGGAAAATATCTTCAGATTTTTGTTATTTCTCATACATTCACGTCCAGGTCCAGAAAGTTGATTTTTCACATGAAACAAAGAGAACAATGTAACAAATGACAAAATAACAAGTCCGACACGCAGTCGCCAATATAAAAAAAATAAAATAAATAAAATAAAATAAAATAAAACATTAATTATGTATGATAGTGATTGGATGTAATTAATATTTGCTTATCTGGAACGTGGACGTTTAATTATTCGGTATCAGACGCTTGACAATGGCTTTTTCGTAAATGTAATGTTATTCGTAGTTGACCGTGAAATAAGACTCAAATAATCGGACTTCGTATTTAAATCGTATCCAAAGACTGCTGCGGTAGGTGCGGACTCAAATCTAAATCTCAATATTAGAATAATTTGCCAGCCATGTCAATACGTCTTACAGAGGCGACTGTCTACTAAACATAAAAAGTTTACACAGTTAGTTAAATCAGATATATTCAACGAATAAGCCTACAGTTAAATAATTCTACTTACTTTCATAAATATAAATTCTTTACAGAATCGAGTGCCTAGTAAGATTGCAACTCCCAGTGTTCTTATATAACATCAAATATGGCAGTGTGCCAGTCAATGAAATATACGTGCTTCCCGCACCAGTTGTACAAGACCTCTCCTTCTTAATGAAACATAAGAGTATCGTAATTGTGTTTATGTTTTATCAGCGACACAGCGCTGCAGTTCTGTGCCATAGGCTTTATTTATTTGTCACAGATTAATTATTTAATTAAGATTTCGCGTTTCCAAGGAAACTCACGCATGGCATGGAAATGTGCCTTTATAAACCACAGTTAGCATCACGTCGCTCTTCTCATTTCTGAGCTCGCAGTGAGTGCGTAAAGATGTCTAGAAAATAGTGTCTGCTGCAAAGTACGAGGGCCAGGTGAGAAATTTCGCCTGAAGCTATGCAACCAACATTACATAACTGTCGTGCGTTTTCTTCTTCAAGACAACTCTCGGCCGCATTCTGCAAGGGCAATGAAGATGCTCCTGCATCGTTTTCAAATGAAAATGTTTGATTACCCACAATACAGTCCGCAATTGTCTCCCCCTGAGTTTCATCTCTGGTCACATGAACCGCTGTCTATGAAGACAACATTTTGACACAGACAACGAGGTGTAGGCCAGCGTGGAGAGTTGGAATAAAGCACTGGCGGCTGCCTTCTATGATGAGGGTATTGAAAATTTGGTACAACGCTATGACAAATGTCTAAGTCAAAACGGCGACTACGTAGAGAAGTAGCTGAAAGGTGTAGCTAACTGTTACAAGTAAAACATTTCTGATGTACACTGTGGTTTCCATTTCGCAATCAATCGGAACTTACTTTCTGGAGAGGCCTCGTGAATAATTCATTTTCTCATTTTGAACTTTCGATGATTCGACTGGAGGAGCCGGTAGAGGCAGTGCTGACAAGGGACTGGTTCCATACAGGAAGCGAGTGAAGCATCTGCATACAGCTTGAGTTTTTAGGATGTGGCTTTTATATGAATCGTCACGGTCCTCTGCGGTTCTATTCACATAATACGACTCAAAGACATGAGCTTTGAGTTTTCAAACTACAGCTAACTGTAGCCATAAAACAAAACCAGATGTTGTTTCTGATTTTTATAGAGGATGGATTTGAAATAAATCAGGGGCATGGCGTCATCTTCTGGTCTGCCATCAGATTAACAGTCACTCAATTATCAGTTACTCTATATTCAGTTACAAAACCTTGCATAAAGCTTTCTTTCTGAGAATCTTACCATCGTCATTATTTTACACCGTATGACTTTTATCAAAGTTCTAGAGCAATGTAGTCGGTGGTGACTACAGCAATGTATTCTACCTGAGTCAAGTAATTCAGTTGTAGCAATTTACAGAATATACGGAAGTAATAGAATGCTCTGGATTGCAAAATGATAGTTTTCACAACATAAAACTTCACAATAATTACAATTTTCCAGGCTGTTAACCCAAATATGAGCAGATTACGCTCCTTTATCAAAGATCTGGACGAGCATATGACGTGTTAAAAAACTGCATGCACTGTCTCATACATACTCATAAGCAAGTTACAGAAATTGGAGCCGGCCGATGTGGCCGAGCGGTTCTAGGCGCTTCAGTCCGGAACCGCGCTGCTGCTACGGTCGCAGGTTAGAATCCTGCCTTGGGCATGGATGTGGGTGATGTCCTTAGGTTAGTTGGGTTTAAGTAGTTCTAAGTCTAGGGGACTGATGACCTCAGATGTTAAGTCCCATAGTGCTTAGAGCCATTTGAACAGAAATTGGATAAGAATGCTGTTAAACCACTAGAAATAGCAATGGTGAACAGAATATCACGTAGTGGCATACAGGTGGGTGTTATGAAGAACATGATGGAAATATAATAATAATAGAGATCCATTAATGTAACTGCTGAAGGGGAAAAATCAATAGAGCAGTTGTACCGAAACACGTTTTACAGTGATAAAGTCACAACATTTAGTTTATTAAGACATTGGCAGTGGCAACTACCACAGACTTTGTTGTTGTTGTGGTTGTTGTTGTGGTCTTCAGTCCAGAGACTGGTTTGATGCAGCTCTCCATGCTCTTCTGTCTTGTGTAAGCTTCTTCATCTCTGAGTAGCTATTGCAACCTACAGCCTTCTGAATCGGCTTAGTTATTCATCTCCTGGTCTCCCTCTACGGTTCTTACCCTCCACGCTTCCCATCAATACTAAATTGTTTATCCCTTGATGTACCAGAACGTGTCCTACCAAACGATCCTTTCTTCTAGTCAAGTTGTGCCACAAATTCCTCTTCTCCCTACTTCTATTCAGTACCTCCTCATTAGTTATGTGATCTACTCATCTAATCTTTATTGTTCTTCTGTAGCACCACATTTCGATAGCTCCTATTCCATTCTCGTCTAAACTATTTATCGTATATGTTTCACTACCATGCATGGCCACACTCCAAACAAATACTTTCAGAAAAGACTTCCTGGCACTTAAATCTATACTCTGTGTCAACAAATTTCTCTTCTACAGAAACTCATTCCTTGCTATTGAAAGTTTTATATCCTCTCTAATTCGACCATAATAAGTTATCTTGCTCCGCAAATAGCAAAACTCATCTACTGCTTTAAGTATCTCATTTCGTAATATAATTGCCGCAGCATCACCTGATTTAATTCAACTGCGTTCCTTTATCCTCACTTTGCTGTTGTTGATGTTCATATTATTCCCCCTTTCAAGGCACTGTCCACTCGGTTCAACTGCTCTTCCAAGTCTTTTGCCGTCTCTGACAGAATTACAATGTCATCAACAAACTTCAAAGTTCTTATCTCTTCTTCATGGATCTAAATTTCTACTCCAAATTTTTCTTTTGTTTCCTTTACTACTTGCTCAATATACAGATTTAAGAATATCGGGGATAGGCTACAACCATGTTTCACTCCCTTCTCAAGCACTGCTTCCCTTTTGTGTCCCTCGACTCCTATAACTGCCATATGGTTTCTGTACAAGTTGCAAATTGCCTTTCGCTCCTTGTATTTGACCCCTGCCGCCTTCAGAGCTAAAAAGCATATATTCAAGTCGACATTGGCCACAGCTTTCTCTAATCCTACAAATGCTAGAAACGTAGCTTTGCCTTTCCTTAATCTATCTTATAAAGTAAGTCGTAGTTTCAGTATTGCCTCATGTGTTCTAACATTTCTATAGAATTCAAACTGATCTTCCCCGAGGAATAACTAAATTCTTCTTAAAGTCTGAGGGTATTTCGCCTGTCTCATACGAGGTGTGATTGGAAAGTTTTAAGAATAGATCTGCTACTGCTTACTGGTTTGGCAGTCAGGTACATGGAGGGTGTCGAGTGAGTCATAACCTTGTCCTTGAACGCCCTCTGACACGAAACTGCGTTTTCTTTATTCTGTTAATTGTAGCAGCTGGTTGAGTACAGGTCTGTTAGGGCTTGTTGCCCGATTCTGTCTGCGTGAAAATGGACGTAAAAACGGAGCAACGAGTTTATGTGAAATTTTGTTTTAAAACTGGGAAATCTGCTTCTGAGACTTAGGAACTATTATAAACTGCTTTTGGAGATAAGTATGAGCCAGTTAAATGTTTTTGTCTAGTTAAATAGATTTAAAATTGGCCACGAATCACTTGAAGATAAACCACTGTCAGACCATCCTTCCACCTCAAAAACGAGATAAAATGTTGCAAAAGGTTGCGACTTAGTGTGCTCTGATCATAGATTTACAAATGGGGAGATTGCTTATAAACTTAATTTAAGTTTCTATGCAGTTCATTCAAAAAGTGTTGTGAAATGACCAGAGATAATTCCGATCTGAAATGTGCCAAGAACTGATTAATTGGACTAAAAATGACCCAGATTTGTTAAATAGAGTAATTACAGGAGACGAATCGTGGGTATATGGATATGATCCTGAAAACAAAGGGCAGTCTTCGCAGTGGAAGTCTCCAGGTTCACCACGACCGAGAAAACCACAGCAAAGTCGGTCGAAGGTGAGGACAATGTTACTAATTTTTCTCGATTTTACCGGTATTATGCATCATGAATATACCGCTGGAGGACAGACAATTAACTAGGAATACTACAAATGTGTCCTTGACAGTTTGTGCGAAAAGATGCAGAAGAAAAGGCCTGCATTGTGGATAGACAGGAGTTGGGTGCTGCACCATGACAATGCTTCGGCTCATCAAGCCTTCTCCACTGTTTCCTAAACTGATATTTTCACTGAAAGGGAAGTGATTTGACTTGACTGAAAACATCTGGGCAAATGGTTCAAATGGCTCTGAGCACCATGGGACTTAACTTCTGAGGTCATCAGTCCCCTAGAACCTAGAACTACTTCAATCTAACTGAACTAAGGACATCACACACATCCATGCCCGAGGCAGGATTCGGATCAGCGACCGAAGTGGTCGCGCGGTTCCAGACTGAAGCGCCTAGAACCAACATCCGGGCAACTACAGAGAGCGTCCTTAACACATTTCAGGAAAAAATTTCCAGGAATATTTCCAAAAGTTGAGTCGGTGTGTACAATCAGAAAGGGACTATTTTGAAGGAGATGCATCACAGTAGCAAGTAAGTACCACCATTAAAAGTTCCCAATCACACTGTGTACATCTTGCTCACCAGATGGTACAATTTTGTCAGGGCTGTCTCGCCCAAGGCTACCAGTAGTTCTAATGGAATGCTGTCTGTCCTGGCGCCTTGTTTCAATTGATGTCTTTCAGTGCTCTGGCAAATTCTTCATGCTGTATCATATCTCCTATTTCATCTTCATCTATGCCCTCTTATATTTCCATAATATTACCCTCGAGTAAATTGCCCTTGTAAAGACCCGATATTTGTACTAGCCGTCGTCTTTTTACCTACTTGACCCTCTGCTGCCTTCACTATTTCATCTCGCAAACCTATCCATTCTTCTTCTACTGTATTTCTTTCCCCAGTTCTTGTCAATCTTTCCCTAATGCTATCTCTGAAACTGTCTGCAACCTCTGGTGTTTATCCACGTCCCATCTCTTTAAATTCCCACCTTTTTTTTAGTTTCTTCAGTTTTTGTCCGCAGTTCATAACCAATAAATTGTGGTCAGAGTCCACATCTGCCTCTGGAAATGTCTTACAATTTAAAACCTGTTTCTTACATCTCTATTTTACCATTATATAATCTTTCTGAAACCTTCCAGTGCGTCCAGGCATCTTCATATATATAACTTTCTTTCATGATTCCTAATCCAAGTGTTAGCTATGATTAAATTATATTCTGAGCAAAATTCTATCAGGCGGCTTCCTTTTTAATCCCTTATCCCCATTCCATATTCACCTACCCCTATTCTTTCTCTTCGTTTTCCTACCATCAAACTCCAGTCCCAGATGACTATTAAATTTTCGTCTCCCTTAACTATCTGAATAATTTCCTTTATCCCATCATACTGTTCTTCAGTCTTTTAATCATCTGCGGAGCTGGTTGGCATATAAACTTGTACTACTGCGGTAGGCGTGGGCTTCGATTCTATGTTGGCTACAATACTGCGTTCAATATGCTGTTCATAGTTTCTTATCCTCGCTCCTATGTTTATTCGTTATTAAACCTACTCCCGCATTATTTCTATTTGATTCTGTGTTTATAACCCAGTATCCACATGTCCAGAAGTCCAGTTCCCCCTGCCACTGAACTTAACTTATTCCCACTAACAGAAGTCTTGTTTCTCCTGCCTCTGAACATGACTTATTCCCACTAACAGAAGTCTTGTTTCTCCTGCCACTGAACTTCACTTATTCGTACTATATCTAACTGTAACCTACCCATTTTTCTTTTTAAAGTTTCTAACCTACCTGTCCGATTAAGGGATCTAACAGTCCACGCTCCGTTCCATAGAACGCCAGTTTTCTTTCTGCTGAAAACGAAGTCCTCCAGAGTATTCTTTGCCTGTAGATCCGAATGGGGGACCATTTTATTTCCTGAATATTTTACCCACCATCATTTAACCATGCAGTAAACCCCTCGAGAAAAATTACGGCTGCAGTTTCCCCTTGCTTTCAGCCGTTCGCAGTACCGGCACAGCAGAGTCGTTATAGTTAGTATTACACGACCAGATCAGTCAATCATTCAGACTGTTGCCCCTGCAGCTACTGAGTAGGCTGTTGCCCCTCTTCAGGAACCACACGTTTGTCTGCCCTCTCAACAGTTACTGCTCTGTGGTGATTGCAGCCACGGTACAGCTATCTTATCGCTGAGGCTCGCAAGCCTCCCCACCGACGGCAAGGTCAATGGTTCATGGGGGGAAGGGGGCGAGGGGGAGCTACAGACCCTAAAGAGAGGGAATACTGTCTGATATACACGAGAATGACTTCAGTCGGAAAAAAATGATATCTGGCTGCCTGCACTGAAAAATGAGTGTATCGGATTTCCCACCATCGGGACGTTAACAGCAGTTTACGATAACAGTCGGCAATACCCACCTTCGTTCAAAATAGAAGACTACATGGCGTCACGCCTCGGCGCCCACGTACATCTATAGGAAAATTTCAATCGACAGAAAGCCACTGAGTAAAGTTAATCGGGCTTCCTGTAGAAGTGCTCCGCAGGTGGGGACGAAACTATGGCTTTGTCCGGGAAATGTATTTGAACACGGCTTAAGAAATTAGAAAGTTTGCATAACTGAAACTTTCTGGGGAAAATAATCTAGCTATAACAGCACTGAGTATAAACCTTACATTTATCGAGCTGTATTTAGAGTTCTATTATGGTAAGAGCAGTCATTCAGAAACCCTCCAAAGCCACAAGGCTATGCCTCTCATCTACAGAATAGGGCACTTACCATAAATGAACGCGTTTCAAAATGTTTTCAATCTTCATCGTTTTCCAAAGAGGGGAACGTCGTGTGCTATACTCCTTTACGCTGAAATGCCGAATGTGTGTGTGACTCACTTTTTCTTGGACGCTACGCACACAGCACAGAACACTTTCTGCTTTCTTTGCTTGTGGTTCCTTGTTAACTGAGGTCAATGTCGCGCTCCTGAGGGGTGGCGAGATAGTCGATTTAAGTCGTTGTGGTGGAAGAAATTTTCAAATGGTTCATATGGCTCTGAGCACTATGGGACTCAACTGCTGTGGTCATAAGTCCTCTAGAACTTAGAACTACTTAAACCTAACTAACCTAAGGCCATCACACACATCCATGCCCGAGGCAGGATTCGAACCTGCGACCGTAGCGGTCGCGCGGTTTCAGACTGTAGCGCCCAGAACCGCTCGGCCACTTCGGCCGGCGAAATTTTCACCACCAGTGTTTGGCCAGCAAGATGAGGAGAGGTTGCTAATCATTACACTTTGTACCAATGTTTCGGACTAAAAGTCCAAATCTCTTCACAGCTTGTCGTGACGAGATCCGTCCACTGGATAGGGACGTTAAGGCCTGTGATCCCCTTGGTACTATTGGAAAGAAGCAGGCTATGTGCTCTATCCTGTTTCCTCCTTTTTCCTTCTCTCATCATCATACTACGGAAACACGACGCCACATCCTACATCCGATAATTAGTCATCTACAATAACGAAGAAATTTTTGCCACCAATGTCTGTCCGACAATGCAGAGAGATTTTTCGTCGATGTCATGGACTTGTTTAGATTGTCTACGCATTAATGCGATATTTATCTACATCTACATTACTCATCTATAATTCGTGTTCAAATCGTACCACTTTCACACTATTTCATACCGTTCCACTCTCTAACAGCGTGGGGGAAAATCGAAATCTTAAATCACACCGTACGATCCCTGATTTTTCTTATTTTGTTGAAAGGTTTATTTCTTTCTACGTAGGTTGGTGTCAACAAAAGTATTTTCGCATTATGAGGGGCACAAGGAGACTGAAATTTCGTGATAAGATCTCACCGCAAAAAAAAACACATATTTTTAATGACTGTCATCATAACTCGCGTATTATATAAGAGACAATCTCTCCTCTATTGGGCGATACTAAAAAACGAGCCATCTTTCTTTGAACTTTTTCCATAACCTCCTTCAATCCTCTCCGGTAAGGATCTCACACTGCACAGCAGTACAGTGGCACAGGACGGGCAAGCGTAGTGTAGGCAATCTCTTTAGTAGATCTGTTGCATCTTCAAAGTGTTCTGCCAGTGAAATTCAGTCTTTGATTTGAGTTTCGCACAACATTATCAATGTCAGTGGTTCCCAATCTTCCTTAGACCATTACCCATGAGTGCAATCAGACGTTAGATAGTACCTGCGCCCTCCAGCCCCCCCCCCCCCCCCCTCACAATAACACCAACTTTTGCTTCTACTTAACTGTAGAATGAAAGACTTCCTTGGAACGATTTTATTTTTACAATGACAAAAAGATGAATGATATATAGTGCGTGTGTGTGTGTGTGTGTGTGTGTGTGTGTGTGTGTGTGTGTGTGTACGCGCGCGAGGGGGTGTGGGGGTGTTAGAACGAATGACGAAGGAATACGCGGTGCATCACCAGTGCTACCATCAACTCTTTCTCAGATAAGAAAAGTTAACTATCTACAGTGAGGATACACAATTGTTGCAAAACATGCTTCGGCAGCACTACTCCTCTCCATTGTGGCACTTGCTTGATCTCACCACTGCAGTCCCATTTAAAATCAACCAAGTTAAAATGTGTGCACTGTACTTTCCGTTCGTAAATCACTTCCGAACAGGCAGAAATTGGAAGACTTCGGGCTGTTAATGCTTCGTGTCTGACCAGAGCCACTAAAAGCAATAGTAATAATAATAACAATAATAAAATTAATTATGTGTACAGCACTATAGTAGGCCTTCTGTAGTTACTTCATCGTCGATCTGTTAATTAATTCAATTATTTATTTCGAAGCGAGTGATGAAGCTACTACTACTACTGGAGGTACTATTTACAATTTCGAGAACACATTTACTTGAGATATTTAGCATTTGTTACGTATATGTCTCTCTTTTATCATGAGATGCACGGGACGAAGCACTACATATGTGTGTAGTGGGTGTATTATGTGACGAATTTGTAACCTCCGCCGCATTAATGCTACTGATTCAGAAAAAGTAATTATTGATGACTTAGATAATCAGTATTAGAGTCATAATAGTGATAATAATTATGATCTTCCGAAAATAATTTAGTTTCGAGACTGAAACTAAGACGAATCGTTTAATTTTTGACCCCCATGTAATTTCATTTTACGCCTCAGGGGGAAATTACCCCCTGGTTGGGAACCACTGATCTACATGATAGTTCCAGTTTAAGTTATTCTTAATTGTAATTACTAGGACCTCCAGTTGTCATCCTTTAGATTTGTGTGATTTATCATGTAGTGGAAATTTAACTTATTCCTTTTAGTACTCCTATGGATGACCTCCTCTTTTCATTACTAAGGGTCAATTACCACTTTCACATCATACAGATATCGAGTCTAAATCATTTACTGATTGGTTTTGAGCTTCTAGTGACTTTATTAGCCGGTAAATGGCACAATCATCTGCCAACATTCTAAGATGCTGGCTGCCCAGATTGTCTCCTATATTCTTTACATAGATTTGTAACAGTAGTGGGCTTATAACACTTCCTTGGGGAACGTCTGATATCACTTCCGTTTTACTCGATAACTTCTCGTCAATTGCAATGAACAGTGATCCTTCTAACAGAAAATCACGGATCCAGTCACGCAACAGAGACGATACTCCATAGGCATGCAACTGGATAATCAACCCCTTTTGAGGAATGGTATAAAAAGGCTTTTGGAAACCCAGAAATATGGGTTCAGTTTGAGATTCCCTATCGATGACACTGATTACTTCGTGAGAATAAAGAGCCAATTGTGATTAGCAAGAAGGATAATTTCTAAATCAGCGCTGACTGTGTCAACAGGTCGTTTTCCTCTGTGTAATTCTATTTACTTCCTTGTGTCTTTATGTGATCTGTTCAACTTCACAGACCTTAAGTACGGGTTTTTCGTCAAGCGAGTGGTTGTGTACGATAGGTACGGATCTGTTACGTGAAATACTCTGAAAGCAATATAATCAGTATACAGTTTTCGTCAAAGGACTTGACGGCGATCTGTGTGACAGAAGGGAACATTCAGTCAGTGTCTTTCTTGATGCTGT
Organism: Schistocerca piceifrons; assembly: GCF_021461385.2. Classification (NCBI taxonomy): domain Eukaryota; kingdom Metazoa; phylum Arthropoda; class Insecta; order Orthoptera; family Acrididae; genus Schistocerca; species Schistocerca piceifrons. The sequence continues at coordinate 142,435,245 of NC_060144.1, forward strand.
TCGAGAGGAGGAGACTATGTGTTAGAATATGAGTAGCCCTTTCTCTTCTCACTTCATCATAGAAGACAAACGTGACACGATATTATACACTAACTCAAAAATGGCTCTGAGCACTATGGGACTCAACTGCTGAGGTCATTAGTCCCCTAGAACTCAGAACTAGTTAAACCTAACTAACCTAAGGACATCACAAACATCCATGCCCGAGGCAGGATTCGAACCTGCGACCGTAGCGGTCTTGCGGTTCCAGACTGCAGCGCCTTTAACCGCACGGCCACTTCGGCCGGCTATACACTAACTAATTACTGCCACATTCACTCGTAAATGAAAATTTCACTGTTAGTATTCGTTAGCACTAGAGGAGATATGATGGCGTAATAATCCTAATTATCAGCATTTCACCCAATGCTCTGGGTTATATCTCAAGCGCCACCACTGTAACTCACGGTCTAATGGCATGTAACGATGTTGTCAGTGATACGTCTGTAGGATGAAACGCTAAGCTCGGCGTCAGCGTTTGTGACATTAGAGAAGAGTAAGCTATGCGCTGGAACTGAGTTTCACCCTATCGCTTCTCTCATCAGCGTAAAACACACACACACACAACCACGCCGTTGCACTAACACTGCACATTCACTCATTATATAACCAACTTACGAACCTCTACTCTGTTTGTAATTATAATGTACTTCTATCATCCTTCATTAAGAGTAGCTTGTCACACATACACATTCAAAACTTTGTGCAATCGCTTCAACTTTTAGTTACATTTGTAGCGTCTAACTATGAACTCGCAAGCAAAAATAAAATTTGTACTTCGAGAATTGTTTGAATTAAACTGAACTTTCTCACGTTTGGCCTTTAGTTAAGCTGTTGTATTTTTTTTAGGACATTTGATAAAACCTAGGTTTTTTGAAGTTTTCAAATGCTGTTTTGATAATGTTTCTCACTAAAACACAAAGTCAATATTTACCACTACCAACTCACCTTCTGAATTTTACTTCTGTAAATGAATAATTTGGTAAGTATCCGCATGTTTGCTGTTCTGGGACAATTAGGTGGTATGCAAGTTAGGGAGTAGAATGACAACATAACGCAAATCACACGCAAGTAAGTTTTTATTGCATCTGCACAAGGTCAGTAACACGATCTTATAATGGCTGTGATGTAAAGTTTCTCATGTAATATATTCATTAAATTAACTCATCAATGATTCCGTTTAAAATGATGAAGGGAAAGTGCTCGGGTGAGTATGATTGTTTGACAGATAAATGTCAGCCCAAAAAATTAAATTACAATGGAACACAAACTATGTCATAAATTTGTACAATGAACTACATGTATATTAAAGTAAATAGTCCTCACTTGGTAGAGGTGTTGGCAAGAACCTAGTGCAAACGACACTGCAAGAAATCTAGTGTGCTTGTCTACTACGAGAAGAGGGAGGGAGCAAAAGGGTGAAGCGTATAATATAGATAAACAAAAGGGTAACCGGTTGTAGATCACGATATAACCTAAGGAGGCAAAGTGACTTTACGCATGCTATGGCTGAGAAACCTCAGTTGGAAATCTTGGGCGGCTGAAAAATCAACTGAAGTCCTACGGGACGGAGATGCATATTTTACCGGCAGTGTGGCGCAAGACGGCCAGACAAGTGAAACTGTAAATGAAATTACTCTGCAGCAAGGGCGGAAAAGTACGCGAGTGACTCCTGCGGGGGCAGGGAACCAAGCCTCTATTCTCTTCTGTCCCAATGTTAGAGAGAGATCGCTGCACAGTGGCAGAACTCGACCAATCGTGGACAATAAACAAATCTTTTCGGCAATTATGGTCTTACAACTAATTCGTCTAAACTCCCACTACCATGCTCCGTCAACCTAGACGCTAATACCATTCCTTCCCGCGAATTCTCGATGGTGATTGCAAATGTGTGCTGACGTAACAGTTCAGCATCCTACCGCATCCTCCACCAGAACTTTGTGTGGGAAGCTTTCTCGCGACAGGTGCTAATGGGGTACGGTGATTGTGGTGCGACGTGTGGTGCGGTTTGTCGGCTATCCTGTGAAACTCGGCTACCATTTCTGTGAAATGTCTCAAATAATATCAAAGCAGTAGCGCCGAACTGGTACATTCCTGCCCAAAACATGAGGCTTTCTCATGGAAACTGCTCCCCCTCCCCCAACCAATGTAAATATAGCGAGCGTCTGTCGCTCTGGGCCCTAACACCCGACATCAGAAGAGAAAGCCACCAGCCATGTGTTGAGACTCCATCCGGAATTCCCAGCGACGGGATGTCCCCCGATCTCCTGCTACTGTGTGGTTGGCCACTCCACAGCCCAGCAGTTTGCGGTCGTCTCCGGCGAAATGAACAGAATTACGATATGCAAGCATCCTACTCCTGATAATGTACATGCCAGTCCATAGCATCCGACTGACTGCTTTGCATGACAATGTAATACTGTAGTAAAATGGCTTTAATTTGCATGTATGGAAATTCAGATTTTGGAAATATATGACAGACTAGCTGATGGTCCTTAATAATTGTATGAAGTGGCCAGAGGGTCTGCGAATTCACTCTCCTAATACCAGTCGCCAGTCTTAATGGGACAAATTTTTAAAATAATTCTATTCATTAAGCTTGAAACAGTTAATGAATTCATTCTTCAATAAAAGTACTTTTAGATTTTAGTACCAGAAGGAAGCTAACTAGATGTCTAACAAAATCTTTAAGATCTTAGAATTTACTTTAATCTATAGAAACTAAATGAATGAATTTCATCTGGTTCTGTTACAGTGCAACGCATCAAAGTGGCATGTCTCCCGTTGCTTATGTAAGTGAACCGCACAAAACAATGCAAAAAAATGCAATTACTTTTCGAATTTAGAAATAATATTTTGAAGGTATAATTTAAGCAAAGTTAATGTAAGGTACATGAAACAAATTGTTAACACTTCGGAGATTTAACTATTACTTTACTAATTCAAAAATTCAGTCAGCACAGTATTATTTACATAGACCAAACGTGTCATACTGTGTACCTTTTTAAGTCTTACTTCAACTTGAGGTAACTTAATATTGCAAAAGTACTTCTTATCACCTTCCTCCATAAATTGCAGCAGTTTATCACAAAATATTAAAATCTTGAAGAGCACAACGTTACATGACCTCACACAATCACCGCTAGTTGGCTACTTTTTCCAATTCAGTCTACTTGCGGCACCTCTCGTTCCACAGAAAAGGCGTTCCATACACGAAAACGACAGGCCACCGGTCAACCTCAGGGTCACTCTGCTGCGCGTTTTTGCTGTAGAAAGGATGATCCAGAAATGGAAACGGTCTGATAAAGCTTTTCCGTCCACTTACCTAACCGCTTCCCAGTTTCGTTAGCTGAATACCACTCCTTTCAGTATAACAAACTAGTTAACTAACACGAAATTGCCAGAGTATGTATTTGCCAAATTTCTATTAGAAACGAAAACAGGAGATGAAGTTTGTTTGTGGTGCGATAACGAAAAATTTTCGTTTCCGTGTATCAGGAGAACACCTTAAGAATTACGAAACAATTGTATAAAGAACTATGCATTCGAATATATAAGTACAGTATACGGACAGTTTCTGTAAGTCAGGCAAAGCTGCTTCGCGTGTCTACAGCGCGATTTTGTCTGGCAACGTCTATTCATAACTCTACAGCCGGCCATTGGTTTCGCCCAGAACCGCTTGCATTTCGCAGCTGAAAGCTGTCAAAACCGCTGCCAGGCGTCAGGGATTTCGTTGACTCAACTGTAGGAACATTTTAGTGCTAAAGAATAAATATGTTAAAACTTCATGCATGATGCGGCAAATATACACGCATTTAGTGTTTATTACTCATATCTCCTGAACTACGTGTGGTACCATGCAATAATTTCGTAGGTGCATTTAGCACCACTGGCGGATACTGCCCGTGAAGTCTACTGCGAAGAGAGCTGGTAGCACAGAAGTAATAAATTTAAACGTCGTTCATGATGCTGCAATTTATCACGGATCTCATTGTTTATAACGACAGACCTTCTGTAGTATGATAGGTAGGTAGTTCTTACCGACACAGCTATAGTTACCTTACACTAAGCGAGATGTGTGTCATGTTTGGTTGAAATAAATCCTGTGGCTTAGGAGGAGATGTGGAACAAAAACAAATACACACATATGTACATCTATTTTTACAACACATATGGATTATTGCTTCCACAGGAGGAGACAAACCTTCAGAAATGTGTTATAAATTCATGCAGGTGATAAAAGTCATGGAACAGTGATATGCACACATACAGATGTAGTACCGCGTACACGAGGTGTAAAAGGCAGTGCATTGACGGAGCTGTCATTTGTACTAGGGTGATTCGTCTGAAAAGCTTTACGACGTGATTATGGCCACTCGACCGAAATTAACAGACTTTGAACGCAGATTGGTAGTTGCATCTAGACGCATGGGACCTTCGAATCCGGAAACCGTTAGGGAATTCAATATTCCGAGACGCACTTTGTGAAAGCGTGCCGACAGCACCGAATTTTAGGCAAGCAACACTGCGAAAAGAAACCTGCAGGAATCAATGTGGGACGTACGACGAAAGTATCTGTAAGGGCAGTGCGGTGAAATTTGGCGTTAATGGGGGATGACAGCAGACAACCGTGGGGAGTGCCTTTGCTAGTAACACGATGTCACCTGCAGTGCCTCTCCTGGGCTCGTGACCATATCGGTTGGTCCCTAGACAACTGGAAAACAGTGGTGCGGTCAGATGAGTCTCGATTTAAGTTGGTAACAGCTGATGGTAAGGTTCGAGTGTGTCGCAGACTCCACTAAGCCAAGCAACCAAGTTGTCAACAAGGTACTGTGCAAGTTGGTGGTGGCTCCATAATAGTGTGGGCTGTGTTCACATGGAATGGACTGGAGCCTCTAGATGTTCGGCTATATGGAGACCATTTGCAGCCATTTATTAACGTCATGTTCGCAAATTTTTAAGAATGGCAATGTGCCATATACTGGCCCACGGAAAAGTGCCATTGGTTTGAAGAACAATATGGACAGTTCGAGTGGATGATTTCACCATACAGACAGCTCGACATGAATCCCATCCAACATTTATGGGACACAATAATGAGGTTAGTTCGGACACAAAATCCTGCACCGGCAACACCTTGGCAATACTGGATGGTTATATAGGCAGTATAGCTCCAAAACACTTCCAATTGCTGCACTACGCCGCGCAAAATGAGGTATCCCACGACTTGTGTTCAGTTGCTAATCCCAATATGCATTTATCATCGTATTACAACGTACATCGCCCCTTATTAAAAATGAAATAATTTTTAATACGTTATATCAGATTTTGACAACACAGTATGGAAACATAAATGTAACGCTGTTTTGTTAGACATTCATTTGCCCGCATTCAACAGAAACACTTAACTCTCAGAAACGGAAAAGGCCCACTGAGCAGAGTGGAAGAAATTCCTTCTCCTTTTAACAAAGCAGAACTCTGCCTTTTGGCCTGCACGGATAATCGGGATCAACAGAACACCTTGTCACCTTCTGCTACTGGAGTCATTGGATGCAGTATGGCGGGGCGTGTGGTCAGCTCGCCGCTCTCCAGTCTTTGTCGGATTTCTTGACCTAGAAACAGCTGCTTACCACTGACGGTGGTCCTCAATTGGCACCATGAGACCTAGTACACCCCATACCAGTCATTCAGCCATGGTAAACCCCATGCAATACAGGGAATCAAACCTGGGCCCTCTGCAAAGCCTCCAGGCATTCTCACCAGTGAGGTACGGAGGCGGACCTTTATTGTTAGGGCCTGAAGTATCACTCGAAGTCTGCCACAAAAATCACACGACCCCTTCTTTCTTTTTGAGTGGTTCCACGGCGGTCCTAGGGCGCTGGCGGACGCTACCTGCTAGCACGGCCAGTAGCCACGTGCGTCTGCGGCCGCGCTGTCGCCGGGCCCTTTATTAGTGTGTGCAGGAATGCATATCGATTGTGAGCGCCGTGCCTGGCACAGAACGCCACCGGCCACCCCTGTGGCGCAACCTACCACTCCCCCTTCCCGCCTTCCTCCTACAGCCCCGTGCTATACCGGAGAGCCTCCAACTTTCCCCGTGACTCCCTCGCAACCGCTCGCTCCTATCAAGTATTTTGTTCCGCGCCGCATACCCCTGACATACCGCTTTACCTTCCTCTCCCTCTCCTTTAATTACACCTCCTGTCTTCTTTGTGGCACTTAAGTATTACGCACATTTCCGTTCCTACGTACTGCGATATGCTACTGACGATTAAAATAGCAACACCATGAAGGCGACATGCAACAAACTTCATACTAGCATTAAGTGCAAATGCAAATGATTAGCATTTCAACGCAACCGCACGAAGGAGGTAGAAATAACTCCATCTACATTCTGCACACGAGGAAAGATTACGCAGCAAGCGTATTGTTTCGCCACGACCTAGTCTGTAGTGTTGACCTGCCTGGCGCAATGCTGCAAGACACTGTCGTAGGGAGAGAAGAGGACTTGTCTCACAACGTGACATCTCTTTCTCCTCTTGTGGTCTTCAGTCCTGAGACTGGTTTGATGCAGCTCTCCGTGCTACTCTATCCTGTGCAAGCTGCTTCATCTCCCAGTACGTACTGCAGTCTACAACCTTCTGAATCTGCTTAGTATATTCATCTCTTAGTCTCCCTCTACGATTTTTACCCTCGACGCTGCCTTGCAATACCAAATTGGTGGGTGATCCCTTGATGCCTCAGAACATGTCCTACCAACCGATCCCTTCTTCTAGTCAAGTTTTGCTACAAACTCCTCTTCTCCCCAATTCTGTTCAATACCTCCTCACTAGTTATGTGATCTACCTATCTAATGGTCATCATTCTTCTGTAGCACCACATTTCGAAAGCTTTTATTTTCTTCTTGTCCAAACTATTTATCGTCCACGTTTCGCTTCCATACATGGCTACACTCCATACATATACTTTCAGAAACGACTTCCTGACATTTAAATCTATACTCGATGTTAACAAATTTCTCTTCTTCAGAAACGCTTTCCTTGCCATTGCCAGCCTACGTTTTATATCCTCTAACGTGACACATAAAGGAAAAAAGTCGACAGGAAGAAAGTAGAGGATCCCGTATTAGAATCAGAATTGGACGGCGTAAGATCAAACAAGACAGAAGGGATAATTAATATCCCATCGGAATATGTGAAATCATAAGGGAATTGGTATCAAAACGATTATTCATGTTGGTGTGTAGAATACATGAGACTGGCGATATACCATTAGACTTCCATAAAAAAATCATACACTCAATTCCGATGATTGCAGGAGCCGACACGTGCGAGAATTAAGTCAGCTTAACAGCTCCTGCATTCAACATGTACAGAAAAATGGAAAAGAAAGTTGACGATATGTTACGTGACCATCACTTTCGCTTTAGGATAAGTAAAGGCACGACAGGGCAGTTCTTGTGTTGCTGTTGATAATGGAAGCAAGACTGAAGAAAAATCAAGACACGTTAATGGAACCTGTCGACCTGGAAGAAGCGTTCGATTATGTAAAATGGCCAAGATTTTCCAAATTTTGAGTAAAATAGTAGCAAGGAAAGACGGGTAACATGCAAGAGCCAAGAGGGAACAGTAAAAGTGGAAGATAGAGAACGAAGTGCTCTGATTGAAACGAACGTAAGACAAGGAGCTAGTCTTTCGGCCCACATCTGTGAAGCAGTGGTGGAAATAAAATAAATGTCCAAGAGCCGGATTAAAATTCAAGGCGAATGTAGATCTCTGGTTAGATTCGCTTACGACATTGCTATCCTCAGTGAAAGTGAAGATGAATTACAGGACCTGTTGAATAGAATGAACAGTCTACAGAATATGGATTGAGAGTAAATCGATGAAGGACGACAGTAGCAGAAATAAAGGCAGCTGGAAACTTAATATCGGAACTGGTGATGACGAAGTGGATGAAGTAGGGAATTCTCCTACCCAGCCAGCAAAATACGCCATGAGAGATGGAGCAAGAAGGAAATAAAAAGCAGTCTAGCACAAGCGAAAAGTGCATTCCTGACGAAGGGAAGTTTACTGGTATCAAACATAGAGCTTAATATGAAGAAGAAATTTCTAAGAACGGACGTTTGGAGCACAGTATCGTCTGATAGTGAAACCTGAACCATAGGAAGACCGAAGAAGAGGAGACTCGAAGCATTTGAAATGTGGCGCTACAGAAGAATGTTGAAAATGAGGTGGACTCAAGATAAGGAATGAGGAGGTTCTCTGCAGAATCGGTAAGGCAGAAATATATGGAAACACTGACAAGAAGAATAGACAGGAGGGTAGGATATCAATTGAGATATCGGGGAATAACTTCCATGGTACTCGAGAGAGCGGTAGATGGCAAAAACTGGACTGGAGTACATCCACCATATACTCGTAACTGAGCACGTAGGTTGCAACTGCTAATGTGAGGTGAAAATATTGGCTCAGGAGAAGAATTGGAGTGTGTGTGTGTGTGTGTGTGTGTGTGTGTGTGTGTGTGTGTGTGTTGGGAGCTTGTCGGGTCTCAAAACACTGCTCTGAGGTACACCAATCTCCTAACCAAAACGATCCGACACCGCGTCTGCAACGTAGAACCGAAAAGAGCACTGAGACAGGAAGGACCGTATAAAAATCGGGAGATAGCCACGCAAGCCCCATTAAGAGTTGTACGAGAATATTGTGTCTCCCAGTAGTGTTGTACGCCTTACCCGTATCGAAGAATATACGGACAGAGATTGTTACGCAGGGAAGACTACTGAATAAACGCCTGTAGAAAGGTCGGGTTATGGGCAGTGGACTGAAATCCATACTGAGAGCAGTTGAGGAGTTACCTGGTCTCTAAAACCACACCAAGCAACCGTTAATCATGCGCTTCAGGATCTTTCCTATACAGCTCGTCAAGGCGACGCTCCGGGGAGGATTTCCTTCGACGCTGGTGGTAAAACTCGAAGCATGCTGTACCGGATTTGATCGTGACCGGAAACAGTATCGTGAGTCTCAGACAGTGCCGATTCCAGCTCCCAAATGGAGGAAGGTTAGTTGTAAGTCTCAGAATAGTGGAATCTAAGGTCAATCCTTCTCTTATTTGCAGCCAGATCGTGGCTGACATTGGCTGTAATAGCAGCAAAATCCTCCGTCACCGTCAGAGAGATGGCTCTGGGCGTTGTTTGGAGACACCTCTGTTTCAGGACTACTGCTATTGGTAAACGAATGTGATTACCGGAAATCCTCCAGATGGCTTCCTATACGGTTCATAGACTCCACGAACCCTTGCCACGACCTTTTCTTGCTCTCCTTAATTAAGCATCGAGCCTTGGTTCTCGCAACTCGGAGGGCTGTGCGGTTGCCTGTTGTTGAGCGGCATTTAAACTGTCGAAGACCCGCACGCCTTGTTGTGGATTAAATAAATACTCTGTTTGTAGTGTATTAATGGTGTTAAAGTGGTGCCGAAACCTGGAATGTGTGATTGGTGATGAAGGAAGCAAATGCTAGACGGAAAAGGAGAGAAGGATACGACCTTTATTAGGCTAGAATTTTTACTCCATATTTCCACTGGAAGTTTTATTAGTTGCAACACTCCTGCCACCTGATACTACACGGATATGACTATATAGTCGTCGTCGCAGCTGGCAGCAAATTCGCCCATAAAAGTGCTTTCACCTATAAGTTCTGCTGCAATAGGATAAGTACGTTTAAACCCTGTAGCCGATTCACACAACGTTGCAGATAGGAGAAATGGGCTGCATGAATGACGACGTCATTTTTAGATTTTCAAATTGCATCTGAGCTGTGGTTGACTCACATTATGCGCTGGATTATACCTTCATTGCGATTCTGTGTTTAGTCTCCCGCGGTAATCACGATTATGCTGTTATCCTCTCCTTCCGTGTGTGGCAGCAGCGGTGTGTATGATATTCGCACCTTGGACTACCTTTGACTTCGCGCTTATAGTTTATGGCTGGGTGGAGTGCGACCAGTCGGTCGGTTGGCGTGGAGCAGTGAGGAATTCTCGGGGGAGTTAGTTTGGCCAGGACCTCTCGCGGTCTCTACGTGGTGTCGGAGTCTGTGGCGCTGTTCCCATTGTTACGAGGTCCATGGCCCACCGACCTTGGACACAAAAGTTAAATTTTGGTTTAACCTACCAGCAAGTCAAGACTGTTACCATTGTGTCATCTGGAGTTCGTAGTGAGCTGTTGGGATATTCCCGTGAGCAACAACATGATTTTCAAGTTGGAAAATTCTAGCCACCCTCCATTGGAGTTTCACTGTATTTGCTTATTTGAATTGAAGTGCACCAATGGAATCTTCTGCCTTGTGGCCATTAACGTTTCGGTTACCTGCCCTGGCCATTGACGTAAATTTCAGCAGTGTAGTTTCCTCGTCCTTGTTGATGACCAGCACGGTGTGTAGTTTGACAGCTCCATGGAAGATTGGTTGTGGGCGCCAATATCTTCTACGATTGTTCCGTTGAACTCCCTGTTGTGCCCTGGTCGGGTGAAGTGGAAATTATCTTCTTGGTGGGTCAGTTGACTGATGGTCGGTTGAGATATCGTCGGATCATGAATGGCAGATTGCGACTGCTTGTCTCACCTAAGCGAGCGTTATTGTCTGAATTACATGGCCGACCCTCGAACATCTGATCCCCCTTGGGTGTACTGTCCTATTTTTTTATTTGTTCTTGTTGTTTGTACTTGTATGGCTTCTAGCCGATTTTTTAAAAAATTAGAGTTGTTTTGCTCTTAAGGCCTTCAGCCTTGTTTAACGTACTGTTTCACCTAAGCACTTTGGCACTTTAAAAGCTTTTAGTGTTGTTGAATTTTTAAGTCTTGGGCCTTCAGCCGATTTTGAGTTTGAGTTGTTTTGGTCTTAAGACCTTCAGCCTAAGTTAAAGAACTGTTTCATGTAAGGCCTTTGGTATTTTAAAAAAAATCAATGTTATAGAGTTTTAAGTGTTAGGCCTTCATCCGATTTGAAGTTGATTTGTTTACTTCAGCCTGACTAAAGAACTGTTTTAAGATAATGCTTCCCTGTTAAATTTCTGATAATGATTTCGTATTAAGTTATTGGTGTTCAGCCGCTTTTAAATTAAGGTGGCTTTCAGCCGGTAAGTAAGTCCCAAGGATTAAAGCTGTGTGTTTTTTTTAATTTTTTGATTGGGATTACAGGTAATGTTTGATCAAATAATTCATATGTATGTTCGAGTGTAACTAACAGCCCTTATTCTCGTCCTTTTCCACAAGTTATACTATTAGCAGGGCGTTTCAGCATCCTATCTCTTCGCGACACAAATCCAGAAAAATTGCTTTAAATCTCTGTCCTTTTCAGTCAGTGACAGTTGTAAGAATGAATGAGTGCCATCTCCAACAATGGCCTTTTGATAGATCATGAAACGAATTAAAGTTGATAGTTTTTCAGGCAACAAATTGGGTCCTGAATCTAGTGTGCCATTAAGTGACAGTGAATCATTTCTCGCGATGAAACATTAAACCCCCTTTTGTAATTCCCCATGTTTCCCTTTCCACTGCGTGATGTGGACGTATCCTGCATACTGATCCTTTCAGCGTGATCATTCGCAGTATTTGAAGAAACTATCACATCTTTCTTTCCTAGTAATGAAGCTACACTTCTGCATTCCACCACTTGGAACATTTCATAGAAATTCAGCAAAACAGCGGCATGTTTGGTTGGTAGTGATTGTTCTTCTTGTTCTTTTACCCTCATCAATTCTAAGTTCCAGAAGCGACGCATGTCCTTGTCTAAGGACGCGGAATCTTCGTTGAAGAGCACATGGCTGACAGTAACGTGCCTAACAATAATACTCGACCTGCACCCACTCAAAATCCATCCAAATATTGAATGAAAAAGAACTACCAAATCAGTAAGGCGTATTGATGGGTCATCATTCATTATTTTCCAGTATTGGTCTGTACTTATAAGAATTTCAATAGTGTGCTGGCGGTCGTCGTTCTTGGGATCAGCAAACTGCAGCTTGTGGACGTTAATATCTTGAGAAACACCTGGAAGAGATGAATACGTGTTCCTACCTTTAAACGCTTAGCAAGATAAGATTTTTTTTTACACAAACTCCTGTCAGCTTGCAGTGAACAAGTCTGCGATTTGTTGACGTGTAATGTGGTGACTCAAATCCTACTACAGCTCAACTGCTAATTGTTGGTGGGTGATGACTCCTAATTGCAAGCTGTTGACCAAATACTTGCTGATGAAGCTGCATTAGCTTCTAGCGTTGAGTGAGTGGCTCTTGCGATTTTTCAATCCATTCCGACTTATTCAAACAGAGGCAGTTTGAAAATACATTAAGAGGGGTCGTTGAAAATCAATCTTTCACACTGAGACTCGCGTTTGCTTCATCACAGACAGATACGTGTGGGGGCGCTTTGTAACTAGAACAAGTTGATTTGTTTTTCTTGCTGCATTTTTCCCTATTTAGATCCGAGAAACAACGACGTGAGGATTTCGAGTTGTCGGTGCTGTCCTTAATGCTCGATGTCTTCGTACACTCTTGTGACCAATGAAGATAACAAAACACGCAGTATTTTGACCGTTATCTTTTCGTCTTTCTAACTGGCTTCTCTCCGTTTGTGTTCACCCATAGAGTCGCAGCTCACCTCTAATTCTGTGAGTAATTATAGCCCTTCCTACTTCAACGTTCAAAAATTCAATTATCTTCTTGAAGTGGCTTTCACAAATCCTTTGTCTTCTTGCGTGAATAACCCTGCGTCTGACTTTACCTTTCGGAAACGCACGCAGAATTTTGGGTGCTAACATATGGTCATAATTGTCTACATTTTTCCCTAAGGGTTGCAAGGCTTGTATGCGTATGTTACATTAGATGTCTGTAGCGTTCAGTGTATATGTTGACGCTTGTGTCATCGGTTTAATAGTTTCAAGGCAATGGAGATAGGCCTGAATGATACGGTTTTTGTCTCTATAGGGACATACAAATATAAATTTCGTTTCATCGTAGGAACCTGCAGTGATGGGAATGCCTTCAGCCAATATCTTTGTCTCATATTCTAAACATCCCCGGCGAAAGATGTGCTTCTTTGTAGTAGAAATCGAAAGAATGCTGTCAGTAGATGGCTGAAACTGATCCTCAAATCGGAACTACTTCTCCACTTCGCTTGAAAATTACTCTAATTTGAGGGTGAGAAGTTTGACAGTATGTGTTACAGATGTCAGAGTTGCTGAAGCTGGTGGCAGCTTTGTAGCCGATGACGACAAACTGCTCTTAATCTTTCTAGATGCCTTCCAAATTGCCTTCCTGGCGATGTATATTCCTCGCACCTATTGACATCTACTTCATTGTCTGCGTCGGAAAGCAGATCCTAAATAGCATCGGCAAGAACTCTAAAGCGATACAACGTCTCTTGCACTCGCGTCAGAAAGCACTTGTAATCCGTATCTTCTCACGTATCTCCTTTACGAGTTGCCGTAATGAACCGTGTTGCTAGTGATCTTTCAGTCTTCCATTTCCTTTTCAAGCTGCGTAAACGTGTTTTATATCTGTCTCTGTCATCACACTTTGAACTGTAGATATTTGGCTAGCTCGGATTACCGTTGAGGAGTAGCGGTCAAAGATTGTAGTACAACAAACAATAGACAGCGCTGTTTGCGCTCCAATGAACCCTAGGAGCTGATCGATGAGAGGATACGGAACAAAAAAGGTCTAATGAACTTGTGTCCCACTGACGCATCAAAATACAGTTCTTATTGGAAACTGTTGCTCATAATAGCATGGATTCTTCGTTACGCGTCCAGGAAAGATAAAGCGTGAATTCACTGGTTCATCAAAACGAAGTCGAATACGGATTGCCGAGCAGGAAAGCTTTCCAGCGGAATACCGCGCGCTTACAAACAAGACCGAGTTGTCAGCGAAATCAAAGGTAGAACATTACAAACCGTTTCTTCAGGATGGACGCATACAACTTACAGGACGACTTCAGTTTGCGGGCTTGAATATTTTGGAAAAGCATCCATTACTCTTTGAAGCTTCTAACCGATTTTCCATGTTACTTTTTCGAAAAAAGAACGTACGCTTACATCATTTAGGAACTGCTATAGCTGAATTATGGAATTAACATCGGATTTTAAGAGGAAAACAAACAGTAGAAGGAGTCATACATATGTGTCTTCCTTGTACTACAGCCACAAGTGCTCGAGGATGCGGAAGAAAATCTCGTGTACCACATTACCGCCTCAAAGTCACAAAGTCAGTTGCAGCAACAGGCTTAGATTGCTCAGGACCGCTTTTCGTCAAACTATGCAACTTGTTACGAAAATGTTATATGTTACTTTTTACATGTGCTACTACAAGAGCTCTCCACAGGAACTCGCATCAGATATGAGCACAGATAAATTTTTGATGGCGTTCAGAAGATATACTGCAGCAATAGGATGATCAAATACTATTTACTCGGAAAATACAAAAAAAAAAAAATGGAGCAAACGCTGAACTGAATGACATCGCTCATTTCTTTGAAGACACAAGAATCTGCCAGCAATTCACTCACTAAGGTGTCTCTTGGATGTATATTGTGCCACTGGGGGCTTGGTGGGGAGGGTGGTGGGAACACATGGTTGGAACTTCGCAACGTTGCCTCCAGAAGATCGCTAGTAGACGAAGAAACACTAATGATATATTAGTAGACACAGAAGCTGCCACCAAATCAGGACCAGTCACACGTGGGGTAGCAGGTGCTGTGACACAGTGCCATTTCTTCACGGGGAAGTGTTAACTACAATACCCACTCCTGAGCCGAGTATACAGAAGTATCTTCGAAGAGAAGCAAAGCTACGAGAACAATTGCATGATAATTTTACGAAAATATGGAACAAAGAAACTTTCATGAAGTACATTGTCCTAACAAGAAACTGATTAAATGTAGTGTGGGAGACATTGTGCTCTTACAAGAGGATAAGCAGCCAATAGAAATGGTTCAAATGATTCTAAGCACTATGGGACTTAACATTTGAGATCGTCAATACACTAGACGCAGAACTACTTAAACGTAACTAGCCTAAGGACATCACACACATCCATGCCCGAGGCAGGATTCGAACCTGCGACCGTAGACGCAGCATGGTTCCGGACTGAAGCGCCTAGAACCGCTCTGCCACAGCGGCCGCCTGAACCAAGGCGTATGTGCAAGGGAGTCCGCATTATGGAAACAAGAGCAGGGAGAGATGCAATGCTGGAGATCAACCAAGGTGTATTAATCTATGTTCTATATATCTGTGACTAATAATGTAAATAAAACTGTAGGAACAATGTATGTGGTCCTATCAGTTATTATAAAATAAGCAAAACGCCCGTTCCGGATGACTGAATGGGATTCTTCTGTCCACCAAGGCACAGGGCGCCTCCAAGACGACGTGAGGACTATGAGAGCGTGATGTGATCCACCCATTCCTGCACGCTGTCGCGGTATTCAAACACAGTCACCTGGTTGAACAGCGTCCATTTCGGTGGCTTCTGTTCAACCTGTCCTCTATCCAGTGGCTGGACCCACAGTGGGAATTGATCACTGGAATGAAGGTCATCACTTGCTTCCCACCGTGCTGCGTCTGCTAGGGCTGAAGAACGGAAAGGAAGGTTGATGGCTGAGGATGACCCAGTAGCTGCCAAGAAGTGGGTGGGACTCCCCATGTTGGTGATGCACAGCTTCTGAGATAGCAAGTAAAGTTTGAGCCCCTTAGTACATTACGTCCGCACATCGCGGTCGTGCGGTAGCGTTCTCGCTTCCCACGCCCGGGTTCCCGGGTTCGATTCCCGGCGGGGTCAGGGATTTTGTCTGCCTCGTGATGCCTGGGTGTTGTGTGATGTCCTTAGGTTTGTTAGGTTTAAGTAGTTCTAAGTTCTAGGGGACTGATGACCATAGATGTTAAGTCCCATAGTGCTCAGAGCCATTTGAACCGTTTCTACATTATGGTCATTGCAATCAGCCAGTATGGGAAACAGATGGGGGAGTTATTCAATAAGGCCTGCGCAGAGGTAAGTCAAAAGAGCTGACTGTGATCTTTTTACCCACTTGAAGAACTGCAAAGGCTACTGCTCGTAGGTCAGTAAGCAAGGAGAGAGCAGAGGAATGGTGTGCGTTACTGACAAACACAGAAACGCCTTCCTTGGCTCTTTCCCCAGTCTGTCTATCTTTTCGTGGAGGGTATAACCCCACAGCACAGGGGTATCAGTGGCCTTTACATGTGTTTCGTGTAAACACAAGGATAGGGATTGTGCCTGCGCTGGAAGTTTTAGTTCTTCCACATAAGATCTGAACCCATACACAAGATATGAACCCATTCGTGTTCCACTGAAGTAAGGGAGCCATTTTTCAAAAAAATGGTTCAAATGGCTCTGAGCACTATGGGACTTAACTACTGTGGTCATCAGTCCCCTAGAACTTAGAACTACTTAAACCTAACTAACCTAAGGACATCACACACATCCATGCCCGAGGCAGGATTCGAACCTGCGACCGTAGTGGTCACGCAGTTCCAGACTGTAGTGCCTATAACCGCACGGCCACTCCGGCCGGCCAGCCATTTTTCACGGGAGTTGTATTTTTACCGTGTCTTTCCGCCAGGGTGACTAGCCCACAACCGGTAGACATTCAGCCTTGGTGTAAGATGGCTGTCCTGGGCAATTTTTGCTGTATGTTATCTCTGAGGCAGAAGCAACAGATCCATCAAGTCGAATGACATCAACATCATCTCATTTGTTTTCGCCTGCGTTGGAAGCTTCCCATTTTCTTTCTTTTTTGTCTGGGAGGGTTTTGTAGGCCCTTCCTCAGAAGAGTGGAGGCAGCATCAGTATTTTTTTTTTTTTTTTTTTTTTTTTTTTTTTTTAAAAAAAACCAGGCTCTGCCTATGGAGGTAGTGGGTAGTCCACAGTGGTGGCGGAGGTAGTGGGTAGTCCACAGTGGTGGCAACTGTTGCTTTATCTGACGTTCTAGGGAGGGCTATGGATTCTGAAACAACTGCAGCTTAACACATGCACTGGCAAACACAGGCCCTAGTGCTGACACTAACAACATCTTGTTTCATAGAAGCACTGGCTGTCGCATGCATTCTGTTACTATTCAGTGACAAATGCTTTGTAGCTCGCGGGTCTTGGGAACTGACTACACGATCCCTCTTATTTGATTTATAAATTATAGAGCGCAGCAAGGAGTGGTGCTTTTTTTGTAGGTTTTATTACGCAAATCCAGACTTCGGCTAATGCCTAGCCATTATCAACGCGACATGTTCTGATCTCGATGCATGTTAGTGCCCTGTTGTTATTTGGCTGTTAGTACCTTCCAGCAGCCCACCCTTTCCGCTAAGAGGAGAAGGAGATAACTTCAATGGTTTCTTTTGAGAACCACGAGCAGCTAGGGCAATATGGCTCAATTCAGACACAGGCCCATGCGGCTGAGTAGGCTAAAATTGTAGCGCGGCAGGTTCCCCAGAGGTCGTCCGCTAACGACTTTTCCACCTCATGAATCTCATCGGTACACAGTGCACCTTCAGACGTTTTCTTTTATGGAGATTTTTACGATCCTCGTGATCTTTGACGATCCCCTTTCTCTGTGACACACAACGTTCCGTTGCCACGCTCCATGGTGAGCACTGAAGCTTGCTCAGAGCTTACGGTGACAGGAGGCACAGTAATCACTGGGGTCGCGAAGCCTGTATCCAGCAAACGAATGATGACCCCCTGGACGTGAGGAATTCTTGGCAGGCCACCTCGTATGCGTCTGAAGACTGATGACTCTTTAAAAAGTTTCGTCATTATGGTGGCCACGAACTGTGAAATAAGAATAGTGAGTTATTCAGTGCACCGAGACTGCTAAAATACGACTGCCACTGTTTCCGAAATACGGATTTCTAGAAACATCCAATTATTTCAGGGGGGCCAGAAAAGCTGATCAAACGAGAAAAGCAGGCCAAATGAAGACACTATTGCCTTAGGGTGGTGAGCGGGCATGCTACCGTCATTTGGTTTCTGGGATAACGTGCTGGTGAAAGGAAAATACTAGCCAGCCTGGTTTTCAAGTATAGTGCTGGAGTTAGAGCCCCTAACTCAGTGTGCTCTGATGTCCTCAAAAAATATCCAGCTGTGTACTTAAAGATTATATAATACATGCTCATGCAGCTACTTTGGGCTTAGGGTCCAGAAAATGCAAGCATTTGTCTGAGCAGAAGATTATATGCAAGCTCCTCAGCACCTTCGATCCGCCGCTATTGGGTGACTACACTGTGAAAATGTCCCGCTCCGTAGCCCCACTTGTTTACAAATCTGGACCTATAGCTGCCTGGCTGTCCCGCCACTGCACTCTTGACCTAGTTTATCTTCTTGCTGACAACTATCTGGGATGACCTTCAACGTCGATCACTGTGGGGTACAGTTTGAGTACCTCCCTTCCCTCTGTCGTACGAGCGAAGTGAACAAGAAGGCTGGACGGAATTTGTGTGACTGATGCTAAAGAGGACAGAAATTTTTTCGCTAGGGCGTTCAGGATAGTATAAATCACATAACGTAAGTCACAAAATTTAATGTTTGCAGCCAATCAAGTATCTATGTGGCAGAGGAACTACTTCTGGAGCAACATAGACAGTCAGCATTTGCATACATTTGTAGTCCCTGACAATTGCAATCCTTTTGTGCCTACTGTTCTTACATTGCATTACGAGATTTCGAACAGTACATCATTCCTAGTAGACATGTTGGGGTGTCCATGTTCCTGTATCAACTAATTGGGCAATTTCATACTCATGTGCCCATTGGCTCCTTTTCGACATTCTGTCAGTCTTCACTTACTCCATCTCGCTGCACTGATTTCATACAATCGACTGGCACATACATACCAATCCAGTGCCACGACCTTCATCAACTGTGGAGGGTCAGTAACTACAATGTCCTGTTTTAATGCTTTGGTAATATTTGGTCTGGTTGTCTTAACACCACATATAGGTATTATCCTGACAATGGCAACACGACTCCCCACCTCTCCATAGCGGTCATATCACAGCATTACTATTACGGTCGACACACTGAATATTTGTGCTTTGAGAGGAGGTATGACTGCAGGTCACTTCACCAATCTCATGCAGTTTGGGCAAAACCCAAATAAATACTCTTAGGTACGGTAATCTGCGGTTAGGAAATGGTCTACCATATTCTCTACAAATAGCAGCAGCGTTTTCATTATAAAAAATTGTGGATAGTAATAAAATGGGAGCCCATGTATCAATACAAAAGATGAAATTCTGTACACAGCTTTATTTCTGTAACCGATAAAACTTGATCACATATTATACGAAAATTTCCATTCGATTTAGTCTATATTACCGGCTTTCAGAACGCATGCTGACGCACGGGAGATGGAAAGTTTAGTACTACATACGTCTGAGAGCACATCATGGTGGGGGTAGTTCTTTTCCAAGCGAGATGGCATTGGCATCTGAGTTATAGTGGAGCAGTGGGACTTGCAACAACGTTTGTTCATCTATGACAGTTTCGTTAGAAGTGGTGAGTCGGCTGCAGCAATGCGGCGAATATTTCGTGTACAATATAGGCTCAGTCTCAGGAATGTTCAAAGTCCTAACACTGACCTCAGATGGGTGAAACAGATCAGCTCAACATGGAACTTAATGGGTAAAATGTTCACTGGTCCGAGACATGGTGTAACTGTTAGGTGATTGAAATTAGAGGCCACTCTAGACTTGTATGATTGAGTGATGTACGAGTGATCGTTATTTCCAGTAGTAAGGGAATGGATTTTAATGCTGGTGGAAGTTAAGAAAATTGCCTGGAAACAAACTGGATGACACGGCCAGTGAACCGAATACCAGGATGACCGAGGGCCCCGTTGCGCTTCTTTGGAAAAGGGACCACACTGGATGGTGGTCACACGGCGGCTAGGAGCCAGTAGGGCCTTCCGTGAAGTCGTACAGTGGCACAGAGCGAATTTCAAAAGAGGGGAAACTTCCTGTCGCAAACTCTTTAAGAAATGTTTTGTGAGACGGAGTGAGGAGTAACCTAGGAGCATGCGCTATTTTCTGCCTAATACAGAAACAACTTTTGGGACGGCCACCGGAAAAGAATGCCAGGCAAGTGAAAAGAAGGTTCCAACTCTATAATTACCGTGCGACACCAATGAATGTACAAGTAACGGCAATGCCGAAGTGAAGCTCCCTCATTGGTTGAAGAAATAGACACGAAGAGCGAAGAACAACTTTCCGGAGGAAGCTTTTCGGAAGTTTTTCCCTGCTACATAAAGCTAAAAACAGTCTAGAAAAGGGAATATGTGCCCTCAGAGACGCCCTTTTAGTGGTCATAGCTCGCAAGAGTTAGAGTCCCACCAAAATGTTCAACTCGTAACGAAAAACTCAGTAAACCGAGGAGTCCTTTATGGACGCCATTGCACAGTAACAGCTGACTCTTGCGTCCACCTGGCCCCCTCACAGAGTTTCTCTTTATGACGCCAACTTAGAATGAAGGTCGCTGGTGCTACTGAAGATTGAATTCGCAACATTTCGTCACCAACAGCTATGACATGGTGCGACCAAGCCGTTTCAAGGTGAGATGTCATCTTAGTGATTCACACCAAAAGTATTATCATACAAGTAAGAAAACGTTTTCTCCTAAATCCCACAACAGGTGCGATGTACTATCTTCCATAATTCAACGTGTTTCCACCTGATGCTCTATCCTTTACAAACTCATTACACTACAATCACTCTGTACTTACGTGATTTATTTGCAGTTGCCCCCTCCCCCTGCTGACGTCTAAGTCAGATTAATTCAGAGGAAGTTTTTATGAAATTTTATTGGAAATCAATTGTATCATAACTGTGAATAAATAAAACAAGGGATTATTAATACAGTTTCATTCATTTAAAAACCATCTACATTTTCAGCGATGCCTGCCAAAGATTGTTACATTGAGAGCTCCTGTTAATGAAGTCATATCGCAAACAAAAAAGCTGATGGAAGATTGTACCTCACTACCTGAAAAATAACTCAAAAGTATAAAATAAATTTAAGAGATGGCGCATAACTATATATGTGATTTTTCTAGACAGGAGTGGAAGAGCCTGGTTGCTGTTAATCGTCATGATTTTGAGAGAAATTTCGTTTTTGTGCATGTATAGGCTGTTCGTAGCTCGTGGTCTCTCGGTAGCGTTCTCGCTTCCCAAGCATCGGGTCCTGGATTCGATTCCCGGCGGGATCAGGGATTTTCACCTGCCACGAGATGAGTGGATGTTGTTGTGTCGTCTTCATCATCATTCATCCCCATTACGGTCGGAAGAAGGCAACGGCAAATCACCTCCATTACGACCTTGCCTAGTACGGCGGTGTGGGTCTCCCGCGTCGTTCCCCTCTCTGTAAAGAAGCATGGGACTTCATTTCCATTTGTATAGGTGCTGGGAACGTTTAGGGATTTTGAACTGCTGGAGTGTGCCAACAGTTACTATAGCGAGGGCGTGAAGTTTAGCTCAAACAAGCGAAACTAAGGTTAACAGAAATAAGTGTATCAAAATTTAAAGATGGCAGTATCACCACAAAGTATTCGGGGAATAGAGACTGTGAATCTACGGAAGAGATGAATGAAGGAGAGCCGAACATATTTGAGGAGCAGGGTCAGAAAGGATGAGAAACGGAGTATTGTGTGTTTTCATCTGCTGTGGGACACAGAAGAGTAGAACAGAGTGTTAAGAGTAGTGAACCAGTACCACTGCAGCTCGCCGAATTTGATTTATGAACCTTCCTATTTTAACAGTTCAATGAATTGGAACGGATAGGAGAGGAAGAACGAATATCGACGCTGGAGCTCGAACGACCGCCCAGATGATAGGAGGCCTAATAGAACTTGTGATGATCGGAGAGACGATAGGGGAACTAACCTACGGGACAGTGGAAGATATGGAGCAATAGGAAACGAAGACAGGAGAGACCTCCGGAGAGGGAATAGATGTAACCGAGTTAAAGGGGCCGGCCGGTGTGGCCAAGCGGTTCTAAGCGCTTCAGTCTGGAACCGCGCGAGCGCTACGGTGCAGGTTCGAATCCTGCCTCGGGCATGGAAGTGTGTAATGTCCTTAGGTTAGTTAGATTTAGGTAGTTCTACGTTCTAGGGGACTGATGACCTCAGATGTTAAGTCCCAAAGTGCTCAGAGTCATTTGAACCATTTTTGAGTTAAAGGGATTTATCATGACTGAACCCCAACATGAAGTATGGAATCGACTAGAGACTGTCACTTTAGAATGGATAGCGCAACGGTCAGAGGCAGCTAGAACCCCGTACATAGATTTTGTGTGGATGATGACATTGTTATCAGAGAGGAAGAAAAAACGGAGATATGCAAAGACCCTTTTGTAAATATAGAATTCATTGATAAGCAAGTTCAGTGCCTGTTAGACACATAAAAACGATTTTCCCCCCTAGATAGGAGTCTTTATTAGATGTGCGATAAAGAGAAGAGGTGGCCAGTACAATGAACGTCGAAGCTGAGGATTAGAGGGTCTATGGAGGGCAAAAGTGCCGAGTAAGTGAGCAAGTATGAGTTGATTTTCAATGCCAAGGGCATAAATTTTAAGTAACTTTCTTAAAAGGTTGAGGTTCAACAGTAATGGAGGAGGACACCCGTATGGAGACATGTTTGAATTAAGGATGAGGAAATAATTCTGGTATTTGAGGGGAAAAATTTGATGCGGGCTAATTGGAGTGTGGTCACACAACTGAAGTAACTGTTCTAAAAAGGTGTCACTATTTTAATAAAAGATATTTCTGTATGTATTTTGGACTATATGGAGCGACAAGAGCTGTAGAGGAGAATGTAGAGTTGGAAACCTTGAAAAGACACAATTCAATTCGGAATCTTCACACTCCCCACGTCAAAATATTTGTAGAATAAGAGAGTATTAAGGAAGTGTAAAATCGAGTCTGTGATGGCACAGATAATAGAGAGGGAACCACCCAGTGTCAGAGGATTTCTCAGATCTGACGTAGTGGGGAGATGAGGATCGGAGTCGATAGGAGGGATAAATGGAGAGGGCATCATCCAGGACGTGTTGTGTTCTGCTCACTCGTCGAATATAGAGTGGCTAGGAAACCTGCTTTCTCGGGTCGCTAGACAAATATTCAAGCAAATAACATTAATGAAGTTTATTACAGTAGGGTAAATGACAATACTTAGCTTCTGTATCACAAGCAAATGACGCCATCAAAAATCAATGTCCTACAGTATACACAATTCCAATATAAGCAAAACAATACAGTTCATAATTCACTGCTGTAGCGTTCGTAAGACGGCTTGTCTTCAACAGGGGTCGCGGCCAGGCGGAGCGGCGCTTATGTTCTGTTGGCCTAGATGCCGCTCTTGTCTCGGTGTTGTCCTAAAGAGGAGTCTGCCAGCCTACTGTTGGCTGACGTCGTCTCACAACCGTCTCTGTTCTTCCGTTCTTGATTGTCGTGCCGGCGCTGGACCAGTATGTGTTGGGTTGAGTCACGTTTTGAGTTCTAGCAGTGTTTGGTAATTGAACAGGGATCACAAGCATCACGCGTTATGGGTGAATGAGGGGGATAATCGATCAGTTGTATGGAAATTAGTTTAGAGAGCTATTGTATTATTTAGAGAATAGGATGTGCGATTGTACGATGCCAACCACTGGTGTGAGAAATCGAATAATATGATAGTACAACTTGTAAAAGTTCTGTACAGAACTGAATAAGTTAACAACTGACGCTGCATATTTAAATGAGTGAGTGAGTATGAACTGGGGAATCTATTAAAAGGAAAGATTTAATGCACTACCAACACTGATGAATGAGTGAGAAACGGTTTGCTAAGAAAGAATAAAGAACAAATATTTTCCACCTTGACTACTTACATTTTCGCAACTATGGCTCTTACAAGCATGTAGACCCAGTTCCTCATAGGAGTGAAATTTTCTCGACGCACTTGTGCTCTCAGCTTAACTGCCATAGAAAAATTTTAAATTGGAGAAAGGGGTGTGGTTACGAGACTGTTTCTCGGAGCGGAACCAAAACATAAACATGTAAACTCACGATGTTCCAATTAGAGATCATCCTCGACCTGCATAATTAACTGCTCTTAAATGAACGAGAGATCACTACATCCAGTGGCATAAAAATGAATTTGCGTGTCATTGGGAAGTAATGAAACGATTTTATCACGACTGTCTGGTGATCCAAACACTGTGGCGTCTGGGTGTCGCGTTGCGCTTCTTTGGATAAGGGACCGTGACGGGTGGCAGTCACACAATGACTAGAAGCCGGCAGGACTTATTCTGCAACAAGGAGAGCATCCTATCACGACCACTTGCAAAATCGTTTTATGAGGTAGAATGAGGAGGAACCTTAGCAGAGAGTGCTGCTGTCTGCCCAACGAAGAACGATTTCTGCGACGGACACTGGAAGGCAATATCAGACACGTGAAAAGAAAGCCATGTGCCTTAGAAAACCGTGCGATACAGCTGAATGCGCAGATATCACACAAGAACTTTGTTTAAAACTATAAGAAGGGTTGGCTTCGGTTCACTTTGAACTGTTTTCAGTCGTGACTGAGAGCACAGCAGTGCCAAAAGGCAGCTTCCTTACTGGCTGAAGAGCAAAGAACGACTTTTCCGAGGAAACAGTTAGGTGGAATTTCAAAGATTAACCACGTAAAACACAGCCAAGGGAAGGCGACTTGTGCTCCCACAGACGCCTAGACATTTTAGCGGCCGGAGCTTACACGGAATAGACTCCAGCCAATCAGAGACAGCTCGTAACGAAAAACACGCTAAAGCGAGGCGTCCGTGATGGGAACCGTCCCACAGCAGCTATACAGTTCGTCTGACTCTTCTCTCCGCCTGGTCGCCACGCAGAGCTACCGCAGATTGAGGTGACAACAGTTCCGCACGAATGTAATGTGACATCGAAACACTTCTGTGTGGGATGTAGGGACAATGAAATCAGTTACATATTTACTCTAGTGATTTATCTTACAAGTCATGAAACTTTTCCTTTCAAGTTCTACAACAATTGCAATATGTATCTTCCAGAATTCTGTGTGTTGCCTTCCGCAGCTTTATACTTTATTAACTCATTTCACGAGGATCACTATGTACACAAGTGATTTGTTCGGAGTTTTCTCCCGTGATCCCCTTGTCAGATTAAAAGATTGGTATTCGTACAGGCTGCCTGATCGAGATGTTGCCGCGGGATGCTTATGTGAAATATTATTGAGATTCAATAACTGTGAACTGTCGACAGGTTGAATAAGAGAAATGAATAAATCAATAAATGCAAGCTCACTCACTTACGTAAAGACGCCAGAAAATGTTGCAAGTGTAAGGGAAGTGATGTTCAGTAACCCCGGACGGTCAGCTAGACGTTATGCCAGTGAGCTAGCAGTCAATTAGACGTAGTTTACATACACAAAATTCTGGCAGTACAAACTCCACACTGTGCAACAACGAAGCCAACTTATTTCGCTGTGCATGAAGATCGCTTGTAGTATTCTCCTGATATTGAGTGATAATGTTATTATACTGATGAACGACTAATCTTAACAATGTGTGACTTTCTTGTGCGGGTGCCTTAAGAGCCGTGTCCATATGGTTAATGTGGTGTCACCGCCAGACACCACGCTTGCTAGGTGGTAGCCGTTAAATCGGCCGCGGTCCGGTAGTATACGTCGGACCCGCGTGTCGCCACTATCAGTGATTGCAGACCGAGCGCCGCCACACGGCAGGTCTAGAGAGACTTCCCAGCACTCGCCCCAGTTGTACAGCCGACTTTGCTAGCGATGGTTCTCTGACAAATTACGCTCTTATTTGTCGAGACGATAGTTAGCATAGCCTTCAGCTACGTCATTTGCTACGACCTAGCAAGGCGCCATTACCAGTTACTATTGATGCTGCACAACATATACCGTCAAGAGCGATGTTCACCAATTATGGATTAAAGTTAAGTATTCCAGCAGCTACGTACGTTTTTTGTTAGTCTCATTTCCTTGACCTGTTCCAGACCTCACGCTAGCCTGCGTGAGCTAAAACGCGTGCCTTTCGGCTTCCTCTCATCATGGGTTGGCTGTCTTGCCAATCCACAACAGTTAAACAGCGAAATTGCGATCAGCTGAATAAGGAACTTATTCAACAGTCAATAAACGTAACCTGCGTTACTGGGCATCCCCACCTTATCCATGAGCGTTCTTTATACTCTGAAAAATTCACAATCTGTTGCCCTCCTGGTTCTTGCGTCATTATTGACCGTTTTCAGAAGAAAATGGTCTCGGTAGATTCATATGCATGAAACGTTCTTGAAACCAGAACTGATAAGACGGAGAACTGCTTTTAAAGATGTTTGGTTCAAGTAGATTGCGCTACATCACACACCGAGACCACTTCTACAGGAGTATTTCGACGCATGTTTGCTGGACAGGTTATCTCACTTTTTGGCAAAGTTCTTTGGCCTCAAAAGTATGTGACCTTTTCTGTGGGGGTACCTTAACAGCCGTGTTTAGAGCCAAAAAACCGTGAAATCTGGACTAGTTGATGAACGCAGTTATCTAAGAAACAGCTGCCATCTCTGCAGAGACGGGAGTTTGGAGAAGAGACTTGCGTTGTGCATTCAAAATGATAGACATCATCTCAATGCAATTACTTTTCACAAATAAGTCTAGCATTCATTAAATGGCAAGAAATGAGCTTTGATTAAATGTCAATATACATACATTAATTTTAAAATTGAGCGAATATTCTTTATTTAAAAACGGTCCACCTCCCACGTGTCACCATGTATTTACTGTTCACCTGAAACACAAATAAGTGTGGCCCATATTAAATAGCAAGTAATGAGCTTTGATTTAATGTCAATACACGTACATTAATTTTAAAGTTGACTGACTATACGTTATTTAAAAACCTTCCTTCTCCCGTGTGTCATCATGTATTTACTATTCGCCTGAAGCAAAAATAAATCTGCCTTACATTAAATGGGAAGTACAGAGCTTCGATTTAATGTCAATAAACATACGGTTATATTAAAACTGACCCAGTATTCTTTATTTAAACACCGTCCGTCTCCCGTTCTTCCGGGTGTTACTTTGTATTTACTATTCACCTGATACAAGTTGTATATGACAGCTACTTGGCTAAGTGAGTTTGACGACGAGTTTCTAGAGGATGGACTAATGATTCTAAATGGTAACGCTGCTGGTACCCATGAAAAAAAATAAAAGTGCGATTATAAGCCAAAACAAATCATAAAGTTAACTTTTGATTTTGTTGGTCGCTGTTCTGACTGCTAGTATGACAGGAATATGTGATAACGTATTGAGTCTTAATCGTCATCTGCTTAAACGTGTGTGAAGCTTCGCACTTTGCAACAAACTACTGTTTTCTGATTATTATGTTGTTTTTACTTCTAACTTTACTTTAAATACTTAATCATTCGCTGATTGTATATAGCTTCGTATACACATACATACAAGTGGAGTAAAAGTATTTTTGTGCAGTTTTCTTTCCTAAGAGATGTAAAGAGATAACGAATGGTGCTTAAGTTGATGGTCCAAAGCGAAATGTAAAGGATGGGTTGAACTGAAATTTAATCTGAAATTAGAATGTTGTTATACTATCAGAAATGAGTGCTTCAGACTTAACACCAATTAGCAGGCTATAGCTTTTCTAAAGTAAGGACAGACATTGATTGAAATAACAAAATAATGTGGCTCAGTGAATATTAGACAACATTTTGATGGTAGACATCACAGTGCGAAGAAAGCTTAGTATAAAAGAAAAGCTTCTTCTCTCAGAAGTGTACAGTTTTAGATTAATATAATATGAAAACAAAGTTCATGTTTGCTAAAATACATTTTGGGAATTCAGAATCAATTATTTTGGCCACTTACAGTGAATTAAGTTAATTCGCTTTACGCACAACAGAAAAATTAATTAAAATTGGTCATAAACTGGGCTCATATCTGGCTGGAACACACAAAGGTTATAGAAACTAGGCTTCCAAAACCTTCCTTTAGTTGGCTTCGTAGTATAATAGACATCTTCAGGTTCTTAGGTGCAAAGGATATCGTCGTTCAGATATGGTTCTCATTATTATAGAAAACATGTATTAGAGGTGACCTGTTGATGATTCGAATTGAGAATAGCCAGTACGTGTCGAAAGAGGGCGAAGTTGAATATCGAAATAAATAAATCAGCCTATAATACACAGAAAATGGAAAACGGACACATAAATTTCCCGTGTTTTGGCCTACAGTGATCCAAATGTATATCCATTTCATTGACCCTCGTGTTGTAATGCTCAGGTAAAGAAGAAAGACTTTTTATGAACATCTGAGCACTACACATAACACTACAATGAAAACGTACCGAATAAACTGCTACGTAGCGTAACACAGCGGGAAAACAGACAGGCAAGGAAGACTGCCCTAGCCTGTTCTTGCTCGGCATAGCTTGGGTTGGATGAGAGCAAAGCAGCCTGCCTGTTCTGCTGAAACGTCGGGCACATTGTTGGTCTGCCTAACAGGCAAGCACGGCAGGTTAAAAGCGGAATGTGTACACCTCTGACTTGTCTAGATGACGGCATACCTGGACGTGAGCGTCGACCTGATGCAACAAAGGAAGTGATTCATCCGACTCGGCAGCACGTTTCCATTGATCCACTGATCAAACTCCGTGTTGTCGTGCCCGCTGCAGTGGCAATTGACGATGTCGCTGAGTCTTCAGCGGAACCTAATGTTCAACAGTGTGCGCTGAGCGGTTTACTCCGAAAAGTCTGTACCTGCATGAGCATTGTATTCTGTCAACATTTCTGTCACATATAGCCTGTTGTCCAGTTTTACAGAGCAGGAAAGCTTCCGACGCCCATGTTTTGTGACGAGACGTGCACGCCGAATAATTTTTCGTGGTTTTACCGTCGTTCTCACTATTGTCCACCTATGCTCACGACTGTTGCGAACGAATAGCCGATCAGCCCCAAATGCCCGTTCGCAGGCGCCTGAAACGGCTCCAAGCGGCATTCAAACGTGTGGTAGGCAGTACAATAAGAATGTCACCCTCATAATCTCCCATATCACCCATCTTGCAGCATAAACACAAAAATAAGCATATCAGCTCAAAATTACATACATCTACATCTACATCTACATGATTACTCTTCTATTCACAATAAAGTGCCTGGCAGAGGTTTCAATGAACCACCTTCATGCTGTTTCCCTACCGTTCCACTCCCGAACGGCACGCGGGAAAAACGAGCACTTAAATATTTCCGTGCGAGCCCTGATTTCTCTTATTTTATCGTTATGATAATTTCTGCCTATGTAGGTGGGTGCCAACAGAATGTTTTCGCAATCGGAGGAGAAAACTGGTGATTGAAATTTCATGAGAAGATCCCGTCGCAGCGAAAAACGCCTTTGTTTTAATGATTGCCACTCCACGTATCATGACTGTGACACTATCTCCCCTATTTCGCAATAATACAAACCGAGCTTCCCTTCTTTGTACTTTTTCGATGTCATCCATCAGTCCCACCTGATGCGGATCTCACACCGCACAGCAGTACTCCAGAATAGGGCGAACAAGCGTAGTCTAAGCAGTCTCTTTGGTAGACCTGTTGCCCCCTCCAAGTGTTCTGCCAATGAATCGCAGTCTTTGGTTTGCTCTACCCGCAATACTATCTATGTGATCGTTCCAATTTAGGTTATTTGTAATTATAATCCGTAAGTATTTAGTTGCATTTACAGCCGTCAGATTTGTGTGACTTATCGCGTAATCGAAATTTAGCTGATTTCTTTTAGTACTCATGCGAATCACTTCGCACTTTTCTTTATTCAGGGTCAATTGTCACTTTTCGTACCATATAAAAATCTTATCTAAATCATTTTGCAAGTCATTTTGATCATCTGATGACTTTACAAGGCGGTGAATGACAGCATCATCTGCAAACAATCTAAGACCCCTACTCAGATTGTCTCCTATGTCGTTAATATAGATCAGGAACAATAGAGAGCCTATATCACTTCCCTGGGGAACGCCGGATATTGCGTCTATTTTACTCGATGACTTTCCGTCTGTTACTACGAACTGTGGCCTTTCTGACAGGAAATCACGAATACAGTCGCACAACTGAGGCGATACTCCGTAGGCACGCAGTTTGATTAGAACACGGTTGTGAGGAACGCTGTCGAAAGCCTTCTGGAAATCTAAAAATATGGAATCAATTTGACATCCCCTGCCGATAGAACTTATTACTTCATGAGTATAAAGAGCTAGTTGTGTTTCACAAGAATTATATTTTCCGAATCCATGCTGACTATATGTCAATAAACGTTTTCTTCGAGGTACTTCATAATGTTCAAATACAGTTTATGTTCTAAAACCATACCGCAAATCGACGTTAGTGATATAGGCCTGCAATTCAGTGGATTACCTCTACTTCCCCTTTTGGGCATTGGTGTGACTTGAGCAATTTTCCAGTCTTTAGGTACGTATCTTTCTGTGAGCGAGTGGTTCTATATACTTGCTAAATATGGAGCTATTTTATCAGCATACTCTGAGAGGAACCTAACTGGTATACAGTCTGGACCGGAGGCCTTGCCTTTATTAAGTGATTTAAGCGGCTTTGTTACGCCGAGGATATCTACTTCTATGTTTCTCATCTTGGCAGTTGTTCTTGATTAGAACTAAGGAATATTTACTTCGTCTTCTTTGATGAAGGAGTTTGGGGTGTTTAATAACTTTGCTTTAGTGGCACTGTCATCAGTGATTTCACAGTTGTTATCGCGCAGTGAAGGTATTGATTGAGTCTTGCCATTGGTGTGCTTTATGTATGACCAGAATCTCTTTGGGTTTTCTGCCAGATTTCGAGACAGAATTTCGTTGTGGAAATTATTAAAAGCATCTCGCACTGAAGTACGCGCCATATTTTGAACTTCTGTAAAACTTTGCCAATCTTGGGGATTTTGCGTTCGTTTAAATTTGGCATGCTTTTTTCGTTACTTCTGCAACAACGATGTGACCCGTTTTATGTACCATGGGGGATCAGTACCATGACTTATTAATTTATATGGTGTATATCTCTCAATTGCTGTTGATACTATCTCTTTGAAAACATTTCAAAGCTTTTCTACACTTACATGACCAGATCGGAAGGAGTGAAGACTGTCTCTTAAAAAGGCGTTAAGAGCATTTTTATCAGCTTTTTTTAAATAGATATACTTTGCGTTTCTTTTTGATGGTTGTAGGTGTTACGGTATTCAGCCTAGCAGCAATTGCCTTGTGGTCGCTAATCCCTGTCTTCGTCACAACACTCACTATTTGTCCAGGATTATTTGTTGCTAAAAGGTCAAGTAAGCTTTCGCAACCATTTACACTTTGAGTGGGCTCATGAACTAATTGTTTGTGGCCGTGCGATTCTAGGCGCTTTAGTCTGGAACCGCGTGACCGCTACGGTCGCAGGTTCGAATCCTGCCTCTGGCATGGATGTGTGTGATGTTAGGTTTAGGTAGTTCTAAGTTCTAGGGGATGACCATAAATGTCAAGTCCCACAGTGCTCAGAACCATTTGAACCATTTTGAACTAATTATTCAAAATAATTTTCTGTGAAAGCCTTCAGTACAATGTCGGATGACGTTTTACGCCTGCCGCCGGCTTTAAACGTATAATTTTTCCAGCATATCGAGCGTAGATTGAAGTCGCCACCGACTATAAATGTATGAGCGGGGTACTTATTTGAAATGAGACTCAAGTTTTCTATGAACTGTACAGCAACTATGTCTTCTGAGTCGGGGGGTCGGTAAAACGATACAATTAATAGTTTAGTCCGATTTTCAGGTATAACTTCTACCCATACTAATTCACATTAACTGTCTACTTCAATTTCGCTAATTAATCTCGGAAGCAGGGCTGGCACTCTTTACCATTTCCGCTAGCCGCCCGAAAGCAGACAGAATCTGCTCCAATCCAAAGCGACACACGTCATTGGTACCGACAAGAGCCACCACATGCAGTTGGCTGCACCCTGTACTCTTCATGGCATCCGGAAGCACCCTTTCCACATCCGGAACGACTCCCCCCGGAATGCACACAGAGTGCACACTGGCTTCCTTCCCCTCATTGGCAGTCATGTTCCTAAGGGGCCCCATTACGCGCCTAACGTTGGCGCTCTCAACTACCAGCAGACCCACCCTCTGTGAATGCCCAGACCTTGCGAGCCGAGAAGCTTCCTCTGCCCCACGGGAAGATTTTCGCTGCCTGCCAGACTTTGGAATGATCCCCCACTCGACCACGGGTGAGGGGTCAACCTCAGTGCAGGCAGTACCCGGGGAGGTCACAGCAGTGGACCGATCGGAGGACACGTGGGACGTGCTCGACGTCCCTCGCATCTCCTCGTCCGATCCCCCACAGTGACGCCCCTTGGCAGCAGTCTCAAGCTGTGTGACGGGAAATAATCTGCGCCGAATACTGTACTTGTTACAGCTGGTAACAAAACAACGTAATATGATATAGAAAATCTCATTTGAAATACCTGTCACTTATTCTGTATAGGCTGATTGCAAATATTAACTAAGGTTCACAGAACAAGTGCAAGATATCCTAAACCTTTATGGACAATACTACAGGGGGCTTTCAGTAAGTAATGCGATACTTTGTTGCTAAAGCCAAGTTGGTTTTATTCAGGGTTCGAATACACCTCATTACTCCTCATTGGTTCGGATACAAAACCCTATTATTCAACATAATCTCCGTTCACTCTGACAGCCTTACGCTGCCTTACTGCGGGGGGCATGTATTCCCGCGTGGCACCGCTGTACTGGGTGACATCGGAGCCAATGTCTTGCTGCATCTATAACCTCCCCATCATCCACTACCTAGTTCCCGTGGATTTCATCCTTCATTGGGCCAAACAGATGGAAGTCGGAAGATGCCAGATCAAGGCTGTAGGCTGGATGAGGAAGAACAGTCCAATGAGTATTTCTGGGCTCCTAGGGGGTGCGCACACTTGTATGAGGCCTTCGCGTTGTCATGAGAAGCAGAACTTCGTTTGAGGTCTTGCTGTGACGAACACGATAAAGTCGTTTCTTCAGTTCCAACACTGCAGGAGTCGCACTTGTGTACGGCTGGCAGGAACTCTGACAGGTTTACGCGGGCTTGTTGCGATGACAGATGCCTCGCCCAACGACTCTCCTTGTTTTTGTTCCTTTTAGTTCTTCTTAACCATTATACAGCCTCCTATGAATGTCTGCGATGCTATGGTTCTCCACCAAAAGAAACCTAATGACCGCTCTCTGCTTGGAATGCACCTCCTTTACAGATGCTATTTTGAAGGCTAAGTCTTGTGCCGTCACCTAACGGAATCTCATGAAACTAATAAGGGCTTAAGAAGGAATATTCCACGATGACCCACAGGAAATTACTCTTTTTTTTTCAACCGATATACGGTGTCACAAGAGATCAAGAACATAATGCTGGATATAAATCGGAAATATTCATAGGACTTATCTCTCGCTTATGCTTTGATAAAACTCATTTCAGCAGAAGCTGAGGTAACCACCACGTCCCCTTCTCCGTTACGCAATGAAATGACGTAAATGATTCTTCTTAAATGTCAATTTTCTTTACCTGTAATCAAAATATTACATAACAAAGATTGAGCTAGATTCTGGACACCGGAACACCGTATAATCCGGTTCTACGGCGTGAAAATAAGTCGTAACTCTCATGACCTAAAAAAGATATGTCACTGTCCTCCTTTTACAGCAGCTACCAAGTGTATATGTCCATTCGAATATGTTATTTGAATATGTCAGTTGGAAAAATGTTGCGAAATATTTCACGATCCTTAATTTCTCGACGCCTATTTTTATATCTTCTACAACCGAAAAGATACAATAAGTTAAAGGAGGTCAAAATTTATGAATTGTGAATGCTTGATTTCTTTTTGTCAGGGGCAATGGAAAGAATAATTGTGAAGAAAATATGAGGGAGTGGTTGGTTTTGAAAGGGAAGAGAGGATTCTGATATATTTATGAGGAGTTAAATCTGTTATAATCCATACTCTTCTCAAAATAGTAGTATAAATCTTGGCACGAAAATAACAGATACAAAGAAAAACATTACCAATTTGTGCAATTTTTTCATCAGCCAAAAGGGCTGCAAAATTAAAACATTTTCAGATAATTAATGGAAATTCAGAGTTAACGAAGCAATCTGAAAGCTTCTCAGTCGAGCGGAAACAAAACTGAAAACAATAATATTCACAGGAAATACAGCAGTAACCTTTTTGTGGTTAACATAACTAGTAAACATTTGAATGAGGATAAGACGGTAACGCCTGGACAGGAGAAAGACCCAAAGCTATAACAGCTAAGGGAAATGTAGTGAAAATTGTAAAAGGAGATGGAACTGTTGAAACAAGTACTGCAGTTCTTAAAGCAGACTACAGAAAATCAAAAAGGGGTTAAATAGAAGTGAACAGAATGGTACCATAAATACTGTGGAACACCGAGTGTAGATCGGAAAGTTAGAACGGACGTCCTGAAGCTGGATAGATGATAGTAAGGCACCAAAGAAATAGAAGAATCAGCATTGTAATTGGAATTAACATTAACAGTGCTTGAATATAGCTCAAAGAGGTCAACATAGATCGATTTCTGCGACGTCAGAGGAAAGTGAGTTTGTGAAACCCTCTTGTTCGATCCATGTATTGAAGTCATGGGCAAAATGACACTTTTCATTGTCTTCTTATCGTCATTAATTTTTGGCACTGATAGCTATATTAAGCTGGCCATGGGTGAAATTAGCATTCGTGTGCTATACTATGTCGGGCTAAGAGAGTTAATGAAAACAGAATGACCTATAACTCTGCTGACAGCCGTCTCCATAAAACATGATATTGCTCATAAGATTCTTACAAAATATTGTTGGAATGTTGCTGAAGAAAACACGTATAGGTAACTAAGAATCGATGGAATACCAATTTCACGCCTCAGGAATTCAATTTCCGAGAAGTACGAGGGTCATTCGAAAATTACAGTACTTTGTTTTTTTTAATCAAATTTATCTTCTATAACAGTACATTCACACAGAGGCAACATATGATTTTTAATACAACCTCCAACCCTTTAAACTGCCTTATCCCACCGTGAGGCTAATGTAATGTCCGTGTAGCTACGTGGTAGAAGACAGGACCAGAAGCCTTGAGGCAGTGTTGAGCAGTCTTCACTAGGAAGTCGTCATCTTCAGACCTCGATCAACGACTTCATCCCCATGTATCGTCTCCACTGTCTTGTGAATGTTTGCCATTGTTTGTACTCACAAGAATTCCATAAAAGCAGGATGCTTAAAACGAACATCAGGCGCAGCAGCCATCTGTTGGAGTGCAACTCCAGCTTGACTTGCGGAAAGAGTTTGGACTAAAATTTGAATACGGTCGTGAATAATATTTCTCTGATCTCCATTAATACCAATGAAAAACAACAAAAGTTGAATTCCAGAAGAACTTTTGTACATTTATTCTGAGGCGGCCACTGTTCTTCCTTAAACACTAACGAAATATTGTACGAGGTTATTATTAGTTTCTGTACAACATATCCAACATAAAAGCAGATATTTGTCTTTGCAATCTGCAATAAAATGTATAGGTAGTTAATTTGGCGGCAAGAACTGGATTATGTACTCAAGAGGTAATCGATGTTTACGTTTGCTAGGTTTCTCTAAGAAATTTCAAGCTATGTCAGTAGGGCGTTTTAGTTACAGCTGGAACTAATTTTCCTTCCTTATTAATAGGATTTGTGATTAATTCATAAATTTGCCTGCCGGGATATGACACTGATACACACTAATATCGTGTCGGCTTCCTTTTGCCCGGCGTAGTGTAGCATCTCGACATGTCTTGGACTCAAGTCGTTGGAAGTCCCATGCCGGAATATTGAGCGATGGTTCCTCTACAGCCATCCATAACTACGTACGTGTTGCTGGTGTAGGAGTCTGTGCACGAACTGGCCTCTCGACTACGTCCCATACATGTTCGACTGTATTAATATTGAGGCATATGGGTGGCCAAATCATTCGCTCGAATTTTCCAGAACGTTCTTCAAACCAGTCGTGGAAAATTGTGGCCCGGCGTCATAAATAAACATTTGGACACAAATAGTCTACAAGTGACCGAACATAGCCATTCCCAGTCAATGATCAGTTGAGTTGGACCTGAGGACCAGAGGAGATGAGAAGTTCAGGCAGGCAGGTGCTAAAGAGGTTCAAAACTCACAAAATTCTTACAACAGGAAAGTAAATAATAATGTTACCATATTTAACCAAAATATTGGCCGATTAAAGAAAAAAGTAGATTCTCACAAAAGCAAAGTAAAAAATAATGTTACCATTTTTCACCAAAATATTCTGGGATTGAAGAATAAAGTAGATGAGCTCCTGGTTTTTTAGATGACAATGAATCTTATAAAGTAATAGATATACTATGCCTGTCTGAGCATCACATTGTGTCTGATATGGAAAAGGTAAATATCAGTTGTTATAAACTAGCTGCACATATGAGTAGAGAGAATGTGAGAGGAGGAGTTGCCATATACACTCCTGGAAATTGAAATAAGAACACCGTGAATTCATTGTCCCAGGAAGGGGAAACTTTATTGATACATTCCTGGGGTCAGATACATCACATGATCACACTGACAGAACCACAGGCACATAGACACAGGCAACAGAGCATGCACAATGTCGGCACTAGTACAGTGTATATCCACCTTTCGCAGCAATGCATGCTGCTATTCTCCCATGGAGACGATCGTAGAGATGCTGGATGTAGTCCTGTGGAACGGCTTGCCATGCCATTTCCACCTGGCGCCTCAGTTGGACCAGCGTTCGTGCTGGACGTGCAGACCGCGTGAGACGACGCTTCATCCAGTCCCAAACATGCTCAATGGGGGACAGATCCGGAGATCTTGCTGGCCAGGGTAGTTGACTTACACCTTCTAGAGCACGTTGGGTGGCACGGGATATATGCGGACGTGCATTGTCCTGTTGGAACAGCAAGTTCCCTTGCCGGTCTAGGAATGGTAGAACGATGGGTTCGATGACGGTTTGGATGTACCGTGCACTATTCAGTGTCCCCTCGACGATCACCAGTGGTGTACGGCCAGTGTAGGAGATCGCTCCCCACACCATGATGCCGGGTGTTGGCCCTGTGTGCCTCGGTCGTATGCAGTCCTGATTGTGGCGCTCACCTGCACGGCGCCAAACACGCATACGACCATCATTGGCACCAAGGCAGAAGCGACTCTCATCGCTGAAGACGACACGTCTCCATTCGTCCCTCCATTCACGCCTGTCGCGACACCACTGGAGGCGGGCTGCACGATGTTGGGGCGTGAGCGGAAGACGGCCTAACGGTGTGCGGGACCGTACCCCAGCTTCATGGAGACGGTTGCGAATGGTCCTCGCCGATACCCCAGGAGCAACAGTGTCCCTAATTTGCTGGGAAGTGGCGGTGCGGTCCCGTACGGCACTGCGTAGGATCCTACGGTCTTGGCGTGCATCCGTGCGTCGCTGCGGTCCGGTCCCAGGTCAACGGGCACGTGCACCTTCCGCCGACCACTGGCGACAACATCGATACATCGATGTACTGTGGAGACCTCACGCCCCACGTGTTGAGCAATTCGGCGGTACGTCCACCCGGCCTCCCGCATGCCCACTATACGCCCTCGCTCAAAGTCCGTCAACTGCACATACGGTTCACGTCCACGCTGTCGCGGCATGCTACCAGTGTTAAAGACTGCGATGGAGCTCCGTATGCCACGGCAAACTGGCTGACACTGACGGCGGCGGTGCACAAATGCTGCGCAGCTAGCGCCATTCGGCGGCCAACACCGTGGTTCCTGGTGTGTCCGCTGTGCCGTTCGTGTGATCATTGCTTGTACAGCCCTCTCGCAGTGTCCGGAGCAAGTATGGTGGGTCTGACACACCGGTGTCAATGTGTTCTTTTTTCCATTTCCAGGAGTGTATGTCAAAAGTTATCACTGCGTAGAGAGCTTAGATACAAAAAAGTTTTGTCTAGAGCGACATATAGAAGCATGTGCCTGTCAACTTAAACTGAAGGAGGGCTCTTTTATAATTGTAACAGTAAATAGGTCCCCTTCAGGAAACTTTCATTTATTCCTGGAAAACTTGGATGCCTTGTTATGCTATCTGTCAGATAAGGGAAAGCAAATTATTATTTGTGGGGACTTCAATGCTGATTCACAGA
Organism: Schistocerca piceifrons; assembly: GCF_021461385.2. Lineage (NCBI taxonomy): Eukaryota > Metazoa > Arthropoda > Insecta > Orthoptera > Acrididae > Schistocerca > Schistocerca piceifrons. Next base: position 142,473,592 of record NC_060144.1, read on the forward strand.
AAGAGTGTAATAGGAAGAATGACCTGGAAGTCTTGCTCGGTTCTTTCAATTTGACATCTGTCATTAATTTTCCTACTGGCCTAGTAAAGGACAGCAGCACATTGATAGATAACACTTTTATAGACCAAGATAGGTTTAATAACATAAATTGTTGTCCTGTTGAGAATAGGCTTTCTGATCATGATGCTCAGCTAGTTACATTGTATGTCATAGCTCCATTCAGTAATTCAAAACTACCCTCCAAAATTGTGCGTTCAATTAATGACTCAACAATTAGAAATATCATAGAAAATCTACAGCAGTTAGACTGGGATATGTGTACAAGGAACCCGATGCTAATTTAAAGTATAACTTATTTCATGATACACTTGTAAGAGAATTTGAAAACTGTTTCCCCAAGAAAGTAGTTAAATATAATTATAAAAAACCATGCAAAAACCCTTGGCTTACTAAAGGAATAACAATATCTTGTAAACACAAAAGGGAACTGTATCTAACAACAAGAAAGAGTAATGACCCAGAAACAGCCAAATGTTATAAAAACTACTGTGCTACATTAAGAAAGGTTATTATAATGTCCAGAAACATGTGCATCATGTCTGAGATTAATACCTCTGATAACGAAATCGAAACAATTTGGAATATTACTACAAGGGAGACAGGACAACCAAGAGTACAGGATGACGGCATCATCATCAAAGCGAATGGAAACTTGATAAACAACAAGCTGGAAGTCGAAAACATTTTGAATAATAATTTTTTAAACGTTGTAGAGAAAATAGGATCTAAATGTTCATTATAAGAAGCAAGGCAGTTAATGGAAGAGGCCTTACCCACACCATTTGATACAATTGAAATTCCACCACCTCTCCTTCTGAAAGTAGGAAGATAATAAACTCTCTCAAGAATAAAAGCTCACATGGAACTGATGGCATTTCCAGCGGGATAATAAAAGCTTGTTCCCAAGAAATAAGAGGGGTTCTTAGCCACATATGTAATAGCTCTCTGAAGCAGGGTATTTCCCCAGATAGACTGAAGTATGCCATTGTTAAATAAAAAAGGGAATACGTCTGATGTCAACAACTACCGCCCTATCTCTCTTCTGACTGCCTTATCCAAAATTCTTAAAAAAGTTATGTATTGTAGAGTAGCTTCAGACCTTCGTAAAAATAAAGTTTTAACAAAATGTCATTTTGGTTTCCAGAAGGGTTTTTCAACGGAAAATGCTATATATACATTCACTAATGAAATATTAAATGGTCTGAGTAGCTGGAAGTCTTCCGTTGGGATTTTTTGTGATCTATGAAAGGCTTTTGAGTGTGTAAGTCATGGGATACTTCTAGATAAGCTCAAGTACTTTGGTATGAATGGAACAGTGCTCAAATGGTTTAAAGCATACCTAACTGGATGAGTGCAGAAAGTTGCAATAAACAGTTCACATAATATGAAAGAAACTGGTGATTTCTCAAACTGGGGAACAATCAAGAATGGGGAGCAGCAAGGTTCGGTCTTGGGTCCTCTGCTGTTCTTAATATATATTAATGACTTGCCATTCCATTTTCAAGAAGATGCAAAACTGGTACTCTTTGCCGATGATACAAGTATAGCTATCACACCCGACAGACAAGAATTAACTGGTAAAATTGTAAACGATGTTTTTCAGAAAAATGCAAATGGGCTCTCATTAAACATTGACAAAACACAGTATATTCAGTTCCACACAGTAAATGGAATGACACTATTGATAAATATAGGCTTCGATCAGAAATCGGTAGCTAAGGTAGAATATTCAACAATTTTAGGTGTATGCATTGATGAGGGGTTGAACTGGAAAAAACACTCTGAGCATGTGCTGAAACGTTTGAGTTCAGCTACTTATGCTATTAGGTTAATTGAAAATTTTGGCGATATACATCTGAGTAAATTAGCTTACCTCGCCTATTTTCATTCTCTGCTTTCGTATGGCATCATATTCTGGGGTAACTCATCATTGAGTAAAAGAATGTTCATAGCACAAAAACGTGTAATCAGAGTAATTGATGGAGTTCATCCCAGATTCTCCTGCAGACACTTATTTAAAGAGCTAGAAATCTTCACTGTAGCCTCATAACATATATTCACTTACGAAATTTGTTATTAAAAATCCGAACGAATTCAAAAGTAGCAGCAGTGTACATGGCTACAGCACTAGGAGAAAGGATGATCTTCACTATTCAAGGTTAAATCTAACTTTGGCTCAGAAGGGGGTAAATTATGCTGCCACAAAAGACTTTGGTCACTTACCTAATAGCATCAAAAGTCTGACAGATAGCCATATAGCATTTAAAAGGAAATTAAAAGAATTTCTTAATGGCAACTCCTTCTACTCATTAGATGAATTTTTGGATATAGTAAGTGGGTAATTTCCAAATCCCCACAAAAAAATTAAAAATATTGAGTGTCATGTAATATTTTGTCTAAAGTAATATCATGTATAGACACCCTTTATTAACCTGACACGTTCCACATCATTACGAAGTGTCGTACTCATGATGTATGGGACAAATATTGATCTAATCTAATCTAATCCCATACCATTAAGTAGCCACTACAAACTCGCACGGTACCTTCTTGTTAAATTGAGTCCATGACTTCGAGGGGTATGGGCCACACTCGAATCCTACGATCAGCTCTTACCAACGTGGACTCGTCAGACCGGAGCACGGTTTTACAGTCGTCCAGGATCCAACTGATGTGGTCACGAGCCCAGGAGAGGCGCTGCAGGCGATGTCGTAATGTTAACAAAGGCACTCGAGTCGCTCTTCTGCTGCCATAGCCCATTAACGACAGATCTCTCCGCATTGTCCTAACCGATAAATTCGTCGTACGTTCCACACTGATTTGCGTGGCTATGTCATGCTGTGTTGCTTGTCTGTTACCACTGACAACTCTACGCAATCGCCGTTATTCTCGTTGGTTAAGTGAAGGCCGTCGGTCACTGCGTTGCCTGTGGTGAGAGGTTATGTCTGCAATGCTGTATTTTAGGTACACTCCTGAGACTTTGAATCTCGGACTACTGAAGTCCCTAACGATTTTCGGAATGGAAAGTCCCATGTGTCCAGCTCCAACTTCCATTCCGCATTCAGAGTTTGTTAATTCTGGCGTGGCGGCCGTAAACATGTCGAAAAACTTTTCTCATAAACCACCTGAGTGCCAGTGACAACTCCGCTAATGCACTGCCCTTTTATACCCTGTGTACGTGATACTACCGCCATCTGTATATGTGCATATCGTTATACCATGAGTTTTGACACCTCAGTGTGTCTGTGGACAAGGATAAAACTTTCAGACAAAATGCAATAACAAATGCCAGGATGTCCACTATGGATCTTGTTCCTCTTGTGTGTGCAAAGTGATCAGAGCCAGTGATATCATCGTTGAATGTCACACGCTAAAACCATGGATAGTCAGTGTTAGAGACATTCCTCTAGGAAGAGAAACCGTAATTAGACCACTGGTAAATTATACCAGCCGAATGAGACATTTATTCCAGACGGTTGGACTGGTTTGTTTTATCCCTGGCTTTATAGATTATTGGCGGCTTTCATAGGTAATATATGGACCGTTGGTGCCATGCCATTGGGGCGTGGACTAGAATAAACTAATAGAAATACGTCAACGGTTTAGTATCAGTACAAAAGGAAGCAGATAAACGGGTACACACGTATTCAACAAGCTACCAGACCTGTAACTAAGTTTTTGATTAAATTAAATAACTTTTTTTCGGACAACTACCTCTGGATCATTCGAGAAGGTATTCAAAGCAAATATAAGAAAAACGTAGCTCTTATATGCACTGATTGACAAAAAAGTGGTCCACCCATAAAGAGAGGATGAAACGAAATGTAACTTCACTGATGATGGATTGTTTCATGTTCTTCAAATGGTTCAAATGGCTCTGAGTACTATGGGACTTAACATCTCAGGTCATCAGTCCTCTAGAACTTAGACCTACTTAAACCTAACTAACCTAAGGACGTCACACACATCCATGCCCGAGGCAGGATTAGAACCTGCGACCGTAGCGGTCGCGCGATTCTAGACTGAAGCACCTAGAACCGCTCGGCCACACCGGCCGGCTCATATTCTTCCATGATTATTACATCGAGTTAAATTTCGAAAGGACTCGGCAGTATGAGCCCACTTATCAGTATGATGATATTTTCCATCTGGCCTGGATGCACGCTCTCATTCGGTTTGGAGGATGTCATAAGGCCGATGTATCGTGTTCTGAGAGACGACGGCCTACAGCTGTTGTAACTAGTCCTTGATATCTCGTATATAGCGTCCACGACCGTGCTTGTCCCACAAATGTTCTATTGGGAACAGATATGGCTATATTGGTGGCCGCAGGAGTACTAAATGTCTCTTTGCAGTACTTAGAGGCACGCGGCGACTGTGGACGATAATTGTCAATATCAATGATGACGATACTGTCGCATGAGAGTTAACACACAAGGTCGGAGGATGTCCGTGGCGTACCGTTGTGCTCTCATTGTTGCCTCAAGTCACAACAAACCATGGCTAGAAATCATAGTCGATGGCTCTCCAAGGGATAACGCAAGGAGAAATACCGCCGTGCCTCTCCAAAGTGTTGGCTAATGGCACCTCACCCCGTGCGAAACCATTCTTGTAGACTTAACCATCCAGCGCAGTGCAGACCTATGGTTTTTCGCTGAACGCAATACGGTGCCACTCATCCTCTCGTACTGCCACTCCATATGCAGCCGTCTGTATTGTAGTGTTAACGGCAATCAACGCTAATTCCCAAGTCCGGCCGCTGCTGGTCTCAGGTCATTGGTGCAGGATTTCACAGAATGTCGTGAGAAGTCTGTTACTTTTTCTCGGAATGCAGGAACAGACCTGAAAACATGGCGGTATGCGTGGTATACAGTACGGCGAACCTCCGTTGTTAGTCAAAATGGTCGACCGGAGCCTTGCCAAGGAGTATGCCTGCCATCACTTTTCCATAGAGGCCAACATTTGATCACTGTCGCTTCGGAATGCCCTATGAATCTGACCTCACGGCCAAATTTTGCATCTTGCAAACTCTGCCTGACAAGAGTATGTGGCATCTTTGTGTTCAATTTCGCAGGAAATGTTTCTGGACTTTAAAATAGTTTTCTTGGTCTTCTTCTTCAGAAAGCCTGCAGCACGAAGTTCTGAAGTTCTGAAATTGGAAGATTCAGGAGTAACCCACAAAAATGACATGTTTCTTTCCATACCACAAACTGTGACTGCGGTGAACCGCAGACCATGGAGATCATACTTGAATGTCAAGTGTGCTGTGGGTCTTGCCCAGAAGAAGATCTTCAGCTCCAACAAAAACCAACTCTAAGGATCTCGATGTAAAATAAAATTTGTGTTAAGAGCTTAAGGGACCAAACAGCTGAGGTCATCGGTTCCGAAGCTTGCACTCTTCTTAATCTAACTTAAACTAACTTAAGCTAAGGTCAAGACACACCCATGCCCGAGGGTGGATTCGAACCTCCGATGGGGGCAGCCACGCGATCCGTGGCAAGCCGCCTCGCACCACGGGGCTACCCCGCTTGGCGATCTCGATGTCGATGGTCCTTTCTTCACCCGAGCACAGCTGATGTTGTAGGGTTTCCGTCAACAGTATTGTTACTACATTATTCTCTCTTTCAGTTGCTTGTAATTGTTATAACCGTGTATTGTACTCGTTTCTGACTTGAAATAATTACAATTTTTTATATTCAGACAGCAGTACGAGAAGTTGCATACTTAATGAAGTTATTATTGTTTATTTTAGTAGGTGAGTTTGCCGTCAGAAGCGTTTTTGAACGAACAAAATAAGCGTCATAAGTCTTCAAAATGTTCAAATGTGTGTGAATGCCTATGGGACCAAACAGCTGACGTCATCGGTCCCTAGACCTACACACTACTTAAACTACCTTAAAATAACTTACGGTAAGGACAACATACACACCCACGCCCGAGGGAGGACTCGAACCTGCGGCGGGAGTGGCCGCCGATTCGTTACATGGTGCCTCTAACTACGCGGCCACTGCGCGTGGCCATAAGTTTTCACTGTACAATTTATCTGATTGATGTGTAGAGGTAGGACAGAATAATATGAACTACTGTGTTGTAACAGTACTCAAAGGATACCGTGTGTGTGGATTAGAGGATTTGCTGCCCTCTTGTGTAGGTGTCGAAACATTTGACCCCCATCACGTAACCCAAACCTTTATTGGAAATCTGATACCTCCTTTCCTGTCTGACTAGAACAGTGAAGCACCCCGAAGACAATATCTGACTTCGTGCATGTGCACAGCATCGGTTTGTGTGTAAATTATTACAGCGGAAATTCTCTGCAACGTGTAAATTCGCACCACAGTGCGATAGAGTCGTTTGTGTTCAATATTGTTACCAAATGGTTCAAAATGGTTCAAATGGCTCTGAGCACTATGGGACTTAACTTCTGCGGTCATCAGTCCCCTAGAACTTAGAACTACTTAAACCTAACTAACCTAAGGACATCACACACATCCATGCCCGAGGCAGGATTCGAACCTGCGACCGTAGCGATCGTGCGGTTCCTGACTGTAGCGCCATTAACCGCTGGGCCACTCCGGCCGGCTCAATATTGTTACCATGCGTGGTTGGGTGTATAAGGGTTGTGAATAGCGTCAGATATTGACTGATTACTGTGAATGGCTTGGAGGTGCCGGGGTACTTCGTGTAAGGCAGCACTCGCCAGGGTTTTAAATGGGCCTCATTATGAGTCCTCATTTGGCCGGGTGGTCGAATCTTACGATATCCCTATTTGTGGGGCACCTGGATGCGAAAGCGGCCCTAAGTTGGACTGCATGGGAATGTGAGGGTAGGCAGATTTGTTTTCCAGCCTCCGGTCGACGATGTCTGATCGCCATGTTGTGCACTAATTATATCGCAACCACTTCAAATCTGCGTCTGCCATCTGAGACCTTGTGGTGGACTAACTGCACATTCTCTGTCATCCTGCACCATCGGTCTGATCTAGGAGCAGCCGGACAACGGATTTAACGTCCCGTACATAGACTGCCGTTAACATTGCAACACAAATAGCAACGTTTGGAGAGGTGTTGTTATCAAAGGCATGGACTGCTGATTAATAGCCCCGCATTGTTTCGAGCGTTGAATATTGATTCTTTGCTGCCCCGAATTACCATCTTCGGTCAGTATGGCGGCGACCTTGGGAGAGATGCCACTTGTCCGTCATTTTGGACAGGCGCAGTGGTATTACTCCGGGCCTTACGGCGTGCTGGGTCGTAGGGTACGACTTCTGATCACGATTGTTTGTGATTGAAGCGATTCTGATTGCATAAAGTTAAATCACGGACATAATGCGTCTTCATATGTTGACTCTCAAGCGACAGTACCGCGCTTCTCACAAGAGTATGTGTCGCCTATGTGTCCTTCCCACTGATGACTCATCATATGACACTGTCCACAAACTTGTTATTACACTAACACATTCTGGTGGCCGGCATATCTGCCATAGAGAACTATAACTCGAATCGTTTTCATACCAGCAGATGGTGTGTAAGTGTGCGACCCTATGTTGACAACCGAAGATGTCTTCTGGAAGCTTCACTGTTTTTATCAGGCAGTGTAATTAATACTAGGGCTGTCAATATCTCTGACGTTATGTCAATTCCTTATGGTTGCCATTAAGTAAAGCTTACATCCTGAATCATACAAAATAACAACAGTGTATCGATTGATTATTTCAGATTTTGTTCTTCGACTTTAGTACTGCTGCTCGCTATTGACGTTAGTACATGTTTGAGAGTGTGATCCTGAAATGCTCGTTTTGTTTGTGATAAAACAGTGCTGCGTTTTTTGTTATGCGTTAAATCCAGGACAGGCGACGTTGGAATTTAGAATCACACTGTCAGTTACATCAGGGACACACCACCGATACGACTGAGACAGTATGAAAAATTCTTTTTCATAAAGGAAACGGTGTGGCGGTTCGAGCCATCGTCCCTGATACTGCTCTTCACCAACGCAGCGTTCGTACCGCGTGTTAAACACCCTGTGGAAACTACTACGCAGTTAATGGTGGAACCCACGATTTTGCACAAATCGTAAACATTTGTTAAATTTAAAATTTATCTCTACATCTGGACTGGCCGTTTTCAGAACCAGAGGTAATTGCCTGGTGATAACAAGAACCACCTGATGAATATGGTAGCTTCCTGATCTCATCAAATAATCACTTCCGTGCGTGAAAATAACAACCGTAGTGTGGAAATAAATTGAAATGTAACAAAAGCACACAGTCTAGCAGAATCACAAACGTAACCCTTAACCAGTTTTTGTCTACAGCTTACACTTCAGAAGAATTACAATTTTTACGTTTGACAAGCAGTGGTGCAAAACCGAAAAATAATATTTGAAGAATATATTATTATTTTCTACCTGCGACTCTCTGCATTATTTATCCACATGCATACGTGCTAATTACCAAGGTCACTAGAAGAAAGTCGGGCCCGAAACGAGATGGACTTCAATTGACAGGTGCAATAACGTCACTATAGGAGGAAATTGAGAGAGCAGTTGCCACAGCGAACTCCTCTTAAACAAAAATAGCTTCTTATATACACTAAAAGTAATAGGAAATTAAATTAAATCTGATGACATACCTGTTAATACACTGACGGAAAATAATCGCAACACGATAAAATAAGTAACGTAGAGTAATGAAAGAGCGGGAATACATTTGTCTACGTAACATATTTAAATGATTAACGTAGCAATATCAAAGGTTGATGTAAGCGCGAGACTCATCGCAGATGCGAAATGCTGATACATTAATAACTTGAGTAATCACCAGGAAGCTGAATACAAGCGTACAGACGTGCATGCATTGTGTTTAACAGGGGCCGGACGTAAGTTTGTTAGCTGGAGTTTCATGTCGTTTGCACTTCTACGGTTAATAGAGGAATGGTTAATGCTGATTGTGGATGGGGCTGCAGGTGTCGCCCGACGATGCCCCATATGTGCTCGATTGGAGACAGATATGTCGATCTAGCCATTCAAACCAACATAATGACACTCTGTAGAACACGTTGGGTTACAACAGGGATACGTGGGCGAGCATTATCCTGTTGAAACTCACTCTCTGGAATCAATAACTTTTGAGAATATGAGTAGTTGACCTTCGTGGAGTTCCAACAGCGGCTCCATTATCCCCACCGCCTATCATCGTCTTATGAGGTCCGAGGATGGTCAAAACTGACCGAAACCGGTTACCGCCGGAATAAATGTTTTTGCGCTCAAAACTTGCGATTGCCTTTCCTCAGGACGGGACGGGATAAGGTTACGGTTGTGGACGGGCCATAATCGGTTACTCTCGTTGGCACAAGAAATACGTAAACTTTATTTAAAGAAATTTAAATTTTAAAACAATCTCTTAAAAATCACGACTGTATGACGGCTGAAGGCCTTATCACAAAAAAATTCCACAATTTTGGGGCCGAAGGCCACCAATAATAACCTCAAAGAACAAACAGCTGAAGGCCTGAATTAGGTTCAAAAATGGTTCAACTGGCTCTGAGCACTATGCGACTTAACTTCTGAGGTCACCAGTCGCCTAGAACTTAGAACTAATGAAACCTAACTAACCTAAGGACATCACACACATCCATGCCCGAGGCAGGATTCGAAACTGCGACCGTAGCGGTCGCTCGGTTCCAGACTGTAGCGCCTAGAACCGCACGGCCAGTCCGGCCGGCCCTGAATTAGGAGTCAGAACAACATTTCCAAATAGCACTTATTAAGGTAAATACTTCATTTTCAAAAACCAATTGCAACACAGCTGAAGGCCTTATTATAAAAGAAAAATTATTACTCTCCTAAAGGCCACAAAAAATTTCAAATAACAAACAGCTTAAGGCCTGAACCAGAAGTCAGGAAAACAATTCCTAATAGCACACATCTCAACAAATACCTTGTTTTTAAAACAAGTTGCTTTAAAAAAACTTACTGTAACATGGCTCAATGCCTTATTATGAAAAAAGCGAAATTATTGCTCGGCTGAAGGCCACACGCAGCTTCAAATCACAAACGGCTGAAAGCTTGAATTAGTAGTCAGAAGGACAATTACAAATAACACATTTTAAGATGAATACTTCGTTTTAAAACAAACTGCGACACCGCTGAAGGGCTTATTATAAAGGAAGTGAAATTATTACTCGGCTGAAGGCCACAAACAATTTCAAATAACCAACGGCTGAAGGCCTGAATTAGAAGTCAGGAAAACAATTCCAGATAGCACCTCTAAAGTAAATACCTTGCTTTTAAAACAAGTTAGCTTAAAAAAACTTACTGTAACATGGCTGAAGGCCTTATCACGAAAGAAGTGAAATTGTTGGTCGGTTGAAAGACACACCAACAATAATTAGAAAATTACAAATATCATTAAAACAAACATCACAATCTAAGGAATCAGGACAAGCGGTTCACAGAAAGTGTTCCAAGGGTCGGCCTGGGAAGGTAACTGAAATATAAGGTATGGTGAGACAGGCAGCCAAGAGTTGTACTCACGTAACAGGATGGAAACTCAAACTAGGGACAGCTTAAGCGCCGACCGACCGACTAACCAATCCGCCTAAAGTCCGATCATCGGTACAACGATGGAATATTTTTAGGCAAGGGTGAAGAGACAGACAGCACTAAGTATTCAGAACACACCCAAGGCCGAAGGAAAGAGTAGAAACAAGGCAGATCTCCCAAAAATATGCGCAGTATAATACAAGAGACTGTCGAACTACACGCGGAAAGCATCAACACGACAAGGAAAGTTACACTGCCGGAAAAGTATGCTAACTTCCAGGGCAGGTAACTGGGGCGTTAGCGGCCACAAGGCAGAAAATACCGCTGGTTGGTCTTCACCAATAAGAATAATGTTATATTCAATGATAAAAAACAAGGAGAGAAAGACGGCAGCAATATTTCACCACCCCGGAACAATTCACTCGTTGCCGCCAGGCTCAGCGGCCCTGGGAGCAACAACCCACCGACCGAAGGCGAGGTCTCAGAATAGTCGAGGTGGCACTAGTAGTTATATCTGCACTCAAACGTCCTGGAGTCAGTGTGCAACGAAGTCGTCACTCTCGCAGCCACCCCTCCTCGATCCGGCAGTAGCAGCAGCCACCCGTGGCCCCGGCTTGAACCCGAGACCTGCTCGCTGCTGTGCCCCAGTCGAACTGATGTCCACTCGCAACTGCCAACTCCTTACAACGCGACCCGGAGATACCAGCGGTCGCTCCAAAGATAGTACCACAGTACTCGTATCGATAAGCACTGCTGCTGCCACTGATGGTCAGACAAGCCAGCAACTTAGTCACGCCAGTAAATCGAATAAGAAACGAGATGTTACAGTCGCAATGACAAGATGCCATGCAATAAACGGCATGAACACGACCCGTGCACGGCATAACCTCCCCCCCCCCCCCCCTTTACACATAAACCCCGTGGTATCCCTACTATTGGTCTAACCAAACTTAACTTGGTTAAGAAGGAGCCATTTTAAGAGTTTCCTCCGACACTGTCAATGTTGAGTGTTTATGGAAAATCTTCAAGGCCATCTTAAAATGCGTTTTAGACAGGTACGTGCAGAGTAAAACTGTGAGGGACGGAAAAAACCCATCGTGGTTCAACAACAAACTTAGGAAACTACTGCGAAAGCAAAGAGAGCTTCATTGAAAATGTATACGCAGCCAGAACCTCTCAGACAAACAGAAGCTAAACAATGCCAAAATTACTTCAAAGAGGGTTATGCGTGAAGCGTTCAGTGAATTCGAAAGTTAAATTCTATGTACGGACTTGACAGAAAATCCTATGAAGTTCTGGTCTTACGTTAAATCAGTAAGTGGATCGAAACAGCATATCCAGACACTCTGGGTGATAATGGCATGGACACAGAGGATGACACACGTAAAGCTGAAATACTAAACCCCTTTTTCCAAAGCTGTTTCACAGAGGAAGACCGCACTGCAGATCCTTCTCTAAATCCTCGCGCGAACGAAAAAATGGCTGACGTCAAAATAAGTGTCCAAGGAATAGAAAAGCAAATGAAATCACTCAACAGAGGAAAGTCCACTGGACGTGACGGGGTACCAATTCGATTCTACACGGAGTACGCGAAAGGACTTGCCCCCCTTCTAACAGCCGTGTACCGCAAGTCTCTAGTGGAACGGAAGGTTCCAAAAGTTTGGAAAAGAGCACAGGCAGTTCCAGTATTCTAGAAGGGTCGTCGAGCAGATGCGCAAAACTATAGGCATTTATTTCTGACATCGATATGTTGTAGAATTTTAGAACATGTTATTTGCTCGCGTATCATGTAATTTCTGGAAACCCAGAATCTACTCTGTAGGAATAAACTTGGATCGTGCGAGACCCAACTCGCTTTATTTGTTCATGAGACCCAGAAAATATTAAATACAAGCTCTCAGGTAGACGCCATTTTCCTTGACCTCCGGAAGGCGCTCGATACAGTCCCGCACTGTCGCCTGATAAACAAAGTAAGAGCCTACGGAATTTCAGACCACCTGTGTGGCTGGATTGAAGAGCTTTTACCAAACAGAACACAGCATGTTGTTCTCAATGGAGAGACGTCTACAGACGTTAAAGTACCCTCTAGCGTGCCACAGAGGAGTGTTATGGGAACGTCGCTTTTCACAATAAATATAAATGACCTAGCAGATAGTGTCGGAAGTTCCATGCGGCTTTTCGTGGATGATGCGGTAGTATAAAGAGAAGTTGCAGCATAAGAAAATTGCAGCGAAATGCAGGAAGTTCTGCAGCGGATAAGCACTTGGTGCAGGGAGTGGCAACTAACCCTTAACATAGACAAATGTAATGTATTGCGAATACATAGAAAGAAGGGTCCTTTATTGTATGATTATGTGATAGCGGAACAAACACTGGTAGCAGTTACTTCCTGTAAAATATCTGGGAGAACGCGTACGGAACGATTTGAAGTGGAATGATCATATAAAATTAATTGTTGGTAAGGCGGGTGCCAGGTTGAGATTCATTGGGAGAGTCCTTAGAAAATATAGTCCATCAACAAAGAAGGTGGCTTACAAAACACTCGTTCGACCTAGAGTATTTCTCATCAATGCAGGATCCGGCCAGGTTGGGTTGACAGAGGAAATAAGAAGAGCGGCGCGTTTTGTCACAGGGTTATTTGGTAAGCGTGATAGCGTTACGGAGATGTTTAGCAAACTCAAGTGGCAGACCCTGCAAGAGAGGTGCTTTGCATCGTGGTGTAGCTTGCTGGCCAGGTTTCGAGAGGGTGCGTTTCTGGATGAGGTATCGAACATATTGCTTCCCCCTACTTATACCTCCCGAGGAGATCACGAATGTAAAATTAGAAAGATTCGAGCACACACGGAGGCTTTCCGGCAGTCGTTCTTCCCGCGAACCATACGCGACTGGAACAGGAAAGGGAGGTACTGACGGTGGTACGTAAAGTGCCCTCCGCCACACACCGTTGGGTGGCTTGCGGAGTATAAATGTAGATGTAGATGTAGACACTGTTAATGGATGGCAGCACAGTTCGTCGAATCACCAGACCGACGTACAAATTTACAATTTACAGTCAGCGTCTGTGGGATATTCACGAGATAGCTCCTGCTGTCTTACGAATTCGAACCCCAGGTGTAGGCTCTGAGCAATATGCGACTTAACTTCTGAGGTCATCAGTCGCCTTGAACTTTGAACTAATTAAACATAACTAACCTAAGGACATCACACACATCCATGCCCGAGGCAGGATTCGAACCTGCAACCATAGCGGTCACGCGGTTCCAGACTGAAGCGCCTTTAACCGCACGGCCGAACCGGCGGGCCAGGTGTAAGCCTAGAGTGTCTAGAAAGCATACGGGTTGATTGCAACACCTCCACTGGCCTCCTTCTAACCAACATACGGCCATCAGTGGCACGCAGGCGGAATCAGCTTTCACCAGAAATCGCAACAGACTTCGCAAATGGCGGTCGTTTAGGATCATTAGAATGCACGCTACACGGCGTGGCTCAGAACTGTTCTTGAAGTAACCAATTTTTAATACTTCCTTGCTGCACTGTAGTGTCAACTGCTGCTCATATTGCTGCTGCAGATGCAGTACGATGCGCCAGAGTCATACGCCGGAAGCGATAGTCTTCCCTCTCGGTAGCGCCACGTGGCCGCCAGAGCCCAGCTTTCTGGTGACCGTACAATCTTATGACCACCGCTGCCAATAATGATGTACAGTGGCTGTATTCTTGCCGCGTGTTTATACAGTATCGCAGAAGGAACAACCAGCTTCTGGTAAAACTATTAAACGACCTCTTTCAAACTCAGTGAGGTGTTGATAAAGTCGTCTTCGTCACCATGAAGGTATTCTTGACCAACATAAACTAGAGACATCCAGTCTCAATGGTAACTAACGCTCACGACCGTTACAATGTTTATTTAAAGCAAACGTGGGTGCTCAAATGGTTCAAATGGCTCTGAGCACTATGGGACTTAACATCTATGGTCATCAGTCCCCTAGAACTTAGAACTACTTAAACCTAACTAACCTAAGGACATCACACACATCCATGCCCGAGGCAGGATTCGAACCTGCGACCGTAGCAGTCGCGCGGCTCCAGACTGAGCGCCTAGAACCGCTAGACCACCGCGGCCGGCAAACGTGGGTGCATCCTCACAGTGGAGCTAGTAGCGAAATTTGAATAGAAATCATCTTTCTGGTGTAGAAACGCGCCTACCAATTTCTATGTATGTCGCACAATTTCTTATTGGTGTTGCGATTTCTTTCCGTCAGTGTATTTCAATAGTAGATGAAGAGTGCCACTGACGGAATTTTCACTTTCGTGCTGCTGCTCTTGCTGCCGTTTGCATTTTTAGCTTCATATTCAGGTACAGCATACGAAAGGACCGAGCATTTTTTGTCCAATTTGATATTAATGCAATAGAATCTCCCGTAAATGTAATATTCCGCAGGAAGCATTATAAAACTACAAAAATTTTAGTTCTATTTATTTTAATTTTCTTTTGTCATTCTGTAATACTATGTATATGAATACGTGTTATGAAACTCTTATGTAATTGAACCCTATCATTGTGAATTGTAATGTTATTCTCAACGTACGTGTCTACGTTGCCTGTGCATTTCTAGAATCTCCGGCCAAGAAGTGAAAACTATTTCTGTGTAAAAGCCTTACAAACAGAAGACAGACACATGTTAGGAGGGTTAGTTCAAGGACGAACTCAGCGGTGTTAGGACGGGTGATCGTTATGAGTGGAACTATTGGTAGATGGGGCAGCAATAGTTTGTAAATACAGATATTTCTAAGTAGTATTGGTCTAAAGACGAAGTTTGGAAGAACAGAACATGCAGACTGGAGTAATATAGGATAAAGAAGGGACTCGAATTCATTTACTGGAATCGGTCGTGAGCGTGATGTAAATTGACCAAAATTTTCATTAAATTGTGGAGAAAGGTTTTGTCAGTGTTGGAGAAATTTGGAAGGCATCAGAAGTAGTTCCTTTGAGACAGGGAAAGCTGCTGTTTATGAGGATGGGAGAATCGAACATGGAACGTTCTGGAAGACAAATGCCGCGGTATTCGCTAGAAGTTCGGTGAAGAAGAATTTACTTTTGAAATCGACGGACAAGAGGAAGCACGAGAGGAGACATTAGGTGAGTAAAGACGATATTACAGCCAAGACCATTAAGAAGTTCATCTCAAGAGACTGCAGAGAGTGGAGATGATACCACACACACACACACATGTTACCTCTTAGGAACAAGAGCAGTCCACTTACGACAGTACGACCACATGGAAAATTAGTCAAGCACCGAACCGAACAATTTACGTGATATTTAAGGTCGAAACTGAGACTGTTAATTCTATTGTTCTGCGGAATTACGAGTCGAGGCTGACTGAACGTTTTCTATATGCTGAACTTTGATTTGTATTGTTCAGAACTGTGTTTCATTATTGTGAGGGCCAACTTCTGATTACCGACGGCTGGCTACTTATTTTGACAATGAAGCAGCCGTCTCGGTTGAAAATGTTCGCAATATTAATCAGATGCAATCCTATCCCGCACCTATTTGGAATCACCAGAGATTTATTTACAGTGGATGTATCCATAGTGCGACGCTCCAAAGTAGCCACGAAGTAGTTATAAATTTCTTTAATTAACGAGTCAGTCATCGCCATCTTGCTCCAGCTCAGTGATATTCACGAACAGCAGAGGAACGTCCGCAGGGTACCACGCTGCAGACTTCACGAGCTAGGCTGCAGCTGAATCTATCCTATCAACAAGCCGCTGCCATTTGTGTTGCTCTATCGTCCAAAACAAATCCCGAACACCACAAATTATAAAAGTGCACAGCATGCAAAGAACAGTATGTAACCAACACAACACACTCACACTTTCACTATCATATTTACAAAACAGTGAATACCATGTAACACGTATTTAGACAAAACTACGTAAAATATTGTGGTTGCTATTGTAGTGATAATTGCTGTCAGTGTCCGTTCCCGGTAGCTGAGTGGTCAGCGTGACAGATTGTCCATTCTAAGGGCTCGGGTTCGATTCCCGCTGGGTCAGAGATTTTCTCCGCCCAGGGACTGGGTGTTGTGTTGTCCTAGCCATCACCATTTCATCCCCATAGACGCGCAAATCACCTGATTGGCATCAAATCGAAAGACTCGCACCCGGCGAATGGTCTACCCGACGGGAGACCCTAGTCACACGACATTTTTTTTTATTGTTGTCAGTTAACTGTTGGTTGCGAAACGTAGATGTGTGGTCGAGTTTCTCAAACGACTACGCACAGAGAAATTGAACAGAACAGGTTTGCTGGCATATTTTTTTGGCAAATCTAGATAGCAAAATTTCTGATCACTTGTAATAAACAAATGTTCAATACTGTATGGGAAAATAGCATACAACTACATGAACCATTACTAGAGTTAAATGATTTGTATTACTGGATAGTTCTCGAATGTATTGCTTAATAATACCTCTACTAAACGAAGTTTCAGTTTAATGTAGCTTACAGCTAAAGGCAATCTACTATTCAGTTTTACAACAGACTGTTTTAAACTCGTGACTTCCAGTAAATTAATATTGCCTTTACCCTCGTTTCTAACAACTTGGGAAACGTCTCTGTAAATTAAATGTGTGAAAGTTCCAGTAAGTTAATATCATCTTAAGTCAAGTTTATAATAACTCAGAAACATTTCTGTGGATTAAATGTGTGGAATTGCTACATAAAGTGACAATCTTAAGTCCTAAGACTATAATGTAAACAGTGTTACTTTGTGTTAACAGTTTGTTAAGTTGTGGCAGAGAGAGAGAGAGAGAGCTACACTGATGTGGCAATAGCTATGGGATAGCGATATGCACATACACATTTGGCCGTGGTACCGCGTGCACTAGGTATAAAAGGACAGTGTATTGGCGACATACAGATTAGTACACTTCTCCTATTAGAGTTTAAATATGTAGTGTAGGGAGGGATATTGATTTAGATTAAACTTGTTAATCAAACTCGGAGCTACTTCAGAGCACGTCAAATAGTTATAAGCTCCACAAACTTTGTAAAACCGTCTTAACCTGTCTTAAAACTGTCGTGGTAGTTAATCAGTCGGAAATTAGGGGAGTTAGGATCGTTCTAGAATGAAAAGTCTAGCGCTGACGCACATTTGTATAATTTCTTGTGAGAGATCAGCATATTTGGTTTGGACTGCAGTTTTCACTATATTTCTTTTCTTCGAAATAGTACCCAAACCGTTAAATAAATTATGAGTGAGTCAAAACTGAGATACTTTATGTAGCCAGTCAGCTGTCAGAACTGTAAGCCACCCATGAGATAGGAATGAAACAAAAATATACCGGACATATAGCAGGAAGACGTGACGTGTCACTAGACATTGTCCCCAGAGTGTCGTCATAGTTCCTTGCATGATATGCGATGTAGCCAGCCACGTAATGGAACCTTCCTGCCGAGCAGTCAGATCCCTTTCCGGCAACTACTTGTTATGCACTTTAAAGAAGATAATATCCTGCAGATCTCTATACTGTCTATTATTTCCAGCGCTTCGTTCACGTCTGCGAAAATACCTCTGGACTGATATGGTATCAAAAATTCGTCACTGTCATCTGCCTTATATCTGCGAGAAAAAATGTTCTGATGCGTACTGATTCAACAGTGCAGTAAGAAAATATTTCATCCTTACTGGGTGAAGCTAACAACAGTCCGAATAACCAGCTAATGATTATGCCTTACTGGAATGGGAGCAAGCGATTTGTACCGCCTTTTTTCCTGAACATCGTGGTGCATCCCAAAATCACATGATAATGCAGTCTTGTCGTTGTATCTCTGGCACACAGGATGTGAAATACATCGTTTTCAAGTTGGAAAGAAATCGAAGCCTCCTCTTCTTCGGGAATCGGGTACCATGTAGCTGTAGCCGTAGTGCTCGTAACTGGTAATATGGCCAAATAACCCTTTTATTTTCTCTGTCCTTGACAATGAGATGAATTTGCGACACTTTAGGATACAGCTTCATTTCACTACTCTGTAACGTGATCAATCATCCGAAAATAGATTTAGTAATAAATTTCCTACTTGGAATTCTTATTCCATCATCCAGGAAGTGATTCCTCATTAATTTAAATAAATGTGAAAGATATGAAAAAATAACAGCTTCGTTTTTCCTCATACTGCGGATTGGGAAAGAATGAATTTGTATCTGTCACATTAAGACTTTTGCATACAGCTCAATCCTTTGTGCAGTGGTATTCAAAATCTTGTATGGAACAGAAAACAATGTTTAACTGATCAACAGTTACCTGCCCGTCAAAGTTATAGTAGACTGGTTGCTCCTATTGCGGAAACCTATTCCGTACCGCAACAAACAACACATTATTCTTCCATCCTACGACAGGATCTTCAAGAGAATTGTATGTGACAGTGTCGTGCACATTCATTAGTTTGAGAGAGAGGAGACACACAGACGTACAACTTTTGACAATGTAGATGACTGGGCCTCCAATGCCTGAAAACCATCTGTAACAACACCGGGAAGGAGTGATGTCCACCTTTCCAGTCTTGTCCTGGAAGCGGAAGTGGAAACCAACCTTATGTCTTAAAAATAAGTACTACACTTCTTGGGTGCAGCACGAAATGTACCAGCTTTCGCAGAAGTCCTTTCTTTGACACTTTGATCGTTTCTTTCCAACAAACAAGTAGTTTATCTGCATTATTGAAAACACTTTACCCAATATTTCAGTCGTCTTCTCCTGTCTTAGCCTCTTTTGACACTTTTGCTGATGTTTTAGTTTTTCAGTACAAGCATTCACTTTTAGTTTCAGATACTTCTCGCTGAAACGTGGGACTTAGAGAAAGTAGGAAAAGGTTTGGATGGGGCCTAATCAGTTATCGTTGGTTGCACAGTAGACACACTTTATTTAAGGAAATAATTTTTAAACACAATCATTTAAAAAAAACACAAGCTACACTGAGGGCTGAAGCCCATATTACGAAAGAATTCAGTATTAATTGGTGACTGACCACAAGCAATATTTCAGAACAATTAGCGGCTGAAGGCCTGAATTACAAATGCGGAAGACGATTACAAGTTAAAAATACAAAAATAAATTTTAAAACAAACATTAAAGAAATTGACGTAACACAAGCTACACTGACGGCTGAAGGCCTTATTAAGAAAGAATTCTAATTATTTGTCGGCTGAAGGCAAAGAGCTATAGTAATAATTTAAACAAATTGTTATTTTTAAACGATTGACACAATCAGACCAAATGAAGAAGGGTATGATCTACAGACAGTGCTCCAAGGAACGACCTGAGAAACGTCGCTACAGCTGCGTAAGCGGTGAGACAGGCAGCCACTTAACGGGATGGCAACTCATACTAGGGACAGCTTAAACGCCGACCAACACACTCGCCAAATCCACCTAAGATGCGATAACCAATACTACGACAGAATAAAAGTTAGCATCGTCAAATGAGAAACATTTAATTACACAAGTTGGCTCCACCAAATCCTAGTACGCAGACAGGGTTAAGACCAAACTGCCTATTCTGAATCTGACTAGATGGAATGGAACCGCAAAGACAATTCCACAAACAACTCAGACAATGCTAAAACGGTCACTATACAGCAACAAGGCGAATTGCTCGTAGACATGAACGATAAGACCACAGAAACGGTCAAAAGACCAGATACACGTCGTTCACTGAGACGAGCGACCGAACGACCAACCATCGGACGTTGCCAATCAAGTCAGGAATGGGAAACGTCGGAGTATAAAACCGTCAACTGACAGCTTCATGGCATGAGGTCACTTCGACGGACAGACACGCACACAAGTGAAAGTTGCGCTACTCGAATATAACGATCCATTCAACTTAAACTCGTTGAATCCGGACCTTGACGTGGTCGTGCACTCTCGCGACCACATCCTTCCACCGGGCAGTGCGTACTGGTATATCGCCAGCTCCCTCGGCGAGTACTGGCGCTGTCAGACCTCTCTGTTGCACGTCTCAACTGACTCCGACACACGACGACCGAAAATACTAAAGGTCGCTCCGAAGGTAGTACCACAGTATTCGCCACTCACGGACATACAAAGCGAGCAAACGTAGTGGCGCCCGTGAACGCACTAAGAAAACGAGAGGTCACAATCCGAATACACGACGCCAACCTGTCAACTGTGAAAACGCGAGCCGGAACAGGGCTCACTCACTATTCCTCAAGTTTGCACATAGCTGTCAGTCTGTAATGCATACATTAAAATTCTTCTATGAGTTTGCTAAGTTCGCCGATTTGTTTACCATGAATTTCACCCTGATATGTACACTACTGGCCATTAAAATTGCTATACCAAGAAGAAATGCAGAAGATAAACGGGTATTCATTGGACAAAAATATTGTACTATAACAGACATGTGATTACATTTTCACGCAATTTGGATGCATAGATCCTGAGAAATCAGTACCCAGAACAACCACCTCTGGCCGTAATAACGGCCTTGATACGCCTGGGCATTGAGTCAAGCAGAGCTTGGATGGCGTGTACAGGAACAGCTGCCCAGCTTCAACACGATACCACAGTTCATCAAGAGTAGTGACTGGCGTATTGTGACGCGCCAGTTGCTCGGCCACCATTGACCAGACGTTTTCAGTTGGTGAGAGATCTGGTCATGGCAGCGGGCGAAGATTTTCTATATCTAGAAAGGTCCATACAGGAACTGCAACATGCGCTCGTGCAGTATCCTGCTGAAATGTAGGGTTTCGCAGGGATCGAATGAAGGGTAGAGCCACACATCTGAAGTGAACCGTTCACTGTTCAAAGTGCTGTCAGTGTGAACAAGAGGTGACCGAGACGTGTAACCAATAACACCCTATACCATCACGCCGGGTGATACGCCAGTATGGCGATGACGAATGCTCGTATCCAGAGTGCGTTCACCGCGATGTCGCCAAACACAGATGTGACCATCATGATGCTGTAAACAGAACCTGGATTCATCCGAAAAAATGACGTTTTGCCATTCGTGTACCCAGGTTCGCCGTTGAGTTCACCATCGCAGGTGCTCCTGTCTGTGATACAGCGTCAATGTAACCGCAGGCATGGTCTCCGAGCTGAGAGTCCATGCTGCTGCAAACGTCGTCGAACTGCTCGGGCAGATGGTTGTTGTCTTGCAAACGTCCCCATCTGTTGCCTCTGGGATCGAGGCGTGGCTGCATGATTCGTTACAGCCATGCGGATAAGATGCCTGTCATCTCGACTGCTAGTGATACGAGGCAGTTGTGATCCAGGACGGCGTTCCGTATTAGCCTCCTGAACCCACCGATTCTATGTTCTGCTAACAGTCTTTGGATTTCGACCAACGCGAGCATCAAAGTCGCGATACGATAAACAGCAATCGCTATAGGTTACAATCCGACGTTTATCAAAGTCGGAAACGTGATGATACCCATTTCTCCTCCATACACGAGGCATCACAACAACGTTTCACCAGGCAACAACGGTCAATTGCTGTTTTTTGTACGAGTAATCGGTTGGAAACTGGCCTCATGTCAGCACGTTGTAGGTGTCGCCACCGGCGCCAGCCATGTATGAATGCTCTGGAAAGCTAATCATTTGCGAATCACAGCACCTTCTTCCTGTCGGTTAAATTTCGCGTCTGTAGCACGTCATCTTCGTGGTGTAGCAATTTTAATGGCCAGTGGTGTAGCTGCAATCTTGACTATTTTTCTTTTTTTGAGGGACACATTATCCGGGTGCTCAAGAAGACTGTTCATTTTCTTCCTTACCTGCAGCGGAGTGTGCGCTGATACGAAAAAGTTTCATATCAGCGCACACTCCGCTGCAGAGTGAAAATCGCATTCTGGAAACATCCCCCAGGCTGTGGCTAAGCCATGTCTCCGCAATATCCTTCCTTTCAGGAGTGCTAGTTCTGCAAGGTTCGCAGGAGAGCTTGGCAGAAGTAAAGCTGTGAGGACGGGGTGTGAGTCGTTCTTGGGTAGTTCAGTTGGTAGAGCACTTGCCCGCTAAAGGCAAAGGTCCCGAGTTCCAGTCTCGGTCCGGCACACAGTTTTAATCTGCCAGGAAGTTCCAATCCACGTTCTGTCTACAGCATCATGATGGTCGCATCCGTTTTTGTCGACGTCGCGGTGAACGCACATTGGAAGCGTGTATTAGACATCGCCATACTGGCGTACCACCCGGCGTGATGGTATGGGGTGCCATTGGTTACATGTCTCGGTCACCTTTTGTTCGCATTGACGGCACTTTGAACAGTGGACGTTACATTTCAGATGTGTTACGACCTGTGGCTCCACCCTTCATTCGATCCCTGCGAAACCCTACATTTCAGCAGGATAATGCACGACCGCATGTTGCAGGTCCTGTACGGGCGTTTCTGGACACAGAAAATGTTCGACTGCTGCCCTGGCCAGCACATTCTCCAGATCTCTCACCAATTGAAAACGTCTTGTCAATGGTGGCCGAGCGACTGGCTTGTCACAATACGCCAGTCACTACTCTTTATGAACTGTGGCATAGTGTGGAACCTGTATGGGCAGCTGTACCTGTTCACGTCATCGAAGCTCAGTTTGACTCAATGCCCAGGCGTATCAAGGCAGTTATTACGGCTAGATGTGGTTGTTCTGGGTACTGATTTCTCAGGATCTATGCACCCAAACTACGTGAAAATATAATCACATGTCAGTTCTAGTATAATGTATTTGTCCAATGAATACCCGTCATCTGCATTTCTTCTTGATGTAGCAATTTTAATGGCCAATAGTGTACTTCCCATCGGAATCGCTGCATGGGTTTCCTCATTGCCCCTGCAGTGTGTGGCCGAGAATTGTCATGAAGAAAGAGATCCGCAACAGGTACGTTATGTGGAGTTGCATGGAATCATGCGAAATCACACAGCGGGCACCCATACTTGGCGGAAGACACTATTGTTCCAGGCATCTTAACGTGCTCATTTTGTGATCAGAACTGAAAAAAAGCGACGTGGCGCGATCGACAGGCGTACTAAAGACACTATTTAACACATCTGTCTAAAGTTTCAACGGATTTTCATTGTCGTTCCCATTTCGCGATCTCACGGACTTTACTTTCCGAATAGCCGTCGTATATTCACACCTTTTATTTCTCTTCTGCACAACAAGCATCCCGTTACAGCACAGCCAGGCGTTTTAAGACAAACACCACCGACTGAAGTAAACAATGGAACAACAGAACACAATAGTGCCGCCCACTCCCAAGTGCTGTTATATCGACGCCACGCGTAGAACGAAAAAACGCTCAGCGAACTTCGCATTGAGTTCCCTGCTATCTAAAGTACTAGTTTCTCTCAGTCTAAACTGATCTGGCGTTCTGGCAGATACGATGCCCTGCAATGTGAGAAAGAGGAGGTCCCGTTCTGTAGACTACCAGACCCATCATTAAGCTTTTCTCCAAAATTCGCTCTAAATCCCTTTCCTCGCGCTGTAAATGTGGTGGCCCGCAAATGCGCATTTCCGTGGCCCCGAGCCGGGATTGGGAGTGCTAGGTAGTCTCATTGACGGAACGCGGCATCGATCCTGGCCAAACCGCTTACCGTGACGGTCATCCGATAACAGCGGCCGCGGCGTGTCGGATTAGCGGTCGCAATCTCTCCCGTTGTTTGGGCCGCTCTGGCGGTATGCGGCCCACTCGGCGAGGCCCTAATCGACGGAATTGAAATGGAAAGGAGGGGGAAGGCAAATCTGCCCAACTGCCGATCTGCGCATCGGGAACCCTACACCGCACTGAGCTACGCACAACTTAGAGACCATCAAACCCTCACGGAAATTGAGAGCAGCTGTATGTCTCCTGCATATTGCTCATCAGGTCGGATGGATGTATTTAGTTTTAGGCACCAAACAGCGATGGTACCAGCGTCCGTCCTCACTGTGGAGGTACGAGCAGCCTCTATTGTTGAAATTTAAAATGGCCAGTTGCGAGGAGGATTGGAGCACTGAGGGTTTCGTGCAAACTTAATTATGTATTTTTATAGTTCAGCCGTCTTGGAAATCGAAAATGTGAATGAATTTTACCCGTTATTGCCAAAATATTGCTCCCGGGGGTTCTAAGGCCGTATCAGAATCTCTACACTATTACCTCAGACTAACTCGCACATACAAAAAGAAGCGAGCGGAATACTTCATTTTTTATACGCAGAGAGAGAAGATATAACATACATTTTTATTTACTTATTGCAACACAAGTACAATTTACTTTTATGTTAGCATGCAGTAACTTTATCTACTATGCTTTCATGGATGTTAAATGCAAAAGATTTTTTATGTGATGTAACTAGAATTTAAGAAGACTCAGAATTTTTACTCTAGGCCTAATTGTACTGTGAACCCTGCTTCTTTCCTAATTTCATGATTCTAGGTCAACGGGGAGGTTTTGATGGATGAGTTTTCGAGTATCAAAATACGTGACGTAAATGGCCGTAAATTTTGACTACAATAAGTTAGTAGCTTACACTTCTTGTGACGCTAAGGAACCACAGACCTTCGTACGTGACAGAAATTTGAACTTGGAACGCAAAATTGTTTGAGAGAAAAAGGATCTCAACAGAAGGAGCGATGGACAAAAAAATAATAAAAATAATTTATTCGTGTTATGTAGTTACAAATTAACAATTTTCGGATATTTTTCTTTACGTGTATGGTAGGTCCTTGCTTCTTGACGTATTTTACGATTTAGGTCATGCCCGAGGGAGGGCTTGAACGTCCGACGGAGGGCTGGTTCAAATGACTCTGAGCACTATGGGACTTAAGAGCTGTGGTCATCAGTCCCCTAGAATTTAGAACTACTTAAACCTAACTAACCTAAGGACATCACACACATCCATGCCCGAGGCAGGATTCGAACCTGCGACCGTAGCAGTCGCGGTTCCGGACTGGGCGCCTAGAACCGCTAGACCACCGCGGCCGGCCCGACGGGGGGGGGGGGGGGGGCGAGGATACCCCGCGCGGCAGAATTCAGCAAACTATCAGAGGTTGTAGTATGGACGGAAACAGGAAAAAAGGTTTAGCGAACATAGTCTCTCAAATTCATATCTGAAAAGTCATGAGCACTTCTTTATCTTCGTTACTATAAGACACACCCTTGCACCTGAAAGCCCTTTGCTTTCCATATTTTGAGAAATGGTAATGTGGGCCTAAGGAAGAAAAAATATTTCCAATGAACATGACCCTTCAAAACCATTCGACGAAATCTGAACGTGTTCCGAAGCGGCTGTATTCATGCGCTTTCACCCTTCCTGTTTCGCACCCACCAGTGGTGTGGTCATGGGAGCTGCGACTGAAATCCCTGGGCAAGCAGGACAGAGCGGATGAGGTTATATTTGTGGAAAGGGGCCAAAATAAGGTACTGTCAGTTGCACTCATCATATCAACTTTACTTGTTAAAACACACAATCACACAAGCAAGAATCAAAACTTTCAAGGTTTTAACGAAAGACCTCCTTTGATTTAATTTAGATCGGCTGAAGGACACATCAAAAATCCAAGGCACAAAGCCTAGAAAAAATTTTTGTCTTCAATATAAATAGGATGAAAGCCTTAGCTTCAATTTTTCCCGTAGAACTCGGTTACACATTAATCAAGAACAGTGTTATAGCTTAAGGCCGAGACATATATTTTCAATGTTTAATATATATAGTCTGAAAACTCGGCTGAATGCCGCATATCAACAAAACATTTTAACTGGTTAAGGCCTAGGAAGAAGTGCTTTCAATTTGAAAAGGCTGAAGGCTTTATTTTAAAATATTTCGTGTAAAATCCAGCCGAGGACCACACAGAGTACTTAAGACTGAAAAGAAAATCACAATGTAAAACACAAGGAGCGGCGCTCAGAACGTTCCAAGGGTCGGCCTGCGCAGTAACACTTACTCGTGTTTAGGTGAGACAGGCGGCCAGACCGACAACCTCTTAATTGGAAGGAAAACCCAACCGGAAACCAGCCAGCGAACCAACCAACAAGATCAGTTCTGCTCCACCCGATCAGCAAAACGACAACAAGATGTCAATAGCATAACGTTCTGGATACTGGTGCGCAATCCATCCATGTCAGAATAACCTCTCAAAACTACCAACAACACCTCTGCTGTCGAACTACACAACGTGCTGGACAGCATCAACACGACAAGGAAAATACACTACCGAAAACTACGTTAACGTCTAGGGCAGGCAATCGGAACGACAACGGTCACAAGGCAGAAGATACCGATGGTACACTTCATCAATGAAGGAATGAATTAAATTAATAGAACTAAATTTTCACTCTACAGTGGAGTGTAGTTAAACACCACGCGGGAAGACGGCTGAAATTCTAGCCAACTTTAATGCACACACGTTTTTGCTCGTGGGAATTTTCCAGAAAGCGACAACCATGATCAAACGGAGAGATGTGATAGCAGTTGAGGCTTGATACTGGGTTAAGTGAGCACTCAAATTTAGTGTCGAGGATCGGTGGCCGACGAACTTCGTCAACCTCGCAAGAAGCGGCTCGTAACTCCAACCGCGCGTGCACGCCACCGGGGTTCTCCGGCCTGACTACGAGCCACGGAAACTTCCACGCTGCTCTGCCCCAACCGACCGACTGCCACACACAGCACACCCAGAAAATATATCCACCACACTCAAGATAGTACAGCAGTTCTTGCATCGATAGACGCTGCTGCTGCCACTCGCGGAGAGAAGGCAGCAACGTTATGGTGGTAACCGGAGAAGAAATAAGACACCACTGAACTGCCACCAGTGATAAAAAACAAGGCATGAAGTGAGCCTGCCATGGCACAGCGACATTGACACATGCGTTAATAAAACGAGAATTGTCCCTCTAAGCTCTCCCAGTTAGGCAACACCCTCGGTGTCACCCAGGCATCTTCACTGAGTGCGTTACAAATGTATCACTACAGAGAGCAACGGGGTGAAAGGTGACCATTTCTACAGCCCTAACCTGAAGTACTACGTCGCTGAACTACTGTCCGCTGGTCGCTTGAGTAATCTGAGGGGTGTCCGAAAGGGATGTCTGTCGTGATGGTGCCTAGGAGTCAATGACTGGCTGTTTTTGAAGTGCCCAACAAAGATGCGTAGTTTGCACTTATATCAATGCAACGGCATTTACGTAGTATGTGCTATGAAATATCAAGTTTGGTTTATTACGCACTATGTCCGAATAGAACAAATAGTCCTGTCACGGAAAAGCCTCGTATAGCACTTCCGTCCGCTACTGATTTACCATAACCTTAAAGTTGGAGGCAGATCGTGAAATGGAACTATTTTTACTAAAACATTTGCAGTATAAAGAAGCAGAGCAGTGTTACCCTCTGAAAGGAATTTAGTTGTGTTGACTGCGATGTACCTAACGGAGGTGACTTATACGAAATTAAAGTCAGAATTACGTAAATATTTAAACAGTAACAAACAATAATTTACCTATCCACAGTGTCCAAATGATAATAAAAACGGTCATCACCCTAATTAGGCATAAGTATGAGTTGCATTCTTGTTCAAGAAAATAATATGAGCAACTTTATGGGCAAACACAGGCTATACTTTGTCACACGAGAGTGCAAAGAAACCCTGTCACTAGCAGATGTTACCCGTTAAAGAAAGTGTTAACAGTTATAGAAGAACAAGGCTATTAACATAAGTACAACAGATTATGCCGTCCAGTTTTTGCTTTCAAGGCTTGGTCAAACTGAGTGGTTTCAATAATATTACTATTATAGTGCACTTTAGAACCACAAATTGGACATAGGTGCAATATTACTTTTTCTAACATATTCCTATCTGACATGAAATATGGATACGGTTCACAGCAAAATTAATTATTATACATAGATTAAGGCTCTCACTACTAAACACATTTTTACTTAGATTGAAAAATAAATGGCATTCAATAACAGATTATGTCTCACTGTCTTTTGAGTAAAGAAGTTACTGTTTTCATAAATAGTGGTCTTTCTATTAATCATAATCTAGCATGAGGATAATAGATAAACTGTGGATCCTGGTACACTATTAATATGCACTTTTTATACACAAGAGAAACCCAGTATTGTAGAGAAAAAAATGGTTCAAATGGTTCTGAGCACTGTGGGACTCAACTGCTGAGGTCATTAGTCCCCTATAACTTAGAACTAGTTAAACCTAACTAACCTAATGACATCACAAACATCCATGCCCGAGGCAGAATTCGTACCTGCGACCGTAGCGGTCTCGCGGTTCCAGGCTGCAGCGCCTTTAACCGCACAGCCACTTCGGCCGGCTATTGTAGAGAATTTGAGTTGAATAGCAAGAGTAATAAAAACTTTCTATAATTTGCTAACTTTGTGCATTTCAGCTACTTTCAATGGAGGTGGGGCCCTTAATCTTGACCACTGTAGCAGAGAAAACTAAACACACTTTCAATACACTAAAGAAACAAGCCCTTAACAAGCATGAGCATATAACTTTCAACAGTAATAGTTCTCAACTTTTACTGCAGTAGAACTCACTTGATGTGGTTATAAGGCTATAACTCACCTTTGGGTGATTTTCAACAGACTGCACTGTGATCATTTAATTTGCAAAACTCTATAAGCCACAGTTTTGAAAACATTCACTTTAGAAGTTGCCAACAAAATACTAATAAGCATTTTTAATAGACAAATTATTTTCAACAAGCATCATTTACTATATTACTCAGTCCAGCTACATTAACTTTAACTTAGTTTCTTCTTACTATCTTCAAGTGGCATTAATTAGTAAAACACTAAGCTTTAATGTTTTTTCAATACGGACACTCGGTAATCACTTTAGCATGGGAAGGATGTGTGGCGTTCGCTGTGTTATTCAGTGGTTTGGTATTTAACTAATTTGTAAATAGAAATGATAATCTAATTTTATTACATTGAGTAATTACTAAATAATTTTTCTCACGGCTAATGATTTGATCAAGTTGCTAAAGAACTCCAAGCTAACGTCGTGTTAAAGTGTTGTCTGTAAGTTGTGTAAGTGTCACTAAATCACAGTTCATACAACGGATTCTATACAATTATGGATTATGATGGAAACAGTTATCTTCATCAAAATGATCATTAAAACCACCGAATATCAGCCGCGCACAACACTGACGTATGTTACCTGAAACAATATTCTTCACAACTCGTGCGTAATTAATATCGGCTCCATACATCAGCTAGAAGAGTTTGTTATAACGTTCGTGCTATGAGCACTGTTTTTTAAGAACCAATCTGATTCGAATCATTTGCATGTAATTTGAATTTGCCACTGAGACAATTGTTAGGATGGCGGCAGACAATTGATAGAGACTTTCTATTGTTAGAGAAAATAAGTATTTTAAATTATTATTAAACTTTACAGAAACTCAACTTTCGTATTGTGCACTATTTAGACTTCATCAATCAAACATTTGATTTGTTTATATGGAAAACACAGACAAAAACGCTATACAAATCGCTATCATCATTGGCTGCGCTCGTTGCAGCGGAAAGAAATAATTAACACAGATAATGCTTACTGAGAGAGGAATTAGAGTTACAAATAATTAATCACTCATATTTATAATAATAATGAACTCTATTTTCAAGTAATAGTTAACAAATAATTACAATTTCTTAACAGACCTCAGTTTGATATGCGTCTTGCGTGCTGAACCTACAAATGCCAACCAACAAAAGGTAAAAACAAAGCAAGACAAACGCAGATCATAAAAGCACATTACAATTATTATCATTGTGTTTGTATGATACACATCGATATGTCCAATTACATCGTAGAAGATTGTATAAATAATTAACTCACTATTTTTTCATATGTCGAATAGACAATGTTTATAACTGCTAGAGGCATAATTTCCTCTCGTCGCACTGTAGCCAACAATTTATCACGTGGATATTACAATGCCCCTTGGGCTGAGAAAAAAAATAGTTTATCTATTGTGTATTTTTTTTATCAGTCCACGTAAGCCACGTAAATTTGCTACCCTCAAGATGCATATGTTTAGTTTCTCAGTGACTATATTATCTCGGAAATTGCTGCGGATGCTTCCCGGATTAACTTACCACCCCCACTCCCATTTGGGTTCACTGGACACGGAAAAGCGGGAATAAAACCGTCCAAGGGGCTTCAAGAAAATACAGATACATACTTTTAACAGTCAGCCTTGACATGATTGTAATAAAATATGCTGGAAAATGCAAACTTATGACTCTGTTGTAAGCATCTGAGATAATGAATGTTTTCTCATGGTGGTATATCAGAAAATTTCCAAAGTTACTCATTTATCGAATGTCATAACAATTTGCTGCTGACGTCGTAAGACCGCCCTCGTGTTGAGCCGTTGGACCGCAGACAGGTAGTGGCTGCTGCTGGACCGCCCCCGGACGTGTCGGTGGAGCGTCGGTTGCCGTCGGCTGCATCGTGGTTTGGATCTGCTGCTGGGTACTAAGTCGCGCTGCATCAGGTCTTGTTTCTCCTTTCTCACGTCCCTCAGTTTAAGACGGGTACATGAAATGTCAAAATATAATTATCAGTGACAAGATAATTACTATTCTCATCATGTGGAAAAGTCTATTAGTGTCCATTTCACTTGCATTCACACGAATGGAATTAGACTGTTTTTGGAGTATGTTCTGTATTTTGACACTGTTCAACACACTGTAGTGATTCACACTGAAGTTTATCACAATATGCACATTTTGAACACTGCACCGTTAATCATACAAGTGTCCGTAGTGTGCTTCGTTTACTTAAGCGGAATGTAAATATTTTCGCGACGCGCTGCGTAGCCAAGGTTGCATTATTGTTTTGCCGCGCGGCTGGCTGTACAGTCTGTCACATTAAATTTGGCACGCGGAGACGCTTCATATCATACTACTAAAGGTCATCAGTTCAAGTTAATTATTAATTCAGTTAACAGTACTCAACGTTCATAGCGTTGCTGCTGACTTTGATACTCCAAGAGCGTTCATAAGGTTGCGTGATCACAGTTTTTATCACTGTTCATCATTATTCACAATATAAATCACAGTTCTTCACGCGTCCAGAAGTTCCTGCGAAACACGTTTCACTGTTCTGATTGCTATCAGTAGTTTTCCACAGTACTTAACAGACAATCTATATGCAAATGACACTTTTCAAGTAATGAGGTCTGGTACACTTGCACATAAGTACATATTACCATGACTGAATAACAAAATTTAAAATTTTACACTGTCACATAAACATGAGATAATATAAAACTTTCAGAATCTGCTACATTATCTTGACCATGAGATCATTACTGAACTGTCCAGATGACAGTACATTTCCATTACAGATACATATATTTATATTCTTTTTATTTTTTTATCGGGATTGTTATTTACCATGTTTTTGGGACAGATGTCATGTTCGGTTTATCTAACAGGAATGTTGCTCATAAGAGCATTTTAAACGACTTTGTAATGAAACCGTGTACGAAAATCAATAGACATTCAGATTTCGTTTCACTAGCGGTGAAAGCAGTTTATTTTTTTAATTTTTTAATTTTTTTATTTTTTTTTCTCAGTCACACAGCTCACACACCACCAACATTCGCTACGTGTGTGGGACTACATGACTCAATCTTATGAAAATATTTTTGTTATATCCATTCTTACACACGAACAAATATATTATTTAAGCATTTTAATTATTTGTATCCTACGTATGGAAAGGTAAAATTCCTCACATCTAATGCAACAACACTCAAGTGTTTATCAAGTTATTTATCCCTTTTAAAGTAAAAATACATTTATTATGGGGATTCCCCACTCCTTGTTCAAATAATTCAACAACATTACAGTGTAATACTTGACATAAGAGCTTATTAACTAATTCATACATAATATTATCACATTATTACTGCTCATTATTTTACCATAATCATTATATTTACAGTTATGGGATAGTGCACTTGCACTTCTGATTGGTCCTTTGTATATTCACTTCGTTTTTCTTAGTCCAGGGGACCAAGTAAGATGCTCTGCAATAGGTCTTGTGCGGATATACTTTCATATTATACTGGTAATCTTTCATGATTCCAGGGCCTTCAGTTAATACTTCGAGGTATCCGGATAATAATTTTGTTAACTGTCTAGCCTCTGAAGAATTAATGCAAGTTGCCTCCTGTACTTTCTCTTCTATTGTTGTGACGATGTCACTCACGATGCTGGGTGCATCGTTATTTCGATTTTTGTGACACATCTGTGGGTGCTTATGATCCAACACTAACAATTTCTGTTTGCCGACAGAAATATTCATTTTTCTCATCAGCGGAAGGTTCGCACCGAACTCCCTATTCAGCATTAATGTTATGGGTCGCTGTTGGTACTTCAGTGCACATGTGCCACGGGCGAGATCAATTACAGCTTCTCTCTCCCGATGGAAGTCAAGACCCAGAAGCACCGGTACTGACAAGTTATCCATTAGTAGGAACGTGCATAATAACCGATCAATTCCCAAGGAAACTTCCACCTGTGTCTGGTATTTTATTCTCTGTGCCTCTTTTAACAATGCCCCTATAACCTTACAATTTGCAACCGGCAAAATTGGCAATCTCCTTATCTCCGATACCTTGTTGAAAAACTGCGTGTTCATAACTGATACATTCGCACCTGTGTCAAGCAGAATAGTAGTTGTTACACCATTTACAGCTCCGGTGACACTTGCTTGGATATTTTCCCTTTGTGGCTTATCAGAGACAGCAGGTTCCTGATATAGCTGATCTTCGATCCTGTTGCCATCCTGATACCGTATCATGTTTATTTTTTGTTCTGTCGACCTATTGCCTTCATTGTAGTCCTCGGTCACCTGGCGAAGGCCTACAGGGACCGAAATTAGTTTGTTGGCTTCCTAGTGTTTTGTTCTGTTTCCGAAGGTACCTCCACTATTCTAACATATTGTGAGTTTTCAATCGGAGGAGGCCTGCTTGGATCCCACCTCGGTGGATATTGATTGCTTGGTATAGGTATAGCCTGTACATAATTTATTGGCTGACCTGAATTGATAGAATTATGCAGCGGCTGCCAATGACTTGGCCCTGGCTGTCGCCAATATTCACTGTCACCCCGCATATTTTTAGGCTTGTCTTTATATGAACTGTCTGACCTGTTGTCATTTCGTCTCTTTCGGTTGCTATTGTTATTGTTTGGGTTTTCATTGTGTTACAGACTCTGTTTATCATTCGGTTGTTGGTGTTCTTCGGCCTTTTGATAATTACTGTTATTATTATTAGGATAACCAAAATTTTGGCTGTAGGGATTCCTACTACTATTATTATTATTGTATTTTCCGTTACTATTAGGTTTACTTTTATTTTTCTTTGGACTTCCTTCGCCCCTATTTCCATTATTTCCATTCGATGAATTTTTTCTATTAGGACTATTATTATTGCTGATCACGTCAGAATTTTTTATGGCCTTTTCTAGCACTAGATCCAGAGAATCAATTACAGACAGAAATTCTTTCAGATCGGTGTCTGTAACATTAAATAATTTTTCACTAATATGTATGGGTAATCTAGCTTTTAACACTGGCAATAAGTCTCTGATGGTTACTGGCTCATCCCAGTACCGGGTCATGTTAATATATTTTTCAAAGTACTCTCTTAAGGAACCTGATATCGGATTGTACATTTCTGCATTGTAAACAATTTTACGGAGTCGCTCTTGAGTAGACGCTGGCCAGAATTGATCAAGGAACGCCTTCTCAAAGTCGTGGAAAGTCTTGCAAGTTTCTGCTGCATTTAATGCCCAGAGCGACGCATCACCAGAAATATGTGAAACCACAAACTGTATTTTCTGTTCTACCGACCACGATTTTGGAAGAACACTTTTGAAGTTTCGAATGAAAACTACTGGATGTACGTTTTTCTCGATTTCTTCGTTAAATATTTGAAACTGTCTATGCTTAATTAGGCTTTCTTCATGCATCAAAGTAGTTAAGTGCATGGAATTGCTATCATTCGCTGGTGGTGTGGTTACTTTATTACAAGTACATTCTATTCCACTATTATTGTTTCTTGGTGTCACATATTGCTCTGGTAATATCGGTTGATTACCAAAATTTGGTCTTCCTTCTGGTGCATTAAAATTCGCCGTTAGATTATCTGCGATCTTTTCCCTGTCAGTACCAATGTTGTTATTACTGCGTACTGTCAGATTTTCAAAGTTTTGATTTTCAGAGCTCAGCACCCGGGCTACTTCTGTTCGGACTTGCTTTCGGATTTCCGAGGGAATGTCCTCCTGCATTGTTTCCACAGCGGTAGCCAAAGCTTTGAATTGGTTCTCTAGTCTATCTACTTCAGTTTGAAGGCTATTGACCTGAACTGGAATGTTTGTTAACCGTTCAATAGTGGTTTTTACTGCATCGATCTCCTGCTTAAAATGGGTAGTAATACCATTATCACGATCGACCAAAAACTTGATTTATTCTACGGACAATTTCTTTATCTCTCTCCAGTAATATATTGTTTATATTTTCCATAAATTTCTTTTCCTTTTCTTGGTCCCTGAGCTCCTGTTGCTGTATTTCTATAAGCTTTTCCTGTCTACGTTTTTCCTTTTCCTGCTGACGTTGTCTTTCACGCTCCTGCTCTTTAAGCTCGCGTTGTTTTTCACGCTCCTACTCTTTAATAGTAAGCGCTTCAAATAATGCTGTTATCATATCCTGTATGGACATAGCTTGAGCATTGCTAACTTCTGCCCCTTGCTCAGAACTAATATTGTCATTAATTCCTAACTGGTTGAATGCAGGAGTGTCAGTTTGTTTTGGCAACTCCTCGGTTTTACTATCGCTCGTGACATCAGTTTCTAAATTATCATTCATAATTAAATTTTCTAATAATTCGACAGAAATATGGGTCGATTGTTCTACCTGAGACTCTGATGTCATCTCTGCATCAGTATGCTCATTCGGTTTATTTTTCTTTTGTTTAACCATTCTATCACCAATATAGCCCAACAAATATATAAATCACTGACAAGCACCAATTGACACAAAATAATCTTATAACTAACACATATCACAAATAACCATCAAAAATATTATTCTCGCAGCCAGAATATTCTATTATTACAACTTATTGCTACAGGTACAAGTTTTACACGCAGCGAATGTTGTTAGTGTGCTGCCGAAAATTTTTGAACATGGACATCTGTTTCTTCTTCTGTGAGGGTGGTGAACTGCATTGCTTACACGAAGTTACTGTTGCACTGACACATAGATTCGTACAGCAGTTCGGTAGGAAGATAATGCTCATGAAACAAATAAACAATGATTAATAGTTTGTTTTGTTACTCCTTACCTGTAATAGATCACAATTTCAATTATTAAAATAAAAAAATGTGCATTGGTGGCCCCACGTTGGGCCCAGTGAGGCGTTCGCTGTATTATTCAGCGGTTTGGTATTTAACTAATTTGTAAATAGAAATGATAATCTTATTTTATTACATTGAGTAATTACTAAATAGTTTTTCTCGCGGCTGAAGATTTGATCAAGTTGCTAAAGAACTCCGAGTTAACGTCGTGTTAAAGTGTTGCCTGTAAGTTGTGTAAGTGTCACTAAATCACAGTTCATACAACGGATTCTATACAACTATGGATTATGATGGAAACAGTTATCTTCATCAAAATGATCATTAAAACCACCGAATATCAGCCGCGCACAACACTGACATATGTCACCTGAAACAATATTCTTCGCAACTCGTGCGTAATTAATCTCGGCTCCATACATCAGCTAGAAGAGTTTGTTATAACGTTCGTGCTATGAGCACTGTTTTTTAAGAACCAATCTGATTCGAATCATTTGCATGTAATTTGAATTTGCCGCTGAGACAATTGTTAAGATGGCGGCAGACAATTGATAGCGACTTTCTATTGTTAGAGCAAATAAGTATTTTAAATGATTATTAAACTTTACAGAAACTCAACTTTCGTATTGTGCACTATTTAGACTTTATCAATCAAACATTTGATTTGTTTATATGGAAAACACAGACAAAAACGCTATACAAATCGCTATCATCAATGGCTGAGCCCGTTGCAGCGGAAAGAAATAATTAACACAGATAATGCTTACTGAGAGAGGAATTAGAGTTACAAATAATTAATGACTCATATTTATAATAATAATGAACTCTATTTTCAAGTAATAGTTAACAAATAATTACAATTTCTTAACAGACCTCAGTTTGATATGCGTCTTGCGTGCTGAACCTACAAAAGCCAACCAACAAAAGGTAAAAACAAAGGAAGACAAACGCAGATCATAAAAGCACATTACAATTATTATCATTGTCTTTGTAAGATACACATCGATATGTCCAATTACATCATAGAAGATTATATAAATAATTAATTCACTATTTTTTCGTATGTTGAATAGACAATGTTTATAACTGCTAGAGGCATAATTTCCTATCGTCGCACTGTAGCCAAAAATTTATCACGTGGATGTTACAGATGCTAAGTGCAAATGTAACAGAGGAATAATTCAAGGTAAGTTTTCATAAATAGTCTTTAGGTTACCTTATTATTGAAGATAAATAAATTAGCCACATGAGCTGATCGTTCACTGTACATTTTTATAGGCCCTAATTCCTTGGTTCCTTTTCAGTGATTGCGCAACGTGGTGCGAGTGCATGTCGGTGGGTCGATTTGCAGGTAGAACTGCTGGACTCTTATCATTTCTTGGTGGCGATGATTGATACTAATTCCAGAATAGTTCCAGCTCTTTAGCCATCCATCCGAGGCATTGAAAAGCTGCATGAAAAGCCTCCCTCAGTACAAGCACAATACACAGCTTTTACATGAGCAGTTGACAGTTTGGTAGCTTGTCCCCGACTGATTCTTGGTCCCACCTTTCTATCCATGCCCACCACATTTTGCGCGCGCTACACAGTTCCGTTCCCGAGGGGAACCACACCACCTTTTACATACAAAATAACTCAGAACCTTACGTGAAGGTCAGCAGTTTACATAACAGCAACCAAACATATTAAACAAAACAATATTTGCATATATTGACATTTCCTCAAAAAATTATTCACACAGAAATTACAATTATATACAGTAAGTTTTGTTTCCTCCAAATGAGACAAAGAATTTAAATGACAGATCCACTAAATTTCTTAGAATCAAACCATGACACCAAAGTTTTTACAAAGATGGGAGTATACAATTTTGTGTTGTCGATTCAATCCAACATTTACAGAAGCTCAACGATTGAATGTTGAAGAAAACAGAAAGCAAAATGAATCAACAAGAGGTATGTAGTGTCTAACCTATGGTGATACATACTGAAGGCGTTTCCAAACGGGTGGGGGGCTTAGGGTGACCTTTTGACGTTGCATTCACGCACTTGTCATCGCTGCAGCCCCTCGTGATCACGGTACAGCAGGGTGCTAAACAGAAGGGCTGAAAACGCATGAAAAATATTTACTTTCTCGAATCACGTTCAAGTTTCGACGAACTGTTTTGAACAATCTCTAGTGTTTCCACGCTGTACACCAGAGCGAAAATTGCCGTCGTGCTACATTCCAAAGGGACACGATCAGGTTCCATATGGTTGTAGGTCCACCATGTCTGGAGGATGCCATCTGTGTCAAAGGTTGGCAAGAACGTCGTCTTGTTGCTCATATCACTATGAACTGACGATTTCGACCCCGAAATGTAAGGGAACCAACATCCCGAGGAAAGGAGTGGTGGCGCCCTTTATGCCACCCCTTCAGGCCTTTATCTGTAGATACGGAGTGACGATGACTCTGAAATGTCTTCGTCGGGCAGCCATAAAAAAAGAGCGTGCTTTCAACGTTGGGATCCGTGGTTCTGAGCTCCATCGCAGAGGCGTCGAGAGAAGGGATCTAATGTGAGTAAGGATGGTTGTGACGGCAAACTCATCGTGTGATAAGTGTAACGTGAAGTATGGTGTCCGTACGACATCATTATCCGTGAGGTGTGGCGACATTTTGACGAATGAGCCGTTACGTAACTGGTGCTCTTAATATAGCAACGCGCAAATGGAATGACGCAACAGCGGGATGTGCGCGAGAGCTGGCAGCGTCTTTTAGCCCTAGGAAGCTGCCTCGTTTTGGTGCGCTTTTGGCAATTCCAGGACAGTGCGTTGCACTGACTCACGCTGTCTATTGAGAACCCACAGCAAACCATAGAGACCAGGAGTCTATGCCGAGTACACAGATTGGCTACAACATGGAAAGAAAAATACCTTCTCGGCTTTTCTCAAGACCACTGTATAGCTCGTTACGTCAAAAATGGCCCAGAGGTGGCTACTGAACACAGAGGTCCTGTTATTTTTACTCCAAATAAAGATGATCTTACAGCTCGTGTTTTACGCATGGTATTTTAATACTATTTTGGTCAATATGAAGTCTCTTTAATACGTAATATAAATATATGCTAGGACTCTGGCCTCCCTTCGTTGTATACTGCAGATAGAACATCTCGCTTAACGGAACAAAATCGACAGATGCAAAGGTAATACCGGAGTACACAGGAAAGTATGATAGGACCGTGGGTGTTTACAATATATAGAAATGATCTAGTTGAAAGCATCGGATGCTCTTTAAGGGTATTCGCTGATGATGCCGTTGTCTATATCAAAATAGTAACGCCTGAAGATAGCAAGAATCTGCAGAAGGGGCTGCAAAGAACTGATGGTTGGTGCAGGCTCTGGCAGTTGACCCTGAACGTAAATAAATGTAACATATTGCGCATACATCAGAAAGGAAATCCAGTACTGTACAGCTACACTACTGATGACAAATAGCTGGTGACAGTGTCTGCCGTAAAATATCTAGGCGTAACTGTCCAGAGCGACCTTAACCGGAATGGTTCAAATGGTTCAAATGGCTCTGGGCACTATGAGACTTAACATTTAAGGTCATCAGTCCCCTAGAACTACTTAAATCTAATTAACCTAAGGACATTATGTGGTGTCACCGCCAAACACCACACTTGCTAGGTGGTAGCCTTTAAATTGGCCGCGGTCCGGTAGTATACGTCGGACCCGCGTGTCGCCACTATCAGTGATTGCAGACCGAGCGCCGCCACACGGCAGGTCTAGAGAGACTTCCAAGCACTCGCTCCAGTTGTACAGCCGACTTTGCTAGCGATGGTTCACTGACAAATTACGCTCTCATTTGCCGAGACGATAGTTAGCATAGCCATCAGCTACGCCATTTGCTACGACCTAGCAAGGCGCCATCATCATTTGCTATTTATCTTGTGATGCATGTACCGTCAGACCGATGTTCACCAATTATGGATTAAAGTTAAATATTCCCGCAGCTACGTACGTTCTTTGCTACTATAACTTCCTTTACCTGTTCCAGACCTCACGCCAGCCTGCGTGAGTTTAAACGCGTGCCTTTCGGCTACCCGTCACTGTGGATTGGCTGTCTTGTCAGTGCACAACACATAACACACTTGCATGCCCGAGGCAGGATTCGAACCTGCGACCGTAGCGATCGTGCGGTTCCAGACTGTAACGCCTAGAACCGCTTAACCCGAATGACCATATAAAACAGATAGTGGTAAAAGCAGACACCAAACTCAGAGTCATAAGAAGAATCTTAACGAAATATAACTCATTCGCGAAAGAAGTTGCTTATAAGGCTCTTGTTCGCCCGGTTCTTGAGTACTGCTCATCCACGTGGGATCCCTATCAGGTAGGACTGGTAGAGGAGATATAGAAGATCCAACGAACAGCGCCGCGTTTCGTCACGGGTTCGTTTAGCTGGCGAAAGAGCGTTACTCCATTGACAGACGTTACAAGAGAGGCGTTGTGCATCACCGGGAGAGTTACACTTGAAATAATTTTGGGAAAGCACTTTCAGGAGGCGTCGCAGAAGATATTACCTCAGAAGATATTACCTTCCCCCCCCCCCCCTCCCACACGCACACACACACACATCTCGCCATCTCGCATATTGACCACGAGGAGAAAGTTCGAGAAATTAGAGCCAATACAGATGCTTACCGACATTCTTCCCATCCACTATTCGCGAGAGGAACAGGGTTGGGGGATCACATAGTGGCACTGAAAGTACCGTCCACCACATACCATTAGGTGGACTGCCGAGGCCGGCCGTTCTGGCTGAGAGGTTCTAGGCGCTTCAGTCTGGATCCGCGAGGTCGCTACAGCCGCAGGTCCAAATCTTGCCTCGGGCATTGATGTGTGTGAGGTCCTTAGTTAGGTTTAAGTAGTTCTATTGTAGGGGACTGCTGACCTCAGGTGTTAAGTCCCATAATGCTCAGAGCCATTTGAATTGCGTAGTATAATGTAGATGTAGATATTATGAAATTCACATATCCATTATGTGATGAAATACATATATATTTACTTGAACATCTGACGTCTGACCTTTCTTTCGCATGAGTTGACACCTGGTTGTTTGAAGCGTGGAAGAGCCCGATGGAGACGTCACAGGGTGCCATGCTTTTCCACCATTACGGAAGATGGCTGTAAGCACCTTTGAGCCAAATTAGAAACTTCTGCGGCGCAATGGGAGACAACTACGAGGTATCGAATAAGTGACCCGTTAATTCTGTTTTCAGTGCAGAAAAATTATAACTGTGTTGTGACACAGTGCTACAACACGTAGCACACCAGCGCCCAGCGACACAACACAAGCAGTCTTATAGTTATTCAGTTTCTGAAAAGTAGCTAGCATTGAAGGGCATTGTACTTAATACTACTGTGCAGCTCCTACAACAACTCAGTGGCCATAAATACCTGCATAATCATCAGAGTGACTTTTTCTTCAGAATATACGTGAAACCACAACAACAAGACTGGCCGCTCCCTACTTGAGGCACATTTAGCTAAAGCATGAATAAAGGGAAGTATATATCTTGTGAACGAGATCACGACACATGTTTTAATAGTTTATTAATTCACCAATAACCAAATTTTCGCAACTTATAACCTCGTGACGGCAATTCTATCCACATCTGCGCCTACATATGAACTCAACAAGCCACCTTGTTCTATGTAGCGTACTCTAGTTCCTTTCCATTACTACGTCCTTGCTTATCTGTTCCAGTTGCCAATTCTTCGCGGGAAGAACGATTGCCGGCAATCTTCGGTGAGGGCTCGAATCTCTGTGATTTTTTCTTCACGGTGTTTTCGTGAGATACACATAGGAGAAAGAAATATGTTCGTTGACTCGGAACTTTAACTGTAAACCACACCATGATGTGGAACGACTCTCTTCCGGCGTCTGTTACTCGAGATGGTTCACCATCAACGTGATATTTCCGTGTTTACTAAGTGAACCTGTAACGAAATGCGCTGCTTTCCTTTGCATCTTCTATATTTCGTCCGTTAATCCTGTCTGGTGCAGATACCATATGGAAGACCAATATTCAAGCATTGGTCGATTGAGGTACCTCCTTTGTCGATGCACTACTTTTCCTAAGTGTTGTTCCAGTGAATTTGTCTCTGGTATCCTCTTTTCCTCCAATTAGCTACATGTACCTACTCCTAGACATTTTATGGACGTAACTGCTTCCAGCGATCGTTCTGCAATCATGTAATAAAAAACAATGGGTATGTCCGTCTATGTATACGCAATACGTTACATTTTTCTTTTATCTCGATGGTTATTTTTCACTCCCTGCACCATCACCTGTAGATGGTCCTGCAGTTCGCTGAAACTTTCTACCGTTATGACTTCTCTGTACACAAACAGCATCATCCGCAATAAAAAAAGTCACGCAGCATTCGATGTTGTCCACTACATTTACATATTTTGTGAAAAGTGATGCATCCATGACACTGCCTAGGTGTATCGACGAAATTACTTTTACGTATGAACACCTCTCTCCATTGAGAGTGATATGCTGTATTCTGTTTGTTAGATACTCTTCAGTCCAATCACACAGTTTGTCAGATATACAGCACGCTCGTATTTTATTCATTAGAGGGCAGTGCGGATCTGTGTAGAACGGAAGTCGACAAGGATGCTACCTGCACGCCGGGATCAACAGCATTCCGAGCTGGCTGGGTTTAACACGATCGTTGTTTTCGAAACCTACGTTTACTACAGAGGAGATTTCTGTCCCCAAAATTGTCATAATAACCGAGCACAAAACGTGTTCCTACATTCTACGATATACTGAAGACAGAAATATAGGCCTCAAATTTTGTGCGAGTATTCGGCCAGCCTTCTTGAAAATTGGAATGGTCGGTGCTTTTTTGCAATCATCAGAAACACTTTGCCCCTCCAGGTAACTTTGGTACGCTGCTTCTAGAAGAGGGGCAAATTCTTTAGCATACCCCATGTAGATTCGTGGTGGTATACCGTCACATACAGTGGACTTTCCGCAGTCGAGCGATTTAAGTAGCTTATCTATACCGAGGTCACTTACTTCGATATCAGCCATTTTGTCGTTCTTGCGGCGGTTCAAAGAGGTACTACAGCGCCATTTTCGTCTATGAAACAGTTTTTGAAAGAGACATTTAGTATTTAGACCATTTGTGTGGCTTCCTCCGTTTCATTGCCATTATGGTCACGAAGTAAGCTGATCTTCTATCCCTTTCTACATTCTTTTGTATCTTTTTCTTGTCAGAAACTAGGATGTATGACTATTAAACTGATTGTACGATGGTTCTCACACATTTGTGCCTTTGGTATCTTCGGGACTGTGTGGATAATATTCTTCCGAACGCCTTTACAGATTTCGAAGGAATTTTATCTGTGCCTTCTTCATTGTTCAATATCAAACCTTCTTCTTCTATCACGTTGCTGACAATTCCTCTGTCTCGTAGGGTCCCCCAGTGTACTCCATACCG
The DNA here is from genome assembly GCF_021461385.2 of Schistocerca piceifrons. Taxonomy (NCBI): domain Eukaryota; kingdom Metazoa; phylum Arthropoda; class Insecta; order Orthoptera; family Acrididae; genus Schistocerca; species Schistocerca piceifrons. Next base: position 142,517,085 of record NC_060144.1, read on the forward strand.
TTTTCTGTTGTCTGCATCTTTCGTTGGTTAACCAATCATGGTTTCTTCAAAGGTACCTTCTTCATACATATATTTTCTGTCAAATATATGTGATGTAATGTCTCCAGGGTTTCACAAGCGTACCTCCGTAGCTTATACGTTATTTTCTATACTGGCATGTGAGCCAAAAATTAAACGCTCTGCTTGAACTTTCTTCGGGAGACAGTGGTCGACGTTTACATTGAATATTTACCTTGACATATATAAGTGTCGTACTGTATCGACCACCATTCGACATCGTCAGAAAACCTAAAGCAGAATCGGGATGGTATGCCAAGTACTGCTTTGTCATATTGTTGTCATGGATAACTCAATCATCGTTCATAAGGATTTCCACACATTACACAATGAATTAAAAAGAAAAATTTCGAAAATAATGGGAATGCTATTTACTTATATAAGTACTGCTTAAATTAACTGAAAACAAGTAACTAAACCTCTTGTGAAGAATTAATTGTGAGTAGATCAGTGAAAAATAGTCATAGATGTATTTATTCATTGCCACGCAGCGTAACAAGGAAAGGAGTCAGGACCGATCAAACACGAACCATGTTAAGTAACATATCATTACACAAACACGTCATATTACATTGAAATGGCCAAGTTCTGCTTTTGCAATCATCTATTTTGCTATTACGTGTCTTTTTTCATTCACTAATAGTCCCTGGTTACCATGATTCTCATGAAATCTTACATGTAACATTTCCTGTGTCTATTCTTAATATTTTTTCTGCAAAGGTGTTATGCTTTCCTTCTCTCATTTTATTTAGGCAGTCGCTTCTTCATCCAATTCCTCATTCTTTTTGCTATTTGTCCAACTCATTTCAGTTACTTTGCTACATAACCACTGTTCTGTTGCCCCTAAATGGCACTGATACGACCTGAACATTGTCCAGTTTTTGTATTCATACAGGAATAAGCTACAGGCATAATCTTTGGTAAAATCCTTGTATAGGGTGCCTTTTCAGAACATTCTTCGTTCTGGAAACCACGTTTTCTGAACTTTTCTGCGTTAGAACTTACTCGTATCTCCAAGATTACGGTTCCTAAGCAGCAGCTCTGTTTCACTGGGTTGATTTGAATATTCTAATTTTGCAAATGCGGTATTCGATTGCTGGGTCCTACTCACTACCTGGAACTTTGCCCTCTACGAGTTTACCCTTAACTCGTATTATTTTATAGAAGCAGCCAATACTTCAAGCATGTTGTTCATGCCCTTTTCTCATGCTGTAACTAGAACAATTGTCGTCAGCGAATCTTACACAATCGTGGGTCAAGGTCATTTATTTTTCTTGTTTTCTCTTTTAAGCTCTTCAAAATACGTGTTAAAGAACAATGATAAAATAAGGAGCATAGCTTAACCTCGTTCCAGATTTTTCGTTCTCTCACATCTTGTGGCATCTGCTACTGGAGTTTATTTAGTATCTCCTAAAATCTGTTGCACTTAGCAAACGATCCATGACGATACCTGGTTCTCTTTGTTGGAACTTCTCTATCTCTCTCCACTGTTAATCCTCCATGGCAAGCGTGCGAGCCTGTAATATTGAAGATTCTGTTTTCCAATGGTTTTGTTAGGGCACTTTTTTGTGAATAGGGTACATTTCCTAAAGGTTCTTCTAACGTACCTCAACTTGGCATTTGCTTTTCCTGCAATTAGTTTTATGTGCGCATTCTAATATGTATTTTTATTGTTGCCGAAATTATTCGCTTTTTTTTTTAAACAAGTGACACTTTTTCGTCCGGTAAACAACCAAAAACGTATCACGTCACAGAGTGACAACTGATAAAACGCGTGTTTAGGGTTATGTACCTCAATTAGTAAACACGAAACTCTTACAGGGTCAGTAACGTCAGAGTCTTTCGCGGCGATATGTCGGAATAAAATCTTCTCGGTTTCCAAGCCGCGTCAGCTCCAATAAAACTCTCGAGATCTTGATGGATAGCTCCGCCGACGTCAACAGGAGTAAAACTACTGATTGCCGGAGCTGGTACTATTTCCCGCTTATGTGCCTGCGACTCTCTCTGATCGGTGCCAGCAGCCGCAGTCGTTGATACGTAAGCGGCAAATCGTGCCAGCCGTGGCAGTCAGTAGTTTTACTCCTGACAACCATGGCGGAGCTATCCATCGAGAGCTCGAGAATTTTATTCGATATGACGCTGCTTGAAAACCGAGAAGATTTTATTCCTTACAGGAACACCTTTTTATCCGTCTGTCTGTCTGTCCGGCTGTTAACAACCCTATTTCTCAGGAGCGGGTTGTTGTATCAAGTTCAAACTGTCACATACGAGGGTCTATGGTACCTTGGCAGTATAATAAATTTAACCTCCTGATTCAAGGTAACCAAAATATAATGTATTATTTTCCAACCAGGGTGCGGCGGAACAGTAACACAGCCGTAGAAAATATTTTTATCCATTCTTCAATACTAAATGGTCATTCTGTTTGTAAATGGATGATTGGCCTATCCGACTACGTTGCACAAATTTTAACACTAAAAAGGTTTTGTACACAATCTTTATATATAGCCTAATTGCAAGCCATATAGAAAAGCTAATCCAACAGCAGCAGGGAATTTTTTAAACCTCCTTAAGGAACAAGAGTGGCAGGATGATTGTAGTGCAGGTACTATAGAGGATAGATATAATGCTTTCCTTAGGACATTTCTGACGCTCTTTGAAAGTTACTTTCCATTATAACGTTCAAAACAGGGTGTTAGCTGTAAAAGGTAGGGTGGGTGACTGACTAGTGGCATAAGAATATCATTGTGAACGAAACTGAAATTATATCAAAATGTTACATGTAGTCACAACCGAGCTACAGTAGCCCATTACATACAGTGGTTCAAGGTACTTAAAAATGTTATTATGATGCCCAAGAATATGTGGTACGCAAACAGAATAGCTGTTTCACATGATAAAACTGAAAACGTATGGTTAGTCGTAAAGGAAGTGTGTGGTCAGCAGCATATGGTCGAGGATATAAAGTCAGTAAGTAGTAAAAACGATTCTGTTACTTGTAAGTCATATATATGTACAGTTTTTAACAAGCACTTTGTGAGCATAGCTGGTGAATTAAATAAAAGCTCAGTTTCTACAAGGAACTATATAGCTCTCTTGGAAAATGGTTTTCCGATACTGAAATGTCCTTCATGATACTAACAAAGGAAGGATTGCATCAATAATTAAATCACTGAAGACTAAGGACTATCGGGCATATGATGGAGTTGTTGTTCTTGTGGTCTTCAGTCCTGAGACTGGTTTGATGCAGCTCTCCATGCTACTCTATTCTGTGCAAGCTTCGTCATCTTACAGTACCTACTGCAGCCTACATCCTTCTCAGTCTGCTTAGTGTATTCATCTCTTGGTCTCCCTCTACGATTTTTACTCTCTACACTGCCCTCCAGTACTAAATTTGTGATCCCTTGATGCCTCAGAACATGTCCTACCAACCGATCCCTTCTTCTAGTCATGTTGTGCCACAAACACCTCTTCTCCCCAATTCTATTCAATACCTCCTCATTAGTTATGTGATATACCCATCTAATCTTCAGCATTCTTCTGTAGCATCAGTATCTAGCAGAGTACTAAAGTATTGTTCTGCACGTGTTATCCCGGTACTTAGACAGTTTTGTAATTTTTCCTTTACGAATGGCTGTTTTCTGATCGATTAAAGTACCTAGTGGTAAAGCCGCTTTATAAAAAGGCTGAAAGGTATAATATAAACAGTTTTAGACCTGTTTCTGTACCATAAATGTTTGCTAAAATAATCGAAAACGCTGTGGACGTAAGGGTAATTGATCATTTCATTTCACATGATTTGCTGCCAATGTGCAGTGTGGTTTTAAAAGTGGTTTAAAAACTGAAAATGCTACATTTTTTCTCTGTGTGGTACTGGATGGATTAAAGAAAGGCTTTCGAACTCTAGGCATTTTTCTGATTCAACTGAGGCATTTGTGTTGATCGCAAAATATTTCTCTAGAAGTTGTACCATTTTGGAATACCGGGAGTAGCCCACAAATGTTTCACTGCTTACTTTAACAACAGACAGCAAAAGGTAATTTTACACAGTATTGAGAATAGCTATGAGGTGGATCCGAGTGGAGTACGGTTAAAAGGGGGGGGGGGGGTACCCCAGGAAGGGATCAGTGCTGGGGTCGCTCCTGTTCTTCATTTATGTAAATGATATGCCTTCTAGTATTACAGGCAATTCTAAAATATTTCTGTTTGCTGATAACACTAGCTTGGTAATAAAGAATGTAGTGTCCAACGTTAAGCACTGTTTCAAATAGAGCAGTCCAAGACGCAAATTCATGATTTGTAGAAAATAAACTAACGCTAAATCACAGTAAGACTAAGTTTTACAGTTTCTTACAAACAATTCAACATAACCTGGCGTTCAAATTATACAGAATGGGTATATGAGTAGTGAGACTGAAAAGTTCAAATTTCTACGTGTTCAAATATATAGTAAACTGTCTAAGAAAGCTCATGTTCAAGATGGTGTCCGAAGACTTAACGCTGCCATTTTTATTATTAGAGTAGTATCTGAAGTAAGAGATAGTTTGACACGTAAAAAAATTCCGTTTTGCTTATTTTCTTTCGCCTATGACTTACGGTAATATATTTTGGGTAACACTTCACATTCTCAAATGGTAATTTAGATTCAGAAACGGGCGGGTCGAACAATAAGTGGTGTACGTTCGTAAGCTTCTTGTCGCCCCCTGTTCATTAGTCTGGGTATTCTGCCACTGGCCTCTCAAAATATACACTCTTTAATGTCGTTTCTTGTTGAAAATGTCAGATTAATCCCAAGAATTAGAAGCTTCCACTCAGTTAATAGCAGGCAGAAAACCAACTGCATTTGGATCGCGCGCCGTTGATTCTTGTGCCCAAAGGCGTGCCGTGTTCTGCTGCATTCATTTTCAATATGGTACCACATCAATTGAAAAATCTTAACAGTAATGAGTGCGCTGAATTCAGACGGAAGAGTTCCCTCGTAGGTAACTCCTTCCATTCTGTTGAGGAGATCCTTGAAAAATTAAGCTTGTTCCTATGTTACATTTCTGATTGCGTTTATATAATCAAATAGCTTGTCGTCTTTTTAGGATTTATAAATACTTTATTTTATCTATTATTACTTCTCTGTTGTAATTTCATGTACTGACGAGTTACACGGCTGTGGGGATCTGCTCCTCAATTTGGTCCAACGGAAGAAGACGTTTAAAATATAAAAAAGAATTATTTCAACATTCGCAAACTCACACATCAAGACCTATAGGGTACTTCCCATTCACCTAGAATCATTAAATTTGGGAAGAAATAAGGTTTCACATTACTAGAAAAGGAAAAATCAAGTAACAGTTAATTTGTAATTACTTCAGAGGAAAAAAGGTATTTTTTTGTAATTCATTGTGTGACAGTCAGTCACATTAAGACTCCCTTTTCCACAGAAACCGGTTGATGTATCAAGTTGAAAGTTACGTCACCTACTAGGGTCTACGGTCGCTTGGCAGAGCAAAATCCTTAAGCTTCTAAGTCAATATAATCAAAGGATACTCCCATGTGCATCATATATTTTTATATACGCATACTCATTCACCAAACCGTATAGCCTACTTCGTGAAATATCTCAAGAAGCAAGGTTTTACAGAAAAGTAAAGGAAAAAATTCGAAATTTATTGACTTACGACTACAACACAAGAAAAAATGTTTCTTTGTCATGTTACCGACTGTCTGTCTACCCGTCTGTTAAAACCTCTTTTTTCCCAGAAACATTAAGACGTATCAAGCTGAAATATATGTCACATACAGAAGTCTATGGTCCCTTGGCGGTTTAAAAAATTGAAGCTTCTACGCCAATGCAGTCAAAAGATGCGGCGATTTATGTTACATGTTTCAATGTCTTGCTAGTATCGTTATTGATAACAGGCAAACATCGACGAAATCCTTGATGATCAGGATGGATGAATGGCTGAACTCTTTACATACGTGATTAAACTTGTATGGAATACTCGTGGATGAGTCCAGCTCGCACTCCGCAGTTCGAATCTATTTTTTTCATTTACCTTTTTTTTTCTTACCAAAATAGCTCGCTCGGAAACAATTATTTGTAAAATTCGTATCCCGTACAGTTTGCTTTGTGTAAGTTTTGAAACCCTGTTTTTTTTCACTTTTATTCAATATTTAAATCGTAACTAGTATGATTTTTATCTCTCTGAAATATAACATTAGAGTTCTGATACTCACGTTTTCTTTAGATGGCTACAATGTCTGTAATTATGTGATAACTATGCACTTAAATTTAATTACAACTGGAATCATGCTGTTTTCTAGAATTTTTCTAGAAATTTTCGCTTCCGGAAAAATTCACACTTGAGAAATGGCAGGTCTTAAAAGTGATAACTCATTGGGTGGCACTGATGTACTGTTATGGGGTGCAGCCCACTCTGCCTGCTGTAAAATACCAACCACTTTAAGCATGGCTAAAACCACCTTACGGTACGTGTTTGACGCACGTGTTCACGAGAAAGATGTGCATCATGTTGTGCCCGTCTTCTTTTGCACTGAGGTGGCCACTAACAAAATAGGTAATCAGCACACTCTGAATATTGAATACTTCATTAATTACAACAAAACTTGTCTTTGTTCGTCATGTTCGGCTGTGGCAATAAAACTGCACTTGTGGACTGCAGTTCAGAACACACTAAATGAGCCATTTACTGAATAGCGTATTGTTACAAGTTCAGGATGGTCGTACTCTGAGTTCATTACAGTCACTAGAAAACAAAGATCGTAGACACTTGCTGACACAGTTCCGAAGCGTTGAAGCGTAGGCACACTTCATAAGAGACGGAAGTCTTTTCACTCCATAACTGTTGACACTGGCTGTGTCATGGCGTATGGCAATACAACGACGTTACTCAGACAGGAAGTTCCTGTAAGTTAGCAGGATCCGGCATCGAATAGAAGCCCTCTTGGCGTTTGGTGACGCTATTTCATGGCAGAAGCGCGGCGGAGGCATCTCGAAACTATGGGAGGCACGCTTCTTCCTACCATATTTGGGCCATGTAATGCCACTGTGCTGAGCAGTATCTCTGCGGTGATCGATATTTCTTGCGTCGCTCTCGATATTCGACGACACTGCATCCAGCTAAACATCCCTCCTGACGTCGGGTATGGAGATGGGACACGGTGGTGATGGCGAGGGGAAGCAGTGGAGGGGGAGAGGGGGGAGCAGAAAAACGGATCGCTGACGCAATTGCGGAGGTAGGTGCCGAAATTTGTGTCTGCAACTAGCACCCACCCGACTCCGATATCCTCCCTGTGCGTGGCTGGAAACGCTGACCGAGAAACCAATCACAGAGTGAGCATCGGCGGCAGTAGCCACAGAGCCAGTCAATGTGACAGACACAGCTCTGGAGGGGAAGTCCGGGTCCTCCAGTGAGTCCGACCAGATACGACCCTGTTGCTGGCTTCGTCATGGGATGCCAGCACGACGGCGATGGTGGCGGCGGCGCCAGGTTGACGTCGATCGGCGTTTGCCACGGCAGAGACGACTGTGCAGCCAGCGACGACGTCTGCTACTGTGACGATGGCTGCTGTATGCCCTGGTTGCGTGCTAGACTTGTGAACAGAAAGGGGGTGGCAAAATCTCCCGATCGGATTGGCCTAATCTGGTTCCAATGCCGCCTGTATAATCGGACAGTGGATGATGTAGGTTGTACAGGAGAACGCCTCAGACACCACACCCCGTTCCCAACTGTGCCGCCGGCCGAAGTGGCCTAGCGGTTCTAGGCGCTACAATCTGGAACCGCGCGACCGCTAGGGTCGCATGTTCGAATCCTGCCTCGGGCATGGATGTGTGTGATGTCCTTAGGTTAGTTAGGTTTAAGTAGTTCTAAATTCTATGGGACTGATGACCTCAGCAGTTAAGTCCCATAGTGCTCAGAGCCATTTGAACCAACCCAACTGTGCCCCTGCCAAACACACGAAAGGACTCTGGTTGCTGAGGCCGTAACTGTGACAAGAAATGAGGGACAGAAGGTATCAGCGGTAGACGCAGCGAATGGAGCAGAGTCCTAAGGGGTCAACCATGCACAACTCCGTCGGCGACTTTCCATCTTTGGGCAGGGAGATGCATGACGACAGAAAACCTTTCAAAACCTGGTCTCGTGTGTGGGTGGCTCGCAATTTGTCCGTGTGTAATTTGGAGGTCCTTACGAAGCATTCAGTTTCAACTTTCAACTGCGGGTGAAAGGGCGCTGTAAGGACATGCTGAATACCATTGTCTCCACAAAAGTGTCAAACTCGCGACCCGTGAACTGCAAACGCATTATCTGACACTGTCATCTCAGGTAACCCTTCACAGCAGACGATTGACGTAAGAGGTAGTACTCTGCTGACCGATATAGTAGATTTCATTGGAACACGGTAGGAAAACTTGCTGTATGCATCGACACCCTCTAGCCAGCGTATGTTCCAGTTTGACACAGCAAAATTTATGTGTAGGATAGCCAAATTCCGTCAGGATATGCCCACTCAAACTACTGCTGTGGGACAGCAGACTGATGCTTTGCATACATTGCACACTATGAATTCATGGCATCTATTTATGCGTCCATTTCTGGCTATATACAAGGGCGCCTTGCCAACTGCTTGGTGCAAACAGTACCCTAATATCCTTGGTACAACAACCGAAGAACTTCCCTCTAGATGGACCAAGGGACCAGAATCTTGACTCGCCACACCCTGCTGTACTGATAAGGCGAACCACCGGATGATGAATCTCCAGCACTTACCAACAGTGAACAAGCTCCAACACCATCTGCAACGCCGCGTCCAATGCCGTTTCCTGCGCCGTATGGTGGACTGTGACCAGAAAATATTGCAAAAGCCAGAGTTCTTCTGGATCAATGTGATGACAGGTGTCGTCGGAGGAATCAGGCAGCATTGGAGCCAATAGGGACCCTCGATAAGAGGTCAGCGTTGGAGTGTTTGGTGGTGGGCTGATAAGACAACTCGTAGTGATAACTGGACAGGAGAAGGGCCCACTGTTGTAACTTCAGTGCTGTACTTGCTGGGACAAGCTGGGAGGACCCATACAGAGCCCTCAATCGTCTGTGGTCCATCACTAAAGAAAACTGGCGGCCGTATAGGTGTTGATGGAAGTGCGTCACTCCATAAATGATAGCCAACACCTCCTTTTCAAGTTGACGGAAGTTGCATTGGACCTTGGTCAATGTCTTTGGCGCAAACGCAATTGGCCTGTCGTTGGAGCCCACTAAAACGGAACAGCCTTCTGGCGCAGTCGATATAGAAGACTCACGATCTCAACGGCATTCGGGATAAAACGGATGCTGAAATATTGGTTAGTCGGCAAATATTGGTTAGTTGCAAGTCACAAATTGTAACTAAGTACGACTGGATGCCAAGCTCATTAATCACATGGCCAAGATAATCATTTTCAGCGAGAAAGAAGGAACACTTAGAACGGTTGCACGTCAGTTCCATTTTGGACATCACTTGCCTCTAAATTCTGTATGTGTTCTGCTAGCGTACGGCCACAGGCAACTCTTTCATCTAAATAGTTTGACCAAGAAGGTACTTGGAACGCCAGTTGCTCAACGTTCATTTGGAAGCACTACCGAATGGTAACGAGTGAAATTAGAATAATCCTTTGTGTGTGTTGAGCATAAAAATCTTCTTTGATTCCTCATTTAAAGGCAACCACAGATAGGACTCATGGAGATTTATTTTTGAAAAGAAATGACCCTGACCTAATTTTGCCATTAAATCCTCAGAGCGGGACTACAGAAAAGAATCTGTAGTCTGTGCATTGGCAGTTGATTTAAAGTCAGCGTTGAGTCTCAAACAGCCTGACGGTTTACTAGGGATCGCAATTGGTGACGCCCATGGGCTGACTGAAAATGGTTTGACGATGTCACTGTCCTGCAACGGCTGCAACTCTGTGGCGACCCGATCCAATCATGCATAAAGACGAGCATGAAACAACTTGGGCTGCAAATTTGTCTTTCAATGTCACATAAGCCTCGAACCCTTGGATCTTGCCCAAACTACCTTGGAACAGAGAAACGTAACTGTCACATAATGCATTACTATCGGATAAAAATCCACACGAATTAATTTGTAACACCGTCCTGTGAACTAACAACCTGAAAAGCTCAAAACTATGCAAGCTACAAATGTTACTAAGTTCGCGAGAACACAACACATGAAATAACGCTACTTTAGTAGTGCCACAGAACGTGACAAATAAACTGGACAGTCCAAGCACCGGAATAGACTGCCCACTGTATGCTGACGAGCTACGTGGTTGCTGAAGGTATGGGCTATCTAACCATTCATATGTCGAGTGGGTAAGCAGTGTAACAGTAGCACCAGCATCTAACTGGAAATTAACATACCTGTTGAACACGCGCAATTGAAGATCCAACTTATTGTCCTGGCAATCTGATGAAACAACAACAGGATCGACGGAACGTTGTGTAACTGACACAACATAAGCTCGCTAGAATCACTGTCTGAAAAGGAATGTGAAAACTGCTCAACTCCATTTATAATTAAATATACCGACTGTAAGTGGCCTTGTTTGCCATATGCGAAACACTTGACTCTACGGCACAGGCACTGTGCCCCATCATGTGTTTGAAAGCAACACGGACGGGACCACGTGACTGTCTGGGCTACGCCATGGCCTGATGATGCGACTGGTGCGTGCGTGATCTGGTCAGTGGGCGACGTCTGACTTGATCGGAGTGATGGGGAGGGGGGGGGGGGGGAGAAGGGGGATGTGTTTCTGTTGTCAAAAGATATTGCAAATGCTTCAGATTCATGTTCAGTTACATCGACAATGTGCTGAGAGTCAATAATTGGCAATACTGTACTGAGGTCAGGGTTTGGATATTTTAGAATCGCAGTACGAATACAGAAATCGGGCATGTTCTGAGTAATCACATCTCTCATCATAATATCACTGTCACTTAACGCACGTAAACATTGCAAGTGACACTGTCTAGTAAGGTTTCGAAGTTCTGTTACCCACTGTTTATAGGATTGTCGAGGCTGATAATTTATTTTGAACAACGTATAAGAAGCAGCTTCTGTATGCACTTGTGGTTTAAAATGATTTGAGAGTTTCTCAGCCGCGCGGGATTAGTCGAGCGGTCTTGGGCGCTGCAGTCGTGGACTGTGCGGCTGGTACCGGCGGAGGTTCGAGTCCTCCCTCGGGCATGGGTGTGTGTGTTTGTCCTTAGGATAATTTAGGTTAAGTAGTGCTTAAGCTTAGTGACTGATGACCTTAGCAGTTAAGTCCAATAAGATTTTACATGCATTTGAAAATTTTTGAACAGTTTCCCAACTATCTCGTCGGAGGGGGGCTCATGAGGATAGCGATCTGGAAACAGTTTTACCACCAACTGGGATACACCTACGCCTACGTAGAGAGAAAATGATAAAATACACTGGTTACTGGTTGTGCTGCATGCATTGAAATGCACCGTCAATGCGCAATATAATTGTAGAGTTTTTTTTCAAATTGAACAGACTGGGATGGCAATCGTGCTGCTGTCACAATTCTTTGCTGTGCTTGTAATTATTTATCAATCCTTTGTCCCTGTCATTCTGTAGCTTGCATTAAAGACACATGCGGGAGAGTCATCGTGAACACACAATGTAACAACACACACGAACAGAAAAATAGCTCTGCTGGAACAGAGGTTAGTTGTTAGTTAAACAATATGTCACAGTGAGATAGTCGCGAGCGGCATCCTTGGCATCACTTTACTTGTTGTGTCCAACTTTTGGACACTGACGTGGCCAGTAATAATACAGTTAATTAGCATACTGTGAATAAAAAAAATTTTCAAATGTGTGTGAAATCTTGTGGGACTTAATTGCTAAGGTCACCAGTCCATAAGCTTACACACTAAATTATCCTAAGAACAAACACACACACCCATGCCCGAGGGAGGACTCGACCCTCCGCCGGGGCCACCCGCACAGTCCATGACGGAAGCGCCTTAGACCGCTCGGCTAATCCCGCGCGGCACAGTCTGAAAAAGTAATACTTTATTAATTTCCAAAAAACGTATTTTTACTCGCCAGGCTCGGCTGTGACTATGAAACTGCACACATGGACTTGTGGTTCAGAAGACACTGAATGAGCCACGATTAATGAGTAGCGCATTGTTACAAGTTCAGAATGGCTTTACTGTGGCTTTAGTACAGTCCCTAGAAAACACAACGTCGTAGACACTTGTTGAAACAGTTCTGATAGCGTTGACGCATAGGCACAGTCAACGAGAGAAGTCTCTGCGCTCCCCCATGGCTGATAAGGGCTGCGTCTCGGCCAGCAGGCCGAGACAGGAATTTCCTGGAAGTGGGCAGGATCTCACATCGAACAGAACGCCCTCCTGGTCTATCGATACTCGACGCACGTCATGTTGGAACCACACTCGTGTACGAATATGAAATGTGACATATCTTCTAACAACGTGGGGAGTATGTCATCAGAAACGCTGTGTATATCGGTGATGGCAAGAGGGGAAAGGAAACATCACTCATGACCACTCTCATCTGTCCGCATCTCAGTTGCTACTGCATGATATATTTAAAAGCACTTATCCCATCCTCTATTAGACTGTCACTGCGATCTTCCGTTACAATTTGAATGTCACCACGGAACTTCTTGGAACTTTCTTTCTCACAGTTATATTTTCCTGCCAGCTTCATCCATATTTGTTTTTCTCCGTTATAGTTATGGACGCCACAGCATTTTGTTACTGGATTCATTTGATTGCTTTTCCTGTCCATCCTTACTATTTTCATAATTCATACAGAGCTTCAATCTAACAGCGTGTGTAGATCGCAACCATACCTCGACGCCGTACCAATCTTTCGCTGCGGAAGCGCCCCTACCGCTGGCCGAGCGGCCTGTACAGCGGGTAAGGTTCGTGTCAGCGCAGCGTGTGCGGAATTCTCTCGCTGACGTGACGCTGGCGTGACGCGACCGTAATTAGGCCTGCCCACCAGACACACGTACACTCCCCTACTGTCCCCCACCCCTCTCTCTGTCGCACTGGCCCTTCGTCCTGTTAATTTTGATTTCCAGCGATTGGGCCTCCCGACAGGTCCCATTTCGCGTTCCAGCGGTCCGCGCATTTGATCCGGTTGACCGTGATGCCACCCGAATCCACGTTGAGCCTCTGGAACGTAATACCATGACAGATGATCACCGAGTTTGGTAAATACGGAACGTAATCGTTGCTTCGATTGGCTCCTCGTAAATTATTTTGAGTTTGTCTGAAACTTCCGGTACCGGACGTGGACTTTCACTTCATGTGTAATGACATCTGTGGCGCGTGAGTTCATGTAACAGTGACAATTTTTATGTTCTCCCTTATATTTTAGGCATGTGGAGTGTGATGACAAAATGAGGTGCGCCGTAGTCCGATGTCTAGGTTATGATGGAAATTTACAGTTAGGTTTGGGAAACGAAACGAATGCGACCTCAGAGAGCGACTAGAGCAAAGACCATCAAAAAATGTATTTCAAGTTTACCATAGGTAATATCTTAATTTGACGGTTTTTAGGACAATCTACATCTACAGCTTCATGGATATTCTGCAAATCAGTTTAAGTGCCTGCCAGAGGGTTCATCGAACCACTTTCACAATAACTCTCTATTATTCGAGTCTCGTGCAGCGCGCAGGAAAAACAAACATCTATATCTCTCCGTGCGAGCTTTCATATTTCTTACTGTATTATGATGATCGTTTCTCCGGATGCAGATCGGCATCAGCACAATATTTTCGCATTCGGAGGGAAAAGTTAGTGATCGAAATTTCGTGAGAAGATTCCGCCGCAACGAGATACGCCTTTGCTTTAATGATATCCACTCCAAATCCTTTATAATTTTACTGAACTCCCTCCCATATTTTGCGGTAATACAAAACGTGCTGCTCTTCTTTGAATTTTCTCGACGTACTCCGTTAATCCTGTCTGGTCAGGATCCCAGACCGCACAGTAGTATTCCAAAAGACGACGGAGAAGCGTGCTGTAGACACTCTCTTTAGTAGATCTATTTTCTAACTGTCCTGCCAGTAAAAAGCAGTCTTTGGTAAGCCTTCCCCACAACATTTTCTATGTGTTCCTTCCAATTTCATTCGTTCGTAATTGTAATTTCAAGGCATGTAGTTCAATTTACAGCCTTTAGATTTGACTGATTTAACTTGTAATCGAAGTTTAAACGGATTCCTTTTAGAACTTTTGTGGATCACCTATCTCTTCTCGTTATTTAGAGTCAACTGCCAATTATTGCGGCATACAGATATCTTTTCTAGATCATTTTGTAATTTGTTTTGCTTTTCTGATGACTTCGACAAAGGACAGTATCGTCTGAAAACGACCTAAGATGGCTGCTCAGATTGTCTCCTAAATCGTTTATATAGATACCGAACGGCAGAGGGTCTACAAAACTACCTTGGGGAACGCCTGAAATCACTTCTGTTTTACTCGATGACTTTCCGTCAGTTGCTAAGAACTGTGACGTCTGTAACAATAAATTACGAATCCAGTCACATACCTGAGATAATATTCCGTATGCACGCAACTTCACTACATGCCGCTTGTGTGGCAGAATCCACATACGTTATGACCTCTTCTTTTTGTGTCACCTACATTGTGATTAGCTTGTAACTGTCATAAAAAACGTAAAAGCGCCAAAATTGTTAATTGGTATTAAGAGGAATGTAATTTTTGAGTTTCAACAATGTTTTTGATTATGTATTAACATAAAATCAAATGTTTATTACCCAGAAATTTTACATCGATTGGCTTACGTTCCTATCTTCTCCCTAAACCATTTGAGACAGATTTTTCTCCGATGTACTATCTGTTGTGTGTCTGTAGTCTCTCTTTATACACTGCGTGACATAAAAAGTGAAGCACAAAACAACTGACGGGATGTCAATGTAACGTCAGACTGGTGTGTGACAGATTGGAGTTCCAATTCTCCAGGTTGAACGGCCACCAGAATGCGTTAGAGTCCATAGTGTTAAGTCTTCTTACCAGACGTCGTAGCGTACATAAGTGCGCTCATAAACTCATCGTCGGGCGCTCGTGAAACCGATGCATAAATATAAGCGGCGTGAACAGCGTCAGATGTTGACTGATCACTGTGCAGTACAAGAAGATGTCGCATACTAGTGTGTCCGTTATTAGGACCCGTCAAAGATAAAAGTGGCTCTCATTATGAATCTAAATTAGGCAGACCGGTTGAATTCCTCAGTATTTAGATTTGTTGGGCATTCGGGTGCGTCAGTGGCCCAATATTGGACCGCACGGGAACAGATCTGGAAGATTGCGGTCGATCACATCCGACCGCACTGTGCTCCAGACACACCGTAACCATTTGACATATCCGCCTAACATCCAAGAAAAAGTATCCAACATCCTGCAACACATTGCGTCATCCGGCACCATTGGTCGGAATCTAGCAGCAGCCGGATTGGGCAAATGCAATCTCATGTGTAGGCTGCCGTCAACACCATAACAGAAATGGCTACGTTTGGAGTGGTGCCGCGACCAGGAATCATGAGATGCTGTTGATGAATGGCGTGTTACCGTGTTCAACCATGAAGGAATGACCATCGTCAGGCAAATGGCAGCTACCTGTCTAGAGGTCCCAACCTTCCCCTGTTTTGGAGAGGCACAGCTCCTGACTTCGTGCTGTAAGAAGATGACATCACGTCTGGTTGAGTGAGATGTGACTGCACAACGATACGTCACGGATATTCTGCGTCCTCATGTGTTATCTCTCATGAGACAGTACCGACGTGCCAGTTTTCACAGGCCTAAGCTCGTCCACGCATGGAACGTGTCCCCAAGATCTATCTGCGTTATACTGAGTCACTACTATGGCCAGCACATACCCCTGGTATGTTCTCAATAGAACGTTTGTGGGATCAGCACGGACATCAGCTCCGCTCCAGTGCAACAATTCAGGACTTCTAAGACCAATTACAATAGTTGCTCGAAGGGTTATGGTTTCTAGTAATCTTGGCTTAGTAATCTTGGCTAAGAATCGTTGAACGTGACAGAAGAGCAACCCTTCCTGAAATTGCTGAAGATTTCAATTCGAGGCTATCAACGAGAGTCAGCGTGCAAATCATTCAACGAAATATCATAGATATGGGCCTTCGGTTCCGAAGTACTAGTTGTTCCGTTAATGACTGCACTATACAAAGACGTGTACGTGTATGGAGATATCATTATGAATCCATGGACCTGGCCTGTCAGGAAGGTGGTGCCGCGCGGGGTAGCCGAGTGGTGTAAGGCGCCTTGTTACGGTTCGCGTGGCTGCCCCCGTCCGGCGTTCGAGTCTTCTCTCGGGCATTGGTGTTCGTGTTGTCGTTAGAGTAAGTTTGAGTTAGATTATGAAATGTATAATCTTAGGGACCGATGACTTCAGCAGTTTGGCCCCATAAGAACTTACCACAATCTTCCAATTTTTTTCAAGCTGATGGAGGCTCTGTAATGTTGTGGGGCGTGTGCAGTTGGAGTACTATGGGTCACCTTAAACATCTAGATACGACAATGACCGGTGACACGTACGTAAACATCCTGTCTGATCACCTGTATCCATTCATGTCCGTTGTGAATTCCGACGGACTTGTCAATTATAGCAGGACAATGGGACGCCCCACACGTCCAGAATTGCTACAGAGTGACTCTTTAATAGACTTCTAAAAAACTGAGAAAAGTTTGTTTTACTCCTTGATAACTGAAGTTTTGTATCATAACTAATAACACTGAAATCACAACAAAATTTAAAAGAAAGAATTAGTATCGTCAAAAGGACAAAGAAAACAAGCTATATTTTTAACAGTCAACTCGGTAACGACGTTACGTATCCAATTTATTTCTTAACAGTTATCTCTCAGCTCAACTTACCCGCAACAGCCAGAGTGTATCTGACAGATTTATTCTGCTGTTTGTTTACCGTAAAACATTGTCTAATATTTTTGGGAAGTTTTGACTTTCCATAAATTCTGTGGTGAAGGGAGGAATGTTACTATGGGGCTGTGGGGCTGTGGGGAGTATATGTACCGGTACTACTCACGCTCGTTTGAATAGTACGTATCGTCGATGCTCTTGATTACTCGTTGTACGCGTGTTACTCAAAATAATGAGCCAAATGATTCATAAAACTGTGCAGTCTGCTGGAACTGAAATATCTTCTCGGCTTACGTTAATTTACAGTGATCGATAATATACACGTTGCTCCCGTCCTTCAAAAATTGATCAATATATATGTGCTTTATGACAGTGACTGCGACAACTAAGAACTATGTGGATTCTAATGCAGGATTTGCCAAACTCTGTTGTGTTCCGCGGAAACCAAAGTTAGCGAATCAAGTCGTTGCGCGCAAATTCAAGCGGCCCGCCAAATACCATTACTGTCAGTTGTTCTCATAGCCTAGTTGGTAGCGCACAAGACTGTTCAGCCTTAGGCTCCAGTCCGATCCTTACCAGTGTCTGCAGTGTTCCCATCCCCAGCTCCCTATGCAGCACCAACAGTTTTCAGAGAGGTGATTCACTTGGATCAAGTAAGTGAAACAATCTATGTAACGCATGCAGACAACAAACACCACGAGAGGACGACACTTCATTTCATGGTGGTAAGGACTCTGTTATCGCAAAGAGTAGGTGCTTCAGAAAGAAAGTGCCACTGTTCAGTACGGAACTCGGACTGTGACTATTGTACGTCTTCTACCACCAACTTTTTTAAGTAGGATAGCAGGGTCTCTGTCGACTGCTGTTGAAGACCAGATTCGTCACTGCTTTGACACCAATGACCGAATCATATTCAGCATGGCTTGCACGAAAAATTAGTGCAAAATACTTGAAATGACTGGAGATTTCTCTTAAGGCTGCTTTGTATTTTTTCACAGATAAATTAATAACTGACGAGGCCAGTATTCGGTCATTTCGTCTCCCGACAATTAGTTGCCATCTTCGCTGTTTCAGCTGTAGAATATTCTGAAACATAGTAAATAAATTCATATACATGTCAAAGATCGATGAGCTAACATTATTCTGTAAATAATAATAACAGAGTGTATTAAATGGTGAAGTTTAATCTAAATTAAGGCCAGCGGAAAATTACAAGCACGAGGGACACTTACATACTATGTCTGCTCTGCAGCAAGGTCGGAAGAACTCGAAAAACCAGTTATTATCTACATTATTTTTGCTTTAGCGATAAGTACCTAGAAGACAGATCGCTAGTATCTTTGACAGAATATCCGAATTTTTACAATACGGATTTGAATGAAATTTATGTTTACTTAATTAAAGAAAGAAATTCCCACGTCCCATGTCCAGTTTTCGTATTGCTCCGTTTGGTTTTAGGAAACGAAATGAGGAACTTGTTTGGCAACACCTCCTCTGACGGTCAGCTTGAAATTGCGGGCACAGCAATTTGATTGGCTAACTTCAGTGTGAACTAACTCGGTAACGGCATATCGCGTCGAATTTGTTTCTTAACAACAATGTCTCAGCATAACGTATCCTGCAACACTCTTCCAAGCTTTTCAGTTAGTTTCTGACCACCCTCAATACAAACGCAATATGTAGCCAAACAGATTGAAATCCACTGACGGAAGCTTGAAGACAATAGCTCCAGGTGGCATTTCACGTATGGTGGTTGTGCTAAATAACGATTAGTTATTACAAAAGTAATTGCACTATGTGGTCATCATATAATATTGAGCAACAAATTTTCATAAAACCACTTTTTAGTTTTGAGAATTAAAAATATATCTTCTAGATATCTATAAGTGATTTTGTGTGTATTTTCTAAACTAGACAGAGCTGATGTATAACGATCTCTACAATGTTACTGAATACAGTGCCTAGAAAGTTTAGACAATTACAGGTCATACATAATATTCGTACAAAAAACAGGAAGTTATTAATACACAGATACAGAAATGTTAAAACATGATGAGTGTTTTACACCAAGAGACATTCAAAGGAAACTATGAGGTGGTACTGTGGTGTGCGAAGAATG
This sequence comes from Schistocerca piceifrons, assembly GCF_021461385.2. Taxonomy (NCBI): domain Eukaryota; kingdom Metazoa; phylum Arthropoda; class Insecta; order Orthoptera; family Acrididae; genus Schistocerca; species Schistocerca piceifrons. The sequence goes on from NC_060144.1 coordinate 142,536,217, forward strand.
AGAGCACTATCTGAAGTGTATCAGATGGTAGTGGCTGATACTAAGAAGAGGATATCACAACATTAGGTACACACTTGTAACTGCAATCTGATTACATTCACAACTTAAGCAGATTACCATAAAATAATAAAGTTAATGACAAAAAAGAACCTGTTGGCAAGACGACGTAGAGATCCTGTAGTAGTTGCGCACTGTAATAACTACTAAAATTTACGAAGAAGAGTTATTACAAATCGAACGTCATACTCATCATGTCATAAATTAATAATCCCGACAACATACTCAAGAATTCAAGGTTCGTTGGTTGGCTTGGGGCATAAAGGTTCAAATGGTTCAAATCGCTCTGAGCACTATGGGACTTAACTGCTGTGTCATCAGTCCCCTAGAACTTTGAACTACTTAAACCTAACTAACCTAAGGACATCACATGCCCGAGGCATGATTCGAACATGCGACCATAGCAGTCGCGCGGTTCCAGACTGTAGCGCCTAGAACCGCTCGGCTACTCCGGCCGGCGGGCATAAAGGGACCGAACTATAGGGTCATCAGTCCCTTCTTCCTCGTGCAAATAAGTCTCAAGGTAAAACAATTACCAAAAGAATTTCCGGAAAATAACAGAGCGTAAAACTAAGGGAAACCACACCGAAAGAGAAAAAGAAAGATGCGAACCAAAAGGGGAAAACGTACACTAAAAGGAAATGTAGAGGAAGGTATTAAAATCATATAGCAAAAGGACTGGGCTGGCTGATCACAAGGACAAAAGAGGACGAACCAGCCACTCCCCAACACCCTAAAATCCCCAGCCTAAAAGACAAGGCGGGATGAACACACATAGGGAGAACACGAACACCAAGGCAAATAAAATGCAAAGAAGGAGTGACAAAGAGGTAAAATGGAGGGAGAGTGCAGGCCTGGGAGAGAAGGGCAGACGTCCACCCTTAGATTGCATGAAAAAAAACCCCTCACAAATAAAACGTAAGAACTAAATCATCCATTGAGACATTGTCGCCCAACACCATAGGTAGGGTGATGGGAAGGTGAAATTCCGCCGCAGAGTGACCAAAATTTAGTAGTCCAAACAAGATGTGGACGACAGTCATATGGGAGCCACAGTGATACCAAGGTGGGTCTTCGCGATATTGTAGGTGACCATGTGTTAGTCAGGTATGGCCGAAGCAGAGCCAGTAAAGGACCACAGAGTCCCTGTGAGTGGCTCACATGGGTGACTACTACACACTCGTTGTGTTGTTGATAACACGTTTATTTGGTGTACTGAGGGTGTGCCATTCAGTATCCCAGATCGTGGCGGAAGACCAATCGGAGATCAGAGTCTGGCAAGCCTATCTCCAGAGTTGGTTTACCGGTACCCTGTTTGGGCAGGCTGTCAGCAAGTTCAGTACCATATATCCTGAGATGTCCTGGGCTCCAAAAGAAGGTCACTGAATGTCCACTGTTGCATAGGGTAGAAATAGACTTCTGGATAGTCATTACCAAAGGATGTCGAGGGAAGCCTTGGTCAAGAGCTTGTAGGCTGCTGAAGGAGACACTACAGATCTCAAAGGACTAACCAGAGTAAGAGCGGATGTGCTCAAAAGGGTGATAGGTGGCTACCAAAACTGCAGTGAAAACACTGCAGCCATCCAGCAAGGAGCGCTATTCAGTACGTCCACTGTGAGCGTAAGTGAAGCCAGCGAGGCCGTCGACCATTGATCCACCAGAGTAGAGTATTTCTGAGCCCTGGAACTCGCCGAGAAAGAAAAATAGTCGGCAAAGGGCCTCAGGTAGAACTGAGCGTTTTGGGTATTGTGACAGGTCCAGCCGAAGCTGTGGCCAGAATATGGACCATGGAGGTGTACTTAAGTGGACCCAAAGGGAAGGGGATGGATAAGGACAGTAAGGGGATTCGCAGTTCTGGACCGCCATTGCTGGAGATGGCTAGCCGTGTTAGGGAAAAGGAGATGATAATTTGGATGGCGAGGCGAATGCCAGCAATAGTTGCCGCCAAAGTCGCAATGGAGGAACACCAGTTTCCTCAAGGGGGCTGTCCATTTAGCTCATTCGAAAAGCTCCCATCAGAATCAGTACTCCTTGGTGGTGGATAGGGCCCAGCAGGCGCAGTATGGTGGGTGATGCTGAACCATACATTAGGCCTTTGTACAGCTGCAGCGATGTAGGACCATCACCACCACAGTCGATGTGGCTCAGTCATCGAATAATATTAAGAAGCTGCCAGCATTTATCCTTAAGCTGAAGAGGATGGGGAAGCCAAGTTAAGCAGACATCAATCACCAGTCACAAAAAGTGATAAGACTCCACTACATCAAGTAGTAGGTCACTGAGGTAAAGTTTTGGATGGGGGTGAACCGCAGGACGACGACAGGAGTGCATGACGCAAGTCTTGGTGGCCGAAAACTGAAAGCCATGAGGGAGGGTCCATGACTGTGACTTCCATATAGCTCCCTGCAGCTGCCGTTCAGCCACACTAGTAGAAGAGGAGTAGATGGACATACAAAAATCTTTAGCGTATAGGAGTGGAGATACTGAAGACCCTACAGCTGGTGCAAGACCATAGACTGCAATTAAAAAGAGCGGGACACACGGGACAGTGCACTGCAGGATCCCTTTCTCTTGTTTATGGGGTGCACTGTGGGAAGCACTGACGAGAAATCTGACAGTGTGGAGCCACAAGAAGTTCTGTATAAAAGTCGGGAGTTGGCCTCAGCAACCCGAATCATGGAGAGTAGTGAGGATATGGTGTCGCGAAGTGCCAACACAGGCCTTCGTCACGACAAAAAAGACTGCAATAAGGTGTTGTCGTCAGGAAAAGGCCAATCGAATAACAGACTACAGGTGGACAAAGTTGTCAGATGTGGAGCGCCCTTGGCAAAAACTGCCCTGGGACACAGAAGAAGGCCCCGAGACTCAAGGAGCCAACAGAACTGCTGGCTCACCATAACTTTCAACAGCTGGCACAGAACACAGGTGATGCTGATAGGACGATAGCTATCCACATCTTACCAGGCTTTAGCATTGGAACATTGATACTTTTCCCACCATTGCGACAGGAATTCGCCATCGCTCCAAATCCAGTTAAGGCAGCAAGGAGATGGCGATGGTAATCTGCTGACAGATGCTTAAGTATTTGGAAATGGATGCGGTCTGGGCGGTCAGCAACGACACTCAGAAATTCCCACACACTGAAGTGAGCATTATATGGCTCCGTGTGGCGCGGAGCAAAAGAGAGGTGTTGTCATTCCACCCACTGTTTGAAGAGACGAAAGGCAGGAAGGTAATTATCAGACTCACAAGTGTGAGCATAATGCTCAGCAAGACGCTCCATGATTATGTCTGGGTCAGCAGATATAGCTCCATTTGTAGAAACTGTAGGCACAACTGGAGCAGTTTGATAACCGTGATGTCGTCGGAGCTTGGTCCAACCCTGGCTAGGAGAAGTTCATGTTTCAATGGTGGAGGCATAGCGTTCCCAAAACTGCTGCTCCTGTCGTCTGATTAGCAGGAGGATCTGAGCACGGAGCTGTTTGAAGGCAATGAGGTTCAGCAGGGATGGGTGGCGCTTATGACACTGGACGGCCTGCCTATGGTCTTTCACCGCTGCAGCGATTTTCGGCGACCACAAGGGCACTGACGTAACTGAGGAACAAGGGATCGCCGATCATTAAGTGCGATGGAGATTCAGTGGTGGTGGCGGAAGTGAAAGCGTCCCAGTAAGCCTTGGGAAGTGACCATCTGGGCAAGTGGCCAGATGAGAGACACTGATGTACGGTCAGGAAGAATGGAAAGTGTACCACAAAGCTTAAAACTTCCGGGCTCATAGGCCGTGGTCGAAGTATAAAACTCTCCCCTGACTGCGGAAGACATCCTTGGAGGTACAGCGGCGAACTGCCGTTCGCTGCCGTACCTCTGAGGATGTCTCCCGCAGTCGAAGACGAAACATCAGGGGAGAGTTTTATACTTCGACCACAGCCTATGAGCCTGGAAGTTTTACGTGAAGACAACAGCGGCCGTGAAAGCCTACATTGTATGATGTACCACAAAAGTCATCGTGAGCTCTCCAGTGGATAGATGGGAGAAGGCCAGGACTGAAAACAAAGTGATAAATGGCCAAGAATGTGCCATGCGCCACACTGAAATGTAAGGGGGCAGAACGCAAAGGCCGATATGAGTTAGTAGGTTCTCGGCATCTTTCCTTGGCCAGTGACCCTGGTTCCACCCTACAAAGTGGTATGGGCGTCAAAATCACCCATAAGTAGAAATGGGGGGTGGAGTTGGGAAATTAGTGAAACAAATAGGTGGGCCACTGCTTCCCCATCTGAAGGGAGGTAGATGTTACAGACAATTTCCTCCGTTGCCCTCACCCTGACAGCCACAATTTCGGAAGGTGTTTGAAGGGACACTGCTTCACTGTAGACTGAGGTAAGGACATAGATAGAAACTTACCTGGCAGTCTGTCACAGAATGAAGGGCGGGGGTCCATATTGAGGGAAACCAGGTCTCCTGAAGGGCAAAGAAAAATCAGGAGTAATGCATAAGAGCTGTTGTAACTCAGCCAGGTGGGAGAAAAAACCGCTGCAGTTCGACTAGAGGATGACACTTTGTGGAATTGGGGAAGGCATGTAGTGACCAAGGAGGCAGGTCACGCCTCAACATCACCTGCTGCCACTGGTTGAGTATTTTTATTTGTTGCCATTGTGGGTGTCAGTGAGATCCAGGTCCTTGTGGGATGCTAAAATATCTACCTCGTGCTCAGATGCAGAACTGGTAAGGAGTGGTGGTGTTGGAGCCACTGGAGGGGCCTGTTTCTTAGCAGACTTCTATGTTTGCATGGCCTCTTGCTTCTCTTTAGGAGCTTGCTGGAAGGACTTCTCCAAAACATCTTCAGGCGCGGAGGAAGACTATGAAGACCTTTGTCTATTAGCTTGTGGCTCCATCAACCACTGGCGAGTATCCACTTTACCGTTAGTGGAGACCTTGGAAGAGAGAGTCCTAAGGAACCCTTCCATGTGAGAGGAGCCAGAGGAGGCTGCAGGCTGTGGGCTCTACAGCTTTGGGGAGGAGAGTGATGTCCCCAGAGTTTGGGGGGAGGGGGGGACAGGTATTGCTCCCACAGTACATCAGTAAATGCTTTCGAAGCCCCAAGAGGACGGGTGTATTTGAGTGGCTTGAAGGGCCTACTGTATGTGGCAGAGGTGTCAAAACTACCTACACAAGTGAAGGTGATGTCTATTTATCTGCAGCTTATATAGATCTCAGGCAAAAGGGTTGCAGTCGTTCTGATTTATGTTCAAGCTCTTGTAAGTCAGCTGGTCCAGGGTCTTGTGCTCTATAGTTTTCTGCTCCTTTTGGAGTATTGTGCAGTCTGGGGAACATGGGGAATAGTGCTCTCCACAGTTGACACAAATGGGAGGAGGCACACATGGAGTATTTGGCTGAGGCGGACGTCTGTAGTCTCGACATGTGACACTGGAATTGCAGTGGGAAGATATGTGCTGAATTTTCAGCACTTGAAGTAGTGCATAGGGGGAGGGACGTAAGGTTTTACGTCACATCCGTAAACCATCATCTTGACCATTTTAGGCAATGAATCGCCCTGAATCGCCAAGATGAAAGCACTGGTGGCAACCATTTTTCTTTGGGTCCCCTGTAGACGCACCAGATGAATGAACACCCAAAGTTCTCAATTGGCGGGCAGCTCCTCGTCACACTGCAAGAGAGGATCGCAATGGAAAATAACCCTCTGGCCCATGTTAAGGCTTTACTGGGGCCGACGGAAGCAGAAATGTGACTCAGCGGGTCACAGGCGAGCAACGCCTGGGACTGGGCGGCAGACTGAATCAAGACTGCCCCATTTCTAATTTCGGACAGCCGTGTAACATTCCAAATCTTATCCTCCAGATGTTCAACAAATAATAGAGGCTTCATAGCTACGAAGGAGTCATCTGTTAGGCTACGAGGAAAATGATAAAACGATAGAAAGACAACCAACCATGTAGTTGTTGTGGTCTTCAGTGCTGAGACTGGTTTGATGCAGCTCTCCATGCTACTCTATCTTGTGCAAGCTTCTTCATCTCCCTGTACTTACGGCAACCTACGTCCTTATGAATCATCTCTTGGTTTCCCTATATGATTTTTACCCTCCAAGCTGCCCTCCAATGCTAAATTTGTGATCCCTTGGTGCCTCAGAACATGTTAAACCTACCTGTCCCTTCTTCTTGTCCAGTTGTGCCACAAACTCATCTTCTCCCCTAATCTGTTCTATACCTCCTCATTAGTTACGTGATCTACTCATCTAATCTTCAGCATTCTTCTGTAGCACCACATTTCGAAAGCTTCTATTCTCTTCCTGTCCAAACTATCTATCGTCCATGTTTCACTTCCATACATGCCTACACTCCATACACTTACTTTTAGAAACGAATTCCTGACACTTAAATCTATACTCGATGTTAACAAATTCCTCTTCTTCAGAAACGCTTTCCTTGCCATTGCCAGTCTACATTTTATATCCTCTCTACTTTGACCATCATCATTTATTTTGCTCCCCAAATAGCAAACATCATTTATTACTTTAAGCGTCTCATTTCCTAATCTAATTCCCTCAGCATCACCCGACTTAATTCGACTACATTCCATTATCCTCGTTTTGCTTTTGTTGATGTTCATCTTATATCCTCCTTTCAAGATATTGTCCATTCCGTTCAACTGCACTTCCAAGTCCTTTGTTGTCTCTGATAGAATTATGATGAGGTCGGTGAACCGCAAAGTTTTTATTTCTTCTCCATGGATTTTAATACCTACGCCGAATTTTTCTTTTGTTTCCTTCACTGCTTGCTCAATATACAGATTGAATAACATCTGGGAGAGGCTACAACCCTGTCTCACTCCCTTCTCAACCGCTGCTTCCGTTTCATGTCCCTCGACTCTTATAACTGCCATCTGGTTTCTGTACAAATTGTAAATAGCCTTTCGCTCCCTGTATTTTACCCCTGCCACCTCTAGAATTTGAAAGAGAGTATTCCACTCAACATTGTCAAAAGCTTTCTCTATGTCTACAAATGCTAGAAACGTAGGTTTGCCTTTCCTTAATCTTTCTTCTAAGATAAGGCGTAAGGTCAGTATTGCCTCACATGTTCCAACATTTTTACGGAATCCAAACTGATCTTCCCCGAAGTCGACTTCTACCACGTTTTCCATTCGTCTATAAAGAATTTGCGGCTTCTGTTAGTTTTTCCATTCGTCTGTAAAGAATTCGCGTTAGTATTTTGCAGCTGTGACTTATTAAACTGATAATTCGGTAATTTTCAAATCTGTCAACACCTGCTTTCTTTGGGATTGGGATCATTATATTCTTCTTGAAGTCTGATGGTATTTCGCCTGTCTCATACATCTTGCTCACCAGATGGTAGAGTTTTGTCGGGACTGGCCCTCTCAAGGCCATCAGTAGTTCTAATGGAATGTTGTCTACTCCCGGGGCCTTGTTTCGACTCATGTCTTTCAGCGCTCTAACTCTTCACGCAGCATCGTATCTCCCATTACATCTTCACCTACATCCTCTTCCACTTCCATAATATTGTCCTCAAGTACATCGCCCTTGTATAGACTCTCTATATACTCCTTCCACCTTTCAGCTTTCCCTTCTTTGCTTACAATTGGGTTTCCATCTGAAAGGTCTCTTTAATTTCCTTGTAGGCATTATCTATCTTACCCCTAGTGAGATAAGCTCTACATCCTTACATTTGTCCTCTAGCCATCCCTGCTTAGCAGTTTTTCACTTCATGTTGATCTCATTTTTGAGACCTTTGTATTCCTTTTTGCCTTCTTCATTTACTGCATTCTTATATTTTCTCTTTTCATCAACTAAATTCAATATTTCTTCTGTTACCCAAGGACTTCTTCCAGCCCTCGCCTTTTTACTTACTTGATCTTCAGCTGCCTTCACTACTTCATCCCTCAGAGCTACCCATTCTTCTTCTACTGTATTTCTTTCCCCCATTCCTGTCAATTGTTCCCTTATGCTCTCCATGAAACTCTCTACAACCTCTGGTTTAGTCATTTTCTCAAGCTCCCATCTCCTTAAATTCCCACCTTTTGCAGTTTCTTCAGTTTTAATCCACAATTCATAACCAATAGATTGTGGTCAGAGTCCACATCTGCCCCTGGAAACATCTTACAATTTAAAACCTGGTTCCTAAATCTCTGTCTTACCATTATATAATCTATCTCCAGGGTTCTTCCATGTATACAACCTTCTTTCATGATTCTTGAACCAAGTGTTAGCTATGATTAATTTATGCTCTGTGCGAAATTCTACCAGACGGCTTCCTCTTAATTTCTTACCCCCAATCCATACTCACCTACTATGTTTCCTTCTCTCCCTTTTCCTACTCTCGAATTCCAGTCAACCATGACTATTAAATTTTCGTCTCCCTTCACTAGCTCAATAATTTCTTTTATCTCATCATACATTTCACGTAACGTGTATCCACAGGACATCTGGCCTGTAATTGAAGAAGTATCACGATGATCTCTCCATTGGCAAAAGATTCCGGAATAGTCCCCCATTCGGATCTCCGGGAGGGGACTGCCAAGGGGGAGGTTACCATGAGAAAAAGGCTGAATAATCAACGAAAGGATAACGTTCTACGAGTCGGGGCGTGGAACGTCAGAAGCTTGAACGTGGTAGGGAAACTAGATAATCTGAAAAGTGAAATGCAAAGGCTCAGTCTAGATATAGTAGGGGTCAGTGAAGTGAAGTGGAAGGAAGACAAGGATTTCTGGTCAGATGAGTATCGGGTAATATCAACAGCAGCAGAAAATGGTATAACAGGCGTAGGATTCGTTATGAATAGGAAGGTAGGGCAGAGGGTGTGTTACTGTGAACAGTTCAGTGACCAGGTTGTTCTAATCAGAATCGACAGCAGACCAACACCGACAACCATAGTTCAGGTATACATGCCGACGTCGCAAGATGAACAGATAGAGAGAGTGTATGAGGATATTGAAAGGGTAATGCAGTATGTAAAGGGGGACGAAAATCTAATAGTCATGGGCGACTGGAATGCAGTTGTAGGGGATGGAGTAGAAGAAAAGGTTGCTGGAGAATATGGGCTTGGGACAAGGAATGAAAGAGGAGAAAGACTAATTGAGTTTCAGTTAGTAATAGTTAATACCCTGTTCAATAATCACAAGAGGAGGAGGTATACTTGGAAAAGGCCGGGAGATACGGGAAGACTTCAATTAGATTACATCATGGTCAGACAGAGATTCCGAAATCAGATACTGGATTGTAAGGCATACCCAGGAGCAGATATAGATTCAGATCACAATATAGTAGTGATGAAGAGTGGGCTGAAGTTCAAGACATTAGTCAGGAAGAATCAATACGCAAAGAAGTGGGATACGGAAGTACTAAGGAATGACGAGATACGTTTGAAGTTCTCTAACGCTATAGATATAGCAATAAGGAATAGCGCAGTAGGCAGTACAGTTGAAGAGGAATGGACATCTCTAAAAAGGGCCATCAGAGAAGTTGGGAAGGAAGACATAGGTACAAAGAAGGTAGCTGCGAAGAAACCATGGGTAACAGAAGAAATACTTCAGTTGATTGATGAAAGGAGGAAGTACAAACATGATCCGGGAAAATCAGGAATACAGAAATACAAGTCGCTGAGGAATGAAATAAATTGGAAGTGCAGGGAAGCTAAGACGAAATGGCTGCAGGAAAAATGTAAAGACGTCGAAAAAGATATAATTGTCGGAAGGACAGACACAGCATACAGGAAAGTCAAAACCACCTTTGGTGACATTAAAAGCAACGGTGGTAACATTAAGGGTGCAACGGAAATTCCACTGTTAAATGCAGAGGAGAGAGCAGATAGGTGGAAAGAATGCACTGAAAGCCACAATGAGGGTGAATATTTATCTGATGTGATAGAAGAAGAAACAGGAGTCGATTTAGAAGAGATAGGGGACCCAGTATTGGAATCGGAATTTAAAAGAGCTTTGGAGGACTTACGGTCAAATAAGGCAGAAGGGATAGATAACATTACATCAGAATTTCTAAAATCATTGGGGGAAGTGGCAACAAAACGACTATTCACGTTGATGTGTGGAATATATGAGTCTGGCGACATACCATCAGACTTTCGGAATAGGATCATCCACACAATTCCGAAGACGGCAAGAACTGACAAGTGCGAGAATTATCGCACAATCAGCTTAACAGCTCATGCATCGAAGCAGCTTACAAGAATAATATACAGAAGAATGGAAAAGAAAATTGAGAATGCGCTCGGTGACGATCAGTTTGGCTTTAGGAAAGGTAAAGGGACGAGACAGGCAATTCTGACGTTACGGCTAATAATGGAAGCAAGGCTAAAGAAAAATCAAGACACTTTCATAGGATTTGTCGACCTGGAAAAAGCGTTCTACAATATAAAATGGTGCAAGCTGTTCGAGATTCTGAAAAAAGTAGGGGTAAGCTATAGGGAGAGACGGGTCATATACAATATGTACAACAACCAAGAGGGAATAATAAGAGTGGACGATCAAGAACGAAGTGCTCGTATTAAGAAGGGTGTAAGACAAGGGTGTAGCCTTTCGCCCCTACTCTTCAATCTGTACATCGAGGAAGCAATGATGGAAATAAAAGAAAGGTTCAGGAGTGGAATTAAAATACAAGGTGAAAGGATATCAATGATACGATTCGCTGATGACATTGCTATCCTGAGTGAAAGGGAAGAAGAATTAAATGATCTGCTGAACGGAATGAACAGTCTAATGAGTACACAGTATGGTTTGAGAGTAAATCGGAGAAAGACGAAGGTTGTGAGAAGTAGTAGAAATGAGAAGAGCGAGAAACTTAACATCAGGGTTGATGGTCACGAAGTCAATGAAGTTAAGGAATTCTGCTACCTAGGCAGTAAAATAACCAATGACGGACGGAGCAAGGAGGACATCAAAAGCAGACTCGCTATGGCAAAAAAGGCATTTCTGGCCAAGAGAAGTCTACTAATGTCAAATACCGGCCTTAATTTGAGGAAGAAATTTCTGAGGATGTACGTCTGGAGTACAGCATTGTACGGTACTGAAACATGGACTGTGGGAAAACTGGAACAGAAGAGAATCGAAGCATTTGAGATGTGGTGCTATAGACGAATGTTGAAAATTAGGTGGACTGATAAGGTAAGGAATGGGGAGGTTCTACGCAGAATCGGAGAGGAATGGAATATGTGGAACACACTGATAAGGGGAAGGGTCAGGATGATAGGACATCAGCTAAGTCATGAGGGAATGACTTCCATGGGACTAGAGGGAGCGGTAGAGGGCAAAAACTGTAGAGGAAGACAGAGATTGGAATACGTCAAGCAAATAATTGAGGACGTAGGTTGCAAGTGCTACTCTGAGATGAAGAGGTTAGCGCAGGAAAGGAATTCGTGGCGGGCCGCATCAAACCAGTCAGTAGACTGATGACCAAAAAAAAAAAAAAAAAAAAAATTTCATCAATTTCTTCATCATCTGCAGAGCTAGTTGGCATATAAATTTGTACTACTGTGGTAGGCGTAGTCTTCGTGTCTATCTTGGCCACAATAATGCGTTCACTATGCTGTTTGTAGTAGCTTACCTGCACTCCTATTGTTTATTCATTATTAAACCTACTCCTGTATTACCCCTATTTGATTTTGTATTTATAACCCTGTATTCACCTGACCAAAAGTCTTGTTCCTCCTGCTACCGAACTTCACTAATTCCCACTATATCTAACTTTAACCAATCCATTTCCCTTTTTTAATTTTCTAACCTACCTGCCCAATTAAGGGATCTGACATTCCACGCTCCGATCCGTAGAACGCCAGTTTTCTTTCTCCTGATAACGATGTCCTCCTGAGTGGTCCCCGCCCGGAGATCCGAATGGGGGACTATTTTCCATGGTTCATGGACACAATAGGATAATGTCACTATTCAACTGAGGGAAGGGGCTATAAATGGTGAGTTACAGATAGAAAATATATTTAACAATCATTTATTAAATATAGCAGAAATTATAGGGACCAAGACTTGAAGAGGAAAAAAATCGCAGCAATATTTTGAAATACCTACTCTCATAGAATTCTATCAAATTAATTTACCGCCAACTTCTATTTCCAAAATTAATAAAATCATACACACTCTCAAAAATAAAAGCTGTGATGATTTTGATGTTGTTTCTAACAGAGTACTGAAGATTTGTTCCATTATATAAGACCTGTCTTATATAAAATATGTAATGCATCCGCAATGAAAGGAATTTTCCAGACAGCTCGAAATATAGTCAAATCCCTACCTAATGAGGGTGATAGGAGAGATGTCAATAACTACCTAGTTGTTTCATTGCTGACATCATTTTCCAAAATTTTTGAGAAGGGTATGTATTCAAGAATAGCATCTCACCTGAGCACAATGATATCCTTAGCAAACCACATTTTCGATTTCAGAAGCGTTGTTCTACTGCATGCCATTTACAGTTTCACTCACCAAATTTTACAAGTATTACATAAAAAATGTCAGTTGGCATTTTTTGCGACGTGCCAAACGCATTTAACTGTTTGAATCACAATATTTCCTAGATAGATTGAAGGATTATGGGATTGATAGTATAGTCAACCAATCGATAATATATCGAACCTAAAAAATGTGTAAAGTTGCACTTAGTAATTCAATCAATGAAGTGGAGGGACGTTTTTCTGAGTCAGGTGAAACTACGTATTTGGGCCCCCCCAACGCTCTGCCTAAGGTCCACAATTGTTCCTCATATACGTAAACTATCTTCCATCTTACATGAAAAAGCAGGATTAGTTATTTTTGCAGATGACACTAGTATTGTAATCAACTTAATTATATATACAGAACATGAAAAATGGTAAATAATCTTCGTAAAATCATCATTGAGTGATTTACATCAAACGATCTCACCTTTAACTTTGGAAGGGAGCTACATATTTAATTCTGCACATCCAAGGATGCTAAACCAATGATATGTGTAACAAATTGTGAAGGTCTCAAGTTCAAAGTTATTAAGCGTTTATGTTGTCGAGAATTTAAACTGGATGAAGAAAATTTTGAAACTACTTAAAATGTAGTTAGGCCATATATGCACTTAGAACCATTGAAAATGTTGGGGAGAGACAAATCAGTGAGTTGACATAATTTGCATATTTTCATACAGTAATGTGATATGGAAAAATTTTCTACGATAGCTAATGTTTAAGAGCTCTTCATTGCTCAAAAACGTGCTGTGACAACGATGTGTGGTGCATACACACGAATAGCTTGTAGATATCTGTTTAAAGTCTTGGCTATACCTGAAGGAAAAATGACATTCATTACTCCACATTAAGGTTGTCTTAACACAAAAACGGGTGCACAATGCTGCAACAAAAATTTTAGCTGTTGAAGAATTTCTCATTCTGTAATACTGAGATGGCCAGAATTTATAATTCACATTTGTCGATACTTTTTTCTTTTTTAAAAAAATATCTTTATAAATGCTCATCAGGTGGTCATATATGGAAAGCAAGTAGTGAGATAATAAAATGTTCCCGTGTTTCAAGCAACGTCAGGTGGTTAAAATGTATTGAGCTTTTGACCGACCTCTCCTCAGTCGTTATCTAAACTTTTTGCTGTAGTGAAATATGAGGTTCTGAAGAGCTTTTTTTTTTAAATTACGAGATTTACATATTTAAGTGCCATATAATGTATTAAACCTTTTTGGTAAGATATTGTTAATTCTTCAGTTACAGAGTTGTATGTGTAGTAAAATTCTGCATATTATTAAGCCTAGTTACGTAACTTGGGGATGGTTAAGCCATATTTCGTCTGTCGTGCACCAGTTTGTGCCTTGTGCCATGGAAAACGTCATATTTGTTAAAGAACTTAGTTTCTTTTGCATATTAACAATTTTCCATGTCTTGAGAATGGAAACTTGTGTGGATTGCCAGTAGCTTCAGTTTCACACTATTTTTAAGATGTAACAGATTTTTGGCAATACTTCCCTCCAAATTTAATCTCGCTTGCTCATTCGTGTGCAGTAGAGTAGTAATGTAATACACACAGATGATTAAATATATAACTGAGAAGGATATCTCGACTGAAAGCCTTTTCAGTTTGAATAGAATATTTGAAAGCAATCTTAGAAATCTGATTACGTTGTAACTTGAAACAGTTTTTCACATTTGCGACAAAACCCTACTTCTCTGGAAAATTTTTTGTAATTTCAGAAAATGACTCCAGCACAGATAAAGCACTCCATTTCTAAACGGAGTAAGAAGTATACTAGTTATACTAGCTAGATGATAATTCTGAAAAGTGGTCTGATGTAATTTATCCAGTCTGTTAAACAGTGTGGACTACAAAGAACAGCCTTGTCTTACTCTCTGTATGTTTGTTATCATTTCTGTGCTAATGGTTGAATTGACACATATCTTGATACTGCTATAAACATTCAAAAACTAAAGTTATATTCTTAAATGCAGAGGAATGACATATTATTCCAAAATTTACCACGACTTAGACACCACCACCCCATCGAAGGCCCTTTGATAATGCATGAAAGCTATATACGTTGCAAGAATAAGTTACCTGTGCTTTGCTGTTATCTGGTTTGTACCGAAAACACAATTCATGATTGATCTTTCCGATGTAAAACCTGTTTTAATGTCCCATCTGAAAAAATTTTACTGTAGCATTTAATCTTTTGCAAAATATCTTGAAGACTATATTTCACGCAGCATTTAGCAGGCTTATACCTCCATAGTTATTGGAATCATGTAGTCTCATTTTGTAAATATAGATCAGACTATTGTCCATCCTTATAAGTTTTAGAAACCTAACTTAAAATTCTCATGAGCATTTATTAAGTAGAGAACTTATTTTGTCTCGCCCTGGACACTTTCCATTATTCGTGGACCCCACTGCATAATCCAGCTACTGCAAGTAAATTGGATCTGCATTCAAATCTGACTGATACAATACCTCTTTCTTTTCGTGTAAGTAGATTTTTGGAAGTAGGCGATCACTGGTTCATCGGAAATTTTACCCATCCTCATGGAGATTTTTGGTAGTTTACAAACTGTTAATACCGTACTCTTAATTTAAAATGAGAGAACTCTTGCTGTGCATTTTCAGGCTGAAGTAAGTTTACTGTGGAGATGCTTTGATAAGAATTCACAGTGCTATTTTGATTTATTTTTGGGAGGCAGCGGAAACTAGTTTTCAAGTCTGGAAGATGATCACCGCCACATACCAGCCCCCGAATATTTATCAGACAAGGGACTATCGTGGAATTACATTAAATAAAAGCCGAACATTTAGCTGGCATTGCTTCAAAGTTCATTCCGATCAGACAACAAAGAATACATTAAATAAGACAAAGGGAAACCTATTTTGCACGTGACCTGGTCGTACTGGTAGCTATGGAAGACAGTCTGCAACGAGCTGTATTGTCTTAACATGTAAGTGCAAAACAATATTATTTAACCATATCCACAAAGAAAAATAAAGTTATTGCATATGTGGAAGGGAATATCTGGAGCATCATAATAAACGTGCCGGAATAAGTCTGTATACTGACATATCTCGAATGTGATATTTTTACGCTTATTGTAATGATCCTAAAAAGAAACTGCTAAGGTGGTCACACATATTAGGTTTGTTAAGAGACAGCTCCTGAAAAAGGCAGGGAAAAAAGCATTAGTAAATGGCATAATAATATGGACTGTAATTAGCGCTCTGTGGATCCGAAGTATGGCTTCTAACGAATAGAATTGAAGAGGTGAATATGGGACGTCTAAGAACTTGAACAGGTTACAAATTAGAAGATCGTAAGAGGAACAGTGATGTAAGAAAGGCGACCAATGTCCTAGGAATTGCAGAAGAGATCCAACAACATTGAATGGAATGAGAGGACTATCTGTTACATATGGCTCAAAGCCGAAGGAAAACGTATGACTGTGGCCAGAGGGTAGAAGAACGACTGAATGACCACGAAGAAGGTGGTACGATCAGCTTTAAGTGCTTGGTATCGGAACTGCAAGAAAATCCTATACCAAAAATATACATTATATACTTTTGCATCTACATATTTTCCTGAAATTCACAATTGAGAATTTGTCAGCTTTTCATCGAACCGTATTCAAGCTACTTTTCTACCGTTCCACTCTCTAACAGCCCGTAGGAAGAACGAACATTTAAATCTTTCCATGCAAGCTATCTTTTGCTTTATTATGATATCACTTCTTCCTGTGTAGGTGGGCTCCAACAAAATATTTTCGTACTCTGAGGAGAAAGTTGGTGACGGAATTACATGAGAAGGTACCGCCGCAACAAAAAACGGGTTTGTTTTAATGGTTTCCACTTCAGTTCGTGTATCATATCCGTGCCACTATCCTATTTCATGATAGTAAAATGCGAGCTACCCCTCTTTGAACTCTTTCGACCCCTTCCATCAGACCTATGTGATGAGGATCCTACACAGCACAACTGTACTCTAGAAGAGGGTGGGAGGCATAGTGTTGATAGTCTCTTTCGTAACCCTGTGTGAATTTATAAGTGTTCTGCCAAGAAATCACTGCCTTTGGTTTGATTTATCCACAACGTAATCTATGTGAGCTTTCAAGTAGAAGTTATTCGCCATTGTAATCCCTAAGTATTTAGTTGAGTTTACAGATTTTATATTTATATGATTTATTGTGTAACCGAAATATCGCGGTTTCCTTTTAGTACTCAGTGAATGACTTAACACATTGCATTTCTTAGAGTCAGCTTTTCACGCCATATAGATATGTTGTGAAAATCGTTTGGCAATTTGTTTTGACCATCTGATGACTTTATAAGACCTTAAATAACAGCATCACAAACAATCTAGGAGTGCTGCTCAGAACCGCAGAGGGCTTATAACACTTCCTTGGAGAACACTAGATATTACTTTTGCTGTACTCAATAACTTTCCGTAATTCATTACGAAGTGTGAACTTTCTCACAGGAAATTACGAATCAAGTCACAAAACTGAGACGATAGTCCACAGGAACGCAATTTGATCAGAATTTCCTTCTAGGGAACAGTGTCAAATGCCTTAAGGAAATCTGATAATATGGAATCAATTTGACGTCCCCTGTTAGTAGCATTCATTACTTCGTGAGAGTAAAGAGATAGTTGTATTTCACAACAACGATATTTTCGTAATCCCTGTTGGCTGTGTGTCAATATATCATTTCCTCCGACGTAATTCATAACGTTCAAATACAGAATATGGTCGAGGATCCTCTTTCAAATCGACGTTAGTGATATGAGATTGTTATTCGGCGGATTACTCCTTTCATGGGTATTGGCACAACTTGTGCCACTTTGCACTCCTTGGGTACGGATGTTACTACGAGCCAGCGGTTGTATGTAATTGCTAAATATGGAAATATTGTATTAGTAAACTCTGAAAGGAAGTATGCGAAACTATGATGACGATGGAGAAAAACGATTCCCAATACTGTATAGAGGCTATTCGCTCTGAGCACTATGGGACTAGTGCTCTAGAACTTAGAACTAGTTAAACCTAACTAACCTAAGGACATCACACACATCCATGCCCGAGGCAAGATTCGAACCTGCTACCGTAGCAGTCTCGCGGTTCCGGACTGAAGCACCTAGAACCGCTCGGCCACCCCGGCCGTCTATAGAGGCAATTCACTACGCTTCAGGGTGCAATCTAGGAGAGAGACATTTTGCCGCTATGTGCCATTGGCACCTCATTGTAAGACAGAAGTATCAGACAGGCAGATTTCCCGGTCGACCGAAATAACCTTCCATCCCTCAGGCTTCTGTTCCTTTTAAAACAGAAGGGATGGGTCGGTGATCCCATTGATCTGCATACATAGGAACGACGTAAGCATTTGCATATAAATGAGAGCGCGCACCGCGCGTGGGTGACACACGCCGCGCTGCGAGGTCCCGCGGTGTCCGTCCCGGCACTGTCCTCCTGGACCTCGCGGAATCCCACCCCCACGTCTCACCCCCTTTCCCCCACCCCACCCCCCCCCCACCCCACCCCCCACCCTACCCTTCTCCGTCCACCAGCTTGGCTCTGCTCGCAATCCGTTTCCCGCATCGGGATCGGCGACGCCTCTACGCGATCTGATTCGGACGTCGCGATGTCACGTCCCGCGTGGCTGTCCCCGGCACCAGCCGCTTGCCCCTGCTACCATTCCCCGCCCCCACGTGCGGAATCCATCACCTGCGGCAAGTGTCAGTCGTCACAGCGCACAGCGCGTGACGCTATAACGTCGAGCAGTTTGTTATTGTGGTGCGCTCTGGAAAGACGGAGTTCTGTAACCGAAAGTTCACAACGAAGGAAGACTATTGCGAAGATGGAAGCAGCCACACCATATCACTTTAGCACTCTTTTAAAATGAAAGAAATACACTACTGGCCATTAAAATTGCTACACCACGAAAATGATGTGCTACAGACTCGAAATTTAACCGACAGGAACAAGATTCTGTGATCTGAAAATTATTAGCTTTTCAGAGCATTCACACAAGGTTGGCGCCGGTGGCGACACCTACAACGTGCTCACATGAGGAAAGTTTTCAAACGATTTCTCATACACAAACAGCAGTTGACCGGCGTTGGCATGGTGCAAAGTTGTTGTGATGCCACGTGTAAGGAGGAGAAATGCGTACCATCATGTTTCCGTCTTTGATGAAAGTCGGGTTGTAGCCTATCGCGATTGGGCTTTATCGTATGGCGACAATGCTGCTCGAGTTGGTCGACATCCAGTGACTGTTAGCAGAATATGGAATCTGTGGGTTCCGGAGGGTAATACGGAACGTCCAGATGACAGGCATCTTATCAGCATGGCTGTAACGGATCGTGCACCCACGTCTCGATCCCTGGGTCAACAGATGGGGACCTTTGCAAGACAACAACTATCTGCACGAACAGTTGGACGGTGTTCGCAGGAGCATGGACTGTCAGCTCGAAGACCATGGCTGCCGTTACCCTTGACGCTGCATCACAGACAGGAGCGCCTGTGATGGCGTACTCAATGACGAACCTGGGTGCACGAACGACAAAACGTAATTATTTCGGATGAATTCTGTTTATAGCATCATGATGGTCGCATCCGTGTTTTGCGACATCGCGGTGAACGCACATTGGAAGCGTGTATTCGTCATCGCCATACTGGCGTAACACCCGGCGTGATGGTATGGGGTACCATTGGTTACACGTCTCTGTCACATCTTGTTCGCATTGACGGCACTTTGAACAGTGGATGTTACATTTCAGATGTGTTACGACCCGTGGCTCTACCCTTCATTCGATCCCTGTGAAAACCTACATTTCAGCAGGATAGTGCACGACCGCATGTTGCAGGCCCTGTACGGGCCTTTCTGGATACAGAAAATGTTCGACTGCTTCCCTGGCCAGCTCATTGCCCAGATCTCTCACCAATTGCAAACGTCTGGTCAATGGTGGTCGAGCAACTGGCTCGTCACAGTACGCCAGTCACTACTCTTGTGGTATCGTGTTGAAGCTGCATGGGCAGCTGTACCTGTACACGCCATCCAAGCTCTTTTTGACTCAGTGCCCAGGCGTATCAAGGCCGTTATTACGGCCACAGGTGGTTGTTCTGTGGTACTGATTTCTCAGGATCTATGCATCCAAACTTCGTGAAAATGTAATCACATGTCATTTCTAGTATAATATGTTTGTCCAATGAATTCCCGTTTATCATCTGCATTTCTTCTTTGTGTGGCAATTTTAATGGTCACTATTGCACCATCTAAATCACTATTTACCTTTTTATTTGCTTTTTACAGTGTGACGGAAAAGAGGCACACTAAGAAGATGTACGACAAACGAAAGTTGTTAGGCGCGTCTGTACGCCTGAAAGTTGATGTCTGTTCAAATTTCTCGCCAGTCGCGTAAGAGTGGCGCTAGTAGCGCCATTATGATGACACAAACCACGTTTACTGTAAATACGAGCTGTAATGGTCGTGAGCGTTAGTTGCCTTTGAGACTGGAAGTGGTGACTTGATGTTAGTCAAGAATGCCTTTAAAGCGTCCAACCTGCAGTTATCATCACCTTACTGATATAAAGGACGCCGTGACAGACCACTACGAGAATCTGCATGTTCTTTCTGCGATACTGCAGAAACACGTGACAAGAATGTAGTCACAGCGGTAGCAAGAAGACCGCACTCTGGACGGCTGCGCGGCAATAGCGAGAGGGAATCCCATCGGGTTGTCGTACGGCTCTTGCGCATCGTACTACATCTGCAGCAGCATTATGAACAGTGGTTGGCACCACAGGGTCACAAAGAACTGTTAAAAATCAGTTTCTTAAGGACAGCACCAGACCATACGCCCTGTAACATACATTCCACGGATCCCTAATCACTGCCCTTTGCTGTCAAGTGAGAGCTCATAGGAGGGTCGGATGGAGTCTTTTGAGTTTTCTGATAGAAACTGTTTCTGCCTCGGTGCCAGTGTCGTGTGTTGATCAGAGGGAGGTCAGTTGAGAGCCTGCAGTAGAACTGTCTCCGTGCTAGACGCACTGCACCTACAATGGAGTAATAGTGTGGGGTGCCACTTCGCATGACAACAGGAACAATCTCGTTACAATGCCACCCACCGTGATTGCCAAACTGTACGTCAATTTTGTGATTCGACCTGTTCTGCCGCCATTCACAAACAGCATTCCAGGACGTGCTTTCCAATGGAATAACTCTTGCCCACACACCGCTGTTGTAATGGAATATGCTCTACAGTGTGTCGACATTTTGCCTTGGCCTGCTCGATCACCATAGCTGTCTCCAATGAAGCACATATTGGACCCCATCGGACGACAATTCCAACGTATCCACAAACAACATTAACCGTCTCTATACTAACCGACCAAGTGTAACAGACATGGAGCTCCGTCCCACATACTGACACCTAGCATCTGCACAACAAAGAGCATGCTCGTTAGCACGCTGTCATTCAACATTCTGGCGCTGACACCAGTTTTATCAGCATTTCACTTTTGCAATGGCGTACCTACTGCTTACATGAACCTGTTATGTGGTAATGTCAAACTCTTTAATATGTTACCTAGACAATTGTATTCCCGAAATTCCATTACTCTACATTAATTATCTTTTGGTGTCGCGCTTTTTTCTCTGTGTATGTTTAAAATTTGTTGCAAGGCGCTCATTAGGAAACACTAGATGAGTATAGTCATCTGGTATCTGTTGGAAAAAAAAGTTAGTTTTTCATGCATCTTAGTGCTTATGATGTCATATCTTCTGAACTGTGTATCATACCAAGTTTTCTTGGAACAATCACTTGTATCTCTGCATAGCGTCTGCTAAACGTCTTGGGGACGGAGCTAATAGTGAAGAATCGTTAAATTAATACGTCATAGTTAGCTGATGCAGTTGTTTCACTGTTTTAACCGCTAAAATGTGATTAGCTTGCTAGCCAAACACAACCTTGGCCACCATGGTTGCCGGGTATCTCTACATTTGAGAGAATTGGCAGCATTATGGGGAGAGAGCTCCAACCATCTCGGAATTTTGACAATCTGAGCAGGATTTGGCACAGTAATCCTCAGCAAGACATCCAACAACTCTATCAATCAATGCCAGTTGGAATAACTGCTTACATAAGGACCAGATTTGTACCAACGCTTTATTGACTTGCTCAATTTGTGAAACTCCTTCTCTTGAATAAATGATCCACTTCTTTTGAAACTGTGATAATTAGCTTTTCCATACATGTTGCATGGGGGCTTAATTAAATAAAATGCAAATATTTTTAGTAGCTGTATGTCCGATTGCGCTGTGTCTCGTAAACGGTTGGCCCTGACTAGTATTTGTACGCAATCTGACTGCATGGAACAATAACAAAGAATGAAAGAAAATTTTCGTTAACACAATTAATTAATTAAGTCCCCAGCAACTATAAAACCTACAAAATCAAGCCACAAGTATAACTGTTCTGTATGTGGAAGTATGACTCAACGTACACATATGGCACGGTTCTTCTTCAATAAGGCAAGAAATTTTAAATATCATTTATGTTGAAGTAATTAAAAAACAGAAATACTATAATTGCGTAAGGAAAGCAGAATTATACGCTAATACAAGAACACAAGCCAGATGCTTTGTTGACTGAACCTGTAATGACGCATTATTCAGGACGCTGAAATAATGAGAGAGAAAAGAAATTTTTTATTTTTTTTTACCTTCGTTTATATTGATGAAAAGCACTCTAAACATTACAATCTCTCCACACCGACTCGCCACTACGACATCTCAGCACACTTACTACTACGAGTTCTCAACAAGCACTCTTCACTACGACATCTCAGCACAGACTACCACGAGTTCTCCCCAAGCACTGCCAGTGGAGGCGGCTGAATAATACTCTTTGGCGCAGTCTCTGGCGCTGTGGCTCAGTGTAGCCACCTTTCATATGCCCCTCCTCCACGGGCCAGAATTTGATGGTATTTTTGCCAGCATTGGTGGTGAAAATACCACCAAATTCGTCCACAAAAATACAGACAAAAATAAAAGATAATATTAATACGTAAATATCACATTATTAGCTAAAATTTTGGCTTTGCACTGACCTTTCAATAACCGAATATATAAAATACAGTAAGCAATACAAATTCTTTCATACATGTGACTTTACATAATAGTTTACACAATACACAAAAATCAGTTTATACAAATGTTCACATAAAATGCTTTCAAAGATTAGTTCCAGCAGTAGCACCCAGCAATGTTGAACAGGTACACACAGCAACAAGTCACATTATTTCAGTAAAAACAGTCCATCAGTGACACCCAGCAATGTTGAGTAGGTGCAGACACCAACAAGTGACATTATCTCAGTAGAAGCAGTTCATTAGTGGCACCCAGTAATGTTGAGCAGGTGCAGACAGCAAGAAGTAACATTATTTCAGTAGAAGCAGTTCCATCTGTGGCACCCAGCAATGTTGAACAGGTGCAGACACCAACAAGTGACATTATGTCAGTAGAAGCAGTTCATTAGTGGCACCCAGTAATGTTGAGCAGGTGCAGACAGCAAGAAGTAACATCATTTCAGTAGAAACAGTTCCAACAGTGGCACCGAGCAATGTTGAGTAAGTACAGACACCAACAGGTGACATCTTTTCAGTAGAAGCAGTCCATCAGTGGCACCCAGCAATGTTGAACAGGTACACACAGCAACAAGTCACATTTCTCAGCAGAAGCAGTTCCATCAGTGGCACCCAGTAATGTTGAGCAGGTGCAGACAGCAACAAGTGACAACATTTCAGTAGAAGCAGTCCATCAGTGGCACCCAGCAATGTTGAGCAGGTGCAGATAGCAACAAGTGACATCATTTCAGTAGAATCAGTCCATCAGTGGCACCCAGTAATGTGGAGCAGGTGCAGACACCAACAAGTGACTTCATTTCAGTAGAAGCAGTCCATCATTGGCATCCAGCAATGTTGAACAGGTGCAGACACCAACAAGTGACTTCATTTCAGTAGAAGCAGCCCATAAGTTGCACCTAGCAATGATGAGCAGGTCCAGAGAGCAGTCCATGATATTCACTATCACTGATCACACTGTTCATCAGAGTTTATAAGCAGAAATTAATCATTTCTAAGTGGCACCCATTATGTTGAAAAAGTGCAGATAACAGTCCATAATATTCACTATCCTAATCACACAGTTCATCAGCAGAAATTAATCATTTCTAAGTGTCACACATCAATGTTGAACAAGTGCAGGTAACAGTTCATAATATTCACCATCACTAATCAGACAGTTCAGGCATGAATCCACATGCAAATGCTTTTACACACTAAACATATAAATTCTAATAAACACACCAATGATATCAGATAATTGTCATATTAACTATTACAAATACTCAAATATCAGTAAACCTATAATATTTATGGGTGTCAGTGCAAGCCACTACAAACAAATAAAATAATATTTAGGAGATAGGTTGGGACTAATTATTTGGGATTAGGAAAGGAAAACACACAAAACACACTCACCCATCTTTCATCCACATTAAGTACTACTGTGTAATTGAATAGTGTTAACTGTGTAAATGCAATTCTGTCAAAATTTGATGTTCATCTTGTGTATCAAGTAGTAGTGGCAGCAATGTATAGCAGTCAATAATAGTTAAGTCAACGTCATAGTCATCATGTCAAGACCAATGTTCGCCAAGCCAAATCAAATGTACTGTTGCTGAACAACTGTCAGTGTGCCAAGATATGCAAATACTTCCTCTCTTCAAAAAAAAAAAGTATATACTGCTTATTGATTTAACAAAGTGTGTGTGTAGGCAATCTTCTTTCCACTTGAGTGTTCTAGTCTGCTATCTTCATCCTCCTTGTTCCATATAGACCAACAAAAAAAAAAAAAAAAAATATGCACCTCACTTACTTTACCTCTTATCCACCAAAACTCCAATAATCCTCAGCATCACATAATCTCAATACTTCAATAATACCTCTTACGTCGATACATATAAATCTTATCATCAATATCATTTACCTTACCTCTTGTCCACAAAAACTCCAATAATCATCAACTTCACATAATCTCAATAATACCTCAATAATACCTCTTCAATACGTCGACACATATAAACCTTATCGCCAATATCATTTCACTTCCACAACAACTCTTTCCTCTAGTCAGTCTCCTCGAACAAGTACAGATAAAATCCTAATGCAAACCTCATCATCCCATACAATCCGAAGACACACTGTCAACACACAACCTCTGTGTAATCCATCTGACCCAAATCTTCTACTCATTATGAATTATAAACAAAACAAATGCATACATGACCTCTAACAGACTTAGTTCGAATAACTCTCAGTAATTAAGTACGATTACGGAGTGTGAATGATCATAATATTTCACAGTGTGTACACCACTTCAAGAATTATGGCAAACAGAAGCAAACATGTGGAGTATTTCTTGTGTCAAGTGTCACTTCCTATTTCAATTGCTCACGAAAAATGCAGTGTAATAACTGTCAATGGTCTGAACTTACTTTTGGTATGTCATGTCGTTAGCTTCCTTCCTATTAGCATAAATTTATACAGCTTCCATAAAACCTCAGCTCATGTGACTTCTATGAAGTTTCTTGTACTAATGTCGTTTATGTCGAATTATAGCAGTTCACTTTCCTATCTTAAAAATATAAGGCTCTGAGCGTAAGCAAAACATGCAATAGCGAGTAAATATACCAGTAGAGAACAGAATGTCAACAAGTGGATGCAGCACAATTCTTACAACGAGGCTCTGCCAAGCGAAAAATCTATAATTAATACAAAAGTGTGACCTAAACTCTATGTTCCTACACAGTATATCAGCATTTCTATATACCAAATTAAAGAGTACTTATGACAACAAAACAGAAATGTGTAAATATGCAATCCATAAGCAAGGCAGCAAATATGTTCTCTAACATAATAAACAGGTCATTAGCATCATATCAGCATAAGCAAATAAATGTTCATATGTAATCTTAATAAGTAAACATGAAGGCGCAAGCAGATAAATCACAAAGTATAACTTACATACATAATCACAGTCAGCACCATTAATCAGGTTACAATTATAATTTAAATAAATAAGCACAGCAGGCACATAATAAAAAAAATATGACATCAGTGAAAAAGCAGTGCAGCCAAGCGATGCATAATATATACAAATAACAACCCTGTTCATTAATAAAAAATTGAGAAAAATCAGCAAATGTACGCAAGCACGTTGCTTCACAAGTAAATTCATAGAACATGAAATTAGCACAAAGTATGAATCACGTAATCGCGAGCAGCAAATTACGTCTAAAGTATGTACCTAAGTGGAAATATGTTACCTGAAAAATAAACTCAATTAATAGTTACCTTTATTTTAGTTTATTAGTTTCTTCATGGAAATTACATTCTTTCTGAAATTTTCTCGATAGCAACTCCTCTTAACGTCGGAGACACACAGAATTAACCTGAAGTTCTTAAATATTTTATACAAACGTATCCTGAAAAATACTGAACGTTAATAACATAATTCATCAAGTCACTATAGCTTTATACTGAATTTAATCGGAGAAATTAGACTGTGTATTTGTTTACGGCTGTCAGTGCATTCGCACTGAGCTCTCGATCAGCTGTAGGCACGTGACGTAGGAAGCAATTGTTTGCGGTCAACGACTGCCTTGTGCGGCGCGCGGACTTGACTGTTGCTTTGAGTATGTGCCGCCGCCAAACCACAACGCGGTATCCTTGTATACTCTGCATGTTTACATGTAGCTGTTAGTTTCTCTAAAGTATATCATTCCACAAAAATTTTAACGTTTGATATATGATGTATTCCCTTAGAGTGTCGTGATTTAAGAGTTTCTACTTCAACAGTGTTATCATGAATAATTTTGCGAATTATATATGGACCGTTATAAAGCAAAAAAATTTTGCGAAACAAGCCCTTTCCTTTGTGAGACAAACGATGAGACTTAATTAATACCTTTTGGCCAACTGAAAAAGTTTTTAAACGACCAGGACGCTTAGCTGATTTCTCTCTTCTAGCAGCCGCAGATGCAATATTTTGCAGAGCCATGTTCACAACTTCAGAATGCCGCAGTTTCCGTGAAGGTGGAAAAGGAACGATTTCAGAAATGCGATTTGTCGGTGCTTTGTTTTTTAATATCAGTATAGGCGGTAAAGAAGTTGAGTCATTAGGAAGTTCATTCAGAATATTTTGAAAAATATGAAGATACTGATCCCACGTTCTGTGATTCTGATGACAATAAAGACGACACAATTTATTGATTTCCTTCATCCATCTCTCTGAAGCGTTAGATTGAGGGTGAAAAAGTGAAATGAAAATTGGTTTAATTTTACGACGCCGTAGTGTACGAAGCCAAATTTTAGAACGAAACTGTCATCCATTATCTGATATAACCTTATCAACATGACCAACTTCTTTAAGAAAATGGTTAATGAAAGCATTAGATACTGAACGAGCTGTTGCTATGCGTAAAGGTGTAAAACACACATATTTTGATGTCAACTCCACTGCTACGAAAATGTACGCAAAACCATTGGTAGAACGAACCACTGGACCGAACAAATCGACTGCAGCCATGTCCTTTAATTTCGCTGGAATGATAGGAAACAACGGTGCTCTGTGAGAAATTGTTGCCGGCTTAGCCTTTGACATATTTTGCATTTGGCCAGAACAGATCGACTACGTTTTTCCATATTACTGAAGTAGCAATTTTCTCGTAATTTATGAAAGCATTTTCTGGGACCAAAGTGTGCATAACTGAAATGCGTATACCTAATCAGCTTATTAACCCACTCATCAGGAATACAAACTAACCAAACAGAGTTGTCGACCGATTTTCGTTTAAAAAGAATGTCATTGCGAACTGAATAGCATCTAGTTTCTCTGGATCAGGAAGAATACCTTCTGTAGAAATAATGTGACCGAGAAATTTCACCTGAGAACGACCAAATTCAGATTTTTCTAAGTTCACTGTAATGCCAACTCTTGCAAAAATACGTAATAATGAATCCAAAATTTTGTTGTGCTCACTCCAAGAACGTTTAGCAATAAGAATATCGTCAACATATGAAGTAATATTGTCACGAAGATAAACAGGTAAAATTTCGTTTAAACTAGGAATGAATGCTGCTGAAGATACAGTAAGTCCAAACGGTAATTTCCGAAATCACTTTTAGGTAAAATAGTCATATCAGGTTATTGTTTACTTGCTCTCTAGATAGATTGATAGTCGAAGAGTTGTTTTGACAGATGCAAAGAATAGTAAAAGAGTAGGCAGCGGTGCAGAAAACTAAAAGGAAAATAGCACCACTACAGCTCGGGGCCCTATGCTCACTACGGCACATATTCACTTAGTGTTGTGAATTCCCTGAGGACATTAATAGCCGCACATAATTTCCAGTTTGTGACTTAGTGGCAAATTTGGCGGGAGTGCGTACATAAATTGATCTAACCATGAACATGGATGTATGTCATTCTTAGAATTGCGGAAGATCTTAAATTTCCGAACAGTCAAAAAGTGTTTATAGTCAAAGTTTTCGCCTCGTGGCGACAAAGACCTACCGCGTCTGTCCCAGTCCCAATGACTATTATTGTTAAATTCACGCGCCTGGCGCTCTCTTGTTGCATCCCGTAAATGAAACAAATTATTTTCTTCAAACCCCTCTGGTATATGTGATTCTAAATTTCTTTTGCCGTCTTTTCCTACGATTTCGCCTTCAATTTGTTTGACTTGCTTTTTTAATGCCTCAAATTCCTTTTTCACGCATTCGTTAAATTTTCCCTGATTTTCAACATGCTTATTTATGTTCTGATACTCTTCAGTTTCTGCAAATGGCAATGGTGCTGTATCATCTGAATCTCTGTCCCCACTTAAACTAAGACTTGTCAGTTTATCTGAAATCTCCTCAACTCTTTCCGATAAATCACCTATTTGTTCTTTCTGTTTATTTACGCCTTCCGTAAGTGTCGCGACTCGGGTTTCAGTATTAACACATTTGGTAGTTAACTGTTCATATTGTTGTGTTAGGTTATTTATTCTGTCATTTGGTACGGATTCCTTGATTCTCTCAAATATTTCTTCCTTATCGTGTGCGCGTTGTAAATTTAACTCTGAAAATTTCTGTACTATCACGCGATCTCTTTCCTCCTGTTCTCTATCCTGTTCCCTTTGTCTAATCTCTACTGCAACTAATCTATTATTATGAGAATTCAAAATCGGTTGTACTTCTTCTCTGATTTCTTTCTTTAACTCATCTTTCATATTTTTGAAACATGTCCCTATTCGTGAGTCTAACCGTGTTTCCAAAGTTCCCATCTCTGTTTTAATTGATCCAATCTCTGTTTTAAATTCAGATCCTAACCGTGTTTCCATTGTTCCCATCTCAGTTTTAATTGTTCCTATCTCAGTTTTAATTGTTCCTATCTCTGTTTTAATTGTTCCTATTTGTGAGTCTAACCGTGTTTCCATTCGTGCTCCCAAATTTAATATAGCACTCATCAACTGCTCCGTATGAACTAGTTCAAAATTCCTTTCGCCCCTAACATTTTCCACAAAACCAGCTTCCTTCGTCATAGCTGTAAGGCCATCTGTGTTCGATACTATTACAGAATCTTCTGTCGTTAATCTCGTATTCTGTGAATTTTCTGATTGAGAAAAATTTTGAAATGGTTCCGGACTATTTTCCCGACTTATTAAATTGTTTTCCACTTCATTATTCATCACACTGTTCTCCTGTGTTGGCGAGTTCGCCATGTTAACAATTTCGTCATTCTCACTATTTATCATTTTTGCCTTTTTCATTGATCGCGTAATCATTTACAAAAAATACAAAACTCGTCACTATATGAAAATTGCACACAATGACTCTTTATCTCAACAATACCATTCACACGAAATATTTCCCTCAAACACGATTAATCGAACAATTGAAATAATTGCCCTAAATTGTCAAACGCGTATACAAGACAATAAAATTAAATTCTGAAATACCATTAGAAGAATGACAATTACCAAATCTACAGATGCAAAATAGACTACAATTACCAAACTACAAATTACTACAACAATACTACTGTCTCATAGTGTGAAGGCTTTCACGACCGGATGACATATCTTCTGGTAAACCTTGCGGGATGTAAGGTCGTGGTCCATGAAACTCTTCAGCTCCTAACGTTTCGTCCACTGCTTCGCTGGACATCTGAAGATGTCCAGCGAAGCAGTGGACGAAACGTTAGGAGCTGAAGAGTTTCATGGACCACGACCTTATATCCCGCAAGGTTTACCAGAAGATAATACTACTGTCTACAATTTTTACAATCAGAAGATTCCAAGGGACGATCCGAAGCAGCGATCGCCACGTGCATGGGGGCTTAATTAAATAAAATGCAAATATTTTTAGTAGCTGTATGTCCGATTACGCTGTGTCTCGTAAACGGTTGGCCCTGACTAGTATTTGTACGCAATCTGACTGCATGGAACAACAACAAAGAATGAAAGAAAATTTTCGTTAACACAATTAATTAATTAAGTCCCCAGCAACTATAAAACCTACAAAACCAAGGCACAAGTATAACTGTTCTGTGTGTGGAAGTATGACTCAACGTACACATCTGGCAGGGTTCTTCTTCAATAAGGCAAGAAATTTTAAATATCATTTATGCTGAAGTAATTAAAAAATAGAAATACTATAATTGCGTAAGGAAAGCAGAATTACACGCTAATACAAGAACACAAGCCAGATGCTTTGTTGACTGAACCTGTAATGACGCATTATTCAGGACGCTGAAATAATGAGAGAGAAAAGAAATTTTTTATTTTTTTTTACCTTCGTTTATATTGATGAAAAGCACTCTAAACATTACAATCTCTCCACACCGACTCGCCACTACGACATCTCAGCAAGCACTTACTACTACGAGTTCTCAACAAGCACTCTTCACTACGACATCTCAGCACAGACTACCACGAGTTCTCCCCAAGTACTGCCAGTGGAGGCGGCTGAATAATACTCTTTGGCGCAATCTCTGGCGCTGTGGCTCAGTGTAGCCACCTTTCAATGTGTATCACAACTACCGATTTCCCTCGTCTTCGGATAATTCCTTCTTGGTGTGTCGCATTTTCCGGCTGCTCTCTCTTAAGCCAATGAAACGGTGCAGTAGTTTCCGCTCTATAAGCAGTAGGTTTCGCTGCTCGCTCGCACCGAGAAATTCAAACAGAGGCGGCTCTGCCGTCAATTTTATTGCACGACGCGGCCGGCCGCGGGTGCAACAGAACCCATGTGGACGGGTGGAAAGAAATGTGTCAGGCTTCATAATGCGTGTTTATATGTGACGTGTACTATCCATTTCTTGTACGTGAATGTGAATCTGCACATGAACTTTACTAACCCTCTTCACATCTTTTCGTAAAGCACGGCCAAATCTTAGTTGGAAAGTAGTTCTGTAGTATAGTAGCGCCAGCCTCACTCCTGGGTGGGGGATCAGAGAGACATCACAGGCAGGTAAAAGTCAAAGACGTTCCAGTGTCACATGATTTTGGGTGGAGAGGTTGGTCACGGCCAAGTGGTTCGACCAACCCCTCCACCGGGGCCCAGGAAGACCTCCGTGTGCCCGCCATATTCGAGGAGTGTTACAGAAGCCGGGTAAGTGAGCAGACGTGCCCTCAGTGCGTCTGTCTCAATGTTCACGCATGGAAGAGAGGTATTTCAGTATTTGTGCTAATTCTTTTATTTCCAGCTTCGGATTGTGTAAGAAATGAATGTTCTCGTTTAATATCGGAAATTTGACCCCCTGTGTTGATGTATCTGGTCCCCAGTTTGCCCGCTATCCGCCTCACATAGTGGATGTCCTGTGTAAAATATTGGAGACTTTGGTGGTATGCATTTGGCCAACGCAATTCCGTCTTGTCCGTAGAAATGTGCGTTCAGATTAGTATATAATATACCCTAGCTATAAGTTGCAAAATTGTAATATCTGTAAACTGAAACAATTGCTGCAATCGCTGTAATGTCGAGTGATAATGTTTAAAATAAATAGGTAATCAATTGTCATCAATCTTTAACATACCTTAAAAAATCACAAAGAAGTTAAAGGAATTCATTTAAAATAAAATATATAGAATGCAGGGGCCCACACATCAGCGTGTGAGCCCTCCACCTCCTTGCCTAGTGTCGTACAGAAAGGGCACGCTCTCTAGGTAGCGCTCTCAAGCTCCCCTCCCCAGTTATCCGTTGCGCAATTTTCATTGAGGGCTTGACGACATCAACATTCATCTGGCGTCCCTAGTCAAGGAGGTTAGACGAGATTCTTTCACTAAGAATTTCATTAATTGCAGAAGCGCTCAGGATCGAAAGTGTGTGAACAAACAGATACTTTTAAAATAATTCGCGATCAACTCTAGACAGGGAGGAACGCCAAAATTTGTAAGGAAAAAGCTAAAACCAGCGCTAGTGGAGGATCGAGAAGAATATAGTGGTTATATATTTCAAGAAAAAAACGTGTGCTAGAAAGCGCGTCAAGCAGTAGAAATAAGCGAGAATGAGTGCAGTTTCAATACAGATGACGGCTGCTGGCTTCCGCCTTGGTAGGTGCCCACTATTAATAAACACCCAGCTAAGGCGAGCGAAGAACGTAAACAACTTCCAGGAAACAAACGAGGCGGCAAAACAACAATAATACTCGAATTTTGGAATCTCTCTCCCTCTGTCACTATATGCTTTCAGTATTGAACCATGTCAACGGTGCACCAAAGCGGCCGAAACATTTCTAATTCAATTTCTCAGGAAATGTTGTGGAAAAATAGACTTTTATAAGCGAATTCACCACTGTCTTTCGACGTGTTCAGCCATTCAGGGGCGCCAGTGGAATCCGGAAGAAGATCCGAGCAGAGAGATCGAAACGTCGAGCAATGAAGAAGTTCGAAGAGGAATATGATGCGGCCTGATGATTCAAACGACTTCACCGTCAGCGGTAAGGAAAGTTGTAGACGATTCGACTTTTCCATTATTGTAAATCGTGTATAAGAGCTTTGAGGATATGTTCACTCCTGCCATAATGTTAGGCAGCTATCTGTCAAGTCAGATTGCGGACG
The DNA here is from genome assembly GCF_021461385.2 of Schistocerca piceifrons. Taxonomy (NCBI): domain Eukaryota; kingdom Metazoa; phylum Arthropoda; class Insecta; order Orthoptera; family Acrididae; genus Schistocerca; species Schistocerca piceifrons. Next base: position 142,568,933 of record NC_060144.1, read on the forward strand.
AAATGACTAAACAGTCGCTAATGCTGAAGCCAATAAGTAAATATTTGTGGGAGCTCTTACTTATACAATTTTTATAGTAATTTATATTATTTTCTCTACTGATTACTATCTACTGAACAGCTAATCCTCAACTCTAAACCTAAACATTCGTCTACATGCCTCACTTTTAGAAGTTCCAGTATGGTGTCTGTTCGGTTGATGTGAATTTGCGGTTATTCTTAAGATTTAGAAATTTGTCCAAAAGCGTGAGATGCAAAAGTTTACGATTACGCTGACAGCTTCACCTAACTTGGCAAGCTCCTCTTTTTGGCATCAGTTTGATATCAGAGGATGTTCCATTCATCCTGTCGAAACCGGTAGTAAAAACAGTGTACATACTTTGTATTTCACAAAGTGTTTCTTGCATTGAGTACGTTATTTCTTCAGTTATGAAACTCATCCTTTCCTTTCTAAAGGTTTTTCACGGTGATATTTATTTTAGAGTATTTTCAACCCCAAGAATTTAGGCGCTGAAATAAAAAAATCCCTGTAATTCGCCTATGGACTTTTAAAAGTTCCGATTGTTGTCTGCTCTGGAGACGTAGATCGTCGGAGTTTCTAAAGTTTTTGAGGTTTGTCGTATTGTCAATTAATGTATTAAATGGAAAGATTGCGTTATATGTACGCTTATTTTTCGCTTTCTGGTGTGTGTAGATGATAGCACTGACGTAGTACGTAGAGTTCATATATGGTGTCATCGTTGCCTTCATAAAACGTGTCACAGCAACGTACTGTTAACTAGACAAAAGTGGCATGATGCATACGTAGTGAATCTACCTGTGTAGCCCACATCTGTCCACCTGCAGCTGATGAAGCTTCGTTTCAACCAGTTGCAATGGACGTCATTATTATAGCGTCAAATGAGTTACACGTTAGACTGGCTTCAGTTTTCTTCTACATATGTTTTGTGTATCGTCATTTTGAACTGAAATTGGTCTAATGTATGGATTAGCACTATAACCAAACGTTAAAGTCCATCACGCAGCGTGGGCCAGTGTGAATTCAACCACGTTCATTAATTACTGATTCAACCTGTTTGAGAAACGGTTAGGCAAAATAATTTTCATTAATATTTACAATAAAGATATCGAATGAAATGTTATCTTATGCGTTTACGAATGTCAGACTTAAAATAACGAGACACATGAGCCGCGGTCTTTGCGGTATTCAGTGAAAGACATTCTTTATCGCTGAGATCGCCTTTGTTTGGGCTGAGACTTTTCTTCGAGATTGCACGGGGTTGCGCCGAAATACGATAATATAAAACATAACAGAGTGGAAGTAAGCTGTGGAAACAAGTTCTAGATATTAGTCTCAGTGCAGACTATCAAGGATATATCATTCACTGTGATTTGTAGCATTATCTGACGTCTCCGAGGTCGTATCAGTCGACATTGGTGGTAGTCCTTCACACATCTCATTTATCGCTGCAAATGGCAACAGCGGTTCTGTAATTTGCCCAGTGAATGTTGACACGGTAAATCCAATACCCAGGAAGTGAACGGAACTTGAATGGATTTATTAAATGTCTCACATCCCTGTCAGCGGTCATTCAGTCCCTGACAGCGTCTTGCCACTTCAGTCAGAGGCTGTTTATCCGCTGATAATACGTCAGTCGATATTTCAGTGGCGAGCAGTCCTATACATCCCACTGTCTTAACCACTCTCTTAAGGAACCACTCTCTTAAGGAACAACGCATTCACTCTGAAGCGGAGTATGCGCTTTTGTGAAAGTATAACCGAGTGCCGGGCCAAGAATTGAACCAAGAACCTTGCTTTTTGCAAACTATGTCTTTACTGACAGTGCTATCCACTTACACAAGTAACATTGTGGGCAGAAATATTTCCTCGTAGATTTAAAATTCCTTCACTTTACGTCTATGGTCACAAATTTTTTTGTCATCAGACTACCGGTTTCGGCCTATAATGAATATCTGATCTGCTTTATAAAAACATGTCCTAATGTACTGCAGCCATTACATACACTAGGACATGTTTTTATAAAACAAATCTGAAGATGACCATTAAAGACCGAAACCGGTAGTCTCATGACAAAAAATTTGCGACCATTCACGTAAAGTAAAGGAAATTTATTCTATATTCGAGTCACTGTTTCATTCGTGACCGGGTCACTGTTTCATTCGCGACCACGTCGCAGTTTTTGAAACTTCATAGATTTGTCTAGAAGGTAGCTGGACATGTGTAGAAGATCGCTAATACACAAAATTCCGTGATAAGCGAACAGCAGGTATGCGGCAGTAGTATACCTAGCTACACTTTTACGTAAAATTAAAGCAACAACAGAAATTTTGCAAGGTTGCCTTTATTTTACCACAAAAAAGTATTAACAGGTGGCAGTAAAGTATAAACATTGCAAAGGTTACAGAACGTAAACAACTGCAACAAGCATAATAGTAGAGAGAAATTTTCTTCGTTTCTTCTAACCTAAAGGAATTTTACACACTTTCCGACAACTGCTTAATAGGCTCACCATGGGGTGTGACCACCTCTTGTAGCAATACAGGCCTAGCGACGACGAGGTATGCTGTGAAGGATGTCATTAATCTCATGTTGAGGCAATAACTCCGTTCTTACTGCAGAGCTTCTGTCAAGTCTTGGAGTGGATGCTGACGTGATGCTACCCGTCTCCCTAGTACATCCTGGACATGCTCTAAGTGATTCAAATCAGGAGAGCGAGCAGGCCATGAAGTGCGTACGATATGATCCGTTTCCTAGAAAACATCAACCACCCGTGTTCTGTGAGGTCGAGCATTATCGTCCTTCAGTACGAAGACTGGGTTCAACAGCCGCGCATGATGTCCCAAGATCTCTCAATCTGACGGTAATTAACAAACCTTGGCGATTCGCCGGTTCAGTGTCATGAGGATATGTTCTAGTGTCAGAGTGTCTACCGGTCTCTTTCGACAATTTTTGGTCCCGAAGTGATTTTCCACGTTCCCTTCAGATGCGAATTCGTCGGGAATCACTCTCCAGACCAAATCGGGGCACATCCGTGAAGAGAACGTTGGCCCAATGTTCGACAGTCCAGATGTTATGCCGCTACTCCACTCTAGACGTTCTTTTCTGTGATGACGTGTCAGAGGTACCCGTACGGCAGATCTCTGACAACAAACGCCAATCTGCCGAAGCCTTCTGCACACTGTTTGCCTCGATACAACAAGTCCAGTGGACGCTGCGAGGCCAGATGCCAGTTGCCGTGCACTACTAAGGCTGTATAATCGTGCTCTTTGGTCCCCTCTTTCTGATACACACGTCGTCGGCCGTGCCCTGGTCTTCGGGATAGAGTTACGGTCTCTATAAACTGCCACACCAAAGAAACAGCAGAACGCCTCACATTAAGCCGTCGGGCCACATCGGTTTGCGAGTGCCCTGCTTCCATTCTTCCTATGGCACTTCACCGCAGGGAGTTCTGCTAGGTGTCTTCTCTGTGCCGTGCTGCACCATGTCTGACTGCGCACATATCCATTGTGAATGTGGGACTAACCTGCTAACACTACCCCTTTTGATAGGTGCCCTGACGTATCGTTGACCCAAATACCATCTTCCGTACGGAACACGATCGTACGGACATCTGATGACAGTTTAAATAATTGTATCGTGAATTAGACACAATATGGGGAAAAAGACGTTTGTTGCTTTAATTGCTGAGAGCAATGTAGAAAAGAGTGCAATTGTGCGGATTCTGTAATCCATATTTCCGTACACGATGAGACCTGTAATACACGGAAATCTGACAGCAAATGGAAACAGAAATCCAACAAAGAACGAAAAAGGGTCAAAACGTGGAGTGTCGTGGTAGCTTTATAGAGTTTTTCTGCGATATCGGATTGCAACATACAGAACGATACGAGTTTGGGTCAAAAAGTAACGCCTCCTGTGGCACAGAAACTCATTAATGAACATGTAAGAGCGGATTTAGAAGAGATCGTAGCCTGACTATTCCTCTGCATAACAGTGTCGTTCAACGTAGTCTCCACGCAGCTGGACGCACATGCGCCACCGCTGAACCTCGCGTCCAATTCCGTTTGTAAAAATTTAGGTTTTTGCTTCTTCACGTGAATTTTGAAACTGATCTAACCTTTTCGCATGAAGACAGCGAGTGGGGAGGCTGTAATGGACATCAAGATTCAATGATTTGAATGAGATTAAAACAGCTGTAAAGTCATGGGTCAAGAAGGAATATCTTGAATTTTTAATTTTTTCATACCGGTTTAGATGCCTGGCTTCTAAAGGATCGCAACTGTGTCCAACCGCATTTTGACTATGTTGAATGGTAGTGTTAAGCAGAAGGCGGTTCATGCTTTTATCTGTACTAGTAGCATACTAATTGACCTTTATTTTAATTATTTATTTACTACATATTTTATTGATTGGTGACTCCATGGCGTGTTGTGTGCGGCACGACCAAATAGTGGCTAGAACTGAAAGGAAAATCAGCATTGGCCGTGTTTTGTTGTTTTATTGCCAGCAAAATCGATTATCGGTCACTTAGTGACCATCCTCAGTGCTATAATATACAATTAAAACTGGTAGGCACTGGTATCAAGCTATAACCACAAGCTTAGAGCGACCACATTTCGTTACTTTTCGCTACTGTGTCTATAGTAGCCAGTGGCTTAAGGTTCAAATGGTTCAAATGGCTCTAAGCAGTTTCGGACTTGTGATCATCAGTCTCCTAGACATAGGACTACTTAAACCGAACTAACCTAAGGACATCTGTGGTGCCACCGCCAGACGCCACACTTGCTAGGTGGTAGCCTTTAAATCGGCCGCGGTCCGTTAGTATACGTCGGACCCGCGTGTCGCCACTATCAGTGATTGCAGTCCGAGCGCCGCCACACGGCAGGTCTAAAGAGACTTCCTAGCACTCGCCCCAGTTGTACAGCCGACTTTGCTAGCGATGGTTGACTGACACATTACGCTCTCATTTGCCGAGACGATAGTTAGCATAGCCTTCAGCTATGTCATTTGCCGCGACCTAGCAAGGCGCCATTACCAGTTACTATTGATGCTGTAAAACATGTACCGTCAAGAGCGATGTTCACCGTTTATGGATTAAAGTTAAGTATTCCACAGCTACGTCCTTTTTTTGTTAGTCTCATTTTCTTGACATGTTCCAGACCTCACGCCAGCCTGCGTGAGCTAAAACGCGTGCCTTTCGGCTTCCTCTCATAGTGGGTTGGCTGTCTTGCCAATCCAGAACACATCACACACATCCGTGCCCGAGGTACGATTCGAACCTGCGACCCTAGCAGCAGCGCGGTCCCGGACTGAAGCGCCTAGAACAGCTCGGCCACAGTGGCTGGCTGGTTTTAGGAAACTTTGTTAGGATTTAGGCTTAAAAGCAATGGTGCATGGCCACTTCCTATAGACTCCAGTCACTTAAGGAAAAACTTGAGGCTGTGAATTGTACACACACCTTTCGTTCTGTCGTAGCTGAGTTGCTCGCCTGTGAGCGTAATGTCGTAAGCCTCTCAAGGCCTTGTCAAGTGATACTACATGGAAAAGGAAAATATATTTCAGCCTGGTAGTCTAGTTGCTGATGTCGCTAACCCGTTTTATGACTTATTTACTGACACGCCTTCGTAGCACAGCAAGTGCGCTACGCATTTTACTTCAATCCGGTACTTTATCCAGCGGTTCATTTGAGTTCTCTGGCAAACATCAGCAGAGAAGTGAGCGTGTGGCACCGGGTGAGACGCAGACGTCAACAGGCGCCGAGCCACCAGCACGGGCCTGAGAAGTGTGTAGCGTGCGCCACGCCGCACCACGCCGCGGTAAACACGGGCTGCCCCAGTTTTTAATGCGACGCGCGCCGGTTCCCATCGCTGCCTGGGCCACAGAGGACGCCGCAAGCCTGTGTGTGCTGCAGTTAAGAGTGATTAATGGAGGCCGTCGTTAACCCAGAAAGCCAACCTGCCGCAGTGATCACCGTCTCCGCTTGCGGGGCGCTGCCTTGCACCGCTCTGCTTACGCGATCGCCCTGCCGCTGCGGCGACAGCTCGCTGACGGCAGACACAGCAACGTGAATGATGGCAAGTTTTCGGTTTACCGGCACAGATCCAATTTTCACGCTCAGAATTCCGACACCTGAGTTGGTCACCCTTTCCACGTTCTATGGACGGTGCTTACAGGTTGCACTCCACCAACACTGGAGCCAACTATATTAACACATAGCACGAAACTGACACGAAGTGGACCAAGGCTGAATGTCGTGTCGTACCTAAAACAGCTCCACCGGCAGAAGAAACGCACTGAATAGCCAGATGGCATGACGCGGCACATACCACCGCAAGCGCGTGCCATGGATGTGTGCTAACAAGCGGCGTATCAAGGTTCGTGCTGAGCGCGAATGTGCGTCCGCGAAAATCTAGGCACGTAGAACGATGACCGACCTACTGGGAAAGCTGAGTGATCCCTCACAATGTGTTAAAACAGATGTAAATTCTTAAAAACTTTTCTGCTTGTCTAGGTATCTGCAGATGCGAATACGCGCTCCAAACGAACCTTCCCAACATGTCCTACATGGCGCTTCCGCCGTCCCGCCTTGACAGGCTGCTTGTTACTACACATATAGCGCGCGTGCTTGCGGTGTAAGTGTCGCCTCATGCCATGCGGCTTTGCAGGTGCGTTTTTTTCTGCCGATGGAGCTGTTTAGGTACGACACTATATTCTAACTTGTTGCAGTTCATGTCACTTTCGTGCTATGTCTTAATATAATTCTATTTTCAGTTTTTGAGGCATGAGCAACAGTTTTACCTATACGTCTTCCATTGCCTTTTGGATAAATGAGGAAACAGAGTTGCTTAATTTTAAAGTTAGTTTTTGATATCTTTTTCGGTATATGTTGACCCGTTACCTCACCATATTACTCGTGGTGACTGGAATGCCCTAGAATTTTACCTACCGTGTAATTTGTTATAAAAGAGTTTTTATTTTAGCTGCCGGCCGGGGTGGCCGAGCGGTTGTAGGCGCTACAGTCTGGAACCGAGCGACCGCTACGGTCGCAGGTTTGAATCCTGCCTCGGGCATGGGTGTGTGTGATGTCCTTAGGTTAGTTAGGTTTAAGTAGTTCTAAGTTTTAGGGGACTGATGACCTCAGAAGTTAAGTCCCATAGTGCTCAGAGCCATTTGAACCATTTTATTTTAGCTCTCGTCCTATCTAGGTGTAATGGGAACGTATCACGGAAGCGTTCTATGTTGTTTTATGCTTTTTTATATCTGATGTAATATTTATGGCTTTGCAGCTATCATATTCAGTTACAAGAACTTCTTCTCAGAACAGTTGAGAAGGCAGAAGTGGCAAGATGACGTAACATGGTGTGAGGTACCGGTGTCAGATGGTTTGTTCGGTACGAGTATCGTAAGAAAGTGATCCTTCTCCGCAATTGGCTGCTGCATTCGGAAATTGTGCGCCAAAATGAAAAGCTTCCAGTATTAATATTAGAGAAATTAGGCAGCATATTTATCCGCATTTCACATTAAAGCATCTTTCAATAAAGTGTTATCATTCCATTATTATTAACAACCACCAGAATAGTAAACGACTCCTAGACGAATAGGCAGACAAAACACTTCCGTGATCTTCGGATACCGCCTAAGTTGGATGGCAAGCGAAGTGGTACGGCTGTAAGATCAGAACTGTTTCGGCAGTCTCGGATGAGGGATGGCAGCCATGTTGCCTGCAGCCGTCGGTGACAATTACGACTATATTAGTATTCTATGGTTTGGTTGGTTAGCTCTGTAGGATAGACATGTTGTCGGCCGCAGTAGGTACTGACACTTTATTAGCAAACTCTACTTATTTTGATGTAGTTGAGTACAGTGTGATAGCAATTACGGAAATAGTGAGATGACGGGAAAGCTGGGTGATCCCTCACAATGTGTTAAACCCGATGTAAGTTCTTAAAAACTAGAATGGAGCTGTTAAGGTACGGCATGATATTCAGCCTTGTTTCACTTCACGTCAGTTTCGTACTAATGCTTAGAATAGTTTTATCTTGGAATTTTGGGGACTGTACCACAATTCACGACAGTTCATTATTTTATTGAAGAATAGAAATTGTTTCTGACTCTAAACTGGAATGTAATTGTTCAGTTTCTCGTGTTCTGATAATAAAAAGCTAGTGGCATCCCGTGTAAACAAAATAATGGAAAATTTAACTATTCAAGTAGTATCAGTTTCTCGCTAAGAGTTTCTTACAGCCTAAAGATAAAAATTCACGACCTACGTTTCCCGCGCAGGGGACAAGTGTAGAAGACTGGAGGTTGATGAACATTTATTAGAACTTCTCCATTACACCTGGGCGGTAGAAGCAAATAGGCACTTGGCGTATTCTGCAATCTTAGTACAATTGAGAGCACTTATACTTCAATCGTGGTAACTCGGAGGAGGTGTGAAGGAGAAAATTTCGAGGGAAGAGGTTTATCATATGCACGTAAATGTCTCTCTCTCTCCCTCACTTTCTCTCTTTTTTCGACTTGCCTTAGTGTCCGCTAAATATCGAAAAACTTCTAATTACGAACGCTGTGCCATCCCAATCTCTTTTCTCGATCGGAACATAATTTGATTTTGTGAATATGTTCATCCCATATATCGTTTCGTTTTAGTTACTTTTCTTGCCTCACATTAGATTTTGTCTATTAATTTGCCCATATTGCACGTGATGATGCACCTAAAATGCTGCGAAACCGGTCGAGCTTGTAAATGACGTACTTACATCTTTTTAAGTCTGAGTAGAGTATTTGTTCCGAAGTACATAATGAAGTTGTATCTCGGAACAGTTTCTCACATTTGGGAAAAACTTTGTGGCGAAACAAACACTGTATCATTGTGAGAGATGCGCAGGCAAGCGAGTGTGCTGAGACTTGAACCGTTTCACTACTACCAACGCCACGTCATAATAACGTGCCTGTACGCAGCATGCAAAAGACAGCACCATAATCTAAGACTGATATTAAAAATTAAAATAACTTTTTCCAACTTTGTTAGTGAATGCTTCATTATATCAATGTTAACATTGTGAAGCTTGATCGAATGAATATGTTTCGCTATACACATTATTTTAAGAGAAAATAAGTGGCGCTAAATAATGAAGCTAGAAAGTTAAAAATTGTTCAGAATATGGAAATGTACGTCACAATCAACAGTTAGAAGTCTAAAATTTATCGGGGCAATAGTTTGCTCAAAATCAGTGTTTTTACGAACGTATGAAGGCGCGAAATATTAGGCTCAGAATGATGAAAATTCGTATGTAGCCTCAGTTTTATATAAAACTAGTAAATACATAACACCAATAAGCTACCTCTATTAGTTTTAAAATTATTTACTAAAAAGTAAATTTGGAACAAAAACGTCCTTATTCGTTATAGAATAAGCTTTTCTAAATTGTTATAGAAAGTTTTAATTACTGCACTTGATTAATTTAGTTAAATAATATAGCTGTACCAAGTTTCAAGACTTTATTATAAATAACAATCACTGTAAGGAATCCGGAAAAGACAAAATGCAGTGAGGTAAAATTTTCTCGGTAATTAAAGTGTATTTAACTTTAATTATTATAAGACTTAAGAAGATTGTAAATTGTTAAACGACATATTTATTAATTAATACATATTTGAAAAAGGGGCTGTTTAGATGCTGCTACCTGTGACTCTAGCGGTTGATAGCAGATGTACCATTTGGTCATATACTGCGCCCATAGAAAAATGCAGACAGAGAGGCATTAGGAAGAGACACTTTGCACCGAGATACCAATCTGTTCACGTCAGTCAAACGCATGTGAGCCCTGTGCCTCGGAAGACTTCACAGCCATATAGCTACCAACAGAGTTTTTGCTAAAAGGAAGTGAACTCACGAGAACGGCATCCTGGATCGCTTAGTATTCACGGAAGTAACTGTTTGTGTGCCGTCCTTAATGTTCACAAATCCGCATGACAAGTAGCGAGACTATTTTCCTCTTTTAAGATGAGCAATTAACTTTGATGATTAGAAGTCAGGGTGAGAGACCATTCTACTTGGAACTTCCTTCTTAATAATGCTCTCGACCGCCAGTATTCAGATCACCGCCGCGAATGCAGGGCGCGTGTCAGTTCAAAATGGTTCAAATGGCTCTGAGCACTATGGGACTTAACATCTGAGGTCATCAGTCCCCTAGAGCTTAGAACTACTTAAACCTAACTAACCTAAGGGCAGCCAACACATCCATGCCCGAGGCAGGATTCGAACCTGTGACCGTAGCAGCAGCGCGGTTCCGGACTAAAGCGCCTAGAAGCGCTCGGCAACAGAGGCCGGCGCGCGTGTGTTACAATCAGCCCGTCACATCTGCAGACAGTCAGTCGCAGTTGCAGCCCGCTCTATTACTTGCTTAGTCGCTATTATAGTAGGCGTCTGTCACCGGCTGCGAGAGTGTAGTGTTTATAGCGGGAATTGTACTTCCCCAGCAGTGAGGCTAAAGTGTACTAGTATGGAAGAGCTTGTACCACAGCATATAGACTAGCTTAAAGGTAAGTATCTTTGTTGTTCTTCGTAAATAAAGAACCCTGTTAATACGTGGGTGCAGTTTGTGTTGTAGAGGAGGATACCTGCCACCAAACAACATCCTCTTCCTAGTTGCTCCTGGTACAAGACGCTACATATCAACGATGATACAAAAGTGCCGACGAGAATAATTCAGTGCAGATCAAAGTTTATCAACTTGGCCACAGATTTAGCTTGCCTCTCTTGGGTTTCAAATTGCAGGGATGATCCTTTTGCTAATGTGTTGTTAGGTTCTTGTATGTATTCCAGGAGGGGAGCCACATAACTAATCAAATTCCTCTTTTCTGAGGCTTTGCTTGATTTTTTATATATGTATTTGTGTAAACCATGGTTACCCCGCCCCTCCAACCCCTGTCCCCGCGCCTCAGCTGCAGACGTCCAATGTGATGGATCTAGCAGGAATTTATCAATGTCAGAACCGATTGACTGGTTTCTTGCTGACGACAGAACAACTACTGGCTGCGGAAGCTGCGTCGGCCGCACAAATGACAAACCAACCAGCCCAACAAGTGCCGCCGACCAGCACACCAACGTTCCGGCAATTTAATGACACAAAAGAGATATGGCTCGAATACCTGATGCAATTCCAAGCACATTGTGAAGTTCACAGATTTCAAGGAACTGTGAAGCTACAATACTTTCTTTCGACTGTTGGATCCCCTTGCCCCCCCCCCCCTTCCCCCCTCCCTATCCCAGTGTTGAGGTTAATACAAAAACTCTTCCAAACCGCCTCTCCCGACGATATCAGCTATGACGAACTAATCGCTACCTTAACTCAATATTATTACCAGCAAGTCCAAGTAGCCGCAGCCAAATAACAGTTTTTTCGATTGCAGAAAAAGCCAGAACACACCTACCGACAGTAGTACACAGAATTAACGGGCAGGCGCCGATTTGTCGGGTCGACCGTCCCAAGCAGCCACAACAACGAGCGCTTACGCAGCCGCTCGGAGAGCCACGTAGACAGCTAAATAGACCTGTGAACTTAATGAAGTCTTTCTCTAGATGCTTTACTCGCCATAAAAGACAGGTTTGTCCATCACTTCACACAACGTGTTAAACGTGTGGAAGAAAAAGGCCATGTCCAAGCTGTTTTCAACGGCAGAAAAACGTCAATTTTGGCCGCTCCCACATGAAACAGGCTCGTGCACATGCAGTGAACGCTGAGTTTTCAAAACCTGAAACAGGTTCTGACAAAAATGAGATTAAGGTTGTACCTTATCCTCTCCCTAGTGCTGTGCAACGACATTCTTCCAAACTATTTGTCTCATTACGAATTGCTGGCCGTCGTGTGAACTTTCAGTGAGACACAGGTGCCTCAATAACTTTCCTTCATTGTGCTACGTACGAACATTTATCCTCTCCACACCTTTCTAAATGTAGCAAGCACCTCACTGCTTACAACGGACAGGAGATTCCACTGCTTGGACAGTGTAGTTTGCCTGCCACTTATAAATCTCGCACTAGAGTAGTGAATTTTACTGTGTTGAAATCCAGAGGCAGTGAGAACATTTTTGGTTTAGATTCCTTTGATTTGTATGGGCTTAGCATCCAAGACAACGTAGTTTCCATATCGGGCTGTGATCCAAAAGACAGAGTCGCTAGCTTGCTTAAAGAATTTCCTTAACTATATTCCGAAAAAAATGGTCCAAATGGCTCTGAGCACTATGGGACTTAACATCTGAGGTCATCAGTCGCTTAGAACTTAGCTATTTAAACCTAAGGCCATTACACACATCCATGGCCGAGGCAGGATTCGAACCTGCGTCAGTAGCCGTCACGCGGTTCCAGACTGGAGCGCCTAGAACCGCTCGGCCACATCGGCCGGCAACTATATTCCGAACGTGTGGGAAAAGCTAATAACTTTGTAGTGCACGTTACATTGAAAGACAGTGCACAGCCTAAGATATTTGGGCGCTCTCAGTTCCAATTACTTTAAGAAACGAAGTAGACAGTGAATTTAAAGAACTGCAAAATAATGGTGTAATTGCTCCCATTCAAGCTAGTCACTTGGCAATTTCCGTCATTTACTGCCCAAGCCCCCTGGCCGCATTTGCATTTGTGTTCACTTCAAGTCTACAGTCAACTCGCAAATTGAGACAGTATCAGTCGCAGTCACCTCAGTCACTAGCTCAGTCATTTTTTTGGTAGCCGTCTGCCAGTTTACATTACCAGCTACGAGAGTGAAGTGAGGCTAACGTGAACTAGTACGAAAGAGCTTGTACCACAATATATGGGCTAGCTTACACATACATATAATTCTTGTTCTTGGTAAATAAAGAATTCTGTTAATACGTGTGTGCAGTTTGTGTTTTAGATGAGGATACTGGCCACCAAACAAAATCCTCTCCCTTCATTCTCCTGGTACAAGAATCTACAGTGTCAGCGACGACACAAAATGGATATTGTTATTATTACGAGGCATATTGTTACATTTTGTGCGTGTGAACTTTTACTGAATATGTTAATCAGTTAAAACACAAACCTTTTATTTATAGTCGTAGTTCCTGATCCCGATGAGTAAATATCAAGCAGGAACAACGTATTTCAGTAGGTACGAAGAATAATGTGGGCTTGGAGACTGGAAATTATGATCAGTATGATCTCAATCCATTTCTGGATGACCACAAAATAGTTCTCAGGCTGTTGTAAACTTTTTTATAATTTACCCGACGTCCCATATATATGGTTTTAATCGGCTGGAAATCTGAACTGTGAAAGTGATCAGTACAAGAGAGGGAATTTAGTACGTAGTAACAATATATCGAACTGAAATATCTCGAAAAGAGAGCAAGAACCATATTAAGAATTGGCTCTCGAGTGTTGAAACTAAACTGTGAATGTTAGCCACAGTAACCTTGGTCATGACGGGAGGAGGTAAGAACACTACACTACACCACGGAAACGACTGGCGCGATGGTTAGGAGGAGGGCAGTGCATCATCACTAAGCTGAGTGGACCTGCAAGCTATGTACAAGCAACCGTGCGCGCTCACTGGTGCCCAACGTCCCATGCAATAAACTGCAAAGCGTCGCAACATTTTTGCTGGTATTCCGTGCTGGAATCGCTCGTCAAAGTTTAAGCAATTAAGTTACGTCAGGATTTGTTAACTGCTTCAAACAGGCTATGAAAAATGGAATCTAATGATAAGGATGATGTGAAAATTAACGTGGAACCAGTATCTGAAGATGAATCCTCAGAATTCGAAACTGAAACTAATGGTTCCATCAAAGCAATAAACTAAAAATCTGAAAGTGATTTGTGCAAAGTAGAACTGGAGCTATATTTCAATGTTACTACGAAGTTAGAACCAATCTCTGGTGATGAGGTATTCATTTAGTTGAGGTCAAAAAGGAAAAAGTAGAATTTTTAAGTTATCAGATAATGAAACTGGCTTCAGTATTTCTGAAATTCAGGCAAGCCAGAGAATGTTAGAAACTCCTTTGAAAACGGTGGAAATGCCACGTGGCAAGGCACCAAACTTGATGCAGTTACTATTTTATAAACTTTAATGGCATCATAAAGAAATGAAAAATAAGACTGAATCAAACAGTAAACAGTTAAGTAATAAGATTTAGTCTAGTAATAAAGAACTAAACAGTAAGATTGAATCTAGTAGTCAGGGACTAAAGGATGAGATGACCTCAAAAATGAGTGACTTAAATTATAAAACTGATGGTAACCACCATGATCTGCAACTCAAAGTAGGGTAACCGCTAACTAATTGCGTAGTATTTTCCAAACTGAAATTGCCTCTTTATTTTAAATTTTTGTTATGTGACCTCTTTTGTGCCCAGGCCCCTTTAATGATTCGGGCCTTTCGAAGGCAGCCTGCACAGATAGTCTGTGTGCAAATGCAAATCTGGTCCAAGAAAATAAATTTGTAAATTAACAGAAAAGCCTGTAAATTACAATGTACTGGTGCATATTAAACAAGTAATAATAAGCAGTATTATTAAGACTGATGTTACATGATTCACAGAAAATATCTCTGGTCCATAGTTTATGCCAATGACGGTTAGGATTGAGATTAGAGACGAGTGGAGTAGTGTTACACCATTTTGGGATGGGTGGAGTTTCTAATTTCAGTAGGTTACCGGAGAATCACAAAACTGAAAGGGCTATAAAAGACTCAGTGATATCATACTATAGGGAGCAAACAAAAGAATTCATTGTGTTACATGTACCCCCAGAGAATGTACTCTGGTAACCAGTTTTATCCCGGAATGTTAAATATGATTTTATAGACCCTGCAGGTACTCAGTGACAAATCTTAGTGACTATAACCCTAGCTTGCGCTACTTGCAAATCATAGTGCTTAGTGCTTGGCTTTAAATATATCTAATCCTTGAGTAACTTGTCTGAGTCGATATCAGGGTAAATGATTTTTCATTGCAGTAATAAGTTCGTATAGTTAATAATGGTGTGAGAGAAAATAAACGATGTAAAACACCATAAAATTTTTATTTGGATCTGGGAATAATGTTTCTACCCAACAGACCGATTATCATTTACAGTATCCGACGACAAAATTTTTATGCATTCAGGAGAGACTAAATATTGATTTGGACTTAGGTTTTTTCACAGAGTTTCTGGAAATGCAGAGCGACTGGACTACAATGCAGCAATGTAAAGCTTCCACGGAACTGCAATAAGAAATTCCGCAAACAGTTTAGAGTAGTAACGGGTAGATCGCTTCTTGGTACCCTTATAAGAATCGTTCGGGATCATTTATCATGGAGTGATTTCGGTGTGGTGCCTTGCGTTTGCGTTATGAAATACTCGGTACGGGAGGACGCACTGTAGTATCTGAACGTGAAGGCAATTTAATCGACGCTGAAAACGCACTCTCTGCGAAGATAAAACAAATAGTAATCCAAGAGAGATAAACCAGTTTGCAAACGCAGATTTCCGGGAAGACTCTTATGGAAACAGCGGCTCAACGAACGTCTGTAGCAACAACAGTTTGTGGCAGAAACTTTGGTTTCTGTTTAATCCTGTTTCAATGACACAGAACCACAGATAAACAGTGTGCCCCGCACAGTACCGAGGCAGCTCGCTAAGTGTCGAGTCGCTCTCAGTACACAATACATTTGCGGATTGTACCTGTGCAAAAGCTGTAGATATAAGACGTTTATGTGCATATCCAGACCAGTCAATATCAGCCTCCATAGTTGGACTGGTCAATGTATCCGGTAAATTGGCACATAATTTCCTAGCAATAATTTCCTTCCAGTTACGTTCGTTTACTAATCTAGGAAACGACCTACAGCTGGGGACAGGCCAGAGGAAACAGAGATGGCAATATTCAGGTAGCGCTACACACTACCACCACACCCGTCTCCGTACACTGGCCTTACCATCGGCCAATGACATATGGTATAATTGGAAACCAGGACGCATCTATGACATTGGCACAAGTGAAGTACAGGACACATGGTTTATCTGGTCATCCACAGGACAAATCTGTTGCGTATAAATACTAGCAGTGAGATTAGCAAGTGGCCGCCCATCCCATCTATCCCTTACATGACGACCTGAGCAAAGCCAGTCAATTTTCATTTAATCTATTCAACATTTTCTCTGTCCCTGACGATCCTCACTTTGACTACTCCCAATTCCATACTACGAACAGACAGATACCACAGTCGCACTCCTGCATCCCAGCTTCTGGTACTTGAAAAGCATACAAAAGAACGGAATTACACACGCGAATGAGAGCACAGGATATAAAATATTTACTTCATAGAAAACTCAATGTATAAACAGCTTGTTACGACCAAATTACCTATCGACATCCCAAAGAGAGCATCATCTCCTATCTCATCACCTTTGTCATCCTGCATACAACTATCTTCTCCAGGGTCTACTATTCCAACGTTTGGAAAACCTCCAGAATTCTAAACTGTCTCAAAACCAACAAACCATGCCACTGATATCTTCTCGTATCGCCCCATCTACATCAACTTACTGTTTAGCACTATCTTTTAATCCATCATCTCCCAAAACATCCAACACCACCTGCACCTCTGTCTCCCTTAACCTAGAGAATGCATACAACAACGTTGGGCATTCTGGCTTCCTTTCTAAAAATCAGACTTATGCACTTCGAAAGTCCAACTTATTGCATCCTTCCTCCTTCCAATCGTCCATTCTATGTCACTTTTAGCAACAGCAATGACCATGCCTTCTACCCCCAGCACAAGAGTGACACAAGGTTCCATTCTCTCCCCTGCCTTTCACTCTTATACACTGCTGATATGCCGAAACCACCTCCTCCTGCCAACTCCTTCAGTATGCTGGTGACACCTCTTTCCTTGTCCTCTGTTCTACCTCCTGCCGTAAGCATTGACTCCTGAAGATTAACCTCTCCAAAACCCAGGCAATAATTATAGGATGCACCACCTGCTTCTTCCCTCTCTACAACTTCTACCTCATCGTATAGAGTTGTCTCAAAAGTGGTTCAAATGGTTCTAAGCACAATGGGACTTAACATCTGAGGTCATCAGTCCCCTACACTTAGGACTACTTAAACCTAACTAACCTAAGAACATCACACACATCCATGCCCGAGGCAGGATTCGAACCCGCGACCGTAGCAGCGGCTCAGTTCCGGACTGAAGCCCCTAGAACCACTCGGCCACAGCGGCCGGCTATGGCTGTCTCACCCAGCCAACTAACACACTAAAATAGTTATGACCAACCTTCAACTAGCGACTAACATAAAATCATCACCTACTAACCATCCAGCGAAAGGTATACAAGAGACTAAAACTACCAAAACTACCAACTGTCCGAACATGGGGGCTATACCTCTCCACTGTCCTCCAAACATGCAGATCACTGATCCACTCCATCCTTTGGTATGAAAATGTTGCATGGATATCCGCCCCAGCCAAGCTTTATACGTCTCTCCAAATCCTCGAACACCATTCTTTCTACCTTGGTCTCCACATGTGCTTATCTTATTTCACATGGATTCTACATCAATTCATCAAATTTGCACCTCTCCTCAGCCACAGTGGAAACGACCGAATAATCTACACCATCTGCAAACTCGACTCCTGCAATCCTATTTTATCTCCAATCCTTTCCAATCCTAGCGTGCCGCCACCCCTCTATCTACTTATCTCACCACACCTCCACCTGCAATTCTCTATGACCTCCCCAGAGAAACTGCAACCATCTCTCTCTCTCCCCGCCGGCCGGAGTGACCGTGCCGTTCTAGGCGATACAGTCTGGAACCGCGTGACCGCTACGGTCGCAGGTTCGAATCCTGCCTCGGGCATGGATGTGTGTGATGTCCTTACGTTAGTTAGGTTTAAGTAGTTCTAAGTTCTAGGGGACTAATGACCACAGCAGCTAAGTCCCATAGTGCTCAGAGCCATTTGAACCATCTCACTCCCCCATACCACGAATTCTGTCCCATCCTTCCAGTTCTATATCCACTCCACATTATCCAACACACCTTCCTCCCCACTCTCTCTCCACGCCACACCTTCTCATTTCCCACTTGTGTTGTCACAACCACATTTTACTTTTAAAATTTATAGGTGACAAAAGAGATTAGCACCTGTGGTATAGCTGTGAGTGTCGCCTTGAGCGTCGAGCGAGCAGGTCGTAGTTAACTTCAGCCTGCGCCGCAGCATCACTTGTGTCGAAGTTACTCAGTCTTGTTGGTTTATCGGCCGGAGTCACATCGTAGTTGCTAGAGGAGTTCGTTGTCGTTTTTCTCTTGGCGGAGATGTTTTCTGTCCTCGCCATGGTGTCTGTTTAGTCTCCTAAGTCTGTTCCTCGTAGAGCTATTGTTCGTGTCAGTTTTGACAAGAGTATAAGTCGTGTTCAGCCCGGCTCTTTAGAAATTCATCATTGGTTGGATGATGTTATTCTTGTTACACCTGATCAGGTAGATTCTGCTTACTTTGATTCTGATTTGTATGAGTTCTTTGGGAAGTGTTATGATCCCGTTCAAATAGAACGTTTCTCTCCCGGGTTGGTTCTAAAGTATTGTTTACACATCGAGATGGTTCCGTTAGTCAAGTCCTCCTTGAAAATGCGCCACTCGAGTGTATTCCGGTTAGAGTTTATAACCTTCCTCCTGAAGTGGACGATTCATTTCTTAAAACAGCGTTACTTCCGTTCGGAGTGATACGACATACCCGATCGGAACGCTGGTCAGCACAACATCGCTTCCAGTGTTGTAATGGTATCCGGACTGTAGACGTGTGCGTTGAAAAGAATATTCCTTCCCACTTAACTGTTTGTGGTTGCCGGAACCATGTTATGTATGCAGGCCAAGAAGGAACCTGTTTTCTCTTTAACGAAAGCGGCCATCTCAGATCCGATTGTCGGGGCCGTACTACTGTTCTGACGATGTCTTTTCAAAAACGTCTTCCTTCAACATTAGCAGACATAGTGTCTTCGCAATCTACTGACAGTCAATCTCCAGCTTTAAGCGATGTTGGTGCAACATTTCCCTGTACTCCTCGCGAATTTCCACTGTTACCAGCGCGACCCAGTGCTTCCTCTCTCCATGAGGGGACGACGGCTCCTGTAGCGAAAGTCAAACGCCGGCGCATTGAGCACGGCACAGATTACGAGAGCGCCTCTGTCCAGTCTCGTTCTTCTGATACGGCGTTGACAGAGGATGCACCTTCTGGCGGTAATGACGATACCAGTATTACCAGAGACGATTTAGCTGCTTCTGTTGATGTTGAAATGTGTCGTGTCTGCGTCCCCCACGTCACCTGTAGACGCGACTGTTCCCGTGAGTTCAGATGTTCCCTCAGAGACGTTGCCTGCTAGCCAGTCTTTACGATATTCCAGCGGAATACCACTTCTCCTCCACGCTGGGGCAACGGGATTCTACGGGTTCTCATCCTGATGATCAAGTGATGCAATCCGACACTGGCACTGCATTACCTGTTTCTTCTGTAGCTGATGTTGCTCTAAGTCGTTCTGAGTTGTGCTGCCCAATTTCCAATGAGTGCAGTGGAGATGGGTCACTTATCACATTGGAGCTTTACATGCCCCCAAACCTTCCACGTCAAGAGTGTATGTTTTCACGGAGTGGTGTGAAACATCGTTTTCAACCTGCACTTTCAGCGGCGCGTCTTAAAAAGAAAAACGAGGATTCATCGGCTTCCGGTGGGGAAGATTAGAATGATAACTTCTTTCCACTGCCTCCGGACGTTGAGGAGAGAAGGGCGTGATGAGTGCATTTTCCCTAGTGTTGTTTCATTGGCCTTACATGGGCTAACGGTTGCAGGCATATACATTTATCACCCTCATTGTTAGTAGGATATGTCTCCAATTACGGCTTGCTGCATTACGCGAGTTCATTTACGATTCCTAAGCTGATATCGTGTGTTTACTAGAGGTATTATTTGATCTGCTTTTTCTTCCTGGATACTCTATGTCTTTCAACATCGCGCCTGAAAATTCTACCGGTATGGCTTTGTTTTATCGAAATGGGTTTCTGCTGACGGACTTCCTAACATAAGATGATGGTACGGTACTGGCTTAATTTTTCTTTACGCTCCATCTGGATCCGGTCGTTGATACGACCGCGCGTGGTTTCATAAGGAAGAAGTTTTTTTATTTACTCCGACGGATCCCACGCAAGGTTTTGTTGGGGGCGCGATTTTAACTGCGTCTTACGTCGTGTAGATCAGACCCCCAGTTATACATATTGTCGTGAACTTAACGATATGGTGACGTCTTTGCATCTCCGAGATGCTTGGGTTTGCTGATATCCTACATTGGTGCGGTTTACGTTTTTTACAGCTACTTCAAGTAGCCGACTGGACTGCTTTTAATTATCGGCTCCGATCTATAGTGAGCTTCTATCGATTGATGTAATTACTGCCAGTTTCACTGATCACTATGTTGTTTCAATGACTTTTAACCACATCCCGCAGCAGGTCCATCTTTCGCACCCTTTATGGAAGCTAAACACTTTACATCTCACGGACTCCTCTATGGAAGGCATAATCGCAGACGTATGGTGGCGGACAATCCAGTCCCAGGCACGTAAGCCCTCAGTTCCAGAATGGTGGATTACCTATGCTAAACCTCGGATTCGAATTACACTCAAGCATTTTAGCGCTGAAAAATCAGCTGAAATAAGATGATTTAGGGATTTTTATTCCGCTGTTCTTCGCGAACTTTACGATAATGCTCGTGTTGTCCCCTCGAGAGTCGTAGACGTCCAACGTGTGAAGGCAAAACTACTACAATGGATGGTGTCCGATTACATTCCCAGCCTCGTTCAATCGTACAGGATGAGTTGGTCTCTCTCTATCATCTTCTTCGGCTTCACAAGCGATCTCAAAGGACTTATCTTAGTACCATTCGTTCTCTAGATGGGCATGAGTAGTCCTCCCGATCTGATATCATGCGTGGTCTTTACCAGTACTTTTCCGAACTTTATACTGAAGTGGACTCAGACGGTCTACCGGCTCGTTCTCCCTCCCACAAATCGCCTGGCTCCGATGACCTTCCCAAAGAATTTTCTATTCAATTTTGGCCCCTGATAGGAGGTACGATAACTTCTATGGTGAATGAATTATTCCACGGAGGCCTTATCCCGCACAGCTTTAAGGTTGCTAAAATTGTTCTGATCCCCAAAAAGCAGGGACGTTTGCATGTGAATCAGGTCCGCCCGATAATCCTCTTCAACTATGATTATAAAATAGTGGCGCGAGCGCTAAATAGCAGACTATCGGTGTGGTTGGCAACATTCATCGCGAGCATAAAAGTTGTCTCCCGGGTCGTACTCTCCTGACTCCCGTTGCTGAATGTCTTGATCTCATTTTGATTGCTTCCACCGTTCCCGTGCCAAGCGCTTTGCTTTTCATTAATTTTCACCAAGCGTTCGACCACAATAATCATGGATTTCTTATGCGAGTATTAACCACTGTTGGTTTTAACGATCTACATCTACATCTACATCCATACTCCGCAAGCCACCTGACGGTGTGTGGCGGATGGTACCCTGAGTACCTCTATCGGTTCTCCCTTTTATTCCAGTCTCGTATTGTTAGTGGAAAGAAGGATTGTCTGTATGCTTCTGTGTGGGCTCTAATCTCTCTGAATTTATCCTCATGGTCTCTTCGCGTGATATACGTAGGTGGGAGCAATACACGGTGATTCAAAAAGAATACCACAACTTTAGGAATTTAAAACTCTGCAACGACAAAAGGCAGAGCTAAGCACTATCTGTCGGCGAATTAAGGGAGCTATAAAGTTTCATTTAGTTGTACATTTGTTCCCTTGAGGCGCTGTTGACTAGGCGTCAGCGTCAGTTGATGCTAAGATGGCGACCGCTCAACAGAAAGCTTTTTGTGTTATTGAGTACGGCAGAAGTGAATCGACGACAGTTGTTCAGCGTGCATTTCGAACGAAGTATGGTCTTAAACCTCCTGATAGGTGGTGTATTAAACGTTGGTATAAACAGTTTACTTAGAATGGGTGTTTGTGCAAAGCGAAAAGTTCTGGACGGCCGAGAACGAGTGATGAAAATGTAGCACGCATCCAGCAAGCATTTGTTCGCAGCCCAGGAAAATCGACTCGCAGAGCTAGCAGAGAGCTGCAAATTCCACAATCAACTGTATGGAGAGTCCTACGAAAAAGGTTAGTTATGAAACCTGAACGTCAACTACCCGAGGCGATGGATCGGCCGCCAGGCAGCCCGTGACAGAGCACTTCATCACTGGCCTCCAAGAAGCCCTGATCTTACCCCCTGCGATTTTTTCTTATGGGGGTATGTTAAGAATATGGTGTTTCGGCCACCTCTCCCAGCCACCATTGATGATTTGAAACGAGAAATAACAGCAGCTATCCAAACTGTTACGCCTGATATGCTACAGAGAGTGTGGAACGAGTTGGAGTATTGGGTTGATATTGCTCGTGTGTCTGGAGGGGGCCATATTGAACATCTCTGAACTTGTTTTTGAGTGAAGAAAAAACCTTTTTAAATACTCTTTGTAATGATGTATAGCAGAAGGTTATATTATGTTTCTTTCATTAAATACACATTTTTAAATTTGTGGTATTCTTTTTGAATCACCCTGTATATATATGTATAAAGTGGTTAGGACATCGCGATGTGGCCGCAAGAACGCAGATTCGAATCCTGGTCACAGAAAAAGGTTAATATTTTAAAGAAAAATGACTCACCTTCCCTTAACTACTTCATTGATACATTACTATTTTTACCAAATAATTATTCGTTTTGTTCAAATCAATTCCATGTTACTAAAAAATCCGAATAGTTGCGGCTCCGGTAAAAAAAAAAAAAAAACAAAAGAACTGGTAGAGCACTTTTCTGCGGGAGGCAAAGGTCCCGAGTTCGAGTCCCGATCCACAACGAAAAAGGGGTAGCTTCTTAGGTTACTAATCAAAACGTTTTTTGTCCCGGGTTCGAAACGAGACACTGCTTAATATTTAAATAACAGCCGGCTGGAGTGGCCGTGCGGTTCTAGGCGCTACAGTCTGGAATCGCGTGACCGCTACGGTCGCAGGTTCGAATCCTGCCTCGGGCATGGATGTGTGTGAGGTCCATAGGTTAGTTAGGTTTAAGTAGTTCTAAGTTCTAGGGGACTGATGACCACAGCAGTTAAGTCCGATAGTGCTCAGAGTCATTTAATTACGAGTAATAATCAGCATTAGCGGCCGAAGACTTCCAGCATAAGAAGTCGCCCTTATTTTGCCAATTGCCTTGTCAAAAAGTGCGATCGAGTGAACAGAGGGGTGAGAAACTGCTCCTAAATGCGGAAGAATCAGCAACGATCAACGGATTAAGGATGCAGAAGGCAATGGAAACCTCTGCATCAAAGACACACAACGTGTAAATGTGTATCCACAGGACATGTTACCTGTAATTGAAAAAGTGTCATGATGATTTCTGTTCAGTGAGAGGGTTGTTCTCATCAGAATCGAGAGCAGACCAACATCGACTACGATAGTTCAGGTATACATGTCGACTTCGAAAGCTGAAGATGAAGAGATAGAGGAAGTATATGAGGATATTGAAAGGGTAGTACAGTATGTAAAGGGAGATGAAAATCTAATAGTCATGGGGGACTGGAGTGCAGTTGTAGTGGAGGGAGTAGAAGACAAAGTTGCAGGAGATATGGGCTTGGGAAAATCAATGTGCGAGGAGAAAGACTAATTGAGTTCTGCAATAAATTTCAGCTAGTAATAGTGAATTCCCTGTCCGAGTATATAAGAGTAGAACATATACTTGGAAAAGGCCGTGTGATACGGGAAGACATCAGTTAGATTACATCATGGTCAGACAGAGATTCCGAAATCAGATACACTTGAAGTTCTCTAAGGCTCAGTAGGCAGTACAGTTGAAGAAGAGTGGACATATCTAAAAAGAGCAGTCACAGAAGTTGGAAAGAATAACATAGGTACAAAGAAGCTAAATGCGAAGAAACCATGGGTAACACAAGAAATACTTCAGTTGATCGATGAAAGATGGAAGTACAAAAATGTTCAGGGAAATTGAGAAATACAGAAATACAAGTCGCTGAGCAATGAAATAAATAGGCACTGCAGGGAACTAAGACAAAATGGTTGCTTGAAAATATGAAGAAAACGAAAAAGTTTGTCGGAAGGAGTGATTTAGCATATAGGAAAGTCTAAACAACACTCGGTGAAATTAAAAGCAAGGGTGGTAACAGTAATTGTGCAACGGGAGTCCTCCTATTAAATGCAGAGGAGAGAGCAGATAGGTGGAAAGAGTACATTGAAGGTCTCTGTTAGGGGAAGGTTTGTGTGATGTGATAGAAGAAGAAACTGAAGTCGATTTAGAGAAGACAGGGAATCCAGTATTGGAATCAGATTTTTAGAGAGATTTGGAGGACTTAAGAACAAAAAAGGCACAAGTGATAGATAACATTCCCGCAGAATTTCTTAAGCCGTTGGAACTATTCACGTTGCTATGTAGAATGTAAGAGTCTGGCGACAGACCATGTGACTTTCGGAAAAATGTTATCCACACAATTCCGAAGACTGCAACAGCTGACAAATGCGAGAATCATCGCACAATCAGCTTAACAGCTCATGCATCCAAAATGGTGCAAAATGTCCTAAATTCTGAGAAAAACAGGGGTAAACTACAGGGAGAGACGTGTAATATACAATATGCACAAGAGCCAAGCGGGAATAGTAAGAGTGGACTACCAAGAATGAAGTGCTCGGATTAAAAAGGGCGTAAGACGAGGATATAGTCTTTCGCTCTTACTTTTCAATCTGTATTTCGAAGAAGCAATGATGAAATTAAAAGAAAGGTTCAGAAGAGGAATTAAGATACAAAGTGAAGGTGTGTCATTGACACGATTCGCTGATGACGTACCTATCCTGAGTGAACGCGAAGAAGAATTACATGACATGCTGAATGGAATGAACAGTGTAATGAGCACAGAATATGGACTGAGTGTAAACCGAAGAAAGACGAATTACGGAGAATTAGCAGAAACGAGAACAGCGAGAAACTTAACACCTGGGTTGATGGTCATGAAGTTAAGAAATTCTGATACCTATGCAGCAAAATAACCAGTGACGGATGGAGAAAGGAGTATGTGAAAAGCAGACTAGCAGTGCCAAAAGAGCATTCCTGACCTAGAGAAATTTACTAGTTGCACACATTGGCCTTAATTTTAGGAAGAAATTCCCGAGAATATACGTTCGGTGCACAGCACTGTATGGTACTGAAACATGGACTTTGTGAAAACCGGAACAGAAGAGAATTGAAGCATTTGAGATGTGATGCTACAGACGAATGTAGAAAATTAGGTGGACTGGTAGGGTAAGGAATGAGGAGCTTCTGCGCTGATTCGGAGAGGAATGGAATATGTGGAAAACACTGTCAAGGAGAAGGGAGAGCATGATAGGACAGCTGTTAAGAAATCAGGGAATAACTTCCATGGTACTAGAGGGAGCTGAAGAGGGCAAAAATTGTAGAGGAGACGGAGATTGGTATATTTCCCGCAAATAGTTGATAACGTAGATTACAAATGCCACTCTAAGAGGTTGTCATAGGGCAGGAATTCGTGGCGGGCTGCATCAAACCAGTTAAATGACTGATGACCCAAGAAGAAAGAGATGCAATACGACCTACCCCTCTCTCCTTGTCCACCGTGGTCTTGCCTGCCTCGTCACTACCACTCTCCTATGTCCACAATTTCTACCTTTCTTTTCATCAACAGTCTATAATCCAAGCCAGGTCCGTTTCCGGTTTTAGTGAGTATACAGTGCTCTATTTTTTAAAAAAAATATTCAAATGTGTGTGACTTAACTGCTAAGGTCATCAGTCCCTAAGCTTACACACTACTTAACCTAAATTGTCCTAAGAACAAACACACACACCCAAGCCAGAGGGAGGACTCGAACCTCCGTCGGGACCGCTCCATTTTTAATTGTCTCTCTGTTATGTTCAGTGTTTCTGAAGAGTTTAGTGTTCAAGGGTTTTTCAACTGATTTTAACTGTGCAGTATCTCCACATCACTATTCTTAAACTATTCCTTAAGATAATATTATCTCTCACATGGGGAAAGTGGGGATGAACTGACAATGGGAAAAAAATAGATTGCAAGTGGCAAGGAAGTGACACCACTGTAGAGGGGAAAACTTCCATGAGCCCGCCATAGCTCACCAGCCATTCGCTGGAGCAGCTGCTGACAGTCCTGCGGCACCATGTTCTTTTGGGCCCAGCCAAGCACAAAGTGGGCTGAGGGTCCCACTGAGCCCTCTCAGCCGTTAATCTCCCGGGAATCTGCCAACGACAACGCTAGACGCCACTTGCCCGACGCAAGGCTGAAGTTTGTACCAGTATGTCACCACTGCTGACGAATACCACCGCAGACTACCTGTCTACCTTGCTAGCATCCTAACTGAGACAGCCATTCGCCAACATCACACGCAACTGCCTGCCGCCTCCTGCCTCCTTGACATGCAAGGTCACCAAGCTGTTTGGTCGCCCTGAGCATAGTGACTTATAAGCATCTTGACGATTACAAACTGTGCAATGGGACTTGTGGAATGAGGACTGGTGGATACTAATCGGTCACCGGATGTAGACCCAACTCTTCTGCGCTAAACTCTTGTGACTGGAACTGGCCTCTCCTACCTACTAGAGATATCAGGACCCTAAAGGATATAGCTCGGTTAGCTAGCAAAAATATCGGAGCTTCAAACTACTGCGCTCTTCCTGGTTACCTACAGTGCTGTCTCAAGGGATGTTCAGCGACGGGATGTGGCCAGTATTCGCTTAAATACAGTGGATTATATTCTTACTGTGAGTCCTAATGTGGTATATTTATCATACAGAGGGCCAGGTAATGTTTTTGAGACCATCCTTCGTCAATCATAGTATTATAAGTAACAAAATTGGTAACATCCTGCATAACAAGGACTAAAATTGTGCAACAAAAGTAGTAAAACATTTATAATACTGTATATAGAGAGAGAGGACAATTGTGAAATATTTTTACATAATCTGGTCTTTCCCAGCCTGATCGTAATAGCTGCGATGCTTGGTATTTATAACAGAGAAGGAGACCATACAAAATAATATAAAAATGGCACGAAAGAGCACAGAAATATGATGCCACCCATTTATCATCCACAAATCATTTCTGGCAGGAGGAATACCAGCACGTCAGTAAAAACCGATGTGAAAATTGGAAGAAGCCCTAAAATAATACTCTAAACACTACAAGAAAATTTGCAAATTCCGAAGACAGTCACAGAACAAAAAAATATAAACGAAAAAACAAACAATAGCAGCCATACGTCATTTAAGCTTCTAAAGAACCTAGTATATTAATAGCAACAACAAGTCTTCAGCAGCTTGAAATTATTGGAAGGAAGTCATTACACATATATATTTCCAAATAAATTTACGTTTAGTGTATAGTGTTGCATAATACCTAATGTTATTGTGGTGTCACCGCCAGACGCCACACTTGCTAGGTGGTAGTCTTTAAACCGGCCGCGGTCCATTAGTATACGTCGGACCCGCGTGTCGCCACTATCAGTGATTGCAGACCGAGCGCCGCCATACGGCAGGTCTAGAGAGAGTTCCTAGCACTCTCCCCCGTTGTACAGCCGACTTTGCTGGCGATGGTTCACTGACAAATTACGCTCTCATTTGCCGAGACGATAGTTAGCATAGCCTTCAGCTATGTCATTTGCTACGACCTAGCAAGGCGCCATTACCAGTTACTATTGATGCTGTAAAACATGTACCGTCAAGAGCAATGTTCACCAATTATGAATTAAAGTTAAGTATTCCAGTAGTTACGTACGTTCTTTGCTACTATAAATTCCTTGTCGTGTTCCAGACCTCACGCCAGCCTGCGTGACCTTAAACGCGTGCCTTTCGGCTTCCTATTAGTGGGTTGGTTGTCTTGCCAATCCACAACAGTTATAGTTACTTTTTCACATAAT
Organism: Schistocerca piceifrons; assembly: GCF_021461385.2. Classification (NCBI taxonomy): domain Eukaryota; kingdom Metazoa; phylum Arthropoda; class Insecta; order Orthoptera; family Acrididae; genus Schistocerca; species Schistocerca piceifrons. The sequence continues at coordinate 142,596,993 of NC_060144.1, forward strand.
TTAAATTGAATTAATAAGGGCTTCTTACCACATGCTAAAGACGTTTGTCAATAAATCAAATAATTATTGAATCACGTTGCAGCTGTAATCAACACATAAATTTGCGTATTACGTGCTTTCCAATTGCAATGATGTACAATTAGCCAGAAGATCGATGATTGTTTGGCCGCCTCGAAGTGACTGTTCATTAGCACCAACCGAGAGACACGTGTAGCTTATGGTATGCTTCGGACGCGAACAGCCATTGTCTGAATAACAATTTAGAAAGTTTGGCTACGTAGACGATTCGGCAATTGCTGCGCAACATGAATCATTCGAGGCTCCTGAAAACACCTTGTGCTCCGATTTGAAGCTGCTGAGTGGCTATTTCCGCAAATGGAGACTGCAACCGAATCCGACGAAGACTGAAGTATCATGCTTCCACCTTTGCAACCACTCAGCAGGAAGAGAGCTTAATGTCATCTTTGAAGGGAAACACCTTAGCCATAACAACTACCCCAAATACCTAGGAGTCACATTGAACAGGTCACTGTCTTACAAGGAGCACCTGACAAAGACTGCAGAAAAAATGAGGACTAGAAACAATATGATCTTTGAACAGTGCGGCACCACCTGCGGCTCCACAGCAAGCACACTCCGCACATCAGCAGTAGGGCTTGTCTACTCGGTGGCAGAACACTGCGCTCCAGGGTGGATTAACAACCCGCATACAAGCAGGATCGATGTGGCACTAAATGACACAATGTTAGTGGCACAATAATATACGCCCATTGTATGCCTGCCAACCCTGAGCCACATACCACCCCGAAAAATGCGGCGAAAAAACGCTCTTCTCAGTGAGTTCAGCAAGGTAACTAATAACCCACAGCTGTCCATACACAACGACATAGCTGACTTGGAGCGCAAAAGACTTAAATTGAGAAAACTAGCATTACTCTCAGCTGAGAAACCGCCTGGCTTCAACCAGTCATGCAAAGTGTGGACAATTCTAAACCGCATACGTACTAGCCACGGAAGTTGTGTTGACGTCCTCTACAAATATGGAACGATACCAACACCAAATTGCGACGGCGGTGCAGAAAAACGAACAGTCCTACACATAGTGAAAGAAAGCCCGGTTCGAGCGTACAATAGAACCTTCAACGATTTCCTCGCTGCAACAGAGGAGGCAATTGATTATATTGTCTTGATATCATTCTGAAACTAACCGATGTTGTTGTTGTTGTTGTTGTGGTCTTCAGTCCTGAGACTGGTTTGATGCAGCTCTCCATGCTACTCTATCCTGTGCAAGCTTCTTCATCTCCCTGTACCTACTGCAACCTACATCCTTCTGAATCTGCTTGGTGTATTCATCTCTTGGTCTCCCTCTACGATTTTTACCCTCCACGCTGCCCTCCAATACTAAATTGGTGATCTCTCGATGTCTCAGAACATGTCGTATCAACCGATCCCTTCTTCTAGTCAAGTTGTGCCACAAACTTCTCTTCTATCCAATCCTATTCACCACCTCCTCATTATTTATGTGATCAACCCATCTAATCTTCAGCATTCTCCTGTAGCACCACACTTCGAAAGCTTCTATTCTCTTCTTGTCTAAACTATTTATCATCCATGTTTCACTTCCATACATGGCTACACTTCATACAAATACTTTCAGAAACGACTTCCTGACACTTAAATCTATACTCGATGTTAACAAATTTCTCTTCTTCAGAAACGCTTTCCTTGCCATTGCCAGTCTACATTTTAAATCCTCTTTACTTCGACCATCGTCAGTTATTTTGCTTCCAAAATAGCAAAACTCCTTTACTACTTTAAGTGTCTCATTCCCTAGTCTAATTCCCTTAGCGTCACCCGACTTAATTCGACTACAGTCCATTATTCTCGTTTTGCTTTTGTTGATGTTCATCTTATATCCTCCTTTCAAGACACTATCCATTCCGTTCAACTGCTGTTCCAAGTCCTTTGCTGTCTCTGACAGAATTACAATGTTATCGGCGAACCTCAAAGTTTTTATTTCTTCTCCATGGATTTTAATACCTACTTCGAACTTTTCTTTTGCTTCCTTTCCTGCTAGTTCAATATACAGATTGAATAACGTCGGGGAGAGGCTACAACCCTGTCTCACTTCATTCCCAACCACTGCTTCCCTTTCATGTACCTCGACTCTTATAACTGCCATTTTGTTTCTATACAAATTGTAAATAGCCTTTCGCTCCGTATATTTTACCCCTGCCACCTTCAGAATTTTAAAGAGAGTATTCCAGTCAAAATTGTCAAAAGCTTTCTCTAAGTCTAGAAATGCTAGAACCGTAGGCTTGCCTTTCCTTAATCTAGCTTCTAAAATAAGTCGTAGGGTCAGTATTGCCTCACGTGTTCCAATATTTCTACGGAATCCAAACTGATCTTCCCCGAGGTCCGCTTCTACTAGTTTTTCCATTCGTCTGCAAAGAATTCGCGTTAGTATTTTGCAGCCGTGACTTATTAAACTGATAGGTCGGTAATTTTCACATCTGTCAACACCTGCTTTCTTTGGGATTGGAATTATTATATTCTTCTTGAAGTCTGAGGGTATTTGGCCTGTCTCATACATCTTGCTCACCAGATGATAGAGTTTTGTCAGGACTGGCTCTCCCAAGGCCGTCAGTAGTTCTAATGGAATGTTGTCTACTCCTGGGGCCTAGTTTCGACTCAGGTCTTTCAGTGCTCTGTCTGTGTAAAATGTATAAGGATTGTGATCAATGCCATACTATAAATAAATAAACCCTATTGCAACTAGATTAACATTCAGAAACTATGAAAAAAATGAGGGAGTTAATAGTAAAATTTACTAGTGGTAAAAGACCACGGGGGATTCGAAGACATTTCATTTATAGTATTTTAAATATCAGTTTAATGAATTATTTTATGCAATTGACTACAATAACAGTACTGAGATCTGATCTGTAACAACATATGAGAATATAAATTTCAATCTCGGCCTCTCATGCAAACATCGTTTCACCCAAGTTGTCTTATAAAACTTTGTTTGTAAAAACACATAAGAAGGAAACATAAAATGTGTGGGAAACAGTGTATGTAATTACAACAGAAAAGGATAACCACACCAAAACGTACAAAAGGTGCAGGTAAGTATAGAACACTCGAAAATGTATTTCAATATTAAAACCTCCTTCAGCAAATTCTTTCGACTACTTTGCTGTTAAACATTGAAAAGGCATTAAAACAATGCACCTGTACAAATGCACATTCACAATTAACGTAGTTTCAGGTGAGAGATTGAGAGGAAATTAAAAAATGCACCTGTAATAGTTTTTAGACCTAAAATGGAAAAATCACCATGAACTTTGTACAATATGTTAACTGAAATAAATCGAGACCCACAGATGATGACACAAAGGATTTTAAATGTGTTAAATAGCAAAACGTTGTGGTTTGCAGAAGGCAGAGTTTTAAAACCCACATCTTACTTGCAAACGCGGAAAAAAGTCCACAGGAGCTTCCCATTCCAGCAACATGATTCTCCATATAAGTATTGTTCTAATTCTTAGTACTGATTCAATGAAAAAATAATGCCATTTTTTAAGTACTTCACGCGAATTTTTTTATAAAATAAAACTTACAAAATATTGAAGTTCTTTTATTAATGAAAGGCCAGTGTCAGACAGAATACTAAAATTAACCAAGAAACATGTTTTGTGAATCTCTGCCGGAATAATTATCAAAATGAATATATGTTTATTCGTAACAGAATTTAAAAACTATAGTTTTTAAAGCCGTTTTCCCAATAAACGCTTTCGCTGTTGAGTAATGATCACACCGGCTTTAGAGAACATTCGTTCGCTCTGAGCTGACTGACGTGTAAAATTTCCAGAACAGACTTTCACACCATTCGATACCTCAATTATGATTTGTGTAATCGGAGGAATTGCTGACAAGGAACAGGTTTGAAGACTGAAAATCATAAATTTATAAGTACAAATTTTTTTCACGAAACACGTTTTCAGTGATATTGTGTTCTTGCTACTCTTTTGCACGTCTCGAGACTTGTTCAAAGTGCTAAATCATGGAGAAAATGTTTCAGTCACGTGTTATTAGAAAGTAATGGTCTACGTTGTGTGAAGTAGGAGTTTAAAGTCCCATGCGACAGTCTTTGTTCCTTAAGATTTCCACAAGACTGTTGAGTCACTTCAAGACATGAATTCATATCACGTAATTCTAATGAATACAACTGACTTCTTTGGTTTCTAAGATGCTGCTGAAACACTGTTGTGAATAAAGAGAATAAGATTTCCAATTGGGGCATGACCAAATACACTCATACTTATCTCAAATAGCCATTAAGAATACTTATTCTGCAGTGGAAGAATGTTAAAATGTCAATGTATTCAAAAGAGGATGACAGATGTTTGCCATGCTTCACCAAAAACGCTAGCGACGTTTATCTGTTCCAAACACGGCTAGTTGACGATGTTGCCCTTTCCTCCTAACAACGTAGGGAATTTTGCACTACTCTTTGTAACATCTGCATTGTGTTGCACATAGAAGCCAATGTTTGTTAGTCTCTTTTAAGAATGTAGGAGAAATGAGATATGCTATTGTTTATTACAGTTCTACTAGTTAAAATATTAGTCCTGTATTTCTGTCCTTGTACTATTGCACATGAAACATACTGCCTCTGCATTAATGGAACTTGCATCCAAAGTTCCTTACTGGAAATTATAGGCAGACAGTTTCCTGGTATGACTTAGAACGTACACAATAGGTTATTTATCTCTAATTTCTTTCATTATGCTTTGCAGTAATGAGGTGGGTAGCATTATTCTGTAGCATCAGTACCACTTTTCTATTTTTTTGGGTACAAATGAGTTATTTTATTCCCCGACACATGTGAGGTTTGGCACATTCATTTCCATTTTTCATTTGGACGCCACTGTCCGTTGTTGTGGGACTTATCTGTTTACAAAATGCATATTCTTCTGCGATACATATTTACGATATTTCCAGGTCTCTGTCTTTTATATCCGAGACGTCTCGTTGAACGGTTTAGATGTTTGAGCAGCATTGTTGTCATTCTTGCTCCGTACTTCTGGATCAGCTGAAACCCACAGAAGTCAGCCAACATTTCATCGTGTGGCCTTTTTTTTTTTTGGCCGATATCAACAGTGGCAGTCTGCTAGTACAGTACATGCGTGCATTGTAGCTTGCACCAAATGAATGTCGTTCAGTTTCAAACCAGTAAGCACAGGTACAGAGCAAGAACTGCGCGAGAAAAGAGCTTGTACCACCCCTCCCCACCTCCCCCCCCCTACACACACACACACTTACAAAACCTTCTGTCCCCGGTGGTCTTTGTGTTGTGCTTCAAAAGGCGGAAGGTCCTTCTGCTTCTGAATGTAACCCCACTCCTCACCATCTCCCCCCTCCCAATGAAAACTCTCTCAGAATGCCGTGCACAAACTACAGCGGTGTACTCCATCAATTCACCGATGGAAATTACTTTAGATAGGTACCGCACATAGAGAATCGGAGAAAAGTAGCCACATCTTGTATCGGAAATCACGCATAATGTTGCGTTTCATTCATCTCACTTAAACTCGCATACTATTTGGCATAGAAAGATAAAAGATATGCCAGTGTGTTCTGGAGTGCACAGTGTTTTCATTTTAGTTTTATTTACGATACAGTTTTTATAGATCATTTACGGATAATTTATGTAAACGCTTTTATCAGTAACGTTAAGGAATTTTCGATCAGTAGGGAACTTTTTTGCTACAGACATTAGGGATATATACAGCGCGTTCGTAAAGTCTCTCCCAGCGGCAGGTTCCACGGGTCTCGCCTTGCGGGGCGCTTTAGGTTCGCAATACTTTCATATCGCTGTATAAGCTCGGGGCTGGAATTCACTGCTAGTGGCTGCAGCAATGTTGAGAGAAATATCACAGTACGTACTGAAATCATTCACAGTACGTTACTAGTTTGGCATGGTCCTCACATTGTAGTTGTTGCACGGGAGCATTTCTTTGGTTCGAACCGTATGTCCTGCTGTAAGATAGACTAGCCTCCTGCGATGAACTCCTCGCCGATTTTGTAAGACTTCGCAATATCACGTCCGGAATGACGTTAAACTTCCTTTCTGTTGAAACTGTGGGCCTATCAGTTAGTGGTACATCATGAACTGAACTTGTTGTCTGGCATTCGCGAATGAAATCACCTAGTGTGGACACATCGAATCCCGAAAACACGATCTAATTGTTGTGTGTGAAATCTTATGGAACTTAACTGCTAAGGTCATCAGTCCCTAAACACAATCTAAACTGCCGCCTCGTTCCTTCTGCATGGTAAACATCTTCCACTAAAAACGCTCTCTCTGCAGTGGTAAGCATTCTCACTACACTTAGCGGACACTAAAACTAGACAATAACACAACTAACACCTGCGATGCACACGAAACACTACTACCCTCAACCAACCACTGCAGGTCCACGGAACAGGTGGAGGCGAGATTTGAATTTGGTGTCAACACGCGCCCAGCAAGTCGAGATATACTAGGTTCGCCGTTGAGGAGACACTTCACGAACGCGTGGTATTTTGTGAACTAAATCTTAGAAATATATCATACTTTTATCTTCTTGAAACACGATGTCCATCGAAGATCCCTAACACGAATTAATTTGAGTTAAATGTGACGTAGCATGCTCCAACCATGTTTCAAGAGCCAGGCCGTTACCAGTCTCCTTTCCTGCGAGAAACACATCGCTAGGTTTATAGCTAACCCGTTATTATGTTTGCTAATCAACGATCGGTCTCCATCAACAGTACCTAGCGAGAGTCAATAGCCAGAGCGCCGACTGCGCAGGATTGTAAATAACAATGACAAACTGACCGGAAAAAGAGGTGCATCATAACGATATGTACATAGTATCGTATTTTTCATATTGATTTATAATCATAAACATCACGACATATCCCATTATCCACAAATAAATCTACCTGGCTACCACACGTAAGAATATATATTTTTTTTTTACTCAAAATTTCCAGGTAGGAAGATTTTTCAAACTTCCTCTCGTTTATCGAACTTCTCCTCACCGATTTACGTAACAGTGTTTTTTTTTATATATTCGGAACTGCAACAGTTCTTTCGAACGCTTGATTAATAGAGATAAGCGGGCATCCATTAAGAGAAATTTTTTTTGTCGAAGAGGACACCTAATTTTGAGGTATTTCTCATTCTCTTGACTGACCATCTATGCAAACCCCTGTCAAGGATAACGTCACCACACATGACTTTTGAAGAACTACCTGTGACTCAATGGACAACAGTAACAACAAATCAAATGGTAACTATCGTCAACTTGAGAAATAAAAACCAATCTAAATCAATAAAAGATAATACTAAGGAGCACGGTGGTTGAGCCTGAAGCATACCGCAAGCACTACGAGTTGCAGTGATAGGGTGAAGCCTTAGCAACTACCGGTGGTTGTTGGGGTAATAGGTCTTTTGGTAGGGACTGAATGTATGCCATACCTCCCACGTCGGTTCACCCCACAAATTCCTACTTAGGTGACAATTCTGCTGTTATTCTGAATAGAGTGTAGTGGGAACTGTGCAGTGTCTGAGAGATGAAGAGGAGACACTTTGCGAGTCTGCGTCAGCATTACATAGGCTAGAACTGTGCAGAGCGTAGGCGTTTTGAGAGTGGCGTGTCACTAGCATGCAACGGAAATTCCCCATCGCAGCCGGCCAAATGTCCGAGCGGTTCTAGGCCCTTCAGTCAGGAACTGCACGATCGCTACGGTTGCAGATTCGAATCCTGCCTTGCGCATGGATGTGTGTGACGTCGTTAGGTTGGTTAGGTATAAGTAGTTCTAAGTTCTAGGGGACTGATGACCTCAGAAGTTAAATCCCATAGTGCTCAGAGCCATTTAAACCATCCCCATCGCACCTTCCTCCCCCCCCCCCCCCCTGCCCCCCCCCCCCAAAAAAAAAATTGGTGGTAAGCGGGTCCAGTGAATAGCCCGTCAGAAACTGAACGCAGATTAAGCATGACAACAGAAAGCTGTATTGGATTGTGGGGGAAAAAAGCAAAATTGAAACAGTGAACGGTTCAAGAACAAGAAATGCTATGAAGAGCAGCAGAAAAGAGTGATCATAGCTTTGGACTATCAAGAAAGCGAGATGTGCTCAAAACTTCCTCGTGTTATTTGTGTTTCTTTTTCGCAACAGTATGAACTGTCCGTCCGGTCAATGAAATATTTGTTCTCTCTCTGTAGTCCTGGCAGTTCTCATACCATACATTGGTTACAGAGTATCAGTTACATGGTAAGCATACGTTACCGTTGGAAGTAAATTCTATGAATAGAGAGAGCAGGCGAGGTACCACATAGACGCCTCTCAGAAACAAAGAGAGCAAATAAGCGGCTGTGAACAAAGAAATTCATGAGTCAAGACTTCCAAAACGGAACACAACCTCAAAAAGGTTAAAAACAAATATTTTGACAGAGCACAGAGAAACTGTTAGATTTTGAAACTGTTCGTTCATTTGTTGTAGCTTAAATGACAAACTATTATGTTTTCATCATTTCCTTGGGAGTGATCTCATTCACATTTATACGAACACCCATACTGGTCAAGGAGGCATATCTCACTCAGTTAGAAGTCGTACAAATTAGGTGCGTCGTTAAGAGATTCCTATCATACGACACATGTACTGTCATTAATGTCGTTCATGCCACACTAGACGTGTTTTCCGACGGAGGATTCGGCCACCTTGCCATCAAACGTTTGCGAGTCCCATTCGAAAGCCACTTCCTTTCCACTGCTAATAGAGCAGATGTGCAGACTGAGATGTTATTATAGGGCCCTCCTACCTTACACCTCGCTGTTGCAAGCGAACCTTACACCACGACACAGACACAACTTCGAATAAAGCGAACAGCGAAAAAAAAGGGCACGTGGGAAGTTTGAACACCTGTCACCCACATAGCAACCCGACCCCGCAACCACTTAACCACAACCCCATTGCACTTACCGCCTGCTCCATATTGCAGTTCCTGTTCTTTGACCGTTCACTGTTTCTATTTTACTGTTTTTTTCACAGTTCAGTACACCTTATTGCTGTTTTCATGCTTTATCTCTGATCAGTTTTTACCGGCCGTCCACGGGGCTCTCCTACCACTGAATCTGACGGTGTGCGATGGGAAGTTTCCATTTTTACTATGAAACTGCCTATCACACGCTGTAGCTGTAAGAATGAACGAAAACCTTGGCTCCCATGAGGATAACGTTTAATCACACATGTGGGAGGGTATATTCATCGAGATCTTAAGCAAATGACAGCCGAAAGAAGAAGAGAAACGGGATGAACCACCGCCAAAAAGAGAGTGAGCAACTTGCTGTACAAAATTTGTCTGGTTCTAATATCATTCAACGATATAGATATACTCACATATCACTGTTTCAGCATTTACACTATACTTACTGTTTCCGTGGCTGCATGTCTACATTTTATCAAGCATCAGTTCTGCAACAGTGGCTATTTAGGCAGCGCCCCGCGACAACAATATTTCTCTGCGAAGTAATCTGTGGATGACCATTGTCGTGCACTTTCTGGAAGATGTGGGTCTCTTACAGGTAAGCTGTTACGTTGGGCTGGGCTGTTTTGAGGGAAGAGACCAAACTGCGAGGTCATCCGTCTCATCGGTTTAGGGAAGGACGGGGAAGGAAGTCGGCCGTGCCCTTTCAAAGGAACGATCTCGGCATTTGCCTGGAGCGATTTAGGGAAATCACGGAAAACCTAAATCAGGATGGCCGGACGCGGGATTGAACCGTCGTCCTCCCGAATGCGAGTCCAGTGTGCTAACCACTGCGCCACCTCGCTCGGTTCTGTTACGTTCATTAGCTGCGGGCATGTTAATTTGTACCTCATTAATAATGAAATATTGATTCAGAGAGGAAACTTGGTATTAGATTAGTCGTTTGTGCCAGATTATTTGCTGGAGTTAATTTTTCAATGCAAAATAATTTCCTGAGGCCATGAGACAAGGTAGCGAATTTTCATTCACATGTCTACGCCCAATGACTGTAACATTATGTAAAGACAAGTTAAAAATAAGTTTTTGTAAACGAGGCTTGAAAATATGTACTAGAAAATTTCCGTTTCATTGATGTAGCCGCATAGAAATCGAGTCTATTGTTTGATTTCAATGTAATTTCAGCACAGTCCAAGGAAGAGTGAGGTAGTCATGTTAATTATTGTTCCTGAGGGAACATGTGAAAAACGGCGGCGTGACCAGCAGTGACGCTGGCGCTGGTTTAAGATGTAACGCGTGGAGGTTCCATCGTGGCTTATGGAACCTTCTAGAAGTTGGCGTATAGAGAAACTTTCAGTAAAGAGAATACTAAGACGAAATCTGGAGGAAGGGAAACCTGGGAAGTGACTCGATCATATCCATGATACGTGCAGCGCTGGGTGGGGAGATACAAAAGAGTGTTTGGGAGATAAATGTACATAGTAAAATAATTCTCGCAACAGTTGACCCCAGAGTGACTAAGCCTTCGTCACAGTCTGTGCAAACGAAAATATTTTAGTTGCATTACCTAGCAATCTGAAGTCACGATAAGAGAAGAATTTACAAGTATGGATTGATGCCATCTCTTTAGAGGGGAAGACGTCTTGTTGAAGGTTCTACGTGAACAGACATGGTCACCATTAGCGATAGAACATTTGTGATGTATTAAGTTGAAACGGTAGTTTAACTGATACAGCCATGTCAAATACGTAAAAATGGGTAGGAAGTGATTTATGTTGGTAAACGACAGTTTGTCTTTCGTGGCGAAATAATTTCCGCATTAGACGGGATTAGATAATGATGTACAAAGATTACGCCACGGCACGCCATGCACATATCAGTTTCATCCAAATACGAGGCCTGTTCAGAAAGTAAGCTCCGATTGATTGCCAAATTGAAACCACAGTGAACATCAGAAATGTTTTACTTGTAACAATTAGCTACACCTTTCAGCTACTTCTCTACGTAGTCGCCGTTCTGACTTAGACTTTTGTCATAGCGTTGTACCAACTTTTCAATAGCCTCATCATAGAAGGCAGCCGCCAGTGCTTTCCGCCAATTCTCCACGCTGGCCTACACCTCGTTGTCTGTGTCAAAATGTTGTCTTCAAAGACAGCGGTTCATGTGACCAGAGATAAAACTCAGTGGCAGACAATTGCGGACTGTATTGTGGGTAATCTCACATTTCCATTTGAAAACGATGCAGGAGCATCTTCATTGCCCCTGCAGAATGCGGCTGAGAATTGTCTTGAAGAAGAAACAGCACGACAGTTATGTAATGTTAGCTGCATAGCTTCAGGCGAAATTTCTCACCAGGCCCTCGTACTTGGCGGCAGACAGTATTTTCTAGACATCTTTACGCACTCACTGCGAGCTCGGAAATGAGAAGAGCGACGTGATGCTAACTGGGGTTATACTAGAGACGCTACCCAACATATTTGTGCAAAGCTTTATCGGATTTTCGTAGTCGTTTCCATTTCGCGACCGATCGGAGCTTACTTTCTGAACGCCTCTCGTATGATACACTTCGTATCAGTCTGTAACTGAACGACACTGGACAGCAACCATCGGTTCTTAGCAGACCCATTCCTGGATTTATTATTTAAATCATAGTGAGTGAACGTTTCACCAGATGGTGTACAACGTCGGAAGAGCTCGGGGAGTGGTTGGTAGGCAAGTGGGTTTGACAGCGTACAGCCCCGCTGAGCTCGCGGTCCAGGAAAACATGATGTATGGGAGAGTGTTACTGTACGTGCCTGTTGCTTTGCTAACGAGCAATGCAATGGCCGATTTTTTCTAGAAATGATATGTTTGTACCTTTCAAGTAACGTCTAGAGATCGTGGCAAAATTCTGAAGTAGTTGAATCCAGTGTGTTATCTATGCCAAAACCCAGAAATCCGAAGAAAAATTTAGTAAAGAATCATTTAGACTATAAGTGATGCCCTTTGAGCAATGGAATGTACCCATCACTAGCAGCCACGAAAAATTAGCTCCGCCACCACAGGCCGGTGTGGTGTCCCGGTTGGTGGTACCTGCAGTAAACCTGCCCTCTGCTCAGTTGTCTGCAATGGACACCACACAATGGTAACAACTTTGCTCTGCAATTCTGCCTATAATAGTCAGAAGGTATTTTATTCGTAGACACAATGTTCCACTCGTCAGACCTAGACGAAACGCTCAGGATTCTCACAAGAGCTACACGATTCAATATGAATTTCCTTGTCATGTATATGGAAGAATCTATGATTTTGGTAGATAAATAAAGTTTAAGGGTGCTAAATATCTCTTCGTCATTAATTGTTACATGTCGTGGGTGAGTGTCTTACGGTGCAGCGAGTGCCCAGAAACTCAGAGATTTCATTATCGAATACTGGCTGGACTATGGACTCTGCCAGTCGCTCTTTAATCTAGCATTAATTCCTCAAAAATATGTGGAGTCACCACGACCTGCACGAGGTTCGGATTCCACGTCAAACTGTAGGTCCCCTTTCCCCTATTAGAGAATTGAGGTAGATTAGGGACATGCAAGAAGCAGAGCGACATCCGATTGAAGACTTGCACTCGGCTATTGAGCAATTCGAAACTATTATTAATTGTTAAGTTTCATTCCAGATCAGTAAAAGAAAAGAAAAAACATTTTACGTTCTTGTCTGCTCTTCGACATTGAAGGGAGGTTGTAGTTTTGAGCAGTAGCTGATGCAGGGTGCCACTTTCTCCTCGGTGTTGTTTTATCTCAGCAATGAGTGCGCAGAAATAAAACTAAGTTTTCTGGAAATGGTATGAAACGTCAGGGAGGAAACAAGAGTAATACGGTTTGGAAATAAGCTAGCTGATATTGTGAGAGCTACATTAATAAATTTAGAAACTGGTAGATAGCTTTGTTATTGAAAGAGTAAAATAACTGACCTTGATAGTAATAAGGATGGGAAAAGAAGGGAAGGCTTTTCGCAAAAAAAAGAAGGAGAATGCAGGGGTTACACAAATATTTGAAAAAAAAACGAGAAATTCATCCTTGAACATAAATGCACATACTAGCAACCTCGCAGATTGCGCGCTTGTTTTTGATCATGAACGACACCTATTTAGTATCCTCAGTACGTTGAAAGTGTCAGTAGTGGTTAGAATAGCGCTCTGTGTAGTTACGAGCACATTATGTCAGAGCTAAGTGAATTCGAACGTGCGAAAATTCTTAGTGGTCTTATGGTGGGTACTTTAGTAATCAAGGTAGCCAAAGTATCTGGCGTTTCTCGAGGCACCGTATCGAAGATATTGTAAGTAGGCTGTTTAGGTTTTTATGTTGGTAACGTCACGTAGCGCTCTAAATGAAAATTACTGACTGTGCTGTGTGAAGGCTGTGGTTGGTTTGCATTGTTGGAGTACATGCTGTTGTAGTGTTGGGCAGTTGGAGGTGAGTCGCCAGCAGTGGTGGATGTGAGGAGAGAGATGGCGGAGTTTTGAGAGCGGATGATCTGGACGTGTGTCCATCAGAGACAGTAAATTTGTAAAACTGGATATCATGAACTGATATATATATATATATATATACATATACATATATATATATATATATATATATATATATATATATATATTATGAGTTTTGAACACTATAAGCTATATACATTGTTTGTTCTCTATCAAAATCATTCATTTGCCAACTATGCCTATCAGCAGTTAGTGCCTTCAGTAGTTAGAATCTTTTATTTAGCTGGCAGCATTGGCGCTCGCTGTATTGCAGTTGTTTGAGTAACGAAGATTTTTGTGAGGTAAGTGATTCATGAAAGGTATATGTTATTCTCAGTCAGGGTCATTCTTTTGCAGAGATTATTGAAAGTCAGACTGCATTGCGCTAAAATTATTGTGTGTCAGTTTAGTGTTGATCAGAAGAGGTAAAGAGAGGAATTGAAAGGTTACACTACCGCCTGACATTGAAAATAGGTACAACATTCTTCGTTATTCTTGTCAGAACAAAATATTTTTTCTAATAATAACTCAGTTTCAATTAATACAGCGAAGCCGGATACCAGTGTGGGAAATAATGACAATTTATTTATTTAATTGATCACGTGTGCACTCCCACAAAATAAATCCCTACATCCAGTTTGGTGAGATCGGTCAAATGAATGAATGTATGGTCGTCTGCTAACCACAGATAGTGAATGTGAATATATGATCATCTTTGAGACGGTGCTTGGGTCACCGTTGGTGGGACCAAAGAGATGAAATTTAACTGAGCTTTGAGCGCCTGAAATGTGGCTGACCAATACGGTAGCAAGGTGCTCCCCCACTTCGGCAGAGGTGTGAGAGGACCTGAAGAACGGACATGTTTCAGCACTCTGTCGCTGGATCTAGTGTTGGTAACACCTGTCTAAGGTATGCTCCGTAAAGACAAAAGAGTGGAGACATCATATGCATGTGAAATACTTAAGAGTAGTTTAGAATAATAATTTCTCTATTTCAGGAACTTTCGTGGGGAGAATTAAATGTCAGGCAGGTAATATTAAGCTGATCGTAGTAATCTTCGGAAGTGACCAATGGTCACAAGGAAACCACGTGTAGCGATAAGTTGAAATATTTCCGAGTGCTTGAGTTAAGCTGAATTACTAGTGTGTGTACTGTAAGTTGGAAATATTTAAGAAATGGCGTGTGCAGGACTTGAAATTAGAGACGAGTACTTCCACGTGGTGAGTACTGTGTGAGTCTCAATCTGTGTATGAGACAAAGGATAAAGAGAAGTACTCGTCCATGGCATCAGTTGAGGACTCGCGTGCGTGTTGAATATATTCTTAATATTACTTTGCGTGTTATGTTTCCGTGTGACGCTTGATTCGAACTATAATACTCTGAGAGAGAAGCAATGTGAGTCAGCCGTCTATCCAGCAACGCCACTTGGCTTGCATTGCACAGGAAGAGTGCATATATCCTCCAGAGTTCGTAGTAGGAAAGAAAAGTTATGAAGTGGGGCAGTGTCGTGTGAAACTGGGATGAATACTAATTGAAGTGGGAAAGCTGAAAGTGATAATGTTGTGACTATTCCTTGTGTTGTATTCCATGTTGCAGTGTGGTGTATGTCATGAAATTTAAGTATGTGTGGTTTGCTGGGAGAGTGGCAAGGTAGTTTCAGAGGTAGTGGGTTATGAATGTTCCTTTTGTACCGCTCGGTCTGGAGGAAAATTTCGTGATGATGGTTGTGAGAGTCGAAGTGTGAGATATAGAAAAAGATCCACCATCCTATCCAGAAAGTGCACTGTAGCGTTAAATAATTACGAGACCATAAGATAGAGAATCACCACTGTAAAGCCATGCCCACTGGGTGGAATTTCTCATGTGTTATTGTTGTAGGTTACAGAATTTGTGTGTTTAGGTTATAGAATTTATCGGAATAAATAAGATAGTGAAAAGAAAAAGATTGGTGGCCTTTCCCTTCGAATCGTATGTTGTAATGATACCCAGAATTTATAATGTGTGCGCCATTCATATTCAGTGTGATGGCCACGTGTTGATCAAAGCCGTTAAATAAGAAAGAAAATGTGGTATTGCCAGTGCGTAGTGAACAGTCAGAGTTCTGTAAATTACTGATATTCAGTTGTGCGTGTCCGTTGCGTAATATTCATACAGGAGGATAATTTGTAACTTAAATGTGAGTACGAGAGTTCATGTTACTCCATAAATAAGAATGAATCCACTCGCTTGGCAGACCACTCATCTTGCAGGCCTGACTGCTTGATGCCACTGTATGAGCAAGGCACGTGGGTGCCTCTCAAAATGTCTGAGCACGTTCAGTTTTGTTCAGCTGTTTGAAAATCAAATAACGTAAGAGGTTTACCAGCACTGTCATTATTAATTTTTCTAAGGGGATGTTTCAATATACATCGCATTTTTGGAAAGCGGAATAACATCATCCGCCAAGTGTCCGCGCGAACGAAGCTGTATAATGAGTGATCGGGAAGGAAGTTCATTGAATAGGATTGTGACGAAAAATTAGAGGAAAACAGCTGCAAAAGTTACTTCCGAACTGAATGTTGCACTCGTGAATGCTGTCAGAAACAGAACATCATGAAGAGAGATCCATTAGCAGAAAAACTGTATGGCAAATTGAAATTCCAGAACTTCTCATCAGTGCTGCCGAAGCCACAAGACCTGATCGGTGGAGTAATGGAAGAAAGTCATTTGGTCGGATGAGCGTAGTTTCACATTGTCTCCAACTTCTTACCGAGTTTACGTCCCAAGAGTGAAGAATTTGGCAGCCATTTCGTGGTATTCCATGGGCTCCATGATAATCTGCGAGGCCATATTACTGCCAAGGCTCGTGTGATGCTCTTGGGAGGTCACTTGCATCCCATGATAAAATATTTGTACCCCAAAGATGAAGCTGTGTATGGATGCTCATCCAGCTCGCATTGTCCAGACCTGGTTTAGTGAGCATGAGGATTAATTTCGCATCTCCCTGACTACTGCAGTCACCAGATCGCAATATTATTGAGTCTACTGTGGAGAAGTGTGTGCATGATCGCTATCCACCTCTATGATCGTTATCTCAACGTCCCACTATTCTACAGAAAGAAACCCCCTTGACAACTATACAGGACCCGTATTTATCCATTCTGGGACGACTGAAAGCTGTTTCAAATGTCAACGGCGGTCCCATAGCGTATTAGGCGTTGAAATGCCTGGGCAAGCAGGACAGAAAAGATTAGGTTGTGGAAAGGGGCCAAAATAAGTTTCTGTCAGTTGTACTCAACATACAAACTTTATATATCAACACACAATATTACAACAACGATGCAAAACACTCAAAACTTTAATCGACCTCCTCCGATTAACTGTAGATGGGCTGAAGGCCACGCTCAAAATCCCAGACGCAAGGCCTAATCAATAAATTGAAATACATAGTTCTTCTGGAGGTTTAACCCAAAAATATTTGCTAAATCTTCAATCAAAACAGGCTGAGGGCCTCAGCAATTTAATTTTAATGGAACTTGGCTGGAGGCCACATATTAAGCAATAAGAAGAGTTTCCATCAAAAGGCAGAAGTCCTTATCTTAAAATATTTCATGCAAAATTCGGCTGAAGGTCCCATACAAAAGCATAACAATCTTATGCCTCAAGGGCAAGACAAGAACATTAATTTAAGAGATATTAAAACTCGTCTGAAGGCCGCACATCAGCAACTAATTTATCGGCTTAAGCTATAGAAAGAAGAGTTTCAATTTTAAAAGGCAGAAGGCCATATCTTAAAAAATGGTTCAAATGGCTCTGAGCACTATGGGACTTAACTTCTGAGGTCATCAGGCCCCTAGAACTTCGAACTACTTAAATCTAACTAACCTAAGGATATCACACACATCCATGCCCGAGGCAGGATTGGAACCTGCTTCTGCAGCGGTCGCGTGGTTCCAGACTGTAGCGCCTAGAACCGCTCGGCAACCCCGGCCGGCCCATATCTTCAAACATTTCATATAAAATTCGGCTGATGTCCCCTATAAAGAATAACAATCTCATGCCTTAAGGGCAAGACAAGAGCTTTAATTTAAGAGATATTAATACTCGGCTGAAGGCCACATGAACAAAATATGTTTAACGGCAATAAAAGGAGTTTCAATTTAAAAGGCAAAAGGCCTTACCTTAAAACATCTCATGTAAAATTCGGCTGAAGGCCCCATATAATAGAATAACAATCTCTTCGTTTAAGGGCAAGACAAGAACATTAATTTAAGAGATATTGATATTCGGCTGAAGGCCACACATCAACCAAATGACTAAAACCCAAACAGGGATATTACTATGTAACTCACAAGGAACGGCGCTCAGAAGTTTCCAAGAGTCAGCCTAGGGTTGTAACACTAACGCCCGTTTAGATTAGACAGGCAGCCTGTCCAACGACTTCTTAATCTGAAGGCAACCCAAACGACAGACAGCTGACCGACCTGTCAACAAGATCAGTTCCGCTCCACGCAACCAGAAAAAGGACCACAAGATTTCAATACAACGACACACAGAATAGTGGCCCCCCACAACGACCAAAAACAACTCAGCTGTCGAGCTACACGCCGCGCTGGGCAGCATCAATACGACGAGGAAAATACACTGCTGTAAATCACGTCAACGACCAGGGCAGGTAAACGGAACGTCAACGGCCACAAGGCAGAAGATAACGCTGGTCACCTTCTATTACATGGAATAGATGAAGTTAAACTCCACAGGAAGACGGCTGGAATTTTAGCCGACTTGAATACACACACGTTATCGCTCGTGGCAATTTCCCAGAAGTGACAACCAGGATCAAATGAAGAAATGTAAACAGTTGAGGCTCGATAGTAGGTTAAGTGAAGACTCAGCTTTCATGTCCAAGATCGGTGGGCGACGAACTTCGTAGCGCTCGCAAGCAGCACCTCACACTCCAACTGCGAGTGCACACCGCCAATGGCCCCAGCCAGAGCACGCGCGACGGAGACTTCCTTCCCGCTCCACGTCAATCGACCGACTCTCCAGGCCCGGAAACGGTGATAGGACCAAATATACGTCGGCCGATGAGAAGGCCAACCGGACGAACAACCAACGACCATCCCGCTCCAATCTCCCTCCATCGGTCAGTTCACGTGTGTCGCCAGCGGTCGGCGAGCACTGGCTGTCCGCGTCTGACCGGTGCTCCGTCCCGACTGCACTGCTGGTCCGTCTCCAACTGACTGCCAGACACACGACGACCCAGAAATAATATCGGTCGCTCCAGAGATTGTACGACAGTGCACTTATCGATACGCGCTGCTGCTGTCACTCACGGACATGTAAGGCAGGAAGTTAGTGACGCCAGTAAATTGAATAAGAAAAGGAGGAGGCAGTACCGTAACAGAAGATGACAAACAATAAATGGCATGTACACGGCTCGGGCCTGTTAATGTGTTACGTTGTTGGTGTTTCCATATTTTTGTGCACCTCCTGTTGACATTAAACATAAACTCAGGTACTAGGAAACCATTTTTAAGCATATATTAATAATCATGCTTTCGGGAAAGTGAAAAGTGGACTAAAAATGTACAGACAAGGAGAAGATAACAGCTTTAGAAATATGGTGCTATGGGAGAACATATAAGACCAGATTAGACGACTGAGTAACGAATGAGGAAGTACTGAATTAAATTTGGGAGATAAGGGCTCCATGGCATAACTTACCTGAAAGAGAAAGTTAAACAAGTTCAAATGGATGCAGGCTGTGGTGGGTATGCGAAGGCTTTCACAGAGTGGACAAGTTTGGAGAGCTGCATTACACCAATGTCATTACAGTAACAAGCAATAACAACCCAGATTAACTTTCTTGCACGTAATTATATACATTACTGTTTATTTAAAATAGTCTTCCAAAGTAATGAATTGTAATAGTTTATTTTCCATATTATATGCCACGATGGAAATAAAGCTGCTGCGAGTAACATTTCACCATAGGAGCCAATGTAATCTCTGGTCTCAGCAGGTACTGTCACTTATCTCTATACTACATGTATGTCGCAGTCCAGCAACATACGTACATTAGTAGACTGCCAAAGGTCTATCTTTTACAGAAGCCTGACGTTTGATGAGATGAGATGGCGGCTTCAGGCAGTTTGTGTATGGTATTACTATGATGTTTTTAAACAAAATGAATGTTTACGAAATGGTGTAAACAATTCTTGCAGCTAAATTAATATTTGCCTATTAGTTGAATTTAAGACATTCATTCTAGAATCTTTTATGAGAAAAATATCAAGTTACATAAATACACGTTTAAAGACTACTGTAGATTTCGTAAGAACAATCCGATTAATAAAGGCACATCTTATCAACGACAAATAGCACGTTCTGCTAACAGGTGCACTGTCGTAACGAGCAAAGCATTCCCAGAGAAATCTTATATGGAGTACAGAACCAAAAATACATAAGATGTTACTAGTAATGCTTACACTGAGACGTGTTCCTTTCCTTGTATCTTCCTTCTGCTCTACGAAATGTTACAGATAGACGCGTCACATGTATTGACCATTATGTCAAAACTCTAAAAGTAATGTAGTTTTATCAGTTTATCCCCGTTTGTTACGTCTCTTTTATTAATACACAAACAGCTGTTAACACTTCCTTCGTTCTCGCCGCCATACTGCGATTTCAATGTGTTAGCTTTGGTGACACCAGTGATAATGTATACGGTATTGCCAGTCTACTAATGTGTGTCTGTGACTTCAGCTATCTGAATGTGTCAACCAAAGATGCTCTTATTTCATTCCTTGTTTAATCACAACGTGGCTGGCATGAAATGTCACGCGAAGGGTAAATGAAAGTACTTCCAGAGACTGCTCGCACGTCATCCTATCGCATATCGATGTCAAGTACAAAGCCAGAAATAAATAAGGAATTCTTTATCACGTAGAGGCGGTGGAAATGTTTTTGCCAGATTACAACATGGCAGTCAATGCAGATGACAAGAATCTGTAAGCACGCAGAAATTCCATGTTCTGGGATCAGAGGTCTAAATCCATGTAGTTCAGAGATCACTGGTACTAGTATATCTGTTACATCTTCGTGTTTTCCTTACTTCATCGATGGTCAATACTCGATGGCAACAGATTCGGTTATTGTGCAGTTATCATAGCTAATTGGCGCAAAATGCGCACCGATCAGACTTGTTCAACAATTTTTTGCAGTAGACATCATGGTTTCGGCAATGTAATTAAGTACTAATGTGCTGTGTAATATTTGAAATTGAATTATGCGCGTCATTTGTGTCTTTAAATGTATCAAAAATCACCTGTTCCGTGATGCTGAATAATGTGTTACTGATTTTCAGTGAAATGCTTAAGCTGAATACCACACGAGTTATTGTTGTGGGAAGACTCTCCATCATTGCTGACTTCTGAGCTCGAGATTGAACAATAAGGTAAGATGAATAATTAGCAATATATCCGAAGTAAAAAAAAAAAACTGAAGGCGTAACATTACTATCTGAGTCCACCATAAGTTCTTCCAGCAGACTGTTTGCAATTCCTCATCTACAAATGGGGCATGGTGTGATGTGGACAAAACACAAGTAGACTGGTAATAATTATGCAACATATGTTTTCGGAACTCCTGAAATACTGCAACAAATATTTTCACAGATGGTCTCATGCAAAAGGATGATTATATCGTTCAAACGTCAATTTTAGCGCTTCCGGGTGCCTGAAAGCCATGATCTCTAAACACAGTTCTTACATATTTTATTTACTTGCTGAGATGGTTCTCGTCCGATATGCTTCTGTCAGTACGTATCAAAGCAGTATTACTCCTTCGGCACTGCTACTAAAAAGTGATAGGAAAGGATTTCCAAATAAAGACTTCACAAGATTTGGTAGTGTCTTATTTCACGATGCAAACGTACCTGTTATGATTATATATACACTTCAGTTATTTGGTATTAGGAGTTCGACATCCAACTGCTCTGGCGAACGGCAGTTACGGTCATGAGGACGAGTTTCCAGAGCCGAAGTGGAGGAGCTGGCAGTACGTTGAACTCGTCATACGGTCACGGCGCGGCGCTGTTGATCACCGGACACCTTATGAAATAGGTTCACAGAGAACGACCAAAGTTAGATGAGATCTGTGCGGACTGGAGGCGCCTCAGCAGATTGGCCCCTCAGGAGTAGCGTTTCCGCTGGAATCTGAGTTGCTGCTTAGTGAAACACCACGCTGTCTGCCATAGACGCATCTTAGCCCACCGTGTCGTAACCCCCTAGTCGTAATAAGACGCGTCGAGCAGAAACTTCAGGAGCTCCACGACGCGCAGAATTGAGTAACTTAATGCGGTAACCGATGTTACAATTCGAGATTAAGAGTTTGAACCTTAAATTTGTCCATTTTACTAGTAACCGGTTGAGGTCGGTGGCTGCATTACGAAATTTACAAAATGAAACTTTCTCAGCTCACCTAAGTGTATTTCCCCATATTTATTGGTACGACTCTTTTCAGCAGTATCGTGATATTACCAAGCTCTTATTGAACATGGTGAACTGCTTAAAATTTGGTGTAGCAATGCATTTTCTTACGCTTCAACGCCCATCCCGTTCGGTATGAATCAAAATTTCGCGCCTTTTCCTCAAATTCTCCATTGATTCGTAGAAAATTGAGTTATTCGTTAATTTAAAAAATATTTCCGGCAGTCACACGTCGCGGGAGCTCTTAGTGTTGCATTCAAATCAATATACTCCTTCAGCCAGGGAGAGTGCTTGAAGGATATAGCCTGGGTGATTACAGCCAGCACCATCCCCAATTTGAGTCACTGTTGGATATTATGATAGTAAATAATGTATCTCAGTTTATTCCCCAGCATTGTCGTCAGTTTTGGGATGGAGTCTCCTTGCTGTGGACAAAGCAGCAAATCAGCGAGCGCATCAGATAAACTAGAATGATATGTTACTTCTGCCTCCACGACATACCCCACATCAGAATCAGCCGCCATACTCCCTTGATCTTTCCAGCTAATCCCTTGCACCATCGGAACTAGCCGATCGACAGTTTTTGTTCCATGGTGTGCTCGTACAAGTTATTTACATCTAGGTACATGATGTAACTCGAAACAAGAGTTCCATTGAACTTCTCACCCATCCGTGGGTTACATGCCTTGGCATGCCTATGGACACACTGGCATAGTCCACTACGGATTTCTTGCTGAAAGAAAAGAAGCATGTCGGAATCAGTCAATAATTCAACGCTGTGCTTCATTGTCTTGAGCACTGTGTCTCAAGATAACCCAGGTGCTGTGTAATAAAAGGCGGGATCCAGAGAATATGTGGTCATGCATGAACTCTGTAATTTCTCGAAAACGCCCGCAAGCAGGTCCACATCTGTGTCTACGTAAACCTGTATGTAACATCCTAAAGTGTAAATTCCCACCAGACATCCATGGCATGCTCATACTCTACATCCGTTATGGCATCGGCTGCAAGGTTGCTGGAGAGTGTAGTTATCCCGGGTAGCCTGGCTTCCTTGAGATTTGCCATATCATCCACATACTCATGTGGGAAAACTCCCGTCCTAGTCACAAGTTGAAACTTTTCTTCGTTGGGACATGAAGCTCGAGTGATGTGCATGTCCTCCCATGGTAGAGTTTCAACGAGTTTCTGGAGTGGTGCCCGCAAAAAGGTAGTGAGACAAGGAAGCGGAGCGCAATTCTTGGTGTTATGTATTTTTCGACGCTATCAGATGGAACAGTGACCTGATTTTTCTCCCTTACGTAATCAGCCTAGTGCTCAACAAGAAAATGAGCGTCATGCCCTTTTAAATTATGGAAGAAAACGGTAATGTGCCTTGATAACTGGTTTTTAAAATTGCCTGTATTATGAGCTGCACCAAGGATATTCCCTGTAAGATGACAGTGGTCCCTTCGTGGAGTTTCTTCTCTGCCTAACAGGAAACCACGACAATCAACAGCGTTACTGTACAGATCTTCACTCTCCTTCGATTTGTTCATGGGTACGTTGTCGCTGTAAAGCTTATCAATCTCCAATGAAAGTTCTTCAAGCTCAGTGAGAACCGTAACCGCAGGCTTATCCTGACATAAGATTTGTAGTGGTTAAGCCTTGAATCAGAAGACGGTACAACACGGTATGCTGTTGAATATGGTACATGTTTTTCTGTAAAGGTTGTATGTAAGACGGTCGGGTCAGCTTCATTGCTGTTCACAGGAACGAAGAGGAATTTGAAGTCGGTGTACACCACAAACAGTCATAGCACCTGATGGTTTGCATTTTTAATTTTTATTAATATGTTTTCCTCCGTACTTATAGTAACACAAAGCGGATCTTTGGAAGCACAACCTATCAGATGCTTTGCTAATAACTCGCTTGAAGGAAAGGCATTGAGGCAATTTAAGAAAATGTGTTCTGTACCCCTATTACGTCCAGCTTGTCATCAAATGTGGGGTGTCTAGGCAATCTGCTTTCTAGGATCGCTAGACTACATTCAAACAAATCGAATTAATAAGTTTTATCACAAAATGAAAAAATACAAAACTTTGGAATTACACAGATGTGTCGCAAGCACAGGGAGACATACGAAATAATAAATATTTTCCAGTACAAACAATTCCAAGGCTGTGTTACACAGAGTGTACAAGCGAAGTAATGAGCGTTGACGCTTTTATCCTAGTCGCTAATCATGAAGCTACTATTCAACTGCGGCGCGAGGAGTCTGGCGCAGCCCTTACGTTTCTTCACATAGGGACCACTGCTGTCGTGTTGTTGTCCTGGGGAGCTGTTGGTCAACTAGTGATTGGCTGACCTCTTCTCACTGTCTTCTCCTCTTCGTCGATCCCGACTGGCGTGTGGGTGGTTGGCTTTATGCCGTAACAACCGTTATGTTTACTCACCTGGGAGGAGAGAAGTCAGGACATGTCTTTGATCCAAGCATAATGATAATTGTCTTTCTCCTTATTTTTATCATCAGAGAATAAGAGCATATTTACACGCATCTTATACTCACACGGAAATTTTTAGAAATGGAGGGGGCCGATAACTAAATGCTTGTTCTGCTGACTAGGGGCTCTGCAGGCCATAAACATGATCTAATATTCCGGTATTCTGCACTTAAAACCTAGGTTTGTCTTCCATCTGGACGGTGAATTATTCACCATGAAATTTATAACGCTTACCTATGCCGTATCGAGATGCGGGCTGTGGATTTTTCTCGTAATTTCTTTTGAAAGCCAGGATTGAACACGCAAAACAAGCCTTGTCGGTTTTATTTTTAACGTTATTGCATGCCTGCTTGGTGGCTGTAGCCTTAAAAGCTCTATATAGGTGGACCCTCCGTTTACATGATCATAGACTTGTGTATGTATGTTCATGTGTAGTCTTTGGCTGACTGCTTTAGGCCAGTATAGCTCTCAAGGTGGATTCATGAAGCCACTTGGTGATTGACGTGCTCCACGTTACCATGCCATTGTTCCCCCAAAGCTAAGTTTATATAGCCCATAGACCGTCAGAATTGTTGTAAAACCTCAGCTATTAGTACTGCGGAATTTATTTGCAGTATATAATTATTTTCACATTAGTTTTTAGCTTAAATTGATAAAAAAAGTGTTAATATTCACATCCAGTGCTACTGGAGAAAAATGCAAAAGTATTCTAAGGAAGTCTTACTGCTGAGAGGTTCTTTCTTTCCATAGTTATTAGTAATAGACTGTAAGTTAAAAATATCTCTGCATTGAAATATCAGCGTCAAATTGTATCTCAAAAACTGAAATGTACCTCAAATACTGGTCTGTAACTAAAGGACGGAATTGTGTCCCAAGAACTGAACTGTTTCTCTGTAATCGAATTGTATCTTTGTGGATTGAGGAATTAAAAAAATTCGTGACCATTCGTCTTTCTAGTTACTTCACAAATCCCTATCCTCACAAATGTGTATAAAGATCATGCGTGACACAAGTGACATTAGTTTTTCTGAAGATGAGTTCTATTAAGGTGGCAGAGTTTTCAGATGGAAGATAACAAAAATATATACAATGGCTGCATGGGATTTCTCCTATTGTGCAGCATGAATTGGCTTATTGGAGCTGAAGGCTCACGACCATGTCCACTTTCAAAGACATATAGCACTAGTGCCTAAAATTATTTCACCAGTACTTGAAGAAAACCACAGACTTAGTATCTCAGCTAAACTGTATACCATCAAGGTGAGAACGGGGTGAAATCATTTAAAAAAGTACACACATATTGTGAGGTAAGAAAATCATTTATTTCTCATACAGCTTAAAAGTAGTTTTACATTTTTATAAGCAGATATAACAACACTCTTTTCACAAGTCTTCCCTCTGAGCAGATGATGAGTAGAGCACTGGTAGAATTCCACGTCCTGAGTAGCAGCAAACTTAAAGTTTCGGTGCATCCTTCGTGTAGATAATGGTCGAATAAGCTAAGAGACATAACCATATCTTTATAGGGGATACCAGTGAATTTCATAGTAACCACCCTGCATTCCTCCATGATTTAGCACACATTATATCCTTGAAAGACCTTGGTGGTGCAATGTTTGCTGAAACTGTCACTATTGAACTGTCTATGCTTATCGTCACAGGAACAATGAAGTAAAGCAATAGGTTTTTAAAACAGGTAGTAGTGTCTTGGTTACACAACAGACATTACGATTTATTATTGATCGTTTCTGCTATAAATCCAGCACCATACACTTTAATTGATTGTGGTCCATCAATCTCCATAGTGCTTAAGGCAGGGCTCATAATGGTGTTGCTACTCTTCCCCCTAGCCTTCAACAGTGTCACCTTATTCACAAACATCTTGCATGCACTGGAAGTTGAATAACTGCATGAGGATGGACTCATAGTGATTATTCACTTATATACAGCTGGTGCACTGAAGTGACAAACAGAAGTCGATTGTACGCCTGGGGTAAAGCAAGCTTTGCATTCAAGTCTATAGCAGGTTTCTATACCACTTGGTATTCCCTTTGAAAATTCTGGTTGGACACAAATGTTGTAGGATCTAAACAGAGACATGTTTAATAAGTATCGTTAAGTCACCTTTTATTGCACGTGTAACAAACAAAATCTTTGCATGATACTCTAACAGGTCCTTTTCTTTTTTTGTAACAAATTCATTTTTGCCAGCTGTGTCAGATCCATCTCAGTGTGTTCCTCCTCCAAAGCGTTAAACAGGTATGGAAATTAAATTTGCTTGGACTCCATACAAAACAGTTTTTCGATAACATTATGGTATGCAAACGTTTCCGTATCCATTTGTTTGGCCCTTGAAAATCAACCCTGAATGGACATTCTTTAGTATATTGTGCTCGCAGTGATGTCTTAGTCAGGAAATTTTTTATGCGTGAAAGCTTGGCATAAGGCTCAGACGCATTAACACGAACTCAAACTTGGTTATCCAAATATATAAGATGTCACTGTGTTGGCTAGATTTACAAGTTTCAAAAATACAAAAAAGTTTCGTGCAAATGGTGAAATGGAGAAAATAAAAAATATGTGAGGTTTTTTATATATAATTACACCCTTTATTCCTCAACAAATATCTGACAACAACAATGTGGTGGTGGGATGGGGATGGGTGGGGGGGGGGGGGGGTTTCTAGTGGACAAGTCGAAACGACACCCAGGTGGTGCGAGTATATACGTATCTTTTTTTTGGTTTTAACACTACACACCTATGATTGATGGTCAGAAATGTTATGGTGCTTGAATCTAAAGGTACTGTGGTTTATGTTCCGACATATTGACAGACTTTTGTTGGAGGTGGTCAGACTACCATTCTACTAAAAACCTTAATATGTCTGGTTGTAAGGGGAGGATAGATTTGACATGCGTAACTGGGATTTCAAGGCAGTGAGGAGTATATCTCGCTGTAAGGGATGACAGATTTTTTTTGTAAACAACTGAACAATGTAGCAATGCAAGGGTTAAATTGCTCCATTATAGCATACAAGCAGGATGGGCAATATGGCTGGAACAAAATGGATACACAGAATGTCCTCTCATTGGCTCACCAAAAGCACATGCTCACGTATTCTTTGTTACACTATCGACTGCAATTTTTATTATAATACAGAAACCCATATCGGGGATGTTTTCCCAACCTTTCGCCCATTTGAGTTCTGTTGATTGTCCCTTAGTGCGGGACGCCTGTGCCTTATAAGACTTGTATAAGAGAGTCTTGGCAGGATATAGCACCTTCCGTAAGTGCTGATTGGAAAACTTAAATGTCACATAATTTACTTGAGGTGAACAGAAGTGATACATGTAGCTCGTGTGAATGTGAGCATACCATACTTTGTTCAGGTGCTGTACACACATAATCGATAACTGCGCTGCTTGTATGAAATGTGTATAAGTTTCTGTCTGAAACTGTGCCTTACGTTCTAATATATTCAGCTGCTATTCTGGTGCAGTTGCTACGACGGGTTTACATGGCGGAGCCTAGTGCTGCATGGCTCTCTGTTTTGGGGTGCTGCATGTGGACATCGTGACAATAGCACATGGGATCTCTTACATATAGCCATGACAGCAATTACTATGGATTGTGGTTTAAGTGTGTTGTGTTTCGCACTTCTCAACACATTGGCGTGAATTGTGTTTTGCACTGCTATTTGTTACTGTTACTACTGTACTATGTGATAGACCCTTCCTCATCCTCCTCCTCTGCCCCTCATTCTTCGTTCTGGTGTAACTTAGGGATTATGTAGTGCTTTAAACACCCGATTGCAACATTACATTCTCCATTGACCACTTTAGTGTTCTGATAGTGGTATCGTGAGCACGCACGCCGGTCGAACCCCTCTGCAGATTGTTCAAGGTCATAGCATGCAACTGAGATGAAATTGGAAATTTGAAGCTACCTCAAACGTAATGGACTTCCTGGCAGATGACCTAACTGTACCTGTATCTACCAATAGGAGGCAAGGGTAACAAGATATCCGGAAGGTTGGGCAGTAGGGTTTGCAAATCATCAGTTGCAGTACTGAATCCCACCACATATGACAGTTACAGTATCCACCCAAAATAGGCAAGGAAAATACTATCAATTTAATTAATTAGTCAATCAATCTGACAGAGTGGTGGACCTGTTTCCAACACATCTACAGCCCAGCATGTCCGGAGGGGTGCCTAGTTCTTCTGGAACCCCTTTGTTTCATCCACTCCAGGTTTCCGTAGTAGTGGAAGTGTGAGATCAAAAGGATGTGGCGACTACCAGCACTAGCTCTGCCTGAGTGCCAAGGGTAGCAGGGAGAGGGATGGGAGGGAGGAGGGGTTGGGGGGACATCTTGTTCTGTGTGTGTTTGCATATGTTGGTTCACATAAACAGGAATCATCCACTTGAGTGAGAGGGAGAGAGAGAGAGAGAGAGAGAGAGAGAGAGAG
Organism: Schistocerca piceifrons; assembly: GCF_021461385.2. Taxonomy (NCBI): domain Eukaryota; kingdom Metazoa; phylum Arthropoda; class Insecta; order Orthoptera; family Acrididae; genus Schistocerca; species Schistocerca piceifrons. The sequence goes on from NC_060144.1 coordinate 142,625,953, forward strand.
AGAGAGAGAGAGAGAGAGAGATAGGGAGAGTTTGTGTTACTACAGGAATTCATCAGGTATCAATATCAAAACATTTCAACCACCTGGTGCTTTGTTTTGGGGGATCGGAGCTGTCCCGCAGCTGCTGGGATGGTGAGAGCCCAGAGCATGGATTTGGTGGTGAGGCCCCGACAGTGGTTTGGGAGGGCGTGCGCACCTCACTGTCCCGCTAGTGATGAGGCTACTACAACTGTCACTGTCGCTTCCGATCTTACGCTGTAGCTACAGAGCAAGTATGATTTTGCAGAAGAAGTGAGTACTATATAATCACGTGTGGTGGGGATTTCATGTTGACAGTATTCCGTGTGCAACTGGAAAAAAACAGCGCAAATTGTTTAAATAATCCACACACTATAGTCCATTTTTCAAACATATTGTTTAAATGAACAATATTCCACACACTACAATCGATTTACCTCCCAAATCAATATTTCCAGAAGGAGACTGTGTCCATCAAAGGAAACTGACCCACAAAGAAGGATATAGATTTATTAATTAATCCATTTGATTGTGTGGGAGGAGGGCTAATCGAATAATTCAGGCCTCACCTGAACCAATTTTGTTTTCAAGAACAGAATACCGAAACTGGCACTATATGTTAAAGGAAAGGGAGGTATCTGAATTGAGATATTTCCTGCCAAGTTTTTCGATCGATTCAATTAATTTGATATCAGAAGTTCAGACGTGGAACAGAACTATAGGTTAAGTGGGTGACAAAGAAAGTGTGCCAGAAAACCCTTCATAAGCATGTGAAATTCTAAAAGTGCGCTTGTATCGGCAGGGTGGGAAAGGGAGGGAGAAGGGGGACGTGTGAGGATTTTCCAGAGGGGAGGGTCACAAAGGAAAGTGCCCTCATATTGGCTGCCATGTGCCCACTGGTGAAAATCCATGTTGTCATCAAGAGAGTGGTGATAGTTATTTGATCAATTTCATTAATTTGATACGAATTGTGCTCATTCCTGCTGTACCCTACTACTCATGGGACATTGAATTTCGTAAATCGTTAGGGAATTCAGTATTCTGTGATCCACAATATCGAGAGTGTGCCGAGAATATCAAATGCAGGCGCTACTTCACACAGTGGACAACGCAGTGGCGGTCAGTCTTCAATTAACGACCGAGTGCAACGGCGTTTGTGTGTAGTACAAGCAACACTGTGTGAAATAACTGCAGAAATCAATGTGGGGTGTACGACGATCATATCCGCCAGCACAGAGCGGCGAAATTTGGCGTTAATAAGCTATTGTAGCAGACTGAAGCGAGTGCCTTTGCTAACAACACGACACCGCCTGCATCGTCTCTCCTGGAATCGTGACACTATCGGTTACACTCTACACAACTGAAATACCTTGGGCTCGTCAGTTGAGTCGCCGTTTCAGTTAGTGAGAGCTGATGGTAGGGTTCGAGTGTGATGCAGACTCCACGTAGTCAAGGAGCCAAGTTTTCAACAAGGCACTGTGCAAGCTGGTGGTGGCTCCATAAGTGTGTGGGCTGTAGCTACGCGGAATGAGCTGGGTCCTCTGGTCCAACCGGACTGATCACTGAGTGGACATAGTTATATTGGGCTACTTGGAGACCATTTTCAGTCATTCATGGACTTCATGTTCCCACACAACGATGGGATTTTTATGGATGACAATGAGCTACGTCACCGGGTCACAATTGTTCTCGATTGGTTTGAAGAACATTCTGGACAATTCGAGCGATTTATTCGGCCACCCAGATGGCCTGACATGGGACATAATCGAGAACTCAGTTCGTGCACAAAATCCTACGTCGGGAACATTATCGCAGTTACGGACGGCTATAGACGCAGTATGGCTCAGTATTTCTGCAGGAGACTTCCGACGACTTGTTGGGTTCAAGTCACGTGAAGTTGCTGCACTATGCTGTTCAGAATTAGGTCCAACATAACATTATGATGATGCTACGGGCTCTGAGACAACGAGATTTCTCCGAACTATCACAGTGTATTAGTTATACTACTCACCCCAGTAAATTGATAGGGTGATTTTCAACAAGAAAACTTTAAGAGCCAGTGTCACTAAGTGGAGAAAGATATTTTTTCAGACAAACACGAGATTTAATTTTGTGCTCTCCCCCTGTCAGACGGTGCAGATGACTGGATTATAAGCAACACACAAGGCATACACATACCTCAGAGTGCCTATACTCTGTCACCTCGTAGGGGCAAATGCAATACAAAAGGAGTCTACTGTCGCTTGGTAGCGCTAGCAAACATTTTGTCACTAACAAAATTGGTTCATGACTACGTGGTATATCACACTTACAAGTTTAATGCAAAGACTTTGAAATTTAATAGACAGCGAAAGTCAGTGTTTCCGTCAGACATGGTTACCGTGTAACTAAGAGAAACATGCATCACTGATAAAATAGTGGGTCATCGACAGACAGGAGACAAGTGTATTTTCATAACTGCACAAGGAGACAAGTGCAGACTTTTAAATAATGAAACGGGCTGACTGGATCTACAACGTACAATGTAACCAGAAGGAAAGGATTACAGGAGGACAGTATGTTCGTAGATTCAACTTGTCCAGCAGTTTCTGTATTAATGAACCCAAATCAAATAAAATCGCTTCTGTGTATCCTCCAAAACATCGAACACGATCCCACTGCTTGTAGGAATTAAGCATCTAATTTGTATACTAAAAAATGAAAGTTAAGAAGAACAGAGAGACCTGATTCAAAATATAAAACAGACGCAAGTTTTGACTAGCTAATTCAGACGTATTGTGCGGTAAAGATTTACGAAGGATGGACAAAAGTATGAGAATGCTGAGAGAAATGCAGGCTTGAGGTTGTCTGCTACAGGGGGGCTTTCTAATCGGCGAAGAGCCGCTCGCCTGTCCCGGATGGCTGGACGGCATTCATATGTCCACCAAGATACAGGTCACCTACTAAGGTGATCTGAGGACTCTTGGATGGATAAGTTAGCGACATGATGGATCACTCACGTTAGGTGGTCCACTTATTCCTGGACGCTGTTGTGATGTTCAAACACAGTCAGCTGCCTGAACAGTGACTAGTTAGCCCTGCTGACTGTCAGTGACGGTGGCTTCTCTTCCAGTAGTGCCCTATCCAGTAGGTGAAAGCTGAGTGGGAAATGGTCATTAGACTGATGGTCTTCAATGTCCTCCCATTCAACAGAGTCTGAGAGGGCTAGAAAGCAGAAATAGAGGTCGATGACTGAGAATGACCCAGTAGCAGTGCAGAGATGAGTGTTAGCACCTGTGTTGAGTATATAATTTGGCCACGAAGGACCTTCCATTTTCTAACGTGGCTCCTTTTTCTTCACACATCTCAAATCACATGATTACACACACAAAACCCCGATCTTAGCACAACTGTAGGATAACATCACGTAGATAGTGGCAATGACAGATAGAAGTTCGAAAGGTTATGAGTGGACTCTAGCATGAGCTTGAATAATGGGTCTAAGAAAACGGATAGCATCTTATCCTTAAATCTTGATACGCGTTAAGCTGGAATATAATTACGAGTTTTGCAGTGAACCAATAGCGTGTTGTGGGGCGAACACACTGTTGTAGAAAGAATTCAGAAGCCAAGATCGCTTAAATAATATTTACTAGTTGACTGGTTTCAACACACTAAAGGTGCCATCCTCGGATCTGTGAAGATATAACATAACAGGTTTGAGGTAGGGCTTAGATGAGTTACACTATATACATTACTATTACTACAGCACCACATACCTGAATGTGTCTTAACAAGTATAAATCATTTGGATATAACGATACATGAGGCACACCAACTGATATAAAATCATTTTCGCCGAAATAAAAATTAAAAAAAAACTGCTCTCATGGTCACACTGTTCCATCAGATATATAAAACCGAAGTCACAAGATAAAACTGTTTGACACAAGACCCCAGCTCGACTAACAACAATCGGCATCACACGATTTTCTCTTGTTTTATATACACTCCTGGTAATTGAAATAAGAGCACCGTGAATTCATTGTCCCAGGAAGGGGAAACTTTATTCACACATTCCTGGGGTCAGATACATCACATGATCACACTGACAGAACCACAGGCACATAGACACAGGCAACAGAGCATGCACAATGTCGTCATTAGTACAGTGTATATCCACCTTTCGCAGCAATGCAGGCTGCTATTCTCCCATGGAGACGATCGTAGAGATGTTGGATGTAGTCCTGTGGAACGGCTTGCCATGCCATTTCCACCTGGCGCCTCAGTTGGACCAGCGTTCGTGCTGGACGTGCAGACCGCGTGAGACGACGCTTCATCCAGTCCCAAACATGCTCAATGGGGGACAATTCCGGAGATCTTGCTGGCCAGGGTAGTTGACTTACACCTTCTAGAGCACGTTGGGTGGCACGGGATACATGCGGACGTGCATTGTCCTGTTGGAACAGCAAGTTCCCTTGCCGGTCTAGGAATGGGAGAACGATGGGTTCGATGACGGTTTGGATGTACCGTGCACTATTCAGTGTCCCCTCGACGATCACCAGTGGTGTACGGCCAGTGTAGGAGATCGCTCCCCACACCATGATGCCGGGTGTTGGCCCTGTGTGCCTCGGTCGTATGCAGTCCTGATTGTGGCGCTCACCTGCACGGCGCCAAACACGCATACGACCATCATTGGCACCAAGGCAGAAGCGACTCTCATCGCTGAAGACGACACGTCTCCATTCGTCCCTCCATTCACGCCTGTCGCGACACCACTGGAGGTGGGCTGCACGATGTTGGGGCGTGAGCGGAAGACGGCCTAACGGTGTGCGGGACCGTAGCCCAGCTTCATGGAGACGGTTGCGAATGGTCCTCGCCGATACCCCAGGAGCAACAGTGTCCCTAATTTGCTGGGAAGTGGCGGTGCGGTCCCCTACGGCACTGCGTAGGATCCTACGGTCTTGGCGTGCATCCGTGCGTCGCTGCGGTCCGGTCCCAGGTCAACGGGCACGTGCACCTTCCGCCGACCACTGGCGAAAACATCGATACATCGATGTACTGTGGAGACCTCACGCCCCACGTGTTGAGCAATTCGGCGGTACGTCCACCCGGCCTCCCGCATGCCCACTATACGCCCTCGCTCAAAGTCCGTCAACTGCACATACGGTTCACGTCCACGCTGTCGCGGCATGCTACCAGTGTTAAAGACTGCGATGGAGCTCCGTATGCCACGGCAAACTGGCTGACACTGACGGCGGCGGTGCACAAATGCTGCGCAGCTAGCGCCATTCGACGGCCAACACCGCGGTTCCTGGTGTGTCCGCTGTGCCGTGCGTGTGATCATTGCTTGTACAGCCCTCTCGCAGTGTCCGGAGCAAGTATGGTGGGTCTGACACACCGGTGTCAATGTGTTCTTTTTTCCATTTCCAGGAGTGTATCTGATGGAACTGTGTGGCCATGAGAGCAGTGTTTTTTTAATTTTTATTTCTGCGGCAGTGATTTTATATCAGCTGGTCTGCCTCATGTATCGTTATAACCAAATGATTTATATATGTTAAACTACATTCAGGTATGTGATACTGTACTAATAGTGATGTATGTAGTGTAACTCTTGTAAGACCTCCCTCAAACCTGTCATGTTATATCTTCACAGATCTGATGTTGGCACCTTTAGTGTCTTGAAACCAGTCATCTAGTAAATAATATTGAAGCGATCATGGCTTTTGTATTCTTTATATATAATTACGAGTTTTTCTTGTAATATTGCCTTTTAATTGAAAACCAAGTTAGTATTCCACATTTCGAACTTGCTGTTTCCCGTCAATAGCCTACATTTACATGGAGTACAATATGGTCCATCCACGATTGACTAAATAAACAATTCTATTAAGGCAGGTATTTAGCTATCCGCAATGTTCGTGATCATGTTTATGCTGATACCCCAGCTACCTTTTGCAGCCGGAGATATTTTCGTTATTGCTTTTCTGTTAAGCTTATTGTAAAGTATTTTAAATGAAATGTTTTGGCATTCATTATGTAGTCTGTGGTTTCTTCTGAGCGATAGTTATTTATGCCTGAGTGATTCTGGGACAGAGTCAGAGAACTGAATAATAGTTTCCGATTTTGTCTTTCCAATCCCATTTAAGCTAATGGACTATGAATAACGAAGGTAGCAGTCTGCTAATATATTAAAGACAGTACCGTCTAGGTCATGCAACATCTAGTCATGTTCTACAGTTGTTGCTCCTTGATCCCAGGTTCAGCTGAAAGCTATGATCTATTTCAGAATATAGTGTGGGAATAATAACAGTTTGCCTTAAAATAGTTAATGAACATTAAGATAAAGAACCACACTTAAATCATCCACTCCAGTTACGGATACTGAAAGCTGGGTTGCCTGTCATAAGGTAGTCCACACGAAATATTTCTGGACCAGTTTTCCTTTCCCCACCCTGCTCAAGAAGATATTATTTTCGTTACTTGTTCTTGCAGTTGCTGTTGTAAAGGGTGTCTATTGTTCAACCGCTACTGAAGCCACTGCTATACTCTCAGGATGGCGTGGCTGCACTCTACCCAGCCATTCTGAATTCCAGCAGCAGCTGTGGGGGACCAGAAAACGTCAGCGGTACTCCCGCAGCTTGGTTATCAGATATATTTCTCGGAGATGGCTAAGAGTTCCCACGCCATGATTGTAGAGGCAGCAACCCCTGTTCACATTAAATGAGGCAGCGCTGTGGTGAGTGCTTTTGGCAGCAGTGGTAGGCTACGCAGTGTCTGAATCTACGTTATGTCGGACGATGCTGATGTTGACTTGCCGGGCGCGAATGCGGATGGCGTTCAGGGCTCCATGGCTTGCAGTCTGCAAACAAAATACAGCTGTCCTTGTGATGTACCCATCCGTCGACTCGATAGTACAACGCGCGCCGACATGAGTTTTCTGTGACTGCCCGCTCCATACATTGGTGTCTAGATGGTTGCGTACAAATACATCATGACTGACTGTTTGTTTGGCTGCTGCTGACGGTGGCGTCGTGCTGAATCAACACCTCGCATCTTAGATTGATGTAAGGCTGTCGTTATATGGATGATGGCTAGTGCTCCAGAATGTTATCAGCTATGAATTAAGTCCTGCAGTATAACCTAAACGTGTGTTAAGCAAGTTCTAAGTCTGCCGTTGTTAACAGGATATGTGACAATCAACACTAATACACTCCTGTGTCCGATTTCTGAGCAAAATGATTGTTGATTTACATGCATCTACAGAGATTCCACAGAAATATGCAAACACGAACAACACAAAATATTGAAACTTCCTGGCAGATTAAAACTGTGTGCCGGACCGAGACTCGAACTCGAGACCTTTGCCTTTCGCGGGCAAGTGCTCTACCAACTGAGCTACCCAAGCACGACTCACACCCCGACCTCACAGCTTTACTTCTAACAGTACCTCGTCTCCTACCTTCCAAACTTTACAGAAGCTCTCCTGCGAACTTTGCAGAACTAGCACTCCTGAAAGAAAGGATATTGCGGAGACGTGGCTTAGCCACAGCCTGGGGGATGTGAGGGATGTTTCAAGAATGAGATTTTCACTCTGCAGCGGAGAGTGCGATGATATGTGTTGTGTCACCGCCAGACACCACACTTGCTAGGTGGTAGCCTTTAAATCGGCCGCGGTCCGTTAGTATACGTCGGACCCGCGTGTCGCCACTGTCAGTGACTGCAGACCGAGCGCCGCCACACGGCAGGTCTAGAGAGACTTCCTAGCACTCCCACCAGTTGTACAGCCGACTTTGCTAGCGATGGTTCACTGACAAATTACGCTCTCATTTGCCGAGACGATAGTTAGCATAGCCTACAGCTACGTCATTTGCTACGACCTAGCAAGGCGCCATTATCAATTGCTATTTATCTTGTGATGCATGTACCGTCAGACCGATGCTCACCAATTATGGATTAAAGTTAAGTATTCCAGAGGCTACGTACCTTTTTTGCTAGTCTCTATTCCTTTAACAGTTCCAAACTTCACGCCATCCTGCGTGAGCTTAAACGCGTGCCCTTCGGCCTCCCGTCCTAGTGGATTGGCTGTCTTGCCAGTCCACAAAAGTATGAAATTTCCTGGCAGATTAAAACTGTGAGCCGAACCGAGATTCGAACTCGGGACCTTTGCCTTTCGCGGGCAAGTGCTCTACCAACTGAGCTACCCAAGCACGACTCACGTCGCGTCCTCACAGCTTTACTTCTACCAGTACCTCGTCTCCTGTTCTTGGGTACACAAAATATTACTATGCCTAATACGGCCTAGCAAACCAGCTGAAATGTGTGTGTGTGTGTGTGTGTGTGTGTGTGTGTGTGTGTGTGTGTGTGTGTGTGTGTTGGAGCTTAAGGGCGACCAACAGCGAGGCTCTCAGCGCCCTTTCACACATTAAAACAAACGAATGTGGAAAAAATAAATGTGGTATTCAGGAAATTACAAGGCAATTAAAACGGTGGAGGAATTAAATGAATGGCACAAGGAAATTTGGCTGGCTGACCATTTACTAAATGAACATGGATGATCCAGTCACCCTGTGAACACATTAAAGCCATTCCCCTAAAATCTTGGAAAAAACACTGGACAGTTCACAAAACTTAGGAACGCGAATCATATTCGTTTTAACGTTACTTAAAACGGAGGCCACACCCGTCGTCAAATCCATCACGACCCGCTGGTCGGAATATAACACACAGTGTGGCGCACAGTTATCTTACGTCACAAGCACCACACATTCGAAGGTCCTCTCGCCAGAGTAAGAATTCATGAGTCATAGGGCTGTGGTCTATGCGAGGACGAGTTAGAAGGACGTCTTCTCGTCGACGGGCGGCAAAAACGCACTCAACGGCCGAAATGTGGGCTTCACTACAACGAGCTTATTATCAGTCAATTCCAGCCACTCGTCTTCCCGTCGACGCATTACTTTTTACCTCAACAGAGAGGTGATAGCAAACAGGGGGATGCACACCGATGGACTGAGGATCACGGCACGCCGCCTTCGCTGCTAGATCCACTCTTTCGTTCCCCACAGTACCGAGGTGGTCAGGTACCCAGTAGAAAGACACCTCCTTCCCCAGTTGTTGCAGTTGGAGGAGGGGATCCTGGATACCCCGAATTGCTTTATTTGCTGCGTACAACCGTTGGAGAGAGTGTAGGTCGCTCAGAGAGTCGAAACAGATAAGAAATTTATCATTGGAAGAACGTCTTATCTGCTCCAGTGCCTGCAAGAATTCTTGAGGTAGTGGGACATTGAGGACACGATCAGGGAAAATGACAGAGCAACCAACGGGGTCCTTCTGCTTAGTCCCATCAACACGGACAGCTACAGAGTTTGGTACCCACATAAAATGTCAGAAAATATCGCATTAAAAACAGAAGCAGGAGTTCAATTTCTCCTGTACTGCACTAAACCTAAACTCACGCTAGGTCTCCACAGTAACTAGCACGGCCGACGGTGAAACCCTGGATTTGGGGTTGTATTTTCTCCACATGGAATGACTCCAGCACATGCTGCACATGGATCCCAAACGTCATTTTTACTCGTGGACGGTTGAAGTAAAGGCGATGCAGAGGTGGGCAAACAAAAGTATGTTACGTGGGTGAAGTCGGAGTTGCGGGGCACTTACATGCCTGACACACCTTAAGGAGCTGCCACCGGATGTAGGAATACTTACTTGATTTTTATTTAAAAAGCTACATTACAAGAAAAAGCTCGTAATTATATGCCATCTTAACGCGTATTAAAGATTTAAGCATAAGTTTAGGCTGACGCTATCCGTCTTCTAGGACAGTCTGGCCCATGCTAGAAGTCCACTCTTAACCATTCTAACTTCTCACTATGTGTTATTGCAATTTCCTGCGTGATTTTATCCTACAGTTGTGCAAAGATCCGGGTTTTGTGTGTGTAATCATCTGTAGAGAAAAGAGCCCACAACCTGAACTGAATCTACCTGGAAGCTGACAATAAACGCCACCCATTGTGATTCATGTTTGCACCATTCTTTTGGAAACCAAAATTTTATATTTACGCAAGAAACTTGGTCAAAAGATTCCAATTGATTACGTTCTAATAGACGAACTGACTGTGGTGGCGCGCTGTTTGAGTGGTTGCTGTAGAGAACATTTGATGCACTAAGACGTTTACGTTAATACGAAAACTAAACATTCACGTAGGACCATTAATTGCATATCTCAGTTTAGAACCCTTACCATCTACGTAAGCTGCGGTATCCTGTACATTTACACTCCTGGAAATGGAAAAAAGAACACATTGACACCGGTGTGTCAGACCCACCATACTTGCTCCGGACACTGCGAGAGGGCTGTACAAGCAATGATCACGCGCACGGCACAGCGGACACACCAGGAACCGCGGTGTTGGCCGTCGAATGGCGCTAGCTGCGCAGCATTTGTGCACCGCCGCCGTCAGTGTCAGCCAGTTTGCCGTGGCATACGGAGCTCCATCGCAGTCTTTAACACTGGTAGCATGCCGCGACAGCGTGGACGTGAACCGTATGTGCAGTTGACGGACTTTGAGCGAGGGCGTATAGTGGGCATGCGGGAGGCCGGGTGGACGTACCGCCGAATTGCTCAACACGTGCGGCGTGAGGTCTCCACAGTACATCGATGTTGTCGCCAGTGGTCGGCGGAAGGTGCACGTGCCCGTCGACCTGGGACCGGACCGGACCGCAGCGACGCACGGATGCACGCCAAGACCGTAGGATCCTACGCAGTGCCGTAGGGGACCGCACCGCCACTTCCCAGCAAATTAGGGACACTGTTGCTCCTGGGGTATCGGCGAGGACCATTCGCAACCGTCTCCATGAAGCTGGGCTACGGTCCCGCACACCGTTAGGCCGTCTTCCGCTCACGCCCCAACATCGTGCAGCCCGCCTCCAGTGGTGTCGCGACAGGCGTGAATGGAGGGACGAATGGAGACGTGTCGTCTTCAGCGATGAGAGTCGCTTCTGCCTTGGTGCCAATGATGGTCGTATGCGTGTTTGACGCCGTGCAGGTGAGCGCCACAATCAGGACTGCATACGACCGAGGCACACAGGGCCAACACCCGGCATCATGGTGTGGGGAGCGATCTCCTACACTGGCCGTACACCACTGGTGATCGTCGAGGGGACACTGAATAGTGCACGGTACATCCAAACCGTCATCGAACCCATCGTTCTACCGTTCCTAGACCGGCAAGGGAACTTGCTGTTCCAACAGGACAATGCACGTCCGCATGTATCCCGTGCCACCCAACGTGCTCTAGAAGGTGTAAGTCAACTACCCTGGCCAGCAAGATCTCCGGAATTGTCCCCCATTGTGCATGTTTGGGACTGGATGAAGCGTCGTCTCACGCGGTCTGCACGTCCAGCACGAACGCTGGTCCAACTGAGGCGCCAGGTGGAAATGGCATGGCAAGCCGTTCCACAGGACTACATCCAGCATCTCTACGATCGTCTCCATGGGAGAATAGCAGCCTGCATTGCTGCGAAAGGTGGATATACACTGTACTAGTGCCGACATTGTGCATGCTCTGTTGCCTGTGTCTATGTGCCTGTGGTTCTGTCAGTGTGATCATGTGATGTATCTGACCCCAGGAATGTGTGAATAAAGTTTCCCCTTCCTGGGACAATGAATTCACGGTGTTCTTATTTCAATTTCCAGGAGTGTATATTCTACATAAAGTGAAGGAAACCCGAATGCGTGAAAAATTATAATGTTATACCCCATGAAGATAGTAGAGGCTCGGACACTGACTAGGAAATGACATAAATTCCAAGGATCTCTAGCAGGAGTCGTGCGCCCACAGGTAATCATTGTAGTAGATCACTTACCGATACTATAGAGAAACTGATCCTCGTATCACGGGATCTGACTCTGTAGTACAGAGATGAAACAGGGGGCATCCTTCAATAATTCAGTGCGTTCCTCGCACAGATCGGTGGCAGTGTAGGTACACTACACATGTTGATCAAGTCATCGAATTTGTTTTGTATATACATATGAATACACGCTTATTCACATCCACTAGGCTTCAATTTTTTTTTGTATACGAGTTACCTTCCTGAATTAAACATTGTTCGTATCCTCCAACTCTTACCAAAGTTTATGCAATGTCTCTCCAGCAAATGCTGGAACTAGCAGTGCCCTCCCAAATTTTAACAACTCGGACTCCCTATGCCCAAATACCACCTCGCCTGTTATTTGCTGAAACGTCCTTCACACTCTAATTTGTAACCACATGAACAGCCCTATCTTTAGGCATGGAGAGTGAGACTGTTAAACAAAATGCAGGTTCTAGCAGCACACTGCGGCCGAATAAGACGCTTCCGAAGTTTGGATTTGAGCACTATTGGGATCCTGGAGGTTTTTGATGGCATATAAGCATTGGACGCTAGCTCGAACTATTTACCTGCATGCTGTGGATGAACATGATTTGTGATTGAGGACGTGAATGAATACCATTTGACCACATTTTTGAGCCAGTGTGCACCCATGCGATTGCTCTCCTCACTTTGAATCTTTCTTTGTGGTGCAGTTCCCAATAAGGCGACACCATATGCGATATGATACGTAATGTGACTAACGATTTGACACAGAAGCAACTCTGACAGCAAGCATGCAACAGTGCATTCATTGTGTTGTATAGATGACTGTAGTCAATTTGTGGGAAGGATTTCCATGCCTGTTGCGCCTGGGACGGTTAATTCTGTTTATGGATGTGTTGGAATCGTCGTAAGAGTAAGTCCCATATGTGATCGATAGGATACAGATGCGGTGACCGAGAAGGCCAAGGCAACTCGTCGACTGTAGAGGCCCTCAATTGGCCTCCAACACTGGCACCGAGAAATAACCAGAGTTCATCAGAGTACACAAAAGATCTACACCCTACCCTTCAATGAGATCTGGCCTGTCATCACTCAGGTTGCAAATAGTGGTTGTGGGCGGTCAGTGGAATGCCCAAAACACGGCGTCTGGCTCGGAGGTGTCCTTGAGGTAACCGATTTGTAACAACTTTCTTGTCACTATGGCCCCAACACCTGCTGATATTTCTGCTGCAGATGCAGGGCGATGCGCCAGAGCCATACCCCCGAACGTGATCTTTCATTTCGGTAGTGCCACGTGGCCGTCCAGAGGCCGGTTTTCTTGCGTCCATACATTTCCAGGAGTCATACACAATGGCTACATGCCTGCCAAGTTTTTCTGCAATATCGCATTAGGAACATCCAGAATCTCGTGGCCTAATTACACGACTTCGTAGAAACTCAGTGAAGTGTCGCTTTAAAGGCATTGTTGACTAACATCAGATCACCACGTCCAATCTCAAAGGTAACTAACACTCACGACAGGTTCAAAGCAAACCTTATTTACGTCGCCATGGTGGCACTACCGGCGCATGTCTTACGAGATAGGCGATAAACTGGAGTAGACATCAACTTCCATACGCAGAAACACCTATACCAACTTCCGTCTATCACGCTCGACTCCTCCTTGGTCTTGCGATTTTTTCCGTAAGTATATATCACAGGTAGTCTGCTGGGAGGCCAAATGCGAGGCTGTTGCTGCCTGCTGTGCGCAGCTGCCTCATATTTCTTTTTTCTGACGCTGTCAGTACGAACCACAGAAATCACTCGGATGTATGCATTCAAGCTGAAAACACGTCTGCATCCGTGCAAATTTCTCTGTCCTCTGCCACATGACTGACAGCGGCTCATCTAACTTGAAATCCAACAATGTGTCTTCTGATTACATATCAAGCTGAATCATATTCTACCTTGCATCTTATTTTTATTATACACTCCTGGAAATTGAAATAAGAACACCGTGAATTCATTGTCCCAGGAAGGGGAAACTTTATTGACACATTCCTGGGGTCAGATACATCACATGATCACACTGACAGAACCACAGGCACATAGACACAGGCAACAGAGCATGCACAATGTCGGCACTAGTACAGTGTATATCCACCTTTCGCAGCAATGCAGGCTGCTATTCTCCCATGGAGACGATCGTAAAGATGCTGGATGTAGTCCTGTGGAACGGCTTGCCATGCCATTTCCACCTGGCGCCTCAGTTGGACCAGCGTTCGTGCTGGACGTGCAGACCGCGTGAGACGACGCTTCATCCAGTCCCAAACATGCTCAATGGGGGACAGATCCGGAGATCTTGCTGGCCAGGGTAGTTGACTTACACCTTCTAGAGCACGTTGGGTGGCACGGGATACATGCGGACGTGCATTGTCCTGTTGGAACAGCAAGTTCCCTTGATGGTCTAGAAATGGTAGAACGATGGGTTCGATGACGGTTTGGATGTACTGTGCACTATTCAGTGTCCCCTCGACGATCACCAGTGGTGTACGGCCAGTGTAGGAGATCGCTTCCCACACCATGATGCCAGGTGTTGGCCCTGTGTGCCTCGGTCGTATGCAGTCCTGATTGTGGCGCTCACCTGCACGGCGCCAAACACGCATACGACCATCATTGGCACCAAGGCAGAAGCGACTCTCATCGCTGAAGACGACACGTCTCCATTCGTCCCTCCATTCACGCCTGTCGCGACACCACTGGAGGCGGGCTGCACGATGTTGGGGCGTGAGCGGAAGACGGCCTAACGGTGTGCGGGACCGTAGCCCAGCTTCATGCAGACGGTTGCGAATGGTCCTCGCCGATACCCCAAGAGCAACAGTGTCCCTAATTTGCTGGGAAGTGGCGGTGCGGTCCCCTACGGCACTGCGTAGGATCCTACGGTCTTGGCGTGCATCCGTGCGTCGCTGCGGTCCGGTCCCAGGTCGACGAGCACGTGCACCATCCGGCGACCACTGGCGACAACATCGATGTACTGTGGAGACCTCACGCCCCACGTGTTGAGTAATTTGGCGGTACGTCCACCCGGCCTCCCGCTTGCCCACTATACGCCCTCGCTCAAAGTCCGTCAACTGCACATACGGTTCACGTCCACGCTGTCGCGGCATGCTACCAGTGTTAAAGACTGCGATGGAGCTCCGTATGCCGCGGCAAACTGGCTGACACTGACGGCGGCGGTGCACAAATGCTGCGCAGCTAGCGCCATTCGACGGCCAACACCGCGGTTCCTGGTGTGTCCGCTGTGCCGTGCGTGTGATCATTGCTTGTACAGCCCTCTTGCAGTGTCCGGAGCAAGTATGGTGGGTCTGACACACCGGTGTCAATGTGTTCTTTTTTCCATTTCCAGGAGTGTATTTTAACCATCATTTACAAACATACACACACACACACACACACTGAAACACGTGTGTTGTGTGGCGGCGATGGCGAGGCATTGCAGAGTCTCTGACCAGAGAGCTATTTGTCGTTCCTAGTCTGCGCTTGACCGCGCGAGAGTTGCGAGCAGTAGTCTGTCGGTAGCGGTAGGCCAGTGCAGTCTGTGGGTAGTCTGTCGGCAGTGCTGTTGTCTGTTGCACTCTGTCGGTAGCAGTAGTCGAGTTCAGTTGCGAATGGCAGTCTGTTAGCACTAGTAGTCGAGTACGGTCGCGAGCGGGACGCAGTCGCAGGCGTCGACATGGGTCTCTGGTCAAGATGCTGAATGAGGTATAATGTTAATTAAGGTAACCAAGCTGCATTGCGCACATCAGATAATGTAAAGTTTATTTATTGTAATTAATTTTCAACAAGTGCCCCAATAATAATTTTGATTTCAAAGCAATTTTTTTAACAAAAGAACTATTTAATTGAACGAACGATTTCCTTCCATTTCCTTTAAAGAAAAGTTTCAGTTAAATTTAAAAAAAAAAAAATATTACTTGCGATGCATTTCCTCCAAGCCGTGGCCAACAATAAGAGCAGAAATTTGACATGTAGTTTCAATGAGGTAAGAAATTAATTATGATTTTTTGCACAGGGCCAAAGACCGATATTTCGGTTTAATTGAGTTTACATTGTCACTGAAGTTTCATTAGCATTGAATTATCTTTCATTATTTTTGTGGGAGCTTGCACGTTGAGTCAAATTGCGAGTCAAACATTTAATTGTCATAGTCAGTACATTTCATGCAGGGAGGTTACGCTTGGCTCTCATTTATTATATTTCCGTCTTTCAAAATTTTTGTGGGAAGTTACACTTGGCTCTGGCTCCCATTCATTTATTATTACAGACTTACAAAATTCTCCGGGGAGGTTACACTTGGCGACACCCAGTCCAGGATTGTATTTCGTTGAGAATCTTTTGAAAAACAGTCAGATATCTGCTCTTATTTGCTTAGATATAATTAGGATTTGGCGCAACGCTTTTACTAATCTTGTGACTTTCTTTCTACAGGTCAACGGCAATTCGTTGCTCTGTTGTATTTGTTTGTTGCTTTTGCATCGTGCTTATTTGTTTTGTGAATAATTGTGATTGTTGTAAAAATGCCGCGAAAGACTGTGAATAGTGTATCGCGAGGTATTATGAACGAAATTACCGATTTAAACAACGTGACCGGTAGTAATTGTGACAATCCTGCGTTCACTGACAATCAGTGCGTTCCAACCATTAATAATGATGTAGACCTTAATGATGAACAAACGAACTCGATTGTGTCTTCTGTTGATTTGACGACAATTGATGACGCGGGGCGCACTATTGTAATGAGCGCTGCCCAGCTTAATACACCCGGTTTGGAAAATTCAAATAATGTACAGACAAATTTTTCTAATGAAAATGGACGATGTACTGAAAGTACAACGGATCCATTTAATTCCGAAATAGTGACCGACAGTGTAAATCCGACTGGCAAACCTTTGTGTAAATCTCAGAATAACCAAATGGTTACAGAAAGCGAGACAATTCCAGATCCACCATTAAACAGCACAGAGAATAGAAATGCTAATCTTGTGTCGGATCCAATTATGGCATTGTTGCTACGAATGAGTAAACAACTTAATGAAAATAGGGAAGATTCCAAACAACAGAGTGAAGATCTCAAACAACTTAGTGAACAGGTCAAACAACAGAACGAAAAACAAGACAAGCTAAATGAAAAATTAGACAACAGTTCCAGACAGCTTAGTGAACAAATTAGAGACGTTGCCGCGCAGTGTTACGATACTAAGGAACAGTTGTGCGAGGAAATTGAGGCTTGTTCAAGAAAAAGTAGCGAAGAAATTAGGTCTGTTGCTCAGGAATTAAGGGAAATGCAAACAGCTACAACAGAAACACTTAGAGCGGAAATTAGTACAGTCGCTAAACAATGCTCTGAAAAAGCTACACAATTACGCGACGAGTTTAAAGCAATGACAGCAGAACTTTCGCGCACAATGGACGCAAAGATAGACGCGAAATTCGAACAGCAGAACACTCAGATTGACGAACGCTTTAATCTTCACATACAAAACAGTGATACGCATTTCCGCAAATTTATTCAGGATCAAAATAAAGTCAAACGTCAAGTCATGGAAACAATCACTGCTCAGAGACAAGAAGACAAACGTAAAATGTTCGCGAAAGCGAAGACATACGTAGACAACAATATTGCCACAGTGTCCGACGAAATTAATTCCATCAAACAGTCGAACGCAGAATTACGTGACGAAATTTCTGACCTTAAATCGAAAACAAACACATACACAACCGATTTTCAAACAGTGACCGACAGACTCGAACAATTAGAACTAACACATGATTCAGATGTCGTCAAAGTTGACGTTAAAAAACTGAATGAAACTACACGTAAATTGCACAAACAGATTAATGCGTCTGACACGAAGTCTGATGAGCAGGTAAAAATACTGACTGAAAAATATGATGAAATGGCCAGTCGTATTGATGTTATCGAAAATACTAATGACAATAAGTCAGACGATACTTCACCGGTTTCATTTAACCAAACACCTGAATTTCAAAATTTACAGCAGACAATTAATGAGATCGATTCGTCTAATAATACGTTGCGTAGGAAGTTGTCAAGTTTACAACAAGAAGTAATAGAAATGAAAAGTATTTCAGTTAATAACACATCACAGCAGACGCCACTTTGCGAACATTTGTCAGACTCGCGCAACGCGTATAATTTGAGTAATCCACAGAGAGTACGGGACCTAGATGCCGAACAACCACAGTTCAATAGATTCTCTTACGATCCTGAACCTGTTCCATCACACAGAGATGATAATTTCGATTACAAACATTTTCTGTCAGTGAGAAAGTTTAAAGTATTTAAAAACGATAGAACGCAGTTTCACCCACTGGATTGGATTCAACAATTTAGCTTTGCTCTTCCACCGATTTGGCCCGTTACGCATAAACGTGAATGTATTTGCAGTTTTTTGGAAGGCGAACCGGCAACTCGTATGAGACCGATCGCGAGACAATGTTACTCAGTAGAAGAGTTCCAGAATGCTTTTCTGTCAGCGTATTGGTCGAAGACGACACAGCGCGGAATTAAAGACCAACTAATTAGTTTGCCAAATTATGAGAACTCAAATTTTCCCAGTGTAACGCAATTTTTTGAGCATATGGTCCAACAAAACCAGTACTTAAGTGAACCATATAGTGAATCCGCACTCATACAATTATGCATTTCCAAATTACCACGGTCATTACGAGTGTCTCTTTTAACGGGACAGCAAAAGGAAAACATTTCAGCATTCAGCGATCTTTTACAGCTTTTAGAAGTACAGCAATCTGATTATTCTTTCGTAAACAAAAACTTTTCGTATAATAACCAAGGTCAACAAACACACAGCAATTATGATCAGACACGTAATTTTAATAGAAAAGGTAACAGACCCTTTAGGAATGACAACCAACAAAACTTTAATAACAGCCAAAATTCTAATTATCAATATCGTCAAAATTTTCAGCAACAGGAACCACACTTTAGTAACAATAGAGGTGTTTCACGACAACAACATCAAAACCAGCCGGTTAGCATACCTAACCAACAATGGAATGCACAAGGTCAACCAGGCTTTAATGTTCCGCCGCGTGCACGTATAGTCCCAGATCCAACAAATAGTAACGCACGGCAGCAAGGAAACAACTACGTACAGAGAAGACAGTATTTCAATTCCTATCGCAATACACCGTATAGGAATGACTATTACGACAGACGTAAAAATAATGAGAACAATTTTCAGCGTACATCTAACAATAGTCGGACATACCAACAGCAAAATTATACACAAAAACCTATTCTCATGAATGAACCCGACAGTAGGTATCATCCAAAGCGTAATACGTCTGGAAGAAGTAATAGAACTGTTTAAATAGTAGAAATGCCACAACATCCTCCTGATAATAATAACACGTCAGATAGAATCTGACTAGATACTGTACAGGTCGCATCTTCCAGTAACACAAACACTATTTTTGACACGCAAAATGTTGTTCACGAAAATGTAATTACTTTTGACGATATAAGAGATACTCTTTTGCAGGAAAGACCATTTGTTCAGAAAACTATTTCACATCCTGTTATCGAAATTAAAATTGGTTCATCGAAATTTTCAGCAGTAATTGATTCTGGATCACCTATGACTGTTATAAATGAGGAGACTTTTAACGAGTGTAACAAAGAGAATACCTATCCGACATTACCACTAGGCAAAACAAAAGTGAAAGGAGCAGTATCGAGTAAAGGAGTAGACGTTAAATTACAGACGCATTTATCATTTTGTATTGCAGGTCATACTTTCCACTCTAATTTTTGGATAGTTCCTTTATTGACAACAGACGTAATTTTAGGTACTAATTTTCTCGTACAACACGATGCAGTGGTTGATTTTCAGAATTCTTATTTAATGTTAAAGGATGAAAATGTACAACTTGCTTTAGCTTTTCAGCACTCACTATCTGCGGAAGAACAAACAATTAACCGCACAGAGGTCTTTTCCGCAACACGCAATATAGACTGTAATTCTGCATTGTTCACAGACACGTACGTTCATAACTATAATACTCCAGACGAAGATGACTACGACGTAATTCAGATGATTTCTGATAGAGTCAAACAAAGCAGTGCAAATACAGATGGTGAACGAACGCAATTACACAAAATTCTTTTACAGCAAGCTCCAGTTTTTGACAATGTTCCTGGTACTATGTCCTGATTTATGTATGAATTTCAAGTCAAACAGCACGATACATTTAAAGCTAAACATTATCCCATTCCGTACATCCATAGAGAACAAGTTAAGAAAGAATTGCAGGATATGCTTGACCGAGGAATTATTGAACCAGCAGTTAGTCCGTACATAAACCCGCTACATATTGTTAAGAAAAAAGATGGCTCACTTCGCCTCGTACTTGATTCACGTCACATCAATGACATAATTATTAATGAAACAGATCGACCACAGACATTGGAACTTCTACAGAAATTTCACGGTACAGCTATTTATTCTACACTAGATTTGAAATCGGGATTTTGGCAAATACAGCTTCATCCGAATTGCAGAAAGTACACAGCTTTTCTTTGTTTTGGCGACTGTTATCAATTTTGCAAATTACCATTCGGCTTAACTATTTCTTCAGCAGCTTTTATTCGCGGTTTGAACACAATACTTCCGACAGAACTTAAAGACAGAATTACGACGTACTTAGACGATATTCTTATTGCAGAAGCTAACTGGGCTGAACACAATGTGATTTTAGAACGACTGTTACAAATTTTTCATGCACAAGGACTCACAGTTAATCTCAGTAAATCGCATTTTGGCAAAACTTCTGTAAAATTTCTTGGACACGTAATTTCAGCTGAAGGCATTGCGCCTGATCCGGAAAAACTTCAAGCTCTACGTGACGTTACTGTTCCTACGACAAAGAAACAATTACGCAGTTTTTTGGGATTAATTAACTTTTTTCGTAAATTTATTCATCATTCTGCTTTAGACACACCTAAATTATGCCATTTAACAGGTAAAAACAGTATTTGGTCTTGGGATAAGCAAGCACATTCTGAATTTGTGAACCTGAAACATGCTTTGTTGAATGCTCCACTTTTATCGCACCCAGATCTTACTAGAATTTTTTCCGTTGCCACCAACAGTTCCAATACCGCTTTAGGCGTACATATTTTTCAGGAAATTGAAGAAGATGGTTCAACAGTAATTAAAAACATCGCATTTGCAAGTCGCATTCTGTCACCTGCTGAACGAAATTATTCCGCTACAGAATTGGAAACATTATGTGTTGTATGGGCTTTCACGAGATTTCGGCACTTTCTTTATGGGAGACACACTACAGTTTACACACATCACAGAGCTATACAATTTTTACTATCGGCTAAATTCACACACGATAGATTAAGTAGATGGAAGCTATATTTACAGGAATTTAATTTTACGATTGTCCACATTCCCGGCACACAAAATGTTATAGCAGAGGCACTATCGCGTTCTCTGAGCAACAATCAGCAAGACGTAGCAACTAACTTCTGCAAAGCAAATTTCAGCGTTATGTACATCCAACAAGTAGCATTTGAAAATTTTGTTTCGTCGTCATTACAGGACATAGCAAAGGAGCAAAATAAAGACAACGTGTGGAAAGAAATTAAACACCTCTGGCAAGATAAGAATAATGTTACGATTAGAAACCATTACACTGTACGCAATGATATTTTGTTTCGCCGCTCTCATCCTGACAGCAACAATTGGTTGTTATGCATTCCTGACGAACTGATTAAGAAATTAATTCGGTACACTCATTTAAGTTACGCACATTACGGAGCAAGAAAATGTTTTCTTATACTGAGACAGAACTGTTATTTTACCAACATGGAGAAACGTATACGACGAGTTTTAGCGTCTTGTAAAATTTGCTAGAAAGCTAAGTCAGACACCACTTCACATATTCCTCCATTATATCCCATTTTACCTGTTAAATTAAGACATATGGCCGCAGTAGACATTTTTGGTCCAATTCCGAGAACTAATAGAGGTTATTGCTACATATTTGTCGCTGTTGAACTCACTTCAAAATTTGTTACCTTCACTCCGTTACGCAAAGCTACTGCTAAAACTGTTTCGAAAGCATTTGTAAAACATTTTCTATTTCATGTAGGGCATGTGTTAAAAGTAATTTCTGACAATGGATCACAATTTCGTTCTGCTATATGGACACGTATGTTACGAGCTAGAAACATTTCTCCGATTTACATATCCAAGTACCATGCTTCTTCGAACCCTCGTGAACGATTAATGAAAGAAATTGGTAAACTGTGTACAATATACTGCCACAAAAGACACATTAATTGGGATACACACATATTCTCATTCCAAGATGTAATTAATTCCATTCCAAATGAATCCACTATGCTATGTCCGTCTGTTATACTGAAAAATGTTGAACCACCTAACAAAATCACAGAATTAATAAACTTCCCTACAGGTCGTCGCCTACGTCACCATGAAATAATTAACATTGCGCTGAACAACATCAAACGTGCCACAGAGCGCCGGAGAAGACAGCAAAAACAGGTTTGTGCACGCCGCGACTTTCACATTGGACAGAAAATATTAGTACGTACACACTATTTATCCAGCAGAATAAAAGGTAAGTGCAGTAAATTTGAACTTCTATACGCAGGTCCATATCGGATTCGCAGCATCCCTCACCCCAATGTTGTACACGTCGAAACTTTGAGAACCAGAAAATCGAAAGGCAATCACCATATCTCAAACATTAAACCGTTTATTGACTGAAACCACTTTATGATGTAACATGCTATGATGCCATTTACTAATCTTTATGACCACTTATGCAATTATATTCACATGACTAATTACTGATGATTATAGTATTTTTCCTCGCAAGTGCCCGGCAAGGTGAGGTTAGCAGGTCGCTTTTCGTGTCGTTATATATCAGACTGTGCACATTTTTTCCAGAGACACTTACGTATTTTATGAATAATTATGCAATGTTATCTAACGACATGTTAATTTCGTTACATTTTTTCTCCATTAAAGGCTTTAACTCTCGCCTCTATTAACTACACTACATACAAGCGGAACACAATGAACATCACATTTTTTCTTTCTCATATATATACGATTATTTCATGTTTTGTTCGTATGCATTATGAAATGGTGAAGACATAGCAAACACCAGTCGTCTTTGACATTTTTTGCCTTATGACAATTCAAGATCGTGACTGTTTTACATTTTTTGCTGCTGCATTGTAATATTCTGTGTACATTTCTGCATTTGAACACTGTCAATGTCTTTGACATATTACGTTTTCTGTCATGTTATGCTGTATGCTTAATTATGTTACCTTAGACCAGTCATTATTTAGTGAGTATATGATGTAAATGCACGATCTTAATCTCTGTTCAACATTTTCAGAAAAAATAACGTGTAAAGGAAATAAATTACACAGAAATGGGAACTTCACCTACGGAATGATCGAAAGAAGTTGCAATAACTTTATGAGGAAGAGTAAATGGATCAGGATTAACAAGCATTAACAAGAATATACTATACTCATCGTAGAATAGCAGTCTTAACTAATTTTTTCCTTCAGAATACAAGGTGATTGATGCAGGCTGTCAGACAGAACTACACATCTTAGTTTTAGTGATGAAATATGCTAGAAATAAGGAATAGTTGTATAATGAGTAATGAAGTGATTTTTTTTGCTGATGATAATGAATACTGATGAAGAGTAATGATGAAGAATATGCTACTATGAATTACGAAGTTTTTTTCTTTACAGGTGATGGTGATAATGGAGTTATGATGATATGGATAATGAAGTTTTCTTTGCAGATGAGGATAATGTTGAAGTTATATTTATGCTATGTAGTTATTTAAGTATTTGTTGCAGTTCGTTTTGACAGCAGGTGTTATATTGGACTGAAGGTTTTGGAAAGGACAGCTATGGAACACATTTTTTATACACATTTCACTACCTGTTAATTCGAAGTTCACTACTTTTCAGCATAAAATGCATTTCTCTTTTCAGCTTAATAATCCATTTTTATACATTTTTTGCAGGAGAAATTATTTATGAGATTAATGTGCTATAAGCAGTAGTTCATTAAATCTATGAAGGCGATTACATATACTCTACTTGTTTCATAATCTTGCAACAGCTGACTTATGACAGATGACGTCACACATTTTCATTTATACAAACAAACCAGAAACAATTTTTTTCTTCTTGCTTTCCCTTATAATTACCCAAAGCAATGCATGGCTAACTATCTAGCACAGAAACAAAAAAAAATGTATTACCAGTCCCAAATAATGTTACTAGTTTAAGAGAATTCTGAATAATACTGATCAGCTCTGAATAGTATGTCACTTCAGTAATGACTTCTTAATGATACAAATATATATATATATATAAAATAATGCTTTGTAACTGGCTAATAACTGCCACTGTTTATTGTAATGAGACTACTTATAATGCCCATGATTGTTAATGCTATATTGTATTTAACTGATTTTTAATAATGACTTCTTAATGATCTGAATAATACTGAATGATGAACTGAGTGCCAATAATTAATATAACTAAATGAATTATGACTTTTCATATTTTGGTAACTGGCCACTGAGTGCCAATAATTAATGTCACTAAATGAATTATGTTATTAATTATGCCATTAATTAGCTCCTGTTTTCAATGATGCCTTTTCATGTTTTGGTACCTGGCCAATGAGTGCCAATAATTTGTATAACTCAATGTATTATGTTAATGCTAGGCCAATAATTGACTCTTTTTTTTTCAATGAAGACTTCTGATGAACATTATTCTGTCATACTAAATATGCTTTGTAACTGGCCAAAGACTGCCGCTGTTTATTGTAATACAATTACCCATGATGCTAATAATTTAATTTTATGAACATTATTCTGTAATACTAAATACATGGTTCAAAAATGTTCAGTAACTAGGCTATGAATGCCGCAAACTACTAATGTAATTCCTAATGAAGATTAGTATGTGACGTAATGTCCTTCACCTTCTGACCTCACTACCCCGAATTACTGCAATATCCATTTGTCCTGTACATCCTCCTGATCATGGAGCACTATATTTGGTTTTTGCACTAATTCTACGTTGGTGTGCCTTGTAAGAGCGTGGTGTTGACACGACATGCTGTCCACCACCGTGAGCGATGGAGACGTTATTATGGTCCCACTGTTTGGTGTACCTGATGTACCGCCAAAACGATAATATGGAAGATTACTATGACATTTCAGTGTCTTGGCTACGTTGATAAATACTAATGGAAAAAGATCTTCAAATTGTGTCACTTGGTGTTATACTTCTGTGGAAAGATATGGACTTTTAGTGCAGCTTCGTGCAACCTAAGTGCTACAACCATGATGCAATCCTTCCTATTCCTTCCCTAATTCTTGTAAAATAAAAAAGTCATATACAGTGCGTGTGTATTTTTTTGCCGTTTATTAATACATTTTGTGATTTGCTGATATATTCTCAACTTCACTTCATGTGCACTCATGTCAGTTGTCAAAATGATTTTTTACCTTTGCGTTTATTTGTTATGAAAATGTTCAAAAGTTTTTCAGTGCATGTGCACTTATGTTATGTGTTAATATGTTTTCTACTGAACTGCAGTGCCTGTGCACTTTTCTCATTTTTCAATATGATTTGTACTCATTCTGTATACCTTTTATGATTTCCTGATATGTTCGTTACTTCAGTGCGTATGCACTTATGTCATTTGTTACTCATTGTATATACATTTCGTCATTTGCTGATATGTTCTCAACTGCAGTGCATGTGCACTCATGTCACTAGTCAACATGATTTTTTGCCATTCTGTTTATTTGTTCTGAAAATGCTAAAGAATTTTGTCAGTGCGTGTGCACTTTGTTATCTGTCAAATAAATTGTATATACATTTTTCTGATTTGCTAATATGTTTTGGACTCACATTTTGTCATTGTCTAATATGTTTTGTACTCGGTGCATGTGCACCACGTTTAATTCATGTACTATATCTGTATATATGCTGTAACTGTAAAGTTCATTAGTAAAAATTTCTTGCGATGGCAAGTCCAAATGACTCACCATCGCTGCCAAATTTTTGCCCCCCCAGTGGAGGGTTATGAAACACGTATGTTGTGTGGCGGCGATGGCGAGGCATTGCAGAGTCTCTGACCAGAGAGCTATTTGTCGTTCCTAGTCTGCGCTTGACCGCGCGAGAGTTACGAGCAGTAGTCTGTCGGTAGCGGTAGGCCAGTGCAGTCTGTGGGTAGTCTGTCGGCAGTGCTGTTGTCTGTTGCACTCTGTCGGTAGCAGTATTCGAGTTCAGTTGCGAATGGCAGTCTGTTAGCACTAGTAGTCGAGTATGGTCGCGAGCGGGACGCAGTCGCAGGCGTCGACATGGGTCTCTGGTCAAGATGCTGAATGAGGTATAATGTTAATTAAGGTAACCAAGCTGCATTGCGCACATCAGATAATGTAAAGTTTATTTATTGTAATTAATTTTCAACAAGTGCCCCAATAATAATTTTGATTTCAAAGCAATTTTTTTAACAAAAGAACTATTTAATTGAACAAACGATTTCCTTCCATTTCCTTTAAAGAAAAGTTTCAGTTAAATTTCGAAAAAAAAAAGAATATTACTTGCGATGCATTTCCTCCAAGCCGTGGCCAACAATAAGAGCAGAAATTTGACATGCAGTTTCAATGAGGTAAGAAATTAATTTTGATTTTTTGCACAGGGCCAAAGACCGATATTTCGGTTTAATTGAGTTTACATTGTCACTGAAGTTTCATTAGCATTGAATTATCTTTCATTATTTTTGTGGGAGCTTGCACGTTGAGTCAAATTGCGAGTCAAACATTTAATTGTCATAGTCAGTACATTTCATGCAGGGAGGTTACGCTTGGCTCTCATTTATTATATTTCCGTCTTTCAAAATTTTTGTGGGAGGTTACACTTGGCTCTGGCTCCCATTCATTTATTATTACAAACTTACAAAATTCTCCGGGGAGGTTACAACACACACACACACACACACACACACACACACACACACACCACTGAGTAAAGTACTATGAAACGCCTGGTTAAATCCGCAGGACAGAACAGGTAGTTGGAATTGTGGAAAGGGGCCAGAAATGAGCGGCTGTCAGTTACACTCGAACACATATAACTTTATTTAGTTGCCCAAACATTAGAGCGCTAATTTCCGAGATTAACTATCGACTGAATATGTCACAGAATCTTATGGCTTAAGAGCACAACCTCTTTAATTTTTAAAACGGCTGAAGGCCCATGACTTAAAACACAACTACAATAAATTTTCAAAAGGCGGAAGGCCCAAAGCTTTATCCAGGAAAAAATATTTTAAATGAGGCTGAAGGTCCAAACAATTCTAGACTTGACAAGTAAGAAACTTTCTATTTTAAAACGGCTGAAGGCCCGTTATTTGACTATGACCCATTAAAATACACAATCAAACATCAATAAGAAAACACACTACAGCAGCGGCTCTCAGAAAATTCCAGGGGTCGATCTGCACTTCAAATATTAACGTTCGCTTAGGGGAGACAGGTAGTCAGCCCAACTATATCCGATCCGCCGGCAACTGAACCAAGAGACAGTGAACAGACCAACCTACAAGACGACTTGCTTTCCACCTGACCAGTCCACAAGGAACTCCAAGGCCAAACCGTAAAAGGCGTAGCCACCCACAACCAAGTATGTATAAGCTGTCAAAACTACACATACGTGTTGGACAGCGACAACAGGGTGAGGACGGGACACTGCATGAATTTTATATCTGTGGCCACGGCAGGTAACCGGAACGCTAACGACCGCAACGCAGAAAATTCCGCTGGTTCACTAGGACTTCAAGTAACCAAAATACAGTTAAACTCCACCTGATGGTGGCCAAACATTCGCCAATTCGAACACTCACTGTTGCTCACGGGAATACCCCTCCCAACAGCCAACCATGAAAACCAGCGGCACAATGTGAGCAGACTGGCTTCGGTAATTAAATCACCGCTCAACTTTGATGTCCTGGATCGGTGAGCCACGAACCCCGTAGCAATTGGAACAGCTCCCGCACACTCCGACACTGCGTAGAGACCGCCAGCGGGCCCGGCCCACTGCCGTGAGGAAATTTCATGGCTGATCCACCTCAACTGACCGACCGGTCGCACACCGCGCAGTACCCCGGCAACACTTAAAATAACTTGTCAATCAAAATCACACAAACTACACACAGTTTTACGAACACTTGCACGAAGAACCAGACAATATTAACAGCAGTGACTGTACAATAACAGGGACGATTCACGAGTCGGCACACACAGACAACCCATAAGCGATCGCCGGTCAAAATACACGTCGTCTGGCAAGACGACTGACCGAAGGCCAACCAAAGTCGTCGACACTCCAATCATGTGCGTCGGCAACCGTCGGGCGAGTCATGGCGGTTCGGACCTCACTGCTGCCGCGCCCCGGCTGAACTTGTGCCGCGTGGCAACTGAAACACTGCCACGTCCGCACTAACTGCTGGCACGTTCCAACTGACTGGTCGACACACGACGAGCAGGTAGTAATAGCAGTCCAGCAAAGATAACAGGGCAAGGTTTACATCGATAAGCGCTGCTGCTGCCGCTCACGGGCAGGCAAAGCAGCAATTCAGTGACACAAGTAATTGAAACTGACATAACGAGGTGGCAGTACGGCAAAAACCGGATGTTAAATAAGAGATGTCACGAACACAAGCCACGCACGGATCATACTATACTAGGTAGTATCACTAACAATAAACTTTCATAGCGACATTTTCCGTGTCACTCACCCTCTTCATCCAACTTACCTTTGAAATGAGTAGCTTCTGAGCAGCACAAACAACTGGTAGTAGTTGCTCCAAATAGTGGAAACTATCTGGATTCATTCGGTGGAATTCGTGGAACTGATGTTACTGCTGAGTTCACGAGAAACTACAGTCGACCTATTACATTTACAGCATTGTATGGAGAAACTATAGTCGAGCTATTACATTTATAGCATTGTACGTATGCAGCAGTACCTCCTTTCCTTTTTCATTTTTCTGAGCTTTAAATAATGATAACCCACAATAATTCCCTATTCAGAAGAGCTCATGATTGTAACTGAAGCAGAATCATGATTTTTGCTGTCTTGTTCCTTGTGTCACTGCACTATTCGTGACCATTATTGCAACGTGTCTATTGCATTTCGTACCACATAAGCGGGAAGCACATCTATATCGGAATTCTCCTTGTTCTCTGTTGAGTGGCCGAGCGGTTCTAGGCGCTACAGTCTGCAACTGCGCGACCGCTACGGTGGCAGGTTGGAATCCTGCCTCGGGCATGGATATGTGTGATGTCCTTAGATTAGTTAGGTTTAAGTAGTTCTAAGTTCTAAGGGACTTATGACCTCAGAAGTTAAGTCCCATAGCGTTCAGGGCCATTTGAACCATTTGTTCCCAGGCAATAAACACTGTCCACTGCGAGAATATTGACGGATGTATCAGTCGAGTCTCAAATTGCACACCATTCGGCGGAATCTTTGTCCGTAAGTTATCGTGCAGCAACGTTTTGTCTTTTACGAGCCTTCTATACAGGTCTACATTTAACAGAAGGAAGCTCGGAAGTTAATACAAGAGATTAATTTGAACCATTGTGGCCAGTCTGGATTTACGCGTGAGAGATGTAAAAGAAAGACCGGCAGGGCGAATAAAATATGAAGGATGTGACAAGAAAGAGCACAAAGCTATCCCCCCTACCTGCATCCTTCTTCCCGACCCCACCTCCCTCTTATACAGGGTATCCGCAGAAAAATTCCTATTTGACAAATCCCTGGGATACTGCGGAAGACACATAATGCCGGCCCGGTGTCCAGTTAATTACGGCCGGCTTTTCTCTATTCAGTTAGCCGCGTGCGGCGCTGTGCGAGGCGCAGCAAAACAAGAATGGCGAAGAGGGCGTGCTCGCGCTTTGTTCTTGCAGGTCGAGTCGGCGGGGGCCACGCCCGGTCGCTCGAGTATGTGCGTGTCGCGAGCGGGCGGCGTATCCGGCAGACAGAAGCGCCGGGGAGTGGGGAGAGTGTGCCAGCGCTGGAATTTTTATAACGCGACTAGGATTTCTGAAGGATAATGGGATGACAGAGAACCGGCCGCTTACACGAGCCGCGCGCCTTTGTCGGGACAGTGTAGCTCGGGAGGGAGGAGAGGGGAGAGGGGAGGGGAGTGAGTGGAGGGGGTGGGGTATGTGGGAAGTGGTGTAACGAGTGCCCGCGGGGGTGGCTGCGCTTGTCTCGCCGGGCGACGTCGCCTAGCCTGCCCTCCGCAATTTGTAAGCCTCATTTGTTCCGCGAGGGCCGGCCGGGAAATTTACCGTCTGCGACTGCGCGCCCTTCCGGTCTACTTTGCTGTCGTTCGCGACTGGATTCTTCCATGTCGAGAGGCCTTCCGTTGCGTGACGTTGTTGCCCCATTTGCTGCTGTAGCTCTGTTTTATGTTATCCGTGCTACGAATGTGCGTTCTTCCCCTGAGAGTCGACATCATGACATCATGCAAATCTGCTGCAATATTCATGCTGTGCCAGCTACTGTGCACTGTGTGGCAGATCTGATCCTTTGGAGGGAACAACGATTAAATACACTACTGGCCATTAAAATTGCTACACCACGAAGATGACGTACTACAGTCGCGAAATTTAACCGACAGGAAGAAGATGCTGTGATATGCAAATGATTAGCTTTTCAGAGCATTCACACAAGGTTGGCGCCGGTGGCGACCCCTACAACGTGTTGTCATGAGCAAAGTCTCCAACCGATTTCTCATACACAAACAGTAGTTAACCAGCGTTACCTGGATATACGTTGTAGTGATGCCTCGTGTATGGAGGACAAATACATACCATCACGTTTTCGACTTTGATAAAGGTCGGATTGTAGCCTATCGCGATTGCAGTTTATCGAATCGCGACATTGCTGCTCGCGTTGGTCGAGATCCAATGACTGTTAGCAGAATATGGAATCGGTGGGTTCAGGAGGGTAATACGGAACTCCGTGCTCGATCCCAACGACCTCGTATCACTATCAGTCGAGATGACAGGCACCTTATCCGCATAGCTGTAACGTATCGTGCAGCCACGTCTCGATCCCAGACTCAACAGGTGGGGACGTTTGCAAGACAACCATCTGCACGAACAGTTCGACGAAGTTTTCAGCAGCATGGCTGCGGTTACCCTTGACGCTGCATCACAGACAGGAGCGCCAGCTATGGTGTACGCAACGACTAACCTGGGTGCACGAATGGCAAAACGTCATTTTTTCGGATGAATCCAGGTTCTGTTTACAGAATCAATATTGTCGCATCCGTGTTTGGCGACATCGCGGTGAACGCACATTGGAAGTGTCTATTCGTCATCGCCATACTGGCGTATCACCCGGCGCATTAATGGCACTTTGAACAGTGGACGTTACATTTCAGATGTGTTACGACCCGTGGCTCTACCCGTCATTCGATCCCTGCGAAACCATACATTTCAGCAGGATAATGCACGACCGCACGTTGCCGTTCCTGTACGGGCCTATCTGGATACAGAAAGTGTTCGATCGCTTCCCTGGGCAGCACATTCTCCAGTTCTCCCACCAATTCTACACGTCTGGTCAATGGTGGCCGAGCAACTGTCTTGTCACAATACGGCAGTCAGTACTCTTCATCAACTGTGGTATCGTGTTGAAGGTACATTGGCAGCTGTACCTGTACACGACATCCAAGCTCTATTTGAGTCAATGCCCAGGCATATCAAGGCCGTTATTACGGCCAGAGGTCGTTTTTCTGGGTACTGATTTCTTAGGATCTATGCACCCAAATTGCGTGAAAACGTAATCACATGTCAGTTCTAGTATTATATATTTGTCCAATGAATACCCGTCTATCATCTGCATTTCTTCTTGGTGTAACAATTTTAATGCCCAGTAGTGTAACTGGTTAATTCTGAAACGATCCATACCTATGGACGGAAAACTTGCACAGGTCACACCGATACACAAGAAAGAAATTCGAAGTAATTCGCTGAATTATAGACCACTACTTTTTTATCCATTAGAAATTGGTTGGGGAAAAACTCCGAATGTAACAACAATGTTTTAGTTCGAGTTACTGCCGCCAGTCATGGTTTGCCTTCATGTATTTCCCGCAAGAGTCGCTTCGGCAAGTAATTCCCATCACCATGTGCATTTCCCATGTATTACGACAGTTATACAGGGAGAGAAATATCATGTACAACCTGTACAGAAAGCAGACAGCAGTTATAAGAGTCGAGGGGCATGAAGGAGAGGCAATGGTTGACAAAAGAGTGAGACAGGTTCGTAGTTTACACCCGATGTTATTCAGCCCCTACATTGAGCAACCCGTGAAGGAAGCCAAAGAAAAATTTGGAGAAGGAATTACTATTCAGGA
Organism: Schistocerca piceifrons; assembly: GCF_021461385.2. NCBI lineage: Eukaryota > Metazoa > Arthropoda > Insecta > Orthoptera > Acrididae > Schistocerca > Schistocerca piceifrons. The sequence continues at coordinate 142,658,370 of NC_060144.1, forward strand.
AGAGATAACAAAAACTTTGAGCTTTGTCAATGACGTCGTAATTCTATCAGACTGAGTAAAGGACTTGGAAGAACAGTCGAATGGAATACACAGTGTATTGAAAGAAGGATAGAAGATGAACATCAACAAAAACAAAACAAGGATAATGGCGTGAATGGAATTAAGTCAGGCGATGCAGAAGGAATTACATTAGCCACGAGACATTAGAAGTAGTAGAGGAGTTTTATTATTCGCGCAGGAAATGATGGTGGAAGTGGAGAGAATATAAATGTAGACATGCAAAGGCAAGAAAAGCGGTTCTGAAAAAGAATCGCTTGTTAATATTGTATATAAATTGAATGAATAGGAAGGTTTTTCTACAGGTACTTGCAAGAGTGTAGCCTTGCATGGAACTGAAACGTGGCCAATAAACATTTCAGACAAGAGCACCGTTGAAGTTTCGGAAATGAGGCGTTATGAAACAATGCTGAAGACTGGATAGGTAGATCGCCTAACTAATGAGGAGGTACTGAATAGAATTAGGGAGAAAAGAAATTTGTGCCAAAACTTGACTTAAAGGTCGGGTCGGTTGATTGCACGATTTCTCAGACATTAAGAGACTGCCAGTTTAACGTTCGAGGGAAGCGTGGGGAGTACAGGAGGTGAATGGTTCAATACGGTTCAAATGGCTCTGAGCACTATGCGACTTAACCTCTGAGGTCATCAGTTTCCTAGAATTTAGAACTGCTTGAACCTAAATAAACTAAAGACATCACACACATCCATGCCCGAGGCAGGATTCGAACCTGCGACCGTAGTGGTTGCGCGATTCCAGACTGTAGCTCCTACAACGGCTCGGCCACCCCGGGCGACCAGTAGCTGAACATAGTAAGCAGGTGCAAAGGGGCGTCGGGTGCAGTAGTTATTCGGAAATAATCATGAGACATGCTCAGAATAGACTAGTATGGAGGTCTTGCATCAAACCAGTCTCCGGACTGCATTCTTCTGGTGCCTTTAGCATTGCTTATTGTCTTCTTATGCAGGAGCTGACAAACAAACAATGTGAATCTCGTAGAACTTGCAACGTAAATATTGCGGAAATGTTGATGTACGGTTTGCACAGGATGTATTGGTAGTCAGGGGCTCGAATTGTTAGAGTGTCGACGGCTTGTAATAATACAAAGAAAGCGTATTTATTTTTCAAATGTACCACTTCTTAAATGGAACACTACTTATAGACATTAACGAACTAGAAATAGGGTAAATTTATACGCCAGTGGTGTTTGTTGCAGGATTCTAGTGCGAGTCGTTTACGAGTTAACGTATTTTGAAATTTTCCCACATGGATACTTGTACAGTACCTGTGGTAGCACACACTAAAGAACTACACAAGTGGTTACACTAGTTGTTTCGATTCTGACCACTAACGAGACAACTGACCATCACAGATTGTGTTCAAAATGACTACAGACAGCGGAAATAAGCGCTTCCAATTTTGTATGGGACAACAGCTGCATGCGCGCTAGCATTCCAGCGGAGATGTCTGACCACGTTTCAGTAATAAGACATAGCATATCTTGGGTGTAGTTGATTTTTCCTTCTAGGCAGTATCTTTCAGTTTTCACAATAGCAAAAGGTCTACACTGTCAAAACCGGGGAATGGGCCGTCCAAGGCACAGGACCTCTGCGTCCAATCCAACGATTTGGAAACAATTCGTGAAGATATGCTGTGGTACTTCGTGCACTATGGGCTGGACAGCCATCATGTTAGTACCACAGGATCCTCCTACTGAGTAGAAGAACGTCTTCTATCATCCGTGGCACATTATCTGTTAGGAGGCTGCGATACTTGTGCGCATTCTGTGTGCCATCTAAGAAGAACGGTCCTATTAGTGATGGTTCACCATCCCACTTCACAAAACCGCGCTGCCGCTACGGTCGCAGGTTTGAATCCTGACTCGGGGATGGATGTGTGTGATGTCCTTAGGTTAGTTAGGTTTAAGTAGTTCTAAGTTCTAGGGGACTGATGACCTCAGAAGATAAGTCCCATAGTGCTCAGAGCCATTTTAACAATTTTTGAACGACTTCACAATTTTACACTACATGGACGCTGACGTTCCACCTGGTGATGCCAAGGGGGGTTTGTTAACAGACCAGTAGCACGTCATCCGACAGTTTCATTTGACATGACTGGTAATTGTGGCTTCATCACTAAGCAAGATACGTGATACATCCGGTTTTAATGTCCGTGTACAGAAGTTAACACGATTCTCATAAGCGTTTTCCAGCAGCTCTTGATAGAGAGAAATGTGACAGGGATGGAACCCACATCGGTGAAGAACGACTGGTGCTCTAGCCCTACGCATGGCACTTACTCGTGAGGTTGCGCGGGAGATAAAGTGCGAATTAACTGCAAAAACATTAAGAACCTTAACTACCCTCTCTTTTGTCGTCACTTATTTCCTTCTGTTACTTTGTTTTATGTGCTAGAGTATCACTTTCACGTAACTGGTTGGAGGTTGATAAATAATTCTGAAGTGGTTGGCGTCTGTTGGGATATTTTATCTCATACATCGTAAAAGAGCGAACAGCACCATGAGCATGTCGGCTTTTTCTGCATTAGCAAACCCCGTCGTTCACTCACGATATACTGCTTCGACCGTCGCACCCTTCCTGACTATCAAGTTGCAATGCTCCCAAGGAACACACAATAACCATGTAAGCAAAAATAACAGCATCTTTCCAAGCAGCTACGTAAGTTGAATAGCCCAAGTATGTGTCGATGGGTAAACTTTTCAAAATACGGTATCTCGTAAACGACTCGCACTAGTATCCCACATCAGTCACCATTCACATTCTAATTTATCCCAATTTTGGCGTTTTAATGTCAGTAGGCATTGTTCCATTTAAAGTAGTGAATGTATGCACAAAAAATACGATTATTACAGTCTGTTGACTACCAATACATTTCGTGAGAGCAGCACGTCAATAGCACTTTCAGTTTTTCCAAATTTGTGTTGCAAGTTTTAGGTGATTCACCCTGTATACTTGACTTATATGACTGATATTCCACAGTACATGTTATGTTTAGCATGTGTGAGTTCTGCATAAGAAGGCAACAAGAAAGGTGCTAGAATAAAGTAGCAGCTCACTCATCGGAAGTTCTATGTTACACGAAAAACAAGCTTCATAATGTAAGTTTTGTCAGAAACGCGCCGTGTAGGATGTAAATGAAATAAACTAGTGACTGACAGTAGTAAATGTAATGTGTTTCAACATTATGAAATGCCTCGAACATACCGACTTATTGGCACACAATCAAGACCAGTTCAGAAAATATCGTTCTCATGACATACAACTGTGGAACATCATTTCGTTTCTTTCACTGAATTCGTGATTTACTGACTCTTTGTCTGAAACGAAGTTATTTAGTGAAGTCTATGTTACGTATGGGTTTCCGCAAGGAAACGTTAAAGTCTGTCATCTATTCTCCATTTGCATACAGAATTCAGTAATCCACTTCGCCTGTTGGTAAATGATGCTGTCGTTTACTGTTTAGTAAAGTCATCAGGAGACCTAAACGAAGACATCTCCATGGCACGAAAAGTGGAAATTGAACCTGAAGAATAAAGCGTGGGCCGAGCGGTGGCAGGTACTTCAGTCTGGAACCACGTTGCTGCTACGGTCGCAGGTTCGAATCCTGCCTCGGGCATGAATATGTGTGATGTCCTTAGGTTAGTTAAGTTTCAGCAATTCTAATTTCTAGTGGATTGATGACATCAGATGTTAAGTCCCAGAGTGCTCAGAAGCATTTGAACCATTTTTGAAGGCGTGTGATCTTCGCGCAAATACGAATGCTTAGAAAATTCCTCCAGCTTTCGATTATACAATAAGTCATACAAATTTAAACGTTGTTGATTAACCTGAGTGTACTGTCCTTAGAATTACAAACAACTTAAATTGGAAGTGTCACATAGAAAATTTTGTTGGAAGGCGAACCAAAAACTCCGTTTCATTGGCAGAAAAGGAAGGAAGTGCAACAAGGAGACTGCTCATACTACACTTTTCCGCCTCTTGCGGAAGTTATGATGCACGCTGTTGAATCCTTAAAGACTGGATACACACAGTACGTTAAAAGAAAGCAGATTGCTTGTTTCTCCTTTTTTCTGACGTAACAGTGGAGAGAGTGACAGTAGTATGGGAAACGTACTGGAGTAGCAGTCATTAAAAGAAAGGCGGATTTCTTAGCAGCGAGGTCTTTTCTCGAAACATTTGATCTCCGGTGTCTCATCTGAATACGAAAATATTTTCTTCAATCCCACGTACGTTGCGGGAAATGAACATCGTGATCCCATACGAGACGTCAGAGCTCGCATGGAAACATTTATCTGTTAATTCTACCCGCGTGCTATTCGAGAGCGAAACAGTAGAGACATAGTCTGAATGTGGTTATATGCACCCTCTGCCAAACATTGAAGTGTCAAACGCTGAGTAGTCATATAGCTGTAAATGAGGATGAATTTCTTCCATTTACGAGGGCGTTCTGGTAAGTAACACCTCCGAATTTTTATGTGGATACTCTTAAAACCCTTTAAATAAAACTACCATTATTAATATTCTACACCTTATGTTCATATACTAGCAGCCCTGTACCTTTTGAAGGCTCCGAATTGAAGCGTGTAACATCGTGGTGTGTAATGTAACTATATAGGCGAGTGAGAAACTGCGTGCCTTAATCGAATTTCTAATTCGAGGAGTCCGTTCACACATGAAGCAACCTCTCCCTCAGCAAAACAATGCCAGACCACACACGAGCGCTAAGAAGTCTCAAACTGACCGACGCCTTGGCTTCGCTGTCACTGATCAGCCTCCATACTGTAGACCTGGCCCCATCCAATTTTCATCTGTTTCTAAAAGATGACCCCTCCGAGGCCTTCGCTTTGATAGTGATGAAGTGGTGTAAGCAGAGGTGAGGTTGTGGCTCCATCAAAAAACTCATTCTACAGTGAAGGTAACAACAAAGTGGTCTGTCGTTGTACGAAATGTGTACCGGCAGACGCCGAACCGAGCTGTAGCAGTTGTCTGATACATTGTATTTTAATTTAATTTCTGCTTTTTTCACTTGCTTCTGCAAAAAAGTGAATTACACCTGTTTATTTTACTGTTTAGACTAGTGGTTAGCAAATCAATCTGAGTTTTTTTTTGCGTAAATCTTGTGTGAGGTGGCTTCCTAGTGTAATTTTCCCGCCGCAGGAAGCTTCACGTCATGCTATTAAGTTTAAACCTCGCGCTGGTACACAGCATGCAGCTTAGATCGGTGCATTCTGGTTTGCACACTTATCTCGTGCTGTAGCCTTTGGGTAAGCAGAGCTTCTAGTAAAAGGTGACTGTAAATACCTCCACTTCAGAAGAGAAATTTATTTTTGTTTAACAGAGTGCCGTCTCAGAGTATGGTGAGATATCCGCAGAGCAGTTTCTAATGTTTCTTTCTTCTCCTCGTTATATTCTGCGTAAATTCCAAATTCAGTAGGGCAATTTAAGATCTTATATCCATTGTTTACACATTACGATATAGCATGGGACTGTGATTGTTGTAAGCGACGCAAGGAGAATTGGCTGTTATCGGTAAACAGCTGGAAGCTACCTTGTCTACCGTCAACGTGCTTGGGGCTGATGCTCAAAGTTCCGGTGGCATGATGATGAGACCAGCGGTTATGAGACCTGCGACACCTTTGGTGCCGTTGGAATCCACTGGTGACCCGGGTGGTACTGCATCTTGTGATATGCATCAGATGACCGGATCGTCCTCAATCGAGAGTGGGTGGTAGACAGTGGAGGATTCGCGTGTCGCTGGACGGAAGGCGAAAGACGGAAAAGGCCGTGCGGCTGGTTCCCTGCGTCTTAAAAACAGGTATGAGGTGCTGCCCAGTGTTGATGGTAACTCTGAGCCAGTACGGGAGGCCTCTCCTGTTGGGCCAGCGGCTGATTATCCTGCCTAGTTCGGACAAATGGAGAGGTTTGTACGCTATTCACTTGGAGCTCCAACGCTAGGCGGATGTTGTAGCCCCTCAGGGAAATAGCAGGCAAAATGGGAAAGAATGCCCATGGGCACTCGGTATGTAGGACGGGGGGTCTCGTATGTGAAGTGGAAGAGACCCTGCTGGCAGCTATCGAGCGCACTGGGTGCAACCGGCTGCCTATAGCAGCAATAGTGACATCTACCGCTTTGGTCCTGAGGGTACCTACGACTCCTTTCTGCCGAAGGCTTGTCTGATGAAGGCAGCTAGCACCGCACCCCGGTGTTGACTAAGCTGTCTATCTGTAACATCGTACCCAGGGCTGATCGCGGTCCTCTCGTTAGGAGCAGAGAGGGAGGTCTGAACCAGAGGCTCAAACGAATCTGCGACGATAGCGGATGCTAATTTCTCGACCCCCGCTATAGGGTGCAGAATTGTAGGGTTCCTCTTAATAGGTCAGGAGAGCATTACACGCAGGAAGCGCCTGCTATGGTAGCGGAGTACGTGTGGTGTGCAGATGTGGCTTTTATAGGTCAGAGAACCCCTGCCCTGGGATCAAAGACGATTTGCTTGTTAAATCAGCCACAGTGACCTCAAAGAATCTTGGTTTCCGCAGATCAGACATAGAAAAGATTAATATGATTTTAGTAAACTGCAGGAGCATCCAAGGAAAGGTCCCAGAATTAGTATCGCTTACTGAAGATTATACTTCACAGGTAGTAAGTAGAACAGAAAGCTGGTAGAAACCAGACGTCAATGACAACCAAATTCTAAGTTCATATTAGAATCTTTATCGTAATGATAGGGTAGTTGCCAATAGTGGCGGGGTATTTATTGCATTAAAGAATCATATAAAATCTAGATAGTTTATCACGGATGACGATTTTGAATTAATCTGGCTGAAGTTAAATATAAAAGATCTGTCGAAAATGGTAATCGGATGCTCTTATAGACGGCCTGGATCAGGATCTGTAGTTGTGGAGTCCTTCAGATAGAACGTACATAATATCGTTAGTAATTTTCCTGATCGTGCCGTTGTAATACGGGTTGACTTCAAATTGTCACGCATACATAGGCAGTGTCATCGTATCAAAAATGGTGCCATAGATAGTGATTCGTGTGACATTGTTCTTGATGTGTTATGCGAAAATTTATTTGAGCAGATAGTTAGGGAGCTAACACGTGAAGGTAACATCTTAGACCTCCGGGCAACAGAGAGACATGAAGTTATCGAATAAGTTAACGTATAGGAAGATATCAGTGATCATAAGGATGTGCTAGCATCTATGACAATGGGTATTACAAAGAATGTTAAGAAACGTAAGAGATATTATTGCTTAGCGAGAGTAACAGGATACAAATTTCAGAGTACCTGAGCAGTCAGCATCACACGTGTGATGTGTAGAAGAAACGGAAAATATTCTAATTCATCGTGCAGTATGCCCTAGACAAGAACGTTCCGAGTAATACATGGAAAAGACCTATCATGGTTTACTAGCCACTTTAGAAAACTGCTACGTAAGTGAAGTGAACTTTATCTCAGATTCAATAGTAGTAAAATCCGAGCTGACAAACAAATGCTGAACAAAGCGAAAACGAGTATTAGGACAGCAATGAGAGAAGCGTTCAGTGACTGAAAGTTAGCTTCATTATGTGAAATCATTATGCGGATTAAAATCATCTATTCATTGAGTCAGTGACCCCACGGGCTCAGAAACGGAAGATAATAGAGAAAAGGCCAAAATACAGAATTCAGTCTTTTGAAATTGTTTCACCAAGGAAGATCGTAACACGGTCCCTCCTTTCTATCGTCGCACGAAGGTCGAAACAGCAGATATTGAGATAACCGATCCTGGAATAGAAATACAATTAAAATCTCTAAGAAGTGGAATGGCTCCAGGACCAAACGAGATACGTATAAGATTCTACAAAGATTATTCGAAGGAACTGGCACCCCTTGTAGGAGTAATTTATCACAGATCGCTCGGGCAACGAAGGGCACCTAGCTCCGGGAGAATGCGCAGGTCATTCCCGTTTTTAAGAAGAACCGTACGGCAGATGCACACAATTGTAGAATTATAGAACATACACTCCTGGAAATGGAAAAAAGAACACATTGACACCGGTGTGTCAGACCCACCATACTTGCTCCGGACACTGCGAGAGGGCTGTAGAAGCAATGATCACACGCACGGCACAGCGGACACACCAGGAACCGCGGTGTTGGCCGTCGAATGGCGCTAGCTGCGCAGCATTTGTGCACCGCCGCCGTCAGTGTCAGCCAGTTTGCCGTGGCATACGGAGCTCCATCGCAGTCTTTAACACTGGTAGCATGCCGCGACAGCGTGGACATGAACCGTATGTGCAGTTGACGGACTTTGAGCGAGGGCGTATAGTGGGCATGCGGGAGGCCGGGTGGACGTACCGCCGAATTGCTCAACACGTGGGGCGTGAGGTCTCCACAGTACATCGATGTTGTCGCCAGTGGTCGGCGGAAGGTGCACGTGTCCGTCGACCTGGGACCGGACCGCAGCGACGCACGGATGCACGCCAAGACCGTAAGATCCTACGCAGTGCCGTAGGGGACCGCACCGCCACTTCCCAGCAAATTAGGGACACTGTTGCTCCTGGGGTATCGGCGAGGACCATTCGCAACCGTCTCCATGAAGCTGGGGTACGGTCCCGCACACCGTTAGGCCGTCTTCCGCTCACGCCCCAACATCGTGCAGCCCGCCTCCAGTGGTGTCGCGACAGGCGTGAATGGAGGGACGAATGGAGACGTGTCGTCTTCAGCGATGAGAGTCGCTTCTGCCTTGGTGCCAATGATGGTCGTATGCGTGTTTGGCGCCGTGCAGGTGAGCGCCACAATCAGGACTGCATACGACCGAGGCACACAGGGCCAACACCCGGCATCATGGTGTGGGGAGCGATCTCCTACACTGGCCGTACACCACTGGTGATCGTCGAGGGGACACTGAATAGTGCACGGTACATCCAAACCGTCATCGAACCCATCGTTCTACCATTCCTAGACCGGCAAGGGAACTTGCTGTTCCAACAGGACAATGCACGTCCGCATGTATCCCGTGCCACCCAACGTGCTCTAGAAGGAGTAAGTCAACTACCCTGGCCAGCAAGATCTCCGGATCTGTCCCCCACTGAGCATGTTTGGGACTGGATGAAGCGTCGTCTCACGCGGTCTGCACGTCCAGCACGAACGCTGGTCCAACTGAGGCGCCAGGTGGAAATGGCATGGCAAGCCGTTCCACAGGACTACATCCAGCATCTCTACGATCGTCTCCATGGGAGAATAGCAGCCTGCATTGCTGCGAAAGGTGGATATAGACTGTACTAGTGCCGACATTGTTCATGCTCTGTTGCCTGCGTCTATGTGCCTGTGGTTCTGTCAGTGTGATCATGTGATGTATCTGACCCCAGGAATGTGTCAATAAAGTTTCCCCTTCCTGGGACAATGAATTCACGGTGTTCTTATTTCAATTTCCAGGAGTGTATTTTATGCTCAAGAATCTTAACGTTTTTGGATAATGAAGATCTCAATAAAAATCAGCAGGTATTACACGAATAAACTTCTTTTGATATATCGTAATTCTTATTCACGGTTTAGTCGTATTTATGAAGGTTCCCCTCTGTCAAGGAGGAGCAAGTTGTGAAAGTATAACTTATTTTCGTTATAATCTTTACAAGAAGTCATCGTAGTGTAGCCGCTGATTTTGTTTGTTGCTCAGATAAAAAATCTTAATATTTGTTGTGGTACCTGAAGTAAATGCTGTAGATTTCTGTTTTTTTCTTTATCAGAGTAATTTGACTTCGTTCTTTGTCCAACAGTAAATGGTTATTTTATTTGTATAATGAGCAACTCGTGTTCTGCATCTTCAACACCTCTTAACAGTGCTGACAAGCCATTTGTCATTTAAACGCCAACAATAGAAAGAAATAAGTAACGTTATATATACTGTCCTCACACGTTAATCTAACCATCTGCTTACCCAAAAGCCCCAATAACCAACTTTTGCCCTGGGGATCGCTTCTAGACGTGGAAGAAGAAAGTCAATGAAAAAATGGTTCAAATGGCTCTGAGCACTATGGGACTCAACTGCTGTGGTCATAAGTCCCCTAGAACTTAGAACTACTTAAACCTAACTAACCTAAGGACATCACACACATCCATGCCCGAGGCAGGATTCGAATCTGCGACCGTAGTGGTTGTGCGGTTCCTGACTGTAGCGCCTTTAACCGCTCGGCCACTCCGGCCGGCAAAGTCAATGAAGTTCTGAAAGATATTGACAGGGTTGCGGAGGTGGCCAACTGCACTAGGTTTCCCGGTTGACGATCCATAGCGCGAACAACCCTATGGGGGTGGTCGTACAGCAGACTCTTGAGTCGGTTTAAATCCAGTGTGGCTGGTTTCAAACGTTTCACACCATATAAGTCAACGGCCATCTGTCCTATTGGCAGGTGGTTCATCCAGTTGCCGTTCCTTGCGGTTATGCCATGCAAGTTTTAGACTTCGTCGCCGATGAACAACAGTTAGCATGTGCATGGTTCAAATGGCTCTGAGCACTATGGGACTTAACATCTGTGGACATTGTTCCCCTAGAACGTAGAACTACTTAAACCTAAATAACCTAAGGACATCACACACATCCATGCCCGAGGCAGGATTGGAACCTGCGACCGTAGCAGTCGCACGGTTACGGACTGAGCGCCTAGAACCGCTACACCACCGTGGCCGGCGCATGTGCATGAACCCGCCACTTGCTGTGAAGGCTCATTGGCAGCAGTGGTATTCGTGTACAGCATTAGTAAAGTATTGCGTGACAGAGCCATGTTGATTAAACATACATGCGTACTGCTGCAAAGCGTTATGAAATGAAACGAACATGTAGGTGTTGTAGCAGGGAAGCGATTGGTCGAATTCGGATTATTGGGAGAATCTTAGGAAAGTCTGATTCATTTGTAAAGGAATCAGCGTGCCGAACACTAGAGTGATCCATTCATGACTTCTAATCGAGTGTTTGGTATCAGCAATGAACAGCCATCTATATGAATCCAGAATCGCAATAGATCAGTGGCATGTTTTGACTTGAGCTGCCCTCGGCCTACAACACCGTAACGAAACACACGATAACCCTGCAATTTTTCTGGAACTCTTTGTAACAACATCCAGAATATGCGAGACTGTCACGCACATAGTTTCCTGCTGAAATCTCCAACACGGGCTCCTTCGTCCACTTTGGGTCGATTTCAATGCCAGACATTAAACTTATCAGTCGACACTGGATTTGTGGCCGAGAGGTTCTAGGCGCTACAGTCTGGAACCGCGCGACCGCTACGGTCGCAGGTTCGAATCCTGCCTCGGGCATGGATGTGTGTGATGTCCTTAGGTTGGTTAGGTTCAAGTAGTTCAAAGTTCTAGGGGACTGATGACCTCAGCAGTTAAGTCCCATAGTGCTCAGAGCCAACACTGGAGCTAAAACACTGTTAAATGTACACATACCATCCGAAACAGCAAGTGTCAGTACTATTTGTGCCCAACAGGTTAATTTCTTTCACAAAACAGACATTATATGTGGATTCAATAAAAACGAAGGAAGACAACCATCCGTCTACAATCAACTGATGACACACGTCCATTTACTAGAGCGTAGGCTTACACGGATTAAGTTCATTTCAACAAATTTCTTATATGCGTGAGTCCGCGCCTTATGTGATAAACTAACAACGTTTCGGGTTCTATCGCAGGTATCCTTCATCAGGGTAGCAAAATGTGACTTGTGTTTACTCCTTTATAATAATTGTTTGAAAATGGCTGAGCGTTTTGGTAAATGGTATTCGTATTCACTAACAGGATCAAGGAGAACAATTAACTGAGCTATTGCTGGGAAATATGATGTGACTTTCCTCTTGGTTCTTTTTGGCAAAACCAATGGTAGATGCCATCGTGACGTCGTGCAGCTTACGTACCGGCCGGTGTCTCCTCAAACCTGTTCGAGCTTCGTGTTTCACTCAGTGTGAATGTCATATCTAGATCTGCATCTAAATTATTACTCTGTAATTCACATTTAACTGTTTGCCAGAGAACTACTTTCAGACTATTTTTCGACGGTTCCAGTATCTAATAGCACGCCGGTAAAATGAACGCGTAAATCATGTCTTGCGAGTTCTCATAGCTTTTATTTTATTACTAAGGCCACTTCCTGCTATATCTTCCACCACTCATTGGTAGCAACCCCATAACGTAAAGAAATATTCCAGAAGAGAGCGAACAAACTTAACGCAGGCTGTCTCTCTACTAGATTTCTTGCATCTTCTAAGTCTTCTGTGAAAGAAACGCAGTTTATAGTTCGCCTTCACCACGCCATGTACTGTATGACGTTTCCAAATTAAGTAGCTTATACTTGTACCACTTAGATATTTCAGTGAATTTATAATACTTTAATTCGTATTAATTGTCGCCCAACCGAAATTTGACGCAATTAGTACTCATTTTCAGTACCTCCCACTTTTTAATTCTCTCGATCAACAGCTATTCTTAGCGCCATCCTTTCTACGTCGTTTTGTAGTTCGTTTTGATCTTCTGATGACTTTACTGAACGGTAAACAACAGCTTCTTATGCAAAGAGTCTGAGGGGGATGCTCAAATTTTCTCCTAAATCGCTTGTAAACATCAGGATTAGTAAAGGGGCTGTAACTCCAGATATCACTTCGGTTGCACTCTATGACTTCCCGTCTCTAACTTTAAACTGCAAGTTTCGTGACAGGAAATCATGAATCCAGTAGCAAAGCTGACACGATATTCCACTGTCACGTAAATTTGATTAGAAACTGCTTGTGAGGAACGGTGTCGAAAACCCTCTGAATATCTAGAAATACAAATTTGAAGTTTAGATGTCAGGTCGATAACATTCATTACTTTGAGTGAAAAAAAAGAAACAATTGCCTTTCCCAAGAGCAATATCTTCTTACGCTGATACTTCATAAAATCAAATATATTAAAACTACCAATTACAATAATTAAAGACAGTAAAATTAAAGCTAATCTAACTGAGCCGTGGTAAAAATTGCTGTTTTGAAGAGCCCGCCGCAGTGCGTAGTGTGAAGCAGTCTCGCCCTCCGTTTCTGGCGGTGGCGCCGTTGTGGCAATCGCAGCTTTGGTGTCTCCCTCTGGTGGGAAAGGGGAAGGGATGCATTTAAGGGGCGCTATGAGCTCGCCAGTCGGTCAGTCTGGGTCATTCTCTCGTCCTCAGATTGATAGTATGTCTCTCGTCCGCATTTGTTAGGCAGTTAGTGTCTGTCTGTCGTTCGGAGTGATAGTATGTCTGTCGTTCGAATCAACCTTTAAAGCCGGCAAAATGAGAGTCTTTCCACTCCGCCAGTAAGAAAACTCAGCGAATAGTCGCCCGGTCGGGGCTTAGTTCCTGCATCTGAGTCTGAGCTTTAGGCCGCCAGTCTGCTCGGGTTTGCTCAGGCAATGGTCACTGGCGGTTGGATCAATCGGTTGGCCGGTCGCGCACTGAGCCACAAGATGACTTGTCCGTCTTTAGCGTCGGCGCATGTGAGGTCGCCACGTGAGTCCAGTGGGCCACGGCGTATAGCGATGGGTAGTGACTTCGCGGTCGGCACGAGAGCAATAGGAGTCAACCCACATCAGTCTGGCCGGCGCGAGTTGCGACGCCGTGAGACGGGAGATGGGCGCGCATTCCTGCGTCCGTTGAAGCGGCTGGCAGCGGACGGTTCGGGAGAGCGATTTGGGGGTGCTGCGCCAGGTCTTCTCGAGAAATGGCAGTTTATTAGAAGTTAAGTGATTGGTGAGCTTGATTTACTCTTGTTAAATTCTATTTGTTTTCTTGGTGAGGTCCCCAGCCGTTTTGCTTTGGGGTCGTCCCACCATTCTTCTCCGTTTTCCCACCTGCGGGAAGGTGGTTGTTTATAAATTGAGTGGTCCGTTTTTCCCTTGTGGAGTATGGACGGGTTAGAGAAACCTGCAGTTCGGGTTGTTCGGTAATCTCCCTATCAAACTACCATACGTTAGTAGCTGCCTCTGTCATGTTTGTCGGATTTGGTTTGTTAACGAAGTTATTGCTTGGAGTGTAACGGCCTAATACCTGAAATATGCTTTGATCATTGGAAACTTTGATATTATTTCCTAAGATCTTTAGAGGAGGTATCTGTGTCCTGTAGAGCATCTTAACTATTGTTTGCAAACCTTATATAATTTTATATAAGATTGCATTTCATGGGCTTTTATTTAAATGATCATTTTAGTATATAAAGTTGTCACCCTTTCACCGTAAGACTTTCCTCAGAAGTTAAAATTAAGTTGCACCTTCGGTGGCAAGGTTAATATATTATTGTTAGTGTTTTGTACCGTTTCCATCCTTCCTATGGGGGGGGGGGGGGGTGCATAGTTAGTGTGCTTGTGTAAATTGTTAAAATTCTTAGGTTCTTAGGTTAAAGTTATCTGGTGTGTTGCAGATTTGCACCAGTGTAGTCTTTCAGAGGCTGTTGTGAGCGGTCGTAACTACGGCCGTGTCAAAAGGGAGCGGCAAGCTACTCTGCCCGAAAGCTTATACAATCAAAACTTGTTTCTTTCTGACTCTGAATAAATTGTAACTTTGATATTTAGAGGGTGCTTTCTGATTAAAATTTTAAATCTGTTTCTTTTAAAAAATGCTTTCAGGCACTATTAAAGTGAATAAAATTCCCATTTGTTAAAAGGAATTTGGTTTTGATTTCATGAGTTACTCCCTGGCAACTACTTCCATGATTACATAGTGTGATTAAATGTGTTAAAGTTCTTGATGAATCGCTAGTAAATAAAATAAATTCTTAAGAATATTCTTTGAAAATGGATAATGGTTTACAAAATTCATATGAATTTGTTTGAGCAACGGAACGTAAAGAACCTGGCAAAATCTGTGCTAGTTATGTGGGATAGTCGTTTCCTTCCTTCACAATGTCTCGTAATGCAAATATTCCAAAATCCTTGTAAATATCAATAGCGATTATATGTGTATCTAATTCAGCATGTTACTTCTGTTTCATTTTTTGTGTATGGTGTTTCTTTCCAGTCTTAAAGTTCGGATTTTATATCTAGAGAACGGTTGTATGCGACTGCTAAAGATGGAGCTTTTAAGTCAACATACTCCAGAGGGAAAGTAGTTGGTATGCGGTCTGGACTGGAAGATTTGTCTTTATTGGCTGATGTTGCTGTATTTCTTCCCAAATTACTCTTGTTGCCAAGTGTTCTTCAGTCGAATTCTGGAATATGTACTGCGTCTTCTTGGATGAAGAAATTTCGGAAAGTATTGTATAGTAACTCCACTTTATTGGCGTTGTGACCGGTAACATTACTGTTGCTTTTGCACAGTGACAGTACTGCTAGTACGGTTTACGTACCCTTTCTGATCAAAATTAGCAGCGAACGATTGTGTACCGCGGAACTGACCACTAGATGTTACGGGAGGCAGACCTCTGCAGAACAAATGGCGGCGGGGAATATAGTATTGTAGAAGAGAAGCAGAAACACCATGCTGAGTCAGATAGGAGAGATCACTAACTTTAACCGTGAGCTGGCCGTCGGATGTCACTTGAGTAACAAAACTATCAGGGACATTTCAGTCTTTCTAATGTTGCCCAAGTGGACAGGTGCAGATAAGACTGTGAAGAGAAAACACGAAGCAACAACTACAGCTAAAGCAATATCAGGCGAACCTCACGTATTTACGGACAGGAGTGGTCGAGCATTACGGAGAGCTGTTGTCAAACATCGCATGAAATCAGCGGAAGGAATCACTCGTGAGTTCCAGTGTGCTTGCCAGCAGTCCAGCTAGCTCTATGACTGTGTGTAGAGAGCTGAAAAGAATGGGACACAGTGTTCAGGTAGCTCCTCATTAGCAACACATGTACACTACTGGCCTTTAAAATTGCTACACCAAGAAGAAATGCAGATGATAAACGGGTATTCATTGGACAAATATATTGTACTAGAACTGACATGTGATTGCATTTTCACGCAATTTGAGTGCATAGATCATGAGAACTCAGTACCCAGAACAACCACTTTTGGTCGTAATAACGGCCTTGATACGCCTGGGCATTGAGTCAAACAGGGCTTGGATGGCGTCTACAGGTACAGCTGCCCTGCAGCTTCAACTCGATTCATCAAGAGTAGTGACTGGCGTATTGTGACGAGCCAGTTGCTCGGCCACCATTGACCATACGTTTCCATTTGGTGAGAGATCTGGAGAATGTGCTGGACAGGGCAGCAATCGAACATTTTCTGTATCGAGAAAGGCCCGTACAGAACCTGCAACATGCGGTCGTGCATTATCCTGCTGAAATGTAGGTTTTCGGAGGGATCGAATGACGGGTAGAGCCACGGGTCGTAACACATCTGAAATGTAACGTCCACTGTTCAAAGTGCCGTCAATGCGAACAAGAGGTGACCAAGACGTGTAACCAATGGCACCCCATACCATCATGCCGGGTGATACGCCAGTATGGCGATGACGAATACACGCTTCCAATGTGCGTTCACCGCAATGTCGCCAAACACGGATGAGAGCATCATGATGCTGTAAACAGAACCTGGATTCATCCGAAAAAATGACGTTTTGCCATTCGAACACCCAGGTTCGGCGTTGAGTACACCATCACAGGCGCTCCTGCTGTGATGCAGCGTCAAGAGTAACCGCAGCCATGGTCTCTGAGCTGCTAGTCCATGCTGCTGCAAACGTCGTCGAACAGTTCGTGCAGATAGTTGTTGTCTTGCCAACGTCGCCATCTGTTGACTCAGGGATCGAGACGTGGCTGCACGATCCGTTACAGCCATGCGGATAAGCTGCCTGTAATCTAGACTAGGGGTCTCCTAACTACGGCCCGTGGGCCGAAACCGGCTCGCGAGGGCTGGCAAACCGGCCGCGTCAGCTGGCCGGACATCCAGGTATCCGGCCCGCCAAATATTTGAGGTGGTACCTATACTGTCAACAATTGAGTTTCGAGGTCTATCGCGACCAATATACCGCGACATTGTCAGAGCTCTATCTTTACAAAGCAGAAGGTCATGGTTAAACTTGTGGCTATGGTTCAAAATGGTTCAAATGGCTCTGAGCACTATGGGACTTAACATCTGTGGTCATCAGTCCCCTAGAACTTAGAACTACTGAAACCTAACTAACCTAAGGACATCACACACATCCATGCCTGAGGCAGGATTCGAACCTGCGACCGTAGCAGTCGCGCGGTTCCGGACTGCGTGCCTAGAACCGCTAGACCACCGCGGCCGGAAACTTGTGGCTATACACAATAAACAGACAAACCATTCTCCGTGCGATAGTGAAAAAAAAGAAAAGAACGGTTAACAGACTAGTTCGGCGAAAACATTTCAAGTAAAAATATTCTTTGCATTTTATTCTACTCACGAGTCTGGTGAAAGTCTTTCAAATGGACGCCACTTCGGCGACTAGCCTCTGTAATCAATCGTTAGGGAAGATGCTTCTTAAGCGAGGTTTCACTTTCTTTTGATTACGTTGTAAAAAAAAACACGTTACAAGTAAATCGTATAAAATACTTTTATTTAAAGGCAATTTAAAGAAAATACAATACCTGGTGTACATAATGATATTGGATATTTTAGTTGTAACTGATGTATAAAAATAACTGTAATTAATTTATGTCTTGAAAACTCACGGTGTTAGAGTATTCAAGTAAAGAAATTTAACATCTTAGTCATAATTAGTGACTTTTATGTAGCTGTAACTTTCCTTTCTTAATTACCTCCAGTTGTGGATCAAGTTTACTGGTAGAGACAATCATCAGCGACTTCAAATGCTCATCACTTAATATTGATCTGTATATATTTTTTGCATGTTTCATTTTGGGGAAGTTTTTTTCACACAAACAAGTAGTGTCAAAAGCGGAAAAAAGCCACGGGCAAATTTATGTAAATTTGGAAACTGTGTAGATGGAAGACACTTATAAAATTCCTGTAATGTTGACTTTGAATGTTTTTCTTTAAAAAAGTCGTTACATTGCAAATCAATAATTTCAAACTGAAATTCTGCGGGTAACGCTTCTATATCGACGTCAAAGGAATTTTGAAGTATCTTGATATCGTTTGAATTTTCATCGATATCTGAAAAACGTGATTCAAAATTAATTTTTCAAGAGCTCAAAGCTTCAATTGCGAAAGTTACAGGAAACGGAATCTCAGTTTGCTGACTGAATATTTGGCACGTATTAAAATGCGTGAAGCATACTTTGTTCAACTGAGATTGAAACAAACCAATCTTTTGTCGAAAGGACTTAACATGCTTGTATAAATCAGGCAGAAGCTGGTTTTCACTTTGCAATTTTAAATTAAAGTCATTCATATGTTTAGTTAAGTCTGTATAAAATGCTAGCTTCCATAACCGCTCACCGTTCCGTAACTCAGTCAGGCGGCGATTCCTTTCGTTCAAAAAAATTTCTATTACTGTTCAGAGTTTAAAAAAAGGGGGTCAGAACTTTACCGCAGCTAAGCCAGCGCACTGAAGTATAATATGCCAAGTCGCTTTCCTAAATATCTTCAAGAAACTCGCGGAACTGGCAATGACTGAGTGCATGGGATCTGATATAACTAACAACTGAAATAACTGGCTTTAAAACTTCTGTTTTCCACACAAAGACTGTTGGTGAATAATACAATGCGCTACTAATGGTTTTGAGCCACCGTCATTTTCTACAGCCTTAGAAAGGAGAGCAACAACACCTTTATGTATTCCGCACATGTTTTTACCTCCATTAGTTGTAATACATTTTAATTTCTCCCACCGGAAGAACTCCTTTAAAAATATCTTTGCCAGTAGTCGTCCCGTGAATACTGTGAACATCAAGGAGGTCTTTATACACTTCATAATTTTTATCAATCCCTCGAATAATAAGCAGTACTTGAGCAGTATAAGATACATCTGTTGACTCATCCACGGCCAAAGAAAACCAGTCTAATTCTTGATTTTTGTCGCACTGTTGTGCTGATATATTTTGTGCTATGTCATCTATTCTTCGAGCCACAGTCTTTGCCAACAAACTTATCTTTTTAAATAAGTTAACGTTTCTGGACACGTTTCTCCTGCTGTTGCAATAATGCAGTTGTTAATTAATTCACCGTCGGTAAACGTCTTACACTGTTTCGCTACTAAATCAGCAACACAAAAACTAGCACGGGTTGCTGCATGTTGTTCGGAATTTACTTCATAATCACGTTTTATATTGTATTCTTTGAAGACTGATACTGCTTCAGTGCAAATAATACACATTGGTTTGTTGCTTGACTCCACAACGAAATATTGACATCCTCACTGCTCTCTAAATAATCTACATTTACTGTCAATCATTCGTTTCTTTTCCATATTTGTACAGAACTTCACAAAATATTGTAATCTAAAAATAAAATTGTGCTACTTAATACTAATAAAACTAGGGATTAGTCTGCCTAAACAAAATGCAATGAATTTATTTTTAAGGTACTTTAATTACTAAATTAAATACTCACAATTAGACTGTACTTGCACTAAAAAATACAGTGAAGAAATACTCAAGTCGTGCTATACGTATTTCGATTTTCAGATTTTCCTTGTCTCTTGAAACGTCCCCTATGAAAAATTTTACATGACTGTGCTTAAACTGACACACAATATTTTTTAGCGCAACGTAATCTGACTTTCAATAATCCCTACAAGAAAATGGCAGTGACTAAATTAACCTATACGTTTCACAAATCACTTACCTTACAAAAATCTTCGTTACTCGAACTACTGCAAAACAGCGAGCGCCACTACTGCCAGCTAAATAAAGGATTCAAGCTACTGAAGGCACTAACTACTGATAGGCATAGTTAGCAAAAGAAAGATTTTGATAGAGAACAAACAGTGTATTTACCTTAATAGTGTTCCAAAGTCATAATATATATATATATATATATATATATATATATATATATATATATATATATATGTGTATATATGTATATATATATATCAGTCCATGATATCCAGTATTACAAATTTACTCTTTCTGATGGACACACGTCCAGATCGTCCACTCTCAAAATTCCACCATCTCTCTCCCCACATCCACCACTGCTGGCGGCTCACCTCCAACTGCACAACGCTATGCGCTGTTAACAGCCAACTGCCCAACACTACAATAGCAAAATCCAACGATGCCATCCAGCCACAGACTGCACACAGCACAGCCAGTGATTTTCATACAGAGCGCTACGTGGCGCTGGCATTACCAATATAAAAACCTAAACAACCTACTTACATAGCCCCTATGCTCCCCACAAAAAATTTTACAAATTGTTTTGGGCAGTGGCCAATAATGATTTGATAAAATCTTTCATAATTACAATAGCGAAGAAATCAAATGCACACACTTATTAATACAATGTTGGTCAAAAGCTAAAATTTTCTCACGGTCCATAAAGACAGTCCTGATCATTCATCACAGTAAAATCAAAATGTTTTTCTTTCTCAAAGTCTGAGCAGTAAAAGAAAATGCACACAGAAGTAGTGGAATTCCATGCAGTCTTGAAGGAGTAGTGTTGTCCTTCCAACGGAAAGACAAAGCTGACTCTTGACATGCAGACAGGTAATGGGCCACAACAGAGCAAACCCACAGCAGAATCAGTCGAAGTTTTGAAGAATATTGATAGGTAGGTCATCACAGAGCAGACCACTATACTCCTGTTAGATATTACGGTATTGGTGGGTCACCAGAGGTGCAGACCCACTGCAGTCCTTGTAGAAATAATGGTACTGGCGAGTCATCAAAGGTGTAGACCCACTGTAGTCCTTGTAGAAATCATGGTATTGGTGGGCCATCAAAGATGCAGACCCATTGTAGTCCTTGTATTTGATGGCCAGCATCCATCTGTTGTGACTGTGCAGGTGCACAATCGCCATCGAAGAGTCTTGTGGACAATATAGCAAGTCCATAAACCACCACTTGTGCACTCACAGAAGTATTTTTTTTTAAATGTCCTTAGAACCAGCAATGCTGTTAGCCAGTCCCTTGCTAAATTATTAGCACACTTGCAAACACTATCAATCCCTACTTCTCACATATTCTCCATATACTATGACCAACAGAAACATGTGCAGTGAAATGTAACTTACAAGTTACTTAATTTTATAACATAAGAATGCAACAACAAAGGTACAAAATACATCATTAAAGAACTTAATAATATAGATAACATTTGTAGTAAAACAGGCTTTACAAAAGAATATAAATAAACATGTACATCAGTGTTACAAGAATTATGACATAAGTACATACATAAAAGATCAGAATAACTTTTGAAACATCAACTTTACACATGAGCATTAAAATAAAACAGAATAAATCATGTCTAAACATCCTTTTTTGGTCATCAGTCTACTGACTTGTTTGATGCGGCCCGCCACGAATTCCTTTCCTGTGCTAACCTCTTTATCTCAGAGTAGCACCTGCAACCTACGTCCTCAATTATTTGCTTGACGTATTCCAATCTCTGTCTTCCTCTAGTCTTTGCCATCTACAGCTCCCTCTAGTACCATGGAAGTCATTCCCTCATGTCTTAGCAGATGTCCAATCATCCTGTCCCTTCTCCTTATCAGTGTTTTCCACATATTTCCTTCCTCTCCGATTCTGCGTATAACCTCCTCATTCCCTACCTTATCAGTCCACCTAATTTTCAACATTCGTCTATAGCACCACATCTCAAATGCTTCGATTCTCTTCTGTTCCGGTTTTCCCACAGTCCATGTTTCACTACCATACAATGCTGTACTCCAGACGTACATCCTCAGAAATTTCTTCCTCAAATTAAGGCCGGTATTTGATATTAGTAGACTTCTCTTGGCCAGAAATGCCTTTTTTGCCATAGCGAGTCTGCTTTTGATGTCCTCCTTGCTCCGTCCGTCATTGGTTATTTTACTGCATAGGTAGCAGAATTCCTTAACTTCATTGATTTCGTCACCATCAATCCTGATGTTAAGTTTCTCGCTGTTCTCATTTCTACTACTTCTCATTACCTTCGTCTTTCTCCGATTTACTCTCAAACCATACTGTGTACTCATTAGACTGTTCATTCCGTTCAGCAGCTCATTTAATTCTTCTTCACTTTCACTCAGGATAGCAATGTCATCAGCGAATCACATCATTGATATCCTTACATCTTTAGAAAGTAATTAACATAGTATCAGAGAAATTCTACAACATAACTCTTATTAACTAAGCACATAAAGACAGGAAGAACACAAATACATAAGGGTACACAAACACATAGCGGGATAACACAAAAGGAAAGGACAGGGTTTGTTTTACTGCAGTATGTTACAAACAAAACTTTCTTTGCTTCTTGGAGATCTCCCTTCATTCATCATTATTCCCAAAATGTCCTATCTATACCTCCTTTCTGTATTCTATTCATATTTCTTTCAAAATAATTATTTCTCATTTACAATACACATTTTGGCCCAAATCTTTTTCATATAACTTCTCAATGCATTCTTTCCCTATTCTCCATAGTTAGTTTCTTAAATAGTCTACCCCCTCTTAAGCTAACTTAAATCTACTGAGCTCAGATATATATACTAAGGGATGAGGCAATGCAGCAGTACAAAACAATTAACACATACAGCAATGACAAAAAAATGGAAATTAGCAAAGCAAGCAGCAGTATATCTAAATTAGCAAAGCAAATGCAACATTACAACTAATATAAGGCTACGTGCAGCAAATAAGAAAAATAAATCAGTAGTAAAACTGGCTTAACAGAGTAATACAAATTGAAATTAAGTAGCACTATGCCTGGCAAACAGCAGCAGCAAATGTAATAACTTATATCTAAACATGGCAAACCCACAAGCAAAAAAAAAAAAAAAAAAAAAAAATAGTACACTAAAGACAACAATGCAGATAAGGGAAATTTATATTCACATCTTAATGTCTATGTAATTAAAGTGGTGCACCACAAAAACTTATTCTACAAAAAATTACGAAGTACTAGAAAAGAGAATTATATATGCAGTTACTGTTATTAGTACCTTCTTGTTGTTCTTTCCTTTCCAAGTGCTCCTTATTCGAAGAATGTGTATCATAAAATTCTTATTTAATAGATCTGTTGACAGAAAGTGTTCACATTAGCAAATGCATTTAATTTTATTTTATGTAACCAATGCTGCAACACAGCTGGAAACCAGATATCAAATGAAATAAGCAACTACGTAAAGCAAAGCTTAAAACATCATTCAATAGCCATGTGGCATTTCATAAGTCAGTAGAAATTCTCTCAAGTCTCATAAAAAGACACTTATCATAATCAGGTGTGCAGATGTAAGAATATTTCCCATCAACTCATAAGCATATCAGTAAGTAGCACAAAGTACGTGCTCCACAGTATAATCATATGTTTCCAAATAATAGCGTGTCATATTTGCGATGCTTTCTACAATGGAATGTCAATAGCAAGGTTAGTGGCCTCTTTTTTCTCCACCTAATGGCTTTTTCTCCAGGCGGCTGGCACAGCTGGCCACTCACAACACATTACGTCTAGGTCACTGGGCTTTCTTACCGAAATATTTACGACACCAATTTGCACTACAGTGACAATCTCATATAAAAATTTCACAGGTCGAGAATTTAAGTTGCAAATGTGTAGAAACAAAATCCTATAAATATAACAGTGTCCAAAAAATATTCGTCAGCATTGTGATACATTCACCCATTTACACACATTTCATAACTCTTAAAGTACGATTCTTGGTTTCCAACATCCATTTTCACAAATCAGAATCCCTAACCACTACTCATTACTCCTTCCCTTATTACACACCTATATATATATATTCGTTGACAGTTCTTCAATATTTCATCATAATAAATACATAGCATAATCAAATTCCTCATATAACATCAGCTTATTGATCATAAACATACCTCAACAGCATAATACACATCGTCATCGTAATAATAACATCATAACAGATCAATCACATCTCAAAATCGTCGCAGCTTCATTCAGTAATTTCAAGACCTTCAATAAAGTCATCTACCTCAAACGTACTTCAAAAATCATGCTCCCGTACCAAATACGACATTCAAAGCTCTCATAGTATCACAATGGTTCCGAAAAAATATGAATAGTTCACACAGTGCAGACAAAATACAATATCATAAGTGTGAAATAATCCAACTGGGTAATTGGGTAAACATCTGTCAGTGACATCGTAAAAAAAATTTTTTTGTTTCTCTGTTAAATAATCAGATAACTGTGTAATTCTGTGTTAGAGAAATATGGTACCAATGTGTAAAGTTGTATAAGCAAATACCATACTAGCTAGGGCTCCTTGTGCGTTGCCAAACACATTGTACACAAAGTAAGCGTGTACCCCCCTGAGGATTAATGTAATTATAACCTGAGGTGTTACAGATTACAGCAATGGAATGAAATGTATCACGGAAAACCTTTGTATCATTGTAATTCAAAAATCTTTAAAAATAAATGTTTTAAGTACCAAAAAATCACTCAAATGCGTGTCCTGCAGCGCTAAATGTGCGTCTTGCTGTAAGATAATTCTGTGGAACTGTCGTAGTTAGTGTCCTCTGTAAGGAAAGTTCTGCTAAAGTCAATGTACTCACCTCCTCATAAACAAAAGTGAAATGCTTTGCGTATATATATCTTAGTTATTACGCTTATTGCCGTGATGAAGAAAGTACTGTGCTGTAATGTATTGTTGTGCTACGGAAAAGGCTGTCTCATTGTAGCTATACCACAAAAGTTACTTCTAAAACATGTTTTACTTTCCAGAAGAATTCAGAAAAACTATGCATCTAAAAAACAGATACGCGCAAAAGCAATAATATAAATGGTGTCACTCATTAGTAGCGTCGTGATATAAGCGTGTAGCTGTCAAATAAACTAACCACTGTGTCATCCGGTATCTCTCAGAAAGTATTTTAAATCCTGAATGTATTTTCAAGTAGACCAAAATGTTGCATTATAATCTCATTAGTGGTACCGGTACATGTTCTAAGTATGTGAGACTTCTAGTCGTTATGTAATCATGCAACTAACAAGCAAGAATGTACACATACAATAACACTGTGTCATCTGTTCACTATAACAATGCATTCGTAATTACTGTCTAAATATGTTCCCTAGGTTCTTGACTGGATATTTAACATCAAACATTATCGCATGTTGACAGTTTCTAAGTCCGAAAAATTGTACTAGTAGCGTGAAGTGAAAAATTTTATGGCAAAGACTAAGTTAAAAAGCAGGTTATCTCTCAATAAACGGTTTTACATGTGAAATGTGGTGCAATCCTTTACTGTTCCTAGTACAGAGAATTTCAACTTCAACGCAAATATCATGTGGCATACATCGGTAAGGAACGCTAAAATTTTCTCAAGGTTAGCTTCTATGTTATTTTTCTCTATGCCAGCCGGCGCACGTGGATGTGTGCGGTGCGAGTCATTGTCTGTCTCTCTGGTGGCGTGCGTCGTTATTGGGATTAGGAGATCTAACATCTACAAATTCACCTTGTCGAGAGGGCCCTGCCCTATTTGAATCCCGCCAGTTCTAATGCAATTCAGGTCTGTCGTTATGATTATATCGTTTGTCGTCATGTCGGTAATTTCTGTAATTAATGTCTTGTCCGTCACGTGGTGGAGAATTTCTCCCAGGATCGTAACTGCGCGGTGGACCGTTGCGTCTGACGTTATTCTGTCTCCCTTGATAATAATTATTTTGGTTTCCATATTGTCTGTTTCTCTGATTGCCTCTGTGACAGTCATTACTGCGGAGAGGTGATCTTTCCCTGTAATTATTATTTCTCTGCCAACGGTTGTCATACGGGTGGTGTCTGTTTTGGTCACGATATACGTTGTAAGAATAGCCTTGTCGTGTCCAGTTATTATTTCTTTCATCGCGGAATTGTGACGGTTGTGACCTGTAATTGTTGTGTTCTTGTTTTCGCGTCCTGCGATTGTCAGTGTAGATTTCCAATTCTTGTGAGAGTCCCTGAAAAGCTTCAATGTCGTCTTTGCAACGTCCTGCCAAACTAATATGTCGTAAGTGTTCAGGCAATTTGATTAAGCAAATGCGTTGGGTTGTTTTGGGGAAGGAGACCAGACAGCGAGGTCATCGGTCTCATCAGATTAGGGAAGGACGGGGAAGGAAGTCGGCCGTGCCCTTTGAAAGGAACCATCCTGGCATTTGCCTGGAGCGATTTAGGGAAGTCACGCAAAACCTAAATCAGGATGGCCGGACGCGGGATTGAACCGTCGTCCTCCCGAGTGCGAGTCCAGTGTCTAACCACTGCGCTACCTTGCTCGGTAAGCAAATGCGGATGAGTTCTGAGGGGCTGTATGGGTTTGATAGGTACTGATTATAGTGCAACATGTCTTCAAAATATTTCACAATACTGGAAAATTCAGATTGTTTGAAATGTTTCATCATTATGATGCTATGTTTTACTCGGTCTTGTGTAGCTTGAGACCAGTATGCTGAGAGGAAGGCATGATAAAATTCTCCTTCACTGTGACAATCGTGAATGACCGATCGCATTGATGAAGCCACGCTTGTGGATGAATGTCGTTGCGGGAATTCTTAAATGTTTTGAATTTACGTGTAGCAATAAGCAGCTTATAGTCAAAATCATCATGTCGGCAAGTCGGATATCGGTCATTGTTACGTCGTTTCGGCGGTTCCATCTCAAAATTCGGTGTACCTTGCCAATTTCTTTCATAATTTCCGAAGTGCCTCATGTTATTATTTTGAGGCTGTTCCGTATTTCTATGTCCCTCTTCCCGTATTGGAGCGCGAGTGTCCTCTGAAATATGTAATTCTTGTATTACCTGCGTCAACTTATCTTGTACTTCCCGGATTTCTCTTTTGTACTGTGTATTGATTTGATTTTGATTTTGTTTGAATTTTCTAATTTGTTCATACTCTTCTGTGTCAGTGAAGGCTACGGGTCTTGTGTCATTCAGATCATCATCTACATTTGTAGATAAGTTAGTGAACTGATCCGAAAGTTCGGCTACTTTCTGCGATAGTGAACAGATTTCCTCAGTGTGTTTTTCTGAACCAAGTTTCAGAGTGTCCATTTGTGTTGAAATCGTATCTACTGTGTCCTGTAAGTTTTCCTGACTCTTTGCAAGTTGCGTAACTGAATCTGTAGATGCAACTGAGTCAATTTTAGCTTGCAAGGTGTCGTGATTTTCATGAAAAATAGTTTGCAGTTCTTATATGGCTGCTTGGTGATTCTGTAATGCATTTTCATGACGTGAAAAAATAGGTTGAAAATGCTCACAAATTTGTGTTTTTACGTCATTACCGACTTTTTGATATTTGGATTCGATTTTAAGTAACTCAGCAGTTAAACCTTCACATGTTTGTTCAAGCATTTGCTCCAGTGACTCTAACCTTTGAAGCTGTTGATGTGTTTGTCTCTGAATTTTTTCCATCGTAACTAACTTTTGTAGCCTTTGTCCCATTTGTTGCATTAACTGTAATAACAATGCACTAGTGTCTGAAACATGTTCCTCAGTGATATTCAGCAGTGCGTTTGAAC
Source organism: Schistocerca piceifrons (assembly GCF_021461385.2). Taxonomy (NCBI): domain Eukaryota; kingdom Metazoa; phylum Arthropoda; class Insecta; order Orthoptera; family Acrididae; genus Schistocerca; species Schistocerca piceifrons. The sequence continues at coordinate 142,685,995 of NC_060144.1, forward strand.
CGGCAATATTCGCATTTTGAAAAGCAGAAAATGTGTCTTGACTTATTTGAGGAAACGGTGAGGACGCAAAACCTGAATCTACAGTATTTGCAAGATCGTGTCCTGTCATTTCGGATTCCTGAGGCGAGCTGTTGCCGACCGACCGATCGATCGATAATGATTCCCTATTCCCTAATTGTTTCACTGTCTACACCATTATTTGCAGCCCGCTCCATTTCCCTATGCACAGTTACCAAATTACAGCTTTGAACATTAGTTAATTCATTATACGGTGGCGCTAACACACTGCTTTCGTCTTCACTGTCATTTCTCAGTTTACTTTGGAGCCTAGTATTACGTTTTCACTCGCCATTACTGTCACAATATTTCACACGATAGCACTGAAAAGCACAATTTGAAGAGCAAAATAAGAAAAAACATTAGCATAGCACTGAAAATAGTATCTAGTTAATTGCAAGCGCAGCTGCGAAATACCTGGTGCAAATCTGCATGCAAGCCACAACTGTTTTGTTGTACAACAATGAAAAACTACAACTACAAAGAAGATTCTCTCTATAATTACGCGCTAGCAATAAACAGTAGCTACACTAATTACACAAACTACAAGAAAAATCAGAAGATTCCAGTAAGGCATACTCGGCTAAGGGTCGACATATGAAACGTCCCCTTCGAAAAATTATACATGACTCTGCTTAAACTGACATACAATACTTTTTAGCGCAACGCAATCTGACTTTCAAAAATCCCTACAAAAGAATGGCCCTGACTAACATTAACCTATACGTTTCACAAATCACTCACCTCACAAAAATCTTCGTTACTCGAACTACTGCAATACAGCGAGCGCCACTACTGCCAGCTAAATAAAAGATTCAAACTACTGAAGGCACTAACTACTGATAGGCATAGTTAGCAAAAGAAAAATTTTGATAGAGAACAAACAATGCATTTACCTTAATAGTGTTCCAAAGTCATATATATATATCTCAGTCCATGATATCCAATATTACAAATTTACTCTTTCTGATGGACACACGTCCAGATCGTCCACTCTCAAAATTCCACCATCTCTCTCCCCACATCCACCACTGCTGGCGTCTCACCTCCAACTGCGCAACACTACGCGGTGTTAAAAGCCAACTGCCCAACACTACAATAGCAGAGCACTACGTGGCGATGGCGTTACCAATATAAAAACCTAAACAGTCTACTTACACTCTTCGAATTCAAACTTTGAGTTGTCCCACACTTCATCGTCTCACCTACTAGTACAGCGCATAAACCACTAAATAAATCAAGAGACACTCGCAACTGAGACACAATCACGCAACAGAACTATCAAATATATGCCCTGGCTCTGCTACTCGCTACAAGACTACATAACTAAACTTATTGTTGCGCCGCTTGAAATAACAGTGCGTTGAACTACTCTACCTCTGTTACGTCTTGTAATAATAGTGTTGCTAACAATGATTTTGAGATTTCGTTAACTTTGCAGGACGCTTTCGTGAAGAATGTGCAGTAACATACATTTTTGTAGGTGAAATTCGCCAGAATAAAATACGCCAGAATTTCGGTCAGGTACGTCCACCAATCAAAATTATCTAATCAAATAAAAATCGTAGTTCGTTTCAGTGCTAGCTATTCCCACAACCTAGGATTTTTGCGATTTCATATTTCCTTTACCCTTACATTACGGTGATCATGGAGTGCTAGGGTGTAGTTAGATCTTGGCCCTTAAGACTTCGTGGAGGAGTCAATGTGGCCCGCGGACTATAAAGTTTAGAGACCCCTGATGTAGACTGCTAGTGATACGAGGACGTTAGGATCCTTCACGGCGATCCGTATTACCCTCCTGAACCCACCAATTCCATATTGTGCCAACAGTCATTGGATCTCGACCAACGCGAGCAATAATGTCACGATACGATAAACTGAAATCGCGATACGGCGTTCCGTATTACCCTCCTGAACCCACCAATTACATATTGTGCCAACAGTCATTGGATCTCGACTAACGCGAGCAATAATGTCACGATACGATAAACTGAAATCGCGATAGGCTACAATCCGACCTTTAGCAAAGTCGGAAACGTGACGGTACGCAATTCTCCTCCTTACAGGAGGCATCACAACAACGTTTCACCAGGCAACGCCGCTCAACTGCTGTATGTGTATGGGAAATTGGTTGGAAACTTTCCTCCTGTCAGCACGTTGTAGGTGTCGCCAGCGGCGCCAACCTTGTGTGAATGCTCTGAAAAGCTAATCATTTGCATATCACAGCATCTTCTTCCTGTCGGTTAAATTTTGCGACTGTAGCACCCATCTTCGTGGTGTAGCAATTTTGATGGCCAGTAGTGTATTTAGTCAGTGCTTATCGACACTTGAAGCGATACAAAGGGAGACATCACTGGTAAATGGAAGACAGTAACGAGTGATCTGTTGTGACGAATCACGCATGCCCATCAGATGAAAAGGTTTGGGTTTTGCGAATGGCTGGAGAACGTTAGACGCCATCAGTTCTAGTGCGAACAGTGAAATAGGGCGTGGATAGTGTTACGGCCTGGGGTGTTCTTCTTGGTTACGGTGCGGTCCCGTTACTTCACTTAATAAAACGCTAAATGCGGAAGGATACGAACAGATTTTACAGGATTTGCATTGCGTTCAGCACATGAGGATTTCGGAGACAATGGCCGTTTATGTGAGCATGACAATCCACCCTGTCATGTAGCAGTACATATGAATTAATATTATGCGAATAGGTACATTCCCGAAATGGACTGGCCTGTCCTGAGTCTCATTGAAACTCAGTTGGGTTGAGATACAACGTCCACAATGCTCCGGAATCCAATGCCAACTCATGGAAAATTTCCTGTAGTAGTTGGTGTTAGAGGTGCACCTTTTTTAGACTAAAGTCAGCTCTTAGTTATTACCTGCTTAAAGGAAGTCCCTCTAACTAAGGACTCACCTTCCGAGGATGTAAAGTTTCCAAGTAGAAAAGGAATTCGCATATTTCATCAAAATACAAGCGGTATTAAAGATAAAGTTAGTGAACTGCTTATAGATGTTGATTCTGAAATTATTGGTATATCAGAGTACCACTTAAATAATTTGACATTTCAGAGGCGTCCTTTACCAGGATACAGATTGGCTGGCTGTTTCTCAAGTAGTTCCTTGCGGGGTGGGGAGTGGCTATGTACGTAAAAAACAGTATTCCATTTGAGTCGATAGACGCATCACGACACCGCACTGAACAGATAGTTCAATGTTGTGCAGGGGCAGTTAAATTTATTCAAACTAAACTTCTAATTGTTGTTGGTTATAGGTCTCCTAATTCCGTCTTAATAGCATTTCTGCTCAAGGTAGAGAGGGTTCTTGATTCACTTTGTAAGAAGTACCAGAAATTAGTTACATGTGGTGACTTCAATATTAATATTGTATATGATGACGCAAGAAGAAAGATGTTCGTAGATCTCCTAAATTCATGTGATCTGATGAGGACTGTATTTTTTCCAACTAGGGTGCAGAGGAACAGTAGCACAGCCATAGACAATATTTTTATTCATTCTTCATTACTAGATGGGCATCGTGTAAGTAAAAGCTTGAATGACCTTTCAGACCATGATGCACAAATTTTAAAACTAAAACACTTTTGTAGTCAACCCAATGTCATATTTAACTACAAACTATGTAGGAAAGTTAATCCAACCGCAATATAGAGTTTTTAAACCTTGTCAAGGAACAAGATTGGCAGGATGCTTATAGTGCTGACAACATAGATGATAAATGCAATGCTTTCTTTAACACATTTCTCCTGCTTTTTGAGAGTTGCTTTCCATTAGAACGTTCTAAATGGAGAACTAGAAGTGATAGGCAGCCCCAGTGGCTGACTAGTAGGTTAAGGATATCTTTTTGAACAAAGGGGGAATTATATCGAAATGTTAGAAGCAGTCACAATCAAGCTGCAGTAGCCGATTACAAACAGTATTGTAAGGTGCTTAAAAATCTTATTAGGAAGGCAAAGAGTATGTGGTAGGCAAATAGCGCAGCTAATTCACAGGATAAAATTAAAATCATATGGCCAGTTGTAAAGGAAGTGTCTGGTCAGCAGCTCAAGGTCGATGATATAAACTCAGTTAGCTGTAAAAATATTTCTGTTACTGATAAATCAGATATATGTACAGTATTTAACAATCATTTTCTCAGGCTTTCTGGTGAATTAAATAAAAATTTAGTTTCTACAGGAAATCATACAACTTTCTTGGCAAATGCAATTCTGAGATTGATGTCTGAAATACTCCTCTGTGATACAGACAACAGGAAGAGTCAGTCAATAATTAAATCACTGAAGACTAAGGACACTCATGGTTATGATGGAGTGTCTAGTAGAATATTAAAATACTGTGCTCACATGTTAGCCCTGTATTTAGCCATATTTGTAATTTTTCCTTCAGGAATGGTTAGTTTCCTGAGCGATTAAAGTACTTATGCTAAAGCTGCTTTATAAAAAGAGAGAAAGGGATAATGTAGAAAATTTTAGACCTATTTCTGCTATCAGTGTTCGCGAAAGTTATTGAAAATGCTATATATGTGAGGATAATTTATCATTTTATATCATGCGATTTGCTATCAAATGTACAGTTCGGATTTAGAATTCCTTTAGCAAGTGAATATGCTATATTCGCTTTTCTCTATGACGTACTGGATGGGCTATACAGAAGGTTTTGAATTGTTTGCATATTTCTTGATTTAACTAAGGCATTTGATTGTGTTGATCACAAAATATTGCCCCAGAAGGTGGACCATTACGAAATATGGGGAGTAGCTCACAACTGGTTCACCTCTTACTTTAGCAACAGGCAGCAAAAGGTCATTATTCGCAGTGTTGATAACGGCTGTGGTGTTGGGGTCTGAGTGGGGTACTGTCAAGTGGGAGGTGCCCCAGGGATCAGTGTTGGAGCCACTCCTGTTCCTTATTTATATAAATGATATGCCCTCTAGTATTACGGATAACTGTAAAATATTTCTGTTTGTTGATGACACTAGGTTGGTAGTAAAGGATGTTGTGTGCAACATTAGCTCGGTTTCTAATATTGCAGTACATGACCTAAGTTCATGACTCGTAGAAAATAAACTAATGCTAAATCATAATAAGACATTGTTTTTACGGATTCTGCCACAAAATTCAAGAAAACCTGACATTTCAATTTCACAGAATGGGCATATGGTTACTGGAACTGAACAATTCAAATTTCTAGGTATGCAGACAGTTAGCAAGCTGTCGTGGAAAGCCCACGTTCAGGATCTTGTTCAAAGACTAAATACTGTCATTTTTACTATTCTAACGGTATCAGAATTGAGTGATCGTTCGACACTAAAATTAGTCTACTTTGCTTATTTTCATTCGCTTATGTCGTATGGTATTATATTTTAAGGTAACTCTTCCCATTCAAAAAGGATGTTTCTGCCTCGGATACGGGCAGTTCGGGCAAAAAGTGATGTAAGTTCACGAACCTCTTGTCGACTCCTGTTCACGAGTCTGGGCATTTTGACATTGGCCTCTCAATATATATATTCCTTACAGTAATTTCTTGTTAACATTATTAGCTTCTTCGCAAGAGTAAGCAGCTTCCACTCGGTTAATACTCGGCAGAAATGAAACCCGCATTTGGATCGGACTTCCTTAACTCTTGTGCAAAAAGGTGTGCAGTATACTGCTGCATCCATTTTCAATAAGCTACCACTCGAATTCAAAATTCTTAGCAGTAATCCACGCACTTTCAAATCGAAATCGAAGAGTTTCCTCATGGGTCACTCCTACTATTCTGTCGAGGATTCCCTTGAAAAATTAGGCTGATTCTTATTGTATTGCTGATAGCGTTTACCTAAACTTAAGGACTGACTTTTTTCAGGTTCATGAACATTTAATTTTATCTGTTATTACTTTTATGTTGCAATATCATGTACTGACACGTTCCATGACCATAGAGATATGCTTCTCAATTTGGTCCTACGGAACTTGACGTGTAAATGAATAAATAAAACATCAGTACGTTCTCGGGTTTTGGCTCTTGATGAAGAATGGTAGCCATTCCTCCAGAGGTATTTAGACAGGCCACTGAAAGTGTCCCTAGCACAGTTCAAGCAGCCATGAAGTCGAAGGATGGGTACACCAATTTTTAATGTCACTAATAAGTGTGGAGATTCTTTCATTCTTCAGATATTTTGTGAGATTTCAAGTCATAGTTTCGTTTTGTAAACTATAAGAAATATCTCGCACTGAAGTCCGCTCTACCTTTCGAGCATATATAAAATGTTCTGCGGTCGGGCAGCTTCTCTAGCACAGTCGGTTCGACAGCTAACAGTTACTGGCAACCAAGACAGCGAGGGAACATAGCCATCGTCGAGGTTCATGAGGGGCAGAATTTTTGCTACCTCTAAGTACTCCCTGATTATTTGCTTTGTGATATAGCAGCCTAGCTAAAATATTGGCTTCAATATGACCAGGTTCTCACTCTAATGAGCAAAAAATACGCAAAATCTGAAAATTATTTTTCAGGCAGTAAAAAGATATACAAAGGATCTGTTTGATCATACTTGGAACTTTATCTTAGTTTTGAATGCAAAAAATTAGCACCTGTAATTATGGACTGATCAAGGTCCTGTGAGTTTGAAACATCCATGCTGCGCGCAGTGTAGCCCCTCAGGAGTTATGTGAAACCAAATATGGATAACATCAGTCGATACTGCATTAAATGTGTGGCAGCTTACACCTAACCATAATGAAATAACCTAAAATTTAAGTATATGACGCAAATTCGAGCCTGGAGTTCGATTCTTGAGGTTTGTTTCTCTCTTTATGGTACTACAAAAAATAGTAATATTTAAAATTTTCGTATATTGTAAGATCCCAAGAAATGTCTTTATTTTTCACTGATCAGTTGTAGACGGTAAAAGACTGAACCGTTTTCACTACATGCTGCACGCAGTTTTGACAAATCGCTTCTCGAGAAAAACCTGTTTAAGGTTTAGGGAAAACCTTTGTAGGTATTATTAGCTCAGTTTGCTTAAAACTAACATATTGTTATATATTTTTGACGTCACTGAATAAAAGTCTGAAGCTATAATTCCAAATTTCAAAAATGCTAATCCAGTACAACTTTGATCAGAATTTGAGAAACGGTGTTTTCGTTATTTATGTTTGGTCTGCAATTCCAGGACCGTATATGAACCCTTCCTCCAACTCGATTTGTTGCTGGTAAGCAATTTCCTCGTTCTTCTGGAGAGAAAAGTCGATCTGGCTGAGCTGGATATGCTGCATTCGGCAGCCTTCAAACGCTATTCGTCAGCTTTTTCGGCAACTACGTTTGCATGCATACCGCAACATAAATCATTTTTTGAGCTTGCGTCGCGCACGAGAAGTTTCCTAATTAAGCAGGGCGTCTCCCGCTGAGAGCGTCCCACGGCGGCCATGACACTGTTTCGAATAACGGACCTGTGGAAAATTTTGTAACTCACGGCACATAAACCCTTTTCTTACCAACATTCCAGACCCAGGTGGTTTTCAAATAATTCCATAAAAATTCGAATTTTCGGCCATTTTCAATGGAAACCTGGACTTAAACAGTGTGGACCCACCACACATGTCATAATGCCACTGCTGATTTAGTATGTCGTCTGTACCACTTTTGCTTCGCAGTATGTGTTCATGATGTGTCTGACCTGTGAACTCTGTCCACGTAGTCAAAAAAGTGGTTGAAATGGCTCTAAGCACTATGGGACTTAACATCTGATGTCATCAGTCCCCTAGACTTAAAACTACTTAAACGTAACTAACCTAAGGACATCATACACATCCATGCCCGAACCCGGATTCGAACCTGCGGCCGTAGCAGCAGGACAGTTCCGCACTGAAGCGGCTAGAATCGCTAGGCTCCAGGCAGTCTTTAGTGAAAGTCAGGAAGTGCTCCTCCGGCATAGCTTCCTGCCCACTCTATGATCAACGCTTCGTACGTATGGTAGGTGTATGATTTGCTGTAGAGGTCCTCCTGTGTGGACTCGATGTTGGCGCCTTTGGTAACCACACTATAGCTATTTGGCCTGAAAGTGATTCGTAGATTGTGATGTTTACTCTCCAGGATACCGGTATTGCACATGCGGCGTGCTCTTGTCGTTAATTCATAAACCACCAAGTTCTTCTGTTTCGGCCGGTGGTAAGACGTGGCGTTCTGGTGTCTGCCCATGATTGTCAACTTTCTTAACACTCTGTGTTGTGTCAGTTTAGCTACAGAATGCATCGTCGAGTAAAAGGTAGCTTCCTTTGAGTGGGCTGTGTCCGGGACCAAGACCCGACAGGGTTCACAGTTTTGTTAGAGTGAACACACCAACACACAGTGATTCATTTTGACGTTATGTGTGACTGATGTATCGAAAATAGAACGAAGGGGAGAATTCATCGGTACCTGTCAGAGATAAATTTACGTATAATATTGCTTCGAAATGAAGGAAACTCATTACTACAGATATAATTCGATAAGCTGCTCAATCAATCAGGCTACATCATAATTTAGTGTGGTATTAATAAGAGTCAGGTAATGTAATAACTGTTAATTGAGGAATAGATCGAATGCTGCTAAATTATAAATGCCCTATTGAAGCCCCTCGTAACACAGCTGCTGCAGTTACGTCGTGTCTGCGTAAAGTGAAATGCAGTAATACTTGGGTCTGTTACAGACACTGGTTTCCTGCTGGCGAAGCTTGTATTTAAGAAGGGATGGCTGAAATAATCTTCATTCCTCTTATTCAACATGAATGAATGAAATTTTTCTGTGCTAACGAAAATCGGAATCTTCGTCTTCGTTGATGTTACAGACGTGATAACCTTTTTGTTAGCAAAACATTACGATTTTTATTATTACCACCGTGGCTGCATTATCAAATTTGAGTTTCAGTCGTGTTTAACTCACTCCACATGGGTAGATGACAGCAAATGGAACACATTTCCGGAAGCACCATGTACTACACGACAGCAGGCTTTCACACTTCAGTATTACTGTTCTTTGGTAAGTCACTGCGTAATTATATGATAAACTGCCAACATTTGCAGGTAGTCCTCGTCAGAAACTTAATTGCAGATTTAAAGTATTTGCTGGGCGGGTACTCGAACCCCGGACCTTGGCTTTTCGCAGGCAAGTGCGAGGACGTTTTTCAGTCTGCACATGCTCCACTGCTCACTCCAGAACTCTTCATTAAAAGTACTTCTTAGTGATTAGTGGTTTCCGTTTGATTTATACTTCTGCCTTCCCATCTCTGCATTTGAATGTGACTGGTTGTCCTGGCATACTGTACACTGAGGTGACAATTGTCATGAGATGGCGATATACAGATGTCGATGGTATCACGTACACAGGGCATAAAATGGCAGTGCATTGGCTGAGAGACACATGGGACATTACATATCGGAAACTATCAGAAAATTCAGTATTCCGAATTCCACAGTGTCATGAGAGTACATTGCCTCTCAGCACGAACAATGCAGTGGCCGACGGCCATCTCTTAACGACCTACAGCAGCGGCGTTTGCGTAGAGTTATCAGCGCTAACAGACAAGTAACACTGCTTGAAATAACCATAGATATCAATATGGCACGTATGACGAAACCTCTCCATTGCGATAGTGCATCGCAATTTGGCGTTATTGGGCTATGGCAGCAGACGACCGATGCGGGTACCGTAGCCAACGGCACGACATCGTCTGCAGTGCATCTCCTGGGCTTGTGACCAAGTCGGTCGGACTATAGACGACTGAAAAGCCGTGGTCAGTTCAGATGAGTTCCGATTTAGGTGGGAGCTGGTAGTAGCGCTCGAGTGTGTCCCAGACACCGCGAAGCCATTGACTCATGGTGCCAACGAGGGACTGTGTAAGCTGATGATAGTCGCGTAATGGAGCGGGGCTGTGTTTACATGGAATGGACTGGGTCCTTATGTTCAAATGAACCGATTATCGACTGGAAATCGCAACGTTTGGCTACTTGGAGAAAGTTTGCATCCATTCATGGAGTTCACGTTCCCAAACAAGTCACCGGACCAAACTGTTATCGATTGGTTTGATGAACATTCTGGACAATACGAGCGAATGGTTTGGACACCCCGGTCGCCCGTCATGAATGCTATCGTACATCTGTGGGACATAATCTAGAGGTCAGTTTGTTCTCATCATCCTACATCGGAAACACTTTCGTAAAAAGTTTTCTTTTTAAAATTCAGTCTTGTTCACACCATGTATACTACAAGAACATAGGTGACCGGTTTCGGTCATATCACATGACCATCACCAGACCCATGGCATTGTCAACTGACATCACAGCATCTGCGAAGAGCACTCCACCTACCATCTTCGAAGGATGCCATGGGTCTCATGATGGCCATGTGATGTGACCGAAACCGGTCACCTATGTTCTTGTAGCATACGTGGTGTAATCAAGACGGAATTTTAAAAAGAATTTTTTTTAAAACTTTTAATCACAGTTCCAAAAATGTTTATTAAAATTGTTCAACACTTTCCCAGTTATGGCGGCTATAGGGGCAGCATGGCTCAGTATTTCAACATGGGACTTCCAACGACATGTTGAGTCCATATCACATCGAGTCGCTTCACTACTTTGGGCAAAAGCAGGTCCAATATCGTATAAGGAGGTCTCGTATTAGTTTTTATGTTGATTCGATGACAGACGTAAGACGGAGGGGCATGAAACCCTTATTGATAGGAATATTTTATGTTTGTTTTACTTGATAACGTCAAGCAGAAGTGCCATCGTGACCTTGTACTGTTTAGGCAGACCTGCCTCCATAGTAGAGCTTACAACGTGCCGCAGGGCGTCTCAGCTACCACGGACTGTCCGCTGGCCTGCAGTAACCGGTAACCAAGACAGTGATAGCCTGTAGCTCTCTTTGCGGTTAATATTGGTCTATTATTTTAGAAAACCCATGGCCTCTCTGATTTTTCTTTTGATGATAAAAGTCCGCCTGACAGAAGCTAGTACTTGCTTCATTTGTATGGACTCGCGATACTTGTCTTTCTATCGTGATACACGGATTTAGTAAGCCAAACAACGCGTAAATACCGTTCGTGCTGAGCAATGTGTATGATTGTAGGCAGTCCCATCTCGTCAACATATAGGATGTAACTGAAGACATTAAAATATCTCAAAAACTACTATCGGATCACAAAAACTTGTAAGTCCAACTTGTTTGTCTCGGAGGGGGACATCCGACGACAACATACTTAATCCACCACGACACGTCGTGCGTGGGTGGCGGGTAGGAACTTTGAAATATTCAAAGGAACCCCAGGTTTTTTTATTGCAAATGACGGTTCTACAGAAAAATCTACACATGTCTTGTGTGAAGCTGTTTCTTCACATCGCCACAGTTGGCGCTGTAATCGTAGGAATAGAAATGCGTGCACGACTGTAATTTCCGACATGCTGCACAATAGCCCCTGAATATTTAATGGCACTTATGACCCCGCCTCGATTTCTAAGGGTAGGATAGGCCAGTATATCATAACTTCTAATTGGAAACCCCATTCGCAACGTTGTATTCCTCCGGAAGATCGAACAGGGTACTATTCGACGCACCGCTTTGGCCATGGGGTGAGGCGAAATCTGCTGTACTTTTTCAATTAGAATACATGTTCCAAAGTGATGGAACCGACTTCCATACATTTCGTGATTAACCTTTCAGAGGATCGTACGCAAGAAAGAAGCATATTTGTAGAAATGTCAACACCGGCGTTTTTGACGGGCTTGATCATGTATTCACGGCCTACTAGCACTTACTAGTGCACCTTATCTTTTAAATATTATCACAGAAAGAAGTGCGGTGACGTCAAATCCGGCGCCATAACTGGCCAATTAATAGGGCCACTTCTGCTGACCATAGACCAGCGTAAACACGGTATAATACCCCCAGTGCTTCAATTGCGTAATGAGCTGGGAAAGGGTCACGCAGACACCGCATACATTGACGAGCGAACAGGGTAACATCTTGCAGTGGTAACAGTAGTTCGTCTTCCAAAGACGTTCGATATTTAGGTCCATTCAAAGTTCCCTGGGTACAACACCGACCAATAAGTTCGTTCCCCTCGATGCCACACCATATCAAGGACGTTGATGGTTATCTTGCCGTGACTAGTGGGGATTCTCTACACTCCAGTAGTGCATGCTATGCCGGTTAACGGTACCATTGTTTGTTAATACAGACTCATCGGAAAATAGTATTTCGGCAAAGACTGTAAGACCCATTCGCAAAACGCTACCCGGTTATGGAAATTGGCACAACCAAGTTCCTGATGCAGTGGCACGTCAGATGGATGATACCTATGACGATGAACAACTGTGACAACGCTACATACGGTCACACCGGAATCCCGATGTAATTGCTCCGCGCTTATCCATGGGTTGTGGTATTCTACCTCTAGTACTGCTATTTCATTAGATTTTCATGTAACATGTTTCCTTCGTTTCCTTTTGCCGGTCTGTCTGCTACCATCAGACGTAAAGACGTTCACAACCTTGAATAAGAACGAACGAGACTGAGCTTTCTCTGGAAAACGCAGGGCATACAAGGCAACAGCAGTCTCAACATTTGTCATATATTCTCCGTAAATCAGGATCATTTCAACATTATTCTCCGGTAGCTCCAACGTTCATCGTCCACTTGCACGTCTCTTCTCCAAATGATAGCTAGGTGTACAGGCAATAAACACTGTGCAAGTGTTGTAATGTTTAAAGCCGCTATCCGTTGTACGTCTGCACGATATCTGAGTTCTGGTCGCAGTGTACAGCCTGCTATGATGCTGTACCTCGTAGTTTGATGCACGGCTACAGTGGCACTTCTAATAGTCTCCTGTTCGACATGTCGGAGGAATACAATGTTGCGAAAGGGGTCTCCAATGAGATCTTTGGTTGTGAGTGGACACCGTGCAGTTCTAGGCGTTACAGTCTGGAGCCGAGCGACCCCTACGATCGCAGGTTCGAATCCTGCCTCGGGCATGGATGTGTGTTAGGTTTAATTAGTTCTAAGTTCTAGGCGACTGATGACCTCAGAAGTTAAGTCGCATAGTGCTCAGAGCCATTTGAACCATTTGTGAGTGGACACAAATAAGATGATCACCCATATTAATTTCCAAGACTACTCGAGGCAAGTGTTACCAATGCACATCAAGCTAAGACCATCGACGGCCCTCGTGAGATTGTAATAAAATGCTTGTGATCTTTCTAATTTACTCCAGCGATCAAAGAACGAGTCAAGGAATACATAAAGACGTAGGGGGTATTGCTGACAAAGAGATGTCTCCTACAAAAAGTTTGCTTGTATCTGAGATTGAAATTTCTAACAACGTACGTTTGGAGCACACTGTAGTATGTTAGTGGATCATTGATTTAGGGGAGAAAATACAGCCGTTATGATGTGGTACTATAGAAGGATGTTGAATGTTAGGTGAACTGACAAGGTAAAGAATGGGGAGGTTCTCGGCACAATGGGCCATGAATGCATCTTATGGAAAACACTGGCAAGAAGAAGTTACAGGATGATGGAACGTCTGTGAAGACAATGGGGTACCAGAAGGAATGCAGAAGGTAAAAGCAGTTACAGAAGACAGTGATCGAAATACTACCAACAATTGTTTGAGAATGTGGTGTGCAAGTGCTACCCCTACGATGAAGAGGTTGGTACTGGAGAGGAATTCGGCCACATCGAACCAATCAGAAGACTGCTGATGTACTTAGTCTGTCCACAACTTCTGCCTGACGACTCAATAACACAGGGAACAAGAAACGTTTTCATTGTCACCAAAATTTCACACTTCAGACATCCTTATCTAGACTATTGAAATGTCATTTTTTATCTTCTCTCATTTCACCGTTGCTAAAGTCCTTCCAAATTGTACGAAATTAAACACTGTCCATTTCTATCTTTCTAAGGTTGTGGCAACTACGTTATTGGTGAGGGAGCACACTAAGTTCTTTTATGGGTGTAGGCCCTGAGGAAGGAAATGGCACATTGGCATTGGTTTCAGCTGTTTGGTGGAGTCTGTCTTGCCCAGTTTGCGAAGGCGGAGTCTGCTGCACACTGCCGAACTATCGACTGTGGACCTTGTTTATTTTGTTTTGACAGTCAGTCGTCGGAGTGGCCGCTATGGTCGCAGGTTCGAATCCTGCCTTGGGCATGGATGTGTGTGATGTCCTTAGGTTAGTTAGGTTTAAGTAGTTCTAAGTTCTAGAGGACTGATGACCTCAGATGTTAAGTCCCAGAGTGCTCAGAACCATTTGAACCATTTGAACAGTCAGTCGCATTGCATTCGAGTTTTTGTTCAATTCGGAATTTCTAAGTGTTGTTAACGAACCAGGCATTACATTTATACTAACTTGGGGAAGATGATGGCGCATAAGGAACAAGAGGAAGTAATCCACGAGCGTCTACTATCTTGAGCTAAAGGACTCTCCTAGTCAGGTCAGATGATTTCAGCTCACAGTCCTCTGCAGAGCGACAATTCATTCTGGAAACAATCCCCTGGGCTATGGCTGGGACATCTCCTCACAATTTTCTTTCTTCGAAGGGTGCTAATAGTGCAAGGTCAACAGGAAAACTTCTGTGAAGTTTGGAACCTGGTGGATGAAGTAACGGCGAAAATATTACTTTGAGGACTTATTGTGAGTTGTCTCAAGTAGTTCAGTTCGTAGAGCACTTGCCGGCAAAAGCCAAAGTTTATGGGTTTGAGTCTCATTCCAACACACAATTTCAATCTGCCAGGAAATATGATACCAGCGACCACTCCACTGTAGGTTAAGAATTAATTCGTATGATTATTGTCGAAACAATGTAGATGCCTTGCGCAACTTTGGGAGACAGATTGTACCTTTGCTGTTGGTAATTGATCTTTCAGGCTAATAAAATGGTTGAAATGACTTTCGGCACTATGGGACTTAACATATGAGGTCGTTAGTCCCCTGGACTTAGGACTACTTAAACCTAATTAACCTAAGGACATCACACGTATCCATGCCAGAGACAGGATTCGAACCTGCGACCGTAGCAGCAGCGCGGTTCCGGACTGAAGTGCCTAGAACCGCTCGGCCACAGCAGCCGGCTTTCAGGCTAATACAGGTCGCGGCCTTGACACAGGGTTTTGGGGCGGTGCTTAGGCCAGCTGATTTTTTTGTAAGATTTATAACACGTACTTGTGTATTTTCAATACTCGGTAGTGCTACATGCAATTTGTATTACCTTTGTGAGATTCTTATTATGATAATTTAGGTCTCATGTTGAAACTTGGACATAGAACGATAAATGTACATCGAGAATTTACCAGTCTCACTCGCAACTATTTGATATATTTGCCGTTTCCTCCGACTTATACTCAACTGTGTCATACAACGATCCACAAGCAGTACTTAATTCTGATGTAATTTTCTCTTAGTACATCGCCCTCTAATCCAGATACTATGGGAACTTTTGAATCCGGAGTCCGTTTTACTCCAGTTCCCGGACGCACTGGTACTGCTGTTACTGACTGGAGAGAATGTGATGCTCCGATAAGCATTCTGCACTGACCTTCACATTAAATGTCTCCAGGTTCTGACTGGTCAAGATTTTCTCCAAGTAGTCTTGTCCACTTGGTGTACCTCACTTGCCCTCTAGAAGAGACCGATGATCCTTGACGTGAATCTTCATTGTGCACTCCGAGTACATAATAATAATAGAAAGAATAATAATGATAACAGTAATAATAATAATAATAATAATAATAATAATAATAATAATAATAATAATAAACTCCGTGGAGGCCTGGGAAAAGAATAGGCCGATGGTATGTTCTGCCAGTCGTAAAAGGCGACGAAAAGAACAAACCACTAATAGGGCTAACTCCCATTTTAGTGTGATTAGTTGGTTCAGGACAGAACTAATGAAGCCTCGGACAAGCGCTGTCATGGTCAGGGACGAAGCTCGAACCCTATGCCGTCAACAATGGTAACGACACTGCTATCCTCACGGAAAATGATTTAAATCCAAATAGAGGTGTTTTGCAGGATATGCTTCCTGCAGCCACTCAAGAAGGAAAACAAAGACAGAGGATGAAATGGTCAGATGAAGTTAACCGACATCTCATGTTCTGTTATTACCAAGCAAGAAACTTAGGAAACAACACAACTGGATACAGATCACAAGTATACACAACAATTATTACCAGATACCCAGAATTAAAATTTTAACAGAATAACGACTAGCTGATCAGGTCCGTGTTATAATAAAAAATAACAGGATACCCCAGTCAGAATTAGAAAACATCAAACAACAAGTACAATTAATACTGGAATAAAATAATGTGCAATCAGAAGAAGAAGAAAATACAGTAATGGACTCAAACATCCTGGAGCAAACAAAGAACAACACCCATCAATTAAACAATCAGAGGAAAACGAAATCTTAAGACAGCCACCAGAAGAAGCACAAATAGTACACGAAGTGACACACATGTTAGATATAGAAGAAAAATATCAGCTGACATATATAGAACACAAAGACACAAATACAGACATTAGACCATTCTTGCATAGACCACCGAATAACCCACAAGTCGAAACAGCAATAACAACTATCAACACAATCATACACAACAAAATAAATGAAAATACAACTATGGAAGAGTTACAACTACTGATTTATATAGGAGCACTCACTACACTAAATATACACACTAGGCAGAGATCAGAACCAACCAACACACAGAAGAATCCCACAAAAACAGCATGGCAACCCAGGCTACTGATCAGAAGGGAAAAATTGAGA
The DNA here is from genome assembly GCF_021461385.2 of Schistocerca piceifrons. Lineage (NCBI taxonomy): Eukaryota > Metazoa > Arthropoda > Insecta > Orthoptera > Acrididae > Schistocerca > Schistocerca piceifrons. Next base: position 142,702,848 of record NC_060144.1, read on the forward strand.
AAAGACATTGGACAGCTAACACAATTTATAAGAAATGAAATATCAGACAAGAAACGAAAAAGGTTTGGTAAAATCTCACAACAAGAAGCGATAGAGCAATTAGATGACAAGAAGGAGAAATTACAAGCATTGGTCAAACGACTTAGAAGATACAAAAAAAAGTGAAAATAGAAGGAAACAAAACCAAACACTCAACACAAACCAAAAGAAATTTTACCAGACAATAGATAACACACACATTAAAATAGACAATCCACCAAACATAACAGACATGGAATACTTCTGGAGCAACATATGGTCAAACCCGGTACAATATAACAGGCGTGCATGGTGGATACAAGCAGAAACAGACACATAGAAGATGATACCACAAATGCCTGAAGTGATAATTTTGCAACATGAAGAAACCCGAGCAATTAATTCTATGCACAATTGGAAAGCCCCTGGAAAAGATAATATAGCAAATTTCTGGCTGAAGAAGTTCACCTCAACACATTCACATCTATCTAAATTATTTAACAGTTACATTGCAGACCCATTCGCAGTCCCTGATACACTTACACAAGGAATAACTTATCCGAAACCTAAAGGATCAAGCAGACACAGCAAACCCAGCAAAATATCACCCCATAACGTGCCTACCAACGATATACAATATATTAACTTCAGTCATTACACAGAAATTAATGACACACACAATACAGAACAAATTTATAAATTAAGAACAAAAAGGCTGCTGCAAAGGAGCGCGAGGATGTAAAGAGCAACTGATAATAGATGCAGAGGTGATATATCAAGCTAAAGCTAAACAAAGGTCGCTACACTGTGCATACATTGATTGCCAAAAAGCTTTTGATAGTGTATCCCACTCATGGTTACTACAAATATAGGAAATACACAAAGTAGATCCTAGACTGATACAGTTCCTAAACATAGTAATGAAAAATTGGAAAATCACACCTAATATCCAAACAAATTCAAATAATATCACATCACAGTGTGGAATATACCAATGAGCCTCATTAAGTCCTTTCTGGTTCTGCCTTGCTCTGAACCCACTATCCAACATACTAAATAATACTAATTACAGATACAATATTACTGGAACATACCCACACAAAATCACACATTTGCTATACATGGATGATCTAAAACTACTGGAAGCAACAAATCAACAACTCAACCAATTACTAAAGATAACAGAAGTATACAGCAATGATATAAATATGGATTTTGGAACAGACAAATGTAAGAAAAATAGCATAGTCAAGGGAAAACACACTAAACAAGAAGATTACATATTGGATAACCACAGCGACTGCATAGAAGCGAAGAAACAACCGATGGCTATACATATGTAGTATAGGGACGAAAATTGGCAATAGATAATGCAAATATTAAAGAAAAACTAAAAGAAAAATATAGACAAAGACTAACAAAAATACTGAAAACAGAATTGACAGCAAGAAACAAGACAAAAGCTGTAAATACTTATGCTATACCAATATTGACCTACTCATTTGGAGTAGTGAAATGGAGTAACACAGACCTAGAAGCACTGAATACACTTAAGTGAGCACAATGCCACAAATATAGAATACATCACATACATTCAGCAACAGAAAGATTCACATTAACTAGTAACGAAGGAGAAAGGGGGTTATTGACATAAAAAACCTACATTATAGACAGGTAGACAATTTCAGAATATTCTTCTTAGAACGAGCAGAACCTATCAGTCACTCATATAAATACACTCCTGGAAATGGAAAAAAGGACACTGGTGTGTCAGACCCACCATACTTGCTCCGGACACTGCGAGAGGGCTGTACAACCAATGATCACACTCACGGCACAGCGGACACACCAGGAACCGCGGTGTTGGCCGTCGAATGGCGCTAGCTGCGCAGCATTTGTGCACCGCCGCCGTCAGTGTCAGCCAGTTTGCCGTGGCATACGGAGCTCCATCGCAGTCTTTAACACTGGTAGCATGCCGCGACAGCGTGGACGTGAACCGTATGTGCAGTTGACTGACTTTGAGCGAGGGCGTATAGTGGGCATGCGGGAGGCCGGGTGGACGTACCGCCGAATTGCTCAATACGTGGGGCGTGAGGTCTCCACAGTACATCGATGTTGTCGCCAGTGGTCGGCGGAAGGTGCACGTGCCCGTCGACCTGGGACCGGACCGCAGCGACGCACGGATGCACGCCAAGACCGTAGGATCCTACGCAGTGCCGTAGGGGACCGCACCGCCACTTCCCAGCGAATTAGGGACACTGTTGCTCCTGGGGTATCGGCGAGGACCATTCGCAACCATCTCCATGAAGCTGGGCTACGGTCCCGCACACCGTTAGGCCATCTTCCGCTCACGCCCCAACATCGTGCAGCCCGCCTCCAGTGGTGTCGCGACAGGCGTGAATGGAGGGACGAATGGAGGACGTGTCGTCTTCAGCGATGAGAGTCGCTTCTGCGTTGGTGCCAATGATGGTCGTATGCGTGTTTGGCGCCGTGCAGGTGAGCGCCACAATCAGGACTGCATACGACCGAGGCACACAGGGCCAACACCCGGCATCATGGTGTGGGGAGCGATCTCCTACACTGGCCGTACACCACTGGTGATCGTCGAGGGGACACTGAAAAGTGCACGGTACATCCAAACCGTCATCGAACCCATCGTTCTACCATTCCTAGACCGGCAAGGGAACTTGCTGTTCCAACAGGACAATGCACGTCCGCATGTATCCCGTGCCACCCAACGTGCTCTAGAAGGTGTAAGTCAACTACCCTGGCCAGCAAGATCTCCGGATCTGTCCCCCATTGAGCATGTTTGGGACTGGATGAAGCGTCGTCTCACGCGGTCTGCACGTCCAGCACGAACGCTGGTCCAACTGAGGCGCCAGGTGGAAATGGCATGGCAAGCCGTTCCACAGGACTACATCCAGCATCTCTACGATCGTCTCCATGGGAGAATAGCAGCCTGCATTGCTGCGAAAGGTGGATATACACTGTACTAGTGCCGACATTGTGCATGCTCTGTTGCCTGTGTCTATGTGCCTGTGGTTCTGTCAGTGTGATCATGTGATGTATCTGACCCCAGGAATGTGTCAATAAAGTTTCCCCTTCCTGGGACAATGAATTCACGGTGTTCTTATTTCAATTTCCAGGAGTGTACATCGACTACACCGTTGCAATTTCATAAACACTTCTACAAAACATTAGGTCACATAACATCAACAGATAGAAAGTAAATTGGAAAAAGAAAACACTACATGGCAAGCACCTGTATCATCTAACACAGCCACATTGATCAAGACGCATCCAACACATGGCTAAGAAAAGGCAATATATACAGTGAGACAGAAGGATTCGTTATTGCAGTACAGGATCAAACAATAAACACCAGATATTGCAGCAAGCATATTATTAAAGATGCCAATACCACAACAGATAAATGCAGACTTTGCAAACAACAAACAGAAACAGTAGATCACATCACAAGCGAATGTACAATACTAGCAAATATAGAATACACCAGAAGACATGACAATGTAGCAAAAATAATACATCAAATACTTGACATACGACATAAACTAATAAAACAACACGTTCCCACATACAAGTATGCACCACAAAATGTACTGGAGAATGATGAATACAAATTATACTGGAACATAACCATTATATCAGATAAAACAACACCACATAACAAACCTGACATCATACTCACCAATAGAAAGAAGAAATTAACAGAACTAATCGAAATATCCATACCCAATACAACAAATATACAAAAGATAACAGGAGAAAAAATTTAAAAATACATCCAACTGGCTGAGGAAGTCAAAGAGATGTGGCATCAGGATAAAGTTGATAATAGCAAATTTGTGGCTAACGAAGTTCCCCTCAACACATTCACATGTAACTAAATTATTTAACAGTTACATTGCAGACCCATACACAATCCCTGGTACTTACACATGGAATAACTTATCTGAAACCTAAATTTCTAGCAGACACAGCAAATCCAGCAAAATATCGCCCCATAACGTGCCTACCAACAATATACAAAATATTAACTTCTGTCATTACACAGAAATTAATGACACACACAACACAGAACAAAATTATAAATGAAGAACAAAAGGAGCACGAGGATGTAAAGAGCAACTGATAATAGATACAAGCAGAGGTGACATATCAAGCTAAAACTAAACAAAGGTCGCTACACTACACATACATTGATTACCGAAAAGCTTTTGATAGTGTACCCCACTCATGGTTACTACAAATATTGGAAATATACAAAGTAGATCCTAAATTGATGCAGTTCCTGAACATAGCAATGAAAAATTGGAAAACCACACTTAATATCCAAACAAATTCAAATATCACATCACAGCCAATACAGATCAAGCGTGGAATATACCAAGGAGACTCATTAAGTCCTTTCTGGTTCGGCCTTGCTCTGAACCCACTATCCAACATGCTAAATAATACAAATTACGGATACAATACTACTGGAACATACCCACACAAAATCACACATTTGCTATACATGGATGATCTAAAACTACTGGAAGCAACAAATCAACAACTCAACCAATTACTAAAGATAACAGAAGTATTCAGCAATGATATAAATATGGATTTTGGAACAGACAAATGTAAGAAAAATAGCATAGTCAAGGGAAAACACACTAAACAAGAAGATTACATATTGGATAACCACAGCGTCTGCATAGAAGCGATGGAATACTGAAAACAGAATTGACAGCAAGAAACAAGACAAAAGCTGTAAATACTTATGCTATACCAATATTGACCTACTCATTTGGAGTAGTGAGATGGAGTAACACAGACCTAGAGGCACTCAATACGCTTACACGATCACAATGCCACAAATATAGAATACATCACATACATTCAGCAACACAAAGATTCACATTAAGCAGAAAGGAAGGAGGAAGGGGATTTATCGACTTAAAGTATACAAGTATGCACCACAAAATGTACTTTAGAATGATGAATACAAATTATACTGTAACAGAACCATTATACCAGATAAAACTACACCACATAACAAACTTGACATCATACTCACCAATAGAAAGAAGAAATTGACACAACTAATCGAAATATCCATACCCAATACAACAAATATACAAAAGATAACAGGAGAAAAAATTGAAAAATACATCCAACTGCCTGAGGAAGTCAAAGACATTCGGCATCAGGATAAAGTTGACATTATACCAATTATACTATCAACTACAGGAGTCATACCACAAAATATCCACTAGTACATCAACGCAACACAGCTACATCCAAACGTATATAAACAACTACAGAAATCTGTAATTATTGATACATGTTCAAGTACCCGAAAGTTCCTAAATGCAATGTAACATATACCGTACAGTTAAAAGGAAGTCACGCTCGGTCAAGGTCAGCGTCACTTTCCATTTTTGACCAGACATAACGTCTGAGAAAAGGAATAATAATAATAATAATAATAATAATAATGTTGTTGTTGTTGCTGTTGTTGTGGTCTTCAGTATAACGACTGGTTTGATACAGCTCTCCATACTATCCTATCAAGCTTCTTCATCTGTGATTAAGTACTGTAACCTACATCTTTCTAAATCTCCTTATGTATTCATCTCTTTGTCTCCCTCTACAATTTTTATCCCGCCTCCCCCCAACGTTTCGATTCAGTATTTAATTGGTGATCCCTTACTGCTTCACAATATGTCCTACCAACCAATCCCTTCTTCCAGTCACGTTCTGCCACAAATTTCTCTTCTCCCCAATTATATTCAGTACTTCCTCATTAGTTACGCGACCAACCCATCTATCTATCATCAGCATTCTTCTGTAGCATCACATATCAAATGGTCCTATTCCATTTTTGTCTAAACTATTTATCATCAGTTCCATACATTCTTCAATCCATACAAATACTTTCAGGAAGGACTGTCTGCTCATAAATTTATACTCGAGGTTAACAGATTTCTCTTCTGCACTAATGCTTTTCTTGACTATGCCAGACTTCATTTTATACTTTCTCTACTTCAACCATCATCAGCTATTCTGCTTCCCAGATAGCGAAATTCATCTACTACTTTGTGTCTCATATCCTAAAGTAATATCTCTTCATCGCCTGATTTAATTAGACGACGTTCTAATATATTCGTTTAGATTTTGTTGGTGTTCATCTTCTGTCGTACTTTTAAGACACTGTCCACTCCTTTCAGCTGCTCTTCCAACTCCTTTGATGTCTCTGGGAGAATTACAATGTCATTAGCCAACCTTGAAACTATTATTTATTCTCCCTGTACTGTTTCGTTTATTACCTGCTCAGTATATATACATCCATCGGGGATAGGCCACAAACCTGTCTCACTCCCTTCTCAATCATTGCTCCTCTTTCGAGGCCCTCGACTCGTAACTGCCATCTTATTTGTGTAAAAATTGTAAATAGCCTTTCACTCTCTGAAATTTACTCCTTCCACCTTTAGAATTTGAATGATAGTACTCCAGTCAACATCGTCAAAAGCTTTCTCCAAGTCTACAAATGCTATATACGTAGGTTTCCCTATCTTTACCCAATCTTCTATGAGAACTCGTAGGGTCAGTATTGCCTCGCATGTTCCTGTACTTCTCTGTAATCGAAACTGATCTTCCCCACGGTTAGCTTTTACCAATTTTTTCATTTGTCTTTAAAGGATTCGTGCTAGTATTTTGCAATCATGACTTATTAAACTGACACTTCGATAATTTTAACACCAGACTGCACTTGCTTTTTTGGAATTGGAATTACTATATTCGTCTTCAAGTCTGAGGGTATTTCGCCTGTTTTATACATCTTCCTTACCAGATGGAAAAGTTTTGCCATGGATGGCTCTGCCAAGGCTATCAGTAGCTCTTACCGAACATTGTCTACTCTTGTGGCCTTGTTTTGACTTATGTTTTTCAGTGCTTTGTCAAATTCTTAATGTAGTATTATATTTTCCTTCTCATCTTCATCTATGTCCTATTCCACATCCATAATATTGCTCTGATGTACATCTCCCTTGTATAGACCCTCTGTATACTTCAACGTTTCTGCTTTGCCTTCTTTGCTTAGGACTGGTTTCCCATCTGAGCTTTGATATTCATACAGAATATTCACTCAAGGTCTCTTTAATTTTCCTGTAGGCAGCATCTATCTTATCCCTAGTGTAATATGCTTCTACATCCTTACATTTGTCCTCTGGCAATTTCTGCTTAGCCATTTTGCGCTTCCTGTCAATCTCATTTTTACACATTTGTATTCTCTTTCACCTGTTTCATTTATTGTACTTTTATATTTCCTTCTTTCATCGATTAAATTTAATACATCTTGGGTTACCCAAGGATTTCTATTAGGGATGGTCTTTTTACCTTCTTGATCCTGTGCTGCCTTTCATCTCTCAAACCTGTCCATTCTTCTTCCACTGTATTCCTGTCCCCTGTCCTTGTCAATCGTTCCCCAATGCTCCCTCTGAAACCCTCTTCTACCTCTGATTTTTCCAGTTTATCCTAGTACCATCTCCTTAAATTCCTACCTTTTTCAACTTAGTTCAAAAATATCTGTCATAATACAGCCAATATGAAACCTTCCGGTATATCCAGGTCTTTTCCACGTCTACAACCTTCTTCTGTTATTCGTAAACCGTTAGTAATGATTAAATCATGCTCTCAGCGATTATCTGCGAGGCGGCTTCCTCTTTCACTTCTTTCTGCTAGTCCATATTCAACTAGTATTTTTCCTTCTGTTAGTTACCCTACCAACGAATTCCAGTCCCCCATTACTTTTAATTCTTTTCATCCATAACTATCTTAGTAAGTTCTTTTATCTCATCGTACCTTTTCTCTATCTCTACTTCATCTTCGAGCCCTATTAGATATTGTATTGCAAAACCTGTATTCGCCTGACCAGAAGACCTGTTCCTCCTGTCACCGAACTTCACTAATTCTCACTATATCTAACTTCAACCTATCCATCGGCCTTTTTAAATTTTCTGACCTCCCTGACATTCCATGGTAAATCTATAGAATGCCAGTTTTATTTCCCTATATGAAGACGTCCTCCTGAGTAGTCCCTGGGCAGAGATATGAATGGGGGACTGTTTTACCAGTACAATATTTTACCCAAGAGTGTGTCACCATCATTTAACCATACAGTAAAGGTGCATGCCCTTGGGAAAAATTATGACTGTAGTTTCCCCGTGCTTTCAACCATTCGCAGTACCAGGACAGGAAGGTGGTTTTGGTTGATGTTGCAGGGCCAGCTCAGTCAATCATCCAGACTGTTTCCCCTGCATTTTCTGAAATGTCTCCTGCCCCTCTGCATGGACCACACGTGTGTGTGACATGTCAACAGATATACATCCATTGTGGTTGCACCTAAGGTATCGATATCTGTATCACAGACATAAGTCTACAAGAAAAGAATTGCAAGAATCACTAAATATATCATGAAACCTGAATAGATAAAAAGGCAGGGCTAGCATAAAAGGACATTAGGGAATCATTGCAGAAAAACATTAAGGAAATTAATAGGGAATCAATGGGTGAAATTGAAACATCCCCTTAGAAAAATTAATGAATTATTGTGCTGGTAAACCTCTTACACTATTTGATTTTCAAACAGCTGAACGTAACTGAACTTACTCAGACATTTCGCTCTTTCCCTATTCTGATCAACACTAAACTGACACACAATATTCTTTAGCGCAACGCAATCTGACTTTCAGTAATCCCTACAATGGAATGGCCCTGACTGACAATAACCTATACCTTTCACAAATCACTTACCTCACAAAAATCCTCGTTACTCAAACTACTGCAATACAGCGAGCACCAATACTGCCAGCTGAATAAAAGATTCAAACTACTGAAGGCACTAACTACTGATAGGCATAGTTAGCAAATGAAAGATTTTCATAGAGAACAAACGATTTATTTACCTTAATAGTGTTCAAAAGTCATAATATCTATATCAGTCCATGATATCCAATATTACAAATTTACTGTCTCTGTCCAGATCATCCGCTCTCAAAAATCCGCCATCTCACTCCCCACATCCACCACTGCTGGCGGCTCACCTCCAACTGCCCAACGCTACGCGCTGTTAACAGCCAACAGCCCAACACTACAATAACGAATATTACAACAATGCCACCCAGCCACAGACTGCACACAGCACAGCCAGTGATGTTCATACAGAGCGCTACGTGGCGTTACCAATATAAAAACCTAAACAGCCTACTTACAAAATAATTTAAAAAAATGTAGAAGCAGGAATAAAATTCGACCTAACATATGTCAGTGAAAGAATAAATATGTGTGAAGAAGGATTAGGTAAAGTAGAAGCTACTCTTAGTCAGATACAGACCGATACTGAAACCAGAATGGGTAATTAAAGGAAACTGGAACAAAAATCAATATAGATTTCAGTAACAATACTAAAACATAAGTGGAACAGATAAATCAACAAATTGCTGATATCAAAGTGCAGAGATAGCGGACTTGAAGACAGTTACTGCCAATATTGTTTAATGGGGAGAAGGCTTAGAAAGCATGAAAATGTTAACCACCGTCTTTCCATTTGGAGGGGTTTATCATTATCTGGAGGACCTGAGTTAGAAAAAAAATGAACCAAAGAAGAAACCCATCCCGTAAATTTTATGAAATCATACTGTTAATTAACATCTAAAGAATAACATAAGAAAGATAGAGTTTTAATAGTTGAAATAAACCTTAGTGGTGATGCAAAGAACTAGACAGTTAGGGCTTGAGGAGGAATTTTAGTGAAGTACCAAACAAAGTGAAATCTACACAGAATTTTTAAATGTATCTTCATATAGATCTAGTTGGGATAAAGCTATGAGGATGTACTGTGAAGAGTGATGTAGGAAGGTGGAGCATGTGAAGAGACTGGTTGCTGAAGACTACTTATTACATGTGTAAACTACCATCGATTGTACAAGGTTATGTTAGTTTGAGGAGCTGTGATAGACCAGGAATTATGAGAAGAATTGGCGAACTGGATGTATGGGACAGATAAAAAGAACACAGATCCCATAATAACCGAAGTAGACACAGTAACAACAATAATAGTAATAGAAGTGACAGAGTGAGAGAATATGGTATGAGAGCTGTGAGAATGGATAGTTGTAGGAGAGGTAGAAGAGATTTTTTGGAGGTAGAGATGGTCATATTTCTAGACCATATTACAATGACAAGCAGGAAGAAAATTAAGGGCCACAAGAGTATAGGGCCAAGCTGGAGCAGGTAAAAGTGATAGGCCCCAACTACAACAGCAATGGTATAACAGTGGGATTATATGAGAATAGACAGAATGATAGGAAAAGAATAAATTCTTTTTGATAAGTAGATGTCAATAATATATGTTTATATGGCATAGATATGGATAAATGTGGCAAAAGAGAACGGGATTCCAAATGAAAGTGGATGCAATGTTTACCTGACATTGTTATAGGAAACGAAAGCGAAAGACATAATAAACTCAGAAATCGTTATGATATACACTAAATCTGGCAAGCCAAAATACAGAGAGAAATTGATACCATTATCTGTAATAAGGATAGTGTTCCAAATAATGAAGAGAGTGTATCTTGCAAGTACATAGGAAACATAGTGGGCAGTAGAACCAAGGAGCAGGTGGAAGATGTGATTATTGAAACTATTAGTAATATTAGTGATGCAAAAGAGCATTATTATCAGTGGTTAGAAGAACTATGTGGATTATGTAGTACCACAAATGAATATAAAAATGAAATACAAGAAAATCTCAGCAGTAGGTGCGAGAAAATTGATGAGAGATGTAGCGTGAATGAGGAAAGTGATATTATGAATGTTATTGAGGAATATAGTGCTGTTGAGGAAGACAGTAGCTCCAGTGAGCACACTGAAGGCTGGGATAATGTTGGTGAAGTATATGAAATCACAATGTAAGTGCCACTGTCAATGATCTTGAAATATGTGAGGCAAGCATTATCACTGATGATGAGGAAATGAATAATAATGGGTCAAGTGAGAGTGAACTATATACAGGGAGAGAACAGTATTGTCATGTTGAAACGGGTAAGGAGTATTTAGAAATAACTGGGCAAAAAGTAATTACAGAGAGTGATGGTAATAACAGGAGAACCAGTAGTTAAAGAGCAGGAAGCCTTTATGAATTTCCATCCAGCAGATAAAGTACAGTACTTTTTTGTGAGGAGGGAAGAACATAGGTAAAACTATAATAAGGATAAGCAGGAGGTAGTAGGAGAAGTGTGATCTAATTTAAGTAAATCTGAAAGAGAAATAGAGGACAAAGGTTATGCAACAGAAAGAATACTAGGTAGGAAGAAAGACAAATGCTCCAGATAAAGAGCAAGATTGAATACAAGGAGGATTACAAGAACGAAGTACTAGGCAAAGAGAAAAACCTACAGAGGTACATGGGGTGGAAATAAGGAAAAAACCATCAGATAAAAGTAATAAATTATTTCAGGGTATGTTGACCAATTGGTCTATTGAAGTAATACAGCAAGGTAACTAAGGGAAGACGATAGAAACGAATCATTTAAAATAGTTGTTTGGGTTAAAAGAATATACATGAGTAGTGAGGTAACTGGTATTTCTGACGGTCTGTGGAAACGTTTATGTCAGGAAAATAAAACTGCCAGTGTGTCAGAATCGGGAGTAAAATTAACTAGTGCCACTGAAAGATGGAGTAAAACTATTAGGAAACATGTACATTGGTCTTTCAAAATAGTGGACTGTAGTCTAGAGAGTGTGTTTTTGGTGATACCAAATTTGAGCCTAAATAGTATAATGGGTCAGACTGAATGACTGAGAATAATGTAATTATAAACTGTGTCCAGGGATGAATGACATCTAAACATTTAGCTAGTGAAAAGAATACACAGTTTGTGGGGTAGGTGACTGAGGAGAATGACCCATTAGGTTGTTTGAGAGCACTAGAAATGCCTTGTGTGGAGTATTATGATATATGCATGAGGCAAGGTAAGAGATAATTAATCAGACAAAAAGGAAATGAAGTTACAACGACACATGAAGGGCTAAAATCTGAACTATTTCAGACATTAATGGAGAATTTCTAAAATCATACGGGAAGTGGCAACAAAACGACTATTCACGTTGGTGTGTAGAATATATGAGTCTGGCGATATACCATCTGACTTTCGGTAAAACATCATCCACACAATTCCGAAGACGGCAAGAGCTGACAAGTGCGAGAATTATCGCACAATCAGCTTAACAGCTCATGCATCGAAGCTGCTTATAAGAATTATATACAGAAGAATGGAAAAGAAAATTGAGAATGCGCTAGGGGACGATCAGTTTGGCTTTGGGAAATGTAAAGGGACGATAGAGGCAATTCTGACTTTATGGCTAATAATGGAAGCAAGGCTAAAGAAAAATCAAGACACTTTCATAGGATTTGTCGACCAGGAAAAAGCGTTCAACAATATAAAATGGTGCAAGCCGTTCGAGATTCTGAAAAATGTAGGCGTAAGCCATAGGGAGAGACGGGTCATATACAATATGTACAACAACCAAGAGGGAATAATAAGAGTGGACGATCAAGAACGAAGTGCTCATCCCTACTCTTCAATCTGTACATCGAGGAAGCAATGATGGAAATAAAAGAAAGGTTCAGGAGTGGAATTAAAATACAAGGTGAAAGGATATCAAGGATACGATTCGCTGATGACATTGCTATCCTGAGTGAAAGTGAAGAAGAATTAAATGATCTGCTGAACGGAATGAACAGTCTAATGAGAACACAGTATGGTTTGAGAGTAAATCGGAGAAAGACGAAGGTAATGAGAAGTAGTAGAAATGAGAACTGTGAGAAACTTAACATCAGGATTGATGGTCATGAAGTCAATGAAGTTAAGAAATTCTGCTACCTAGGCCGTAAAATAACCAATGACGGACGGAGCAAGGAGGACATCAAAAGCAGACTCGCTATGGCAAAAAAAGGCATTTCTGGCCAAGAGAAGTCTATTAATATCAAATACCGGCCGTAGTTTGAGGAAGAAATTTCTGAGGATGTCCGTCTGGAGTACAGCATTGTATGGTAGTGAAACATGGACTGTGGGAAAACCGGAACAGAAGAGAATCGAAGCATTTGAGACGTGGTGCTATAGACGAATGTTGAAAATTAGGTGGACTGATAAGGTAAGGAATGAGGAGGTTCTACGCAGAATCGGAGAGGACAGGACTATGTGGAAAACACTGATAAGGAGAAGGGACAGGATGATAGGACATCAGCTAAGACATGAGGGAATAACTTCTATGTTTCTAGAGGGAGCTGTAGAGGGCAGAAACTGTAGAGGAAGACAGAGATTGGAATACGTCAAGCAAATAATTGAGGACGTAGGTTGCAAGTGCTACTCAGAGATGAAGAGGTTAGCACAGGAAAGGAATTCGTGGCGGGCCGCATCAAACCTGTCAGTAGACTGATGACCAAAAAAAAAAAAAAATGGAGAATGAGGGGATATTTTCTGAGGAACATGATAGAGTGATTACTTTTGAAGACAGACTGATCATCGGATCACATGAGCCTTATTGTAGGAAAACATTTGAGGTGCAAGTAGCTAATGAAAGGCTGTAGCTGAATATTTGGATACAATGGAGAAACTTGGGGTACTTAAAAGGAGCAACAGTACTTACAGCACCCATGTTGTGTATGCAGGGAAGAAAGATGTCGGCATAAGATTAGTATTGGGTGCTAGGAAATTGAGCACGAAATCAAGAATAAAGATGACAAACCATTTTGGATGAAATAATTCAAACTTTCAATGGAATAAATACATGACTAGTCTCAGATTGACTGCCAGGTACTGGCCAGTACCTATGGCTCGAGAACACAGAAGGTATACTGCTTTTTATCTTGATGGCAAATGCTGCCAATACTATATCATGCCATTTAGTTTAAATATACATGTGTGCAGTTGATAAAGTTTTGGGTGCAAATCTGAGTGACAAAATCACGGTACACGCAGATGACCGACTAATAGTTAGAAGAAGTTGGAAGGAGCTGTGACGTGCGTCGAAACCTTCCGCAAAGTTTGGTATTTTTCAAATTTTATGCCTCTCTGGTGGAATAGCTGGTTGTGTAGAATATCTTTGCCATAGAGGCTTTTGGTGCGAATGTGGTCCAGGAGGCGGCGTGGCTCGGGCAGCGGAGGAGTCTTGAGTTACCGACAGAACGAGGAAGGTGGCGAGCGGGGCCTTGTGCTCGGAGCAGTCCCTGTATATGATGGGAAACGACTTGGCCGCACGTGCAGTCGTACACCGGGCTAGATGTAGTTGAGAGTGGTTCTTTGGGAAAGTGTTCTTGGGAACGGAGCTGCCCTCCTTCATGCACAACACTGGTGTTGCCTGAAGGAGATCGGCAGTTAAAGCGACGGTTGGAGGTCTGTACAGCCATCAGCATACTGTCGCTGCACCCTGGTTGCATTGTACACAAGTACTGGTAACTAAACCTGAAGCTGACTAACCTTATTGTTAAGAACTTGCCCATCCGTGTGTTTTACTTTTTCATCTTGCAAAATTCTAATTGAGTCTTGCACAATTTCGTTACTGGTCGTTTGTTTGTGTTAACCGTTCTTGTCAGACAAATCTCATCGAGTTTGCGCTGGTGAGGCCCATTATTGTATGCATGTGTGGGACCAGTGGAAATTGATTTATATTTCAGGACTTATCACGCCAATTTAATGATGTGGATGATGTATTGCCAGGAAGTGTGCGAAAGATGGATTAGTGAAATACAATATTATGACAAAGTCTACAGCTCTGTAAACCCACTGAGGTAGCAGCGGATGAAACCGAATGCTGCTGATTTGTTGTTGTATTAAGTAATTACCTTTGTTATTCAATAATACACCTCTTAATTTGGCGTTCATCTGAAGAACTTTGCACCCAAACTTGTTTTAAGTTGTTCAGTACCCCTATACAGCGAATGAGCAAATTTTAATCTGTAGCACACAAAGGCGTGTACAAAACGTGTGATAAGGAGGACACCTATAGTTTGTTGCGCATTTCAAGTGCTTCGGTTAAATTGGATTTATTTAGATACTATTTTAGATTTGAACTGCTGTCGGTTTGTTATTGTAAATTAGTTTACAGGTTACTGCATGCATCTTGAAACAGCCTTATTATTATAAACCTTAATCACAAATAGTTATTGAGCTTGAGATAAAACTTTTAATTGATGTTACTATTGCTTTGGGCTCAAAGACAATGTATTCTAGTAACAGCTGAGTAAGAGTTGTAATTAATAAATTCGTTTTATAGGATGCCTGAATTCATGTTATCCCAGCACCTTACTACTGCTTCACAGCTGCCACCATACCAGGAACTTTGTGGTTGGTTGAGAGAAATATTTCAAGCACTGTGGGAAGGTGTCATGACTTTAAAATTAAAGAAGTCGGAGTCTGTAAGAAGTGAAATTATGTTTGTGGGATACTTAATCACAAGTTAAGGAACTGAGAATGGCGCAGAGAAACTTAAAGCAGTTGAAGGATTCCCTGCTCCTTGCTGTAGAAAACATAGGAGAATCTTTTTAGGATCGTGTGAATTTGAAGGAAAATTTATATCAGATAAAGCTTTAAATCCAGATACGATTGGTTTACTAAAGAAAGTCAATGCATTTGTGTGGACAGCACAGTGTCAGGAGGCGTTTGAACAGTCAAAGGCAAAATAAAGTGACGAAAATATTTTAATTCATCCGGATTGGGGAAGCCATTTTGTCTAAAAATGGACAGCAGTGCTTGTGGTTTAGGAGCACATTTATTTCAGATAGGAAGTATAGATGGACAGGAGGAAAGAAAACCCATCGCTTTCGCTGGTAGGACATTAAGTAAGTGTGAACGATATTACACCATCTCAGAAAGAGAAGCTATAGATATAATATGATCATTTAAAATGTTTTACAGGTTTTCCTTTGGGATGCAATGTTATAATTTACACTGACCACAAAGCACTAACATTCTTTACCAAGTGCAAACTTCTGTATTATATAATAACAAGGTGGATACTATATCTACAACACTTTTTTTCAAATTTAAGAAGGTAACAGAATAATAATCGATTTTAGAAATTAATAAAATCTGGGCTTAGTTATAAGGGTTAAGAACAAGATGTCAAAGTATTAATGTATTTTCAGTAATCTATTGTACTGAAGGAAAGATGAAACTTTTGACATATGAAGAGTTTACTGACCAAATGAATATGTAGTTACTATAACCCATTGTATCCATTTAAGTTATGGTCGTTGTATAAGTAAAAAAAGTATAGATAAGTGAGTGTACATTAATAGCATGCAAAGAAGAGTATACGAGCGAATAAAGACCAGTGACTTGTGTCAGAAAGCTAAGGTAAATAATGAAAATAGCAGAGGTACCAGCATGACCCAATGATACCTTAGAATCAGTCGCTTTGAATTTCTGTGGCTTTTGCCAGGAACAACAAAAGGTTCCTTTATTGTTTAGTACCAGTGGATATGTTTTTAAAATATATTAAGTTAAATCCCTTGAGAAGAGCCGCTGGCAAAGCAGTATGTGTAAGAAGATTAAAAGATTACTTCAAAAAGGTAGGCAATCTTAAGCTAGTTTATTGGCTAATGGTTCCCAGCTTATTTCAAAGAAATTGAAAAGTAGTATGCAGGAACAAGGAGTTGAATTTAAATATATAGCAGCATACCATGCAGCAAGTAAATCCACAGACTATGGCATTAGGAAATTTGGCAGATATTACTAGACTTTTGTCATGACAATCATAGTAATTGGGAAAAACATGTATCAGGTACTGAAAATATTTTAAACAACTTAGGACATGAAAGTACAGGATTCATGCCTATCGATGTTATGAGGGGAAAAAAGAGCCATATGCTGTATACAAGCAAGTTCAGTTTCTGGCTAGGAGAGATGTTTTGTTGTCAGACAAAAGAATTTGCTTATGAAACTCATGGAAAATTTGATGATGAAGCATAAGAAAGACATAATATAAGAGGGAAATTGACTAAAATTAAGATTGGAGACGTTGTACTAGTCAAATCATGTGACAAATCGAAGGACATAACCACCGACATTTCTCCATTTTTCGCTATGTACAAAAAAGTCCATTTGAGGTGGCTAACATACCACATTCCAATGCATATTACCTAACTTCCTAAAACGTAGAAAGAAATATGGAGTTCAAAATACAGTAGATCTGAAGTTTTATAAGACTAGTTTGATGAGTGTATGAAGTAAATTTATATTGGACAAATATAAAGTAATACATAATTGATTAAATATTGAGGACAGTCATATGGGAAATGAACTATGATAACTCAAAGGTAGCATATTTAGTATTTTTTGATTAGTGAATTGAAATTTGACATTGTATTAGAAAAACATGTAAACAGTGTTAGTGGTCAAGCACAAAAAAGAACTGTGTAAAGATTCGGAAGCTGTGGTGATATGATTAGTAAATAGGATAATTGATTGTACCAGAGCTTGAGATTACATCTATGGTAATGGGAAATAAATTTTAAAAAGATGTGTCACCTTTTCTAAAAATTGCTTAAACATAATTATGAGAACAAATATAACAGATTTTATGTTATAGATTCTTTGATTAAGTAGAAACTGTGATTAAGTATGGTTGATAATGAAACACAGAAGTTAGTGAAAAAATGTTCATTGTACATAAAGTATGAGGAGGTATAAAATATCTTGGTGGATGAAATAATCTGTAGAAAACGGTAGAATCATAGACACTGATAAGATTTTAATGATAACCTAAATTATGTGTAATATTTTGTGTGACCTTAAACAATGAAGGTGTAATAATACTGAATGACTTTATTTAAAGGACACTTAATAGAAGTTGTGTGAAACTAGAGCTCATTAATTCCTGTATAATAATGTGCCTTGCATTAAAATATTTTGAAGGTGTGAAATATGTAATACGGTATACAATTTTTTTAAATTTATCATTAGGAGGAGATTATATTCAGCATACTACACAAACAGTATGAGCACATAATGTAAACCACATACACGATTCTGTGGCATTTCATCTCGTATTTGTTTTTGATCACCTGTGATGTAATGGAGGGGCATCATTGATGGTACAAGTATCATTATGATAGAAGGTTGTATACATGGAAGAACCCTGGAGATACTAAAAGGTATAAGATAGATTAAATAATGGTAAGACAGAGATATAGGAACCAGGTTTTAAATTGTAAGACATTTCCAGGGGCAGATGTGGACTCTGACCACAATCTATTGGTTATGACCTGTAGATTAAAACTGAAGAAACTGCAAAAAGGTGGGAATTTAAGGAGATGGGACCTGGATAAACTGAAAGAACCAGAGGTTGTACAGAGTTTCAGGCAGAGCATAAAGGAACAATTGACAGGAATGGGGGAAAGAAATACCGTATAAGAAGAATGGGTAGCTTTGAGGGATGAAGTAGTGAAGGCAGCAGAGGATCAAGTAGGTAAAAAGACGAGGGCTAGTAGAAATCCTTGGGTAACAGAAGAAATATTGAATTTAATTGATGAAACGAGAAAATATAAAAATGCAGTAAATGAAGCAGGCAAAAAGGAGTACAAACGTCTCAAAAATGAGGTCGACAGGAAGTGCAAAATGGCTAAGCAGCGATGGCTAGAGGACAAATGTAAGGATGTAGAGGCTTATCTCACTAGGGGTAAGATAGATACTGCCTACAGGAAAATTAAAGAGACCTTAGGAGATAAGAGAACCACTTGTATGAACATCAAGAGCTCAGATGGAAATCCAGTTCTAAGCAAAGAAGGGAAAGCAGAAATGTGGAAGGAGTATATAGAGGGTCTATACAAGGGCGATGTACTTGAGGACAATATTATGGAAATGGAAGAGGATGTAGATGAAGATGAAATGGGAGATACGATACTGCGTGAAGAGTTTGACAGAGCACTGAAAGACCTGAGTCGAAACAAGGCCCCCGGAGTAGACAACATTCCATTGGAACTACTGACGGCCTTGGGAGAGCCAGTCCTGACAAAACTCTACCATCTGGTGAGCAAGATGTATGAAACAGGCGAAATACCCTCAGACTTCAAGAAGAATATAATAATTCCAATCCCAAAGAAAGCAGGTGTTGACAGATGTGAAAATTACCGAACAATCAGTTTAATAAGTCACAGCTGCAAAATACTAACTCGAATTCTTTACAGACGAATGGAAAAACTAGTAGAAGCCGACCTCGCGGAAGATCAGTTTGGATTCCGTAGAAATACTGGAACACGTGAGGCAATACTGACCTTACGACTTATCGTAGAAGAAAGATTAAGGAAAGGCAAACCTACGTTTCTAGCATTTGTAGACTTAGAGAAAGCTTTTGACAATGTTGACTGGAATACTCTCTTTCAAATTCTAAAGGTGGCAGGGGGAAAATACAGGGAGCGAAAGGCTATTCACAATTTGTACAGAAACCAGATGGCAGTTATAAGAGTCGAGGGACATGAAAGGGAAGCAGTGGTTGGGAAGGGAGTAAGACAGGGTTGTAGCCTCTCCCCAATGTTATTCAATCTGTATATTGAGCAAGCAGTAAAGGAAACAAGAGAAAAATTCGGAGTAGGTATTAAAATCCATGGAGAAGAAATAAAAACTTCGAGGTTCGCCGATGACATTGTAATTCTGTCAGAGACAGCAAAGGACTTGGAAGAGCAGTTGAACGGAATGGATGGTGTCTTGAAGGGAGGATATAAGATGAACATCAACAAAAGCAAAACGAGGATAATGGAATGTAGTCGAATTAAGTCGGGTGATGCTGAGGGTATTAGATTAGGAAATGAGACACTTAAAGTAGTAAAGGAGTTTTGCTATTTGGGGAGCAAAATAAC
Source organism: Schistocerca piceifrons (assembly GCF_021461385.2). NCBI lineage: Eukaryota > Metazoa > Arthropoda > Insecta > Orthoptera > Acrididae > Schistocerca > Schistocerca piceifrons. Next base: position 142,722,793 of record NC_060144.1, read on the forward strand.
TGATGATGGTCGAAGTAGAGAAGATATCAAATGTAGACTGGCAATGGCAAGGAAAGCGTTTCTGAAGAAGAGAAATTTGTTAACATCGAGTATAGATTTAAGTGTTAGAAAGTCACTTCTGAAAGTATTTGTATGGAGTGTAGCCATGAATGGAAGTGAAACATGGACTGTAAATAGTTTGGACAAGAAGAGAATAGAAGCTTTCGAAATGTGGTGCTACAGAAGAATGCTGAAGATTAGATGGGTAGATCACATAACTAATGAGGAAGTATTGAATAGGATTGGGGAGAGGAGAAGTTTGTGGCACAACTTGACCAGAAGAAGGGATCGGTTGGTAGGACATGTTCTGAGGCATCAAGGGATCACCAATTTAGTATTGGAGGGCAGCGTGGAGGGTAAAAATCGTAGGGGGAGACCAAGAGATGAATACACTAAGCAGATTCAGAAGGATGTAGGTTACAGTAGGTACTGGGAGATGAAGAAGCTTGCCCAGGATAGAGTAGCATGGAGAGCTGCATCAAACCAGTCTCAGGACTGAAGACCACAACAACAGCAACATCATTTTTAACAGAATTTTTGAATTTCGTTTAGGTAAACATTTCGTCTTTATACATAAAAACTTCCGAGAAGTAACAGTTCGCGCTGCTACAGCAGTGGTCCAGTGGGACTGAAAGAGGCGCTGTATGTGAGGTGCCTAATGTAGGCGCTGATGCCATCTACCGGTTGCAATGATGCAATCTGTTTCTAAATATGTTTCGGTGCCGAATCACTACAACGTGCTGCCAGCTCATGGTGGAAAAAGAGAACAACCTAAATTACACATCTACTACAACATCTTAAGAAGTTAAATATATTCTGTTACGTTTATTTTGTTGAAAAGCTTAGCGTTGAAACGACTGCAAAGGTATGTGTTGTTTATTATAAACAGTCATGGATTCAGAAATAAGCAATAATTGTTAAGGGAATTCCTACATATTAATCTGAGCGGCGGTGTCCCACCATTTTTGATAAGTGATAACTCTCGAACAAAGATTGTCGAAGTAGTCATCAGTAGTGTGACCACAGTGCATCAAGCATTAGTAAAACAAACTTCGAATGATTGCCGAATGATGCTGCTATTTTATGAAAAGTGCAGTAAAACTGTATGTTACAGAGGAAGAAATTTTCTCTGGCTTATCAAAGAGTCATGGGTCTTCGCAAGCTGAAAGAGACATATTGATATACGTAGAGCTGAAGATCCTGTAGCATTCAGAGCCACAAATCGTAAGTTGTCACTTCACATTTCAGTAGTATTGTTAAAGAGGCCTGGACATACCTCGTCATCACCTAAACTGCAACAGTTTTATTTTGTCTGTGGTACCAGATCTAAGAGTCGTATTTTGTTTGTGCTCGAACGTAAAATGGACTTCGAGTAGGAAAGCCATATCAGCAAAACGTGTAAAAGCCATGATATAATTGGGACTGTAAGTTAAGTAATAACATACTTTTTTATAAAGAAAATGTTTACTTTGGGTCTTTATTTATGTACTTAAAATCAACATCTCTATCGTTTTAGTTTCAAAGCAAAGAATTTGTAAATGAGAAAAACTTGTATTCATTTGAATACAAAATCTTTTGCAGTTTACGCTGCGGTTTCATACATAAATCATTGACCTACTTAATTTCGTAAGGGATGCTATCAATACTGAGAAGAAGACGCCACAAGGTAAAATGAAACTTCTAACTATTTCGCCAGGAAACTGTGGTGACTTGGGTACTTTGCAAGCACAATGACGTGTGACGAAATCTGAATTTGTCTTAACTAAAGTAAAGAATAGGTAGCAACTGTGACTGATTACGTTATTCCTGATTACGAATGCTAAATGAATTTGTAAATTTTGATTAAAAATGCTGTGCTATTTAAAGTAATTACGTATGTGTCGATACAGGCACATCAATATTAGTCACTTCTGATAATTTAACTGCTCGATGTTGAACTAAAATCTACTAACTACCTCAAAGGCAGGCAACAATACAATTTCAAGTTTTCCTCTACGATCATTTGCTGTTAACATTTGTTTACTATCATTTTAACTATATAGTGTGGTAGATTTTAAACTCTCACAGACAAAACAGTGATCAGCCATCACATAGCTGAGTATATACCGCACGCTATTCTCTACCGTAATTTACGAGTCAGATTGTGAAATATGGTTAATGAACTATTTATTACATTCTAATTGGGATAAACAATTTGAACAGAACGGGGTCATGGCAGCACCACGCTCGACTCTGCGGCAACATTACCGCACGAGATTAGCTTTATCCTTCTCACTATTGTAGTAGCGCCGTCTGGATGCTGGTAAGACTTCTTATACGCCATCTTCTTTGATGGGACCCATGATTTTCATAGAAGCATTGTATTCTTTCATGAATTTTCCTCATCTCACTCTGTTCGGAAATTCTGAGGCATATAGTGTCGAAGTTCTCTCTGCACTATTTTAGCGTCGGTGTCTCTCCTCTCTCTGTCTGTCTCTCTCTCTCTCTCTCTCTCTCTCTCTCTCTGGATAGCTGCGTTTCATTTATGGTACGTTTTCTCCAGTTATGGACACCTATCGTTCATTACCAGATACTATTAATTTTCAGGGTTACCCATTCTCCGTGGTTCTTAATGGAGATAGTCTTCCGTATTAATGTATTACCAATGAGCTAGTTCTCGGTACACCTCTGTGATGGATGTCTTGTTGATGGCAATCTGTCACTTATCTTTTTATACCGTCGTAACGCTTCCCATCTTGTTCACATGGGGTAACATTTCGACAACACCGGAATTTAAAGATTTCAGGGCACTAAAGTGCACAGGTCCATATATCACCACATGCCAGTATGAACGGTACTTCCAAAATATATTAAATACAAACTGTAGTCATTGTCATATCTGGATAGGTTTAAAGAGTTCGGTCTCAGCCCCTTTCATGTGACTGTTCCTAACATACGTTCAGTCTGCTAATTCCTCTTCGTTGTTTTTTTTTTCACTTCATACCTGAGAGAAAGATTGTCTGGGGAACTATCTCTTTCTTCCACTCTCTCTCTCTCTCTCTCTCTCTCTCTATCTATCTGTGTGTGTCTCTGCCTGTCTGTCTGTCCGTCTCTCTCTCTCTGCCTCTCTCTCTCTCTCTCTCTCTCTCTCTCTCTCTCTCTCTCTCTCTCTCTCACACACACACACACACACACACACACACACACAATCTTTCTAACACAAAAATGAAGTTTTCAAGAACGGTTATGTGACACAGTTAACTCCGTACAGCGTGGAGGAAATTGAGATTCACTGCAAAATTGATATTAACTGCAAGCACAGAACAAAGTCTTGTTTCCAAACGGAAGATTTATTCTGATGGTCAATATTCGGAAACTACTTATAGACTAAAACTCCATACGAACAGGCTTCGAAAGGCCCATCGATGCTGACAGATCGCTGTGTCATCACCAATCGGTAGGCATCACTGACTGTGGGTATGGTGGTGGGGGGGGGGGGGGGCACGTGGTCCGCACATCACTTTTCCGTCAATTTAAGTTAGCAGAGCCGCTACTTTTCATTCAGGTAGCTCCTTAACTGGCCTCACAAGGGTTGACTGCACCCCATGTGCCAACAGCCCTCGACAGACCAAGGTGGTCATCCATTACGAGCTCTAGCCAAACCCGATACCACTTAACTTCGGTGATCTGACGGGGACCAGTGTTACAACCGTGGAAATGCCACTGGCAACAGTAGGAAACTATATACACATTAAATAAATACCAGTTCTCAAATCTACGGGATTTCTACAAGCAGAACAAACGAAGAACCTTATGTAACCATAGCAGCAACTCTTCACACTTTTTACTTGACGAAAATGGCTGCTGTTGTTCATCACTGACGTAGTCTGAATGGCTATCCGATTTGTTAATAACACACTAGCCTTACTAAAGGACCGTTCACCGGGTGCGACTATTAGACAATATGCTCTAACTATACGAGAACTATTACGTTCATGATTACATGCAGTACCTGCAAAACTAGCACACTTTGATCACACACTGCTAAGAATTTCTTGCTTTTTTTATGGCAAGTGAATTCGCATTACGCAAAGACGACGAAAGAAACGTAGCAATGTTATGATTGGAAGTAACTACGACCCCCTCACGTACAAGAGAAGGCTCGATTTTTAATCGCTTGTACCTCGTATTTCGTATTAGTACACGTCAGTTACGCTAGTTTATAATAACCATATCAATTCTTTGTATAATAACGAAAAAATAATTGCAACTGCATTAATGGAACTCACCACACACTATTTGACAGTCATTGACACGACAGATTTAGTGTCAAACCAAAGGGATGTAGTTGTGTTGTAGGTTGTCTTACGCCTTTTTTGCATCAGCCCCTCTTTATACGGTTTCTGGAAATCCGCGGTTGCTCCTGTAAGCTTATTATCATATCCTTGCAACATAAAGAGGATTTCTTTTTCGTCAGTAAAGCAGTAACATAATTGTATGGAGTGTGTAAGGACGTCATCATAGTGTACAAGCAGTTTCAATGTATACTAGCATCTTGCTTCGAAGATAATTTCAAAGATAAGCAGTAGAAACTGCTGCTAAGTGCTGACTTAACTGATCGAGAAGCCTTGCATCATTTTCCAATGTTTTCAATATATTTGCAATCTGCTCGCACACAAAAATAAAAATTTTACAAGTCCTTCAAAATTTTCTCGTCAGCCATACTGTCATTTCCTTTCTGAATATTTACTCCCACATTCTTAATGCCCGAGAACTATGCTGTGAATGAGATGCTGTCCATAAGAGCCCAATCCATTAATGTGATGTGGTGCAGACGCCAAGTAATGATTCTGTGAATCAGTTCACATATTAATTGTTACAGCACATGTTTTATTAATAATGTCCTTAATATGAGAAGGCATTATCCTGCTTCAAATTGCACCAATCTGTTTTCTGATACAAGGTAACAATTGGTTCAAATGGCGCTGAGCACTATGGGACTCAACTGCTGAGGTCATAAGTCCCCTAGAACTTAGAACTACTTAAACCTAACTAACCTAAGGACATCACACACATCCATGTCCGAGCCAGGATTCGAACCTGCGACCTTAGCGGTCTCGTGGTTCCAACTGTAGCACCTAGAACTGCTCGACCACTCCGGCCGGCAGGGTGACAGTTATTGAACTGTATTAAACAATATCGTTATAAGTTCTGAACGGTTTGCGTTAGGACATTCGAACCTCGCTGTGGTCCGCGGGGCATGATGGGAATTAGTACGAGCTGTATGTTTAGCGACGAAGCCCACTTTCATTTAGACGGGGTCGCCAATAAGCAAAATTGGCGCTTTTGGGGGACAGAGAATCCACATTTCACGATAGAGAACTTTCATCACCCTGAACGGGCGACTGTGTGGACTGCAATGTCAAGAGTCACGGAATAATCTGTGCGACATCCCTTGATGGTACGGTGATTACCGAAAGGTATGTGACAGTTCTGGAAGATGATTTTGTCCCCATTATCGAAATTGACCCTGAATTCGACAAGTTGTGGTTCGTGCAAGACCGAGCTCGACCCCATCGAGGCAGTAAAGTGTTTGATGTCCTGGAGGAGCACTTTGGGGACCGCATTCAAGTTCTGGGGTACCCAGAAGGCACTGGAATGGTCCTCGATTGGCCGCAGTATTCTGTGGATATGAATGCATGCGACTCCTTTTTCTGGAGCTATATTTAAGACAAGAAGAACAGCAGTAACCCTAAAACTACTGCTGAGCTGAAAGCAGCCATTCCGGAGGCCATTGACAGCATCAATGTTCCGACACTTCAGAGGGTCATGCAGAATTTCCCTATTCGTCTGCGCCACAGCACCGCCAATGACGGCTAGTACATCGAAAATGCCATAACCTAAATCAGAATTTGTGTAGTGACGTTTAAACGTTGAATAAAATGTGTGCACGCCGTAATTTGTTCAAATGGTTCAAATTGCTCTGAGCACTTAGAACTAATTAAACCTAACTAACCTAGGGACATCACACACATCCATGCCCGAAGCAGGATTCGAACCTGCGACCGGAGCGGTCGCTCGGCTCCAGACTGTAGCGCCTAGAACCGCACTACCACTCCGGCCGGCTGCCGTAGTTTGTAAATCATTTAGTTTAATAATTGCCACCCTATATGTCTGCCTACAGTGGTGGTATGTAGCGTGACATATGGAACACTAACTTCCCCATAATGAGCATCTAGCCTTTTTGGCAAAATTCGTCGAAATCTAAACCGAAAAATCAAGATGTCCCGTATGTTTGGCACACATTGCAATACGTTTCGCTATTAAACTATGTCTTATTACTACTGGTACCCCAGAAGGACCTGTGTCAGCGCTGGATTCCTTACAACTGTGTCCCTTTAAATGACTTGTTCCCGGCTGGAGAACGCAACAATATAGAGCAACTTATGCACGGTATATACCCAGCGGATTTTCTGTTTTCGACTACAACCGACAGAATTTTATTCCATGGTTCGCTTTTTAGAATGTCTCATTTCTTCTTTGTCTACACCTTGGTTTCATTCTTACCGTATACTGACGTCCTCACGATACATTATTACAGACGGGAACACTGAGAATAGGAAGCATGTGTTGGCAGTAGTTGCGCGCAGATAGAGGTATGTTTAACATCTTAGTTAGACATTGTCTAGTGTTGGGTCACGGCTTTTGTGTTCGGCCACATTAAATGGAACGGCTAGCCTAGCCAGTTAGGCTGTGCACGCCCCAAGTCGCATTTTATGATCGCTTACTCGGTCACGCGGGCCCCTCTTACACGGCACCTATCCCCGTTCTCTATACCACAGTAGCGAGGTTAGAAGTCGTTCGGTCACAGCTCAGTGCTGCTTCAGAATGGAAATAACATACACAGTGACTGGCATCTAGATTCTTCGCAAGAGCGTGATAATTATGACACTCGACGAAACGTCACGGTACCTGAGCTCTGGCACCATGCTGGAAACCAGAGAAATTTTAGTTAGTAGAACGCGACATCACGGTCTAGTTCCTACATGATCATGAAATATTCATATGTGTAACTGGCAGAAATTTCCACCGAATGGAATTCATTTCGCCTTATCACCCAGGCCAGCCGCAGTATGAATTTCTCGATTGTGGAGCTGTAAAGATGGTTGAATAGCCACAGATGTATGAATATGTATTATCTATATAGTGTCTACGAGATGCATTGTTAATCATCCAGTAAAAAGCACTGGGCCACATCAAAGGATTTCACTGGGTTATTCCCATTGACAACATTAATTTCATTTCATTGTTTGTAATTCGAGTGGTATGTATACGTCCCTAAGGCAGCTACACGGTCTTTCAACAAATCCATTCCCTTGTTGATGCTGGAAGACGAGGCTGCTTGTGTTATGGTATGACGTTGCTGTAAACTGTTGTTGCTTATTACGTCTTAATATTTCAGGGTTGTTAGCTAAACAATCGTGAAACAGTACACCACACAGTAGTCCCAGGGGGAATCTATACAACTCTGCCTAGTAAGTAGACATACATAATCAACATGGCCAGTGACTGAAATTCTCGTTACTGTCACTAAATAAAAAGACAATGACAGTTGAGCCTGACAACGGTTCACGATGATAACACCGTCTCATTGAGAACAACAGGCTTATGTGCACAACGTATTATATTTCTTATTAGTGGGTAGCCTAACCAGGTTAAGTTGTACGTCATTTTGAAGGATTTTGTAGTTCAAATAAAGTCTAAACACGTTCAAAAATATTGGACACTACACGTAGGAAATTAACAGAGGGTTAAAATGTTCTAAAAATCTCTATTTAATTTTCACAGAATCATGCTAACATTGTGGGGAGACACAAAATTATGTGGGAGACTGTATACAGAAAATGCGACACGTTATTGTCATCTGGGCAGCTAGCGTATTCATCTTTAATGAGACAAGATCACAAACTATAACGGAATGCCAGAAGAAATGAGTAGCGAGCTTCTCAAAGTACGGATCGAGCAAATTTAGTAACTTACATTTTCGCAAAATCATAAAAGTTTGCACTAATCAGCAGCAGACGACGTCTGGGAGACCAATCGCACGGCGACCGAAACGCGAATGCCACAAAACGTACTTCTTTCTCCTCGATTTTATAGTTTCTGTAACTTTACATGGAGATGATGACTCAATCATATTGCCAATGTGATGGACAAGAATATCTCAAGTTTCATAAAAAAAGGTGACCCAACAGAAACTTCCTATTCTTTGCGCTCAAAATGCAAATTTACAAATATGAGGACGGTACGCCTGGAGCAAAGTGTCCTCGATGGGAAAGTCTCTTCGCAACTAGCTCGGTGATGGAGTGACTTAGTTCAAGTCAATGACTAAGATTTTGGAGCAAAAGCGACTGTCTTTCTAACTCTCGTTGAACACCACTGCAGCATTTGGATCTTTCTAGTCCGTGCACAAAAAGCAGAAATTTTATACTCAGTTATTCTCTGGATTGGGCAGTGGTGGAACGACGTCCCTGACCCTGAACTATAGCTCTGGTCAGGCGTACTGGTGGATGGCTATTAGCGCGCTGTTGGCAGACCGTGAATGACATGCACTTAATAGTCGCATGAACCCCTATTACTAGTTGTAATAGGTTTTCTACTGGTAAAAATCAATGTAATCAGGATTTTGCGATGAAATATTGATTTAGGCTATGTCAGTCATATCGCTATGTAAACATTGTAACCGTACATTATTTGACTTTAAAAACATTTGAAAAGTCTTGTCATTCAATTCCTTGTTTGCCGTCCACAATGCGTAAAATTATTACTAACAACATTAAGCATTATCTGTTTATGCTAGGTGGAAATGTAAATAAATCTGTGACAAAACGCATACCGTGGTAAAAGTAGAACCTCTGGAATGTCAAGAAAATTAGCACACTAATGAAAATGCATAATTGAGCTGTATGACATATTTTAAACACACTGATGTTAGCTGAAAGATAACGAAATCTGCATTTGCAATAAATCCGGATAACTACGGGACTGCCGGCCGGAGTGGCCGAGTGGTTCTAGGCGCTACAGTCTGGAGCCGCGCGACTGCTACGGTCGCAGGTTCGAATCCTGGCTCGGGCATGAATATGTGTGATGTCCTTAGATTAGTTAGGTTTAAGTAGTCCTAAGTTCCAAGGGACTGATGACCTCAGGAGTTAAGTCCCATAGTGCTCAGAGCCATTTGAACTATTTTTTACTACGGGACTGATCGCTGTAAATGACTACCTTCCTTTCCAAACCAATTACAGTCGCTGAGCACACCACTACCCTATGGAATCGAACCTGATGTCTATGGGTTTTGGACGTGAATGAATACAAAATACTTAAAGTACAACTTGTTTAAAATACAAAATTTTATTCCATTATTATATACGAAATGTTGATGTTATAACAGCGCAGCAAATAGAGAGAAAAGAGTACAATCTCTTAGATGCCCTCATCTTAATTTTCTTCACTTTGTTCATCGTCTCCATCGCATTTTTCTTATTCGTTCTTCTTCTTATCTGCCTTCATCGTCTGTGGTTGTTGAGTCATCATTGCAGTTGACGGTTATAGGCTCTATGACGGTGTCTCGGATGACTTTGGTCTCAGAATCTTCTTTATGTAGATATTCTGTATGCTGAACACATTTTTGGCATTGCTTGATTGTGACGTTTTCCAGAGCCTCGTGAAGTAAGCGCTCAACAGCTATAATTTGAAACGTACTATTTTTCGCAGCTACTTCTCTCTTGACTTGGGCCCATTTCAGTTCATTCGAGTTATACTATCAACGCTCCCTGTACGTTTAGCTCATAAATAGGTTTTTCTTTGTTTAAATTAACCTTATCCTACATCTCAGTTGTGGTTTATGTAGGTGGGAAGGCAATATTTATCGCTGTTAGCTGATCTGCTATGTCAGCCTTCTGTGTTTTCGATGACGGTGCTCGATTCACGACTACCGAATGAAACGTGGTGTTGTTCATGACGATAGGCACAGCTTTCACTCAATAAATTGAAAAAACTCTTCTCACACCAGTTTTTAACCGTAGCTATGTTCATTTCTGTTTGTTTGGCTACTTCTGTAAAACAAGATATTTTTGTTAAGAAAATCGGTCTTCGCTGACCGCACATGCACGACGTTCAGACTTGTCTCTTTCCGAACAGCTTCTATATAAGCCCCACTTTAAACCGAATTCTGCCAGATGTGCTGCAGCCAATCTTTGGAGTAATCCATGTTTCATCCAAGTGGAATATGGGTCGCATGTCATCTGAAGAAGCAGTCAGTTCAACGTCCGCAAAAAATTAATTCTAGAGGACACTACGTCTTTGTGTTCAAGTGCAAATTGTCTACCATCATTGTAATGCTTGTAGTTAAACGCTGTATCTTTTAATATGTGTTTTCACAGATCTAGCAGATCCGGTAAATTTTCTTTTTTCATTTAACTTTGTTCTCAGAATGAGATTTTCACTCTGCAGCGGAGTGTGCACTGATGTGAAAGTTCTTGGTAGATTAAAATTTGTGCCGGACCAAGGCTCGAACTCGGACAATTGCCTTTCACGGACAAGTGCTCTACAATCTGAACTACCCAAGTAGGACTCACGATCCGTCCTCACAGCTTCAATTCTGCCAGTACGTCATCGTCTGAGAAGCTGTGAGTACTGATCGTGGATCGTGCGTGGATAGCTCAGATGACAAAGCACTTGCCCGTTAAAGGCAAAGCTCCCGAGTTCGAGTCTCGGTCCGGCACAGAGTTTTATTCTACCACGAAGTTTCAAGTTTTTTCTCAGTTTTTTGTGTTGAGAGCTCGCCATTGTCCTAGACTTCATAGACTGTCCGCCGGGCAGAATCTTAATCCTTTGGTTAAAGAACAGAGTTTCTTAATATTTTTCATAGGAGAAGCTAATTGGTGATTTCCCTCATTAGACACACTCTGGTTACCTTAAACCAACTTCACAAGCTACTGCTCATATAACCTGTATATTTAGAAGGCTTTTTCTTACAGTGATTGTGTGTCGGTAACATATCACTGCGTTTCTTGATATCACCACTATTGATGATGTCTGCCTTCTGCAAATATTTCCTAACGAGTGTGCATGTAGATACCTGTAGTACCACTTCATCATCATTGTCCACAAGATGTTTGAAACATTTATAGACATCTTCGATTGTGGATTTACTATGCCGCCAGAACTCAGCTGCTTTTTTCTGTCGAAGTTCGTCCTGTTGGAGCTGTTTGTAAACCTAACCCACATGGCACAGGCGGAATCTCTCATTATTCCTGTTCTTCCGTTTTCAACTTACACAGATACTTCCACTCACAAAATAAATTGCACAAATAACGCCATGAAACACGTTTTTTAATTAGAGTCAAACTGCCGAAACTAATAACTCAGTACACAAGAGAAAACATGAACTGCGCGAAAATCGACGCACCGTCTCGCTACTGACGCTCTACTGTCTCTCAAACTGGCCAACTGTGGACGCTCAGCGTTGCAGTTTTCGAATGTTAGAGAGAGCGAGCGCTACATGAACTTAGGAACAAGTGCTGCATCATCGCGCGTGCAGCCATCCACCAGTATGCCTAGCCAGAGCTTTAGGCCATGTGTTGGTTCTGCCCACAGAAACACGAGGCAGGTCAGAGCCTCACATCCGTGAGGACTACACGTCTCCATGGAGATTTACTGACTGCCTTCTCCCGACAACAAAGCCTAGAGACCACACCAAGGATTGTCCCTTGATAGCACAAGAAACTCAAAGCCTTCCAAGTCCACTTGTCCATTACACTCAATAAAGTACTGGCTTCGCTTGAAAAATGTGACAGTAATATCAGAATTCTGTTTCCTTTCTCTTGGGAGAATCTGTGTGTGTAGTGTACAAGCATAATAGGAAGCAAAATTTGTGACACTGAAATTTGATCGAAGACTGTAGGCATCCACAGATTTCCCAAGGCTTCATGTGGCTATCTGGGAACAACCGACTTCCTTCCCCATTCTTTCCCAATATGAGCTTGTGTTTCGTCTGTCATCCTCGATGGGACATTAATCCCGAATCTTCGTTCTTCTTGAGAAAACAGTGGATTCGGTTTAGAATCACAACCAAGATCATATTTCCATTTGTCTTGGCATACTTAGCTCGTGCACAACAAAACCTGTGTAGAGCCTTAACCGGGAATATGAACTGTGTCAATGGAGATCCTGAGTAAGCGTGTAGGAATCTTGCCAAGCCACTGTGAAGAATGTGTATCAGATATCGGTTAGTAAAATACTTTCCAGTTCTGCCAGTATTTTTATCCTTTAAAGTAATAAGTGTCTCCAATTTAAAAAAGAGTTCTGTTTGTTTTGGATTTAAAAAAGAATTCTTGTTTGTTTTGGATTTCGATTCATCCCAAATACCTTTCGATTCTGCTTAAATTTGTTCTACAACCTAACAGACCTTCTCTGTTTCGATCATTAACTCTCCCTTTACCTCGAGAGCTACGCTATTCATTTCAGGATAACAGGTGCTTCCTGCCACATCAACGATCTGCCTTATTATTCATTTAGATTTTTATATACGGAACTGTACCACAATGATATTTTTTTTCAGTTTTCGTTCTTTATGATATTAGATTTCAGGAGGATTCTTTTTTTTTTTTTTACGGAGATCCGTTTTGCCTTCCACAGTCGTTATCAATTAATACCCTGTATCTACTATTTTATGTATTGTCCTGAGGTAACAATCAACCAACCAGCTCGTCTATTTGTTATGTATACCAAATCATAACTTTACTTTGTCTTTACATGCGTGTTATATATGGATCAGCCTTCAGACATACTGTTCAGAAAGTAAGCTATTGTTTCTTCATTATTTATAATCTAATATAAATATAAAAACCAAGAAGATCTTTTGAAAAGAGTTAAATATCATAGAGAATGAAAAAAAAAACTTAAGTCTGAATAAGGTGGAAAACGAATAAAATGAATCGATAGTGTCATGAAAAGAGGTGATAACATAAATGTAACTAAAAGTAGTTCATGGGTATTGGGTTATAGTCGAATGAAGTCATGTGACACTGATAGAATTAGTTCACGATATGAGTCAATAAAAGCAGTAGATACCTTGAAATTGGGATGGAAAGTTAACTGACGACAGAAAAAGTAGAACTGATATGAAATATGAAATGCTAAGGGCAAAAAAAGTTGTTGCAATTGAACACACAAGTAAATGTTAAGAAGTTACTTAATAATGTATTGCGTGTTCGCTGTGAAGTCGGCTATGAAACGCTGAAGGTCAACAGTGAAGACAAGAAAGAACAAAAGTTTACGGAATGTGATGCTACAGAAGAAATGCTTGGTGAAGAACGAACTTCATACTACAGGTCGGTTAAAATAAAGCGTAGTTTGGTGAAGGGATGGCAGAAACCAACCTGTTAAAATCGATATCAATATTTTAGTTGAGAATAACAAGTATTTTACGGTATTTTTTGCCTCGTTCATAACAGGTGTTTCTTGTTTAGTAAGAAACGAATAAAAAACCGCAATATCAAGTAGCTGTAGCAGCAGTGCCAAAGTTTTTCGTTTCTAAGTAAACCTATTTTTGGAAAGGAGTAATTTTTATTTGTAACATTTGCACAGTTTTAAAAAATACTGCGTTATACACTATGTTACCAAACTATCCGGAAGCCCTGCTGAAAATGACTTGAATTCAACATGGTGTTGTCCCACCCTTAGTCTTGAAGACAGACATCACTCTCGCATGCATACGTTCAGTCAGATGCTGGAAGGTTTTCTGGGGAATGGCAGCCCTTTTTTACGGAGTGCTGCAATATCGATGTCGGTGGATGAGGCCTGTCACGAAATAGGCGTTAAAAAACATCCCTAAGGTGATCTATAGGATTCAGGTCCGGACTCTGTGCACGTCAGTCCATTACAGGGATGTTAGTGTCGTGTAACCACCTCGCCACAGGCCGTGAATTATGCCGTACTCGATCGTGTTGAAAGATACAATCGCCGTCCCCGAATTGATCTTCTACAGTGGGAAGTAAGAAGGTGCTTAAAACATCAATGTATGTCTGTGCTGTGATAGTGTCATGCAAAACAACAAGGAGTGCTAGCCCCCTGCATGAAAAACACGACCACACCATAATACCACCGCCTCCGAATTTTACTGTCGGCACTACACACGCTGGCAGATGACATTCACCCCTCATTCAGCATACCCACACCCTGCCATCGTATCGTCATATTGTGTAGCGCGATTCGTCACCCCACACAACGTTTTTCCGCCATTCAATCGTCCGATGTTTACGCTCCTAACGCCAAGCAAGGCGTCGTTTGTCATTTACCGGCATGATGTGTGACTTATGAGCACCCGCTCGACCATGAAATCCAAGTTTTCTAACCTCCCGCCTAAGTGTCAAAGTACTTTCAGTGGATCCTGATGCAGTTTGGAATGCCTGTGTGATGGTCTGGATAGATGTCTGCGGGGAACACGTTACGACACTGCATTCTTTGTCATTCAACAGATGAGGTCGACCTGTTCGCTTTTGTGCTGTACGTGTCCTGTCACGTTTCCACTTCGCTATCATATCGGTAACAGTGGGTCTAGGGATATTTAGGATTGTGGAAATCTGGCGCTCAGACGTATGACACAAGTGACACCCAATCACCTGACCACGTTCGAAGTCCGTGAGTTCCGTAGGGTGCCTCATTCTGCTCTCTCACGATGCCTAATGTGTACTGGGGTCGCTGATATGCAGTACCTGTCAGTAGGTGGCACCACAGTGCACCTAATATGATATACGTATGTTTTTGGGGGTGTCCGGGTACTTTTTATCACATAGTGTAATTTAAATAGTAAAAATGATAAGGGCTATTTTAGTAGCAATCACGACAGATATGAGTAACAGACGCATGTCATAAGAAGTGGTACTGTACAACGTTGCGGAGACAATATCCCTGTTGCGATGTGTCGTGGCTTAAGATACTCGTGTACGGGCAGTGTGCAAGAGCACCCCACTTGGTCTGCACGGCAGTTTCTCGCTGTCGTCAGGCATGTGTTGTATTGCGAAATTTTTACGAAGTAACGTAGCAGTGAAGTACAATGCTTCATTCGATTTAAGACATTAGTGATTTGTCTGTCAATTCCTTGAAATATGGAAAGAGGAAGGAAATTACACTAACAGTAATAAATTAAAAACTTAAAAATTCATACAGAGTGAACAATGAAAATAGGAAATAGCTAATCTGCTGCTTGTGTCTAAATAATATGCCTTTAACTGCTTGTAGCCCTTGAAAAAGGGCGAATCAATACGTAAATTGGGGTCCTTGAACCTGAGTTTTCTCCCTTTAGCACTGCCTATTCATAATGCCCGAATAGTGGTACCATCCCCGATCACAACATGATTTTTGAGCAGAGTTTCAAAAAATTAGAATAAATAGGAGAATATTAGTGATTTTTTGTGATATTCAATCACTTATCAGTTTTCGACAAAAGCCTGTTTATTTTGATATTTTGATTCTACGTATCTTGAAACTGAAAGAGTCCACATTTTTGAATATTCGTCCGATACCTAACTTTACTTCAGGAAATAATAGGAATAAAATTCTAAAATCGGTTATTTCAGGAACCGGCTATTTTGAGTTATTTTAACAGCCAGTAGCAACAGGTATGGAAAAAAACGATGTATCCGAACACAGGTTGTTACGGCGATAATTGCCATTCCTAATTTGATGAGGCACAGAGGAATTTGTTAATTTGGCAATGGAGAGAAGTGTGAGAGGGAAAACATGTGTGAAAATCAAGACTAAGCAAGGACATTGGTATCCATTGGCGGTGCATTAACTACGCAGAAGATGGACTACCGCGTAGACCTACAGCAAAACGAGCTCTTGACTGACAACTTCAGTAACAGTAACATAGTTACAAATACAGGGTGGTTCAAAAAGAGCGGCAGTTTTTATGTAACATAGTAAGAAGTTTATTTTTGCAAAAAACACTGACAAAATTAATAAAAATGTTTATCTAACCTTCCCATTTCATGTTGGAAAAATATGAGGCATATGAATTCCTCTACTGCGCTGGCAAGCAAGAGCTCTGTACATGAAGTCCACTATCACTACATGACATCTTTCCACATCCATTTCCCTGACCACTAGTCGAATTTCCTCCTTCAAGACATGGATGCGATCAGCATTGCAAGAAATGAGCGATCCGCATACTGCTCATGGAGCAACTGAATTGTCTCGCAGGAGGTATGGCAGGTGCCACATCCTGCTGACACTACAACTTTTCAATGTCCGTTCCTTCCAAATGAGGCCAAAACAACTGCTTTAGGGTCGTAAGGTGAGGGTCCTCATTGACTGTCACAGCTTGTCGTGTCTCATCTTAAAAAAAATAAGGGCGATGACACCGCCCGATCAAAAGCCGTACCAATCTTTCACTCCCTGTGGAGGCGTTTCCGCCGCGCGGCTAGAGGCGCCATGTCACGGATTGCGCGGCCCCTCCCGCCGGATGTTCGAGCCCTCCCTCGGGCATTGGTGTGTGTGATGTCCTTAGCATTAGTTCGTTTAAGTAGTGTGTAAATCTAGAGCAATGACCCCAGTATGGTCACGTAGGAATTCACACACTTTTTTTGCGTCTCCCTTTCTCGGCTCATGCAAGGATTTTCTGATTCTCAGATACGGCAAATCTAATCATTCACAAAACCATTTAAGTGGAAATGGGCTGCATCCCTGAAGATGATTTTATTTGCGAAGCTATCGCCCTCCTGTAGTCCTCTCAGAACCCAGTCAACGAACTGTCGTCTCTTCTGGCGGTCCGTCACTTCCAGATGCTGCGTCAACTGAATTTTATCGGACTCATAATGGAGATGATTTCGGAGAATTCTCCGTACTGAAGAACGTCTTAAGGCCAGTTTTTGGGAACGGTGATGGATTGATTTCATTGTGCTAACAGCTACACTGTCACGAACCACTGCAATGTTCTGCTCACATCGGCCAGAACAACGACGCCATCGACTTGTGAGGTTTACTGATAAATCAGTCTCGAAGAACTTCTTCATAAGTTTGCCAACTGTTAACACATTCGCAGTCCGGAACTGTGCGACTGCTACGGTCGCAGGTTCGAATCCTGCCTCGGGCATGGATGTGTGTGATGTCCTTAGGTCAGTTAGGTTTAAGTAGTTCTAAGTTCTAGGGGACTGATGACCACAGCACTTGAGTCCCATAGTGCTCAGAGCCATTGTTAACACATTCGGTGTACAATTACGCCCTAGAATCGCGCGACGTCGCCTGACAGTTGCTGCATAACTGTTTCCAATCAGATATAACGTTTTCACGATTAGCACACGTTGTGTACAACTGAAATGTTCCGTGGTTGGACATCAAATTCGAAAAATTCTAACTGGATCTACAGTCGGAATATTAGTGGAAATAGAAACGAATGAAAACAATGTCACCAACCGACAAACAAAAATTTACCAGCCGTTTCAAAACCGACGATCTTTTTGAACCACTCCTTATAATACGCTAACGACTCCACCCGGTTTCGCACGGTTCGCAATAATACGGGAAGTGGGTAACCTCGTATGCTCTGAAGAGTCCTAAAATGTGCTTAGAAAATTAATTGCTCAATCCAAAAGCAGTGGTATGCAAAACTGCGCGTCTTATCACATTAGAAATTTGAGCGACCACTCTGTTAGGTGAAATTTTCCGAACACAGATGCTGCGGTCAGTACATAGCCACCTAGGAAAACAAAATATTGCGAATTTCTTGTTGTATACGTCTTTAGGCAGTATAACAGGGATCGTTGATTCTGTAAGACTACGACGTGAAGAACCAAAAGTAGACATAAAAGAGCGTCATTTCAGCGTCAGACTTCATTCTGTGCTATAAAGTCTACTTTTGCGACCCAAGTTCAGGGCTGTATCACAAACTTGGAAAAAGGTAGATTATGGTACTGAGATATGCATATCTTCATTTGAAAATGTAACTCGTGTGACGTTTGATGCTGGATTGCTTGCGTACATAAGCGGTACTGAATATGAAAAAGTGGCCTTAGCCCAGATGCGCATATTGTCTGTTGGACTTCGCTTTGACCACGTCAGTGAAATTTCATATCCGCAGTTTGAAGAGTGAGTAGCTGCGCAAAAATTACTGTTGACGTGAAACTTTTCATTACTGAAATAGAACGGCGTACTCTAAATTGGGATTCTGGAAATAAGGATTACAGCAATAAGATTGAAAAAAGTAATGCTTGGGGGAAGATGTGTAGAAAACTATTTCTTTGGGCTTTTAATATCCAGAACTTTCGCTGACTTATGTATTTGCTTTTCAGAAACAAAACGAATAACGATTCTCGTGAGAATACGCTTCGTAACTGACTCGCGTCAGCGAAGGAGACAGTTATCTCTGGTGACAGAGTTTCAGCCGCGCAGTTCAGTCGCGCGATCATCGATTGAACCGCGCGACTGAACTGCTCGATAATCACGTATTGCAGCGATTGGACCGCGCGGCTGAATCTCCGCCGCGAAGTCGCCAGTGACAAAGCAGCCAGAGCTATAAAAGGAAAACATAACAGCCCAGTTATTTCTCTCCACATCACTCACTATTCAGGGTAGCACACTGGTGTGGATCAGCAGTTATAACTCTCAGAAGTAAACATAATGAAATAATTGAACCAAGAAAAGGTTATCGTTAACAAGAAATAGTTGCACTTTCACATTTGAAAAAAACAAAAGCAAAGTAACTGTCACGGCCCTCGCGTACAACGTATAAGAACCTAAGTACACAGGGTATAAGTGCAAATATGAGTATTGGTAGCTGAGGACGGTGTACTGAACAACATTACATAAATATTGCGGACTAATAATTGTAGCTATTACAAGTCTTGTTTTAGGGGCCCCCTTGGGTGGGGCGGTGGGCAACTTTAAAATCTTAAATGGGAACACCCATTTTTTCTTGCAGCTTCGGATTCTCCATAAAAAGGTATTCAAGTTTTGTCTGAAACATTTTTTTAAACCATTGACAGATGGCGCTGAAATCGAAAAAATTTAAAATATGGGAAGAATTCCGATTTATTTAGAATGATCCGAGAAGGACGCATCAAATCGACACTAAATGTGCACCAATTCTTTCATTACGCCAAATTAAGCGACTTTTTTTTTTTTTTACAAAATGTATAACCGCCACATGATGGAGGGAGGCGGAATGGTATTAAAATCTCATTAGGGAACTCTCCACAATTGCATTACTCACCCGAGTATCGAGCTACAGTGGCCAAACTGCGAACTATGTCTCAGTATATAGGTCGGTGCAATGCGATCAGACGTCACTTCACTTTCAGATTGTGAACCGTAAACATCAACTAACGAAAGTAAATTATTCTTTAGCGAAACATGGCCCACTATCCTCCTAAGGGATGTTGATATAATGTAAATTTTAGGTGAATGCTGTAACAATTACGCTGCAGCTGCAAAGTTGTATGCGCATCGTTTCCCAAACAGACGACATACAAGCGAAAACATTGTTCGAAATCGCACTCAACGAGTTCGAAATGGATACATGCATCATCCACCTCGTCATCGCGAATACAATGAAAATGACGTTCGTACGCTTACTGTTCTCTCCTGTGTTCAACTGGATCCCGAAATGAGTAGTCGTGCGATTGAGAGACAAACTGGAATACCGAAATCGACTGTTTTGAGGATTTTGAAGGCACATAAATATCAAGCGTATCATATCACACTAACACAGGCACTAATGCCTAAAGATATGCAAACGCGCGTGCATTTTTTCCAGTGAGCCTTGGAAATAATAGCCGGCCGGAGTGGCCGAAAGGTTATAGGTGCTACAGTCTGGAACCGCGCGACTGCTACGGTCCCAGGTTCGAATCCTGCCTCGGGCATGGATGTGTGTGATGTCCTTAGGTTAGTTAGTAGTTCTAAGTTCTAGGGGCTGATGACCTCAGAAGTTAAGTCCCATAGTGCTCAGAGCCATTTGAATCATTTGTTTTGGAAATAATAAGAGGTGACAATGACTTTTTTTAGATACGTCATGTTCACCGATGAAGTCACATTCAAGAACAATGGCGAATTAAATCGTCAGGATTGTCATTATTGGCCCCTTGTTAATCCACACTGACACAGACCCGTTGACAATCAATACAAATGGTTCCAGAATGAGATTTTCGCTGTGCAGAGGAGTGTGCGCTAATATGAAACTTCCTGGCAGGTTAAAACTGTGTGCCGGACAGAGATTGAACTCGGGACCTTTGCCTTTCGCGGGCAAGTGCTCTACCTACTTTTTTCAAAAATAAGAAATAAAATGAAAATAAAAATAAAAATGCGGTTCCTCCGCTTTATGGTCCAACGCGACCACGTTTTATTTTTGGGAGGGGGGGGGGGGAGCCAGGGTAAACAAAAAATCTTTATTCGTAAAATTACGCTGTCCTAGGGATAAGGAAGGTATCGTGACAGCAAAAACAATTTGGAAACCATAAAATCAGTCACGAGCGGGTGTGAAAATGAAGTTATCATCTGCATCACAATCCCTGCTGCACGTGGTGTCGCATCATAAATCTGGCAGGAAGCCATATAATCTTGACCATTTCTGCCATTGTGGGCGGCATGTATTCCTCCTGCGTCGACCATTCGAAGGACCATTATCTGAGACGGTTTCGGTGTTTACCAACGTTGTGTTTTTTTTTTCTTTTTCGCGTTAACATAATCCAGACATAACTGGCGCCAACTGGTAGAGGTCAGTTTTCTTCTCAGTGTGCTCTATGCCAATATAATTGAACCGCGCAGTACTGCCTCTAGTCGTTCTGCTACAGGAGTCTTCTCAGTTCTGGGACACCCCAACCGTTGGCCGGATTGTGAAAAACACTTCCTAAAAAATTGGAAAAGTAAGGCCTGTATTTCGTATGACTGCGTATGAGCTCGTGTTGTTCTTGTAAATACATCCAATGATCCATCACGGACTTAATATCGTACGAATACAAATATGTCGTCGCATGTCCAGCGATCCAATTGACCTCATACGTCTTTTATTTGAGAAAAAGGTCTTGTCCGGTAGAAAAAGTACATCCGATGTGATTTCTGTGTAGTTAGTGCGCCGAAGGAAGGCCTATATTCGACGCGTCAGCATCCGGACGTCCCTCGCAGCGCCACACACTAAACCACGTTCTTCCGTTCTAACAGTCCACAGTTTGTGCAAAGAGGAGAATCGACCATATGAATGGTATGTAGTCGTCTCCTTGTCACAAGTTTACTGTTTATAAGAATATACCACATCGATCTCGCTGCTGTTGACAGTAATGGAGTATGCACTGCACACCAAATGTGGCTCCAGGTTCTCGACGGGTATTTTAATTCCATTATGTTGTGGCCACGGTGATCCATCAAGCACCTATAGATCTCCCGAGTCGTGGGTATTCTAGTCGAAGGTACTTTCAGACGAACATAACTATAATCAACAAGAAATGAGGCAATGTGTGCAAGAGAAGGCGAAATATTCCCCACCGTTACCGGGGGTTCGTACGAAGGCGGAACAAGTACTTCTATCAGAGCTGACGTTATGGTATGCATTCGTTGTTGCCAATTTCGTATAATTGCTCTCATGTAAAGCGCCAAAGTTATGTTTCGTACGTCTGTAAGGTTGTGGCCACCGTTCCGGAACTGTAGTGTTAACGTGTCATGTTGTTGTGGTCTTCAGTCCTAAGACTGGTATGATGCAGCTCTCCATGCTACCCTATCCTGTGCAAGCTTCTTCATCTCCCAGTACTTACTGCAACCCACATCCTTCTGAATCTGCTTAGTGTATTCATCTCTTGGTCTCCCTCTACGATTTTTACCCTCCACGCTGCCCTCCTATGCTAAATTTGTGAGCCCTTAATGCCTCAGAACATGTCCTACTAACCGGTCCCTTCTTTTTGTCAAGCTCTTCTCCCCAATTCTATTCAATACTTCATCATTAGTTATGTGATCTACCCATCCAATCTTCAGCATTCTCCTGTAGCACCACATTTCGAAAGCTTCTATTCTCTTCTTGTCCAAACTATTTATCGTCCATGTTTCACTTCCATACATGGCGACACTCCATACAAATACTTTCAGGGCGACTTCCTTACACTTAAATCTATACTCGATGTTAACAAACTCCTCTTCTTCAGAAACGCTTTCCTTGCCATTGCCAGTCCACATTTTATATCCTCTCTGCTTCGACCATCATCAGGTATCTTGCTCCCCAAATAGCAAAACCCATTTACTACTTTAAGTGTCTCATTTCCTAATCTAATTCCCTCAGCATCACTCGAGTTCATTCGACTACATTCCATTATCCTCGTTTTGCTTTAGTTGATGTTCATCTTATATCCTCCTTTCAAGACACTGTCCATTCCGTTCAACTGCTCTTCCAAGTCCTTTGCTGTCTCTGATAGAATTACAGTGTCATCGGCGAACCTCAACGTTTTTTATTTCTTCTCCATGAATTTTAATACATACTCCGAATTTTTCTTTTGTTTCCTTTACTGCTTGCTCAATATACAGATTGAATAACATTGGGGAGAGGCTACAACCCTGTCTCAATCCCTTCCCAACCACTGCTTCCCTTACATATCCCTCGACTCTTATAACTGCCATCTGGTTTCTGTACAAATTGTAAATAGCCTTTCGCTCCCTGTATTTTACCCCTGCCACCTTCAGATTTTTTAGAAAGAAAGTATTCCAGTCAACATTGTCAAAAGCTATCTCTAAGTATACAAATGCTAGAAACGTAGGTTTGCCTTTCCTTAATCTTCCTTCTAAGATAAGTCGTAAGGTCAGTATTGCCTCACGTGTTCCGATATTTCTACGGAATCCAAACTGATCTTCCGCGAGGTCGGCTTCTATCAGTTTTTCCATTCGTCTGTAAAGAATTCGCGTTAGTATTTTGCAGCTGTGACTTATTAAAGTGATAGTAACTTTCACATCCGTCACCACCCGCTTTCTTTGGGATTGGAATTATAATATTCTTCTTGAAGTCTGATGTTATTTTGCCTGTCTCATACATCTTGCTCACCAGATGGTAGAGTTTTGTCAGGACTAGCTCTCCCAAGGCCGTCAGTAGTCCTAATGGAATGTTGTCTACTCCCGGGGCCTTGTTTCGACTTAGGTCTTTCAGTGCTCTGTCAAACTCTTCACGCAGAATCATATCTCCCATTTCATCTTCATCTAAATCCTCTTCCATTTCCATAATGTTGTCCTCAAGTACATTGCCCTTGTATAGACCCTCTATTTACTCCTTCCACCTTTCTGTTTTCCCTTCTTTGCGTAGAACTGGGTTTCCATCTGAGCTCTTGATATTCATACAAGTGGTTCTCTTTTCTCCAAAGGTATCTTTAATTTTCCTGTAGGCAGTATCTATCTTGCCCCTAGTGAGATAAGCCTCTAGATCCTTACATTTGTCCTCTAGCCATCCCTGCTTAGCTATTTTGCACTTTCTGTCGATCTCATTTTTGAGACGCCTGTATTCTTTTTTGCCTGCTTCATTTACTGCATTTTTATATTTCCTCCTTTCATCAATTAAATTCAATATTTCTTATGTTACCCAAGGAGTTCTACTAGCCCTCGTCGTTTTTCCTGCTTGATCCTCTGCTACCTTCACTACCTCATTCCTCAGAGCTACCCATTCTTCTTCTACTGTATTTCTTTCCCCCATTCCTGTCAATTGTTCCCTTATGCCCTCCCTGACACTCTGTACAACCTCTGGTTCTTTCAGTTTATCCAGGTCCCATCTCCTTAAATTCCCACCGTTTTGCAGTTTCTTCAGTTATAATCTACAGTTCATAACCAATAGATTGTGGTCAGAGTCCACATCTGCCCCTGGAAATGTCTTACAATATAAAACCTGGTTCCTAAATCTCTGTGTTACCATTATATAATCTATCTGATACCTTCTAGTATCTCTAGGATTCTTCCATGTGTACAACCTTCTTTCATGATTCTTGAACCAAGCGTGAGCTATGATTAAGTTATGCTCTGTGAAAACCTCTACCAGGCGACTTCCTCTTTCATTTCTTAGCCCCAATCCATATTCACCTACAATGTTTCTTTCTCTCCTTTTTCCTACTCTCGATATCCAGTCACCCATGACAATTAAATTTTCGTCTCCCTTCACTACCTGAATAATTTCTATTATCTCATCATACATTTCCTCAATTTCTTCATCATCTGCAGAGCTCATTGGCATATAAACTAGGACTAATGTAGTAGGCGTGGGCTTCGTGTCAGTCTTGGCCACAATAATGCGTTCACTATGCTGTTTGTAGTAGCTTACCCCCACTCCTATTTTTTATTCATTATTAAACCTACTCTTCCATTACCCCTATTTGATTTTGTGTTTATAACCCTGTATTCACCTGACCAAAAGTCTTGTTCCTCCTGCCACCGAACTTCAATTATTCCCACTATATCTAACTTTAACGAATCCATTTCCCTTTTTAAATTTTCTAATCTACCTGCCCGGTTATGGGATCTGACATTCCACACTCCGATCTGTAGTACGCCAGTTTTCTTTTTCCTGATAACGACGTCCTCTTGAGTAGTCCCCGCCCGGAGATCCGAATGGGGGACTATTTTACCTCCGGAATATTTTACCCAAGAGGACGCCATCATCATTTTTCCATACGGTAAAGCTGCATGCCCTCGGGAAAAATTACGGCCGTAGTTTCCCCTTGTTTTCAGCCGTTCGCAGAACCACAACAGCAAGGCCGTTTTGGTTAATGTTGCAAGGCCAGGTCAGTCAATCATCCAGACTGTTGCCCCTGCAACTACTGAAAACGCTGCTGCCCCTCTTCAGGAACCACACGTTTGTCTGGCCTCTCAACAGATACCCCTCCGTTGTGATTGCACCTACGGAACGGCCATCTGAATCGCTGAGGCGCGCAAGCCTCCCCACCAACGGCAAGGTCCATGGTTCATGGGGAAGGTGTCATATTTGATCATAAATAACATCCTAGTATTATCACAGTAACCAAAGCCAGCCATGAGGCGGTCTGCAATACTCTTCGGTATTGGTAGGATCCGCGCTAAATGGGGCGGTCATGAGGGTATGTGAACGTTGGTGTAAGCCACACGTTGGATCATGTCAAAGGCTCTCAGTGAGTTGTTGCGTACCGTCAGACGAACATTCTGCAGAAACCGCCGAGAACTCGCCGTTGCTGACCGCCGTAGTAAACGGGTAAATGTGATCCCCAGACATCTCAGTGATTCCACCGTCTCAAACGGTCCCGGTACGTCTTCCAGACACCGTCCAATGTGCATAATTTTGGATTTTGTCATGTTAACGACACTGCCTGCCGCCGTCCCGTTAGAGCCTACATGTTCAACAGCCTGACGCACTTCATGTCCTGATCTGATAAGAAGGATCAGGTCGTCTGCATATGCGCGACAAACGAAAGAGTTCTCATTAATTGCTATCCCAGTAAGTGAGCGCCTCATAACACACATCAGCGGCTCAAGTGCTATCGCTAACAGCATAATGGAGAGTGGGCACCCTTGTCGAACTGAGCTGTTAATGAGAATTGAGCCCGCTTCCCGACCGTTTACAATCACCTTCGATATAGCCCCTCGTATTAACCTTATAACGATGGAGATGAAGACAGGTGGAATCGCCATTCGGCTCATGACTGACGCCAAGAAGTCATGGTTTATCCTGTCGAACGCACTTCAAGTCAACAGATATCATAGCTGCTCGCATTTTACACGTTTCCGTAAGGGCGATAACGTCACGGTATTCACTTAAGGCCGAGGAGATGTTGCTTCGCACCCCTAGGCAAGCCTGATCAAGGGATATTGTCCTGGATATCGCCTGCTTGAGAAGAGACGCTAGTGGTCGTGCAAAGATTTTATAGTCGGTATTTATCACAGTGAGAGGCCGATATTAATTAACACAGCGACTCCCCCCCATCTTCGGGATGGGAAGAAGAAAGCCCGTCACAAAATCCAACGACAGGCGCATGTCCGGACGCATCGCCTCATAGTACATCGACACCAACTGTGGCATCATCATGTCCACAAATTCTGGATAAAACTCTAACGTAATCCCATCTGGCCCTGGTGATTTATGGGCCGCTCCTTTTGTGAGTGCCACCATTATATCGTCTTCTGTGAGTGAGTCCATAAGCGCTGCCTTATCCGTCTCTGTCAATGTCGTTTGCAGAAGTTGCAGTATCTCTTCCCCCACTCGACGGTCCGTTGGTGTACCGGCATAGAGGTGGCGGAAATGCTCTAAATATTCATTTGCAATGTCCTGTTGTGTTGTCAGTTGACGGCCATCTAAACCGTGGAGCACTGTTACCAATGTCCGGTGATAACGTTTATGTTCCCGCGACACGTGGTGCATCGGGGTACGTTCCCCAGTGATGCTGTCGAGACATCTTGTCCGTATTGGGATGCCACCCAGTCGTCGCGTGATCGATAGGATTTGTTCCTTGACACGATGAACTTCCGCATGATGTTCTGCAGACGGCACCTGGAATGACAGCTCACGAAGCATGGTGTAATAATAATCAAGAGTGTCTCTTTGTCATCTCGTCTTATCTACATCTACATCTACATCCATACTCCGCAAGCCACCCGACGGTGTGTGGCGGAGGGTACCTTGAGTACCTCTATCGGTTCTCCCTTCTATTCCAGCCTCGTATTGTTCGTGGAAAGAAGGATTGTCGGTATGCTTCTGTGTGGGCTCTAATATCTCAGATTTTATCCTCATGGTGTCTTCGCGCGATATACGTAGGAGGGAGCAATATACTGCTTGACTCTTCGGTGAAGGTATGTTGTCTAAACTTCAACAAAAGCCCGTACCGAGCTACTAAGCGTCTCTCCTGCAGAGTCTTCCACTGGAGTTTATCTATCATCTCCGTAACGCTTTCGCGATTACTAAATGATCCTGTAACGAAGCGCGCTGCTCTCCGTTGGATCTTCTCTATCTCTTCTGTTAACCCTATCTGGCACGGATCCCACACTGCTGAGCAGTATTCAAGCAGTGGGCGGAGAAGCGTACTGTAACCTACTTCCTTTGTTTTCGGATTACATTTCCTTAGGATTCTTCCAATGAATCTCAGTCTGGCATCTGCTTTACCAACGATCAACTTTATATGATCATTCCATTTTAAATCACTCCTAATGCGCACTCCCAGATAATTTATGGAATTAACTGCTTCCAGTTGCTGACCTGCTATTTTGTAGGTAAATGATAAGGGATTTATCTTTCAATGTATTCGCAGCACATTACACTTGTCTACATTGAGATCCTATTGCCATTCCCTGCACCATGCGTCAATTCGCTGCAGATCCTCCTGCATTTCAGTACAATTTTCCATTGTTACAACCTCTCGATATACCACAGCATCATCTGCAAAAAGCCTCAGTGAACTTCCGATGTCATCCACCAGGTCATTTATGTATATTGTGAATAGCAACGGCCCTACGACACTCCCCTGCGGCACACTTGAAATCACTCTTACTTCGGAAGACTTCTCTCCATTGAGAATGACATGCTGCGTTCTGTTATCTAGGAATTCTTCAATCCAATCACACAATTGGTCTGATAGTCCATATGCTCTTACTTTGTTCATTAAACGACTGTGGAGAACTGTATCGAACGCCACACGGAAGTCAAGAAACACGGCATGTGCCTGTGAACCCGTGTCTATGGCCCTCTGAGTCTCGTGGACGAATAGCGCGAGCTGGGTTTCACACGACCGTCTTTTTCGAAATCCATACTGATTCCTACAGAGTAGATTTCTAGTCTCCAGGAAAGTCATTATACTCGAACATAATACGTGTTCCAAAATTCTACAACTGACCGATGTTAGAGATATAGGTCTATAGTTCTGCATATCTTTTGGACGTCCCTTCTTGAATTCGGGGATGACCTGTGCCGTTTTCCAATCCTTTGGAACGCTACGCTCTTCTAGAGAACTACGGTACACCGCTGCAAGAAGGGGGGCAAGTTCCTTCGCGTACTCTGTGTAAAATCGAATTGGTATCCCATCAGGTCCAGCGGCCTTTCCTTTTTTGAGCGATTTTAATTGTTTCTCTATCCCTCTGTCGTCTGTTGCGATATCTACCATTTTGTCATCTGTGCAACAATCTAGAGAAGGAACTACAGTGCAGTCTTCCTCTGTGAAACAGCTTTGGAAAAAAACATTTAGTATTTCGGCCTTTAGTCTGTCGTCCTCTGTTTCAGTACCATTTTGGTCACAGACCGTCTGGACATTTTGTTTTAATCCAGCTACCTCTTTGACATAAGACCAAAATTTCTTAGGAATTTCTGCCAAGTCAGTACATAGAACTTTATTTTCGAATTCATTGAACGCCTCTTGCATTGCCCTCCCCACATTACATTTCGCTTCGCGTAATTTTTGTTTGTCTGCAAGGCTATGGCTATGTTTATGTTTGTTGTGAAGTTCCCTTTGCTTCCGCAGCAGTTTTCTAATTCGGTTGTTGTACCACGGTGGCTCTTTTCCATCTCTTACGATATTGCTTGGCACATACTCATCTAACGCATATTGTACGATGGTTTGGAACTTTGTCCGCTGATCCTCAACACTATCTGCACCTGAGACAAAACTTTTGTGCTGAGCCGTCAGGTACTCTGAAATCTGCTTTTTATCACTTTTGCTAAATAGAAAAATCTTCCTACGTTTTTTAATATATCTATTTACGGCTGAAATCATCGATGCAGTAACCGCTTTATGATCGCTGATTCCCTGTTCTGCGTTAACTGTTTCAAATAGTTCGGGTCTGTTTGTCTCCAGGAGGTCTAATATGTTGTCGCTACGAATCGGTTCTCTGTTTAACTGCTTAAGGTAGTTTTCAGATAAAGTACTTTGAAAAATTTCAATGGATTCTTTGTTCCTGCCACCCGTTTTGAGCGTTTGAGTCTCCCCGTCTATATAAGGCAAATTAAAATCTCCACCCAGAACTATAACATGGTGGGGATATCTACTCGAAATATTTTCCAAACTATCCTTCAGGTGCTCAGCCACAACAGCTGCTGAGCCAGGGGGCCTATAGACACATCCAATTACCATGTCTGAGCCTCCTTTAACCGTGACCTTCACCCAAATTATTTCACATTTCGGATCTCCGTCAATTTCCTTCGATACTATTGCTCTTCTTATCTCTATAAACACACCTCCCCCTTCACTGTCTAGCCTGTCTCTGCGGTATACATTTCAATCTGAGTTTAGGATTTCATTACTGTTTACGTCTGGTTTCAGCCAACTTTCTGTCCCTGGTACTATATGGGCATTGTGACCGTTTATCAATGAGAGCAGTTCTGGGACCTTTCTGTAGACGCTCCTGCAGTTTACTATTAGCACATTAATATTGTTATTCCCTGTTGCAATTTGCATACTCCTACCTTGCCGTGTCTCAGGAAGCGTCTTGTCGGGCCTAGGGAGGGAATTCTCTAACCTAAAAAACCCACATGTGCACTCCACACGTACTCCGCTACCCTTGTAGCCGCTTCCTGCGTGTAGTGCACGCCTGACCTATTCAGGGGGCCCCTACATTTCTCCACCCGATAGCGGAGCTCGAGAAATTTGCACCCCAGATCTCCGTAGAATCGTCTGAGCCTCTGGTTTAAGCCTTCTACTCGGCTCCAAACCAGAGGACCGCGATCGGTTTTGGGAACGATACTAAAAATAGTTAGCTCAGATTCCACCCCGCGAGCGAGGCTTTCCGCCTTCACCGATTTCGCCAACCACCTGTACGAACTGAGGATGACCTCTGAACCCAGACGGTAGGAGTGATTGGTGCCGACATGAGCAACAATTAGCAGTCGGGTGCACCCAGTGCTCTCTATCGCCGCCGGCAGGGCCTCCTCCACATCTCTGATGAGACCCCCCGGCAAGCAGACAGAGTGAACACTGGCCCTCTTCCCCGACCTTTCCGCTAATTTCCCTAAGGGACTCCATCACCCGCCAAACGTTGGAGCTCCCAATAACTAATAAACCCCTCCCCCCTCCCCCCCCCCGTGTGCCTGCTCGGACCTTGCGAAAGGAGCGGCCACATGTCCACTCACAGGCAGAGCGGGCGATGCCACACGGCCAGCCTCCACATTGACCCTCCGCCTCGTGCGACGCGAACGCCGCTGAACCCGCCACTCCCCTTGGGGAGAGGGTGGCCCAACCGCGCCCGGTACCCGCGAAGATGTCTCGACAGCAGGGACAGTGGGTGAAGCATGTAACACCTGGGGTGTACCATGCGACGCACCAGACTCCCCACTGCCGCTACACTCCGAGGCAGCAGTCTGAAGACGGCTGACCGCGGCCATCAACACGTTCAGCTGTTCGCGAACAGTGGCCCGACCACACTGTATTAGAGCTTTTCCTACTGCCGAGCCACCATTGAAGCACGGAGGTATATGTTGGTAGACGACGTTGACATGTGGCCCATACCTCCTCGACTCTCTGACGACATTCGGGGTCCGCCAAAAGTGAAAAATTGATCTTCCATGGCCCGCGGCTTCTCCACACACTTTGCCTATGGAGTGATATGGTACAAATGTAAAGCCAGAGGATCAGTAAATGCCGCAGGCCATCGCTCCGCGTCGACCACCTTATCCCGTAGGCCAACCGAAACATATATTCGATCGAGTCTGCTCGCCGAGTAACTGGTTAAAAAAGTATATCCCTCACGGTTTCTACGAATCATGTCCCAGGCGTCGCTTCACTCCAGATCCCGGCATAGCACATGCAATTCACGACAGGTATTGTAATGTGGAGTCTGGTTTTTTTTTTTTGGCTAAAATACAATTTAAGTCACTACCTATAATGAAATGATCGAATCTTGCAGTAAATAAGGGCACAATCTCTTCCGAATAATATCTCGCACGCGCCTGTCTGTGCCGGAAGGGGCTTAAACATTGAGGATGCGAATTCCATTAACAGTTATCGCCAGTCCTCGTGCCGAAGGTAGATAAGCCAGGTCGCAAACCGGAATCCCGTCCCGGACCAATATCGCCGATCCACCGTCGTTGTTCGAGTGAGGCGAGGTGTAGGAGATGTCTCCATGTACTTCCTGGAACTCAGGAATGTAAATTTCCTGCACCATCAGTATATCCACATCCGACGTGTATATCATGTCTGAAGTGTTGGCAGAAGAGACAACACTGTGTTGCTAGAGGAGGCCGAAATGCACGCGTTTAATTACACGCTGACTGGCGCGAGGCCTGGAACAGTTAAGGGAATTAATAGTAGCAAATAAAGTACGTAGTTGATATAATACTTAACTTTAATCCACAATTGGTGTACATCGCTCTTGACGGTACATGTTATAATCTCAATATCAAATGCTATGGTGCCTTTCTAGGTCGTAGCAATTGACGTAGCTGAAGGCTATGCTAACTATCGTCTCGGCAAATGAGAGCGTAGTTGTCAGTGAACCATTGCTATGAACGTCGGCTGTACAACTGGGGCCGAGTGCCAGGACGTCTCTCTAGACCTGTCGTGTGGTGGCGCTCGGTCTGCAATCACTGACAGTGGCGACACGCGGGTCCGCCGTATACTAACGGACCGCGGCCGATTTAAAGGCTACCACCTAGCAAGTGTGGTGTCTGGCGGTGACACCACAATGTCCCTAAACAACTGCTGTTTCACGGGCGATCTAATGGTATTTACATTCACTGTCCCTATTCTGTATACCTGGGGTGGAGTATCTGTCATCTCCACATGATGTTAAAGTGACAAAATTTCACCGAACCGATACTCCCTTTGCACATCCGCAGAGGGTCGCCCGACGGACGTGTCCTTGCAGCATTAGGTTTCTTGAGATGCAGACGGATACGAGTCCCCACCAACAGAAAGGTCCGCATCGGTGATTTCGTCGTCCTGCTCATACCAGCTGATATTATTGGGGTGCTCCAAATTGCCCTGTGCGGCATTGACGTGTGACATCTGTTGTTCTTTCGCAGCTTTAGACTCCGCTGCAGAAGGGGTGTCAGGACCTGAGCGGATGCGTCGTCTATACGACATGACATCTTTGCAATGTCCGAATTCATACGGTCTGCGACATCCGAAACTTGTGGTTCCAAGTCAGACAGGTCCATAGTGTTAGGCTCATCTGGGCTCCCAAGAAGAGAAGGGAGTGTCTCCGCTGTTTAGTCGGCGCTTCTTGCGGCGCTTTGGCGAGCGTTGTTTGCGGGCCCTAACCTCGGCCTCTGGTGTTGGCGAATCTTGCATCTCCTGCGTTCTTGCCGCCGCCACAACGCCCTGGGGCCTTTCCACTCCAGATTCCATGCCTAGTGTGATGCTGTCATCCTCTTTCTGCACCACCTGTAGTGTCTGGGATTGGAGGTTGGTCGGGGCCACTCCTTCTTCAATGGGGTCCGAAGGCGCCTCAATCAGCTGCGGCGTCGGTTCGATAGTGCTCTCCGACCTCGGCGTCACCTTCCCGCGAAGCACGGTCACGTAGGTCATAGGCAGTGACGTTGGTGTAGTCGGATTCTGGAAGTCTCCGCTGGGGAGTTGCACGAATCTCCTGTGCACACACGCAGATCTAAGATGTCCTTCACCACCACAACCGGAGCATGTCCGGGGCTGTCCATCATAGATGACAATAGCTCCACAGCCGCCGATGTTTATGTACGATGGCACATGTTTCGTAAGGGCAATTCGCACCTGTCGGACACCATCGAGCACTTTATACGTGCTAAAACTTGACCAACGTTCGGCTGTACGACTAATAACTCTGTTATACGGCTGGAGTGATTCAGTGACCAATGATTCGGGTACCTCGAAAGGCAGTTCGAATACCCGAATCCTACGCACGCCCAGGCCCGAATGAACTACTAAAACTTCTTCAATATGACTATCGGAATGTCGGAATTGGAATCCTCATTTGGCGGCTTCAATGGTTCTATCGCCTGCTGCGTCGTCAATCATCTTTACGTAAAGAGTGCTGCTCACGATTGATAAATGAATTCCAATAATCTCCGTGTAATTAAGATGCACTTCGTCCCGTCCTTTAGTCTTGCATACTCGTTATAGAATGTGAACTGTATCGTAGTTTTTCGGAAATTGTATGCCATTGCGTTCGATTCAAACACACCCGAGTGACGACGGTGTAAACACCGCTTCTTCCGTGAACGTTCGCAGCCGGGACGTAAACAAGTCCAAGCTGCTCCGCGACCAAATGCGGACTGCCCTACTGAGCTACCCCAGAACGAATCACGCCCCGTCCTCACAGTTTTACTTCTGCTAGTGAGCTTCTGTAAAGTTTGGAAGGTAGGAGACGAGGTACTGGCAGATGTAAAACTGTGAGGACGGCAGTCTGCCTTCGGCCGTGACACAGAGCGGACCGTGTTGCCTGCCGGCCGCGCTGTGGTGCGTGCGCCTGTTTGTTTACGCCGGAGCAGCTTTGCGTGTGCGGTGTTGTGAGTCTAGAACGAGATGGCACACTCGCACAGAAAAACGACTTTGAAGTTCAGTTTTGCGAACGACTATACACGACCAAATGCACACGAGATTGAACGTTTTTTAAGGTAAAAATCGATCCACAGTAAATCGTGGGAATCCATTTATCGATCGTTTCAAGCGTCGTCTATATCAAGCTTGTTGACGAGGCTGCTTGCGAAAGACTTCTACACCGATCACCGAACGGGTATCGTTTCCGTCATGCCGACGGGGATGTTGGTGCGGTTACGGTCGATCACGTGGGAATGGGGATCCGCACTATACGAGTCTTCGAACTTCCGTTTGAGGTCCCGTCTGAACTTGTTACCGACGCCTTTCAACCATACGGTACAGTTCTATCACATGTGGCCGAAAAATGGACGAGTTTTACCAAATACCCCGCCCTAAATGGGGTGAGACAAATACGGATAGAACTGCGAAAGCACGTCCCCTCTTATTTGTACATCGGAGGTTGTCGAGCGATTATAATCTATGATGGACAACCTCGCACTTGCTCGGGGTGCAGGAAAGAAGGTCACGTCCGCTCGGAATGCCTCCAGCGACGTTTAGTGCAAACCCCACGGGATGACGTTCAGACGCCTCAACAGATGACTGTCTTACTGTTGACCTGAGAAGAGACGTTAGGGAGATTTCCGATGAGCACCAGCAGCTCCGCCCCATAGAGAACATGGATACTAACGGACTGGAACTCCGACCACCGGTTGCACCACAACGGACACAGGACACCATACAAGAGATGCAGCTGACGGCCGCTCCTGGCTCATCCGTGGTGGCTGCCAGTGCTTCCACCGAGAGCGTGATAGGCCAGGCCCAAGACGGAGGATACGCAACCCAAACAGCCGATGCGGAAGCAAGGCAACGGAAACAGCGTTCGCCGAAGAGAAGAAAGAAGCGTCGACTGACTTCTGCTGGCGATAGCCATAGTTCCGAGGGGACAGTGGACGACAACGACAGTATCGACCTGAGACCAGTGGAGTCAACAGATACCGAGATGACGGTGCAGGAATTGCACAGCGACGATAACTTGAACTCTCCTTCTGGTGGCCGGAAGGCAGAAGTGGAGATGACAGTTGTCCAACACCGGAGCGGTGACGACGTTGCCTACCATCCTTCGGCCAGTTCCGGAAATAAGCTGGGGGGAGGGGGGGGACTGGGTGCAAGAAATGGACCAACAGGAACAGAATGAAGATACGAACGCGACGATTGAGGATAGTCCTGGCCAGACGCCGGGAGGGGCCGGGGAATGTTGAACAACTTAATGTGGTGAGGAGCGCCGGGGGTGCAGGTAGACGACAGCAGGCTGGTTTTCAACACCATCGCTTGATGACACCCCCCTACAACTGATGAACACACGCCAGGCATACCGCATTGCAACGATAAACATTAATGGCATTCGGACACCGCTTAAAATTCAAATGCTGAAAGATATGTTACGCGCTGCGGACGTGGATATTGTACTCTTACAAGAAGTGCGTTTCACATCGCCGCCAGAGTTCTACGGCTACGAAGCACATTATTCAGTGCACGATGAAAGTGGATGCGGTATGGCGATCCTCACCAGGGAAGGGATAGGACTGGAGGAAGTCATGTCTCTCCCTTCGGCACGTGGCATAGCGATCACTGTCGACGGCGTTCGTTTCATCAATCTATACGCGCCATCTGGCTCCACAAAACGAAGGTCGACCTCTTACACCGAAGAGATAGCACCGTTGTTCGCTGGACTCTATGATAACTATATATTGGGCGGCGACTTTAATTGTGTCGTCGACCAAAAGGAGCAAGTACCTCATTATGTGCCATGCATGCAACTGCGTGCTTTGATTACCGAAATGCGTTTCTGGATGCCTGGGAACTGCAGCATGGCGACAGACCGAGTTATACCTTTGTAACGGGACACTCGGCGAGTAGACTTGATAGAGTGTATGTGACACGAGCTCTACGGACGGCGACACTGGATGCCGAAATCTGGCCAGCGGCTTTTACGGATCATATGGCGTACGTCTGTACGATTTCACAAACGCGTCAGAAGATATGGCAGAGTAAGAGTCACTGGAGAATGAATAGTGCACTTTTACGTGACGCTGCATGTCGCCGGTCGATAGAGGCGGTCTGGGAGACTTGCGTTCGCCACAAACGAGCATACACCTCGGTTCTCCAGTGGTAGATCAAATGCGCAAAACCAACGTTACGGAGAACGTTGATACGATACTGACAGGACAAATCGCAGTGGAAGCGCACGACGGCTGATTTTTATTTTACTGCCCTGAGGGAGCTGATGACCCGACAACCATCGCCGGTGCCCCAGGAATACCCTGGAAAAGAAGTACCCAGACAAGAACTGGCGACAGGTATGGCGCGTTATACGGAACGTTTACCTCCCAACGTCGGTACGCTCAACATGGTATGTGGTGGCAAATGGGAAGTTCACAACGAATCAACGGCTGCACGCGATTCATTTGGCAGACACTCCACTATGTTTAGGCTGCGCAACAGTGGACACTGATGAACATCGTTGAGCATGTAGTGGGACGGCTCCGGTGTGGCAAATGGCACAACAGATATTGGCGTTCCTGTTACGCTCCGCCCCTCACACAGTTACATCAGACACACTTTTTTTCCCCCAAGAATCTTATTTTCCTGTCCAAAAAAACCAATGCAGTGACATGGGTACGGGGAATGGTGGTGGGCTACGTCTTCAATGAATCGGGAAAGGAGAAAATGGATTTTTGGCAATTTGTCCTGGATGGACACACGAAGCTGCAACACCATAAGAAATATGGGCAAGACTTCGCTAATTACTTGCGACTTACATTTACCGACCCGCCGGCCAGATGGGGTGTGGCAGGTGAGAGATGAGATAGACGAAGAAGCCGCGATAGACATCGATCACACCTACGGACCCTTAGTTAATTTCAAGAAGACGACCCAGTCTTATACCAACGTCTGGAGAACGAGTCGATAGATGGCTCTCTTGCTCTATCGAACATCGGGTCGTGAGCAGGTGTCGCCCCCGACACGAATTTCATTTCATTGCTACAGGAGCATGTTTCTTTTGTATTTGTACTACCCTCAATGTCTTCATGTCTTTCATTTGGACATTTTCAGTTTTATTCATTTCCTTACTTAATTAATTTTCTAATTAGCCACTATTCGTCAATATTTGGACATTGTAGACACTATTTATGTGGTAGTACAACAAAATGTATGTCAGCAAAAGTAGTAAGTCTGACATTGGAAAAAAAATAAAATAAGGAAACAAAAAACAATAAAAAATAATAAAAATAAAGAAATGATTAGCGTAAAAGTCTCAGTCTGAGCTTCAAATCACCTTTCCCCATTTTTTCTTACTTAAAAAAAAACAAGTAGTTAGAGTACTTGCCCACGAAAGGCAAAGGTCCCGAGTTCGAGTCTCGGTCGGGCACACAGTTTTAATCTGCCAGGAAGTATCAACACAAAAGGTCGTTAGTAGTCTGGTGCGGAATTTTAAACGGTTACTTGATATTACCGTATTTTTCTGACCGAAATGTTACTGGGGAATCTTATTTACAACTTCTCTGCGATGATTTGTTGGAGCTAATGGAAGATGTTGATTTAGAAACTAGGCAACGAATCTGGTTCCAACAGGACGGAACAGCTCCCCATTATGCTAAAAATGTGCGGAACGTTTTAAATTTACGGTACCTGGTCGGTGGAAAGGACGCGGTGGACCAATTCAGTCGTCTCCACGTTCACCAGACCTAACACCTCCCGAATTTTTTCTTGTAGGGTTATTTTAAAAAAATAATGTTTATGACAGACAGCCCACAAACCGAAACGATATGGAGTAACGCATTCGAATAGCGTGTGCAGCCATACCACGGGATGTGCTGCTGAAAACTGTGGACAACTTTCGCAGACGATTGACTTTATGCTTTAAAGCAAATGGGGATAACTTTGAACAATATCTTCGTGGCTAATTTCATTAATTAAGCACCCCAAATTGTGAGAGGCTAGAGCACTCACACTAATGAAGCACTCCAACATGTGAGCGGCCAGGGGCTCACACTAATGAAGCAACTCAACATGTGAGAGGCAAAGTGAACTCACACTAATGAAGCACCCCATGGGAACATCATTCTACTATGTCCATGTCGTTGTTCCTTGCTAACGCTAAAAGTAGGATACAGTACATTTTGTACAAAAATGGCTTAATTTGACGTAACGAAAGGATTGGTGCACATTTTCTTATGGATTTGATGCGTCGTTCTAGGAAAATAGCAAATAACTCTCTGTTCTTCCCCAATTTTACTTTTCTCTCGATTTCAGCACCATCTGTCAACGGTTTAAAAAATGTTTCGGATAAAACTTGATTACTTTTTTGTGAAGAATCCGAATCTGCAATAAAAATAGGTGTTTCCATTTAAGATTTAAAAGTTGCCCCCCCCCCTCCCTACCCCACCAAAGAGGGCGGGGGCGGGGCTGGGGCTCACATGTAATATTATTTGATGTCCCCCTTTGAGCTTAAAAACTTGTATTACCCACTATTTGTACCAGATGTATAGCATTTGAGATAATCTCATCTGAAACTTCAGGTGGACCACCCTATAAGTGAACAGAATAGAACCCAACAAGACCCAGTGTCGTAATTGGCAACGGTCTTAAATTACTGCATACTTTCGAAAATAAATGAAAATGTACGTCTAAGAAGAAATGGAAATATTCTTCTGTGACGAAAAAAGGAAAAAAAATTTCTTAAACGCAATGACGGAGTTTAAGAGATCACATTTCTTAAAATGGAAAATTCATATAAATTAAAATTATGTATAAATCTAGGTCGCATCTTTGCAACTCCTTAAACTAAAATTTTTTTATAATTTTTAATATAAAATTGACAGACTCTAATTTTGTAATATACACTCCTGGAAATGGAAAAAAGAACACATTGACACCGGCGTGTCAGACCCACCATACTTGCTCCGGACACTGCGAGAGGGCTGTACAAGCAATGATCACACGCACGGATCAGCGGACACACCAGGAACCGCGGTGTTGGCCGTCGAATGGCGCTAGCTGCGCAGCATTTGTGCACCGCCGCTGTCAGTGTCAGCCAGTTTGCAGTGGCATACGGAGCTCCATCGCAGTCTTTAACACTGGTAGCATGCCGCGACAGCGTGGACGTGAACCGTATGTGCAGTTGACGGACTTTGAGCGAGGGCGT
Source organism: Schistocerca piceifrons (assembly GCF_021461385.2). Lineage (NCBI taxonomy): Eukaryota > Metazoa > Arthropoda > Insecta > Orthoptera > Acrididae > Schistocerca > Schistocerca piceifrons. The sequence continues at coordinate 142,761,484 of NC_060144.1, forward strand.
ATAGTGGGCATGCGGGAGGCCGGGTGGACGTACCGCCGAATTGCTCAACACGTGGGGCGTGAGGTCTCCACAGTACATCGATGTTGTCGCCAGTGGTCGGCGGAAGGTGAACGTGCCCGTCGACCTGGGACCGGACCGCATCGACGCACGGATGCACGCCAAGACCGTAGGATCCTACGCAGTGCCGTAGGGGACCGCACCGCCACTTCCCAGCAAATTAGGGACACTGTTGCTCCTGGGGTATCGGCGAGGACCATTCGCAACCGTCTCCATGAAGCTGGGCTACGGTCCCGCACATCGTTAGGCCGTCTTCCGCCCACGCCCCAACATCGTGCAGCCCGCCTCCAGTGGTGTCGCGACAGGCGTGAATGGAGGGACGAATGGTGACGTGTCGTCTTCAGCGATGAGAGTCGCTTCTGCCTTGGTGCCAATGATGGTCGTATGCGTGTTTGGCGCCGTGCAGGTGAGCGCCACAATCAGGACTGCATACGACCGAGGCACACAGGGCCAACACCCGGCATCATGGTGTGGGGAGCGATCTCCTACTCTGGCCGTACACCACTGGTGATCGTCGAGGGGACACTGAATAGTGCACGGTACATCCAAACCGTCATCGAACCCATCGTTCTACCATTCCTAGACCGGCAAGGGAACTTGCTGTTCCAACAGGACAATGCACGTCCGCATGTATCCCGTGCCACCCAACGTGCTCTAGAAGGTGTAAGTCAACTACCCTGACCAGCAAGATCTCCGGATCTGTCCCCCATTGGGCATGTTTGGGACTGGATGAAGCGTCGTCTCACGCGGTCTGCACGTCCAGCACGAACGCTGGTCCAACTGAGGCGCCAGGTGGAAATGGCATGGCAAGCCGTTCCACAGGACTACATCCAGCATCTCTACGATCGTCTCCATGGGAGAATAGCAGCCTGCATTGCTGCGAAAGGTGGATATACACTGTACTAGTGCCGACATTGTGCATGCTCTGTTGCCTGTGTCTATGTGCCTGTGGTTCTGTCAGTGTGATCATGTGATGTATCTGACCCCAGGATTGTGTCAATAAAGTTTCCCCTTCCTGGGACAATGAATTCACGGTGTTCTTATTTCAGTTTCCAGGAGTGTATTTCGTAGACGAAAATCAGTGGTGCGATACCATGACGGGCGCCAGATAGTGCAAGTGGCTGACAACAACAGGAACGACATATCGATATTTAAAGCAAAGCAAGCTTTGTTTTGACTGCCATCGTGTTCTTCCGGCACTACTGAGTTTGTTCATGATATCGTTATCCAAGTTACCATTATAACTTGGTGAAAAACGGCTAACAACTTCCATAGAGTCATGGAAATGGAGATTATAGAACACACCATGAGAATCCTGTGTAAGCAGTTCTTCCATTTTAAATAAAAATGCATGCACTAATTTAGCTGTTTGAAATTCCTGATCACAGGACTTGTCGCTTCTGACAACGTAGGAGAGCGAACTTACCGTTAAGGTATACGCACCCGATCGTGAAAGATGCTGACGGTGAGCCTATCTGTCTCTCCCGTAGCTCTGTTCATCATCGACACGAAAATACCTGCAATTATGTTATAATTGTTTTAATACACATCCAATTTATTGTACTTTAGTAGTCCGCAGCTCGTGGTCGTGCGGTAGCGTTCTTGCTTCCAGCGCCCGGGTTCCCGGGTTCGATTCCAGGCGGGGTCAGGGATTTTCTCTGCCTCGTGATGACTGGGTGTTGTGTGATGTCCTTAGGTTAGTTAGGTTTATGTAGTTCTAAGTTCTAGGGGACTGATGACCATAGATGTTAAGTCCCATAGTGCTCAGAGCTCCCGTCTTTGTCCTTTAGTAATAAGTAATACGGTTCCTACGTGCCTATTCTTGTGTTACAGAGTTATTCAGTAAATACCTCTTGGTCTGAGTTAGCCATGACTGTACGGTAATTAAATGTCAGTATTGAATTAAATTTCATTTTGTGGATAGTTAAATACAATCAATTCAGTAAATAATGAAATTTTACCGAGTTATTAAAAAACCTCGTGCACGGGATCTGATCCGCATGGCTACTTAGTCCAAACTGACTCATTCTCCTGCCTAAAGATAAGCTAGCGAAAAATTTCGCCCTGCCCATATAACAAGGATAACTCGCCGGCGTCGCTACCACGCTATAACAGAGATGTGTAAGGTAGATTCGGTCCGTCAGGGACGGGATCGATATATGTAGTCCTACAAGTGCCACATCACAAGAACAAAGTGAGTGATTATTTAAAATTTTTCATGTGAACAGCAGACCAACATACAAAGAGATATCGCCTCTTATTAGGCTATTCTTCTCTTTCTCCACAGAATTACCACAGCGCATGCCACGACTACACTAAACCTTGTGTTAAATGGTTTGTACTGTGATTTAAGTAGTCAAAACATTTTGTGACGAGTAGCGTAATCGGAAAAACGTATTCATATTTTTGAAACAGTCACTGTCCGTTAGCAGCCAATATGGCTTTAAATTGTAAATACGATTCACTTTCACAAACTGCGACATGATCGTCAATGGGGCAGTGATCCGAAAATGTGGAATAAATTTTCATTGCACAACTGTGTGTATTTCACAAAGTGTGTATTTCACAACTGTGTATTTCACAAATATTTTAGGTCCTCGGACTACCGGTTTCTGTCAGCAATGAACAGCTCCAGCTCTGCAGTAAAACACAAATTAAACTAGTGGATGGCTACCGCTTAAAAGAATAAAAAAAGGCCACGAAGGAATGTATTATTGCCATAATTATATCATTGAAGAATGTGTGTACGCCTACAGCAGCGAAATCTGGCGAGCTTCACAAACAAACATCTTGTGACTACTCAATGGCAGTTTTTGAACAGTACCACTGTTACCGAGATGACTCTAGTTAATACTATTACATATGAGCGACGATGCTGGCGCTTATTTCGTGCTTAGCATTTGGCGATGCCATTTCAGCTCCATTATATTACGACACGTTTTCATAAAACAGGTATGCCTCATCAAATTTATATGCGAAATTTATGCGCTATAAATATGATGAGGCATACCTGTTTTATGAAAACATGTCCTAATGTAATGGAGCCGAAATGGCATCGCCAAATGCTAAACACGAAATAAGCGCCAGCATCGTCGCTCATATGTAATAGTATTAACTAGAGTCATCTCGGTAACAGTGGTACTGTTCAAAAACTGCCATTGAGTAGTCACAAGATGTTTGTTTGTCAAGCTCGCCAGATTTCGCTGCTGTAGGCGTACACACATTCTTCAATGATATAATTATGCCATATAAATTTAAAGGAAGAACACAGTCAGTAAAGCCCTTACAGTATGCTAAAGAAACGTATAATAAGCAGCAAGCAGACGCACAAACACCCAGAAAATGGAACCAATAAAAAAGGAACGAAAACCATTCCTTTGAAATTTCACGGCAAAATGACCGTGCAAATATAAAAATGTTTCAGAAAATCTAATGTTATTTGTGGCTTCCAAGTTAACAAAACCCTTAAACTGCGAGTAAAACATGTACTGAAAAGAGCGTATGACAAATTTGATTGCTGTGGAGTATGCCGGATTGGTTGTAATAACTGTGATAAACATTATAGCGGCAAACTGCCCGCTCTTTTAGGGTAAGTTTTAATGAAAATTTATATCCACGTAACGAAACTGGCCATTCTATGGGGAGCATTAAGAATGGTGTACCTATTCTTCACAGTTTGATAGAAGAGCTTCAAATTTATCAAGCGAAATAGCAGGAACCAACTAAAGTGCTCAATTTGTAAACCAATTTCGTACTCAGTACCTACTCTGCTTTGTTTCAAATGGTTCAAATGGCTCTAAGCACTGTAAGACTTAACAGCTGAGGTCATCAGTCGCCTATACTTAAAAATACTTAAACCTAGCTAACCTAAGGACATCACACACATCCGTGCCCGAGGCAGGGCTAGAAACTGCAACGGTAGCAACAGCGCGGTTCCGGACTGAAGTGTCTAGAACCACTCGGCCACAACGGCCGGCTTGTTTTGTTTGATAATATTCTAATTCAATTACTTTTTCTTGTGGGAGGTTGAAATACAGTTTTACTGGTGGTTCACGGTCTTACTGTCTTGGTGGATGGTAAAAATGTTCAATTCGACAGTGGTGTCATTCCAAAGACGTCACTGGAGCGCAGCTTGTAGTTGTGGCCGTGGAACCTGAAGTTCCATACCACCCTCCGTAGTTGGAAGTTCAGGTTGCAGTCAAGAGGTAACATGACTAGTAATGACTTAGGTATCAACATTGGTGGTTTACGATGGTCGATACCCACTGAGTGGTGAAGTCAACACTAACGCTTCATGAATAGCCATAACAAGGCTATCGTTAGCCGTGCTTGGAATCTGAGTCCTCAAGGATGACGAGAGAGTGTCGGTGACAGTGCTTGGGATTCGTGGTGCCAATGTTTTGTAAGGCAACGACCGTGTCACGTAGGGCGTCCACTTTGGCATAGAGATCCCTTGCCTTCTCTCGCATGGACGTCTTTAGAGTGGCCATGTCCGTTTTCTCGTGGAGGGTTACGACCCTCGGGAGGGACATGCATGCTCCACCGAAGCACCTTATTCTGTTGGAGCTGGTGTGTCTGCATCCGGGAGGCACTAATCGTATACGACGCAGTGGAGTCATAGCTGATGGAAGGGTGGACAACCATCCCTGTTGGTGAACTTTGGGTACAACGCTTTTATGAGCTTGTGTCCTTTTTGGGTGACGTGTTCTGCATTTCGATAGAAGAGCAGTTTGTTATCCATCTGGACACGTAGATGTTTGATATCAGCGGACCTTCGTACCTGGAAGCCTGCAGTAGTGATGTGGCGGAGGATGGGACGCCGTTTAGTGACGTAGACTGCCGTAGTTTCGGCAGCTGTGAGTGCAATATTATTGGAAAGGCGCTAAGTCACTGTCGAAACCACCTGTCTATGGAAGCAAGCAATGAGCTGGTCTGTGTTGCGGCCGGTGGTATAGAGCGCCGTATCATCGGCGTATTGGGCCAGGTGGCAGCGCGGGAGGACTGGCATATCGTTAACATAAACGTTAAACAGAATGGGAGACTAGACAGAGCCTTGAAGGATACCCATCGAGCCGGCCGGATGGCCGTGCGGTTCTAGGCACTGCAGACTGGAATCGAGCGCCCGTTACCACCACAGGTTCGAATCCTGCCTCGGGCATGGATGTGTGTGATGTCCTTAGGTTAGTTAGGTTCAATTAGTTCTAAGTTCTAGGCGACTGATGACCTCAGAAGTTAAGTCGCATGATGCTCATAGCCATTTGAACCAAGCCATTTTGATACCCATCGACATGTGACGTAAGCTTGAGCGTCGACCTTGCTGAGTAACCAAGGAAGTCCTATCGTGAAGAAAATTGTCCACGACCTTCAGATAGATGTCGAGGATGGTCGTCTGTGTCAGCATATTGTACGCAAGATTGTCCGGCCAGATCTTATCATACACAGTTTGCAAGTCCAGAACAACCGCTTCAATTATTGAACGCCTTTCTTTTACAAAAATGGTTCAAATGGCTCTGAGCACTATGGGACAATATCTGAGGTCATCAGTCCCCTAGAACTTAGAACTACTTAAACCTGACTAACCTAAGGACATCACACACATCCATGCCCGAGGCAGGATTCGAACCTGCGACCGTAGCAGTCGCGCGATTCCGGACTGCAGCACCTAGAACCGTGTGACCACCACGGTCGGCTTTCTTTTACGTATCATGCCTATGTCTTTACCTAGTATAGAGTGATTTACATATTTACCTCGCTTCCTTACGTTGAGCGTATAACTCTAATGTTTTCTAGTCCCTTCTCTATTTATATATCATGTTTCACTTACTGGGTGGTCTTGTTAATGGACTGGTACAGTGCGTTATCATTCTTTTCTAGGAACGGTATGTCGCATGCTACGAGTGACCCTCTGGCAGTTACGTTGTTCTAACCACTTCTCCCCTATGCAGCATTGTAAAGATAGCGCCAACAGAGGGCGCTAAACATCATTCATTGGGCTCCTTTCGCTATTTCTTTTATCATTTTTACATTATTCTGTGTACTCCGTGACTGGTTATTAATAATGCTTTTATATTTCCGTCTCAAATTCACCACTAGAGCGTATCAGAATTATTGTCACTAAACTTTTCCCTTTTAAACGGTCTACCTTTTGTCTTGTCTTCATTTACTGCATTTTATTACTGTAATGACTTCTACATATGATAAGCCTACTACAGACTTTACTGATTATATTCTTCTTTTTATATTATATTGAAACGTCCCCTTTGAACAATTATACAAGACTGCGTTTATCCTGAAACACAATTTTTTTTTTATCGCAACGCAATCTGACTTTCAGAAATCCCGACAAAAGAATGGCCCTTACTAACATTAACCTGTACCTTTCACAAATCACTTACCTCACAAAAATCTTCGTTACTCAAGCTACTGCAATACAGCGAGCGCCACTACTGCCAGCTAAATGAAAGATTCAAACTACGGAAGGCACTAACTACTGATAGGCATAGTTAGCAAATGAAAGATTTTAATAGAGAACAAACAATGTATTTACCTTAATAGTCATCAAAAGTCATAATATATACAGCAGTTCATGACATCCCTTTTTTACAAATTTCCAAACTCCGCCATTTCTCTCCCCACATCCACCACTGCTGGCGGCTCACCTCCAACTGCGCAACGCTACGCGCTGTTCACATCCAGCTGCCGCTGCCCAACACTACAATGGCAGACAACAATGCAAACTAGCCACAGACTGCACACAGCACAGCCAGTGATTCTCACACAGAGCGCTACGTGGCGTTACCAATAAGAAAACCTAAACAGCCTACTTACAATAAGGTATTATTGTATAACTGAAGAATAATAAATGAAATGATGTGGCGTTGGTGGCTGGAAGGCCTCATTCGGGGAACTTCGGCCGCCGCGTGGCACCACATGGGGCGACTTGCGTGTCGGTGATTGTGAGGCCAATACAACACCCAGTCCAAGCGCAGAGAAAACGCCCAACCCACCCGGGAACGCTGCATAGAAGGCAAACACGTTATGATTTTTTTGTTTTGTTTTATAAACTTTCCCGGTGCCCAAAGGGAAGGGCGGAGGCAAAGTGGGCAGGGTCGCAACCCGAGACCTGTCCACCATAACCCGTTCCCAACCTCCAGGAACCAAGGAAAGTGTAAGGAACGTGGGAAAGAGATACAATAAACATATATTTATTTAATTTTCTTTTCTTCCTTATTTATTTTCATTTATTTACTTTTTTATTTTTGTCATTAATACTACAGAGAATATCAGGAAACCTGAGTCACACGACGAGGTGGGCGCAGCAAGACGACAGACTAATTGAAACTATCAACGTATCGTTTTCCCGAGAAGAACATTCCTATTACCATTAAATATATCTGTTCTAAGTGTTGAAGGGGCAGGGATCAGCTCTTCATGACAGGAACACCCCAGCTCTGCGGTGGGTTAATGAAGACACCGCAGAGGAAATTGGAGAAAAATTATCTGTATTTTAGATTGCGAACAGCTGCACAATGGCGTTCATTAAGGAACCGCAAAAAGTCAAAGATACTTTTCTCGTCATCAGCAAGCAAGTAGTGTGCTGCATGTCCGCAAATCCATCTCACTGGGTTCGTCTTCAGTTGTGTGAAGCCTCCTGCGTCCGGGAAGAGGAGCAGTTGAGGAGGTATCTGATGCGGAGCCGTACTGGTAATTAGGGACAACATCTGTCGCACCAAGAAACAAACACCCCTCGTCGATCTGCACACCAGTCGGTGCTCGTCTGCGTCCATAACATCGGAGTCGTCACACAACGGGGTGTCTCCGAGATGAAACCTGTGAAGACGTTACCTGCATATTTACTTCTCATTGACAGTAAGGTACCATGCAGACTGGAGGTCAGTGCCAAGATAAGGAGCGCACACCGATCGCAAACGGCACGCCAGTCAACGTGTGGAAGCTTCCCCTCACGCACATTCGGTGATCCATGCTGCTGAAGGAAACCTTAGATCGCCTTCGTGGATGTCAATTGCGCCGACACTGTCACAGTATGGACGTAGCTCAGTTCAAGGAAAATGTGGCGGAACTAAAAGAAGGGTATCGGGACTTCCGAAAGATAGGTGTTGAGAGTGTGGTGCAAGGGCCATCAGCAATAGGCTGATTAGGCACATGGGACTATGGCGCCACAACGTTATGTGAGAGCCAATGAAAAGGGCTACAGCTCTATCAGGCACATGATACAGACCTACACCGCCCATGCACCGCGGGAGGCTGAAGGTTTCGTACCTTATCTTCAAAAGCGAGCTGTGGCAAACAAACGAACCCGGTGGGCCAATGATGGCAGAATAGGAAGCGTCTGTGTCACGCGGAAAATACGTGACGTCAAATATACATTTACGTATTGTGTGCGTTGCAGAATATAAAGTGCTCGTAAACGGTAATCTAAGCGCCCAGCTAGTAGTTGAGAAAGTAGATGTCGGCAATTGAGGGGAACTGTCCTCCGCAGATCACTTGCGTAATCGAGTCCTAAGCATCGGAGAGTATCAGCCACACGCAAAGGAGCAGCACTGTCCCCAGGAAGTCCCGCATCTATAGCCGTGGCGCTCGATTTGAGGACGCTAAAGCAGCTACCAGAAGTTTCACCGTAGGTAGTAACCCATGCCAGTGACTCGTTGACATCTACCAGAAGCTTCGCCTAGGTGTAACCCATGCCCTTGACTCGCTACGAAGAACGATGACGAGATGGTCTGCATAAGCAGTGCAGCTGAATACACAGCCACAGAGAGAAATCACAGAGAGGAGTTGACGGGGACCACATAGCAACGGTTCCATGGCGAATGCATACAACAGTGCAGAGAGCGGGCAGCCTTGGCGTACTGATCTACGCATCGAGTGGGGAAGAGTAAAACTGCCATTGTAGAGTGCACGAGACAAAGTTCCACGAAGGGGACGCATTAGGTCGTCAACGGTAGTATGAGGGTAGTCCAACCTGTTGAGCACCCCTTCGAGGAAGTCGTGATCGACTCGATCGAACGCGTGCCTGAAGTTGCCAAAAGTCCAGGCATACGATGAGAGTGAACAAGAGCGATTATATCCCGATAGCGGCAGAGGGCAGTACGGATGTTACTGGTATCTCCCAAAGAAGAGTGATCTGGGGAAACCACGTACCGAGCTGTCGAGTGAAGATCTTTCTATAGCGGTTGAGTAACGTCAAGGGGCGGTAATCGCATACCCGTGAGGTATCCCGTGAGGAAACCATCGGGAAAACCGTCTGAATAGGCACGGAAGGTAACATAATGTCCTGACACATTTCGGTCCACACTGGCGCTTCACTGTGACGGGGTGGGAGCTGACCCTACCAAAAGGGTCCATCGTTCTGTACACCTCCAGAATGTCCATTCTCAACATCGACGTCACCCGCCCAGGAGACAGACGTCTCACCAGGCCACTTCAGTGGAACATTATCAGATGTGCGCCCACAGGTAGCGTCAGGCACAGCAAGGGAGGCAACCGCATTAAACGCAGGCGGGGCAAGGTCGACGTCCGGAGGTAGACGTTGACTGGAGATTGAGACAGGGAGGGACGTCAGGGCGTAAGAGGACAGAGCACCATCAGTGACAGGGTCGTCATCCTGTGCAGACTTCCGATGGGCGCTGTCATCAGAAGGAATACGGCGTTGTCTCTCCCGTTTCCTCGGCTGCTTCCTAACATGTTTCTCCGTGTCGGGCTGCTATCGTCCAACAAGTGGCCAGATGACAGAAAGGGGGAGGCAGGTACAGCTCCATGATCAACAGCTATGGGGTCAGTACAGACAGCTTGGGCCTGCTCATGGTCGTCGTTCATTTGTATTACCTCCGGCAGGCGTGCAGGAGAGACAGCTAAAACGTCCATCGCAACGTCGAGAGGAGCCGATGCCGGAATCGGAGGAGGCATGGCCGGCAGCACCGCCGCAGACGCGTAAGACAGAGGTAACAAAGTGGGCGCCGCAACTGAAGCTACATCTCCGATCGGCGTCTGTAATAGTCTATGTCGGAGACAGAATGGACGTGGCCTTCCTGGCCACAACCTGTACATGTGCCCTTCTGGCCATCAAACATGACGGCAGCGCTGCAGCCGGAAACATTCAAGCAGGAACGCATTCTTCTAGAATGAGATTTTCACTCTGCAGCGGAGTGTGCGCTGATCTGAAACTTCCTGGCAGATTAAAACTGTGTGCCTGACCGAGACTCGAACTCGGGACGTTTGCCTTGCCCGTGAAAGGCAAAGGACCCGAGTTCGAGTCTCGGTCCGGCACACAGTTTTAATCTGCCAGTAAGTTTCATATCAGCGCACGCTCCGCTGCAGAGTGAAAATCTCATTCTGGAAACATCCCCCAGGCTGTGGCTAAGCCATGTCTCCGCAATATCCTTTCTTTCAGGAGTGCTAGTACTGCTAGATTCGCAGGACAGCTTCTGTAAAGTCTGGAAGGTAGGAGACGAGGTACTGGCAGAAGTAAAGCTGTGATGACCGGGCGTGAGTCGTGCTTGGGTAGCTCAGTTGGTAGAGCACTTGTCCGCGAAAGGCAAAGGTCCCGAGTTCGAGTCTCGGTCCGGCAAACAGTTTTAATCTGCCAGGAAGTTTCAGGAACGCATGTGTTCACGTAGTTCAATATTTATCTGATAGACACAAATGAGGACACGTACGTTTCGAACGACTTCCACGTTTGAGCCACGTAACTAACGACGTTGCCGTCAGGTTTAAAAGCGGCCACCACTGCGTCCTATGGTACTTCAAACGGAGTTCCAAAACCAGCAACGTTCGGAGGCCAAAACCAGCGTTATCGACCACTATAGTCCCTATACGTCCGTCAGAGTAGTGAAACGTGGGATCGTTAACGGGGCACCGCACAACGTTGGCGCACAGCTCATCATTCGCCAGCTTTATGTACACGTTCGTACTGAGGATCGAAAAATGTTTCCGAGAACGTCTTTTGGCGGGAGACGCATTTCATCCCGTATAAAACATTCAACTTCATACGCCTTCGGTCGTCGGTGATCTAATGGAAAAGGTAGTTTGATTGCGGCTTGGCGGTAAGAAAACGCCACGATGGTCGATGAAGTCGGACTCTGAAACAGGCCGCTACGCGGGAGTAAACAAGGACTCGCTCGCTAGGAAGCATTACAACAGGCGAGACGCAAACAAGGTACGCGCGCCTCACCACAGCCAAAGACCGCCTGCTCAGCCAAGCGGGCGAACTTCGAATCGTACCTGCACATCTACAGCAGCGACGCCTGGGCACAAACGTTTTGTGGCTACGATACGGCAGTTGGTTTTGAACAGTACCGCTGTTAACAATATGATTGTCATATACACCATGATTTGTATACGTGTGACGTTGCTGGCGCTGGTTTTGTGTTTAGCATTTGAAGATGCGACTATGGCTCCAGTGTATTAGGGCGTGTTTTTATGAAACAGGAATGCATCGTCACATCTATAGTGCGTTATTTTCACACGAATGTCAGTAATAGCTTTATTAATGGCCTATTTTACTGTTTTAACCTGTAGATATTCATTAGATGTATTTGTGTTTTACTGCGGATCTGAAGGTGGTCATTGCTGAAAACCATTAATTTAAAGACCTACAATATCTGTGATAATCGACGTGAAATTAAGAAATTTATGATTCGCTTAGTTCATTTTGTTGCTTCCAGTCCAGTGTACGACGAATTAAATTTTACTGTGTCACTTTCATTTTAATATTGTATCCAATCATTACATATACGTTAATTTGGAACAGAGCATGAGAGGTTATGACCGTTATCTTTTCCAGTCACAACTCTCCCGCCTGTTGCGTCTAGCCGACAGGCCTGCTAGATGTGTGGTCTTCCAAGCGAATGCTCGTAACATTTGTGCATAGGAAATGTTGATACGACTTATCCTAGCCACTGCTACTGTCCATTGATAGCAAATCCCTATCATCCAACTGTTTCGCTATTATTTTTCTTTTTAATTATCTCAACGTAACGGAGTTAATCGCATCTGACTAATAAATTTTGAATAAGGCACTGTCTGGAAACATTTCCGATGGACTCACCCCACCTTGGCAACACCACATTCCATTCAATTGCATTCATTTTAATCAGAGCTTGGCTATTTTAGTAATAGGTGAGGCGTGGCGGCTTACATCACTCCTGTATAGAGCCTGTGGGTCGGGAGAATGACTCACCGTGCAGAGTGACAGCTGGTCTGAAGCGGGTTCAGTCAAGTACGTAGTTTTAATTTTCATCCACCAGAGTCAAGTAATGCACAGAGATATTCGAGAAACAGTTTAAGAGAATGTTTCTGTTAGTTGTTATGCTTATTTTTTGATGACTTTTTTGTTTATTTATGTTTCTACAGTTTTGCATATGCTTTTAGTAGTGTGAATGATGCGTGAATATTGTCTGAAATAAACATGTAGATCATTGCTCTACTGATAATCGTTGTATGAACTAGCGAGACAAAATTTTATGAGTGTGCATGCAGACGACGGGGAATTTTGTATCATAATATGTTAAGCAAGTTTATGGTAAAAGGAAAGCCAATTCGAGTGCAAACGAAAATAGTTGATAACGTAAAGTACGAACAAAATATCAGAATGTTAAATATTTACGTTTCGAAAGTGTTTTATTTGTTGATTGGTTAGTCAGGAAAAGCGCCGACTAACGTGGGAGAAAATTTTTTTCTATTGGCCTAAGGAAAACTGACCAATCAGAACGGAATATCCTACCCGCGTCTTTTCTCTTGCACATGTAGAATACTTACAGCAGTATAGAGGTAGTCGGAGCCCATCCTTCCCATGGTACGGCCGTGAGTACTATGAGCTCCGAAGGAAGTTATTATTTGCTGGTTTTAGTTGTGCTACATGCCTCAAAAGTGCTTTAAAGTGAAGGCATATTTATTCCGGTGTTTTTTTTTTAGAAAGTACAGATTTTTAAGTAATTTTGTGTATGAGAAAAAACAGAAATTCCGTGTGGCGTATTGAGCAGATCGGTGACTAAAAACTTCGGTGCATTAGACACCATTAAACTTAGCATTATGGCGAACATTTTTATTTAAGAACAATCCGTGCTTAGTAGCTGTTCAGATTTCGGGAAATACGTTGCCATTAACTTGCTAACGGGAATGAAAGGGTTTGTGCATGACTGTGTTGGTATTAGCACGGGCTTGGCAGCGAACGTGTGATTCTCGACTTCAGAATATACCGAAGCTTTGCCAGCATTTCCACCATTCATTCAAAATTAAAGCCTTTTCCCGATTCTTAGAGTAGTGAAGTTGCAGCCTGGTGGGTGTTGCAGAGCTGTAGGTTTCTGCTCGGCTTTCCTACCGGCGATCTGCTGCAACGAGTTCACAAGTAGGTGCATGTAAAAGGACGAAAGGAAAGCGCGCCACCGCATAGGGAGCTTATGAAAGAAAAATGTCCAAACAAAATGGCTACCCTCTTCTGAATGATCATGACCACCATTTTGTTTCATATCTCTTCTTTTATTTTCTGAGATTCTGCCACATCATTAATACAAATATTTCCTCCAGTACATTTAAACAGGCTGGTCGGAGTGGCCGAGTGGTTCTAGGCGCTACAGTCTGGAACCACGCGGCCGCTACGGTCGAAGGTTCGATTCCTGCCTCGGGCATGGATGTGTGTGATGTCCTTAGGTTTGTTAGGTTTAAGTAGTTATAAGTTCTATGGGACTGATGAACTCCGAAGTTAAGTCCCATAGTGCTCAGAGCCATTTGAACCATTTGAACATTTAAACATGAAAGAAAACAAGGAATTCTCTGCACATTGGACTTGATATTACGTACACGTTTCAATATCCTATGGTCTCTTAATGTTTTTCCTTATTACTATAGTGCACTTTCTGGATTGATACGGATATCCACTACTTCTCTCTCTCTCTCTCTCTCTCTCATAAGCCCATTCATTAATAACTTAGAGAATTTACCAGCGGTCGGACTATTCAAAGAAAATTCTTGCTTTTTGGTGCAGTACTTGTAACTAAATCATCACATTCAAATTACACACATTAAAGACGTAAAATAAAACAGATTAACCGACTATAGCCAGTACGTATCAAATCTCCACCACAACAAAATTTTAACCCAGATTAACAATTCACAAAAGGTTAAAATGGCTCTGAGCACTATGGGACTTAACTTCTGAGGTCATCAGTCCCCTAGAACTTAGAACTACTTAAACCTAACTAACCTAAGGACATCACACACATCCATGCCCGAGGCAGGATTCGAACCTGCGACCGTAGCAGTCGCGCGGTTCCGGACTGAAGTGCCTAGAACCGCTAGACCACCGCGGCCGGCTAACAATTCACAGACCTTCGGATTAAATTTCACACGTAACCTTTCCTACGGAGCTACCACATACTCTGGTGGATTTATACTCACCCCACACTGCAATGCACCCCTCATTGTGTTGCTGGGCAGGTGGCCAACTCGACTTTTTCTCTCTCAGAGTATCAATATTTCTAACTTGTTTCACGCGAATGTAATTAATAACGGTAATTTTGGTATCATGATATTATCTCACACATGGGTCATCAACTGAAAGGTTGCACAAGCACTTCTGTTTTCCCTTGTCTCTTAATCCGATTGAGACAAAGTCAGTACGCACCATGTGGAAGTGCTTGTTCCTTATTGAAATTCTGCACGCACAATTCTTAAATATTCTCTGCTTAAATTTACACATGCAAATATCTCAGCTTACAATTACCACATGTGGTTTCATTGTGACCGTTGCTCACTACCAAAGAATCGTAAGTTCCCCAAGAGCTTTACCTGCCTACCATTACAAGAGTCTCCCTCCAAAACGTTTTGTTCTCATCGAGAAATCATTGTTTCTAGCTACTCTTAAATACTCCACGTGCATACCATTCCTATATTCTTTAGTTTTATGGAGCAAACTGAAAATAGGTGTTTCAACTTCAGGAATCAGCGACAGAGTGTCGGAAAACGGTCGTTCACCAGGTCATCCCACGCTTTCTGAGAATTGGAAGAGGATCCTGTTACCGAATTGGTCGGCCACACTCCAGCCCTACTAGTGCTCTGGAATGCTTCCTCTATTTGATTCTGCCAAAGGTGACCAGAGGACTGTGTCAAAGATAAGTACAGATCCTACATCCACTATCTGTGGTCAGCCGGCAACAAACCATTCACTCATTTCTCAAACATCACAGAACTGGATATTGGGGTCTATTTTTGAAGGAAGTGCACATATGAATAATTAAATATGCAAATTGTCCTTTTTTCCTGCTTCAGTATTCGGTTTCAGTGCCTTGAATAAAATTGTGTTACCATAAAACCCTGTACTGACAAGAATACAACAGATATTAATTTACCCAACATGGCAAATCTTTTCTACGACTGGCAGTATGTACCCTTTCAATCCGAGCTATGCTCATTAACGCTTCCAGTGTTTTTTTCTTAATATCGAAGCAATATAGCTGTTTCATGTAATATTTATAAAGTTTGTAAAAATTTTGTTTCTACCTTATTTCTACAGACTGATACAACATTTGTGGTGTCACGATTTGTCGTCACGGCATACGTCAGATCCATTCTTTCTTTGGGAAACTAACATGTGATACTGACTATTTCACTGGCGCTACAATGTGCAGAGGAGCGCCGTTTTGCCAAACAATAAAACAAAAAAATGTCACACCCCAACATGCACGCCATTGAAAGACTGGAATGACGTTGGTGCCAAAAAACTCTCATAACGTTTACCAATGACGATACAGCTAACAGGAGGAGAAGGACTCATTCCCTTGAAAAAATACAGCCCTACGATAAATAATGACCTCAACCTGCACACACAGTCATCTTTGCAGAATGAAGTGGTATCTGTTGATGTGAGAGTGGATCATCTGTTCCCATATTCTGCAATTTTACGTACTGAAATTTCCTTGGAGATGGAAATGGGCTACGTCTGTCCACAGAATGTTGCATAGCCATTCATTGTCCACTTCTATGCGAGCAAGAAATTGCTGTTCGAACTTTGCCTCGGGGCCAGGTCAACAGAAAGCAACTGCTGAACGTGGGTGGCTTCGTGTGAATACCAATGCAGTATGGCTCGTACTGTTTAACGCATCTAACTCAGTCATGTCCAGCGTTCGGCCAATTTCCTGTGCACTGCATGTCTCCACACCACCGCATACCACCTGCTGCAGTGCTGTCACACCACCTTCGACAGATGTCAGATCAAGAGCTTTCCTCAATCTGCCACATGTCACTTTCAAAAATCGACGTTTTAGAACTTCGCAATAATTTTTCTTTGCAACTTTGTGGAATGATGCTGAAGAGTAAAAGGGAATAGGTTTCGGAATCCACTGAGTCGAAAATTATGAGCGAAAATAATTCCAAAACCCCTGGAAGTTGACCTCTACTGCTTTTTGCTTTCAGTATTTCGGAAGGAGGTAATATGGAGAAAAAAAGGAATGAAAATGTCGGTAAATATGGATTCTAAAATATATACTTTAAGAACAGTAGCCAATATGGACAAGTTCTCATAGCTCTTGAGGCATGCGTTTTAGGGCCCATGATTACTAGACATAATTCCCCACCTTTTTTCCATATTAGTTCCTCCCAAAAAGTGGAAAGCGAAGTGTTTGCAGTCGGAGGGACATCAGCAAGATTTTCACTTGAAACTCTCGACTGGGTCATCCACGGACCAGGGCCCCTTACCTCACACTGGTATATTTACCCTTCTCCATCATCCCTGAATGTTCATAACATCATGACAGACTCAGCCTGTGTATCCTGTGTATGGAGGAGACGTGTCGATTCTACACGTACCTGTGCCGGATCGACTAACCATGGCACCCCGCCCCCCCTCACAATCAAGGAAGGAGTGTACCCCTAGACCGTAATCGACTCTACTAAACGTCCACTCCGCCCCCACCCCCCCTCCCCGCCCCCCATCCTGGCGTTTCCCGTCTGTGGACAGGTTTTTTAAATCAGTAGTAGTAGTAGTAGCTTTATTCATATGTAGATCTCTTTTTACAAGCATATAGGACATGTCAAATTACGTACCAGTTTACACCAATGTAAAACAAACTAATTCGTATGGTCATACATTTACAGACTTAGAGTTAGAGACAATCATGAAATTTACTCCTGGTAAAAAATTCTTCTTTTACAAATAACGTATTACATAACGTAATGCCACGCTATTGACTCATATCTCACTATCTGTCACACGGCTATACAAACGTTGCTTCATAACACTTCACCAACTACACACACAAACACATACACACGGTGACCTCTGAGCCATTTTCTGTACCACAACTTCCCATTTCCTATCCTTAATCTGAGTCAGCCTCCATCTATAATGAGTGAGATGTTGAGCTCAGAAAGAGGAAGAGGCGTTAGTACTGTGCTATGCATAACTTGAGGGTAAGTTATTCTAGAGAAGGAAAAAAAACATAGTCTGAAAGTGTTATGTGGAATGTTGGATGTTTTATAATCATTATTATTATTTATTTGTATAACATTTTTTTCCCAAATCCCTACTCTGTTTTATCTAAGTAATCATTCAATGCATAAAATGTATTGTATAACAGGTACTTTTTAGCTGCCTTTTAAATGAGTGAATTTTTGCAGTTTCTTTAATCTCTTTTGGCAATTTATTGTACAGTTTTATTCCCTGGTAGAAAATGCTGTTTTCAGTTTCATGTTTGTTTTTTCTTGGTAAATGTTAGTTGAGTCTAGCTCTTGTTCCATGGTCATGGACAGAGCTGTTTGTTCAATAATTACCAATGTTATTTTTAATGTGTACAACTGACTGGTAAATGTACTCACATAGAACAGTTAAAATCCCAAGTGTTTTGAACAGATCTTTCAAATAAGATCCACTACTATTTTGGGTTATTATTCTTATACCTATTTCTGATGTTTGAAAATTGTTTTAATATATTGTGCATTTGTTCCCCAAAAACTATGTCATACCTACGAACTGAGTGTATGTATGAATAGTTTGTAACTAAAAGACACTGCATGTTACACACTGATGATAGGATTCTAAAGGCATAGCATGCTGATGACATTCTGTTTTCAAGTACCTTTGTGTGTTCACACCACATCAACCGAGAATCAATATTCATTTGTAGATATTTTGCAGTTGTTACACAGCCTATACAGGTGCCATCTACATTTAACTCAACATTGTAATTTTTTCTCTTGAAACTGAAATTCATGGCATTAGTTTTCTTTATATTCAGTGTCTCTTTATTGCTTGTTGACCAATCTTAAACTTCCTTGAGAGTCCCATTTGCTTTCTCTGCAAGGAGTTGTCTTGTGTTCTCAGTGACTACAATATTGCTATCATCAGCGAAGAGAAATTTTTCACCATGAGTAACACTACTGGGAAAGTCATTGATGTACATCAGGAATAGTATTGGTCCTAATGTGCTACCTTGCGGAACCCCTATGTTAATGTAATTTCGTTCTGATAAGTGTTTTACTAACGATTAGTATGTATTATCTCTACTCTTTGTACCCTACCTGCTAGGTACGATCGCAACCAGTCATTAGCTGCCCTTCTTATTCATAATGCTTTTAATTCATTTAATAGAATCTTGTGGTCGACTACATCAAAGGCTTAGAAAGATCCAAAAATTTGACTGTGACACACTCATCTTTGTCAAGAGCATCAAGTATAACGTTTGTGAATTCTACTGTGGCTGACTCCATATTTTTGCCGCATCGGAAACCAAACTGTGATTCCCTTAAAAGATTGGATTTATTCAGGTAATAATTCAATAAGCTGTCTTTCATAATTGTTTCTATTATTATTGAGAATGGCGACAGCAGGGAAATGAGCTGGTAATTTTCTGTCTTCTGCATTAACTTTCTTAAGCAAAGGTACACGCTTGCCTGTTTAAGTGCTCTCGAAATGTTCCTGGTGTGAAGGATTAATTTATTATATTTGTTAAGGGGTCTTGTATAATCTATGCATCGTTTCATTACATACATTGGTACTTCATCTAAGCCTACTACCTTTCTATTTTTTGGATTTTGAACGGTGTTATTGACTTCATTCTCCGTGGTTGAAAGTAACATCATTGTATTTAGTAGCACAATATTTACAGATGTATTTTTTGGGGAGAACTTTAGTTGTAACTTCTCTGCAGTACTTGAATAAAGCTCGTTTATGTAGTTTGCGAAGTGTTGTGGATCATTTATTAACTATCCTCCTCCCCTATCAGTATGATATTATGCGTTTGTTTGCCTCCCTGTTTTCCTTTTATAACATACCAGACTGATTTGCTTTTATTCTCTGCATTTTGTCATTAAACTACTTTTTTGCAGCAATCAGGACTTTCCTATTGATCTTTTTGTATCTATGATAGAAATGTAACAATTCTGGATCATTGCGACTCTTATTCGTGGAACTGAGGTAATTAAGTGTTTTGGAGGACTTGGTAACACCTGCTGTTATCCATCTGTTTTTGTGAAATTTGATACAGACATGCATGCTTTTGCAAATTCCCTTCCCAAGTTCTACTGAAATAATGTCAAGAATTTAGAGAATTTCATATTCACCTTGGTTTCCTTATGCATTTCACCCCAGCTTTGTTTTGCTAGTTCTTACGAAAAATCTTTTATTTTGATTTCTGATGGATGTCGTTTGTAGGCTTGTAATTTAGAGACTGATTCGATGCCTGGTTTTACTGTTGTTATTTGACAGAGATGGAGTGATAGTCAAAGATCTTTTACAGCTACATCACATTTTTCCCTGTCCATATTTGTAGCAACATGGTCAATTACTGATGTAGTCATTGTAGTAACCCTTGATGCACTATAGACCAATAGGGACATGCCAAACCGTTGAAGGATATTTACGTGTGTGCTGCTGGATTCATTAATATTAGTGTTGATGTTAATGTCCCCACATAGAATTATGTTGACCTTTGTACTTGAGACTTTATCTAGAACATCTGACAGTTTATTGAAAAATGTGTCCGCACTACCACTGGGAGATATATACAGACACAAAATTATTAATTTCTTGTTGCTGTCAAGCCCTGTTAATTCAACAGCTGATATTTCAAAGCGTTTGTCTTCACTTACTGTACTGAGATCATGTCTTGATTTGAATTGTGTTCCTTTTCTGATACACATGGATGATCCTACACCGCTTGAAGCAATTCAGCAGTAAGAGTTTGCCCTTTCATACGATGGTAATACTACATGTTGGATTTCTGTGTCTCTACAGCAGTGCTCAATAACACAAACTACTGTGCACTCCAAAGTCTGGAGCTCAACTTCTAATAGTTGTTTTTATATTTTATTGATTGTATGTTTTGATGGAGGATTGTTAAGTCTGTGAAATGTTCCATGTTACTCTTACCGTTTGGTTGTTTTTCTTTGTGACAGCTTGCAGCATTTCGAACTGTTCTGATGAGAGACTTACGTGAAAACACAGAACCAAAGACACATTGCAGAGTTCTTTGGAAAAGTTGGCGGGATTACTAAAGGTCACTAAGACAGAAAGTAAACTACGATTACCATTCTCAAATAACTTCCGGGAATTCAGCCAGGTAATGCTTCCACCGACCGGCGGGAGAACACTCCCCCCCCCCCCCGCCCCCCCGATTTTCAAGGCAAACTGCAATGTACAGGCGACGTACATGCAAATTTAAAACCTCGGTTCTCGGACTGAAGCAGGAAAGATAACACACACACTGAACACTAGTGCCACCAAAGATGACCAAAGTCAGAGCTATCGATAGTGAGACTACGAATTCACCGGCGAGGTAGCATTGACTCTGCCCCTCTGTTTCTTGACAAGGGAGGGAGCCGGATTCCAAACAGAGTTTAAACAGAAACCTCTAACCCTGATAACGAGGTTGCTCGCTAATTTGATCTCAACTGCCTCCCTAATAACACTGTCCCAATAGCTGGACGTGCATGCCAATATCTCGGTGTTATTATATAACATGGGGTAACCAGTATCCAAGCAGTGTTCGGCTTTAGCACATCTACTTGGCTGCTGTAATCGTGTGTGCCGTTTATGCTCAGTACATCGGTCCTCTATGGTCCTGATGGTTTCACCAATATATGCCATGCCGCAGCTACAAGGACCGTGGAGGACCGATGTACTCAGCATAAACGGCACACACGATTACCGCAACCAAGTAGATCTGCTATTGCCGAACATTGCTTGGATACTGGTCACCCCATGTTATATAATAATACCGAGATATTGGCATGCACGTCCAGCAATTGGGAGGCACTTGAGATTAAATTAGCGAGCAACCTCGTTAACAGGGATGGAGGTTTCTGTTTAAACTCTGTTTGGAATCTGGCTCTCTCGCTTGTCTAGAAAGAGAGGGACAGAGTCAATGCTACCTCGCCTGTGAATTCGTAGTCTCACTATCGATAGCTCTAACTTTGGTCATCTTTGGTGGCACTAGTGTTCAGTGTGTGTGTTACCTTTCCTGCTTCAGTCCGAGAACCGACGTTTTAAATCTGCATGTACGCCGCCTGTCCGTTGCAGTTTGCCTTGTAATGGCGGGGTGTTCTCCCGCCGAAATATCGGCGGTCGCTGAAAGTGTTACCTGGCTGAATTCCAGGAAGTTATTTGAAAGTTGTATACGCCAGGAGAAACTCAGCTCTCATACGATTACCAGTCTGACTGAAGAAGAGTAACGTGCCATTAGATTCACATAATAACAGTCATTAATCCAGCGTGTGATCTCCTGTGACATTTACAGTCGGGGAAGACTTAACGTGGTTTGAGATAGGAGCCCTATCGGCACATTTAGTGGCCGACACGTTTTAGGTTGACCAATTTTTTTGTGGTTCAAATGGTTCAAATGGCTCTGAGCACTATGCGACTTAACTTCTGAGGTCATCAGTCGCCTAGAACTTAGAACTAATTAAACCTAACTAACCTAAGGACATCACACACACCCATGCCCGAGGCAGGATTCGAAACTGCGACCGTAGCGGTCACGCGGTTCCAGACTGAAGCGCCTAGAACCGCACGGCCACTACGGCCGGCCGTATTTTTTTTTTTTTTTTTTGTGTGTCTGGTGAGCTTGCTGCAAGAAAGAGAGTTCACTTTGCAGGATGTGCGGTTGGTTGGCAGTGAAACAGAAATAGACGCAGGTTCTAGGGAGGGCGGTAATTACGATCCAGGGTGTGCGCAGGTCGGCGGCGGCTGTCGGCGTCAGCAGGTGCGCGCTGACGTAACAGTGGGGGCAGAGCCAGAAGGCGTCCGAGGCTGTGCTGCAGCAGCCGGCTCGGCCGGCGAGCAGAGGCGGTGCCCGCGGCCCGTCACGCGCAGCGCTTCGCCCCTTGACGGCCGCGGAACGCCTTGTTTGCACTGACACTGTGCGCCGGCGTGCCGCGGCAACAGCCGGCCCGCTCCCGCTCCCTCTACAGCTTCCGCAGAGGCGCACATTTCCCTCTGCTGGAGAGCTTCCTCTGCACCGAATTTCCTTCAAACAGCGTGCGCCGCGGCATCTAAAGGACCTCGTTAGTTTTATGAGGTGCCAGCTAAGTTTTTATGTCTACATTTACATCTACATGATTACTCTGAAACTGACATTTTAGTGCTTTGCAGAGGGTTCATCGAACCACAATCATACTATACCATTCCACTCCCGAACAGCGCGCGGGAAAAACGAACACCTGAACCTTTCTGTTCGAGCTCTGATTTCTCTTTTTTTTTTTATGATCATTCCTACCTATGTAGGTTGGGCTCAAAAAAATATTTTCGCATTCGGAAGAGAAAGTTGGTGACTGAAATTTCGTAAATAGATCTCGCCGCGACGAAAAACGTCTTTGCTTTAATGACTTCCATCCCAACTCGCGTATCATATCTGCCACACTCTCTCCCTTATGACGTGATAATACAAAACGAGCTGCCCTTTTTTGCACCCTTTCGATGTCCTCCGTCAATCCCACCTGGTAATGATCCCACATCGCGCAGCAATATTCTAACAGAAGACGGAAGAGTGTAGTGCAAGCTGTCTCTTTAGTGGACTTGTTGCATCTTCTAAGTGTCCTGCCAATGAAACGCAGCCTTTGGCTCGCCTTCCCCACAATATTTTCTATGTGGTCTTTCCAACTGAAGTTGTCCGTAATTTTAACACACAGGTACTTAGTTGAATTGACAGCCTTGAGAATTGTACTATTTATCGAGTAATCGAATTCCAACGGATTTCTTTTGGAACTCATGTGGATCACCTCACACTTTTCGTTATTTAGCGTCAACTGCCACCTGCCACACCATGCAGCAATCTTTTCTAAATCGCTTTGCAACTGATATTGGTCTTCGGATGACCTTACTAGACGGTAAATTACAGCATCATCTGCGAAAAACCTAAGAGAACTGCTCAGATTGTCACCCAGGTCATTTATATAGATCAGGAACAGCAGAGGTCCCAGGACGCTTCCCTGGGGAACACCTAATATCACTTCAGTTTTACTCGATGATTTGCCGTCTATTACTACGAACTGCGACCTTCCTGACAGGAAATCACGAATCCAGTCGCACAACTGCGACGATACCCCATAGGCCTGCAGCTTCATTAGAAGTCGCTTGAGTGGAACGGAGTCAAAAGCTTTCCGGAAATCTTGAAATACGGAATCAAATTCAGATCCTCTGTCCTGTCGATAGCGACCATTATTTCGTGCGAATAATGAGCTAGCTGCGTTGCACAAGAACGATGTGTTCTGAAACCATGCTGATTACATATCAATAGCTCGTTCCCTTCGAGGTGATTCATAATGTTTGAGTACAGTATATGCTCCAAAACCCTACTGCAAACCGACGTCAATGGTATAGGTCTGTAGTTCGATGGATTACTCCTACTACCATTCTTAAACACTGGCGCGACCTGCGCAATTTTCCAATCTGAAGGTACAGATCTATCGGTGAGCGAGCGGTTGTATATGATTGCTAAGTAGGGAGCGATTGTATCAGCGTAATCTGAAAGGTGGTATTGAGTGATCTGATGGTAAACTATAGTTCAATTCTTTTATCTTGGCGGTTCGCGCATGCCCGCCCAGACGCGGGAGATTGCTACGTTGCCAGTTGTATGTGCCAAGAGAAGCAGCGCCATAGTATAGTTCGCAAACTTACGTTTCGGGGGGGAGCGCGCAGTTTATGAAGTAAAGCCACCACGGACGCATTAACCCTTTCGCTGCTACAGAGACCTGCTCCCCGCATTCCGCGATGTGCGCGATTTTGTCATCATTGAACTGCTCGCCTGAGCGGACACATGGTGTTTCGACAGCTTTGACACACTTTATCATTCGATTTCACAAAAACTATTTGGCCCACAAATTTGATTTTTACACATCTTCTTGACTGACACCTTCCCCCCATAAATGACTTAATTTTGTTTCGATGTTGAATGCAGTTATTGTGCAGCAGTGCCGGCCGCGGTGGCCGTGCGGTTCTGGCGCTGCAGTCCGGAACCGCGGGACTGCTACGGTCGCAGGTTCGAATCCAGCTTCGGGCATGGGTGTGTGTGATGTCCTTAGGTTAGTTAGGTTTAAGTAGTTCTAAGTTCTAGGGGACTTATGACCTAAGATGTTGAGTCCCATAGTGCTCAGAGCCATTTTTTGTGCAGCATTAGATGTAGTAAACCATTGCACGAAATTTTGAAGAGTTTGCAGAGGTAAACGTCCATAGCGATTACTTTCCGTATGGTCGATTTTAGTTGCCACTACAAATTTCAAAAAATTACATTCAAACGAATAAAATTCATGAAGTAAGACACTTCGATATTGTTTTCAAATAAAGAAAATATTAAGCACCGAACGAGGTTTTAACTCAGAACCTTTCACTTAGCTGCCATACACTTTAACCATTACGCTAACTCAGCTCGTCATTCGATATATCTCGCGGAGGACTTTAAAATATCACGCAGAATACCGACAAAAACTGTAGGTATGACTATGAATTACTCACGTTTCGTCGAAGTACAACAGGAAATAAACAATTACCGCTGTTCTTTATTGCGAAAAAGAGGTTAGTGAGAATGATACAAACAAATTTCCTTGCTATCACTATTAGGAGGCTTATTGCTTGTTTGGCTTAATTAATTAATAGAATATGAAGCAATTGCTATATAGAATGCTTTTTACAAACTTTGTATAAAAGAAAGTCTGCTATCAAGACACAGCTTTTGTTCAATTACTTTATTTATGACTCAACGTTTCTAAAACTGAAGACACTCGTCCGTGCATTGCACTGCTTTCCAGTTCTGGCAACGTCGTTCTCTGTTCATTGGCTGACTGTGTTTTGTGACGTCAGATGCGCAGAGCGAACCTAAACTGGGCCGCCGTCATAAATGATAAGCACTTTAGTGATATCGATCTATGTTTCTGGTTAAGAATACGCACAAATGGGAGCTGAATATGTTAGTCACCAATTCCTATTAAATACGAGGGTCACTCCAAAAGAAATACACACACTTTTTGTAAAAATAGAGTTTTCATTCTGCATGTATGAAAGCTTTACAGTGTGTAGATGTTCGACCATAGATACTAGTAGACTGGCATTGCTGTGCAGATGCTATAGGGCTGGTGTGGCTTGAACATAAACCACGTGACTGATGGCAAAACGTGGCGGGATTTCAAATCAGCGGTCTGCCACCCTATGTTTGTATCGTATTTTCCACACATTTCTCAATTGACTGCCAAACGCTTCCAACAAAAATTTCTTTTTTATTTGTAAAAAATTATGCCAGAACTACATTTGAGCTGGATTTGTTCACAGTACCATTTATAAAATCTAACAAATACATCGAACGCCATTGGTGAGCAGCGGGACGAAATTACTACAAACCATCAATTAAAGTAAATTGTCGTTAAAATTCTTTTAAACAGTAAGAGTGGGCTTGTGTCAACACTTTAAACATTGGATTCGCCGCGTTTAGAGCTCTAGTCTCTTATAAAAGAAAATGGGATATGGGAATTATGTCAACTATAGGTGCCAAAATTGTTGACTTTAGGAGCAGGTCCATTTTAGAGTATCAATTTTAGGTGCACTTCAATGGTTCAGTTTCCACTATTTTTACAAAAGTTTAAACTATCAGTTAAAAAAATTGTATTTTAGATGAAGGGTGAGACTTTGAAGTTTCAGAAAATAATTTTGGAGCGTAGGTTTAAAAATGACAGACACTGTAAATATAAATTATAAATATACATTGTACATAACAACTAACTTATCAAAACACTTCTCCGCGAAGTGCTTCGAGCAAAGGCGCGTATGTGCAGATGGCTTAAAGTTTTTCCGTTTCAGGGCCTGTATACAAAGCTGCCTTCGGTTTTCATCCTTAGGGAACCTATGAGTAGGAACGAGAAACAATTATATTTACTTCTGTAACCGAATTATCACTGATACTTTCTAAAATGTAATATGAGTCTGATATTACGGGCTTCACCTTCAACACTTTAATTTACGTGATACTCTGTTTCAAGTGTAAAAAACATATAAAAGTCACTTCAGCAGGTATCAATAAACGCATCTGCACTATCATAGAAACACTTACACGTGAAATGTAATGCCATTTCCCCTGACAAAACGCTGAGTACAGCCATAAGTGCAACACGAAACAACCCTGTTTTGCCAACATTCACGTGAGTTCAGCCCAGAGATGTTGTAGCCACGAAAATGACGTCAGGGCCAGTCTATTATATTAATGGTCGCCGGTGTAGATACATCCTCCCCGCTTGTTTTCAAACTTAGTTATCATGTTCCCGTGAGTGGCGCTGTCACAGCATGTCTTCAAGATGACTGCTACACTTGGCGTTCGTCAGAAGCAACGCGCTGTACAGAATTCCTGTGCTGTGAAATGGAGACAGTGGGAAACATCCATAAGAGGTTGAAAAAGGTCTATGGAGATGCTGCTGTCGATCGCAGCACAGTTAGTCGGTGGGCAAACAGGTTACGTGATGAAAGCGGGCACGGCAATATTGAGGACTGTCCTCGCTGCGGCAGGCCTCGTATTGCACACACCCCAGACAATGTGCAGAGAGTTAACGAATTTGTGACTGCTGACAGACGCATCACAGTGAGCGAATTGTCACGCTACGTTGGTATAGTGGAAGGAAGTGTTTGCAGAATACTGAAAGTGTTGGCGTTAAAAAAAGGTTTGTGCCAGGTGGGTTCCCAGGATGCTGACAGTGTCTCGCAAAGAAACAAGAAAAACGGTATGCAGCGAACTTCTGGAACAGTACAGAAATTGTGGAGATGAATTACTTGGAAGAATTGTTACAGGTGATGAAACATGGCTCCATCATTTTTCACCAGAGACGAAGAGTCAATCAATGGAGTGGCATCATGCAAATTCACCCAAGAAAAACCACACCTTCTGCTGGAAAAGTTATGGCTACGGTGTTTTTCGATTCCGAAGGACTCTTGCTTGTGGACATCATGCCAAGTGGAACCGCCATAAATTCTGATGCATATGTGACAACACTGAAGAAATTTCAAGCTCGACTCAGCCGTGTTCGACCACATCGGCAAAAACAGGCTGTTTTGCTGTTGCAGGACAATGTACGGCCACATAGTCAAAAAACGATGAAAGCGATCACAGAACTCGGATGGACAATACTGAAACACCCGCCTTACAGTCCTGACCTGGCTCCATGTGACTCTCATCTCTTTGGGAAACTGAAAGACTCTCTTCGTGGAACAAGGTTTGAAGATGATGACTCCCTTGTGCACGCTGCTTTAACAGTAGCTCCAACAGTTTGGTCCAGAATTTTACCGTGCGGGTATACAGGCGCTGGTTCCAAGGTGGCGTAACGCAGTTGTGAGGGATGAATATTATGTGGCGAAAAGAAAATATTGTTCCTAAAATATGTATCTACACACTGTAAAACTTTCAGACATGTAGAATAAAAGATGAATTTTAAAAAGAAATTGTGTGCATTTCCTCTGAAGTGACCCTCGTATTTTGTAACATCCACTTGTGCTTGTGTCGTGCCCCATAAGTGCAATGGTCACTTATACCCTGAAAGCAAGTAAAATAATTTCTTTATACTGACGCAACGGAGCCAAGCAGCACAATATGGCCTTATGGGAACGAGACGAAGTTGAACAGCACCTCATAGAATTCTTAATTTATTGCCTGATATACCTGAAAATGACCAGGGATGCATGAAGTAACAGAAAACTTGGGATTTATTACAGTTACTTGTACACGAATTAAGTTTAATTGCTTATCTAACAATGTTCTTTCATGCTATTGTCCCTTATGAAATGCAGACTTGACAAAGTCATCAGCATGGTGGGGAGAGGGGCTGGGGTGGTGGTGGGGGATTGCACTTGAATTGGAACATGAGAAATGCTTCTATATGCTTGTGCATGGTACAATATTCTGCAACAAGGAAAGCGCTGCTGAGGGCAAGAAGAATAAAAAAGAAAGTTGTTATTACTCGCTAATAGAAATTCACTATGCTGTTAAACTTAACTCCCCGCTAACCGATTTGCATGGCACAGGAGCAGAGCGACAGAAAAATTCATGCCAATTACAGTCACTGAAGCAAGGGAACGAGCACATTGCTCACCCTAAAACAGGGCAGCGTAATGAATGCAGCTTAGGACACACGTGACAAAGACTTCAGCAAATCGGAAAGAGTTTTATACAATGAACTGTGACTTCTAACAAGTTCAGATCACTACATAGGTAACAGTAGGGCCTACTCCAGCAAGCAGTTACATTGCGTCCGACCAATATTGCCTCGCGGCACAATTTCACAGCGTGTCCCTATCGGCCAACAGTGTCTCTAATGCGGACAGGGTGAAGCGCTTCCATTCTTCAACTGCCCGTTCGCTAAACCCGTGAAAGCACCCACTTTTCGATGTACCTTCCAGCCAATCACAGCTGTAGTTTCCAGGTGCAACAGGATGCCCCAATCAGCTCGCGTCCAATGGAAGCCCAACGAATTCTTTGTCCACCCGTTTTAGTGGATAGCTCTCTCTAAAGATCTCGAAACTTCTAGTGTGAACTTTCATAAACCAATTTAAACACATGCCCACGAATCCGGTATAAAAGATCGTTCCACCCACTTGCCCCAAGTCATGCACGCCAAGTTAGTGTAGTTTCCTCTGCCACCATCTCTGTCTTTGTTTTCCGATTTCTCGCCCTGGAATTGTCCAGTGCATTCCAACGGTTCAGCCCTCCATTTCTAAGCTTGAAGAGAGCTGATAATTCGTCTTAGCCAACACCCAGACTAAGATAATGGATATTGTCCAAGGCGGGGAGTGTTCATGAAATGGAGGACGCCGATAATAAATAAAACACGTACCCGACAGACCACATCGTACACGCATGGGTCCAAGTACAAAATGATAAAAGTGGCGCACGAAAATGATAAAACAACATATCTAGTTGACAGTCTATGCTCTGATAAAAGATGTGGTCGAGAAGACGGACGTCTTTCTGTGTCTTGTTATGTTACTTTGTACTAAATTTTCGATGTTTGGAAGATATAAGTATTTTAAGCATTTAAATGAATGTTATTTTAACGCTTTAGACACAGAATATCCTCACTGCATTAAATAACTAGCATCTAGTTCAACAAACACAATTTGAGTAGTCTACATTTTTTCACCTCAATTAAGTGTTGACCTGCTCGAACTGTATCCCTTGTACTCATGAAATGAAAGTCAGAGCCTTCTCCTACCTTAATTAAACACTAAGCTCCAGGCATTAACTATTTCTCGATGGAACAATCCTTATTTTTATATTATATTAGCAGATGTACGTGAAATAAATTCGGTGATACATCTGTTTCGAGTGGAATAAAGTTAATTTAAATATGGAGGTATTTGTGCTGTTCTTGGGACCGTCTGGATGGCGCACAGTCAGAGAGTTTACTCATATATCACGGGAATGGCGGATAAATAGTAGATGAGTACATATAAAAGAATGAGTGGTACCTTCCAGAACTAAATGAACTGAACAGGCTTACCCTACATATACCTAACAGCGAGAATCGATGAAACATTTTAGCATAAAAAACAGCGAGAGATGCGAGAGGTCACCCAGTCAGTCAACTATACAGCCCCCCCATATATATATATATATATATATATATATATATATATATACATATATATATATATATATTCTTTGTTTACCACACATCAGTACTTATTACCCTGCTTTACCACAGCAGCCAACAAACTGAATTCGACTGGTATTTTGACATAATGTCTCGTGTAATAATTTAAAAAATAGAATAGTAACAAACTGTTTCAAAATTTGGTGACATCATAATTCACACAATATAAAATGCACTGATGCTCCAAAGAAACTGGTATAGGCATGTCTATTCAAATACAGAGATAAGCAAACAGGCGGAATACGGTGTTGCGGTCGGTGACGCCTCTGTAATACAAGTGTCTGGCGCAGTTGTTAGATCGGTTATTGATGCTACAATGGCAAGTTATCAAGATTTAAGTGAGTTTAAACGTGGTGTTATAGCCGGCTCACGAGCGATGGCACAGAGCATCTCCGAGGTAGCGATGGAGTGGGGATTTTCCCGTACGACCATTTCACGCGTGTACCGCGGATACCAGGAATCCAGTGAAACATCAAACCTCCGACATCGCTGCGGCCGGGAAAAGATTTTCCATGAGAGGGACCAACGACGACTGAAGATAATCGTTCAACGTGGCAGAAGTACAACCCTTTCGCAAATTGCTGCAGATTTCAGTGCTGGGCTATCAACGTCAGTGTGCGAACCATTCAACAAAACATCACCGATATGAGTTTTCGGAGCCGAAGGCCCACATGTGTACCCTTGATGACTGCACGACACAAAGATCTACGCCTCCCATGGGCCCATCAAAACCGACACTGCACTGTTGATCATTGGAAGCATTTTGCCTAATTGGATGAGTCTCGTTTCAAATTGTATTGAGCGGATGGACGTGTACGGGTATGGAGACAAGCTCATCAGTACGCGGACCCTGTATGTCACCAGGGAACATTTCGAGCTGGTGGAGGCTCTGTACATTACATTCTTTAGCGTGTGGAGTTGGCGTGATATGGGACCCCAGATACGTCTAGATAAGACTATGACAGGTGACATGTACGTAAGCATCGTGTCTGATCGAATGCTGCCATTCATGTCCATTGCGCATTCCGACGGACTTCCAGTAGGACAAGGTGACGTCCCACACGTCCAGAACTGCTACAGAGTGGCTCCAAGTACGCTCCTCTCAGTTTGAACACTTCCGCTGGTCACCAAACTCCCCCAGACATTAACATTATTGAGCATATTTGGTATGCCATGTAACGTGCTGTTCAGAAGAGACGTCAACCCCATCGTATTATTACGGATTTATGGACATCTCTGCAGGATTAATTATGTCAGTTCCCTCCAGCACTAATTCAGGCATTAGTGTAATCCGTGCCATGTTATGCTGCGGCAATTCTGGGTGCCCGCGGGGGCTCTACACGACTTTAGGCACCTGTACCAGTTTCTTTGGCTCTCCAGTGTAGAAGTGTGCGCTTCTCATTATGGCTGTTTAACCTAGTATGTATCTGCGAATAAACATCCAAACATTACGGCTGTGTGACAGTGTAACAGAGAGGAATGTCGTTTCTTTCTACGAAAGTGTGCCTTTACTTTCCTCCAATCTTAAGCCCACCGATGATTGCAGATCCTCACACAAACAAGGCATCCTGTGTTAAATACAAACTGTAATTTAAAGAATTCGGTGAAGTTTGCGAGTGTCACACAAAAGTTTTCTGTGAAATTTCTAAACTGAAGCAAACACCTCACGGCATCCGCTTCAGAACTGCTACAAATTCGGAGGGCAATAGACCGCGGCGCTCGAACTGTCAACACAACTAGCACTGCTAAGAATATCATACGACTTCCACATCGCTGGCACCGGGTAATACGGGTAATACAGAATGCTGGCGACTACTCTGAAGGTCAGGAAAACTTTGAAACATGTATCAATATGTACGAACCGTAAATAAATATTTGCTACTATTAAAGTTCAACCGTCGTTCCAAACACTGTGTACAGAGCATTAACAAATTAAGGTAAGTTTCTTGTTACAGTGATGAAGCTAACTTTGAACATTCAGTCTATAGTTGTATTTTGTATTACACGTCGTAGTGTTCTAATATATGAGACTACAAATTTTATTTCAAGTGAACTTTACAATAAAGGTATATGTAGTATATACCGCATTCATACAAAATGAGCAACGTTTATTTTTAAGAAACAACTTTTAAGATGCTGTGGCTATTAAACTTCTTTGAAACATAGTTTTAGGGAATGTGAGTGGTTATAAAATACTATTAAAATATGACGTCAACAGGTTACAGTTCAGAAAATGTTTAGTTAAAAAGTAGCCTTCACCGGTTTCGATCAACGTCTGACAATCTGCAGACAGTTACAGACTCTGTAAATGGTGTGAAATGAAAGTTATTAGAAGACATATCAATATGAACACAACTGAAAGGAACTCCATAACTTCAATATAAGTGAAATAAGAGTTTTCCTTGCCGACTGTCAGCCACACTTCTGTATTTTTGAGTGGAAATCGTAACGTATCGATCTTTATTCTGCTATTGTGGTTACTGGCGGCGTGCTTTGATCTTCACTTGACACACACAAGCCCCATGGACGGAATCTTGTGTCTAATGTTAATGTCAGTGGTTTATGATTTTGGTACTTCCCTTATATTTTTTAGCATCATTGGCACTGTTCCTACTACATCGAATGTTCTTATTACCTATTTTGTATATAATGAATATTACGTTCAGAATGAAAAATTGTATGCCACATTTCTGTATCTTTGAATGGAAATCGGGGTACATTGATCTTCATACCGTTATTGTGGTTACTGATGGCGTCCTTGTAAGTAATCTTTGCTCAACATATGTCACTCATAAATCCATATAAGTGGCGCTTTGGGTCTAATTTGAATCTAATTAGTTTAATTCATTATTTCTTGTTCTATTATTATGTTTTATGGGAGCCTATTTTTAAATTTGCATCGCTGTAGTCATGATCGAATTATTTCGCACTAATTGTGGTTTTACTGATTTTATTTATATTTGACAGCCATTGGCTATCACTGACGTAATGCTCGAGACGGTGGGTAGAGCTCTCTCTATTTATGCGACGGCAATTGCACATCATACAGCAGTTGCTCTTCGCACCAACATAGATCCGTTAGTGCTCCATGCTACAAGCTCCTGCAGGCCGCAAGGATATCTTTTGTTTCACTTATTTTGTAGTTTCTTTCTGGTGTGTTTATCTTCATGTAGCCTCTAACAAATTTCATGTTACTCCATACAACGCCCTCAGTGACATTGTAGCGAGAAGGAAGAGCTTCCCTTGTGGTATCACTAACCTGGTGTCTTGCTGCTTCGGTAAGTCCCTCGTCGCCAGGTTGTGGTGGTAGGTGGTGATCCTGCTGAAGTGGAGTATTTAGGGATGCCAGTTGTTAATTGCCAACAACGTTTGTACTATACTTGTTTTAATACAGAAATTGCTTTGTCACACACGTCACAGAATCAGAATTTGCAATATGGCGGCTCTGGCCTACGCCATTATTTTCGGCCCTTTACAACACATTAACACATTTTTCTGACTTTACACAATGACAGACACTGCCCACGACACGTGGCGTTCTGATAACTAATAACTTGACTTTATATCTTGTTTAACAGCTGAAATATGTACTCGCAACCGTTCTTTTAGAGCCGCCGCGGTTACTCGACCCCGTGCGTTTTGAGTGGCTCCTTGCGACTAACTCCCCTTTCTCCCTCAGCCAATAAGGACACTTCTCTCGTTTTATATATATATATATATATATATATATATATATATATATATATATATATATATATATATATATATCCAAACTTTTAGCCAATGGGCGTTCAGATCGCTGTTGCTAGGCGGATCTAACGTCATGTTTGCGGACATTATGACGGAAGTTTGTCTCGGAACACTGTATCAGATTGTAAGATTCTAATTCCGAATAGTCGGATCTTGTACCAACCAAGGTTGCACAACATTGCCTCCTATGATTTCATCACTAATGCTCCTTGCTGATGCTTAAATGTTAAATGTACATGTAGTGTGGCTGCTACTGAGCACTTCCTATCCCACAAATATGCTTAATACTTGACTTAAACACGTGAAGGGATGCACATTTGCAGTTTACAAAGCACGTAAGGGACTGAAGATAATCAAACAATGATCTAAACCGATCGTTGTTACTTTTTTAATTGAATATTTCATGAGGTCTAGACTGTTGTAACTACATTTTTAGTGCTGTGGCTGTCTTGTACTGTATGAACATTACGTTGATTTAAAGGACGAGAAGACCTCTTGGAAGTTATTTAGGAAGGAAGCATTCGATGACTCTTTTTGTTAGTTCATAGTGAGATCAGGAAAGGTATTCGGATGTATATGAACCTCAATCTCCTCTAAAAAATTCATTGCGTAATCCTCACTTACAAAGCAGAAGATCTGCAGGTTGTTTCTGATAATATCCACTGTAGGATGATTTTCAGCAAGCTGGTGGCAAAAGCTGATTCCCTGAAGTTATTCAGTCATAGGGCATCAAGATGTTCCTTAAGACCTGTTTAAAAAGTTCTATTTGTCTGGCCTATATTGAATTTTGGACAGTTATTACAGTTCGATTTATAGACTGCTGTTCTTTTTTGGCGGCTACTAATGTGTAGATGTACCCTGAGTAACTTCAATTGATCAACGAAAGAAGTAAGTACAAAAGTACTCAGGGAAAGACTGTATTGCAGCAACATAAACCACTTAGGAATGAAATAAATAGGAAGTGCAGGAATGGAAACGCTATGTGGCTTTAGAAAAAATGTGAGGAGATCGAATATGGAATGTTCGTCGCAAGGATTGACTCAGTGTATAGACGTGTCAAAGCAACCATTCCTTGAAATTGATAGATAGGGTGGAGACACTAACATTGCAATGGTAAATCCACTGTTAAAAGCAGAGGATAGAGCGGATACGATGGAAGAGTACATTGAAAACTTCCATAAGGAAGAGAATTTGTCGGACGACGTGACAGAAGAAGAAACTGAAATCGGTATGGAAGGCATAGGTCATTAAGGATTAGAGTCAGAATTTAAAAGAACTCTGAAAGAGTTGAAATCAAGTAAGGTAGAATAGAGACATAAAATCTGCATCGGAATTCCTACATTCATTGCGGAATGTGGAAATCTAACGGGGCAAGTTAGTGTGTAGAATGTATGAGACTGGCGAAGTTCCATAAGACTTTCGGAAAAACATCAGCCACACGGTTCTGAAGATAGCAAGAGCCAACAGTCGCAAGAAATATCGCACAGTCAGTTTAAGGCTTGACAATGAATAATATACAGAAGAATGAAAAAGAAAAATAAGGATGTGTTTAGTGACGATCATATTTGCTTCAGGAAAGCTAAAGGCACCAGATAGTCAACTCTGACGTTGTGGTTATTAATGCAAGCAAGATTGAAGAAAAATCGTTACACGTACGTTTGTTTCGTCGACATGAAAAAAGCAATCGACAGTGTGATATGGTGCAAGATGTTTGAAATTCTGACACATGTAGGGCTAACGTACAGGGATACACAGGTAGTATACAATATGTTCAAGAACCACGAGGGAATATGAAGACTAGTAGACCAATAACGAAGTGCTCAGATTAAAAGGGGTAGTAGTCTTCGGCCCCTACTGTTAAGTCTATGATCTGAAGAAGCAAAAACGAAAACAAAATAAAACTTCAAGAGTCTGATTAAAATTCAAGGCGACGGAATATTAATGATGAGATTCGCTGAAGACATTGCTACCAACTAATGCTTAGTGAGTCGTCTCTGGTTGGATGACTTTTTAAAAAATCTGGGAACTCGTCGTCTCCAGAACTTCGTTATACTATCAAGATTTTGGACATACTATAGAGTTTACAACGCAAAGATAATGAATCAAAACTTTGATTTCTTTTGGAGTTGAATCATGCTAAAGATTAATTGCTTGAAGAACATACTGCAACAATTCGTTTTCGTCGGCATCAGAAAAAAACCTGATTCTATTTGGAAAATAACTAGTAATGATGGAAGGGTGAACTATCATTTCATCGTCAGATTCATCTTGTAGAACTTTCGGACAATATCTTACCGAACTTCAATAGCTGACCCGTTAATCAGTTGCAGCATTACGAATAGATAATGAGTCCTCATTCTACCTTCCTCATTGCTGCGAGCATGATTTCCCTAGCAATTTCTCTTCTGTTTCTCTTTTCTAAAGATTTCCCTACGAAGAGGAAAACACTATTAAAAATCACTGCCGGGATAGGTTGTCACAAGAAAGAAACTTCCCTGAAATTTTTTTGACAACCGACCCGAACAAAAAGTTCATGCATTAGTTAAACTTGGAAACAAATCTTGAACCTGGCGTCGAAGTTTATGCAGAACGACTTTGTGCAACCGTTATAAAGAAATGGTAAATACAGTATGAATAATAAGAGCTGATTACAAAATATCTTAATACTTGCAACTGTAAAAACACAGAAACAGCAACAAAATCCAGAGAAATATCAACAGTAAACAAGAACTGCATACACTCTACTCAAAATATTGTGATCGTACAGTTTGACTTTAGACCGCTAGGAACCAACAGCAGCTGAGAACTGATAATTATGAAAACCAATCATTGTGACACCCGGTCACTGGTAGTGTCGTTGTGTTTGAACTAACATAATTTCCACAGGCAAACATTACTTGGCCACTTGCACAAACAAATCTCCCACATCGTGTCAAGAAAGATGGGAGTGCCAGAAACATGTACCGGAACAGCTCTGACGTAACTCTTACGTCGGCGATTCTCCTGAATCTCTCCCACTCACAAGCGGCGCTCATAAACGAAACAAGTACCGCCAGCAGTAACATAAGGCAATGACGTTAGCATCACGAGAAACTGTGTGGTCTGTTTCTTTGTCGTCATGTACTACAGTTCAAATACACAAAATAGCTGTTAGGTATTGCACGTAACATTACACGTTCCCTACATGCTCTTACTGCCACAAGGTTCGCGGACCTTTTGTCAATCGTTGATACTTCGCATATCTTTCACCACATTTACCAAATAAAGGCATATAAACGTCTTATACTCTACCTTCAGTTTTTATTTTGATTTATTATCAACTGATAAGAAGGTGGTCTGCCTTGTGTGACATCTGTAAGTTGATCACAGCCTTGGAGGTTCCACTGATATGTCGGTGCGAACATTGGCGCTAGACGCAGCAAATGTATCTGTCGAGGACACACGTACATATTGCAAACACTGAAATAACTGCAAAGCTTTGTTTAAAATACAGGTTTATTCGGCAGCACACTCGACTTTTATCTAATAGTTGTACAAATAGTCTTAGCGCTTGTCATTGTATCGTTCAGAGACTCAGTCGAAATGGCTTAATACACATATTTCACAGCGTAGTCACTACTCCTTGGCGTTATATTGTGTGGTCACTGGGCTGCTGATTTCCTCTCACACTCATTGTCAGTGTGCTTGGCGGTTCCTTCGGCGAATAGGTTGATGCTGCTTAACATGTGAACGGTGCTGTAACTGCTGCCCTGGATGGAACTGTAACTGCCCACTAAGGCACGGAACGCAGCTTATTTCTGGTTTTTGCATTAATGTACAACAGTTACCCAACCAGCTACTTTAGGTATACTATGGAAATATTTTTTTCGACAGTCATCATATTCAAATCCAGCAGATCACACAAATATTGGGCTAAATACGTATCCGCCTAGTCAGTAACCAGTTAACCAGTGCCTCGTAACATTATTCTAAACTAACGCAATATCTTACTTATCTGACATCAGTTTCACCAAAGTAAATGTGTACGTGCCGTTGCACCAGAAAAACTTGAGGTTTTTATCATTACTTGTAGTAAAGTGTTAATTAGACCTACGGCCGTTGGTGGAATGAACACATATCAGAATGCTATCCATAAATGAAGATACACTGACGGAAAAAAAATCACAACACCAAGAAAGGGTTGTGCAACATAAACTAAAGTTAATAAGCGTGGTATTACGTCTGAACTTTGATGTCTACTAAAATTTTGCGCCAATCGCATAAGAATAACACTACTAGCACTATGAGAATGCCAACCAGATTTACTTTAAATACACAACGTAACGGTATTGAACGTCAGTTGCCTTTGGTATAGGACTTGATGAGCTGATGGTAAGGTGACGAAGACGCGATTATCAGCACCTCACTGAGTTTGACATAGAACGTGTGATATGGCTACAAGAAGCTGGATGTTCCTTCGGGGATATTGAAGAAAGAATTGACAGGAATGTAGCCGTTGTACAAGATTTCTGGTATTGGTGGTCACGGTAAGACTGAGCTTCGTCGGGCACATTGAATTACCGAGAGGAAGACCATAGTTTCCGGCATGTAAAAATGTGTGTGAAATCTTATGGTGCTTAACTGCTAAGGTCATCAGTCCCTAAGGTTACACACTTCTTAACCTAAATCATCCTAAGGACAAACACAAACACCCATGCCCAAGGGAGGACTCGAACCTCCGCAGGGACCAGCCGCACAGTCCATCACTGCAGTGCCTTAGACTGCTCGGCTTCCGGCATGTAGTTGTACTGTATCGTGCTGCACCTGCAGGAGGAAGTTGAGCAGCAGTTGGAACCACAGTGACACAACGAACTGAGACAAATGTGTTACATCAAGGACAGCTCCGACCCACATGCCCTGTAGAGTGCATGCCACTGACCCCAAACCACCGCCATCGAGACATCAATAGTGTTAAAAGCTGGTTCTGCCTCGCTGTCAATGATGGCCGTGTATTGGTTAGAAGGAGGCCAGTTGAGGGCCTGAAAACCAACCTGTCTATGTGTTAGACACACTGGACCTAAATCTGGAGTTACGATCTGGAGTCGATTTCGTGTGGCAGCAAATGAACTCTCGAGCTGTCCCATGCATTCTCATTGCGGATTTGTACGTCAGTCTAGTGATTCGAACTGTTGTGCTGCCAATCATGAACAGCATTTCAGAGGTTTTTTCCAACTAGGTAACGCTCGTCCTCACCGATCAAGTGAAACACACATGCAACTTGTAATGGTACTTGAATTACGCAACCATTACGGCACTTCACCTGAACTTCTCGATACCAGTAATATTCTACTGTGTTTCTGCGAAGTAGTTGACATATTTCTGAGACAATATTCAGATTTGATTTCATTTGTGATACATCGATCTGTTTATATTGCAATGATATTATTCTTATGTGTATTCTTTCTTTCGACACTATGATCTTTGACGTACTTGTAACTCTGAATTTTGGGCTCGTAAGCGATTATTAGTTAGTTGTTAAGTTGTTAGGGAATCGGACCTTGAAAAGGTCAAGTCTTGGACGTCATGTTGGAAAGACGCATATTATAGTTTGCATATAAAATGTGAGGAAGATGTTTTCAAGTATGTTTTGTATTGTGAAGTGATGTTTTGTGTGATACGTGATATTGCAATAAAAGCAGTTAAAAGGATGTGCAACGTAATTCGGAGTGCTGATTATTTTTTTACATCACCATTGTGCTAACTTTGAAAGGTTTAATCTCCAAGAATGGTTTGAGAAGTGCATCTACAAAACATTTGAATATAGCAGAATAAAACCTAGGCCTCTTTGCATCCGAGCTTGGAATCATAACCACCTAGATTTTCAACGATTGAGCCATGATTTTACGACGAGACCAGCGTGGGAAAGACAAAAATATGAGTGCCTAGTTTTTTCATTATTACATGAAATGACTATTAACTGTGCTCTAATGACACCTGCCGCATAATATGACTGTTGTTGCCCGATAATGCAGTATTTATCAGCGTGAACAACACCACAAGTGTTATTAAAATTTTGACCTTTGTTGTGGTAGGGTTGTTAGAAACTCCATATCACAAGTGCCATCCGGCACCTGTACAACGTAATGCATGTACGTTTTCATGCTTGCAATCAATATTCTGACTGTTACACCGGTTATTAACGTACCAGCATTTCACGTTTGTAATGGATTATCTCACGCGTACATTAACTTCTGATTTTGCGATGTTATCATTTAAATATGTTAACTAGACAAATGTTTCCTAGAAATTTCATTACCCTCCATTAATAACTCTTTGGTGGTTCGTTTTTTTCCGTCAGTGTATTTCACTTCCACGGTGGGTAGCATGTTGTTGACATATTGCTACTGATTAATTATTTTCTTTAGTTTAGCTAATAGAATGAATTTGTTAACTTCACGCTACTACTCTGTACTGAAATCAATGATCAATAGACCACGCATTCCGCATGAATGTTAACGAGATTCACGACCTTTATAGTAAAAAAAACTTTTCAAATCGTCTACATTCCGGAGATTGATATCTTTTGTAGTTCGCAGGGTGCTTCGGAAAAAAATGAAACTTTCGTTGTCTGCAGAGGACACGTGGTAAATTATTTGTGTGCTGGTTAGACACTGTTTTTGTTGTTACCTTCATTCCGGTGACCCGTTTGGTGAAGCTCTCCTCTCTTCTATCCAGTGCAAGCCTCTTCACCTCCGAATAACTATGACTACTTAAATCCATTTGAATCTGCTCTCTATGTTCTTCCCTCAGTCACCCTGTACAATACTTACCCCTCCGCACACATCCTTCCATTAACCGACCCCTTATTTCACTCAACTTCTATCATAAATTTCTTTCTTTAGTCGATTCGATTCAGTACCTTCTCATTTGTTACTTGATGCGTCTATGCAGTCTTCAGAATTCTTTTGTATCGTCCTACTCTTGTTCGTCTAAGGTTCTTCCTACGTTTGTAATACGGATTACAAATAAAACTAAAACCACTCTCATGAACAATGGATATTAAAATTTATAAGATATTAGCTAGAAACATTACTCTTACTTTGCACAATTATTTAGATTAAACGTTGCGAAAGTAACTTGGAATTACGTCAATCAGGGATTTACATCAAAGCGTGTAAGCAACGTAGCTCGTCGCCGCGTGCTGTGCGATGAACATGTGGCTCTAATCCGTTACGATACCAAACAAGTGTAAAACATCAAATAAGCACACAGTAAGTGAAGGACTGCGTCGCCACAAGCTGTGACAGACCCCGAAGCCTTCCCATTATGCCGAAAATCATGCACAGAAACGCTATGTGTAATTTTCATTGTGATTATTTCTAGATGTGATATTAATTGAAGGTGGTATTAACAGCGGAGTGATGACCAGGAAAATCGATTTAAAAATATGTTTCAATATAAATCCATATAAATGTCTACAAAAGTAATCAAGGAAAAAGTACAACCAGTAATTGTGTTCAAAAAGCACGTTGTACACGTGGTACACAAGGCCATCAACACGTACAAGAAAACGAGACAATGCAAATTCTATACAAGCCGTAAAACAATTGACGCTTGCAGGAACTGTGACGAAATTAAATTTCCAGTAATGTTGATCGATTGTTAACCAACAGATTCTGTACCTCGCATCTAAATCTACCCTACAAGAAGACTATGTGTTCACGTGGAAGACACCCTTTACAATCACGAAACTTTCAGTGCAGGTTTCCCCCTTACAGCTTTTTAAATTACATCAAAAAGTAATTACCTTACTGTCGCTGAGCAAATAACCGAAACAAGAAGCTAAGCTGAGCACACTAGAACACAAAGTCCTTCAAACACGACACCCAGACACTCAGAGCTCGCTGCGGGGCGGGAAGGGATCTGATTAATGCTCTACACAGGAGCTGAAAGAGATCTCGAACACTGTACAGGCTGACACACAGATAAAGTATGTTGGTGGCAGTTGATATCCTGGTACAGAATCGTATCTTTGCAGTAAATCTACGTTAACTAATACGTGAAATGACTGATTAACAAAAATTGCAAATGAAACAGTCAACTTTCAACTGAGATGCTTGTCGTCCACGTTTCACTTCCGTAT
The DNA here is from genome assembly GCF_021461385.2 of Schistocerca piceifrons. NCBI lineage: Eukaryota > Metazoa > Arthropoda > Insecta > Orthoptera > Acrididae > Schistocerca > Schistocerca piceifrons. The sequence continues at coordinate 142,803,539 of NC_060144.1, forward strand.
AATGCTACACTCCATAGAAGTATCTTCAGAAAGGACTTCCTCACACCTACATTTATATTAGATGTTAAGGAATACCTCTTTTTCAGAACTGCCTGTTGTGCTATAGAGAGTCTGGATTTTATAAGCTCTGTACTTCGGCCATCATAAGTTATTTTGCTTCTCAAATAACAAATATTGTAGACCAATTTTAGTGCCTTACTTCCTGAATCAATTCTATCAGCATCACTTGATTTAATTCGACGAAACCCCGTTACTTGTGTTGATGTTCACCTTATAACCTCTTTTCTAGACACTATCCTTTCCATTCAACTACTCTTCTCCTCTTACAGAATTGCAAAGTCATCGACAAACCAAAAAGATTTTATTTCTTATCCCTGAACTTTAATTCGTCTCCAATTTTTTCCTTGATTTCCTCTACCCGTATTCAGTGTACAGATTCAATAATAGCTTAGTAATTTATCCTGTCGTAACTGAAATCTGTGGAAATCTCATTCACTAACTCGGACATGCAAGAAGAATTATGAGTATTCTTTTTTAACTAGTACAATTTATGTGCCAGTAACACAAAAATTAAGGACACCCTGACACGAAAACTTGATAGGGGTGTACAAAATATGTCCACCGTCCAGCGTCTGTACGACACGTTCCAAGTAACAAAATTTTCAGCTATAAGTGCTCCCCCGAAAGGTCTAACACTAGAAATTTTTATCGACGTGCAGTTTACACACCCTTTTTTTTACTCCTACCGAAGTCACTGCTACAGAAATTTAGATAGTCTCGTCTCTGCGTTGGTAGAGATGTGTGTAAATTTTTCTAAAGGTGTATCAGTACCAGATTCGTACTGTTCTTAGGTTTTTATCGTTGGAAATATATAGCTGAATTTTAGTCATTCCTGTCTTGTGAGATGCCTGAGGATCAAACACTCTCTGTTTTGTTTTGACGAGACATGTTTCCAACATAATATACGGGCGACTGCACAGAATTCACAAATTAGAGCTACGAAAAATCCATTGCACTAATCCTCTCTTCTGGCTACACAAGCGTGCGTTCCGTACACGTTGTCAAGAAAGCAAATCCTTACAGTCTTTCTTCTACATTTACATCTATACTCCGTAATTTACTTTACCGTGTGTGGTGGTGGATACTTCGGTTACTTACCACAATCCATTCATAACGCCCCATTCACCATCCCCCACCCCCGCAAGAATGATGAAGGGTAGAATGGTCATTGGTAAACCTTCATATGGTCTCCAATTTCTTGGATTTTTCTGGTTGCGGCCATTTCGCGAGAATTGTAGGGTAAGAATTAGTATGTCGCTTGTCTTTCTCGGAAAGTATGCTTCCGGAATTTTTACAGTAAATCTCTCCAAGGGGCAAAACGTCTCCCTTGTAACGTTTGCCACTGTGATTCCTTGAATATTTCTGTAAAACTCTAGCACAGACTAAACGATCCCATGCAGAAACGCTTTTTCTTCTTTGATGCTTCTATATATCTTCTGTTAATCGAATCTCGAAACCATCATTACCTAATGAGCAGTACATATGAACGTTTTTTGTGTGGTTGAATCACATTTTCTTAGGATTCTTCTAATGAATCGCAGCGTGGCATCAGATGTGGTCGTTCCATTTAGGTCGCTCCGGATTATATCTCCTGGTTACTTGACGGTAGTTACTTTCTGTAGTAATTCATCGCCATCAAATTTGCTCAGACTGTACTAGATTTCGTCCTCTACTTATGCACAATAAGCTACATTTATTTATGATTAGGGTCAGCTTGCAGTAGCTGCAATAATCAACGACTCTCTGAAGGTCTTCTTACCTTTCATGGGACAGTAAACATTAAGCACTACGTTTACACAGTGCAACAGCTCATAGACACTATTCCAGAAGACCAGCGTTACAAGACGTTGTTGCAACAAGACAATCTGTAGGCGGTCAGTTAAGTCTGCAAAAGAAAGGAGGACAGTTTTCCATTCTGGTTCTAGTGGGAATCGTAAAGCAGGGTTGAGATTTGAGTTTGAACAATTTATTTAACGACCACATAATATATCAGTTTACAAAAGCAGCGCGAATAATGGCTTTAGTATTAAATCAGTTTCCTTCTTTTTTGAAGTAACAGGAATTTATTAATCAAGTAACATTTCCTCAACAGAATTCATATCAAAGAGACACTATCAAACAATTAAATCCCACTCTTACTGAGAAAACCCCAAAGAATGAAAGAACTAACGAAAAAATTTATAAAAGCAGAGAATAGATTTACAGTAGTACAGTCAATGTAAATAAGAAGACAACCAAATAACATGGAACTACACAAAACATCCCATACAAAAGGAAGATCAGCTTTAGTAAATTGAGCCCATGGCCCTGCCGAACTACACACTGTCAGTTAATTAGAATTACAATTAAGCCTGAGGAGTGTCGAACACTATATTACTCAGATGCTTACGCATCAGGGAGGCAAATAATATTTCGTTTATTGAGTAACGTTACCTGAACCAGCACTTCAACGTCAGATAATCAATTGGCAACAGCGCAAATTAACATAGTCCCACAAAGAGTGATTAGATCAACACGCCCCACGGTACTACCGCCGGCTTCCTGTAAGTACGAAACTGTCCGTGGAACAGACAGTCTTAAAACATCAGCTGGAACATGGAGAGAGATGTGTGCACAACAGATACACACACAGCTCAAAGACCAGCCACAGTTCACTCACTCCAGTAAGCACACAAGACAAACTGTATTACTTAACCGCACCGGATATGCCCTACTTGCATCCATCAAACAGCACGCTCTTTTCGGCAGCCGTTTGCTAGCCAGAGGCTAACAAGGTGCTTCTCATGTTTGGCTGCTGAACAGCACTCTTGCTACTGGTGGTCAACATTCTTCTCGGTGTTAGCCAGCCTTCTGTTCCTCCACCAGAGCCAGCATCCCTCGTTGGTTTCAGACGCCGCTGGAGTGGCGGCTTTGGCGCTAGCAGGGCAGCAGCAAATCTATCCGCGCGGCCTTTCAAATTGCCGCGGACACGTTGCGTCTGGTGACGGCACATCTTCCCTATCACAAACGTTAAGACCGGGGGTAAAGGAAATGCTCTGGAAAAGTAACACGCCGCCGTTAACCAACATAATAGGCTGACATAGGGCACACATCTTATGCAACGTTCAGATAACACAAAACGAATAAATTACCACGTGAAAGATCTCAATAACAAATAACATTTTGGTATAGGCCACTAAGTTTACTGCACAAAAAAACCATGGTTACACCTTAGTTATATTCAGAAAAATCGTCCACCAGAAACGGCTTAGTCTGAGAGCCATGTCTGGCCTTTGAATCCCTTACCAGGAAGGTAACTGAAGTGATAAACCGAACAATTTGACTAGTACCTCTGAAACAAGACGGAAGTCTGCCCATGTCCTTTCTGGTCCCCTACTCAAAAAGCCATTTTTTTACAAATATATCATTACTCTCAGTGCCTGGGTTCAAAGAATTATGTTTGAATAGAAACATCAGATTGGGCGCTGTATTCCTGTGTCCTTCGAGGCCAGCAGTGTTAAGCGCATAGTTCAACCAACACAAGGACGAATCTCACTTAATGTGATCGTCGTTCTGGAGGACAATTTGCGCTGTTCATAAAATTTAATTGACTTATTCCGCTAATAACTGATTCGAGAAGTAAGGTGTTTCGATGGTATGCACTATTTCATCACGAAATAAAAGTTCCTAAACGCCACCGACCTAAGAGCTGTGTTATTATCTCTCACCAGGGTGCCACATGACCCAAACGTAATAAGAATTATCTCAGAAATTTGATAGTCGAACGCGCGTTCATATTTCTAGTGGGAATTAACTAAGACAAACGTGTACATGTGCCCGCACAAACCAGAGCGAAGTATTTCCCTCCGTTGTCCGCGGGAAGAGAACGAGGTAATCAATATACATTTTGTGCATCAGGGCTTGTGTAACGTCGGAGGACAGTAAACTTTGTCAGATGTTCAACGCAAGGTTACTTAGGCAAGGTTACAGTATCCACTTCCTTGTCCACCGAATTCCAAGTAAAATTCCCATGTATCTTCATCCTAGTTTTAAACTTCTCTAAACGGCGACCTACAGCTGTTCATGATAATGGAAGAAGCGTGGTACCAATTCTGACGGTAACACAATTTTATCTCCACCACGTCCTCGTATTGGACAACACAAGACTTTACTTCATAACAGAAATTATGACTATTTTCCCCTCTTCTTAACAGTCTTTATTGGAATGTAACTCCGGGTACTCATCTTGATGTTGCGCAATGTCCGTAAATCGAGCGGAAGCTCCATCAAAGTAGTACACGCTGTTTCGGCTGGTTCGATGTTAATAGCTTGCACCTGCTCCTCTTCCTGAATATCTCCCTCGTTCTCCTAGCCATCAACGACCACATTGTCTGTCCCCCTAATGTATTTAATTTTAAAATGTATCACTGATCTCATAACTACCCACCTACCAGTACACACTGTCCGTCTTCGACTCGTGAGAACAGAACTGAGGACTTAGTTATCGGGTTATAACTGAAATCCTTTGAGTGCTAAATATGTCTTACACTTCTTTCAGGCAAACAACACTGCCCTGGCAGAATACATTGTTTCCAAATGAGGAAGGTCACGAGATGCATAAGCAAGATGCTTCCTCTCATTAGAATATTCCAGAAGCAGGACATTGGGAACCCCATCCGTCGAAGCATCCATGTGGACAATAAACCCATTCCCAATTATGGTCATCTCCAGGGCGACAGTGTTTGTTGCGGCCGTCCTTAGAGCCTCGAATAACACAGTCTGGGATGCACTCCACTCAAACTTTTTCTCTTATTTTCTCAGATCATCAAGTGCAGCTGCTAACTGAGCGAAAATCAGGACGAACTTCTCAAAGAAATTCGCCATCCCTAAGAAGCTAGTATCACCTTCATATTTTTAGGTGGAGGGCAGGAGAAAATCGCTTTCCTCCAGCTCTGATCAGTCTCACTGGAGACACTGTATGTACTACAAGAGGCGATCTCTGGTAGGAAAAATTTTAGTTTAGACAATTGCAGGGTAAATCCTGATTCTCACAAACGCTTGAGGACTTCCCCAACATGGCCTAGGTGCTCCTTGAAATCTCGACTAAAATAAAATCAAATCAGCCAAGTAGTGATGAATGCAACACAACTTTAAATCGAAAAGGAAAACCATTTTCCAGAGTACGTGATAAAACATCCACTCTGGTTGACAGTTCGAAGGGAACCTGATTGTAGTCAAGTACGTTCCACTCAGTCGCAAAGATGGTCACTTGTTCCAACACCTTACCTAAGGGAGTCTAAAATAAGTCTCATTAAGGTCAAAGATTGCGAACACCTTCGCATTCTGAAACTACAAAAGGTACGAATGCAAATCAGGTACTGACGTAGATAGTAAAACAATTTTTATTGAGGTTGTGCTAATCCACCAGAGTCGCATTGCCAACTGAGGCTTCCGAACAAGAATAATAGGTAAAGAGTACGGAGATCTGGGTTGCCTAATTACTCCTTCCCTCGGCGTCTCATCCACTGCGACCTTTAACTGCTTCATGTGCGTGGGAGATAAACAAGGATAACGTCTATCCAGAGTACTGTTCTATTTCATACCACCCACATTGTATCACTTGTAACTGGTTAGTTAGAACATCTGTAAATTTTTCGAATAAGTTCACCAGATGTGAGTAACAGTAACAACACTCAATAATTATTCACATTATCATATAATTATAACAATTAAAAAGTCAAGAATAATGACGTGTTTCCAAAAGCCGTGTAGATTTGTGAAAATTCTTTATTCGCTTCTACCGGTTTCACGTCAATATAGAACACTTTCGCGTTTATCTGGCAACAATAAAAATCATTGTGTGGAATGTTTGAAATGGTAGAAATACAAAACTTGTGTTGGCATTAAACAAAAAACAATAACAGTTTCTCACAATGGCTATATTTCCATAACGTGAATGGACAATTACTGAGTCTCTGCTTTCTGGAAGTTATCGAAATAAAATGTCAAACTACAATGGTGGATTTTTATATTAAAACTGAGTACACTTAAAAGGTGCTTGTCAAAATTTACACTGCATGACCGCTGAAAGAGCCACGCCTAGAAAAAAGCGGGGGAGAAAACAAATAATGAACGGGAAACTACTGTGAACGGGGATAAAGTGCTTAAAAATTAGCTAACTTCAAGACAAGTACACGGAAACATCATCAAAAAATACTCACGTATGGAACTAAAACGTCGAAAGTGGAAGAAATCAGAAAATTTGCTTACGGATAACACCCCATGGAATATAAGGTACCAGCTGCATAAACCAAAGAAATAAAACTTAAAAACCAGTGTAATGTGCTTACTTTCGCCGTATTACTAACGAGCCGATGTGATGTAAGCAGCCCGAGGAGTCTAGCAATACATTGCCAAGCGAGAGGCAACGATGCCAAACGGGAAATTAAAGTAAATACACAGACAGTTTTAAATAGGAAATCGTAACTAGGAAAACAGCTGAAGGCTGGGAACCGCCTTACGCAACATTCAAAATCCATTGTTTATTGTAGGTATGAAGTGAAAATAAAACATGAACTGCTTTAAATCAGCACCAAAATATTATAAAATTACCAGAAGAGTATACAGTTTCTAAATTTACGTGAAAATCATCCTAGTAGCTACTGGTGACAATTCAGGTAATCAAAATTTGGTAGGATGGTGTAGCTCCGTATTTCAGTTTCATTATTCAGAGGTGAACATTGGTCTCGCTTTAATGCGTTCATAATACGTATTTCCTCCAAACGTATAAAACATTTCCTTTTGTTTCCTTAAACATAGTATCCAAATTCCTTTTAATGTTGGAAATAGAGTGATCCATTCTCTAGGTGGCCTGAGAAAGCTGATTTTGGGCCGTTGAGTTTTAGGTCTTCTCCAAACTGTATATTAATATTGAGTCCAATCTGATCTGTGTATTTCCGGGGGCAATCATTGCAGCAATCTCATGAACCACAGAGCTCTTATGTTTATTGTATTCGGCCTTTTCCTTATGCCTGCATTACAACCAACTTCCCTTGGAATAAAAAGTGCGCGGCGGATATTTTTCTTTCTCAACATTTTTCCACCATATTCCGATAAACTTCCGAAAAACGGTACTCTGTGGTAACTTGTCCGGACACTATTTTGGTCAGATGCAAGTAACGTTGTGGCCGAACTAACCGTGCTCACCGAATGGACAGAGAGAGGACCTTTCCTTACTGATGACTTCCTTATTGATCTTCTCCACAAAATCAATATCGTGACCATTCGATGCCACTATATACTGAATAGTGCGAATTTATCGTTGAAAAGCTTCCTTTTTAATCGGTATGCTATGCAAACGGTATAACAATGCCCTCTAGGCTGTCTTTTAGTACTTCATGGGATGATCAGAGGACTAATTAATAGTCGTGCTGGAAGCAGTATGTTTCCGAAAAACATTAAAAGAGAAAGTAGCACCTTCCATAGTTCCTCGTATGTCCAAATACTGTAAAGAGTTATTCAGACCATGTTCGACCGAAAACAAAATTTCAGACGATTTACAAATCAGTTACAATCATTGTTTGAAGCTCTGTACAGCATAAATATATGGACTACATATTGCAACCAGAAAATAATCATACCATTGTGCTCTGGGGATTGGTGAACATATTGATGCTCGAAGTACGTCATGTAGATGTTAAAAAGACAATAAGGAGAAAGTGAACGCATTGCAAATCCGCTCCCTTGTATGAGTGTACTATCTCCAGACTTAAAACAATTGAATTTCGAATAAATTTCTAATTGTAAAACCTCTTTCAACTCATCTTCTGGACGTCCACTAAATGCACTTAAATTCCTGTCTACGATATCGTGAGCATGTTCAAATACATATCCCTGACATCAAGCGGCACCATACTGTGCCTTCATGTATATTTAACTGTGAAATTTCATAATTGCTCTCTATTTCGGATTGTGGTCTGAACCAGGTATTTTAAGTATTCATTAATAGACCTAGAAAACAGTCTTTCCGACTGATAACCAAACCATTACGTGAATTCAAAATCGGACAGATAGGGAAGTTATCCTTGTGGAACTTAATGGTCGCCCTTAGTTTAGGTGCAGAAGGGTTAATAGGAATGAGAATATGTTTATTAAAAACCTCGGCAAAACAGTAATTGTTTTCAGACATTTCTTCAGACAAGCAAGATACTTACGTGTAGCTTCAGATCAGTATTTGTTTATCCCAATCTCATCAAAGAACTCCTGTACCTCAGCATTATAGATGTTTTCTTTAATAGTAACAGCTATTTTACCTTTATCGGTACCCACTATAACAAAACTATTTCCCACCAGTTTTTTTAATACCATGCATAGTAATACTCTCATCAAAAGTTATTTTCTGCTTACTTATACCCTCAGGTGCTGGAGGCGCTATGTTACAGTGTACAATTTTATTAAGAGTGACCAATGTCTCATTCTTTTTATCAGTAGTTAAAGAAATCCCATCTACAGCTGATACTGAATGTGCTACCAGAAAATCAATAAGACTTTATGAAGCGTACTCCTTTGTACTTTGTGGTAAACCCTTGTTCTATAGTAATGTTTCCCTACCATTAAAACTAACGAAAGTGAGATTCATGACCCATGATGAAAATTTAAAGTCACATTCGAGGACACTATTAGAGAGATCCTGGCCACCGTTATGGAGCACCCTATTGATTTGCGTGATAAAATGTTCCTAAATCGGGTTTTGTATGTATCAATACGTTCACGAAACCCATCGATGACATCAGATTTAAAAATACGAGAAAATTGTGGATGGGCGAGGTATGTTTGATAAACTTGTCTTTTTTTGGCATAAAGATTGCGAATTCCATTTCTGATACAGAACTGCTTAATTTTCCTCTTGGATGACCACGTTATGGGTGAGACTTTATTGAGCATTCGTCTAACATAATTGGGAAATAATGTTTCAATCACTCATTCCTTATTTCACCATTCAAATTACCATAATAATTAGAAAAACTGAGAAGTCAAGACTGGTGAGTAGTTTCCAAAAGCCGGATTCAGGTCGGTATAGGCGCATCTTCATGTTTATCCATAAAGAGTACTAATCACTGTGTGAAACTTTTGCAATGGTGAAATACTGAACTGTAATATTGGAATTCAACAAAACACAGTGGCAAGTACTCACAGTGGTTATACTTCCACAACGTAGATGGAGAATTACTGAACTACTGTTACTGTTACTCTCAGTGCCCTACCTGAGGTTGCCCTCCCCTGAAAGCTGTTTGAGTTCTGAACTGCTCACACTGGTCTGGGTTCAAATGACTCTATTCACTATGAGATGCTGCTCTAGCACTCAAATCAGTAACCGACAAATGCGCACCAGCTTGTGGTACATATTTACAAAACCCAGTAGCCCTTGTATCTTCCAAGTATTTTAGGATTGTTGCTGTTTATAGCTGTTCGTTGAAAGACCCATCTCATGAGCAATACAAGGAGTTTCAGCCTCAGAATCAACAGCAGAGCAGCGGGTCGCGATGCGCATTAGTCCCGGGTGGCAAGGGTGACGTCGAGTCCGGCCAGTTGCGTGGTGATGGCGAACTTGTTTCCGCAACTGGACCGGAACTGTCTGCTGCTCTCCTGGTTGGCTAGTTACACCCACATGACGAGTGACTACAAGACGGCTATTGATCTAGTGATATGGGCTCAAACTGGGTGAGGTAAATGGCGCCATGGATGCACCAAAAGGTCCGTATATGTGTGGCGGCCACTACTGCTCTTGTGCGCACACGGAACTAGCCTGCTTCTTGCAAGCCAGGCGGATTTTGGCTGACTTCGGCCGGTGCGCCTGCAGAGATGGTGCGGTAACCCGCATAGCGCTGCGACGTGGCAGGTTGGTGGCTTTGTAGGAGACCCCGGAACGCCAAATGTGATCAAACAGTACTGATTTTCGTCGCACACTTACACACAATACATTACGTTTATTAAATCTGAAGCTGTAATAATCAATGATTCTCTACAGGTCTTTCTTTCTTTCTAGCCTAGTGTTGTCCGCATGTTTCTGTCGCACATTATCTAAAGTGATTCACCTAAATGAAATACTGACACTCCTGAACATTATACAAACTGAATGCCAGGATATTCTCCTATTCAAATAATAATCGACCTAGCTAATCGAAGTGTAAACTAAAATTAAAATCGTGGAACAGTCATATGTCTCATACAATTTTGTCTTTTTTTTGTCGTGAAATATAGACAACTTACTTTAATGTTTCATAGGAGCAGCACCGTCATGATCACGACTTATCATTTTAAGATGGATTGTGGAGGCATATATATGCGGGAGCAGCTCAGATTCGTTAAGGTAACTCGCCCGAACGTTCTAGAGTAAGCTATTAGTATTAGTGAATGGGAAACGCTCTGATTTATGTCTAAGATAAACTAGGAGACTACTCTGCAGAGACTAATAAAATCGATACTACAGCACAGACTACTCAAAAAAACCTTGCTCTCTTCAGCAGTCGATCTCATACAGCCGAACTTACTAACGTTAAGTAACCAGAGATTCTATGTGGGAGTGTAGAGAGGTGAAAATAGAATAGTGTGGAAAGAAATTGGTCGGTACATGAAATAAATGTGCACTCACACACCGCGCATTCCTTTCACCAGACATAAGGACACAGAAAAAATTTGTGGTATTTCTATATGAACATTAAGTAATATGAGTCAATCAGTAATGAAAGGCGGCTCAGTAACGAAAGCCGACTTATAAATCGTCTTTCAAATGCTATAGCTCATTACGCCAATAAACCTAGAATTTCGTAGGCAGTGTTTCCATCTACAAGCTATTTTGAAGGCATTCTCACCTATCTCGCTCTTACGATTTATCCACTTCTTTTTCCTTCTCAGGTTACTTTAAGGATACTGTCTGTAAAGCTCTCCCTTACACTCCTCCCAAAATGAGCTCCATTGTAATGTTACATTCCTTTACAAACTACACACTCACACACATATATATCTGAAACATATCGTTCGTTAAAAATAATGTAGCAACAAGCAACAATACACAGCAAAACACAAAGCACTCCATAGAAAAAATTAGACACCTTTGATAATGGTAGATAGAGTCACAAATTTCCTCAGGTATACTATTTGGAGATGAAGCCACTCACTGATGATTGGGTCCTGTAAAGATACATATTCGCGGATGTTGACTGCCACGTATTATCCGCAGTTCCTATTACTTCAGATTGTTTCTATGGGACTTATATCGAGTGATTTAGTGCGCCAGTCCAGGTGCATTATGATGTGTTAGCATTAGTCAGACAAGCAAAGTATTCGTGCACCTTTGTGAAGAGGACTGTAGTCATTTTGGAGGACGGGAGTCTTCACAGCGAAACCGCATTGAAGTTGTCGAGCAACACTTGATCGCCAAGATAATGTTCACGGTATGCTGAAGGAGTGGACCCGTTACGACAACAGACATTACAGAACAACTGCAGCAAGAACTACACTTTCTACATGCATCGAACTAAATGCTGCGTTGGACATTCGGTACACTGGGCACCTTGCCTAGTTTGAAAACACACATACTCGAGGGTTTTGAACCACAGTACTTGCCTACATTGAGCTGCTATCCATTTCCTGTGCTGCTTCTGACGCAAAAGACCTGAAAACCTATGCGCCGCTATGAACAACAGCCTTTTAATTCTAAAAATTGTCATTGCATACAGTTCCCTTCACAGCGCATGCGAGGAAGCTGATCAAGTTGGACCCCACATAAACTGACGGAAGCAGCTACTGTGGGTTTTGAAAGCATATGTCAATGTCACTGACAAGGCCTTATATATGTTTACGAGCTGACTTGTGCCTTGGAATAGTGTTTGCGCTCATGTTGATTACCTATTGTGTAACACTGCTGTCCGTAATTTGAAGAAAGATGGAAACGCCTTTTTATGCCACAACTTGTGAGATTCTGTAACCTCTCTACGTCGACCTACTGTTACATACTATTGCCGTAGGTCAGCAGTGGAGGGTCACATTGAGAGATGACACGCCACTCTCATGTCGGTCGAATTAATATTCATATTTTAGGTCATGATCTCCGTGTTTCCGTGTACTACATTTGGTAAGTGTGGGTTATTACTTTTTTCATAAGGAAAGTTTGGGCAGAATGTTCATATAACTGCATGTATAACCTGTAGTGAACTTATACGTGAGGAGTCATAGTGCAGGCGACGGAGAACAGTGAGAAAGGCGGCTTGCGGGCCATAAATGTGTGTCCAGCAACCTGGCTGTACGAGTGATTCGAGGAAGCACAATACATTTTACCATAGCCAGGCGACAGACCATTCCGAAGGCGGTCAGAGAGCGGAAAGTGGGTGGAGGAAAATATTTAAGAGAGCATGCTGTCATCTGAGCTTTTCTGTAAAAAAAGAATAATAAGCATTCTCATGTTAGAAGCTGGGACACTAGGAACAGAGTGGCTGGTGCAAGTGTGTAGTGGAAGCAAGACAAACTCCCCTGGCGCCAGGAAGTCGCCACGTTCTTTCGGAAACTGGAAATGGTCGGCTTGGAAAGATCAGATATCTCGATGAATGAGGGACTGTAGTCCCGTCTAGGTAGACGTCTTTTTCCTAAACACAGCCATGCTTACCTTGAAACGACGTCTACATAGTCTAAAATCTTCTTATTTCATACAAGAGAGAATCTGTGTCGCTGACTGGCTCCCTTAGCATAAGAAAAGCACAGGCTTGCTCCTTCAGCATGGTGACCCCGGTGCTGTGCAAGGCCAGCAGAACAGTCACGAGGGGAGATTCAATGAGTGGAGGATAGTTCGATTCGTTTGTACAACGTGGAGGCGGGTTTTTTCTGCTCCCATACTGAGACTTAGAGGAAAGTCATTGTTATTCTTTGCCTTCTTTGTCTTCTGGTCCTCTCCTCTTGGAGAATTTCAGGCCTTTTCCTAGTGGGTGAGAGTTGTCTTCTGCAACTTGTAGAGGATTTAGAGCCAGTGCCAGTTTCCAGATGCACTGACAAAGGAACTGCATACCATCTAGGACATATCGTGTGTCACTAGAGTGAACTTATTCGTCCTGAGTCAGCCGTCTGACGTTTGACAATTCCAACACCCACCGTCGTGCCTGTGAATCAAACGGGATGCCCTGAGTGCAGCCAGAGAGCGGGTGCAACTCACACTCAAATCATCTGAGATTTCAGGATTCTGATAGGGAAGTTTCCCACATTCTAATAATTAGAACGCCAGCCTGTGTAGTTTGGAAATTTTCGTAACGACTCATAACATTACAACCGCCGCAGTGCTCCGCTCCTCGCCCATAACCTGCCAATTTTCTGCTGTCCGTGAACCAAGGCGAACGGGTAAAGTATTTCTGTAGCGGCGTAGGATTGTTAAATGATATTCACAGCTCCCTGTTCTCCGTTGACCATATTTTGTGGTGTACCTGGTCGTAGCTGATTCTACTGGAATAGAATTTGGCCTCATAGTGGATTCATGTAAACAAACTCTGACTGCGTTGTAAAAGGGATTAGTTCAGGGGAGAATCTGTATAATTTCCACCCAACTGAATGCTTTCCCAGTCAAGCAACATCCGTTTTCTGATTTGGGTTTGTAATTTTTTTTGTAAGATCTACCAGCTCGACTGCCGATATAAAAGGATGAATAAACGGTAGTCATTTTTTTTGTAAATTTAAATACGCCACTGTTCTCATTCATACCCCTGAAACCATTCACTGTTTTTATTTTATTTTGATGATACCAGCTATTCAACCTGCAGCTGTACTACATTATTTAATCTGTTGATTAATTTGAGTTCTGAAAGTGACCGCAGACATAGACAACAAATGAGAGCTGAGTAAATTCATTAATTTCTTATATAGAAATTAAGGGCTCACGATTTGACTTATCTTTGCATACTTTTCTGTATGGAATGGGGTGACTAATACTTCATCCTGTCAGCTAATTACTTTCGTGAGACGTCACCATATGGGAAGCCGGGAACAAAGTTTAAAAATGTTTACTATCAAGAGCTAGTCGGCTACAATGAATGCATTGAATTGACTGTTGATTGTATGCACAATGTTTCACAATATTTGTTAAAGGTCATTGCACAGTGTAAAATCAAACATGCAGCCATTTAATTCTTGAATAAAATTCTCTTCAGACATAACAAATAAGAAAATCTTGTTGTTGTTGTTGTGGTCTGCAGTTAGAAGACTGATTTGATGCAGCTGTCCATTCTATTGTATCCTGTGCAAGCTTTTCCATCTCCTAATAAATACCGCAACTATTCACGTCTTGGTCTCTCTCTACGATTTTTACCCCACACGCTTTCCTCTAATACAAAATCCGTTGATGTCTCTGAATGTGTCCTATCAACCGATCCTTTCTTGTAGTAAGGTTGGGCCACAAATTTCTTTCCAGATCAGTTCTACTCAGTACATCCACGCTAGTTAAGTGATCTGCCTGCCCAGTCTTCAACATTCTTCTGTAGCAACGCATTCCGAAGGTTTATATTCTCTTTTTGTCTAAAGTATCGTCCATGTTTCAGTTTTTACATGGCTACACTCGAGACGAATACTTTCAGAAACGTCTTCCTAACACTTATATCTATATTCAATGTTAACAAATTGCTCTTCACAGATACTTTACTTGCCATTGCTAGCCTACATTTTATATCGTCTCTACATCACCCATCGCCAGTTACTATACTGTCCAAATAACAAAACTCATCTACTACTTTAAGTTTCTCGTTTACTAATCTAATTTTCTTAGCATCATCTTGTTTAATTCGACTACAGTCCATTATCCATGTTTTGCTTTTGTTGATGTTCGTCTTATAACCTCCTTTCCAGGAAATGTCTATTCCATTTACCTTTTTCCTCCAATGAGATCAGTTCCAGTAATGTAAGGCATACCCCATAGCAATCACACACCCACATAGTTTGTAAGATTTTTCTTATTTTAATTTCTAATTTTTACTATTTATTGCGGAGCTGAAGCTAGCAGCAGTAATTAAATCCGCTAAAATGGACTGCAGAATACAGCAGTAGTGAGTGAGCAGCTGTTCCCTACACAGTCATCGGTAACGGAGGGACCATACGGCGCAGTAGTGAGTCATTGGCGTGAGAACACATTCTGAGTTCGAATATAACAAGTTTCCTTGAACAGAAAAGCTTCTGTCCACAAAAAAGTACAGACTTACGAAGGATCACTCATGTGGAACTCAGCTTGCTATTTTATCACATCATTTCCTACAAACCAAGGATGGAGGGCATCATGCACATTCCATATTCCATATTCCTAGATTTCCGGAAAGCATTTGGCATAGTATCCCAGTACAAACTGTTAGCGAAGGTCCGAGCGTACTGTTTAAGTTCGCACATTTGTGAGTGGCTCGAAGACTTTCTAAGTAATAGAACCTACTATGCTGTCCTGGACGGCGACTGTTCGTCAGAGACATGGGTATCGTCAGGAATTCCCGAGGGAAGTGTGGTAGGACAGCCGTTATAAACGACCTAACGGACAGTGTGAGCAGCTCTTTACTGATGTTTGCGGATGATGCTGTTGTGTACGAGAATTTGCCTTTGTTGACTGGCGGAAGGATGACAGACAAAATTTATAGTTAGTCGAATGAATAGCAACTTGTTCTAAATGTAGAAAAAGGTAAGTTATTACGGATGAATAGGAAAAACAATCCTGTT
The DNA here is from genome assembly GCF_021461385.2 of Schistocerca piceifrons. Classification (NCBI taxonomy): domain Eukaryota; kingdom Metazoa; phylum Arthropoda; class Insecta; order Orthoptera; family Acrididae; genus Schistocerca; species Schistocerca piceifrons. The sequence goes on from NC_060144.1 coordinate 142,819,304, forward strand.
ACTTTCGAATACACCATCAGTAGCGCGTAGCTTGGCAAAATCACTTCGATTGAATATCTAGGTACAATGTTCCAAAGCTAAATGAAATTGAATTAGTACGTCAGGTTGGTAGTAGGGAAGATGAACGCTCCACTTCGTTTTATTGGGAGAAGTTTGGGAAGTTTAACTCATTCACAAAAGCAGAAAGGAGACCGCGAATAGTCCGCTTGTTGTACCCATTCTTGGATACCTTTAGAATGTGTCGAATCCCAACAAGTCGGATTAAAGGAGCACACCGAAGCAATTCACAAGCGTTGCGCTAGAATTATTACCGGTAGGTTCGATCAGCACGCAGGGCTTACGGAGATACTTCGTTAAGTATCCGTGGAGGGAACACAACGCTCTTTTCGCAAGGCATTATTGCAGAAATTTAGAGAATCAGCTTTTGAGACCGACCGCAGAGCGATTCTAGAGCCCCAACTTACATTTCGCGAAAGGACCAAGGACATAAAATGCCAGAAATTTCGGCTCGTACGGACACTTTTAGGCAGTCGCTTTCGTTCGCTGTTTGAGAGTGGAACAGGAAAGTAAACGGCTATTAGTGCTACAAGGTATTCTCCGACAGCACCGTACTGTAGTTTGTGGAGTATGTGTGTTGTGATGACTGGGTGTTGTGTGATGTCCTTAGTTAATTTTAAGTAGTTCTAAGCTCTAGGGGACTGATGACTATAGATGTTAAGTCCCATAGTGCTGAGAGCCATTTGAACCATTTTAGTATGTGTGTTGACGCAGACCTACATGCAAGCGAGCGATACCAATCAATCTTGCTAGACGACCTATACATAGCGAAACCACATACATTCAGGTGCGAAACTGAGAATTTTCTCCGACAAATATTAATAATGAGAGTTCACCTTGGACACAGTAAATACTAGCCTACCTGTCACTAAAGCTTTGGTATTGCAGTAAAACTATGGAGTAAACCCATTAAGTCTGAAAACAAATCAATGTTACTCAGCTACCGATCAACTGCGAAATTTTACCTCGTATGCATGAGATTTCCACTGCGCACAAATCGATGATAGGATGTAATCTGAAACTGATCTCTGTACCAATCGTCTTAACCATGCTCTCAATTTATATTAACTTTCATGCTGAACTGTTTTAATTACTTAATAGTAAACCATTTTACGACGATTGCTAAATAAATGCTCCATAATGGCATCCTAGGATATATTTAAAATAGATTAGCTACCGACACTCTTAATGTATGGACTCAGATCGCCTGCTCGCGTCTTTGAACATGTCAAACGTGCTACAAGAACTGCTTTAAGTGACAACATCAGCGAAAGATCTACGGAGGACAGATGGGAGGAGATCCTATGCATCGATTCATCAAGGCATCCAAGATATGGTTCACTTGGTGTTTGCAGTATCGAATGGGAAAGCATCACCATTTGTACAGTATATCATCTATAGCAGTTTCTATGGACTGGTGGCTAAATTGAAATTCTTAAATGAATGCTTGTTTCAATGACGGGATCTTGCAATACGGCATTCCTTGTGTGCAGAAAGCTCTGTCCAAAAACCTGTGTTACGGAGACTCGAACCTCCGTCAGGAGGGGCCACGCAATTAGCGACATGGCGCCTCTAACCGCGCGGCAAATCCGCGCGGCAACTATGTTGATAAAACGTTTCGAAAATCTGCTTTGAGAATATGAGAAACACCTAGACATCAAGTGCGTCGGAAAGAGGAGTGGTAGGTGAACTGTAAATTAGAAGTAAATCTGTAGCTTGCGTGTAGCAACGTCGAGTTAGGATAGTGTGCATCATGGAGTACGAGAAATGTGTCACGAAGCATAGGTTCGCCTTACGGTGAGTTTCAATCCTTTCCAACTATTGCAAACACTTCGCGAGTGAAACATCATGCACGAAAATGAAGAAGACACCACAAGGAAGAACCCCGGAGACAACGGCAAGAGACGTGGCAAGGCCAGCCACGTAACCGCTGGAAGGACGGCAGCGCGCTTGGAGCGCGCGGGAAGCTGTCTGTCACAGCGACTCCTGCGGTACACATACAGAGGTTCTGAGTTCGATACATGGGCGTAACGTCACTGTATTCTTCAACCAGCTACGTCGTCCGGAAGGAACAGAAACCTACCTTCATTAAGTCGAAGTTCACTTCCGAAAAAAGGAAGTTTACGAATACTGATTACCTACTACTGCGTAGGTTCAAGGGTATGCCGCTTAGAAGTTGTAGGGCAAGTCTAATAGTCAGAATGACTGATTTAGTGGGAAGTGCAGAGCATAACATTTCTCAAGATATTCAAGTACAGCGTCGACATTGGTAATAGGACCTCCCTCAGGTAGACCGCTTGCCAGGTGCAAGTCTTTCGATATGACGCCACTTCGGCGACTTGCACGTCGATGGGGATGAGATGATGATGATAAGGACATCGCAACACACAGTCCCTGAGCGGAGAAAATCTCCCACCCAGCCGGGAATCGAATCCGGGCCCTTAGGATTTGTCATGCTGACCACTCAGCTACCGGTGGTGGTGGGGGGGGGGGGGGGGGGGGTGGACGACATTGGTGTCTTCAGCACATTGGCGAGCACTGCACAAGGTCAGGGAGATAGTCTGAATGATTTAACGCAACATGAGGCACAGGAAATAGTTTGAGTAACTGCAGTTTCAATAGATAATGTTGCTGAAGCCAGTACTCAATTATAACTGAGTTTGTAAGTACAGGAAATGAAACTAACGAATGTAATCGTGCATGCGGTAACAGGAAAGGACCACTGTAAACTTTTACGAATAAAATAAAAGAATCTTCTAGTGCTACTACTAACAAAAAAGAGTAATTTCCTGGGGAAGTCATCCAGGAAACTAACAACCAAATAGAAGCATCGTCTAGTGATACTAAAGAAACATTTGAGGAGCTGACGAAATCCACAGTGGATGGAAACAAAGACAGTAACTGATAATGCTATAGAAGAACTGAACTTGATGAGGAATAGGTTTGCATGAAGAGTGAAGACAAGTGAAACACTTCATGTAGAACCTAGTGACGATGTATATGAAAATGTAAAAATTAAATAAATAAATAAATAAATAAATAAATTAATTAATACTTTGCAAGGTTCTATCACTAATAAGACTTATAATGATGTGAACAACAAATTAGCCCCAGATTAGCAGGTTCTGCTCGCACTAAATGTTGAAGTAGATTCTCTTGTACAATTGGATGTAAGTAATTGCTTAGCCACAGATGATGAGAGCCATTAATACTGTCTGTTAAAGGAGACCTGTTGAGAAGATTATTATTAGTTATGCAAAGGAAGTGTTACGAAGTGATAAGGTATTCAGCGTGGGATCAACTTATAGATTGCCCTTTCTCCCCATAATGTACAGAAAAAAATTCGAAACTGAAAAGTGGGGTCAAAGTAAATAATAATAGTAAAGATGTTAACCCAGAAGGCCACTAAATAAAAATGCATACTTTACACAAATTTGTCACCAATTGGAAAGTGCAGCGTTTATGAAACCACAGAAAGAATAAGTGAAATGCTTTGAAGGCTCTGTGTCAATTGGTCGCTCAGTCAGAAAAAGCAAAGAAGGCTACCAACGGAAGGGAGTAAGCTGGAAATCGAAGGACAATGGGAAAAAATAACAATAAGGTAAAGTACGAACCCAAAAACGAGAAGGAGGTATGATTTTCCTTGAAAAGGAATAAGTGGAAAATGAAGGGATTCTTATTTTTATGGACGTAAAGTAAAAAGAAAGCACAGACAGGAATTTCGTTGGTATGGTAATTGGCAGAATAATGATTGTGACCGGAAGGATTCCGATGAGAGTTCAAAATTTCACTATAAGAGATGATGTAGTAATCAGGAGAAAATCAAACTGTAAAAAACAGAAAAAGTGAGGGCAGATATTAAATGGAACGTTCATATTATTGTGACGACGTTTATAGTATTGAAGCGGTAGTGATCATTAACTCCAGCAGTAAGTTATGAGAAATTGTAAAAGGACTTCATGGGAAATAATGAGCAGGGAGTGCACCAGTTTTACCAGTAGAGAAGTTTAGATTGTAGATGCCATTGATAGTAAATGAATTTCCCCCCCCCCCCCCCCCCAACCAACTATCACACTGAACGTACCCCTATTAATTTAGCATTAAAATTCAAACAAGTAAACCACAGCACAGGGGCAATCAAAGGACAAGTTACGATGTGCTAGGAACATAATCCAAAGACAACAGATTTTGAAACTCACAACGCTTTATTACAAAAGCTTTATATTTCAAAAATAACCGTAACTAGAACATCATAATTACAAGTTCGTTGAACCATGTGTTATAGAAGAAGGGACAAAACGCCCTCAGGCCCCCACATTATGCAGACAGTGGCCCCCTGGAAAAACATGATGATACAGGTGGCTTCTAAAACAAAAACGTACGTACGTACAACAACTAAAACACAGTTATTTTAAAGTGCAAACGCTCAACGATTACAACCCATCCCAAGCTCGGTAATCGGAATTAACAGATAACAGACCTAAATTGTAGCCTCTCTTAGTTGAAAGAGATCTTTTGCACATCAAGGATCTTTTATTCACTTTAAACAAAGCTTCAATTTAAAATAACCTGCATCTACTAAATGGTGCCACAATAAGGACTCATATGGTAATTTGGTCTTAAGAAACGAAACATTAGCGGTAACTGTTTACAAACGATCACTGCCGTCAATTAATGAGTCGATGATTCCAACCTGGAGCAGTTAAGTGACAGTCTCTTTTAATAAAGGACCTCACCGCTTAAAACGCTTTGTAAAATCTAAACCACTAAAAGACAATTTGAACAAACTTTAAAAACAGCTTGTAATTTAAATTCCTTTAATTAAATGCTGTCGGCATATTGGCTAATAAATGTAATATACGAAGAAATATATTAACACAAAGAAATATCACTCCAGTTAGACACAGGATGTGAACCCAAGCCAACAATGAAACCACAGACAAAAGAACAGAGCTTATTTCATATACTAGCAGATACTGTTTTAACTCCTTAGTGAAGTTGGCCTGTATCCAGCCTCGTGCAGTAGAATTCCACCAGGCAGAACTCCTTTCAGTATGAAGCCAACTAAACACGCTTAGCATCCATAATACACCACATTTTGCGAGGCTCACAATGCCGCAGCCCTATGTAGTTACAACGAACGATTCAGCTCGGTGCAACGTGGAGCTTATTTCCATACGGGATAGCGTATCCCAACAGGATCCCGTGCAAGACAGGTAAAAAACACTTCAGACTGATAAAAATACTCCTCCACGATATACATTCCAGAGCTCAAATTGCAAACGTAGCTGTCATTATGTATGCATCCACACACATAGTTCGACTTCGACAGTGGTGTGACACAATTATTAGGGCATACTGAAAATTCTGTTTAAATTACAAAAAATGCTGATGTACTGTATCTAATTCTAGGATCTGAGCTGTAACGTAAATGAAGTGTCGTAATGAAACTTGTACTGTCGTAATGTGAAGACAAAGCTGCACTCAAATAATAATTAAATGTTGTAATGAAAAGGGAAGTACTTCATACTGCAAAAGTTATCAATCTGACTGCGAGAATTTCGAACAGTATAAACACTCCGAATAACGAACTTTGACATAAAACTTACAATAATTAGTTTTTCAAAACTGATCACAAAAATGCCTCTGAATGACCCAGGTTGGCCCTGAATTAATGTATAAAAGAAATTAAAATCATTAGTCTTTACCCCTATTCGCGCACATATCTGGGTAACGCGTTGCAGTACTGCTCTGTCTTACACGCTGCTATGCCATAGCAGCAGATCACTGTATCTACGCAGATACACTCGTGAGGTGCAATGAGTTCTCTGTTACTTGCAAATCGAAGTATTTTCCGAACACACTTGGTTCCCTTTCTATTAAAAAAACTGTACGAGAAGGGTAGGTAAAAAATGAAGTATGGGCATAAATGACAACATTCAGGTTTTTTGCATACTGTGAAAAAATTGCTCATAGCTGATTTCACATTTAATGAACGTCTGACATCCGAATAATATACTGTTCTATCTTTCAAATATAGTAACTCTCACTATAATAACTAAGTTAGCCTGATGGCGCAGCAGTAGTGAAAAAAGTAACATCATTATAATATTTACCTTTGACATTCCACTTTGGTATAAACTTAGTTCCATTAAATTTCCTCTTTCACAAATCAGTTTCCGTTACAATTTTGATATAACCATGTTCATTAAACACAATGATAAACTGAGACTTTACACTTGAACATAACATTACAATTGCATTCTCACTCCAACACAGCTTGACATTATCTGCTAACTGTGCCCTCGCACACAACAAAGATAATAACCTAACTTTGGCGATACAGTTTTACAACATCGCTGCTCGCTCATAATCGATTCAGATGCCAGAATTATACATGGCACCTATCATTACCCCGCCGTCCGGTGGACCAAAGTTTCACAGTTCAATCGATATCAGTGATTTCGCTGAGACTGAGAAATTTTACTTGACAGAAACAATATTCTGATAGGAAGATGTAGAAAGGTGAGGTCAAAAGTTTAAGGATACATAAAGAGCACACAGGTAATAATAAAAATATACATGACAGAAAATAAGTAGAAATTGTTGCTGGACATAAACAGTTGCATATTTGAAAATTTGTTCAAATTATTGCTGGACACAAACATATTGCTACAAGTATCGTATTTGCTAAATGTTATGGTGCATTCACAGTAGTGCACACTGCATTGCACTTGTAGGGAGATAGAATACATAATATTCACTGCACATGGTAGTGTCCTAGGTACAAAGAAAGTATTTATCACCACTCTAGGTTGCAACATGCATGGGAACTAAATGGTACAAAAAGTATCCTTAGAGCAGTAAAACGTAGTTAACTGCCAACTATAAGTGCGTAGGCAAAGTATATGAGACATCGAGGGGAACTCTTGCTGTCCCCCACACAATGACAGTATAAATATTGTTTGAAAAGCTCAGTGAGGCAAACTGGCAGACCCACTGGCACTGTCATTAGAAATATTTGGTGTAACTGACCAGTGCAGGACGCTCTTGCAGTCCTACTGGCTCAGTCATCAGAAGGATTTGGTATAACTGCAGAACAATCGTGCAGTCGCACTGGTACTGACATCAGAAAAATTTGGTTTAATTGACCAGTGCAGGACAGTGTTAAAGTCTCTCTGAAACTGACATCAGAAAAATTTGGTATTGGCAGTAATGAGGAGGTATGAAGCTCAGAATATGCTGAAAAAATTGTCCATCCACACTGTAGCAAGAGCCTAACCACTCATTATAAACATATCTCCACAAGACTTCCACAGTATGCAGTACAGGCTAATCACAAGCCACGGAATAAGAGAGTACAGTCTCTGATGAAATAAAATATGAGAGCTAACAGTTGCTCCCAATGAAAATATTCCAGTCTCTGTTTAGAGTGGAAGTAAAGTTCAATACTACTCGTATATAAAAAACAAGAGGGTATCTCCAGGCAATGAAATACAGCGGTGAAAAAAAAAGCATACATATTACATCGAGAAACAAAATGAGAATACTATTGCCTTAAATAGCAAAAAGTAGCGGAATGCAGCACATCTTTACGCTAAAGAAGTGGCTTAAAACTGAGAAAGTAATCTCGGTACCAACATCAGCAAGAAAAGAGCGTGCATCAAGTCTAATATGTCATAGTACAAACAAATGGCATGGGAACATACCGTTTCATTCAGTGCAATATGTAAACTTAGTTGCAATATGACTAGAAACGTTGCATACGAAGTTATAGTGGTGGCATGTGAAAAAAGTTATCAAGGGCAAATTATGTCACATTCGGTAACATGAGTACCACAGTTCTATGAAAAAGTAAATTGTTGTATACGTTCAGAGATGTGTGCAAACTGCCAAGACACTTTCCACGTGATTCAAAGAACATCTCTATGGTAAGGTAAAAATATTTGTACTATTATCTAGGCTAATTATCTCTCCAGAGTCAACACAAAAGGAAAAATAGGAGCTCCACTAACTATGATAACAAATAGGATATTAGGAGTAAAAGGAAAGTTTGTATACTTCACTAGCCCTGTTGTACCTCTGGAAAGAGATTATTTACTCATTCGTCTTGCATCAGCCAGCATAACAACAGGAATAATTTTGCCAAAATAATAAATATAAATTAGACTTGACAAGATAAATATCATCACATAGCAGAAATAGTAATCATGAGACAACAAGACTTTAGGTATCAAACCACGAATCACCATAGGAAAAAGAAGTGAAGTCTTGCAAAGCGCTTAAATGTGACCCTAATCTCACAACTTCTATACTAGGAAAGAAATATCATCATTAAATGCCAAGAAAATATAATCATCATCTACACAAAGTCTCTCCTTAATATAATATCTGCAAAGGAAATACGTCACACAGACTAATTGTAATACTAGAAATACATACAGCATATCATAAACATCATACCATTTGCTGACAGAGGCTGAGCCTCATCCATTCTCAAGACAGAAAGACCTGTTAAAAATGGATTAGTACAAACTTTGAAAATTCATCATGTGCAAAACCACAGTAGATAGTTTGCCGAGAGGTCTGCTACATGATTATTACCTGTATGCTTACCATATACTTTTGTATGCGCCAAGCTCACTGTACTACGCTGCTAAAACATATAGATCTGTCAATCCTTAACAAAGTTATGGTAAGACGATGGCAAAAAAGGAAACTTTTACAAGAATAAGATGAGTCGGTAGCAGTTGAGTAAATAGGATTAAAATGTGCTAGTGGTAAAGAAGTATTGCAAGAATAAGGTTCACCATAAACATCAGAGATAGCATACGCCTTAGTCTGTAATTTAACTGCCTATAGGTAATAAACCAATTGCAAAGCACTCTACAATCAATCCAAAATGTAAGACAAACATAGCATAGTATGTCCTGTGTAGAACGTTCTCGAAAAGATATAAACATTACTATGGAAAATGACAAGACACAAATTAGGTTTAGTACTATCATTTGTGTGAGTGTGTTGTCTGTCAAGCTGTGTGTGTGTTTCCTAATTAATTCACTACATATGAGAAAATCATAGCTTCCACAATAACAAATCGTCAAGATAATGCAGTAGCTTATTATTAGGCAACAAAAAAGTCATATAGTACTAATCAGACCAGAAATGGACATTACTACAAGATTTAGCATAGCTGTAACCTGTTGTGTTCCTCTCACAGAGAAAAGAAAATAAATTACCAAGTATATACAACGTTGCACAAAAATCTCAAGAAAGTCACAACTGCATAACTTACAAAAGAAACTTGAGTGTAGTAGCAAATAGCTGTAGAGCAATTACTATTATCAGCCTGCTATGACTGATCCAAAATCATCTTTTATGCTTATAATCCAGAAATATCATCAAGTGAAATTAAAATCGACTTCAACAAACACAGGGTACCTAAGACCTAACCATTACCTAAATATTATTCATCATCATTATCATCATCTCATCAGCAACTTCGCATCATATACGTAGCCCACATAAATCAGAATCCTGTACCTCATTAAATATGATCAGTAATTATCATTATCAACTACAAAAATAAGCTGTAAACTTCATAATACAACTCATCTGAAATACAGCAAAATAAAAGTCCCTATTCTACCTACATCAGTTGTCTCCCACACGAAAAACACCTCATAGCCATTAAGTACCTTATAAAACTTCCAGTGCTGTACACGAAACACTTTCAATGGCAATATATCCTGAGAAAAGGAAATTGGAGGCGTAATCAAATATTCCTTCTGGCAATAGAGAAAAAATGTACGAAAACAACAAGCTATAGGTAGCATTCGATAAATGGTAAAAAATTCTTCTGATTAACAGCATTGTAAATCCAAAAACGTGCCAGTCCAACGTTATAATATTGTAGGGTGTATGCTTCGCCGACGATGGGCGAAGCATGACAGAATCTATGACCAGAGAGTAGTTTATTGTTAGTTGTTGCTTGTCGCGTGTCTTCGCTAGTCTGCGCGAGTCGACAGTCGTAGTCAGTCTGCAGTAGTAGTCAGTCGGATACAGTAGTAGTTGGTCGGCTTTAGTAGCGAGTGGACGGTAGTAGTCTGCGGGAGTCGGCATGCGTCGGCTGTGTGCTCTGGTCGCGACTCTGGGCAGGACTCTGGAGGATGAGTATTGTTGTAGAAGGTAAAGAAGCAGCCTTGCACATATTTAATAATGTATGTTAATTGTAATTTAATTTGTTCAGAAAAAATGCCCCAATAATAATATATTTTTTATAAAGTAACTCTTTTAAAGAAAAGTATTCATTTCAATCTAAAGAATTTTTCCTATGCATTCCTTCCAAGAATAATAAAAAAAAAAAATACGCCAGCATTGCACGAAGCTGTGTCGATAAATAAGAGCAGATATAGTTGCAGTTTTTATTGAGATAAGAATTTTTGCTTTTGTTATTCAGAATACAGGGCCGAAGGTCAGTGCTGCTGTCCTTATAAAATTTATCAGGTATTATTATTTCTGCTGAGAGGTTCCATTTGGTTCATGGTTCATTATTTAATTAATATTATTGTGGGTTCATGGTCAATTATCATTCATTAATTCTTGTGGCGAGGCTACGCGTGGTTCCATTTCACATTCTTTATTTAACATTATTTTTGTTCGGAGGTTACACTTGGCTCCATTTCCATTTCAAATTAACATTTATTAAAATATTCCTGGGAGGTTACACTTGGCGACATCCGGCCAGGATCGTATTTCTTTGTGAATCTTCTGAGAATTAGTCATATATCTGCTCTTATTTACGTAAACGTAGTTTGCATTTGGCGCAACGCAGTTACTAACTTGTCACTCTTTCTTCCACAGATTATCGGCAATTTGTTGCTCTTTGTTGTAATAGTGTTTGTTGCATTTTGCATTGTGTTTGTTTCATTAGTGAATAATTTTGATTTGTGTAAAAATGCCGCGAAAAACTGTTAACAGTACATCGCGATGTGTAATGAGTGAAATAACCGATTCTAATAATTTGACCGATAGTACTTGTGACATGCAGTGTAATGATGACAATCCTCCATATACAGACAATCAGTGCGTACCGACCACTTGTAATGATTTTTATCCTAGTGATGAACAAACGAATTCGATTGTGTCCTCCGTTAATTTAACGACAATTGATGACGCGAGACGTTCTGTTACAATGAACAATGCCCAGCTTGACACACCCGGTTTGCAAAATTTAAGTGACGAACAGACAAATTTTTCTAATGAAAATGAACAGCGTACTCAAAGTACGACAGATATAGTTAATTCCGGTGTAGTGACTAACAGTGCACATCCGATTGGTAAACCTTTTCAAAAATTACGGAATGAGCAGATGGTTACAGAAAACGTGACAAATGCATATACACCATCAAACAGTACAGAGAATAGAGCTGCTAACTTTAGCTTGGATCAAATTATGGCATTATTTCTACAAAATAACGAAAATGTTAAACAACTACTTACAAACAACAGAATGAAAATTTCAAACAACAATTTAGTGAACACAGCAAACAATTTAATGAAAAACAAGACAACCTTAATGAAAATCTCAAACAACTTAGTGAACAGAACAAACAACTTAATGAAAAACAAGACAACCTTAATGAAAAGTTAGACAACAATTCCAGACAGCTTAGTGAACAGATTACAGCCGTTGCCGCGCAGTGTCATGATACTAAGGAACAATTACGTGTGGAAATCGAGGCTTGTGCTAGGAAAAGTAGTGAAGAAATTAGATCTGTTGCTCAAGAATTAAGGGATATGCAAACAGCTACAACAGAATCACTTAGAGGTGAAATTAGTGCAGTCAGTAAACAATGCTCTGAAAAAGCAACACAGTTACGCGACGAGTTTAAATTGATGACAACAGAACTTTCGCGCACACTGGATACAAAAATAGACGCGAAATTCGACCACCAGAACAGTCAAATTGACGAACGTTTTAATCACCACCTACAAAACAGTGAAACGCGTTTCCGTAAATTTATACAGGAACAAAATAAAGTAAAACGACAAGTCATGGAAACAATTACTGTACAGAGACACGAGGATAAACGTAAATTGTTTGCGAAAGCAAAAACATACGTAGAGAACAATATTGCTACAGTATCGGGCGAAATTAATACCATCAAACAGTTGAACACCGAATTGCGTGATGAAATTTCCGATCTTAAAAACAGATACACACACGGTACATTTTCAGACAGTGACCGACAGACTTGAACAATTAGAACTAATTCAGGATCCAGATGTCGACAAAGCTGACGTTAAAAAACTGAACGAAACCACACGTAAAATACGAAAACAAATTAATGCTTCTGACACTAAAAACGATGGTCAGGTAAAAATACTGACTGAAAAATATGATGAATTGGCCAGTCGTATTGACGTTATTGAAAGTAATAATGACAGCAAATCAGACGATTCTTCACCGATTTCGTTTAATCAAACACCCGAATTCCAAAATTTACAGCAGACGATCAGTGAGATAGATTCTTCTAATAATACATTACGTAGAAAATTGTCAACTTTACAGCAAGAGGTAACAGAGATGAAAAATGTTTCAGCATTTAATACATCACAGCAGACGCCACTTTGCGAACATTTGTCAGACTCACACAGCCAATATAATTTAGGCAATTTACAGAGAGTACGTGAGTTAGATTCTGAACAGTCACAGACAAATTGATTCTCATACCATTGTGAACCTGTTCAGACATACAGAGACGATAATTTTGATTACAAACATTTTCTATCAGTGAGAAAATTTAAAGTATTTGAAAACGACAGAACACAGATTCACCCCTTGGATTGGATACAACAATTTAGCTTTGCTTTTCCACCGACTTGGCCCGTAACACATAAACTTGAATTTATTTGCAGTTTTTTGAAAGGCGAACCGGCAGCTCGTATGAGACCGATCACGAGACAATGCTACTCCGCAGAAGAATTTCATATTGCTTTTCTGTCATCGTATTGGTCGAAGTCAACACAGCGCGGAATTTAGGATCAACTAATTAGTTTACCGAATTATGAGAACTCAAATTTTCCCAGTGTCATGCAATTTTTTCAGCACATGGTCCAACAAAACCAGTACTTAAGTGAACCATACTGTGAATCTGCACTTATTCAATTATGTATTTCTAAATTGCCACGATCATTAAGAGTGTCACTTTTAATGGGTCAGCAAAAAGAAAATATTTCGGCATTCAGAGATCTGTTACAGCGTTTGGGAGTGCAGCAATCGGATTATTCCTTTATAAACTAAAATTTTTCATATAATAACCAAGGTCAACAAACATACAGCAATTACGATCAGCCACGCAATTTCAATAGCAAAGCCAATAGACGCTTCAGGAACGAAAACTAGCAGAACTTTAATAACAGACAAAATTTCAATTATCAGTATCGTCAAAATTATCAGCAAGAGGAACCACATTTTCGTAGCAATAGACGTTTTTCCCAACAACAGCTACAAAACCAACCGGTTAGCATACCTAACCAACAATGTAGTGCACAAGGTCAACCAAGCTTTAATGTTTCACCGCGTGCACGTATAGTCTCAGCCCCAACAAATAGTAACACACAGCAACAAGGGAATCAGTACGTACAGAAAACACACTGTTTCAATTCCTATCGGAATGCACCGTATAGAAATGACTATCATGACAGAAGTGAAAGCAATGAGCACAATTTTCAGCGTACATTTAATAACAGTCGATCTTATCAGCAGCAAGAACATCCGCCACAACAAATAATCGTGAATGAACCAGACAGTAGGTGTCATCCAGAACGTAAGACATCAGGAAGAATTAACAGAACAGTACAAATAGTGGAACTGCCACAGCACCCTCCCTAAAATAATGACACGTCGGATAGAATTTGATTAAATGCAGTACAGGTTGCATATTCCAGCAACGCAAGCAATACTTTTGACACGCAGAATCTTTTTCACGAGAATGTTATTTGGGATATGCTTTGTTGAATGCACCACTTTTATCGCACCCAGATCTTACCAGAAATTTTTCCATTGCCACCGACAGTTCTAACACCGCTTTAGGCGTACACATTTTTCAGGAAATTGAAGAAGATGGTTGCACAATGATTAAAAACATCGCTTTTGCGAGTCGCATTCTGTCAGCTGCTGAGCGCAATTATTCTGTTACTGAACTTGAAACATTATGTGTTGTATGGGCTTTTACGAGATTTCGGCATTTTCTTTATGGAAGACCTCCGACCGTTTACACAGACCACAGAGCGATACAATTTTTACTTTCCGCTAAATTTACATACGACAGATTAAGCAGATGGGTACTTTATCTACAGGAATTTAATTTTACAATTGTTCACATTCCCGGCACACAAAATATTGTAGCAGATGCACTCTCCCGTTCTGTCAGCAACAATCAGCAAGACATCGCAACCAACTTCTGCAAAGCACTTTCAGCGTCATGTACATTCAACAAGTTGCATTTGAAAATTTCATTTCGTCGTCATTACAAGACATAGCACAAGAGCAGAATAAAGACAACGTGTGGAAAGAGATTAAACACCTTTGGCAAGATAGGAATAATGTTACCACTACAAACCATTACACTGTACGCAATGACATTCTGTTTCGCCACTCTCATCCTGACAGCAACAATTGGTTATTATGCATTCCTGACGAACTTGTTAACAAATTAATCTGGTATACTCACTTAAGTTATGCACATTACGGAGCCAGAAAATGTTTTCTTATACTGAGACAGAACTGTTATTTTACCAACATGGGGAAACGTATACGACGAGTTTTAGCGTCATGTAAAATCTGCCAGAAAGCTAAATCAGATACGACTTCACATATTCCTCCATTACATCCCATTGTACCTGTTAAATTCAAACATATGGCCGCTGTAGACACTTTTGGTCCGATTCCCAGAACTAATAGAGGTTTTTGCTACATCTTTGTCGCTGTTGAACTCACTTCAAAATTTGTTACCTTCATTCCGTTACGCAAAGCTACTGCTAAAACTGTTTCGGAAGCATTTGTAAAACATTTTCTATTTCATGTAGGGCATGTGTTGAAAGTACACAGTTTCGATCCGCTATGTAGACACGTATGTTACGAGCTAGAAACATTTCTCCGATATGTATATCTAGGTACCATGCTTCTTCGAACCCTTGTGAACGATTAATGAAAGAAATTGGTAAACTGTGTAGAATTTACTGCGATAAAAAACATATTGATTGGGACACACACATACTCTCATCCCAAGATGTAATTAATTCCATACCGAATGAATCTACTATGCTATCTCCGTCTGTTGTACTGAAAAATGTTGAAGTACCTAATAAAATTAAAGAATTAGTAACATTTCCTACATCTCGTCGACTACGACACCATGAAATAATTGACATTGCGCTGAACAACATCAAACGTGCCGCAGAGCGCCGGAGAAAACAGCAAAAACAGGTTTGTATACGCCGTGACTTTCACATTGGACAGAAGATATTACTACGTACACATTATTTATCCAACAAAGGAAAGATTAGATGCAGTAAATTTGAGCTTCTATACGCAGGTCCATATCGAATTCGCAGCATTCCTCACGCCAATGTAGTACACGTCGAAACTTTGAGAACCAGAAAAACCTAAGGGAACCACCACGTATCCAACGTCAAACCTTTTATTGAATGAACATACTTTATGATTTATCACATTGTAATGCCATTTCCTAATTTTTATGACCGCTTACGCAATTATATTCACATGAACACCTACTGATGATTATCGTAATTTTTTCTTGGCAAGTGCCCGGCAAGGTAAGGTTAGCAGGTCGCTTTTCTTGTTATTACACATCAGACCGTGCATATTTTTCCAGATGAACTTATACATTTTATGACCACTTATGCAATTGTATTTTTGTGACTACTTACTGATGATTATCGCATTTTTTCTTGGCAAGTGCCCGGCAAGGTAAGGTTAGCAGGTCGCTTTTCTTGTCGTTACACACCAGACCGTGCATATTTTTCCAGAAGAACTCACACATTTTATGACCACTTATGCAATTATATTTATGTGACTACTTACTGATGATTATCGCATTTTTTCTTGGCAAGTGCCCGGCGAGGTAAGGTTAGCAGGTCGCTTTTCTTGTCGTTATACACCCTAAACCGTGCATATTTTCCATTTTTCATGTATGTATGATTGTTTTCCTGTTTTGTTTGTATGTACTATGAAGTATTTAAGATATAACAAACACCAGTTGACTTTAACATTTTGCCTTATGATAGCTAAACATCGTGACTACTTTAATTTTTTTTCCTGCTACATTGTGATACACTGTGTACATTTTTGCTTCTGAACACTGTCGATGTTTTTGACATATTACGTTTTCGGTCATGCTATGCTCTATGCTCAATTATGTTACTATAAACCAGTTTTTATCTAATGGGTATATGAATTAAATGCAAGACATTAATCCTTGTTCATCATTTTCAGAAATGAATAACGTGTAAATGAAATAAATTAAACAGAAATGGGAATTTCACCTTCGGAATGAACGAAAGAGGATGCAATACCTCGTGATGAAGAGTAAATGGATCAGAATTAACAAGCATTAACAAGAATATACTATACGCATCGTAGAATAGCAGTCTTAACTAATTTTTCTTTCAGAATACGAGGCGATTGATGCAGGCTGTCAGACAGAACTACACATCTTAGTTTTAGTGATGAAATATGATAGAAATAAGGAATAGTTGTATAATGAATAATGAAGTGACTCTTTTGCCGATGATAATGAATGGTGATGAATAATGATGAAGAATATGCTACTATGGATAATGAAGTTTTTCTTTACAGGTGATGATAATAATGGAGTTATGGTGATATGGATAATGAAGTTTTTCTTTGCAGATGAAAATAATGATGAAGTTTATATATTTGCTGTTAGTTAAGAGATGCTATGTAGTTATTTAAGTATTTGTTGCAGTTCGTTTTGACAGTATGTCTTATATCGTATGGTATGATGACTGAAGGTTTGGGAAAGGACAGCTAGGGAACACATATATTTTTATACACATTTCACTACCAGTTAGTTCGAAGTTCATTACTTTTCAGCATAATATGCTTTTCTTCTTTCAGCTCAATATTCCATTTTGTATTTTTTCCAGGAGAAGCTTTTCATGATACTTACTAAACCTGTTACTTATTAAACCTGTTCTAGTACTTGCATTTTTTTTACCCAGTTGTGTCTATAATTTATGAATGTGATCACATATACTCTACTTGTTTCATAACCCTGCTACAGCTGACTCATGACGAATGACGTTACACATCTTCATTTGCAGCAATAACTCAAAAGCAAACAAAGTAATTACCAGTCCCAAATAATGCTACTAGTTTGAGAGAGTTCTGAATAATACTGATCAGCTCTGAATAGTATGTCACTTCAATAATGACTTCTAAATAATATAAAAAAAATGTTTTGTAACTGGCCAATGAATGTCACTGTTTATTGTAATAAGATTACCTATGATGCCAATGATTACTATAATCAGACTAATTATGTATAAATGCTATGCCAATAATTAATTCATTTTGAGTAATGACTTCTGAATAATACAAAATAAATGCTTTGTAACTGGCCAATGAATGCCACTGTTTATTGTAATAAGATTACCTACGATGCCAATGATTACTATAATTAAGTGAATTATGTTAATACTATACCATTCATTAGCTTCTGTTTTGAATTATGACTTCTGATGGTTTGTAACTGGGCAATGAGTGCCAATAATTACTATATTCAGTTAATTTTATGAACATTATTCTGTAATACTACATACATGGTACAGAAATGTTCAGTAACTGGGCGATGAGTGCCACCAATTACTCAAATCAGTTGTTAGACTAGTGTAATTCTTAATGAAGACTACTATGTGACTTAATGTACTTCATCTTCTGACCTAATTACCAGAAATTACTGCAATATCCATTTGTCCTGTCTATCCTCATGATCATGGAGCACTATATTTGGTTTTTGCACTAATTCTATGTTGGTCTACTTTAAAAGAACATGGTGTTGACACGACATGCTGTCCACCACCTTGAGCGATGGAGATGTTATTATGGTCCCACTGTTTGGTGTACCTAGTGTACTACCAAAATGATAGCATGGAATATTATTACGACATTTCAGTGTCTTGGCTACACTGGTTAATACTTCAAGGAAAAGAGCTTCATATTCACTTGGTGTTGTGCTTCTGTAGAAAGATATGGACTTTCAGTGCAGCTGCGTGTAACCTAAAGTGCTACAACCATGACGCAATCCTTCCCATTCCTTTCCTAGTTCTTGTAAAATGATAAAGACATATACAGTGCGTGTGCACTTCATTTCATTTGTTAATAAGATTAGTTGTCCTGAAAATACTAAAGAATTCTATAGTGCATGTGCACTTTATTTCCTCCTTGCTAGGTTTATTTGTTGTAAAAATATTAGAGAGTTTTACAGTGCGTGTGCACTATATGCCATTTGTACTCATTACATATATATTTTTTTTGTGATTCCCAGATATGTTCTGTACTTCAGTGCGTGTGCACTTTTGTCATTTGTCATAACGATTTGCACTCATTTTGTGATTCCCAGATATGTTCTGTATTACAGTGCGTGTGCACTTTCGTCATTTTGTTAACATGATTTGTATTCATTGTCTATACATTTGTGATTTCCAGATATGTTCTGAACTTCAGTGTGTGTGCACCTTTGTCATTTCTCAATATGATTTGTACTCGTTGACTACAGTGCGTGTGCACTTTCGTCATTTTGTTAACATGATTTGTATTCATTGCATTTAGTGATTTGCTGATATATTCTGAACTACAGTGCGTGTTCATTTTTATGACATTTCATTTCTACTCATTGTGTATACATTTTGTCTTTGCTTGATATGTCTGTACTCAGTGCGTGTGCACTATATTTTATTTCATGTTCTGCACTTATATATCTGTAAATATTCTGTGATTGTAAAGTTAATTAATTATGAAAAATTTGTTGCTCATGGCAAGTCCAATTGATTCACCATCGCTGCCAAATTTTTGCCCCCCCCCCCCCCCCCGCCCCCAGTGGAGGGTTATGTAAGGTGTATGCTTCGCCTGCGATGGGCGAAGCATGACAGAATCTTTGACCAGAGAGTAGTTTATTGTTAGTTGTTGCTTGTCGCGTGTCTGCGCTAGTCTGCGCGAGTCGACTGTCGTAGTCAGTCTCCAGTAGTAGTCAGTCGGATACAGTAGTGGTTGGTCGGCTTTAGTAGCGAGTGGACGGTAGAAGTCTGCGGGAGTCAACATGCGTCGGCTGTGTGCTCTGGTCGCGACTCTGGTCAGGACTCTGGAGGATGAGTATTGTTGTAGAAGGTAAAGAAGCAGCCTTGCGCATATTTAATAATGTATGTTAATTGTAATTTAATTTGTTCAGAAAAATGCCCCAATAATAATTCACTTTTATAAAGTAATTCTTTTAAAGAAAAGTATTCATTTCAATTTAAAGAATTTTTCCTATGCATTCCTTCCAAGAATAAAAAAAAAAAAAAAAATATACGTCAGCATTGCACGAAGCTGTGTCGATAAATAGGAGCAGATATAGTTGCAGTTTTTATTGAGCTAAGAATTTTTGCTTTTGTTATTCACAATACAGGGCCGAAGGTCAGGGCTGCTGTCCTTGTAAAATTTACCAGATATTATTATTTCTGTTGAAAGGTTACATTTGGTTCATGGTTCATTATTTAATTAATGTTTGAAAGGTGGCTACACTGAGCCACAGCGCCAGAGATTGCGCCAAAGAGTATTATTCCGCCGCCTTCACTGGCAGTGCTTATTGAGAAGTAGCAGTAGGCAGTGCTTGTTGAGATGTTGCAGGAGCGAGTCGTAGTTGAGAAGTTGCGGTAGTGAGTGCTTGTTCAGAACTTGTAGTATTGTTTTGATGGGCTAGACACCAGATGTTCTTGGATTGGGGATGCTGTAATGATCAGAGTGTGCTTTTCGTCGATATATATGAAGGTAAAAGAAATTCCTTTTTTTTCATTATTTAAATGTCTTAAACAATAATGCCTCTTGGTCACAGGTTCAGTCAACAAAGCATCTGGCTCGTGTTCTTGTATTAGACTGTATTTCTGGTTTCTATGTGCAATTATAATATTTCTGTTTATTTTTTAATTACTTCAGTATAAATGGTATTTAAAATATCTTGTCGTATTGAGGAAGAACCATGTCAGATGTGTACGTTGAATCACACTTCCACACACAGAACAGCGACACTTGTGCCGTGTTGTTTCGTGGCTTTCATAGTTGCTGGGAACATAATTAATTAATTGCGTTAACGGAAGTTTTCTTTCGTTCTTTGTTGTTATTCTATGCAGACAGATTGCGGAGTAATACTAGTCAGGGCCAACCGGTTACGAGACTGCGTAATCGGACAGTCAGCTACTAAAATAAAAAAGTATTTGCATTCATAAATAATTAAGCCCCCATGCACGTGGCGACCGCTGCTTCGGATCGTCCTTTGGAGATCTTCTGGTAGTAAAATAGCAGACAGTAGTATTGTTTAAATAATTTGTAGTTTAGCAATTGTAATCTATATTGCATGTGTAGATTTGGTAATGAACCTTTGTAGTTGGCTTATCATTCTTCCAATGGTATTTTTTGCAGACTTTAATTTTTGTTGTCTTGTATACGGGTTTGACAATTTTGTGCAATTATGAATATTTTAATTGTTCGTTAATTGTGTTTGAGGGAAGCATTTCGTGTGAACGATATTGTTGGTGATAAAGTGTCATTGTGTGTAATTTTCATATAGTGACAAGTTTTGTATGTTTTGTAAATGATTACGCGATCGATGAAAAAGGCAAAAAATGATGAATTGTGAGAATGACGAAATTGTTAACATGGCGAACTCGCCAACACAGGAGAACAGGATGATGAATAATGGAGTTGAAAACAATTTAATAAGTCGGGAAAATAGTCCAGAACCAATTCAAATTTTTTCACAATCAAAAAATTTTCAGAATACGAGATTAACGACAGAAGATTCTGGGATAGTATCGAACACAGATAGCTTTACTGCTATGACGAAGGAAGTTAGTTTTACAGGAAATGTTAGGGGCGAAAAGAACTTCGAACAAGTTAATATGGAGCTGTTGATGAGTGCAATATTATATTTGGGATCTGAATTAAAAACAAATATGGGAACAATGGAAACACGGTTAGACTCACTGGGATCACAGTTACGATCTGAATTTAAAACAGAGATGGGAACTTTGGCAACACGGTTAGACTCACAAATAGGAACAATTAAAACTGAGATGGGAACAATGGAAACACGGTTAGACTCACTGGGTTCACAGTTAGGATCTGAATTAAAAACAGGGATGGGAACTTTGGCAACACGGTTGGAAATTGATATGGGAACAATGGAAACACGGTTAGACTCACGGATAGGGACATGCTTCAAAAACATGAAAGATGAATTAAAGAAAGAAATTAGAGAAGAAGTACAACCAATTTGCTCACAATAATAGACTAATTTCAATAGAAATCAGACAAAAGGAACAGGATAGAGAACAGGAAGAAAGAGATCGCGTGATAGTACAAAAATTTTCAGAGTTAAATTTGCAACGTGCACATGATAAGGAAGAAATATTTGAAATAATTGAGGAATCCATACCAAATAACAGAATAAATAACCTAACATAACAGTATGAACAGTTAACTACTAAATGTGTCAATACTGAAACCCGAGTCGCGACACTTACGGAAGACGTAAATAAACAGAAAGAAAAAATGGGTGACTTATCGGAAAAAGTGGAGGAGATTTCAGATAAATTGACAAATCTTAGTTTAAATGGGGACAGAGATTCGGATGATACAGCTCCATTACCATTTGCAGAAACCGAAGAGTACCGGAACATAAATAAGCATGTTTAAAAACAGGGAAAACTTAATGAACGCGTTAAAAGGGAATTTGAGGCATTACAAAAGCAAGTCAAACAAATTGAAGGCGAAATCGTAGGAAAAGCCAGTAGAAGAAATTTAGAATCACAGATAGCAGCGGGTTTTGAAGATAATTATTTGTTTCATTTACGAGATGCAACAAGAGAGCGCCAGGCGCGAACTTGACAATAATCGACATTCGGATTGGGACAGACGCGGTAGGTCTTTGTCGCCACGAGGCGAAAACTTAGACTATAAACACTTCTTAACTGTTCGGAAATTTAAGATCTTTCGCAATTCTAAGAATGACGTACATCCATGTTCATGGTTAGGTCAATTTATGCGCGCACTTCCACCAAATTGGCCAATAAGTCACAAACCGGAATTCATGTGCGGCTATTTAAGTCCTCAGGGGATTCACTACGCTAAGCGAATATGTGCCGTAGCGTGCACAGGGCCCCGAGCTGTAGTGGTGCTATTTCCCTTTAAGTTTTCTGCACCGCTGCCTTCTCTTTTACTATTCTTTGCATCTATCAAAACAACTCTTCGACTATCAATCTATCTAGAGAATCGGTAAAGAATGACCGGATATGACTATTTTACCCAAAAGTGATTTCGGAAATTATCGTTTGGACTTACTTTATCTTCAGCAGCATTCATTCGTCGTTTAAACGAAATTTTACCTGTATATCTTCGTGACAATATTACTTCATATGTTGACGATTTTCTTATCGCTAAACGTTCTTGGAGTGAGCATAAGAAAATTTTGGGTTCATTATTACGCATTTTTGCAAGAGTTGGCATTACAGTGAACTTGGAAAACTCTGAATTTGGTCGTTATCAGGTGAAAGTTCTTGGTCATATTATTTCTACAGAAGGTATTCTTCCCGATCCAGAGAAACTAGACGCGATTCGTAATTATGCTGTTCCTACTACAAAACGTGATGTTCGTAGTTTCCTTGGTGTCTGTAATTTTCTTAGACGCTTCGTTAGATTGGACGATTTGGCTACACCTCGTTTATGTGAACTATCTGGAAAGAAATCTAATAGGTGTTGGGATGAGGAAGCTCAGTCAGAATTTGAACAACTTCGTGATGCTTTAGTTGCTGCTCCACTTCTTTCACATCCGGATTTATCTAAAGACTTTTGTTTGGTGACAGACTCATCATACAAAGGCCTAGGTGCTCATTTATTTCAAGAGATAGAAGAAAACGGCGTTGTAGTACAGAAAACTATTGCATTTGGAAGTCGTGTTCTCTCTGAATCAGAAAAGAATTATTCGATTACGGAACTTGAAGCCTTGGTTGTTGTTTGGGCTTTCACAAAATTTCGCATCTTTTTGTATGGCAGGCATACTAAGGTTTACACCGATCATCGAGCTCTGGAATTTCTTATGTCAGCAAAATTAACACATGGAAGATTGTCACGATGGGCGCTGTATCTACAGGAATTTGATTTTAGTATTGTTTACATACAGGGTTCTTCAAATATTATTGCTGATGCTTTATCACGTGCACCTATAGGTTTGAAACAAAATGCTGAGGAGGACTGCAAAGAAAACAATTATTGTTTGATGTATATTCAAGGTGTTGGGTTTGAGAATTTTATTTCGTCTTCGCTCCAGGACATCGCTAAGGAGCAAAACAAGGAGCCAATCTGGAAGGACATTAAGGAGAAGAGGAGGAGAAAGGAAAGCGTAGCGATCAGACAGTATTATTTAGTTCGCAATGATATTCTTTTTAAACGAAAATCGGTCGACAACTCTGTTTGGTTAGTTTGTATTCCTGATGAGTGGGTCAATAAGTTGATTTGGTACACACATTTCAGTTATGCACACTTTGGTCCCAGAAAATGCTTTCATAAATTACGAGAAAATTGCTACTTCAGTAACATGGAAAAACGTATTCGATCTGTTCTTGCCAAATGCAAATTATGTCAAAAGGCTAAGCCGCCAACTATTTCTCACAGAGCACCGTTGTTTCCTATCATTCCAGCGAAATTAAAGGACATGGCTGCAGTCGATTTGTTCGGTCCAGTGGTTCGTTCTACTAATGGTTTTGCGTACATTTTGGTAGCAGTGGAATTGACATCAAAATATGTGTGTTTTACACCTTTACGCAAAGCAACAGCTCGTTCTGTGTCTAATGCTTTCATCAAACATTTTCTTAAAGAAGTGGGTAATGTTGATAATGTTATATCACATAATGGGTCACAGTTTCGCTCTAAAATTTGGCTTCGTACTCTACGGCGTCGTAAGATTAAACCAATTTTCATTTCACTTTTTCACCCTCAATCTAACGCTTCAGAGAGATGGATGAAGGAAATCAATAAATTGTGTCGACTTTATTGACATCAGTAACACAGAACTTGGGATCAGTATCTTCATATTTTTCAAAACATTCTGAATGAACTCCCTAATGATTCAACTTCTTTACCGCCTATATTGATATTAAAAAATAAAGCACTGACAAATCGTATTTCTGAAATTGTTCCTTTTCCGCCTACACGGAAACTGCGGCATTCTGAAGTTGTCAATCTGGCTCTACAAAATATTGCATCTGCGGCTGCTAGAAGAGAGAAATCAGCTAAACGTCCTGGTCGTTTAAAAACCTTGTCAGTTGGTCAAAAGGTGTTAATTAAGTCTCACCGTTTCACAAAGGAAAGGGTTTGTGTCGCAAATTTTTCTACTTTATAACGGTCCATATAGGATTCGCAAAATTATTCATGATAACACTGTCGAAGTAGAAACTCTTAAATCTCGGCGCTCTAAGGGAATACATCATATATCGAACGTTAAAATTTTTGTGGAATGACATACTTTCGAGAAACCAACAGTCATACATAAACATGCAGAGAATACAAGGATACCGCGCCTCCCACGCCCGGGTTCCCGGGTTCGATTCCCGGCGGGGTCAGGGATTTTCTCTGCCTCGTGATCGCTGGGTGTTGTGTGCTGTCCTTAGGTTAGTTAGGTTTAAGTAGTTTTAAGTTCTAGGTGACTTGTGACCACAGCAGTTGAGTCCCATAGTGCTCAGAGCCATTTGAACCATTTTTTTGATACCGCGCCGTGTTCCGGCGGCGGCACATACTCAAAGCAACAGTCAAGTCTGCGCGCCGCACAAGGCAGTCGTTGACCGCAAACAATTACTTCCTACGTCACGCGTACCTACAGCTGATCGAGCGCTCAGTGCGAATGCACTGACAGCGTAAACAAATACACAGTCTAATTTCTCTGATTAAATTCAGTATAAAGCTATAATGACTCGATAAATTATGTATTAACGTTCAGTATTTTTCAGGGTACGGTTGTATAAAATATTTACGACCTTCAGGTAAATTCTGTGTGTGTCCGACGTTAAGAGGACTTGCTATCGAGAAATTTTCAGGAAGAATGTAATTTCGAAGAAGAAACTAATAAACTAAAAAGGTAACTATTAATTGAGTTTATTTTTCAGGTAACATATTTCCACTTAGGTACGTACTTTAGACGTAATTTGCTGCTCCCGATTACGTGATTCATACTTTGTGCTAAATTTTATGTTCCATGAATTTACTTATGAAGCGACGTGCTTGCGTATATTTGCTGATTTTTGTCAATGTTTTATTAATGAACAGGGTTGTTACTTGTGTATATTATGCATCGCTTGGCTGCTATGCTTTTTCACTGAAGTCACATTTTTTTTAATTATGTGCCTGCTGTGCTTATTTATTTAAATTATAATTGTCACCTGATTAATTGTGCTGACTGTGGCTATGTATGTAAGTTATACTTTGTGATTTATCTGCTTGCGCCTTCATGTTTACTTATTAAGAGTACATATGAACATTTATTTGCTTATTCTGATATGATGCTAATGACCTGTTTATTATGTAAGATACATAATTGCTGCTTTGCGTATGGATTGCATATTTATACATTTCTGTTTGTTGTCATAGCTACTCTTTAATTTGGTATATAGAAATGCTGATATGCGGTGTACGAACATGGAGTTTAGGTCACACTATGGTATTAATTATAGATTGTTCGCTTGGCAGAGCCTCGTTGTAGGAATTGTGCTACATCCACACTTGTTGACATTCTGTTCTCTACTGGTATATTTACTCGCTATTGCATGTTTTGCTTACGCTCAGTGCCTTATATTTTTAACATAAGAAAATGAACTGCTATAATTCTACGAACGACATTAGTACAAGAAACTTCATTGAAGTCACATGAGCTGGAGGTTTTATGGAAGCTGTATAAATTTATGCTAATAGAAAGGAAGCTAACGACATGAAATACCAACACTAGTTTTAGACCATTGACAGTTATTACACTGCATTCTTCGTGAGCAACTGAAATAGTAAGTGACACTTGACACAAGAAATACTCCACATGTTTGCCTCTGTTTTGCCATGATTCTTGAAGTGGTGTACATACTGTGAAATATTACGATTTATTCACTCAAAGTCTTATGCGATCTTTCATACTACGTACTCGCACTTACTTACTGAAAGTTATTCGAACTAAAGGCTGTTAGAGGTCATGTATGCATTTCTTTTATTTTGTGATGGACAAGGTAACCAAAATGTATTTTATAATTCATAATGAGTAGAAGATTTGGCTCAGGTGGACTACACAGAGGTTGTGTGCGGACATTGTGTCTTCGGATTGCATGGGATGATAAATTGAAGTTTGAACTAGGATTTTGTCTGTACTTGTTCGAGGAGACTGACTAGAGGAAAGAGTTGTTATGGAAGTGAAATGATATTGGCGATAAGGTTTATATGTGTCGACGTATTGAAGAGGTATTATTGAGGTACTGAGATTGTGTGAAGTTGATGATTATTGGAGTTTTGATAGACAAGAGGTAAGGTAAATGATATAGATGATAAGGTTTATAAGTATCGACGTAAGAGGTATTATTAAAGTATTAAGATTATGAGATGCTGATGATTATTGGAGTTTTGGTGGATAAAAGGTAAAGTAAGTGGGGAGCATATTTTTGTAGTTGGTTTATATGGAACAAGGAGGATGAAGATGGCAGACTAGAACACTCAAGTAGAAGGAAGATTGTCTACACACACACTTTGTTAAATCACTAAGAAGTATATACTTTTTTTTGGAGAGAGGAAGTAATTGAATATCTTGGCACACTGACAGTTGTTCAGCAATCGTACATTTGGATTTGGCTTGGCAAACATTGGTCTTGACATGATGACTACGACGATGACTAACTATTATTGACTGTTATACATTGCTGCCACTACTACTTGATACACAAGTTGAACATAAAATTTTGGACAGAATTGCATTTACACAGTTAACACTATTCAATTACACAGTAGTACTTCATGTGGATGAAAGATGAGTGAGTGTGTCTTCCTTTCCTAATCCCAAACAATTGGTACCGACCTATCTCCTAAATATTACTTTACTTGTTTGTTGTGGCTTGCACTAACACCCACAAATATTATAGGTTTACTGTTATTTGTGTATTGTAATAGTTAATATGACAATTATCTGATATCACTTGTGTGTTTATTATAATTTGTATGTTTAGTGTAAGAGCATTGATAATTATTTTGTAAAAGCAATTGTGTGTGCATTCAAACTGTTGTTCGTGCTTGCACCTATCATCATTCATGGGTGCCACTTGGAGATGTTTAATTTCTGCTGAGAAACTCTGGTAAACTGTCTATTTAGTGATAGTGAATATTATGGACTGTTATGTGCACCTGTTCAACATTGCTGGGTGCCACTGATGGAACTGCTTCTACTGAGATGTTCTACTGCACCTGCTCAACATTACTGTGTGCCACTGATGGACTGCTTCCACTGAAATGATGTCACTTGTTGGTGTCTGCACCTGTTCAACATTGCTAGGTGCCACTAATGGAACTGCTTCTACTGAAATAATGTCACTTGTTGGTGTCTCCACCTGCTCAACATTACTGGGTGCCATTGATTGAATAATACTTATGTAAACTATTATGTAAAATCATATGTATGAAAGAATTTGTATTCCTTACTGTGTTTTATATATTAGGTTATTGAAGGGTCAGTGCAATGCCAAATTTTATCTAGTTATGTGATATTTGCTTATTAATATTATCATTCATTTTTCTCTGTATCTTTTTTGGACGAATTTGGTGGTATTTTCACCACCAATGCTGGCAAAAAACCATCAAATTCTAGCCCGTGGAGGAGGGGCATATGAAAGGTGGCTACACTGAGCCACAGCGACAGAGATTGCGCCAAAGAGTATTATTCCGCCGCCTCCACTGGCAGTGCTTATTGAGAAGTAGCAGTAGGCAGTACTTGTTGAGATGTTGCAGTAGCGAGTCGTAGTTGAGAAGTTGCGGTAGTGAGTGCTTGTTCAAAACTTGTAGTATTGTTTTGATGGGCTAGACACCAGATGTTCTTGGATTGGGGATGCTGTAATGATCAGAGTGTGCTTTTCGTCAATATATATGAAGGTAAAAAAATTCCTTTTTTTTCAGTATTTGTTGTTGTTGTTGTGGTCTTCAGTCCTGAGACAGGCTTGATGCAGCTCTCCATGCTACTCTATCCTGTGCAAGCTTTTTCATCTCCCAGTACCTACTGCAATCTACATCCTTCTGAATCTGCTTAGTGTATTCATCTCTTGGTCTCCCTCTACGATTTTTACCCTCCACGCTGCCCTCCAATACTAAATTGGTGATCCCTTGATGCCTCAGAACATGTCCTACCAACCGATCCCTTCTTCTGGTCAAGTTGTGCCACAAACTTCTCTTCTCCCCAATCCTATTCAATACTTCCTCATTAGTTATGTGATCTACCAATCTAATCTTCAGCATTCTTCTGTAGCACCACATTTCGAAAGCTTCTATTCTCTTCTTGTCCAAACTATTTATCGTCCATGTTTCACTTCCATACATGGCTACACTCCATACGAATACTTTCAGAAATGACTTCCTGACACTTAAATCAATACTGGATGTTAATAAATTTCTCTTCTTCAGAAACGCTTTCCTTGCCATTGCCAGCCTACATTTTATATCCTCTCTACTTCGACCATCATCAGTTATTTTGCTCCCCAAATAGCAAAACTCCTTTACTACTTTAAGTGCCTCATTTCCTAATCTAATTCCCTCAGCATCACCCGACTTAATTAGACTACATTCCATTATCCTTGTTTTGCTTTTGTTGATGTTCATCTTATATCCTCCTTTCAAGACACTGTCCATTCCATTCAACTGCTCTTCCAAGTCCTTTGCTGTCTCTGACAGAATTACAATGTCATCGGCGAACCTCAAAGTTTTTATTTCTTCTCCATGAATTTTAATACCTACACCTAATTTTTCTTTTGTTTCCTTTACTGCTTGCTCAATATACAGATTGAACAACATCGGGGAGAGGCTAAAACCCTGTCTTACTCCCTTCCCAACCACTGCTTCCCTTTCATTATTTAAATGTCTTAAACAATAATGCCTCTTGGTCACAGGTTCAGTCAACAAAGCATCTGGCTCGTGTTCTTGAATTAGACTGTATTTCTGGTTTCTATGTGCAATTATAGTATTTCTGTTTATTTTTTTAATTACTTCAGTATAAATGGTATTTAAAATATCTTGTCGTATTGAGGAAGAACCGTGCCAGATGTGTACGTTGAATCACATTTCCACACACAGAACAGCGACACTTGTGGCGTGTTGTTTCGTAGCTTACATAGTTGCTGGGGACTTAATTAATTAATTGCGTTAACGGAAGTTTTCTTTCGTTCTTTGTTGTTATTCTATGCAGTCAGATTGCGGAGTAATACTAGTCAGGGCCAACCGGTTACGAGACTGCGTAATCGGACAGTCAGCTACTAAAATAAAAAAGTACTTGCATTCATAAATAATTAAGCCCCCATGCATGTTATTGTGTGGGTTTTTGGTCAATTTTCATTCAATTTTGTGGGGAGATTACGCATGGTTCTATTTCACAATTTTTATTTAACATATTTTGCGGGAAGTTTACGTTTGGCTCCATTTTGCATTATTATTAAACATTATTTTTGTTGGGAGGTTACACTAGGCTCCATTTCCATTTTTTAATTTAACATTTTTCGTGTGGAGAGGTTACAATATAAGAAAAGACAAACAGGCTGTAGTGGTCAGTCCGGTAGTAATCCAGATCACAGTGTAAATGTGTTGACTGTAAATCTGTGATAGTGTGTCCTTTCGTGAAATTCTTTGATAACTGTAGTATGGTGTACACCCATACTACATTTTGTTCTCTAATTTCCGACTTCCAAATCATTCGGATAATAAATGCGGCAAATTCCGTACGGTCCTTCATAGCAAAGAAAGAATTTCCTTTATGAGACAATCTGTGTGATGTGACGAGTACTTTTTGACCTACCTGCAATGTTCGTTTTATACCACAATGCTGCTGGCCTGAATCCTCTTTTCCTGATGTTTCGTTAAGCTATTTCCACAAATTGATGATGTCGTAAGCAACGTGACTTAGGTATCGGTCCAAGTTGTCTGATTCTGTCAGGTGACAGTTTGTTTATCAGCACATGGGATGGAGAAAGTAAGATAGAAGCGTTAGGAGTAGAGCTGATAACAACCTGAAATGTGTAAATGTATTTGTTCCAATCACTGTGTTTCTTGTGGCAATACTATCTGTATAGTTTGTCTATGTCCTTCATAATGCGTTCATCTGGATTGAAGTAACATGATAGCGGAAAATGTAAATGGGTCTGATGTTCTGCTCGAGTGAGTGCGAGCCCAGTAACGTGACCTAAATTGCGGACCGTTGTCCGGAATGACCTTGTCAACGTGACCAACTTCTGTTAACAAAGGCGGTGAACACAGAGTTGCCAGTATCTTTACGCAAAGGTGTGAATGAAACGCGACGTGAGGTCTACAGCTACGAAAATATAAGAGAAGCTTTGTCTGCTGGTAACAATAGGACCGTCAACGGCTGTTAGATGTCTTTACACATGAATGAGGGACTGCAATGAGCATAAAAGACAGATGATTTTGTCTTGGCTTTCTGGCATAATTTATATTTCATAAAAACACGACGATGCGTTTCTCCATATTAAAGAAGTAAGACGTTTGACGAAAAATGAAAAAGCACTTGCAGACTCCATAATGAGCGTAACTGAGATGTATGTACCAGATACGTTTGTTAAATATGGCCGGCCGGAGTGGCCGAGCGGTTCTAGGCGCTTCAGTCTGGAACCGCGCGACCGCTACGGTCGCAGGTTCGAATCCAGCCTCGGGCATGGATGTGTGTGCTATCCTTAGGTTAGTTAGGTTTAATTAGTTCTAAGTTCTAGGGGACTGATGACCTCAGATGTTACGTCCCATAGTGCACAGAGCCATCTGAACCATTATTGTTAACTAGGTCCTCGGTAACACAGACAAGCCAGGTAAAACTGTCAGCTGTTAACGGTTTAAACAAGAACTTATTGCGAACGAGATAGTAGAGTCTGATAGAAGGTTTGGTTTTGTCGTGCCATTGCCATTTGATGGCTTTCCAGATCAGATCCTTGTCTTGCTCTGTAGCAATTCGGTTACTGCCGAAGAGATAAGGTTTTCGAAAGCTACCTGTAGAATGTATAACACACTGAAACTGGCGTCACAAAATTCTTTTGAAGAACCAGACAGAGTACCACCAAGTGAGCGAGATAATGCATCAGTGACAATATTTTCAGCAACGGGAATGTATAGGACCGTAAAGCGAAATTGTTGTAAATACATAGTCCAACGAAGTAAACGCTTATGAGAAAGTTTTGTTGCCGTAAGAAATTGCAACGCTCTGTCATCAGTATAGATCTTCTGCCAAGTAAGAAGCGACGGAATTAGGAAAAGGCGCACACGGCTGCTATACATTAAGGTTCTGCTATAGAATAGTTACGTTCAGCTGGAGACAAAACACGGCTAGCGAAAGCAAAGCTTATCTTAAAAACAATGCCGTCTTCTTCGATCTCTTGAAAATAGATAGAAACCAACGGGCGTTTAAGAACTGTCAGATTGGCCAAACGGAAGCCATGAGAAAGTAGAGGATCGTTCAATAAAGCTTGTTTTAAATTCACAAATTTTTGTTACGCTTGATCGTTCTAGAAACAGTCGGAGTTTCTGCAGCTAAGCTGGCACAAATGTGGGGTATCGAGAGTCATGTAGTGCACAAAACGTCGGAAAAGATGTAGCAAACCGAGAAAACTTCTGACTTGACATTTGGAAGTGGGTGCGGTGATTTCACGGATAGCTTGCAACTTTTTGGGTCAGTTTCAATGCGAGAAACAGATGTGACTGTGACACCATGGTCAGAAAAGGCTTGTAACAAAGAATTCAAGGTATCCCCAGTCTTTTCGGACATGAGAATATCATCGACGTAAATGGTAATCTTATATTTTAAATGATCCGGTAAATTAGAATTTAAAGTTCTGGTGGATGCTGGTGAATGCTGCTGACGAAATGCTTAATCCAAAGGGAAGTTTGCAGAACTGATAGCCGATGCCAGAGCAAAGAAAAGCCGTACATTTGCGGCAATTAGGGAGAAATTCAGTTTGACAAAAATTGGATTTTAAATCAAGAGAGGAGAAAACTTAGACGCCATGAAATTTCTCAAGAATCTCTTCCATGGTTTGCGGTCTATTGGTTTCCGGAATAACAATGTTGTTAATTTGTCTCGAATCGAGAACAATCCTCAGTGAACCATCTTTCTTTCCCCCAATATGAAACGGACTGTTATAAGGGCTGGCTGCCGGCTCAGTAGTACCTTGTTGAAACATGGACCTGATTTATTCTTTAACTTTCTGACGATAAACAAAAGGAATGCCGTAGTGTCGACCAACAGAAGTATTGTGTGGCTTAAATTGAAATTCATAAAGAAAACCTCGAATAGTGCCAGGTACATTATCAAAAACGTGAGCATGAGTTTGTAAGATTTCCTGTAATCGTCGTTTGTGAAAATCAGAGGCGGCTTTAGAATTGTCATCTCTCTTCTGAATCAAGTTGAAAATGTCAATCACAGTGTCGTCATCATTGTGCTCATAGTACGGGTCAGCTGAAATTGTGTGGCGTAACAGTCGATATTTCTATTTGAGGAACGAAAATACAGGCGGTTGATATCTTGTCCCTCTGACCAAAATTTAAGGATATCATGTTGTCGTCGTTTTGTAACATAATACAAAAGTTATTAAAATCCAGCAGCTTTATATCTGGTTAAGAAATCGATGTCTAGAATGACTCAGTTGTTAATAATGCAACGATAAGGGTTTGGCGAAAAATGTGTGACCTTAAGTAGAAAATTGTAGCTGAGTTTGGGATTTGACTTCAACGCTTATGCCAGTTGCAGCAAAATTTATTTTGATTTTACTGAGAGGTAATGTCGGACAAGAACCATCAGACTTTAGCGGTTGAATGCTGCGTCACTCATGACAATAACGGGAGAACCAGAATCCAAAACTGCTTTTAATGCGTGCTTGTCAACTTGAATGATAATAACAGGATGATAGAAATGTTACAGAGGCTGTTCAGTTAAAAGTAAGAATAACTCCTCGATGTCTTCTAGGCGGACAATATGCTCTATAATGTGTGCAGAATGCGGTGAACCCTGTGTTGACGCGGCGTCGGCATCGCCTGACCCCTGGTCCACTAGTCCTCGTTCTGCTCGGTACGTTGTCAGATGCGACTTCAATGATTTGCACAGTGCGCTGGGACTCTGAATGATTCTGATTACCTTGTAATGGATGAAAATATGAGTTTGGCTCATTTCAGCATAGAGACTGGCTGTTATTATAGTACCCTTGAATCCTGTAATTATGATTGAAATGTCTATTTCCATATTTATTCCCATTGTGACCTTGAAAATGCTGGACATTGCCATAAATGTTTTGCTGGTGCGGCTGCTGTCTGTACTTACGGAAATTGTTCCTGTGTACAAATTTATTGCCAGAATCATTTTGCGAAAATAATTGCTGCTGTGTCAGCTGTTCTGGCAAAGGCTCATTTATGTCAGCATATTGCTGACTAGACTGTTGATAATTGTGATTCTGTTGTTGGCAGTTATTAGGAAAACTTCGGTTCTGCTCAAAATGCCGTGGCTTGTTACCATTAAAATTCTGTTATGTCTTTCATTCGCAAAAAAGTTGCTCTTATTGTGACTGAAAAACGTACCTACCAGAATTACCACCGCTGTGTTTGTAGTGAAAATTGCGTTTGTTGTTAGAAAAGTTATTATTGTTCTTCTGCTGAGAAAACAAGTGATCAGTTTCAAGTAACTGTAAAACGTCACGAAAAACAAGAATGTTAGATGTGTGTTGACCTGCTCTTAACGCACTTTTCAAATTTCCTGAAGTTTTGACATACAGAAGTTGATCAAACCTGACGGGCTAAATGGTTCAAGTAAATTCTGATTTTGTTGTACCATGTATCCGAAGTGTTGCGTTAACGTTTCAAAATTTGAGTTGTTGAAATTCGGTAAATTTATCTTTTACAGCGCGCTGTGTCATCTCAGACTAGTACGCTGGGAGGAATGCTTTGAATTTCTTCACCTGAAAAACATTGGCGTGCAATAGGTCGTACTCTCGTCGACGGATTCCCCTCTAGAAAACTGCAAATAACTTCTGAGAGACAGGCCAGTTTGGCGACGAAGAGAGGGTAAATTGCTGAATCCAGTCCAAGGGACGTAGACTGTTAGGACTATTAGAAAACACTTTGAATTTCCTGACAGATAAAAATGTAGTCGAATCCATCGGTTCTAAAATTATCAAAAGAATGCTGTCGGTAGGTGAGATAGCTGACATGTGGCTGTAAAAAGTCTCTTCCTGTGATCGGTTTAGTGAGCTGACGTTGCGGGAAATGTTCTATATTCTGATCGATGCAATGCGTGGCAAAATTATGTGAGCAGTCCTGAGAAATGGTATCGTTCTTATTGTCAGACAGGAGAGCATTAATTGTATTAAGTTCCTGT
This sequence comes from Schistocerca piceifrons, assembly GCF_021461385.2. Taxonomy (NCBI): domain Eukaryota; kingdom Metazoa; phylum Arthropoda; class Insecta; order Orthoptera; family Acrididae; genus Schistocerca; species Schistocerca piceifrons. Next base: position 142,854,301 of record NC_060144.1, read on the forward strand.
TTCATTCGGCGATTAAATTGCATTTGTGCCTGTTGAAAAGTTTTCAAGTGATTGATATTCTTCTGTGTCAGTGAAGCGAACCGGTTGTGTACCTTCAGAATGATTTCCATTATTTAATTTTAACTGTGCTACTGTGTCAGCGACTTCATCACATTCCACTTTCAGATTATCGTATTGGTCGTGAAGTTTGGTAGTATTATCTTTAGGTGACTGTAACTGTACAGTATGACTAAGCGTTTTCTTTTGTAGAATAGCAACAATTTCACTGCGTACTCACTTTATAAGTTTAGCGATAAGTAGGGCTTTATCTTGCCGCTGAGCTACAGAAATGGTATTAAATTGTTCATCGACGGCTACTTGTCTATCTGACATACATTCATTAAGGTTGCCATGAGCTGTAGTTAGATCGCTTAAACGAGATGTGACACTGATAACCTCGGTTCAAACATCGTTTATACGGTCTGTTAAAATTTTGTGGCTGTCTTTAATTCGTCAGAGAGTGCTTTCTGATTGTCGGGGAGCGAATCTAAAGATTTTTTATGCTCTACGAATTTTTGATTAAAATTTTCCAAAACGTCTGGAAGAGATTCATGATGTTTAGAACATTTATCGTTAAGTTCTTGAAACTGCTTTGTAAGAGTCTCGGTACTGTTTCTGATTTCGTCAGAAAAGAGCGGATTGGTCCCCTAAACGTTCATTATTCTGTTTTCGCATTTTACCTAAGAACTGAAACAAACGATCGAATTGAGCTTGCTGAGAGAAATTCATATTCTATGTAGTCAAATGAAGCTGTTGCGCAACAGTTCTGTGGGAAAAATTCCGTAAAGACTGGGTGCTGGGTTATGGCAAAGGTAGTGTATCATCCATATTTATTTTTGTGCTGTTACTATTCTCAGAAAGTGACAGATCAGTATTACGACAAATATTACTATCGCAATGTTGAGTTATGTCAGAATGAAGATGTCAACAATTTTCGTGCATTGACAATCCGTTTGCAAAGGCACAGCATCTTGCATCATTGAGTCAGAAATATGGTTAGTATTAGTAGCAGCAGAATTATCAGCAAAAGTATTGTTGCTGTTGGTTGCATTTGGCAAATCAGATTTTTGCGAATTGATCGTAGTGCGTGATTTGCTGAAAAACGTAATACGCGGCATGATAATAGAGAAATATAAAAACAAATGACAGATGTAAAAGACAACGTCGAGAACAATAACGTCAAAGCTGAAAGGCAGAACACAGCGTTAGCAAAATATGCTTTGCGCTAAAGTAGAATAATAACTAAGTAAGACAGAGCGGTATACAGTTTCTGACTGTTTCTCAAAATATTCTTACGACGCACGTACTGTACACTGCTGTCGCCAAGTGAAAGTTCTCTTTAAATAGTAAAAATAATAAGTGAACTGTCATAATGAAACTTGTACCGTCGTAATGTGAAGGAAAAGCTGCACTGAAATAATAACTGTCGTAATGAGAAGGGAAGTATTTCGTAACATAAAAGTTGTCAGTCTGACGCCAAGAATTTCGAACAGAAGAAACTCCCTGAAAATGAACATTGACAAAAAACCTACAGTAATTGATTTTACAAAACTGATCACAAAAACTGTCTGAAACAATAAAAATACAAGCATAAAATTTTTTAGCCCTTCCCTCTACTCTGCGCATATCTGGATAATGCGTTGCAGTACTGCTCTGTCTTGCACGCGGCTATGCTATAGCAGCAGATCACTGTATCTACACAGATACACTCGTGAGGTGCAATTAGTTCTCTGTTAGCTGCAAATCGAAGTATTATCCGAAGACACTCGGTTCCTTTTCCATTTCGAAAGAACAAGTTGAGTTACAAAATGGAAGAGAAAGGTTGGTAAAAAATATGAAATATAGGCATAAATGACAACACTGAGTTTTTCTGTATACTGTGCAAAAAGCGCTCGTGGCTGATTTCAAATTTAACGAATGTCTTAACATCCAAGTAATACACTGTCCTATCTTTCAAATATAGTAACTCTCAGAATATTAATCAAGTTAGACCGATGGCGCAGCAATAGAGAAAAAAAGTAACATCATTATAATATTTGCCTTTGACAGTCCACTTTGGTATAAACTTAGTTCCATTTAATTTTCTCCTTCACAAATCAGTTTCCGTTACAATCTTCATATAATCATAGAATGAGATTTTCACTCTGCAGCGGAGTGTGCGCTGATATGAAACTTCCTGGCAGATTAAAACTGTGTGCCCGACCGAGACTCGAACTCGGGACCTTTGCCTTTCGCGGGCAAGTGCTCTACCATCTGAGCTACCGAAGCACGACTCACGCCCGGTCTCACAGCTCTACTTCTGCCAGTGTCTCGTCTCCTACCTTCCAAACTTTACAGAAGCTCTCCTGCGAGAGCACCTGTTCATAATGCACGGCCTGTAATGGAGCGGTTATATGACAATAACATCCCTGTAATGGACGGGCCTGCGCAAACTCCTGACCTGAATCATACAGAAGACCTCTGGGATGTTTTGGAACGCCGACTTTGTTCAAATGGTTCAAATGGCTCTGAGCGCTATGGTACTTAACTTCTGAGGTCATCAGTCCCCTAGCACTTTGAACTACTTAAACCTAACCAACCTAAGGACATCACACACATCCATGCCCGAGGCAGGATTTGAACCTGCGACCGAAGCGGTCACGTGGTTCCAGGCTGCAGCGCCTAGAATCGCTCGGCCAATCCGGCTGGCGCCGACTTCGTGCCAGGCCTAACCGACCGACATCGATACCTCTGCTCAGTGCAGCAGTCCGTGAAGAATGGGCTGCTATTCCACAAGAAATCTTCCAGCATCTTGTTGAAAGTATGCCTGTGAGGGTGGAAGCTCTTATCAAGGCTTAGGGTGGGCCATCATCATACTGATTTCCTGTATTATCGATGGGGGGCGCCACGAACTTGTAAATCATTTTTAACCAAGTGTCCGGATACATATGATCACATAGTGTATATGGAAATCAAAGTGCTTAGAGCAAAAGTATTGCGTATAAGGAAGTACTCATACGTCTTACGGTATGCATGTCGTGGCTCATGTTGACAAGACTTCTTTTTGATTTGGTCCATACTGCCACCTCTGACAGTATTTTGGTGGAGTTCAAGTACATTTTGTGTATTACACATTGTACATAATTATATAAGGTACGAACAATGCCTATTCCTGTCTGTTGTACATCTGAAGATAATGGCCTAATCAATGTAAAGCAGTCATCCTTGAATAAGCTTTCTGTCAAGGTGAATAAATACTGTATTAAGTGGTATCAAATACAAATATTAGAGGAAGTTATGGTAAAGTGGCCAGGATGAAAACAATGGCCACGGCACATTTTTTCCCCTGAACAGAGCTGCCACCTGCCGAGGATCAGTCAAACTGAAAGTTACACCATTATATTGTAATAAAGGCTTTCATGAATTTCAGTCGTCTCATATGGGTAAGTTCTTGTTGCCTCACTTAAACTTAAATTAAATCTTTTTTGGCATAACATTGTCTAAAAAACATATTTTGACCTAGAAATGTAATTCCTTGTGTTTTTTCGTAGTATGGTTTCATGTGTGAACCATTAATGCTGCCTTGGCGTCCGATATGGAGAAAAGGTCACACTGTTCGTCGGGTAATGTGACCACTTTTGCGCTGCTCTCCAAAATTAATTTTGTCTCTGTTTGTCCCGATACGAGTTAGTTACCACCATACAACACACATAATACTACAGACTTGCTTCTGAATCCATTTACGGCCGGCCAGAGTGGCCGAGCGGTGAGCGGTTCTAGGCGCTACAGTCTGGAACCGCGCGACCGCTACGGTCACAGGTTCGAATCCAGCCTCAGGCATGGATGTGTGTGATGTCCTAAGGTTAGTTAGGTTTAAGTAGTTCTAAGTTCTAGGGGACTGATGACCTCAGATGTTAAGTCCCATAGTGCTGAGAGCCATTTGAACCATTCTGAACCATTTACACACGAAGTGTGTCGAATTTGAATTTAGTAATTAATGTCTTTAATATCACCTCTATTCTAACTTCTAATACATTAGGCCAGACATAATGAAAACGGTCTGGTGGAGCCACTTCGAATCTTTCAGACACAAGGCATCATATGCCCAGAAATAAGAGCAACTAACACGAGAATTATATGGAGCCTATTCTACAGCTGCAGAGCAATTTAAAATTGGACGTAGTAAGCTGAAAGAAGAGTTGTAGTAAGAAATAGAGATGCAGTAAATGAGATGATAAAAAGTTTCTGGAAAGCTTATAGAACGTGTTCAATAAATAATAACAACCAGAGGTCCTTGATCACGTTTTCGAAATGGAAAATCGTTCTGACGGATTTTCACTGAACGATCTAGGTGGTTTCTCACTTCAGCTGACAAACTGGAACAAAATACAGCATTGGTTTAACAAACAGAGATGGCAAGCAAAGGCACAACCCCAACACTAGCCTTAGGAACCCTACCTCAATAGCAGGAGGAAAATCTTTTAGCAAGATAGACAAGTTTTTTGTTATCCTTAAGAGAGTGCGAGAAGAACAGTTTCATCGTGCCTATCATATTCATAATTTGGATGAAAACGTTGACATTTCAGTACAAGAATAGCAAAGAGTTTGCTTTGCGTTTAAAATAACCAAGAATGTTTTGTTACTTCCGTCGAAACAGGGTTGGAGTCCACTTACGGAATATGTACAGTTGGTGGAAAAAATTATGAAAAAATCAAAAATACAACACATTACCATTCCTAACACGATGCAGGAAACACGTTGGCATCCAGAACAGCTTCCAATCGTCTCAGAATCGATTGATACAGGTCCTTAATCGACAAAAATGGAGTCTTATTATATTGTCCCTGAAAAATAATGGCTCATTCAAGTAAAATGATGGAGGTAGATAGATATCAAGCACTCTTCTCTGCAACGTATGCCACAAAGGCTAATAACTTTGAGATGTGGTGACTGTGGTGGTCAGACAAGATGCGACGATTCATCCTCATGTCAAAAAAACCATTTCTGGACAATACGAGCCTTGTGAAGAGCGGTTTTGTTCTCTTGGAACACATCACCAAAGGCGAACGAACATCAGTCTACGGGATGGACCTGACAAGCCAAAATAGTCCTTGGCAGTTTTCAGATCTTGCACAGTAATCACGAGGCTATGTAATACGAAGATATGGCTGCCAAATTTCCACTGAACCTCCGCCTTCTTACACTCTTAGGGCTTAAACTCGCCCAGAAGTCGGAAACAGAGTGAAACAAGGTTCATCCTACCTAGTGACATTCTTCCATGACTCCACAGGCCAGGCTTTATGGTTTCGGCATCCCATTTTACTGTTGCGTTCACTTGCATCACTGATGAGTGGTTTAGGAATTCCAGCTGGGCCTGCTGTTCCCTGCTTACAGGTACGGATATCCCATCGTGTTCTTTTGGTGTTGAGTGCCACAGTCAGTTTTTCAGTGACGTTTTACAGCTATCGTCCTTTTATTCTTCGTCCCAATTCTCTTCAATCAGCGTGTGATACAATTAATCAACACACACTTGTGACTTAGCGAATGATGCTCTCCCGCTTTCCATAAACCTTCGATACGACGTCTGTTCAAAAACCAAACACTTCAGCTTCGCTGGTTATAGAAGTACCCACCAAACAAGCACAAACAATTTTCTCACGTTCGAATTCAGTTATCGCCGACATTCCGACATCAAGCATTCACAGCTATATAGAGCAGTGTTCTGACCATGACTGACACTACCAACGTATTGAAGACAAAAATGGTTCAAACGGTTCTGAGCACTATGGGACTTAACATCTGAGGTCATCAGTCCCCTAGACTTAGAACTACTTAAACCTAAGGACATCACACACGTCCATGCCCGAGGCAGTATTCGAACCTGCGACCGCAGCAGTCGCGCGGCTCCAAACTGAAGTGCCCAGAACCGCTCGACCACCGCGGCCAGCCTATGGAAGACATTTCACGGGTACCGTTTGTGGCAAAATACAGTAGTGCAACCTGTATCCTTGGCTGGGATTTGCATTTATGTTTCAGCGTGCATTTCTCGCGGTGTTTCCAAATTTCGTGCAACCCCTGTATGTCAGCACCGGCTGTTTTACTCCACTGAGTTGGGAAGGTGGACACTATCCAAGGCTTTAGAAAAATACACGTAGGTTGTATTCATTATGCACGTTTTTACTTGTAAATATTTAGTCTAATACCTTTTAAATATGTCGGTTCAAATGTTCAAAAAATTCAAATGGCTCGAAACACTATGGGACTTAACGTTTGAAGTCATCAGTCCCCTATACTTAGAACTATTTAAACCTAACTAAGGACACCACACACATCCATGCCCAAGGCAGGATTCGAACTTGCGACTGTAGTAGCAGCGCGTTTCCGGACTGAAGCGGCTAGAACCACTCATCCACAGCTGCCGGCTGGTTTAAAATATGTATGCGGCAACATTCTGTCAATAACCATGGTTTGATGAAAATGCAATTTCCCTCGTAGTGGTCATTTTGTTGCACCTTCCCTACCTGTAAGGAAATACGGTCCTTACATCTAACAATGTGTAGCTGTGTGTTCTTTCATAAAAACAATGGCATCTGTCAGGTAGACACTAATGCCTATGAGCTGGTACTAAATGATGACAGTTAACACATCATAAGGTGTAGTAGATAATGACGTTGTGGCTGTTTAATTGATATTAGCTTGTTTCTCAAACTCAATAATTTTCCGGAAAAAATGACTTTACTTTGGTACACAGAGCTTGATTCTCTTTTTTTTGTCGTTTCGGCCTGCTATGAACCACGGAGTTTTTTATCTCTTCCCTGATTCTGTTTTTCTGTTTTGCCAGTAGATTTTCATTTTGGCTGACTGTGCTTCTTTTCTCTGTTTTTACCATTTGCAGGCAGGCCGTGGAACTGGTGTAGTGAGCGAAATAAAGTTTTCAGTAATTTTGACTTTTTCTCTGAAAACTGCTCGATCCTGAAGGTCATCAAATGAAATTTCAGCTTCCTGTAAACCCTTTATAATTTGGCTTGCCCATTTTGAATACGATTTTGTTTTTAGAATCGATGAATGTATGCGATGAGTAAGTCTTTGCGGGTTCATTTTTCCAGATGATCAATAAACATCATTCTCCGCTACCTCATGCCGGTAACAATGTCATCTGTATGTTCGTATAATCCAAAGTTGTGTCTACGGCAGAAATCTCCGTTTTCTTTCATAGCGCAAAGGATTTTCATCAAAATTTTCCGGTCTTCTATTTCAGGTTTTCTTAGTGGTCCTTTCCTCGTCATGTTTAAACATTCTGATGCATAAAAAGCTGACGGTCTAATTAGGGTGTTATAATGACGAAGTTTTAGGTTTGAAGACAGGCTTTTGCTTTTGAATAATTCTTTGCACAGATGTAACGCACCTTCTAGTTTAGAACACCTACTTTCCACAGATGCATTTTCTGAACCGTCAGGTGTAATTATTTGTCCAAGATATTTAAATTTCTTCGACTGCTTGATTTTCTCTTGTTGTATTTCAATATGAGGAGCAGCGTGTTTGATGTTTGTGATGAATTCAGTTTTGGTGAATGCTATTTTTAGGCCAGTTTTAGTAGCAATTGATTGTAGGCCGGACACTTGAACCTTAACTTCGTCAATATTATTTGCGATGAGTGCCAGATCATCAGCAAAATCCAAACAGTGAATCCCATAACCTGGCGGTACGGTTGTTTTCCACTCTCTGCCTATATTTTCCAGGACACAGTTGAAAAGCAATGGAGAGAGCAGGTCACCTTGCCTCACCCCTGTACAGATCTGAAATGGTTCTGATATTTCGCCTCTGAACTGGACGTTTGACTCTATGTTATTTAAAGTGGCGCTTTTCAGACTGATTGTTTTCCTATGTAGAGCAAATTCGGCAAGGGTATTCTTTATTGCCGCGTGGGATTAGTCCAGCGGTCTAGGGTGCTGCAGTCATGGACTGTGAGGCTGGTCCCGGCGGAGGTTCGAGTCCTCCCTCAGGCATGGGTGGTGCGTTTGTCCTTAGGGCAATTTAGTTTAAGAAGTGTGTAAGCTTAGGGACTGATGCCCTTAGCAGGTAAGTCCCATAAGATTTCACACACATTTGAACATTTTTTTGTTCTTTATTGTTTCTTGATCAGTTGAGTCATACGCTTATTGAAAGTCGCCAAAGGTCACAACAAATGTTTTTGATCTTGATTTGGCGTATGTTTCACCACGAATATATACGAGTACAGGCCAGTTTTTCAAAAAATGTGAAAAACGCCCAGGAGAGATCAACGCAAAAAAAGAATACTGTGAAAATTTGGCCTACTTAGCGTGGAGCCTTCCAATACAGATATCTCTGAAGTATTTCACCAGCTTAATCTAAAACGCAGCACGAATTCCGCTTGACATGGACAGAAATATAAACAACTCTAACACAGTGCTACAATTTTTTTGCCGACATGTCCCCATCACGTACAGCATTTTGCAAACGAGCGTCCGAACAAAACGAATTCAACTACCGGCAAGGTGATTAAGGGGTGAAAATGATGGTATCCGCACATTCGTTATCAAGCGTTAATTATTCGGCTACATAGATTCGTATTCCTAAATACAGAATGACGTGAGGTGCAGTGGAAAAGGACAGAGGGGTGGTGACGGGGTGGGTGGTTGATTAATCACATGCGGCACACGTCACCGTGTCTAACGGCCGCGAAGGGTTGATTTATTCGGCTGACACGCCGGCGGTATCTCCCTCGCGTTCAGCGAGACGCATCACCGACAGGCCGGTCACGAGCGAAGGGCTATAGCACTGCAGGAAGGCGGGCAGGCAGGGGAACACCCGAAAAGATCTGTGGCAACGAGAGGAGCTCACGGTGGCATGCTTTCATCAAATTGTGTGACGTCGGGAATCTATGAGGGACGCGCCCTAATTTTTGTGGACAGGGAAGTAACTACGATCTGTTTCACTGTAGTTATCGATTGTTCTCATCTTTATTGCTTGCATGTACTGTGCCGCGAACATATCATAGTTAATTTGAATGGTTTCTTTTTTCTCAAGTAATATGAAAAGTCAAGCAGACATTTGACTGTAAAGGACATGAGAGCAAGCACATGTTCTTGCGTCAGTTAGTTGTTGTTATCTGAGGCTGGTCGTCTTCAATATGAAACTGATTTGTGCAGATGTCTACGCTATTCTATCCTGTGCAAGTCCCTTCATCTCTACATAGCTAGTGCAACCTACCACTACGTCCACTTGAAACTGCTTACTGTATTCAAGCATTGGTCTTCTTCTAGAATTTTTAACACTCACTCTTCCTACTATTTCCACACTGACTATTCCTTCATGCACTATGATGTATTCGATCAAGTTGTGACTTAAAGCCTCTTTCTCTTCCCAATTCGATTCAGTACGTCCTCATCAGTTATTCGACCTTCCCACCTAATCTTCAGATTTCTCTTACAGCATTACATTTCAAATGCTTCCGATTTCGTCTTGTACGTTACCCTTCATACATCAACCTTCAAAAAAAGCTTTCTGCGACTTAGATTTAATTCGAATTTTGATAAATTATTATTTTTCAGAAAGACTTTGTATACTATTACCATTGTGTATTTTATATCCTCTCGACTTGGCAAATATCAGTTACTTTGGTCCCGATACAGAGTGACTCATCTAGTACTTTAGTGTCTCGTTTTCTAATCTAATACAATTAGCGTCACTATTCAATTCGACTACGTTCACTTAGCATTGTTTTACATTTGTCCCAAGACATTAGCCATTCGAGTCAACTGATCTTCCAAGCCCTTTGCTTTCTCTGACTGAACTAAAATCTCATTGGTAAACATCAAAGCCTTCATGTCTTCTCTGTCAACTGAATTACACTACTGGCCATTAAAATTGCTACACCACGAAGATGACGTGCTACAGACGTGGAATTTAACCGACAGGAAGAAGATGCTGTGGTATGCAAATGATAAGCTTTTCAGAACATTCACACAAGGTTGGCACCGGTGGCGACACCTACAACGTTCTGACATGAGGAAAGTTTGCTACGGATTCCTCATACACAAACAGCAGATGACCGGCGGTGCCTGGTGAAACGTTGTTGTGATGTCTCGTGTAAGGAGGAGAAATGTGTGCCATCACGTCTCCGACTTTGATAAAGGTCGGATTGTAGCCTATCGCGATTGCGGTTTATCGTATCGCGACATTGCTGCTCGCGTTGGTCGAGATCCAATGACTGTTAGTAGAATATGGAATCGGTGGGTTCAGGAGGGTAATACGGAACGCCGTGCTGCATCCCAGCGGCCTCGTATCACTAGCAGTCGAGATGACAGGCATCTTATCCACATGGCTGTAACGGATCGTGCAGCCACGTCTCGATTCCTGACTCAACAGATGGGGACGTTTGCAAGACAACAACCATCTGCACGAACAGTTCGACGAGGTTTGCAGCAGTATGGACTATCAGCTCGGAGACCATGGCTGCGGTTACCCTTGACGCTGCATCACAGACAGGAGTGCCTGCGGTGGGTACTCATCGACGAACCTGGGTGCACGAATGGCAAAGCGTCATTTTTTCGGATGAATATAGGTTCTGTTTACAGCATCATGATGGTTGCATCCGTGTTTGGCGACATCACGGTGAACGCACATTGGAAGCCTGTATTCGTCATCGCCATACTGGCGTATGACCCGGCGTGATGGTATGGGGTGCCATTGGTTACACGTCTCGGTCACCTCTTGATCCCATTGACGGCACTTTGAACAGTGGACGTTACATTTCAGATGTGATACGACCCGCGGCTCTACCCTTCAATCGATCCCTGCGAAACCCTACATTTCAGCAGGATAATGCACGATTGCATGTTGGTGGTCCTATACGGGCCTTTATGGATACAGAAAATGTTCGAGTGCAGTCCTGGCCAGCACATTCTCCAGATCTCTCGCCAATTGAAAACGGCAGGTCAATGGTTGCCGAGCAACTGGCTCGTCACAATACGTCAGTCACGACTCTTGATGAACTGCGGTATCGTGTTAAGGCTGCATGGTCAGCTGTACCTGTACACGCCATCCAAGCTCTGTTTGTCCCAATGCCCAGGCGTATCAAGGCCGTTATTACGGCCAGAGGTGGTTGTTCTGCGTACTGATTTCTCAGGATCTATGCAGCCTAATTGCGTGAAAATGTAATCACATGTCAGTTCTAGTATAATATATTTGTCCAATGAATACCCGTTTATCATCTGCATTTCTTCTTGGTGTAGCAATTTTAATGGCCAGTAGTGTACATTCCTGAAAGTGTGCATGGTTTCTTTTACTGCTGTGTCAGTATACAGATGAAGTAACATAGAGGAGAGGTTACAACCCTCTCTCACTCTTTTCCCAACCATTGCTTTCTTTCATGTCGACCAGATGTTATGAGAGGATGTGTTGAAAAGTAACGCCTCCGAAATTTTTATGTGAAAACTCTTAAAGCTTTTCCAGTAAAATAAACTTGATTAACATTTACCTATAAAGACTTCATGACTACGTATTTATTTCTCAACATAGTCACCCTGGTGACGAACACACTTCTCCCAACGAGAGACCAGCTTGTTGATACACTGACTGTAGAATGTTTCACTTAATTTACGGAGCCGCAACTTCACCTCTGCGTTCACCTATCATGTCTATCAAACTAGAGTTCTAGGACGCGCACTTAAAATTCTGGGAACAGGTGAAAATTGGGGGGGGGGGGGGGGGGGGAGGCAAGACGTGAGTGTATGGATGATGATCGATGACAGTGAACCCCAGGCTTCGATCTGTTGCAGATGTCGCAGTGTTCGTCTCGTGTGTGATCTGGTATTGTCATGGTGAACGAGATACTGATTTGTGGAAGAACTCTTCAGCGGTTAGAAACTCGATTACAGCACGCTGTTTCTCAAGCATCGACATGGTTACGTTACCCACCGCCATGTTACAGACTACAATTCGGGGCCCTCTGGTGGCAGACGATTACAATTTGCGCCTCCAAAGTGGGACAGTTGACGTGTAATATGCATGACATGCAATAATTAAACCGGTATCGAGAACACAGTAAAAAATTCGAAGGCATTACTTTTCATCATGCGGTGGTATCTGCAGTAGACTTTCTGTAGAACCTGTGAATAATTTTCGCTTAGTTTATTTTATCTCTGCTGATGATAGAATCTCAAAGAATAAGCTGTGTTATGTAAAGTAATGGCCACTTAACCATGGCCTTGAAATGATTGGAACCATAGTATGAGCTCGAGAAGAACACTAACAGTGGTTGGTTCAAATGGCTCTGAGCACTATGGGACTCAACTGCTGAGGTCATTAGTCCCCTAGAACTTAGAACTAGTTAAACCTAACTAACAAACACCCATGCCCGAGGCAGGATTCGAACCTGCGACCGTAGCGGTCTTGCGGTTCCAGACTGCAGCGCCTTTAACCGCACGGCCACTTCGGCCGGCACACTAACAGTGAATGTAAATATTTTTCATGGAATCAGTATCTTAAGGGGTATCAAGGGTATAACACCAGGAAGGGCCACTCTTCTTGAAGAATACTACAGGAAATTTGAAGAAAATCCTTTCAGTGAAGCCACATAAAGCCTTCCACAGAATGTCCTCTCTTCAATATCTGAGGCTAAGATATAAGAATGGATACAATTAATGGCCGACTGTGAGATGAGTAAAAGTAGCCAAAAGGCCTGGAGCCTATTACGTCGCCTGAGTAATGATAACACTCAGGTCAACATATATGTTAATACTAAACCAAACCTAATTTCTCACCAACTCCTTATCTACTAAACCCAGAAAAATAGAGAGGAAACAATTACTCAGGCAAACGGATCAAGAAAATAGTATCTTATCTCCTCCTTTCTCTCTTGAAGAATTGAATTCAGCCCTGAATAAATGTTAATAGGGAAAATCAGCAGGACTGGATGACATTAGAGCTGAACAAATCAAGAATTTTGGTCCTACTACAATGCTTTGGTTACTGGAGTTTATGAACAACTGTATTCGAGAATGCAGGATCCCTTGGGTATGCCGAAAAGCAAGAGTAATTACCACACAGAAACCAGGAAAGGATAGGGAAGATCGCATAGATTATAGCCCTATCTCTTTACTCTGTCACCTCTACATAATACTGGAGAGGATCATTCTTCAGAGAATGATTAGAAGGGTGGAAACTCTTCTAATATCACAGCAAGCAGGTTTCAGAGAAGGGAAAAGTTCCACGTTTCAAACATTAAGCTTAACACAACATATCGAAGATGGATATGAGAAACGGCTCGTTACAGGTGCTGTCTTTACTCATATATCCGCGTCTTACGGTAGGATCAATCATCCTTCTGAATAAAGTTTGTGATATAACTAAAGAATTCACACTCATGTGCAATATTAGAAATCTTCTCCAGAATTGCAATTTTTTTTGTGGAATTTCAGGGTACGAAAAGTAGATGGAGAACTCAGAAAAATGGGCTGCCACAAGGCAGTGTGCTTGCACCGCTATTATTCAACATCTGTACAACGGTGAACCTATCCCTGAAGGAACTCGAAGCTTTATTTATGCTGAAGACTGCACTATCGCTGCTCAGGCTGACTGTTTTGAGAATGTAGAAGAAACGCTTTCAAAATCTTTGGAAAAATTCACTTTTACTACTACCATGGGAATTATATGAAACCTAACCCTGCAAAGACTCAGATCTGCGCTTTCCACCTGAATAATAAACAGGCAAATAGATCCTTAAATATATCCTTGGGAGGCATCGTACTCGAAAATAATCCTACTCCCAAATATCTTGGAGTAACTCTGGATCGCGTGCCAACCAATCATTGCATAAACACCAAACAGAAGGTAGCAGCCAGAAATAACATAGTGCGAAAATTGACAGGTACATCACGCGATGCTAATCCATGCACTGTGCGATCAAGCGCGCTTGCTCTACATTATTCCAGTGCTGAATATGCATGCTCGGTATGTTACAAGTCCAGTCGTGGCAGGAACGCAGATGTGGCTATAAATGAGTCTTGCCGGATTATCACAGGTTGTTTAAGACCTACTCCTGTGGACAAACTCCATTGCCTCGCTGGCACAGCTCCTCCTGAAGTCAGACATGAAGTAGCCGCGAGATATGAGAAAAGTACGGCTACAACGAAGGAAGTTCACCTACTATATGGTCGTCAGCCCGCACAGCTTAGGCTGAAATCAAGAAAGAGCTTATTGACAACTACTGAGGCTCTCATCGAGATTCCACATGTGGCAAGGATCTCGCGATGGTGGGAGAAAAGTCGGTATTTGGGAGAATGTATGGCTCCAAAGGAACATTCGGAGAAGTGGTCAACATGGAGGTCTCTGAATAGATTACGATGGAACAGAACGAGATGCAAGATCGATCTGCGGACTTGGGGCTCTCTGTGGACTCAGTTCTTTGCCAGTGTGGTGCTGAGCAGACTAACAGCCATTTCCTTCAGCGTTCATCACCAACTACGTGCACCATGCAAGACCTTGTGAGTGCTACACCAAATGCACTTGAAGTGTCCAATTCTTGGTCTTCTTTGTGTAAAATTCTGTCAACACTTATATATTTGTATACATTTGTATATTATATATTTTGATGTTTCTGTACTTTTGACACGACAAATAAATAAATAAAGTATCTTAAGGTGTTCTACCAATCCATGACCTTGGGCCTACATTAGGAACTGATTAGTGATGGCCAAATATTTCAATATGAAGCTGTACGTATGTTAAGATGGAGTGCTCCACACTTTGAGCTACTCTCTGTATTCGGTTTGCTTTACGTGTAGTTTCGCACTTAACGCGTATCTTTGCTCTACTGTTTCCAGATTCTCTACTCTGATGATACCGCTTAGTAGAAAATTTTAATGCAAAATCGGCTTAACATGATCTGAACATCTGTTCATTAATAATAAAGTCCAAAGTAAATTCTTGTAGAGGACAGGGAGAAGATTTATAAATGAATATGATGTACTGACTTCTTTTTGTAAGAACGATTAAAACATGCTTTGTTTTGTGACTAATAGCGAGATCCGCCAAGACGAGTGGCAACTTAAACTAAAATGAGTGACAAAGCCCAAACTTATGAACTCTTGAATTAATCTACAGTGAAGTTACAAGTTAAGAACGGACCATTAAATGAGTGTCAACAAGGTTGAGAACTTACCAAAGGCATAAAGCGCAAACGAAAACCTGCGTTTGGAAAGCGTTGCTATGTGTAAACTGAACATTTCATCGAGACGTATAAGAAGCAGTTGAACACTTTCCTTGCATGGACTTGATCCAGTGTGCATTTACCAGCAAGGCATTCCAAATGAACGCGCTCTCGCGAGCGCCTTATCCGTTTTATGCCGGTAGGCCTACTGACGAATTGTTTGTCGGACTTGCGTGGGCAAACCTTACGACAATCCCATCTGTGCAATGAGACAGACTGTTGCCTTTGCGGCGACGTTATGACAATTCAAATTGTGTAAATAATATGAATATCAAATTAAAATTTAATGTAGACATACACTGTGACTAACGTAAATTTTCGTTGCACTTCATGTGCTGTGTGATTAAAAGAAACTCGCATCCCCGAATAAAACTAAGCGGATTTCCTACAATATTGTAGCATCTCTTAAAATCGCTAAGGGTTCATTCGTACATGACCATTTTTACGTATTTTTGGAAATGAAAGTCTTTTAAAACGTTATTTCGTCTGAACCGTCTAGAATGGTGCAAAGACGCCGCTGATTCTATCATACAACTATATGAAGATCCCGGCCTGTGTGGAAGATTTGACGACTACAAAAATTATGTCCTAATCGAATCCTGACACCCAGGAACTGTACGGACAAGAAACTCATATAGTGGACCCCCATTTACCTATGTGTAACAATCAGCCAACCTCTGTCGCTCCGGCCGCTGGTGGCCGAGCGGTTCTAGGCGCTTCAGTCTGGAACCGCGCGACTGCTACGGTCGCAGTTTCGAATCCTGCCTCGGGCATGGATGTCTGTGATGTCCTTAGGTTAGTTAGGTTTAAGTAGTTCTAAGTTCTAGGGGACTGATGACCTGAGATGTTAAGTCCCATAGTGCTCAGAGCCATTTGAACCATATTTTGAACCTCTGTCGGCTCCTGTAATCTGATTTCCCTGGGCGCGTGGTCTACCTTTTCAACGACCAGTCATATAACAGACTTTGTCAATTAATCTAATATATGAAAATACTGAAACGCTGTAAGACTTGATAATCTATCCATTCAAAAGCAAGAAAACATTTTCCTATGCATATGAATGATTTCCGGCTATGTAAATGAAATCAGCATATCTGTTGGTTTGTGTATGTGATTAAATGTGTGAGTGTTATGAGTTCAAGAATAAAAGGAATGAACAGAAATATTGCAATATCTTGTTGAGTGGGGTTGTCAAATGTTTTGTGAAGACAGAGTAAGGAAGGCCAGTTGTGAGAGTTGACCATATGCCCCCAACAATTAAAACGATGTCGTATAGTATCTGTAGACGTACAACGACTACAGAGATCAGTGTCGCTAAGCACAATACCGATAACTCGTTCGTTGTTGGAATCAAGTTATTTACTACCTTATACGATGAGGACGCTACTCGCGTCGGCAAAATCAGAATATGATATTGGACCAAACTGTGGTCTACGTAGTTTGCGGCGATCCTCTTTCATTGACATTTGGGCAAGGAACTCCGTCGCAACGCGTCTTTCGGAATTTCGTGGTGAGTATGGGTCTTCATGGGTCTTCATAAAATGTCAGCCCCTGAGAATCTCATAGCAAGATAAAAATCACGTATTTGTTTTAGGTTGTATTTTATGCGACCGACATCAATAAGGGGAAGGGGGGAGGGCGATTCAGACTAGCAGGACGGACACAGAGATATGACCTGGACCTGACTGTGTGAGTTTCTTTAGTCATTGTCAAAACAGTACGTCGTACATATAGCATTGCGTCTTCCTTCGTATGTCGGCCAGTCCACACCTCTTAGGGGAACGAGGCTTCAACACCACCTCATACCGTAAGCGAAAGATATGACGTTTGCCATCACACAGGGAAGCTTATAAGCATGTCCAATTAGCCATGATCACGATCTTCCCTTTCGCCTTCTACGGCAAAACGAAAAAAGTCGTAAAAACCACGTTAAGGTATGTGGTTTAGGTCTTGAGAAGAAGGAAGGATCTGGTTGCAATATGATGGCCATAATGTATACGGTCTCAGAAGAAAGAGTAAGGAAGGCCAGTTGTGAGAGTTTTACGTAAGAGATGTGCATCCAGCATTCGGACTTTGTGGAGGAGAGTAAGAGAACGCGTTTCATTTTCTAGTATCGCTCCCTGAATGATGTCCGTAACAGACTTCCAGTCGAGCGTCGACATTTTGAGTGGACAAAGATCAGTGATGATATTGCGAGACGTGTACTGATCCATTGCAGTAGCCTGTGGAGCAACCGTCTCATCAAAACCTCTCCAAGTAAGGCTGCATTTATCTTTATTAAGCAGTTCACCAGAAATCCAGCAATAATCGTCAATTACAGCCTTCAGTCGAGGTATCTCCGCAAGGTAGCAGACGACAACCATCACGTCATACGCGTATGCAGGAACAACTATAGAGTCTCCGGAAAGCATCCTAACTTTCAACTGGGATTCCAGCATCCAAAGCAGGAGTTCCAGAGAGAGCACAAACAAATTCTTTGACATTTGGTGTAGTGCGCCAAAATTTTTTGTTAAGATTCCTTCGTTTCATTTCACGTTATGGATCTGGCTCAACTTAGTCTCGACAAGAAAATGGATGCTTACACTTCGTAAAAGAAATGGTTTAATCTGTATTCCTTTGGCATGTTATAGTATCTAAGGACTAAGAGAAGAAGCTGACGAAAACCAGGTCGCAGTCAGAGATGCTCCATGACCTGAGCGAATGGAGTTAGTGATGCTGCAACTACTGCAGTTGGCCACCAGAAAGGTTACAACAAACGCCCAGGATCCGGAATCTGAATCTGCAGCCCTCACCTCTGTATGCCTCCGGCGTGCTTTGGAAACCAGGACAATTGCCCGCAGTAGCCAGCCATGGAGTGGCCCACTGCTGGCTGGCTATGAACCCTGCATCGGCCTCAGAGGGTCGAACCAGCGTCCTGCCGTGGACTGGAACGCTGGTGCACCATCTGCTGCTGCGTATAGCTGATAGTGTGACATACCCTACCAACCTGGAGAGCTGCCACACTTGAATGAATCTCGTTAGAAACCCTCACCTATTTATACGTGGCTGTGCGTCTCTGTTTTGTCATATGCGCCGCTTCGCCTCACGTACTCATAATATGCTAGGTTGGCCAGTGGGCCCCTTCTGCCTGTGATTTGCGACATGCAAAACCGCTATGTATACTCTTTCAGCAATTCGACGGCCCTGTGGTCTCTATTCTACTTCGAAGCTGTTGGTATGCGTAACTTACTGCAATTCGGCCAACACCTGGCTGTAACTTGTGCTCAGAATATTGCACAAAACTAACTTTCGCAATCCTAAACGGTGGTACCGCTACATTTGATATAATAGTGAGTGCAAAGGAATACAGAATGAGTATCAGCCAATTAGGATTATTACTATTGCGTGTTCGAAGGTATTTCAACAACGCTTGAGAACCCCATGGCCACCTACTGGGGTGAGACTTGTAGTTTTGAGGTCCAGACAGCGCACCTTTACGTCATTGTACGTTAATATAATTACCAATATCGTGATTGTCTATGGAAACAGACTATCTTCCTATATTTTGATAGAGTCAAGGCAGAAAACGATCCAGTCAAGAACCACTTAAATGAGGGACGAACGGTGATTATCTTTTACAAGTTCTGTTATTGATTTAGTAACAAAAGGTGTAGTGGGTACGTGAATGTCAACTCCTGAAGAAGTCTGAATTTTACTAAAATCTTAAAACAGAAAACGAAGTGGCGGCGACACTTCGGTTTTTTTGTGTTTTTTTTTAAGTTCGTTTTCCTATTCAAATGGGAATAGTTTATAAACAGCACTTGAACCGACCACTGTAAACTGTGACCATTGAGAATTGCAAGATAAAAATAAAGTTGTTTAGTTGTGTGAAAGTGTTCTGTGTACATCATTGGTAGTACAGAGAAAGTATGAATGAACGTTTCCATTCTTTTAGTAAAGAGAAGTAACATTACGAAAGAACAGGTTCGCAATAGATTTGGAACACCGAAGTAAAATGATGAATTCTCAGGCTTCGAATAACACAGTCGCTTTTTCGCTACGGAATGTATGTAATACGTAATGATAATAATGTTGCTTCATCAGAAACTAACGGCATACAAACACATAATACTTAATGAAAGTATAATATGT
This sequence comes from Schistocerca piceifrons, assembly GCF_021461385.2. Taxonomy (NCBI): domain Eukaryota; kingdom Metazoa; phylum Arthropoda; class Insecta; order Orthoptera; family Acrididae; genus Schistocerca; species Schistocerca piceifrons. The sequence goes on from NC_060144.1 coordinate 142,873,682, forward strand.
CTGTAGGATCATTAAAAAAGGTTGTGTACGTTCACATTGAACTGGAAAGTACTCTATAGGTGTTTGTCAATTTGGTTTCCTGCTAGAAGGACGTTGATGCTTTGTTTGTGCGAGTGCATGTCGTGTAAGCAGGCGGCAGCATTGTGGTGGAATCAGCCACAGTGCAAATTAGATTTGGTTATCATCTGTAGTAAAAGTTTGTTAGTGGTAGTGGTGCTTACTAAACCTCAGCAGTGCATGATAACAGAACATTAATTAATGCTATTGCTAATGTTGATTATACGTTACGTTGTCGTGACAGTGTTGACTTTTTTTTTTTTAAGTGAATAGAAGTGTTGGTTGATTTCATATCAGTGGATCTCTACTAGCGTGTGTTCCATACCATCATAATACTCGGCGAGTTGCGTTGATACGTGGTGTCTACGTGTCGACGTGGGTTGTTATTTCCTGGACTACGAAAAGTTGCATGGCCTTGAGGAGATCATACTCAGATTTCAACGTTGTTGTATTTGTTAAATGCCTGTCAAACTAGTGTCATAGGTGTTGGTTACATTAGGAACTCTGGAATTCTTCTTGTTAATTAAATTCAGGCGCGTTATCCTAAATCTTTTGCAGCTTCGATATCTAACATCGGCCATCTAGCTCGAAATTAGTGTTGTATCAAGGTTCAGATTGGTACTGTGTTTGGCAGCGGCACCCTTCCTTCGGAGAGCAGCCATTACGTACGTCGTTGGAGAATTCTTCTTCGTAAACGAAATAACCACAGTTCACTTTCGGCCAGGATGTTACACAACTGGCTCGTCTAACAAACTGATCTTCCGACAAGTTCCATCATATGCAGTGCGGTGTACTATCGTTTTCAATTGGACTGGGTATACCAGGACGGAAAAGGTGGATTTTTTTCTAATCTGTCCGCTGCGACATGAGGTGTCAACCTGATCTGCACGGTGCATTATACGTGCTCCCTTGAGGCACTCCCCGATGGATAGTAATAAGGGGCGTCAGTTGGCCATTAACAACAACCGTATCTGAAATACCCGCAAACGCATTTGAGAGCACTCGCCGTTTGTCAACAGCAAAGCCAACAGTCTCCACAATCCGAAGCAAAACCTCGTGATTAAAACTCTGAAATATCTCATCAGAGTCTAGAAACAAGGGCACAAGGGACAGACGTAACAGCAGCGGCGTACCCACGTCACAACACTCTACTTCAGGAATAATAACGGTACGACCAGGTACGCACCTTCGATGTTTTGCAACAATCGCCTCCGCTAGAGCCGACATCCTACTCTCGCCACTGTGGTTAACAAACGAATTGGGCGAAAGGTATCAGGGCCAGTTGATCGAGGTCGGCACGACTCTACCCTGTAATATTTCATTCAAAAGAGACACACGGGTAGCCCCCAATAGAGGCCAAAAAGGCACGTAAATTTCCTTACGAAGTGCATCCAAACACGGAGAGTTTTGAGAAGACGATGCCACAATTAATTTATAAACTTCCTCTGGCTGAATGGCAGATAAGAGCATTTCATTACGTTCAGATATAATTGTCGTATCCAAGGTGCAGGAAAGGAGTTGTAAAAGGTATCATTGGACTCAGGACGTCGCTGATGCCGACAGAGTACTGGTGTAAGACACGCTCTATATGAGGGTGTGGAATTACGATGTCTACATCTACATCAACATTTGCATCTACGTGGATACTCTGCAAATTACATTTAAGGGCCTGTCAGAGGAATCATCGAACCACCTTCACAAGTCTTTATTATTCCAATCTCGTACAGCACGATGAAATAACGAACACCTCTATCAGTACGAGCTCTGATTTCCCTTATTTTAACTTGGTGATCGTTTCTCCCTATGAAGGTCGGTGTCAACAAAATATTTTCGCTTGCAGAGGAGAAAGTTGGAGATTGGAATTTCGTGAGAAGATTCCGTCGCAACGAAAAACGCCTTTCTTTTAATGATGTCCAGCCCAAATCCTGTATCATTTTAGTGATACTGTCTCCCATATTTCACGATAATACAAAATGTGCTGCCCTTCTTTGAGCTTTATCGATGTACTCCGTCTGTCCTATCTGGTAAGGATCCCACACCGCGCAGCAGTATTCTAAAACGGGACGGACAAGCGTAGTGTAGGCAGCCTCCTTAGTAGATCTGTTACATTTTCTAAGTGTCCTGCCAATAAAATGCATTCTTTGGTTAGCCTTTCCCACAACATTTTCTATGAGTTCCTTCCAATTTAAGTTGTTCGTAATTGTAATTCCTATGAATGTAGTTGAATTTACGGCTTATAGATTAGTCTGATTTATCGTGTAACCGAAGTTCAAGTAATTCCTTTTAGCACTCATGTGGATGACCTCAAACTTTTCGTTATTTAGGGTCTACTGCCAATTTTCGCACCGTTCAGATATCTTTTCTAAATCGTTTTGCAATTTTGTTTTTGATCTTCTGATGACTTTTTTTCGATAAACGGCAGCGTCATCTGCAAACCACCTAAGACCGCTGCTCAGATAGGTTCATCACTTGTCGTGAGAGAATGAATACAAGCACGCCTGCGATGGTTGTGATGCCGAACATATAAGATAAGGAAATCGGTTCTTCTGTCACCAATGAGTGTGGCTTGTATCGAAACTTCATACCTTTCATTTATATCCTCTTCAAGGTCAACTGCTTTACTTTTGCAAGCCTAATACCCGGAAGGCTCTTACACAACAGATAGACAATTTCCTCTTTATAGGAACGCGAACGATCCACTGTGTGGCCAGTATCAGGCGAGGTATATAAAAGAACCAAGGTAAGATTAAGAAGTTGATAACCGATGCCCCTGTCAGAATCCAACATTTCCACCTCTGGAATTGGAATGCCTTCGCGAAAGAATAAAGTGGTCCCCACCAGAATTTTTGGATATTATATTAAAGATCAGATGAAAACTAAGTAAGGAGAAATGCCTAAATAACGCCTACTGTAAGAATACAATGCCCGAACATAAATGAAGTGATGTAGTCCAATTCCACACTTAAGGAAACGAACGTATAGGCTTCGGTCATCGACCACAGTTATTCAGGAATGTACGGAACGTACCGAGCCGAATTATTTAGGTAGCTGAGCGTCAAGGTCCATTGCGGGGTCCACACATGAATCAGACATCGGGGGCCAGAACCCCGTACATCGGAATCTCTTTTCCTTCGATTTATTACGTGACAGCGCACTCTCATGTTTCATGCCCTGTTTCTGTCCGCAGCCACTGCAGACGAATTTGTGGGAGGGGTCATAAGCAGAGCTTCCTGCCCCTCAGGATGTTGTTGTTGTGGTCTTCAGTCCTGAGACTGGTCTGATGCAGCTCTCCATGCTACTCTATCCTGTGCAAGCTTCATCATCTCCCAGTACCTACTGCAACCTACATCCTTCTGAAACTGTTTAATGTATTCATCTCTTCGTCTCCCTATACGATTTTTACCCTCCACGCTGCCCTCCAATACTAAATTGGTGATCCCTTGATGCCAGAACATGTCCAACCAACCGATCCCTTCTTCTAGTTAAGTTGTGCCCCAATCCTGTACAATACCTCCTCATTAGTTTTATGATCTACCCATCTAATCTTCAGCATTATTCTGTAGCACCACATTTCGAAAGCTTCTATTCTCTTCTTGTCCAAACTAGTTATCGTCCATGTTTCACTTCCATACATGGGTACGCTCCATACAAATACTTCCAGAAACGACTTCCTGAAACTAAAATCAATTCTCGATGTTAACAAATTTCTCTTCTTCAGAAACGCTTTCCTTGCCGTTGACAGTCTACATTTTATATCCTCTCTACTTCGACCCTCATCAGTTATTTTGCTCCCCAAATAGCAAAACCCATTTACTACTTTAAGTGTCTCATTTCCTAATCTAATACCTTCAGCATCACCCGACTTAATTCGACTACATTCCATTATCCTCGCTTTGCTTTTGTTGATGTTCGTCTTATACCCTCCTTTCATGAAACTGTCCATTCCGTTCAACTGCTCTTCCAAGTCCTTTGCTGTCTCTGACAGAATTACAATGTCATCGGCGAACCTCAAAGTTTTTTCAACTTTTTGTAGTCCTGTCTTCCTCAGTTGCATGTAATATTACGGTATATTAATAATTTTTGCTTATGGACCGTCTCACAGCAACTGAATAAAACACAATTTTAGTGCCTTTATTTTCTGCAAGGCATCATCAGTGGCCTGGAATATGTACATATGTTAGCTATTTAATTTACATTTTTGTCACTGTGCCTATAGGTTATAAACAGTTCTGGTGGTTGGTATTTCCTATTAAGTAGTAATGTTTTGAACTGTACTTAGAGGTTGAGAGTTGCTGTGAGACGGTCCATAAGTAAAAATTATTAATATACCGTAATATATCTCAAAGTTTTTATTTCTTCTCCACGGATTTTAATACCTACTCCGAATTTTTCTTTTGTTTCCTTCACTGCTTGCTCAATATACAGATTGAATAACATTGGGGATAGGCTACAACCCTGTCTCACTCCCTTCCCAACCACTGCTTCCCTTTCGTGTCCCTCAGGATAAGGGACATGTAATGCAGGTCCAGTCACTAAGATGGAAGAAGTTTGTAGAACCACCAAGACAACAGGTGATACTTTGTTGCTAATTTTGTACTCCTCTGGAGTTAGTGCAGGCAACAAATTGAGGAAACCGCTGGCGGTTGAATATGAAGAAGCAGGAGGGCATTAGCACGTCTCAGACAGTCATGTGGGAAACAAAGAAGAAGGGCTAAGACCGCTCCCTCCGCACGTGGAGGCAGCTCAGAAGGAGCCACTTCATGAGCAGGAGGGATGCAGGAGGTAACTTTTCCGCCACGCGCCGTACCACAGTCAGGTGGTATTGTATGATTGAGAGGAGCAGTGGGCAAAATCTTTGCGGTGGAGGGTAGGGCAGAAGAAGGTACAGCCTAATCCTCACCCTCACCATCGTCAGCGCGGCATCGCCTGTATTTCACAGTTACAGGTTCTGTCCTGTGGGTAATAAGATTCTGATCCTGTCGCGGAGGTAAAGGCGAAAATTCATTTACACGATTATCAGAACTCCGTCTTCGATCATTGTGATCCGAAGCACAAGTAGGTCCGACTTCGGAAGTGGAAGGAACAAGATCAGCAGCTGTTAATTTGCAAGCTGCGACGGCCTTAAAACGAACACTCCCCCTCCAGTGGGTAATTAGACCGAATATTCCCACTTTCATTACATATGGCCAGCTTACATGGGACGAATGCGGTAACCACACACTTGTTCAAATGGATCGAATGACTCTAAGTCTCCTAGACTTAGAACTTCTTAAACCTAACTGACCTAAGGACATCACATACATCCATGCCCGAGGTAAGATTCGAATCTGCGACCGTAGCAGCAGCACGGTTCGGGACTGAAGCGCCTAGAACCAATCGGCCACACGGTCGGCTAACCACTAACTTGTATATATGATGGAATATTTCGCTTGATATGCATTTCCACGGAACTAATTCCACTATAACACTGTAATCTGTGTTGGGTAGACCAACGTTCACGACAGACATTTTTCACGGTACCATAATGAGGCAGTATACCCTTTAGAAAGTTGTCATCTACCTCCGACGCGAAACTGGACACTCGATCATTAGTTTAGTCAGTTTCAGCATCTGCAATTGATCCCATACTGACGGAATTACCGCCATGTGTGATCGGGGTTTGAGAGCCACGTCACAACTGTAATCTTTCAACGTGAAGGGGATCCATAAACTTCACGTAATATACGTACTCGTCTGCGTCAAAACAAGCGGTGTCGAGCTGATCAGACTTCACATAAATTGTATCAACAAGCCAGTCGTGTATTTCTAGAGACCCGAGCAGTACGTGTTTCGTTGTTTTATCGAAAGTAAAGATTATGGTATCTTTTCATGGAAGACACGTGGAAACTGTGGTAGCCGTAGCGGAGCTAGAAAGTACACGAACACAAACAGTAAGACGGAGCTGAGACGCTACAACTCAATCGACATACAGGACAACACTAACGAGGATAAATTCACACATGCGTCGCTGCGGCAAGAGACATAAACAAGAACCTTCCCGCTCGGCGCTCGAAGCGGAACTCCTATCTGGCTGTCCGAGCACTACTCACAGCTAGACCCAAACTTCCAGCGTCGTCAGTCACGTGTCTTCAATCTGTACTAGTACATCCGTTATGTATAATGCCGTACAGGGGAGACGTTTTACTTGAAAGTAGCTTGCCCGGTGTCGGAGGATAAAGACGATATTGTGGTGCCTGTGTTATTCCGAATTACGGTGCAATGTTCCTTAGCACATGCAAGCATGTTCAAAGGAACAGGCACTGCGGCGACTACAGCCGTTATGAAATACATGAAATGATAGCGCAATTGCTAATATGAAAAGCCATTACATGTACAATGTATTGATGACAGTTCAAATTTGTGCTGGATCGCGTATCGTACCTGTATTTCCCACTTATAGCGAGCAGTCGTCTCTGCAATTGGCTAGGCCAAGCACGACTCACGTCCCAAGCCAAGCTTCCATACCTCTGCAACCATGTGTCTACAGTCTGAACACGTACATCCATTATGTATATTCCCGTGCAAGGAGCCGGCCGAAGTGACCGAGCGGTTCTAGGCGCTACAGTCTGGAACCGCGCGACCGCTACAGTCGCAGGTTCGAATCCTGCCTCGGACATGGGTGTGTGTGATGTCCTTAGGTTAGGTTTAGGTAGTTCTGAGTTCTAGGGAACTGATGACCTCAGAAGTTTAGTCCCATAGTGCTCAGAGCCATTTGAACCAACCCGTGCAAGGGAGGCATTTTTATTTGAAAGTGACTTGCCTGGTATCGGTGGATAAGCACACAGGCTCTGAAATATCGTATATATCTGCCGACACCTGGCAAGTGAGTTTCCAGTAACATGTACGCGAATACACATAATGGATGTACGAGTACTGATTGTAGGCACATGGTTGACGACGTGTGGGAGTCATACTCAGATAGCAAATGGAAAGACGACCACCTAAGATAAGCAAAAAGTACCGGTTCAAGACCTGGTCTGGCACAAATTATCGTTGTCGTTTTTTGAAGGACATCCATCTTTACGCCAGTGACTGTTATACATTTTTATTAGACTATTGCAATTTCGGCCTTAGACCATTACCAAGTGCTCATATTATGGCTTTAAGCCATGTCAACGTAATGTAAGCTGACTCGTTTGTATGTCTCTTTTTTTTCCTTTACTGATTTTCGATTTCCCCCGAAGGGGGCGGGCTGGCAGCAGCTTAGTACGCTCTCTACAGCCTACAGACTTTTATTTTAAAAAACGGAAGAAGAAAAGAAACAAGAAAAACAGGCGATAGAACGGTGACGTCAAGTGTGAAATGGCGGAAAAATGCGGAAAGTTAAAACAGAAAGCAAAAGGGGTTGGCAACGTTAATAAAAGACACAGGAATCAGACAAGTAACATAGTACACACACAATTAAAAAACACGGCGACAGTCTGGTTTGTGTTCGGAAGAGATAAAAGGCACACCCAGCGACAGTATGATGGCCGTTTGCAACACTTCCCAAAAAACACAACACGGAACACTCACTGTAAAACACTCACTGTAGAACACTCAATGTAGAACACTGCACAAAAGTGGCGGCACAAAGATGACACTCCCGAGCCAAAGGCAGGTGGGAGGGGGGGGGGGAGAAGGGAAAAAACGAAAAAAGGGGGGGAACGAAGGAGGGAGAGGACTAATAAAGGGGGAGAAGGGCAGATGCGAGAGGGAGTGAGAGGAGGCAGAGGAGGGAAATGTAAAAGGACTCGGGGAAGAGAAGGTGGCAAAGAGAGGGGAGGTGGGGAAAAAGTGGATGGAAGGGGGGGAGAGGGAGCCCGGGAAAAGGATAGAGGAAAGGAGGGAGAGTGAGGATCAGAGTTGATAGGAGGGATAAATGGAGGGAGAGAGGGCATCATCCGTGATGGGGAGTTGATGTAATTGATAGGAAGGGCGTAGGTTTGGAGTTTAAACAGGAGACCGGGATGCCAGACTCGGTCGTAGGCCTTTCCGAGGTCAAGGGAGACAAAAATGGCAGAGCGACGGGAGCCACCTTGGGAAAGGAGATGTACGGTGTGGAGATGGAGGGTAGGGGGGACAAAACAGTGGAGACGTGGCAGGAGCAGGGATGGGAGAGGAGAGGAGCAACCAGGGGGTGAGGGGGTTCAAGGCGGCGGGAGGTGTAGAGGATGCGGATATGTTCGAGGAATAGGAATGAGATCATAGAGGATCTACGTGGGGGACGAGAGGCGTATATGGAAGGCGCTCTAGGATCTGGAGGGACTTATAGAATTTGGGGGGGGGGCAGATATCCAGGCAAGACTGGCATAACAGAGGATGGGACAGATTAAGGATTTGTAGGTGTGGAGGATGGTAGAGGGGTGCAACCCCCATGTCCGGCCAGAGAGGAGTTTGAGGAGTCGGAGGCTGTTGTGGGCTTTGGGTTGGATGGAGCAGAGATGAGGGATCCAGGTGAGGTGATGGTCAATGGTGAGGCCAAGGTAGGTAAGGGTGGGGGTGAGGCGGACAGGACAGGCGCAGACCGTAAGGGAGAAATCCAGGTGCCGGAAGTAGCGAGTGCTACGACCTTCGATGATTGCCTGGGTCTTGGAAGGATTGATTTTCAGGAGGGCACTGGTTACACCATACAGCAAAAAGGTCAAGGTGACTCTGGAGAAGGCGTTGGGACCATTGGAAGGTAGGAGCGAGGGCGAGGAATGCGGTGTCATCAGCATATTGCAAGAGGTGTATGGAGGGGGGTTGGAGCATATATGCCATGTACAGGAGGTAGAGGAGAGGGGAGAGGACAGAGCCCTGGTTCACATCTGCAGAGGGGTAGAAGGTGTGGGAATTGGCATTATGGATGGTAACATAGGAGGGGCGGTGGGAGAGGAAGGAGGCCATCAGACGGATGTAGTTGATAGGAAGGGCGTAGGTTTGGAGTTTAAACAGGAGACCGGGATGCCAGATTCGGTCGTAGGCCTTTCCAAGGTCAAGGGAGACAAAAATGGCAGAGCGACGGAAGCTGGAGGGAGAGGAGATGAGTGAGGCAGAGGAGTTGGTCATCAGCAGAGAAGGAAGGTCGAAAGCCACATTGGGTGTTCGGGAGGAGGTGGTTTTGGCAGAGGTGGTGCTGGATGCGCTGGGAAAGGATGGATTCCAAGAGCTTGCTGAACACCAATGTGAGACAGATAGGACGATAGGAAGAGGCATCAGGTGGAGGCTTGTTGGATTTGGAGAACATCAGGATACAGGAGGATTTCCACAGGTCGGGATAGAAGCCAGTGGCAAGGATGACATTGTAGAGGGTGGCAAGGATTGAAAGGAAGGAGGGAGGGTAGTGTTTGAGGTAGCGGTAGGCAATGCACTCATGGCCGGGACCAGTGTTGCGTTTAGTGTGGAGTGTGAGGCTGATGTCCTGTGTAGTGATGGGAGTGTTAAGTTCAGATGTTGGTGTGTGGCCCAAGTACTGGAAGCTAGGGGCAAGGGGAGGAACAGAGGTATTTGTATGGTCTATGACGTCAGGGAAGAGGGAATAATCAAAGTGGGGATCATCTGGGATGGAAAAAACATCGGAGTGGTGAGAGGCAAAGTGGTTGGCCTTACTGAGGTTGTCAGGAAAGGGACGGTCATTAAGGAGGAGAGGGTACTAGAGGGTGGGGCGGTTCCCAGTAAGGCAGTGGAAAGCAGACCAACACTTGGAAGAGTTTATGGGGAGCGTGGTATTCAGTTGTGTACATGTCTGGCGCCAGGCACGGCGTTTCTTTGCAGTAAGCAGGTTGTGGATGTGTCGTCGTAATTGCCGGTGGCAGGTAAGTGTATCCTGTTCACGAGTGTGGAATAAAGAGCAATAGAGGGGGCGGGACTCTTGAAGGAGAAGGACGGCCTGTGGAGGCAGGACGTGGCGGTGAGGGTGGATGGCTTTGGTGGGGATATGGATGGCGATGGCGTCAGACAAGGTCTGGTGCCTGAAGGCAGCAGTGCGTGAGATGTCATCAGGAGATTGGAGGGTAAGGTCGTGGCCGTCAACCTGGGTGTGAATGGAGTCGCAGTAGGCATCCCAGTTGGCACAGGAGTAATCATGGACAAGTTTCGGAGGGATGTCAGGGCGAGGAGCGTTGCGGGGATGGCAACCATTAGAGATAGTGAGGCGAACAGGAGCATGATCACTGCCAGTGAGATCAAGGACATCCGCGGTGATGCGCCCAAGGAGGTTGGGAGAGGCAAGGGCCACATCAGGATTGGTGTTGGATTCGGGTCGAGTGTGCTGAGGCAGGGGAACCAGGTCTCCCTGGAGGGTGGTGAGAAACTGATGCCACCACTGGAGGTCGGCAGGATCGAAATGGTTCAAATGGCTCTGAGCACTATGGGACTTAACTTCTGGGGTCAGCAGTCCCCTAGAACTAAGAACTACTTAAACCTAACTAACCTAAGGACATCACACACATCCATGCCCGAGGCAGGATTCGAACCTGCGACCGCAGCAGTCCCGCGGTTCCGGACTGTGCACCTAGAACCACGAGACCACCGCGGCCGGCAGCAGGATCACGGCTGTGGATATTGAGGTTGGTGGCAATCACGTAGGTGGAGAAGGTGCGGTCAATGTGGGCCAGGAAATCGTACGGGATGGGGGTGCGAGGGCAGACATAAATGGTGGCACTGGTGATGGTAAGGGTGGGGAAGAAGAGGCTGAGGGTGAGATGCTCGGCAGGATTGTTACGGAGAGGTTGGGGCCGGGCAGGGAGGTGCTTGAGGTGGCCTATAGCAACTCCGCCACACGCCAGAGGGTACGGATTATCGGTGCGGTGAAGGGTGTAAGGAGCCGTGGTGATGGAGATACGAGGTTGAAGGAAGGTCTCATTTAGGATGAAGGCATCCATGCAGTGCTGACGGAGGGTGTGGAGGAAGAGGAGTTGGTGGGTGGGCAGCGAGCGAATGTTATGGTACAGGATACGGTAGGGTTGTTGTACCATGGGAGGGGAGAGTTAGACGAGGATGGTGATGGGGGTGAACGTGAGGTGGGCCTGGTTGTGGGAGTATGTGGCATAGGTGGTAAGATGGAAGATGGAAGGGGCACCGAGGGCTATTTGGGAAAGGGTGTGGGGGCGCTGGAAGGGGTGCATGTTTTGGAGCACAATGGTGATGAAACGGATGATGTCCTCTGCAGTAGGTGGAGGGCAGAACGAGTTGTTGGGGTGGATGGGGTAATCAACAGGGCGGACAGGGACGGTGAGCTCAGGGGTGACTGGGGGAGGTTTCGCTTTACACTTCGAGGAGTAGGTAGAATGTGGTTCGTTGCAAGTGTAGCAGGAGGGGGGAGAGGTGGGGTTGGGGCAGTTCTGGAGGAAGTGTGAAGCTTTGCAGTGGGGAAAAGTAGGGGGGTTCTTGCAGGCAGAGGTAATGTGGTCGTTGTATGTGAGACAGCGTTGGCAGCAGTAGGACTGGACTGGGAACGGGAGGGGTCCACCTTACGACCACTATTGTAGATGAGGGCTCCCTCGGTGAGGAGACGGTCAATGGAGGAGGAGGATTCGGTGAATATCCGCATGAGAAAAGTCGGCCCAGCATCATTGAAGATGCGACGGGCCGAGCATATTTCAATGTCGGGCCGGGAATTGACTTCCGCCATCACCTCAGCCTCTGTGATCATGGGGCTAAGCTTTGTGATCACAGCAGTGAAGGTTGGCGGACGACGGGGAGGTTGAGGCTGATGGGGAGAGGATGGGGCGTGGTAGGGGGTGAGGGTTGCACGTTGGCCAAATTGGATACGGGGGATGCGGAAGAGGAGATCGGTGTGGAAGGAAGAATTGGGGGATTTAATGAGGACCGAGTCCTTGCGAGGAATCAGAAGGGAGATGGAGGCATGGGGGTAGTATTTCCGGATGGCGAGGGTGAGGGAGCGGGCATCAAGGAATTGAGGGTCAGGATTGGAGAGGACAAAGATGTGGGTGGCAGGCATGGCGGGGGTGGGGGTCGGGGTCGGGGTCGCGTCTATGGTGGGGGGTGGGTCACGGGGATTGGGGTTTTTTTTGGAAGAGATATCGGGGGAAGGGTCAACATTTAGGTGCTTTGAAGGTTTCGTGGTCACGACCGGGTAGAGAGGGGGCTGGGGGAAGTGTTGCAGGGGGAGATGGCAGGGGGCAGGACCACCCTGAGCAGCGGATGATGCAGATGGAGTGGGCTTGGGTGTCACAGAGACTGTGGAACGCCAAGCCGAAATCCGTGCTGGCTTGGAGCCCGTCGGAGGCGGTGCAGGGAGCGACGGAAAGTCAGTAGCTGTCGATGGGTCGACAGTGATAGGGGAGGGGGAGTTGGAGGTGGTGACAGCCGAAAGTGGCGCAGGGGTGAGGTGGACAGGGTGAGAAGGAAGGACGGGAAGGGGGGAGGAGGATGAGCTCCATGTGATGGTGGTTGGAGCAGCCGAGGGAGAGGTGACAATCATAGTGGTGGTGGGTTGGGACATGGTGGTGGCGCGCGAGAAGGGCGGCGGCGGCGGCGGCGGCGGCGAGCAGGCGGCGGCGGCGGCGGCGGCGGTGAGCACCAGCAGGCGGCGACCAGGCGGCGGCGGCAGGCGGCGGTGGCGACCAGGCGGCGGCGACGACGGTGGCGGCAGCAGGCAGCGACCGAACGGCGGCGGCGGCGGCGGCGAGCACCGGCAGGAGGCGGCGGCGGCGGTGGTAGCGAGGAGGAGGAGGAGGAGGACCGGACGGCGAGCAGTAGTGACGGCGAGCAGACGGCACGGCAAGGAAACGGTGGGGCTCTTCTACGTCGAAGATACACCCTGAGAGTAGCCCAGGCAGTGCGAGTCCTCGATTAAGAAGTGAAGGAATCCAACCCTCGTATGTGTTTGTATGTCGTTGTGAATACAACAGTTAAGTACACTTATGACGTTGTTACATAGTACGAGAACACGTATTGACTATGTAAAACGTCACGAGTGTATTTAACAGTATTGTCAACGACATACAAATGTGTCAACTTTCATTACGTTGACATGGCTTAAAGCCATGACATGAGCACTTGGTAATGGCCTAAGGCCGAAATTGCAATGGTGTAACAAAATGTATAATGGAATGACGACAACGACAAACTTGTTGTAGCTGGGATCGACAGTCAGAAAACAATTTTTGAAGGACATATTTACGCCAATAACTGTTGCAACAGTCCTTCAAAAAATTTTTTTAGGACTGTCAATTCCAGCTACAACAAGTTTATCGTTGTCGTCATTCCATTATACATCTGTGGTTGTTCACATTCGCAAGTGCGAACACATTCCTTGTATGTGAACATTTACTTTATTCAGTTGTGTTATTTATTCCTTGTCCTCATATAATAGATTATAATGCTTTCAGCAAACATTCGTTGTTGGTGATCTTAACACGATGACGCAATGGATCAGTGGCCATTGTCGCAGCCGTAAGTGCACGCAGCAAGTTCCAGAAAACCGAACTATCTTCCTAACAAAGACACGGCAACAAAGTCCGATGTCGATTTATTAGCGTCATTACATTGCAATGTTAATTTTGACGTACAAAACTAATCATTGTTCCACGGCCTTGCGTCCTGATGTTAAAGGTGGGCTTACACTACAGGCTTCACCGATTTTCGTCATTCGTTTCATTATTATAGTAGCTATAACTGTCTACTGACGTTTTTATTCACTAAAAGCGATATTAATAATTTACTAAACGGAAGAGCGATTATACACACAAAACAGTCGGTAAACGTCGTTACGACCAAGGAGACACCGGCTGTACAGGGTGATTTAGCTAAATGGGAACAAACGGCAGGAAACGATTCCTCAGAGGGTAGAAAGCGAAAAACCTCATATGAACATATGGCCGGAAATGCGTTCTATGGGAAGTAAACACACACTTGAAGGTGAAGATAAAAGTTGTTTGTCTGTGTAGATGTTAATGATTGAAAGCACACATGATAATACACCAGGCCAGTGGGAATGCTCCGTGTGTACCAGTATATTAGCTCTACATTCGAGAGCGCATTGATTTTAGAGCACCCGCAGCAACCTTCCCTTCGTACCACCAAAGACGCGTCCTCCAGGAGACGAGGCGGAGTAATCCGCAGGAAGTGCAGACACGAATCGATTGTGTGGTATTGTGGAAGGATGACTGATCCCCCAGGCAGTCACATGTAATTCTCGTCCACACACTGAGCCTGAAATTATGGGGATTATCCATAGCCCTGAGATGGGTCGTGTGAAAGTTGGTAAGAATGGTTCAAAAGGTTCTGAGCGCTATGGGACTTAACATCTGAGGTCATCAGTCCCCTAGAACTTAGAACTACTTAAACCTAAGTAACCTAACGACATCACACACATCCATGCCCGAGGCAGGATTCGAACCTGCGATCGTAGCGGTCGCTCGGTTCCGGACTGAAGCGCCTAGAACCGCTCGGCCCCCGCGGCCGTCTGAAGGTTGGTAACGTTCCTGTAACATCATCTGATTATGAGCCTGCAGTCGCTTATTAGTGACAACAGAAAATTTTCGTTTCCTTCTTCGTTCTAATGATAATTTGTCGTTATTCCTGGCTATTGATTTCCCGTCTGGCTATTGACATCCCTAAGGAATTTGCTGCGTTATTGGTCTAGAGTTTTATTGTAAACTTAATAGTAAGACGTTGTGTGCCCAGCGTTTTAGCAACATCTTGATATTACCTTTTTCTTTAAACAGCAGTACCGAATTGTCGACGTATCTTTTGTAATAAATTACTTCGTCCATAATGCTTGGAATTTCCTCAAAATTCTCCTGTTATAGATGATTAATAAAAATGTCTGCCAATGTACTAGTAAAACAGTTGCCCATTTGTGTGTCTTTTTTTTGGTATTACATTTAGCCAGTCTGCTGTGAATTAGTGATTCACGGCACAGTCGCATTCCTGCCTCGTCTGACAGCTGGCGCCAATTCTGGTGTTGCTTTCTACTGCGGCAGAGCGCGCCTGTAACAGCAATATAGCCACTTGCAGCCACACAGTGAGGCATGGAGTGGCCTGCTGCCACAGTGAGAAGGACCTAGTGTATGGGACTGAACTTGCAGCATCAGCTCTGAGCCAGCATTATGGGGTAATGGAGAGTGACGGGCAAGTTTTCGTGTGTGGCACCAGGCTATTGATGGTGCACCACTCGAGCTTGTCTGTGTCCCAGCGTGGCTGATCCAGGAAGTTGGCTGACGATAGCTGCCCGGTATAGATGGAAGACAGGGCAGTCACTTTTGTCACTAAAACGAGACAGTATCAAGATAGCAACACAGCTAGCGACTTCCGAAGAGCGCTGGCGGTGGGATGCTGGAAAGCAGGAAGGCTTAGGGAAAAGCGTTCAGGTGGCCTGGTGGAGTTGCGCTTGGGGGTGGCGGTGGCTTGCTATCCGCACGGGACACCCTTCCTATTCGGTGCAGTAGATAATGATTGGCTTCGTGGAATCAAGAAAACAGTCTAGTGTTTTTAGTTAGGTGTGTTTTCAGCTACGACAGATAAAGAAAATTGTGCCACTCGTGACCGATGTGTTCTTGCAATGCAGACAAATGTGGATGGGTTACCCAAAATGAGTTACCAAGAGATCATAGTTTTCAAATACAGGAAGGCAGCTGTGCAAAGTGCAATGAAGTTGGGAAAGTTTATCTTAATCTTACTATGATTAGTGAAATTTTAATACCTCCTTGCTGCTGCCTTTCATTGCTTTGTTGATATTGTTTGTTGTGTCCAACAGAGGGTAAGCTGGAATGATTTTTGTTCTTGTGTTAGTTGCTTGTGCATAATTAGTTTTGGTGTTGACTTTTGGATGGGTATATTTTAGGATTGTGTATTCTGGGCTAAAGTTTATTGATGTGTGTTATCTTGTTCTACTTCTACTGTTGGATTATTATTGGTGATATAATAATTCTTGCCCCCTTATTGTAATGTTAGTGGAATTCAAAGAAGAAGATCATTTTATCTTGTGTTCTATTTTTTAAATATTAACTTTTGCATTATGGTAAACTGAATGCTTAATACCTTATTTTCATCTTCTAGAGTATGCACTCCAAATTGTTAAAACTAAGTTATTAATTTATTTAACGTACTAGTACCTGAATAAGTGTCAAATAATAGATTGTTTAATTTTTGGCTTAGAAAGATTCCCTGTGGTTTTTTGAATAAGAAAAGCTTATATCGGGGAAACTGTACCGAAGAAAGCCAAAAAATTTGTGCAGTTTGAAAATGGCTGCGCATATGACGACTTCAACACGTCACACAGGCAGCCCTGTTAAAAACAGAATTCTGTTCTCACATGTTTGTTTTTATGACTTTTCAATCTCTAATGTTGACTAACCTGTGACAGCGTCACAGCTGCTTCGTTTGCGTTTATACAAACAGTTTATCAGTGTTTTGTCGCTGTTTATTACAACGGATACCGAATTTTCTTCCGGTAGGACGAAATACTTTTATGTCCTAGATCCCTAGTTATGTTTAATTGATGGCACAGTCTGGAGATTTAAGGTTATGAAACAGATGGGAGCACCTGGTAGACTAAATATGAAAGAGAGCTTTAATTGCCATTGACCGTGGGAGTCTCTTTCAAGGAGATAAATCAATGTTAGTTAGAAGCTGTCAAAGAGGCAAGAATATGATGAATAAATCTGTAAAAGAAAAGGGAGGAAGAACAACCCCAAAAACAAGATGAAGATGGACCTGGGATGCATCAGTGGTATGCAGATCAGACAGAGAAACTAGCTTTAATTTTAACTTTAATTGCCAGAAAGTTATTTTTTTGATGATCTGGTACACACTGCTTAAAAATCATTAATGGTAGAGGCGTGAAATTTGGTATACTCTCTTACAACGTACATAACTAAGAAACAGACTATTCTTATTATTTAAATTGGAAAATTAAAGATTTCTTTAAAGGAAATCAATGAGTTAACTAGAGAAATTTTTGATCATCATTCTTAAATACTTTTTGAACCATAATCTATGACCCCCGCATCTTTCTAAAAGTCTGCTTTAAACAAAGTAGTTGAAAGAGCGCCCAGGGAAAATCAAGCATCTGTTTTGTTTTTATTTCGAGATACGTGTAACGATGCTGTACATAAAATTCTAATTGGTTTCGTTCCACTTGAAACATAAAACACACTTCAGAAAGAATCTGAGACTGAATGCTATCATGCATACATCAAAATGTTCACAAATATCTGTTAAAAGATCGTAAACTTTACGTACATATGCAACACTCATTCTTTGAGCTACGCCATTTAGAAAACTGACGTATTTTTCAAGATTTCTCCTTGTGATCACGAACTGGTCCTCCAAGGATTGATTTGGCTTTACGCTCACGGTGCCCCAGCCACTTTCCGCTCCAGTCATTTCCTGTGCCCCACCATTAAACGTAAAATAACGCTTCTATTAGCAATTCCTATATTCTACGTAAGTGAGCACATTTCTATATTTATCTCTTACATATATTATTATAAACAGTTTTAAAGCAGGAAGTAACTAACTTTTTTACTCTGTACTTCCATAAACTCTTAAGATAATCTAATTTGGCTGATACCAGTTTGAGCCGTGCACGGCTCGCGTTTATCCCATTTATTGGCTGCCATCTTCTATTACGGCACTGCTGCCTCGTTTTCTTTTTACATTTACTGACGTCACTAACTTCTTGCTTTACTTGCCCGTGAGTGGCAGCAGCAGCGTGTATAGATAAGTGCACTGTCGTACCATCTCTGGAGCGACCGTTAGTACTACCGGGTCGTCGTGTGTCTGGCAGTCAGTTGGGGACGGACCAGCAGTGCAGTCGGGACGCAGCAGCAGTGAAGTCAGGGGACGGAGCGCCGGTGAGGCGTACTCTCCGTAACGTCTCCCTACGCAATTTTGTCGGTGTCCTCCTATACAGCGAAATCCCCCACGTCATAAATACCCGTCCTCCCAGATTAAACCCACTACTTACACTCCTCCACATCAGGGCTGCCCTTCAGTTCCTCTACCACTATTACCCAGCTCATAACCAGCTCTGGGCTTCCATCCTAGTTACCTTACCCCATGTCTACCGAAATATCCCATAAAATGCGTCTCATATGTGTATGTGTGTTTCGTAGCTACTCCTAAACCACAGGATTGATTTCAACTAACGTGGTATACATATCACTTTCTTTCGTGACAGAACCGCTGTGTATGTAAGAACTACATACCTCTAAAGGTTGAGGGGGGGGGGGGGGCACGAGGGGGGTGGGAGGTATGGGTAAAATAGGACGCGTATCTCACTATGCTCAAGTATCCAGATCTGTATTCAGCCAGTATTTGAGAAATTTGAAACGTTCTGTCTAATGAGCACGTAAAATTCCCCTTTTAATATAATATTGTTCGTAACGGGAAACAAACAGACGATTCAAACTCATTTGTGGCCTACAGAGGGCACCATCGACTGCGTACTGACTATTCAGGGTTTCTGTGGTATTGCCGTGCCATAGTGTAGACTGGAAGCTTCCCTCATATCAGCAATAAAAAATTACGTTAAAGGAAATGGATTTGAAATGGATAAAACATTTATGATTCACGAAGGTTATTAAAATTTTTGACAAAAAGGGTAATCGGATATCTCCGCTACAATCTTCTAGGACACGTAGAAAAGACTGAGTATTAATGTTCTGAATATGAACCCACGTCCGAAAACATACCGTTTCCTTCCTACAAAGGGTTCAGTTCAGATGTGTAACGCTTTCACGTCTGCTGAAGAAACGAGAAAAGTCTTACAGTAGCTTGTACTGGTGTGCAATAGGATAGAATGACGTGCACCACGTCAGACAGTCACCTGACTTCACCGAGCGTCTGCCTTGCTTCTGTGGAGACAGAGGAAGATCTGGCTCGAGTTCTGGCCGCTGTACTAGAAACCGAAGATCATCAAGACGGGGTGGAAACTGTGTACCAGAAAATGCTTCGTAGGTACAATGTCTTTAACAACCTTGATAGTCGCCGCATCGAGTCGCTGTTGTACTGTATCAGTGATGCTGGGAATTTCCGGTAATTTCTGAACACCTTGTGTAAGAAGGGTTAAAATGGAATAGAGGAGTTTCAGATATTCGATTTATCGATATGTATTAACAAAGAAATTTAATTCCGAAGAATAAGCGAAACTCTGGTAACGACTGAGAAGCGCCTGGTGCACGCTGACTGCTACCTCAATACAGCAGCGCTTCTCAGTTGTTGCTGGAGAAGTGGTTATTTTTCCTGTGTTACTGTCCGGTGTAATACGTATGAATAAAACGAATTTTGTAGAGCAGTAATTTGAGAATGGGTGCATTTAGTGACTTGCAATCATACACGCAATTTTAAACCTTCACAAGATTTTTTCCTCGGTGACATCCCTTACAAAATGATGAAAAGAAAACCTTATAGCTTACTACATTTTCACTGTTCATGGATTAAAACGCCATGGCCTTTCAGTCTATAACATCTTCACTAGTAACTCTGTTCGCAACACATTTCGCAGATAGTATCCGCATTTACGGCTGGATGTACTTGGAAAATTATGTCATTGTACGAAACATACCGTACTTCAGGAGATACGACGTCAATAAACATTGGTCTGTATGAAAAATTAACTGAAGGATGGAATTCGCTTTTAATACAGGCGTCATACGTGTACAAATATGTGTAAATACGTTAAATATACATTATATGTATGTGACGTGTGTATGCTGGGAGCAAAGTTACGGGTATAAAGCTCCTCCTAAATTCCTGGATCGATTTCAACCAAACTTGATAGATATATTACTTACCATCTGGAAGGAAATACAGTACTTCTGTATGTGCATTAACGTCACACTCCGAAATCCACCTATTGGTTTGTGTCGAGGAGTACTACTGGTACCGCTAAATGATCCCACGTCACTGTTCTACTCACGAATAGCGCGTGGGAAGAATGACTCTCGGAAAACCTCTGTATTTGCTTTAGTGATTGGAATTTATTTCGTCGTGGTCCTTTTGTGAGATGTATATGGAAGGAAGTAATATGTTGTCCAACTCTTCCCGGAAAGTGCTCTCACGAAGTTTCAATAGCAAAACCTCCGCGTGATGCACAACAGCTTTCTTGTAACGTCTGCCATTGGAGTTCGTTGAGTAACTCTGTAACACTCTCGCGCCTTTTCAACGATCGCGTGAGGTTCTCGCTTCTCTTCGTTGGATCTTCTCCATCCTTTCCATCAGTCGTACATGTTAAGGGTCCCAGATTGATGAATTAGACGAGCAATCAACTTGTGAGCCCCTTCATTTGTGGAGAAATATCCAGAAGATTCGTCCTATGAAGCTCAATCTAATTTCTGCTTTTCATACTCTTTGTCTTATGAGCTCACTCCGCTTAAGGTCAATCTCCATAATTACTTGTGCACCCAGCGGTTTTACTGTAGAAACCGTTTCCAGCAATTTGTCATCAATAGGGAAGTTGTACATTAGTGGACGTCTTTTGTTATGTAGGGCCAGTATGTTACATTTATTAACGTTCACGGTCAGCTGCCAAAGCCTGCACCATTCATCAGTCCACTGTAGGTCGCTCCGCAAGCCTTTACTATTCCGGCGTTGCTACTTTGTTATAGAAAACCGTATATCTACGAACAGCCTTGAATAGCTTCCGACTCTTTCTACCAGTCATTTATATACTTTGTATCACACTTTCTTGGGATACTCAAGAAATTTTATTTACATCTCCTGATTTTATTTCGTTAAGAACGATGTGCTGAACTCTGCCTTCAAGGAACTCTTGAATCCAGTCATAAAGCTGATCCGATGCTTGATAATCTCGCATTTGTCTCACAAAATGGCAGTGCGGGACGGCGTCAAATCCCTTCCTGAAGTCAAGGAATACAGCATCAACCTAAGCGCTGTTGTTTACAGCTCTATGGATCTGATGGAGTAACAGAGTGAACTGAGTTTCCTAAAATCTCTGTTTGCGGCATCAATGTTGATTGTGTTAGAGGAGATTTTCGTGCTCCATAAACGCTATAATTCTTGAGGATAACAGATGTTCCGTAGTTCTACAACAGACCGACGTCACCTGTATAGGACAATAACTATGTGTTCCAGTCCTACTACCGGCTTGAAAACGTGATAGAACTATGCTTTTTCCCAGTAGACAGATACCCTTCTTTCCTCCAGCAGTTTGCGATAGACTGCTGCTAGAAGTGGAACAAGTTCTTTTGTATCTTTCTGTACCTTTCTGTCATCTGATCCAGGTGCCTTTACTGCACTACAGGATTGTAGCTGCTTTTCTTTTCCGCGAATGGTGATCCCTTTATTTGCCATTTCGACGTTCGTTCGTTGATTGAAAGAAGGGACCATGTTACGATGTTCATCAAAAGAGAGAATTCAGTATGTCGGTCTTCTCTATGTCATTTCCCGTTCTCGTACCCTTGTGAGTGAATGCGCAGAGGATTTCGAACCGCTTACTTATTTCACGTGAGACCTAAACCTCTTAAGGTTTTTACTCAGATACGGTGACAAGATTTTACCTGCAAAGTCACTGAACGTTTCTCTCATTGCTCCCCGTACTCCCATTTACACTTCGTTCAGCTTTCTTTTGTCAGCTAGGTTTTGACCTCTCCTGGGTAAGTAATGAAGTTACTTTGTTTACGCAGAAGTTTTCTATAACAGCTGTTAAACCACGGTGAGTCTCTCCCATCCCTTAAGAACTTGCTCGGAGCATACTTGTTTAAGAATACTTAGCTAAATGTAAACGTGGGCTTCCGCAGCCATTGTTACAGTCAACAAAATTCTTCTGGCTTTGAGACCGCATTGTCAACTATTGCAGTTAGCAATACACCCTAAGGAAGGCGTCTTGCAGTAGTCGCCGAAACGTTGGAATTTTATAGTTGATAAGGCGACCTCAAACCCAGAAGAAATTTACTGACATTATTTAGCTACATTACCTAAAATTCATTGTAAAGCCCGTAGTCATACATGCTATCACAACCTTATGATCACTGATACCTTCTTCTACATTAACCAATTAGATGGATTCTGACGTTTTCCCGAAGTAATTTTAGGATAAGATATTTAGAAAAATGTCATACGAATCATTGTTTCTGACACCAGTTTTAATGGAATAACTCTCCCAATGTATACCTGTCAGGTTGAAGCAACCTCCCTCCCCCCTCCTCCCATTACAACAGATTTATCAGGAAAATTAGTAACGATATTCTGTGAAATCTCTGAAGCGCTCTACCACTACAGCTCGTAACGTAGGTGATCTATGAAAGCATCCGATTACCATTTTGGACCGACCATTGATGCTTAGCTTCACCCAGATTAATTCGCCTTCGGAATTCTTGCTCTCTACTAGATATTATTGATTACTTTAGTGCACTAAATACACCACCACCATTGACTAGTAAATTACCATTATGATGAATGTTTAGACCTGAACTTAAGATTTGGTTGCTGTTCACTTTTGTAACCTTCAATAAGCGATATTTATTCTGGGATCTTCCTTGGAAGCTCCTGTAATTTACTAATATCATATTAACCCTTTCTACACTCCTGAAAATTGAAATAAGAACACCGTGAATTCATTGTCCCAGGAAGGGGAAACTTTATTGACACATTCCTGGGTCAGATACATCACATGATCACACTGACAGAACCACAGGCACATAGACACAGGCAACAGAGCATGCACAATGTCGGCACTAGTACAGTGTATATCCACCTTTCGCAGCAATGCAGGCTGCTATTCTCCCATGGAGACGATCGTAGAAATGCTGGATGTAGTCCTGTGGAACGGCTTGCCATGCCATTTCCACCTGGCGCCTCAGTTGGACCAGCGTTCGTGCTGGACGTGCAGACCGCGTGAGACGACGCTTCATCCAGTCCCAAACATGCTCAATGGGGGACAGATCCGGAGATCTTGCTGGCCAGGGTAGTTGACTTACACCTTCTAGAGCACGTTGGGTGGCACGGGATACATGCGGACGTGCATTGTCCTGTTGGAACAGCAAGTTCCCTTGCCGGTCTAGGAATGGTAGAACGATGGGTTCGATGACGGTTTGGATGTACCGTGCACTATTCAGTGTCCCCTCGACGATCACCAGTGGTGTACGGCCAGTGTAGGAGATCGCTCCCCACACCATGATGCCGGGTGTTGGCCCTGTGTGCCTCGGTCGTATGCAGTCCTGATTGTGGCGCTCACCTGCACGGCGCCAAACACGCATACGACCATCATTGGCACCAAGGCAGAAGCGACTCTCATCGCTGAAGACGACACGTCTCCGTTCGTCCCTCCATTCACGCCTGTCGCGACACCACTGGAGGCGGGCTGCACGATGTTGGGGCGTGAGCGGAAGACGGCCTAACGGTGTGCGGGACCGTAGCCCAGCTTCATGGAGACGGTTGCGAATGGTCATCGCCGATACCCCAGGAGCAACAGTGTCCCTAATTTGCTGGGAAGTGGCGGTGCGGTCCCCTACGGCACTGCGTAGGATCCTACGGTCTTGGCGTGCATCCGTGCGTCGCTGCGGTCCGGTCCCAGGTCGACGGGCACGTGCACCTTCCGCCGACCACTGGCGACAACATCGATGTACTGTGGAGACCTCACGCCCCACGGTTTACGTCCACGCTGTCGCGGCATGCTACCAGTGTTAAAGACTGCGATAGAGCTCCGTATGCCACGGCAAACTGGCTGACACTGACGGCGGCGGTGCACAAATGCTGCGCAGCTAGCGCCATTCGACGGCCAACACCGCGGTTCCTGGTGTGTCCGCTGTGCCGTGCGTGTGATCATTGCTTGTACAGCCCTCTCGCAGTGTCCGGAGCAAGTATGGTGGGTCTGACACACCGGTGTCAATGTGTTCTTTTTTCCATTTCCAGGAGTGTATATCATATCTGCAAGGACGAGCATTATCTGAAAACACTGTGACTGATCTAACATCCATTTCGGCAGGCAATACGTCTCTAATGGCAAGGGGGCAGGGGGTTTGCCTAGCTTAAAAAGCCTCCATGCGCAGGCCACACATACTCCACTAGCGTAGTAGCCACTCCCTGAGTGTAGTGCATGCCTGGCATATTAACGGAATCCTACAATACTCCACCTTATAGAGGAGGTCGAGGTATTCACGTGTAATATTGTCGCAGAGTCATCAGAGCCTCTGGCTTAGACCTTACACTCTGCTCCAAACAAGAGACCCAGGACGAGCCTGGGTACGATACTACAAATAGTCAGCTTGGCCTGCACCCAGAGTGCGACGTAAGTTGCCTTCACCAAATTAGCCACCTACCGAAAGGAACCGAGGATGGCCTCGAAACCCAAGCGACAGACATAAGTGGCGCCGACAAGTGTCACTACTTGCAGCCGGTAGCACCCTTTGTGCTCGATAGCCGCTGGCCCAACAGGAGAGGCACCCAGTGTTGGTTCAGAAGTATTATCAACAACGGGTAATACCTCGTACCTGTTTATAAGACGTAAGGAGCCAGCCTTCTGGACTTTTTCCTGTTCCGCCCAGACACATGCGAACTCACCACTGTCAACTACTCACTCTCGACTGCAAAAGAACCGCTCAGATGTTGCATATCATATGATACAGTAACAACTTGGTCAACAGGAGATTCCACCTTAGAGAGGACGTCGAGAGCGCGCCGACGTCGCCTCAGCTTTGGTCAGTAGCCAGAAGCCTGTCGACTGTCGACAGCTCAACCTCCAACTGTCTATGGAGGCAACCCATTCTCTTTCTGTCGGGCACAACAAGCACAGTCCCTGTCGATTCTCTACTGTGTAGAAGAAAACTTAATAAGATCTCAAGTATACAAACAAAGCAGTTGGGAGAAACTGAGGGAGTACAGACAGATTCTTCAAAAAGAGAAAATTTAGCTGACTGTGGAGTTACTGATGTTGGAATGTCTGCAGAATATAAACGAGGGGAACAAACAAACAATAGGAGAAAGAACAAGCGAACTCCTATTGACAACATGGAGAGAGAAGGGGAAGGAAGAGATGGACAGAGACGAAAGAGGACATGTAGTGCGATGAGGAGATGTAGAGAGAGGGGAGGAGGGAGGGGAATGGACACAAAGAGAAGTAGAACAGCTGTACATAGAGAATGGTGAGATGGAAATGAATAGTGGGAGAAGTGGAAAGTGGGTTGAAGTCTGAGAGGGATAGAGGGTAGCTAGGCAAAGAAGATGGTTGGAGGAGATCGGTGGAAGAAGGAAGAGAAAGAATACGTGAGCAGGCAGGTGAATGTAGAGTGGGAAAGAAAATGAGGAGGCTGGTGAAAGAAGAACAGATAGTGAGGAGGAAGGTGGTAAAGATACAGGGTTGGAGAACACATTTCGACAGAGTGTGATTAAGCAGGTGACAGAGAGCAGAGGGGAATATAAAGATTAGGTGGGAGATTCTATTTTTTTCTGATTATTTTGATGAAACCACGGCTAATATCTGCTTTTATTGATGTTGTTGACTTGGGATACTTTAAAAGCATGACATGTAATTCGCCTCGTACATGCGCTGTTCATTGTGTCAGTCAAGTCGCGAAAATAAAGACTGTCGCAAGCAAATATTTTTGTTGTATTTCCGGAACGCCATACACCTGAATACAACAGATTATCAATTTGAAAATCAAAGAAAGAAACAAAAGACTATAGCCCACGGCATTACTGTTGCCGACTGCTATCAATGGATATCAGAATAAAAGGGCCTGTAGTTAGCATGATACCACCCATCAGTTAAAAACAACTATGGCTCATAACTTTTCAGTATTGGAGCTCCTCGGTTGGGCTAACGAATAACTTCATTCAGGATCCTTCTATCATGGAAGTATTGTGCACGAGATTTCGACTGTCATTGAGGCCGAGTGGCTGATAATCTATGCAGAGGGACTGTAACAGCAAAGACAAAGTTAGCTCCACGCACAGGATATGTGACCTTGGAAATTTTCTGATACTAGGCCTGTGTTCTGAGCGCAGTATAAGTAAAATCGATGTGATTTATTTGTGCCGTACACATGTTGCAGAACCGCTAACTATTTTAGTACACATACATATTCAGTGTCACATAAACAAAGTAAGTACCACAGCGATCAGTTTCATGCACTATCTAAACTTCAGGCGACTCTAGTGGATGTAAGACAATTACCAATACGCAAATACACTGACGGAAAAAGAGTCGCAACAGCAAAAAAATAATGTAAGGGAAAGACACTTTGGTAGGACATTTGTCTACGTAGCACATTCAAGTGATTACAATTGCAAGATTACAAGTTAATGTAACCGTGAGGAAAGCCATTCCAAAAGTGAAATGTTGGTATATTAATAACCAGTGTAACCCACAGAATGTTGACTCAAGGATGCTAATGTGCATGCATTATGTTCTGTAAGTGCTGGATGTCAGTTTTGAGATGGAGTTACATGCCCGTTGCACTTGATCGGTTATTATACGGACGATTAATGTTGATTTGTGAATGATCGTGGTGTTGTCATCCGATAATGTCCCATGCGTGCTCGATTGGAGACAGATCTTGTGCAACATGTAGATATTCTGTAGAGCACTTTGCGTAACAACAGAGATACGTAGGCGAGCGTTATTTTGTTGGAAAACACTCCCTGGAATTCTGTTGATGAATGGCGCATAACATATAAAATCCCTAGACTGACGTACAAATTCTCAGTCAGAGCGCCTAGGATAACCACGAGAGTGCTTCTGGTTAACATAGACCATAACTCAAGGTGTAGGTTCAATGTGTTTAGCACGCAGACAGGTTGATTCAGCTCTCAAATGGATTCCTCCTAACCAACACGGGAACATCACTGGCGCCGAGGCAGCACCAGGGTGCACCAGAAAACACAACAGACCGCGACACTGCCCTCCAATGTGCTCTCAAATGGTTCTAATGGCTCTGAGCACTATGGGACTTAACATCTGTGGTCATCATTCCCCTAGAACTTAGAACTAATTAAACCTAACTAACCTAAGGATATCACACACATCCATGCACGTGGCAGGATTCAAACCTGGGACCGTAGCAGTCGCGCGGATCCGGACTGAGCGCCTAGAACCGCTAGACCACCGCGGCCGGCAATGTGCTCTCACTTGACACCTCTGGAGTCGCAAATTGCGGCAGTTTGGGATCAGTGGAATCCACGCAACAGGCCGTCTGGCGTGTAGCTGTCGTCCTTGAAGTAATAGATTTGTAACATTTCGTTTTGTCACTGTGGTGCCAACTGGTGCTAAGATCACCGCTGCAGATGCAGTACGTAGCGCCAGAGCAATACACCGAACGCTAAGATCTTCCCTCTCCTGTGGGCCAAGTGGACATCTAGAGCCCGGTGATCTTGTGACGATAGATCCACGTGACCAGAACTGCCGGCAACCATGTCCAGTGGATACACTCCTGCTGAGTCGTTCTGCAATATCGCAGAAGGAACATCAAGCTCCTCATAGACATAGTACACGCCCTCGTTCAAACTCAGTGAGGTGTCGATAATGGTGGCGTTGTCGCCTTAAAGGCATTGTTGACGAATATCAACTCACCACGCCCACTGTCAAAGGTAACTAACACTCACCACCGTTACAGCCTGTGTTTAAAACAAACGTGATTTGCATCTTTAGAGTGGCTCTGCTACCACCACTACTACACGTCTGGCGTGCAATAAGAATAGACATCATCTTTCAGATGTGGGATCGCGTCTACCAACCTTTGGTTATGTCGCACAACTACTTCTTGATGTTGCGATTTTTTTTAGATCAGTGTATGTATACAGTGTACAACTTGCAAAAACATTTGTATGACGACGGCAAAGTCACCCTTAAATTTACTAGACCTGCGGATTCAGTACGATAAATGAAAACTTCGATATCCTGATATACAGACAACCTAACGTGTCTTTAGATCTTTAATGAGCTCACGAAATTTCATTCCCTTCTATGAAATAGTCAGTCGATCAAAACGTAGATGGTTACGCTGAGTCACAGCGCATAAAATGTGGAAAGCATGCAGCCACCAAGGATACTCTACCATGTGACTCAATCAATAGAGGCTGCTGAGGGGTGGAAAATTAAATATTGTTCTCTAATTTGCAGTTGCCTACCTGCAATTGACAGTGATGAAGACAGTCCTGGCTACAGCCTTTGTCAGACGCTTACGTCCGTCAACCTATTGAATAGATATGCATGAACGAACTTAAGAAACACATAGATTGCAAAAAAAAAAAAAAAAAAAAAAAAAAAAAAAAAAAAAAAAAAAAAAAAAAAAAAAAAAACAGGAACCTTACGGGTAAGGAACAGAGAATCGAAAGTCAAGTGATACAATTGTGGATGGTCAGGAGATATTCAGCGATTCAGCGATAGTACCATCAGCCACTGAGTATATGGGCGAGTGGGGCATAGGGAACGAATTTGTAGGCAGAATAAGTGGTATGATTAGAAGACACGAAATGGGAATGGTAACTCAAATTTAAAGACAATGAGGCTGCAAGGCTGACGAATGGCGCTCCCAGTAAGTTTCAGCACAACTGAAATAAGTGAAAAGGCGGAATTTTGCTTAAATGGTTTTGTGCATGGAAGAAAACAAATGTTTTCATTAGCCACAGGTTTGCAGCTGTCGGTAGCAATTTTGGGCCCCGTGTGGAGAGGGAGATTGAGAGCACCATGATATAAGTGAAGGGTGGAAAACTATATGTCCGTGGGCTGCAGCTGGATTTCGACAGGTTTCAATCTGGACTATGGGAGAAATTCAGAATGAACATAAAGTGAATATACTCTTAAAAACGTGTGTTTGGGGCATACTTTGCTGTCATCGCGTGTCAGGAAGTGGTTCTATTCATGTTAGTGCGTTACCCCATAAATTTTAACATCACAGATGCTATAGCTTCGATTTTATTTGCTAGGAGTGCTAGTATCGTATCATGTTGCAAGGCGGCATTCAGTCTTAATTAAGTATAACAGGCCCGCAGGTCACCAAAACTCGTTAATGCCTGGTAAGGGTTATATGGGGTGAGCTTTAGTGACACATATTCACTACAAACTGTGAAAATGAGTTTCTGGGGTGGGTGCAAAACCCTTAAGGATATTCATGGAAGTTATGCCTCCTGTAGGCGATGGTAACTGCATAATATTAGGGATAGATCCATTACGCAAACGTCATTCTAAAACCGAACTTGGTCCGCAAATAGTAGAGCTCGATGGGAAATTGTTCCATCGTGCCACATTGCCTCAACATCCATCTCTCATGAAAGAGGGACTATTTAGACTGTAAGCAAGGCCATTTAGGATTAATTTGAATGATATGTACTATTCGATATGGGAAACTGCTGTGGATGAGTGCATCAACTGATTCTGCTGGGAGTAAAAGAGAATGATGACTGATATTAGGCATGGTGATTTGTGCACAGGAATGGGGAGTGTGTGAGGGAGTTTGACAGTGAACAGGTAGCGTCCTTCGTATTACATAACTTTGACACCCAAGAGATGAACTTGTCTAAAGGCCTCCTGGTCACCAATTTGGAGATTTTAGAGGAGTAAAATCTGGATCGGATAAATTCAGACTCTAAGCATAATCAAGCCTGCAATATAACTGCATTATAGAGAAAAGTTATACACTTGAAAGAAGTAGAACAATTAGCAATAGAGGAATTGCTAGTGGAGTTTGAGGACCTTTTCAGACTTAGCCAGTGATTCCCATAAACTGTGCCACATACCACATCATTTGCGACTAGCGATGGAAGAATTCATTAATCAAATTTACATGATGGTATATTTAGGATATACCCATCCTTGGCGAACACTAGTGGTGACGGTTCCAAAAACGGATATGAATGGAACAAACACATACCAGTTATAAGATCACAGATGAAAATCTGATCCCAAAAAATTGCGAAAACTTTGGATAATCTAGGATGGTGCAGATATTTCTCCATCATGAATATAATGAATTGCTATCATCAGCTGCAAATAGTATCAGAGCGCCAGCCAAAAACGTCGTCTATGGCTCCATCAGGACATTGTCACTAATTGTGCATACAATTTAGATTATACCATCCACACTTCAGCCTTTGTGGAACGGGGTTTTGTGAAATATAAAACTGAAGCAGTGTATGGTATATTTGAATGACATAATTGTTTTTACACAGGATATGGAAGAACATGTGCTACCGCTAAGGGAGGTGTTTAAGCAGTTGTGTAGTACACTTGACACCCGGTGTAGAGAAGTCACTTTGCACTACAGGATGTGCAACATTTAAGACATATGTTTAGTTGTGCGGGAGTCTGGATGATTACTAGACCAGGAAAAACAGTACGGGATTTTCCAGCACCATCTAAGGAAAAGTGGCTATGGTCTATTTAGGCCCGGCAAATCGTTATAGGATGTTTGTTCTATAGTTTACAGAGATAGCATGTTCTTCTTCTCATCTGTTGAAGGAAAGAGTAAGGCTTCATTGGACATGTTTGTGTGTGTGTATGTGTGTGTGTGTGTGTGTGTGTGAAGATGCATTCAGTGAACGAGAAGAATATTTAACAACGGCTCTAGTATTGGTTTTTTCGAACTATTGGAGGGAATTCATATTGCCAAGTGATGTGAGTAGTCATGTGCTTGGATGTGTATAGAGTCAAGAAGTAGATATAGTGGCGCATGATGGAATGTGTATTGAGTTAAGAAGTGGTTAGTGCAGAACGTGTGGGGGCTTATGCCTCATTTGAGTTTTATAAATTAGGAAGAAATTACTCTACAACAGAGAAGGAAGTGCTGTCTCTCATATTATTTGTAACATAATTTCGATGTTATTTATAAGTGCTGTTTCTCATATTATTTGTAACATAATTTCGATGTTATTTATATGATAAGAAATTCAAAGTAATAACTGATCGTAGAGCATTTAAGTGGAAGTTAGGGTCAAAACTTCCATCAAACAGATTAATGCAATGGACAATGAGAAATCAGCAAGTGCGCATTTGAAACAATCTGTTGACTAGTCTGAAAACACAGTTATGCAGATGGTCACAGTCGAAACATTTGTTTGTCGCAAAGAGCGGGTCGCAGCACTGTCAAATGGCAGACAGTGCAAGCTCAGGTTGTTGTATACTAGTTATTTTCAACGCAGCCACAATTCATTGTGCACGAGGGTGCGTTATGCCTAAGCAAACAGAACTTAGATATCATGCTGTGGTTCCAGCTGCAATGTGAGAGGAAATACAGAGACAGGCGCGCTGCCATATGTCAGGATGCCAGTAGTGTTTAAGAACCATAGACGGAGGTGTAGACAAACTGCACGATGATGAACAAGTAAATAGGACATAGAACAATATGTAAATAATTTTGTGCCATGTACGCAGCAGGCTGAATAGAGATCAGTGTATTAAATTACGAAAATTACCAGACCCCAGTTAACTATTTGAAAAGATCATTATGAGCATCTTGGGTTCTGACAATACTAGAACACTTTTGAACCTAAGATTGAATGATGGCTATCCAAAATCTGCAAGCTATCACGTGGCTCAGGCCAAGCTGAATAATTAGATGTTGAAGTGTGGTGTTCTATAGACACTTATTACGGACCAAGACGACAATTTCATGTCAGAGTCGGTGAAATAATTCTGTCATTTATTATATATTCCTAAGTTAAGGAAAATGTATTAATCTATGGGGAAAAGAGAGGACATAATGAGCTCATAGAGCAGTAAGTAAGATGTTAAAACATTTCTTAAACAGTCTTCATAACAATTGGAACATGCTGTTACAATACATTGCTGTAGCATATAATTCTAATACTCGTGAGAATGCGGCTGTATCACCCTACGAGGGGTATATGATCAGCAAATGCCATCTCTTTCGAGGTGCCAGAGCCGGAAGTGAGGAGAGTATGAAACCGTATATAAAAATCACATAAAAAGCCTAGGATCCTGAGAAAGGACGGTCCAATGAATGTTAAAGTAACTGAATACCATGTATGACAGTAAGTGATGCTAAGGTGCTCATCATTCGCTTCCCAATGTCTATGAAAAGTAATTGAGACGCCTTTACCAGTGATGTGGAACTTCAACTTCAGACTTGAACAATAACAAAAATCAACATATTTAATCCTTACGGGGCATGTCAGACACTTTAGCATCACTACTGATCTGAAAAAGGATGGGGAAGGGAATTGAAATGGGAAGACAACACGGCAAGTAGGGAAAACCACGCCTGTGCAGTCTGTATGCACATTGTCTTATGCATGAAGATCAGAATTACGCCAGTATAAAGTGCAAGATACAGTAAATTAAAAGTGATTCCAGTTTTGATCATCTTGGGGTTGAAGCCCTTTTTTCCGGTGTCCACTGAAGATGCTTCCACTGCAGTGAAACATGTATGGATTAAAAAGCCAAATTTTGTTTTGCTAAAGGCGGACCGAATCCAAAAACATGGGTACATCTACTGTCACGTTTCGCAGGAAA
Organism: Schistocerca piceifrons; assembly: GCF_021461385.2. Classification (NCBI taxonomy): domain Eukaryota; kingdom Metazoa; phylum Arthropoda; class Insecta; order Orthoptera; family Acrididae; genus Schistocerca; species Schistocerca piceifrons. The sequence continues at coordinate 142,906,137 of NC_060144.1, forward strand.
AGGAATTCGTGAAGTGAATGGTGTACTAATGATGAAGAGATTGTAATTTACATCATTTTGGGATCAAATTTTTGGCTTCTGGCAACAGCAGCAGAGGACTACGCTCTGAGCCTCATAACTAGGAATCTGCTGTACCTGAATAACACTCTGCATATCACCCCAATCAGTTCTCTATACGAACTTATAAGTACACAGAATGGGTGCAATAGCGTCTTCCAACATTTTCAGCAATACTGCATCATTAAATGGCTCACGTTTCTGATAACAGGAAATTTGTCTTTGGGCAAGACCTTGAACTTGGTCATCACTTGTGTAGCCTGACTATCAACGGCAGAGGAACGTCCCCCCACCCGGTCTCTTTCTGTTCAATACATATCGACCAACTGGGTCGAATCCAGTATTAAGATGTCCCAATTACCATGTACTGTGTTACAGAGTGAACAGAGAGAACGAATAGTGAGTGTAGGGAGCATAAATAAGTTTGTAACATGATATAAAAACAACAATACTGTGTTACTTTATGTGATTCCCAGGTGTAGGAGCAGCCTGGGAATTGGAGGGCCTAAACTTCCTGAAGGGGGAGGAGTGTTGTGCCAAGTTCAGACTTGGCAACACTTTGACTGGTGTACCGGAGCGGTGCCTACGAAATCCTACTGCCAGGCGCCAGAATACGACTTGTACAGCATTCTGAAATGCAGTTAATAAATACTAAGAGTTTTATAGATCCTGATATAAAATTTACAACAATTTAAATTTCTTTCAACAAATTTAAATTAATATTTCATAAAGCACTGCGGGCCTAATTTCTACATGCTGAGACACAATACTTCCATGGTCACGTACGTGATCACTGACAGCCTCCTGTCACAACATAGCTTTACCGAGTGTCTCTGAATACTCGTTGCTCGGCCCTTGGCAGTACTTTTATTCTTACCACAACAGGTTACGGAACCTCCGACTGCAGCCGCTGTAATGTGAGCTAAGCAGCTTCAACTCTGCCTGTCAGCGTCATCTGCCTCTAAGCCTGGTGACAACAATTCCGGGTCCCAAACTGGTGCCACCAAGGAAAGACCTCCGCTATGCTGTCTTGGTCTGGCAGGCGACTCCAAGGGTCCTGGGTTTGACGCAGGGCATCTGGGCGCATCCCCTGCTGTTCGTGGCCACTGAGGCGATTCTCTCTGGCCGCCAGAAGCGCTCCTATCTGATGACGTCACCACGGCCAACGCGAGACCTGCGGGAAAGACAGACCGCGGCGCGTAAGTCGCGAAGATAGCCCGGAGATAGGCCTGAGCTCGCTCGGTTACCCAACTCAGCAGACAAACTACGTTTCTACACCTGTTAACTCGTAACTAAATGTGTACGTACAAACGGGAATTGAATCTTCTACGGGATCCGCTATTAAGAAGTCTTATTGTTATTAATCCTACTTATAATTTGTTACGACATTCCAAAATGAGTATCGGTTGCATAAGGCACGACTCCTTGTATGAAATGAGGACTGTTAAGCAGAAGAGATTAAATGCCATAAACATTATACAATTTGTATCGAGCATTGATCTTAAATTAAAATTTGTTGTACTACTGTTAATCAGTAAGTCTTTATAGTAGCAGATTCCAGTAGAAGGTGCAATTCAACACTACTGGCCATTAAAATTGCTACCCCAAGAATAATTGCAGATGATGAACTGGTATTCATTGGACAAATATATTATACTAGAACTGGCGTGTGATTACCACCTCTGACCGTAATTACGGCCTTGCTACGCCTGGGCATTGAGTCAAACAGAGCTTGGATGGTGTGTACAGGTACAGCTGTCCATGCAGCTTCAACACGATCCCACAGTTCATCAAGAGTAGTGACTGGCCTATTGTGACGAACCAGTTGCTTGGACACCATTGACGAAATGTTTTCAGTTGGTCAGAGATGTGGAGAATGTGCTGGCCAGGGAAGCAGTCGAACATTTTCTGTATCCATAAAGGCCCGTACAGGACCTGCAACATGCGGTCGTCTATCATCCTGCTGAAATCTAGAGTTTCGCGGGTAGAGCCACGGGTCCTAAAACATCTTAAATGTAGCGTACACTGTTCAAAGTGCCGTCAATGCGAACAAGAGGCGACCGAGACGCGTAACCAATGACACCCCATACCATCACGCCGGGTGATACGCCAGTATGGCGACGACGAGTACACGCTTCCAACGTGCGTTCACCACGTTATCGCCAAACACGGAAGCGACCATCATGATGCTGTAAACAGAACCTGGAATCATTGGAAAAAATGACGTTTTGCCATTCGTGCACCCAGATTCGTCGTTGAGTACACCATCGCAGGTGCTCCAATCTGTGATGCAGCGTCAAGGGTAACCGCAGCCATGGTCTCTGAGCTGATAGTCCATGTTTCTGCAAACGTCGTCGAACTGTTCGTGCAGATAGTTGTTGTCTTGTAAACGTCCCCATACGTTGACTCTGGGATCGGGCCGTGGCTGCACGATCTGTTACAGCCATGCGAATAAGATGCCTGTCGTCTCGACTGCTAGTGATACGAGGCCGTTGGGATCCAGCACGGCGTTCCGTATTACCCTCCTGAACCCACCAGTTTCATATTCTGCTAACAGCCATTGGATCTCGACCAACGCGAGCAGCAATGTGGCGATGCGATAAACCGCAATCGCAATAGGCTACAGTCCGAAAAGTCGGAAATGTGATGTACCTTTGTGATGTACGCGCCGCGGCTAGTCTTTCTTATGGTTCTCGGGCCAACGTGTCGTCCATGACTGTCCATTGATGGAGCGTCTCTGCCTTACGCATGCTCGCGCTATCGTGAGCCGAGCAGGTCACTGGCAATTATGCCGAGGTATTAACCGCTTTTTGGATTTCCACATAAGCCAACACGACGCAGTAAACTATCTCTATACTGAAGTCTCGCAAAATTGAGAATGTTGTTATTAACTGAGGTCTCCTGATTACACATTCGCCGTAATACTAGATTGCACCTGCCGTTTTGGAATTGAGGCGACAATCCTGGCTGAAAATGGTGTCCACACTGCTGACACCATTACAAATATAGATATAAAATTTTGGTATTGATCTATACCACATTCTGGTGACTACGTCAAAAGACTACTGACTACCTACTCCATTCTCAGTTTTTATTAGCTGACTTCTTTACGTTGGTTAGTTTATTGATTATGTATTATTATTTAGCTCCTCGAGCTCGTACTTGATTATCCTTTTGCTATTTATCTAAAATTACTACAGTAGTTAACTTCTAATTGTTGGTCAAGCAGATGTTTTTAAACGACATAATATTCACCGATGGCTGCAGAGGCTATTTATTTCACTATTGAAATGTCAGCCTTTGGTCCATTTTCAAGTGGCACTAGAAAAAATTTTGCTTCAGTACACAGCAGGCTTTAAAGTCCTCCGATACATATGCATGTCATCGTCAAAAATAGGCCCATTCCTTGTATTCCATTGTATTTCTACAGTGAAGAGTGTAAGTAGGCTGTTTATGTTTTCTCTATGTAAGTAGGCTGTTTATGTTTTCTCTATGTAAGTAGGCTGTTTATGTTTTCTTATTGGCAACGTTACGTAGCGCTCAATATGAAAATCACTGGCTGTGCTGTGTGCAGTCTGTGGCTATTTTGCATTGTTGTCTGCCATTGTAGTGTTGGGCAGCGGCAGCTGGATGTGAACAGCACGTAGCGTTGCGCAGTTGGAGGTGAGCCGCCAGCAGTGGTGGATGTGGGGAGAGAGATGGCGGAGGTTTGCAATTTGTCATGAACTGATATATATATTATGACTTGTGATGATATTAAGGTAAATACATTGTTTGTTCTCTATTAATATCTTTCATTTGCTAACTATCCCTATCAGTAGTTAGTGCCTTTAGTAGTTTGAATCTTTTATTTAGCTGGCAGTAGTGGCGCTTGCTGTATTGCAGTAGCTTGAGCAGCGAAGATTTTTGTGAGGTAAGTGATTTGTGAAAGGTATAGTTTAATGTTAGTCAGGGCCATTCTTTTGTAGGGAATTTTGAAAGTCAGATTGCGTTGCGCTAACAAAGTATTGTGTGTCAGGTTAAGCACAGTCCTGTAGAAATGTTCAAAGGGGACGTTTCATATGTCGACCCTTAGCCGAGGATACCTCACTGGAATCTTCTGATTTTTTCTTGTAGTTTGTGTATTTAGTGTAGCTTTTGTTTATTGCTAGCGCGTAATTGTAGAGAGAATCTCCTTTGTAGTTGTAGTTTTTCATTGTTGTAGAGTAAAACAGTTGTGGCATGCATGTAGATTTGCACCAAGTATTTCGCAGCTGCAATTAACTAGACATTATTTCCATTGCTACGTTATTTTATTTTGCTCTTCAAATTGTGTTTTTCTGTGTTGTCGTGTGAAATACTGTGACAATAATGGCGCGTGAAAAACGTAATACTAGGCTCCAAAGTAAACTGAGAAATGACAGTGAAGACGAAGGCAGTGTGTTAGCGCCGCAGAGTAATGAATTAACTGATGTTCAAAGTAGTAATTTGGTAATCGTGCATAGGGAAATGGAGCGGGCGGCAAACAATGGCACAGACAGTGAAACAATTAGTGAAGAGGGAAGCATTATCGATCGATCGGTCGGCAACAGCTCGCCTCAGGAATCCGAAATGACAGGACACAATTTCGCAAATACTGTAGATTCAGGTTTTGGGTTATCACCGTTTTCTCAAATAAGTCAAGACGCATTTTCTGCTTGTCAAAATGTGGATGTTGCCGGTGCAAATGCACTGCCGAAAAGCGTAGAGAAACAGATTCCAGACACTAATACATTATTATTGCAATTAATGCAACAAATGGAACAAAATCAGAGACAAATGGGACAAAATCTTAAAAAAGTTAGACACAGTGGAACAAAATCTCAAAAAGTTAGACACAATGGAACAAAATCAGAGACAAACACAGCAAAAGCTTCAAAAGTTAGACACAATGGAACAAAATCTTAAAAAGTTAGACTCATTGGAGCAAACTCTTGAACGAACACGTGAGGATTTAACTGCTGAGTTACATCACATTGAATCGAAATGTCAAAAAGTCTGTAATGACGTAAAAACACAAATTTGTGAGCATTTCCAACCTATTTTTTCGCGTCATGAAAATGCATTACAGAATCACGAAGCAGCCATAAAAGAACTGCAAACCATTGTTCATGAAAATCATGAGACCTTGTGGGCTAAAATTGACTCAGTTGCATCTACCGATTCGGTTACGCAACTTGCAAAAACTCAGGAAAACTTAAAGGACACAGTAGATTCGATTTCAACACAAATGGACACTCTGAAGCTTGGTTCAGAAAAACACACTGAGGAAATGTGTTCATTATCAGAGAAAGTAGTTGAACTTTCGGATCAGCTAAATAATTTATCTACGAAGGTAGATGATAATCTGAATGACGCAAAACCGGTAGTCTTTAATGACACAGAACAGAGCGAACAAATTAGGAAACTGAAACAAAATCTGAATCAAATTGATACCCAACACCAAAGAGAAATCCGGGAAGTACAAGATCAGCTGACACAGGTAATACAAGAATTACGTATTTCAGAAGACACTCGCGCTCCAACATGGGAAGAGGAACTTAGAAATACGCAAAAGCCACAAAATAATAACACAGGGCATTTCGGTAATTATGAAAGAAATTGGCAAGGTACACCGAATTTTGAGATGGAACCGCCGACACGACGCTACTAATGAGTGACAATTTACAATGTTGCTTTTGCGGTGTATCTGTTTTATATCTGCACAGTTTTCTGAATTCTTCTGGAAAGAAAAACATGTTTTAATAGTAACTTTTATGGTATAGCAACAATGAGACAGCCTTTTTTCGTGGCACAACAATACGTTACTGTACAGTACTTTCTTCATCACGCCAATAACCATAATAACTATGATATCTATACGCAAAGCATTTCACTTTTGTTTATCATGAGGTAAGTACATTGACTTTAGCAGAACTTTGCTTACAGAGGACGATAACTACGACAGTTCCACAGAATTATCTTACAGCAAGACGCGCATTTAGCGCTACAGGACACGCATTTGAGTGATCAATTTTATACTTAAAACATTTATTTTTAAAGATTTTTGAATTACAAAGAAAGTTTTCTGTGATACATTTCATTCCATTGCTGTAATCTGTAACACCTGAGGGTATAATTACATTAATCCTCAGGGGGGTACACGCTTACTTTGTGTACCATGTGTGTGGCAACCACAAGGAACCCTAGCTAATATGGTATTTGCTTATACAACTTTACACATCGGTACCATATTTCTCTAACACACAAATTATACAGCTATCTGATTATTTAACTGAGAGAGACAAACATTTATTTTACTACATCAGTGACACATGTTTACGCAATTATACAGTTGGATAACTTCACACTTATGAAACTGTATTTTGTCTGTACTTTGTAAACTGTTCATATTTTTTCGGAATCATTGTGATACTATGAGAGCTTTGAATGATGTATTTGGTATGAGATCATGATTTTTAAAGTACGTTTGAGGCAGCTGACACTTTTGACATGAGCAGAGAATTTTTTTAGGCTTAGAAATTATTGGAGGAAGTTACGACGATTTTGAGATTTGACTGAGGTGTTATGATGTTATTATTACTACGACGATGTGTATTATGTTGTTGAGGAATGTTTATTATGCTACGTATTTCTCATGATGAAATATTGAAGAAGTGTCGACGAATATGTATATGTATAATGAGGTAAGGAATAATGAGTAGTGTTTAGGGACTCTGATTTATGAAAAGGATGTTGGAAACCAAGAAACGTACTTTAAGAGTTATGAAATGTGTGTGTATATTCGTGAATGTATTACAATGCTGACGAAAATTTTTTTTGGACACTATTATATCAATAGCATTTTGTTTCTACAGATTTGTAACGCAAATTCTTGACCTGTGAAATATTTTTATATGCGACTGTCTCTGTAGCGGAAACTGCTGTCGTAAATATTTCCGTAAGAAAGTTAACGGACCACCTACACATAATGCGTCGTGGGCACCCAGCTGTGTCAGACGCCTGGAGAAAAAGCCATTAGCGCGTGCCTTTCAGAGCACAGGAAAACACCTGGAGAACAAGCCATTAGGGTGTGCCTTTCATCGCTAATGCGACACCCTCGTTACTTGAAAACATATGATTACTCGCACTTTGTGCTAATTGCTGAAATGCTTATGAATTGATGGGAAATATTCGTACATCTGCACACCTGATTATGACAAGTGTCTTTCTATGAGAGTTGAGAGCTACTGACTTACGAAATGCCACATGACTATTGAATGATGTTTTTATGCTTTGGTTTGCGTAATTGCTTATTTCACTTGATATCTGGTTTCCAGCTGTGTTGCAGCATTGCTTTTATAAAATGAAATGCATTTGCTAATGTGAACACTTTCTGTCAACAGATCTATTAAATAATTATTTTATGATCCACATTCTTTAAAAAAGGAGCACTTGGAAAGGAAAGAACAATAAGAAGGAACTAGTAACTGCATACATAATATTCTTTTCAAGTACATGGTAATATTTCTTTTACAATAAGTTGTTGTGGTGCACCACTTTAATTACATAGATATTAAGATGTGAATATACATTTCCCTTATCTGCATTGTTGTTTTTACTGTATTATTTTTTCTGCTTGAGCTATGTCATGTTTAGATATAAGTTATTGCATTTGCTGTTGCTGTTTGCCAGGCATAGTGCTACTAAATTTCACATTACATTACTCTGTTAAGCCAGTTTTACAACTGATTTTTTTTTGTTGCTGCTCATTGGCTCATATTAGTTGTAATTTTGCATTTTATCTGTTAATTTAGATTTACTGTAGCTTGCTTTGCAATTTTCCAATTTTTTGGTCATTGCTGTTTGTGTTACTCATTTTGTGGTGCTGCATTGCCTCGTCCCTTAGTTTAGCATCTGAGCTCAGTAGATTTAAGTTAGCTTAAGAGGGGGTAGCCTCTAAGAGAATGAGTTGCGGATGAATTGGAAGAAATGCATTGAGAAAACAGGTTTAGGTAGGATTTTCTTGGAAATAAATGATGAGGTAAGATAATGGAAAATAAAAATGAGGTAAGAAACGTGTGAACATATAAACACAGAAAGCATGCTTAGTTAGAATTTTTTTTGGTGGAAACAAAGGATGAAATAAGAGGAAAGATATATGAAGTTTTGAGTTGGACTGCAGTACCAAATGTTACACTGAAAACGAACCCTGTCCTTTCCTATTGGTGTTATCCCACTATGAGTTTGTGTACCCTTGAGTATTTGTTTTCTTCCTGTCTCTGTGTAGTTTCATAGAATTTTTTCTTCTTTTAATATTAAGCTACATTCACTATGATGAGGAATACTGTTATCCTCAAATATAATTGGCATTAATAATATGTTATTTACTTTGTAAAGATATTAGACATTATTCATTCTGTTTAAATGCTCATGTGTGAAGTTGATGTTTCGCAAGTTATTCTGATCTTCTATGTATGTACTCATGTCATAATTCCACTGATGTATATGTTTATTTCTATTCTTTTGTAAAGCCTCTAGTGCTACAAATGTTATCTGTATTATTATGTTTTTAATGATGTATTTTGTACCTTTGTTATTGTATTCTTATGTTATAAAATTGCAATTGTCACCAGTTCATGATATTATTAACTTGTTAGTTACATTTCACTGCACACGTTTCTGTTGGTCATAGTATATGGATAATATGTGAGAAGTTGGGACTGTGAGTGTTTGCACGTGTGTTAATAACTCAGCAAGGGACTGAATAACAGCATTGCTGGATCTAAGGACAATTCCAAAAACTTTGTGAATGCACAAGTGGTGGTTATGGACTTGCTATATTATTCGCAAGACTCTTCGATGGTGATTGTGCACCTGCACAGTCGCAACAGATCGCAACAGATGGCTGCTGGCCATCTCTACAAGGACTACAGTGGGTCTGCATCTATGATGACCCACCAATACCATTATTTCTACAAGGACTGCAGTGGGTCTGCACCTCTGGTGGCCCACCAATACCACAATCTCTACCAGGACTCCAGTGGGTCTGCTCTGTGATGACTTACCTACCAATATTCATCAAAACTTCGACTGACTCTGCAGTGGGTTTGCTCCATGGTGGCCCATTACCTGTCAGCATGTCGAGAGTCAGCACTGTCTTTCTGTTGGAAGGACAACGCTACTTCTTCAAGACTGCATGCAAATCCACTACTTCTGTGTGCAATTTCTTTTACTAATGAGACTTTGTGAAAAAAAAACTGTAATTACTATTATGATGAATGATTAGGACTATCTTTATGGACTGTGAGAAAATTTTAGCTTTTGACCAACATAATATCAATAAGTGTGTGCATTTGATTTCTTTGTTATTGTAATTATGAAAAATTTTTCAAATCTGTATTGGCCACTGCCCAATCCCATTTGTAAAATTTTTGTGGGGAGCATGGGGGCTATGTAAGTAGGCTGTTTATGTTTTCTCTATGTAAGTAGGCTGTTTATGTTTTCTCTATGTAAGTAGGCTGTTTATGTTTTCTTATTGGCAACGTTACGTAGCGCTCAATATGAAAATCACTGGCTGTGCTGTGTGCAGTCTGTGGCTATTTTGCATTGTTGTCTGCCATTGTAGTGTTGGGCAGCGGCAGCTGGATGTGAACAGCGCGTAGCGTTGCGCAGTTGGAGGTGAGCCGCCAGCAGTGGTGGATGTGGGGAGAGAGATGGCGGAGGTTTGCAATTTGTCATGAACTGATATATATATTATGACTTGTGATGATATTAAGGTAAATACATTGTTTGTTCTCTATTAATAGCTTTCATTTGCTAACTATCCCTATCAGTAGTTAGTGCCTTTAGTAGTTTGAATCTTTTATTTAGCTGGCAGTAGTGGCGCTTGCTGTATTGCAGTAGCTTGAGCAGCGAAGATTTTTGTGAGGTAAGTGATTTGTGAAAGGTATAGTTTAATGTTAGTCAGGGCCATTCTTTTGTAGGGAATTTTGAAAGTCAGATTGCGTTGCGCTAACAAAGTATTGTGTGTCAGGTTAAGCACAGTCCTATATAAATTGTTCAAAGGGGACGTTTCAAGAGGTCTATTATTGATGACGACATGTATACATGACGGAGGATTTTAAAGTCTGATGTATGCTGAAGTAAAATATTTTGCTGTACCGCATGACAATCGGCCAAAGGTCGTAATTGAAAATAACTTATGCAGCCAACGTCAGTATGACATCCTTTAAAAATACTACAATAGTGCAGTGCTACAAATTCACATATTGCCACTTCGTCACTTCCTTTTTAAAAACTCTAAAATTTAATATAATTTACACTCCTAATGTACCTCACTCTAAAAGAGTAAAAATTTATAACACCTTGTAATCCGACAACAGTTTTTACCTAATTGCACATTTTCACTTTACTGCATAGATGTACTTTGTTTTAAAGAAGTAAAAATCTATAACGCCTCATAATTCCACAACAGTTTTTATCTAATTACCCATTTTTATTTAACTGGGTTGATGTGCTTTATTCTAAAAGAGTAAAAATTTGTAACCCCTTTTAATGCCACAACAGTTTTTACCTAATAGCGCATTTTTACTTAACTGCATTTTGTACAATTCTAAATTTATCAACTCTGTGTACTAAAGTGGTGATATTTCACGAGTTTACAACATTTTTTGTGGCAACTGTATCCCACATTGTTATTAACAGTAGCGGCGTTTACGTTATGAGTCTGTCGACACTGTGGCCTAGTTGCCACAATACTTATAGTTCTTTCAACGACGCTTTACTGATTTTGATTGTATGAATTGAGGATCTGGCTTTATTATGTATTACAGTACATTTCAAACGTTTTAAGCACAGTATTGTATATGAATGAAAACAATACTTTTCATTATGTTATATTTCACATCTTACAATATGCAGACTCTTGTATTTGGATTCTCGTCACCACTAACTGATATCAACAGTCAGATGAAAAAAAAAAATTTCGTGATTCCAAAGTGGAAGAAAATAAATGGATTCTTCCATGTTGTTCATCTTCTAATTTTGTCTCTTCTTTTCTTCTCCCCTCCCCTCGCCTGAGCCATCTAATTAATGAAATTAATTATCCTTTGACTCTACAGGATGCCTTCAAACTTTTTGTCACTTCATTCCCAGTTCGATTAAACACGTCTTCATTTATAATCGACCTACCTAACCTTCGGCATTTATTGAACTACCAAATGTGAAATTCTTCTGTTCTCAGGCAATCTCTACCTTTTATCGGCTTACATTTATTACCGAGACAAAAGAATTCATTATCATATAACTTTCGTTACTGTAGTATGAAAACAGCAACTCGTCAAACATTGGCTCGCGCAATGAGCAATTAGCTTCAAAACATTCTACGTTCGACACTACACTTCCTACGGGGAATTTACACACACACTATATAGATAATGCGAAAAGAAAAGTAGTTAACACTGTGAAGCAGTTGTGAACAGGGTTATCCTATCACTATGAAATTGTTGGGTTATGCAATACGATCTGCAAACAATGATTGACTGGTACAAAGAGTGCCACGAGACGAAAATGATATGATGAAGTACAAGTAATTAGACGACTAAAATAGATATTATTCGGCTGACCATCGTCGTCACTGACTGGAGTCAGTCACAAGAGTCAAAATTTGGCTATACTTACCGTAACAATTTTAGATGTAAGGATCACATAAATTACTTTTAGGGGTTGCAAATGACACAGTCAGTCTCTAAGGCAGATTAATGCAACCACGGAGAGGATAGCTCTCGGGTCACCCGATCCACTGTCGCCCTCGCCTGACTTTTGCTTACAGCTTTTCGTATTATTGGATAAAAATAGTAACTCTCTGAACACTGGTTACTACTCGAACAGTAGGGTACACTACACCTTAGCCATATATGGTGCTGAGAGATTATTTTCGTAAGGTATTTTGTACTTGAAACACTCTTGCGTAATACGTAATGCCCGTTTCCTTAGTCGAATGGTCAGTTCTGCCCTGTGCGCCGAGCTAGCAGACTGTTCCCACACCCGCCTGTGTAGCAGCACGACGTGTATCAAACTTCCGTGTACTCAGTCTTGTGAGTATTTCGGCCGGTGTCACATCACTCTTGCGTAGCAGATTTTTGCTGTTTACTCTCTGGCGGCGGCGTTCTCTGCCCGCGCCATGATGTCTCCTATCTCCTAAGAATATTACTCGTCGTGTCACCTTTCGTTTAAGATTTGACAAGGGTACGCGTTAAGTGCAACCGGGCTCCCTAGAAATTATGACTGGCTGGTTTATACGAATCGAGTTACATTTGATAAGGTACAAACTGCTTTTTTTTTTTTTTACTTTGATCTGGGCGCTTTTTTATGCTTCAAGACCGGCATCTTGGGCTGGTTCTCAGGCAATGTTTACACACAGTGATGGTTCTTATAGTCGAGTTCTTCTTCCAATTGCGGCGCTCGAGTATATTCTGGTTAGAGTTTACAGCCTTCCACCCAAAGTGGACAGTTCAGTTCTTAAAGCGGCGTTGCTTCCTTATGGAGTCGTTCTCCGCATCCGGCAGGAACGCTGGTCTGCTCAACATCGCTTGCCACGTTGCTGTGGTATCCGAACAGTATAAATGTATGTTCAAAAGAATATGTCTGTAGACCTGAATGTTTGTAGGCACCAAATTCATGTTAACGTATGCACTGCAGGAAGCAACCTGCTTCCTTTGTAATGAAAGTGGTCATCTGAGCTTCAATTGTCCGCGCCTTGTTGAAATTTTAAAGCTGTCCTACGAAAAACAGCGTCCATTGACGTTAGCTGAGATAGTGTCTTCGCTGCCCACTGTCAGTACTCTTCCAGCTTCAGAGCCCGTTGGGAAGACATTCCCCCTCCCCCACTTTCCGGCACGTTCAGTTTCGGCCCTTGTTGCCGTTAAGGCACCAGCACCTGTAGCTCGTCCGACAAAGGAAGGGCGAGGAACATAACCTCTCGTTGTGAGGTGGCTCGATGTGCTAGCTGGACCTGCTACATGTACTCACTTAGACACCCTATTACTACTCGCAGAAGGCAGGCTAAGTATCGCTTCCTATTACTCAGAACTGATGTTCTCCAAGTCTTGCGACCGATCTAGGGCCGCCCAGCGATGTGTGGATAGTTTAGTCAGTGTTGACAGAGGGAGCTGAACTGTCTTTCTGGAGGAGTGCCTTTTTCCAATGGCATGCGGGCGGTGACTTCTTGATGCCGTTTTGTGGCGCTGCTCTGGTCGATGTGCAGTCGACATGTTAGGACTGCGCGATTTCCACCCTCTCCTCCCCCCACCACCCCCCTCCCCACACACAGACAAATTGCAGCACCATTGTCGTGCATTGTCGTGCAGGAAGCCATTTGACGAAAAAAGGTGTGGGGTGGAGGCAGGAAGCTGGATGGCGTGAGTGGACAGGAACGTCAATTGGAACCGACGCCGAGCCCCCATCCGCAACGCGAGATCCGTGCCACGATCCGAAAATGCGGTCACACTCTTCCTTAACCGGTCAGACGAAAAACGGAGAAGGCGCCAATGATGACGGTTAAGACGACTACGACGGTGCCGGATCTACAGCGGGCGCCGGGATGAACGCCAGGAAGGTGAGCTGGTACGGAGGCGAATGTGATGAGTCCAGCTCCATCGGCTTCGAAAACGGTGCAGAAGAGGCCACCGGGGGCGGCTGCGCTGGCCGTAAGATGGCGTTTGGGTGCGAATGTGGACGCAGAAAACTTAGAAAACTTGTGCAAGAGTTTCGCATTCGACAACACGAATCTTGTTCTGATGGCGGCGGATCAAACCACCAGGACCTTGAATTAAATACACGTGAGCGCCAAAATTTCGAAGAATCCCTTCTCTTTTCCATGGCCTGTAAAGAAAATAATTATTAGAGACGCTTGCGGAGCGTGGGAGGGTAGACGCCACCCGCCGCTGTGGGTACAACTGTGTCAGCCGTGCGGTGGCACCTGCCATGTAGAAGCTCCGCTAGCAACGGACCTACGGGGCAGGGAGCCGTACGTGTCGAGGAAGAGCAGAAGCGGGGGACACGTTGTTTGTTCGTGTGTTGCCTGAACGTATGCACAAATGGTTCGGCTTGTCCGTTCGAAAGAAGATGAAGCGGAGCACTGGTAAGATGAGTGATACCAATGGCTGTACAGAACTGTTCAGTCCTGAGCCGTAAACTGTGGTACGTTGTCTATAACCAAGACTTGAGGCAAACCTTGGAAGGAATATGTGGATTACAAAGCCTGAACAGTACTACGCGACGTAGTCGAGTTCACGGCCACTCCAGACCGATATTTGCTTAAGGAGCAACAACAGTAAGGGAAAGAGTGTTGCAGAAGGGACCAGCAAAGTCAAAATTCACTCGTTGCCACGCTCATTGAGACTCCGGCCAAGCTGAAAACGTTTGCGGTGAGGTCGACAGATTTTCACCACATGCGCGACACTGTGATGTCACCCGTTCAATGTGGGCGTCCATGTTCGGCGAGATACGCGGCCGACGCACTAGCTGTCCTGTGAGTACAATTAATTCCCCAATGTTCTTGGTGGATCAACGCAAGACATCTTTTTGCGACACTTTAGGATAGGACCAAGCGATTGTCCAGAGTCATTTTGCTATAAAATCACACCGTGTAGAATGGAGAGGCTATGCCGACTACCAAAGGATCGGTGCAAAAAAAAAAAAAAAAAAAGAAAAAAAAGTGCTTCGTACTGATACTGTAATAATAACAAAGCTGAACACTGCAGAGGATCGGTGCAAAAAAAAAAGAAAAAAAAGGTGTTTCGTACTGATACTGTAATAAAAACAAAGCTGAACACTGCAGTTTCTATGAGTCGTGCGTGGTGAAACAGGTTTGGATGGATAACAAAGACTGAAGACTAATAGTCCGTTACTAGGTAAGACTTCCGACGTAACAGTTAACGGTGAAACCTCGTCCACCTTATATAATAGCGAGCGCTTCCTTCCCCCTCGTCCGCAGGCTTAGCGGGATGGAAATGAACAAGGCGTCTGTCACTCAGCAAGGCATTTTTAAGTTTCTGGAATGCATCCTGGCACTCTTTGGTCCAAACAAAAAGCAAATTCTTCCGGCGCAAACGATGCAATGGATCCCCGATGTGGGCTGCGTTGGACATAAATCGGATGTAAAATTTCTGCGAACTGATTGTAATTGAGTCACGTTTCCATAGGCAGGGAGGTCTCGAATGGCCCTCAAATGTGCCTGAAAGCAATGAACACCTTGGATATTTAAAAAAAAATGGCCTAAGTACTGAATTTAAGTCTGAAGAAAGGCCTATATGTACGTGTGACACTTCAGACATGCACCTGAAAAAACTTGAAAAAGCATACGACTGTCACCGATATGTCCCTCCGGTGTAAGTTCTGGCACTTCAATATCGTCCAAGTAATTGTAACAGAATGGGACTCTAGCAATAAGCTGTTCTAAGTAGCGTTGAAATTTGGCAGTCGCGGAAGCGCTGCCAAAGGGTAAGCGCAAAAATTTGAACAACCCTAATAGTGTGTTGACCACAAACACTTTCTGAGACTCTTCATCTAGCGGAGTTTACAAATACGTTTCGTGTAAACCCGTTTTTGGAAAATATCGGCCTGCACCAAGCTTAATCAACCATTGATTGTGGATTCACAGTGGATTTAAAGCCAACACAAAGACGAAATCTTCCACAACGCTTTGGTAAGACTACAAAGCGAGCAGCCCATTGACTAACATGAACAGGAGCAATAAAACCAATGTCTTACCATTCCTTAAGTTTACTTACAACTTCGTCTGTAAGTGCATGAGGGATGGGACGCACCCGAAAAATCATAGGTTGTGCAGTTTCCTTGATCATAACATGCGCCACAAAATTGTTCGCTGTGCCAAGTTTTTCAGAAAATAAATCAGAAAACTCCTCGATCAATGAACACTGTCTTTTGGATTGAAAGCAGAAACAAATACAGTTGTCCTGAAAGCGGAGACGAAACAAATAAAATGAATCTAACTCGAAAATATTTTCACAGTATCGCGAACGCAAAACTACTTGAAGTCTCACTCAGCGTCCGGCAATGACTA
Organism: Schistocerca piceifrons; assembly: GCF_021461385.2. Taxonomy (NCBI): domain Eukaryota; kingdom Metazoa; phylum Arthropoda; class Insecta; order Orthoptera; family Acrididae; genus Schistocerca; species Schistocerca piceifrons. The sequence goes on from NC_060144.1 coordinate 142,922,278, forward strand.
AGTTCACAATCAGTTTGTTGAACTGTCGTCCCACAGCACCTGAGCAGGGTAAAGGCACATCCTGAATTTGGTCAGTACTAGTGCCGACAGCAAGTCTAGAAAAAATTACATTTACCGAATGAGAAGGTGCTTTGCGCTTGCAACCACACTGACTGTACATGACCTGAATTTCGCTAAGCAAAGCAAGTCGCGTTACGCGAAAGGCAGTTTCGTCTTTTATGCGTAGAACAGCAGCGGGGACTTGATTTCACGGCACGGCAGACACACGTATTGACTCTGGTTTACTCTGTCCAAAGCGCGGTGGCCTGTTTGCATACGGTGCTCGGCCGCAACACGGTATCTGTTTGTCATCTTGCATTACATTGCAAGTGGGAGCTACGTCAAAGTTTCCCACTGCACCACCACAAAAGTCCTGGTGTACAATAATTCGTAACACTTCTTTCAAAGTGGGGTCAGGATGTTTGAGAATTCTTTCACGAATTCTATTGTCTGACATACTGTACACAATTGCATCACCAATAATTGTGTCACTACAGTACTGCCACAGCGACATTGAAAACGAGCTGCAGCAATCTGTATCTGATCCCCGTAATTTTTAGTGAGGGCACAAAGTAAATCTTCAAAAGCTAGTAACTCCGGCCTAGTAGTCGGGAATAACTTCTGAGCGAAGCTGTAAACCCCTGTGGCGGTCGTTGAGAAGAAATGAGAAAGTTTCGTAGTACCTTGCACTTGATGTGTAGCACAATGAGCGTCAAAGTGAGCGTACTCCCATTGTTGTTCACTGGAATCTCGGAATGGTGGAATGCACGGAGTCAGTGCAGTGGATATGGATGGCTGTTGTGGCGGAGTTGATGCGACAGGTGGTTGTGCGTTACTCAGCTGCTTGACTACCGTCATCGACTGCGACAATTGGTGGCTCTGAAACTGAATAAACTGCAGTAGATCAAAACCAGCAGCAACCGGAGGTGTAGGCATACGTGTTGTAGCAGACAAGGTAGAGGCCATTTTAATGAGAGGAGCGGCGCAACGAATTAATATAATCAATGCAAAAACACAAAACACAAATGAAACGTTCGCATTATTTCATGGTTTACACTAGACACAGACAGCTGGCGTACACTAATTTCGTTCCGAGGGGTATGGTGTGGCGGCAGGAAGGGCATCCGACCACCCCTTAAAATTAAACTTGCCAAATCCGGACTTAACCATGCCTACCCTGCCCACGATGAGGACTAAGGGACTAGCAAAAGAAGAAGAATGTAAAAACACAAATGGCGGAAGTGTTGCTGGTAGCCTGTAAGAAAGAACACAATTAGTAGCAATGTTAGTGACACACTCTGACATAGAGGTGAAGAGCAAGACATCGTTGGTTCTGTAATCCACGGCGCCAGGTGCTGTGTCAGCTACTGCGGGAGTCAGCACCGCCACAAACAAGGAAGGACATAGGTTGCAATGATCGATGGCAGGAATGCAAACTGATCTGTATATACCATTTGCAGATTAATAGGACACTTTATTTCTAAAAAAGGAAAGAAACATAATTTAACTCCTCGTTACGAAGTGGCTTGATGTGCTTCCTGTGCCTGCTACATACAATTACTTTTACACGCTATTACTAATCGCAGAACGCAGGCTGAGTATCGTCTTCCTATTACTACTGGTGTCCTCAAAGTCGGTGACCGAACTCGGTGCGACCAACGATGGGTGTCTTGTTAGAGTTGACAAGGGGCGCTGAACTCTGTCTTCCTGGAGGTGTGGCGCTGTACGCTCTTTGCAATAGCGCGCGGGTCAGCGCTTTCTCGATGCCGTTTCGCGCAACTGCACGGGTCGGTGTGCAGTCGATGCGTTAGAACTGCAAAGACTGGACCGTGTTTACTTGTCTGCATCCCTATGCAGCTAGCTCTTGTCAACTGACGTAATCAGTGCCAGCTTCACTAACCACTGTGCTGGTGCAATGACTCTTAACCACGTTCCATAGCGGGTACATCATTCGCCCTATTTCGAAGCAAAATTTTTACATCTGCTGACGCCTATCTGGATGATATCATTTCGTTATCCCCCAGTTACGGAATGGAGGGTTGTCTTTGCCATACCTCTGCTTCGCACTACCCTCATTCGTTTTTGCGCTTATAAATGACTGAAGTGAGGAGTTCTGTTATGCAGTCCTTCGTGATCTTCATGATAGTGATCCAGACGTCCCTTTAAGACTTATCGAAGCGAAACTCCTGAAACACAAAAAACTACAGTCAGATGGTCTTCGTCTGCGATCCCAGTCACCTTCGCCTTTCCAGGATGAATTAGCGTCTTTGTAACATCTACTTCGACTTCGAAAGCTATCTTAAAGTGTGTGTCTCACTACTAATGTTTTTACCGATGGTCTTGAGTGGTCATCCCAGGCCGATAAAATGCGTGAAATTTCCCGCTATTTTTCTATCTTTACAATGAAATGACATCACACGGTGTACCGTCTGCTGATGCTCCTTCCCTTCTTGATAGTATTCTTACGCCAGCTGTCCATGAGGAGTTTTTGGCAGCTTTTCACCGTGATGAGGTATCTGACGTTTTAGTTCGCTCCCCTTCCAGCAAATCGTGCGGTTTCCTTGGGGTTCCACAAGACCTTTACGTTCGGGTTTGGCTTCTAATAAGGGATACGATAACATCTTAACATCTATGATGAAAGACGTCGTGCAAGGGAAACATATCCTGTCCATCTTCAAGGTCGCAAAAATTGTCATAGCTCCCAAGTAGAACGGATGTCTATCCGTGGATCAGGCCCGACCAATAACACTACTCTATTTTGATTATGAAATCGTAACGCGAGTGATCAATAGCCGCTTGTCTGTTCTACTTGCTGACATCGTCGCACGTTAACAAAGTTGTCTCTCTGGTCGTACCCTCCTGACTCCCGTTACTGAATGTCGTGATCCTATCTCGACTGCTTCCACCATTCCTGTATTGGGAGATCTACTTTTCATTGATTTTAAATATGTGTATGATCGATTTTGACATAATTTCCTGTTGCAAGTGTTTACGGCTGTTGTTTTTAATGGCGCCACACAACGAATCTTCATCTCTCTGCTTATTGGTATTCAGGCGCCTACTGACGTAAATGGTGGTGTTGCTGCTCCCATAGAAGTGCCCCGAGATGTCCAGCAGGGCGTCCTCTTTCTATGTCGTTATTCGCCCCATTTCCCGAACCTTTACTGCGGTCCAATATTGCGCGACTGGGTAGGCGGTCCTTATTGGGAGAAAGGTTCATCGTTCACGCATATGCCGATGACCTTATGGTACCTCTTCGTACTCATATGATGACATACCGGTGCTCAAAGACATTTTGGATGCATTTTGTCGTCTTACGGGAGCACAGATTAACGACCGGAAGCGTCGGCTCTCAATTTGCGGAGATCTGACGCGGTTGGGTATCCATGGGCTGTGGCGGCTGCCCGCCACCGATCGCTGGGCATTACAATCGCTCCTTGTCCTATGAAGATAGCTGCGTTAAACTGGAAGTGCGTCAAGGGCAGGATTCAAGGAGTGATCCGTGAACACGAGCGTCCTCCATCTCGTTACTTCGTAAGGTTTGCAACTTGGAAACTTATCTGTTGAGCAGAGCCTATTTTTGTTGCCCAAATTTTTCCCTTTCCTGTGATGATGTCCCGAAAGCTGGAACGATTATCGGCTAAACTCCATTTTTCGGGTGCTCTATGAGTCTTTGGTTTCATCGTAGCTGATGTCCCATCTGCGAGCGTAACCCCTCTAATGCTTATTGGTGGGATAAGTAATCAACTAATGTATATTTGTGAATTTTGTTTGTTGCCAGCTATTTTGAGGTTGATATTCTTTCCCTGTCGGATCTCTTTGGGAGAATGCGATTACGTCGCTGGACTTTTGCACATCATGCTTCCTCTTTGGAGTCCCTATGGCCAGAGTCAGACGGAAAGGTTGTTTGGTCCAATATGAGCCCACCTGTTCTTCCGATGGAAGTGCCGTCCTCGTGGTAGCAGGTCGTTCATAAACTTGACCCCACCAACGTTCGACTTTTTCTCATTGACATTAGTGAGATAGATCAAAATAGTCGTTGCCGTAAAACGGATACTTTATGGCACCGTTTGGTCTCCTGCGGACACAGACATTGGATTAGCTCCGCTGACAATTGGCCTTTCTTCCCAGGATGACGGAAGCGGCAAACTCCAGGGAGAGTCTCCTGCATCCCGAGTCAATATTTTTTCCCAGAACGAAGAACAATAGGGTTATGTGGCATGTCGGGCACTATGTTCAATGCGTGGTGAGGAGAGAGTATGACCCGGACCTTTATGCCGTTCAAAAAATATATGGTTATGGCCCACTGGACATGACAAAGTATGCCACGCAATCGCGAGCTTTTTGAGAATATGCTGTAGCTAGTATTCGTTCGTCAAGGAGATGGATGAAGAGTCCTTTTTCTGCTGGTGTGTTTCATTCACGTTATCTTGCATTTGGCGAAAGTGACGAAAACAGATTGTGGAGTTAACTGGTTCCTTTGGTATTTTCGTAATGGTCATTTTCAGGTCTACTTTTCGATAGTTTCATTTTTGTGGCCTTTGTTTGTTTAATTAATAAAAGAATAAAAATTTTTGTAAACCACGAGTGGAAATGATTTTTTTTTCTTTTTTCAGTGGCAGAAACCATGTTGGATTAAGTCTGATTTTGTTTCTTTCACTTTTGAGTATCAATATGTTAGGTTTCAATTCAAAACATAAAACTAAAAAATAAAAGTGCCAGCACAGGCTGTGGGGGGTCATCGTGGCCATGTCTCGGGGTTCATCCCCTGCCCACCCAGCCTGAAGCAGACTGTGTCCTTCCTTTTCCACACCTAAGAGAGATAAAAATTGATCATCGCGTCTGATTCTTACACAGATGAGACGGGTTCAATTCCTGATACTGCCATAAAATTTTACTTGATTGGAGGAATAGAACAGAATGTACTCAGTCTGCTTGAATGAGAAGTAGCAGCTCCAAGATCTGGAAGTCGAAATCAGTCGAGAGAACCGTGTACTGATATCTTCCTATCAATATCAGCATCCGAATCATGTCATGTGACAGAGGATGGCACAGCGTCATGTCGATCGTGGAGTGGTATGTATACTGACAGTGTGATTGAAACTAAAGCAGATATTCAGGATAATCAAAAAGAAACTGCGTGATTCCTCGCAAGTTCATCCAGTCTGATAAAAATAACAACTATGGTGTTGTTTAACACCACAGTAAGGCATTTGGCTTTCTGGAAAGGCTTATTCTGGTATTCCGGAGACCAAGTCACAATACGTACATTACTTTCTTCCACATAAGTGCCGCATAGTTACTGTGAGGACGAGATCCACTTACATGCAGGGGATCAACAGCATCCTTCCCAGCGGTACTGGGAATACTGAAGAACGGGATACAACCCGTCTACATTGATCAATGACGTCAGAATTTGCCAGAGATGATTTATTACACAGATTTAACAGCAAAGACTATGTTCGTAAACAAAGTAATGTGGGAGAGAGAAAACTGATGGTAGACATATATCACGTGCATTAATATTTCGAACATAATGTCAAGTATATCGCTTCTTTCAGTCCTAGGAGTTCTGTAAAAAATAAAGAAAAACAGGGGATAGAAGTAACGTTAGGATCGAATACCTTAATTGACATATTTGAGTTGTATCTGAAACTTCAGTCGATCTGTATAAGCTAACTGCAGCACAGGAAACTAATTTAACTTACGTCAATTTATTGGTTTTCATTAGCATTAGTAACCTATTATTCAATAGACCTATATAGGTCAACTGAAGCACGGGATACAAATTTTACAGATGTTGCTTCTTTCGCCTCCGCTCCTACTAGCATTTTGTTCTTACGTAGACACTATTACTAACGAGGGCGAAAAGACCTGCATACATAACATTTGTATCCCATACTTCAGTTGACCGTTATAGGTCAACTGAAGAATAGGATACTAGTGTTAGCGAAGGCGAGAAGTAGCGACATACATAACATTTGCATCCTGTTCTTCAATTGACCTATATAGGTAAATGATACCAACGTTACATATGTCGCTTTTTTCGTCTGGCTAGCACCAGTATCCCGTACTTCACTTGACATATATTGGTTAACTGAAGTACGGGAGACCTTGGAAAGTTATGTGCCCCCCACGCTCCCCCCACACCACCATCACAACCGGGAATTAGCTATCAAATTTTGGAGGATAGACTTGTCTAACATGTTTAAGGAAACACATAAACGGGCAGTATGTATCGGATGCACTACGCCTCCATGAATATTCATCTAAATAGCTCTGTAGTGTCCAAATGCGTCGTTTCCCTCTCGCTACAACAGATTTCACGGCTGACCAATAACTGATACTACTGGTACAACGTCCTGTTGATGAAGATCTGAATTAAGTACTATGATTGAGGACCAGATGCTGAAAACCCCTACCCCCCAAGTCCCTAAATGAAGAAAAACACTCGGAAATAACTACACAACCCCATGCAACATGATCTTCAATTAATTTCGCCAACACTTTTTTCGTTCGATTAGGAACTACTTTAAAAACTACATCATCACATTCTGGACCCGAAATTAAAACCCCTCATACCCATAATCCCACTGCAGGTTACCCCCTGTTGCACTTGGTTTTGCCAAAATGAGACTCATCGATTTCAACTATAACACCGGCCTTCCCTCCACCCTCCCCCTCCCCTCGAGATGCCCCCTATTCTTTATATATTCCTCACAAACTTCCCTACAAATTGAATACCACTTTAAAACGGTACGCTCACTCACACGACATTCATGCACACACAGCCACACAGGAACCTAAAACATCAACAGCATGTAATTTTTATTATATCCCTCAAGGCCAGCTTTGATGTCTCAAATCATGTTCATCGTGTAACTGAGCTCGATAGTCGATTCTTGCTACATATCCATTGAACAAATCGTGAGTACTACGAGCACACATAGTAATCAAGCGCGTATGTTCGCTCGATGTCGAACGTAGTCAGCAAGAAGGTCACACCTTTGCAAAAGTCGAATGGTTGCCATCATGTCTACGTCCAAAGCCTACTTTAAGGGTCCCATGTTCATGGGAACAGATAAATACATACCTACGAATAAAAATTATAAAGTAAAAGTGTTTCCAAATGAAAAACTATTCTTCCAAATTATCTCAAACTCACTAATAATCAAATTATGTAGCGAACGAATTGGAAAGTACCAATTATCTTAATGAATGTAAACGAAAATATCACACGCAATGTCTAGCGCTGTCTTTTAAAAACAGTTTACAATGATGACGCTTATCCACAGCACATAACCGATTTATTATCTATGGCTCGAAAGTAATGACCTTAATATCTATGAGTGAACTGTGACGTCATTGGTCAAAGCCGACGGGTTGCATCCCGTTCTTCAGATGACCCGCGGAACTTTACGTTTTCTTTAGATAGAAAGCATTTATACTAGAACACGATCCTTAACCATTTACCTGATGATAAGATATTCGTAGCAAGCAGAAATAATGTTTAAAACCATTTTGTTTCTTTTCGCACTCTTCAGAGGTACCTAATTTTGTAGAATCATGTTTTTCCTTCTGAGAGTATACTGATACAAGATGCATTCTTATGGAACATTATCTTCCATTTTCTAAATTGCAGCTTTGACATTCTCTACAAATTCGTGTATTTCTTATTTCTGTGTTACTTCTTCGCCGATATTACTATTTTATTATACTAATTACGAAGAACTCGTGTATTTGTGGGGTGCGATATGTTTATTATAAACATCTTTGGTGCAAAGTAACGCAAATTGCTTCCGTCATAATATTACTCCGTTAGCTTCCGGGGCTATTCGGGCATGATAACGGATTCTAAATTCTTAGATTTGCCTGTATGAAGGCATTGTCACACTTTATGCTTATTTTGATGAAGTAATCCTGTTGACTCTATTTCTCTACATCTTTCGATGCAGTTTGTAGTCCTGCTTTCGATATGTTTAAGTGTTTGTATCAGTTTTTGTCCTAATTCTACATCGTCTGGTAGCATTTTTAACTGTAACAGATTGTGTGAGACTTCACTTTTCCCAGTGAATCAGCACTGTTTGTTAAGACAAGTATGGGGCATGCCTTTCGACCAGCCACGAACTCACCGGAACGTGATTATTTATACAAGCACCTGCTGATCTGGACTAGTGGCGCGTAGTGCGTCTTCTTCAGCGTCTTTTCACTCAAGGCGTTTGTCCGTACGGTAGCCTCTATACAAAGGAGGTAGCTGATGGTGCCTTCTGTCACATATCATACTGTGGCCTGCTGAGCTTAGACGCAGTTGTCAATACAATTCCGTGAGATAAACTTTCATTAATATTATTCTTACTAACACGGCACCTTCAGGTTATTTTCATTTCTTATTTCATTACAATTCCATTCTCGGGCACAATTCTTTTGGTTTTACGTCTGCTTCAGTTTATCAGGTAGGGTTAAATATACCTCATATACGTTAGTTTAACGAGGAAAGAGATCTGGACTATGACGAAATAATACATTTCTTATGATCACCTTCTTATGGATAGTTAACTTCATCAGCTATTTTGAAATTTACACGTTGAATGCTCCATCTTGGTGATTCAGTCTTGTTGCTTATAATTTCCTCGAAGTTTTAGTCCTGATATTTTTTGCTTTTCTTTGTTCTTCACTGTTGATAACGGTTTTCGTGCCAGCTTACAGTGTTTGCTGGCCATCAGGAAACACTGGTCAATCAGTTTTGAAATTATACCAGTCCTCCTTCCTTCTACAGATTCGTTTCCTTGAACTAAAAGTAAAAGCACAAAAATTCCCCATTAGATATACAAATTTATAAATTAAGTACTCATCAACAGAAGTAGTTAAACTGCGACGACTAATCTGAGTCCCACAGTATGTCATCAAGCAGGTTCAACCTCCATAGGGTATATGCAGGTGGGTAATATTAATCGCTTAATATCATAACCCTGATTAATTTAACCTAATCTCACATGTTGTGAAAACGATAGTAATATGATCTTTGCTTCTTTGATACATCGTAGAACCAGAAATTAAAATGTATTTTTTGAACAACGTAGTAGAGCTATAAACATGTGACGCGGTTTGGAACAAGTGAAAATCCGGAGGTATTTCGCCGATGGAGAAAATGAACATTTAATAGCCTAATTTAAAATTATCAACAAAAAGTATATATTCCTTTTATCTCGTGAGAAACATTGTTATCGTAAATTAACAACAATGAGTCTCAGTCAGTACTTGCCGGCCAGGGTGGCCAAGCGGTTCTAGGCACTACAGTCTGGAGCCGCGCGGCCGCTACGGTCGCAGGTTCGAATCCTGCCTCGGGCACGGATATGTGTGATGTCCTTAGCTTAGTTAGGTTTAAGTAGTTCTAAGTTCTAGGGGACTGATGACCTTAGATGTTAAATCCCATAGTGCTCAGAGCCATTTGAACCATGTTTGAACCATTCAGTGCTTGGTGAAAAACTATAGCAGGTGTAACGCCCAAAAAACCTGGAAGTCGTGTTTGAGAATGGAGTTCCATGTCCAAAACGCTTTGAACTAAAAAGAGGAAAAGTATTGCTGTGTTACTAAAAGAAACTATCTTACAGTTACGAAGGCTGTCAGTAAGGTGTAAAGTTAGGTATTCTTTTTTTTCTCGTTTCTGTAAGTGACAGACTAAAGTGCTTCTTTAAGTGTGCGAGTTCCCGACGAGCAAGAGTGCTGGTCGCTTCGGAGCCGCGACGCCTTCAGTGCAACGCCGACGCCTGCGGCTGCGAGACGCCGCGAAAGGATTATCTGGTCCGACGCCTGCTGCTGTCGGCCACGCAGCACAACTTCAATAATTGTTCTCCGGCGGTGGAAATCCCGCCCCGCGCTTCTCTGGCTGAGCCGGGCCAATGGAACACCGGAGAGCAGCCCGACGGAACCCCCCCCCCCCCCCCCCCGTACCCAATGCCAGCTCAGCAGCTGCAGAATCCCCGCTACACTTCTAATATCTCTATTTGATGAATTGTAAGTGCACTGACTTTGTTCTCCGTACCCTAACTCCTGTCTCATGTGTTCAGTTAGCGTTATTTATGTAAGTTCTCTTACTAACAACGAAATTGTTGACAAAAATAATGTTGTGAGCACTGAAAGCTCTAGTACAGCTAAGGGCAGTAATAGGACTGGAAATCTTCTTTGACAAATAGGCTTTCTATAAACCAAACAGTATTCTAATTTATATGTTTAATCTGTTTTATGCTTCGTATTTACATACTTACGTAAGTCGGTTGTGATCTTCCTGTATTCATTCCCTGCGAAATATGTTTGATCGGCAATGAACGAAATTTCAACACCGATCAAGTCTTTTCTCACATTAACGGTATGCACAGCCATTAATACTTCACTGAGTAATTTACAGGGTGGTTATAATTAAAGATAAACTTTCAAACCGTTGTAGAAATGGCACCACTGGTAAGAATGATGTCAAATTGCAACGGAATATTATTGGATAAGAGGGCAAACGTATGACAGATGAAAAATAAATAGTTACAAAATGTAGCAACTGATGGCGCTGTAATCATCATAATTTAATAGTGATCGACTACAAATGAGAAATGAATCATACAACAATGCGTAATGACTTTAAACAAACTGTACCACCCAGCATGCATGGGTGTACTAGTGTGATTGTGTTAGTTATGTAAGCCCATTCCCCATGGCAAGGTCACATCACATGGGACTGGAAAAATCGGGTTTTAACTGTCCTGAGGCCAAAAACCGCATAAAAAGCATCAATCACATCGGCTTTTTAGTTGTCCTGTGGCAAAAAACCGCATAAAAAGCATCAATCAAAATGAAATTTCGTGTGACTGGCGCAAAACATGTTCAATATGCTATATAATTTCTAAGACTTTCTCGGCGATGTGTTGTCATCTCGTAGCGCCTAGAGACTGATACCACCGCCATAAATAGCCACAGTTGGTCAAGTTGGCCAGGATCAGCCATCCTCAGGAAACACCTGATGAAGACGCCGAGTTACAACGTCGAAATATCTTGTTGGGAAGACGCGGACCACCGGCAGTACACCTGACTCTACGAGATGTTCAATATGCTGTCCACCGTTTTCTGCAACAAGTTTAAACGTTGAAACAGAGAAACAGCATGTTCCACAACTGATCGAAGTGTTTCCACATTCACGTTCAGTATGTGTTGCGTAATGCGTGCCTTCAATGTTGCTAAGTTTGCAATCAGAACACTGAACGCAACAGTTTTCAAACACCCCCACAGCCAGAAGTCACACGGATTAAGATCAGGTGATCGGGACGGCCGGCTGTAGGGAAATGGGGGCTAATAATTCTATCATTTCCGAAATGGCGCTTCAGCAGCTGCTTAACTGGATTTGCAATGTGCGGAAGTGCGCCATCTTGCACAAAAATGATCCCATCCACACATCCACGCTGTAGGAGAGCTCGAATGCCGTGCTTCCGCAAAAGACACTCACAGCGCTTACCAGTGACGGTAAAGGTTGTAAGTAGGCTGTTTATGTTTTCTTACTGGCAACGTTACGTAGCGCTCTGTATGAAAATCACTGGCTGTGCTGTGTGCAGTCTGTGGCTAGTTTGCATTGTTGTCTTGTCATTGTAGTGTGGGGCAGCGGCAGCTGGATGTTAACAGCGCATAGCGTTGCGCAGTTGGATGTGAGCCGCCAGCAGTGGTGGACGTGGGGAGAAAGATGGCGGAGTTTTGAAATTTGTAAGACTGGATGTCATGAACTGCTATATATATTATGACTATTAAGGTAAATACATTGTTTGTTCTCTATTAAAATCTTTCATTTGCTAACTATGCCTATCTGTAGTTAGTGCCTTCTGTAGTTTGAATCTTTTATTTAGCTGGCAGTAGTGGCGCTCGCTGTATTGCAGTAGCTTGAGTAACGAAGATTTTTGTGAGGTAAGTGATTTGTGAGAGGTATAGTTTAATGTTAGTCAGGGCCATTTTTTTGTAGGGATTGTTGAAAGTCAGATTGCGTTGCGCTAAAAATATTGTGGGTCCGGATAAGCACAGTCTTGTATAATTCTTCAAGAGGGGTCGTTTCATATTTTTTTTAAAAATAATTAAATGGGCGTAGACCTTACAATTCCTTGATCTACCCCTCTCAAAAATTGATATCGATATATAAGTGTGTGAGTGATGAAGAAGAAGACGAGATTATGTAACACTGATGCATATGTTATTTCTATTCTTTTGTAAAGCCCCTATTACTACAAATGTTGTCTGTATTGTTATGTTCTTTAATGATGTATTTTGTGCCTTTGTTATTATATTCTCATGTTATAATATTGTAATTGACACCAGTTCATCAAATTAAGTAACTTGTAAGATACATTTCACAGCACACGTTTCTGTTGGTCATAGTATATGGACAATATGTGAGAAGTAGGGACTGATAGTGTTTGCACGTGTGTTAATAATTCAGCAAGGGACTGGATAACAGCATTGCTGGTTCTAAGGACATTTCAAAAAAAAAAAATTTTGTGAGTGCACAAGTGGTGGTTCATGGACTTGCTATATAGTCCACAAGTCTCTTCTATGGTGATTGTGCACCTGCACAGTCGCAACGAATGGCTGCTAGCCATCTCTACAAGGACTACAGTGGTTCTGCATCTTTGATGACTCACCAATACCATTATTTCTACAAGGACTGCACTGGGTCTGCACCTCTGGTGGCCCACCAATACCATACTCTCTACCAGGACTACAGTGGGTCTGCTCTTTGATGACCTACCTACCAATATTCCTCAAAACTTCGACTGATTCTGCGGTGGGTTTGCTCTGTTGTGGGCCATTACCTGTCAGCATAAGAGTCAGCACTGTCTTTCCGTTGGAAGGACAACACTACTTCTTCAAGATTGCATGGGAATCCACTACTTCCGTGTGCATTGTCTTTTACTGCTCAGACTTTGAGAAAAGAAACGGCAGTTTTAATGTGATGAATGATCAGGACTGTCTTTATGGACTGTGAGAAAATTTTCGCTTTTGACCAACATTGTATCAATTAGTGTGTTCATTTGATTTCTTTGTTATTGTAATTACGAAAAATTTTATCAAATCATTATTGGCCACTGCCCAAAACAGTTTGTAAAATTTTTTGTGGGGAGCATGGGGGCTATGTAAGTAGGCTGTTTATGTTTTCTTATTGGCAACGTTACGTAGCGCTCTGTATGAAAATCACTGGCTGTGCTGTGTGCAGTCTGTGGCTAGTTTGCATTGTTGTCTGCCATTGTAGTGTGGGGCAGTGGCAGCTGGATGTTAACAGCGCATAGCGTTGCGCAGTTGGATGTGAGCCGCCAGCAGTGGTGGACGTGGGGAGAGAGAAGGTGGAGTTTTGACATTTGTAAGACTGGATGTCATGAACTGCTATATATATTATGACTATTAAGGTAAATACATTGTTTGTTCTCTATTAAAATCTTTCATTTGCTAACTATGCCTATCTGTAGTAAGTGCCTTCCGTAGTTTGAATCTTTTATTTAGCTGGCAGTAGTGGCGCTCGCTGTATTGCAGTAGCTTGAGTAACGAAGATTTTTGTGAGGTAAGTGATTTGTGATAGGTACAGTTTAATGTTAGTCAGGGCCATTTTTTGTAGGGATTGTTGAAAGTCAGATTGTGTTGCGCTAAAAATATTGTGGGTCCGGATAAGCACAGTCTTGTATAATTGTTCAAAAGGGGACGTTTCATAAGGTAAGAGGACCGGAAGCACCTATATCTTCGAAAAAATATGACCGTTTGATAAATGATGCCATGAACCCGCACCAAACAGTGACATTTTCAGGATGAAGTAGTACTGGTGGATTTTCGTGTGGATTTTCCGTTGACCATATTCGACAATTCTGTGTACTGACATATCCTGTCAGATGGAAGTGGGCTTCGTCTGTCCACAAAATTTTTCACGGCCGACCATTGTCCTTTCCCATGGGAGCAAGAAATTCTAAAGCAAATCTTTCTCTTGCTGGCAGGTCAACAGGAAGCAACTCGCGCACATGGGTAATTTTGAATACATAGCAAAGAAGGATGTTTCGTAGGATTTTACTCACCGTGCGCACGGGCATGTTCAATGCTCGGGCTATTCCCTATGCACTACACGTTTGCACACCGCCGCTCGTCTCCTCCTGCATTGTTGTGGCCACTGCTTCCACTGACGTTGAATCAGTTCGTTTCCTCCCTCTACCAGGTTGCACACCAAAAGAACCCGTCTTTTCGAATTACCGAATCATTAACTCCAGATCCGTGGCAGTCACCGGACCAACGCCTCTTTTCAAACCCTTCAGTGTTGGGAACTTCTGCGACATGTGCACAGTCATCATTCTCATAATACTTCTGCCAAACGTTTTCTCCCTTCTCCGATAATATTCCGTTGCAATTTGACGTCATTCTGCCCAGTGGTGTTATTTGTACAGCGTTTTCAGAGTTTAACTCTACATTAAGAAATTTAGCTCTGACCTTTTTCTACCCACAGTCATTATTTTTCGATAGGATATCGTTTGAGGATAAACGCCGTTCCATCACCAAGACGAAATGATCCTTTAATAAGCAACGCGCACATTTGAGCGCTGAAAGGGTGAAAAGAGATGGGAAATGAAAGTTTAATCATAATATTTCAGTTAAATTGAAATGATGTGTCGATTTAAGCCACAAACTTTCAGTCCCTTGCCTCTATAACTATTAGGAGAGTCTACAAAGCTACAGTTACAAACAACGATTCTTAACGAAGAGAAAATGTATACCGTCTAAACTTAAGATGAAATACGTTATGGATGGATGGCTGCTAAGAAACTAATTTGATATTACACATGCTCTAAATAAGACAAGGACTGTAACACAGACATGAGTATGCCGAATAAGTGGTGAAGCCGGACACCACCGTACATTCTCCAGGGATATTTTTTAATATTTCGAAATAAAGGAACTGTAGTCTCCAGTGGTTCATCGCCGAATAATAATGTAATTAAAATTTATTCAGTTTGTTACACCAGTCACTTTTATTTCTGAGAAAAAACGTTAAATTAGTAAATGAGAGTCTAGTACAATATCACTGGACTATCTTCATATCACTCCACAACCCACATAAACTCTAAATGACTGTCTACCATTATCAGAATGAACGATACTTGTGACACCAAAGGTGGTAAAATGTCCAAAAATGACATGCTACTTCATCAGCCCTTTTCGAAGTCAATGCGCGAGGATAACAAATTTTGTCAGATGATATTGGTGCACAAGCATGAACTTCCACTTACTGTCTGGGTATGCCTGCATGTAGACCAAGACAATTTGGCAAGGCAATTGTTGTAGTAAAAACTACCACACACAATGAAATGAACTGTCGTGAATTCATTTCATTGAGTGTGATAGGTTTTACTACAACAACCCTTCTAAATTCTTTTGCTTTTTATGACATGGTTTACATAATATAACATAAGTAACGATTGATACAACAATCAAATTCTTGTACTTACGATTAAATTCCACAGACATCCGTGTTCTGCCACCATAGCCTATAGCAATGTGGGTCTCATGTAGTACGTTAAACAGTTCATCAAACGAACGTAATAACGAATTTCTTCTTTTCCAGCAGACATCGTTGCTATCAGTTTCTCATCACCTCCGATGTTGAGAACATCGTATCGCTTCGAACGTCTGAAGTGAATAGATCTTTTATTGGAAACGATTTCTGCATTTTTCACTTCACTTAACAGAGTATCATATTGCTCAGCAGTTACATAAAAATTGTTGTCCTTCTTCTTATTCGCAGATTCACCTAAAAATTCGTAAAATCTGTTACGCTTAACATCATTCATTCTGATTCAAAGCTGCAGAACAAACACCACTAAAACGAGTTGCGAAGATGAAACACGCACGATGCTCGACGCTGACTGAAACTACGCAGCGGTGAGCGGACTGAGGACTCATAATTGCCAACAAAGAAACTTATCTGAACACAAAATTGGCGGGAGTCTTCGAACAGGCTTCTACCAGTCTGCATTGGTACATCCTAAGATTTACCAATGTCTCTTGGTGAACGTTCGAAATCTATGCATATAATAAGAAAATTCTGACTTTTACCACACAGCGATGGTAAATCTTTGGTTTGACCAGTTAATTTTAGGATTTACTAATATATATACACTAATAAATATAGTGGTCATTTGATCGTGGCCTGGCCAAATATCTCACGAAATAAGCGTCAAACGAAAAAACTACAAAGAACGAAACGTGTCTATATTGAAGGGGGAAACCAGATGGTGCTATGGTTGGCCCACTAGATGGCGCTGCCATAGGTAGAACGGCTATCAACTGCGATTTTTTAAATAGGAACCCCCATTTTTATTACATATTCGTGTAGTTCGTAATGAAATATCGATGTTTTAGTTAGACCACTTTTTTCGCTTTGTAATACATGGCGCTGCAATAGCCACAGATATATGGCTCACAATTTTAGACGAACAGTTGGTAACAGGTAGGTTTTCTGAATTAATATACAAAACGTAGGTACGTTTGAACATTTTATTTCGGTTGTTCCAATGTGATACATGTATCTTTGTGAATTTATCATTTCTAAGAACGCATGCTGTTACAGCGTGACTACCATTAAATACAACATTAATGCAATAAATGCTCAAAATGATGTCTGTCAATCGGAATGCATTTGGCAACAAGTGTAACGACATTCCCCTCAGCAGCGAATATTTCGCCTTCCGTAGTGTTCGCACATTCATTGACAATGCGGTGACGCATTTTGTCAGGCGTTGTCGGTGGATCACGATAACACATACCCTTCAACTTTCCTGTCCCCACAGAAAGAAATTCGGGGACGTCAGATCCGGTGAACGTGCTTCGATGACCAATCCACCTGTCATGAAATATGCTATTCAATACCGCTTCAACGGCACGCGATCTATGTGCCGGACATCCATCATGTTGGAAGTACATCGCCATTCTGTCATGCAGTGAAACATCTTGTAGTAACATCGGAAGAACATTACGTAGGAAATCAGCATACATTGCGCCATTTAGATTGCCATCGATAAAATGGGGGCCAATTATCCTTCCTTCCATAATGGCGCGCCATACATTAACCTGCCAAGGTCGCTGATGTTCCACTTGTCGGAGCCATCGTGCAGTTTCAGTTGCCGAGTAGTGCATATTATGCCGGTTTACGTTGATGAATGACGCTTCGTCGCTAAATAGAACGCGTCCAAAAATATCTGTCATAGTCCCGTAATTTCTCTTGTGCCCAGTGGCAGAACTGTACACGACGTTCAAAGTCGTAGCCGTGCAGTTCGTGGTGCATAGAGATATTGTACGGGTGCCGTCGATGTTGACGTAGCATTCTCAACACCGACGTTTTTGAGATTCCCGATTCTCACGCAATTTGTCTGCTGCTGATGTGCGGATTAGCCGCGACAGCAGTTCTTACACCTACTTGGGCATCATCGTTTGTTGCAGGTCGTGGTTGACGTTTCACATGTGGCTGAACACTTCCTGTTTCCTTAAATAACGTAACTACCCGACGAACGGTCCGAACACTTGGATGATGTCGAGGATACCGAGCAGCATACATAGCACACGCTCGTTGGGCATTTTGATCGCATTAACCATACATCAACACGATATCCACCTTTTCCGAAATTGGTAAACGGTCCATTTTAACACGGTTAATGAATCACGAAGCAAATACCGTCTGCACTGGAGTAATGTTACGTGTTACCACGTACTTATACACTACTGGCCATTAAAATTCTATACCAAGAAGAAATGCAGATAATATACGGCTATTCATTGGAAAAATATATTATACTAGAACTGACATGTGATTACATTTTCATGCAATTTGGGTGCATAGATCCTGAGAAATCAGTACCCAGAACAACCACCTCTGGCCGTAATAACGCATGGGCATTAAGTCAAACAGAGCGTGAATGGCCCATGCAGGTTCAACACGATGCCACAGTTCATCAAGAGTAGTGAGTGCCGTATTGTAACGAGCCAGTTTCTTGGCCACCATTGACCAGACGTTTTCAATTGGTGAGACATCTGGACAATGTGCAGGCCAGGGCAGCAGTCGAACATTTTCTGTATCCAGAAAGGCCCGTGCAGGACCTGTAACATACGGTCGTGCATTATCGTGCTGAAATCTAGGGTTCCACAGGGATCGAATCAAGGGTAAAGCCACGGGTCGTAACACATCTGAAATGTAACGTCCACTGTTCAATGTGCCGCCAATGCGAACAAGAGGTGACCAAGACGTGTAACAAACGGCACCCCATACCATCACGCCGGGTGATACGCCAGTATAGCAATGACGAATATACGCTTCCAATGTGCGTTCACCGCGATGTCGCCAAACACGGATGCGACCATCATTATGCTGTAAAAAGAACCTGGATATATTCGAAAAAATGACGTTTTGCCATTCGTGCACCCAGGTTCATCGTTGAGTACACTATCGCAGGCACTACTGTCTGTGATGAAGCGTCAAGGGTAACCGCAGCCATGGTCTCCGAGCTGATAGTCCATGCTGCTGCCAACGTCGTCGAACTGTTCGTGCAGAAGTTTTTTGTTTTGAAAACGTCCCCATCAGTTGACTCAGGGATCGAGACGTGGCTGCACGATCCGTTACAGCCATGCGGATAAGATGCCTGTGCCGGCCGTGGTGGTCTAGCGGTTCTAGGCGCTCAGTCCGGAGCCGCGCGACTGCTACGGCGCAGGTTCGGATCCTGCCTCGAGCATGGATGTGTGTGATGTCCTTAGGTTAGTTAGGTTTAAGTAGTTCTAAGTTCTAGGGGACTTATGACCTCAGCAGTTGAGTCCCATAGAGCTCAGAGGCATTTGAACCATAAGATGCCTGTCATCTCGACTGCTAGTGATACAAGGACGTTGAGTTCCTGCACTGCGTTCCGTATTACCCTCCTGAACCCACCGATTCCATATTCTGCTAACAGTCATTGGATCTCGACCAACGCGATCATCAATGTCGCGATACGATGTACCGCAATCGCGATAGGCTACAATCCGGACTTTATCAAAGTCCGAAACGTGATGGTACGCATTTCTCCTCCATACACGAGGCATCACAACAACGTTTCACCAGGACACGCCGGCACACTTCTGTTTGTGTATGAAAAATCGGTTGGGAACTTTTCTCATGACAGCACGTTGTAGGTGTCGCCACTGGCGCCAACCTTGTGTGAATGCTCTGAAAAGTTAATCATTTGCATATCACACCACCTTATTCCAGTCGGTTAAATTTCGCGTCCGTAGCACATCATCTTCGCGGTGTAGCAATTTTAATGGCCAGTAGCGTACATTTGTGACTATTACAGTGCTATCTGTCACAAAGAAAAAAAGGTGGTCGAACTAAAACATTCATATTTCTTTATGTACTACACGAATATATAATAAAAAATGGGGGTTCCTATTTAAAAATCGCAGTTGATATCCGTTTGACCTATGGCAGCTCCATCTAGCGGGCGAACCACAGCGCCATCTGGTTTCCCCTTCAAGCTAGAAGAGTTTCATTCTTTGTAGTTTTTTCGTTTGATGCTTATTTCGTGAGATATTTGGCCCGGTCGCTATCAATGGACCACTCTTTATATAAGTGAAGTTGGGAATGAAATGTATTTTTGGAAATATGACGCTATTAAGACAATTTTGAAACCAGACCTACAAAAATTGATATTTGAATTCTGTGTCAGAAATTAACGTATATGCTTCAGCATTTTTGGAAATTCAACCACTAAGGGGAACAATAGTAGGTGACTGAATTTTTGAAAAATCAGTCATTATTAAAGTCCCGATAAAGCATTTTCAAAGCTGAATCTGTGAAAACTGGTGTTTGACTTCTCTGTTAAAAATTCAATGAAGAGCCAGACAAAGTGGTACACATGCCTAATATCGCGTAGGCCCACCGAGAGCACGTAGTGCCGCAACACAACGTGGCATGGACTCCACTAATGTCTGAAATAGTACTGGAGGGAACTGACACAATTAATGGTGCAGGCTGACCTTAAATCCGTAAGAGTACGACGGGGTAGAGATCTCTTCTGAACAGCACGTTGCGAGACATCCAAGATATGATCAATAACGTTCATGTTTGGGGAATATGGTGGCCAGCAGAAGTGTTTAAACTCAGAAGAGCGTTCGCGGAACCACTCTGTAGCTATTCTGGACGTGTGGGGTGTCGCATTGTCCTACTGGAATTGCCCAAGTCCTTCGGAATACACATCGGAATGAACGGATGCAAGTGATCAAACAGGATACTTAGGTACGTGTCACCTGTGTAGACGTATCAGCGGTCCCATATCACTCCAACTGCACACCAACCGCAGCATTACAGACCTCCACCAGCTAGAACATGCCCCTGTTGACATGCCGGATTTACGTACAAATTTGTAGACGGGGTTCCTAGGATAACCACGTGAGTTCTCCGGCTGTCACTTGGAATCGCATCTCAGATCCTAACTCCACATGCTGTTCCGGTATGTCCAGCACGAAAGCAGTTTTTTTGCCGGCCCTCAAGTGGTCCCCTTCTTACCAACACACGGTCATCACAGGCACCAAAGCAAAATCAGGTTTGGTAATTTCCAAGAACGTTTGCCTATCGAAACCACGGATCCCAAAAGATAGGCATCGGACGTGCTATTCTAAACCGATCACGTTCTTATTGTGCCGTGAGCTACGAGCAGTATGTACACTGGTTACTACAGCAACGACAAAAGATAAACGTTGTCTAAAATACTTGTAATTGCAGTGTAAATGACTTACCTCATTTGCCATCGACGTTGTCGTCATGTGAAAGTCCAGCTGATGTGTATGTTACAAGAAGCATTGCCTTTATGCAATAACCTGGGTAGACTCTGGCTATGTCACGCAAAAATATGGGTAGAGTATAACATGGCGTCAACTTTTCCTTGCAATCGCAAGTTCTGGAAGTTACAAATACTGAATCAAGTAGAGTTGGTCTCTTTCTCCTGGATGCCCTCCTGTTTTATTGGAAAATTTCAGTGACTTCCATAAGTGCTGGGTGTTCTGTGTGTACTCACTGGGATCATCGGAAGACACGAACTCTACACAATGGTCTACGAACTCACGGTTGAAGCCTTCTGCTTTTAATGTCTTATAGGGTTGAAAGCCGTCTGTAATCACTTTCCTACTGGGCAGTATAAAGTACCTTACCAAACCGACTGAAGTCACCTTGTCTCTGAAGAATACTCTTTCCACAAAGCACATCCGATATTTGATTTCATTCTTTAAACATCATCCTCTTTGGTTTTTTCTTCTTGTTATGTGCGAGTCGTCTACTTCAACAACTTCATTTCGTCCACCCATCGGTACAATGTCGTTCGCCACTGTCACATAACAGACTTCTCTGCAAAACCCGAAATAGTCACACACGGTATAGACAGATAAGTCAGTTTCCGATGCTTTAGCTTGTTGAGTTTTGACCCTAATCCAGCAAGATACAAGAATCATGAAGGCCTGGATCGATAAAATGAATAGTCAAATCATGTATTTTTCCTGATTGTCGTTCGTTTAGCACAGTTTCCAAGATTAAATTGTAAAGATATTTCACCAACAAACCTCTTGGTACGAACTTTTACACACTTTGCCCCACCGCAGTCTACACAGTCTGTCGTTTCGTCATCCAGTATTAGTCCATATTTCCGACAAAATTTCAAACATTTAGCTACATTAAGTGAGTATGGAATTAGATTCTTCCACGTCAGGCAACTGGCCGAACAGCCGGCCGGTGTGGCCGTGCGGTTCTAAGCGCGTCAGTTTGGAACTGCGTGACCGCTACGGTCGTAGGTTCGACTCCTGCCTCGGGCATGGATGTGTGTGATGACCTTAGTTTAGTTAGGTTTAAGTAGTTCTAAGTTCTAGGGGAGTGACGACCTCAGTAGTTAAGTCCAATAGTGCTCAAAGCCATTTGAACCATTGGAACTGGCCGAACAGATGTCTACGACACCAGACATACCAACTCACTGCCGACGTAAATCATATAGGTTTCCTTAGCGACTCACCAATAAATTATCATAACTCCCGCCAACACAATCACGTGATCGTTTAGATTCCCATGTTCGATATCTGTAGTTCGGGTCCCGTGGCTTCGATAGGCAAACACTCTTAGAAATTATCCCAGTTTTCACCAGAAAACGCGTCAGACCTCCACCAAGGCCTCAAATAAGCTCTTGCTTGACACGACTGAGTCATAGATGACGGTGGTTTGGGGTCAGTGGAATGCATGAAACATGGGGTCCGGCGCAGAGCTGTGATTGAAGTAACCGATTTGGAGCAATTTTTTGAGTAACTTTGGTAACAAATGCTGCTCAAACTGCTGCTGCAGATGCGCCAGAGCCATACAACAAACACGATGGTCTTCCCCCTACGTAACAGTACGTGGGCGACCGGAACCCGGTCTCCTCGTGACCGTACTTTCTCGTGACTGCAGCTGCCAGCAGTCATGTACAGTGGCTACAATCCTGCCAAACGTTTCTGCAGTATCTCAGAAGGAACATACAGCTTCTTGTAGCGCTATTACACGACTTCATTCACACTCAGTGATTTTGTGATAATATCGCCTGTGTGATCTTAAAGGCACAACTCACCACATCCGGTCTCAAAGGTAACTAATGATCACCATCGTTACAGCGTGTATTTAAAGCAAATGTGATGTGCATCCTATCGACTATCAAAAAATTTTAATAGACATCGTCTTTCGGACGTAGAAACACGCGTACCAATGTTGGTTTATATCGCACAGTTCCTTTTCGATGCTGCGATTTTTTTCCATCAGCGTGTTACTAATATGTTGCGTATGTCTGTCCGAATGTTCATTAGACTTTCGTCTGAATATTTAATGTAAATCGGTCAATAACCTTTGATATTTTTCGTTATAGCATTGCTTATTGATACGTTTCATATTCATTTATGTGTATATATGTTTAAAAAGTTATTATTTAAAAAGACACGCGTATCCGAGTACAACGTTGTGTAAAATTTTCAAAACGATCACATTTATATAAACCACTGACATTCCAGAAAGTACATAACAATAAGCGTGTAATCGCATGTAATATTGTTTCAAAATTTCAGAGCAATCGGCGAAACCCCTTCAAGATTTTGTAAAAAGGAATATTGACTTTTTTTACATAGATGTAAATATTCCTTTGAACGCAGTCGTATATCCCACACACACACACACACACACACACACACACACACACACACAGACACACAAACACATACACCGTACGGCGCTTCCGCAGATATACACATACATGTTCGTATTCGAATGGAAACTTGTGACGAAGTTTCAAAGCAATCGGTGAAGAACTTTCGGAGATACACGATTTTCAACACGCGAACATGTAACAAATATTATATATCTCAATTATGTCTATACCCCTTTCATACGTTTGGTATGGTATATTGCTAGGAGCAAGTAAACAAACATCAACTATTAATGTGGAAGTGTTGGTCAATGTCCTGCAAGATTGTAATATTCTCTGTTAAAATACTGATATTTGTAGTAGTATAAACTGAAAGTCATATTTCAGTCGAGCTGTCGAGCTATTTGGTTGCCCTACTAACTGATCACCTATTTGTTTAGCACTTTTTAGGCACCTGAAATCCCTTCGTTCAATGATCATCAATCGTACATCTACATAGGTGTATGTATGTATTGAACTG
This sequence comes from Schistocerca piceifrons, assembly GCF_021461385.2. Lineage (NCBI taxonomy): Eukaryota > Metazoa > Arthropoda > Insecta > Orthoptera > Acrididae > Schistocerca > Schistocerca piceifrons. The sequence goes on from NC_060144.1 coordinate 142,946,056, forward strand.
GGCATCTAGAAACTGCGTAGAAGCTTCGTCCCCGCCTCAGCCTTCAGTATTACATAACCCCAAAACAGGCTACAGCAGACAACAGACCCCACCACCGCCCCACACCGAACTTAAGGCTATTGCGCGGTTCGGACCCCAGTGCACCATCCCCCCCCCCCCTCACCACCCCCACGGGAACGTCTCACTGCAAACGAGTGTAACCCAAATGTTTGCGTCGTAGAGTAATCATGGTGTATGCGCAGCAATCGCCGACATAGTGTGACTGAGTCGGTATATGGGGAACCAGCCCGCATTCACCGAGGCAGATGGAAAACTGCCTTAGAAATGCATCCACTGGGTGGCCGGCACACCCGACACTACTCCATCGGGTGGATTCGTGCCGGGGACCGGCAGGCCTTCCCGCTCGGGAAGCAGTGCGTTAGACCGCACGGTATGCCGGGCGGGCGGTATCTACATACATACTCCGCAAGGCATTATACGGTGCATGGTGCAGGATACCATGCATTCTGCTACTACTAGTCATTCCCTTTCCTGTACCACTCGGCTCAGTTAGTCTCTTTACGTGAGATGTACGCTGGCGGTAGCAGAACTATTCTTCAGTCAGCCACAAATTTCGGTAGTCTAAATTTTCTAAATAGTGCATTGTCAAAAGGACGTGGTCTTCTCTCTAGGCATACTCGTTTGAGTTCACGGAGTATTTCGGTTTTACTCGCTTATTAATGGAACCCATCGGTAACAAATCTAGCGCAACGCCCCGAAATTAGGAATGGTTGTGATCCCCAGCCCTCGAGTAGTACTTAAGAATGACAAACACTAATGTTCAACACGATTTCTCCTTCATACAGAACGTGATGAGAAGTATCCGGACACCCCCAAAGACATACGTTGTTCATATTAGCTGCATTGTGCTGCCACCTACTGTCAGGCAATCATCAGCGAGAGAGAGCAGAATGGAGCTCTCCGCAGAAGTTGTAACAACAACGACTCTGTCCTATTGTACATATAATTTTTTTTCTGATTTTTCGATAAACTTGTGTAATTAATGTTCTGCTTTCATTTCTTTTTTGTTTCATGCCATTGTGTTAAGAAAACTGTAAACAAGTTTCAATGTGAAGGTTAATGTTTATGTCAAATGTCAAGCAATATTGTAATAGAATTGAAATGTAACAAATGTTGAGACTGTTGTAAGATGTTTAAAATTGTAACTGTGCGTCTGGTCCATATGTAGGCAATGTGTTAGGATATGCAGAATGCAAAACCTCGGGTGAATACCCGGCCTGTCAGGGAGCGGTAAAAGGTGGATGGCAGGCGAGCGCGGGAAAATGCACGCGGGCACTGCACGGCACAACAGGCTCAGCAATAGTAGTTGGAATTTGGCATTGGTCTGAGCAACACCTTCTGGAGCGAGGAGGCTCTCCTGGAAGATGTAGTGTCACTGAGCCTCGGGTATGCCGTTCCAACGACCACACAGCATGGCAATATTCCATAGGCACTAAATGGAAAAGTATTGCGACGCTAAGAAGAATTAAAGTGCCGATACGTCAAGACTCATAGCTGTGGTTGTATGTGTGCTCTGTGCCTCGCCATCTCGCCGCCCGCCAACCGCCGCATCGGTACAAGCAGGTTGAAACTTTTAGTACTGTGTGCGTATGGACCATAGAGTGAACTGTTCAATAATAACCTAGAGTTTACCAGAACTTTCCCCTCATTTAATTATCCTCACAACTAACCTAGGCAGGGTCCTTTCCAAATGTTGTGCAATTCGAGTGCCCCGAAATGAAAAATTAAATTTTGTGTTAAGAATAATTACTTGCAGACCTAGCTATGTTAGAATGGTGTTTATAGAACTGTTTTGTTAATCAACCAGTAAATGAATAACGAAGGTCTAACGTAGTTGAAAGGTAACTTTAATATTGATATAGTAATGAAGTTTAATTATTTCGAGACAGATATAAAGGTATTTAAATGAGAAGTGAATAAGATAAATAGAGTAGTAACTCATATACTGGAAATCTTGAACGCATGATAATTTCAGTAATCAATTTTTTTAATGTAGTGATCATAACAGTTTCAGGGTTCCCCCCCCCCCCTTTTTTATTAATTTGAATTCTGAAGTGTTCTAAATGGAATTGACCAGCAAAAGTTAAAGCCAATATAAAAGCCAAAATTTATCAGTGTTTTATCTTTATCAAAATTGACATTTTGTGTGTGGCTCGAAAGTGCTATTTCTAGGGTAACCTATGCCCGATTTTAATCAGATCAATAGACAGTACGAAGCTTTGTAGTATACATTATAGTGTAGTGTTATGTATTCATGGTTTTTCCATATCAGTACAGAACGTGAAACTATCAGTTCAATAGATTTTCTGGTTCTAAAATTTTACGGTATTATGCAGTGTTACTACGTGTTGTTTCGCATGAATATACATCAACTTGTACAGGGAAGAAACTCAGTTAATGCCTAATTTGGCTGGCGACCGTATTATTATCAAATTGGTAGCATCTTCAGTGTTGCTTTTGGTAGATACTCACGTGTAATTGCATTTTGAACTTACTTGACGGATCATTGTTATTACAGAGTGGTTGTAACTCTGATTTGCCACCATTCAGGTACAGGCGGTCAATATCTATACGAAAATCCTGTCTCGTAAGGTGAACCCCGCTCACTTACCATAGCACTGGCTTTAATGAGTATTGTGTGCCCCAAGCGCACGTTACAAAGTCATCGACTTCGAAAGTGGTCAGAAGACTGGGTGCCACACTTCTAAACATCCATAGGTTCACAGTTTCCGATGTGATAGTGAAGTGGAAACGTGAAGGGACACGTAAGGCACAAAAGCGTACAGGCTGAGCTCGTCTGCTGACAGACAGAGACCGCCGACAGCTGAAGAGGGTCGTAATGTGTAATAGGCAGACATCTATACAGACCATCACACAGGAATTCCAAACTGCATCAGGATCCACTGAAAGTGCTGTGGCAGTTAGGCGGGAGGTGAGGAAACTTGCATTTCATGGATGACCGCCTGCTCATAAGCCACACATCGCGCCTGTAAATGCCAAACGACGCCTCGCTTGTTGTAAGGAGCGTTAACATTGTACGATTGAACAGTGGGAAAACGTTGTGAGGTGTGTCGAATCACGGGTACACAGTGTGGCTATCCGATGGCAGGGTGTAGGTATGGCGAATGCCCGGTGAACGTCATCTGCCAACGTGAGTAGTGTCAAAAGTAAAATTCGAAGGCGGTGGTGTTATGGTGTGGTCGAGGCTTTCAAAGAGGGGGCTTGCACCCCTAGTATTTTTTTTACTTGGCTCTATTACAACACAGGCCTTCGTTGATGTTTTAAGCACCTTTTTGCTTCCCACTGTTGAAGAGCAATACGGGAGTAGCAACTGCATCTTTCAACAAGATGGAACACCTGTTCATAATGCGGAGTGTTTACACCGATAATAACATCCCTGTAGCGGACTGGCCTGCACAGAGTCCTGACGTGAATGCGATAGACCACCTTTGAGATGTTTTCAAGGCAGACGTCGTGCCAGGCCTCACCAACCGTCATCGATAACTCTCCTCAGTGCAGCCCTCCGTGAAGAATGGACTGCCATTCCCCAAAAAACCTTCTGGCACGTGACTGAACGTATGCCTGCGTGAGTGGAATCCATCATCAAGGCTGAGGGTGGGCCAAAATCATATTGAATTCCAACATTACCGATGGAGGGCGCCACGAGCTTGTAAGTCATTTCCAGCCAGGTGTCCTGGTACTTTTGATCACATAGTGTACATTGGCTACCCTTTCCTAAAATTCTCCCAGTAAACCGACAACGATCATTCGCCTTCCCTGCTACAGACCTGAAGTGCTAGTTCCATTTCATATCGCTTTGTAGCGCTATGCCCAGACATATAATCGATGTGTCTGGTGTCAGACAACAGTCCATTAATATTTTGTTCGAACATTACTGGATTGCTTTTCCTACCGAAATGCATTAACTTACATATTTCTACATTTAGAGCAAGCTGCCACACATCACAACAAATAGAAATTAAGTAACTCAGAGGTACAGTTATCAGCAAACAGTAGCAGGTTGCTCCTCATTCTATCTGTTAGATCATTTATATACAGAGAGACCAAGAATGGTCCTATCACAATTACCTGAGACACTCCTGACAATATCCTTATTTCTGATGAACAATCGCTGGTCCAGGATATCGAAGTGTTGTCTGTTTCTTGATAAGTCTTCGAACCAGCCACATATCTGGCGATCTATTCCATATGCTCGAACATTGATTAACAGTCGGTGGTGGGGCATTGTGTGAAACACTTCGCGAAAATGTAGAAATTTGAGATCTGCCTGGAGTTCTTCATAAATTGTTCGCAGGGTATAGTGCAAATTGAGTTTGACAAGAACGACTTTGGGCCAGATAATTTTCTCTCTCAAGGAAATTTAATATATTTTAAATGGTCAGAACTCTGCAGCACACGTATGTTAAGAAAATTGGTCTCGAATTTTGCTCGTATGCTCTTCTACGTTTTGTATACACAGTAGCCGCTCGGCTTTTTTTCATTCGTTTGTGCCATAGAGCTCTGGAACAACAACCACAGAGCTACTAAAGCAGAATTGAATACCTAGTGATCTAGAACCATGTGGTGTAACAGCCAGCTGCCGTCGAATCAACACCAACTGACGTCTATTGTATCAGTCTGCCAGATGCCACCAAGTTAGTGGTCGGACTACACTGGGTGCCGTAGCATTTCCGCATGTAACGGTGACACCGTTTCATTCCGGGTAGTGTGGCGACACTATATCTGCATAAATGTTCTGAGTGACCTGTAGTTAGCTACTGGAGTCTTTCTAATTAGTTCCAGGCCTTCATAATCGCCCCTCAGACACGAAAATACCAGTTAGGAGCATCTACGCCATCATGATCAACTGAATAGTGAACACCTCAGGCAGCAATCGTACAAAACCTCCATACACTTAAGAAGCTTTGACACAAGCTTACCAAGAGGATACCAAGCCAGCAACCGCTAACCACTACTACTGTTTGTTTCTGAGATGAAAAACTGTATCTATTGTTGTAGCTCTTCAACTTGATAGCGGACCGGGTTGTGTCGTTGCTGCTGTTAGAGGTGGCAGCTCTTTCTGTAATAAATTTCGGAACAAGCAACCCCCAAAATCACATAAATATTTTGTCATGTATTTTGTCCATTATACTGTACACGCAAAGTAGACTTTTGTAACTGCCATCCTTCCTGCTACTAGTGATTTCGTGGCTAGTAATATGTGTAATATGTGGCTGGTTCGAAGACTTATCAAGAAACAGACAACACTTCGATATCCGGGACCAGCGATTGTTCATCAGAAATAAGGATATTGTCAGGAGTGTCTCAGGTAATTGTGATAGGACCATTCTTGGTCTCTCTATATATAAATGATCTAACAAATAGAATGAGGAGCAACCTGCTACTGTTTGCTGATAACTGTACCTCTAAGTTACTTAATTTCTATTTGGTGTGATGTGTGGCAGCTTGCTCTAAATGTAGAAATATGTAAGTTAATGCAGTTCGGTAGGAAAAGCAATCCAGTAATGTTCGAACAAAATATTAATGGACTGTTGTCTGACACCAGACACATCGATTATATGTCTGGGCATAGCGCTACAAAGCGATATGAAATGGAACTAGCACTTCAGGTCTGTAGCAGGGAAGGCGAATGGCTAGTAATATGTGTAATATGTGAATAATATACTGTTTATGTAGAACAAGTGGTGCATTTCATCGATTAGAATGGTACGCATATAGGTGTGTCCAAACAGGCTTCGGCAGGCCTAACGCTGTATCATCCTCAGACAATAGGCATCACTGGATGTGGACGTGGATGGGTATGTGGCCTACACTGTGCTCTCCTGTCTGTTAACAATTTTCGGGGCCAGAGACACCGCATGTCAATGATGTAGCTCCTCAGTTGGTCTCACAAGGGCCGAGTAGAGCCAGCTTGCCAACAGCACTCAGCAGATCCAGGCGGCCCCCACCCAAGTGCCAAACTATCCCTAGAGTGTTTAAGTTGGAAGATCTGATAGGAACTAGGTCAACACTGTAACAGGAACCATATAAAGGATTCTAAAGTTGGTTGAAGTTTTGCATCTATTGCAGAATTGGATGTAAGCAGATGACAAAGCCGCTGATTGGTCAATGAGATCTTGAGGTCCTTCCTACCTGATGACGGGGCTACACAAAGTGAAGTCAGACTGGGATACGACTTTGGGTCAGATCGCCAGATTCGTGGAGAACGTCTGGTCGCTTCCCCAGCAACAGTAGTTAAATGGTACCATATGACTAATGACAAGTCGAGATGAGATACATTTCGTGATCAAAAGTATCCGGACACCCCCAAGAACAAATATTTTTCATGCCACCTACTGCCGGATACTCCATATCAGCAACATCAGTATTCTTTAGCCATCGTCAGAGAGCAAAATGGGGCGCTTCGCAGAACAAGTGGACTTAGAATGTGGTCAGATGGTTGGGTGTCACTTGTGTCGTACATCTGTACGCGAGATTTACACACTCCTAAACATCCATAGGACCACTATTTCAGATGTGATAGGGAAATAGAGATGTGAAGGGAAACGTACAGCACAAAAGGATACAAACGGACCTCGTCTGTTGAGTGACAGAGACCGCCAACTGTTGAAGAAGGTCGTACTGCGTAATAGGTAGACATCTATCCAAACCATCTCACAGGGAGGTGAGAAAATTAGGATTTCGTGGTCGAGCAGCTGCTCATAAGCCACACATCACACTGGTAAATGCAAAACGACGCCTCGCTTGGTGAAAGGAGCGTAAACATTGGACGACTGAACAGTGGAAAAACGTCATGTGGAGTGACGAATCACGGTACACAACGTGGAGATCCAATGGCAAGGTGTGGGTATGGCGAATCCCAGTGAACATAATCTGACAGCGAGTGTAATGCCAACAGTAAAATTCGGAATCCCCAGTGAACGTCATCTGCCAGCGTGTGTAGTGCCAACAGTAAAGTTCGGAGGCGGTGGTGTTATGGTGTGGTCGTGTATTTCATGGCGGGGGCTTGCACCCCTTGTTTTTTTGCGTGACACTATAACAGCACAATCCAACACTGATGTTTGAAGGACCTTCTTGCATCGCATTGTTAAAGAGCAATTCGGGGATGGCAAATGCACTTTTCAACACGATTGAGCACCTGTTCATAATGCACGACCTGTGGTGGAATGGTTACACGACAATAACGTCCCTGCAACGGATTAGCCTGCACAGAGTTCTGTCCTGAATCCTACAGAACACCTTTGGGATGTTTTGGAACGCCGACTTCGTGCCATGCCTCACCTACTGATAGCGATACCTCTCTTCAGTGCAGCACTCCGTGAAGAATGGGCAGCCATTCCCCAAGAAACCTTCCAGAATCTGACTGAAAGTATGGGTGCGAGAGTGGAAGCTGTCATCACAGTTAAGGTTGGGCCAAAATGATACTGAATTCCAGCATTAACGATGGAGAGCACCACGAACTTGTAAGTATTATCACCCAGGTGTCCAGATGCTTTTGATCAAATACTGTATGGAGATGGTAGTGATATCATAGAGATATTTTACTGGTTTCTCTTAAAGCTAATGGTGTCATGCCTCGCCGACTGATAGCGATACCTCTCTTCAGTGCAGCACTCCATGAAGAATGGGCAGCCATTCCCCAAGAAACCTTCCAGCATCTGATTGAAAGTATACCTGCGAGAGTGGAAGCTGTCATCATAGCTAAGGGTGGGCCAACAACATACTGAATTCCACCATTACCGACGGAGGGCACCACGAACTTGCAAGTATTTTCAGCCAGGTGTCCAGATACTTTTGATCACATAGTGTATGAACATGGTAGTGTGTCTTGCATCCGCTTCCCACGCCCGGGTTCCCGGGTTCGATTCCCGGCGGGGTCAGGGATTTTCTCTGCCTCGTGATGCCTGGGTGTTGTGTGATGTCCTTAGGTTAGTTAGGTTTAAGTAGTTCTAAGTTCTAGGGGACTGATGACCATAGATGTTAAGTCTCATAGTGCTCAGAGCTATTTGAACCATTTGTCTTGCATCATAGAGATATTTTACTGGTTTCTCTTACAACTAATGGTGCCATGCCTCACCTACTGACAGCGATACATCTCTTCAGTGCAGCACTCCGTGAAGAATGGGTAGCAATTGCCCAAGAAACCTTCCAGCATATGATTGAAAGTATACCTGCGAGAGTGGAAGCTGTCATCGAAGCTAAGGGTGGGCCAACAGCATACTGAATTCTAGCATTACTAATGGAGGGCACCACGAACTTGTAAGTATTTTCAGCCAGGTGTCCAGATACTTTTGATCACATAGTGCATGAACGTGGATAGTGTGTCTGGCATCTTACAGATATTTTATTGGTTTCTCTTACAACTAATGGTGCCATGCCTCACCGACTGGTAGCGATACCTCTCTTCAGTGCAGCACTCCGTGAAGAATGGGCAGCCATTGCCCAAGAAGCCTTCCAGCATCTGATTGAAAGTATACCTGCGAGAGTGGAAGCTGTCATCAAAGCTATCGGTGGGCCTACAGCATACTGATTTCCAGCATTACTGATGGAGGGCACCACGAACTTGTAAGTATTTTCAGCTAGGTGTCCAGATACTTTAGATATAGTGATGAGGTCGTGTGGGATCTGAACACAGATCGAATCATCGCTATTATTGGGAAGTTTCGCTGCCTCGTCGAGCAGACCTGACCCCGGCGAGGATATCAGAGGGCACTTGTCCCGCGCTGCACAGGCCAGCTGTGGAGGGCGCGCCAAGGCGTGGAGCGTCGGTAATTGGGGCGCGGCTGAGTCGAGCGTCCCGTCCACCCCGGCGCTGGCCGCGGCTCGGCGCCGCGACGCAGGGTGGCGGCGGCGCTGCGCCACGCGCGCCCCTGGCGGCCGCGGAGGGAAGCTGGTGGCGGGCGCGCCGCCAGTCGTGCCCTGGCCTCCGCGGCGTGCGCGTCTGCTCCGCCCAGCGCCCGTGCCGCCGCCGCCGCCGCCGCCGCCTCCTCCTCGCGCCTCAACCTCCGGTCCGGTGTCGCCGCGTCAGCCGCGCCGCGCCTGCCGCCGATCGTCCAGTGTTCTGCCTGTCCCCCCTGTAACCGCCCTCCGTGTCTCGGCGACGTGTCCTCCCGCCTGGAGAGTGTTGCTCCCCCAGCTGTGCGACCCGCGTTGTTCTGCCGGCGCGCTCACGTGAGCCATGGCGGGATGAGCAGCGATGTCGCCGCCGCCGCTGCCGCCGCTGTCTCGCCGCAGAACCCAGCGCTCGCAGATGCTGCCGCTGCTGCTGCGGCTGCTGGTCGCCGCGCATTGCGCCGGCTTCGTCGCCACGGGCGGCGCCGCCTCTCCTAAGCCCGGTGAGTGGCCTTCGAGGTCGCCGTCGTGTCGCCGTCGTGTCGCCGTCGTGTCGTTGACGACAGCGATCATAACACACGCCGGAGTGTCATCTGAGAGCCCTCGTTGAGCGCCCAAATGTTGTCACCTCACACCCAGCCCTATAATCCCACGAATAAAAGAAATAGCATATAAAATATACAAAACTGCAGCAGGACGTCCGGGTGTGATGTCCTCATACCCATCGCAGTGTCATTAGGCCCCCTTCCATCCAAAGAGAAAATGTAATAGGATGTCGATGTGCGGCCTTCCCACAATCGGTGTATCGTCATTAGTCACTCAAGAAATATAAACCTTTGATCATAGCTGCTAAGGTTCAGTGACCGTGTCAGAATTATAGTCGCGTCGAAACCAGGTCAATTTTGACTTAATATTTGTGACCGAGGGCTTATTTGCTCCAATATAACTCATATTAACATTATTAATTCTGGGAGAAAGACATAAAATGGGAAGAGTATACAGCCAAAACGCGTTCCAATTGATGCAAATCATTCAAGACTATGGCTGAAATTAGGTGATGCTCTTAACAATTCCACTCGGTACATTGAATGGCAAATCTCTTTAAATACTTGCAAATGTAAGGTAACGCGTGCAACAAACACAATGAGTGCAATGTAACTGATTACGCGATAAATTTAGACCTTCTCGAGAATGTCGTGTCATACAAAAGTTTATGGGCAATTCTGAGAATCTGTGTGAATCAGGACGATTATCTAAAATCAGCATTAGGGACGGCTAATACATGAGTTGCAAAGCTTCTGGAAATTTGTTGTTCATCTGCAATCACATTTAAAGCATTAGTGCAAGCAATTCTAGAGTATTGTTTCAGTGTTTGGAACACTTATCAATATGACATGATGATAGTAACCGAACAAATTCATGGACGCGCTGTTAGGTTCGTAACAGCTCAGTATAGCCCACATGAAAGTGTCACAGAACTGACGAGGGAACTCAAACAGGAATCCTTGGAAGAACAAGGAAGTAATTCCCGCAAAATCGTGTCTGAAAAATTTTGAGACCTTCTTTTCCGAAAAGCTTGTTCGACCATTAAGTTGATAACAAAGTATATCTCGTTTAGAGATCACTAGAATAAAGCAGGAGACATTGGGCAACAGACAAAGGCATGTAGACACTTCGTTTGTCTCGTCCAGTACATGGTCCCAAAAGAAAGAAAATTGATAGTATTGGTAATATTTAACTTCATTCATCTAGTCTACAGCGGCTTAATGTATAGATATAGAATTTTGTCGAGTGCCTGATACGGCGCTGGATAGCCAATACCGCTATGAAGAGAGAAATGTACAGTTATATTGTGTTAATAAAACAACTAAGAGTACACTTACTTATGGGCCATATTGTTATGTAAAAGGCATTCATCAGCCCTAACAGTTGTCTACAATCCGATCTCTCTATCTGATTACGTCCAGCGTTGCATTAATCCTACGATCAAAGAAATATCAAGGTTGTACTACCGTGCAGCCAAATACAATTGAGTTAACCTGACTTAGGACTGTGTATAGATGGAACTCGATAACAATATTATAAAATATACGAGTGAAGACAATTTGAGTTGCTGGCAGTACACAACTATAGAAAATATCCTGAAGAAAGGACATTTTTTAAACTAATTAATTTTTTCCTTAGCGAGATTACAGTTATTAATCCATTATACTGTCAGCTAAATTCGATTCGTCCTCTTTGCAGAGGTTCGAGATACGATGTGCCTCATCATATCCAGTGCAGGACATTAATCCTACGTGGGAGCAACGTATACCAAGCGATAGTATGTCTCCGCAAGAGATTTCAATTCTGTAGTTAATACTGACTATGTCAGTAATAAATCTTACATTCTCAACGATTTTCGCCGATGAAGAAAATTTCACTCGAGTCACAGTATGGCGATAAAGAAAAGAACTTAGAGCTTTGGAGCGATAGCAAAATATACTGTGTTGCATCCGTAATAACTGCCTAAAATATAAAACATGCTGTGTGGTATTTTCGCGCCGGTCCTTATAAACAGTATGTAACGTGATTTCAGTCCAGTATGACGTTAGCGCAGTGCGTTTCGGCGTCCCACTCCGTCGTTCTCATCAGGTATTGTAAGCCATGGTTCTAGACACGCTCACTGCCAGCACCGATGCCGCAGTGACTGGAGCCAAAACAGCGAACACACGTATGACCGCTGTTCGGTGCACCGTATGAGCAGCGTCAGGCGAGACGTCGAAACAGGCGTTGGAATAGAATCGACAAGTCATCTTCAGACTTGAAAACGTACCACCGAAAAATGTATTGCTCGTTGTGTTTAGTGACGCATTTGTGATGACTAGCAGACTTTCTCTACGGGTTTGGTTCAAATGGCTCTGAGCACTATGGGACTTAACATCTATGGTCAACAGTCCCCTAGAACTTCGAACTACTTAAACCTAACTAACCTAAGGACATCACACAACACCCAGGCATCACGAGGCAGAGAAAATCTCTGACCCCGCCGGGAATCGAACCCGGGAACCTGGGCGTGGGAAGCGAGAACGCTACCGCACGACCACGAGCTGCGGACTCTACGGGTTTATTAACTGTCTCTATAGCTACGCTACAATGTATTATAACTCATTTCAGTTGCAAACATCTGTAAATTACTGAAATCTGTTGCAATACATTACAACTATGCGACCTAGATAGTTAAAAACTGTCTTAGTTATTTTCAGCTTGGGTAATGTAATAACATAAATTTTTGCGAAGGAGCAGTCGTTACAAGTTTTGTAAATAAGTAGAATACCTGACCATGGCTGTTTATCACCGAAACATGGATATGGATGTTTAATGAGTAGGTCCAAAGCAACATTAGTTCTCCGACTCAAAAATTTCTGAAATGAGGAAGTGTGCAGTGAAGGCGCACTTTATATCACTTGGCTGAATATCCAATGCAAAAAGAATTTAGTTACATTCTTAACGGTGTCTTCGTATGAAGAGAAATGTGCTGTTGAAAAATGTGTGTATAAAACAGGAAAAAAAATTTGACGTACGTATGGCATCTGACTTCAGGGTACTCCTTCAGTTCAGTGACATATCTAGCACTTGTTAAATGAAACCACGGTCACTCCATGCGGAGAATGTACCATTCGATACGATATTGCTGTGCCTGTGTTTCTCAGACCTTTGAACAATACGGATACAGAAATATCATATTTATCCACCAACATTGGACAAGCGACCTTCAATTAAAACGTCTCAACCGTATTGGAATATACATAATGGATTTACGAGTGCGGGTTGTAGGCACATTGTTGACGAAATATAGAAGTTTGTGTTGGCCATGAAGTTCGCTCGGCTAGCCTAGCGGTAAGCGACCGCTCGCAATAAGGGAGAAATTCAGTTTCGAGACCCGATCCTGAATATATTTCATTGTCGTCATTCCGTTATCCAGCTGATACTACCAGTTTTGGAAAGGGAGAGTATAAGCCGACACGCTCTGATAGTTTCAATTTAGCAACTTCATCGGAAGCAGAATATGGGTGGCGTTAATCATATTCACGTACCTCCGTAAAATTCATGTACATATGCCTGACAGGATATTTCCTTGACAACCATGAATATTTCATTTTCACAGGTACGAAGTCAATGCGCTAAGTTATGTAGGAAAATGAAAATATAACATTGTTAATTTGTGCGCGGAGTATTTTTTCTCTTTTCGTGACTTTCAAATTGAAGCTAGTGTATGTTACACAAAGTTCATTCGAAATTATTTTCTTCAATTATTTAGTTTTACGTAGGCGGAGACCTAGCGATTCTTTCTGCATGATAGGGATCACTTTCCAGATATAACATGCTTTTCTTCTATGTGTCACGATGATCTTAACAAAGTGTTACACTTGGAAGGAATAGTCCGTTTGCCCTCTCTCGCATTTTTCTTCCTTGTTGTCAGCCACTGAAAGACTTAAATTAAATGCCATTGTACATAATCCATTGCCCATGATGTCACAGCCACTCATTTAAACATGCAATAAAGAAGGAAATTTAGACTAGGTGTTTTCTTTAATACTATCGTTGTTAGAGATGGCACCGCTAAGAGACTGGAAAGGGATGTGAAAGTAAAGGGACTGGGTTGGTTTACGGAAGCAATCTACCCTTCGTCTGCAGTGATTTACAAAAACGCGAACGGTCCAAATCGAAATGACCAGGCGAGAATGTGGACGCACTGCCAAAGAACTGCGTGACCGCTCTCTGTTAACAACGGGGGAAGGACTGAATGCATTGCGCAAGCTGAGGAATGTGTGGCTCGATGGTGATGCATTTTCCGGGCTTTCACGAGAGACGCACCCTCCTAAAACAAATGCATCACTAACTTCCTAAGTTCATAATTTATTTCGTCTCACTGTTTTAGTACAGATATGAAAATTTTATAAAAACAAGTAGACATCGATCGTCTGTCGTTTTGCTGCGGTGAAGCTACGCAAATACAAGCACCTTTCATTTCAGGAAATTACAACAATTGCCGTCTTCCGTAGGTTTCTAAAAATGACAAGCGTAACCGGGTTTACGTATTGCAGTGTGCCACCACATATAGCATAAAACGCCTATCATTCGCCTGGTCATCGATGAATAGGCAGGCTGCAGAGGGAAACGAAAGGTATCTCTAAATTTGTTGGTAATATTAGCAGCGGCGTTTCCTAGAGACACGCATTTGCTTTATTTTGCCTGGAAAAATTCTTTTCTCTCTTCTGATCATAGTGTCTACCGGTATAGCGCGACCCTAAAACAACTACTCTTCGTTTTGACTCTGATAATAAGAATATATCAATTCTGCTTCGATTTGTTGTGTTACCAGCTATCACCTGCGATTTATCTCAAGTGATTAGCACAGATCCTCCCAAGTTACATTGAAATATAAGATCTTAAACAAAATTAACTTTTTACGTTTGTCCAAAGCATACTCAGTAGCAGAGAGGGAAAATATGGGTGTTAAGATCAGGTCAACAAAGACGGTGTTATACGCTTTTGTAAACGATGAATATTCCGGCGATAAGTCGACAGCTACAACTGGGCTGTAAGTTCCGCTGACTTATACAGTTAAGCTAAGTGTCACGCCACCTAGGACGTCTGTCGTGTAACAACCCACAGATTAGTGTAAGAAGATCACAGAACTCAATGAAAAGACACTGGTAACCTCGAACGGAAGCTATAATACCGTATTCATTTAAAGCGGTTTACATTAACAAATCGGTTCCTGTCCAAAACTTCAAAAACTTTAGACAGTTATTCTCAATGAGCGACCTCCTGATCCGCAAGAAACTACGCTGACATAACAGGAAAATATGTTATCCTAATACGTCAAAGTGGTAGGTTGGTCCTTCGTAGTATTTTTCTGTTAAAATGTATCCGCATTTAAATATATTTTTGTCATCACTAAAGTCTGTATTGATGAAAACATCAAACTGTAAAAATAGAAGTGTCTAAATATTAGACACAGATACTAACGTACTTGACTGTCCATAGATAGAAACAGTTATTTCAACTTGCACATGAACTGACTACAGGATAAACTTGCGTTACTTAAATGCAGGTGTTCTGTCTGATTATTTAAGAGACCCTCATGTGCGCCCCATAAGATGGCCATATCGTGGATGACAATAATATGGGTCCAGATGTAAACAAGAGCTGATCTGTGCTCTTGGTCCACTTTATGGTCGACAAGACCATGTGTGAGAACCGTACATGTAACTTCATCAAGCGCGGGATGTGACTGAGGTGGTATATGCACTATTCTGTCCGCTGATCTCATGTGCAGGAGAACGGTAGTTCAAAATTTGTGTTTTTCCATCTCGATGAGTTTTACACCCGTGTTCCTCAAATCACTTGGCTAAAAATTCCGGAATGACTTCTTCACCTATCCACTCTATATGCCCACTCCGTATCTAGTTCAGCACCACACATTTCACAACGTCACTGTCTGATTTCGTCCATTTTACTTGAGATTTTCGTGCCGGTATATGATGCAGATAGATACAAATAATTTCTCTCCACCTGTTCGGCTGCTGTTTCCTTATTATGTCACAAATTCCCAAATTATCGTCACTGTACGACAAGCCGCTAAAACTGAATCCGGTCGATTAAAATGTTCACTTTTTAAGGTTTATTTATAAAGCTTACAACGTTTGCTTATTGTTCCTTTGTGACATTAAACAATCATGATGTTTGCCTATGTTGCATCTATT
The DNA here is from genome assembly GCF_021461385.2 of Schistocerca piceifrons. Classification (NCBI taxonomy): domain Eukaryota; kingdom Metazoa; phylum Arthropoda; class Insecta; order Orthoptera; family Acrididae; genus Schistocerca; species Schistocerca piceifrons. The sequence continues at coordinate 142,961,721 of NC_060144.1, forward strand.
CCGTTATGGAATGGTCAGCGCTGAGTATGAGAATGACAGAGATAGTCTCGAAGTAAGGTACGGCAAATGATTCAACAGTCAAGCAGCTGAGGGAGAATTATTGCACATCTACTTTTTCTGAAAACAGTGATTCACACCTTCAGTGTAATTTAATGAATGCCATCATGGAAGCACAAAACGTTGTTGTAATGTATATTTATTTACAGACAATTAGTTTTGTTCCAACGATCATCGTATACAAGGGAATAATGCTACATCAAACTAAAGAAAGATTCCATGAAATAAATAACTGTTTATAGTTTCAACATCAGTCACATACACGTGGTTCCCTTACGTTCTACAATTTTTGTCAGTCACAAAAACCAAAATCCGACAGTCCATTACAGTGTTAAACATACTGTCTGACTAAATTCGCACCATAAACTCAAAAAAATGCGTATTATAATAGATGCAGCTCTACGTAACAGATGCTGCAATTAAAGACAGCTATGTATTTGACGCCAAGGAACCTTCCTAAAACTTGATACAATGATCATCCGTGACTTGATAAAGTCGACTGATTGAGGTTTTGTCTATGAATAAATATTTATTACAACTTTTGGTGATCCCATGATGCTGCTATTAAATATTAATTACTTTAATGCCGCCCGTCCGTCCATCACAACTCGACATATGGAAGCCCACAGTACGATGTAAGTCCCTTTGATGAAGCACGTGTGTACCACTATTGACACAAGATTTAAATCTTTAGAAGCTCAAAGCTGAAATAAATTCCTTCAGCATTGTTAATACTTCCACTTTACAGGAACTGTCACAAAGATGTTTCTGAGTGTATGTTCAAACCTCTAGCCAATGAGTCTACCAACAGAATCTTATTCTATGATTTGTTATTATTTCTGAGAGTTTTAAGGCATCGAAGCAACAGTCCTCATGGATCCCTGGTGTTTGAAAACCACGACAGCACCACGGACGTTCTCGTAAGTAGTTGAAGAATTTAGGTTAGAGTCTGTCGTATGTCAGCAGAGACGGCACTGGTGTTCGGTTGATTCGCCTACGAACTCTGCTTCCCAATATTCCTGAGTATCAGTTCCAAAAACGTCGTATTAGTGTTAGCGGTACGTGGCGCGTCAACTGTTCTACCGGATTTCCTACTCTAAATAATGTATGTACAAAAACTTGAGGAGCGTATGTCGGCCAACAAGAACATTAATAGTGCGTACTTTTTCTCTTACGTGAACTAATTTTCACTGGAACTTATGACGACTTAAAGCTGGTTTTTCATTTGTTGAAATATTGACAGATACGACTCATAGAATAAGGAATGGAATAAGGAATGTGAAACAACATCAGAATTTCTTGGATATATTTATAAATAAACGAAAGTAATGAGATATTTTCATTTACATTAGAATATACATTAAAACACAAATATAAGTGTTTGCCGGTTCTTCTCGCTATGGATATTACCGTCGTTTGCTTTGTATATCAGATTGCAGTCGACTACGAACTGCTGTTGCGTGTAACGTGATGAATTTATGAAACACATGGTAACTTATTTGGCACCATTTTTTAACATTTGTATTGATAAAGGGAAAAAACAGAAGCATTTGACATAAACAAAATTTAATAGTGTAAGAGAGAACGAATTTATTAATATACACTTACATAAAAGCGAAAAATATTTCTAAAAGACCATTTCACAGCAGGTTCCAAGAGATTATTTGTGCAATACAGAAGAAAAAACGTATGTACTTTAACTTGTGTTAGAAAATTTTAAGAAAAGCCCTTAAACAAGCTCAACATCAAAATTGACGTTTACTTACTTCTTTCTTTAATTTTAATTAATGTAACACTAAGACATCTCGCAATGGCGTGATTCCTAAGCAAAGTTGGCCTCAGATTAATTTGCAGGTATAATATGATAGTGTTTCAATAAGTAACACGAGTGTATCTCGCACTTTTCGCAGTCATACATTCTTTATTCTCAAGGCCTTACCTATACTGAGATTAAAATCATAAAAGTTGCATAAATGTCGTAGCGTGCCAATCAGATTTATCATTATAAAAGTTTTAAAAGCCTCAAACTGTCTTGTGATTTATATTTCCCGTTTCTACTTCAGTGATAATTTATTCATGAAATATAGTTAGAAATAAGTCCTCCTTTTATAAAAAGCGAACGTCCTGTGCATGTGAAGTTCAAAAGATAGCTTGCTACATCAACATCACGGAAGAGGTGGATATGTGGAATTTCATTATAATCTGATTTCCAATTTTAAACTAATTTATTGTTTAACTTTTCTTCTCTTCCGTACTTATCTTTCATTATTTACTTTAAATTTTCGATCTAAAGTCCCATAGCCTCTTTGTAATCACATTTTCCACACAAAGCACGTTTTACGATGCCGCATTCATTTAGACGTCTCCAAAAATAGTAGTACGATGGAAAAAATATGAGAGGTTTATTGTACATTTCTTCGTGTACTATAATTACTTTTTTCGTCACTTTGATTATCCTGTTTCTCTCAGTATCATATCGTGGTTTAAAGAACTAAATACGGTGGCTCTACTAACAAAACGTGTAACATGAAAGAAAGAGTTTCCATTTCTTAACATTTTTGTTCGTATTTCTGTTCACTAATGTTGAACGTTTTTAATGCCCTCATAAACGTACTTAGTGCCTCGGAATTTGTAGCCTTGGTTCGGAAAACTTATTACTACATTCTCTATTCTCATCGTTTGAAGATGAATTGCTTCACCAGAGTCAGTGCGTTCAGTTCTGGCTCCACTGGCTTTAACGTTTTCCATAATAGAGCTCTACATAATTTATGACAGCCTGCGCAACGCTGTCGTGATTTGTATCCATTTTTCCTTCTCTTCCACCATTACCTGAATAATTCATGTGTTTTTTTCTGATACGGGCCGCTAACTTTTCAGCTTCAATGGCGCATAGATGTATACACTATCGCTAGCCTGGACCTACTTTCCCGTTACTTTCTCGTATCAGTAAGAGCGCTTTCCATATTTTGGAGATCAGCAGCGGTCGAGAATCAAATCTAGGTCTTCTTAGAATAATAGTGTTTGATGGACTACGCGCGTTACCACTGCGATTGAGAATTAGTAGATTAACACATATTTAAAGGTTGTTCCATTATTTCGGTTATATAACTCCATGGCGTAATATCTGAAACTACGGTTGATCATAAATTACTGTGCTGTAATGTTACCTATCAATGTTTGGATATCATCAGTGTGAACTACTATAACGATATAATTCGAATTAGTACGTATAATGGAAAGGACTGCATCTTCTCGTAAGTGCTGCTTTGATCGGCGTTAGCAGCTAAAATCCTGGTAGCCGATATGGTGTATGTAAAAATGGATTGCAAATATCATTAAAAAAGTGTGGATTAAATATCACTGAATTGTAATGTTTCTTGTTCCAGAAAGATAGATAGAAAATGCACACTCTCGCTTTTAGCTGGATGCTCTTGTCAGTACTGCGTGAATGAGAACGTTTACATCCTCGTTTCTCCGAACAGAGTTAGTGGTAAAGAAGTAATACATTTAAACATCATTCCTGATGCTGAAGTTATACTACATAAGAACCGATGCGCTCATTCTCAAACATTGGATGAATGCAATCTGGGTACGTACCACGCCGTGACTTGAGAAGCCGCAAGACATATATACAGTTTATGACTTTTATATTTGACTCATTGTGTTAAAAATTTAACATAAGAGCGTATCTCTTAATACGGAGTTTGTAATTCATCCCACATTTTTAAATTTCGCCAATAATTATATGAAATACTAAAAATCGTTTTAGTGTTGCTTCTGGAATCCTCCAACTGGACATAAAGACCGTTTTAGCTGTCTAACAATATTACTAGACAAACAACTCATTTAGACTCTTAGCATATGTTTGTGTACGTGTTTTCCGTGGAAAATCAGCCTACCATAGATCTAGAGGGAAGGTTATAAAATTTTGTTGGATGGTTTTTTCCCACTTTTCTTGTGGGATGGTTGGTTCCAGTTTCTGTCACCAGCTACACATGGTCCTCCTGTATCGACTTTTACAGAGGCCTTTGCGTCTTCCGCATATCACCAAACACTCTATGAAAACACTTGAAACTTAGTTGGAGGCACCTAACGAGAAAATATAATTTTCTTTATTTTTTCTTTTGATTTTGTAGGAGTGTCGATGGTTTCAAAGAACGAAAGTAATTACCTAGCATAAAACATTATTCTCCGTAACTGAAATAAACGCAAAAATGTATTTCCTGGATCACCGTATATTTTTGGTGTGACTGTATCAAAACTTGCTAGTTATCTTCAAAGAACCACGCTCTTGGTACATTAAAACAAAAACTAAAGTAAGATATATTTTGTGATGACGTTAGCGTAATTTCTGTCTCCTCTGGGTTCAAATTCGTCTCTGGCTACCTACGATGAAGGCCGATTCTATGCACCAGGGAAACAAAAAACAGTGCCATACAAGAACTATATCAAGTAAATAAACAACGGGTTCAATTCACGTCGCAATAAAACCCAGTAACTCTCCGATAAAACCCTGTAGCTTTGTTCATATCTAAAATTAATCCTTTCTGTTGGCAGTGGTGACATTATCCAAATTTTATCGCTTTTTTGCTCTCAAGAATTTAGCTCCGCTAGAAAGTCATTCTGCAATAGACGATAAAGACTATTGCAGGGGATTTTTTGCGATCACGTATGAATTGAGTGTTATTGGTCTGCACCTTTAAAAATCAGACACGTCAACCAAATAGCCACTGAGGTAAGGTAACAGGCCAGAACAAAGCGAACAAAATTGTAACAGAATTTGTATTCTTGTATTTCCTGATCTTTTATTGTTTTCCTGAATGTAAAGAAATATTTTGTGTGGTTCATTTCTCCTTTTTTGGTACTGGCTAGATAAGCTATTGCATCCTAGATAAATATATGGTTATCCCACAGAAAGATTACATTTCTCGTTCAATAACAGGAGAAGCAACGTTAAGACGCAAACAATATTATTCTTATGCTCTAATTTTTTAAATCGCGTACTTGGTAATTAGTCTTACTAATTGGGTGGATTTGAAACACGTCGACGCACTTTGGTACGTGTAGGAATATTTAGTGTGACTGTAGCCTTTAAACGAGTTGAAGCTCTAAAGAACGTATCTGTTCGTTTCGGAGGCAACCGAGCTACATTTGGTAAACATGGAATAGTTACTGGCAATGAATTTATTACAAAGTCAGGAACAAATTACGTGGAACCAGGCGCGCCGAAAACACATCACCTGTTAAAAATATAGTATACAGGTGATTCATGCATTCGGCCGAACTAATATGCAACCGAAGATTGCAATATTTTTATCGGACCTAAAATAGGTCCCCTGTATTATCACTATATTTATAACATTGAGATTTATTTATTTATTAAAAACCACAATATCCCGCCACCGGTAAAATCTGTTAATCCTAAAAATTGTTTGTCACGATGTCAGTTCGCTCCTCAAAGTTTGCGAAACTGACGTAGTCTTCAATGATCTACCAATATAGTAGTCCTAGAATGATCACAAACAACATTTCACATTCTCATTGAATAAAATTTGGCAATGTTTCACTTTCCTATACAAAACTGATGCTTTCGTACCATGCACAAATTCAATGAAGTAATAACATCGTGAACACGACGAACCTTCAAGAGGTTGATTGTATTTCGGGGAAAAGACGTGATTCCTAAAGAATTTAAGGAAAGTTCTAAAAGAAATGTAATTTTGAGCAAATGAATACGTAATAATGCGATAGAAGTATGAATTAGAACACCACTTAATATATTTTTATCACTAAATGAAGTACATAGAGAAACGGCAATACTGAAATGCCGAGGGCACTTTTTCCTAAATTAATACGAGATTTTCAAACTAGATCGTAATATATTACTTTATTAGTTGGACACTCAGAAATTACGCTAAATTTTTAATAGCATTAAATGCTAACAGGAAGTTCAGGATCCTCTTCTCAAAATAAAAATTTGCGGTCATGTTCGTGTTCAATCGTTAGACAAATTGAAATTCGTCACTGCAAGACATGTGGAAAAACAACTAGATTGACTTCATACGAACTCGCTTTTGGAATTAGTCTCCGTTTAGTGTGTAGCGTAGATAATACGACACGTTTATTACAGCTTGATAGAGTTTCAATTCGCGTATTGCAAAGATGAACAAATCGCACGCTTGACGAATTTAAGCAAATCTGATTGCTTTCTTTTACGTCGCGTGCAATGGGTATTTTAAAATCAGATACAGCTTTGCCTTCCAGACGCTAACGATATTGCCTTCGAGGCTCTGCCTAACCTTTTTCAGTTACTTTATGTTGGTTGCTAAAAAGACATCACTAGCTACTGCGCAAAATTCCGTAAAATCAGTGTTCATCAATTGGTCACTTTTAATAGGATCCAGACATTTCCGTCGATATTTACAAGGGAACTTCTTGATACAACTTTAGAATTACGTGCTGTGATTTCCTGTTCGTACAGATATACGTACTAACTATTAGAGAAGTTGAAGATTCATTTGTTTAGCAGGCTATGTTTCAAATTTCGAGACTGTAACCGACACAAAAATAATGACAATGTTTCTTTCACATGAAGTGGTGATGATTTACAATATTTAATTAATGTTTGAAAATGGTGTATCTTCGGGTCAGTCGAAATGATGGTACAGATTTTTGTGAAACCAGTATTATTAACTAGCATGTTTTGTCCCTTTGAATGTAGTATGTAACTTCTAATTTAAGGAAGAAAATGATGCAAAACCGTTTATACATGTGGTTGTGTTTTAGTTTTCGCTTTCGCTTAGTCAACCAATGTTTGCTGTCCCAGTATTCATTTTGTATTCGCTCTTGTATCTTCCGTACTTTGACATGACTGAACAGTAAATGTAGATAGCGTTATCTTATTAAAAGACCAAATCAGAACCTCGTAGTACAGCGGAAAAGCAATAGATGTATTTGATTGGTTATTGTTAAATACTATAATCTACAAGTGGTACTATCACGGTCTGTTCTCCAGAGGTTAGAAGGTAATGTCATTTTAGCGTCAGAACAATATAGGCGTTTCAGTCAACGCCGAAACAACGCGGAGAGCTTAAAAACTAAACCGTGATAATGGCGGTAGTTTTCTTAGCAAAATAAGACGCAGAAATTTTTTTAACTGACACATCTTCAGCTCCAGTGCCCACCATAATTTGCCATATCTAGTGTAAAATTTAATACCTTGCATTACTCATTGCATCGAGAGGTAGCGTGTAGGAAAATAGACTACTGACATCCATTTGGCATTACAACAGTTTCGAGAGCATCGGTAACTATGAGCATAATTTGAACGGCTCGCAGTGATTTTGGAACAGCCAGTATTTGGAGTAAGGGCGCAAGTGTTGTACATGTTACTGAGATCAATGATTAAACCAAACACTGGACGTGCTACTCCGGTTATTGAACTTTCTTAATATCAATAATGAGGTCAACTTGGTAAAATTCCATTTGGCAACAAAATGCCTTATAACGCCGAAACAACGGGAACAGACGCATGGGTTTTATTTTGTTAATAAACATAATATTTTCTGCTTATTATTGTGTGGAGTCTTCAAAAAGTCTCTCAGCAGTGCCGTATGATTGTTAGGCGCGTGTCGTATGCAGCAGTGAATTTACCGAAATGAAATTCAGTGAAGTACAAGTTTTTAATTCACTGAATATTGATTTCTACATAGAAATTTTCACATTAAATGTTGAAAATGTCCCCCCTGTTGTTGAATACACAATTCAATTCCTCTAATAATGTTTCCAAACACAAGCTGTAACACTTCTTCTGTAACAGAAGCAGTGAAAGTGGATATTGCAGTTTTCAATTCATCGATGGATTTTGGACGGTTTTTATAGACACTTGCTTTCGCTGCACCCCTGAAAAAAATGTCAGGTGGTGTTTGGTCAGGCGATCGCGGAGGCCAAAGTCCCTGTGAAATTATGTGACCACCAGAAACATCAACAAGCAGTGACACTGAAACGCTTGCTGCATGCGCGGTTGCACCATCGTGTTGAAAACAACCGTTCATTATTTCACTTAACACATGTTCTCCTATGGATGGATACAGAATATCACTGCTGTATCGTTGTGCGTTTATTGTTTCGTTGAAGAATATGGGACCCACAATCATGCGTCACGCGCGGCTAACAATCATACGGCACTGCGGAGAGACTGTTTGAACACCCCGTATTGGTCATGAGACGCATAGTTTTATGATAAAGTGCATAGTGGCAGCCTTCAGGTCCTGACAGCCTGCAAGGTGTGCCTTGGTCGCTAAGTGTCAGAGTGTTTAGCACAAGGTCCTGAATTTGATCGCAGGCGATCGTAGCAATATTTCAGTGTCTTAATGTTTCTGTCAGTGTTTAGACAATGTGAAAATGACAAGCACCAATTTTGTTCGGAATGTACGACGAACGATACACAACTCTATAACCCGTGGGAAATTCAGTTCGAATGTCGGTGGAAGTTAGAGACATATCACCTTCAATAGGATCACGCCTAGTTTATCACTGCAGTGGTAGAACCAAACTTCCGGTTGAGGTCCGCTCTACTGTTTTAGTTTACAGTGTAACGCCATACCGGTTCGTGTTGCTACCCAATACATGCTTCGCGAGATACTTGCTGACTCACTTCTTTAACTCGTGAGGAGGTCATGGCAAGTGCAAAAACCCGACATCCCATTAAATTCTTTCAGGGGATGTGGAGCCACAATATGCCAACATTTCTGAGAAAAGACGGTCAAAGTTATCGAGGTATTTTATGTGGTTTCTAGAGAGTAACTCTTCCAAATGAAACGGTGGCACAGTAGCTAGCGATGCGGCTTCTGAGTTTTGCGCCCTGTGTTCGAGACCCGGGTGTTAGTATTTTCGTTTTTCATTTATCTATTCATGTCCGTAGAAGACTGCTACACGAAAGCTTTCGAATTCATGTTGAAACGACCATGTCTTTACTCGTCTAGTAACAGTATATCGGGTGAAAGAAATGAAGAATCAAGAACAGTATATCAAGGAGGAATGTGTTTGAATTTGCTTTCGATGAAAGTCCTGTGTTGTTACTTGATTCGTAATCAACTTCAAACGCCAATTTTGGTCAAATGATCCGCTATGTGTGATTTGCCGCGAAATTATTGCCAACACGTGTAACCCTTTGCAGTGTTAACGACGTTTCTATCCCTAGAGAGATTCACATCAAAAAAATTTCGGTTTGGCAAATATGCCTTCGTGCGATGCTCGTGGTGTTCTGGTTTTCTATGTTTCGAATGTTTCCACTATAGCATCATTCAAGGGAATGGACCATTTTCCTACAGAGGAAACATAACGATACCATAACAATGGTATATAAGGATATATATTATTTTTAAGCTGTTAGCAGAACCTGTTTGAAATACACGTGATTATATTTTACTGGCTGCTAGTCTTAATACCTTCTAGATTCATATCTGATCTTAACGCCGTCTAGTTTCATACTCTTCCATAAATTCATTTATGCCCTGGATGTGGAACATTTTGGTGATGCCAGAATCAGTTCTTACTCTGCAGCCGTGTGTATGCTTATTCGAGACTTCCTGGCTGTTTAAAAATGTGTGCCGGGCAAGGACTCGAACGTAGCACATTTTGCAAGTCGGTTTGGCACACAGTTTTAATCTGCCAGGAAGATTTACTTTCGGGACGTTCAGTCGCTAGAAGTGCATGTGACGGCGATTCCGTACCACATTCAACTGAGTTATTGGCAGTGTGTTCCATAGTCTCTATGACCAGCGCTGCGAGTGTGTGGATTGGGAGGAATATATGCTGCAAAATAATTCGAAGATAAATTTTTTTATATCATTTTGATTTTTTTTCGGGTTAGTCTCGTGAATTGGTACATAACTCTGGGTAAATACAAATGAGTAATTCGTATAAAAATTTTGTATTGTATACGTTACGTATGTACTGAAGTAGTACACATCCTAAAACCTGTACGGATTCCTTTGTACTGTTTATCACAGTACTGCGTATACAGATAGCTGTGGGGAAAAACATATGCGCCGCTGTGCGTGTCACGTATCAAATGGATCAGCCAATGAATTGACCTGTACCTAAAATTTGAGGCTTCCCACTGGATCAGCTGCTACAATGTGACTGATATTTAGGAAAAACATACGTTTTCTTCCATTCCATCAAGATAATAACTTTTAATTCACAGATCTTGTATCTTCACTACGGAAATTCGAATAAAAAATACTTCTAAAGTTCAATATAAAAAAAAATCATCTGCTTCTGTCAGTCTCTCTGATATTCGTTAGTTATTTACTTACCAGTTTTGAGCGATGAATCAACGTGTACTTTTGATAGGAACTGCCGTTTCCTCATTTCTCTGTTTCTGATAACACCCACTCTGTAGGCAATTTTATGAATAGCATTCGCACCGGGAAAAGGTAGTGCATGGATCGAAGCCCTGTGAGTATTTTCTTATAGGAGTGACAATACAAACATTTATTTCATTGTAGCTTTCAATACTGCAGACTCTTTAACACAGAACGTCACCTGCTCTTGATGCGTATTTATGTTTTTTATATTCATCATAATATCATCGATTGTGAAGAAGTATATGTTCGGAACACTTTGATTCTATATCACAGAAAAATACAAAGTTTATTGTTATCTTTAGTCTGTAAGCGTTGTGGGAGACACGAAACTGTTTTATGATGTAGGAAGAGCATGAAATTCTCAAGCAGTTTCATACCAGACGGGCATTTCAAGTGCCATGCAGATGTTCTCTTAGTCTCTTATAGCATCGTAAAGAGCATACTTAATACAGAATCTTAAAAGGATTTATGTTATTGCCTCTATTTCAGAAGTCGTATCTGCAAGGACTTATTACAAGTCTACATAAAACACAGCCTCGTATAATCCACTCCTAAACGTCGGAAAGGCAAGAAAATTTCAACAACGAGTAAACTTGGCGATCCCACGAGACTGCCTGTGGGAGAACGTGTGCTAAGAGTGAAGTTTAGTACGTTTTTCCCGTCTAATGAAGCGTCCTTGCTTATAGTCAAGCAAACTCCAGCAAAATGTACCGTAATCTCTTCCTCTCCCGTAAGAATACTCAGTCGATGACCTTCTAGGTTTCTATTAATTCTCGCAATACCAAGGAAGGAGCGTAGATGGAGGGAAGTACTTTATGCCCACCTTTTGATAGTAATATAATCTAATTAGCTACTTTACATTTTAAAATTCTGAAAAAATATTTATTGTTTTTAATGAATTAGTCTAACAGAATCCGGTAATTTTTTATATTTTTCAATTAAACTTCACCCAAAAACTTAAGTGTTAGTAGTAAATGTCTCCTCCCCCTATTAAAGTTGTTTAGTATTTCCAGGTTCAGCGCCTTAAATACTCATAAACATCACTCTTAAAAGCATATAGACTAATAGTCAATGACAATGAATGAAATTGACATTTTTTAAAAATTATTTTTGGCGCTCGTAAAGTCAGTAGTTCACGTTATTGGAAGTGCTTTGGTATTGTTAAGGGTGAGATAAGAGATATTTTCAACTTCTGGATCCTACTTACAAATCAGCACCTCTTTAAGAAATATGGTGTTAATATAATTCTACGACAACTAACGAATGTTTTAAAATAAAGTACCCCCACACCCTGAGTTATGCACGTTACGGAAAATGACTTGATATTTCTAGGGTTAAAATTCTATTGGCTTCGCAAAATGGATATTTGTGGGTAAATGATGTCTATCATGCATTATGCAGTTCTTCGCTTCACTTAGCGTGTGCTAATTTCTATAATTTTGATATTTTACTATAAAAATACAGCGACAAGCCACTATTTTTAATGCGTTTTATGTATGCCAATATGCATTTCGGCTTTGCACCCATCTTCAGCAGGAAAATTACATGTATCTTCAGTTTCTACAGTGGTACAATATCGACAGCAGTTTGGATGCTGCAGCTGGCCTGTGCAAAAGCAACGATTCCAATCATTTACTTCAATTTCGCGAGTTTAAAGTTACGAGCTATCAGTTGTTCATTTTACTTACATTCTCCTCTCCTTGTTTTTTTATTGGCTATTCTTCTTTTTTGTAACAGCACAAACACTTTTTGTCACGTATTTTACATAGGCGCACTGCGTTATCCGCCATGTTGTCGACTGACGGTTATGTTTACATACAAGCAGTTTATCTATGGACAGAGTAATATTTTACGAAAGTTTTGAGGTTCTAGCTAAGCTACTGTTTACTAAACATTGACTTGGGTGATAGAAGTATTCTAAGTACGATGTATACTAAGTTTTATTTTGGTTACTTAGGCAGTATTGAAGATAATAAACTAACATAACACATTTATACAAAGCAATAATTCATACATTTACAATATAACAAAGACAGAATCAAGATTTTGTTGGGTTTATATTAGATTATATTATTTCTTGATTGTGCTTAGTAAGTGGTTTGATAAGTAGAGTGTGGAAGTTTTTCAGAAATATTGTGTTTGGTAACTCTGTTTGGTCGTTAAGTATGTCAGAAGGGGAAGCATGTTTATGTGAATAAATTTCGATTTCTTCTAGGAGGTTCATTCTTTTTCCTTTGTTGGCTAGGTGGAGAACTTGTGGGTTATGGGATATGTCTGTTACTTGATGTTCTTCTTCTGCTACATGTTGGGCAAATGTGGATTTATTTAAGTTTCTTAAATGAAGAGCATCCATGTGTTGTCGAGAACGTATGTTGAAGTTTCTCCCTGTTTGGCCTATGTATGTTTTTGGACATGAGTTTCAGTTAAGTTTGTATATTCCTGATAGATTGTACGGTTTGGTATTATTTTTTATGTTATGGATAGCTTTGTCCTTTATTTTGTTATTGGTATAGTAGCTGATTCTGATATCTGTTCCTATTTTATATGACAGTTTTGCTACAAATGGCAAGCTTACATATTTTTCTTTTGGCTTTGTTGTGGTATTCTTTAATGCTGTTTTGTTATTGTGTTTGGTTATTTGGGGATTTATGTTAGAGATTAGTTCATCTATTAATTTTGGATTGTAACCATTATTGTAAGCAATTGCTTTGATGGTGTTTAGTAATTCTATGTCCTAAATCTTAAGAAAATGTTTCACAATCTTCTCTCGCTTGTCCCTATTCCAAACCATTTCCGTCTTTACTCCGGAGTTTACTTTCATTGATGATTTTTTATGATAATTTAATTTAATTATGCCACATTTATTCTTCATATCGCTAGGAATATCAGTTGCTCTAAGAAAGTTACTAAGCCGTAGGCGCTATCTGGTTGTGAATCTTGTGACTATTGTTCTGGGTGCTATCCTTTTTAAAAATAAGGTGTTTTGCGTTCCTGGGTCGAAGCGGTCAAGACTTGTGGCATACGCCTTCATGAGGGTGAACAATTACGTAGCACCTTACGCTGGTGTACGAGGTCAAGGCTTACACGCCGTTCTCTCACCTCCCTGTCTTGAGGAAGTGCACGAGTAATCCCTCCCCCATCCCCGCCACACATTCTTACCGAATCGAACTCCCATGAACAAAACATACGTTTGACGTGACGCAGTGAGTATGACGTCTTATCTCGTGATCTATTCATCGTAGACTAACATAATTCTTCAGGTACTTGCAGTGGTCTGTGAGGATAATATCTGCAAAATGTATTGCGAATATACTTAGTAGTAAAGAAGTTATAATTTGAAACGTCATCCCTAATGCTGTAGTTGCTCTGCAGAAACAGCGAAATTGTAAGTGATAAAGTATTTTCCTTTCATCATTTTGTGGGGGTGTCAGCGAGGAAAAGTTTGCGAAGGGTTCTAACATATTTGTAATGTTTGTTGGAAGTTATTAAGTGGTATCGTTCTCAAATAGTGGACGAATATACCGTGGGTTATTTTCGCGTCATGAATTACGTCACCTCAAGACACATACACAGTTACTAACTTTAATACTTCCGTATTGTGTTTAACCTTTATCGACAGATTACAGGTCTTAGTCAGTAGATTACAACAGCATTTTGCCCTTTTAAATTTAGTGAGTAATTACATGAAATACAGAAAGTGAAATATTTGTTGGCCCTTGAGGCCATTATATATGCAACTTGCAACTGAATATGGTAAACACGAGATAGATGGCATGTTATTGAATTTGCTTATTGGTATTGCCAAAGAGATAATTGTGCGGAATACATGACAACGCAATTCCGAAGAACTCGGATTTGATTCCTCACAAGTAAAATAGTACATTTTGGAACCGATAACATCCTGAGACACTAACATTACTCTACATATGATAGTAAATATTGTTGCACAATTGGTTTGATTCTGTTGTTACCCGTAGGTCGCGATATTAGTAGTTGGAAGGGCTGACTGCCATGTCAGAACCAGCCTGCCGATTGAGGACTGCTTCACCTGAATTTTTGATCATCGGAGCTATAGGTCTTCAAGGACCTCTACTGATAAAGTAGTACAGAATAGTTGTGTATAGATTTTTTATTTTATTTTATTTCATTACTTTTTTAATTTTTCCCTCTCATTTACGCCAGGTATAGACCTCGTTATAATTTCAATTTATTCTCATTTTCTCTTTTGTTTTCCTCCAAAATTCTTTCATCTTTCCACCATGTCTTTTATTTTTTCTTCAGATCACTTCACACAAGTTCCATGGCTGCTTTACAATTTTATTTAAACCTTTACCTCCGAAAGTATTTCTTTTTGCTACTTTTTCTGCTGCTGATGAGAATTTATAGATATTTTTTCACTCTGCAATCTATCTTGCAGCTACTTTCTTTTCCCAGAGATAGGTGAAGATTTGTTTCTTCTGTGTCTTGTTCATTCATACTGCATAAATCTCCAGAAATGTTAATCCTTTTCCTTATTGATTACGTTTCATTTTAATTTTGACGCAGTTTTGTGGCTTCTGTTCTTCTTACTTAAACTAAAAATAAATCCTCCTGATTCTTCTTTCCACTGTTTTCAATTTTTCTATTTTATATCTCAATGATAGGCATTCAGCTGCATAGAGCAATTCTGACTTCAGTACCGTGATGTGTACTTTTACCGCCAAAATATTTTTTGCTATTCATTACGTGCTTTCCATTTCATTAATCCTTTCTTTTGTGAAAGATCTTTCTAACCATATTTTCTTCAGTTATGTCCGCCTGCTTAGCTGACGGCACCACGGTGGCTCAGCGTGTTCGGTCAGTAAGTTGGATGGTCTCGGTAGTAAAACAGCTGAGTGATCAACAACGAACTTCAACGGATGGCATGTGGCGTCCGCTACGACCATATACAACGAACAATAACGAATAAAATGCCAAAAAAAGTGGTTACGTGCTAGCCTTCCATGCAGCGTGCTCGGGTTCAATTCCCGGCCGGATTAAAATTTTCTCTGCTCGTGCACTGGGTGTTGTGTTGTCCTCGTCAGTTCATCCTCATCACCGACACGCGAGTCTCCCAATGTGGCATTGACTGTAATAATGCTAGCACTCGGCGGCCGAACTTCTCCGGACTTGGCCTCCCGGTCGGCAATGCCATACGATCATTCAATTTTGTTTCCTTCAGTTGTCTCCTAGACACATGAACTTTCTGACCTTTTCTGTTCCACGAATTAACTGTAGTACATCTAGCCATTTTATGTTAGTGACAAATTTAATTTTGTCTGCAGACATTCTTAGTGTTTCTCTATTGGCTGCTTGAGTTTTCAGATAACACCGTAAAATTGAAAATAAATGAACCTGAAGTAACTACGCAAATAACTCCACTGTGAAATAATTATAAAACCGTATCCAGAAATGAGGCTGCCTGTTCGAAATTATACGTCTTTTCACTTTTGCAAAATCAGAATCTACTGCTGGGTGAATTTCAGTACCGTGTCGCTCCACCCAGTGCATAGTAACCTGCTGAAATCCTGCTTGTCTCTCTGGCTCTGTGGTTGTCCACACACTGCTGGTGAATCCTGTCAGGCTCTTCGACCGCGGTCCTCCTGGGGTCATCCAGTATCCAAAGAGGATACTTGCGACGACGTGTTGCAAGTCTGAATTTCCCTCAAGCGTGCTCTATCGGATTTCTTGTCAACAGGTACCGCAGGCCGCTCAGTTCTGTCCATTATTGCCTGCTGGAAGTCAGTTTTGATAAGGCGCTCGCAGAGTGGTCGTGAACAATCGACTTAAAGGACGATCGCTGAAAGATTGATTGTAGAGCTGGACAGTAGGTTGGTGGTTTCTATTACGAAGCTGCAGAACCCTCAAATTGTCTTCTGTAACTGTGGGAGGCGTCCTTTTCCGCACATGATTCCGCCCAAAAACATATATAATGAATTTTGTTTTTTGATGAATGGGAAACTCAAAAAGTTTTATTCATACCTTTTTCATACCTCCTTGAGATGCACGGCTCATGTCAATGCGGTATTCAAATTGCTCCCAACCTACAGCGAGCATATCTTGAGTTACAGTTTCCGCAGATGCTATTATGCGATGTCTCAGTTCATTCATTGTTGTTCATAAAAGGAAGCACGTAAACAGAGTCTTTTATAAACCTCCACAGGAAATAATCACATACAGTCAGGCCCGGTAACCTCGGAGGCCAGTGATATAAGGGTGAATCATTTGGTCCAGTGCGACCGATACATCGTTCAGCAATCTTTTGATTTAAAAATTCCGCACTTCTAGATGCCAGTGTGGCGGTGCTCCATCCTGTTGGTAAATGAAGTCGTTCGAATCAGTCTCCAACTGTGGGAAAAGAAAGTTCTCAAGCTTATCGACACATGTGCTTCCAGTAACAGTGTTCTCGGCAAAGAAAAATGGACCATACACCTTTTCCCGTGAAACTGTACAAAACACAATGAATTTTGGAGAGTCCCTTTCATGTTGTATAACTTCATGTAGTTGTTCCGTACCCCATATTCTCACATTATGACGGTTCATCTTTTCATTTAAACGAAATGTTTCTTCGTCAGTAAAGTAAGCGTGGAAGAAATCTGTCATCCTCCACCTTGCCAAGAACGACATTACAGGATTCCACACGTTGTTGTTTGTCACCTTCACGAAGAGCTTGCAGTAGCTGAATTTTGTATGGTTTCATGAGTAAACAAAAATGGTTCAAATGGCTATAAGCACTACGGGACTTAACAACTGAGGTCATCAGTCCCCTAGATTTAGAACTACTTAAACCTAACTAACCTAGAACTACTTAAACCTAACTAACCTAAGGACATGACACACATCCATGCCCGAGGCATGATTCGAACCTGTGACCGTAGCAGCAGCGCGGTTCCGGACTGAAGCGCCTTGAACGTCTGGGCCACAGCGGCCAGCCATGTGTAAACATCGACGTAACACAATTCAGACGATATCGGGGTCATGATGAGCCGTCGACCTGCACGGCGAATGGATTTCTGCGGACACATTGTGAGCCTATGGCGAATGCATTCGACGCCTGTGTCAGACACTTGGGGTCGGCCCGGCGATTTGCCTTTACACAAACAACCTGTTTCTCAGAATTGTTCATGCCATCGGCTGTACTATAGGAGAATCCACACTATACCTAGTACGAAAGCCACGCTGAATAGTTATTACTGATCCGCACTGCGCAAAACGTAGAACACAAAACGCTTTCTGTTGCCCCGAGACAATTTTTACTATAACTGAAGTGGGCGCACGTTGCTGATACCTAGCGGTAATCATGTAAAACTCGAGAGTTTACTCTTTCCAACACTACGTAGTCGCGCACATATCTCAAACAACATAATAATTATGATATTCCAAAATCGAATTCTTTTTGATACAGCGTGTATAAAAATCTAATTAAAACTCAAACAAAAGACTCACAACCCAGAAATTACAGAAAGTTATGTATTTTTTGGTGCAAAAGTTATTGCAATGTTTCTCAGTATTTCGTAGCATACCCTTTTGATTACATCACAGCCTCGATCCCGTTCGGTATAGGGTCTACCACATGTCGAAAATCTTCTGGTTTCATTACTGTGAACCACGAACTGATGATGACCCATAGCTGCTCCCTCTTGTCTGGGATTCCGTCGTGAAGCGATAATTTTCAGGCTTGATCATAGTTTCTCCGTTGTGTTGAGGTCCTCACCATTGTCTGGGCCGTTCAGCACACTAATGCGATGGCCAGCAAACCATTTCTCAGTAATTCTAACGTTACGACATGGTCCACTGTCTTGCTGAAAGATGCTCTTATGCGCTCGTAAACCGATATCAGAATTTTTCTCTGATCGTTCGAACAAGAACTTAAGTTCCATAACTTTTTAAAATGGTATTTACATCTTTTGCAGTATGCTGACGATCTTTCACAGCAAGACTGTGGGTTATACGATAGTCTTGATAAGTCAGTATACGTTTGCTGCCAGTTACTGAAGCAGTTTTCGTTGACTGAGGTTTTTCGTACTGCTTGCAGCCATTCCTCACACCAGACGTTGTAGCGCTTTTTGCTCTTGGTGCTTAAGTATATCCTCTTTCATGGAGTGTTACTGCCCTACTATTAGTTGGTGACCATTCAGCACTTTTCGATGAAAGTGATGTTGTTTATAGTACTGTCATCCGTTTAGGTCAGCTCGCTTTAAAGGTATGTAACACTTCAACAACTTAATGTATTGCTGTCTACTACAGTTACAAGAATGACCCGATCGTTTTTTTCTCACTGGATGAAACCACAATAATATGCACTCGTTTTATGATTTATCGGAACAGAACAAGTGATAAACTTGCTCCGAGGTACATAAGCAAGTTTTTAATTCATTGTCAAACACAGCTTGTCAATTTTATCCTCCTTTTTAAACAAAAGATTTTCGTGTATGCTGTATTTTGTCTCAAGGGGGAATGGCTACATATGAAGGTAGAGAATTTTTAATATTGACTCTGAGACTGTGTTTAAAGAAGAAAATACTGGTCCAGGGAATAGTTTAAAATGAGAGAGAAATGTACATACGAAAACCTATTAAAGAGAATGTTACGTTAATAACCAGATGATTACATCAACTTTCTGCAGGCGGTGAGTGAAAGTTCCAATAGCTTGTTAGATATCTTCCCCCTCACAATGAAAAGCGAGACAACTCTGCGAAAATTTATTCTCTTCTACTTGCACCTCCAATGTCAATTCGTTAAAATATCACATTGTGGGAACTTATAGTTCACATCATCCGTGGAAGAACCGGAGAACTTCCCGCTTGTAATTCGTAGAATACCTGCATAATATATGGCTGGGAAAGAAGCGACACCGCTAAAGGTTTGGTAATTGCCAGTGCTATTTTGTTACTGTCCTTCATTGTAGTTTCATAGTTGTGAAAACTCACAATACAATGAGATAAATTGTAGTAAATATATTTTTCACTAAATATATGCCACGAAACATCGATAGAAACAACGTCCGAGAGCTTTTCAAGTTTTCTGTCTGTCATACTTCCTGGCAAACACGTCGAACACGCTCTATGTTTGACAAGCACGTGACACAATATGTAACATGGCCATATATTTGGCAAAAGTAGCAAAGGTTGAGAAATTGTTTGATCGTGTACGGGAGCCTTTAATGCCACTATTATATAACGGTTATCAGGTACCAGCTACCAGGTACTCGACAGATCCTGTAGTCGTTGGTGAACAGAACACAAGGCCACTGATCGAGGTTACATTTCTAACCTTCCTTCCACTCGTCTCTTCCACATAACGAAGCTGGATAGATTTTTTTTTCATAACGAATGCCTAGAGGGTAAAGTGATCGTGTAAACAAGGTTGCTTACTGTCTGGGTTGACACATCCCTGCTTGATGCCTGCAAAGAAGGAGCGAGAAATTCTCTTCGCGGGAACTACGAGCCGTAGTCTGTAGGTTGCACTCATAAGCTGACGTTGTTGACTGGAAATGACCATACGAGGCAATGTTCTTTGTTGAACAATAACGGCTGAATACAAAATCGATGTCGTTGTGGTGAGCGTCATTCTCTGGCAACTTTCTGTGCAGACAACCCTCTGTTCTTGCCATAATTATCGCGTATAAACACTTATTGACGTAATCAACGCATACGCAGTCTAATCCAGAAATGACCTTCAACGATTTGTTTACAGACTGAATAGTGTACACAGGCCGCATTGTCCCGTTCATGAATGGTCTTCACAGCATGCTCTAATTAACTACGCTGATTATTTTTCTGTACTACTTACTACACACAGTTAAGTAACATTTTCGAGTAGTTAAAGACTAGTATGAAAAACGTTTCCGATTAAAATAAACATTGAATAAACGGCCTTGAATGTGGTACACATTCTTTTTGAGAACAGTCGCTTTGTAAATAAAACTTGCGTTTCTTTGCTGCAAAGTATTTTATTAGTTCCAGATGCGTTTCGCCTCTCACTTTGAGGCATCTTCAGTGGAATCTAGAACGATACAATTTTGTTTTGATATGCGATATTTGTGGATTTTAAAACAGTCCACGTCTCATTTTTAAAGTAAATGAGTGATTACTTGCCGTTATTGGAATTTTGGCTAGTATCTGTGTTTCGTCTCATCTTGTCACACGCTTGAGGGTGTAGTGTATTTTCATTTATGATACCTAAGCACATTTTCATGCTACCAACTTTTTTTCCGCACAGTTTTCATGTTCTTTGCGCCAAATGCTGTGGAGCATTATTAGTGTTCTGTCACTAGTTGTAGCTATTGCTTTGGGGAAAATCTTGTCAGTACTGAAATTAGTCGTCTACACGTTACATTATTACTCTACTACACACCAATAAACAGTAAGTAAAATCAAATGAAGCAAATGTAAGATTCAAACCAGTTACAAGTTCAACTCATTTTGAGACAAAAGCTATTGAAAACAAATACAAATTTTCATATTCAGTGCAGGTAAAATTGTTAAGACAATAAGAAAATTCAATTCATTTACAAGTATCAGATGTCCCATGTAAAGGAACATGATAGTTCACGGCTGATGAAGCGTAGCTTCACTGTTCACATGTTATGTTACTTGTTTGAAAAATGTGTACCCTTTCCTTCACGATAAAATTCTGTACCTGAAGAATTAACAATATATTTCAAATAGCTTTAATGTATTACACAACACTTAAATATCTTGAATGCGAAATATTGATGCTGTGCAAAAGACAACCTCATGTGCAAGAACAATAATACTGTAGAACATGTCGGTAAGTGCTAACGGCCATCTCTAGTACGCACTCCTTCATGTGATTCTAAAATCAGTCAGTAGGCTGTGATACCGATCCCAAGCATCATGTGTGCCTAGGTACACTATCCCGTAAATACAACACTTTCTCTTACTTTGTTTGCATTCTGCAGAAATACTGCAGGACTCGCAAAGAGCCTTAGCGTGTCATTATGTTTCGCATTTCATCAAGTACATGAAGCCTGTATAAAAGTATAAAACGCGGTGCAAGATATCCACTCATTTTTATCTGAAACAAACTGATGGAACTCGATTGTGTCCATAATCATACACTGTTGTAAACAAACATTGAGGCTTTGATCTATATGCCGCATACCCTTGTCAGAAACAGCTCTGTCCGTTTCGCATCCCTTAACATTAGATCAGTATTGGGCTTATTAAACTAATAAATAATGCAAGAAATAGACATATTAATATTAAAATGAGGTAACAGAAGTCATGTGATACCTCCTAATATGTGTCGGACCTCCTACTGCCTGTCGTAATGCAGCAACTCGACGTGGCATGGGCTCAAAAATGTTGAAATGTGTGTGAAATCTTATGGGACTTAACTGCTAAGGTCATCAATCCCTAAGCCCACACACTAATCGTGGCATGGGCTCAAAAATGTTGAAATGTGTGTGAAATCTTATGGGACTTAACTGCTAAGGTCATCAATCCCTAAGCCCACACACTAATCGTGGCATGGGCTCAAAAATGTTGAAATGTGTGTGAAATCTTATGGGACTTAACTGCTAAGGTCATCAATCCCTAAGCCCACACACTAATCGTGGCATGGGCTCAAAAATGTTGAAATGTGTGTGAAATCTTATGGGACTTAACTGCTAAGGTCATCAATCCCTAAGCCCACACACTAATTAACCTAAATTATCTTAGGACAAACACACACACCCATGCCTGAGAGAGGACTCGAACCTCCGCCGGGACCAGTCACGAAGTCCAGAACTGCAGCGCCTTAGGGCATGGACTCAACAAGTCGCTGGAAGTCCCTTACAGAAATAATGTGCGATGCTACCTATAGCAGGCCATAACATTGAAAGCACAGCCATTGCACGATTTTGTTCACGAACTGAATTCTCGATTGTATCTCATAAATGTACGATGGGTGGGCAAATAATTCGCTCAAATTGTCCTCAATGTTTTTTTCAAACCAACCGCGAACAATTGTGACTCTCTGAGGTAGCGCATTATGACCCACAAAAATTCCATCGTTGTTTGGCAGCGTGAAGTCTATGAATGGCTGAAAATGGTTTCGAGGTAGCCAGACGTTCGTCGTACTTCCCACATGGATTGCTGATATTATTTCACGCATCGTTGCTTGTCTGTTAGCACTGACAACTCTAAGCAATCGTTAATTGAAGGCTGTAGGCCGCTGCGTTGTCCGCGGTGGCAGGTGGTGCCTGTAATTTTGTACTTTCGGCACAAACTTGACACTGTGGACCTCAGAATATTTAAATCCCTAACTATTTCCAAAATGGAATGTCCCGTATGTCTAGCTCCAACTACCCTTCAACTTTCGAAATGTGTTAATTCTCGACCCGCGTCCACATTCATGTCGGAAACTTTTTCAAATGGATCACCTGAGGACAAATAGTTCTGGGAATGCACTGCCCTCTTATTCCTTGTGTATGCGAAACGACCGCCACCTTTATATATGCATATTGCTACTCCATGACTTTTGTCACTTCGGTGTGTAATACAAGCTACCTGCCCCGGCTTCGCACAGGTAACTATAGGTAGCCACGGCCGGAAGACTTGTTGATAATATGTAGTGATACACGCAAACATTCCTAGTGAATCACTCTGTCTATTAGTAAAAGCGTTGCGAAGTCGCTGCAGTAGTTCTTAATATTCGTTTTACATAGAGACAAAAAAACTCTGCGGGAGATTTCAGTGTATAGTACGCATAGATTTATGTGCTAGAGTAATGAAATACTAACTGGATCTGACATCCCATTGAGATCGACGTAATCAGAGATGCACCAGGATACCGGGGAGACTACCGGTTTAACTTTCTTAAAGCGCAATTTCGTCGTTCATCTTCAGGTATTTAGCGAAGTCAAGAGAAAATTAAGATACGAAAAAAACCGCGGAAATAGCGACAGGTAAAAGTTAGGAGAAATTTGCGCAATTGTAAGAAGATCGATGCGTGAAGCTCCTGTCGAGAACCCGACGAAATTCTAGTCCTACTAAAATCACTAAGGCGGTCGAGGGTTTCTACGCAGCCACTCGTCGACTAGTCTGGTGTGGCAACAGAAGACAGGAAAGGGAAATCTGAAGTTTCAAATCTCACGTTTGTAAAATCTTTCGCGCAGGAGGATCGTACGGACATACCATCGTCTGATCGTCGACGGACTCCGGTGTGAAGAGCATAGAAATGGCATCCCCATCGTTCAGAAACTATGAAAGGATGCGGATGGAATCCCATTTCGCTTTTACGGAGAGGCTCTTACCTGCTTACGTTTATCGAGAATCTCTCACTCGACGAATGGATAGAAGTGCAGCTGACTCTTGTATATAATAGGTGTAAAATACGCTACTCGCAAAATTAGAAACAAATATCCTTAACGTCTGTTTGCTGCAGAATCCTTGGGCGTTTTCTAAGTGCTAATATGCTAAAATTCCTGGAGACAGAAAACTTCAGTCCACAGAGTAGCATATATTTACAATGCATCGCTCATGCGGATGCCATATTTCCTTCTTCTCATATGATATCCCGCCCAACAACAGGTAAATTTCCTATTCATAGATATCCGGAAAGCGTTTGACACAGTGCCAAACTTCAATCTGTTAAAGAAGGTCCTTGCACATACGGAATAAGTTCCCAGATACATAAGAGACGCTAAAACTGCTTAAGTAATAGAACCTAGTACGTTGTCCTGGAAGGAAGTGTTCAAAAGAGACTAAGGTACTGTCGTTCAAAAGAGACTAAGGTACTGTCAG
Source organism: Schistocerca piceifrons (assembly GCF_021461385.2). Taxonomy (NCBI): domain Eukaryota; kingdom Metazoa; phylum Arthropoda; class Insecta; order Orthoptera; family Acrididae; genus Schistocerca; species Schistocerca piceifrons. The sequence continues at coordinate 142,985,923 of NC_060144.1, forward strand.
AAGTGCCGTGGAAAAGTGTGATAGGTTCGATCTTGATCACTGTGCGGAGTGTCCCAGGAGAAATTGTCTTCCTTTAAGGATATGACAGAAATGATCATTCGAAGCAAATAGTTTTTACTAAAAATGATCTCTGAAATGCATACCTTAAGAGCTATGAGCGGATGTTCAATAAAAGAGGAGTCTTTCGCCGTAACGAAGATGATGAAGCGTCCATAGCTCTTAAGGTATACATATAAGAGTCTTCTCAATAGTCTGATGCGACCTACCACGAATTCCTTTCCTGTGGCTTCCTTGCACCTGCAACCTACATCCTCAATTATTTTCTTGTTATATTCCAATCTCTGTTTTTGCCCTCTACAGTTCCCTCTAGTACCATTTAAGTCATTACCAGATGTCTTAACAGATGACCTATCATCCCGTCCCTTCATCTTGTCATTGTTTTCCACATATTGCTTTCCTCTCCCCTCCTCATTTCTTACCTTATGAGTCCAGCTAATTTTCGACATTCGTCCTTAGCACCACCTCAAATGCTTCGATTCTTTACCGTTCCGGTTTAGCCACAGTCCGTGTTTCCTGTGCTCCTAACTTACATTCTCAAAAATTTCTTCCTCAAGCCGATGTTTGATACTAGTAGACTTCTCTTGGGCAGGAATACCTTTTTCGCCGGTTCTAATCTACTTTTGATGTCCTTCTTGCTCCGTCCATCATTAGTTATTTTGCAGCCTAGGCAGCAGAATTCCTTAACTTAATCTACTTCGTGATCATCAGTCCTGATGATTGGTTTCTGGCTGGTTCTCGTTTCTGATATTTCTCATTGGGAACCATATGGATCCATCCATTCAGGAATTTCTCATTACTTTCGTCTTTCTCCGATTTAATCACAATCCATATTCTATACTTATTAGACCGCTCATTCCATCCAGAAGATCATGTGATTTTTCTTAATTTTCAGTAACAAAAGCGGTGTCATCAGCGAATCGTAACATTGACATCCTTTGATCTTGAGGTTTAATTCCGCTCGTGAATCTTTCTTTTACTTCCATCATTGCTACTTCGATGTACAGATTGAACAGTCGGGGCGAGAGACTACATTCCTGTCTTACACCCTTCTTAATCCGAGAACTTTGTTTTTGGTCGTCCACTCTTTTTATTCCCTCCTGGCTCTTCTACATTTTGCATATTACCCGTGTCTCCTACAGCTTACCCTTGCATTTCTCATAATTTCGAACATCTTGCACCATTTTACATTGTGGAACGCTTTTTCCATCTTGACAAATCCTATGAACGTGACTTGATTTTCTCGCTTCCATTATCAACCGGAAAGTCAAAATTGTCTCCCTAAAGTCAGACTGATTGTCATCTAACACATTCCGTATTCTTTGCCATTCTTCTGTATATTATTCTTGTCAGCAACTTGGATGCATTCTTTAGTCTCGCTTCCATTATCAACCGGAAAGTCAAAATTGTCTCCCTAAAGTCAAACTGATTGTCATCTAACACATTCCGTTTTCTTTGCCATTCTTCTGTATATTATTCTTGTCAGCAACTTGGATGAATGTTATTTTAAACTGATTGTGCAATAGTTTTCGCACTTTTCTGCTGTTTCAATCTTCGGAAATATGTGGTTCATGCTTTTCTGAAAGGCAAATGGTATGTCGCCAGACTAATACATTTCTACACACAAACGTAAATAGGCGGTTTGTAGCCATTCCCCCCAATGATTTTAGAAATACTGATGGAGTGTTATCTATCCCAGCTGCCTTACTTGAACGTAAGACCACCAAAGCTCTCCTAAATTCTGATTCTAATACTAGAACCCCTACTACTGGAACCCCTACTTCTGTTTCTTCTTCCACTCAGACAATCTTCTTCTATCACACATTCTTCGCCATAATAGAGGCCTTCATTTTACTCTTTTCACCTATCCGCTCTTTGCTCTGCATTTAATAGTGAAATTCTCGTTTCATTCTTAACGTTACCTCCGTTGCTTTCAATTTTACCAACGATTGATTTGACTTTCCTGTATGCTGCGTCAGTCCTTCCAACAATCATTTTTTTTCGATTTACTCAAATTTTTCATGCATCCATTTCGTCTTAGCTTCCCTTCACTTCCTATTTATTTCGTTCCTCAGCGACTTGTGTATCTGCATTTCCGAATTACCGTTAACATTTTTGTACTTTCTACTTTCAACAATCAACTGAAGTATTTCTTCTGTTACCCATGGTTTCTTCGCAATTACCTTTTTTGTATCTACGATTTCCTTTCCGGCTTCTGTGATTGCCCTTTTTAGAGATGTCCATTCCTCTTCAACTGTACTGCCTACTGAACTATTCCTTAATGCTGTACCTATAGCCTTAGATGGGTTGTTGTTGGGAGTTTGGGGAAGGAGACCAGACAGCGAGGTCATCGGTCTATAGCCTTAGAGAACTTCAAGTGTACTTAAGTATCTTAATTTTTTTGCGTATTGGTTCTTCCTGAGTAACCTCTCAAACTTCAGCCTACTCTTCATCGCTACTACCTTGTCCATACTACCATTTCTCAAAATATGGAAGGCAAAGAGTTTGGAGCAGAACTGATTTTTTTCAGAGTATCGAAGATGAAGTTTTCAAAGCTCTTAACGTACGCATTTTAGGGCCCATTTTTACTAGAGCTTCTCGCTTAGAATTATCGTTCCTCCATTTCTCCTTGAACATCCTGTATAGATAAATATTCTGACAGTGTGAGCAGCAACCTGCGAATATTTTCCAGTGAAGCTATGGTGTACTGGAAAGAATCGTCGGTGCGTGGCGCTATGAGGATAACGCATGAAGCAGAATTTGTATTTGGTGTGATGAATGAGCTTGCTCTAATTGTATAAAAGTCTAATTTAATGCAGATGGGCAAGAAAATCAATCCTGTAATTTCGAATACAGTATTGTTGACGTTCTGCCTGACAGTCACGTCGAATAAATATGTAGTTGTAAGGTAGCGAAGCGAATGGTCACCTTCGGCTTATTGGGAGAATACTAAGAATGGGTAAGTCATCCGTAAAGGAGACCAAGTATAGACCACTAGTGCTACGCATTCTTGAGTACAGCTCGAGTGGTTGGAATCACCATTAGATCGGATTAACGGATGACATCGAAGCAATTCAGACCCGTCATGAAAGTTTTGTTACCAGTCGGTTCGATCATCACGCGAGTATTGCAGAGATAGTTCGTGAATCCAAATGGGAATCTTTAAAAGGAATAAGATTTTATTTTAATAAAACAACATCGGGAAAATTTCTAGAATTGGCATTTGCCGCTGACTGCAGAACTATTCTACTGCCGCCAACACCTATTTCATGTAAGGGCCACGAAGACAATATAAAAGAAATTAGGGTTCATCTAACGTTGTATTGCCATTGTTTTTCGTTCGCTGCATTTTGAGTGTAACGGGAAAGGGAATAACAAGTATTGGTACGTGGTTCTCTCCAACATGCACAGTATGTTTGCTCGAGGAATATCTATGAAGATGAAAGTGGTACATGAAACGAATTCAGTGTCTCAGAGACTGTCACACTTCGTCATAATCATATGGTGAGACATTCTCAAATTTACATGATTCTCTTACAATCTACCACGTTATGTTGGATATTCCTCTCGCATCGACGTTAATATGCTGCGCTCTTTGAATTTTATTGTAACAGTGATTGAATACTTGTTGGTAGGTACAGCCTGATATATAAAATCGGACAATTGTTGCTCGAAAGCTAGAGAGGGTACTAAAAAGCTATAACAAGCGTGTTAGACGCCTATAAAATGTGAAGTTATTATAAAAAGTCTCATCTATGTTTGGGTCAGTAAATTTTTTTCTCCTTTGCACCAATGAAATGTGTATTAGGAAAGCTGTGAGAAAGTCAATGAAACGAAACATCTCATTGAATACATTTTTCGTCACGCGACGGAAAACCCTAATCTTCATCCATCTTAGATTGTAGGTAATCCAGTAAAACGAATAGCACTTAGTTACGTGTGCGTTCTTAAAAGAGATTAATAAAATTTTCCGCAAAACATATTTAAAGTGCCTGCATTCAGTAGATTAGATTCACTGCGCTGTTGCACAACTGATTGTAGGACTACTTCGAACGACTGAGGTATGTATTGTCTTTATTAACAGCTACGTATATTCAATTGTTCTCTGGTGCCAATGGTACACGAGCAAGGTGGCGCAGGGGTTAGCACACTGGACTCGCATTCGGGAGGACGACGGTTCAATCCCGTCTCCAGCCATCCTGATTTAGGTTTTCCGTGATTTCCCTAAATCGTTTCAGGCAAATGCCGGGATGGTTCCTTTCAAAGGGCACGGCCGATTTCCTTCCCCATCCTTCCCTAACCCGAGCTAGCGCTCCGTCTCTAATGACCTCGTTGTCGACGGGACGTTAAACAACACTAGCCTAACCAATGCTACACATCATGAGAGTACAGATATTTCTTTAAAGAACAGTATCTGTGCCTCCAACAACAATCGCCGTAAGTGGTAGTTCCTAAACAATGCATGCAGAGAGATAGCACCTTTCATAAAATACAGGGAACGCTATCTATGGCTTCAGCAAGTTGATTGAAACAGATGAGATGCCTTTACCTGTAGACGGCCAAAGCAGATTTTCTTACTGAACCACATCCGTCTGAGCAGTCACTCGGTATGTAATGACCTTGTTAGTGACGGAACGGTATTATGAAAGTTTCTTTACACCTAAGCGGTATACTAGGAGTTCTTCATTTAAAGGTGCCAGCTGCCAAAATCATACATAACACTATAGATAAATAAGCACAGTATGCGCCGAAAATGAGACTAGATAACTGATCTACATATGCAGGTAATCTTCATTAAACTGCACGATAAATAAATTTTAATTCGTCCCACATTCTGTAGAAAGTGCTGTATGTGCCTAAAATGAGACTAGATAACTGATCTACATATGCAGATAATCTTCATTAAACTGCATGATAAATAAATTTTAACCCGTCCCGCATTCTGTAGAAACTGCTGGAGTCCGATCTTCAAAACTGTAGTGTGATTCACATAGCTTGGTTCTAAAGAGCCTCTGTAAGTACTGTGTTCCTCTCTGAAGATAAAATTTCTCAACGCACAAAATTATTGTTGATAACTACTTACATCCGTCTCTTACGAAATCAATGAACGTCTCTCACACAAAACTGTAACGTCAATGAACACACTTACACGGAAGCACTGCTACCCTTGCATTAATAAAACTATTTTTATGTCACAATATCATAAACCTTTTTCTGCGGATATTTTTAAAGTTCAGTGCCCTGTTCGTACCTCGTGCCTGACTTACAATGATACTTCATTTTTTACAAAAACACCGAATCTTCCCCTTGTCAACTTTGTTTCTTGAGACTGAGACGGGAAGAGCCACCGCAGTACTGTGTGAGAGTCGTTTAAATATCGGTGTCCCAGGATGACATTTCATTACTGAAGGGCAAAATGAAAGTGCGGTCTCCACAACCTACGACATTTACCGGCTGGATAAGTCACTACTCACCCGAACACAATAGCGAACGGCATGACAATAAAGTGATTAGCACATCTTACAATTTTATACATATTTGACATTCCAGAGTAAATACTGTTATTGACGAATAGGAAAGTGTATGAACTTTGCTAGCAGAGCAGACGTCACTATTACCCACGGGAAGTGGAAACAGATGACCTTAACAGATGAAAAGCACACGTTTTGTAGCCCCTATTATCCGGTATAGAAATTTTCAACATACAATAAAATCTGGCCCATAACGTAACTTCTTGCATATAAGCTCTGTTTGGAAAAGGATGGGAAAGACAATTGACAGCGCCTTCAAAAGGAATCTTCCCGGCGTTCGCCTTGTGTAATTTAGAGAAATAATAGGAAACCTGAAACTGGATGGTCGGATGGGAATTTGATCCGCTGCTTTTACGGAAAGCAATACAGTGTTTTACCAGCACATTTGCTTCCAAGAAAAAATAAATTATTTCAGAAGCAATAAAAAAACAATTCGGAACATAGTTAATAGTGCAGCAGGGAAATGCACCCAGGAAAATGAGAAAAATTTTTGAGGGTAAGTATGAAATAATCAAAGAGAGGCCCAAACTTGTGGACGCCTATAATATGTAAAAAAAAACATATGAGTAACAAATAGTTTAAATCAGAACATCTTTTTACTGAACACATTACAGTTCCAAAGAAAATCATTTAAAAACAAGTTAAATACATTTAAACTCCTGTTTTCATGAGTTTTAGTCGACATACTTTTTTTGTTAAACATAATTCAAAACGAACATTTTTGGAAGGAGACTACAAGCAGCCGTCAAGTAAAGTATAAGATACGTGTCTGATCATCAGCTGCTTTTATATGTAAAACACAAAAATCGACCGGTTTCAGTCACGGACCATCTTCACGGATCAGGGTTAAAACAGTTTGGGCCACATCACATCTGTCATTACTTAAATAACAGCCACGTCTCGTACGTGGAGCATGCCGTGAACTCCAGTATAACATACATGACTTTTAAATGTAAACACACTAATAACATGGATAAACAGAACAGTACTGAAGAGAAGAGAAGATTTATAGGTGCTAAGCAGTCCTGTATGTTACACCGGAATTCATGGCATGCTCTACATATGAGACGTAGCCATTATTTAAGTTATGACAGATGTGATGTGGTCTAAACTGTTTTATCCCTAATCCGTGAAGATGGTCTGTGACTCAAACCGGTCGATATTAAAATAAAAACCAGCTGATGGTCAAACATGCATTCCTGTACATAATTCAAAATGTAGGAAAACAGCACTTTCCCACATAACGCCATTCGAAACCTTGGATAGCTTGCTAAATCGCTAGCATTTGACAGATTTCAGGAGATAATTGCTCCGAGACTGCCAGCGGTACATCACTCGTATGTTGGGCTTTTAATGAGCTCCTCATCGGTGGAAATAGGCTACATGGTAGTTCGAATCAGGGAGAAGGGGGTGTTACTCAATGGCGTAGAATGTCATATATAAGAGTCACTCACTGCTGTAAGCCATGCATCACCGAAATGAAACACAGCATTAAGCAAGGGCGATTATCCAGCCAGGCATATTGCGCACTTGATCGTCAAATTTGGCGGCGATCGGAATGAATATAGTAGCCGATCCAGTTTCAGTGCTCTCCTCCGACTCAGAACCAGAGACACGACAACTGCACTGCTGTTGAGGATACGGACTGCTATAGCACGAAGACGGAAACAGACCAAGCTCATTTGCATAGAGAAATAATTTCAAATCTCGTTTGTACTTCCTTAAAAAAGGGTCTGGTATTTAAAAGGCAAATTAGTTTTTTTGACAAAAATACAGCTTAATGCCCCAGATCTGTCTATAATGTATTGGAAAGTCTGTCAACATATGTTATTTCTTACTGTATTTGGTTGGAAAACGTTAACTCAGGACACCACGGAGATATACTATACCCGTCGAAGATTATCTAGTAGAGCGAATACAGTGAGTCTTCATGTGCTACGTTCGTAAGGCACTGTATAGTTTGTAATATTTCGATTTTCTTGTAATTACACTATTCAGAAAAAATCATATTTATTCAACAGAAGCTATCTCACAAGGAGACCATGCAGCATTCGGATTTTTGTATCTTTTTATATTTATCGTAAATGAAATGCAGAACTCAAATATCAATCAACCAAAGCAGCTCCATGAAAATATTTGAAGTGACTTTAATAACCTTATGTAAGATGCGATGTAGCGCTGAAAAGTATTTCTTCCGATTTTTTAAGATGGAAACTCTTGAAGCTTTTTAAATAAAACGAACGGTAGTAACATTACATATTTTAATTCTTGATGTCTAAATATTTATTTCCCAACATAGTCACCCTGGCGATGAACACATTTCTCCCAATAAGCGTCTAGTTAATCAGGCGGGGTAGCGCAGTGGATAGCACACTGAAGTCCCATTCGGGAGGACGGCGTTTCAAACCCCGTCCGGCCATTCTGATTAGACTTTCCGTCATTCCCCTAAACCAGTTAAGGCGAATGCCAGAATGTTTTCGTCAAAAGGGCATGGGCGATTTCCTTCTCCACTCTTCCCTACTCCGAGCTGGCGCTCTGTCTCTAATGTCGTCATTGTCGACGGGGCGTTAAACAATAATCTTCCCCTCCTCCTCTGGGAGACTAGTTTGTTGATACCGTCACTGCAGCGTGTTTGATGTTGTTGACGGAGCCACAGCCTTATCTCTGCTTCCACCATATCATCGCTATAAAGGCCGTCGAAGGTTTCTTTTAAGTTTTGGAGAGAGATGATTCTTCGGATGGGACCATGTCTAGACTGCCTCGAGGATGGTCGATGACAGTGAACCGAAAGCATGGGCTTGTTGCTCGTGTACGATATGGCGTTGTCATGCTGAAGGAGAGAATGGTCTGCGCGTGGACGATCTCCTCTAAACTTTATTACAGCAAGCTGTTCCTCACGTACCAACATAGTTCCTTAATGCACCGCCGTCTTACACGCTACAATTCGGCGCGCTCTAGCTGCAGAGAGCTACAACTATGTATACATGAAGAGTAACGATATAGAATATTAAAAACGATTGTTTTATTCAAAAAAGCTGTCACGCATAAAATTCGGAGGAATTGCTTTTCAGCACGAACTCATAGATTTTTCGTCAGGCAGTGTGGATATATCGCAGAATGCTCGCCTGATCGTTGGGGGTGGGAGGAGAGAGGAAGGGAGAGAGATCTGGGACTGTGTTCGTTTACTTCGGTTCAATTCGAATACTTACGTCATTTAAATATAAAATTAAGGAAATATGCGCTAATTGACACATACTTGATTTCCATTTTAATGATAAATGTGCATGTTCTTTTTCTTCTTCTTCTTCGCGGAAGGATCACTTAGGACCACGCGTAATCAACATTTGTTGGCCTTCCTTTTCGCCCAGTATTCCTTCATAAACAACGAATGGGCTAGCTTTCGTTGCGTAGACCATGTATGTCGGTTAGTTTTTCTCTCTTCTTCCTCAAAACCCCGAGTGTTTGTGATTTTTCTGATTTCATTTCTATCATGTAGATTTGGAGACCCTAATTCTCTCAGGTCTTTTTCCGTCTGTTTGTACCAGTTCGGTCTTGTAGTTTTGTTCTTTAAAAATGTATGGATTTTGTGCGTCAACCTGTTTGAGTCCATTCTTTCTAAGTGCCCCATGAATTGGATTCTTCGCATGCGCATTGTGTCTGTTATTTTGGAGATATTTTTATATATTTCTGCATTGGGTTTTGGATAATGTACCCCATCTTTAGTTCTTGGTCCTAGGATTTTCCTCATTATCTTACGTTCTTTCACTTCTAATTCCTCTTTTAGTGTTCTGTGTTGAAGGTTTAGTGCCTCAGATGCATAGAGAGCTTCGAGTGTAATTACTGTTGTATAGTGTCGTATTTTGCAATTCCACGAGAGACTCTTTTTTGTTGTAAATGTTTTTTGTTAACTGAAACGCCGTCTCCATTTTCTGGACTCTTGATGTGACAGATTTCTTTTCATTACAATTTTCTGCAATCAATTCTCCTAAATATTTAATTTCTTTTACTCGAGAGATGTAGTTAATACCAATTTTGAGATCAGAAGGTGCATCTTTGACGTCAGTCATAAATTTTGTTTCTTCAAATGAAATTTGTAATCCTATTTTAGCTGCCTGTTCTTGTAATAATTCTAGCTGTTTCTGTGCATCGGTAATGTCTTGTGCGATCAGTGCCATGTCATCAGCAAATGCTAAACAGTGTAATTCTATGCCCTTATGTCTTGGTCCCAGTCTGTGTGCTGGTGCACCTGCTTTTTTCCATTCTCTAACAACTTTTTCAAGAGCACAATTGAAGAGCACTGGGGACAGTACATCCCCTTGTCGTACTCCTGTGTCTATTTCAAATTCTGTGCTCAATCCTCCCATAAATTTTACTTTGGATTTGGTGTCCGTGAGTGTTTCTTTTATGATGTTTGTTGTCTTATTTATTTACATATCGCAAATAAAAAATCAGTTTTCACTGGAAGTATAAATTACTATTAACGATCTTTTATAAGAGATCATTAATAGAGATTTTTAAATTAATAAAAAATGTTACAAATTAACTGTTTATCAACTTTCTGTATTTTGCGCCTCATGGAAATGCTCGTGGAACACGCACCTTTGTTTAAAAATAATCGCGACTGGAAATCGAACCTATCTCGGAGCAATGCAATTCGCCGAAAATATTTTCTAGAGACTTTTTCAACAGCTGAATCGTCTGCTTTAAGCAACTGATATTTCTGCTCTGTACTTCTAGTAGCATCAATGTTCAATGAAATACAAAAATGCAATAGCCTCGGCAGATAAACAGTGATACATCATCCAAATGACTGGTTTCGATAATCACGTTACTCTGAACAAGACATCCATGTTCATTAAATATACGTGCCTATGAGTATTTATACTATGCACCCGCAGAAAGATGCAATAAATTTGACGCCTGTTTTCGGTGCGAAACACTGCAGAAATCAGACGATGATTGACGACACTTACCCTTCCACTGCTGTCGCTGCTCAGAGGTTTCTCAGCGTAACACGGCTTGCTTGTGATTTTGGTGGATGAGAACGGAAACATCCGTGCCTGGCTCGTCATTCGACTCGTCTCGAACTGCTGCTGGGCAACGGCCTTGGCCGCTGATAGACTCCTGTACTGTTGGGAAGTGCGGCACGTCGCAGATTTGTTGTCTGCAACTGTTCAACGATAATATACGGGCGTAACACCCCTGCAGATAAGGTGCCTCAGACACACACACATGAAAGAAAGGAAAGAAGTAAGGAAAAATTAAAGAGCAGATCTGTCAAAGATTATTTTAGAAATCAGTCTGTGATCAAGTTATGGGAATCATTTACCTCCTTTATCTAGATTAAAATCAAACTCGAGCATTAGTGAATTGAATTTATTAATAACTTGAAGACACAGTATTAATGTTCCATAATAATATTTAACAGTTCGTTATGAAACGGATTTTGGCTTCTTAGGTCATCCTCAGATAACCTGACACTAAACAGTTAGTCCACCCAACTCCAGCGATAATTCATAGCCGTATAAATATGTTATGTCGACTATCTGTTTAGTATTAAGTTATCTGGCCATGACTTAAGAAGCCGAAAGCCGATTCATATTATTATAAGTAAATAAATGTTATTGTGGAATGTTAATACCGTGTATTCAAGTTCTTAATATTTCATGTCCCTCCGGAATATTCCTTAAGTATTGTAAAAATGAATATACATATAACACGAAAGGGACAGCGCATACAATTGTGTACCAAAAAAAATCAAATGGCTCTGAGCACTATGGGACTTAACATCTATGGTCATCAGTCCCCTAGAACTTAGAACTACTTAAACCTAACTAACCTAAGGACAGCACACAACACCCGGCCATCACGAGGCAGAGAAAATCCCTGACCCCGCCGGGAATCGAACCCGGGAACCCGGGCGTGGGAAGCGAGAAAGCCACCGCACGACCACGAGATGCGGGCCAAAAAAAAATCGAGTCATAGTTGGCGTGCAGATGTTAAATGCGCTGTAAAGACTGAGAAGCTAATCAAACAGCGCGCCATTATTTGCAAGCGAGAACGTCAAATGTTTCTTTTTCTTTTTTTTTTTTTGTCTTAGCAAATTAAAGTGCTAACATACGATGTGAGAGCAACGGTTTGTGAGTTGCGAATGAGGGGAGGGGGCCGGGGGAGGACGTTGAAGGCAATCGTGTTGCAAGAGCAGTGGTGTGGCGCTACCTTTATAATGTGACAGGTTGATTTATCAGAAAGCATGTCACCATTTTGCTCTTGAGCGTATACTACAAATTAAAAGTTTAATGTGGGTGAAACAGCAACATTAGGGACCTAAAATAAAAGTGTCAATATTGCATCGCAAAAATCACGACTGGCGCCTTACAATACGAATATTTCTGTATGAATAGTCCACCCCCGTTAGCTGGGTGGTCAGCGTGGCGGAATGCCACGCCAAGGGGCCCGGAGAGACTGGGTGTTGTCTTGTCCTCATCATCATTTCATCCCCATCTCCGACGCTCAATTCACCCAATGTGGCGTCGTATGCAATAAGTACTTTCCCTCGGCGGCCGAACTTTCCCGAATGGGGGACTCCCGACCCACAATGGCGTACACTCATTTCCATTTCTGTGTGAATAATCAAGTTTCACCGCTCCAGACGTGACATTTACAGAGACTAATAACTGCTAAAATTAAGAGTGAGCATTAGCCGCAGCTTCACGAAGCCACTGCTAATAAAAAGAAACTGCACATTCTGCAATTAATTGAAATTAAGTTATCGCAATGTAACACACTTTCCCGGTAAAATAAATGTCGATTGCTGAACTATTAATTCTCAAACTGTTTGAAATCAGTGTACATAATGTTATCAGTACCCACAGCATGACACGATCAACAAGACGTCAGTCCGAACTGGATTCAGAACAAGGACTGAGTAATACATTTTATATCATTCTTGTGTTCGGGAACGGCAACGGTGACTTGTGGACTCCGAGCTGTTAGGTGATTTTTCTGCGTCTCAGTCTCTACATCAACATGGGTCCTCTTTCAGTTCACACTTAGGTGCCTGGGAGAGGGTTCATCGAACCACTTTCACTCTGTTTCTCTACCGCTCCATCTCGAACAGCGAGTGGGACAGACGAACACTTACATCTCCCCGTGCGAGCTCTGATTTTTCTTATTCTATTACAATGATCAATTCTTCCTACGAAGCTGGGTGTCAACAACATTACACTTTTTCAGTGTCCCCCGTCAATCCTATTTGATAAGGATGCCATACGGCACAGGAATAATCTAGCTCAAAACGGACAAGCATTGTTTAAGCAGTCTCTTTAGAAGGCCACCTGCGTGCTAGAAGTGTTCTGCCAACCACACTCAGTCTTAGGCTCTTTCCCTCCCAACTAATTTAGCTACGTGTTCGCTCCAACTTAAATTGTTCGTAATCGTAATTACTAAATATTATCTGATTTGACAGCCTGCGGATATGTGTGATTTATCGAATAACTAAACTTTTCTTTTAGTACTCATATGAATGATCTCACACTTTTCATTATTTAGGATCAATTGAGAAACAGCAGACGTCCTGTAACACTTTCTTGGGCAACACAACGTAATGCATCTGTTTTACTGGATGGCTTTCCGTCCATTACTACGAGCTGTGACCTTTTTAACAGGAAATCGCTAATGCAGTAGCATTATTGAGACGATAATGTGTAGCCTCGCACTCGTAATCTAGGTACTTCTTTTCCAGGAGCTCGAGATGCGACGCGTCTCAAAAAGTTTTTGACAACGATATGAAACAGATTTTCACAAAATGAAAGTAAAAAGAATTTACTTCCAACTGCCACCCTTCTACCAGCAAATATTTGAATTACATTATTCTAATCTTTCATTTATATGAGGGGTAATAAGCAGAAGGATGCAACTGAACCGTTACAGGGGGAAGGACTCCAATTTGGGTACTTTCCTTGGGCTCCCCGTGTCTGTACTGTAACTTTACCCTTGTTTGACATTTGAATAAATGCGTGGATTCAGAAAGTAAGTTGCACATGTCATACCACGCTAAGGCCTCTGCACAAGAATAGTGGCACAGTGTCAAGAGAGTACATGTTTCTGATCTCCAGCAAACAGTTCTACTGCGGTACCGGTAACAGCCGCATCACATTGTGGGAGTGAAATGGCGCGGCAACTGGAAAGGTACCAAACATTGACAAGCGAGTGACAGTACGATTATCGCCGGCAAAACATTTAACTGGCCTACCGATTCACTGTGAAATTCCCGCCGGATATGGACCAAATGCAACGTCGAGTCCAGCCTTAATGATATGGTGCCAACAAGTAGACAAAGGGCCCGCAGACGTGGGCGATACTGATAGGGAAGGGGAGCCATCGACATAGACCACAGAGAACAATGTCCAGGCGATTGGGAGAAAACATCCAGGGGAAAGAGAATATCCAACGTTGGAAATGTTCACACGGAAGTTATAGAATGGCTGCGGTATCTGGTAAGCCCAGAAGAATGCAGCATTAGCCCAAGGACCAGAAGCCGGGGCACAACTCGTGATTCTGGCTATTTGTTTACTCGTCCTGTCCTGCAATACTGGATAATGAAACGTAGCTAGTATGTAAATAAGATAATGGAATGCATCATTCTTCTTAACAACACAGGCACTGCAATATCGTATTTACCCGTCGATACCAGACGGCACTCTCAATTAAAATATCTTCCCCGGTACGGGAATTACAAAAATGGTTCAAATGGCTCTGAGCACTATGGGACTCAACTGCTGAGGTCATTAGTCTCCGAGAACTTAGAACTAGTTAAACCTAACTAACCTAAGGACATCACAAACATCCATGCCCGAGGCAGGATTCGAACCTGCGACCGTAGCGGTCTTGCGGTTCCCGACTGCAGCTCCTTTAACCGCACGGCCACTTCGGCCGGCCGGGAATTACACAACGTGTGCACGAGTACAGGTTGTGACGCAGGAACGACGACATATGGAAGTCTGGGTCTGGCACTGAGTCGTACATGGATAGCTAAAGCTGTTAATGCGACCGCGACCTCTGGCTTCAAGCGGGAAATCCATATTCGAGACCCGGCCCGGCGCAGAATTTCAAAGACGTCATTCCCTTATATGGCTTATGGTTGTTCGTATTCGGAACTGCGAATACATTTCACGTAGTATGTAAGTACTTGAACGTCCCAATACTGCCCACTAAAAGGGTTACCTCCATAAGAGGGCAATTTAAAGTTATAGGACACCTCATATTTATAGTAAGCAACTTGGAAACCAAACACATTGAAAGTTTGGTGAACTATAATGATAAATGTAGGGTTTCATAGGTTTGACATGTCGGTTTACCACATTGTTTGGCCGTCGTCATCCAGCACTGAATTGGCGAGTTGACTACCATAGTGTGACCCGACCGTCTGTTGTTAGTACCAGTAATAGAGAATTTTCTGCGTCGGCCTCCGTAGTTAATACGCTGTTAGGCACAGCGGTCGACTCTGACGCCAGTGATTTCCTCCTAATCAAAGATCTCCCTGCACGCCCTTCCCACCGTGCTGCGTCAGGAGTCCAGTGTGCGCACGGTGTAGGAGACCCTTAACATGAACACCACCATAGTGATGATATTTTGCAGCTTGCCCAGACTGCGATAGACTGAGACACTGATGACCAGAACACCCTACTGCGACGTTTCATTCCAGTAGTGTTCGACGTAACGTTTGTACTAACGCGGCAAGTGTCTTCCATTAAGTTGGTCATAGCTGTAATTGGAAAATAATTTGAATATTTGGCTGTGTCCACGTCTGCAAAGTGAATGTGTTTGACTGCCTTGTTGACTTAACTTGGAGGACGGGTCAATGGACGTGCGCACAAGGAATGGTATACCAGTCGCAGCCAGAACAGTGTAATAACAATGATCGTAAAAAATCCAAATCGACATGGACTGCACGGGAGAGTAAACATTTCTCAATGACAACTGGGCTAAAACATAACAGGAACGGCTGCTGCCAATGACTACATATCCATCTAAACTAGTAGCCAAGTGAACATTGCGAAGGGAATTGCGTCCAATAGGCATGAGCAGACAGGTACTTCACAAAACGCAATCACTCACGGCAGCACAAGAAGCAGCACTCCTGGAAAAGACAAGAAATCACATAAATTGCACAGCAACACATTGAAGGCGTGTCGTGTGATCAGACGAATCGCGATTTTGCCTCTTTTTCAAATACATGGTGCCAAGTGCACTGGCGACCCTATAAGGCGATTAACCAATAATTTGTGGGACGTGTAATTCAGTCCAGAGATTATTCTGTGGTGTCTAAGGTTATTTCTCGTACCATGGCTTGGGTCAAGTCACTGAAGTTACTTTGAACTTCAATGAGTATGTTTATTTCAAGAAATATCGATCTTCCGTCAACATTTTCAAGATCATTACACTATCACCGATCTCGTTTTCCAAGAAGACAAACGGCCGAATTCACAGGGATTCACACATATGTTTCTGTTTTGGCAAACATTCAGGCGTTCTGCTACAACTGGACTGACATGTTAAGTCCCCCGAAATAAGCTCTAGCTCCTCTGGATCTACCAGTCAATGATTGTCTTCAGCTGGATAGGGCATACGTGAAGGAACTTGTGGATTCTCTTCCTCACCGAACTGCGGACATTATCAAGTCTGATTACTGTTACAAGGTACACTGTACACGGCATTAGAGAGATGCCTCTTCATGGTACTAAATATTTTGCCCCGTGAGCATACTTCAGTAACAAACGTATTGGGGTTGGAAACTACAGGGTGGCTATAATTATACTTTCGCAACTTAAAAGAGGCCCCCATCCAAAACGAGTGGTCGTAGGATATTTAAACTAGGTGGAAACATTTTGTGACAAATTGCGGAAGAGAAATACCGAATAAACGACTCAAAGAAACACATTTTAACTTCCAAATGAGAGGATAACATCTGTTAATTGCGTACCACGTTTACGTTACAGGTAGACCATAACACGATCTTCGTATGCTTACTATATTACGACGATATTGCTGCCTCTCTCAAATCCTTTAATTAACAGACAGCTATAATCCAGTGGTTGATAATTGAGGAAGCGGATAATTCAGGTGCTATGAAGAACAGTTATTGTTAGGAGAACACAAACAGTACTATTTATTGTCGAGATTACGATTCAGGGAAAACACATTCAAATATGCACACTTCATTCAATTTACGCGTGCCACTATGCAACATCGACCTTTACACCGAAACTCTCAAATGAATTAACGCAGCGCGAATAATCATATGCCAAAGAGGCGGCTCATGCGACACAGTTCTGTCTCCAGATTTCAGTCTGTCAATTGTGTCACCTGGCACTCAGGCACTCAGGTGTATTATGCGCAGTTTTATTTTTGCAGTAGTTATTCTATGCTATGTAACACACAAGCAAGAATTTGTAATTATTTTCTTCATTTGGAATCTGCTGGACATTACAGTAATGCAAACAATTACTGTGAACGTATGACATTATTTGAATAACTTATCCTTGATGACAGGGAAACCACAGACCTGCACTTTTAAAAGTTCAGAACGGATGATATGCATCACCATACATGATAATTTTAGACATTAATTTATATCCAAGAAACCCATATTTCATAATGTTTCAACCAGACTATCTGTGCATTGTCTTAGCAAACTATTGCACAGAACGGAAATTCGCTATTCCTCTACTCGATTCAGTCTCTGGTACATTTTTCGTTGCAACTTTGACGTGCACGTCTTTTGGTTCATCCTGTATATATCAAAGTCTGTTTTGTCTAGAACACTTTCTTTCATTATTGTGAAATTGTTATACCTTTCTGGTGCCAGCTATGCTGCAACATTGTTTCCAGTAAATATATATATATATATATATTCTGCCGAACGCAGAGCGCCCACTAATACAACTGTAGTTTGGTTTGTTATGCTTTTTAACTCAGTCTAATGATAAATTTTCGTGCATATTAAAACGCGTTTGGAAATCGTAGTTCAGTGCAAATAACTTTCCTTTACTCAAGACGCATTTTCTACTGTGAAGATAGAGAAAGCCAGAAATAAACCCAAATGACTATGAAAAAAGCCACAATTTGGACCCAGCTGAACCACTCATTTGCCTGTTAAATGGTAATAACAAGCAGGCACAGTTACCTCTAAAATAATTATTTAGCAACATTGCTGTTACTACGCTCTCGCGCCCAGCAAAAACAGTCAGATTTTATTTCAAAACTTTGTCAGTGAACAGCTATTACTTTAAAACTTTTACGTCTTTGTCAATCTGTGGCGCATTCTCAGACATGGTAGCAGTAACGTTTTCAAGAATCTGTGGCGCTACTGGCTGTCGGTCTCTCCCAGGTGCTATTCCCAAATGGCCAGTTAATTCGAACTTCGGAAGCATGGTCTAGAACCCTTGTGTGCAAAAAGGACCTCTCCATATTTTTTAATATGTCTCTACTCGCGAAGAGCAGTAAAACTATTGCTGTCGTCTTACAAGCAAAACTCTGTTCGCCTTGTTCAGACACATGCTGACTGTCAGAAACTGTATCGCACAGGTGATTCAACCGTACCAGTGCCGGTGCCTAGCTCCAAGTAATGCCACTGACGTTACTAACAACGCGAATCCTGCAGCGCAGCGTCTGAACATCATTCCTGTGAAGTTGGGCACCCACATGGTAAATACATTGAGGTGACAAAAGCCATGGGATGTTAGGAATATGTAGGAACTCATTTTTCCCATCGAAGTGCAGCTACTCGACGTGGCGTGGACTCCACAAATCGTTAGACCTCCCCTGCAGAAATATTGAGCCATGCTGGCTCTACAGCCATCCATAATTGCGAAAGTGTTGGTGGTGCAGGTTTTTTTTGCATGAGTTGACTTTTAAATTATGCCCCACAAATGTTCGATTGGTGGCGAAATCATTCACTCGAATTGTCCAGAATCGTCTTCAACACCAACTGCAAACCATTGTGGCCCGGTGACACGCGGCATTATCATATACAAAAATTCCAATGCTTTTCGGGAACGTGAAGTCCATGAATGACTGGATATGGTCTCTAAGTAACCGCACATAACAATTGCGGTCCGGTGACAAGGGGCATTATCATCCACAAAAATTCCATTGTTGTTTGGCGACGTGAAGTCCATGAATGGCTGCAGATGGTCTCTAAGTAGCCGGACATAACCATTTCTAATAACTCATAGTTTCACCTGGGCCAAACGACCAAGTCCATTCCATGTAAACGCAGCCAACACCATAACGGAGCCACCACAAGCTAGCGCAGAGCCTTTTTGACCACCTGGAACCATGGCTTCATGGGTCTACAACACCCTCGAACTCTACCTTCTCAAATCAGGACTCATCTGATCAGGCCACAGTTTTACAGTAGCCTAGGGTCCAATCGATATGGTCACGAGCCTAGGAGAGGCACTGCAGGTGATGTCATGTTATTAGCAAAGGCACTCGCATCAGTCGTCTACCGGATACGTTCGTCGTAGGTCCCACATTGATTTCTGCTGTTATATCACGCAGTGTTGCTTGTCTGTTAGCACTGACAACTATACGCAAACGCCGCCGCTCTGGATCGTTAACGGAAGGCCGTCGACCACTGCGTTCTCCGTGGTGAGAGGTACGGCCTGAAAATTTGCATTGTTAACACACTTTTGACACTGTGGATCTCGGAGTATTGATTTCCCCAACGATTTCCGAAATGAAATGTCCCTAGCGTCTAGCTCCAATTAGCATTCCGCGTTCACAGTCTGTTAAAACCCGTCGTGCGGCCATAATCACGAAGGACGCCTTTTCATATGAGTCACGGCTCCGCCAATGCAGTGCCCTTATATACCTTGTGTACGTGACGCTAATGCCATCTGTACACGTGCACGTAGCCATCCCACGACATTTGTCACCTCAGTGTAAGAGAACGGTAAAGCAGCGAAAGATAAATTACAACTGCCCTGAATAATAAACACAAATGGCCTAGACGCGCGGTATGTTGGGCACTAGTGCTAGTTGGCCGTATTGTAAATACATCGATACTTGCGCCGCCAGATGACGACACGTATGTCCTGCTGAGAGTGCCCGCGTTACGTCTCGTCGCCGCGACTTGGGGTACGCAGTTTGACGAGCCTTCACGGCGGGCCAGCCTGCAGGAGAGCAGGTGGGATTTACTGTATCGGCTGGTCCGCCCCAGGGCATTCCGTTGCCTTTACGCCAGCGCCGCTCTGCGGTTACGGCGCCCGTA
Organism: Schistocerca piceifrons; assembly: GCF_021461385.2. NCBI lineage: Eukaryota > Metazoa > Arthropoda > Insecta > Orthoptera > Acrididae > Schistocerca > Schistocerca piceifrons. The sequence goes on from NC_060144.1 coordinate 143,005,789, forward strand.
AACTGACGCTGCCGCTGCTTCTGCCACCAGTGTTCGACCGGGAGGCGTCAGTCTTTGCGGCTCTCCATGTCTTGCCGTGCCGCTTATGCAGGAGAACGTTGCAGCCAGCAGACAACATACAGACAAACTTTCAGAATGGACGGTAGCATGTCGTCGTAATTACCGCTGATCGTAACCACGCCGGGAGCAACCACATAGTTTTATCACCTGCACAAAATTTCTCCACTCCTTATGAGAATTGTACAGAATAAACTTCAAGAGACGTGCGCAGGCATTTTCAATCCCTATAAAGCGTTGGACAAAGTGAAGTGGTTCAGAATGTTATAAATTCTCAGAAAAATAAGTGAAGTCCACAGGGAAAGACGGGTAATATATCAGAATGAGATTTTCACTCTGCAGCGGAGTGTGCGCTGTTATGAAACTTTCCTAGCAGATTAAAACTGTGTGCCGGACCGAGACTCGAACTCGGTACCTTTGCCTTTACCTTTCGAGTCTAGGTCCGGCACACAGTTTTAATCTGCCAGGAAAGTTTCATAACGGCGCACACTCCGCTGCAGAGTGAATATCTCATTCTCGAAACATCCCCCAGGCTGTGGCTAAGCCATGTCTCCGCAATATCCTTTCTTCCAGCAGTGCTAGTTCTGCTAGGTTCGCAGAAGAGCTTCTGTGAAGTTTGGAAAGTAGGAGATGAGGTACTGGTGGAAGTAAAGCTGTCAGGACGGGGCGTGAGTCGTGCTTGCGTAGCTCAGATGGTAGAGCACTTACCCGTAAAGGTCCCAAGTCTCCGTCCGGCACACAGTTTTAATCTGCCAGGAAAGGGTAACATATTGTAAGTAAAAAGCGAGAGGGAATAATAAGAGTGGTAGAGAAATAACGAATTGCTGAGATTAAAAAGAATGTGAGAGAGTTTTACACTCTTTGGCAACAACATTTCAATCTGTACATCGAAAAGACAATTAAAAAATAAAAGTTAATTATTAAAGTGGGATTAAATTAAAGGTGAAAGAACATCAGTAACAAAATTGGCTGCTCATTGCTATGCTCAGCGAAAATGAGGGAAGATTACAGGAGCTGTTGTATGGATTTTGCTTGCCAGTGACCACAGATTAAGGGCTCACGGTAAACCGATGACAGACTAAAGTAATGAAGAGTAGCACAAACGGTATTACCTACCTTGATGCAAAATAACACGGGTCAGACGAAGCGAGGATGCCGAAAAAGCGGAGTAAACACGGGCATTGACCAAATTCCTGGGTATTTGAAGACTACTGGTATCGAGTAACGGCCATACTTTCTGGAAATATTTCTAACAAGGAACGTTTGGTGCACAGCATTTTATGTTTGTGAATCACGGACTGTGGCAAGCCGGCTGATATGGCGGTGCGGTTATAGGCGCTTCAGTCTGGAACCGCGCGACCGCTACAGTCGCAGGTTCGAATCCTGCCTCGGGCATGGATGTGTGTGATGTCCTTAGGTTAGTTAGGTTTAAGTAGTTCTAAGTTCTAGGGGACTGATGACATCAGATGTTAAGTGCCATAGTGCTCGGAGCCATATGAACCATTTGACTGTGGCAAAACGGAAAAAAAGAGAAACTACGCGTGTCGGAGATGCAGCAGAAACATGTCCAAAAATATGGTGGATGTGGAGGTAAGGAATGAGATGGTTCTCTTTATAATCGGCGAGTAATACATCATATGGAGGAAACCGACTAGAAAAGGGGTAGGGTAATTGATCATGTAAGGTAAAAAATGTAGGAACTACATCCAACAAATAATTGTGGACGTCGGATGAAAGTACTGCTCTGAGATAAGGAGGATGACTCAGGAAGGATATCACGGTGGATTGCTACACACCAGTCAGAATTCTTTTTTATTTTGAAAAAAAAAAACGTATTTGGCCTATAACACCCAAAGTTTTTAGTTCCCTATTCAATGCAGTGTTGTAGGCACTGAATTTATTTTCGAGAGAAATGGGATTCAAATAACGGTCTGGATGTTCCTATTTAGATTTTCCTGTTTTTGAAAGAATAAACCAAGCTTTGACTATATATTACAGTACTTATCTTCTGTACCATATACATTTCCGTTTTTATGCTATTATCGAGTGCAATGCTAAAAGTTTTAGATAGTTAATACGCCATATCTAGTAGCGTCTGGACTGGCTTTGTCAGATATGACGTGTTAATCGTTCAAGAACTTTTAGTACTGTACTCGATCACTCCACAAAAGCCAAATTCTAGACCGTACAGCCACTCGAACTTGCATTGTGTATCGTCCTTCATTCCTACGTGGAGTGATCACGAAGATTCAACTGTCATTTTGACAAAATATAGTTGCGTAATTCATGTGTTTGTTTTCTGTCACGTTTCTGTACTCTTACGAGAGAGCCTCCCCATCGCACCCCCCTCAGATTTAGTTATAAATTGGCACAGTGGATAGGCCTTGAAAAACTGAACACAGATCAATCGAGAAAACAGGAAGAAGTTGTGTGGAACTGTAAAAAAATAATCAAAATATACAAACTGAGTAGTCCACGCGAAGATAGGCGATATCATGGACGTTCCGAGATACGGAGCGCCGTGGTCCCGTGGTTAGCGTGAGCAGCTGCAGAACAAGAGGTCCACGATTCAAGTCTTTCCCCAAGCGAAAAATTTTTCTTTATTTTAGCAAAGTTATGATCTACCCATTCGTTCATTGACGTCTCTGTTCGCTGTAATAAGTTTAGTGTCTGTGTTTTGCGGCCGCACCGCAAAACCGTGCGACTAGTAGACGAAAGGACGTGCCTCTCCAATGGGAACCGAAAACTTTTGATCGCAAGGTCATAGGTCAACCGAATCCTCCACAGGAAAACACGTCTGATATATTCTATATGACGCTGGTGACGGCATGTGCGTCACATGACAGGAATATGTTGTCGACCCACCTAACTTGTACACTTGGCGAATGGGTAGAAAGATTCCTCTACGTTGCCCGATTTAGGTATTCTTGTGGATGTGATTATTACTCCCAAAAAAGTGATGAAAACATAAGAGTTTGTCACATAAACTGCAACAAATGAATCCAAAAGTCTCACACTCGCACACTCTTCCCTGTGCTGTGTCAGAACATATGTTTTTAACGTTTTCAAATTTTTCCGTGTGTAGACCATCAAATCCTGCATATGTCCAAGCTAATATAAACAAGTCCTGGAAATTTGGAGAGCGAAGTTGATTATGTGTGAATGCCTGAACTTTGATAATTGTCTGAAAATAAAAAATTAAACTTTTTGTTCGAAGGAAGACTTGAATCAAGGACCTTTAGTACTGCAGCTGATCACGCTAACCACGGGACCACGGCGCTCCTGAGATCTGTAGCTCCTTGATGTTGCCTATCTTCCGCATGGACTACTCAGTTTGTATATTTTGCTTATTTTTTCATAGTTCCACACAACTTCTTCCTGTTTTCTCGATTGATCTGTGTTCAGTTTTTCAAGGTCTATCCACTGTGCCAACTTATAACTAAATCTGATAGGGGTGCTATGGGGAGGTTCCCTTGTTAGTATTTTGTGACCAGACGAGACTACTGTCGTCCGTCCATAGCTGTTGGTTCTTTGTTTGCTCTGGGAGAAGGCTCATCAGAGTAGAACTCTTGAAACATTAGTCCCCCTTACTATATTAATAAATGAAATATTTACTTAACTTTGACAGACCTCGTTACCGTAGGATTACTTAATAATTTACAACTATCATTAATTATGAAAGCATCACTTGATGCCCAAATTAGCAAACTGTTGTCTTGATGCACGAAACGTAACATTTACGAAACAACATTTCATCAGAAACATTGCAGATCGCTGTCCTGCACGATGATGTGCTCTACTGTAGCTGAAGAGTCGAACTGGGACTGAGTGTGAGCTCTCGCATGTTCGATACTATACTGACCTCAGCTTGAGGACACTGTATGGCGAGAGGGAGGTGTAGTCTCGTGGAATGTCTCACTTTGGTTGTTGCGGATTGCAAAGGGATCTCACTAACGACTGTGATATCGGCTCGCATTGCCAACTTAAGTCTGGCACTGCGATCTCTACACGATACCACATGGTATACACTGAAATCCCTCAGCAACACGCAGCAAAACTCCTTGATACAATGTAGCATATTGATATAACCATTTTTTGTAATTTCAGGGGAACAACGTTCCAACTATGACGACCCTATCTCCCCGTTTCTTACAATCAAATATAGTGTTTTCTTTTTTGTTAGTTTTTTTGGAGAGTGTGGTCGCGTCCTTGAGGCAGCATGAGGGTGGTATGACTTTGTCCTCCGTAGCGTTTAAATCGTACCCGCGAATCCAAACAGCAATATTTGCACTTTTAACACGATCTTACACGATAATTCACTCTTTGACCAATTTCGACCACGTGCTTACCCCCCTGGTATTTAATTTGAATGTCGAACGCCTTCTGAAATTTTTAGCAGATGAACTACTGCTACCTGCTCACCTTGATTTCAGTTTTCCACTAAACACAGTGACTGCGTACACCACAGGAACATGAACTATGGCTAAACTCATGTTGAGAAGTTCCTCCCGAAGATTAATGTTACCGCTGGCTGTATACAGTCCTGAAAGAACGAATTTTGCAAGTTAAATCTATTCATTCAGCTTAGAAACAGACAAGGTATTTATTGAATTTTTGCCTTATGTCTTTTTAAAAAATCAGTTAAAGTTAGTTCTAGTCATTAGAATAAAGATAAAACACTCTCTAAAACTTCAATTAAATCAATTTTACTGAAGTGATTTAGCAAAGGAAACCGTCAAAAATTGCTCAAGTTTCAGGCTCTTTAAATTTAAGAAGACACAGTAGCTACTGTTGCGGCTGTTACAATCGTAATCTTGATATCTGAATGTGATTTAAAAAAAAAATTAACAGATTTTGAAATCATACAAGTATAAAAGACAATAAATTGAACAAAACGTACACTGATGAGCCAGAATATTATTATAGCCAGCTGCTTAAGAGCATCCTGATTCGACGTATCAGAGATCTGACAGTTTTTTTATATATTTGTTGAGGTATGTGGCATTAGAAGTCTATTCACATATCATACAATTCTCTTAAATAACGGGTCACTGATTTGCGATGGTATCTGATAACGACCAAGATTTACTCCATAGGATTCGCATCAGGTGAATTTGGTCGCAAAGACATAAACGTGAGTTCACTATAACGTTTGTCAAAACACTATAGCTCGTTTCTGGCTCTGAGACATGCACAATTATGCTGCTGATATCTGACGTCACCGTCGGGGAAGACATCTGGTATGAAAGGATGCTGGTAGTCCGTAGCTGTTCGCTTGTTTTCGAGTAGTATTACAGGTCCCATGCAAGGGCAGGAGAATGCCTCTCATACCATAATACTCCTCACACCAGCCAACGTCCGTGGCACCCTACCCGTTTTGGGCCGCCATTCACCTCGTTGACGGCACTTATGGAGTCGACCAGCGACCTAGTGTAGCTAAAATGTGAATTAGCCGAAAAGCCAACACGTTTCCATTGATCGACGGTCGAATCCCGTTGGTCCTGTGCCCACTGCAGTCGTAAATGACAGTCATTGGGTCATTATGTGAACATCAGGTGTGGTCTGCTGCGGAGTTCCATGTTCAACAATATACAATGAGCGGTGTGCTCAGAAACCCTTGTGTATGCACCAGCATTGTACTCTTTTTGCAGAGATGCCACACATCACCATCTATCCTACTTTACCGAACAGATAAGTCTCCGAATCCCAGATATTGTAAAGAGCTGTAGACGTCCTACCATTTAGCCTAGTGGTAGTTCCACTGTCCTTCCTCATTCCGTTTATGCTCACTACAGTAGCACATCAACATTCGGCTAGCTTCAACGTTTTAGAAATACTCGTTCACAGGCTCTGCATAATAATAACCTGCTCTTTGTCGAAGTCGCTTATATTAATGGATATCCCCAATGGCAACCCATGTCTACGTTAGGGTGATACTCCGTCCGTGTGTGCTTCGCTTACCCACTTTTGGTACAGCGTCACGTGGCCGCAACGCCACCAGGTGGCCCCCAACCTCGCTGATGTTAATGCTCATAATGTTTTGGCTGTTCAGTGTACTTAATCACACAACAAGTTGATTTAAGTCTTGCTCTCCTATAGAATATTGAAAATTAGATAGTTCATAGCTTTCTTTGTAATGAGCAGTACAATTGAGGTAGTGGTGCCGAAACGCATATCTGCCAATTTTTCATGTCTCGTGTGCAGATGACAAGGCAATGACTTCACCAAAGCTTCCCATATTCAGCGTGCTTGAGGCAAATCTGCGCAACCGCTGAGAAACCAAAACTGAGCCTGTTAAGTGTTGGAACCACATGTTACAGCATTCGCTACAGCAACAATCGCAGCAATAATCTGTCATTCTACGTGAAATATCAAAACCCATCACGTGATATATCTGAATACGTTTCCGGCTGCCGCAACACAGAATAACTATAAGATAATAAATGACACACGAATTACATTTCTGTTTCGTGTCATCGCGGCGATTTTTCATCTTCGGCAACAATTATGGAGATATAAATAAAATTATCTACAAATAAATTGCAAAGAAAAGCATAGCCTTGCGCAGTGGTTACTGTCCTGTGATCTACACTGCCACACGATGTTTACATTAAAACACCTGTGAGTGAGCCGATGTGAAATGGCTCTGAGCACTATGGGATTTAACATCTCAGGTCATCAGTCCCCCAGAACTTAGTACTTAAACCTAACTAACCTAAGGACATCACACACATACATGCCCGAGGCAGGATTCGAACCTGCGACCGTAGCAGTTGCGCGATTCCGGACGGAAGCGCCGAGCCGATGTCAAATTAGTTGTAAGTAAAACAATCTGAAATCGAAATTTCTTGTTCTGTACCATGAAACGTTTCCCTAAGAAAAGAATACTCATATTTGTCCAGTAGTTTAAAATATAACTCGATTTCGTTTTCTTTGTAATTTGGAACTACGATATTTTCGCATGTATATTCCTATGTAAAGCACCATTTGTCTGTGTCCCACCACCGCTCCAACCTTAAATACGAATAATGGATCACCCCATATTTGTTGCACACGGATTCGCATTTCTGAAACTGTGAGTGGGTTAGAAAGGAGTTCAATATGAAGCCACAGAAATCTTTTATCATTTGGCTAATAACGTTAAGTATTTGACAGTTAAATAACAAATTTTAAGCCTAGGTGGACCTCATTGACTCTGAACAACACCATCAATTTTTAGAGGCATTGCTAATTATAAACTAGTAGTAAATGGAATTATAAGAAGGACATCTTTTACTTGTTGCGTGAGTACTATTATTGTTACTAACTTCAAGATAGTGTGCGATTTAGTCAATACGTTGCATATCTGCAAACAAATGGTATGCACGTAGTCTGCCCACTCATCAGTTCTATAAAACTCGTGTACACGATCTATAGAACGTGTAACTACTAATATACAGCTGACTATCGTCGTGAATATAAACACGGAAAGAGAAACCGTTGTTCAGAAGGACTCAAATTCGAAAACTAAAGAGCTCTGGGCACTAATAGCGATCCAAACATTCCACGAATTCCACAGAAGAACGGGATAGTTACTAATAACGTTTTACTGAAGCCTCCAGAAACTTATCCATATATTTTCTCAAAAGTATAAATTTGTCGTTTTCCTGTATTTAAAATAGTCCATTGGATTATAATTGTCTATTATTAAAACTTCATTCTTTTGGTATTTTTCATGTGTTTCCCTCAACTTTATCCTTTGGCTGCTACCAATTTATCCTTTGGCTGCTACCAAAATTTTGTTTCAGACGAAGGAACCGGTGACAAGTCACCAGTACACTAAATAAACTTTTTTAAGTGGTTAGGAATTTTTCATTATATAAAAAATATGTACATATAAAAGATAAGGAAACTGCTGACCAGCTGAATAACAGGGAAAACGAAATCAATTAAATGGTCAACAGGACATGACCCACTGCTTGGATTCAGAGAGCCTAGGCAGTACTTTTGAAAGTAACGGCTACGTGATGCGAACTTCAGGAGAGTACTTTGCTTATCTAACGTTCACAGAACCGTACAGAGGGAAAACAGGCGCTTTACGTTGCTGAAAGTAATGAAAAAAGTGTTTGTTTAGTGAGTTACATAGCGGGAACAAAACAAGAGATTCAATAGATATCACTAGTGTTAATTTCTGCAGAGCTTCGGGATGCAATTGCGATCCACACATTCCACGAATTCCTGGGAACACGAAGTAATTACTAGTGCCGTTTCACTTGAGCGTCCTGGAGCTATATCGAACCGTTGCGCGGAATTAGAAATTTCTCGATTTTCAGTAAGTAAAACCGCTTCCATATGAGACCTTTAGGAAATAATTTATCAAATAGCTGGAAACGTACTCGATCATCTTTCTGAACAACAATTTCTGGATTTTCTAATTGGCAGCTGGGGCTACCAATAAAGCTATGTTTTCTTTAGCCTTCACCTAAATGACGCAGAGATGACGTAAAAATTATTGGACGATTAGTCAAATTACTCTTTCAGACTACTGAACGGAATAATATATAAATCAATACAAAGAAAAATGATGGTGTGTTGGATGAAGATCATTTGATGTTTAACAAGAGAAAAGGTAGCAGAGAAACAGTTCTGACAATCCACTTAGTAATGGAACCTAGACTGAAGAAAAATCTGATTAGTCCCCTAGCATTTGTGGACCAAAAGAATGCTTTCAAGAATCTAAGAACCCTCAAAAGTTCCTTACATAGGTGGAGAAACAGAAATGATTTACAGCATTTCAAAAATCCAGATGCTCCCAAACGTCGTGGAAAGGGTGTAAGTTAAGGTTGCAGTTTATTACGATTTTTGTTTAACTTTGAAGTCGAAGAAAGTATAACAGAAGTGAAAGATAATTTGAGAAGAGGAACAAAATATCAAGAGTACCAGATATCATTGCTAAGGTTCACAATGACGTTGACCGTCTGACTGGATGTAAGCAGGACTAAGACGGGCTCATCGAAAGGTACGTATATCGTACTTAACACGGAACATGGTTTTAAGTATAAATACAGCAAGGACGAAGGTAAAAAGGAGACTAACAGCTTGATTTATTAAGAAATTCGTAATAACATAGTAGAAGAGTCAAGATAATTCCCGTAAGTAGAAACGAAATTACGCCAGACTGCTGAAATCAAAAAGATATCAGTAATAGGTTGAGATGGGCGAAGAAAGCTTTCATCAGTGATAGAGCTCTACTGGGATTACATACAGACATGGAACTGCAGTAGAAAAACCTGAAAGCGTGCTTCTGGAGCACACAGTGCTATGGAAGTAAAATGCGGGCCGTAGGACACGAGGAGAAGAAGAAAATGGTTGCGTTCTTCGTTGATAATTACTCCTCTCGTTATCGATTCCGAATTGTTTCTTCATAATCAATATGACGACTGGTTACGGGGAGTTCAATAAGAAAATTGAGTTAAATGTCACCATTAGTTTATCACATCGTATATCGGAACCCGTTATTGAACTATATTAAATCATGTATACCTGCCAAATCAAGGACCAAGCTAGACAACCGCCGCTTAAGGCGCCAAATTGAGACAGGCTTCAGAGGTATCAGAACTGTAAGACTTCCATATAGGACGTACCACATTCAATAGCGGCCACTTGGGGCGTCAAGTGGAGGGGAGCGCCAGGGAATACGATGTGTGTTACAATTAGTAGCGAAAGCTGACACAGGTGAAAGTGTACGAGAAAGAGAGAGGGGGCGAAATTTATAAGTTGCTTTTGTGGAAACATCTTCTCTAACTGGCTCTGCAATTGTGGCTCGATACTCGAATAAAAATTTCATGAGTGTTTCAGTCGTAGACGACATTCCCTACTTGCGGATTACTGCTCAGTGTTGTTATCACATTTCTTCCCTAACGAACCAACACGCTGCTAACATTTGAATACTTTGTCAAGGTGTTTGCGGCCGACCACATATGTAGGCTACTCTTAAATGACTGCTAGACTGGCGCTCGCTCAAAAACAAGCAGCAGTGAAAACTACCGTTAAACACAGAGATGCATAACCGCATACTGTCGCACCTCACACGGGTTATGTTTGTTCACGTCCTTATCGAGATGTAGCAACGGTGACCTTATAAGTGGTAAAATACGAAATAAAGTTCTGAAAGAACTGGTGAGGAATGAACAGGTGAGGAAAGAAGTCTGCTGTTTAAGAGAAAGATTAGTGGAACACCTACACGGCTATATGTTTTCGTAAATTAATTATGGAAACAGAGCTTTCCCCAGCATTTTAACATACTTAACACTCACTCTTCACTTTTATGTAAATAATTGTCCACACAGGCTCCTTCAGTGTTACGTTTCCTGTTTTGGAATGAAGTCTGTGAACTTTCGGAGTTGCTAACAAAGCAAAAACAATTCCTTAATGAAAGCGTGCTAACTGTAAAACTTCGCGTCATGTGTACTATAACAATCTTGTAGAACAGTTCATAGTGTATTTCACATGGGTTCAGTTAACAGGGACGGACTCAGAATAACGCCTTGCGTATTTCCTGTTCGAAATGCCTTTGTTGAAGAATCTAAATACTATGTCATAGGAAAAATTCAATACCGAGGGATGCGTACGATAAACCCAATGCAAAGTGAAACTTTTTCTGAGCGTAAATCCTGTAGTTACTTTCTAACGACCATTCCGAGATAACTGTCACTACGTGTTAACAATTCGTCATACACGACGTATGACGTTATTTTCCAAGGCCGGAACTCTGTATGTAATACAGAAATATAAACAATAAATTAAATAATACAGATTATTTTACAAAATATCAAATAACTAGAAGATATGTGATACAAAGAATCGAAAGTCTCCAATTTTGAGTAAATTTTTGCTGTAGTCTCGTGAATTTCAAACAGAAATTTTTTAGGTGACGTATTACGATATTCACTTGCTGTAATTCCTAATTCTGTTAACTTGGGCTGTATCGATCATTAGTTAACGTATAAAATTAATTATTTGATGGAACGATCAAATTTCGATTAATAATATAGCCCGCACAGCTCATTAATTATATGGCTGTTCGATCACATCTCTATGAAGAACGTAAACTGCTGTTACCGCTGAAGGACGTGCATGAGATGACACATAAGTGTGAAGTAAATCAGGTTATAGCAGATGCCCATTAGTGCCCCTAACTCTGTAAGTTAATTTATCATGTAACATGTGGAATCTTTCCATCTCTTGTAAGTTTTCAAATGGATTGCTCTGATGTTTCCATTTTCCTAATTTTGTATTTGAATGGCAGGGTCAAATACTATTTTGATACTCTGGCGCTGCTCTAAATTTCTCAGTGCTTGGCACCTAAACTCACTTTGGCAAGTGGAAAAGTTATTTCTCAATTTATCGCGCTCGCTTATATTCCTTTTCCACAGTGTTGTATCTGTGTCGCCTGCAACATGATGTAATTAAGGAAATGTACTTGACTTTAATGTCACGTAATTACATCTCTAAACTGAAAGCATTTGACACGTGTCCTTATTAAATGCTGCAAAGCTGCTGAAACTCGAAAAGTAAGCGATTAAGTAAGCAAGCGACGAGAAAGTACACGTGTCTATTCAAATGACTCCCACCAGGTTAGCAAGGTAAAGGGAATATGGCGAATAAATGCTTTACAGCGAGAAGTTTAAAAGTATGTATTACAAGGAGAGCTCATAAAGTGTTCTTATCGTCTGGATATAACGGAAGATTTCTATATTTTAATGAAAATAATCGGTCGTGATGACATACGTTTCGTTTCATTACCGGCGATCGGTTTCACTCTTAGTAGACTACCGACAGGTCACTGACATTTTATAAATTTCTGTGAGGGTGGTCAGGAACTATAGAACTACTTGCGTTATACATCAATCCATATACAGAATTGCCCTGTACGGGGGGGTATATAATAGCAATCGACCAGTCAATAATAACTGCCAAGGTGAGAAACATGGAAGTAGATATCCTCGGTGTAGCAAAGCAGCTTAAATCACTTAATAAAGGCAAGGCCTTCGGTCCAAATTGTATACCAGTCAGTTCCTTGCAGAGTATGCTGATACAATAGCACCATATTGAGCAATTATATAAACCGCTCGCTCGCAGAAAGTTCCGCACCTAAAGACCGGAAAATTGCTCAAGTCACACCAATACCAAAAAAGGGAAGTATGAGTAATCCGCTGCACTACAGGCCCATATCACTAACGCAGATTTGCAGAAGGGTTTTGGAACATATACTGTGTTCGAACGTTATGAATTACCTCAAAGAAAACGATTTATTGACACATAGTCAACACGGATTCAGAAAGTATCGTTCTTGTGAAACACAACTAGTTCTTTATACGCAAGAAGTAATGAGTGATATCGACAGGGGATGTCAAATTGATACGATATTTTTGGATTTCCAGAAATCTTTCGACACCGTTTCTCACAAGCGTCTTCTAACCAAACTGCGTGCGAAAGGAATATCGCCTGAGTTGTGTGACTGGATTCGTGACTTCCTGTCAGAAAGGTCACAGTTCGTAGTAACAGACGGAAAGTCATCGAGTGAAACAGAAGTAATATCCGGCGTTCCCCAAGCAAGTGTTATAGGCCCCTTACTGTTCCTGATATATATTAACGACATAGGAGAAAATCTGCGTAGCCCTGTAAGAATGTTTGCAGATGATGCTGTCATTTACCGTCTTGTAAAGTCATCAGATGACCAAACCGAATTGCTAAATGATGTAGATAAGATATCTTTGTGGAGCGAAAAGTGGCAATTGACCCTGAATAAAGAAAAGTGTGAAGTTATTCACATGCGTGCTAAAAGATATCTGCTAAATTTCGATTACGCGATAAGTCACACAGATCTTAAGGCTGTTAATTCAACTAAATATTTAGGGATTACAATTACAAATAACCTAATTTGGAACGATCAGATAGGTAAAGTTGTGGGTGGAGCAAACCAAAGACTGCGATTCATTGGCAGAACACTTAGTATGTGCTGCAGGTCTGCTACAGAGACTGCTTACACCACACTTGTCTGCGCTATTCTGGAGTGTTGTTCGGCGGTGTGGGATACGCATCAGGTGGGACTGACGGATGACATCGAAAAAGTTCAAATAAGGCTGCTTTTTTATACGAGTACTATCGCGAAATAACGGAGATAGTGCCAGAGGCATGATACGTGAATTGGAGTGGCAATCGTTAAAACAAAGGTGTTTTTCGTTGCGGCGGGATCTTCTCATGAAATTTCAATCACCAGTTTTTTCCTTCTATTGCGGAACCATTCTGTTGGCACCCACCTACATAGGGAGAAATGATCATCATGATAAAACAAGAGAAATCAGGGCCTCCACAGAAAAATTTAAGTGCTCGTTTTTCCCCCGCGCCGTTCGAGAGTGGAACGGTAGAGAGACAGCTTGAAGGTGATTCATTGAACCCTCTGCCAGGCACTTTATTGTGAATAGGAGAGTAATCACGTAGATGTAGATGTAGACGTGTATTGTCAAAGATCATAGTAGAGGCAATATAAACATCGATCCATAGATGTATTGAACGTGGCGCCACAAGACGTCATGGAGACGGTTAGCTTGATATCCAGTGACGAATGCGCCTGTGGCAAAGAAGATATTCATTCAAAGATCGATATCAGCGTTGCCAGTTACCGTGAAATCAGACGTCATCCAAGCCTGTCGTAATGAGGTAGACGTACTTTCAAAAATTGTTCGTAATGGAATCGTGAAACGTTAGTGAAACAAAACATTAGCTCACCGAATGAGGTAACCATCTTAAATGATGACTACAGCCGCTTACGAGTGCTGTGTAAAACAGACACCAGGCACCCATGTGATCTTCCTTAGCTGATGGAGGTCACGGCCATGAAGTATGCCATGCGTCAGTGTGCCGTGTGGAATCAGCTGGGTAATGTCTCTCCGTCTTTTTTTTCTGTAGTTCTGTGGAGATGCTGCACGTCGTCTCTCGTATTTCAACGATCACAACGTCACTCAGTTGTTTCTTTATTACATAGAATGGCAGTTCCGCGACGAAACACGCTGAGTCACCGTGGAGGCACAACTAGACCACCAGGCACACATCAGCACAGTAATATCGGCGGTAGTGGAGATCTAATAGTATGGCAGAAAGTAGCTGTCGTGTTTGGACGTGCATATGACCACACTGTGAATGAAGTTGCTCGATGCACTGGTGTACCAATGCGGATTGTCTAACGTGGCTGGAAGGAATAGTGTACCACTAACAGCCATCTAATTACTTAACTTACATGCGACCAGAGACGAGCGTTACGTCTGGAGAATGATGATCGGTTTCAACCCCGACGATTTGTGAATGCTGTAACAGGATACAGGTCCATGCTAACCAGTTTTCGAACGAACGTCGCATGCTATTGAAATCTGAAGTCGGATACCTAGCAAAACACCATTGCTCACTGCAGCGCGTAATTCTACACTTCTTGGATGCACCAAACAATACAGAAACAGGACAGTAGCTGGCTGGAAGCGTGCAAGGTGGTTCTAATAATCGCGTTTTTGCCTCATTTCAGTTTAAGCAAAGCGACTTGTGCACTGATAAAACAATGGGGGCCTTAAGTCGATATGATTACAGGGTGTACTTCATCCCGGAAGTGGTTCTGTGGCACTGTTGGAGTCTTTTCATACTATGACTTAGACCCAAAGCATTCAGGCTACCGTCATCATGAAGCAGGACATTTATTTCATCATTTTCGTTGACCAAGCGTTGTCATTTCTTCTACAACTCCCTGACGATCATGGTGTGAAAGCTCCGATCTACCTAGATAACAGCAGCGATGTTGCCGGGGCTGCACTCAACGTTCCTAGTTTGGCGAACAGTCAAACCCCCTACCCCACCTCTACTGGCCCGCCGAATCATCCGATTGAAAACAGCTGGTTAAATGTTGAAATTTGTAAACTGTACGCAACATAATCGGCAATGAGTGGCTTCAGATGGATGTGACATATTCCAACCTCTAGGTTTTCTTCCTCAGCGAACTGAAGTTATCATCAAGTCTAGAGGCTGTGTTACACGTCATTAGAATTACGTCTCCAGGGAGCAACAAATTTTTTATCCAGTGTGATCACAAGGAGGTAAAATGATAAGTGTTAATCGCCCTAAGTTTTTGTCTTATTCACTCGGATTCCCGTGTTGTTAGGTTTCACATTGGGCATTAGGAGAAACTGCCCATTCTATCAAGCGTGCAGAAACTATTGGTTTCGGAGCTCTGGATTTACTATTGGTTTTAACTTCATTCATACAGTGAAACATAAAGAATATTTAAAACACAATATTTTGTGACCGAGTGTGCCGTACTGCACCGCAACTTTACAACGTAATTCTCGTAAGCGATGGAACCGTATCGCTTAAGAAAGTTTATTTCGACATTCTGTGCCTCCTCCAGTAATAAGAAAACAGGAACGCGGATAAGCTACTACGAACAGCAAAGTGAACGAATTATCGCAGCCAAGCTAGAGACAAAGTCTACTCCCACCGCAATAATATAAGTTTACATGCCAGCTAGCTCCGCAGATGATGAAGAGATTGAAGAAATGTATGATCAGATAAAGGAAATGACTGAGGTAGTTTAGGGACATCAAAATTTAATAGTCGTGGGTAACTGGAATTCGACAGTATGAAAAGGAAGAGAAGGAAAAATAGTAGATGAGTATTGACTAGGGGAGAGAACCGAAAGAGGAAGCCGCGTCGCAGAACTTTATACAGAGCGTAATTTAATCATCGCTAACATTCGGTTTAAGACTCATGGAAGAAGGCTGTATACGCGGAAGACACATGGGGACGCTTGCAGGTTTGAAATTGATTTTATAATGGTAAGACAGAGGTCTCGGAAAGAGATTTTAAATTGTAAGACGTTTCCAGGGGAGATGTGGACTCTGACCACAATTTATTGGTAATAAACTGTAGATTAAAACTGAAGAGGTTGCAAAAAGGTAGGAAATTAAGGAGATGCAATATGGATAAACAGAAAGAATCAGAGGTTGTTGAGAGTTGCAGAGGGCAAGTGGGATACCATCTACAGGAAAATTAAAGACACCTTTGCGGAAAAGAGAACCACCTGTATGAATATGATAATTCCAATTGCAAAGAAAGCAGTTACTGACAGGTGTGAATATTATAGAACTATCAGTTTAAAAAGTCATGGTTACAAAATATTAACATGAATTATCTACGAAGGAATGGAAAAACTGGTAAAAGCTGACCTGTGAGGAGATCGGGGTAGCAGTGGCCGACAAGAGGGTGAGACAGGGTTGTAGCTTATTTCCAATGTTTTTCGGAATGTGCACTGAGCAAGCAGCAAAGGAAACCAAAGAAAAATTTGGAAGAGAAATTAAAGTTCAGGGAGAAGAAATAAGAACTTTGAGATTTTGCCGATGACATTCTAATTCTGTCAGACACAGCAAAGGACCTGGAAGAACAGTTGAATGGAATGCACAGTGTCTTAAAATGAGGATATAAGATGTACATCAACAAAAGCAAAAAAGAATAATTGAATGTGGTGGAATTAAACAAGGTGATGCCGAGGGAATTTGGTTAGGAAACGAGACACTTAAGGTAGTAGCTCAGTTTTGCTATTTGGGTAGCCAAATATTTGATGATGGCCGAAGTAGAGAGGATACAAAATGTAGACTGGCAATGGTAATGTAAGTGTTTCAGAAGAAGAGAAATCTGCTAACATCAAGAAGGAGATGGAAGCTTCTGAAATATGGTGCTACAAAAGAAAGCTGAAGATTAGAAGGATAGATCACGTAGCTGTTGAGGGGGTACTGAACAGTATAGGGGAGACAAGAAATTTGTGCATGGATTGACAAAGTAAAGGATCGGTTGATAGGGCACGTTCTGAGACATCAACGGATCACAAATTAAGCACTGGACGGAAGTGTGTGTGTGTGCGTAGGAGGGTGCGGAGGGGGGGGGGAGGAAATCGCAGAGGTAGATGAAGAGATAAATACAGTAAGCATGTTCAGAAAGATGTAGGTTGCCGTAGTTATTCGAAGATGTAGAGACTTGCACAGGATAGAGTAGAATGGGGAGCTGTATCAAACCAGTCTTCGGAATGAAAACCACAACAATAACAGCTACCTCCTCCAAACCTAGAAAGCCTAATGTGTTGGCGGAGAAATGCGACAGTGAGTAGTGTAAGTTTCTTGAAGTCGCTTCAAAGATTTAACTTTTCGTAGTTTGTATCATTTTAATTTTAATGAATACCTAATTTGTGGTTTCGATTGATACTGCCTACTGAAATCAGCAAACTTGTACTAAATATGAGTTCAGGCGAGCGCACTATTACGTTATCCTGCGTAATATCCATACTTTTCAATGTAAATAGTATTTATTCTGACGTAAGTTCATGTATACACCCCCGAAACATCATAAATGTTCTGTCGTTGCTGTACAAATTAGTCTAAGTACGGTATGGCCATACCTGAAAAGGTTTATCCCATTCTGAAATGTGAGTGAACATTTCACTTCAGTCAACAAAGAGCCTCTGCAAGAACACAAATGTACTTTATCATTTTGCTTCTGTCAGGCATGGTCTCTCACAAATGGTCTCATTGTCGACAGGATGTTTGCTTTAAGGAAGTCATCCTACTACGAGGGGTTGCTGAAAAGTAATGCTTCCGAAATTTTATGTTAGAACTCTAAAGACTATTCAGATAAAACAAATATTACTAATATTCTACATCTTTATTCTTGATGTCTGGATACTTGCAGCCCTCTGCCGTTCGAAGGCTTCGAATTGTAGCGTGTAACATGGCGGTCGTAGTGTAACTATGCTGGCGTGTGAGAAACAGTGCGCTGAGATCGAGTTTCGAATTCGAAGAGTTCGTCCACACATGGAACACCTTCTCCTTCAGTATGACCCTGCCAGACCTCACACGGGCGTTGCTACATCTGCAACAATCCGATGCTTTCTGCTCACTGTCATCGATCATCCACCACATAGTGTCGACTTAGCCCCATCCGATTTTCATCTGTTTCCGAAATTTATAAAAGTTCTTCGAGAACTTCACTTTGATACCGAGAAGCGGTGAAAGCAAGGTGAGGTTTTGGCTCGGCCATAGTAGTCGAACATTCTGCAGTGACCTCATCAACAAACTGGTCTCTCGTTGGGAGAAATATCACTGTCGCAAGGGTAGCTGCGTTGAGAAATAAATACATATACATGAAGAATGTAGATGTAGAATATTAATAACGTTTGTTTAGGTTAAAAAGCTGTAAGAGTTTGCACGTAAAAAAATCGGAGGCATTACTTTTCAGCATGCTCTGGTCATGTATGACGCCGTCAGGAGGTAACGGTAGATTCTGCTAAAATCTTTATTCGGTTGGTTACTTAATTTTTTAATCTCAACACTTCATCCGTCCCGACGGTTAAAATTAATATTACATCTCAGGCTTGAAAGTATCTCGAACATTCGATTTTTAACTTATCGTATCTTGATTGACTATTAATTTGAGCACTCTAGTTACTGTGATGTCTCTAACTCGTACTACGTGACTGTGCAGTTAGTTCGTAAATAAGCAATTAATAAGATTTTTTTTTATAATTTTGCTCGGCTTGAAGCTACCACTGTACAAGTTAAAAGCAAATGTGAGATTAAATCTTAAAAGGAAAATTCTATGCATTCTTCGCCAATCTTAGTTTTTTCCCAAATAAAAGGAAAAAGATTGGTCATTATTACGTTTGCCTAACGTTTCTCTTTATTTTTGATTTCTCCTGACGCGAAATAGCGCTTTATGATGTCCTGTTTCGCATCAACACAGGGTTTTGAGGAATGCAACCACAGTTTAATGTTCTCAAAACTTCAATGACATTGAAGTATCAAAACATATACTGTAGCTTGGATCAGAATATTTATCGTTGAGTGTAAGATAACTGTTGGAAAAGCTTCATCAAACCATGCAAATAAATTTCCTCTTGGGAGCTCTTTCGATCACACGGCCCTCAATAGCATGTTCACTATGTCCTAATACCACTCTGGCATTAAACAGCCATTATTATCGTAACATAACGATCCAGAACGCATTACCTAACAAGTGATGGACTTAAGAGATCGGTATTACATGAATGATAATCTGAAAGTTTTCTCCGTTTCCTCATTTTTATCGGTATCAGAGCAAATTCTTGGTGGATTTGCAGAAGCATTTGTGTTTAATTCTGTTGGAGATGCCTGTGTGAAATCACTCTTGTATCGCAATCGAGTGCATTGCCAATCACAGGGAATGGACAACTTGTCACTGTCCGAAGCCAACAACGGCACTGTGGCAAATTGTACTGAGCAGCCTTTTTTCGATCTCATTAGTCTGAATTAACTGGTCATGAATAAACATCGAGCACAAAGCAGAGGGGCCGCAGCTTTGTTTAGCTATACACAGTAAGCCCTGTGTCAAATGAAGAAACGAGCGTTCGCCAGTGTCAGGAAAGGAAAATAATTTTATTTGGGTTGTAGCGTGCGTTGTCAAACGCTGTAATTAGCACTCTGTGCTGCTATGACATTGACTGACTTTCATAAAGTACACAGTACCTCGCAAATCAATACCCAATGGCTAACTTCGTCTATCGCCGCTCGGGGTAACCGCGCGGTCTGGAGCACCTCGTCACAGTCCGTGGTGCGTCTCCTCCCGTCGGAGATTCGAGTTCTCCCCCGGGCGTGGGTGTGTGTGTTGTCCATATCGTAAGTCAGTTTGAGCTAAGTTAAGTAGTGTGTAGGAAAAAACAACATGCACGCCTTACTAAGGCCACGTTTTTTTGCTCAAAATCGCTTTCACATTCAAGCACTTCAATAACAAATACAACACTAATCTTATTTTCACATTATGATATAGGGATCTCAGTGTCATAACCTGCCTTTCGCAAAACATATTGCAACATAGGCTTATATTTTGGTGTATAAAACTTATCGTAAATCACAAAGTGCAGTTTGATGATGAGATGAAGATCATATATCTTCACTTTTGGCTTGGCACATTGTAGTTCTACGAATTCAGCAAACCTACTGATATAGAGCTGATAATGCCGAAAGAAGTAAACATCATAGAGTTGGCAATATTTATTTTCTTTTCGTTGGAAATTTCTTCAGAAAAAACATCTTTGTTTGGAAAACTTAGTTCTGGGAGGGTACGATCTGTACAAACAGACCAGAAATCACATGGCAGTAGCCTCTTTCTATTTGTTAACATATCCGCCAAGGACTGTTCTTTAGTCCTTTTATCACCTTTGCTTGCATCCACATAAATGTTTCGTGTGCAAGTTGTTTCAAGTTCGAAATATTCCGGCCGAATGAAAACAGATGTAGAACTTGTTTGCTCGTCTGCATGTCAGTGATAAAGCCACATCAATTTTGTAGCTGTGGATAGTGGATATGTATGCACCGCAAAGATAGCTGTAGCTTTCTTTCCTCTGTGAGACAATGTTGACGGAGAAGACATTTCGTACTGGACTCTGGTCACTATTCCAAACATTTCCTTTCTCCACACCCTGCTTACACTCTGTTCTGTCATAAGCATGTTCAGTTCCTTCACAAAAGTGTAGTGCCCTCTGACGTATATGATTATCGTCCTGTATCTCCTTACGTGTGACAAATGTAGTTATATGTCTGGATGAACTTCCATATCCAGCCCTAAGATTGTCGATAAAAGAAATCTACGCTGTCATATTGGTCAAGTTAACCATGTCATAAGGTTCTAGTGCGCACATTTGCAGATTCTGGTAGTGAACTGTAGATCCATAAGACCTTGCTCTATCAAATTGCGATATTACATGCTCTTTTTTATTTGGTAATTGCGGCAGTCTATTTCCTCTGAAACCAGCTCATGCTTGCCTTTTGCTTGACATATGATTTAGAACTGGATTAAGTTTTAATGCACTTATAGCTCCTCATTAGTTTTCTATTGGAATTTGGGTAGAGATAGTTCGTGCTCACCTTGATTGGACAGTCCCTGTTGCTTTGGAGATGAGCATCGTGAACTGCTTGTACAGTCCTCTTCATTGTCAGGCTCTTCCTCTCCTTCATAATCAGTTTATCTATCCAGTTTAATTTTGTGTATTTCTGTGTCCATTACATTTCTGAGTTATTTTTCTATATAATACACATGCGAACTCTCTGTCCTCCAGCTTGGATTTCATTTACATATTCAGTATGTCGCAACTTTGTACCTAATAGCTCGACTGCTTTCGTAGGCTTAATTATCTTCATGATATGACTGTACACAGTTTACACAGTAACCCGCATGGCAACACACCAAGAGATACATTCATACAGCAGCTCAGGCAGCTTGAGCACTTTTTAGTACATCTACGACATCTCACCGTCTGATGGCGCTAGCAGACAAGTGTTTTGCGCAGATACAACACAAACCACGTATTTTTTATGATCGAGTGTTAATCTGAGCATGGCTTCGTGCGGTTCTGAACGTTCGAGACCAAAAGTGTCCCTTTTGAGTGAGGAGATACGCCTCGTGTTTTCTGAAATGGTTATAATCGAACACAGATTGCGAAAGTGAAGTAGGAAACCACCATATGTACATACGTTCCTATTCTAACGATAAGGTCGTTAAAGCAGACTATGAAAATGATTAATCCTACATTCATAGGAAGTTGTAGGATAAATATAAAAAATTGTATTTGAAAATTTTTAGAAGACGGAATATCTGTGAAACTGAGAGGAGGGTAGTAACTTCCACATTGGCAAACATCAAATTGAAGTGTGTAAATACCTTTGTAATATCCTGTCACGTGATGAAAGTTGTAACAGAAATATCCAACAAAGGATCAGGGAAGGGCGACTGCCAAAAAATTAAATCCTGTATCGTGATTCTCAAAAATGCAATTATATTAAATAATTGTGGGAGTGAGCGTTGGGAACTCACAGCAAGAAATAAGAAGAGCTTTGGAAATGCTCCACTTGAAAAGACCGTGTAGAATTTCCCGGCTTGACAGCGTAAGAACTGAAGAAATACGAGAAAGGACAGAGAGCCATCATATTACTAAGCATCGATAGAAGAAATACAGCTGAGATGGTTAGAACATGCCAAAAGAATGGAAGAAGACCGGTGGCCAAAGATGGAACTTTCAGGCCATCTCCTGGATGAAAAATAAGAGAAATACTACGAAAAAATTGGTTAAGTGGCATCGAAGAAGCGATGGACAGTCATGGAATAGAGATGGATGACGAAGAAAGGCGAGACTGAGGCGTCTGGCAACAGACATTATTTTGAGAAAAACATCGATTTTTTTTTGAGAAAAAAATGTGCTCTCGATAACGGACTTGATTTTCACAGAGGATGGCTGTACAGCGGAGGTTTTAGGCTTATTTTCATCTCAAAAAGTTTTGCTACCGTGCCATCAAATAATTTTTATGATTCTTTTTAATCGTAAAATGGCTTCCAAATTCTTGCCCTTTTACTGGGTCTTTTCTTATACGTCTGAGATTTTATTTAATGAAAACAACATTGAAAGAAGTAAAGTTGCTGAAATTTTTTCATGATTTTCAAAAAACAAAAAAAAGAGAGGTATCTACGACCTTTTGGAGCCCCAGATAACTATAGAAAGAAAGTTAACGGGCCCGTTAATATTTTACAACGATACGCTTTATGGAGATTAGTTCTGAAAGCACGTCCAACGAAAGTGCAATTTTATTGAAGGTCGTTTTTTGTTCCTGCCAGTTAATTAAATCTTACAAAATACGTAATAGTATGGTATCACAACTCTTTGCAAAGAAAATAAGCATCAAATAGTTACTGTACAGCCATTCGGTGGGAATTTGTAGCCCGTTACCGAAATCGCCTTTTTTTAAAGAAATCATTTTGTCTCAAAAAATAATTAATATATTTTAAAAAAATTTCAGCACATACTTTTTTGAAATACCGCGGGCTACACACACTGTAAATAGCAGGTTTGGGAACGTGGATGTTAACAAGTTATAAACAACATGATTTTAAAGGTTATTTCAACGAACCTCGAAATGTAAGAAAGCAATCAATACCTAGAAAAAAATCATTCAATAGATATTGTTAACCCCTACAACTTTCTAACTTAACATTTCTCGAGAGATTTTCTTTACTTAATTGAAGAAATCCGTTTTACCATTTATTTACACCACTGTCGAGTTTTTTGGCTGTGTTAACCATCTTGGACCGATTTTCACGAAAATGAACGTCGATGTAAGATTTAATTTGCTGTATGTCCATTTTTTTGGCATCGGGTGATAATTTTTCAAATTTAGTAGCAGCGCGTCACAGAATGCTTCGATTAGTGGACTCGCGTGACAAGATGTAGAAGAGGGAGAAAGGGACTATTAGATTTGCTATTTCGAATATGGTAGAAGTACATAAAATACTAGGAATGACCCTCAACAGTTGGTGGCTTACTTGGTAATACGGAATAGTGCGTGTTAGCATCGCAATAAACAGTTAAAAATTGGAATAAATAATTGAGCATTCAAAGACACTTTGGAAGCTCTTAATCTGAATAGGAAAGACCAAATGTAACGGATGCAGAAATGGTGATAAAAGATACAGCTGAAGCTTAATTGAATGAGGAATCATGGACTCATTTCTAGAGGATGAGAAAGACTTACAAGGTTTGTGTATATCAGTCAGTAAGTGCAGCTTTGAGATTAAATGGCCAATTAATAAAAAATATGATCAGTCGTCGGTATGACTGCAAAATCTGAAAAAAAGAAATGCTTCGTTTTGAAACTATAGGTGAAAATGCGGAAAGATATGACTGGTCAGGAAAAGCGTGTTTGGAAACAAAAATGATGCTGAAGAAAACTATGATTCACACCACTGTATGTTGTGCGAGAAATGGAAGGGAAATTATCATTGATAGCATTGGATTCGTCGAAAGCAAACATATGCAGAGAGTTACAGTCATAGCCGTTGCTAATGCACGATAGTTCGTTAGTTTTCGTGTCCGGCATACCTACTTCTCTGCTGTACCTTAAACGTGATCTCTAGACGTTCATGCAACAAGTTAGGTCCTGTTCCTTTCACGTTGATAGCCACTTGAGATAACGAGCCTACTGAAGGTCTGTTGCCGATAATTTTAGACACCTTATTGTCATCAGTATTGGCTTTTTGTTAAATGCACTTATCACTTAACAGAAAATAGAATGCCAAAGTGGTAGTAGAGGAGTTTAGGGATGTTGGAAGGAAAAGACGCTGGAGTTGGGGCGAAGTAAATTAGGTAGTACGACATCTGCAAGCATGAGAGAAATGCAATCCACATTCACTAAGCGTCCATAAGGCACTTACCCACATTCACTTCAGCATACGAAAGTCTTTCATCTGCATCCGCGGATATTACAATTTTGTCAACTAGTTTCATCATTTTGATACGTTGGTATTTTGTCGGTGAGCTTGCGACTGACCCCGAATTCATTTCTAAACGGACGTTTTCATTCCCATTAGCCGCCACCGTCTTAATCCGATAGCGGATGTATGAATTACCAATAGCTGTCATCTTATTTTTCCACCTCCTACGTGTTGATTCCGATGAGTGCAATAACGTTTCCACACTCATTTTACGCAAGCATAAGGCAGTCTAATTTGAATGGGTTAGTTCAAAACGTGTTTTAACAGTCTCATAATGTAAGTGCAGTACAAGCAAAGTTACATTTGTCAAGCATCATTTATAAAATGAGGAATTTGGAAAAGATGTTTTGAAAATAGCGATTAATTGTTGAATTTGACAGCTTTTCCACGTTCTTTTATGCAGTTTTGTTTGTCCTGCATTGTTTGTGAAGTAGTTTTCTTCTCGATGCTCACTTCAACGTAATTTTCAATTTGAAAACGTTTTAATGTCTCTAACAGATGGAATATGTTGGTACCGAAGATGAACTGAGCCTTCAGTTTAGAGTGGAATGCCTCTCAGCACTTACTACCCCATTCAGAATTACTACTAAAATCGGTCCCCATAAGGGGGATTAAGACACTATCTGCAAGTATGGAGGTATCAAGTAAATAGTCAAAATAGTGATCCAAATGTTCGTTGTTGGGTTCTGCATGACAATGAGTCTTCGACGAAGCAATTTTCAATTTGGTCAGGGTACAGAGGAGGTAGCGCAATCTAAATTTTCAGAAGTCTACCGATATCCGGTTCCTTTGATTTAAAATCATTTGATAATCGCAATGATCGAATCTCTCTCCAGCATGTCCACCCGAGATGAAAACAGCACCCTATACGAAACCTAAGGAAATATTGAGTGCTGAAGTGGCTTTATCGAAGTCTACGTATATAATATCTGGATTGGTGTTATTTGCAATTTAGAACAAAGTTTCCTTATGTGCGTTTTTTCTTTTGGAGCAAAAAAATCAGTATGGGGAATAGTTTTTTTTTTCATTTCCTCCATGAAATATAAATACTTGCTGGAACACCTTAAGGCATCTCTCGGAGGTCCCATCTATAAATAAAGTTCTTCACTCTTTCATAAAATTAAAACTGCTTTGTCACAAAATTATTTTCAGTGCCGTTCACAGTTTTAAAAAATTCTGCCCCGTTTTCGTGGAAAACATTTTTTGTCAGTACTTTATTTATTTCTGGTAAGTTAGTGGACAACTGCGCAATCGAATGGCATTAATATTTTTCCTTATTCGAGCGAAATCCTGAGCTGTGAGAGTGTCAATATCAGCATTAGCTAACTCTAGGCTTACACGTTTGGAGGCGCACTCACACAAATTATCTTCACCCCTTCTCTTCAAAGTATTACTACTTACCGGTTTAATGTTCACAGCTATCCTTTCCATCATTATATGCCAATTGTGGACAATACAATGTAAAGAATTTAAGTGGTGGTGGTGGTGGTGGTTAGTGTTTAACGTCCCGTCGACAACGAGGTCATTAGAGACGGAGCGCAAGCTCGGGTTAGAGAAGGATTGGGAAGGAAATCGGCCGTGCCCTTTCACAGGAACCATCCCGGCATTTGCCTGAAACGATTTAGGGAAATCACGGAAAACCTAAATCAGGATGGCCGGAGACGGGATTGAACCGTCGTCCTCCCGAATGCGAGTCCAGTGTGCTAACCACTGCGCCACCTCGCTCGGTAAAGAATTTAAGTCACAAACCACTTTCATGTTCTCCTCGTATACTTGTATCTATTAATCCAATGGACGAGGCACTTATGAAAACAGAATTTATATCCGTCTATCACTAGCAATTTCTTGTCCTTTTCACCTGTCGTTATATCAACCTCGATTGCTGACTTCTAAGGTAAACCGACATGGGTAGTAAAGTAATTAATTTAGAGGCTCCTGCTCAGATCAGAGGCGAAGAGTGATTGTTGGTCATCCGTTTCTTGGTGGGCAAGCAGTTGCATACAGGAGTAAAAAGTGATAGGATCAGATTGATATTTCTCAGGTCTCTTTGGATGGAGACAATATAGAACGACCCAGATGTTTGGCTAAGGGGATAAATTTGGTGGTAATGAGATTCTTGGTTTGCTCAGTGGTCTTCTCTTTATTCCTTCGTCACGAGTTTGCAATGAACATGCAAAATAACTTACACATGCTGGTGGGGTGATCTCTCTCTCACTCACACTTCGCGTTTATGTTCACATACATTCATACATGTGTCGTCGACGTTTTTAGAACAAAGCGTAAATATATTAAAAACTCCACATGGTTTGTCATCCATAAAACAGAATGCTCCCAGATGGGTTGTAAAGTGAAGAAAAGCTTAAAATAAAAAATCCATAGCTGTTGGTGCTATGGATGCTGTGCTTTTACCTTTTCGTCATTTGACAACCCGTCTCGGAGCATTCTGTTTTATAAATGACGACTCATATGGAGTTTTTAATGTATTTACACTTTGTTTTCAAAATGTCGACGATACATGTACGTGAAACGTATACGCAAATTCATGTCAATCTGAAGATAATAGCACGATTCTGTCGAAAGAAGTAATTGGAATAAACGTCATAAAACGTTCACGTCTTTAACAAAAAAAGGAAAGTACATGCAGAAGACCACAGACACTAGTCTATAACATCAGTAAGGGCAGAACATCGACGAGGTTTACAACTAACAACCAGAACAAATGGCCACTTTTGAGTATACACAGTAATGTATGGTACTACAATCCACGAAACTAGGAGGTGACTGATTTTACTGTTCTAACAGAATCCATAGGCTCAAGTATTCTTCACAACGTAAGTGACATACAGGCATGGGTACACGTAGACAAATGTTCGATGGTAAACTGCTCAGTCAATGATACCTGCAGTAGGCTGTCGGTCTCAGAAGCTGGAACTCTTCTGATCGCTGGACGCTTGAGCTCTCTAGCTCTGCCGAGCTCTGCCTTGCTTGTCATTTGAGAGCCTCTATGTACGGCGTTTACTTATAGATGAATCGTGATTCCAACGCTTTTTATCTAGAAATTTACAACTGGTGGGTGTAAAATACAGTAAGCAGTTTCTGGACGCGTAAGACCTTTTATTGGGCTGAAGAAAGCGGCTCGTACTGTGCACGTCTGTCTATGTTACAAGATTTACAGCTAATGTTGATACATGGGTGATTTTTTAAATTTTTTTGTTGCTACAATATGTGAGTCAGTCGTTATAATACTTGCAAGGCTGACGGGCCGGTCTCTCCAGCGGTGGATTGGAGTAGTGATGTGTCGCCAGCTAAAAGTTAGCGGGATCATCCAGGTTGTTTTTTTATGAATATGTGGTGTCTGTCCGTTCGGACATGTGAACTGTCTGGATGGGGAATGAATCTACCACCTACAGTGCGGATGCACAATTACATTCGGCCTTCTACGGAAATGTCGAAGTGGTGGGAGATGGGGAATGAAATGAGGTGTCGCTAGGTGGTAATGTTAGACAGCCGAGACGCGTGCCGCGATAGTCTGTGCATTTACAATTAATACTGTGTGCAGTGGTTAAAACAACTGTCTAGTTAGTAGTAGATGCTGGGTTCAAAACCCAGTCTAGCAGACATTTTCACTCGACTCCCCTCCTTCCGCACAAAGCACCGATGCAGCAGAAATGAATAACTCCCTTCCCTTTCCCTTTCTTTCTTCCCCTTCCGCCTTCAATTTACATAAAATGATGTTATTGTTCTGATAAATTATCAAATGTGGGAATTAAGTCGTTCACTATTCGAACTCAAGAGGAGGCAAAACTGGACAAGCAGAACTTGCACTTGGCCCGAATTTTGGTCAACTGAAGTCGGATCTCATAATTAGAGAGTATTGCCTAAACATGTAGAGGCAAAGCACTATCATATTTTAACACAAGGTAAGCTACTAGTTTCTTACTAGGTCTTGTTACAGTTTTATGTCGTAATGTCTGAGACCTATTATTTCTGCGGACCATTTCCACAAGGTTAGAAGTCAAACAAAGTCGTTGCCAGTTGTCGTCACGTATTGAATACCGTTAAATGTTTGGAATGTAGTATGTTTACCATATGTACTTTCGTTCTCCTACTATTACTCTATGTTAACGTTATACGTTTCGCTGAAAAACGTACTTGTAAAAACATTTAAGAAAAGCGTTTACAGATTCACTGATTTTGCACAATAGTCACTTTTATCGTATGTGGAACACTAACGGGAGTCCGAAGGTAGAGCCAAGGTTCCAAACGATGAAGTGTCCTAGAATAACTATCGTGTCACTTTCAAGTAGTTTTCGGCGACTGCAGAAGAGACAGCAGTTAATGCAAATGAAACTGCAGTCAGTGAGACGTAAGGCACCTGCTGATGCGACATAAAGATTATATGAGGGTAATTGTAAGAAGGGCATGCCATCATATTTATCCACTGCTAATGTCAACATCCCATCTTCCTTCTCAAGAACAGCGTCCGTTACAGACAATGAAGTGGCGCTGCCCTTTAAATGGGTAATAATGGTGGCTTAAAACAAAAGTAATGAACATCCATTGTACGTAATTCAAAGAGACGGAAATCGTAATACTGACGCAGTCCTATAACTTTTAAAAGACAAAGTAATTATTGCTGCAGATATCCACTGATATGCAGCGTGTTTCAGTACAGCGGCTACAAAACTTCATGCGAGTTACAGTAAAGATAGAAGATGGAAACTCACACAGAAATTACGACCCCAGACCGTGATACAGGACTCACGTCGCCGGCGCACGGTAGTCAATCAGTCTTCACGATTCAGGAGGCAGTAATTTCGAACACTTTCTTTGATGACAATTGTTGCCTTATTTGTTCTTAGTTCATGGTTTATGTAGTACTAAGCATAATAAACATGTTTTCTCACCCTATTCGTGTCCTCTCTGTCTTGTATTTTGTGTCGTCACCACCACGACAGGAAAGCGTTTTCGATTATCCATCGCTATGTTATGTTCCTTTGTCTAAGTGTTCTCTCTCTCTCCTGAAATTTTTGTAAACGCTGTGCAGCAACCTTTTGTATATTTTGATATCCGCAAACGCCTGTGTCGTTATCCGCAAAATATTTATTATTTTGGATGTACACGGAAACAGTTTGAAATGAATCCCGACTGTTACTGAACTGCGGAGTTGTTGTTCATTATTCTTCGATTTTCCAGGGATTATCCACAGGATGATAGCAGCCTTTAATCTCAAGGGCTCTTGCAGTGACCTATTCCACTTGGAGGGCAATAGTCCGTGAGTACTGTCCTGAGATGTGTGAATACTACCGAACTTTGAGTTTAAGTCATGGTTGCAAATTATTGACACGGATTTTGAACAGAAGAATGGAAAAACTGGAAGAAATTGATTTTGGCTAAGATTATCTGGATTCCGGAGTGTTGTAGGAAAATATGAGGAAGTGCTCACCCTACGACGTGACTTGGATGCTAAGTTGGAAACAGTAAAGCTACGTTTATTCTATTTCTAGGATTAGAGAAATGTTTTCACAATATTCTCTTTCAAGTTTCAAAGTTAGCTTGGGGTAAACTGAAAAAATATTTACAACTTGAACTGAAGCCAGACTGCAGTTGTAACAGTTGAAAGATATGGATGGGTAAACCATAGTTGAGTAGCAAGTGATATAACTACAGTTCTGATGTTATTCAATCTGCACATTGAACAAGAAGTAAAAATCTAAGGAGAAATATGTAAAGGGAAGTAAAGTTTCAGAAGAAAAGAGAAAATTTATGAGGTTTTCTGATGACAATGTAATTCCGTCAGAGTGAGCAAAGAAATTGGAAGAGGAATTGATTGGAATGGATTTTGTCTTGAAAAGAGGTTATAAGATGAACTAAAGTAAAACAAAGTCAATGAAACGTACTGTAAATAAGGCGATGCGGAGATTATTAGATTAGGAAATGAGACACTAAAAGTAGTGGATGAGTTTTCCTGTATGGGGAGAAAAGTAACTGATGATAGCCGATGTTGAGAGGATGTAACATGCAAACTGGCTATAGCAGGAAAAGCATTTATAAACAATAAGAATTTGTTGATACGGAATATAGAATGAGATGACAGAAGTCGTGGGATAACGATATGGACATACACAGATGGCGGTAGTATCGCGCACGCAAGGAATAAAACGGCAGTGCATTGAAAATCCGTCATTTTTACTCGGGTGATTCAAGTGAAAAGATGTCCGACGTCCCCATGGCCGCACGACAAGATTTAAAAGAGTTTGAACGCGGAATGGTAGTTGGAGCTAAACGCATGAAATGTTCAGTTTCGGAAATCATTAGATAATTCAGTAATCTGAGATCTACAGTGACAAAAGTGTGCCAAAACTACGGAATATCAGCTATTAATTCTCACCACGAACAACGCAATGGATGACGGCCTTCACTTAACGAGCGAGAACATAGGCGTTTGCGCAGAGTTATTAGTGCTAACAGACAAGCAACACTGCGTGAAATAACACCAGAAATCATGTGGGACGTACGATGAAGTATGTATTAAAACAGCGCGGCGAAATGTGGCGTTATTGTGCTGTGGCAGCAGACAAATGATGTGAGTGTCTTTGCTAACAGCACGACGTCTCTGACTCTCCTGGGCTCGTGACCACATTGATTGGACCATAGACGGCTGGAAAACCGTCGCGTGGTCATATGATTCCACATTTCAGTGGGTGAAAGTTGATGGAAATTCTCGAGTGTGCTTAAACCCCACGAAGCCATGGTTCAAAGTTGTCAACGAGGTGGAGCCTACATAATGATGTGGGCTGTGTTTGCATGGATTGGGCTGGCTTCTCTGGCCCGACGGAACCGATCACTGACTGGAAATGGCTATGTTCAGCTGCTTGGCGAAGATTAGAACCATTCATGGACTTCATGTTCCCAAACAATTTTTAGGGATGATAATGAGCAATGTCACAGTTGTTCGCGTGTGATTCGGCCACCCAGATCGTCCCAAATGAATCCCATGGAAGATTTGTGGGACATAATCCAGCAGCAGCAACAATTTTGCAATTACGGATGACTACAGAGTCAGCATGACCGAATATTTCAGCAGGGGACTCCCAACGACTTGTTGAGTCCAAGCCACGTCGAGTTTCTGTACCATTCCGGGCAAAGGCGGTCCGACACGATACAGGGAGATATCTCATCACTTTTATCACCTCAGTGTAAAGGTAAGTGTAGGGAAGTACTTTCTACAGATGTTTGTATGGAGTGCAGTCTTGGACGGAAGTGGAATCAAACGATAAGCGATTCCGACTAGAAGATAACAGTAACTTCTCAACTGAGTTGCTATAGAAAAACGCTGAAGATGAGATATAGAGTAATTAATGAGAAAGTACTGAACCAGAACATTAAATTGAATAAACTAATGAACCTACTGGCCGGAAACATCCTGAGACATCAAGGAATAGTGTATTTGGTAATGGAGGCAAGTGTTGGGGATAAAATTTGTAAAGGTAGACCTACACATGAATGCAGTAAGCAGTTACCAATCGACGTAGCCTGCAGCAGCTACGCAGAGCTGAAAAGAGCTGTAATAAACCAGTCTTTACACTGTAGACCACAACAACAGCATCAACGAACACTCACTTGACGCAATTTCTCAAAGAGAAACTGTTGAAAGCTTGGAATATTATGCTAATTTAATTCAGAAGTTTCACCTAGAAGACA
Organism: Schistocerca piceifrons; assembly: GCF_021461385.2. Lineage (NCBI taxonomy): Eukaryota > Metazoa > Arthropoda > Insecta > Orthoptera > Acrididae > Schistocerca > Schistocerca piceifrons. The sequence continues at coordinate 143,037,913 of NC_060144.1, forward strand.
CAAAGCAATATATTTTCTTGTCTAATGCCTTCATTTAGGACATATTACTGAAATAAATAATATTTTGTTGATGTATTGGTCATCAACAAATGGTTCAAATGACTCTAAGAACTATGGGACTTAACATATGAGGTCATCAGTCCCTTAGACTCAAAACCACTTAAACCTAAGTAACCTAAGGACATCACACATATCCATGCCCGATGCAGGATTCGAAACTGTGGCCGTAGCAGCAGCGCGGATCCGGACTGAAGTGCCTAGAACTGCCCGGCCACAGCGGCCGGCGGTCATCTACAGGAAGTTGCTTGCTGCAGCTTTTCGTTCCTGCCGCTTTTCGTTATCTTTTCCATTTCAACTACTTGCTAGATTAGTGTACTCTGTACCAGCCCCTCGACTACTATTTTCAATAACAGTTCACATGTTCAATCACTGATGAGCCAAAACATGATGAGCACTGTTCTTCGCGAGACTTAATACTGTTTGGTGACGTTATGGGTAGGTGACGCAGTAAGGAAAGTATACCAGTCGAGCAGAGAGGAACGAGTAATCACTCTAGAGAAAAGGTGGTTTGGAGATGGAGAAATTCACTGAAATAAACGACTCTGACAAAGTGCAGATTGTTATATCCCGACTTCTGGGAATATGAACCCTCGAAAGGGTGAAGCTGATAGTCGGCTCGCCTGCGCTAATCAAGGAAAGCGGCTGAAGAACGATGGAACTATTAGTAGACGACAAGGTTTTGGATGTCCACGCCTTATCACGGTCGTGTAAGTCGGAGTATTGCCCACTCTGTAAAGAGGGATAGACAGCCATCTTAGGCAAGTCGCACAACAAAGTACTGGTGGTTTCATAAATATTTCGAAGCACATTGTTCACCGCCCATTGTTGAACAAGAAGCAACCCAACAGACGACTCCTACAGGTTCCCATGTTTATCCAATCACATCGTCCGTTACTAATGAAGTTGGCACGGGATCATAGCGATTGGACTGGAGATCAGTGGAACCGTGTCGCTTCGTATAATGATTCATGTTTCTTGTCACACCAAATCAGCATTCGCGTCTAAATGCAGCGTCTTTTAGGTGAGCGGACGCTCGAAAAATGCACCGTGCCACGAAGGCCTATGAAGTTAATGTTATCGTGACAGTTTCATTTGAACATTATTGCTGACCACTCGCATACCTTGATGTTTTCTCCGATGGTGTTGGTATCAGGATAATTGTCCATATCAAAAGGCCGGAGTCGTGCTACTATGTTTTGAAGAGCAGACAGTGAACTCACTTTGATTTATTGTGCACCAAATCCGCCTGTTCTTCATTAAATATTTCTTCTTATTTTATATTCACTGTAGACTTGTCAGTGTATGTCATTGTTCTACACTGATTCTCCTTGATTCCTTCCAGGAGGGCCTTATTCAATATTTGACCAATCCATCTGATCTGCAACAGTCCACCGTAACACCTAATTTGGAAGACTATTAGTCGTCTCAACATTTCTATCTTTTACATTGTTCACACTTCGCACCGATCAGAGCTGTATTCAAAACACAGTTTTTCACGAATTTATGCATTTGAATATTAGTAGCTGTTTCATTTCATAGGCAGCCCTTGTGATATCTTTGCTAGTATGTCTCCCTTGCATCTTCTGTACCTAATGCATTTCCGAGAGAGCAAGATTTGTACACTGCTTCAAGAGCCACTTGTACTACTTTTATCCCATCAGCAAGTGCACATTTTGAGCACACCATTATCTTGATTTTCTTTATCTTGATACACGTATTGTAGTGCCACGTAATCTTTCGTCCTGTTACATAATAAAGAGAGAAAAATAATTAAATGGAGCAAAAAGTACGCTACGAATAAATAAAGATTTATTTGGAGAAAGATAGGTCACAAATGCGATGGTATGATACGGTCGGTAGTATATTACACATTGATAAATAATCAGTTATCATTTTATATCGTATTATCTTCATTGTATTTTGTAGTCCTTCGATTACTACCTTTTTTGTGATTAAAAGGCCCTGGTTATTATCGTACTTCATCATTGATTGAAATTATTTCGAATTATAAAATTCATGGCGATAATACTGTTTATGAGTGTCATCTGCATGTGTTTCCACACTTTAACAACACGTGGCAGTCATTCTAATGCTCAGCTGTATACGTGCTCGACGTCTCTTGCTGTTTATATGAACGCGTAGAGTCCGTTCTTTTGGACATGTCCGAAAGAACAGATCCACGCGATCATATAATTAATTAGCCTAGATGGGCAAATAATCCATCACATTTAGTGTGGATGCACAATAACTTCCGAAGTCCTATGGGAATCTCAAAGTGGCGAGCATGGAGGATACGGACAGAGACAGCAGATAGTTTGCGCTAGGTGGAATTTGGGTCGGCCGAAGGCGTACCGAGATACTCTGCGCAGGTAGAGTAAACGCATTTTTCAGGCAGCGCAGGTGTTAGCGCAACTGCTTAATGAGCAGAAGATCCTAGCATCAAGTCCCGGTCCAGTACACATTTTTCACTCGTCGCCGCCGGCCGCGGTGGTCTCGCGGTTAAGGCGCTCAGTCAGGAACCGCGCGACTGCTACGGTCGCAGGTTCGAATCCTGCCTCGGGCATGGATGTGTGTGATGTCCTTAGGTTAGTTAGGTTTAAGTAGTTCTAAGTTCTAGGGGACTGATGACCACAGAAGTTAAGTCCCATAGTGCTCAGAGCCATTTGAACCATTTGAGCCACTCGTCGCCGCTGATTCTGCATGAAGTGCCGATGCAGATAGCATCTTACCTTTCTCCCCCCACCCCCCTTTCCAAACATATCTCCACTTTACGTAATGTACTACTATTATACCTGGTTTTCATTGCATTATATTTAGTGGAGTGAGACGTACGCAGTTCCGCAGGAGTGGCCCTATCGTTTCACCACTGCACCTCCGGTCACGACTGTACCGGAGGTATTTCTTTGCAATTAAACACCTTATTTGACTTACGAATATGTCATTTATTCTTTCTTTTTAAGATCTGTTTAACAGTTCGTGTTCATCACGTAGACACATGCGTTGGCTATACGGATCTGGACGTATGCTTACTCCGCCGCATAATAGTTCTACGAATGTATCTCAGTCGATGGTTCGTAAAAATTTCGTTAGGTATTCTACAACAACCGTGCGTGATAGGACAAAACCTCAGCTACTACTTTCCCTTTATTCTTTTTGTAGGTAGTCTAATAATGCGAAACGAGTCATTAAAGTAGTATTTTCGTAACAAAGATCGTTTTACTTCAAGAAAAATCTTTATATGTTTGTTGTACCGGTATACCAGATGGATTGGGAGATTTTTAATAATTGTTATTGCAGCGCGGTGAAATTTTTTTCTTGAAACAACACCATAGTCGATGTCCAAGAAACTTAGGCGCTATATCGTTTCTTTTGAGTATCGTATTTTTATGTTCAGCCATTGTTTGATTTTTGTCTTTCGAAATTTTTGATGCTTGAGCTCTTCTTGGTAGATGGTACGAAGAAGCGTATAACGGCGACTCTAATTAGGATGTTTTACTGCTTTACTCCTTTTGGCAAGCTAAAATAAGGTATAGTAGCCCTAACGAGAGTTCACAAAGATTTGAGATGTTTAACGATCGCTCATAGTGACCTCGCAAGCAGTAAGCAGTTGTTATGACTTTTGCTCAGCATCTCTGAAATACGCCGCAGTTTAAGTATGTCATGATTTGTCCTCGCATGTTCTAGCCGACATCTCTTTGCAAGTGGTGCACGCATTCCGCGAGCGAGTTTTATCTCGTTTCTTAAAAGCGTACTGTCGTAAATACTTTGCGCATTATCATCCCCGGCGACGTCTCCGCCGGCCTGTATTTGTCAAGCCGGGGTTTAATACTTGCTCCGGCGACGGCCGCTCTCGTTCCAAACGCAATAACCGTCTGTCACGGGGGCGGCATATGCTGTCTCCAGCGCCGACGGAAACACTGCTAGCGGCCTGTGCTTTATATTTGCACAGCGGTTCGCGCATAGGTATCTGTCATCTCTGTTTTATAGTTAATTGCCAAAGTGTCGGGGGGATACAGTACGGCAGGAAGGCATGTAGGACTTACAAATAAAAAAAAAGAAAGATATCATTTAAGGGTTGAAGGAAAATAGAACACCGATACACACGACGTTCTTTGGAGAACCAGGAAAAGTCTATTAGAAGTAAAAAATTTAATATGGCAACTGAGGCGGAATTCTTTATACACTGGAAGGAGGAATTTCAGTTTTCTGAACAGAGACAGTAGGAAGGTCACGACTATCTGCCACTGTGGCGAAATACGTAGTAAAATAGCAGTTTTAACACGTCCGTGTTGACGCTGAGAATTGCATTTCCAGTTGTCAATTTTTTTTTAAATTCCATTATTCTATCATAATATAAATTCCTTTGACGATGACCGGTTTCAGTCAGGAATGACCATCTTCAGATGTATTGTACACCATGATCTAATGTGATAAAGCCGTAATGGGATCGTCAACTAATTTAGGACATGGTGTAGAACAGATCTGAAGATGGTCATTACTGATTGAAACCGATCATCGTCAAAGGAATTTATATTATGATCAAAGACTGGAATACAAAAAAAATTGACAGTATTGTATCACTGTTCATATTCGCTACCATGTCACAGCTGGTGATTTCTTGTTGTGGCGCGGCGCCCGTATTCATGCTTTCCTTGTTTCGGCGGCGCTGATTTTCCTGTTTCTCGCCTGCGAGCGGTAGTCCTATTCAAACACGCACGGTTACTAATTTAATATATTGATCTTTTATTCTAAAAGTGGCATAAGTCCATTCCTTTAAAATGGCGAGACGTGACATAAAATAATTTTATACTAAATTAATTACAAATTACGTTATGTCTCATTTATTCAGAGAGCTCTTTCTTTGAAGGGACACACAGAATAGCATTTACAGCTGTCTGTTGCGCTATGCTGATAGGTAATACCTAATATGTTAGTTTATTACTGATAGTATAATTGGCAGAGTCGAGCGTGAGCCATCGGTAACACACGTCGCATGAAGGACGGGTGTAACATAGAGTTGTAAAACTACCGTAGGTTACTGAGGACTACCGTGAGTAATCGCAGATACGGTACTTTTCCTAGTAACTTTGGTCAGTTAAGGTCGTACCCGCATTACCTGTGCATTGGGTATGTTGAGTACCTTTCAGGCGTTACCTCATAACAATAGCTTTCCTTACCGTATTGTGATCAGTATCTTGCTGTATGTCGCTAAAACCGGAAGCAGTGAACCGTCTAGAAACTGAGTCTGGGTATATAACGAGCCGGGTAGCCTATGGAACATTGTTGTTCTACAAAGTTTTCCTCATATGTGTTACCTAAGAATAAACAGTATTTATATGAAAACGGAACACTGTTGCTCTACGTCGTTTTCCTCCTATCTGTCACTTACGAATAAACAGTATTTATATCAAAACTGGATTGTCAATGTTTAATTCAGGATGTATTACGAAATTGTTGATTTGTAACGTGAAACAGAGGGATGTTGTAGTAAAAATAAATAAAACAATATAGACTTATCATATAGTGCTGGAAAACGCAATGTTCTAGACAAAAAGGTAAAACAAAAACAATAAAAGAAAACTTTAAACATCGCTTCAACAGGCCGTTGAATTTACATATAACATGCTACATTAATCGTAAACAACTTCCGCATTTGTCAGTAATAACAGGAAACTCTTGCCTTTGATCATGATGAAGAACGTTTCATTGAGTGCCAAATGACAGGAATTATATCTCAGTTTTTATGTTTGTGTATATAAACTTTACTTTCATCAGAAGTAATTGCTTCGCTTACATAGAAGCGCAGATGCTATGCGACCAACGAATTTTTTTTTACTTAGAAAGTACAATTGATATTCTGAAGGCATATAAAATACGTATTGAACTAACAGTGAATTACGACCTGGTCTTACTCGTATTATGTGGAAAAAAATCGTCGGCTCCCCTTTTACCTCTCACACATTTATTTATCTTTCTTTCCCTGCAAATTCTACCAGTACTTCTGGTAATCCTATCATTTGCCACGTCTTTTGTATAGTGTAGCAGTACTTCCGAACTGTAGTTTCGGAAGAGCACAACTCTAGTGTAGCGTGAGCCATCGGTGGTATAACGTTTTACTGTTCTGAGTCTTGTAACGGATGCTGTCTTATAAAAATCAGGGGGTAGCTAAGCCCAAGACACACCACAGCAGATGCGAGAAATGCCTGTAGATATGACTCGTGGCATGTGAAGGAAATTGGATCTCTCTTGTATCGTTTGGCCCAGTATCATTAGAATGAAGGCTGGTGGGCACAAGCATTAGTTTGTTCCTGATGTAAGGGTAAGTGCGTTATGATCCATTAATCTGCAAGCAGCAAAGTATCTGTAGACTCGACAGCATGGCTGATTTCGTGCGGAACATACACAAGAACTAGAGAAACTAGGTACAACCCAGAAATGGTAATGTGTGTTCTCTCATACAGTCGTGAAGACAAAATGAGTTTAGTAGTATGATATACTACTTAACTCTTCTAAGGGGCATCGACCTATTCTTAGAATGTAATTGGAGCAAGAGTATAGTACAAAAATTAGATTTAGTGTTATTAGCATTAGTTTTCGTACTTGCTGTGTCTCCAATACGTTAGAATTGGTGATAGTAGTAATACGGCCTCCAAATATTTACAGTCGTTGTAAAAGCGAGAAGGCAGGTTAGCGTTTAACGTCCCGTCGATAGCGAGGTCGTCAGAGATGGAGCACAAGCTCGGATAACGAAGCGGTGGGGAAGGAAACCGGCCGTGCCCTTTTCAAAGGAACCAGCCTGCCATTTGTCTAGAGAGACGTAGAGAAATCACGGGAAACCTAAATCTGGATGTCACAAAGTGATTTGAACCGTCGTCCTCTCGAAAGCGAAACTAGTGCGCTAACCGCAGCGCCAACTCGCTCAGCAGTAGCAATGGCAGTAGTAATAGTAGTAGTAGTAGTAGTAGTAGTAGTAGCAGTAGTAATTCACAAAGCTAAAAGTCAAATAAGTTACAGTAGCACCATTCGCATGAGTGACTGCTTTGTACATTCACGAGATCGTGGCGAATGTAGATAGCGAAGTCTGACGTTTCTGCTGACTATATTTCGGCTTGTTATCAATCGTGGAAGGTTTAAACTGCAAATTTTTCTGCTGTAATGGACTGGAAAATCGCGATACGAATGCCGCGTGAAGCACTCCACACGAATCATTACAGGCTGCTCTCTGCAATCACTTGAAACAGCTCACCTATTCCAGTCTATTGAGATGAGGACAGCCGCGCGGGATTAGCCGAGCGGTCTCAGGCGCTGCAGTCATGGACTGTGCGGCTGGTCCCGGAGGAGGTTCGAGTCCTCCCTCGGGCATGTGTGTGTGTGTGTGTGTGTGTGTGTGTGTGTGTGTGTGTGTGTGTGTGTTTGTCCTTAGGATAATTTAGCTTAAGTAGTGTGTAAGCTTAGGGACTGATGACCTTAGCAGTTAAGTCCCATAAGATTTCACACACTTTTTTCTTTTTTTTGAGATGAGGACATTGATCATTAGGACAACGAAGACTATATAGTTACGTTTTCTTGTTCCTGATAGTACTGTTTACTTCTGTTAACAGCAAAACTCTTCTTTCCACAGTGAAATAAATAACATGTGTACGGAAAATCAGACGACGTACGAGTCAAGTTGAAATTAATAGGAAAGTGATTATGTTTCACGATAATCAATATTTGTAGAGTTTTCGCCACATTTTTGTAGTTTACAAACAAGGTGGAAGAAAACTAATTCGAAATTATCATTTTACAATGGTTCGTCCAGCGAAGCACGTTTTTTCAGTAAGGAATGAAATGAAGGAAGGTCGTAGTTTCAGAAATATTGCATCCCACTGCTCTTGAATTTCAGCACTAATTGGAGAGTATTGTCAACAGAATACAACTTACTTTGACACTCACGTATCCGACACGTAATATCAACACGTCAGGAAATCATCGTGCAGCTGCTTGTTCTGACGTCCGTACACGGCTGCCTGTTTCTGCCACAGCTAGGTTACGATGGTCAGTGCTACAAACCAACAAAATTATGAGACAGAGTTGCTGACTAGCGATACCTTATAGGAGGTGAAACTTAAGTGCTGACGGTAGGCACCTAGACAACAGCCTAATCGGTCCAATATTCTTAATAGCCTCTTCATCCACTTTTAGAACGCAGTACAATAACTATTCGCCGTGACATTGCTTCTAAAATTCCTTGGTAGTTTCCGGCGATATATGGTACCAGAGGTCTGCTCACATGTCACGCGATTCCCGTAAATTACCGAGCGATATCTGGTGGGCGGTGATCTGGCGTCCAATAGAGTCCCAGATGTATTCCACAGGGTTCAGATAAGGCGAATAAACAGCCAAACGGATAAACATGAGTTCATGATCCTGCTCCTCAAACCACTGTGGTACAAATTTGGCCTTGTGATTGTTATTCTGATGCAGATGCCAACATGCATGAAAGGACACAAGTGGTCCTCAATAACGTCCACGTAGTCCCCAGGTGTCATGATAACTTCGGTTACTACAAAAGGCTCCACGGAGGCCCGGGTGAATGTCCCCCTCCGGTCTGTGTCCGTGATACGGTGCATCTACATCTATCTCTACACGGATCTTCTGCAAATCACACAACTGCCTGACAGAGGGTTCATCGCACCACCCTTACAGTAATTCTGTAGATCAACGCGAGAAAATAACGGATACTTATATCTTTCCATTTGAGCTCTGATTTCCCTTATTTTATTACGAAGATCGTTTCTTCCTGTGTAGGTCGGCCTCAGTTTAATATTTTCACTTTCGGAGGAGATATTGGTGATTGAAATGTCGTGAGAAGATCCCACCGTAACGACTAACGCATTTGTTTTAATGACGACCAGGTGAAATACTGTATCAACTCAGTGACACTCTTTCCTCTGTTTTTCGATAATACAGACCGTGCTACTTTTCTTTGCGATGTGATCCGTTAATCCTATCTGTTAAGGATCCCACAAAGCGCAACAGTATTCCAAAAGAGGACGGACTAGCGTAGTATAGGCAGTCTCTTTAGTTGATCTGTTGCGTCTTCTAAGTGTTCTACCAGTAAATCGCAGTCTTTGGTTCACCTTTCCCACAACATTTTCTGTGTGTTCTTTCCAATTTAAGTTGTTCGTAATTATAATTCCTACGTTCGTGAGGGTATTTCTGTTAGATCGTTGCATATACAAAAACCGTGTTCTTTTCTTTATTTTTCACCAGACTCCTTTCGCTTTATTGAGGTAGTGTATCATCAATGATCTGCAATTAAGTTATTTACATTTTGATATGCTTTAAGATCGAAAAACAGTCCGTTAACATCACTATTTCGTCCCTGCTCTTACACAGTATATAAATACACAGCAACAAATTTGAATAGGATAACATACATACAATAATTAAAAAAAAGAGATTGTCAGTTAAAGAAAAACTAGCGGCAAGGTTATGTTGGCTACACTACAAAACACAAACCACAACAGTCACTTAGAAGTATGGAAAGAAACAGAAAACACTGGCGTGCGAAAAAGTGTACTGTGAAAACCATAAGAAATGCGTAGTGCTGCAGCAGAATAAAAAATTAGACCAGAACTATCAGTGTCTAAAAAGGAAAAGCATCGGCGATATGCTACAAACGACATTTCCCAGTATGAGTGAGAATTCAACCGAAAATCACCTTAAGTTCAAACCAACAAATAGTTCTAAAATCTTTATTTTGTTTGTCATTTTACAGGTTTGAACCTCTTCTTTCAACTCGTCTTTGGAGCTGAATCGCTGGGATCACAATTAACGCTGACAGGTACTGCGAGACTCTAAAAAAACTAAAATGGGCAATTCAGATCCAGAGACGAGGAATGTTGAGCAGGGGCGTACACATTCTCCATGACACCGCTCGCCCACACATTGCTCGGCAAACCGTGTTTGGCGACATCGCGGTGCACGCACATTGGAAGCGGGTATTCGTCATCGCCATACTGGCGTATCGCCCGGCGTGATGGTATGGGGTGCCATTGGTTACACGTTTTGGTCACTTCTTGTTCGCATTGGCGGCACTTTGAACAGTGGGCGTTACATTTCAGATGTGTTACGACCCGTGGCTCTACCCTTCATTCGATCCCTGCGAAACCCTACATTTCAGCAGGATAATGCACGACCGCATGTTGCAGGTCCTGTATGGGCCTTTCTGGATACAGAAAATTTTCGACTGTTGCCCTGGCAGGAAACCATGGTGTCCGAGCTGATAGTCAATGCTGCTGCAAACGTCGCCGAACTGTTCATGTAGATGGTTGTTGTCTTGCAAACGTCCCCATCTGTTGACTCAGGGATCGAGACGTGGCTGCACGATCCGTTACAGCCATACGGATAAGATGCCTGTCATCTCGACTGCTAGTGATACGAGGCCGTTGAGATCCAGCACGGCGTTCCATATTACCCTCCTGAACCCACGGACTCCATAATCTGCTAACAGTCATTGGATCTCGACCAACGCGAGCAGCAATGTCGCGATACGATAAACCGCAATCGCGATTGGCACGATCTGACCTCTATCAAAGTCGGAAACGTGATGGTACGCCTTTCTCCTCCATACACAAGGCATCACAACAACGCTTCACCAGGCAACGCCGGTCAAGTGCTGTTTGTGTATGATAAATCGGTTGTAAGCTTTCCTTATGTCAGCACGCAGAGCACTCACACAAGGGTGGCGCCGGTGGCGACACCCTTGTGTGAGTGCTCTGAAAAGCTAATCATTAGAATATCATAGCATATTCTTCCTGTCGGTTAAATTTTGCGTGTGTAGCACGTCATCTTCGTAGCAATTTTAATGGCTAGTAGTGTAGTTTACCACTCTGCAGCAACCGCTCACCTGTGCGAATCGAATTGCAAACGAGGTTTTGCGCCGCTTGTGGCGCGCACACGAGTGAGTCATACATTTGCAAGTGGATTCTAGCACGGGCCGCGGCACTCGCAGGCAGCACAGCGTAATTGCGAGGCATCCCGACGTCAAGTCGCAAGAAGCGTCCGTACTGCGGGCTCCGCGTCCGTGTGCTGCCGCCGGTGTGCTCGGCGTGACGTAGCCGCGGGCGGCGCTGCACGAGGATTCATTACTCGGTCCGGCACTGGCTCAGGCGCCCAGGGGGCGGCGTGGGAGGCGGCGTGGGGGCGGCCGAGTGCCGCGGTGCGCCATTCACTTCCCGCCCCCTGCCTGCTCTGCGTCTCGGCAGTGGCAGCTGCTGCGGCGGGGCTGCGTCTGCCACCTGCGAGTCTCAGCGGACGACTGCAAAACCTCTGTCAGAGGAACATGTCCCAAATCTAAACCATTATTCATCAAGTTATTTATGCATCACTTCGAAGTATTCCCATGAAGCATATAAAGTTTTGTCTTTAGTTTTTCTCTTGTTAAGTCTAGTAAGAGTGGAAGGGAACTCATTTTTCCCAAAATGTAGGTAACGCAGTGGGATATCAAAATACATGTCGACTAACTTGTGCTTTCTCGTAAGGGGGGTAGGACGTGAAACGGGCCGACTTGGAGCAGGAGAGGCACCACAGGACATTTTAATTTGCACTGACCATACTTTTACAAACAAACTCATAAAACTTTGTCAGCATGACCAGGAAGGATTCAGGATTCACACTCATAGCAGAGGAAGTTCAAAAACATAATAAAATGAACTTTTTTTACATGTGAAATTTCATCATTTTTTCACTTGGTATTGGCTGCATTTGTTGCTGTAGGTACACTTTTCTTCATAAGTAAGAGAGATTCTGCGATCAATTTTGCACAGCATACAAACCATACTTACATGTGTATGAAACTCTAGAATTTCCCAAATCTGTTAAAAACTGTGGTAAAATTTGAGATAATTAACTATAAAATTCGAGTTTTTCCTAGACACGAAGTTTAAAACGTAACAGCCCATTCATTTTTCCATAGATTAAATGAATTCTAGAGTTTCATACACCTGTAAGTATGGTTTGTAAGCTGCACAGAATTCATCGAAGAATCTCACTTACTTATGAAGAAAAGCGTACCTACAGCAACAAATACAGCCAACAGTAAGTGAAAAAAACAATGAAATTTCACATTTAAAAAATATTATTTTTTCGTGTTTTTGAACTTCCACTGCTGTGAGTGTGAATCCTGAATCCTTCCTGGTCGTGCTGACAAAGTTTAATGAATTTATTTGTAAAAGTATAGACAGTGCAAATTAAAAGGTCCTGTGGTGCCTCTCCTTTTCTAAATCGGCCCGTTTGACGTCCTACCCACCTCAAGCTCACTGATCATAAACTGTAACACACATGGAAATGCCAGAAAATAAATCGATGTTACTGCAATTTGGCCAATCCAAGAGAATTATAAAGAACGCGTATGATGAAACTGAACTTCGCAGAAATAAAAGAATCCGTGTGCTTAAGATCACGAACGAATTTCCGAACCCCAACGAGAACACACTGAGACGATGAAAGTCACGGGATTATTGTTAATGTCGTGTCGGACATCCTTTCGCTCGGCGTAGCGCAGAAACTGGGCATGGCAACCACTCCACAAATCGTTGGAAATCCATTGCAGAGATACTGACTCATTATACACGGTTACAGAAGGGCCGTACACAATTGCGAAAGTGATGTCGCTGCTAGATTTTGGCCGGCCGGAATGGCCGAGAGGTTCTAGGCGCTACAGTCAGGAACTACGCGACTGCTACGGTCGCCGGTTCGAATCGTGCCTCGGGTGTGAATGTGTGTGACATCCTTAGGTTAGTTAGGCTTAAGTTGTTCTAAGTTCTAGGGGACTGATGACCTGAGCAGTTAAGTCCCATAGTGCTCAGAGCCATTTGAACCATTTTGCTGGTTCTTCTTACACGAACTGACCTCTCAAGTATGTCCCATAAATGCTCGATCGGATTCGTGTAGAGCGATCTGGGTGGAAAAACCATTCATTCACATTATTCACAATGTTCTTCAAACGAATCGTAAACAACTGTGGGCCAGTGATATGGTGCATTGTCATCCATAATAACTCCATCGTTTTTTGGGAACATCAGAATGATGAATGGCTCCAAATGGTCTCCATGTAGCCCAGAATAGCCATTTCCAGTGAATCATCTATTCAGAGGGACCAGAGAAAACAGTCCATTCCATATAAATACAACCCACTTCATTATGTAGCCACCACCATCTTGCACTGTGCCTTGTTCAGAACTTGGGTCTATGACTTCGTGGGATCTTCTGCACACTCAGAACTACCATTAGGTCTTACCAGCTGAAATCGGGACTCATCCGACCAGGCACAATTTCCTCAGTCGTCTATAATCCTATCGATATGGACACGAACCCAGGAAAGGCCCTGCACACGATATCGCGCTGTTAGTAAAGACGTTAGCGTCGTTCGTCTGCTGCCATAGCCTATTAACGCAAAATTTCGCCCTAATGTCGTAACGGATACATTCACCTTACATACCATAACGATATCCGCAGTTATTTCGCGCTGAGTTGCTTGTCTGTTAACACCGACAAATCTACCCAAACGCCGCTGCTCTCGGTCGTTATGTAAAGGCCGCCGTCACTGCGTTGATCGAGGTGAGAGATTATGTCTGAATTTTGGTATTCGTGGCACACTCTTGACATTTCGTGATATTGAATTCCGTAACGATTTCCGTAACCGAATATCCCATCCATTTAGTTGCAATTACCATTCCGTGTTAAAAGTCTGTCAATTCCAGTTTTGCAGTCATAATTATTGACTGTTTAGCAGCCTTTCTACCTATGGTAATATGCTCTCTCTAATCCATTCATCTGCAACCGTTATGATCCCAACATTCGTACCACTAATCACCACATGATTTGAAGAATAGACAGTGCATGCACTTCTGTCCTGGGGCTTTGAATGATGATATAAGTTATATTCTTTGGTAACATATGCGACAGTGTCTCGAAATGAAATTAGTTTCTTATTTTATCAACGTAAAATTTAAAAAATTTAAAGCCGTACGGCCACGTAAAATGCAGCAAAAGGGATAAGCTTCTTTTGTCGAATGGTAAACGGGATTGTCAAGGTGAACTAAAGTAACCAATAATCACACTTAATTAGAAGGAGTATCCAGTCAGGATAAGAAATATTCAAATCTCAAAAATCCATGTCGATTTGACAAAGTCTGTGTGAAATTCTACTTGTAAGTCGTGAGACTTCAAATGTCCAAATGTGTGTGAAATCTTATGGGAGATAACTGCTAAGGTCATCAGTCCCTAAGCCTACACACTACTTAACCTAAATTATCCTAAGGACAAACACACACACCCATGCCCGAGGAAGGACTCGAACCTCCGCTGGGACCAGCCGCACAGCCCATGATTGCATCGCCTCAAAAACGCTCGGCTAATCCCGAGCGGATCGTGAGACTTACCAAATACGTTTTTACCAGTTCTTTTCATTTGCAAAATATTTAGAGCAGGTATCCGATACATTAAATGAATACACCATTAGTACCAATATGACACGTACTACCATAGACGCAAGACAAATATCGTGTGAACCCGCGCAAAGCAACTGACCGACAACTCCAATGTTAAACATGCTGCCCAGGCATACACATCGTTAAATTATAGAGTATAACATAAGCAGTAGCTTCATAGTGCGTGGCGTTACTGAAAAATTTTGAATGATGGCAAATCTAACTATTCATTTGGATGAAGGCCACATGGTTCTTACATGGAAAAGCAGAGCTGTGATTTGCGTAAACTTATAATCCGAGCTCATAAATTAAAAATGACAAACCACAGCAAAGAAGATTGCTGCTGGCAGAAGGGAAATATAATTTACTTTTAACTCCACTATACTCATGCGGCAATGGAGCAGTCCTACCGGTCCAGCTATGGCTCATCATTCACACGAGTAACTTAACTGCTTAGCGCATCACGAACAAGTGTTAAAACGACTCAGCTTCCTCATGGCCACGCTACTCTGTTCAAATACCAGTGATCAGTGCCTGTCTAACAGGTTGGCGGTGACATAAAACGATACTCAGCGAGGATAGCTTCTTAATCTGCGGTGATCATCCCATACACTGGTGAGCCAAAACATTATGACCGTCTGCTTAATAGCTTGTTTGTCGGTCTATGGAGCGAAATACTTCACTGATTCTGCGTATCAGGGATATTTGTTGGTATATTTCTGGAGATATGTGGCATTAGATGTCACCGATACATCAATGTTAGTTCACTATAATGCTCCTCAAACCACTGTGGCAAGGTATCTGGCTCGGAGACACGGAAAATTACATTGCTGAAAGATGACATCGCCGCGGGGAAGACAACAAGCATGAAGGGGTACAGGTGATTGACAGCTGTCAGCGTGTTTTCGATTACTACCACAGATCCCATGCAAGTGCAGAAGAATGTCTCCCATAGCATAATATTGCTCCCACTAGCCTGTTTCCGTGGCGCGCTGAACGCTTCGAGCCGCCGTTCACTATGATGATGGCGTTTGTGGAGACAACCATCGACCCAGTATAGCAAAAATGTGATTCACTTGAAGAGCTAACAAGTTTCCACTGATCCACGATGGTCTCGTGCCCACTGCAAACCTAACTGACAATGTCGTTTGGTCGATATGTGAACACGTAGCAGTAGTCATATACGGAGATCCATGTTTAATAATGTACGATGATCGGTATGCTCCGAAACATTGTGCGTGCACCAGCAGTATGTTCTTTCTGCAGGGATGGCACAGATCACCATCTGTCCTATTTCAATGAACAGATGAGGCTCCGAACCCTTCGTTCTTTGAAAAGCAGTAGACGTGCAACCACTTAACGCCTAGTGGTAGTTTCACTGACCTACTACCTTTTTCCGTATATGCTCACGACAGTAGCACGTGAACATTCGACCAACTTAGCCGTTTTCGAGAGTCTCGTTCACGGGCTCTGCGTAATAATGTGCCCTTCGACAAAGTCACTTATCTCAATGGATTTCCCAATTTCCAGCCCATATCTTTGCTAGGGTGATGCTCCGCGTCTTCTCCGCTTACATATTTTTGTTTTCACGCCACGTGCCCACAAGCCACCAGGCGGCATCCAGCATCATGATGGGCAGTGGTCATTATGTTTTAGCTCATCAGTGTATATTTTATTACAGTCAGATACCTCTGGCAGCCGACTGGTTACCGTGAAACTGAGGAGCGTTAGCTTTGAAGTATTTCCTATTGGAATCTGGTGTTCTTCCGCTACTGTCTCCAATAAGACACACCAAACTGGAATGTATTACTGAAACTACTTGACCTCTCAGTCAAAACGTCATTTTCACGTTAAATTTTATATAGGTGTGCGCCACCACTTGCAAGTATTAAAATTGCGTCACATCAGTACCGTCCTATCTCACTGAGCTCCACCTGTTGTAGAATCATACAGCATGTTATGAGTTAGAACACAATGATTTAACTCGAAATAACACAATAAGTTATCTTTAACAGAATGACCTCCTCCAAAATTGTCTCAAAAAATTACAAGAAATTCGGAACACTTCGAAAAAGATGGAATGATGAACTTCCTTTTGACAGGTTCTTTTACATAGCAAGACCAAATTACAGTTCGTATTGCCGCAAAATTGAATCGTTTGACTCAGCAGCGTTGAGAAAAAGGTTGAAATCCGTTACATTAATCAAGACTGCAGAGGCCGTTATAATCCCTGTCACCTTTTGTTCAGAATTTGCGGCTGCACTAGGTTTTATTGTAATAATTAAATACCGCAAAGTCCTCGAATCAATGACAATTACACCAAGTGGTTGGAGCAATACATATATCTACAAGAAGCGTAGTTCAAGTAATCCTCAAAACTACAGCTCACTCTTATCGATGTCCATTTGTCCGGGAGGCTGAAAACATCAGTCATGGGAAAGCGAACTCCCGCTTTCTCATGCGACACACTGAAAGCCATGGATCATGGCAGTGAGATGTATACAGTATTTCTTGACATCCAGAAAGGGCTTGACTCGGTACGACACCAACATTTGTTAACAAAAGTTCGATTTCATCGGTTATCAAACAAAATTTGAAGTTGAACTAAGAATTTTTTCACCAACTGCGACATATTCGCTATGATGATTATATTTATATGTTTGGACGATGCCTTAATGGCCTTATCACTTTAGGATATGGCGTAGAAAAGATCTGAGGATGGTCATTACGGACTGAAACCGGTCATCGTCTAAAGAATTGATAATGTGATCAGTGGAATAAAAAACATTTTTAAGAATTTTTTAGTTGGAAGGAAGCTGCATGATATCTTGTACAGCGAGTTCAAGATGTACTGTAAATCACTTATCCACATTACTCTGCTCGTATTTCCTTAAGTATCCAATTTACTGTCCTGAAGCGTAACTTCTTTTTGCGTGAAAGTTTATGTAGTTTTGTAAAGTACCACCTGAATATAGCTGCACGAATATCCAGTCAGGTCTCAAGAACATTTCCCAGTGTCGCAAACATTATGTGCTCGGATATTCCTCCGTGTTAAAACGCCGTTTCAGAAACGGTCGGTGCGACAGTTGAGCTAATCCCTACAGCGGCTGACTACTAGGGTCGGTGTGTCAGCCAGCCTCGATGTGGGTTTTAGGCGGTTTGCCATACATTACTATGTGAATACTCGGCTGGTACTCGAGCAGCGCCATAGTTACACAATAAGCTAGCTACATTTTAGCATTTCCTTTACTGGAATGAAGTAATGACAATTTTAAAATTGTTTGGAATGTTGTAACTGGATATTGCTATTGACTGAGCCCAGACGTATCCAGTAGCAGAAAACTTAATTCCTAATAGTAAATTATGTGCTGGGTTCCACGCTGTCTAATTAATCACTTGATTGTCGGCGTTGAGCTCCAGAACAGAAATTTAGCACCAGTAGCGTTTATTAAGATTTATATTACGATATAATACTTAACTTTGGTACAATATGATGCTTAGCACTGTATGTCCTATACCTAACACAATGACATCTAAATCACTTCGCTATGTCTAGGAAGTCAATGATGCTGTCACTATGAGTGGATGTAAGTATACGGACACTAGTGGTTGTACAATTGTAAATGGCGACATAGCGGCTGTTAAGTACGAGTGTTGTTTTCTTAATGGAACTCGTAGAACTCTGCTGCACAGCGTAATCGTAGCCACTGCACTGAAATTTCTGCAAGCACTGAAATTAACTGCCTGACTGAAGGGTCAGAACTGTACAGGCGTTTTCTCTGTACCGTGTTTCTGTGCCTGTCGCTGTCAATATTTCAATCTTTGCCAGTACATGGCAGAAGCAATGTACACAGCGTAGTGCTTACATCCGGGCAATTTTTTTAAACAAAGCAAATTTATTAAAACGAAATACAAATGAAAATGAAAATCCCTTTACGTGTAAGTAGTGGTGTCTTTCAAGAGTGACGTTACTCGATGTACCTCCCTTCAGCCGCACTGACCGCCTCCAATCTTGTCCTAAAGCGATCGTACGCATACAGAGCTGTCCATATTTGCGAATACTGCTTCGACAGCGGAGCCTAGAGATGCGACCTTAGGGTGGCTCATGTTATTGGTAAGTATTTCGACTACGTTCCAAACATAGTAGTCGAGGGGGTTCAAATCCGGCCTATTCGGGCGCCAGAACGCCTATGACCGAGAGCCAGTTTTGGACTAAATGGCTCGTATATAGTCCTCCTGTGCCATCCGACACTGAATACTGACGCCAGTTTCCTCAGCGATTGTCTCGAGTCCGAAATCGGCGCCTGAGCCTTTTCGATGACTGCCACAGTTCTTGCATGACACGTTTTTCTTCGAATGAGGTTTCCTCGCCGGATTAGTGAAACCTTCACCACATTTTCCGAAATATTATACTTGGCGACAATATCGTAAACAGCTGTTCTCGGGTACGCGAAGAATCGAACTATTTCAGTGGGCGAACGCCCAGCGCGAAAACTTTTGATAATTGCGGCTCTTCGGTTGTACTTCGCATTTGTCCGTAACATCTCGGCCATTTTGAGGTTCTGGGTGTTTACTAGATGCCTACGGCTTTCAAGAAAGCAAGTCGCGACATCCGGCGGAACTGCGATACAGCGAGAAAATTCAAAGTGAATTTGCCCAGACTTAAGGGGCGCACTCTGTAGTCCACAGTCGACTACGCTCTCTTTTGCGGCTGGCAACATTATCGGCGGTTGAGTACGATGTACAGACGGATGTGGCGTAGAAGCAGGAATAGGTCCGAATATGTTAGCGCCTTCTAGCGGCAGCCGCCCAGTACTGAGTTGCGCCAGGGAAGTGACTGTGCCTGTATTCAGCGGTCTCTCGTGGTATTTGTTGTGTACACTTATCCCTGGTGCACAAGAAAAAGGAACTTGTATTTTCAGCATGATCACACATTTTCTGTTAAACTGAAGAGGCTGTCTAGGAAATCGAAGAGAAAAGAATAACAATCAACACTCTTGGCATGTACGCAAAGGCAATAACTGATTCACATCGGCTTCGTACCAATTTATTCAGTTTGCACCGTGCGCAGACTAGCTCATTTCAACACGGAGACTGAGAAGAAGCCATAAATGAGAAATTAAAACTGGCAGTTCGTTGCAAAAGCCAGAACAAGTGAGACCTACCTCATAGGGGCTCTGCCACTACCGAACTGACTAGTCGACATGTGCTAATTCTCCTATTTATGTAACTTACTACTGAACCGAACACAACATTTGAAGTCCTCGGCTGTAAACAATGGCAAAGAACAGTCGAGTCATATGATTTGTAAAACACTGCAGATGATGTGCTTTATTCACTTTAGTTGACACGAGATATATTCAGAGAGTAATTGTACTTGACCGTTACATTATTTTACAAAAAGTGTATTTCAAATAAATTTACTCTTCCTCCACATAATCGGCATCCCATTCATTGCGTGATATGAATCGCGACACAAGTTTCTTTACGCTTTCGTCAAAGAATTCTCCCACTAGCTCCTTCTCCCATTTCAGAAGCTCTTCCTGCACCTGTTCGTCGGTTGAAAATTTAATTCCACTCAGTTGTGGCTGCATTGAGATGAAAAGATGATTAACTCAAGGCGGCAAGGTAGGGGAATATGAGGGTAAGTTTAAAAAATCCAAACCAAACGAGTCTAATAGCGCCTTTGCCACTAAGGCCATGTGAGGGCGCACATTGGCGTGCCACAGGCACACTTCTCTCGTTATTATTACCTCTATTTTTGTTTTTAGCGCTCCTTTTAAGTTTTTTACAGTCTCACGATGTCGTTGTGCATTAATGGCCTATCTCTGAGGCAGAAATTCGACCAAAAGGATGCCTTTTCAATACCAAAACTACGAGACCATGAATATTTTTGTCCGATATTGAGGTTTTGAAGTTTATGTCAGATGGAGAAAAGATGTGACGCCTTTGTGACGACTGTCTTTTTCGTCTTAGGTGAGTTATGAGTCTTCCCATTTCATCTTCTCTCATAAGAGAGCTCTCGAAAGCCTCATATTCCAATTCAGGCTCAGCAAACTAATGGGTGCTACTGACTCGATTTTTCTTGTGCTGCTCTGTCAGCTGTTTTAGGACTCATCTTGCGCACAGTTTCCGATAGTGAGTTAAGAAAACATCGCAGAAATTATGGCCGCCGCCAATCGGTGGTCTTCACAAAGGGATTCCTCGATTTTTTCCACTAACTCTACTATCAACATGGAAGCTCAACCACGCCTCTGCTCTTCATGAACATTTGTTCTGCCTCCACTACCTTCACCACTTAACACACCCATTCTGTTGATAAAACCTTTGCCGTAAATCGTTTTCATTCGCGAAAATATTTAACTAGGTATTATTCCTTCCGCGAATAGGCAGCCGATCACAACTTACGACCCGAACTTGGCGGGATTGCTTACCGACATCTTTCACGCCAGCAGATACTACAATGTGAGTTT
Source organism: Schistocerca piceifrons (assembly GCF_021461385.2). NCBI lineage: Eukaryota > Metazoa > Arthropoda > Insecta > Orthoptera > Acrididae > Schistocerca > Schistocerca piceifrons. The sequence goes on from NC_060144.1 coordinate 143,058,923, forward strand.
CCGTACTTTGGTTTTCTTGTATTGCTCGCTGTGGTCCGGGGATGCCCCGCTTCCACTCAGTGTTAACAACTCTCACTAAACAAAAAATCACAGCCCGTTATGGCCACAGTACATTTACTTTCTGAACAAATAATAAACCGATAAATGGCATTTCTGTCTATAATTTCAGATTATCACTAATGGTAGCTTTGTCAGGATGTATGATTTTAAGGAGTGGTAACTGTCAAAGACATGACTAACAATACTTGTACTACTTTGTACCAGGAAAATACTTTTGCGGGAGCAACTGTACAAATCTAAAAGATGATATTGATAACTACGACTCTTACCAAGATCATGAACATATTTCTGAATGAAAATGGAATTCAAAAATTTTGTCCACCAGGTATATGTGAAGTAAACAAAACTGAGGTGTGTTCCTTACAATAGTTTACCTGAAGGCAAGTGACAGGGTAATGGTAAAAAAGTTAAAGGCCGCCCTCAGCATTGTTTACGTGATGTAGTAAGGTACTTGCTAAAATTAGTTTTATATTGTGCTGAATCAAAGATAAATTTCTGAAGCGTTGGTGCGCAAGTTGTTATTGGAAAAAAAATTGCTGCAAATCTTGGTATCATAAACTGATTCAGTTCAGACCTTTTAAATTCGTATTGTTGAGGGTTTCCGGAGAATTGTTTCGTTGTATCACCAAGCAAGTAATCAGTAGTAAGTCAATGCTAACTTAGTTTCAAGTAAATAATGTTACCTAAAATATTTCGTCATTGTAAATATGACGGCCTTTCAATAACTAATGTAACACATTAGCTTTTTCCTAGACCAATTTAGATTGAAAAAAAGGTGAAATTTTTTGTGGAACATCGTGGAATACTTCCGCTTCAGCCTTTATAATTCATTCCTTCGGAGGAATGATGGTGCGGTGCCACTCCATGGAATGCCGTTTTGTTTCCGATTCACTGCGAGGACTCAACGTTTCATCGCCTTTGACGATGTCCCACAAAAATTATCACTATCAGCCCTGTAAGCGAAAGCAATTCCGCGCAGATGGTCTTTCGTTGCTCTTCTTGGTCTTTCGTTAAGTGGCGATGAACCCAGTGGGCAAACGCGTTTTAGTACCTCATCTGGTGTCAGAACTACCAACAGAGACGTCCAGTTGTGCTGAGAATGTTTGATTGTGCAGAGAGTGTTTGATTGTGCAGAGAGTGTTTGATTGTGATCCGCAGATCATCTCGAATGAGAGTTTGCGCAACATTGCAGGAATCGCAGCTATGTGCGGCCGATTGGCAAGTGGGAGATCGGACAGGTTTACGCGACATTGTTGCGATGGTTATAGATGTCTCGCCTAACGACTCAACGTGCTTTTGTTCACAGCTAGGCCTCGCACACATTCTGCAAGCGTGTATGAACATCTTGGATGCTCTGATTTTGCGCCAAGAGAAACTCAATGACAACTCGCTGCTTGGAACGCACCTCCCTCATAGACGCCATTTTAAAGGCTACGTATAGTGCAGCAGCCAACCGAAACATCATGAAACTTTTGGGGCTGAAGTGGGAGTATTCCACGATGTCCCACAACACATTTCACAGTTTATCAATAGAAACTGGCGGAGAAAAAAAGTATTGAATTACTTACTGAACGCCCTCTGGTCATAAAATGTAGACCTAAAACAATTTAATAATGTAGTAAAACAATATCGTTGCAAAACACTAATAAAGATTCTTGCCTCTTATTCTAAATGATACTGAAAGATCAGAAAATGTTTTAAATTGTACAGTAGTAGTATATTTGTCTTAACAACTGTGATAAGTGACTAATTTTTTCTTCGATCACTGTAGCCGTTCTTGTTATTACGTCTAACAGTGTTACTTCAGTCTATTCAAATTTACACACACTTGGCATCACAGTTATACTTCCGCCAGTATCACTCTCCAACCTTCCACACCTCACAGATGTTTTTTCCTAGATACCTTTTCGGGACCAGCGGTCCTGGAAAAATGGATTGAGCCGAAAATTAGCTTAGCGACTACCTGGAGAATTGTTTCCAGAATCAGTTTTCACTGTGGAGCGGAGTGTGCATTGATTTGGATCTTTCTGGCTGATTTGAAGTGTGCACCTTACGGGAACTTGCACTGAGATTCCTTACAATATCGTTCCTTCGAGGATTTCTAGCCTCACAATTTATGCAGGACAACTTTGTGAAGTTTGGAAGATGGGAGATTACTAACAGAAGTAAAGCTGTGATGAAATATCGTGAGTCGTGCTTGGACAGTTTTGTTGATAGAGCAATATCCCACGAATGGGAAAGAATTCAGGTGCGAGTCTCGATTCCATCACGCAGTTTTAATCCGTCAGGAAGTTTAATACAAACACACACTGCGCTGCAGAGTGGAAATTCGTTCTAGCTTCCACAGTCTGTGTGAAAGCACACACATGCTGTGAAGCGTATCAAGAAAAGAGGCACACTTTTGATCCTCCATGGGCAGCAGTGAGCAACTAACTAACTGTGACTTCATCGCGTATTTCAGGGAAGCTTTGTGGAACTATAGAGAACTCTGTATTTCCTCTTTATACGAAAAACATCGTAATATACACGAGAAACAGTAGTTTGGCAATGGTAGTAGTACCTAATGCTGCAGTCGAAAGGTTACAAAAGAGAGATTATTCCTTTCATATACCCGTCCACTACACAACAGATTGTGAGAAGGGGTTTTTGCCAGTTATTTTAGTTGTTTCTCCACAGGGTCCCTATGATATTGGCGGACGTTGTTCAAACAGTAGCGGCGCAATAAACGAGAACGCCAAACCAAAATAAATCATTATGGTTCTTCCGCAATAACAGACCAAGTTTAATAACGCACGTAATATGCGCTGCGTGTCCAACATTGCCTGACGTCGGAAGTTTGGTCCCATTAATTCCATAACGAATTCACGAAAACGATGAAAAATAAATCGCCCGCGCTGCGTTCAGCGACGAACCAGCAATTCTGCGATAATCCCGGATTAGTCCAATAAATAAATCGGAGGATTAATAGCACTAAAAATCGAGCACGTGTTAGGCTGAAACTGTGCAGGGTGCGAAACAGACTCGGTAATCGCATCAGAAGAACGGGAATGTAAATTCTTTCGACCACGTCGTCCGTTAGAAGGTCATAATATTTGCAACTAATAGCGGCGTTTTTGCAGCAATAGCTCGCGGTTCAGTTCGCAGGTTGTGGAGGGCGACTGAATAATTGACCAGCGTTTCAAATGGGTGTTGTTCGTTCTGACCGTTGTCGCCGATGTCCCCTATTTGGAATCGAATGTTCCACGAGAATTACTCGTAAACTACCCACAATATGAAACAATTAACACGTGATTCTTCACAGCAAAAAATAATTTGTGCTATCGTAAATTACTGGTATGGTGAGCAGTGGACAACGTCGTTCCGTTGGGTGTCGGAAATATAGGATGTCATGTCTCTAAATCTCTTTAACTATGCTAAAATGTAAAAGAAACTGATTTCATCTCTCAGTAAGTTACTGTAAGACTGTTTTATTTTTCATTGTCATTCCTTCATCTCTTTCAACCACTTCGCTCAGACAGTCTTTTCTGTTTTATGCCAGGTCACAATAGTTATTTCCTTTGCAGATAGATTAATTCTTTATTATTGTTTCAGATACATTATTCTCCAGTATTGCAAAACTGTAGTATCTACAGGTATATGAGTTTATTACGTTAGACTCGCTCTCACTCGTAGACGAAATTTCTTTTTAAAAGAAGTAGTCGTCATCGTTTTGTACCTATTCCCTTTATTACAGCTTCATAGTGTGCTTTCATTCGAGATTGTGTAAAATAATTCCGATTGAATTTTTCACTTTATCGTTTTCTTGTAATTCACTAATCATTAACGTAATAGAGTTAAATTTCGCCTCACGTATGCTCAAGTATCGAATACGCAGTTGTTCTATTTCTGCTTGCCTATTGCACTCAAATTAAAGATTAGCATTAAGAAAAACTGAATTAATACAGACAATCTTTGACTACCTCATTGCCCGAGCATAAAACTCTTAAAGTGTGGTACTGAGTATACCCAGTTTATGAAAATTGAATTCATTATAAAACACAAAATTTCCCATTCCAGAATACAAAGAAACACTGCAAAAATTCCCATGAGCCTTTGCGATGGTAGTCATTTTCTCATGTCGCGCGTCGTTTGAGAAAAGGTTCGTGGAGCGGGTTACTTCGATAAGGGATAGGGTATACAGTGTTACAAACCACCAGCTAAAAGCGATCTGTGTGTCTCTGAGATCGGCATTTATATTAAATTTGTAGCTTTAATCATTAAGCCGGCCGGTGTGACCCAGCGGTTCTAGGCGCTTCAGTCGCGAACCGCGCGACAGCTACGGTCGCAGGTTCCAATCCTGCCTCGGGCATGGATGTGTGTGATGTCCTTAGGTTGATTAGGTTTCAGTAGTTCTATGTTCTAGGGGACTGATAACCTCAAATTTTAAGTCCTATAGTGCCCAGAGCCAATTTTTAATCCGTAAAGTTGTAATGTACCTACAATTTTTAGAAAAAACAAAAGTTCTTCATTTTCAATCCTTAAGAAATGAAATATTGGGTTTGAAGTATAAATGAAAAACAGAGTGTAGCCAAACACTGAAATTTAAAACTTTTTAATTACGACGTGTTTCGGAGGCTTTGCTCCATCATCATGAGGCAGACCATGTATTTAATCCATACACAGTGCTCGTGGGCAAAAATGATGTCGATATATAAAAACTTACTAGCGTTGTTCTGTTCCTCATTTGTATTTTAAATGTACAGTGTGTATAAAGATGCTGGTTTTAGCTGAAAAAGTCAAAAGCAAAATCAGGACTGAGAGGAAAAAACCTGTTGTGCTGAACAATGGCCAATGGCCAATGGCCAATGGCCAATGTTCATATTTGCACTGCGCCTAAAGATATTACCATCAAATTGTAGCCAGATGTAAGACCAAAAACAAAACAATCTGTTTCAAATGGATAAAATATTGATGCTTCAGGTCTTCTCGATGATACTAGTGATATACAAACCGATAGGTTTTCGGGGGTTTTGTCTTTTTCTCTTTACGTGATATTTCCACAACTTCTCTGTATGGTGTCTGTTCTTACGGGACTTGGTAAGAATGTCTCCCACGAGTAATGAGTGTTTTGGGATGGGACACTACGAATGTAGTGGGTGGACATACAAGGTGAGAATGTGGGTCTCGCGGGAGGCGTGCGCGAGATAGTCCCTGTAGTCGCACTGTCTTCTGTGCCCTCGGTGGCGCAGATGCGCAGGTGGGTCGGCCGGCACGGTAGCTCAGCGTATTCGGTCAGAGGGCTGCTTGCCAAAGAACTGATTCAGGGAATCAACGATCAACTTGAACGGATGTCTTGTGACATCCGCCCAGACCAAACGCAACGGACTATATCGAACAAAAAAAAAGATGGATAGAGCGTCTGCCTTGTGAGCAGGAGATCCCGGGTTCGAGGCCCGGTCGGGGCACACATTTTCACCTGTCCCCGTTGATATATATCAACGCCCGTCAGCAGCTGAAGGTGTTAAATTAATTCTAATTACTTCTCTGTTTGTCTTCATCGGTTGTCGAGCGCAGATTTCGTTGTCCCCTGTTTGAACTCCCAGCGGTCCAAACGAGCACGGTGCTGCCCCTTAGTGATAGCTTTCCGGCGCCGTTAAACATAAAAGTTTCTATATAAATTTAAAATCAACAGCATGACTACGCCAAAACATGAAAAGTTTAAGTAGATTTTAGATCAGATTGCGTTTTCGATTTGAATTTTCTAGGTTATCCTTCCATTCCTAACGCTCATTCAGCTACAATAATATTTCTACAGTGTAAGAGGACAGTGTTGTCGAATGACGCCCTTAGAAACACATCGAATCCACTTTGTTTGTCTTGTCTGCGTTACATTTGGGCCGGTATTTTACAAGTGAGCTCATGACAGGTACTAAGTGACACAGATGTTCCCACGCGCCTCCACATGACTGTAACTTCCATACTACTCGCTGGAGAGGCTGCAGAGTATTAAACGTATTAAAATGGCTAGTTTTCACCGGAATTTTGTGTTTTAAGATTATATCGAGAATATCGAGAACCATAAAAGATATTTTCCTAGCAGTCGCGAGAGACTTATCTTGAAGGTGCTATAGATGCAGCACACGTCCTTACGTGGAACCAGTAGCACTTGCAGAGGCATTCGATACACTCCAACTTGAAAATATCAGGTTATAATCTGTTCTCGTTTTCGAACATAAAGACGCATTTCCTGCTCACAAATCAAAGAGATAATTATTGCCAAAAGCACTCATTTCACTCCCAGCAACATTATCATTTCATCTATATAATAACCAAACGTAACCATTTGTCCGTAAATAGAAGTAAACATCAGTTATTTTTTGCTTGTAGCAGTTCCGAAACTATTCTGGAGTCAGTGAAATGTATTGAATAGCGGTGGGTATGCGTGACTCTATCGCACTTGCAAAACCAATAAACACTTGACGGAGCACGCCGCTCATCTCTTGCTGTCCGCTTCGTTGATCACTCTTACCTGGTAAGGGCCCCAGACTGAATATGTTCATGCATCGTCCGAAAGGATCTACTTTAGGTGGAACTTCCAGTGGATCTAATCGTAGGAAAGGTAGATGAAATGGATGGAATACCCTTCTATAAACTCGTTCAACCGATACTTAGATGTCGTCAGTCTGGGAAGTTTACCGGGTAAGACCGATGGGCGAAATACAAAAGCTCCAATGAATACCAGCATGTCTCATCAAGGTTCTCTCAGTAAATATAAAAAAAGTCACTGAGAAACTCATACAATAACAGTGGCATTCGCTTCAATGGAGTGGTTGTCCATCGTGATTTAGTTTACTGTTAAGACTTCAAGAGCATATGACCCTCGAAAGTACATCCTTCTACATACGCCTCGCGAAAGGAAAAGGAAGGTAGCATTAGATGCCCTTCCGCACAGACGATTATCAGCAGCCGCTCATCAGCGCTTCTGGAAATGGAGAGAGGGACAGCGGTCCTCGAAATAGCCTCTGCCACGAACCTCAATGTTGCAAGCAGAATGCAGATCTAGACATAAAGGTATCTTGCCAAACAAGACTGACAAATGCAGTACAGGATACTGTAGTATTCGATGAAGTCGACTGTGAAGTGTCTGTCCAACAGGATATCTGGAACTCCAAAGAAGAAATCATACTCTGAGGTGTCGAAAGTCATGAGATACCTCCTGAAATCGTGTCGGACCTCCTTTTGCCAGGCGTAGTGCAGCAAGTCGATGGAAGTTCCCTCCAGAAGTATTGAGCCATGCTGTCTCTATAGCTGCCCATAAACGTGAGAGTGTCGCCGCTGAAGAATTTTATGCAGGAACTGACATTTAGATTATGTCCCATAAATGTCCGATGGGATTCATGTCGGACGATCTGGGAATCCAAATCATTTACTCGAATTGTCCACGATGTTTCTCAACCAAAGATAACCATTTCTAGTCAATGATCGGTTCAGCTGGGTGAGGGGACCCAGTCAATTCCATGTACACATAGCCCATACCATTATGAAGCCATCATTAGCTCGCACAGTGCCTTGTTGACAACTTGAGTCCATGGCTTCGTGGGATCTAAAAGCAGAAAGTTTCTGGCTTTTAGGATGGCAGGAATTATTTTGTATCAACACATCAGTTGTGGTTGGTTTCCTAAATATTTTAAAAACATGCCTACAATTTTGTTTCCTAATACTTAGGTCGAGAAATTGCAGTTCACCATTTTTATCATCTTCCACAGTGAATTCAATTTTACCGTGTAACTCGTTAAATTTATTTACTATTTCTGCAACTTCTTTTCCTTGTCCATCTATCGTTGATAGATAGAGCCTTTAGAGTCTCTATGAATGAAGAAGACAGAATGACTGAGCTGAACATCGTGAAACAACTAGCCAGAGCTAACGGATATCACCAAAACGTTGTCAATAAATTAATACGACAGAAACAGCGCGCGAATGCAAGGAAGAATACCGCAAATAATATTACAAGAGTCACAATACCACACTTCGGTGATATTTCGCAAGAAGTGGCTAACATTTTCAAACCATCTAAAGTTGATACCGCTTTTCAGACCAATAATACGCTGCGGCTTAAACTAAGAAAAAATTTACAGCAGGAAAGCAATAAATATAAGAGAGCTGGGGTCTATAAAATTCAGTGTAACACGTGCAAGGCAAGCTATGTAGGCGAAACTGGTAGGTCCTTTAATGTACGTTACAAAGAACATAGCGATGCTTTCTGTCTTAATAATTTCGAAAAGTCAGCTGCAACCACGCATATTTGGGAAACGGGACACTCCATGTTGGGAATAGATCCGGATCTCGTTATTTTACGTAGACAGGACAAAGGCAAAAAGCTGGATCTACTAGAACAACTGGAAATTACGATACATAGCGTGGATAATCAGAACACACTGAATGAACAGCTAACTGGTGATACAAATAGCTTTTTCAAATATTTCACTGGTTTCTTTTAGTAATTACATTTTTAGCAATTGGCAGGATACCATCATTTCATGAGGTCCTAGGAACATGTATACGTTATCTGTCTGAATAGACATCTGTGTGACTTCCTTGTTTACTGGCGCGTGAGCTCACTCGCGTTTCAGTGTCGTGTTTGGCTACGTGGTGTGTGGTATCAACGAAGACGCACGGGCGGTTTACGACGATGGAGGAGAGAGCCATGTGGTTAGATGTTGAACACCATAGGCGACACCATTTTAGAGTTTTTTATATTTTGACGACTATGTGGAGATGCACCTTGGAAGACACGGCTGCAACAAGGGAAGTAGCCACGATATTTTAATTTTATTATCAATTTTATTGTGTCTGGTGCATATTCCATTTTAGAGAATTTTAACAGGTTATTTTACATTTTATAATTCTGATGATGGAAGCTTGACTTCCGAAACCCGTCAATCTTAGTGTTTTACACTATAAACAAGTGGTTGAGCCGATAGATATTTTAACGTTAAACAAAGTTATTCCATTATCATTACTTTTATTATTTATTCTGAACTGACCTCAACTCACAAAGAGTTCGCAAGCCTCATAAATTATTAGCCGACCACAATGTTGTTGCACCTGGTTGTTAGGGCACTTCGGTCGGGTTATTGTGAGTTTTTATTGTGATAATTCGCGATGACAAACATAACAGCTTGATAGTGTCCTGAAATCATTCACAGTGCGATATTTTATCCTTAGCCACCACTGTACATGATTACCGTAACGTCACCGAATGTTTTCGGTAACGGCCACGGGAGGCCAAGTGCAATAGTATTGTAGCAGGGTTATATCTCTTGTATAATGGACTCTTCTTTTCACCAGAGCTTCAAATTCTTTACATGCTCCAGATGCCTTATCGGCGCATTAAGCGGTCTTGTAGAACACTTCATAAACAAGCCATCTACGCCCCCAAGTGCACTTTCCTGTATCGACAGAGAACATTCGAAACAGGGAGTGTCGATCGCGTATCCGCGCAGAATATTGGAGTGTGGCACGTTGCCTTTCCTTTCAGCTAAGGCGCGAACGGCCCGCTGACCAATCTGGCGCGTGGCTGTAGTAGGGTAGAGTAGGGTAGGGAGGAGGGTGGGGGGGACGTGGGCTATCGGAGCGCCTTCGCCCGGTTCTCTTTACGGCGAATTGAAAGGAACGGTCGGGCTTGGCGGTGCGCTGCTCGGGTTGCAGCCTTCCGCGTGAGAGGTTTGTTGTGTATCGTGCGACTGTTACGGTCTTCGTAAATATTGCAGCAGCGCCGGTCGGAGGCGGCGGGGGCGGCGTGGGCGGCGTTTCGGATCGGCGGCGGGCCGCCGGAAGCTGGCCGGCGGGCAGCGCGCCAGCGTCGGCCGCCAAGCCGCTGCGGTCAACCCTAAGTGCTCTTAAGTGGTCCGCGAGGTGGGTCGCGACCAGCCGGCAGAGATACGTGCATGTGTAACCTGCACTCTCGCTCCACTTATCCGTAATCGCCCGTCACATTAAATCCATAATGAATTCATTTGGTCTTCCCTCATTACGCGTCTGTTGGCGATTATTTCTGCAGCACATTTAACAGAACTATAATTTATTTGCATTGAATTTCTGAAACTATCTTACCGAAACTGGATGTTAGTCGCGAGTTTCCGGAACAAACACGTCAGCATCTGAAGCATCAAAGGCATCTGCTTTGGCTCGAAGCCTTTCGTCACCTTCGGCACACTTGTCGTTCGCAAAGATCAGCCGTGTCATTTATTGGTGGTAGCACGATGCAAATATGGGTAGAAACTGTGGGAACTTGACGGGACGAGCGAGTTTTTGACAGGCTTCGTGCAAGCAGAGTGCTGGGAGGTATATTTAGATTTGGAAGCCTAATGGCCACAGCCGATATGGAGACTCCTTTGCTGATCCCGCCGCCGTGACTTATGCGCCTCCGTATTTCCCTCGTAGTATAGATACTATGTCCTGTGATAGTGAAATGGGCACATCCAATTGACTACGTTCCACACTGAAGCGCCAAAGAAAGTGGTATAGGCATGCCTATATAAGACAACAAGTGTCTCGCGCAGTTGCTTGATCGGTTAGTGCTGCTACAATGACAGGTTACCAAGATTTAAGTGAGTTTTAACGTTGTGTTACAGTCGGCGCACAACATCTCCGAGGTAGTGATAAAGTGGGGATTTTCCAGTACGGCCATTTCACGACTATACCGTGAATATCAGGAACCATGTAGAACATAAAATCTCCGACATCGCTGTGGCCGGAAAAAGATCCTGCAAGAACGGAACTAACGACGACTGAAGAGAATCATTCAACATGACAGAAGTGCAACCGTTCCTCAAATTGGTGCAGATTTCAATGCTGGGCCATCAACAAATGTCAGTGTACGAATCATTCAACGAGACATCATTGATGTGGGCTTTCGCAACCCAAGGCCCACTTGTGTACCCATGATTACTGCACGACACAAAGCTTTACGTCTCGCCTGGACCTGTCAATACGGACATTGGACTGATGATGACCGGAAACAAGTCGCCTGGTTGGACGAGTCTCGCTTCAAATGGTATCAAGCGGATGGACGTGTACGGGTATGGATACAAACTCATGAATCAATGGTCCCTGCATGTCAGCAGGGTCTGTTCAAGCTGGTGGAGGTCCTGTAATGGCGTGGGGCGTGTGTAGTGCGAGTGATATGGTTCAAATGTTCAAATGTGTGTGAGTTCTTAAGGGACCAAACTGCTGAGGTCATCGGTCCATAGACTTACACGCTACTTACACTAACGTAAAGTAACTTATGCTACGAACAGCACACACACCCAGGCCCGAGGTAGGACTCATATCGCCACGCGGCTACTCTGCGTGGCGAGTGATATGGGACCCCTGATACGTCTTGATACGACTCTGACAGGTGACACGTACGCAAGCATTCTCTCTAGTCTCCTGCATCCATTCGTGTCCATTCTGCCATACTAAGGACTTGGGCAATTCCAGCAGGACAATGCGACACCCACACGCCCAGAACTGCTACAGCTTCAGGAACGCTCTTCTGGGCTTAAACACTTCAGCTGACCATCATACTCCCCAGACCTGAACATTATTGAGCATATCTGGGAAGAGATCTCAACCCGTTCGTACTCCTACAGATTTATGGACGGCTCTGTCTCGTGGAGTCAGTCCCTTCAAATGGTTGAAATGGCTGTGAGCACTATGGGAGTTAAGGTCATCAGTCCTTTAGAACTGAGAACCACTTAAACCTAACTAACCTAAGGACATCACACACATTCATGCCCGAGGCAGGATTCGAAACTGCGACCGTAGCGGATGAGCGGTTCCAGACTGAAGCGTCTAGAACCGCTCGACCACAACGGCCGGCGAGACAATCCCTCCAGCAATACTGACATCAGTCGAGCCCATGCCACGTCGTGTTGCGGCACTTCTGCATGCTCGTGAGGGTCCTACACGATATTAGGCAGCTGTACCAGTTTCTGTGGCTCTTCAACGTAGATTATGGTGAGATTGTCGTTGTCGGATTTACAAATGTGCATTGCATTTATTTAGTGTGAATTACTTTGCGTTTCAGACCACGGAGAACTAAATTTCGTCCTGCGATACATTTTGAGTCATATTTCGTGTGGGAAATGTTAGATCTATGTTGACGCTTTCATATTCGTTACAATGTATGCATGTGTGTCATCTGGGATCGATGGGGAGTTATAATTCTATTTACCCACGAATTGTATCGTCCTACACATGAACACTGATCGTCATAGTACATTTGAGAACAGAAGGGATCTTAAGAAATAAATAGTCTCTTGTTATCTTTGTTTATTGATGCCCCCCGATTCTTCCATAGTTACAAGTGTGTTCACTCAACAACTACGCTCTCGAAACGTACCACGTTCGTTTTCAATTACATTTAAATCTGCGGCGAAGCGGCTTTCCTGAACAAATAAACATACACGTGTTTTGTTAGAATTTTCTGCCATAGAGCAGGTCGCTGTGGAACTTCGAGACACATGATGGCGGAGACGGAGTCATCGAGATAATTTTTGTTAGGACTCATGATTTTCGTTTATTTGGGAACGAAGGACTCAGATGGCAAAATCATATACCTAGCATAAATTGTTTAGAAAGGAGGCAGCTTATTTACAAATACAGTCAGCGGGTGCATATGATGTACAGAATGAACTCTAATTATGTCAGTATTGTCTTCTTTTTCGTTATTTTTTGCGAGAGACTTTGCTTCTCTGAAACTTTAATCAGAACAGGCAGATTACAAATGGATGAGGTTTTTTATAAAGGAGTAACATTTTCGGACCTACAGCAGTTTCCTATGAACTCACAGGTTATAGTTCATTATAGGAGCACAGGCTTTCAAGGCCGCCTCAGCAAATGTTAGTCGGCCCCTCAAAAGGGTGCACTGATTGCTTGGAAGTGGTGCAAATACTGTAGAACTGGTACCAGTCGGCCACGTGGCCCGTCACCTGTGTCTGTCGTCATGGCGATGAAGTATCGTACAGGTGACAGTCGTTTGTATCAAATCAGAGTGGTAAGGTGCTTCGAAGTAACAGAATGACACGGGGGAGCTATGATGTGTACACGTTCCCATGACCAAACCATAAATGAAGTTGCTACCTAAGGTTCATGAATCTACGAGGATCGTTCAACGTGTGTAATGGAAAAGGTGAACCGCTCGTAGTCACGTTAACGCGGCGTAACAACAACTGTCGTAAAATGATTCTAACCGACAGGGTAAGGAGACAATCTGACTCAAGTCCTACTGTCAGGAAAAACAGGTCTTCCAAATACAGGTCTTCCATACGGAGTTTCCGAGAGAACATTTTGGATGCATCTGAATGCAATGGACATCTGGAGTTGGGTATAAGTCAAAAGGCGACTGCTCATAGCGGCAAATAAAGCTACACTTCCTCAATGGTCCAAACGACACATAAACTGGACATTGGCTGGCTGGAGGTATGTCATATCATCTGAGTCGTGATTTTGCCTCTCTTCAGATGATGTGAGGTGCAGAGTACACGGAGAGCCATATAAGGAATTTAACCTGCAGCATGTGGTGGATGTAATTCCAGCCGGAAGTGCTTTTAGGAGGCATTTTTTGTATCATGTCCTGGGCCTACAAAAGTTTAATCCGGGTAGCTTACTGTGCATATAAAATACGTTTCTACCAGCTAAAGTAACAACATATTCTACAAAGCAACAAAATTATTTCTTGCTCTGCTGCTGATCAATTTCGACGATTTGCCATTCTTAAGTGGTCACTTTAATACAAATAAGAATTACATAACGCACACATAATAGGACATAAAGAACGTATGTGATACGGCCAAAAAGTTGGTGATATAAAATGTACCACAGTTACGTAACTAAATGATAGTGCTGTATGACATAGATTACCTTAACACTTTGCTGTGCTGAACGAATATACATGGTGATTCGCGAAGATATGCAAATATTTTAATATATAATTCTAAAATTAAAACTAAAGAAAAAATGTTCATATAAACATAGGTCCGTAAACGTTTAGTCACGGAGTTACGGCTAATAAAAGACATTGCCTGAAATTTAGCAACTTCGCTAATATGAAGCTACCGCAAAACTGTACGAGGTTAAAGCGCGATTTCAATTTATTTTGTTATTATTGGTCTGGTGAATCTAATAAAATATGTCCCAGACTTTCATCTGTAGTAGTTTTCCAGAACATCCAGAGAAGCAAAGACGTAATTTCGTAAAATTGGACCGCTACGACGCAGAAGAAGAAACAATAATTTGGAATTTGACCAAGTCTAGAGTGTTTGAAATTAAGTGCTAAGGTTAAGTGCAAACGAGAATTGGTGAGTAAAGAATCCCTTACCAGAAGAAGAAAGTAGTTCGTTGACTGTCTGCTACAGTAAAGAGTAATAGATAGCTTGGCGCTTCAAGAAACAGTAGAGGAGGTAAGTAATAGTGGCATACGAAAACTAGAATATGAAAACTGAGGCATGTTGACCGCAGTAGTTACAATGTAACTAAAATTCCACAGTGCCACCTAGTTGTGATAATTGTGCCCCGGTCCACCCGGTTTGGAACAGGTATTGTCCTGCCATCACCGAAGAAAAAAAGATTCTGAAAATTAGTCACACCACGTGACTCGTAATCTGATGCAAAGAACTCATTTAAGGTCACTCATCTACCAAGTATCGTCAAACCTTTTGCCATGGAGCTGAAGCAGCCTGTACAGAACGTTTGTGGTAAAACCCAGGCACATCTTCCTACAGCTGTAAATGTAGTTGTCAGACTGCACTGCTGGTCCCACAGCCCAGTCATTCTATCACTGAAGCATTGAACGTTGCCCGACATTATGTCAGTCTACATAGCAAATCCTCACAGTAGACACAGGAAGACATCCAGTAGAGTGTTTCTTTCCCATCAGGCTTGCCACCGTCTCCAAAATCAAAGTGGTTCACTCTGAAGCCATGTATCTGATGATGATCATACCATCAGTGATATGGGCGTCGAAGTTTGCTTGAGGCCCTCAAGTGACCCCCACTATTGTCGTTTTGCTACCACAGCAGAACGAGAAGGGTAGGACAGAGTAAAGCATCAGTATTAAATTGCTCCCATACTGCAGTGTAACATTTAATGGTTGAGGAAACATGTAGAGGAACTGAAAATGCTAGCATAGGAACGCCCCTGTGCTTGTGTTTGAAAGAAACGTGTTTTAAAGCGTCTAATGCTCATGTCCTAAGGGGCTCAACACTATCGCAAGGATGACCGGACTGGGGAATGGGCCAAGGGAGGGGCCGTGTTGTCTGTCAATAACATCCACCACTCGTCTATTCTGGCCCTAGCTACAGACTTGAAAGCGGTTGCAGCTGAGGTTCATGTATGTCACATAATAACTGCTTGCTCGCTATATTTACCTCCATATGGTACATTTAACTCTGAGGCTCTAACAGGTCTAACACAACAATACCTTCAGCTATTTCCGCTACTGAGAGACTTCAGTGCCCATAATATATTATGGGGTTCGACTTATGCTTGTTCTCAGAGAGCGCTTCATGACGTTTCAGGAGTTGTGCATCCTCAACACAGACACTCCAACTCATTCCTGTGATGCTACTGGATCATTCTCAGCCATCGACCTCTCTTTCTGTCTCCCTGCGGACTCTATTCAGTGGGAAGACACTGACGACCTTCATTCCTGTGACAACTTCCCACTCCGTATTCACCTACTGGATGGAGCTATCCCCGAAAGGACAGCCACAATGGATTATCAGCAGAGCCAACTGGATGATTTTCGGCCAGCTGGTTGCGTTTGAGCATTCAGGAGTGGATGGACCACATTACATGAGTAATCCATCATGCCGCTGACTTCTCCATCCCAAAGTGCTCTCATCATCCTCGGAGGCCCCCTGTGCCTTGGTGGACTGATGAGTACCATGCTGGCATTCGGGTCAGGCGTGCACCTCTGCGACAGTTTAGGAGCCGCCCAACGCCAGAAAGCCTAGAAGTCATAGGATTAGAGACGGCAAAGGCCGTGCGGTTCTAGGCGCTACAGTCTGGAGCCGAGTGACCGCTCCGGTCGCAGATTCGAATCCTGCCTCGGGCATGGATGTGTGTGATGTCAACAACACCTGTCGGCAGCTGAGGGTTTCAGTTAGTCATCATTTATTCCAGGGAAAAGCTGCACGGTCAACAACAGTAATCTGTTCTTTCGAGAACAGTTACTGTCTTCATATATATATATAGTTAAAAGGCTACCCAGCCATTGATCTTCGTCTGTGCGAATGCGCACAGGTTGCCCAAACTCTTATGGGAATCGCCAAAGCGTCCCCGAGTAATGAGTGAATGGGCAGATGTCTTTATGGTACATTACATATGTAGAATTGTGGACAGTTGGGAATGTGAGTCTCACGGGAAGCGTGCAAGGGATAAGTCCCTGCAGTCGCGCTATTCATCTGTGTCCTCGGTGGCACAGATGGAGAGAGCGTCTGCCATGTAAGCAGGAGATCCCGGGTTCGAGTCCCGGTCGGGTCACACATTTTCAGCTGCCCAGATCGAGGTATGTCAACAACACCTGTCGGCAGCTGAGCGTTTCAGTTAGTCATCAATTATTCCAGGAAAAAGCTGCACGGTCTACAACAGTAATCTGTTCCTTCGAGAACAGTTACTGTCTTCATATACATATAGTTAGGTTTAATTAGTTCTAAGTTCTAGGCGACTGATGACCTCAGAAGATAAGTCGCATAGTGCTCAGAGCCATTTGAACCATTTGAACTGCAAAGGCTCAATGCATAATCAAGGAGAGGAAGAAGAGGTCATGGCAAACGTCCCTGTACTCGACAACTGTTTCACCTCTTCTACTGCAGTATGGGAAGCTATAGGGAAGATTTCCAATAAAGGCAGTCGGTTACTTATAGCAGCGTTGTTAATTCAATGGTGCCTCCGAACAATATCTGGAGACATTACACAGACAAAGGCGGACCATTCTCCACTGACTACTGTCACTGTCACCCAGATTACAGAGTTCTGTCTTAATTTGTCACCATGGAAACAGGTCGGTTGGACTTCAGTTATAACAATTCTTGGGAGCTGTGTTCGGTATATCTGTGGCTCGTGATACTGCGCCTGGGCAAGACCAGATCCAATACAGCATGCTTCGATGATTTTCAGCACCATCAAAGAAAATCCTCCTCGACTATTTTAATTTGATGTGGAAATGGGCGACTTTTCCAACTCGTGGAGAGTGTCTGTCCTGATACCACTCCTCAAACCGGGAAAGGACTACACATACCCCTGTAGTTACGACTGTGTAGGGAAAACCTTTGAGCGAGTGGTTAACCGTCGTCTGGTTTGGTTGTTGGAGACCGGGCAGCTCATAAAACACTTTCAGTGTCGATTCAGGAGATTTTGATCCACTGTCATCTTCTTGATCTCACCAGAGGCAGCTATTCAGCAGGCTTTCCTACGCAAACAGCACTGTGTACGTACATATCCATCAGTGGGGCTACCGTTGTCATCGCCGCATCTTATTCGGTCTCTTTAAAAAAGCTCTTTTTTCGGTACCGAGTTGGTAATGTGCTGCCGAACAGTTTCGAGCAGGAGGATGGTGTTCCCTAGGGCTGTGTTTTGTTACCGTCTTTGTCATAACCGTAAACGGTATCAGGTCTACAAATTGTTCAAATGGCTCCAATCACTATGGGACTTAACATCCGTGGTCATCAGTACCCTGGACTACTTAAACCTAACTAACCTAAGGACATCACACACATCATGCCCGAGGCAGGATTCGAATCTGTGACCATAGCAACAGTGCAGTTCCGGACTAAAGCGCCTAGAACCACTCGGCCACAGCGGCCTTAGTCAGGTCTATAGTAAGGAGTTTTGTATAGTGCTATTTATTTGTGGACGATTTTGCTGTTTTCTGTTCTTCCTTCAACAATGCAACACCAACTCGTCAGTTGCAACTTACGCAGACGAGGCTGGAGGATTGGTCTGCAAAGATTGGTTTTACTTTTTCTGGGGATATGTGTATGTGTGTTCGTTTTAATTATTCTCGTCGTATCTTTATTTTACCTGACTTGCGTATGTGGACCACTGTTC
The DNA here is from genome assembly GCF_021461385.2 of Schistocerca piceifrons. Lineage (NCBI taxonomy): Eukaryota > Metazoa > Arthropoda > Insecta > Orthoptera > Acrididae > Schistocerca > Schistocerca piceifrons. The sequence goes on from NC_060144.1 coordinate 143,077,061, forward strand.
TCCCTTTTAAGGACTCTGTGCGGTTTTTGGGCCTCATTTTTACTCCAAGCCGTCGTGGTTACCAGACCTGAAGGATGTGAAGGCATGGACCCAGAAGGCACTGAAGATTTGGAAATGTCTTAACCACAGTCGTGCTCCAGTTTTATAATGCTTTAGTTCGATCGCCGCTGGACTATGGTTGCATAGTGTGCGGGTTAGCGAGTTCTTCATACATGAAAATCGTTAACACTGACCATCATGAGGGCATCAGGCTGTCCAAGAGTGCTTACAGGACCAACTTGCGCCCGCCATGTCTGATTCTCGCTACTCCCATAGTATACTATACCTATCCTCGTCCAGCTATGGCACTCATTTTTAAGAATCTTCCACAGGCAACGAGACCATTTTGTACCCTTGCAGAATGTGTGCTGGAATCCTTTGGTGTGGGCCATGTACAGGTTCAAATCCCGCGATTTTGCTGACTGCCACCCTGGTTACTGTGGAGGCCCAGAGTTATTTTAGATTTAACGCAGTACAGGAAAGATTGCACTTCTGCTTTTGTTTTTAATGTGACATTTTCCAGCATTATAAATGTTCAAATTTGTGTGCATTCCTAAGGGACCAAACTGCTGAGGTCATCTGCCCCTATACTTACACACTACTTAAACTAACTTAAAGTAACTTACGCTAAGGACAACACACACACACACACCCATGCCACCACGCGGAGTAGCCGCATGGTCTGAGGCATATTGTGACGGTCTGCTCTGCTGCTCCCGTCGGAGATTCGAGTCCCCCCTCGGGCATGAATGTGTATGTTGTCCTTAGTGTAAGTTAGGTTAAGTTAGTTTAATTAGCGCGTAAGTCTAGGGACCGATGACCCCAGCAGTTTGATTCCATAGTCCTAACCACAAATTTCCAAAACACCCATGCCCGAGGGAGGACTGGAACCTCCGGTGGAAGTGGCCGCGCTGTCTGTGACACGGCGCCTTAAACCACTCGGCCACTCCGCGCGGCCCATCATTTTAAATGAGCGCTACAACTGCGTAGCTGTCTACACGGTCGGGTCTAACAGGTGGACGTGGGTGGTTGCTCTGTTGATTCCGCAGACTGTGTCATCTAGATTCGTTTGCCCGGAGAATTCACCATATTTGATGCCAAACTATCTGCTATCTTGTTGGTGTTGAAGCAGATGAGATGTATCATGCCTGCTAAATTTCTCGTCTTTTCCGACTCCCTTAGGGTCTTTCAGTCTCTGCAACTCTTGCATCCAGCTGATAAAGTAGTTCAGGATGTTGAAGACGCCCTCCTGAACCTACAACAGCTGGTGAAGGGTAGACGAGGCGGCCTTTTGCTGGGTGCCAGGGCACATGGGTATTGCGGGCAACGAAAGGGCGGATGTATCAGCCAAGGAGGCGTGTAACTTTCCTCAGCTATTTCAGTGTGCCATCCACCAGCATGCTGTTCCCTTGCTCTTGAGGTACAGAGTCATGCTTCGGTGGCGACGAGTGCCTGGACGTGACATACAATAAACTCCGCCCCGTATTGTGCACAAAGCGTACCTTCCTCCAACCACGTCGAGGGCAAGAGGCCCCCTCGCATAGGCCACAGCTCAACGAAGAATGGCTTCTTTCTTCGGCGCGGCGACCCTCCGGTGTTATGCGATTATTTTCCGAACAGCGGGCCGCGTCGGATTTGACGACGGATCTGCCTTCCATTTTACTTGACGTTCAAAAAAATGTGGTTGAAGTTTTAAAGTTTTGTCAGTTGTCGAACATTTTTCACAAGATTTTAGGGGGATGGGTATAATGAGTTAACAGGGTGACTTGATAATCCATGTTTTTTGTAAGCGGTCGGCCGATCACATTTGCCAGTGACGTTTCCCGATTTACTTGTGTTTTAATCTCCTGCACAGCAGATTTTAGTATTTATTCTTTGCCTTTGTGGAGATGTTGACATTTCGCTATTTTATTCACAATCGTTTCTTTTAATGTGTGTAAGGGAGCTGATAACCTCGGCGGTGAGTATCCATAAGCTCCAAAAGCACACACACACACGAACGAACGTGGTTAGAGTTTTAAGGTTTTGTGATCTCCCCAACGTGTTTGTGGAAATTTGTGGAGATGGTCTGAATGAGATTGATAAGTGACTGGCGGTTTTTTAAGTGGTCAGTCAGTCACATTTCCTTGTGCCATTCTTCTAGATCTTCAGTGGTGTTATTTCTGTTTTGATTCCCTTTGTCCGTTGTCTTTATGCGTGTGGAATAAGAGATTGTGTGAATGAATCTGAGTGCGGTGGGACTGAATGAATGCTTGCCATTCTATATGCTTCTTCTTTACGGCGCAACATTAATTTTAGTCGCTTTCTGCTTATTCGTTTTCTTTAATGTGTGTAAGAGAGCTGATGACCTCGATGTTGAGCACCCGTACTCTGCCAACACGCACACATACACACACAGACACACACACAAACAACAACATGGTAGCGGGAGACGTGAAAAAATTCTTCCATCCAGGAGTTGAAGCTATACCAGGTGTCAAAGACAGAGGAATTAACATTAAGAAACTGGCAATGTTAGAGAAAGTATTCTTCAGTTAAAGATTTCTGCTGGTAATGTGTATTAGAATGGTAAGGGCCTCCGGAAAGCTCACGTTTGAAGGACAGAATCGTGTGGAAGTAGGACGTGATCAATCAGATATCTGGAGAAGCAGAAACTGGAGGTGAAAAGTAAAATCTGAAGTGCGTGGCGCAAGCCCGTGACAGGACTATCGGCCTGTCTGAGGCAGAGTGCATCCTTCCTATTCGCCACGTCACTAAAGGGAGGTGTGTCGTGACGGCCGCCTTTTACTCTAAGGAAAGACCGCCGATACTCCTTTTGACGGCAGACTGAGCGGATCCTGGGGCGTCCTGGAGGGACTGGAAAGAGAAACATCCCCACCCGTACCGGGGATTGAAAATGGAACCTCCAGGGTCTGAGTCAACAGCTCTGCCCGCTAGACCACCACGACGAAGAAGAAGAAGCTCGAACAATATGAAATTTGGCCTACTACTATTGAAAATTAAGCAGTAACATGAAGAGCCAAACGAAGAGGTACAAACGAGAGTTGGTGGGTGAAGAATCCCTTACCAGGAGGAATGTCTGCTAGAATAACGAGTAATAGATAACTTGACGCTTCAAGGAACAGTAGAGGTAAAAAATAATATGGAATATGAAGAATACAATATGCAAAACAAGTTATAGCTTGTATTGGCCACCGTAGATATTTTGGAATGGAAAGCATCGTACCCTTCGAAAGACTGAATGGAAATAGGTCGGCGCATTCCCAAGCAGAGTCTCCGAATAAAAGCAAAAACCAATAGGTCTATATCTCTGACGTCACTCTATCGTAGAATTTTGGATCATGATTGATGCTGGCGTATTATTTTTCTGGAAACCGAACTTCTCCTTTGTAGGAAAGTATATGGGTTCCAAACACAACCTTTGTGTGAAAGGTATGGGTTTCGAACGCAGCCATGGTGTCAAAGCTATTTCACTCTTTTCGTTCACGAAGCCCAGAATTCCGCAAACACCGGTGAGCACATTGATGCAGCGTTATTTGACTTCCGGTAGGTATTCGGTACAATTTGGAGTAGCCGCTTCATAAAAAAAATAAGAGCGTATGGAATATCAGAAAAGCTGTGTGATAGAATTAAGTAGTTTCCTCCAAACAGAAAACAGCCTATGACTCCCAAAGGAATACCTACAGAGGATCGACCACTGCTGCTTGGTTTAGCAGTTGAGCCTCAACACTAACATATGTAACGTATTGGGAATAAATATGAAGAAAGACCAGTTATTGCATTTAAAGTGGAACGGTCACATAAAACTAATAACAAATAGCAGATAACGCATATGCTCGACAGATTAAATGGAAGAATCCTCTGTAAGTGCAGGGCTCAAATTATTCGACAATCTGGGATCGTATCAGATGGAATTCAGAGAGGAATGAGAGAAGATCCAAAGATGACCAGCGCCTTTCGCTACATGTTCATTTAGCAACCGCAGTTACATCATGGAGATACAGCAAACTCTTGTGGCAGATGCTACAGGAGACACGTTCTCAATTGCGATGTGTGTATCTGTCGAAATTCCGAGTGCATACATCCCCAGAAGATTCGCCCAACATATTGCTTCCTTTTACATATATCTAGATAAATGGCCACGAACGTAAAATCTGAGAGATTCGATCCCACACGGGAGCTTATTAGCAGTCGTTCTTCCCGCGAGGCATTCGCGTGAGGAACCGGAAAATGGGGGAGTGACAGTGGTACACAACATACCCTCCGCCACACACTGTAATATGGAGAACAGGTGTAAATATAGATACAGTTGTTCGTCGTTTATTAGAAAAAGTAGAGGAGAATCGGAAATCACTACATCGCTGGAATAGTTCTCTGTGAACGGAACTACAAACAACGAATAGAATACAGGTACAATGGGCGAAAGGCGGGACGGGGGGAAGTTGAGGGGACGAGTATATCATAGCACAATAATATTTCATCTTATAACAACAAAGTTGTCCCTCGTGCTGGCGTCCACGAACTGATAGTACGAGGAAATTGTTAAACACGCCAACTTCAATCAGGAGAAGCGTGATGTTAAGTCTAATGGCATCCGGTTTCCAGAAAAGTGGCCTTCTCTCCCAGCGGAAGACAATAGTGGCAGTGTCGCTGTGACGCTAGTCAACTGCGTTGACATCCGGTGCAAAGAAAACTCGCTTTCCAACGGAAATTGGTTCTCTCTCTGCACTGGAACTTTGCCTTTGTGTCAGAACCACCACTTTTATTCTGGAGAATTGCCGGAATTTAATTTTGTACAGATATCAACTTTTCCTATTTCCGGCTGAATAAATTAGCATTGGTATTGTTAATGAACATTCTAGCCATCGCTACGCGTAATGAAAGCTAGACAACGAGGTCCCTAAGAACGGCAATTGCCTTGTGTCATGAACAGTGTATTGCAATATTTAGTGGAGTATAGAGCAATATTTAATATGCGCTCCGCTGGAAACAGTTCTAAAACAAACACTACTTCTTTCTACTACGAGTGGCTACATCAATGATTTTTAAAAAAAAATCGACATATTTTTAATGCGAATAGAATTCCGTGATTCCGAAGCGTTTTGTCATTTATCTTTATCTCTGTTAATTATGAGCAGACGACAGATCATTCACACGAGTCTCTTTCATAGCCAGATGAACTGAAATGGCGAAAACTGGGAAGCAGGCTATTTTTTTATCAGTGCATCTCTAATCCCTGAGTTGTTCTCGGCATTTTCATGAAAGTGACAAATAATGGAACATAAGTACACAAATTATACTGTCAGAGAGTAATAAATCAAATAATATCTACTATTGCAACACTCTTTTCCTTATCTTCTTGTTACTTATTATTAAAACCAAAACGTTAATGTTTCCATTTAATATCCTGTGGCACTAGACATCGCCTTCATGGTGTGTTTGTTTCATATCCTTTCAAGAAGAATTAAACGTATTGCACTAACAGTGCACGGATGAAAAGTGTCCCCTGCAGAAATGTAGCTGTAATATTATTGAAAATGCTCCCGTACATTTTAGTAACATTTCAGCAAATATTAGATTGATAATTCATCATGTAGTGTAATTTGGAGGTGTACGATTAGTGTTCAATAAATTTCTTGTAATCCGCCTGTGTGGCACTAATATTTTCTCCTACCACAATAGCGTATGTTGATTGCCAGTGTCAGGTTATTCCTAATACACATATAGATATTCGTGTTAAAGAATGGAATTAGAGTCTATTTTATTAATCTGTGTAACTTCGCGTGTGGATGAGGTATCACAATCTGAGTTACTTATTCTTGCTATATTAAAAATATGAAAGTATGTTTAATTTGTCTGCTGTTATTTGACATACGCTATCTTTATTGCAGGTACGTTGCTCTCCACTGCACACAGTACGCCCTACATTAAATGGGCACCACGTGATTAAACGCCTGTGGGTATGGGTGCCGCCGCTCGGACGCATTCGCTGACGAACCGTATGTATTAAAAAAAAAAAAAAAGCTCGGTGTTGGCCTTAATTGGCTGCTGTTGCGTTATTCGCACTGTCAAGAAGCATAAATTGTTGAATCAAATTTTAGATGAAGTTTACATCAATGAAATGGCAGTTCAGAACATACTTAACTAGATGTGTATACGGAAATAAATTGAAAACTACAAAACCAGGAAAGGAGACATAAGCCTAATAACAAATTAGACATCGTCGGGGAATGGAACTGGTAAAATTCTAGTTGCATGGAATATAAGAATACTCTTGTTATTCAAAGACGTACAGACTACATTTATTCGTTTTGTAAATTTGTAGTCTTTTACATTCCCTGCACAGAATCTTGTTATCAGTTTTCTCCAAACAGTCATATTTACATAATTTGCGACGGAAATCCTCGAATCTATGTACGACTTAATAAACTGGTTAACGATTCATGTTTGATAGGAATTTGTATGAAGTCTCCGAATGCAGCCACTTGTGCTATTCACTTACAAATTCCTTTTCATAATGATTAAAACTATTTACTCCTTATGCTGTTCTATAAAGGTACTGTAACTTTGCTATTGTATTTCAGTACACCATAAAATGAAGTGCATTAAATATTGCGACTTTTTTGCCTAGGAATCACAATGTTATTTTTCTCTAACAAACATTATAAATTTCGACTCACAATGTGTACATTTAATCCCATAGATAATTAATACTTTCCGAGAAGTTGGTTCTTAATATGTATGACACCTTACCAGTAAATACGAGATACTGGAAACAAGCGGAACGTATCTGTAGTTGTGATACCAATTGTTTCCTACAGCCATATACGTTTGTTTTGCAATGATGGCTCAGGTACACGTTGTTTCAAAACATTCTGAAACTGAAGTATCACTTCTGCCCATCAGCGAACTTTTTATTGTGTTGAGGACTCCTTTTGCCAGTATTTTTGGCAGCTATCCCTTATCAACATGCTTTAACATACGTCCTATGATCATAACACGAAAAAACTAACGTGTGAACATAAGTACTATAAAGTATTGGTACAATCACAATGGTGCTGTACAGCGTACCACGGAGATGCACTGACGTTTTGGACGTCAGTACATGGGTACGAAACATCTGTTTCATGGCACATGGGACACATCTAGCAATTTACATATAAACATTCAATGAATGCAATGGTTATGCAGCCGGGATACACGTTCGATTTGTGATGTTACATGCTTTTTCTCGGGACACTATCATTGTTTCTAATAACTCACTCTGCTGAAATATAGGCTCGAGTACGGCTCCGTAAAGCTGGTCGTCGTGAAGGAAGTAACAAGCAAAATCTGAGTTTGATCTTCTGTCATCAATTATGGTATTGAATAACATTACTGAGTTGTCTTGAGCGCGTAATCCACAACAATTCCGTGACAATTTCATTTAAAACTGTTTATTAATAAGTGCTTTATGTCCTCACTTTCGATAGAAATTTTCGTACTGAAATAATAGTCGGTGGTTTTCCACACAAGAGTTCAATTGTAATTTATTTTACTTTCAGAAAGTATCTGTACGTAATAACTAAATAAGCAATATTGTCCATTATTATTTGGAAGTCATCGAGTAATCTTTAATGACTTTTTCTCTTTAATAGACTGAAAGGTTCAGTTTCCATTATTAATTTGCTTAGGATCGATCTGGAGCATTAGCATAAAGTGCTGATAATTTTTTTTTTAATGTAGCTTTGCTTGTTAATCGGCGGCACACTATTTTTACTGTCCCTCCCAATACCTCTGTATTTGTAAATTATAGTTTTAACTATTTTCGTCACACTCAGAACATACACAATATGTTCTATATCTAAACCTAGGCAGATATATAAAATTTTCACCCTTACTAAAAGATGGTCCCACTGTATTTTCAATTATCTTGTATTGTAACGTGAAGCATAGCATCATTTTCACATGCTGCGTCACATTAAATTGTTTGGCAGAATGCACGTCATTTATATTAATTATAACTCTATTACCGACAGGTGGCGTCTGGTACATTTGTTACATTACATATGTACATTCTGTATTCAGTAGATTTTTGTGATTAACTTTTATCTCCAAAAATAATTAAAATCTGTAGATTTCGAGGTTAAAATCTGTACTTATCAAAATCAAAAACACAATAAAATTATAATTTTATATGATCTAAAAACATAGGACGATTTCTATATCTATGCCGCTGGTGTAGACTTGTTTTTCTCCATGGTCTGTTCCCGTGGTTCCCGCCATTTCGGTGTTGTGCCGCGATCCGTTCAGTCGTCTGACGTCCATCGCTGTGGGAAAGGGGCCGCACAGGAAGATCCCGTCAACGACGCCAAGCGCTGCACGCATCTTCCAGCTTCTCCATCATTGGACCTCCACACGTAACAGTTGTCATCTTAGGAAGTCGTCATAAATTATGAAATAGGCACTATAACTAAACTCGCTTTCGTCGTTGAGGATTAAATCCGGACCTTTCTTTTTGTGCGTGTATATTTCGATTTCCCTCCAAAATGTTTAGAAACCATCCCTTATGAGCTCTATGCAGTATGTCTAAGTTTTGTTCAATGTTCGTGACTGAATGCTTTGAGGCAGCCATATGCGCCGCAAACGCTGTTTCGTTTTGAGAGTAGGTGTGCTCCCTGAATCTGGTTTCAAAGTTCCTACCAGTATGCCCTATATATTGTTTACAGCAGTCATCACATTTGATCTTATATACACCTGAATCCCGAAATTTATTCCTACTATTACATATTTTGTGCCTGAGCTTCAATTTTAGCGTGTTATTTGTTCGGAACCCTATTCTAACGTCGGATTTACGAAAGCATCTTTCAATCTTATCTGTAACTCTTCCACTGTAAGTGAGAGCCACATATTTTTTCTTGTTGTTCCTCTCAACTGCGACTTGACTTCCTTCTATTTGTTTCATTTGCCTCTTCTTTATCTTCTTATTAATATTCATCAGTTGTTTACACGTATATCCGTTGACTACGGCCACTTGTTTTAAAATACTTAGCTCCTTTTCTACTACCTGTTGGCTTAGTGGCAATCTTAGTAGCCTGTATAGCATTTGTATGGCGGTGGGTGACGAGAGCACTTATTGATAACTGAATCTGTACACGTAGGTTTTATGAATGTGCTAAATTCATGCTTCCCATCTTTCCGTATTAGTGTTAAATCTAAGTAATCTGTACGGTTTTCTTCTTCAAATTCCACAGTGAATCGAATTTTCGGGTACTGAGAGCTCATTTTTTGTGCTATCAGATGCGACCTGTCGATAATAGTGTTATAATTAATATAAATGACGTGGATTATGCCAACCAATTTTATGTGACGCATCATGTGATAGTGGCTGTATTTGGACGGGTTACTCCTGTAACCGAAATTTCAGGTACGTTCTGGTACATTTGATGTTGATTAGATAGGATGAAAAAGATTTGCATTCGTGAAATAGTAAATTTATATCATTATCGTTACAGATCTGAAGATGGTTCTAGATGAACCGAAACCGGTGATATGAATAAACATTTTGCAATCAAGACGTATTACGAGTAACAAGGTTAGCAACAGAGAGCTCATGGGACGTAACCAGAATCACTAAGCGTTTTCTAACCCTAAATCAGCTGATGATATCACTAAATCCAGTTTTTAAACGTTGTATATGTAACAACGGGCAAAAATGCAACAGGCACCTTCGTAAGCTAGGGGCCTCTGATGGACGAGCGGCTTAAGAATCTCCGGTACCTGAATTCGTATTTCGATAGTTTTTAAAGATTACTGTGTCTGTCGCACATTGGAATGCCTTGCTGCATATCGTTAAATGTCCACTGTGGAAATTCTAACAGCTGTTTTTTATAACCTTCGAAGGGACCCAGACCTATTTTGTTACTGAACAGAAATTTACGCGGATTTAAAAAAAGTAAATTAAATAATACAAATGAGTAAGGTAAATGTTCATACTTGTGTCATTCAGCTTATTTAAAATAGCATCATCAAACGCCACCACTTATTACGTCTTTTCATTAAGAGCCTCATCGACAGGATAGAGTGTAAGGCAGTATTGAAACACAAGGAATTGTCCTAAAAACAAATGCGGAGAGAAAAAAAGTCATAGGACTTATCTCTGAGATCGGGATAATGTGGTGAGAATCTATATCTACATATGCATCTATGTGAATACTCTGCAAATCACACTGGCAGGGGGTTCATCGAACCAGCTTCACAAAATTCTCTATTATTCCACTCTCAAGGAACGCGCAAAACGAATACCTATATCTTTCCGTGCTTTTTGCCTTATTTTATTACGATGATCGTTTCTCCCTATGTAGGTAGGCGCCAACAAAATATTTTTGCATTCGGAGGATAAAGTTGGTGAATGAAAATTCGTGAGAAGTTCCCGCCGCAACGAGAGACGACTTTTTTTTTATGTCTACTCCCAAAACCTGTATCATGTTCGTGACACTCTCTTCGTTATTTCCCGATAATACAAAACGTGTTGCTCTCCTTTCAACTTTCTCCCCGTACTCACTGATTCCTATCTGGTACTGATCCCAGACCGCAGCGGCCGAGCTCCAAAAGAGGATGGACAATCGTAGTGTAGGCAGTCTCTGCAGTAGTGTTTTCCAGTAAATCGCAGTCCTTGGTTCGCCTTCTCCACAACATTTACTTTGGGTTCTTTTCAATTAAAGACGTTCGTAAGTATAATTCCTAGGTATTTAGTTAAATTTAAGAGTTGTAGATTTGATTGATTTACCGTGTAACCGAACTTTAACAGATTCCTTTTAGCACTCATGTGAATCATCCCACATTCTCCATTATTTAGGGTCAAATGCCAAATTTTGCACGATACAAACACCTTATCCAAATCGTTTTCCTATTGGTTTCACCTTCTGTTAACTTTACTGACTGACGGTAAACGACAACATCATCTGCAGACAACTTAAAACGACTGTTCAGATTGTCTCCTAAGCTGTTTATATAGATAAGGAACAGCAGAGGGCCTATAAAGCTACCTTGGAGAACCACATAACTTCTATTTTACTCGACGACTTTCCGTAAATTACTACGAACTCTGTCTTGTCTGACAGGTAACTACGAATGGTTCAAATGGCTCTGAGCACTGTGGGACTTAACAGCTGAGGTCATCAGTCCCCTAGAACTTAGAACTACTTAAACGTAACTAACCTAAGGACATCACACACATCCATGCCCGAGTCAGGATTCGATCCTGAAGCGCCTAGAATCGCTCGGCCACTACGGCCGGCAATCACGAATCCTGTCCCCTAAATGATATTTCATAAGCACACAGCTTTATTAAAATACTTATTAAATAACTGTGGGATAACACATTTCAAAACAGCAATATGAATATCTTCATCGTTGGAAAAACTGCAATTGTTGCAAGTCAGCTCCTCGACTGCTTGGACATCGTCGTCTCCCTTTTCGATCAGCGCCACCCACTTCTATGCGGCCTGAGTTACATTCTTGGCAGCGTTTCACTACGGCTGGAAGCGACACTGCATTTGGTCCATATACTGCGAGAATGTAACGGTTAAGCTAAATGCAATTTGGAAGCTTTGAGTGCAGGTATCGTACAGTCCCGTGTGCTTCACCTTTGAGTACGTTTCGAATTGCCGCGTCGTTTCACTCTCATTCTGAGATGGATGTGTTATCAGTAACACAATAGAACGGTGTCTGAGGAAACTCAGCACATGTACACTCTGCTGCTGAAACGTCTTTCTTGTGTCGCGCAATGGTATTAGCGGGGGAAGACATGCGAAACTGTATTTCTGAGGTGCCCTTGTATCACAGCTAGTGAATATAATATACAAATTGCGTGAAACTAGCAGTAACCCATGTGATCCAGCAAATACTTGAGCAGTGGCACGAAACGCTAACACGACACTGTCGGAGAGTGGTAATTCCATTAAAACATTATCCTTCACTGCAAATAGCTTTGCGATTGTAATCTGAACAAAAATTGATTGTGAGATTCTAGTAGTTGTCTGGTGAACGGAGATTCAAGATGGTGATGTTGTTGATGATCATGATGACGATGAAGAAAATTTGGAAATTTGTGGTAAGTACTAAGGGACTGAACTGCTTAGGTCATCAGCTCACACACTGCTTAATCTAACTTACGCTATGGACAACACACACTCCCAGGACCGAGGGAGGACTCGAACGTGCGACGGGGGGAACCGCGCGAACCGTGACACTGCGTCCCAGACCACACGGCTACCACCGCGTGGCTGATGATGAAGATTTTGTGCACACAACATCCAGGTCTTCAGTGCCCAAATTAGCAAGAGGACACGTCTTAATGATATAGCAATAATTTAAAAAATCTGATTACAGGTGATTATATCCGAGGCAGTAGAAGAAAGTTTCACCAGCAAAAATACAAGCACACGTATAATATCATATTCCCACTTTTGTCACTGACGACGCTTCTCAGAAAAATATAACAAACATGTAAATTGCATTTATACAACAGCACAGAGAAATAACTTGAAAATCATTAATTCAGTATTATAACAACTGAAGATCGATAGGTCAGCAACATGTGACATACCGTTGATAAGTTGCAATGCGAGACATAATCGAAGCAAGAATGCGGTAATATTTGTAGTGAACCTTATCGCAAAAGTAACTCAGAAAACTTTAGTTCAAGGATTCCCCGATCAATGCAATATCACCTCCATCATCCCGTGAGCACTGCAAAATGAAACAGGAACAACATTGCGACGATAGCACAGTACAGTATTGATTTTGTAAACATTTTCTTGAGTGCTGGGCTCTCTACGCCTAAATCGAAGAGGTCTGAAGATTTCATGTCAGTAGCATTTTCCTTCCTGCCGCTACCACATGCGGCCACTAAATGTTAGTAGTAAAACTTATCATATAGTTTTCTTCATTTCTGATGTACCAAACATTTGTACCGCTACAACGTATCACGTTTCTCCGGAAGTCTATGATGATAACAATAGCACCCATAGTGGAACGTTTATTTCGAGCTAGAATAATGAATCCTTTCGAAAAATAGTGGTTCTAAGTTTCACTATCCTGTTGCCTACTTTGAACCACCATTTCTCGAAAGCTCTTGAGAAGCGCATCATACTGGAGCAGGTTTCGGTATCTCAAAAATGTACTACAGCCGTGGGAAATATGAGCAAAATCGGTGACCCGTTGGGTGTCTACTTCCCATACAAGGCAATTATGCCTGGAGAACGCATTGAGTCTAGTGAACAGGTCATGACAGCAGCGGATGGTTACTTTGTTGACTCTCTAGAGTCGTAAGTCAGGGATGGAAACTACATTCTGAAAGAAATAATGTTTAACGAAAGTCTTCTGTTCTCTGATCAATTGTTCAGGATTGTCTGGCACTCAGTTAACTGTAGAGTGAGGTGGCAGTCAGTCAGTTGTAGAGTGTTGTTCTTTTCAGACAGATCCCGGCTGGCTGGAAATGTTCAGAAAAAAAAATCAGAACGCCTTCAAGTATTACAGATAGGACGTTCAGAGTCGCAGGAAGTTATTCTCGTATGTCACACTGGCCACAGTGTACTGGACACGCACCAACTGTGATTTGTGGATGTACCCTATAGCACCCCACAGCAAAAGGCCTTGAGTATGCCTTGTGCGAATGCAGTCTCTGTGATGCCTCGCCGCCAGTCTGAGACGCACCAAACTGCGGACATTATTTTCAAACAAACAGAACGAGGATGCACCGACGACACTATCTGATGCCTTTCCTGTCCACAATGACGCCGTTCCATACACCATTGCCGTCTAGCATGTCTCTGCACAATTCATTAAAGGTAAAGGGAGATATGGACGAGGCGTACGTAACCCATGCCATAATAAACGTCGACGGAGTGTCACCCTGATAGTGTAAGATGTGTCACACTGTTCCATTGTTGCGCGAGAGCCGAGCAGGACGTACATCTGTCCGACAATACCATTCGGAACAGGTGTTGATCTTCTCGCGGGGTGGTCTGGATGGTGCAACCTGTCTCGTGTTCTACGGCCTTCAGTGAGCCATTCTACATACAACAGCTGCACTGCCGAAATACTTCATCCCGCACGAGCAGCAATTTCCCGGATGCGTGCATCACGTTTTCACGCCAATAATGCCCCTTCTTTCGAACTCACTGATCTGATGGTGCGGTTCGCGCATACGTCAGCGGGGCATCCTGCACGTTTGTCCAAGTGGCACTGATCCATTTCCTTCGGTTTATATCGCTTCAGGCATATTTAATCGCTGGGTGGTGTTGCGCCATGATGTCGATGTTGACTTGAACTACTTGAACTACTATCTGTAGTCGTTCAAGGTTTTATTTTTCTTTTCTTTTTTTAACTTAAGTGTATTTTATCGAATATCTGAGATTGGAGGAAGGCATAGAATGTGTTTATATGCCTCTTAGAGTTTGAAACCGCATAAAGTCGATGACTTGCTCGACATGTAGAGCATATCAGATTCTGCAGCAGTTGTAAGAAAGAACTTACTGCCTTTCAAGCAGCAAACAGATTTGTAACTGTATTCTGGAATTGCTAATAGATATTGCTAATAGATATCTTACCTACGGTCTAGGGACGGTGTCTTTAACTAAAACGTCATGGGTTATGTGCTCAACCACGTAAAATTAAGTAGGAGAACAGTAGATTTCAGGCAGTATATTACTTTAGAACGAGAGTTTCACTCTGTAGCGCAGTGTGTGCCGATATATATCTTCCTGGCCGATTAAAACTATGTCCCGGTTTGCGGTTCGAACTCACCACCGTCAACTTCCGTGCGCGGGATCTCTATCGAGGGAGCTCCCCAAGCACGACTCACGAGCCGTCTTCACACCAGTTCTTCCGCCAGTACTTCGTCTCTTAAGTTGCAAAGTTCATAGAAGTTCTCCTGCGAAACTTGCAGGACTATCACTCATGGAAGATAACTGATTCAAATGATTCAAATGGCTCTGAGCACTATGGGACTTAACTGATGAGGTCATCAGTCCCCTAGAACTTAGAACTACTTAAACCTAACCTAAGGACATCACACACATCCATGTCCGAGGCTGCATTCGAACCTGCGACCGCCGCGGTCGCGCAGTCCCATGCTGTAGCGCCTAGAAGCGCTCGGTCTCTTCGGCTGGCCTAAGATAACTGGGAGGCCTGGTTTAGCCACAGCCTGGGGATAAGTTTTCAGAATGAAATTTTTACCCTGCAGCGGAGTGTGCGCTGATAAGAAACTTCCTAGCAGATTAAAACTTCTCTGAAATTTGGGAGGTACGAGACCAGGTACTGGCGGAAGTAGAGCTGTGATGACGGGTCGTGAATTGTGATTGGGGGTCTCAGTCGGTGTAGCTTCCTCGCGAAAGGCAAAATTCCCGAGTATGAGACCCGGTCCGGCACACAGTTTTAATCTGCCAGTAAATTTCAAGATATTATTTTAACATTCGTCTCGAGAATCGACTACAGTGCGAAAATGAGAAAAAAGTTGGTGCTAATCCGGAGGTTTATCGAAAGTCGTTCTTCCTAGACAGTATTTCCAAACGTTAATAGGGCAGGGGAGATGCTAGTGGTATCAGAACTATGCCACACACCGAATGCAGATGTAATTAACAATAGAGTTAATCTTCGCATGGTCACAGAGGATGTATCGAAGGAGGCGTAGTCATCATCCAGCCACACCACAGGGCGTTGAGAGCGCCGTTTCCAGCAGAAATCATGAATTTGCTTACCAAAAGAGAACAATATGAATTTGAGGCAATAGAATTGATGCTATTCAGAACGTTAGAAGACGTCGAGTTCGTCTGTGCTAGTCGCAATAGCACTGCAGAGACTGCTGTGCCTAATTGCGTCAGAGGTGTCAGTGAATGAGCACACATTTGCTGTCGAAGGAGTGGCCTCGCCTCAGACGTTGGCAAGTTAGACATTTCTTGGCGTTGTTGAGTGATGAATGTACCGTCAGTATCTCCTCAAGCTTCCCTCTTCAGTCACTCATACACTGGCTCCCCTGTATAGTAACGTACCTTGTCCGACTGAGTAAAAGAAAAGTTACACACATCGCTGACATAAAGTGGTGGGCGAAAACATTATAACCTGTGGCCATCGTGAGACCGAATACTATCTGGTGCTGTTGAGCGCAGGTGACGTAGTAAGGAAAGTACTGAGTGGTTATAATTAAAGTTCAGCTTCTCACAGAGGTTCGGTATGTGCTCAAATTATCGTATGAGAGGGAAACTTCGAAAGTATGCTAATGCGTTAATGAGGGAACTGATTTACCCCGGAAGAAATACTTCCAATTTTGGCCCACAGGTGCAAATCTGCCGCTGTGAATGCAAGAAAGATGTAGGTTGATAGAAATGTTTCCATATGTAGTGGATTAGAAACGGCAGAAAAGGTCAAACAAGTGAGAAAGATATAATATTGATTTTATTGTAAGCCACCGCCCATACAATTTGGTCAGCATGAGCACTGGAGAGGTCGACGAGATGCTGCATCCATAAAACGATGTGACCAACAGTTGCTCTTACCAGTTCCAGTGGAATCTGAGCAACGTGTTGTTGTTTACTGACCTTCAGATCAGATAGAAGCTGAAGAGGTCTCTGGTGAACGTATCCTTTAAGTATCCCCAGACCAACAAGTCGCATGGATTCGCATTAGATGATCTCGTAGGTTATGCATCTGAGAAACCTTTGGAGATGACATTTTCGTTGAAGGTTGTATTAAGTAGATTTTTTTACTGCGCGAACGACGTGAGGTGTTGTCCATCTTTCACGAAAACAACATATTTCCACACAGTTCCGTTTTTCAGACGCTGGAATCACATGCTATATAAGGAGGTTTTGATGATGCTCAGACGTCACGGTACACATAACCGGCCCTGTGGGTGTTTTCACTTCAAAGAAGAACGGACAAACATTAAAGGTTCTTGTGGTTCAACACCACATGCCACATACGACGAGTGAGGGACTCTTTGCGGTTTAACAGTATCCCAAAGTAGCCAATTCTGTGTACTCATGCTTCCTTTACTTTAAAATGTGCCTCGTCCCTTCATAGAATACTGCCCAACCACATGTTACCAACTTCGATCTGTGACAAAAATCGAAGAACAAATTCGAGAACCTTGCTGCGGTTGATGAGGCTTCAGTCGCTGCATCTCGATCTTCTACGGGTACTAGTATAAAATGTACCGCAAAACTTCTGTGTTTTTGACCGTGGGGTGGACAGTTCTAACGACATTGTGCGAGCACTAGGGCGCCGAACAGCAACTCGGGGCACGTGCTGCATGATCAATTACAGCGTCAGCAACCTCTTAGTAACATTCACCGGGATCGAACGCTGCCCTCTTCCACGTACCACACGAAGTTCACCCGTGTTTTCGAATTTCAGTATCATCATCTTTAAACCACTTAATGCAGTCCTTAGAATCGGCAATAATCTCCCAATGCAGCACTGTAATTCGTGCCGTTTACATAAAGCTGTTTTCATAACAGGGTACGGTCTCTTATCTCGATTTTTCGGTAGCCATACTATTTACTCACGTTGTGTTTTGTCAAATGACGGTGTGGATGCCGTACTGTTACACGAACAGCGTACAGCGCCATTTTTGCACCTGGTGGACAAACTTTGAACTAATTTTTTTCCATCGTAGTATATTTACCAAGTTTCACTGCCACACAATAACTACGGCCCACACTAGACCTCCATGAGTAACTATAATTAAAGCCCCCGGTATGTATGTGGAGCAGAGAGAAATGAATATTAGTTTTAGCGACGATACGACCACACAAGAGGAAATCTACAGACTTGAACAAGTTTGAAAAATGAAAATCAGAAAGCTGTCCAACCTGTCTGCGTGCTACTGTCGTGAGCATTAATGGAAAGTGATTGACGAGCGGTGAAACTACGAGTGTGTGTCAGAATGTTGGATGTGCACACCTCATTATATAATGTGGAGGACGGAGGCCAGTCCACTCTGTAAAGTAGAATCGCTGGTGATCCATGACAGATCTGACGACAGACTACAGTTAATGTGTAGGTAGGTACAAGTACTTGGCAGCACATTGTAGCACAGTGTTGAACACTGCGCTGCGCAGCAGGCGACCCCTGATGTTTACCCATGTTGACTCAACAACATCGTCAGTTACGATAGCAGAAGGCATGGGATAACGATAATTGCAAACTAAGACCAATGGAATCGTATCACCTAGTCGATGAATCACTGTTATTGTGACACCTGGTCGATGGTCATGTCCGGATTCGCCGTCATCAAGGCTTTAGGCTAGTCGAAACATGCACTGCGCCACGGATGCAGGACGGTGGGGGACAGTATTATACGGATGTTAACATTCACCTGCTCTCCCGTGGGATCTGCGGTTGTAATCGAAACTGCATCGTAATTTATTGGAATCGCGTGACCTGTGCATGGACAATCGGTGCCACATCTACATCTACATGGTTACTCTGCAAGTCATATTTAAGTGCTTGGCAGAGGGTTCATCAAACCACGTTCAGAATAGTTCCCTTGTATTCCTAACTCGAAAGGCGTGCGGAAAAAACGAACACCTACATCTTTCCGTGGGAGCTCTGATTTCCCTTATTTTATTATGATGACGGTTACCCTGTTTAGGTCGGAGTCCACAAAATATTTTCGCATTCAGAGGGGAAAGCTGCTGATTGAAATTTCGTGAGAATATTCCGACGCAACGAAAAACGCCTGTATTTTAAAGATGTCCCCCTCAAATTCTGTATCATTTTAGTGACCCTCTCTCCCCTATTGCACGATAATATAAAACGTGCTACCCGTCTTTGAACTTTATCGATGCACTCCGTCAATCCTATCTAATAAGGATCCCACACCGTGCAGTAGTATTCCAAAAGAGAACGCATAAGCGTAGCGTAGGCGGTCTCTTTATTAGATCAGTTACATTTTCTAAGCGTCTTGCCAATAGAATACAGTCCTTGGTTTGCCTTCCCCATAACATTTTCTATGTGTTCATTCCAGTTTAAGTTCTTCGTTATTGTATTCCTAGAAATTGAGTTGGATTTAAGGCCTTTATATTTGACTGATACACTACGTGATCAAAAGTATCCGGACATTCCCCAAGAAACATACATTTCTCATATTAGGTGCATTGTGCTGCCACCTACTACCAAGTACTCTACATCAGCGACCACAGTAGCCATTAGACATCGTGAGAGCATAATAGGGCACTCCGCGGAACTCAACGGTCTTCGAACGTGGTCAGGTGATTGGGTGTCACTTGTGTCATACGTCTTACGCGAGATTTCCACACTTTACACATCCCTATGTCCACCGTTTCTGATGTGATAGTGAAGTGGAAACGTGAAGGGACGCGTAAAGCACAAAAGCTGACAGAGACCGCCGACTGTTGATGACGGTCGTAACGTGTAATAGGCAGACATCTATACAGACCATCACACAGGAATCCCAAACTGCATCATGATCCACCGCAAGTACTATGACAGTTAGCCGGGAGGTGAGACGATTTGGATTTCATGGTCGAGCGGCTGCTCGTAAACCACACATCACGCCAGTAAATGCCAAACGGCGCCTCGCTTGGTGTGTGGAGCATAAATATTAGGCGATTGAATAATGGAAAACGTTGTGTGGAGTGGCGAATCACGGTACACAATGTGACGATCCGATAGGAGGGTGTGGGTATGGCGAATGCTCGGTGAATGCCATCTGCCAGCGTGTGTAGTGCCAACAGTACAATACAGAGTCAGTCGTGTTACGGTGTTGTTGTGTTATTCACGGAGGGGGCTTGTGTGGCACTGTCACAACACAGGCCTACATTGATATTTTAAGTATCTTCATGCTTCCCACTGTTGAAGAGCAATTCGGGGATGGTGACTGCAGCATTCAACACGATCGAGCACCTGTTCAAAGCACGGCCAGTTGCGGAGTGGTTACACCGACAATAACTTCCCTGTAATGGACTGGCCTGCACAGCGTCCTGACCTGAATCCTATAGAACACTGTTGAGACGTTTTGGAACACCGACTTCGTGCCAGGCCTCACCGACCAACATTGATTCCTCTCCTCAGTGCAGCATTCCAAGAAGAATGGGCTGCCATTTCCCAAGAAACCTTCCAGCACCTTATTGAACGTATGCGAGAGTGGAAGCTGTCATCAAGTCTAAGGGCGGGCCAACACCATATTGAATCTCAGCATTACCGATGGAGAGCGCCACGAAGTTGTAAGTTATTTTCAGCCAGGTGTCCGGACACTTTTGATCACATAGTGCATGTTGTGTAACCGAAATTTAGCGGATTCCTTTTAGCACTCACGCGGACGGCCTCACACTTTTCGTTATTTAGGGTCAGTTGCCAATTTTTGCACCAAAAATATATTTTTCTTAAATCGTTTTAATGATAAATGTCGATAAACGACAGCATTATCTGCAAACAACCTAAGACGGCTGCTCAGATTGACTCCTAAATCATTTATATACATAAGGAACATTAAAGGGCCCTTAAAACTCCTATAACACTTCCTTGAGGAACGTCAGAAATCGCTTCTGCGTCACTCGATGACTTTCCGTCACTCGATGACTTTCCGTCACTCGATGACTTTCCGTTAGTTACTACGAACTGTAACCCTACAACAGGAAACCACGAATCCAGTCACACAAACAATACCAACCGCTTGTGTGGTACAATATCAAAAGCCATCTCGGAATCTAGAGATGCAGAATTAATTTAAAATCCCTTGTCAACAGTACTCAACACTTCGTATGTGTAAAGAACTAGTTGTCTTTCACAAGAACGATGTTTACTAAATCAGTGTTGCCTGTGTGTCAATACACCGTTCGCTTCGAGGTAATTCACAATGTTCGAACACAGTATATGCTCAAAAATCTTGCTGCATATCGACGTTAATGTTAGGGGTCTGTAATTTAGTGAATTACTACCCCAGCCTTCATTGAATACTTGTCTGACTTGTGCAACCTTCCAGTCTTTTGGTACGGATCTTCCCTCGAACGACTGGTTGTATATCTTTGTTAGGTATGGTGCTACTGTACCAGAACACTCTGAAAGGAAACTGACTGATGTACAGTCTGGTCTGGAAGACATGCTTTTCTTAACAGATTTAAGTTGCTTCACTATTCCGAGGAGATCTGCTTCTACTTTACTCATGGTATCAAGTGTTCTTGATTAGAATTCTGGAATGTTTATTTCGCCTTCTTTGTTGAAGGAATTTCGGAAGGATTTGTTTAGTAACCCTGCTTTGGCAGCACGTTCGTCGATGGTATTTCCATTCCTATCGCGCAGTGAGGGCATTGATTGTGTCTTGCCGCTGGCCTACTTCACATACGACCAGAATCTCTTTGGATTTTCTGTCAGTTTCTAGACAAAGTTTCGTAGTGAAATCTGTGACAGGCATCTGGCATTGAGTTAGGCGCCAAATTTCGAGCTTCTGCAAAAGATCGCAATCTTGGAGATTTTCGTCCGTGTAAATTTGGCATGCTTTTTTCGTTGTTTCTGCAACAGTGTTCTGACCCCTTTTGTGTACCAAGGTGTATCAGTTCTGTCGTTTGTTAACTTATTTGGTGTAAATCTTTCAGTTGCTGTCGATACTATTTTTATGAATTCAAGTTGCATCCGGTCTACACTTACGTTGCTAATTTGGAAGGAGTAGAGTATGTCTATCAGGAAGGTGTCGAGTGAACTTTTATCTGCTTCTTCGAATAGGCATATTTTCCGTTTATTTTTTGAGGATTTGGAGGTTACAATATTCAGTCCCTTTACGACAACCCTGTGTTCACTAACCCCCGTATACATTTTGATGCTTGATATTAGCTCAGCATTATTTGTTGCTAACAGGTGAAGTGCGTTTTCACAACTGTTTACTATTCGCGTGGGCTCATGAACTAAGTGCTCGAAATAATTTTTAGAGAATGCATTTAGCACAATTTCGAATGTTGTTTCATGCGTACCTTCGGATTTAAACATGTATTTTCGCCAACATATCGAGGGTACATTGAATTTACCAATAAATATTGTTATATGAGTCGGGTACTCGTTTGAAATTGAGAAGGTCGGTAAACCGATCCAATTATTATTGTATTGTGGTTGCCAAGAGTGACCTCTACCCGTACGAACTCACAGGAACTATCTACTTCAATTTCGCGACGGGATAACTACTTGTAACAGCATAAACACGGCACCGCCAACTGGTTTTCGCCTCTCTTTTCGGAATACCGTCGGTTTCTTCGCAAAAATTTTGGCGGAACTTATCTCCGCCTGTAGCCATCCTTCAGTGCCTTTAATGATTTGAGCCACATATCTCCGAAAATTGCAGCGACTTGTCCATACCACACAAAACCGTGTCGTATTGCGTTCCAAATATGGACCAGCAAGCCGTTATGCAAATGGTCATAATTTTTTCGCTCATCTCTCTATTGGTTCCTATGACTTCGTTGCCAAGAAAGAATATTTTTTTTCGATATGCGACACAGAATTTCAGTTTAGTATCGAGAAATTTGAAGTGATCGATACAGCAGTGATACTAGAAGTTCTCTCAATTTAATTACTAGACGCTTGAAAGCATCTTCTTCACAACAGCTTAAATTGCAGTGTAATATGTAGCGAGATAAGGAACATCTTCGGGCTTGAAGAAGAATCCAGATACAAATGAAAATCGCAATGCAAGGAAAGTGGTTGGTGATAGGAGTGTTTTCGATCAAACAGTTCAGTAAATTGTAACTGCCAAATACCAACACGAATCATCTGCCGAAGGACAGAATGCTCTGTAAAAAACGATCTGAAGGAATATTAGTGAAAGTTCCGTGGAAATTCAGAGACACATGACGCAGTTCTAATCCTGCTGTTAGTATGAATAAACAACCAGAAGTATGGCAAAGTTACATTTATAGCTTGTTGTGGACCTTCATAAATTATGAGTAAATTCCCAGTAACAATAAACTATCCAACATTAAGAATTTTATGGCACCATAGCAGTTCATTTAACCCATTTGAATGATACGATCAGACCACAGTTATTTTAAAACGTGTACATACCAAACCAATCCACTGAGCATATATATAAATTTTGATTACTTGGACATATACAAGATATGTCCGAAAAGTAATGAAATGTATAGGGTGTTCGCAAATTTTCGTTACAGACTTCTAGGACTTGTAGAGGGGAGTGAGTTCATAACACTTTTAGTAGGAACCCAGGTCCGGAAACGTTATCCAACGACTCTGCATATCGTCAATGTTAGAGGTACCGGCGCCTGTAATGTTTTTGTATGTGGGATTATTCTGTGACAATGTTACAAACTTTCAAAGATGATGGAGACGGATAAATGTTCCAATTTGAGGAAAGGGTTTCTGTACCGGAAACTAACGAGTTGGAAGTTATAAGCGTAAATCGTTCAGGTACCTCTTCACAGTGGAGTGTATGAGCGGGTACTGCCGTTGCTAAGATCGTATAGTAGGCAACTATCAGATGTGGTGGTATGTAACATAGGCTCTACAATGCGTACCTTAAGAGATAGGAGCACATTTTCAGTTGAGGAGATGAGTTTCATAGTAGCGAAGTGAACAAATGCTCATGGCTCCTCAGGTATGAATTTTACAGTCCATGTTAACCAGACATTTTTCTTGTTTTCTTCTATACTACTACCTCTGAAAGTTGCGTACCCTACATTCTTAGCAACGTATATATTCCACTGTTAGAGTTATCACAATGATCTTCGCTTGTAACATTTGACACGATCAACAGTCTGGCAGACTTTTGGTCATCTGTCAACAGTTTCGGGACCATATTAGCACACACATATCCCATGTTAAATTATCCGTAACAGTGCAATGAACAATGATTTTCGGAATTTTGATCTAGAAATCGAACACTCATTCTATGGTCAGCATTTAACATCTCAATCACGCAAGTAAAAATTTTGTCAGTCTGTCTTTCCCTTACACAGAGGGGAAGCGATTACGTGGTGTTTTGCAGACAGTAAGAGGACCACAGGAAATTGGCGTGGTTTATACATGAGAATAGCGGTTTGATATAAGGAACGATTATACCAATCTTTCATAGTTTACTGCTGCGTGCATTGTGGGAAGGAATTGATACTAGTGTTTTCATTTGATCCGGCGTCATGTTAGAAGCAGGGTTCCTGGATCTTCTGCGGCCTACATGACATTTACAGATATATTGCTGCGTTTCCCGTGGTACATTTTAACGCCCGTTTCTGCAGATGGAACATGACGCCCGACAAACCAGTGTTCGAGTGGTGCTTGGCCAAATGAGTACGCAACAAATTTAGTGTCCAGCTGAACGTCAAGTAGATTGAAAATGCTCAGACCACTATATTCTGAGGCATTAAGTCATAGTTTTGCCATCACTGAGTACTGATGAACTTCAGATGATGCTTGTCCAGCAATGGTATGCGTTACCGCGTGGCGTTTACGGCGGTTTAATTCGCTGCCTAGAGATACGTTGTACATCCAGTGTTGCCTTGAGACGTTATGGAGGAAAGTTACACATGGTAAATGACACTAACGACTTATGTTCTGTTTCTTTTCGCTCGCTATCATTGTGTCATTAATGTTATTACACTGCCATTAATTTTATTACACTGCACCTTAGTGCGAGTACACATTCAATCGCAAACTCTTATGCTGTGTTGTGTATCTCTAAGATCCATTAACATACAGATGACTGTATCATATACATTTCCATCTCGCAAGTAGGTACAGTTGTATCTCTGATCCCTGGTAATAATTTAATCAAGAACCAGACGGCAAAACCAAGACGCACCAATAAATGACTTCAAAAGACCACGAAACCTTGATCAGTTTCAATTCCATTTAGAACGTAGGCTGCACGAAGCGTTGATCGATAAAACACTTAGTTTTCAACGAAGAAAAAGTCTATCAGTTCGATGCGATGAAAGTAAATAACAAAATTCCTTACATTTTATTAATAATGTCATATGTGCATCTGTTAAAACTAATTACGAGGGCTATTCGGAAAGTAAAGTTGCATCGGTCGCGAAATGAAAGCCGCCGCGAAAATTATTTGCAATATTTAGCCGCACCTTCCACCAATTAAGGGATGTATTGTGGGTGATGAACACTTCCCATCGAAAACGCTGCAGGAGCGCCTTCATTGCCCCTGCAGAATGCCGCTGAAAATTGTCTTGAAGATAGAAACTCATGACATTTATGTGGGCTAACTTTACTACATCCCATCGTCTGCAGGACAGTGTTCACTAGACTGCTCTTTCGTAGACTCAGGGAGCCATCATAACTAACATTTGTATCTGTACACCTGGTTTCGTTAGTATTTCTAATGACACGTTGTTATGATGATCATTGTCATTATTTAGTCTGAAAACTTGTGTGACGAAACTACCCACTCTAGTTAATCCTGTGCCGGTCTCTTCATTTCTGTACAGTTACTGTAACTAAATCAACCTATAATGAACCTGCTTACTGTATTCACGACCTGTTCTCCCTATTCAGTTTTTATTCCACACGTTGTTCTCCACTACCGAAGTCCCTGTTTCATGTTTCAGGATATATATATTCCTTTGGGTCGAATCGTGCCACACAGTTTTTTTCTCCTCTCTTCGATGTGGTACCTCCCCATTAGTTACTCGACCTACCCCTCTAACACTCAGCATCTACACATCAAGAGTTTCTGTACTCCTCTCATCAGCACTATCTATCGTTCACGTATCACTTCCGTTCTAGACATTACTCCACACATCTTCAAAATAACATAATAAAACTAAAATTTTTACTAGATTTTTACTAATTTCTCTTTTGCAGAAAAGCTACTCTTGCTATTTCCATTATGTGTTTTGTACCCGTATTACTATGTTTATCGTCAGATTTTGCTTCCCAGAAAATAAACTACTATTTCTAACCTAATTTGATGATCTAATTCCTTCATTACCTCCTGATTTAAATCCACAGCACACCGCTGCAGTTATTTAAGCCTGCTTATGTTCATCTTGTAAACTCTCTTGCAGAAACTATTCATTCCGTTAAAATGATGTTTCCGGCCCTTAAACGTTGCTGACATAATTACGATGTCACCGGAACATCATAAAGCTTTTTCTTCTCCCTGAGCTTTATTCATTTTTCAGATTCCTCTTCACTACAGTTTACTGGTTCCCCAGTATACACACTGAATAACGTGGTTGTGGGCTACGTGCCTTTATAGATCCCTTCTCAATAAGTGGCTTGCTTCCGAGCCCTTCGACACTTACTACTACAACTGCCATTTGATTGCTGTAAAAGTTGTAGAGAGACTTTTGCTGCCTGTCACTTATTCTATATAATTTCAGAGTTCCCAAGAAAGTGTAACGTTTTGTGTTATTACTGTTATTATTATTATTATTATCATTATTATCACACTTATTAGAATTGCTACTACTACTACTCGTAGTAGTAGTAGTAGTTGTTGTAGCAGTAGTAGTGATTGTGGCGGTGGTGATGGTGATGTGGCTGCACGACTAGAAGAAAGTGGTAAGAGTACAATACAAATACGTAGTTACTGGCCAGTTTTATTATTCCTGACACACACAGTGGTTACGGTTACTACAAGCCATACCACAAGTTGGGAAAGGGGGCCAAATTTCTAGTAGTTTACTGTCGAGATCTTCACAAATGTTTTATTCGTATCTTAAAGAAACTAGCAGTACGGCAATAAACAGTCTTTTAAAACAGGCCGCTAACGGCTAGCAAGTAATTTATAGCAATACAACAGCTTAAAACAAATTTAAAAAACACGGAAGGTAGCAGTGCAGCAATAAACTACCTTTTAAAATACGCCGCTAACGCCAATCAAAGAAATTTATAGCAATATAACAATATAAAAAATTTAAAGAACATTAGCAGAAAGGCTACTAAAGTAAATACAGAACTTTGTCAATATGGTACGGTGAGGTTGTGAATCTTCCAACACCGCCATTAAAAAAATTTAACAGGTCTCTGCAAACACATGATTAACGGCAATAAAAGAATTTACAAACTTGGAGGAATTTAAAAAATTTTTAAACTAAAGTCTCCTGGAATATCATTAGAACATAACAGATATGGCGGACCCGTGTAAGGCGGCCACAAGTCACCCACTCAGGGATGCTCAGGCTAGACAGAATACTAACGAATTTAAATACGCCTGTAAACACAATTGCCACTCTCAGGCTGGTCACTGCACCGACTTTTAGCCAACGAAAACTTGTTATAAGATGGCTTAACTTGCTGACAAAATTAGAGCTATCCTCGTGCAAGGAAACATTACACCACACAGTCCTGAATGAGCGACCACATGATCAACCAACAAGAAGCATGAATTTACTCATAACCCACGACAAGATAGCGAAACAAACTGCCAAAACGACACCTCCCATCGGACAGTAACGAGAGGAGGAGGAAAAATCACTGTCTTAAATTACACCGGTGTCAGGGACAGGAAACCCGGTCACCGGAGGCCACAAGGCAGAAGAGACGCTGGTTACACAAAATTATTACTTAATGATTAAACCTTCCACAAACTTAACTTGCAAATATTCTGGAACAGGCAGTACACGACCTCCTATGGCGAGGATCCACACATCCGACCGCGCAGGCGTCGCCAGAGTACCCAAAACGCCACGGTCACGCGACAGCACGCTCTGTCACCGGAGTTCACGTCTTCTCTGCAACGTTGATGGGTAGTGACTGCTCCTTCATGTTAGATGTCTCCTTTTTAACTCCAGTGTTGAATCGGAGGATTTAAAGAAGCTTGTTAACGTCGCACCAAGGCGAAATGAACAGCAACTACTCATGGGGCGATTCTGTATACAACCAACAAGCGGGGAGATCTTCCGCCAACTCGACCCGCTCGTTACTCACAACCGACATGCATCACGTAGCGACTCGGTACAACCGACCACGCCTGCTTCCCGCTGGAGAGCCACACTGCCCTCCCGTGTCCACCACACTCTCCGCGCGCCACGCCCATACATCCGCGCCACCACACGAGGTTACAACCGCTCAAAGATCTCGTTTCCCCCATAGCAGTTTCCCGGAAGCAAAAACGCAGATATCGATAGCAGAGAGAAAAGACAACCAAGCAAACACTTAATGACAGACAACACATCAAACAAACATGTCAGGGGAAGAAAAGGAAAACCAATGGAATCTAAACACAAGGTGTAGCACGAGTCGGTACACGGCTCAATTCCATATGGCATCATATAGGCTTATTTTGCTAAATGTGGAGAACCTGCAGGAAACTGTTTCTGGAAGCATAAGGAGCAGGGAAAGGTCTTATGACGAAATATGTTCCAAGGAAGGTACACCCACTCCAATGCCGAAATAAAGGATCTTTGACAATGTAAGTTTAAATGATCGAAAGCACGCAGAGAACATACTGAAAAGTGAGAATGTTCTTTGACAATGTAAGTTTAAATGATTGAAAGCATGCAGAAAACATACTGAAAAGTGAGAATGTTCTATCTGTATTAGTGCTGTGACTAAACACTCAAGAAGACAGTGACATAGAACGCAATTATGTAGTTGCCACATTACCCTTCGTACCACGAAAGGCACGTATTCCTGCAAAAGAGGCAGCGTCAAACGGAGTAAGTGCAGTTATGCTTCCGTATGAGTCGTAGAGACAAGATTAATGGTTCCACGAGGTGGTCACATACCTGTTATGAAGATTGAAGATATCGTCTCCCATAAAGGCAGCCTTTTCTGTGAACATTATGGATGATATAAAACCCAGAATCGTGGGGGCAAGTGCAACGAACTAGTGACAAAACAGTCAGGGCGGAGGCAAGCTTGTAGGTACTAAGGACTGGATGCATCGTAAGTCACGGATAGCGGCAATTGTGGACAATGTTCCACATGATCGCCTGGTTTACCCTTTACTGGCAAACCACCCACCTGGTGCTGATACCTCGATCTTTAATTCACACCTTAAAGTTAGTGTACATCCCTTGGATTACATTTATAACTACACCAGTGTCCTAAATTAAGACAACAAACCGACATTTTGCAAGGTTACGTTTATTTTGTGACAAAGCGGTATAAACACGTGATAGCAAAGTAGAAACAAAGTAAATTATACAGAACATAAACAACTGCAACATGAATAGAGGTAGACAATCATGTTATCAGTTTTTTCCAATTCGTCAGGCGTGCTGTAATTGATGTCATCAATCTCACGTCAAAGCAGTAACAACCTTTATTCCTGCAGAGCTCCTCGCAAGTCTTGGAGAGTGGTTGGTAGATGCTGATGTGACGCAACGTGTCTCCCTACTGCCTCCCAAATATGCTCTACATGCTTCAGATAGGGAGAGCGAACAGGCCACGCCATGCGTGTAATATCGTCCGTTTCCAAGGAAACATCAGTCGTTCGTGCTCTGTGAGGTCGAGCAGTATTGTCCATAATTACGAAGTCTGGACCCACATCTCCCCGCAACAATCGCACACGAGGTCACAAAATCTCGTCACGATATCTTGTAGTAGTTAAACCTTGCTGATTCACCCACACAGTTTAAAACGTCCCCTGAGAAAAATTACTGACACACAATATTTTTTGGCGCAATCTGACTTTCAAAAATCCCTACAAAAGAATGGCCCTGACTAACATTAACCTATACATTTCACAAATCATGTACGTCACAAAAATCTTGGTTACTCGAACTACTGCAATACAGCGAGCGCCACTACTGCCAGCTAAATAAAAGATTCAAACTATGGAAGGCACTAACTACTGATGGGCATAGCAAATGAAAGATTTTAATAGAGAACAAACAATGTATTTACCTTAATAGTCATCAAAAGTCATAATATATATAGCAGTTCATGACATCCAGTCTTACAAATTTCAAAATTCCGCCATTTCTCTCCCCACATCCACCACTGCTGGCGGCTCACCTCCAACTGCGCAACGCTACGCGCTGTTCACATCCAGCTGCCGCTGCCCAACACTACAATGGCACATAACAACGCTAACTAGCCACAGACTGCACACAGCACAGCCAGTGATTTTTATACAGAGCGCTACGTAACGTTGCCAATAAGAAAACATAAACAGCCTACTTACATAGCCCCCATGCACCCCACAAAAAATTTTACAAATTGTTTTGGGCAGTGGCCAATAATGATTTGATAAAAGTTTTCATAAATACAATAACAAAGATATCAAATGCACACACTTATTGATACAATGTTGGTCAAAAGCTAAAATTTTCTCACAGTCCATCATAAAGACAGTCCTGATCATTCATCACAGTAAAATTGCAGTGTTTTTTTGAAAGTCTGAGCAGTAGAAGAAAATGCACACGGAAGTAGTGGATTTCCATGCAGTCTTGAAGAAGTAGTGTTGTCCTTCCAGCGGAAAGACAGTGCTGACTCTCGACATGCAGACAAGTAATGGGTCACAACAGAGCAAACCCACAGCAGAGTCATTCGAAGTTTTGAAGAATATTGGTAGGCAGGTCATCACAGAGTAGACCCACTGTAGTCCTGGTAGAGATTACGGTATTGGTGGGCCACCAGAGGTGCAGACCCACTGTAGTCCTGGTAGAGATTGTGGTATTGGTGGGCCACCAGAGGTGCAGACCCACTGCAGTGCTTGTAGAAATAATGGTATTGGTGGGTCATCAAAGATGCAGACCCACTGTAGACCTTGTAGAGATGACCAGCAGCCATCTGTTGTGACCGTGCAGGTGCACAATCACCATTGAAGAGTCTTTCAGATAATATAGCAAGTCCATAACCACCACTTGTGCACTCACAAAGTTTTTGGAATTGTCCTTAGAACCAGCAATGCTGTTATCCAGTCCCTTGCTGAATTATTAACACACGTGCAAACACCAACAGTCCCTACTTCTCACATATTGTCCATATACTATGACCAACAGAAACGTGTGCAGTGAAATGGAACTTACAAGTTAATAATATGATGAACTGGTGTCAATTACAATTCTATAACATAAGAATACAATTACAAAGGTACAAAATACTTCATTAAAGAGCATAACAATACAGATAACATTTGTAGTACAGGCTTTACAAAAGAATCGATATAACATATACATCAGTGTTACAGGAATTATGACATGAGTACATACATAAAAGATCAGAATAACTTTCGAAACATCAACTTCACACATGAGCATTAAAACAAAACAGAACAAATAATGTTTAAACATCTTTACAAAGTAAATAACATAGTATTAGAAAAATTCTACAACATAACAACATCAGCTAAACACATAAAGACAGGAAAAACACAAATACACAATGGAACACAAACACATAGTGGGATAACACAAGGAAAGGACAGGGTTTCTTTTACTGCAGTATTATGCAAACAAAACTTTCTTTACTTCTCGGAGATCTCCCTTCATTCTTCATTATTTTCAGAAAGTCCTATCTATACCTGCTTTCTGTACTTTTTTCGTATGATTTCTCAATGCATTTTTTCCAATTCATCGCAACTCATTCTCTTATATAGTCTACCCCCTCTTAAGCTAACTTAAATCTACTGAGCTCAGATGCTAAACTAAGGGACGAGGCAATGCAGCAGCACAGAACAGTTAACATAAACAGCAATGACAAAAAAAAATGGAAATTGGCAAAGCAAGCAGCAGCAAATGCAATAACTTATATCTAAACATGACAAAGCTCAAGCAGAAAAAATATTACAGTAAAAATGGCCATGTTTAATACCTATGTCACATCTTAACACTAGAGTGATGCATCACGAGAACTTGCACTAGCAGATAAGTTACCAAATCGTAAAAAATTATTTATGCAATAACTGTTAAGGGAAATGTCTATTTATGTGCCCTCATTTTCTTGGAAGTAGATCATAAATTTCTTATTGACTGGATCTGTAGGCATAAAATAACTATATTACTACATCTATTAAATTTTATTTTAACCAATGCTGCAGTGCAGCTAGAAACGAGATATTAAACAAAATGAGTAAATAAATACATAAAGCAAGCCATATGGCATTTCTCTCAACTAGCAAGACAATAGACGTGAAATGTTTCTTATCGTTTCATTAGGCATTTTAGTAAATATCATAAATTAAGAGCTCCACAGTATAATCATATGTTTTCAAGTTTGAGTGTGTCGTATTTGCGATGCTTTCTACAAAGGAATGTCAATAGCGAGGCTAATGACACCTTTTTTTTTTCTTCACCTGTGCCTCTCAAAGGCACACACTAATGGTTTTTTTCCAGGCGAGTGTCACGCAGCTGGGTGCCCACGACTCATTATGTGAAGGTGGTCACTTAACATTCTTACTGAAATATTTACGACACCAGTTTGCATTACAGTGACAGTCTCATATAAAAAATTTCACATGTCGAGAATTTGCGTTGCAAATGTGTAGAAACAAAATCCTATGAATATAACAGTATTAAAAAAGTTTTCATCAACATTGTGATACATTCGCGCATTTACACACATTTCATAACTCTTAAAGTACGATTCTTGGTTTCCAACATCCTTTTCCACAAATCAGAGTCCCAAACCACTACTCATTATTCATATAGGTATTCGTTGACACTTCTTCAATATTTCATCAAAATAAATACGTAGCATAATCAAATTCCTCATTTACGGTAGCATCATCTTATTGATCATAAACATACCTCAACATCATATTACACATCGTCGTCGTAAAAATAACATCATAACACCTCAGTCAAATCTCAAAAACGTCGTAGCTTTCTGCAATAATGTCAAAACCTAAAAAAATTCTCTTCTCATTTCAATAGTGTCATCTACCTCAAACGTACTTTAAAATCATGCTCCCTTATCAAATACATCATTCAAAGTTCTCATTGTATCACAATGGTTCCGAAAAAATATGAACAGTTCACAAAGTACAGACAAAATACAATTTCGTAAGTGTGAAGTTATCCAACTGTGCAATTACGTAAACATCTGTCACTGATGTAGTAAAATAAATATTTGTCTCTCTCAGTTAAATGATCAGATAGCTGTGTAATTCTGTGTGAGAGTAATATGGTAGCGATGTGTAAAGTTGTATAAGCAAATACCATATTAGCTAGGGCTCCTTGTGTTTGCCAGACACATGGTACACAAAGTAAGTGCGTACCCCCCTGAGGATTAATGTAATTATACCCTCAGGTGTTACAGATTACAGCAATGGTATGAAATGTATCACGAAAACTTTCTTTGTAATTCAAAAATCTTAAAAATAAATGGTTTAAGTACAAAATTAATCACTCAAATGCGTGTCCTGTAGCGCTAAATGTGCGTTTTGCTGTTTGATAATTCTGTGGAAGTGTCGTAGTTATCGTCCTCTGTAAGCAAAGTTCTGCTGAAGTCAATGTACTTACCTCATCATAAACGAAAGTGAAATGCTTTGCGTATATATATCGTAGTTATTACGTACCTTACTGTGATCAAGAAAGTACTATAATGTGACGTATTATTGTGCTACGAAAAAGGCTGTCTCATTGTAGCTATACCACAAAAGTTACTACTAAAACATGTTTTACTTTCCAGAATAATACAGAAAAACTGTGCAGATATAAAACACATACACCGCAAAAGCAACAATGTAAATTGTGTCACATATTAATAGCGTCGTGATATAATCATGTAGCTATCAAAGAAACCAAATGCTAAGTCATCTTCAATCTCACTGAATGTACTTAAAATAAAGAGTATCTTTTCAAGTAAACGAAAATGTTGCATTAATATCTCATTAGCAGTATAAGTTCTAAGTATGTAAGCCTGATTGTCATTACGTAATCATGCAGCTTGGTGCAAGAATGTATAACACTGTGTCGTCTGTTCACTATAACAATGCATACGTAATTACTGTCTAAATAAGTTCCCCAGGTTTTGACTGGATATTTAACTTCAAACATTGTTGCATATTAACAGATTCTTAAGTCTAACAAAGCATACTAGAAATGTGAAGTGAAAAGTTTTATGGCAAATACAAAGTTGAAAAGCAGATTATCTTTCAACAAACGATTTTACATGTGAAATGTGGTGTAAACCTTTACTCTTCCTAGTACGCAGAGTTTCAACTTCAACGTAATTATCATGTGGCATACGTCGAATTCTGTAAAGCCCATCGTAAACTAGAAAGAATCTGTGACTCAAGTGTTTCTTCTTATGTGACAATAAACGAGCTTTAAAGAGAACTTTCTGACCAATATACAATTTCTTTGCATTTGCTTTACCATGTAGTTTTCTCTTTTTGTCTGCTGCAGATTTTATATTTTTAATAGCCAAATCAATTATGTCTTTGTGTCGAAGTTTACGTGTATTCGGGAAAGGTACAAGCTCTCTGGTTCTGTTCGGTGGTTGTTCATTCTTCAGTACAAGAGTAGGTGGTAAAGCAGTGGAGTCATGAGGCATTTCATTCAGCACATTTTGAAATAAATGTAAATATCTGTCCCAATGCTGATGCTTTCTGTGACAATAAAGTCTGCAAAGCTTATTGATTTCTTTCATAATCCGTTCAGATGGGTTACAATGTGGTGAGTACAATGAAATAAAAACAGGTTTGATTTTATGGTTCCGAAGCATGTGTGACCAAACAGCAGATCTGAATTGCGGTCCGTTATCTGAAATGACGTTAGCAACGTGGCCAACTACACGTAAGAAATTTTTAACAAAGGCGTTGGATACAGACCGTCCAGTGGCTTTACGTAACGGAGTGAAAGATACAAATTTTGAAGTAAGTTCAACAGCGACTAGAATGTACGAAAATCCATTCGATGTTCTGACAAGGGGTCCTAAGAGATCAACAGCAGCAAATACTTTTAATTTAGAAGGAATGATAGGAAACAACGGAGCACGATGTGAGATAGTAGATGGTTTCGCCTTTTGACAAAGTTTACAAATAGACAAGACTCTTCGAATTCTCTTTTCCATATTGTTAAAATAACAAGTCGTCCGAAGAATATGATAACATTTTCGTGGACCAAAATGTGCGTAGCTGAAATGAATGTACCAAATGAGCTTATTAACAAAATCATCTGGAATGCAAAGTACCCATAGCTTGTCATCAACAGTGCAGCGTTTGAAGAGTATGTTGTTTTTAACCAGATAATAATACCGAATCTGTGTGTGTGTCTTTTCATGCCATTTACTTCTGATGTCTTTCCAAATCGGATCTTTATCTTGTTCATGAGCAATGTCCTTTAAAGATGTGGTGATGAAGTTTTCAAAGGCGACTTTCTGAATGTAAAGAATACTGAAATTTTTCTCGAGATTGCCTTCTGTGTTACTTTTCTCAAGCCCAGCCGGTGCGCGTGACAGTGCGTCCACAACAGTGTTCTCCTTGCCGGGAATGTAGACTATTGTGAAGTGGAATTCTTGCAGAAACAATGCCCAACGTTTTAACCTTTCATGATTTAATTTTGAAGACATAAGAAATTGTAATGCACGATGATCACTGTATACTTTTACGTGCTTACCAGAAAGAAAGAAACGGAATTTGTTAAATGCCCAAACGATAGCTAAAGCTTCTAATTCAGTAACGGAATAATTTTTTTCAGATTTTGTTAGCACTCGGCTAACAAAAGCAATGGTTTTCTCAACAGTAGTGTCATTTTCTGTGGCTTCTTGAAATAAATGGGCACCAAGACCGACTTTAGAAGAATCCGTGCTAAGGCAGAAATCTTGTGACAGATCTGGATGAGCTAGTATTGGCGCGTTAAATAACGCTTCTTCCAAAGAATTGAATTCCAACTGTGCTTGTTCGTCCCAGTTCCAAATAGTATTTTTTCCAGTGAGAGAACAAAGTTTTGGTGTAACTAGAATTTGAATATTCAGAAAACGACGGTAAAAATTTACGAGACCTAGGAAACTGCGGACTTGTTTTTTGTGGATGGAACTGGAATGGCTCTGATTGCTTCTAACTTTTCAGGATCCGGCTGAATGCCTTCAGAAGAAATAATATGTCCCAAAAACTTCACCTTTGTCCTACCAAATTCAGACTTTTCCAAGTTAACTGTAATTCCAGATTCTGCAAAAATATATAACAAGCTGTTGAGAATGCGATTGTGTTGCTCCCATGAGGCTTCTGCTATCAGAATATCGTCCACATATAAGGTGATGTGACGTTTTAAGAACTTAGGTTATATGGAATTTAGCCCGCGAATGAATGCTGCCGAAGAAATGTTCAAACCAAAGGGAAGTTCCCTAAACTGATAAGAAACGCCGAAACAAAGGAAAGCTGTGTATTTTCTACTTTCTGGATGAAGTTCGATGTGATAAAAGCTGGATCTGAGATCAATAGAAGACAACACTTTTACACGATTAAAATTTTGAAGAAGTTCTTCCAACGTTTGCGGCCTGTCTGTTTCAGGAATAATGATAGTATTGATTTGTCTCGAATCTAAGACAAGCCTGATCGATCCATTTTTCTTCTCAACAACATGTAATGGATTGTTGTATGAGCTTACTGCAGGCTCAATAATGCCCTCGTCAAGCATAGATTGTATTTCTGTTCTAACATGGTCCCTATAATGTGCCGGAATTGCGTATGGTCCAACACAAAATTTAGTATGCTCACGAACACGAAATTGGTATTGAAATCCCTTGATTGTTCCTGTTTTGTGAGTAAAAACTGTGGAATATGCTTGTAAAATCTCAAAAAGGTCTTGCCTATCAGTGTCATTACAATTCTCAATTGTTTGAATTTTATTCTGAATTAACTCATTAGTATCAAATGCGCCATCGATATCATCCCTATCAGTACTTGCAGAGTGATTGTTAGTGTCAAGATCCGTCGAAAATTCCATAATGTTGTCTAACAGGAGGTAAAGCTGATTAACTTCTTCGTCATGGTTTGAGAGCCAATCTTCAAATTTCAAAGCTATTGACTTACCTTCTTTCTCTAAACTTATTTCAGCATCGTGAAAGTTTAAGATTGCTTTGTATTCATTAAAAAAGTCTACTCCCAATATAATTTCCGTCGACAATAATGGGACAATAAGAAAGTTCATAGAGAAGCTATGGCTTTGGCAAAAGAATTCTAAGTTGGTTTGTTGGAGTACATCTACACTTTTTCCAAAGATTGCACCTTGTAATTTAATCTTACGTAACGGAAGTGTGGGGCAATCGTTCGATTTGTTTTATTTGCTAAAGGCTGTTTCACTAATTACTGAAATGGGCCTGCCAGAGTCAAGTACTGCCGTAAATTTTACGTTATTATCTGTAATGTGAAATCACAGGATATGCAATGTTGTTATGTTTTACATCGTGTTCCTGGAGTAAGATGTCCCTAATGTCCTCCATTTTTACGTAATTACTAGCTAAGGCAGCTGCGTCGTTAGTTCCATAAGTACGTTTTGTGGCTGCCAGCGGTATGAGTCATTGCGTATTGTCTCTTTGATGGCGCGCGTCGTTATTGGGATTTGGAGACCTAACTTCTACAAATTCACCTTGTCGAGAGGGCCCTGCTCTGTTTGAATCCCACCATTTCTGATGCAATTCAGGCCTGTCGTTACGATCATATCGTCCGTCGTCATGTCGGTAGATTCCATAGTTTCTTTCTTGTCGGTCACGTGGTGGAGACTTTCTCCCTGAATCGTAACTGCGTGCTGGGCCGTTGCGTCTAAAGTTATTCTGTCTCCCTTGATAAGAATTGTTTTGGTTCCCATATTGTCTGTTTCTCTGATTGTCTCTGTGATAGTCACTACCACGGAGAGGTGATCTTTCCCTGTAATTATTATTACTGTGCCAACGGTTATCATACAGGTGGTGTCTGTTTTGGTCACGATTTGTGTTGTGAGAATAGCCTTGTCGTGTCCAGTTATTATTTCTTTCATCGCGGAATTGCGACGGATGTGATCTGTAATTGTTGTGTTCCTGTTTTCGCGTTCCGCGATTGTCAGTGTCAATTTCTAATTCTTGTAAGAGTCCCTGAAAAGCTTCAATGTCGACTTTGCAACGCCCTGCCAAAATAATACGTCGTAAAAGTTCAGGTAATTTGATTAAGCAAATGCGGATGAGTTCTGAGGGGCTGTATGGGTTT
The DNA here is from genome assembly GCF_021461385.2 of Schistocerca piceifrons. NCBI lineage: Eukaryota > Metazoa > Arthropoda > Insecta > Orthoptera > Acrididae > Schistocerca > Schistocerca piceifrons. The sequence goes on from NC_060144.1 coordinate 143,115,138, forward strand.
GACAGGTACTGATTCTTGTGCAACATGTCTTCAAAATATTTCACAAGACTGGAGAATTCAGATTGTTCGAAATGTTTCATCATTATGATGCTATGTTTTACTCGGTCTTGTGTAGCTTGAGACCAATATGCTGAGAGGAAGGCATGATAAAATTCTCCTTCACTGTGACAATAGTGAATGACCGATTGTATTCTTACAGCTGGTTCATTCTCTAAATAGCCACACATAAATTCTAATCTGTGCTCTTATGACCAGTTGGGAGGAGAACAATGAGAGAATTGATGGAGTCATGCTTGTGGATGAATGTCGTTGCCAGAATTCTTAAATGTTTTGAATTTACATGTAGTAATGAACAGCTTATAGTCAAAATCATCATGTCGGCGAGTCGCATGTCGGTCATTGTTACGTCGTTTCGGCGGTTCCATCTCAAAATTCGGTGTACCTTGCCAATTTCTGTCATAATTTCCGAAGTGCCCTGAGTTATTATTTTGTGGCTGTCCCGTATTTCTATGTCCCTCTTCCCGTATTGGAGCACAAGTGGCCTCTAAAATATGTAATTCCTGTATTACCTGTGTCAACTGATCTTGTACTTCCTGGATTTCTCTTTGGTGTTACGTATTAATTTGATTCTGATTTTGTTTGAATTTCCTAATTTGTTCGCACTCTTCTGTGTCATTAAAGACTACCGGTTTTGTGTCATTCAGATTATCATCTACCTTCGTAGATAAATTATTTAGCTGATCCGGAAGTTCAACTACTTTCTCTGATAATGAGCTAATTTCCTCCATGTGTTTTTCTGAACCAATTTTCAGAGTATCTACTGTGTCCTTTAAGTTTTCCTGTGTTTTTGCAAGTTGCGTAACCGAATCGGTAGATGCAACTGATTCAATTTTAGATTGGAAGGTGTCGTGATTTTCATGAACTATAGTTTGCAGTTCCTTTATGGCTGCTTCGTGATTCTGTAATGCATTTTCATGGCGCGAAAAAATAGGTTGGAAATGCTCGCTAATTTGTGTTTTTACGTCATTACAGACTTTTTGACATTTCGATTCGATTTTATGTAACCCAGTAGTTAAATCTTCACGTGTTTGTTCAAGGGTGGTGTCTAACTTTTGAAGATTTTGTTCCATAGTGTCCAACTTTTGAAGATTTTGTTCTATTGTGTCTAACTTTTGAAGATTTTGTCCCATTTGTTTCTGATTTTGTTCAAGCGTTGTGTCTAACTTTTGAAGATGTTCCATTGTGTCTGACTTTTGTAGCCTTTGTCCCATTTGTTGCATTAACTGTAATAACAATGCACTGGTGTCTGAAACATGTTCCTCAGTGCTTTTCGGCAGTGAAGTTGCACCGGCAACATTCACATTTTGACAAGCAGAAAATGTGTCTTGATTTATTTGAGAAAACGGTGAGGAACCAAAACCTGAATCTGCAGTATTTGCAAAATTGTGTCCTGTCATTCCTGATTCATGAGGCGGGCTGTTGCCGACCGATCGATCGATAATGCTTCCCTGTTCACTAATTGTTTCACTGTCTACACCATTGTTTGCCGCCTGCTCCGTTTCCCTATGCACAATTACCAAATTACTACTTTGAACGTTAGTTAACACTGCTTTCTTCTTCACTGTTATTTCTCAGTTTACTTTGGAGCCCAGTATTACGGTTTTCACACGCCATTATTGTCACAATATTTCACACGACAACATAGAAAAGCACAATTTGAAGAGCAAAATAAGAAAACACATTAACATAGCATTGAAAATGATATCCCGTTAATTGCAAGCGCAGCTGCGAAATACTTGGTGCAAATCTACATGCATGCCACAACTGTTTTACTGTACACGAAAGAAAAACTACAACTACAAAGGAAATTCTCTCTACAATTACGCGCTAGCAATAACCAAAAGCTACACTAATTACACAAACTACAAGAAAAAATCAGAAGATTCCAGTGAGGTATCCTCGGCTTAGGGTCGACATATAAAACGTCCCCTGAGAAAAATTACTGACACACAATATTTTTAGGCGCAATCTGACTTTCAAAAATCCCTACAAAAGAATGGCCCTGACTAATATTAATCTATACGTTTCACAAATCATGTACGTCACAAGAATCTTGGTTACTCGAACTACTGCAATACAGCGAGCGCCACTACTGCCAGCTAAATAAAAGATTCAAACTACGGAAGGCACTAACTACTGATAGGCATAGTTAGCAAATGAAAGATTTTAATAGAGAACAAACAATGTATTTACCTTAATAGTCATCAAAATTCATAATATATATAGCAGTTCATGACATCCAGTCTTACAAATTTCAAAATTCCGCCATTTCTCTCCCCACATCCACCACAGCTGGCGGCTCACCTCCAACTGCGCAACGCTACGCGCTGTTCACATCCAGCTGCCGCTGCCCAACACTACAATGGCAGACAACAATGCAAACTAGCCAGAGACTGCACACAGCACAGCCAGTGATTTTCATACAGAGCGCTACGTAACGTTGCCTATAAGAAAACATAAACAGCCTACTTACAAATTTCATGAAGAGGTGTTCGACTGGTCAACAGAATCCCGGCCCAAACGATTAGGGATCATCCTCGATATCGGCGTGTTTCCACAATTTTTGGGTCCCTAAATCATGTTGCGCGTTCACTCCAGAAGCGAATCCGTCGGGGGACCAGATTCTGCAGACAAAATCTGGACTCCTCTGTGCTAAGAATACTAGGCCACTGTTCAACCGTCTAGACGGCAGGTCGACGACTCCGCTCTAGGCGTCACATCCGAGGAACGACAGAACGATTCGCATTAAGCCATCGCCCACACGAGTTTGAGATTCTCGTGCTCCCATTCTTCCTATGGCCCTCCACCGCAGATAGTCTGGCAGGCGTCTTTTCTGCACCATACCGCGCCGTCTGTGGTTGTGTACACGGCGACTGTGGATGAGGGACTGACCGGCAAATACTATCCCGTTTGAGAGGTGCTCTGACGCCACTGTTGGCGTGGTTGTCCGTCGACCGGAATGCCATCTACCATGCAGAACCAAACATACGGACATCTTTTGACAGTTTGTATGATTATATCGTGAATTAAACACAGGACGGGAAAACAGAGATTTGTTGCTTTAATTTTGGACACCAGTGTGCATGTCCACATGACCTTATTTGCTCTTTTTCTTGTTTCCCGCACTTTGTCCCTAGTTAACAAAATGACCACGTGCACATATAATAAAATACGGTTCTAATAATCACTTCCATTATCTTCATATTTCTTCTAATGACACTATAATCTTTATAATTTTTAAAGATACAAAAATAGAGAAGCAGAAGGCAACAACTCATCATGTTAAATAAACAAGTGGAACTGAAAAGGTAGACTTCCGGGGTAATTTGGTACAGTGCACTAATATGAATTGCGAAAGTAGTAAATAACTGGTTAGGTGTATGTAGGGAATAAATTTCCCATTGACAGGAATTTGTACAGAAACTAGCAGCTACCAGTGGTTGCGCTCATATATCATTAAAATGAAACGAAATACGTGTATGAAATTATGACCTCGTTGGGGAAGTTCGGCCGCTTACTGCAAGTGTTATTATTTGAGGCCATTTCAGCGACTTGCCAGTTTATGATGATAAAATTGTGATGAGTACAAAACACGCACACACACACACACACACACACACACACACACACACACACACACACACAAGCGCAGAAGCGCAAGCGCGCTCGCCCTCGGGCACCCTGAGGCGCGAACTGAAGAAATTCGATCCTGCTGGCAATCGAACCCCAGACCCCACGGAGGAAGGCCAGAAACGCTTATTAAAAAAGCACCAATCACCAAATAGCCTATATTCTTCCTCATCGTTCAAGTTATCTACATTCCAAGTTTCATCAAAATCGGTTCAGCATTTTAGTCGTGAAAGCGTAACAGATGGAAATACTTCCAAATTCGTAATATTAGTACTGGTTTAATGCGTAATAAAGTAGTTATGTAACTGAGAGCTCTACTCAAAAAGAAGGAAACAGGATTATAGGCTAAAGCTCCGTCGATGACAAGTTGTTTAGAGACGGATCACTCGCTCGAATGGGAAAATGATTAGGATGAAAATCGACCGTATCTTTTCGATGAAACTATAACCAGATTAGCATTAATAGTTTCTGGTAAACTACAGTAAGCCGAAATATGGACCACTGAACGGGGCTTTGAACTTCGCCCTATACGAATGCAAGTCCTGTACCATTTAACGAGGTCATTGTGGAGTAGAGTCTGCGACAATCGGCGTGTTAATAGAAATATTGTGAGATTATATTCTTTTATAAGACGATCTGAAATGTTCGATCGACAGGCACGGTCTCGCTGGAGACCACACGGCAGCCACCGTGCGACAGAATTAATGGTCGTGGTCTCCGATTTCGAATGCTGCCCTCCACTTCCGAGAAAGGTCCAGTCGGATGAGAGTCGCCAGGGTGGGACGGCATCCGTGATGGATGGCGGCGCGCCGCGGGCAACGTCCTCTCAGGGACAGAGCCTGCTGTGCGGCAGCTCCCCGCTAAACGATCCCGACGGAGCAGCCATCACCGTTCCACTTGAGCTGGAGTGCTCTGAAAGATACTTGAGAAACAGGCGTCATTGTGGTGTCTGTTGGAATGCAAAGTCTTCCTGGCACTATGTTCTATTAGAAGGACCACAGGGATAAATTCTGGGTACTATGACATTTCGCCCACCTATCCTACCGTAAATTACATTTATATAACGACGACCCAAGTGCCAGACCTGAAAATATTAGTACTGCCATCGTTCAGATATATGGCCATTTGCATTTAGTTGTCAGATGGGGATAAAACCTGGGCCTGAAATAAGATGCGAAAATATTTCGAGTATCCTTTCAGAAATTTACTATAATGATGAATTCCGCGAACAGCTGTCTCTTATTCTAGTCGGCGTTATCCCGATACCGTACCAAAAACTTGAGTGTAACTTTCGATGAACACCTCAACTGTCGTCAAATGGAGGAACACTTCAACTTACATAAATGAATATTAGAAGTTTCTGCTTTTCCACAGGATGAGAAACGTAAACTTTTGCAATCACTCGTCCTGCTGAACTCCGCGACTGCGACATAATCTAAAATGACAAGTATAGCAAAAACTTTATGTGGTTAGAACTAACGATAAATGCTTGCGTGGCTATAGCATATGTTTCCTTGACCACGGCAGTGGTTCAAACACTAACTTAGGTTGGCTGCGGTCAGACAAGTCACGTGACTACGGTAGGCTGGTCCACTTTATCGAGTCCTCAGTATGCATGATAACCAGTATCTCACATCGGAGAATATGCCCCTTGCCGTCTCATCATCAAATTAAAAAAGTTCCCAATTTCCTTTGTTGCTGCCATCCGCTTCAGTCCCAGCACAAAGTTACTAACCAGCGTTTCACCAAAGACACAACTAATGTATCATTCGATGGTTGTGTGTCCTTCTGGTCTTGGATCATCACTAGTGGTTCAACACAATCACTAAAGCGATTAAACCAGTGATAAATTGTACTGAGGTCCACAGTCAGCTAGCCGCAAACTAGATTAAAGGCACTTTTGTTTTCCGTCAGATGTTTTCACCGGAGATTTTGATCACAATTTTTAAACGTTCAGTCTCAATATCAGAGACGCAAGGCTTCCTTTCAACTCGAGTTACCAAAAAATAGAGTACGATGCAGATGAAACGAAACACTACTCTTCCTAAAGACTTCAACTGAAATTTAAACAGTTTTCAGTGCTGTAGCACCAATGAAAGCTTAGTATTCCGATAATACTATTCACGAAAAGAGCACCACATCATTTTATTCTACGTTTCGTCTAAACTAATTACGCCTTTGTGCTACAATCGCTTGTACGATCGCTCCCGTTTCTTTCCATTTTCATCGCTTTTAGTTCCATTCCATCGTTAATATATTCTGCACTATTTTGTTATATATGCTTATGATCTTCGCATGGAGAATGGAGAGAGAGATGTAGAATTACTCCACACCTGAACCTGCATGGTGACCTTTACATAAGCTGAAAAAGATTATAACTATTTAAAAGTCAAAGGATATGTGCCTGCTTTGTTGCCCATATGTCTGACTACGTGGACTCATTAATAATGCTTCAGTAGGGGTGCTTTTCAGGGGGAAAAAACTGTAGGACAGTGTGGGGTGCGTGCGAGTGTCTAGTCTAGCTGCGGGTGTTGGGATTGGGGTGGTGGGGAAAGGGGAGGATACCAGCTGCGCCAATTAGTACATACAATTAGGGATTAGTTTTTGGGTTTTCAGTGTGGTTGCTGGGCGCTAACAATGTGTCCAGCATCAACTGCAGTGATTTCGTTCCTTTCATTTGCCATTCGTAAGATAAATTTGATTACATATTCGTTCTCTCAGTGTGGTTGGTTTGCTGATATGTCTGCATTTTACACAGGGTACGCCAACATAACACATTGATTTCAAAACGCAATAAAACCCATTCTGTGAATCAGATAATTTTTTTCTTTTATTTTTTAAAAATGTGGGAACATATCTAAAGCTTCGTTGTGCACAGTTTTGAAAGTCATATCAGGTAGGTGACGCTCCCCACTGCTCATACACTGTATAAGCCGACATAAGCCGATTTATGGCGTTCCTCAAGACCCTTACCAGCATAGCAACGGGTATGTTGGCACTCTCTACCCTGATATCGTCCTTTAGGCCTTGTAGCGATCTTGAACAGTTTATATAAACACGGGATTTAAAAAAATCCACAAAGAATTGCAAAGGATGAAATCGGGATGGCGGATGGCCAGTCCGAATCGGCTCTTATTGAGACGAGGCACACTGGAAGGTTTTCCCTCAGAGCAAAAATTTATTCCCTTTAAGTGTGAGCCGTTGCTCCGTACTCTTCGAACAATATGTCCACTAAGTCAAATTCATCAAGTGGTAGAAAAAACATTCCTCCAACGTGTTCATATATCTATCCGAATTTACTGTCACTGAGACACCATTTTCTTTAAAAAAAACCAGGGATCATCAATCCTAGCTAAGGAAATTGCTCGCCACATTATGACTTTAGATGACTGCAGACGCCTTTGATGCAGTTCCGGTGTTAAATGTCGGCTGAACTGCACGTGTTGTTTGTTGGCGCACCCAGTCAAGTGACAATAGGTGTCACCACTGAGAAAAAAAGCTGCGTCATCAGGAACGTTTTCGAGAAGTACCTTACACGTGTTCCTCCGAGAAATGAAGTTGCGTTCGGAGTGGGTAGCCCACTCCCGCGATTTGGCCCCTTGCGGATTTTTTTTATTTTTTTTTAGTCTAGCGGTTATGTCAACCGTCAAATGACCCTACAAGATTGAAGGTCTTTGTACAGCCAGGCAGAAAGTGGCAACTTACGGGCCACTGTGCCAGTAAGGATAATGAGAAACCCCAGAAATCGGCTTAGCCAGAGTATGGGCAATGGAGGGCGTCACCTACCTGATGTGATTTTCAAAACTGTGTAAGACGAAACTTATATTACCCACATTATTTAAAAAATTAAACAAATAGTGATACATAAAATGAGTTTTATTGCGTTTTTAAATCAGGAAGCTTCGTTGCCGCACCCTGTATATTATCAGCTTCTGTGATTGGCTACACAAATGTAGGTGGCACAGGACGTCAGATTGTATTGTGAACAAGGGTTCGCTGACATCAAGAGATTTACGACGTTACAGTTCGAAATTTCCCTAAGTGGTTGTTCCCCTACGAGACTATGTATTCGGTCAATTATGTGTTTACCGTCATTGTGATCGTAGTTTCACAGAGTCGGAAGGATGAGATTATGCTAATGTGTTGAGATCCCATAGAGTCCTGTGTTGAGTTTATTTGGAATACGTCCACGACGAACTCGAAGCATAATCGATTATCCATGCCCACCGTCCATGTTTGGCTTTATAATGGGCACATCGTTGATGCGTGTAACTCGCAGGCGGCACCGATGTATAGAAGTACGTATCCACAGCCAACAGTAACAGCCGTTTCGGAAATGCTAGTGCGCTAGAGCTGAGCGCTTCCAATAATCTCTAACTAGAATGTGCGACAGTGTTTCTCTCAAGTCACCTACAGCTAGAGTTTGGCGGCGAATCCACTTTAACACGCGTAAGGACACAACATGTTGCCGAGTGAAACAAATCGCCTTTGGAATTCAGTGAGCACCGAAGCTCCGGAGCGGGGTGTCTCGGGGACTTCTTGGACGACACGAGAGTGGGATGACTTTGCTGGCGCAGTCCCAGACTCCACCCTGGAACTTTCTGTCATATGAGCGTGTTCTCACTGCAGTGGAGATGGGGGACGGGACGGGGGCATGGAGGGAGGGGTAGCATTGGTCGCCAGCAGAGACAGGAAAGCGACTTGTCCAGTGAAAAGTGTGCCTCAGTAGGGTCCGCAGGAACAGCTCTCTCTCCGACATAATTCTCCTCCGCAATGTGCTCAGACTCTGCGCAGTCGCTCACAAGTGAATTACTACTGTCAACTTAGAGAAAGTATGAAAGCAGATAATACGAAAAGTATATAGCCTCGTTTAGAAAATTATCTTCTGAAATATTAAAAAGCAAATATTACAAATAAGCCTGAAAAGATAATTGAAAACGTAACATGTAGTACGGCACAGTGCTAGTGATAGTGCCATGTGGACACACGGTAAATTAATAGTGCGAGTTACATTTCTACAAGATTCTGAGTGAATTAGAGAAGCTTCGACTAATGAACGCAAACAGCACCGCAGAGATACTCGTAATGATTTTAATCTCTGCTGATTCTCGAAACCACTGCTTGAACTGCGTCGATAGCTGTGATTAACATATATCACAGTTTTGAAATATTACCGTCAAAACATTTAAATTAAATTCCGTATCCACTACTTGATTACACCACCATTGTGAGGAATGTTTTAGGAAGGTGGTAACATGAAAGCTACAGATTGCAAAGGCAAACCGGTATTTGCGTGGCTCGAAGGAGAAGCGTCCAACTATCAATTCAGAATTTCGGAGGTTATTCCTCGGTCAAACTGATGACTATGCTCAGTTACCTTTCACTTTTCCGGTCAATTCGGGCAGTGATTTGTGTATGTGTGTAATGCCAATATTGCCTGGCGTGAGCTTTAAACTGTAGGTTTCCATATAGTTTTCTGCGTACGAATATACCACCTGTGCAAACCCCTGCGGTATTCAAACCAGCCATCGGGTACGGTTCATCTTTAGCCAGTTAAACCTTGGCCCAGAGTACACAAACACTTTGCCAGTAAAATTCAAGTGCGTTCATATGTAATAACAGAATTACTCAAATGTGGAGTCAAAAACTACTTTTCCTATGCTGGACCGAGCACTGACTGCATCTTCCACCAGGACATACAACCTAATATTACGGAGAACATATAAATGAATGTACGTATCCCTCACTCGTTGTGAAAACCATTTGTCGTAACAAACAGGCTAAAGAAATTTCATGTCTTGCAGGACGGGACTGCATTTAGTAACAGTTGTACAAAATTTTAGATGACACATCACTGTTTGAGGTGTGTCGAGGTCACAGACGGGGAATTGCAGTCGCCCATTCTTTTTAATATTTATGTCATTAAAATATTGTAGAACAATTTACTTGCGATATTATATAACATGACAGAACAGAATCGACAAAGCCGAACAGTAATTCCGCGAATAAACTGAGTTTACTTACACCAAGAGTTCATTTCAATTCCTGAATGATGAGGACACGTGCGGTGAATAATTTAATGTGGAAAGGAAATGTGGGTACTTCAGAAACTAGAAAAGAAAAAACTGGTAGACTTAAATATAGTATCATGGAATGAACCCAGCAGAAACAGAATACTGTCTCCTTCTCACTTTTACTTTTCTTTGAGGCACTTATTTATTTATTTAAGCTGAACACACTAGCCCTTCATGTCACCTTTTCCATCCGACTAGGATTTTACAGGTACAGTATATTTACGTCGTAGTTACATAAGGAATGATAATCATTGTAGTATCTTCAATGTTACTGAAGTTCCATTAATAGAATTAAAACCGATTTTAAGTTGTCTTTTTATGATGTGAATAAATGTACTAACAAAGAGGTAATAACGTTAAAACTAGTTGCTGCTGCTGCTGTTGCTTCTAATAATCACAATAACAATAATACTAGTGTTGATATAAATAGTAGCAGATACAGAAAGTTGTCTCTTGAGTTTTATTCCTTCCTGTTTAATTCTTCTTAGCAGAGAGCGGAAGCTAGTCTATCTACTGCAGTGCGACGAACCAGTAATGCTGCTATTAAGAGGCCCAGAAAAACGTCTTCTCTATGAATCCCCCCCTCCAAGTTTTGTATTCGAATTTTGACGTCTTAGGTAACATTATACTTTGCCTGTATAATAGAGATGACGCTGGACGCGAAGCACATCAGGACAGACAAAATCAAATGATATTAAGAACAAATAGATTCGCACTGCTATGGTATTACACAACTGTAGACCGCTCCTGATGAAGGATGGAATCTTACCGAGCAACTACACTTGTACTTAAACGCCATTGTGCCCATTAAGTTGGTTTTGGTAACAGATGAAATTAGAAATCTTGGATAGAGTTTTTGGGTGTCTTTGCTTTCATCCACCTTGAGAGTGGATTTATTTAGGTATGGGGGAACATAATGTTTAAAGAGGAAGATTAATCATCACTATACGTCTTATTTTTCGTAAAGGCAGTCCGTTACAGGAAATGCAAGGTCTGCAATAAACCGTTGGTCTAGACAACACAATATTAAACGAGGAACTTAACAAAGGAATCATCCCAACATGTAGGTTATTTGATTTAGGAAACTCACGGAAAACTGTGAAGTAAATTCTTGGGTGCGCCCCTGTGCGGCACAACAGTGAATGGAAGTTAAAGAGAACCATTGGTAAAGGGAAGAGGGAGAAATTTTATGTAATGTGGCTTCTCTGAACAAACATTAATAATCACGCATTCGTAAGGTACGAAATGAAGAGATGAAACTTCTAAAATGTTGTTCTCCAGAAAGAGACATTAAACGTCAAACGCACGTAAAGTGTAGGAAATTAACAGTTATTTGAAGGAATTAGCGAGGACAGAAATCTGATGTATGACAAACATGCGCCATAATACGGGGCTTGCTCTTGGGACTTTAGTCAGGTTATCCAGGACAGGTAAACTTGGTGCTGAATGATGTAGTTACAGGGAAAGTGAAGAGAGAAGCAAGTTAGAAAACAAACAGAAGTGTCTCTGTGTATTATACTGTACAGTTTTTTCTAATTTTTTTTTTTTTTGTTTACGAGGACACAAATTCCAGGTGTGGTTTCCACCTGTGTGGTCTTTATGTTATACTACAAAGACCTTTAGACATGTACGAGTATGCGCGTCTGAAGGAACAGGCTCTGACGGTTCACAGCTGTTGTAAACACTACGATATGAATTCGCAAATTTAGAATATGTTTTGACGTCTGCTGTAAGTTTTATTAGTGCCACAAGAAAATTCGTGCCGGACGGTACTTGAACTCGGCTTTCCTGCTTATCGCAAACGGTCGCCTTAATCACTTCCGTCATCTTTTTCCAATATTAAAAACATTTATTTACATTTCAGGATATAATTATCATCATTACTTCATAAAAGTTTTACAAGTATAAGAAAATTAGCCACTTGCGTCTTGTGTAAACAGGACCAGCAATGATATACCACCAGGTCTGCGGTCGAACATTTGTGGTTCACACTACATATCCGTTTCGTCGCCCAACTAATACACACGTTTTAAGATAAGCGATTGATGACATATGTTAACACTAGAAACGTGCACGTCATTATTTGTAAGTACATGTAAACAATGCGCCATCCTTAACTAGTGTCATTGGTTTCTACTGCACAGCCGAAGTTAGGCTATATTTTGGGCGTCCAGCGGTTCGGCTCCTTACGATACAATGTTTTGTTCGCTGGTGTTTTCTTGAAGGTCATGAAATTCCTTCGTATATAACACTGAAATTGGAGCGCTTTCAGTGTCCTTTTCCGTTTTATGTTTTTTGATTAGAGACTGGATTTCGATTCTCTGCTTCTTCTCTGTTTGCCGTATCCGGTTTGATCAAGTTACTGTTGTTGGTTTGCACCAGCGCAATGAATACTTTGACACTTGTCACAGTGTAGAAGAGATTTCGGCATCGCGTCCATTTTCTATGGATTTTTTCAGCGTGGTGCCTTCATCAGTCATGGATTCGTCGTCGCATTTGGTTTCTGTGTATTCCAAATACACAGTTGCAAGCTATTTGAATTGTTCTTTACTGCCACTTATGATTACTGCCATCTGCACACCCCCTTCCACTTACAGAGGCGCATTCTCGTGTTCCTACTGCTATACGTTGGCAGCGACGATGGTAGCAGCTCATTAATTTACTTTATTTACTATGTCGTTCTCCATTCCGTTTCCTTGCTCTGCGGCGGTAGTTTCACTAACGATTGCTGCCATCTCTGCAAACTCTTTCACTTCCATAGGCGCATCCTAGTGTTCCTCATCACTTATGCAATTAGTGACACTGATATTCCCTTTTTCGATTGAGTTAGTGTATTTTCAGCTTTATTGATCGACATTTTGTTCTCTTTCTGGCGAAGATGGATTGTGTAACTTTCTGATTCGAATCTCCTTCACTTTCAGTACCTTATGTACCCAACTTTGGTGTTATTCCGCCTTAACAGAACACATGTAGAGATGGCATTGCTCCATATGGACTTTTCTCAGTACCTTATTGGTCACAGTTTCCACACAGGTGTTCAGTGGAATTGCGTATGTAGTACATGCAGGGTTAGTTTCCGTGCACAGCACACACCCTAATTGCGCACAGTCATCTAAGAGGACATGTGCGTTTGTAACTCTGTTTAAGCTAAGAGCTTGCCACTGATATTCCTAAGCCAAAAGTTTTCGGACCACGCCACTTCTCTGAAACTGCAAACTGTCCCATAAAATGTCAGCTTTTCTCTGATCTTTCCGAGCGTACCTAGACCTGTGAATTACAGACTTTCACTGATCGCAAGCTAACTCCTGCATATTTTAGTCATACTGCCCTGACAGAAACATTATTGTGTTTACATATTACGCCGCCTTTGGCGTTCGTGATTATTCTCTCAAAAACGTCGTTAGCTATACTTTTTGCATATATACCATTCACGCCATTGTCAGATTAACGCTTCTCACCCACTCATTAGGCAACTTGACATCATTAATCGTCCATAGCGAGAGAGGTAGGCTTTTCGGTGCACCATTCAAATCTAAAGTTCTAGGTTACTCTCGTCGCGGAAGACGTGTCATTCACATATTATGCAAATTGAGGGTGGAGGTGGAGAAAGGAAAGGAAAGGGAATGAACTAACGATGTCAGCTGCACTGGCATTTTACGCGGAATCAGCGGTGCTGAGCGAAAATGCGTGCCAGATCGGGATTCAAACATGGGCAGATGCGTTAACCACTGCGCCACACGGACATGTTATTTATGACGATTACGGGGACTGTCTCTTTACGCCCCTCGGCCGACACACACAACAGCCCACCGACACTAATCCACAGTGCCTGTCCATGTTCTTCGTGCCCGCTGCTTTGAGATTACCACAGGAGGTAGAACGTGATTAGGTATTCGTATTGAAGGTGGAGGATTTGTAGCCCATCGAGGCGACTCGTTTGTATGAATGCGTGGTGTCTATTTTCTCAGATATGTACGAAATGTAAATGTTGCTTGGAGTTCAGTAAGCACTTTCCTGTAGAAGAAACGATACCCCGCCCCGCTGTAAATAAGCCCTCTGCTGCAGAGAGCAGTAGTTGACTTCCTCATGCCGGGGCGGCCAAACATGGACGGCTGTCTGTAAACAAACCCGGACCGACCCAAACTTCCATATGTCAATATGTCCATATCTCCTATGCTACCACTTCGTCATTCTCGCACGGGGTGAGATTAATTTCTATTATCGTCATTTTAGCCCGTCGAGGCTTATATACCAACGATTTTACAAAGTCTGTGTAATACAGTGTCTTTTTATTATACAGGGTGATTCAAAAAGAATACCACAACTTTAAAAATGTGTATTTAATGAAAGAAACATAATATAACCTTCTGTTATACATCATTACAAAGAGTATTTAAAAAGGTTTCTTTTCACTCAATATGGCCCACTCCAGACACTCGAGCAATATCAACCCGGTACTCCAACTCGTTCCACACTCTTTGTAGCATATCAGCCGTAACAGTTTGGTTAGCTACTGTTATTTCTCGTTTCAAATCATCAATGGTGGCTGGGAGAGGTGGCCGAAACACCATATCCTTAACATACCCCCATAAAAAAAATCGCAGGGGGTAAGATCAGGGCTTCTTGGAGGCCAGTGATGAAGTGCTCTGTCACGGGCTGCCTAGTGGCCGATCCATCGCCTCGGGTAGTTGACGTTCAGGTAGTTACGGACAGATAAGTGCCAATGTGGTGGCGCTCCATCCTGCTGAAATATGAATTGTTGTGCTTTTTGTTCGAGCTGAGGGAACAGCCAATTCTCTAACATCTCCAGATACTGTAGTCCAGTTACAGTAGCACCTTCGAAGAAAAAGGGACCAAAAACTTTGCACAAACACCCATTCTCTGTAAACTGTTTATACCAACGTTTAATACACCACCTATCAGGAGGTTTAACACAGAAAACGTTCACCTTAGGCGAATCACGTTCATACTGAGTTGTTTCCCGCGGATTCTCAGTGCCCCATATACAGACATTGTGACGGTTGACTTTCCCGTTAGTGAGGAAAGTTGCTTCATCACTAAACACAATCTTTGAAACGAAAGATTCATCTGTTTCCATTTGAGCAAGGATAAAATCACAGAAATCGATTCTTTTAATCTTATCAGCTGCAGACAGCGCCTGAACCAATTTCAGACGATAAGGTTTCATAACTAACCTTTTTCGTAGGACTCTCCATACAGTTGATTGTGGAATTTGCAGCTCTCTGCTAGCTCTGCGAGTCGATTTTCCTGGGCTGCGAACAAATGCTTGCTGGATGCGTGCTACATTTTCATCACTCGTTCTCGGCCGTCCAGAACTTTTCCCTTTGCACAAACACCCATTCTCTGTAAACTGTTTATACCCACGCTTAATACACCACCTATCAGGAGGTTTAACACCATACTTCGTTCGAAATGCCCGCTGAAAAACTGTCGTCGATTCACTTCTGCCGTACTCAATAACACAAAAAGCTTTCTGTTGAGTGGTCGCCATCTTAGCATCAACTGACGCTGACGCCTAGTCAACAGCGCCTCAAGCGAACAAATGTACAACGGAATGAAACTTTATAGCTCCCTTAATTCGCCGACAGATAGTGCTTAGCTCTGCCTTTTGTCGTTGCAGAGTTTTAAATTCCTAAAGTTGTGGTATTCTTTTTGAATCACCCTGTATTACAATGTGTTTCAGACATGAATACCTGTATAAACACAAAGATTACGAAAATCGTTGGTATACAGGGTGTTACAAAAAGGTACGGCCAAAGTTTCAGAAAACGTTCCTCACACACAAATAAAGAAAAGATATTATGTGGACATGTGTCCGGAAACGCTTAATTTCCATGTTAGAGCTCATTTTAGTTTCGTCAGTATGTACTGTACTTCCTCGATTCACCGCCAGTTGGCCCAATTGAAGGAGGGTAATTTTCACTTCGGTGCTTGTGTTGACATGCGGCTCAATGCTCTACAGTACTAGCATCAAGCACATCAGTACGTAGCATCAACAGGTTAGTATTAATCACGAACGTGGTTTTGCAGTCAGTGCAATGTTTACAAATGCGGAGTTGGCAGATGCCAATTTGATCTATGGATTAGCACGGGGCAATAGCCGTGGCGCGATACGTTTGTATCGAGACAGATTTCCAGAACGAAGGTGTCCCGACAGGAAGACGTTCGAAGCAATTGATCGGCGTCTTAGGGAGCACGGAACATTCCATCCTATGACTCGCGACTGGGGAAGACCTAGAACGACGAGGACACCTGCAATGGACGAGGCAATTCTTCATGCAGTTGACGATAACCCTAATGTCAGCGTCAGAGAAGTTGCTGCTGTACAAGGTAACGTTGACCACGTCACTGTATGTAGGGTGCTACGGGAGAACCAGTTGTTTCCGTACCATGAACAGCGTGTGCAGGCACTATCAGCAGCTGATTGGCCTCCACGGGTATACTTCTGCGAATGGTTGATCCAACAATGTGTCAATCCCCAGTTCACTGCAAATGTTCTCTTTACGGATGAGGCTTCGTTCCAACGTGATCAAATTGTAAATTTTCACAATGTGTGGGCTGACGAGAATCCGCACGCAATTGTGCAATCACGTCATCAACACAGATTTTCTGTGAACGTTTGAGCAGGCATTGTTGGTGATGTCTTGATTGGGCCCCATATTCTTCCCCCTACGCTCAATGGAGCACGTTATCATGATTTCATACGGGATACTCTACCTGTGCTGCTAGAACATGTGCCTTTACAAGTACGACACAACATGTGGTTCATGCACGATGGAGCTCCTGAACATTTCAGTCGAAGTGTTAGTACGCTTCTCAACAACAGATTTGGTGACCGATGGATTGGTAGAGGCGGACCAATTCCATGGCCTCCAAGCTCTGCTGACCTCAACCCTCTTGACTTTCATTTATGGGGGCATTTGAAAGCTCTTGTCTACGCAACCCCGGTACCAAATGTAGAGACTCTTCGTGCTTGTATTGTGGGCGGCTGTGATACAAGACGCCATTCTCCAGGGCTGCATCAGCGCATCAGGGATTCCATGCGACGGAGGGTGGATGCATGTATCCTCGCTAACGGAGGACATTTTGACCATTTCCTGTAACGAAGTGTTTGAAGTCACGCTGGTACGTTCTGTTGCTGTGTGTTTCCATTCCATGATTAATGTGATTTGAAGAGAAGTAATAAAATGAGCTCTAACATGGAAAGTAAGCGTTTCCGGACACATGTCCACATAACATATTTTCTTTCTTTGTGTGTGAGGAATGTTTCCTGAAAGTTTGGCCGTACCTTTTTGTAACACCCTGTATATGCCCCTATGGGCTAAAGTGACAATAGTAAAAAATTGTCTCTCCTTGTGCGGAAGTCACAAAGTGCGAGCATAAGGGATGAGGAGAATATGACGTATGGAAGTTAGACGCGGTCCACAAGTCGAACACAGATAGCCTAAGTGATTCAGGTCACCGCTCGCAGTATGCGAAATCCAGTTTCATGCCCTTGCCCATCTATAATAACAAGTACAACTGACGTCAAAAAGTACTCGCTGTTTTTGTACTAATTCCTGTTTCACTATTTTCGCCACTACATAAGTACGACATGCAGTCTCGCAATGTACCATTACAACTTTCTTTAAAAATGAGAAAACTTTACAATTACGTTGAATGAATGTCTGAACTGTGGAATGGATACAGAACTCGAATTGTCGTGTGGCGTGTTGCAACTGGCAAGTGGTGTGTTATTGTTGGTAAAACCTTACACGAATTGATTTGGGAATGCAACTCCCAATACCAATAAAGAAATACAGTCACTGCAAAATACATTCAGCCACTAAGGCACTGAATCATGTAGCCCTGTTGAAAACTGATAACTTTGGCCCCTGTGCACATAGCAAATAAATTACATCGTCTGACCTCTAAAGCAGCAACGGAGTAACGCGATATATTCTGGTCTTTCATAAAAAAATATAAATATGCTATCTACAGGCTCAGCAGCGTGCAATGCTGGCTATAATGCCTGAAATGCAAACGAAATTCATTTCACTGATATACGAGAACATTTAAGAAAATCCAACTTCTTTGAAAAATATATGACCTGGACTGAGCCGGTACTGATCATGGGATTATGGTAAATTACTAATACTCACTTTTTCAGCAGAATTATATTTCAAGTTAAGTTTGTCGTTTCAAAAATATCTGACAACTGAAATTACATTACTCACAATTGATTCACAAACAATGAGATTCAAACAGCAAGTATTACCTAACGTCATTAATTCAACATAAATTCAAATCATCAAATTACACATAGCTCTGTTAACAAATATAAAAAGCAGTACAAAATTGAAATATCTAACTAGCCTTTTTAACAAAGCTGTTTACCTACATTCTGGGGTTCCTCAGCAATTACAGATTATCAGCAAACTTGTAAGGTGGCAGATTTAATGAAGGTCGGTTTTGCATCTTATATGAGAGTTTTTCATACATCATAACGGGAAGGTGAATGTGTCAACTGGCTTCGGAAGATTTGCCTATAATAATGTACACCATAAAATGCAAAGGGATGACACTCAATCAACGGTGTTAACATACTGAACCTTTATACTGTATGTTAATGAGCAAAAGGTGAAACAAGTGGCTGGAGAAAACAATGCGTTTGGAAGCAAGTGCGTGGGGCGCGCCATGGGAGTACAATGGAAAGCTTTAAAAAGGCATCCTAAGGCGACAGTCAACGAACAGGCCAGGTGACTCAGCCAGGAGGGCAATTAGTGGGCAACTGGAGTGGTACGAAAAGAAGCTTTAGAAAACTGCATTGAGTAATTTCCAAATGGATGCGGAGCGCCACGAAATCCTTGCCTGCGCTAACCCCTTCGCTTCAGAGTAGCACATGCGCACTACGACCCCAATTACTTGCTGGATGTATTCCCGTTTCTGTGTTCTCTTACAGTTTTTACTCTCTACAGTTGTCTCTAGCACCATAGAGGCTATTTCCTGACGCTTTAACCCATGTCGTATCATCTTGTCTCTTCTTCGCACCTCTTTCCTCACTAATTCTGTGGTGAACCGCCTCATGAATTACCTTGCCTGTCCGCCAGATTTTCAACATTCCTCTGTAGCACAACATCTTGAACGCTTCGATTCTATTTCGTTCCGGTTTGTTTCGTATCAAAATTTCGTTGCACCTAAATATCCTCTGTGGTCATCGTCAGTTATCGAGGGGAACAGGTACGATGGTGACGTCTTTTGTTCTGACTGGTGGTTTCATTTCACATCCCACAAAAACAGGTCCCTGTGTAGACTCTCCACAGCAAGCTGCTGAGTAAATGTCGACTTTTATAATGAATCGTGTTTTGCGTTAAACATTCGTTTCGAAAAGCTATTATCATTCCGTCCCATGGTTGTTTTTCCATTAATCTCTTAAAATACATAGTTACCATTGAAACCGAATTCCAGTTTTTTCAGTTCGACGTAGTAGAAAGCGGAGATTCGCTTACCCTTTCCTCTATCCTATACTTTCCCAGTCTTATGTATCAGATACGAAGGACGGTGTCTCATGAATAATTAAGACCGCCCTAGCTCTCGGCTGTTCGATTTTCCCACATAGCAAGCCCGCTAGCTGGTTTCAGTGCGAAGTGTTCTTTCACAGATAATTCATATTAGTTCCTGAAAATATTTATCAGAAGCTTTTAATGTGGGAGAACCTGATAACTTTCAGTATCGCTCTGAATAAATGTCTTTGGACGTATTTCGAAGGTGTTATTAGCTTTTACTTTGCTATAGCTAAATGTTAATTAAATAAGTTGACAAAGACTACAGATGTGTGTTGGAAGCAGGCTACTGTAATTTACTTATGCAGATCTTACTTCTTTCTCATTAGTTTGAATTAAATATTATTTGGATGAAAACAATTTATTCTGCGTAACCTTAAACACCCATTTTATTCAGTAAATCCTTCCAGAGATTCCTTCCTGTGGTGTACATTTTTACGCCCAGCGAGGTTTCGATTTGTCTGTCGGAACGCTGCCACATTGTAAGAGAAATAGATTTATTTCCATGAAGGTAGCTGCTGATAGAGGCACAAAATCTGGGTAACAAACAGCTGCAATTAAATTCCAACAGCACAACGGACCGGTTCATGAACGAGTCATGTTTTTACTACTTCTAAATTTCGTAAAACAAATTCCTCACCCTAGTTTCACTCTTAAAATTGGTGACATAGAATCTCGAACGATATTGATCAGGATAGAAATTTAAAAAAGAAAATTGATCTTCATATCTCTGACGCGACCCCACCTAGCAACAAACAACCAACGTCATATTACGGCCCCCGTTGTAGAATGCAACATTTGTCCCACAAAACATTCAGCTTCTATCATACTTCCGGAGTTATTCTAGGTGGCAATAGTTTGTCACTCACCGTGTAAAAGAAACGAGCCTCCAAACAGCTGGTCGTATTCTGAACACCTACGCGATACAAAGGTTCTCCATTCTTCACACACAGCCAAAGAAAAGGATGCTGATAGTGAGTCAACAACTATAAATTACTGCACAATATAAAAGGGTAGCACACTGTTGTAAAAATCACCTTACTAGTAACAAGCTGGTAAGACAAAGGTGCTAGTGGGCACCAAGTGGTGCGCAAAATATAAGATTTACAAAGACCATTTGCTCTCCATAATTTTACGAGCCTAGCACATATTCACCATTACAAATTCCTCATCAGTTATGAAATACATAGCCACAATGCGGACAAGTTAGCGGAATTTCAATTCAGATACGTCTTGGTAGGGTAGTTCACGAAGTTTTTCATAATAAATAACTCCGTTCCAGTAATACTTGACATATACTTTATTTTGATAAAGGATTTCAGATCTAAATCTCATCTTCGGGCTCTACAAAAAACAACAGAAACAAAACACTATATAAAATTTATGGACATTGAAAGGGTCCATACAGTTGATCAGCAAGTCCCACCCTGATTGCATACGAGAAAATCGTACGTGTCGTATAAAAGTTCCAGAAATTGTATCAAGTAGCGTGAAAGATCCCGTGCGATGAGCCATGAAAAGATTCTCTGAGGCAACCAATGCCACACAATGTAAACGGGGCCTACACAAAGAAAAGAAAGTATAAAAGATACTAACACATCAACATCAGAAACAGCTCACAATTATGTAAGTTCCCTGGGCAGCGCATAGCGTGGACGTCTAGCGAGACGGCCTACCGGGTTTAATGGCAGTGAGACACCTGATTACACATGCAACGCATAGAGTCGCCGTCGCCAGAACTTATACCAAGAGCGGGATGGACAACCGAACAAATCGTAGCTAACAAAATGGCAGCACTTCTCACGTTTTCTCCAAAACGTTACCAGTTACTAATAGCGCTGAAACCATATTACTGTATGAATGGAACTGACTGAGCTAGGTCTCGAACAGGGTAAATAATAAAAGCAAATCATTCAATGTATAATGCAGGTGTGAAGAAATGATTCTGTGAGTCATATGTGCACTGAGGCGTGTCATTGCTGTTTGCGCGGTATTTTGTTGACCGATACTGCTGAGCATCTACGACATATGGCGGTGCGGGCACTTGCATGTAAGCTCTATTTGAGGTTCAATTCACTTTTTGAAGCCTATACCATGTGTCCGGGTGTTCACTTCCATTTGTTGATTCATTCCTGTTTTCCCTGGTAATGCCCCGTCTCCCTGGCGAGTTGCTGTTGGCTCAAAGAATCTTTCCTTGACCATAAGGATTGTTCTAGAGTCAATTAATTTTATATAGTACCCCCCATAGTTTCCGTTGCTTTTTGCACCGTCTGAAGATGCGATTTACATCATAAAACCAGAGTCATTTTTACGATTTTATCCAAATCATACACAACTGGTGCGAATTTATTCACCAGGAAGAATTGTAGCAACAGTTGTGGAAGTCCCATAATGAGTTTTTTAGTTTACCAGGCATTATAATACACACAAAACTATAGTAAAATATGGCAAGGCAAAAAACTTGTGTGATGGACAAGCAAGGTAACATAGTACTAACTAGCCGACCTAGTGCCACTTGGGCTTAGAAAAAGTACCACTCAGCAAAAGTTTCCTGTTATTAATTCAAGGCACCAGTGCACAAAATGTGACTCAGATAGTTAATCTGAGAGGAGATCGTCAGTAATTAATGAAGACTTAATTCTCTTACACGTAATATGATTCGGAGGTTAGGATAGGCCTGAGGTATTCCTTTCCGTCATAAGAGGCGACTGAAAGGAGTCTCCTACTTTTCGGCCTCGAGTATTACGGTTCTATTTCAGGGTTTGACCTCAATATTTTCAAAATTTTCAGAAGTGCGGGCAATTTGGGGAAGGTCACCTTACGTGGTATACCATATATCCATCGTCTGCTGTGACCTCCTGCACCTTAATATTGTCATGACTCTGCAACATCAACCAGAATCCCACTATTTGGGAGAGCACACTTTACAGAGTGCTGTCCGCTGTCAGCTTCTGCGCCCATGATAATAATGGATCTTTTCGCACACAGTATCCAGCACGGCGGCCAGCCAGTCAGTCATGGAGGGGTTGTCCCACATATGCTAAGGAGTTGAGGCTCATCTTCTTGGAGCATCAGGACTCCCGCATTTGAAGGTTGCTATGTGTGGACAGGTTACTCCTGTAACCGAAATTCCAGATCTGAAGATGGTTCTAGAGGAACAAAAACCGGTCATGTGAATCAACATTTTATGCAGTCAAGACGGATTATAAGTAACATTGACTTTTAATTTCCCTGGTGCGATCCCTTCCATTTTAGATGACAATGCCTCAATGGGTAACTTAGTTTTAAGTTTTATCGATAAAGGGAGTGTCTATCGTTCTGTTTAAGGGTTGCCACCTTACCCCCATCTTTCACGCCCTCGCCCTACCTGGATTTGAACTCTTACTCCCTCCTCTGGTACTCTCTATTCGACTTGGTATTCGACTTTTCATTGTGTGGTTTCTCTTGCCTTATGTTTTTACGCTGGGGTTTTTTATATGTTGGAGAGTGGCTAGCTCGTCATTTTTTATTATTGCGATCAGCCAGTCAAGACCATCTCCTATATTTTTCTAACACCTTCCACCGCTTTATTCGCTTAAGTTAATGTTTTAAATTTTGGCTTGCTATTTTCGTTTTCTACTTCAGTGTGGATACACAAATATTTTTACGCATTTTCTTCTTTCCCCCGATTACAAGCAATAGGATTCCTTTCGGGTATGGTATTAATCTGAGACCTCTGTGACTACCGAATAACGGACTGATAACCACGCATTTTAGTTCCTTTGATCTCCAGATCAACCAACCATCTCTCAAGCAAACTCAGTGTTGCGTAGCAATACATCACCCAGTTGCTACAGAATAGCGGCAGTGCGATCTGTCTTAAGTGACGTCGCGTACGCAAGTCCTTCACGAGCAATTCTGTTCCAGTTTCCAGTAAGTTCCATACCTATTGAAACCAAGAGAAACTACTTCTCCTGTGGTGTGGTCACCGATTCAGCTCAACTTCGACCACTGTTATCATTACTAAACCAGTTAACGTGACGTGTTTGGACACGATTATAGCTAAAATACACGCGAAAAATGAAAAACTCCTTACGAAAAATGATAAGCTCTCTCTCTCAAAAAAAATGTTTCAAATGGCTCTGAGCACTGTGGGACTTAACTTCTGGGGTCCTCAGTCCCCTAGAACTTAGAACCACTTAAACCTAACTAACCTAAGGTCATCACACACATCCATGCCCGAGGCAGGATTCGAACCTGCGACCGTAGCGGTCGCGCGGTTCCAGACTGTAGCGCCTAGAACCGCTCAGCCACTTCGGCCGGCTCTCTCTCTCTCTCTACTTGTGATGTTAAATAACCATAGAACATGGTATGATATTATAAAAATTGACACATGTTTATATTCATCAGAAAAATGTAATTACATGCTGTAAGTGAGTCAGAAACCTTCGCATGTACTTATCAGTAGCGAACTGCAACTTTTGCAACGTATGTTACATGAACGGATAATTGGTACCATTTGTTTTGAGTTAGAATGGTTAGTGTTTCTCGGTGTGGCTTTCGTGTATCGAACCGAATGCCAGTGAAGAGTTGAGCAATTTATAGCCGTCCTTATGTGAAAGAAATTAGTTTAATCAAATGTAAGCTATTGTTAATAGCTGCAAGCAGTCACTAGGCATGCACATATCTTATTGCGACTTGCAGCGTTGCAATGTACTTGTGTATAAATGAATTTTTCCGTGGGTATCCATAGAGCGTACTAACTCTCCGACTGGCAATGTCTTTCAAAAAAAATGAAGTTAAAATACTGACCCTATGCCTTTGTTGTTTCATTTTAGATACGCGAGACGGTCGAAGTTATTGCCAGCGAACAGTTGAGCAATTTACAATCGTCATTGTGTGAAATAAATAAGTCAAACGTTAGCTACTTTTCAATCGTTGCAAGCCCTCACAAGAACAAATAGTCGTTGTGGCCGAGCTACTAAGAAAGCTACGTATATCTGTCAGAGCGTTCATTTTCATCACAACACTCGTCATCTTAAGGGTTTTCCGTAGCGACATTAGAATAGCTAGCTTTCCTGGGAAAGCATAACTCTTGAAGGTTCCCCATATACAATAGTCGAGAGATGTTTGCTCTAGAGATCGTGACTGAAACTCAGTAGCACGAATTAAGCTTCTACGTTAATTGTCTAGGCATACCGTAACACGTCTGTGTTGCTGAGGTGGAGTATCATTCCATTATTAAAATGTTTCACCTCATGATGGCTATCAATTAACTGTGAAAATATATGTCTCAGACCAATCGGTACTCTACCTCACCAGTACCTTAAAGAAACAGACCTCCAGCACCATTTAATTCTCTTCTCTGGCCTTGTACTAACAAGGAACCAGTAAACAGTAGTGTTAAAAGACTCGTTCAGTTTGAAGTACATTATAGCAGACCAGATAAGGTTCTTTAAATGCTTCTGATTCTTGTGAAACACAACTTTAAGATAAATCCCAGTACCGCAGTTATTCTCTTCGGCTCGTCCTCTTTCAAACCAATTAGCAGTCTTAGTGTATTCATATCATAAATAGTAGAGTCAGCTTAAAGCTACTCGCGACAGATGGAAATTGCTGGTGGTCGATAGTCAAAGTCATTATGCATTATTATTTTATGTCTCCCAAGTTTTAATAATTACAGCATTACTATGCTTGCTGACTGAAAAATCCCATCACTGATATTTTGTTCCGTCTTCTGCCCGTGGCAAGCAAGCAGTCTATGTGAACTCCGCGATCGACTTGGAAACACCACCTGCAGTAGCGCCCACAGGGGCTCAGCATTCATTCGCTGGGTACGGGCTTGGCGACCCCGGGGTTCCTGAGCTGGGGACTGGTAAGCGCCGCCAGTCCTCTGTCACCGTAAGCTCTGGGCATACTTCAGCGACCACCGTGCGGCACGGCGGTGGAATGTTGTGTGTCTCAGAGAGTGGGGATCTTGGCTTGACCGCCCGGATCGCGAGGATGGAATAAACCTCTATAAACAACCCCTCAATCTCAAGGTGTGCTGTGCGCTGATGAGAAGCATGGCTGTAGAGGTGGAACAGTCGTTAGCGGGCAACCTCTGGGGAACCTGCCGCACCTCAGTTGTATAAGGCTTACCTAGGCACGCGGGGCTCTGTCTAGGTGGACTTCTAGTTCCCTAGCTGCTCGTGGGACCGAGATGGATCCTTCGAAATCCTCTTTTCTTCCTCCCAGCGGAAAGGGTGGGCCGCTGGAAGGTTCTAACACCCAGTCTCTTAAGAGGGCTCGTACAGTCAGTCCCCCTGACTCCGGCACTTCTTTGACAAGTCCAGTCTTAGGTAACAGAATGCATTCTGGTAATCCGAATGTGTTTCTCATTGTGAAACGGAAGGAAGGTAGTTTCGAGAAGGTTTCGCCCTTCTGTATACAAAAGGGATTGGAGGGAATCTGTGGCTCCTTAAAATCGGTGAAGCGCTTACGTAATGGGACCTTGCTAGTGGAAACTTCCACTTCCCAGCAAGCAACTAACCTCCAATCTGCTACATGCCTTGGAGAGTATGCCATAGACACTGAGCTGCACAGCACCTTGAACTACAGCAAAGGTGTTGTGACATGCCGGGATCTAGTTGACATTCCCAAGGAAAAACTGCAACGTGAGTGGGCTCCGGAAGGTATCGTTGATGTCCAACACATCATGAAGAGGGTTGATGGCAATCTTGTCAAATCCGACTACTTTATTCTGACCTTCAGTAGCACAAAACTTCCTGAACATGTTAAAGCTGGCTTCCTTCGCCTTAGTTTGAGGCCTTATTTCCTGACCCCCAATGCGCTGTTTTAAATGCCAGCGTTTTGGGCATACCACCTTAGGATGTAAAGGCGAAGCGACCTGTGGAAACTGTGGTAAGGCTGCTCATGAAGGAGTTGGTTGCTCGTCTCCGGCTAAATGTATTAATTGCTTTGGGAACCACCCTGTTTGGAGTAGGGACTGCCGAATATTTTTATTAAAAACAACCAAGCGTATCCCCTATGGAGAGGCCAAGAAGATCTATAAGTCGATGCAACCTCCCACATTTGCTACATCTTTTGCATTCCTGGTTCAGAAGCCTACTCCAAAAGTCGATGCCTCAACGCAGACCGAGGTGGTGAGTGTTGGCACTAACACCTGCAGTTGTTAGTGCACTTGCAACGCAGCCAGTGTTTCAGAGCCAGTAGCCCCTACTCGAACGGCAGACAAAGGTACAGTGGCGAACTTGGGCCAGCCCCTGGCGCCTCCAACAGCTGAGGCTGTTCCCAAGCCCAGTGCGCCACTTACCACTCCCACATCAGCTCCCCCAAAGCCCACCAAACCACAGAAAGCTCCTGTACAGCAGCAACAGCGGGTCAAATCCCGTGGTAAACCATCTGACCATGCGGATGTTGTTTTACGTGAGGCTTCATCTGACTCTTCCCCGGAGTTGATGGAATTCGATGTATGTGTGGGGCAATCATCTCGTCCCACGCTTGCCCGTCCACCTGCTGCGGTCTCCCCGCCCCGTCGTAGAGACAGGATGAAGGTGCTACCACCAACATAGATGGCTCCCATATTTCAGTGGAACTTGCAAGGGTTCAGGACGCATGTGGAGGAACTTCGTCTACTCTCTCAGGGTAGACCACTGTGTCTATGTCTCCAGGAGACGTATTTCCATCCATCATACTCCCCTGAGATACGAGGCTATACACTCCACAAAAAGGGCGACCTGCGTGGGGAGAGAGCTAGAGGCGGCGTAGATATTTTCGTCAGGACGGACTACCATACCACTCCTCGCCTCTCTCACTTACGACGACTTTACAGGCCGTTGCGGTGTCCGTGCACGTGCGTCATCCATTGACTGTATGTTCGCTTTACTTGCCCCCACATGATGCACTTGATGAAGTGGCCCTCACCGACCTTCTTACACAGCTCCCCCAGCCATTCATTATTTGTGGTGCTTTTAATGCCCACAATGTGCTTTGGGGCTCTCCAATTACTTGCCCCAGGGGTAGAGCAGTTGAGAGGCTTCTCCTGACATCCTGTGCCTACTTGCTCAATGGAGGACAGAGTACTCATTTCTGCACAGGGTCGTTCTCTGCCATTGATCTCTCGCTTTGCTCTCCAGCTCTTGCCGCCAGTGCTCACTAGGAAGTGGTTGCTGACTTGCACGGCAGTGATCATTTCCCAATCTGGATTCACCTGCCAGATGGCGTGGGCTCCGAAAGGAGACCACCACGATGGGTGCTCAGTGGAGCTGACTGGACACTTTATAGCCAGTTGGCCCAATTCGAACACTGTGCGAATGTTGAGGTGTGGGTGGATCATATTACCAAAGCGGTCCACCACGCCGCTGCAGCATCCATTCCACAGTCCACAGGCTACCGGAAGAGGCCACCTGTGCCTTGGTGGAGTGCCGAATGCCGCTCTGCAACCAGGAGCAGGCGTGCGGCTCTGCGTCGGTTCAAGTGTCGGCCGACTGCTAAGAATCTTGCAGCCTTTCGGGTGGCGAGGGCAAGATGTCGCCGCATTATTCGTGAGAGCAAGAAGAGGTCATGGCAACAGTTCCTGAACACCATAAATCGTTCCACCAAAAGTTCCATTGTGTGGGAGACCATCAGGAGAATTTCTGGCAGAGGAGGGAGGTGCCCCATAGCTGCTGTAATGAATAACGGAACTCTCCACACGGATCCGGGAGACATTGCCCAGACTATGGCAGAGTATTTTGCCACAGTTACTGCAACAACCAGTCAGGATCCAGGTTTCCAGCGCCATAGAGCCGTTGCTGAGAGATGTAGTCTGGACTTCCAGTCCAGCTCTCATGAAGTTTACAACTGCCAATTTTCTATGTGGGAGCTGGATTCTGCATTGTTTGGAGCTCGTGACACATCCCCTAGTCACGACGGGATCCATTACAGTATGCTATGGCACCTCACAATGCGCAACAAAGAAATCCTCCTCGCATTTTTTAATGCCATTTGGGCGTCGGGTCACTTTCCTGCCACGTGGCGTGAGGCAGTTTTAATTCCTTTTTTAAAACCTGGGAAAGACCGCACGAGCCCGAGTAGCTACCGTAGTGTTGCCCTCACTAGTTGCGTGCGGAAGACCTTGGAGCGGATGGTCAACCGCCGCCTTGCCTGGATGTTAGAATCGCGGCAACTCCTTAGTCGCTTTCAGTGTGGGTTCAGGAGGTTTCGTTCCACCTTCGATAACCTTGCCCTCCTGGAGGCGGCTATACAACAAGCTTTCCTACGCCGTCATCACCTTCTAGGTGTATTTTTCGACATCGAGAAGGCCTATGATACCACTTGGAGGCGTCTCATCCTGGACCAACTTTACGAATGGGGTTTTCGTGGTTGTCTTCCTCTTTTTATTCAGTCTTTCCTCTCGCCACGATATTTTAGATACCGAATTGGTGACGTCCTGTCTGATCGCTTTGAGCAGGAGAACGGTGTCCCTCAGGGTAGCGTTTTAAGTGTGACTCTCTTTGCCATCGCTATTAATAGCATTACGTCCATAGTGAAAAGTCGTGTCCAGTGTTACTTGTTTGTGGATGATTTCTCTTTGTTTTGCTCTTATTTAAGCCTTGCAACGACAACGCGTCAGTTGCAACTTACTATTAGACGTTTGGATTACTGGGCGCAGGCGAGTGGTTGTAAGTTTTCCACCGGGAAGTCTGTATGTGTTCTTTTTAACTGTTCTCGTTCGATTTTAACCTTTCCTGAGTTGTGGATGACGGACACTATTCTTACTTTTAAAGACACGGTGAGATTTCTGGGGCCGGCCGCTGGTGGCCGAGCGGTTCTGGCGCTACAGTCTGGAACTGCGCTACTGCTATGGTCACAGGTTCGAATCCTGCCTCGGGCATGGATGTGTGTGTTGTCCTTAGGTTAGTTAGGTTTAAGTAGTTCTAAGTTCTAGGGGACTTATGACCTCAGCAGTTGAGTACCATAGTGGTCAGAGCCATTTGAGATTTCTGGGGCTCATTTTTGACTCGAAGCTCACGTGGTTACCTCATCTTAAAGACCTGAAACGGCGGTCGCTTCAAACTTTAAGTATTTTAAAACGTCTTAGCCACAGTACATGGGGAGCTGACAGGACTTGGCTGCTCCAGTTTTACAGGGCGTTTGTGCGATCCCGGTTCGATTATGGGTGCACGGTCTATGGGTCTGCGAGGCCTCCTTACTTAAAGATGTTGGACGTTGTGCACCATGAAGGGCTTCGGTTGGTCACTGGGGCATTCCGAACTAGCCCCATTCCAAGCCTCTGTGCAGAGGCAGGTGAACCGCCACTTCATATGCGGCGACGGCTACTTACAGTACGGCAGGCGTATAAAACTTTGTCCACACCATACACACCTGCGTACCATACCATTGCTCAGCCTCCTCTGGCACGGTTCTTTCATAACCGGCAACGTGCGACGCAGCCCTATGGGATTCGTGCACAGGATTGCCTCGCTGCGATGTCTATGGCTGGTCTTCGTGTTTTACGTCGCGGTTGGAGCAGATCTCCACCTTGGCTCCTCCGGAGACCCAAACTTATTTTAGACTAGACTAATTTTAAGAAAGATAGAACACCAGATTTTACATTCCAGTGTCTGTTTTTTAACATTTTAGATGTGCATCACGGTTTCACTGTCGTTTACACTGATGGCTCCAAACAAAAGAATTTCCTTGGCTGTTCTGTAGTGTTCCCTGATCAAGTTACCCGGATTCGCCTCCCTGCTGAATATACGGTTTTCGCAGAGGAGCTCCACGTGATCCTGAAGGTACTGGAGCAGATGAATCGTGTTCGGGGCGATCGATTTCTTCTCTGCTCCGATTCTCTTAGTGCCTTACAATCACTGCAGAACCTGTATCCGACTGAGGAGATGGTCCATCTGATACATGACCAACTGTACTTGCCCCAACGGCGGGGTAAAGAGGTATCCATCTGCTGGGTGCCTGGTCATGTCGGAATATGGGGCAATGAACAGGCCGATCGGGCTGCCAAGGAGGCCTGCAGAGAGCAGGATGTGGTCCAGTGTCCTATCCCCTTGCAGTCAGTCATCGCTGCACTCCACAGGAAGTGCATGACGTTGTGGGAGGACGAATGGCTGGCGGTGACGGCCAATAAACTGCGGTTGCTCAGGCGGGAAGAGATGGCCCTCACACGTCTTCGGATCGGGCACTGTCCTCTCACACATAGCTTTTTATCACGGCGGGAGGATCCTCCGTTTTGTGATGCTTGTGGTGTGCACATCTCTGTCCAGCATATTTTAATAGACTGCATTTTATACCGTGATGCAAGGGCGGAAGCACAAGTTGATGTGGATCTGCCTTCTGTATTAGCTAAATATGAGACGTGTGTGTCTAGGGTTTTTAAGTTTTGTGACGTGTCTGGACTCTGGCCTAAACTTTTAGGCTGGAGGTTTTAGTGTATTGCAGAGTGGCTGACTCCTCCCCTTTTTTTTCTTGCGGTCAGCCAGCCACTTCCATCTGCTACATTGTTTTAGCTACCTCTATCATTTTCTTCCTGTGTTGTCCATGTTTTATTGCTGACACCCTGCATCATCCCACGCTTCGGTGTGGGCGAGCACATACTTTTCAACGATTATTCCCCGTTTTTTATGTTCCGTTTTATATTCCTGTTCTGGGATTTTTCTTGACACCCGTCTCACTATGTTACTGAACGGGCGCTGAAGACCTTGCTGTCGTACGCCCAAAAAAAAACCCTCTGCTACTACTACTACCTGCAGTAGCGTGCAGGAATCGTAACTCCATTGCATATTGTTCCAAAGATACTGTCAATAATACCCCAGTGAAAAAAAATCCGGTGATGGAATAAGGCAATCTGTGCCACTATTCAACGAAATTCAGGACCGCAGTGAAATGGATTGACGTGTAATAGCCGAACAATCAGTTGTGACTCCAGTATGTCTGTCTAAACCGTTGAGCAATTTCTGAGTTTATTCGATTCACTTGTCGTATCCCATAGACCCCACAAGAAGTAGAACCATCCACGCTATGGATGTAGTCAAGGCATACATGAAAAAAAAAGAGATGTACTGTAACAATGGACTGCCACTGTACAGTTAAATGATGTTTGTTCTTACACCTGGTAAATTTAATTCAGTGAATTCGAAGTGGAGCTACTTTCATAAAGCTGTTAGTAACTTAATTCTAGTAATTAGTTGCTTTTAATCTTCAGTTGGTCATTTGACATTTATTCAATTACATTCATATTTTCAAAGGAAATAGTAAACGGTTTGTGTAATAACACAGACCTGTTTACAATACATTAACACGTGCCATACAGCTCTGCAATGAAATTTGGTTCTTGACATGTTGCTAACAGTACTTTTCAGTCCATGAATCTATGTAAGTATGTGTAAGGGGTGAAACAGGGTTTCCCTGTTTCTTGCGTGGTTTTTGATGGAAGTTTGTTAAATGTCTACGAACCAGAGTACACAACTGCGCTCTGAATCCTAAAGAAAGATTAAAACCATACCAATATAATTCTTATATTTTCTTTCTTATTAAAAGTGGAGTGCTGTAATCCCAAGACTCTTAAGAAGACCATTGCAAGATACGTCGTTATTTATTTTACACAATATTCATGTTGCTCACTTCCGTTGAATAAACTCATTATTTACTCTGAGTACCGCGCCCAACAAGAGAACTCAACAAGTCAACAGAAAGTGAAAATATACAATATAAACAAGCAGTTCCATCTTTGCAGTAAGCTTCTAAGAGCAAATCGTGCTGAAATAAGCTTCCTGTTTTGTTCGCCTATGCGCGGATGCCATTTTAAGTTGTTATGCTGTTGGTGACCCAATGGGTTTTACACAGTTTGTTCCATATGGTGTTTGAGTATTAATGACTTGTTTTGGTCCTACCAAGTTCGTTTTGCTTGTTTCAAATTCCCTAATATCCGTCCTTACAAGATTAATACTGATGCTGTCTGTTGTGAACCAATTCTAAACCTGCTCAACTACACAGTTTGAGCTGTGTTTAGCAAGATGAAAATTTGAGATTTGTTTAGTATGCTTACGTCATCAATAAATTTCACGTTTCTAGGACTGTTCTATATAATTATTGGAACATCCTTTACACAGGTTAACATCAATAACGGACAAGATATCAAATAACATGTGACTTCATACGTCGAATTCCCCAACGTGACGTTAATTCATCCTGCTACTCAATCTTTCAGAGTGACACCCAGCTCACTGTCACGAAGCCCAGATTCCTGTATTCATGAAGATTATCACAGCATTTTAATGAGCCAAGTAGAATTTTGTTATATATACAGTCAAAGGTTTTGGTCAGATAGCAGAAAATAAAAAAACTTAATTTTTCTTTTTTAATCCTGTGAGGACTATTTTCCTGAAGCCTAGGATGGTTTCCTCAGTGGAGAAAAGCTAAATTGAAAGACAATTAAAAAGTCTTGCTGAAAAAAATTAGAAAGTATTCTACCATTTTCCATCACAACAGGAAGAGTCACAACTTTTTAGTGAGCTGATGAATTTTCTAATTTTCTTAGGGGTTAAATTTTTGTCACTAATGTATGTTAGTCTTTGCTCAAATAAATTTAATGAATCACTATTTATTTGCGTATAAATTTGTGTAATTTTTGTTGCAGCTATGAGAAAAAATTATAATTGGATTCAGTGGCTCATAATTTAAATGAGTCATCATTTCTGCTGGAGATGATTCAGGGAGACTCAGTTTGTGTTGTTATTTTTATTTATTTTTTGTTTACTACTACTTTTTGTATATCAGGTAGGATATGGTAAGCAACCAAATCAGCTGACGCGTTATTCATCTATGTATCTGACCGCTGCAGTTTTGTGTAGCATTGCTACAGGTCGATTCGATAACATCTGATCAATAGAGTAAAATCAGCGGCTGAAATAATTAATTATTTAACCATCGTAACATGTTACTGAAAAACCAGTATCGGTTTTGTTAAATTTGCTGAATACAATTTTCTATCAGCCGCACCACGTTAAGTCTTACACATCGACAGCTTGCTGTTCTTGTAATTTTACTAAAACAATCATGACTTGGACACGGATTGTACCTTAAAATGCTCACGCACCTAAGAGTCCATAGAACCTGTATACAATATTTTTTTTTTTGGAATTTTATCATATTGTTGCCTTCGCTATCATGCACGACCTACATAATCTGAATTGAAAAGGATGTGGTATAAATAAATCTCAGCATGAAACATGCGCTATTCATTTTTTAAATGCGTAGAATATTCTGAGTATCTGATTTTAAATGGACAAAATACTGCGGTTTTAATAAAAAGAGGATTACCGATACATTGTAGTATCAGCTTTATTTTTATTCTCCGCACAACGCTTTTGGAGCGCCGGCTCTCATTTGAATACGTAATTTACATTAATGCACATCACCGAATCGCTTGTGCGAATCCGTGTGAAGCTTGGAATTCCTATTTTACGCTGTGTTTCTATAACATGTTTCTGCGGTAACTGAAAACGGTGGCAAACCGCGACAATATGCGTAAAACAAACGAAACTAATACACATCCTCGGGGTACTGAAATCTCACGAAACTGCAGATCAGAGCCGTGATATGACTACAAGGATATTTTGAAAATTGTTCATTAATTTGTAGACTTCTGCTAATGGTAATGGATGGGGAAACAGAAACAGATAATTCAGTTATAAGTAGGCTAAACAAGATGAGACTTTCTAAAAAGGATGTAAAGAACGCCGTTGTGAGAAAGCCATAAATTATTATGCATTCGTGTCAGTATCATACTATTACGTAGTTGAAACCAACATTTTAGATACTGTACCTATACCTCTACGGATTGGAGAATGTCATGACAAGAGGTTTCAAGAAGAACAGCAGCAAAAATAATAGTGTGGTAATAAATTGTATTCGAAAACCATCAATGCTGTGGAACTAAATTAGGAAACGAGATACTCGAAGAGATAGGTGAGTTTTGATATTTGGGCAGCTAATCAACTGATGATGACCGAAGGAGAGAAAATATTAAATTACTAGCAACCTCATGAAAAGCGTTTCTGCAAAGTAGAGATAATACAGATGATAAATTTAAGTAAGTCATTACATAACGCGATTGTCTAGAGTGTAAAGTTGCGATATTCTTAGGTCTTCAAGCATTAGTTCATTTAGCAGCAGTTTGGTCTGCATTTCCGCTGCCGGTCTTCCTTTCGTTAGCGGTATAGGTGGTGCAGCTGGTATTCTCCATAATCCGGTTTACGTATTCTAGTCTCGGTCTGACTCTTGTATTTTGCCCTTCTACTGCACCGTCATTGAGACTTTTAATCATACCATCATGTCAGAGAAGTCCACTAACCCATGTGTCCGTAATGTGTTCGATTCCCCTCAAGCGACAGGGATTTTCTTCCTCTTATCTGTGGAGCACCTCTTCGTCTGAGATCTTCGTCTATCCCGGAAATCTTGACCATTTTGTGGTAGTACAACATTTCCAAGGCTCCGTGTGTCCATGTTTCACTTCGGTACAGCAGCATACTCCAAACAAAGGTCTTATGAAGTTTTCAGTGAGATGTTTGTATTTGCTGCTGCATGTGGGAAGGTTTGCTCTCTTGTTAAAAGCAGATTTTGCATGGTGAATCCGGCTTCTGATAGCCTTCCTTGACCTTCCGCCTGATGTAATTTTAGTCCCTAGGTTGACAAAGGTTTCAAGGGCCTTTAGTGGTCATTTTTAAGTGAATATTGGGCATAGATATTTTGTCTACTCACCACTAAGATTTTTTTACCCCTGTTAATTTTCATTTCATAGGAAGAGCTAAGGGTGGTTACCATCTCGTCCAGCATCGCTTCTGCATCTTTTCTTAGCTTTGAGATATCATCAGAAAATCTCAGTACGTCTGCTTTCTTATCATGAATCCTATTTCCTCCTATAGCTCCTACTGTCTCTTACCTCTCCATCGTCCGCTGAATGTATCCATTGAATAAGAAAGGAGAGAGTGAGTAGCCCTGTTCTGCACCCTGCTTAATAGTTGCTTATTATGTACGTTGTTTGCAGCTTACCATAACCACCTTCTTCTATACAGTCTGTGCATCTCTCTTCTGTCCTTATAATTTGTGCCAGTCTCTCTCAGCGTCTTAAAAACCGGTCCTTTCAAATGCGTTTCCTTAGTCGATGAAGGCAATATATGGGTCTTGTCCTTTAGTTCTTCTCAAGAATTAATCGTAAGGCGAGTACTGCTTTTACTCTGTCCTTACCTCTTGTAAAGCCAAACTGGTCGTCCGTGATCATTGCATCTATCCTTCTTTTCTACCCGCCTTTGAATGATAGGATCGTACGGCTCTGAAATGAAGGAATTAAATAGGTAAGACAAAAAGAGAGCTGAAGCTTTTCAAATGTGGCGGTACAGGAGAATGCTGAAGATTAAATTAGGGGCACTGAAACGAAATCCGGAAAAAAATGGAGGAAAATGTTTACGTCTGTATAAGGGGAAGGAGGTGGTAAAAATTTTCGCGGGAGACCAAAGCTTGAATACAGAGAGAAATCGATTACTTGTAGTAGTTATGTAGAGACAAAGACGACTGCATAGGATAGGCTGGCGTTACGAGATGTATCAAACAAATCTTTGTGCTGAATACCAGAACGACGTAAACGAAAACAGCTCTTCTAAGTGAACACCATGTGTGACGTTACGGTGTCACACTGAGCACCGGTATTTGAACTTCCCGCTGCGCCGCCGAAGAGCAGCGGTTGTCCGCCAGCGGCGAAAGAGGGCCCACTGGTGGATGACGCGAGGGAGTCCGGCGCCCGGCAAGGAGGAGCTGTTATGTTACGTTAACCGGGGACCTAGGAACGACGGAGAGGCTCCGTCCCCGCCGCAGCCGCAGTGGTCCGCAACCCCACGACGACTACCGCAGTCCACCCCTCCGCCGCCCCACACCGAACCCAGGTTTTTTGTGCGGTTCGGCCCCCGGTGGACCCCCATAGGGAACGTCTCACACCAGACCAGTGTAACCCCTATGTTTGCGTGGTAGAGTAATGGTGGTGTACGCGTACGTGGAGAACTTGTTTGCGCAGCAATCGCCAACGTAGTGTAACTGAGGAGGAATAAGGGGATCCAGCCCGTATTCGCCGAGGCAGATGGAAAACCGCCTAAAAACCATCCTCAGACTGGCCGGCTCACCGGACCTCGACACAAATCCGCCAGGCGGATTCGTGCCGGGGACCGGCGCTTCTTCCCGCTCGGAAAGCCGTGCGTTAGACCGCACGGCCAACCGGGCGGGCAAGTAGGAGCTGACTGGGATTCAGGTTGTCGTCCAGGGAAGAAGACGCGGCTCAAATTCAAATGGCTCTGAGCACCATGGGACTCAATAGCTGAGGTCATCAGTCCCCTAGAACTTAGAACTACTTAAACCTAACTAACCTAAGTACATCACACACATCCATGCCCAAGGCAGGATTCGAAACTGCGACCGCAGCGGTCTCACGGTTCCAGACTGACGCGCCTAGAACCGCACGGCCACACCGGCCGGCGAAGACGCGGTCCCCGCTCACTAACGTCAGGCGAACAGAGGACGTGTGCGGACACTGGCTGTGGCGGTCCCAGTCGTGAAAATAGATGGAAAATTGGCGGTACAGAGGATACCGGAGAATGCTGTTCAATTTAACTGGAGTGAAAATTATCATTTTCTGCTAACAGTGTTCTGCTCGCTTGGGATGAAATGTTGTACATTCTGTAAGCACTGCGCCTCGGATACTAAATTTCTTTGAATATCTTGTCCTAGGCCTGAGGATTTTGTGGACTCGGTGTATATTTACGAATTCCTCTGCTACGGTAATTCAAGAAGCACTTTATTGCTGGCGGTGTTGCACTGTTTCTACGTGCGTATAAAAAGGAACCTTGCATTGTGTT
Source organism: Schistocerca piceifrons (assembly GCF_021461385.2). Taxonomy (NCBI): domain Eukaryota; kingdom Metazoa; phylum Arthropoda; class Insecta; order Orthoptera; family Acrididae; genus Schistocerca; species Schistocerca piceifrons. The sequence continues at coordinate 143,152,341 of NC_060144.1, forward strand.
GAAAATAAAAGTAAAACCCTTACAATACTTGTCAGTTGCGCCGAAGCAGTGATTTGATAGACAGAAATTGCCCAAAATGTGTTAACCAGTTAGGTTCCAGTTAATTTACCGGGCTGTGTAGTGTTTTCATATGCCGCACACCGACTTTCTTATAGTTTATCACTTAACGTATTGTACAGAAGAAACTGTGCTTACACATGTCTTTGTGTCCTTGGTGGCTGGATGGAAATAAATCTGGATCACTACTAGTGTAGAATTTGCTCTGTAGACAGGTCTGATAACGGAAATAACGTGTTCCATTCGTGTGAAGTGGCTTGGGCTGTTACTGCTTATTTGATGTGTTTGCGGTTCGACCGATCAGCGATTAGGGTGTAATCAGAAACATTGACTCAGGTCGCTGTGTTGGCGACGAATGACATTAAGACCAGATCACTGTTTCCGGCTTGTCGTTTGCCACCTTTTTCTCAAGATTTAAGAATGGCTTTATGTTTGACGTCTGTTGAAGACAGTGTTATTACTCAGTGAACATACACGTTGAAAGCACCGATGATGGCTGTTAGCCAGTTGAAATAGATTTGCGAAAATGTAAATAAAGGAAAACATTATCTTGCGACTGGTTGCTGCTTATTTGGTAATTTTAGGGTTTACGGTCGCTGCACAACTTCGGAACCATATGTAGCACACCATTGAGAATTAAGAATCTGAACTGTTGAATATGTTTTCGTAATGACGTTTTTTGTTTTGGCATTTTTCGGTGTCCACTACTGCTAGAATACTGTCAGAGACCAGTGGCGCGTTCTCTTATAGAGAGGGGTTTTCCCGTGTTCGTGCTGGAGAAGTGGTAATATTCCAGAATGAGATTTTCACTGTGCAGCGGAGTGTGCGCTGATATGAAACTTCCTGGCAGATTAAAACTGTGTGCCCGACCGAGACTCGAACTAGGGACCTTTGCCTTTCGCAGGAAAGTGCTCTACCATCTGAGCTACCGAAGCACGACTCACGCCCGGTCCCCACAGCTTTACTTCTGCTAGTATCTCGTCTCCTACCTTCCAAACTTTACAGAAGCTCTCTTGGTTCGCAGGAGAGCTTCTGTAAAGTTTGGAAGGTAGAAGACGAGATACTAGCAGAAGTAAAGCTGTGGGGACCGGGTTTGAGTCGTGCTTCGGTACCTCAGATGGTAGAGTACTTGCCCGCGAAAGGCAAAGGTCCCGAGCTCGAGTCTCGGTCGGACACACAGTTTTAATCTGCCAGGATGTCAAAAATGTAATATTGTTAGAAATTCTTATGGCTACCATTGGTTGGCCATCGTCATAGGCTAATATTCCCGCAATGATGCCGAAGAAGGGGCGTTATTGGCTAAAGTCTTATGGATACAAATGGAGGCCCATCGTTATTGGATAGAAGGGCACTATTCCACACTTACGCTGGAGAAGGGTTACTGGTAGAAATACCTCCTACAGCTATTGGCTGTCCGTCTTCATTGGCTAGATGCGAAACGGATAGGGCAAGGGAGTGGGAATGTTTAGCCAAAATATTATTGTCCGCCGAGATGACCTCCAGCGCGTTGTTTATTTTGCTCGCACATCGCGGCGCATATTCGCTTCCATGATGGCAGGGAGCCATGATGCCGGAAGCCTATAGAAGTTATCTCTATTGAAATTAGGTGCATTCTTGGAAATTTCGCCCGCTTCTCGGAACTTTGTTCCATAAATGTTTGTTTTCTTAGCCAGCACACGTACGTTATTAAAATCGATGTTAGAGTTAGTTTCCATGATGTTCCGCTACTGCCGATTTTACACTTTGTTTTAGCAGCGTGTGCTTTTCGTGTTTCTCAATGCGTTCTTTAACAATTCTTCCTGTTTCGCCTATATACACTTTGCCGTAGCAACATTGTTATTGTGGAGACAATAAGGTGCATCCGTTTTTCGCCGGAAAAAATCTTTTTTGTTCTCACTAAAGAAAGATGTCTGAATACCATTTTTCTTTCTAATTCCGCTTAAGCGGTCAGTAACCCTAGAAACGTACGGTAACCTAATGGAGTGAGAAGGCGATTCCTTGTCATTCTTATTAGCGTGATCAATATTCCGCCTAAAAGCCCTGCCGATCTAACAACTATCATAGCCATTTGCCTTCAATGCCCTCTTTAAAAAATTCAACCCCGATTCAAAGTTGTCGTCATCGCTGATACGGTAGGCCCGCGAAGACAGTGTTGAGCACTGCTTGCTTCTGGGCTGGGTGGTGGTGCGAAGTGGCATCTAAATACCTGTTTGTGTTAATCGGCTTTCTATACACTCTGAGACAGTGTTATCAGAGCTTCTGTATACCAAAACATCTAGGAAAGAGAAACCGACCTCACTCTCAACCTCCAAGATAAATTTGATTTTAATGTGAATTCAGCTTAAAAAATTGTGGAACGCATGAAGTTCTTCGCTGTGTGGTCATATAACAAATGTATCGTCCACGTAGCGGAGCCAATAGGAAGAGTTCAAAGGAACGCTATTTAATGCCTGTTGCTCAAAATGTTTCATAAAAATATCAATGGCGAAATGGGTGAGCCCATAGGAAGGCGGTCAGCCTGTTCATAGAATTCACCATTGTATTTAAAATAGCTCGAACGAAGACATAATTCAGTTAAGTAACAAACATCTGGAGCAACTTTCACGCTTATGGTATCCATTGTATCTGATACTGGGACATTAGTAAATAACGATGTCACATGGAAGCTAACGAGAATATCACCTGCAGATATCTTCAGGGTGCGTCTGATTTCTAAAAACTGTTTCAAATCTTTGAAAAAAGTATTTGTTTTACCAACTGGATGTCTCAGTTTACCAGATAAATGACGTGCAACAAAATGTCGGCTAGTTAATCCCGCTGACGATAGGGTCAAAGGAACCCATTCTTTATGTATTTTGGGTAGTCCATACATTCAGGGCGAGATAGGTATTAGAGACTCCAGACTGGACAGCGCTATTACAAAGAATCTCTTTGTAATAGAGCTATCCAATCTGGAGTCTGATATCAGGTTTTTTGCTTTCCGAACGATTCTGTTTATCTGATTACTTTTTAACTTGTGATACACCGGATCAGCTAGTAGCTGTTCCATAGCAGGATGAGGAATTTCAACCAATAACGCTTCTCCAGCGTAAGTGTAGAACAGTATCTTCCTATCTAATAACGATGAGTCACCAATTGTATCCACAGGAGTATAGCCTATGACGCCCTTTCTTCTGCATCAGCGAGGGAATATTAACCTATGACGATGGTCCGCCAAAGGTAGCCATAAGAATTTTAACTAATGCTACTACTTCTCCATCATGAACGCAGGAAAACTCCCCTATATAAGAGAACGCGACACTGGTCTCTGACAGTGCTCTAGCAGTAGTGGATACCAGAAGATCCTGAGGAAGATCCCAGAAGAGGGCTCGAAATGTCGATTATTTTAAGGGAAATATGACGCGGCCTAATAACCCAGAAGAATTTAACTTCATTATGTTTTTTATTTTTAAATTGTTTCAACTGTTTCAAATTTAATGCTAGTAGTAGCGTATTCTGTGTCAAACGCCTTCCTGGAAGGAAAGGTTGACAAAAGAAAACAAATGAAACTCGTTTGAGCATGTATTCTCCTCTCAACCCAACAACGCCCACACTCATTGCGATCCTGTTCTTGCTACACTGTGCCTTGTCTTAATTGTATACTAAGCCGTAAATCTTCGATATGATACAAAGCCTAGTCGAGCACTATTTTATTGAGATCTGGGTACCTTAATTTTGAGTTGGTAGTCGCTGGTGTTTTGCGTCGGAAATGAGAATTTGTAGCAGGTAGTTTTGTGCTACGTGGACAATCCTGCAATGTAACTCGTCATGCAGCGATCCGGATCTCGAAAGTAGGTATGTACTTGGATGGAAAGTTGGCATGGGGAGAGAACTGATTTACCACTTGAAGTAGCGCAGATCGCCTTCTGAGCCAGCGCAACGCGTTCAGATAGCAGTACCCATTCATAGACATGTAAAAGGATATGATAGACACTCTTCACATCCATGGAGGTATTACGAACATCGCTCACGATTAGCCTGAGAGACACCTTCCCTCCCAGTAACGCTAATAAGGGTAAGCGAGAGGGTGTCTACATAGGCTGAAAGAGCTTACGAGGAGGCCCACCAGAGTGCGCCTTTGGCGTCGAGCTCTGACGCCTGCTCTCAGCTGACACAGTGCACTACGTACAAAGGCGTTAACCCGGGCCCTGCACACTGATTTAATCTATCAGGGCGGCTCACTTAAGCGTTCATTACGAAGCAGTAGAGAGATTTACTCTTGAATGAGCTACAGGTGGCGGAAACAGGGCCCTTTCCCACACTCTCCTATAAAGTTTTCGTGTCCGTAATCCTTATTCTACTTCAGACTACGAAATGATGGTGAATCTAATGAAAATACAAATGATTAATACTTGAACCAACAAGAGTAAACATTAATTATATGGTTGTATTGAGATGTGTTTATTATACCGTGAGACACACATAATATGTAAGAACCAATTTTTTATTTCTTTCGCATTTGTTTCACTTGAAGGTTGCTAAGTAGTCACAAATTGTTGTTCCTAACATTTGTACAATGTAATTATTCAAAATACACTGCTGGGAAAAAAATTAGTAGACCCTTTCAGAGGTTTCCAGTTTACTCACACCTTATTGTTGCAACAGTGTATATGGAGTATGAAATGATTGTATTTACAGATCAACAGAACAAGCTGTGCTGACGTACCAGACATCGACCGATGCTGCTACATACAAATTAGTACGTTGTGTAGTGTCCACGGGCGATAATACAGGCACCAAATCTGGCTTCCGATCGATCACACAAATGGCCATTACTGTCCTGTGATATGTTATGCCATTCCTACTGGACCTGTTGACGAAGTTCAGTATGAGTTGTTGGTTGATGAATCGTACGAGTCACTTCTCGTCCCATCATACCCCACAAGTGTTAGACTGTAGACAAGTCTGGAGATCGTGCTGGCCAGGGAAGTTGCTGCACGTATTGCAGAGTGCGTTGAGCTTTACGAGTAGTCCGGGCATGTCCTGTTAGAACACAAGATCACCTTTCTGCCTCAAGAACGGCCAAATTAAGGGGCTAACAACATTCTGCACATACCGAGCCTTAGTTAGCCTTCCCTCGAGAAACACCAAAGATGAAAGAGAGTCTTAGCTTATCTTCTCCCGGATCATAAGACCTAGTGTTAGGCCAGTGTGTCTTGGACTAATGCACTCTGAGGCAACTCTCACAATGTTTATGTTGTACGCGTAAGTGACCATCACTTGCGTGCCGGCAGAAACTGCTTTCATTGCTGAAGACAACGCAGCGCCATTCAATCTTCGAAGTTATACTCTGAAGGCACCGGTTAAGCCGTGCATAATTGAAAGACGGGCTAGAGGTGTCAGCTCCGTTGCTAACAGCCAGTTCATAATAATTCGTACTGACACGTCTGGGAAAACAAATCCTCTTAGTTGTGCTGTCGTAGATGCATGGTCTGCCACTGCTGCCTTTACAATACGATGATAGTAGCGGGCGTCTGTGCTGCGTGGACGTCCAGAACCAAATCTACTGGTGTGAGAATGTTCACGTGACCAATGATAGCAGCAGTGTTGCACAACTGACGCAGAACGTCCAACTTGTGTGGCAATTCTCCGAAAGGACCATCCAGCGGCTCTTAAGCCAACAATTTGACCCCCATCTAAACTCGCTCAGTTGGTTGTAGGAATCACAACTGCGTCTCGAAATGAAAACGAGATGGATGGAATCAAATAAGTAAACTGTTCTTTATTTCCAAAATAATAGCTAAGAGTGGCCCTCACTTCACATTTAATACCGTTCTTGACTACACATCAAGAGGCACTATCATCTGTAGCTAGGAGAGCCATGTTTGAACACGAAATGCTGGGAAGAAAAGTTCGGTGTCTGAATGGGAATCGAAACCGGCAAATATTGTAATGGCTGAAAACGCAGGAAGACATGTTAAGAATCAAAATTATTTTGCTGCAGTAGTTAGTTGAGCCCGTGCTAGAGCTTGAAAAGGACATGATTAAAACTTTTGTGCTGAACTAGATTTTGAACCCAGACACACACCGTTCGTGTACATCGCGAGTATTTGAAATCTCAGGAACCAGTGAAATGTACAGTTCTGGAGGGGCCCTTTTCCGCGTAAAGGGAGATTAGAGTTCGAATCCCAGCCGATACCAGTTCTTCGAACAAATAAAATTCAAAAAAAATAAGAAATTAGTACTGCGTGACTTATTCATTAAAAAAATAAAATTTCTCCTGTCACAAAACTTACCGGTGAAATAGTTTCTAATTGCCGCGACCTGCATCTGTCATCGCCCAACCTAAACCATAACTGTTCCAGTCATCAATGAAGGGAAATCATGTTTAAGATGTATCTGGAACCATGGTACAACCCTACTTTCACCAGAGGTGAGGAGAATGTGTTCTTGTCTGTTAAAAATGGTTACATGAGGACGGAACAATTCCGGTCTCTAGGCTTACAATCTAACATCTGTCCAACGGACTACCAAATTCCACAGTTTTGAAGGTCATGAACTTGCCGTACCATACATGCATCACACTGGACGACAAATTGACTCCCTGTTCAATACATTCATTTCCTTTTTCGATCGTTTCGTCATTCAGCGTCTGCTTCGGCTACACAAGCGAACTCTACACGTGATTTTATAGTCAACGAATCAAAATTACATTACGGCGATCTGTACAGACTGGCAGCACTGTATGCTACGGAAGTTCCTACACGAAGTACTGGTTTCTACCTAAACTGTTCTGGTGCTGCATCTCTTCGTGATCTAGCACTAAATATCGCGTAGTGTAAACGCAGACCCCAAGTATGGAGCCCACTCGTTCTTTTAAACTATAAAACTGTATTTCTTTTGTCCAACTGAATGTCAGAGACCAATCAATAATACCATTTTATAATGGCAATATATTGCATTTATTCATGGCGATATGCCATTCATTACACGAAGCAGGGATATTATACAACTCTTTCTCATTTGTTTATGACAGTCAGTTGATGGAATTAACGTGTTGTCTCTTAATTTTGAGAAATAAGAGGTATGAGAACTGTAACATACATTTCTGCTATTACAGGGAATATTCGTAGGTTAAGCAAACGTGCGCTACACGCCCGCAGTTTTACTTTGATTCAGGCCACTTTATTGTTCTTGGCACTGGATCTGCTAAGCAAGAAAATAAAAATTTACTGTTATGTGACGTTGGAGGACGTAAAGCGTATTTTAGTACTGTACATAAATAAAAGTACATTTTTGATCTGCATGGCAGCCTTAGCGGAGAAGCACTTAACTCTGAGTGGACCAGACGGACAGAGGAGAAGATTCGACGAGGATGCGTGGGTGGCGCAGCACCTGGCCTCCAGAAATGGACACGACTCGGCACTCTGCGGCCAGAGGTCAGCACCTCCGCCGGCGAGCTCCGTAAATAATGTGATTAGCCTGCATCGGCTGGCAGCAGCGTCCTGCGTGCACACAGCCGCCGGTGGTTTCGATCGCATCACTGCTTCGACGTCGTACGCAGAGTTGCTCGGCACATTGCGAAGAACAGCACTCACTGTCCGGGGTTGTTCCGTTGCTTACTTACCTCTGTCTTGTAATAGATGGGAAAAGGGCAGATTTTTGTCTCAAGTTCGTATTTGATTACTTTTACATGTCACCCTTACCACACACCCGTCCATTCCCTAAAGCCGTCGGCATACGGACCGTGCTGTCGAACGACAACGTTGAGCGTGCCAAGTTCAACGTGCTGCTGAACGCTCAGGAACGATGCGACTTGTGCATACGGTACGTGGGCCCCAACGTGGTATACACGATCGCAACGCACTCCAGCAGCAGTTGAGGGATGTTTTTAGTTCGTAAATCACACTGTTCACTCAACGGGCGCGCGTAAAATTCCCGCGTTAGCTCTATTAAAAAGCACATTTCCTCCATCGTCCACGAAAAGGAAAGTACAATGTCCAGTGAATAAGGACACAGGCTTATAGAAGTTCCATTACAGACAGTGCGTTACAAATTTGGAATACTTCTCCGCATAAGATAAACATTATTTCATCATTCCCACATTTTAGTACAACCCCAAGGTCAGTCTTACTTGATCACTGTTCCTACCCAGTAGCAGAATCTTTGCAGCATGTGATTTACGAAGCGTAAAAGAAAAAGGAGCAAAATATATTTATACAAGTAGCGCAAGCTGTCCTGTAGATTAAGCCAATCGAACAAAGTCACCCCTAAAAAAAAAGGTGAATTTATATTTACATAACATCAAATATAATAGTTTATACTTATATTAAATTAGTAATAAAGTATCAGAGGCTAATAAAAACGCGAATGTTAGGGAAAAAATTTGGTAGTGACAAGACGCGAACCACCGCCCCCAACAAAAACTCATGGGAGGATAGAAACGCTACTCATTACGCTAAACCAATAACACTGAAGTCTTTCTAAGCCATATTATATTACCCCACACTAAGAACGTTAATCGTAGATAATTATGTTACTAATGGAAATTTAATTATAACAAATTGTACCAATATCAACGCGATTTGGATGGATCTTCAGTGTGTCGCTGCCTTCAAATAGCATACTCTCATAATACGTAAGTTACAACAATACTTTTGCCACGAATATGAATCACACAGTTAACAACGGGTCTTCCAGTGATTTTCAATTTGCTAGTGCCCAGAAACGGCATATACCCTATACGTATAGGCTTCAAATGAATTCCAATATCGCGCCTCACAACTCTGTACTGAAGGGAGACAGCGTGCATATGACGTAGGTGGCGTTGTGCCATCACATTCGTCAACGCTCAGACGCACGCTCATAATATCTGACATGCCAGATATTGCTCTGCACGTTCGGAAAGACTCCCGAACGTGCTATTCCAGGCTGTGACGTCAGAAACTCGGCACGCTCAACGTTCGGTTGCACGCTCCGTGTGCCGACGACTTAAGAGTGCTTAGTCTGTCTTACCCAAACGGTATTTATCCTTTCAGATAGTAAAACACATAAGTATGATAAAGGATGACAGCCAAAAACAGTTGCAGGATAAAATTTTATTAAAATTTCTTGACCAAGGTTTCGGTACATATAAATATACCTTCATCAGAAGTAAAAAATCTGAAATTACATCATGTAATGGAGATTAATAAAACAATTATGCCAAAGTCGTCGTCAATAATTGAAACATCTTCTCCATTAGTACAACATGACTAAGGCACAGCGCCAAAGCGAACAGTTTAGCACCATTACTTCGCTTTTTGGGGCTCGTTTCATATAAGATAAGAAGACTTTTACAGAAACAATACGGTTACAGAGTTGCCTTTTCCGTAAATAATAGCCTGAAACAAAGAGTAATTCATAATATTGGACCACGAGAAGAACTCGGCACTAAGTCCGGTGTATTCAAAATTACTTGTAACGACTGCCCTAACTATTACATTGGACAGACAGGTAGACCCATTAAAGTTAGGTATAAAGAACACATGTTAGGTAAAAATGGGGAAAACGTACATAATTCCACGTTTGCCGAACATCTATGGCTCTTACAACACACGCCACGTGAACTGGACGACGTAGAGCTGCTTCATGAAGCTGATAAAGGTGACAAACTAGACTTGCTCGAAGAATTAGAGATTTTCAAGCATCTGTCTCTAAAAGATGGTTTTGTTCTTAATGAACAGGTGCAGCTTCGAAACAAAAATTTTTTAGACAGTTTCAAACCCCTCCTTGCCTTAATGTAATACAGTCTGGCTGACTAGAAGTTAATTTTCTTGCTTGTTGATGCCGGTGAAATGCGCTTTTCCTGTCTTGTTGGGATTTTACGTATTTTTGATATTTGTTGGTTGTGATTTTCGATGTGTATGTGTGGTTAATTGACTAGTATGTTTTTATTCACAACGACAGATGGTTTCGTTTTATTATAACATTTTGGTTGTTTTCGCTAGTATGTATTTCACCGCCTACGTTACGCGAGATTCTCGCGCATTACATTAGTGCCCTCTCTCGTTAGATGTTCCATAGCGCAAGCTTTATCTGTTTGACACTAGGACACAGGTAAATTGGTTCTATATTTTCTATTTTACTTAAATGGCCTGATACGTTTTATTTATTATGACAGAAAGTTTGAATTAACACAACTTTTAATAATTTTTTATGCGCTTATGTATGTATTCATGGATTTTAATATGCGCGAGTGTCTGGCACATACAAGTGCCCTCTCTCGGCGAAACCATCTGCCCTAGTGCTTTCACACTCTTGTCTCGATAGTTCATAAGCGAAGTAATGGTGCTAAACTGTTCGCTTTGGCGCTGTGCCTTAGTCATGTTGTACTAATAGAGAAGATGTTTCAATTATTGACGACACCTTTGGCATAATTGTTTTATTAATCTCCATTACATGATGTAATTTCAGTAAGTAACTAAAGATTTTGTGCCTGTATTACTTTGGTAATTTCACTGTTACTTAAGCTTTTGTTTCTCACTTCCGGTGCTATGGCTTTTTTAATGAAAGTGTCTTCCTGTTCACGATTTTTTACTTCTGATGAAGGTATATTTATATGTACCGAAACCTTGGTCAAGAAATTTTAACAAAATTTTATCCTGCAACTGTTTTTGGCTGTCATCCTTTATCGTGAAAAATTTCAACAGTTGCTGTTGCAGCCATGTTTAAAATTTTGACATAAGTATGAGTTACGAAATACCTCAAGACGTTTTAGTGTAATGTTCGTATGTCCCATTCCTCAAATAGGCTGTGTGTGTGTTACCCATACAAAATTTTATCCAAGAAAGTGAACTATGTATATACTTGGCCAGTTTGAAATTCCTCCGCATGTTTCAGAACTTTATGTACCTATCACAACAACTAGCAGCACCATAATGAGATGGCTGCGAATGCCCTTGCCTCACCGCACTTTTTTCTCAGTTAGTAAGCTGTAAGCGTAGCAAGAACGAAATTACTTCAACCATGCCAGAGTTAACCTTTACAGTCGATAATTTCGTATCACAGTCCCACATGTATGGATTAAATGAGGCCAGAATTGTGACTAGTCGCCGTAAAACGGTCCGACACAAATATAGCTCGTTTCCCATAAATACACGTTGTACCTATCACTCCCACTTAAGTCTACATCACGTATAGTGTTTCTAGTGCTATAAATATAACACTTACTGCTGTTACGCCTGTTACCAAGTAGGCTTGATCGTCACAACCTTGGGACTCATTTCCAGAGGTATTCAAATCCCGCGAAGTGTCGCAGATAAGCATACAAACTAGGCCACCACATTCCTTAATGTGGCGTGTGACGTATACAGGATGTCCGGAAAAAACACCGACATACGTTAGAGACAGTTTCCTTCTACAGAAATAAATAAAAAAATCTGACACATGGGCACTGAAGCGCATACCCAAAGAGATATGAGGACTAGTTCATCTTGGATGCTATGAAACAGATACCTTCTATTGCTAGGTCTTTGCTTCCCATTTTTTGAGGCGGAAGAGGTATTCACCAAAATGAGAAAAAATGTCTACTAACTTTAAGAGCTATGAGCACTTGTTCATCTGCGCTAGTGTGAAACACATCTCTTCTACTTAATTTATGCATTTTAGAGCCCATGTTTCTTACACTTGTTGCTTGTCTTGGCCATACCACCTCCTCCCAAAACATAAAAATCAATGAACTTGTAGTAGACGAGCTCTATTTCATAGTAACTAAAATGAGCTAGTGCTCGTGTCTCTTAAGGTATGCGTCTTAGAGCCCTTGTTAACTAGATATTTTTTCTTGTGTTGGTGTAAGAAACCTGTCCCAAAAGTTTGTCGGTGTGTTTTTGGAACACTCTGTATATTTACAGCTGCCCTTCAGACAACCTACCTCAGTATTGGAGATGAAATAATTTCTCCTAATAGCATCTTTGTAAAGAGACTGTAAGCTGCTCACTACATCGTTATTCACTCAAATTTTTACTCTAGCTGTAACATCTCAGCGTCACAGTACTAAAACACATACACCAAGGAGTGTAGGGGACGAAGCGGGAGACCCGCACCGCCGTACGAGGTAAGGTCCTAGCGGAGGTAGTTTGCCATTGCCTTCCTCCGACAGTAATGAGGATGAATGATGATGAAGAAGACGGCACAACAGCATCCAGTCATCTCGAGGCAGGAAAAATCCCTGACCCCGCCGGGAATCGAACCCACACCCTCTTCCGCGGGAAGCGAGAACGCTACCGCCAGACTACGAGCTGCGGACACTGAAACATTATCAACAAGAAAAAAGACATTACTTATCTTCTGTGATAACAGTATCGTAATTATTTTTAGTCAAATTGGAATGTCCTTTTATTCAACGACGTAGCGACTGGAACTGCCAAGGGCGGGGAGGGTGGTAGGGGAAGGAGGGGGAAGGAGGAAGTGATAGTGTTACACGAAGTACCATCTTCTACACGCGTAAGTGATTTATGAAATGTAGATGTACGTGTAGGAGAAGATGACTTATCTGTAATTCAGCAAAGATCGTAAAAGTTTAGTCGCAGAACAACTAGGAGCCGTCGGACTGTTGTTCTTAACAACTCGTTTATTATTTAAACTGCAATTTTAATTACTCATCTAAACTTGTTTCTCACATGATTACATGAAAATACGAACAATAGACCTTCCGACAAGAGGACGATTACTGCTTAAAGATATTTGGTGGTGATAAAAGTTCTGTAAGTGATCAGTATTAATACTCGTCCTTAATGTTTTAGTACATTTATTTCACAGAAAAGTAATATAGCAAAAAAGAAAATAACTTTGGCTTAGAACGGTGGCTTAGAATATTTGCTTATTATGTATGACAAATAGTTATTCTTATCTCCGAACTAGAGGCCTGCTCACGAATAAGTTTCAGCTGCTGAACAAAACAACGGATGTGTGTACTGAGACTTAAGAATTACGCTACGTATTTTCAAGGCAGACGGGTAGCAACCGTATAAAGCGCGCATACAGAGAAAATTTCATAATTAGAAAAATTCTTCTCGGAATTAAGTTATTTTAATTTCGTGTCCAGTTAAATCACGTTTCACTCAGCCCTTTTAACGAAACATTCATTTGCAGTCCTTCCTGGAGTTCCCTCATCTCGGTGAACACATTGCATTAGCCTTAGCTGGCAAAGTACCAGCGCTCCAGGATACGCATGGTGTCGTCTCTTTGGATTTTGGTTTGCCCAGTGACGGCTTGTGGAAAGCGAAACGTTGTCATTGTTAATGACTACGCAAAAACAGGTAATTGCTGCATATACTTCCCGCGGTCCTCACACTGGGTGATGTGAATGTCAGAATGTCATAATATATTTATAGACGAATAAGAGTTATCAGAAGGCATACTCGTGTCCTTTCGATGTGAGTGAAAATAGGTTTCCTACGTCCACTCCTTCTTCATATTACCTGATCTCAGTCGCAGATAAGGCTAAAACAGACTATGATATTTTGGCCTGTCGCTTCTTGCCAGTTCTTTATATTTCATAAACTCATTTTTCAGCTCCTTGGACGTGTTCTATGTTTCTCTTAATCTGTGTTAGTTTTTGATGCTGCGGATAGCACTGGCTTTTGTAATTGCGGTATGTCCCTCTATCGATTAACAGGCTGTCTGTGTGATTGATGATTTCGTTACTTCAACACACGTAAAGTTACGAAAGTTTTATTACTGATCTGTTCAAAGCTACTGAATGAATGGGGACTATTTGTAATCCATTTCAATGAAAATATCCCATTCCTCTTTCACAACCAATCACCGTTTTCCATGCTGAGAGGGCCCAACGTAACACCCATGCACTACTAAATTTCGTGCTTGACGTTGTGAATAACGTCTTTCGTTACTTGCTGAGGTAACTAGTTGGAAATGGAATCGCTTGCTTTATTAGGGTAAACGAAAAATTTATTACTCCCAAAGCAAATTAGGTCTTTTCCATATGCAAATACAGAATTTTACTGACGCAATACAATAACGATTCATAAAAAAACAAAGAAAATTTACTCATGAAAATACTTCGCTTTTATAGTTTTAAAAATACTTTTGATGGAGTTGTCGAAATAAATCATCGGCAATAATGAATGGTAGCGGCTACTCACCGCCCCTCCGAAGAGCGATCGAAGGTTGTAACGTGAAACAAAAACCGAAATAAATACGTGATAAGAAAGCGGTGAAAAAGGAGTGTTCACCTGTCAACCACCTTTTTACCATTAATGATATAATTGCAGCGCCCTTAAAAACTGGAAACCAGTTAATTGTTCAGATACTAAAGTAGCAAAATATACTAATTTATGCGCCTTGCTATAAGCAGATGATTCAGTAATAATGCAAGAAAGTGAACACGATTTCCAGTTGACAGTACACGGGCTGTAGCAAATACATATAGAACTTATTCAAAAAATTTCATTGCGTGAGGAAAAGGTACGGCCTTTCAAGGTCGAAAACTCTAATTAATAACAAAGTAGCTGGACAAGTATTTCCCTTTAAATATTTGGAATGCGATATAAGTTATTATTGTGATAATGATACAGTATTAAACAAGTATAATTTTCAAGGAATATGTGGAATGTATACAGTGCACTAAGCTACACAAATCGAGAAAGTATAAAAATTAAATTTCATAAAAAAACTTGGCGATATTATTGCTGTTTTAAGGAGTAAGATTTGCATAGATAAAACGATCGATGAGCGCCAAATACAAGCAGCAGACATGGGATTCTTGAGGAGAGTACCTGACGGCTCAACACAAAAGTCTTGTCTCAAGTACATAGAGTGCTGAGGATCAGTGGACAAAGTTCAAAACCATCGTACAATATGCAATAGATGAATATGTGCCAAGCAAGATAGTAAGAGATGGAAAAGAGCCACCGTGGTACAACAACCGAGTTATAAAACTGCTGCGGAAGCAAAGGGAACTTCACAGCAAACATTAACGTAGTCAAAGCCTTGTACACAAACAAAAATTACGCGAAGCGAAATGTAGTGTGACGAGGGCTATGCGAGAAACGTTCAATGAATTCGAAAGTAAAGTTCTATGTACTGACTTGGCAGAAAATCGTAAGAAATTTTGGTCTTATGTCAAAGCGGTAGGTGGATCACTCTGTGACCAAAATGGAACTGAAACAGAGGATGACAGACTAAAGGCCGAAATAATGTCTTTTTTCAAAGCTGTTTCACAGAGGAAGACTGCACTATAGTTCCTTCTCTAGCTTGTCACACATATGACAAGATGGTAGATATCGAAATAGATGACAGAGGGATAGAAAAACAATTAAAATCACTCAAAAGACGAAAGGCCGCTGGACTTGATGGGATACCAGTTCGATTTTACACAGAGTACGAGAAGGAACTTGCCCCCCCCCCCCCCCCTTCTTCCAGTGGTGTACCGTAGGTCTCTAGACGAGCGTAGCGTTCCAAAGGATTGGAAAAGGGCACAGGTAAACCCGTTTTCAAGAAGGGACGTCGAACAGATGTGCAGAACTATAGACCTATATCTCTAACGTCGATCAGTTGTAGAATTTTGGAACACGTATTACGTTAGAGTATAATGACTTTTCTGGAGACTAGAAATCTACTCTGTAGGAATCAGCATGGGTTTCGAATAGACAATAGTGTGAATCCCAGCTCGCGCTATTCGTCCACGAGACTCAGAGGGCCATAGACACGGGTTCCCAGGTAGATGCCATATTTCTTGACTTCCGCAAGGCGTTCGATACAGTTCCCCACAGTAGTTTAATGAACAAAGTAAGAGCATGTGGACTATCAGTTCAATTGCGTGATTGGATTGAAGAGTTCCTAGATAACATAACGCAACATGTCATTCTCAATAGAGAGAAATCTTCCGTAGTGAGAGTGATTTCGGGTGTGCCGCAGGGGAGTGTCGTAGGACCGTTGCTATTCACAATTTACATAAATGACCTTGTGGATAACATCGGAAGTTCACTGAGGCTTTTTGCGGATGATGTTGTGGTATATGGAGAGGTTGTAACAATGGAAAATTGTACTGAAGTGCAGGAGGATCCGCCACGAATTGACGCATGGTGCAGGGAATGGCACTTGAATCTCAATGTAGACAAGTGTAATGTGCTGCGAATACATAGAAAGAAAAATCCTTCATCATTTAGCACGTCAGCAACTGGAAGCAGTTAATTCCATAAATTATCTGGGAGTACGCATTAGGAGTGATTAAAAATGGAATGATTGTATAAAGTTGATCGTCGGTAAAGCAGATGCCAGACTGAGATTCATTGGAAAAATCCTAAGGAAATGCAATCCGAAAACAAAGGTAGTAGGTTACAGTACACTTGTTCGCACACTGCTTGAGTATTGCTCACCAGTGTGGGATCCGTACCAGATAAGGTTGATAGAAGAGATACAGAAGATCCGACGGAGAGCAGCGCGCTTCGTTACAGGATCATTTAGTAATCGCGAAAGCGTTACGAAGATGATAAACTCCAGTGGAGGACTCTGCAGGAGAGACGCTCAGTAGCTCGGTACGGGCTTTTGTTGAAGTTTCGAGAACATACCTTCACCGACGAGTCAATAAGTATATTGCTCCCTCCTACGTATATCTCGCGTAGAGACCATGAAGATAAAATCAGAGAGATTAGAGCCCACACACAGGCATACCGACAATCTTTCTTTCCACGAACAATACGAGCCTGGAACAGAAGAGAGAACCGATAGAGGTACTCGAAGCACCCTCCGCCACACACCGTCAGGTGGCTTGCGGAGTATGGATGTAGATGTAGATGTAGATTGCACAAGAAGAAATTTAATCAAGAATGAAGATTTTTAGAAATACTTTCAACGTGTGTGTGAGATAGCGCGCATTTGTGTGTGTGTGTGTGTGTGTGTGTGTGTGTGCGTGTGTGTGTGTGTGTGTGTGTTTGGTTTAGTTGCGATCGAAGGCGATGTTAGCAGCGCCCTTACATAAAGTAGTAGAAAGAAAGAAATGTTATTAAAGCGCGAACACTGCGATGAAAGAAGCAAGAGGATATGTGACATAAAATTGCACCCGATCCCTTCCAGTATCGCTCACAGCCACTACTCAAACTATCTCACATCTTGTAAGATTACGTTAAAATGGGCAGATGCTGTAAAAAGTTCAATTAAAACCCACAGTTGGAGAAAAGTAAAACAATTACAGGCAGCTATGTGCGTGAAATTAATGAGAAAATAACTTGTACACGGAGAGGTGGAAACAACATATGATAAAGGATGAAAGATAATCCAGGAAAAGCCTTAATTGTGGTGTCACCGCCAGACACCACACTTGCTAGGTGGTAGCCTTTAAATCGGCCGCGGTCCGCTAGTATACGTCGGACCCGCGTGTCGCCACTGTCAGTGATTGCAGACCGAGCGCCGCCACACGGCAGGTCTAGAGAGACGTCCTAGCACTTGCCTCAGTTGTACAGCCGACTTTGCTAGGAAAGGTTCACTGACAAATACGCTCTCATTTGCCGAGACGATAGTTAGCATAGCCTTCAGCTACGTCATTTGCTACGACCTAGCAAGGCGCCATTATCAATAGATATTTAACTTGTGATGCCCGTACCATCAGACCGATGTTCTCCAATTATGGATTAAAGTTAAGTATTCTACCAGTTACCTCCTGTTTTGCTAGTCTTATTTCTCTGACCTGTTCCAGACCTCACGCCAGTCTGCGTGAGCTTAAGCGCGTGCCTTTCGGCTTCACCTCATAGTGACTTGGCTGTCTTGCCAAGTCACAACATTAATTATATCGCGAAACGGATGAGGGACGTAAGTCGACCAAGGAAACGACGGACATAAATTTTATGGAAACGGAACAGGCATATGCCTGACTCCTCCGTGTCCATTTATGAAGACGACCACGACGATGACGGGAAACATAAAATCACTGGCTCTTGGCTTTCTGGTAAACGATATCAACGAATGATAACGTGCTACTCTATTTTTCCTGCTTTTTGTTAAGTAGGATTATGTTGAAAAATATTAGGTCATGGAAAGAGCCACTATTTCATTCACATAATTATTATAAAATGTATTAAAAATAACAGGATATTAAAAATGATACAAAATAAATTTTAGTCAGCGATACCTCTTCTCATTTGCATGTTTATCTGAATCGTAACATCGAGGGAGCATATACTCTACATGTTTCATAAGTGAATAACACGTCACTCTTTTGAATTACTTTGTGCGTTACATTGTCTTTATTGAGCACTTACTAAATGCTGAAATGCAAGAAACGACCCCGTATACCCATAGAATGCCTGGTAATGACTGCTGCCTCGAGTAACCGTACTGGTTTGGATATTCTTTAGACATTTTCTGAGTATTTTGGTATACGGTACCATCGTCTCCAGTTGCTCGCTACGGATTAGATACATTTCATTTGTTTGTTACTGTATCTTCACATCTACACCGCACAAACTGTATCCCTACAAGAGTTGAAAGGTCAACGGAATACGCTATTTGCCTTTCTTGCAAACGTACTACTTCCATTTCAAAGTGTGTGATATGGCATTTGGTCATGTGACCATAACAAAAACAGCTGAATGGATAATCTAATAATCGTTTATTAAGGAAACAGAGCAGAACGTCCCTATTCATGATTACAAAACATGAAAAATATAAAGTAAAAAAATTACACTAGGAAGCATTTTTGCATGAGAGCAAACGGCCTCAGAATGACGTGCTGAGTAATTTCTTGCCGTGCCTGAAACACTAGCTGTACCAGTTCATAAGGACTGTTGGCTGGACTCCTGTGTGGGGCTTTACGTCTTTCCATCACATCCCAAACATGCTCAATGAGTGACATATCGTGGGAATATTCAGAATGGATTAGTGTTTCTACATTCCTCTGGGAGTTTGGTCTGTGAACTGGAATATGCAGTTCTGCATTATCATGCTGACCATGGAGTGTACGGCAACCGGTTTTTACTATTCTTACTGGCGATGATTCAGCCCCTCTTCAACTGTTTCCGTATGAATCCTATGACTAAATTAAATAAATGCCTACACCGTGATTCCCGGTCCTAGAAGACGTGGGTCTCGAGTTTCGCTGTGACGTGTCATAAAGTTGTGTACGCACTCATCGGCGAGGATGCGACCACCGTAAGGTGATGCAATCCTCACAATGCCGTTCAGTGTTGCAGCTTACTCTAGTTCTACACCACACAAGACTCTGTTTTCTGTGGTGTGGCGCCAGAGGTGAACCGTGTAATGGTAACCCGAGATCTCATACCAGTTTTCTGTGCCTAATTCCAAACTGTTTGTGGTGACACTGCCTGTTACATCCTTATGTAGTTCAGCTGTTATATCAGCCTATTCGTCGGAGCCAGTCGAACGATGATTTGTGGTCCCTCTGGAAAGATCCACGTTCACTCTTTCGGAGAAATTGGTGTCCTGAGTCAGTATCGTCATCATCCGCTCTGCAGTCACAGCATTCCAGCCTACAGTTGGTGTGACCTGTCTATACGGTGCCCCGCTGCCCCCCCGCCCCCCCCCCCCCCCCATTATAACTACTGTGTTCAAAAGCTTAAAATATGGCGATAAGATGAGTGATCGCATCCCCTGTGCATTTTACGTTGTAATCTCCACTTGGAATTTTCCAGACACATCCAACAGCCATCATGTACTCACACTATTGTTGAGAAGCAGTAAGTCGAGCCTGGTGATATAGAGGAAGGGGGCATGCCTTGAAGCTGTAAGATGGCAGAATAGAATCCTGGCCAGACCACAGATTATTTTGGTCAGCCTTTAACCTAACATTCAACTCTCATTTATGTGAATATTCGCCTGAAATGACACACAATTTAGATTCTACGCTGAATTGTAGGCACCTTCTCGATTAGAAATTCTGAGGTTGGTTAGTGGCACGCAAATCGATGAAGAGGTGTCCAGTCGAAAGACCTGCACAATGCTGTTGGGTCACAAGAATCATTATTCTCTGTAGGAACGACTTTTTTCTGTAGTAAAAATGCTGCAATTGAGGTTGCATGAGAATGAAAGTTTTATTAACATATAACACAAGCATGGAAATACTGTTACAGAGGGCCGAGTGGAGACACCTCCGGTTGAGTCAGGATAGCTGTTGGAACCTGTGAAGCATCAGTGACGCCAACAAGACATTTTTAGAGATCAATCACTTATTCTCAGTGTTTACAAGTAGTCATTTATCTGCAACAGTCTTGGCTGTGGCCCATTCAGTTCAGATGTGGAAGTTACTGTCGTCTCGAGTACATCTTTGGCTAGGTCATAGATTGTGTTGGAGCATTTAGGACATAGATTCATTACAGTGGTGTAATCATGGAATCGAGTGCTAGTGCTGTGAATGTTACAGATCTCAATCATTAACCCATGATGTCAGCTGGAGAGACGGGGTATTTAAAGGAAACTGGCGTGGGGCTATGACGCAAGGCTCAGGTCGTAATGACTATGTCTGTTCTTATTCGGCTATATTCGCTTAACAGGCTGTTAACTGATTTCAGTTTCTCGCTATGTGCTCTTGTGAAAGACATAGTTTTTTTGCAACCTGTCTTATGAACTCACGAGTCTACGTGTGTTGTTTTGTTTTATGTCACAATCTCCCTTCTGCTGAATGGGTACCCTCACTCGACAGACTGTGTTGTAAAGTGTCGATAACCTGATCCGCTTCCTGCTCCCATTTCTGTCTCTTGTATGACTTGAGTTTACCTGTGACAATCTGATCGAGTATTAATAAATTTTATAATTTGTGCCCATTGCCATTCAATGTTGTAAGACTATAAGTTAAGTAACCTTTGATAAGGTGTTCACGATGTAACACCTTCCTTATCCGTCAGGATCTAGGTTACAACTAAAATACGTCTATTTGTTTCCTCATTTGAACTTTATAACCTAAGACGCTAAAAGTCATCCACTGCTCCTTAACTACCCTAAACCTCTAAATATTGCTAGTTATTTTTCTGGTATGATGATTTTCGCACCATAACAAGGATTTTTCGTAGCTTGAGGCATGCTATCGAATAAATTCAGGACTTAACATACTCTACTTTGCACAGAGTGCTAAGTCGTTTGAAGGTATAGAAATATTGACTTACGCTCTAGCTCGTATCACAAGGAAATCTGACAACCGGACTTCAGATCAGCCAATCAGGGACTAAAGCTTACTAAATGCTTCCTAATAGCTTTCTCTTAGAGTGTACATGAAGTCAGTAATCGCTAGAGGAAGGATGGCGTGTCATTATGCACACTGAGACAAAGTTCAACGAACTAAACTAAAACTTACAGGATATTTATTTATTAATTGGAGAATAGTCCTGAACTGCCTTAGTTATGGAACTCAAATAAAGCTCTGTCACTATGGTTCCATCAGAGCAAACTACATTAATCGTCGTTTTTCAACGAGGATTAGATTGTGTCAGGAGATGCTACATGGATGCGCATATGCTCACGAGCAAAATTTCAGGCATTCAAAGAATGACTGATAGTGGTACGGAGTACCCTCCACCATGCACTGTACGGTGGCTTGCAGAGTATCTATGCAAATGTAATGAATTACCAAATATAATATTCACCAAATATTTCTAGCCAAAGTTGAATTCTCAAAACTGCCTTGTGCGTCACAGCGAAAAGAAACATAATCAGAATAAAGATGCATAAAGAGAATTATGACGGGGCAATGAAAAATTTATGTCCCATCTGAATTTAATTAAATTATAGCAAAATTATCACTCGCGAGAACACCGTAGTAATTTTAACAAATTATATAAAAATTACAGAAAGCTCTCGCCTCAAAAAATCTGAAGTAACTGACGTCCAAAATCACCGCCTATGTGTGCACGGTAGCAACACATCATACTCATTACACATCAGCACAGCTACTTCGACTGCGACTCGACTTTTCTACGACCCGCAAAATTCTCACCCAAGAATAAATATTCCTTGCCTCCAATCACAGAGGTCGAAGAAACCTGGAGGGGGAGAAATGACAAATCAACAAAACGAATTATTTAGCCGTACGTGGCATATCCTCTGCTCAGAAGACCAAAGGGACGACGCTTGTTTACTGACCGTCAAAATTTTCCATCACTTCTGCGTCTAAAATTCTAACGAACACATTCTTTGCAAAGAGCCCATTGCAATGCCAGTCGTTACGAAAACCCTCGCCGATAATGTTCCGACGCTCCACTTGAGTGGCGCCTCAATTAGAGTTTGAAAGTTGAATTCCAGGGCTATTTCCAGGTCTCTGCCGAAAATCTAAACCAAACAAGTCCACCTACTTTCACCCAGTAACATGCGGTTGCTATTGCACCCACATTCATTCATTCCAGCGATCACCCATGTTTATGACAGGTGGTTACAGGTAAATGGTATGTTGAACATCAAATGTAATAAACATTTAAGATAAAGACACTCTCAGCTTCTGTTCCCAACGTAGGTCTTCCTACATGGCATGGAAAAATACTCTTATGAGGAAACGCAGGCAAGCAAAAAACACTTCGTGGAACTTGACAAAAAATGTTTGAAAATATGATTGGGTGTAGGACTCGCGAATTGACTGTTCCGTGCAAACTTAGTTATATATCAAGACAGTTCCTCCATTCCGGGAATCGAGAATTTCGGCCATTTTTGTCTCTTATCGACTGCGCTCTTACACTGGCAGAATATTGATCCCAGGGATTCAAAGATTTTCATCAACGTTTAATTTAAAGTTTGACGTCGGATAAAAAATTATAAACACTTTTTGTCTAAAATAATTACAAATTAAACTTCAGGACTTCTTGCCTTTACTTGTACTGTATCTCCTTGCTTCTTGCCAAGTTTCGGATTTCTAGGTCAACAGGAAGTACCATATAGGTTTTGATGAGTGATTTTGCGAGTATCGGAGTTTGTGATACAAATGGCCGTATCTTTTAAGCGTATTCTCGTAGAAGCTTACATTTATTACCCGTCAAGAACCTGTAGATCTTAATATATGACATAAATTTCTAGTTGATGCGTCTACCTGTTGGTGAGAAAAAGGAGTATTTACAGTCGGATGGACAGACAGACCATCTGATAACAAATGAAAATTTTTCTTTTTTCGCGTGATATAATTACACATTTACAATTCCCGAATTATTTTCCCTTTCGTTGTACTGTGAAGTCTTGATTCTTGCAACATTTCACAAGTCTAGGCAAACGGCAAATAGCATATAGGTTTTGATGAATAAGTTTGTGACGAAAAAATATGTGACATAAGTGACCGTACCTTTTTAATGCATTGACTTAGACGCTTTACCCCAGTAAGGGACCGTAGGCCTTAGTATGTTACATGAATTTCATTTTGACACGTTCACACGTTCCTGAGAAAAAGCGTTTCTAATAGACAGACAGAGAGACGGACAACAAAGGGATCCTATAAAAGTCCCGTTTTAACCGATTGTGGTATGTAACCCAAAAACATCAAGTTGTGGAAAAGTTCCTTCTAATGATACAACGAAACGTCTTCGAACACCCTGTATCCACTAACTGGTGAGACGACGTAATTACTAGTCCAGAAATTTCGCTTATCTGATGGACAGTCCACCCAGTCTGGCGTGCCCCTAGATAACGTCTACGTTATGAAAGCGTCCCCACAACGCCGCGACCTGGCATGCCTGTCTTTATCTCCGCATGCACGGATACGGCTTTGGAATCTGCTTTATGTTGCTCCTCGCACTGGATAATACTAAGTAACGATCCCTCATAACACGAGGCTATGGCGTACCCGCGAGGTCAGCTAACGTTTCGCAGCGTAATTTACGCGTAACCGCGAGAGATGGTGCAGCGCTGCAGTACAGCACAGCACACATATTTAGCTGCAGCCAAACTTACGCTTTGGTCTGCACACTATGATTAAGATGTACCGTAGCTTCTGGAAATTACGGCACTGCTGCATTAAAACTGATTTTCTGTGGTCCTGCAAACAAATTACTAGAGCAAACTAGAAGAAAAACAGTATGATCTCAAGTTTACCTAATTACTACAAATATTCACATTACCCATTCCAACATATTACTGCCATCTTCGGGTGTGACTAATCGACCAACAGTTTTGTCATGATGTAAAAACTCTATTAATGTGTACTGAACATGATGAAAATATTATAAAATACGTGTATGTGTACAAAACGTGCACCATAGTGTCGTACGGTAATAGGACTGGAACTAAAATCTTACTTTGTGCTCTTCATACAGTGAGATGACAAAAGTCATGGGGCAACGAAATGCACAAATACAGATGGGGTTTGGCCGGCTGGAGTGGCCGAGCGGTTCTATGCGCTACAGTCCGGAACCGCGTGACCGCCACGGTCGCAGGTTCGAATCCTGACTCGGACATGGATGAGTGTGATGTCCTTAGGTTTAAGTAGTTCTAAGTTCTAAGGGCTGATGACCTCAGAAGTTAAGTCCCATAGCGCTCTGAGCCATTTGAACAATTTGAACAGATGGGGTTGGTATCGTGTACAGAAGGTATAAAAGGGCATTGCATTGTTGGAGCTATCATTTGTACTCAGGTGATTCATGTGAAAAGGTGTACTACGTAATTCTGGCTGCACAACGGGAAACAACTGACTGAACACGAAATGACAGTTGCAGCAAGACGCATGCATTTCGGAAATCGTAAGGGAATTCAATAGTCTGAGATCCATAGTTTGAAGAGTGTGCCGGGAATACATTTCAGGCACTACCTCACAGGCACGGAGAATGCAGTGGCCGGCAGTCTTCACCTAACGACCGAGAGGAACGGCGTTTGTGTAAAGTGGATAGTGTTAACAGACAAGCAACACTGCATGCTATAAGAACGTAGGCTTCCGCGGCTGGTGTCATAGTGATTAAAATTCTTCTGGGTATTATGCCGCGTCATTGCTAAAATCTAACAACAATAAGAAACTAAAGCCGACGTTTCGGCCGAATTTGCAACGGCCTTCTCGGGGCACGACTGGTTTAGCACGTTTTTTTTCTTTATTGTGATTTTAATACCCGTATAAAAACAGGTAGGCTGGCAGCAGCACAATACGCCGCTCTTCAGCCCAAGATATGACAATGGTAAAACAGAGAAGACACATGAATTGGAACAAAACGGCGGGGAAGAAACAGTAGTCACATGAACATAAAAAGCATGAAGCCGTTCACACTCGATGACAATCCACACCACAAACTGTTGACACGACGCACAAACACTGAAGATGTCGATGGCACTGGTGAACGATGGAGTGTCCGGGGTCGCTACGGTCGCAGGTTCGAATCGTTCCTCGCGCGTGGATGTGTGTGATGTCCTTAGGTTTAAGTAGTTCTAAGTTCTAGGGGACTCAAGACCTCAGATGTTAAGTCCCAGACTGCTCAGAGCGATTTGAACCACATGAACCTTTCTTATGGTGTCATCACAGCGATTGGCATGAAACGTGTGTTGTAGCTCCTTTAATTCTTCTTTAATGTTATTTTCATCGCTTATCCGGTAGGCTCGGGCAGTTAACGTATGCACGAAATAACTGTAGAAATAATGTGGGACGTATGGTGAGCGTATCCATTAGGACAGTGAGGCGAAATCTGGTATAATGGGCTATGGCAGCAGACGACCGATGCGAGTATCATTGCTAACATCGGCAACTGCTGCAGCGATTACCCCGGGCTCGTGACAATATCGGTTGGAACCCAGACGATTGGAAAACAGTGCCGGTTCACATGATTGCCTATATCAGCTGAGAAGAGCTGATGATAGAGTTCGCGCGTGGCGCAGACACCAAGAAGCCATGGACCTAGGTTACCAACAAGGCGCTGTCCAAGCTGGTTGTGCCTCCGTAATGGTGTCCGGTGTGTTTACATGGAATACACTCGGTCCTATCGTCCCAGGGAATCGATCTTTGACTGGCAATGGTTATGTTTGGTTACTTGGAGACGATGTGGAGCCTTTCGTGGTTGTCACGTTCCCAAACTGGCCCCGAGCACTATGCGACTTAACTTCTAAGGTCATCAGTCGCCTAGAACTTAGAACTAATTAAACCTAACTAACCTAAGGACATCACACACATCCATGCCCGAGGCAGGATTCGTACCTGCGACCGTAGCGGTCGCTCGGTTCCAGACTGTAGCGCCTAGAACCGCACGGTCAATCCGGCCGGCTGTTCCCAAATTACGATGGAATTTTTATGGTTCACAATGCACCAGGTTACCGGGCCACAGCTGTTCCTGACCGGTTTAAGCAACATTCTGGACAATTTGAGCGAATGATTTGGCCACCCAGCTCGTCTGACATAAGTCCCATCGAATAATCATGGGGCATAATCCACAGGTCAGTTCGAGCACAAAATCCTGCACTGGAAACACATTGGCAATTATGGGCTTCTCTCGGGGAAGCATCCTCAACATTTCTGTAGGGCACTTGAAGTGACTTGTCCATGCCACGCCGAGTTACTGCAGTATTCCGGGAAAAGAAGACCCGATACAATAGTAAATGAGGTGTGGTGGGGGTAGGGGGGACGACGACTCTGGTAACCAACTCATCCGTTTTAAAACAGCAAGGCTCCGCTTTTAAAACGAAAAAGAAAAATCTTCTTGAACAGATAGTGGGAGACGTACACGCTCATTTCTTTTCTGATCACTCTGCTGTACTACCGATTATCATTACTTTCGAATACTCGTGTAACATTTCATTCCGTAACATGGAAAGAAACACGTAATATGTAAGAAATTGGCGCTGTTACTTTTGTATTTTGCACATTGTAGTAAATTGTTGTGTTCAGTTGTCAGGTAATAGCAGTAACCGTCGAGACTGATCTCAGTTTTGTAGCTAATTAAGTAATAGATACAGCCCGAGATATGCGTTATTTCTTCATTTTTTAATAAAATGACTTGTTTGGGAATAAAATGTCTTGTGAACCGTTCGTGGATTGTGAAACCTGTATTTGGTCAGTAGCTGTCACGCAGCATCTTAAGTGATGATGTTCCCCAAAGATTACTCATTTGCGGGGAACTAAGTCCTAGTTTGTTGTCTGAAGGAGTATTTCAGTAAACAGCCGTGTCCCACAGGGATTGTTCATTTCAGTTGAGCAGTGGGCCGCGGATATTTGCCCATATCGTTTTCCAGCGCTATCAGTTATCCGGCTTTGCCCCTATCGTGTTGGCATAGTGCGTTGTACATCTTTCTAGAATGGTAGGATTTCCTGTAATTGATTTTTCCATATACTTTTACTGCACGAAGAATGTGCGAAGTGTTTCTGTCCAATTTCTGTTATTATCCTTTTTAGAGATGTCCAGTCCTCTTCGCCGGCCGCGGTGGCCGTGCAGTTCTAGGCGCTACAGTCTGGAACCGCGGGACTGCTACGGTCGCAGGTTCGAATCCTGCCTCGGGCATGGATGTGTGTGATGTCCTTAGGTTAGTTAGGTTTAAGTAGTTCTAAATTCTAGGGGACTGATGACCTAAGATGTTAAGTCCCATAGTGCTCAGAGCCATTTGAACCATTTGAACCAGTCCTCTTCAACTTGAACTGCCGACTCTGTTATTCATCGTGGCAATATCTACAGCCCTAGCGAACTTCAAACGCATCTCATCGTTAGTCAGTATTTCAGTATTCCATTTTGCCCAAGAATGATTCTTCCTCATGATTTGTTTAAACACCACTCTACTCTCCGTCATTACTAAATTATTTGTGGCATGTTTACCCCTGGGTACGCCTTACTGTCCAAAATCTGATTTCGAAATACGTGTCCACTCATGTAATGCATGTGGAATCTTCCCGCGTGTTCGTGCATTTTCCAAGCATACCTCCTCATCTTGCTGTTCGCTATTACTATGTGAAATTTGTAGAAGATCTCATTTAATCTTTCTCTTGCATCATTCTTTATGCCAAGTCCGTATCCACACATAAATCTGTTTCTATTCCTTACTACCACGTTCTAACTCCCATGATTCTAATAACCACCTCTCGTTTCATACTGAATTACCCTTTCAAATTAATCTCACATGTTCTTGGTCTTTTTACATTCTGCTTGTGGTGTCGGCGTGTGTACTTGACTATTATTGTTCTTGTTTTCTATCGATTCAGATGATGAACGCTATCGTTTGAGCTTTTTACATAATTCACTCTCTCCCGTACCTTCTTATATGTGTTACCGGCATTGCGTGGAATCCGACTTTCTGTAGAATGCCTAGCTAATATGTAGAACGTCTAAAATCTAACGTCAAAATACGAAATTATTGATATTTTATACATTTCCTAGGCATTGTATACTTTCTCAGATTGTCTGCTGGCAAAGTACGGTATATAAGAGGCTTGGAACTTTAATGGCGGCAACTATTTATTTACAGCTCGTATAAAATATAGTGCAAGCTGTTACTGATTTGTTTGACTGATGGGCCACTAAGTGCTATACCACCTACTGCACTCCCCTGACGTATGTCCTTATAAGTTCAACTCGGTTTCCAAACAGAAGGAAACACTTCACCGCATTCGCTTCAGATCTGCTACAAATTCGTGGGGCAATAGACGGCGCCACTAGAACTTTCAACACAACTGGCACTGCTAAGAGTATCCTACGACTTCCACATCACTGGAAACGCGTTATACACAATGCTGGTGACTACTTTGAAGGTCTGTAAACCTTTGAAACACGTAACTATTTTGTACTGGCTGTAAATAAATACTTGCCACTATTAAAGTTCCAACGCTCGCAATACGCCTATTCCCGTAACCCCGTCAATTATCCCCCTCCCCTGTTTGCGAAGGCATTCGAATCTTTCTTCAATGATTGCGAAGGCAGCGCGTTGTTGTGCGACGTTCAACTATCTCGCCACGGATATAATCGGGCTGAAGTTCCGCAGACACTTTCCCGTCACACTTTCCCGTTATATCACCATCTAGGAAGGGAGTGTAGTGCCAAAATAGGAATCACACAACGACGGTTCTGCGATGAATTACTTCAAGTAAGAGCCGATCCCGCTAAAACTGTGTTTTCCTAACTGAAACCAGTTACCAAAAGTTAGTCAACCATGTGGAAAAGGCTAAGGCGAACATGAAGGAACCACGAGGCTATTGGCTGTTGAAACACTATGACGTAATGATGGTTGAGAATAAGACTAGGTGGATCTATCCTCTTAAAGCATGTACTAGTACTATTCAATTTTATGTTGTGAACTCAGAGTATCTTGACATACTGCGTAAGGCACATTTGGCTGCAGGTCGTGGAGGCCGGAACACGATATTGAAAGAATTTTCAGCCAAGTGCAAGAACGTTACCCGTCATGATATGGAATTGCATATTCACTTTCGTGAGCCTTGCAGAATAAAAAAAGGTGTTGTGCTAACCGAAGGATCTTTTATTTACAATTGAGCTCCCGTTGTCAGGTCGATCTCATCGGTTTCAGGCCCGTCCTGATAGAGTGCAAAAGTTTATAACGGTCAATCGAAATCATCTAAGACTGTGGCTCACTGGGGTCTGACATCAAAGAGAGCGGAAGAAATCGCCTACATCCTCATTGAAATGTTCACGTTGCTTGGTGTACCAACGATTCTACAGTCCAATAACGGCAGGGAATTTGGAAACAATATGGTAAACAGCCTAAAGGAGTATTGGCACATCTATAAGGTAATCCATAGTAAGCCACGCCACTCACACAGTCAGAGGAGCACCAAACAGCAAATCGGGACACTGAAAATATGTTGTGTGCTTGTGTGCAGGGTGGTGGAGTGGCGGACTGCACTTCGTTCCACTTAGGAAAAACAGAGCGCATCACTCTTGGATTAACAGGTCACCATACGAAGCTCTATTCTGCTACAAAGCTACTATCCTCCTCCGTTCCTGACGATGTTTTACAAGTCGTAGAGACTGAGAAACAGCTGCATAAAATAATATAGACCGTACAAACAACACAACAGCAGAAAGAAAGACGGCACGACTCAATGCAAGAGGCCCATCTCCGTGGAGAAGACGTAGATGAGAATGCAGTCTATGAGAAGGAACCCAAAGCAACGATGAAGTCATGGTTATCGAAGAGCGTTTCACTTCTATGGTTACCGAAAATCCCTCTTTTTCTGATATCCGTTACCTCAGCTTAAAACAAAACAGCGATGCTCATACATGTCACAAGTGTAACCAAAACGTTCATACCATCTGCGGACATGCTCATGAAGACGATGACGGCGACGAAGCAGAAGGTTATGGGTTGGAATTTTGTGCAGTGCTTGCTTTAACATTAAGGAATCTATCCGAACTGAAAGGGAATCGAAATTGGATCTTGAGATTCAGGCCAAAAAATGAAAATGGATTCTAATAAAAAATATCTTCTTTTGCCTTTGGGTGCTACTGTGCGAGTTTCGATTCCCGACGCCGACAAAGGGAGGGATGATACTCTGTCAGTTGGCATTTGTTATGAACGTGATGGAAGATGGCTTTTAGCAACTTGGAACTGCAGAAGTAATCTTGAAGCACATCAGCGCTAGATCAGAATTCACTGTATGTCCGAAGAACTTAATGACAACTGAAGACGTTCCTGACCACGAAATATCTCTCCGACAGGTGCCTTTATGTCAAAAAGAAAATTAAGTGCAATTCAAAATGTCGCCCTAGCTCACCCACCCTGCTGCAACAACTAGGTCATGCCGGATCTATTTTGTGATTTACCTGTAACAATTTTCTCTTCGCGTTTTTCTTTAAGTCATGAAATGGATGTAAAAGATACAACTGCCAAAATGTAAGGTTTTCCTTTCTTCGAATAAGAAAAGTGAGTACTTACAGTAACAAGTACATCAATCTGAGTTCCGCGTTCATTGTTTTCGAATAAATATATCCTGTGCTTTGTTTCACAGTTTTGTTCTTTCATTTGGAAATGCACAGTAATTAATGACTTTCGACCACGTGCCCTTTAACATTTTGCGTAAATGATAACGAATATTCTGTATAATGCATAGAAACGGTGTAGATTACCGGGCAAATGTATACAACATTTTCACAACAGAACTTGTATTTCATAGTTTGGCTAAAATTATGTATAATGCTTAAGAATTGTTTAGATTGTCTAAGAAAATATACGTAATATTTTCACAAAAAAACTTGTTTCATAGTTTGCTTAAAACCGTCAACCATTGTATTCCTACCTAGGCATTCTATAGAATACAATGCCGGTGTCATATATAACGAATTCTACTCCTACTGTTCTGTTTTTTGCTGCTGTTGATCTTATCCTACATTCGTATGAGGAGAAATACTTTTGTTCTTTCATTTCTGTGACCCCCACTACACCTAATATGAGCCTTTTTATTTCTCTTTTTGAACTTTGTAGCTTTTCTACCACCTTCAGAATTCTGACATTGCAGACTCCGACACGTGGTAATTTTGTACGCAGATTGAGCGGCACATGCGGTTACTGTCTGCAATATGTGATGCGAATGTAGTAGCAAAGGGGTAATAAATCGAAATGTTATGCACAACGTTGCATTTTTCTGGGGCCTCAGTGTCTATGACGTCATATCTTCTGAACTATGTATGGTACTATGATACAATTTTGCACGTGCATTTAGCGGCATATGTGAATATTGTCTGCAAAATTGATTGCTAATATAGTTAGTAGCACAGAAGCAATACATCTGAACGTCATACATGATATGGCAGTTTCTCATGTATCCCATTGTTTATGACGTCATATCTTGTAAACTATGGTGGGTAGGTGGTTCTCACTCCGATAGCGACTGTTGCCTGAAAGTAAAGGGTATGTGTACCTAGCCTGGTAGAAATCGTTCCAGTGGTTTAGGAGGAGATATGGATGATACACACACACACATACACACACACACACACACACACACACACACATTTTTATAATGTGTATGGAATTCTATAAGGTGTGCGTATCATTAATTGATGGTTTACGCGTGTGACAATTTTCATTCTATGTGTCTCCACCCTACCGTTATACAACGCATGGGGATTTCAGTTAGGTCACTCCTAATTACGGATAATTAAGCTCACCTCTTCAACGTAATGGGACTAGAATGACACACGAGCCATCTAATGCTACGAATGACGCGGGTGATCGCTTCACGTATTTCATTACGCCGGTCCGCTGTCCTCCCGCTCAAAGCGTGGTTCATCAGCGCGACGCATCACCCTAATCGAGACAGATGGGGCCATGCCAATAGTTCGCGAGCAGCTTTTTACGTGCGAATAGCACTAGCACGCGTCGAAGGTCAGTGACACTTGCTCGATTGGTTGATGGATTGTCCGGCTACTTGGTCGATGCGTGCGGTGGACCCCCCTGATAGCGGTGCGGGGGGGTGCGGAGGGTGGATTCCGGCAGGCACGGGAATCACTGTAACTAATTACTCCGGATTCCGGAATCGGCACCGCGAGAGCTGGGCCAGTCGATATCTGCCGTACAGCGCCCGGGCCAAAAATGCGGCTAATACCGAGCGATGCGCGCACGCTCCGCCGCCCTTGGAACAGTTCATTTATTCAGCGCCGCGCAGCGCCGGTGGAGAGCGAGCCGCGGGCGAACAGATGGGTCACGTTTAGGGAGCGGTCAGATTCAACATTCCTCAGGGAATGAGCCCGCTGGAAAGCGGGACGACATCCAAACAAATGGTCCCTGTAATGACTGGCGATCTGAGCTTCGCGCTTTGTTACGTGACAAGAACCTTCGCGTTCATAAGCACAGAGTGAGGCCGTTGTTTCGGTATCATATACTTTCCAAGTACGGTGTTCTTCATCATTATTAGACTCTATATGTGCATTTACAGCCCACAAACTACCATTTGGTGTGTGGCGGAAGTTACTTTGTGCATGACTGTCACTTTCCCCTTTCCCCTTCACTTGCGCCGAAAGAAACATTAATTGGTGTTAATCATTGCTCACACAAATTGTTTTGTGGGTACACCAGTTTCGACCGCCTAGTGATTATCAACAGCTCATGAATAGTTCTTGGCTAACAGATCATTAGTAAAAGTTTCAAGGGAATGGGAAAGTTTATTCCTAGCATTCTGTGACACAGGCAACGAAAAAAAAAAGTTCGCAGACTATTGATAATAACAGATTTCTTGTAGGTATTATCGCCGGCCGGAGTGGCCGTGAGGTTCTAAGCGCTACAGTCTAGAGACGAGCGACCGCTCCGTTCGGAGGTTCGAATCCTGCCTCGGGCATGGATGTGTGTGATGTCCTTAGGTTAGTTAGGCTTAATTAGTTCTAATTTCTAGGCGACCGATTACCTCAGAAGTTAAATCGCATAGTGCTCAGAGCCATTTGTTGGTATTATCAACGGCAGCTAGCTCTAAATGTAGAAAAATTGCGGATGAGTAGGGAAAACAGACCCGTAATATTCGGATACAGCTTTGGTAGTGTGCTGAATTTCAGTCATGTCTTTTAAATATCTGTGTGTAGTGTTGGAAAGTGATATGAAATGGGAAGAGCTGGTGTGAATTGCCGTAGGGAATGTGAATGGTGGAGTTCAGTTTATTGGGAGAATTCTGGAAAACTGTTGTTCATCTTAAAAGGACACAGCGTATAGGACGCTGGCGCGACGTTATTCTTGAGCACTGGTCGAGTGTTAGGGATCCATACAAGGAAGACATCGAATCAGTACATGGGCGGGCTGCTAGATCTGTTACCGGCTGGCTCGACCAACACGCAAGTGTTACAGAAATGCTTCGGGAACTCAAATGGCGATCCCTGGAAGAAAGGCGAGGTTCTTTTCGAGGAACGCTATTGAGAAAATTTAGAGAACAGGCGATTGAAGCTATCTGTAGAACGATTCTGCTTCCGCGATCACACATTTCGCATAAGGACTACGAATGTAACATACGAGCAATTAGAGCTCATACGGAGGCATGTAGACGGTCGTCTTTCCCTCGCAGTATTTGAAAGTGGAGCAGAAAAGGAATTTACTAGTAATGGTACAGGGTACCATCCGCCACGCACCGTACAGTGGCCTGTGAAGCATGTATGTAGATGTACATATAGAATAAATAAGTAGAAAGTGGCGGAGCCATTAAACAGTATACGTAAGCAATGACTAAAACAAGAATTACAGGAACGCGTGTATCGACGTCCAATATGTCAAATCTATTTTGATACAGGCGGTACCTGCGTCTTTGTTGAATGGCTTCAGATCTTCGCTTTGAATGTAGGCAATAGTTAAAATCAGTCACCATTCATTCACTTTTCTTGTACTAAAGTGTCAGATGACCGCTCCTAAGGAAGTGAATGCCGGTGTCCCGCTGTTCGAAAACGGCTCAAATGGCTCTAAGCACTATGGGACTTGACATTTGAGGTTATCAGTCCGCTAGACCTAGAACTACTTAAACCTAACTAACCTAAGGACATCACACACATCCATGCCAGAGGCAGGATTCGAACCCGCGACCGTAGCAGCAGCACTGTTCCGGACGCAAGCGCCCAGAACCGCTCGGCCACAGCTGCCGGCTTCTCCCGCTGTTCTCTATTAATGTACACACATGGCAGCTTCCATTTTTGGACATTCTACACAACTAAGCACATGCAAAGCGACCTCTCCATCCAGGAAAGCTGCAAAGGTGAACTGTTTAATCTAAAAAAGGATGGGCTTCCCATTGTGTTTCTGCGGATACCTAAGCCTCTCCACGTTTGTTCTTCATAGGTTGTGGACGAGCTGTAATGGGACAGGTCGGTACAAAACTCAAGCTGGACGAGGTCACCGTCGCATTACAACCCCACGTGAAGACCCCATCTGGCCATCTCTGCGTTGGGGCGCCGTCCAGCTACCGCAAGAGCACTGCAAGATAATCTCAGAGGAGCTACTGAAGCCGCCGTGTCCGATCAGACTGTAATGAACAGTTCATGAGAAAGGACCTAACAATCAAGTATTCGCTTGACAGGGCAACGTCTGCAGCTTGCCTTCAGCTCTGCTGCTTCCGTGTCAATTGGCAACATAGTCATTGGTGAAACGTGTTAATCGCAAACGAGTCCGGATATCCTCTAACGCAAGGTGATAGCCGTGTTCGTGTGTGAATATGTTGTGAAGATGTTGTGAGGATGTTGTGAAGATGTTGTGAAGATGTTGTGAAGATATTGTGAAGATGCTGTGAAGATGTTGTGAGGCAATATATCGAACTGTTGGACCACGTAGTGGCTGCTGCATACGGTGGCGGCCCTGAATTCCTTCTAATCCCAGTGACTATGTGGCGGGCGTCAACAGGGATATCTTGCGAAGTAATATCTGAAGTAATAGACTGGCCGTCGTTGATTCCCTACCCAAAGCCCACCGTTTGTGGGTGGAACGTGCCTGATAGGTGTGTTCGAGGTCATCCTGCTCTCCGAGAATCATGGGCTCCCATAGAAGAATGGGAACGGGTACAACATGGTGGCCTTCGAAATATAAGGAGCATCTCACATAGGCGCCTGGCTGTGCTGAACACCAACAGAGGGCATACCCATTACTGAAACTCTCAAAGCCCATTGAAAATCACCCAGGATGATGTGATGAATGGCTGTTTCCATATGTTTTTCGACACCTGGGGGACTTTTCAGATCTTTTTATGTGAACGGCAGAGGCTGTAATGGTGTTTTCTTGTGAAAGACAAAGGTATAACTTGGTAACCTACCCAGTCCTCAGTTATTGCTGAACGGAATATGGCAGACGCTCTAATTCATGTTATGCTAATTCTTTCTGCAGTGCAGCTAAAATTAATGTATTGCTGATGCTCTTTGCCAATAGCATATGAAATACTTTGCTTTCGGAAAATCGCTGTCCAATGGACTAGGGATGTACATAGCGTTGGAAGTTCGAAAGAAAGTTGACAGAACACAAGTTAGTAGTACCTTTTCTTTTTATACAAGCGATTGTTTTTAATTAGCTCTACCGTTACATAATATGTAAATGTCTGGTTCTGTTCACGAAAGCTACTGAATGCAATGTGTAGTGTTTACATATTCGGTTCGATTTTAAATTATGATGGTTTCATATAAGGAGATTATTCTTACTGTTGAACATGTGTTTCGACAAGGTGATAAATATACAGATTTAGTACAGGAGGCATCTGCTAGAAAATTCACTGAAACCGCTGTATCTCATTGTGCTGCGGTTTGTCGACTTACCGAGAAATTCCGAGAGACAGGCTCATTGTTAGATGTCGACCGAAATGGAAGACCACCTAAACGAAACAAACAGAAGTTTTGGGATATTTTGGACTCGATGTAGCAGAAACCAACAAAAAACCTGCACAAATTATCACTCGAAAACAAAACCGTGTTTCCACACGCACCTCAAGCGTTCAAGGAAACACTGAAATTGTTTCCGTATGAAGTGACAGCAATTACTGGTCCAACGGCGGTTTTGTAAGTTATTGGCTTCATGGTGTTATTGTAGTTCTGATGAACTTTATCATCTGCCTTTCCTACAATTAGTATATGTTGTCTGAGGCGCTTTATATCCCTCTGTAGACATACTCATGTTCAACGGCCGCGATTGCTTCCAGCGAATTTATGCAGTCGTGCATACAGTGAGGGTTTCTTTTTTTCGCAGTGAGATACCTTTGTTGGTGGTGAGGGTATACTGCCTACCCCTGCACCAAGAGGCGATCTTCTACGCGTCTTCCAGAATTTCGATAAAATTTTCTAGGTTTGCGATTCCTCTATATATAACAATATCATCATCGGGCTGCCTCTTAAGCTTCTGACAATGTCAACCAGCTCATTTATTGATA
This sequence comes from Schistocerca piceifrons, assembly GCF_021461385.2. NCBI lineage: Eukaryota > Metazoa > Arthropoda > Insecta > Orthoptera > Acrididae > Schistocerca > Schistocerca piceifrons. The sequence continues at coordinate 143,189,077 of NC_060144.1, forward strand.
TAATAAACAGTAATATTCATTTAACACTCCATTGGTGCCGGCCGCGGTGGTCTCGCGGTTCTAGGCGCGCAGTCCGGAACCGTGCGACTGCTACGGTCGCAGGTTCGAATCCTGCCTCTGGCATGGATGTGTGTGATGTCCTTAGGTTAGTTAGGTTTAAGTAGTTCTAAGTTCTAGGGGACTGATAACCACAGCAGTCGAGTCCCATAGTGCTCAGAGCCATTGTTTGAGTACGAATCTACGTCAAACCTCTTCTGAAAGACAAGGAACACAGCATAAAATTCACATAATAATTAGTCTGTCTACGCTGTATGACAAAGATAGAGCGTAACACGCCACAAACCAGCTCCATCATACGACTGCAATGTTTCGGAATCCCAACGAGCGAGGTATCGCAGTACAAAAAAAAAAAAAAAAAAAGGCAATAAACTCGTTTTCGAGAGTATGACTGTTCAAATTCATCTCCAGCCATCGAAATTTAGATTTTCCGTTGTTTCCTTAAACAGCTTAAGATGAATGCCTGGATGGTTCTTTAAAAGAGGACAGCCCATGCTCTTCTTTATACCTATCCAGTACGAGCCTGTAAGGCCTACTCCGTCTGTAAAGGCCGCCTCTTTGCGGTATCGTGAAGCGTAACTGCTGTGAAGTACATGGCAGAGGATACGTCCCATTGCATCAGTTATTACGGTTTTTTCCATTCCATCTATGAATGGTGTGCGGAGAATATGACCGTTCTGATTGATCTAATCTTGTCCTCACGATCCCTACGGGAGTGATATATCTGGGAATGTAGCATACTCATAGAGTTATTATTTAAAGCCCGTTCTTGACATTTTGTAAGTATGTATTCTCCGGGTGGTTTATGTCTGTCTTCAGGAGTCTGTCAGTTAAATTTCATTAGCAGGTCTGTGACGCTTTTGCATGGTTCAAACAAGCCTGTGAACATTCGTGTTGCCCTTCTCTATATACGTCCAATCCTGTTTGGCAGATTTGATACGCACTTGAGAAGTATTTCAGGATGGTTTCCATGAATGATTTGTAAGCAATGTACCTTGTAGCCCGATTGCATTTCCCCAATAATCTGCTATTAAACAGAAGTCTACCATCTGCTTTACCCACGATGGAGCCTATGCTTTTACTCAATTTCATATCCCTACGATGTGTTACACCCACGTATTTATGTGCGTTAGACCGATTCCAGCTGTGACTCACTAATGTTATAGTCACAGGATACTACGCTTTCTTCGTTTACATTTCTGAGCACCTAACAGATGTTTCCAATCTTTGTACCACTTTAATATATTATCACGGTCTTACTGAATATTAATACAACTACTTTGAGTCAATACTTCTTTATATGCTACTGCATAATCTGCAAAAAGTCTAAGCTTACTGTTAATACTCTCCGCAACGTCTGTAGCATACAACATACAACATGAACAGCAAGGTTCTTAACACTCTTCTCTGGGGCATACTCGAAGTCACTGCTACATCTGTCGGTAACTCTCTACCCAAGATAATCCGCTGCATCCTCCCTATCAAATAAATCATCGTCAGATACCCCATAAGATCCTACTTTCCATAAGAAGCGTAGATGTGGTACTGATTCAGCCTGATTGCATTTATCCAGAGCTTTAATATATCTGGTGACAAAAGTGCGAGTTGGGTCTCACACGATCGATGTTTTCGGAATCCTTACTGGCTGTCAAGGAGGAGGTCATTCTGTTGGAGATACCTCATCACGTTTGAACTCAGAATGTGCCCTAAGATTCTACAACAAATCGATTTCACTGATATTGGACGGCAGTTTGGTGCATCACTTCAACTATACTTCTCGCAAAGGGGTGTAACCCGTACCTTCTTCCAATTACTGCGCCAGGATTTTTGTTTATGGACTCTACGATAGATTATAGTTAAGAAAGGGGTAATTCAGGCGCAAATGTAGCACGAAATCTGATGGTGATGGCATCGTGCCCTGGGGCTTTGTTATTTTTGATGACTTCAGCTGTTTCTCAGCGCCACTGACATTAACACTCATTTCCTCTGTTCAGTGGCACGATAAATGCATTGGGGAAGTTCTCCTGGGTTTTCGTTTGTAAAGCATCAACTGAAAATGGAGTTAATCATTACTCCTTCTGCATTGCTACCCTCAGTTTCGGTCTCTACCTCGCCCACGCGTCTGGACACTAACTTTCGTGAAAACAAACGTGTAAAAAGCAGAACGTACCAAGATTCTAGTTTTCAAAGTACTCCGATGGTGCTGATTTGGTCGTCATAAAATACTCTCAGTTGATCTGATGGTACTTTAAATTGCAGTTCCCTCAAAACTCGTATTAGTCGGTCCACTGTGGTTTCCTTGCATGAACTGTAACCTGACATATTTCAACTTCTTAAACACAACTGCATGGACTGAAAAAGTTACAACACATAAGAACAGGAACTAATAACTTAGAAAAAAGAAAGAAAAAAGTTATGAGCACTCAGTTGTATAAACCGAAGCCACCTAACTTTCGTTTATGGGTCTGGAATGTAATAAACAATATCGACAGCAACTGTGAGATCTATATCAAATAAAGTAACAGAAGACGGGGCTGATCCTCCTTGGTACAAAAAACAGGTCAGATCACTACTACAGAAACAACGAAGAAAGCGTGTCAAATTCAAGCGAATGCAAAATCTCCAAGCCTGTCGATCTTTTAGAGAAGCTCGTAATTTAGCAAGGACATCAATGTGAGATGCTTACAATAGTTCCCACAACGAAGCTTTATTTCGTAACCTGTCGTACATAAAGTATGCTAGGAACAAAACAAAGACAAACCTTCTCTGCGCGATAGCAGTGGAAATACTAGCGACAACAGTGCTTCGAAAGCAGAGTTATTAAACACAGCCTTTCGAAATTTTGCCACCAAAGAAGACGCAGTAAAATTCTAGAATTCTTATCAGAACAGCTGACAGCATGAGTAACTTTGAGGTAGATATTCTCGGAGAAGCAACTTAAATCACTTAATAAAAGCAGGTCTACTGGTCCCAACTGTATACCAATTACGTTCCTTTTAGAGTGTGCTGATGCAATAGCTCCATAATTAACAATCATATAGAACCGCTCGGTCTACGAAAGATCCGTATCCAAAAGCTGGAAAGTTGCGCAAGTCACACCAATATTTAAGAAAGGGAGTCCGAGTAATCCACTAAATTGGAGGCACATATCATTAACGTCGATATGCAGCAGTATTTTAGATCATGTATTATGTTCGAACGTTATGAACTATCTCGAAGAAGACGGTCTATTGGGACACAGATTTACAAAAAATCGATTTTGAGAAGCACAACTAGCTCCTCAGATACACGAAGTAGTGAGTGCTAGTGACAAGTGATTTCGAATTGATTCCGTATCTCCAGATTTCCAAAAGGCTTTTTACACTGTACCACACAAACATCTGGTAGTGAAAATGCGTGCTTATGGAATATCGCCTAAGTAACTGAGGGAAAGTCATCGAGTAAAATAGAAGTGATTTCTGACTCTTCCCAAGGACGTGTTATAGCCTCTGCTCTTTATCTATATAAACGATTATGAGCAGCCGTCTTAGGTTTTTTGCGGATGAAGCTGTTGTTTGTCGTCTAATAAAGTCATCAGAGCACCAAAACAAGTTGCAAAACGATTTAGTAAAGATATCTGAATGGAGCAAAATTTAACCATTGACCCTAAATAATGAAAAGTGTAAGGTTATCCGATTGAATGCTACAAGTCATTCGTTAAACTTCGGTTAAATCAGTCCAATCTAAAGGCTGTAAATTCAGTTAAATACCTAGGAATTACAATTACGAACAATTTAAATTGGAAAGAACACGTAGAAGATGTTGTGACGAAAGCAAACCAAAGACTGCGTTTTACTGATGTAACACTTAAAAAATATAACACATCTACTAAAGTGACTGCCTACACTACGCTTGTCCGTCCTATTTTGAAGTACTGCTGTGCGGACTGGGATCCTTAACAGATAGGATTAACGTAGTACACCGAGGAAATTCAACGAACAACAGCATGATTTGTATTATCGCGAAATAGGGGAGAGAGTGTCACGGTAATGATACGATTGGGAATGGACACGATTAAAACAAAGGCATTTTTCGTAGTGGTGCAATCTTCTCACGGAATTTCGTTCAGCAACTTTCTCCTCCGAATGCAAAAATATTTTGTTGACGCTGATGTAATAGGGAAAAGTGATCATAATAAAATAAGAGAAATGAGAGCTCGCACGGAAAGATGTAGGTGTTCTTTTTTTCCGCTCGCTGTTCGAGAGTGGAGTAATAGAGAATTACTGCAACGGTGGTTCGATGAACCATCTGCCGTGAACTTAGGTGTGATTTGCAGCGTATCCATGTAGATGCAGACGTAGATACAAGCACGACATCAGAATTATTTGCTAGTATTTCATTTATCGGGTAGCCTTAAGGAAGTGAAGCCACTCTCAAAATCGTGTGCTTCGCATCAATGTCGTATTCGAATACAGTTGCTCTGCTTGACATACATGCATTTATGAAATGCATCCTGCTTCTTCAAAGAAGCGGTAAATCGCACTGGATATATGTTGTTTGTGGTCGTATAACATTTTGTCAGACCTAAGTGTGTACTCGGTTCATTAAATCTCCGATAGAGATACTTCGCTGTGTACAGCTTAATGCGGCCATTGTTTCGTTGCTCCAAGAATTATTCAATAAATTTGTGAAAGAAAGTCACGTAAAAGGCTATCGACCATTCTAGTAATTATGCGTAGATCTGAAGTTAACCTGGCTAGGTCGCATAAAATGTCATACTCTAGGTTAAGAATGACATTATTGATCACAAAGTATGCATGACGCGTTGGGAACTACTTCTATCTTCAGAAATCTACAGAATTCGGATGGCAGCAGGACAGAGCATTAGTAGTTGTGTACGTAAAATTAGATGACAGACTAGTCTATTATGCGATGTTACGTACACAACTAGTAACGCTCTGTCCTTGTGCTGCCCTTGGACTTCTGTAGATTTCTGAAGATGGACATTGTTCTGAAACGCGTGATACCTACTTGGTGATTATTCTTCACCTGCTGTACGACTTTGACACTACCTAGCCAGCTCAACTGCATATCTACGCGTAAGGAATGATTCACCCGCTGCAGTTAGATTAGCTGCGAGTTAATTTGGTGTAACTGCTATACAGAAATAGTGAGACAATATTGTCTACCAGAAGACACTATTTTCGCTGGTAATTCACAGACCATTCCACAAGTTCCTGAACTATGGTTTAACTTTGCCTGCAGACTCGGCACTGTTAATCAAAAATAGGTTAATAAATATAAATTAACATTAATTAACGCACCTTATGTCACTCTTATGAATAAGGTTGGAACTTGGTACACACTGAAAAGGTACCACATATAATAGAACCATAGTGCCTAATTTGACATTGACTACCTATTAACAATAAAAGAAAGCCAGAACTACTCTATCAAGGATTGAAGACTACGTTACAAATTTTCACCACAAAATTGATCAAGATTAGGCAGCAAAGCTACAGAAATAAGGAGGGGGAATAGGGAGCCTGAGCACATTTCACTTTGATTGGACTGAATGGGTTCTGAACACGGAACAAATGGTTCAAATGGCTCAGAGCACTATGGGACTTAACGTCCGAGGTCATCAGTCCCCTAGAACTTAGAACTACTTAAACCTAACTAACCTAAGGACATCACACACATCCATGCCCGAGGCAGGATTCGAACCTGCGACCGTAGCGGTCGCGGTTCCAGACTGTAGCGCCTAGAACCATTCGGCCACCCCTGCCGGTGCAACACGGAACACAGGAGAGAATGGGCATTTAGGATATGCATATCGGACGCGCGAAAATAACGTACAGTTGTAACCTTATAATGATGAATACTTCATTTCTATCATCAAACTCTTACTCTTTTCTAAAGTGTGCTTACTGTTTATCCACCATACTAGTATGTGGTACTGCTGGTCATCACCAGTAATTCTACATACAGCAAAGAAGACACTACATGCAAATACAAAATAATAATTAATTACTCTGATTACATTTCGTATGTCAAACAATCAACTGCTTTCAAAAAACAGTAATTTATTTCAGTTTGATTACTAGTAATTTTTTAGCTAAAATGTTGTTGTTTTCAGTGCTTTGGAGTATTTCGGAAAATTCGAATTAACAATCAATAATTACGTCGTAAATCGTTAATATTGTGTTTTCCTGTGTTAAAGGCGAAAACAAATGTACATTTGGAGTTCGGAAGTTTCGTATGTGTCTCGTTGGACAAGTTCCAGATTGTAAATCCAAAGGTCTGGAATTCGACCTTCTAACAGTTTTCTTCTCACTTGTGACCTGTTTCACCTCTTGCAATGGGTCATGTGAGAAGGGCCTCGTTGCAGTGTTGTTTGCATTTCATGTTAAACTGTAGGTGCTCGTATAACGGCAGCGTAAAACCGTCGCACACGGACCATGCATCCGAACGTTGAGCGTGTCGAGTTTCTGACATCATAGCGTGGAATAGCACGTTCGGGAGTCTTTCCGAACGTGCAGAGCAATATCTAGTTTGTGAGATATTCTGAGCGTGCGTCTGTACGTTGACCAGTCGTATGGCACAACGTCACACGCACACCATCTCTCTTCGGCAAAGAGCTGCGAGGCGCCATATTGGCATTCAGTTCAAACCTATACGTATATATGCCGTTTTTGAGCACCAGAAAACTGAGAGTCACTCGAAAATCCTTTGTTAACTATCTGATTCGTTGCAATAAAACAATGAGAAACATCATATTCATGGAAAAAGAATTACTGTAACTTGTTTATTATGAGAGTATGCCATTTGAAGACGGCGATGCTCTGAGGATCCACCAGAAACAACATTGTTCATGGTACAATTTGTCATTGTTAAATTTCAATTAGTGACGTAACTACGATTGAAGTTTTAGCAAATGGCAACATGTTGGGATTCGCCGCAAAGCGTGGCTTGCCCGTATAGTGCAGTGAGTAGCGTTCCGGTTTCGCATCGAAATACGAAATATAGTGATGATTAAGGCCTTGCCTTATGCAAATATTTTTTTCCTAACATTCGCGTCTTTAATAGGTTCTGCTGCTTTATTATTAGTTGAAGGTAGTATACACTAATATACTTGATGTTATGTAAATATAAGTTCATCTTTTTTGAAGAGTGAGTTTCTTCGATTGACTTAATCTATATGACTGCTTGCGCTACTTGTATAAAGCTATTTTGTTCCTTTTTCTTTTAAGTTTCGTAATTCGCACGTTGTAAAGGTTCTGCAACTGGGTAGTAGCAGAGATCATGAAAGACTGACCTTACAGTTTTACTAAAATGTGGGAATGATAAAATAATGCGCTACGGTCGCAGGTTCGAATTCTGCCTTGGGCATGGATGTGTGTGTTGTCCTTAGGTTAGATAGGTTTAAGTATTTCTAAGTTCTAGGGGACTTATGACCTCAGCAGTTGAGTCACATAGTGCTCAGAGCCACTTGATAAAATAATGTTTATCTGATGTGCAGAACTATTGCAAATTTGTATCGCACTATTTGTAATGGAACTTTTATAAGCCTGCGTCCTTAGTGACTGGACATGGTAGTTTCCTTTTTGCTTTCAAACATGTACATGGATATTGAAGTTAATGTTTGAGTATATTACGCATAGAACTACGTGACTAGCATATGGACAGTAGAGGAAATGTGCGTTTTAAAAGGGCTAACGTGGGAATTTTCCGCGCGCCCGTTGAGTAAACAGTGTGATTTACGAACTAGAAACATCCCACAACTGCCGCTGGAGCGCGTTGAGATCGCGTATACCACGTTGGGGCCCACGTACCCAATACACAAGTCCCATCGTTCCTGAGCGTTCAGCAGCACGTTGAACTCAGCACGCTCGACGTTGACGCTCGACACCACGGTCCGTGTGCCGACGGCTTAAGTCCGCTTGAAGGTCGGAGGAAGCCAGAGGTATGACACCTCCAGCAGGGCCATGCCCAGTAAAACGCTGTGGTCATCGCGACAATCGTTACGTTGTCGACAGCTTTACGTTTTACGGTTAAGTATTCCTGATGATCGTGAAGTGTAATATGATGCGAATTTGACGTTCTTTACGAGTTTGTTTTTATGGTGAAATTTCGCGTAGTGAGACGTTTGAAATGAGATGAGTTGTCTGAACAATGGGTGAGGAATATCAATCAGCACATTAAAACAACTTTTATATTAGCGATGCCTTATACCTTTGAGCAGCTACAAATAGTTTAGTCGGAATACAAGCGACCTGCCCAGCCCGATTCCTTACATGAAACACCCAGATGTGAAATGTAGCAGACATCTAATCACTTATCAATCCAGTTGACTTGAAAAGTATTTGACATTAAACATATAATACTTTCATGGTTGATGAGAAGAAACCCACATTATGTTGGTTTTATTAGTATCAGATTATTAAGCAATATAATAACGAAAACGCTAGTTTTTATGCATATCGATGGTTATGACGTCATATTTTCTGAACTATTTGTAGTAGAAGATATAATTTTGCTGGTGCCTTCGGCGGCATATGATGGTACTTTCTGCAAATGTGTTCCGAGTAGAGTTAGTAGTAAAGAAGCAAGGAATCGAAACTTCATGCCTAATGCTCGAATTTTTCTGCATGAACAGCGAGAAAGTAGAGCGATAAATTTTTCTTCTTTCATTATTCTGTAGGGGTGTGTCAGCAAGAAAAGGTTTGTTCTACATAAAATAGCTTTTGGTTGATGGGACCTAAAATACATATCTTAAGAACTGTGAGCACCTGTTCATCTTCACTACTGCGAAACGTATCTCATCTACTGAACAAGTACTCATAGGTCTTAAGGTATGCATTTGCGGCGCCTGTTTACTATAAAACCTTCTCTGCTTGTGTTCCATGCTACCTCCTCAGAAAATGTAGAAAGCGAAGAGGTTGCAGATGAGATCTGTTTCAGAATATAGAAAACTAGCTTAGAGCCCACTGCTTCGCTAGAGTAATTAATATGGCATGCAGAAAGGTTTTTCGTTTTTATTTAATCGAATTTTTATGTTGTTCACAGATTGAAACACTTTATAACCTTTGCAGCGTGCCATATAAGCATGTTCTTTTCCGAATGTCCTTCTAACCAAAAGGTGATTCTGGTAACTGGAGTCCGAAGTTTTCGTTAATCATTCCTATTGAGCTCCTGTGGACATATTTCCATAGCAACTTTCATCAGCCTAACAATTATTTATATCTAACCGAGAAGTAAAATACCAATTTTCATATATTTAGCCTTAAATTTTTTTTAATATAATGAATTATTTTCTCCCTTGCGGGTTGAACTTCCAGAAACACTGAAACACGTATTTGGTTATTTCTAACCAAGAACCCGCATTTTAATTTACTTAAATTAGTAACTGAGAAATTAAATACAAAGGTTCGTAGATGCAGCTTTAAAATACGTTAGTAGTTCCTCAATAATGATGTATTTTCAAAAAAAAAGGCTTGCACATACTAATTCACCCCGTAGGGTAAATTATTAAAGAAAGCTGAAACACGTAGTTCTTTACTTCTGACCGAGAAACCAAATACCAATTTTCGTAGGGCTAACTTCAAAATTCCCTTAACAGTATTTTTCAAAAAAAAATCCTTCATCCCGTTTCATACCCTTAGTGCTGGATCTTCGAAAAATACCCTTTATTTTGGACTAGCTCTTCCCATTCTGAAACGATATTTTTGGCTCAAGAAGGGGCAGTTCGCGCAATAATTGGTATTAGTTCGTGAACCTCTTGTCGACCCCTGTTCCATAGTCTGGTTATTTTGAAATTGCCCTCTCAGTGTATATTTTCTTTACTGTCGTTTCTTGTTAACGGTATCAGTTTATTTCCAAGAATTAGCAGCTTTCACTCAGTTAACACTCGGCAGAAATCCAACCTGGATTTGGATCGCACTTCCTTAAATCTTGTGCAGAAAGGTGTGCAATATACTGCTGCATCCATTTTCAGTAAGCTACTACAAGAATTCAAAAATGTTAGCAGTAATCCACGCACTTTCAAATCGAAACTGTAGTTTCCTCATGGGTCACTCCTCCTATTTTGTTGAGGAGTTCCTTGACAAATTAAGCTAAATCGTATATTATATTGTTGACTGCGTTTACTTACACTTACGGCTTCAAATTTTTGGGTTCATAAACATTTTATCTGATCTGCTATTAGTTTTATGCTGTAATTTCGTGTACTGACACGTTCCATGACATTGGAGATTTGCTCCTCAGTTTGGTCCCACGGAACTAGACGTGTAAATAATAAATAATAAAAAAAGTTCCTTCCCCATACTTGACATTATTCGAGCTTGCGCTCCGTCTCCAATGACCTCGACCTCGTCGCGACGTTAAACTCAATCTTTCTTCCATTCTTTCAGACTTAGACACCCTCCAGCACCCAAGCTATACGTTTCCGGATGTTGGTTCCTTCTTGAAATCGAACAGTTCGCCATCCCGCACAGATTACTAAGCGTTGTCGGAATTTCTGGGGAAACTCTGTTTATTTGAGGCTGTGATTAATATTCCCATCTGATTTAATGAAATATCTGTAACATTTATGTGTGTGAACTCCACCCATAATTATAATTACTTTCTTGTGTGCAACGAATGTTTTCATCCTAAGCGAGGAATATTACCCCAGAAGACCCGAATGACTGAAAATATGCACAATGTATTAATTTACTGACGTCCATTAAATGGTTTTCCAATTTAAGTTTTCATCGGTATGTTTCCCTGAGAAGTTACTGTTTCTTATCTCATTTATTATTTCTTGTAGGTGTACGAGGTTCATGGATGGTGGGATTTTTTTACACTATAAAACTGTATGAACTGCGATTTTTCTAAATTTAATTCCAATACTTGATGGTAGACATTTCTCAGCCTTACACGAGACATGGCTCGAGCTTGTCATAAGCAACCAGCATTTAAGTGCGATATTCGATTGAAAAACTAGCTGCATAATCTTTTCTCAAATACAGAACATCAATAGCATTACTACTACGCAAACTGTGTGGTTTTTTTTAAATTTCTTTATTCAAAATTATTTCATACATTGTAACCCACCACCTAATACATTAGTGGGTCTTAGATCTACATTACATTTAATTGATATTAGCAGCATTGTTAACCTCTATTACTAGTGTAAGTGAACTTACTTGCTACAGGAAATGAGGAGTTAGTTTCTTATTGGGTAAGATCTAGTTCTACTCTTAGCTAACTAATCTAAGGGCTACTTCCTGCAGCGTTACAGGCGTGCCAGTTGTTAAATATAAACCTACTATGTGGCCGTACCCACTGAGATAACCCCAGTGAGTATGCCCCTGGCACTGGGCTGGCCTTAAAGAAAGTCGCTGCAGGTTCTGTTAGGGGTCTTCTATCTCCTATCTACTAAGTGGTTAAATTAGTTCTAAGTCACAGTCGGTGCGCAGTTGTCAATTTCGGGTATTGGCGCTCCCTCCCCCTTGTTCCAGGGCGTGGCGGATTCCTACCGTCACAGCGATTGGCTAGTCCACGCCCTGGCGGAATGGGATGGGTCGCCTTCAATTATGTCATGTCTGGTGGCTCATATATTTTCCCTGAGATATTCTTGCAGGACTTTTGCTGACACCTCGCTGGCAAGGCGGTTTAATATGGTGAATGTAGTAGGGTCTCTAATTAACTGGTACGTGTTGTTGTTAGGCAGCTGGTTTCTTAAGTCCCCGGCTACGTCATCAAAGACAGGGCTCTCATAGATCACGTCATCCGGAGTGCCCCATTCAGATCCACAATCACACGAGGAGGTAGCCCTTTTCCCGAATCGGCAAAGATATGCCGGATACGGTCCATGCCCTGTGAGGAAGTGCACCAGTCCCTTGCTTGGTTGAAAATGCGAGAGTTGGAGGCGTTCTTTGATGTTTGGGAGCAGCTGGTAAGTCCTTCGGCCTGTTGTTTCTGCGTTCCAGAGTTCTTGCCATAGCTCTTCTCCTCTCCTTTTAATTGCAAACTTGTCCCCCACCCGCACTCCCAAGATGCTCTCGGTTTCTTCTATATCTCCCCTTTTCACCCAGTACCAGGCTGCCTGTTCCAGGATTTTGATGTCCAGGGGACACACCCCCCATGAGTGTTAGTAGTGCCCCTCCTGGAGATGTTCTGTACCCTCCGATGGAGCGCAGAAGCATGTTACGTTGCACCCTCCTCACAGACATAGCGGGCACGACCCTCGTGAGCCTGTGTGCCCACACTCCGGATCCGTAACCCACGATGGAAACGAGAATGGTGTTGTGGTACAATTTTATGAGTTCTGGTGGAAGATGAAACCTACTGTGTCCTATCATGATCAAATTGTTTAGAGCTTCTAGTGATCTATGTGTGACTGTTTCGATGTGTTTGGCAAAGTTCCACCTTTCATCAATTGTTACTCCAAGGTACCGGGCCTCTCGACGCCGAATCACCGGTGAGCCCTCGATTCTTACCGTTGGATTCCTGGCCAATTGGCCTTTCAATAACAAGTATGTTGACTTGCTAGGCGCAATAGTCATTTTCGTGTTTTGGCACCACTGTGTAAGAATTGTTAGTGTCCTATTAATTTTAGGTTCGAGGTCTTCGCGACTTAGGCCGCCAACCAGCAGAAGGAGGTCATCAGCGTAAGCTATCGCCTCTAGCACATCCACACTATTTTCCAAGCTCTCCAGGAGAGGCTCCATATTTATATCCCAAAAGAGTGGCCCCAGGACAGAGCCCTGTGGACATGCTTTCGTGATTTTCTTGCCAATTCGCTCGCTAGGGGACGATAGCCAGACCTCTCTTTCCATACAATAGCTCCTAAGACAGCCGTATTGCGGCCCTGGACACTCCTTCTCCCACAAGCAGGAGAAGAGCGAAGGCCACCACAGGTTATCAAAGGCGCCACTGATGTCCACCATGATGCCAACTATGTACTTGTGCGGAGACGACCCACAGACCTCGGATGCGAGGGCAATTGCGTCACACGCAGATCGCCCCTGCCGAAAACCGAATTGTCAGTCGCTCATCCCGCACAACATCCGGTGTGCTGTCAATCAGCTAGTAACCTCTCCAGCAATTTGCCTAACAGGTCCAACAGACAGATAGGTCTGTAAGATTTTGCTTCTTTAGGGTCTTTGTCCCGCCCTTTTTTGATAATTACAACATTGGCCTGTTTCCAGAATTTGGGGAATGTTCTGAGGCACAGGGCCTCGTTGTAAATTCTTGCTAAAGGTGTCACCAGTTGAGGAGCGAGGTACTGCACCACCTCCGCGATGATGCCGTCTGGTCCTGGGGCCTTTCCTTTCTTTAGTAATTTTATGTGGGCTGCCACTTCCTCTTCTGAGAAAGGGTACACCATGGTGTTATTCTCGTAGTCTGCCTGCATAGCCTGCCTAATTAGGCATTGTTCTTCTGTGTCCTCTTCCTCTTTATCATCAGGGAGGAGGGAGTGGAGGAGGACCTCAGCAGTTTCCTGCCAAGATCCAGTCATCCGGTTCCCGTCCCTGATAGTGGAGAGCACCATTGGCGACCTGATTTTCTCTCTTACTATTTTGTAAGGAGTGCCCCAGGGATCCATAGCCAATTGGCTGTGCACGTATCCCTTCCAGCTTTCCAGCCTGACTGTTCGCAGTTCCTTCTGGAACTGCTCTTTGGCTTCCCTGTATGTTCGTAGCCATGTTTGTTTTTCTTCCCAGACGACACTTCGCTGGTAATACCTCCTCGCCCTCCTGACAGACTGACGCATCTGCCCCAGTTCCGCTGACCATGGTGATGGAGAAGCCGCAACGGCTCTCCTCCTGGTTGGTACAGCAGCCTTGACTGCCCTGGTAAGAGCGCCCACCAGATCTTCGGCGTGTTTGTCGATATCTTCGTCATCATCTGGCCATGTCGGAGTGTCAAACTCTCTTGCAAGGCGCTCCCAATTGGTCTTGTTAGAGTTTAGTTGTACTTCCCACCCTATGTCCCAGTGGCACTCCCGATCTGAAATTGTAAATGTGATCAAGTTGTGATCGCTGGTTGTTTCTCCATCAGTAACAATCCAGTTTTGTATATTGGCAGCGATGTTGGTGGTCATCAACGTGATGTCGATATTAGTTCCATCTCCTCCCCCTCCTGTGTAGGTGGGGGGGGGGGGGGGGGGTTTCCTGGTCTATTGGCAATGAGGAGTTGTAGAGACATGATAGTCTCTTCCAGCTTGCCTCATCTCGGGTGCCACTGTGCCACAGGGAGGATTTGGCGTTCACGTCCGCCACCACAACTGCCCCTCAGCACCGTTGCCACCTGCGTGAGTTGGTCAAGGTAAACGTCAATGTCTGTACCGTATTGAAAATACATGTTTATTAAGTATATCACGCCAATTGGTGACTGAAGTTCGATGACATTGCAGTGATCGTCCGAAAGATGTGAGAACACCGTTACCCGCAGTGCCTTGTTGGTTATTATGATGGTGGCTTTCGGGTCATCTCCGAAGCTTACCACTTGCCAGCTCATGGCAGCAAAGGCTACATTCCCCGCAAGAGAGTATGGCTCCTGCAAACAGAGCACATCAAGGCTCCTCTCCTCCACCACTCTTCGAAGCTCCTGCATGACCAGCCAACTATTATGTGCATTTAGCTGCCCTATCTGTATTTCTGTAATTATGGGAAATATGTGTGTACATATGATGCTGGGAAGGTTTTCGTCCAGTCGTAGGCTATTCTCCCATTGGATAGGACAGACTGATTGTATATTTCATCTAAGTTGAAGGTTTCGTTCCTTCTCTCAAACACCTTCTTTACTAGGTCACGCAGGGCGCCAAAGTCGGTGGGGAGATTCATAGTCTTTAGTTGTATCCTGTCAACAGCCTCCATGACCGAGAAGGTGGCCTTACGCCCGTACCTATGTCCTACTCGCACTAGATGTCGCAGTGCAGTGGTCAGGACAGCCGGCTCCTCCAGGCGGGATAATTGTATAGAATGTTCAAGATTAGGGTATATTCTGATCGGGTCAACCACTGTTCTCACAGCTGTTGGTTGTCTCGAGTCAGTACTAGCGTTAGTGTTATTTGTTGAATGTGTATTTGAACTTGTAATTGTGTTGACCTGCACCGGCAATTCCAGTACAGGACTCCCTTGAACGAATGCTGGTCGGCCCACCGCTACAGGACGCCTGTCTCGAGTTGCCTGATTTCCTGGCGTTCGTGATCCCCAGCAGTAGGGAGAGGGAGCTGCCGCTTGTTCTTGTGGATCCGTTTAGACACACGCATCTTTCATTCTCTTCCTGCCATCTCTTCCGTCTGCGAGTGTTGCAAGGAACTGTTTGAACTGGGCTGCTCTTGCCGCGTCCCTTCTCCTCTTGCATGGGGATTTTCTTTTAGGCATCAAAAAAACTGTGCGGTTTCCCTGAAATGCTCATCAATTAAATGCTGAAACATTTTCGAGTAATTCAACTCGTGAAAGCCTGAATTTTGTTGCTTACTATCTTCGCGATGTACCTATTTTTATGATCAGGCGTGTAGTTATTCGACAGTGTATGTTTAATTCTCCCTAGGAGAATTTAAGTGTCTTTAGATATATACGTCTGTTACCAGAAGGGGCTGAACGCTATTTTTATGATGTCAGGAAGCCTGGTAAGAGAGGCTGGCATCTGTGCGTATGAACACCATGTATGTGGCGCGCGCGTCTGTCGCCTTTCCGGGCGCCGATGATAACAGCGTTATGGCCGGCTGTCCCTGTAATCAGCAGTTTAATCACAGCCGGGGGGCGAATCGCTGATTAACAACGCGAGCGCACGGCCGCGCCGCGCCGCGCCACGCAGGTTGAGTCAAGTAATGTGTAATTCGCGGTCGCCCGACCGGCAGCGTAACGAGTTGCACACGGGCGCCACCTGGGCGTCACGTTGCAGCCCACCCGCTACCTGCTGCCTGCCACACCCAAATTGCGCTCCCCCTTTGTTATTACCTAAATTATATGCCGCGTGCAGTTTGCTCTCTTCCAGTAGCAGCTAGCTAGTTACAGCAATTAAGATTAATCCGCAGGATGACAGCTGAGTGTTTAATACGGTAGTCGGAGATGAACACACATTTAGTTCACTCAGTGTCTAAGCAACATGAAGTGCTGGACAGTATTTCCTATTACGAAACATTCCGCATTGGTTGCAAGGAAGGGGAGGGAGTAGTTAGCTGTGACGGGGTAAGTTGTTGCAGTCTGTTTAAAGAGCGTATCCAGGACCTGTGGTAAGGACTCGTCGGGGGAGGGGGGGGGGCGACGATTGGGAGGGAGCCTAGTTTCGCAGTGAAGAATGAAACTGTTTTGAGATTTCGCAACAAATGATTCTGGGCAAACTTACTAGTCAATACCCACTACTAGGGGCGTTTGATAGGCGTGGTAATACAATTTTTCTGAGATGATTTTATTCCGATGTATCATATTATTCCGCACTCTTTTGGCTACAACAACCTATATTCTAACATAATCTCCGTGTAGTTTCACGGTCTTACGCCACACCAGGATGGCCCCTACGCCCGCGTGGTACCATTCTATTGGTCGACGTCGGAGACAACGTCCCCCTGCATCAATAACCTCCACGTCATCCACGTACTATTTCCCACCGAATTCGTCCCCCATGGGGCCAAACCCGTGGACGTTGGGAGGTAAGACATCCGGGCTGTAGAGTGAATAAGGAAGAACTGTCCACTAGAATTTTCTAAGCTCCTCTCTGTTGCGCAGATTTGATTCAGACCTTGCGTTGTCATGGAGAAAGAAGTTCTTTTGCATTTTTGTGCCCCCCCCCCCACACACACTCACACACTCACACACTCACACACACTCACACACTCACACACACACTCACACACTCACACACACACTCACACACTCACACACACACTCACACACTCACACACACTCACACACACACTCACACACACTCACACACACACTCACACACACTCACACACACACACACACACACTCACACACACACACACACACACTCACACACTCACACACACTCACACACTCACACACACTCACACACTCACACACACTCACACACTCACACACACACACACACACACACACACACACACAATGAAGTCGTTTCTTCAATTTCCTGAGAGTACAATGCAGAATGCCCTTCAGACTTGATCGCTGCACCGTGAGAGAGGACATCAAACAGGATAACCTATTCATAGTCCCAGAAGACCGTCGCCATGACATAACTAACTGAGGCTGCGGTTTTGTATTTTTCCTTCGGAGGATAGGTGGTGTGGCGCCACTCCATGCATTGCCGTTTTGTTTCCTGTTCGATGTGACGAACCCGTGTTTCATCGCCTGTGACCATCTTCGACCAAAAAGTCATCACGATCAGCCTCATAATGCGTAATCAATTCCGCACAGATAGTCCTCAGTTACTCTTCATGGTCTTATGTTAGGTAGCGGCCGGCCGTTGTGGCTGAGCGGTTCTAAGCGCTTCAGTCCGGAACCGCGCGACTGCTGCGGTCGCAGGTTCGAATCCTGCCTCGGGCATGGGTGTGTGTGATGTCCTTACGTTAATTTGGTTTAAGTAGTTCTAAGTTCTAGGGGACTGATGACCTCAGATGTTAAGTCCCATAGAGCTCAGAGCTATCTGAACCATTTTTTTGCTAGGCAGCGACGAACTCAACGGCCGCAGACCTCAGAGTAGCCCAAGTGGCGAACGCATGTGTCAGCACTGCCAACAGAGACGCCCAGTTGTGCAGCGAGGTGTTCGACTGTGATCCGTCCATCACCTAGAGTCAGAGTGTCCGCACGTTGCAACACAGCAGGAGTCACGTCTGTCTGCGGCCGGCCGGCAAGCGGGAGATCGCACAGGTTTTCTCAATCTTGTTGCAATGATGACTGCTAGGTCTGCGCAGACATTCTGCAAGCGCCTATGAATATTTGCGGTGCTCTGGTTTTCCGCCAAAAGAGCTTCAATGACAGCTTTCTGCTTGGATCGCACATCTGTTACAGAAGCCATTTTCAGGACTGCGCATTGCGCCGCCACCAATCGGAATTGCATGAAACTGTAGGGGCAAAAGCGGAAATATTTCAGGATGTCCCATAAAAATAGCACATTTTTTAACCGAAATTTGTGCTTTACTTATTGAACGCCTCTTGCACAAACTCCGGCTTTCTTGATACCGAAACTGAAATGACTCGTCAGTTCATGTGGTGAAGGACGAATCGAGTTCGGCTGAGTGCACCCGTGAAGTGTTTGACATTAAGGCCGCTAACAGCAGGAAGAATGGCGGGACTGACTTCGTTGCAAACTCCGCCCAGTAGATGCTACGTTGTGGTTGAGTGTGGAATTTCTATACTGACAAGTTTTAAAACGTGTACAAATGGCTGAATTTTAGGCCCAGTGATGGATTAATGGAATGGGTGAGGGTAGTCACATAGTTCCCTTAACTGTGCATGGGGATGACTACATACGAAATGAAATTCAAGAATACACTGAAGTGCTCAGTTTATTAGCACAAATTGATTTCATGAAAACATTGAGAAGTAGGTAACAGGTATCTCCGATTCGACGACAATAATGATAAACACCAAACAAGATAAAATTTTGGAAGGGAAGCATGTGATGGTAAGCCTCGCGGGACTAGAAGACCGGTCTAGGGCGCTACAGTCAAGGAGGCATGGGTGTGTGTGTTTGTCCTTAGGATAATTTAGGTTAAGTAGTGTGTAAGCTTAGGGACTGATGACCTTAGCAGTTAAGTCCCATAAGATTTCACACATATTTGAACTTTTTTTTTAAGTCCAGCTCCGTAATGTAATAATTTATAGCTCACTCAAACCTCCGAGTCGACAACAGTGATTTGCATTCATGCTTGGAACATAAATGAAGTCGTGCAATTGGGCCAACCTAATTGGTATTATTGATTGTTATTAAATTCACTGCGATCTATGCAGACGTTGCCGCCAGTAAATTTCACCATCGACGGGTGTGTGAATATGCCGGCTGCGGGGGCCGCCGATGGCTCGCTAGACTCAGCTGTGTGGGCGCCGCTGCAACATCTCCCTCGGACGAGGTATGACCAAGGAGTCTGCTGGCCATGTCTCCGCCTCGAGTGCCGTGACCGCAAAACGTCGCAGCTGCATGTGGAAACCCAAGTGTCTCCATTGATTGTAAGATGCGAAGTAGCTCTTCTGCAGACAAAGGACGAGGTGTCCTATCTGTAAGCAGAGACTGAAGTCGCTCTACGCAGAGAAATATCCGATGTGAAGTTAAAAGTACAGAGCGCGTCATTTCTGTGATGTTTTCCACGTGTCAAGCAGCAACTGCCAGCCACAAATGTAACATTTTTGTTTATCCACCAAACAAAATTTGGCAAACGCCGCTGTACTCCAACCGCCGTAGGAAAAATGCGGCCCTTCCAATAAAGTACACAGAAACAACTCTTCCAGAAACTTGTGTGCAAAAATTTTACGTCGCGATACTCCACCCTATCGAGATGATTCTTATTTGACACGTTATCCACGCTTTTCCTAGAGTGGCAATATAAAATATGAAAAAGGAATAAAACGCAAAATGTTGGATTAGATGCCGAAAAGCTGGCCGAAACGTTTGACCATCATTCCCAGGGACGTGCTGAGTCTTTTAAAAAGCTTTAGAAATAGGTATCTAGCCTGGAAAGTTTTCTCTTAAAAATGATTGAAAAACTGGTTACGTTATTTACTAAATCTCCTTCCAACACCTAAATGCTTCGCAGACGTTATAAGTAGAAAAAAGTGCAGAGTGCCCCTGGCTGACAGTCTCTCCAGGAAGCCGATAGAGCACAATGCACAGCCCCATCTGCAGCATCCGCCCCCCCCCCCCCTCCCGACCCTCTGATTCCAGCACCAAAGCAGATGCAAAATCAAAATAGTCGGTGTTGTAACGGTCCTCGTGTTTAACTGCCGTTCCTCGTCTGTGGCTGGCACAGCTCGCTGAAATCGTCTTTGTGGTATCGATAGCTACGATACCACGCCGTAGGTACAAGTTCTTAGGTTGGTATTAGGAGAGCGGACGAGCCATACCGACAACAGCGCCCTCTAGCCGGCGCTGTGCAGCTCTATGAGCGCCGCTCCATATTCAGCCCATTTGATCACGAGCAGACGACTAACCAACATTGTTTCATTTTCATAGTGGGAGAGCCACTACAGATTTTGCCTGTGTAACTTCCGTTAGCTTTGATACGTACGGCTTCGCACCTGCGTGCTCCTCAGTACAAAGTTATGTACTCACGTTTTTTTATCGTGTTGAGATACAGTAAAACCAATTTTACTTTACTTACAGTACCGAGAGATCTGCCTCCGCTGCTCCTCCTAGCTTCCTACAATTGGCCTACACTCTACATCACAGGAGCACACCCACGCGCCGCCTTCCAGGCGAGATACAAAAGTCCTAGCCCATATACAGTGCATCCAGTGGAATGTCTACAAGTGTCTAGGCGGAGGCACGGGAAAGGATTAGCTACGCTGTCACTGTTGTTGTACTGCAATTGAAAATAAACCAGCGTTTCCGCGGTCCCTCCGATTTCGAGCGGATTTAATTTGAAATGTAATAGTTTTGGACGTGAGATTGATTCTAATTTGCGTATAAAATATGGCTAATTTGCATAACAACGTATTACCGGAATGAAAAGATGTGTGGGATTCTGATTCGCTGCCTGTCAAGATTTTCCCCTAAGCCGCAACACTCGGTCAGTTCTCCAGCCCTTTTTATCCATGTTTTCCTTATATTTCTTTCATCGTCAGTTCTTCCGAGAACGTGTTCTTTCCTCGTTTTATCAGTTGCAATATCCTTCCATACAATACTGTGCTCCAAACTTACATTCTCAAAAATTGCTCCTAACGTTAAGTATTTTGTTTGACACTAGTAGAAATTGCAGCCAGAAGCAAATTTATTTATAATTTCAACTTATCATTCGACTTTGTTCCCATGCCCCATTATGATGGAAA
This sequence comes from Schistocerca piceifrons, assembly GCF_021461385.2. Lineage (NCBI taxonomy): Eukaryota > Metazoa > Arthropoda > Insecta > Orthoptera > Acrididae > Schistocerca > Schistocerca piceifrons. The sequence continues at coordinate 143,210,076 of NC_060144.1, forward strand.
GTTTCAATATTAGTAGGCTTCTTTTGACGATTCTTGCATGTGCTAGATACCTTTTGATGTGCTTGTTTTGTCAGTCATGTGTTATTTTGCTTCCTTAACTCCGTGTACTCCGTCGTCGCTAATTCCATTTCTCCTACTCCTCGTTATTTTGGTGCATCGGTTTACTCTGTCATCAGACTGTACATTCCAATCAACAGGTCTTACAATTTTATCTCGCTTTCACCGAGGATAGCAATATGTTGTGGACATTCAGCTTCCATGAGACCTGTGGTAGTAATGAAAAAGACCGTTACAGCTTTGGACTACTTGAACAGTGCTGTCTGCATCCGTTCACATTTGATGTCTTAAGTGACGGCTATAGCATCTTACAGGCAGGATAATTGTTTGTTACAGGTCAGAATAGTCCTACAAAGGTTTATGTATCATAATAGTGAATGTAGTCTCGACCACCAAATTCGTCACATCTGCCACCGATGGAACACATATAGGACGCTATCGGAAGTCAGCTTCGTGCTCACGAATTACTAGCCCGTAATTTGTGGCAATTGCGTGAATGTGCGTAGGACTTTGATGTCAGATGTCTCCTGAAATCTACTAAGGACTTGTCAAACACATGTCACGTAAAACTGGTGATTTATCTTTCCAGTGGTGGAGCAACTCGCTCTTAAGCACGTGATCATACTGCTTAGGCTCATCAATGTATATTTTCACTAAAATAATGGGAATTAAGTGCAACGAATATTATAGATTGCTTTACTTGAGTGGGAGATTTGATATATCATACATCGATACTACCGTCACCTTGTCTCACAGCTGGCAACGAAAACGCACGTTTACGACAGACGCCGATTGCGGTTGCGTGGGGACCCGGCTGATCCCATGATGCGCGCCCGCGGCGCCACGTCTTCAGTGGCTCCGGCTACAAGCGCCCTCTGCAACCGCGAAACAGCATGGCTGGCGGCAGCTGCACAGCCAGTGTTCAGTCTTAGCCAGACTTCGACAGTTCGGTCGTGCATTAGTAATGGGAGCCTGACATTGCACGAGACTCATTAGTTTGCTTCTCATAATAGCTGGACTTTATTGCTGTTTCTTCTTTTGTAAAGTTTCTTCTCAGCCCTTAGTGAAATCTACAAGCAGAGTAAAGCTTCTGTTTACTGTATTTATTTTTTTTGCTAATCATTTCAGCTCCTGTCCAGCTTTCCTTCAACGAGACCTGCTGCACGTCTCTGTAGCCCGCTTCAACTTACAGTTGTGTATGAAGCAGTACACAACAGTTGCACATTAATCAATCTATGTGGTTCCTTAAAGTCAATTATGTTAATGTATTATAAACGTCCCTCATGTCGTCTACCCCAGTTTTGTGCCAGTTAATAGGTTTCACTGCCCGACCTATACCCAGCGCCGCCCAGGACGTCGTAATCATAATGACGGATCAGCAGGCGTTCCGTGTCTCGTTTACGTACGCTTCTGCTAATTATAACAGCAAATCAGTCGGCAAACAACCACCAAAGACCAATGACGCAGTTAGCCATCTGAGCTGGCCATGCAGATGAGCGATAATCGCCACAGGACGTATAAAATTCACTTCACTTCTTGTGTGTACAACACCATATACCTGTACGATCTCCACTCTTCTGTACCTTCTGCGACACCAATTGTTTGTAGCGTTGCTTTGGTAATGCACTATTCCGCCACGGATGGGAGCACTACTAGTTCAGGCTCACTTCCTCCCTGTACTTACGTCGCCTCAGTGTATACCCGCTATTATCTTCTGTTATATTACGCTTATACTCCAGAAAGTTACTCCAGGCTGCTTCGATCACCCCCAGAAGTGAGAATATTAACCACTTCCTTCAAAGAGTACGTAGGTGCATTTGGAGCTCTTGAGCTGGTGCATAAATGCATCGAGGTGACCATGTGACTTTCAATCGCTGAGGATTGTAACGTCTTTGGAGGGAAGTGTATGTCCTTTCAACTGTTTGCTATCACTGCAGTAAAATTGATGTGGAGGCATGACTGAAAGGCAGAAAAGAGCTATCGTATTTCGACGAGTCGATCACCGTGTAGGAAAGTAGAATGCCTTATCTGTTCGTGTATCACTGGGTGCTGTCGAAAGTGTCTACAAAGAACGGTATTCCACTAACAACCATGTAATACGGCGTAGAAACAATGGACTTAAATGCTATAGTTGTTGATGAATATGGCCACGGTCGAAAAAGTTTTTCCGTTCTTGACTTTTCGTCCAGAGCTGCACTAGACACCTTCGGATGTGCTCCTGGCGACTGAGTCTTGCTGAATAAGCGACGGGGACCGGAGTCTGGAACCACGCCTAATCAATGACAGTCGGTTTCAAAACCGACAGGAAATGCAGCTATCAACGAATGCAGGTCATCATAGCCACTTTGACGACGAACATTGCGAATGTATTTCATGCAGTCGATATTTCGAGTAAGGTATCCTGTAAAAGGTCATTGTACATAGAGTTGCATTTCTTCAATTGGCTTAAGAACGTAGGAAATGGCTACTAGTTGGCTGGGAGCGTGCAGTGCAGTCGGTCGAGTCGCAGATCTACTTTTTAAATGATGCAGGCATTGTGTTTTCCGCAGACCCTATGATGCGTTTACGTGCAGTGTTTGGAAGGTGTAGTTAAAGTAGATCGTTATCCTATGACGTTTAGAGTTTTATCTTTCGTGACTGGACAGTATATTTATTTCAATATTTACTTCCTTTCTTTCTTTTGCTCTGTCTTTATCCTGCATTAGCAGTGTTAAGTGCGGATTTGGCATGGTTAATTTTAAGGGGTGACCGGATGCCCTTCCTGCCGCCACCCCATATCCCCCGGGACGAAATTAGTGTACCCCAGCTGTCTGAGTCTAGTGTAAATCGTGAAATAGTGTGAATGTGTTTCAAATGTCTGCGATTCGTGTAAATGAGGCGGGACATGGGGACCAGCCCGGTATTCACCTAGCAGGATGTGGAAAACCGCCTAAAAACCACATCCAACCTGCCCGGCACACCAGCCGTCCCCCCCAGGGGATCCACAACTCTTTTGTGGATACGTGCGTAGCGAGCACGGGACCCCGAGCTAATGTGGCCTTCCTTCCTTTCCGGGCTTCATACCTTCCATTTCCGCATCCTTCCCCATCCCCCATCTTAGCCCCCCCCCCTCACCTCTGGCTCTTTCCTTCCCTTTCTCCCCCTCTGGGAGTATGGTTTGTGCCTACGTCCGGAGACGGACGCTTGTAAATGTACCGCATTCTTCGCCTTCCTTGCTTGTATGTCTTCATCCTTCCTTTGTCCTTCTCTTTTCTTTACTTCTTCTCTTTACCCTTTTCTCCGCTGCGGCGTTTGAGACCTCTCTTCTTTCCTTTCCCTTTCTCTTTCTTCCTCCCTGTGCGTGTCTGAAGGCCGACCCACGCACTTCAATGCGTAGCCGGTGACAGGGTAACGCGTAATTCCCCGCCCCGGGTAGACAGGTAGGACACGTACGTACCCCCTGGTAACGGCCAGGCCCAGGGACGGGTGATTACCCGAGCTGATACCTTCCGAAAGTGCCGATTGGTCCCTCCGTCCGTTTGTCGGGAGGTGTGACCTGAGGTGTGAACAATCACCTATGACAGGAGTGCCCTCAGAGAGGGCCCCCACAAGGGAGGAGCGCGCCATCGGAGACGCCGGTAATCATGGGGGATTCTTCCGCAATGGTTTCCTCACCTTCCACTATGTTTGCTCACAAACGTAAGTTCACAGAGTCCCAGCCACAGTCAGTTCTTCCATCGTTGCCACAGTTCCTTGTTGTTTCTCGGTCTGACGAAGGTCACGACATCTCCACAGTCAACCCTTTCATTATTCAGAAAGGTGTCGACGCAATTGCAGGTCCTGTAAAGTCTTGTTCCAGATTACGGAATGGCACCCTGTAGTTAGAAACAGTCAGTGCCCTCCAGGCACAAAAATTGCTGCGTACCTCACTACTACACACCTTCCCTGTCCGGGTGGAACCGCACCGTACTTAAAATTTCTCGCGTGGAGTCGTTTATACACGCTCGCTCGACGGATTGTCTGATGAAGAGATTCAGCACTACCTGTCTGACCAGGCCGTAACGGCTGTTCATAGGGTTATGAAAAGGGTTGACACGAACATCATTCCAACCCGCACTGTCTTCTTGACATTTGACAAAGTTCAACTCCCATCGAACATCAAAGCAGGCTATGAGATAATTTCCGTTCGCCCTTACGTCCCAAACCCTACGCGTTGCTATCGGTGTCAGCGGTTCAATCACACCAGCCAGTCCTGTTCCAATCCGGCAAAACGTGTTACGTGTGGTAAGGATGCCCATGAGGGTGCTTGTCCACCTCCATCCCCTCGCTGCATCAACTGTATGGGTGACCACGCTGCTTCCTCTCGAGATTGTCCCGTTTTTAAGGACGAAAAGCTCATCCAGGAAATTAAAGGAAAAGGTGTCGACCTTTGCTGCTCGAAAATTATTCGCCAGTCGACAGCCCACTGTGCCTCAGAAAGGAGGCGGCCACGCAGACTTGCGACCTCACCTTTAGTGCCACGGTCGTCAGATCGGCCAGCGCAAAGATCGCCCGTTCAACCTCACCACTTTCGCCTGCCCACTCTCTGGCTCACCCTTCGTCGAGTTCTGCTAAATCTCGAGCCCAAAAGTCAGACACCAAGACTTCGAAAAAAGAGCATACACGTGAAGAGTTTTTATGTACGGCTACTTCCCAACCATCAGTTCCTCCTTCCTCTAAACATCATACTTCCAAGAAGGCTACAAAGAAACCCAGTTCCTCTCCTTCTCCGCCAAGGCGTGTCCCATCTACAGCACCACCTGGCGAAAATCGCACTCGGCCGTTTTCTGTGTCGCCGAGGTGCACTGCTGGCGGCCGATCAACCGGCCGATCGCTGGTGGCAGGAGCTGCTCCTGACCAACCTACGGATCAGGATCTTCTGCCTTCAGCTGAATGCCATTCCATGCTGTCGGTCGCAAGCTCTGAGCAGTCGTTGAGTTGACAGCGACCTTGGTCACATTCCTCCATTTTCTGTTCACCCTATGTCCATTATCCACTGGAATATCCGCGGTATTCGAGCCAATCGGGATGAATTGTCGATCCTCTCACGATCCTACTCGCCGGTCATCTTCTGTCTTCAGGAAACAAAGCTGCGTCCCCATGACCGCTTTGTTCTCCCACATTTTCAGTCCGTCCGATATGATCTCCCCTCTGTTGAAGGCACTCCAGCACATTGAGGACTCATGATTCTTCTCCATGAAACTATCCATTATAACCCAATCCATTTAAACACTTCCTTCCAAGCTGTCACAGTCCGTCTTTCCCTTTCCGGATACACGTTCTCTGTTTGTACTGTATACATTCCATCGTCCACACAAATGGCACGAGCTGATCTCCTTCATCTTATTGGTCAGCTTCCACCCCCATATTTGCTGGTTGGGGACTTCAATGCCCACCACCCGCTTTGGGGATCTCCACATCCTTGTCCACGTGGCTCACTATTGCTAGACGTCTTCCAAAGCAGATCTAGTTTGCCTCAACACTGGGGTCCCTACATTTTTGTCTGCCTCCACGACAAATTTATCTCATTTGGACCTTGCGGTCGGTACTGTTCCGCTAGCTCGACGCTTCGAATGGTTCGCCCTTGATGATACACACTCGAGTGACCACTTTCCATGTGTCCTTAGACTGCAGCCTCAACTGCCCTACATGCGCCCACGACGCTGGAAGTTTGCCCAAGCCGATTGGACACTTTTTTCGTCTCTAGCGACATTCGATGACCGTCACTTTCCCAGCGTCGACGATGAGGTCACACATATTACCGACGTTATTCTTACAGCTGCGGAACATTCAATACCACGCACCTCCGAATTGCCCCGGCGCCCCCCAGTTCCTTGGTCGAACGAGGCATGCCGTGGTGCAATACGTGAGCGGCGACGTGCTCTCCGCGTTTTCCGCCACCATCCTACTTTGGCCAACTGTATCCGCTATAAGCAGTTCCGAGCGCGATGCCGTCGTGTCATCCGCGATACCAAGAAGGCAAGCTGGAAATTCTTTATTAGCTCATTTAACACCTTCACTCCCTCCTTGGAAGTTGGCTTCGACGGTGCTCAGGCGCGCCTAGTTTCTCCCCGGTCTCTGGGCTCACTGTCGCGCATGACACATTAGTGGACCCCGTCGCAATTTCTGACTCGTTGGGTTAGCACTTTGCTGAGATTTCGAGCTCTTCAAAATACCCGCCAGCGTTTCTCCCGAAGAAACGTGCAGCGGAAGTGCGACCTCTTGCTTTCTCCTCTCAAAATCGCGAAAGCTACAATACTGTTTTCTCCTTGCGGGAACTCCAACATGCACTCTCTTCTTCTCGCTCCTCCGCCGCAGGACCAGATGGTATCCACGTCCAAATGTTGCTGCATTTATCAACCCATAGTCTGCGTTACCTCCTTCGCCTTTATAATCGAATTTGGACCGACAGTACTTTTCCCAGACGATGGCGGGAAGCTATCGTCGTTCCTGTTCCGAAACCTGGAAAGGACAAACATCTCCCCTCTAGCTATCGCCCCATTTCTCTCACGAGTAGTGTCTGTAAGGTTTTGGAGCGTATGGTGACTTACCGTTTAGCGTGGTGGCTGGAATCCCGCAGTCTTTTAACACCTGCCCAATGCGGATTCCTAAAGCATCGTTCTGCAGTTGACCATCTTGTTGCTCTCTCCACTTACATCATGAACAATTTTCTCCGGAAACGCCAAACAGTAGCAATATTTTTTGATCTGGAGAGAGCATACGATACCTGTTGGAGGACAGGCATCCTCCGCACACTGTTATCTTGGGACTTTCGAGGTCGGCTGCCCCTTTTTATTCGCGAATTTATGGCAGAGCGCACATTTAGGGTGCGGGTGAACACTACTCTCCCCCGTATTTTTCTCCCAAGAAAACGGGGTACCCCAGGGCTCCGTGCTGAGTGTTGTACTGTTTGCCATTGCCATCAATCCAATTATGGATTGTTTCCTTCCTGATGTCTCGGGCTCCCTCTTTGTGGACGATTTTGCGATCTACTACAGCTCTCAACGGACCAGCCTTCTTGAACGACGTCTTCAAGGATGTCTCGATCGCCTCCACTCTTGTAGCATCGAAACCGGCTTCCGTTTTTCTCCCAGTAAGACCGTTTGTGTTAATTTTTGGCGACGTCAGGAGTTTCTTCCGCCCTCCTTACATCTAGGTCCGTCAACCTTCCGTTTTCAGACGTCGCTAAACTCTTGGGTCTTATGTTTGACAGAAAACTGTGCTGGTCCTCCCACGTTTCCTATCTTTCGGCTCGCTGTCTGCGATCCCTCAACACCCTCCGTGTCCTGAATGGTATCTCCTGGGGAGCGGACCGAGTGGTCCTTCTCCGCCTCTATCGCGCCATAGTGCGCTCGAAATTGGACTATGGAAGCATAGTCTACTCCTCTGCTCGGCCGTCTATTCTTCGGCGTCTCGACTCTATCCACCACCGTGGATTACGTTTAGTGTTTGGGGCTTTTTACACCAGCCCTGTGGAAAGCCTTTATGCTGAGACTGCTGAACCTCCGCTGTCCAGTCGGCGAGCAGTCCTTCTGAGTCGTTATGCTAGCCATCTGTCTTCCATGCCTGCTAATCCTGCCTATGACATTTTTTTCGACGCCTCCTTTGATGTAGGGTATGCAGGCCGCCCCTCCTCCCTACTACCACCGGGAGTCCGCTTCCGTCAACTGCTCCATTCTCTTTCCTTCCGCTTTCCTAAAACCTTCTTGACAACTTGGGGTACAGCACCGCCTTGGCTCCGTCCCCGGATCTGCCTGCTACGTGACCTTTGTCGATTTCCCAAGGATGGTACCCCTTCACTTGTTTATCGTCTGGCATTTGCTGCTCTATGTGCACAAATGACGGACGCCACATTTATTTATACCGACGGCTCGAAAACATCGTTAGGTGTAGGGAGAGCCTATATTGTTGGCGACACCCCAAATCACTTTCGGCTTCCCGACCAGTGTTCGGTTTATACTGCGGAGCTTTACGCTGTTCTCCAGGCTGTCCACTACATCCGCCGCCATCAGCGGATACAATACGTTATCTGCTCAGATTCTCTCAGCTCTCTCCTCAGTCTCCAAGCTCTTTATCCTGTGCACCCTCTGGTCCACCGGATTCAGGATTATCTGCGCTTGCTCCACCTGGGGGGCGTCTCGGTGGCGTTCCTCTGGCTCCCGGGACACGTTGGAATCTGTGGAAATGAGGCGGTCGATATTGCAGCCAAGGCTGCGGTCTCTCTTCCTCGGCCAGCTATTCAATCGATTCCCTTCGCCGATCTACGGAGCGTTCTATGTCGACGTGTTGTTCATTTATGGCACACGCATTGGTCGACACTTACCCATAATAAATTGCGGGACATTAAAGCTCTTCCTTGTGCTTGGACCTCTTCCTCCCGAACGCGTCGTCGGGAGGAGGTAATTTTAACTAGATTCCGGATAGGGCACTGTCTTTTTAGCCATCGACATCTTTTAAGCGGCGATCCTCCCCCACTCTGTCCCCACTGCTCTCAGCTGTGGACGGTAAGACACCTTTTAATTGAGTGCCCCTATTTTAATCCGTTACGCTCCCGTCTACAGCTATCGCCTGATATATCGTCGATTTTAGCAGATGACACGCGCTCAGCCGACCGCGTTCTGAAGTTTATTAGTGCCAGTGAAATGACGTCAGTCATTTGAAGTTTTTTTTGGGGACAACCAACCCCTTTCTGTCGCGGATTTTTAAGCCTTCCTTCTGCTTTTAGTTTCTCCAATTTTATGACTTTCGTTCCCATTGCTGCTGGTTTTCAATTTCGGTTTTTTACTAAGTCACGGACCGGGCGCTAATGACCGTAGACGTTTTGCGCCCTAAAACCAAAACAAAAAAAAACAAAAAAAAACACCGGCCGTCGTCGTTAATCTGCCGGGAGGATTCGATCCGGGGCCAGCGCGCCTACCCGAGTCCAGAAAGCAGCACGTTAGCGCTCTTTTTTTTAATCTTATTTTGTTCTATACTGTTCGTTGGATTTGTTCGTGGCGGACGTCCGACGACACTCATTGAGGTTGTTCGTTGATCCGTTTACCCAGTTTTTTTTTATTACTGAGGGTAGCTAAACCCTCTGACCGAACACGCTGAGCTACCGTGCCGGCTTCGCTCGGCTATCCTGGCGGGTGTATATTTATTTCAATACTCTGGCTGACGAATTATTGGCCTCTCTTCTACCTCATCATGGTGAATATCGCTGCGGACACCCATTTTACAAGATAAAATCAGCAGTGTTCACAAGACTACTTGCAGCCGTTCCCGATTTGAACACTTAGGCACGGTATTGGACCTCAACTGGCCTTCTAAATCACCAGACTTTAATTCCACAGAAAATGACTGCAACTATTTAGGAGCTTGTGTAACCTGTCATTCAGTGTCCTCGTATTACGAAATCTCTACCGGATCTACAGTGGGTGGACAAAATACCAACACCATACATTATAGTACATCTTGTTGCAAGTTGGCACCACTGCTTACGTGTAACTACTACGACGCGGATGATCTGCACAGTTGACGGGCCAAATCTTGGAGATTGTCTTTCAGTGTATAACACGATTTTTTCTACTACTGTTAACACAAGCGATCGGTGAGCTGCGTGATGTCTCTGACGTCAGAAAAAGACAATTCGTTGGTACATGGTTAGCGGGACCATCTGTGACAATAATGACTGTTTCACGAGTGACAGTATCCATGGTAATTACATCAGACACAAAACATGGTATAAAATCATGGGCGAGTAGTGGGCGTCAGGCGAAGTTTTTCGACAAACACCGACTAGCACTGGAAAGGATTGTGGCCGGACAACGTAGAACTACGGCGGAAAAGTGACTGTGGACCTCAGCTCTCACTTGAGTAATACTGTTCCGACAAAAGCCGTACGACGAAAGCTTCATAAACCTTTATGGAAGGGCTGGAATTGCAATAGCTTTTACATCGGAAGCCAACGCGAAGGCGCGAAAGATGTAATGCCACGATGATAAAACCTGAACACTTGATGACTGGATGAATGTGCTGTGGTCGGATGAATAATCGTTTAAATCGTTTTATAAAATTTTTCTCGTCATTTTCAGGTGAATATTGACGAGCAGCATACTAAGTTCCCCTATTTAAGTTACCGCCGGCACATACCTCGTGATGTACTTGGCATTGCGCTTGCACTGCTTGAAGGCATGTCTCCTTCTGTACCTCTGTATGCTGGTCTGAGCACGCATCACGGTGAAAGCTCGCCTCTACGAGATCAAAACAATTGTATTCGCACGGTAAGATGGCAGGACGACGCCATTCACGCACAGTGCGATGTTTTTCTATAATCTTGGATCAGTGCTGACCATTTGAAGCCCTTATGAACAGAGACTGCGGTATCCAGTCAAATTCCGAATGGAACGTGATTGTGCTCTGCGTAATTGACGCTATCCTGCTGTCTTACCGTGCGAAGACAATCGTTTTGATATCGAAGAGGCGAGCTTTCACCACGGACCGCTCACAGAGCAGCAACGCGTATACGCCAGCAGGATCTTTAAGAGAGGAGTTTAGTTTACTGCTAGACCGTATCCACCTGAAGATGGCAAAAGGCTCTTGGCCGAGACATCGTGCCAGCGAGTTAAGACATCCGGCAGTTCTCCCGAAATTTTATAGAACAAATTGTACGTTCGGAAAGTTTTAAATTTGAGTCGTTTACATTATTTCCTACAAATGGCTAGGTGTATGTACGGAAAACTTCAAAGGAAGGCTATAATATGGCTTGCCTGATTCCTACAGTGAAGCATAGACGGAAGATTCCTTGAGGAACCGGCTGATATATCGTGGTATTCAGATGGTCTTGGACGGATTACTGCGGAAAGATATCTCGACATCCTTGACAAGGAAGTCCTTACTGGGAGCAGAATATTGGTGTTAAACACTGCCACATTACAAAATGATAATGCGCCATACACACGGTCAAAAAGGTTCAGGCGTTGCTTGCGGAGCATCAGAATATCATCAAACTTCATCCTGGGCTGGCACAATTGCCAGGCCTCATCATCATTGAACTGTTATTAGGAGTTTTAGAGCAGAGAGTGTGGAGCGATTTCCAGCTCCAAAATAGTTGAAGCAATTGGCGGATGTTGTGGTACAAGAGTGGAAGAAGATTCCGCTGGAAACTATTCAGACATTCCACGAATCTACTCCGAGAAAAATTGCAGATTTTCTCAAAGCCAGTGGTGTGTCAACTCCTTATTAATAAATAAATATTTCGTATATGGCAAGTGTCCGTATTATTTTTTCCATCCCTGCATATGACATAACTGTAAAAAATGTGGTCTCTCTTTCTCGGGCCAAATATCGAGACTAGATGAGATTTTACATGATAATAACGTGATGCGCAGTTTACTTGTCTTCTAGTACACTTAACATGGCTGCTCAGTTAAAGCAGTTAGGATAAGAAATACAGCGAAATGTTCTTGGCTCCAGGAAGTCACGTGTATGAGCAAATTTCTGGGTAGAAAGAATGGTGGACGATGATCTCATGGCGATGTGTCAACGCCTCATGACAATAAAAATACGTAGTTTATAAGAAAATGAGTGTAGTGAATGTTTGGGACTGTTGTTGAGTCCTGAATGTCGTTGGACTCAGGATGCATCAACGGTGTCAGATAATGATTTTACGGCCGCCTAATGGAAGGGTTATGGGGAGGATTTTACGACTGTCTTCCTACTACAAGACTTCACATTTAGAGGGAGCTTTACGTATTGTAATAGAGAGGATACTGCAGATACTGCCAACTCTGAAGGGCTTCAGTGCCAAATCAAGGGATACGATCCTCGCTGGCCATTATATTGCATAAGAGTCTACGCTAGAAGATCTGAAAAAAGACCTTATCCGTTTCTGCAAAGCTTCTTAGGTTAGCAAATGTTGTATTTGTGTTACTGCTTTCAGACTATTTCGGCTATACGTCACTATCGCGTGTATTAAAAAAACTTCGAATGTAATTTAATGTCTAAAATAACATTTTATGCGTACGCAAAATAGGTTATAGTCAGAAGTTATTAGTTTAATATTACGTATTTTGGTCTACCATTTTCTGTAAGACAGTCTTGTCTTGTGAACATAAATGCACAGAAAGCTGTACTTTATTTATTCATTATTTACATTGCAAACCACGCAGCTCTAGGACACTCTAAGACCAAAAAGGACGTATCACGAAGCAGTTAACCGAATGGCACGGAAATCGGTAGATGTGGCGTGCGTATGCAAAGAAACAAATACTTACAATTTCATAAAATTGAATGATTTCTTTAAGAGGAAGAGCTGCACAAATTGGGCTAGTGAATAACGAATTGGTCCACCTCTGGCTCTTAGGCAACCAATTATTTGGGTCGGCTCTGATTGACACAGTTGTTGGAAATCTTCGTGAGGTACATTGTCATATTCTTCCCAATACGAGCTTTAGATCATCGCAATCCCGAAATAGTTAGAGGGCCCTCTCCATAATGCTCTAAATGTGCTCAATTGGACAGACATCTGCCGATCTTTCTGGCCAAGGTAGTGTTTGGCAAGCACGTCATGGGGGCTCAGTTCGAAGCGGGACTCACTACTGAAAACAATTGTACTCTAACCAATGAGAGTCCAGTACGGAGACGTGTGTGCAAACAACCCGGTCACCGGTGGGATATCAGCCTGACTGTCGCCCGACAGCCAGGAGTGACGGCCTGTAGTGCCACTTCTTTTCATAGCACGACCGCTCTGGTTGTTATCCGCAGCACCCTTACAGCAAAGCGGTACGCCCACGATATTATACGCACCGTTTTGATTCCCTGCATGGTAAGCCATCCAGGGCTTGCATTTCGGCAAAACATTGCCTGCTTGCACACGACGAGGTTTCCCACTGCCTGTCTTCGTACTTGCCTAAGCCTACCTTGGCCATGAAGGTCGCCGGATCTCTCCAGAATGGAGAACGCATGGAGCATTGTGGTTTGGGCCATCCTATCGTCTGGAATTTGGAAGGTGTAACACGCCAGTGAGGCAGAACGTTTCACGATACACTGAGGAGGACTTCCAACAATTTTTTCAATCAGTGCCAAGCTTGCATAATGTCCAGATGCGGATCGAGTCTTTGTTGACTTGCTTGATTTCTGAAGCTCTTTCACTTGAATACATCATCCAGTTTTTTTCCTGAAATTGTTGACATTTGTAAATCTTCTTTTTTTTTTCTTCCATTAGTCTACTGACTGGTTTGATGCGGCCCGCCACGCATTCCTTTCCTGTGCTAACCTCTTCATCTCAGAGTAGCACTTGCAACCTACGTCCTCAATTATTTGCTTGACGTATTCCAATCTCTGTCTTCCTCTACAGTTTTTGCTCTCTACAGCTCCCTCTAGTACCATGGAAGTCATTTCCTCATGTCTTAGCAGATGTCCTATCATCCTGTCCCTTCTCCTTATGTTTTCCACATATTCCTTTCCTCTCCGATTCTGAGTAGAATCTCCTCATTCCTTACCTTATCAGTCCACCTTATTTTCAACATTCGTCTATAACACCACATCTCAAATGCTTCTATTCTCTTCTGTTTCGGTTTTCCCACAGCCCATGTATCACTACCATACAATGCTGCACTCCAGACGTACATCCTCAGAAATTTCATCCTCAAAGTAAGGCCGGTATTTGATATTAGTAGACTTCTCTTGGCCAGAAATGCCATTTTTGCTATAGCGAGTCTGCTTCTGATGTCCTCCTTGCTCCGTCCGTCATTGGTTATTTTACTGCCTAGGTAGCAGAATTCCTTAACTTCATTGACTTCGTGACCATCGATCCTGATGTTAAGTTTCTCGCTGTTCTATTTTCTACTACTTCTCATTGCCTTCGTCTTTCTCCGATTTACTCTCAAACCATACTGTGTACTCATTAGACTGTTCATTCCGTTCAGCAGATCATTTAATTCTTCTTCTCTTTCACTCAGGATAGCAATGTCATCAGCGAATCGTATCATTGATATCCTTTCACCTCACCTTGTAATATAATTCCACGCCTGAACCTTTCTTTTATTTCCATCATTGCTTCCTCGATGTACAGATTGAAGAGTAGGGGCGAAAGGCTACAGCCTTGTCTTACACACTTCTTAATACGAGCATTTCGTTCTTGATCGTCCACTCTTATTATTCCGTCTTGGTTGTTGTACATATTGTATATGACCCGTCTCTCCCTATAGCTTACCCCTACTTTTTTCAGAATCTCGAACAGCTTGCACCATTTTATATTGTCGAACGCTTTTTCCACGTCGACAAATCCTATGAGAGTGTCTTGATTTTTCTTTAGCCTTGCTTCCATTATTAGCCGTAACCTCGGAATTGGCTCTCTCGTCCCTTTACTTTTCCTAAAGCCAAACTGATCGTCACCTAGCGCATTCTCAATTTTCTTTTCCATTCTTCTGTATATTATTCTTGTAAGCAGCTTCGATGCATGAACTGTTAAGCTGATTGTGCGATAATTCTCGCACTTGTCAGCTCTTGCCGTCTTCGGAATTGTGTGGATGATGCTTTTCCGAAAGTCACATGGTATGTCGCCAGACTCATATATTCTACACACCAACGTGAATAGTCGTTTTGTTGCCACTTCCCCCAATGATTTTAGAAATTCTAATGGAATGTTATCTATCCCTTCTGCCTTATTTGACCGTAAGTCCTCCAAAGCTCTTTTAAATTCCGATTCTAATACTGGATCCCCTATCTCTTCTAAATCGACTCCTGTTTCTTCTTCTATCACATCAGACAAATCTTCACCCTCATAGAGGCTTTCAATGTATTCTTTCCACCTATCTGCTCTCTCTCCTCTGCATTTAACGGTGGAATTCCCGTTGCACTCTTAATGTTACCACCGTTGCTTTTAATGTCACCAAAGCTTGTTTTGACTTTCCTGTATGCTGAGTCTGTCCTTCCGACATTCATATCTTTTTCGATGTCTTCACATTTTTCCTGCAACCACTTCTTCTTAGCTTCCCTGCACTTCCTATTTATTTCATTCCTCAGCGACTTGTACTTCTGTATTGCTGATTTTCCCGAACATGTTTGTACTTCCTCCTTTCATCAATCAACTGAAGTATTTCTTCTTTTACCCATGGTTTCTTCGCAGCTACCTTCTTTGTACCTATGTTTTCTTTCCCAACTTCTGTGATGGCCCTTTTTAGAGATGTCCATTCCTCTTCAACTGTACTGCCTACTGCGCTATTCCTTATTGCTGTATCTATAGCATCAGAGAACTTCAAACGTATCTCGTCATTCCTTAGTACTTCCGTATCCCACTTCTTTGCGTATTGATTCTTCTTGACTTATGTCTTGAACTTCAGCCTACTCTTCATCACTACTATATTGTGATCTGAGTCTATATCTGCTCCTGGGTACGCCTTACAATCCAGTATCTGATTTCGGAATCTCTGTCTGACCATGATATAATCTAATTGAAATCTTCCCTTATCTCCCGGCCTTTTCCAAGTATACCTCCTCCTCTTGTGATTCTTGAACAGGGTATTCGCTATTACTAGCTGAAACTTGTTACAGAACTCAATTAGTCTTTCTCCTCTTTCATTCCTTGTCCCAAGCCCATATTCTCCTGTAACCTTTTCTTCCTTCCCCTACAACTGCATTCCAGTCGCCCATGACTATTAGATTTTCGTCCCCCTTTACATACTGCATTAACCTTTCAATATCCTCATACACTTTCTCTATCTGTTCATCTTCAGCTTGCGGCGTCGGCATGTATACCTGAACTATCGTTGTCGATGTTGGTCTGCTGTCGATTCTGATTAGAACAACCCGGTCACTGAACTGTTCACAGTGACACACCCTCTGCCCTACCTTCCTATTCATAACGAATCGTACACCTGTTATACCATTTTCTGCTGCTGTTGATATTACCCGATACTCATCTGACCAGAAATCCTTGTCTTCCTTCCACTTCACTTCACTGACCCCTACTATATCTAGATTGAGCCTTTGTATTTCCCTTTTCAGATTTTTTAGTTTCCCTAACACGTTCAAGCTTCTGACATTCCACGCCCCGACTCGTAGAACGTTATCCTTTCGTTGATCATTCAATCTTTTTCTCATGGTAACCTCCCCTTTGGCAGTTCCCTCCCAGAGATCCGAATGGGGGACTATTCCGGAATCTTTTGCCAATGGAGAGATCATCATGACACTTCTTCAATTACGGGCCACATGTCCTGTGGATACACTTTACGTGTCTTTAATGCAGTGGTTTCCATTGCCTTCTGCATCCTCATGTCGTTGATCATTGCTGATTCTTCCGCCTTTAGGGGCAATTTCCCACCCCTAGGACAAGAGAGTGCCCTGAACCTCTATCCGCTCCTCCGCCCTCTTTGACAAGGCCGTTGGCAGAATGAGGCTGACTTCTTATGCCGGAAGTCTGATTATTTATCAAAATTTAGGCAGTGGCGGGGATCGAACCCAGGACCGAAGACGTTTTAATTATGAATCAAAGACGCTACCCCTAGACCACGGGTATATCCGTACATATACATAAAGTATGCCGATTTCCTTCGCATCCTGATAATTCTTTTGTGGAGCATCGTTCTCTTTCTTTGTCTTAGATTTTATTTTACTGCTACATAACAGTGATGACGGGGGTATGTCCGATGAAAGCGAGGGCATTTAATGACAGTAGCACAGAAACTTATCCGTAGATATTACATGAAAAAAGATTATAGGATTCACATGTTGGAGGTAAATAGCAGGTGAATTAGAAAGGAAGACGATCGGGTGGAGGCTATATTTTTCGATAGACGAGGAAGGATGGAGTTGATAGTGTAGGCAGATATCTGTGAAGAGCCAGTAATAGCAGCAGAACTGGAAAATAAGTTGAAGAGTTATGAGACGAAAAAAATAAAGTCTAACCCTATAGAGTCGTGGCAGCAGCTTAAGATTCTCATGAATCGTCGGTGGAGTAGGATCTAAAGACTGAACCATTCAGCCAGTGTAGAAAAGGTTAATATTTTCGTGTCCCAGGAGCTAAGAGAATTTTAAAAATTTATGGTGTGTGAAGCGAGCGAAGGATTTGGAGACACTTCTAAAATTTTGGAGGAGAGGGTATCTAAGCTGATTCTACATAATCCGTGCGAGATGGCGTAATCAATATGACAGTGAAATCACATTCTGTGGAACGGCAGTTCAAAAATCCTTCCGCCCATCCAGATTAAGGTTTTCAGTGATTTCTCCCAATAACTTAATGCTAATCCATCCCATAAGCCTAGCTTGTTCTTCGTCTCGTTGTTCACTGATCGTTAACACAAATCACTGCCTAGCAAAGCAGCCTGAAGGGGAAGGGAAAACTAAACGATACCTCATCCGGTTTAGTGGTATGCGATGTTCAGTGGTTACCAATCACCTAAAATATACAAGGAACCTGGTGGAATCAGCCCATTTATTGGTATGATATGGCACATCCTCTGGCCTGGAAGCTTCCACTGATACGATTGAAAAGAGTGTCATCACTGCGTAGTCCTCTCCTGAGCCGAGCTGGCCCGCAACAGGGTCGTTCATAACCTGGATAAAGGTACTGCGACGAACTTGGAGTCCCAGAAGGACCCACATTTTCTCTTACAGGACATACACTATGTGATCAAAAGAATCGGGACACAAGTTCGTGGCGCCCTTTATCGGTAATGCTGAAAATCAATGTGGTTTCCGCGAGGGGCAGCCGTGCGCCTTGCCACGGTTCGCGCGTCTCCCCCTGTAGGAGGTTCGAGTCCTCTTTCGGGCATGTGTGTGTGTGTGTGTGTGTGTGTGTGTGTGTGTGTGTGTGTGTGTGTTGTCCTTAGCGTAAGTGAGTTTAAATTAGATTGAGTAGTGTGTAAGCCTAGGGGCCCATGAGCTCACCAGTTTTGTCCCATAGACACTTACCCCAAATTTCCAAAAATTTTCAGTGTAGTGTTGGCCCACACTTAGCCTTGATGACAGCTTCCACTCTGGCAGGCATAATTCAATCAGGCGCTGGGAGGTTTCTTGGGGAATGGCAGCCCATTTTTCACAGGGTGCTGCACTGAGGAGAGTTGTCGATGTCGATCGGTGAGGCCTGGCACGAAGTCGGCGTTCCAAAACATACCGAAGGTGTTCTGTAGGATTCATGTCAGGACTCTATGCAGGCCAATCCATTAGAGGGATGTTATTGTGGTGCAACCACTCCGCCACTGGCCGTGCTCGATCGTGTTGAAAGATGCAATCGCCATCCCCGAATTGCTCTTAAACTGTGAGAAGGTGTGTAAAACATCAATGTAGTCCTGTGCTGTGATACTGCCACTAAAAAACAAAAAGGGATGCAAGCCCATTCCATGAAAAACATAACAAACATAAAAAACAACATAACACCACCGCCTCCGAATTTTACTGTTGGCACTACACACGCTGGCAGATGACGTTCACCGGGTATTTGCCGTACCCACACCCTGCCGTCGGATCGCCACTTTGTGTACCGTGATTCGTCACTCCACACAACGTTTTTCCACTGTTCAATCGTCCGTTACGCTCCTTACACCAAGCGAGGCGTCGTTTGGCATTTACTTGCGTGATGGTTGGTTTATGACCAGCCGCTCGAGCATGGAATCAAAGTTTTCTCACCTAACGCATAACTGTCGTCGTACTTGCAGTGTACCCTGATGCAGTATGGAATTCCTGCGTAATGGTCTGGATAGACGTCTGCGTATTACAAATTACGATCGTCTTCAGCAGTCGGCGGTCTCTTTCAGTCAACACACGAGGTCGGCCTCTACGCTTTCGTGCTGTACATGTCCCTTCACGTTTCCACTTCAGTATTACATCGGAAACAGTGAACCTACGGACGTTTGGGAGTGTGGAAATCTCGCGTACAGACGTATGGCTCAAATGACACCTAGTCACCTGACCACGTTCGAAATCAGTCAGTTCCGCGGAACGCCCCATTCTGCTCTCACGCTGTCTATTCACTACTGAGGTCGCTGATATAGATAACCTGACAGTAGGTGGCAGCAAAATGTATCTAACGTGAAAAACGTATGCTTTTGCGTGTGTCCGGATACTTTTGAACCCATGTGGTATCTGGGGATCTTGCTGGTCACGGGAGTACCTCAACATTGTGCAGACACTTCATGCCATCTATGGACGGGCATTGCCCTATTGAAAAATAGCACCACGATACTGTTGCATGAGGGATAACACATGAGGACACGTGGCGCGCTGCTGTGCAGTCAGTGTTCCCTCAGCCACTACCAGTCGTGACTTGAAGTCATACCCGATGACTCCACACAACATGACGCCAGGAGAAAGATCGTTGTCCCTCTGCAAAATATTTAATGTACTGGAAGTCTTCCCAAGTAACCGCTATACTCACGGGACAATGTCCATCCGGAGTAGTGCAGAACAGCAAGTCATCGTTGAACACTATGTAACGCCATTCATCATCAGTCCATGAACCTCGATCACAGTACCATGCTTTTGGGCGGAACAAGGGACATGGCGCTATCGTGCCGTATGAGAAGGTATACCGACTGTCAAGGAATGTAGTAAAGAGCTGAATGCAAAGAGGAGCACACCAGTTATTGTTCTAATTCCTATAGGGAGAATGGAAGCACAAGAGAGAGCTCGAAGATCTGTAGAAACATAAACGGAAGATAAAATTGTACTACGAAACATTGGTATGAAACGTGACTCTCCTCCTGAGGGACCCAGAGGCGATTCGTAATGACCACTGTCAGACTGAAACTTAACCACGTCATCTACTGACAACACCTCCATAATATTCACGTCGTATCGTCACGCGCTGTAGAGAGCGGAGGATATCAACAACACATACTTTGGTCGTCCTAGGCACAGAAAGGCGTGATATTAGCTCTTAGGGGCGGTTAAATAAAAACTTCCCTAGCATCTGTTGACGCCATTGACATAAAGATTTATAAAGTTGTCGTGGTGTTGTTTTTAAAATTCTGCGTTAAACTGTAATCTCTCTCTCTCTCTCTCTCTCTCTCTCTCTCTCTCTCTCTCTCTCTGTATATATACAAACATGTTTCATAACCTGCAACTACAAACTAAAGACTATTTGGCGACATATTTGTTACCGTTAATGTAGATAAAATTTGGTTTTTAAATTATTCATAAATATGTGTGGAATATGGAACTGTGAATTCAGTGCGACAGTAGCATTCTGAGTTGGAACTAGTTCTGTTGATGTAACAAAAGCCAACTATAATTAAAAGAAAACATCTCTCGACCAGCGCGACTGCTATAGCTGTCTCGCAAGGAGCATGTCTGAGACATTCACGGAAAGGCGGCTTCTCCAGCATCGAAAACCGGCAAAATTCAATGAGGATATATGCGACAAGTGGAAGTGGTGTGGATCACTACTTCCCAGAATTATATTCTACCCCTCTACGTTTTTCTTTAACCAGCTGATTGCTACTAGAGGGTGCTGTAATAAGTAAATTGGTATCCATGACACGAAATCCTGTAAATATCATGTTATTTTATAATGTACGCTGTACTAAGTGTGTAATGTGTCGATACACAGGGTTACAATTATTGATCTATATGAAATAAAATAGTTATAACTATTGCGTTAGGACTTTCATGCTTCACTGTTAGGCGCTGGACGTTACGGGAATTAATTTGCGCATGCGCATGCACAATTCCAATTTCATTTGGATGGGTTCGTCAATAAGCAAAACTGGAGCGTTAGATGGATTGAGAATCCGAATTTCGCTGTCGAATAGTCTCTTCTTCGTCAACAGGTGGCTGTGGTGTGCAACGTCCAGTCATAGAATAATCGGTGCCGTATTCCTTGATGGCACGGTGACTACCGAACGGTACGTGAAGGTTTTAATTTCATTCCCATTACCCAAAGTGACCCTGATTTCTACAAGATGTGGTTCATGCAAGACGGAGCTCGACCCCATGGAAGCAGGAGAGTGTTTGATGTGTACTTTGGGGACCGCATTCTTGCTCAGAGATACCCAGAGGCAGCTGGCGGGGGCCTAGATTGGGCACCGTATTCTCCGGGTCTGAACACATGTGACTCCTTTTTGTGGAGCTGTATTAAAGGAAGGTGTACAGCAACAACCCCAAAACCATTGCTCAGCTGAAAACAGCGAATCAGGAGGTCATAGACAGCATCGATGTTCCGACACTTAAGTGCGTCATGCACAGTTTCGATATTTGTCTGCGCCACGTCAGCGCCATTGATGGCAGGCATATCGAACATGTCACAACCTCAATCTACAGTGACGTTTTTAAGGTTGCATAAACTGTGTGCACTACGTCCGTAGTTTGAAGCAATTTTTTTTTTCATTTAGTTCAGTAACTGTCATCCTGTATGTTCATACCTACATGGTCTTTGTTGGGAAGTGTTAATTTTTCATATTTCTGTTGCCTTTTGGCTGTAAATGTTAGTTAACACACGTTGAATTTCATGAGGTCAACACATCTATCACCTTGAACTGTGCGGCCGGACCAGGAAAGAATTTCTCTTCTGCAACACGGACACATCCTCATGCGTCGCTGACGGCGGGGGCCGTTGGCCTGCCATTAACAAGGATTTACTCGTGTGGCCGAACGGTTTTCCTTATCGGCCGTCGTCAATGCCGGCCGGATCCAATTATACATTGTACGGTCGGCGTGCGCTTTCAGTTCGATGCAGGCCGCCTGCCGATTATCTACCCTTCCAATACAATGGTCTGCTGCCTGCGATAAAAGGAAAAGGGGCGAAAAAGGCGCGCCATTAATCACCGCTCCTCTATATTATCGCCTGCGATGTGTGTTATTTTTACGTTCTAATTTCAAGCGGCATGTCGAAAGCTTCCACTTTTCCCCCGTACCCTTCCCTTTCTTTCAGTTGTCTGCTGTACGCTGTTTTTGTTACGGGCGTTTAATTTACTTGGAAGCCTGGCAGCGGCGCAGCGTATTATGCCCGAGAGGCCAGTGCCGTATCCGTGGGCCTGACAGACCAATATTTCAGTTGTCACTGGAATGATACGGCTTTTGAGGTCGCCTCTGCAACTGTCAAACTGCGCGCACCACCCTGCTGCCCCGAATTGTCTCTGTGCCATGCTATCTGTTAATAAAGACACTAACTTCATTGCCCATGTCAACTATTATACTTCATAGCTTTAAGTAATCTCTCCGAAGCAATTTTCTGCACAGCTTTTTCTTTTAATTGAGCATGAGAAAGCATCCCGGTATGCGCATGTCACTTCATATTGTGCTGCTATTTGATCTGTCTTCTTGACAAACGAAATCACGAACATTTCCATCCATTATTTGAAAACTTGCTGGAATTTCCATTCTAGATGTAATTTCAGTAAGAGATTTCAAGGAAGTCCGCTGACAAAAATAAAAACGTTACGCCCACCGTGCACGGTGAACAGTTGTATTCCGTACCTGACTACACACAGAGAGTACTGGGATGACAGCAATTTGTCACATGCATTGAATAAATTTGCAATTGGCATGTTCCGCCTTGAACAAACGCAGATATCCTTTTGTTTCCACCGAAACATTTTCCTATGAAGTCACAGCATCCTCAGTGATTTCCCTTCAAATAACAGGAAAATTGCTTTTCACTGCCTGTACAAAGTTCTGTTTCTAACCCAATTGTATTGTGTTTTAATATTATACTGGTTGGTGCGAAATCAGATTTAATACACATCAGCTGGTATAATAGTTTTACATTTCAGCTAGAATGATTCTTGGGAATATTTACCTCTAAAGAGTCTTCAAAATGTAGAGCCCACTTCACCTTTTACACAACCACACATTTTCACTTTTTTCTTCTCTGCGACTACAGCTCGTCACCTGATGTGATTGGGTTAAGTATTCACAAAATGGAAAATGAATTTTTTATGTACGTTGCTAATACATTATGTGGTTTCTGTAACATGCTGTACTTTTGAGTACAGCTACTGTCACAAAAAATTTAATACAGACAAGTGATTTAAATAGAAAATAGCGTCTGGAATGCTATGCTGCAGTGAACTACATTATTTTACTCTCTGTGAAATGTTGTGTGTAGCCCAGAACACAATCAGCTGCTCGCCACCTTGTTTCCGTATAATATAAAGAGTTGTACAGTGCAAGTACAACAATAAAAGTGTAAACATATTGTGTACCCTTACACACACACACACACACACACACACACACACACACACACACACACACACACATACACACACGGTAGTAGAATTTTCATTTCGTCTACCATTTGATTAATTTTGAAGTTAAGTTCCCCGCTATTTTTATTTCTATTATTT
This sequence comes from Schistocerca piceifrons, assembly GCF_021461385.2. NCBI lineage: Eukaryota > Metazoa > Arthropoda > Insecta > Orthoptera > Acrididae > Schistocerca > Schistocerca piceifrons. The sequence continues at coordinate 143,233,418 of NC_060144.1, forward strand.
CATTGGCTTCATACCTCTTCAGATTTCCAGTCCATATTCTCTACTCATTGCACTATTCATTCAATTCAATATATTCTATAATTTTTCTTCACCTTCACTGAGAGTAGCAATGCCATCAGCGAATCTCATTACTGATATTCTTTCACCCTGAATTTTAATCCCACTTGAACTTTTCATTTATTCCCGTCATTGCTTCTTTCCTTTGAAATAGCATTGAGTTTTGTCTTCCTTCCATCATATAAAAAATTATATATATATATATATATATATATAATGGCGAAATATTTCTATATATTTTCAAAATTTATGGAAAATACATATTTATTCGTTGGTGTTTTTATAAAACTAATGGCTGGTTTTCTTCGTTTTTAATTAACACAGAAAAACTGAAAGGCATAATAAATATAATAATAAATATGTAAGGAAAATACATTACAGCCAGGTAACTATCTTAAAATGTAGCACTGCAGTTTCCCTAGAAGCTGAAGCTACTGCAAATGGGGAAAAGTCTATTTAGAGAACAGAAAACATCAAGCTTTCTGTTTAGTTGTAGGGTGTAGTTATAAGCATTGGGGCCTGTTGGGTTCTTAATTATGGAGACAGAGTTGGTGTTTGGAGACAGGTAGAAAATATTATATTAGAGTGTGAACGGGTCATTGGTACGAAGAAGACAAAGATAGTGAAGATAGAAAGGAAAGGGGGATCCCTGATACGGTGTGGGATAGATGAGGAAGAGTTATAGTTGGCAGGATGATAAATATCTGGGGATATTATACTGTCTGAAGGTGGGAGTCAGTTGATATAACGTTGGTAGGGAATAAAGAGTTTTGTAAGTGTAGGGTTGATGGAGTATATCAGTATTGTTACGGCACCGTAGCTTTGTTCGAAATTATAGCGTAGTATAGGATGTACGGAAGTGTTACTTTGAGTGATGAGAGGTAGGCATTCAATGAGATGGTAAAGACATCCATGTGAGTAAGATAAACGCATGTGGGAATTAACGCTGAGTGCATGGAGCGGATATTCATGGATTATTGACATATCAGAGATTAGGTAAGATCAAGAGTTTACAGACCGCTTAGTAGTTTTAGTCTGTTGTCGATTTTGTTTTAGATGCCTGACAGGTGAGATTTTCTTTCCATACAGATTCAATGGGATTTAAGCCTAGGGAGAAACTTAACCACTCCAGAAACTGTACACCTATTTGCTCTACATATTCGTTTCTGTGGCAGTTCTGCTTCAGCGGTCGCAGCCGTAGGTCACTGTGTCCACTTCAGCAGGGCTTAGGAGACAGGTGTTACTCACGCCGTCGCGCTTATTACGTAGCTTCGTTACGCTCTCCTAATTGTCTGAAACAGTGTAAACGAATTCGCCAAGCATACCGATAGGTCAACAGCTCACATGAAACAAAAAATGAGATCGAGCAGACAGTGTGCAACTTTACACCAATGAGTCGATTGTACTGATACCTTTGAGTAAATATTAACAAACAGGCTCTCTCTCTCTCTTCAAATTTACAGTTAGTCCAGTCGAAGGCAAATTGACAAATGTGCGTGTCTTTAACATAGCAATGGAAGATCCCAACGGAATAATAAGACTTAAACTGCAGACAAAAGGGTACGTTCGTGCACTTAAGAGTCCTAAGCAATTTTTTATCCACTTCACGTCCAAAATGGAATACGACCCATCAAAATTGATGTTAAAAATCCGATTCCGTATGTAATGCGCATTGAGGGCTATCATGCATACATTATCTAGGTGAGCCAACTGCCAGCATGCTTTACGTGTAGTGAAACAGACCACGTTAAATACGAAATTCCGTCTTAAGCTCAACCTAAATAAACGGAAATTGCCGGGTTGTCCTGTTCTCCAGAATTCACGTTACAGTTAAATGGGATGGTACTCCAGTTCAAATGTCGGAAGAAGGCAACTGCGTACCACCTCCAGCAGGACCAGTAGAGCACTGTGGTCAAAACAAACATCGCGTTGATGACTGTTTTTTATTCATCTGCCAGACTGTGTGTGCTCTATCATTTATGAGATCAAACACCTGCTCGCGGGAACCATGTAGAAAGGGGTACGTAACACGGAGTGCGTGTTATTAGTACGAGCAGACCTTAAACTAAGATGATGGCGCCACCTTACGTTCCTTCGACACAGCATACTCCAGCGGTGCTCCAGACGATCAGACGGCTCAAATAACATTCCACGTTAATTCACGATTTCTTCGTGAACGAGACAGTACCTTACGGTTTCTAGTGTAGCATATCATGCGTTTACTGTCTTGGAAGATCCAATGCTTTACGCAAACATACGCTGTTTGCATACGATGCTTCAGTTAATGCCTTTCCAATTTCGTCTTCATCAGTGACTACAGTAAGTGTTTGATTATCGCTCTGAAATTTTAAAAGTTTGAAATAGTTATTTGATATATTGAAAGTTGAAAGTGCTCTGACTAATATGATGTGTACAAGCACATCGAACTGATGCTGATTATTTAAGTTTCTATGATTAACACAGATGTTTAGGCACCACTGATTAACAGATTACGTTGCACTTTACTTTGACCGAATATCGCATCAGACTAAAATTTATTATTTAAGTGCAACTTAAAACAACTTTATTCATCAAAAGGTTGAATGTCCTAAATATAAAATTATGACTTACAGTAGAATTTATCTAGTATTCTGCAACCATTAACGCACACCGGGTGTTCGTGACTGCACATAGACAACCTGTACTTTGTTCTATTATTTTGTACGTAACTACAGCCGAAAGACCCAATTAGCCACGTAAGGTAGAGAATTACTGGCAACAGTGATTCCATCCTGATTGGCAGTGGAGCAGAAACCAGAAAGTAAAGAGATGCAAGACCATCTCTCACAAAAGTGACCGTGCAATGGAATAACTTAGTTTCGAACCAAGTTGATCTAAGATTTCACATCTCGTAATCAGAATATTTTATTTAGATTCTCTTCCCAAAATAGTGTTCTATACTAATAGATCTGTTTCGATACAGAGTAACAAGTTCTAAGAACTGAAAAATATGTGTGCATCATACTCACACTCCATATTTAGTCACTAATAACGCCAATGAAAATGCACCCATGGTCAATACATTTTGGATATATTAAGCGTCAGGACAAAGGTACCTGAACACAGGCGAAATCTCATCGTTGAGCCTTTAAATTATTTATTCAGAAACGAGATGAATGATAGAAGAAATTAGATTATGTACAGCGTGATTTTGTAACATTCACGCCTTACAAACCGCAACCAATATAAGACGAAGGACGTAGTGATCGCTAGACACTATGTGGCACGTGATATGTCAATTTTTGAAGTATGAATTATTCTCCAAAATGCTAGGAGCCTACGACATATCTCAATCTGTAAAGTTCCCAATCAAGTAAGAAATGCACAACCAAGGAACAGCTACAGCAACGTCATTTTGATTCACATGGGCAACGGCAGCTCATGCAAAATTATACCATTGTTCCACAACATTGTGGCCTGTAGCTTTTTTACTTACAGTGGGAGTAATCTTAATTAAACTGAATAAATTAGTTTTATGTATCAAAATTGAGCTCTTAAAATATATATAAATTTTGTAATTAATAGTTTAGCATTGCAAGGAATAAAATACAATGAAAGAAGATGTCGGAATCTGCAGGAATCGAACTCACAACAGCGAATTACCAGTCTGTACTTTACGCCACTCGCCCACAGTGCCATGACTTCAAGAGCTTTGCCGGCCGGAGTGGCCGTGCGCTTCTAGGCGCTACAGTCTGGGACCGAGCGGCCGCTACGGTCGCAGGTTCGAATCCTGCCTCGGGTATGGATGTGTGTGTTGTCCTTAGGTTAGTTGGGTTTAATTAGTTCTAAGTTCTGGGCGACTGATGACCTCAGAAGTTAAGTCGCATAGTGCTCAGAGCCATTTCAAGAGCTTTTTAAAGAAGTCCTCATACTCCACACTTGCATAATACGCTATAGGTAGCTTCAAAGAAAATTACCGAACTGGTGCTGTGGGCAACGTACCACTTTTTGTGCAGGGACCGAAGAAGTCACAACAGAAAATGCACAGTAAAAATCGGACAGCAGCGTCGCTTCTCTGCGTAGCTCGTAGTGTGGCTGACCATCATTTCAGTACCCGACAGTGCTTTCCAGTTACCACGGACAGAGCGCTATAAAACATGTTTTCGCCTTTTTTATTAGGATATAAGCACACATTCGTATAGAATGGCGTAATTTTAATACAATTTTCGGCTAGCATTCGAAGAGAAGTGACTTGCTTTTGTCTCGATTTCCCGCTCACATTCGAAACGAAATGTCGTAATTTTAGTGCAACATGTCCAGTGCGTTGTAGCACATCAGCACATAACAACTGGTTGCCACTACAAGGGAACATGGCAAGAAACTCCAACCAACAGCGTGGCTCTCTAGTTCACAAAGCATTACAGATACGGAAATTAACTCAAATAAAATTTTCCGAGATAAAGCATTTATTTGATGATTCAACAGATAAGGTGATAACTGGGTTGCTAAGGGAGCTTGGAAGAAGCACCACTCGACAAAAAGAGTCTAGTTGTTAATTTCATTAATCAGTTTACAAAATGTATCGAAAATAGGATGATTTATCTGAAAGAGATATATAACGACAAAAGCAATGAAAAGTTGACTCTTCTTCTCGCCTCCCCCCCCCCTCTCTCTCTCTCTCTCTCTCTCTCTCTCTCTCTCTCTCTCTCGCACGCGCGAATAACCTTAGTGTGGCATAGCAAGCATCATCCACTTACTGCAGAGCGATAGCGGCGTTACTAGAATTACATAATCTTGTACAACAGTAGAGTCTGTTCGAGCGGCTACTTCGTTTCCCATTTCTGCTAAGTCCTCTTCCTAAGTAGCCCAAGATAAGCCACTTCTATGGTCAAAGGTTCCGCTTTTTTCGACCGTTATTCATCTTATTTATCTTAGCAACCAGCAGGTAACGAGACGTATTTGACTACCGTGGCAGCCAAAATATAGTGATAAATGAGATGAGAAACGGAAAACCTTCTCTCATGTTACATGCCACATGGTTTACAGATAGGTCGAATATTAATTTCCAAATCTCAATAAACGGTATTGTTGAGACAGTCCTTCATTGCAGGAACCGCTGAAATTCACGTTTCTTCCGTCACAAGATAGAGGATTTTTAGTTCTGATGGTACCTCTCCAGAGGCGAAACTTGCTAACCATAATTTGTCTTTCAATTCGGGTCCGACAGTTACTTTGGAACTAGATGGCGTGCTCCGGTTGACAACGTCAAATTTCATTGACAGTGTCATAAGTTATAACCAGTACCTCCCACGCCGCGTACTGCCCCTCAAAGTACGACGGCAGTGCCCAGTTCAAGGGCGCCAAGAAATTACGCGCCAGTGACGTGTCTGGGTTTTTTACGCGGGACCCTGCGGCGGCTTCGCCGTCGTAGTTGCGACCAGCCGCTTTGTTTGAGCACTCGCCGCTCGCAGTCGTTTTCGCACCTTATCGCGATGTGCTACGCGCTGAGCGGCGGGAATTTGTTGGCGATGGCCTCCAGAGTTAGTGCCGCGCGCATTTGAGCAATTCCATCCATAACGGCCATTAACGATTGTGAACTGCGCCCGGCGCGCAAGCGCGCGCACAAAACACACCTCTGCCGGTCCACAAACACGCCCCGCGCAATAACCATTAGCGCCGCCTCTGGCCACTGGTATAAATCCGCGCGCCTCGCCTCGCCTCGTGCCGCGCCGTGCACTTTTATCACTGCCGTGCCGTGGCGCAGTGCCCGCGCCCAATCCAGTCCAGTGCACTGCGGTCCCGCAGGTAGCAGTGTCTGCAGCGCCGAGGCTCGTCACGGAAATCCCCGGCAAACTTCCACCGGATCCACAAACCCTTCACAGCACATTCACTTGCACTAAATTAACACGTTACTGAATCGGGTATCAGGCACAGGTCTCCATCAGTAGCTTCACGACAGATTCGCTTTTCATTGCTTCTGCACATGTTAATTTCCCGCTTAGGGAGATCAGTGATTTTATGTTCTCGGACGGCGTCTATTTCAAATTCCGATCGTGCCACTCAGACATACATGAATCAAATTCAGAATCGCCAATGGTTATGTACACTACTGGACATTAAAATTGCTACACCACGAAGATGACGTGCTACAGACGTGAAATTTAACCGTCAGGAAGAAGATGCTGTGATGTGCAAATGATTAGCTTTTCAGAGCATTCACACAAGGCTGGCGCCGTTGGTGACACCTACAACGTTCTGACATGAGGATAGTTTCCAACCGATTTCTCATACAAAAGAAGCAGGTGACCAGCTTTCGCTGGTGAAACGTGGTTGCGATGCCTCGTGTAAGGAGGAGAAATGCGTACCATCACGTTTCCGACTTTGATAAAGGTCGGATTGCAGCCTATCAGGATTGCGGTTTATCGTATCGCGACATTTCTTCTCGCGTTGGTCCAGATCCAAATGGTTCAAATGGCTCAGAGCACTATGGGACTTAACATCTATGGTGGTCAGTCCCCTAGAACTTATAACTACTTAAACCTAACTAACCTAAGGACATCACATAACACCCAGTCATCACGAGGCAGAGAAAATCCCTGACCCCGCCGGGAATCGAACCCGCGAACCCGGGCGCGGGAAGCGAGAACGCTATCGCAGGACCACGAGCTGCGGACGGTCCAGATCCAATGACTGTTAGCAGAATATGGAGTCGGTGTGTTTTGGAGGGTAATACGGAACGCCGTGCTGAATCCCAACGGCCTCGTGTCACTAGCTGTCGAGATGACCAGCATCTTAAGCGCATGACTGAAACGGATTGTGCAGCCACGTCTCGATCCCTGAGTCAACAGATGGGAACGTTTTCAAGACAACAACCATCTGCACGAACAGTTCGACGATGTTTGCAGCAGCATGGACTATCAGCTCGGAGACCATGGCTGCTGTTACCCTTGACGCTGCATTACAGACAGGAGCGCCTGCGATGGTGTACTCGACGACGAACCTGGGTGCACGAATGGCAAAACGTCATTTTTCCGGATGACTCCAGGTTCTGTTTACAGTATCATGATGGTCACATCCGTGATTGGCGACATCGCGGTGAAAGCACACTGGAAGCGTGTATTCGTCATCGCCATACTGGCGTAACACCCGGCGTGATGGTATGGGGTGACATTGGTTACACGTCTCTGTCACCTCTTGTTCGCATTGACGGCACTTTGAACAGTGGACGTTACATTTCAGATGTGTTACGACCGTGGCTCTACCCTTCATTCGATCCCTGCAAAACCCTACATTTCAGCAGGATAATGTACGACCGCATGTTGCAGGTCCTGTACGGGCCTTTCTGGATACAGATAATATTCGACTGTTGCCCTGGTCAGCACATTCTCCAGATCTCTCACCAATTGAAAACGTCTGGTCAATGGTGGCCGAACAACTGGCTCGTCACAATACGCCAGTCACTACTCTGGATGAACTGTGGTATCGTGTTGAAGCTGCATGGGCAGCTGTACCTGTACACGCCATCCAAGCTCTCTTTGAGTCAATGCCTAGGCTTTACAAGGCCGTTATTACAGCCAGTGGTGATTGTTCTGCGTACTGAGTTTTCAGAATCTATGCACCCAAATTGCGTGAAAATGTAATCACATGTCAGTTCTAGTATAATATATTTGTGTAATGAATACCCTTTTATCATCTAAATATCTTCTTGGTGGAGCAATTTTAATGGCCAGTTCTGTATGTACACACAGAATCGCCAAAGAAACTGGTATAGGCATGCGTATTCAAATACAGAAATATGTAAACAGATAGAAGACGGCACTGCGGTCGGCAGAACAAGTGTCTGGCGCAGTTGTTGTAATCGTTACTGCTGCTACAATGGCAGGTTATCAAGATTTAAGTGACTTTGAACGTTTTGTTGCAGTTGGCACACTAGGTATGGGACACAGCATCTCTGAGGTAGCAATGAGGTGACGATTTTCCTCTACGATCATTTCGTAGGCATACGGTGAACATCAGTAATCCGGTAAAACATCAAATATCCGACATCGCTGTGGCCAGGAAACAATCCTGCAACAACGAGACCAACGACGACTAAAGAGAATTGTTCAGCGTGAAAGAAGTGCAACCCTTTCCGCAAATTGCTGCAGAGTTCAGTGCTGGCGCATCAGCAAATGTCAGCATGCGAACCACTCAATGAAACATCATCGATATGGGCTTTCGGAGACTAGGGTCCAATCGTGTCTTCTTGACGACTGCACAACACAAAACTTTACGCTTCGCCTGGTCCCTTCAACACCGACGTTGGACAGTTAATGACTGGAAACGTTTTCCCTGGTGTCTCGTTTCAAATTACATCTAGCGGATGTACGTGTGCAGGTAGGAAGACAACCCCATGAATTCATGGACTCTGAATGTCAGCAGTGGACTGTTGAAGCTGGTGGAGGCTCTGCAATGGTGTGAAGCGTGTGCAATTGGTGTGATGTGGGACCCTTCATGCGTCTAGATATGACTCAGACAGGTGTCACGTACGTAAGAGCCCTATCTGATCACCTGCGTCCATTCCTGTCCATTGTGCATTCTGATGGCCTGGAAAATTCCGACGGGACAATGGGACACCTCACACGTCCAGATTTGGTACAGATTGGCTCCAGGAACACTCTGATGAGTTAAAATACTTCTGCTGCCCAAAAAAATCCGCAGACATGAACATTATTGAGCATATCTGGTATGCCTTGCAACGTTCTGTTCATAAGAGATCTCCACCCTCTCGTACTCTTACGGATTTATGGACAGCCGCGCACGGTTCATATTAATGGTGTCACTTCCCTCCAACACTACTTCAGACATTAGTAGAGTCCATGCAAAGTCGTGTTGCGGCATTTCGGCGTCATACAGTTAACTGTATTTCTTGATTGTACGGTTCTGTGGGCTACAGTCCTGAACCGCGCGACCGCTACGGTCGCAGGTTCGAATCCTGCCTCGGGCATGGGTGTGTGTGATGTCCTTAGGTTAGTTAGGTTTAACTATTTCTAAGTTCTAGGGGACTGATGACCTCAGAGGTTAAGTCCCATAGTGCTTAGAGTCATTTCAACCATTCTTGGTACTTCTTAAGCTATATAATGCAGTACTGTAAGCCTTTTATTGTCTTCTTCCAAAAACTGGTTTGATGCAACTCTACATGAATCTGTATCCTGTACTATCCTCTCATCTGTTGCGACCTAGATCCCTCTGAATCATCTTATTGTATTCGTGTTTTTATCTCCCTCTAAACAATTTTTACTCCGTGCACTTCCCTCCAATACTAAATTCGAGATCCCTTCATGTATCTGAATGTGTCCTATCAACCGATCTCTTCTTCAACTCAGATTGTGCCACAAATTTCTTCTCTGAGCAATTTCATTCAGTGCCTCCCCATTAGATACTTGATCTACCCATCTTCAGAATTCTTATGTAGCACCATATGTCTGAAGCTTCTATTCTCTTCTTGGTTGGTTGGTTACCATTGCGCCAGCTCGCTCTGTTCCTCTTCTTATCGAAATTGTTTATCTTTCATGTTTCAATTCAATACATGGCTATTCTTAACACTTAAATCTATATGCGATGGTAAAAAACTTGTCTTCTACAAGAACACTACTCTCGTCATTGCCTGTCAACATTTTATATGCTCTCTACTTCGGCCATCATCATTAATTTTCCTTCCCAAATAAGCAAAACTTATCTATTACTTTAAGTGTCGCATTTCCTAATCTAGATCCTTCAGTATCACATGATTTAATTCGAACATATCCCACTACCCTTGTCTTGTTTTCGTAGTTGACCATCTTATATCCTCCTTCAAAAATTCTATTCCTTCCATTACACTAATCTTCCAAGTTATTTGATGTCTCTGACAGAAATACGTCAGCGTCAGACCTCAAAGTTTTATTTCTTCTACCTGAAGTTTAATTACTAGTCCAAATTTCTCTTTGGGTTCCTGTACTGCTTGTTCAGTAGGCAGACTGAATACCATCGGGGACAGGATAGAACCCTGTCTCACTCCCCTCTCAACCATTGCTCTCTTTCATGCCACTCGACTCTTGTGACTGCTATCTGGTTTCTGTACAACATGGCGCTTCATATCCACTTCCGTCTGTAGACTGAGGATGACACGGAGGCCGGTCGGTACCGTTGGGCCCTCATGGCCTGTTGTCGAGATTTTTTTTCTGTACAAGTTGTAAGTAGCCTTTCGGTCCCGGTATATTACCCCTGCTACTTCAGAATTTCAAAGAGAGTACCCCAATCAACATTCTCAGAAGCTTTCTCTGAGTCTACAAACGCTATAAATGTTGGTTTGCATATACATAACTTACACTCTAAAGTAAGTCGTGGAGTCAGTATCGCTTCGGATGTTCCTACGTTTCTCCGAAATCAAAACTGATCTTCCGCGAGGTTGACTTCTGCCGGTTTTTCCATTCTTCTGTAAAGAATACATGTTTGTACACAGCAGCCACGTAGGGTGTGTATTGTAGTGTATTAAACCGGGGACCCAGAAACGATGGAAAGGCTTCGTCCCGCCTTAGCCCTCAGTGCTTCATAGACCCACAAGAGGTCACAACAGCTGTCCACCCACCCCATCGCCTCCCCACACCGAAACCAGGGTTATTGTGCGGTGCGGCCCCCAGTGGATCAACCACCCCCCCCCCCCCTCTCCCGGAGAGTCTCATACGAAAGGAGAGTAACCCCAAATGTTTTCGTGGTAGAATAATTACGGTGTACGCGTACGTGGAAATGGTGTTTGCGCAACAATCGCCGATACAGTGTAACTGAGGTGGAGTAGGGGGAACCATCTCGTTTTCGCAGAGGTAGATGGAAAACCGCGATAAAAACCATCCACCGGCTGGCCGGTACACCGGATCATTGACACAAATCCGCCAAGCGGGTTCATGACGGGGACTGGCACGCCTTCCGCTTGGAAAGCAGCGCGTTAGGCTGCGCGGCTAGCCGGGCGGGCTTTGCAACCATGCCTTATGAAACTGACTGTTCGCTCATTTTTGACCTCATGTTTTCTTCGGAGTTGCCATTAAATTCCTTTTGAAGTCCGAGGGCGTTTCACGATCCTCATACGTCTTCCACACCATATGGAAGAATTATAACATGGCTGGCTCTCCCAAAGCTATCAATTGTTCCGACAGAAGCCTAACAACATAAATTCAACATGCAGTCCACAAACTACGAAAAACACACGAAACCTAAAAACCATACCATTCAGAGACACAGAATTAAGAACAGAAAACTGATATAACCAAAAAGCAACATACTTACTTACAATGTTCTTGAACAAATATTAATAAGTATATATATATATATATATATATATATATATATATATATATATGTGTGTGTGTATTAAACGAAACAACCCTGAGACTAATTTTCCGAACAACCAACAATCCAAAAACGAAAATACGATCTAAAAAACCACGATTTCTGTCAGCCAAGGCAAAAAGTAGTACAAGGACTACACGGAATTCTATACAGGTCAAATAGGAGAAAATTTTAGCATTAGCTTCAAAGAACACACAACAAATAGCGATATCTATCAATCAAGCTTTTTCCTGTGTCTCAAAAACCAAAACCACAATGCAGAACGTATCGAAAATGCATTACGAGCTCTGTACAGAATACTTAAGAAAATTATGGTAACGATAGTTTTAATGGACAAATCGATATGAAACATAAAAATTGTCTAGAAAATTTAATTGGCATTTTGGAATATGAGAACGAATAAATCATATTAAACAGAAAACAAAAGATGAGCGTAGATATAAAAAATAAAAGAAACGCAACTATTATATATTAGCAAAGATTGTACTGTTAACATGAAGCTGTCAGAGGGTGTCAAAAGTATTTCATGAAAATATATTAAAGAAACAAAACTTGCATTATTCTAACGATCTAGCAACAAGCGGACAGTAGACAATTTACTCACTGATGCATTATGGGCATCCATTCTAACCAGATAAAAGCATGTATGCAAATTGATTTGTTTTCAATACCAGTACTTTTACGAACGTAAGTAGACTCACAAAATGTAACAGTGACATGTTTTCTTGATAAAGGTGTTATAGCCGAAACAAAGCTGTAGTAAAGAAGGAACATTACATATAAAACATTAACAGCTTACCTGTAATTATTCATTTTCAAATGTCGTATGACGTATTTTATGCTGCAGGCCGGGTCGAAAAGAAGTTGTATTTGTTTGTCAAAGGGCTTTCGGGTTAGTGACCCATCGTCAGACAAGAGAACCGACAATTCACACGACATCAACGAGAGTTCCTAGCTGTACATTATTATTTCCAAAGACATCCGATTATTTACATGAAAAACTCAAAATATCATGTCTACTACTTTGGAAATTTCATTTCGCGAATTACTTTCGTCACCATTTCCTGGCTTGTTTCGTTTACACTACAGTACCCTTGTTTTGTTTACTTTCATCTCTTTCTACTATTTCTCTCTCGTTGTTCCAAACACCTTCTTCCTAATTTCGGGATATTGCCTTTGATATGACGATGGCAGACTTCCTGTGCAAACATGTCGTATCTAAGCTTGCGCTTCGTGACCAAAGACTACATCAATGTGACATTAAACACTAATTTAATTTCATTTTATCGATGACATCTTACTGATTCGATACGGCTGAATTTTGATGTCCGATACAAAATCTACGGAATATTGAACCTTCGTATCATGACTCTGGCTAGTTCCTGTAATTTCAGTCCTACTAGTTCCACTCGGGTGAGGTAAGGGTTTCCATTTATTCATCAATCATCTGTGTCGTGTACTGTGATAGCACACAAGAAGAGTTCGCAACAGTTGATGCCGAATGTAACCTGGACGTCCGAATGTAGCAGGAACAACGCTTCGCGCCAACCAATCACTCTGTCCGCGAGAATCTCGCTCCCTGGGGCTCCAACGCCACCAGAAATACAGAGATCCTTTAAGTAACCGTGCACGAGCAGAACTTGTCAGATGAAAGTTGCGAGCTAGTCCGAGTCTTGTTAGGGAGTTCTGCAGACCGTTTGTCGTGTCATCAAGTCTTCAACTCGTCGAGCGAGATAGGAGCCGTGGCCGATAGATAGATAGATAGATAGATAGATAGTGGTTAGTCTTCAGTAGACACAGAACAGTGAATAGAATTATCGTGTATGGCCAGAGACCGGTTGCCAAAAGATTTATCTGAATACTGTTAGGTCGATACTGTTTTTCGAGTAGTACATCAAGATAGATTAGTTTTTTCTGACTTTGGTACAGAGAACATAATTTAGATTGTGATCACTGAACTGTAGTAAACGCAGGACAGATAGACTAAACTTACATTCTGAAATTGCTCTAACCGACATCACCAAAGTTGAGTAACATATTTTACTATTCACTATACTATGTTACTTTCATTGAGTGTGTGCTGCCCTAGAGCCCAAGCATACGTCGTACCGGGATGCCTGTATTAGTCGGTTTCAGCGGCACGGAGATTTTAATCGAAATGAACGCCACTAGTCCACAACAGATTGATTTAACACAACTGAAGCTACACAGGTTTTTATTGTGAAATACTTACTTTCCCATTAGAGTGAAGGTGATAATGGGTCTGGGTTCTACATTTTCAAATACAGGGGTCGTCTGTTATACAGTGGCTCGATTTTGCACAACGTTGGTAAGGGATGGTTGCTAGTTGGTGATTGTACGTGTATGGAATATATTTAGAACTTTGTAGAAACGATAGACGGTATCAGCAAATGTTAATTGTGGGGTTGAAGAGGATGTGTAACAGATGCAATGTAATGGGTACTTAACAACATTAAATGAGTAGGCTATAGGATACTTTAGGTCCAACAAATAAGTAGGAACGGGGTAGATAAGAGGGAACATCCGATCGGTGAATGCTAGTGAAGATTATGTTATATTTGTTATGGGGAAAGGGGGGGGGGGAGGGCGAAGGGTATGTGTTTACCTTAATTAGTGTAACTCTACTGTTTCGTATGATTTTGTATTTAGGGGCAACTTCGTGCACCCAACAAGAAAACTTTTCGTACAGAAAAGGAAGGTCAGGCTGATATGCGCTGTTAGTTAGCGAAGTACTGCTGCGTTTTAGCTTCGCCCTTCCCCTACGTATATTCCATTACGGAATTTATTGTGACGTTATTCATCCAGGAGGAACTGCAACACCAGACAGAAAAGCGGTGCACACTTGGATAAAACTTCCTTAAGCTCTGGACAGAGACGTGCGCGCTGCTCAGCGTGTTTAATTTACAACAGGCTTCCAGTAGCCGGCCATTGTGGCCGAGCGGTGCTAGGCGCTTCAGTCTGAAACAGCGCTGCTGCTACGTTCACAGGTTCGAATCCTGCCTGGGGCATGGATGTATGTGATGTCCTTAGGTTAGTTAGGTTTTAGTTCTAAGTCTAGGGGATTGATGACCTCAGAAGTTAAGTCCCATAGTGCACAGAGCCATTTGAACCATCTGAAACACGCTGGAAAATAAGTGGCAGCACACCTACGAAACATTGCAAAAAAAGAAAGACGCTACATGTTTTAGTCCCTCATCCGATTGAATCCAGGACGCGGTAAGGTGTTCTTAAAATAATTTGAATGGTTTCCCAGCCTTGCAAAACATAGGCAAGAAGTCTCTTTGTATATTGTACTAAGGTTTGTTATGTACTAGATTTCACATTATTCACCTCTTGCTACCTATGTAACATTGAATGTCTTGTTTCTGTTAGCATTATCACTTAAAACAGGAGGGAGATCCATACTTCGTCGTAGGCTATTGATGAAGCCAAATCCGGTCAAGTATAACATTTTCTTAGCTATCATTCGTCACGTTGGCTGTACGTGACGTAGTACGTATTCCTAACAAACAAACATCAAAGCTAATATTAAGAGAAAATCTGCTTGATAACGTGATCCACTAGAGAGGGGGGGGGGGGGATTTACGTCAGCACAGATGCAGTGATCCTGAAAATTTTCACACTGAGAACACTGAGTAGGTCTCAAAACTGTGGCTTACAGGCTAGTTCAGAAGTACTAAAACTAAAAAACTAAAACTATGCTCCTCCCGAACAGGCCATGAAGGCCCAAAGGTACCGACCAGTCGCCGTGTCATCCTCATCCCACATGCGTCACTGGATGCGAATATGGAGGGGCATGTGGTCGGCATACTGCTCTCCCGGCTGTGCAGTATCCAAGACCGGAGTCGCTGCTTCTCAGTCAAGTAGCTCCTCAGTTTGCCTCACAAGGGCTGACTGCAACCTGCTTGCCAACTGCGCCCGGCAGACCGGATGGTCAGCCATCCAATTGATAGTCCAGCCCGACAGCGCTTAACTTCGGTGATCTTACATGAACCAGTATTACTACTGCGGCAAGGCCGTTGGAAGTTCAGAAGTGCAGGTAGGTATATTTTTACTCTTGAGTAAGTGGGATAAGGCGGTTGTTATTGGAATGTTAAAGTCATGATGTGCGAAACGGCTCGTAATATGAACGCGAAGCAGTAGTCTTTGATTATTTGTAGTAGACTATAATTTCTACGGTCACTAAAATCAGAAACACTTCCTCACGAATGTTGTGTTTGACGCCTACTTGGATGTATTCAGTATCGACGGGAAGATACTAAGGGACAGATCTCGATTCTGTTAGCGGTAACAAAAACATGGTAAGCTGTTCCTCGTTTTATGAAGCTACCTGTACCTGACTGACATAATCGTAAATGGGAAATAGGCATGCGATATGTGTGTGAATATTATAATAAGTGGTTTGTGAGAAATTTCAGGTACATTCCTTAATATAAACATTTTCCATCTCGAAATGGAAAACGAGGGATGATGAAGTTAGATTTTTCACACCACGCAGACCGCCTATACAAACATTTGCAGCACACCTGGCAACTGAATTCAGTGTTGCAAACACGATCGTAACATTTTAATGACCAACACACTGCACTAGTTTCTACACAGATGCGCCAGAGAAAATGGTATAGGTATCCTTATTCAGATACAGAGATATGTAAACAGACAGAATACGGCGCTGCGATCGGCAGCGCCTACATAAGACAACAAGTGTCTGGAGCAGTTGTTAGATCGGTTACTGCTGCTACAATGACAGGCAGATCTCCGACGTCGCAGCGGCCGGAAGAAGATCCTGCAAGAAAGGGGCCAACGACCAGTGAAGAGAATCGTTCAATGTAACAGAAGTGCTACATTTCCGCAAATTGGTGCAGATTTTAATACTGGACCATTTATAAGTGTCGACATGCAAACAATTCAACGAGACATCACCGACGTTAGCTTTCGGAGCCGAAGGCCCACTCGTGTACCCTTGATGACTGTACGATACAAAGCTCTACGCCTCGCCTAGGCCCGTCAACACCGAGATTGGATTGTTGATGACTGGAAACATGTTTCCGGATCGGACGAATCTCGTTTCAAATTGTATCGAGCAGATGGACGTTCACGAGTATGGAGACAACGTCATGAATACATGTACCCTGCATGTCAACAGGGGATTTTCAAGCTGGTGGAGGCTCTGTAACGGTGTGGGGCGTGTACAGTTGGTGTGATGCGGGACCCCTGATACTTCTAGATGCGACACTGACAGGTGACGTACATGATCATCCTGTCCTATCACCTGCATCCATTCATGTCCATTGTGCATTCCGACGGATTTGGGCAATTCCAGCAGCGTAATGCGACACACCAGACGTGCAGAATTGCTACAGAGTGGCTCCAGGAAAACTCTTCTGACTTTAAACACTTCCACTGGCCACCAAACTCCCCGGACATGCACATTACTGAGCATATCTGGGATACCGTGCAACGCGCTGTCCAGATGAGATCTCCACCCCCTCGTACTATTACGGATTTAAGGACAGCGCTGTAGGATTTACCGTGTCAATTCCCGATGTTCGAGATCTGTCTCCTATTATCAGTAAAAACACTATCAGGAATAGTACAAATCCAAGAAATTAAAATTTCTAACTGAAAGTGCAGTTACGATTACAACTACAATATTTTCAGTAATATCTCCGTGAAATTTTCATCATCAAAAGTGTCACGTATGTGAATAGACGAACTAGCTAGTTAGTGCTGGAAGGAATAAAACTTCGTGTGTGTAGAGTGATCCGTGGATGTCGTAAATATTGCGCACGTGTCCATGTTATTTTGTGACTTACGGAAACTGAAGAGGTTTTTACAGTGAAATACTTTACAAATATGGAAAGAAGGAGGAGAAAGTAATCAGTACATAGAATGCTGCAATTTATCGAATACATTTCTGAGTAAGTCCCACGATCCAAATGTGGTATCGATAGTTACCATGCCACAGCGTAGGTGCACGCTCTGAGATTGGCACTACAAGAGCGGACGAACTACGCCGACCACAGAGCCCTCTAGCCGACGCTGTGGAGCTCAACGAGCGCCGCTCTACTTCCTGCCCAGTTCATCAAGGTCAGGCGGCCAGAAACTTCGCTTTAGCTTAGTTTGCTGTTGAGACTGTGTACCAGTTACTACGGGTGTACGACGTCGCACCTACGTTTTCATCACCTAAAGTTATGCAATATGTTAGCACTAGTAAAGGTGCTTTAACTGTATGTGCAGTACCGAATTGCTTTACCTCACCTGCTCGTACTCGCTTCCTTCATTCGGCTTAAGTTACAAATAACAGGAGCAGACCTACGCGCCGCCTTCCAGGCGGGGTACAAAACTAAGCTCCTCTGGTCTCACTTAATGGCGGAAAAAAATCTTGTCGGAAGTCTCGTTCGCTTTACCTAATTGTTTCTTCTCTAGTGGAATGAATGCCAGATGGGTTTCATTTTGAATGATGTGCAGGCTTTGAAACAGTGTAAGACAACTTTGTGTGAAGTAGCTACAGCTTTTAAAAGGAGAAAAACTCATTCTCGGCGTTGAAATGTTCAAATGTGTGTGAATTCCTAAGGCACCAAACTGCTGAGGTCATCGGTCCCTAGACTTACACACTTCCCAAACTAACTTGAACAAAATTATGCGAAGGAGAATACACGCACCCATGCCCGAGGGAGGACTCGAAACTCTGGCGGGAGGGGCGTGCAACCTGTGACGTAGCGTCTCAAACCGCGCGGCCACTCCACGCGGCACACGGCGTTCATTTCATAACAAAAAGTGTAGGAAACTTGTTTTGCATTGTCTAATGCGTAGAAGACCTTGAAAGATATGACTGCGTTTAACGCATTCTTAATGAATACGTTTCCGAATACAAGTAAAGAACAAATGAGGCAATCGTGAAACTATAGACACTAGTATCACCGTAATACAGTATATTCGATCAGAATCTCTGAAGCTTAGGAGACTTTTTCCCATTGACTTCGCTGAATGTCGCCGAAAATTTGGCTAGGTCTTCTGTTTCCAAATTCCCCACGCTGAAATGTCAGTAAGTACTAGGACTGTGTCATTACGAAAGTGCCATGAAGGTACTTTTCCGCGAGCGGAAAGGTCAGAGCACCAGAGCACTTAATGTAAGTGCAATCGAGACGATTATAAGACTAGTGCGAACACTTGTCCTTAGAGGATGAAATCACTATCAGAAAATTACGTAACTATACTTGTTTTCGTGGGAAAAATGGATGCATGGGCAGAAAATTATTTCCAGCTTTCTGATGAACTATCATAACGACGGAGTACTGACAAAAACATCCCTCGCTGCTGTTGTAACCAAAAGTCTATTTAGAGAGTGTCCCTATGGGTCAGTTTGGGGACCAGTCTTTTTGAATAGGAATATGGATCCCTTATCGTAGTTCCTGCAATAACAGGCATCTATACCTTTCAAATATTAGAATCAAAGATGCTTCTGGTTCAAATGAATGTTTTACTAAAGCCAATAATGATTATTGTGTTCTTTCAAAGTACATTACTAATATTGCAATTGGAATTTTAATGTGTAACAAATTTACAGTCTAAAGTGGAAATGAAATACAGAACTTTGGCTGCAGAATGGACAGAAACTACGCGTCAACGAAAATATAATTATCGAAAATTGCATTCTCTTCTGGTAGTGATATTTCAGATGCATCATGGAAGACCAACATTTTCAAGTGTTAATTAGCATTGTCCATTCACCGTGCGAGAGGGATAGCTTGTAGAACAGAGGAACATAACACAAGAGATGGGGCTTCGCAGCTTAAGTTAAAAATTCAGCACAGTTGTAGCTGCTTCTGTTTATTATACCAAGAGCCTAATGTTGGTATGCAGTATCTCGTTTCCTGTTGGCGTTCGTACTTTTTTCGCAACAAATTTCACTTCTCGGACAGCTCGAATGACACTTTCACACAGTTCGGTTAGGTACCGCAGATTGTTAAAGAAGACGGTAAATGTTTATTTGACAGGTCGAGTTTGCTTTCAATTACATCTTACGAGTAGCAAATATATGAAAAACGAATGGACTGATGTGGGTTGCGCCGTAAGAAGCACCGGACGAACACACTCTGGACTTCAAATAAACAAAATACAGTTAAACTCCACCGGATGGTGACCAAGCTTTCGACAACTCGAACACTCGCTGTTGGTCACGCAAATACCCCCACCGGCCAACCACGAAAACTAACGGCACAACGTGAACAGTCATGGTTAGGTAATTAAATCACCACTCACCTTTGATGTCCTGGGTCGGTGAGCCACAAACAGCAGTTGTGCGAGATCTTGCAGAGCCAATGAAGCACACCTGCTGAGCCACACTTGCAGTGACTCAGTACCATGAGCGCCCTCTGCTGCCACAATATGGGATGGCCAGTGGCAGCATCTCACCCCAGTCACACTCGGAGCCACTCCGCTATGACATCTTCGTTGATGCATCATCCTTGTGGACATTGTGATAGCTACACTCTAGTTCTTGCTGTATTACTTGTAATGAGTCTTCATATGTTTGGAGAAATAAATGTTAAGTAAATGTTCTGTTCATTATGTTAATTTGTTCACTAATCATTTCAGCTTCTGTCCAGCTTTCCTACGACGATAGTTGCCGTATCACTCTGTAGCCCACCTCACCGTATAGTTGTGTACAAAGATGTACACAACATAATCAGAGGAAGAAATTGTAGCAGAAGTCCAATTAGCCCAAAGACTCTGCTTACGGAGATGAATGGGATAGACTGGTAGATCAGCTGTTCACAAGCTACACGTTTCTGTAGTCAGTGATGAGCAAAAAGATGGTGTAAAGGCCGACACCAGTGGAGCGTCAGTGACCCATTGGAACACATTGGGGATAAGCTAGAACATCCGACTTCGCTGCATATCTTCAATATCGTTACCGTCTCTAGTTTCGGTTCTGAAGTCACCCACAGACATTGAGTCACCTACATGGAACTGTCGGAAGCATAGTTCAAACCATTATTAAATGGGAAGCTTGGCCACAGCCTATATCAGTGCATGCTAGTAGTTGTTTGGATGATCAGATAGTGTAGTAACCACTACCACATACCCAGCCCTGATACCTGCAATCAATGACTGCATAGGCGCAGCAATGCACCCTGTCACGAACCCCAATCTTTGAGACTAACATTCCTGAAATGGTACCAGCCTGCCCAGAGTCCCTACCTTAACCCATTGGAACACACAGTGGATAAGCTAGAGCGTCGACTTTGCTGCATATTCTAGGGTCCATGGTCATTACTGTCTCTGGTTTAGGTTCTTAGGTGACCCACAGACATTCAGACAAGTTCAAAGCGCCATTAAAGGTGAAGCATGAACACACCCCTTATCAGTGTATGCTAATAGGTGAGTGGATACTGATGATTAGATAGGGTAGTAACCACTAACAAATACCCAAACCTGGCACCTGCAATCAAACAGAATATCAGTTGAAACTTCCTGGCAGATTAAAACTGTGTGCTTGACCGAGACTCGAATTCGGGACCTTTGCCTTTCGCGGACAAGTGCTCTACAATCTGAGCTACCGAAGCACACGGCCGATACTCACAGCTTTATTTCTGCCAGTATCTCGTCTCCTACCTTCCAAACTTCACAGAAGCTCTCTTGTGAACCTTGCAGAACTAGCACTCCTGAAAGAAAGGATACTGCGGAGACATGGCTTAGCCACAGCCTGGGGGATGTTCCCAGAATGAGATTTTCACTCTGCACCGGAGCGTGCGCTGATATGAAACTTCCTGGCAGGAGAGTTTCTGTATAGTTAGGAAGGTAGGAGACGAGATACTGTCAGAAGTAAAGCTGTAAGTACCGGGCGTGAGTCGTGCTTCAGTAGCTCTGATGGTAGCCGGCACGGTAGCTCAGCGTGTTCGGTCAGAGATCCAGTTGGCCTCTGTAATAAAAAACTGTGTGGATGGATCAACCACCGAACTTGAACGGGATGTCTTGCGACGTCCGCAACGACCAAACACAACGATCAATAACGAACAAACTGAAAAAGGAAAAAAAAAAAATGGTAGAGCACTTGCCCGCGAAAGGCAAAGATCCCGAGTTCGAGTCTCGGTTGAGCACACAGTTTTCATCTGCCAGGAAGTTTCATATCAGCGCACACTCCGCTGCAGAGTGAAAATCTCGTTCTAGAATATTAGTTACATAACTATATTATTTAAAGGATTTAGTTAAATCTTTATTAGTACCTCTGAAATTGGATGAATCGTTTTGAAACACCGTGCGTGACTCGCAATAAAGAATGATGTCGCGAGGCACGGCACTGCCGGAGTTTGTGCAACGGGGTAATCAGCGGTGGCGCGGCCGCCGTCTGGTGGGGTGCAGCGGCAGTGCAGGCGGGTCGAGGCTGCGGGCTGTGGGGACGGCGGGCCGCGGCTATTAAGACGGCAGGCGGCGCGGCCGCCGTCTGGTGGGGTGCAGCGGCAGTGCAGGCGGGTCGAGGCTGCGGGCTGTGGGGACGGCGGGCCGCGGCTATTAAGACGGCAGGCGGCTGCGGCGGCACGCGCGCGCGGCGCGCCCATTAGCGCCCTAGTCGCGGCTAAAGTTTCTGGTCGCGCCGAGGGGAGCGCCAGTCGGCACACAGCTCGCGCTCCGCCGCCCCCCCCCCCCCCCCCCCCCCCTTAGTCGCACCCTGCTGCCAGCCCCTGGGGCTCCATACTCCAGCGCAACGCCTCTGACGAGAGTAGCGGGTGCAAGGCTTGGTTCAGATAGGGGCACAGTCTCCTACTACCTCCACACCCAGCCTCTCTCCCCCCATCCCGTCTCCAAAAAATATAGCTTACTGTCCCAATTGGCAAAAGACTTGTCTTGATCGCAAAAATATTTTATTTGTACCCCATGACGCGTTCCGGAAAAAGGTAATCATCGGATATGTGGAATGTGAAATACGAGGTGTTGTGTACAACTTCGCATGCAATGGTGAGGAGAGCTGGGCTACAGAATGGTGCAGCAACTGTCGTTGTAGGAAAGCTGGACAGGAGTAGAAATTCTTAGCGAACATGTTAACACGGTAAACATATTTATTTGACGTGTATTTCTCCAAGCGTGCAAAGACTCATTACAAATAATCAGCAAGAAAAAAGTCCATTTGTCACTATGTCGGCATGAGGTGCCCTGAAACTAAGGCAGGAACGACAGTGTAGTAGTAAAGTTGGTCCGAGTGCAAGTGAGTTGAGGGGCTGCTGCAGGTAGTCCTATGTCACAGAGGTCACTTGCAGTCTGGGGCCACTGGAGGCATGGCTCGGGGATCCACTGGATCCCATGTGACCACTGCCAGCGTCTGATGGAACTTGCCAGCGTAAAGATGCTTATGGCGTCCTATCGATATTTGATACCATATAGGGGCGAACAAAAACATGGAAAACCAAACACGCAACACAGTACCATGCCTAATACGATACAGGAAACTGAGCGAGGTGGCGCAGTGGTTAGCACACTGGACTCGCATTCGGGAGGACGACGGTTCAATCCCGCGTCCGGCCATCCTGATTTAGGTTTTCCGTGATGTCCCTAAATCGCTCCAGGCAAATGCCGGGATGGTTCCTTTGAAAGGGCACGGCCGACTTCCCTTCCCGTCCTTCCCTAAACCGATGAGACTGATGACCTCGCAGTTTGGTCTCTTCCCTCAAAACAACCCAATGGTACAGGAAAATCGTAAGCATTCAGTATAGCTTCCATTGGCCTCAGAAAGGATAAATGCCCATCCTGCACGATATTCAGGGAATCGTGTACCATTCTGCCTGCAAGAAAATTGCGAGTTTGGGAAACGATGATGGAAGTGGGTAGTGACTATGCCCCCTTCTCTCCGAATTGAACCATAAACGCTCAATAATACTGAGGTCTGGTGATTATGGTGGCCTGGGAGATGCAACAATTCGTCTTACTGCTCGCAAAACCAGCCCTGGAGGGTGGGAGCTGTGTGAACAGGGGCCCTTGCGTACTGAAACACAGATTCACCATTGGAGATCCAACATTGTACCATGGGATGGACCTGATCAGCCTAAACAGTCACATAATGCTTGGCAGTAATACAGACATGCTGAGCAAACATGGGTTACATGGAATTCCATGGCTGGTCACGTCATCACTGAATTGCCATCACGATAGTGTCTCAGGAACTGCAGTCATGGACTGTGCGGCTGGTCCCGGCGGAGGTTCGAGTCCTCCCTCAGGCATGGTTGCGTGTGTTTGTCCCTAGGATAATTTAGGTTCAGTAGTGTGTAAGCTTAGGGGCTGATGACCTTAGCAATTAAGTCCCATAAGATTTCACACACATTTCAACAGCCTCTCTGGATGTAAACAAGACCAGAATTTGGAAACACTGGGAACAAGGCTCATACGACCAAACGACTTTCTTCCATTGCTGATTTATGGTTTCCTCAGCGCGTTTTCCTGTTACAGACATTTACATCACTGATGAGTGGTGCTGGCATTCCAACTCGCCCTTAAGTTCCCAGATTATGGAACTATCTTCGTGTTTTTGTGATGATTACAGGGTTCTCAAGTGGGACATTTACATCTGCAGTGACTTTTTCAGATGTCTTCCTCTTATATTTTGTCAGAATCCTCTTCAGTGACAGTTCGATTACTCAACACACACTTAGTTTCGCGTTGTGACTTACCAGGTGATGTTTCTCCTCTCTGCATGTCATATAAGCTATCGACACGGTGCGTCTTCACACATCAAAGACTTCCGCTACCATCTACATCTACATCCATACTCCGCAAGCCACCTGACGGTGTGTGGCGGAGGGTACCTTGAGTACCTCTATCGGTTCTCCATTCTATTCCAGTCTCGTATTGTTCGTGGAAAGAAAGATTGTCGGTATACCTCTGTGTGGGCTCTAATCTCTCTGATTTTATCCTCAAGGTCTCTTTGCGAGATATACGTAGGATGGAGCAATATACTGCTTGACTCATCGGTGAAGGTATGTTCTCGAAACTTCAACTAAAGTCCGAACCTAGCTACTGAGCGTCTCTCTTACAGAGTCTTCGACTGGAGTTTATCTATCATCTCCGTAACGCTTTCGCGATTACTGAATGATCCTGTAACGAAGCGCGCTGCTCTCCGTTGGATCTTCTCTATCTCTTCTATCAACCCTATCTGGTATGGATCCCACACCAGTGAGCAGTATTCAAGCAGTGGGCGATCAAGTGTACTGTAACCTACTTCCTTTGGTTTCGGATTGCATTTCCGTAGGATTCTTCCAATGAATCTGTCTGGCATGTGCTTTACCGACGATTAGTTTTTTATGGTCATTCCATTTTAAATCACTCGTAATGCCTACTCCCAGATAATTTATGGAATTAACTGCTCCCAGTTGCTGACCTGCTATATTGTAGCTAAATGATAGATTCTTTCTTTCTATGTATTCGCAGCGCATAACACTTGTCTACATTGAGATTCAATTGCCGTTCCCTGCACCATGCGTCTATTCGTGGCAGATCCTCCTGGATTTCAGTACAATTTTCGATTGTTACAACCTCTCAATATACTACAGCATCAGCAAAAACCCGCAGTGAACTTCCGATGTTATCCACAAAGTCATTTATATATATTGTGACAACACTCCCCTGTGGCAAAACTGAAATCACTCTTACTTCGGAAGACTTCTCTCCATTGAGAATGACATGCTGCGTTCAGTTATCTAGGAACCCTTCAATCCAATCAAACGATTGGTATGATAGTCCATGTGCTCTTACTTCGTTCATTAAACGACTGTGGGGAACTGTATCAAACTCCTTGCGGAAGTCAAGAAACACGGCATCTACCTGGGAACCCGTGTCTATGGCCCTCTGAGTCTGGTGGACGAATAGTGCGAGCTGCGTTTCACACGATCGTCTTTTTCGAAACCGATGCTGATTCCTACAGATTTCTAGTCTCCAGAAAAGTCATTATACTCGAACATAATACGTATTCCAAAATTCTACAACTGATCGAAGTTAGAGATATAGGTCTATAGATATGCTACAGAAGCATCCCCATACGAGTAAAACAACTTGCCCGCCTTCATATTCCCGAAGCTCCGACATGTTGCACTCACAACTACACAGATCTCTGAACTGACAACGACTGACATTTCCAACGTATTGAGGACACAGCACAGGTGACATTTGAGGTACAATACTACCGTAGAACATGCAGTATTGGCTGTCATCTACACTTTTATTCAAGCATTTATTTCTCGCGGTGTTACGGTATTTTGGTCCAAACGCTATATGATGTAATATTAAATTGATTACATTTAAACAACGTAGTGAAGCATATGGCCGACCTATTGAAATCAGTACAAAATATCTTGCCATTTCCAGTTCTATAACGCCAACATTGCACAACTGATACACAGATCGATATTGTACAAGGGAAACAATTTCACCAGCATCTGACATTAGTGATGAGAACGGCAATGACAAAATCTTTATCCAACAAATGCTTATTAATAGGTACATATATCACTTAGGACACAATTTGACCAGCACGTGTCGTTAGTGACAGGGATACCTATTAAGTAATCGCTATCCGACAAATCCTTATTAATGTGTGCGTAAATTATTTAGGGCACATATGTAAGGAAATTTGTTGATAACAGGACCAAATTTCTATTGAGAAGTCAGTAAATACAACTTTCCAAAACCGCTGGAATTTGAAGATAGAAAAGTAGAACAAATCGAATAGCTGAACGAGTGTAATGGCGAAATGAAAACTATAAATAGATGGACAAATATTAAACTTTAGAAATGCGGTGGGGCACGAACAGGGAGACGTACTACAATTACCAGAAACCAGTAACATTAATTCACTAGTAAGTGGTCACGCTTGAAATATCATGAGCATCGGTCATTATAATTACTGTCTAAAAGGATCATTAGTCGATACAATAATAAATTTCTAAAAGGAAGCCGTAGCTGCAGCGTTACAAGCTGCTGGAATTGAACTTTTGTATATGACGTAAAAGGGAATATGAAGTAGGGAAAATTCAACAAGTTTATTTAAAAATAAGAGTACACGTCGCTCAAAATGAATAACACATCAAAATTAAACTTTAAAAAAATGTGGTAAGGAAGGCAGCACGGTAATTTATTACCATTAATACGGACCATTAGTATTAGTGGCCTACTAGCAAGTTATACTTAGCTCTCGCGTCTCATCAGGTGACACGTGCCACGCTTGGCAGCTATTTGCTATTGTTAATAGCTTTCATTTGCTCTATACAGATCAAAGATGTAAGTGAAACGCCCATCAGCTGCCAAAATAATATTTTCCCAGAGATATTTGCAAAAATCTCACTTAAATTGTGCACGAACTAATCAAATTACTTGGAATTACGTTTTTTTCTTATTAGGTCTGTGTGACGATAGATGCCAGATATAATCAACTATTGTCACGCTAGACAACATGTTAATAATGTGCATAGCCTGTGGACCATCTCTTAATAAAGTTGACGAT
This sequence comes from Schistocerca piceifrons, assembly GCF_021461385.2. Classification (NCBI taxonomy): domain Eukaryota; kingdom Metazoa; phylum Arthropoda; class Insecta; order Orthoptera; family Acrididae; genus Schistocerca; species Schistocerca piceifrons. The sequence goes on from NC_060144.1 coordinate 143,260,329, forward strand.
ACACAAAAAGTTATTTTATCGTTTAAAGCGAGCAATATGAATCATTTGGTTCAAATGTGTCTGAACACTATGGGACTTAACTTCTGAGGTCATCAGTCCCCTAGAACTTAGAACTACTTAAACCTAACTAACCTAAGGACATCACACACATCCATGCCCGTAGCGGTCACACGGTTCCAGACTCTAACGCCTAGAGCTGCTCGGCCATCCCGGCCGGCAATATGAATCAAATCTATTAAGAAATACTTTAATTTTCTAAGTTCACACATCGTTGGAGATAAAAGATCGTCAGAATATTTCTTCCTGTGAAGAGTTCTACATCAACGAGACGGTAGATAAAGCTTTGATTAACTTTAATTACAACAAGAACCCAAAACTCCCAACAGTGAGGATCTTGAGAACCAATACATTAAACACATCACATATGCCTAGGATTTTAATAACAATGGAAACATTAAATTTGTTTTTATAATAGGAAATTGTTTAACTGCAATAAAAACGCACAAAAGGTTTTGAAGTGATATCGTTAACAATAATTACATACCGATCGAACGGTAGAGTCCAAATATTGTTGCACGTCAGCTAGATCAAGGCTAATGTCTCTTAATCCATGTGCCAACACTGTGTGATGTTAATATTAACTATAAGGTGGGTCAAAAGAAGCTGAATATATCTGAATACAGAGGCCAATCTAGTGTGGAATGTAAAAACTGAGGTCTTACTCGTTATCATAACTGCCCCATGATCAATATAACTTAACCTAAAGAGAGCGTCAGTCCAGAATGTTTCGGGAGTGGCTTATTACAAAAATAGGGAAACGTTAAAATAGTGACTTCAACGCTCTAAGAGTTCTGTTTTGTGACACAACGTTGACAGACAACGTTCACAAGTCCACTACTTAACAGTGCGTGCTCACAACTGCGTGGTCGGATGCTCATGTATTGTCTAGAGTTAAGCTGCCTTCGAAGTGACTGCGTTAACGTCACTTATATGCAAGGAATGAAATCGTCCTCGAAACGTTTTGGATGAACGGTGTACCAAGCACAGTGAAGTACAAGAAATAGTACTGTACAGAACCGCACATATCTTGCCCAACCACCATCCCTGGTCTTGAGGAAGCTGGTAGTAACCTAGAGTGGAGTGGACCGTATCTGTATAACCTAAGTTGCGAAAAATAGCAACAGTAATAGTAATAATAATAACTGGCTTTCATCAATATCTGGTTCATCACCTTAGTGCAACTTCCAGAAGATAGCATTTCAGAGAAACATTGCGTTAGGAAAGCATCCGTCCCAAAGTGTGTCGTCAAATTTGTTTGAAGAGGGCTACAGGAATAAACTTCAACAGCTTAGACAGTATCGTTGTGTACAAAGTATAAATTCGATATGTACAGTCACCGTCATCAGTGTTTCCCTGAGCACTACTGTTGTGGAGACATGTCTGCAGTCTACGGCTATAAGGATACGGAAATGATATGAACGGCGTTTCAATAGAAATGGTTAAAATTGTAGACAAGGTATACAAAAGGAACCTGAAAATATGTTTGCTTATGAAGACAAAGTTCCAGTACTAAAATGCAATAAGTGTTTAGTATAAGAAAAAAAGAAAAGAAATATGAAAAACTTTAAATCTGTGACGCTCCTCCGTAATGAACAAGCTGTTTACTAAAATAAGAAATTATACTGAATAAGAAAACTGATCTTCTATTTTAGTTCAGGGAAAAGAAAAGCTGGATTTACAAATGGCTACTTCAGAACGAACTACAAAGTTTCTAGGTGTATTACGGGTTCTCATCTCTCGCCATATGAGGTTATGTCCTGCACTGTCGAATGCTAACATTTTGGTGGTCCAGGTGTCATGGTGTGTGGAGGTATAATGTTGCATGTGCCTAGGGACCTACAAATTTTTAGCTCTGTTCACTCACGGGTCATCGTTATTGTAACATTTACTCCTTCCCCTTGTGCGTCGCCGGCCGAAGTGGCCGTGCGGTTCTAGGCGCTGCAGTCTGGAACCGCGAGACCGCTACGGTCGCAGGTTCGAATCCTGCCTCGGGCATGGATGTGTGTGATGTCCTTAGGTTAGTTAGGTTTAAGTAGTTCTAAGTTCTAAGGGCGTGAGGTCAGTCGCTTGACGGCGCGTTCGGCGCGGACCCGCCCGTTGCCAGCGCGCCGTAAGGCACGGAGGCTCGCACTGGGGCGTATCGCTTCCAGTCGGGTGTGCCGCGGCAGTCCTCACAGGGGAAGTGACGCGTCTCTCATAGCCTCTCCTTCCCAAGTGGCTCTTTCCGCCTTCCCGTGGTGCCAGATGTTAAGCTTGGCATTCTGCCTTGCGACAAAAGGGAGAGCTGCGACCCAACCCGATGCGAAAGCGAAGGGTGCGTGGCACAGGGGGAGCTGTGTCGAGGGACCGAACACCAGTCCCTTTCTGTTCGCAGGGCACAGACCAGCAGGTGCTCTGCATGCCGGCGACCTCGTTTGTCGGCGTGGGATCACGGCGTGAGTCGGCAAGGGTGCTTCGCCGCGCCTCTGGGTAACCAGGGCGTGTTCTGCCAAACCCAGGAGGTGGTGACATCACCTGGGCTAGGTTAGATGGGCCCAGACCGCCGAACGACTGGGGGACCGACCCACCACCTGAGTAGGAGTGGGTCCTTGGCCTTCAGGTGGAAGCTCGGGCAAGTAGGCGGCGAAGGGCGAGGGGTGCATCCGCCTCTCTGGAGTGCGGGGTGCAGTTGCCGAGGAGCGTCGTGTGAAATCGTCGATGACGAGGCCATCGATGGGGACCAGTGCGCTGGCGACGGCGCGCTGAACCCAGCAGCTCTGGAGTGCCCTTGACCTAGGGGCGAGGTCGGTGGGCGAGTTGCAGAAGTACCCCCCCCCCCCCCCCCATGCCAGAGGAGCCGGTCCGGGGCAAGAGACGGGCTCCCACCCCTTTTTTATCACTCGTTAATCATGGAGACACCAGAAACGAGTGATTCTAGTGCGCCATCGCGAGCTTCTGTGATGCCTGTACCTGCTCCACAGGACGAGTCAGGACAGGCAAACGAGGAAAACGTTCTGCAAAGACATTCAAGAATTACTCTGCTCCTTGAGCAAAATACTAAAAATGGTAAAATTAGCCAGGCGGCATTGACAACAATAAAGAATGAGCTGGTGGCATGGTCCATAGCCAACGCCAAGCTCGAAGGCCGCGTTGAAGAATTAGAGAAGGAAAATGAAAGATTGCGTAAACAACCGGCTAAGACCTGGGCGGGAGTGGTCGCACAAGCGCCACCAAAGTCACAAACAACCAGAGACACGATTGCTAAAGTAACAAAAAGAACAGACACAACGGTGTTCCTAAGGACCCTACCCGGTCAGGACACCAGTGTGAAAAAAATACAGGAACTGCTCACCACCACAATCAATCCAATAAAAGACAAGACCAAAATAAATAAGATTAAACCAAGTGAGAATTCCGTAATTGTAGAAGTGGCCTCTGAAGAGGACAAAGCTAAATTACTAAACAATGCTAAACTAAACTCGGTGGTCAAATGCGAGCCACCGAGGAAAAGAAACCCGTTGGTCATCCTATATGATGTACCAACAACTATGACAAACGAGGAGATACACGAAACCATAAAAGCACAGAATTTCGAAGAAATGGCAGAAGACGAATTCAAAGAAAACTTTAAACTGAAATTTGAAACAGGGTCTCGGGAACGTGACGTGGTTCACCACGTCGCCGAGGTCTCCTCTCGAATGTGGAAGAGAATAACTACAATGGGCAAACTCTATATTGGCTTTCACGCCATAAACACACGCGACTATCTTGTGGTACCGCGTTGCCACAACTGCGGAGATCTCTACCACGTTCTGAGGCACTGTACCAGGGGGTCGGTCTGCTCGAAATGTGGTGAGGATGGACACGTCTGCAAAGATTGTAGGGCTGCAACAGTCTGCATCCCATGTAAAAGAAGGGGCAAAAAACCTTGCGGCGCCACTGGGCGAAACTGCCCCACCTACAGACTCCTAGAGCAACGGCTGATCTCAAGGATAGACTATGGCTGATCAAGTCAAAGCGAACAGGACGCCCAAAAGAAAATCCCCGAGCAAAAGGAGGAGGGATGCCATGAGAGCAAGAGCCTTTAAGATATTTTTGAGGTCGCTCACTGACGCCTCAGTCATCACCAAAGATGTGAGTACCCAAACGGAATCCACCACAACTGATAGAGGAACTCAGACTGATCCTCTTAAAGTCAAGTCTCCCTCCTCCCAAAGCCGAGGGACAACGCCGACCAAAGAACAACGGCAATGGCATCCTGCAATCGAGACGGCGGCAATCCCAACAAAAGAAAGCAGGAACATCAACCAACCACTCCAGGAAAATAAAATAACTAGCTCTTGTGAACTAAACACGAAAGATCCTGTTGTGAGATTGCCACCCATTGACCCAGTCAGAGTCTACCCAAACCTGGAATTTACTATGCAGTTAGCAAGATTAGAGCAGCCGACTACCCTGACCACTGCCTTAAGACACGTGGTCCGGTTGGGACATGAATATGGTAGGAAAGTCACCTTCTCCGTAAAGGAGGCTGTAGACAGAATCCAACTTAAGTCAGTGAATCTCCCCACCGACTTCGGAGCCCTGTGAGACTTACTCAAGAAGGTCTTTGAAAGACATGGCGAAAAGTTTGACTTGAACGATATATATGAACAAGCAGTTTTAGCAAATGGACATATCACATTTGACTGGAACAAGACCTGGCCAAATGACAGAATCCATACATACTTTCCATAAAAACTAATGACAAAAATCACCATTGTACAACTTAACGCCCACAACAGCAGTCTTGTGATGCAGGAGCTACGCAAAGAAGTGGAGGAGAGGAGACTGGATCTGATCTGTCTGCAAGAGCCGTACTCCCTAAATGGAAAATTAGTTTTTACAGCCGCGACATGGCAAGTTATAAGCAGAGGAGAAGACCCAAGATCGGCAATAATTATCATTAACAAAATCCTAAGAGCCATAGTTCTGACACAATTCACAACCAGCCACTGCAACGTCGTGGAGCTGCAATCTCCATCTGGTAACATTATCCTTATCAATATGTACTTCCAGTATGGTGATGACATCGAAAGACACCTGACACATCTTACCACAGTTATCACGGCGTTGCGGGGGCGAAAAGTAATTATAACTGCCGACATAAATACTAAATCCCCCCTACGGTACAGTGGCACAAGAGACCCAAACGGTGAGAAGGCAGAAGAGGCCATCATGGCCTTGCAGCTAGTGGTGGTAAATAAGCCTGGAAACCCTCCGACATATGTTGCGGGAGGTGGCCAAGGCACAAACATCGATGTGACCTTGGCTACGCCTAACGCGGCGCACCTAATTCAGCAGTGGGAAGTGGTAGAGAACGCCACCACTAGTGACCACAATCTCATTACTTTCAGTGTGGGAGACAGGGAGAGCTGCTGGACCATGGGGTGGGAGGTGCAATACAATTACAAAAGAGCCGACTGGGAGAAACTAGCTAGGGAGTGCGACATTCCTGCACTACCAGAAGGTGACGGACACCTGGACTATGACATAGACAACAGAGCTGAGGAACTGATGACGACAATAACTCGGGCGGTGAAGGCTGCTGTACCTACTAGGAGGAAGGCCATAGCGGCCTCTCCGTCACCATGGTCAGCTGAACTAGGGGAGATGCGCTGGTCTGTCAGAAGGCTCAGGAGGCACTACCAGCGCAGTGTCGTCTGGCTAGAAAGACAAAGACGGCTGCAAGTATACCGAGAAGCGAAAGAAAACTTCCACAGACGCCTACGTGAGGTAAGATCTGAAAGTTGGGAACACTTTGTTCTAAACCAACTTGCTCTAGACCCTTGGGGAGTTCCCTACAAGCTTGTCCAGGAAAAAATCCGCTCTCCGATGGAGCTCTCAACCGTCAGGCGTGGGGATGGGATGACGGAGTCTTGGCAGGAAACTGCTGAGGTCCTTCTCCAGTCCCTGCTGCCTGATGACACAGCGGATGGAGAAACAGACGAACAACAGCAGCTGCAGGAGAACTATAACAGCAATGAATATGGAAACAACACGACAGTCTACCCCTTCTCTGAAGAGAAGGTAGCTGCCCATATAAAATCCCTGAAGATAGGGAAAGCTCCCGGGCCAGATGGCATTGTGGCGGAGTTGGTGCAGTTTCTGGCTCCCCAGATAGTCGCCCCTCTAACTCATCTTTATAACGAATGTCTTAGGCAACAAAAGTTCCCTCGAATTTGGAAGAGGGCAAATGTAGTGATTATTAAGAAAGGAGCTGACAAGGACCCAGCAGAAACAAAATCCTACCGCCCAATCTGCCTGCTTGATCTGCTTGGGAAGGTTCTGGAGAGACTGCTGGCTGACAGACTGGCTGCGCACCGAGTGCTGTGCGGGATGAGCAGCAGACAATTCGGCTTCAGGCCTGGGCGATCAGCATCTGATGCAATGGCCCTGGCGGCTGAGGTCTGTGGCTCTACCCCATACAAGTACGTTGTTGGCATCATGGTGGACATAAGTGGCGCCTTCGACAACCTGTGGTGGCCTTCGCTCTTCTCCTGTTTACGGGAGAAGGAGTGTCCAGGGCCGCTATATGGGTGTCTGAGGAGCTATTGTGAGGATTGGGAGGTCTGGCTATCATCCCCTAGCACAAGGGTAACAAAAATAATCACCAAGGGATGTCCCCAGGGCTCTGTACTAGGTCCCCTGTTTTGGGACATCCACATGGAACCTCTATTAGACACACTACAGCAAAGTGATGATGTGCTAGAGGTGATAGCCTACGCCGATGACCTCCTCCTACTGGTTCGCGGCCGAAGCCGAGAAGACATAGAGCCTAAAATAGAACGTGCAATAGGAACACTACAACTTTGGTGCCGAAAAACTAAGATGACAATTTCACCGACTAAGTCAACATATCTCCTTCTAAAGGGACAGCTAGTCAGGAATCCAACAGTTAGGATAGAGGGCTCACCAGTTCTCAGGCGACGTGAGACTCGATACCTGGGCATCATCATTGATGAGAGGTTGTCATTTGGCAGACACATTGAAACCGTAACACAAAGAGCCTTACAAGTACTCAACAACCTCATCTCCATTGGACATAGACGTTTCCACCTCCCACCACATCTTATCAAACTATATCATAACAGCATACTCATCTCCATAGTGGGTTACGGTTCTGGAGTCTGGGCACATAGGCTCACGAGGGTGGTGCCCGCCATGACAGTGAGAAGAGTACAAAGAAACATGATTATGAGATCAATGGGGGCTTACAGGACCACACCGGGAGGAGCCCTATTAGTCATAATGGGACTCTGCCCCTTAGATATCAAAATTCGAGAGCAGGCTGCTTGGTACTGGGCAAAAAAGGGGAACGTGGATAAAATAGAAGAAATTCTAGGGAGTAGGATTGAAAATAAAGTTGAGATCAGGTTAAGAGGGGATCAGCTGTGGCAACATTCATGGGAAAACGAAGAAACAGGGCGCAGAACCTTTAACTTCTTACCAGATGTCAGGGAAAGAATGGAAATGACGTATTTCGAACCAACTAGGGGACTGATTCACCTTCTCACTGGCCGTGGACCCTATCCGACATACTTATGTCGATTTGGAAGAAAGGCGACACCCGCGTGTGACTGTGGTGTTCCGGAGGGTACTCCTGACCATGTAGTCTACGAGTGCCCCCTTTTCAATGATGTGACCTCTGTGTTACGAGACCAACTACCCACAATGACACATTCAGACTGTTGAGACAACGCGACACTTATCAGATTATCAACGAACTGGCAAACGCGGTATCACAGAAAGTCTTAAGGGACTACCTGCGAGAACCGAACTAGCACCTTACTAAGACACTTTAAATACCGATGAAGTCTAGTACCCTATTCCCAAACCGCCTGAGCGCGGAAAGGCCGACTTCTTGAGTCTAGAATCCGCCGCGCTCGGGATTAGGGGGAGTGGGGTGCACTTATACACCGAATTAGACAACGCACCCAATCTTGACCCTAGGATAAGTTTAGTTGTAGAACCTAGTTTATAGACTCTAGTTATAGGAACCTGCAGCGACTAACACCATGGCCTGCCCAGTGTCAGGGGCACGCTCATTGGGGTTAGCTCAATGAGCAAGGCCTTATAGTAGGTTTATATTTCCAGCTGATACATTTGTAACGCTGCAGGCTATAGTGACTAGTCCATAGTTAGTAGGTTACCACTTAGTACTTAAGAACATATTACTATGCCCATTGTAGTTCTGATATAGTACTCTAACTAACTAGTTACCAAGTCATACGTAGAATAGCTGCAATAAAATGAATAAATGTATATGTATTACGGCCCACTAATCACATAAGGTAGTGGGCTACATTGTATGATTAATATGTATTTGGAAATAAAGAATTTAAAAAAAAAACTTCTAAGGGACTGATGGCCTCAGATGTTGAGTCCCATGGTGCTCAGAGCCATTTGAACCATTTGAACCTTGTGCGTCTTTTTGGGTTATATTCGGCTCTGACATCATTTTTATGGATGACAACGCGCTGCAGTATCGAACAGCACGAGCTCTTGGAGAACGGAAGGCTGTTCGGTGAGTGGGCTGCCCTGCGCAATCGGAGACATAGCAGCCCGCCCACATGCACCAACGACTATCCAACAGGTATTAACCGCGCTGGTGGACGAATGGAACGCGCTAGCGTGGGAGAACGTTGCTGCCAGTGTATTGCCTTCCTTAGTAATAACACACTCGTTAAAAACCATTTCCAGCCTTATGTAATCTCCATGAGACCATCGTCGCATTTTTGTTCGTCTTACTACGTATTTATCTGAATAACCATCTGCGCTACACTATAGCAGCTGTTTCAATGTACTGTCCAAGCTTCAGTGAGCTATGTTGGTAGTGACGCATCACAGAAAGCTACTATCGTCCTTACGTTTTTCACATCAGTGTAGTCTATATTCAGATGGTACATTTCTGGATATGACTACTTATCAAAACTTAGTCTAGGAAGTCGTCTACAACCCCAGAAGCAAGTAACAGGAATTTTGAGACATCTTACTTGCTGACCATTCGTCATACAGTGCCGGAAAAGATTAGTACGCTCTTTTTAAAGGTTTCTGACTAACTCAAGGTTTATTGTTGCAACACTGTGTGTGGAGTACCCTAAATGATTACATTTACAAATCAACAGAACCAGCGGTTCCGAGATACCTGGTATCGATCCTTGATGATAAGGCCATATTAGAACATGATGTAGCCTCCATGGGTGGAATTGCAGGCTCTGACTCTGGCAACAAATCGATCGTACAGGTGGCCAATAGTGTCCTGGTGTACAACATGCCACACGTGCTCGATCTGTTCACATACTTCTGCTAGAGTTACTGATGACGAGTCGCATGAGTCGCTTCTCATCCCATCATATCTCAGTCACCCTCTGTAGGAGACAGGTCTGGAGACTTCGCTAGCTAGGAACGCTGCCGCTCGTCTAGCAGAGCACAGTGAGTTTTACGGGAAGTGTGTGGGCGAAAATTATCCTGTTGCAGCAACACATCACTTTTCTGTAGCAAGAACGACAAAAGAACGTGTCAGATAACATTCTGCACGTAGTGAGCGCTGGTTAGTGTCCCCTCCAGAAGCACGAAAGGTGATCGAGAGTTGTAGCTTACTGCAAAAATTGGTTCAAAGGCTCTTCGCATTATAGGACTCAACATCTGTGGTCATCAGTCCCCTAGACTTAAAACTACTTAAACCTAACTAACCTAAGGTGATCACACGCATCCATGCCCAAGGCAGGATTTGAACCTGCGACCGTACCAGCAGCGCGGTTCCGGACTGAAGCGCCTAGAACCGGTCGGCCACATCGGCCGGCAGCTTATTGCACCCCAGAGCATAAGACCTTGGGTGGGGCCAGAGTGTCTTGAACGAATGCACTCTACGAAACAGCGCACTCGACCAACAGTTGCGTGGAGGCAGAATCTTCTTTCGTCGCTGAAGACCACGGATCACCATTCCAAGTGATCGTCTGAGGGCACAAGTAGCGCCATGCATGTCGACGCTGTGGCGTGAGTGGAAGACAGGCTATAAATGTGATTGACCGTAGTCCCACTACTAACAACCGCTTCGTAACAGTTCGTGTTGACCCATCTGGGCTCACAAGCCCTCGTACCTGTGCTGAGGTAGCTGTAAGATCTGCCATGCCTGCCCTTGTAATACGACGATACTGGCGGGCGTCTGTGCTGTGTGGACGTTCAGAACCTCGTCCTGGGATGTGAGAATGTTCACGTGCTCACCGGTACCAGCATCGTTGCACAACCGACGCAGAACGTCCAACTTTTGTAACAATTCTCCGATAGGCCATCTCGTCACTTTGAATGCGACAATTTAACCCCTTTCAAACCGCTTTCAGATGGCTGTAGGAATCCGAGTGCATCTCTGTAGCATGGTTTCCCGTTTGCTGCACTCATTTGCACTAAACTTAGCCTTCTGGGTGTGAGCATTCCCTATTAATGGGTAGACGGCGCTCTAGTATTTATGCCAGTACGCAAAACGTTGTAAAAATTATCTCTCCGGCTGACCCGATGTAATTTCAGCCCCTGTAGTGCAGGCTGCAATGCTCTTCAGTACTTAGTCGATATGGATCTCTGAGTTGAACCCTCTGTTACCGCTAGGCAAAGATATGAGAAGACCTGTTGCAAACGATTTTTTCCCTTTGTCGTTGTTTTAATACTTTGTACAAAAGGTAGGCCGGCAGCGGCCTATCTACGCCGCTCTTCGGCCACAGGAAACCATAGAACAGATAAAATATATATAAATAGACAGAAAATATGAATATGAAACAACAGGTGACACACGTAATGATAATAACCAAGACGTTCGAACTGAAGACACTGAATTGCATAATCAAGTGCAAACGTCCACTACGGCACAATGAGTACACTGTCGAACGGTGAACGGTGAAGGGCAGTGAAGAGACACAATTGCAGTGTAACGGAGAAACACTGCACAGAAAACAGTGACGGTGATCTTCGATGCACTGCACAGACTATCGCACGAAAAACATGGGTGGATACGGGAGGGTAGGTGGGGAGCATGCCAGTGGGAGAGAGGAAGTGAGGGGGAGGGGAGAGGGTAGGGTTGGGTGTGGAAGCCGGTGGGGAGGGGGGGAGGAGAGGTAGAGAGGAGGGGAAAGAAGTTAGGAGGGAGAGAAGGGAAAGAGGGAGCCCTGGAAGGAAAGCTCAGGAGGAGGAGGAGGAGAGGATCAAATCTGGTAGGAGGGGTAGATGGTGGGGTTGAGGGCATTATCCGCGAGGGGGAGTTGGCGGAAGCCACCTTCGGCAAGGGCTGCAAACGAATGGTACGGTTAAGGTTGTGTGGTGAATCCTCACAATATCAAGGAGGTTGCCTTCACTAACTGACGATGAAACACGAACTCAAAATAAGAAAACTTTCAAATGCATTCTAATACTACAACCACATTTACCTTTGCAGTTACAAGTTCGTTGATGATGCACTGGAACTGCGCCGTGCATTGCGTCATCGTAGAGTGGTCTGTTCGGGACAGGCTGCGCGGCGCGGCTTGAAACGCCATCTGCGTCTGATCCCCAGCGACGGCCCCGGGCCAGCAAGCGGGCTAACCGCATTACGGGTCCCCGACCGGCGACGGCGGCGCGGCGGCCGCCTGCAGCCATCGCCCCGGCGCCGACAAACAGCTACAGGTGCTTACAGACGTGGCGCCGCGGCCAACAGCCTGCGGCGCCTATTGTGCGGCCGACGTAATTTATTTGGCCCCGCTGCCTTGCTCTCGCCTCCGGCTGAAGGCCCCCTCCTTTGTTGTCCGCTTCCAGCAACGAGCACTCCCACGGATCAGGCCAATTGCCCGTACCTCTCCCGTAAACGGAGATGCTCCATGTCTTCGAATGTCCCATTTACATTTGCAGGAAAATAAACAGTTCCACTATCTTGTACCTCAGTACAAAATTATATTCAACTATGGTGGCAGGTACATTAACCTCCTTATATACAGAGCATAATGGAATACTACTTCTTGGAAATACGTTTTTCAGTCCTCGTTCCGCCTTAGTTGCAGATGTGCAATTACATTAGATGTTCCGAACTCGCTGGATCATCTTCAGATCTAAAACGAAGTAAAACTAAATATGTACCATCTAACATTTTACTACAAGTAGAAAAGACTAGAATTGTACATAGACGTAGAATTTACCGAAGTAGCTGCGACCGAGCAGTGGTTAGCATACTGGACTGGAAATTGGTAAGACGACCATTCAAACCTGCCCTCTGGCCATCCTGATCTGTTTTTCCCGTGATTTTTCTAAATAATTTAAAGCGAATGCCGGGATGGTTCCAAAAAATGGCACGGCCGCTTTCCTTCTGCATCTTTCCTTAATCCGAGATTGTGCTCCGTCTTCAATGACTTCGTTGTCAATGGGACTTCAAATGGTAATCTCCTCCTCCAGTAGTATGGTCAGGAACCCGTTTTACCTACTCAGAACCACATACCAGAGTATTGTGTTTTGCAACTCCGGTCGGCGTTCAAAGCAGGTATATGTTGGAGGTATGGGTTGGGAGCGATGGAAAGACGAAATGGAGTGAGACTGATTGGAGGAGGGGAAAGGAAACGGAGTGGCCGTGGGGATGTCATGATTTAACAAGAGGTCGTGCTAAAATTATAGAACGTTTAATTATGTAAAAATTCTCGATCAAACACTATTAGTACAGAAGAGTGGGTATGGAAAATGTAAACGGCATAAAGTAGTGAAATTATAGTACGGAGCGAGGGGGCACTGGGAGCGGGCAAAGGCGACAAAGGAGCGGGGCGGGTAGGTTTGGAGGGGTAGTGGCAGGGATGCTGTTGAGTTTAGTAACAGAAGGTCTTCTTCTGCAAAAAGTCAGTAATGTAAAAAAAAAAAATCTGTTAAGATACCAGAACGGACGCATAAAACTGTGAAATATGATAAAATTTTAGACCATAAATTAAACTAAACTCCTCCCTCACAGGCCATGAAGGCCCAAAGGTACCCACTGGGCACCGTGTCATCCTCAGTCCACAGGCGTCACTGGATGTAGATATGGAGGGTCATGTGATCAGCTCACCGCTCTCCCGGCTGCATGCCCGTTTCCAAGACGGAGCCGCTACTTCTCAATCAAGTAGATCCTCAGTTTGCCTCACAAGGGCTGAGTGCACCCCGCTTGTCAACAATGCTTGGCAGACCGGATGGTCACCCATCCAACTGCTATCCCAGCCAGACAGCGCGTAACTTGGGTGATCTGACGGGAACCGGTGTTAACACTGCGGCAGAGCCGTTGGCATATTAGACAATAAGGGTGGAAATAAAGTTGTGAAAACTGAATTAGTATCCGAAGATAGTGAACCATTGAAAATATAAAGACATAATTTCTTATCCTGAAAGCATGAAAATGAGATGCTGTAATTTTTTCGTTAAACTATTATAAGTAAAGGCCTGGAACAATGGACGAGACTGAATAAAAAATATGAATTATCTTAATTATCTAAGCAGTTGCTGAATCTCTCAAGACGATAATGTCGACTATAGTGTAGATGATAACCTTTTTTTATACAGGGTGAAATAAGAAATTCGTAGTACTACCGACTGTATTTTAGAATTGTACTTTCGTATGCATTGGAGGAAGGTATGGTAAGGTGGACAGGGGGCAAAGAGTGACCATTACGTATTTTTGTCTTGAATAGTGTTGTTGCCTACCGATAATGGCTATTTTGATTCTGATGTACACCGTCATTGTTGTCAGTCAGTTTCACGTGAGGAAGCTGATTTCGTTGTTTTTCGTTAGAAAGTTTTCTCATTTTTTGTCGTCTAAAGTAACGTGAGTCATTTATACAGGCTGTCCCAGAAGAAATGGTCAATATTCTGGGGTACGACAGGAGAATCACTGAAAGCAAACCATTCTAATGAAAAGAACTGGAAAATTCATACCTTGAGAGCTATGAGCATGTCTTCATTTTCGATACTGTGAAACAAATGACTGCAAGCTCTTTATGAGTTCTCAGTCTTTCGCGGTGGCATGATTAGATAAAATCGTATCGGACTTCAAGCCGCGTCAACATGTGGCTTGAAAACCGAGAAGATTTTATCTCTTCAATCTCTTTCCTTGTTTTAAGAGATAATGCTATTAACCAAAACAAGAGTAAAATGCCCTGTTAACATGGGCAATAATGAGCTTACCTTAAGAGATATGAGGATATGTTCATCTTCGCTACTGTGAAACACATCTCTTATACTGAACAAATACTTGTTGTTATTCAGGTATGCGGTTTAGACTCCCTTTAATTAGACTTCTTTGCTTCGAATGATGGTTCTTATCATACCCTTTGATACTGATCATTCCTCCTGGGACACCTTCTATTATTCATGTTGACTCACTTATACGTAGAGTAAAGCTTTTTTTACAATATTGGCTTTCAAATGTAGTTGCTTGTCGTTTCTTTCGGTTACTGGTTTCATCTGTGAGCCATTTATGCCGACGTGGCGCGTGATAGAGAAAAGTGGCTACTTTTCTTAACAGCTAGTTTTTAGTCTGTTTACCCCAGTAACAGTTACTGTAACGTTCCCTGGCAGTACACACACTATTAATAAACTAAAATGACATTTAACTGTACTATGTACGCCGCTATGAAGCAATTCGAATACACTGTAATTGTTTGACAAAAAATATTATTTAATTTTGTATAAAGGGCGTTGGTTATTATTGTAATATTTTCTGTAATAATATTCTCGATGTATTTATGATTGAAATATTTCTTTACTCATAATGTAATTACGAAATATGTTAACATCTGCGATGAAAAACTGTAAAATATAGCCACAGAGGAAAATAGTGTTGTAAGATCACAAAGAGATATTCAAAATCAGCGATAGTATAAATAGCACTACATAATGTGCATTCTTTGTCGTCTTCCTCGAGAGCTGAGAGAGAGAGGAATCTGTGACGTAGCATTATATGAATGAGTAGACTTCTTTTGTCTGTATCTATCTTTAGCCGCCATTAGAGGAGAAATTATAAAGGTGTGTAATTTTAATTATTGTTATGGTCTAAATACATTATAATTTATCAAAATTGTGTATTATTAAAGTAAATTAGCTTTGCCCATGTCATCTATAATATTTCTTTAAAGAATTTTCAGCACTTTTAGCGATTATCGTTGGTGTTGCTGGGCTGTGCCGCGACCGAACGATTTGCAGCGGCGGCACATTTAAAGAATTGTTCCGCCATAAAATTAACCAAACCCGCAAAACGGGAGCAGGTAAAATCAGCAGTGAATTACGAAGTATTTTGCTTTTACAGCGATCCTGAGACTGACTGAATTTATTACTGGTTTTACATTTGTGCATTCGTAGGCGGATAATTAACGTTGAAGTTGTTAATCTGTTGGTTCTTTCAGTTTCTGAGGCAAATAACTTAAACGTATAGTGAAGTGTGTTTTGTCAATGATAATGAAACGTTCAGGTCGGCTTGGCAATATTTAACCATTTTATGCTAACAGAGACAGTCTTGTGTTCCATAGCTAACGCCGGGAAAGAATTCAGTAAATATTTAAAAACCCACTGCAACTAGAAAACATGTGCCAAGGCCGAAATACGTAAAAAATTTAATTTAAATCCTTTTCAAAGTCATAAATATTATTAATCAGTTAGTTTTAATTTATCAGCATGAGAGGGTTGCTAAAGTTCACGTAATTTTAAATGTGCTTAATTCTGTCTAAATGAATTTTTGTTACCACACGTAAAAAAAGGGTTCTACAACAAAGTTCGTACTGAAAGAGTAAATAACAAAAATATTTAAAGCCGTTTCTTCCCCATTTTCATCCATTCATTTTACATACTAAATACATTTTATATATATTTTTTTCATTAAATCACTTACCTCCAAATCACACATGATACTACAGACTGCCTTTCAGATCCTGTCGCCAAATTATCACCCGTTTTTAGTGACGATTTTAACTAATTAATGTTATTCTAAACCATGTCTGTTCTTTTATATTCGACATAATACAAAACTCCTATTTAAAACGGTTGCGGCAACCGCTTGGTATTTTTTCTAATACTAAAGCATCAAGATGCCTAGAAAACATGTCCAGGAATCAGAGCCACTAACGTGAAACCTTCTTGCAATGGATAACGTGATTACCTTGAGAAAGAATAATAAAACGCATTCTTGTACAATAGGAAAGCAGTATCATCTTCCTCGTAATACGCTGGAAACAAGAGTTCTATAAAAAAATGTAGAGATGCAGTAGAGAGTAAAATGTTTATGAACAACTTATGGAGTGTGTTAATAAAGAACAAGTACTCGCGATTTCTTAAATGCAGAATCGACTTTACGGATTCACAGTGAATGATCTATGGAGATAATTATTCCAGTTAGCGGATTCGAACAAACGAACGCAGTCGGTGACTGCAGGCAAACACAACACCCTAACCATAGTCTTGGGAAAGGCTAGAGGAAATGCTTTTAACATAACCAACATAGGAACCGCATCTTTAAAACTGTCCAATTAAAAAAAATCATCCTACTCATCATATTTATAATATGGATGAAAACGTCGACAGTTCAATCGATAAACAACAAAGTGTTTGCACTTGAAGGAAGACGTCAAGCGAGTGGAAATCCATCACTCTGAAAAGGGTTGCTGTCCACTTTCTGGATCTGTATGTCTGTCCAGGCCACTTTACCCCGTTAAGCTGAGAAAAGTGGCCGTTATGCAAGCTTTCAGAAAAATGCATAAAGTTCCTACTCAGTGCATATTTTTGTACTTTGAAACATTCAGTGTGGTACCTTGTAATATGTAAAGAAAATATTTAAGAATGTAGCCTCCAGTCAAACATCACGGTTCTATAAAAATTCAATTTCCATCTGCCACTTTACCTCACCTTCCCTTACTAGTCTGGAGCGTTGCTCATTATCAAGTGCACGTAAGAAAATAACAACGCACAGCAGTTAAATGAAAGTCAAAATATAAAAGCCTATACAACCATATCTGATGTAGCATTTTCTCGAAAATGGTGTTTCCCTGCAAGAAATATGGATGTATTATCATCCTGAAACAGAAAATGTCCTTCGTCGCTATGAATATTACTGTCGTCAGTTCTTTCGCTTTACCACTACTTCATTCCCGCTGCTCCACATATGTGAGGGTAGGGTGGTCAGCGGTTACATGTCACCACTTTTCAGCCGAACGACTGAGAAGTTTTAAATCATATCACAAATGTTTACATGGTGTTAAAAAATTAAATGTGTACACAAAATAAAATGCATATGGAAGTTGCATTTATTAAAAGATAAAATGTTTGATTTGTTGATTGTTTAAAATATCTACATGAAGAAGAAACAAATGGTGAGTTTATGGACTGCTATAGATTATGGTGTCTGGTTGAGGGATTGGGGAGCGTTATGCTGGATGAAGTTTCGAACCAAACCATAGGGTACTGTTGGAGGCGAGTGACGATAAGAGCCCTGACAAAGGGTGTAGGGACGGGTTCTGTTAGATTTGGTAGAGTCAGATGTGTATCACAGTGGAGTTCAAGGTCTTGTAAGGTCAGATGATTAAAGATTCGTTGGGAGAGGGTGTGGAGTCACTGTATTACAATTAGTGCTAAGTTAGCGGATAATGTAGATTACTCGTAGTAGTTCACTATGGACGACCAGAGTGGGAACTTTTATAAATTAAAGAGGTTTATTGTAAGAGAGTGTGAGTAGATCGAATGACTACATGGAGAGCACGGTTATCCAGGATCTGTAGGACCTGAATGTAATTTGGAGGAGCGCCATGATGCATTTGCACAGCAGAGGATGAGTCGAACCAGGGCTTCAAGGATTCCGGAATTTGCATTTCCATGTGCAACCAGTTAGTATTCTTAGTAATTTTAGACTATTGGCTTTCTATTGATCGGTTAGCAGATGCGGTTTCCGTGTCATATTGCGATGAAGCGTTAGTCCGAGGCATATCTGAGTGTTCGTTAACTGGGTAGGTTTGGTGTAGATTGTAAGATAAAGTTTATGAGCGTGGAAACTGCAGGTGACTCGCAATTATTGTTCGGGTTTTGGAAGGGCATTTGAAGAGTCACTGGTTGCACCAGGAGGCGAACTGGTAGAGATGATTCTCGAGGGACCGCTTGGATTTCCGGAAGGAAGGGTAGAACGACTAAGACACTGTCGTCATGCTGCACGATCTGAAATAGGTAAAATATGGAGTGACAAAGGGGTGTCGGCACATAACATGCAGCTAGATAGTCACGTATAACCAATGACAATGATGGTAAGACAAATCTCACAATATATAGCTATGAAGTTCACCTACACACTGGTGTTTACTGTACTGCCACAATCACATATATGTGCGTGCTAAAATTGTTACTATCAGTAAAAGAGCGTCCAGTCGAAGGATCTTAATGTACTATCAATACACTATGTCAAAGTGTATCTTTCATCGTATATTAAAAGACGTACACGATGGGACAGTGTATTACCTTTAGAAGGTACATCACTGTAAGGCATGCGCGCACATTTTGTTGGTGACGTAAGAGAGAGGTGCAGCACGTCGTATGACTGACGGACCTTCTCAGTATCAGAAATACCAAGTGTGCAGAACCGCTGTCACGGTACACATGCTCTTGCCACGTGGTCGCTGGCGGGAAACGTGGAGAAGGTAACCGCCATTGCTGAAATGAGTGGCCAGCATAAATATTAAATAAGACTACATCAAATGAAAACTGAACCCAGCTAGTTACTGAGAAGTCAGTAACATGGTTATAAAAACAAAATTAAAATGATTGTAAACTTCGATCGCAACAACAGTTCTTAAGTTATTTAATGTTAAATGTTTTGTGAATAAAATTAAATTTCAAAATATATATACTCTTAACCCGTCCTCGCAAACGAAATGTCTACGAAAATGTCTCACTGATCCTCATCACCAGCGGGCAAGTGGCCCAATGTGGCGTCGCCTGAAACGAGACTTCAACCCGGCGGCTGAACTTGCCCGGATGGGGACTCTCGGCCAACGACGCCATACGCTCATTTCATTTCCATTGAACACTATCTGCAGGAAGTGTTTGATTTTTGTATAAGCATTACCTGTTTTAAATTACTGGCCTGAAGGTGCAGACCACCCCTATTTTTTTTTTTCATCTAAGTAATAAGAAAAGCATTTCAAACTATGGAAGCATTGCACGGCAGGCATACATGGGGATGTATGAGTGTACTTAGTTTTACTCTTACATGTTTCAGCAACAGAGCAGTATAAAGCACTGCTTACCTTGAAAAATCGTTGCTTCTGAACAAACTAATTGACTTAGAGAAAAACAAGGAATAGTAATAGAAATCTGAGGAAATTAGCATACAGATTAATGTGTGATGCATGTGTATGAAATTACTTTCTAAGTCAGGAGAATTTGCACTTGACTAACGTGAAAATGAGGGCTTAAATAATCAGTGGCCACCTTGTGCAGGGTATTCGTCCATAACGGGGCACTTGCTTCGGATTCGTCGAACAGCCACTTCGAGATTTGGAGGAGCGAGTATGTATGTGCCACGTGCAGGTCTCTTCTCGAGTGTGCCGAAGCTAGCAAATGCTCTGAAATTTTTTCAGCTTTTGGACTTTGAATATTTCGTATTAGATAAACTACATTCAATCATAAAATTTTATTACGTTTATTTGCGAATGATGTGCACTTGGAATTGAACTAGTTTGCAGTTGTGGAACTGAAACAGTAAACTAGTGAAACGAACTTTCATTTATTTGCCAAGGTTTTGCCGAAAGTTTATACGATACGTAACATAAGATACAGCTCCGCTATTGTTTAAAGTCTCGCTTAGATATTTATCAATTCAGTAATAAGCAATTATTAAAATATTATGCGTGTTACAGTGAAATGAATCAACTCAGTTTCCTTAAATCTTAAAAACACTGTGGGAAATGAACATTGTGTTCTGCCGTAAATTATTGTCTGCATTTATTTGAAGTTTTTGGCAAGATTTTAGAGTTAATGTGACAAATGCGTTTGGTTTGCTCCTAAGACTTTAGAGGTGCCAACCCTTAGAAATCGAACAACATATTTTGAGATCCTATGAAGTTACTTCCATCAGCTGATAATTCGTGCAGGTTCACGTGGGCGTCCATGAGCTAATAGTTCACAGAACAATTCCTTGTGGGATCAACAAGTTGGAAATTAGTTTGTGCTACACAGAAATTTTCTCAGACATTTCACAGTATTAATATTTGCGAAAGGATGTCACACACAAGCAACAGTGCAGAAAAAAACTTTTATGCAAATGTTAAGAAGCAATTCATAAGCAGAACACGAAATTTTCTAAAAATATCTGTTAGTTACAATAGTAAGATGTTATGTCCAGCTTTGTTAACGAGAAAGGTTATTGTAACATCACAGTTCATTATTTTATCGAGTGTTAGCATCGGTAATCTGTGCTACTGTGAATAAATGCAAGTTGACATCAAAACCCTCGAAAAGTTCTTGATTAATTTTCACATAATACTTACATGAAAATTTACAGGACGTAGGCTACATATTTTTAAATATTTATCCTATATAAATACACACATACCATCTGTACAACTATACAGTGAGTAGCAATCATATATAGTTTTTACCAAAAATCTCGAAAAGTTCTTCATCAGTTTACTTTAAATTTTGACACGACACTCTAATAAACATTTGAATTCATATGAGTCACACATTTTTAATATATATCGTATATAAATATATTAAGTATAATATGAAGGGCAAGCGTTACTACAAATATATCGGTAATTTCATGACTGGAGTACTTCATATTTTTACACTTAACATTAACAGACATTCGCATAGACGTACCTAACGAAGAAACGTTACTGGAAAAAATCTCAAAAGGCTCGGGATCAATTTACTTTAGGTACTTACACGATACTCTAATAATTATTTGGGCAGATGAAAGCGACATATTTTCCATGTAACACTGAGACGTTGTTGGCAAAAATCTCGAAAAGCGTTTTACCGATTTACTTTAGATTTTTACACGATGGTCTAATAAACACTGCGACAGCTGTACGTATATCATTAAACAACAATGTACAGGTTTTCTCTTAACACCAACTGTGAGAAATAAAATCCTGTGCTGAAAAAGGTGTGGTCTTTTTCCACTCGCTGTTCGTTCTAACTACGATAATAGCACATTTAAATGCTAGACAAATCTTTCCCCTTATATATAATTGTAAACGATACTTGTATAATCAATGATATACTGTTTTGTTTTATGAATCTGCATTGTCTAACTTCGTTGGAAAACCCACTTGCAGATTAAAACTATGCGAAATACCATAACTGAAGATTCTTCCTTACAGCTCCCGCAGCAGGAGCAGTCTCTCATATCCGGTAAAATAATGATCCCATCCATCTTACCCATTCATTTTAATCGCCTTCAGTTCCCAATCAATGTTACATAGGCAATAAAAGTAACAGTGTTTAAGGTCAGATAATGGAGTAAGAGGAATTGGGCAGAGGGAGGTGGACGGATGCATTTAGAGAGGGGGAAGGAAGAGATGGACAGAAAGGTGGAGGAGGAGGAAGAGGAGAGAAATATGGGGAAGGAAGAGCTGGACAGAGATGCGAGTGAGGGGGCTGTAAGGCATACGGTGTTTTCGTACTTCTTCCATTGATTTGAAGTCGATTAATTTAACCTGGTATCATACTATGTTTTTGTCTGTATATGTACATTTCTGAGGAGTAATACTCATGCCCAGAAGAAGTATCCACATAACATGCGTTTTATTTTAATTTTTAATTGCCCTTTTTGGTCACCAAATCCCTTCGCTGGTTCACCGTAGTGCATGATTAGAGAAGTTCAACTGAGTTTTCGGACGGATTTATGCACTGGCTTGGTGAGAAGGAGGAGGGAAGTTCCGTTAGATATCGTGGCGCAATAGCGGGGTTGACACGCTTTAAAAAAGTAAATAAAAAGCTGTAGGAGCGGCCAACGGTTCATTCCTGTGTGGCCTACGTGACTCTGTCGGCGTACGCCAATGTAGGAACGGACATTCCAGCCAGATTTTCAGGCGGGGTGTTTCACTGGCCCGTCCGATTCCTAGGGAGAACCTTCTAGTAGCTTTCTCTCGGCAGGAGGGCATCAAATGAGGTACACTCCAACGCGCTATGCACGGAATCTGACTGGTCTGTACTGTCACGTTGAAAAGCTTGTTAGAGGATTGGCCGGTGTGGACTGTGGAGAAACGTGGGTTAGATGCCATCTTCGTCCGTGAAGTGAATGCAGATAGCTTTGAGGCGAGAAGAGTTGAGCTGAGATAGCTTTGGGGACGTTAGGCGGACAGTAGTGTTAGCTCTGGGGGATGCTGAAAGAACAGTCAGATATTTGAGTAATAATAAAGTTCAGTTAAATTGTGTTGGGAAGCTATAGAGATTTTGAGCTGGGTGTAACTGAGAGTTATTTCAATACTGCGATTCTCAGATGACGTTCGGGGCGCTGCCCGGAACAGATTCTTGTCGGATGCAATAGACGGGTGATGAAAGAATAGAGGTTGCTGGTCTCGAAGCTGTTGCAGCCGACAAGTATTTGTAAGCACTACGATCAGTTGTGGATTCGGGAGTTATTGACAGCTTTATCAGTATTTTCACGTTTCCTCCTTTCGATACTAGTTAAATTATGAGATTATTTAGAATCATTGTATCAGCTCGTTTGATTGTTCACTTTGTTCTACCAAAATTACTTTGTCCTGATGCAGTCCGTCCCATTACTAACACTGAAGCTTCAATTACTCGAACTTGAACTTGCCTCCCTCAGTTTGTTTCGTACCTCTCCTGTAGTTTTTATTGATAAATACCATGTTTGCTTTCGTTTCTCACAGTTTCGTTTTACCGAGCAAGTACCGTATTTGCATGTTTAACATTATATCCAAAGTAGTCTCCGTATCCTGGATGCACAGAGTACATCCCTACAGATCTTTCTCCCATTCTGTGTCACTCGGCAGCGAACGTCTTACTTGGCAAATACAAGTTTCGATTGTTGTCAAATTCTATGTCAGCTGGGCAAGAGAATGTTAATAAATGCTGGATTTTGGAATGCGTAACTGTAGTCGGTAGTACAAATCACAAAGGTACCAACTACGTGGAAAGATGTAGTAGTCGTCATCCTGCGGCAGTACCGAGTTCGCGTTACCTTGCGTTGGATGGGATTAAGATCTCTCTGTTGTAAATCAAACGTTAAATATTCATTTCCTGTGGACAGAGCTCGGTACTAACATAGCACTTAGGGTTCACGAAACATTTAAAATTATAACAAAAAGGTTGGGATGGCTGACGTGGGTAGACACTGATACATTCATATAGGCCAGGAATGATCATCTGTTAACTTTTCTCAAATTTTGTCAGTAATAGATATGACAC
The DNA here is from genome assembly GCF_021461385.2 of Schistocerca piceifrons. Taxonomy (NCBI): domain Eukaryota; kingdom Metazoa; phylum Arthropoda; class Insecta; order Orthoptera; family Acrididae; genus Schistocerca; species Schistocerca piceifrons. The sequence continues at coordinate 143,283,795 of NC_060144.1, forward strand.
ATCCACTACGATTTGTGCTAACATTAACCGAAATAAAACAAGTAGTACCTTTTATGCAGATGGACAGAGTAAGGGAGGAGAAGGACAGTACGACGGATATCCGACTCCCTTACATATTTAGCAATTGCAAAGTACTGCCGGGATCGCTAGCCAACAATAAGCCATTGCGAATAACTGTTTCTCAGTGCAGAATACCAATGAGATAAAACTGTAGCAATGGAATAAAGGTAAAATGTATAACACTAAGTGGCCTAGTATGTTCAAAGAGCTGTAGATTGTACATTACATTACATACACAAATACGTATTCAGGGATGCACCTGTATGACTGTGCATGGCAGTTAGCAGAACAGTAAAAATTCTTTTTGTACAATTTAGATGCAGTTTAGAGAATTGTTAAAAGCTTATGTTTGATTTATCAATGAACTTGAGAATTAGCGACGGTCGAAACTAATAGTGCTTAACAAACCACAGTTTTAAAACACGTACTGAAGGAATGATGTCTTCAGCAGAATTTATCGTCGTTGTGGTAGCCTGAAGAGGTCGAACAAGGTGGCTCACCAATATGTGCGGAACATCAAATGAACAGATAATGTTGCAAGGAATCGGATAAGTGTGTACCAATTCTCAATGAAACCAATGTATGTGTATCTATCGTTACTTTTACGTTGCTCTAAACAAAATTTGGAAGTAAATAATAAGTCATACCTAAAAACAGATTCCAGAGATTTAGCGATATCAGTCGCGGACTAAGTAAAAGAGAGGGTTTAAACCAAAAATACCACAGGTTCTTTGTGTGGGCTGGCGCAACGTCTCGACGAATCAAATCTAGTGAATGAGGAATGCTTTTCCTTGTTCTAGAAGGTGAGCTCTATGCGAGTTTCACTTACATCAGTGTGTGGATCACATGTGCTTTCTGCTAGCAGCGTAAACGAATACCGTTGACTTAAATTATCTACTATATGCCCAACGAAACAATACATAAACACAATGCAGCCAGTTACTAAATTTTAGCTATGTATTTTAGATACTTTCCACCATCCTCAGGTAGCAATTTTGATTAATGGATCAGTAGCATTTTCCCCAGGAAGGAACTGATTCTGAAATTCGTGAGAATGTTTTAAATTTATCACTAATATTACTACTGTATTTCGTAGATTAGAAAAGAGATCTGATGATGCATTTCTGACGCCCTGTGAATCTGCGTTGTGTATTTTCGCCGGCCGGAGTGGTCGAGCGGTTCTAGGCGCTTCATTCAGGAACCGCGCTACCGCTGCGGTCGCAGGCTCGAATCCTGCCTCGGGCATGGATGTGAGTGATATCCATAGGTTAGTTAGCTGTAAGTAGTTCTCTAAGTTGCAGGGGACTGATGAACTCAGAAGTTAAGTCCCATGGTGCTCAGAGCCATTTGAACCATTTTTTGTGTATTTTCCTTGAGAGTTTTCTACTTCACCATTACATACCCATTCTGTAAATATGTACTAAAGGTGTTAAGGCACTTGGCCTCTTTTCGCTTATTGTGATATTAGAGGCTTTTCGTATCTTATGACGTTTGGAGATTATTCCAACCTTACACGTTAGTGTATGATGATTTTAAATATTTTTGATATCATTTGCACTTATTATTACACAAGTGAGCCCCGTGCTTGTTTTCTTTTACAATTGTCATCTTTAGATCTTCGTAATAACCTACACTATTTAACATATCATATAAATTAAATTCTGTTTCAGTTCTTAATTCATACTTATTTCATCATTTTACTGTGGTCAGGTAAAGACCTATAAACTCACTATAAAGTGTTAGAAAAATCATAAGCCCTAAATAAAACTTAGAATAAAGGTAATCTAGCACGTGTTACCGCGAGAAAAAGAAAAAAGGTAATTATACATATTCGTTGTGCTGTTGATATCACCATCATCCTCACAACCAACATCACGAGCCATAGGACATCCAATTCTGGAAAAACGTCTGCTCTAGGCTTTCTGATCGATAACATTCTTCAAATACATGTTTGAAAGTACTTGCTATTTGTTTTCCGACTTCATCAAAGTACTTTCCATTAGGTTTTCTCCTTTTATCTGTTGGAATCCAGCAAAGAATTTGCTTATTCCAATTCCCATCCGTTCACTCAGTACCTCATTCAGATTTAAGTATGTGTACAAAAGAAAAGAGGAGAAGTAGTTACTAAAATAAAAATGGGAGCCATAAAATAAGGCGATTAACTGCACTGATACTGTAAATGATGTTTACGGACTCACTGAAAAATACTGAGAGATCTACCATAGTTTCATATATTTACTAGCAGAGATGAAGCAAATTATTCTATAGCAGACTGCCCCCAAGACAGGAAGATTTAGAATAAATTATTGTGGTAAGACAGGAAAAAAATTATTTACTATGTAAGGATCCCGTGTCATGCGAACGTCGTTAATGTCCCTATAGTATATTTGAAGTGCTTTCTTTATGTCGTTATAACATAACCATTTTTCTAGAAACAGTCATGTAACATATGTAAATTCCTAATAAAAAATATTTAATCGACTGAAATATTTCATCGATACCAAGCAATATAATAAACTGCGGTACTAGTGACTGTAAGAATCTGACTAATGTAATCTTACGCTTTCATTACCCTTGATTCCATTTTGCATGCCTTATTTAAATAAGATGATTTTGAAAGCATTCTGGATGGTGCAGAAGCATACGGGCCGCACGGGAGTAAAAGAAACTAACGCAGTAAGAGCCGTTTCGCAAAAGGACGCCGGAGGAAGTTGCAGGTCAATATCCCATGATTAGGACAGTTCTTCGTCTTGCTACGATGGGGCACCCAATGCATTCTGGATGTATACAGATAGAATCTCCTGTGACGCAAGTCATCAACACCAAAACATTTTATGACAGAATAGAGCGGAAAGAGAAAGAATATTTTAACAGAATGCATTGTTGTGCATAAAAATATACCTCTAGAAATCTGAGTCTTTTTTTCTGTAAAGCACTGGACGCCAAAGGTTAAGATCTCCAAAAGGGAATGGGGAACCGCAGTTTTTGTGGGACATAGCTGTACATTCTGACTTCACAAAACGAAGCATGTAATATAAGGATTGCAGGGTTTCGGTAACATAAATAAACAAGAGGTTAGTCAGAGAAACACTGCTGTGCTTAAGAGGACAGCCTCATTGGTCTCACAGAAAGAGAGAGAGAGAGAGAGAGAGAGAGAGAGAGAGAGAGAGAGAGAGAGAGAGAGGGAGAGAGAGAGAGAGAGAGGTGACTTAACTTTTTTCTGTGTAAGGTAGTAGAATGCACGTTACATCTTTACCAAATAGAGGACAGCTCAGGAAAGGGGACTAGCTTGTTCTAATAAGAACTTTGATTGGTCAGCATTTGGTAGACCCGAAGTTTAGCCAGTCTAAACACGGCAGGAGACGTATAACGTGACCGTATAAGGTTTCTTTGTAGAAAATATTGCATCAGAAATATATCAATTTTCTACTTCATCTGAGACTTTATCTCAGTCTGCTTCTTTGGGGACTACAGTGTTATACTCTGCTAAGAGCCACTGACAGCCTGCTGCCGCTACAGCTGATGTACCGGGGACTTAGAGATGCTTCAGGCTGATCTGCACTTTGCTGTTGGAATGGGTCGTTAATGTTGTAGACACTTCAGCCTCTAACTACAACTCTATTGTGAGTTCGAGCCACAGCCGGGAGACGACGCATATCGAAATTAGTCATTTCAAGACATCTCGATCACTTTAAGCTTCAGCATTTTGGTTCAATGGACAATCAGCCCTTAACTCTGACCACAGTTGCGACGTTTTTCTTTCTGTAGTAATTTTTGCCTTTCAATCAACATCATGACAATCACTGTAAACTTCGAGATTACAATCAATTCACTTGCATGATTTTTAACATCCTTCTTCCTAACCACTTAGTCAGATGTGCCACAGTTCGTCAGTTATTTCGTGAATAACTGTATTGGAATAAAGCGGAATAATTGTGATTCTTGACTCATTTAGTAGTTGCAGGACTTCTAATTCATTATCTTGCAGTTGATTAATTACCGTATGTCTGATTCAGGGGTTAATTCCACATTCATACATACTTTAACAAACCTCGAGCAGTGTTCACTAGTATGGTCTCGCTTAAATTCTTTTAAACTACGACATCTTTAACCAAATTTAAGGTGTGGGAACGTATACATTTCTTCCAACAGATTATAATTTAAAATAATGTTATCTTACAGGTTACCAAATTTAACTTTTTCGGATGTTTGGTTTCCTATGATCAAGATGCTGATCTGAGAAATAAAATACTTAAATACCAGTTTATGTATAGCCTTATAAACGAAAGACTTACCTATTAAATACGAAAAAACAAACGATGAAATTCTGTACATTGATGGTAGGGTCTGTGTTGGTATGTGGTTAGAAGAATTTTCCTATAAACGAAAAAGAGGATAGATCCATCGAAACAGTGGAAATGAAATTTCTATTGAGAACAATTACTATTAGGGGCAAAATAAGAAAATAAAATGTCAGGCAGGAATTAAAAACATTCAGTATAAACTAATAGGTAGAACAACAGAGAAGCAGCTGGAGCGAACCCCGCTAACGAAGAAAATCCAAAAGGAATGCAAAAAAGACTCAACAGACTGACTGGTCTGAGACGCGTCAGAGAGGATGGTCTTGGGATTTGTGTTCGAACGAAACCGATTTAATAGTCAACAATGAAGATAATATTGATGACGGATCGTTTATAATTGGTCGTTAATTCTAAATCACTAGCCACGGTACAAAGTAAATGAAGTTGTACAGCTGCTCTCGGTTATTTCTTCCCGTACGGGTCATCTCATTCACAATATGATACCTGCTGCAGTACCCAGGATGAAAAAAATATCTCTACGTTTATACCTTGCCCCGGCATTCGGTACTTTGCAGGTTGGTAAGAATAACCCCAGCAATCTCGATACAAGGTGTACTCACCGACATCGCTAACAATCTATATGATCAAGTTCTTGACATCACGAATTTCTTGTGAAATAAAACAATTTCAAGTTACTTCGAGATATATTTGTTTAGAATCGAGTGTTAACTTCCATGAATTCAAAGGTCGCCGGCGCGGACGAATAAATTTTACCGTGCCTCGATACTATAAATATGAATTTCCACTGCTTCTGGTTAATGTGCTTTCCTACCGAAAGATCGAGATGAGTCCTTTTCCTCTATACTTTCCATTTTCCCGTAAATCATAGCTCACTCAATGAACAAAATATGCAAGATAAATATACATATTTTTGTGAACACACTACACAACACAATGCTTCCATCTAGATACCACATACCCTTTTCTTATCGCAAGGCTGATGCGAAAGAAGTAGAGAAAATGTGGGGGTTGATGGGCGCCCAACATCGAGGTCATCAGCGCGAGAAAATGTGAAGTATTACGCACATGTTCTCGTTGCTAGGTACTCTGCGTCAGTAGGTATGAACAGGACGATTCTTATTATAAACTGTCAACCGGGATTCCAGCTGCTATTTTCCGAAAGCTCAATTCAGGTTAATTGTGACTTCACCTTTTATTTCATTTTAATTCACGACCGCAAACTAATGCGCTTTGTGCAACAGAGTGTGTGTAATAGTTGAAAGAGATTCCACTCGACATTTACCACCGACCTGTTGTATATTGCCAATTAAATACTACTTCGATTTACTGGTTGTTTCTGATTAAAGCTCATGTTGTATTGCTTGTACCGCTAAATTCGTTAATACGCATATTGCTTTCTGCATCGGATTTTGTATGTGTGAATTTGTATTTTTTAATTTCGTGGAGTGCCACATACTTCAGAATATGAGTGTCATTTACTCGTAAACTATATGTTTATGTTGCTTTCACCGCGTGAATGGTTCGTAATAACGATGTAGCCAACGATGTTACTGAAGATTAAATACACGGAGCTACCAAATAGCATTGCGGCTGTCTGGCGGCTCCTGTTACTACAAACGTGCTATTTGAACTGAGAAGTATTACGACGGAATGGAAAAAAAGTCAATTCTTTCGTTTACAATACTGTTAAAATGCCGAGCACTTACTTCGTGAGAGATTATGTTAATTATTTCCTGACAGTGTATGAGGTTACTAAATATTTGGCGATATAGTTGACATTCGCATTCTCTATTCCTGTCGCTAATGAAACCGACATGTAAAATATCTCTGAAGTATATGCTGGAATGGGAATTCAGTAGTCCATCTGACAAATTTATCTTCAAGTGTCTTTGAAGCTTACGCTGTAAGCATGCAGTTACCTCCAGTCCCGAAGCGTACACGTGATCACGAAATACGCGGAGCATAAAGCATGACATTTTTGGCACACTTTTAGCACCTTATCGTAACGCAAGAATAAAAATACTAAGACCATAAGCACATGATATTACCAGTAAAAAAATAATGCGAGCAAATTTTCCTACTTATGCTAATGACGTTCTGATGAAACTCATCTACAAAAAATCAGCTTCCAGTTTAGAACATCTACATTCGTAGTGCTGTTAGCAGAAATACATGAACTTCCGAAGTCTCTCTCTTTAAAGATTTTGATAATAAATTTCGGATCAAACAAATTATATTTGACACGATTTCAAAGCAAAATGCTAATTCTCAGTACTAACTATATTCGTTAGAAGATTTTATGTGTCGAAGCTAAATACAAACAAACCAGTGAGCTAAGAGGCACCCCCACCCCTTAACCTTTCTACTGTCCATTCTCCAACCCACACAGCAGCGATATAATCGAATTTTGATTTATCCCCCGTATCCTGTATAGGTTTTATTTCGATACTCAATGACCGGAAATTTCCTCTCAGGACTTCAAATTTCGGTCATTTTATTTATGTTTTCTGCCTTCCTTTATGTCAGAGGCTAGCAAAATGGCTTAATAAGCGGGAAATTCTCAGTAGCAAAGAGTTTTCACAAGCTACACATACCTTTCCCTGTTTACAAATAGAGGTATTTTCACCAAAGGATGATGTTGTCGAACGATTCGGTGGAGTGATTAAGTCAGCCTGAGCTTGGCCTCTGTCCCGCATTCAACTGAATGATGCAGTCTTTCCTTCTACTGCCTTATACCCATTTCAGTTTTCGCTATTACGAAACATCCCATGTTAACAAAGTATGTGCTTGGTGGGATAATAGGCTGGTATACACATGTCGTTCCGCAGCTTCCTCCTTCGAGACGATATGACCGTCCGGTACCTCATGCCCCCAGCCGACGGATTCCTTGCGCCCGCCGTATGGCCCTCGAGGCGACCTATCTATCTCGCTCATAGCACGTGGGTCGTTGGCCGAGCGTATAGCTGAGCTCCATTTATAACTCGCGGATTGGCCCATTTCTGGCTTTCCTCTTCCGCTGTGCCGCCGTCTTCTGACGTCGGACGCTGGCTTCCTTTTTTCTGATCGAATCTCGTTTGCCGCCGTCGCCGGCCGAAAGCGTTTGTCTTGTCGGATCTGGGCCGGTAGCGAACGCCGGGAGCTGTCCGTCCCTTTCATAGAGCCCAAAGGAGGACAGGCAATTCACCACGAATACAAATCTCTGTGTATATCTGTCATCAATAATCAGGATAATAAAATAAATCAAACACGCGTCGCAATTAAGAGTTATGCGCGATCTGTACTCGTTTTGCTATTGTATGCAGACGTACGGAACTCCATATTTTTGCAGCCATTTTAAAGAGAGTTTGCCTCATCGCACACTGTAGTTGTAATGAAACTTTCGCTACTTGAGGCAGACCAGACGGCAAATATTTACCATTGGTTAGATGCATTTTTTTTTCAAGCTGTATATGACTACTAGAGCCTGCCATCTTATTACTTTAACTTTATGCAGGCCGTAGTCTTCCACACAGACCTCTTAGCAAGTACCCGAGGCCACCACCGCGCAGCAAAAGTATGTTACGCAGTTGGGGCCATGGCACTATTCCCCATGTAGCAGCTCGTGGAATTCTTTGGTCTGCACTATGGTGTTATCCTTTATTTACTTACACCAATCACAGCTATATTTTAAAGAACAGGAATTTGGAAGCAGGAAATTATAAATTTATGGTAAAATTTGAGAACAGAATAAACGAAGACAGAAAGGAATACATGTAGATGCACTTTCACCAACGCCACCTGTGGAAGGGGACTTGGTACTGATCTTCGGCAAGCCACTGTAGCCGATCGGTTCTAGGCGCTTAAGTCCGGAACCGCGCTGCTGCTACGGTCGCAGGTTCGAATTCTGCCTCGGGCATGGATGTGTGTGATATCCTTATGTTAGTTAGGTTTAAGTAGTTCTAAGTCTAGGGGACTGATGACCTCAGATGTTAAGTCCCATAGTGCTCAGAGCCATTTGAACCATCTGAACTGAACTTCCAAGTCTGGCGTCCCCATTTTAGTAATCATCCACATGATCATCTCTGTTCGAGAAAACTCGATTTCTTCAGTTCACGTGGATCAAATGCTTGGTCCCCGCATGTCCTGACTTTGCCTCGCACCCTTTGAGGCTCTTGCCCTTTCCGTACTTTCCCGAGGCCATCTAACCTAAAAAACCGCCTAGTCCACGCCACACAACCCCTGCTACCCGTGTGGCATTCCTTCTTACGCATGCATCACCTTAGTTTTCTTTTTAATTGATCAGATAACATTCTTGATCCTGATCTAACTTCATTTTGTAATCATTAAGTGGAGGTACCGATGAAATTTCCGGTCGTAAAATAATCCCAGCGGGCTGAAAATTTCGTTCATAACATTTCTTGGCATGTTGAATTCAGTGGGTGAATCCAATTTGCTCACCTAAGTTTTTGTTCACTTTTAAATCTTTGAGTTTTGAAAAAATCTTTTTTTTTTTTCAAACCTATACGTGTAGTTGATGGTTATCGTGTAATGCATTCACAAAAATGTTTAGGCCAAAACTGTTTAAAGTAGACGAAGGAATAGCATTTTTTATTGCGGCCACTTTGATTTTTTCAAAAAAAGTTGAAGTATGGTCAATTTTGTATCGCTAGATATACATGTATAATACGGAAATTTAATTGAAATATTAATGTTATATGAATATGTCTATATACGTGCATAAACTGTACGTACATACGTATTCGAGCTTGCATATGTGCCTAATCTACATGTACAGCCGAAATCGGCTTAAATAAATAAGTGTTAACTACTGGAAAGTAAATATTTGTAGAGGTTTCTGGTCCAGGATGGGTGGCGGTAGTTATGAGGTTCATAGGGCGAACAGATGATCAATATTCGAACACAATCCAGTTACTCTACATTACATTATTCGTTCCACGATACAAACACACACACACGCACGCACTCGCGGTAACGTCACTGCAGTCATTCAACTCTAACCCGACGAGGAAGGCCGGCGGTTGATGACAGCATGACGCCTGACAACCATAAAAGACCCACTTCTATTCCATGTGGCCAGCTACTCCTGTGCCCGACGCCCCTTCGTGTGGGCGAAGCAGGGACGGGAATATGTGGTTAACATGTGAACTGAAAATAAAGAATACATTTTTCATACGTGCCAAGACTTCTTTCATTTGTTTTTCTTTGAGACTGGGCCAAACATTGTATAATGTCGTAGCAATTCTATTTTACGCTGAAGTCCTGTCATCAATTAAAAATAAAGAATTTTTATAATTGATTTACACTTTTGGTATGTATATAAGGTTAGAAAGATTAATAAACTTCAATTTTGTTTGAAAAAATCAAAATGGCAGAAACGAAAAAATACTACCACTCCGCCAATTTAATAATATTTTCGCTTAGAACATTTTCGTGAATACATTCCATGATGACCAACCACTCCAGGTATGGATTTGAAAAAAATATTGATTTTTTTCAACAATCTAAATTGAAAAGCGATGAAAAATGTTTATTTAGCAAACTAGATCTTCCCACTGAATTCAGTAGTCCAAAATATGTTATAAAACAAACTTTCAGTCCCTTGTGACTTTTTTGTGACTGAGTTGAAATTTCACCGGTACCTTCCCTTAAGAAAGTTCGCCCTCACAGATGATAGGTGAAGTAAAATACAAATAGTTATTGAGCACCCACTGTTCATCAGTGATCAATAATTTTGGTAGTTGATCCGCGTCAGTTGCTTTAAATTCAGCTACTGTCATCTGTATCAACAAATTACAAGTATTATGTACGTATCAGCGTTCGAAGATGTACGCTTCAAAGGCGATTTTTTCGAGTTTTCTTGAGAACCGCTTCATACCGTTTTAGGAAATTATTGTTAAGGAACTGAGCCACAAATCTTATTGGTATTAAAAAAATCGAAGGCCTGTGTCAATGATGTTTTTTCACCATATGGTCACTGTACTGTGATAATTGGCCACTAGCTTGAACAAAATAACGGGGAACTGAAAAGTCAGCCGCTTTTAAGAACTGTTGAAGAAGTCCGTGTCACGTAAAATGACTCGTGAACAGTTAATCCTTCAGTGGCCTCGATAAAGGATACTCAGGTTCGACGAACTAGCAGAAGTCTCAGTTGAAATCGAAATTTTAAACTTTCCATTCACATTATGTAGCTGCAAGACTTCATATGTGTACATGTCTTTTCTCTGATAGATGATTCTGTAAAATGATTCTTCAAGGCGTAATACTTACCTACAAGCCAAACACCTGTTTCGGGATATACATTCCCGTTCGATTGCTAATGTATTAGTTTAACTAGACAAAGAACTATCCTGACCTGCATTAATCATATATATTTCTTCTTTTTCAGGTAGGTACATTTCTTTTTCTGTCGACGCCGGAGTCCTTAATATCGCAGAAAACGAAAATCGGTAAGTACCCTGCGAATGCAACGTCGTAGTGTAAACAAAATAAATTGCTCTTGCAGTCTGCTGTTCAATGCAGTCTCTTCATTTCTGTCTGCCGGACATTGTTTGTAACATTTTCGGCCTTATATTTGATTTCACTTGTCTTGTTCGCTGATCCCTGGAAAGCATACTATTCTTTGCATTCTTATGCAGTTAACGAAAATATGTGATTACGGTGTACCCTTTGAATAAGGCTTGTTATGTAAACAACACCAATCTAATGGTGAAGCATTAAATCGATGAACTGCTTCGTACTTGCGGATATGTACACTGCTGGAAAGAAAATGGAATACCCTCAGCGACAAGGGCGTTTTATTATGAAGTGTGTTGTAAGTGACGTGCACTAAAGTATCGTTTACGGAATGAGTGGCGCCCTGATCTAGATCCAGATGGTTAAAAGAGCCATACGTAAATGGAAATGGTATCTGACATTAAAATCGAAGTAAAGGATTGGTCGCCACCAACTCTAGCCTCAAGACAAACAAAAGGTTCGACTTAGTTGGAAAAATAAATAATTTAGTCTTAAGAAAAAAACTCATAAAAGAACATTCATTGCAATGTCACTCATAAAAAATGGGATGTAATTATTAATATGATCCACTGATTGTTCACATGAATCAAATATTAAAATGAAGTAAAATGTGTGTGAACACTGTGAATAAGAGCAGCTTGCAGCAACATCCCTGAAAACAAGATTTTGTTTTAAATAAACCAGGAACACTAATTATTGGACCTGTGAGCATGGTAACACTATGGGTGGGCTAACAAGGAAACTAAGAGGTAAATGGCGTAGGTAAAGGAGACGTACCATTGGTACATTGGATAAGGCTTGAAACAAAGTTATTTGTTTCTTAAGACGTCGATATAAGACATCTATATAACTGCTGTTGCCTGGTAACTACGTACGATTGCTTGTGAAACGCTATACGATTCACAAGAGAATCTCTTAATTTAGAATCGCGGTCGTAATTAGAGGGGGACGGGTACTGACATTCAGACCCACATTCACTCAAGAATAGCAAGGATGGCGCCAACACCAACAAGCAACGAAGCTAGGAGGTTTCTTCCGCAGTGTTGATGAATGACTAAACAAAATAGTAAATCTGAATATCACGGTTGCATTTAAAGCTGTATCTCGGTTAGGAGAAACCTTCTCGACGAGGGCCACACATACCCGCTTACGCGCTTAACATGAAATCACAAACCATAAATACAACTGAATAATCCACACAGAATATATTTAATATTCCAAAATCAGAGCAATAAATAAACTCTAGGGCTGAGGCAGGGGGCCACGGGAAAGTTAGGCTCACAGTTAACTCGTGTGGCCACGTGGTTGGCGGAAACACAATTTCTACATACCATGGCCAAATTTTAGCAGCATTAAACCACTTTCCCGCGAACAATTAACATTTTACGGAAGTCACATTTGAATAGAAAAAGGGTACGGCAGAGGGCCAATAAACTCTAATTTAACCATCGTGGATAGTTTCCAACGGACATAAAGTAATGAAAAACTCACAAAGAGGCAAAAACTATCAAGATTTAAAAAAGATTAGAATGTATACACACACAGTTGCAGGCACACAAACATTCACACTGAATCGAGGGCGCACTTCCTACGTGAGATTGCTTCAGCATATGCAACACCTTTGTGCTACGTTCTTCTTACAGACCAAAGTCTGCATTAGGAATCAAACGTAAGTCTGCAAAAGCCTAGCATTCATTGCTGCGATGCAGTAAAACAATCGTTATAAAACAGGACGCGAGTCCAAAAGCTAAAAGCTCCCCTCTCGCTATGAGACAACGCGCCACGCAGTTAAATCTACTCACACTTCTTCGAAAAGACCTCTGCAGCAGGCTTTCGGATAGCTAGAACCAGACTGCCCATCTCACACTAAAACTTCTCCCACGCGACCCCACGGCCAGGAAAGCCCAGAGATGAGGTTTCAGCCACTAACCTAACACCGGTAACTTTCACACAAAGGTAACAAACCTCTTCGCCTACCTGAAAACTACAAGGGTTGGACATTCTGTAAGACTACCGCTGATTCTCTGCATCAGACTAAGCTGCCGTACAGCAAAATGAAACACACCCACATTCGAAACTTCCTGACAGGTTAAAACTCTGTGCCGGACCGAGACTCGAACTCGGGACCCTTGTCTTTCGCGGGCAAGTGCTCTACCGACTGAGCTACCCAAGCACGACTCACGCCCCGTCCCCACAGCCTTAATTCCGCCAGTACCTCGTCTCCTACCTTCCAGACTTTACAGAAGCTCTCCTGCAAACCTTGCAGAACTAGCACTCCTGCCAGGAAGTTTCATAACAGCGCACACTCCGCTGTAAAGGGAAAATTTCATTCTAGAAACAACCCCCAGGCTGTGGCTAAGCCATGTCTCCGCAATATCCTTCTTTCAGGAGTGCTAGTTCTGCAAGGTTCGCAGGAGAGCTTCTGTTAAGTTTGGAAGGTAGGAGACGAGGTACTGGCGGAATTAAGGCTGTGGGGACGGGGCGTGAGTCGTGCTTGGGTAGCTCAGTCGGTAGAGCACTTGCCCGCGAAAGGCAAAGGTCTCGAGTTCGAGTCTCGGTCCGGCACACAGTTTTAATCTGCCAGGAAGCTTCATATCAGCGCACACTCCGCTGTAGAGTGAAAATTTCATTCTACACCCACATTCATTCACTCACAAATGCCAGAGAGTATTGGAATAGGGGAACAAGGGATAAACATTTTATGGAATCATAGTCGTGATTTGGGTTACATATAAAAATATTGAAAAGTTATAATGGCATTAAAGACGCATTTGCAAGTCTGAAAAGAACCAACATAAAAACCATATGATGCTTGCTAATTGTAGAAAGAAATAGGCTATGGCTAGGTTGAATCATAACTCAATCTTATCTGGTACGAGTTTAGCAACGAAAACACCCGAATTGTTCTGTAGGATGCACTGGAAAGCAAATAAAATGATAATGAAAGGGAACTATATGACCCTTTAAACAGTATGGCAGTTAGTTCAGTTCTAGGAGTATATGACAAAAAAATCAGCCCATATGATACAGGCATGTCACAATAAAGGGTGCCCCAACACTGGCATCAATACAGAGTGTATCCGCCTCTACCGGCAACGCATACGTGTATTATAGCATCCTTTGATAGGTAGTAATAAGAAGCTGGCCCCTTTTGAAGCAATACACCAATGATTCTCTGGACAACGAGTATGTTCTCGATTCAACATGTCACATACAAGTTAAACTGGCCACAGATCTGGTGATCTAGCTCGCTAGGGCAGTTGTACACCATGAGAACACGTTGCGTCGCTGCAAACGTATGTGGTGGTACATTGTACTCCTGAATAGGCACATCGCCTTCTTGTGGAAGAGATACCAGTAGCACGGGGTAACAACCTGTGGAATGTTGCCGTCATTTTACAATGCATAAACTCTAAACACTAAATATGGCAAATAGTTGTAACATGGCCCCCCACAGCATGAAGCCGGCAGCGGGACCTGATTCTCGCGGACGAATAGACTTCGGAATAGGCCGCTCACCAGGTCTGCGTCATATAGGTGCACTGCCACCACACCCAAGCACACACTGCTCTTACCACTGAAGGCAACAGAGTTCCATTCCATTCTAAATTCGGCTCTACCACGAAACCAGAGTAGCCATGGTTAGCGGTGTTATAGTGTCTGTCGTACCTGGCCAGAGGAACACGTAATCTTAGTCCTGCTGTAAGCAGACGGTTCCCAATGAGCCTCGATGAGACATCGGGTGTAAAATATGCCAATATTTATTCCATGGATGAAGTTCGCTAGGCTACTGCTGTTTTCATACCGTGTCGATCTTGTATGTGTGTACTATATGGACGTCCAAATTTTTGTCTACGGGAGTGGGGCTGTTAATAGCCACACATCACCACATATGCAGCAATCCATCTGTACGTCAATCCAGCTTCCCGCAGGTTCTACAATAGAATGAATGTTGCATACACTGTCTACCAGGAAACTCTGCACAATGAATGCCTGTGCGGTCGAAAATAAGGGTGGGCAGACAGGCTCCCAGCCTGACGTCTGATCGCCGATGACCGTGAGAAATGAATCACTAACACTGCAATCCCTCAGTATGCGTATTCTATACCCTGGTGTCAGTGAGCACAGTGCTGGAAGTTACTTCATTTCATTCCGCCAGTGTACTATTCAAATATGACTGTAGCCTTATTTCGATCATTATTGCATACATTTTACTTGCGATGAAATCAAACGTCTTAATACAGCAGTACTAATTAGAATTTGTTTCCATCAATGCTTAGTAAAATGGTTTAGCATAACTTCAAAGAAACTGATTTTTTAAAAATAAAATAGACAATGCAGCAACTAAAAAACATTGGGCAGAAAATCTGAAAGGTTCATGTGTAGTGCAAGAGTTTGAAGAAGCATAATGGCAATAAACTCTCACAGATTCTGGCTTCAAAATAAGGGAAAGTGATTTTTAGTTGTGACGTATACAGTTTGATAATAAGCACCCGGATACCAATTTGTAGACACTACCGTGGCAGGTGCCCACTCTTCGCCTTAAAGACGGCTTTACCTCTGCTATGGACACTCTGCGATAGGTCTGAACATATGTGGAGGAATGGCAGCCCAGTCCTCGTCTACAGACGAAATCAGAGGGAGCAGTGACTTGGAAGCTTGGGTCTAGAACTAAATTGACCTTTTGACTCATGCCAAAGGTGTTCCATGGCGTTCAGATCATGACTCTGGGCCAGCCTGCCTATTACGAATGTTACTGTCCACAAACTACGAGGGTTGCCTAGAAAGCAACATACTGCATTTTTTTATCTTCAACAATTTTTTATTGAACACAGTGAGAATCACACACACGAAAGAATGTTTTATCTACACACTCAATTTTTCCGCGTAATCTCCATGTAGTTCTATGGCCATCCTCCAGCACGAAAGAAGGATGTGTATGCCCTGACATGGTGGCGGAGCCAATGCTTCACTGTGTGACTCACCTCCTCATCGTCCACAAAATTCCGAGTCGTAATGCGTCTGTCCTTGCGAATGACATCAGCTCGCTGCAACATGTCAGGTGAGACAGTCGAGGATGGGCTCCCCGAATGCTGCATGTCGTGGAGCTCCGCCGAACCACCTTCTGATGACCTCACCCTCCGTGCCCAGCGAGTAAGTGTACTTATATCGACAGCAGATGCTGGATGCACTTCGCACAAGCGTTTGTGAATATTCTCCACAGTTTCTTTGAGCGCAGTGAGTAATTCAATGACGGCAGTTGCTTGTAACGTATATCATCTACAAACGCCATTTTGAAACTGTCCTGCAGCTACACTATCTGTCGGAAGTGACGGAAACTTGGCGCGCTCATTCAGGAGACTTCAAATTATACATAAGTAACTTTTCTCACTCGTAGCATTGTTTTCGAGCGAGAGAAAAAAATGCGATTCATTACTTTCTGATGAACCCTCGTGTTTTCTCATAGTTACAGCTTAACGCAGAGTGCTCTGTGATGCTGATAGACACAATCATGGTCGTGGAACTGTTTCCTCTACGTATATCTCGCGAAGAGACTATGAGGATAAAATCAGAGAGATTAGAGCCCACACAGAGGCATACCGACAATCCTTCTTTCCACGAACAGTATGAGACTGGAGTAGAAGGGAGAACTGATAAAGGTACTCAAGGTACCGTCCGCGACACACCGTCAGGTGGCTGGCGGAGTATGGATGTAGATGTAGATGTAGATGTACGCAGAAGACAATGCTGTATGATGTGTTCATATCCTTCCTCATTTAGCGTTGTCTTAGACATGATAGGGAAACCAAAACCTACCCAGGATAACCACCGCCATACCGTGACACTACCTCCTTCGTACCTCACTGTTATCACTACACATGATGGCAGGTAATGTTTTCCAGGCATTCGCCAAAGTCACACCGTTCCACCGGTCGGCCACAAAGTACTGTGTCATTCCATTCTCCGCTGGCGCTACCCAGCGTCCCTAAATGGTGACTACAGATTGGTGCCTTATAAAGAGCTTGTCGACGATTAGACTCCATTCTTTTAACACCATACGCGCAGTCATTCATTCCGCTGATTTCGTGCGACTATTTACGATATCCTCAATAATGCTTGATGGACGTTATACATCACTAACTGAGAACTGCCTGGTCTTGATTTAGCTGTGGTTTTCCTGTCATGCTACCAACAGTAAATTTCACCAGCTTCAGAGGGGCTGAAATATCTCTGATGGATTTGTTACACTTGTACCACCCAGTGACTTGTCCACATTCGGGGTTGCTTAGCTCTACTGAACCAATCCATACTGCTGGAACTGCTTCCCTTCTCTCAACAGAATGTTCCCCAACTCCTGTTACACTGGCGGCTCCACATCCCGTGATATGCATTGTGGTCAGTTCCGCATTACATAGTTTGTCTGGGTGTTTTTGATGAGATAGCGTATATACGGGATATTGATAGTTCAAAATCAATGGCACCTGGTTTTTCCATTAGAGTAATTATACACTCTAAGGAAAAAAATTGCCCACCACAAAGGAATTATCTGAATGTGACCGACGTCTGTGTATGTGATGCACATATACAGACTTACAACTGCAGAAAAGTTGAATGACTTTTTCAAAGAAAACAGCTTCACAATATGAGCGCTGGCCCACCTCCGGCTCTTATGCAAGTAGTTATTCGGCTTGGTATTGATTGAGAAAGTAGTTGCCTCTCCTTTTGAGGAATACTGCGCCACATCCTGTCCAACTGGCGCTTTAGATCGCCAAAACCCCGAGATCTCTCCCTGTTGAGCTCGTTAGGAGCAATATGGGCAGGGTCCTCAAACCAGCTCGGGATTCTGACGATCTAACGCGCAATCGGACGCAATTTGTCACTATACACATCAAGAGAACATCCAGCAACTCATTCAGTCAATGCCAAGCCGAAAAACTTGTCAAATAAGTGCCAGAGGTGGACCAAATCGTTATTGACTTGTTCAGTGTCTGAAGCTTCTTCTCTTGAGTAAATCATCCAATTTTTCTCAAATAATAATAATTTGTTTGTCTGTAGGTGTACATAACAACTACCAAATTCCGTTCCATGTGAATACCTACTTGATACATCGTTTATCTCGTCTTAGAGTGTACATGAAATTTGACTGAAATAAGCTTTACAGTCAAAGTTTTTGTAGTGAGAACTGTCTTAGAGAACCTTTAACCAATCTACTATCGCAGCAATGAGTTTAGTCAAAGGAAGAGAAGACAGTTAGCTGACAGTAATACAGGCACTTGTGGAGTCAGACTGACGCGCTCTCTCGGCAAGTTTCTGGCAGCCACGATGTTTGAAGAGTGAAAGCGGCCTTGTTAGTCCCGCGAACTCTGACCTGACAGGCGTGCGGTAGTGAGTGGGGGGGGGGGGGGGGGGAGGGAGCGGATGACAGGGCAGCGCGGCGCACAGTGGCTGCGGTGTGCAGCAGGATTTCCGGTGGCCGGCAGCGCGGCTTCTGACGTCAGAGCGATGTTGTGGTGCGATCGACCAGCCGCGGCCGCAGGCGGCCAGATGAAACGCGGCGAGGCGCGGCGCCGACCGGATTCCGCAGCGGCGCCGCTCCGCGTGTGGATACACCTGCTGTTTGCCCAGCGTTTCAACTCCAATATCCCGCATCCGCGGCGCGCCAGTTCTCAAGGTGCTTCTGGCGGAAAAGTTTGGTGCCAGAAACGCACTCCGCAACTCTTGTGACCGACTTCTTCCGGTACGACTTCCTCAGAGAGAATTCTTTCAGACATAGTACGCAAACTATGGAAGAGTGCCAGCGATAGTAAACATCTTACGAGCACGGATAGCAGCAGACCGGCAGAGACAGGGCGAGATCGCCAAACGTGAGGCAGAAACATGTTAGATAGGTTTCCAACAAATATCCATGACGATCGTCGTTAGATGGGAAGTCGATAAGTATGGCAACAAATATCTATAAATAAAACTTTCCAATTGTGCTGGACCGGGACACGAATACTGAACTCCGCAAATCGCTTAATCACTGCTACCGTATGTCGGTCCAATTAAACTCTTTCAGGAAACGAATTAACCGATTCGCACAACTGCCAGCTCCGCTTCGTCGTTCAAACCATGCTTAATATACTGAAACACATCTGCAGTAAGACAGGTGTCCGAATGGGTATATAAATGGTTGCTGGTCCGGGCTAAACCAAATATTTTCACTCCATGTTCCTACCTAAAATAGGGACTGAACACCAAGACCCTGCGAAAGCCGTAAGTCCGCGCGAAGCGCACTCAGACATATTTGCTGAAATGAAGCAAGGATATTGAACATGCAGCAACATAATTAGCCATGGAAATTAAAAGCATAATATACAATAAAAACTGAGATAATAATTCATTACTGATCACAGTATGAGGACAAGAAGTGTCAGACATCTACATGTATTCAGTGTCATATATTTAAACTAATGTACAAACGAAGTTATTATGTATATGTAATAATTTAATTAGATAAGCAATTTATTCACAACTACTAATCAATGACATACAAAAAAGACAATGATAACAGTTTATACATACCACAAATATACAACAAAGTCAATCGTTTACATTAGGGAAAACTGGTGCCTTCTTTTTTGAGTCATCAGCGTTATGACAGGTCTGATTCGGCCCGCCATGAATTTCTCTATCATCCCAACTGGTTCATCTCAGAGTAGCAATTACAGCCTCCGTCCTTAATTATTTGCCGAATGTATTCCAATCTCTGTCGTCCTCTACAGTTTTTATCCCTCTACAGTTCCCTCTAGTACCAAGGAAGTTACAATTTGATATCTTTACATATGTCCTGTCATCCTGTCCCTTCTTATTGTCAGTGTTTCACATAAATTCCTTTCCTCGCCTATTCTGTGCAGAACCTTCACATTCCTTAACTTAACATTCCACCGAATTTTCAACATTCTTCTGTAGCACCACCTTCCAAATGCTTCGATTCTCTTCTGTTCCTGTTGTCCCAGATCTTGATTTCTTGACATTTTTTATGCAGCCATGTCGCCTTAGCTTCCTGCACTTCCTATATATACAATTCCTAATTGGTACACTACTTAATAATGCTGCATTCCAAACGTACAGGCCCAGAAATTTATTCCCTAAATGTAGACCTATCTTTGATACTAGACGACTTCTCTTGGCAAAGATATCCCAGATTGCCTATGCTAGTCTGCTTTTTATGTCCTCCTTGCTCCTCCCGACCTGGGTTATTTTACCGCTTTGCTAGCAGAATTCCTTAACTTCGTCTTCTTCCTGATCACCAATCCTGATACTAAGTTCCCCGATGTTCTCATTTCTGCTACTTATCATTATTTTCGTCTTTCTTCTACTTACCCTCAACCCATATTCAGTACTCATTAAACTGTTAATTCCCTTCAGCAGATCCTGTAATTCTTCTTCACTTTCACTGAGGACAGCAATGTCATCAACTAATATTATCATTTCACCTTTAATTTTAATTCTACTTTTGAACCTTTTATTTTCATCGTTGTTTCTTCGATGTATAGATTGAGCGGCAGGGGCGAAAGAGTACGAGAACATCACTGTCTTACACCATTTTTTATCCAAGTACTTAATTTTTGGTCTACTATTCTTATTGTTCTCTCTTCTCTCTTGTATATATTGCATATTACCCTTCTTTGACTGTAACTTACACCTCTTTTTCTCAGAATTTCTAACATCTTGTACCATTTCACATTGTCGAATGCTTTTTTCAGATCTACAAATGCTGTGAAATTGTATTGACTTTCCTTTAATCTTGCTTCGATTATCAGCCGCAATGTCAGAATTGCCCTTCTTGTGGCTTTACCTATCCTACAACAAAACTGATCATCCAATATATCCACAGCTTTCTTTCCCGTTACTCTCTATATTATTCTTGTGAGCAACTCGGATGCATGAGTGCTAAGCTGATAGTGCGAAGAATTCTCGCACTTGTTTCCTCTTGCAATCCTCGGAACTCACGTGGTGTGTTGCCAGACTCATGCATTTTACACACCAACGTAAATAATCGCTTTGTTGCTACTTCCCACAGTGATTTTCGAAATCCAGATGGAATGGTATGGACCCGTTCTGCCTTATTCGATATTACGTCTTCCAAAGCTCTTCTAAATTTTGATTCCTGTATCATCTATCCCTTCTATATCGACTTCTGATTCTTCTTGTATCACGTCATGAGACAAGTCTTCCCCGTTATAGAGGCTTTCCATGTACTCTTGCCGCCTATCCACTCTCTCCCCTGCTTCAGTCTGGAACCGCGAGACCGCTACGGTCGCAGGTTCGAATCCTGCCCCGGGCATGGGTGTGCGTGATGTCCTTAGGTTAGTTAGGTTTAAGTAGCTCTAAGTTCTATGGGACTGATGACCTCATATGTTGAGTCCCATAGTGCTCACACGCCATTTGAACCATTTTTCATTACTACTAAACTGTAATCTGAATCCACATCTGTTCCTGGGTACGCAGTACGATACAGCATACCCATTACAATCCAGTATCTAATTACGGAATCTCTGCCGGACCATGATGTAATCTAAGTGCAATCTTTCCTCATCTCCCGGCTTTTCCAAGTGTACCTCTCATTTTGTGATTGTAGTAAAGAGTATTCATTACCACAATATAAAATTTATTACAGAACTCAGTTAGTCTTTCTTCTCTCTCATTCCTATTCAGTGGCTACACATTCTTCTACTCCGTCCCCTACTATGACTATTAGATTCTCATCTTCCTTTACATTCTGAATTATTCGTTCGATATCCTCATATACTTTTTCTGTCTCTCCCTCTTCAGCTTGCGACGTCAGTATGGATACCTGAATTATCATTGTCGGTGTGGGTTTGATCATCGTTTCTGATGAGAACAACCCTATCACGGAACTGTTCACACTAACTCATTCTCTGCACTACCTTCCTATTGGTAATGAATGCTGCTCTCATTATAACATTTACTGCTGCTGTTGATATTACCCTACACTCACCTGAACAAAAATCTTGTCTTCTCTCCAGTTCGCTTCACTGATCCCCACTACATCTACACCGATCCTTGGCATATCCCTTTTCAGATTTTCTAGCTTCCATACCACGGTCAAACTACCGATTTTCCACGCCACGACCCGTAGAACGTTACCCTTTCGTTGGTTATTCAATCGTCTTCACATGATCACCTCCATTTGGCCGTCCCCTCCAGGAGATCCGAATTGGGACTAGTCGGGAATGTTACGCCAATGGGTAGATCGTCTTGATATTTGTTTTTTTCCATTACAGGCCATGTGTCCTGTGGATGCACATTTTGTGATTATGATTAATGCAGTGGTTTCCATTGCCTTCTGCATCCTCTTGCTATTGATCATCGCTGATTCTTCCGCCTTTAGCGGCAGTTTGAAGTAAATTTCGAATTTAAAGGTTCGACTTTCCTGAGGTATCTGCAACTAAGGGCGCGTGGGTGGGGCTGAAATCGGTCACTAAGCTGATCTTCTTCCAACTTCAATACATTGAAAAAGATAAATCCTCTTGTTATCATTGACAAAGGTTATCACAGTGTTTTAAAACACGAAGATATAGATCGCAGTTATTATCATTGACCTCCTTAAATATTCCTACAAAGATTAAACATCCTAAGATTCTGCGCGCAAGAAGGCTAATGAAGGAGAAGTGGTGGCGAAAGGTGAGAGGCGAATCGTACGTCTCTTATTTACAAAAGAATTCACATAGCGTTTGCTGTAGGAATATAGGAGCAATATCTCAGTTTGGCATAGAAACAGTTACTTATAGAGAGATTGTGGTAAATACGGCGGATGGTGTGCTCGGTTAGTTGGTGTAAACCGAGGGGTGAGTTGACGTAACCTGGTACGGGTACGGATACATAGAAATTTTCTAGGAAAAACGTTTTATTTTATTAAAACATGACGTGATGTTCCTTTTAATGAATAAATTCTTCAACAAATAAATTCTCCGTTAATAAATAGTACTTGGAAACAAATAAATTCTGCTTGAATCTGTAAACAACTGTATGAGTTTAAATGTATGAACAAACAATGAATCCTTCAAGAAAATTAAATTTTACTTGTTATTACACTTACCCATAGTTATATAAACAGAATTAGCTTAATGTTTTAAATCAGTCACGATTGTGGGAGTTGGTCACTCGTTTATTTGAATAGGTGGGTTCAATTTCCAATCTGTATCATATTTTTCTGGCTAGCTCCAGACTTTCCCCTTTCGGACAGTGATGGAAGGGCCAACCTTGGTTTCGACAATCTTCCCACCGTACTGATAGGCGTAGTAATTCACCAAAATACAGTCACTTACATGGCATTAAGGGTAATCAGGAGGCCATTCAATCCGTAGGGGACTTGTTTTTGGCCTTGCTCGAGGTGCCGCGCGGGATTAGCCGAACGGTCTAGGGCGCTGCAATCATGGACTGTGCGGCTGGCCCCGGCGGAGGTTGGAGTCCTCCCTAGGACATGGGTGTGTGTGTTTCTCCTTAGGATAATTTAGGTTACGTAGTGTCTAAGCTTACGGAATGATGACCTTAGCAGTTAAGTCCCATAAGATTTCACACATATTTGAACAGTCTTGCTCGAGGTGACCTGTTGTGATCTTTTTGGGAACTGTCTTCTAGGAGAAAGAGAGTACATTTTTCGCCTTGTAGGGGTTCTTCAACCTCTGAACTATCATTTACCAGGGCCGATGTGTCGTTACTTTCGGTATAGCTGATGCGTTATATGCCGTGGTCAGAATCCGTAGAAGAAAATGTTTTTAAAAACATGTTTCGCTACAGATAATTTGTCAGTATGTCCCAGTCGACATTTCCTTTCGTGTTGGGTTAAGCGAGTATTGACACGTCTTTTCGTTGTTCCAATACAAACATTCTCACAGCTACACGGAATTTTATATACCCCAGGAGTTGCTAAGGATTGTCAAGTCTTTCGCCGACATTAAACACTCACTAACGTTCTTGGTGGGTCTAAAGATTGTTTCAGCTTGAAACCTGGCCAGAATTTTCCCAATACGGTTCGTAAATTGCGAATAAATGGAAGCTGACAGTTGTTGTTACTGAATGTTGCTAAACAATTTTCTTCTGGCATGGGGTGCTCGATCTTTCTCGTTGTCAGCGTACCTATTTGTCTTAAAAGCCGTTCGCAAATGAGTTAGGTCATCCTGCAAATAAACTGGCTCACAGTTCTTATTAGTTCTGTCCACCAATATTTTAATGACACCTCTGTTCAGCCTGGAATGATGGTTCAAATCCTTATGGAGGTAACGGCCGGTGTGTGTGTATCTTTCCTACACACTTTCAGCCTTAGACTCCCCCATCTGCTTGTTTAATTACTGATACACCCAAAAAATTAAGTTGCCCATTACTCTCCTCCTCCATAGTAAATTGTATCTTTGGATTAATACTATTTAGGTGCACCAAGAAACCATACAATTCCTCTTCACCATGATTCCATTCCACAAAAGTGTCATCCACATACCTACACCACCTCAAACGGCTCTTACTGTCAGACTGCAGAGCCTGCTTTGCTAAAAAGTCCATTAATAGATTAGCAACACCTGGACTCAGAGGGCTGCCCATGGCCACTCCTTCGGTTTGTTCGTAAAACTCATTATCATATTGGAAATAAGTCGTGGACAGGCAATGTCGAGACAGCCACGATATCAGTGGGAAACTTATCAGCTACGTGTGAAAGAACTTCGTCAAGAGGAACCATGGTAAACAGGGATACCACATCAAAACTGACAAGGATATCACCTGGGCTGACAGTAATGTGCTTCAAATTTTCTATATCCTTGTCAGTTTTGATGTATGGTGACGTATGGTGGTGCCCTCTATAATCTTTATATAAAAAAGACATCTACGGCCTGGCAGCCTGTCGTTGACTCACCTCAGAAGATGTCGCCAGTAGATGGCAACGAAACGTCAGGGTGAAGAAGTTTTACAGATCGACCACGGCCTCTCGGCCTTAAAGTTTTAACTAATGAGAACATAGTACGTTTTCTTAAGAATAAAAATTATGTGGAAGAGAGAGGACATCACGAGGTTAATGCAAGTTTGTCACCAGATACTCGTCAGTAGATTAAAGAGTAATCTTCATTACCATTTCTTGTATATTATTCATAAATAACTGATTTCTTTTGTAATTTTTATGACCAATTTGCTAACACGTAAATGTCGTGTGACTAGGGTCTCCTGTCGGGTACGCCGTTCGCCGGTTGTAATTCTTTAGATTTGACGCCACTTCAGCGACTTGCACGTCAACGGTGATGAAATGATGATGTTTTGGACAACCCAACACCCAGTCCCTGAGAGGAGAAAATCTCCGACCCAGCCCCCAGCCGGGAATCTAACTCGGGCCCTAAGGATTGTGATTCCGTCGCAATGACCACTCAGCTACCCGGGGGAGGGGGGGAGGCACTAATTTGCTGAAAAGGATTCTTATATTTCTCGCCGCTTTATGCCGATTCTTTGTCACATTGTTTGTTTTCGGTTGGTAGTATTATTTATGCAACTCATCTGATGCCATATGATTCTATCTTCTGAAGAAACAGTGATTAATAAGACCAAAAACATTAGTTAAGCTAGCAAAAAGTCCAGAGGACAATTCATTCTGGTTGAAGGATTTAGGAATGTGGTTAACTGAAAACTACACTAACAGTCTCGTCTTTTACTAAACACAAAGTTGTGTTTCATCAATGATTCCATTAATCTAGAAATGAAATTATGCGATTGTATACCACTTTATTGGTTATCTTTTACATATAGCAAAGAGAATGAAAATGAATCGGTAATTGTTTACATCTTCATTGTACAGTTTCTTGAAAACTGGAATTACCTATGAGGTGTTAAGTACATAAGGGGAACACCTCTGCTTATTGGGCAATCTATCACAAGCGCGGTTTTGTTCTTTCTAGTTACCTACCTGCCAAAGCTTCCAGAGGTTTAAGAGCTGCACACTCAAGAACGTCTCTCAATCTGCGTGAATTATCATCTTCACTCGCTATTAACATCCCATAGGCATTACCGCTCTGTAACTTTTGTCCACTATTCTTACATGTTAAAAAATTTGACTTTATGTATGAATACTAGTTTATGAGGACCACGTAACCTGTCGACCAATTACAGTAGATGGAGACCAGCTATATCTCTAGTGGCGACCGCGGAGATGCAGACTGCTGTTGGCAAAGTCCCATGTGGGTACAGCGGTGAGTGGCGCTTTCCGGTCAGTCCCCGGATCTTTCGCTGTTTTTACGGAGCTCTGCTTTCAGAGGCCGTCCTTGAGGGATAAGTTTCCCGCCCGGTGCTCGCAGTGTGTCGTCGACAGCCAAGTCGTTCGGTTGCCAAAATGGATGGACGCCATTGTTCCACTGCTAGACTTTCCACTGTGCCACGTATTTCGTGGTGGACGCGATCTATCTCGAGAGTTGGTGAGCTCACAACTGTAGTATATAAGGAAACAAATCACTTCTCCACACAAAGACTTACATCTTGACCACTGCAAATGATGTTTTTTTTCAAAAGCAAAATAAAAACAAATGTATGAAGATAATCTTTTTTAGTTACAAGTGGGACATTGACCATCATGACTGCTTTGTTTGTTAGGAAAATATGAAAGGCAATACGTCTTTTTTAAGTAATATCCTGCATATTTTTATGCGGTAATCCAGCTTCTCTTCGCAAGGCGTATTCAAGATTGGTGCGAATGTGAATTATTAAAATTGTAACCCGAAATCAAATTTCTATGTCTGTACTGGTAAACACTGTGGGTATAGGGTGTAAAATAACTCGTCCGCTTTGTGAGAAGGCCAGCCGTTGTGGCCGAGTGGTTCTAGACGCTTCAGTCTGAAATCGCGCGACCGCTACTTTCGCAGGTTCTAATCCTGCCTCGTGCTTGGATGTGCTTGATGTCCTTAGGTCAGTTAGGTTACAGTAGTTCTAAGTTCTAGGGGACTGATGATCTCAGATGTTAAGTCCCATAATGCTCAGATCCATTTGATCCATTTTTGAGCTTCGTGAGATGACAGTACACAAATGGTAACGCAAAGGAAAACGGACTGGGCTTTCAGTCAACAGCATCGTACGTTTGTGGGAGTACAACGTACATCAACGAAGAGGGGATAGAGATGTTACTCAGTAAAATAGTAACTGAAAAATCGTTACGTAATTTACAATATGGGTTCATGCAATACAATACTGCAGTACTTTTACGCGTTATTGTGTACAGTGAAGACAGCCCTTGATTAAAAACTACATCTTCGTTTCTTTCGTTGTATGGTGCGAGAAGGTTGGCGTAATACTGCTCAGGCGGAAAAGCTCTACAAGGAGCAATTTCCTGACAAGAGCTCACCATCGTGAAGGATGCTGTCGCATCTTGTTGTGACGCTTCTGGAAACGGGAGATTTCAAACCACGGCAAAGAAGTGGTCGTACAGCGTAGCACTCACACAAATTTTCAACTGAAAATTCAAATGGTTCAAATGGCTCTGGGCAGTATGGGACTTAACAACTGATGTCATCAGTCCCCCAGAACGTAGAATTACTTAAACCTAGCAAACCTAAGGACATCACACACATCCATGTCCAATGTAGGATTCAAACCTGTGACCTTAGCGGTCGCGCTTTTCCAGACTGAAGCACCTAGAACCGCTCGGCCACACCAGCCGGCTCAACTGAAGATTGCTGACTGAGAGACCGACATGTAATATCCTTGTGTTCCCATTTGTTCACTGTCAAATCTAGTAAGTGTACGAGCTACGGTAACTCCTGTACATACACAATGCGTTAGGATGGTACCGTCAAGGTCAGTGTCATGTTACGTGTATGGTACACCCTGTCATGTTTTTGAGTAGCTCTTCAGGAGTGGCAGTGGATTACCCAGTCACTTGGACAAGGAGAAACCGAAGGGTCATGAAGAAATACCCAAATACAAAGTTATCCTTGTAGCCGAGACACAGACTTTCACTTCCGTACTTCTACTATCTAATGAATAGTGGAGCAGCAGCTGGTATATTAATGTGAAACAGCAATACCACAATACATTGTGTATTAGTGTTATTTAATTGCAATCTGTTTCGTTGATGCTATCTACCGTTGTCAGGCCCCACAAGACACAAGATGATTATGTTTTCAATGGGAATCAACATATATCTAGTAAAAATACCAGAAATCATCGGCGTCCGGAAAACTGATACCCGCTGGAAACGTCATTCCTCTGTGTCGTAGAAGAGCCTGTAGGTAATGTACCTACCGACGAAACGGCTCCGTAGTTCTCACGCTTACCTTGCAGTTGAGAGCATAAGTACTGAAACACTGCTGGCTCTTGCGTTGTCTGGATTCATATTTCGCTCATCTGCGCCCCAAGCACCTGTCACTTGTTCCTAAGAGTATTCGTTTACTAGAGAGGCGTTTCCTTACAAAGCACTTCCTGTTTTCTGTTGGTCGCTCGCGAATCTGTCACCCGTGTGAGCTAATCACGGTGGGAGCTGCCAGAATTCGTCTTACAGAACCTCGAGTTGTCAAAGCTTTACTTTTGTCCCTACCTCTTTGTCCAGTGGATGCAAGAGATGCTTGGCTTGGGTGTTTCAAGATGGATGCATTCAACCTGCTGTATCACAGGATTTGATGAGGTCGCAGTTTGCATTGTGCATTCGCGTTTGATTTACGTTGTTCTAATTTATATATGCTTTAAGGCCATGCAAAATCAAAATAACCTCCTGTGTCGCGTTTTCATTTTTGTTACCGACGGAACTTAGAGTTCTTTTCTGGCTCATTCGATTTTATAAGAGCACGTGGAAGGGAATATCCGGTTCTGCTTCATGCAGCCGTGAACGGAAGTGACTTATGCTCTCTCTCTCCCACTTGCAGAATCACGACATTCAGCCATGTAATATCGTTGTGGAATCATCTTATGTGTCTTTGTGTTAGAGAATGACTTTTTAAAGATTTGGGAGATTGCAGAGGAACGTTTTGAAACACGGCTAAGGATTTTAACGCAACTTTTGTGCGATAAGTAACGCGAGAAAAATGGATCCAGTGTTGTGACATGTGACGCAAATTATCACACATTGCCGAAGGATAGGCGAGTTCTCAAGTTCGTACAATAGGAGTATGGGAATGGGTCTATTTTATTGCATCAAAACATGGAAGTTGCAGCTGTGCCTATGCGTGAAATAACGCAATGTTGTGACCGGTGGCTAATGGTAGCCACTATCTTGAAAATTTCACTACATTCATCTTAGTATTCGGGAGTAGGCGGACACTAACAGTGGTGTTAATCGCCCACGATGCGCCTATAATATAGGTTGAAAAGCGCGAATGATCATATGATGTTCACGACAATGATTATAAAAATCGGTGTAACAAGATTCACCTCCTATACTATCTCGCAACTCGGATTGTATAATTTTTCACTCTTTCGTGCGTATTTATAAACTTCCCTTTGGGAGGCCGATCTACAATTGTTGGAAGAACAAGGGCTACCTACAATAGTTTGCAGGGTGGAGGGGTGGCTAGACCTGGGAATATGGAGCACTTTAAATATTTTGGAAGACGAATGACCACTTCTAAGTAACCTTAAAAACGTTTCAGTTTCGACCCTGTTAAATGGCTGCATAATACCGAGTTTTAAGTCATTTTCTTGAAATAAAAACATCTGATAACACAATATGTTTTAAAATTAATTACAGCCTTCGGTTGTAAAAATTAAGTCTTTTGACCTGGTTTCGGTACTACTATGAGTGCCTTCATCAGAAGTAAAACATTCTATCTGGCCTATAACATAAGTACATAAATTATGGGAATTTGGTTTTTATTTTTGATAAAAGTCTACGTACTGCCTAACAGTACAAGAAAGAAACAATACTTACATGTCACGTGTAAAATAAATATTAATCGATAAAGCTTTAGTCACAACATTTTTGAAAAAGAATACATGGGAGACAAGCCACTATGGGCTGCTCACACATGTCAAGTCACAAGTAACAACAGACTGAGGCGCCAGCGTTAGCGCTAGCGTTCAATCTCTTTAATGAACTTCACGAGAAAATATCCTTCACCAGTGAACTCGAAAACCAGGCCCGTCAATTAATCTTTCTTGACTTGACGCCTACAGTAGAAGAAAATAGTCTCATTCAATGTTTTTCCGAAGGAAACATATACTGATCAGATCGTACCTGCGTCTTCCATGCGCCCACAATCTCATGAAAACGCTTTCTTCCACTCTACTATTCATAGAGCTACTTCTATTCCACTTTCGAATCAAAAACTCGATGAATATATTAATTTAATCAAAAGGATAGCAGTTAAAAACGATTATAAACCTGGCATAGTGGATGACAGCCTTAAAAAGAGAACTGTTAAAAGAGTTACTACACTCGGCACCTCTGTCATTGAATCCAATCCAAAGAGGTATTTTCTGTTCCTTTCCTGAGGCCCATCTCCTACCAGATTTAACGCCTTCTTCGTAATAAATACAACTTTAATGTTGCCTTTTACACTAATGATAATTTGAAAAAAAAATTTTATTCATAATTGAAAATCAACTCGTTCTCCTTCGGAAAACTCTGGCGTCTATAAGATTTTCCGCGACAACTGCTCTTCTTAATACTTAGGACAAACAGGAAGTGTCTTCACAATCTGATACAAAGAACATATTATAAGAAAAAAAAGGCACTAGCACCCAAAATTCGTCTTTAGTCCACAACATTTTGATTACAGGTCACGTACCTAAAGCTGTTCACGATATCAACATTTTGCACACCGAGACGAAAGGGCGGAGATTAGATATTCTCGAAGAATTAGAAATTTTTAAACATATTTCTCAAAATGATGGCCTCATTCTTAATGAGCAGCTACAATTACGTAATATAAACTTCATCAACAGTATAATGCCATTACTTGATATTTGATTTCGTGTTCCATCGTACAGTTACCAAAACGTTTTTCCTATCTAAGTCGACTCACAACTTTTTGTTTAGTAAATGGTTTATCTTGGCTGCATTTCATGTTATATTGTTTTTCTACAGGCTGTGTCATTCAGCCCTCATTGTGTTTCTATAATGGCGTTTTCAACCTTTATACTGTACTTCTAAACTCTTACATAGACAAAATGTTACCTTGCCTGCTGCTATCAAACAACATATTGCTTTTTAGTTCATAACTAAATAATATTCATCATAATATTCGTCTGTCTATATTTTGAACATTAAGTAGCCAGTTTATATTTGCGGCTATTAGATGCCACTCTTTGTGTAATGTTCACATGCCTGCAGTTGCTTACGCGGGCCCCTCACCTGCAACTCGAATTATGTGAGCAGCCCGAAGCGACTTGCCTTCCACGTATTATACTTTAACTATTTTGTGGCTATAGCTTTATCGTTTGATATTTATTTTATACGTGACATGTAAGTATTTTTATAAAAAAGTTCCCGTAATTTTTTACTTATGGTATTGGCCGGTTTGAATGTTTTACTTCTGATGAGTGCCGAAATGAAGACAAAAGACTTAATTTTTCAACCGAGGGCTGTAATTGCTTTAATTTTAATTTGTAAACGGTCGCTGACCAGGCAGCCATGTTTAATACTATGTATTTTCCTTTTCCTGAGAGCTGAGGGGGAAGGACTTGGTCCCTTCTTGCACTCTAATATGGTCATCTTGAGGATGTATTCACCAACTTCCCTTCTTTCTGTTTCTGTCGTCTGGTGAGCAATAACGAAATAATCGCTTTTTAATGTTACTCTCATTTGTGTCATTGTACTTTTCAGTATAAAAATTTTCTTCGCTACATTAGGTGCACAATGAACCATGCTAAAAAGACGACTACGTTAACAACAGATAGTACGGGCTCCCAAACGTTCGTCACTTACCAAGTAATTTAACGTGTGGTGTAGCCAGGTGTCTATGGTAAGAAAGGGTTCCGGTAATTTCGGGAAAATAGTTCCGTCAAAAACTTCCGTGTATCCTTATAAATCACCACTTGAAAACCCAACACTACCATCACGAGAAGTTTCCAGGTGAGATTCTTGGTGAACATCTCTGCTGAAATTCTTGGAGATCACTTTATTGGCCCACACATATTATCAGGTCGTTGGAATAGTGGATGATAAACGAAATTTCTGAAGAACGCCTCTCCTGAACTTCTGGAGGACATTGCCCTGTAATTGTGCTTTAGCTCGTGGTTTCAGAATAAGAGTGTTTCAGCGCACTTTGACTGTGGGGCGAGAGATATCTCACTGACAACTTCAGGCAGAAAGTAGGTGGGAAAGGATGTCCTCTCTCTTGGCCTGTGCAATCTGATGATTTCACTCCTCTCGACGTTTCAGTCTAGGGTTCTGCGAGGTCCCTCGTGTAGTCAGCAACATTGGAAAGAGTGCCTGAGCTTAATGAGCTCATCCTGCCAGATTTCGATGCTATAAGAATGGAACGCTGAATTTTACAGAGAATCACACCTAACCTAGTTCGCCGTTGCACATCATGTAATGTTTTTGATAGTAGCCGCAATCAACATTTACTCTACGGCAGTGAAGCCACAGACACGGTTTACAGTATTTGATACTATACTGTTTATAAACGTTTACCAAACTACACCATTCTGCTCTATCATTTAGCCTACTCAACGCATAGAAAGAGCTTAGTGCTGTAGAAACTTTACTTCACATTCCCTGCTGTTGGGTCGTGATATCAAAAGGTTCAATATTTTATCCCCTACTCTCTCCCAAATTTTAAAATGTCCTTCTGTAACATAGCGTAGGGTTAAGATGTTGTACCTGCTGGATGTACTGTGTTATATTCGTCAATGAGGGGTAATTGATTCTGTAGAAACACTCTGTTTATTACAATGATTTTCACTGTTTTACCTACTAACCTTTGTCTGTGATTCCGACCATGTGTTCCTTACCTGTTCCTGTGAATATTTGAATTCCATCGCTTAAACGTGTCCCAACTACATAGTTTGACCTTAGAGTGTCATAGCATTTGATTTTGCAGCGCTTTGCTATTATCGTTCTTAGAATTTCCACAAAATTTCAGATAAACCATGTGTTACGCAAATAGCGTCACCGGGATTCACTTTCTTCATGACATCAGGAGTAAGGTTGGTGGGGTTTTCATGCCTTATAGGTTTCGAATTGCAAGGACATTTGAGAATTTGGGTCTGATGGTAGACGTGCTGGGATAATCCATGCAGCTGCTAAGACCAATATGTCGGTATGCCTCAGAGATTAGAGCATCGGCCTAGTAAACAGGAGAACCGGCTTCGAATCTCGGTCTGGCGCTGATTTTCAACTTTCCCCATTGATGTAAATCAGTGCTCGCTAGTCGCTGAATGTCGTAATTTCTTTGTGTGTGATTGATAATGACTTCAGAATAAAAACGGTATCTGTTCTGTCGGACATATCCGAAAGAACAGACAGCACATATACATATGCCCTACACTCACCGAATCTATATTCAAAGCTTAATAGACGATAACAGTTTAATGAACAGTATTAGCAGCCACTGTTCAAATCAGAAATCTCTCAGCATCTTTTCAGATTAGCCCCATCGTTGTTGCGACTACAAGAACTGTGTTGTATCAGGAATAATATGTCAAAGTGCGTTACCAATGGTCCCAGTTTAATATCTTTGGGGAAAATCTTAGGGCAAATCTTGTTCTGGATGGTTCTTGAACATTCAACCTTAAGTTTTGAAAATGTTGTAGGCCTTTATCACTATTGAAAGAGTGTCCGGTACCCTCAAAGTTTGTCAGATGGAATGTTACGTGCGTCAGTGGACTGTTGGAGACATTATCTAATCCAGTTATAAAATCTTTAACGCAAGGCTACCAACTGCCGTTTGGTTAAAGACATCATGTAATCTATTCATTCGATTTGCAGAGAGATGCATACCTTGAGATATAAAGTGAGTAGGAATAGACTATTGATTGACAGGAGGCCTATCCAATTTTTACTGCTGTCGAGGCAGAGAAGCTGAGTTTACCGAAAACTGAAGCAGGTGTCCGGGAAGCAAGCCTTCCTGCAGAAAGCTGCGGTAATGGATTCCAAACTTTCTGATACAAGCCCACAGAATGTTTGCGTATTGATCGATGTCGGTCGAAAAATAAAGCAGCAGCAGCTCGCCCTCCGGATATCGCAAACTAGAGCTAAATTTTCTGGTCACGCAAGCGTGTGTCATGCACCGCTTGGGAACTTGTACTCGACCTTAATCACGGCTTCTTTGTAGTAACAATAGCCGGAGATATATGACTCATCTGGGGAAAAACAGCGTCAACAACTCCAACATTATACCTTTCCTAAAACTTGCAAATTATTTTCGGAAATGAATTTCCTTCTGTGATTTCACTGTTGGAATTCCCCTACCGCTATAGTATTATGTAGATACACAAACATATGTAATTAGATTTTGCATGAACGAAATTTTCCTGTTCCCGTATTCGGTAATGAACTTTAATATAATTGCAAGGGTTGAGCAATTTGTCTCGCTAGATTGAGGTAGTCTTCGTATCGAAGTCATTCCCTCTGAAGGATACGAAGTTAGTTTCGATGGGATACTTTAGCACCTAGGATAATTCCCAAAATTATTGATGTGATACTGTACTGAGCCGCCATGTTAAACATTACTTCCCAGTAACAGTTGGAAGTGATGACCAAATGTTTATTTTACGCTGCGCCTTTCTTTACGAACACGATTCTGTATTTGAAACGGTATCGATACTTCGCTAAAATCAGTTACTGCAACGGAATATCAGAAACAGAATAAAATTGTCGACTGCAGTCACGCACACACATATTTAACATCGTATAATATAAAATTTTAGATCTGAAGTCGAAGACTACTCTAATTTTCTGCGTGTTGCTTAACACTTGCTGTTGTTACATGATCTAAATCGTACATTTTCCTCTAAAATAACTACGAATGCCCACGATAATGATCCGATGATCCGTAGGGAATGTTCTCTTTAAGGCTAACCGATAGATAATAATTCCCTCAAAAGGCAATAGGATACCTGCCTCTCTTTTGCAGAGAATGCTCTACATATTGAACCACAGTAGTATCTCTTACTCTTCAGTACTCCTCTCGCATTTTTCAATCTGCATAGACGTTCGCGTACATTCCTTTTTGGTTGTGTTTACGGAGCAGAATGTGGATGTTAGTTGTTTATCCACTACGTCGTGCTTGTTTGAAAAATGAAACTTTCAGGGTGTACGATGAAAGAAACTTTATATGATGTTAAAGCTGCGAGCTGAAACGGTAACACAAACCAGAAAGCAACGTCGTACCGCCTAGGTCATGCGAGTGTTTCCACAATAGGAGACAAAATTGTATCTGAATGTTCGCGAACCTTTCTGAACATGATTTGCCGTGAAATTTACGCCTCAGTTATTAAATCTGGACGCTTGGTAACGCAATTCGACTAATTATTCGCGATGTTGCACTATTCTTGCAGTCACAAAGACGGAACTATTCTGAAAAGATACTGAGAGATCTTCGATTTGAACAGTGTGTTCTAATACTGCACATCAAACTATTATCGTGTTTGAAGCCTTGAAATATAGTTTCGGTTTGTTCAAGGCAAGCATCGTTGCCACCTGTAACCTACGAGGTATGAAAACCCTACTAAACTTTCAACTGCTGGTCTCTGTGGCCGAGGAGTTCTAGGTGCTTCAGTCTGCAACCGCGCTCCTGCTACGGTATTCGCCTTTTATCTTCTGCCCTATGAAGCGATAAGAAGTTGTTCGGGGAGTAGAAAGATATTTTGATCACAAAGTATCTTTAGACAACAGTTCTTTTCAAACAATTAAAATCTTACACCCAGAAAATACAGTAGCTAGAGGATCACGGTAAACAAAACGTTTTAAACTATCAAAAAACTTCGACACAACTAGTTAACAAGGACTGAGACCAAGAACAATCCTCTGTATGGCTCAAGGGCAAATAACAACTGACTTACACAACGAAATTTAAAGTTCTGCACTGCTGCAGTGACAAACAAAGAATCAGAAATCAAATTGCTGTTACATAGTTAATCCCCCTGTAACTCTGTTCATAGGCAGAAAAGGAAATTAAATGTCAAACTTAACAACTACAAAACTGGCTTAAGGCCCAATTCAAGATACGTTTCATTGGTGCGCCACAAAAAAAAAAAAAAATTGCCACAAATAGATACAGTATAGTACAGTTAACAAGACAATAGTAGAA
The DNA here is from genome assembly GCF_021461385.2 of Schistocerca piceifrons. Classification (NCBI taxonomy): domain Eukaryota; kingdom Metazoa; phylum Arthropoda; class Insecta; order Orthoptera; family Acrididae; genus Schistocerca; species Schistocerca piceifrons. The sequence goes on from NC_060144.1 coordinate 143,319,910, forward strand.
GATAAATCAAAAATTATTCTTAGCCACTGTACCAACGATTTGAGGCCGAACGATAAAAGCCCATAATACAAGTTCGACAAATACAAGGTACGATTATAAATTGAGAACATAAATACTAAAACCAATGATTATACTCGGCTATTTCGCCAAATAGCATATGGCCCAATAAAACTTACAAACTATGAATTTTAAAGTGCTTACCAATTTTGGAAGTACAGAAATTCAGTAGTATCCAAATACGCAAGAATAGCTACAGCTGAACTGAATTAACAGCTTGTGGCAACGCAAACAAATCAATTGGTGCAGGCACTTTACAAACTCAAGATGTGCATAAGTAACAATACAACAGGTTCCTGCGCACAGTGACCAAGTAAATCATTAGATTGAACTTATACTGAAGGATAAATTGCAGTATTTCTTAGTTTCACGGTTTTAAACACACTTAATAAGATTAAACCACATATAAATCTAATAATTGGAATATTTCTTACCAGAGCAGCGCTTAACCTAAGAGATAGGAAACAACGGTGGTTGCCACTGAAATACACAGACAACGTGCGAAAGGGCCAGTCCACAGCATGCTAAACTAAAGAATTCAACAATAATCCAAAGACAGAGGACTAGTTCAAAAATAACAAATAGCAAGTAAAGCAGATTTAATATTCTTAGCTGACCAACTGTCTTCCAAAATAGATCACTATTAATGAATGATAAGAAATCTTCAATGTGTCGTGCAACATACACATAGAGTTAAAAAGAATAAAACTCAAAGCCAATGCGTAAAGTGAATTTAACAAACACTGAAAACACCAGAAAAACAATTTACATAACTATTATTTTGATAAAACTCAGGACACTGGGTAACATATAAGCCAGACAAATTATAGTAAACTTTAGCTGCGCGTGCCTACAACACTGTTTAAACCAAATAGCGAACACCTTAAAACAGTGTCAAGCGTGAGACAAAGAAACGGGCAGGTAATATGCCCAAGTATGTAACGGAAAGTACCTTTTACACACGCCACAGAGCATGCACACTGCTAAATATCCTACGGTCGCAGGTTCGAATCCTGCCTCGGGCGTGGATGTGTGTCATGTCCTTAGGTTAGTTAGGTTTAAGTAGTTCTAAGTTCTAGGGGACTGATGACCACAGATGTTAAGTACCATAGTGCTCAGAGCCATTTGAACCATTTTTTGCTACATATCATGACGAGTGTAGAACAATTTCTCAAGTTGAACGCAAGTTCACTACAAGCTGCTACGGTGTGCTTCGTTATCGAATACAAAGGAGGACATTTTCCGTCAATATCAGACTGAATCAATGACACTACTGTTAAGAGGTCGCGAGAGGAACCAAGAAGCCCATAATCTTTTTCTGAAATTTACCTGTCAGAATGCTTTATAAGTATTAAATGTGGCATTTTACTCACCATAAAATTCTGTACCAGAAGTATTAGCAATGTTTTCCAAATAGAATATATTGTAAAGCACTTAAATATGTAGAACGCGAAATATTTACAAACGCTGCACAAAACACAACCTATATCTAACAACAACACATACTAAAACAGTTGAAAACGTCTTATGGCAGTCTCTAGTGCACGTACCTTCATATGACTGTAAAATCAATCGCTAGACTAAAGTAGGTTAAGGCAAAGTACCGCATTCTGGTCCTTCACAGGCCGATCAGGCTCCACCGACTGTTGTGTCCACCTCTGCCTATGGAGTCTTCTGATGGGCTATGTGGCCAGCACAACACTCTCCCGGTAATTGTTTGGGTTCTTTGGAACCGCTACTAATCACTTGAATTAATATCAGTTGGCCTCTCGACTCTGAGTGCATCCCGTACTAACTCTCGGACTTAAGCTGCCAATTCACTGCACGACTGGTGCACAGACGAAATTGCTGACCCTTTTGCCGATCCACTTGACTGTGTGTGGCCATGGCCATGGCGATTGCTTAGCGGACCCTATCTGCCAGAGTGTGGTCTGGTAGGTAGCAGCCAGGACTAGCAGGTAGAGCTAGCAGGTTCACTGCCCCTACTGACGTTCCCCGACCAAGGAACCGACCACGAATGCATATCCCACCCACTGACCAAAGGGTCGTGGCAGATCTGCCCAGCAGTGGGTCGCGTTTGGCCCCCTGGCCCCTGGCTCCCTGGATTGTGTATGGGGACCTTAAGGAACAGTCGCTGACAGTACTGGAATATGAACCCAGTTCTCTGCATGGGAGTCAATCACGCCGACTATCCAGCTATGTAGGCAGCACTAGACTGAATTACTGAGCAAAACATTGTGTGCTCCTAGATACACTATCCTCTATGTACAACACTCTTACCCACACATGTACATGTCTATCATTCTTTTGTAAAAAAATTATCTTCTAAGAACTGAAAATTTTTCGATTCTTTCAAAATGTTGCGACTTATGAGAGTAAAGTAAGATCGATACATACAGTGTCTTAAGAACAAAATTATAAGGAGAGTGACATTAAAACGCTGGACCAAGACCGAAAATCAATGTAAGCTATGAATAAAGACACTGTGTAAAATTAGATTTTAGAGCAGATGGCCAAGCAGAGTGTGACAGACTCCTGTTACGCTGTAATACCTCTTCTTACTACCTCTAATAAGCCAGGCATAGCAGAAGGGAAAGACAGCAGTACAACGCTATGAAAAATATAGTCTTTTACTCATCCATTATTCTTTGGGACAAGATTATCTAAACGCATCATATCTAGAACTCACATCAGATTTAGACACGTTATCACTAGCCTCATACAAAGAGGTTAAAAATATGAACTTCGCCTTTCTTCGAAGTTCATGCATACAAACTTGCAGATGACAACGTCAAGCCGGCTGCGGTGGCCGAGCGGTTCTAGGCGTTTCAGTCCGGAACCGCGCGACTGCTACGGTCGAGGTTCGAATCCTGCCTCGGGCATGGATGTGTGTGATGTCCTTAGGTTAGTTAGGTTTAGGTAGTTCTAAATTCTAGGGGACTGATGACCTCAGATGTTAGGTCCCATAATTCTCAGATCCATTTGAACCATTTGACAATGTCAAACTTTATTTAACTTTCATATTAACAAGGACACAAGAAAATACACAAGACGGGCCATGAAGGTATTATCCGAATGGGACGGAGATCAGCTGATGCAGATGTGATGTTCATGATGATGATGTCCCATCTGCGAGGATCGTAGGGGACGATGCAAGAGACCCGCACCGCCGACCAGGCAAGGTCCTAGCGGAGGTGGTTTGTCATTGCCTTACTCTGACCGTAACGGAGATGGAGGATGATGATGATGATGAAGACGACACAAAAACACCTATTCATCTCGAGGAAGAGAAAATCCCTGATTCCACCAGGAATCGAACCCGGGACGACGTGTGCGGAAAGTGAGAACGCTACAGCAAGACCACGAGATGCGGACGATGTACATGTACAAACAAATAATTTTAGTTTCAGAAAAATTGGATGATTTGTTCAAAGAGAAAGGGCTTCACAATGTGAGGTAGTCAGTAACGCGTTGGCCCACCTTTGACCCTTATGGAAGAAGTTGTTCGGCCCTGCATTAATTGACAGACTTTCTGGAAGTCCGCCTGAGGAACATCATACCAAATTTTGTTCAATTGGCGAATTAGAGCGTAAAAAAAACGAGATGGTGGGACGGCCTAGCCCGTAATGCTACAAACGTTCGGAAGTCGGGAGATCTCCGTGAACTTGCTGGCCAAAGTAGGGTTTGCTAAGCACGAAAACAAACAGTAGAGACCCTCGCCATATGGGTGCGGGTATTATCGAGCTGGAAAGTCGAGGAAAGGTTGACATCATGAAGGGCTACAAAACGGAGCGTAGAATATCTTCGACGTACAACTATGGTGTAAGGTTGCTGCAGATAACAAGCAAAGTGCCCCAAACCATCACTCCTGGTTGCAGGACCGTATGATGGCGACAGTCAGTTTAGTACGACACTGCTCTCCATGGCGTTTCGTGACACGTCTTCGGCTTGAAATCACAGTGACTGGAGAAGAACGTCCACAGCTATGAGAGCCCAAATGACCAGCGAAGACTTGTCTGCAGACGTCCTAGTCCCCAGCACCCTTACAGGACAGCGGTATGTCGACGACATTCTATGCGCCGTTTTCTTGACCTTGATGGCAGGCCATCGTGGGATTACATTTCTACAAGTTAACGCCTGTTCGCAAACTGTGAGAATTTCCAACGCTCGTCTTCGTAGTAGACAAACCCTGCCTTGGTCAGCAAGTTTGCTGGACCACTCCGCAAGTGGCAACGATTGGAGCAAGGCCCTCCAACCAACTTGGGACTTTCAAGAACAAACACACCAGTGTTGAAGAATTAGCACGATATCTCTCAGGAGGTCTTCAAATACACTACTGGCCATTAAAATTGCTACACCACGAAGATGACGTGCTACCGACGCGAAATGTAACCGACAGGAAGAGGATGCTGTGATATGCAAATGATAAGCTTTTCAGAGCATTCGCACAAGGTTGGCGCCGGTGGCGACACCTATAATGTGCTGACATGATGAAAGTTTGCAACCGATTTCTCATACACAAACAGCAGGTGACCGGCGTCGCCTGGTGAAACGTTCTTGTGATGCCTCGTGTAAAGAGGAGACATACGTACCATCACGTTTCCAACTTTGATAAAGGTCGAATTGTAGCCTGTCGCGATTGCCGTTTATAGTATCCCGACATTGCTGCTCGCGTTCGTCGAGATCCAATTACTGTTAGCAGAATATTGAATTGGTGGGTTCCGTGCACCATCCCAACGGCCTCGTTTCACTAGCAGTCGAGGTGACAGGCATCTTACCCGCATGGCTGTAACGTGCAGCCACGTCTCGATCCCTGAGTCAACAGATGCGGACGTTTGCAAGACAACAAACACTTGCACGAACAGTTCGACGACGTTAGCAGCAGCATGGACTATCAGCTCGGAGACCATGGCTGCGGTTACCCTTGACGCTGCATCACAGACAGGAGCGCCTGCGATGGTGTACTCAACGACGAACCAGGGTGCACGAATGACAAAACGTCATTTTTTCGTATGAATCCAGGTTCTGTTTACAGCATCGTGATGGTCGCATCCGTGTTTGGTGACATCGCGGTGAACGTACATTGGAAGCGTGTATTCGTCTTCGCCATACTGGCGTATCACCCAGCGTGATGGTATGGAATGCCATTGGTTACACGTCTCGGTCACCTCTTGTTCCCATTGACGGCACTTTGAACTGTGGACGTTACATTTCAGATATGTTACTACCCGTGGCTCTACCCTTCATTCGATACCTGCGAAACCCTACATTTCAGCAGGTTAATGCACGACCGCATGTTGCAGGGCCTGTACGGGCCTTTCTGGATACAGAAAATGTTCGACTGCTGCCCTGGCCATCACATTCTCCAGATCTCTCACCAACTGAAAACGTCTGGTCAATGGTGGCCGAGCAACCGCCTCATCACAATACGCCAGTCACTACTCTAGATGAACTGCGGTATCGTGTTGAAGCTGCATGGGCAGCTGTACCTGTACACGCCATCCAAGCTCTATTTGACTCAATGCCGAGATGTATCAAGGCCGTTATTACGGCCAGAGGTGATTGATCTGGGTACTGATTTCTCAAGATCTATGCACCCAAACTGCGTGAAAATGAAATCACATGTCAGTTCTAGTATAATATATTTATCCAATGAATACCCGTTTATCATCTGCATTCGTTCTTGGTGTAGCAATTTTAATGGCCAGTAGTGTAACTTTATCATCAATGTCAAGCCGAATAAGAGCTTCCTTAAGGACCAAAGGTGAACCAACGCGGTACTGACTTTCTTAGTTTGTGAACCTGTTTCTGATGAATAAATCATCCAATTTATGAGAAATTGTGATCATTTGTTTGTCTATAAATGTACGTCACATCTACTGGTTTCTGTCTCGTGCTCCGTTTTCCTTTTTTCTCTTACATTCTATATAAAAAACCGTATTCTAAAAACTACACGCGCACGGACATAATATTAAAAAACAAATAAATAAATTAGCTTCGAAATTCAACTGGGTAACTGAATAACAGATGTGTTTCTCTATTACACTGGTCGCTATCTCAATAACAGATTCGATTTTTTTAACATGGAACGTATGTTCTGTACGCGTCATTAGCTCGGCGCTATAGGAGACAGGAACGAAAACCGCGCGACATTCACAAGATGTGGACCTCGGCAGTGTGTACAGCCCTCGCGCTGCCTGACTGACCTGTAGCATTGTAGCATTGCGCCGTGTGGTTGTTGTGTGCCGTGCTACCTGGGTGTAGCGCGGGACGGCCTAAGTGCAGTGTCGCCCGTGCAGGCGCCAGTGCCGGCGCGCCGTCCGCAGAGGCTGCCGCCGCGACTCGCTCCGCTGACAGCCGTGATTAACGATGATGGATGGCGAGCCGAGGCGTGCGCGCCCTGTCACAAACAAAGCGCTCACCTCGCCCCCACACCACACCACGCCTCCACCCTCCGCCCCATACACGTCCTCCCGCACGCCTCTGCTGCTACTGTCGCACCTCGCTGTGCGTTGCGGGTAGCGTTGGACACCACTGGGACAAGTCCCAGGTGGCTACACAAACCCAGCTCAGCGTGCCGATGGGTTACGGGTACGTAACAGTGTGTTTCACCGCTAAATAAACCTATATATTCTTACTTACCTGTCCGTGTTATATGGAATGTTTTGTGGACTGTGGCTGTACTGTAAAATAATGAAATAATTTCTGCCGTATCAGGAGATTTTTACTAACATTTAATTTCCACAACGCGTTTCGGCAGCATACTGCTATCATCAGGTTACACGTACATTAAGCTGGTCTGAAGTGCGATTAGGTTCATTAGATATGTGTGTGTCAGTGAGATTATAAATCGAAATACAATACTGCACAGAAAGATTAATATATTTTAGCGTGTACATTAAGTTATTTGCATGTCTAAATCATTTAATTTGAGGATTTACTTACATTTTTTTCGGGACTTTAGTTTTCTGGCACACAGAGAACAGTGAACTCGTAACAGTTCTACACTTTAAAATATAGAATTTACTTCATTTCAAAAAGTCTTAACTGCTAAGATAAACTAATTTCAACTGCTGCGATATTACTGTAGGGTGGAAATGAAATTTTTTTCACTATAGTCGACGTATCTTAAGAGATTCAGCAACTGCTTGGATAGTTAAAATAATTCTCATGTTTTGTTCTGTCTCACTTGCGCATATTTAATTAGATTGCATGTTTCTATCACTCTGGATCATCTTCAGATCGAAATAGCTGTGTCAGCAACCCGTCTTTTCTGTTCAGAACCACAAATCAAAGTATTGTAGTCTGATATGTGGTTCTGAGTAGACAAGAGGGCATGCTGAAGCAACTACTTAGACCTGAATAGGATCCAGAGTGATCGAAATATGTAGTCTAATTAAGAACGTGCAACTGAGATGGTACCATTGCTTCTTCGATGTATAGACTGAACAGTAGGGGTGAAAGACTACATTGCTTTTCTACAAGCTTTTTATTCCGAGCATTTCATTCTTGGTCTTTCATTGTTATTATTCCTGGTTGGTTCTTGTACGTGTAGTATATTAAGCGTCACCCCCTATAGTGTACCCCTATATTCCTCAGAATTTCGAACAGCTTCCACCATTTGACAGTGTCGAACGCTTTTTCCAGGTCGTATACCATAAAAACTGAAATAATAATTCATTATAGATTACATTGTAAGGACAATGAGTTTGAAACATGTACTTAGTGTCACATATAGAAAATAATGTAAAAATGAAACATGAAACTGATTGTCCATATGTCATAATTTAATTACAGAAGCAAATTATGGACCTTTACTGATAAACTATATACCAGGAAAACAAAGATAACGGTTTGTACATATCACAGTCTACCACAAATATACAACAAAATAAATCTATTGCATTAAAATGGCCTCTTCTGCGTTTTTTTTTTTTTAGTCATTAATCTTCTGACTAGTGTGATGCAGTCCACCATTTTTATCGTCTACAGCTCCCTCTAGTACCATGTAAGTATTTCCTGGCGTCCTTGCGTCCTTTCTTCTAGTCAATTTTTTCCATGTATTCTTTTCCTCTCCGATTCTGTGCAGAACTTCCTAATTCCTTGCGTTATCCGTTCACCGAATTTTCAGCATTCTTCTACAGTACCGCATCGCTACTGCTTCAATTCTCTTCTGTTCCAGTTGTCCCTTAGTCCATGACTCCCTGTCATACAACGTTGTGCTCCAAAAGCAATTCTCAGAACTTTCTTCCTCATGTTCTATGTTTGATACTAGCAGATTTCTTTTGACGAGGAATGCCCTTTTAGCCTCGGCTTGTCTGCATTTTTATGCCCTCTTTGCTCCGTCCGCCATGTTTTTTTTTTTTTTTTTTTTTTTTTTTTTTGCGGCTTAGGGAGCAGAAATCCTTACCTTTGCCTACTTCGTTATCAACAATCCTGTTTGTTAAGTTACTCGATGTTCTCATTTCTGCTATTTCTAATTATTTCCGTCTTTCTTCGATTTACATTTAATCAATATTCAGTACTCATTACATTGTTCATTCCATTCAGCAGATCCTGCAGTTCTAAGTATAGTAACACCATCAACGAATTTTATCATTGAAACCCTTTCACATTCAATTGTAATTCTACTCTTGAAGCTTTCTTTTATTTCCATTGCTTCTTCGATATGTAGATTGAGCAGTAGAGACGAAAGAGTACATCTCTCTCTCTCATACGCTTTTTGACCCGTGAACTTCTTTCTTGATCTTCTATTCTTACTGTTCACTCTTGGTCGTTATACATATTGCATGTTACCGCTCTGTCCTATAGCTTATTCCTACTTTTCTCAGAATTTCGAACATCTTACACCATTTGACATTGTCGAAGACTTTTTCCAGTACGATAACTCCTATGAACGAGTCTTGATTTTTCTTTAGTCTTGCTTCCATTGTCAGCCGCAACATCATAATTGCGTTCTGTTATATTTTTCTGTATGTTATTCTTGTCAGCTGATAAATTGATCTTGCAATATTATTCCCTATTGACAGCTCTTATAATCTTTGGAATTGTGTGGACGATGCTTTTCCGGAAGTCGGATGGTATATCACTAGACTCATACATTCTTCACACCAAGATGAATAATAAATAGTTTTGTGGTTACTTTCGGCAATGCCTTTAGAAATTTTGATCGAATGTTATCTACACCTTCTGACGAACTCGATCATAAGTCTTGCAATGGATCCATATTCACTTCTGTATCGACTCTTGTTTCTTCATCTATCATGTCGTCAGACAAATCTCCTTCTCCATAGAGGTCTCTTAGCATCTATCTGCTCACTCCTATGCGTTTAATAGTGGGATTCTCATAGTACTCTTAATGCTACCACTCGTAAGGTTGTTCTGACTTTTCTCTATGCGAGCAGCCGGCCGGGGTGGCCGAGCGGTTCTAGGCGCTACAGTCTGGAACAGCGCGACCGCTACGGTGGCAGGTTCGAATCCCGCTTCGGGCATGGGTGTGTGTGATGTCCTTAGGTTAGTTAGGTTTAAGTAGTTCTAAGTCCTAGGGGACTGATGACCTCAGAAGTTAGGTCACATAGTCCTCAGAGCCATTGGAACCATTTTCTATGTGAGCACTGTGAGAAATCGATGATCTGATCTGGAGTGGAGGTGCGTTCGGAAGGTCGAGAGTACGGCTTTAGCATAGATGATATGTCTCTAGAATGAAATTTTCACTCTACAGCGGAGTGTGCGCTGATATGAAGCTTCCTGGCGGATTAAAACTGTGTGCCGGACCGAGACTCGAACTCGGGACCTTTGCCTTTCGCGGGCAAGTGCTCTACCAACTGAGCTACCCAAGGACGACACACGACCCGTCCTCACAGCTTTATTTCTGCCAGTACCTCGTCTCCTACCTTCCAAACTTTACAGAAGCTCTCCTGCGAACTTTGCAGAACTAGTACTCCTGAAAGAAAGGATATTGCGGAGACATGGCTTAGCCACAGCCTGGGGGATTTTTCTAGAATGAAATTTTCACTCTGCAGTGGAGTGTCCGCTGATATGAAACTTCCTGGCAGATCAAAACTGTGTGCCGGACCGAGACTCGAACTCGGGACCTTTGCCTTTCGCGGGCAAGTGCTCGTCACTAGATCGTTTAGCTGGCGAGAGAGCGTTACGTAGGTGCTAGACAAACTCCATTGGCAGACGTTACAAGAGAGGCTTTGTGAATCACAGAGAAATTTGTTATTGACATTTCGGGACAGCACTTTTCAGGAGCCAGAGGTCCCGAGTTCGAGTCTCGGTCCGGCACACAGTTTTAATGTGCCAGGAAGTTTCATAGATGATGTGTGTTTGTGCTTGCTGTCCTCAATGGAGTACGGAGAGGTTCCAATGCAGGCTGTGAAGCCGCTCCGCTCCGTCCCTCCCTGTTAACCACCATGACCTTATGGAACATGAACAGACTTCCGCGCGCACACACACACACACACACACACACACACACACATACATCTGCATCAACATCTCACTCTGGAAGCCACCTAGTAGTGTGTGGCGGAGGGTTCTTTCGGTACCACTATCTGATCCCTCCAACACAGTTCCACTCGCGAATAGTACATGGGAAGAAGGATTGTCGGTAAGCCTCTGCATTGCCTCTAATTTGTCGAATTTTCTCCTTGTGGTCAATACGGGATATGTATGTGAGGGAAAGTAATATGTTGTCTGACTCCTGAAAAGTGCTTTCCCAAAATGTCAATAATAAATTTCTCTGTGATGCACAAAGCCTCTCTTGTAATGTCAACCTGCGGAGTTTGTCTAGCACCTACGTAACGCTCTCTCGCCAGCTAAACGATCCAGTGACGATACGCACCGTTCTTTGTTGGATCTTCTCTGTCTATCAGTCTTGTCTGATAGGGATCACAGATAGATAAACAATACTCAAGAGTCGGGTGAAAAAGCGTGTTATAAGCCACTTCTTTCTTGGATGAGTTACATTTCCTTAAGATTCTTCCGATGAGTATGAGTCCGGTATCTGCTTTTCCCACTATCTGTTTTATATGGTCATTTCACTTAAGGTCGCTCTGGATAGTTACACCTAGATATTCGGCGGCTGGCGCTGTCTTCAGCTGTTTGTCATCAATAGTGTAGCTGTACAGTAGTGGTTTTCTTTTCCTATATATGCGCAATACGTTACATTTATTTACGTTCAGTGCCAACTGCCAGAGCCTGCACCATTCATCAATACTCTACAGGTCATTCTGCCAGTTCTTACAACCTTCTGGCGTTTTCACATTGGTATAAACAACTGCATTATCTTCGAATAGCCTTAAAGAGCATCCGACGCTTTCTACTAGATCATTTATACACATTGTAAACGGCAGCGGTCCTATCACACTTCCTTGTGCTACTCCGGATATTACCTTTACGTCTGCCGATTTAGTTCCGTTAAGAGCGACGTTTTGAATTCTATCTGCAACAAACTCTTGAATCCAGTAGCAGGTCTGCTCCGATACTCCGTAAGCTCCAGTTTGTTTCATTAAACGGCAATGCGGCGTTTGAGCATGACCCCGATTAGTGGCCATCTGACATCTAAATAACACCATGATAGCCGTGGTCAGCAGGGTATAACGTCAGTCACCAAATCCGCTTCTCTTCACTATCAGCATGATAATTCTGCCCAACTCCCACACCGCTAGGCTTACCGCCCGGCCACGATGAACATTGACACGGTTAGCTCTACTGCCACGATACAACTTCTGATAGAAACAATACGAACCGTAAGAGTCGGCTTGGAATTCCTGCAAGAAGTATGCACAACCGTGCCCCCGAACTTTTATGACTACGCAACGTATGTGATGGCTCGTGGTTCCGCAGACACTATCGTGGCTACTATAACGAGTGACGTTATCGAAGCCCCCGACGTAATGTATCTTCCTTCTCCTCGAGGATTAGCGGTCATGACACTTGACACACAATTCATTAATGTTTATGCACTGTCGTGACTCTGTCAGGATCTACTCCGCTGATATTGTCCCCCTTTTGCTACGACAGTACGAACACACGGTCTTCGCTGGCCATATTAATTGCGTTCTTCTCCTCAAGAACCAAACTCCATTTCTTATCCGGAACTGGATGTGGTGATTTACAACTTGACTTGTGTGACACGTGGGAAAAGATACTCGTCGACAGTTCTGGACACACGCTTATTACCACTTATTCGGCGAGCCGGCTGGTTCTCATATATGTGTCACAAGACCTTACACAGGGAGTCGTTGCCGCCGAACGATGGTCTCTGGTCTTTTCTGACCACAGTGGCTACATCTACACAACGAATCTCCTCCCTCAACAAGTCTGGCATAATAACAGCCTTTGGAAGATGAATGTAACACTCTTCCAGGATCCGAACTGCCGTCGGCAAGTCGCCGCCAACTGTGAACGAAGTCATTCTCGATACCACTTGACTTTTGGGTGTTGGCTCCTCAGCGCAAAACCCACAACCCGCAGGACACTTATCTAGTTTGGCAAGGACACAGCTGCATGGCAAAGCAGACACTGGAGTTTTACTATGCGACAATCAGGGAGTTTGACGCTCTACCCCTCTCGCCAACAGAAACGGGAACACACGAATCGAGGCTCACATATTGTCGTTGACGAAGCGCCGCTTAAAAGGCGCCGTTGTCTGCTGGGGACGACACGACTGAACAGCTGCAGAGGTCCCCACCATGCAACACACTATGGCGGATCTACGCCGGCAGTTAATCACAACGGCTTATGACGCAAGAACGCCGCTTCTGTAGACCCAAGCAACCATAGTAAACGGCATGGAGTATCATTTTCGGCCTTCTCACCAGGAAAGAGCCTTCGCTACAGTGGAAGAATTACAACGGGTGACATACGTTGCTGATATGGCAACAGAGACGGCACTAATGGAGAAAGTCTCGTCTAACAAGGTGGACGACCCCTTGCAGAAAGATGCGGTCAGTAAGTCTTCAGGGTCCAGTAGATCACCATTCCAGTTGCACCGGATCTTCGGTGACATCATGAAGCATCGTTGGACTACAATGTTCCAAGAATTCATTTCCTTGGACTGCTCAATACCACCTTTCTTCTACGGAGGACTACTCATACCAGTACACATGCCAGCAGTAGGGCAATCGGTCAATACTATCGACAACTTGGAATCTAGAACGTTGACTGCAAGATCTTTGCCAGGATTTTGGTGGGTCGCAATAAGAAGACTGTGCCAATGATCGTCACCCCAGAACAGTCGTCGCATGTGGGAGACGTCAACATACGAATTGCCACCGGTGACTGCAGAGATTTAATAGCGATCGCCTCGGCGTGCCGCCTATGGGTGTCGATCGTTTCCATAGATTTCAGTCGGAGCTTCGACAGAGTGCGACATAACTTCCTCCTAGAGGGTGATGGACCGTATGATATTTCCAGCCAGGCTTGTGGTGCCTTTTGGCAGTAGCCATCTCTCAGGTCCAGTTCAGGGAATGGGTGGTGAGACCAGAACCCTTCAAGAGATCTATACGACCAGGTTGCCTCCTTTCTACTTACCTTTATGCAATGGCTGTCGAGCCAATCCTCGGGGGTCTCAACCAGAGGCTAGCTGGCTTCACACTGGAGAACATCACCTTCTGCTATAGGGCTTACGCCGGGGACCTGCTACTGCAGGTAAATTTAGCCGATGAAGTCAGCAGCGTATAGCGATACAGACAGCCTGCAGGAAGTCTCCTGAACATCAACCAGTCGGTGGCACTGGATGTCGGCCGTGGTCTCGGGCTGGGGGCTGTCTCCCCTCTCTCCCCAGTTACTCAACTGAGATCTTTGGCAGTCACGTTTACGAAGGATATGTGCGGAACAGCCGCGGCAAACTATCGACGTTTACTGCAGACTGGACGCCTCAAGTTGCCCCTAAACCTGCTCCGGGACATGAACCGGCTGCATCTTGTGGAATATCCGAACTTCTATATGGCATTAAGACTCAGTCACAAGGCACAGCAGCAATAGGTCGTAGACTTCCGGCGGCCTTCGGTTGTTTACTATCCATAATACACATATTTGAAGTACTCTGTGACACTCTCGCCCTTCCTCAGCACGATGGAGGTCTCGAACTGGTTAACGTACGAGCACAGGCAGCGTCTCTTTATATGAGCAATACGTGGAAACGCCTATTGGAGGTCCTGATCCAGCTCGTCGCTACACAGCTCTCCTATGTATTGACATTCATTCTGGAATACAGCTATATGATCTTGGATATCCGCACAACGAGCGCGCCGAAGACGATTTTTGCACCACTCTTCAGAGGGCTGTTCTACACAACGTGGTAGAACCCCAGTACCCAAATGTCAGTTATCCACGAGTGTGGAAAAGATACACCACCACCTTGTGCGTGACGTGGTATCAAGTCACCAACAAAAATTTCGGCGAGACAGTGGCTCCGCGCTATCAGATTAACAAACTCCCCACTTTTCTCCAATGTCGCCTCCTGGGCGCCGATGAACATCGCTTCACATTCGCGTTGTCGTCTGGCGTTTAGCGACTGATTCCTAAGATCTTAGCTTGTTATCTCTGTGTCTCAGCAGACGTGATTTAACCTCTGTCCCATCTGTGTCCGTGTGACTATTACCTTCCCCACGCCATGTATCATCGAACAGTCCACAACATCTTCGGCGAAAGTGAAAAAGTGGAGCATGATTAGTGTTGCTACCTGCAACAAAACGCTCACAATGCTCTTGAACGCACAACAAGATACCGCGCGCGCTCTTTGCAAATTATTTACGCAGCGTTTTCGTAAAGCGTCCAGCTAGTTGGGGGAGTGTCAGGCTCAGTGCAATGTTCCGCACAGCATCACATCGAAGATAGAATGACGTGAATTGCAAGCAGTGAGAAAGGAAAGCGGTTGGCTGATTCAAGGAACGCAGCATCCATTGAGCCATTAGCAATGTCGTGTGGGTCTGTTGTAGATATTTCAGACGGCATAGTTGGAAATAGAAAACGCCAGTGGCAATGAATGAAAAATCTCAAGTTGCATCGTTGGTTGATGAAAGAACGTTTTAGCTGTAGTAGCGGAAGCAATTTGCAAAACCAATTTTAGTTTATGCCTCGAATCACATTTTTATGGGAATAGTCTGTTTTGTAGCTTTTTCATTTGTGGACATTTATTAACTATAATCATACTATTAAAACAAGGAAATGAATAAAAACGATTTAGAGACCTATAGAGCCTATCGGTTTGGGAAAATTTTTGGGAAAAATTAGGGGGAATACCTGAACAGGAAAGTTCTTTTCTTTTATGGTAAGGAAAATGTGGATGTGCGAAGTAGGGGTAAATGTGATTTTCGTTTCTTTTATTTTGGAGATTAAACGTAGATAAATAAGGAAATAGGTCTACAAAACCGCTTCCGGTCAGACCAAAAACATATAGCAAATCGTATAGCCTTTTTAAAATCGTATTCGCAGTTTGCTAATGCATTTCATAACAAAGAAATATATTAAACAAAGAAATATATTAAAGAATACTAGTGAAATTTTCGACCGCATTTTTGTTTCGATTGATCTGTAGATTTGAAATAATCTCAGGATGTTTCGTTATATATGTGAAAGTTTCTGTTTCTTTCTAAATATTTACCAGGCTTTCCATTCCGCCAATATGGGGGACTGATAGGCATCATCTCTTGTCACTGGCTGTGTGGGCTTGTTCTTTGTATTATGGAGGTAGGTTCGTGCCATTTATCCTCATATCTTCAAATACTGTTTCGAAATTTCGGCCAGATTGTCCAATGTTACTTCCTCACAGTTACTGCATTTTAAATTATAATTAATTTACGGTGTTGTTCTGTGTTACAACCAATTTGTGAACATGATTTGTTGCGTGTTCTGAAGTCTGTTTTTTGATATAATATGTGACTGCTGCATCATGGGTCAACACTTTCCATAACCGAGAGTGCAGAGGGTTCCGTCAAATTTAAAACAATGTTTTCATTACTTTGAAAGCCTGAAAATACAAAATTGTAAAATTGTCGTAAGATCGTACGGGACCAAACTGCTTAGGTCATCGGTCTCTAAGCTTACACAGTGCTTAATCTAACTTAAACAAACTTACACTATGGACAACACACACCCATGCCCGAGGGCGGACTCGAACCTCTGACGGGGAGAGCTGTGCGGACCGTGACAAGACGCCCAGACCGCGTGGCTACCCCGGGCGGCTGAAAATACAAGTTTTCTATTGCCACTGTCATGCAATACTGTTTAAAAATAGTAAACCGCCATGTGGCTGTTTATTACTGCATTTATCTTTTGTGCTGTCTACACTTCGGCTTTCATTCCATTCTCAAGTACAATGTTAAAGGTTGTAAGACCATTATTATGTCATATCTGTTGAGGCAGTCCAAAGTCTTAAGCTTAGGACTGCTCCAACAGATATTACATAATAATCGTATATAAAATTTCAGCATTGTACTTGAGAATGACATAAAAACCGAAATCTAGTTAGAGCAAAAGATAAATATAGTAATACGCAGTGAAATGCCTGACAGTACAGTTTCCATTGAAGATTTTGTTGCTTTCAAAACAGTGTCCTGCAATAAACGTCTTTAGATACAACCACAGGTGGATCTCAGAGAATACCAAATCTGGTGACTATAGTGTCCGCCAACTTTCGCTTCAGATACCTCAGTTTTTCTTGAAACGTCTCTAGAGGCTGACGCACCGTCCTCCTAGAACATTACATACAGTTCAGCACTGATCATACGAGTTTTTTAATCTCGTTTCTCGAAAATATTGGAACGGTATTCCCATGTTTTTGTTTTACGATTTTCAAGGAACGCAATATAAAGGTTCCTGTCACCTCCCATAAAATAATGGGACTAACCTTTCTGAAGGATAAATTCTACTAGCAGTTTGCTACTTGCGCTACGGATTTCCACTCATTATTTAGTTTTGCTTCCGGTTCTGGTGTGGAGTTGTGGATCCACGTCCATTCCACACTAATAAGTTAGGAAATCAGTTGCATATTTCTGAAACTGCAGATGGAGATATGAATACAGTTTACGTATAAATTCTTTAAAATCCAAGACCGGCCTGACGGGCCGAGCGGTTCTAGGCGCTACAGTCTGGAACCGCGCGACCGCTACGGTCGCAGGTTCGAATCCTGCCGCTGGCATGGTTGTGTGTGATGTCCTTAGGTTAGTTAGGTTTACGTAGTCCTAAGTTGTAGGGGACTGATGACCTTAGAAGTTAAGTCCCATAGTGGTCAGAGGCATTCGAACTATTTTATTTTTAAATCCAAGTGAAAAACGCCGAAACTTTTTTACAGCGAATTCTAAGAAGATAATACGGGATGAGTCAGGAGGAAAGGTACATGGTTTGAGGCGTCATATAATTAGTGATTCTGAACAATGAGGTTCATATGGACATATCCCCATTGCGAATGATTTCCGACATAGAACCCATTTAATATCACTTCAGAATGTTTTTCTTTAATAACTCGCAAACCGCACACTACACCGAAAGCGTGTCTCCTCAGGACACAACTAAACTTTTTTTTTTTTTTTTTTTTTTTTTTTTTTTTTTTTTTTTTTTTTTTTTTTTTTTTTTTTTTTTGAAGGGCTAACAGTTTGTGCGGAGAGATCGCGGGAATATTGAAAATCTCGCGCGTGCACTGTAGCTTAGGTACTTTTTGTAGGCCAGTTTGAGGTAGTTTTCCGACTTCATAGACCACAACCGTCCTGTATCAAAATGTTCGTCTCAAATTCCTCTATATTAGTATATTAGAAATGTACATTACAAGGGTGCTATTTCGGAACCATTCCGAATAGGGGATTTGTCCACACCCAGTTTTTTTGTTCAGAATCAATAAGGCTATCATCCCTTCGAAAAACGTACCTTCCCTCCTGAGTCACCGAGTATACTTAGAGAACAAATACATCCTTTGTCGACAAACTGTGAGACTTCGAAGAGAAGACAGGAGTTGGTTTGAGTAACTAATCCTGCCCGTACTAGACGATGTTTGTACCGCCAACAAGAAATAAGCAAGTTTTCGGTAATGCTTTCGACTACTTCTAAAAAATACATCGTAGTAATTTCGACCTAAGTTTGGACATGTAACAGCCCAGATTCCGCGCTGAAACTACTTGTCACTACAAAGAGCTACTGCGAGACTGAATACCGTGTAAAGATTTTCGTGGGGTATGTCAGCCTGTGGTTATCAACAGTTGGTTCGTGATGAGAAAAATGGAAATTTTTTATACGTTTGATAAACTACAAATACTGGGAACCACGCGTATTACTTTATCTTGTAAATACTATATATTACACAGATACCGGAGGCAAGGTCTACTGAGAATGATAACACATGGAAAAGATTAAAAAATACACACTGTACCTCTTGAAGATGACGTTGAATTACTAGTGGACTAGAATCAGCGAGCCGTACACTGAATATAACTGTATGTTTTGGATACTATATAAAGGATCAAAGACGGTAAAAATACGTGATATTAATCAGTAAGAAAAGCAGTAATACAGATATGAACAAGACATTCAGAGGCAGATGTAGCAAATAAACGAACGTTAGTCCTCCAGACTGATGATAACATCGGTTTGAATATATTTCGGCGGTTTGCCTGTCAATTTCGTGACTTTATTCTCGCACCTTTCTGTTTAGAATATAATATAAAAAGTATTTGCCTTGAGCACAAATCCATACAAAGACGACCAGCTGCGATTCAGCAGGGAATCATCTATACGTTATTAAAAACTTGTTACAGTCAATGGTTCATCAAACGTAGTATACGCACATACTGTGTCATGAAAACTTCCTAACTGACCTCACGAAGATGAGTGGACGCTTACACCACAGAAAGAAGTGGCGTGGTCAGTGGGAAACGTAACAAGAGCTCCAGCGATAGTAGTTTGTCAACGTCGACTAGTAGGCCACGAATTTCACGCTAGTGTAGTGGTTTGTTTAACTTGTGAGTTTATTTCGAAGTGTAATCGGAAACTGTTAAATTATATTCAAGCATCAAGGGGGAAAAATGGATATTGCTACATTCAACTTCAATTAATAGTGCGGAATATTACAGCAAACTATTTTTAGAGCCTTTCTGTATAGTGGTCTAACATTGGCTAGCCGAGGATAACGCAGTTATAAACTACACAGCCGATATAACTGTCACACCACAGAGAGTAAGACGATAAAAGATGATAAAATTGTACACGAGATGGTCGCTTGAAACGATGAAACAGAGAGGATATACCATGTGTTAGCCATTTAATTCAACAGTGCAATTGAATCTTTCCATTTTTAAAGACTATGTTTCCAAATTAAAAGCCAACAAAACCACTGGCAGCTAACTGTTAATGGTGACGTGGCGGTCTACAGAATTTTTTTTATTATCAGTTTATAGACAGAATGGCAGTAGCAGGACAATTGTTCATGACATGGGCATATAATTTACATCTACATCCATATGCTACAAATCACTGCGAGGAGCTATAAGAGGATGCTTACTGCTTGTCACGTATTATGGTTTCTTTCCCTATAATTAGCACATAGAGAGCTCGAAGAGTGACTGTTTGGATGTCTATAAGTGCTGTAGCTCTTGTTGCCCCCTCCACTGCCTCCTTCCCCATCTCCCTTCCAAACACCACCCCCCCACCCCCCTTCGGAAGCGATGTGCCGAATTTTTTTCATTTCTACATTCCTCACTTAATTCCGGTCCTCTGAACTCTGTAAACAGGCTTTCACGGACTAATTAGCGTCTATATTCAAGCGTATGCCATGTTCTGCGGCCTTTATTACCATTCTGCTGTATACTGAGCACTTTATTTCACATTTCACAAAGGCGGTTCACCTGTACCGAACACACAGTATTAAATCAGTTAATTCCTACATGAAATCGTTGCATTTGTGATGCAGTTCTGTAGGCAGTTATTATAAAAGTTGACAATGAAATTATACACCCCGCCTCATGCAAAAGAGGCACTAACAAAATCTCTGGCTGAAGTCACGACAAACCCGTAAAACTAAATTGTAATGTCACTATCTGTCAATTAAGTTTGTTCAAATACCCCATCACCTCACTCTCCTCTCTTTATCAAAACAGTATTTTCACATGCATTCACGTTTCGTCATTTCATCGTTTTATTCTCGGTTTTTATCGTATCATTGTATTCTGTTTCTGCTAAGTAACCCGGAGTGGGAATTTTTTCTCCTCTTTTAAGATCTAATTACACGAATTTAGTGTCGCCGTGGCATTTAAATCATGCTTCTAATAATTTTTCGCGGTCTCTTTTTCATCGCTTAGTGGGGCCTGCTGCAACAGCTACCATATTTCATGATATCTGCAATGGACGTGGACATAATGCTGTATTAATGTGGCCAGCGGAATAGCTGCCTTTTCCGACCGCAGCCGCAGCCGGTTTGTGAAGAGACAGAACGCACTGAATGCAGTGTGTTATTCACCACCCCGTCTCGTTATGACATTTGTTAAAAATGCACGACGCAGGCGGAAGTTTGGATTCTGAATACAGGTACCATCGCTGCAGTTGCCCACAAATAATAACGCGATACCGTGATTCTATATTCTTATCGTGGAGTAATATAGAAACAGCAAACATATGCAATTCATGCAAATGTTTTAATAATTGTTATATCAAACACTAGTAAAGGAACAGCTCGGAAAGCTTATAGTTTAGCTTCAGTTTTACGCAAATAATGTTTGAGAACCAAAGCAATACAATCGAAATGAAAAATGGAACTGGACAGACATTGTGAAGTAACAGATGGAAACAGGGAGTTTACGAAAAATCTGCGCTACCAAAGCTTTTCGTGTCAATTTCAAACACTGGTGATGTAGGTATGTCGGTGTATACTTCATGTTGTATGTATGTATGTATCTATGTATGTGTTAAACCGGGGACCTAGAATCGTCAGAGAGGCTTCGTCCCACTGTAGTCTTCAGTGGTTCACAAGCCCACAACAGGCCACAGCAGTACACCCACCCCACTGCCGCCCCACACCGAACCCAGGGTTATTGTGCAGTTCGGCCTCCAGTGGACCCCTGGGAACGGCTGTTATCAGACGAGCCTAACCCCGAATGTTTGCGTGGTAGAATACGCGTACGTGGAAACGGTGTTTGCACAGTAATCGGCGACACAGTGTAACTGAGGTGGAGTAAGGGGAACCAGCCCGCATTCACCGAGGGAGATGGAAAACAGCCTGAAGAACTATCCACAGGTTGGCCGGCACACCGAACCTCGACACTAATCCACCGGGCAGATTACTGCCGGGGATCGGCACGCCTTCCCGCTCGGGAAGCAGAGCGTTAGACCGCGCGGCTAGTCGGGCGGGCATACATCCTCTTATTCTGTTTCTCAGATTACTTATGATTTGACGTCATGTTCGAAACGTGGTGCTCAGAACACTGTCGACATATGTAAATGCTTCTACCTAGAAAAGCAAACAATATAAAATTCATTAGTTTTCTTGACCCTCTTGGCATTATGTGATGTATTCTTACCATCCGCCCATAATAGCTGTTCACTTTCAACCTATTGACGTTTTCAGCTTCAAACGGAGATAAATGATTCCAGAGACCTTTTCAAGTCCGAAACATGTATGATGTGTAAACGCAAACTGAAGCGACAAATGAAATTCTGTACCATGACCAGGATTCGAATATCGGTCTCCTGCTCACTACACGGATGCACCAACCAATACGCGATCCTGGTTCACTGACTTTGGATAACTGCGTGAACCATCCTAGCACGCCCTCCTCCTCAATCAAAATTCCCATTCCTGTCTCAACCTTCTCGATATTCCCCCCAGGCTTTAACAGCATTGCAGAGGCCTAACAACTGTATTGGAAAACACCTCAGCATCGATGTAAATGGGGGATCCTGCCTGAAACCCAGATGTAGGTGTTTAATCAAATGAAACTATATTGTTTCATAGAGCTTTCAAATCTCAGACATCTATTATATATATATATATATATATATATATATATATATATATATATATATATATATATATATATGCAGACCGAAGCAACGAATGAAAATATGTGCCAAGACCAGGATTCGAGCACAGATCGGCTGTTCCTTAGGCAGATACGCTAACCATTACACCACCCCGGGACACTTGGTACTCTCCCTAAACTCGAGCAGCATTTCAGAGGCTCTCCAACCGTATTGCAATAGCACCTCAGCATCGAGACAAGGGGCATAATGTTTAGCCCATCCACCTAGTGAGCATTATATCTGGGTTCAAACAATGGCCTTGGTATAATTTTTCATTCGTGGCTTCAATCTGTTCGCATATATCAGACATGTTTGAGAACAGAGATGGTTTTTTCAACCATATAGTTTCATTTGTTTAAGTCACCTGTTCTTGAGTTTCAGGCTGGAATCATCGTTTCGATAGATGTTAAGGTGCTATTCCAATACATTTAGAGATTCTCTGTAGTGCTGTCAGAATTTAGGGGGGAATACCAAGTGGAGTGAGGGGTGAATACGAATTTGGATTGAAGATTGTGTGTTAGGGTAGTCCGTGCAGATGTGCTGAGCCACATCGCGAAACTGGCGTAGTTGTTAGCGCATCTCCCTTGTGAGCAGAAAACTCTTGTTCGAATCCCGGCCTTATTAAAAATTTTCATTTTGGCTTCTGTCTGCGTATATTCATTTTCGCCTTCATTTTCTGCCGGTATGTCGTATGTTTAAATGCTCATGCCTTCTAAAGAATGTGCGAGTACAAACAGTTGGCTAAAAATAGCAAACATAGCGGTTCATTCTGACATTATGTGTAAATTAATGTTTCATTCCAGTCAGGAAAATAATTCAAATAAAAGACAAACAGGAATTTATTTTTAGTTTCAGGCTTCTCTGATTTTCTTGACTTGTTTTCAGTCGCGAATCTCGACGGGTTTATTCGCGTGCAATGTCATCGCCATGCAGTCCGCGTCACGGGAGTATTTCCGCGGCGCGGTCCGGATTTTCATGACGTTCCGGCAGCCTGCAGTACAACACGTCCTGATTGCGTTCGCCGCCGCCAGTGCACGCTATCCGCTATCCGCCGCCTCGACGCTTTTGAAGGCTTCGTTCGACTCGTCCCGCATTCGCCGCGCGTATTCCTGATGCGGTTTACATATCATTTGAAATTGAGATTTATCTTTTGTTATTGTGATGTGGCGAGCTGTTTCGTATCGCGCAGCACGTCCGATCGCGCGTCAGACAAGAAAGAGAGCGACGTCCGGGGAATGATGGGCAGCGGAGGCGAACCATCGCAACATGGCTTGCCAGAGCGGAAGTACGGCGCGGGCTCCTAGCAGTATTCGATATAACACTGTCTGGTTTGAGGCATTCGTTAGGAGCGACTTGACGCGTCATTTACACTGTAAAATTTGTAGTGTCTAGGCAGCTTGCATACGCAGTTCGCTAGACAATCAATCAAACAAGTCGTATTAATTAGCTTTATTACAATTAGAAAAGATATAACACTTAACTTCGGCAATTACACAGATGTGTCGCAGGCAAAGGGTGACATGAAAAAGAATCAATCTCTTTCAGTATTGGCAATCCCAAGTTTGTGCTACATAGAGAGGATACGCGAAGTTTCTAACGTTGACGCTGCTATCGAAGTCGCTAATCCTGAAGCTGCTATTGAACTGGGTCGTCAGCAGTCGATCGCGGCGCTTATGTTCTCTTCACACAGGGGCCGCTGTTGCGGTGTTGTCGTCCTGGAGGGAAGTCCGGTTAGCGTGCGATTAACTGACTTCTTCTCACAGCCTTTTCTTCTCTGTCGTTCCCGAATGGCGTGCCGGCGCTCTACTTCACGCCGTTAGAAAATGAGCTATTAATCTTCAGTCGTCTGATCCATTATCTGCCAAAACGTAGTTGGTGTGACATATATTCCTGTTGTTGATATTGTGTTTAGTGAGAAGACTGGTTTGCTGCAACACTTCATGGTAGCCCGCCGTGTGCAAATATCAGTAACTGCTGCATCTTACAACCACTTGAACTAATTTACTGTGGTCAAGCTTTGGACTGTCTGCAATTTATTACCTCTCTCTTCTCCCCCCGAGCCTCCCTACACTTACAACTATTTCCGTACGTCCTATTAACCACTTTCTTCTTGTAGCAACGCTGTGTCAGACGGATTTTTCATATCCCTTCATTAGATTGTCACTCCATCGATCTAAATTTCAGCGTTGCTTTGCAGCGTAACCTTTCAAAAGTTTTGCTTTCGTCTTATTAGTGCACTGTTTATCGTCTACGTTTCACATCCGTAAGATGCTACACACAAATATTTTCAGACATTACCTAAAACTAAAATTTACATTTTCTTTCTTCATTCGCTTCACCACACATTCCTGCCTTTTGCATCGTCTTCATATCAATGTAGCATTTGCACCCTACGTCAACAATTATTTGTTTCTTGTTTTCTATTCTCTGTCTTCTCTTAAAGTTGTTACATTCAATGGCTCCTTCTGCTGTCGTGGGCAGAAGGAATTTATGCCCTGCTGTTTTAACACGTGCTATTATCCTGCCACTCTTCTTATCACTTACCGAGTGAGGTGGCGCAGTGGTTCGACACTGGACTCGTCTTCGGGAGGACGACGGTTCAATCCCGGGTCCGGCCATTCTGATTTAGGTTTTCCGTGATTTCCCTAAATCACTCCAGGCAAATGCCGGGATGGTTCCTCTGAAAGGGCACGGCCGACTTCCTTCCCCATCCTTTCCTAATCCGATGAGACCGATGACCACGCTGTCTGGTCTCCTTCCCCAAACAACCAACCAACCATTCTTATCACTTATCTTCATATGTTCCTTCCTTTTTCGGTTCTGCGTAAAAACCTCTTTATTTCTTATATCGACCCACTTAATCCTTCTGTAGCACCAGATTTCACACGCACCCCATTCCTTCTGCTCCGGTTTTTCCATAGTCCATGATTCCCTGTCATAAAATGCTAAGCTCCAATCATTGACCCTATAAAATTTCTTCCTCAGATTGAGGCCAATGTGTGATCCTAACGGACGTTTTTTCTCAGGAATGTCCTCTTCATCCATGCTACTCTGCTTCTGAGTCCTTCTTGCTTATCCATCGTGTGTTATTTCGTTTATATAGTACCAAAATTCCTTCATTTTAGTGCTTTTCATAAATACATGCTTGCATCATCCAGATGATGGAAGTCAGTTTCTCATTCTGAGCCTCTTCTACCCCACAACGCCTCGGACTCGCTGTGTTCAGACGCTTATCCGGACTTCTGCGGTTGTTGTATTTGCCACTATGTGAATATCGGAGGCATTCATTTCTCTTATTTGTCCAGTACATGCTTCTGTTCCGTCTATAATGACAAGTTTGCCGACGAGACCAAACGCTAGCTTTCCTTTCCTTGCAATACTGTCTGCCTACTGCCCTTTTCAATAGCTAGGTAGCTACTGGTATTTATTGTTGCGTTTTTAGTGGTCCAACTAATCTGCAATTCTTACACATTTTCTCCCTGAATTTCTTCATCTGTTTCTCCATGTCGTACATTTATATTCCCATAATTTTAAACATTCAACTGTAGTTGCAAATTAATACTTCCCCATTTTTTTCTTTTCTAATTTAACGTAACAGAAATCTGATTCGTTATCACAACATGTCTCGGACTCAGCTCAGAAAAAAGATTCTGAAACTATAACAGATGAGCATATCAGTAATTGTGGTGGTAAAGAAACGGTTGTCCTCCCTACTAATACTCTGTTACTCTCCTATAAGTTTGTCTTCATTTCATTCTGATTGTGAAGTTATCCATATTTCTTCCCAGTTGGTTATTCACATCTGCGGCTATCTTCACTCCTTGTCTCATTTGTACACTTGTTATGGCCTAAGCTTATCTTTAACTTCGTGTAACTGATTCTTCCTTAGCTGCTTGGCAGAACAATTTCGTAACTGCAAATAGAAAGCACATTATTGTGTGTGCTGCAAGGTATAAATTTATGGTTAACCTGGCTTCAGTTTACAAGGCCATCATCAGAGTTCAACATACAGTTTTCATCAAGGAGGGTGTAATTATAGTGAATAACGTACAAACATTGTTTTACATCGAGAATGAGGTACAAAAAAGAGTAACGTAATTAAAAACGTTAAACGTTAACTGTAAACAAAAATAAAGGGAACAAACCAGAAAAGCAATGACGCTAATCTTCCAAAAACAGTTAGTTACATTCACGGGAAGAAAACACCCAGAATGAAGAAACAGTTAACGTAGAGTAATGTAATTTCTGGAATATATCTGCCTAGGTGACCTATTTAATTGATTAACGTTGCAAAATGACAGGTTAAAGTAAGTGCGAGGAAAGTCATAGCAAATTTGAAATCCTGGTACATTAATTACCGGTGTAAGAGAATGTTGAATGCAACGGTTAATGCTAGTTGTGGAAGACGCTGGGGTTGTCGTTCAGTAATGTACCACACGTAATCCATTGGAGACAGATCAGGTGATCGAGCAGGTCAAGGAAACATGTCGACAATCTGTAGAGCATGTTGGGTTAACACAGTGGTTTATGATCAAGCATTACCCTAATTTTTTTTTTCAAATGGCTCCGAGCACTATGGGACTTAACTTCTGAAGTCATCAGTCCCCTAGAACTTAGAACTACTTAAACCTAACCAACCTAAGGACATCACACACACCCATGCCCGATGCAGGATTCGAACCTGCGACCGTAGCGGTCACGCGGATCCAGACTGTAGCGTCTAGAGCCGCACGTCCATCCCGGTCGGCGAGCGTTATCCTGTTGGAAAACAACCTCTGGAATCCTGTTAATGAATGGCAGCACAACAGGTCGAATCAACAATTGGCGTACAGTCTTGCAACCAGAGTGCGTGGGTTAATCACGAGAATGCTTCTGCTTTCGTACGAAATTGCATCCCAGACTATAACTCCAGGTGTAGGTCCAGTGTGTGTATAGGAAGCAGACAGGTTGGCTGTAGGACCTCAACTGGCCTCCTTGTAACCAACACACAGACTTCACTGACACCGAGGCAGAAAAAACCGCAGATCTCCAGCCTGCCCCGTAATGAGCTCTCGCTTAATACATCGGAAGCATCAAACGGCGGAGGTTTGGGGTCTGTGGAAAGCACGGTAAAGGGGGTCTGGCTCGGACTGTACCTGAAGTAACTGATGTATAGCAGTTCTCTGTGTCAATGTGATGGCAACTGCTGCTCGAACTGCTGCTGCAGCTGCAATGCGGTGTGCCAAAGCCATACGCCCAACACAAACCTCTCGGTCGTGCCACGTGGTCGTGCGGAACCTAGTCTTCTCGCAACCGCACCTTCCGTGAATAACGGTGCTAGCGTTCATATTCTGTAGCTACATTCCTGCCACGTCTTTCTAAAATATCGCTGAAGGAACATCTATCTTTTCGTAATCCTGTTAGACGACATCGTTCTAACAAAGTGAGCTGATGATAATGGCGTATTCGTCGTCTTAAAGGAATTCTTGACTAACATCAACTCATTAAGGCCAATCTCAACGTAATTCACGCTCAGGACCGTTACAGTGCGTATTTAAATGAATCTTGCTGTACGTTCCCATAACGGAGCGTCTAGCTCCGCTCTTATGAGAACGGCGCTAAATCTGAATGGACGTCACTTTTCAGATGCAGAAACACGCCTGTCGGAATTCTTTTATCTCGCATAATTCTTCATGGAGTTGTGATCCTGTTTCCATCCCTGTATCAATTAAATTAACATTCACAACAAAATGTATTGAATATAAACAAGACTTCTGAAGAATAGCATGAAGAGGTTTTACATATGGAAGGTCATACAGAAACAAACGGCAAAACTAACGATTGCAACAAAAAACACATAATCTAAATTATGTATCATTAGTATGTAGAAGCTCTCATACTGCAACAAACATGTTCATATTATAATACCGGGTGATCAAAAAGTCAGTATAAATTTGAAAACTTAATAAACCACGGAATAATGTAGATAGAGAGGTACAAATTGACACACATGCTTGGAATGACATGCGGTATTATTAGAACACAAAAAAACAAAGTATTGCTAGACGATTGAAAGACATCTTGTGCACGTCATTTGGTGATGATCGTGTGCTCAGCCGCCACTTTCGTCATGCTAGGCCTCCCAGGTTCCCAGACCTTGGCTTTGAGATTACCTGAAGTCGCAAGTGTATCGTGATCGACCGGCATCTCTAGGGGTGCTGAAAGACAACATCCGACGCCAATGCTTCACCATAACTCCGGACATGCTTTACAGTACTGTTCACAACATTATTCCTCGACTACAGCTATTGGTGAGGAATGATGGTGGACATATGGAACATTTCCTGTAAAGAACATCATCTTTGCTTTGTCTTACTTTGTTATGCTAATTATTGCTATTCTGATAAGATGAAGCGCCATCTGTAGGACATTTTTTGAACTTTGTATTTTTTTTGGTTCTAATAAAACCCCATGTCATTCCAAGCATGTGTGTCAATTTGTACCTCTCTATCTACATTATTCCGTAATTTACTCAGTTTTCAAATTTATACTGATTTTTTTATCACCCTGTACAACAAAATATATGGAGTCCATAGAGAGTCAAATGGTTCAAATGGCTCTGAGCACGATGGGACTTAACTTCTAAGGTCATCAGTCCCCTAGAACTTAGAACTACTTAAACCGAACTAACCTAAGGACATCACACACATCCATGCCCGAGGCAGGATTCGAACCTGTGACCGTAGCGGTCACGCGGTTCCAGACTGTAGCGCCTTTAACCGCTTGGCCACACCGGCCAGCCCAAAGAGAGTCACAACAAATTCAATAAAGACAGGTAAATGTACGAACTGGACGAATAGACAGTGTGGGAAGCATTGGAAACTATGAGGATCAAGTGTAATTTAAAAGAGGGGATGTACTGAGCTGTAATTGGTCATTTAACATTAAATCATAACTGAGAGCAGTATGTATGTTGACTTCGAGTTTACAACACATTAAGGTCTTGGTCTTTGTTCGCTAAGCGAAGCACATTGAAACGTGGCTGGTAGCTGTGGCCCTTGCTCAGAATATGCTCAGAAAAAGTGGAGTGATAATTCTGCATCCTCCAGCTGTGTTCAGGTTCAGCTTAGTTGATACGTCTCTGGCTCATCGACTAGTAGAAAATATAAGTAATTTTGTACACCCCACTGTTGGGTAGTAAATCTTGTATTTGTTACTGAAACTGTTGTGATGTGCCTCACATAATTGGAAATGCTATGTTTGCAGTGTTTTATTGTTTTGGCTACGCTCTGTAATCCCCTTCCTAGGTATGGGATAGTACACCAATTAATGCAAACATAGGAAGGAACATCAGCGGGAGCATAGCGAAAAGAAATAGTTTTCAGTTTTTGTTTCCTAAACAAGTTATCGTTGATCATGACATGGCTATAGCTACTGAAAGATGTGAGGGACGCAGTGCTACTGTGCCTGCGGTTGTAATTTTTCTGTAACTATACTACGCATTATGTACGGATGTCACTTTATTAGATGGGGAAGTTTATTTATCTGTGGGCAATCTCTATTTTGAGTTGAATGTTTTTACGTTAACTGTCTAAGTTATGAAAACAAATGTGTCGAGTGTCCAGAAAGTATGCAGTATTTGCATTCAAACTTCTTTTTTTCAAAATTCCCCACGAATCTATCAAAAAGAACAGTACTACGAGTTAAGCGAGTTTAATTTTGTGAGCAAGTTGTCAGGTTCTGGTAAGTATCGTATAATTAACACAGTGGGTTTCAAAATGTGGTATTAGGTAGCATATTAACCTGGATAATCAGGAAATTATCGTGTTTACGCTTTTATAATAACAAAAGAAACAGTTTTCTTCATTAAGAACCTCAAACCTGTCCATTAACGAAAAACAGGATTATTATACGTCCGTCGTGTACGAGAAATTTAGGACGATACGCTAATTGCAAGATTAATGTAAAAATTGATTCAGTTCTGTAGCTGCTTTGTTACACGTTCCGTCCCTTCTGGCCTTTTGCTGACTGCTGCACTTCCGCCGCATGGGCTATGCTTGATGTGTGAGTGGGACCCCGATGACAGGAAGGCAATATGGCCGCCACGCGGTCGCCACCCACCGCCGGGTAGCGTGCAGCCCTACCCTCACCTAGCGTCCGTAGTAGTAAATCAATCAGCGGACGCACTCTTAATTGCGCCCTAGTGACACCTATTGCAGCCTGTATTTTATACTAACGACTGCCCCTCCGCACGCGGCCTAATATATTCGCTGCGTTAGACAGAGCAGAGCAAACATGAGGCCGGCCCGTATAATGGCCAGTATAAAGTCGAGGAACCGGATCGCCCGCACCCACTTTCGCCTTTGTGCAGCGCCGAGCCATACATCTGCTTTATGGCGCCAACATGAAAATGAGGACCCCATTAAGTTTTACAACTAATTCCACTGGGAATTTTTCTTTGTTTTTCGCAGTCACCCTTTTTTTTCCTTTTGAAAAACACACCTGTAGTGATGCTTACTGTCTAATGGTGTTTTTTCTGCAGGGCTCTATACCACCTACATGCTAATGGCCTCCAAAGTCAACAGCTGCCTTCAGTGACAGAAGTGCAGGTTCATCAAGAGAAAAAGATGGAAAAGCAGCTTCAATAAAAGTAAATATTTCGTCGGAACATGTGAAAAGCAGGCTTACTGCCAAATGCCACTTCATAGTATCAGAGCCTCAATTTTGGTACGAGTCGATAAAGCTGTTCGAATTAACTGTCTTTTATTGATTCAAACTTTTCTCGTAGCATTTCGGACATTTCTGTCTGTTATCTGAGGCAACAAGTGGTCAATTACTACTAAAATGCTTCATCTGTGCGTTGGCCGTTTCTGGAAGTCTCTTGCGTTATTACTTTTCGTATTGCGTTGGAAGGTTACTCGGTTACTTGAGCTTGTACACATACAGTGTCGTAGATGATTCACAGCACAATGCTTTCTTCGCTGCGCGCTAGTCATAACATGCATAGTACGATTTCTACGTGTAAAGCTGTTTCCTAGACCTACATAAAAGAAACTGTGAAACGTTCCTCCTCGTACTGTCCAATGACCATCCGTAGGGTCTATTGAAGTTCCATTCTCCACGTGTTGTTCCGTAGAGATTTGGCGGTGTACGTTTAGTTCTATACCTTACTATACATATCGCATCAAGCTGAATATGGGTAAGCAGGCTTGATTTGGGTTTAATAGTCAAGTCTTCTTTACCACTAATAAGTGCTTTGTAGCGATCCAGCTACTCTCAAGAGTCCCAAATCCGAACACTGTATTGGCAACAAAGTCACTACAGCGTCACCGAACGGTTTCTACTACCGCTTCTATAAGCAACACTGGATCAGTCTAAAATCAAAAACTATAAGGACACACACAAAAACTCCACACTTAAAGAATTTTGCATTAGGAAACACCACAATCATGTGCAAAATACTCTTCTATGAAGCAGACAGGTGGGGCCAGGCAATAGTGTGTGTAGATCAAGGGAGACCATTTCTTGATCTCCAGGCAGGTACAGTCCCCGTTTCTCAATCACGTGCTTCGCCACAGATTTGCTGCGCAGTGTATAGGGTAATAACACCGCACCGACCGCTGTCGTTTCATGGAACCCGCAATGTTATAGCTGGCCTTCATAAGCCACGGGCGAGATTTTCATATTCTCACGCTCGCTACGCGCCAACCTTTAGGCCTACAGAAAAAATGGGCAGGACCTTCACGTACGAAATTTAATACAGTTAAATTCATTACTGGTATACGTTTTCAGTGTGGGCCACGGTTTTCGAGTTATTCAAGAAACTCGTACAAAAGTGACCTCAGACGCACCTTCTCCTTCACCAGTCAAGATTTCTAGTACGTTGTTCGTAGTACTGACTCCTACCAATGCGCTAAAATTTCCGATTACACGAACTATTCCCGATATTCCACCCCGTTTCGCTCTATTGATTGGGCTATTACATCACGAGAATATTCGGCTATCTCGTTAAGATTATTTGTAAATGTTATACTAAACTTTTGTTAATGTTATACTAAAACTAATAAGGTTGACGATTAGATCCAAAGTTAACCTTAAAAAGCACAGTAGTTTCGTAATCAGAACGCCTGACGGATGCAACATTGTACGACGTCAAATTTAAAATTTTAAAATGTTAGCTACTCCTGTGGCGTAATTATGCCTGCCAATGATGACCAACAAAGGTCGAAGGCGGGAACGATTCGTGCAGTCGTAGATATTTGTACAGTGCTACCATGAACAACATACTATAAATCCTGACCGATGTGGGCTGAGTGTCACAATGGAAGTGCGTCTGAAGGTCACTTCCGTACATTTTTCGTGAATACCTCTAAAACAACAGCCTCTAGCGAAAACGTATTCTAGCAAAAAATTTAACTACTTTCAGTATTCTACAACAAAGTCCTGCTCATTTTCCCTGTAGGGCTAATAGTTTCCACGTGCAGACGACAGAATATGAAAATCTCGCACACGGTTTATAAAGGCCAGATATAACACTGTGACTTGCATAAAACGATAGCGACAGAGCCAGCTGAATTATCTTGCATGTCGCCTGGCTTACATTTGAATGGGAGATGTTGAATTGTAACATGAGGCTTCATAGTGGTTATGAGTTGTCACGCAGCTGATTACGATGTCACAACTCACCTGATGATGGTCTGTTCATGACGGAAACTGACTAATAAATTGACTGAAACAGCTAAGCGTAACTATGGTTTGTTCGGAATTTATCATCTTCCAATATACCTCGCCAAGTCTGCTTCATTATAATAAAATAGCACGTACAGCTAGCTAGGTGCCCCATGCTCTGCTGGGCGAAGAAGTGGCTCAAGGAGAAGAGCCTGGCTTGCTCGTGGCAGGGGTGCAAATTGTTGGCAACACTGGGAAACAAATCATAGGTCCAACATTTTATAAGATTCGTGATATTACAGTTGTACAAATGTGGCACCACCAAAGCCTCCCTTAGAGCATGGCATGTATGGACAGTGGTACATTACAGTGGTCAGTGTAACGTGCCATTTTCTCTGAAACTGTCCATTATCATATTTGAGAGGATGATATGCAAATTCCCTTGAACATACAGCCGTACATTACACCGCCCTGTAATTACATACCAGGATTAACACTGCCAGTGGCTTTTTTGGCTTACTTATTTGTTCTTCTTTAGTTAGTTGTGCTTTCACAGACCTGAAGGCTCACAAGTTGGATGCGCGAGATGAGAGCGCTTTTAACAGAAATCTGCCGCTACAAAACTATAGTGCTTTGGGCAGAGGTCCATCCATAGCGAGCTTGGCTGCCATTCTCATCCCCCAGATCACTCGGCCAAAGGAAGGGGGAAACACATATTCCTTTGTCGAAAAAACATCGAATCCCTCGCAGAAGCCCTTTTAGCCAGAGAAGAGATTTCTAGGATGGTGCATGTTCTCTCAAGGTCGGTGAATATTCGTTACGGTGCCTCAGAGTGACGTACAGTTTAAAACTGAGAATACAGCCCCGTGATTGGCTCACACTGTCATTTTCAGCAGATCCCGAGCTTTTATGGTGTGCCTACGTACTGAGATTTTCATTGGTCGTTTTCAGAATCATATCGTAGAGTGGGAAAAGTCTCGAGGCACTAACAGCCCGCCGTTGAGTTATTGGCTGAAGTGTTGTGAGACAGAGAAGATGACTGCTTAACACTGTTACATGTTTTTAGTTAATCAGAACTCAGAATCTCCCCACTCATTAGCGGCAAGTTCCAGTTCTATCTCTGTTGGTCCATCATCGAGAGGGGACATCGGCTAGTTAAGTAATTATCAATGTGAATGAAATTTACCAACAGCCGTGCAACGATTGGATTGCCGCTCTTGGCCATAAGTGACCTTGCGGCTGTCATTATACTACACGGTAAATTTTATCTGGTTGACAATTATGTTATACTTTTACGTTCTAGTTTTTATTCCTATGAAATTCCTACTTGACGAGAACACTTCTGCTCAGACGTTTTAAACCATAGTGTGATTACATGTATTCCATGAAACCTTTCATCCTGAAGATTGCACTAGTAGAGTCGAAACCGCGGTCAATCGACAAGAGTTTTGTTCAACCGAAGTGGCTGTGTATACGATCTGTAATAGGTCATGTGAATCCCAATTCGTCATTTTCTCACACGACACTTGGATTAAGGCTGGCAGGTAGATTCAGTATTTCCTGACATTCGAAAAGCGTTTGACTCTGTACCAGTCCAATGTTGACTAATGAAGGTAAGATTATACGGAGTGCCAAAATTTGTGACTAGATAAGGATTTGCTGTATTTTTATCTTGGACGGAGAGTCATCTGTAGATGTAGTAGTAGCTATAGGGGAAATTATGTTAGAACCCTCGCAGTTCATGTTGTGTATTAATGACCTGGCACACAGTGTCAACAGGAATGTAAATCCTTCCACAGGAGACGCTCTTATACGCACTGAGGTAAGAGAAAGTAGGGTAAAACTGGGTACCTTAATTTTAATTCACGCAAATTATTTTCTGTGAGCAATAAGTTCTCAAATTAAGATTATTTAGCTCTCTTGTACATTCACTAATATAATACTAGTTCCTCCTTAGATAATGAATCTGAATGTAGCCCATTACGAAATATACACTCGTCATCTGAGTCTCCTTCGCCTGATGCAAAAGATTCTTCATTTTTCACTTTTTTGTTCCGTATCTCGTCATTGTATCTATTCTGAGTTTGAATATGAAATTGATAATGTGATTGTGTAGTAACATTTATAAACCATTATAGTCCTGATCTCTCCTCATGATTATAACGCTTTCGGATCCTTAAAAATGCCTTGAAGGGTCAATTCCTATCGAAAGGGAATGTGAAGGAGGTACTTACGGAATCCTTCATGCAGTAGGTTATTGTGTTTTACCAAACGGGTATCTTCAGCTTGGTGTGTCCACGGCCGCCTCCATCTTCACGGCATACCGATTCTGGAGTGTACGGCCTACGAACTGAAACATTTTGGTCACTCCTTATAAGCGGTTATTCTTCACGGAACGGAAATAAACCTAATACATGATACAAGGAGAAAACCATCTCTCATGCACTTCACTGTGGTTTGAGTGGTAGTTAAATCGATACAAAAGGAAGTCTTGGTTAAAATTCGTCAGGACGAATGGCGTGGAATTTGAAGATTGCTTCACCAGAATACAATAATTCAATAAGGATCGCAATAAACCTCGGCTTCAATGCTAACGTAGACGAAGCGTTATGTTTGTTGTTCTTATTTTCTGTAGATTAAACGACACAATCTCATAAGCATTTAATATTGTCGACAACGCAAAGGGAATTTTACGTCCCCTCTTACCCTTACAACATTTGTCATTGGGCAATAATTTTCTCCATTTCCATCATTACATGTATAGTGACTTGGCAATTTTATTCGTTCTGTAATGGTTCCTTGTCTCGTCATCGTATCTGCTGAGAGTTTGCATACGCCAAATGTCTGGTCGTAACTGGTCATGGCACTCTAAATTATTGTTGTGCTTTCATCGTAATAATTAAAAAATTAATGAACTAATGGACACGTCTGTAGTGTAATTAAAGATAATTTCTTTGCAAGCGTTTACGTGAACCACGTGCTTAATACGACTTCGTATCCAATCACTACATTTCTCCGTTCATTCTCTCGTACTGGTAATCAGTGATAGATATTGGTGAAATGTAATTATGTTCTTCAATGATTACCCTTTCTGCTATATTCTGTTTTGTTTTATGTCTTTAATGAACTTTGGATCAACGAGACTTTAAATTGTTATCAAAGACCCCGCCTCGTTGGACATTTAAAATTTCAAATCTAGAACTTTCGCGACGCAATTAAAGCAGATTTCACCCGGAGTTAATGTACGATTTTGCTACCGCCACGTCGTCAATAAAAGCAGCTCCCTGCTAACAGATCACGTTAGGGCGCGACGCCCTCCAATTTGAATGGGCTAACGCCAGTGTGTAGCTCACGCCGAAAATGATTTTCCGATGGTATGAATGGAAGCAATTTCGGGTCCGCGTCACAGCAGAGAAAAAAAAGTGCCCCGTGTTTGGAGGCTGTGAGAATGAAGTGGG
Source organism: Schistocerca piceifrons (assembly GCF_021461385.2). NCBI lineage: Eukaryota > Metazoa > Arthropoda > Insecta > Orthoptera > Acrididae > Schistocerca > Schistocerca piceifrons. The sequence goes on from NC_060144.1 coordinate 143,356,083, forward strand.
CAGACAGAGGGGGAGTTGGCTAGGGGCGTGAAAACAGCTGGCGGGACGAAAGTAATTCGGAACAGTGGCGAGCTCGGTGAATAAGTGTGCGGTGGCTGGGCAGGGTAGGGGTGAGTCAGCCCTTAGCCCTGCGCGCGCTGCCCTTTGTGAACCGCCGACCAGCTCGGCGCCTACCCGGCTTCGGAACTCCCGCTGCGATGGGGTCGACTTCCCTGCTATGGAGATAATTGATTGGGTGTCGCGGGAAGTCGCCAGGGGTGACAAAGTGTCCCCGAACAGCTGGTGCCACTTGCTTAAAAAGCTTAGCTCGGACCAGAGGGGAAGGTGCAGCCATACTGACAATCTGAAGCGCTCTTAATTGTGTGAAATATCACCATGCATCTAATTGCAATCACACTGTACTGCTGTCTCAAGCTACAATCATTCTGTGTAGCCAAAAATTCATGTGTGTCTTTAAAAAAAATTCTCCTATGTTCTGCAACTTGTAATTTATTTTTTCATTCTCTTTGATTTGTTTAAAATGAAAAGGTGAGTCCATATCTGGACAAAAATTCAGTATTGGAAGCACGAACCACTAGAAGCGAATCCAAGTGGTGGAGCTTATCCTTTATGAATTTGTAGAAAACGTGAACAGAAATACAGATAATGGCTACTAGTCACTTATCCTATCTTCCATTTCTATTGCCTATCAGCCACAGAATTAATTACTGTTGAAATTTCAAAAATTGAAATAGAGAGATACATCTTTTCTTAACCTGTTAAGGCGCCGTCTCAGTGGAGTTGCAGTTTTAATACAGGAAAAAACGATGGAGGACGAAGATATAAAGGAAAAAGTACGATAGAGAATGATGAGAGAGTCTACATCGTAACAGTAGTAGTAGTATTAATAGTAGTAGTAGAAGAAGAAGAAGAAGAAAAGGGAAAATATTAGAGGACACTAAAATAGGGAACGACGGGCAACATGTGAAAGGAAATCATGCGTAGTTTAGGGTCAGACTGCATAGAGCAACAGTTATTTACCTTCCCCTGATACAGAGAGCAATTTTTCTTATTTGCGACTGCTAGATGAAGCCAACGTAACGGGTGTGGAAAGATTATATTTTGCGTTTTGTTTATTATGAGTTTGCGTTAATCGGCAATGAAACGAAGAAGAGCAAAGATGTTATTCTTGTAAGTAGTGCGACTACGGATTATTTAATCTTCCTTGTTTGAAACTGCGTCATATTAACTGTCTTGGTTTAAATTTCATTGTAAAGTAGTGTACTTATTAATAGACGAATAAGCAGGCTGCACAGGGATAAGGATTAAAAAAATTACGGATGTGTTGGTGAGGGAACATAATGCATTTCTGTTCCGTGGTACAGTAGTTATGCCACAGTCTGTCAACCATCAGAATCACTTACATACACATACAAAAAACTCTGCATTTGTATTTATTCGAAGTTTGAAAGTTAAAGAATCTGAATTAGTGGTACTGTGTTTAAGGGAATTATGACCATTAAATGGATTAATGAATAGATCAATATGAGTGGTGCAAAAGGTAGTCTTTGGCATAATCAAAAAATAAGATAGGCAGAATTTCCAGTCTTACTTCCCTAAGTAGAACCTTCCTTAATAGGTGTTAGAACACACATTCTCCATATTTGTATAACATTTTTATTCAGTTTTAGCCATCCTGATTCGCTTGCGATTGTTCCTCCAAAAGTTTTTGTAGCTTCCTCTACGCAGGTGGCGAATAAAGAATATGTTCACAACGGTAAGATGATGTTTGAATATGAATTAAATACATTTTTATTGACTATCGGTGTCGATCACACAGATCATTATCAGAACCACAAAAGTCAAGCTTACGTACTTAACATACCAAGGTAATGACTAATAAAATATGGCGTGAATGGTGCTTTTATAAATTTACGCAATTAAAAATCGTGTAGCATCAAAGCTATAATGGGCAACAGACGCCGGTCACTAATAGGAAACAGTGTGGCTAAAAAAATACGTAGTATTTCACTAATACGAATGTTGGCACGCACTTTCCATGCCAAGAAGATGAACATTGGATTTGTGTTCCCTGATGATCATTAAATGTACCTTATTAAGGCACCATCTGTCTTAAGAAGTTAGACTCGAATTTTTAATGGTACTGATGGTGATGTGTGTGCTTGAAACAGGCAGTCAGCTAAAGGGTTTTATACTAGCAGCAGCTCTTCCCATTCACCATTATGTTCTGCAGGTTGCATCCGAAAGTTCAGAAGAATTTCACTGTAAAACTAAGAAAACGTGACATACAGACAATATCCATTACCTACCTCGAACACATCATCCAATGATGAAAATAGTTTTATGAATTTATTTTTAATAAGTACTTGGACATACTCATGAAGGGGAGCTGTACAATGGGCACGTAGTTTACTCTGATTTCCTTGCATGTCACCATATACCTGAACTCAAACTGAGGTCATATAACGCACCGAAACAATCATCATGGGACGGAGGCTGTAATTCGCTTTATTTTAAGATCATGTTATACCGATTACATTGGTGTGCACTAGACAATTTCTTGCGGCTACAATTAGAACGCTTCCATGAAGGAGTGTTCCCCAACAGATTCCATAGTGTAGGAGTTAGAATCTCTCCATTTTAGTTGTGCACATGAACATTAGTGGTTTGTTTAAATGTCATTTTCTATTCGAACGACTGGCTTTACAACGTATAGACACTAGTGTCACCATTATTTTCTCATAGATAAGAACGATAAGTTACAGAGCAATAGCGGGATTTTAAGACATTATAACTTGCACGTATAACATAATCCAATTACGTACAAAGCTTTTGTACGTTCCCATGGGCCCCATGGACTGCCAACAGATAGTACAGAATGCCTGTTTTGCTCAATCTTTACCTTACATCTTTACCCATGGCATAATCGTAAGAAAATATATTTTTCTGCACTTACGGGTATTGTTCTTGATCATCAGTTGAATCATTTACGAAATTGGAGCTGGCAGCGTGGTTCATACGCAAAATGGAAATAAATCTATAAACGAGGGTAGTTATGAAAGTGCTGGATAATTTTTTTGGCTTAAACCGAAATATCTGCACCGTTACAACGCAGTATACAAGGATCCACAAGTTTGAAAAAGGCGGCGTTTGAAAGTCAAAGTGATCCGCTGTGGAGGTGGCAATGATTACTCTAATTGAAGTAAATATCCTGTTATTAAGTACCGGTAGTTTTTGTAAGAAATAGTTGTCTATTGTGGCTATTAAACTGCTGACTATGCTGTGCGGCGTCAGTTTTTCGAAGTGTGCTACTCTGCATCACGATACGTGATCATTCAACTCATCGGAGCTGCGATTTTAGCAGCTGTTAGCGTACACCCATATTCCCAGAGACCTGAAGGCAAATTTGGACAGTAAATTGAAGCAAACAAGCTTTAATGTTGATTGACTGCACTGATGATGCTACGTTCATGAATAACGTTTTTTGGCTATTCACACATTGTTGCAGGATATTTATCATTCATGTACGTCATGTACATGATTCATCGGATTGATGACGAGACAAATGACATATAGGTAAGAACATGGAGTGTTACTAAAGTTTAGTTTACTAACGTAATACAATCTCCACTTAACATCTACATTGATATCAACAAACTAACTCGGCAGTTCACACTTAAGAACCTGGAACAAATTTCATCGAACCACTTTCCAACATTTTTCTACCGTTCTACTTCCGAGCAGCGTGCGGGGAAAACGGACATTTAAAGCTTTCTGTGAGTCCTCTAATTTCTCGGCGGAGCTTAGTATAAGCAGTCTCTTTAGAAAATGAGTTGCATTTTCTAAGTGTTCTGTCAAGAAGTCGCATTATTTGGTTCACCTTCCCCACAGCACTGTCTATGATTTTTCCAGTTTAAGTTGTTCGTAATTGTAGCCCATAGGTATTTAGTTGAATTTACAGCCTTTAGTTTTTTGTGGTTTGTCCCGTAACCGAATCTAACGAATTCCTTTTAGTACTCACTTGGATATCCTCACACTGTCCATTATTCTGCCAACTCTCACAACATACAGCAATCTTGGCTAAATCATTTTCCAATTGGTTCTGATCATCGGATGACTTTACTAGATAGTATATGACAGCAATATCCGCATACAGTCTAACATGGCTACTCAGATTGTCTCGTAAATTACTTTTATAGATTAGGAGCGGCAGGGGGCCTGCAACAATTCCTTGGTAAACACCATATATCGCTTCTATTTTATTTGATGACTTACCGCCAGGTACTACGATATATGGATTCTCTGGTCGCACGATTGAAACGATACTCAGTAAGCACATAATTCTGATTAGAGGCCGCTTTTGATGAAAGCTATCAAAAGCCTTCAGGAAATCTAGAAGTATTAGAAATATGGAATCAAATTGAGATCCCCTGCCATTAGCAATCATCATTTCATGGGAAGAAAGAGATAGTAGTGCTGTACAAGAAAGGTATTTTCTGCATATGTGATATCTATTTGTCAATTGATCGTTTCCTTCGAATTAATTCATAATGGTCGCATACAGTGTATGTCCCAGAATCCTTCTACAAATCGATGTCAGTGATATGGGTCTGTAACTCACTCATTACTCTTATATACTTTCTCGAGCGTTGGTGTGATCTGTCGTTAGGTAAGAATCTTTCACAGAGCTAGAGGTTATGTTTAATTGTTAAGTGTGAAGGTACACTGAAGAGCCAAAGAAACTGGTACATCTGCCTAATATCGTGTAGGTCCCCCTCGAGCACGTAGAAGTGCCGCAACACCACGTGGCATGGACTCGGCTAATGTCTGAAGTAATGCTGGACGGAACTGACTCCATGAATCCTGAAGGGCTTCCATAAATCTGTAAGAGTATGAGGGAGTGGAGATCTCTTCTGAACAGCGCGTTGCAAGGCATCCCAGATACGTTCAGTAATGTTCACATCTGGAGAGTTTGGTGGTCAGCAGAAGTGGTTAGAAAAGTCTTCCTGGAGCCACTTTGTAGCAATTCTGGTTGTGTGGGGTGTCGCTTTGTCCTGATTGAATTTCCCAAGTCCGTAAGAATGCACAGTGGACATGAATGGAAGCAGGTGATCAGATAGAATGCGTACGTACGTATCGCCTGTCAGAGTCGTATCTAGACGCATCAGCGGTTCCGTATCACTCAAATTGCTCCGTTCCGCACCATTACAGAGCCACCACCAGCTTCAACAGCCCCTGCTTACGTGCAGTGTCCATGGATTCATGAGGTTCTTTCCACATCCGTATATGTCCATCCGCTCTATATAATTTGAAACGAGAGACGTCCGACCAGGTTACATGTTTCCAGTCGTCAACTGTGTTGACGGGTCCAGACGATGGGTAAAGCTTTGTGTCGTGCAGTCATCAAGGGTACGCAAGTGAGCCTTGGGCTCCGAAAGCCAATATCGATGATGATTCGTTGAATGGTTTGACGCTGACACATTTTGATGGCCCAGCATTGAAATCTGCAGCAAATTGCGAAAGCGTTGTACTTCTGTCACGCTGAGCGTTTCTCTTTAAACCATCGTTGGCCCCATTCTTGCAGGACGTTTTTCCCGCCTCTGCGATGTCGGAGATTTTATGTTTTACCGGATTCCTGATATGCACTGCACACTCTCGAAATGGTCGAACGGGACAATCTCCACTTCATCGCTATCTCGGAGATGCTGTGCCTCGTTGCTCGTGCGCCGACTATAACACCACGTTCGCACTCACTTCAATCTTGATAATCTGACATTGCAGCAGCAGTAGCAAACGATCTAGCAACTGCGTTAATGCAAAGGAGAAAGTTAGAGATATTTACATACGTAATGGATTACGAAAGGTACGTGTGCAGAAGAGGTCACACACATGAGAAAGGCATAATGTTGGTATTATTATTAACAGCCGCTACACAATTTGTTGAATATGAGCACCGGAGATGTCGAAGACATGCTGGGCGACGCCATATTTGGACCGGGTTGACAAAACGTGATCTAATTTCTTTTAGACTCAAAATAGGTCCCGCATTAACGAATTAGCATATCTATCAAGTGTCGCTGTTATACGATAATTACCGCCCACATTGGACCACTGTGAGTAGCTGCACTTTTATTCTAACCAACCGATATATTAGCAGACTCTGAAAGGAACATAACTGGTACACAATCGGGGCACAAGATTTGCCTATATTAAGTGATTTGAGTTGCTTCGTTATACCGTGGGTATCTACTTCTAAGTTGCATTGGCAGCTTTTGTCGATTCGAATTCGGTAATAGAGTTTTTTGGTGAACGAATTTTCGGAAACCATATTTAGTAATTCTGCTTCAGTGGCACTGTCATCGATAACATGGCCATCGTTTCCAGTAGTGAAGGTACTGACTGTGTCTTGCCGCTGGTGTACGCAACAAACGACCAAAACCTATGCGATATTTCAAGACAGCGCTTTGTTGTGGATACTATCAAAAATATCACTCCGTAAAGAGGGAAAGGTTGTAGAGTGTTGTGTCATTACTATCGTTGTTGTTGTGGTCTTCAGTCCTGAGACTGGTTTGATGCAGCACTCCATGCTACTCTATCCTGTGCGAGTTTCTTCATCTCCCAGCACTTACTGCAACCTATATCCTTTTCAATCTGCTTAGTGTATTCATCTCTTTGTCTCCCTCTACGATTTTTACCCTCCACGCTGCCCCCAGTGCTAAATTTGTGATCCCTTGATGCCTCAGAACAAGTCCTATCAACCGGTCCCTTCTCCTAGTCAAGTTGTGTCAAAACTAATCTTCTCCCCAGTGCTATTCAATACCTCCTCATTAGTTATGTGATCTACCCATCTAATCTTCAGCATTCTTTTGTAGCACCACATTTCGAAAGTTTCTATTCTCTTCTTATCCAAACTATTCATCGTCCATTTTCACTTCCATACATGGCTACACTCCATACAAATACTTTCAGAAACGATTTCCTGGCTTAAATCTATACTCGATGTCAACAAGTTTCTCATCTTCAGAAACGCTTTCCTGGCCATTACCAGTCTACATTTTATATCCTCTCTACTTCGACCATCGTCAGTTATTTTGCTCCCCAAATAGCAAAACTCCTTTACTACTTTAAGTGTCTCATTTGCTAATCTATTTCCCTTACTATTACAGATACAAAATCCGGCATTTCTAAATACGTTTGCTACAATAATCCGTTTAATCTCCTTAGGCAGTTTGTCGTACGCGGGACACGGGACACCAGCTACCAAAATCTGTTAGGTCGTCAGATTGCCGCCAGTTCACCAGTCAGGCTAAGAAGTCAGCCTGCTTCCATGCCGTTTCCAACAAAACTTTTGTAGGTGTTAATCGAGCGTAGTGAAAGGCAATGTACTCATATCCGGGCGGATGCTGGTTATCCCTAGCTAATGAAGACTCCGGAACGCGGAAGGGGTTCTCATGGAAAACCTCAGATCAAGACTGTGCGTGTAGAGATGCTGACTCGGTTTCTCAGACAAGGAAATCGGATATTGCGTTTTTCAACCTGGAAACATGATCGTTAAAATCTTGATGGTAGATAATAGTGCTTGTCCTGTGTGCTTTGACTGGTGTTGAAAAACGAATGAAAAGTGTAGCCCTGTCCTTTCACTTTACGAAATAACATGTGTAAAGGTAACAATATTATAATCTGGACGAGAAACGACGTTGTCCTGTTTGAAACAGAATGCCCTTGTCTTTGGTAGGATGGAGGCGTTACTCCAGCCGGTCGTCCTGACTTACAGTTTTCGTGGTGTCCCTTAATTATTTTGGACCAATGCCACGATGATTTGTACTACAAGGCTCGCACAAAATATATCATATTTGATCAAGATCTGCAAAATATGTAAATTGAATGCATGTTTAGATGATCTATTTTACATCACGACATCTGAAATATCTCTGTAAAATCCCCTAGGTATGATTTTACTACTACTACTACTACTACTACTACTGCCACCGCTGCTATCGTGCAGTGAAAACAATGCTACAATCCTTGAAGGACGAAGCACCCACTTATGTAGATTTCCCATGTGGGCCAGCAGCAGTGTTGTCTCCATTGGCGCCCTCATTCACTAACTGCAGAACAACACTTTCTCGTCACAGACACTTGTGAATACACTGACACAACGTTAAGCAAGTGGTTAATCTCCATTTTGTAACTTTCATAATGTGACTGCGTTCGACATCCATTACTGTCATGCGAATTTCAGTCCATCGTACATACTGCAACGTTGTCTAGCCCGATTTTCAGAAATAATGTTCGTAACAACACTTATTATGTCAAACACACCTTACATCTACGCAGCTGCTTAAATCTGGGTTACTTCCAGGGGCGTGCACTGAGGGTAAGCAGCGAAACACTGCTTCGGTATCAATAACTGCAACTATACACAACGTAATTATAACCACACATTTACGCAGCATTATCTACGGAATCCAAACTGGTCTTCCCCGAGGTCGGCTTCTACCAGTTTTTCCATTCGTCTGTGGAGAATACGGGTTAGTATTTTGCATCCGTGACTTATTAAACTGCTAGTTCGTTAATTTTCACATCTGTCAGCACCTGCCTTCTTTGGGGTTGGAATTACTATATTCTTCTTGAAGTCTGAGGGTATTTCGCCTGTCTCATACATCTTGCTCACCAGATGGTAGAGTTTTGTCAGGACTGGCTCTCCCAAGGTCGTCAGTAGTTCTAATGGAATATTGTCTACCCCCAGGGCCTTGTTTCGACTCAGGTCTTTCAGTGGTCTGTCAAACTCTTCACGCAGTTTCGTATCTCTCATTTCATCTTCATCTACATCCTCTTCCATTTCCATAAATAGTCCGCAAGTACATTACCTTTGTATAGACTCTCTATATACTCCCTCCACCTTTCTGCTTTCCCTTCGTTGCTTAGAACTGGGTTTCCATCTGAGCTCTTGATATTCATACAAGTGGTTCTCTTCTCGCCAAAGGTCTCTTTAATTTTCTTATAGGCAGTATCTACCTTACCCCTAGTGAGATAAGCCTCTACATCCTTACTAGCCATCCCTGCTTAGCCATTTTGCACTTCCTGTCGATCTCATTTTTGAGACGTTTGTATTCTTTTTTGCCTGCTTCATTTACTGCACTTTTATATTTTCTCCTTTCATAAATTAAATTCAATATTTCTTCTGTTACCCAAGGATTTCTACGAGCCCTCGTCTTTTTACCTACTAGGTCCTCTGCTGCCTTCACTACTTCATCTCTCAATGCTACCCATTCTTCTTCTACTGTATTTCTTTCCCTCATTCCTGTCAATCGTTCCCTTATGCTCTGCCTGAAACTCTGTACAACCTCAGGTTTAGTCAGTTTATCCAGGTTCCATCTCGTTATATTCCCACTTTTTTGCAGTTTCTTCAGTTTCAATCTACAGTTCATAACCAACAGATTGTGGTCAGAGTCCACATCTGCCCTTGGAAATGTCTTACAATTTAAAACCTGGTTCCTAAATCTCTGTCTTACCATTATATAATCTATCTGAAACCTGTCAGTATCTCCAGGCTTCTTCCATGTATACAACCTTCTTTTATGATTCTTGAACCAAGTTTTAGCTAGGATTAAATTGTGCTCTGTGCAAAATTCTATCGGGCGACTTCCTCATTCATTTCTTATCCCCAATCCATATTCACCTACTACGTTTCCTTCTCTCCCTTTTCCTACTACCGAATTCCAGTCACCCATGACTACTAAAATTTTCGTCTCCCTTCACTATCTGAATAATTTCTTTTATTTCCTCATATATTTCTTCAATTTCTACGTCATCTGCAGAGCCAGTTGGCATATAAACTTGTACTACTGTAGTAGGCGTGGGCTTCGTATCTATCTTGGCCACAATAATGCGTTCACTATGCTGTTTGTAGTAGCTTACCCGCACTCCTATTTTTTTATTCATTATTAAAGCGACTCCTTCATTACCCCTATTTGACTTTGTATTTATAACTCTGTATTCGTCTGACCAAAAGTCTTGTTCCTCCTGACAGCGAACTTCACTTATTCCTTCTATATCTAACTTTAACCTACCCATTTCCCTTTTTAAATTTTCTAACCTGCCTGCTCGATTAAGGGATCTGACATTCCACGCTCCGATCCGTAGAACGCCAGTTTTCTTTCTCCTGATAACGACGTCCTCTTGAGTAGTCCCCGCCCGGAGATCCGAATGGGGGACTATTTTACCTCCGGAATGTTTTACCCAAGAGGACGCCATCATCATTTAACCATACAGTAAAGCTGCATGCCCTCGGGAAAAATTACGGCCGTAGTTTCCCTTTGCTTTCAGCCGTTCGCAGTACCAGCACAGCAAGGCCGTTTTGGTTAGCGTCACAAGGCCAGATCAGTCAATCATCCAGACTGTTGCCTCTGTAACTACTGAAAAGGCTGCTGACCCTCTTCAGGAACACACGTTGGTCTGGCCTCTCAACAGATACCCCTCCATTGCGGTTGCACCTACGGTACTGCAATCTGTATCGCTGAGGCATGCAAGCCTCCCCACCAACGGCAAGGTCCATGGTTCTTGGCGGGGGGGGGGGGGGGGGGGGGGAATATTAATAACAAGAAAATTAAATTAATAACAAGAAAATCATTCATATACAAATAGTAATGTAATTCATTACAAAATTATGTACTTGTAATATTCAGTACTTCGGCTACCTGAGACGGTCACCGCAAGCCACTGGTTAGTTCCAGTACCATAGTTGTTAGACGAACCGAAAGACATCATTCACGTAACTTTAAGTGTACTGTTCAGTTTATTCAACACATATAACATGTTTCCGTACGGGTGCATGATGATGTCAGAGTCATTCATGCTTCCCACATCTCTCGTAGCCTTAAAAATTTGCCTCCTCCAGCGTTAACATTTCAATGCGCCTTCCAGAACCATATCTCCTGAAAAGATAAGGAATTCTGCCTGCTACAGTAATTTTAAAATAACAAAAGAAGGTGAAAGGAAACATACTTTACGCTATTTTTCAGCCAGAACTTGACGAGACGAATCTTCCGTAAAATCAACATTTCCGTATTTAAACATATAACCTGATGAGATAATTTGAAATAATTATATGTTTCAATGAGGCCTGTATGTTTTGACTATATTATGGGATATCCAAGTCTGAGTGATCAGCTTTATTAAAACATATTTCAAAATACATATCATGACAGCGCAACCGAGTTCCTTTTTCGAGGCATGTGAAACTTCATTCAATTTTTAATCGTTCTGAAAAAATATTTTAATCTCGATGTTCACACAAGTGTCTACGTGTCGGTCTTCTACTAAGTCTACTGGTACTTATTTACGTTGTATGACATATTACTTGTCTGCTTTTCTAAATTACTTGACTGCTGTTGCTTTCAGTACAGAGTTCATAGAAACGCTACCAGAGGGATTAATCTCGGATTTCATTTTTATGTACAGTGCTCAGACCAGATCGAACCTATTTCGGATAGTTTTCAAAAATTCCATCTACACAGCTGGATATCAACATAGAAGTGAGGGGTAATTAACGCAACGGTTTTTAAAATAATTTGTAAGGCATAATGTATGGAGGAGGTGTTCAGTGTTTAAAAGTTTCTCATATGAACTCGATATGCCAAGAAAGAGATACATACTGGGCTGCATAGCAGTTGATCTGGAGTTATTGGCGAAAAAACAGCTAGTTGAAAGAAGCCGTGTCTAAAGATCCTGGCATGATTTTGTAGGATTCACAATATACACAGTATTACAATGAACACAAAATTAATCTGCTTTGCATCGATATTTATTTATTTCTCTTCTGTTTGTTGAAACGTGCATGAATTGTGGTAGCGAACAAAGCGATGTGAAAGGAAACGTATGAGACTCTAAAACTGATTTTCTGTCCCTGTCTAAACACAGCTACATGAGACAACATACGGAGACCGTGAAATATCACAAGCGTTAAGGGAGGTAGGAAGGTGCAGAAGAAGGATTTGGATGCAACACTGTATGTTCTTTTGCGCAAAATGGCAGAACAGATCACCACAGTACGTCTTCTACAGCATTCTGATGACGTCGCGACGTATTTAATGTTGCGTGCGTAGAAATAGACAGTTCGATTGTTCCTCCTAACAGACTGAATGGTTAGTTTTCAAAGTAATCAAAAAATAGAGTAACGTATCTATATATCTTCTGACGTTATCAATTGCAACATGAGGCGAAACGGTTGGTGAATATGCCTCAAACCAAACTCCAACTACCCGGAATCATGTGTCACCTTTTTAGCGTAAACCGGTTGTAAGAATCTGCTTAATACTTGTATGTGTACGTAGTAGTGTTGGAATACTGAAGCTGTCAACGAAAAATTACAGTGAGCGAAACCGTTTTTTTAACTCGGTTAGGATTCGGGCTGCAGGAGTCGAATGACATGAAAAAATGGCTGCAATTGAGAAGAAAGTTACACTGCACTATAGCTTAATCCTCATGTTTTTCCTTTCGTGCTTTCAACATGCGATAAAGAATTCTCGGTAGAAATTTAGAACAAGAGGTTCAAGGAGACGAAACAAAAACTTTACTCACTTTCAGGAAACTTTAAATACGTCAGAGGTGACATACGAATTAAAAGATCAGCTGAGCAGAACGGACAGCGTTGCGAAAGAGGATATAAGTTGCACATAAATTAAGTAAAACGAAGGTAAAAGAGTGAAGTGGTAGTAATTTAGTTGGTGCTGAGGGAATTAGATTAGGAAATGATATAATAAAGTTGAAGAACTTTTTCACTACATGGGGAGCAAAGGGGCAGACGGCAACAATAAAGAAAATGTAAACTGCAGGCTGGCAGGAAAAAAAAGCTTTCCCAAAAATGAGTCACGTTAAGACTGCTCATGGCTGTATCGGCTTTATATTTAACATTGAACAATATGTAAACTGTTTTTGTTTTGTACTGAATTTTCTTTATATCTAACTAGCTTTCGGCTTATTGGACCATTTTAGGATACAACTGTCTAACGTCCGCCAGGGATACTAGTTCTTACGTAACGGAACACTGTAAGCAAGGGTACAACCTACTTGCACAGAATGTTAGGCATCAAACATTTTGTTTAAGGTTAAAAATTACACTTTAAGCAATGGACAATATCAAACACAAGAAATATTTGCACTTCACAATATTATCACATTACTAGTTCTAAGTATAGGACGCTCCACTATTGGCCATTAAAATTGCTGCACCAAGAAGAAATGCAGATGATAAACGTGTATTCATTGGACAAATATATTACACTAGAGCTGAGATGTGATTACATTTTCACTCAATTTGGGTGCATAGATCCTGAGAAATCAGTACCCAGAACAACCACCTCTGGCCGTAATAACGGCCTTGATACGCCTGTCCATTGAGTCAAACAAAGCTTGGATGGCGTGTACAGGTACAGCTGCCCATGCAGCTTCAACACGATACCACAGTTCATCAAGAGTAGTGACTGGCGTATTGTGACGAGCCAATTGTTGGGCCACCATTGACCAGACGTTTTCAATTTCTGAGAAATCTGGAGAATGTGCTGGCCAGGGAAGCAGTCGAACATTTTCTGTATCCAGAAAGGCCCGTACAGGACCTGCAACATGCGGTCGTGCATTAACCTGCTGAAATGTAGGCTTTCGCAGGGATCGAATGAAGGGTAGAGCCACGGGTCGTAACACATCTGAAATGTAACGTCCACTGTTCAAAGTGCCGTCAATGCGAACAAGAGGTGACCGAGACGTGTAACCAATGGCACCCCATACCGTCACGCCGGGTGATAAGCCAGTATGGCGATGACGAATACACGCTTCCAATGTGAGTTCACCACGATGTCGCCAAACGCGGATGTGACCATCATGATTCTGCAAACAGAACCTGGATTAATCCGAAAAAATGACGTTTTACCATTCGTGCACCCAGGTTCGTCGTTGAGTACAGCATCGCAGGCGCTCCTGTCTGTGATGCAACGTCAAGGGTAACCGCAGCCATGGCCTCCGAGCTGATAGTCCTTGCTGCTGCAAACGTCGTCAGACTGTTCGTGCAGATGGTTGTTGTCTTGCAAACGTCCCCATCTTTTGACTCGGTGAACGAGACGTGGCTGCACGAACCGTTACAGCGATGCGGCTAAGATGCCTGTCATCTCGACTGCTAGTGATACGAGGCCATTGTGATCCAGCACGGCGTTCCGTATTATCCTCCTGAACCCACCAATTCCATATTCTGCTAACAGTCGTTGGATCTCGACCAACGCGAACAGCAATGTCGCGATACGATAAACCGCAATCGTGACAGGCTACAATCCGACCTTCATCAAAGCCGGAAACGTGACGGTACGCATTTCTCGTCCTTACACTAGGCATCACAACAACGTTTCACCAGGCAACGCCGGTCCACTGCTGTTTGTGTATGAGAAATCGGTTGGAAACTTTCCTCATGTCAGCACGTTGTAGGTGTCGCCACCGGTGCCAACCTTGTGTGAATGCTCTGGAAAGCTAATCATTTGCATATCACAGCATCTTCTTCCTGTCGGTTAAATATCGTGTCTGTAGCACGTCATCTTCGTGGTGTAGAAATTTTAATGGCCAGTAGTGTGTATTTTGTGAGGACGTGGTATTTGGATAACTATCTAACTGAGTATTAGTCACTTACGTTGAGCAAGAGACATATTTTATGTTTTAAATTGAGGTTTGCGTAACGGACAATATTAAACACAGTGAATGGTTACATTACCCAATATTCCAGTATTACAGATTACATAGTTATAATGGTGAAGTTTGTGAGGAAAGTTAGGTAAGAAATAGGAAATTCCATTATATTTCATTTTTTTTGCAGCAGAAAGTGTCGTTGTTACTGTCTGTGGGTATGTGGCTGCTTGATTGCTTCATGTAAGGCTTAAAGGTGTGGTTGTCATCATCCGCAATTGATCATTTAGACCCAGATGGGATTTTGAGCTAAATGTTTGTTTGCTGAGTGTGCCCCTAACAACCTCAGTTTTCTTCCGTTGATAGCTACATGTAGCACTGCTGTGTAAGTATCTATGTCCGTCCTTCAGCACATATTCGACAAAGCTGGAGTACGTAATCTGCGTTAGAGTTCCATCAGCCTAGGAAGTATAGCCCTGCCTGTTTGGCCAATATACAGTATTTTGCAGTCATTACAAGTGATTTTATAAACACCACTGTTACTGAGTGAATTTGTGCTGTCCTTGCTGTTGAATAAGGTATGAGCTGTAGTGCTTCTCACACGAAATGAAGTTTTATAATTGTAGGATTTGAGGGTTTTGGCTAGTTTGTTGGATAACTTTTCTACATGTGTGACGGAATACTAGTTGATTTTCATATGACAGTTCCTGAAGAGGGTCCTGTAGTCACTTGGCATCGTAAATGGTGTTGATAAAAGTGAGCGGCAAATTTTATACTGCAAAAGAGAAAATTTATAAATATGGTGATTCAGAAGGATGATGATTAGGAGGGTACGCCGAGTAATTAATGAACTGGTATAGAATAGAACTGGCGAACTGACTACAGAAAGGCATCACTTCATAAGTCTGGTCACGAAGGGGTGTGAAGGACGTAAAGATAGCAAACTTTCCTACAGAAAGCAGGTTCAGATGCATGTGGCTTACTGTACCTATGAGCGAGGTAGACTAGCGTGGGGGGCTACGTCAGATCGGTTCTCAGACTGGTAATTACTGCAACAGCGCAAAACTGGAGAAGCAGCTACAAAACTTCTTCACAGAGATTACAGCTCTGCTACGTCACTCAAAGCAACAGGCGCTACGTTTGCAGAGACGCCCTCCGAAAAATTTCAAGAGCAGCGCTCTCCTTGGCTCTCGCAAATGCTGAAAAAAAGGCATAAAAAGGCAGCCATTCGCCAGATGGCTGAACCAGTCACGAGTCCCTGGAGGAAAGTGAGGTGATTTTGCGCAGAAAGGGCCCCTTCATCAGACACGCGACAGAATCGCAGCCACTTGCGGGACCGACAGCTTGGTGGATCTGAGTGCTTGATGGGAAGGAGACTGGAGGGAAGCAGTAACGCAGTTTCTACCCCTCCCAGCCTCAGGAAGGCAATTGATTAAATGGCGGGGAAAAATAGTCCAGTGCTTTCGTTGGGGCGGCGAGGTCAGACCGCCTCCCCCGGCGACCCGGTCGCATCCCTCCGGGGGGATCGGCAAATCATATTACCCCGCGGCGAGGGATTGCGTTCATTGTGTCCCGGCAGCGGTAATAAGGGCTGGTTGGCACTGTTTGAATCCCTTTAGCCACCCTGCGGCGACAAAGGCCGTTAAGTTCGCCTCACCCACTGACACTCACCCCTCATCCCTCAGCCCTCACCATCGTACCCTACCCGCATTGATCGAGACGGTCCTAGCGGCGAGGGTGATGGGAGGGAGGCGAACAGCTGATCTCATTGTCTCGACGTTTATCGCATTTGGTGACATACGCGTGGTTCATTTCACGCAAAGATGTAGGCCACGAGGTGCAGCGGCGCCGTTTAGCTGTTGAACGTCGGCGTGTGTCTCTGGGAACGCTCAGACACTGTGTGCCGAATCAAGGCACAAAAAAATTGAGACAAAACACGGAACAGTGGAATTTACAGCAGTTACGTTACACATAACCACAGAAACTTCAAAAATTTTTGCTTTGGATTACTGTAAAGGGTGAGATACGTTATGTGTCATGTAAATTTTGATTCAGAAATAGTATCTTAAAACCTCCGAAACCGTTTCTATTTTTTAATTTTATTACCTCCGACAAGTTGGGATTAGCAGTCATGAGGATTAGAAGTGAACTAATCAGACAAAATATTGCTCAGACCCTTAAAAGAGCCGGCCGGTGCGGCCGTGCGGTTCTAGGCGCTTCAGGCTGGATCCGCGTGACCGCTACGGTCGCAGGTTCGAATCCTGCCTCGGGCGCGGATGTGTGTGATGTCAGTTTAGTTAGGTTTAAGTAGTTCTAAGTTTTAGGGGACTGATGACCACAGATGTTAAGTCCCATAGTACTCAGAGCTAGAGAGAGAGCCCTTAAAAGAGTACATTGCGCTCTTTGTGAGGCGTAGCGCCTTACATCGTGCCTATTGAGGTCATAACAGATATGAGTAAATGTGCAGGTGACATCAGATGCCGGGGAGTATGTAGTTCCTATGCGATCTTGTATAGGTCACGGACACTGTTTGATCTGCAGTCAACTTACTGTCATTTTCATTTGCAGTTCTGTTGCTTAATTTTCTAATTATTTATTAATTACTATTATAATTGCGGTCAGTTATGCGAGTGAATGAAGGCGTGAATGTGAAGTAATGTTTTCTGTAAAATTTTTATACCATACACTAAATTAACTGGTCTCGTGAGAAATGTTCAAGAATAACGTGTTTTAGTAATTCATTCCCGGGAATTTATCAGTTTATGGTACTGATGAAATGATATTCCGATTTCGGTAAAGTAGTTTTGTTAAGAGGGAGTAAATTTTATATTTGTGGGTATTCAAAAAAATGATTCAAATGGCTCTGAGCACTATGGGACTTAACTTCTGAGGTCTGCAGTCCCCTAGAACTTAGAACTACTGAAACCTGACTAACCCAAGGACTATACATCCATGCCCGAAACAGGATCCGAGGCTGCGACCGTAGCGTTCGCGAGGTTCCAGACTGTAGCGCCTAGAGCCGCTCGGCCACCGCGGCCGGCTGTGTGTATTCACAAGTTATGTTCTGGTTCAATGACAGATTTTGATTTGTTCTGTATAAATGCGCGAGACCTGGTTTTATGCTGCTTTCCTTTGTCAATCAGAAATTAGCATATTTGCTCGTATTTTTGGAACTAGAAACTTCTTTTGTGTAGAGGGATGAGTAGAGTCGGGGCTGGGCTCTCACAGTAATGAGACCTATTGATAGGCGCTCAGATGAACATTATTAATATTGTGATATTCTGCTACCAAAATGCTTGAGAAGTGCTATAAATTGTAAAAAAAGTTCAGTTGAACACACAGTGTGAAATTCAGAATTTTTGGCGACATTTAAAATAACTAAGTTCGGTGTGGCCTATTGCTTACTCACGAACGTGAACATTTTGTTATGTGACACTGATTATAGCAATATTTGAGAGAGCTATTCAAAGAGAAGCAATTTATTTGTAAACTTTCGGCGAAGGATAATTAATAGTTACCATAAACTAGCTAGAATTATAAACGATGGGTGTGTGTGGACTATTTCTTTCACCGACAAAACAATGTCTAGTGCGACTTCTGGTTACGAGACGTTCTACTGTTTTTATGTAGGTTTTCAGGCTGAGGACTGCGTTTCAGTAAATTCATTACGAGGTGAGTGGAACTTAATACGCAACACCAACCCATCGCAGCGCCGCATTTGGAGCGCTGCAGATGGTTTGTGAAGTGCTGCCAGGCACTTATATGTTCCTCCACGACTCACGTAAATCACGGCAGTGAAATGGTGTGTACGTGCCAGTCTGTTGTATCGAACTAGCACAGTAAGGTGAGTCTACGTGGAGACGCGACAGAACGGCAGAAAGCAGCTCTCGGATTAGGACGTGCCCTCAATCACATCGGGAATGAGGTTGCTCAGTTTGTTGGTCTACCAAAGGGGTCTGTACGAAGTGTTTACAATAAAACTGAATCTCTCACAGTCTTGTAATACGGCATGAGGACGCTGATTGTAAAAGAGATCCTAAAGGACAGGGGCCGAGAAGATTACATCGCCTTTTGAGTAAGAACTAATTCCAAATCTAACATGATTTACAGCTGTCAATGTCACAGTTTGTGAGCGAACATTCCGAAGAGATCTACATGAATTGCACTTTTCCAACTGCAACCTATAAATTCTTATTTTATGTTGATCTTTCACAGCAATAATGTTATTGCCATCAATTCCCTAATATCATAAAATAATGAGCTTCTAATGTCCCAGTACCTGACTGTAAAACATGTAACAATGTTTTATGATCTGAATATGATTGCTAGCATAATGGAAACCGGTCATATCAGTATATAAACTCGCGGTTATGACAAATAAAGGTTACGTTAATATACGTATATGAGTAGAAGGAGTTAATACGCAACAGTACTTCCTGCTGACAGGTAAGTGAACAATTTTAACAGTAAACTGTGAGTAACTGATTGTAAAACTTAGTTATTTCTGACCACATTGCTCTCCAAGTTACAAAAATTCTTTACTAGTATTCATTTTTAGTAATGTGATGGAGCAATTTGTAGAATTTCAACTGTCTCATCAGTATTGTAAAGGTGAACGACGTTAACAGAGATTATGGATAATATAACTCCAATATTAAAATAGGTTGCATTGATTCTCGAATATTTTGCTCCGCCCACTGGAATGTTCCCTCTTAGTGATTGCACCGTCGGGGTCATCAACGAAAAACACCAATACCAACATCGTCTGTGTGCGCTGAACCTGAAGTTCAGCTTGAGCTACACAAGGTAACCAAACTACAAATTTCCACATAATCTCAGCACTGTACACATAAGAAATGAATCTGATGAATTTATCGCAGCAGCTATATCGGTACGTGTGCAACATATGCTGTCTAACCTGGTCTAAAGCGTTGCCTATGGAAACGGGATATTTCTGGAACTCGTAACTCGGATTCCATTCGTGATAGAAATTTAGAATCAAGCAAATTGGGTAGCCATCGAGCAAGAGGTCATATATATTCCCAATGGAAGGGTCGTCTTACTATACTAGAGGGTGAAGGTTTTGAATATTACACACTTCTTCCAGTTTAGACAAATGGAGCAAATCGATTCGTTCTTTTTGCGTTACATGTGGTTTACTTTCCCAATTATCAGGGTAATGAATGCAGCATTTATGTAATGGGCGGTTCCTGAGAAAAAAGTGAAAAACTTGGGTTTTAGGTACCAAAACCGAGCTGCGAATTCCAAGACGGCTCTGCACAGAAAGTGGCTGACATTTTTACGATATAGTCCTGAGATTCCGATCTGAAACAACCTCGAAAATTTTCTTCATATCCTTACCGTTTCCGAGACACAGGGATTCAAAGTTACCGTTCTTGCACCCACATAATATCTGATGTCTAGATAATAAATAACCACAGCAAATTGCTCAGATTTTAACAGCACAATCCTTCGGCATTTATCTAGAAGTTCCATCCTACCGTTTCTAAAATCTTTTGTCGTTACCGAGAAACATCCTAAGGGCATGGTTTTTGGGTATCAAAACGAGCCGCGATTCTAATACAACCATGCAAGGATGTATTTGTAACTTTCACAATATTTTCGTAAGATTCCTCGCTCGAACTACCTCAACAATTTTCTTAATGTCTGTTTCCGTCCCTAGATGCGGAAGTTCGAAGTTATCCTACATATTCACCTAAAATATGAATGTAAATCCGTTGTTTAGCTAAAACGTAAGTGACATAACGCGAAGAATTACAGTATGCTTTAATGTATCTCCTTTAACATCAGAAAGCTTCTGGGAACCCCATATAGGATGTACTGCAGCATATTCAAAATTTTTGAGCAAGAAGAATGAAACCAGTCTCAGGTGCAAAGGTAAATAATTTTCTGTTATTTCAGTTTCTCATAAGTAACTTATCAAAATTTAGCTGACCTATAAAGTTCTTTTCGTCTGAGTGACATCCCCTGCTCTGACAAGGAAAAGAAAGGAAACAGGGGGAAAATGCTCCTGTCGAAGCAGAAAACAGGTGAATATACTCCTCTTCATTAATAGACTCTGACTGAAAAGTGGGGTACTGTACCAGTTGTCTCATTATACCCTTCTCAGCACCTTTAAAAATTTTCTCATATATTTTTTATACTGAGAGAAAGAGACAGCACCGATGGAAGACGGGGCGGTTCTAGGTGCTTTGAAGTCCGGAACAGCGCTGCTGCTACGCCAGCAGGTTCGATTCCTGCCTCGGCCATGGATGTGTGTGATGTCCTTAGGTTAGTTAGGTTTAAGTAGTTCTAATTCTAGGGGACTGATGACCTCATATGTAAAGTCCCATATCGCTCAGAGCCATTTGAACCATTTTTTGAAAGAGACGGAAGTGTAACAAATACTGCAAGGTAGTATTGAGTGGTTCTGGTATACAAGGAGCGAAGCAGACAGTGACCAGCGTGAGAAAGAAAGAGGGACACAGTGGCAGTGGGACCTAGTTGATAGAAACAGAGTAGTGCTAGGAAAACAGAGAAGGAGACATTGCCAGTAGGAGGGGAATAAAGAATACAAGAAAGTGGAGGTGGATGAGATCTGTTGACAGTGAGAGAGTCATCCAAATAAGGCAAATGGCCTTCAAAATCGGGTGCTGAAATGCTTATTTTCGGTGTCCTTCTGATGGTTACCTCACTTGTGTGTGTGCTCACACGAACTAATTACTGAAAGTTTTGGTTATTTGAAGTCGACGGTTTATGCAGCACCGGTCAGCGAAATCGTCTTCTTATGCTAACTAAGTGTTAAAGTACCATGTTTATCTGAGCGTGTGTGGCACTCATTGTGGTGCGGAGTTAATGCTCGTTTGTATTTGCAAATGGGCGTTCTCAACACTTTGTATCGAGTGGTGTCACAAAATACAGAGATTCTATTTCACAGGATTCTAGGTGAATGAAGACAGAAACATGGGGTGAAGTTTTTGTAACATCTCGTACAGCAAATGACAAGAGTGATGATCATTTGCTTCAGACTGTGCGTCTCAATCAGAATCTTGGCGTTCCCACACAGATGCTGGACTTTCTTATTATTTTTCCAGGATGAGTCCATCCTTCAGTTACTTCTAAGATTCCACCCGCTACTTCTTTTTCTCTCTGCTTACACATTTCCTCCTGTGTGGCATCTGTCTGTCCTTCCGCCTGATATTTTTTAATCATCTCACTTCCACATCCTGTTTTTCGTTTACTTCGCATGGGCTATCATTTTGTAATCCTAAAGGTCGTCTGATTCTTGGAAACCCTGACATATCGGTAATGTCCTTCGGTGAACATTACCCTACAGGCGAGAGCTAGAAGTGGCGGCTTCCGGGGAAGCCGTTCGCTGCTGAGAAGCATTTCCGAAAAATTTATTTACCGGTAAAGAAGTCGATTCTAGAGGAACACTGCACTAGGCGCGAATCCCAGACAAACGAGCATCGGATCCGGCTCTCTGGAGCGGCGGCGGGCGCCGCGATCCGCTCCTACCTGCGCAATAAATCTGGCCGCCCTTTCTGCCGGTGTCCAACTTGCGCGCATATTTCAGGCGTTCTTTACGGCGGTGCCGTTATTTTTCAGACTCTGGGGAACCGCTGAAGCATGTGAAGTTGCAGAGACACCTCCGTCGCAAGTCAGACCTGGCCGGCGGCATTATTCGATTTCAGTCTCACCCATTTATCTCCTTCCAACCTCCATCGAAAAGCGACAGTCAGAAAGTTACGGATGTGAAGCTTTACTTCTGGAGGAAACTGGCTGTCATGTGGCGTGTAGCATTTAACCGTTGCTGTTCACATAGTGTGCCAAGTGTGCAGTGGATCGAGGACTGGGTGTCAGAAGGCAGACTGACAGTGTCAATCATTTATTAAAACCACATTTTTCTAAAAAAAATTATTTCCAAGTGGAGGAATTTAAAAAAATTAAATATTTCACAAAAACTCTTACTCAAAATTACACAGCAATAATGCCTCGTAAAATATCTGCTTTCTTCACTCACTCTAGTAAATGTACCCTTTCTTTTTTGAATTATCGGGTAATCATTTGAACAAACTCCATGAGTAACCCGAAAGTACTAAACAATAAATTTTAAGAGACCATTTACGCACCTAGAAATGTTCAGAACTTGGACACAATCAAATGCAATGACAATAGTTCAAACTGTTATAAAATACCAGGCTCCACCCAGTTAACGTAGTTTCCTATGACGGAACCTCTGCCAACGCATTGAAGTCTTCAGCGGGCCCGTTATTTCTAATAGCTTCGCTCCACAGTCGTTGTTAACTGACATTGATGATTACAAAGTCAAATCTCCAATGTTCATCCAAAACTTCTTAAGTCAGGCTTTTCTTACAGAGTATGAAAAGAACAATGATTAATACGTGGAAAGCAAAACGCTTACAATTGACAGCCACCGCGAGTCCCAAGTTACAAAATAATTCAACCGCAGCATTAACCAGGATTTCTTCATCCTCGATTTCACTCATCGTAGTAATCACACGACGGTGTTCATGATCAATTACTCACACTATATTAGTACATTTAGCTAATCTGATATATACATAACAATTTTTACAAATTTCTGCATCCTTTCCCACAAGTAATACAAGCTTTCGGACTCGCAATATCTTTTCCCATGCACAACACAAGCAGCCCCATATTAGACCAACAAATGTAGGCAACAGCGTGATATTCAGGAAGACTATGACGAGATGAGAACAGTATTGGGCGGCACAGAATTACATCATATACTGTCAATTAGTCGACTCTACTACACACATCACGTTAAGATTCATAGATTGAGTAATTTGTTCGCTTTCAGAACCCCAGAAACTTAAGCCACGCAACACATCAGAAGTACTAGACACGGGAGTGTTCATACTAATATAGCAAATAAGTCCTCTTCTGGCTATAAATATGATACTGTGTTACTCCTGTGAGGAGGCTCAATAATCTTCAATCTCCTCCGTCTCGATTCACAACTATAAGTCATCACCACTCGCAGATGAAGCCACCAATACAGGCAAGCACTGACATATTGCAAAACCGAAACCAGTACTGTTTACCAGACTGTTACTTTAGCAACCGGCACTAGTCGTATACTGGAACACCACTGTGTTACCGGACCGGCCTCCACCACTCGAACCCGTACTGCCTGTGCACTTCTCCCCATTCCGATTCCCGATGGTGCCACCAGCGCTAGTCAAGGAGGCGACAATTCACAGATGTTCCACTCAGCGGTATAGTAGTATAGTAACAAAACAGCCAGCGTGGGACTGATTATGTATTTGTTATGCAATGGCTGCAAGTAACCAAAACAATTAAGATAACTCGGTTGTTCATCGACCTTCGTAGCTCCTTTCATATTTGAATTTCCAATTTCCTCTAGCACATTAATTCCAGAATAACTTCATTTCTTCATGTGGCAAATCGACTGTTATTTAGCGATCATTCATCTCCGTTCCAAAGTAACAAATCCACGATTCCTTTTCAGCACAGTTTCATGCTCGTAGTAGGGAATTACTCCAATCTATCTATATACAGATGAGCTAATAATGAATTCCAGAGAATGCAAGCTCAGGCGAGAAAATATTAGGCCTTAAAAGACAGCTCAAACTGAGATGGTATGCAAATGACAGTCGATGGACATGTGACACCTCCACAGCTGACATAAATCAGAACCGTGAAGCGGTCAACGTGTCACAGACGGTTGTGAGGAATCATAGCTGTAAAATGACTATCTTAACACTATATGGAAAGGTACAACAAGCCTATTACATTTGGACGCTCCCGTAACCACAATGTGAATTATGTTGCCCGGTATGTTATTGTATCAACGCGAACTGCCCACCTTGCCTACAAGGGATGTTGCATGATTCGTGTCCCTCCAACAATGCATTCGAATAATTGTAAATACGAGGTGCGTTCAATAAGCAATGCATCACATTTTTTGTAGAAAGCAAATTGTGTTTGCTCAGGTTTGCAATATACCATACACTCTTCTGCTGAAGGACTCTATTTTTCAACACAATCTCCGTTCAATGCGACGGTCTTACGCCACTTTACTAGGAGAATCTGTGTCCGCTAGGTCCCGCTCTACTGGTCGGCGTCGCAGCGGGCACACACCTTTGACTTCCCCAACAAGTGTAGGCGAGTGTCAGCACTACCAACATAGACGTCCACTTGTGCAGCGAACTGTTTGATTACGATCCGTCGATCACCTGGAGTGAGTGTCCGGACGTTCCACATTACAGGACTCACAGCTGTGTGCGGCCTGCCGGTATGCGGGAGATCGAACAGCTTTTAACGACGTTGCTGGGATGACGACAGACGTCTCGCTGCACGACTCCTCGTGGTTTTGTTCACTGCCAGGTCTCCGTAGACACTTCGCAAGCGCATATAAACATCTGCAATATTTCCCGCCAAAAGAAACTCAGTGGCAGCTCTCCGCTTGAGAAGCACCTCCGTTACAGGCAACATTTTGAATTCTGTGTGTAGCACCACTACCACCTGGAACTTCATAAACAATAGGGGCTGAAGCAGGAATATTCCATGATGTCCTACAGCAAATTCTGAATTATTTCAACTGACATTGGCCGAGAAAAATAATGAGTTGCATTACTTATTGAACGCTCCTGGTGGGGAAAGGTGACGAGTATCGCGCCTTGAAGTTAGAAATAAATTCCTACTGGCAATGAATGCATGTCCATCTAAATTATCTTCCCAGTTAATATCGCGAAGGGAACTAAATGGATCGACATTTGGAGTCAGGTAGCTTTCTAGACGTCAGCCTTCAGAGCAGCAACCGAGGTGAGGAGTTCATCTACGGCTAAATGAGGCTCTTAGCTAGTAGTGTATTGACGGATTAGGTAAAAGAGAAAGTACCGAAAGCCGGTCAATAAGTAATGAAACACGATTTCATGAAGTTTCTATAGCGGTATAAGTGGTCGGTATAAGTAGTCTTCAAAATGGCAACCGTAACAGAGGTGCGTTCTAAGCAGAAAGCTGTCATCGGGTTTATTTTGGCACAAAACCAGAGCATCGCAGATATCCCCAGGCGCTTGCAGAATGTCTAATGAGACATGGTAGTGAACAAAAGCACGGCGAGTCGTTGGACAAGGTACCAGTCATCACCGCAACAAGGTCGCACAAACCTGTCCGATCTCCCGCGCGCCGACAAGCCACACACAGCTGAGACCCTTGCAGTGTTGGAAAGAGTGGAGACTCTCATTCGAGGTGATCGGTGGATCACAATCAAACGCATCACTGCACAACCGGACGACTCTCTTACTAGTGCTGATCCACCAGTTGCAGTACTCAAATCTGTGTGCCCGTTCGGTTTCTCGCCGCCTAACGCTAGGCCATAGACAGCATCGATGAACAATCTGTGCGGAATTGCTTGTGCGCTACGAGGCTTATCATGACAACTGTTTGTCGAACATCGCCACAGGCGATGAAACATGGATTTATCACTTAGAACTGGAAACAAAACGGCAATTCATGCAGTGGTGCCACACCACATCTCCTCCATTGATAAAGTTCGAAGCCGAACCCTTAGCCGGTGACCTCATTGCGACGGCCTTATGAGACGCTGAAGACGTTATTTGCTTTCATTCCCTCCCTCATGGTTCAATGATCATCTCGGAAGTGCATTACGATACCCTCAGGAAACTGAAGAAACGACTTCTCCATTGCGACGCAGCACCTCATACAAATGTGCGCACCCAATAGGACCTCAAAAAACTTTTTTTGAACTGTTCTTCCGCATCTACTGTAAAGCTCTTTCGCCCAACTTCCGGCTCCATCTGTCTGGACGAATGAAGGATGCACTCCGTGGGAAGCAGTACCTGGCTGATCAGGAGGTTATTGATGCAGCAAGACGTTTACTCCGGTGTCGACCAGTGGAGTGGTACTATGATGGCACATTAGCTCTCCCAGAAACATCATGTAAGACCGTTGCATTGAACGGAAATTATGTTAAAAAAATAGGGTACTGAGCCAAAAAAAGGGAAACAATATGGTGTATTAGAATCCTGAATAAAACCAACATGCCTTCACAAAAAAGGTGCTGCATTACTTACTGAACTCTCCTCGAATTTTTAGTTTTGCCAAGTCTGAGATACTTTATCGCAACTCGGTAGGCCCGCTGTACCACACGGTCTAACTTCACAGAAAATATCTATGACTATTTAGAAACAATTGCTGAAACGTAGCACTTAGCATCTCCGAAATTCGATAACTTTTCACTGGATATTGCATACGTAAATAAAACAGTGGATTCTGTTAGACACCGAAATTAGGCCATTAACAAGAGTAGATGGTTCAAATGGCTCTGAGCACTATGCGACTTACCTTCTGAGGTCATCAGTCGCCTAGAACTTAGAACTAATTAAACCTAACTAACCTAAGGACATCACACACATCCATGCCCGAGGCAGGATTCGAACCTGCGACCGTAGCCGTCGCTCAGTTCCAGACTGTAGCGCCTAGAACCGCACGGCCACTCCGGCCGGCAACAAGAGTAGAGGTGGTATTGCACTGTACTAACATCATTTCTTCAGCGGTGGCTTAGCTTTCTTTCTGCTGTGCTTAAATAGCTAAGAACGACTAGTGTTTGAAATATAATTATCCAGTTCTTGGTTAGAACGACATGTGATGGCGAATACCATACAGAAATGTCTCAATGCTATGATGTAAGAAATCCAGCGTCCCATTATAAATGTTTAGCTACAGGAAATTATGATTTTACAGCAGTTTGAAGCGTAGGAAGCTAGTCGCCGTTTTAATAAAGAAGCACGTTAGGAAGGAACCTAAAATTAAGAGAAGTAAAGGAATTAGGAGCCTGTTAACTAGATTAATTTCTGAATTCTTGATGAATACCATACTGGATCTGTAAAGGTCGTCACAATTTCATCCAGTAAAAATCTGAATTCTTTTCATTTTATCCATATTTCGCAGCTGTGAACGTGACTGTATTCAACACATTGGTAGTATTGCCAAAAGTGTCTTCAGTCACTATTTTATTCCTTAAGTGTGTCAGTTTAGTTAACATTCCGATCCATGACACTAAGGAATAAACGTCATCTTGGATCATATTACGTTAAACCTCGTCTGCGAAATGTGTTTAAAAAGTGTAAATAAATGCGCGCCTTGAGCGACGTGATATGCGATAACAGAATTGATAAACCAACGTCCTCTGGCAATAAAACGTTCTAAATTTTCTTCGTTCATTGTTCCGTTAAATTTATCACTGTTCTCCTCAGTGATTCGCATTGTGTTTTCCGCAACTGATTCACGAAATACAAAACCTAATATATAACTTTCTCATAATCTCACCCAAGAGCGGAAGTAAATTATATTTTAAGAATATTTTCACCTGACGATGGAAATGCATAGTGCAACTCAGTAAAAGACCAACAACCTTGTGACTGTAGGCGCTTTTATTCAAGCTAAATTTGAATTTAAGTTACGCCTTTTAAGTTTTCTTGTTTTATGTATTTTTAAGACACACAGACTTATTCCTACAAATAAATGACCCCTAACCACTTGTGTCTTATCTTCGTACATGCTTACATGCTGATCTAAAAAATAAGTAATCAGGAAATCGAAGATGTAGACTAATGTGACTAACGATGATGCAGATCAGTATTGTAAACTTGTAATTTTCATTGCAGCATGAGCTACGACACAGTAAGTCCTTGAGCAAAAGTAAGTAATCTGAAACATTAAAACTGATATATACACCTCTTTCACACGGAAACAGGGAGCGAACGTAACTCATCGGAGAATATATCTGGCATGTAACTGGGCGAGGCGTAGCATTTGATACGGTTCTAGGATGGCATCCACTAGAAGCAAGGCTCTATCCCCACTTCGTAACTTTCGTTTCTCTAGTAATGAATGTGCTGGTTCGGCTCCTGTGTACTCTGCTGGCCATAAAGATTTTATTCAAAGTGTCCTGCAATTTCCAAACTTATTCCTTCATATCTAAGTCCATAACTTGTTCTGCATACTACTCATTCACGTGTTTAAACTGTACAATATTCCTATAGAACCTATCTAACATACTGTTACAGAACCACAGCGAACTTTTACTCCTAATTTTGCTCATTCAATCATATCCGTTTCTAGTTAAAAGGTTCCATACCCCTCGTCTGTCGTATTTCACAACGTATTTCGAACAATAATAATCTGGAATACAGACCTACTTCATACTGCAGCTACAGTGCAAACGTCAACTGTTGGAAATTAAACGTTAGTTATCTATCTTCGTAACCTGTTGTGAAACGGTTTTTACAAGCTGATGCCATTGCGACGCTGTGGTAACCGATACTCAAGTAATTAAATATTATCTGCACTCAAAAATAGTGGGCTTATTGGCCTTAATTTTTGTTGAAATTTCTCTATACAGAAAAATGAACTCGTTTGTATCAGACAAAAATTTAACTGAAACCATTATTTGTCTGATGCTCTGGCATATAATTCTACAGCTTGTTCACTAGTGAAACGTATGTAACAGTGCTGAATGGTTTCAGAAAACTAAATTGGAACGCAGTGTCCTGCTTTCACATCTGCGTGAGGTGCATCGAGTTTTGCCGTTTCTGTCATTGCGTAGTAATATTCGATAACCGGAGTTTACCTCTGTACGTAAATAAAACAGGCCATGATTGCAGGGCTCTGGTGATAAATAGCTGACCGTTAAAGGATATTTGGTGGGGAAGGGATCCTCGGAGCTCAGGTGGCACATCGGGTGACACCGTTAACGGCCTTTTATGGAGTCGTTATCGCCAGTCTGGCTACGGCTTCAGTCGGGCAGTACCCCGCGAGGCAGAGCGGCTCCGACAGCGATCACTTGCTGGTGGAATTGACTAGAGACGTCTGCGATGTCGTGGTTCATCTACCGAGTGTATCCACAGATTAGTATGCAGGCGCACGCAGATCGTCAGACCGCTACGAGAGCGGCCCTTATTCAACATTTGGCTATAGTGCGCAGAGAATGCACCAACCACTGTTTCTGGTCAACGAGTGGGAAGAGCGTTTCACCATTTTAATCTCGAGTACTGACATTTGTCGCTGACTATACTGTCTGGAACTGGGTAGCGGACCAAGTCCGGTGAAAACTGGCCTCTGGTATGAGTGGAAACAGACGGACAAAAGATTAGTCACCCTCAGGAAACATCTCACTAAAATCATCCCACTAATAGTGTGTAAAACAGCCTGTGTCTTATAACGTGCTAGAGTTCCAGTTTCTAGAGATATGTCAAAAGCAAACCCTTCCTTTCCATAACAGTGTTTTCAAATAGTAGTATGATAGTATGGAAAATCCAGCTGATATGGATTTGACGAAACTCAAAACTTGTAATCAGAGCTTATGGCTAACATTAGCTGGAAAAAAAGGCGTTCACCGACTTACTTTGAGAATTGTGTGAAGTAAAGGCCCGCGCAATAGCCGCTC
This sequence comes from Schistocerca piceifrons, assembly GCF_021461385.2. Taxonomy (NCBI): domain Eukaryota; kingdom Metazoa; phylum Arthropoda; class Insecta; order Orthoptera; family Acrididae; genus Schistocerca; species Schistocerca piceifrons. The sequence goes on from NC_060144.1 coordinate 143,386,225, forward strand.
AGTGATATAAAACGTGAGTTATACATGGAAGACAGCTGCAAATGGAATGGTTACAGCGTAGGAGAAATTCTCTACGTCACATGAGTTTCTATACAACATCGGTATAGCCTATGTGCAGCAATGGTTGGTCGCTGCATGGCAGTTGTGCCGGAACACTTGAGGGACGGTTGTGGCGATAATACAGTTCAGTGGAATTTACAGTGGCCTAACCCGAAAACCAAACATAGTAACTTGAAACAAAGGAGGACAAAGGAAGCGACAAAATATATTACGCATGCATTCCTTGCCTCAGTTTATTGATACCCTGTATAATTCCTTGAAATTTTCCGGTGACGATTTACTGCTCAGTGTAAGTCACGGAAGTAGTTTTTTTCCAGAGTCTTCTTGGAACATACGCTTTCCGTGATGCACAGCAGCTTTCTTTAGCGTCTGCCAATGTAGTTTGTTGAGCGTCTCCGAAACGCTCCTGCGCCAGGTACACTACACTGGTAACGTGCGTATCCACTAGCCGAACGAAGACCAACGAACTGCAGTCAGCCTATTATTTGGTCTTCATTTGCTTGCTGTGTACGGCCAGCAAATGAGAGCCAACGAAGAGGTTAGCTTTGGTTGTGCTTCTGTCTGCTAGCGGTAACATCCAAGAAGATTGTTGGTAGGCGTTGGTAGCCCTCTGTTAGTGTGAATTTCGTGTCGAATGTTCGTTGGTTCAGAAGCGATTTGTTCTGTCTCCAGAACGGGCATGTATTAAAGTTTTTCAGGACAGCCCCATGTCGCATTTCATGTGTTCGACTGACAGATTCCGCTCTTTAATTTAACAAGAGCACCGTTAGAAACTATGCACTTTACAATTTAAAGCACAGTAGTTGGATATTAAACTAAACAGGAAACCTAGTCAATAAAACTTACTCTCTAAGGGTATATATTTATTATGTTTAAAAATAATAGGGTATAGGGTGGAATACGGTTCAAATGGCTCTGAGCACTATGGGACTTAACATCTGATGTCATCAGTCCCCTAGAACTTAGAACTACTTAAACCTAACTAACCTAAGGACATCACACACATCCAAGCCCGAGGCAGGATTCGAACCTGCGACCGTAGCAGTCGCGCGGTTCCAGACTGAAGCGCCTAGAACCGCTCGGCCACCACGGCCGGCAGAGTGGAATAAGGATAGACCATTAAAACTGATAGAGGTTTATCCTGAACGGAAATGTTCATGCAGTCTTACGAATTGCGATTATAAAAACAAACTGAAAAGAATAGATGCTTGGATGGAAATAACTCGGCTACTCGTATTAGAACGTGGTATGCACGAAGTGGAAAAGAAAATGTTGTCGTTACGTATATGTTTTTGCCGTGAACGACAAAGAGAAACAAACAAGACTGGGAATGACTATAAACTTTCTGCTGCACACACAGCTCTCCTAAAAGAAGTGTCGTCTTTGGAAAACACATTCAATAACAATTCGAAATCTGTAGCTTTCGCTACGGAAAATCATGAAATAGCACAACAGAAATTCAGCTTTATGGTACATATTAATTTTGTCCCACCACACTGCTCCCTACGTTTTAAAATGGAGATCGTGCCCCGGCGTTCTTTCTTCTCCTATTTCTAGTGACCACCTTCTTGCAGTAAAATAAATGTTGTGCACGCGAGGACTGCTAAACCCTATTCATCCATTAAATTTCGGCTGGTGGAATTGAATTATGAAGCTACTTTGTAATAATAACAAAACGGTAGCGACTTCGTAAGCTGCTATTCCACATCGCTGCATCCCTTGGCCCAAAGCTCTTCGTTTGGTGTGAATGAGAAACCGAATGCCAGTGGTGTATTGGCCACCAACTTTCAACTGAATCCAATTTCTGTCGTTTGATGGCCTTCGTTGTGTTCCAATGTGCACACGCTGTTACGAAACGTACCGCTCTTTCTTGGATCTTTATCTCTCTCTCTCTCTCTCTCTCTCTCTCACACACACACACACACACACACACACACACACACACACACACACACTCACTCACTTTCTCTTCATATCGACCAGTCCTACTAGGCGGGAAGGGTCGCAGACTGATGAACAGTTCTCTAGACCCTGTCGAACAAGTGCTTTGTAAGCAAACCCTTTCTTCGATGAATTACATTTCCTTAGCGTTATACCAAGCATTTCAGTCTGGCATCTGCCATTGGTACTATTATTATATGTGCTTATTTCACTTCAGGTGTTATACGGTAATTTATGTTTGCAGTGATTTGTTGCCAATGGTGTACTCTAACAGCAGTAGATCGATTCGCCTATTTACGCGTAATTCGTTACATTTATTTGCGTTCAATGTCTAATATAAATCCGTGTTCCAGTCGTTGATCGCCTGCAGGTCTTGCTGCGTTCCGCAACATCCATCTAGCCTTGCATCGTCCGTGTATAACTTCCCTGAGGTTCCAACTTTCTGCATCACATCAAACCGTGAACAGTACGTTTAACATCTATACAAGCTGTATATCGAAGAAGAAATGACGGCAGTGAGAGAAGGGTTCAAGATTGAGATCAAAATTCAGGGTGAAATGATGTCAATGAAATGATTTCCCTAATAACATTTCTAGACTCATTGAAAGTGATGTAAAGAATACGCATTAAGAGCAAACTGAAGGAAGACGACAGTAATGAGAAGCTGCAGAAGTGAGAAAAGCGAAAAACTTAACAGAAACATTGGTGACCACAAACTAAAGGGATTTTGATGCACGGAAAGCCAAATAACCCAAGGAAGACGAAACAAGACGGATATAACGAGTAGACCGTCACACGCAAAAAGGAGACTCCTGGCGAAGAAGTCTATTTGTATCAAACAGAACCCTTAATCTGAGGGAGAAATTACTGAGAGGATCCTTTTCGAGCACAGAATTCTATGTTCATGAATCATGGACTGTGGGGAATACCGGAACGAAAGCGAATCAAAGTTATGAGAGGTGATGCTACAAGAGAATGGTGAAAATTGGGTGGATTGGTAAGATAAGGAATAAAGATGTTCTCGGCTGAAGCGGCAAAGAAAGAAACATACATTCACAAGAAGAAGAGACAGAAGGATGGGACACGTGTTAAGACATCAGGTAATAACTTCCATGTAACTAAGGGGAGCTGTAGAGGGCAAATGCTGTAGAGGAAGACAGAGATTGGACACTGAAGACATAGATCTTTCTCTACACGTATTGTGGTGCTAAACCCGTGGTATAGGTTAAGCGTCTTTGATTAGTAATAAAAAGGTCGTAGGTCCTTGCTTCCAACCACGCCAGAATTTGCGTTTTGAATAAAAATCGGCATTGGTGGCCGAAAACTTCCGGCATATGAAGTAACCCTCATTCTGCCATCCGCCTTGTCAAAGAGGGCGGAAAAGTGAATAGAAGTTCAGGGCACCCTCCTGCCCATGAGAGGAGGGGGAGGGAGGGGGGGGGGAGGAAATTGCTCCCAAAGGCGGAAGAATCAGCAATTATCAATGCAATGAGGATACGAAAGGCAATGGAAACCACATAATGTGTACCCACAGGATACCTGGCTTGTAATACAAAAAGTGTCATGATCATTTCTCCATTGGCGAAAGATTCCAAACTAGTCGCCATTCAGAGATCTTGGAGGGGACTACCAAGAAGGAGGTGACCATGAGAAAAAGATTGTACAACCAACGAAAGGATGACGTTCACAAATCGGGTGTGGAATGTCAGAAGCTCGAAAGTGGTTAGGAGCTTAGAAAATCTGAAAAGGCAAATGCAAACGTTCAGTCTAGATAAAGTGGGTTTCAGTGAAGTGAAATAGAAAGAAGACAAAGATTCTGGTCATATGAGTACAGAGAAGATCAACAGCAGTAGAAAGTGATATAACGGGAGTAGGATTCGTTGTGAATAGGAGACTAAGGCAGAGAGTGTCTTACTGTGAACTGTTCAGTGATAGGGTCCCTTACTGTTCAATTTATACATCGAAGAAGCAGTGATGGAAGAAAAAGAGGTTCAGGAGTGGAATTAAATTCAAGGTGAAAAGATATCAATGATACCATTCGCTGATGACATCCTGAGTGAAAGTGAAGAAGAATTACAGAACCTGTGGAATAGAATAAACAGTCTAATGAGTACAGAATACAGATTAAGTGTAAATCGAAGAAAGATGAAAATAATGAGAAGCAGCAGAAAAGTGAACAACCAGAAACGTAACATCGGGATTGATGGTCACGAAATAGGTGAAGTTAAGGAATTTTACTGTTTGGGCAGCAACATAACCAACGACGGATGAAGCAAGGAGGATATCAAAAGTAGGCTAGCACTGGAAAAATTGCACTCCTGGCGAAGACAATTCTGCTAGTATCAAACATAGGCCTTAATCTGGGGAGGAAATATCTGAGAATGAACGTTGGAAGCACAGCATCGTATGGTAGTGAAACATGGACTGTGGGAAAACCGGAACAGAAGAGGGTCGAAGCTTTTGAGGTGTGGTGCTGCAAATGAATGTTGAAAATTAGGTGGACTGATAAGGTAAGGAATGAGGAGGTTCTGTGCAGAATCAGGCAGGAAAAGAGTATGTGTTACAGTGACAAGAAGACGGGAAATCTATTAAGACATCAGGCAACAACTTTCATTGTACTAGAGGTAGGTGAAGAGGGTAAAAACAGTAGATGAAGGCCGAGAATGGAATACACCCAGCAAATAATTAAGGACATAGGTTGCAAGTGCTACTCTGAGACGAAGAGACTGGAATAGGAGAGGAATTCCTGGCGGGCTGCATCAAACCAGTCAGAAGACTGATAAAGAAAAGACGTACATGTGTGAAACACAGGACCGTTGCAAATGTTGTGGTTAGATCAAGGGATTATTTAATGACTTCGCGGAGACAACTGTCAGGAGGAAAGGAAGAACGCAAACTGTGGCCCTTGATGTCCATGAAGTAGTTGTGACGACCGGTTGCTCGATGAAGCGTCTGGAGGCTTCATTACAATGGGGGCGACCCCATCGGTGTTTCAACAGCGCGGCGCTATAGTCTCTGAGGTTAATCTACAGTGTGTTTATGACCATCTGCCTGAAAATCAATACTCAAAAACGGCAGTTTCCTGAGATCGCGAAGGTAACACACTTAGTTTTCCTGTAATGTCAATGAATTAACAAATCAAAAATTAATCTAATAATGAAAACCATAGAAAACAGAAAGATTTGTAGATTTGAGGTACATTAAATTCGTGTGACAATCTCAGTAAAAACTGCACTGTTGTCAGACCTAGGAAATAAAACTTTTACCAAAAGCGAAAATCCATAGAGATCGTCTGCGAAGACTACATCGGTGTAGATGTTATCGACGACACCCTTCGCGTCACTTAACCTTCTAATGGACACATGTTGTGCGGCTCAGCAGCCGTTGCCATCAACTATTTACAACCGTGAGGTACTACATCGTTCCCAAATGGAATTTTCCGCTTCGCGCTGTTTGAACTTAGGAGCCAGTTCGTCATCATTTGAATGTAGCCAGCGACAGCGAACATGATTAATTAATAACTGCATCTCCCCTAGTAACCGGAAGTACGTATGTCCTTGATCGCAAAACCACGCTTTATGTTAACATTAATTTTTTTGTACTGTAAATTTTTGCAGTGGTTTCTAACATGAGAAATTTTGTGCTCCGTTGGATTTGTGTGAAGGAACTACAAAAATCGTCATCAACTGGATTTGAAGACATAAAAGCAGCAGTTGTAAAACCAGCCGTATTTTTAAATTAAATAATAGAAATTTTGGTCAGGTTATTATAAAAGCAAATGTTACTTTTATTTTCCAGGCATGTTTTGGCACATCTGCGCCATCAACAGTGCTGAGTTTTAATTAGATCTAATTCTCTAGAATCACTGGTTCTTCAGGATCTTCTATACATTATTGTGTAGCTCCACATAGATGTTTTCGTGCTATCACTCCTCATCTGTTTGCTAATCTGTATTGGAAATACCAAAATATCACACAACAATTAACAAACAATATAGTCTCTTTCTTTTTTTATAGAGGTTTCCACTTACGTCTGTGGTTTAATAAAATGATGTACCTTTTCTCTATATGTATTTCTACTACAGAAAACTCTTACACATTTAGTGTTTTATTGTTATTCTTCTATTTTTGAGTTTTTAGTATTTTTTTCTGGTTTAATGTGGAATGCCACGAATTCTTCTCTTATGCCACTCCCTTAATCCCATTGTAGCCCTTGTACCCATGTCTTCAATTATTTGTTCGATGCATACTAATCTCTGTCTTTTGCTGGTAGTTTAACCACACATAGCTCTCACTAGTGCCACGGAAGTTATTCTTAACCTTTGCGCTAACATATTTTCCTGTCTTTTTGCATTATTTTCCAATTATTCCTTTCTCCCTGGGTTCTTCGGGAGTTTTAATTCCTTATATGATCAGTCAACCTATTTTTCTACATCTGTCTATAGCACCACATCTCAACGCTTTGATTCTCTTCCTATCTGGTTTTGTCACAGTTCTTAATTTTGTACCATACAATTCTGTGTCCCAAACACACACCTTCCAAAATATCTTCTCGAATTCAGCTCCATATTTGTTAGTATTAGCCAACTGTTCGCCATGAATTCCAAGTATTCCCTAAATTCGTGTAATTCGTTGTTACTAATTTTAGTGATAAGTTCATCGTTAAGCCGGCCGGAGTGGCTGTGCGGTTCTAGGCGCTGCAGTCTGGAACCGAGCGACCGCTACGGTCGCAGGTCCGAAACCTGCTTCGGGCATGGATGTGTGTGATGTCCTTAGGTTAGTTAGGTTTAATTAGTTCTGAGTTCTAGGCGGCTGATGACCTGAGAAGTTAAGTCGCATAGTGCTCAGAGCCATTCATCGTTAATCTTATTTCTGCTACTCATCATTACTTTGGCCTTTTTCGGTTTACTCTTAGTCCTCAATCTTATTTATTGAATTACACTTCAGTATAACAGAACTTCATAATGCTCAGAAAATTTCATGTCAACATACTGAACACTGTGGCTATTGTGGCATCAGTCCTAAAATATGATCTAAGTAGTTTGTTTTTTAATCTTAGACAGTTACAGATAATGATATGGCATAGAAACTGCAATGATCAAAACACATAGTTTCAGACTGATGACTGACTTCTGTTGATCACTATAACTATGACACTATACAATTTTCTTTTCGCAGGCGGAAGGCTGAAATACTGAATTCCGTCTTAGAAAATTGAAAATACAGTTCCTTCTTTCAAGAGCCACACATATGCCGTGAGAATGGACCTGATAGGATACCTTAAAATAATCTACAGATGATCCTCAGCAATGTTCTTTCGACAGATTGTCGTTGTTTGGTGTAGGAGTGAAGCGTTCCAGGTGAATGGAAAAAGACATACTCCAGTATCCTTTTTCAGCAGGATCACGCAGCAGATGTATTTACCTGATGGTCTACGTCGCTGACGTCAGTGTGTAGTGAAATTATGGAAGTTTCTTGATATTTGCGTACTAAAAGCTTTCTGAAGATGAGATTTTCTCCGCGAAATCAAAACAAATTTCGATGACAATGACGATGCCTTTCACGGTGAGATATTCCAGGTTTATACTTTGCTTCTTGGCCTTCCAAGTGTTCTTGATAATATTAGTTCTATGGTGCAGAAAATATCAGAGAGTATGGAATATCGAAAAATATTCGTTATTCGATAGGCGACGACGTAACCGGTGCAGCAATGGAGTCCTCGGATATGAAAGTAGCAACGAGCGTACTGAAAGAGACTTTTCTAAGACCGTTGCATCAGAATAAATACAATATGAGCTAATGGATGAAGGTTTGTGAAATTGTTCGTGCTTATTGGGGCGTAGGGAAGACTCAGTTCCAGAAAATCGTCGCGAAACCTAGGAATTACTGACGTTTTCTGAAACCATTGGGAATGGACAATTGCTATTACTAAATATAGCACAGTCCACGTAAAAAGGTGAAAAGACGAATTATTGTTGGGCTTAACTGTTTATGATTGATAATTAAAACCAGAAATAGCAATAAGATACCTACGAATACGTGTCTGGAGCGAATTAGTGAAATACGACCCCTTACAACTTCTTGCAGGAAGGTTGATGTTAGAGTGACACTTAATGGAAGTTACTAAGGTAGTGTCATACACCACGGAAGAGTTTGCTTGTAAGGTACCTATTCGATCTGTTTTTGAGTACTGAATGTGAGACCCATACCAGCTAAGATTTGGAGAGAAAATACAGAAGATCGAAGGACGAGCAGCGAGATTCATGTAGGTTGGGGTTTATTAAGCAAGAAAGCGACCGTGGTGTGCTCGTCAAACTCGGACGTCAGATGCGCAATAAATTCATTGTTCGTGTCGAAAATGTTCAGATTTGAAATTCTGAAAATGTTGGTTCCATGAAGAGGCGACCGATGTATTGCGTCGGCTCGTATACAGGGTGTAGCAAAATAATGCCTTCGGAGTTCGATAGGCTGCCGAGTGTGTCTCCACGAACAAAGCATAGAAATGTGGGTTAGGAAACGTCGTCCAAAGACACTGCAGAGCTTCGAAGTTACAGGGATTAACACCTGACGCTAGGACTCCCATTTACAAGGGAACCTGAAATTTTAAGCTTATGAACCTTAAGCAGAACTCCTAGCAGTGGACTTGATAGAGTCGAATTCGTCGACGTCTGTCACAACGGCAGTGTAGAGCGTATAACTCAGATTTTCTGTCTATTGCCTTTCCCACTTGGAGGCATTGTCCCTTATAAATTCGTTGATAACCTCCCCATTAACACCTCTTTCCCTATCACGCTGACGCTGTGTCGCGATTTCGAATGACGTTTCGTGACATGTGTTCCTATCCTCAGTTTCTTCTTCATGATGCTCTATAAGGTATCTTTTTCTTCTACACTCTGTATATCGTGCCAAATGAAAATTTCGGTCAGATCAGTGTAACTCGAGGTTATAGTGGGGCTAAACCCCTTACCAATAGTGAGTAGAACAGGAAAAAGAGGGATAACAGAAGTACCAGCAGTGCCCTCAGCTACACGTGTGACATACCTTAATTGACTTGCTGTATCCGTAACATTTTTAACGTTGTCGAGCTCTCAGTCCTCAGTTGCTAGCAGTTCCGTATAAGCGATTTTTAACATGTCTATTTGGAGCTCGAATTATGTATTTTATGTAATGATGGACTGAAGGCTTTCACGAGGGGATGGCATTGCTGCTGGTAAACCCTTCATGGTGTAAGGCCGTGGTCCACGAAACCTTCTGTTCCTCACGTTTCGTCCAGATCTGCATTTCACATCTCCCGAGGCGTTGCTCCTCCGTTGAGTCTTGCCAGCAAGACGGGTCCCATCTAGCTAAACTTACTATAACAAATATTGCTGTTGTTGTTGGATGCTGCGCCACGAAACGTCCGTCGACACACTTGGTTTCAGCATGACGGCGCATCCACTTACATTTCACGTAAAGTTTGGGAACATCTGTATCAACGATTTGGACACAGACGCATAGGCCGCTGAGATCGTCCAGTTGCTTGGCCTCTACGATCGCTGGATCTGACTCCATTGAACTTTTTTTTCCTCAGGGGTCGAATGGAGAGCTTAGTTTATGAGACCCCAGTAGAGACAGAAGAAGATCTGGAGACAAGAGTTGTTTTCCTGACACGACAAACTGCAGAGATGTCAGGTGTCATAGAGCGTGTCTGCCACAGCATCATTCGTAGCTACAATGTGTGGTCCCGACTTGGTGGTCGCCATATCGAACCTTACTTGCAGTGGATCCGAATGCTAACCCTCCACTGATATTCACAAAGTCGATTTAAGTTTAACTGTAAACAACATGTTTGTAAAAACTGATTGTTTCTTTTTTGTTTATTTAGTTATTAATGAATGGAACTGTAAAACAAGTGGTGCACTGAGTCACGCCTAATAAATTAGTTTGCCGGCCGCGGTAGTATCGCGGTTCTAGGCGCGCAGTCCGGAACCGTGCGACTGCTACGGTCGCAGGTTCGAATCCTGCCTCGGGCATGGATGTGTGTGATGTCCTTAGGTTAGTTAGGTTTAAGTAGTTCTAAGTTCTAGAGGACTGATGACCACAGCAGTTGAGTCCCATAGTGCTCAGAGCCAATGAATTGGTTGGAAAAGTGATCGCGTTATCAACATTTTTTTTTTCAAATGGCTACAGCGCTGAAACGGTACGTTTCCGGACGTGGAATCCAATACTCAGTCCCCTCTACAAGTCCAAGAAGTTCGTAAGGGGAATTTTAAAGCTCAATGTATAGTGTAGACAAAGCTAATAAAAATTATACAAAATAATTACACAAGAAAGCAACTAACATCATGGTAATAGCGTTCAACATCACCTCTAACTTAGATAATTGCCTCTCAGTTTAACAAAGAAGAGTACCTACAAGTACCTTCATGTGTGGCACAACTAGCTTCAGCCACACATTAATGTTTAGATCCTGCCGAGCTGTCCAGCTGCAGGGACATTCGTTCCGGCATTTCACTCGTATTCCAACAGTCGCGGATATTTTCTAAGGGAATAGGTCGGGGCGAAAGAGTACCCTTCAAAACAGGAACATATTGTGAAACAGGAATATTCTTGTCATACTAATCATGAATTGCTAGAACAGAGAACAAATTTGACCACTGAGGATGTTGAAATAACATCCTGGTTCATATTCACGGTAATCTGACTGAGGAAGCCTGCACACCACCAAAACATCACGATTCCATCTCCAGCGTGAGCTGTAGGCTCCACATACTGAGGGGCAAACGCTTCATTGGACCGTTGGTGCACTCGACGCCTCTAAACGTTGGAAAACGATCTAAATAGTAACTCGTTGTGCTATAATAGAAATTTCCCATCAGCTGGTGTCCTATTTCTGTATTATTTGACCCGCCGAAGATGGGCAGCTCTACGTGCCTCTGCGTGCAATGGCTTCTTGATACGTCCGTGCTGAAAAGTAATGCCTCCAGTTTTTAAGTGAAAACTCAAAGCTTTTTAAATAAAACAACATTATTAACGTTCTACATATTTATTCCTAAGGTCTAAATGTTTGCAGCCTTCTGCCGCTAGAGGTCTCCGTATTGTAGAGAGTAATCTGGCGAGGGGTAGCGTGGCTATGTCACTGCGTCAGAAACAGTGTACTGTAATTCAGATCAAAATTCCAAGAGTTCATCCACAGATGGAGATCCCTCTGCTTCAGCAGGACTATGCCAGACCTAGTACAAGTGCTGCGACATTTGCAGCAATCCGATGACTTGGGTTCACTGTCATTGAGTGGGACCCATCTGATTTTCATCTGTTTCCAGGACATAAAGAACCCCTTCGAAGACTTCACTTTGATGGTGATGATGCGGTGGAAGCAGAAGTCGGGTTGTGGATCCGCCAATAAGTCAAACATTCTACAGCGATGGCTTCAACAAACTGGTCTCCAGTTGCGAGAAATGTGTTCGTCGCTAGGGCGACTATGTGTGACGTCGCAAGTTGTTATGTGACAAGATTAATTGCAGTATAGCTCACTGTATTGGAGCTTAGGAGGCAGCAGATATGTGTCTTAGCGATGACTCATGACACAGCTGTCGCGGTGAGCCGGCGTGTGAACGGGCTAACGTTTCGCTTAGTAAAAGCATACATTCATACCGCCTACGATCCTAAATAAACTATATCAAATATTATTCAATTATTTTCGAAATCGGCACACTACCTTTAGTTATTCAGGAGAAGATAGTATAAAAATTTCAACGTTGTAACTATCATGGTTCAGAGACAGAGAAAACTACTTTAAATGTCAAAAACCGAATTCAGTTAGGAACTATAACAGTTTATATTTTGTTATCATTTGAAAATATAACCAGTACTCTCAATGGGAGAATTATTTAATTAAGGTATAATTAAAAAACTTTAACTACTTTACAGTTCCGTAAAATAAAAATCAGACACAATTATTATTTGTGTCTAATTTTGTTATGGGAGTAAATAAGAGTGAGTGAGACTGTGTATGAGGGACATATGTTAAATTTTAAGATTAAATTTATGTTATACATTACGTAATCATTGCGGGGTAAGATGTTTGTGCCCACTTTGCGGATGCCGTATGTCTAAGCGTACTTGCTTTTATAAAGAGGTTGCCAGAATACCAGTTGAAAGTAAAATCAAATTCTAAATTTATTCCAAGATTACTTTTCTTTTCGTCTGGTTTTATTAAATCTTATATTAGTATTTTCATGTTGGAATGGCGCAAAAGCATCTATGAATAATGATTGGCGGAGGCCAGTTTTGGTGCGAGAATGATCTAGAACAATTCTTCTGATTGGTCAGCCAAAATGATCGGCCAATCAGAGTTAAGCAGTTACCTCGCACTGCTAGATAGATATGCTGTGGTAGGAGCAGCATTCGGGGGGGGGGGGGGGGGGGAGGGAGAGTCGCTAGTCAGCTATCGGACGTGCAGGTCAGCAGGTCATGTTCAACGTTTCAGTCTTCAGTATGTGTAAAATGAAGAAGTAATTGGTTTCTCGCATCTAGGTTGTGTTGCCATGAAAGCAGTTGCATTTTCAAGTAGTTTGTTGAAGGTTGGAAGTTTTGTAATTGTTTTGTTGGAAAGTTAGCCACATGTGAACTTTCTGCCTGCGTGTAAATTCCGCGTGGCATATTTCGTATTCATATATGGCAATATTTGGCGAGCAGTTTCTGTTAGAGGAATCCACTGAAAAGGATCAAGAGTGGAAGTCACTATTAGGAGCGGAACTGTAACTGTGAAATCGCGTAATTATTCGGGTCGGACTTAGGTATATTTCTGGCTGCTTTGCGTGTGATTTGGACTGTGCGAACTGTTAACTGAGAACAGTGGTCTTTTTAGTTAAGTACATTTGGACTTGATGGCAGTTTTTTTTTCCTTTGAGCTTAAAGAAATAAAAAGACTTGTATTAGAATTTTGACATTTTACCAAAGGAATGAAGCAATCACCTTCCACACAGAAAATTATTATAAGATATTTATAGGGTAGCTGGCTACTAGAGTTACGCGGGCTTTGCAATGTAAGTATAGGCGTCGTTTTACGAACGCTGGTTTTTCGACGTACTAATAGTACCTAAGTTTGCAGAGAAACGGTATGGTGAACTGACGCTGTACTGAGGTAGATGGAACTCTTGCAAGTGAGCAGTACGTCGAACGACTCAATTTCAAACGCCGCGCCGCTGCGTATGTCAAGGAATAAGTATGGAGATATGAAAAGTAAAGATGTAGAACGTTAGCAACATTTGTTTTACTTAAAAAGATTCGAGCGTTACCTATAAAAAGTTCGGATGCTTTTTTTTTTTTTTTTTTTTTTCAGCTCGCCATCGTAGCACATCGTGCAGTTACCTTCTCATTGTCCACTAGGAAACTGCTTCAGAGAGGCTTGCATTGACTGACAGAACTGTTTACTATAGGCTATGAAACCGACTGTTATCGACATATAGTGATAATCGTAACGAACTCCTGTTGGTTAGTAACCTTTTACGTCCGCAACTCTTATGCAGCGTGACATGGTTACGAGTAGCACAGCATATTTTCGAAGCGGCTTTGGCAGTTCGTCCAAACACAACAGTGAAGTCTTACTGCACTGATTCCGTACATCTGATTGGAACACACACACTACTTCACCGCCATGTCTTACGTCAGCAGTGGAGGGCCACAGAGCCGCAGGCGCCATTTGTACACCACCTACAGCGCTCGAAGATGGCACGTGTGTTCTTGTAATCTTCACAAATGGGAAGATGAGTTGCAGTTTGTGAACTGTGCTAACAAGTATCCTTAGTAGTGGAGGAAAAATAATTGGTTCACCAGCAGATCTGCAGCAACATGTATTCTCCCTCAAGAACACTCAATTAATTGAGATGGATTGCGAACTCTTCGTAACTTGGATTTATTCATTTTCAAATAGAGGTAACCTAAAAATTATTCTCATTGCAGTCTTGCATGCGTCTGTGACTGCTCCATAGATTTGAGAAAAGAGCGCCGGCCGGGGTGACCGAGCGGTTGTAGGCGTTACAGTCTGGAACCACGCGGCCGCTACGGTCGCGGTTCGAATCCTGCCTCGGGCATGGATGAACGTGATGTCCTTAGGTTAGTTAGGTTTAAGTAGTTCTAAGTTCTAGGGGACTGATGACCTCAGATGTTAAGTCCCATAGTGCTCAGAGCCATTTGAACCATTTGAGCCCGTTAATTACAATACGCCGATAAAAGTTTTACCGGTTTCGTACACTGTGTGAGTTGCATGGAGAACATACGAAGAGTGAGTGAGTTACCACTATAAGATCTCCCACTTGACATGACATTAATCTCTGTTCCTATTTTTGAAGCTAATGCGGCGTCATCATTAATTTCGTTTTTCAGTTATATGCTTTTATGTCTTTCTGCCATTAGTTCGTGCCAGGTATAAAATTAACTGGTGTCTGCTTTCTGACAGAGAATGGAGAGTAAATAACACCTTTTTTGACAACCCTGTGTGCAGCATAAATTCAGTGGGATTAACACTACAAAAAAAGGATACGAAATGCCATTGAATTTATTCCAAATTTTTAAATACAGTACAGCTGACGTTGCAATTTTAGTGACGGTATATTTCGTTATTCTCATTGCCCCTGACGTTTTATGGCAAAACTTTTGGTCTCAAAATGTATGAAGAATATAAATCGTCGAACTGAATGACATTTTATTTACTCCTGACACGTGAATCACTGTTGCATGAATGATTAACATCTGGAAAGCGACAGCTATATTATATTTCAGTCGATATCGAAATTTACAACACATTGAAATTGCTTGTCGGTGCCACATGTTACGGAAATGATATGGGAGTAGTTAATATGGTAAAACGAGGAGGGGGCGGGGGAGGGGGCTGTGTGATGAATTTTTCTAACTAGAAATTAATCTCACATCGTTACAGAGCTCGTTTTCTGTAACTGTGACACATAAGTTAATGTTAAAATTCAAAAATGGCTCTGAGCACTATGGGACTCAACTGCTGAGGTCATTAGTCCCCTAGAACTTAGAATTAGTTAAGCCTAACTAACCTAAGGACATCACAAACATCCATGCCCGAGGCAGGATTCGAACCTGCGACCGTAGCGGTCTTGCGGTTCCAGACTGCAGCGCCTTTAACCGCACGGCCACTTCAGCCGGCTAATGTTAAAATTCAGCTGTAAATTAACTTACAAAAGTATTATCTTACAGTCTAATTTACTCGCTGGTTTCAGGTTGGTCTGATGAGTCAACAAATTAGAAAAATATCATTTCACACACACACACACACACACACACACACACACACACAAATGTCGTTTCAGTTTGTATATTAGTGTTGTTGCTGCGCTGGGATAATATCTTGCATTACCTTGTTATTATTGTAGATAAACCAATTTGTTTCATTAATCTCATGATTTCATCTCTTATAAAACGATTACGGAATAAACTGTCCAAATGTACTGCTTTAGGTACAGCCAGTGGTCTTACAAATTTTTAAATTATAGTTTACATTCTCACGTAAGAAAAATGGTGTCATTGCCAATTTCGTCTTATTACCAATTCCTTTTCGAATGAAAGATCGCGTTATCACTGCAGGAATATACACTTATAAGCTTGGTGGCGTTGCGAGCGCGTGACGCGATAGAAAAAGTACCTATGCAGCGCAGACTAGGCATCACCCTGGCAAGGAAATTGGCTGCAAATCGGAAAATCCATTGAGATAAGTTACTTTCACAAAGGGAAGATTATTATTACACAAATGCTGTGAAAGATTATCTCGAAAACGGCTAAGCTGGTCGAATGTTCACGTGCTACTGTTGTGACCGTCGGCGAAATGGGTTAGAATGACCGTGGAACTACTACTAGGTGCTAATTGGTTAGACGTCCACGACTCTTCACTAAACGTGGCGTTCGTAGGCTTATCGGCTCTGTAAAGTAAGATAGACGGTGATCTGTGGCACGGGACCATCGGGATTCGACCGACGCTTAATGAAAACGTGTGGGCTATTCGGGAGATTCACGTTCTTGCTACACTAGGTCTGTGGTCGTCACTACAAACGTCTTCATCGAAGTGAACGGCGGCTCGAAACGTGCAGCCTGCCACGGACGCAGGCTGGTGGGAGCAGTATAATGCTGCGGGAGACATTCTTCTGGTCTTGCATAGGACCTGTGGCAGTAATCGAAAACAAGCTGACAGCTGCGAATCACCTGCTTCTCTTCATGGTTGATGTTTTTCCCGACGATGATGTCATCTTTCAGTAGTACAATAGTACGCCACTCGGAGCCATAACTGTGGTACAGTGGTTTGGAGAGCATTATACGAACTCACATTGATCTGTCGATGACCAAATTCGCCTCATGTAAGAGCTATGCAACCCATAAGAGTCGCTATCGGGAGCCATCATTGCTTACGCAAGTCAACAGCCCGTTATTTACGCGAATTACATGTCCTATGAGTGTCCATGTAATGCTGCATACGTACCAACAAACTGCCTGACCCCTGATACCCAGAACAGTGATATATTTCATTCCAAAGACGGATAATAAGCTACTAAGCAGGTGGTAATAATGTTTTGGCTGATCAGTGTATACATGACACTTCTACGAAGTGTATTGTTTTTATTACATTATTTGCATGGAAAATTTCGGTTTCTACTTCTTAACGGCCTTTTCTAATTGTATGCAATGATGAAGACGATGATAAGTCGAAATTGGTGATTTGTGGCCGAAGTATACCCTACTATAGAAACGTATTTGGAACAATTTGGCTACCTTTAAAGAATATCACAAGTTAAAACAAGTCTACCAAGTAAACCACCGAAAAGAGATTTTTACATCGAGATTTACGACGTGTCTCTTTTAGTGGTGAATACTGACACTATCATGACGCCTAAGAGTTGCAGATTCGTAATTAAAATCTTATGACTTCCCTTCGTACAGCATAGCTAGATCATTGAATTTGTCTGACACACATATGTTTCGTGATGCAAAACATACAATGGTTCTACAAAGTGAGGGGCAGCTAAGACAGGCCACCCTAAATATTTCCAAAATGAATAAATATAGCCAAGTTATAGCGGACGACGGACTACGTGGTGAAATTACTGACGTTTTGAAAAACATTTCATCGCTCACAGTCGCCGAGTTACAATACAGACTTTCTTTCTTCCAGTGTAACTATATACTTTTTTCTGTGGCATTTAAAATAAGTGCCTCAGAGAAATTCAACGACATAATATGTATGAGACTTGAACAAATACCATCCAGATAACAATGCCCCAAACCACTGTCCCACTGCTACACCAAATGAAAACTTATACGTAACTCAGATGCGGTTTTTGTTTTTACTGTGCACTTGAAGTACATTAGTTTCTGTTCTGCCGTTGAAGCAATCAGGTAACTTGCTAGTAAGGCTCCTGAGAGGTTCACAACGAATATGACAATTGAAGAACTGGATATCGCTTATGGTGAATGTCGCCAGACCACTAGAGCAGAAGTGTACTTTTTGCTGAAGAATATCCACATCGTGCCAAGCACTCACGACCTGTCTTTGCAAACATTAGGGAACACATTATAAAGGGAAGCTCTATATAAAGGAACTGTGAAGATTAAATTACAAGGAAAAGTAAGAGCAGTTGATGAAAAAATTAAACTAATATTTTTACGGAAGTAACACACAATGAAGATGGCACTAAGAGGCATCTCCGAAGCACGAGGAGATCAATCAAATGAATGTTTAGTGAAAAATGAATAGCATTCAATTTCACCAGCTAAACATTTCGCTGCATCTACAGCTTTATGGTAATGCCTTCCAAAGCTATTAACAGTTCTCCGAATGTTATCTACGAAAAGTGGAAAGTGACGCGGTATATCTACGCAAAATTTCGTGTAAGGAAGAAGCATCGTTTACAGACCACGGGCAAGTCGATCTTCGCAATATGCACTGATCATCAGTTGAAAATCCACGCTGACTCAAAGAAGTGGACACAGACAACACTCTTTGTCTGTTAACGTTTGGTGTGTGCTTTCCTTTTTGATCACTGTTCTGTTGATAGGAATCTGTATACAGTCAAAAATATCGAGTTCTTCAGATATGGTACTGCCGTAGTTATAGGAAACCATCGCACTGGACATAAGGTCTTCAGCGTAGTATCATCGTGACGGATGTCCCTCCCATTCCGCAAATGCATTTGACAGAACGTCTGGAAAAGAACATTTTGAGAGCAAAGAGACGCTCGCACAAGAAACACAAAATGGTCTACACGCTCAATAAACTTAAACAAGTGATCTATTAAGGAACACCTGCGACTGCCGAAGGCATGAAATGTCTTCTAACACGGACCTATCTGCCGTTAACTCCAGAAGAGATTCAACGTGCAGTATTATTTTTTTCAGAATTACTTTACAGCGTGTAGAAAAGGTCAACTTCAATAGCTTGAGCACTTGGTATGACAGCCGTGATAGTAAACACGCTAAACATTACAGAGTTGTGTGTTCGTTTACATTTGGTATAATAGGGAAGACGACGGGATTGTAGTTTGTAACCCAGTCATCTTGATACTACTTCGTCAAGCCCCATGTATGTCAATTCACTGAAGTTCTCGTTGAAGCTTCTGTCAAATGCCACAGATAAAAGTATATAGTTGCGTTGGGAAAAAAAATCGGTTTCGGAATTCGGCGATTACAAAAGATAAAAGTTACTTTTGAACGTCGGCAAATTCCTCTTAACTACACTTCGCTTTATTTTTTTAATTCTGCAAAAATTTATAGTGGCCGTCTTAGCTGTCTCGCACTGTATAAAGAAAGCGAAGTGACTTCCTGTAACTCCGTCTTTAATTATAAGTAGCGAAAGCGAATTCGTTTTTATTTTAGTGGGCACTGACAATTTCACGTCTACGTGGAAAGGAAGTCAGATATTTGGATTGATTATAAAATAATCTGAGGCAATACATATCAGTGTACTTCATTCATTGCAAGTAGGTCAACGGATAAAGGTCATCATTTTAATTTCATATAAATGGATGCGTTTATGCATGGACAAGCAAATCTACCTGCATCGGGAGAGCAATGCAATTAATCGCTGCACCCCTGAGGTCATTTCGCCGTCAAAGTCTAAGGCAGCAAAAATGCAGCCGTTAAGCCCGAGCCCTAATTCCACGCAGATTCAAAGGGCCCACTCGGCGCAGAGCGGTGATTGGATTTTTTAACAAGCAATTACTGCGGCCGAGCGCTAATGGCTCCTGATTTGACATTGATCCCCAGACTGCACGGCGGGTCCCAGTTTGGGCCAAGCCCTTTTAGCCGAGCCAGACGGAAATTAATCAGGATTTCTGCAGCGGACCCAGGTGGGCTGGACTCTCGGCATCGGCGAAGCGGAACGAACGCTGAGAACCGGGCGGCCAGCCCTACGCTGGCGTGCTGAAGGGGTCCGGACCATTCAGCGTCCAACTGTTTGGCAGGCGTTTTAACGGCGAGCACTGATCACAAAACACCTGCACAAGCCATTACGGCCTCTCGTCACTCTTCGAGGTAACTCGTTAATAAAGAAAATTAAATAATTCCTAGTTCGATGGTATCAGTATGAGAAATGTTTATATCTTGATGATAGTGTTCCTAAGAACTCATAATTTTTACTGCGCGGTATTTCAGTCTCATGACTTAGTTTAGAACCACATGAGGGAAAGAGCACTAAAGACCGCCATAGGTAGTTTTCGGCATTTTCTACTGTTTTTTTTCTTTTTTGTGGTTATGATGATGTGCTTTTTGGAACATTTGTAAATACTTTTCGTTCTATATATTTAGCTGCTTTGTAGTTGATTAAAGCAATTTGGAAGATATTTTTAACTTTCCAGTTACAAAATTTTATGATGCGTACAATTTCATATACTTTTACAATTAGATATAGCATATGATATGTTAAGCTATACTTCGTCAGTCGTGCAGCATCTTGTACTTTGAAACAGAAGTAAGTCCTCTATCCCGAAACATTTGATATTTTCAAATAATGTGAGTTTCTCTAATATCTTACTAATTTTACGAGTCAATGCGAACATTTTAGGTTAGGCTTTTCCGTGACAGTTTCTGAAATCGAATGAAACAACAAGTCTACCTATAGGACCAGGGTAATAAGGTCGCGGGTCGGCTATTAAATACAGTATTGACAATTTTAAATTCCCATAGAACAATAGAACATTTGTCCTCAGTGTGCTGATGAGTGACAAATCGGCAAATTATACCCACCTTGACCCTCGGTGCTGACACTATCGGGAGTCTTAAAGCGAATGAGTGCTGAGGGTGTTCGGAGTCGGATGGTGGAGACCGGTGCGATAGCATAGTGATGTCACGTTATGCGAGTAGCACTGGCTTGCTAAAATAATGGTCTGTGGAATAGCGCTACCCGGGTTTTAGACTATGTCAGTGCTTACCTGGATTGGTGGCTTAATCTGTATCTGGAAACGTATTATAGTTGTGAACTATGACAGAGAAGATTATAGAGTTTACTCTCAGGAGTAGTACTGTACAATATTTGTAGCCAGCACAGAACTGGTTTGGTATGTTAACATGAACACTCCTGCACGCAGAACTTTTGCTGTGTTGATAAACGTCCGGCACTAGGCGGTTAACGTTACTGGTGTATTAGAAGTGCATAAATTTCTCACCCTATGCATATTAATGGCGACGTTCGTGGTAGTATCGAGTAGTTGACATTATATGATGTTATTCTGTGCCATTTAATATGGTTCTAATCTCACCATCGTCCTTCTGAATTTCACGTTATTTCCTACACTTTTTGGTCTGATACAGCTCTAACCATTCTGCATGGTTCCTGTTTGTTCTATATCGTGTCTCCCTAACACTTTCGCGCAACGAAGCTCTGAGCGTGTTTTTTGGGGAATTGACTAGTTTGAACCCGGGACCTGTTGCTGGTAAGGAGACGCCAGACCACACATGACATGTAGAATTCAGAAGAGTTCAGTGAGACTAGCGTTGATATAAACAAATACTTAATGATTTCAGCGTCAGCTCCACTGCACTCCCTGTAAGAGAATCTTAATACTAACTAAATTTAGTGGAAGGGGTTCAAGGCTTTCCTATTTTTAGTTAGCTGGTAAAATAACGTCGAAAAAGCGGTTAAGTTTACCATTGGAAATTTTATTCTACTCCCAAAACATCGTTTATAAATTGCACTATTGATAAAAGGAAATGTTTTAATACAGGATGGTAAAAACCAACTGCGTTCAACAAAAATGTGAACGAATATTCCCTGAACGGGTTTCCAAGTTCTACAATGGATCGAAGGATGACCTATGCCATATCACATCTATAATCTAGGTTAAAATTAAGTTTCACAAAAGAGAAAACTATCAAAATGGTCTACAGTGACCCTCAATTTTCTTTAATTACTTATCTAACTTGTCGTAAATTACAGTGGATGATGTGGCTTCTTAATAACTATATAACAGAAAAATCATCGCGTTTCAGATTTTTACTTCAAGTGGCAAATGAGAACACCATGAGCTTTAATTGACGATTGACACTAGTATTACGCAAAAAGGGAATGTAACAGATCAGACTTACGCAGTTCTGAGTGAAGTCTTACGCGCTCAAAAATGCGACATCGTGTGCATTCATTACCTTGTCGGTGTTCGTCAGGGGGCGGCGGAAAGCGCAGCTCCGTCCAGCTCGCCCTCTCGGAAGCAACTCTCCAGCAACTCTCTCCTAACTTCTCCTTACTACAATTTACCGAAGTTGGTTTAAAAAAACTGTCTGGCTGTGTTTTCATCTGACCAATCAGTGTCTCAATGTTAACCTTAAGCTCCGGCTGCAAAAATTCTGTCTATCCAATGAGAAACGTTATACTTTTCGTGGTGGGGCAATGTTTTTAAAGTTTGCAACGTAACAGAGACGCGAAAAAGTCTCACGCTAAAACTTGCGGGTGGTGTGGTCGTAGCGGTTAGCTGGCGACATGGGTGTCCGTCCCTTATCGTAGGGCCTTCTCGCTTAACACGGTTCTGCTCTCGGCTTCTGTTCTCGTTTCTCCCCTCGAAACTACGTCTGTCTCACGGTGGGAAGGTATGACATGCATTTAGGCATTCTTGTGTTAGTCTGTGGTATTCCATCTGCTCACTCGTTACTCGTATTACTTTGGTTAATTTAATGTCACGATTTATTCGGAGCTATGTGACGTACTACTGGATTTGCTTATCATGTCAGGGTTTTCATGGAAAGTGTTGGATTTACCTGACACCTTACACAGCATACTCTATTCTTTGCCGGAAAAGGCATTGTGAGTCCAGAAACTTATACTACTTGTTGGCGTAAAGGCAAAGAAATTTGTAAGGGATTACAGCTAGCAACAGAAGGGTCTGATTTAATACTGTATGTTATGTATGTACCGGCTTACCTAAAGGTACGAATAGTGTGTGAATCTTTAAATGATCATGAACGCCGTCATGTGAGTACTATGATGAGTGAAACCTAGAATAAGAAAATCCTTGGTAATGTTCTCATTGTAATTACCTTGTAACTTTGGACTCACGTTGCTATAAGTTTTAAGTATTTTGCTTTCCAACTATTAGTTATTGTTCTTTTCAGATTTTGTGAAGAAATGCCAGACCTATGAGGTGTTGGATGGCCATTGTAGGGCCAGTAAATGTTTGGCTTTGAAATGATCTGATGTGAGTTGGAAACACCTGGGGAGCCACGGCTGTTAGCTACATAGTGCCCGCAGCGCGCTGGAGTCGATGATTTGTGTTGAATCGAGTTGAGTCACAGGAAACTACCTTTCTTAGGCGGAGCCTTGTATTTTACAGTAGTTAAACAAACCACTGTCCCCGTATTTGATTCTATCATGACTTTTGAATATTTATTCCTTTCAGGGTGCTTTTATGGTCTCTAAAAATTAATTGTTTAATATTTATGGATTACTCATGGAGTTAATTTAAATGATTACCCTATGATTCACGAAAAGAAAAGGATACCTTCACAACAGTGTCGTAGGCGTTTAGAAAATTTATAGGAAGTTATTGTAGTGGGAACGTGTTCTTGTGGGAGATTCTTAATTCAGTGTTTTCAAATTTGAACTGATTGGAAGTAATTGTTCCGTCAAAAGATTTTAATTTCTTATTTCCTTTAATTCGTCTGATTGGACGTAAAATATAGAAACTTTCATTGATTTTAGTTTTAATAAATGTTTGAAAGGATCAGTCTGCAATTTGACACTGCGTTGTAACTCCATTGCCCACTTGGTACAGAGGGTACATCATCAAATATCTTGCGACATTTTTAACTTTTGGAGAAACCTTATGCACCATAGAGCCAAAGAAACTTGTGCACCTTCCTAATATCGTTTAAGGCCTCCGCGAGCATGCAAGAGTGCCTCAACATGACGTGGCATGGACTCGACTAATATCTCAAGTAATGCTGGAGGGAACTGACACCATGAATCTTGCAGGGCTGTCCATAAATCCGTAAGAGTACGAGCGGGTGTGGTATCTGTTCTCAACAACATGCTGAAAGGCATCCCAGATATGCTCAATAATGTTCATGTCAGGGGAGTTTGGTGGCCAGCGGAAATGTTTAAATTGAGAAGAGTGTTCCTGGAGCAACTCTGTAGAAATTCTTGACGTATGGGGTGTCGTATTGTCCTGCTGGAATTGCCCAAGTCCGTCGGAATGGACGCGGGTGATTGGACAGGATGCTTACATACTTCTCACCTTTCAGAGTACTAACTAGACGAATCAGGGGTCCCACATCGCTGTAACTGCACGCGCTCCACTCCATTACACAGCCTCTACCACCTTAAACAGTCCCCTGCTGACATGCACGGTCCATTGATTCATGAGGTGGTCTCAATACCCGTACACGTCCATCCGCTCGATACAATTTGAAACTCTGCCCATCAGGCAGCATGTTTCCAGTCATCAACACTCAAATGTCGGTGTTGACCGGCTCAGAGAGGCGTAAGGATTTGTATCGTACAGTCATCAAGGGTACTCGAAAGGACCTTCGGCTGCGAAAGCCCATATCGATGATGTTTCGTATAAGGGTTCGCTCTCTGACTCTTGGTAATGACTCAGCATTGAAATATGCGAAAGGGTCAGATTTCCGTCACGTTCAACGATTCTCTTCAGTCTTCGTTGATCTTATTCTTGCACGATATTTGTCCGGACAGTTGGTGTTTTACCTGATTCCTGATATTCACGGTACACTCGTAAAATGGTCGTACATGAAAATCCCCACTTCATCGCTACCTCGGAGATGCTGTGTCCTATCGCTCTTGCGCCGGCTATAACACCACGTTAAAACTCACTTAAATCGTGATAACCTGTCATTGTAGCAGCAGTAACCGATCTAGCAACTGCGCCGGGCCCTTGTTGCCTTTTATAGGCATTGCCGATCGCAGTGCCGTATCCTGCCTGTTTACATATCTCTATATTTGAATACGTATGCCTCTACCGGTTTCTTTGGCGCTGCAGTATATTTCCCGAAGAAATGATGTAGAACAGACTGCCGCATATTGAAAGTCAGTGCTGTACGTTAAAAATGCAGTAGGAAATATGTTAAACTTCCACTACAGATCTGGCTTGAGAAAAAAGCCTGAAAAGTGTTCCATAATACAGCACTCTCCCCCCTGGAGGACCATTTGGTATCTCGAAGGGCATGCACAAAAGAAAGACAGAGCATATGGACACATAATACACAACGAAAGTCGTCTGACAGATTTTTATGCATGAACAACGAAAGACGCATATCGAATTTTCAGTGTATCAAGATAATCGTAATACAGCCAAATAAAATTTGTCATACTGATACGATTTAAAAACATTACAAATGTAGGTATGACAAAAAATGGTTCAAATGGCTCTGAGCACTATGGGACTTAACTTCTAAGGTCATCAGTCCCCTAGAACTTAGAACTACTTAAACCTAACTAACCTAAGGACATCACACACATCCTTGACCGAGGCAGGATTCGAACCTGCGGCCGTAGCCGTCGCACGGTTCCAGACTGTAGCGCCTATAACCGCTCGGCCATCCCGGCCGGCTAGGTATGACACAAAAGATTAATTACACCGATGTTCTCTGCACACACAAAATTTGATGTGTCGTATTTCATGTTCTGATAATAACATTGTACCTTCGAATGTAGGTAATGCATTTAAAACGAACCAAAATGTTGGAAACTAGTCAGTAATGAAAATTTTATTTGCAAATCTGAAAGAAAACTTGATTAGTAAAAATTAAGAATCCAAATAAATATTACCGATCATCTGATACGCTTGATACGCTCAATGCCCAGCCTACAATCTTCACTCTGCACTATGCTGAATCACTCGCTTGATCAAAATACTGCTGTTGGCCACTGATTCACCAAACTATTACTCCTCTTGTAATCTGGAAACCCATGTCTGCGACTCCGCTGAAATCGGCGTCCTCTCCCCCAAGAAAAGACACCAGCTAAACCATTACGTTGTTTGTAGTCACACAGCGGGCGCGCGGGCCACGTTGACCATTAGTGAGGTCCCGTAGAGAGCTCCATGCCGTGCCAGCTTGAAGAAGGCACCTCGTCGTTGCCTGCCCTTGTCTGCCTGCTACATGGGCGCGAACACCGGACTACATACACGGCTCTGCTTACGGCTCGCTTGGTATCGGTAACAGCCCCCGCCGTCCACAAAGCAACTCCATTGCCGTCACTGGAATGCAAGTCCACCGCTCTCAGCTGCTCACAGTCCGAAGCCCGACTGCTCTCTCTAGTTCGCCCACAAGGCAATCCAAGACTGCGGCTTGAGTGCTGGTCAGCTGCCGGCTGCGGTGGCCGAGCGATTCTCGGCTCTTCGGTCTGGAACCGCGCTGGTGCTGCGGTCGCATGTTCGAATCCTGCATCGGGCATAGGTGTGTATGATGTCCTTAGGTTAGTTAGGTTTAAGTAGTTCTAAGTCTAGGGGGCTGATGACCTCAGATGTTAAGTCCCATAGTGCTCAGAGCCATTTGAGCCATTCTTGCTGATCAGCTCAAGGCCACCCGCTCGCGTCTCCTGCTGCCACCATCCCGGCCACCACGCCCGCTCTCCAAACACTCGTCAGCAGGGCTAACGTGACCTTCTGGAAGAACAGGAAACGGGATGCCACGTATTACAAAATCACGGCACACTCCTGTAATATTTATTTAGTTTTTTACTATCGATTTCAGTCATTTTCGGGACACATGCTTCATAAAACTTATTCAACTATGCAATCTTCAACTGCTGTGTCTACTCATTCTGAAATGTTTTATTATATACGGCAACAACAGCCTTTCACAACACGCCGCTATCGGCAATCAAGTAACTTATAGCAATACAATAGTTTAAAAAATTTAAAGAACATTAGTAAACAGGCTACTATTGTAAATACACAACTTTGTTAATAAATTACGGTGAGGTAGTGAAGCTACCAACACCGCCATTAAAAAAAATCAAAGGTCTCAGCAAACACACGATTAATGGCAATAAAGGAATGCAGAAATTTAAAAACTTTTTAAACAAAAACGTCCGAGAATATCATTATAACATAACAGATATGACGGACCCGTGTAAGGCGGCCACAAATCACCCACTCAGGGATGCTCAGGCTAGGCAGAATACTGACCAATTTAAATACGTCCGTAAACACAATTGCCCCTCTCAGGCTGGTCACTGCACCGACTTTTAGCCAGCGAAAACTTGTAATAAGATGGCTTAACTTGCTTACAGAATTAGAGCTAACCTCGTGCAAGGAAACATTACACCACACAGTCCTGAATGAGCGACCACATGATCAACCAACAAGAAGCTTGAATTTACTCATAACACACGACAGAATAGCGAAACAATGAAACTGTCAAAACTACACTTCCCATCGGGCAGTAACGAGAGGAGGAGGAAAGATCACTGTCTTCAATAACACCGGTGGCGGGGACAGGAAACCCGATCGCCGGAGGGCACAAGGCAGAAGAGACACTGGTTACCCAAACTTACTACTTAATGATTAAACCTTCCACGAACTTAACTTGCCATTATGCTCGAACAGGAAGACACGACCTCCCATGGCATGGATCCACACATCCGACCGCGCACGCGTCGCCAATGTGCCCAACACGCCACGGTCACGCGACAACACGCTCTGTCACCGGAGTTAACGTCTTCTCTGCAACGTTGACGGGTAGTGACCGCTCCTTCATGTTAGGTGTCTCCTTTTAAACTCCAGTGTTGAAACGGAGGACTTAAAGAAGCTTGGTAACGTCCCACCAAGATGAACTGAACAGCAACTACTCGTGGGACGATTCTGTACACAACCGACCCGAGGGGATATCGTCCATCAACTCGACCCGCTGGTTACACACAACCGACATACGTCACGTGGCGACTCGGTACAACCGACCACGCCTGGTCCGCGCTGGCGAGCCACACTGCCCTCCCGTGTCCACCACACTCTCTGCGCACAACCCCCCTACTTCCGCGCCACCACACGGAGTTACCACCAGTCAAAGATCCCACTTCCTCCATAGTAGTTTCCCGAAAGCAAAACGCAGATATCGATAGTAGAGGGAAAAGACAACCAAGCAGCCACTTAATGACAGACAACATAACAAACAACCATGTCAGGGGAAGAAAAGAAAAACAAACACAATTCAAACACAAGGTGTAGCACGAGTCGATACACGACTCAGTATCACATATGCTATACACAGCAAGTGTTCTATCTTGAAAATGTAAACACTGAATTAACGAATAGTTATGGAATGTAAAACTGAAGAGGTTTTAATGACTCGACGACTGTCTGAAACTGCCCGAAATCGATAGTCAAAACTGAAATAACTGGTACACTGTCATGTTGTATAATGCAAGTGTGAGTCTATCATGTGAAATATCAGTATGCCACTATAAGAATCTTTTCATACCTGAACACGTGAGCGATACGTAATTTTCGGCTGCCAGGGATTGTGTTACTGCGTAGAGCTAGGGTGAGCGAGTGAGAGTTATACAAAGAGAGAAAGAAGGAGAGAGTTACGTTGGTGTAGAGTGAGGATCTTCGATGAAGAACGTGCCGCACAGAGAATGAAATGTTAATTGATATGCATCTTGATGTATGACTGAGGAAAAAGGACAATTTTTGGGAGGTTTCATAGTGAGACAAAACTTTTGGAAGAAGGTAATTTGCATAAAGACTTATTGGCTACAAGCTCTTGTTGAATAACTGTAGTTCCATCTTTTCAGAGATGGGTGCGGGACTCGGCTGTTCCCTACAGGATGTCAAACACCTTTCAGCCCTTTTATTTCCAAACTGTTATTTTATTTGGTTACCAGTTTCGGCTATTGACTACTCCATCTTCAAGGCCCCTGAGCGACGTGTAGGAAGATTCAAAATTTGATTTCGGCCAGAATAGGGGCTGGCATTCAGATACTGGTATCTGTTGATTTGTGATCGATACAGCGATCACTTCAACCATCATTTGCTAACTGTTAGATAAACATTCGTGGTTGAAGTGATGACTGTATCAAGCAGAAATCTACAGATAACAGTATTTGAATGCTAGCCCCAATTTTGACCGAAACCGAGGTTGGAATATTCCTACACGTCAGTCAGGAGGCCTGAAGATGGCGCAGTATATCGCCGAAACTGGTAGCCAAGTAAAATAACTGGCTGGAAATTAAATGGCTGATAGGTGTTCCATTTAATATCCCAGCTGAGTAATTCTTGTAGTATAAAGATTTCAGCGCATTTCGCAACATGTTGGTATCCAAGGTGAGTTATAAGTCATATTCTAGTTATTTTCCTACTTCCGGTGTTAGATAAAATACTTCGTTAGGAAAGGCAAACACTAAATTTTACGTAATTTAAATATAGAATATAAAAGTAATTTTAACGGTGTTTCGAAACGGAGAGCAATAGTTATAGTTCATGAAACTTCCTGGCAGATTAAAACTTGTGTCGGACCGAGACACGAACTCGGGACCTTCGCCTGTCGCAGGCTTGTGCTCTGCCAATTGAGCTACCCAAGCCCGACTCACGCCCCGTCCTCACAGCTTTACTTCTGCCAGGTTCGCAGGAGAGCTTCTGTAAAGTTTGGAAGGTAGGAGACGAGGTACCGGCAGAAGTAAAACTGTGAGGACGGGGCGTGAGTCGTGGTTGGGTAGCTCAGTTGGCAGAGCACATGCACGTGAAAGGCGAAGGTCCCGAGTTCGAGTCTCGGTCCAGCACACAGTTTTAATCTGCCAGGAAGTTTCATATCAGCGCACACTCCGCTGCAGAGTGAAAGTCTCATTCGGGTTATAGTTCATGTTAGTACGAGTCATTTCTATGTTATTAAAAGGACTTTAATATAATTTCAAAAGATCTATTTTATTCATTTACAAATATTTCACCGCAGCTAATCTTCACTGTTAAACGAAAAGTAATTCTGATAAAAATTGCATTGTCACGCCTTGTGCTATTGCGTGGACAGTGAGCTGCATTTCCTAGAAGAGAATTAAAGCCAAATTTACAAGCAACAAATAAAACAAGATGAGCCAAAGACACACTTAGTGACTTACTTCCGGATCATGCTGTTTGCCATTTCATATTCTTACAGCATGCAGACAGGATACAGGTGAGTTATCCGTTGTAAAGATAAGAAATAGCTGGAGGGCGTAGACGAACTTCTTGAAAGAAAGTTAGAAACAATTTGAACATGCAAGATTTTCATATAAATTCAGAAGATGTTTTTCTTTCTAATGGGACATCTTTTCAGTACGTAACAGTTGGCCATCGGGTGTGATTGTTTCATGACAAAGCAATTCTCAATATTATGATATTCAATCTCATTTACAGATGTTCAAGTGCAGTTGAGATTAATTGATATCATAAACATCGGAAGTAAGGTGTTCATATTCGCAGGTATTCAAAAGTAAGGTTGCTAAAGCTATTCTAGATCAGAGTGCATGGGCGAAACTGTAATCGGAATTTAAAAGTATTTGCTTTCAGATTACTAGCAAGAAGTTTTGTCACGTGCAATTTTTAATTACGAGCAAAAATTTATAAAGTTTCACAGTTCTTAAACTAAGTGTATTCAACCACGTCATGACTGAGATAGCGATAGTGTGACTTTGTTAGGCAAAAATGGAAACTCATCAAAATCCTGTGGAATATGCGAGACTTATAACTGCAATAGTGATGTATTAACAGTGTGCCATAACCGCTAGTGAGTCAATGTGTATAGAACTGTAAAAAGTGTAACTGAATACTTTACATGAATCCCTTTCGCATTATTCACTATTGTGCTCATGACTTGTGGGACGTTGATTAGCATGCACTCCATCTGAGCAGTGTAGTGAAATGGTAGGTGATGGACGAAAGAAGCGTGGAGTGTGGCTGAGCTGTGAATCAACGCAAAGGTGAGTGACCGTAATGCACTGCGTCTCGAGTGACGTTCTCACTACCACGCAATTGTTTAAGGGCACATACCTTACACGTAATGCATCAGCACGAGGTTAGCACACAGAGCCCATCCACAAAGGGCACGGACAGGAATTCACTACAGGAGAGCCTTTGTAAGCGAATAGGGCGTTTACAGGCAGAAATATGCACGTGGGGGACATAATGACATATCCTGAAGAAGCTCATCATACAAACAATTTACTAAAATTTACTAAACCGAAGTGACTAGTGTGACTACCATGATTGCTAACGCATATTATTCAGAACAGATTCACTTTTAAAGTACGTTAGTGGTTACGACTTCTTTATACGTTAACAGCGTATGCTGTAACAGAATTGAAACTCAGATCTCTACCTTTCAGGAGCAACTCTCTTCAGCATGAAAGAGGTAGCTTCTGAGGGGCACTTACAAATTGAAGCTCCGAACGAGCCTGTGAAACGATATCGTATAGGTTTGATGATTATACCCTTCCACATGAAAGGCAAAGATCTAATTTTAATGAGATGTGACATTACACGGGCGTCTGATGCTTGGGTTAACTCCAACAACAGGATCCGCAATAACGGAAACTATGAGCCGAATATGTAATTCATCAAGCTTCCTATTGGTTTATCGGCACTGTCTAAAGTTTTCCAGCCTCTGTGATTAGATATTCACTCCTTCTTCAGTGATACGGTTTTCGTATTTTAATTTTCGACTTTTCCTACAGTACTTTCATCCATTACTATCTGTGTCATATTAATCTTGGAAAACTCAGCAAGTTTTAACAAACATTCTTTTCTCTTAATTTCTAAGATAATATTCTTTCTAAACGACCGTAACATGTACTTTTAATATCAGTATTTTGGGTCACAAATTCCTTGAGCTGTCTTTTGATTCGTTTTTATTCTTTAATATGGACCACTTTTATATCATCTCATGCTCTATACATATAGTACGACTAAACTTCGCAAACTCCCCTCTTGTGATGTATGAGAGCTAAAATTATTTGCATTGGTATAAACACATTTTATTACTTACCGTTAACAGACATACTTCAGTGTGTTATATTTATGTATCACGTTTCAAAATGGGATGCCTCTGCTTCAGGTCTGTGTCTTCTATAATATCCGCATTTTTATACGTTGGAGCTCGGAAATCGTAGTGGCTCACGGGGATCATTAAAACTGCAGTGTGTAACTGAATGAAAGATTAAAATGTTAAATAATTATCATATTTGAGACGATATTTGCTAGAATTAGTAATAAAAATGTAATAAAAGAGTAGAGTTTGGTGCATAAAGTCGAAAGATCATCCCGCAATGCTGTAATATCTTTCGGTGTCCATTTATCGGAAAGTTACTTCAGCCACTTTTCACGACATAATTTTCGAACCTATAAAAAAATAACGTACTCGTAAAGACGTTGTACTACGCAGTGAGGGGCGTGCATTATCGTGCAACAGAATTTTTCCTATGGTCGTAGAGTTCCCCGAGCATGCAAATTCAATCAATGTGCAGCGCTGTGGGGACATTTTTCAGAAACTCCGACGCTCCATAAACTCAAAATTCCCAGAAAATATTTTAGACGGAACAGTCCTGGTGCACGATAATGACCACCGCAACGTCGACAGTCGGGCGTGGACTGCGCTTCAGCGATTTGGTTGGGAAACACTTCATCATCTTCCGTGCAGCCCGAATCATCCGCCGATGATATGGCGACCTGCTTCCAGTTGGACGAGGAACTGCGAGAGTGGGTATGGTTATGGATCCATCAGTGGCCGATTGAATTCTACGAAACGGTAGTGGAATTAATGTCTTAACGCATGCGGTGACTTTTTGAATGAAACAATTCCATCGCGCCGCTGTGGTAGATTTTATTTGAGTGCCTCTTACAAGGGAACCTCCCCATTGCACCCCACTCAGATTTAGTTATAAGTTGGCACAGTGGATAGGCCTCGAAAAACTGAAATTTTCCTCTTCAATTTTTGATTCAAGAGGAACATAATACGTCCTAGCAAACTATAAGATTTTACCTTGAATGATGACAGCCGTGAAACCCTACAGACTTACATGATATAGGCGCTAATAACGTGGGTCCATTAATATACTGCATGGTGTTTCAATATGGCCGCCCTGAATCTATCTATTCCACGTTAAAATTGCAACCATATGATTCCAACCAACGCCAACCACGGTATCATGGAACAACAGTCTCTAAAGGCTACGATCTTGCCAGTACCTAATTCGGATACGTACTGGGATACGTATTTCTCAACGGAATATAGACGTTCTCACAAGCAACCAATATTCAAATGCGCATTGTGGATTTTAAACACACTTGTAATCATTTCTTTTACGAAGTGATTTAGCTGTCGCAACATGTTCAAGAAATACAAGCGAGATTCTCATATTTTCTCACTTGCTAGCCGCAAATCATCAAACAGAAGAAATTTACAGGATATTTCAGTTGAAAATATAATTAAATTTTGTGCGGGGATACGTTTTCGCTGGAGGGCGTGTTTTTCTAGTTATTCAAGAAAGAAAAGTGCGTTTGAAGATCAGTTTCGTACTTTTTTCTTGAATAATTCGAAAACTACGGTCTCTGGTGAAAATGTATCACAGCACAAAATATAATTACATTAAATTTCCTTTCCATTTTTTCTGTAGGACCAATAGTTTGCGCGAAACAAGCGAGAGAATATGAAAGTCTTGTGCGTGTTATTTGGAGGTACAGTCAGTTGAATCACTCTGCTTATTACCAGTAAATATGATCGCGTTACTAGTTTGTGTGATTGTGCAGTAAATCGTATGATCTGCACAGGCAAGTGTGTCGTACACTTCTAGCCAATGTGCTGTATTTATGGTGTTGCAGTGTTAATGGCGAGCAGTACACACGGTGGCGCCAGCATCGTAAAGTACTCACGAACAAGACTGCGGCAGAGCGCCGTCTTTTCAACGCCTGGCACTGCCATGGCAGGCAGCTTATCGAACCCCTCTGTGCGGCTGGTTGCATACGAACTCCGTGTCAGGCGCGCGCAGAGCGTGCCTCAAATCTTGTTATACTGCTCGGCGGAATGAGTAACTGGCGGAACTGCTCCTTTTACAATGCCAGCGGGTCTATACTTCGGAACTCCTTTGCAGTAATCCGTATCATTTCACTGTGCGTTTCTGCGACAGGGAATCTGTGTCTATTTCACGTGGTAAATGAATTTCTGACAGAAGAAAGAACAAACGGAGCTCTTTCTTCAGCAGGTGTTACGTTGAGAAAATATGTGCATATTTGCAGTGTCAGAAGCGGAAAGTGGAAACCAGGAAATTTATTTTATATAATTCATTTATTTCATATAACTTCTATTGAAATCAAATGTTACCCGTTACATTTTAATTCCTAAAGCATTTCAGATTTATCTATTTTCAATAGCCTATAGATAATTTGGCCCACAATCTGTTGGTAAACCCTCACACGAAAGGTAACTTTCAACAATACTGACACAGCCTTAGGCTATGAATTATTCATGGTTTTTTTTAGGTGCCTGATAACTATTAACTGACATTGGACGATGTACTGGCGAGTCCATTATTACAATCCAGCTAGAAGAGGACGACTGCCAAGACTGTCAAGCCATTGGTCTTGTTTTATAATTGTTATTAGCGTCCCACATCAGCTTGGTCTACCACAGAATACCATGTATATTTCTTAGTTTAGTCTCGATAGTAAGAGTAGTAATAATCTGCAACAAATAGCTATAAAAACTTAAGCTTATTACAAAGAATGAGAGGCTACCAGAAATGGGCTAGATGATAGTAGTGATGAGTATCACGCAAATAATGATTGGCTAGACGATAGTAATGATAAGTATCACGCTGTAAATTATTAGGTGCTCAAAGTCCCATTCTGTGACTTAGCGGCGATGAAAACACAGTACATCTAAGTTCCTACACAAGACGAACCAACACTCTGCCTACAATATTACGGAGCTTGTTTAGAAATATTTTTTTAGTAATTTGGTACCTGTGGTATCTGTGGCCCTTTATTGAGAAATAATGTAATTATGATGGTTTCTGTTTGTTACGAAAGTTGCCTGTGCTGCCGTGGAGGTACGTTCCAAACAATGAACATGCCTGTAATATGCAAATACCTAAACGTATAGCATAAAAAATACCAATGCAGAACCCTATAGCAGACCTAAAAGTCCTGTGATGTGGTTGCTGTCGCAGCGGGAAAGCCCATTCCAATGTCGTTGTGCAATTGTTTCGCTACATTCAGTGAACCTACACACAAGAGGTTTACCGGCCGACTCTCCGACAGAAGCTAGCAACACTGAATTCAACCTCGAGGACGATAACTCAAGTGTGTATTGCTGTTATCAACAAATACACTGAGTGAGCGGAACAGTTTTATTCCCAAACAAGGAACGCAGCGCATATCGTCGGCATCTGCTGTGCAAGGCTGATTTCCGAATGTGTATCAAAGACATGTAGTCTTGATAGTATTTTGAGGTCTGGCCTGCTGACTGAGGCAACTTTGAAGAACTGTGGCATTTTGATTGTACAAGGGTAGCATAATCATTAGGCTCTTAGTTAGTGTCTGGATGATGTAGACGTTCTACAATAAATTCCAGTGTAATAATAATGTAACTGATGGTGAGAAATTAAATTAATGGAATTAGTCTGTAGAGAACCACCAACGACCACTGATCTCTCATTACTCAGACATTCTCCGAAATTCTGTTTAGCTTTCAGCTTTTACAGATGTTACAATTCTCTCATACAAATTCATATGTCGTTATGTGCTGTCGTGCTAATTAGTATTCACCATGTCAGCGTGAAAAACAGAACTGAAGCGAAAGTGTTTCATTATTCCTTTTTGTTCCCTTCGGGGTCTTTGAGAACAGACGGATAGCTTCCCCGGGTTTAAGATAGTGTCGCAGGTCATTGCCACGTAAAAGTCCCTCACGATACACTTTTCAGGCGCGGCGAGCGTGGTACGTGCAACGTATGCCACAAAGAAGTTAATTGCGGCCTTTAATGTTGGTGTGCAGAGATAGGCGTCATGTGTGGCCGCTATTTGTGTGACGGTGAACACCGATGGGACCACGATACAAGCCGAGCCATTAGCCGCACAGCCGGCTATCCGTCAGCTTCAGGCGCGGCGATGAAAGGTTCGCTGCGTGGTCAGGCATCATCAGAGAACGAACGTAGATTGCTGAGTCTCTGCTTGTGGGAAGCGCACTCTCCGTATCATGCAAAGATTTACCAGACTTTCTCTCTCTCTCTCTCTCTCTCTCTCTCTCTCTCTCTCTCTCTCTCTCTCTCTCTCCTCTCTTTCTTTTTCTCTTCCTTATCCAACTCTCTCTCTTTCAGACACACAAACGCCTATACACTGAAGCACCAATGAAATTGATATAGGTATGCTTATTCAAATACAGAAATTTGGAGACAAAATATGGCACTGCGGTCGGCAACGCCTGTATAAGACAACAAATATCTGGCACTGTTGTTAGATCGGTTATCGCTGCTAAAATGACTAGTTATCCAGATTTAAGTGACTCTGAACGTGGTGAAGTCGGCGCGCGAGCGATGGGACACAGCATTTCCGACTTAGCGATGAAGTGGGGAGTTTGCCGTTCGATCATTTCACTAGTGTACCGTGAATGTAAGGAATCCGATAAAACATCAAATCACCGACATCTCTGCAGCCGGAAAATGATCCTGCAAGAACGGCACCAATGACGGCTGAAGATAATCATTCAGCGTGTCAGAGGTGCATCCCTGCCGCAAATTGCTACAGATTTCATTGCTGGGCCATCAACAAGTGTCAGCGTGCGAACCATTCAACGAGATATCTTGGACATGGGCTTTTTGAGACGTAGGCCCACTCGTGTACACTTTATAACTCCACGACACAAAGCTTTACGCCTCGCCTGCACCCATTAACACGGACATTGGACTGTAGATGGCTCGAAACATGTTGCCTGGTCGCATGAGTCTCGTTTCAAATTGTATAGAGCGTATGGATGTATATGGGTGTGGAGACTACCTCATGAATCCATGGACCCTGCTTGTCAGCAGGGGACTGTTCAAGCTGGTGAAAGGTCTGTAATGGTGTGGGGCGTGACAATTCTAGCATGACAATGCGACATTCCACACGAATTGCTACGGAGTGGCTCTTGGAACATTCTTGGGAATTTAAACACTTCCTCTGGCCACCAAACTCCACAGACATGAACATTATTGTGCATATCTTGGATTCCTTGCAACGTGCTGTTCAGAAAATATCTCCATTCCCTCGTACTCTTACGGATTTATGGTCCGCCCTGCAGGATTCATGGTGTCAGTTCCCTCCAGCACTTCTTTAGACATTAGTCGAGTCCATACCACGTCGTGTTGCGGCACTTCTCCGTGTTCGCGGGAGCCCTACACAATATTAGGCAGTTGTACCAGTTTCTTTGGCTCTTCCGTGTATATTCCTATTTGACAAATCCGACATTGCCCTGGTATTAATTTTGCTAATTTCCTATTAGAAACCAAAAAGAAATAACTTTGTTAGAAATGTAACATCGAAAAAAATTCATGTCTGTGTATTCGTGAACATGCCTTTGAACTACTGATCAGTTGTACAAATAAATATTAATAATGTACACATGTATAAGTACTATACCCAGGACAGTTTGTGTACGCTGGCCGCAGCAGCTACGCGCGTCTACAACGTCTCAATGTCTATGATGTGTTATCTCCTGATTCATGTGTCACACAATGATATAATTTTGTGGGCACATTAAGCGGCATATGTGTATACTGTCTGCCCAATGTGCTGCAAATGGAGTAAGCCGCAAAGAACTAATAAATTTTACCGTCTCGCACAGTGTAGCAGTTTTTCACCCATCTACTCGTTTATGATGTCATATCTCTTGAACTATGATAGATAGGTGCTTTATTCCCCACATCGATTTTTGCCAGACAATAGGGAATATTTGTACCAAGTTTGATTGAAAGCAGTCCAGTGGTTTTTAAGGAGATGTGGATGATACATACACAAATAAGTACATTCTTATAATATGTATGAATTAGGTACGATCTGACCCTGTCGGATCAAGCAGGGCTATTATGTTTCAATTTTCGGGGTGTCCATGAAGTTCGCAATTTTTCTCCGTGGATTCTTTGTCCCTGGTCTCGAGGTGGCTTAATTTTCTGGCAGTATTTCCCATTGGCTATTTTTTTTTCTGTGTCGATTTCTGTTGATACTGTCTGATGGACTTATAAGAGCCTTTAGAAATTTATTTTTGTCCTGGTGGATCCAGAGTACGGGTCTGAGTTCTTCTGAGTACGTCGCCGTTTTGTGCATGAATCTACTTCTGGGCAATCTGTGGAGATGCCCATAAAATTTCAGTCTTCCTTCAATATTGACTGCGAGGTTAGATACTTCTTCGCTAACCTTACAAGATTGCAGTCTGTTGCGATGGGTGAAAATGTGCGCAGGACCGAGACTTAAACCCGTGATCTCCCGCTTTCTTGGCAGTTGCGTTAACCATTGCACCTACCACACCAGACACAGTTGTTTATTGCTAGTGCGCGAAATATTTTGGCACGTTCCCCGACCGACTCACTTTCCGCTTAACGCCACGTGTCTGCTGAACTCATCCATGTCATCCATACTCGCTAACTTTAGATTCCCTCTGGAAGTTTAAATGTGCATCGGCACCGAAGGTTGTGGATTCGTTGTCGATCGAGGGGTACCGATCATATGAATGCGCGGTGTCCACGCTTTTGCTATAAACACTGTTTGTGGGTGGCGCAGAGGTTAACGCGACTGCCTAGTAAGCGAGAGATCCTGTGCCTGGTTCCCGGTCCGACATACATTTTCAGTCGGGCGCTGTTGATTCTGCATAAAATTCGGAGACAGTTGACATCATTAGTTCCCTCCCTTCCCTTCCCTTCCTTTCTCCACTTACAATGTACATAACTGTGTTTTAGTGCCTGATTGGCACTCAGACATTTTATGGTAGATGTTACAGATTTTATCGCAAACGTGCCTGAATTTTTGCATCCGAATTCAGTGTGCCATATTGTCTCCCCCTATTATTTCAATGACATCTCCTGCATACTTGAACTATTACATTCCATTTATTTATCTCGTTTTTTCTTTAGTGGGGTATCTCGAGCAGATGTGCTTGGTTGTTTGGAAGGATATTTGGAGGCTAGCTCTGTCAGCGCATTCCTTGAGAGACTCTGTCTTTTTAATTCCTGCCATCTCATTGAGAGTCTCTGTCTCTTTAAATTCTGTCATCTCGTAGTCTACTAATACAGCCAGATCATCTGCATAAGCTAGGCAAGAAATATGGACGTCATTTTTAGTTCTGCCAAGTCGTATGGGCTTCCAATAGTTTTATTTTAAAGCTATTTTTCTCACTGTCGGATGACTTTGCCCAAAACTAGATTAAAGACGATACCTATTTTGACACCTATTTTGATCAGAAATGGGTCTAACACCTAACCCAGGAATATTACTTTCAAGGCTGAGTTGACGAGTGTTTGTTTGATGAGATTTGGGGTTTTGGGGGTCACGTCTTAGTTCTTAGAGGATGATAAAGAGGGACTGCCGATCGATGGAATAATACACCTATTTGAAGTCCGCAAAGAGACATACGGTCGGGCTTCTCCTGAGGGTACTGTAATGATGTTTTTACTTGAATATTTGTTCTACACACCTTCGACCAGCGGGAATGCCAGTTTTGCGATAGAGTTACTTCTGAACTGCTCGCAGGAGGCATGCTGACAGAAGATTGTACATAACTTGCGGAAGATAGATTCCTCGGTAGTTGCCTGAACCAGTTTTGCCGCCTTTTTTGTACAGGGGTTGAATTATGGCGCATTTACAGTCTTTAGGAAGTCTTTTTTCTGTCTGTAAAAAATCTGTAATGATTTATGTGAGGGAATCCTGTCCAAGATAATTCAGCAGCTCTGCATCGATAACATCTGTTCCATAGCTCTGTTAATTTTAAATTTGAGGACATTCCTGTGAATTTCATCTTGTGAGGGTGATAGGAATTCGGTGTGTGTGCAAATGTAGGTTTCCTCAGGGAAGCATCATGAGGGTCCGGGACAGCTGTAGAGTTCAGAAGAATATTATACTATTTACCGACGATTTTGCTAATTGGTCAAGGCGAATCTTCTGTCTTATTTTCTGTAACAAAGATGTTGAGGGGTATATCCTAGGATTTTTCCAGCGAAGATCCTATACAAATCATGCTAATACGGTGTAACACCGCCTTCTCGTTTCATAATCTTCTGCGACGATGAAACTCCATGAGTTTTGTACAGGTAAGCCTACCATGCTGGAGTCATTGATGATCAGATCGTGCAGACTACTGGGTTGCAGCAATGTTGATTGCTTCGTTTCATGTGTTATTGGTGTCAGTGCCAGCCATTTTCTAGGGGATTCATATCGGTAATTTAGCGTGTTGCGGTAAGGTTCTGGAGTAACAGTAAAACCATGAAGGTATGTACGCAGTCTTGTGAACGTGGCAGTTGTCATCTACGAATGCAGGAGTGTCCGAAGCATAGTCAACATGTAAACGCAGAACAAACGACAAGACTTCATCACCGACAGTGTTGAAATAAACGCACTTGTACATGTTCACGGTAAGCTGAGTGAATATGCCAAAGTCACTGCATGAAAAATAACCCCAAAACATAATTGAACGTCCTCAGATCTGAACGGCTCATTGCGGATTAAACGAGTCATCGAGCCGTCGATGCACACTACGGCTTGCATGATGTCAAAGAGGTCAAATCCCGTCTTGTCAAAATACACTATACGTGGAAATTCACCAATCCATTGAAGATGTGCAGTTTATGTGCCTTAAGTCTCCTGGCAGATACCCGCCTCCTATTTCAAATAGTTCTCTTGGTATTGATGTCTCGGAAACTGTTTAGAGAGATCAGGATTCACACAAAGCAGTAACTTTTGTCGTATTTCGAACCGATTATCATCGACATGTGGAACTTCTTTCCGGGCCTTTTGGTTAGGATTTCTGTGAACACTGTTGCAGAGACCTTCGACAGTCCCTGTCGATGCACCATAAAGTCAGGCAAATTC
Source organism: Schistocerca piceifrons (assembly GCF_021461385.2). Lineage (NCBI taxonomy): Eukaryota > Metazoa > Arthropoda > Insecta > Orthoptera > Acrididae > Schistocerca > Schistocerca piceifrons. Next base: position 143,426,738 of record NC_060144.1, read on the forward strand.
ATTCACGATGTGGTTAAGGGCAAGTTGAGACATGATAGCTCCTTTCGGAATTTTTTTGCGTATCCACGTATCCACGTCAACCCATGTTACTGTACTGAGTCCATACAACCGACTGGCACATTCACTTCACTCCCCTGCCATGTCTTACGACAGCGTTGGGGGGTCATGTTCCTACTTGGTACACTGCAAAGAAACGTATATATACTGATATACAATTTTGCCATCTTCTATACTTCCGAACTAAAACAAACTGTGGAAGAAATGTAATTGGCCAGGGATGCATCGATGTATCTACGTCTGGGTTCACAAAGTTGTCAGGAACGCACAATGCTTGTATGTAACTTCAAACACAAAGTTATGTTTTATAAAATGGCACATTAAGGTTTTCATTACGGGAATGTAAAGTATAAATACACATAGCGATGGCAGTCTTCTTTTCACTGCTCTAAACCTTAGACTTTAAATAATCGAAACGGTGTCCGATTTTCTGTCATAACGCTATCATAGCGTAATGAGGGTTGCCTCCACGGACCTGAAGAATGCTTTATGGTAGACACTGTGCCACTGCCATCCTTCGAAGTCTACGTGTTTCATAAGACATGACGTTTTTAAAAGTGAAAACAACTCTGACGTCATTAACTGTATCTCTAGTTTTCACTTCCGTAGAAAAGATATGCACTTGCCGTTTTAAAAAAAAAAAAAAAAAAAAAAAAAAAAAAAAAAAAAAAAAAAGCTTAATTTTGAAGACCATATTTGTTTACATGTATGAGTCGTGTATTCCTGCCAACTATTTGGGCCCGTGACATAGGTGCACCCTAACCAACAGCATCTTAGACATTTTGTTTCGTTTCGGAAATTATGAGGTGGCAGAGTTAGGTGAGAAACCCTATACACGTTGTCTCAAAGATTTTTGGTCAAACTGAAACAGGTAATACTGGGTCAACAACAGATTATACAGAGTCGGGGAAGCAAATGCCGAAACTGGATATTTATCGTGTTGCAGACAAACAGCGTACACCATTGTTATGCATGGGAAAGGTGCGTGAAGTTCTGCTGCACTCTGTCAAAGATTCCCAGTGCCAGTTTTACCAGGAGACATGCAGCTTGTAACGTAGCAGTAACGTAGCAAGCAGAACTTCGTCCGTTTCTAGGGTGCTTCATACACCAAAATCTTGACGTAAATCCAGAGGAAAGAATTCAGAGGTGTGAGACGCACCGATCGCTCTGGCCATGAGACAAGACTTCTCCTTCCAATCCCACGAAGAGCGCACGTTTTGCTCAGTGGCTCCAGGACATTAGCATTGAAGTGAACTGGTGTCCTGTCGTGTTGAAATCACATCCCATCGTGTACAACAAGGGGTACGGTCTCCAAGAACTGTGGCAACCCATCTCACAGGAATTCTAGGTAATGTAGACAGTCGTCAGTTAGAACAGATGTCCGTCGATTAATTAATCCCTGTCTCAGTATAATCGGTTGTAAACGCACTATCACCTACTTCAGTTTGGCCCAAAGGTTTCTAGACATACTGTAAATATACGCTCATGTTCAGAAGAAAGAAAGAGTACATTGAATGACCAGACATTTGATGTTCATATTCACAGGACATGTACATTAGTCTGTTCTGCGGAAATGGTTAGCATTTGAACCATATCGGCCCACAGGTTCCAGGTAAGCATCGATATCGTGGCTTAACACCACTTTCCAGTGAAATGTGCCTGCAGCTCTCGTTGTCGCTATAAACCGAAGCAACCAGATCAGTGTGACAAGAGCGGATGTGCCGGATGCGCGAAAAGTACCGTCAAATCAGTAAGTTTGAAAGATGGTGCGTTACTGGCACGAGAGAATATGACGCATCCGTACGAGAAATTGCTGCTCATGTGGGACGAAGTGTTTCGGCAGTGCAACGTCTGTGTGGAAAATGCTTCTGGCAGGTCGTATAACACGAAGAGATACGTCAGGCTGCACCATCCAGACCACCCCCTGAGGAGATTGACATCTCATGCGAAAAGCACTGCACGACGCATCTGCATCCCTCTCGGCTCAGTGGAACAATGTAACACATCGTACACTATCAGGGATGACATTCCGTTGCCGTTTATTACGGCAAGTGTTAGGTGTGCGTTGTCCACTTCTCTGGCGACCTTTGACGAATGCGCAGAAATATGCTAGACGGCAGTGGTGTATGGAACGACGTCACTGGGGAGAGGAATTGAATCTGATAGCCTTTTCGGATGAGTGCAGGTTCTGTTTGTTTGAAAATGATGGCCGCATTTTGGTTCGTCGCAGACGGGAAGCGGTAACACAGTGGCCACATTCGCACGAGACACACAGCGCCAACTCACTGCCTAATGATATGGGGTGCTATTGGGTACAACCACAAATCACAGTTGGTGCTTGTCCAGCTCGCTGTGAGCATTGTGACCTACGTAAATGACCTGCGAGCCATAGCCACGCCTTTTCTCCTGGCGCCATTTTTCAGCAAGACAATGAACGACCATATTTTGCTGCACGAAAACGTGCCTTCTTGGTGTCACACGATGCCAGCCTTTTGTCCAGGCCTGCCTGATCCCCAGATTTGCTGCCTATTGAAAATATATGAGACATGGTTAAACGACAGGTGCAGCGCAGTGACCCAGTTCCATCCACCATAAATAGACTTTGGAACTTGGATGGCTGTAGCACTGAACGCTATTCGCGTCGATGCCATCACGTATGAAACAAGTTATCAGGGCCAATGGTGGATCCTGTGCCTACTAGGTAACAGGACAGTGTATATATACGAGGGCTATTCATAAAATAAGATCCGATCAGGTGCGAAAAGGAAACCACAGTGAAAAGCTGACGAAGCTCTGCACGGAGGTGCTAGTCAGTGTGTGTAGTACGCCTGTCGATCTCGTCATGTCGCTCTTTACAGTCCTGAGCACAAGAGAGCACGTAAAAATGCCTAGATAAGCAGTGTCTCCAGCAAGGTATGAGTGCCTGTGAGAGATTTCGCCTGATACCTTGCAGCCCACATAACGTAATTTCCATGTGTACCATTAATCACGACTGTTCTCGGCTGCACATTGCAGGGGCAATGAGGACACTCCAACAGCGTTTTCGGTGGAAAGTGTTTTATCGCTTAACATACAGTCCGGACGTGGCTCTCTCTCATTTTCATCTCTGCTCACACAAACCGCTGGCTATGAAGACAACTTTATGACAAAGACGACCAACTGTAGACCAGCTTAGAGTGTTGGCTAAAAGCACAGGCGGCTGTCCTCTATGACGAGAGTATTGGAAAGGTAGTACAACGCTACGACAAACGTGTAAGTCGGAGTGGCGACTATGTAGAGAAGTATTTGGAAGATACGGCTAGTTGCTGCTGCTAAAACATTTCTGATTTTCACAGAGGTTTCCATTTCGCGACCGACTGACCCTTGTAATATATATATATATATATATATATATATATATATATATATATATATATATATATATATATATATAATTATTATTTTCGACTATTCCCATTTGAGAGAGCGTTTGAACTTGAATTCCTTTATGATGATGGTTTATGTTTTTTCTGAGCCCAAATTTTCTTCATGTGTTCACTGTGTTGTTTCTTTCGCTCCGCTGTCCATTTGCAACCTGGTCTCTTCTGTGTTGTGGTGTCTAATTTATGTTTTTTGACGATGTTCCTGAATTCAGTTCTATTTTCTGCATCGTTTACTGTTATGTGTGCTTGTCTGAGGTCTTCTTCAACTTCTTTTATTCATTTTGTTTTTCCCCTGCCTGAGTTGATGACTTTAAGAATTCGCTTTGAAATTCTGTTTTCATTCATCCTGTTGATATGTCCGTAGAACTGCATTCTTCTTTTCCTTATTGTATCCGTAATCTTGTCGGTGTATTTATATAATTCTGATGTTGGTCTCTTCTTCGAGATTCCTTGCTCTTGTATCGGGCCAAAATTTTTCCTGAGAATTTTCCTTTCTTGTTTCTCTATTTCTATGATTTTAGTTTGCCCACCTATTTGTGTTGTTTCAGATGCATACAGTGCCTCTGGAAGTACGACAGTGTTGTAGTGCCTCAATTTTGCGTTAATGGATATGGACCTTTTGTTATAATAGTTCCACGTTAGTTTGGCTCTGAGCACTATGGGACTCAACTTCTGAGGGCATTAGTCCCCTAGAACTTAGAACTAGTTAAACCTAACTAACCTAAGGACATCACAAACATCCATGCCCGAGGCAGGATTCGAACCTGCGACCGTAGCGGTCTTGCGGTTTGAGACTGCAGCGCCTTTAACCGCCACGTTAGTTTATATGCTTTCTGTAGTATTTTTATTCTTTCCTCATTGGCCTTTAGGTTGATCCCTGATGGCTGGATGATTTCTCCCAGGTACTTAAAATGTGGTACTTCTACGATTTTCCCATGGGTTGTCACAATAGGCAATTTATTTTGTGGCACTCTTTCTATGTACTGGGTTTTTTCATATGAGATTTGCAGGCCAGTTCTTTGTGCAATTTCGTGTAACTTCTCTATGGCGTTAGTGGCTTCTTTTCTATTATTTGTGAGGATTACAAGGTCATCCGCAAAAGCTAAGCACTTCACATTGAATCTATTATCTTTTCTAATGCCAATTTGGATTCCTTTGACTTCTTTTTCCCATGTCCTGATAATTTTTGAAGAATGATATTAAAGATTAATGGTGAAAGTCCGTCACCCTGTCGCACTCCAGTTTGGATTTCAAATGGGTCCGAGGTATCCCCCGTAAATGTAACCTTGGAGACTGTGTTAGTTAATGTTTCCCGAATGATTGCTTTTGTCTTTCTGTCAATGCTGAATTCTTCCAGCGTCTTGCAGAGCGCTACTCTGTCCATTGAGTCGTAGGCCTTTTTAAAATCTACAAAAGTAACCCCTGTGTTTCGGGTGTTTCTCATCTGGAGAATCATTTTCAGATTCCAGATCTGCTTTATGCATGATCGTCCCTTGCGAAAACCAGCCTATTTGTGGGTCAGCTTGTTCTTCTGATCTATTCATGAGAACTTCTGATAGGATTTTATATGTGACGGGTACGAGTGAGATACCCCTGTAATTATTTGGTTCAGTTTTGTCCCCTTTTTGTGGAGTGGATGGATGAGTGCGCATTTCCATTCAGAAGGGATCTGTTCTGTTTCCCAAATGTTTAATATGATTTTGTGAATTTTTCCTGTTAATCTTTCATCATTTAGTTTCCATAGTTCTGCAATAATTCCATCTTCTCCTGGGGCTCTATTGTTTTTCAGTGTCTTGATAATTTCTACTATTTTGTTGATGGTTGGCGGTTTAGCGTCAGGATTTGGTGTAGACGTCTGTAGGTCTTTCGCAGTTGAGAAGTTTGTTGAAATAGTCTGCGAGGATTTCGCAGTTATTCTTCGTGTTAGTTTCTAGTGAACCATCCGGTTTCTTGAAACAAAGATTGGATGGCTGGTATCCTGCAATATGTTCTTTAAACGTCTTATAAAAATTCCTGGTGTTGTTCTTCTTAAAATCTTGTTCTATCTCATCTAGTCGCCGTTTGTCATAATTTCTTTTTTCCCTCCGAATAGTTTTCGATGTTTATTTTCGGATTACTAAAAATTGTTGCCATTTTTCTGATGTTTTGTGACTATTGAAGTTATCAGGGCCAATGGTGGATCCTGTGCCTACTAGGTAACAGGACTGTATATATACGAGGGCTATTCATAAAATAATATCCGATATATGGGAGAGTGGGTGTGCGGTATGTCGGGAAAGATAACAAATGATTCGAAGTAGTGCAATAGACTAATTCAAAGAAACATTCTACATAACATGAACTTTTTGGCTTCGCGAGTGTGCAGAACCCTGTTGTCAACAATGCTCCTTGTCTTACCTCTAATCCTAAACGACAATGAATGATAACCTTCAAAACAGGAACATCTAGACTTTTTGTATGGGTTTTCGAAATAGTACCATTAAACACGAAAAGGCTAAAAGTTAGTTGGTGTGAAACATAAGAAATTTACCAGCACAGTAATCGCACGAATTGCTAGTACAAAACCTCTTGATACATTTAACATTTACCTGCAACTGTTACTTCCTTACCTCACGTACCTACATACTGATTCTCAATTATTTGTTATAAATAGCCCAATTCCTGCCTTATCCTTCAATTTTTATCTTCTACTGATTTATGTAGTACCAAGCATGTTATTTCCGAATGCCTGGATTTTCTGTCCACGCGTCTCTTCGAATAGTTACTTTTTTCGAGTAACTCATTGATACGGAAAGTAAGTTCTGATCTGGAAACCACAGTGAAAATCGAAAGTGTTTTGTTTCCAACAGTTAGCGACACCTTCTTCTTTCATCCATAGTCGCTACACCGACCACGGGTTTGTCGCAGCGTTGTACCAACGTTCCCATATTCTTCTCGTAGAAGCAGTGGCGCATGATTTCCACCAATTCTCTGTTAGTCTGCAGCTCATTGTCAGCACTAAAATGTTGTTTTCACAGCCATCGGCTCGTACGAGCAGAGATGGAACCAATCCCGTGCAGTATGGTGGGTGATCGAATACTTCCCATTGAAAACGCTGCGGTAGTGTCCTCATTACCCCAGCAGTAAGCGGCCGAGAAGGAAATGAAGAACTGTTACGTTATGTGGTGTTGCATTAAATCAGCTGAAATCTCTCACCGGGCCTTCAAACTTACGGCGCCTTGAATATCCTACAGACAGCAAGAGCCGCCGCAGCTTTATTTCCCGGCCTCCTCTGAGAGTTTATCTGAGGCAGACTGTAATGACTCGGAGAAGCAGTGTACGAGGTCCCCCCTCATCCATAATGCACTCCGCGGCTACCGTGCGGTCAGGGCGCCCATCTGTCCGCCTGCAATCTCGGCCACCCGCGCGCCAGCGCGCTTGCTGGGTAGGTGTGCGGACGTCGCACGCCGTGGTACTGGGGGCCCGCCAACTCCACGCGCGTCCACCAGGGGGCAGGCCAGGCGCTGGCCGCTGCCGCCGGCGCCGCCTCTGAGACGTCGCTGGCGAGAACTCGCCCAGAGAGTTACACGCTATTTGTGCGGCGATAACGGCGTCGCCTGCGAGATATATACTCCAAAGTTACGCGATAATCGCCTCTCCGGCTAGCATTCCCTTGCCGTTTCCGCCGGAAGTTGCCGACTGTAAGCGGGGGAAGCGAGTTAAGTGATCGCGACTTGAGTGTTTTCCGTTTTCCAACAAGCCTTTGATTTTTTTTCTACGCCGGGACACCATCCGTTGCCTAAAACTTTAGATTTTAACTGTAGTCCGACAATCGTTCCAGGCTCAATTTATTTACGTACAGACAAGAGTTAGGCAGTACCTCAAATGATAGCCTAAGTGCGGTGTTCCGAAGGCGATGGTAAATTATTAGGGACCGGATTCCTTGAACGGCTTTGTTGTGGATGGACGTTATTGTTGCAACGTGTGGCACAAGGAATTTAACACTTTGGCTGATTTCCCTATAGTGTGCTGTTCTGAGCGAACATACAGAACTTGTGGCTATCAATTTTTCATGAATCTTCGGAACCGGACAATATTATGTGGCACTAAAATCTGTTCTACATAAATTGATAATCGCGATAAATTGTGAGTTTCAGCTGTATTAATATATTATTTATTTAACCTTAACGGCTCTCTTACACCGAACCAGGGTTTTCCACATAACCACATTTTATATCATAGTTTACTTACAGTATTTTTCATATGATGAATAGTTATAATATGCTGGAACATACCTGAAATAAAATTTGAATACATGTAATGCTAGTGTGAACAATGATACTAAGAACTAAAACCATTAATAAGAGCGGCATTCTAGTACTATTGCTGCTGCTGCCGTTGCGACTAACAATAATCCACACATGTTATAAAAATGGAATTACGTGTGTTCGTTCCACATCTCCTAAACCACTGGACCAATTTCAACCAAACTTGGCACACCTTTCCATCAGTCTCAGGCAACAATCACTTTAGGGGTACGGACTATCTACCTATGTCAGTTTCGCAGATTTGACGTTATAAAGAAAGAGACGCGTGAAAAATTGACGCATCACGCATGACATTTATATTTATTACCCCTATACTGCTAACTCTATACGCAACAAATTTCATAGACCCTATACACAAATGACGCTATACATCTACAAAATTGTATCATGTTGCCACATATAATTCAGGAGATATAACAACATCAACACTAAGATGCGTGAAGAACTGGCGCGTTTTGCTTGACGTTTAAATTCATTATTTCTGTGCTACTAACTCTATTCGCACCATATTTCGCAGACCACATCCACAAATCTGTGATAGACAATGAAAACCTCGGAAATCCACCTGTCTGTGACAACCTCACAATTCCAGTAACAAGTAGCTGCATTTCCAAAGAAATATTTGAAAGTGCTTGGATTTGTCTAATCTGTCAATAAAGATCAACAAAGAGGCTTCTGATATTTAGCCACACACGTCAAAGATTTACCTGTACATTAGATATCATTTTATAAGAAGCCATTTTTGCCTCTTCTGAACATTGGAACAAAATGGAGATACGAGGATGTAATTGCCTGCCATCGATATGCAACTGAATGTACTTACACTAATATATCGTTGTACGATTCATCGTTCAACAGATACGATGTCATAAACACTGAGCCACATGAAAAACTGCAGCATCAAGTATGAAGTTTTAATATACATTTATCCTGCACTACTAAGACACTCCAGCAGCCGAGTAAACGCTCTCATAGCTCTTGACGAGTTTCAACTGCAAAGCGCATACAGCTGTAGGCGAAGACAGAAGCCGTCAATTGAGCTACGAAGAAGCATTGACACAGAGGCGTTTATAAAATCGCGCTGTAGACACGCGAAGCAGCTGCATCCATCATACAGAAATTGTACAACATTACCTCACACTAGGTCTACTGCAGGAGCACATATAAGGGTTCGGTTCTAATGGGAAATTGGCAAAATAAATATTCGGGAAATACCAGGTTCGTCAGTGGTACTAATAACAATAACAATAATGGAAGTCGAAAATAGAAAATGTTTTTATGGGAGCAGGAAAGTGACATTCTCTGATATTACAAGTTCTGACTGGGAGACTTTTAGTTTTACTGCCGAGGTACGGGCTTTAAAAATTAGGGAGTTCTATGAGGAAAAGTGTACAGAACAAGAAGATTAAATATTGTTGTTTAGTGGGTATGTCAGTAACTGTCTTCTGAAGCTGAAGACAGCACTCAGCTGTTATTGTGGGATCATTTTAGTGTCAGGTCACTTGTGTTCTACACCAACAAGTACATGTATCGTCCACGAGCCACGGTGTGGTGCATGACAGAGGGTATTTTTACCACTGATAAACATTCCCTTTTCTGTTCAAATCGTAAATAGAGAGACGGCAAATATACTGCATTTTGTCTTCAGTACGAACTGTGTTTCCACTTATCTTCACGTCCTTACGCGAGATTTACGTTGGCAGCAGCAGAAACGATCTGCACAGTCTGTCGCAAATGCGGATTGTCTAGACTTTCTCGAGAAGACCGTCTTTTCCCTCCATAGACTGCCAGCTACGTTCGCAAAACATTTTCGTAATACTCGAGTGTTGATCGAACCTATCAGTGAAACAAATCTAGCAGCACGCCTGTGGATTCCTCTTGTGTTAACATTTAATGTGATATGATGGGGATCCTACAGTATTTTACGTAAGCGGTCTCGTTTATAGGTGAGCTACGTTCTTCTCCTATTACCCCAGTAAAACAAAATCGGCCATTCATCTTCCCTAAAATCTACCTTACATGCTCGATCCATTGCACGTCGCTCTGAAACTTTACATGTAGATACTTAATCGTTTTGACAGTCATGCTTCACACCAGCAACATTACATTCTAACTGCACGTCATTGTTTTTGTTGCTCACTGCATTACGATTATCCATATTTAAAGCAAGCTCTCACTCATAAACAGAAATTATATCCAAGTCACTCTTTACCGTCTATAATCACTCAACAGCGACACTTTCCCGTATACAACAGCGTCATCAGTAGTCACAGACATGCTTACCCAACCGTCAGATCGTTTATGTATATGGGGAACAACAGCGATCTATATCACACTTAGCACGTGCAGTTCTGGCGATACACTTAAGAGGCCACTTACATATCTTATAACCTGTTCTGTGCGCTCGGACCTTCGTGACAGGCTGTAGTGGGGCAATATGGCAAACGCACCCGGAACTCTCGGAATATGAAATCTGCCTGTCGCCCCACATCCATTATTCACAGGATATCCTGCAAAGAAAATGTGAAGCTGAGTTTCGAACGAACGATGCTTTCCAAACCAGTGCATATTTGTGGACGGATGCTTTTTGTTCTCAAGGAAATCTGTTATATTCCATCATGATATGCTCAAGAATTCTGTAGTAAACCAACGTTAAAGCTACTGACCAATAATTTTGCGGATCCGTTCTATGAGCCTTCTTATTTACAGCCACTATTTTAGTGTCGCTTGGGACTTTGCGCAGGGCGAGAGATTCACGATAATGCAAGTTAACCCTACGTTGCTCGCGCGGACACACGTCACCCACATGACTTTCTTGCTCAATTTTGTCTGACAGGGCTGGAATGAGTTAGCACCATTTTCTGTACCTTTCTGTTAACTGTCCGGCTGTTAGCTCCAGTCATTGTTGTCTTTCAGTTACGAAAGATATATTGTTTATGAAACGTTATTAAAGTCTGGAGGACACTTCTAATCCGTGTGAGCTCTGCTGCCACAATCTGAAACAAAGTAAGTCTGTATTACTTTATTGCTTTCCTAGATTCAATCAATCTTTCATCTGCTTAAATATAGACATATTGAAACTGATTGGAGTTACCTTCCATGTTACCTAGTATTTTTAAATTGTGGAAGAAATGTCAAAGGCAAAAAACCTCGGACAGAGTTCAGTAGAGATCCTAATGTATGGTTGGAATGGTTCAATGAGTTGAGTGATGAAGATGCTCACAGTGATACCGCGGACTCAGAGCCTGAGGATTCTGTTCATGAAAGCGGTCATGATTCAGGAACAGAACCAGAAGTGTCAAAAAATGATGAATATGAATCACAGAAAGAAGTAACTCAAGAGGATGTATCTTTATTTTTTTAGGGAGAGATGGGATAAATAAAGGGAGGAAAAATAAATATCCTACCAGTGTGAGAAGTAGATCTTGTAATATTATTACACATTTGCCTGGACCAAAAAATCAAGCTCGTATAAAAAAGACAGAAATTTGTTCTTGGATTGAAACATAATATGCATTATCGCAACATGCACTAACATATACATGAAGTAAGTTCATGGTAACTCCTCTAGGGAAAGGGACGCTAAAGAAACAGATGCGATAGAGATCAGAGCTTTCATTGGTTTGTTATATCTATGTGGATCTTTGAGATGTCCTAGGAAGAGTATATCAAAATTGTGGGACAACTCAAAGGGAAACTGACTTGAATCGTGTTAATTATGCCTAAGTGAAAACCGATTCAGGTTTCCGTTGAGATGTCTGAGGTTTGACAATATCTGTGATAGAGGTGTTCGCAAAGAGATTGACAAGTTGGCTGCTATCAGAGAGGTACTTGAACTATTCACGAACAATTGCCAGTTCAGGCGATATATTCCTAGCAAACCAGCAAAGTATGGGTTGAAAGGTTTAGCTTTAGTTGATGTAAAAACACCTTACACTTTGAATTTAGAACCGTACGTCGGTAAGCAACAAGAGGGACCATGTAATGCCAGTAATTCAGCTTAAGATATTGTTCTTCGAATGGTCAAACTGTTTCAAACGTTACAATAAATTATACTGTGTACAAATATTAAATGTATTATCTTTAGATTTAATAACAAATTATAAAACCAGTCATAAAGACTGTTCAAAATGTACAATTAGACAAGCGAGTACCGGAGGGTTAAGTTAGTGATCTATGTAAAAATGAACTGTGAATCCATCCGGACCTAGCGATTTATATGTTTTCAGCCGTTTCAGTTGCCACTCATTGCCAAGGACGCCTATTTCTGTGTCCTCCATGTGGCAGTCTGGTCAAGGCATCGTATGTCTGTACTACCAGATTTCCCAAGTGATTGCTTAAAAGCGAAATTTAAAACCTCAGCTCTCCTTTTTTTGTCTTCGATTGTCACACCTGACTGGTCTGCGAGTGACTGAACAGCAGCCTTCGACCTGCTTAGCAATTTTTCATAGGACCAGCATTTTCTTACGTCCTCCACAAGAACCTTAGCTGACGTATGACGGTAGAAATTATTGTATGTTTCACGAACCAATTTATTTACAGACATACAGATTTCTGTTAACGTTTGTCTGTCGTCATTTCTGTGTTCTTGTTTGAACAAACAGTGTAACACTCTTTGTTTTATCAGCATTTACCAAATTATTTTATTACATCACTGTGGGTCTTTTCCATCTATAATCCACTTATTAGGCACATACTTCTCACAGCGCGATTTAGAATCAGTTTAAACTTTGCACAGCACATAATTCCTGTTCTTCTATAATACTGAAACTAAATAATGTCCATTCATTTTTTAAGTCAGATCCTAACAAAGACGTTAGGTAATAAGCAGAGTGATGGAGCTGAACATTTGGCTCTAACAAAAACGAGTGTTTCTGCTGTTTTGTTCAGAGAGGCACGTTAATGTTTAGGAGAGAAGTGTGGGACAGGATTGTTGATAAGGCATTTGTGCTTCAGTAAAAATAAAAAATAAAAACAGAAAAATATCCACATGTATTTTCTGTCGACAGTGGGCACTATAAAAGTAAGTAATAATGTTTTCCAAAGTTATTCAAGGACTAGAAATAATTCCTGAGTTAAGAAAAAGCAGACTGCTGCTGAAGCTTCTGTTCGTTACCTTTATCATTTAGAGTATCTTCCTCGGGTTGACAACAACTACCATGTGAAAAAAGGCTTCAACCGGATCACAGTTGCATTAATTCGAATTCACATGTTTGAAAGCCAAATTCCGGACTGGTAATCCCCTCCAATTTACTCCAAATAGAGGACCTACATCTGAGTCACTACAAGCTCGTATGGCATTTGTTTGAAAACAATCGGGCTCTCCTTCAGCCCATTCTATTCCTCAAAGTAAAGAGCGAAAAATACGAAAAAAGAGCGATCATTGATTACATCGTTCATGCTGTAACACTTAAACCTTGTGATGTTACAAATTGTATATAGTTATGAGGAACTGATATGTCGTTACTGCGTTCTGATGCGAGCAGATTTCGTAGCCTACGAAATCCTGTGAAGCGAAATCTTCTTTGCAATGAGCAGGCACAACTGTCCACAGCTTATGCCTTCACCCTTATTCCCTGTCACTCAACGGATTCATCCAGTACTCTGCATACAGTGTGTGCAAGGCATCAGCAGGAATGAATAAAACGTCTCCGGGTCGGAATAAACAACGCCAGATTGAGACTGTATTTCATTGTATCAAGGACGCGCCGTTTACACCACACAGTTGTTTGTTTATTTGTTTGTGTTTTTTTTAGGGTGCACTAATAATATTCTTGTACTAACTACTTATTAGAAAGGCTAGTCCATAAACTTATTCTGGAAAGGTAAAACCATCGCCATTACGGCAATGAAATTTTTGTACAACATCTTACCATTGTTTTACAGCACCATATTCAAACTTATCACAAGTGTTGACGACGAAATTCAGTTCGTCCGCCATCCACGAGGGCCCAGGAACAAGTACCGTTTTCGCATTGTATCGTCTCCAGGCTAGCTCGCAGAAAGAGTTTTGTGCCAGCCATTGAGGGGCAGTACATCCCTCCACGCTACGTTTAGTATACTGTTATAGCACCGGGTAGTTACAATTAAAGTGCAGATGCTCACAGGTGTGGGCTATATTTAACTAATGGTAGCGCAACTTGGTAGATATTCTATTGCGTTAATGTGGAACCTATTTACCCTTGGAAAAACATTAGTTCCAATTTTGGCCAACTGGTACGGATTTGGTGCTGCCAATGCTAGAAAGACGTATGGAAATGTATCCATACTTAAAGGATTACGAACGGAGCATGGGTCGAAAAGGCCAAACAAGCGATGAAAGGCATAATGTTGATTTTATTCTTAACCCCAACTTACACAGTATGTTCGACATGAGCACCGGAGACTTCGACGAGGTATCTGTAATATGATGCGGTCAACAATTGCTCGCAGCAGTTCTGGTAGAATCTGAGGAAAGTGTTTCTGTCTACTGGCCTTTAGATCAGGTAGAGACCGAACGTATGCCTGCTAAACGCGTTCTTCCAGATATCCTCGGAGCCAAAAGTCTAATGGATTCAAGTCAGGTGATCTTGCAAACAATGCGTCTGGAAAACCTCTGGAATAAAACATTCTTGTGTGGTTGCATTAAGCAGATATTTCACATGAGGTGTTGCTCATCTTGCATGAAAACGGTGGTGTCCACACGGTGTCTCTCTTCTAAAGCAGGATTCACATGTAGACGTCAGGCTCTCTGGGTGTATTCTCTTTAAAGAAGAATGGACCAGGAAAAGGTGCTTCTGAATCCGCATCACACAGTCGCAATCGGTTTGTGCAGTGGCTCCTCGTACACAACACACGGTTGAACATTACCCAAATACGGCAGTTCTGTGTATTCTCTGCACCCTATAGTGCAAAATGTACATCGTCACTCCATAGAGTATTGCCCGTACAAGTATTATCAACTTCGCTCTGTGGCAGAAACTTAAGAGCAAATTCAGAACCTTGCTGTGGATCATAAGGTTACAGTCGCTACACCGTCTGAATCTTGCATAGGTACCAGTGTAACATAGACCGAAAGCTTTCTGTAATGTTGATCATGACATGGACAAGTTTTGTGACACTGCACGAGCACTAGCAATACCAGGGGCACGTGCTGCATTGTCAGTTACAGCAACAGCAACCTCGGCAACAACTTCCACCATAATAGGAAGCCTTCTTCTTTCACTCGTTTTTTCGAAGTTCGGTATCATCTGCTTTAAACCATTTAATGGCATCGAGTCTCTGCCCAGACCATTCAGTCGACGATACTCCCTGAATGCAGTACAGTAATTCCTGCTATTCAAACAAAGCAGTTTCACTAAACCCGCACGGTCTCTCTCCTCGGTAATCATACTTTCCACTCAAGTTACGATTTGACAAACGACACCGTGGACGTCATACCGTCATATAAACAGTGTTCAGCGCCAGATTTGCATCTGGTGTGTACAACTGGAACTAATTTATTTTCGAGCGTATATCGATTCATCATTAACACAGGAAAATACTCATATATTTATAGGTACAATATTTTAATTATTTTGGATGTAAAATAGTGTATGAACACGAAGAAGATATGCAGATTCAAAAGATTCAAATGAATGTACTTGGGAGTATATGTGGAACAACTAGTGTTTGCCAGTTCTGTTATATGGATGTGAATAATCAGTGTTGAATAAAAGACAAGAGAAACAAATACGAGGAGCAGAAATGACATTTCTTAGAGCAGTGAGGCAATGTAAAAGAACAAATAAAATACGAAATGAAATAATTCGAAAGGAGATGAAAATTTTGTATGTGAAAGGAAAACAGGATGAAAACCAAAAAAAAAAAAATGGACCAGAGCAAATGGTACTTTTGAGAAGGACAAGGTCAAATTATTTCTGCATCTTTTTCCCAACTGGAGTTTGTCTCTATCTCTAAAAACCTCGTCGTCGACGGCACGTTAAATCCTAATCCTACCGATTTTCCTGTCCTTGGTAGCAAGGGCACTAAAATAGCCAAAGTGCTTACTGTCTCAAATAATTCTTCAGTAAGCACAAGGAATTATGATTCGCTACAACGAATTTTACATAATCCTCTGTTTGGCATAATCTCGATGTAGGACCGCTAATATATTGATGTTACTTGAGTGATGAGACCAAAGCCCTTCTCCAGCACAGTCTATTCATTACCCGATTAACGTATAACTGGGCGTGCTGCGGCACTCATATATACATGATGTGTACCTCTCGTTGTACTCTACCGGTATGTCATGGAGTATCCAGTCGCTGTGTAATGCATCAAGCAAGTAAAGGGAACGTAGCTATACCGATCATGGTGACGCACCTATTCCTCCTCATTACTGTATGAGTAATCCAACACCTAACTATAGGCACCCCGTCGGAGGTTCAAGTCCTCTCCCTGGCCGTGAAAGTGTGTGTTTTCCTTAGCGTAAGTTAGTTCAAGTTAGATTAAGTGGTGTGTAAGCTTCAGCAGTTTGGCCCCATAGGCTCTTACCACAAATTTCCAATTTTTCCAAGTATAGGCAGTTATTTTCTATACACATTTCTTATTTTCATACTTTATTTTAAAGAAATTATTTGGCTCTATTATATACGTTGCTCGTAGTGGTATTATGATTAACATTTAGAAGTACAGTTTGTTAAAAGAAGAATTACAAATATTTTCGAATGAAGATTGATGGGTACTTCCGAATTAAAAACTTCATATGCGCATTTTCTCATATTTCGGAGTATATGGCAACAGAACTGCTTTAAGTTGAGATCCCATTCAAATTTACGCAACTTAGTGATACACCCAACTCATTTGCCTTTTGAGAGTCGCCATTACCACTTAGTTCCAGTACTATGCAGTCAGTCAACACATTTGTCCCTCTACCCTATCGCTTCAAAGGACACACGCACAGTGAAGCCACATACAATCATAAATATTAATTAATATTTCGTAAAATGATTTTTCATAGAAAGCATAGGTTGTTGAAACTTGGTTAAAAACAGTTCAGATGTTTGTGACTTGTGCTTCTGCTATAAATCAGATTGTCATAAACATCCATTTTTCACAGATCTTCGGGCCCTTACGCTTCTCAGCGCTTGAATTCTATTGTTGAATACACTACGACATCGTAACGACGATCTGCGGTGCCAATCCCCTCCAGGAGGAGGTTGTTACAGACAACAGGTGTGAAGGCACTCAAAGCAGCCTGTGTGCAGCCTCCGGCAGTAGACCGTGTCATTCACCTAGAAGAAGGCCAGTAAGTCAGTGCGTAGGTTGACATAAGCTGTATGTGACCGCATGTGTGCTAACTGGGAAGAGCTTCAAAGCTCAGACCAGAACGTACCATAAAGCACCGAATCTCACCGTGGACCCCGTAGAGGAAGACAGCTGTCAGCAGCACTGCCTAAGATGCAGACGGAGACGAACAGAAAGAGTGTGCCCGCATAGGTGAAGGTGGTTTGGCTGTTGGACTGTCCCGGACTCAAACAGCCGCCCTCCGGGACAGGACGCCGCTATTGACTGGAAGTAGGTGAGGAGGTGGCCCATCGGCTGGAAGTTACTGGAGGCCAAGTCTCGCTGTGGCATCTTGTAGATTTATGTCAACGAGTAGACAAGTGGAGACCTCTGCCCCAAGACTGTCGCTTCCATGCTGCCTGCATCTACCTAAAAATAAGGAGTAATTAGATTGGCTTTGTGGACACTAGTTCCAACGGAACGTATGCCTATGGAATGACGTAATCAGACCACTGCAACGCAGTAGTTCCGTATATCTCATGTGTCATTGTTACTGTAACGCTGGGCCCTCGCCTGTCGCATGAAGTTGTAACTACCGGGTGTCGTAACAGCTGCTCTTTTTTTTTATCAGCAGGTGGTCCCTGGTGTAACTGTGTTTCGTCAGTTCTGGTGTGGCTCGCTTACATGAGCCGTGGAAGCGTCGTTATCTTATTCAGTAGCACCCAGAAATAGTACTAGCGCTAAAACGTAATGTACAGGATGATCTAAAAGTCCGTTAGCATGTGTAAATGCACTAATTCACGTAATGATGAGGGCAGTAAGGTAAAACTTGACACACGTGCCTGAAATGAAATCAAAAACGAATGCTAAAACCGGTCAAGAGATGGCCAGATAGCAAATCGTCAGAGACGCTACATGAGACACTTGAGAAAAATTAGCTGTAGTGAGAGAGAGGCTCACACATGTCCGAAATTGCGACATGTTTACTTTACCAGAACCGTACTGTTAGTGAAGCTTTACTATCAGAATACAGAAACCGTCACTGCACCTTATGACCCTATCGCCATAAGAAAGTTATTCTAACAGTTAAAGGTCCTGTGACAGGTGTCACTGTGAAGAAAATCATCACGATTTTCGAAGCCATGTGCTGTCTAGGTGATCAGCCCCGGCAGTGGGCGACCAGATACAAGTGCTGCTGCTGTACGGTCAGCTTACAAAGAAGTGGAGACTTTAGGGGGTTCGTCTCCGCATAGTGAAATCAGCGCTCGTGAAGTCGCACGTCACATCGACATTCCACGCACTATTGTTTGGCAACTAAGGCACACCACCCAGTGCTTTCAGAACAAAACTCATGAACGGTCATCGTCCGATCCACGAGCGATGGAGATTTTCGCATGTCAAGGCACGGGCGAAAATTACATTGTTAACGATTCCAAGTGACAGTTGGGGTACGCGCATGCGCGTCCCTTTCGCTTGAAGAAAGCACATATCATGCTAATTACATCTACATCCACATCATGGTACGCAAGCCACCTAATCGTGTGTGGCGCAGGATTCTTTCGGTGCCATTGTCTGATCCATCCAACCCTGTTTCACTCAATAATAGTGCGTGGGAAGAATGGCTTTCGTAAGCCTCTGTATTGCCTCTAATTTCTCGAATTTTCTCCTCGAGGCTAATACGCGAGATGTATGTAGGGGGATAGAAATATGTTGTTTGACTCCTCCTGAAGAGTGCTTTCCCGGAATTTCAATAGCAAATCTTTCCGTGATGCGTAACGCCTCTCTTGTAACGTCGGCCAGTAGAGTTTAGTTATCATCTCCGTAACACTTTCTCACCAGCTAAGCGATCCCGTGACGAGACGCGCCGGTCTTCTTTGGATCTTCTCTATCTCCTCTATCAGTCCTGTCTGATAGGGATCCCAGATAGATAAAGAATACTCAAGAATCGGGCGAACAAGGGCCACTTCTTTCGTGGATGAGTTACATTTCATTAAGACTCTTCCGATCAATCACAGTCTGGCTTCTGATTTTCCTACTATCTGTTTGATATGGTCATTCCCCATAAGGTCGCTCTGGATAGTTACACTTATATACTTTACAGCAGACGCTGTCTCCAGCTGTTTATCATAGTGTAGTGTACAGCAATGGTTTTCTTTTCCTATTTATGCTCAATATGTTAAATTTTTTTACGTTCAGGGTCAACCGGCAGAGCCTGTACCATTCGTCAATACTCTGCAGGTCGTTCTGCAAATTCTTACTATCTTCTAGCGTTGCTACTTTGGTATAGACAACTGCATCATCTGCAAATAGCCTTAAATAGCATCCGACGCTTTGTACAAGATCATTTATACATACTGTAAACACCTATTACACTTCCCTGTGGTACTCCGGATATTACCTTCACATCTGTCGATTTAGTTCCGTTAAGAGCGACGTGTTGCGTTCTATCTGCAAGAAAGTCTTGAATCCAATCGCGATGTTCCGTAAGCTCGTTTTTTTTTTCATTAAACGGCAATGTGGGACGGTGTCAAATCCTTTACTGAAATCAAGGAACACAGCATCAACATGAGCACCGTTGCCCACTGTGCTGTAGATCTTATGGAGGAACAGAGCGAGCTGAGTTTCGCAGGATCACTGTTTGCGGAACCCATATTGATTTTTATAAAAGAGATTTTTATTTTCCACAAACGTCATAAACCATGTTCCATAATCCTATAACAGATTGACGTCAACGGTATAGTTCTATAATTGTATGGATTTGTCTTACGATATTTCTTAAAAACGGGAATGGCTTGCGCTTTTTTCCAGTCGTTAGGTGCCTTTCGATGCACGAGCGTTCTATGATAAATTACTGCTAGAAGAGGAGGAAGTTCTTTCTCATGATCTTTATAGAAACTTTAAGTTATCTCATCTGGTCCTGAAGCCTTTCCTCTACTATACGGATGTAGCTGCTTTTCAGTTCCGCAATCGGTTATCTCAATATCTGCCATTTATGACGGTTTAAAGGACGGACAGTGTTAGGATCTTCCACGGTGAAACAGCTTCGGAAGACCGAATTCAGTATTTCGGTCCTGTCTCTATTATCTTCCGTTTCGGTGCCGGTGTCGACGCTGAGAGAATAAATAGATGATTTTGAACACCTTACTGATTTTACGTACAACCAAAATCTCTTTCGGTTTTTACTCACGTCGGTTGACAACGTCTTATTTTCAAATTCACTGAACGCTTCTCTCGCTTGCTTATGCAGAAAGTGTCACCACCACCATCAGCGATGACGTCTCGCAACAAATGGGATAAAAATTCACTAAACAACTCACCACAATCACGTGTAATGATCCAATTAGCTACGGCATTCAGAGCACAGCTCATATAACACTACTGAATGCTCATTGACTGTTGGAGGATGCGTGACGTTGGTGTGCGGAACAAGTCTAAACAGCACCGCTACCGTTCGTGACTCCAAGTATAGCCACAGATTTTGTAACGGGTGCGAGGTACACCGAAATGTTACTGAACTGCGTCATCCCTAACCTGGCTCATAATCACCTGCTGCAACAAACGAAATTTATGCAGGACTGCGCTCCGCCCCGTGTTGCTACACCTGCGAAAGATATCTTGTACACATAGTGTGGTTAGGATGGTGTGCTGAGCCGCTGCTTCCGACATGCTTGGCGTCCCAGGTGCCCAGGCCTCAGTCCTTATGATTATCGGTCGTGGTATTACCAGAAGTCAAAAGTCTACCGCGATCGGCTGATTTCATTAGGGACGCTAAAGACAAAATCCGGCGGCAATTTGTCATCATATCTACTGATATGCTGTGGAGTGCTGTTCACAACTTTGTCTTTTGAATACAGGTAGTGCTAATGAATATGGGCCGATATTTCTTGCAAAGTACATCGTCTTTGCTAAAATAAATTGTTACGGTAATTATTGCTTTTGTATCATATGAAGAGCTATCTGTCTGTGCAGATCTTTTGGTTTCAATAAAAACCCGTGCTATTCCAAGCACGTGAGTCCCATAGCGATGCACATTTCTCACCGGTCTCACAAGTGTTTTCTAATGCAATTACTACTAAAATGTGTCTAATCTACAGAGTACACCAGAAAAATGTGTACATACTTTAAGGAACAAAAAGTATTACTTATGTGTTTCTTTTACATTTAATAATTAATGGCACATGTTGTACAACCTACCATTTAGCACATGGTTACTTTAAATGTTCAAGATATTCACCGTGGGAGGCTATACACATATCAGAACGACGTGTGGTCGCCGCAACTACGTCAGTCAATGTTACAGTGGAGATGGCTGTTCATGTCGGTGTAATCTCCTGGGGAAGTTCCTCCAGCGTTCGTGGCTTACGTCGATAGACGTTATTTTTTACAGTTCCCCACGATTAAAAGTCCATATGTGTTATATCTGGCGACCGTGGAGAGAAGTCAATGGGCCCTCTTCGTCCAGTCCAGTGATCCGGAAAATTGTCATCCAGGAAAGCTTGTACTGCTAGGTGATAGTGTGGTGGCGCACCGTTCAGATGGTAGAAGACCTCTTCATCTATAAAGCGCACATATACCTGTGAAAATTAATGTGCCTAACTTTTCCAGGTACATTTCTGCTGTGACAGTAGTAGCAAAGAAAAAGGGTCCTACTAAGCTCCTAGATGAACCCCTGGTAGATTGTCCACTTTATTCACATAAACATGCGGATTTTCTAGTGCCCAGTATTCCGATTCTCAGTTCCATTAGATTAAATTGTGCCTCGTCACTCCACACTATCTTCGTCACAAATTGGTCATCAGTTACCATCTGCTTATACTATTCGCAAATTGCATTCGGCGATGAGGATCGTCATCATTGATCGCGTTCAGTAATCTTGGAATGTATACTTTCCACTTTGCAGCTTTCGGAGTTCTTCGTACACTTGTGCTGCTGTCCCCTACTTCACGTGCACGTTGCGTAGCAGACTTCTGTGGAGAATTAACAAACGTTTCCAACACGAGAGCCAATCAAGCAGGACTTGTAGCTGTACGCTGTATTCCTGATCTTCCTTTGCGAATATCACAAATCGTTCCATGCTATTCAAACATGTTCATGATGCCTTTAATTTTTAGGCGGGTTGCACATCAACGGCATTAACAAACTTAACAAACACCTTCACAAGACATTTTCGTTGCTCGAATGTCAAGCGTGCTCCTGCCATCTTGTTTTCTCAATACCAAGATGAATGTACTAACATCTGTTGAGCCAGAGATCGTACTACAACACACTCGTAACCCAAATGGAACGACAATATCGATATCTCGATAGAGCCTGACAAACAGTGTACGCATTTTTCTGGCAGATGGTTCAAATGGCTCTGAGCGCTATGGGACTTAACTTCGGAGGTTATCAGTCCCCTAGAACGTAGAACTACTTAAACCTAACTAACCTAAGGACATCACACACATCCATGCCCGAGGCAGGATTCGAACCTGCGACCGTAGCAGTCACGCGGATCCAAACTGAAGCGCTTAGAACCGCACGGCCACACCGGCCGGCTTTTCTGGCAGACTCTGTATCGTAATAAATATTCATACATGTGGAACCATTACTTCAAAATGTTCATCTTTCACTTCCATCTAGTCTAATATAGAAACGACATTTCTGGGCCGCGGTGTACAGTTAAATACACGCCAGAGTGCACAATCACGCACGAGCGTAATTTTCGAGTGTAGAGCGGTAAGTGCAGCGCTGTTGCACCAACTTCCGATGGGCGGGCTTGCAGCTCTCTCTGGGTGAAGAGTAATAGCTGTCCGCAGAGGGGGCGGCGCCGGCTGCGGGCGGGCGGTACAAAACTGAGACCCACTGCTCGCGTGACTAGGCTGGGAGTCCGCCGGCCGGCGAACGGGCCCACAGCTTAACAGCGCTGAGGTATTCAGCACGCGATGGTGCCGCGCGCAAAGTGGACTTTGTGGATGGTGGGAGGTACAGAGGGTGCTAGAGTGGGGGAAGGTAGGAAGAAGATGGGCAGCGCAGGAGGAGGAGGCCACAAGCCACCTCGTCTGCCGGCCCGCAAAGGAAACTCGTTTAGTGGATGCGTAGCGTGCCACTAGACTTACTTGCTCCATTCCAAACGGAGCAAGTGAGGTGCACAGTCCAGCCCCGCTTAACGTTAGTCAGCAGGTCGTTACCTCGCACCTGACAAAGTGTAGTGTTCGCTATTGCCGAAGTAGTTGTTGTGAGAGGTGCCCACCTATTTTGATATTTAAGATTCATCCGTCTTCTTCTTGTCGGTACAACAGCCATAAACATAACAAATTAAAGCTTCATTTTTCCACTTAGCGGTAATTTTATTAATATTCCACTACTAGGTTCGGCACTGTAAGCCACTATACATTTTTCAGCTTTCTTAAAAAAGCACACATTAGCATCGCCTAACTAAAACCCAGTGGTATAATCACCAATTAACAGAAAGATAAACACCTAAAGAAAGTTCAGTTTGCACAAAAATGGCAGGGTATTCACGTTACGTTGTTCCGCGTATTTTGGTTTAGAAAATGAATACATGGAATGCAGATTAGTGTGTGGTGGTAGTAGGACTACGCTGCACCATTTCAACAAAAAGTTGCTGTTCCTACACAAGTTGTCAACTACATGTTCAGAAGAAACGGGAACTTGTGAGATAACCTGTTCCACGCAGTGTTAGGGAAGTTCTGGTAAACAAACAACAATCAGGAATTCGACGTGTCTGGAAGCACCGATAGTATTCTACGAGAGTAGCAGAACAACAACCACCGCAGAAGCTGTAAACATGCACCAAATCGGCATACTCCTTAGTTTAAATGTATGACATTTTAGCCAGCGCGTGTACAAATACAATTAACTGTTGCATCTCTCAGATACATTCTCAGTCACTCGCACTGCATTGTGGTTATAATTAAACTTCCTCTGCTTAGGAGGGCTCCCATCAAAAACGAATGATTGTAGAACCATTAAATTTTTGTGGAAATGTTTGTAAGGAGGGGCGGAAGAGAAACAACGAATAAACCAGTGAAACAAACATTTTAATTTATACAGTAGAAGGTAACATTTGTTGCTGTGTACCACTTTTACGTTCCAGGTTACAAACGTTGCTCAGCAGGCGACCATCTGTATCCGCAACAGCGTGGAACCGCACTACAGATACCACTTCACAAATCTTTGCAGCACTTTTCACACAATGGACCATGGCATGTTCAGCTGTCGTGATACAGCTCGTGCACTGTTTGAAAATCGCATGTTGCGTACAGCATTCTCGGTCATGGTAAATCGCTAGTTAATTCGAAATACTGAATCGCGTTCTTCAGCCCCGGTGCGGGAAGAGGACCTCTCCGTATTCCTTTAAAGAGTCGCTGACCGCGAAATACAAAAAAATGGTCAAATGTGTGTGAAATCTTATGGGACTTAACTGCTAAGGTCATCAGTCCCTAAGCTTACACACTATTTAAGCTAAATTATCCTAAGGACAAACACACACACCCTTGCCCGAGGGAGGACTCGAACTTCCGCCGGGACCAGCCGCACAGTCCATGACTGCAGCGTCCTAGACCGCTCGGTTAATCCCACGCTTTGATATATCACATTTACGGTTAAATCTCTTCTCATCTTAACCAGACCCATGTCCAATATGTGCAACTGTAATGCACACTGATGTTCGTGTTTCAGCACTACATTCCCGTACTTGTACAGGTGTCTTACGGCACGTCATGACACTAACACTGCTAACAATGGAAATCCTGGAGGGCAATATCTGAACATCATTCCTGTAACGCTGGGTACCCATAGCGTAAATAGTCTGCTGTCTACTATGGCTCAGGTGTTAAAGTTTAATTACAACCGCTTTACACTTCGCTGACAACGCACGGTGGAAGACACCGCGTTCAAAGCGCTGGTTTAACGGGAGAAACAGAACAGGGGCAACGAGATTTAAAGCAACGAAGTAGGTTGAGCTGCAATAAAACTTCAAAGAAGGTGGGTGGGTGGGTGAGACACATGTACGCACCACTCACCCAAAAACAAACGTGCAGTTCTATCCCGGAGGCTGTTCGTACTGGGCATATGCCCACATGCAGATTTTTGGCACTCCTGTCATATCACTGAATATTGAATAGTTCTCCTGTATATACAACAAAAGTTATCTGTTCCTAAAATGAACTAAGCAAATTTCCTGTGGATGTGCAAAGGAGAAACAGATAATCAAAGACAGTGTCATACTCAAATCTCAGGCGAATTTGCGAACGACCGGTTTTGTGCCGTGTGGTTAGGGAAAACGTACAGAAAGGAGCCAAGCGTAACCCACTCACATAAGTGCTGCTAGAAACATGAATTTCACCCATGTGGTATCTCTTGTCTCGCTGTAGTCACTTCCCATCACGTGGAAAAGAAACAACAAAGTGAACTTAATTAATGCTGCAACATAAGGAAACCTATAGTGCAATATTTTCGAAATATATTCGACAGAGAAAATTACACGCTTCCAAAATTATTCATGGATGGGATACGTACAGAACTGCCTATTTCTCCGTGTGCTAGTTCGCAAAAAAGCATTGGTTAAAGTAGATAAATTACTGTTGCAAAATACTAACAATAATAGTGAAGTATTATTGAAGATAATTTAGGGAGGACGAAGCACTGTAAGGGATACGCGTAAAACCACGCGTCTTTCAAAACATTGCATAGCACGACATGTGCAAGTTCAGAAAGAAACTTTGAATAAATAGGGCCAATATTACATTCGCGAATCATTAGAAACTTCGTGAAGGTAATACTGAAACACAGAAAACACAGAAGCAGCATGGGAAGAGCTATTTGATATCGTAAGACATGTAGTAGGCTGCCTGGTACAACGTGAGCAAGTTCATGAAGGAGATCTCGATTAAGGTAAAGAAACTACACTTGCTAAACGGAGGAAATGACAGAAAAGGAATACGAAAATATTATAAAACACAGAAGAAACACGGTTTTCAAATGGTTCAAATGGCTCTGAACACTATAGGACTTAACTTCTGAGGTCATAAGTCCCCTTGAACTTAGAACTACTTAAACCTAACTAACCTAAGGACATCACACACATCCATGCCCGAGGCAGGATTCGAACCTGCAACCGTAGCGGTCTCGCCGTTCCAGACTGTAGCGCCTAGAACCGCTCGGCCACTCCGGCCGGCAAACATGGTTTTGTTGCCACCAGAAATACAACAGTTTGTCGGTCCCCACGAGCGCTGGTTCACAAAGAAAGCCGTAATTAAATCCAGTTAAATGCAGTCACGAATTACTGGAAATGAGAAGTAACATTGAAGCAAATTTAACAAAGAATAAACGGGCAAAG
The DNA here is from genome assembly GCF_021461385.2 of Schistocerca piceifrons. NCBI lineage: Eukaryota > Metazoa > Arthropoda > Insecta > Orthoptera > Acrididae > Schistocerca > Schistocerca piceifrons. The sequence continues at coordinate 143,453,113 of NC_060144.1, forward strand.
CAGTGGACACATCGGACTAGTTCCTAAATAGTAACTGCCTATGATCAAATGGACACCCTATCGTCAGCAGGAGTTACTCGACCAGTGCCGCATCGACTCGTCTCCGGAAACAAGCGTTGCTTTTCCTCTGAGTGAGATACTCTCTGCTCCACAAGTGCTCCCACCGAAAGCCACACACGTAATTTCGCTACGAGTTCCCTGCCTCCCTCGGGTAAAGCTGCTTGATCTCTCTGGGCAGCGACCTCACTGTACATTCACAGAGACAAAGACGTAGATTTTGTATCCTGTGCTAATTGGTGGGATTATGAGGGATTGTTAGCCGAGTATAATTACTATTGTTACTATTAACGGAACAGCAGGAATTGGGGAAAACGCCTACAACATGTAAATGTTAGTCCTTTCTCCTCTTTCATCTCGTGTTTATTCTTTTACAGCAAGGGGAGGCTTAGTACATACGTATCTCGACTTATGAAACGTGTCGTTCCAACATTTGACAGACGTGTTTCAATGTGTAACAAGATGAAAATCACAACTGTACTTCTCACCGATAACTACTCTAAAAGTGTTATAAGACATACGACCCAGAAAACTGAACCATTATATAAATCGGGAATATATAAAAATGAATATGGCAGTTGTGAAGTGATACACATGGAACAACACAAAAGGAATTATACTGAATAATACATGAAATGTAACGTAAACGGGAATACATAAAAATGGATATGGCAGTTGTGAAGTCATACACATTGAACAACACAAAAGGAATTATCCTGAACTAGCGGACCCGACAGACGTTGTCCTGTATGACATTTCAAGCGATTAGGATATTAAACAAGATATGAAATGAAAGACAAATAATATAAGAATTTCAGTAATCTTTATTTTGAAATACTATCAATTTTTCTAAAATCAATTCGTTATAATCAATAATGTTTGTTTAATTTTATCTTAATGCGAGTTGAGGAACAATATTTTTAGTCAATTCGTTAGGAGTATAAATGAATAAACTTGACGGTTTTCAAACGCCAGAACACGCCACATATAATTGGCCATGTGAAAAGACCGAATTTTCTAGATCCAACCCTAAAATTGACATGGTTTGACCTTGTGAGTTATTAATAGTCATGGAAAATGCCAAGTGAATTGTATATTGTAGACATCTGAGTGGAATGGGTAAATCTGAAGGGATCGCTGGGATTCGTGGCAGGAGAACAATTTCATCTTCAAATTTGCCGTTCAAAATTGTAGCTTCAAGAAATATTGCCCATAATTTTTTTTATGACTAACCTTGTACCGTTGCATAGCATAGGTGCATTTAAATTCCGAAGCAAAATGATAGGTGAGCCCATTTTTTATCGCAAGTTACGTTGTGGCCTTCCTGGTAAATCCAGCGAATCAAAAATTTAACAGGATAGTTGACTGCATCGTCAGGATCGGTAACAGTGTCGATCGATTTGAACAATATGTCACTGCCGGGCAATTACTGTTGTATTTTGAAGTTAATAGCGTCAACATCGATATTTTTTGCGGCTAAAACAGCTCGTTCACGAAGCCACGCATGATTAATATAATTAGCATGTAAATCTGGAAATACGCTTTCAGTCAAAGCATCTTTCGTATTTACCAGGCTGCAGAAATTGTGTGGCAATTTGATGCATTGTGTGTCTCAATGCAATGGTATTGTTCCATTTACATTGTTGAGAAATTGCTCGGAGAATGATAGTACCAATGGATCGTTTTGCAGTTGAACGCGTATATTTGTGTTAAGACGTAATGTACTGACATTTCGCCATATGTAGCGCGTGGAATGACCGGCAACATCTGTCTAAAATCACTGGACAGCAGCAGTAAGGCACCATCGAAAAGTCTGGTGTTATTATTTAGATCTTTCATCATTCTATCGAGAACTTCAAGTGAATGTTTGTGGGCCACAGGGCATTCATCCCTGATAATAATTTTGCATTTTTGCTAAACTTTAGCCATACCGGAATGCTTTTTTATGTTGCACACTGCATCTGGATTTGTGTGAATGTTCGACGGCAACTTGAGTGCTGAATGTGCAGTCCGTCCGCCATCAAGCAAAGTGGCTGGAATACCTGATGAAGCAACTGCTGACGCAATATGATTTTGTTTTTCGAAAGCGCGCAAGTATTAGTGAGATGAAAAACGTTTTTCCAGTGCCACTTGGTGCGTCCAAAAAAAGAATGCACTTTTTTCTGCTGCAGTTGACAAATTAATTCGATCGTATACATTCTTTTGTTAATCAGTGATTAGTGGTCATTATTTTCAACGAAAGTAGTTAAGGAGACCGTATTGAACTGTTGTTAGCGCTGACTCTCGCTGTTAATGATGTCTGTTGCTGGCTGAGGGCAAACCAAAATGAATGAGTGGCATATTCGAAATCAGAATGCAAATATCTTCAATCTTTATTAGCGCCTCCTTATGTATTTCCGGCGAAAAATCGATATTGGGATGTTGATCAGCGATCTGAATACGATGCAGAATGTCGTCGCTCATGGAATGTTTATTTTTGTCCCAGAGGACAGAAGCTTTAGATGGAAAACATGTCAATAATATGGCGAATAATTGGCGAATTTGATGAGGAGAAGAACTCAATGCTGCATCTGCAAGTGTAATATTACAGTTATTGTCATCTTCCAACAAATGTAATTCGCGACACGCATCATGATACGTGTCGTACAAAATGTCATTGACTGTTCGCAAGTATTGGAAGGACGTCGGTCCAGAAACATTAACCAACAATAAACGCTCGAAGAAACGTTAGCGTTGCTTTGGATGGATTGTGTATAATCGGCCTAATATATTTCCCATAAATATGCCGTTGTATTCTTCAACCGGAACACCTCATTTTCATGGTTCCCACTTTTTTGACTGTTTGTTCCATGTCAAATTTCTTGCTGTACCTGTTGCTGGATTTCTCTGTTTGATATTTAAATGACATCCATCTTCTCCTTACCAAAATATCAAAGGATGTGGCAAAGCGTCGTATTAGCGATGACTGCCTTCAATCGTATTCACTGTGTTACCTCTGCGTTGGATTCGTATAACTCGACTTTCAAATGCGTCGCCAATCGTAACAACTGCAACTTCATTAATGGTCGGTGCTCTATATCGGCCCGCGTGTTGCCGAGACGGTACTTTGTCGGCATTGATGACGATCGTATAGTTGTCGTTTTGCAGTCTGTTTGAAACGGTATTGAACAACTGGACCAACTGGTTGTCATTCTGTGAAAATGGTTCTAAAATACCAACAATTTCTTGCTCCTCCATCTGCCCGATATGGTTGCACTGGCAGCGTGCGTGTATTTGCTGCTCCTCATCACCCATGAAGTAGATATGGAGAAATTTTGAATCGGTATCAGGCATCGGCATTAATGAACCAATTTGATGATACACATGGCCCTGAATCATAAACATTGATTGAAAATCGCGACCACCCTGATCCTGAGCGGCTTTTGTTGCTCCAAATGATGTCATTGGAAAGTACGAATTGAATTTGCGAATTTTACGCAAAAAAATTTTGTTTGAGATGTTGCTGCGGCCAATAGTGTTTTCAATGGTACTGGCGGCGAATTCAGTGGTGGCATTACAACTTTTCCAGACGCGCAGCAGAAACCAGCCGATTCACCTTTGTATTTGAGTGCATCACAGTGTTGGCATTGTTTGTTCATAGCACTAATTACAATTTGTGAATGTGACGAATAGTCGATGTCCGACTCATTTTCAAACGCAAGGCGAAGAAGTGATGCACGTGTCAATGCGCGATACACTGGCAAACGCTGTTGTTCACGTGTTCTGAATGTGTCGGTTGACGGGCCAGTCTTTTTCTCAATACATTAGATCGAAGGCGTTCGTTGCGTTGTTCTTGACTTCCATTAGCACGCTGATGGCAGCCTGATTTGTTAAATTTTCATTGTCCGTCAATCGATCTTCTGCCGATCTATTTAACCGACGGCTCTGGACTAATAGTGAATTCCGAGTCCGTCGACCAATATTTCCTCCTCGCCCACGAAGGCGTGGCATTGTTTTATGTACGTAACTTATATGTGAATATAACACACTTAATATTTACTAAAATGCGGCACCTGAAATTTCAAAAGACACCGTAAAAAAATTAAAGTGTCAAAATAACGAAACACACATAATGTAATACACTCAAATTAAAATGTCGAATAATAAACGAAATCCTATGCACGTAACTTATATCTGAATATAATACGCTCAATACTGCACACAAAAATGCAACGCCACCTACCGTGCTGATTTAAGAACGTAAATTTTCCAGGCCCCCACTTGAAAGCATACGCAAAAATTCGTTCAAGTCGATACAGCCGTTTAGTTGCAGTATAGATAAATAACCTAGACACCGACTGCAGGGGCCATCTGCCAGGCTGATTTGTGAATCGAAACGATCCAGGGCGCCACCCAAACGCATACAAAAAAATTCATTCAAATCGGTCCAGGCGTTTAGGAGGAGTTAAGTGACATACACACGTACAGTAGAACTATATATATAAGATGATACATGAAATGTAACGAAGATAACTCAAGTGGACTCGCAATGCATCTCTTAAGTAAGAAACACACATCCTGAAACGTTAACTATGAGCTCCAAACCCAACTCCACGCAAATATGGGAGTAACGTGAGCACCATTTAATTGAGTAATTGAGTAATGGAGTAATGGTCAATTTCTTTCATCTACGGTTTTTACTGAAATTCTGATGATAACGTTCGGCCTCTCAGTTGTCCTTGTGATCTAAGTGAAATGCATTGTGGCCAGCGCACTATTTTGCCCTCCAGGGACTCTAATTTCAACAGGCTTCAAGGTTGGCTATCAGTTTCAGTACCAAACCTCCCAAAGAGCTGTTGTGTGGCAAACGCACACGAATAACCATCTGACGCACGTTCCCACATGGGATCTTGCTAAGTTTGGACTACTTTCTCTAAATTGCGAAAATCATATTTGTTTATCAATTTTTCTCTGGGGAGTAATATCAATGATGGCTTACTACTGTTTAGTTTTCAACTTCTGTTTTTAGTTTACTCACATTGTTTCCGGTCAAAAAGCCATTATTTTGTCTAAATTTTCATGGATTGCTGTTTCTTTCTTAATGTGCGTCTCTTGTCGTGAAACTGTGTTTTTTGATGGTTGCTGAGTGGCACGAACCTTTCCTCATTAGCGTTTCTAGTTGTCGATTTCCTAAAACCTGAATTTGTGCATTCAATCATTTTTCTTTATTGTAACATCTAAAGAGATAATACGGTTTTTTACTTCGTATTCAGTGATTCTCATCTTATCATGCGTACTATTTAGTTGGGAAAGCATATTAGCAATGTCCAGTAATGATTTGTAGTAGAATAAGGATACGACGAGATGCTTATGCAACTGCAGAGATATTATGATTAACTTTGGTTAGTCATTACAGTAACCAAGTAATACATTAAAACGATCCAAGTAACACAAATATGGTTTTGTTCATAAATCTCTGAACAATTACAGAAATAAGCCTCTCATGAGTACACACGTAACAAGACAAAAGTATCATACAGAAGGTGCAACATAGGCAATACGCAGAACTGATGTGAGCGGTGCAAACTAAAAGAACATGGTGAGGGTAAGTCAGCGCTATTTCTTTCCTATACAGGCGCGAATCACCGGTAGACGGTGCGGCGGAGACCGTGCCGCGTGCATGCTTCCTGCCAGCGGTCTCTAGTGGCCGTCCCGTACTGATACGGTTGGCGATTGATTTTAGTACACACGAGCAGCGACACTACGCTCGGCTCACTCACAAACGCACTAACAGCATGATGCAGCACACCTGTCCCTCGTGCAAAGACGGCGACCAGGCGACGGAGGACACGCCGGCGGCCCTCGAGAAACGCATCAATCGGATCCAGAGCAGCCGGTGCTGACGGTGGGGGTGGGACGATGTGCCGGGCGGGCACCGAAGCACAGCGTCGGAACAAAGGCAGACGCAGACATTCCAGAGGGCGGTGGGCCCGAACGGCGCCCGACGATAGCACCGGGAGGAAGGTTCATCATCATCTCCGTGTCGTCGTCAGCTGGCAAGTCCCAGTTTGGAGAAGATGGGGCTGAAACCAGCGACGGAGATAGCGAGAGGTCTGGTGGGGGCGGCCCTACCGGTACAGCAGGCCACAGCAGCAGACCCGAGGCCTGACCGGCGCACGGTGCCGGAAAGCTGGAAACCCTGGGCGCCACACTTGGAGGATGCAGCCAGTGGGACGGGGCGTCTGCACAGCAACAACGACGGGCTTGAGGCGGAGGGCGGTGGGTCGGCCTGTCGCCATGGGGGGGGGGGGGGGGGGGGGCGCACGGGCGCACCCGTCAACCGGTAGCTTACGTCGATGAACGGTGTTGCAACTAATCAAAGTGGCAAACCACCATCCTGTCGGTCACACGTCCGTCACGAAGACGGCATCCCTGACAGCGAACGTGGCCGGTATCCACTTGCTACCACACCGGCAATCCAGGCACAAAGCGGTCACAAGAACACGACCGTGGAAGGTGCGGCACAGGCAGTAGAAAGTAGAGGAGCGTGCGTGGCTGCTGGTCTTGATGCAATTCAGCTGGCCCTACTCCCCCACAGGCGTGAAGCGATAGGTACTGAGAAAACGGAGAAGGGCGTCATCCGAGGAGAAGGCACGACAATTATTTTCATTTGGGACGTACACACCAGTCTTCCACCTCGTCGTTTGATTGAGGGTAGAATGGTGGAGCTGTAACTTGAAAAATCCCGTGAAGGGAGCAAAAAAATTGAAGTGTGTGAGAAACGAACTGGGGCCTATTATCGGAAACTCAAGTACATGGCAACCCCTCAGTGCTAAAAACCCTCAAAAATGTACGAATTTTGACCTCAGCCGACGTCGACGCACCATGGAGAATGTCAGGAAATAGAGAAAAAGCATCCGCAACCAAGAGTCAATTGGAATTCAAGAAGGAATCGACAATGTCTACATGAATGCGTTCCCACAGCTGGCGTGGAGTGGACCAGGGTCAGAGACACCCTGGGAGCTGTCTGTTGTTGGGCGCACTGCTCACAATCTGCGTCAAAACTGAAAATTTCGCCATAAATGCCTGGCCAAAAAAACATGTTTATTAGCTAACAGCTTCGTGCACGAAACTTTTCAATGGCCCTGGTGGAGAAGGCGTAGAACCTCGTTCTGTAACATAGCGGGAAAGACTTCTGGAAGAGAAGTCTTCGTGGACAACATCAAATCACTCTCAGAAACAGAGAGGCGATACCGTAAAGTCAACAGTGGCTCATGGGGTCCCTAGCCCTGTCGAAAAAACCGAACCAAATGTGGGAGAACCGGGTCAGTGGCAATGGCAGCTGCTATGCGCGAGCTCGTAATTGTCAAGTCCTCAGCTACAACCTGCCCTTCAGTGTCAAGATGGAAGCAACGCAATTCTGCACCAGGACCCACTGGAAGGCGGGACAAGGCGTCCATATTGGCACATTTACGCTTGGGTCGAAAATTGATTTCGTAATTGCAGCGAGACAAGAACAACTTCCAGCGTTGTAGGCAGTGTGCTGCCTTGTCAGGCAAGGAAGTTTGAGGGTCAAACATGGTAAGCAAGGGTTTATGGTCTGTAATACGGTGAAACTTGGAGCAATACCAAAAAAGCGAAATTTTCTGAGAGCATAGGATATAAACGAGCCTCTTTTCGCAGCTGAGGGTAACATTAATGGGCTGGAGTGAGAGCTTTAGAGGCGAAAGAGAGAGGCCGTCAAAGCTGTCGGCATATCAAGTGCGCTAGGACCGCGCCGTACCGACGCCGTACTATGAGGCTCAGTCGCCAAAGGTATATGCTCGTTCGGAGAGAACGTTGCTTAACAAGACGCAGAAAGGAGTTTGGATTTCAACATTTGAAAAGCACGTACACAGTCGGGGCTGCATCAAAAAGGTACATTGTTGCATAATAAGTGTAAGCAACAGGTGGGCTAATGTGGCCACCCCCGGCAGAAATTTATGGTAGTAGTCTTCCTTCCCTAGAAGGCCTGAGCTCCAGAAATTTGGTTCAGCAGAGAGTGAACCCTGTACCGCAAGACATTCAACCAGAAATAAACAATAGGTTGAAAAAACTAAGACTTCGCGAGGTTACACCGTATCTGTGCAAATTCTTCGTGTGATCGGCAGTGGAGTAGCCCGTGACAACAATGTGTCTGACCGGACATAAGGGGAAATGCGTCGGTGATACAAAATCCAAATTCCTGAAATGCGCTATCCTGAAAATGTTCTCAGCATCGGCAACAGCAACCACCAGAAATGCAATGGAACGAACCACTGACTTGTAAGGGGCAGGTACGGTAAACGGTCCCAACAGCGCAATGCTCCGTTTGTTGTGGCTGACCAGCTTCCGAGTGACCGGCGTCAACGGCCTCGAGCCGAAACTCGCATGGGCTTGTGAATTCAGTAACGTCACCGCAGCCCCTGTGTCGACCTGTAGCCGGGGCACTTGGCAAAGAAAGAAAAAAAAAGACCAACTTAACCCGATAAACAACTTGAGAGTAATCATAAGCACTGGAGTCACAGAGTCCATGTCCAGGTCGATATCCTGAGGAACCTTCAGCGAACGAGTCACGGAGGCGGTGTGGCTTTGCTTCAGGCCTTAGGACATGCCGAATGTTCGTGCCGAACAAAACAGAAAGGAGAGGATGGCAATGAAACCTGGTAGTGAAGGAAGGCAGGATTCGGTTACGATTGTGGACGAGACCGTAATCAGTTACTGCAGGTTGCCTTCTGCAGTTACACACATTTATCTTAAAACGATAACTCCAGACTCAGTCACAAATAAAGATATCACACGCTATTAATGAAGGAATAAACAACTGTGTAACTAATAGAGCTTCCAGTGTGTTAAAATTTACCAAATGAGCATAAAATACAATCACTCAAATAATGTTTTAAAAACAAGCCAATGTCATCCTAATTAGCATTTTAAGGCAAATAACCGCAGTCACGGCTGAAGGCCTTTAACACCAAGAACGGTAATTATACAAAAATTTAACCAACGTACTGTAAAGCAGCAATGCAATAGCAAAGGTTAATTTAGAGAGACAGGCAACTGATCACCAAATGGTTGAGACAAAATGATAGTAAACCTGGTAGCACAACCATTTAAACCTGCTGTAACGCCAATAATGGCAATTATATAGAAAAATTTAAAAAAACATACAGTAAGACAGCAAATACACCAGCAAAGGTTAATTTGAAAGGACAAGCAAATGATCACCAAATAGGTGAGACAAAATGATGGTAAACTTAGTAGCACAATCATTTAAAACCTGCTGTAAGGCCAAGAATGGCAATTATATAAAAACATTTAGAAACATAGAATAAAGCAGCAAATACAATAATAAAACACAAGGGGGAGTCACAGACGGTGCACCAGGATCGACCTCTGAGTTGGTCTGGCAAAAAACACTTTCGCGAACGATGAGATAGGCAGCCAAGAGTTGCGTTCAGTTCAGAAGATGGTAACTCATACTAGTGACAGTCTGACGAATGGCTAATGGTAATCTTGCTGAGGCTACCTGACGTCGAATAAACTAAATGCAAAGATGTAAAAATACGCCAAAGCCGGAACCGGCGATCTGGACTCCGACAGCAGAAAACTGTCCTTAGAGCGCCCGGAACGAGAAAGGAACCATTACCACCAGAGTAGAAGAATCGCCAACCAACCTACAGTCAAGAAAGCTGTCAAAAAACACGCCTCACCAGATAGCAGCGGCAAGGCGGGAAAACGTACACTGCCGTCGCATACACTGTTACATAGACGAACACCCAGGGCAGGTAACTGTGGCGTTAGCGGCCACGAGGCAGGAAAAACACCGCTGGTTAAACTTCAGAAATTGTAGCACACTGAACGCATTAAATAGTAGTGAGAAGTCCAGGAAAGCTAATCAGATCCGCCTTCCCCAAGCACTCCACGCGCTGCTTTTTACCTCGGCTACACTACGGGCAGCAACACGAACACAAGTCACTGGAGAATCGCAAGATTTCACAATGGTGAAGGTTTCTCTACTTGAATACAAATGCACTCAAAATTTGCAGGATCTGGTTTACGATGAGGTCGTGCACCCTCGTGACCACATGCCTTCCATCCGGCAGTCCATGCGTGCCGCCAGGGGTCCCGGCGTGTTCTCTCACTGCGCGGACCTGGCTCCTCCTGAGTCCCCCTACCAAACTGCACACTGACACGGCCCGGAAGAACAACAACGTCACCCCAAAGATAGGGCCACATTTACTACATATCGATAACCGCAGCTGCTGCCCTAGCGGACAGGCAACACTTGCGAAACCAAGTGGCGCGAGTCAACACGAGAAGAAGATAAACGACGTCAACCATGTCAACTAAACGATACGGTCTGGCCTCCAGCACAGAACGGAAATCTACAAACAGCAGCAACGCGAGCCGCAGCGCGGATCAGGCAACAGAGAACGCTGACCCCTTTGCTGTGGCGGTCGCGGCTACTTTTGCCGGCGTTGGTCTACTCTGTGCCGTGGCCGCACATATACCGCCGCCACTGCAGCTTCCTCGTGCATGCTACATGTCGTCCTAGTGGACACATCATGTGACATTACTGCTACATCGCCGCACGCTTCAAATTGGTCTCCCGCTGCCCGAGAAACTTTAAAAGTCTGTGCTATTTGCAGAACTTCTACAAACGGGGCTTTCCACGGAGTAAAGCCGTCTGGTTCACTTGTTTGTGAAGAGCTAAACAGATAATTGCGTCCTTCACCACAGAGTCTTCGTAATACTCATTGTGAGCATCAGTAACGAACTGACACTTAAAAACGGCCAAGGGCATGGAGTTCGGCTGCCCAGAACCGGGATGAGTGGTTTGGTTTCTTGCAGCAGCAGTGGAATTCAACTCGCGTCACTATGACGCATTCGTTTGCGTCTGTATTTGGACGTAAACTGGAAATCTGATCAAAAGTAAGAGCTGCCGGTTTTTGGAAAGGGGCAAGCTAACCCAGTAACTGATACACCTTAGGTGGAATACGTGAGACATTATAAGGCTTTACACAAATTCCAGCCTGACACACCAAAAGTCAAAAAATGCTATCTTTATCTTTTCTCATAAGCTTTTCAATCCTCGTCTGAATCATTGTAAGGAGGAAAAGTTGGTGGACTGGCAGGTTGAACGATGGTTCAAATGGCTCTGAGCACTATGGGACTTAACTTCTATGGTCATCAGTCCCCTAGAACTTAGAACTACTTAAACCTAACTAACCTAAGGACATCACACACATCCATGCTCGAGGCAGGATTCGAACCTGCGACCGCAGCGGTCGCGCGGTTCCAGACTGTAGCGCCTTTAACCGCTTGGCCACCCCGGTCGGTCAGGTTGAACGGTACTCCATTTGTTAATGGAAGTGGTAATTGCTGATGTAAGCTGTTCAGCCAGGGCGCGCTTAATGACTAAACCTGAAGAAACCACACTCAAGCACTGCACACTCGGAAACGATCCCAAGCTCTGCGCCAATCGTTTTTTTTATTGCTAATTACAAACCTGATACAGGTAGGCCAGCAGCGGCACATTACGCCGCTCTTCGGCCACAGATAAAACTAATGAGACAAAAGAATACAATTGCAGAACAGACAGGGTGGATATACAAACGTAGACATACAAAATTAAAACACATGGAGCCGTTCACGGGCGCAGAGTCGAAAATAAAAATGTTCAGACATGTGGACACGCACAGAGATGACAGATGGCACACGCGAACTTTGGAACACAAACGAGTAACACTGGAACTCTTGAGCACGAACACGACGACACACACAAACACTAGGCGATGATCTCCAGAGCGCAAAAGTTCACTATGTGTGTGCGAGTCCAGGGACTTGCCAAAAGAGGAAAAGTGGGGGGGGGGGGGGGTGAGGAGGGAGAGGGGAGTGTGTAGATGCCAGTGGCAGAGGAGATGGGAGGGGAAGGAAAGAAGGTAGGGGGGGTTGGGGAAGCCCGGGGGAGGAGGGATGCGCCAATTGTGTAGTAATCAAGTAATAAAGGAAACCGATCCAAGTAACACAAATATGGCTTTATTCACAAATCTGTGAAGAATGACAGAAACAACTGATGTGGGTGGTAAAGACTAAAAGAACATAGTGAGTCAGCGGCGCTCAGCGCGTACATAGGTGCCGGTCACCGGCAGGCGGCGCGGCGGGACGGTGCCGCGACCACGCTTCCTACAGGCGGGGCCGGCCCGCGCTGATGCAGTTCGAGGTTGACTTAAGTACATACGCACAGCGACAGTACACCTGGCGCACTCTCTCTCACACGCCCTAGTAGCAGGATACAGCAATCATCTCACAAAAATAAAAGTGCAACTGGGATGGAAAAATAAACTATAAATTTGAAGTTCGTAGCGCTGCATTACATCATCGTGAAATAAATACATCATGCTGAGACTTCTACATGGTCGAGTGGCATAGACAACCAGTAGGCAGGTATTAGAAATTTCGGTTTCGCAGTATGTGATGCAGTCAACCCATTACATGATTAGTGTAAAGTGCCAACAAGAGATGTATCTTTCTCGTCACAATTTTTATTTCAAATTGGAACTGTATATGTCCATTCGACAGAGGCTTCCTAAATAGGCCTAGTTCAAATTTTAGTTTAACGCTACACGTTAACATGGACTGTAGACAAATCATCCGAACTCTAGAAGCCTCTGAATACTTTAATACATGGTGAAAGCGGACAGAAAGCGCAAGACAAGTAACGAAGGCATGGTGAAAATTTTCGTAGATTTGGCAGGTGTTTCGTTTCCCTTATCCCTAACACTATAACAGCAACCGAGCTTTACTAAGATTTGAGACTAAATGATACATCCAGCTGTAGTATCCTCTAGATCATACATTCGTGGAAAAGAGGAATGCTGCACCCCCTAGGACAAGGTCCTTTTATCGAGAAGTGAGGTGAGAGATAATGTATCATGGTGGGAGTATATAACAAATCCAGACCAACTTAACAAATGTCAAAGTAGAGGGTGCCCAAACAGCCCCATCAATACACATTATAACTCCCCTCTGACGGCAACGCAGATGGGTATTTATCTATTTTATGCCAGTGGTCGTAAAGGTGACGAATGTCCGAAGCATCTAGCGGCTTTTGTTTCAATTTGTTCAGAGTTGTTGCAGGCCCTGGAGAATGAGTAAGTTCCCGCTTCATCATGTCCCATACGCCCTCATTTAGTGAGAGATTTGTTGATCTTCCGGGTTAGGGCAATTACTGTAACCACGAAGAGTATTCTTCGGCACAGCAGCCCTATGTGGACGTGCAATGTCCTGTTAAAAAAGCACACCACCTTCCAGTCGAATCTGTAGCTTTGGGGCAACAACTTCTGCAATGTTTACTCGAGTCTTCGGAGACACGAAACGTGACCGCTCTACTCTACCCTCTGAAGATATCAAATGTGACCGAGAGTTGTAACTAACTACGTATCACACCCAAAGCTGAAATGGGAACTGTGTGTCGTGGGCGAACGCACTCTGGAAGAGGCTGCTCACAAAGTATACGCCATACATGTTTACGTCCATCACTCGCTTTCAGACAGAACTTAACCTCAGCACTGACATTCAGCTCTCCAGCCAACTGTTTCACGACATAATAGTAACCATGTTCGGCGGTGTCGTGGTGTCGGTGGTAGTCTGGCCAGAGGCACACATCGTATCAATCCTGCTGCAAGCAGACCGTTCCCTATGTGGTCCCCGATGACAGCAGGTGCAACATATGCTCGAATTTCGTCCGTGCATGATGTTCGTTCTGCCACCGCTGCTCACACAATGCGTCGATCTTCGCATACGCCTGTACTGCGTGGGCATCCAGATTCTGATCTAGAGTTGTGCCAACGTTCCACAGATCACTGTTGAAATCAGCGACGCATCACCGACACACTGTGCACATTGTACCCAACCTGTGCAGGAAACCGTCTGTAAATCCATCAGAGTCCTGCTGACACCCGGTGCACCCCGTACAAGTGGCTGAAGTGTTCATCACTTCTAAACTCAGTACAGTTATTGCCTGGAGAGTCAAAACAAAGGGCGCACAGACAGACCTCCTTAGTGCCTCCAGATCGACGATGACCGCGACAAATGAATTGCTAACACTACAACCCTTAGTATTTCGACGGGGCGATAAATAAAGAAGTGCGGTTGAAGAGTTCTCATGCGAATGTGCATATACAAATGTTGGTTAAAATACGTTATTGCAAATTTTTGGCCTTCACTTAAGTCTCAGGGGATGTTTTCCACACTTGAAGCATTAGGACACTGTTCCACACCCGCGCATTTGTTATAGTTTTTTAATTAATTATTCACTCAGACATGCGTACAGTTTAAGCTAGGGAACAAAAATCAGTTTTTCACGACACAGTTCAATCACTATTATTAGCACTGGTGAGACGGTTTATAGTTTTACTTTAATAATAATCTGATTCCAAGCCCCCAATAGCAGTAATGTATGGTGCTATAAACGAAAATTATTCAGTCAATTCGAACAGAACCACAAGTCCTACTGTCCTCTTTGTTCTAGCAGTTTTGGCGCGAAATCACAGATCGCCACATGTTCACTTACGCCGATGTATACCTCGTAAATCGAACTCACACAAATAATCGTAGCACTTCAAGTTCATCAAATATATGCTTGCACACTTGCACTATTAAAGAATACTCTTTGTCGAAATAGGCGTGAAAAATTCTTACTCAAACGACCACATGCGCCACCCTCAAGTGGGGCTTCCTCGACACGCAACCTCCAAAACGACTGACCAACAACTGCCCTCTGTCCAAGATGGCCGCTCGCTTATATAGGCTCGGACGTCAACCCCCTGATTATTTAAGTACCAGTCTCACCAGTTAAGATTACAAATTTAGATACATGCATCCCTCAACAGAAAAAAGTACACCATAGAAACCGTGCTAAAAAGTACATCTTATTTACTATGTTACATTAATTTCTAGGATTATTCTATCGCCTGTAAATCAAGTTTTAGTTTTTGCAAAGTTTCGCCACTTATCCCAAATTTAATTGTTTACATCTGTGCTGCAAAGTTTTAACATAGAACTGCATATAACACCGTTTTTATACGTAATCTATAGCGATCTACACATCGCGCTGCTCCAAATCTTCATATCTATAATAATTAATTAATTACGGGCAACAATTGTTAATAATAATTTGCAAACAATGAAAACTATTGAAGTTGAGTGTATAGTATAACTTAACTAGTTTAAAATACGTGTGATGCCACCCAAAATATTACATAGTGTCGTTCTTTACGTGATGAATTTTCTATTGAATTTTATAGTTTATTGCTCTTTACGGGCTTAATTATTTCTTAATTTTAACATATGACTACGGCACTCGATCGGCTATGACGAAACGTTTTTAATGAGTGCTCGCTCATCCCTGTAAGCTGTTATTTACTATTTTTATTGGTCTTTCAGTATTCGTGATATAAACCGATTTTGAGGTTACTATAACTTTTGCGTCTCGTGACTTGAAATAAAGATCGATCTTTCAGCGGGTGCATATGCTGACTACAATCCACTGCCGCATCGCTCTTCACCGTAAGTTACATAGTTTTCGCGTAATGCGCAAAAAAACCAAACAACGCCCCAAGCTGCGGGCCATGTGGCCACCTTGCGGCAGAGACCATCCCACGGACCATTGCAAGTCTCTCGCGGGCGCGACACGCGCTTCCGCGAATCGCGCACCATGAAGCGCTCTCGCTCTCCACAAAGCAATCCTTGCATGCTAGAAATATTCATCTACCAACGGGGGTTTGTACTGTCACAGTATGTACATATTATACCCTTGTGACAATGAACACTGTCCTTGGGGGCGTAGTATTAGCAAATACTTTTTGAACGTCTTCCCGACTTTTCTCGTCTCATGTGCCGGACCGCGCAATACCATCTCTTTGCTAATATGCCGCCACTAACCAACGATAGTCGCTGATGCAGCGCTGTCTATTCCTCGTGTTTTGCTATCTATGTCGACAATATTGTTAAACCGTATATCATGCTATTTTAGGAACTACTCGATCAAACGAGCGCTTAAATTTTCGTTTTTGGTAAAGATATTTTAAGTTGGTAACGAGAAACGAACCTACGTTTCCCGAAGCCCTGAGTGTCACATGAAGCACTTTATGAGCAACATTTGCCCGAACTAACTCCATTTAAGAAACTGAAAAAACAGAAATAGCAAATATCTGTCGAAGTAGCAAAACCTGAAGAATATACATGATAACTCTTCAGGGAAAGCAAATGTGTATATTATTGTTCATTGGAATGCATGTTGTATTATTATTGCTAGTATTATTACTATTATTCAGAGCGAAATGACCACGCAGGAGCACGCTAGAACGTTATTGTTCTGTCTCATGTGTTCGCTGACTTGCTTCCTTTGTTCTTCGTTCTAAAATTGTCCATTTCTCTTAGATCTTCGTTGACTTTGAAACCCTTTGAAGCTCTGTATTCAGCTTTTACAAATAAATTTTGCGAGTCTACGGTGTTTGATATTTCGAAGGCTTTCCTTTAAT
Source organism: Schistocerca piceifrons (assembly GCF_021461385.2). NCBI lineage: Eukaryota > Metazoa > Arthropoda > Insecta > Orthoptera > Acrididae > Schistocerca > Schistocerca piceifrons. Next base: position 143,469,714 of record NC_060144.1, read on the forward strand.
CCCAGTTTTTTTCCAGTCAGGAAATAGCTCAACTTCTGTTTGGTTAATGTAGCTTCGCACATTCTTTACAGGTGGCCAAGAAACATTAACCGCCTCCTAGTACAGTCTCTTCATTTCTTTCTGATGACACTTTGAGGCAGAAACTCCGGATTTTCATTATGTTTACGAACTTAACCATAACACTCTTCAGAAGACTTTTGACAGTGCACATACCATGTTTGCTAAGATGCGTCATCACACACTGGGTGTGATAATAATGAGTTTATTCCGTCTCTGGGTACACATTGTTATTTGCTCTTGCCGCCGTCACTGACTGACAAACTACTCAATAACTTCATCTACTTCGACATCTACATCTGCATCTGCATCTACATTGATACTCTGCAAATCACACTTAAATGCCTGGCAGAGGGTTAATCTGATCATATTCACAATACAATGATCATTTCTTCCTATGCACGTCGGAGTCAACACAATTTTTCACATTCAGAGGAGGAAGTAGGTGATTGAAATTTCGTAACAAGGTTCCGTAGCAACGAAAAACGCCTTTATCTTAATGGTGCCCATCCCAACTCCTGTATCATGTCGGTGACACTCTCTTCCTGTTTCTCGGTAGCACTAAATGTGCTGCTCTCTTTGTACTTTCCCGTTAGTCCTATCTGGTGAGGATCGCACACCGCACAGCACTACTCCAATAGACGATGGACAAGCGTGGTACAGACACTCTCTTTAGTAGAACTGCGGCATCTTCTAAGTATGATGCCAATAAAACGCATTCTTTGGTTCGCCTTCCCTACAACATTTTCTGTGTGTTCTTTCCAATATAAGTTGTTCGTAATTGTAATTCCTAGGTATTTAGGTGAATTTACGTCCTTTATATTTGGCTGCTTTCTCGTGTAACCGAGGTTTATAGCAATCCTTGTAGCGCTCATGTGGATAACCTTACACTTTTGATTATTTAGGCCAATTTTCGTACCATGTAATTTATTTTCATCTTCTGACGATTTTATTAGAAGGTAAATGACAGCATCATCTGCAAGCAACCTGAAACGGCTGCTCGGATTGTCCCCTAAGTCGTCTACATTGGTAAAGAACCGCAGAGGGCTTATAACACAATCTTGGGGAACTCCAGAACGTTTCTGTTTTACTCGATGGCTTTCAGTTACTATGAAGTGTGACTTCTCTGGAAGGAAATCATGAATTCAGTCACTTAACTGAAACGATATTCCATAAGGAAGCAATTTCACTACAAGCCGTTTGTGAGGTACAGTGTAACAGGCTTCTGAAAAATCTAGAAATACGTAATCAGTTTGAATTCGTTGTCAATAGCAGTTAACTCTTCGAGTGAGTAAAGAGCTAGCTGTTTTCACAAGAACGATGTTTTCTTAATCTGTGTTGATTGGGACTCAATAGGCCTTTCTTTTCGAGAGCTGTTTTCACAAGAACGATATTTTCTTAATCTGTGTTGATTGTGACTCAATAGGACTTTCTTTCCGAGGTAATTCATGATGTCGGGGCACAATATATATTCCAAAATCCTGCCGCATATCGACTTTAATGACATGGGCCTATAGTTTAGTCGATTACTCTTAATGCCTTTCTTGAATGGTGGTATGAACTGTGCAACTTTCCAGTCTTTCGGTATGGATCTTGCGCCGAGCGAGCGGTTGCATATGATTGTTAAGTATGGAGCTATTGAATCAGCATACTCTGAAAGGAACCTAACTGGATACAGTCTGGACCAGAAGACTCGCTTTTATTAAGTGATTCAAGTTGCTTCACTGCTCGGAGGATATCTGTTCTTCATTCAATTTTTGAAATATTTACTTCACCTTCTTTTGTGAAGGAATGTCGGAAGGTTCTTTTTAGTAACTCATCTTTGGCAGCGCCATCGATAGTACATCCACCGCTATGGCGCAGGGATGACATTGATTGCGTCTTGCCACTAGTAGCCTTTACATACGACCAGAAACCCTTTGGATTTTATGCCACGTTTCGGGACAAAGTTTCGTTGTGGAAACTATTATAAGCATATCGCATTGATTCTAAATCTGTCACCAACGGAATTTTAATCTTATAGGCAAAGTGCTGTTGTATTGGAGGTACACTTCTGTGGTGACACATATATGGACACGCACAGGATGTCCCAAAACATTGGAAACAGTGTGTATGAGATGACAGAGCATCCTGAGTACTTTTTGATTAGGAAGCTATTGGCAGCTCTTAAAATTAACGACCGCCGGTCCTAATGCGTACAGAAAGACGCCTAATAAAGGTTTTTCCTCACTCTAAAAGTATCCCTCTTCTCTCATGTAAAATGATTCAGGTAGCTGCAACCCAATGAACCAGTTCCCATTCAGTTGTTAGTGTGGCTTTTTATTCAAGAAATCCATCATGGACACCTCATAGACGATTGTATAGTTTTCCAAGGTAACGCCATCGACGTCAATGCATAAACGTAATTAAATTAAATTATTTTACATTGTTAGTTCCAAGGTTCATACCGCCTGAAATATTCTTTACCGACCAATAGTTTCTGATCTCAAAATACAGTTCAGGATCCTCTACCGATAGCATAATTTAGAATCCATATGAAAAGCCAAGTAAGGTTCTTGGTCCCATGTTCATCAGCTGCCTCTACCTTCCCGTTTCAGGCACTGAAGTGATAATCGTACCCATTATGTCAGTCGGTTTGTAACGATACAAAATCACAGAGATACTTCTAGTTTTCTGGATTATTTGCTCGAATAAAATGTTGATACATTGTATACATTGCAATTGCCATTGCACAGATAAGATTTCTCATTTAACGAATTTTTTTCAGAAATCGGGGAAGGTATGGGTGGGGCAGGGTGAGAGCGTTTATAATGATTTTGTCTTTCAGGAATTTCTTGCTCTGAAGTGTAGTATTTCTGAAATAAAACTATATACTTTTCAATAAGGCTACATGACAATTATTGCAACATTGGCAGAAAGATACAAGAGATTGATTCTACACTGTCGTAATCTGTTCAATATAATACTCACCAATAGTGTGATTACTGAATTTAGAAAGCCAAGTAAGGTTCTCGCCTTCATGTTCATTAACTATCTCGGCCTTCACTTTCAGGCACTGAGGTAATAAATCACTTCTCACAAAATGTAGAATAGAAGACAAAAGTATAACAGCTACGATATACTCACCACAGAACTTCCACACAAACGGCAGAGCCCGAATCCAATGTTTTTGTCGTGGTATTTCAGATTTCCGTACTCCGCTGACGTGTTCCGCGAATTGCCAATCTCTCCAGCCGAGTTTTATCAGATGAGCTGAGACAATTCCTAGATTAGCTTTTAAATATGTTTCCCTCGAACGTTGTTTTCCTTCGGCGGCTTTCCAGGTCAGTGGAACGAGTGGAAGGCAGCTGTGTGGGAATAATAGCGGCGCGGTAATAAAACCTCTGAATTGTGGCCGTATAAAATTGCGCCGGATTTGTCAAGATCTAGACGGGATCCCACCTCGCTCGGACAATATATAGCCGTATATTTCACCCAACCTCGTTCTTGTTCCATCCCGTGACATCCGCATTTCTCAACCACAAATAATGCACAGTATTTTTTTCTCTCTCTCTCTCTCCTCGCTGCTTTTGACGTCAGTTTTGCTGAATCGTGAGTTTATTCGCAGCGATTTTTCTCCTAATAGTTTGCTGTCTTGCTGATACTGAGAGTTCCAGGTAATTGCATGCTTCCGCTGATCGCATTAGCTTCGCGAATAATTTCTTTGTTTCGATACGCTTTCTCTCCACCGATGTCAAAGAGGAATTACTCCTTTACAAAGCCTTGTTCATCTAGGGCACCCATTCTCGTGGTTTTAAATCTGTTTGGTAATACAACACAAGCTATCAGATGTGTGGGCAACTCATCTGCATAACTGTTCTCCGCTGCGCTTCTAGCTCTGAAGTGGATGTAACGTCTTGTATTATAACTTATTCTTCTTCATGTTTCTCAAGGCTTCACTTTGTTTTCTGATGGGAAATGTTAGTTGTGTATTTTAATTGCATTCCGACACTCCTGTTTGTACCACTGCCGCAATTCTTCTTTCGTCCAAATACATTGTGTTGAGTGTTTCTCCCCGTCGGTGGGTCCTGGGTTTACTTCATAACGAGTAGCTGAAAAGTATATTTGCAACATAACAATAACCATTCCATGCAGAATTTCGGCCAGATTTCTTACGATTACTGCTCAATTTTTAAACTGGCTTCATTTTTTTAAATTTGAATTGTACTTTAATCTGCATATACCCTTATACAACCTTGTGACTTTGGAGGAAGGCAGGATAACGTGTAAAAATTTTGTGTCGGATCTAGCCAGGTATGTACCATGTATAACTACAGGAAATGGGATCCTCTTAAGCGTATTATACGTTAAAGAAATGTTTTATAGCCAAGACAATGTCCGTTTCGACAGGTAAGACTGTCATCTACAGGTCTTATTAAGTTATTGGTTCTACGCCATGTTCCACTGTGCGTGCATTACTCATACCATGTTAACATTTAAATCAACCGTTAACAATGAATACAGTTTCATTCCACTGTGTGCTGTGTTGTCTGCACCACAACTGCTCTGACATGTAGTGCTGTTAACAGTACATAATTAATGATATGTTTATGAATGTATGCGTTCTCAGCGTATAGAGGTGTTGAAAAGCTGTCAGGTTTCTGCCATATTTCGACGAATATCATACTTATTATCTTCTGGCGAATGGAATGAATGTTTGCAAGTTCTCTTCATTTAAGAAAGAATATTGCAAGAAATCAGAATTGTTTTGTATAATTACTGCCAGAAATCATCGCAACATTGATTTGGTTGGTTGCTCAAGTAAACGACTATGATACTTAACCAGGCACTCAAACAAAATCCGTGAGCCGCTGGTCTCTGCGATAGCAGTTGAAATTAAAAGTTTTCAGAGTTACCACGTGGTTATTGTCAGGTAATGAGAATATGTATTTTGCATCCACAATCAATTTGCAAGATCCCCTCGTGGTACCAAACCCCATAACGTTTCTCGGTTTATACACGAGTCCGTAGCAAACGGTAAGAGTGTCGTAGAGTACAGTTGATCTTACCTTTCCCGGATTACCATAATAAATCGACACATAGGACTTCCGCCTACCTGTTCTCCGTAGACTCTTAGCTGACACAGTCATTTAAAGCAGTTCTTGTAGCTCACTAAGCCGGCCGCTTTGGGCGAGCGGTTCTAGGCGCTTTAGTCTGGATCTGCGCATCTATTACCGTCGCAAGTTCGAATCCTGCCTCGGGCAAGGATGTGTGTGATTTCCTTAGGCTAATTAGGTTTAAGTAGTTCTAAGTCTTGGGGACTGATGACCTCAGATGTTAAGTCCCATAGTGCTTAGAGCCATTTGAACCATTTGTAGCTCACTAGATTCGTTTGGAGATGCAGGCGACCTGTGAGGCTATAATTTGTAAGTAGATGTAACTAATCTATTCGTAATAAATTCCGGGATTCTGGTATGGTGTACCTATTAACGAACATCGTTAAAACTGTTGACAGTTAAATAGCTGAAACAATTCACTACAAAAGTAACATCGAGAACATGGATAAGACAGCTAGTAATGAGGACAGATTTGGATTACCAACTATCATCGACTCACGAGGTTCACGAACAACAGGAATCCGTTACATAATGCGTAAAACTTCGTAGCTTTTCGCCGCGCGGAGTGGCCGTGCGGTTAGAGGCGCCATGTCACTAATTGTGGGGCCACTCCAGCCCGATGTTCGAGTCCTCCCTCGGTCATGGATGTGTGTGCTGTCTTTAGCGTAAGTTAGGTTCAGTTAGTTTAAGTAGTGTTTAAGTCTAGGGACCGATGACCTTAGCAGTTTGGTCTCTTAGAAACACACACACACACACACACGTAGCTATTTGTATACGAGTAATAGCTGAATTGTATCCATTTGTTTTCCGATTTAACCGCTTTACTGAAGAATGGTACTGCAGTATCAAACCTTCAGTCATAGTTAGGCTTCTCATATTGTCTACCACGCCAAAAGTGGACTCTAATAATTGATACCTATTAAAGAGAGTTTTATATTTCGCACCCGACTACTAATGAGTTCGCGACGTATAGGTCGACTGGTAAGATTCTTTCTCGTGATTCGCTTCCATCTCCTCAGCCCATTGACTCATTATGTGTCACCCATATAGTACATCTTTTACCGATGCCTGTGTGGGAAACAGCTTCTCTCGGTGCTGCTACACTTTGCAGTGATGCTGAAATGTTCCCATTACTTCAGTTAGCGGAACAAACCTATAAAATATATATTTTAGAAAATAAAATGCTGTACAAAATAAGGAGAGCCTTACAGATTGACAGCTAATTCCAATCTTCGAATCACGATTATACTGCTTTGGAAATAAATGTCGGCAAGTGTTACGAAACCGCAGATATACTTCATGACGTTTCACACTTACCACAACTTAATGAAGTTTTCAAACATATGTAATCATTTGATTATTATTTATTATGATTATGTTAATATTGATACTCAGTGGGTAATTTCTAGGATTACTCAACGTCGCCACTGGAAGTAAGCTGGGTGACAGGGAGCGTCCTACTTAGCGTAGCCACGTAAGAAGACGAGCATTGGTCGACCCCAAAAGGCAACATATGTATGGGTAACAAAACGGCAAAACGGAGGGATGTGATTGGCCATAAACCCATGGAAGTACTTTACTACCCTTTGTCAGTTTAACAAAGCGGCAGTCTGGAAGGGACAGCGAAGTTGAGCGATTTTATGTCGGGCTTAGGTCCCGGTGATCATGGCAGGATATGACTTATCAGTTACAATGTGGCACTGTTCAGAGTTTGTTAAATGGAAGTGTCTTCGTTTTGATGCTATACGTGACAGTAAGGCCTTTGTAACCTGCAGACAGCGCAGATGGATGATAAGTGATTGTGTAAAAGTGTTTTGTAAGCAACCACAAAGAAGACTACTAGACTTAAAAACTGTATCCCTTCAGAAAACGTACGCGCTGTTACTCGACCACTAACTCTGCCAGACTTCCCGTCGTTCTTCACCATTACAGTCATTCATTCAGATCCTGAATCTGCCGAACCCACCACCATTGCTTGTACTGTGGAGAGGGGACATCATCATTGCGGCCAGAGTGGCCGTGCGGTTCTAGGCGCTACAGTCTGGAGCCGAGCGACCGGTACGGTCGCAGGTTCGAATCCTGCCTCGGGCGTGGATGTGTGTATGTCCTTAGGTTAGTTAGGTTTAATTAGTTCTAAGTTTTAGGCGACTGATGACCTTAGAAGTTAAGTCGCATAGTGCTCAGAGCCATGTGAACCATTTTTTGACGTCATTTCAAAGACGCAGGTCCGTGTGTTTCAGGTATCTACAGACAGATACGACGAACGGCGCATGTCTCCACCAGCAACCTCGCTGAGTTAAGACGATCTATCACCAATAGGTTCTGTGACCGTTCTAATGCAAGGGGAGTGCTGCCAGGTCTCACTATAGCACAACTGAAATAAAATTCTTCATAGACTCAGCATATAGCAGGCATAATTCAATGATTACTAATGATTTTCAAAAAACTTCAACTGTGTTTATTTGCACTTGAGATATAAAATGATATGTCAAATACCGAAATAAAAAATCGTAATTCATTTCTTTAAAACTGAACTGGTATAGTCAAAAAGATACTGAATACAATTGTAGGGACATTCGTTACATCCATTAATCAATCAGTTATTTCGTTACGATATCATAATCGCCACAGAAGAAGTGGTAAATTTTCGTGATTCTTGGTATAGTTGGTGGTCATCGACCAGCTGTATACTGCATCCGGCTACACTGTAAACTCGTACCACGTGAAGTATACCCGCCGGGGCTCACTAAATCTCCGCGACGTACAAATAATGAAACACAAAACAAAACACTTTGTAGCTTTCACTAATCACAAATATTATTATTACTATTATTATAAAATCATTAACTTAATTTCACGAATTACAATGCATCTTATAGGCCATAAAGATATGAATGTTTGCACAAAAACGTGGAAACACAGCGATAAAGGTAATCATATACAAATACGCAGATGCTAGCCCACCCTGCAACTTGTGTTGTATTGGACCCCGAATGGAACCTGTGCAATTTTCTCAATACGTTGCAAGTCTCAGCCGTGGTCAGAACAATGTTCTGTGTGGTCGAGAGTGCATTATGTCGGAGTGCAGCGGAGTGTGCGTTGATATGAAACTTCCTGGTAGATTAAAACACTGTGCCTGAACGAGACTCGAACTCGGGACCTTTTTCTTTCGCGGCCAAGTGCTCAACCATCTGAGCTACCCAAACACGACTCACGCCCTTTCCTCACAGCTTTACTTCTTCCAGAAGCTCTTCAGCGAACCTTGCAGAACTAGCATCCTTCGCAGGAGAGCTTCTGTAAAGTTGGGAAAGTAGGAGACGAGGTACTGGCAGAAGTAAAACTGTGAAGACGGAACGTGAGTCGTGCTTGGGTAGCTCAGATAGTAGAGCACTTGCCCGCGAAAGGCAAAGGTCCCGAGTTCGAGTCTCGGTGCGGCACACAGTTTTAATCTGCAAGGAAGTTTCATACTCCACTAAGTCACAACACGGACACAGGTAGTATTGAGCGATCATGACAGATGGTCAATGACGATGGTTGTGACGAAAAATAATAGGACGACAACCGCAAAAGCCACAGCAGACCTGAATGTTGCACTCACGAATTCTGTCAGCACCAAAACAACAGAAAGTGAGATCCGCAAGCAGGGATTTGCATGTCGAGCAGGATTTCCAAAATCTCTCGTCAGTGATGCTAATGCCCATTACAGGTAAACAAAACGCCAGAACTATAAAACCTGGACAATGGAACAATTGAAGGAAGTGATTTGGTCGAATGAGTCATGTTTCCCACTTCTGATCGAGTTCACTTCCAAAAGTGAAACATGGCGGGGTTTCGGTGATTATATGGACAGCCATATCGTGCTATTCTTCGGGACCCACAGCTAACCTCCAAAATCGCATTACTTCCAAAGATTATATAACCATTTAAGATGATCACGTTCGTCCTATGGCACAATGTTTGTTTCCCAATGGTAAGGCTGCTGTGACGCCGAACAAGATACAGCCAGGGCAATAGCATCACAGGTTCAAAGATGCGAGCTGGTGCCAGTGCCATAGAGACTCGCAACTTGCTCTGGTTCCACCAGCGCCACGGGCGGTGCTTAGGATGAAGATATCGACTTTACCTTGGCCAATTGCCGGCAGAGTACAATCCACCAATGACCGGGTGACAACAGACAGAAGCCTACTCAGGACAGCAGCTCTCGCGCACTTGGTTGCAGATCATCATCCAGGGCTGACTTAGAGCGGTAACGTCGTTTAGTGCTTAGAAGTGAACAAACAATTGTTGTCGTTCAAATGGCTCTGAGCGCTATGGGACTTAACGTCTGAGGTCATCAGTCACCTAGAACCTAGAACTACTTAAACCTAACCAACCTAACGACATCACTCACATCCATGCCCGAGGCAGGATTCGAACTTGCGACCGTAGCGGTCGCGCGGTTCCAGCTGTAGCGCCTAGAACCGCTTGGCCACACCGACCGGCACAGTTGTTGTAAATTGCATTTGCTATGTCCTGTGAAGTTTACCTAAGATTATTTGCACTTAGACATTGAAGGCATTTTTTATGCTACATTGCTATCAGTGTTGCGGACTTCATGATTCAGCTAGTCCCAAAGATAAGTAAATCTTTTAACTCATTTCTGTGACTTTGTTACTAGTTTGTTGGAGTGTTGTAGAACCTTCGTTCTCCTATCCTGTAACCTGACCCTGGTGCATAGCTGTGTAATAGTGGCAAGGAGAAATTGTCTTAGCGTTGTACTGTATCAGAAGCTGTTTCACGAGCTCAGAAACACGACCTGCCATAGCAACAGTGGCAACTCGGACTCCACAGGAGCAGCCACGAGGCCTTTACAAAAACTGGTGACAAGCGTTTACGAAAGAGGCTGTATTCCAAAACGACATGGCCCTTGTCCACATTACTCGCATTTTCTAGGACATTTCGTGAGCACGAAGTTGAATTGTCGAACCTTCTTTGGCCATCGTAGTCACAAGATTTCAGTGTTATTGGGTCTTTGTGGAGTACTTTGGAGAGAAGGGTACAAGATCGCTATCCACCTCCTTCATCGTTACCGGAACGTACCACTATTTCCCAGGAAGAATAATATAAGATTCACTTAAAAACAATAAAGGACCTGTATTTATCCTTCCAAGAAGAATGGAATCAACCGTGGTAATGTGTTGTGTTTGCGGCTTTTTCCAATTTTATGCCTAATTCCGTTGGGTTGCACTATGCCTGTGTCAATATGGCATGCTTTTCCGTTTCCCACGTTGTCTCTTTATTATTGCTTCCGAACACATGTTCATTGTGCTGTTCATCGCTGAAGATTCTTCTCCACTTGCACTTCTCTTTTTCTTTAAAATAAACTCAGTGTTCTCTATTTGGTTGTCAAGATCATTCGATTTTGGGCATGATCTGTGCAAACATTCGTTTCTTCCTGTTCGTTTTTAGTTTCATAGACCGAGTTATTAAGCTCTTTTTATTGTTCAAATACAGCAATATTTGTTTGGTTTGTCTACCCCCCTCCGTTCTTTTTATATATCCAAAGATAGTGGTACATTTTTCCCAGATGTGTCAGGGAGTTTCCTAGACAGTTCTGTGCTGCTCCTTAGTATAGATCTCAAATTTTAATCGGCCATTCTTCGAAATCTTTTCTCCTTTTTGTGTATTGTCTATATTTCTCCACCTTTGAGTAAAGCAATGTTTTTCCATGGGTTGTGTGCCTGAGGTCTTCGTTTATTGTTGCAAACATACAGACACCTACTATAGCACGGAATCACAAACGGTTATGGCAAAATTTAAAAATAATCATTATTTAGCTTTACAGGTGCGTATCTTTTCTTTACAAATACAGCTGAGGTCAATCAAGAGAACATTCTCATACGTAAAAAAACGGCATTAATTACAAAGTGGGGACCAATCAAGATCAGTTCCTTCTAGTTTAATGTCACACATTAACTGTATTAAAATTATTGAACGTCACAGAGTGTCTGGTTTATACACTAGGAAATATGTTAACAACAGTGAAGCGAAAAAGTCAGATTGATTTAGATTTCAATGATAATGATCATACGTACGTCCCAAAATTAATATGTTTTTTTAAGTCTGTTGCTTGGTCAGAATTGATGCATTACATAAAATAATATACAGCGACTACGACAAAGAATGATATTTCAAAAATATTAAAAAGCTGTAAATTATCACCTCCGCAACATAAGGAGAAAACCATGTTTATATTTCATCTCCAAAGTTATCTCTGGGCGATTAGTTAATACTGAGCTTCCTGGTGTTCAAACGAATCGATCCCATTTTCATGTACGGTATTTCCACGACCGACCGTGTCGTGGGCAAGACGCTACTAATTGTTTATATTTGATTTTAAGGAGTTGAGTAATAGATGTAATCTACAGGAGGATAAGTTTTACTTTAGACATTAGAAATGAGCAACAGAGAAAAGACGAAAGAAGCAGAAAAGAAAAACATGGGTAAGTAGTGATTTATCACTAATAGATGGAGACGATTATATGACGCGAGTTATCACGATTCGGTGTCTCCCAGCCTGCTTTGACATTGTTATCAACTAGATTTTCTCCATGCTGTATGTGGACATCCTGTAGGGATGTATTGCTTCCAATGTGGATAGTAAGTTTGGCACTGCAATCACAGACTGGTCTTGTTTTCATTCACCACACCTGGGAGTGGAGCGGGCTCTTGGAAATCTAGCCTATTAAGAATGTATAGTTCTATTCAGCCAGCTATCAAACAAGCTGGCAGTGAGGCAAATGGGGGGTCTCCATTGGAAATATATGCGTGGGAGGGTGGCGTGCTTACCAGTTCCGGCACACACCTTACAAACAAGGGAAACCTCCCAAAAACCTCGGTCCAAACCACTGGATTGGAACCATATTACATCGTTCCTGGGATATACTTCGTTGAAGATGTAGTCCCAGATATAAATTAAAATATTGTGTAAGTGAGAGTAGGCCCTGCATCTATTTGAGTGTTTCCGTGGGCAGAGTGAAGTGGCACACACTGGCGTCCGTATTGTATCGGTTTATTTCCATCAAATACCGAAAGTCTTTCGAGAACAAGGACTGAGCTTAAACGGAATTTTTCTTGATTTGTTTCTGTCTTGGCCTCAGTAAGCTCCAGGCTGTTTTACTACTTGGCTGTTGCCACCGTGGAGGTTCTCTCGCTTCCAGTCAGAAGACTAACGCCTTCTTTTTCCAAGATCCGCATTCCTCTCGGTGCCATCACTTTTTTACAGCGCTACAGGACTGAGACGTAACGCGGTAACTGCACATATTCATGATAGAGCGCGCCTCGGTCTCGGGCTCGCGGCGGCGGAGGTGTCGAAGAAATAAAACGGTGTCGGGAATTTTAGCGTCCCGCCGAGATTGCGCTACCATTTTTATAACTCCTGCGCGTTCTAAGCCTCGGAGGTGGCCGATCGACCGCCAGCGGGGGCGGTGGCGGCTCGTCTTTCATTTCACCGTATCTGAGGCCGAGGCCCGGGGAGCCGGAGCCGCCAACTTCTCACTGGGCCGGCCCTCTGCCTCATTTCGTCATACTTTCGCAGAGTGGGCAGGAGGGCACGAGGGGGGTGGGGGGAGGGCTGGTGGTGGAGGGGAGAACATGAAGTTTCCAGTGTCGGTTTTTCTGCCCGGTCTTTTCCTCGTCTACCTCACTCTCTGCTGCGCAAACATTTCTTAGGTATTGGGAGAAGAAGTGAGCCCGCTTAAATCCTTGATATTGGAGAGAAAAGTTCCTTTTGAGGGTGGGAGGTTCTACCTCCTGAGGAATGTGGCCTGCTATATACACCCACCCACCCATCTCACTTTCACACACACACACACACACACACACACACACACACACACACAAACACACACATACACACACACACACGTATCGCAGCACTGGGCGATGGAAGAATTTTTCCCGTAAGAACAGTGGTCAGGCTTTGTCACACGAGACATGTCGAATGGGCGCGACACTACCGTGGCAACTTGTACACAGAAGCAGGGGCGTCCTATCCATTCAGCGCAACTAGCACATGCTAAACGACCTGCGCTATCCGGTGTCCCGAAACCACACAGTCCAGTTTTTATGGGGAAAATCGATCTTTATGCATTTCGAAAAGAAGATAATACTGCTTATGGTTATGCATGCATAACTGTGCCGCACTCTAAGAGATTATTAATTAGATACGCAATTTTTTCGATCTGTTGTAAATTTGTATTTATATTTGGGATTGAAACACTATGAAGTCAAGATTTCAAACGAAATCTTCTTTATTCGGACTCTTTAATAGTTTCGGCCAACAATGTAACCATCTTCAGATCATTATAATTCTTGATTAACTCTAATGGCATCAGAGCTAATCGAGAACGTTTTATGCCGCGTGGGATTAGCCGAGCAGTGTAAGGCGCTGCAGTCACGTACTGTGCGGCTGGTCCCGGCGGAGGTTCGAGTCCTCCCTCGGACATGGGTTCGTGTGTTTATCCTTAGGATAATTTAGGTTAAGTAGTGTGTAAGCTCAGGGACTGATGACCTTAGCAGTTAAGTCCAATAAGATTTCACACACATTATTTTTTTCAGAACGTTTTATGATCTGAAGATGACTAGTTTGTTGGCCGAAAATATTCATCAATGCAAATAAACAAGAAATCACGTGCGATCTTGACTTCATGGGTTTCAGTCTTAACATAAATAATACATTACTATTGTTTTAGAACCTCTTTAAGAAAACGCTCTTCGTTATTGTACTTTATCAAACCTTTATTAACAGATTTTGAACTGGGAAAATAGTTTTATTTACCTGTTACATTCCACACTGGCGTGCTGCGCATTATTATGAACTGGCACCACAATATTTTAGACAGATATTATCTATTGACATACCTTCGCACCAAACAACTGAATCCGCCAAGTGAAACAGCCACACAAACTGAATTCATTTGAATTAAAATTAGTGATGAGTGCCTAATTTTAGTGTTGTTGTTTTACGGTTCGGTGTTACGTTTTTTTTTCGCGAGTTTTACATACCAGCAGTGTGCGTGTGTATTAGGAACATGTTTTTACTTATTTCTGCAAAGTTCTCATGGCTGGTTTATTGCTTTACCCGTCCATCTACCCCAGTATCATACCGAACATCGCACTACTCGGTTTCAGCCTACCACTGCTAGCCTAATCAGTGTGTCGCGAATGCGTGATGCAGTCCTGTGGAGTTCGTCGCGAAACTGTGTTCTGTTCTGGCGTCTAGGCTTACAAGTTTATAATACAAGACATTTTATTTCTTAAAATGTCTAGTAATTACAGTTATAAAACTACCGTAGTCTACTGTAAAGTATCAAAGACAAGAATAAACTACTGTAGTTCTCGTTGGAGCTTTGGTCAATTAAGATTTTAAACACGATATCTGTACGTTAGGTGTATTCCGTACGTATTGGGCGTTACAAAATTTCGATCGCTTTGTTTTTGTACAAATCAGTGTGTTACTAGTTTCCTCTAATAAACGGAAGTGGTGAACCGTGTAGGAACTGAGCGAGGATGTGTAAAAGGCCTTCTACTTAAGGAATATTTTTGTTCTACACAATTATCATCCTGTCTGTTACTTACAAACAAACTTCAATTCATGATTCAAAGACATGCTACTGCTTCAGTCAGCGCAGTTAAGTTTTATGTGATGATACCTTCTCATTTTATGTGAAAATAAAATAATAATACCTTTAAAAAATTTGATTACACACTAGTTTGGACCCCGCACTCTCTCAAATCGGCACTGAAGAGTATGTCAATAAGACCTGCCATTAACATAGTTTTCGTCGACCTACTTCACGAAGTGTCTCAGAAGGAAGCAAATGCGCTTCGAGGAATACTACTACTACTTCGTATTGTAGATGTTTACTCTCTAAGAAGTCACAACGTTTGCCCTGCCGCGTACATAAATACGCACTTCCCAGAGGTGACTATATTTATGGGAGTCGAAGCTGGTACCAATGTTATAACTGCCCACTGCTCGGGATGCATCAGTGATGTAGAATTGTTATACATGATCAAGGTTTACAACGAAATGAATAGTAAGCACCAAACGACAATGTAACAAATACAGAGTAAGACATAGGTCCATTCATTGTTACTGTATAAAATTTTAAAAGCTAGTAAACGTGAGATAACACTTGCTTAGGTAAGTACACATAGCCTGATGTTCATGCGGCCATAATTCTGTGATGAATGAATTTGATTCAGCAGATGTTTGACTGTATTTCAGATTAACTTTCACTGTCAATATTGCTTTCAGTTCCTACTTTTACTTGAGTTTTCACAGATGTCCATATCTTGTTAATCAAAGAAAAGGGACACTCGACTGGAGGGTTGTACCGGGAAGATATGCCACAAATTTCCCAATATTAGTAATATTTTCATAATATGTATATTTCGATGCGAAGTGCTGCAATATTTGTACCCAATACATATCAGTGATACGTCCACTTATTAGGTTAGGAACTGTATCAGTCCTGGAAAGTTATGGGAAAGGCTACAAAGTGCTGTAACATTCGAGAATTTATAGCGCACTTGTAGTAAATTTACAATTAAACTGTTTTAACATACCAAAAAAATTCGTTCCTCAAAAAATTCTCTAAACTACCATAATGTTAAATAAATTTTTCAGTTCTAAGGTGAATGATGAATTTCAATGACTGTGTAGATGACGAGCATATTGCGTGATAACAAACCAGGCATTACGTAGAACGATTCTGTTTCACTCCGCATGCGTTTTCCCACATGAAAAAAGTAAGAATCCTTATAAATAGAAAATAATATCAGTTTTTAATAACTTCTCCAGATTTCATCCCCTGCGTGAAAATTGCAATTGCAAAGGGAACGTAATTAGGGACATTCCCAGATCGAGTGTTTCTCTCGCTACAGCTACATAGGCCAAATCCTTGCATGTAACGAACACACGCAGAAACTACATCACACGATTGAAATAAAGCTCAATATTTGAACGGAAACCAGTATTAACACTAGGAATAACAGGCTGTTAATTTGACTGCTGCACTAACTCATCCGCCGGCCGGTGTGGCCGTACGGTTCTAGGCGCTTCAGTCTGGAGCCGCGAGACCGCTAGGGTC
The DNA here is from genome assembly GCF_021461385.2 of Schistocerca piceifrons. Lineage (NCBI taxonomy): Eukaryota > Metazoa > Arthropoda > Insecta > Orthoptera > Acrididae > Schistocerca > Schistocerca piceifrons. The sequence continues at coordinate 143,486,002 of NC_060144.1, forward strand.
GCAAGTTCGAATCGTGCCTCGGGCATAGTTGTGTGTGATGTCCTTAGGTTAGTTAGGTTTAAGTAGTTCTAAGTTCTAGGCGACTGATGACTTCAGAAGTTAAGTCGCATAGTGCTCAGAGCCATTTGAACCATTTTTGAACTAACTCATCTCAGCGTAAAAAGGTGATTTCCCTCGTACACGGAAGCTAAACCAGCTGTGCGGAACATTCTCTCTCCACAAAATAGTGAACTGAGGTCATGTATGCGCAGATAAAGATTTGTTACCAACTCTGGAAACCACAAATTCTTTGGGGTACGGAATTAGGGAGGGAAAGATATTAGGGTCACCAGCTATACCACTTAACAGTTGTAACGTACCCTTAGATAAATTAATGAATTTGTGTGCTGATAAACCTCTTACATTATTTGATTTTCAAACAGCTGAGCAGAACTGAACGTACTCAGACATTTCGCTCTTTACCTATTCTGATCAACACCAAACTGACACACACTATTTTTAGCGAAACGCAATCTGACTTTCAATAATCCCTACAAAAGAATGGCCCTGACTAACGTTAACCTATACCTTTCACAAATCACTTACCTCACAAAAATCTTCGTTACTCGAACTACTGCAATACAGCGAGCGCAAATACTGCCAGCTAAATAAAAGATTCCAACTACTGAAGGCACTAATTACTGATAGGCATAGTTAGCAAATGAAAGATTTTGGTAGAGAAAAAACAATGTATTTACCTTAAAAGTGTTAAAAAGTCATAATATATATATGTCAGTCCATGGTATCCAACAAATTTACTCTTTCTGATGGACACATGTCCAGATCGTCCGCTCTCAAAATTCCGCCATCTCTCTCCCCACATCCACCACTGCTGGCGGCACACCTCCAACTGCGCAACGCTACGCGCTGTTAACAGCCAACTGCCCAACACTACAATAGCGAATATTACAACAATACCACCCAGCCACAGACTGCACTCAGCACAACCAGTGATTTTCATACAGAGCGCTACGTGGCGTTACCAATATAAAAGCCTAAACAGCCTACTTACACAAAGTGACGCAACATACGAAAGCTACTTTCGTCATTAGTGTTTGCACGACAGTGTAGCAATAGATGCAGCATCAGCACAACTTGATGAAACTCCAACACACCAAATGTGACGTGCTGCCTCGGATAATTTTAAACTTCGATGAAAATCAGATGAGTCGTTGGTAGTCCCTTTCCGTTAGTGGACTGTCTTAGGCTGGAGTCTGATTTTTTTGTTAAATTGACGGTATCTGTCGTGAAAAATATATGGTGAGTATTTTAATACGTTTTGTTTAACTTAAGTATATACTGTGGCAAAAAGGAACCAAAACTTGTACATCTCTGATCCCATATATCTGATGGTACTGTGGATAAAATACTGCTAAATATAGATAAGTTGTGTGGTGAAATATTGAACGTGAAAGTTTCTCGATAAACGAGAAATACATGAGTGCCAGGGTAAAGTAAAGACCGCTTACCCTTATACAATGAGAGCCAAAACATTACGATTATATGCATAATAAAATGTTTGTCCGTCTTTGGAACGAAGTACATCACTGATACTCCGTATCAGGGAACCAACAGAGTATTGGTATGTTTAGGGAAGCATTTCAAGTTATTGGCGTAAACAGCGGGCCGCGGATCTGCGTACGCAGAGATGACGCCCGATAGCTACCCAGGCGGGTTCCATATGGTTTACATCTGGCGAATTTGGTCGGCGAGACATCAACGTGAGTTCGCCGTAACGCTTCTCAAACCACTGTAGCACGGATTTGGCTCCGAGACACGGACTATTATACTGTTGAAAGATGACAGCAGTACCGCTTAAACATCAAGCATGAAGTGATTCAGATGCTTCGCAGCAGTAGTCGTATCTTCAATTATTGCTACAAATCCTATGCAAGCCAGGAGAATGTCTCTCATGGCATAATAATGCACCACTGCTCCCACAAGTTTTCACCCGTGGTGCACTGCACATTTCGAGCTTTCGTTCAGCACGATAGCGACGTCTCTAGAGACAACCAGCGATTTAGCACAGCAAAAATGTGATTCAGTCGAAGACCCGAGACCTTTACATTGATCGACAGTGAAATCCCGATTGTGTCGTGCCCACTGCAATCATAACATGTCGTTGTGCCAAATGTTCAACAACGTACGATGAACGATGTACTCCGAAACACTTGTGCGTGCACCAGCATTGTGTTCTTTCGGCAGAAAAGCCACAGATTACCATCTATCGTACTTTACGGATCAGACAAGCCTCCGAACCCCACACTCTGTGGCCGGCCAGATTGGCCGAGCGGTTCTAGGCACTACAGTCTGGAACCGCGTGACCACTACGGTCGCAGATTCGAATCCTGACTCGGGCATGGATGTGTGTGATGTCCTTAGGTTAGTTAGGTTTAAGTAGTTCTAAGTTCTAGGGGACTGATGACCTCAGATGTTAAGTCCCACAGTGCTCAGAGCCATTTTTGAACCCACACTCTGTGAAGAATCGTGGACGTCCCAACATTTATAGCCTACTGGTTGTTTCACAGTCCTTGTATCTCTTTCCGTGGATGCTTACCACAGAAGTACGTTAAATTCGAGATACTTGTTCACAGGCTCTACGTAATAATAATCTGCCACTTGGCAGATTCGCTTACCTCTACATCTTTCCCCACATGTCTTCCTTAGGGTGATGCCTGCAGTATCCAACGTCAGGGTGGGCAGTGGTCAACATGTCTGGGTCTATCTCTCTGGAATTACTCTACAATGTTGAGATGTGGACATGCAGCAACGTTATTATCTGCAGGACACTCGAGAACAAAGGACACCCGTTTACTGTTACTGGTAGATAACATGTGACAATTCTAACTGGGTCTGAAGAAACTTCAGTGGCTGCGGAGCTGTTCTACGTTAGGTTCTCTTTACAGATGAACTGCCCATAAAAAGCATATTTATCCTCCAATGCCTGCGGCAGCATATGCGCTACCGAGCGTGCTTTACGGTCCTCCGGACCACCTAAAACTCTCTCTCCAGCTGTTCCCGACCTCTGCAGTTCTATCTGTGCCAAGCCCTCTCTTTTTTCGGCTCCGGCAGTAGGTGTGTCGACCCACATCCCAGCAGCAATCACGGCGGCGTTCCTAATGAGCCGGCCTATTTCAGCCGACCATCGGTGACCTGGTGGTCCCCGGCGTGGTGTCGCCGGGGGTGTCCGCTATCCGGGCAGATTCCGAAGCGCGACCGGGCTTAGCCGGCCGCAGCACCGGCTGGCAATTTGCTAATGGCGCGCCAGCAGAGGTGGCGCCACTTTAGTTCCGGACGCTCTGAGCCTGCCGACGTGACAGCAGCGCTACACCCCACCCAAACCACCCCACTCCCTCCTCTCCCCAGCGCCGACACCAGTGACCCTTGTTCACCACACTCCATAGCCAAACCACTCTCTTTCTGAGAAAAGCTGCAATTATCGGTTATAACAGGACTTTTTTTTTCATTTGTTACTAATAACCGGGTAAAAAAACGGGAGGATAAGTTTTCCACACCAGCAATTCTAGAATTTTAGTTTTTAAATAAACGTTTTTTCTTAGGTCAAATGTTTATTTGTGAAGTTCCCTTTGCTTTGGAATAGTGTATTATTACAGAACTCTGAAAATCGATCAGCACTATCTTAATATTGACGTCTACACTTAGAAACTATCTACAAACACATACAACAAAATCGGCACAGCATTGGAGACAATAATGTACTACAGCAAATGTATTAACAACCGCAAATATGGACAACAATCAGCTGTAGAATGGAATGAAGACGAAAATTGTGTCGTACGAGGACTCGAACCCGGACTTCCCGCTTATCGCAGGTGGTCGCCATGCAATTTGGCTACCCGTGCACGACTCACGGCCAGATCTAAACTTCCATCCATGCGTGTCCAAAGTACCGTTACATCGTCATTAGGAATACTACAGGCACTGCAATATCTTATTTATCCGCCAATCCCGGCAATCGAATTTCAAATAATCTACTGGCCATTAAAATTGCTACACCAAGAGCAAATGCAGATAATAAACGGGTATTCATAAGAAAAATCTATTTTCACGAAATTTGGGTGCATACATCCTGAGAAATCAGTATCCAGAACAACCGCCCTGGCCGTAATAACGGCCTTGATACGCCTGGGCATTGAGTCAAACAGAGCTTGGATGGCGTGTACAGGTACAGCTGCCCATGCAGCTTCAACACGATACCACAGTTCATCAAGAGTAGTGACTGGCGTATTGTGACGAGCCAGTTGCTCGGCTACCATTGACCAGACGTTTTCAGTCGGTCAAAGATCTGGACAATGTGCTGGCCAGGGCAGCAGTCTAACATTTTCTGTATCCAGAAAGGCCTGTACAGGACCTGCAACATGCGGTCGTGCATTATCCTGCTGAAATGTAGGGTTTCGCAGGGATCGAATGAAGGGTAGAGCCACGGGTCGTAACACATCTGAAATGTAACGTCCACTGTTCAGAGTGCCGTGAATGCGAACAAGAGGTGACCGAGACGTGTAACCAACGGCACCCCATATCATCACGCCGGGTGATACGCCAGTACGGTGATGACGAATACCCGCTTCCAATGTGCGTTCACCGCGATGTCGCCAAACACGAATGCGACCATCATGATGCTGTAAACAGAACCTGGATCATCCGAAAAAATGTCGTTTTGCCATTCGTGCACCCAGGTTCGTCGTTGAGTATACCATCGCAGGTGCTCCTGTCTGTGATGAAGCGTCAAGGGTAACCGCAGTAATGGTCTCCAAGCTGATAGTCAATGCTGCTGCAAACGTCGTCGAACTGTTCGTGCAGGTGGTTGTTGTCTTGCAAATGTCCCCATTTGTTGACTCAGGGATCGAGACGTGCCTGCACGATCCTATACAGCCATGTGGATAAGATGCCTGTCATCTCGACTGCTAGTGATACGAGGCCGTTGGGATCCAGCATAGCGTTCCGTATTACCATCCTGAACCCACCGATTCCATATTCTGCTAAGAGTCATTGGATCTCTACCAACGCGAGCAGCATTGTCGCGATACGATAAACCGCAATCGCGATAGGCTACAATCCGACCTTTATCAAAGTCGGAAACGCGATGGTACGCATTTCTTCTCCTTACTCGAGGCATCACACCAACGTTTCACCAAGCAACGCCGATCAACTACTGTTTGTGTATGAGAAATCGGTTGGAAACTTCCCTCATGTCAGCACCTTGTAGGTGTCGCCACCGGCGCCAACCTTGTGCGAATGCTCTTGAAAGCTAATCATTTGCATATTACAGCATCTTCTTCCCGTCGGTTAAATTTCGCATCTGTAGCACGACATGTTCGTGGTGTAGAAATTTTAATGGCCAGTAGTGTAAAATGTTTCACTTGTACGGGGTATACTTATGGATGTGCGAGTACAGGCTGCAGACGCACGGTCGACCTCATATAGATATTTGGGTCTATCCGAGAGTCGTGCACGGATAGCCAAATGTTAAGGGGACCGCTCGCGATAAGCGGGTCCGGCAAAAATTCTCATTGCCGTCATTCCATTCTGCAACTGATTCTTGTCTATATTCTAATTCCGAATACATTTAATGTATTTCATAACGCCTGTAGTCCGAAGGAACTTTGCATCGTAATTCAGAATAACACTGGCACTGCAATATCGTTATTATGTACTTGGTGCCATGTGGCGTGGGCTTCTAGGCGGTACGCGTATATGTGCAGTGTGTAGGACCTCGGACATCAGTTATGTTCCAAAATGGTACCATCCCCAAGTTGTGAAAATATCCCACGAAGTACAGTAGTTCTAAAATTCAATGATACATTTGCTGTAAAACATTATAAATTGGAGGAGGCAAAAGAATCTTAGGACATTATGAAGAAGAAAACCAGCCGCTAAATCACCCAGGGCTAACAGGTAATTAGGGTTGTGGAAAGGGCCAAGGGAGTTGCGGTCGGATTAATTTCACAAGTGTAATTTTTTATCATTTAGTTCACAAATACACTTTTGAAAGAATTAAATTTGCTGCGCGGTTGATGGCTTCCAAACAGATGCTTTAGAATAAGTCCAATTTGAAAAGACGTGACACACAGCTAAATTTACAAATGAGACAAATCGTATACATATATGAGATCAGCGTGCGGAGCAGCTGAGGGCGGCCGGATTAAATCTTCGAAATTTCAAATATACTATGATAGTTACTGAATTCAGAAGGCCACAATGTTTTAAGATGCTAAAAGGGTTGATGGCCCGCAAGGTGCACAGAAAGAGATAAACAACGTTAAATGCTGAAAATTAAGGAGATATATATGTTGCAACAATCGGTAAAACAACACATTAAGTTTACAAATTTCCTATTGGAACACCAACGGCGGAAGGCCCACAATAAATTGTAAAATCTTTCAGAGGATATTACAGTAAACTTTCAAGAAAATGGTTCAAATGGCTGTGAGCACTATGGGACTTAACATCTGAGGTCATCAGTCCCCTAGAACCTAGAACTACTTAAACCTAACTAACCTAAGGACATCACACACATTCATGCCAGAGGCAGGATTCGAACCTGCGACCGTAGTGGTGGCGCGGTTCCAGACTGAAGCGCCTAGAACCGCTGGACCACATCCTTTCAAGGGCAGAAGCCAACAATGTTTGGACTTGATGGAAACTCTATGAACATGTTCTCCGCAACGTGCTACCATCCTGGCCACAAGGTTGATAATGAGGTGTTGTCTTAGGGTATTTTATTTCTCTACCGGCGTGCTTGAAACTGCTGAATGGTTGCTGGTTTATGTGGCTGTGCTGGAATGCTTCATCCCAACGATTCCTCCTTGTGGTACACATAACTCACGTCGGAGGAATGGCCAGGCCAGTCCATTCGCCCAATATGTTCTAATTCCAAGAGCTCTCGCATCTGCTCTATTCGATTCGGTCGTGCATTGTCATTCATAAAAATGAAGTCATGGTCAAATGCGCTCTTGAAAAGAGTACAGTGTCACATTATTGTTGACCGATGCGTGCAGCACGCTCAAAATCTGTAGCTCGTGGTCTCGCGGTCGCGTTTTCGCTTCCAGAGCATGGGGGCCCGTTTTCGATTCCCAGTGGGGTCAGGTATTTTCACCTGCCTCGAGATGACTGGGTGTTTTGTGTTGTCTTCATCATTTCATCATCACTCACGAAAATGGCGAGATTGGACTGAGCAAAGTTTGGGAATTTGTACGGGCGCTGATAACCGCGCAGTTGAGCGCCCAACAAACCAAAACTCATCATCGCGCTCAAAGGATTTGCAGGTCAGCAGCATTCCCATGCAACATTACGCCTGCTACACAATTAGATCCGGATGGATGTAGGTTGCAGTAGGTACTGGCAGATGAAGAACCTCGCACGGTATAGAGTAGCATGGAGAGCTGCATCAAACCAGTCTCTGGACTGAAGACCACAACAACAACACAATAACAGCTAGAGCAGCAAAACTACTATGTTTGAAAATGCTGGATGTATCCTCATATGGCGATAGGTGGGAACACAATATGCACACCAGTGTATATTTGTATTCAGGTGCATCTTGAACTTCCCCTGTAGATCACTTAGCGTTATGCAGAGTGCAGCTGCTGGCTAAATCATACGGAGGCGATCAATTTTTCAGCTTTGTAATGTAATAATCCAGAAGCACATAAACAATAACAGTTGTTCGAAGTGCGTATTTATGTATGATCCATATCTATGTCCTATACTACTGGATCAATTTCAACCACACTTGGTACACCATATCATGTACTGCCTGGAAAAGATCACTGTGGGGTTAAGATCCACACACCTATCAAAGGCGTGAGGGTGAGAAATTACTGTAGCCCTTGACACGAAAATATCTATATTTCAGTCATCCACTGCTGGAGAACGAGAGCGCTTAGGTACATGAAACAAACTTTAGACGTAGTTTCAAACCCTTAAGAGACTCTTTCTCGCTAACGGCCACCACAAAATGATGAAGAGAAAAATGTTTGTCGCTCACTACATTTTCACTGTTTACACAGTAAAGCTGCCACATGAAGCATGACGTTTTAATTTATAACTTCCTTGCTACTAGCTGTGTTCGTGACACGTTTTGCAGCCAGAAAAATCACGTCATTGTACGACACATAATTCAGGAGATACGACGCCATAACCACTGAACGTGTTGCTACTAACTGTTCTCGCTTCACTTTTCTCAAACAGTATCCACATTTGCCGTTGAATGTAGCTAGAAAAATGCATCATTTTGTGACACACAGTTCAGGAGATAGGACGCCATAAATACTGAGTTCCGTCAGAAACTGTCGCATCACGCATGACGTTTTATTACTTATTTACTACAAAGTCTATTTGCAACATGTTTCGTAGACGATATCAAATTTTGCCGCTGAATATACCTATATATATGTACCATTTTACGTCACATAGTCCAGGACATATAAGGTCATAAACATGTAGCTGTGTGAGAAATTGCCGTATTATGCACGACTTCTTAATTTATTACTTCTTTACTACTAACTGAAATCTCAACTCATTTCCCAGCCCGTGGGCACATATACCACTGGATGTACCGGCAAAATTATATCGATGTACAACACATATTCCAGGAGATAAGACGTCATAAACAATGAAGGTCCAGGGCGAAATTCGCTAGTGTATAGGCGACATATGCGTAAAAATACGCCTGCATTAATCTTAAATAAGTGTGAAATATATTTTACATGTGCCTATGCGAGAAAAGCCACTGGTAAAAACCTCATCCTAAGCCCCTGGGATTATTTCAACCAAATCGGGTCCACGTAATAATCATTATGTGGAAAGAAATACTGTAGGTGTAAGAACAATCAACCCCATGCTGGATTGAGTACGATAATGTGGAGATAGAAGGGAACACGAATAGAGGGACAGACAGCGCATGGGAAGGAAGAGATAGACACAGATAGGAGGAGGAAGACATAGACAGAGGGTGAGGGGAAAACTGACAGAAGGAGGAGACGGACAGAGAAAGGAATGAGGAGAAGATAGAGGAGGGTGGGATGAGAGAGACAGAGAGATGAGCGAGGAGGAGATGAAGAGACAGAGGGAGAGGAGGAAATGTACAGAGAAAGGGGAAAGGAGGAGATGGACAGAGCGAGGGGAGAGGACGAGATGGGCACAGAAAGAAGGGGAGATAAACAGGAAAAGGAGGAGGGGGGACGGACGAAGAGAGGAGGGATGAGGACATGAACAGAAAGAGGGGGAGTAGGACAGAGATAGCAGGAGGAGGAGATGGAACTACAGTGGGGAGGTGGAGATGGCCTGAATGGGAAGGATCAGATGGACAGAAGGAGGAGGAACAGATTGAGAGGGAGAGGAAGGGGAGAAGGAGATGGAGAGAGAGATGGAATAGGAGGACAGAGAGAGGAGGGGGGAAGTTATGGACTAATAAAAATGTTCAAATGTGTGTGAAATCTGATGGGACTTAACTGCTACGGTCATCAGTCACTAAGCTTACACACTACTTAACCTAAATTATCCTAAGGATAAACACACACACCCATGCCCGAGGGAAGACTCCAAACTCCGCCGAGACCAGCCGGATGGACTAATAGAAAACTGGAATAAATAAATACACGAACAACGCTGGGTCTCTCAACTCGTTAATTATAAACACAACCCTCGCCCTCACTCTTCTCTCTCTCATCGAGAAAGAGGTAGAGGAAGTGGTGTGCAGTTCAGTCTTGTTGAAATACTCAGTGCAGTGAACTGTCATTGTAGAGACGAAAAACGCTATAAAACGTCGGGAAAAAGGGGGAATCGTTGTCGCCAGGCAGCAAAAGTTTTCCAATAACTGTGTCGGGAGGCGTTACGTGTCACGAGGCGGCGGTGTCTGCTGGCGGCGAGCGCAACCCCAGAGGATCGGCGCTGACCGCGAGGGACGCGGCCACCCAGATACCGCCAGCCGCCGCGCCGGCAGACAAGAAATATGGCCGGCGCCGGAAGGACGGCCGCAGATCTCCCCGGAGAGAACAACGCGGCCGTAGCGCGGATCCCAGCGCCGCGATACACCAGCCGCTACCGGCAGCGTCCGTCACTTGCGCCCCGTCCGGAGGGGACTGGCAGACCTCAAAGGATTTGCTGGGCTGCAGTCGTGGTAGTGACCGCCGTGTGCTGATGTTCGAATGGATTCCCGGTACTGCGGTCGGCGTTCTGACAAGGTGTCCCCATAGCACTCGCTTCACCACCGAGACGGACACTTGTCTCGTATCCGGAATAATGTTGGTCCAAGCCCCCAATGTGAAGACTAAGAAATATGGATGAACAAGCATGGCCGAAAATCAAGAATTGTAAGGATCGACTGTGGAACGAATGCGAAACAGATGCCCTGAAACACTTCAAATACCAGCGGAAGTAGACACTCCGTGCGAATTGGTATGGGCGGAGGTTATACTTAACAGTCGAACTAAGTTAATAATTGGCTCATTCTCCCGACACCCAGACTGCGATGATATATTTGCTGAACAGTTCAGAGAAAATTTGAGTCTCGTAACAAATAAACACCCCACTCATACGGTTAGAGTTGGTGGGGACTTCAACCTTCCCTCGATATGTTGGCAAAAATACTTGTTCAAAACCGTTGGTAGGCAGAAAACATCTTCCGAGATTGTCCTAAATGCTTTCTCCCAAAATTATTTCGAGCAGTTGGTCCACGAACCCACACGAATTGTAAATGGTTGCGAAAACACACTTGACCTCTTAGCCACAAACAATCCAGAGCTAAAAGAGAGCATCATGACTGATACAGGGATTAGTGATCACAAGGTCGTTGTAGCTAGGCTCAATACCGTTTCTTCCAAATCCACCAGAAACAAAAGCAAAATAATTTTATTTAAAAAAGCGGATAAAGTGTCACTAGAAGCCTTCCTAAGAGACAATCTCCATTCCTTCCGAACTGACTATGCAAATGTAGACAAGATGTGGCTCAAATTCAAAGATATAGTAGCAACAGGAATTGAGAGATTCATACTTCATAAATTTGTAAGAGATGGAACTGATCTCCCGTGGTACACAAAGCAGGTCCGAACGCTGTTGCAGAGGCAACGGAAAAAGCATGGAAAGTTCAGAAGAACGTGAAATCCCGAAGATTGGCTAAATTTTACAGATGCGCGAAATTTGCCACAGACTTCAATGCGAGATGCCTTTAATAACTTCCACAACGAAACATTGTCTCGAAATTTGGTAGAAAATCCGAAGAAATTCTGGTCGTATGTAAAGTACACAAGCGGCAAGACGCAGTCAATACTTTCGCTGCGCAGTGCCGATGGTACTGTTACCGGCGACAGTGCCGCTAAAGCGGAGTTATTGAACGCTAGTCTTCCGAAATTCCTTAACCAGGGAAGACGAATGGAATATTCCAGAATTTGAAACACGAACAGCTGCTAGCATGAGTTTCTTAGAAGTAGATACCTTAGGGGTTGCGAAGCAACTTAAATCGCTTGATACGGTCCCGATTGTGTACCGATTAGGTTCCTTTCAGATTACGTTGATACTATAGCTCCCTACTTAGCAATCATATACAACCGCTCGCTCACCGATAGATCTGTACCTACAGATTGGAAAATTGCGCAGGTCGCACCATTGTTTAAGAAGGGTAGTAGAGGAGTAATCCATCTAACTACAGACCTACATCATTGACGTCGGTTTGCAGTAGGGTTTTGGAGCATATACTGTATTCAAACATTATGAATCACCTCGAAGGGAACGATCTATTGATACGTAATCAGCATGGTTTCAGAAAACATCGTTCTCGTGCAACGCAGCTAGCTCTTTATTCGCACGAAGTAATGGCCGCTATCGACAGGGGATCTCAGGTTGATTCCGTATTTCTAGATTTCCGGAAGCTTTTGACACCGTTCCTTACAAGCGACTTCTAATCAAGCTGCGGGCCTATGGGGTATTATCTCAGTTGTGCGACTGGATTCGTGATTTCCTGTCAGGAAGGTCGCAGTTCGTAGTAATAGACGGCAAATCATCGAGTAAAACTGAAGTGATATCAGGTGTTCCCCAGGGAAGCGTCCTGGGACCTCTGTTGCTCCTGATCTATATAAATGATCTGGGTGACAATCTGAGCAGTTCTCTTAGGTTGTTCGCAGATGATGCTGTAATTTACCGTCTAGTAAGGTCATCCGAAGACCAGTATCAGTTGCAAAGCGATTTAGAATAGATTGCTGTGTGGTGTGGCAGGTGGCAGTTGACGCTAAATAACGAAAAGTGTGAGGTGATCCACATGAGTTCCAAGAGAAATCCGTTGGAATTCGATTACTCGATAAATAGTACAATTCTCTAGGCTGTCAATCCAACTAAGTTCCTGGGTGTTAAAATTACGAACAACTTCAGTGGGAAAGACCACATGGATAATACTGTGGGGAAGGCGAGCCAAAGGTTGCGTTTCATTGGCAGAACACTTAGAAGATGCAACAAGTCCACTAAAGAGACAGCTTACACTACAGTCGTTCGTCCTCTGTTGGAATATTGCTGCGCGGTGTGGGATCCCTACCAGGTGGAATTGACGGAGGACATCGAAAGGGTGCAAAAAAGGGCAGCTCGTTTTGTATTATCACGTAATAGGGGAGAGAGTGTGGCTGATATGATACGCGAGTTGGGATGGAAGTCATTAAAGCAAAGACGTTTTTCGTCGCGGAGAGATCTGTTTACGAAATTTCAGTCACCAACTTTCTCTTCCGAATGCGAAAATATTTTGTTGAACCCAACCTACATAGGTAGGAATGATCATCAAAATAAAATAAGATAAATCAGAGCTCGAACAGAAAGGATTAGGTGTTCGTTTTACCCGCGCGCTGTTCGGGAGTGGAATGGTAGAGATATAGTATGATTGTAGTTCGATGAACCCTCTGCCAAGCACTTAAATGAGAATTGCAGAATAATCATGTAGATGTAGATATAGAAAATGCGTCGATCGGAACACCTAAGTGAAATCCAGGTTACTAGCTGCCTCATTGTATCTTCTTCACCGGCTTTAAAATTTTTCCCAATAATTTGGCTTTGCGGACATATTCGCACTTTTTTTTAACATGCAGCGCACCTCAAAACTCCCACAAGCTTCCTTTACTGTGACTCGGTCACATCCACTAATCAATCGCTATAAGTCGCTCATACAAGACCACTCGCAGTTGGCTTTTCTCACTCACTCATTCAGCCCAACTCACTGCCATTTCCTCTTTGTGTTCTGTCACTGTCCACTGCGTCAAAGCCACATTCCCCTTCGTAATGTCCTACTACTTCAGTCTTCTCTCACAGTCACTGTCTCCCTCTTACTCGCTCCTACTGTTATTATCTCGTTCCTTCCTTTCTATTGCTGTTGTCTCTTCTCACTGTCACTCTCTCCCCATTCCTCGTTGACACTATCATTATCAATTCCTTTCTCTCACTTCTACTTTCTCTTTCCCTTTGTTGCCTCCCCAGAGACACAGGCCCCTTCGCTCTTTTCCTACCACTGATCTGTCACCGTGACCGCCTCTTTCTCTCACACTGCCAATGTTTCCTCCCCTCTTTCGATAACACAAGCACTCTCTACCACCTTCCAGTATTTATTACTTTTCCGTCTCTTTGCCACTGCCACTGTGATACCCCACTTTATAGTCAACTCTTTTAAGTAAACCAGAACATATTCGCAATTTTTGTACTACGATAAAAGTGTTTCTCCGTTGATTCTCTTCCTGTAACCTGTGTGGAAAGAAATGTATTGGTCAGTAAAATTTAGCTAGATTACTTACGTGAAACTGAAATAACGCAAAACTAATTTTACATACCAGACAGGATGTTTTGTAAAAGCTTTAGTACTATATCATGGGGTTCCCTGATGATAACGGAGACACTTTACAGCATATTTCTCGTTGCTACGTCACAGTATGAACTACATTTTTGCCTCGCCAGAGTTTGCGTGGGTATTTTATGCCTACAAGTAAGGTACGTTTAAGCCTGTATACCAAGGAATCTGATAATGCTATGAAGAAAATTGACAAGGTGGTTCGAGATCTGGATCTTATTAATACATTGCTAAAATTACAGTCATTTGTTGTGGATAGCTGCCTTGGATTCGTTGGTTGGGTTTTGGTCCGCTGTTGACAGCGAAAATATAGTAAAAAAACTCTTTCCTTAGAGTTTTCCAAAGGACCGCCCATAATGGTGCCTCCATAAGTTCCATCGATCCACCGTAGACCAATTGAACAAAAAAATTATAAAGAAGAAAGAATGCAAGGCAAGCCATACCTACCGATACGTTCCATTTGCTTAAGGAGGAAGGTGTGCGTCATATCCATATTTTGACCCTGTACTGTGGAATAGTGACGCAAAGACGATCCTTCCGTTGTGCATACAAGTGGACTCTAGAGTCTAGACCAATGGTAGTCCAAAACACTATTTGACTATATCTTTTTATTACCAACAGAACTCGAAATAGGAGCACCGGAAAATCCCGTTTTCCTGCGCGGTGATTTGGAACATGTCAGTTACGCATGCTTTCACGTCCATATCGATACTCTCATGGTCAAATTAATTTTTACCATGACTCTAACAATTGTCTTACTGACAAACGCCATCCAAATACTTTGGCCGACCCTCAGGGAAATTCTAATTTACATTGCGCTGTTGGGAAGCGGCAGGTCACATGGGTGCGTTGCACTACATAGACACTGACCTACCTGTCAGTACTGCATCCTCGAAGGTCAGCCACATTTCGCAGGCCTGTCGAACTCTCCTGACCTCTAGTGCCGTTATCAGTAAACTACGTTGTGAATTCTGTCCAGTTCAGTTTTCAACACGACCACACTTCGGGAATTTTAATACAACTACCAATAAAGCCAAACTAATTCGGCCAGACATTTTATATACTGTGGAGGCCCAGTATCGTCAAATTAAGTGTTTGGACATTCGTAATTTCATCGCAACAAAATAAAAGAAGTCGTTTATCAGAAATCTAGGGGTTTACTCATGAGCGAGCGTGCCGATACCTACGGCGCAAAGACCACACATGAAATTTCAATTACGTAAAAATCTATT
The DNA here is from genome assembly GCF_021461385.2 of Schistocerca piceifrons. Lineage (NCBI taxonomy): Eukaryota > Metazoa > Arthropoda > Insecta > Orthoptera > Acrididae > Schistocerca > Schistocerca piceifrons. The sequence continues at coordinate 143,501,107 of NC_060144.1, forward strand.
ATAAATGCCACAACACAGCTAGCAATTAATGCTCTTTGCCACACAGGACTTACCACAACCAGCCAGATACCAGAAATTCCGAGTCGTGACGGCAGTAACAACTTTTGAGTATTAACCACTTGCCAGTACGCCACGGCCAACCTACACTATGTGATCAAAGTATCCGAACACCCCCAAAAAGATATGTTTTTCATGTTAAGTGCATTGTACTGCCACCTACTGTCATGTGATTGGGTGTCACTTGTGTCATGCGTGTAAACGCGAGATTTCCGCACTCCTAAACACCTATAGGACCGACGTTTCCACTTTGTCAATCAGTTTTTACGAGCATTAAATACCTTTCTCGGAACTAGTCTAAGAAGTACCACATGTGAATAATTACGTAATGAAATTTTACCAAATGTAACAGCTATCTAAGTAATTTCGACTGCGAGAACATATCAAAAAGTATTTCTTTCTTAAAGGTATGAGAGAAGTGTTTACATATTGGTTCAAAACATTGAAGATCTGAATCTGAAAACCGGCTGGGATATCCGAGAGCGGCAACACGCACGCGTCTGGGTTACGGCGTGCCGAGCCACGATATACACTGCGCAAATAATTCGAGAATGTTAACACATTAGCAGAATGTTTAATTACAGGCTTTAATTCCTGGTAAAATACGTTATTTATACAATCAGTCTCAGTCGTCTGACCATCATCAGTTTATTCACAGATTCATGTTAGGCGAAATATAAAGTTGTTATCATCACGTGATATAACCATTAATAATACTGTTATTGTATAGTAATACAAATTGCGTCATCCATTTATCAGAACTATACTAGCTATGCTAGGGAGTGTACTCATTCATGTTAAAATTGTAATCGGCGTTAACATTGTGGATAGATTTGTACCACACATTTGATTTACACTGCAAGCAGACAGATGTGGCAACCAACACATGTTCCTTCGCAGAGATTGTGGAGGCCTGAAGAAAGGCATCCGGCCTCAAAATGACAAGACTGCCAAACCGATATACGCTGATGTGTAGAACACGAGGGTGGAAGTATTTTTCTCATCACGTGTCACTGTCGAATAACACAGCTCGATGAAGCTTGGAGCATACATACAACAAAATGCTGCAGTATACCACGGAAGTGAAAGAAATACGCGGTGAGACAAACGGAAATGATAATTTTATTTAAAGACAGTAATTACACTGAAGTCACAGCGATTTCTGGTGGCCCCCTGGGTATCACGAAAGATGCCGGCAGCGCTTGCTCTCAGACGCGAACCCGTGCTATGCACAACGTTGCGTGGTCTCGGCCACTATGCGATCGGCCGCACTTTCCAAAACGCGCGCCGACAGTTACGATGCCGTGTTTCCCTCATCCGCCACCGCGGCAGTAGGGCGCTACCACGAACGATCGCGCCACTGGCAATGAGTTGCAGGCATCCCTTCTCCAGAGCTCCAACGGCGGGTGTACTTAAGTGCGGACATTCATGCATTGAACCCAGTTTGTGTTTTTGCGTGATGAATAATACAGGCCGAGTCAAAAGTCCTTGGACACCTTCATAAGTTGGAAGATTAAATGGAAAATTGAAATGTGATGATGGAAACATAGGTTTCACGTGGGGCCGCAACTTCTGGAGTGAATGTCATTCAATGTTCAAAGTTACCTTGATACCGACTCATGTCTCTGGATGGACAACACGTAGAACATGTGCTGTAGCAGTCAGTATGAAGGTAATTTTCCTACATTGAACGTTAATAACCTCTAAACTCTACAAGATCGAAAAAACAAAACAAAACGAATTTCACCACTCAATTCCAGAGCTCAAGCGAGTGATATTTGATGTCATACACCCCCCCTTTCCCATTAAAAAAAAAAAAAAAAAGAAATCCAAAATGGCGAATTTCAAGATGGCAGCCATGAATGACATTCACTCCAAAAACTGCGGCCCTACATCAAGCGTATGTTCCCACCATCACATTCCAGTTTTCCCTTTAATACTCCAACTTATGAAGGTGTCCAAGGACTTTTGACTCGCCCTGTATTTACAGACCTTTTTTTTTCCCGAATGCGAATCCAGTGTCTAACCACTGCGCCACCTCGCTCGGTTTTACAGACTTTGAAAGCGGCCAGGGCTCGACAGTTTCTGAGTAGATACTGTAATGAAGAGTGACACATTTATAGATCTTTTGTATATGCAGGGTGGTCCATTAATAGTGACCGGGCCTAGTATCTCACGAAATAAGCATCAAACTAAAAAACTACAAAGAACGAAACTCGTCTAGCTTGAAAGGGGAAATCAGATGGCGCTATGGCTGGCCCACTAGATGGCCCTGCCGTAGGTCAAACGGATAGTAACTGCGTTTTTTTTAAATAGGAACCCCAATTTTTATTACATATTCGTGTAGTACGTAAAGAAATATGAATGTATTACTTGGACCACATTTTTCGCTTAGTGATAGATGGCGCTGTAATACTCACAAACGTATAAGTACGTGGTATCACGTAACATTCCGTCAGTGCGGACTGTATTTGCTTCGTGATACATTACCCGTGTTAAAATTGACCGCTTACCAATTGCGGAAAGGGTCGATATCGTGTTGATGTATGGCTATTGTGCAATGTATGCTGCTCGGTATCCTGGACGACGTCATCCAACTGCCCTGACGGTTCGCCGGATAGTTACATTATTTAAGGAAACAGGAAGTGTTCAGCCACATTTGAAACGTCAACCACTACCTGCAACAAATGATGATGCCCAAGTAGGTGTTTTAGCAGCTGTCGCGGCTAATCCGCACATCATCGGGAATCTCAAAAATGTCGCTGTTGAGAATGGTACGTCAACATCGACTGCACACGTACTACATTTCTGTGCACCAGGAATTGCATGGCGACTACTTTGAACGTCGTGTACAGTTCTGAAACTGGAAGTAAGAGAAATTACGGTACGATGACAGATTTTTTGCACGCGTTCTATTTAGCGACGAAGCTTCACCAACAGCGGTAACGTAAACTGGCATAATATGCACTCTTGGGCAACGGAAAATCCACGATGGCTGCGACAAGCAGAACGTCAGCGACCTTGGCGGGTTAATGTATGGTGCGGCATTATGGGAGGAAGGATAAAATCAAATGGCTCTGAGCGCTATGGGACTTAACTTCTGTGGTCATCAGTCCCCTAGAACTTAGAACTACTTAAACCTAACTATCGTAAGGACGTCACACACATCCATGCCCGAGGCAGGATTCGAATCTGCGACCGTAGCGGTCTTGCGGTTCCAGACTGTAGCGCCTAGAACCGCTCGGCCACCGCGGCCGGCGGAGGAAGGACAACTGGCCCCCATTCTATTAATGGCAATCTAAATGGTGCAATGCATGCTGATTTCATACGGAATGTTCTACCCATGTTACTACAAGATGTTTCACTGGATGAAAGAATGGCGATGTACTTCGAACATGATGGATATCCGGGACATAGCTAGCATGCGGTTGAAGCGATATTGAATAGCACATTTCATGACAAGTGGATTGGTCGTCGAATCACCATAACATGGCCCGCACGTTCACCGGATCTGACATCCCCGGACTTCTTTCTGTGGGGAAAGTTGAAGGATATTTGCTATCGTGATCGACCGATAGCGCCTGACAACATGCACCAGCGCATTGTCAAAGCACGTGCAAACATTACGGAAGGCGAACTACTCGCTGTTGAGAGGAATGTCGTTACACGTATTGCCAAAATGCATTGAGATTGACGGACATCATTTTGAGCATTTATTGTATTAATGTGGTATTTACAGATAATAACGCTGTAACAGCATGCGTTCTCAGAAATTATAAGTTCGGGAAGGTGCATGTATCACATTGGAACAACTGAAATAAAATGTTCAAATATACCAACGTTCTGTATTTTAATTTAAATAACCTGCCTGTTACCAACTGTTCGTCTAAAATAGAGAGCCGTAGATTTATGACTATTGCAGCGCCATTTATCACAAAGCGAAATAAGTGGTCCAAGTAAAAAATTCATAATTCTTTACGTACTGCACGAATGTGTAACAAAGAATGGGGGTCCCTATTTAAAAAAACGCCGTTGATATCCGTTTGACCTATGGCAGCCCTAAGCGGGCCAACCATAGCGCCATCTGGTTTCCGCCTTCAAGCTAGATAAGATTCGTTCTTTGTAGTTTTTTCGTGTGACGCTTATGTAGTGAGATATTTGACCCGTTCACGATCAGTGGACCACCCTGTATACATACGTGGTTTTACATTCAGATCTACTGTTAGTTGCTGATGCAGCAACTTCAGCGGCAAAGTATTGTATTATTTTTACTATTTGGTATTACATGTCGAGTAAATGAAAATCTGAATTATTTGTTCATGAACTGCATCTGTTTCTCACTCTTATGTCCACTAAAGAATCTCACAGCGTGCAAAGTAATACATAACAGACTGGGCACGAGAATGGGATAGTGGAATATGGAGCTACCACACCAGAGAAGGAAACTTCTTTTTTCTACCGAATTCTTTTTCGTGTTTGCGCGTATATTAAACTGAAATACGTAAGTTGGAATATTAAAGTTGAGATCCTAAGGAGTCATGGCAGACCAGGGAGAGCAACAGTTAAGTGCTGAACAGCGTCTAACATCTCAACATCTCTCGGTTAGTTTCACAGTCAACAAATAACAAAACTACTAGCAGCAGTTCCTTTCCTCGTACAACCCCAAGCAACCCAGCGGCAAAATGCGACAGAAGCTAAGGAAGGAATTCAGCTGCGTCCTCCGCCCTTCCGAGAGTTCGATAAGACGAAGAGAACATGGAAAGGATAAATAACACAGCTCCATCAACATTGCGGCGCCTACAAAATCACAGGTGAAACAAGTCGTGCATTCTTCTTATCATGTGTGGGAGTGTACACTTACCGCTTCTAGTGAAATTGTTTCCCTGAGTGCGCTCCAAAGCCAGACCTGCGAGGTCTAATTGCAAGATTAGAAGAATTTTTTGAGAGTACAGTACACGTTCTGCTGCACAGTACAAATTTTTCTGCGCACCTCATAGTGATCACTCCTATAAAGAATGGGTTGTGGAATTGCAGGGTATGACTAGAGACTGTAAATTCAATTTTGTCTCTGGCGCAATTTATCAGGATGAAATATTTGGCGAAGCAATTATTCGGAATCTATCACATCAGAGCATGGGGGCCGAAACCCTAGCTTCAGTGTAGTGCTTGAAGTTATTGATGCATGCGAAGTTTAAAATGAAGCCAAGCATAATTTCTGTCTAACAGTTATCGTTCCACTTCAGATAAATAACCCGTGACCCCACCCAGAGCCCCAGCCCCAGCACACTGAAGTGAGCGCCTTGTAAACAAGATCGTGGGCTCCACATGGAGCATTTGCCGCGATAGCACAACGCTCGTTACACTGCCCTGCTCCGCGCACAGCGAAGTCGTGTGCGAAATGCTACGTGACCCAAGGCCGGGAGAATGGCTTCTTCATACAAGCTGAATGCAATGTCTGCTATCTCACGGGACATGCGAAACCGTTATACCTGCAAAATATTTGAAAGTCTTCCTCTGTTTCACGCAGAATAATGCAAAGCAGAAACGGACGGACGTCAATATCATTTCCTCTTCATATTCTCCGCCTCCTCCTGTTCAAAAATAAGACACGCAGAAAACGCACACAGACACGTTTAACGTGAATACCACACACCTCAAAAATGCTCTGCCAATCTCGAAATTCACGAAGTGGTCTAGAGCTCAGATGAAAACAGGGAAGAGTTTTTCATGACACGAAATGGGCAACACTGCAAACTGTGGATTACGTTGTAAATTTGTAACCAGTCAGTGCCTATTTAACTAGATACCGGAGCTTCTGTCTCGAACATGAAAAAATTGGCCAACCACCTTGGCACACATGAACTCTGTATCCCACCGCCAATAATGGTTACAGAATTTTAGTGCTTGGAACGTGCCGCTTACCTGCACCATACAAAAACACAACTAAGGAATATCCTATCACTATTATCCGCTCACGCACGAGCCCAAATATTTTCAGCGTCAATGCGTTTTATTCCTTCGGATTAGACGTACAGGACAGTGTGCATGCCATTGACACAAAAGGTTCCAGTGCCCAAATTCAACGACTATGTGACAGGTATCAACATTTTTTCGAAGGTATTCTCTGGTGTGCAAAAGATTTTCACGCTCACATTACGCTGAAAGCTAATGCACAACCTAAACTTTTCCGCGCACGCCCTGTACAGTACGCACTGCGCAGCGACGTGGCTACGCAGATTCAGAGACTGCAGTTTGTTGGTGACTTAATACCTGTATCAGCAAGTCAGTGGCCATCACCCTTAGTCATCATTCGTAAGCCAAGTGGAAAGATTCCTCTTTGTAAGGATTTCAAACGCACGGCAAATTCACAGACAGTCATTGGTCTCCCACTCGCTCCCACATACAGAAATTTTTGATCGCCTAGTTGGAGGACAACCCTCCAAAATTGTTCTTGCGGAAGCCTATCTTCAGTTACCATTGGACGAAAAGACAAAGAAAATTTTTCCTGTGAACACTCAAGTCGGCTTGTATCGGAATTGCTTCGGCCCCTGCGTTGTTTCAAGTGTCTCGAACATGTAACGACCAAGGTACCTTCTTGTTTTAATTATCCTGAAAACTTTAAAAGTTTGGGCAGTCTATTTCTAGTTTTAACTGAGACGAACCTCCAGTGCAACTTACAGAAATGATATTTTGCAGCACTACGATTGAATACGCCAATGGTGCTCATCCTTCAACGAAACATTTGCAAGCAATTCATCAATTGCCGCCAGCTAAGAAATTCAAGCATTTCTTACAAAATTGACTTAGTACATAAAGTTCAATTCTAATACGGCGCAACCTGCTGCGCCTCTGAACCACCTCAAACGTGAAAGTGTTCTGTTCTACTGGACAACATACAGTGACCAAGCTTTTCAGAGACTGAAAAACGCATCGCCATATCAACCTACATCTACATATATACTCCACTAGCCACCGAGCGGTGTGTGGCGGAGGGCACTATTAGCGCCAAAGTCATGTTTCCCCCTCTCTGTTCCAACACCTCAGTACGAGCTATAACTTTCCTTCTCTTTGAATGATGATCATTGCACAATTTAAAAGTTAGTGGTAATAATACAAGCTCTATATCCTCGGCGAAGATCGGATTTTGGAAGTTACTGAGCAGCCCCTTCCGTTTAGCGCGACGTCTATCTGCAAGTGTGTCCCACTTCAAACTTCCTATGAGATTTGTAACACTCTCGCTATGGCTAAATGTACCAGTCACGAATCTTGTCGCTCTTCTTTGGAACTTCTCAATCTCTTTAATCAGACCCAACTGGTAAGGGAAGCATACAGACCAACAATACTCTAACACTGGACGAACAAAAAGTAATGTAAGCAATTTCCTTTTTTGGAGGACTGCATCGCTTCACGATTTTAACAATAAACCGCAATCTCGAGTTCTCCTTACCCGTTACTTATAGAATCTGATCATTCCATTTTAGATCATTTCGTGTAGTCACACCCAGACACTTGACAGATGTTACCGCTTCAAAGATTGGGCATTTATTTTGTACTCGTACATTAATGGGAATTTTCTCTTTGTTATACGCAGTAGGTTACACTTACTAATACTGAGAGATAACTGCCAGTAATTATACCACTCATTAATTTCTGCAAATCCTCACTGATTTGTTCACAACTTTCATGTGATACCACTTTCCCGTAGACTACAGCATCATCGGCAAACAGTCTAATGCCGCTGTCAATACCATCAAACAAATCGTTTATGTAAATCGTAATAAGCAGCGGACCTATTACGCTGCCCTGGGGCACACCTGATGTTACGCTTGTTTCTGTTGAATTCTCCCGATTCAGGACAACATACTGCTCGCTGTCTGTTAGAATAGTATCTATCCAACCGCATATGTCATCGGATAGACCGTAAGCGCACACTTTTTGGAGCAAACGAAAGTGCAGAAATGAGTCGAACACCTTTCGAAAGTCGAGAAATATGGCATCAACCTGGGTGCCCGTATCCTGAACTTGTTGTATATCATGCACAAAGAGGGCCAGCTGTGTATCGCATGGCCGGTCGGTGTGCCCGAACGGTTCTAGGCGCTTCAGAATGGAACCGCGCGACCGCAACGGTCGCAGGTTCGAATCCTGCCTCGGGCATAGATGTGTGTGATGTCCTTACATTAGGTTAGGTTTAAGCAGTTATAAGTTCTAGGGGACTGATGACATCAGATGTTAAGTCCCATAGTGATCAGAGCTATTTGAACCATTTATTTTCGAATTTTCGTCTTCTGTTTGTCATCATCAGTTACATTACCCATACTGTCAACAATAATGACATACAGCGTCGTTTCGCGTTCCTACCGCTGCCTCGTGTTTCGGTACCAACCTCACTCGACGCTGACCTCACTCCACGTGACTTCCAGCTTGCTGTGTATGACTGGGAGGCCTCTGGCAACACGCCTCTGCACTTTCACTCACTTCCACAGAGTAATTAATATGTTACTTTATCTGTGTTGTCCTTAAGATTTCATTACCAATGTATAACAATGCCACCCCCGTAGATAAACGTGAAAAAACAAAACGAAAAGAAAGAAAAAGACACTGAGAGTCCATTTCTTTTTGGTTCGCTTCTACTATTTATGTTTTCTGTGATCAAAGCTATATGCAACTCAGTTTTTCCTACCTCGCAACGTATGAAGATAAACGTTTAGAGCACAAAATTGTGGAGTAGTGTATCGTGCACAGAGGGAAAGTCGTAGCAGAAGAGTTTCTAATGGTTTGAAACTTGGTACTACAGAAAAATGAAGAAATACGGTGAACTGATAAGGTAAGGAATGAGGAGGTTCTCCATAGAAACGGCGAAGAGACAAACATACGGAGAACGCTGCCAATATGAAGGGACAAGGTGATAGAGCATATGTTGAGACATCATGGTCCAGTGGTACTTGACATAACCGTACGGAGTAAATATCGTAGAGGAAGGCAGAGATTGGAATACTTCCAACAAATAATTGAGGACATTAGGTCCTACTGCTACTCTCATACGAAAAGTTTGGCTGCGGGGAGGAATTCGTTGCAGGCTGCAAAAAACCATTTATGCTGATGAAAATAAAAAAAAACACTTTGTTGAACATTAATTACTCCAGTTAACATTAAAAATGGATAGCATGAACATGGTGGTGTCGCCATCTCTCTATTTACAGCATTGGCGTGTAGCGGACTGTCGAAGCGTATACGTATCCCCTTTGTTGTCACGTGGGTATGCGTCCATACCCCTCTAGCGAAGAGTCTCAGAGCCTCAGCGCTCTCTTACGGACCATACACAGGCAACAGCGTTACGGTCACATCACCTTGTTTCATTTTAAAGCTCATTCTTTTTAAATACCCATTTAAGACAGTACAAGTGGAAGAAGACAAATAAATAATTAATCAAAAAGGTGGGTGGCTGAGCGGTACTAGGCACTTCAGTCCGGAACCGCGCGACTGCTACGGTCGCAGGTTCGAATCCTGCCTCGGGAATGATCGTGTGTGATGTCCTTAGGTTAGTTAGGTTTAAGCGGTTCTAAGTTCTAGGGGACTGATGACCTTAGATGTTAAGTCCCATAGTGCTCAGACCCGTTTGAACCAAAAAGGAGGCTCTGCTTAACAGAGCAATTCACACAAATCTATCAAGTGCTCATGACCTGCGGCGTTAAATACAAAAAGTAACGCAATACCGCTGGAACTGCCAGGTTTTCTTCGATATGGTGACGACTCAAATTGAAAACCAAGTCGTGCGTAGCAAACGCCGCACCTCTGCTGCAGAGCCGTTACCCTAATCCACGGAAAAGCTTCGCTGGCACTAGGCGCCGCTTCTTGGCAGCACATGCGATGAGTAGGTCAGTCGCTTAGAGCGGTACGTATCCGACCAGAAAAGGCGGCGCTAGGCAGTTTCCCTTAAGGCGCCGTAACTATTAACTTTGCACGCACACCCGTGTTTACCAATGCCTATTACGCTGCGCTCGGCTTTTTTCGCCGAGAGGCTGGGGGTATTGTGCCTCAAATCTGTTCTGTGTACAATTGCATTTGTTATTCCTGTTTTTGTGTGTGTGTGTTTGTTTGTGTGTGTGTGTGTGTGTGTGTGTGTGTGTGCGCGCGCTCGCGTGCACGCTACCATCGGCGGGTATGTAAATAATTAGAGATAGTACCCTCTGTGATAGGTAGAACGGCCACTAGAGTGCATTAGTGCTGTTTTAGTTTAGCGTTGTTACTAGGACTGGTAGCGTATATATGGGGCTTGAACCGCAATGCTGCGTATACGTGTGAGGTAGCGGTATCAGCACCTGACAGTGTTTGACAGTGGCCTCGCTGAGGATCTAAATTCTGCCGGCTGATCGATTTATGCTGATTTGTGGGTCTGTGACAATGGTCCGGTGTTGGATCTCATAGGAACGTGAGGGCAGGCAGACTCGTCGTCAAGGTTCTGTTGGACCACGTCTGACGACCACAGGGGAGGATTGCCGTATTGTGTACCAATCACATCGTAACTGAGTTAAGTCAACCGTCGACACCACAAGATCCTGGAGAAAATCCCAGCAGGGGGTTCGGGACGTCGATTCTATGGAAGAAGTATGACGCAGCCTAACCAACTATGACGTTAGACGACCACATCGTAAGCCCTTCACATCTGCCAGGGGGCATCTGAGTGCAGCTAATGAACTCCCTGCAACTTCCTACGTCATCTCGCACCATTGGTCGCAAACTTCCAGCATTCTGACAAGGGAATTATAGACACGCAAAGGTTGTCATCAATGCCTCATCACCAGAATGCAGCATTTGGAGAGCTGCCGTAGCTGTGTACAGAGGACTGGTGGTAAATGACCACCGGATGACCACCTTTGCCGACTATGGCGGCTATCGGGGAAGAGACCCCATTCTTCCAATGTTTTGGAGAGACAAGTTGCGTTACTCCTGATCAGATAGTGTGCGGAGCCAGAGGGTATGACTGCAAGACTTTCATTTAGACATTGTGTTTATGCCAAATCTACAAAGCAGGTTTATTACAAGGAAGAATATGAGATATATGGAGAAAGCAAATGTCATAATCTTGAAGAAGGGTGTCACAAGGATGCCCTATCTCCAAAGTCCTATAGACTGATTCGCCTTCTCGATACCTTGTGGAAAGTTGGGGAGTGGCTTTGGTGTCGTAGACTATGGGAGAAAAGAGTTCTTTCTGGAATGAACTCGCAATAGTATGGTTTCAGATGCGACATAAGATGCTGTAAATGAGGCTACATGAATTGTGAGAAACGATCCGCATAAATACACTACTGGCCATTAAAATTGCTACACCAAGAAGAAATGCTGATGATAAACGAGTATTCATTGGACAAATACATTATACTAGAACTGACATGCGATTACATTTTCACGCAATTTGAGTGCATGGATCCCGAGAAATCAGTTCCCATAACAACCACCTCTGGCCGTAATAACGGCCTTGATACGCCTGGGCATTGAGTCAAACACGATACCACAGTTCATCAAGAGTAGTGACTGGTGTATTGCGACGACCCAGTTGCTTGGCCACCATTGACCAGATGTCTTCAATTGGTGAGAGATCTGGAGAATGTGCTGGCCATGGGAGCAGTCGAACATTTTCTGTATCCAGAAAGGCCCGTACAAGACCTGCAACATGCGGTCGTTCATTATCCTGCTGAAATGTGGGGTTTCCCAGAAATCGAATGAAGGGTATAGCCACGGGTCGTAACACATCTGAAATGTAACGTTCACTGTTGAAAGTGCCGTTAATGAGAGCAAGAGGTGACCGAGACGCGTAACCAATGACACCCCATACCATCATGCCGGGTGATAACGCCAGTATGGCGATAACGAATACACGCTTCCGATCTTCGTACACCGCGATGTCGCCAAACACTGATACGACCATCATAATGCTGTAAACAGAACCTGGATTCATGCGAAAAAATTACGTTTTGCCATTCGTGCACCCAGGTCCATCGTTGAGTGCACCATCGCAGGTGCTCCTGTCTGTGATGCAGCGCCAAGGGTAACCGCTGCCATGGTCTCCGAGCTGTAAACTTCGTCAAACTGTTCATGCAGATGAAACTTCCTGGCAGATTAAAACTGTGTGCCCGACCGAGACTCGAACTCGGGACCTTTGCCTTTCGGGGGCAAGTGCTCTACCAACTGAGCTACCGGAGCACGACTCACGCCCGGTACTCACAGCTTTACTTCTGACAGTGAGTACCGGGCGTGAGTCGTGCTCCGGTAGCTCAGTTGGTAGAGCACTTGCCCGCGAAAGGCAAAGGTCCCGAGTTCGAGTCCCGGTCGGGCACACAGTTTTAATCTGCCAGGAAGTTTCATATCAGCGCACACTCCGCTGCAGAGTGAAAATCTCATTCTGTTCATGCAGATGGTTGTTGTCTGGCAAACGTCCCCATCTGTTGACTCAGGAATCGGGATGTGGCTGCATGATCCGTTACAGTCATGCGGATAAGATGGCTGTCATCTCGGCTGCTAGTTATATGAGACCGTTAGATCCAGCACGGCGTTCCGTATTACACTCCTGAAACCATCGATTCCATATTCTGCTTACAGTCATTGGATCTCGACCAACGCGAGCAGCAATGTCGTGATACAATAAACCGCAATCGTGATAGGCTACAATCCGACCTTTATCAAAGTCAGAAACGTGATAGTACGCCTTTCTCCTCCTTACACGATGCATCACAACAAAGTTTCACCATGTAACTCCGGTCAGCTGCAGTTTGTGTATGAGAAATCGGTTGGAAACATTCCTCATGTCAGCACGTTATAGGTGTCGCCACCGGCACCAGCCTTGTGTGAATCCTACAAAAAGCTAATCATTTGAATATCACAGCTTCTTCCTGTCGGTTAAATTTCGCGTCTGTAGCAAGTCATCTCCATGGTGTAGCAATTTCAACGGCCAGTGGTTCTAACATTCTGCAGTGGTGTCTGTATGTTCTATATCGTGTCTCCCTACCACTTTCGCCCAACGACGCTCTGAGCGTGTTTTTTAGGGAATTGACTAGTTTGAACCTGGGACCTGTTGCCGGTAAGGAGACGCCAGACCACACATGACATGTAGAGTTCAGAAGAGTTCAGTGAGACTAGCGATGATATAACCAAATACTTAATGATTTCAGCGTCAGCTCCACTGCACTCCCTGTAAAAGAATCTTAATACTAACTAAATTTAGTGGAAGGGGTTCAAGGCTTTCCTATCTTTAGTTAGCTGGTAAAATAACGTCGAAAAAGCAGTTAAGTTTACCATTGGAAATTTTATTCTACTCACAAAACATTGTTTATAAGTTGCACTATTGATAAAAGGAAATTTTTTAATACAGGATGATAAAAACCAACTGCTTTTAACAAAAATGTGAACGAATATTCCCTTAATGGGTTTCCAAGTTCTACAATGGATCGAAGGATGGCCTATGCCATATCACATCGATGATTTAGGTTTAAATTAAGATTCACAAAATAGAAATCTATCATAATGGTCTACAGTGACCCGCAATTATCTTTAATTGCTTACCTAACTTGTCGTAAAGTACAGTGGCTGATGTGGCTTCTCAATAATTATATAACAGAAAAATCATCGCGTTTCAGATTTTAACTTCAAGTGGCAAATGTGAACACCATGAGCTTTAATTGACGATCGACACTAGTATTACGCAAAACGGGGGTGTAACAGATGAGACTTCTGCAGTTCCGAGTGTAGCTTTATGCGCTGTTATGCGACATCGCGTGCGTTCATTACCTTGTCGTTGGTTAGGCAGTGTCAGGGGGCGTCGGGCGACGCAGCTCCACCTAGCTCGCCGTCTCGGAAGCAACTCCCTTCTAATTTCTCCTTACTACAAATTACAGAAGTTGGTTTAAAAGAAAAACTATCTGGCTGTGTTTTCATCTGACCAATCAGAATCTCAATGTTAACCTTAAGCTCTGCCCACAAAAATTCTGTCTATCCAATGAGAAACGTTATACTTCTCGTGGTGGGGCAATGTTTTTAAAGTTTGCAACGTAACAGAGACGCGAAAAAGTCTCACGCTAAATCTTGCGGCTGGTGTGGCCCTTTTAGTGTTATCATCTATACTGTTCTTCTGGAGGGCTCTAGCTTTTAGCATGGGCTGGTGGGTGGTCCTGTCGGTTACTTTTCGTGGTGGGGGAATGTTTTTAACGTTTGCAACGTAACAGAGACCTGAAAAGTCTCACGCTAAAACTTGCGGCTGGTGTGGCCCTTTTAGTGTTATCGTAAGATCCATACTGTTCTACTGGAGGGCTCTAGTTTTTAACATGGGCTGGGGGTGGTCCTGTCGGTTAGTTTTCGTGGTGGGGCATTGTGTTTAACGTTTGCAGCGTAACAGAGACGCGAAAAAGGCTCACGCTAAAACGTGTGGCTGGTGTGGCCCTTTCAGTGTTATCGTAAGATCTATACTATTCTTCTGGAGGGTATCTAGCTTTTAACATGGGCTGGGGGTGGTACTGTCAGATAGCTGGCGACGTGGGTGTCCGTCCCTTATCGTAGGGCCTTCTAGCTTAACACGGTTCTGCTCTCGGCTTCTGTTCCCGTTCCTCCCCTCTGAACTGCGTGTGTCTCATGGTGGGAAGGTATGACATGCATTTAGGCATTCTTGATTTATTCTGTGGTATTCCATTTGCTCACTCGTTACTCGTATTACTTTGGTTAATTTAATGTCACGATTTAGTCGGAGCTATGTGACATACTACTGGATTGGCTTATCATGTCAGGGTTTTCATGGAAGGTGTTGGATTTGCCTGACACCTTACATATCACCACCCTTCGAACTTAATTTTGGCACTGAATTTGGGCAATGATTGAATCGTTGTCTAAGTCAGTCAAAAATTATTCCTTTATCTAAATTTTGTTGCCTACTGTTCAGCAACATTGTTCTGGTTCCATGCTAGTTTGTGTTACTAATTTATATTTTTATATTTTTCCACATTATTCTCAAAGACAAGAATATTTTTAAGTTATTATTATTATTATGTTTTAATTATTTTCTTTCTTTATTTAAGTGTGAAGTTTGTTTTCAAGAAGTTTGCTATCGAAAGTGAGGAGTCTTTCACATCGATTTTCTTAGAAATATTTTTTTTTTTATAAATGTAGTAATTAAGTAAAATCTATTCCTAACACATTTTCTAAATATTATGTACAAGTCAAATGTTTTTGTTTCTAGAGACTAATTTCCAATTGTTACTTTAACAAATAAGAATTATTTCCAAGAATTGCTTTGACAAAGTAATATACATAAACAAGTATTGAGATATTATCCTAACAAATGGTACAAATGTTAAAAAAAAGGGAAAACATCCAACAAGATAATATTTTATTCTTTGTTTTTATGAGGAGAAAATAAGTAAAATATAGTTATTCTTTTATTTTTACAAGGAGAAAATAAGTGGCATATAGTTTTAGTGTTTATTATGACTTACTTTTGTTCTTTATATACTGTCCATTTCAGAACTAATGACTTATTTTTATCGACAGTCTATTTTTTTACTTAAGTCCATAGTCGATGACTGTTATTTTGTAGTTTATTACCTGTCTGGTGTGCTTAACTCATTTAGTTTTTCTCACGTTTCTTTTGCACAATTCCTACATCATAATTTGATTTCACACATTCACACAATCCTATGAATGTTTAAGCATGAGGTTGGCAAATGGTTTTGCACGAAGGTGATGGACTTGAGCGAGATGGATGTGGGCAAGTATTTGATATACAGCTACGTTCGTCATTCCTTGTTGGCTCTGCAACTGTGTGTTGCTGTTGTGGAGGTCCCATAATGGAATGGAGCTGTGAGTGCAGAATCTCGTGGTTTACTGGCTTTGTATGTGTGAAAGTCATCGTTATGTGTCACTGAAAGCATTCGTTTTTTGTAGTAATACTTTGCAGACGGCTAGTTTACAATAGGATAGGGATTTGGGAAGGTATGTCGTCTATTCTTCACCCATCTTCTTTCTTGGTCTCAATCTTTCGAATCTTCAACTTCTGTACTTCCTGATTTTTCTCTGCTTCTTACTTGCTTCTTGGTTCTTCTCTGGGCAGGATATGGAAATATTTATTGACAACTAGTTGCTTTGAAGTTCTCCTCTTAGTAACAGTTTGATAAATTGTTTGGGTATATCATTTTTACTTTGGGGAAGTTTTCTTCAGTTTCGTGCATCAGGGTGCTGTTTAATAGCAGTAGTGTGACTTTTTCACATATTTTTTTGCCAGTGGTGGCTTTCCCAAGCGGTCTACTCATCGGGCCGTTTTTTGCTCACTTCACTGAGTGGGGGCATCCCAAGACCCTCTTCACGTTCCGTGTTCCGCCACTCTGTGGTTCCATGTTCTGTCCCAGCAGGGTTCCGCTTAGTGGGCAGATTTACTGTCCACTTTCGATACAAGGGCCCTCTGTTGGTCTCGCTGTCCTTTCCCTTCTCTCGACGCTTCTGCCTTGTAGGAATTGTGTCTTGCTAATTATGTCCTTTTCTTTCTTGATACTTCTCTCATTGCAACTTGTAAGTCGTTGTGTCTCGTCCTTGCTGGAGTTTTTGCAATGGTTCTTACAAAAAGTTTTATCTATAATCATCTAACATATGTCTAGTACCTACATTGTTTGACGCCTTCTTAAAAAGCTTTACAAATTTTGGCGCCCTTTCCATGTTACAATTCTAAGATATTTTGAGTCTTAACTTCTACAAGAACCCTCAAATTCGTTTTTTATTTTTGTGTAGTGTTGTGGTGTATAGCATTTTAGTATTTCATGCTGTTAGACTATCTATGCTTTATCCTTTCACCTTAATCTATGGTACTATTGGAGTTATTTTTGATTTTGTTTTTATTGAAACTACTTGCTTTTTCGCACCTTCCCCTCTCTTCATTCTTCTTTCTCCTGACGATCTTATGTGCAATGTAATCTTGAAATATTGTGCTGATTATTTACCAGTAATAAAATTAATCTTCAAACTTTTTGATATGGCTTCACATGGTGAAGTCCTAAGGTTTTGCCCCTTTTTTGGGTTCATTAGTTCCACAGCATTATAATGAGCAATTCAGCTAATTATGACAGGTCCTTTGTATGCAGCGTGAAACTTATGTATTTTGTGTTTCTGTTTGCTGGAGAGATGATGTGTTTTTACAAATACTTTCTGGCCTACTGAGAATGTTCTTTTAATTGCTGTTCTATCTCCTTTCTTTTCTTTTAGTGGATGCCTTTCTGATGTTGGAGAGTGCTGTTGCTATAACTTGTTTGTGCTGTCTACGTGGTACAATAGGAAATCTAACATTTTCTCTTGTTATGTTTGGGGATTCAATATTTTGAAGTACAGTAACTGGAGGTAGTAGTGTATTGCTATGTGGCATTTCATTTATTACTTCTTGAAAATCTTTAAGGTATATATCCCAAGTGTTGTGTCTCTTGCCTGCATATAATCGGCATAAAGTGCCTATGTCCTTCATAGCTCGTTCTGCTGGATTTACGCTAGGTTTGTACTTAGATATGTAAATAGGTTTTATTTTGTGTTGTTTTAACGTGTTCTGCCATTGCACTGATTTGTATTGTGGGCCATTATCCGAAATTATTCGTTCCACTTGACCTACTTGTCTGAGAAAATCTTGTCTAAATGCTTTACTTATTGTAAGACCTGTTGCCCGTTCTAATGGTGTCAAGGTAACATATTTAGAAGTAAGTTCCAAAACGACAAATATGAAAATATATCAATTTTTGTGCGTGGGAGGGGCCCCATCAAATCTGTTGCAGCTATTTGTTTTAATTTTTTTAGGGATTATTGGAAACATAGGTGGTTTGGTTTGGAATGTGACGTGTTTAGCCCTCAGACATTTTTTGCATTTTATTAATATTGTTCTAATTCGTCTTTCCATATTAGAAAAATGGCTTGTTTGTTTTATATTTAAAAAGCATTTCTTTGGTCCAAAGTGGCCATTACTTAAATGTGTATAACATATGTACTTATTAATTAGTTCATCTGGGATATAAATTAACCATTCATTCGTTGCAACATTTCGTCTAAAAAATTAAACATGGTTTTTTACGAGATAGTGCTGTCGAATTACTGGAAAATCCTTACTTCTCCACTTGTGTTTGATTCCTAGTATTTTGGGATCCTTGTCCTGTTCTTTGCCTATGTTTTTCAATGCTGTCGTATTGTAGTTTTCGAAAGGTACTTGTTTCATATAGTACATTGTAAACTGGTCTTCTGCTGCTTCCAAACCTATGTTATTGGATGAACCCTGTGGACATCGTGATAAAGCATCTGCTAATACATTCGCTGGTCCTGGTATGTGTGTAATAGTGAAGTCAAATTCCTGTAGTATTAACATCCATCTGGCTAACCTCCCATGAGTTAGTTTGGCGGATAACAGAAATTCTATTGCTTTGTGGTCTGTGTATACTTTTGTTTTTCTTCCGAATAGGAAGTATCGAAAACGTTGGAAGCCCCATACAATGGCCAATGCTTCAAGCTCCGTGACTGAATAGTTTTTCTCGCTTTTTGTGAGTACCCGACTGGCAAATACAATTGTTTTATACGATCGTAGCCCTGCCTGTTCGTATTCTTGGAATAAAACAACTCCTAAACCTGTTTTCGCGCTATCAGTGGCCATACAAAAATTTTGTGTTAGATCAGGATGTGCTAAAATCGGTGCTGTTGTTGGTGAGTTTTTCAGTTTTAAAAATTCTCCATTGGCTTGTTGATCCCATACCCATCGTGTGTTTTTTCCAGTCAATGCACATAGGCGTGGTGTTGCGAGAGAGTCGATCCAAATAATTTTTTTATAGAATCAGGTGAGACCTAGAAATCCTCTGAGAGTTTTCTTATTATATGGAGTACAGAATTCTTTGATTGCCGTTAGTTTTTCTGGGTCGGGCATTACCCCTTTCTCTGAAATTATGTGTGCTAGAAATTTGACCTCTCGCCTTCCAAATTTGGATTTTGTTATATTTACCGTGACCCCATGCTCTTTCATGATCTGTAAAAACTGATTTAATGTGTCGTTGTGATGTTCCCAAGAGGGTTCTGCTATAATCACATCATCAACATAACAAGTATTTTTTTTGTAAAATTTCAGGGCTGAGGATAGTATTAAATCCCCTAATAAACGCTGCTGATGATATGCTTAAACCAAATGGCAATCGTTTAAACTGGTAACATCTACCGAATACGATAAATGCTGTAAATTTTCTACAATCTATGGCCAATTCTATTTGCCAGAAACTACTCCATAAATCAATTTATGAAAATATCTTTGCACCGTGGAAGTTTTGTATCAATTCCTCTAATTTTTCTGGGCGATCTGGCTCAGTGATTTTGATTGTGTTGATCTGTCAGCTTGTTGATAGTGGTTTCTTTGTTGAAAATTGGTCGGTCTATTGGTTCTCCAATACCCATTCCGGTTGTCGTTATTCCCTCTGTAATAGTTGTTGCCGTTCCTGGGTGAACTATAGTTATTGCCGTATTCTCTTCTAAATCCATAACCGGTTCTTTGTTGAAATCTATTGTCGTTTCTTGGTGCGAAGTTATCACGTGGTTCGTAATTATTGTTTCTTCGTACTGTGTCTTGTGGATACCACTGATTTTTGCTTTCGTTTTCACGTGCGCTTCGTCTTTTTCTTGCGTCATCTTCCGAAAATATGAACTCTAGTTCCCTTACAATACCTTTAAATGCTTCGACGTCATTACCTCCGCGATCTACTAATGATTGCTGGTATTTCAATGGTAACTTCATCGCGTATAATTTAATCAACTCTCCGTCACTGTATGGTACATCTAAGCATTGATTTTTCTTTGCCATTAATTCGAAAAATTACACGGGACTCTTCTCTCCTAAATTTTAAAAATATGTGTTCTGTAATAATTCGTACTTCACTCTGTTCTGTGCTTCGCTGGATCAATATTGTGAGAGAAACGTCTCTCTAAAATCTTCGTACGATCGGCATGTCGCTGCAACATTCTGCATGGTTTCTGCGACTGTTCCTGACATGTGTGCACATATAAAGTCTAATTTGTGTGCTAGCGTCCAGTGTTCTGGTAATCCTACTCGGAATTGATCAATAAAAGTTCGTGGATGTAATGAGTTTCCTTCTCGAAAGTGCTGAAATTTTCTGACTGTGAGGAAATGATCGTTGTCGTACTTCGTCATAGTTCCATATGAAATTCGCGATTCTTCGCCACTTTTGTTTCTGATCATTTCTCTCGATATCCATTGGATATTGTCCACTGTAACTTTCGCCTACCATTGCGTAGTATCGTTGGAGTGGTACGCAGTAATTTTCTTCCATCGGTTGTGAACGTGTAGCTGAATGCATTGCACTGTACTCTTCGCGACCTGGCTTTCCATTGCCAGGTATTGGTTCGGTATCTTGTCTGGCTAATCTTGATGCTTCATTGCACGATCCAAACTGTCTTGAAACATACATTTGTGGTTCCGCATGAGTTTGTGATGACGTTTGTTCATCAAGAATTTCGAAACGTGTTTGTTGCTGTGCAGACTGTCTGATTTCAAGTATGTAACTTTCCACCTGTGATTGGAATCGTAAATGCGTAATATCTTCGTTAATTGCTTGTTTTTCAGGCGCTGTTACAGATACGGATGTGGTTGCAGACTCAGTGCTTGTTCGTTCCTGTTCACTACGCTCTTCAATGGTTTGCAATAACTCTGTTCGCAATTTCTGAAATTGTTGCTTCGTTTACGCCTGTATTTTGACTATGCGGTTATCATATCTTTTCAGCGCTGCTTTTGTGATACGCTTGTGTAACACACTGTTTTCAACAATTTCACGCGCTGTACCTGGTGCTTGTCTAGTATTTACGTTTATCTGTTTCTCTATTTTCTTGACTTCTCCCTGGGTGTTGTTACGTAATGTTTTGATTTCGTCCTGAATGTCATTACAAAATGTTTGTACGTCCACTTGTATCTTGTCAATGTCTGTTCTCAATTGATTGTGACCTGTTATTAAGTTTCATATCGCTTCTCGAGATTCTTTTGCCTCGTCTTCAATATGACTTCGGTGTAACTGAATTTTTTTGTTTTGTTCTTTAATCTCACGCACTTGTCTCGTGGTTTCTGCATTCTGAATTTGAATTTGGTTCGCTATGTCTTTATTTTGCCTTGTCATGGTTTCCGTAATTTGTTGTAACAATTCTGCCAGATTGGTGGGTCCAAATGCGGTTTCTTCCGACGTCCTACGCTCTGTGTTATCGCCCAAGTGTTGGTTTGCAACCGATTGCATTGAACTGTGCGGTGACACGTTTCTGCTCGCATTCCTTGTACTCTGTGGTGAGGGAGCTCTGATTACTTGTACTATGGGTTCTACGTATTCAAGACGTAAGTTAGAATCCTCATCGACTGTCTCTCTACTTTCCTGCTCCTCTGTCGTATGCTGACTTACGTTTTCTATGCCTTGACGTACATTATCCTCGTTATGGTGCGTTATCTGTCCTATTTCACGAGATACTGAATCGTCTGTTGTACTGTCCTCTATTCTCTGTCCATCTTCATGCTGGGTCTCTACCACAATTCGGTCAAAGTCTCGATCTTCCATTGCTAATCTTTCCGAATCCCTAATTTTCTGTTTTAAAAGCAATTCACGCGCCCTACTTCGAGCCATCAAGCGCTTATACGATCTCACGCGTTTCATAAATTTTTGTTCACACGACTTGATACTTATTATACCCAAGACTGACAATCCATTCACTTACTTGTTGGGTCAGAACCAACTTGTCAACGATGTATCCGCCACCTGTGCGCTTGCATTGAGCAGAAAACTTAATTCCAACAATTTTTAAAATTCATAAATTATGCTATTGTCTCTGCTAGAATGTCTCCCTTTCTATTGAATACTTTCTTACTATACATCGCTGCAGCTACTGTTTTCAACTATTTATGCCTTTCAAATAAAATTTTTTTAGCGAAAATTTTTAGCAGGATATTTTTCTGACCTAGTTACGCATGTGGTCGACCTTCAATCATGGTATTTTACCATCCTGGCCGGGTCGTCATTCTCTAACATTCTGCGTGGTGTCTGTTTGTTCTAAGTCGTGTCTCCCTACCACTTTCGCGCAACGACGCTCTGAGCGTGTTTTTTAGGGAATTGACTAGTTTGAACCTGGGACCTGTTGCTGGTAAGGAGACGCCAGACCACACATGACATGTAGAGTTCAGAAGAGTTCAGTGAGACTAACGATGATATAACCAAATACTTAATAATTTCAGCGTCAGCTCAACTGCACTCCCTGTAAAAGAATCTCAATACTAACTAAATTTAGTGGAAGGGGTTCAAGGCTTTCCTATCTTTAGTTAGCTGGTAAAATAACGTCGAAAAAGCAGTTAAGTTTACCATTGGAAATTTTATTCTACTCACAAAACATTGTTTATAAGTTGCACTATTGATAAAAGGAAATTTTTTAATACAGGATGATAAAAACCAACTGCTTTTAACAAAAATGTGAACGAATATTCCCTGAATGTGTTTCCAAGCTCTACAATGGATCGAAGGATGACCTATGCCATATCACATCTATCATTTAGGTTTAAATTAAGTTTCACAAAAGAGAAAACTATCAAAATGGTCTACAGTGACCCTCAATTATCTTTCATTGCTTATCTTACTTGTCGTAAAGTACAGTGGCTGATGTGGCATCTCAATAATTATACACCAGAAAAATCATCGTGTTTCAGATTTTAACTTCAAGTGGCAAATGTGAACACCATGAGCTTTAATTGACGATCGACACTAGTATTACGCAAAACGGGGGTGTAACAGATGAGACTTCTGCAGTTCTGAGTGAAGCTTTATGCGCTGTTATGCGGCATCGCGTGCGTTCATTACCTTGTCGTTGGTTAGGCAGTGACAGGGGGCGTCGGGCAACGCAGCTCCATCCAGCTCGCCGTCTCGGAACCAACTCCCTTCTAACTGCTCCTTACTACAATTTACCGAAGTTGGTTTAAAAAATACTATCTGGCTGTGTCTTCATCTGACCAATCAGGGTCTCAATGTTAACCTCAAGCTCCGCTTACAAAAATTCTGTCTATTCAATGAGAAACGTTATACTTTTCGTGGTTGGACAATGTTTTTAAATTTTGCAACGTAACAGAGACGCGAAAAAGTCTCACGCTAAAACTTGCGGCTGGTGTGGCTCTTTTAGTGTTATCGTAAGATCTATACTGTTCTTCTGGAGGGCTCTAGCTTTTAACAGGGGCTGGGGTGGTCCTGTCGGTTAGCTGGCGGCGTGGGTGTCCGTCCCTAATCGTAGAGCCTTCTAGCTTAACACGGTTCTACTCTCGGCTTCTGTTCTCGTTTCTCCCCTCGGAACTGCGTGTGTCTCACGGTGGGAAGGTATGACATGCATTTAGGCATTCTTGATTTATTCTGTGGTATTCCATTTGCTCACTCGTTACTCGTATTACTTTGGTTAATTTAATGTCACGATTTATTCGGAGCTATGTGACAAACTACTAGATTTGCTTATCATGTCAGGGTTTTCATGGAAGGTGTTGGATTTGCCTGACAGCTTAGAGTGTATGCTGAAATTCTGTTTTCCCAGGACAGAGCGGATCAGGTTGTGGAAAGGGACCAAGATCGATTACTGTTAGTTATACAGGAACACATACAACTTCATTTCTCACACCATTGCACAGTTTCTTCCTTAACACAACAAAGATCAATTCACGGCTGAGGGGCCTAAGAAACTTCTCCAAAATAAGTTTAAAAGATTTCACCTAAAACACCAGGATTTAGAGTAACGGCTGAAGGCCTTACTTGCGTAAAATTGCAATATCTTCTCGGCTAAAGGCCGAAATAATATTTCAGATCAGCTAAGGAAATTCTTTAAAGCCAAGCATTTACAAATTTCGTCTAAAGTCCATTTTAAGGAAAGTTCAAATTAATTCGTCGGTTGAATGCCCAACAAAATTTGTTAACATAATAAAAGAGGGGCTTTAAAATAAGCTTTTACCCAGTGCAAAAGAAAAGTTTCTTCAGAAAACTTGAAGTATCTTGTCGGCTAAAAGCCCAATAAATTACTCAATAACAATTAAAGACAACATTAAGATAAAAACATTTACAGAACACGGCTGAAGGCCGTTTTAAGAATTCAAGATAATCAAAGAGAAACCTTACAGGCAAGGATTTACATGTTAGAGCCACAGATTTTTAAACAAACGCGGCCTAAGCCTAAATACAGAGCAAGAAGAATTTCACATAAGGCGTAATATTAAAATACATGACATGAAGTTCGGCTGAAGGCCATACACTAAACATAAAACAGACAATATTAAAATATGGCTGAAAGCCTGGCACAGTACCTTCGACCAAAGAAAATGAAAATCACAAACAACCAACAGTGGTGTTGAGAAGTATCCGGGGGTCGGCCTGGGGAGGAAACTCTAACCACTGTTTAGGTGAGACAGACAGTGAAGCTTTACGCTAAACAATCGGGCTGCAACACGACCTAGGGACGGCCGAAGAACCAACCAACAACCTAATCAGTTCCCTCTGTCGCATCCGACCAACTGCCTACTCCAGTACCCAGACAGCATTCATCTGTTCAGTGGAAATCGCAGAAGCTACATGTTGTGGACTGGCAAGACAGACAATCCACTGGGTGGAAGCCGAAAGACACGCGTTTAATCTCACGCAGGCTGGCGTGAGGTCTGGAACAGTTAAAGGAGTTGAGACTAGTAAAAAAGGTACGTAGCTTCTGGAACACTTAACTTTAATCCATAATTGGTGAACATCGGTCTGATGGTACATGCATCACAAGATAAATAGCAAATGATAATGGCACCTTGCTAGGTCGTAGCAAATGACGTAGCTGAAGGCTATGCTAACTACCGTCTCGGCAAATGAGAGCGTAATTTGTCAGTGAACCATCGCTAGCAAAGTTGGCTGTACAACTGGGGCGAGTGCTAGGAAGTCTCTCTAGACCTGCCGTGTGGCGGCGCTCAGTCTGCAATCACTGATAGTGGCGACACGCGGGTCCGACGTATACTAACGGACCGCGGCCGATTTAAAGGCTACCACCTAGCAAGTGTGGTGTCTGCCGGTGACACCACACTACACAGTTCCACGTAAACATACTAGCACAAGAACTCGAACAATCGTTAATAGCAATCACTGTAAAACAACAAGGACGAATCAATTCCGCACACCGAGTGTTTCCGCAAGCGGTCGGCGACCAAATACACGTCGTCCGATGAGACGACCGACATAACGACCAACCCCCGTCGTTCCCACTCAAGCTACGTGTGTCGGCAACGGTCGGGTGAGTCTTGGCTGTTCGAAGCTGACTGCAGCTCCAACCCGACTCGACTCGATCTCCGTTCGGAATTCGGAGACACGGCAACCTGGGCACACTGGCTCGGACCCGACCACGCAGAGGTAATTCTCGCCCATTGGCCACGACATCTCTTCACAAGAAAGGAACCGACACATGTCCGACAAGATGACCAGCTGACGAGGCCCTGAAACGGTCAGAAGAGCCAATACACGTCGCCCGATGAGACGACCAACAAAACGACCAACCAACAATCGTCCCGCTCCAATCTCCTTCCGTCGGACAGTTCATGTGTGTCGCCACCGGTCGACGAGCCCTGGCTGTCCGCACCTCACTGGCCCTCCGTCCCCGACTGAACTTCAGTGCTGCTGCGTCCCGACTGAACGACCTCACTCCTGCTCCGACTCCGACTGAGCTCCCACTGTATACACACGACGACCCGTAAATACTCGCGGTCGCTCCGGAGATCGTACGACGGTGCACTTATAGATAAGCGCTGCTGCTGCCACTCACGGGCAAGCAAACGAGCAACTTAGTGACACCCGTAAATAGAATTAAAAGAAAAACGAGGCGACAGAACCATAAAAACAAGATGACCAGCAATAAACGGCATGACCGCGAGCGGCGCATGGCTCATATGTAGTAGGCACGTTCCATCACGTATGCTAGCTTCTTGACTTCCTGAGGAACTTGGACTGCCAACGAGCGTTATACAACTGCTTTAAGAACTATTGTGAAGACAGAGAAGTAATGCTGCCGCGTCCAGGAGAGATCCTAATAAAAGAAATTTCAAAGAATCCATAAGCGGCTCTATTTCCCCGTTATAGTGCTCGACCCGGTATTAGGAAAACCACAATATAATAAAGACGCCGTAGGAGAAGTGGTATATGCCGACGATCTGATGCTCCTTGTGAAGCGTATTTCCAAAAGCAAACTGGAAAATGGATGTAACACAGTCCATCAACAATTACATCGGATATGCCAAGGAACCGAAGGTCTCTTGCGTATGAAAATACAACGTACATTCTGTTAAAAGGGAATCTTTCATAAGACCCGATAATAAAATTAAGCGATGGGTTCATGAAGATAAAATCCGTCACCAAATACTTAGGCATCTTCTTGGACAAACGACAAAATTACGGTGCACAGTTGAAAACAACGAGCAAGAAAGCAAGGAAAACGAAGAACAAAATTATTATCTCGCCAATTGTGTTTATAAGCTGCCAATACAAACAAAATACAACAATGTATCATAACGCAATCTATACTGCTATCATGGGATACTGTGCGAGTGCTTGGGCTCACAGACGTTTACTCTTAATTCCAGCACGGATAGCTAACAGGGTGCAACGAGGAGTACTTCTTCGGCTGACGAGAGCTTCTGGCACCGTTTCATTTGAGCCGTAATACTTGGAATGTGTCAACTCGACCTCCAGATGCGGAAAAATGTGGCGATGTATTAGGTGAAGAAAGAACAATATAATAATGTGGTCAATTTAGTAGGAGTAGACGGCATAAGTAAGCACAAAAATCAAAATCAGATGGCTGAAACGGTGCTATTATGCCCGAACAGGGAGTCGCACCTATGGTTTTCTGCCAAAGGTTGGGAACCTCTTAACAACATTGTATCTAGGAACTAAAGAACGTAGTAAAAACATCCGCACCTGTGATGTGTTGGTCTTCCATTTACACTAGTGCCTCCGGTCGGATGGCACTCCTGGCTTGTTCTGTACACAGCTAACCACCTCCTGTGTTCTACCAGCGCGACAGACAAGTACATGGTGTGTAAATTTCGTGTACGTAAATTTCGTGTACTGATATATTTCGACATTCAGGTTATTGCAGGCCGTTCGTTGATCTATCTTTCTGGTTTCCAAGCTTGCCACTATAAGTGGGGTCTCCTATTATCTGGAGTTCACTCTCGGATCTGAACAGTTTGTTGCTGATAAGTTGTCTTTCATAGCGTTGTAAGTTGTTCAGTGTTTTTCGTTCCTCATGTGGTTCAATTTGCGCGTGGAGGCACATTTAATCTCAACAAATTAACTTCTTAACTCCCGATTTTTAATCTTTCATAACTCTTTCCTTCTGGTTCTTTTATCTTTGTTGTAACGGGATTGGTTTTCAGGTCCCATTTGTATACAGACGCTCTATTGATAATACCTTATTCTATGCTTTTTGAATTACATTTTAATCAAATGTCTTACAGTAATTACTTTCTTCTTGCCACACTGCCTCATCCCCAGCACTATTCCCCCAAAGCTCCGTCGGTTATCATTTGTTGACCACTTCCCTTTGCATGGAGTTGGATTCTGTGACTAAGAACTCTGGGGGGGGGGGGGGGGGGGGGGCGCGGGGAGCGTCTCCGTGTACTAATCTATGTGACACTACAGTAAGTACTCATCTAAATGTTTAAATACATAGAGTACAAGGATACTTTCCTTTCTATGTATAATAATCTGAAAATGCTGCCTTAACGTAGCGCAGCCGGTCGTAAAAATTGTCAATTATTACTTGTTTGTGATTGTATTGAAGTTCAATTTACCGTGAATTCCTACCACCATGGCTGCCCATATTATAAAAGTGTAGATGCTTGTTTTGATTACAGTTTGAGCAAATCCGCCTGCCCCCTTATGAAATAAGTTAGTGCGGATAGACGACGCGTTTCACTGTGCACTATCATCTGTCGTGGTGATCAAGCCTATACTGCAGGGGCTGGAAAAGACATTTTTGTGTTGCGAGCTAGGAAGTTATAAATCAAACATTGCTGATATTCATGAGGTCTTCTGTCTCTGACCGAAATTTACTTGAATTTGACCTAGGAGTTTGGGAGTAGATCCTGGACATATGTATATGCACACATATTCTCTGCTTTATTTATATTAACTGATTAAGTTACTCTTTAAGAATCAAGTTTTCCGAGATTGCTAGCAATTCTTTTTATTACTATGACGATTTTGAGACAGATTTGATGATGACAGCATACAACTGTTAGCGCTGGTCATAGTAATAAAAATAATTGCTAGTGATCTTTTCAAACTTGATTCTTCAAGAATAATATAACCTTCAGATCACCTCTAAAGACTGATGCAGTGTCAAACATACATATAACAGATTACTTTCTGCTTTTTAGTCTTGTGTGTGTAAAATTTTTCAATCGATTTCGAACATTTTTATGAGATTACCGACAGAGACATGCATTCAATTCCAGGTTTGTATCAATTGCTATTCATCTGACTCAACCAGTATACTGCTTCCTCCTACAAAACGACTACAAAGGTAAAACTATAAGGGATTCGAACTCACATGAAGCCCTAACACCAGTCGTTATTCCTGTGAACGATTCGTTACTGGAACAGGAATTCGCGCAAATTGCAGTGGTACACAGAGCATCCTCAACAACAAGGAGACAGGAAATGGAGTTAATACTGCATTGTCATTCAGACCTGAGCAATGTTTAAAGTTTCAAGTCTCTAGCTTAATGAGAAGTTAGTTTAAAATCAATTGCAGAATTGATGTTAGCTTAATGAGGAGTTAGTTTAAAATCAATTGCAGAATTGGTACGCGACGGACAGACAAGAAAGATGAGCCCGCATCTCGTGGTCGTGCGGTAGCGTTCTCGCTTCCCACGCCCGGGTTCCCGGGTTCGATTCCCGGCGGGGTCAGGGATTTTCTCTGCCTCGTGATGGCTGGGTGTTGTGTGATGTCCTTAGGTTAGTTAGGTTTAAGTAGTTCTAAGTTCTAGGGGACTGATGACCTCAGCTGTTAAGTCCCATGGTGCTCAGAGCCATTTGAACCATTTGAACAAGAAAGATGTATCTGCTTCCTCTCCAAGCCACTCCCCACCCTCGTTCAGCTCGGCGATGCCTGTCCATTGACATAGTGTCTGGAATACTTTCCAGTACTACCTTTTTATGTAGCATAGTTGAGACGTCTTGCGTTACAAAAATTTGTCATCTTCAACCCCCAGCCTTGACGTACAGATCGACAGAAAAGCGAGTTAATGTTCCATTGTCATCCAGTTGTAATCTATGATTAGCACTTCAGTTGTCTAGCTCATTTTGAAATTAGTTTATAATCAGTTGCAAAACTGGTATTCAACAAACAGAAAGGCATGAAAGTGACCTAATAAATTATAGCATAATGCTTGTGCCCAACCACTGCTCACATACACTGAAAACAGCCCAACGGAGTCAGGAGTAGTAATGTGGCAGCTGTCTTTGGCTAGCCCACCTGACATTTTTACATACTCGATCACAGTAGTATCACTATGCTCACGAGACAAAGTAGCAAAGTGTAGGGTGTACAGGTTTTTATTCACTACTGCTGGAAAAGGCGAAGAGGCCAATTTCACTCGGCAAGGAGACTCTTACAACTAAGGTCTCGCCAAGTTTTTCAGCTTTGGAGAAATGTCTCGCACTGGAAGATGAATGTACAGAGAAAGAGTAATACGTTAAAAAAATTTCATGGTCGCTGCCTTGATGCGAGGCAGTAATTCTAGCTTTTTTACTACCTCTCGTATCCTTGTCGGCCACAGAATCCCTACTGATGGGGATCTAGCAGGGTACACGAGAAATGTTTTCCCTTCATAACAGAAATTGAATCAACGATGGACTAAGCTTGCCCTCTGTGAAAACTTTTTTTTAGTGTCAAATGCAGATAGTAGAGATGAGGAAGCTCTGCTTTGCTGAAAAGGCCCCCATTTCTTCCTCACTAGTGCTGGGGAGCTTTTTGGCACAAAATGTGTCAGCGTTACTGTTCTTTGTTTCCGAAATTGCGAGTCTGTAAGCGGAAACGGCCGACAGCGCTGGGCGTGCTGCTGTATTTGCAGTAATATTCGCCGAGGCTGTGTTTTAGCGGCCGGCGCGTCCATCTCTACCCGCCCGTCCTCTTTGCTGCACTCTTTCGTCGTCCGCTTCCGCCCGTGCGCCGCCTCAACTTATTTCGCTGCGCCACAAGTGTGTAATGGCGTGCGCTGCCGCTCTGAGTAACTTGCGCTGCATCCACGGCTCGGCTTGGCGTCAGCTACCTGCGAAGCATGCCACGGCGCTCCTCTGTGAAAACCAGCGCTTACTCCTGGCTGCAACTCGCCGAGAGAGCGATGCATCGCTCATCACCTCCCGACTGCTGCTGTTCACTGAATACGTACCAAATTTTCTTTCGTACTTTCCTCATTTAAGACAAAATCAAATGTGTACAACGTAGGTCACCTGCCTGAGAGTCATTCTTCTATTTGACAATGCGGACTGAATTAAATTATCTGCTCCTCCCTCCCCCCCCCCCCTGCCGGCCGGAGTGGCCGAGCGGTTCTAGGCGCTACAGTCCGGAACCGTGCGACCGCTACGGTCGCAGGTTCGAATCCTGCCTCGGGCATGGATGTGTGTGATGTCCGTAGGTTTATCAGGTTAAAGTAGTTCTAAGTTCTAGGGGACTAATGAACTCAGCAGTTAAGTACCATAGTGCTCAGAGCCATTTGAACCATTTGAACCCACACCCCCGTTTCCGAGCCTTCAAGCAATTACTCAGTTCTAACTCAGGCGATACATCCAACAGCATGGGACTACAGCAGGGGATTGATATTCAAATTCCCGAATATGTGCGGCAAATATTTTACTGCAACTGCATTTGTCCTTAACCTGGACATGCAGGAGTTGGACAAAAATATGGAAAGATCGCGAGAAATTCATGCTTGAACATAAATACAGATGCCAGGAAGGCCTGACCGTTGCGCTGTTGTATCTGAACACGAACGGCGCCCTGTCCAAAGTCATCAATACGTCGCAGGTGTCAGTCGTGGACAAAACATTGTCCTGTGTACGGTACTGCAGTGCCTGTGTTGTTAAAAAGAGCGATGCAATGATCTACATCCACATTTATACTCCGCAAGCCACCCAACAGGGTGTGGCGGAGGGCACTTTACGTGCCACGGTCATTACCTCCCTACATACATGCATGTTCGAAGGAACGGGCAAAGTGGCGCCAATAGCCGTTACGAAATACACTCCTGGAAATTGAAATAAGAACACCGTGAATTCATTGTCCCAGGAATGGGAAACTTTATTGACACATTCCTGGGGTCAGATACATCACATGATCACACTGACAGAACCACAGGCACATAGACACGGGCAACAGAGCATGCACAATGTCGGCACTAGTACAGTGTATATCCACCTTTCGCAGCAATGCAGGCTGCTATTCTCCCATGGAGACGATCGTAGAGATGCTGGATGTAGTCCTGTGGAACAGCTTGCCATGCCATTTCCACCTGGCGCCTCAGTTGGACCAGCGTTCGTGCTGGACGTGCAGACCGCGTGAGACGAAGCTTCATCCAGTCCCAAACATGCTCAATGGGGGACAGATCCGGAGATCTTGCTGGCCAGGGTAGTTGACTTACACCTTCTGGAGCACGTTGGGTGGCACGGGATACAAGCGGACGTGCATTGTCCTGTTGGAACAGCAAGTTCCCTTGCCGGTCTAGGAATGGTAGAACGATGGGTTCGATGACGGTTTGGATGTACCGTGCACTATTCAGTGTCCCCTCGACGATCACCAGTGGTGTACGGCCAGTGTAGGAGATCGCTCCCCACACCATGATGCCGGGTGTTGGCCCTGTGTGCCTCGGTCGTATGCAGTCCTGATTGTGGCGCTCACCTGCACGGCGCCAAACACGCATACGACCATCATTGGCACCAAGGCAGAAGCGACTCTCATCGCTGAAGACGACACGTCTCCATTCGTCCCTCCATTCACGCCTGTCGCGACACCACTGGAGGCGGGCTGCACGATGTTGGGGCGTGAGCGGAAGACGGCCTAACGGTGTGCAGGACCGTAGCCCAGCTTCATGGAGACGGTTGCGAATGGTCCTCGCCGATACCCCAGGAGCAACAGTGTCCCTAATTTGCTGGGAAGCGGCGGTGCGGTCCCCTACGGCACTGCGTAGGATCCTACGATCTTGGCGTGCATCCGTGCGTCGCTGCGGTCCGGTCCCAGGTCGACGGGCACGTGCACCTTCCGACGACCACTGGCGACAACATCGATGTACTGTGGAGACCTCACGCCCCACGTGTTGAGCAATTCGGCGGTACGTCCACCCGGCCTCCCACATGCCCACTATACGCCCGCGCTCAAAGTCCGTCAACTGCACATACGGTTCACGTCCACGCTGTCGCGGCATGCTACCAGTGTTAAAGACTGCGATGGAGCTCCGTATGCCACGGCAAACTGGCTGACACTGACGGCGGCGGTGCACAAATGCT
Source organism: Schistocerca piceifrons (assembly GCF_021461385.2). Lineage (NCBI taxonomy): Eukaryota > Metazoa > Arthropoda > Insecta > Orthoptera > Acrididae > Schistocerca > Schistocerca piceifrons. The sequence goes on from NC_060144.1 coordinate 143,533,740, forward strand.
GCGCAGCTAGCGCCATTCGACGGCCAACACCGCGGTTCCTGGCGTGTCCGCTGTGCCGTGCGTGTGATCATTGCTTGTACAGCCCTCTCGCAGTGTCCGGAGCAAGTATGGTGGGTCTGACACACCGGTGTCAATGTGTTCTTTTTTCCATTTCCAGGAGTGTACATGCGCTGTATTCGCAGTGGCGAATACGAACAACCATTAGCTGTATAAGGAAATGACGGCAGTGAAAATCAGTGCCGGAGGAGGCCTCGAAGTTGGATTTCTCATTTTACTCAGGCGGTTGTCTTAACCGGTTTGGCTCTCCGTACACGACCAGAACCCAACAACCTGGGAACGAAGACATAATGAAGCCTGGGGTCTTCTAATGAGTCATGCACGGACGTTTCATGTTAGTGTAATAAACCGAAACAGTCGCTACCGTCGTTTCGATGTATTTTATTATATTGCAATCTGTTTCGGTGACTCAACACAACATCTTTAGCTTGTAACGTGTGGTGGAATTGTGCATGTGTTGTGTGAGTTTTCAGCAAGATTACAATAAAATTAGTTACTCATTATTAATGTAACATTATATTTTATTTAATCACTGCTTTTCTCGGCTAATTAACGATATTTTGTTAAAGAAATCTCCACCTGGGAACGTGTAGCATTGTTATCTGTCAAGCACCAAGTTCATTCACAAAAGTAATCATTTCTAACCAACAAACAAGCTAAATCCATGATAAGTAATCTGAACTAAACAAGATTAACGATTTTTTGTAATTTCAGTGACATTATTTAAAAGACTGTTTGCCAGTTGCAGACCATTTATCAAAACTAAGGCTGCTGTTATCTCGAGGAGTCAACATTTTCCTTCAACCAAAATTAACAGTTTTGTCACACAATACCACACTTACACAACACTACTGTAGTTTCCTGTCGATATATTTCATAAAAGTTGTTACGAAATTGCCAGGCTTCATACATCAGCGGTTAAGAATTTATATCAAGTAAGATGCTGTTTGCATTCGTAGAAGTTCCATGTATTCACAGTGTAACTGGAATTTATTACTTCAGGGTTGGTCATCGGCCATCAGTACACAATTATTATTGCAAACATAACCAACAACATTTAAGTCTGTATAGAAAATCAATTTAAAACTGCCTCTGCAATATTTCACTAAGACGGCGGCTAACATAAGACGATTGCTTATTGTTGTGCTCCAGACTGTTTTACTCGTAATAAATAAAATACATTAAATCTTTCCTCACCTTCATTACATGCATTAATATTTGAAAATATTTCCCAATGTTACAAGACACATTAATATACCCCATTTACCAATAAACTGCGCTGTAGATCAATAGCGCTAATGTCTGCACACTTTGCTATCTGAGCAGAAAACTTAACATTTATATAGGCTGGGAATTACAACTAAATAAAACTCCAGACAAACCAGCTTCATTTCAATGACACATAGACTCGGTTAGCCACATAACAATATATTAGTGCAGTTTCTTACAGACCTCTGTGTTACGAGACATCAATCACATCCTATGACAACAATAGTTCGAACGAGAAGAAGAAGGATTTTTCTACAGAATCATAGATAACAAAAGATTAAGATATTTCATAATATTTTTACATGGGTATTGTCTGAGATTCAACTTTTTACAGAATATTAAATTATGTCGTTGACAATAATTATTTACTGTTTTATTAACGGTGAAGTTCTTTTAATTAGTATTACGAGAATAGTATCAAAATTCAGTCATACTCCTCATACAATGCTGCCGTGAATTTTATTTTGAATAAAATATAGGCATGGACTGACGCTGAGGGGTTGAAGTGCAACAGCATACACTATCCCACCACTGGCCAACATCTATGAACAGATTCAGTTGGTAGTTAATGGTTACATACACCACATCACTTTTACAGTATTCTACAGAAACTAGTTCATAGTTGTTAATCACTGATGTGGTCGTGTATACGATCGGAGTTCAACCCCCCCCCCCCTTTCACCAGTGTGTCAGTTAATGCCTAAAAGATGAAAAGATGGTGTGCAGAATCATCCAAGCTGGTTGCAATATAATAAAATACGTTAAAAAGACGTCTGCAGGTGTTTCATTATATCACATAAGTTAACGGCCGAAGTCCCACAGACCATCAATCGCAAGGATAAACAGAAAAAAATTCATATAAGGGTTATTGTAGTCGTGTGTGAATTCGAAAGTGTGCAAATTGTTGGTGCTTGTATGGTGGATGTCCCGTAAGCAGAGGAGCTTAAATGTCTGGTGCTTCAGGAGGCATCGTACCGAATATCTATGCCGCACATAGGGAAAGCAGAAGAACATCACCCGCTAAGTCACAGTGAGGACGAAATAGTGTGTTGTGTGATCGTGACAGGTGGTCATTGATGAAGACCAAAAGTAAGAGGACAACATTTGCCAGTGACCGCAGAACTGAATGTCGCACTCGCGGACATTGTTTGCAACACGAAGGGAGTTCCAGAAGCAGGGAATTTCGAGGCAGTCTGGAGTTCGAAAGCCACTCATGAGTGATGCAACTGCCCGCAACGGGACAACATTCTGCCGAAGCCATAAAACCTGGGAAATGCAGTAACTTCAGAATGTCATTTGGTTCTACGAATCTTATTTTACACTGTTTCCGACTTCGCGTTTACGACCGACGAGTGGAACACGGCGGGAGTTCGGCGACGATTTGGGCAGCCATTTCGTGACATTCCATGGACTCTATTGGTACTCTGCAAGACCGCATTACTGCCAAGGATTATGTGGCCATTTTGGCTGATCGTGTCCACCGGTTTGTTCCCCGTTGGTCATGTTGTGTTCCAAGACGTAAGGCCCCTGTTCACACAACTCGCATCGCCCAGGAACAGTTTTGTGAGAGCGAGGATGAATTGTCACATCTCGATGACATGAAGCTCTTTTGAATGCCAATGGGTCTCCACACTGTATTAGGCACGATCATGTGTTCTTGGTGTTTCCGTATTTCAGTCCAATCCCTGTTCATCTCATTGCGTACTTGGATAAATACACTCCTGGAAATGGAAAAAAGAACACATTGACACCGGTGTGTCAGACCCACCATACTTGCTCCGGACACTGCGAGAGCGCTGTACAAGCAATGATCACACGCACGGCACAGCGGACACACCAGGAACCGCGGTGTTGGCCGTCGAATGACGCTAGCTGCGCAGCATTTGTGCACCGCCGCCGACAGTGTCAGCCAGTTTGCCGTGGCATACGGAGCTCCATCGCAGTCTTTAACACTGGTAGCATGCCGCGACAGCGTGGACGTGAACCGTATGTGCAGTTGACGGACTTTGAGCGAGGGCGTATAGTGGGCATGCGGGAGGCCGGGTGGACGTACCGCCGAATTGCTCAACACGTGGGGCGTGAGGTCTCCACAGTACATCGATGTTGTCGCCAGTGGTCGGCGGAAGGTGCACGTGCCCGTCGACCTGGGACCGGACCGCAGCGACGCACGGATGCATGCCAAGACCGTAGGATCCTACACAGTGCCGTAGGGGACCGCACCGCCACTTCCCAGCAAATTAGGGACACTGTTGCTCCTGGGGTATCGGTGAGGACCATTCGCAACCGTCTCCATGAAGCTGGGCTACGGTCCCGCACACCGTCAGGCCGTCTTCCGCTCACGCCCCAACATCGTGCAGCCCGCCTCCAGTGGTGTCGCGACAGGCGTGAATGGAGGGACGAATGGAGACGTGTCGTCTTCAGCGATGCGAGTCGCTTCTGCCTTGGTGCCAATGATGGTCGTATGCGTGTTTGGCGCCGTGCTGGTGAGCGCCACAATCAGGACTGCATACGGCCGGGGCACACAGGGCCAATACCCGGCATCATGGTGTGGGGAGCGATCTCCTACACTGGCCGTACACCACTGGTGATCTTCGAGGGGACACTGAATAGTGCACGGTACATCCAAACCGTCATCGAACCCATCGTTCTACCATTCCTAGACCGGCAAGGGAACTTGCTGTTCCAACAGGACAATGCACGTCCGCATGTATCCCGTGCCACCCAACGTGCTCTAGAAGGTGTAAGTCAACTACCCTGGCCAGCAAGATCTCCGGATCTGTCCCCCATTGAGCATGTTTGGGACTGGATGAAGCGTCGTCTCACCCGGTCTGCACGTCCAGCACGAACGCTGGTCCAACTGAGGCGCCAGGTGGAAATGGCATGGCAAGCCGTTCCACAGGACTACATCCAGCATCTCTACGATCGTCTCCATGGGAGAATAGCAGCCTGCATTGCTGCGAAAGGTGGATATACACTGTACTAGTGCCGACATTGTGCATGCTCTGTTGCCTGTGTCTATGTGCCTGTGGTTCTGTCAGTGTGATCATGTGATGTATCTGACCCCAGGAATGTGTCAATAAAGTTTCCCCTTCCTGGGACAATGAATTCACGGTGTTCTTATTTCAATTTCCAGGAGTGTACTTCTCAACACGATGGCTCTGAGCACTGAGCGACCTAACTTCTGAGGTCATCAGTGGCCTAGATCTTAGAACTAATTAAACCTAACTAACCTAAAGACATCACACACATCCATGCCCGAGCAGGATTCGAACCTGCGACCGTAGTGGTCACGCGGTTCCAGACTGAAGCGCCTAGAACCGCACGGCCACGCCAGCCGGCTACAGTTTCACAAAGTGTCTGCAAGATGGGTGCCACGGCAGATGACTCCTGAAATGAGAGAACGACGTGTTGATGCTTGTGAAGAACTTTTTCGGTGCTTTGAACGAGAAGGAGATGGCTTTCTTGGAGGAATCGTTACTGGAGACGAAACCTGGGTTCACTTCCACCAACGGGAAATGAAGAGAGCGAGCAAGGAATGGCGCCATTCCTCATCACCAAAGCCAAAGTAGTTTCGAACAGAACCATCAGCAGCGAAGGTTATGCTGACTCTTTTTTGGGACGAAAAAGGCATTTTGGAGCATTACATGCCTAGGGGGACCACTGTCATCAGTGCATCTTACAGAGATCTCCTAAAAAAATCATCTGCTGCCTGCAATCAAATCAAAGTGATGTGGATTGCTGTCAGAAGGTGTCCTTTCGCAACATGACAATGCAAGGCCTCACACTGCCCGGACAACAGTTGCAACCATCACAGACCTGCATTTTGAGTGTCTTCCTCATCCACCATTCTCACCAGACCTTGCCCCAAGTGATTTCCATATGTTTGGATTACTCAAAGACGCAATGGGAGGAAAGAAGTTCCGTTCTGATGAAGAGGTAACCCACGTGGTGCATGAGTGGTTGCGCGGACTACCAAGATATATTTTACAGCTCAAAATAGTCCAAATGGCTCTGAGCACTACGGGACTGAACATCTGTGGTCAGCAGTCCCCTAGAACTACTTAAACGTAACTAACCTAAGGACATCGCATATATCCATGCCCGAGGCAGGATTCGAACCTGCGACCGTAGCGGTCACGCGGTTCCAGACTGAAGCGCCTAGAGCCGCACTGCCATACCGGCCGGCCGATATCTAAAGTTAAAGTTCTCAGAGTTATTGTTAATTCCAAAGAATAAAAGTGTCTTAGAGTTTTCGTAAATAATTTTGAATTTGTTCCAAGTTGCACTATATACCCTTATTCGTTCTATCACCCAAATATCTTCAAGCTACAAGTAACAACCGCAAAATACTGGGCATTGCACTTAAAATATATATATATTAACAATATTACAAGCACTGCGCCACGTATTACGCAATCTTAAATATGAATGTTCTATTATCAACTGTTTTCTTTTAAATCGTTTGGCCTTGTGTAACATAAGAGTATTACGTAAGTCAGAAAATGACATAAGCCAAAGACCGACTACGGCAATGTCGACTCCACTGTACATGGCGGCCGGTCTGATACTGTCACCTTGCCGTCAACGAGGACACTGACACAGCCTGGTACTTCTTTCCAAAGCGTTTCAGCCTACTCCATGGCGGCGTATCAATCTCGTACTAGAACAAATTCAGAACAGATAAATACACGGTTTATTCCCCATTTGTGCCGGCCGGAGTGGCCGAGCGGTTCTAGGCGCTTCAGTCTGGAAACGCGCGACCGATACGGTCGTAGGTTCGAATCCTGCCTCGGACATGGATGTGTGAGATGTCTTTGGTTAGTTAGGTTTAAGTAGTTCTGAGTTCTAGGGGACTGATGACCTCAGGTGTTTGTGAAGTATTACAGACGTAGTACTAGAGGTGAAGATGTTATGGGAATTTATTTGGTTAAGAGCATTACCTGCGAAATGCAAGGTTCTGTGATCGAGTACCGACGCGTTTCACCGTTTTAATGGGCCAGCATGTTAAAAAAGCTCACTGCACGTATTCTGCAATTGAAGTAACGTCATTCACCGACTAATCCAGTATGTGTGCAGGAGAAAACTGTTCATTATTGCAGCGAACCGTTTGCGCAGGGTAAAGTAGCCAGTGCGGGAAAAATGTCCATCGCATATTGTTTGCTTCAAACTATGCTGTTGTCACAGGAGCTCTAATTTATAAAACCACTGTCGTCAGTGAGTTTGACAGAGGAAGGTTGTTCGGCTATTTTATTAGTGAAGACTTTTCTGATTTTCAGTTCTCTTATGTAAGGTAAATTATCTGTACTATTCTCGTTGCACCACTCATACGTAGTATGAAATTTTTTTACCATGTAAATGTGTAAACAATGTGAATTTCGACGTTGTGTCCGATAGGGAATTGCGGCCACACTACTCGTCTGGAAAAGTTATCGAAGTGTTTAGGTCAATATGAGTCCGTAGCATCCATATTTCGTGCATAACATTACAGATCATTTTCACTTCACAACCCTTTCATATACAAAGCTACCATCCGTCAGTCTATCCCTTTGTGATGATTTTCAGTTAATTTGTATTATTTAAATCATCTCTTCCTTGTCATATTTAGCCCAATATCAAAATCCGGTTGAAAACGGTCTGATGCATCCGCATGGTACGAACATTGTGTCGGTATTAGGGCACTAAGATTACTAGAAAATATGTCCAGAAATCAGGACAACAAACATGGGATATTTTGCGATGGCACGGGCCACATGACCCCAGTAGGTAGGGAAATGTGACCTCGGAGTAAGACTTCAGAACAGGGCACATATAAGAGACGATCAGAAGATTTCCGTTTGAGAGCGTTGCTCCAAGGTATACGCACCGTAGCGCGACTTCGATGCAGGTATATAATAACGACATGTAGGCAAGGAGCTAGTGTGTCACTCGTGTCCCCTCAATGTGCGTACGGTAAATTTGGAAACGTGGACTGTGTCGACTTTATTACCAAATGCGTCCAACAAACGGGAACAACGTGCTGCCATTGTGTTATTGGCTGCCGATGGGCAGTCAACGGAAGACACCCATCGGAGAACGAAGAATGTGTATGCGGCATCATACCTGTCGATAACCAGCATTGTGGAATGGTTTCCCAAGCCCCATCAATTTGACAAAAGGCGCGGGGCGATCTGGGAGGTCGAATTATGCCAACTCATGTGGCAGACATTCGAGCATCCGCCCTATTGTCGTGATTTCTCCCCATGCGGCTATTGCAACTTCGGTCTCTTGATAAAGACCTTGGGGTGCCGATGATGTGCAGCAGACAGTTACAGACTTCTTCACGCAGCAGGACACGGTGCTTTACCTACAGGTGTCTTAAACCAGATACATAAGTGAGACGATTGCATTAATGATCACGGCGATTTTGCTTGATCGACATATCGATTCTGAATTTCGGGAGCTTGTTGATCGTCCCACATAATTGCTATGTATTATTTTTTTCCTCTTCCCGCTGGAAATACTTAGCGTGGTATCCTGTGAAATGTAGATTCAAAATGTTGAAGAGAGAAGCTTCTACCAGTAACTATGGTTTGGTGAAAATTCAATTTCCTTTACAGTGGCACGTTCACCCTACCTTGTGTATCGGTTAAAATTCCAAGCTCGTTGTGAATTAAATGTTTGGGCGAGGCTTTGAGTTTACAGCGCACGAGCTGGCGTAAAAGCACGCGTCTGAAATAGTAGGAAAGAAACGCTATTTTCAGGACAATAGAGCAGAGACGCCGCTCGCTGCGAAATCGTCGAGAGCTGTTGCGTCGCTGGCGGAGGCAGCGTGGGAAAGGGGGGAGGGAGGAAACTCGCGAAACGTGACGTGAATCGAAATGGAGACAGGCTGGGCGGTTAATTCGCCGCCTCATTGTGTAAGTGGCTCTGCCGCTTGGAGTCCCGGCTAAGCTCTGCATAGAGGTTTCCGCCACTGATCGCTGTATAATGCACGCTCATGCATACTTACCGGGCGTCCGCCTGAATATGCAGATCGGCCCGCTGTTATCTTTGCGTTCCTGAGTCCGAGTCCCAGCGCGCGGACCGCCTGACATTTTGCCTCGGCGTTCCACCTGCACGGACACATGACTTATGCTTCCCTTCTCCGACCTTGATAATTGCAGGCGGAAGGGCTGCCAAGACAACGGCGTTCCGGTGTCAAGAGAAATGGCGCGTGGAAATTTTCAGCTACACTTGCTGAAACTAAGTTTGTAAATGCAGCTCATGTTGGAATGAACTGTGCTTTTAAGGAACAATTCCTCACCGGCCGGATGGTCTGTTACCATCAGTGGATGGCGGCCTGTGGATCGCCAGTTCAGATCCAACCACAAGCAATTATTTGTTATTTAACTGATACGGTTACTCAGCGTGTTCATCCAATGGACAGGCCAGCGTGTGCAATAACAATACTGAGCGAAGTTCTCGTCGGTGAAGTATGAAAGATGTTACGCAACATCCACCAAGAATCACTGACGAGAAAACGACGAAGAAACAGACCGAAGGAAGGAAGACAAGAAAAAGAGTCGTCAGCGCGGTTGGCTGCCATGTAGGAGTCCCTGATTCGACTCCCGGAACAACCAGGGATTTTTCCTTGTTAGGAGGACTATAACGCTGAAAACTACGCCTCGTGCTGCTAATGGAGGAACTATTCGACAGAGTAGTAGTGGCACCCGACGGCGCACAATGGGCCAGAATCCTGGAAACCTGGACAAAACTACAGAATCTGCTCCACTGTTGTAAAAATGGGTGCAATGGGATATCTGACCCTTCTGGTAACATTTTTAGTGAAAAATGAGAAATTCAAAATTGCAGATCCAATATTGTGAAATGAATCTGGAAAAAATTAAAGCAGTCCACATAAATGTTTCCGGTGAACATTAATAGGCCGGCCGAAGTGGCCGTGCGGTTAAAGGCGCTACAGTCTGGAACCGCAAGACCGCTACGGTCGCAGGTTCGAATCCTGCCTCGGGCATGGATGTTTGTGATGTCCTTAGGTTAGTTAGGTTTAACTAGTTCTAAGTTCTAGGGGACTAATGACCTCAGTAGTTGAGTCCCATAGTGCTCAGAGCCATTTGAACCATTTGAACATTAATAATTTTAACGGTAAACTTTGTTACAAAACTAAATCTACTTTCAGTTTTCGTTACTAATATACATTTTTATTACAAAAATGTATATTAGTTACAAAAACCGAAAGTTTTGTAAGTCCTCTTAATCTTCTTCCTCTTGAGCTTCCCCTGTTCTTCATCTTCATTCCCTTCTTGCGTCCTCGTCGACATCCTCACCATCCGATTCCTTGTAAACCAATGCAGCAAGTATCAAGAATGCAACAGCTTCCGATGACAAAGCTTTCACTTTCCTCATAGACGGTTTCCGCAAAGAAGATATCCGCTGAAGTAAAATGTAACTTAACAAGATTAAATTTATGAAGGAAATATTGTTGTTGTTGTGGTCTTCGGTCGAGAGACTGGTTTGATGCAGCTCTCCATGTTACTCTAGCCTGTGCAAGCTTCTTCATCTCCCCGTACCTACTGCAACCTACATCCTCCTGAATCTGTTTAGTGTATTCATATGTTGGTCTCCCTCTACGATTTTTACCCTCCGCGCTTTCCTCCAATACTAAACTGGTGATCCATTGATGCCTCAGAATGTGACCTATCAACCGATACCGTCTTCTAGTCAAGTTGTGCAACAAATTTCTCTTCTCCCGAATTCTGTTCAATACCTTCTCATTAGTTATGTGATCTACCCATCTAATCTTCAGCATTTTTGTGTAGCACCACATTTCGAAAGCTTCTATTCTCTTCTTGTCTAAACTACTTATCGTCCACGTTTCGCTTCCGTACATGGCTACACTACATACATATACTTTCAGAAAAGACTTCCTGGTACTTAAATCTATACCCGATGTTAACAAATTTCTCTTCTTCAGAAACGATTTCCTTGCAATTGCCAGTTTACATTTTACATCCTCTCTACTTCGACTATCATCAGTTAATTTTGCTCCCCAAATAGCAAAACTCATTTACTACTTTAAGCGTCTCATTTTCTAATCTAATGCCCTCAGTATCACCCGATTTTATTCGACTACATTCCATTATCCTCGTTTTGCTTTTGTTGATGTTCATCTTATATCCACCTTTCGAGACATGCTCATGGATGTGAAATTAAAAAAAAAATGGTTCAAATGGCTCTGAGCACTATGGGACTTAACATCTATGGTCATCAGTCCCCTAGAACTTAGAACTACTTAAACCTAACTAACCTAAGGACGGCACACAACACCCAGCCATCACGAGGCAGAGAAAATCCCTGACCCCGCCGGGAATTGAACCCGGGAACCCGGGCGTGGGAAGCGAGAACGCTACCGCACGACCACGAGATGCGGGCGATATGAAATTACATAATTATTATATTAAGAGTGCGTTTTATATTTTTAATATATTTAAAATATACAATTAGTTCAGAAATTATGATTTTATTTTATTATGACAGATGGCCACTTGTTTGGACTTCTGCAGTACTTGTTACGCCTACCCGCTACTTGTTAGCAGCAGACACAGTGGCTGCTCCAAAGACTGAGACGGCGTGGAGTTTTACAATTATTTATTAAACTTTCTTTACAAGTTCTCCCTCGTCGTCGCTTCCCACACATGCGGATCCCTCCGCCTGGCTGCTGCTGTGTAGCTTCTCCGATAATCCGCGCAATGCATGCCGCCGATCGTAGCCCTAGGTCACCAGTGCTCCGCTGAAGTCAGGATGCCCTGTGGCTGAGATGAACTCGTCGCCGCTCGGCGGCCGCGTCGCCGTGAGTTCAGCTGCCGACGCCTGCTGCACCGGCGGCTGGAAAGGCGCCAGTCGTGATGTCTGCGAGGTCCCGTCATGGGCGGCCCAAGCGGCGCGGCCGGGTTGCGTGAAGTCCGGGCGTCAGTCCCTGGCAGCGCCTGTGACCAAGACCGCGCTGTGGCCGGTCCTGCTGGAAGTTCTCGCTGTAGTTAGTCAGCCACGGTGCCGACCGAACTCGGGCCGCCCCCAGAGCCGTAGTTGACATCTGGCGGCGAACGGATGACTCCTGCGAGCTGGAACAAACTTCCGAAATCGTCACCTACGAAGATTGAACATTCGGACACGGACCACTTCTGTCCTCAGATCCGAACTGCTTCCCAATGGCTTCTGTCTATTGCTGCCTATATCCGGCAGGAGGACGTTTTTTACCCTCAGTGGTAGCTTTTTGTTATTACTCCCGCAGTATATTGCAGTGCAACTTAGCGTACTGGCCTCACTTCCCCTTACTCAGCAGTCTCCAGGCTTCGCTCGGCGCTCGGACTGCGTGCGTCCTTAGCCGTTGGTAGACTGCAACTGTCAGCAAGGCTACCTGTGCCACGCTTACTTAGCAACGCCTCGATCGCCGGCTGCCTCTGTTTTGCCATTCTCCACTGCGTGAAGCAACGGTTACTACATGTGGCCGCAACAATTTTGTAATAGCTTATTGCCAGTGTTACAGAAATAACAGTTGTGTGATTATATGTGCAGATATATTTTATTCGTATTTTAGTAAAATTCTCAGTTCTGTTTTTCATTGTAAATAACGGCACTCCACAACAGTCGCTTAAAAAATGACTCAGCCGGAGTTGCGGCTTGTAGGTGGGTTTTAAGGCTGATTCTCGAAGATAATGGTTCATACTTAGGGATGGAATGAGAAAGAAAGTGGAATGTCGTGAAGTCTTAAACTTGTCTCTTTTTTTCGCTCTCGGTTTGCCGTTCTTTTTCTTGGACCATGCACTCCAATGAACGAGTAATTAAGAAATTCGAATTGATAATTAACGATTAGATAATGAAAGAAGTGTTGGTAATAAAGTAAACACGTTCTGGGACAGCCTCCATTTGAAAAATTCGGTCTAATTACATTGAAGAAAAATATTTCATCCGAACGAAGTTTAATCCCTCGAAGAAACAGCTGGCTGCTTATAAGACCGGCGGTCAATAATGCCGACATTAGCCAACGAAGCTTCTTGACTCCAAACTGGTTACTTTTTCGGGATGGTGACCAATGTGCAGCGGTCGTTTATGGTCACTGTGGCCAGAACGGCGGTGTTTAATTATTTCACATATATCATGGACTGACAGTAACTGTAGTAAAATTTTTACTAATGATATGTCGTCTCAACGAAGTCGTTTTACGTTTCAGTTTAAGTTCAACGTGTTACGGAGCCATAACTATTATAAAGAACTACTTTAACTGACTGAATCTTTCACTCTGAAGTGGAGGGTGAGTAGTTTCCAAATTTACTGGAAGATCAAAACGGTTTTTCGGAAAGTAATTCGAATTCATAAATTCTTACCAACTTAGCTCTTTGCGCCAGTACATTTCTCACACCTTATTTCACAGAAGTTCTCCTGCGTACTTTATAGGGCTCTGCGAAAACAGCGGACATTCCGCTGCCGGGTGAAAATTTCGTTCTGGGTGCAGTTCCCTAGGTTGCTGGGCAAGACTTTTCTCCCCATCATACTTTCTTAGTAAAGTTAGTTCAATAAGGTTATGCAGAATAACAACTGTGAATTTGGGAAAGTGTGCGACAGGTTCTATCGGAAGCTAAGCTCGAAGGGGGTTCGCGATTCGTGCATACGTAGCTTAGTCGGTATTAGCACAGCTCGCAGGATAAGTAACAATTTCGAGTCTCTCTTCGACTGCTTTGGCGTTCTGGTCATTTTCTGCTTGACTATATCACGTATCATCAAATGAACGGGCACTTCCTGGATTTACAAAAAAAGGTCTCGTTAGGGATTAGCAGAATAATAAAGTATTGTTAGTGGTTATCTAAATGGTTGACATGTGCTGGCGGTACTAGTTTTCAAGGTATATAGGGACCATTTCCGAGTAAATCATTAACTTCATCTACGTTCAAATCTATACTTCGAAGCCACCTCATCGTGTGTGTCGGAGGGTACCTCTAATATCAATATCTCCTCCTCTGTTTCCCTGTTCCATTCGCGAATGGCGCGTGGGAAGAACTTTTTTCAGTAAAGTTCTTTATGAGCAGTAATAACCCTGATATGTTCGTCCTGATTATTTCGCAAGAGCCATGTGCGAGGAATAAATATGTTGCCAGTAAATTTTGTGAAGTTATGATCACAAAATTTTCACAGAATCTCTCTCTGCGCTGCGCAACGCTTTTAACATCTGCCACTGGTAATTACTGAAAATTTCAGTACCGCTCTCGTGAAGAGTAAACAGTCTCGTGACGAAACAAATCACTGCTTGACTGGTTTTGTCTGTCTGCTGTGCTAAACCTACTTGTTCCTGTTAGAAGTAGTTTGTCATGTAGTGAAACTGAAGTAGTTCATTCCTGTGGGATAGTACGCCCGGTAGAGCTTTTTCTTAGCGATCGGAATAAAATAATAATTTGAGTCTTTTACCGACCTCCTAACTCAGATGATAAAATTGTTGAAAGGTTCAAAGTAAACTTGAGTCTAATTTGAATCAATTACAGTTGGTGGTAACTTCATTTTCCCCTTGATATGTAGGCAAAAAATACATGTTTAAATCCGGAGGTACGCACAAAAAGTCATCCGAAACTGTGCTAAATGCTTTTTCTAAAAATTATTTCGAGCAGTTAGTTCATGAGCCCAGTCCAACTATCATGGCTGTGAAAACACCCTTGACCTCTTACGAACAAATAATCCTGAGCTAATAACGAGCATTAAAATGGATACAGCGATTACTGAACACATGGCTGTCGTAGGGAGACTGCACGCCGTAACTTCCTAAACTTTCTGAAAATATTGGAAAAATTTACCTCTTCGAAAAAGTAGGCAAAAATTCGATTGAGAGACAATCCCCACACATTAAAAATTAACAATGTAAGTGCGGACCAGATGTGGCTTGAATTCAGAGAAATAGTGTCGACAGAGGTTGAGAGATGAATACCAAATAAATATCAGACGATGGAGCTGATCCCCCATGATATACAAAACAGGTTACAACATCGTTACAGAAACAACGGAAAAATCATGCCAAATTTAAACGAACGTAAAATCCCCAAGATCGTCGTTAATTTTCAGAAACTCGAAATTTAGAGCGGACTTCCTAGACATTCAGGTTCTATTTATAGTATGATACAGCAAAGCATAATCAATGTTTTCTATGCATGATAGCAAAGAAAATACTATCGATGACAGAGCTACAAAATCAGAGTTAGTAAACACGGTTTTCCGAAATTCCTTCACCAAAGATGACGAATTAAACATTGCAGAATTCGAATAAAGAACAACAGCCAACGTCAGTAACTTAGAAGTAGATCCCTTAATAGAAACAAGTGTTTCGGTCCAGAGTGCGTAACAATTAGCTGCCTTTTAGAGAATACTGATGTAATAGCTCCATACGTAACAATTACTTACAATCGCTCGCTCGACGTAAGATCCGTACCCAAAGACTGGAAGGTTCCACAGGTTACGCCAGCATTCAAAAAAGGCAAGAAGAGGAATCCACTAAATTACTGGCCAATACCATTAACGTCGATATGCAGCAGGATCTTGGATCATCGATTATGTTCCAACCTCATGAACTGGCTCGAAGAGAACGACCTATGGGCAGATTGTGGACACATATTTAGAAAACATCATTCCTGTGAAACACTACTAGCTCTTTACTCACACAAAGCGGTGAGTGCTACCTACAAAGGATTTCATATCGATTCCGTATTTCTAAAGCACCAGAAGGGTTTTGACGCGGTACCTCACATGCAGCTTCTAATGTAATTGCTTGTTTAATTAAAATCGTCTAAATTATGAGACAATCTGAGCAGCCATCTAAGGTTGTTTGCAGATGATGCTGTCGTTTATCGTCTATTAAAGTCATCAGAAGATCAAAAACAATTACAAAACGATTTAGATAATTTATCAGTGCGGTGTAGAACTTGGCAATTGACGATAAATAATGAGAAGTATAACGACATACACATGAACGCTAAAAGAAATCCGTTATACGTCGGTTACACGAGAAATCAGTCAAATGTAAAAGCCGTAAGTTCCACTAAATACCTAGGAATTACATTTACGAACAACTAAAATTGGAAAGAACACATAGAAAATAATAAGTATTTTGCTAGGCCATCGTCCGCAGCAAGCACAGAAATATTTGTTTTTTGAATAAAACTGCCTTTTCCTTGATGCGCCGGCCGGAGTGGCCGTGCGGTTCTAGGCGCTGCAGTCTGGAGCCGAGCGACCGCTCCAGTCGCAGGTTCGAATCCTGACTCGGGCATTGATGTGTGTGATATCCTTAGGTTAGTTAGGTTTAATTAGTTCTAAGTTCTAGGCGACTGATGACCTTAGAAGTTAAGTCGCATAGTGCTCAGAGCCATTTGAACCATTTGAATCTTAATGCACTGTAATTTATTTCTCCCGAACGCGTTTCGATTTTTTTTCTCTAAAGCACCTTCAGTGAGATCTAGAACGATACAGCTTTTGTTTTGATATTTGTTAATTGTATATTATCAAAGATTTCACGTCGATTTTTTTATGTAAATGAGTATTACGTAGCAGGAAGGCTTCATAGAACGGAGAATAATCTCGTCTCACAACGTATATGCCTCACTGACATGCAAGATACACTCTATATTAACAACTGCTGTCTGAATATCACTGCCAATGAAAAGGCCATGCATCGGGGATCAACAGAATACTGTTCTATCAGATCTCGTAACAACGTAACTGCAATCAGAAGCTATCGTGCTACTTGAACTTGAATGTTTAAGGAAGGTACCATTCAACGGCGAACTACTCTTGATTACATTAGAAAGTAACTGAATGTAATTTAAATTTAGTAATCACATGAGAGAAAGAATTTAAACATGAACTGGCCACACGATTTATGTCAAATATACCTCACTGTCAAAAGTACATTAAATGTGCGTGTTGTTCTTAGATTGGTTCAAATGGCTCTGAGCACTATGGGACTCAACTTCTGAGGTCATCAGTCCCCTAGAACTTAGAACTACTTAAACCTAACTAACCTAAGGACATCACACACATCCATGCCCGAGGCAGGATTCGAACCTGCGACCGTAGCGGTCGCGCAGTTATAGACTGTAGCGCCTAGAACCGCTCGGCCAACCTGGCCGGCTGTTGTTCTCAGAAAATTTACTTGTATCTTAGATGGGCTGCCACCAGTATTTTGAAATTAAACTGAAATTCAAGCTCATAAAATAAGCAGTTCACCACACAATAATGATAGCATAGTCAAGCTGCAGTGGTTCTGATATTCGCTGAACTGCTATGGCATCCTAAACCTCTGTTCAGCGTATATACCCACATTTAGCATACCATGTGGTGCTGCCACCCACCACAAGGAGAACATGAAAAGTAATCGTCATTAATCAATTCAAATACACTCACTAGTCTGCTGTTTTCCTTAGCTATGACTGAAAATTAATGAAGAACGTTCGCTACTGATTTTTGCCCACTGAGAACTGTCTCCCTAACATAGTGCCAAACACGTGGATACAAAGTAAGTACAAAGGAAACGATCACAAATTCGAGAAATGATACCGGGGAATTATTTCATGTCATCCTATCCATGCAATAATTGTTTCTTCAAATACTTTAACATAGTTACAGCGGTTTCTCTTTAGTTAGTCTCCCTTACCAACAGGGATGTAAACCATTATTTATCTCTTGAGTCAGAACTAAATGTTAAAACTGATCCTGTTAGACTATTCCGATTAATTTTTTGACATATAACAATTATTAGTGGTTGGTAATAGACCGTAAAACTTTGAAATTTTAAAGCTAAAGGCTCCTTTACGTTTGAGAAGGGGATCAAGTGAAAGCGGTAGACAGGCACAAGCATTTCTGCAAAGTGTTAGGAGCCTGGTTAGGAACAAAGACCTCCCACAAAAAAAGCAAACAAGTAATACATAGAAGTTCCTACATCCCAGTGCTGACCTACGCATCTGAAACATGGGTAATGAAGGAAAGAGATGTAAGATGATTATAGGCGTTTGATATGAAATTCCTCAGAAGTAGGAGAGGAGTAAGAAGGAGAGATAGGATGAGACGTGAAAGGGTAAGAGAAATAGTGAAAGAGGAGCTAATGCAGAACAAGACAGAAACATCAAGGCTAAAACGGTGTGGGAACAAAGAGAATAGAACACAAGAGGAATGAAATGGAGATGCGAAGGAAATAACCAAGAGGAAGACAAAGGGACGGATGGCTGAAGGGTGTGTAGGAGAGTGTTGGAAAAAGAGGCGAGGGCTGGGTCAGAGTGAACACAAAAATATGGTGGATTCAAATGGTTCAAATGGCTATGAGCACCATGGGACTTAAATTTCAGGTCATCAGTCCCCTAGAACTTAGAACTACTTACACCTAACTAACCTAAGGATATCACACACATGTATGCCCGAGGCAGGATTCGAACCTGCCACCGTTGCGGTCGCGCAGTTCCTGATGAAGCGCCTAGAACCGCTCTGACACAGCAGCCGGCTACATGGTGGGAAAACAGGTCTAGACGGCCAGGCCTATGTTTCAAGTATATCCAGCCTGTGTCTTGAATGTGTTCAAGATAAATGATGATTCTCTTCACAAGTAGTAATGGTCTTGGCCTCTCTATCGACTAGTTATTTCGTGGTCATGACACATCTAACAACGAGAGATTTATGGAAAATTTTTCAGATTCCAGTCATTTCTGTATCAGCAGCTGGAACATTAAAATGGTTTTCGTAGGCTTTTATGCTCCTGGGCCATTTCGATACGTTAAACAAAATATTCTCATCACTTCCACGTCCTAAACATTACTGGTGCCAATGGAACTGACAGAATATATACCACTGAGAGATATACTCTCATATTTCTGCAATGAGACACTGATGAACGCCGTTATCCGTGGGGACATATCTTCGCTGCTTTGATTGCTGCTATCTCAGGTTCTTATTTCGTAGATATGTCCCAAAGGGTCTTACACTAGAACCAATTATTTTTATTGTAAATTAGAAACTTGTAGGGCTTAAGGAGCACCGAAAACTGTAAAAAAATGTTTCCAGCCTGCAAGCCTTTATCTACTGGCTATTGTCCCTCCATGAAACATGCAGCTAACGTCGTTAAATTATATGTCGTTACCGTTGCTTGAACTGTATCGTTAGGCACATATTCGTCTTTTTTTCTTCTTCCTTGTCGTGAATATTCTTAACACACATGTGTTGATTTCTCCCATATCCGGTCCTAACCTTCTTCACTCTCGGTATTATCTTTTCTGGGAGAAGAGGAACCCCTACAAAAATTCACGTGTGCAAAGAAATAAACGAAACAGAACTCCTTCTCGTATCACAGAACGACTATCAAGTGTGAGCTAAAGAACAGGCTGCGAAGTCATACAAGTAAAAATCGAGGACTCTTACATCTCGTGGAATGCACACTAAATAACATTTGTTCAAACTTATAATGATACGAAAATTGATATGCCACTGGAAGGATAGTACATTGGAGTTATGTGAGTATCTTGGAAAATAATCGGATGTGTATGAAACGAATTTCACTTCATAAACCGCAGTGTATTAGAAATAACAAAAACCAAATTTCGAATTTTGTACTCGATTCTCTCGTCTTCTGCACTGGTATAAAATTCCTACGTTTGAAGTTACACTTCAACTGATTCACCATCGTCATGACTCAATGACTCTAATGAGAGGATGTAGCTTGCATTTGTAATGAAGCAGAAATTGTTTATTTATTTTAGCACACAATCAGCGACTCCATTAAAGTGGAAATGATTATCTGTGAATAGATGGAGATTTCATTAATACAGACGCCAGTGCTTAATTTATGAGGACACCACACTGTATACACTCCCATTAGAGTCATTTGTAGTCAGCATATATACTTAAAACACATGTCATACCGCGTGGATACCGTCCATTACATGTGGAAGAAGGAATCTATTTCCTATTTGGTGGCCAAACAATTACTCAGGTACTTCCAGTCAACATTGCAGTAAGCCTGTTTCTATCTTACATGCTGCAGAAATGAAGAATGTATCGAAATATTACTCGCAATCTAAGTGTGACGGTATACGAGTAGTGATAGGGCATGCGTATCTCAAATCATGACTGAAATAATACAGACCCAAAACATATTATTTACTCCACAGCGAGTACCACTTCATTTTTATTGACCTCTCACTTATACAATTAATACTGCTCAAATAATTTTCTTAAAATGAAACTAAATACTCGCTAAAACTCTGATGAACCTTTTTTGTTTGTTTCTTAATTTATTTTTTGAAGTTGATCTTCGTACAGGGAATCGGATGTTAGTAACCATTATTTTCTGTTTTAATAACATCATATTAAACACCATAAGCAGTCACTTGAGTTTCAAACTCAAATATCTCATTTTGAAGTACATAAGGGCTACAACATCAAGATTGATGCTCCCTCGGATGCTGCTATATAAATGATAGAATTTACTGTTTGCAGTTGTTAGGTGAGGTCTAACGAGCAACATCATTATCGCACACATTCACTATGACAGCACATTATTTCTTGTATTTGTGCATTACCAATGAGTGAGTCTTCTATTTGCTGTACCCGACTTCCACATACATTGCTGTACGTATAATCTCATCAGAATATCAAGTAAAGGTTATTTATTGTGTAATTTATGCAGTTAGCTGTTATTCTTCGTTAATATCATGAATAAACAAACAAATAAGTGTGGATAACACAAAAAAGAAATTGTGGCATGGAGCAGGAGTTAAAAGCGGTAAAAATTATTTCAGCCAGTATAAAAATGATGTTACTTTGATAATGGTGCAGGCTCAAGATAGTTGTTTTCTGATATGCAGGAAGCGAGTATTAATGTGAAACGGAAAACACTGCATCCCCCCATGTTTTGCTCTCCACGTTAATGCTTCGTGCAAAACAAGAGCGCTAACGTCCTTTTGAAAACACTTTTATTCGTTAGCACACGTCAAGCATTGTATTATCATCGCAGGCCATTGTAGCAGCAGCGGGCAGCGGCGGCAGCGGCAGCAGCAGCAGCAGCAGCAGAATTCGCGCTTTCAGGGCGCAGCGGATGCATGGGACCACGTTCCAACTTGGAATTGCAATTCCGGCTGCGGCTAGTTTTATGAGACTCAGCAGCGCCAATCGACGGCGCATAAAAGCGGCTTTGTAGCCGTGAATGCACAGAGCCGCGGGGCCGGACGCCGCCCCGCTCGCGCCAGCTCCTCCCCCCTCCTTTTCCTCCGCCTCCCCCCCCCCCCTTCCCAATCATCCAAGCCATCCTCCCCTCTCACACCCTTCTACATCCCATCCCATCAGACGCGGCCACCGCAGCGGTACTCAATGGTGGCTGCACTGCGCGACCCATTGTTGCCACCTGCAGCGCTCACACAGCGGGGAGTTCCCGGCTTTGCGTCCTCTTCCTGTAGAGGCGCGAGGTGGGCAGACAGCGGAGGTTACATCAGAGCATTCGTTCTGTTCCACAGTTCTAGATGTGTTCGTTCAGTGGTTAACAAAGAAATGAATTTCTATAAACTCTCAGTAACACTTGGCTGAACGTATCCATTGTGCGTACAAAGGAGAACCTACTATTCGTTGAGAAAAATCGACTGAAATTGGGAAATTTACGTACATATTTCCGAAAAACTGGCGGCACACCTGCCTGTGGAAGGTTAATGAAAGAATCCACCTAATTCCTACCGCTGGTCAAGTGAAGTTGTGAAAAGCCACCAAATGTCAGCTTCCCATAAATTATGGAAAATACTAAAACTCAACTACTTGGTTTGTATAATTATAATCGACGAAATTGTCTGCTACACTAACAGTACACAGATATATAGTTTCTTTGCACTATATTCCATGTAGTAGCAAACCGATTCACACACAAAGTACTCCCTACCAAAAGTATAATAATGTTAATATGCAAACGACATTATCCCTACAGTAACTATCATGATTTCCCTCAAATAATCAAAATGCTGAACTAAAGTTCTGCCTCGAAGTACATCCTAATAGCTCAACCTAAAGGACTCTTCCTCCAGGTCTCAAGTGACCCATCGGGACCATCCGACCGCCGTGTCATTTTCACTGAGGATGTGGACAGGAGGGGCGAGTGGTCAGCGCACCACTCTCCCGGGCGTTATGATGGGTTTTCTTTGACTGGAGCCGCTACTATTCGGTCGAGTAGCTCCTCAATTGGCGCCACGAGGCTGCGTGCAACCCGAAAAATGGCAAAAGCGCATGGCGGCCTGGATGGTCACCCATTCAAGTACCGGCCACGCCCGACAACCCGACAGCGCTTAACTTTGGTGACCTGATGGGAAACGGTGTATCCACTGCAGTAAGGTTCAACCTAAAGAGTGCCCGAAAGACAGACCTGCTCTTCCAAAGTCTCGGTGGAAGTGTGTCTCAGATCGGACGTGGTAGAACTGCCCTACTGTCTCAATCAGGGAGAGGACATCCACCAAAAAGGACCACGGTATCCACTGAAATATAGTTGACCAATCATCTGTTCTGACAGTACCGTTAGTGCCCTCTACCTTTCCTCCTAAACTACAACTAGATGTAAAACGTGCCATAGCAGACTGGAGGTACCATCCAACGCTATGAAACTCACATTCACTTGTCTCCCTTATGTATACTACTTTAAATTATAAGTAAACGATACAGGAAATGCACAGGTCCTAAAATATCATGTAAACCCTGCGAATAAAGTCACTATCTTCCTTCCTTAAGGCTTACTATCACCGCATGTGCGTAGCTAGTTGCAACACAAAACCTGAACTAGTGCAGCATGAAACTACAGGAAATGGATTTGACGAATTCGTCTCAAAGATAGCATCATACCCAAAAAACTTCATAAAGAAATAACATAATCTCCCCAGACACTGCAGACCACTGTTGGAGACACTCTTGGTGCGAACAGACCTCGGAAGGCCCAACGGTACCGCCTCAGCTGATAGGCGTCGCTGGATGCGGATATGAAGGGGCATGTAGTCAGCACGCCATTTTCCCGGCCGTTGTCAGTTTTCATGAATGGAGCTGTTACTTCTCAGTCGTGAAGGTTCTCAACTGGCCTGACTGCACCCCGCTTGCTAATAGCACTCGGCAGCCTTGGATGGCAACCCATCCAAGAGCTAGCCAAGCCCGACAGCGCTTAACTTCGATGATCTGGCGCTGTCTCACTGTCGGAGAGGTATATAAATATCACTGACTCCACCGTTTCCTTCAGGTATGTAGCTGAAGACACCCACTGGTGATCAAATACTGTAGAGTTACTAAACTATGGGGACGTTAATTGCTTTATTTCATCCATGTTCCCGAAAGGTCCTGAGTGGCTTAACGTGCCAATCGAGGTGTGGTAGGATGCTTCATTGTTCGTCAGACCTCGAATGTACTACGTGTGGAGCCCTGTGATGATTGTTGTCATCGTGATAATACAGAAGAAGAGGAACACTTTGCCGGAGAGGATGTTCAATTGAACGTCCCGGTTGATATCCGCCGAAATCTGAATGGATGGATGCAAGTGATGGTACGAAAAACCCCTCCAAAGCATTGCAGAACCGCAGCTTTTGCACAGCGCAGGTTAAAAATCTCATTGGTCCATTATTGCACTCGACGCCTTGCATCACTTGGAAAAAATTCGGATCACACTACACGCCGCCCGTCCCGTTGTGTCAAGTTTGGTCCACTGATGATATGCAGCCCAATGTTCCGCTGTGAGCAGTGCCCTTCCGTGAGGTACTCGCCAGCAAATGTTCACTGCATGTGGTCACCATCGCAAAATTCGCTCGGAAATTGACTGACAGGGACTTACTGTCACTAACAGCAGCAACTGCAGTCGGATTCAAAATCAACTGGCCTTGGCAAGGCGCGATAGTAGTCTTCAATCCCTGATAGGTGGCATCTCTTTACGTCAGCTGCTTTCCGTATCACATTTTTGTGCCTTGATTCCATACAACCACCGATAGCAAACATAACATTGCACAGTCATAACTCACATCGGCGGTGATGCGTTCCGTGACCACCTGGTACCAGTTCGGCACTCTCTAGAGTTCTGCAATGCGATTAGTGTGCCCCTTTAAGGGGAGCCGGAGGTGGTCAAATCCAAAAAATTACCATTTTTTTTGCTACCGAAAACTAATTGGAACATTCCTCTTTAATGTAAACTTTGAATTATTGTTCTACTCGCTCTAGAAGTGGAGTTATTACCACTTTCCCCCACGCCTGCAGAGGAAATGGGCGGCCGCTGAATGCGTCTAACACCCTCTCGTGACTTCCTGGCGAACTGCTTGGGATTTTCTCGGCCTGTTACGCATACAACGCCTTATGTTACGCATACCGCGAATGTGCAAGGGTTGGCCACATTGTTTTATGTGACAAATATTACCCGTATTTCCTTACAGCTTACTCCTATTTTCCTCAGAATTTCGAACATCTTGCTCCATTTAATATTGTCGTACACTTTTGTTCTGGTTACGATGCCACGTTTTAGTAACCGTGTATATAAGAAGAGGAAGAACGTAGGGAAACGAAAATTAACAGTAATACCACTACAATGAATAAGAGCGCGGAACATCGTCTCTTTGCTGTTTACCGTTTCGAATTAGTTCAGTGTTGTGCCTGTTGTTGGTAGTATTATACTTCTTGTGTAAAGCGGGTACTATGCAGTATGTACAAGAATCAGGAGGGAACAATAAAACCAATTTTTCATGACTTAGTACTTCCAGAACTGTTACACAAATGTCTACACGGAAAGACGCAGAATCCTAATGAGAGCGTAAACAATTTGATTTGGAAAGTGATTCCTAAAAGAGTGTTTGTAAGCATAAATACACTGCACTTTGGCATTTATGATGCAATAGCAACCTACAACCAAGGGAACAGTGTGAAGTGTGAAGTTCCGAAGGCATTATGATTTACAGCTGGGGTGAACACTGTACGAGCACTAAGAAATATTGACAGAGAAAGGATAAGAGGAGCAGAAAGAAGAGAAAGGCATATGAAGTATGATGGAACAACAGGCCAGAAAAGAAGACAGAAGAGGAAGCTTTTGGAGGATGAAGAAGAAGACCCTGATAATTGATCCTATAGTGCAGGAATGAATTGAGAAACTTTGATAGCCATTTCCCGTAAATTATAATTTTTCGAATATAAGGAACATTTACTCAAAATCCACTCAAGCTAGAGAGATGAAATTTTTATACAGCACTCCTAGTGGTCAAACTTACATTGTAACACAGCCATTTGGCAATATGTTCAGTAGTTTCATTTCAGTTTAATTATAAAGCAATTATTTGTAAAAAAAATTGGGTCATTAATAAAAAAAATAATTGCAAGGAAACTAGAAAAGATACTCCAAAATCCCTCTTTCATAACTGCAATACTAAACCACTCTATATGTAAAAATTTCAAATTTTTCTATTTGGTAGTTTATTCATAAATGTTCCTCAAACTTAATGATTTTAACATGGGCAGCATAGGCACCTCCGGCTCCCCTTAAGGGCAGCGTCCTACTCTCAGGTGACAAAAGTTGTAGTAGCACAGTGATTTGCATGTATATAGATGGCGGTAGTACCGCCTGTACAAGGTATACACCGGCAGTGCATTTGCGATGCTGTCTTTTGTACTCAAGTGATTGATGTGGAAACGTCTCTCCGACTTTCAGTGCAGAATAGTAGTTGGAGACAGACACATGGAACATTCCATTTCGGGAATCGTTAGGGAATTCGTTATGCCGAGATCCATAGTATGAAGAATCTGTCAAGAATGCCACATTTTAAGCATTAGCTTTTCACCAAGGAGAGCTCAGTGACCAACGGCGTTCATTTAGCAACCAAGAACAGCGGCGATTGCGTAGAGCTGTCAGTGTTAATAAGACAAGCAACACTGCGTGAAATAACCGCAGAAATCATTGTCGGACGTACGACGAATGTATCCATTAGGCCAGTGCAGGGAAATTCGGCTTTATTGGCTTTGGTAGCAGACGACGGACGAGAGTGCCTTTGCTAGCAGTTCAAGATGGGCTGCCGCGGCTCTCCTGGGCCCGTGACCATATCAGCTGGGCCCTAGACGACTGGAAAACCATGGCCTGCTCGGATGAGTTCCTGTTTCAGATGTTAAGAACTGATGGTAGCGATAGAATATGGCACAGGCCGTACGAAGCCATGGACCCAAATTGTCAACAAGGTACTGTACAAGCTGGTGGTCGCTTCATAATGGTATGATCTGTGTTTACGTGGAGTGGACTGGATCCTCTGGTCAAATTGAACTTATCATTGACTGGAAATGTTAATGTTCCGCTACCTGGAAACCATTTGCAGCCATTCATACCCCCGGATTCCTAAACAACGATGGAATTTTTGTGGGTGACAATTCGCCATGTCACTGGGCCACAGTTGTTCACGATTTGTTCGAAGACAATTCGGGACGGTTCGAGCGAATGAATTGGCCAACCAGATCACCTATTACGAATCCCATCGGAAGTTTATGGGACGCAACTGAGAGATCAATTCGTGCACAAAATTCTGCTCTGGCCAAACTTTCGCAGATATGGATGGCTATAGAAGAAACATGGCTCAGTATTTCTGTAGGGGACTTCAACGACTTTTTGAGTCCATACCACGTGAAGCGGCTGCACCACAACGGGCAAAAGGAGGTCCAAGTCAGTGTAATTTGTGTGGTGAGCTCACCATTTAATCTTAGCAACCAAACTAATTCGATATGTTGATTAAGAATTTTGCCAAGCGACCTATGCAATGTGTGCTTAGTGCTTCTTTTTCTGGTATGACACTTCCTTCACGAGAAGAGGGGTGGTGGACTGTTACGTAACGGTATTTGTAGTGCATGGTGTCTTCCTGTGACATTTATGCCATAGTGTGTGTCAAGATTTAAGAGGGCATGAGGAAAAGTTGTACCTCAGAAATATTTGTGCGATGATTTTGGCGCTTTTTACGTACAGCAAACGTTACTAGCATTCTACATATTTATTATTCATTTCTACATCTCTGCTGCCTTCTCACTCTAGAGAGCTCCGACGTGTAGCGTGGAACATGGTGGTGTGTTACGCAACTATATCGGCGTGTGAAGGACAGCCTGCTGTAATCGAGTTCCGAATTGGAAGAGTTCGTCCACACATGGAACACCCTCTCCTTTAGCAAGATAACGCCAGACCACACACGAGAGCCCCACTGCAACATGCGCAACAATCCGCCGCCTTGAGTGTATTGTTCTCGATCATCTTCCATACAATCCCGACTTGGCTCCATCCGATTTTTGTCTGTTTCCGAAACGTAAAGAACACCTTCAAAGACGTCACTTCGATAGTGATGAAGCGTTGCAAGCAGAGGTGAGATTGTGTCTTTGAGAAATGAGTATCTAGAGATGAAGAATAAAGAGATAAGATGTTAATAAGGACTGTTTTATTTAAAACGTTTTAAGCGATTTCACATAAATGATTCGAGGCCATTCGTTTTCAGCACGCCCTTGTAATATCAGTACAGAACTGCAGTCACTACTCTGTGTCAGAAGAAATAATCAGGTTACGTCTTCCACAATGAGAGACGGACTGGACCTAGAGGGTGGAAAAGTTTCGAAACCAGTCATTCTCGCTTAAATACGGCAGATCGTGGGAACTCCTATACAGAACTGGTGGAAATTTTTATAACTACCGGTGACGATAATTAAAAATTAACACATTAAAACACCAAGCTGACTATGTAAGTTAATGCAGACAAGACCGTGTTACGTTCGTATGCAGTATTATAGTTGGAGTCATGAACGATGGCGGTCGAGTGTAGCCTTGTTCTGCGCATTTACGTCACGCATTCTCCGACAGCCAACTGTGTTTCAGTAGTGTCCCGAGAGCACCACTGCGAATGTCGTAGCCTATGGGAGCATTAAACGTGATCGTAGAGAATTACTTAGTGAATTTTTATTCCACTTCTACATAAGCAAGCGAAAGATGTAATTTTCAGGATAAAAGCTTTTTTGAAGCGCAAACCTCGTGTACGCACGTACGGCAACTACCGCTTGGAGCCGCGAACGATGAAATCCCCCGCAGGGCATCGACCTGCACGAACCACCATCGTTCGTGAATCGGTCAGAAGTGGTGTGCTGCATGTCACTATCGTGTCGATTAAATAGCTGGGCGTAACGTTGCAAAGCGAAGCGATATGAAATAGAACGAGCTCGCAAGGACGGCAGCGGGGAAACCGAATGGCCGACATTGGTTTATTCGAAGACTGGGAAAGTTTAGCTCATCTACAGAGGAGACGGCGTGCGTTCCATTCATGAGTACTGCTGGAGATTTTGGAACACCACTCACGTCAGCTCGAAGGAAGACATCAAAGCATGGCGTGCTGCTTGAGTTGTTACCGGTAGATTCGCTCAACACGTGAGTGTTTCGGTGATGTTTCATGAATTCAAAAGGGAGACCCTGAAGGGAAGATGCCTTTCTTTTCACAAAAGACTAGTTTAGAAAACAGACATTTGCCACTGACGGCAAAACGGTTCTACTGCCGGCAGCTTACATTTCGCTCAAGGACCACGAAGACATGATAGAGGAAATTGGGGATCGTGAGCAGGCATACGGACAGTCTGACTCCCTTAGTTCTATTTCCAACTGGAAAAGGAAAGGAAGTGAATTGTAATCAACATGTCTCCTTCTGTCATACAACGTGCGGTGACCTGTGGAGTATGTGAATAGAGGCAGATACTAGAATGCTTACTGATACTGACATTTCACAGTTGCAAAATTATTCATTAAAAATAAGTTTTGTAATAGAACTAATGAATTAGGTTAACGTAGCGATTAGATATGGAGACAGCAAATGTCTGATGAAAATGTGCCTTAGATACACCAGTGAGAAACTTTTGGGTGTGGTCACAGGAACTTGAGCCCAGTCCTCAGTGATGTGAATTTGTAACTGACTGCGGAACGTATCAGTGATATTTTTTGTGGTTGAAATTGATATAAATATCAAAATTTCCTCAGGCAGCTTTTGATTAGATACTGATTGATTGTCAAGAAAATACAGTAGTATCAGGTACAGCATACGGTGTCGTCCGAAGATCGTGGTGTCAAAGCAAGGTTGGTAACTTGCAACACAACCACAGCTGCATAGGCGAATGAGCGATATACCTGTAGCCACGCCCTGAAACGTTTCTCTACATCGTCGTAACGGCTCTTTCACTTAAAGCCGAGCACAGGATAGTGCAGCCCAGTCCGCGCTCATCGAGTAACACGACTGCGTCATCTTCTAATAGGCCAGAGGTGTGTATTCGTACAAGGCAGAGTACTACGTTAAAGTCATTGTTAAAAGTACTCTGAGTGGGAGTATTGTGTTTGGTCTGTAACAAGCGACACGCTAACATTCAGAGACAGTTGTAAAGACTCATGACATTCCTGTGGAAATGGATTGTACTAAGTTGATTAATTCTTCTTATCCATGTTGTAATAACTAATGTTTTATGTGTTATATTAACCACTCGATCTCCTCCTAGAGCAAACCAAGAAGCCTCCGCTTTCCCAAGGAGTGTATTTTCGACCGGTACAACACAGTAGTTGCGATGCTCGATATTCTGATTGGACATCACAGTTGTGACACTGACTAACGGATTTTTGCTGGGTCTTACACTGCACTGGTTTTATCACATCGACAGATATGTTTTTGTTACATATCTCTGTTGGAAAAATAAATAAGCTGGCTTCCATTTTTTGTTAAATTAAGAACTGTGAGCGTTTTTGTAGTAACAGTAGTAGTGATACCCGATGAACAAACTTTGTTTCATTGTTGTAAATAGCTGTGTTAGATGTCATGTCCTGGATAGAATAATTCATATCAAGAGAATGAGACTTTAGAAGGCATGTGGTAAGCAGTGATTTGTTTGGACGAGCTGCTGACGTTAAGGTGGACTTGCATGTGAATGGAATACCCAACCAGCGTCCTCACTACATGGAACGTGCTGGGTAACGTGATTTGCGATTGCAGCGCTCTCCAACGGCATCCGCCAGCTATATGTGATTCGAAAATCACGCATTTCTTTTATGAAAGGGACGTGTGTAAAATTCCTACATTGATTCTTTTGAAAGGTACACTTTCTCCCTTGTCCATATTCTATTCAAGTTTTTCTGACTGTGGTATAAATAAATAAAAACTTCAATAGTTGCGAGCATGTAACACGATAACGAAAATTACTTATCAAGTCAGTAAGGACATCAGCTTATGAAAGTTCACAAAATCTAAAGAAACATTTGAGAGACCGGACTTACATCCATATAACATCGAATACTGCAGAAAATATTTCTGTTAAATTAATAAGAAAGTCTTACAATCTTTTGTAGAAAGCGAAGGTGAAAAAAATTTGAAAATAGATTTTGGGTACAGCTAGACACGAACTGACTACACATTACTTCGTAACTCTGCGCTTCTGCCCACTACACTACACTGAACATCGGAAAATATGACCTTGTATTTTTTGCTACGATTTTCTGAAGACTTTAATGGCCAGTAATTTATTAACTAAAACTTAATGGCTGGAAATCCTACCAAAAACAACGATTCTTGATGACTCCTCAATGTGACGTTGCCATAAAACGGCATAATGGTAGTTTTAATACGAAAACAACTAAATATGAAAATTCATTAACCATCAATATGACATTTCTCATCTTTTATTACACGTCGTATCAGATTCACAATGTGTTGGTGCTCCGAAACAGCATATATTCACAGGACGTTAGGTTACAATACAAGTTAAATCAAAACGATAGAGATGAGAAAAAGTAAGTTATGTGTTTGTTATGTCAAAAGTAATCGCCATATTTGTTAATAAATTTATCCCACTGCAAGAAAAATATCTTCGTGGACATGCATTTGCGACTGCCTACGGAACAATGACTGTACTCCGGCGTGCACCTTTGAGACCGATACAAATCTATGGCTACGAATGCCGTTCTTTAGTGCTCCAAAACCATGTAAATCACATGGGGAGGGATGTGGACTGTATGGAGAATGTGTAAGGATATCCCAGCAAAGCTGCTGCAGCGTAGTCTAAATAACTTTGGCAGCACGTGCGACCGCCCATAGTTTCGGCGGGAAGCCCTCACACATCCTCTAGACTCTCCCAATCGCTCCCAAATGTGATTTTCATGTCGTTGGAGACTTGAAAGAAGGCATTTTTGGCCACCGATTTGCTTCGGACATAGAAGTTGATACCTGGGTGTAATCATGGTTTCGTAGATAACACCAAACGTTCTTTCCATGAAGGTATTGAGTGGCTTGTATTAACAGATATGGCGATTAATTATGAACTGGAAATGGAAATGCCGTGTGGCTAGGGCCTCCGTCGGTTAGACCGCTTGCCTGTTGCAAGTCTTTCCGGTTGACGCCACTTCGGCGACTTGCGTGTCGATGGGGAAGAAATGGTGATGATAAGGACAACATAACACGCAGTCCCTTAGTGGAGAAAATCTCCGACCCAGCCGGGAATCGAACCCGGACCGTTAGGTATGACATTCCGTCGCCCTGACCACTCAGCTACCAGGGGCGGACATTTTTGAGAATATAATCTATTTACTTACTTCCATCCTTCCCATCTCTCTCGCTTTCATTTGACTTTCCATATTAAAGTCAGCAGCTGCCGATTTCAACTGAATACGACGAAATCCAGTGTGCGGCATCTCAAGTTCAGACGTGAGATAAATTCAATGTGGAGCCTCTCAGGTTCAGATCGAGACGTGAGATAGCAATCTTTCGAGACACTTTGCTGAAATATAGCAGACTTATGTTGTGTTACATCCACATCTACATGATTACTCTGCAAGTCACATTTAAGTGCTTGGCAGAGGGTTCATCGAACCACATTCATACTATATCTCTACCATTCCACTCCCGAACAACGCGCGGGAAAAAACGAACACCTAAACCTTTCTCTTCGAGCTCTGATTTATCTTATTTTAGTTTGATGATCATTCCTACCTATGTAGGCTGGGCTCAACAAAATATTTTCGCATTCGGAAGAGAAAGATGGTGACTGAAATTTCGTAAATAGATCTGAACGCGACGAAAATCGTCTTTGCTTTAATGACTTCCATCCCAACTCGCGTATCATATCTGCCACACTCTCTCCCCTATTACGTGCTAATACAAAACGAGCTGCCCTTTTTTGCACCCTTTCGATGTCCTCCGTCAATCCCACCTGGTAAGGATCCCACACCGCGCAGCAATATTCCAACAGAGGACGAACGAGTGTAGTGTAAGCTGTCTCTTTAGTGGACTTGTAGCATCTTCTAAGCGTCCTGTGAATGAAATGCAACCTTTGGCTCGCCTTCCCCACAATATTATCTATATGGTCTTTCCAACTGAAGTTGTTCGTAATTTTTACACCCAAGTACTTAGTTGAACTGACAGCCTTGAGAATTGTACTATTTATCGAGTAATCGAATTCCAACGGATTTCTTTTGGAACTCATGTGGATCACCTCACACTTTTCGTTATTTAGCGTCAACTGCCACCTGTCACACCATACAGCAATCTTTTCTAAATCGCTTTGCAACTGATACGAGCGGTAAACCCTCCTCAGTGTGAAGTAACAGGAAGTGACGTTGCAAAACTTCATACAGATCAACGTAAGTGTCAGTGAACTCGTTCTCCATGAGGACAGCCGTAGGGTTTACTCAGTTTTTCCATCATAGCCAAAAGCATCTTTATCTGAAGGACAAAATATGGAGTCGGTAGATGGAGATGCTGTAATGTTTCGTGGCAGAAAGAATTTCACATTATTTTCACATTTCAGAGAAATCGCTATATTAGCTACTAATGCCAGTTTCGTCCACTAATTTCTTATACCCGAGAACGAAAAAGTGAAAGCGGTCGCTAAGCTCTTATTTGATGTTGATAGATGCGAAGTAGAGCATTTTCCTACACAAACAACTCACTGTTTGCTAGACTGTACATAATTTTCTAGGTGCTCTTCCTCGTACTGAAAGGAGTATAGCGATGAGTTTCGCGGCGGAAGTAGCTGGCTAGCTACCTAGCTACCTCGGTGCGGCAGCCGCCAGCAGAAGGGCACGGGTGCTGAACTGCGCCTAGTCGCTTCGCGCATTATTCCGGCGCGCCACGGCCGTGATTTACTGCTCTTCCCACCCATACCTGGGCTGGCGGCAGCCGCCAGGTGGAGAACACCGACTTAATTAATTACTTTTAATTCAGGATTTATAGGACAGTCCGGCGCAAAGTAATGTCTCCGCTCGGAAGCGCGGCGGAGGCGGCAGCGGAGGTGCATTCTCGCCAGCAGGAAGTCGTAAGAAACACGCTGCGTATTTCACCGCCTCGTTGTTGGGTGCTCCCTTAGTGCCAAGGCACGGAAGGTAGACGGAAAGAGACGCCTGCTGTCTCTGCGTGTATGTGTGTGTGTGTGCGTGTGTGTGGGTGGGGGTGAGATGCTACCCTAGCAGCGTTTCTGGCTTTCTTCCGACTCCCCCTCTCTCTCTCTCGACAGCAGCAATTCTACCTTAGTATACTCCTTTACGAATAGGAGGCCGCATTCACAAGTGAACGAGTGATCTATGTATTTGTGTATCTGTGTGCATGTGTGTGCGCTTGTGCGTGCGGACTCATGCGAGACTGTGCCTGGTTTTGCAGGTGCGTAGAAGGATGTGTGTGCGTCCGTCTACAGTGTCTCTGTGTGTGCGTGAGGGAGGAGGGAGAACGTGCGTTTGTGTGTGTGAGTGTGTGGGTGCCTAATTTCCTGCTCCAACCCCATCCCACTGTGCCCCACTTTCTTCCTCACATCTACCCCAGCACCCAGTTTGCCTTTCGTTATCGTCCGCGCTTTCGCCTCGCGCAACCGGCTATACTGCCGCTCCTCTTCTCCGTTTACACTCCCACCCCACATTCTTTCGCGGGCCCGCACAACCTGCGGCGGAAGATGAATTGTGCGAGATAGCGCCAGCGACGAGAGGAAGATTCGACCTCGCGACCAGGGAGATAATTTTGTCCGCAAGAATTTACAACATCCTGCGGAGTTCTGCTCTCCATGCACTCAGCACCCTCGCATTCAGCACACCGACCTGTTTTCAGTACTATCTCCCATCTACATACGAAGAAGCACGTGGGTGTCTTGTTCCTAAACGGTAAAGAGAACCGTGTACAGCTGAGCTAGTGGCCAATGATATGCAACTTGAAATACAATGATTACCCAGAACGTTATGATCACGGTCCACGCAGCGTTGGATGAGCATGGAGGCATTACAGGCACATGACGTGGTAACGAAAGTATGTAAACTGAGCAGACACGAACGGGTGTAGCGAAGATATGGTCTGCAAATTGCAAAATCCATTGAGATAAGCGACACAGGGCAGATTATTATTACCAAGATCCTGTAAACCAGTATCTCGAAAATGACTATTCTGGTCGAATGTTCACGTGTTACTGTCTTGAGCACCTACGGAAAGAGGTAGAAGACAATAAAACCACCACTAGGACTGGTGGCCGAGCGGTTCTAGGCACTTCAGTCCGGAACCTGTGACTGCTAGGGTCGCAGGTCCGAATCCTGCCTCGGACACGGACGTGTGTGATGTCCTTAGGTTCGTTAGGTTCAAGTAGTTCTAAGTTCTAGCGGACTGATGACCTCAGATGTCAATTACCGTAGTTCTCAGAGCCATCTGAACCATTTGAACCACCACTAGGCGCTAAATGCTTCGACGTCCACGACTCTTCTTAGAACGTGGGGTTCGAAGGCTTATCTGCTCTGTAATGTAAGACAGATGGAGATTGGTGCCATCTCTGCTGAAAGAGCACGCACAAGTGTTTCGGAGCAGGCCGTTCATCTTACATCATTGAACATGGAGCTTCGAAGCAAACTAGCCCTACGTGTTCATATGTTGAGCCAATGATGCCTTCAATTATGATTGGAGTGGGCGCAGGACCATCGGGATTCGACCGTCGATGCATAGCCCTTCTGGTGCACACTACGTCGACGGTCTTTTCCACAAACGCTGTCATCCAAGTGAACGGTGGCACGCCACTCCTAGGACGCAGGCTGATGGGAGCAGTTTAATGCTGTGGGAGACATTCTCCTGCACTTTCGTGGGACCTGTGTAACAATCGAGGACACGCTGACGGCTGCGAACCACCTTCATCCCTTCATGCTTCATGTCTTCCACGATGACGGTATCATCTTTCAGCAGTATAATTGTCTGTGTCTCGGAGCCAGAATGGTGCTACAATGGTTTGAGGTGTATTTTGGTGAACTCAAGTTAATGTCTCGGCGACCAAATTTCTCTGATGTGAACACTGTGGAACCCATCTGGGTCGCTGTTGGGCGCCATTAATGCGTACGCATATTAGCAGCCCGTTTTTTACGGGTAATTACATGACCTGTGCGTAGAATATAATGCAACGAACCTCAAAAAACCTAGTAACAATCTGTCTGATCCCTGATTAGCAGAATGAGTGATGTATTTCGTTCCACAGACGGACAAACAAGGTAGTAAGCAGGTGGTCAAATGCTCTGGCTTATCAGCTTACCAAAGAAGCCTTACACGATATACACAGAACACACTTACTGCCACAGGGGATCACAGTCATAATCTTTTATCGCACTTTCCACTCTCGGGTCGTGTAACTTTGATCAAATCTCTAGGCGTACTTCATCGAATTATTATGTAACTGTTTGTGATTTTCTGATGGATGGGAGTAGAACTAGTTTCTTTTTACGCAATTGGTGTTTCGACTCCTCTGCAGAATTCTTCTTTAGGTGTTCCGCCTAGCTGAACACAGTCGAAGACAGTGTCGCGTTCATTTATGAAACGCTGTTTTCCGGCATGCTTTCTAAATAAATGTCGTTATTGAGTAATATTTTCCTGGGTGCTCTTGGTGGCCCATCGTAATTGAACAGGCAGCGCAACAAGAAAAATTGAACAGACGGAGTGTCTATTAAAAACGTTATTGTCGTGCTGCGGATATGGTTTTTTGGTAGTTGTTTATAAGGGAGCTTCCTGGTAGTTGTTAATATTCCTCACAGCCCGTGGCTTCATAATTACGTTCTTGAAGGCGAAGAGTCATGCAGCTGAAAGTCTGTTAAAATGAAATTCGTTACTAGGAATGTCAACCCTTCTCGGTCTCTTCTTCTTCTGCGAACCCAGTGTTAAGCCTTATGTAATGATTCGCTCTTACCATTTCTTTCTCGGCCTCCTACAATCCCTCTTTCAATAGAATCGCCTTCAGTCGCTTGTCGATGGATTTTCTCGGGTAACATACGCTTACCCTCTGTAATCAATTCTGCCTTAGTTGGATTGTTTTTTCAGTTAGTGGCTTTACCCCGATTTCTTTCGTTAATTCTTCATTTCTTATTTTGTATTCTCTTTTGCAGCCATGCACTGACCTAAGGAATTTAATTTCTGATGTTCTTTGTTATATTAGATATTTTTATCTTTATGTCCAACTTCCTGCACCATATAGCACACTGGGTAGTGGGTTTGTCTTCTTGTTTCACCCTTCAATGTTTTTCTGATAGTGTCACATGTAAGTTGATGGCTATTAATTTTCTTATTTAAGTCTTTCCCTTCTTCAAAAATTGTCACATTTTAGGTTCATAGTCGGTAAATTTGAGATGCGTTCCCAATTTGGAAACTCGTCTTTTTTAATGATTTGTTTCAGTGTGAGAAAATAGTCGGCACAGTATCTTCCTTTACGGAAACCTGCTTGCTGTTCTAACGAAACTGAATCAGAGATGTTTCGAAGACTTCCAATTGTTATTTTAATGTAGGTCGTTAAAAAAACATTCAGAAGTCTGATTCCCCTGAAATTATTTGTGTTATTACTGTCCCCGTTTTTAAGAAGTGAAATAACTGTAGTGCTTATTCATTCATGTGGTATTCCACCCGTACGCGAACATTCAGAGACGGAGTGTTCTGATTTCTAAGACTTATCTTCCATAAATATTTCACTCCTTGGCTGGTAATAGCACGTTCTTGAAATAAAGAGTTCTCTTCCCCTGTCGTTGTATTACTGCAAATTTCACACTTTTTTTAAACTGAATGTTGCGTACGTGTTATTCAATATGTTGTTTTACTTTCCTTCCAGTTCGCCTTTATAAAGTTTGTGTAGCCACACGTCAGTCACTTCACAGACTGCTGCGAAGTGGAGGTGATCAGTTGCGTCAGTTTTGTGCCGGAAAAAGTATTTTATTTTATTCTGAACTAAAATGTGGTTTTTACTCCATCTTTCGAAGAATTCTGTTTATACGGTCAGTAACTTTGGAAACTAACGGAGCTGTGTTCATTTTACTAGCGTAAATCATAATATTTCGTTTGAGCACTCTGTCTATGGATATGGCTTTATAGCTGTTGCCATTTAGTGACTCCTTTAAGAGGTTCAGTGACTACTGTCACTGATACGGACGTCACGCGAAGATAGTGTTGTGCGGGAAAATTCATGTGACAGAATTGAACTAACCAGTGACACCGGAATTTCATGAAGAAGATACCATCAAGATGTAACTAAAAGGTCGTATGACACGGTCTAACAACCTAGAAGGTTTCACATTCAATCTCAATGGCCACGGAAGCTTGCACACATGTAGCACATCTGATGATGAGCTGAGAAGCTGGAAGGAAGGATTGAAGCGAAGATCGTAGCACATATACACGGAGGAAGCTTCGGATAAATAAAATATTATGCAAATCCTGTATGTTAGTCACTTTCCCTTTGTGCTTCACACTGTTCCCAAATAATCCCGCAATTTCGATAGAACCTGTCACACCATCAGATAGGAAAAGGACAACAGCTCATTATTTTTAAAGCCACTTCCGGTCAAAAACATGCCACCTAGAGTTTATCGGGATTTCGTGCCCGAATCTTATATTAAAACATTGTTTCAAATTTCTCCGTTCAGACTCTGGGGGTTACTGAAAATGACTTCCTACAATCCTTCTTAGAACTCTTTTTTTTTTTTTGTTACAGCAGTTACGGAGAATACCATAGCATCATTGTCAGTACGTTTCCAGTAAAGCGGCAGCATACCGCTCCACTTGCAGCCGAGAACTGGCGGTTCCGAGTGTACTTCTAACACTGTTCTTTTAATCAATGGCTATAACGTTCCTCTACAGATTAACGAAGACATTTGTTGCATTATTGATGCAACCACTATTGTAATCTGTGGTTTCTCGGCGGTATTAGCTCCATGAACACCTAAGACATGCTATCATTCCGTCACATATCTCAGTATGTGATCTGCAACGCTCTTTCTCACAGGAAACACATCAGTAAAGTTGAAGCCTTGGTTCTGCATATCTTAACTTCCGGATGCCTAGCTTGATGGCGCAAATGATAAATGTGCTACATTTCCCGGCGCATTCGTGCACATGGGAACTGTGTGATTATTATTCGTTTCTGTAAGGAAATGTCTGCCGAGAGTTTTTTTAAATAGAATCAGGAGATAATTCATGAAACCTGACACCGTTTTGGGGAGGGAGGAAAAGGGAATGTGGAAACTGGGGAGGGAGTGGGGAGGTTCAAATAGTTCAAATGGCTCTGAGCACTATGGGACATAACTTTCTGAGGTCATCAGTCCCCTAAAACGTAGAACTAATTAAACTTAACTAACCTGAGGACATCACACACATCCATGCCCGAGCAGAATTCGAACCTGCGACCGTAGCGGTCGCGCGGTTCCAGACTGTAGCGCCTAGAACTGCTCGGCCAACCCGGCCGGCGGAATGGGGAGGGTGGGTGGGGGGTGATAATTAAAGGTTACAGAAAAATACAAGTTCATTGTTCCAACAGAGGACGCGAAGGCAATTTGCTGCCCAGTTTTCTTGCTGCTCGTAGGATTGTTTCGTTTGTAAATCACTACGAAAGCATTCTGCCAGATATAGCAAAGGTAAGAAGAAAATGTTGTTCACAGTAAGACGTAGAATCTCGTTGCTATGGTCTTAAGAGTTTGCCTTTGTGGACTATACTCAGCTTGCAAACATGGTGAAAGCAAGTTAGATTCACACTGACTAACTCATAAGAAAGGGACCTTTACAGAGCTGTGATGCGAAATGGGTAGCTAAGTGAAGAAATTATCCCTGAAATTTACCAGAACTGAGTGGACAGCAAGAACCTGCGGGTCACGTAATACAGAATATCAAAAGAAAAGCAACGCTTTTCTATAGTGATTCCTTTAGTACAAAATCACAGAAGTATCGCGGAAACGCTAACACAACTACAGATGCTTGAGGGTCACGGTACGTTACACTTCTGAGCGGATAAGTTTCCAGAAGAGTGGGCGAACACACAGCAGTCTCCCACGTCAGTCTGACGAAACGAGCGGGACCACAAAACCAGCGAAACCAGAGCTGACACGCAGGGTTGTTACCGACCGTATTCCTTCCCACGCACCATTCCCAGAGGAACAGCGAACGATATTGCCTACCGCGCCTCTGGCGAGACACGTCTGCTGCCTGCGCTGAAGCCTAGGCTCGTATATGGACTGACTCCTGTACGCAACAGCTGACACGTTACAAGAGGAAATTAGCTGAAGACACAAG
This sequence comes from Schistocerca piceifrons, assembly GCF_021461385.2. Lineage (NCBI taxonomy): Eukaryota > Metazoa > Arthropoda > Insecta > Orthoptera > Acrididae > Schistocerca > Schistocerca piceifrons. The sequence goes on from NC_060144.1 coordinate 143,572,622, forward strand.
TACAATATTCTACACTATCGCTGGGTTGCTAGAAGTGTGAACTCTCCCGTAAATTCTGTCACTAGATATATTTAAGTTCGTTAAATCAACTCTTAAAAAAACACATAACACTTTGCTGTCTATAATACTTTAATTTTCTACCGGTTTCGGTTCTGAACCATCAACAACGGCTAAAAGTTATCACAGATGTATGACATGTCATACATGCTTTGACATAAGTTACCACAGACGACATGGTTATGATGGCAGAGAGTGCAAGAGAGATGGAAAATGTCAGATGATCTGACCACAAAATTAGAAGAATATGGAATGAAGATTAACAAGAATAAAATGAAAAGCATGGTAATGGGAGGAAAGAGGAGAAAATGCCACATGAAAATAGGGGGAGAGGAAATAGAGCAAGTGAATAACTTCAATTACTTGGGAAGTGTAATAATGGATGATACGTATTGCTCAACAGAAATCAGGAAAAGAATTGCAATGGCAAAAAGAAGGATTCAAGAGGAAACTGAAATTACTTTGTGGCCACTAAACAAAGATCTGAGGAGAAGACTTGCCAAATGTTACATCTGGAACGTTGCACTATATGGTGCGGAGACCTGGACATTGAGGAAGGAAGATGAAAAGAAGATTGGAGGCACTAGAGATGTGGATATGGAGAAAAATGGAAAAAGTGAAATGGGACGACCGGGTAAGGAATGAAGAAGTATTAGGGTTGGAAAAGAAAGAAACATACTGAAAGCTATCAGAAAGAGAAAACGGAAATGGATTGGACGTTGTTTGAGGAGGGACTGTTTATTGAAGGACGGAATAGAAGGAATGGTGGAGGGAAAAAGGGGAAGAGGAAAAAGAAGATATCAAATGCTGGACAATATAAAAGGAGACAAATATTCAGAAATGAAAAGACTGTCTATGGACAGACAAAAGTCGAAGAGGGTGAACCCACGACAAGACCTGCCGTAAGGCATAATATCATACTACTACCAGAGAAAACCAAGTTGCTAAGAAACAGAAACTGTGACAAGATTAAAACATTATGGGACATTAATTTGCCATCACGTGACAAGATTAAAATATGATGGAACATTAACGTGTCAGAGCAGTCGAGGATAGGAGCCAGGAACATCATCGATGAACCAGATTGCCGCGCAGGATTAGCCGAGCGGTCTAGGGCGCTGCAGTCCTGGGCTGTGTGGCTGGTCCCGGCGGAGGTTCGGAATCTCCCTCGGGCATGGGTGTGTGTGTTTGTTCTTAAGATAATTTAGGTTTAGTAGTGTGTAAGCTTAGGGACTGATGTCCTTAGCAGTTAAGTCCCGTAAGATTTCACACACATTTGAACATTTTTTTCATGAACCCGATTAAAACAAGTAAGCAAATCAGCTATCGCCGAGCGCTGCCTGGAAAATAATCATGGAATAAAATACGATAATTGTGCTAGAAACGTCAGTCCTCTCATGTAGCGTAATTAAGAAGTCTGTCGTAGATGTAAAGAGGTTTGTAATTAAGAAGTCTGTAGTAGATGTAAAGAGGTTTAAATCTAAATAACTCTTGGGGCCCCACACTGATTTTATTAAAATCTTACTCGCCATGACACCCACCAGAAATGGAAAACGTTGAGAGAAAATTTACGGTTCACGGAATATCGGTACCAGCTCTGAAAAACAAAATAGCGACAAAAGGCGAGGTGGATGTCGGCAGTCAAACTTGTCTATAAATAGCGGCGCGAGGCCAGCACTAGTTCACAGTCTGTATTTGGAGGGCAGACAGCGAGTGTATAAGAGCAAAATTCGCAGCATCTGAAAAAGATGATCGTCCAAATATTGTGCATAAAATGGAGGCTACTCCCCGCTGAACTCATGAAAAAAGATTATTTATAAGTAAAATAAAAAGTAATGCTGATTACGACGATAAATTTTTATGTCTTGTACTTTTGTCTTTAAGAAATCATTTTTGACCCCATCGGAGCCTCCTGTAACAGCTGCATCAGGTGGAAAGGCTAAAACAATGGTCATCGGCGTGATTTCCCAGAGTCCTTTTACTGTAACTGTAACAAAATGATTTTGTTTAAGTTATTTGCAATATTTGTTTTACAGCATAAATAGGATAACAGAAACGAAATGGTGACGTGTCAAAACAAATGTCAGTTTCATCGCTCACAAAATCGAGACAAAAGCATTCACTGAAAATAAACTTTTGAAGACATCGCGTACACGGACAGAAAATTGAATTTAAAATGATGGCATCAAATTCCGATCAAAATCGTATGTACAGTTCTCAAGGTGTGTTCCCTCCACATTACTTTTTTGTAGTTGAGTTAAACACACCTTCAGTCAGCTGTTCTTGAACCTTACAGCAATATTTACAACTATAAAAGGATATGTGACTTTTGTGGGCCTCTTTGGCAACTTCTGTCATTCGCTGCTCTGCTCACTCGATACGCTTTTCGTTCGTCTTTCATCCGAAACTGTTGGTCCGACCTCAAGTTCGAGCAAGTTCATAATCTACATCTACATCTACATCTATACTCCGCGAGCCACCTTACGGTGTGTGGCGGAGGGTACTTATTGTACCACTATCTGATCCCCCCTTCCCTGTTCCATTCACGAATTGTGCGTGGGAAGAACGACTGCTTGTAAGTCTCCGTATTTGCTCTAATTTCTCGGATCTTTTCGTTGTGATCATTACGCGAGATATATGTGGGCGGTAGTAATATGTTGCCCATCTCTTCCCGGAATGTGCTCTCTCGTAATTTCGATAATAAACCTCTCCGTATTGCGTAACGCCTTTCTTGAAGTGTCCGCCACTGGAGCTTGTTCAGCATCTCCGTAACGCTCTCGCGCTGACTAAATGTCCCCATGACGAATCGCGCTGCTTTTCGCTGGATCATGTCTATCTCTTCTATTAATCCAACCTGGTAAGGGTCCCATACTGATGAGCAATACTCAAGAATCGGACGAACAAGCGTTTTGTAAGCTACTTCTTTCGTCGATGAGTCACATTTTCTTAGAATTCTTCCTATGAATCTCAACCTGGCGCCTGCTTTTCCCACTATTTGTTTTATGTGATCATTCCACTTCAGATCGCTCCGGATAGTAACTCCTAAGTATTTTACGGTCGTTACCGCTTCCAATGATTTACCACCTATGGCATAATCGTACTGGAATGGATTTCTGCCCCTATGCGTGCGCATTATATTACATTTATCTACGTTTAGGGAAAGCTGCCAGCTGTCGCACCATGCATTAATCCTCTGCAGGTCCTCCTGGAGTACGTACGAGTCTTCTGATGTTGCTACTTTCTTGTAGACAACCGTGTCATCTGCAAATAGCCTCACGGAGCTACCGATGTTGTCAACTAAGTCATTTATGTATATTGTAAACAATAAAGGTCCTATCACGCTTCCCTGCGGTACTCCCGAAATTACCTCTACATCTGCAGATTTTGAACCGTTAAGAATGACATGTTGTGTTCTTTCTTCTAGGAAATCCTGAATCCAATCACAAACCTGGTCCGATGTTCCGTAAGCTCGTATTTTTTTCACTAAACGTAAGTGCGGAACCGTATCAAATGCCTTCCTGAAGTCCAGGAATACGGCATCAATCTGCTCGCCAGTGTCTACGGCACTGTGAATTTCTTGGGCAAATAGGGCGAGCTGAGTTTCACATGATCTCTGTTTGCGGAATCCATGTTGGTTATGATGAAGGAGATTTGTATTATCTAAGAACGTCATAATACGAGAACACAAAACATGTTCCATTATTCTACAACAGATTGACGTAAGCGAAATAGGCCTATAATTATTCGCATCTGATTTATGACCCTTCTTGAAAATGGGAACGACCTGCGCTTTCTTCCAGTCGCTAGGTACTTTACGTTCTTCCAGCGATCTACGATAAATTGCTGATAGAAAGGGGGCAAGTTCTTTAGCATAATCACTGTAGAATCTTAAGGGTATCTCGTCTGGTCCGGATGCTTTTCCGCTACTAAGTGATAGCAGTTGTTTTTCAATTCCGATATCGTTTATTTCAATATTTTCCATTTTGGCGTCCGTGCGACGGCTGAAGTCAGGGACCGTGTTACGATTTTCCGCAGTGAAACAGTGTCGGAACACTGAATTCAGTATTTCTGCCTTTCTTCGGTCGTCCTCTGTTTCGGTGCCATCGTGGTCAACGAGTGACTGAATAGGGGATTTAGATCCGCTTACCGATTTTACATATGACCAAAACTTTTTAGGGTTCTTGTTTAGATTGTTTGCCAATGTTTTATGTTAGAATTCGTTGAATGCTTCTCTCATTGCTCTCTTTACGCTCTTTTTCGCTTCGTTCAGCTTTTCCTTATCAGCTATGATTCGACTACTCTTAAACCTATGATGAAGCTTTCTTTGTTTCCGTAGTACCTTTCGTACATGATTGTTATACCACGGTGGATCTTTCCCCTCGCTTTGGACCTTAGTCGGTACGAACTTATCTAAGGCGTACTGGACGATGTTTCTGAATTTTTTCCATTTTTGTTCCACATCCTCTTCCTCAGAAATGAACGTTTGATGGTGGTCACTCAGATATTCTGCGATTTGTGCCCTATCACTCTTGTTAAGCAAATATATTTTCCTTCCTTTCTTGGCATTTCTTATTACACTTGTAGTCATTGATGCAACCACTGACTTACGATCACTGATACCCTCTTCTACATTCACGGAGTCGAAAAGTTCCGGTCTATTTGTTGCTATGAGGTCTAAAACGTTAGCTTCACGAGTTGGTTCTCTAACTATCTGCTCGAAGTAATTCTCGGACAAGGCAGTCAGGATAATGTCACAAGTGTCTCTGTCCCTGGCTCCAGTTCTGATTGTGTGACTATCCCATTCTATACCTGGTAGATTGAAGTCTCCCCCTATTACAATAGTATGATCACGAAACTTCTTCACGACGTTCTGCAGGTTCTCTCTGAGGAGCTCAACTACTACGGTTGCTGATGCAGGTGGTCTATAGAAGCATCCGACTATCATATCTGACCCACCTTTGATACTTAACTTAACCCAGATTATTTCACATTCGCATTCGCTAATAACTTCACTGGATATTATTGAATTCTTTACTGCTATAAATACTCCTCCACCATTGGCGTTTATCCTATCCTTGCGGTATATATTCCATTCTGTGTCTAGGATTTCGTTACTGTTCACTTCCGGTTTTAACCAACTTTCCGTTCCTAATACTATATGCGCACTATTTCCTTCAATAAGAGATACTAATTCAGGAACCTTGCCCTGGATACTCCTGCAGTTTACCAATATTACGTTAACTTTTCCTGTTTTTGGTCTCTGAGGACGGACGTTCTTTATCAACGATGATAATGTCCTCTCTGGTAAGCCGTCAGGTATTTTATCGTTTCGCCCAAGGGGGGGTCCCTCTAACCTAAAAAACCCCCGTGTGCACGCCACGCGTACTCTGCTACCCTAGTAGCTGCTTCCGGTGTGTAGTGCACGCCTGACCTGTCTAGGGGGGCCCTACAGTTCTCCACCCAATAACGGAGGTCGATGAATTTGCAACCATTATAGTCGCAGAGTCGTCTGAGCCTCTGGTTTAGACCCTCCACACGGCTCCAAACCAGAGGACCGCGATCGACTCTGGGCACTATGCTGCAGATATTAAGCTCAGCTTGCACTCCGCGTGCGATGCTGGTTGTCTTCACCAAATCAGCCAGCCGCCGGAAGGAACCAAGGATGGCCTCAGAACCCAAGCGGCAGGCGTCATTCGTTCCGACATGTGCTACTATCTGCAGCCGGTCACACCCAGTGCGTTCAATAGCTGCCGGAAGGGCCTCCTCCACATTACGGGCGAGACCCCCCGGCAAGCACACCGAGTGCACACTGGCATTCTTTCCCGACCTACCCGCTATTTTCCTGAGGGGCTCCATAACCCGCCTAACGTTGGAGCTCCCTATAACTAATAGGCCCGCCCTCTGTGACTGTCGGGACCTTGCCGGAGAATCGGCCACTGGCCCAACAGGCGAGGCATCCTGTGGTGGCTCGGGAACGATGTCATCACCACTAATTTCCATAAGCCCTGTTTGGCCGTCTTTCAAATTACATGTCAATTATTTTTTTCCCGAAGTGAATGATTTTCGGAGGCACGTATTTTAACAGATCGCTTTGTAATTCGTTAACGAAGTTTCCAGGGGACTTGGAATAAATGTTACAGAAAAGTAGAGACCCCAGATAACATTTTAAGCCGAAAACAGATAATCGTTTTTTTTTTTTAAGTTTTCGGAGAGAACTGCCCTTTAGTCAGTCGCTCCGAGAAATGCTGAAAGATTTGTTGCCCAAATAAAATAGTAAAAGAAGCTGACACACACGATGCATAAACACTAAGAGATTCTTATACTGCAGAGTAAATATCCAAAAGTGACCGTTACTTGACCGTGTGCGAATTACATTAAAAATCTCATATTGCAATATACTTGTATTAAATTCTTGTTCACATTCCTCAGTCAATCTTGTCTTGATCTAAATGCTGCCATCTCTCTCGCATAACCACACAAATTAGCCACCCAGAAAAGCATGATTAGGTATTCTTGCCGCTAGGAGAACCTCATCTGTGTCAATGTTCTGGCTTCCATGGCGTTCTGTTTCCATAACTCAGCAATATCTTTGTTTTAAAAGCGATGCTGCTCACTCACTAAGTCACCCCGCACAATTCACAGAGACCTCAAAACACAAAATACCTGCGCCTGGCATTTTCATTTTGAATACCAGCACACGAGTACAAGAGGCGAAATAGTGTTACCTGATGTTCCCTCTCACCACATTCCAAAGATTACTCATGGAGTATAGATGTACCAACGGATAGAAGCTCCGTGCACAAGAGGTGCGAATATGTTCCTGTTTATTTAAAAGAATCTGACTGAAAAGGATGTTACCAGCTGCTCCATTCTACCTTCCTCTGCACCTTTAAAAACGTTCCCAAAGATTTTGGCATGCAAAAATATTCGCCGTTTTTTTTAAACATGCAATTCACATAAAACTCCCACAAACTCTGCTAACAGTTAATCATTCACACCCACTAGTTCATCGCTTTAAGCCGCTCGTGCCTATCCTCTCCCAGTTGCCCTTTCTCAGTCACTCATTCAGCCCAAGTCATTGTCATTACCTTTTTGTGTCTCTCTGTCATTATCTCCTGTGTCGCAGCTACAGTCGCCACCGTTCTGTCATTCGACTACAATCTACTCTTATTACTCCCGCCTCATACCATCTCCCTCACTCATTTCCTAGCACTGTTCATTCACTGTCAACTATTTCTCTCACCTTACCGTTGTTCCTATCGCTCCTTCTATAACTACCTTCCAGTATTTGTTACTTTTCTGTCTCTTTGCCACTGCCACTGTCTTCTTCGCTCTCTGCATAAAAAAGCCGAATTTGTTCGCACGCCAGAGTTTTAGGGGGAACTCTTAAAGCTGCAGAGGAAGCTAGAATGAGACAGCAGGTACCCCATTTTTTAGTCAGAGTGTTTTAAATACACGGGAATATATCCGTATTCTCTTGCTCCAATAGAAGCATTTTGCCACTGCTTCTGTTAGTTTCCCAGTTGCTGCAGAGCATGTAACTCATACTGAAAGGAATGTATTGATACTAAAATTTAGATAGTTTACGTATATGAAATTGAAGTAACACAGAACTTAGGAACATATCGTTAAAATTTCAGCCATTTGCTGTGCATAGCCGTCTTGGAACCCACGAATCGGATATTTAAAAAAAAAAATAAAAAAGGCACAACCTGTTTTGGTTTTTTTTTCAGGAACCGCCCGTGAACTAAGCGAACCTCCGTAAGTCCCGCCTAGCGCACTGTAGACCACATCAAATGCAAAAAGAACCAACCGGTTTCCTTCATTTGCCTAAGCCAGAGGAAGTTCGTAGTATTCATAAAAAATGGCTCTGAGCACTATGGGACGTAACATCTGAGGTCATGAGTCCCCTAAAACATAGAACTAAGTAAACGTAACTAACCTAAGGACATCACACAAATCTATGCCCGAGGCAGGATTCGAACCTGAGACCGTAGCGGTCGCTCGGTTCCAGACTGTAGCGCCTAGAACAGCACGGCCACTCCGGCCGGCCACACACATCCACGCCCGAGGTAGGATTCGAACCTGCGACCGTAGCGGTTGCGGGATTCCAGACTGAAGCGCCTAGAACCACTCGGCCACAGTGGCCGGCTGTAGTATTCATACTTTGACCCTTTACTGAAGGATACCTGTTTGTGTATACAAACGGTCACTAGGCCAAGATCTATCAAAAACATTTGGTCCTACCTTTTACGACCAACAGAAGCTGAGGTATGGACGTACTGATTCATCAACGTAGCTACGTGCAACATCATCGTGAATCCCGACAGAGGAGGCCTTCTCTGGGTTTTTATACCTTTTTAGCTGCGCCAAAATTCATGCTCTGCGCCACCTTCAGATTCTGCTATGTTCTTGCGCCCGTGCATTGTACTCTCCCAGTTTACGACGAAGATGCTTCAGCTAGGTGACAGATACCCCGGTGCCCTTTCTTGCTGCGACCAGCGGATTGCTGTTCCCGCAGACTGGAGCTGCGTCATTATGTACACTCTGTGGAAGCGGCAGCCCCGGCTGACGCAGCCATTAGGCTAGCGGTAGCAGGTAGCTGCGCGCCCATTTGCATATTGCTGCAGCCGCGCCTCTTAATTGCCACGGCACGGCCGGCGCGTGCGTGTGACCGGCGCGCGAGGCCACGGCGGGCGGTCCAGGGCGAGTGAATGCGGTTTGCGGCCTCCCCTAAATCACTCGCATGTGGCCGCCGCGCCTCCTCCACTTCATAAATTAGCCGCGATCCGCCAGCAAGTGGTCGCTCCGTACCCCCACCCTGCGTTATCACGTGTGGCGCCCGCCGCGTCCCGCATAAATATTGGGCTTTGCCCGAGTTCCGTGGATAAAGGCAAGTTAATACGCCCCCTGCCGCTTCGTGGAAACGGGTGTATACGCCTCCCTTTGTGCATGAAAGTCTTATCTCTCTTATCCGGCTGCGGTACGATCACCTCTTTTGAGGAGTACATGTCTGAAACCAGTTCACCAGGCAACACAATATGCAGGGGTTTGACAAAATTATGGAAGCATCAAGAGAAAGGAATGCTAGAACAGAAACTAATGTATAAACATGCCCTTTCGCGGCCATTGTCACAGTCAATGATATTTTTCTGGGTTTGTGACCGCATTGTCAATACGTAAAACTACCGACGTTTCGGCCACTATTGCAAGTGACCTTCTTCAGTGTGTTTTTGTTTACACCCTGTAGAAGGTCACTTGTAACAGTGACCGAAACGTTGGTAGTTTTACATATTGACAATGCGGTCACAAGCTCAGTTTTACTTCGTTGACTGAGAGACTAACGTGACGATGTAATGACAAATGGTTCTTGGCTCTGAGCACTGTGGGGCTTAACATCTGAGGTCATCAGTCCCCTAGAACTCAGAATTATTAAACCTAACCAACCTAAGCACATCACCCTCATCCATGCCCGAGGCGACCGTAGAATGTCGGGGCATAGCGATATGCATATATACAAATGGCGGTAGTATCCCATATATTACGTGGTAGTAAAGTATACACAGGGTATAAAATAGCGTTGCAGCGGCGGAGCTGTCATTTGTACTCAAGTGATTCTTGAGAAAAGGTGGCCGCACGATGCGGATTAACAGACTTTGAAAGCGGAAAAATATTTGGAGCTACACGAATGGGTCATTCCATTTCAGAAATCGTTATGGAACTTAATGTTCAAAGTTACACAGTGTCAAGAGTGTGCTAAGAGTACTAAATTTCAGGTATTACCTCTCACCACGGACAAAGCATTGCCGACGGCATTCATTTAACGTCCGAGAGCAACGGCGACTGCTTGGAGTTGTCAGTGGTAATAGACAAATAAGACTGCATGAAATAATAGCAGAAATCAACATGGAACGTGCGACGAACGTTTACCGTAGGACAGTGCAGCTAAATTTGGCATTAACGGGCTGTGGCAGCAGAAGAGCGACGCATATGCCTTTCTAACAACATGACATTGCCTGTAGTGGCTCTCGTGGGTTCGCGACCATATCGGTTGGGTCCTAGATGACTGGAGAACCATGGCCTGGTCAAATGAGTGTCGATTTCAGCTGGTAATAGCTGATGGTAGGGTTCGAGTGTGATCCTAATTTGTCAACAACGCACAATGCAAACAGGTGATGACTCCCTAATGGTGTGGACTGTTTACTGGGAATGGACTGGATCCTTTGGTCCAGCTGAACCTATTATTGTCTGTAAATGGTTGCTTTCGGCTACTTGGAGACCATCTGTCACCGTTCATTGTCTGCCTGTTCCCACACAACGATGGAATTTTTATGGATGATAATGCGCGGTGTCATCGGGCCAAAATTTTTCGCGGTTGATCTGAAGAACATTCCGGTCAGCTCGAGAGAACGATCTGCGAACCCAGATCGCCCGACATGAATCCCATCGCACATGTATGAAACACAATCGATAGGTCATTTCGTTAAAATATCCTATACCGGGGGCCCTTTCGTAATTATGGACGGCTACAGAAGCAGTATAGCTTGGTATTTCTACAGGGAGGTACTCTACGACTTCTGTCACGTCGGTGTAAATGCAGATGCTAGCCAAACCTGCAAGCTGCACTTTTGTATTAGACAACAAACTTCATCTGTGCAATGTCCTCGGTACGTTGCAAATGTAGCCCTGGTCAGAACGGAGATCTGTTTAGCTGCTGGTGCATTATGTCCGTATGTACACACACGGGGAAAGCGTAAAAAGGTCATCCGCAAAATCAAAGGCGGACGTAAATTTCTATTGAGTGATCGTACAATATGATTAATGAAGACGATTTTGACGTAAAATGATGCGACAGCTACAAAAATAAATAAATAAAATAAACCACGAAGGAATCTCCAGAAGGAGGGAACTACAGGGCGAGCTGAAATTCCAAAACAGTTAATCAGTGATGGTAATGTCCGTGCCTGAAAAAAGTGGGGCCAAAGCTATAAAACGGGGGACATGGAGCAATGGACGACAGTGATTGGTCGGATGAGGCTTCTTCCGTAGTGTTCCCAACTTCTAGCCGAGATTACGACCCAAGAGTGATATATTGCGAGGAGGGGCGGGGAGGAGGAGGAGGATTGTTCAGTGATAATTTGAGCAACCATAGCGTGGTATCCTGTGGGCCTCATGGTTACACCGCTAGGTTGCATTACTGCCAAGGATTATGTGGCCATTTTATCTGATCAAGTCCACCCCATGTTACAATGGTTGCTTCCTAATGGTGATGTTGTGTTCCAAGATGACAGGGCTCTGTTAATGTGCAAGACCAGTTTTGTGAGCATGAGGGTGAACTGTCCCATATCCCCTGCTGATCCTTAGTAGTCTATTCTTGGTTGATGGGTCAGTGATCACTTTCCACCTCTATCACTGAAATTTACATTATTTTGTAGGAGAATGGTATAAGATTCCCTTTAAGATCATCCTGGAGACAAATTTATCCTTTCCGATATGACTGGAAACTGTTTTTAATGCCAGCAGATTTTCTACACCGTGTTGGGAACGGTATTGTGTCGTGTATTCGGTGTTTCCATATTTTTGTCCATTTATCTATTTACAGCCTTAGACAAGCAGGTGAATGTAGTACACCTCGACTTTCAAGAAGTATTTGACTAGCTACCACATCAACACCAGCTGCCAAAAGTACAATTACAAAGGGTACCAAACGAAATCTAAGGCTTGAGGGTTTCCTGGTAAGTTGGACAGAGAGTCACTAGCAGATGTAGAGGCAACTACATGACTGGAGGACAGCATTAAATAGTAGTAGCAGCGTTTTTGCCTATGACTCGCTATGTGAACGGAACAGCGGGAATACCCAGTCGGACCCTGATAGGATTTCAAATCTATGTAAAAGACAAATTTCCTTTCCGTGTTCGGAAGTTACGCACGTAGAGAAACGCTAAAATGTAATATCTTATTACCACACTTGTTATGTCAAGGTTCACATACCTCCGTCATGACAGTGCTGTACCACGAGTGGCCCATGTCACACGTCGCGGGGGCTACAACGAGGAACACCCCCACTAGGGCTCCGACTACTGTCTTGACGACAAGCGGCATTATCATCGCTCCAAGAGGACGCAGTCTGCTAGCTCCGTCATGATTAGGAGGTGCCTCAACATGGTCGGCACTTGGTTACGGATAGTCAGTTCCCCAACGGCGAGCTCTCTGGGCTTTACACCAACCATTGCCACGTTTCCTCAACCAGAAACTCTACTTGAATCCTCCCGTGACCTGTTGTTCGACGCCAGTCTAGATGTCTCGGATCACTGCCTTCGACATCACGTGGAGCTGCCAACGGTTGTTCTCGAGCTATGCCGAGACTTGGCCTCCACAGCACGAACCTCCGGGTATTTGGTATTTTTGCCCGACACGGTATCTGTGTAATTAGAGACCACCAGTTCCTCGTGAACACGTACTTAGGCTTTAGTAGTTGTGATACAGTTTCAGTGGTTGGCAGTCCAATAGACTAACATAATTCAGCTACTTCCAAGGCAGAAGCTTAATTGTGATCTACTTTCTGTTTTTGGGTAATTACTCTCCGAAGAACTGAAGTTTAATGTTTATCTCAAAAAATTTGCTTTTCATTGTTACCTGTGCTTCACTTTCTCTTCGTTAAACTTTACGTGGTCAACTGAAACAATATAAGTGCAACACAACTGGGAAAATCATATAGATTTGTAACAATTGGTGTTGATATGAACTACAGTGAGAACATAGGCACAATACAACAAAGCAGGTGGCAGGTCTACCTTCTTGGCTATGATACTGGAAAATGCACTCAATCTACAAGGGTACTTGTTTATAAAATATTTGTACGACACATCCCGAGATATTCCCTTTCTAATTAGAAGTACAGGACATTTAAAAAGAAGGGCATCACAAATGATCACAGTTTTCTTTCAGTAACAGGATCTAATCACGTAAATACTGAAAAATTTGAACCGTAAGTAACTGGCACATGGAAGTCAGCTATCGGATGAAAATGTTACAAAATTTCATGAACCAATACGGAGAAATCAAGGAATTTACTGAACCACTACATGTATCGCTCTCGTAGAGACAGGAAAAATAAAATTTGATTAGTTACACCATGAACGGAGTCCTTCGTGGATTCCTTTCTCCCGCACTGCATTCGTGGGAAGAAAACATAACAGTGAAAAGTACCCTCTGTCATCCACGTCTCTTCGATTTGCAGAATGTATGTGCTGCTGTAAAACACTCACTGATGAACGCGAGCTATAGTAAAACCTTCTTAATAGTGCCATGAAACGTATTCCTAAGTTATTAGCAACAAATGAAAATTTGTGTTCGAGCAGGATTCGAACCCGGATACCTCTCTTTACGTGATGGTTCGCCTTAACAGCATGGAGTATCCGAGAACGCTTCACAAGCAGACCCAATCTGGTATATGTCACAGTATCTGCTACCCAAAGTGACCGCAAAATTACGTGAGTCCCGCATAGGGAAAGAGTTACGCATCAGACTGCCTTAGGTCGATGAAAATTAAAAAAAAAAAAAAACGTGCGGGCATGTTACCAGAGGTCTTTCGGTCGTGTACATTAATAAATTAAGTTCGGCCTCACACAGCATGGTGTGACTGCAACTCCAAACGCGGCTGTCCACAACCACGAGGCAGTTGTAGGAACAGGAAAAAACAGTATTTGTCAAACGCCGAACAGCTACTGTCCTCGTGTTTGTTTTCTTCGTACAACATAACCGGAAGACAACATTTGGATAACGTCGGGCGGGAAATATCATCAGGAAACAAGAAGAAACACGAACTGTGACTTTGTAGTCGAAGGAATCGGTAATGCACACAGCATTGGGTGGCGAGGATTCCGAAGCACTGCTGCCCGAATGAGAGAACGTCGTCGACCAAAGTCAACTACTGGAGCGCGTGACGGCTACATAGTGGAACAGACAAAATGCGATCCACGTCGAACAGTAGCTGCAGTTGCAACGGCATTCAACAGGACTCCAAAACTAGCAGTCTAATGCTCCGCAGAGCCATTGGTGTACTCTCTTTGGAGGACGTCCAGTATGTTGTATTCTGTTGGCACCAGCACATCAGAGGAACCGTTTGCGATGGTGCTCTTCTCGAATGAGAGCAGATTCAGTCTGAATAATGTTTCTGGGCTTAACCTCATACGGCGAAAGGTGGGAACACGTAGCACGCCTAGGAAGAATGTCGAACGTAATGGTTTTTGTGGTCCAGGTGTTATGGTGTGGGGAGGTATAATGTTGCATGGACGTGCTGTACTCCAAATCTTCGAACATGGTACACTACCGGTCAACGTTATTATGGCAATCTACTCATTTCCCAGATTCTTTTTATTCAGGACTGCATTCACCCCCGATTTCACTTTTATGCACGACGACGCGAGACCACGTCGAACGGAGCAGGGGAGGAGCTCTTCAAACGAGAGGATATTCGGGGAATGGACTGGTCTGCCCGTTCTTCCGACGTACTATTGAGCACGTTTGGGATGCATTGGAAAGATGTATTCCAGCACGCTCACCCCCAGCAACGATCATCGAGCAGTCGTCAACGGCGCTAGTGGAGGAATGGGAAGCCATGCCACAAGAACTGCTGACCACCATTGCTGCTAGACCAGCTGGAGAGCTTCTTGCAGACAATGTACTGCTGCCTTGGTGATCACGCAGCCTATTAAGATGTCGAGAGGAGAAACATAAATGACTATGATTTCAGTGTAGTTATTTATTTAAATAAAAGTATCGCTTATGTTGGTCTCCTTGGTAATTTCTTTCAGTTTTCTTCTGTATATACTGTAGCAGTATGAATGGTCGGTGGAGTATCATCGAGCTATGTTATTTGACTGTGACATATCATGTGAAAGTTACTTTTGTCCTTCAGTTTTACTCACTGAGGTACTTTCCTTACCGTGTAACTGTGTGCAACACCACCAGGTCGTGTTTCGACGCTTAAGTTCGAATGGTTCAAATGGCTTTAAGTACTATAAGACTTAACATCTGAGGTCATCAGTCCCCTAGAACTACTTAAACCTTACTAACCTAAGGACATCACAAACATCCATGTCCGATGCAGGATTCGAATCTGTGACCGTAGCAGTAGCGCAGTTCCGGACTGAAGCGCCTAGAACCACTCGGCCACAGCGGCCGGCTGCTTAAGTACACCATTGAAGTAAATGAGGCAGGCGTTTATCCACACTAAGCGTCTCGCATTGCCTAAAAGTTAACTTAGAGCGTACCCTGTACGAGAAACGCACCCCTAGAATCCAGTTAGCAAAAAAAAGCGACACTGCCCAAGAGCAGAGGTATAGCGTGTGCCTACGATAGATAATAATTGGTCAACCCTACCTACCGTCAAACCCGAGTTGCTTCACCTTGCCAACCACTTGCCATGAACACCGTAGTTTCCGCAGTGAAAGATTTTGCGAGATTCTCCTACATCTATGTCTGTGTCTCCATACATACTGTGGAAGCTACTGTAGGGATGCTGGGGCAGGGTATCTTATACCTGTTCCATACGCAAATGGAGCGAGTGAAAGACGACTGTCTATATGACTCCCTACGAGGTCTAACGTTTTACCTAATCTACGTGGTCCTTATGCAAAATGTGCGTTGTCGGTGATAGGATCGTTCTGCAGTCAGCTACAAATATCTGTTCCCTAAATAATCTCAGTAGTGTTTCTTGAAAAGAACGCCGCCTACCCTTCAAGAATTTCCATTCGAGTTTACGAAGCATACTTGAGTGTTGATCAAACCTATCTTTAAAAAAAAACCAAAAAAAAAGCCGCCCGGTGTGGCCGAGCGGTTCTAGGCGCTTCTGTCAGGAACCGCGAGACCGCTACGGTCACAGTTTCGAATCCTGCCTCGGGCATGGATGTGTGTAATGTCCTTAGGTTAGTTAGGTTTAAGTAGTTCTAGAGGACTGATGACCTCAGATGTTAAGTCCCATAGTGCTCAGAGCCATTTGAACCATTTTTTTCTTTTAATCTAGCAGTACACTTCTGAATTGTTTCGATGTCTTCCTTTATATCGTTCGGGTTGGGATCCAAAATAGTCGAGCAGAACTCACGGATAAGAGTTTTCTGTGTTGATTTGTTTATAAATTAGCTACGCCTTCTTTCAATAAAATCGAGTTAATCATTCTTCTACCCTAACACCGACCTAACCTGCTATTTCCATTTCCAGTCGCTTTGCAACGTTAAGCCTACATGTTCAATCGATGTGACGGTCAAGCAACTCGCCACTAGCACTGTATTGGGAGATTACGTGATTGCTTTACCTGTTCACCTGCATGAAATATTTTTCTACATTTAGCGCAAGCTGCCATTCGTCACACCGAATATACATTCTGAGTCATCTTGTATTCTTCTGCAGTCATTCAACGACGATACTTGCCCTTATACCACAGCATCATCAGCATACTGTCGCAGATTGCTGCTCACCCTGTTCCTCAGATCATATGTGTATGCAGAGAACAAGAGCAGTCCTTCCACACTTCCTTCTCTCAGCGTTTGACGGTTAGCCCCGTAATACTGTTACACATTAAATCTACTGTGTTCTTCTGCTCTCACTACTCGCAAGACCAGAGACTGAATAATCTGCGGACAAACTAAGGGTTGACACTGTGCTCTTTTGACAAGCTCATCGCACCAAACCACAAGGAACGTTGAGTACTATCAAGTCCTGCCACGTGAAGCAATTTCTAGGCACTAACCCCCGATCGACAAGTGAGTGGAAGGACGGGATGGGGGGGAGGGGAGAGTAGTAGAGCGCCCAGATGGTTCAAATGGCTCTAAGCACTATGGGAAAATATCTGAGGTCATCAGCCCCCTAGACTCAGAACTAGTTACACCTAACTAACCTAAGGACAACACACACATCCATGCCCGAGGCAGGATCGAACCTGTGACCTTAGCAGCAGCGCGGTTCCGGACTGAAGCGCCTAGAACCGCTCGGCCTTAGCGGCGGCAGAGCTCCCACACATCTTGCGAGATATCCACCTTGCACAAGTATTACATATTTTTAAAAGTGTTACTGTAAGAAAGGGGAGTTTATTTAATTTTCAAATTATATGGAAAGAGAGTACCATCATTTGTGGTAGTGAGTAGTGAGAAAAGATAACATCAGCCATTCGATTAAGGAGTGCTGTTTTCTTCTGTTGCTGAGTCAGTCTGTATTCCAGTTTATTAAGCTCGTTTATATGTGGCAGAGCAAAGGGTGGGAGACAGAAGCTGCTCTTTTGTGTCATCTCAGATCTTAAGGAAATACTGAGTTGCTTTAAGAATATTTTGCCTTCTCCTAGGGTTTATGTCTAGGATCATAAGGGTGTTTGGGACGTAAGAGACAATAAGCAATGTTCTAAAACAACGCAAAATATATTACCAGTTTTAGAAGTACTTGCCACTGAACTGACTTCCTCTTGTAAAATAAAATTTATTGATGTAACTGACTCATTTGCAAACAAAAAAGAAGGGCTAGCTATTTGTGAGCGTAGTGATTTATGATGTTTACAGTTATGTTACATGCTTTATCATCACTCCAACTCTTGAGTTAATAATCGAAATACACCATTGATTTATAAGATTGTACAGCAATGCGTTACGATTTAAAAATTTAAACACTGTGCAATGTTACATCGTATCATGGAAAATAGTTTATCCCTTAAGCTCCACATGTTTTCTTTTTATTTGAGAATTGCGTGAAGGGCATGTATTGCTGTTATTAGAAGACACACAGGCTGATAAAATCCAACATATTTTATCAAATTTATTGTTTTGTAACCAACTCATAGGCCTTAAAGAAATAAAAAGTATATGATCTGAAATAGAGGTAGATGGCCTGAAGTGACCTAACCCGGTCATTGATGGTATTCTTCTTGTGCCTGTATTTACCCGAGTCGCAACGTATTCTTTATGGGGAGGCTCCTGTCATCATCCTTGGTAACTTGATGGTGAGGACGCGTTACGCCCATTTTTGCTGTTAGAATAAGTCTCTAATAATCACACGAGGTACTCGGCAGTCCACAGACATTCTTACGGATGAACAGGATGCCTTCTGTCCCGTAATTGCATTGTGGCTCCACTGAGTATTCCAGCCTGTACTTCAGTATGGAATAAGAGCATAGTAGCCACGGATAGAGTATGCATTTACGACTGATTCCAAATCTTTAGGGATTGAAAGGAAACAGTTGAATAAGCAGTTCATGCAAACAAACTGTGACAGCAAATAACCTCCAATAAGCGTAGCATAAGAATCCGACGAGCGGGACTGACATTGATATCAGAGGAAAAAGGAAATAGCAGCAGAGTGTTAAGGGCGTCATTCACAAAGATTTGTATCAAACGAAAGATCATGTAACATATACCCTCCTGGTGCCGCTTGTTCTCTGTGAAACGGAGACCTGCTTCTAGAGTCCTAAATCGGCCGGCCGCGGTGGCCGTGCGGTTCTGGGCGCTTCAGTCCGGAACCGCGGGACTGCTACGGTCGCAGGTTCGAATCCTGCCTCGGGCGAGTGTCTGCAGCTCGTGGTCGTGCGGTAGCGTTCTCGCTTCCCGCGCCCGGGTTGCCGGGTTCGATTCCCGGCGGGGTCAGGGATTTTCTCTGCCTCGTGATGACTGGGTGTTGTGTGATGTCCTTAGGTTAGTTAGGTTTAAGTAGTTCTAAGTTCTAGGGGACTGATGACCATAGATGTTAAGTCCCATAGTGCTCAGAGCCATTTGGTAGGAACCTGCCTCGGGCATGGATGTGTGTGATGTCCTTAGGTTCGTTAGGTTTAAGTAGTTCTAAGTTCTAGGGGACCCCCCATGAACCATGGACCTTGCCGTTGGTGGGGAGGCTTGCGTGCCTCAGCGATACAGATAGCCGTACCGTAGGTGCAACCACAACGGAGGGGTATCTGTTGAGAGGCCAGACAAACATGTGGTTTCTGAAGAGGGGCGGCAGCCTTTTCAGTAGTTGCAGGGGCAACAGTCTGGATGATTGACTGATCTGGCCTTGTAACATTACCCAAAACAGCCTTGCTGTGCTGGTACTGCGAACGGCTGAAAGCAAGGGGAAACTACAGCCGTAATTTTTCCCGAGGGCATGCAGCTTTACTGTATGATTACATGATGATGGCGTCCTCTTGGGTAAAATATTCCGGAGGTAAAATAGTCCCCCATTCGGATCTCCGGGCGGGGACTACTCAAGAGGATGTCGTTATCAGGAGAAAGAAAACTGGCGTTCTACGGATCGAAGCGTGGAATGTCAGATCCCTTAATCGGGCAGGTAGGTTAGAAAATTTAAAAAGGGAAATGGATAGGTTGAAGTTAGATATAGTGGGAATTAGTGAAGTTCGGTGGCAGGAGGAACAAGACTTCTGGTCATGTGACTACAGGGTTATAAACACAAAATCAAATAGCGGTAATGCAGGAGTAGGTTTAATAATGAATAGGAAAATAGGAATGCGGGTAAGCTACTACAAACAGCATAGTGAACGCATTATTGTGGCCAAGATAGATACGAAGCCCACGCCTACTACAGTAGTACAAGTTTATATGCCAACTAGCTCTGCAGATGACGAAGAAATTGAAGAAATGTATGATGAAATAAAAGAAATTATTCAGATTGTGAAGGGAGACGGAAATTTAATAGTCATGGGTGACTGGAATTCGAGTGTAGGAAAAGGGAGAGAAGGAAACATAGTAGGTGAATATGGATTGGGGGACAGAAATGAAAGAGGAAGCCGCCTGGTCGAATTTTGCACAGAGCACAACATAATCATAACTAACACTTGGTTTAAGAATCATGAAAGAAGGTTGTATACATGGAAGAACCCTGGAGATACTAAAAGGTATCAGATAGATTATATAATGGTAAGACAGAGGTTTAGGAACCAGGTTTTAAATTCGTAGACATTTCCAGGGGCAGATGTGGACTCTGACCACAATCTATTGGTTATGACCTGTAGATTAAAACTGAAGAAACTGCAAAAAGGTGGGAATTTAAGGAGATGGGACCTGGATAAACTAAAAGAACCAGAGGTTGTACAGAGATTCAGGGAGAGCATAAGGGAGCAATTGACAGGAATGGGGGAAATAAATTCAGTAGAAGAAGAATGGGTAGCTTTGAGGGATGAAGTAGTGAAGGCAGCAGAGGATCAAGTAGGTAAAAAGACGAGGGCTAGTAGAAATCCTTGGGTACCAGAAGAAATATTGAATTTAATTGATGAAAGGAGAAAATATAAAAATGCAGTAAGTGAAACAGGCAAAAAGGAATACAAACGTCTCAAAAATGAGATCGACAGGAAGTGCAAAATGGCTAAGCAGGGATGGCTAGAGGACAAGTGTAAGGATGTAGAGGCCTATCTCACTAAGGGTAAGATAGATACCGCCTACAAGAAAATTAAAGAGACCTTTGGAGATAAGAGAACGACTTGTATGAATATCAAGAGCTCAGATGGAAACCCAGTTCTAAGCAAAGAAGGGAAAGCAGAAAGGTAGAAGGAGTATATAGAGGGTCTATGCAAGGGCGATGTACTTGAGGACAATATTATGGAAATGGAAGAGGATGTAGATGTAGATGAAATGGGAGATATGATACTGCGTGAAGAGTTTGACAGAGCACTGAAAGACCTGAGTCGAAACAAGGCCCCCGGAGTAGACAATATTCCATTGGAACTACTGACGGCCGTGGGAGAGCCAGTCCTGACAAAACTCTACCATCTGGTGAGCAAGATGTATGAAACAGGCGAAATACCCTCAGACTTCAAGAAGAATATAATAATTCCAATCCCAAAGAAAGCAGGTGTTGACAGATGTGAAAATTACCGAACTATCAGCTTAATAAGTCACAGCTGCAAAATACTAACACGAATTCTTTACAGACGAATGGAAAAACTAGTAGAAGCCAACCTCGAGGAAGATCAGTTTGGATTCCGTAGAAACACTGGAACACGTGAGGCAATGCTGACCTTACGACTTATCTTAGGAGAAAGATTAAGGAAAGGCAAACCTACGTTTCTAGCATTTGTAGACTTAGAGAAAGCTTTTGACAATGTTGACTGGAATACTCTCTTTCAAATTCTAAAGGTGGCAGGGGTAAAATACAGGGAGCGAAAGGCTATTTACAATTTGTACAGAAACCCGATGGCAGTTATAAGAGTCGAGGGACATGAAAGGGAAGCAGTGGTTGGGAAGGGAGTAAGACAGGGTTGTAGCCTCTCCCCGATGTTGTTCAATCTGTATATTGAGCAAGCAGTAAAGGAAACAAAAGAAAAATTCGGAGTAGGTATTAAAATTCATGGAGAAGAAATAAAAACTTTGAGGTTCGCCGATGACATTGTAATTCTGTCAGAGACAGCAAAGGACTTGGAAGAGCAGTTGAATGGAATGGACAGTGTCTTGAAAGGAGGATATAAGATGAACATCAACAAAAGCAAAACAAGGATAATGGAATGTAGTCGAATTAAGTCGGGTGATGCTGAGGGAATTAGATTAGGAAATGAGGCACTTAAAGTAGTAAAGGAGTTTTGCTATTTGGGGAGCAAAATAACTGATGATGGTCGAAGTAGAGAGGATATAAAATGTAGGCTGGCAATGGCAAGGAAAGGGTTTCTGAAGAAGAGAAATTTGTTAACATCCAGTATTGATTTAAGCGTCAGGAAGTCATTTCTGAAAGTATTCGTATGGAGTGTAGCCATGTATGGAAGTGAAACATGGACGATAAATAGTTTGGACAAGAAGAGAATAGAAGCTTTCGAAATGTGGTGCTACAGAAGAATGCTGAAGATTAGATGGGTAGATCACATAACTAATGAGGAAGTATTGAATAGGATTGGGGAGAAGAGAAGTTTGTGGCACAACTTGACCAGAAGAAGGGATCGGTTGGTAGGACATGTTCTGAGGCATCAAGGGATCACCAATTTAGTATTGGAGGGCAGCGTGGAGGGTAAAAATCGTAGAGGGAGACCAAGAGATGAATACACTAAGCAGATTCAGAAGGATGTAGGTTGCAGTAGGTACTGGGAGATGAAAAAGCTTGCACAGGATAGAGTAGCATGGAGAGCTGCATCAAACCAGTCTCAGGACTGAAGACCACAACAACAACAACAAATTCTAGGGGACTGATGACCTAAGATGTTAAGTCCCATAGTGCTCAGAGCCATTTGAACCATTTTTTAGAGTCCTAAACAAATCGTAAACCCAGGGATCAGCTTCCTCTCGTACATGCAGGAGTAATTAACCTGGACCATACCTTTAATCACTTCTTTTATGAGCAAGCTACGAACAGAAATTGAAGACAGTTGGTGATATTTCATCCCTACATAAATCAGAGTGGCGGACCGGCTCAAATAAATAACCACGTCAACTGAAGTACTCAGTTACAGATACAAGATGCTCACTTGATCATTTAACGTAATGACACTTCCTTTTGGATCTTTCATTTCCAGCTCGTGAGAGTACAGTGGGTTATTGTAAGACTCGATCCTTTCTATCAAACATCCCAACAATCTGGAAGTAAGGCAGAGGGAATCCCAAGTATAAATGTCTTGTCAACAGGAGAAGATCGTACGAATGACTTATTGAGCTGCACAAAGAACTGAGGGCAAGCACGAGAGAGCTACTGCTAAATAAAGAACCCCACCCCCACACCCTACTCTTTCAAGAATCGAACGTCCCTAAATAAAAGAGCTTTAAAATTTTTATAACTTTACCAGATAGTTTATGGGTTAAATATTTGACGTTAAGCATATAGAAGAATCATTGTTCAAGTAATTATATTGATTTTATTAGTTTAGGTTTATTCTCTGGTGAGCATAATCTAGATAATTTGGGGTTCGTTTTGATAAAAACTAGTTACGCACTCATGTTTCTGACGTCATAATCTCCTGAACTAAGTGTTGTACAACGACATAATTTTGCAATTACATTCAGTGGTATAAGTGGATACTACGGTTAAAGTTAGTCATGCCTATGGAAGACGTTTAAGTAGTCTGGTCGTCGGAAATTGGCAGTCCTCCCTAAATGTCTAGAACTTCGGCTCTCAGCAACTAAGTCGTTGTGGTTGCAGCTGTCACTGAAGAACATCTTGAACTCTCCAGGCAGTCCAAAAAATGAGAGCCTAGGATTTTATTTACAGCTTCAAATCTATAATAAAATAATATACATAGTAATCTAGCGCTACATTTATGGTCGCATCAGTTCCTGAAGAACCATTCTGGAACGTTATGATTCCATTCGTACAGTTATCTAATGGCAAACGTTGTCTTGGATGCGTATCCCAGCACGTAAAAGCTTTCAAGTTCCAAGGAAATCCGGTATCCATAGAGATACAATAGTTGACGATAAGCACTAATTTTCAATGCAGCTGGGTGTCCACCTCCGTAACTGAGTTCTCAGCACGGCTTACTGTAGTGTGGCGAACCTGGGTTCGATTCCCGGGACTGCCTAATCAGATGACTGATATGGGTTGCACTCAGCCTCTGGAAGCCAATTTGGGAGCCACTAGACCTATTAGTAGCGGTTACCAGGCCAAGAAACACGACAACTACTGGGAGAGCGGTGTGCTAAACACATGCCCTTCTATAGTGCATCCAGTGAGGACATTGGGAGAGGATGACACGGCGATCGGTCGGACTTTATTGACTCGTCAGGCCCAAAAATTTGGGAGCTTTCCCTTTTTCACGTTAATTCAGCTAGGTACTTCTTTATCGATTTATCATCCTTACTAAAATGTAAATGTCGTGTGACTAGGGCCTCCCCTCGGGTTGACTGTTCGCGGGATGCTAGTCTTTCGATTTGATGCGACTTCGGCGACTTGCGTGCCGATGGGGATGAAATAACGATGATTAGGACAACACAACACCCACTCCCTGAGCGGAGAAAATCTCGGACCCTGCCGGGAATCGAACTAGGGCCCCTAGGAGTGATATTCTGTCGAGCTGACCACTGAGCTACTGGGGGTGGACATCATCAATACATGTATCATCTTTCACCATCCTTCTCTTCATACATAAAACCGAAACCATAATTTACACACTCTTTAATTACTAAACTTTATAAATTTATTTTAGCTTCAGTCACTTCGTTCTATTCAAAATAAAGAATAGACTTTGAGAGTTTTATACCAACACGTTGAGCTTCTGACATCGCAAACTGCTCCATACTTGCATGAAGTTATCTGGGCAATAAAAGCACGCACTGATGGACACTGCTAGGGATTTCATTGGCGCAAGAGACACATATCACCAAGGATATGACTTTTCAAAAGACATCATAGTTTTCAATGACTGTATAAATCATGGTCGATGGCGATCGTGTTTTTGACAATGCCAGCTGCTCGTGCTTGCGAAGCGTTAGAAAAATTATTAAACAAACATCGGCCGAATAACCCGAGACAGAAACCAACAGGCAATTTGTCATCAAGTGGAACACTGCATAAGCTAAAAAATGGAGAAGGGAGTGCATACAGACTAAGTCAGTAGATGTAACGCACATGTACAGAAAACTAATAATTAGTTTCAGAAAAACTGGACGATTTATTCAATAGAGCTTCACAAATTGAGCAAGTCAGCAACGCTTTGGTCCATCCCTTATACAGGCAGTTATTCGGTTTAGCGTTGATTGATAGAGTCGTTGGGTATCATCCTGAGGGATATCGCGCCACATTCTATCTGTAGGATTTGGCAGACACGAATACAAGCAGTAGAAACTTAAGCCGTGTGCGGGTGCATATTATCTTGCTGACATGTAAGCCCAGGATGGCTTGTTGTAAAGAGCCACACAAAGGGGCGTAATATATCGTCGACGTATCGCTGTGCTGTACGGGTGCGGCGGATGACAACCCAAGGGGTTCTGCTACGTAATAAAATCTCACCTCTCATCACCACTCCTTGTTGTCGGCGCGTATGGCGGGTTTCAGTTGTGTCCAGTGGGTCTCCAGAGACGTCTTCACAAGTCACAGGGTTCTCTACTAGAAGCAGAACTCGTCACCAAAGACTATTCTACTCCGGTCAAAAGAGATTATAGGTCCCAATCGCCAGAGAAGACGTGTCTGGAGAAGTCTCGGACAGCGGTGGGATACCAACCTGTCTGCCCCCCGCCATACGGCCCAACCAACAGGAGTGAGAGTCTGCGGTGGCGTTTCTGTCCGTGGCTGGACCTCTGTGGTTGTCATCCGCGGCACTCTTAGAGGACGTCGGTACATCGACGATGTTCTGCGCCCCGTTTTGTTGCCATTCACGTTAAGCCATTCTGGGAAAGGTGGGAAATCTCAGAAAGAAAATATCCGCCAGCACGCGATGTTTTGCTTGTCCTCGTATTTGGCAAACTCTATTTTTGCAAGCAAGTTCGCCGGATCGCGCCCTTATTGAGCATATTTGGACGATTATGATCACGGCCCTCCTGTCATATCAGGTTTTTGACGATGTAACACTCCAATTAGAAAGAATGTGGCGCGATATCCCTCAGAACGACATCCCACAACTTTACCAATCAATGCCAAGGCGAATAACTGCTTGCTTAAGGACCAGAGATGAACTAACTCGTTATTCGCTTGCTCAGTTTGTGTAGCTCTTTCTCTTTAATAAATCATCCAGTCTTTATGAAATCGTAATCATTCGTTAATAAAATATTCCCGGGTTTCAAGCCGCGTCAAGTGGTTTACTGCCCACCAGCTTTTGGCAGAGATCTCCTCTGCCATTGTCAAGTGGATGAATGCCGTGTGATTGTCATTGCCGTGGTTATATGGCCGCGCCGTCGCTCATGACGTCGCTGCTGCTCGGTCCCGCATCATATATGATAATGTTTTGGCCACCACGAGACCGCCGGGCCCGCTTCAACTCCCTCAACACCGGATCCCACGCTGTACTCAGCTGCAATCCACCGTCTCTATCGAAGGTTTTGTCAGAAATTCTAATCTCTATGATCTCGTTTATCACGCTATCCCAGAAGCCATTAGTCCATTTAATAATAGACGTCTCATCGAATGCAGTTCGGTGTCCGTTTTCCAGAGCATGTTCTGCTACAGCTGACTTTTCGGGATAGCGCAGACGGGAACACCTTTCATGGTCTATGCGGCGCTGTTCAACAGTACGAACAGTCTCGCCGACATAGAACTGCCCACATCCACATGGTACCTTGTAAATTACTGGCGTTCTGAGGCCTACATCGTCTATCGTCTGTGTCCTCGGTGGCTCAGATGGATAGAGCGTCTGCCTTGTAAGCAGGAGATCCCGGGTTCGACTCCCGGTCGGGGAACACATTTTCATCTGTCCCCGTTGACGTATTGTCAACGCCTGTAAGCAGCTAAGGATGTTCATTTCATTGTAATATATATTACGTATGTAACTGTTTGACAATGTTACTTATAATCCGTCTTGATTGCAAAATGTTTATTCATATGACCGGTTTCGGTTCCTCTAGAACCATCTTCAGATCTGATATTTCGGTTACAGGAGTAACCCGTCCAAACACAGCAACTTTCACATGCTGCGTCACATGTAACTCTTTAAATTGTTCGTAATTGTATTTCCTAGGTAATTAGTGTAACTGAAAACCTTTAGATTTGTGTGATTTACCGTGTAAACGAAATTTAGCGGATTCCTGTTAGTACTCATGTTTATTTCCTCACATTTCATTACTTCGATTCAATTGTCACGTTTCGCACCATACAGATATCTTCTCTATATAACTTTGCAGTTTGTTTTGATCTTCCGACAACATTACTAGACAGTAAAGGACAGCGTCGTCTGCAATTAATCGAAGATGGCTGCTCACATTGTTTCCTGCGTTATTTGTATAAATGAGAAACAGCAGAGAGCCTACAAAACTTTTTCGGAGAACACCGGATATCACCGGCCGCTGTGGCCGAGCGGTTATAGGCTCTTCAATCCAGAACCGCATTGTTGCTACGGTCGCAGGTTCGAATCCTACCTCGTACATGGATGTGTGTGATGTCCTTAGGTTACCCCGCATCTCGTGGTCGTGCGGTAGCGTTCTCGCTTCCCACGCCCGGGTTCCCGGGTTCGATTCCCGGCGGGGTCAAGGATTTTCTCTGCCTCGTGATGGCTGGGTGTTGTGTGCTGTCGTTAGGTTAGTTAGGTTTAAGTAGTTATAAATACTAGGGGACTGATGACCATAGATGTTAAGTCCCATAGTGCTCAGAGCCATTTGAACCATTTTTTTTTTTGTCCTTAGGTTAGTTAGGTAGTTCAAGTCTAGGGACTGATGACCTCAGATGTTAAGTCCCATAATGCTTAGAGCCATTTGAACACCGGATATCACTTCTGCTTTACGCAATGACTTTCCGACAATTGCTATGAACTCTAAGCTTCCTGACAAGAAACCAAGAATCCAGTTGCACACCTGAAATGATAGTGCATAGCATCCCAGTTTGACTATAAGCCGTTTGTGAGGAGCAGTATCAATGGCCTTTACAGAAGAAGAAATACGGAATCAGATTGAGATCTCCTGTCAGTAACACTCATTACTTTGTTACAATAAAGAGCTACTTGTGTTTCACAAGAACGATATTTTCTGAGTCAGTGTTGACTGAGTGTCAAGTGATGCGCACAAATTGTGTTATATCCCACTTGTGAAGACCATGTATACAGTCTCTCATATGGAAGTTTCTCTACTGTGTTACTGGACTTTTTTTCCAGAAAAACGTGTGACGTTTGCAAATTTATTGAAAGACTCATTTTATCGGGACATTTTATTGACGCCAAGGAATGTAATAAACTGCAGTACTAGTGATTGTTGTAACTGACTAATGGAAGCTTTCATTTCTTTTACTCTTTATAGGAATTTTCTCGCTTTGTAGAAGTGAGAGAACTTTGAAAGCCTTCTGAACGATGGTGAAAGCACGCGGATCGCCAGGGACCGATGAGTCTGCTGTCTCCCCTACAGGCAATTCGCAGAACGCCTGCCGAGGCAGAGGCGAGGGTCAACAGCCCACTGGCCATCGGCCATACATTTGCGGTACTCCGCTGGGACGTCCATCTTTGGTCTAAATGAACACAGATAGGATCCCCTGTGGCGCGAACTCCAGCTGAAAATGTTTCACAACCTGGAAAGTTTACTCTGAAGACTTGTACGTTAACGTCAGTAAACATTCTGCTTTTAAGTCCGACTGCAGATGCGACGTATTCCCTTTTGTAGTCCTATCGGTTTTCAATTAACATTACAACAATCACTGCGAACGTCATGATTACAATTAACACACTTGTGCGATTATTAGCATCCTTTCTCATGATCCCTGTGTCAGATTTGTCATGGTCTTATTGTATTAAAGTTGCTACTCTTTTTCAGTTGTTTTTTCAAGAATTTCATCGGAATCAATATAAATACTTGTGGGTTGTGTCTCATTTAGTTGTCACAAATTTCGCCATTATTTTGGAAGGCACCTTAACGTTATTGCAACACCTGCTAAGCTTACCTTGTTGCTTTTAAAAACAAGGCACGCTGCAGCTTGCTTTCTGGGCATGTGGTTTTAGTCCCAAAGTGTGTACCAAGTTGATCCTATTATTATGCTGTGAGCGCAAGCGAAATTGTGTAAACCAGTTTACAGGGATCAGTAGCTGCGAAATTGCGTAGGTAGTGTTGCTTGAATGAGTAGATGTTGATGGGAGTGGTCAGTACATTTAGTCTATGTGTAAATGTAAGAAATCCCAGCTAAGCTGGAAGGCTGTTTCATGATTTATTGCTTGTACTAGAGCTCATTTGTATAAGATATTTTCATTTGAAACTGTTGTATTTTAGGACGAGAGCCAGTGTATCTTGAATTGATGTGTTGTTGTTGTTGTTGTTGGGCCAAGTGTTAACAGTACTAGGTATGAGTTTAATTTAAATTCAGTTATCATTGTGCTAAAGTAATTTTATACGCTTGTTGCAATGTTTTTGTGCCCTGGCTTGAGGAACTGCAATTGGACTACCTATTAAGTTCAGTTGTATTGTTACATTGCTAACTGCCAAAAAAGTAATTTTTATGTTTAATAAAATTCTGTGTGAAAGTAAGCCATGCCTGCACAACCCCACAGTCTGAAACATGCTTCCACCAAATCATACACTATACATCTTTCAAATAAATCCTACTACTTCTCTAATCTCGTACACTGTTTGCGAGACAATTGACGCTCTAGACCAAAAAAAAAAAAAAATCACAGGTCTTATTTTTTCATTGCTCTCCTCGGAAATCTTAAATTCTACAGTAAATATTTGTTATCATAGCATTTTAATATTAGTTTGATGTTCTTTGGTAGAATTCAGCATTCTGTTCCACTATACGGTCATACAAATGGTGTAAGGCACTAGATAAATAATTTAATTTATTTAGTACGGTGTGGTGTAATGGTATGTGTGTTACATATTCTAAAACTCTTATAGTGGCTGGGATGCTCATGAAAACGTGACAGTAATAATCATACATATCACTTTACATGTGTATACGTCGTAACAGATAAACCATAACTCAAAAATCATCCTTACACCAGTGTTCCTACATGGCCTGATCGATAAGCAACATACAATACGAAATCCAACAAACTGAGGTGAAAGTGTGTGATGGGCTACTTCTCACTAATTACTGGACATTACTTGTACCACTGCACTAGTTAACAAATTTAAACTATTTTATCTGCAACTTTTTTGCAAATGGGTGGATTTACCTAATTTTGGCGTGCTGAATACACTGGTAGAATCAGTTTTTCTCCATGACGTCACATTTACTAGACACACAGCAGAATAAAAGATGGTAATAGCTAAAAATGACACAATTAAGTCAAAAAACAATACACATTCAGAACGTTTGAAATGAATACTATTTTGTATGTATATATGGGCATGATACCAATAATAGATCCAAACTAGTTTAGAAGATATTTTCACCTTTAATCATCTTTGGTTGTTGATGACGGAGGTCTTCTATTGTTTGCCATTTCATCACTCTTCCTAACAAGACCCCAGCAGTAGTCAACCATCATCGAAGGGTTCCAATGGGCTTGGTAACGGTGTTTCATGGTAAGAATGTCCTGGTGAAACCGTTAACAATGCTCATCGCTTACGTCTCCAAGATTTTCCGGGAAGAAATCAATGTGAGAATGTAAAAAGTGAACTTTAAGTGACATTCTACACCCCATGTTCTTGTAGTTGTCCAACAGAGCATTCACAATGGTAACATAGTTTTTATCTCTTCTGTTACCCAAAAAGCCCTTCACAATCGTTTTAAAAGAAGACCAAGCAGCTAATGGGATATATGTGAGTTTGGTATCAAAGGTTGGATCTTTCAGGAGTTTCCTTATTGTTGGTCCAACAAATATACCCTCTTTCAGCTTTGCCTCACTTAATTTGGGAAACTTTACTTTTAAGTGATTTAAGGCCTCACCTTCTTTACCCAGAGCTTTTACAAAGTTCTTGATAAGGCCGAAATGGTATATGAAGGGAAGGCAAACTGATTTTATCGGGCTCAACCAACAGGGTATTGTTCACACTTACGTTTCCAGGAGCATCTGAAATCCTTATAGGTCATTCCTTGACTGTATTGAGGTTCCTGGCGTCACGGCTGTGCCAAAGGCACAAAAAGCAGCAATATTTCGTGACTCCAGCCTGTAAATCTGTAAGCAGTGCAACAAGTTTTAAATCACAGCAAAGCTGCCATTCCTGATCCTTACATTTGATTGCCTCTAGATGCAAAAAGCGAAACAATGAATACGAAAAATAAAAAAAAACCTTTAAAAACTCAAAAAAGGTACGTTCTAGAACATTTGGAAAGGTACATTCAGAATCTACACACCAAAATGCATTCTAGCTGATGTATTGCATCCCAGACGCAAACTGCCTCATGACTAGTGCTATCATCATGTTAATTGTGTTGTGTAAGTGTATGACATGTGTATAAATGTAGCCCTGCAAATTCGTGGTCCTTAGGATCTTTAGCGAGAAGAGGGTATTTGACTGACAATTATCAACAGCTTGTACATTTCGTACATGATCGTGTGTACTATAGTGTTAGAATATAAGTGGCACTTACGACATTGTCCTTGTCTTTTATTGTTGTACATGAAAATTAAGTAGAATTACGTGCACTCGCCCACATTTTATACTTAGAATGACTACATTTAACGTAACTAATGTACTTTAGTAATTCACCACAAATGCTTTACAACCATTTTACATGTGAAATTCATATAGCCCTTTCTCGCTAAATATTCTAAGGATCATTGGTCTGCATGGCTACATTTACATATGTTCTTTGTATCTTTATAACATATTTCACATTTCGATGGTGTCACAAGTGAATGTCCAAGTTGTTGTAGGACCACCCGAGCGCTGCTTTAAATGTGATTTGTGCGTTTGTGGTGTTAATCTGTATCAATGTAACGCATATAAAGTGATATTCATGATGATTACTGCCGTGCTTTGAAGCTGCTATAAATATTTACGGATAGATAAAAAGTACCATCGTGCCACAACGTAACAGATACATTTAATGTTGACAGTGAACAGGAACTACGACGTCTTTTGCAAATGTTATCTCATCTATAAACCCCATCCGTGCTGAAGTTAATATTTCCTATCAGATGAAAATTAGAATGTGCCAGGGAGACGTCAACTCGAAGAGAACAGTTGTCAGTAATGCATAAAATGTACCCTCCGAAAACGTGTAATAATTACGCTTAGAAACATCCCGAAATAACCGTTCACTTCCAGTTATCAGCAGCTTTATATATTTGGTAAAAGTTGTGACCACCTTCACGATCTGGTCTCTCATTAGAGTTACTCATTCTATTTGTTTTAAAATACAGTTCACTGAACTCTCCCGATAAATCTTCCATTTCATTACTGCCTTGATTTTGTCAAAGCCTTACCTTGACGAGATTTGCTACAAACCCTTCAAAGGAAATCAATGGTAGAATAGACTAAACCACCAAAAAAACTAACACTGCCTGTCTACAGAAGAAGGAGAGAGACCAGTTCATAAAACGCCTTGCAGTTCTTCGTCGTTTACGGCAGCCATTACACGGCAGTTAGCGTTTGGTAACGGAAACTGAATGTGTAGTAAAAGTCGGAGGAACACAAAGGCTGCGCTGAAATAGCAAATAATGTAAAACAGTTTTGATGGGAATACATTTGTGCCCTGTCATACACATTTCCATATTCATTACCGAGTCAATGTGGTGGACGATTTGATTCTGAAATAAGTCTCATGGATTGTAATGGACGAGCATCGCGTGCTGATGTCAGCCAACAAAGAGGTCTCCATACGGAAATATGGCATGGCGAGGAAGGAAAATATAAGGAACGCTCGCAGGAGCAAAGTGTCCATGTTAACAGAGTTCTTAGCGGATGCAAATAAAATCCGAACAAGAAAATACGCCAGCAACCAATGTTATTGACAAACAATTTGCGGTTATATTTGCAAGAGATTTCTTTCACGGTAGCACCATTGTAGGACATATCAGATGAACGTTTTATTCCTCTCGTCACGACATGGAGTCGTCGCGTTACTGGAACGGATTTTGTGCCTGCATTTATGATACTTTCATGTTATTGCTGTTGCACATGCGAGAAAAAAGAGTATTACCAGTGCTTTATATTGATGTCTGTGGTACGGTCTCGATACTTGAAAACGAAGGATTCCTTTGCATGTTATTGGAAAATCTGGATGATATTGTGCAAACATTTTACGCTTCCGGATATTTCTCCCTGGTTCCTCGTGTGGTATAGAAATACGGATAGCACCGACAGAGTTTCCTGCGCTTATGAAAAGGCACGAAGGGAAGATAGACACCTGCACTCGACAGACAGATGATATAGGTGACTACTACCTCTTAGTGACTTACCAGTACTGGAGTAAAATTTAAAATCACGTGAAAGTGATTCGTCTTGAATGAAGCTTTCTTTCCGTATTTGATATATTGTGCATATTATAGAATCGTAAGAGTTATTAACCTACGCACATATGCTCCCAGTAAAATATTATCAGTAGTTTCATAACCTCCTGTCGCTACGATCCTCTTCAGCCATTTCAAATACAATTCTGCGTTTTTAAACAGTGAAACACGTAGCCGAATTAATTGTCTGTATCAAAGGAAAGACAGGAGCTGACAATGAATACGTATTTTGACAAATTTTACATATCAACAGGGAAACATGAGACAACACAAGGCGTGGAATCTATTCTTACGGTTTAAAATGATTGATAACTACGGCAAATACACAGTCTTCGGGCTCATTGCCATTTTGTAGAAGTGGTTAAAATACGAGTGCTGTATTTCACTTTTGTACACTACTACACTCATTCATTCAATCTGATCGTCCTTTAGCTTTCTTTTAGAATCCAATAAGAATTTTCTTCGTTAATTTACAACCCATTTACTAGAGTAAATGTCCTGCATGTCTCTAGTTCGATTAAACTGCAGGCACAGTTACGACTTCCCTCCAGTGCACCCCTAATCCATTTATTTTCTTGCCTGTCCCATTAATTTTCAACCTGCCTCTTCACGGCATACCAAGCGTTTTCATTTTTTTGGTCGCTTTCCGAAATCAAAATCCATTTATAAATGCCACAAATGAAGCCTAGTAATTACAGTGAAAGTAATTTTTCCATTTCAGGCACACAGCAAATTAAGTTTTGACTCCTCCGTTTATTTGATCAAAAGAATGTAAAGCTATTTTTCTCTTCTATTTGTTTCTTTTTCTGAAAGTTCAGTGTTGCCTTTTACTCTCCTGCATACAAACACTCATCAACGGATTGTATGACGTCACTTTTAAGTTGTGCCATTTTTCGTTGTGCAAGAGTGATACATTACTTTATTTTTGTTATAATTGGTCTTGAGGGCTATTTCTAAGCTAGTACTATTTTGTTTCCCCATTCGCTGTTGTTTACTTGAACTAGAGGAAAATATTGTAGTTTCAGCAGGAAAACAAAGATGATTCAGCTATGACCAGTGAACAACTATTCTTTTTTTCACTTTGAATGATTGCGTTGCCAACAAAATTCTGTGCAGCCGCTGAGAATATATTTGGTGTAATGAACTGTCACTGAAGAACTCCTCTTCCGTATACAAATTTCTCACAGTTCTCGTATGGTGTAATGGAAGCTAGATCATTGGCATATATATATTTCCAGGATGCTAACCTAAGCTGAATCAGTGACGTTTCTCCCATGGCTGCTAGTAAAGATATGGTTCAAACAGCATTAAAGACTTCGTCATAACCTATGAATGATGAACAAATTGAAATTAATGCTCTCAGGTCAGATCAATGGTTTCATTCAACACTGCAAATGTTACTCTGTCGTACATGTACTTCCAAAGCCAGCCTGCGGGATATAAGTCACTAGTTTTTTCAATGACGTTGATGATACCTTTAGCGAATGTCTGGTAACATTATAGGAAAGTGATTAGTATATATTTTGAATATCTTGTGGAAAATAACAATTACGGTAATATACATGTAGAGGAAATTTACTGGTACCTGCCCAGAATGTTTACCGGACTAGACTGTGTTCGGCGTTGTTCCAAGAATGGTTAATATGGAAAACATTCACTTGTCCCACGGACATCTTGAAAAGCTCGTTCGGCACTATGAAGATGTGGGTACGTACTTTGCCCTATTTAAAGCGTAAACCACACCGCCGTTATAAACACACCAAAAGAATGAGTGCATTGTACAGTTCAGTATTTTTTGAATAAACGCCTCAGGTGTATTTGTACCACATGCTGCTCCAGGTGTCATCTCTTAAAGCCCCTCCCCCCCCCCCCCCACAGCCCCCACCGCATCTCCCAATGCTTTAACTGCTGTTTTGGGACGCCCACTACGTGAATCATCTACAAGCTACAAGGGAAGTGTGATCACGTTCGAACATCTCCATCAGTTTTTGGACCTTTACAATCCTTGACTGTTTAAGTGGAGTGATCTGAGGTCGCCTTCATGGTACACTTAAGTCCCTTTGAAGCAAATTCCAGTGAGTTGATAGTAAGACGGTTTCCCAGGTGGGAGAGAATTTATCCTTCCTACATTTGCCCTAGAGGTAGTGGGAATCTTACGGTAAGCCTGAATAGTGTGTGTAAGCGTCCAGTCTGTCACTTACTCGATATGTATAACTGGTAACTTTTTGAGTGAGTGTGTAGAGCTAGTGAAAGTGGAGAAGCGAAGACAAAAAAATAAACTCTCAACAAACCTATGTAGGCTGGCTACGAGTACAAGGAAATGACGACAGTATATCCATTCGAACGAGAGCACACAATATACGTGTACTTTATAAAGACAGCGAGCGAGGGTCACAACAGTGGTTAGCACACTGGACTAGGATTCGGGAGGACGAAGGTTCAAACCTGCGTCCGGATATCCTGATGTAGGTTTTCCGCGATTTCTCTAAATCGCTTCAGGCAAGTGCCATCATGGTGTTTTTGCAAAGCCACTGCGGATTTCCTTCCCCGTCCATCCCTAACCCGAGCTTGTGCTCCGTCTCTAATGAACTCCTTGTTGACGGGGCGTTAAACACTAATCTCCTCCTCCTCCTCTTCCTCCTTCTCCTTCACAAACACATACAGCAAAGGTATTCCTCACATAAATTCGCCTTAATTTACTGAGAAAAATGTATTGTCCTGACTAAAACCTAGTTTGGTTTTTACCCTCGTTCTCTCTGCGGGATACCGACAAATATTCGCATTTCTTTCGTGGTTTCTTATCTACACGTTCCGTGAACCATAGCTGCGATCAGTTTACGGTTTTAATGCAAGTTATCAGTGAATATATGGCTACAACTTGAGTATTCACATTAATTTTTCTAAGACGGTTTATACTTAGTAAGAAGTCGTTTTATCGGTTTCCCTCCATCACCTCATGCTCATCCCCCTTGCCCCCTTCGCCCCCTGCCCCTTCACACACATACAACACACACACACACACACACACACGAATTCGAGTTTCGGTCCGGTACACGGAAAGCACTTTGATACTTCAAAGTGCTTTCCGTACCACACTGATGCTAAGTGATGGACACTGCAAATTGTTTCTCCTTCTAGTATTATGTCTTCGAATGTTAATGTTATTTTCAAACTGCCATTGCTATTTCGTTTGTTTGGTCACACACACAAATACTTCTGTCCACATATTTGTAAATAAATGGTATTGGGGCTGCAGTGTGTCGGGCTTCACATCAAGAAATGCATAGTGCTGGTAACTGTGTAGGACTCAGCGGAAACCAGTTGTTGCCACCGAGGGAATAATTAAAAAAATTGCGAACAGACGATGCTCACAGACTTCAGTGAAAATCGGACATAAAATACTGCCACTGATGATCTCTTGCATCAATAAAATGAAACGCCAGAATGAGATTTTCACTCTGCAGCGGAGTGCGCACTGATATGAAACTTCCTGGCAGATTAAAACTGTGTACCGGACCGAAACTCGAATTCGGAACCTTTGCCTTTCGCGGGCAAGTGCTCTCTTGGTAGAGGACTTGCCCGCGAAAGGTAAGGTCCCGAGTTAGATCTCGTTCCGGAACACAGTTATAACCTGCCAGGAAGTTTCAAAATGAAGCGCGTTTGGTCACAGGTATACGCACATTCTTGTAGTTGCATAGAAAGATTTGAAATACCCTCAGTGCCTTTGCTTGTAACAGAGAAGATGAGCATTTAACACCTTGTCGACGAAGAGATCTGTAGAAATGGCACACATGCTCGGACAGTGGTAGGACGGAGAACGACATCAGTCGTTCCCTTGCCAGCGGACCATATCAAGAGTAACCTGAATCCATTCGGTGATAAAACTTTAATCTAGATGGCCGGTCAGTTAACTCAAACGCTGTCTTCCCGAATAAGTTTCCAATGCGTTACCATAAAGCTACCTCGCCCCATGACACAATTCATAAAGCTGCTGTGGGGCTGTTGTCAGTAAGATCATACCTCGACGTATTGAACTGTCAAAAAATACAGTACGTCGTCTGAGTAGTGAAACCGTTATATAGCAAATTCATTTCCCTTCATTTATTTCGCTGCCACCAATTTTGAAGTCGTGTTTAGCGCTAATCCAATTTATGATACTCCTCGCTACACGCTTTACTCCCTCAATCCGTATTCCTTACTCATTAGACTGTTCATTCCGTTCAACACGACCTTACACAGACGATTGAAAGGATATCAGTAAACCTTATGCTATCAGTTCACCCTGAACATTTTCTCTTGAAAACTTTTTTTTCAATTCTACCACTACTTTTTTCGATGTAAAGATTGAACAATAGAGGCGAAGGAGCGCATTCCTGCCTTACTCTGTTCCCTACCCGAGAGCCGGGCAGGGTAGCCGCGCGGTCTTTGGCGCCTTGCCACGGTTTATGCGGTTCCCTCCGTCGGAGGTTCCAGTCCTCCCTCGGGTATGAGTGTGTGTGTTTTCGTCAGCGTAAGTTAGTTTAAGTTAGATTAGGTAGTGTGTAAATCTAGGAACCGATAAATCTCAGCAGCTTGGTTCCATACGAAGTTACCACAAATTTCCAGCCAGAGCACAAAGTTCTTGGTTTTCCATTCTTATTCTTCACTCTCGGTTCTTGTACATACTGTATATTATCCTTTTTCCTCTGCAGCTTACTCCTATATTTCTAGGAATGTCTTGCATGCTGTACGGTGCGGAACACTTTTTCTAGGCCTTCTGTATTCATATATCTTTTAATTTTTTTGGTCTTGGTTCCATTATCGATCGTAACGTCCAAACTACCTCCATGGTGCCCTTACCTTTCCGAATGCCAAACTCATCCTCAGCTCTCCCAATAGCTCCTCCACTTTTTTTTAAATTTCAGTTTCTCTGTATATTATTCTTGTCAGCAACTTGGACACATGAAGTGTTAAGCTGATTTTACAATGGTCTTCGCACTTACCTGTCCTTTCTATTGCAGGGTTGTGTAAATGATACTCTTCCCAAAGTTCGATTGTATGTCTCTAGTCTCACATATTTAGCATACCAACTTCTATGATCGATTGGTAACCACTTTGCAGAACGACTTCGGATGTTCAAATTTAATACTATAGAGGGTGTTCCGAAACTATGCGTTCAAATTAATACAGGATGTGGAGAACATCGAAACAAATATATTTAGTAATTGTACATTTTGTCCCTGACGGCAATTTTTGATGTTAGGAACAATTTAGACAGAAGGGAGTTTAGCATGATAATTACAGCTGTGGCGTTCAAAGGAACTGGACGAATGCGCGACCATTGGTCTGTATGTACGCAGTACATCGTTGGACCATTGAATGTCGCGATCGTTGGAAGATTCCTGGCATGTCTGCTATGCTACCAGCAACGACGGTATTTCCAGCAACGAGGTCCTCTCCTTTTTCTTTTTTTTTTCACAATGCTTTCACACAACAGTTGCTTCATGTGCCCACAGGGGAAGAAATCCAAAGATGTGAGGTCAGGTGACCTGGGTGACCTAGCCACAGAGTCGCCTAGGCCAATCCATTGATTCCAGAAGGTGGCTCTCAGATGAATCCTCACAGCAATGCGGAAATGGGTTAACGCCCCATCGTACTAGAATATGTTCTTTGTCCAACATTCAGACGTATATCCTCGTGCAGTTCTGGAAACATATGTTTAACGAAGGTGCGATGTCTCAGCCCGTTGATGCGGAATGAAGAATTTGTGTGGAATTAACTGCCACCGAGAATGTCGGCCCACATTTTAATACTGAATCGCTGTTGATGAGCATGACATCAAGTGCCTCGCGGATTCACATGTGACCAAACATGCGATTTGTGTATGCAGATCAATTTAGAAAGTCAGTACATATTCTGAGCCAGCGACACCGACACAACAGCTTGTGTGAGCACCATTAACAAAAGTCCCCTGACATTACAAGTTAACATCAGATACCATATGTTCCTTGTCGAAATTCCCGTTATAAACTTCTAGGACTTATAGACGGTATTCAGAACATAATATTTTGAATAGGAACCAATTTCCGGAAACTTATTGTTTCTGTGCTACAGACGTCTGAAAACATGTTTGCTAGGTAGGTAGAGACCTCTATAGTCATTGAGGTGGTGGTGGTGGGGGGGGGGGGGGGGGAGGAGGTTACGTCGGGGGGTGAGGTTACGTCGGATCGTATTATGTCATTTGACGTTTATCTTACCTCTCTGACGTTGTTATAGCCTCACTCATGAGAGTGTTAGAGCAACATGGTTGAGTACACGTTTGCACAATAACCGACATGATTCTTCAGAACGGCAAAGCTCACGGCAATGTAAGAGCAGCTCGGCTTCATCAAGATCGGTCTCCACGTCCTACTCCATCGCAGACCCTTTTCTCCATAATTAGGCGACGGTTTCAAGAAAGGATACCTTCACCGTCAGAAGGCGTGACTGTGGTGCTCGAAGGAGATGCCGCACATCCGAATTCTAGGATGCCGTACTGCATAACGTTAAACAGAATCTGTCAACTAGTATACTAGCAATTTCTTTGGCTTTTAATGAACTGAAAAACAAGTGAAGTGCTAGGTGACGCCTCATCTACTATTAAGAAATGTGGTCTCGTTACCAGCATGATTTCAAATCGTTGTAGCACGGAAATGGTAAGTTTCCGTACATTGGTTCCGATTCAAAATATCATGCACTTATTCCTGTCGACAAGTCCTAGACGTCAGGTCTTCTCTAACTCCTGTATTATTTTGAAGTAATAGTTTGGTAACACCCTGTATATACTTTTAAATCTACATCTACATTTATACTCCGCAAGCCACCCAAGGTGTGTGGCGGAGGACACTTTACTTGCTCGAATCTCTCTAATTTTACATTCGTTATCTCCTCGGGAGGTATAGGTAGGGGGAAGCGATATATTCGATACTTCAACCAGAAACGCAACCTGTCGAAACCTGGACAGCAAGCTACACCGCAATGCAGAGCACCTGTCTTACAGAGTCTGCCACTTGAGTTTCCTAAACATCTCCGTGATGCTATCACGCTTACCGAATAGCTCTGTGACGAAACGC
The DNA here is from genome assembly GCF_021461385.2 of Schistocerca piceifrons. Classification (NCBI taxonomy): domain Eukaryota; kingdom Metazoa; phylum Arthropoda; class Insecta; order Orthoptera; family Acrididae; genus Schistocerca; species Schistocerca piceifrons. The sequence goes on from NC_060144.1 coordinate 143,612,675, forward strand.
GCCGCTCTTCTTTGGATCTTCTCTATCTCCTCTGTCAACCCGACCTGGTACGGATCCCACAGTGATGAGCAATACTCAAGTATAGGTCGAACGAGTGTTTTGTAAGCCACCTCCTTTGTTGATAGACTACATTTTCTAAGGACTCTCCCAATGAATCACAACCTGGCACCCGCCTTTCCAACAGTTAATTATATATGATCATTCCACTTCAAATCGTACCGTATGCGTACTCGCAGATATTTTACAGAAGTGACTGCTACCAGTGCTTTTTCCGCTATTATGTAATCATACCATAAAGGATCCTTCTTTATATGTATTCGCAATACATTACATTAGTCTATGCTAAGGGTAAGTTGCCACTTCCTGCACCAAGTGCCTATCCGCTTCAGATCTTCCTGCATTTCGCTGCAATTTTCTAATGCTGCAACTTCTCTGTATGCTACAGCATCATCTGCGAAAAGCCGCATGGAACTTCCGACAGTGCTTTCCGCATTATCTGATGGCTCGGTTAAATTCTGTCTCCCGTTTTCCATAACGACTCTAATTTCTCCTTCTATAATGTAATCGAACAGTTCATCTCGCTCACTGAGGCATTCAGAGTACTACTTCACCCTGCCAGCTCAATGCCTTCAACCGAGAAATTCTTCTTGCACTCTTGAAGCTGCCGCCTTTACTTCTGATATCACCGAAAGTTGTTTTTCTTTACTTCAGTCTATGGTCATGAGGTGTGTGTACTGTGAGACCTTCAGGACACACACCATCAGATTATTTGACTTGTCGCTCTAACAAAGTAGGCGAGTGTCAGCCATATGTCTCGTGGTCTTATTGTGGCGTGTTTATCTTCTGCCGTTAGGTCAGACAGAGAAATGCCACTTGCACGATTAGAGTAGCAGATTGACGGTGACCAATTTGTTCTGGATGCTATATACAATTGACAATCTGAAGTTCCTTTGGTATTGGTACGTTAATCTTATTCTCACATATATCTCTGATACTTGACAAAAGTGTCTATACATTTATCTTCATAGCTATGTACAGGAATATGGTTATCTTACTAGGCGCAGACTGAAACTTGACTATAGACTGGTACAGACTAATGTAGAACTCGTACAGACTAATGCATACTGGCGCAGACTGAATCAGACTAATGCAGACTGACTAATCGGAGATCTGTACACTTGTCATAATACCTCGTGCGTTCATGTATCACTGTGCGAGTGTGATCCGCGAGGAGAAAGGTTCTACGTTAGCAGAAATCTCATTGGCTGCATTACATATTAATATGCGGATCGGTGGAAGCAGAATTTGGTCCGTCTCTATGGCAGCGCCATCTCGTAGTGCAGAGACGGAAGAGCGCTGCGCCTGCGCTGTTGTGGTTAGCGGGGCGCGCTCAAGTGGGATTGTTGTGTACACGCTGACTACGCGGAACTATGTACACAACAGGTCACAAATTTTTTGTAATGACACAAAATTTGTGGCCGTAGACGTGAAGTAAAGGAAATTTCTTCTACATTCGGGTCACTGTTCATTTTGCGACTGTGTCACAACTTCTAAAAATTGTTTTGACTTTTCTAAATGCTGAATCTGTCCTTCCGTCAACCATTCCTTATTCGGTTTGTACACATTTTTCGTTCAACCAGTTCGCTCTAGCTTCCCTGCGTTACCCGAGTGACTTCCTTCAGCTGTGGCAACCGTGACAGCGCAGTGGAAGAGACTGATCTCGCAGGCGGCGAACCAAAGATTGAGCGAAGGCAGCCCTAGCGCTAGCTAGAGTCTGGGGGCAAGTCGCATCGGCGCGCCGGGCACGTCGCTACGTCGCCCCTCCCGGCGGCGCACAATGAGCACGTCGCGAATTTACATGCGGCTCCCGCTGGCTGCGCCACTCCGTTAAGCAGACAATGCGCCGGGAATTTCGACATATTTAGCACGGCCGCGGCCGGGCCCAGGAGGCGGATCCCCGAGTGTGGGGGTGCACAATGGGCCGACGCAGCCGCCCCGCCGATGCCGTCCCCGCCGCCGCCGACGCCGCCCCCGGCGCACGTCCCTGCCGCCGTACGTACCGCGGCGGAGCCCCACTAAGCCGGGTAGCGTTTTAACGGCGCTGCATTTTATTTTAAAAGCCTGCCCGGCCCTTTCTCTTTTGCGCGCCGCCGAAAAAGTCCTCGCCCCCACGCGCTCGCGAGCCATCGTGGCGTGAATGCTATTTTACGGAGAGACCCTTAGCGAGCAAAGGGAGGAGAGTGCCATCTGAAATCTCAAACACGGGAAGGACAATGGACGACGTAAAAGACAGGTTTACTTGTGAATATTTCATGTATGAAATTATTCATGTGGGTAGGTTCTACGGCACCCGTGTCGTGAAGATGTAAGGCTATGGTATCCCTGGAATAAAGAAGGATGTTGACAACTCAGCATGCACAGTAGCCACTGCATATATACACTTTAGCCCCTTACATATATTTTGCTGTGTAGTAGTATTATTCGATGAAATATTATGAAATAAAAGCATGGGACCTTAAAGTGTTCATATAATAATTTATTACATCAAGATCGCCTAGTTACAGTCACGTTACCGTATCAGCATTAGATTACGGCCTTCAGATACGATGAATACTCCATAAGCTGTTCGTCACGATGTACCGGGTGATCAAAAAGTCAGTATCAGTTTTAAAACTGAATAAATCACGGAGTAATCTTGATAGAGAGGTACAAATTGACACACATGCTTGGAATGACATGGGGTTTTATTAGAACCAAAAGAAAACCAAAAAATGTCCGACAGATGGCGCTTCATCTGATCAGAATAGCAGTAATTAGCATAACGAAGCAAGACAAAGCAAAGATGATGTTCTTTACAGGAAATGCTCAATATGTCCACCATCATTGCTCAACAATATCTGTCGTCGAGGAATAATGTTGTGAACAGCACTGTAAAGCATGTCCGGAGTTATGGTGAGACATTGGCGTCGGATGTTGTCTTTCAGCATCCCTAGAGATGTCGGTCGATCATGATACACTTGCGACTTCAGGTAACGCCAAAGCCAATAATCGCACGGACTGAGGTCTGGGGACCTGCTAGGCCAAGCATGACGAAAGTGGTGGCTGAGCACGCGATCACCACCAAACGACGCGCGCAAGAGATCTTTCACGCGTCTAGCAATAGGAGGTGTTTTTTTTTTTTTTTTGTTCTAATAAAACCCCCATGTCATTTCAACAAGTGTGTCAATTTTTACCTCTCTATCTTCATTATTCCGTGGTTTATTAAGTTTTCAGTTTTATACTGACTCTTTGATCACCCGGTATATGCATACTAAACTAATTTCCATCCTAACAGACCTAGGCCCAACGGTACCGACGGACCACCGTGTGGTCCTAAGCCCAGAATCGTCTCGGGATACGCATAAGGAAGCGCATGTTGTCAGCACAACTCTCTCCCGGACGTCGTCAGTTTTCGTGATTGTAGCCGCTACTTCCTAATCAGGTAGTTTCTCACAAGGCCTGAGGGGGCCCCCTTACGAACAGCGCTCGGTAGACGGGACAGTCACCCATCCAACTGCTAGTCAAACCCTACAGAGGGGAACGCCGGTGATCGGAGGGGAACAGGTGTTACTACTGCGGCAAGGCCGTTGGCGTGTACGCATACTAAACGTTACGAAAACTATATACTATATGTGCCGTCAAAATATGCATCATAGCGTCACATGGAAAATGGGACTAGGACTGAAATAAGTACGCATATGACAGCATGCTATATATACACGTTCCAAAACACCCCACACAAAACTGGCTTCCTTCTGGGGCTCTGTTGGTGACAAGAAAGATATAGTGAATTATTTGGATAGCCCGTGGACGAGAAACCATTAGCAGACGCAACAGAAGCACCGTCGTAGCGTCAGTCATGCAGTACACGTTCGAAGTACGTATGTTACAGACTTTCTCCTGCTTACACCGGCCGGGGTGGCCGAGCGGTTCTAGGCTCTACAGTCTGGAACCGCGCGACCGCTACGATCGCAGGTTCCAATCCTGCCTCGGACATGGATGTTTGTGATATCCTTAGGTTAGTTAGGTTTAAGTAGTTCTAAGTTCTATGGGACTGATGACCACAGAAGTTAAGTTCCATAGTGCTCAGAGCGATTTGAACCATGTTTTCTCCTGCTTACACAAATGGAGCAAATTGTTTGGTCCTTTTTTGCAGTTGATATGGTCCGCAGTAGGCCTGATACAATTTTTGGTACATCCATTTTAGTTCATGGCACCTTCAAATACATTCCCTTTTTTATTTTATTTTTATTTTCATCTTTTTTTACAGTATCATCGTACGAAAACCGAGCCACGGTTTACAAGACCGCCACGCACAGAAAATGGCTGAAGTTTTTCGACATACTCGTACAATCCCGATCTCGGACAACCTTGAAAATTTTATTGACATGTGTTTCCGTTTCCGAGATACAGAGGTTCAGAAATACCTTACATGCACCCGCAAAATTTGCTATTAATGCCCTGTGTGAGGCGAAATAGTAGTTTATAAAAAGACTTAGCAAGGAGAAATATGCTGTAAGAGTATCTCTGATGACAACAACAGATTCCTGAGAAACTCCTGTTCTAGCAGCGCGGAACATGAAATTTTTTTTGTGCACGTAAAATCCAGTCTGAATTGTAAAATTAGTTTCGCGTTATTTCAATTTTAAATAAACCATTAAAATTTTACTGACTCATAAAGCTGCTTCTCTTTCACACCATCTTGTTTCTGTACAAATCGTAAATAGCCTTCCTCTTCCTGTATTTTACCCCTGCCACCTTCAGAAATTGAAAGAGTGCGTTCTACTCAACTTTGTCAAAAGCTTTCTGTAAGTCTGAAAATGCTAGAAACTTGTGTTTGCCTTTCCTTAATCTATCTTCTAACATAAGTCGTAGGATCAGTATTGCCTCGCGTCTTCCAACATTTCTACAGAGTGCTAACTGATCTACCCCGAGGTCGGCTTCTACCAGTTTTTCCATTCGTCTGCAAAGAATTCGTGTGGGTATTTAATCTGTCTTATACATCTTGCTCATGGGATGGTAAAGTTATGTCATGGCTGGTTCTTCCGAGGCTATCAGTGGTTCTAATGGTATATTGTCTAGTCCCAGGGTCTTGTTTCAACTTAGTTCTTTCAGTGCTCTGTCAAATTCTTCACGCAGTATCGTATCTCCCATTTCATCCTCATCTACGTCCTCTTCCATTTCCATAATATTGCCGTCAACTACATCGCCATTGTATAGATCCTTTATATACTCCATCCACCTTCTGCGTTCCCTTCCTTGCTTAGAACTCGTTTTCCATCTGAGCTCTTGATATTCATACAAGCGGTCCTCTTCTCTCCAAAGGTCTCTCTAATATTCAACTTGGCAGTATCCATCTTACCCCTAGTGATATATGCCTCTACATCTTTGCATTTGCCCTGTAGCCATCCCTACTTAGCCAATTTTCACTTGCTGTCCATCTCATTTTTTAATTGTTTGTATTGCTTTTTGCCAGCTTCATTTACTGCATTTTTATATTTTCTCCTTTCGTCAATTAAAATCAACATCTGTTCTGTTTCCAAGGGTTTCTCTGGAATGAAGACCACAACAACAACAACAACAAACCTCTCCTCATATGAGTGACATGCCCAGCTGTGGCACTTAAAAGTAGATAAACAGTGGAAAAATGTTCCTGTCGGACTACATAAAAGCCGAATATTTTCCTGTTTAAACGGCTCTGACCAGACGAATATGCTCTCATTTAGAAGGATCTGACCAGCTGCTTCAATCTTCTTTCCTCAGAACCTTTCAAAATGTTCCCAAAAATTTTCACATGGGAATTATTTGCGCTTTTTATGCCGAGAGTGTTGGAGACATTAGTAGTTAGAAAGAGATGGAAAATTAATATCTACTATAAGACAGTAGGTATTGGTTGTGGTATAACAAGAGCGAAGGAGACGATGGCATTATGAGAGAAAGAGAAGGGCCACAGTGACAGTGGAATATAGTTGACAGAACGGTAGGCCTCGTAGGAGAAAAGTGAAACGGATAGAGGCAGTGGATGAGGTATACAGAGAAGGAAATGGTGGAAGCGGGTGAGATATTTACGCAGTGCTTGTAGAAGAGACAGACACGAGAGGTGGTGAGGGGTAGGGATGGAGTTGTGGTTTGGAAAGGGGGGGGAGGGATAGGGGGGAAGGGCAATAGTGGTTCAAATGGCTCTGAGCACTATGGGACTTAACTTCTGAGGTCATCAGTCCCTTAGAACCTAGAACTACTTAAACCTAACTAAACTAAGGACATCACACACATCTATGCCCGAGGCAGGATTCGAACCTGCATCCATAAGGTTGCGCGGTTCGAGACTGCAGCGCCTTTAACCGCTCGACCACCTCGGCTGGCTAGGGCAATAGCATTTGTATGACCACCTTATAAAGGTGATACCTTAAAAAATCGAAAGCTTTAAATGAAAGGCTATAAATATTTTGAAAACAAGCTAAATTTTGAAAACAAACTAAATTTTGAAAACAAGCTAAATTTTGAAAACAAGCTAAAAGCACATTATTGTCGAAGCATACAATCATATCATATTTTGTCTTTTTCTAAAACGTGAGTATTGCTCTGTATCCGATGTAACCTTTGTGTAACCTTTGTGTAATAAATTATGGTATGAAGTATTATGCGTTTCATGGGTTTCAACTTGACAGTGCCGGAAATCAAAAACTATATGCAAAATTTATTCTCAGTAGCTAGTTCTTTATTCTGCCGCAACAGGTTTCAGACCTACAACTCCCTAAAAAGCTGTCTTGTGTTGGAAACAAGAGGAAAGGAACTGGCATCCGATTTGCAAACAGTTTGTTGCTCCTGTCGGCAAACATAATACCATATTACGTAATCATACTGTCTTATGGTGATATTAAACGGTTATGAGCAGGAAATGAACGTACTCTTGGTGTAAGGAGCGATTGAACAATGGAAAAACGTTGTGTGGAGTGACGAATCACGGTACACAATGTCGGGATCTGATAGCAGGGGGTATGGTGAACGCCCGGTGAACGTTATCTGCCAGCGTGTGTAGTGCCAACAGCAAAATTCGGAGGCGATAATGTTCTGGTGCGGTCGTGTTTTTCATGGAGGGGACTCGCACCCCTTGTTGTTTTGAGTGGCACTATCACAGCACAGGCCTACGTTTAGTTTTAAGTACTATCTTGCTTCCCACTGTTGAAGAGCAATTCGGAGATGGCGATTGTATCTTTCAACACGATCGAGCGCCTGTTCATAGAGCACGGCCTTTGACAGAGTGGTTACACGACAATAACTTCCCTGTAATGTACTGGCCTGCACAGAGTCCTGACGTAAGTCTTACAGAATACCTTTGGAATGTTTTGGAACGCCGACTTCGTGCCAGGCCTCACCGACCGACATCAATACCTCTGCCATTCACCAAGAAACCTTCCAGCGCCTGATTGAACGTATGTCTGTCATCAAGGCTAAGGGTGTCCCAACACCGTACTGAATTCCAGCATTAGCTCTGGAGGGCGCCACAAACTTGTAAATCGTGCAGGTTTGCCTTTCTTTGTCTTCTAAGTTAAGTTGTGGGGTCAGTATTACTCTCATATTTTAACATTTCTGCCGAAATTTGTGTTCCCAAGGTCGATTTCTACCAGATTTCCAAACTTACGTAAGCAATTCTCGTGTGCGATTTCGTCGGCTTTCCCGGTATAATCATCTTCATAGCCTTCACGGTTCTGTTACCGGCTCTTAAAACAATCATGATTGAGTATTTCGGCGATCGATCTGTCCCCCACATTCTACAAAATACTGGTGCTGCTGAGTCCCGCTTTCAGTGGAACTCAACAGCAGCTGCGTTCTACTGAAGATGGCGGACATATGTGCCGTCGAAATATGGAATCATATTGATTCTAGTATTCGGCAGCAAACTCGAGGAGACTGTCAAATCCTGTGCTACATGCATTTACTGTGGTCATATTCTTGTGCTGAAGATGTGTAGTAAATTCATCGCTGAAATAGAAGGAGTTGGTCACGAGCAGATCTTTAGGACTCCTCTTACACTGGATCTTTTATAGCACCTATAACTCTTACGGGTGCTAGCAATTTGTTGAAAATATTTATTCCTGAATAGTGTATACTCTTTTGGGGACAAAATAAGTGATTTTTAAATCATTGTGGAAACCATTATTATACGTAGTACTTATTCCATAGGATGAGTTGTTGATATTAAAAAGAAATATATTATTTATAACAAATCGCGTTAAGGAATAAACATATTGGGAAGCCGCAGCTAATGTCCACGGTTCTCTAAGAGGCTTCTGTCGGACGTTCTTGAGAACATGCCACAAATAATTTGTATCACACGCTTCTGGACTCGAAAAACCATGACCTAGCGTCATGAACTACCCAGAAAATGATCCAGTATGAAATTAAGGAATCAGAGAAAGGAAAGTGTGTTAGTACTTGTTTTAAACTCTGTATATCCTACTTCTGACAACATCCATGTTATAAAAAGCGATTTGTTTAGCAGCTCCCGCAGTTCTATGGTATGATACTTCCAACTAAATTTGTCGGGAAATTTCATTCGCAAGAATTTAAGCCTGTCAACGTTTTCTACATGATTGCCTCAATTATGCTCTCTGAAGTTCATGACATGATGTTCTTTTTAATTTTACGTAGCGATATTCGTGTAATTTGTGTTTCTTATGTGGTCGAGGGTAGGCGGATACGTGCTTATATTGCAACTTGCGTCTCCATAATGTTACTTGAATAATTTCCTAAACTGCTTACTTAAGTGCAAAAACGTTAGAGATTAAAGTAATTAGATATACCCAAGACCTACAGTTGCAGTCACTTACGTTGGTTCCTTCTTTTTCAGGTATGTACAACATTTTCTTCTTTGGTGCCTGGAGAATTTGGTGATACATGGTAAGCAGAAAAAACTAATTTAAATTAGGAAATATTCCACTGTGAACCATATTTGTCACACACTGCAGGTTGTTAGCTATACAGTGGCAAATATTACTTTCTACCAGCTATTTTCAGATTTCTCTTACACTAGAGACGTAAGCCTTCACCACTTTCAAACTGGTATCGTCAAGAAGTTAAGCCTTTCATGTCATTGAAACGTATGTGTGCCACAATAGGTTATCAGAGGAACAGTGGGAATTCTGTGTATGTTATTGCTAGGTATCAATGTTACAATTCTTAAGCCTGTCAAAGGTTTGCAGTGGTGGTTGTGACTTCAAGTTTCGTTGTTGACCCCTATGCTCCTATGCGCTCCGTATTGTCACATCTAATTAGTTTGCGCCCCTCACACAGGCAGCCAGATCAACCGATGTACAAAGCGGGCTGCTGTCGCGTGTTCTCGGACAATTCGTGTAAACATATTGCACGCCCGTATTGACGTTTGTCGCCTCACAAATGGCGTACATGTTGAGTACATGTAATGTTGGTTAAAAACTTGGAAACATGTACGCTCCAGTGATATACTTCCGTATGTCTTGTAATTTCTGCAAAGTAATCAACTGAAAACTTTAAGGTCATTGTGAAGAACCACTTATGTTCCACCCCGAAAGGTGTTGTAAAACAGAACGGTGGAAATTTTTTTGTCCCTTCTGACTAAGACATTAATTAAAATAATGATACTTTAATGTTTTTTACTCCCAAAAAAAGCGGTGGTGAAGGGTCAAAAGCAGGCCTGCCACGTTCTGAGCTCACGTATGCAAACTCAGGCTGAAGTATTTATAAGTTCGACAGTGACGAATGACACAGTGGAATCGGTGAAATAAAGACACTACGTCCATCAGTCACAGCTTTTTTATTAAATATTTCTAAGACACACAATAAGATTTTCAGATGAGCTCACTAAAAAGTGAGTTCAGAGGGTAGTATGAATCGGTCTGAAATTCTTTAAGTGGAATCTTCATTTGATTAATTAATTTAAATGAACGGGAAACCATGGCAACAAAACTCTTTGAGGAAATTAGCAGAATCGTGTTTACTTATCACTGCAAGTGAAGTGGTTTACTGCACTTACACAGTGAAATTAAAAACAAGGAAACTAATCATGTGACGAGGTAAGATAAAATGTACTGTAATGATTACAGTAGCAGGATACCACTTAAGATTAATAAGAGAATGCGAATAGAGGGGGAGCGACGGAGAACAACTTTCAGAAACCACTGAAAAGTTTAAACTGTTTATATAAAATGTGTTTAGAAATATAGCCCGAATGAGTGTACTTGGAAGGAGTATAAAATGTCAAATGAAATAAATTGGGTTCAGGAAAACTTGTTGCTGACCTTAAGCTACTGAGTAACGAACAAGAAAAGTCTAAAAATGGAAGAAGAAATAGATTTGCAGAATAAAATTCTAAAATACACTCCTGGAAATTGAAACAAGAACACCGTGAATTCATTGTCCCAGGAAGGGGAAACTTTACTGACACATTCTTGGGGTCAGATACATCACATGATCACACTGACAGAACCACAGGCACATAGACACAGGCAACAGAGCATGCACAATGTCGGCACTAGTACAGTGTATATCCACCTTTCGCAGCAATGCAGGCTGCTATTCTCCCATGGAGACGATCGTAGAGATGCTGGATGTAGTCCTGTGGAACGGCTTGCCATGCCATTTCCACCTGGCGCCTCAGTTAGACCAGCGTTCATGCTGGACGTGCAGACCGCGTGAGACGACGCTCCATCCTGTCCCAAACATGCTCAATGGGGGACAGATCCGGAGATCTTGCTGGCCAGGGTAGTTGACTTACACCTTCTAGAGCACGTTGGGTGGCACGGGATACATGCGGACGTGCATTGTCCTGTTGGAACAGCAAGTTCCCTTGCCGGTCTAGGAATGGTAGAACGATGGGTTCGATGACGGTTTGGATGTACCGTGCACTATTCAGTGTCCCCTCGACGATCACCAGTGGTGTACGGCCAGTGTAGGAGATCGCTCCCCACACCATGATGCCGGGTGTTGGCCCTGTGTGCCTCGGTCGTATGCAGTCCTGATTGTGGCGCTCACCTGCACGGCGCCAAACACGCATACGACCATCATTGGCACCAAGGCAGAAGCGACTCTCATCGCTGAAGACGACACGTCTCCATTCGTCCCTCCATTCACGCCTGTCGCGACACCACTGGAGGCGGGCTGCACGATGTTGGGGCGTGAGCGGAAGACGGCCTAACGGTGTGCGGGACCGTAGCCCAGCTTCATGGAGACGGTTGCGAATGGTCCTCGCCGATACCCCAGGAGCAACAGTGTCCCTAATTTGCTGGGAAGTGGCGGTGCGGTCCCCTACGGCACTGCGTAGGATCCTACGGTCTTGGCGTGCATCCGTGCGTCGCTGCGGTCCGGTCCCAGGTCGACGGGCACGTGCACCTTCCGCCGACCACTGGCGACAACATCGATGTACTGTGGAGACCTCACGCCTCATGTGTTGAGCAATTCGGCGGTACGTCCACCCGGCCTCCCGCATGCCCACTATACGCCCTCGCTCAAAGTCCGTCAACTGCACATACGGTTCACGTCCACGCTGTCGCGGCATGCTACCAGTGTTAAAGACTGCGATGGAGCTCCGTATGCCACGGCAATTTGGCTGACACTGACGGCAGCGGTGCACAAATGCTGCGCAGCTAGCGCCATTCGACGGCCAACACCGCGGTTCCTGGTGTGTCCGCTGTGCCGTGCGTGTGATCATTGCTTGTACAGCCCTCTCGCAGTGTCCGGAGCAAGTATGGTGGGTCTGACACACCGGTGTCAATGTGTTCTTTTTTCCATTTCCAGGAGTGTATATACTGCAGCTGCTGCAAACAAACAGCTATGAATAGAATAATAGAAGAAATATATGCTGTACTTGGGAAAAGGACATGAAAGCAACGGGCTACCAATGCTTCATAATTAAGATAAAGTAATGGGGTAGTGACTGTTCAAGATCCTAGAAACAAGTGCAGACCTGAAGAAGATGTGTTATGTTTTGCAGAGCATATATCATAACTGCAGCACAAAAAGCGTAGCAATATTATGTCGAAACTATTTGCACAAAAATTGGTATTAGAAAAGAATTTAGGTTTTATTATAATCGAATGTGGCCACTGTACCGTAATTATCTTTTCCCGAACTTCCGACTGGTCTAAATAAGAGATTTTCATCCACATGAAACCGAGCCGAATAGGCACTGATGGGTTTTCGAGATATTGCCTAACAAGTTGGATCGACCAAAGTGCAGCATAAATTATCGGAAAAAGCATACAGTAAACATGCGACGTTAAGAGATAACAAGGGAGAACGTTTGTCACTGTAAAGAGAAGACGGTTTAGATTTTGTGAGATTCATGTGGTTGGACGTTTCGGCAGTACATTTTGGTCTTGAGGGAATGTTGAAATTTGAGCCGTTATTGATTCGGTTTTATATGTCAACACCCACTCTTACTCACGATTCTGAATGTTCGTCCACACTCTCGGATATAGTGGCCTACATTAACAAGGGCCACATTGCCTGACAAAGTGTGTGCAGCTTGACAATCACTACATACGCTTCAAATTATTTCTATGAGTTTTTGGACGCCTTGAAACCGTGTAACCTGCTAATGTCACAGTCTTCCAGATATGTCACGCAAAATCTCAGGTACCTCAAACTTTTGATCCGTGGGTGTATTACTGCAGCGCTGCATCTACATTTCAAGCGACACTACCAACACGGCAAAGGCGACTACCCTCCCGCCCTCACGCTAATATGAACGTGTGGATTACCTGTTTGGCTAATATTGACTTGGAACGTGTAATGGCTATCACAGTGGTTCTCAACCCGGACGTAATTATCCCCTGAAGGGTAAATGTCAATTGTGTTTCGGCCACGAAACTAAATTATTTTTAAAAGACAAATACTGTTATCACTATTTCGTAAGATCAAACATTGATCACATAAGATCTCCCTACCCCCCCCTTCTTCCCCATTTTTTAAAATCCTAGCAAGTGGTGGAGGCTACAACTTGTGAAACCAATGTGTGAACGACATCTTTCTCACATTGTCCACCGACTACACATGAATTTGTAAAATGCATCAATGATAGGAAAATTTAGACGTATGCATCACATATGCTCAAATATCTCATGGAATTGCCTTCCAGAAATTGACAAGAAATTACTTCATTATTCGTGACAATAAACGAAGTAATTGACAACACATCATAACAGTAACTGTTTAATGGCTATAACGCTGCGTAGGGCCGGCGATGTATTGTTATTTTTATTACTATTATTTTTATCAGTACTAGTAGTAGTAGTAGTGGCAGATGTAGTTAGAAAAAGTGTTCGCTGCCTGAAGACTTCCAATACCTGCTAGTTCACAAGTATAGAGTTAAGCAATCAAGGGATTTACAAACAGTAGACTTAAGTATAGTTCACACTTTTAAATTTGGTTGACTTTAATTGGGACGACGTATGTGGGTGCAGAAAATGAGCTAGGGTGAGATGGGGTGCTGAAGAAGCACGATTTGCAGCAAATGTCTCCCTCAACGTGGATGGAATTGTTTCATCATTCTGTAAAAAAGAAAATTGTTAACAAGCAGTGCAAATTCCCTCGTTGACTCATTACTTCGTGGTTTAATAAAACACTTACAAAAACTAAATTTCACTTTTCTTTCCTCGTTTTACATTTTTATTGTTTCATTCAAAAATGAAAGTGTTCAAAGAAAATTCATTTTATTTGGAAACTTTACTTAGTAACTAATTTTGGTGGAAAGGGGTGGGAGAGGGTTACAGTATTTGATAGCAGTGATGGGAATGGTCTCAGAAGGACTGGGAACAACCTACGCACTGCGAGTTCCGAAAGAGTCAGTAGCAGTAAAATTCGACCGAAATTTCCTAAACCATACTGTCAAAAACGTAGATGAAATTGAGTAAATGAATGCGTAGATCGCCAGAATAATGGCTCAAATGGTTAAAATGGCTCTGAGCACTATGGGACTTAACAGCTGTGGTCATCAGTCCCCTAGAACTTAGAACTAACCTAAAGACATCACACACATCCATGCCCGAGGCAGGATTCGAACCTGCGACCGTAGCAGTCGCGCGGTTCAGGACTGCGCGCCTAGAACCGCGAGACCACCGCGGCCGGCGCCAGAATAATACATAGATCAAAGTCGCACAATGAATTAATGAAATTTGGTGTGGTATATCGCCAGAAACAGTGTGCTTTTTACTCCCCTTGCCACGCTCTTCTACAGACATCTTAAACGGGTACTCATTAACGATTAAAAAACGTAATGGACAAGCACTTAAATTCCGAAGATACACAGAGTACTAGAGTCACTGAAAAATAGAAAGCACCTCCTTGCTACTTTTGGGTAATTGACGTATGTGATGGGTCGGACACAAACTAAATTCTGCAACGAGTTTAAAAGTTATTACCTTCATTTCTGTCTCAACTGGACACATACAGCATAATTTGCAAACTGTTTTGATGATTCTTTTCTACTGACATTATTAATATCATCAGCAATGGACATAAATTAACGAAATCAGGTACTAGCCATTTCCTCCAAAGAACATACGGTCGCTTTGGAGCGCTACAAATACCCCGTCGGCTATATGGAATCATCGAGAAAGATGACCCGACACGGAGGCGTTACAGAATGCCAGAGAGAATGTATCATGTTTAGACTGAAAGGGGGAGGTGCAGAACGTTGAAAGTTGCACAAATTATTCGTAAAATATTCCCGAGCAGAGCCGCTAGTGAAAACAGGGAGACGGATATTTAGTTGCCTTGTTATTTTTTTGTAATTTACGTGAGGATATCTATGCAGGCTTTTAAGGGAAGGACTAATACTGAATCAAATACAGATGAATATGTGCAGATCCAGTTCCGCTACGTTCGCTGCCCAGCGTGCTAGTACCAGTTATTAGTAAATCAACGGATATAGTCCAACGGTGTGGGTATTGCATTATGCTTATTTCTCAAACTTTTAAAAGTTTTCATATTGCTTGTATTTCTCTCACTATTACCACTTACATGTTGGAGGAGGGAACATGATTAGGTGACACTGTCCAATACGAAAATGATTCCATTGTTGCGGTAAATCCGTAACAATGGAATCAATTTTGTATTGGACAGTGACGATCTATTTACTGAATTAGGCCAGACATGTGGTATCGTCACCAGCAGCTTTTGAGAACACATTGATTAGACGAACAGTTTTGAAAACTTTCTGGTAAACAGCGATCAATTGTAAAATTGTGCTTTACAAAAATCTTCATCTTACAAATCACATTCATTGGTGACCGATTTCAGTACAATGGCGGGTCATCTTCAGACCGTACTCCAAAGCTAATGTGCGGAAACGGATCCACGGAGCAGGCTCTGCAGAAGTCACCACTTGCTGTCAACTGCTAAACAGCAGACAGCAACATCTGAAGATTTCTGCAGTTCCTGCTCCATTGTTCTGTCTCCACGCATCAGCTTTGGAGTACGGTCGACAGATGATCCACCTCCACTGAAACCAATCAGCGATAAATGTGATTTGCGTGACCTAGATTGTTTTTAAGAGCTAGTAGACAAATAGTAAGTAAGAGCATATAATTATAAATGATTATTACTTGGGGGTCAATTAAACGATTATTCTGAAAGAACAACGAGGGTGTAGGGAACTGGGATTGGACCAAATGGTTCAAATGGCTCTGAGCACTATGGGACTTAACATTTGAGGTCATCAGTCCCCTTGACTAAGAACTACTTAAACCTAAGGACATCCCACACATCCATGCCCGAGGCAGGATTCAAATTTGTGACCGTAGCAGCAGCGCGGTTCCGGACTCAAGCGCCTAGAACCACTCGGCCACAGTGGCCGGCGATTGGACTGAGACACAATAGTACAAAGGCTAGGATTCCAGACTGAATCACCACAAAGAATCACGTAATTAATGCACAGTCGCATAATTAGAGAATATAGGATTAATTTTATTCCCATATACTGCTCAAAGAAGCAGAGACGAAGGCAGATGTCTGTATCCATCGTTACTTGATGTATAAACGGTTTCTGTCATTTCGTTAACTATTTGGAAAAGTCCTCAATGGCAGTAATTCACTATTGCTTTTGAGATTCGTTCAGCACAAGAATGGAGATTTGAAAACGGGGCTATATTCTATACACGACGTTGAAATCATTAAGCAAACATATTTAACACGAAAGCGAGTTCACAATGCTGAAGGCACATGGCTCTCTACATGTGGTGTGATGGTTCAGGTTCGGACAAAACTGGCACTACCGAACCACGCTCCCGCACAAACGTAACTGTATTCGCTATAATAAAGAAACCCAAAATGTATCCCTAATATTGAAAGAGAGGAGATAGCAAATTTCTACCAATGAAACCAACGTACTGTAATACCCGTATCCTCTCTGTAACGAGCCATCACACAGGAGCATGACCACCCTCTTAATTATTCAGCGATGAAGTACCTAGTGGTGCATCTCGCCGAAACGGTTCCAGTTTCAAACCTCGGTGGTGGGCAGAGAAGTCCATTGCCTACGATCATCTACATCACGACAAAATCTGAATATATCGTTCATATTTGACTCTGCTCTCAACATTCGTTCTCTGCTAAATCATCCCAGTACCTTGCCATACGTTAACACAATACATGCTAACCGTAGTTGACGGAAAAAAATCTGAATTTCAGATACGCATATATCCACTCTCTCATGATAAAATGTAATATGAATAGGAACAGGAAATGATTTTTATTGAAAAAATAAATGTACTGATTTGTCTGTCCCGTCTCCATAAACTACTGATAACTCGAATAGATAACTTGCATTATGAAAACCAGAACGGCAAGTACAACAGAGGCGTCGTGAATGCGATTGTGGAACTATTCTGTGTGAAACCACGCCTTAAACGTAGTTGCCCGATTTGGTTTGTATCAATGCTGTCTTTCCTAATGTTTCTGCAAAGAATGCTATAGGATGCACAGCCATGTAAGACGGTGTAGGCCCGCCCGGTTGGCCGCGCTTTTCCGGGCGGGAAGGAGCGCCTGGTCCCCGGCACGAATCCGCCCGGCGGACTTGTGTCGAGGTCCGGTGAACCGGCCAGTCTGCGGATGGTTCTTAGGCGGTTTTCCAGCTGCCTCGGCGAATACGGGCTGGTTCCCCTTATTCCGCCTCAGGTACACTATGTCGGCGATTGCTGCGCAAACAACTTCTCCACGTACGCGTACACCACCATTGCTCTACCACGCAGACATAGGGGTTACATTCGTCTGGTGTGAGACGTTCCCTGGGTGGTCCACCGGGGGCCGAACCGCACAGTATCCCTGGGTTCGGTGTGGGGTGGCGGAGGGGTGAAGTGGACTGTGGTAGTCGCGGCGGGCACGGAGCCTCTTCGCCGTTTCTAGGTCCTCGGTTAACATACAGTACATTACAATACAAGACGGTGTATAAACAATTGCCGTAAAAAGACCCGAACCAACAGGGATCACAGATAAATATGACGCCATGTCAGTAACAATAGGTTTCAAAGTCAATAGGAATTGTTCTTGTCGCGTATAGGGGCCAATCTCAACCAGTTTACGAGCGATATCGGGTAGTGCTCCGCATGCATTGCACCTCGCCAAAGGCTCCTGCTTACGGCGGCACCTGCAGCTGTACTTCGTTAATGTGACGAACAACCGGACTGTAGGTGACTTGGAGACTCAGTTCAAACCATGCAAGAGGTTGCAAGAGGTGAACAGTTCTAGGAACGTAACTGCCAAAATCATCTCTATCCTTAGACTGTGATTTCGTGAAAGTACGTCTTGTAATCAGAACAACTCATGAGCCAATAATCAGTCGTGTAACGCAGTCTGACTTCGAGAATAAAGAAGGGCTAGTCACAACAGCACCCACTTACAATAAATAGCGCTGCCATGGAATGGTAGACATAGATTGCATACGTGAATACCAAATACTGTAAAATCACTCATAACATCCAATCAAAACTATAATGTACTTATATTCATCTTAAAGTGAAACGCAGTGTCATGCATAGAATATGATATTTGTTAGCATCAATAGGGAAAAGCTCTATACTGACTAATTTAGATGTCAGTACTGTGTGTACCCAAACTTTATCCTTCACCGATATCCAAGTTTTGCTCACGTGATATTCACGAAAGTATAGAGAAACCTAAAGTACAGGAGAGAACGACAGAACTCAGTACATAATTCTTCGGATTGAATGTTTCTTACGCCGTAAAGTAACCAGCTTCCAACTTATGAAAAGGTCAAGGAATCTGCCTCTGTAATATCTTATAACTGGGTACTAGACCTCCTGCTTGGTTCATCACCTGTTAAGCACACAAAATAACAGAAAAATAAGTGCGATACGAGTATTATACGAACAAAGTGACTCAGAACCCTACTGATCTCAACATGTCTCCAATCTGTTCTGCCACCACTTAACTACCACACTTCTCGCTACACGATGTGCAACAAAAGTACAATTTCACGACATTGGAAAGCAAAGCCCAGCTGACCATTAAGCTCTCTCATTTGCCGGAAGCATGGCAGAACTCAGCCAAAGGTGTACACGCTACCCGCAGGGTGTCAGCGCAAAGAGTGTCATTATCAGTACTGGTTGCTAAATATGTTTGCAAAATTTACAAATATAAGTTCGTGAATTAAAGAAACAAATCTAGAAAGATTTTAAATGCTGTTTAACTCCCATCTTTCAAAGTAAAGTACGCCAAAGGTCCAATGGGGCGCTTAACCTGCAGTATGTGGAAGGTAATTTCAGCCCATCACTGTTCCTTTCATGGTGGTTTTTCTCATACTATGACCTTGGGCAAGCATTTATGGTATCACATTAAACAAGGTGTTTGTTCAGCATTATCGGTGGCCAGTGGTTGGTCTTCCTTGTATATTTCATGATGAGAATGCTGTGGACACTTCAGTCTTCGAAAATGAACATCCGTGTTCTCAAGGCTGCATCCATATGGTCCTGATTTGACGAATTCTCAGGGTCACTATCGTCGCTGGGTTGGTCGGCTGTATCAGTAGATGTTAATGGCATAGAAAATGTTTGGTAGCGCTGGCAACAGTGGATGAAACATATATCAGTATCCCCACAAATCTGTAGCCCTGCGTGACCTGATCATCAATTAGTGGATTCAGCTGGGTATAGCACTCTGAAAAAACTTGTGGAACCTCTTGCTCGTCGTACTGAAGCCACTGTCAAGCCGAGAGGTGATTGTACGCAACATTGGCATGATGTCTTTTGAGAGTTACTAATTTTTCTCTTCAGTGTGCATATCTTAGGTACATAAAAGTTCTCTACCTCCGATTAAATTCGACGTTTGACACTTACTAGATGAAAGCATCATGTTCCATAGAAATTGAGTTCGAAGACGTGTCATTGTGGACAGCTTCTTACAACCTAGCAGTTGGCATGGGAGAACTAGTTGGACATGCATGGTTTAGGCAGGCGTCGTGAAACATCTTGGCCGACCGCTGTGGTCGCTGTGGTCGAGCGGTTATAGGTACTTCAGTCCGGAACCGCGCGACTGCTACGGTCGCAGGTTCGAATGCTGCCTCGGGCATGGATGTGTGGATGTCCTTAGGTTAGTTAGGTTTAAGCAGTTCTAAGTTCTAGCGGACTAATGACCTCCGATGTTAAGTCCCATAGTGCTCAGAGCCATTTGAGCTGTACATTTTTCGTCTCCTAATACATGTATCCATTCTCGCTGAAGATCTGACACGGTTTCAGCCCCGTTGATTACATCTGTCGTGAATGCAATGGGGACTGAAGATTCTCTAAATCTGCGGAATGTTTTTGTAATTGTTTGTCGTGCCAGAATAATTTACTTCCGTGGTTTAATGTGAGCCGCTACATTCTGCTGCAGTCAGAATTCAAAGATTATACATGAATTAAGAACGCACCGATGAATTATGTACGTGTCAGTACGGCTGACTGTCGAAACTGAACTGCCAAGCTGGCAAAGCAAGAAGTGACACAACGAAATTGATGTCCGTTTATTCTGGCTTATGTGTTCCCCTTTCAGTACCTGAGGCTAGAAAAGGTAACCCTTTTCTTTAACGGTCAGAGAAAGAGACGGAGAGAGAGAGAGAGAGAGAGAGAGAGAGAGAGAGAGAGAGAGAGAGGGACAGAGAGAGAGAGAGTGGAAGATGAAAAAATGTATTATTCTCTTCTTTCTCCTGATCACCAACGCACCTTCGTCGTTCACGTGTCACCCACACACCCAGAATATGCTCACGACGTATCACGGCGCAGTACCTACGTGTTAAACAGTTGGGTTTAACCATTAACTCACGAGATGGCTTTGCTGTAACATGTGCTACCCGAACTGTTACACTATTGAATTTTACATTCTGAAAAATCGTTATATCTCTGTAGCAAGTAAATGTTCGCGTAAAACTAAATTCTATGGTTTAATTTTGCACATAAAAACTGCACTCGATTTGTACAAAAAGAAAGTCTGCAAAATTGACGTTCAGTGCTGGGAACAGCCTTTCTCTTTACACCACTCAGAAAACATTTTATTTTAGCTAACACTTCAAATACTTTATTAGGGGATCAAGAAGTTATCCATCACAAATACCCTGAAGTTCTTCCTCTGAATGATCGTCTTGTTTGCTAGCGGAACTGTGATCACTGGTTATCGTAAAATTGTCGTATTTTTCGAATATTTTTTGATCAATATCGCTGACCATTTTTTCCATCCACAGACTAACAATTACATCAAACTTAGGGTCATTAAGCCCGCATCTCGTGGTCGTGCGGTAGCGTTCTCGCTTCCCACGCCCGGGTTCCCGGGTTCGATTCCCGGCGGGGTCAGGGATTTTCTCTGCCTCGTGATGGCTGGGTGTTGTGTGCTGTCCTTAGGTTAGTTAGGTTTAAGTAGTTCTAAGTTCTAGGGGACTGATGACCATAGATGTTAAGTCCCATAGTGCCCAGAGCCATTTAGGGTCATTAAGGGTGACATGTTTTCGCGCTAGCACGTTTTGTACTATACTGAAGAAAACAGGTGTGTAGTTCACGAGGTGCCGTCTAGGAGATCCAAACACGTGTCAGTAACATGTGTGAACAACAAAAAAGGTAGTGATAACACGACCGACAGTAAAACATTGTAGGGTTTGCGATTTAAGGAATTTAACCGGAGTATACAAGCATACGTAGGAGTGAGAGTGCGAAAATTTTCGCGCGGTCTGAGAGACCACAACTCGAGACTGAGGTTTGAGCTATATTGCATCGCATTACGTTTTTTGTGAAGGCCAATTATTCATAAATATTACAATGGTTCTTATATGATGTACGTTTTTTAGTGTAGTCGGCGACGTGAATATTTTGGTTATACTGTAAGTTACACAAGTAGCCCCTTTATATATTTGGTGTGAACTACGAGTGATGTACACAGAGTGAGGAATGACGGTAGAAGTCAACACGCCCACACTTCTGGACACACACACACACACACACACACACACACACACACACACACACACACACACACACACATACCGGGACGACAGACGACAGACGAGCAGCCGTACGAATATTGCCCTATCGCGTCTGTCTGGAGACCACTGGAACACATGCAATCTCGACAGATACTATCGGTCTCGGGGCGGGCCACACCGGGGCGCGCTACTCTTACGTATTCCAGATCTCCATGCATTATGCATGGAATGTGTGAGAGGCCGCAGCGCAGGCCGCCTCTTTCCGACAATGACGTGCGCCGGAGACGGTGATTTTTCTTGCCTTAGTCTCCGTCGACCAGGCAATTTGCGTGTCTGTGAGGGTGGGCGGAGAATAATGTCGTCAGCGGCCTCCCGCCCGCGCACAGCCGGCTGTGTGGCGACTGGCTTCCACTTCAACGGCGCCGACGTTTGAAGTCGCGTCGGCGGGGCGCGTAATAATCCATCTCCCTCGAGCGCCGAGAATACTCGCCGTGCTAGCGTGATATACGTCACAGTGTGATGAAAAGCGAGCTGCCAGAAGTTCCCAAAGAAACGTTCCGCAACATAGCTCCTAACGATTGGCTGTCGCCATGTTCTCTGTAAGTAAACAGAAAATTTGCTTGTGAGAGGAATTTTGTATGGTTTATCGCTCCAATTGAAAGGGTCCTTGTTTTACTGATATTCAGACGTGGTGCAAGGCGCTTTTCTGTGCCCCATGTTTCGTGTCCAAGACCTGGCGATATCATAGGACGCTATAAGGACTCGGATGACAACAACAAAGAAGAGACATTTTAGCAGAATAGCTGCCATTTATTTACTCGCTGCCTGGATTCAGGATTTCGCAGGACACCTATTACAAAGAAAAATTACAAATAACGTACAGGGTGTAATATTGCTATTGGTGACTGAGGAAAACTTACTGAACAACATTACATTGGTGTTAAATACATTTGCAGATTAATACGAGGTTTGGAACATAAATACTGGAAACTATTTATACACAAAAGAGTTACATGTTTTCACCTTTTGCTGTCCTTCAAAGTAGTCACCAGAGTTGTATAGAACCCGTTGATAGCGATGTGGAAGTTGTAGTACACCGTTAGCAGAGCCTGTTCTGTTGATGGTGCGAATGGAGCGGTGTACTGTGTCGAATCTCTGAAGCAGGTCTGAAGCGAATGCCACGAATTGGTTCCTTCGTCTTCGGAATCAAATTAAAGTCACAAGAACTTAAGTCCTGGGGGTATGGTGGATGGTACAATACTTCCCAGTACCACCGAACAGAACAGCTACAGCGTGCGCTGTATGCGCCCGCGCATTGTTGTGCAAAGTGATGGGTGGGGTGCGCAGAAAGTGTCGCCGCTTCTTTCGTAAATCTGTTTGCAGGTGATGCTCCAAAAACGAACAGTAATACCGTGTATTGAACGTCTGCCTTGGAGGAACGTAACGCGTTAGGATAAAACCATCACAGTCGTATACGAGACTCACCATAACATTCACCATACTGGGGTCCTGACGGCAGAACGTCAGTGCGCTGTATTACTGTTCGTTTTTGGAGCATTACTTGCGAAGAGGTTTGCTAAAGACGCGGCGAAACTTTCTGCGCAACCCACCCATCATTTTACATAAGAATGCGCTAGCGCATACAGTCCGACAGGAGGCACATGCACAAGCGCCCCTTTCCTTTATGCACTATACCAAAGCACGTTGCTCATTCCCCCAACTGTACTGCCCCCCTCCTCCTTAGCTTTTGTCCTTTCAGGTGCTTCTTCGGTAGTGGTGCGCCGGCCGAGGTGGCCGAGCGGTTCTAGGCGCTACAGCCTGTAACCGCGCGACCGCTACGGTCGCAGATTCGAATCCTGCCTCGGGCAGGGATGCGTGTGATGTCCTTAGGTTAGTTAGGTTTAAGCAGTTCTAAGTTCTAGGGGACTGATGACCTCAGAAGTTAAGTCCCATAGAGCTCAGAGCCATTTGAACCATATTTTTGGTAGTGGTGCCGAAGACACCGTGGCCAGGCCTCACATTTGACCGCTGCCCACTCTGCCTCCACGTTCCACCTGCTGAGCAAGGGGATGCCTACTTGTCATACCACCCCCCCCCCCCCCGGCACCTTCATTCCTCTTTGTCTGTGGTTTCTTACTTTTTAGCTGACTTCCGGTGTTATTGTTATTATTTCTTTCTCCACCCCTTTTTAATACAGGCTTTTGCATGCCTTGTTCGACTGTAATGCTCATGTTGGCTCCGCCGGAAGGGTGGCCTTTCTGTTGTACCTATGTTTTTACAAACAAAGATGTTCTGTTTACATAACCATAACCCCTTCAGTAATGGGAAGGGGAGGTTTCGTGGCCAGACCTCGGGTTTTAAATTAAGCCTTATTACCACAACTAATGGATGTATGATCGTTATATACAAGACAAAGCATAAACAGGTTAGCTTTATTATCTGATCGATGTCATTGTCAAATAATCTGAGTGCTTGGTGCCTTGCTACTCATTTTCCGGTGTGGACAGTGTGTCAACAAATATACTACGGACTGGCTTTGTGAACGCTTTAAACACCGACACTGCAGAAATTACAGCCGTCCCTGTTACACACCGTAATTATCCAGTTTAGAGTTGCAGAAAGAGTTGTCCTGCAGAGATGGCTAACCGCTAAAAGAATGATACCTCTGATGAATGGCATGTAGATGAATAGGTTGTGGTTAGTGACATCTACCATGAAGCTAATAAAAGTGACCACTGGATTCAGTGTGTTTCTTGTTCACGATGGTCACATGAATTTTGTTCAACATTCAGTAATAAACGTAGTTACTGTTCTGAGAGAAGGACGTGGTTAAGCTTGAACAAAACCAACAGCTCATTAGAAAAGCCAATGTGCCAGATTTATAATAAACTGATGAAATTTTTTGGACTAAAATATGTAATAGTATGACTCTGTATTCATTACTACGTACTTTAAATTAAAAAAAATGTTACATTTTTCTTGATATATAGCTGTTTTTGTACGGTCCATCTTTCCCAGTACACTGGTCCATCTCAGCCATATATGCGGTGGGCCACTCATGTATATTTTCTTTTTATCATATCTCATTATCTTTAATTGTAGTGCTTCAATAACATATTGTAATTGTGTTAGTATGACACACTATACGAACATGATGTCACAAGTCAAGATAAGGTGGAAAACACACAAATTTCATGCTGAAGAAGGAAAGTGGCCCAACTGTCCCTAAATATACGCTCAACTAACCCTAAATATACACCTATGAGATGAAACATTATGACCACCTGTTTAATAGCTTATTCTTTGAGGCGTAGCGCCGTATAACGATCCTGCCTTGGTGGCGGTTAAGGGAGATGTGCCTCAGAACTGGATAGCTACAGATGGTGACGCGAGACTGGACGCGCTCGTTGTTTATGTATCAGCCGATAGAGGACAGTACTGGATAGGAGGACTGTGATTTTAGTTTCGATTGTGCCCACCAGAGTGCACTTGAATGTATTTCATAAACTGTTTTAGTATTTTCATAAAGTGTTATTATGTCTTTTGTCTTTATGTATATGCAAATGTTGTAAAAGTGTTTTAGTACTAAGAATGATGAGTGAGTGTGCTTTAAGGTTAATATGGAGATAATTGTTTAACGAGTTATGTAGTAGGATGTAGTGTGGGAACATTTAGAAGAAGTATGGATATGGACAAAAAGGATTTTTGTAGAATAGATTTGTAAAGTAAGTTTATGGTAACGGGAAAGTTAATTCAGGTATAAATAACAATAGTCAATAACTCTATACATAAACAAAACTTCAGCATATTAGATAATTACGTCGGTAATAGGTGCAGTCGTTAGGTTTACTATTTTACGATTGGTTATTGATGAAAAGCGCGGACTGACGCGGGAGAATGTTGTTTTGCTATTGGCTGTTGAGTAAACTGACCAATGATAAAGCAATATTCTACGCGCGCCATTCTCTGCTGGTAGAGAAGACTTACAGTATTCTAGAGAAGAGTCGGAGCCTAGCCATAAACAGTTCGGACATGAGTAGTAGTAGTTCCGAGGGAAATGATAAGTTGCCGGATCTAGCAGTGTTTCATACATCAAAAGTGTTGGAAAGTGACGGCATAATTACTCCGACGTGTGTGTAGAAATTTCGGAATTTTGGATCGGTGGCTAAAAAGTGTGACTGCATTTGGTACCGACAGACTTAATATTTGGCGAGCATTATCAATCGAAAACAATCAGTATTTTTGTAGCTATTACGTTTTCGGAAAATGCAACACCATAAACGTGAGTGAAAAGGATTATGAGTGACAGTGTGACTGCATTTGGTACCGACAGACTTAATATTTGGCGAGCATTATCAATCAAAAACAACCAGTATTTTTGTAGCTATTACGTTTTCGGAAAATGCAACACCATAAACGTGAGTGAAAAGGATTATGAGTGACAGTGATAAGACTAGCACGGGCTTGGCAGTGATACTTGTTCTCCTAAGTTTCAGAATATATTAATTGAGGACAAAATTTCCTAACTTTCATTCATATGAAAACTTTTTCCCGAAACGTAAATTAGTGAATTTAGTTGCAGCCTTGTTCACGTCGAAGTGCAGTAGGTTTCACTCGGCTTCCCTA
Organism: Schistocerca piceifrons; assembly: GCF_021461385.2. NCBI lineage: Eukaryota > Metazoa > Arthropoda > Insecta > Orthoptera > Acrididae > Schistocerca > Schistocerca piceifrons. The sequence continues at coordinate 143,638,779 of NC_060144.1, forward strand.
CTGAAGATCTGCTGAGACAATGTTCACAGGTAGGTGCAGGTTCGTCGTAAAGGGACGGAAAGAACCGCGCCGCCACATCTTCCAATTTTCAAACACAGTACAACAGAGATTCTCCTTGGCATGGATTCTAAAAGTCGTTAACAGGATTACAGAAGTATGTAGTACCAGATGTCTAGAAAGAGGTCAAGAAATTCCCGAAAATTATGAGATGATGGTTTACAGGCACGCAGCTGGAGCTCGATATGTGTCTCATTGGGTATAGATCGGGCATATTTGTTGGCCAAGACATGAATGTGAGTTCACTGTAATTCACCCCAAATTACTGTAGCATGATTCTCACATTTTAACAGGGACAGTTATCCTGTCATCGCCGTAGGGGTGAGACTTCAAGCATGAAGCGGTGCAGGTGGTCCCCAGTAATGTTCCTATGATTGACTGCAGCCATGACGTGCAAATGACGACAAGCAAAGGTCAGTAGAGATTCGCTCGTCTGTGGAAAGATCTATGTGCTAAGCATACAACTACTACCACCGTCATAACGTTGCAAAAGACTTTGCTGGTAACCCTAGAAAATTCTGGTATTACGCAGAATTGCTAAGTGGGTTTAAGGCTTCTGTCCAATTACTTGTTGACCAGCCTGGTGCGGCAGTTTAAGACAGCAAAACGAAAGCTGAAGTTCCAAATTTCACGTTTAAGAAATACTTCACGCAGGGAAATCGAACAAACATACCATCGTCTGAAGATTTCACCGACGCCCGTATGGACGACATGGTAATAAGTATCCTTCGCGTAATGAAACAAGAGCTGAAAACAAATAAGGCACCAGGTCCGGATGGAATCCTTGTTCGGTTTTTCAAACGGTGCTCAACAGTATTGGCCACTTATCAAGCCTGCATTTATAGTTAATCTGTCGCCCAACGCAAAATTCCAAGGCACTGCAAAAAAACTGCAAGTGACTCCTGTATATAAGAAGGGCAGTGAACCCGCAAAATTGCACACCAATAACCGGAACATCGGTTGGCTACAGGATCGTTAAACACATTCTCAGTTCTAATGTAATAAATTTTCTTGAGACCGAGAATCTTACGTCCACTAACCAGCATTGTTTTAGAAAACATCGCTGGTGTGAAACTCTGCTTACTTTTTTCTCTCATCATATACTGCGAACTATAGATGAAGGACGACAGGGAGATTCCGTTTTTCTAGATGTCCGGAAAGCGTTTGACATGATATCCCATTGCAGGCTGTTAAAGAAGTGTATGGAATAGGTTTACAGCTATGTGGATGGCTCGAAAACTTTTTAAGTTATAGAACCCAGTATCTTCCCATCGACAGCGAGTATTCATGAGAGACGAGGTGGTGGTGGTGGTTAGTGTTTAACGTCCCGTCGACAACGAGGTCATTAGAGACGGAGCGCAAGCTCGGGTTAGGGAAGGATTGGGAAGGAAATCGGCCGTGCCCTTTCAAAGGAACCATCCCGGCATTTGCCTGAAACGATTTAGGGAAATCACGGAAAACCTAAATCAGGGTGGCTGGAGACGGGATTGAACAGTCGTCCTCCCGAATGCGAGTCCAGTGTTGGGAGACGAGGGTATCGTCAGGGGTGCCCCAGGAAAGTGTGATAGGACCGCTGTTACTCTCTATACACATAAATGATTTGGCGGACCGGGTAAGCAGCAATTTGCAGTTGTTTGATGATGATGCTGTGATGTACAGTAAGGTGTCAAGGTTGAGTGACTGTAGGAGGGTATGAGATGACTTAGAAAAAATTTATAGTCGGTGTGATGATGGTAGCTAGCTTTAAACTTAGAAAAATGTAAGTTAATGCTGACGAGTAGGAAATAAAAAAGAACCGTAATGTTCGGATTCAGCGTTTGTACTGCTCGACACGTTTAAATATCTAGGCGTAAAGCTGCAAAGCGATATGATATGGACCGAGTATGTGAAAACTGTGGTACGGAAGACCAATGGTCAACTTCGGTTTATTGGGAGAGTTCTAGAAAAGTGTGGGTCGTCTGTAAAGGAGACTGTACATAAGACGTTAATGCGACCTGTTTTTGAATGCTGATCGAGTATTTGGGATCCGTACCAGGTCGGATGAAAGGAAGACACCGAAGGAATTCAGTGTCGAGCTGCTAGACTTGTTATCGGTAGGTTCGAACAGCATTGTTACGGAGGCGCTTCAGGAACTCAAACGGGTATCTCTGGAGGGGACATTCTTATCGCGCAGCACTATTGAAAACAATTTAAGGAACCAGCATTTTAAGTTGACTGCAGAGCAATTCTACTGCTTCTAACAAACATTGCGCTTAAGGACCACGAAGATAAAATACGAGAAATTAGGGCTCAAACGGAGGTATATTGATACTTATTTTTCCCTCTCTTTTTGCGAGAGGAACAGGAAAGGAAATGACTAGTAGTGGTCCGGGGTAGGCTTCACCACTATCCTTACGGTGGATTGCGGAGTAGATGTGGATGTAGATGCCCTCGATAACCACCACAGATCCCAGGGAAAACAAACTAAATGTACCACATAGCATAATTCTGCCCTCACCGACTTGCATGTGTCACGCGGTGTATGTTTCGTGAAGCCACTCGCCTGGATGACGGCATGTAATGGCCCAACCATCGACCTGGTCTAACAAGAATTACAATTCATTTGACAAGCGACATGTTTCTACTGACCCACGGTGAAAACTCAGTGATGCTGTGACCACAGCAATCATAACTGACGATTTCGTTGGGACAACACGGGAACAAGTAGGGGTCGTGTGGTGTGCAGGTCCATGCTCAACAACGGCGTTTCAACGGTATGCTCGAAACACTTGTGCCCGCAGCAGCATTGTACTCTGTCGTCAGATCTGCCACAGATCGCTGCCTGTCTTGGATTACACAGTGGCGGGTAGCGGGGGGGGGGGGGGGGGGGGGGGGGTTGTCCAAATGGTTCAAATGGCTCTGAGCACTATGGGACTTAACATCTGTGGTCATCAGTCCCCTAGAACTTAGAACTACTTAAACCTATCTAACCTAAGGACATCACACACATCCATGCCCGAGGCAGGATTCGAACCTGCGACCGTAGCAGCCGCGCGGTACCGGACTGCGCGCCTAGAACCGCTAGACCACCGCGGCCGGCTAGGGGGGGGGGGGGATACTCCGAAATCTACATTTTGTGATGAGACGTGGTCGTACAATACCATACGGCCTACTCGTTATTTCACTATCCTTCAACTGTTTTCCGTAGGTGCTCACGACAGTACTACACCAACAGCCGACCAGCTTCACCTTCCCAGAGATTCTCGTTTCCAGCTGCAGAGTTACAAAACTGTGTCCTTTGCCAAAAGCACTTACATAAGTGGATTCCCACACATCGTTCATCAGCGGTGGAGTGCTGTTTTCGCGACTGCAAATATGTCATGCGTTTGCAATACACCCCTTGAAAGCAATTTTAGATACAGCAGGGATATCCAGTTCCTGCTCGTGGAACAACATTGAATTGGCTTAGAAGCTTCCGTGCAACTGCCAGTGCATCGAATCGAAAGTCAACCGGCCCTTGGAAAACCCTCCAAACTTTCGAGAACATCTAAAGTGTTTGTAGCTGTTTACCGGTAAGCCCTCGTCGTTCGTTTCGAAAACTTGGTTCCAACAAAGCGGCACAACATGCCACACATCCCTCAAGATCTTGCAAGTTCTCCATGAAGCATTTAGTAACCGCATAGTTTCCAAAGGTGCTTGTGTCGATTGGACGCATTGCTCGTCAGATTTAACCGTGTCATATATTTACCTATGAGATCATTAGAAGGCGAGAGTTTACTCCGATCGGCCGAGAAGCTCGCAACAGTTAAAGGACTGAATTCACGATGAAATTTGCAGAATACCTCTAGCAGTTGCGAAAGATGGTTTTAAAAACTGTGTGGAACGCCTCGAGCATTGTGTAGCCGCGAATGGTCGCCATATGTCCGATGTACTATTTCATAAGTAAACTTGAATAAATGTTGTACCTTGTGTAAAACGTTTGACTTTTTTCGCGATTAGTTTGTGTGTTATTCATATTGGAAATCGTCAAATCATTCTGAAACACACTGTATATCGAATAAATAAAAGTTTAAATAAGGGCTTAACAAAATGTTATTCCCCGAACTTTCTGAAAAAACAAATTCGTTAACCACCCTGAAATTTTCATCAGCCTCTGAGTCCAGGCTTGCGTAAATATTACTAACATGAACAGCCAGAAAAGAAGAAAGTCTTGTAAAACAAAGAGCCTAAGATTACTTATCTCACATTGTTAATTGCAGGGCCAGTACAACAATAATATATGATCCAGGACTAGTATAAGTAGATTACCACAGAAAATCCAAATGATGTCTAAAGATAAAATATTATAATTCTCATCGAGGACGAAACAACAGCGATGAACCATATTTACCCGTAAATACAAGTAAATAACTATGTGAGATAAAAATACAGTCTTGGTTGCGGAGGATTTTATTTTCAAATTCCAGTGACATGTTTCGCCTGGGGTAGACATCATCAGGTTATCTGCAAACAATTGTAAGGGAACGTCCTGACCCCATCTTGTGCAAGAACGGGAAAAGTTTTTATGCAAACTGAAGAAGCTGATCATAGCACACACCATCCATAAAAATAATTACGCGATGTGAATTCACCGGCAAAGTGCGGGTAACATATCAAAAAGTTGAAAATCCGTAATGTCTGTCAAGTAGATTCCTGAAAAGTAAGCGGAACGCTGAAATATTGCAGCGAAACAATCTTAAGTTCTGATAAAGTGGAATTAATAAAATTTGAAAACGGCAGCTGAAGAGACCGTGAAAATGAATAACGAAAAATCCTTTACGCGTTGCCATGCGTAAAGGACTCTGCACAAATTAGGAAGCATTGCTGGAAAGATACAGAATGCGGTAGAGTATGGTAATCGGACATCGAGTGCAAGTAGTGCAGTAGAATGAGAGGGATGGAGTTGACAAGTCTATTCGTGGTCCATTGCGCATTCATATGTAGAACATGAAATAGCCTTATAATTCAAAATCTACATAATTTCTAAAATTTTAGAATCCACTTGACAGGCATTGGGTGTTTTCAACTTTTTGATTTCGTAATCGTATTTTGCCGATGTATTCGCATCGTGTAATTGTTTTTCTGGACGGTGTGCGCCGTGACCAGTTTCTGTAAGTACGCACAAAAAGCTTTCCCGTAGAGAGCTTTCTTGCACAAGGTGGGGTCAGGACGTTTCCATGTACCGATTTTGTATTTTTTACATTGTAAATAGTCAGAAGATGCTTGCCATAGGCGAAGCACATCATTGAAATTTGAAAATAAAAACCTCCGCAAGCGAAACTATATTTTGATCTCAAATCTTATATTGTGGAGCATCAGCCGCAACGAATAGAAGAACTTTTAAATAATTGCGCATTGCCAATATTTATTACTTTGGGAATATCATAACGAATTGTAATGTAATGTTTTATGCGAGTGCAGACTTTCTCGGCGAATTTCATATATGAAGTCTTCTTCATGGGTTGCCAGCCGAGTAGCAGCGTTGCATCTGACAGCGCCGCAGTGAACACATTACGAATGTACGCTTGGGTCAGACCAACAAATCTGCTGTGGCGGAACGTAGTATTAACGAGAAGCACACCTTCGATTTCGAGGACACGAAGAAAATATGCAGTACAAACGGTTTTTGGGACTCAGTAATCAAAGAGTCCTTAGAAATGCGGCTACACGACAACCTAATCAACCGCGACAGTGGCTACCATCTCAGCACAGCCTGGGAGCCTGCAATCAGGAAAATCAGAGAAGAACGTTCCGTTCCACCAAGGGCCGCGGACGGAGCGGACAGATACGGACATCGGGACTCGAACCCCGCGCACGCGTCCCCCCCTTCACGGCGCCAACCACCGGCCGATCCAGGCGCATCGGGCGATTCCGCGGGCGCGTGATTGGCCGGCCGCGGGAAGCGGAGAGCGGTCCTGCAGAGATATAAACCCGCGATCGACGATATCTCGGCACTTCGCCTGAAGATGATGGAGACGCATTCCACCGAAATGTTGCTACGAGACGACGATGCAACTCGGCTGGCAACCCGTGAAGACTTCATATTTGTAATGTAATGTTTTCGAGGAACTCTGTTAACGCAGTATAGCTCTGAAATGGGACAGTCTTGCACACGATTTATGAGTTATGGACTGGAAGGAAATAAACAGTGGTGATACAGTATTTTGCTTTGTATGAGAATAAGCAGAGACAGGTTTTGTGATTGAGAACAGGGCGGGCAACTTCGGAGCGGGGCGACCATTCCACTCGATTTATCATCTCACGCCGCATCGTACACTACGGGAGGCATCGGTGAGAAGGAGAGGGGTAGGGGTGACCGGGGGTGGCGGGGTGGGGTGGGTTACCAGCTTGCCACCCTGTCTCTGCCCTCCACTCTCCTCTGCCCCCCCCCCCTCTCTGCCCCATCGTCCCTCTCACCCTCCTACGATGTATCAGTGACGTCAGTATAAAGGCAACCAGTCCTGGGCAGTGCACATCATTTGCGTTGTAGCCGGCGAGCCTGCCGCCCCTTCTTATACTGCAGCCCCACACCTCTCGGCATTACTGAGACGCCAGAAGCTACACTCTCGTGTATATTTACGGGCGCGGCCTTGTCGTTCGGACCATCAGTCATGGCCTGATTTATGGGATATCGGTGCAGCGCCTCGTACTTCAACCCTTCCTCGGCCGGTATTGTTGCAGGCGTCGGGGCAGACCGCGTCTCGCAGCGGGGGAGGAGGGGATCGCCCAGAAAGGACGGCAAAAAAGAACACGTTGCCGCTGTCAGCGTACTTTGTGGCGACTTACAAAGAGGCCTTTGTCCCGGCCGGCGCGGCCTGCTCCAGATCTGTATTGGCGTCGGAAATGATACCGAGATATTTCCTTCCTCTGATGCCGGCCGTGTTCCTGCCACACGATATCGGCCCGCTGTCTTTGTAGGCCTATTGTGTGTGCGTGTGTGTGTGTGTGTGTGTGTGTTTTCATTATTTTCCTGCCCTCTGTCTGACATAGTGACCCCACGGACTTCCTAATATGTTCTGCAGTCTTATCAACTTGGGTTTGCAAATGAAAAGACTTCCCCGGAATGCCATTTACATACAGCACGTATTAGAGGAGCTGGTAGCAGCAGCCACGTTTCCTGCTGCTGGACAGACAACTACGCCACTGCTGGCACTGAGTCCTTTTGCAAGTAAAGATATTTCATACTTGTGATATGTATGCATAGTCGAATAAACAGCAGTGCAGCTCTCTGAGATTTGCTTTAACCCCTACAACAAAATATGGTTCAAATGGCTCTGAGCACTACGGGACTTAACTTCTGAGGTCATCAGTCCCCTAGAACTTAGAACTACTTAAACCTAACTAACCTAAGGACATCACACACATCCATGCCCGAGGCAGGATTCGAAGCTGCGACCGTAGCGGTCGCGCGGTTCCAGACTGTAGCGTCTAGAACCGCTCGGCCACCCCGGCCGGCACAACAAACTATCATTAACGATTGAACATAATGACCGATCTTCTCATGTCGAGAAATGAGAAGGAGGGATCTTTTACACTTTGTAAAGAAACTTTCTACAGCCAAGAAAACAAAAACACTTCTTTACTTTCGACAACAGTTTTTGACACACTTTGCAGCCATCTTCGGCTCCTCAAGAGTTTTTGTTACAAAGCTTTTTCATTGTGAGATGGATTCTCATGCCAAATTGTAATGTTAGTGGTTAAAATGTAGCACACTATACAAAGGTTTGTCAGAAATAAAACATTTCAAACCAAAAAAGCACCTTTTGCACATGGTCGTGTCCGTATATGTCGCGCTCACGTATGACTGTTAAGTCTTTTGATTGTAAACGTTTTATTCTGAGAAACCTTTGTATAATTTGCTACATTTTATCCACTAATATGACAAATTCAAATCAGATTCCAACTCACAATGAACACGTTTTGTAGGAAAAATTCTTGAAGACCAGAAAATGACAACTGAGTCTGTCGAAGCTGTTTGTAGAAAATAAAGAACTATTTATGCATCTTGAGTATATTGGTCTTGTATCCAGTAATTTTAGCGTAACTTCGTCAAGCCTTATATCATACATGAGCCTTAGGAAGTCATTCCTGAAAAATTTTGTTTTTAAATATAGCGTTTATGAAAGTAAATCATGGACAGATAATTTTGAAATATGCTGCTAGGCAAAAATGCTGCAGATTGCTAGAGTTTATCGAATAACCAGTAACTAATAACCGACAGTGCATCGGAATGCAAACAGCTTTATTACACAAAGTGATGAAAGGAATGGTTAGGTTGTTAGGAAATACACAAAGGCGTTAAGGAATAGTAAAAAAGCTAGTTAAATTGGTTGTAAAAGTTGTCCAGCTGTCACTATTCCTAGCAAGGCTTAACACACAAGCCCGTGTAGTATCCTGCTCTGCCAGTTTATAGAATGAACTGGTACCTCTGAAGATTGTTTCCAGAAAAAAAAAACGGATACCAGCGACATCAGATAAAGATAATTCTGCCCCCAAATAAATAAGAATACTAGGAAAACCAAAACGAGAAGGTCTTCTTTCCGTATAAAGGAAAAATTTCATTAATGATTTCTAGAATCACGATAAAGTATGGGTAACTATGAAATAGCTTGTCGTTGTGGTTAATGACACACAGAAATACCACGCGTGATATGGTACGAACCAACAAACACCAATGGCACGCATGCGTTCTATAGCCAACATATGTGCGATTATTAACGCTGTATTTTGCGCCACCTATTCATAGATTTCGGAAAAGTTAAGATACTGGCGACAGGTTCATTCTATTTTGCCAAAGAACGTTGCGAAAATATAACTGTCAAGGTGCCTGCTCAACCAATACTTCCGCCTCGACAAATCACGTCTGCGGTCTGATGGAAATCTTTTGTTCTGAATCTTCGCCATATGGCTTTCCGACAGCCGCCACTAATTTTAACGACTAAGCACTTAAGTGATAACTTTGCGCACTGAAGATATGCACACAACATTTTTAGTTTTCGCACGATTTTCCGGGAGCATATTAAAGACACTATATCATTTTTCAGTTTTATAGTTTTTTTTTGTAACTCTGCATTAATATACTACATGCAGTGCACTTTTGACCCCTTCAGAAACTTCAATTGTAAGTAGGTTTTAATTCACCATGTCCGCTACAAGAAACCTACCATAGCAATCACTTTGTATGACCATCTTTTCAGAGAAGGTTGCGGGTCTCGGCTGTTCATTACAAATGGCTTGGTTCAAATGGCTCTGAGCACTATGGGACTTAACTTCTGAGGTCATCGGTCCCCTAGAATTTAGAACTACTTAAACCTAACTAACCTAAAGACATCACACACATCCACGCCCAGGGCAGGATTCGAACATGCGACCGTAGCGGTTCATTACAGAATGTCAATTCAAACACCTTTCAGCCGTCTATTTTCCAAACGGTTATTTTACTGGGCTGCCAGATTCTGCTATTTACTACGCCGTCTTCAGGTCCCCTGATCGACTTGTAGGAAGATCCCAACCTCGGTTCCGGTCAAGATAGGGTCGGCAGATGATGGTTGAAGTGATAGCTATATCAAACAGAAATGTACAGATATCAATCTTTGAAGTATGGCCCCTATTTTGACCGAAACCGAGCTTGAAATGTTCCCACATGTCGGTAAGGGGGCCTGAACATGGCAAGATTTCATGACTCGACGTAAAAGGGAAGTACCCAATAGGTTACGATGAGTGAGTTTACGAGTGTCAAAATATGTGATATAAATGGTCGCATGTCGTGTCTCCATTGACATACGACCTCAAAAATTTTGCACTGCGGAGGGTCCACAGAACCTAATATGTGACATGCATTTGGACCTGAAACGTCTAGTCGTTCCTGTGAGACGAAGAGACAGACGAACAAATGGACAACAGACTGAGACACGGAACCGATGAAAGTACACATTATCGTCCAATGCTGGGTAAGAGTTACGCTACGAAAAAAGAATGTATTGCTTTCGTGCTTTGCGTAAAGAACCCTTCATGGCTGATAGATCCTGCCTGGTAGCTTGCCAAGCTATTCGCTCGACCGTCGCAAGGAATTCCAGGAGAGTTGCATGAACTACCATAAAATGGGAACTCGCTAAAGCCTCAGCATACGAACGTTCTGTCACGTTCACCTCCAGCGATTAATTCTTTACATATTGTCCCCACTGTAAACAAAGTCGTTTGGTCTTGGTAGTGATAAGTCAAAGTATTTCACGTTTACCGATCGATCTAAAAGGTTTCATACATTAAAATCTCTAGAACTTTACAGCTCGCAATGAAATGTTTTGCAACAGCTGCTCATAATACCTGAAAATTTTCGAACGAAACTAAAATAATCTGATAATGGAATAAATATTTCCACCAAAGAACTACATATGAACATGAAGAAGTAAAATTATACGTCACACAAGCTCTCTTCTTCTAACGAAACGTTTCGCAAATATATTATGAAGCAATCCTCTTTACGTGGAGGTAATTCAAATTTGAGATCCGCTTAACAGAACACATTGTGTGTCAATTAGTATTCTGGACACGCCACTTGCGCGAAACAAGATTACCACTCTCATTCAACAGAAGCACTAATTTCACTGCCATTGTTCCCCGCAGTCGGCTTTTCCAGTTTAACAACAATGGATTTAAGCACGTTGAAATACGTGCAATGTAGACAGAAGCTAATGCGCACTTGTGACGGCGGAAGCAGGTAGCCATTCAAAAATTTATCCTGTTTCGCTTGGGAAACGTTGGTAATTAATCATAGCAGGCGTTATCGTAGAACCCAAAATTTGCGCTCTCGTGCGGAACATGGCGGGCTGTGAATCGGCACGCCTCAAATGCCAACGCAACGGGAACGCGTGGCAACGAAATTGAAGAAGAGGTATGAAAGTCTTTCACTTTTTATTATTTATAAAAAAATGTCAAAAGAAAATTTGGATTATTGGTGGGAAAATGCTCATACGTAGATTGACATGAGCAGCACACTTGTACCTTACAATTTCCGTCGGTACAATGCTGCTTCATTGGTAAACAAGTCAATGAAGAGATATAACTACTTTTCATTTATGTGACGCGATTGATGTTGGGACACCTGTGTACGTGGCCTGAATGCGTGTCGCCAATCGCCAGGTGTTGATTCAGTATCGAGTACACGGTAAAATAATAAAGATCAGATATAGTGTTTCCAGTGTATGTGAATTTACTTTGAATCATAAGAGCAAATGTTGGTACTTACTATCATACAGCCCAGGAAAAAAAATGCTGTTCTAGTTTTATCGTTCTTGTAAAGACGAAGCTGATATAGTAACGTCTCTGGAACATATTTTTTGTGCGGCAGTAGTTCATATTTTAAGCGTTGGCAATGATTTAAGCAGGTACATTAGACTTAATTTTAGCATCGAAGTTTCAAAGTAAACATGCAGGGTGGAATAGAACTCTGCCAGCAAATTTCGGAGCTTTTCAGCCACATTTTCTGGGTATTTTGGAATAAGTAAGTCTGGCATGGCTTAAATTACCGACCGCATACACCTGGGTCATAACTGATTATTTTCCTGGACACACAAAATCTGTCGACAACGTGTTGGCCACTTTTCAACTCGACTTTTAGTGAAGGGCTTAACACATTCTTCACAATAGCTTCAGCCTTCGTGCAGTTGCATTCTTTTTCATGCTTATTTGGCTCTGGGAACATTTCCCACTTAAGGAAAAGTCTGCACTCCTAAGACTTGAATGACATGTTGAAAAACTGTGGTAAACCAATGTACCTTTGGCTGCACGAATGAGCCAGCTCTAGACTTTTCAAAGAATGGAGTGATCTCTGAGCCAGTAGCCGGGCGTTTTGAACAATTTTTGTGCTTTTTTCGTGTTTAAATGTCAGACCCACCCATATCTGCAATCGCAATGTTGATTGGAAAAACAGTGCAGATTGCTTGAGAATCGTGAATTTCTCTTTTTAACGATGGATATTTGTTTCGCAATCGTTATCAAATATGCGCTTACGTTTCGTCATTTTGCATCAGGAAACAAGAAATACGCACTTGTTATTGGAGCTCTAGGACGCTAAACCGAGCAATTATTAGCGCGCTTAGAGTTAAGATAGGTAAGAGAGAGAAATATATTATGATGAGTTGAAGAATCTTAACAAATACGGATGATACAAATTTATTTACGTCGATGTACTGCTGTATCGAGATGTTACGTTTGCAGCAGGGGCGCGTGGAGTGACAAACGCACTGGTAGAATTCATAGAGTACAAATATCTGTGGTGTTGGTATTCAGATACGCAGAACGAGAATTCTGTCCGCAGCATCTCCGACAGCTCAAGTCACGTGCTTTCGGGACGGCACATTTTAGCCCGTATAGGGCTTGGTGTATTTTGAGCGTCATTACTTCGCTGCTACAGACTGCTCGCATTCAGAAGTACCGTAAAACTTTGTATACGCAATTTACAGATATCTTAACATTTTGATAGCAGGAACTGGAGTTGGCCTAAAGATGTGAAAAACAATGGTATCGTGCTTTTTCAACACAATATCACAGCTCAGATTCCACTTTCGTTACTTTTTTCTGTAACGGGATAAGAAGTGACACCCAACAATATATTTTTTAGTTTTCTGTTACAGTGATTCATATTGTTGAACTTCTGTTCTGATTAAACACAATCACAGAGTATAAAGCGTCAAAGTGTCACGAAAAAACGACGCACTTGGAACTGTGAAATTGTTACAGTAAATATGGTAAGTGATTTTCTCCACAAGCTTGTCTATTATTACTTATATTTTTATTTATTTACCCTTCCGCTTTATATTGACAAGTAAAACATCTCTTTTTCGCCATCTCATCAGAAAAGTAAACCCTTACACTACGCACAAAAAAATAAAAAGTACAAGAAAAACGCTCGAATTTTGGAGTAACAAAAGAAGTGACAGCCAACAATATTCTTTTAGGTTTTTATTGCACTGATTCATACTTTCGTATCCGTCTTAATTGATAACGCTATAGCGACACTGTATGGGGAACTGCCTCATACAGAAATACTTAGATACACGCAAGGGTTTGACCTGCATAAATTGGAGAAACTGTATCAGACTATCATGTGCAAATTCTATCTGGATACGAACATAGCACCAGTATGCATACTCGAACTGGCACTTTACTCAAAAACCAGCGCTCTCTTCGTAAACATTACATAAAATTGCAGAAATTATCTTTACGATATAAGATTTTGTAATAACGTGTTTCGATATTTTCAACATACAAAGTGCCTCTTATCAATATGATATTTACAATTATACTGTTGTTGTATAGACCTATAAAACGTAACTGATTCACCTTCAACATACTTCTCTTTACATGCGTAACAACGACAATACTGTACCGGAGCTGTTACTAAAACTCAATCGTGCCGACGTGATGTAAAACAAGACGAATACGTGCAATACTCTAGTTTCGCTGTTGCTGCAAATTGCACACATGCAGCATCATTTACGAATCATCTGACTAGCTCAGTTTGATGCTGAGAACATGAGCAGTGGTCTATGGTTCCAATGGCTCTGAGCACTATGGGACTCAACTTCTGAGGTCATTAGTCCGCTAGAACTTAGAACTAGTTAAACCTAACTAACCTAAGGACATCACACACATCCATGCCCGAGGCAGGATTCGAACCTGCGACCGTAGCGGTCTCTCGGTTCCAGACTGCAGCGCCTAGAACCGCACGGCCACTTCGGCTGGCAGTAGTCTATGTTCACTCCATACATATATATAATCACTCTATTGCGTAAAACTGTCTGGCTGACGGAGCGGCAGCACAGTGCCTACGATACTCGATTGTCGGCGCCTCATCATTGTTCTCAATAAAGAAGTATGTAAATCATGTATAAATCTATGTTTCCCAAACTGTGTTGCGTGGGACAATGCGGTTTCGTGGGAAGTGAACAATTGCACCGCGATAAATTATTAACAACATCGCGGTTTCTTTTTTTACATTATGACGATACTAATTTCTTTTTTAAACTTTCATTTGGATTTCTATGCCATTGGTCATGATTCAGAACAGAAGGAGTCACGGACTGAAACAAGTTTCGCTCAATTTTTTTAATCTTCGAGGTAAACAAGGTGTTCCGTGAAAGTACCAGGATTTTCAGTGTTCCTTCAGAAGAAAAGCTTGGCAACACCTGGTGTATAGGACGGAATGAAAGCTTGTTTACCGGTGGTTTTTTGTAATAAAAAACGAACGATACTAACTACGTGCCACTCGTCATTTAGTGAATTTTAAGCAAGATCTATTAAAATGCATTTATTTCCAGTCAGTCAGATTTCTCCATACATAAACAAAGTTCAAACTTACGACGAACAGTTCTATAAAAGGATCCCAAAGGTGCCCGTGGGCGCCCTCTGAACTGAGACAAACCCAGGGAAACCCGAAACTGTGGCAGCCCTACGTATAAGGATCCGTAACCTTCGTGACTGAGTAATTTCATTTCGTTTGATATGTTACTGCATTTATTAAATATAACATATTTGTGTAGTAAACACTTTTTCCAGTAAGTCACGGAAGTTCCTGTTGCCAACAGTAACATTCATATTACTTTTGCCCACCAGCGTGAACTCCACTCGATACTCTCGGATATCATTTTTGAGTAACGTTAATAGTACTTTAACAGTGATACACAGCAGTACGCATAGATTTAGAGATTAACAAATGGCTACTCTTACTTGAGTTCACTAAATGCAACGGAGGAGCAGTCCATCGAAGCTATGTTGAGCTGCTCCCGTAGTGACCACAATCACATCACAGAACTTTCGCATCTGGGTATAGACGCCAACAGGAAACCAGATCCTTCCGTGGGAGACTAGTTGTATATTACAGTCTTTTCCAGAATTGTGAAAATATTTTGAGGATTACCTAGCACTTGCATGGGTGACTTCGAATCTGCCAGTTGGTGTTAGTTGCGGGGTGCACTCAGTTCTTTGAGACCAGTTGAGGAGGAACTAGATTGAAAAGTAGCTTGTCTGGTGAAGAAAGCTGACGGCGGCTGCCAGAGTGATGTGATGACTATACGCCCCTCTATATCAACATGTAGTGATGCCTATCGGCAGAGGATGACACGGTGGCCTGTCGTTATAGTTGGGACCGGAGGCCTCGTCTGATTCAGAGAAAGCGTTTTGACAGAAATGTAAGTACTTCGTGCTGCAAACCGATTGCAGTAGAACCTCGCTAATCTGTCCCCTTCGGAACTGGGAGCATGGTCGGATTATAAGAGGAGCACTTTTATTTGCCCGTAAAATCACAATACAAGGTGCAACATTAATTTTCAACTGGAAATAACACCTGAAATAGTTTTACATATTAAAACAGTATCACAACGAAAAGGAAACGTCGCTACACTACGAAAACTTATACAAAATTGTACTGTACAGTAAGACCTGCACTATAAAACACGTCTGTATCTTATGGTGCGATACTGATACTGCGAATGAAAGTTTAAGAGCTGTACATGCCTTCGTAAAGAAATGCACTGACACACAACCGACTCACTTTGTGCAGCTGAAGTTCTTGTAGGGAGCATTTTGTAGTTTAAATCAGACTGATGAAAGTTATGCACTTTATCAGGGAACATCTTAAGCTCTTTAACTATGTTTTCAAATTTCGGAAAAAATCCATTCGCAGCTGTTTCGCCAACAGACAGCTTCTCGCTGGAATTACGTTTCGAATGCCGTGCCGTCTTTTCACCGGTACAGCGAACTTTCACTGACTGTAAATTGTTCATTTTCATTGCCTTCGTCTAATTTTTGTTACAAAATAGTTGCCTTTTCTTTTAATATTGCTCCAGATGACGGAGTTCTTTTTCTTCTCTGCTACTCAAACCACACTCATAAGGCATTGTCTAAACGCTTTTAGGGTTCTTCTAGTATATTTTCAGTTCTTTCTTATTATCAGTCCTCATTTTGTGACTTTCAGGAGTTTTCCCAATATTTCTTCAGTGCTTAACAGTTGTTACGCCAACCCTTACCTCACTTGCAATGTTTTGAAGGGACTCGCCTTCGCCTAACCTTACAAGTACTTCAGTGAGAGCGTCACATGATTACGTTTAGTTAACGCCGTAAGTTAGTTTTACACGCTTTATTATGCAAGAAGGACAATGTCAGGAATTCATAAAACGTGTTTGTGTGCAGGATAACACTTATTGATCGAGTTAGAAACAAGTTATCCCATATGTCTCCTCGGAGTCTTTTGCGACGGCATATATGAATAAAATATTCTCAGTTTTCAATCCGCATCAGTTCGAATCAAATAATCGAGCTTTCGATGTCCAGTCAGTGAACAAACGACGATGGCGGAGATAGCCATTGAAAGATCGATGATTTTATTCGAACTAACTTTGCTTGAAAACCGAGAAAGTTTTACTCAAGTTATTCCATAATAAAACTGATCCAACTGCCGCAACTATCACGGCAAACTGAAAAATGTAGGTTTTTTTCTGAATTAGTGGAGTGAACTGAAACAGTAATCATATGTGATTCTCGAGAAGAAGACTAGAATCTGATGTCAATGAAGAAGCCCCTTTCCTTATTCTCAACGCTGGAGAACTGCTGCGTTTAAAATTTGCAGAGGAACTAACCTATCATTTAGATTTAACGCAAGTAAAATTTGTTGTTTGGAAGGCAGGAGATAAGTTGTGGTTTTTTTGAAAACAAAAAAACAACGCCGATTAAGAACGTTTATTTTATCAAAGGAGGTGTCATTTTTTACCAATGGAGGTGATGATCGGAAGCTCTTCAGTACGTCTGAGGGTACTACTTGTAGATTAAAAGACATTATTATTAACATAATGTCAGTGAACCAATTAATTAAAGAACAAATCAAGTTCATTAATTTAATGTTGCAATAAAGTAATTAGCGATACAATTTTTATTTGTCAAACAGTGATCTGGAGCCGTTACTACATGGTCAAGTCGCTGAATGCAGGCCGGTAGAGAGCATCGCATGGCGGCTCGGACGGCTGCCCACCCAACTGCCACCCACGCCTTCTTTCTGTAACAGTCCGTTATCTTGAATTTCTTTCCTTTTATTATTTAGTTGACTGCATAACAAGCTAACGCCAAGCAGTCCAAATTGATTTTCTTTGAAATGGAATATATGAAATGGCAGAGAGCAGGGACCTCCGGTATTTCAATTGTCTTCTACAAACAGTGAGAAAACGGTGGTGCATGCACAGTATGGAAAACATATCTCTAAGCCACACACTCACAAAACAGATACCAGCCATTCAGTACCGTCTCTTCAAGAGTGATTAAACACGGAGTAATACCTCCCGATAGTATTTTATGCAGTGATGGTCAGAATAATTGTCATATAGAATAATCTTAGTCGGCATTAAACAGATTATTTTCTCTAAGATCTCTTACTATTCTTTTGTTGCGGAACTTTAGGTATGAAGACACAAGGAAATGTTATTTCAGCGCTCATCAAGCCGCTTTCGTTTTGAACAGACCTATCCTCACGTTATTATACGAGCAATTTTGGACGAAAGAATTTTACTGTGACTGCACGATCTGTGACGGGTGATAATAATAAATTGTATTGTCATTGAGAATTAAGCCAATAATGGTGAACCGTTCTCTATACAAAAATTAATACAACGTGTACTACCTGGAATTTTTGTTGCTTCGTGATCATGCTGTATAGGACCTGCTACTTCGGATCATTATTTGGAAATTGTTTTCAAACAAAAGATTCAAACAAAAATACAATATATATCAATGCTGGGCATTAACTTGTAATGATATCTGGCATTGCACAGAGCATGACATTTTTTCAGTCATGGCTTACGTTAATATTGGCTCTTAATTTCAGAAATAAAAAAAAAACAGTAAAAAAGACATTCAGTTTAACTGTGAAGCAGATTTTCAAAGGTATAAAAACGTTCTATTAAAATGGTATCTAGCAAGCAAAATATGCGAAAAAACTAATAGCAGCTTCATTCTTAAACTTTGTTTTCATCTGTTAAGCCACATTTCTTAATATTTTGTAATTGCTACACACCAGGTGGAAGCTGTAGAACATGTTCATTTGATACTGCGTACGGAAGGTAGAACCCCTGAAGTAGAATTTTTGTTCAGAGGCTATGAGAACAGTATTCAGCGTGTCTTTTTCAATCTTGGAACGTCGTTTCCATCACGGAGACCAGCTATGAATTTGCTGGGAACGAGACCGTTTCGAGTTTATCTAGACAAGCATTACGTTCTGCATTTCATAACGTCCCGCCACCACATGAGGAGCTGCTCCATGGCTTCTGGGGGCCGGGAAGTGTGTCAGTCGGCTACGCTACGTGAGGTGAGCCCGTTTTTACGGCTCGCTTTTAGAGAGCACGTCCGCCGCCTTTACGACCTCAGGGACGGCCCTTGTTGCGTCTGCTCCCCCAAGTCGTTCCGATTTGCACGGCTCCATTGTGCGCCTTACGTAGTGGACACATAAACGTGGTTGCACTCCGATATTCATTGAATGAATGCCAAGTACCGGATGAAAAGCGAACTAACCAACTTAAAATCGGAGTTAACTGGTGGAGACAGCGAAGGTGGTGCATAGCTCAACAGTGAACAACTTATTCACTGTTTAAAAAATCTGCCCACTATGTGTTTTCTCTTGAAGCTCTTTACCCAAGCGTACATTTTTTTTATGTCTGCAGATAAGTACTTCAGCCTAGATCAATTTGAATCTGCTTACTGAATTCACATATTAGTCTCACCTTACAATCTCCCTCTCCCCACCCTCTCTCCCCACAAGAACTTCCATTCGCAACCAATTTAGGATACTCCACGACATCTCACGATGTTTGCGATTATCCTATCGCTTTTTTTGGTGCAATTATGCCATAAACCTTTTTTCCCCAAATAGATTCCGTACCTCTACATTAGTTGCTATTTACTTCAGCTTCCTCCTGTAGTACTACAATTCAATAGTTTCTTTACTCTTGCGTACATTTCACTCACGTTTACCTTTAAGGCTACACTCCAGTGAAGCACTTTCAGAAAATAGTAACTTTCAAAGTTATCGTACAGGGTATCATATGTCATTTTTTTCCTAGGCATTCGCTCTCTCTCTCTCTCTCTCTCTCTCTCTCTCTCTCTTTCTGAAGGGCTCGTAAGGTCCAAAGCTCAACGCTACCGACCGACCACCGTGACATCCTCAACCGATAGCCGTCACTGGATGCCGATACGGAGGGCAAGTTGTCAGCGCACTGCTCTCCTGGCCGTTGTCTGTTTTCGTGGCCGCCACTTCTCAGACAAGTAGCTCCTCAATTGGCCCTACACGGGCTGAATGCACCCTGCTTGCTAAGACCCAGACGGTCACCACTCAAGTGCTAGCCCACCCCGACAGCCCTTAACTTCAGTGATGTGACAAGAACCTATGTTAGCAACGCGGCAAAATGGTTGGCACTTTTTCAGCTGTGCCCATAAAACAAAACTCGTCTCCCTGTTTCAAAGTGACATTTGGAAGAATGGAGAGAGATACTGCAGGAAGAAAGACTATAAGAGCTGCTCGAGAATAGTGCATGGCTAACTCAATTGTTAAGAACACTGTCCAAAAAGATGGGTCCACGTTGAAGTTTTAGTGGTGCTCGCACTTTTCATGTCCCAGCCCATTTCAAAACAGTGCACCCTACTGTAATTCAGATGTGTTTGCTGCATCCATCCTATACTTCGGTAGATGAAGAGAAGAGTTTAGGGCCCGCATCTCGTGGTCGTGCGGTAGCGTTCTCGCTTCCCACGCCCAGGTTCCCGGGTTCGATTCCCGGCGGGGTCAGGGATTTTCTCTGCCTCGTGATGGCTGGGTGTTGTGTGCTGTTCTTAGGTTAGTTAGGTTTAAGTAGTTCTAAGTTCTAGGGGACTGATGACCATCGATGTTAAGTCCCATAGTGCTCAGAGCCATTTGAACCATTTTCTTTTTTTTTTTTTTTTGAAGAGTTTAGGCGGCATAATAAAGCAGATACGCAGTCATTTTTCTTGGTCCCGTGCGCATATCTAATATTACAGGAAAGCACCAGTATCGGTAAATAGTAACTTCCATCATACTCTCTACACTGGTCTGCAGTATAAATATCTTTGATTTTGTTTTTGTTTGGTAGCGTATGATGATCATCATGAGCAGTACCGTTAATTGACATCAGTATTAATGATTCATAAAATTATCACGGCTGCGTTTCACGACTAGTTTCGTTCGTTAGAACATCAGCAGATTGCTGAATTGTGAAAATGTTACAAGACGTCGAGCTGTCCTGTGTTACGCTAGGTTTTGCCTCTAACGTTGCATAAGACAACTAGAAATCAAGTGGTCTAACAGACAGACATTTCAAAACAACGTTGCTGTTTTCTTTTTTTTCGTTTTATTCCAGGTATCAAAGTTATCCGGATAAATACTTCTGAAATATTGGCATGTAACTACGGATTTCATAATAATAAATTATGTTGTCGACGAGTAAATAAAGGATATGACAAAAATTTAACTTGAAAACCTTTCAGACTAATGCTGAACCAGATATCGAGCTAGAATTTTACGTTTATTGAGTTAGAATTTTTATACTCACTATGACACGCTTTACGAAAACTTGACATTTGACGCTCATTAAAAAAAAAAAAAATATTAGAATATAGCTGAAACGAAGATTTGATGAAGGACTAGTTTTCCATTTTGGTTGAGGACTTTCCATATTCTTACTCTGTGCAGAGTAGCGATTAACAGCTGACACTGATATGCGTCAGACCACTACTGGTTTGGTATATCGCTTGTTACTCGCAACTGATTTAATGCCATTATTATCTGAGCTCTATTCCCATCAGTTAATGAATTAGTTAATGCCTGTAATTAACAGCACCAATGATTACCAGGAGAAAGCCATCTACGTCTCTATTACGATATGATATTGCAGTGTCAGTGTTTTGCATAAGTACAAGTCCACGCATGTTCGAAGGAACAGGCATTGTGGTGACTACAGCCGTTTAAAACACATGAAATGTATTCGTAGTTGCTAATATGAAAAGCCATCAGCTGTATAATGGAATGACGGGAATGACAATTCGTGCTAGACTCGCACTCGAACCCGGATTGCCCGCTCATTGTGGGCGGTCGCCTTACCGTTAGGCTATCGGAGACACTTCACGACTAGTCCCAAACTTCCATATGCCATCAACCTTGTGCCTACGACCCGCACTCGATCATCCTTATGTATATTCTCTTGCCGGTGTTGGCGAATAAATACGATTTGGCAGTGCGTGTATTATTCTTGAGTACGATGCAATGTTCCTTTGCATCTGTGTCCCAAGTAGCACGCACTGCGACGGCTACAGTCGTTATGAAATATATGAAATGTGTTCACAGTTGTTAATACGAACAAATGTCACCTGTTTAATGGAACGACGACAGTGCAAATTTGTGCCGGACCGGGACACGAACACGGATTTTCCGATTAGTTCAAAAATGATTCAAATGGCTCTGAGCACTATGGGACTCAACTGCTGAGGTCATTAGTCCCCTAGAACTTAGAACTAGTTAAACCTAACTAACCTAAGGACATCACAAACATCCATGCCCGAGGCAGGATTCGAACCTGCGACCGTAGCGGTCTTGCGGTTCCAGACTGCAGCGCCTTTAACCGCACGGCCACTTCGGCCGGCCTTTCCGATTAGTGGTTGCCCCACCATTGTTTCCATGTTTCCTTACACTAGTCCTTTTTGTTTCAGCTATCACAGTCGTGTATATCCTGTATATATTTTAGAAAGAACCAAAGAAAACTTAGACACCTGGAGACGTTATGCACAGTATATGATCTTTTTCTTTTTTTTAACTTGGTTAGCAAATTGCTGAAATAGCAGAGCACATGAAAAAGAAAAACAAATAAGACTACTGCAGATGCCGAGCCTTCTGTGAATAAACATGTGTAATGATAAAATTTTTGATGAAGAGAAAAACTAAGTTAAATGAATTAGGAAAACTTGCCAAGCCATGCTCCACATTGTCTCACCGCCATAACAACGTCCGTTCTATTGTTGGAAGGGGGATGGGCGGGTCGTCTTAATTTGCTTGGCGCCTTTCGTCGAGATTCCAGTTTTTGGGCTGGTTGGTGAAAATTGTGAACAGTTCGCGGAATGGCCCAACAATGTCGGTGTTGGCGCAGGGTGAGGTGTTGTACTTGGAGACGATGTCGCTCCGGAAGAGGTAGTTGACAGCCACGCCCCTGATCCATGCGATGGCGTGCCACTTAGATGATGACAAGTAGGTCGCGTCGGGATATATTAGCAAGGTTGGAGGGATGTGATGTGGGGGTACTCGGAGGTACAAAGCCACGATCTGCTGTACAAGGCTCCAGACAGCTGTTGCTGCCCCACACTCGAAACGGTAACCATATCTTCGACTTTGCCCTACAGACACAGTGGTGAGGCCCCCAGCGCGATACAGAGTAGTTTCTTAGTATAATTGCCGATGACGTCGCGGTGGTGTTAGTGGCGAGTAATGGTTGACGAATCCTATTCCAAACTGTAGGTCATGAAACTTGGAGGTTGAGTGCTCCAACGGGAGCTCGGAGTGGTACTGTTGAAAAAGTTGGTAGATGTCGCGGATGGTCGTCTTCCTGGTCTTGGGAATTCGCTGCACATGCAGCTGTATTCCAGGAAGAACCGGCCGTTGGGCGTACCTTAAGAGCTGTGAGTATTTGTTCAATAGAGGAGACGTGTTACAAACTAGCAAGCAAGTGCTGACAGATCCTCAAGTATATATTTTACATCCTAAAGTCTCAAACATGGCTGTGTGGTCAGCGACCGTTTATAAATTACAGCCCTCGCTCAAAAAATTTAAGTCATTTGACCAGGTTTCAAGACTTCTATGAGCGCCTTCATCAGAATTTACATATTCAAATTGGTATGTCACGTATAAAATAAACATTAAGCGAAAAAGCTTTAGTAATAATCCACGCATTTTACTTTAAAAATTGTGACTAAGGCTTTTTCATTTCATATTTATTTTATACGTGACATGCCAATTTGAATGTTTAATTTCTGAAGAAGGCACTCATAGAAGTATCAAAAGACTTAAATTTTGTGACCGACGGCTGTAACAGCTTTAACTTTCGTTTTAGATCCCATTTGTACCACTTTTTTTTTCCTTTTTGTGGTCTCCACTGACACCTCTGAAAGTTGGCTACCCTACCATCTCATCAATAACAGCTTCAGTATATGTATTCCACTGTCAGAGACATCCGAATGGTTTCCGCTTATGACGTTCGACCCTCTAGTTTCCGGAACGGGGACACGTTCCTCTGATTGATGCATTTATCCTTCTCCATCATCCTCTAAAGTTTGTACTTTCATCACTGAATCAACCAGTTTATTCATATACGAGGACTATTCGGAAAGTAAGAAACGATAGGTCGCGAAATGGAAACCACAGTGAAAATGCAAACTGTTTTATTTCCAACAGTTAGCTACAACTTCCCGCTACATATCCCCATACTCACCGATCCGACTTAGATGTTTGTCATAGCGTTGTACCAACTTTCCAATACCCTCGTTGTAAAGGCAGCCGCCAGTGTTTTCCGTCAATTCTCTACGCTGGCCTACAGTTCGTTGTCTGTGCCAAAATGTTGCCTTCATAGCCAGCGGTTCATGTGTGAGCAGAGATGAAACTCAGAGGGAGACAATTACGGGCTGTATTGTGGGTAATCAATCATTTTTAATTGAAAACGATGCAGAAGCATCTTCTTTGCCCCTGCTGAATGCGGATGAGAATTGTCTTGAAGAAGAAACCGCACGACAATTATATAATGTCGGCTGCATAGCTCAGGCGAAATTTCTCACCAGGCCCTCGTACTTGGCGGGAGACACTATTGTTCTAGATATCTTTATGTTCTCCCTGTGTGCTCGGAACTAAAAAGAACGTAACGTGATCGATGGGCATACTACAGACCCTGCCACACACACCTGTGCAAAAGTGAATCGGATTTTCACTGTGGTTTCAATTTCGCGACCTATTGATCCTTACTTTCCGAATAACCCTAGTATTTCCAGGCACCGGCACCTATAACTTTGACGCTTTGCTGTGTCGCTGCATGATGTCTCTGGACATTGGTTCCCATTAAAAATGTTATGTGCTTACTCCCCTCTAAAAGCCTTAGAAATTGGTAATAGAATTTCCGAATACCCTGTACTATCTTCCTATTGCCTGCCTCCAACTTGATACTGTGACGCACTGGCAGCACCTGGTCTACACCGCGTAAAAGCGCAGTACGTGAATGGCCCTTTGCAGAGAACTGTGGATCTGAGCCTAAAAACATACAAACAATAGCCCCATTATTATGGCATTTTTGAATAGATCTGTAACGCTTAACTCCCGTCTCAAGATGATCCCTTTACTGTGCCCAGAACTTCATATTAAGATTTAGCATCTAAATGAAATGTTCTACAAGTAACATCAGTTGAATTTATTATGTTCCTTAGTTTGAGCAAGAATCTCTTGCAATATAAGAATCAGTACTGTAGTTCCATCATACGAGGGCTATCCACAAAGTACATTACGTTTTGGAATTAAAAATAAATAATGTATTGGAATTTTTTTTATTATATACAGATGAAAGCCACGCTTTAATACTACTTTTATACATAGTTGCCATTTAAATTAAGGCACTTATCGTAGCGATGGACGAGCTTGGAAATTCCTTCGTCGTAAAATTCGGCCGCCTGCGCCTTCAACCACGTGGTTACCTCTTCTTGAAACTGTGCGTCGTCATCAAAACGCTGCATAGCCAACCACTTCTTCATTGCTGGGAATAAGTGGAAGTCGCTCGGTGCCAGGTCGGGACTGTACGGCGGATGAGGAAGCAACTGCCACTTAAAAGATTTGAGAACTTCACGAGTGGCATTTGCCGTGTGGGCCCGGGCGTTGTCGTGAATCAGCAAGATCTTTGAGCCCAACTTTCCCCTGCGCTTGTTTTGTATTGCTCTTCTGAGGTTGTGCAGAGTTTGGCAATACCTTTGAGAGTTTATTGTAGTGCCTCTTTCCAGGAAATCCACAAAAATCACACCTTTTCTCTCCCAAAAGACAGTCGCCATCACCTTTCTTGCCGACATTGTTTGCATGCATTTCTTGGGTTTTTGGGGGGAATTTGTGTGCCGCCATTGCATTGACTGCAATTTTGTCTCGCAGTTCACATGCTTAACCCATGTTTCGTCACCAGTAACGATGCGATCGAGAATTGAGTCGCCATCTTTCTCGTAAGCGTCCAAAAACGTTAACGCTGCAGCCATTCGCTGATTTTTTGTGAATCTCTGTCAAGATTTTTGGTATCCATCTTGCAAAAAACTTGTGGTAACCAAGCTTTTCGTTAATGATTTCGTGCAACAAACTTCGTGAAATTAGTGGAAAACTCATAGAGAGTTCCGTAATTGTGAAATTATGGTTTTCACGAACCGCGGCATCGACTTTTTCGACAAGTTCGGCAGTCACTATGCTGGGTCTTCCACTTCGCTCTTCGTCGTGAACGTTAGTTCGGCCGTTTTGAAATTTTATGACCCATTGACGCACTCCACCTTCAGTGATTATGTTGTCCCCATACACTTCACAAAGCTGCTGATAGATTTCTATCGGTGTACAGTTTTTTGCAGTCAGAAACCTTATTACAGCACGCACTTCACACTTCGCGGCAATTTCAATTCACGCTGACATTTCAAATTGTCACAGTAACTCAACGGAGTACAGCACGAACCTCTCACTAGCACGGCAGGATGCCGACTGAGCGGCGGAATGCCATGACACTAAGATGGCCGCACTGGCCCTGCCCTAACGGACACAAACGAAAACGTAATGTACTTTGTGGATAGCCCTCGTATTTCTAATTCGTCAGTCTCCATTGAAGTTTTGTAATTACAGTTTTGTCAATCGAAGATTAAGATTGGAATACTTTGTGTCATTATTTTTCTATCACTCTTGGCTATGATAGAGATGAAACACAATGCGATTCGTGAAAGCTGTGAATATTCTTCCAAGAGCTCCAGAAATCGGCTTTATAACTGAGCATATTTCAGCGGAGAATTAATTTCGAAGAAATGTCTCTCCTCCGAGAAATACCTAAGTTTCTCCGCAAACTGCATTCATCAACATCTCCCTCCCTCCGCCCACTTCGGCATCCTCCTTTAGAAAGGAAAAAAAAAAAAATTCGGAGCAAACTGCTGAGGAAATTTCTGCGGGCGGCGGGCAACTTTATAACGAGGAACGAAAATATTAGCAAGTAATATCCATTTGGACCCGGTATAATAATGCCATATTTCAGGTCTTTATGATGCCACTGTTTTCATTAAGCCCCGCCGGTATTCTGGAGGTGAGGCGGGGGCGGCCCGCTTAAAAGTCCCGAGTCCTGGCTGCCAGTTGCCGTTGTCAGAGCAGGCGCACCTCCTTTGAAGAGGGCGGCAGGACGGTGAAGGTGCACAGAAACCCAGGCCCCTTCCACGTGAAAAATAAATTGCAAGGAGCTCACCTAGGCAGGGCGTCGGCAGATGTTCAAGAGGCTTTTCGTAAATCGTCAGATCAGTAACAGTAAATGCTCGAAGTGACGGGAAATAATGAAATACATGTGTGTAAGGGAGGAACAACATAAATATCAAGGAGCCAGGCGAATGTGGTCCCCGGTACATTAACGTGACTTCAATAGAATGCTCCTGAAGCTACTGTAGCACTACTCTGACAGTTATACAGCTGACAAATGACATCACTGTCAGGGAAGACATCGATAGTGATGGCTGCAGGTGGTTAGCAGCTGTCAGCGTGTCTTCGATTACTACCACAGATCCCATGAAAGCTTCTATAGCATAATACTGTTCCCACCAAACTGCGTCCGTGGCGCGTTGCACGTTTCGAGCCTCCGTTCTCCTTGATGACGGCTTTTGAGGAGTCGACCATCGACCTACAGTAGTGTAGCAAAAATGTGATTCACTGGAAGAACCGACACGTTACCAATGATCGACTGTCGAATCCAGATGGTCCCGTGCCCACTGCAATCGTAACTGACGATGTCATTGGATCAACATGTGAGCACGTAGGGGTGGTCTCCTGTGGAGTTCTACGTTCAACAAACTACGATAAACGATGTGCTTCGAAACAGTTCCGCCTACATCAATGAAACGCCCGCTAAATCACGCAGGCCTAACAGGTAAGTAGGATTGTGGAAAGGGCCAAGAGAGTTGCGGTCGGATTCATTTCACAATTGTAATTTATTATCCTTTACTTCACAAATACACCTTTGAAAGAATTAAATTTGCTTTGCGGCTGAAGGCCTCCAAACAGATACGTTAGAATAAGTTCAATTTTGATAAGACATGACACACAGTTAAATTTTCGAATAAGAGAAATGTAAATATATGAGATCAGCATGCGGAGCGGCTGAAGGCAGCGGGATTAAATCTTAAAAATTTCAAATGTACTATGATGAATACTGAAGGCAGCAGGCCACAATCTTTTAAGATGCTAACAGGGCTGATGGCCTCCAAGGTGCACAGAAAGAGGTGAACAAACGCAATAACACGACTGAAGGCCGCAAAGTTAAATTCTGCATATTAAGGAAATATCTATTGCAACAATCGGTAAAACAATACATCGAGTTTAAAAATTTCCTTTTTGCAATACCAACGGCGGGAGGCCCGAAATAACTTGTAAATTCCTTCAGAGGAAATTACAATAACCTTTAAAGAGCAGAAGGCGATAATGTTTGGACTTAAAGGAAGCTCTGAGAGCATGTTTCCAGGGCTGAGGGCCCACAACTAACCTTGCCAAATTAAAAGTATAAGGTTCAATTAAATTACAGCAACATTAACACTGCCAAAAGGATAATTAAGAGAACGGCATTCAGGAGTCTCCAGTGGATCGATCTGCACTCGTTCACTCAGGCGGGACAGGTGGTGAGTCCAACTACACTTAATTCGTGTGAACCCAACCAAGTGACAGTCACGGACCGACCGACCAACCGCTTGCTTACCACGACGGAGTACACGAGAATTCAAAGCCCCAAAAAAATTACAGTTATGTATCCCAAAACAAACGCGTATGTGAACTGAGCTGCAAAAACTAAACACTATGTTGGTCAGCAATAACAGACTACGTTAGTGGCCATGGCAGGTAACCAGAACACTAACAGCCACAAAGCAGAAAATTCCCCTGGTGCACTTGACTATGGATAAATAATTGTGATCAATTCCACCTGACGGCGGCTATATCGAACACTTCATTCGTTGTTTCTCACAGGAAAACCTCCACAACAGCAACGCAGGAACCAACAACGTAATGCTTAAAACCACTCAACCTTCACGTCCTGGGTCGGCGAGTGACGATGCTCGTACCGATCGGACAGCTCCAGACAGACTCCGACACTGCGCAGAGACCGCCAGCAGGCCCAGTCGACTACGCCGGACGGAGATGTTTTCGGATCAACCGACCGACCAACAATCCATCAAAAGTCAAGCCCGGCTTAAGGGATGCGTGGCGGCAACGGTTGGGGGGCGATGTCCACGCAGGGCTCTCTGCTGCTGCCAGCCGGCGACTGGCTGGCTCGGGTTGCGCTCCAGACTCGTTGCAACTGACTGCTAGGGCCCAACTCACGACCCGAATTGCCGCCGTGAACTCTCCTCCTCGCAAGTTCCGACTCACTCCACGACAGATGACAACCGGGAAGTAATAGGGCCGAGCAGAGATCCTATCCGAGGGGATATATCGATACGCGCTACTAGCGCCGATGACGGTCAGGCAACATAGCAATTCAGTAACGCCAGTAATTAAATCAACGTGGTGAGATGGAAATACGTTAAAACAGGGTGTAAAACACCAAACGTTGGGACGGTGAGTCATGCACGGCTCAACCAACATCATGCTCTTTCGGCAGATATACCACAGGCACATCCTACTTTGCAAAACTGAAAAGCCACCGAATCAGACATTCTGTGAAGACTCCTGGATGTCTAGCTACTTAGCGCCTAGTGGTAGTTTCACTGTCCCGACAGTAGCACGTGAACATTCGACCAGCTAGGCGGTTTCCGAGATTCTCGTTCACAAGCTCTGCGTAATAATAACCTGCCCTTTGTCAAAGTCGCTTTTCGTAGTGGATTTCCCCACTTGCAGCACTTTGCTAGGGTGATCCCCCGCCCGTGTCAGCTCCACTTACATACTTTCATTACCGCGTCAGGTGTCTACAGCTCCACCAGGTGGCATCCAAGGTCCCTGTGCGCAGTGGTAATTATGTTTTGGCTTCTCACTGTATAAAATCATGATCAGACCAGCTGTACTATATGGGCCAGGAATATGAGGAATAGATAAGTGTACAGCGGGAAAAGTAAGATTTTTTAAATAAAATCCCGAGGAAGGTATTTGGAAAAAATTATGGGGTAGGAGAATGGCGAAGGAGAAAAAAATGTGAAACTCAAGGAGGCTGTGATTATCCCGGCTCGTCTGTAGAAAAGAGGAGGGATCGAGAGTGAGAGGAGCGTTGGAGAAGAAACCCAAAGGTCGAAGAACTTCGAGCGGACCGAAAGTAAGATAGAGAGACTAGGTGGCCAAGTATTTTCAGATACTTAGAGCCTGGGAAGCATATTCCAGGGACAAAACATTGTGGAGACGGCTGCTTGATGAGGCCAAAAACCGGCTGAGTTTTTTTTAGGGCCAAGAGATTAGAGCAGTACTATGTATCAATTGCCGAAGAATCAATATGTAGAATATTGATAATATTTAGACAAATTTCATAAATTTAAAAGTAGTTTCTACAAAAATAAAAATCGTAAAATAAGCATCTAGAACTACATCTATATTCTATAAGCCACTCTAAGGCTTGTGGCTGAGGTTACTTGTAACCACTCTCCCCCTATCTTCGCTCTTAGCTGAAACAGGCGATCGGACTTTGGTGACGAATGGGTAATAAGATATGGTTAATAGACAGAGAACGCTTCGTGCGGTACCTGACCGGGTAACCCAAACAGAAAAATTGTCTTTTTCCCTTACGAACTTTAACGTCATTCTTCGGTTTAAGTGAAAATGTTTCTTTGAAAGGATAATCGTAAGAGTAACGTCGTTTATTGAATTCCTACGTAGTACACTTCCTAACATTGGATTTACCCAGCCATATTCAAACACCGGCCGGGAGAAAAATATAACATCCTCAAGGACAAAGTCATTTTATTTATAAGTGAAGTGACACGTAGTTAGTCATCGTTAGAGTATAAGATAACATATTCACACAAATTAAACTCAAATAGCTGTAAAGGGTACCCAAACAGTCAGGTCAACGCACAGCAGGCGTGTATTCTCGCATGACAACCACCATCAATGTTCCGAATGGCATACAACGGTAGTTTGTCCCACGCATCTTGCACAGGTTTTTATTTTATTTTTTTATTGTTCTTGCAGGCCGTAGAGAACGAATAATTTCTCGATTCATCATGTCCCACAGGAGTTCAACTGGCGACAGACCTGGTGATATCGCTGACCAGGGCAGTTGTTGTATACCACGAAGAGTGAGTTCCGTCATAGCAACAGTATGTGGAGGTGCATTGGCCTGCTGAAAAAGGCCATCAATTTCTTGTCGAGGAAACGGCAGTAGTAAGGGTATATCGCTTGGGCAATTTAGTAGGCACTGCTTTCTTTAAACTGCTGAAACACCAAATGTGACCACGAGTTGTATGATGTCCCCCCCCCCCCCCCCCCCCCAACGATAAAGACTGGGATGGGACGTCGTGGATGATTGTACTCTGGAATAGGCACCTCACCAGCTCTACGCCATATACGTACACGCCCATCACATGCATACAGACAGAGCCTACTCTCATTAGTGAAGACGGCAGAGCATCATTCCATGTCCAGTCAACTCTTTCACAACACCGGAGTAGCCGTGCTTGGCCAGACTCAAGCGATCTGTATCCTGCTGCAAGAATACTGGCCGGCTGCGGTGGCCAAGCGGTTCTATGCGCTTCAGTCCGGAACTGCGCAGCTGCTACGGTCGCAGGTTCGAATCCTGCCTCGGGTATGGATGTGTTTGATGTACTTAGGTTAGTTAGGTTTAAGTAGTTCTAAGTTCTAGGGGACTGATGACCACTGATGTTAAGTCCCATAATGCTCAGAGCCATTTGAACCAAGAATACTGTCCTCAGTTGTCCCTGCACACACAGCAGGTGAAACATGGGCCCATATTTCGTTCAACGGAAGGAGTGCGCTATTCGGTTGTATATGGCCGTACCCTAGAATGAAAGCTGCAAACACTGTTCACCTAGGAACCGAGCAAAATTACGGTCTGCAATGTGCACAGACAGGCTACCTGAGCACCATATGATCGTGACAAATCAATCACTATCACTAAAACCACTCCGTATTAACGTATTATGTACTGGTACCCGTGAACACAATCCGTGTTGCCTTTTCTTCCTGACATTGTATTAGCAGTGAAATTTAATTTAGCATTCACACTTAGGTTTACTGTTTCTCTACTGATTTTCCAAATTAAGCTGTCATGTATAGCCGTTTACGGCAGCCTTAGTAATTGTTCCAATAATAATATAGCCCGCCAACAAACGCTGTTGATTAAAATGACGATACTGATTCTCCGATTTCGTTTTCTTGCGCGCACTCTCCGCGAACAAACCGATTAATAATTCATAGTTGCCAAACTCATAGTTTATGATCATTTGCAGACATTTCGTATTTCATGGTGCGACTCGACTGCATACGGATGTTCCACGTGAAAACAGAAAGACGCCTCCCATTACCTTGCATAAAAACACAGAACGATGGCGCTTGAAGATTAATGAATTCCGCAGGGCAGTGCAATGTGCTGCGAAAAGTGCGCTCTGCTGGTAATCAGTCATACAATCAGCAACGTCTTACAACTGTTTGACACAGTATACAGATTTTTACAAGAATGTTAGTGTTGGTAATGAGTCTAGCGTCACCCTCTGCAAGGCACT
Organism: Schistocerca piceifrons; assembly: GCF_021461385.2. Taxonomy (NCBI): domain Eukaryota; kingdom Metazoa; phylum Arthropoda; class Insecta; order Orthoptera; family Acrididae; genus Schistocerca; species Schistocerca piceifrons. The sequence continues at coordinate 143,670,846 of NC_060144.1, forward strand.
TAAGTGTGAATTGTAGAGTAACCAATAAGAAAAAATAGTAAGCTGATTCTCAATCTTAACTGAAAATTCTGCTGTTACTTGTCAGACGAGAAATAATGTTACGATAGAAAGCCGCAGTCCAAGGAAATATAAGATCGTAAAATAAGTTGTTATGAAGCAGGAGTCGCATGTTTATGTTGTCGGGGAATCAGTTGTCAAAACTAGCATTCGGATCATTTGCATCTGTAGTTTGTGAAACACAATGAAGCTTCCCGCAGAACGAACGTATTTTTGCATTATACATCAATGTTTTCTCTAAGATTTATTAAAATGGAATTTGAGCTCAGTACCTCTTCTTGCAGGAAATTTTAACGCGAGAACACAATTTAGGTTATTCCCTAAGTATGTTACAGTTTAATATTACATACGATTTTTATGTTGTTCAGGAATACGTTAAAATGAGAGTTTCTAACGTTGTTGTTAGACAACAGGCGTCAGTTGGACTTCCACATTTTTACCTAATATGTGCCCCCTGGCTGTCAAACTACGTCAGTCACAAATCTATATTAACACTGCATGCCATTTGCAAGACACGGATGTTAAAGAAACATCTGTTTTGAAATTTTCGCCTTGAACATAACATCAAAACAACGAATTATGGTTAAAAGCTGGTGCGTGGCCCACTGTACGCCTTCCATTGGAAAAGTATGTTAGTCCTGAGCAGGACATGGTAAATATTTAGCAGCAAAATTAGTTGTTGTTACTTTCATGTTTAAAACAAGCTGTGGGCGTCAAAAAAAAGTCTATACCAGTTTCTTTGGCACTTCAGTGTATTTACCATTTCTAACTATGGCTGAGGTAACCTTTGTTATTAACATCAGACACATATCCTCGCAGATGTTCAATTTAACACACACTTTATTTTCTGTGTATCTATGCTTAAATAACTGTGATACTGAGGCTTGCTCGGAAACGGCTGAGTGTCAGAACCACCTAGAGTAATCTGAGTCTCCTGTAAAAGAATTTAGCTGCAACAAATGAAAGTCTACAACCAGGAGTACTGTAAGACGGTCAGACGAGTTTGTGCATCAGAGAGTTTTAATATTATTTACTGCAGAAGGTAAAAGAACGCCTTTTCCATATCGCCTGATGTTTAATTACCACCACTAAAGCTTCCATAGCCTTTTCACTGGCAAGGGGTCAAGAAATTTAGTTACCAGGATTTAGTGTTACATTTACGTAGCGTATTTCATTTCTTCAACTATCTGGTTTTATCAAGAAGAAATACGATATGTCGAATTGTGTCACGGCAACATCGAATCAGATCATGACTTGAAGTTTCCCTAGATAACGACTCTCATCCATTAAAGACCCTTTTTAAAGAATGTCAGTAACATCTTTTACTGAGGTTTGACGCTCCTCTTAGCGTTTTTCCATGTTAGCGTTTTAAAATTTCTGTTTTCTTGAAACACTGTTTAGTTCTTTTTATTCACCTTGACTTGCTTTGGCACACACGTGCCACTTTCTGCGGGTTCAATTACATTTCTGTTAAGTACTATACTAAGTATATAATTATTTATCTGTTGTAGGCCTATGACTTACAATATGTGTATTCTGTTTCGTTTCTTTCGACTGCTCATCTGGAAATGACATTTGTAATGAAACTGTGTTTATATAGATGGGTTTTGTGCTCTTTCTGTGTCGTTTTTGACAACATGTCGTCTGCAAAGTAGTGATGAACCAAATTCTTTGTGCGTTTGTAGAGCACTATTCAGTGGAAAGCGTTTGTCAACGTTACTGTACTTATGCAATAGGACGGAAAATATAAGTACAGTAACATATATAACCACTCCCCACGAAATAGTGCTTCAAAATGCACCAAGAATTTTTATGGCTACTTTGCAGGTGACATACTGACAAAATCGACAAAAGAGGGCCGAAAAACACCATGTATAATAACACAGTTTCATTAGCAATGTAATTGTAGGTGAACAATCGAAACAAATAAAACAATAGGCAGATGTTATAATTATTAGGTCTGCAATAGAGAAATAACTGTATACCTCATATTGTGTGTTACAGAAATAATAATTTGTCCACAGAAGATGGCACATAGATATTGGGTGAAAAAAATGTACGTACTGTTGCATAAGACGTTTTTTCAAAACAATCGCAAGTCAGTAACGTCAACTATGAATAAGTAATAACGCGGTTCTCACATTAAGAAAGTAACATCATATCTTTAAATGAAGCCTGCTATTAGAATTAACAGTACGAACAGGCAATAAAAAACATCATGCACTCTAAGGCCAACGTAATTTACAAGTAACGTGTTACATTTGTGGATTTATTTTTTTTGGACACTAAACAGTGGAGGTATCAGCGCCGACGAATATTACAGCCATCGACATGACATGCAACGTAGCAAAAACTTAACGTTTCGTAAAGCGCGTAATTTCTTACAGTATTAGCCGATATATTTATGGTACGGTACGACCTACACATACAATAAGTAGGCAACGAAACCTCATACATTGCCCATAACGGCTGTATCGCCGTGGGATTCTTCTGAAAGACGAAACACAATTTTTTCGTTGAGTTGACTTGGTAGGAAATTAAAACTTATTATTGAAAACAAATGAGCGAATATAATTTTCTACGTAAAGTATAAGGAAAGACGCACTACACAGTACTCATGCCAGTAACGAAAACATTTACTCGTGCGTTCTCATTTCCAAAGCAATTTGACTTCCTGAAGAATTCTTTTGGCTTAGTATTAGTTCTTCACTCTGTTAAATTCTGATGCGAGCCTAGATCATCGTTGTCAAATCTAGGCACCGGAGATACTAATTCTAATGGTACGTTTGTCGATTTCCAGTTGACCTGATATTTTAGTTTTATCATCATCGTCGTCTTCAAGGATGAGGCTTTTAGGCCTGTTCTGTATCACAAGTTCACACCATCTCCTTAAGAAATATGCAACATTTATCTTTTTGGTTATATAGGACTGTTGCTTTAAATACCATATTATTAGACATACGCTGGACATGGTCTTCGCCTTTCAAACCGTATTTTTCAGTTATGATTGTAAAGTGTTCTACATCCAATTCTTCTCTAATATTTGTGTTTGCTTTGATGTCCAGCAACGAATATCTCGCTAAAAATCGCAGGAACATTATCTCTGATGATTCCATCTGATATAAGTGTCGAATATTCGCTACCAGACAGCAGCAAAGTCAGATCTACTACTTCGTAAAGTTTAATTAATGTTTCTATCCGAACGTTATGCTTTAATCTACGTTGTAAGATTTTTCAGAAATATCTGAATCTGGACAACTTTAGCTGTACATTATCTGACTTAAAAATTTAAAATTGTACCCAAGATATTAAAAATATCTTATAACAATTTGCAGTCTTGTGGGTTCCGGTCCTAGAAATGCAGTCACTTTCGATTTCTCTATCGAAATTCTCATTGTGTATTTAGCGGCAATTTGAATAAACATATGTATTACAGATTGAACCTTTTCTTCTAATTCACTCTATTGTAATCTAGTAATCAGCAGTTAACAGCGTCATGAAATGAAAATGATTACTTCCTAATGTGTCGTTTAATATTTTCAATCATTTATTAAAGATATCGTCAATACAGACACTGACAACACTGGAAGCATTGGCAAGTTTGTCTAACATGTAACACCATAGTTCTAATACTCTACTGATTTATTTTGTTTTTGCTTCATTTACTGTTAAATCGTTGAGCTTCTGTAAATGTGTTTGAATCGATAACATAAAATTTTATATTCCTTTCTTTGTTAAAACTTTGATGTCATGGTTTGATTCTACGCAATGTAGTATATCTGTCATTTAAATTATTTGTCCCAATTGGAGGGAGACAAAACTTATTGTATATATTTGGAATTTGGGTGAATAATTTTTTGTAGAAATACTGATATGTGCAAATGTTCTCTTTTATTTAAAATGTTTGTTTGCTGTTATGTAAACTGCTGACATTCCCTTCACTTAGGGTTCTTGGTTAGTTTGTATGTTAAAGGTATAGTGGTTTCCCTCGGGAAAAGGAACTGAGTAGCGCGCGCAAAATGTGGTTGGCTTAGGTAGAACAGGTGGAACGAGAGTCAGCTGGGGACGAGCTACCAAACTGTGCACTGCCATGTAAAAGTTGTATATTGTGGTGGTTCCGAGAGAGGCTTTTCCTGCCACTTTCCAATGCCTCGGATGGATGGATAAATAGCTGGAACGATTCTGGAATTGGTATGCATCATCGCCACCAAGAAGGGCCAGAGTCCAGCAGTTCTGCATGCAAATTCACCTACCAACATGCAGTTGCCACCACATTGCGCAATCACTGTAAAGGAGTACTATAATAATGTACAGCGAAGAATCAGCTTATTGAGTGGTTTAGTGTGCACAAATATAAGGTAACTTATAACTGAATTTATGTACCTACCTTGATTTTATCCCTATCACAACACCTCTAATGTTCCTCTCCATTTGAACTATGATCACCGAGTGTCCTATTTTGTGGAAAAAATGATAGCCTCAAAGTTAGACAGTTAATTACATAATATTGTTTGATCTTTGATGAGAAGTGAATATTCAGGTTTACTGTGGATTCAGTGAAATTCTGGGAAGCAGTAAATGTTGTTTTGTGAAGTTTCAAAGTCACCTATTTAATCACTTACTTGAAAGTAGAGGACTGTGGTAATAAAGATAATTTGCAATTTCTTTTAAAAATTAAAATTCTTAAAACTGAGGCTTATAAAGTTTTGCTTACTAATTGATCATATTACTGCCTGTTGTAAATCGCAGAAGATGAGTCAGTATCTTGCAAATATGTAACTTTTGTGTCTCACTGTTGTAAAAGTGGAGAACTGCAGTTGTGGAAAGTTACATGTTCATGTTTGCTATGTGTTTGTCTCTCTTGTGTATTGGAAGTGCATATTAATAGTATAACAGGATCCACAGTTTGTCTATTGTGTTAATGCTGGGTAACAAGTAACGGGAAGACCACTACTTATGAAAACAATAATTTATTTATTCAAAAGACAGTGAGAAGTAACCTGTTAGTGGATTCCAATTAACTCTCATTTTAAATAGTAAAGAATTTAACTGAGAGAGGCTTAATCTATGTCCAATTTATGATTCTGCAGTGAATGTTAATAGTAATGTTATAAAACTTATTCGGTTTGAATAAGCCTTGAAAGTAATAGTATGTTTCGTTATTTGTTATATTTTTGCAAATAGTTAGTGCTGCTCTAGCTGTCAGCTTCCAATCTTAACCGTGAAAATATGCAGGTGTCAGAGTTCATTGCACTCGCGTGTGGCAAAATATAGGTTGTGTTTGTCCGTTAAAGTTACTCATACCTACTTTCTTAAAAAAGACCGTTAATCTTCCTCTTGCCTAATTAGGCTGGCGACCGTTTTCCTTATTCTTTGAACGGTATAGATAGTTAAATTATTGTTTGTTTCTGTTTAAAAATTCACGCAATTCTGACTTTCACTTCCGATAAGCCACCTCCGTTAGGTACAACACGGTCAACGTAACAAAATTCCTCTCAGAGGGTAACACTGCTCTGTTGCGTTATGCCATAACTGCTTTAATAAGATAGTTTTATTTCACAACCTGCCTCCAACTTTAAGGTTATGGTTCAGCAGTAGCATACAGTAATGTTATACGTGGCTTTTCCGTGACAGGACTGCTTTGTTCTGTGGGAGCATAATACGTAATAAGCCAAACTTGGTATTTGAATGTATAAGCTACGTAAATGCTGTTGCAGTGTTATAAACTCCTTGATTAACACGGTCAGATTATCCTTACAATACGAATTCTTACTTTATTATTTATGTATAATGTCTGAGTTACTATAATCAGGTGTGCTGGAACTCCCATTCACTTCAGCGATTACCGTACCATTTTCCCTTATATCTTGTCAAACGCATTTGTATAATCGATAATAATGTAAAAAGTTGGTAGTGTGAATTTTCTCGGCTCTATGTGTCAAAGTCAAAATAAGATAAGAACATGATCCAGACCATTATTCAGTTTTTGAGTGATTTATTTATGGGACTGACTCTGCCGCCTCCCTTAGGATATACGAGCGGTTATACGTGCTTTAGGCCTGAAATCCTACCATTTTTTGATGTACTCTCGTCATAATAATCCGGTTTGTAGGCGAGATCGAATCCGACCACCTGGTCGGCCAGTTTAATGCACATTTTTTTCTTCTGCACCAGTGCCGTTACTCCAAAAGTGCATTCTTCGGTTTTTCTTCTGTCTCTGGCGGTTAATACGGTAACTGATATGACAACCAACAGAGTGTAGATTCGCAACCCTCACATACACTGAAACATCCGTCTCTGTTTATAAGGTCGTCGAAGTTTTTATTATGAGAGATAACCGCGTCAGAAAACTCTAAAAATGATTGTCGAGACTCTCTAATCCAGTATTTCCTGCTGCTGCAAACTTTACCCCGGAAACAACTTCGCATATAGTTAAGTATAGCCTCTGAAGAGGCCAGTAGCGCTTCGGCCAGCAGACACTTCATGCTGTTGGTGGTTTTTATTTATCGTATTTCTTCGCTTGTTCCATATAAACATATTCCTTTTCACACTAATGTCGTTTTCTTCGAAATACTACGACTCGTTTCTCATTTTAGCGTCATTTCAATGAATTGCAAGTCGGTTTCAATAAGCAGTTAATAGCAAAGAGTTTTATTTAGTCATGCGAGAATGTAGCCTCTTATGGACAGTCTCATACAGTAATTAGGAATGGAATCCGACATCTCCGCACATCTGTAGCCTGCGGGTGTGGCCACTGGACGTTGGGGGCGGACCAGCACCTCTTTCAGTTATATAAAGCAGAATACTGGTTTACATCGCACAAGCTAGGATGTCTTTTGTAGTCTGTTGACACAAACATTAAGACCATAGCCAACAACGTGATTAATTACCGCTTCGTAAAGTTACAGGCACATTACACGACAAAGAAAGAATATAAACGGAGCAAAGAAGATTAAGAAATCTTTCAGGCGACAGTGCGACCCGCAAATGGGAAAATCCGCTGAGAGACTTGCAAAAGACAGTTTGCTACAACCCGGAGCGTGGGAACGTTCATCTCGGATACGACGAAGCGGGTCGGCTATTTGAGTTCTCCTTTCTTGAGCATCCATGCAAAGGTCGGTGAAACCAAGCGAAAGCGACAAGGCGTTAGTCGACCACTCATGACAGAAAGTAAGGGTCTTAGGCTTGCCAGCTCTGAATGCAGGATGAGCAGCGATACGTTGCAAACCTAAAGGCAGAGGACGATTCTGGTACAGACACAAAGAGTTTCGGAGTCCACCGATCAGTATACGTGGGGTTCCGTGGCAGATAACCCCTACGTTTTCCCATGTTGACCCAACGACATCATCAATTACGACTGTAATGAGCACGGTGAGAGATCCCTGCTGCGTTAGGCTGCCTCAGCAACAGTGTAAACTAGGTATTTACGTGACATTTTGGCATTTATATCTACGATTAATTTAATATAAGTTGCATGTACATTTGGCGTGTGCGCGAGCGCTATAGATCGTAAAATGCAAACTGTTTTTCATTTCTCACGCGTACTCTGTCTCTCGTGTTGCTGAAAGATTTCACGTTAGCTGTGGTTCAGTAATACAAATGACTGTCGAGCTGAGCACAATCTGTGACCGCTATTCGAGAAAGGCGTCTTACTTTCTGCGGTAAAGGACTTGGAGTGGAAACGAAGGATGAAGGGACGCTAGGTCAGAATTTTCATGGAGACAGTTGGATGATAGACGGTTTCTGTGATAGATTTCTTCGCCACCGTGGGATTACTCGGATGACATGTTGCTTGCGCCAAGGAGCGAAAATTAACTTTATATGACTTTTACAATTACATATCCCATCCGTTTAACAACAGAACTCAATTCTGAAAATGAACTCAGGAAGTTTGTAATTAAACCTGGTTTCTGAAGTTAGGTTTCATTTAAGACTACGTGACCCTCAGTCAGTATGTCAGTTTTAATACTGCCTTGCTTATTTATTACGTAAATGCTTTGCCTTGCGGTATCTTATTATGATGTATTTATGTGCAAGTGATGATTCGCAAATTGAATTACCAGGATGTTGGTTGGAGTTTCTTGCCGTCTTTCTTCGTCTGAGTTCCCGGCTATTTCTCTGGTCACTTCTCAGTCGCATATTTCGTCACTGTTTGTAATACGTTACGCTCAAATGTGTAATGGCGGAATTTCGTGGGATAAATTTCGTGGTAAATTTTAATTTTTCGTACCACGTGGTGGTTAGTAATCCCGAAATCATTTGTCTTGTAAGGTAGTGGCTGATACGCCCAGAATGCTTGCAAGTTTTACGAAACAAGTATGGCGCCGGAATCTGTGGTTATTTGAGACCTTTATAGGTATTTTAATGGGAAAAGCAGGGCCTTAGTGGTAGTTGTGTATCATATGTGATAGTCCGAAGGGTCACCTTAGAGCAATATCGGTATGTCATGTAACGTGTAATTTCTGTTGTTAATTCCACATCTTAATACACAGTGAGACGCCCTGCTAAATCCTCAGGACAGGACAGGTAGTTTAAGTTGTGGAAAGGGGCCAAAATAAGCGGCTGTCAGTTACACTCGAACGTACAGCCTTTTACTTGATCAAACATTACAAGGGCGGAGAAGTTAAAAAAAACACAGCTTTAGTTTTAGAACTTAATTAGGTGCTGAATGCGCCGTAGAACCTCATGTCCTAAGGGTACGACTAATTAAAAACGGCTGAAAGCCAATAACTTAAAGCTCAACCAAAATCAGAAATTTAAAACGCAAAGTCATATCTTAAAACACTTCCTTAAGTAGGCTGCAGGCCCAAAGAATCTGACACTTTAAGAGCAAACAACTTAAATTCAAAATCGGCTGAAAGCCCAACACTTAAGACTCAATAACATTAATTTTAAGAATTCCAAAGGCCTTACGTAAAACAGTTCTTAATTTACGCTGAAGGCCAAACCATCTTACACCTTAAGGGCAAAACAACCTTAATCAAAAAGTCGGCTAGAAGCCATACAAGTACAACCAACAAGAACAAACAAGAAAAGGCAGTACACTAAAGGGCGCTCAGAAGTTCCGAGGGTCGGTCTGGAATTCAAACATTAATGCTCGCTTCAGTGAGACAGGCAGTCGGCCCAACCATTGTCGATCCGACGACACCCAACTGACACACAGTCAACGGACCCACCAACAATATTAACCTCCGCTTTACCCGACCAGCACACAACAGTGAGATCAATGGAACAACGTAGAGGGTATTGGTGCACACAACCAATTATACATTGAGCTGTCAAACTACACACCATGCTGGACAGCGACAACACGATGAGGAAAATACAGTGCCTGAATTTACATAAACAGCCAGAGCAGGTAACTGGAACGTTAACGTTCACAAGGCAGTAGATTCCGCTGGTGCACTTCAATTCAAATAACCAGGAACAGTTAAACTCCACCCGAGGGTGGCTAAAATTTGCCAACTTGAAAACACACGTTGTTGCTCGTGGGAATGTCAAAACAGCCGACAAAGAACTCCCAACACCACAATGTGAGCAGCCGTGACTTGCTGGTAGATTATGTCAAAACTCAACTTTCATGTCCAGGATCGGTGAGCCACGAACCCCGTAGCAATGGGAACACCACCACACACTCCGACACAGCGTAGAGGCCGCCAGCGGGCATGGCCAGACCACGCACTGTGGAGATTTCCTCGCTGCTCCACGCCAACCGACCATCTGCCCGCACGCAACTCAACCGGAAACTGTAAGTGCCAGGCCAAAGATAGTCAGTGGTGCTAATATCGATAACAGCATAATCGCGATAACTGCGGGAGACTAAAGACAGAATAGCAACCAAGGTTTAATGCAACGCATAGCATGAGCCAGCCATGGCTCACACAGTCTACACGACAAGCAGATTTAATCGATTTTTTTCTTAGCTTTCCTTCGGCCCTGAAGGTTTGTGTTTTATTAAGTTGTATGGAAGACTACTGTTGCACTTCTTTGCCAAATATTACCTCTTTCCGCAGCATCGTTTCTTGTTTGGTAAGGCAGACGTTCTGTTTGAAAATAGTCCACGTTTTTAACCAGACTCTTTAGTAAGAAGATGCTTAGAACAAATGGTGTAAGTTCTTATTGACCACGTGAGCAGGACCATGGTAGTCTGTAGCATGATTATAGATTACAAAGCGTAGCGTAGCATCAACTTCACTCAGCTGTATGTTGCGGTTTGAAACCTGCTGCAATGAAAGACACAGGTACACATGTTAACTCTAAAGGATTACTGGAATGTTTAAGGTGTAGTTAGATACAGAACAATATAGCTGAATCTAGGGTTGTCTTGTCTGCGGCGGAAAACGTTACTTGTGTGTGAATTTTTGTTTAAATAGCAATAAGTTAATTCTGTTGTACTCGAATATTCATCATAGTTAGCTGTATTTTATTGTAAATTCGTTGCGCTTGTGCATTCATTACTCGTTTATTTCATTTGTATATTCATCATTAATCAGATATGCCGTAAATATAAATGTTAATTAGTTCCACTTACAGCGTCCCTTTGTTTCAAACAGAGTAAAAGAGTTACAGTCTGTCTGACACGCAACTGCATTCAAAGAAAACGTTCGTCACGGGCATTGAGACTAGGTCAATCTGTCACGTTGCCGGATAAACCACGTGTCTTGCTACACAAAGCAGATGGTTCGGTTCAAATACGCTGTATCCAGGTGGAAAGCTGCTCGAAAGATGCAACGCACCAAGGACATAAGTCTTTGAGGGCAGTATTAAGCTACGTATACACATGAGAGTTTTTCGCTGTCAGCGAGCTTTTGCGGGTAGAACGTGTCGTGTGGACAACATCAAGTCATCCCGCCGGTGAAGTACGAAGCAGGCAAGCTCTGAGACAGTTGAGGTCTGCGGGTTTAGATCTCTCGTGTAGTTGGCAACCCCCATCTCTCGACAGCTGCTCTCTGTAGCTCTCAGATAAGAACAACTATACCGGAACTGTAGAGAGGGCTGAGAGGACAAGAATAGTGCTGAGCGGCCATATTGCCTCCCAGATTTGTGTCGTATCTCATATTTTGTAGACTAGCACTTCTTGGTAATGTATTTTGCCGTACTCATGCCAACTTTAAATAAAAGAAGCCACGAAACTGTGTGTTTTGAGCCGTAATATGTTGCAGTAGCATGTTACTTAGCGAAAAATTCACTCTTTTTAAACAAACAGCACGAGCAGTTAGCCATTTCAAAAGTTCTAGACTTACGCAAAAAATAACATATAAGAACTTCATAGACATAGTACACAGAATTAAAAAGCGAAAATTTAAAAAAAATTGTCATCGAAGAAAATGGATCCTACGTCAATATGAAGACAAAAATTAAACAGAATAGAACACTACCATTGCACCACATGAACACTCAACGACAATATAAACGTGTATTAGTATTGTCGGGTCATTTGAGTCTACTGCCACTATCGATACGATTGAATGACTACGATGTGACGGCAAAGAAAAGTAACACGGAAAGCTGCCACGAAGCGAACTCAGGAGAAGTTGTACATTTAATTAGGTTTTACGAGGAAAGGCCTTAGTTATGGAATGTGCAGTTATTGGACTACAGGAACTAAGATAAGTTTTAACACCTCCACAGAAAATATTTGCGAGAACATCAAGAAGTCAAAGAACGAGGCAAAGTAGTTTTATAACATTGATTAATTGATATTGGAACAAGCTAAGTTACATTTGTAAGTTTTGCAACTGGGAAAACTGCCATTTAACTTGAGGTAATATAGATGTAGCTGCAATTTTTGTGACATGGTACTTATTGATTATAATATTATAGCGGATGTTGAAGAACAGGAATTTATGAGTGGTTTCTTAAGCCAATACACGCAAAAACGTTCAAATAAATATATGTCCGAAAATATTTCGTTTATCATACACCCCCACCCCCTATTTGGCTTCTGAAGATCTATGGGTGTTCAGATGAAAATGGTGTTATCTCATTTCACTGTAATTGTTACTTTACCAAATATTAAAGTGAATAACCGTAGCTGATGCTTGATATCTGTCATTAACACTAACGGATTTACGCAAAATAGATTTCCAATTTTTGTCCTATCATAAAAAGTATTTCTTCCATTTCCGTCGCTGTCGTTCTCGTAAAACATTAATATTTTGTGCGGATTTCCAATCACAAGCCCTGCAATGACATTGTTACAGGCTCCAAAATGATTCCGCCACCTAGTCCGCCCTCTTATCCAAAACTAACACTTTTACCTTTTACTCTTTGCTACTAAATGTATGAAAAGTGCAGCTGCACCCTACGCTCTTCCATCGCAACATCTCCCTTCACGCATAGAATTACGACGGAAAAATTTCGCAGAGAGAGATGTCTCAGCGGTCTCACTCACACTCTCAGCCTGCTGTGTGTAAACTCTTCCGACATCTTCTCGCTCAAGACTCTCAGACACTTACAGAAATTACTCAAAAGGAGCTATTAGACAGTAACTGTCGGCGAAAATTTGTCCCAAGTGTAAACAATTCTGCGAATGCTGTTTGGGAGTACCAAAACGAGTGACAGCAAAAAACTTTGTCCCAGGTCTTAAGCTATGAGCGACGTTCACCTCGGCTTTCATGGGCCTTATGGTAGTAATCGAAGGCTGTATGGTAGTGTCGACTACGTGAAAATGATTGAGGATCTCCATTGATGCCTGATTTCTTCTCCGAAGACTATTGCATCTTCCAACACGAAAATCTCCCTGCCCCCGGAAAGGATTTGTGCTGCATTGGTTTCAGGACCACGACAAAGAACTCATCCTGATTTCTTGGCCACTTTAGCTGATCTGAACATGACGGAACACATCTGGGACGCTATGAAGCTCTAGATCCTTGTCCAGAGTCTACCGGTGCTTGTTTCACGGGAATTTCGTGACCAATGGACAGACATTTTGTGCCACAAACCTCCAGAAATTTACTAAGAACTTCCCGTACCCATTCCACTCAAAATCGCTGTTGTATTGGTTTTCAGATGTGGAGCAATAAACTGTTAAGTGGATGGTTATAATGTTTTTCCTTATCACTGTACTGCATCATAAGCTGTAGACTCTAAAAAAACGTACTGCTATTCCTTTCTTAACTAAGTTTCTGTTAATTATTCTCCAAGATTTTTATCATTTGATGTATGTATTTAACGCCAAATATAAGTCATTTAGTACATCTCGGTCTCTTCTTGATACTTGTTGTTTTTACAGTCCACCATGAGTGGAGTGCTCCCATAAGTATTTGGTTCCATCTGAAGTTGAAGCTTTATGCACCGAAACCCGCCGTGGAATAAATTAAGAAAATTACTAACAACTGAAGAAGATTTTTATTCTATAAACATGTGGGATGAAAAGACCGTAAACAAAATATCAAAATAATTTGTGACACATAAAAATCAAGAGTGGAGCAAACGGTAATTACGGAGTCATAACTGCCATGAGCGTCATGATATAACACGACATGTAGCATTCAATCTTGGGACAACCTTCTGTAGCGTTTCTTTTAATAAAACAGATCGGAACAATGTCACTGGTTCTGTAATAGCAGGAGTAGTTATTTCAATAGTAGCGTCGATCGAAGACTGCCGGCAATATTGCTGTCAGGTCTGGGGATTAATCTCGGCGACTAATGCCCGACCATCTGGCAGTTGCGAAGCAGCTGCAATCATCGTTGCAGAATAAACTTGTATTTATTAGCAGAAGCTAGGATGAAAGTTTTCTTATAAAATCTGCTACAATATGGAAACCAGAGTCGCGGATTAAATGGAGTCTGTATTTAAATACAAGCTTGAAACAGAGGGGAATAAAAGCAGAAAAAGTTTCATTAAAAGTTGAATAAAGGATTTCGCACGGACCGTGCTATGAATTTTCGGTCTTCCTTAAAAGTTTCGTGGCTAGCATTAGCGCGGCTGTCAGACGTAAAACATCTTTAGGGGCGTCTACTTGCATTTGGGCCGGAGTCAGAGAACGCATTAACAAGGAAGTCAACAGCAATGATCTAAAATACATCTTAATGCACGAAACTTTGACGCTGAAATTCTTAAATAATTATGGAATACAAACACATCGGAACTGAAATAGTAATACCCAGAAACTCTTGTATTCCTGAATTCTCACTAACCTGACATTCTTAATAGGGCACGGACAGTGGAAAGTCGACAGCTCCAACAAACCGGATTCAACTACAGGGGATACGTATTTCACTGTCGTTTTTAACGAACATTCCTCCAAATTGCTGCACCGAAATGCCTGGATAGATTCTGGGTCGTTGGGCTTCATCGCAGCTGGAATAACTCTACATCTACATCTACATGGATGCTCTTCAAATCACAATACTCAATAATTCTCTAGTATTCCAATCTCGAACAGTGCTCGGAAAAAAGCGAACACCTATAATCTTTAAACGCGAGCTCTGATTTCCCTTATTTATTATGATGATCGTTTCTCCCTTTGTAGGATGGCGTCAATAAAATATTTTCACATTCGGAAGAGAAAGTTGGTTATTGAAATTTCGTGAGACGATTCCGCTGTATTGAAAGACGTCATTTTTTTCTTGAAATGATGTCCACTTCATATCCTGTATCACTCTCTGTCCTGTTTCGCGAGAATACAAAACGTGCTGCCCTTTTTTGAACTTTCTCGATGTAAAATTACGGACAAGCAAAACGTAGACAGTCTCTTTTGTAGGTCTGTAACGTGTTCTAAGTGTCCTGACAATAAAACACATTCTTTAGTTAGCTTTCTCCACATCTGCTATGTAGTTTTTACAATTTAAGTTGTTCATAATTGTAAATCCTAGGTATTTAATTGGATTTATGACCTTTAGATATGACCGATTTATCGTGTAACCGAAGTTTGATTCCTTTTAGCACTCATGTGAATGACCTCACACTTTTCGTTATTTACGATCAGTTGCCAATTTTTGCACCATACAGGTATCTTTTCTAATTCGTTTCTCAATTTGTTTGGATCTCCTGATTATTTTACTAGTCAATAAACGACAGCATCATGTGCAAACAGCCTAAGACGGCTGCTCATGTTGTCTTCTGAACCATTTATATAGATAAGGAACACCAAAGGGCCTATAACACTATCTTGGGGAACGCCAGAAATCGCTTTTATTTTACTCGATGACTTTCCGACAATTACTACTCGTACGAACTGTGATCTCTCTGATAGGAAATCACGCATTCAGTCACGTAACTCACCTTGGGTTTGTCTACGTATTTTAAATATTCTGTTACCGTATGTCTGACCCCAAGCAAATAATTTTACGCGCGCGCACACAAACAAACACACACACACACACACACACACACACACACACACACACACACATATATATATATATATATATATATATATATATCAACCATCTAGAGATGACATATCACGTCGTGGGAAACAACCTCTCTTAGTAAGAAAATGATTGATCACACTTTCTATGACTCCAGGTGTCTTCTTGTATTTGCTACGTCCTAAGAGGCAACAGGGCATAGGCACTTCTCTGTGTGCGAATGCTGTGTGTGTTGCCTATAAACCTGTCATCGGCTCCATGTTAAAGGGGTTGGACCAAGCAAAATAAAATTTCCTAATTGTCTTCTAAAATATGTCTCCACATTTTTCTTTTTGAAAATGTATCAGTTTACTGGAGTAGGTAGTATGTAGCTCACGTGTTTGATAGACCCCACTAGTTGAGGAAACTATCGTCGTCCCAGGTTCGGTGAATGTCAGCGACTAGCATCGTTCGGAAGTGTCAGCGAACATTCAGTTCCTAACAGAAATTGTTCCCCAGGAAGCGACTAATCAACCTTGTATATTTGAGGCAGAGAATTTATATATAAAATTAAAATTGAAGAGAGGCCGTAAGTTGCATGTAAATTTCTTTTATTGACATGTTTAATTCGAAAGACACGAGCATCTTCACAAATAAAGTTTCCAAGGGGCATCCATTAAATATATTTGGATGCAGATAACACAGCCGTTGTACATCTATACACACCGCCACTTACTGCTGAAATAGTTGTTGACTAGTACTTTCCTGTACGTACGTCTCTCCTTGTACCGACTCCACAGGAGTGATGGGAAAACCCGTAGGGTTAAAAAATGTTTCAAATGGCTCTGAGCACTATGGGACTCAACATCTGAGGTCATCAGTCCCTTAGAACTACCTAAACCTAACTAATCTAAGGACATCACACACATCCATGCCCGAGGCAGGATTCGAACCTGCGACCGAAGCTGTCGCGCGGTTCCAGACTGTAGGGCCTAGAACCGCTCGGCCACCCTGGCCGGCGTAGGTTTAAAATTGATACCTATATTCTAGCTTTAAATAACCAGTGTTTTTGGTGTTTGTTTGGTCTCGGTTGTAAAATAAACTGATAAAAGAATCGGCATATCAATTTACAGTAAATGCAGTGCTAAAATTTCAGTTTTTAAATATAACATATTTTTCAAAAACGAGTAATACTTAGTCCACTGATTTGAAGTTATGTGTTATTACAGAATTGGGGATAGCGATCACCATTATTTTAATGACCTACAGTTAAAAACTAGCAGCAAACAAGCAACATATAAGTCGGTACAGCATTGTAAAGACAATAATGTACCTCTTGCACGTGGCGTCGTCTATTTGACGCTACGCCAGCATGTGCAGCGTGTAAGACTTGTGCCCACCTGATCTATACGGTAATTTCTTGCTGTCGTCTTCAGATATGAGTTGGATTGCAGATTGTACTGCAGAATGACACTATCCCTAGTTCGGAAGTGGAACAGCAATGAAGTAAAATTCTTCAATTGCATTAAAAGATGAAAAAGCGGGAGGAGCCACACCAGACTTGCGACGTCACATAAGAACAAAATACCGACAATGTTCCTTGCAAGAGAAGATAAATATGACTGATACACCTATAATTTTACTGACATGCTATAAACTTGGGATAGTAGCTGAAACCTAAAATTTGTTAACTGACTTAGCTCCACATGTTGTCAGTGCACCTGAACTGGTACGTGTGATAGGTTATTAGAATGATGATAACATCGACAGTTAAGTACATATTTAACAATACATTACGATGCAATAAGTGTCGTACTCATCAGCTCTTGTGGGACTCTCGCAGTCAAAAGGCTGCATTTTGACGACGACATGTACTCATGTCAGATAGTTTTATATTCTGACAGATTGTAACTTTGCAGTGTTACTTGAAAATGGCCATAAGGCCGAAATTGCAATAGTAACAATAAATATTTTAA
Source organism: Schistocerca piceifrons (assembly GCF_021461385.2). Lineage (NCBI taxonomy): Eukaryota > Metazoa > Arthropoda > Insecta > Orthoptera > Acrididae > Schistocerca > Schistocerca piceifrons. The sequence continues at coordinate 143,688,178 of NC_060144.1, forward strand.
ACAGTCAACGTCGGCTTTTAAGAAATATTATATGACTGTGAATCCCAACCATGAGAAGTTAACCTCAAATTTGTGGTTGCTTCAGGGTGAAAAATTGATATCATCCAAAAGTGACAATGCAGGGTGAAAAATTGATATCATCCAAAAGTGACAGTGCAGGATATTCATCTCTGCTTCACCTCCGCCAACACTGTAAGAGACAATGAGACCGATTTCTGCAGTAGCTTCAACCCACTATCGCTCGTGATCTCCTACTGCTTAACGTTCATTAGAATGTTTCCGTCCTTGTTAGATGTCTACGGTTATTTGCAATAGAAAAACCGAAAATCGGTTGTTGTGGAAAAGGGTTGTTTTGAACGGGTTAACTTTCATTTTAAACTGGCTCGACGTGATAGAAAAACGATTTTTTCAGTGATAGCTGCCATCTCTGCTCCACACGTCAACATGTAGTTAGTTTTCTGGAGATGGTCACGTTTTGACTGAATACGGTTACCAGAATAAATAAATATTAGAAGCGATACTGATTGTTTTTATTGTAAGGTGATAGATCTGGTTCCTGTCCTACGCTCCCAAGCGTTTGTTTGACGTAGGTGTGGCGTGATTCCTCTCCCCTATCCTAACCCCCACCGCTAACTGACTGGCCCGAGAGCCGTACATTTGTATTCCCATAATTCTTTTGTGACACCTGAAGAAATTTAGAAATTACTAGCAGCTGAAATGGATTTTTTTCTACACACGTTCCTCAGTTGTTGATGTACACTTCATCAAATATTTCATCCCGTAAGTGAGTGTAAGTGCAGTCCGGAAAGCTAATAAGGGAAAGGAAGGAACGCGCATGCCATACTAATGATATACTTATTAATATTTTGAGCGGTAGTTTCGCCTGCTCCGAAACTTTAGTGTGCTTCCCACATTGATGTTAACATTCTACCTTAATATTATCACAGTCCATTGAAGATCTCACACATCAATATTTAAAAGTAACACTTTGAAAATGAATTTCGCTTAGAAATATTACAACGTGACTAAATGTGTCGTGCCGTATGGGCTAAGACAGAAGCGAAGTAATTGAATTTGGAAATAACGAAAACACACTTCATATTATGATTAACAGTGCGCTTAGAATACCACGTCCATTGCAGTTACTCTATTCGCCAGAACACTTCTTCTCTCAGACATGTACTTCTGAACACATTGTTACGTGATAAATGTCAAAATTTTACCTGTGTTTAATAACCTTCCTTACAGACTTGATCACCATGGCCATGATAATTAATGTTACAAGAAATTATTTGTGCTATGAAAATCAGAGTATATGTTTCAATGTCATCCCTTAGTGTACGCAGCTAAAGGATAACTATTGAGATATTTGGAATAAAATTGTTTCGCTCGATGTGTGGTTACGAATACTTTACTATAAAAATTTACTGCAGATCGGTGTAGTTAATGCAAAATTTTCCTGCACTACGTCGTAACCTTATCTGGCTCAACCGTGACAGGAGGCAATTGTATTGTCGCATGAAGAACATGACCAAAAATTTAGAATTTATACCAAAAAATGTAATGAAACTAGCGGTAACAGCTTACTCAGCACGATGAGGAATGTTCCTGGGTGAAGTTGTAAGTCCATCAAACAAAACGAAAACGTTCGCCAGGCGTATTCAATCTACTTATGTATTTACCTCATAAACATCCCTAGTTTATGCTGTAGAGAGAATGTAATCAACGAAAGCTGTCAGAACAATATTTTTCCATTACAACAGTGGAAGCCATTAGATTTTCGTGCCGCCTAACGACAACATTTACGTTTCAGTATGCTTGTTTGTTTATTGTTACTTCTAGCATTTCGTTAAGGCGATCTATTACTATTCCATATCCGTCCAATACTTTTAAGCAAATTACGAAGCAGTAACTGACGTTTAGTTGCACTAAGTTCTTCTCGCGTAAGTAAGTTAGAAACGCTAAATACATGTTTTAAGAGTAGTCTTACCCAGATATATCACAGTTGTGCGTAATGTTAGTTGATGTACAGGGTGTTCAAAAAAAATTCCGGGATTTTGAACAAGAGCCAGAGAAAAAGAATTCAAGTTAATGAAACGATTTAGATGTCAAACAGAAGAGAGAAAGAAAGTTCTTCTTTATATTTTATTAATTTTCGATGTGAGCTCCATTCTTTTCTCTGCAGACTTTAAAGCGATACTCTGTTTCACATCATGTGTTTTGTAGCATATATGATGTTACAGTCGTGACAACTGTCGAAACAGGCTCCCAAAGATGCCTCAAATTTCGAATGTTTCGGTACACACAATGTTCTTTACGTAGCTCCATAAAAAGAAGTCCAGAGAGGTCGGATCAGGACTTCTGCGAGGCTGGGGAATAGGCTCAATCCTGCATATTAAAGATTATACGTTCAGGACGATAGGTCGGGTTTATCTCTGGTCTAATCAGAATTTTGTAGGCATGCAGCCCTTAGTGGCGGGTACTGTGCTATTCCTTGAGCTATAGTTTTACTGGCAGTTACCAGCTTTGTAATGTAGGTTTCAATGTGTTTAATTTTACGCGGTTTTAATATTAACTACTTAGAGAAGTATTATATGTGACAAGAGCATTATTCTCTCAAAATTCGTTCATCAGTTACTACATACGAGTAAGACTGGACAGTTGCACATGTCCCACCAGTATTCAGGAAAGGCAGTAGGACCAATCCACTAAATTACAGGACTATATCTTTATCCTCGATATGCACTAGTATTTTGGTACAAATGTTGAGTTCGAACATGATGAATTAACTCGAAGAGAACGGTATATTGACCAAAGTCAACACGGATTTGAATACATCGTTCTTGCGAAACACCAGTAGCTCTTAACTCAAACGGTGTGTTGTGTGCTATCGAAGAGCGATTTTAAACTAATTCCTTATTTCTAGATATGCAGAAGGCTTTTGACACTCCACATCACAAGCGCCTTGAAATCAAATGGCATTCTTATGGGATATCGTATCAGTCGCAAGACTGGATTCGTGATTCGCTTTCAGAGAGGTCACAGTTCATAGCAACTGATGGAAAGTCGTCGAGAAATACAGAAGTGATCTCTAACGTTCCCCAAGATAGTGTTGTAGGCCCTGTGCTGTTCCTTATCCATACAAACGATTTAGGAGGCAATATAAGCAGCCGTCTTAGAGTGTTTGCCGATGACGCTGTCAGAAGATCAAAACAAATTGCAATACTATTTAGAAAAGACACGTGTATGGCATGAAGATCGGCAATTGGCCCTCAATAATGAAAAGTATGAGGTCACCCTCAGGAGTACTGAAAGAAGTCCTTTAAACTTCGCTACACGATAAATTAATCAAATCTAAAGGCCGTCAATTCAAACAAATAACAAGGGATAACAAACGCGAATATCTTCAATTGGAAAGAGCAAATAGAAAATGTTGTGCGGGAGGCGAATCAAAGACTGAGTTTTATTGGCAGAACACTTAGAAGACACAACACATCTACAGAAGAGACTGCCTACATTGCGCTTATCGGTCCTCTTTTGGAGTACTGCTGCGTGATGTGGGATCCTTATCGGATAGGGTTTTCAAGGTAGGGTAGCACGTTTTATACTATCGGGAAGTAGGGTTGACAGCGTCACGGACATGATACAGGATTTTGGGTAGACATCATTCTTGTTGCGGCGGGATCTTCTCACGAAATTTCAATCACCAGCTTTCTCCTCCGAAAGCGAAAATATTTGCTGACGCCGACCTACACAGGGAGAAATGATCATCATAATAAAGTAAGGGAAATCAGAGCTTGCGCGGAAAGATATAGGTGTTCGCCTTGCCTGCACACTGATCGAGATTGTAATAATGCAGAATATTGTGTAGGTGGTTCGATAAACCCTCTGCGAGGCACTTAAGTGTGATTTCCTGAGTATCTTTGTAGATGTAGTTGTAGATGTACCGGGTAACAATAAATCAGTATAAATATGAAAACTTAATAAATCACGGAATAATGTAGATAGAGAGGTAAAAATTGACACACATGCTTTGAACGACATGGGGTTTTATTAGAACAAAACAAAAAAAACAAAGTTCACAAAATGTCCGTCAGATGGCGCTGGACAGCAAAACGTCTGTGACTGCGCAAGACAAACGTGTATAAGAGGAGCTTAGCCTCCCAGGTCAGTCCGTGCGATTATTGGCTTTGGGGTTACTTGAAGTCGCAAGTATATCGTGATCGACGGACACCTCTAGGGATGCTGAAAGACAACATCCGACGCCAATGCCTCACCAAACTCCGAACATGTTTACAGTGCTGTTTACAACATTATTCCTCGACTACAGCTATGTTGAGGAATGATGGTGGACATATTGAGCATTTCCTGTAAAGAACGTCATCTTGGCTTTGTCTTACTTTGTTATGCTAATGATTGCTATTCTGATCAGATGAAGTGCGATCTGTCGGACATTTTTTGAACTTTTGTGTTTTTTTTTGTTTCTAATAAAACCCCATGTCATTCCAAGCATGTGTGTCAAATTTTACCTATCTACATTATTCCGTGACTTATTCAGTTTTCAAATTTATACTGACTCTTTGATCACCCGGTAGTCCTGTTATAAAGCTGTTCGGACTAAAAACTGGCTGTTCCTTAGTTGTCTCTATGTTACTGTTTATTTATAATCTTTTTAGGTAATAGTGAATTTTCTTGTGATGACATCGGTAATCGGTGTCGAAAACTGGTAAAATTTTGTTGTAGTAGATGTCTGTATATTGCATATTAATTAATTAATTAATTAATATAAGTACGATTGAGGAATACTGCAACTATTTTATCCGTTTCATGAAACTGCAGTAGGTGCTCACGCCTGTTACTACTCATTCTTACACATCTATAAGCCCTTTTCGTTAAGAAATCACTAACTACTGTAAACACTCCTGGCTGCTTTCGCACTCCGCCACGTGTGTGTAACATACGCTCCTGTAATGTTTGCACATCGTTGATAAGAGTGGAAAACACCAATGCTTTTGAATGTCCCCAAAGCTAGAACTATAAAGGTCAGCTGAACAAAGAGACCGTTCTACATAAATACCTTGACCAACACAATACTCTTACGTATCGTTCGCAAGGAAAGAAACAGGACAATGCTCAGACGAGGAAGAATCTCATTCGTAATCTCTCTGCAACGATAACGTTCTCCACTAGTGGGGGTTATTTGTCGTACAGGCTTTTAATTTGCCCAGTAAACAGTATGGCACCATGATTCTATTTCCTGCAGTTCCTGCCAGCACAGTTATACTAAAAAGTATATGATTCCCATGCTTCGTTTGATTAACCAACGAGTTGCACCTGACCACCTGGCACTGTTGTCGTAATTTATTATTTTTACCTGTGAATAAAGTGGAAGCCGTGAACTTCGAAAGTTCAGCTGTCGGTCTTGCTGAAGTAGGAGGTAATGCTGTGTCCCGGATGGCACATTAGTCACCCCACCTGCGTAGTAAGCAGGAGATCCCGGGTTCGAATCCTGCTTTTAGCTCGTCGCCGATGATTCCGCTTAATGTCCCGCTGCAGCTGATACCGGTGTTCCCCCATCACTTCTGCAAATTTTAGACAAACGGTGCCAATAGGAACTGAGCAATGATGTTCAAAATGAAGAGAGACTACACCATTTAGTACTGACTATCACTCAGTAATTGACTTTTCTAGTTTTGGCCAGTAGTATGTGCTATAAGAATATGGGATGCTTTTTTAAACTGGTTTACACTTGGCATCGTGTCATCTAGTTGCTTATGATGTCTATGTTCGAAAAACTACTAAGTTACGTAAACATTTTGTACCGATAATAATTTACATATTTCTTCAAGGAAGCACTATGCGTTTATGAATTTCAATGATTTTAGTTTCGCAAGTGAGCGTGTGGTCGCTTAGTACAAACAACACTCTTCTGCTGCTGGAAATGTAAGCGAAGCGTTGGGTATTTATTCAGTACCGTGACCTTATCTGCATAGTCGCCGGCCGGAGTGGCCGAGCGGTTCTAGGCGCTTCAGCGCCATTTGAACCATTTATCTGCATAGTCTGACACTTGTCGCATGTGGGCCATATCCATGACCAAACTACCTTTGCCATTCAACAGGATGCCAAAACTAATCGTACGAGAAGAGCAAATATGATCGCCGTCTCAGTGACTTACATGCTATGGCCTACCGAAATCAGAGACGACCGTGAAATGAAAGTTGTCTGTCTCAGCCGTCTTTCATGATATTAGAGGTTAACGTGGCTTGCTACAGCCAGCAGATTACTTTTAAGCCTTTTGTGTATCATGTCAGCCTGTGAGAGGGACTACATAGGGAATCAGCTTCATTGATTTTTATTTCCTTTCTTTGCATATCAACATCCTATGTTATCCATAATCATGGTTAGCTTTCAGATGTACGAATGTGTGGGTAACTGGAAGTTCACGTGCGATCCAAGGATCAATACACATTTCTTTGTTTTTGTTGCCAGAACGTGGCAACATTCTTTGAATTCTTCGTCTCCAAAGCTGGCTTCTGTATGGAGACAACAGTTGTCCCACTCTTCTCAGTAAGTTCCACTTGCTATTGTTGCGGCAGGCCAATGGGCGATCAGTGGAAAATTCCAAGGAGAGTTCTTTCAAATTTTGTATGGGGAACTGCTGGGAGGACTGAGCAATGGCTACTGGTATTTTTAACGTCTTTCCTACTGGACAGAGCGTCTGCAGCCACAATGTCGTCTCTTTACGATTGGCTCGGCCGCAAAGCCTGCCCCCCCCCCCCCCCCTCCCACCCGCCACCAAAACCCAGAGTCAGGGACACAGCGCCACGTCACTTTTGGTTGAGATTCCAGTTAGACATTTCGTATCTCGACGTGGACTTTCGGTGAAGAGATTCAGTTGAACTCTCGATGTAATTACGGGGGTAAACTTTGCGTGCGTAGGCTACTCCGGCTTTTCAATTTAGTTTTTGAAATGGTGTCTTGGCTTGATTTATGACCCATTTTAGGATCGCTTCATTCTCCTCTGAGCGAAAAGAATGGTCACAAGCCTGGTTTGATCGGTTCCGCTCCTATTTCGTGGGAATTATTAGGTTTTAGTTTGCTTGGTGAGCTTATCTTCTAGTGACTTCCTTCTCCCAACAGAAGCAATTGGTAGTTCTGAGCAGTCGTGTCCCATGCTTCCGATGAAAAATTCTATTGCTAGTAGACTAATGCCGAGAATGTTTTGTAAGAAATCAACCCTAGTAAGGATCGATAACCTTGATTTTAAGTTGTTAAATGAGTACCAAAATTCGAGGAGAGGTTTCCAAGGTTTTAATAAACGTTCTTTTCCATGGTGAGTAGTTCTTTAGTCTTTTTCCCCGTGTCCATTCCGTCAATCCTTTTCACCTCCTAACACTGTTGGCAAAAACTGACCTGCATGGGAATTGTTTTTCTTTTAATGAGTAATGAGAGTCATTACTCGCTCAGTCGTTCTGAAGTCCTTACATTCAAAATTTAGAACATGGCTGAAACCCCTCCTTGCTCTAATGTAATATAGTATGGCTGACTAGAAGTTGGTTTTCTTGCCTGTTGATGCTGGTGAGATGCGCTTTTCCTGTGTTGTTGCGATTTTACGTACTTTTGATGTTTGCTGTTTGTGGCTTTCGATGTATATGTGTGGTTAAATGACTGTTACGTTTTTATTTATAACGACAGATGGTTTACTTTTACTTTAACATTTTGGTTGTTTTCGCTAGTATGTATTTTACCTTTTAAGCTACTCGAGATTCTCGCGCATAACACTAGTGCCTCTCTCGGCTAAACTGTCTCCCCTAGGGCTTTCACATCTTCTTCACGCTAGTTCATAGGCGAAGTACTGGTGCTATACTGTGTTCACATCGACCCTGTGTCCATAATTTTGTTGTTTTAACTACTGACGACGCTTTTGGTACAATTGTTTTATATATCTCCACTGCAGGATGTGATTTTAATAAGTGAGTAAATGTTTTTGTGTTCCTGTAATACTCTGGTAATTTTACAGTTACTTAAGCTGTAGTGTCTTCTTTTTCTCAGTTACGATGCTAAGTTTTTGCTAATGAAGGTCTCTTCCTGTTCAGGCGTATTTTACTTCTGATGAAGGTATATTTAGATATACCGAAACCGTGGTCAAGGATTTTACTAAATCTTTATCCTGCAACTGTTTGGCTGTTATCATCTACCGCGAAGACCTTATACTCGTATTGCGATGCGCATTAGAAACTAATCAACAGACCAAAATGGTTTTAATTATTTTAATGACTTCAGACGACTTTGCACGCAGTGGAACTTCTATATAGAGAGCCATAGCCTGCTCAAGATAAGAAGCGCAGTGGTTTCGCTGTCCATGGGGGTATGACAAAAAAGATGTACCCGTATTTCAAGAAAATCTAATTTCAGAATTTGTAACTAATCAAATAACAAGGATCATCAATACACAAAATAAACACTGAAAGAGAAAAAGTCAGGGGCGAACTAATTTCAAAACGATCTCCAGGCTAGGATGTATGATACGTTAATATACATATCTATGTCGTACTTGTTTTTCCCACGAGAAAACAAGCTATTTACTACATTTTGAGCATGAAACACTGTGTGACAAATGTACAATTTAAGTTCGTAACGCGCAACTCCAGAATATTCAGAGTTCATTAATACTGCGGTGGCTACACTGCGACGTTGAAGCCCGGCCGGGCGCTCACTGCGAAGCATGTGTTCTGCACGTGGTGGCAGTCAGTTCTGTTTTGGATGGCGGAGCGTTGCGGCTGTGAATGGTTTTATCGTATTGACGAGCGATCTGTCCTCCGCAAGTGACAGGCCTTATCAAGACCCGGCCAGACCGCAGGCCCGTATCGGCCGGCGCGGAGCAGGTCAATATGCACTCGACATGAAAACACGCCGCCCACCGACCAGAGGTGAATTTGGCAGGTTCCTAATTTGTCTGGCCGCCGTGCGTCCCACTGTCGAAGAGGCGAGCGTTATTGCATTTTTCGCTGCACCAGCAGTCAATCTGTGCCGCAAATAGGAGTATCGCGAACTCATACAACGTAATCACGCAAAACAAAGCTGGTCGCTGATACGAGCCATCTGACAGTAGACTCAGAGGTAACAGGAAATTGAACGTTCCAGATTTTTAATATCAGTCCACTGGATGTTTTGCGGAAAGAGTTGAAACGTTGAATTCGGGTTTACTTTGTGAACCTAAAAATCACACCGCTGAGAATGAAAGAAGCTTTACATTTCATAGACCTGAGGGAATAATTTCCATCCCTACAATATCCGCATCATAGCTATAAACATTTCTGCTCGTTCACTTAAGCAGTGCCCAAAGTCCACTACAAAGACCTGTTGCTTGCCGTAGTGATATGCTCGACCTGCATGTACATTTGTCGATTTTACGTAACTGGTTCTCAACGGTAAATTCAGTCCAGAGTGTGAGATAAATTTTTATTTTGACATTGTACACTGTATCTGAGCAACTTATGAATAAGAATGCTGAATATTAGATGGGTAGATCACGTAAATAATGAAGAGATACTGAATAGAATTGTGGAGAAGAGAAATTTGTGGTACAACCTGTCCAAAAGAAGGGATAGGTTGGTTAGACACGTCCTGAGACATCAGAGGATCACCAGTTTATCATTAACATAAGGTGATTTGTCATAATACACTGTACGATATTTTCACTGGCGTTATTCAAATCAGAAAGCGAAAGGAGCAGTGTATGCGTAAACAATAGAAAACCAGCTATCAAAACCCAAGAAAACCTATCATGAGTGCTACGTCTTATCTCAGTCACTGCATGAAAGCAATGATGTTACTTTTACTAATATTTACGAATGGCGAATGAATGGCAAGAATACTCGTCCTGAGAGATAACCGCGTGTGACCATGTATAAGCAGCAGTGACGTGGCGAAACCATGACGCATGTAACGACTTGTTTTAGGTTAGCAATTAGTCACACTATTTTTAATTCAGAGTTTTATCTATAATATATGCTTTCGCCTATAAATCTCTTTCGTATAACGTGCATAGTTTATCCTCATTCATTATTCTCCTACATTGCTTACTGCCGTATCAAAATGCTTAGCAGCACATAACTGAAATGCTTTCAGCGAAATTAATACTTCGCAACGTTACGAAATTTAACTGATTGTTTCCATTAATGATTTACAGACTTTCTGCAGTGCATAGCCACAGTAAAATTTACTTTAAAACCGCTGCTCACTTTTCTTCTGTAACTGTTTATTACGCTGATATTCGTACTGAATATTTATATCATCTTGAATACGTTTGTAGTATAGTCATAATTTTGTTCGGCTCAAAGACCAAGTGCAAGTCTGTCAATTGCACGGAGATAAGTGGTGATACAAATATATTTCATTCCAGGTATCAGTTTCAGCTTTCCCAAGTTGTGTTCCTGAGGATTTTTCTAGGAAACTCCAGTGTGGAAATTGGTGACTATTACGTAGCGTTAGCTGTTTTCAACTTAGTAAAGAAGCTAATGGAAAAATGTTGAGTAATCTTGGTCTGACTATTGGGAGTGAGTAGCTGTAAGTACTTACTTCTGTGAGACTCTTTGGTAGAAACTATTTACATGCAACTCCGACTTGGCAGTTACTTCGCAAATAATTTTAACGTGATAAATCCTACATTATGTGAATTGGAGTGATCCGTCTGGTGTAAATACGTCGTTTGGCTACAGAATCCCAATGTGAAAATTCACGATAGCTTTCGATACAATGTATTTCCATTAAAATGCAATATTTCCGGCTCCAGTAACCACATAGAGTAAATTACAGTGATTCACTGTTGGCTGAACAGGCTACCGAATGAAAGTGTTAAATTAAAGTTTGCAGCTACGACAGTAATTGGAAGCAGATGAAAGGACTGTGATGTACAACATAAAGATGAGTATCAACAAATACGGAGAATTAGCGTGTGAAAGCGATAGATTAAACTCGAATTCACTTGGTGTATTGACTGGTTTTCTTAAAACGGAGGACAAATTTCCCATACTATAGACTCATTCTGTTCAAAAAATGGTTTAAATGGCTCTCAGCACTATGGGACTTAACAGCGGAGGTCATCAGTCCCCTAGAACTTAGAACTACTTAAGCCTAACTAACTTAAGGACATCACACCCATCAATGCCCGAGGCAGGATTCGAACCTGCGACCGTAGCGGTCGCGCGGTTCCAGTGATTGAGCCAGTTTGGTCCCCTTAAAAAGCCTCTGAGGGGCAAACGATTCACCACGGTTGGCGACGTCCAACTGTACGTGCTGAACTGGTTCACATCGCAGGCCAGCGAATTTTATGAGACAGCCATTCACCGCTTTGTGTCCAGACTGAAGCGCCTAGAACCGCTCGGGCACTACGGCCGACAGACTCATTCTGTGTTTGATAGTGAGAGCACTTAATGACATACACTTTAAACATAGCTTCGACCCGTTTCCGAAGTTTTTCTCGCTTAGAGACATAGAGCAAATATATAACACATTAAATATATAACAAATTAATTCATTTGTAATAGGTATACTGAAGGGGTTTAATTCTTGGAAAATGGATTGTTTGAAGGATCGTGGATTTTGTTGGTTACTTATTACCTGGAAAGAATCACGGTAGGATTAAGAACCACCTACAGACCACAGGGGTGGAAATAAAAAGGGGATCACATTGAAGCAAATCGCAGGAATACTTGAAGAAATTTCAATCAGATTTGTTAGATATTGACGTATTTGAATAAAAATACTATGGGAGTAATATTTGTCCGAATGAGATGGGGCCGGCAGCGGTGGTCTCGCGGTTCTAGGCGCGCAGTCCGGAACCGTGCGACTGCTACGGTCGCAGGTTCGAATCCTGCCTCGGGCATGGATGTGTGTGAAGTCCATAGGTTAGTTAGGTTTAAGTAGTTCTAAGTTCTAGGGGACTGATGACCACAGCAGTTGAGTCCCATAGTGCTCAGCGCCACTTGAACCATTTGATGAGATGGGCCGACTTAAAAGCGTTGAGAACCTACCCGTGAGCTATTTCTCTTTTACTGACGCTTTTCAATGTGTCAACCAGGTTGCGGGATGAACACTGCAGCGAGCCAATAGTTTATTAACGTGTTTCGGGATTTAACATCAAGCCACACTGGTGGATATCACAGACGACAGTGACATCCTCTCCGGAGCCGTGCAAATAGCAGAATATGAGATACATATTTGTGCAATGTACAAGGGGCCGTTCAATATGTAATGCAACACAGCATTTTTCTCGGCCAACTTCGTTTGAAAAAAATGGGTACCTAATTTGTGCAACATCGTGGAATATTCTCGCTCGAGGTCCTATAGTTTCATGAAGTTGCGATAGGTGCCGGCACTTTATGTAACCATCAATATGGTATCTGTACTGGAGGTTCGTTCCAAGCAGGAAGTTCTCATTGAATTTCTATTGACGTAAAACCAGAGAAGCGCAGGTATTCATAGGCACTTTCAGAGGCTCAACGGTGGCTTGGCAGTGAACAGATTCACGGTGAGTGGTCGAGTGAAGACTCTTACATCATCGCAAAAATGTCACGCGATCGTGTACGTCCTCTCTCGTGCCGGTCGGCCACACACAGCTGTCACTTCTGAAATTTTGGAATGTGCAGATACCATTATTCGAGGTGATTGATGGGTCATAATCAAACACCTTACTGATCAACTGGAAGTCTCTGTTAGTAACGCTGACACACTCGCCCACCAGTTGCGGTGCACAAAGGCTTGTGCCCGCTGCGATGCACCCTACAGCCCGGATCTCACACCTCCCAACTTCCATGTGTTTGGTTCAAATGGTTCAAATGGCTCTGAGCACTATGGGACGTAACATCTGTGGTCATCAGTCCCCTAGAACTTAGAACTACTTAAACCTAACTAACCTAAGGACATCACACACATCCATGCCCGAGGCAGGATTCGAACCTGCGGCCGTAGCAGTCGCGCGGTTCCGGACTGCGCGCCTAGAACCGATAGACCACCGCGGCCGGCTCCATGTGTTTGGCCCAAATAAAAATACACTCCGCGGGAAGCAGTACATGGATGATGGGGAGTTTATTGATGTAGGAAGAAGTTGGCTCTCAGGTCGACCTCTAGAATGGTACCATGAGGGCATACAGGGACTCCAATACGGTGGCGTAACGCCGTCGCATTGAACGGAGAGTATGTTGAAAAGTTGGGTTTTGTAGCGAAAAAAGTGGGGATTAATGTAGTGTATTGGAATCCGGAATAAAAGCAACCTTATCTGAGAAAAAAGAAAGTCTTGCCCTTGTATGTCGTGTAAGAATGAGTTCGACATCATCTCCAACGAACCTAGACTGATTTCAACCAGACTTGGTACTCGAATTATTTAATATATGATGGTATAAATCACTCATTTAACACTGAGGTGATTACAGGACGACAGACAGAGAAGAGAGGAGGAGGTGGTGGACAAACAGAGGGGGATGATGAGTTGGCAGGCAGAATGGGGAGGATTAGATGGACAGAAATAGGGAGGAGATGGACAAGAGAAGGAGGAGTAGGTGATGTACAGAGATACGAAGGAAGAGGAGCTGGACTAAGGGAAAACTGTAAAAATTAAATACTCAGGCAACGCCGAGTTTTTCGTCGTGTTTAATTAATGAAAATATGATCACTGTGAGAGTCAGTACTTCTTGTGATAAGTACTTCTAGTGTCTTCTCTGGATCTGAGACGAAATTAGTTGCAAAGAGAACACGACTACCACATCCAGCCGACTCTTTCTAATGTAATAAAGTACGATTTAGAAACAAAAGAGACGCCGGCGGAGAGTGACATAGGGTATTCGAGGGAAAACAAATGGATAACTGCAACTACTCACTAAAAGCCAGTGTAGAAATAGGCCAAATCTACAAAAAAAACAACCCATGTAATTATTCATGATGTGTTAAGTTTCGTGCCAAAAACTCGAAGTGAAACCCAGCTTACAAAAGAAAAATCTGCTTCTGTTACATGTCTATTCATTAAGATGACTATTTCGAGTGTTTAATCATTTAAGGTCCGTATACAATTCTTAGATTTACAACTTTATATTGATACGCGCCAAGCAGACCTCCATTGCATGAACTTAGAAATTACTTGATGACCACTCATTGCGTTAGAAATATCAAGCAAAACACACAGGTTTATTTTCTACAAAATATCTAAGCAGTTCATTACAATAACTCCACGACATATTCTTAGTTTACGTCATAGGCCAATCATGTCTCTTTTATAGGTGACAAATACGTAATACAAACAAACCTGTTGGAGGGACATTTGCAACTGAGCATTATAAAAGAGGTTGAAAACACCGGTTCACTTGTAAAGTTCTTTTATTATCCCACGACAAGTTTTGGGCTCTTATAAGCCCATCTTCAGAACTAACCTGTTCTGTGCTCATAGGTAGCACACCACTTCTAGTACACGTCCACCGCGGCGCTCGAAGACCACAGCACCAAGTTACGACACCTCAAGAGGGTCTTATAAAAGTCCGAAACCGGTCGTGTGATAATAAAAGTACTTTACAACTGAAGCGGTATTTTCAGCCTTTGGTAAATATGTAATAGTTCTTGCTGTTATGAAACCGAGCGAGGTGGCGCAGTGGTTAGCACACTGGACTCGCATTCGGGAGGACGACGGTTCAATCCCGCGTCCGGCCATCCTGATTTAGGTTTTCCGTGATTTCCCTAAATCGCTCCAGGCGAATGCCGGGATGGTTCCTTCGAAAGGGCACGGCCGATTTCTTTCCCCATCCTTCCTAATCCGATGAGACCGATGACCTCTCTGTCTGGTCTCTTCCCTCAAAAATAGCCAGCCAGCTGTTATGAAGTGAGCTGTCTACGATACATAAAGCAATTTCTAGAAATTGGCGGTTCAGTTGCTTAGATATGCAAAATCCATTGAACAAGGAAACCAAGACTTTCCTTCTATTTACAAGTGAATTTTGGAAATTTAACCCGTGTTTTCGAAATAAAATACTCTTTCAAATGGTTCTAAGCACATTTTGACTTTACATCTGAGGTCATCAGTCCCCTAGACTTATAACTACTTAAACCTAACTTATCTAAGAACATCACACACATCCATGACCGAGGCAGGATTCGAACCTGCGACCGTAGCAGCAGCGTGGTTCCGGACTGAAAAAATAATCTTTCCACACCTTTACCGTATAACGTAGCTATCGGTCCTTAACTACTGTATTATTCAGATAATTTAATACCATAACTGCACTAGTTCAGCGTCACCGCATCGGCACTGAAAAACGTATTAATATGAATCTGTCAGCTCTACAACATGGGAATACATTGTGCCAAGTTGAAATGTCCAAATAATCGTCCTATGCCCGATCCGGAATGTGCATTGTGAACAAAACAACTGGAAATTGTCCCACACAGTCAAATCCTTTGTACATAACGTCCAAGTTATCTGTTAGAAAAACGTATTTTGAATCCTACTTCCGTCTTTGCATCTAATTAATTACTTCCTTTATCGGACTACAGTTTTCACTGCAGTTGAGAACACATCGATACTGAAGTAATAATATATATTGATATTGAGAATAATGTTTACAGTGTAACTCGTCTTCTAATTTAAATAACAAAATAGAACTGACTTTTTGAACGCATGTGTTATTAAATATATATCAAAACTCATAAGATGAAACTTACGAGTTATTCTTAATTCTTAATCAAACAAAAGGTACGCTTTTTTTAATCTCAATTTGTTCGTTGTATCTGCTCGGGGCGGAAGTCGCAAGACACCCGTTTCAGTTTGTCGTTGATCCATTAACTCTGTTTTTTTATTACAGAGGGCAGCTAACCCTCTGACCGAACACGCTGAGTTACCGTGCCGGCCGCTTAGACTGATGAGCGAAAACTGTATGACCAATGCGACACGCAAAAGTTGCTGTTGTCTGATCATACTGCGGGTGCGTGGCGCGTCAAGGAAATATATAACCAGATCAGAGATGAATTGATAATCGTTTTCGAGGTGATACAGTCCGTTGATTGGGAAATCCAGTGACGTAAGTGACTTTGACTAAGAACACATCGTTGCAGCTCAAAGTCCGGGAACAAGCATCTCGGAAACGGTGAAGCTTCTCAGCTATTCGAGTGCTACTGCAAGCGTCTATGGAAAGTGATTGAAGTACGGAGAAACCACGAGTAGGCAACAAGATGTTGGACAAACACGCCTCCTCAGAAAACATGGTAGGTGGCTAGCCTGCGGGATAGGCGGTCATCTGTGGTTGTCTGACGTCACAGTACAGTGCTGGTACAGGCACAGATATTACTGACCACACCGTTCAGTGAACATGGTTCAGCATGGAGTTCCGCAACTGACGGCTTCTACGTGTTACCAGGTTGACCAGCGACGTCTTCAGTTACGACTGTAGTGAGCATGGGATCATCGAAAATGGACCGTGGACCGAAGTAAACGCGTGGCCTGGTCGGGTGAATCACGTATATACATTCGCCAGACTGATGCTCTTGTTCGGATACGCCTTTACCTAGACGAATGGGTGTTCCAAACACGCATCAGACCGTGGAATCGCGGTGTTGGGGCCAGTATATTGTATGCAGGACATTTACCATGTCTTCTATGTTGGCTGTGGTAGTAATCGAATATATCACTGCCTTAACAACAGACTAGGTGAAGATTCTTCCGGATCACCTCTGCCCCTTCAGGCTTGCGGTCTTCCCCAGTGGCATATCATTTTCTAGCAGGATAGTTATCCGTATCACAAGGTCATAAATGTGTTACAGGAGTTTGAAAAGCATGATAGTGAGGAGTCTCTCCGATGTCTTGGTCACCATATTCGCCTTATCTGAAGCCAGTGGAAGACATCTGGGAAGCTTCAATTGAAATTTACAGAATCTTTAACATTCGGAGTTATCTCTCACAATTTTCCCCCTTTTTGTCCACATGTATTACATCTATTCATATGTCCATCTACAAAAGAAATTTATTCACACTGAACTTAATTACAGAAGTCAATCATGGTATATTTTCAATAACAGACTAATTGACCCACTGAAGAAACTTTAAATGTCAAGATAGATAGTAAAGCATTTATTAGATTTAGATAATCGCTTTCGGCAAGACTATGTTCCCATATTCGGATCTTACGCTTTATAACTTGACACCAGCTTTTTCCTTAGCACTTTAAGTGGTGTTACACCACAGACATGTACGTCGGCGTCGTCAAATTCACTGGAAATCGGCGTGTCAAACATAAATGAAACACTATGTACAAACGTGATACTGATGCACCGACTTCAAGTGCGCACCGACATCAACAGCAGACAATTGACAGTCAATTGGCAGCTGTTTGTACGTCTTAGCACCCGTAGTCTGTGCATTAGTATCATGTTTGTACATAGTGTTTCATTTATGCCCGACACTCCGATTTCCAGTGAATTTCACGACACTTCATATGTGTAAACACCATTTAAAGTACTAAGGAGACAGATGATGTGATGTAGTTACAAGACATTAGATCCGAAGATGGGAACATATTCTTGCCGAAATATGTTATCCAAAAATAAATGCTTTACTATCGATCTTGGCGTTGGGAAGTTTCTTCAGTGTCTGTACTATTGCAGATAGCTCCGACGTTGACACGATATCAGGAATACATAAACGGACTAGTTCGTACAATGAACATCTCACAAGTACCTTGTTTCTTACAATATTAATTTTGTCAAGTTATTACACTGTTACTGCAAAGCGAAAAATTTTCATTAAAAATTTCTCCTTTATTATCATAATACAGAGGTCCCCCGTCGACAGTAATTACATCCGACTCCCTAGTTTCATTTCGCTTCCGTCGGCGCTTCAACCACTCTCATTCATATCTTGTGTCACTCAAATAAACATACAAAAAAGAAATTACAAACCTTTTTTAACATTGCGCTACTCCTATTTTAAACCTAGAATAGTATACCGATTTCAAACCCTACCATATCAATACCTTCGTCGATTCGACGCTGTAAGTTCGGGACGAAATGTGGTTCACCTGATAGAAGAGCGGCGTAATCAAAGAACGAATTAGACAGACGCCCCATGCATCACTGCGAGGACGGAGTGCCCCTCCCATCCGCAACAACAAGAGGCTTATTGATGGGAAATGTGTTCGTCGAATCCACTGCGAATAGTATTCTAAAGTTTAAAAAAAATCTGTTCCGTTTTTATTATATTACTTAAATTACGACATTTGACTTACAAAATCCGTTCCACAATTTTCATTACTTCAAAGGAAACAAATATTCTGTAGAGCATCAGGGCGAAATGTTCCCGTGGCGCCTGATGTGTGAAACCTCCGTTCCGTGACTCTACTTAATGAATCGCGCCCCAGCGCTGGTTGGCGAGCTCTGTGAGCGCTATGATAAAAACAGGGCCACTCCGGCAGGCGCGCCAGTAAACTGTGCACCGGCCGCTCGCCATCTCTTCCCTGCATTAGTCGGCGCGCGCCCCTGTTTGGCAAACATTCGCAGAGCAAACAGGATCTGCGCCCCGTTATTACACAGATTGCCCTGTTTGTCCTGTGTAGCGGCTGTGACCGGCAGCAGGTCCGACAAACAGCACAAAATGTGCAAAATCACAATCGCTGTCTCTACACCTCTAGCACACACCACTCTCTGTTATTTCTTAACAGCATAACGAGAAGTGTAATGCTTATCAAGGTCTGATAGTCATAGTGACCGCCATGAACCATTTGGAAATCACTGCTGTGTGACACAGTATACACAGCATACCAACTTTCCTACATTCACTTCTTGTCGTGCTTCTGTCAGACTGCCCACGGAATGTTTATATGACCGCCATGTTCCAGACTTTGATCAAATACAAGAATGGTTCAAATGGCTCTGAGCACTATGGGACTTAATATCTGAGGTCATCAGTCCCCTACAACTTAGAACTACTTAAACCAAACTAACCTAAGAACATGACCCACATCCATGACCGAGGATGTATTCGAACCTGCGACCGTAGTGGTCGCGCGGTTCCAGACTGAAGCCCCTACAACCGCTCGGGCACACCGGACGACCCAGAATTTGCCTTTAACGTTAATTAGACTTCTTAAGTCATGATATTGGCACAAATCTATGAGGATTTCTAACAAAAACAATTGGCAGTGTAACCTAATGATCTTTCGAATGAAATTGATAGTGTAACTGTGGTGAACATTATTATTATTAAAATCTTAAATTTTCAAAATGCTCCATGTGGTCTGCTACATGCATCGATTTTGCGTCTTCTTGTTTCTAATTTCAGGTACTCAACTTCCACTCGATTGTCGTCTATCTTGTAATACACTGTATAACAAAACAGACCGTCACATCTCGAAGGAATAATCCAAATGGGACGAAAATCAGCAGATGTGATACAGACGTACAGACAAACGAACGATTACAATTTCAGAAAAACTGGAAGAGAAAGAACTTTACATAATAGAGCTTGTCAATAATAAGCTGGCTCATCTCTGGCCCTTTCGAAAGCCGTTGTACGGCTTGGCACGGACTGATACTGACTGAGGAATGTCGTGGCAAATCCGCCCAATTGGTGAGTTAGATCATCAAAAACTCGAGCTCGTTGGAGGACCCAGGATAAAGTGCTTAAACTTTCTCAGGTGGTAGGTTATCGGGCGACCTTTCTGGCCAAGTTAGGGATAGATAAGCAGGAAGACAAGCAATAGAAAATGTCACCGTCTGCGGGCGGGCATTATTTTACTGAAATGTTAGCCCACAATGACTTCCTATGGAGGGAAATAAAACAGGGCGTAGAATATTGTTGACGTACAGATGTGCTGTAAAGATGCGGTGGATGACAACCAAAGTAGTCCTTCTAGAAAAAGAAATGGCACCCCAGACCATGACTCGTGGTATTCGTGCATTATGGAGGATGACAGTCGGTTTGGTGTCCCGCATCTCTCTGTGGCGTCTCCTGACACGTATTCGACCTGGAATCTCAATGACTGGAGTAGACGTATCATCAGTGACAAATCCTGCTTCCTGTGACCAGAGAAGACTTGTCTGAAGACGCCCCGAACAGCGACTGTATACTAACCTGATTGTCTACATCTACATCTACATGGATACTCTGCAAATGACATTAAAGTGGCTGCCAGAGGGTTCATTGAACCACCTTCACAATTCTCTATTATTCCAATGTCGTATAGGGCGCGGAAAGAATGAACCCCTATATCTTTCCGTACGAGCTCTGATTTCCCTTATTTTATCGTGGTGATCGTTCCGCCCTATGTAGGTCGGTGTCAACAAAATATTTTCGCATTCGGAGGAGAAAGTGGGTGGTTGGAATTTCGTGAGGAGATTCCGCCGCAACGAAAACCGCCTTTGTTTTCATGATTTCCAGCCCAAATCCTGTATGATTTCTGTGACACTCTCTCGCATATTTCGCGATAATAGAAAACGTGCTGCCTTTCTTTGATTTTTTTCGATGTACTCCGTCAGTCCTATCTGGTAAGGGTCCCACACCGCGCAGAAGCATTCTAAAAGAGGACGGACAAGCGTCGTGTAGGTCTCCTTAGTAGGTCTGTTACATTTTCTGAGTGTCCCACCAACAAAACGCGGTCTTTGGTTAGCCTCCCCCACAACATTTTCTATGTGTTCCTTCCAATTTAAGTTGTTCGTAATTGTAATACGTAGGTATTTAGTTGAATTTACGGCTTTTAGAGTAGACTGATTTATCGTGTAACCGAAGTTTAACGAGTTCATTTTAGCACTCTTGTGGATGACCTCACACTTTTCGTTATTTAGGGTCAAATGCCACTTTTCACACCATTCAGATATATTTTCTAAATCGTTTTGCAGTTTGTTTTGATCTTCTGATGGCTTTATTGGTCGATAAACGACAGCTTCATCTGCAAACAACCGAAGACCGCTGCTCAGATTGTCTCCAAAATCGTTTATATAGATAAGGAACAGCACTACCTTGGGGAACGTCAGAAATCACTACTCGATGACTTTCCGTCGGCTACTACAAACTGTGACCTCTTTGACAAGTAATCACAAATCCAGTCACCTAACTGAGACGATGTTCCATAAGCACGCAATTTCACTGCAAGCCGCTTGTGTGGCACAGTGTCAGAAGCCTTCCGGAAATCCAGAAATACAGAACCGATCTGAAATCCCTTGTCAATAGCACTCAACACTTCATGAGAGTAAAGAGCCAGTTGTGTTTCACAAGTACGATGTTTTCTAAAACCATGTTGACTGTGTGTCAATAGACCGTTTTCTTCGTGGTAATTCATAATGTTAGAACAAGCTATATGTTCTAAAATCCTGCTACATATCGACGTTAACAATATGGGTCTGTAATTTAGTGGATTACTCCTACTACCTTTTTTGAATATTGGTGTGACCTGTGCAACTTTCCAGTCTCTGGGTACGGATCTTTCGTCGAGCGAACGCTTGCATAAGATTGTTAAGTACGGAGCTAATGCATCAGCATTCTCCAAAGGGAACCTAATTGATATACAGTCTGGACCAGAAGACTTGCTTTTACTGTCATTTAAGGTTCTTCACTACACCGAGGTTATTTACTTCTACGTTACTCGTGGTGGCATGAGTTGGCATCGCCCCCAACAGCCAGGCTGATAGTCTGGACTGCCATTTCATATCATAGCCGGACGCATCTGGTTATCACCCGCCGCAACCTTACAGCCCAGAGGTACGCTGACAATATTCTACGCCACGTTTTATTCCCCTCCACGGCAAGCCATCCTGAGCTTACATTTCAGCATGACAATGCTCGCCCCCACACGGCGAAAGTTTCTGCTGCTTGTCTTCGTGCTTGCCAAACCCTGCCTTGGCCATCAGCGTCGCCGGATCTCTCACCAGTTGCGATCGTTTGGAGTATTATGGGCAGGCTCCTCCACCCAGGTCACGGTTTTGATGATCTAGTGCGACATTAGGAATGAATTGGACACGATATTGCTCAGGGGAACATCCGACAAGTCTACCGATCTACGTCTAGCCGAATAACTGCTTACGTAAGGGCCGGAAGTGGACCAGTTTTACGCAAAATGTGATCATTTGTTTGACGTATGCGTAAATGACGCCAGACATTATCCGTCGCATTCGGATAATTCCGTAGTAACGTGTCGCGCGTCTTGTTTTTTTTTTTATTTTTTTTTTTATTTAACTGGATGACAACCACAGTTATTACTCACACAACTACCGATTTCAATATGCAGCAGTCTAGCGCGAGAAGCCTATAATATGATGAAAGTGTACTTCAATCAGCTTTCAGTTGCTGTTTAAAAATGCTTCAATTTTTACTGCTAGTTGATTTCATCGAACATTATTACATGATACGTAGCACACACTAACGGAGATCGATATGATACAGGGTGTCCCAAGACCAATGCTCAGTATTCATGGATATGACAGGAACCTTCATTTGAGGCTGAAAATTTCATTTGGACATATGCCCTGTTCCAGATAGTTTCTGAGATGAGCACATTTAATGTAATGTACATTTCTTTTTGCGGTAGTGGCGCGCATATGTGTCTTATCCATTCTACCTGTTTGATGGCGTACACTAGCCCAGTCTGCCCTCACTACTTTCCACCTCAGGACGTCTTCCTGCCATTGAACTTGCCCTTTGAATGCGCAGTTAGTTGTATCTTGTGAGTAATGTAGTGCGAGGGGTTGACATTCAATCCGAGAGAAGCATCGGCCAATTATGCCACACATCTACACTAATGAAGTATACAAGTATGCAGATACGGTGTGTGTTTAAGGCTCCTGCAATGGTCGTCGGCGATTTCCGGCACGTTGAATTCCTGATAGTGAAGTATCAAAATGGTTCAAATGGCTCTGAGCACTATGGGACTTAACTTCTAAGGTCATGTCTCCCAGAACTTAGAACTACTTAAACCTAACTAACCTAACTAGCGGTCGCGTGGTTCCAGACTGTAGTGCCTAGAACCGCTCGGTCACCCCGGCCGGCAGTGAAGTATCCACAGAGTTTTCAGGATATTGAGTGAAACAGGTATTCTTTCAGTTTTCACGTATTCCCATTTTGCTTCCGAATTTAAAGATATAATTCAAGAACATGTGCAAAAACAGCAGTGTAGTCCTACTACTTGAACACGGCGGTTTACGCGCGAATTAATGCCACGGGAACACGATTATGGCGAAAATCGCAAGCGGAAAACTTTTATTTCTTACCCGTACAGTGTGTTCACAATCTTCAAACTTGTGACGTTGCCACACGACTTGAATTTTGCCACACGACTTGAATTTTGCCACTGGTTATATGACAATCGTGTTTTGCTTCCGTTAATACTGTTCACAGACGAAGCCGCGATTACACGGATTGGAATCATATCACACGTAATAATAATCAAAGGTTGTAGGCAAATCCACACAGTGCGTTTGAAACCAGAGTCCTTTCTCGATCAATGTTTCGTGCACCATGATCGGCAACGTACTGATACGTCCAGTCTCTTTCAGAAGAGCAAATGACGGGACAGATTCACTAACCTTTTTTGGAAAACTCGTTTGCTCAATACGCTTAGGATGGTCCTGTGGTGACCCGGACTGGAATGGACTTCCAGCATGACGGAGCGCCTCCAAATTTTACCAGATGTGTGGTGGAATATCTCAACCACACTTACCCAGATCGCCCGAATGGTCTTGCTAATACAGTTCACTTGTCACTGTGATTGCCAGATATTACCAGATATTAGGCCATTAATTTTTATTTGTGGGTTTGAATGATGTCTGAGGCGTACAAACGAAAGGTGATACACTAAATAAACTGCGTGGCCGCATTATGGACGCTGCTGTTCTCGCAAGAGAACGTGCAGAAGCACTCCAACAAACAACACAAAATACTCCCCCACGATCCTAAATCGCTCCAGGCAAATGCCGGGATGGTTCCTTTCAAAGGGCACGGCCGACTTCATTCCCTGTCCTTCCCTAATCCGATGAGACTAATGACCTCACTGTCTGGTCTCCTTCCACAAAACAACCAACCAACTCCCCCACGAGTGCACAAATTCACTAAAGCTGTCCGTGGGATATTCGAACTTTTATTGTGAACTCCACTAGAGCTATAATGTGACGTGTACGAAAATGCTTAGAGGTGAATGTGTTAAAACTACGTAGTATCAAAAAAATGGTCAAATGATTCTGAGCACTATGGGACTTAACTTCTAAGGTCATTAGTCCCCTAGAACGTAGAACTACTTAAACCTAACTAACCTAAGGACATCACACACATCCATGCCCGAGGCAGGACTCGAACCTGCGACCGTAGCAGTCGCGCGGTTTTAGACTGAAGCGCCTAGAACCGCTTGGCCACACCGGCCGGCACGTAGTGTCCAATTGATATTTTCTAAAAAGCATGTTGTAATGTTTACCAACGGTTCTATATGTGTACATATGTAAACCTGACAGCGTATTGAACAATTCAGACAATAAATAACAACGTACATTAAACGTGTTCTCTCTCGAAAACCATTGGGAATAGTGTATAGGCCGAAGTGACGTTTTGTGCTTCAGATCGTTCCTGTCATATCCCTGAATATTGACCAGTGCTCAAAACTCACACACACTTCCCGCACAGTCCGATGTTTTGCATACTAAAATTAAAAAAACGTCTGCAACAAAATTTCACCCTGTGCATATTTTCATACAAAAAGGGCGTCAAGAAAGCTCGTTCGTATCTGGATCGAGACATTACAAATAATTATAATAATTAGTATTAAATAGAGATCAATTAAGTTTACGGATTGGTAAAATATGTTTCATACAAATTCTCGGCGCTTGAGCATGGCTTTTTCTGTTAGAAGTCCGTTCATGTGCTTTAACCGTGTTTCTTCCCTCGGCGTTTTCACTAAAGTCGCACTGCACCAAAAGACGACGGTGGAACGAGCTAGATGACTATTTGCTTAGAAATACGGAACCTTTTGCCCTGCCAAGTCACCCAACAATGACTAAAGATACAAAATAAAATATATAAGGGTTAGTAAAAACAGTATATTCTGAAATAAAACACAATTAATTTGCGATACTTACACTGAGACTTGCATTATGCAATTACGAGTGCCGATTTGTTGCGATTTGTGAAGGAATTAAAAAAATTATGTACGTCGAGGTGTAATGGTACATCACATCATGGAGGACAACATCTGTTTGGGACTAACATTTGCCGACACGACACGTGTCTTGTAGTATTTGCTGGCCGTTGGACGACAAGATTTCATCGAATGAGTAGGGCCTAATGACCACGTGTACTGCAACGTATCCTACTAAAGTCATACTAATTTTCAACAAGAAAAACTTAAGAATGAGCGTATGTAAGAGCTGAAAGATATTTCAAGCGAATCAGGAACTTAAAATTTTCTAAGCCTACACCTGCTCATACGGAGTGGATGACTAGATACACTGTCCAGTCAGACTGATGTGACCACCTATCTAAAGCCTTAATAACCGCCTATTTCAGTCGCAGACTGCGGCGAAACGTGGAGGAAGAGAGTAAATGAGATTTTGGAAGGTACTGACAACTATATGGAGCCATGGTGACTCCAGTGCCGTGCCGAACTGCGCAAGGTTTCTCGATTGAGGATCCATGTCGTGAACAGGCAGATCAAAGTCGTCCCACAGATTCTAGACTTGGTTTAAATCCGTGGAGTTTCGTGGCCATGGGAGTACCGTATACTCATTCTGGTACTCATCGGACCACACATGTACAATGTGAGATGTGCTACACGTTGCATTGTCCCGCTGGCAGATGTCATCGTTCGAGGGAAAAGAACTGCGTGGCAGGCGCATATAGTCCCCAAAAATAGGTATATACTTGTGCCTTCCACAATGACAAGTTCAGTTAGGGAATGCCCTTAAAACATTCCCCGGGCGATAACGCTTCCTCCTCCGGCCTGCTGGAACCTTCCAAGGAGAGTTGCTGGGTGTTTGTTTTTAGTCCGATGGAGCATAAAACGTGATTCATCTGCGAAGCCAATCTGTCACCTCTCAACAGACGTTCAGTTGCGGTGGCATGCAAAGTGCAGCCTTCTCGCAGACGTACAGTAGCCAGCATTAGTACATGAACCAGACGCCTGCTAGGAAAGCCTGTATGTTTTGGCATTAGCTGAAGAAGACATTGTCGCTAGTCAGTTGCATACGTATTTGCTCGTGCACATTTTCACATCCATCGTTCATCTCATTTATTTACGGACTGTTGTGCACCATAGTGTCGTTAGGCAGCGTCATTTTAACATGCATGGTACACCAAAACCACGAAGGCACACGAATAGTTCACAGGCTTGCCGTTCCGGAGAGCCAATAATTATGCTCTCCTTGACGTCAAATAAATGTCTTCATTATCGCAATACGAAGACTGCTGCGGCGCTTCCCAAGTCCCTTCGAAATGCTTTCTATACTCTCCTCTGCTAGTACCGTCACCTGCTGTCTGGGAGTGATTATCGCACTTTGACATCGAACATAGGCAGTCGTCACGTTAATGTGACTGTTGTGTCATAACACACAAGACATATCCGCCCGTAAGAGTGGCGACGGCTAGTCTCCTCTCAAGGACATAACCTATACAAATGGAGCCCTAGCGTAACCGGGAAAAGTCAGCGAACAGTTGAACTCTAACAGAAGGTTTCTCATGACATGACCTTTCACTCCTAGACGTTGTTGGATAGATCTTGAAACTTTCTGTTTATTAGGTAAAATTAAAGCTCTTCTAAATAGCATCAGAGGTAGTTACTTACATATACCATCAATGTATGTAAATGTGTCAGTGCGGAATTTGTGCGAAAACAATGCCAGTGTTACGGTGCTAATGTGCTGCAACAATGGACCTACAGATTAGTGTGTAAGTCCAATCCGAGGTTGGCATCTGGTTAAATACAGGAGAAAGAAGAATTATTCAGACATTTTCCAGAACGACAATTATGTCGCATTAGACAAACTTTTAGTTCTCGTGACTTGCATGCCCTACACTACACTCGCAGAGGACAAATGAGGCTATGAGCTTGGTCGTAGTGAGTGTGGTGAGTGTCGTACAAGTTATTCAGTGATAGTGAGCTATACACGGGAACACGAAATTACGCTATTTGCAGGCCAAACCAAGTGTATGCCTTGACGTGACAGGGGCCATTTCTGTGCGACTCGCGTGGCCGGTATAGTCGTTTGTGTTCAACAATTATAGGCGTACGCACGCGATAGGTGAAGGCGGCAAGAAATGTCTGCAGTGATTATTTCACTGCGAGGTGGGCAGGCGATTCGGATTACTCACTCTGTGATATGACGATAAAATTTCCTGCTGTGAGAATGAGCGCGAGCTGTGACATCAGAGCCGTGGGAGCTTAGGAACCGAAAGGCGTCAACTACCGATCACATATCCTGACTGACAGGCATGTACAAGTGCATCATTAGGAATAAATTCCATTGCTGTGAAAGTAAGAAATATATACTTCGCAGCACCTGAGGGAGAGGAATGAGATGTACTGGATATCACAGAACCTTCAAACTCATTTTAATCTTACTTCCAGATACCGAAAACATAAAAATCGGAAAAATTTTAAATGCAAAGTGGTCAGTTTAAACGTTCAAATGTGTGTGAAATCTTATGGGACTTTACTACTAAGATCATGAGTCCCTAAGTTTACACACTACTTAACCTAAATTATCCTAAGGACAAACACACACACCCATGCCCGAGAGAGGACACGAACCTCCGCCTGGACCAGCCGCATAGTCCATGACTGCAGCGCCTTAGACCGCTTTTTTTTTTCTTAAATTTCATTTTGTTCGCTTTAGTTCGTTGCATCTTCTCGGGGCGGACGTCGTAAGACATCCGTTTGTTGTTAATCGATTAATTCCGTTTTTTATTACAGAGAGCAGCTCGGCTAATCCCAAGCGGCGAAGTGGACAGTATTGAAGCGCAAAAGGCACATTACGTATGAATATTGAATATCTAATAACACTGAAATATTATTTCACAATAACATACGATGATAAAGTATCTTGACTAACAAGGGGAGGCCACCAATTGTGAAATTCAGATTGGATTCATACTGCGCATAATAAAAGCTCATGGCCAGAGATGTACTGTGGCAAAGCACCAAGATGCACTTCTCAGCCGTTGTCGAGAAAATCGACAGTTAAAAGAAACCGTTGCGGTGAAATACTCTCTACGATTAGTAATTTTCTACAGCGTCGTGGTGCAGCGGTAAGCGCTCGGGTTCGTAATCCGAAGGTCGCCGGATCGAATCTCACGCCATTCAACCTTTTTTTTTATTAGTATTTGTTTTTTGTAATTCAAATATATATATAATTCCCGGCAATCAGTTGCAACAATTATGCATATAATAAGTTGTTGAAAGTCGTTTGTCGTGGAAAAACTGGCGACTTCGAACATCATTATGTTTTCCGCAAACAAAGTTGTATTTCACTAATGTTATTAATTGTCTTCATAAGGTTAACCACGTATAGTTAACGGAAGACGTAGAAACGATATTCCGAAACGAATACGTATAGCGTAAGTCAAATTAGAATAGAGACCCCATGAACACAAACTTGCTGTGGCAGGTATGAAATATAAACTCCGTTACTCGCTCGTTACACTTGAAGGACAGATGTTGAATGGGCCGAAACGAGCCTCCGCATAACAGCGTAGTTGCCTGCTAACTTCGAAAGAAGGTAGATGCGGTCCCTAGCGCAACTTATAACATCGTCGAAAATGAGTGCGGACGGGAGAGCTTTGGTACACCCTGTTAAAGAAACGGAAAAATGGAGGCGATCCGCTTTCACTAACATGCATAAGCAATTCATTAATAGTTTATATATATATATATATATATATATATATATATATATAATTAAAAAAATTGCATAGCGCGAGATTCGATCCGGCGACCTTCGGATTACGAACTCCAGCGCTTACCGCTGTGCCACGACGCTGTAGAAAATCGTTACTCGTAGAGAGTATTTCACCGCAACGGTTTCTTTTAACTGTCGATTTTCTCGACAACGGCTGAGAAGTGCATCTTGGTGCTTTGCCACATTACACCTCTGGCCATGAGCTTCTATTATTCGCAGTATGAATCGAATCTGAATTTCACAATTGGCGGCCTCCCCTTGTAAGTATATGTTACAGATGTACCCAAATCCCCATGACGCTTCATGTTACTGCTCACCACAGATGAATTGTGATTTAGTGTCATTGTCTTTTGCGTATATGAAGCAAATCTGAAGGCGCTCAACTAACGTGATTAGATAAATACGAAAACTTTTGCTGCAATACTGTTTATCCTTGTAAATCTGGCATTGAATCTTGGCTAAACAAAATCAGCTTCCATATACGTGCAACTACGTCACCACAATTACTTACATTCCACGTAGCAATTACAGTCTGGAAACAAAATATTTCCTTTATATGTGACTGTCTGTATGCCTCCGAGGTCTAAATTCAGTTGAGTTAATAAACATGCAGTAAAATGACGCATAGTCCGAAAATTCGACATATCTAAGCTGATAGTTTCAGCTTCTTCTCTTCAGTTATTAGGCAAAATTGCCTTTTACTATATCCATTTTTGCCGTTGTCTTCCTCTAACCGTTCCTCCTAGGCGGCAGCAGAAGTGTTCAAGGAGCAGGCGTCAACTGCTACTTCTTTAAATTTTCGCACATATGCCTTCCGGAAAGAGCATCAAGTCTCCTTTGGGGAGTCCCATTTTAGTTCACGAAGCATGAAGCAGCGATCGACAGGCTGAAAATAAGTGTGTTTTCTAGGAACAACTTTCGTGGATCTCACATTAATGACAAGTTGTACAGTTTTGGATGTTTTCCATACTTCGAATTTAATGAAATGCCTATTCCAGTTAATTCTTTGCTTATGTGCTATTTTCAGTGTTTCCACCTCTATCCAAAATTGACGAATATGTTTCTTTTGGTGCTCCAGGTGGTATGGTTCACGGAGGATTAATGTTTCATGGACGTTGTGATCTCTAAATCTTTGAAGATGTTGCACCAACAGGTCAAGGTTATTGTGATAATGTCCTCCTTCCCCATATGCGTCTTTTCAGGGGTGCATATAGCCCTAACATTACATTTATGCTTGACTATGCGTATCGAACAGTGCAGGTAGAGGAATTGTTGGAGCGGCAAGATATTAGGTGAATGAACTAATCTGTCCGTTTCCCCGCCGCTAAGCCCATCGAGCATATTTGGGACACATTGAGCTGACGCTGACGTATAGCAGCTCGTTCACATGCACCAACGACCATTGAGCAGTCGTCAATCGCGCTGGCAGTGGAATGCAACACTTCACTGCAAGAACTCTTTACCAGTCTTTTGGCCAGCATTAAGAACCATTTCTCCCCTTTTGTAATGTGTAGGGGGTGATCATGAATCACGCTGACTTCAATTTTGAGACAAAGTGGTATTTCAGTTTGTATCATTGTGTATTTCTTTTGCAAGCAGGCTGTTTAGGTTTCTATATTGGTAACGCCACGTAGCGCTCTGTATGAAAATCACTGACTGTGTTGTGTGCAGTCTGCGGCTCGTTTACATTGTTGGAATATTTGCTAACGTAGTGTTGGGCAGTTGGATGTGAACAGTGCGTAGCGTTGCGCAGTTGGCGTTCAGCCGCCACCTGTGGTGGATGTGGGGGAGAGATGGCAGAATTTTGAGAGCGGACGATCTGGACGTGTGTCCATCATAAAGAGTAAATTTGTAATACTGGACATCAAGAACTGATACATATATATGATGACTTTTTAAAATCATTAAGGTAAATACATTGTTTGTTCTCCATCAAAATCTTATATGTAACATCCCCTTAGAAAAACCTTTAAAAATGACTGTGCTGGTAAACCTTTACGTTTTTCGATTTTCAAACAGCTGAGTAAAACTGAACTTAGTGAGACATTTCTCTCTTCACTTATTCTGATCAACTGAGACACAATACTTTTAGCGCAACGCAATCTGAGTTTCAGTAATCCCTACAAAAGAATGGCCCTGCCTAACAATAACCTATACCTTTCTTGAATCACTTACCTCCCAAAAATCTTCATTATTCGAACTACTACAATAAAGCGAGCGCCAATACTGCCAGCAAAATAAAAGATTCTAACTACTGAAGACACTAACTACTGATAGGCATAGTTAGCAAATGAAAGATTTTGATATACAACAAACAATGCATTTACCTTAATAATGTTCAAAAGTCATCATATATATATATATCAGTTCATGATATCCATTATTACAGATTTACTCTTTCTGATGGACACACGTCCAGATCGTCCGCTCTCAAAATTCTACCATCTCTCTCGCCACATCCACCACTGCTGGCGGCTCACCTCCAACTGCGCAACGCTACGCACTGTTCACATCCAGCTGTCCAACACTACAATAGAAAATATTCCATCAATGCAAACCAGCCACCGACTGCACACAGCACAGTCATTGATTTTCTTACAGAGCGCTACGTGGAGTTACCAACATAAAAACCTAAAGAGCCTACTTACACTTTTAGTTACTTTCTGTACTACACTATAGCACTTCTTTCTATGTTTGGTCCATGTTAGTGACCATATTGCGAAATTTACTTTCATTCTTCAGTTTGGCACACCAGTTGTAACAAAGCACGGTCCGCTTATAAATTTTGCTCGATTCGACGTACCCTACCACGCTGTGTCCCGATTATAATACGGTATTTATTCATCCTCGTAGAAAGGCGAACAGTAGCCTATCATCACATTAAGACGCTATCTGAAAATCGGCCTTCTAAGGCCCCTATCGCTTAGCTAGGTCACTGCTCTCTGCTAGGTGAACTCGACTGATTAAAGCGCTCGCTGAAGGTAACTCGACAAGAGCTGCCGCCGCGAGGGCGCAGCTGGGGCTGCACCCGTGTTTACCCTCGCTCCATCCGGACGCAAACAGGAGCCGTGCGCGCCCCGACGCCTTCGACTCGGCCCACATCGCGTACGGAGAGGCGGCCGGAAAATTATTTGCGGTGCTGCGCGGTGTGCGGCCGGACGCGGGCCATTACCACCGGCGGCTGCCATGTTTGTTTAGAGGCGGTAGTTAGTCGGTGCCGAGTTGACTCAGTAGCTGCCGGCAAACGCGGGTTTGCCGCGGCTGTGAGCACAGCCGGCAGGTAGGCCCTCCGCCCTCAGTCCCTTCCCCGCCGCCCCCCTTCCCAGTCTCACCAATCAACAAGAAGTTCGCAGGGACGCTAAGGCCAGACTCGTACAATGCAAGAAATTTGGCAGTTAACAAGAAGTGCTCGGTCGATTTGGAGTCTTTGCCGTAAAATTGCAGTGGCCAGCTAGTGATTTTAATATAACTAACAATTTGTAATTTAATGGTTTCTAGGTTTGCGAGGGTTGGGTGTGGTGGTGGTGGTGGTGGTGGTTAGTGTTTAACGTCCCGTCGACAACGAGGTCATTAGAGACGGAGCGCAAGCTCGGGTTAGGGAAGGATTGGGAAGGAAATCGGCCGTGCCCTTTCAAAGGAACCATCCCGACATTTGCCTGAAACGATTTAGGAAAATCACGGAAAAACTAAATCAGGATGGCCGGAGACGGGATTGAACCGTCGTCCTCCCGAATGCGAGTCCAGTGTGGGTTGGGTGTGGTAGGCTGTTCGGAAAGTAAGGAACGATAGGTCGCGAAATGGAAACCACAGTGAAAATCAAACCTGTTTTATTTGCAACAGTTAGCTACAACTTCCAGCTACTTACCTCCACAGTCACCGATGCGACTTAGACGTTTGTCGTAGCGTTGTACCAACTTTGTAATACCCGCGTTATAGAAGACAGCCGCCAGTGCTCTCTGCCAATTCTCTACGCTGGACTACAGCTCGTTGTCTGTGCCAAAAAGCTGTCTTCATAGCCAGCGGTTCATGTGAGCAAAAATGAAACTCATAGGCAAACGTTTACAATTGAAAACTATGCAGGACCATCTTCATTACCCCTGCAGAATGCGACTGAGAATTCTCTTGAAGAAGAAACCTCA
Source organism: Schistocerca piceifrons (assembly GCF_021461385.2). Classification (NCBI taxonomy): domain Eukaryota; kingdom Metazoa; phylum Arthropoda; class Insecta; order Orthoptera; family Acrididae; genus Schistocerca; species Schistocerca piceifrons. The sequence goes on from NC_060144.1 coordinate 143,721,216, forward strand.
CGACAGATATTTAATGTTGGCTGCATAACTTCAGGCGAAATTTCTCACTAGGCCCTCGCACTTAGCGGGAGACACTACTGTTCTAGATATCTTTATGTGCTCCATGTGTGCCCAGAACTAAAGACAACGACGTAACGCCATCGACAGGGACACTGCCCAACACAACTGTGCAAAACTTCATCGGATTTTCTCTGTGATTTCCATTTTGCAACCGATCGTTCCTTACTTTCCGAATAACCCTCGTAGTTTTCTGAGAGGTAAAAACAAAAGACCACAATTGTATTTGCCTCTTGAAACTAAATTATTTTAATAACACCATTACATCAACATGTACATCACACTCCGCAAGCCACCTAATGGTTTGTGGCGGAGGGTACTTTTTCTATCATTGACCTCCAAGACTGTTTCACTTGCGAATAGCACGTGGGAAGATCGACTGTCGGTAAGCCTCCCTATTGGCTCTAATTTCTCGAATTTTCTCCGGGTTGTCATTACGCGAGACGTACGTAGGGTGAAGTAATTTGTTGTCCGACTCTTCCTGGAAAGTGCTCTCCCGAAATATCAATAGCAAATCTCTCCGTGATACACAACGTCTCTTTTGTAACGACCGCCAATGGAATTTGTTGAGAATCTCCGTAACGCTCTCGTGCTGACTAAACCATCCCGTGACGAAACGTGCCGCTCTGCGTTGGATTTTCCCTATCTCTCCTGTCAGTCGTATCTGGTAGGGACCCCACAGATATTAACAATACTGAAGAATAGGTCGAACAAGCGCCTTATAAGAAACTTCCTTCGTGGATGAGTTCCCTAAGATTCTACCTATGAATCCGTCTGGCATCTGTTTTTCCCGCTATCTGTTTTCCTAAGGACAGGTTGTATGTGATTTTATTTTTTGTAACGATAGTAATAGGCGCCGGCCACGGTGGCCGAGCGGTTCTAGGCGCTTCAGTCCGGAACCGCGGAACTGCTACGGTCGCAGGTTCGAATCCTGCCTCGGGCATGGATGTTTGTGATTTTCTTAGGTTAGTTAGGTTTAAGTAGTTCTAAGTTCTAGGGGACTGATGACCTCAGAAGTTAAGTCCCATAGTGCCCAGAGACCTCCTGCTAAAAGGATGGGCGTACAAAACTTATACAGATGGCAGTACTATCACGTACGAAAGGTACAAAAGGTACAAAAGGGCAGTGCTTTGTCGGAGCTGTCATTTGTACTCAGACGATACATGGGAAAAGGTGTCCGACGTAATTGCCGCCTACGACGGGAAGTAACACATTCTAACCGCGAAATGATAGCTGGCACTATACGCATGGAAAATTCTTTTTTTCATTTTCTTCGAAACAGCACGTTTTGTATTATCGCGAAATATGGGGGAGAGAGTTACAGAAATTATACAGAATTTGGGCTGGACATCATTAAAAGAAGGACGTTTTTCTTTGAGACGGAATCTTCTCACGAAATTCTAGTCCCCAACTTTCTCCTCCGAATGCGAAAATATTTTGTTGACACCGACCTACATATGGAGGAACGATCACCAGGATAAAATAAGGGAAATCAGACTCGTAAGGAAAGATATAGGTGTTCATTCTCTCCTCGCGCCATACGAGATTGGAATAATAGAGAATTGACAAGGTGGTTCGATGAACCCTCTGCCTGGCACTTAAATGTCATTTCCAGAGTATCCATGTAGATGTAGATGCAGTTGCAATGTCTCTGAGGCTTTCCGAATGCATCAGAGGTATCCCGTGATCTTTATTACTAGGGCCTGGATTAATATGTATAAACATAATTTTGTTTGAAGTAATTTTCATTCTTTTTGTAGTTTTCTACATAAATCAGGATGATTGGAGCTGAAAATGTAACTTCCATTTTCCATATTTCTCCATATTTAAAAGTTTAGTCGATATTTTTCCGTATTTCAAAATGTAGTCAATATTTTTGTATAAAAATTGCATTAATTCATATTTTCAAAGCTGCGTTAATGCGTAACATTATTAAAAATATTCAATAAATGACACTTCAAAGCGCTATTCCTCGCATCCGAATGGACGAGCCGAAGACACATACCGGCCGCTGTGACCGAGCGGTTCTAGGCGATTCAGTCTGGAATCGCGCGACCGCTACGGTCGCAGGTTCGAATCGTGCCTGGGGCATGGATGTGTCTGATGCCATTAGGTTAGTTAGGTTTAAGTAGTTCTAAGTTCTAGGGGACTGATGATCTCAGATGTTAAGCCCCATAGTGCTCAGAGCCATTTGAGCCATTTTTGAAAACACATATCGCACTGTCTGAAGCAGCCTTGTCTTTCAGACAGTCTACAAGCCTTTTAGTGTCGCTTCCCAAGGATTATGGAAGAGGGGAAAAAGTAAGAGATCTTCCGGGGAGTGAAGCATTCAAATGATGATTTCAGAGTGGTGGGGCAGTTTTTGACATGTCGTCCACTGCTCTCAACATACCATGTAGTGAAAATGGCTCACCAAAGCTCTCGCGAAAGCACATGTAGAAAGACGATATTATCAAATGTACTTGTCTGTAGTAATGAACAGGAGATTACATTATGGCAGCTAAAAACAATTTGTATCGATGGCAAAGGTTGTCACTAGCTTAGACACCCGTGAAATCTACCAGTTGAAACTAGTGTGCTAGGGCTCACTAAGAAGTTCACAGACGCCACCTTCGTCGTAGATATGTTATATAATTTCTGTTCCTCCACTTTTTTTGTGGATTGTGAGATTGTCATCAAGCGGGCTAGTTAATGCCAGCGATGCGAACAGTAAGGCTGCAACATTAAATGTTTCCGTGTTGTTATACTCAAGTGCTTCGTTCAAAGTGCAACGTCTACCAGCTGTATGTATAGCTTCGTGACCATGTCATTCACTGTTGATGCCGATGAGGTTTGCCGCTACACATGTGTTATTTACACATCTACGTCCTTTCAAGTATCTGAGTCTGAAGCGTGTGGTTTTTCATGTATACATAAAAATGCCGGTGAATAAGCTACCGTTGTGTTTCAAATTGCAAAAATGTATTGAAGATTTCTCATATCAATCTTTGAGTACAGTTAGTAAAGTACTGTTCTGTGATTCCTGTAAAAATTCGTGTCGACTGAGCAACGGTTTGTCAAAGCACAGCACATATGTACCAGAAAACATAAGATAAATGTTACAACAAAGAACAAATTAAAATAACAGTTTTTTCCTGATGTAACAGCCAGTGCCTCCGAAAGTTCTATCTACTCGAAAGATTTGTGTTATGCCATGATTTGTGCAGACAGACCCTTATGGAAATTAAATAATCCAGTGTTCCTAGAGAAGTAATCAAGCAAACATATTCCTCATGAAACTGCACCCAGAAAAAACTATGCCGGCACCATTTACGAGGATTGTTTGGCGTCAGTTCGGAACTTAATTCAGGATTGTCCTATATGAGTCGCAATCGACGATACTACCTACACCCAAGGGCGGTGCGTTGGCAATGTACTAATTGGACGACTATTTGAAGATAAATACAGCAAATCCTTTCAGTTGGTGTGTGAACTTCCTAAATGTCACCACCAAACACCAGCAAAGCTTTTGAAAGATGCCTTGACTGTTTTATGGCGTAAAACACGAGCAAGTTTTCTTGTTAGCTACTGATGCTGCTCCTTATATGGTTAAAGTTCCAGATGTCCTGAATGTTTTATATCCTAAAATGAATCCATGTAACGTGCTTGGCACATGTAATAAATAGATTAGGTGAATGAATGAACGCATAAAGATAAATTACAAAATTGTCGATAGGTTAATATCAAACGCGAAAAAATATTTTTGAAGGCTCCCAGTAGGATCTAAAAACGTAAATAGTTGTATCCCGATATTATTTTGCAACCAGAACCAGTACTGCCGCGTTGGGGTACTTGGATAGAAGCAGTTGAATACTACGTTCATCATTTCAGTGACATTAAATCAATTACTCTTCAATGATACTCTACAGAGTGATTTAGTGTACATGAAAAGCAATGATTGTTTTTTATCGCGACAGATTAAGGCAGTGGAAAACCCTTCAAAATCTTTGAAACGTAACATAAAGACTATCGAAGACTCAAGACTGAAATTTAGCCGAGCAGAAGGACCCGTTGCTGAGTTGTTAAACGAAATATTGGACTATGTACTTCAGAGAAATAAAGATTTTAATCTACTGACAAAAATTAACAGTACACTGTGCGAAAGAATAGATGAAATACTTCACGTCCCTTACTCACTCCCAAAACGGTGCAATTTAAGTCCGCTCGAAACACATTATTTTGAAAATTTAAATAAAACATTTGATTGTTTATTGTAACAGCACAAATAATGCCAGTGAGAGTGAAAAAGCATAAGATAGTTTGTATTTTGTATAATTAAGTTTGGTTTATTTGAAAATAGTAGTTTTTTATCTCCATATTTTTTCCCCATATTTGGTATTTTTGAGCCCATATTACATGTACGCATTTTATCGTTTTTAATACATATTTTACCAAACCCTACCCGTTACCTTTGTTCTAGATTCTAACATTTACATGTGTTTCTCACATTTACATGATTCATGTTGGGTTCATTTGTTGATATGCAACTTTCAATTCTGTTTTCATGTTTTCTTCGTGGTATTTAAACTATGAATCTGTTTTACTCAAAGAATCCCGCAAATTTAAGCATTACGGTTTAGGACATTGAATTCATTACATATGCTTTTGCCCATTTTTCTGTTTACAGTAAAAAAGAACTTCTTAACCGTTAAATATCATTAAAATTCCATGACCAATTACATTTTATACGACGTACTTTTCATTACGTAAAGAAAGCAGTATGGAGCAGGTATTGCACTGGCTGATTTTTGGTCAGATTATCTCTGGAGCTAGAGTATACAGAGGATACCGACATAATGCTCCATTTCTGTAATACTGTGAGGCGCTTAGACATGTCTTTTCAAGGAATAAATGCTAATGAATTTCACAGCATGATGCCAATAATGGCTATTATTCTGTACATAGTTTAGAATTCCTGTTGCGGCTGAAACCTTCTTAGCAATGAAATACATAATCTTCAATATTCATATAATTATGAAACAAGATTACTGTTTCTCCTGACGTGACGGTGTTGTTGTCTATTTAAATTCGAGGTAAATGTTGCACGCAAAAAATCGTTATTGTATGAACTGATTGAGCGATAAAGGCTTTAAGTAATTAAGATAAATTGAAAATAAATTCATACAATAAAATTGAAAAGTTGGTTTCAAAAATGTATCCTCATTCCAATTATACGTGGAGAAAATACATTTTCCTCAGTTATTTATGCGCGCCCCTAGCATGTTTCATACTTATGCGAATCGTTTAAAACTTTGTAAGTAGGCAGGCAAATAAATGTAATAAATGTTCGTCCTGTTCTTTTGTAAAAGCTATCTGTTGCCACGATATAAGCAATATTGTTCGAAAGAAAACAGAAACATGTACCGGATCAGTCGTCGCCCAAGCCAACAAAAATCTAGCAATGGCGGTCTAATGTCAAAACTGTCGTTGACTAAAACTCGCATAGCACAGAACAACGCGAATATATCCCGGACAGAGTTAGGGATGTAAATAAGGGCAACAGCTTTTCAAATTGTCGGGAAGCTTCAAAGATATTTAAATGAAACATCTTGACATATTCTCACTTTTTTAGAAGTTAATTCTACTTCACCAGACCAGTGAGCTCTGTTAGCTGCAGCATGTTGGCACACCTGCATCTAGAAATCTACAGACTAAAGTCTCTGATCCCGTGCTCAAAATCAAATCAGATTTGGCAGCCACAGTAAATGATATATAACACCATATGGCTGAAGTGCATACATGTCGTAGTTAAAAAGTTTTTCTGGGTGGGGGGGGGTGGGGGTGAAAGTTCTGTCTGTGATTCCTGGGGATAACGATATCATGTATCATGTCACATTAGCTAACATGATCATTATGTTACATAAAGTAGGTAGTATTACTAACAAGTAAAAATACATGAATATGTCAAAATGTTTGGATTTAAATGTCTTTGAAGTTACCACATAAGCCGAAAACCAGTTCCCTTCAGTTACATCCAAATTCAGCCCATGACATATTCGTGTCGTTTTGTACTATGAAAGGAGCATTTTTCGTAGTGGTATCGTTATATGCTTATAACTCCCAGTACTGTAAATGTTTGATTTAAAATTGGAACTGTGGTCTTTTTGAATTTGGCTTCTAGAATATCCACCAATGGCTTGTTTCTTTTTTGTTTGAGAGGTTTTATTTCGGAGTGTGTTTCGTTAAAGGCTCTAAGACATCCATATTTGCACCACTCAGTAATGTTACGCAATAGTAGGTAAGAAATAAAATTTTCTTTGTTGAATTTAACGACGTCTCTCAGCAGAGCATTACGAGATTAAGTGGGCGAACGCATTACGCCTATTCGCGCCGTCTGCGTTTTGCAACTGCCAGTTCGAGAAAGCGTAACAAGTAACAGGGATCGACACTCTAAATGACCGTGCCCTGTGACAGCTTGAGAGACAGGTGCTGGGCGCCTGCAGATTACGCAGCCAGCAGTACACCAGCGCCAGCTTGGCGGACGGACAGCCGGGGACCGTTAGAGCGGCTAGCCCAAAGCGCGCCGTCCGGCCAGAAATGGGATTCCGAAAGCGCTTTTGTACCTGACCGGCGCGGCCGCTGTGAAATCGCTTCCATCAGCGCCGACGCACCACCGCTCCGTCACTGCTGCCCAGGGGAGACGAAACAGCGATGGTTCTCGTCTCTTCTTTGGCCGTTGGTACGTGCCCCTAGTACATTTAAGCTATGTATTTGCCGGTTTCGCGCTGCTAAAAGTGATCACCCTACCTTCAGAAGGTATTCTGGGTTACCTGCTCGTTCTCCGCACGCGCAGCATCAAACGTCCCAGACAGTCTCAGTAAAAAAACGTGAAGACAAAAAAGGCCATACTAACAGCTGTTCTGTTTCGTCTACACTGCCAGCCATTATAACTGCAACATCTCAAAGGCTATGCGCAACAAAAGACAAATTGATGTGAAGTGTACCACTACGTGAATCAAAAGCCAAATAATCAGCTTTTTGGTGCAACCGCACTAAAATATCTCTATGCAAGCAAGCATTTTGCTGTGAGTTCTACATTCAGAATTTACGTTCGAATGTTTTTCGTTTGTGAAAAGATAGTGTCATGTCTCGTGTAAGAAGGAGAGTCACCTGCCAACAAGTTTCGGAATTTCAAAGAGAAAGGACCGTTGCCTTATGAGGCTGCAGATCCATGGGTTCAGGAGGCCTACAGTCAGTGACATGCGCGATCACATCCTCCCCAAGAGACTAGTGCCCGAAATCATGTACGTACTTTTCCCTCTGCCACTCCTGGTGGTACAGCCACGTTAAGTCGGAGAATGGGATTGTTCACAGAGAAATAAGTATCCGGACAGATAGTGGGGTGACGTCTTTGGCACGAATATCTGTCAGCACGGTGACTATTCTTGAACTTTCTCATGATGTGGCTGGAGGGAGTGGCTCGCAGACATTGGTGAGCGCAGAGACCATCGTTAATACAGGATAGGCACTTCATCGTTTTATTTCATACTTCTGTTCCTGAGCACAGCATCATGATGCGTGTATCCATGTATGGTGGCTTCGAGGCTATCGAACGTCGCCACATTTTGATCGTCATATGAGTCCAGCACCTCTCGTTATAGTACAGATTGCCAGTAGGTACACAATACGATAACCTCTGACCCAAGCAGTTGGTAATTCGGACAAAGGGCTTTACAGTTGCTACATTTATGACATGTTAAGAGTTCGACAGTGGAAAATGGTGCAAGGTTTTTGAAACTCACAAAAAATAGTGACAAGCTAAAGAGAGAGACGGGTGATCAATACATATTTCAAAAGTAAATCTACAATGTACGTGCCGCTCAGAAGCGATTTCCAGTACGATCAAGGGAGTTATATGGTGTGATATTCCTCTATCGCCCATTCATGAAGAAGATTCCCTTTTCCACTTCAAGGGCATGCTTTCGAAGTTACAAGGGCTGGTCAACATCACCCTCTAGAAATTTCCTGAACATTCCAGAACATTCGAGGACATTCCGGAAGATTCGAGAGTATTATAGAGCATTCCACAACATTCCAGAGTGTTTCTAAATCTTCCACAATGGTCCGGAATCACCTGAGGTTCTGGAACATTATGAACCATTCTAAACATTCTTGGTAAGTTCTGAAATTTGCCACTGATGGGGCTACCCAGAAGTAGGGGTGTATAAAGCAAGACCCGTCGTGGGCTCGAATGTCAGTGTCTCATCAGCTATGAAGGGATAAACCGAAAAAGTTGAACAGTTAGTGAATTAAAAAATCAGTGAGATGTGAGTAGTCAAAGTGATACAGAGAATACATCAATCGAAAATTAAGTGTGAAAGGTGTGCAAAGTGTACTCCGTGTATTTGTTGATAAATAGGTGATTTGATTTATATTTTAGACAATGTCTGTACGTAAAGGAAGAGAGATCTTGCCAATTCTGAAGCAAAACGGTAAAAACAAAACAGATCAGCAACAAAACGAAACAGAAGAAGAGCAAGGAGCATTTTTAAATTCCGAACGAACGGCAATGAGCACCGTGAAAAGCAGAGAAACCGAAGAACTACTAAATAAACGGTTTGAAGAATCAAGAATTGATACACAATCTTATAATGAAGGACTGCGAACTCAGGCCAGCCATGAAAACTAGATGCGCAGAGAGGGTAAGCAAATAGTACAACCTAACATATGAAGCATTCCACTACGTCCTGACGAAAGAATATAACAAACACAAACGCGTCGTAATCGGAAAAATGCCAGCCTTGCAATGCGAAACAATTCAGTAGAGAACATACAGATTTTGTTGCATGAATGGAAAAATTGGATTACCACCATCGGAAGCACCTTCACAGGAATGTTTACGTTAAATGACCGGGAAAACTCTAGAACCAAAACACTTTCTTCAAAATATAAAAGCGTACAACGCCTTCTAAATGACTTCTTTCGGAGTCACTTCGATCAGCACTAACAGAGATGAAATAGATTACGTTTTTCTCATCGAAGGACAAATCTATTACTACACGATATCATTACTACCATATCCCAACGAAGACCATTAATTTCTGCAAGTATATTTCATCGGAAATGAAGGAGCAGAAACTGACCAAAGCTACACAAACACCACTGGACTGAGACGAGATGTGGTCGAAGATGTACAGAGGATTTTACACAAATACAATCAACTGATTGCTAGACCGAATGATTTCTCATGACTATAAAGTTATAATTCGAGACGACAAAAGACTACGTGGAGATCACGAACGTCGATGTAGTGTACCTCAGATAGACGCCACGGTGATTGTGGACAATGAAAACACAAGCCGTGTCATAACTGTACAACGAAGAGATGTAATACAAAGCACTGCAGGGAAACACCGTTCATATGATGTCCTCCAACATCCATTAATATTTCTGCACGGAGATGACGGATATCATTTTACTGTGAAACAAATCCAACCAGAAACAGGTGTAGAAACCAACAAAGGAGTCACTTCCGAGGAATTCTATACTTGCCGCTTAATGATCAGAGATAGATCTGTATGCAAAATAAAAGCGGAACGGATACTTTACGTAAGACTGAATCAGGAGAAACTACTCACAGAAGAATACACCCACCTTCGAGACACAGTCATAAAAGACGGAAATATTGATGACATTGGAACAATGGTAATCTTATCCTCATCATACACAATAAGTCTGAGACGCATGCACGAATACACTCTAGATACCACGACCTACATAAGAAAATATAGATGACCTGACGCCTTCATAACATCCACATGCAAGTTGTCGTGGCCAGAAATCAAAGAACACCTAAGATACGGACAAGCCCTCTTGCATCGAAACGACATAATAGCTCGAATTTTTGGACAAAAACAAGTGAGATTTGTTGAAGTCATCACAAAATACTACATCTTTTGAGCCGTTATATGTCGAATGTGCACAATCGATGGCAAAAGTGAGAACTGTCTCACTCACACAATCTCGTAAGCTACACGACAGAATTCATCCTACTGATATCGACAAAATCATTCAAGGTGAATTTCCAAATCCACAAGAATATCGGAAACTGTACGATATAGTAGTGAAAAATATGTAGCACGGACTATAAGGGTCAACAAATGCAAATTCGCCGGTCGGAGTGGCCGAGCGGTTCTTGGCGCTACAGTCTGGAACCGCGCCACCGCTACGGTCGCAGGTTCGAATCCTGCCTCGGGCATGGATGTGTGTGATGTCCTTAGGTTGGTTAGGTTTAAGTAGTTCTAAGTTCTAGGGGACTGATGACCTCAGAAATTAAGTCCCATAGTGCTCAGAGCCAAACGCCAATTCGCCGTGTATGAGTTACGGAAATCGTACAAAAAAAAAAATCCCAAAACCATACATGGACGGCACACAAACCAGAGTTGTCGGCTATCCCAAATACAAAAGGTAATCCCACAAAAACGGTGGTTTCACAGAAAAAACTCCAATAAGAGTCAGAGATCAGCTGGAAACAGATAATCATATAACACACTAGTTTACAAAATGTTCCAAGCACACTTAAATGTAGAATACGGCAATTCAGTGAAATGCAGCAGTCTTTCTGTAAGTATGTAAACAAAGACAGTGGTATAGAAGTATTTCAAATAGCCAAAGATAGCGAACAACAAACCAGAAACGACGAGATCCTTGTGTACCAAATGGGGAGATACATTAACAGTAACGACACAGCGTGGCGGATTTTCGAGTTTCCCATACATTAACGCGAACTAACTGGACAACATTCAATAGTACATTTCGAGAATTGGCAGACGGTTTACTTCACAAAAGATACCGCCAGAAAAATTACAAGCGAATCACCTCAGAACACAACATTAACAGATTTTTACCAACTGCGCCGAACGGATCCATTCGCGAAAACATTACTACACACACCAAAAAATGTTTTGCATCACCTCGGTTCCGAGAGCTCCGGAACTTGTACAGAAAATTGAAATAGAAATCAACATAAACATCATTTCCGCCCTTTTTATTAATCATGAAAACCACAAATTCATAATGTACAGCGAGACCTTCTGAGGTGGTGGTCCAGATTGCTGTACACATCGGTACCTCTAATACCCAGTTGCACGTCCTCTTTCAATGATGCATGCCTGTATTCGTCGTGGCATACTACCCACAAGTTCATCAAGGCACTGTTGGTCCAGATTGTCCCATTCTTTCGGCTTGGATCCCCCAGAGGGGTTGATGGGTCACGTCGTCCATAAACAGCCCTTTTCAGTCTATCCCTGGCATGTTCGATACGGTTCATGTCTGGAGAACATGCTGGCCACTCTAGCCGAGCGATGTCATTATCCTGATGGAAGTCATTCATAAGATGTGCATGATAGTGGTGCGAATTGTCGTCCATGAAGACGAATGCCTCGCAAATATGGTGCCGAAATGGTTGCACTATCGGTCGGAGGATGGCATTCACATGTCGTACAGCCGTTACCGCGCCTACAATGACCACCAGCGGCGAACGTCGGCCCACGTACTGCCACCCCAAAACAGCAGGGAACCTCCACCTTGCAGCACTCGGTGGACAGTGTGTCTAAGGCGTTCAGCCTGACCAGGTTGCTCCGAACACGTCTCCGACGACTGTCTAGTTGAATGCACATGCGGCACTCATCGGTGAAGAGAACGTGATGCCAATCCTGAGCGGTCCATTCGGCATGTTGTTGGGCCCATCTGTACCGCACTGCATTGTGTCGTGGTTGCAAAGATGGACCACGCCATGGACGTCGGGAATGAATTTGCACACCATGCAGCGTACTGCTCATAGTTTGAGTCTTAACCCGACTTCCTGTGGCTGCACGAAATGCATTATTAAACATAGTGGCGTTCCTCCTAGCCACAATCCGTATGTAGCGGTCATTCACTGCAGTAGTAGCACTTCGGTGACATGAGCGAGGCATGTCATCGACAGTTCCTGTCTCTCTGTATCTCCTCCATGTCCGAACAATATCGCTTTGGTTCACTCCGACACGCCTGGACGCTTCCCTTGTTGAGAGCCCTTCCTGGCACAAAGAAACAATGCGGACCTGGTAAAAGCGCAGTATTGACCGTCTAGGCGAGGTTGGACTACATTCAACACGAGCCGTGTACCTCCTACCTGACGGAATGATTGGAATTGATCGGCTGTCAGACCCACCTGTCTCATAGGCTTGCTAATGGATGGTTTTTTTACCTCTCAGGTTGGGTTTAGTGAAATCTCTGAACAGTAAAAAAAATGGTTCAAATGGCTCTGAGCACTATGGGACTCAACATCTTAGGTCATAAGTCTCCTAGAACTTAAAACTACTTAAACCTAACTAACCTAAGGACATCACACACACCCATGCCCGAGGCAGGATTCGAACCTGCGACCGTAGCAGTCCCGCGGTTCCGGACTGCAGCGCCAGAACCGCACGGCCACCACGGCCGGCTCTGAACAGTCAGAGGGACTGTATCTGTGATACACTATCCACAGTCAACGTTTATCTTCATGAATTCTGGGAACCGGGCTGATGCAAAACTTTTTTGATGTGTGCATATGTCTACATCTACATCTGCATCTACATGGATACTCTGAAAAACACATTTAAGTGCCTCGCAGAGGGTTCATCGAACCACCCTAACAATAATTCTCTATTAATCCAGTCTCCAACAGTGAGCGGAAACACCTATACCTCTCTGTGCGAGCTCTTATCTCCCTTATTTTATTATGTAGGTCGTTTCTCCCTACGTAGGTCGGCGTCAGCAAATATTTTCGCATTCGGAGGACAGAGTTGGTGATTGAAATTCTGTGACAATATAACGCCTCAACGAAAAACGCCTCTGTGTTAATAATCTCCACCTCAATTCCTGTATAATTTCGGTGACACTCTTCCTTCTATTTCGCGATAGTGCAAAATGTGCTGTCCTTCTTTAAACTGTCTCTATGTACTCTGTCAGTCCTATCTGGTGAGGATTCCACACCGTGCAGCAGTATTCTAAAAGAGGGCGGAGAAGCATAGAGTAAGGAGTATTCGTAGTCGATCTGCTACGTTTTCTAGGTGACCTACCAAGAAAACGCTATCTTTGGGTAACCTTCGCCACATTTTATGTGTGTTCCTTTCAATTGAAGTTGCTCTTAATTATAATTCTTAGGTATTTAGTTGAATTTACGGCCCTTATATTTGACCGATTTATCGTGTACCCGAAGTTTAACGGATTCCTTTTACCACTCAAGGGGGTGACCTCACTTTCCGTTATTTAGAGTCAGTTGCCAAGTTTTTCCCCATGCAGACATCTTTTGTAAATCGTTTTGCAATCTGTTTTCGTTTTCGGACGACTTTACTGGTCGACAAATAGCAGCACCACTTGCAAACAACCTAAGACGGATGCTCAGATTGTCTCCTAATCATTTATATAGAAAAGGAACAGCAAAGGTCCTATAACACTGCCTTGGGGAACGCCAGATATCACTTCTGAATTACTCGATGACTTTCCACTAGTTGCTACGAACTATGAACCCTCTGACCCTGTATTGCGAATACATAGAAAGAAGGATCCTTTATTGTATGATTATATGATAGCGGAACAAACACTGGTAGCAGTTACTTCTGTAAAATATCTGGGAGTATGCGTGCGGAACGATTTGAAGTGGAATGATCATATAAAAGTAATTGTTGGTAAGGCGGATACCAGGTTGAGATTCATTGGGAGAGTGCTTAGAAAATGTAGTCCATCAACAAAGGAGGTGGCTTACAAAACACTCGTTCGACCTATACTTGAGTATTGCTCATCAGTGTGGGATCCGTACCAGATCGGTTTGACGGAGGAGATAGAGAAGATCCAAAGAAGAGCGGCGCGTTCGGTCACAGGGTTATTTGGTAACCGTGATAGCGTTACGGAGATGTTTAATAAACTCAAGTGGCAGACTCTGCAAGAGAGGCGCTCTGCATCGCGGTGTAGCTTGCTCGCCAGGTTTCGAGAGGGTGCGTTTCTGGATGAGGTATCGAATATATTGCTTCCCTCTACTTATACCTCCCGAGGATATCACGAATGTAAATTTAGAGAGATTAGAGCGCGCACGGAGGCTTTCAGACAGTCGTTCTTCCCGCGAACCATACTCGACTGGAACAGGAAAGGGAGGTAATGACAGTGGCACGTAAAGTGCCCTCCGCCACACACCGTTGGGTGGCTTGCGGAGTATAAATGTAGATGTAGATGTAGATGAAAGGAAATCACATATCCAGTCACGTAACTGAGGCAATATTCCATAAGCACGCAATTTCACTACAAGCCGCTTGTGTGGTACAGTGTCAATTGCCTTCTTGAAATCTAGAAATACGAGTCAGTCTGAAATTGTAAAGAGCTAGTTGTGTTTCATAAGAACGGTACTTTCTGAATCCGCTTTGACTGTGTGTCAATAGGCTGTTGTCTTGTAATTCATAATGTTCGAACACAGTATATGTTTCAAAATCCTGCTGTACATCGACGTTAGTCATTTGAGCCTGTAATTTAGTGGATTACTCCCTACTAGCTTACTTGAATATTTGTGTAACCTATGCAACTTTCCAGTCTTTCGGTACGGATTTTTCGTCGAGCGAGCGGTTGTATATGCTTGTTAAGGATGGTGATATTGAATCATCATATTCTGAAAGGAACCTAAGCGGTATATAGTCTGGACTGGAATACTTGCTTTTGTTCAGAGATAGAGGCTGCTTCGTTACTCCGAGGATATCTACTTCTATGCTACTCATTTTGGCAGCTGTTTCTGGTTCGAGTACTGGAATATTTACTTCGTCTCATTTACGTCAATAGTATTTCCATTGCAGTCGCTCAGAGAGGGCATTGATTGTGTCATACCGCCAGCAAACTTCACATACGACCTGAATCTCTTTGCATTTTGTACCAGGTTTTGAGACACAGTTTCGTTGTGGAAACTATTATAAGCATCTCGCATTAAAGTCCGCGCTAAATTTCGAGCCTGTGTAAGAGATGGGCAGTCTTGGAGATTTTGCTTCCGTTCGACTTTGGCATGGTATATCGTCGTTTCTGCAATGGTGTTCTGACGTGTTTTGTTAATTTATATGGTGTAAATCTCTCAATTGCTGTCGATACTGTTTCCCTGAATTCAAGCCACATCCGGTTTACACTTACATTGTTAATTTGGGTGTCGTGGAAAACAACAAGAAAAATCTTTCAACGACGAAGACCAAGAATATCAGGAGAAGATCATCCAGGAATCACGAAAAATGGCGTACTGGGCCAAGTAAACACCGTGCATCAGAACAACTCCGCTTGTTTCTATCTAAGGATGATGCATGCGAAATACGGGGACCAACAAGTTTCAAAAATCTCAAGACTGTTGACGGTTACCTGAGCCAGACGAACAGCTGAACAAATGAGAGCCTTTTCGCCATAGATGTAACAGCATGTAACCCATCGGATCCAAAACAGCTGTGGACTCCTTCAAAGAGAGTATGAGTGATGGCATACCGTACCATATCCGACAATCTCATCCGGAACTGACCATCAAATTCAACGCCTACAAGATAAATGTTTCGCAATAATCAACCAGACTTTAGTGCGACTTGGGATGCAAGCGCCACGAAAAGATACTATCACTGCGCTAAACTTCGAAAATAATATGGAAACAAGCTACATACCAATGACTACTTCAAGACATTGATCATAACAAACCACTTCTAAATGACAACCAAAAGGAAATTTACAATTTTATCACGTACCGGGTCGACAACAAAAGTGGCGACACCGGGGAACGTTTCTAATATATCTATTGCTGGCTTATGAATGGTGGGCTCCATGTGGTTTCCAAGTCGTGCAGTGACCGTAAACCATAAAATTACCAAATATGCTGAAACCAGTCGCAAAATCATGTTTTACTTATTCACTTTTGAAAATCGATTTCAGCTGATTAACAGCCATCATCGGTGCTTTCAACCGATATGTGCCCTAAGTGGTAATACTGTCTTAAGCAGAGGTCAAACATAAAGTTTGCCGTTACACTGCCTTCGACTTAACACTGCATCTCCGATCACACTAAAACTATGTAATGGAACAAGGATGATCGTCAAACAGCTATCAAATAACATAATTGTAGCCGAAATTATGAGTGGGAAGTACGAATGCCACACACTGTACGTATATCGTACATCCCCAGAACACAATTGATCTCTATTGAACTGCCATTGCAATTTAAAGGACTACAATTTCCGTTCATATTATCCCACAGTTTTACAATTAGTACAGGGCAAGGACAATCTTTAAAATATTGCGGCATCAACCTTAATATCTCCTACTTCTCTCACGGTCGACTGTACGTGGAAGTTCAAAAATTTGTATATATATATATATATATATATATATATATATATATATATATATATTCCGTATAACGAAATGAAATGTGTTGTTTATAACAAGTATTGTAAGTAGTTGAAATATGTTTTCAATGATTTTTTACCTATTATACTTTAAAATGGACTGTAAATAGTGAGAACATATTTTCAATAAAATACTTTTACATCTTATACTTTAAAGTTTTATCTTCTATTCTAGTTGCCACTGAATAACATATCAACTCCCTTAGTGAAGCCGGATACCTCAGCTTTTATGAAAAATATATAAAAATTAAGAGGGAGACCAAAAACGGAGTGTTTGATTTAGAAAGGGTGTGTTGCAGGAATGTAGTCTGTCACCCATACGGTTAAATCTATAAGACGAAGAAGCAATGACGGGAATAAAAGAAAGGTTCAAAAGTGAGAAGTGAAACGATATCAAAGATAAGATTCGATGATATGGCTATTCTCGCTCCAAGTGAGGAAGAATTACAGGATTTGTTGAATAAAATAAAGAGTCTAATGAACACAGAATATGGATTGAGAGAAAATCGATGAACGACGAAAGTAATGAGAAGTATCAAGACCGAGATCAGCGAGAAACTTAAAACAGGGTATCACGATGTAGACGAACTCAAGGAATTCTTCTACCTAGGCAGTAAAATAACCTCTAATGGACGGAACAGTCCGTCTCGGTAGCTCCGCAGTCAGCAATGCGGATTGCTAACCGAGAGGGTCCGGGTTCGTTCGCCGGAGATTTTCTCCACTGGGGGACAGGATGTTGTGCTGCCCTCATGTACGAATCGTCATAATTGACATATTTCTATTGACGTGGTAGTATGGATAGGACCCGAAAGCCAAAAATAAAAAATAAAAAATGAACAGAACGAAGAGGACAAAATTGGTTCAAATGGCTCTGAGCACTATGGGACTTAACATCTGTGGTCATCAGTCCCCTAGAACTTAGAACCACTTAATCCTAACTAACCTAAGGACATCACATACATCCATGCCCGAGGCAGGATTAGAACCTGCGACCGTAGCAGTCGCGCGGTTCCGGACTGAGTGCCTAGAACCGCTAGACCACCGCGGCCGGCCGGAGGACATAAAAAGCGAATAGCGCTGGCAAAAAGGGCACTTCTTGTCAAGAGATGTCTACTAGCACCATGGATGGTCCTTAATTTGAAGATTAAATGTCTGACAATGTCCATTTTGACACAGCACTGTATAGAACAGAGGGGACTCGATTCGTTTGAGATGTGGTGCTACTGAAGAATGTTAAGGTAAGGAATGAGGAGGTTCTCCGCAGTATCTGCGAAGAAAGGAACGTGTGAAAACGTTGTCAGGAAGAAGGAATATGATGATAGGACATCTGTTAAGACAGCAGGGAATAACTTGCATGGTACTACAGGGAGCTGTAGAGGGTAAGAACCGTAGAAGAAGGCGGTGATTGGAATATATCGTAATAATTAAGGACCCAGGTTGCAAGTGCTATTCTACGATGAAAAGTTCGGTAAGGGTTAGGAATTCGAGGCATCAAACCAGTCATAAAACTGATGACTCAAACATTAAAAAAAGAATAGTTGGTAAGCAACCAGTGGACAGCCGTTTGACTGGTGTACTCTGGCATAGAGCGGATGCAGGACTGAATGAATCACCCGTATGTATTACCAAAACTCAGCTCGAGTCGATGCCCAGGAGGGATAGAAACAATGTGGCTACCAGAGGTGTCAGTTCAGTGTACTAAACTTCACGTCTACTACACTGTATCTACATCATAAGTAATACTTCGCTAGAAGCTATCCTTCATGATGCAATTTTTTAGGCCAGCAGTACATTACACAAAGTCAAATCTTCATATTCTTAATTAATACTTGCTCTCTCTTCTAAAACATTAAGCGTGTTTTCTCCAGATTTTGGCAGATATTATCAGTGTATTGTTTGTAACGTGCGGATGCAGGCTGCCAAAACAAAACTGATCATGTTGTGCTTCCTGAAAGGTTCAGTTTTGTGGGAGAGCGTCAGTTTCATTCACGCAGTAAAGTAAATATTTTATACTTTCGAATACATTGTGGGAGTTAACAGTGATCAATTGTTACAAATATTTACTATCAAATACAGTCTTGATCACAATTAATTTATTACAGTGACAGGTTTCGACCACTACTGTGGTCATCTTCAGACCAACGAGTAAGAACCTCCTTCTGGTAGTAAATCACTACTAGGAGGTTCTTAGTCATTGGTTTGAAGATGACCACAGCAGTGGTCGAAACCGGTCACCGTAATAAATAGATTGTGATGAAGACTGTTTTTGATAGTAAATACTTTATAAATTTGATTTTTATTTTTGGATCGAGGCAACTATATAATTCTAGTGTGAAGTCGATTACTACTCGGTCGCTTTCTAAGTACACGCTGAACTTCATTGTTTACAGTCCCTCTTCACCCGTACATTAAGACAAAAATTTTACTAGAGCTGTTTCGGTTATCTATCTGGGATGTGCACATAAAATTCCACTTTGAAAACATTGTATCTGTAATGGGAAGCTAATGTGTTTTCTTTTGAGAATGGGCATCGGATGAAACACGTTATGAGGTGTCTGCTTGGGTTGACTGCAACTACACGTGCCAGAACATACGCCTAATTACTCGTAGTACAACACAATTCGTATGTACGTTTTAATAAACTCGTGAATATGTGTATTAGTGAGTAAATGAATATGCTTTTTTATTTTTGGGTTCAAATTTTTACTCATTTTCATATCTGTTATTGAAGGAACATATTTTAACATGCGCCAATTTTCAAGCGATATTTTTTTAGTCTGCTCCTTACGTGTAATCATTCTTTCTAGAGAGAAAAATTGTTTCAAGTTTTCTGCTATGTCACTGCCACTTAGGATAGTTATCTGCTATGTGCTGGGCTTCTTACCTTACCTTCATCCTCAATCCATATTCTCTGCTCAGCATTGTCCCCATTGCTTTCGTCAGAACTACTTCTTCCTTATATCCTGTAAGAAGACCTGTACTGTCTACAAACTTCAGCAATTCTATCTGTTCCGTTAGCATTATTATTATTATTATTATTATTATTATTATTATTATTATTACCGAAAAAGCTAGTGCAGTAGTTGACACACTGGACACGCATTTGGGAGGATGACTTTTCAAGTCTGCGTCCGACCATCCAGATGTAGGTCTTCCGTTGATTTCCCTAAATCGCTCGATGCAGATGCTATGATGGTTCGTTGAAAGGGCATGGGCGAATTACTTCCCTATCCTTAACGAACATTCCTAGTTTTGGTCCGTCTCTTATGATCACAAAGACGACGGGACGTTAAACCTCAGTCTTCTTTTTCTCCTCTTTTTATTTCTATTCCGAAATTTTCTTTCGTTTGCTCCCTCGTCTTTCGTCATACAACTTGAACGAAAGTGGTGATAAGCTCCAACCTGTCTTACACCCTTATTGTTGAGGGTGCTTTCCTTGATCTTCGCCGGCCGCGGTGGTCTCGCGGTTCTAGGCGCGCAGTCCGGAACCGTGCGACTGCTACGGTCGCAGGTTCGAATCCTGCCTCGGGCATGGATGTGTGTGATGTCCTTAGGTTAGTTAGGTTTAAGTAGTTCTAAGTTCTAGGGGACTGATGACCACAGCAGTTGAGTCCCATAGTGCTCAGAGCCATTTGAACCAGCCACCTTGATCTTCTTTTATTGCTATCAGCTGGGTTCTGTTAATCCTGCTGTTGTTCGTTCTTCTCTGCACTTCAATTCCAAATTTATAAGGACTGTGCAGATAATATTTCACTGTACACTGTCAAAGCTTTTGTCCAGGAACATAAATTCTAGGAACATTCGTGATCTTTTTTCCAGTCTTTCATTACCAAGCACAGTTTCAGAATTGTTTCTCTTGGATATTTTACCTTACCGAAAACAAACAAATCTTCGTTTAGTAATCCTTAACTTCCGTTGCACTCTTCCGTATATTATTCTCATGACAAATTTACAGCATGAAATGACATTTTAATCGAGCCATAGTTTTCAGACATTGACTGTTGGTAATATGCATATCGAATGGTGAGTCACCCGTTTCACAGACTTTGGCCACTAACTCAAATACCCTCCTAGTTCGTGCACCCATACAGATTTCATTAACTTCCAATGTATATCTGTTTATACCATTCCAGCGTTCTTGTGTCAGCTATTATTAGTAATCCACAATATACAACTACTGAATTTGAAAAAAAAAGATCTCTTTAGCTCATTATCTAATAAGGCTAAAAAATTGCAAGTCATTGTTTTATGAGCCTATTGTGACATTTCGTCTTGTTGGTTCTGTCGTTCATATACAATTCCCATGTCATACTTCCGCTAAATGCAATGCGGAATGCGTCAGTGGGACAAAAGTGTTATCCAGTCCTTAAAGTACTTTATGTAATGTATGTATATCTGAAAGTTGCCTTTTACATATTTGCAGTTTACTACTCGTTTGCTCTCGTGAATTACTCTTCGATATAGAAGAAACTGTGAAGAAGAAACCACATTAATCAATGGTAGTGCAGATCCTTTTCCATTCTATAAAAGTCTTTCCCAATATTTTTGTTGTCAGCACCTTATTACTCATTAAATTGTCGAAGGCTTCCCCTACGTCCACAAACTCTACCAAGTTGTCCTACTTTTTTTTCACTATGTCTTCCATTACTAAGTGAAATGTCAGGAATGTTTCTTTGGCACCAGTTCCCATCCTGAAACCGAACTGATCTTCATGCAGTACTCCTTCACTTTTCCCTTTTCTTCTTCTGTATATTACTGGCAAACACCAAGTAATTTTCATGATAACATGTTGGTGTCTATTCTGTTTGCTATGCTCTTCGCACACACCAACTTCAGGGCGTCTTAATGTTAACTTCTACTTGTAATTTGAAATCAAACATAATTACCGAAAAATCAGCTCGTACACAGGAAACGATCAGCGGTCTATTCGGGAGAATTTTTAGGTAACATTGTCCAAAGCATATGAATCATAATTGTTACTTACGTATCAGAAGGAAAGACTGTACAGTTGCCGAACGTGCTGAAAATTTTTACTTATTTCCATGGAATTACATAGCACTTCATACAACGTTGCACTTAATTACCATCATGAAAAGTGTTCCACTTCTTCTAGTTAAAATATGGAGATCATTCGTGACACAATTTAGTCCAGACACTTTTCTTCCAACAGTGGAGCATTGGGCGGGTTTAGTTACGGTTTTTGATGGATCGTGTCATCGTTCCATTCGTCCTTGTAGTCTCGCTGATAACAAAGTTAACGACAACGTCCATTAAATGTTTTCTGAAGTGCAAACCTGTATAACTGAGCCGAAATTGTCCCTAGCAACAGATTCTTTTCCGAAAATGTTGATGGCCGCTGGCACACGACAGGAAATATACAAGACAGATCAATACTCGTACGTCGTCCTTCGGTTCACCAATGGCCGAGTTAGAATATAACAGTATCAACATGGCTCCTACCAGAAATCACATACAAATCAAATTAATGAATCATTTTCCTCCAGTAGAACATTGACAGATAATCTAGTAGTTCTTTTGATGGAAATCATAAAAACCTAATAAACTCCAATGTGAATTTATAATAATCGATATTGAAGATGATTTGAAAATCAGAGGGGTGTGGGCCATAAAAGTGGGTGTATCATGATTTTATTTCTAAACCTAGTTTATACTGTTCAGGAATACAATTTACAATATTTTTTCTTCCTTTTGACGTCATTCGCAAGCACACAAGAGAGAAATAGAGTATCCGCTGGTGCAGAAATGTTTACGAATACACATGCAGTGGTTTCCAGTTATACCTCAACATGAAGAGGCTAAATACCTATGTCGATAAAGAGATACTGTTCTTGTGTCTTCCATCTACGTCCCTGGTAAACGAGAATTAATATAACGTTTCCGATAAGTTATGAATTTACACTACGTTAAGTTCATAAGGATAGGTAATCGCTGGATGAGCGTGAATCCGGAATTGTAATTTGATATTACTCGTCCACAGAGAACAGGCTTAGCATGACAATTACTTTACATTGCAAATAGACCGCAGTAGCGTTTACAATAATCTGCTGTAGCGTGATCTGACAATTTATGCAGTAACGTTATTCAGATTTTGATAACTTGCCAAATGCGTAAATTCCCTTTCAGTTCGCTTAATCTTGGTTCATGTTCAGCATTCTATTGCTACGCGACCGAAACAGAGAAATTTTAATGCCTTTCTAGCACAAAAGTACAAAATAGAGAAAGAATTTGTGTATACATGTTACGTAGAGCTTGGGTATATTGCAGATTTAGGGGTGCGAAGAGTAGAAAGCTCAAATGTATACTTAATATATTCACAGTATTCCATAAAATGTTGAATTTAATTTATTATCGTACTTTCGTTCGCGCTAGTATTACATATAACTCAACCGAAAATGAGTTATCAGTTAACATCGGATGTAGATTTAAGAGTAAGGAAACTAATTATGGTAGTGTTCTCATAGAGCACATTATGTAGTGTTCTCATAGATTGAAGTGAAATATGGATGACAAGCTGTAACTATGGAAACATAGTAGCTTATGATATGTGCTATTACGTAAGAATAACGAAAACTGTATGGGCAGATAGACTCAATAGTACAGATATAAATCGGGAGGAACAACTTGAGCAATCGGGACGGTAGGCTGATTATGCATAATATGAGGCATCAAGGAATTGTTAAATTTATAATGGTGGGAAATGTTTGGGTGGAGGGGGGCGGAGGGGTAAAATCTGTGCAGGGACCATGGATTGAATACAGTTAGAAATACGAAATATATGTAGCTTGCCATAGCTACGTCGACGTGCAAAGGATTGACTATAGGTAAGAACTGGCTCGAACCGCCTTTAGACTGAACACAAAACAACAACAACAGTAACAGCAACGAAAACAATAATGTCAAGTATTTCTGATTTTAGTCTCACAAACACTGCATACCACGAGAATTTTTTCATCTAAATTCTGGATGCAGAAAACACCCTTTTTCCAAAAAAATGAATTGAAAAGGAAAGTCTGTTTACACATCAGTTTTGGTATACTTCATTCCATCTATTTCCAAGCAACGATTGCATATTTTAACTCCCTTCAGGATGAAGAACGGTTTCATAATATTACCTCCTGTACAAATTTAGCTTCATGTCATGAACGACCGGGATTAGCTACTAGTTTCGGTGAAATACATTGAAGAAGACCGATTTTTTAAACCAAACCGGTGGAGTTTGCAGAAGTTAAAATTCAAAAGTGGAGATAAATGTGTGGAGCCGTGAGCACAGACCGCTTGGTTTGTTCAAGAGTAGTCAGTATTCTCTTACTTTTCAGTCAGTTACTTGTGAGGAAAAACCGGTAATTGACCACTCATAATGTCCTTACCTGTAGTTACTAGCAAATGTTCAAGGCTTTCTTCTGCTGTAGGTCATTTACAGAAGTATAAATCGTAATGCACAATGGCGTAGATTAACAAATTTAATTTCTTTCACTACTGAGTGGCACTTACCCCCAGGAACACTGATTTTTTCTGTATTCGATATTTGACAGTTTATTAAACTGCTATGCGGTATTCAGTCTAGAATCCCTGAAAATCATACAGTAACTTTTCAGTTGCTCAAGTTCAAAGAGAGAGTTTTCCACGCATTTTCTAGTTAGTTTTGGCCTGTTTACAATTTTTTTTATTTCCTCTGACTTGTCCGATGTGGCCCGCCACGATTTTCTCCCCTCTTCGTTTCAGACTATCGGAGGCATCCAAACCAAACGAAACTATACCAACCTCTTAGACCCTCCTGATAATCTACATGACGATTTACTGTTATTTCCACCAGACATGATCGTTGGTTTCGAGTATCACATATTCGTGAAGGATGAATCATAGCACATTCAAAACAATGAGAATTTCCAAATATTAAGCGTACTTGATTTGTTAATGGGCCTTATAAACTATATTTCTGACAGATCTCGTAAACAAATATAATGGATCTAAGTTAAGTGACGCTTTGAATCTATCCTGTTCACGCAACACGAACGAAATACTAAATGTCTTTCTCCAAAACTGTTTCACAGAGGAAGACTGCAATGTAGATCCTTCTCTAGATTGTCGCACAGATGACAAAATGGTAGATATCGAAATAGACGACAGAGGAATAGAGAATCAATTAAAATAGCTCAAAAGAGGAAAGGCCGCTGGACCTGATGGGATACCAGTTCGATTTTACACAGAGTACGCGAAGGAACTTGCCCCCCTTCTTGCAGCGGTGTACCGTAGGTCTCTAGAAGAGCGTATCGTCCCAAAGGATTGGAAAAGGGCACAGGTCATCCCCGTTTTCAAGAAGGGACGTCGAACAGATGTGCAGAACTACAGACCCATATCTCTAGCGTCGATCAGTTATAGAGTTTTGGAACACGTATTATGTTCGAGTATAATGACTTTTCTGGAGACTAGAAATCTACTCTGTAGGAATCAGCATGGGTTTCGAAATAGACGATCGGGTGAAACCCAGCTCGCGCTATTCGTCCACGAGACTCAGATGGCCATAAACACGGGTTCCCAGGTAGATGCTGTGTTTCTTGACTTCCGCAAGGCGTTCGATACAGTTCCCCACAGTCGTTTAATGAACAAAGTAAGAGCATATGGACTATCAGACCAATTGTGTGATTGAATTGAAGAGTTCCTAGATAACAGAACGCAGCATGTCGTTCTCAATGGAGAGAAGTCTTCCGAAGTAAGAGTGATTTCAGGTGTGCCGCAGGGGAGTGTCGTACGACCGTTGCTATTCACAATATACATAAATGACCTTGTGGATAACATCGGAAGTTCACTGAGGCTTTTTGCGGATGATGCTGTGGTATATCGAGAGGTTGTAACAATGGAAAATTGTACTGAAATGCGGGAGGATCTGCAACGAATTGATGTATGGTGCGGGGAATTGCAATTGAATCTCAATGTAGACAAGTGTAATGTGCTGCGAATACATAGAAAGAAAGACCCTTTATCATTTAGCAACAATATAGCAGGTCAGCAACAGGAAGCAGTTAATTCCATAAATTATCTGGGAGTAGGCATTAGGACTGATTTAAAATGGAATGATCATATAAAGTTGATCGTCGGTAAAGCAGATGCCACACTGAGATTCATTGGAAGAATCCTAAGGAAACGCAATCAGAAAACAAAGGAAGTAGGTTACAGTACACTTGTTCGCCCACTGCTTGAATATTGCTCACCAGTGTGGGATCCGTGCCAGATAGGTTTGATAGAAGAGATACACAAGATCCAACGGAGAGCAGCGCGCTTCGTTACAGGATCATTTAGTAATCGCGAAAGCGTTACGGAGGTAATAGATAAACTCCAGTGGAAGATTTTACAGGAGACACGCTCAGTAGCTCGCTACGGGCTTTTGTTGAAGTTTAGAGAACATACCTGCACCGAGGAGTCAAGCAGTGTATTGCTCCCTCCTACGTATATCTCGCGAAGAGACCATGAGGATAAAATCAGAGAGATTAGAGCCCACACAGAGGCATACCGACAATCTTTCTTCCCACGAACAATACGAGATTGGAATAGAAGGGAGAACCGATAGAGGTACTCAAAGTACCCTCCGCCACACACCATCGGGTGGTTTACGGAGTATGGATGTAGATGTAGAAGTTTCAACATTTGTTGTAATGTGTTGAGGTCCTTCTGGATGTGTGACACAATTCTGTCATATCGCGTCTTGAATTTGAGTTGCAGCTGTTCCATTTCCGATAGCAGAACTCGAAATTTTGTTTTCGCTTCCGCATTGGAGAAGCCTTACACCTCAGTTTTCCTTGGGGTGGCAACTGGAAATCCCAAAGTCGTGGATTTTTCCGATATACAATATTCGTGGTACTGGAAATATGCTCTCCCCCGTATCATTTTGGTGTTTTCAAGACGCTGCTTTGACTTTATATTTATAACACTAATAATCCGTTGTTTCTTCGCCGAGTTAAAAAGCAATGACAAAGAGGACTCCACTTACTTTGTCTCTGAGTGTGTAAAGATAGGGAATGCGTCGGTAGAACGCCACAGCTACGTTGCTCCCTACTCGAGATGTATTTGGTTCAACTAAATAATAATATGGACTAGGGAAAATTGACGTTCATTGCTCATTTCTTGTTGCATTTGTTTCTGTATTTAGTCATCTGTATGTGGTACTGTTTCAGACGCGGCACTTGATTCCGTGGAATGAAAACAACGTAAACAGTGAAATTGAGTCCTGTTGTTGCTCGAAGAGAATGGTATTCTGTTAAGCTTTAGCCAACGGCATTAATCAACAAGCACATCTTATAAAAACCAAACGACATCATTAATGATGTATTCCATCTGAAAAAAATGTCCCACAGGTTGCTCCAGTGCCCTGCAGGTTCAGGCTCGTTCGCCACAAGTACATGGGATTGCGATGGACGTCGCATATTTCGCACACCACATATGGAGGAGGAAATGTTACGACGAGTAGAAGATGATCCTGAAACAAGTGTCCATATATTACACTCGCGCAATGTGAAATCTGCTCGAGTATCTACTTTATCCATCTATCACGACACCAGATCACAATGGTCATCTGAGAATGGATTCTATAGCGGTACACAGAAGATTCGCTGTTCAAGGCTTACTTTTATTCAGGGATGTGGCGTGATTCACACAGTAGTATCAATAAATTTCCAGAATAATCACTTGTGGTTGAAGGTAAATCCCTGAGCGATTATGGAACCTAAGCGTCGGGTTCATTTGAGTGTCGCTGTGTGGTCGAGAATTGTGTGTCACAAATTCATAGAGCCATAGGCTTCACGGGTTAAATTAAGGATGTTATGTATCACCAATTTACGTGTGACGAACTGCGTGAGTTATAGGAAAATGTTACATTTGGAAGAAGAGAGCTGCACCCCCAACACCAATTTTCTACGATTCGCACGGCAATACCTAGTGCATCATGATCAGCATCAATACGTTCGCTTCGGGTAGACATCATTGCCTCTCTAGAAAGCAATCTAAAACTGATCGCACCATCTTCTTCGAGGGCTTCCTATCCTTCTTTTCTCCTTATGCTTACAGTCATGGGTTTTCGCTGACATCCAGCTTTGATTAATACATAACAGATGCTCATGCCTTTCCTGACTATACTGTTGGATTTTTTCTGCTATTCCAAGAACAAGGGGCTTGTAACGTATTATTGTCCTCACGACGTTTCTCATCGAGCCATATACGTCATCTCGCATTTATAGCTGCTTCGCCCACACAAGTAATGATAAAAATTCAGAAATTCAGGGTCGCCACCAGCCCAAGCCCTTCCTAACTATTTAGAAAAAAACGGAGCTGGAAAATTATTAGTTTAATTAAATTAATAATTGTAATTACAAGTATGCAAATTTCTTTAAGTAGCCAGATAAATAGCACACCATGTCGTGCATCAAGCAACAACATTAATTCAGGATTGGAAATCGGAATAGTGGGTAGGATCAACACCACAGAATTTATCATTCACGTAGATTATTTACTGTATCTAAGTATTTGGTTGCACATCCTAACGACACATAACTGGTGCCTGACTAGAGATATTTGAGTAAGAATTACGCGAGAATGAAAAAGAGCACAATTTAACAACAGCAAGAAGAAACACAGAAAACGGTGGTGGGAGACAATGATACTATCATCTCCTTGAATTCATACCATAAAAATAACTCAGTGAGATTCGCATTAGGATTCTACGCATGCACTATTTTGGACAGAGGTTTAAGCAATGCACGAGGTTGTGCGATAATTATTCAACATACTAACTGCGTCTGCTGCTTGCAAACGGCCGAACTACAGTACGTGGTACATTCCGAATCAAACTGTTGTGCTGCTTTGTAGAAAGCGCACAATAGAAAAGATATTTCTTGCAGACATTACAACTCATTAAACAAGCAAACTGTTAAAATAAACCCTATTGCGGTGCCGTGGTGGACCAGAAGGGTCATTGATTACCAAACACGTGGCACAAAATCGACACACAAAGACAAAAGCATCTTCCACAAAACATAAGATTAAAAATCATAAGCCGGCCGGAGTGGCCGAGCGGCTCTAGGCGCTACAGTCTGGAACCGCTCGACCGCCACGGTCGCAGGTTCGAATCCTGCCTCGGGCGTGGATGTGTGTGAAGTCCTTAGGTTAGTTAGGTTTAAGTAGTTCTAAGTTCTAGGGGACTGATGACCTTAGAAGTGCTCAGAGCCATAAAAATCATACTCGCTTCGACACAGTATTACACTCACGTACGGTTGAAGTGATCCTAACCAGCTTTTCCTACTCAGATTTAACGTTTGAAATTCTACTTTGTTCAAAATGGACAAAGTAACTATTTCAAGCAGTATAATTATGGCACAAGAAGAGTATAGAAACTTTCGAAATGTGGTGCTACAGAAGAATGCTGAAGATTAGATGGTTAGATCACATAACTAATGAGGAAGTATTGAATAGGATTGGGGAGAAGAGAAGTTTGTGGCACAACTTGACCAGAAGAAGGGATCGGTTGGTAGGACATGTTCTGAGACATCAAGGGATCACCAATTTAGTATTGGAGGGCAGCGTGGAGGGTGAAAATCGTAGAGGGAGACCAAGAGATGAATACACTAAGCAGATTCAGAAGGATGTAGGTTACAGTAGGTACTGGGAGATGAAGAAGCTTGCACAGGATAGAGTAGCATGGAGAGCTGCATCAAACCAGTCTCAGGACTGAAGATCACAACAACAACAACAACAATTATGGCACATTCGGAAAAATAACTCGCATCACACGCTTCAGTTAAGCTGAAGTTCTTCAATATTTCAACAGTTAAACATTACGAAGTCCTAACTCAACCTGCTTCCTATCACCTGAAAGCCTCCTTGAGCTGCGATCCGTACTCACCAAGCGTTCACGGAAGAGGGCCGCTTTCTCTTTCGAGATTACCTAGGTCCTCGTGCAGCGGAAGTTACTAGAGGGGTAACCCTCCATCACCAACCTCACACACAAAAACAGCCTTCGACTAAGTTGGGTAAACCTCTCTGTTCAGGTATTGGAAACCTAAGTTGGTCATCCTGTGCTCTCCTTTGAACGAGAAGCAACATCGTCTGCTCCCAGCAGACGATGACCAACTCAGCGTCTCCCACAAACCAAAGCGAAACCCCACATTAAAACACACATATAAAATTCAATAGGCCTTATCTGAGTGGTCAGTCTTTCTGGAAGAGTTCACGAATTGAGCTAAAATCAGGTAGGAAAGAGAATAAGTTGTCCCGAATTCGACAAGCATCTTATGAAACGACTTCACCGAGATGTTTCAGGCTTCTCTTATTATGCTTTCCCTCTAGTGATCTAATTGTTACCCTGTCTGCCGCCTCAATTCTCTGCTACTGAGTGGTCCTGAAAGTTCATATTCTGCATCCACACATCAGTGAAGTGCAGTCACCGGTACCCATGCGACAGCATGCCCTACCAATCTGCCCCAAAACGCCGCGCTTGGAAACTGGATGTTTCAGGCACTCATAACAGGAAGGTAGGTTCAAGTGTTTTGGATACCCCTTGGTCTAGAGACCATTTGCATACTCAGCAGAAGGATCGTCCTAATATCTTACAGAACAGGGTCGAAGTCTTAATATTAGGCACACTCTCAAGCTTAGGGGAAAGGAGCAAATCGGTTGCTTCTTTTTGCATTAGAAGTGGTATGTGGTGTATCTTGAGGGGCTTATGGGGTACCATTTATTTGACGGGTGGTTCCAGAGAAAACCTGAAAAAAGCCTTTTCAACAATTTTTCGGAGTCATCATCGGATATATAGATAACGGCAGAAAATTGCTCAAATTTTGGCCGCCAATTCTCTAGACGTTTATCTAAATGTGACATCCCCCTGTTTAGAACAAAAGAAGTTTATAAGTTATCGAGAAACACGCAAAAAGCATGGTCTTTGGTTACCAATACCGAGCCGCGGTTTCCAGGAAATTTTTTAGATATATTTGCAAGATCCAGATCGCGGGACACTTTGAAAATTTTTTTATATCATTTCCATTTTCGAGATACAGAGTTTGACAGTTACCCTTCTTGATACGTAAAATCCGAAAAGCCCTAACGTACCGCTGTGGTAGCTTAGGAGCTTAGGCTAGACATTGTCACAGCGTGCACTATAGAGAATAACACCAGTTATGTCTTAAGAAACAATGAAAGTGTAATACTACTTACTTGGAGACAACAAACTCACTAGGAAGACATAACTTGTTGCCACTCCCAAACGCACTAGAGTTTAGAAACAGCCGTTGTCTAATACAATACGTTGTCCGATAGTGTTGATCACAATAGGTAAAGAGCGAAATGTCTGAGTACGTTCAGTTCTGCTCAGCTGTTTGAAAATCAAATAATGTAAGAGTTTTATCAGCACAGTCATTCATAAATTTTTCTAAGGGGACGTTTCTATAGTGACAACTTTCGAATGGTTAACTCTTTCAAGAACAAAGTGAAACTGGAGTGTTATCTTGTGAGTCTCTCTCATTAGACGTAATACGTAGAGAGGCAGAGAGAGAGAGAGCGAGAGAAAGAGAGAGAGAACGGGAGAGGTGAGCCTTGGAGGGCGAGGCGTCCAGTCGTAGAGAGTTGTGTGAGAGAGATTTGGGGGGGGGGGGGGGGGCAGGGAGAAAGAGAGAGAGAGAGAGAGACGAAGACAGAGATACAGGCAAATTCTACCTGTGTTGCAAAATTTAAAAGTAAGTTATACGAGACCGGTGGACGATGAGTAGGCTGAAAGTCCCGCTGAAGCATACAGCTCCCACTTGTTACAGTAGTGTGTGAGATCTCGTCATTCCTTCTTCCAATACGCAGCATGTGAGGCTATAAAACACGGACGGTGCGCCTTTGTCCCATCCAGAACACTCGCTGGAAAGAGAGTTCCATGCAGAAGCGTCCGACGTCATCCGCTTTCTATTTGCAGGCTTCTGTACCGCTAGCCGCGGACTTTGCTCTGCTCAGCTCCAGGAGGCAGTGGGACCGGTGATGGAAGAGAAGAAGAAGAAGAATCATAAAAGTGCCTCACTCTGCAGCCGGATGCCGGCATCTCGAGGCTCGCCGCACCGAGAAAGGCTGCCAGACGGATACGTCGATGGCTAAATCTGTGGGGTTAGGGCTGCAAAGGTCGGGAGCGGCCAGTCCTAGGGAAAGGGCTCGCGGAGGAGCGACCGCCGCGAAATAAAATTGGAGCCACATTTCGAAGCCAACAAAAGGGACGGCCATTTTCCGGCTGCGGCGGCACCGTTTCACGAGCAGTCGAGTGTCGGCGTGCCGCTGTACGCGCGCCCAATAAATGTTTCCCTCTAGCGCTGCTACACGGCCAATGGCTGACTGCAGCGCGGGATATCGAAAAGTCTGCGATAAGCACCCTAAGAGCCACTCTATACCACAGGGGCATTACCTCGGTATCTCTTGCCAGAGTATATAAACTGGCATCTGCTGAAAATTATTTTGAGCTTCCACCTATGTAACCAGGCGACAAATATTCAGAAGCGACATGCAAAGTTGCAAAATTTATTACAAAGTCGAATCTTACTTGCTAAGTACATTTTTGAGAAGACACTATCAAGCTAAAGACCACTACTGGCCATTAAAATTGCTACACCACGAAGATGACGTCTAAAGATGTGAAATTTAACCGACAGGAAGAAGATGCTGTGATATGGAAATGAGTAGCTTTTCAGAGCATTCACATGATGTTGACGCCGGTGGCGACACCTACAACGTGCTAAAATGAGGAAAGTTTCCAACCGATTTCTCATACACATACAGCCGTTGACCAGCGTTGGCTGGTGAAACGTTCTTGTGATGCCTCGTGTAAGGAGGAAAAGTGCGTACCATCACGTTTCCCACTTTGAAAAAGGTCGGATTGTAGACTATCGCCATTGCGGTTCATCGTATCGCGACATTGCTCCTCGAGTTGGTCGAGATCCAATGATTGTTAGCAGAACATAGAATCGGTGGGTTCAGGAGGGTGATGCGGAACGCCGTGCTGGATCCCAACGGCCTCATATCACAAGCAGTCGAGATGACAGCCATCTTATCCGCATGGCTGTAACGGATCGTGCAGCCACGTCTCCATCCCTGAGTCAACAGATGGGGACGTTTGCAAGACAACAACCATCTGCACGAACAATTCGACGTCGTTTGCAGCAGCATGGACTAACAGGTCAGAAACCATGGCTGCGGTTACCCTTGACGCTGCATCACAGACAGGAGCGCCTGCGATGGTGTACTCAACGACGCACCTGGATACACGAATGACAAAACGTCATTCTTTCGGATGGATCCAGTTTCTGTTTACAGTATCATGATGATCGCATACGTGTTTGGCGATATCGCGGTGAACGCAAATTGGAAGCGTGTTTCGTCATCGCCATACTGGCGTATCACCCGGCATGATGGTATGGGAGCCATTGGTTACGAGTCTCGGTCACCTCTTGTTCGCACTGATGGCACTTTGAACAGTGGACATTGCATTTCAGATGTGTTACGACCCGTGTCTCTACCTTTTATTCGATCCCTGCGAAACACTACATTTCAGCAGGATAATGCACGAGCGCATGTTGCCGGTCGTGTAGGGGCCTGTCTGGATACAGAAAATGTTCGACTGCTGCCCTGGCCAGCATATTCTCTCAGGAATTGAAAACGTCTAGTGAATGACGGCCGAGCAACTGGCTCGTCACAATACGCCAGTCACTACTCTTGATGAACTGTGGTATCGTGTTGAAGCTGCATGGACAGCTGTACACGCCATCCAAGCTGTGTTTGACTGAATGCCCAGGCGTATCAAGGCCGTTATTACGGCCAGAGTTGGTAGTTCTGGGTACTGATTTCTCAGGATCTATGCACCCAAACTGCGTGAAAATGTAATCACATGTCAGTTCTAGTACAATGTATTTTTCCAATGAATACCCGTTTATAATCTGCATTTCTTCTTGGTGTAGCAGTTTTAATGGCCAGTAGTGTAGTTCCTAATATTAATAAATTTTGCAGTTCTCTGTATCGCAACCTGTTATTTGATGCTCTGACAACATCAGTGCTGCAATATTACTGTTGTCACGTATGTATTTCTCCTTGGGACAATTCGAGGGATGAAATTTTGCCCTGACTCTGGTGGGTGTAGCTTTCAATGGTACTGATACTCTCGTTACGTTCCTTGACACTACGCTTTCCGA
The DNA here is from genome assembly GCF_021461385.2 of Schistocerca piceifrons. NCBI lineage: Eukaryota > Metazoa > Arthropoda > Insecta > Orthoptera > Acrididae > Schistocerca > Schistocerca piceifrons. The sequence continues at coordinate 143,754,898 of NC_060144.1, forward strand.
TGAAGGGACAGCCTCGGTTGTTTAATTGGTTATTAATTTAATGATTCGATCAATCTATTTCGCAACGAAAAACTCCAAAGAGGGTGGAAAACAAGCAACTAAAGAGTCCAGCTAACTGAGAACATCTACACCACTATCATACACGATATACTCCCACAAGGGATCGTTTCTTTCATTAATTTCTGATTTCATGTTACTGTATTATGAGGCCTCATTTCAGTATTACATTTGCTAGGTACAAGACAGACGGTGGAATTACCGTTCCATACACGCAAGATTGTCACTTAAATATCATTTTTAAAGGGCCACACGTGCCTATTATGATTTGTGCACAAATTATATTTCCTTACATTACACGGACATGTTGTACACGCACAGTCGCTCTAACATAAATGGTCTACAACTCAGTGATATGGACGGCATGTTGTTTTGTTCTTGCTCTTGCCGTTCTCCTACGACACTCTGATACTCGTGCCATACATCGACTGTATAACAAGTACTATTTTCACATAATCTGTTCAAAACGAATTTCAGGGTCCCTCTCTGTTTTTGGTGGGAACAACATAGCATAGTGGGCGCTCGGCTGGTAAGCACGCAGACACAAATATGCACCGTTAATACGCAAGTATCCTGTTAAAACGTCCTAAGAGCTACACTCGCAAAACCTACACTGAATTTCTACAATAACGATCATATGTAATAACGAACTAAGCATAGCATTTCATTAATACCCTGTCTTGTCATTTCATTAACATCTAGTCTTTTCATTGATCGTTCTTCGATAGTAGCAAATCTTCACACGAAACGTACGCAATCATTTCCCTGTATTTCCACAAGAACAATCGTTAGCTCATCGATTGTGCAGTCAAGTCAACGTGGGATCTCGGAAATGAATGGCTCCAAATTACTCACCATCAGCGATCGTTCTTGGATTTTACAATATAATTTAAAGTATACGCAAAACCTAACCGAATTCGGTTTAGAGCTGGGCGCCGTTTCTCCGAAAAGTACTGCGCGTGTGACAGCCGGGAGACGAAGACCAAATAAAGAAAAAAATAAATCAAATCAACTTCAAACGCCAAATTCGTTAAATACTTCACACTGTTCACATGCCGAACTCCAAATTTGAAGTTGCTATAAGGAAATAATTACTCTTGTCATACGTTTACGACCTCAGGGTTGAAGACTGCAAAAAGGGAGGAGCCCATTATCCCAAAAAAATATTACAATCCTCGAAATTGTTATTCTTGTGGTCTTCAGTCCTGAGACTGGTTTTATGCAGCTCTCCATGCTACTCTATCCTGTGCAAGCTTCTTCATTACCCAGTACTTACTGCAAGCTACATCCATCTGAATCTGCTTAGTGTATTCATCTCTCGGTCTCCCTTTACAATTTGTAACCTCCACGCTGCCCTCCAATGCTAAACTTGTGATGCCTTGGTGCTTCAGAACATGTCCTACCAACCGGTCCCTTCTTCTTGTCAAGTTGTGCCACAAACTACTCTTCTTCCCAATACTATTTAATATCTCCCTTTAGTTACGCGATCTACGTATCTGAACTTATGCATTCTTCTGTAGCTCCACATTTTAAAGCTTCTATTCTCTTCTTGTCCAAACTATTTATCGTCCATGTTTCACTTCCATACATGGCTACACTCCATACAAATAGTTTCAGAAACGACTTCTTGATACTTAAATCTATACTCGATGTTAACAAATTTCTCTTCTTCAGAAACGCTTTCCTTGCCATTGCCAGTCTACATTTTATATCCTCTCTACTTCGATCATCATCAGTTATTTTGCTCCCCAAATAGCAAAACTCCTTTACTACCTTAAGTGTCTCATTTCCTAATCCAATTCCCTCAGCATCACCCGACATAATTCGACTACATTCCATTATCCTCGTTTTGCCTTTGTTGATGTTCATCTTATATCCTCCTTTCAAGACACTGTCCATTCCGTTCAACTGCTCTTCCAAGTCCTTTGCTGCCTCTGACAGAATTATAATGTCATCGGCGAACCTCAAAGTTTTTATTACTTCTCCATGGATTTTAATACCTACTCCGAATTTTTGTTTTGTTTCCATTACTTCTTGCTCAATATACAGATTGAATAACATCGGGGAGAGGCTACAGCCCTGTCTAACTCCCTTCCCAACCGCTGCTTCCCTTTCATGTCCCTCGACTCTTATAACTGCCATCTGGTTTCTTTACAAGTTGTAAATAGCCTTTCGCTCCCTGTATTTTACCCTTGCCACCTTTAGAATTTGAAAGAGAGTATTCCAGTCAACATTGTCAAAAGCTTTCTCTAAGTCTACAAATGCTAGAAACGTAGGTTTGCCTTTCCTTAATCTTTCTTCTAAGATAAGTCGTAAGGTCAGTATTGCCTCACGTGTTCCACCATTCTACGGAATCCAAACTGATCTTCCCCGAGGTCGGCATCTACCAGTTTTTCCATTCGTCTGTAAAGAATTCGTGTTAGTATTTCGCAGCTGCGACTTATTAAACTGATAGTTCGGTAATTTTCACATCTGTCAACACCTGACTTCTTTGGGATTGGAATTATTATATTCTTCTTGAAGTCTGAGGCTATTTCGCCTGTCTCATACATCTTGCTCACCAGATGGTAGAGTTTTGTCAGGACTAGCTCTCCCAAGTCCGTCAGTAGTTCCAATGGAATGTTCTCTACTCCCGGGCCTTGTTTCGACTCAGGTCTTGCAGTGCTCTGTCACACTCTTCACGCAGTATCGTATCTCCCATTTCATCTTCATCTACATCCTCTTCCATTTCCATAATATTGTCCTCAAGTACATCGCCCTTGTATAGACTCCACCCTTATGCTTTCCCTTCTTTGCTTATAACTAGGTTCCCATCTGAGCTCTTGATATTCATGCAAGTGGCTCTCTTTTTTCGAAAGGTCTCTTTAATTTTCCTGTAGGCAGTATCTTTCTTACCCCTAGTGAGATAAGCCTCTACATCCTTACATTTGTCCTCTATCCATCCCTGCTTAGCCATTTTGCACTCTCTGTCCATCTCATTTTATAGACTTTTGTATTCCTTTTTGCCTGCTTCATCTACTGCATTTTGATATTTTCTCCATTCATCAATTAAATTCAATACGTCTTATGTTACCCAGGGATTTCTATTAGCCGTCGTCTTTTTACCTACTTTATCCTCTGCTACCTCCACTATTTCCTCTCTCAAAGGTACCTAATCTTCTTCTACTGTATTTCTTTCCCCCATTCTTGTCAATCGTTCCCTAATGCTCTCCGTGAAACTCTCTACAACCTCTGTTTCTTTCAATTTATCCGGGTCACATCCCCTCACTTTCCCACCTTTTTGCAGTTTATTTAGTAAAAAGAAAAAATTAAACGCTCCCTAACTGACGAATCAACTGAAAAGCTCTGATTGATGCTGCAGACACCGACGGATTGACGACTTAAAACTGGATTGCACAGCTCTCAATGCTCGCATTACAACTATGAATTCTAAAAACGCAGTATGCTCGGAAATAATTAAAAAACGTCGTCGTAATGCCAACATAATTGTGTTGATGGTGGTAAAGAACGGGTTAGTAAGCTAATCTATGATATACATCATTCTTTTTTGTATTACCAATCTGCTCAACGGCGACCAGTGCAGGTTTTGTTCACACTCGCACCTATCCGGCACACGAGTGGCGAAAATTGACGGAGGCTCTGACGGTCACTCTGCTCGTCACCGAAGGGGTAGGCAGGACTTGTTACCAAGCCCCGAATACTTTTCTACTAATGGTGCACCTTTTCCAGTCTACCTACGAGAGGTTGACTCAAAAAACGGAAAGCTTTGTATTATATCTCTCCTACTCACAGGATCACACCCGAAATAAACATTCATTCTGCCATTTAAGAACAACATAACAGGAATGAGAAGAGGATGTTCATTATTATATAATTAAATAAACACATCGGCGTGAACGTCTCCACCAGAGCTTCTTGATACAATAGAAAATAGCTACATAGACCAGTCTGTCATTGCTAATAAAGAATTTTTGAATACCTTAGGTAACGTAACGGGATGGAACAACCAGAACCATCTCAATGTTACTGGCACAAATTATGGGTAATGGGATCCGTCTGTTTATGTAAAACTAAAAAATATGTTGATATTCATTTTTAAAAAGGTTCATGAAGTCTGAGAACTATACTGATGGAAATAAAGAAGTGCGGGGGGATCGTGAGCTGTGCCTGGGTGCCTCATTCGTAAGAGCATTAGCCGCGAAAGTTAAAATCCAGAGCTGTCCCGGTCCAGTACACATTTCCAGTCTGCCAGGAAGTTTCAAAACATCCATTGTCCAAATATGTTTTAGCGCCTTTGTACCTTTATCAGTAGGCTCTTATTTGTGGCTATAACATGGTGAAGGAAAAATTAATCCAAAAAGATTTTTTAACTGTTTCAATGTTGTACCATAATCTACAGAAGGCTAGGCGTTGCACGGCCTGTATTAATTTGCCATATAACTTGTGTTCTGCAATATTTGATAAATTTAAGCAAAATTTTTCATTCTTTTTTCTTCCCACAAAACATGGATTTATCCAGTTTTACAAAAATCAGACCACACTGACAATGACACAAATGTACCGAACCATGACTGCACCAAAAATGTAGTGTGAAATAATTTTGTGGTTTACTTAAACGGAACACAATTCCCATATTCCTCAAAATGCGATTTGTAGAGCAATAACACGAATGAATGTTAATGTTTAATTCTGTCCCTGTCGTTAACATATTCTAGTGTTCCAGATTGTCCGCACATTGCGTCCAAAATCTGTATGATCAGTATTGTACTGATAGTAGAGAATTTTAAAGTGAGCACTTTGAGGTGAGAAACAAACTGTCAGGAATGGGCGTTGCAGTGTGAGTCCGAGGAATGTATTTGTATGTATTTGTAAGTTTCTCCACAAGTCTTGATGCAACAACAAAAAGGTATTAGAATATGCTCTCTAATGATGAAGCGGTACTTTTAGTATCCATTTAAACCTTTTGCATGCCAATAATATTTATGCATCAGTAGACGGACTGTCGTGGTACTCTGTGAGATAAGGAGCATTATTATGTTTTTGTACTTATGAAATCATGCCTTTGTGTTTAACAATGAATCCATCCGTGGTTTATTTTAATGCCCTACACTTCCATTTCCTGTCTGTGCTCTTCCATGAGTGTATGATTGCATGGAGTTTGAATGTGAAGGGATACAGAAATGTGAGGGACTAGCGAAAGTAGAGTGTAATTGGTTATGTTGAAATATAACCTGTGAGAAAGCTGAGCAAAGCAGTTCCCTGTGGGTTTCGGAAAAGACTGACTGAGTCGTTGGTAGAGGGTGCTAGGTGGGTACAGGAAACAGGAGAGGTTTCCCTCCGGGCTGTGCGAACAATGACACGTTGTCTCTGCATGTACGCCATGCTTGGGACCGTTAGACTTACTGGCCTGGGGTGCGGGCGCTGCTGCGGGGGTGTAGCTGATGTGGTGAATGAAAGGTATAAAAATCAGTTATATCAGCGTAGAAAACATTCAAAATGTGTCATTTAGAGCCTATTTAGACAGGGAAGCGACGGGAGACTGTTTAAGTATCGTAATTTTGATGACATAAAGTAATTGGCAAACTATATTTGTGACTCTTGAGTAAGAGTGTTGACCATCCTCTCTGCACTCAGTTTTGGGGATAATTGTGTGTAAACTTTGTTCTTCTGAGAGAACATATCAAGTTATTGCATAATTACTAAAGTTCTGTGGTTTAGAGATGGCCATACACAGACGTTCTACTGCTTTCCCAATTATTCGTCATGTGTGACACTGCCATAGAGCCACACCCACTAAAGAAGACGTATTATTTACATTTAATTTCAGCGTATACACCGCGAGTGCCATATGTTAGGACATCTCTCTCGATGTCGATTTGTATTTGGTGCCCCTTAGCTGTCGGTCTGCAAAAGGCTTTGTTGGTTGAGCTACTTGCAGTTTCAATACCATATTCGTGTCGATTGTGTGAGTGCGTATTAAAACCTAGAAATGTTGAACTTCGAGGCCAGTTAACTATCTTATTAAAAACTAGGAATGTAATACTTTGTGGGCGGTAATTGCCTGCTTTAATAAATAGGAACAGGGCCAGCTTACCTTGATTCCATCACCTAATAAATTTTAGGCAGCTTCCTTGTGACCTGCAATTGGGGCACCATTCTCGCCACGTGGATGCGTGGAATCCATTCTGAGGCCACTTGAGGTATCAGAGTGTGCTAAAGTGTCTTAATGTTTCCTAAATGTGACTCTGTGAAATTAGGTACCCCCTCTTTTAATAATTTGTGTCCGATTTTAAGTTTCTTCTTCGTAAGGTCAGGTCATGAGTGTAGCAGTAGTTCACGTGGTACCAAAATCGATAGTGATTCAGATGTTGTTTAGTTTTTGCAGTATGATGTAATGATCTTGATAGCCCAAGTCTTACAAAACAATTTAATAATTTTCGGTGAGTAGCTTTTGTGTATATTAACAGACTCAATGTGCTCCGCCCATTGTGTGTTCATTTGCCATGTCCATCTGAGCCGCTTTTTCAGCCCATTAATGGGGAATACTGGACCATACGATGGCTTTCTGAATATGTAAGTAGCTTTAAGTTGGAATCGTAATTTATGCATTATGTTGTCATTGATTTATTTCTAGTTCCTGGCGGTCCAGAAGTTGAAATTAAAATGAGTTTTAATTGTTTTTTATTACCGTATAAATTTTTTTCAACTGGCGCTTTCATGAGTGTAGGTTAGACGAATGGGGAATTTGAGAGCCATAGATGACACAGGAAGAAGCACGTAAAGTTAATTACATACATGATTGAAGCGTGTCATGGTATAGACACTGTATAATAATTCTGGAGCGTTAAATATATTTGCTGCTTTTACAAGACGATCTGAATTTCTATAACAGTGTCTTGCACAGCAGATAACTTTTAAAGTAAAAAATGTGGTCTGTAGATTATCATATATTACATATGGATAAGGGACGATGAACTGATCGAAAATATTACAGATTCTACAGTAAGTGTTTCGGAGTGACTTAGAAATTGTAATATTTCATTTTTCTTTAGGAAACGCTGTGCAGATTGCAGTGGGTGATATACTTACGACACAGCAGCAAAATATACAAATATTGCTTAAAATGTGGGCTCTTCTGGTTAAAAGTTCGTTCTCACACTTACAATACCACAGCACTACAGACAGCGACCAACTCCATGGATATGCACGGCAGTAGTCTCAGAAAAATGGCCTTAGTGATGCCATAAGATCGTGGCATGTCCTTTATCTCAACGCCTCGGCATGTCGTGCTGAAAGCAAAACAGAATCGCTTACGACGGTTATGTAATCTCTCTGTTTTCCAGCGCCGCCTGTAGTGCCACGCAGAGGTCTTTTATTTGAGAATGGTGTGCCGTAAAGGAAACAAAAGATTGCTCTATTCCCTTTACGTGACCATAATTTGTCCCCACGATTTGGGCGGCAAGATTAACCGAGCATGTCTAGGATAAATACTTCACTATACGTCGGTCGCCTTATCTCTCTCGGAGAGGAAGAAAGTTTTACCGGGATACGGCCAGCGATCACGAGCTCCTGTCTCGAGTCCTAACCGTAGGACACAGTACCTAATAAAATTCGAAATTTATTTCGGCTGTCATTGCATTTTAAATTGTTAACAAAGACCTCGCAACACAGACTCTCAAGTCTGCGTCTACACCGACTGGGAAGCAATGTAATATTGTGCCCGAACGTAAACCAGGAGTTCTAAAGCTTTCTTTGAAACACATAACGGCTGGCCTGGCTTCAGGCGTTGTGCCATTTTGTGCAATGTGCAGATCTTCGTTTCCCAGTTAGAGCAATTTCCTGCAGCAATTCGATTCGCACCAGCCTTCTTCTAATGCAACCAGAAATTTATTACTTTTTTTGCAACTTCAGTGACTACGATTTTACGAAAGCTCTGTGACAACTGTATTGTGAAGTTCGTTTACTCTTTACATTAATAATGCTGGTAGTAAATACATTAAACATAGTTTCCTTCCGTTGTATTCATAGAGAGGGACTGTTATCCGGAAGTGACAAAATACACTCTGTGAAGTGCAAAGTTAGTTTTTATAATTACTTAAATTATCTGTAGACTGTACTTCTTCGTCACTGTTGCACAGTAGTGTATGGAGAAGACGTTTAGACTGTTTCTCTGTGATTCCACTCCCAAAGAGCGCGCGGAAAAGCCGGACACAAATCTTTCCGTGCGAGCTCTGGTTTACCTTTCTTTTTTTATTGTGATGACCATTTCTCCCTAAATAGGATGGCGTCAACAAAAAATCTGCACATTCAGAGGAGTGAAAACCGCCTTTATTATAATAATTGCCACTCCAGTTCGCAAATCATATACGTGACATTCTGTCCCCTGTTTCTCGATAGTACCAAGGCGAGCTGCCCTTCTTTGAATTTTCAATACCCTCCATCTGTCGTATGTGAGTTTACGAGATGTCACGTAGTATATTATAAAAGTGGGAGGAGTATTTGGATGGTAGGTACGTGAGTGGTGGCGGGTTAACACTATAAGTTACAAAATGTTGTATTCATTAAGACAGTGAAATACATGTCAGTACGTATTTTGAGAGAATAGTAAGCAACAAAACCATCATGAGGTAACGGGTGGTAAATATTCTTGTCAATGTAGCAGGAGCGCAAAATACGAGTAACATATACCAGTTTAACTACCTGAGGTGTCAGGTCAGAGGGGTGTTCTGAACACAATTTCGACACAAAGCAGCTCAATAGGCTGTGGACTGGAAGGGGTAGGCTAGCAATAGAACAGTGCATCACCACTGACTAGACACTCATTTATTGAAGACGTAAGTCGGGTATTACCCAAAAGGAACAATCAGACAAGTTACAAAATAATATTCTTTTCCTTTAAGTTACTCAAACATTTAAACAGGCAAATAGCAATCATTTAACTGAAAGCCTTTTAAGAAAGCAAGACTAGAAAATTTGAATGATGAGTTAAAATCATATTTAAATAAGCTTAGACCGAGCACAGATTTTAAAACGAAATACTTCCTTTAAGGAACCAGCGATCAAAATTAATTACGTAATCCTCAACAACGATATTACATCCAAGACATTTAAGATTAAACAGTAATATATAACATCAGAGAGCTGCAGCCCCAAGTTTTAAACAGCACGTTTCAGATGGACTGCATTGCAACAGCACAATAATAGTCCCTCACAGGCTCTCCCCCACACAGGAAGTTATTGCCGCAATCGACAAAATATCAACATTATTCCATTTACAGACCTAAAACAAACTAAAAGCTCTCTTAAGTTTGGTAAAGTTAAATCCCTTTCAACATAACATACATCACAAGTCTAGCCCTAGGACGGCACCGACACCCCGCAATTTAGCACGCGAAGAAACTACAGCGATGCACTCATCACGTATCCTTAGAAAATCCAAGATCAGAGAGCCGGCTCCCCAAAAGCGGAACGTTTAACCACGCGCAGCGTGCGGGTTTACGGGATGCTGATCTCGCCCTTAACCTCAACACCAGTTCAAATATTAGTCAGCCTACAACCTTGAAACACCATACACATTCCTTCAGTTACTGCATAGAAAGCCAATGGGATAGGCAAACAGACCAGCATATGATAAAAGCTTAGGCAATTTCCTTACTAAACAACCGTTCTGAATAGTAACCGCATTTTTTTTAAACGTTAGCACACCCACAATCAAAAGACAAACAACGCCAATCATAAGGACAGTAGCACATAAGCAAGTAGCAATGGTAACTTCTGCTTAGATTGGCTACAAATCAGCACGTGATTGAACACACCAGAGAACAGTCTTTACAATATAACCATCAATACAACAGCAAATTACTCACACGTGTACTCCCCCACGATTTCGATTCGCAAAGCCATAGACAAAATGTGGAGAACGTATCACGTAGATAAACATAATGGTGCTCCCTCAGTTACCCCAAATAAGTGACTCCCTTAGTTGTACAGCAAAGAACCAGACCTAATGAAATCACCACAGTTTTCGCCTCTAAATTGTCACAGTACAAGTGAGACTCAATCACAAATGTAATTTTACATCACCTGTTCCCGCATAGTCAATACAAGCGCCAGATTTTCACCCGCTTATAACGGCAGGCAGCAACATCGTACGGAAAAGAGCGTAGACACAAGCTCTTACCAATTCTCTTCTCCGAAAGCAGCCACCGCAACTCTCGGGAACCACTGGGACATCCAATCCAAAAATCGTTACTCCTTCACGCAAATTACAGGACGCCCGATTCCCGCTGCTTGCTACGGCGCTTCCGGTCAGAGCCAACTTGTATATCTCCATGCAATAGGTCCGGTCCCACACTCGCTGCGTCAACGCGACAACAGCCTTCGACCACATCCCGGAGCAACCCCCCCCCCCCCCCTCGGACCACGCCTCGTTACTCCTCGCTTAGGTCCCAGAGGGCGCTGCTTATCGCCCTGACCGTGGCAGGAAAGATAAACCACCAGACTGGCCACGGCTTACTAATAACTTGGAAAAACCTTTGTGAAATTATTAACGTCAAATTCTGGTAAAGGAAGACGTATGCCAGAGCATTGCGGCTCACAGTCAACTTTAGACCACGCATATAAATCCACGTTTGCAGCCACTTCAGTATCAGAAACGGTTTCACGACTTTCACGAAACGCTTCTTCAAGAACAGGGAAACAGTATTCCCTACCGCTGCATGTGTACTATACGTTTTACACATTGATCCACTTGACACAATGTTATCTAGACTACCACGGTTACTGCCGTGGTGTTTGAAGGTGTAAAAGTAGTAATTTTCTGCGTCATAGTCTCCTCCAATGTCTGAATCGTAGCGTGCTCTTCTCCAACCTCTTCCCAGCAGTTCATTGCACGATCAGCCAGAACTCCACCACCCGCGGAACAGTGCCAGCTCCATGACGCCATTCTTATAGTTCTAAAAGAGCGATCGAACTGCAAAGCAGAACCAAAAATGATTAAATAAAATCTTTATTACATTCAAGTGCATGCATAAACAGTTTTCGTCATGCTGCAAATTTTCAGCAACTTCAGCGTTGAAGGAAAGTGGTCGTAAATAACCTGTAGGCTCCCCCACTGCTTTTGTACTTTATAATGTGGAAAATGTTACTATGAACTGAACTTACTTTACATCAGAAGATTAAATCCAGAGGTAACAAACGCAATCCGATCACAAAACCATCTCTGAAGAAATGTGCCTCAAAGACCATCGACAAATATTCATAACATTACGGCAATCCAACACATACAGTGGCGCCACTCAGTGCTGAGGAAGTTGTTATGGTATGTCAGTTGGAAAGATACTAGCGTCCGTAGATACGAGAAAGCCACCGTAAGATTAAAGTTTGTTTTCAGTTATGTTACTACTTATTTAAAGAAATGGTTATTACAGTTTTGCGTTCAAAACATCACTATATTATCAAGAGACATGAATGATCATAAAATAGAAGTAAGTAATGGCGAGTCTCACTGATTCAGAGACATAAACTACAATTTATTGATGAAGAAATAATTTTGAATGTGTCTATCATTGCAGCTAACTCCGCTGAAAGCAGTATAATATAAAACAGTATTTCGTACATGACAAGTACATACGAGTATTTATGATCTCGTCTGTGATTATTATGATAGCCAATTTTCTTGCCATGTGATGGAAACTAATAATGCGTAATTTACTGTACTTCACACGACTTTCTAATATACCAACATTTTCGATAAATCAATTACTTTTTCTTCAAAAGACCGTCTCTGTTAAATACTTTTGTAGTTTGAGGCTCAAAGGTAGCAAAAGTTGTATAACTGGTTTCCTCTGTGTTGGGGAACATTTTTATTGCTTTCGAAACTTTATTTTTATTTATTTACTAGCTGAGAACCAGGCTTCACTCAGGAAGTTGATATGAGATTGTGTCTTAGTTCGAATAAAAGGATAACCTTTAAACTATATAATAAAAGAAAGTATTGAAAACATATTCTATTTACAATCCTTGTTTAAGTATAATAGGTAAAAAATTATTGAAAATATTTTCTGTTTACAATGTTTTTTCGTTTTGTTATCCTGGATATATAAGTACAAATTTTTCGGATTTCCTACTGAAAGCAAGCTACATATAACTGACACTGAGAGAAGTAGGATTCTTTCAGGTTCATGCCGCAGTATTTTAAAGTTTGTCCTTGTACTTCCCAATTTGGAAACTGTAGGCTAATTTGATTGGAAATTGCAATATTTTGCAATGGAATGGCAGTCCAGTAGAGATCAGTGATGTCCTAGGGATAAACAGTGTGTGTCCTTTGTACCTTCAGTCCTAAGTCCGGCTTCGATGATGTTGTTCGATAGTTTTTTAACTATCATCCCCGATCCATTACATAGTTTTGTGAGTTAGTGTTTCTGACTAGTACAATCGGAGGTCCAGTTTTAAGTCGAAGGCAGTGTAATTCCATTCCTGGTACATGCAAAGAGTTTAGAGATTCTGTAGGGAAATTCACACTTCCTTCAACGTTTACCATCATGTCGATCGACTTGCATATTCTGTGTTCACCGGGACTTTTCTACTGAATATTAAAGTTGGAATCGTCGATAATATTATATTATTCGCCGTTTTGCTTCAGAACTGGCCAGATCTCCTTCTATTTTATATTTGGACATTGTCTAAAATATAAACCAAATCAACTTTTTACTAACAAATGCACTAAGTACACTTTACACACTTTTCACATTTTAGTTTCTTTTCATATTCAGTCGCTGTATCGCTTTGACTATTCACACTTCACTGCTTGTTTGTATTTACTCACTGCACTACTTTTTCGGTTGCTCCATTCGTCACTGATAAGAAACAGACTTTCTAACCCACGACAGGTCTTGCTTTTTACACCCCTACCCATGGGTACCACCACCAGTGGTGAATTCCAGATCATGCCACAAAGGCTCCAAATGTTCCACAATATTCCAGGATATTCTACAATATTCGAGAGTGTTCTGGAATGTTCCACAATGACTTGGAACGTTCCGGGATGTCCCCGAACATTCTGAAATCATCCCGAATGTTCCAGTCTATTCTCGAACGCTCTAGACCATTGCTGAACGTTCTGGAACGTTCTGGATTGTTGTGTAATGCTCTCGGATACTGTCGAATGGCTCAAATGTCTCTGAGCACTATGGGACTTAACATCTGAAGTCATCAGTCACCTAGAACTCAGAACTACTTAAGCCTAACTAACCTAAAGACATCACACACATCCATGCCCGAGGCAGTATTCGAACCTGCGATCGTAGCGGTCGTGCAGTTGCAGACTGAAGCGCCTAGAACCGCTCGGCCACAGAGGCCGGCCACTGTCGAATGTTCTGGATGTTCTCGATTAATCTCGAATCATTTGGAATGTTCTACAAATTTCTAGTGGGCGAAACTTCCAAGCCCTTATATCTTTAAAAGCACGCCCTTCAGTTGAAAACAGCAACCTTCTTCATGGATGTGGCATAGAGAGCTACCACACCAGTAACTCCTTGACAAAAACGGTAGTTGTTTCCGTGTTTTAGAGCACGCAGGTTGCGTGTGTGCGTGGGTGGGAATTCCTAGGGGACCAAACTGCTGAGGTCTTCGGTCCCTAGACTTACACACTACTTAAACTAACTTATGCTAATAACAACACACACCCATGCCCGAGGGAGAACTCGAACCTCCGGTGGGAGGGGGCACGCAGATTCTACAAGTACATATCTTTTACGTCTGTGTGGTTTTCTCTTCAGCAGCAATTTTAGTGGAATATTTGGTACCTTCAGTAATGTAGGTATTGCATCTCATATACGATACCTACGTCCAACATTCACACATTTATTTGGAAATGCCGCGAACAAGACATCACGTTGTTGGTTAGACATACGAAGTGTTTTTGCCGAAGATCAAGTGTTCTGCTGTTTACTAGCCTTTATCTTCCTAAAGGAAAACAAGAGTCTACAGTAAATATCTGTATGTTACAAGAAGGTCCTGAATAAACTGTCCTGTAAGGTAACGTTTCATTCCTCCCAAGGTATTGGGAAATTAATGAAATACAGTTGTGATATAATGATTTTGTTAATAACGATCTTAAGTGCATCACATACGCTCGCTTTTGTAAAACGCGTGTTAGAAATCAATGTAAACGGTACTATACGCATTCATATCGGATTGAAAAGTGTAGATTACTATACGATTGGGGTGTTGCTGTTCCTACATTTAAAAAATGGGGAGGAGAGTCGTTACTGTGTATTAGACTGTGTCAGTACTACGCTGATATCTCAAGCCTACTAACTTAGAAACGAAAAACCGTGTTTTTACTTATGAGAGAAACTACACGAAATGAATATGAGAGTGAAAATCAAAAAAATTTTATTCGCAACAGCTAGCCACACCTTCCAGCTAACTCTCTTAAGCAGTCGCCGCTCAGACATTTGTCGTGGCGTTGTAAATACCTTCTAGTACCATCGTAATAGAAAGCAGCCGCCTGTGCTCTCCGCCAATTCTCTGCGCTTGTCTGATTTTCGTTGTTTGTGCCAAAACGTTGTCTTCGTAGGAAGAGGTTCATGTGAGCATAGATGAACAACAGAGGGAGCCAATTGGGGGCTGTATTGTGGGTGATCGAACACTTCCTATCGAAAACGCTACAGGAGCGTCTTCATTGCCCCTGCAAAATACGGCTGAAAGTTGTCTTGAAGAAAAAATGCTTGACATTAATGTTATGTGGGCTGCATAGCTTCATTCGAAGTCTCATACCAGAACCACATTCTTCGCAGGAGGCACTGTTGTTTTAGGCCTTTCTACAGGAACACTAAAGACACAGCCCAACTCATGTGGGGATAGTTCCATGGCATTTTTACAGTGGCTTCCACTTCGCGCCTAATCGGATCTTATTTTTAGAATACGCCTCTTACTTTTAACATCGATTGTGTAATAAACATCAATTAAGACCAGCTGTATATACATTTTCCAGTGTCACTTAAAATGTCGGGTAGCAAGAAGCACACAGATGTTGCCATTTCCTACCTAAAAGAAGATTTGAATTAATTTTTTTCTACGATAGTCAGTGTCTTGAATTTATTTCGACTGACGTAATACATTTACTTGCGCCAGTCGAGAATAATTGACTGAATTAAATTCTGGCTGATTCTCTTAAAGAGAGACAGATATTACGATGCGCAGTGATTGTGGTTTCAGAATACAGACAAGGTTTGTATGTTCAGCAGTTAATCTATTTCCTTTTCCATGTTGAGTGGATTTGAGTGACTGTTTGATGGGTTACTTTCACTTCACATAATTCAGTGCAATTTCCTTTTTTGTGACATGAATGCTGCAAGAAACTGAGAGAAGTTTTTAAACCTTTTAGCTGCGGAGACCGTTCTTTTTGTTAGAATACTCCCAGAGCGGCGGAACTTCCGGTATCGTAGGAAGCCCAGTAAGATTCATACGCTGCTATGACCGGGGATTTTTGTATTAGTCTCCTGTTACGAACGGTTCACCAGGCCTATATTAGCAAAACTGATATTCCATGTGAAGTAAGCATCCAAATTCGAATGTATTTTTGAGCGAGTATATCAAAACCTACTACACGTATGGATTCCATGGTGGTCATCACACCTAGCAGCAGATTTTGTAACAAAATGTCTAAGAATATTTGTCTAGAAGTTAAAATGGGAGTAGATCTTTTTCCACTGAATGTGGAAGTTTCCTGTCTTGGAGAAAAAGTTTCTAAATTGAGCTAAGTCACCATGTCACTTTTTCAACCCTTAGTACCGTGAAATGCGCTAGTCGTCCATACCATTTTTCACAGTAATACTTGACCAGATCGATCTCAACGTACAAGGTGATCCAAAAGTCCGTTAATAGTTTAGAATTAAACACTTCACGGAATAATGTAGGTAGAGAGGTAAAAATTAGCACTCGTGCTTGAAATGACATGGACTTTAATTGAAACCAAAAATGTGCACAACGTGACCAAGAGATGACACTTCATATGATAAAAACCAATAATTAGCATAACAATAAATTTTTAGAAAAGATGGTGTTCCTTATAACAAATGCTCAACATTTCGGCCGTTATTCATCAACAAGATCTGTAGTCGACTAACAATGTTGTGAGCAGGACTGCACGGCATATTAGTATGCATGGTGAGAAATCGCCGTCGGATGTTGCCTTCTAGCATCTCTAATGAGGTCGGAAGATGGCAATAGGCTCTCGACGTCAGTAACATCAAAATTAATAATCACTCATTATGAGGACTTGGGACCTGGGAGGCTAACCATGGTGGACGTTGCGGCTCAACACGCGACCCTGATCAAACAATGTCACAAGAGATCTACCATACGTGTAGCAATATGGCGTGGAGCGCCATCCTGCATAAAACTGATACCTTCCAGCAGGCGTTTATCAGCCAGGCCAGGGATGATCTGACTTCCACATTCACTGCATTTTTTACTCGATTCTTATGCGGCATCACTGAGGTGTTGCTGCCCAGCCCCATCTGCTGGCCAGTTTTTGCAATATTTTTTGGTTTCAATGAAACCTCGTGTCAATTTATGAATGTGTGGAAATTTTTACCTCTATCTACATCATTCCGTGATTTCATGTATTTTTAAATATTCACACCCTTTTGGGTCATCCTTGTAATAAGAAAGGTAATACTCAATTTTTCTCAATTATTCGTTCTATAGTGACAGTCTCTTCATCTTTTTGTTGCACATACATCCAAATTCCTCAGTTATTTTGCGGATATATTCCTATCTCTCTCTTCCCCCAGAAGGTGTGTCTTCTAGGGCTTCGTCGATGAGCTTTAGACATGTTCCTTTCATCACAGGTTCTCCAGGCAAACTTTTCTGTTCTCTCCTTCTCCAGTTTCTTTACATTTCTTTACCAAATTCCACGTTATTTAGTGAATATACTGAGTGATAACCAATTTTGATGATAAGTTTATCGTTAACCTTATTCCACGTACTCCATAATACTTGTTCCTTTCTTCTTTTACTCTCAGCCCATTTTTCTATGACATACTCTGATTATGAATCGCTAATAAAGTACGACTACTCACGGCGTACCGGTAATTAGAATATTCTGAACATTCAGTACACATGAGTTTTCGCGACTTCAGTTAACAGGACATCCGCAACTGAGTATCGTGGAATCAGATAATAAAACGCTTCAAGTGTAAAGTTTTATTGATTCAGTGACATCTTCAGATGAACAAGAACCGTGGTGCCCGTGGCCGCCGCACACTGGACATTCGGCTGCGGGTAGGTATCCCGTCTGTCGGCTTCATGTGCGGCTGCCACCTTCACGCATACTGCTGTCTAATGTGCGGCTGCCACATGCGTCGTGCTTCTTGTTCACCTGAAGATGGGTTCACAATCGCCAGAAACCGGTCGTGATTGAAGTGAAGCGGTTTATTATCTGATCCTTAGAGATTTAATTTCATAATACCAACAGTGTTCCTTTAACGCTTTCTCTATCGGGTGAGTCTGAAGACTTGACTGAGTTTACACAAATTCTTAACTGTGTTTTAACATCACCAGTTATCTTTCACATATCGCCTCACATCCTAACATGGAAATCATCTCGTAGATTTCAGTTTTTTGCCAGTTTTTTTCCGGCAACGCAGTTACTTAACAGAGAGAGCAGGTGAAATCAAAATCTGCACAACTTTGTGCCTATTCCTTGCTATTTCTTATTAATTTCCAAAAAACAGCTGTAGAGTTGTGTTCAGTGCAAGCGAAAATACAAATCATTACTCGCGTGCATTTGATTCACACCGTTAATTTCTCTCTCTTTCTCTCTCTCACGCACACACACACACACACACACACACACACACACACCGTCTTTATGATTCTAGGAGAGATACAGGAAGAGAAATGATAACTGTTCTTCTGTTCACAGGTTCATCGTTGTCCCTCGCCGTTGGTAATGGTGAGTTAATGAGTCCTTCCAAAGTATTCAGTTCTTCGATACTAGCTGGCTGTAAGTCGTCGTTGTACTTTAAGAGTTTTTAACAGCTTTAAATCTCTAATTGTATACAGATGTGTAATAACATACGGATAGGAATTGTTGGTTCCGTTCTATTATCGCGTAGTAAAACGTTGTATATGATTTTACATTCACCTTCAATGGTAATATCAGTTGCCTTAACACAGACAAAAGACAATATGTCCCTCAACGTGCTATTGTATTAACCACGAACCCTTTTTGGTTCCATTTTTAGGCAAGAGATTAAGATATAATTTTTGTGGAGCTACGGACTACATACCGCAACTTTTGCCTTGACATTCAACGCCCAGTCCAGATCAGTATTTTTTGCAAGATCGCACAACCTTCTAGTCAGAGCAATGCTTTAAATAACGTACACATTCATGAGTAATGCATTCTTAAGCTAAGTCTTTAGCCAGGTTACATTTTAAGGTTTATACAAGGGCGATGTACTTGAGGACAATATTATGGAAATGGAAGAGGATGTAGATGAAGACGAAATAGGAGATAAGATACTGCGTGAAGAGTTTGACAGAGCACTGAAAGACCTGAGTCGAAACAAGGCCCCGGGAGTAGACAACATTCCATTAGAACTACTGATGGCCTTGGGAGAGCCAGTCCTGACAAAACTCTACCATCTGGTGAGCAAGATGTATGAGACAGGCGAAATACCCACAGACTTCAAGAAGAATATAATAATTCCAATCCCAAAGAAAGCAGGTGTTGACAGATATGAAAATTACCGAACTATCGGTTTAATAAGTCACAACTGCAAAATACTAACGCGAATTCTTTACAGACGAATAGAAAAACTGGTAGAAGCGGACCTCGGGGAAGATCAGTTTGGATTCCGTAGAAATGTTGGAACACGTGAGGCAATACTAACCTTACGACTTATCTTAGAAGAAAGATTAAGAAAAGGCAAACCTACGTTCCTAGCATTTGTAGACTTAGAGAAAGCTTTTGACAATGTTAACTGGAATACTCTCTTTCAAATTCTGAAGGTACCGGGTATAAAATACAGGGAGCGAAAGGCCATTTACAATTTGTACAGAAATCAGATGGCAGTTATAAGAGTCGAGGGGCATGAAAGGGAAGCAGTGGTTGGGAATGGAGTGAGACAGGGTTGTAGCCTCTCCCCGATGTTATTCAATCTGTATATTGAGCAAGCAGTAAAGGAAACAAAAGAAAAATTCGGAGTAGGTATTAAAATTCATGGAGAAGAAGTAAAAACTTTGAGGTTCGCCGATGACATTGTAATTCTGTCAGAGACAGCAAAGGACTTGGAAGAGCAGTTGAACGGAATGGACAGTGTCTTGAAAGGAAGATATAAGATGAACATCAACAAAAGCAAAACGAGGATAATGGAATGTAGTCAAATTAAATCGGGTAATGCTGAGGGAATTAGATTAGGAAATGAGACACTTAAAGTAGTAAAGGAGTTTTGCTATTTAGGGAGTAAAATAACTGATGATGGTCGAAGTAGAGAGGATATAAAATGTAGACTGGCAATGGCAAGGAAATCGTTTCTGAAGAAGAGAAATTTGTTAACATCGAGTATAGATTTAAGTGTCACGAAGTCGTTTCTGAAAGTATTTGTATGGAGTGTAACCATGTGTGGAAGTGAAACATGGACGATAACTAGTTTGGACAAGAAGAGAATACAAGCTTTCGAAATGTGGTGCTACAGAAGAATGCTGCAGATAAGGTGGGTAGATCACGTAACTAATGAGGAGGTATTGAATAGGATTGGGGATAAGAGAAGTTTGTGGCACAACTTGACTAGAAGAAGGGATCGGTTGGTAGGACATGTTTTGAGGCATCAAGGGATCACAAATTTAGCATTGGAGGGCAGCATGGAGGGTAAAAATCGTAGAGGGAGACCAAGAGATGAATACATTAAGCAGATTCAGAAGGATGTAGGTTGCAGTAAGTACTGGGAGAGGCTGGCACAGGATAGAGTAGCATGGAAAGCTGCATCAAACCAGTCTCTGGACTGAAGACCACAACAACAACAACATTTTAAGGCATCGGCTAACGAACTGAAATTTAATTTGAACACATTCTGAGAAAGGGAAATCACTCAATCACGGACCACTCAGTCATTACCAAACGAAGCCATTTCCTGTAGTTAATGTTGTCTGCACTTGAGAGAAACTAGAGATGAAAATCGTTGCTAAGCATCTTATAATCCAATTAGCGCTGGCATAGTATCATACTTTAAAATGAGCAAATAAATATCCTCCTTCACTTCTGTTATATAAACTTTTTAGCAACATCTTCTGAACTACAGAATTATTCGTAACTACACTCCTGGAAATTGAAATAAGAACACCGTGAATTCATTGTCCCAGGAAGGGGAAACTTTATTGACACATTTCTGGGGTCAGATACATCACATGATCACACTGACAGAACCACAGGCACATAGACACAGGCAACAGAGCATGCACAATGTCGGCACTAGTACAGTGTATATCCACCTTTCGCAGCAATGCAGGCTGCTATTCTCCCATGGAGACGATCGTAGAGATGCTGGCTGTAGTCCTGTGGAACGGCTTGCCATGCCATTTCCACCTGGCGCCCCAGTTGGACCAGCGTTCGAGCTGGACGTGCAGACCGCGTGAGACGACGCTTCATCCAGTCCCAAACATGCTCAATGGGGGACGGATCCGGAGATCTTGCTGGCCAGGGTAGTTGACTTACATCTACATCTACATCTACATCTATACTCCGCGAGCCACCTTGCGGTGTGTGGCGGAGGGTACTTATTGTACCACTATCTGATCCCCCCTTCCCTGTTCCATTCACGAATTGTGCGTGGGAAGAACGACTGCTTGTAAGTCTCCGTATTTGCTCTAATTTCTCGGATCTTTTCGTTGTGATCATTACGCGAGATATATGTGGGCGGTAGTAATATGTTGCCCATCTCTTCCCGGAATGTGCTCTCTCGTAATTTCGATAATAAACCTCTCCGTATTGCGTAACGCCTTTCTTGAAGTGTCCGCCACGGGAGCTTGTTCAGCATCTCCGTAACGCTCTCGTGCTGACTAAATGGCCCCTATCTAGAGCACGTTGGGTGGCACGGGATACATGCGGACGTGCATTGTCCTGTTGGAACAGCAAGTTCCCTTGCCGGTCTAGGAATGGTAGAACGATGGGTTCGATGACGGTTTGGATGTACCGTGCACTATTCAGTGTCCCCTCGACGATCACCAGTGGTGTACGGCCAGTGTAGGAGATCGCTTCCCACACCATGATGCCGGGTGTTGGCCCCGTGTGCTTCGGTCGCATGCAGTCCTGATTGTGGCGCTCACCTGCACGGCGCCAAACACGCATACGACCATCATTGGCACCAAGGCAGAAGCGACTCTCATCGCTGAAGACGACACGTCTCCATTCGTTCCTCCATTCACGCCTGTCGCGACACCACTGGAGGCGGGCTGCACGATGTTGGGTCGTGAGCGGAAGACGGCCTAACGGTGTGCGGGACCGTAGCCGAGCTTCATGGAGACGGTTGCGAATGGTCCTCGCCGATACCCCAAGAGCAACAGTGTCCCTAATTTGCTGGGAAGTGGCGGTGCGGTCCCCTACGGCACTGCGTAGGATCCTACGGTCTTGGCGTGCATCCGTGCGTCGCTGCGGTCCGGTCCCAGGTCGACGGGCACGTGCACCTTCCGCCGACCACTGGCGACAACATCGATGTAGTGTGGAGACCTCACGCCCCACGTGTTGAGCAATTCGGCGGTACGTCCACCCGGCCTCCCGCATGCCCACTATACGCCCTCGCTCAAAGTCCGTCAACTGCACATACGGTTCACGTCCACGCTGTCGCGGCATGCTACCAGTGTTAAAGACTGCGATGGAGCTCCGTATGCCACGGCAAACTGGCTGACACTGACGGCGGCGGTGCACAAATGCTGCGCAGCTAGTGCCATTCGACGGCCAACACCGCGGTTCCTGGTGTGTCCGCTGTGCCGTGCGTGTGATCATTGCTTGTTCAGCCCTCTCGCAGTGTCCGGAGCAAGTATGGTGGGTCTGACACACCGGTGTCAATGTGTTCTTTTTTCCATTTCCAGGAGTGTATCTCTGGACCTTCACAATGTGACTTCGAGAAAAATACAACACAGCAGAAAAATAACGCTGCTCAGTGGATAGAGCATTTCTCCAAACTTCGATTTGTAATATGCGCCATGACGTAATTTCAGACTTCACTATTAGGGGGCAGTCGTATCAGAATATGTAGACAAATCATCCACTCTATATTCACGAAATGAATGACACTGTCAGAAAAAATTAGTACACACTTTTAGAGGTTTCCTATTCACTCAATATTTCTTGTTGCAGCATTGCGTGTCGATAACATGAAATGATTACATTTGCCGATAATGGCAGAAGCGGTTCTGCGGTAGCAGGTATATACACATGCTGAAAAATCCATATTGCTATGTTTTTTACCTCCACCGGTGACAATGCAGGCTGTGGGTCTGGCACCTAGTAGATGGTTCACATTACGAATACTGTCCTGGGATACGTTATGCCATGCCTACTCGACCTGTTCACGTAGTTCTGTAAGAATTGTTGGTTGACGAGCCGCACAAGTCATTTCATTTCCCATGACATCCAACATGTGCTCGATTAGAGAAAAATCCGGAGACAGTGCTATCATTACGACTCAAGGACATGTGTTCTTTTTATATACCAAAGTAAACTTGTTTTTGTTAAATATGACGTGCGTCTACTATTATTTACAAATTTTGTTACAAGATGATGATTTTATATCTGGCGTTTCATGGGGAGCGAATATTTCTCTTAATTTATGGCCAGTTTTAAGTCTCATGTCCTGCAGTATATGTTAATGACATTAACTGAAGCACTTTAAAATTGCATAAAAGCCGAAACTGGGTCGTAATTAAATAAACAACAATACAGTCAATTGCGGTGTGTTCATTTAAAAACTATTGCATGACTGTTGTTGAGCAACATCAAAAACTGTTCAATTGATAGTTCACTTTTCCTTATGAAATGAAACATTAACCGAAAAGGTTAATAAGGGCATGTGGGATGTGCTGAATAACACATTTCCTCAGAGGGGAACGGATCATGCTAGCCTCACTGCATGGCCGTCCTACTCCCCCGACGCCAGGGCATTTTCGTGTTGTTACGTCAAGAATCGCTTGTATATCGTGCACGGATAAAGAAAGTAGCCAGAATGTTGGTGCTGCAATGCGGGCATGTACATGGGAAGAACCTGAATATCACCAGGAAGTAGAGGCACACCGCAGTCAGTCGCAATCAGATTGGCTTTTATTATTCTCGCAAATCTAGATTTCGGCTATAAATATTTCATTGTAATTCAACATAATTTCGGCAGTTCATGTCACCATACCGGCTTACAGGGAGGAGGACACTGCATGTACTATGAGTGGCGAGTGGGACACACATTGGAATTGTGGCATAACAAAAGACATCTAATTGTTTCCAAATCAGAATTTTTTGAACTGATGGACAGAATTTAGGAACACTCTGTCATTGGGCATTGTCGTCGTTCGGTTCCCGAAGAAAAGGGAAAAAGAACTGCAGCACATAACAAGGACTGCGGTAGCTGGACAGCGGATGGTGGGATGCAGGTAAGTGGATGATTAGTGGCTGTAACTGGCTCAAAGCAGTGCCCGCGACGCCGAGTGCGAACACGGTGATCGTGATGAGCAGGTAACACGTGTTGCGACATGCGCCCAGGGTCATCTGATCAGCGCCGGGCCTCGGGGGTCGATAGCGGTGCGATGCATTCGGGAGCACACGGCGCATTAGGCACCTGCTTGTGCAGCTAACGCGACAACGGACTGTCTCGCCCACAGGAATCACAGCAGCGATTGCTGTTCCGTCCTCCGCTATCTGGAGTACAGATCACGGCAACAGGTTGAACCATTCCTGACCCTGGGTCCATCTCTAAGATGATAATTTGAAAACTGCTCGTGCTGCAATCGAATACGTTGATTTTTAACTTACTAATTGGTTTACTACCTTTTCTTACCAGTACACTATTATTCTACACCGCTGTATAGCAGTTCTGCAAGATTTGCAAAATAATTAATGACCCCTTCGATAATATACAACGATTTTTATTTCTTGAAACAGATTGAAGTTATTGGGTGCCAAATACAAAAAAGCTGTGCAGGCTACGGCTTATGCATTGGTTTAAAAATATGGTTCAAATGGCTCTGAGCACTGTGGGACTTAACATCTGAGGTCATCAGTCCCCTAGAACTTAGGACTACTTAAACCTAACTACCCTAAGGACATCACACTCATCCATGCCCGAGACAGGATTCGACCCTGCGACCGTAGCAGTCGCGCGGTTCCGGACTGCAGCGCCTAGAACCGCGTGGCCATCGCGGTAAGTCTGCGTTGGTTTAAATCTTGACTGTTACTCTGCGTTTTTTTCACACGCTTATTGCGATTATGCCGTGGTTCTTCCTCTTTCTACGTGTGGCAGCAGTGGTGTGTATCGATATTCGCACCTTGTACTATCTTTGTTCTGGTCCTTACAGTTTCCAGCTAGCCTGTGTGCGGCAGTCGGTCAGTTGGTGTGCATCAGGCAGGAAATCTCCACTCAGCGCAGTGGGCAGGGCCCGCTGGCGGTCTCCACTCAGTGCCGGAGTGTGTGGGAACTGTCCCGATTGCTACGAGGTCCGTGGCTTACCGACCCAGGAAATCAAGGTCGAGTGGTGATTTAATTACCGAAGCCAGTCTGTTCACACTGTGTCGTTGGTTTTCGTGGTTGGCTGTTTGGGGTATTCCCGTGAGCAACAGCGATTGTTCGAGCTGGCCAAAGTTTGGCCACCATCTGGTGGAGTTTAACTGTATTTCGGTTATTTGAAGTCCAAGTGCACCAGCAGAATTTTCTGCCCTGTGGCCGTTAGCGTTCCGGTTACCTGCCCTGGCCGCTGACGTAAAATTCAGGTAGTGTCCTTTCCTCACCGTGTTGTCGCTGTCCAACACGTGTGTGTAGTTTTGACAGTTTATGCATACTTTGTTGTAGGCAGCTACGCCTTTTACCATTTGGCTTTGCAGCTCCTTGTGTACTGGTCGGGTGGAAAGCGTCTTGTCGGTGGGTCCGTTTACTGTCTCTTGGTTGGGTTGCCGGGCGGCTCGGATATAGTTGGGCGACTACCAGTATCCGTTAGGCGAACTGATATGAGTATATTTCAAGTGTAGACCCATCGACAGAATCTTCTGAGCGCCGCTTGGTGTACTGCCTTTTCTTATTGGTGTTCGATTGTGTATTTTAATGGCTCATAGCCGATGGTTTGAATTTGTATGCTTTTAGTTGGCTTTTAAATAATGGGCCTTCACCGTTTTAAAATATAAAATTCCTTATTTGTGAAGTCTTACATTGTTTGGGCCTACAGCCTCATATAAAAAAATTATTTAAGGACAAGGGCTTGGGCTTTCTGCCTTGTTAAAATTTATTGTAGTCGTGTTCCGAGTCCTGGGTCTTTAAAATTCCTTACTTATCAAGTCTTAGATTGCTTGGGCCTTCAGCCTCATTTGAAATATTATTTAAGGATAAAACCTTGCGCTTTCTGGCTTTTGAGAATTTATTGTAGTTGTGTTTTAAATCACGGGCCTTTAGCCGTTTTAAAAATTAAAGAGGTTGGCCCTTAAGCCATAAGATTGTGTGACATATTCAGTCAATAGTTAAGCTCGGAAATTTGCGCTGCAATGTTTGGGAAACTAAATAAAGTTATATATGTTCGAGTGTAACTGACAGCCGCGCATTCTTGGCCCCTTTCCACAATTCCAACTACCTGTTCTGTCACGCAGATTTAACCAGGCGTCTGATACTCCAACGTAACTCCGCCGTCGATATCACCGTTTTGTTGAGAAGAAGATGATTACATTTTTCATTCCAGCACAAGGATTGAACGTATTTTCTATTTATGTTTTACTCTTTGGAACTAAATCAATACAGAAGATCTCTTATGTATCCGACAAAACACTAAACAAATATTCGGAGATGAAATCAGCTTCACCTAACTTGGTACACGATCGCCAGTTGTGACCCACTTGTATGGTCGCTGTCTTTTTTCTGGGATGAGGTGATAAACCCACGTCTCATCTGTAGTAAGAATACGAGGCGAAAAAGCAAACAAACTGAATTAATTTTGAAACCGATTCAAATCTTCGTTTCACAGTTTTCACCTGGTCATTAATCAAAAAATCCGCACCAACATTCCACAGAGAATTCTAACAAATATTTTGGTCACGGAAAACAAGTTTTATTCTTTCTTATGAGAGGTATATGGCGTTCGAACAGATTTCGGGATCGCAGTCCGTTGTCATAAACTTCACTCCACGTATTTCCACTGGACATCTGCCAGTCATCTTCAGGTCAGCTATTGAAAACTGGAGTATTCTGCCGTCTTTGTCTTGATCAAGACGCCCGCCAGAATACTCCAATGACTATGACGAGCGGCAACGCCGAAGACAGCTCATATTCGCAGTTCCACCAGCGATGGCGCTGCCTGTTTTTATTGTTTGTTATCTTCTAATTATGTTTTTCAACTCTTCTGCAGGCTGCAGAGCGGCATATTAAGGGGGGAGGGGGGGGGGGGTACTAAAATTCAATATAGGAAAAAAAGTCTTCGTGGTCTTACGATGGCTCATCTGAGGATGACTGCCATGTGTCCAGTGGAAATATCGTGGAGTGAAGCTTACGACAACCGGCTGCAGACTCGAAATCTCTTCAAACATGAAATTCGCCGGGAAAATTTTTAATTTCTCAGGTATATAGCGTCTAGTCATTGATCATCCAATACCACACTGCGCATTTATCTGATATTTTTATCTATGGTTGCAGATTTGGAACGGATCTACTTCAAAAGCAATATGGTGGTTTTCAATTAGCAAGTGTCTCATAAAAGTTTCAAAATTTCTGATTCTTTCCTTTAGTGTGCTTCATATCGACACTGCCAGGAATATTTCAAAAAATCTTACACAAAATATGCTGTTGAGATCATCCAACAATACTAGTTTTCCCATTTTCCTCGTTCAAGTCAAGAACTTCGAGGTTCTTCCGAGTTTTTATCACCGCATTCCTAACTTTTCGGATTATCCGGCGCTGTTCCAGCCATTTCAAACAACCTCATGAGAATTGTGTCTTTAACGCTTTTGAGGTATAATATTCATATACTCAGTCTCCTTCATGAAACAGCAAATAGAAACTGTAATGAGAAACTTATTTGCTAAAATTGTAGGTACAAGGCTGAGAGATCTAAGTTCTAGTGAATTGTGCCCTGGAAGGGGAGTGAGGTGACAGCGATAAACACAAAAATGGATCTGATGACAATAGGAATAAGCTTCTACAAGAGGTAGACGTGGCCTCAAAATATATTATGTCTTTCCCAAGCATTTGTCTCATTTGTCTTCAGTGATAAAATAAACAAAAAATTTATATGACTTTTTTTGCTCAGTACTGTTCAAAACATGTAGGCGCACATACATGCGTGCTTAATTAGCATGTCACATTACCACAGTCTCCACTTACATTATGCCAATATTTTCCCTACGAATTACGCAACTATGGTCAGCTATGATGAATAATTTGGGTATTAAGCCGAAGTTACTGACAGGCGCAATAAGAAAGTGAAATGTCTCGTAAACAGACGTATTCAGGAGCTGTTGCTCATCTATGATAACTTAAAATTTTAGAAATGTGTAGTATGCGTCTGAGAAAAAGAGGGAAAGTGAAAATACAATGGTAATTACTTGAATAGTCGTATAGAACTGCACGTCTAGATTAACAGGCAGAAGACTATGTTGGTTACGAGATAACGAGGTGACCCATACGCGGATATCATCGTTTGGCCGGATTAACAGCCGTTGTTCCTACTCAGCCACCAGACAGAGTGTGACTGTTTCACTATTTTTCATGCTCGTCTATGTGGATAATCCTTTTTCATGTCCCTCTTCTTCACCTCAGGAACGGATTCCATTGATAGGTGAAATACACAGATTGAAATCGCCGAGTCTTAACCTAGGTTAGGTGGCATTTTTGCTTGTACACAGGGTGTCCGATAAAGACAAAAACAAAAACCTTGACAAATTGTGGATGCGAAGTATATCGTTATTAGTGCACCGTGTAACAAACGAGGGATGTGGAAGATGAGTTGCGGTAATGATCATTCATTTTACGTATATATACGCCTGTAAAGAGAGACTTAGAGTAAATAATAAATAAGAGGCGTAGATAGCCATAAAAGAAGGAACGGCATTTTCATTTTGGTAAAATGTATATAGGCATCTTTTGTCTGCGGAATGACTCGGTTTGAGCCAAAATTGCATTTGGGAATATGGACCACGCCTTTGAAATAATACGTTTGGAGCTTATGTTGACAGGGGAGTGAAATGTGGAAGGTATGCAGATCACAGGATGAACAGTAATCATTCGACAACATTCTAGAAAGAAGACAGGAAGGACAGATGTCTGTATAATCGTCTTAGAAGAAGCATCGACAGGGTGATGGAACATCATCTGAGATCTTTCGGAAACGGTGGGGATAGATCATAACGAAGAGAAAAGAGGTGTTAAGGAATGCTGAATGGAAACGTTTGGAAGAAAGCTATTCCTCCCTAAAGATATCATAAAAGAGACTTTACAAGGACTTTCCAATAATCTTCCTCCGTTGCATATGTAAATGGAGCTGGGTAAAGAATAGCTAGTGTTAGAATGAAGTATTATCGACAAGTAGTCGTATAGAGAAGCTTTTGGAACACAGATGTAGTAGTACAATTTCTTTACATACACTCCTGGAAATGGAAAAAAGAACACATTGACACCGGTGTGTCAGACCCACCATACTTGCTCCGGACACTGCGAGAGGGCTGTACAAGCAATGATCACACGCACGGCACAGCGGACACACCAGGAACCGCGGTGTTGGCCGTCGAATGGCACTAGCTGCGCAGCATTTGTGCACCGCCGCCGTCAGTGTCAGCCAGTTTGCCGTGGCATACGGAGCTCCATCGCAGTCTTTAACACTGGTAGCATGCCGCGACAGCGTGGACGTGAACCGTATGTGCAGTTGACGGACTTTGAGCGAGGGCGTATAGTGGGCATGCGGGAGGCCGGGTGGACGTACCGCCGAATTGCTCAACACGTGGGGCGTGAGGTCTCCACACTACATCGATGTTGTCGCCAGTGGTCGGCGGAAGGTGCACGTGCCCGTCGACCTGGGACCGGACCGCAGCGACGCACGGATGCACGCCAAGACCGTAGGATCCTACGCAGTGCCGTAGGGGACCGCACCGCCACTTCCCAGCAAATTAGGGACACTGTTGCTCCTGGAGTATCGGCGAGGACCATTCGCAACCGTCTCCATGAAGCTGGGCTACGGTCCCGCACACCGTTAGGCCGTCTTCCGCTCACGCCCCAACATCGTGCAGCCCGCCTCCAGTGGTGTCGCGACAGGCGTGAATGGAGGGACGAATGGAGATGTGTCGTCTTCAGCGATGAGAGTCGCTTCTGCCTTGGTGCCAATGATGGTCGTATGCGTGTTTGGCGCCATGCAGGTGAGCGCCACAATCAGGACTGCATACGACCGAGGCACACAGGGCCAACACCCGGCTTCATGGTGTGGGGAGCGATCTCCTACACTGGCCGTACACCACTGGTGATCGTCGAGGGGACACTGAATAGTGCACGGTACATCCAAACCGTCATCGAACCCATCGTTCTACCATTCCTAGACCGGCAAGGGAACTTGCTTTTCCAACAGGACAATGCACGTCCGCATGTATCCCGTGCCACCCAACGTGCTCTAGAAGGTGTAAGTCAACTACCCTGGCCAGCAAGATCTCCGGATCTGTCCCCCATTGAGCTTGTTTGGGACTGGATGAAGCGTCGTCTCACGCGGTCTGCACGTCCAGCACGAACGCTGGTCCAACTGAGGCGCCAGGTGGAAATGACATGGCAAGCCGTTCCACAGGACTACATCCAGCATCTCTACGATCGTCTCCATGGGAGAATAGCAGCCTGCATTGCTGCGAAAGGTGGATATACACTGTACTAGTGCCGACATTGTGCATGCTCTGTTGCCTGTGTCTATGTGCCTGTGGTTCTGTCAGTGTGATCATGTGATTTATCTGACCCCAGGAATGTGTCAATAAAGTTTCCCCTTCCTGGGACAATGAATTCACGGTGTTCTTATTTCAATTTCCAGGAGTGTAGTTCACTGTCCACTTCACAGACATCATGTCATCCACTCTATTTGGTGCAACAAAATCCATATCATCCTCGACCACCCCAACCAAATTAACCAATTCATCGTCATACATTTACCTTATCAGCTGGCACATTGTCATACACACGAACATCTACATGAACAGCCAACAGTGATATCAGGCACATAGTTGCCACTCTCTCTCTCTCTCTCACACACACACACACACACACACACACACACACACACACACACACAGCCATTACCCCAACCTTCATTGTCATCACTAACTGTACCGCCTTGAGCTTCTAGAATTTACATGTATTTTCACTGGTTCTGGAAAAAGCAGTGTCAGTGAAAAAATATACAGTAAACAAAGATTAGGATTCTTACCTGGGTGATGATTTACAATATTATTCCGCTACAACTATACACATATCGGTAGTTGCCAACTGAAATTAACAAGTGGACAATGAAAAGCACGGATACATCTCAAGGGGTAAAAGAGCCACAAACGGGAAAGACTGTGTGCAGCAGGATGTTAACAGTGCTGCACAGGGTAAAGATGACATTAAGAAAAAAGCGTTATATCATACATCTACGAGAGGCGTTCACACCATGTTGATGGCTGAATGTTTGAGTGCAGCTCAGGGGACGATTTTCATCTTATGTGGGAAATAATACATTCCGTCATCCTTGTGATGGCTCATTTAAACCCATGCTGTGTGCTGATGCATTCCTCATCCACTTGAATTGCAAATTTCCCAAACACCAGTAGCAGACTGTAAACATAATTACAGTCACTATAAGGTGCCTGCTGTACAACAGTTGGAAATTGTGAAGTTTCCATTGATAAGATACAGCAATCAAGTTCCTTATTGAAGCATCTTAGATGCATAGTACACCGGATCAGAGGCTTGCTGGCAACTGAGTTCTGATAGGCTGGCTGCTTGATAGCTCTGCTATGCTGATGCAGGAACTCTGTCATGTTGCAGCAGCCTTGTTAAATAACATGGCAGTGTTGCACCGATTTCAGCAGCTGTACACTCGGTGATGCTGTATCTGCTGCATCCCCGGGCAGTGCCTGAATGTGTCACTGTGGGGAGAGCCGGCCGGGATGAGGTTCTTGTTCCGCAATGGTAGAAGGCAGCTGGTGTGCATTGGGAGCGACTCGCTGCACCATGGGCAGGAGTCATACGTACTGTTGGGGTAGTCCTAGGATGGCCTGACGTGCTGCGGCACAAAGTCGGGAAGAGGCTTTGCCTGCAAAGCTGTTGCCCACACACAGTCTCAAACTGGTGACTTCTGCTAGCAGTTCCATGTGGCGAGCTCACTTGCTAGAGCTCCGAGACTAAGAATAATTTCGTTACAAAATGTCCAGTAGTTATAGTCGGCAGTGGCCCACTTGTGAATATCTGCCACTGCCATTCAGGTATCATAAAACAACACTGCCACAGCCAATGTAAAAATCTCGATAGCTCATTACCGCACGAATTTGTGTAGTATCGCTGCGTCTCATATGCATCTGATATATACAGGGGTTTTTCCTAACTACCTCCAGGGGTTTCAGGGGTCAACTGCGTGAATACTACCAGACTTAAACAAAAATGACACACAACAGTGGACTGGACATCTCCATAAGTCTCAATACATAATGAGCACTAAGCAGCGTGCAGTAACTGCACTAGTGGACAAGCGTGTCGTAACGTTTACACAGACCATCTGCACTCTACTGTTGTACTGAATTATTTCGTACCTGCCGATAGGCAAACCGATGAACAGATTTCCCAGCCTGGATGACGTCGCACCTTCCTGGTCATTTTCTGACAGCTACCAATGACTACCATGCACGTATAGAAATTCGTCACGTCGCAAATGGTGCCCATATGGAGTATTTGTAATGTTGACAGATGCTCTGTTACTGAATTGTCTCAGTTTAGCGTATGTCCTGTACCGTGCGAGGTGGCGCAGTGGGTAGCACACTGGACTCGCATTCGGGAGGACGACGGTTCAATCCCGCGTCCGACCATCCTGATTTAGGTTTTCCGTGATTTCCCTAAATCGCTCCGGGCAAATCCACGGTTGGTTCCTTTGAAAGATCACGGCCGACTTCATTCCCCGTCCTTCCCTAATCCGATGGGACCGATGACCTCGCTGTTTGGTCTCTTCCCCCAAACAACCCAACCCCAACCCTGTATGTAATTTTTGAACACTCATCTCCTGTGTCCCCGAAGGTACTCCTAACATGAGACTTTAGGCCTGTAAATCGATAATGGTAAGACAAAACGAAGACCATTTAATAGCAGCCTGAGGTAAATTGTCGTTCACCTAATTATTTGTTTGTAATATAGCTCAAAATATCTCTAAGATCTATGGGGCTTAACATCTGAGGTCATCAGTCCCCTAGACCTAACTATCCTAAGGACATCACACACATCCATGACCGAGGCAGGATTCGAACCTGCGACTGCAGCAGCAGCGCGGTTCCGGACAGAAGCGTCTAGAACCGCTCGGTCACAGCGGCCGGCTTGTAATATAGCCTTAAATGGAAGTTAAACGCAGACAATAAACGATGTAGGCAAGGAAAGAGTAAAAGTTGTTGCAATGTTGTGATATACAAGAGTGCTGAAGACTAGTTGAGTAAGTAAAGTAGTTAATGAACAGGACTGCTTCGGATCGAAGATAAAATAGAATTGTTGGACAACTTGACCAAAAGAAAATATTGGCTATGGGACACGTCCTGAAGCATCAAGGAGTAGATAATTTGGTATTGGTGGGAAGCGTGGGGGTAGAGGCAGACAATGTGTGCAATACAACTTGTAGGGAGATCAAAATATTACAATAATACTCACGTTGGAGCATATGTAGATTGTAGAAGCTATGCTGAGATGAATAGACTGCAGCAGATAAATTTATGAAACCTGAGGACGATGACAACAACAGAGTGTGTAAAAAATATTATTGATCCGGTGGTGAAGTAGGTTGTATAAAGGAAAAGACTGCTTCAGAGTTTGTGCAAATGTATGTGTGGTGGAAGGTTGATAATAATGAGAATACTGAAATACCACTGTGTTCACTCTGGAAAATTCCTGTTCTAATTGTCTAATTCCCATATGTCATCTTTCTCGTGTATGTTGTTCGTGAGGAGTCCTTGCTGTGATATTTGTTCCGCTGGTCGATATGTGTGCAGTCAGTCCAGGCTCAGCTACGCTAGTGAGGCTTAACAAAAATCTTTGGGGCGAGCGCTGGCTCATCCAGTGAGAAGTGGCGGTGCCTGCGTAGGCAGCACGGCCTGCAGTTTTGTACATGTACAAAGGGTTCCTATTGTTTTCTGGTTTCCTCTCTGTTTAGCTGTTGTGTGTCTGCTATAATGAGTGCTCTGAGTTACACTGAGGTAGGAAGGAAACTGATACACGACTGCAGCCTGCGCATGTGTGTGAGAGATAGTAATCAGAATTGTGAAAATGAGCTCTGGAAAAATAAGTACTTAATATTTGCTGCGAACGCGAGCTTTGCCAGCTTATAAAGGCAATGGTTTATGAGCTGCAATGACATAGCTGCACTCGTTCTCTCTCTATGGTATATGTGATTCGTAACTGAACTGAGTAAGTAAATTCTTCATTCACCCAACTGTCGTTATCTTTCGTGGCTTTCATGAATACTTTGCGAAGTCACTCTCTTACAGTTGTATTTACAAGGTGGTTCTTGTAAAATTGATTCAGTGTATTCATGTGAAAGGATTGAACATCTGGATTATCTATTGCTACAAATCACTGCATTTGGTCACGAGAATTTCCTTCATGAAATTGAAAATATATGTTGGTTCTAGTCATGGTGTCATACAGCCATTGGCTTATACATTATTCAAAAATGAGATATTGCTGTAATTTTGGGCCTTCAACATGACTGTCCCTTCGGTGAGAACTGGTTTTCAGATAGTATAGGCACTTATATAGCATGAGACTGCCTGCAACATTTTAGAGGATTGCTTCCAGGTTGCAGAAGCTATGTTTCTGTCAAGATGTTTGGACTAGTGCTCACAAGAGAGACGTTCAATAAGTAATGCAACACATTTTTTCTCGGTCAATTTCAGTAAAAAAAAATGCGTAGTTTGTTGTGGGCCATCGTGGAATGTTTCGTGATATTGTGATATGTGCCGGCGCCACAAATAGTCTTCAAAACAGAGCCGATAATGAGGCAAGCAGGGAGCTCCCATTGGGTTCCTTTTGGCGGAAAACCAGAGCATCGAAGATATTTATAGGCGCTTGCACAACGTCTGTGGAGACTTTGCAGTGAACATAAGCACGGTCAGTCGTTGTGCGACTCGTATGTCATCATCGCAACAAGGTTTCGCAAACCTATCCCATCTGCAGCTGTAAGTTCTGCAATGTTGGAACGTGCGGACACTCTCATTCGAGGTGATCGATGGATCGCAATCAAAAACCTCGCTACACAACTGGGCGTCTTTGTTGGCAGTGCTGACACACTCATCCGCCAATTTTGGTACTCAAAGGTATGTGCCTGCTGGGTTCTTCATCTCCTTACAGAAGAACACAACGAGCAATGAGGAACCATCTGTGAGGAGTTGACTGTCTGCTACAAAGCTGACTGTGAGAACGTTTCAACTAACGTCGTCAGAGGCGATGAAATATGTGTTCAGCGTCTCGAACTAGAAACGAAACTGTGTCCATGGAGTGGCACAACACCACCTCTACTCCGAAGAAAATGTTCAAAGTCGCATCCTCAACCGATTAAGTCATGGCGGTTGTCTTCGGCACTTTGAAGGGGTAATGTCCCACCTGATGGCGCAACGATCAACTCAGAAGTGAACCGTCCTCTCCTTAGGAAACTGAAGCAACGACTTCAGCGTGTTTGTTGCCACAAAAATGCAAACAAACGTCTCGTCCATTGTAACACAAAGCCTGAATCAAATCTGTACAGCTGAGAGAAGCTCGTAACACTTCATTGAACTGTTCTTCCACATCCACCCTACAGCCCGGATCTCATACCTTCCGACTTCCATATGTTTGGTCCAAGAAAGGGCGAAGTCTATGGGTTCCAGTACATGGGGAGGTTATTAATGCAGCATGAAGTTGGTTCTGACGTCAACCATTAGTGTGGTACCACAATGGCCTGCAGGTCCTCCAGGTAGATAGCGTAAGACTGCCACAATGAATGGAGATTGTGTCGAAAAACAGGGTTTTGTAGCCAAAAGAGTGGAGAATAATACGTTGTCTTATAGTTCTCTATAAAACTAACCTGCTTCCAGAGAAGAATTGTTGCATTACTTATCAAATCCCCGTCGTCCGCAATGTTCCAAAACAAAAAAAAAAACAAAAAAATGGCCCTGAGGACTATGGGACTTAACTTCTGATGTCATCAGTCCCCTAGCACTTAGAACTGCTTAAACCTAACTAACCTAAGGACATCACACATACCGAACCTAGGACCGTAGCAGTCACGTGCCTCCGGGCTAAAGTACTTAGAACCGCTCGGTCACAGCGTCCGGCCATTACGTTCCATGCAGCATTATTTGAGTGTTCGATAGTGCTTGGTTCTCTGTAGAAAATAGTCCTGAATTACAGTATGAGCCAGTCATTCTCATTGCACTTATTTTGCCTACAAGATAGGAAGTATAAAATTATTTCTACCACAAAGTGGTACTTCTTTTGATAGGAATCTTATACGTTACACATTGAGTAAGATTAATAAATCAAGATGCCTGATTTAACTGTCGTGTGAGGTAAGTTTTTCTGTGTTAAAGTTGTTGTATTTGTGAAATTGAGTGAGATTTCTCATAATAGTATATTTATGCTAATTAACTGAATCTCTCAGCTGCCGACAGGTGTTGTTGATATACCTCGATAGGGACAGCTGAAAATGTGTGCCTCGACCGGGACTCGAACCCGGGTTCTGCTACTTACATGTCAGGCGTTCTATCCATCTGAACCACCGAGGACACATACGAATAGCACGACTGCAGGGATTTATACGTTGCACGCTTCCCGTGAGACCCACATTCTCAACTGTCCACAATCTACATACGTAATGTTTCTAATAGATACTTGTCCATCCACCCATTACTCGCGCCCACTAAGGTGACGATTCCCGTAAGAGTTCGGGCAACCAGTGCGCGTTCGAACAGACGAAGACTGAAGGCCGGGTAGCCTTTAACTATATATGGAGATAGAAACTGTTCTCGAAAGAACAGACACCATTGATGACCGTGCAGCTTCTCTAGAATAAGTGATAATTAACTGAAACCTGCAGCTGCCGACAGGGGTTGTTGATATACCTCGATGGGTACAGCTGAAAATGTGTGCTTCGACCGGGACTCGAACCAGGCATCTCCTTCTTACATGGCAGACGCTCTATCAATTTGAGCCACCGAGGACACAGATGAATAGCACGACTTCAGGAACTTATACGTTGCACGCTTCCCGTGAGACCCACATTCTCAACTGTCCACAATCTACATGTGTAATTTTTATGCGTTAACATTCATAGAGATAATCTACGAAACCATTCTCATTCTCTAGTGAGTTTCTAAGAAACAGAATACAGCATGTCATTCTCAATGTGGAAGGCAGCAAGCCATTAAGCTTTTCTCTTTTCGTCCAATATGATAATCAGTATCAATACTAGGATTATGAGGAGGTGAGTTCTGATATCATTGAAGAGTAAATATGACTGATTTGACTGCATGTGATGGCTTCTTAGTACTACTTGTCTTAATTAGCGTTTTCACATTTAACTAGGTGTGGGACTACTCTTTGCTTTTCTGACAGAGACTGCGAATTGCACGCATAATCGACTCAGGACTGGTGATGCAGAGTCTCACAGAAAAATGGGGCTTGATGTGCAGCAGGGACACAGGAATTCGCAGAAAGTGAGCAGGGCCAGGTCACAGGAAAGCAGTTGTGTGTGAAAATTTCC
This sequence comes from Schistocerca piceifrons, assembly GCF_021461385.2. Taxonomy (NCBI): domain Eukaryota; kingdom Metazoa; phylum Arthropoda; class Insecta; order Orthoptera; family Acrididae; genus Schistocerca; species Schistocerca piceifrons. Next base: position 143,792,137 of record NC_060144.1, read on the forward strand.
TCGCCGGACAGCCCTTAGAAGACAGCAACTTCTGTTTAGCTTTATAGAGTGTTTTCACGGTGACCAGACGAACAAAACTGTGGGATGCGAGAATGAACTTGTATCAGAAGAGGATCGGTGTTCAGCTATGTTCTGAACATTCCATTCAGCAGATAAGAATCGCCAGTTTTTCAGAGAACATGGCCACAAAATTAGCAGCTAGCCTCAAGAACAGTGTTTTAACTTCCACGGATTCTTGAAAGTGAGGCAAGCTGCTCGCATTAAAAACGCCTATTGGTAAAAATACATGTGATATCATGAGGACAAATAACGCAGACGGGAGGTCCTTTTTTTTTTTAGAAAAGAAGGAAGGTTAAAGAAGTCATTCAAGTTTTTAGTGATGTACTTCCTTGGTGGGGTTTCTGCCGAAGAGTGTGGAAACAGAGTAATTATAAGATGGGTGGTGTTAATGTTGTCTAAGTGTGAAGGAAAGATCGAACTGCTCAATTCTGAGATAATAGAGGACTCTAGTGTGGATATTGGCTCTGAATGCATCGCTGCAGGCTGCACAATGCACTGCACCAGCCGTTGGGTGTCGAAAGTTAGTCTGCAGAAGCGAAATGCTAGTGCCACACTTCAGAGAGCTAGAGACGGGAGCAATATTCGGTCTCCCGCTGATAATTTGTGGTAAGCAGAACAGCGGCACTCGCATGTTAGCACTGATCAAAATTCAGTCTGAGTACTTCAACTACCTGCTTTAAACCCATCGTTGCGTTTGCAGATGCATCTCCCTTTCCAATGTAACAGTCAGCTAGACAGTCAATCGATAGGAGATACTTCAGAATATAGGTTGTAATTATAGGCGCCATTTCAACTTTCGAATTAACTTTGATAGGTAACTGTTTGATTCACTTTGTTCAGATTTCTTGGTACATTTTATATTTTAACTGTGTTTAATGTCACATAGTCAGATGCATTTTCTTGTATGTGTTTTGTTTCTATTATTTAGTATGTTCATTCAAATCATGTTTTTTTTAATACCTTATATGTTTTCATTTTGATATTAGGTAATTTCTACCTTTAGGATGCCCAATTAGGGCCTTAACATCACTGTGTTAATTCATCCGTTCGTGCACGGTAAAGCTTCAGTCCTATGGGAGTGCACTTGTCTCACACTTAACTTCCCGACTCTGGTTTTGTACAGTCGGCAAATGTACGACAGTCTTTAAACGTAAAATTAATTACAGACGTTCACAAAGGGTGTGTTATAGGTTCATTACATTCATAATCCTGATGTACAGAAGATTTCAGCAATAATTTGGAAGATAAACTTCTGGAAAAGGCGCTATTATTTGAATGGTTCTGTTGACCTGTCGTTGGAAGTGATTACTTTTCAGACAGTCGCTTTTCTAATATTTGTATACATAAGTGGCTAGCAGAGAAGTTCAGTGAGGCTTTTCGCTGATGATAATGTTGTGTACAGGGAAGACGCAATGTTAGAAAACAGTAGCAAAGTGCAGGAAGACCGGCACAGGATTGCCGCATGGTGTACGGAACGGCAGCTAACCCTCAACATGAACAAACTTAACGTACTGTGTAGTCATAGACAGGTACCACCATATCTGTATGATTACACGATTTCAGAATACTCACTGGTAGTAATTACATTCAAGAGTATGCATACAGAAGGATTTAAAGTGCAACTACCACATAAAACTAATCGTAGGAGTGGCCGATTCCACGCGGAGATTCATAAACGTCCTCAGGAAGGGTGAACCCTAAACAAAGGAGGTAGCTTAGAAAACACTCGTTCGACTAGTACCTGAAAATTCCTCGTCAGTAAGGGACCCATACTAGACGGGTTCGATAAAGGAACTGCAGAGTTCAGTAGGTTTCTTTATAGACACATTTAGCGAGCACAAAAGCGGCACAAAGGCGGATAGCTGGCTGCAGTGGCAGACGCTGTAAGGAAGGCGTTCCTAAATATGGGGCGGTTTGTTGTAAAAGTTCGTAGAGGATTCAACAAATATTTTGCTTCCTCCTGCGTATGTCTTGCGTAAACATTATCAAGATAAAAGTCGAGAGCTTTGAGCCGAAACGGAGGCTTACCAGAATCATTTTTATATGATTGACTCGCGACTTAGAGAGGAAAGGCGGAAGTGGAAGAGTCCACGAACTACCCTCCGCCACACATCTCGCAAGGTGGCTTGCGGTTTACAGATGTACAGGGTGATCAAAAAGTCAGTATAAATTTGAAAACTGAAGAAATCACGGAATAATGTAGATAGAGAGGTACAAATTGACACACATACTTGAAACGACATGGGGTTTTATTAGAACCAAAAAAATACGAAAGTTCAAAAAATGTTCGACAGCTGGCGCTTATCTGATCAGAATAGCAATAATTAACATAACGAAGTAAGACAAAGCAAAGATGATGTTCTTTACAGGAAATGCTCAATATGTCCACCAACATTCCTTAACAATAGCTGTAGTCGAAGAATAATGTTGTGAACAGCACTGTAAAGCATGTCCGGAGCTATGGTGAGGCATTGGCGTCGTATGTTGTCATTCAGCATGCCTACGTATGTTGGTCGATCACGACAGACTTCAGGTAACCCCAAAGCCAATAATCGCTCGGACTGAGGTCTGGGGACCTGGGAGACCAAGCATGACGAAAGTGGCGGCTGAGCACACGATCGTCACCAAACGACACGCGCAAGACATCTTTCACGCGTCTAGCAATATGGGGTGGAGCGCCATCCTGCATAAACATCGTACGTTCCAGCAGGTGTTTATCAGCCAGGTTGGGGATGATGCAATTCTGTAACATATCGACGTACCTCTCACGGTAGCACTTACGAAACCAGAATCACGGATTTCCTCCAAGAAAAAAGGCCCGATAACGGTAGATGTGGTAAATACAACCCATACCGTGACTTTCTCGTGGTGCAATGGAGTTTCCACGACAGTTCTAGGAATTTCGGTAGCCCATATTCTGCAGTTGTGGGCGTTGACCGACCCTCGGAGCGTGAAATGAGCTTCGTCAGTCCACAACACGTTACTCAACCAATCGTCATCTTGCGCCCACACCACAAATGCGCTCCGCTTCACTAAATCGCCACGTAATAGTTCATGATGCCGATGGATTTTGTACGGATAGCATCGGGGGGTACGCCTCAGTGCCAACCAAACAGTAGAGTATTGAATGTCAGTGCGACGTGCGACTGCACGCGCGCTGACTTCTCCGTGCCTAGACGAACCCGCTACAGTCTCCATTTCTTCCTGAACCGTCTCAGCAGCATTACGCCTTGTGCTCGGTCGGCCACTACCGGGTCTATCTTCTAAACCACGCGTGGCTTCGAACTCCGAAATCGTTCTCGCCACAGCTGCATTTGTCAACGGACCCTTACCCATTCGAATCCCCTTCCTATGGCGATAGGATCGTAACGCTGAACTAGCACATTCCCCATTCTGATAATACAGCTTCACTAAAAGCGTCTTTTCAGGTAACGTCAACATGCTTCTACTGCTGGCGCATCTGATTCTCTCTCTCATTACAGCTCCTTTTATACACGATTGTCATGCGCAGTCACTGACGTTTTGCTGTCCAGCGCCATCTGTCGGACATTTTGTGAACTTCGTTTTTTTTGTTCTAATAAAACCCCATGTCATTCCAAGAATGTGTGTAAATTTTTACCTCTCTATCTGCATTATTCCGCGGTTTATTAAGCTTTTAAATTTATACGGACTTTTTGCTCACCCGGTAGGTGTAAATGTAGATTGGTTGGTTTGTGGGAGTAAAGGGTCCAGACTGCTACGGTCATCGGTCCCTGTAAATGTAGAGAAAAGATGCAATTTTTATCAGGTCAACTTTCAGTGGCATTTGAATGTCCACCAAATTTAGTTGCAAAATACTGACAGCTTGTAAATTGAGCTTGCTGATGGTAAGTGTGAGAGGGTGAACGTCGAAGCGAGCAGCGGGCGGCGTGAGGGGCTGCCTTGCTGCCCTTTCTTCGGCCGGCTGCGCTTTGTGGTGCAGCGCACGCCAATATCCCGGTGCGGTGGCCACCTTTCTGCGGCTGAATGCCACCTCGCCGCCCGCTGGCCGCTTCTCTATTCATAATAGCGGCCCGCGTCGCTGCGCTCGGCGTCGGCGTCGGTGCCGGCGCTCCCGGCAGCCACCGCGCGTGACCAGAATGGCGGAAGCTGCGCTGCCTCAGCGACGGCTGCCCCCAGTCTGCGCGCTGTCCAGGCTGCTCCGGCCCTGAAGCCTTGACCTCGGCGGGGCTTGCGGTCACTGCACCTGACAACTCGAGAAACCTACGAGTTCTTTCAGTGCTAAGGATTCCTAAATGATGTAATACTACGAAACTCTTTTTAAGAATATTTTTTTTTCCTTTTATTGTTATTTCAACTCCTCTTCCGTCACGGCGAGTACGATTTGGCTCCAGTACATCGTCAAACTTCAGATGAGAGCAGTAGTGACATGTACAGATAAATATCACAAAAAAGCTAACAACAGAAAATAAGTAAACGTTTTTAATATTATGAAAGCAGGCGTTTGTACAGGTTGACCCGAAAGTCCATCAACATTTTAAACTTCTCTACTACACGGGATAATATTGATAGAGAGCTAAAAATTGACACCCATGCTGGAAGTGACAGTTTAAGTGAAACAAAAAATGTTCACAAAGCGATCAAAATGAGGAGCTTCATATGATAAAAAAACACTGTACAGCATATCAGTAGGTATAGTGAGAAACTGTCGTCGGGTGTGGTCTTTTAGCGTGCTAATTAGATAGGACGGTCTTGGTAGAGGTTTAACTTCAGGTAGCCCCACAACCATTAATCACACGGATTGAGGTCTGGGGACCTGGGAGGTCAATCATGATAGACGTGGCGGCTAAAATGGCTCTCAGCACTATGGGACTTAACATCAGTCCCCTAGAACTTAGAACTACTTAAACCTAACTAACCTAAGGACATCACACAACACCCAGTCATCACGAGGCAGAGAAAATCCCTGACCCCGCCGGGAATCGAAACCGGGAACCCGGGCGTGGGAAGCGAGAACGCTACCGCACGACCACGAGCTGCGGACGACGTGGCGGCCCACCATACGATTGTCACCAAACGATGTGCGCAACAGACCTTTCGCACTTGTAGCAATATGGGGCGGAGCGCCTTCCTGCATGGAAGTCATATCTTCCGGCAGGTGTTCATCAGCCACGTTAGGGATTCTGTAATATTTCGGTGTATCTCGCATCTGTCACGCTGACAGTTTGAAAACAAACAAAACGTTTTTCCTCAAAGCAAAAAATTGTCTGATCATGTTTGCTGACATCACACTGTGGCTTTCTCGTCATGCAGTAGGTTTTCCACAACGATTCTGACATTTTCGGTAGCCTAAATTCTGCAGTTGTCGGTATTGGAAGACTCTCGGCAAGTGAAATGTGCCGGCCGCAGTGGTCGAGCGGTTCTAGGCGCTTCAGTCAGGAACCACGCGGCTGCTACGGTCGCTGGTTCGAATCCTGCCTCGTGCATTGATGTGTGTGATGTCCTTAGGTTAGTTAGGTTTAAGTAGTTCTATGTCTAGGGGACTGATGACCTCAGATGTGAAGTCCCATAGTGCTTAGAGCCATTTGAACCATTTGTTCGACCGAAATGGGATTCGTTGGTCCACAAAATGTTAAAGGAACAATCATCTATTTCCCCCAAATTCCTGAAGGGCCCACACTGCGGATGCCTTCCGCGTCACAAAACAGGTGGCTAACAGTTCATGATGACGCTGGATTTTCTACGGATAACATTGGAGGGTACACTTCAGTAGTAGTTCGTGCAATGCCGGTGCGACGTAAGGTTTCACCACCACTGACTTCACCGTGCGTAGATAAACCCTCTGGAGTCTTCATTTCCTCCTGAACAGGCCGAGCAGCAGTAGCACTTGTGTCTGATGGCCACCACGTGCCCGATTGTCTAAACAACCCGTGGCTTCGTGATGATTTTCTTCACAATGAGTCTTGTCGCACCGCCTTTACGCGTTCGAATACCATTCTTGCGGAGATAGCATCGAAAGCGGCAGTAGCGCATTCTCCATTCCGATAGTACCTTTTCTCATAAAGTCAAAATGCCACGACTGCAGGCGCATCTGATATCCTCTCTTACCACAGCTCATTTAATACACGCTTCTCACGCCGGGTCACTGACTTGATGCTGTCCAGTGCCATCTGTTGGCGAGGTTTTGGACTCATTTTTGGGTTCAATAAAACTCCGTGTCATTTCAGGCATGTAGGTGTCAATTTTAAACCCTTTATCTACTTTGTGAAGTGAATTAGTGCATTTTCAGATGTCACTGGACTTTTGGGTCACCTTGTACACTGAATATTAATACTGCGGTCGAAAAAAAATCCCCCACCGTCGTTATTATAAGTAATGTGGTTGTCTGGTATCGTTGAATTTGGAGCACTTCCCACGCGCATTCTTGAGAGACTGGGTTCTTCTCGGCTTTGAATCAACCAAACTTCCACACAACGTAGGCTCGATTTCACGTTACCAGACAAGGACTACCTTTCCTAACGACTCAGCTTTAGATGAACAACTATTTGGAGTAGTTTTTTTGACTTTGTCTACCATAAGCTCTCTATTGTGGTACATGTCGGAAGAGTTGCCTCGCTCCCGTACTCTCTGGGAACACAGGTTACTCAAGCACTGCTCTACAGTTCTTGATCGGCGGAAACTGGCACTGCCGTCTTGAAAAGTAAATGACCCAAAGTTAGCACCACTGAAATGGTCCCTAGTGGTCATTACTTCCTCTTCAATGATTTCACAGCACGTCGTATCATTAACTGTTCGTTTCTGGCCAGCCCTGTACTAAAAGATTAATATTTTTCTTATTCCATTTTGAAATGATGGAATTCACTTTTTATGTGCTGAAGCCTTTTTCTGAAATTACAAAAATCATTCCGGAAAATTAAGGTTTTTCCAAATGTGAGAACATTTTCCAAGCTACAACATCGTAATTAAATCCTGTCAACATTGTATCTAAGAGTTTATCTGTTACATTACTACTCTACAGCTACATATCAATAATCACTAAATGAAACCAAATGAAGCAGAAGCAACATATGAAATCAGTTACAAGTGAAATATATTTTGAAACAGAAGCTATTGGAAACTGTTACAAACTTTCATCGTAAGGGCAGCTAAAATCATTGAGACATTAAAGGAACTCATTTAATTTGCCAATTAACATGTTAAATGATATAAGACCTTCTTCTGTTTCAAGCTACACGGTGAAGCGCAACCGATGAATTAGTTTAATTGTACTCATATTATATAAATAGTTCTAAATGTGTGTATCATTTTACTCACCATAATATTCTGTACAGGAAGGATTAATAGTATATTCGAAATACTTCTAATACACATTCATGCTCATAAATTAAGGATAATGCTGATACGTGGTGAAACAACGCTCTGGTGGGCGGTTTGCATGTTTAAATCACCTCGGGGTACGACCATTCAGTGCATTTGACCCGCGGCCGTCGCACGGTTGAGCTGGCAGCAGTCCACATACGCAGAGGTGTGTTGGTGCATATCAGAGTATGGTGCAGCGAGTAAGTGTGCAGACGTTTTTAGGCGTGCTAATGGTGACTGTGTGTTGAAAATGGCTCAAAGAACACATATTGATGACGTTATGAGGGGTAGAATACTAGGGCGACTGGAGGCTGGTCAAACACAGAAGGTCGTAGCACGGGCACTCCGTGTGCCACAAACTGTGATCTCAAGATTATGGCAACGATTCCAGCAGACAGAAAAACGTGTCCAGACGCTACAGTACGGGACGTCCACAGTGTATAACACCACAAGAAGACCGATATCTCACAATCAGTGCCCGCAGACGGCCAGGGAGTACTGCCGGTAGCCTTGCTCGGGACCTAACCGCAGCCACTGGAACAGTTGTCTCCAGACACACAGTCTACAGACGACTGAACAGACACGGTTTATTCGCCCGGAGACCTGCAAGGTGCATTCCACTGACCCCTGGTCACAGGAGAGCTCGTAAAGCCTGGAGTCAAGAACACAGTAAAGGGTCATTGGAACAGTGACACCAGGTTATGTTCACGGACGAGTCCATAGTCTGAACAGTGATTCTCGCCAGATTTTCATCTCACGTGAACCAGGAACCAAATACGAGCCCCTTGAAAGGGGTCTGTATGGAGGTCGTGGTTTGATGGTGTGTGGTGGGATTATGATTGGTGCACGTACACCCCTGAATGCCTTTGACAGAGGAAATGTAACAGGTCAGGTGTATCGGGACATCGTTTTGCACCAGTAAGTCCACCTTTTCAGAGGTGCAGTTTGTCGCACCCTCCTCCTGAGGGATGATAACGCACGGCCCCACCGAGCTGCCATCGTGGAGGAGTACCTTGAAACAGAAGATATCAGGCGAATGGAGTGGCCTGCCTGTTCTCCAGACCTAAACCCCATCGAGCACGTCTGGAATGCTCTCGGTCGACGTATCGCTGCACATCTTCAGACCCCTAGGACACTTCAGGAGCTCCGACAGGCACTGGTGCAAGAATGGGAGGATATACCCCAGCAGCTGCTGGCCACCTGATCCAGAGTGTGCCAATCCATTGTGTGGCGTGTGTACGTGTGCATGGTGATCATATCCCATATTGATGTCGGGGTACATGCGCAGGAAACAGTGGCGTTTTGTAGCACACGTGTTTCGGGGCGGTTTCTCAACTTATCACCAATACCGTGGACTGTGGACTGTGTCGTGTGTGTTCCTTATGTGCTTATGCTATTAGCGCCCGTTTTGTGTAGTGCCACGTTGTGTGGTACCACATTCTGCAGCTATCCTCGATTTATGAGCATGAATGATTTAATGACTCTGAGCACTATGGGACTTAACATCAGAGGTCATCAGTCCCCTAGAACTTAGAACTACTTAAACCTAACTAACCTAAGGACATCACACACATCCATGCCCGAGGCAGGATTCGGACCTTGCGACCGTAGTGGTCGCGCGGCTCCAGACTGAAGCGCCTAGAACCGCTCAGCCACCAGCGGCCGGCGAGAATGACTGTATTATGCAACAGTTAAATATTTAGAACGTGAAATATCTGCAAAAGTTGCCAAAAATACAGCCTTATGTCTAACAACAACATAAACCGGAGAAAAAATTGCGGAAAGTGCTAATGGTTGTGCCTGGAGTGCATTCCTCTGCTTGATTCTAAAACGAGTCACTAGATTGAACGACCGACCAAAAAACATCGTGTGTTCCTAGGTACACTATCCTCTCCCTACGCCACTCTCCTCCACTTCAACATATTTTCATCGTTCTGGTTTCAATAATAAGCTCATTGCCCTGTTCCTTTGTTGTCTCAGTCCAGAGTCTCAAGCCAGCGGCACTGTCATACACATCAAACTTCTTTTCTTCAGAGAAATTCGCCCTGACTCAGCCTTCCACGGTCCAATCTTTTTAAAATTTACAGACTGAATTCTGTCTGCGAAGCGTTTCTTAGTTCTTGAGAGTCTTCTTCTTTACGTCATTTCTGACAGTCATCTAAGCACTATTTGGTTTTAAAGCCCTGTTCTAGACTTTGTTCAATTTTGGCACCCATTCGACGAAAACACATTTCCCTGTCGATATTTTTAGTACTTTTATTGACCTGCATAGTCGGTATCTTGCGTCATTCTTACCAGCACATCCGTGTTGCAAGCCTGATATTCCAGCATCTCTCTGATTTTTTAGAATTGTTTCCACTGTTTTGTGGTAAATGAATATTTTACTTGAATATTCGCTTTTGCATCTCCTAATTTTTGTAGGGCTTCCTCAGGGAAACATCCTCCTTTCTACGTAAAACAGAAGAACTAAAATTTTGTATTACGTATTGTGCAAGGACTTATCACTTTTAACGACAATGAACATACTAAATAGAAAGTTGAAACTTACTCTGACTTTATTTCTCTGTGGGACGAAGGATAAACACTTCTTCACACTTCAGCAACTCTTAGTAGAAAGAAAATGTAATACAGCAGCACTATTACGACATCTAGTGGCACAAAACCTTTGTTATTGGCAGACATGCAGTTTCAAAGCATTTAGAAGTTGACGAGCAGCAAACAGCTTGTTAACAAGATTTTGCAGTCGTGTTAAATTTACTGTGTATCTATTTTTAAATCCAACAATTAAAAGTCTCTTCATAAAAATTTCATTTTAAATCAGTTTGTATAAGGTTGTGACTGAGGCAATGTACCTAAAATATCAACATTTGAGCAAAACATTGAGTAAAATGAAACGAAAGAAGGAAATATTGCTATTCAACTAAGTGCAGATACTTTCGAGACTGCAGTGTATGTTGCCGTCAGCGGTACTCTTGACAACAAAAGAAACAAATGAACCACTTCAATTCACTGAACTGTGTTTCAGTGGGTGAGAAGGTGTAATGGAATGAGTGTTTTGGAATGGGTTGGAGCAGGTGTGGAAGTGGACTCCGAACCAAGTTTTTGAAAGCTATGAGAAAAGTGAACAATGGACGAAGGGTAGCCCTGACATGGAGGAGTTGTTGATGAAGCTCACGGATGCCTATTTCTCTGGGACCCTACCAGGGGGCGCTTAGAGTTTCGTTGGGGATGGATGTGGAGAATACACACGCGCGGTTGGAGCGTTAATGATTAGGTATAAAATTATAGGGTGACTGATGTCGTCTGCTAGAGGTGTAAGATGTTGTTTGGTTTGGTACAGGAGAGGGGAGGAATTATTGACATCGTATAAAATCATAGTGTTGGCTAACAGAATAAGGAAGGCGAGGCGGTATGCATGGCGTTTGGACAGAGTGATAAAAAATTGATATGAGAAGATTGGTCGCATTAAGTCTTTGCTGGTGTGGAGTTTAGTGTAGGGATGCAATCTTCTTCTTCAAACGGTTAGTACTTTTAATCTACCGTGGAAACAAATACTGCGTCTGAGAAGATCTTTTAAAGTGCCAGTTTTATCAAACTATATTTATTGATGGTCATAAGCTATGTTTGAAAACTACTTTCTGAACAACTTAAAAACTTTTGCTACAATACAGTCAAAATATTCTAAATGAAGACGCAAAGGACATTACAAGAAACAAATAATAGAATGGATGACGACTGGAGACTCAAAGAAACGCATGCTGGTGACATACTGTGTTTGCATCGTGTCTCAAGCACTATAGCGTCTGCTGAACTCAACGACATTTGCGGGCTACAGTTGTGTGACAGTGAATGTGAGAAACATTCAGAATATTTTGGTACATTGTACTGTAGGTACTGAAATGAGCGAAACATTCATTGTTGCAATCACCCGTTAAAATAACAGGAGTCTGTAAAGAGGCAAGATGTCGGGTTGACTTCCCAGTCCCGATAAAAGAGTGGAGAGATTTCGGGAAGCATATGATTGGAGTACACGAAATTCTATTCCCCGCTGTAGCAGGAAAGTAGCTGTTCTCGATATGCGTGACTGGCTTGTTCAAATGTGATTTCTGTATAGAAATCACCCCAACTGCATTTACTAAAGCGTTGATGATAAAAGGAATAGTACTGACGACAGATACGTTCTGTTACTGGACGTGGAAAACGAGATAAATTTTCGGGGAAGAACTGTAATCTCTTACCACTTTTGCATCTGCTTTTGTATATGAGAAGATTATTTTACACATTTGACAATAACGTGTTGCTCCTATTTCATTGATGTACATCATATTTTATCTTAAGATGGTTATCACATCGCGTGTGTGTGTAGTTTAAGGGCCCACTGACGTACTTTGATGTGGTATGTACGATATAGTACAGTGACGAAATACACGTGTGGTTCGAACTTCTTTTTAATTTTATATGCGGAATCCACATCTGTAAAACGTTATAATGTTATTGGGCTAAAATTCTGAATGAAATTATCACTGGTTTAGAATACAAATTACATGAAATGTTGATGCATATGTAGGTTGTGACCATCAGTAATATTGTTGTGCTAAAATCTTTTTAGAGACGCCTTTAAATGGTGTTTTTATCCGCAGTCTTGCATACATTTATGTTGAAAGTGCCCATACTAGTAATCAAAGCTTCCTCGGTTCTGGATTCTAACCTCGCCACCACTTAGATTTGGAATAAGAATCATAAGCATTGGCATAACAACTCATTCAGCCAGTAGCGCTGTCAAAGATGATGGAGGAGCGGACAAAGGTTCTGGGCTTTTTCTTGGCCTTAGGATGGGAAATTGCCCCTGAAAGTGAAGAATCAGCAATGATCAAAGGAATGAGAATGAAGAAGACAATGGAAACCGCTGCGTTACAGACACAGGACATGTGACCTATAACTGAAAAAAAAAATGTCATGATGAAATCTCCATAGCAAAAGATTCCGGAATAATTCCCCATTCTGATCTCCGGAAGGGGACAGCTAAGGGGGAGGTGACCGTTAGAAGAAGGCTGAATACCCAACGAGACGGTAACATTTTACGAGGCTGGGCGTGGGAGGTCAGAAAGTTTTAACATGGTAGGATAGCTAGAAAATCTTAAGAGGGAAATGCATAGGCTTAATTTAGATATAGTGGGGTTCAGTGAAGTGAAATGAAAATCGGACAAGGATTTATGCTCAGATGACTACAGAGTAATAGCAATAGAATGGTATAACTGGTGTAGGATTCATTATGAATAGGAAGGTAGGGCAGAGAGTGAATTGGGTTGTTGTCAATAGAATCGACAGCATCAACGGTAGTTCAGGTATAAGTGCCGACTTCGCAAGCTGGAGATGAAGAGATAGAGAAAGCATACGAGTATACTGAAAGGGTAATAAAGTACGTAAATGGGGATGAAAACCTTACAGTAATGGGGGACTGGAACGCAGCTGTTGGGGAAGGACTAGAAGAAAATTTTAAAGAATATGGGTTTGGGATAAGGAATGATGGAGGAGAAAGACTACTTGGGTTCTGCAATAAATTTCAGCTAGTAATAACAAATACTCTCTTCTTGAATGACAAGGGGATGAGGTGTACTGGGAAAAGGTCTGGTGATATGGGAAGATTTCAGATTACATCTTGGTCAGACAGTGAATCCGTAATCAGGCACTGAATTGTAAGGCGTACCCAGGAGCAGACGTAGACTCGGATCACGATGTAGCAGTGATGAAGAGTAGGCTGAAGTTTAAAATATTCGTCAGAAGGAATGAACTCATAAAGAAGCAGGATACAGAAGTACTAAGGAATCAAGAGATATGCTTGTGGTTCTCTAAGGCTATAGATGCAGAAATAAGGGACAGATCAGTAGACAGTTCAGGTGGAGCGGAATGGATAACTCTAAAAAGATCAATCACAGAAGCTGGAAAGAAGAACATAGGTACAAAGTAGGTAACTGGGAAGAAAACATAACTGATAAATACTTCACTTGATCGATGAAAGAAGTTCAGGAATACAGAAATACGAGTCACTGAGGAAATAAATAAATAGGAAGCGCAGGTAATCTAAGACGAAATGGCTGCATGAAACATGTGAAGAAATCGAAATTATCGTCGGAAGCAATGACTCAACATAGGTAAAATTAAAAGCAACATTAATAATACAATTGCAGTTCCACTGTTAAATGCAGAGGGAGGTGGGAAGAGTACATTGGAGGCATCTATGAGGACGATGATGATGTGACCGATAAAAAAGAGTCCTAATAGAAGAGATAGGGGATCCAGTATTAGAATCAGAATTTAAAAATACATTTGCAAGACTTAAGTTCAAATAAGGTAGAAGGGATAGATAACATTTCATCAGAATTTCTAAAATCACTGAGTGAAGTGGCAAAAAAATGACTATTCACAATGGTGTTTAAAATATATAAGTCTGGCGATATACCATTTGACATTCGGAAAAATATTATCCACACAGTTCCAAAGATACCAAGAACTGCGAAGTGCGAGAACTATCGCACAGTCAGCTTAACTGCTCATGGGCCCAAGTTGCTGACAAGAAGAAAATTTAAGATGTGTTACATGACGATCAGCTTGGCTTTCGGAAAGGGAAAGGCACCAGGGAGCCAGTTCTGGCGTTGTAGTTGATTTTGAAAGCAAGACTAAAGAGAAAGTAAGACATAGGATTTACCGGTCTGAAAAAGCGTTCGACAGTGTAAAATGACGGAAGATATTCGAAGTTCTGAGGAAAGTAGGGGTAAACTATATCGATAGATGGGTAACACACAACATGTACAGGAGTCAAGCGTTAACAATAAGAGTGTCAGACCAAGAACGAACTGCTCGGATTAAAAAGGATGTGTGACGGGGATGCAGTCTTTCACCCACACTGTTCAGTCTATACATCAAAGAAGCAATGTCGGAAATAAAACAAACTTTCAAAAGCGGAATTAAAATTCAAGGTAAAAGAATATCAATGATAAAATTCGCTGACTACATTGCTATCTTCAGTGAAAGGGTAAATGAAATGTAGAATCTGCTAGTAGAGTGAACAGTCTAATGAGTATAGAATATGGTCCGAGAGTAAATCGAGGAAAGTCGAAAGTAATGTGAGTAGTAGAAATGAGAAGAATGAGGAACTGAAGATCAGGATTGATGGTCAAGGAGTAGATGAAGTTAAGGAATTCTGCTATCTAAGGCCGGCCGCGGTGGCTGAGCAGTTCTCGGTGCTTCAGTCCGGAGCCGCGCTGCTGCTACGGTCGCAGGTTCGAATCCTGCCTCGGGCATGGATGTGTGATGTCCTTAGGTTAGTTAAGTTTAAGTAGTTCTAATTTCTAGGGGACTGATGACCTCCGATGTTAAGTCCCATAGTGCTCAGAGCCATTTGAACCATTTTTTGCTATCTAGGCAGCAAAATATCCAATGGCGTACGGAGTAAGGAGGTTATCAAAAGCAGACTAGAACGGAAATAACGTCTTTTCTCATACAAATGGGAAAACTGAAAAGAAAGGAATCGAAGAATTTGAGATGTTGTGCTACAAAAGAGTGCTGAAAGTTAGGTGGACTGATAAGGTAAGGAATGAGGATGTTCTGCGGAGAATTGGAGACGAAAGCAATATACGGAAAACACCGATAAAAATAAGGGACAGACTAACAGGACATCAGTTAAGACACCAGGGAATAACTGAGGAAGACAGAGATTGGTATACATACAGCAGATAATTTAGGATGCACGTTGCAAGTGCTACTCTGTGATGAACGTGACATATGAGAGGAATTCGTGTTACGTAATTGCTTCCTTGTTTGTAGGTAGGTATAAGTCTTCAGTCGTGGTACACAGTAAAATGCCCACTCCACACTATTGTAGTAGATCGCTCCATTTTCACTTTATCAATGCACTGTGTCACCACTCCCTTGTATGGAGCATTGAACTGCCTGCGCCAGGGTAGAAAAACGTCGTCATTGGGAGAGAGGTGCCGTCATTGTGGT
This sequence comes from Schistocerca piceifrons, assembly GCF_021461385.2. Classification (NCBI taxonomy): domain Eukaryota; kingdom Metazoa; phylum Arthropoda; class Insecta; order Orthoptera; family Acrididae; genus Schistocerca; species Schistocerca piceifrons. Next base: position 143,807,539 of record NC_060144.1, read on the forward strand.
GAATGTGCTCTATAAGTAATAACACGTACTCAGAGTGAAAGTGGGCTTATACAGGAAGCTGGAATACAGGAAAAACCTAGACAGCACCTCTGACAGGTGAAGTCACCAACGCTACTGCTCTGACTTGGCTCCTTCAGGAGATGACTAAACATGAAGAAGAGAACTAACGGCGATGCCTGGCTGCTACTCTCAATTGCCTCTTCCAGGTTTGGGAGAGGCCAGGACACTCTTGATAAGTATCACCTCATATCATACTATGCCTCTCAGATGTACTCAGCTTTTCTCAGATGCTTGTCGACATTCTCAGTACACGACAGTATCAGGGCGTGTATGTGATACCTGCCTCCGCATCTCCATCAGCTGCTGCTTTCAAGATGCGGATTAATGCAGAGACAGAAGATGTGTCCAGTCATTTACCAAGGACTTTGTATCCAGGAGAGGTCGGCACCACCTATCCTGGGACGGTATACAGAGGACGTGGTTCCTTCTCGCACCTGGGTGTCGCCTCAGGATGACTACCTCCTGCTGACAGCCACTTCTCTGGAAGGACGCTCATTCGAGCCTGGGCTGGGGAGTCCTGTTCTCTTTGACACTGTGCACTGATTGGCTCAGGCACCCTTCGAAGGTGATCATCGACCCAGAGCGGACACAATAGTTCAATGCCCATCATGCTAGGAGCAACGGTTACGCCCTTCTCTCGTCTCGAGGCGGGCAGGACACACTTGCCGACGATGGCTTCCTGAGCTCTGAGTTTCGTTACGTCGTGGCCGACGGCCTCTCATCCAGCGGCGACCACACTTCTGTACCTAACATGAACAAAAGTATATTTCAACCACTGACATTCCACTAGTGGTCCGCCATCGGTTCGAGTCATCACCATCATTGTCGACTCACATCGCGGCTAAGGAATTGGGGTTACTTGCCGATCTTGGCGTAGCCGTTTTCTCCACTACAGTAGAGGTCACAAGCTGGCCTCTGCAGTGCTGTGTCACAACGGTTTGGCTCCTCTAGTGTCGTCTACGGTTGTGTGAGGGGCGAGCTTTCAAGTTGTACCAGGACTGCAGACATGCGCCTCCACACAAACGAAAAATCAGTTACGTAAGTTTATTTTTTCGTGGTGACAATTAAAACATTACGTCTGCTGCACGTCAAGTTTTTTTTTTCTTTGTTGCTGCGTGATTTAGCAGACAGGTGAAAGCAATCGAAGTGCGAGTGCGCCATCGGCACAAAACGGTAGGGGCAGCGCAGAGCGGCAGTCCCGCGACGCACCAGCGCCCCCGCTAATCCAGCTGCGGCCAGCCGCGACCGCCGCGCGTTTTAATGTGCGTGCGGCAACAAGCGGCTCTGCCCGCTATCGATGTTTGCTGATTGGGGTTTTGCTCTACAAAACCGAGAGCCCAGTTTTGAAACGAATGCGCCGCCCCAAACCACGTGTCAGCGATGCCGGCCTGTTTGTGTTTTCGCTTCTATAGAAGCACTTTCGATATCGTGTTGGTGTAACCCCCCCCCCCCCCCCCACTTCCACCCTCACCGCTCAGCCCCCTCGTCCCTACAACCCTGTGTCGTCCCGAAACTGACATAAACACACAAATCGTGCTAAAATCGCACCAGCGTGTTTAGTAGCCCTCACAACATCCAAAAGCAAAACTTCCATTTTGTTTACTTATGTGAGGCACAAAAGTACGCGATTACACTGTAACAACCGCAACTCGTGAATTGCAAAGGTGCTGTGTCAAGCAGTGTTGGCCATTATGTGTGCAGCAGATGCGGCAGTTTACAATGCGTCCAAAATTGTTTCAATTATCAATATGGAACAGTTCGCTCCCTGTTATATAGATGTAGTTACAAACACCGTTCGAGGCGCTCAATATTATTCTACAAAACAGTAACAAAGAACATTTTTCTTTGGAGGCCATTAGTCTTCTGACTGGTTTTATACACACGACTTTCTGTCCTGCGCCAGCCTGCCTGATGGCACGTAAACACAATGTCCTCAGTTATTTGTTGGATATATCGCAGGCACTGTCTTCCGTTACGGTTTTTACCGTCTATAGTTCCCTCAAGTACGATGCAAGCTATTCATTGATACCTAAACACATGCTCTGTCATCCCATCCCTTCATCCAGTAAATGTCAAATTAATGCTTTCAATTCTGAGAAAACCGAGGAGTTTTATTTAATGTACACAGATATCTTCTGACTGCAAATAATTTAACACAACCAGTGCTACAAACAGTTGATAACATGAAAGACGAGAAACAAATGAATCCATTGATTATATAAAACACAGACGAAGTTTGTCCGCACCGATAGTAAAATATATGTTTAGTTATTTGTTGCTCATCAAGTCATTAACTGACATATTGGAGCCCATCAACACTGTATCATTCTTACTTAATACTACAATGCAAAGAACTAATTATCACATAACAAGCACTCTCTGTTAATGTGATGAATATGTATCAGAATTTTTACATAGCAGCCTCAATTCCAATGGTCGTTGATACGACATGAGCAAGCAAAAGAATTTTTAACTAAACATTACATTTATATTCGAGAAGAGAATAGACTGAAGCGTAATACTACTACAACTGAAGTACGTACACAAATAACATTCTATTGAGATACTGCTCCAGTGTACGGTATATTAAAGTCCTGATCATTATTTTCGATTCGACGAAATGACCAGGTAAGACAATATACTTTACTATCTAACTTGTAGATATAAAGCATAGTTAACGTTACTCACAGCAATTCCGTCTTTCATTCCATTACAGATGCGTTAATTTATACACACGCCACATTACTGTATACAACTATCAGTTCATGACAAACACGAAAAACGTTAACATTTAACAAGGAATTACCGTAAAATACGAGGACGTGCTGAAAGATAGTGCCTCAGACTTCATTATTCTGTTCTGAATATGGGATGAGACATTACACGTCATGCATATTACACGGTGAACTATCCTGCTTTAATGCCGCAAGTTGCAACCCCCTGACAGTACAGGGCTCCGAATTGTAGCGCGCAACATGGTGGTGAGTAACAGAACTATGTCGGAGCGCGCGAAACAGCGTGCTGTAGTCGAGTTTCTAACCCCCAGAAAATTTTTTCCACACGTGGAGGAACCTCTCCTTCAGCATGACAAGCGCTGTGAAATCTGCAACAATCGGACGCGTTGGGTTCTCTGTCATCTATCATCCTCCATACAATTCCGATTTGGTCACATCCGATTTTAATCTGTTTCAAAAACTTAATGAACCTCTTCGAGGACTTCACTTTGATACTGATGAAGCGATTCAAGCAGAGGATAGATCGTGGCTCCGTCAACAACGTCACACATTCTATAGTATCAACAAATTGGTCTCTAGATGGGAGAAAAATGCTCGTTGTCAGAATCTACATCTACATCTACGTCTACATCTACATGATTACTCTGCTATTCACAATAAAGTTCCTGGCAGAGGGTTCAATGAGCCATCTTCAAGCTGTCTATCTACGGTTTCACTCTCGAAAGGCGCGTGGGAAATTTTTCTGTGCCCTTTAATAAAATTTCACAGTTGATGCAATTAAGACTTTCTGAAGCAGATCTGAGAACTAAATTTCAGATAAGGTTCAGATATACGCTTTACACTAGCCTTACGACATACCTTACAAGTTAGGTTAAAGAAAGGTAGATTTGAAAAAAGCTTTTGTTAGCATTGACTGAAATACAATCTTCAATATTTTGGACGTTTTAGATGCAAAATACGAGGAACGAGAGATTATTTACAACAAATACAAAAACTAAACTACAGTTCTATAAGAGAACAAGGACGTGAAAGGGAGGCACTGGTTAAGAAGGGAGTCGAAGGGCTGTAGCCGCTGTCCAATGATACACTGTACACTGAGAAAATGGAATCAAAGTTCATGGTGAAGACATCAATACTTTGAAATGTTGACGTTGTGATACCGTTAGTGATAGAAAAGGACTTAGAAAAGCAGCTAAGCTTATAATATTACTCTTTACCACTTTTCCAATCTGTTATTCAAGTTATATATGTAAATCGGAGTGTCCTAATTTACCGAGCAGAGGTAGTATTAGCCTGCAGTTGACGAAGGAAGAGATCATGTTTTTAAAAAGTCTTTGGATACTCGTTACCGAATTCTAGCCATTTTTCCGTTGAATATGAGGTTGGATTCTTTCTACAAGTCAATCATGGAAGCTGAAGACAGCGTAGTAAACCACCGCAGTTGGATTGCATGAGTAAAATTTGAAATATAGACGGCTCAAGGTGTTTTTGATATGACATTTTATATTGAATAGCCCAAGTCTCTCAACCATCCTGTATGAAGTTGGATTTACAGAGAGTTAGTATTATTCAGTTACGATAGCAGCCCTGTATGCTCCTTGCGCCGGTTATGCTTTGCTACATTCTGTTGTTAAAATATGGACAAAGAAAAATCACGCTTTTGTGATGTGAAGTCATCGTGAACGGAAGAGAATACCAAAATCTACCCCATTTTACGTTGTCATTACGGATTGTGGCGTTCTGACGGGAAATCAGCAGTAAATATTTCATCACGAGATCGATGGTGAGGCTTAAAGAGAATTTCTTACGTCTGTTTATTCAGTTTATTCATTTCTGAAAATTTCAAATACTCGTCGGTATGGAAATGATGGGAGTCTTGGGCGGTCGCGAGCAAACCCGCTGTTGGTCATAAAATATTTCACAAACTCGCAGAAAGATCGTCCGGTTCCTCTAACTGGTGTGCATAGCACAGAACGTACCGCTTCAAGAAACTGATTTTCTATTCACTTACTAGCTAATTCAATATCTGATATAAGCTTTCACTTGTAAATAACTCATAATTTTGGAAGACTCAGGTCGAATTCAATTTAACTGAAATGAAGTCAAACGTTTACAGTAGGAAGCTATTATAAACAGAATACATACTGCCATGAAAAGAGTTTATAAGATGAACGTCAACAACAGCAAAACAAGGCTAATAGAATTTAATCGAATTAAATCATACGTGGGCTATTTGGCAAGTAAGGTCCGATGGCTCGGGAAGTGGAAACCACAGTGAAAATCAAATTTTTTTGAATAGTTGGCTACACCTTTCAGTTATTTCTCTAAATAGCCGTCACTCCGACGTAGACATCTATCGTAGCGTTGTGCCAACTTTTCAACACCCTCGTCATGGAAGGCAGCCGCTTGTGCTTTCCACCAGTTTTCTACACGGGTCTGCAGTTCGTTGCCTGTGACAAAATGTTGTCTTCATTGCCAACGATTCATGTGAGCAGACATGAACAACAGAGGGAGCCAAGTCCGGGCTGTATGGAGAGTGATCAAATACTTCCCATCGAAAACGCTGCAGGGGCGTTCTCATTGCCCCCGCTGCGTGCGGCCGAGAATTGTAATGCAGAAGGAAATGCACAAGTGGCACGTTATGCAGGGTTGCATGAAATCAGGTGCAATCTCGCTGCAGGCACCCGTACATGGTGGGAGACATTATTGTTCGAGGTATCTTTACGTGCCCACTGTCTGCTCAGAACTGAAAAGAACTAAATTACGCTATCGACAGACATGCTAGAGACGCTTCTAACACGTATCTGCAAACCTTCATCTATTTTTTATTGATGTTTCTATATTGCGGAATATTGGACATTTCTTACCAGATAGGGCTTGCACGATACTGAAAGAAACAGTTTAGGAAATGAGATATTAAAAGTAGTAGGTGAATTTTGCCGCATTGACAGCAAAAAACTGAAGATAAGAAATTAAGTTAAAAGCAGAGTGACTATATCAAGAAAAGATTAGTTACATCGAGGAATTTGTTAATAATTAATTAATATTTAAGCACTACGAAATTTTTTTCTGAAGCATTTTGTCTCGAGTGTAGACTTTTAAGGAAGTGAAACGGAGCACTTAAGTCAAGAAGAGGATAGAAGCTTTCGGAATATAGTGCTGTGGAAGATTGCTGATGATTAGTTGAACTAATGACGTGATACTAGATGGAATTGAAGAAATAAGTTTGTGGCACAATTTGATTGCTAGAAGGAACTAGTTCAAAGGGGACATCCTGAAGCATCAAGAAGTAGCTAATTTGGTAACGGAGGGAAATGTGGGGGCCAAAATTTTAAGGTAGGTTTAAATTTGACCATGGCACTTAAGAATAGACGTAGATTATATGAGATGAGGCTTCTTGCACAATGTAGAATACGTGGAGAGCTGCATCCAAACAGTCTTCGGACTGAAGACCACAGCAACAACAATATAAATTTTATAACAGAAAAATCATACGAAGTACAGAGAATGCTAAAAGGAATTAGAAAGTTATGTACCATTTAGCACACAAAACCAGCATCAATGGAACTAACACTGTTTTTCGGTAGCTCAAAAATAGCGCATCGAAAGTACATAAATGTTTCTTATTCATTATTAAAATAATCCCATTCTAAACATATCATGGAGCTATCTCGTCTCAAGCATGCTGACCGCGAAAAACAGGAAAGGATTTAACACGGAAAAGGGTCGTATCGTCTGGGGATGGCCGGCATGGCAACTGTGCGAATTTCTTTACATCAATGTGACAGATATTACCTTGGTTCCGCCAGGCATTGCCAGCATGAATCAAGGAATCTATCAGATGGCTGCATGTAACTGTCCGTTCCGTTCTCCAACGATTTATGTGTTACTACTAACGTAAACGGAACACTTTGCTCTTAAGTATCGTAGTGGCCAGAATTTTGGCTGGAGACCCTGCTGTGTTCATGGTGGTTCTGGAAGGACCCTGGATTCGTCGGCGGAAACAGTAACACAAGAATCAGTTGTGAGGCCAGATTAATTAGTAATTTTACAATCCAGACTGAATTTTCCGTCCACTGCTAGGTCGTGGACGACGACCCCAACATCAGTCTGCCGCTCTCCCTTCCCACACAGCGTTGCGGTTTTGTCGCTGTTGACCTACCTTACACTGTATGTTGCCGTGTTGCCAGCTATCGCGGTGACCGTCGGTAAAGGACATCAGGTGCCTGCGCTGTCGCGTTGTTGTGCTGTTCGCCGAGCCTGGCCCACCCTTCAGCAAGCCGTGGCGGAAGGGCGGCAGCGACGTTGAAGCAATTCCTGCCTCAGCTCTGTGTTGTGGTGATATTCTCCTGAGTGGATCATCGGCGAAAATTGTTCCAGTCTCGAAAACTGCTCCTGGCAGCTCACGAAGATGCGGTCATCCTCTCCCAACAGCGTGACAAAGACGTACCACAGACATGGGACAATTTCGCACTGTTACCTGTCAGTAATCAGAGAATCGAGTGCAAAGTAGATGAATGCCATTCCTTTCGGCTGGCGTATTGATTTTGGTTGAGAAAAGGTTTTGTTATTAGAGGTTGTCCGTAGTGTCCGGACCGTTCTGCTTTACCCATAGTCGTCAGCAGTCTCTCCCACGGCTAAATTTGCTTAATGATTTGTTATGGTACGTTAACGCTCTTGACAAACCCACACTAAGTTACGAAAACACTCGCGCGTCTTGCATAACGTTATGGGGGTGCCCCTAGCTCGCCTACCTCTGTCCCTGTCGCGCGCTTCCTGCTGAATCACTCGCAGTCACACACTACCTTGCTGAGCCTGCTGTTCTGCCGGCAAGTACATCAAACGTACTCGTTTACAACACACTGGTCCCGCTCTGGACGAAATATTCAGTCGGTGAACTTTGAAATTTTCTGTCTTCCCTAACTAAGGCGTTCTGCTGTGTAACATCGTTGACAAAACTGTTCAACAACCAAATCTTGGAACAGGAGCTTTCATTTGTAATTGACCTACACATTTTATGGGGGACATTTCCGTATTATTCTGTATGAAACTATGCTAACCCTTCATAATATCAACAACTGGAATTACTGTAAACTTTATGAGATCACTGAAGGGTCCAGCAGACATTCCCAACAATAGATAAAATCTCGGGGTTTAGCAGCGGTGCCTCCTTTGGTGAAAATCGCTAGAAGCTATTAACAATCATAAATAATTATAGTTGTAGAAGGAAAACTTTACGTATTATGCAGGACTGAGCCAAATAAGCGTTTGTCACACCTGTACTCTATATGCCCAGAACTAAACTACTGAACAATTTCTGTAAGTTACACCCGAGCTTCAGATGCGAAATAATTACTGTCGTCACCTGCCGACTGAAAAAAAAAGTTGTTTACACTGTGAAAGCTGCGTGACGCAAAGATTCATATCAAGGAAAACTGTTTTTTACGTTTCAGTTGCAGCAAGGCCTCACACCGAACATGAGAAAAATAATATTTTAGGGAGAATCCGCTGAGGTTATTTCAGTCCATGATAATACGAGGACACTAATTTCATGGAATAACTGAAGCTGATAATATTTAAAGACAGTGGTGCGTAGCCTGCAGATGTGAGCGTATCCCTGGGACTATATGGCCTGGCCGTGAGGGAACTGAAAAGTAACAAAATGTGAGTTATATTTTCGAGTTCATTGTCATTCCTGATTCGCACGAAGCACTCAGCGTCTAATTTGGTCATGGAATCTACTTACTAAGTTCCTATAAAGAAAACATGATTTTTATTAGTGTTTTTTATGTGAAACATGGAGCGAAAAAATTTGTATGGTGCCACCATTGGAAACGAAATTGCAGATCCCATGCGGCCTTGCCCGGATCGCACAACGCTCAGCGAATTTTTGGAGCACCTCTGTTACGAAAGAAATATCAGTTTAGAGCGGAGAGTATTTAATTACAGCGGTTGAAGCGTACGCACAACAGTAGGAATTTTAGGAACGGCAATGCGGTGAGGAAGCGGTATAACCGCTTGCCATAGCAGTGGCTGTACAGTCGTGGCCGCAGCGGTGGGCTTTGTTACCGCTGTTGTCGACCCTACCCTCCTCCGCCTCTCCTGCTGTTCCGTCTCACCTTTCTCTCTCTCTCTCTTTCTCTCTCTCTCTCTGCTTCCTTTGTCCTTGCCTAGAAGTGCGCCCCTCGCCCTCTTTGAACAAGGGCGAGTGGCGCGTACGGCACACGGTGATTCCGTGCCGCTGTGGGCAGTGATTCCGGGTCTCAAAATTCAAAGCCCGCTCTAATTAGAAATCCTTCCACGGCCGCAGGCGTTGTCTGCTGGTGGTAATGGGAACAGGAGCTCCAGCGACGCCCCTGGGAGCGTTGGTCCGGGTTGTTGCCGTTGCCACTGCTCGCGCCAATAGCCCGTCCGCTTCGACGCCAGATGCTGCCTCGCGCAGAGCCGATGGTCCGGGTCGCTGGCGCACCTCGTTTGCATTCTGGAATCGCTGTACCGCTATTGAATGTGAACATATTCGACACTGCAGCAAGCTGCCGGCCAGGCTTTAGAATATTCCCACTACAGTGCCGTGTCCTGTGCGTATTTTTGTCCACCTGTGGCGTCATTTTCCGTCCTAAACACATACGTCGCGTGCCGTAATTGTAAAAGAAATATAGTTTACAGTAATCTTTAACAAAAAAGGAAATTTGGAAAAACTACTGAAGGAAGAACGAAGTATTTTGGCTACAATTCGTGAAAAAGAAAGAATGAAAGAGGACGAATGCAGACAAGCAGCAGAGAAAATGTCAAACCCGTCAGCAAACATTACGTGGAAATTTTATTGACATCTTCAAAGACTTTCAACGGTGAGATTTATGGAAGATTCCACACCTGCATACTCGTACATACTCTGCATGCCATCCCCACTGCTAATGATAATGAAGGGACAGGATGATAGGATACCTGACATCATGGAGTAACTCCCATGGTACTAGAGGGTGCTGTAGAGAGCAAAATTTTTAGAACTCTAGAGGAAGACAGAGATTAGAAAACATCCAGCAAATAATTGAGGACGTAGGTTGCTGCTGCTACTCTGAGATTAAGAGATTGGCACAGGAGGGGAAATTATGGCGGTTGCATCAAACCAGTCGGAAGACAGATGATACAAAAGGAAAAAAGAAGAAAAAGATTCCAGGGAACTTAAACAGAAATTTTGATCAAAAATCGGAACTACTGACGTGAGAATAAGACCACTGCCCAATACTGATAAATTGTTGGGAAGAACAAGGCAGGTGTAGCAGTTCTGACCTAAGGTTACTTGGAAAATGTTAGTAGATTTTATGTCCTCCAACCTGGTCCGATAGTAATCCAGGATGTGTATCTCTACACTGCACATCTTTTCTGTGGATATATTGCATCTTCCCACCTTCGTCATATACTGCACTTTTACGAAGGTGCTTAAAAAAGTAACTTTACTATGACAGGATAAGTAATATTTATCGAATGTTGCACTGCAGTTCAAAGTGACAAAGATACTCGGCACTCTTTTACAACATATTCACCATGTCGCTGTGAACAACACTACAAATTCTCTACCGATTGTTCACTTCCTCAACGAAAGATATCTGTTTCTCAGTCGCGGATACATCCGCAAACCGCCGTGTGAAAGTCCTCATCATTGCAAAATCTCTTTCCTCAAATGATTCTTCAGCTTTCCGAAATGATGGAAATCGCATGGCCCAAGATCTCAACTTCCCGTAATGCACGACTCACATCTGTCCAGTCTTGGACAAATCACTGGCACCATGTCACTGCGGCTGGAAGCGACATTGCAGTTGCCCCTTATCTTAGTAGAATAAGGGGTTTTGCCCACAACAGTCGTACTCTGCTGTACGGATCTACTTTGGTGTATTTCTCGATTCACATCCGTCCGATCTTGGTCAATATTAGATACAGACTCCCAGGTAGATTCTATTTTCCTAGACTCCCGGAAGGCGTTCGATACAGTTCCTCACTGTCGCCTCATAAATAAAGTAAGAGCCTACGGAATATCAGACCAGCTGTGTGGCAGGATTGAAGAGTTTTTAGCAAACAGAACACAGCATGTTGTTATCAATGGGGAGACGACTACAGACGTTAAAGTAACCTCTGGCGTGCCACAGGGGAGTGTTATGGGACCATTGCTTTTCAAAATATATATAAATGACCTAGTAGATAGTGTCGGAAGTTCCATGCGGCTTTTCGCGGATGATGTTGTAGTATACAGAGAAGTTGCAGCATTACAAAACTGTAGCGAAATGCAGGAAGATCTGCAGCAGATAGGCACTTGGTGCAGGGAGTGCCAACTAACCCTTAACATAGACAAATGTAATGTATTGGGCATACATAGAAAGAAGGATCCTTTATTGTATGACTTTATGATAGCGGAGCAAACGCTGGTAGCAGTTACTTCTGTAAAATATCTGGGAGTATGCGTACGGAACGATTTGAAATGGAATGATCATATAAAATTAACTGTTGGTATGGCGGGTACCAGGTTGAGATTCATTGGGAGAGTTCTTAGAGAAAGAAGTCCATCAACAAAGGAGGTGGCTTACAAAACACTCGTTCGACCTATACTTGAGTATTGCTCATCAGTTTGGGATCCGTACGAGATCGGGTTGACGGAGGAGATAAAGAAGAGCGGCGCGTTTCGTCACAGGGTTATTTTGTAACCGTGATAGCGTTACGGAGATGTTTAGCAAACTCAAGTGGCAGACTCTGCAAGAGGCACTCTGCATCGCGGTGTAGCTTGCTCGCCAGGTTTCGAGAGGGTGCGGTTTTGGATGAGGTATCGAATATATTGCTTCCCCCCCTACTTATACCTCCCGAGGGGATCACGAATGTAAAATTAGAGAGATTCGAGCGCGCACGGAGGCTTTCCGACAGTCGTTCTTTCCGCGAACCATACGCGACTGGAACAGAAAAGGGAGGTAATGACAGTGGCACGTAAAGTGCCCTCCGCCACACACCGTTGGGTGGCTTGCGGAATATAAATGTAGATGCAGATGTAGAAATTGTTGGCACCATGTCACTGTGGTTGGAAGCGACATTCAAGCTGCCCCTTATTTAACAGTCGCGCTCTGCCGTATACAACTTTGGAATACTTCTCCAGTCATTTTCACCTTTGGAGTACTTCTCGACTCATATCCATCCGATCTTGGTCAAATTGTTGGCACAATGTCACTGCTCCTAGAAGCGAAATTCAAATTGCCCCTTTTTTCATCAACTTTGGAGTACTTCTCTAGTCACAGCGACATTCAAGTTGCCCCTTATTTAACAGTTGCGCTCTGCCGTACACATCAACTTTGGAATACTTCTCTAGTCACCTTCACCTTACATTTTTACATTTTCACTCGGTGAATCACCTGTCATACGTACTGCAGCGGAACTTGCCTGCGGGAAACGCTGAACGTGTTTGGTCTTAGCGTGGGGCGGCATTTGTACCTTATTAGGTTTGAGCATAAGCTCGTAGCATCTTCGTTTTGCATCTTGGTATTCCTGTTGCTATGGGTTTATTTAACGATTTCCATTTTTATTTGCAGTTTACTGTTGTTATTTGAGTTTACAAATTGTCGTTTTGTTATTTTGAGACAGTGAGTGGAGCAGTGGGAGCTAGAACCTGGAGTGCCAAGTGCAAATACTGGAGTATTTCCGACTTATTATTCTGTTTGAGTTCATTAGGTTTGTTACTCCAGCGGATACTGGCAGAAACATTGACGATGTGTACAGGGATAATTCCGTTGGACAGAGCACGACAAGAATATTATTTTCTCATTTTGAAGATGATCGTTTTGGCGTTAAAGACTCTCCAAGGTGGGGAAGACCTTCGGGGTTCGGTGAAGTTAGTTTAAACGAATTAATCCACAACGATCCATGTCTGTGTACTCGAGTACTGGTAAATGTGATGAACTGATCATTCCACCACAGTGCGGCGCCTGCATGCAATGGGCAAGGTTCAAAAATGTGATGTATGTGTACTACATGCTCTAAGCCAAAATCACAGAAATCAGCTGGTGGCCATATATGCATCTCGGCTTGCTTGCAATCAATTGGTTCGTGAACAACTCCTATCATATATCGTTGCTGCTGACGAGGAATGGTGTCTTTATGCTAACACAAGGAAAAGAAAGGAATGGTGGAGGCCACAAGAAGCAGATCCACGCGCATTCACGAAAGATAATGCTAAGCATCTGGTGGAACAGCGTCAGTGTGTCCTACTACGAATTGCTCTTGCGGACACAATCCAAGAACGACGACCAGGAAGACTGAGTGAAGTGATGCTACTCCAGGATAACGCCCGCCCGCCTTCTACCAGACTGACCAAAAACTAAATTCAAGAGTTAATTCGGGAAGTCATTCCACACCCACGTTATTCACATGATTTTGCACCCTCAGACTTTTACTTTTTCCAATCTCTACCGAACAACCTCCGAAGAACTATCTTTTCGGATGCAAATACGCTCCGAACATTCCTCGACGAGTTGTTCGCCTCAAAACACCGTGGTTTCTACTGTTGAGGAATCTAAAAGTTACCCCAGCGTTGGCATGATATCGTAAATAGTGGCGAAAAATATATTATTGATAACTAGAGTCTATCAACCGAGTATTTGTTGTGTTTGTTAAACTTACAAAAATACGGTACACACGTAAGCACCACAACAAAACTCTCTGAAATCCGTACATAGTTTTAAGGTACCGTTAATATGTTTTCGTCCACGCTATAGTTTGCTTCAAATAGATTAAACACAAACATGACCGACCGAGGTCGATCAATAACGATCACAGTAGATTCGTACAAGGCCTATTCGAAAATTAAGGTCCGGTCTGTCGCAAATTGTAAACCATTGTAAAAATCAAAAATATTTTATGTGCGACAGTTAGCTACACTTTCCACTCGTACGTGGTCGCCGCTCCGAGTTAGACATTTGTCGTAGCGTTGTGCAAATTTTCCAATACCCTCCCCGTAGAAGGCGATCGCCTGTGCTCTCCGCTGGTCTACAGCTTTTGCCTGTGCCAGAACACTGTCTACATAGCCGGTGGTTCATGTAAGCGGAGATGAAACTCAGGAAGAGTCAATTACGGGCGCTATTGTGGGTGATCAAACACTTCCCACCGAAAACACTGCAGAAGTATCTTCATTGCCCGTGCAGAGTGCGGCCGAGTATTGTCATGCAGAAGTATCTTCATTGCCCCTGCAGAGTGCGGCCGAGTATTGTCATGCAGAAGTAAATGCGTGAAAGCCGTGTTATGTGGGCTGCATGACATCAGGCGAAAGCTCACACCAGTCCCTCATATTTGTTAACTAGATACTAGAACTATTGTTGTAAACACCTCTACATGCTCACTTAATGCTCAGACCTGGAAAGAGCGATATGACGCGATCGATGGGCATATAAGTGGGACTGGCCAACTCATCTCCGCAAAGTTTCATCGGATTTTCACTGTGATTTCCATTTTGCACCCCATCAGACCTTATTTCAAAATAGCCCTCATAGTAAGGAACAGTTGCCCATGGATTTACGTCGGATTCCATGACCGGGAACTGACGAATGCTGGGAGGCAACCCCAAATCTTCTCATTTTCATCATGTGACAAAGATACGGCTTCATCTTATTGATCGCGTCGATAGATCGGTACACTCAAGGTTTCTTTCCTTCCTTTTTGTTTCGTTGTGACAGGTTTCTTTGGTTCAAATGGCTCTGAGCACTATGGGACTCACCGTCTGAGGTCATCAGTCCCCTACAACTTAGAACTACTTAAACCTAACTAATCTAAGGACATCACACACATCCATGACCGAGGCAGGATTCGAACCTGCTACCGTAGCGGTCTCGCGGTTCCAGACTGTAGCACCTAGAACCTCACGGCCATTCCGGCCGGCAGAGGTTTCTTTCTGTACCTCTTTTCTCCACGGTTTCTCCCTCTCTATCATATTTTGTGTCATACCCATCATGACTCAATCAAGTCATATGTTGGAATTAGTAAATTTTTCCATTGCACGTGCTGCTTTCAATAAGTAACGCAAACACATTTTTTTTTCTGAAAGCGCGTTGGTTTTATTCAGTGCTCCAAAACGTCATATTATTTTCCACTCTTTTGACTACAGTACCTGATTTTTCGGCATGATTTCCGTTCAATGAGAGGGCCTTACGCACCTAACTGGAAGGGCCTGTATGCCCGTTCGGTACCTCTCCACCGGTCGAGGTGGAGACCAATTTCTTGCTGCATCAATAACATCCCTGCCATCCGGGTACTGGTTCCCGCGGAGTGCATCCGTCATAGGGCCCAGAAGGTGAAAATCGGAAGAGCGAGTTCCAGGCTGTAGGGTGGATGAGGAAGAAGAATTGAATAAAGTTTTGCTAACTCCTATTGGGTGCGCAGACTTGTGTAGGCTATATGTTGTCATGGGAAGGAGCAGTTAGTTTGCATTTTTGTGGCGACGAACAAGCTGAAGTCGTTTCTTCAGTTTCCTGAGGGAAGCCCAATGCACTTCGCAGTTGACCGTTGCACCATGAGGGACGACATCAAACAACTTTCAGAGTTCCAGAAACCAGTCGCCATGACTGTACCGGCTGAAGGTGTGGCTTGCAACCTCTTCTTCAGAGGAGAGGTGGGGTGGTACCACTCCGTAGGTTGTCGTTTTGTTTCCGGTTCGAAGTGATGGACACACATTTCATCGCCTGTGACGCTGTTCGACGACAACTTGTCACGATCGGCATCGTAACACGCAAACCATTCCTCTCAGATGTTTTTTCTATGCTTGTTATTGTCTTCGGTTAGGCGCCGAGCAACCCGGCGGGCACAGACGTTTGAGTACCCCAAATGGTGGAAGAGTCTGTCAGAACTACCAACAGAGACTTACATTGTACAGACAGGTGATCCGCCGATCACTTCACTTCGAATGAACAGGAGTGACAACCGTTTACTAACATAGATGTGAATACGCGTATAGCTAGAAACAAGCAGGGAGAGAAAGAGTTTATTATGATTTGCTCAAAAAGAAAAAAGGCAACGTTAGCGTGCCCCATACTGGTCTCAGTTTTTGAATTACGGGCATTTAAAATGTTCCATTCGAAGTGCCGTTTACCATCACAAAGAAATAAAAAGTCCGACGGCACTAATTTACTTAGAGCGTTCACTAAATAATCCAGCACATTATTTTCTCATCCAATATCGTTTAAAACACATAGAATTTGTAGTGGGATATCCAGTAATATACCCGCGTCGGCCTCTAGTTTCATGATGTTCCCATAGGTGGTGGCGTTATACATAGGCTTCAAAATGCATAGGCCACGCAGTACATTGCAAACAGAGAGCTGTCATTGTGTTTCTTTTGGCACCGCAGATATTCCTGGGCGTTTGCAGAATGTCTACGGAGAGCCCGGAGTGAAAAAAAGCGCGGGAAATTGTTGGGCGAAACGTCTGTTATCGTCACAACAAGGTCACGCAAACCTGTCCGATCTCCCACGTTCCGGCATGCCGTACACATTTTCTGAGTGCTAGTTTCTGATTGCGTATCCAACTGCGTCTAGGGAAAAAACTGCTGCTGTAATCTAGTCTTTAACAGTTGTATTCTTGTTTAAAGGCACAATAACACGAGTAATAATGTTAGAAATTATGTATTAGGTCTTGAGGTGGCATAACTCATGACGTGTAAATTGCCAAGAATATGTTCACCCATTACTTCTGAATGAGAGAACTTATCGACTTCCAACTTATTTTGCACGTATTTTCAAATCTTTTCACAACTCTTCTCGCGGATACACACAACGTTTTCTAAATTCATGCAACTGGAGCATCAGGCTTGACGGTTTAATTTATTACGTCTTACTACTAATTCTATGCGTAAGGCATTTTGCAAAAGAGTATCCGGTAATTCCACGAAATGTACCTTTTATCTTGTGCCATTGTAGGACAGGTCATCATATGACGGCAAATACTGATATCTGTAAAATAACTAACTGTTCTATACATGGGGATAAGATTCTTTAATGAATCTGGGTTAGGAAAATACTGGGAAATAAGATTAGAAAATATATTTAAATGAAGGCCAACCGCCTACATACGTCGCAGCTTTTCATGTCCAACCGTCCACCGTCGGTCCAACAATCGAGCAGTCGTGCCCGAAAAGGAAGCCGGTAGGTAGAGTCCTGCTCTCGCAGTACATCCTCAGTGGCGATGCGGGAATTACCTCTAGTTGTTGTACGAACGCTTCCCTGCACCCACGCTGCATCGGCTGCTCATTCCGTCCATCTCAGTTACTGTACAGTAGGGCGGAACAAACGAAGCTGGCGTTAGAATGGGATCGATATTTACCGGTAACGATATCGAACCACCTTCACAATTCCCTATTATTCCAATCTCGCCTAGTGCACGGTAAGAACGAACACCTGTATCTTTCCATACGAGCTCTGATTTCCCTTATTTTGTGAAGGCGATCGTTTCTCCCAATGTAGGTCGGCTTCAAAGAAGTATTTTCGCATTCAGAGGAGGAAGTTGGTGATTGGAATTTCGTGAAAAGGTTCCTCCGTAACTATGTAACGATTTTGCTATTTACATGACGCTTAATCAATCTTCAACTCTCGTTCGAAATACTCTAGTAGAAAATTCCGTTTGACCTACGATTTGTTGAAGATGGAAAATAGTGTAGTAATGAGCACGCTGCAATAAGCGCAAAATGGTTCTAATCACTATGGGACTAAACATCTGAGGTCATCAGTCCCCTAGACTTAGAACTACTTAAACCTACCTACACACACACATCCATGCCCTGGGCAGGATTCGAACCAGCGATCGTATCAACAGCGCGGTTCCGGACCGAAGCGCCTAGAGCCGCTCGGCCACAGCGGCCGGCGCTACAATAATCACTTGAGTCGTGCGCAGAGGCTAAGCCCGCTGGCTGTCACCGCACTGGACAACAAATGCCTCGCACGAAGCAAAACCGTGACGTCACCGCATGGGCAGAGCAGTGTTATACGAAAGGACCGATGTAATGCGGCCTATGAGCTGGTGGTAGCCATGTATGGAAGTGAAACATGGACAATAAATAGTTTAGACAAGAAGAGAATAGAAGCTTTCGAAATGTGGTGCTACAGAAGAATGCTGAAGATTAGATGGGTAGATCACATAACTAAAGAGGAGGTATTAAATAGAATTGTGGAGGAGTTTGTTACACAACTTGAAAAGAAGAAGGGACCGGTTGGTAGGACATGTTCTGAGGCATCAAGGGATCACAAATTTAGCGTTGGAGGGCAGCATGGAGGGAAAAATAGTGGAGGGATACCAAGAGAGGAATACACTAAGCAGATTCAGAAGGATGTAGGTTGCAGTAAGTACTGGGAGATGAAGAAGCTTGCACAGGATAGGGTAGAAAGGAGAGCTGCATCAAATCAGTCTCAGGACTGAAGACCACAACAACAACAACGAGCTGGTGGTAGCACTGACCACCGTTACGAGCTATAGTCTACGAGCGGGGAGCAGAGCAATGTTTAGTGGAGTAATGAGAGTTTTCCATTTTTTATTACCACAGTCGATGAGAGCGGAAATTACATATGGTTTGTAGGGGAAGGAAAGCATGTAAAAAAAAGTAATCAGTGTGAGTATAGACCCACACAGCCTGAAACGAATCTTAAAAGTTCAATTTGGACGGTATGTATGTTATAATGGTAGTGCTGAAAAAAAACTTCAATGTTTGCTGTTTGCTATGTAGTGAAGTTTATGCTCATGCTGAAGGTCCATATGGGACTTCACACATCGCTCGCCTCCATGCGCGTCTAAGAAACAAAGATACGGATGAGATACGTCTTCAGACACCTACTATGGAGAGAACTGTCGATGAACGTGTCGCTATGTATGCGTGGGACCTAAGACCGTACGGATCTACGAGGGCTATTCGGAAAGTAAGGTCCGATCGGTAGGCAAATGGAAACCACAGTGAAATTCAACCATGCTTTACTGGCAGCAGTTAGCTACACCTTCGAGCTAGTTCTCTACTTAGCCGCCGTTCTGAGTTAGACATCTGTCCTAGCGTTCCAGTACCATAATCATAGAAGGCATCCACCTGTGCTTTCTGCCTGCTCTCTACGCTGATCTGCAGCTTGTTGTCTGCATCGAAATGTTATCTTCATACGCAGCACTTCATGTGAGCGGAGCTGAAAATCGAGGGAGCCTAATCCTGGCTGTATGGTGGATGATTAAACACTTACCAACCAAAACGATGCAAGAGAGTTTTCATTGCCCCTGTAGTGTGCGGCCGAGAATTGTCACGAAAAAGGGAACGCGTTGTGTGCATGAAATCAGGCGAAATCTGTCACAGGCACTCATACTTTGCGGGAGACGATACTTTCTCGGCATTTTTTGTGCTTACTGCGCGCTCAGAACTGGAAAGGGCAAACTGACGCGATCTACAGTCGTACTACAGACACTGCCCAACACATCTATGGAAAACTTCATCGGGTTTTCATTGCGGTATACGTTTCACTCTCGATCGGACCTTACTTTCCGAACAGCCCTCGTACATGAGATGAAGGTCTTTGGATCTTGTTCAGACGTTACTCAACACTTGAGTGACTTACAGAATGGTTTCCACAAAGGCTATTGTACCTCATTCCACAACCGTGTCGCGGCACTTGGCAGGAAGTGCTTTAAGTCTGAGAGATATAATTATGCCTGAGGTAATTGCTCATATAACGAAAGGTGAATGCTGAGCAGCTACAGGCAGTGTGAACATGCAGCACAAGAAGAAACCATTGTCTGACATGTGCTGCCTACTATTTTGTTGACTAGACTCTCAGATCTCGTGTTTGGTTTATGACTCAGTTTCCAGATGAACCAGAAATTGGTGATGACATTCCAAGAGAATTACTGTAGCGATTTATGTCTCTTGGCATCCACGACTCTTTTCAAAGACGTGTCTTTTAAGACAGATCCAGGAGCCAACAACATTGCACCGCGCGATTATTCAAGACTGAACTGTTCCTGCCATATGCTAACTATAGTACTACAAAATACTTTTAATGTGGAGTATATGCGTGTCAGTTGTACAAAGATCCATGGTATTTTTACTGGAGCGTAAGAAAAGTGGCCTTCTTAATGATTTTGATAGGTCACTGGAATAGTCCAACAATTTTCGCTGGAATACGCACTTGACATTGTAAAGATAGGTTGAAAGTCAATATGCGGTTATGTGCACTGGGCTCTCCGAAAAATGAGTAATAGCTCAGATTCAAGGAATTCACATCACGCTTATGAAAGAACTAATGTCTCTTCTCACATAATATATGCTGTTCTTTTACTGCAATTATTATACTTTTACATTTATTTTACAGCTTTTAAACATGAGGACTTTCTGAGCCCTTCATGGTGGCTTCCAAGGAATCAGAAGTGAAGAAATCACCTTCGCTGCAACTAAACTGAAGAAATCATCTTCACTGCTGCATCTGTTTTCATGGAAGATGACACTATTACAGAACTTGAGTCAGGCGCTGCAGGACAGAGAAGCTTCTGAAATAGGACTTTTGCTTAAACATCTCAAACTGTACTTAGAGAAAAAGTTAATTGTCCAGAAGTGCCATGAGGTAGGAATTTTTGTCTGGTCACCGTTTCGTCTCATAAAAATGATATCTAAAGATAAGAGACGCGAAGGCATGGCAGAGGTAAGTTGTACAATCCATTTATTGCTTTGGTAATAGCTCCCTGTGGCCAGTACCAAAGGGGAGTGACGACTCTCAATCGAAGCCAGGTTCGGTTACAGAATAGAGTATAGGCTTCACAGATTCAGAGCCGATGGTTGCTCACCTAAAGAGTAGCCTAATATATGAGAATACTTTACCAGACTGCCTCATCGGAATTGTGAGAGGCTTTGGCGGAGCCCTGAAATTGAAAGACATAGTTCCAGTACCTTCAACCCCCCCCCCCCCCCCCCCATGAACCATGGACCTTGCCGTTGGTGGGGAGGCTTGCGTGCCTCAACGATACAGACAGCCGTTCCGTAGATGCAACCACAACGGAGGGGTGTCTGTTGAGAGGCCAGACAAACGTGTGGTTCCTGAAGAGGGGCAGCAGCCTTTTCATTAGTTACAGGGGCAAAAGTCTGGATGATTGACTGATCTGTCCCTGTAACACTAACCAAAACGGCCTTGCTGTTGTGGTACTGACAACAGCTGAAGGCAAGGGGAAACTACGGCCGTAATTTTTCCCGAGGGCATGCAGCTTTACTGTATGATTAAATGATGATGGCGTCCTCTTGGGTAAAATATTCCGAAGGTAAATTAGTCCCCTATTCGGATCTCCGGGCGGGGACTACTCAAGAGGACGTCGTTATCAGGAAAAAGAAAACTGGCGTTCTACGTATCGGAGCGTGGAATGTCAGATCCATTAATCGGGCAGGTAGGTTAGAAAATTTAAAAAAGGAAAATGGATAGGTTTAAGTTAGATATAGTGGGAATTAGTGAAGTTCGGTGGCGGGAGGAACAAGACTTTTTGTCGGGTGAATACAGGGTTGTAAATACAAAATCCAATAGGGGTAATGCAGGAGTAGGTTTAATAATGAATAAAAAAATAGGAGTGCGGGTAAGCTATTACAAACAGCATAGTGAACGCATTATTGTGGCCAAGATAGACATGAAGCCCACGCCTACTACAGTAGTACAAGTTTATATGCCAACTATCTCTGCAGATGATGAAGAAATTGATGAAATGTATGATGAGATAAAAGAAATTATTCAGGTAGTGAAGGGAGAGGAAAATTTAATAGTCATGGGTGACTGAAATTTGACAGTAGAAGAGAAGGAAACGTAGTAGGTGAATATGGGTTGGCGCTAAGAAATGATAGAGTAAGCCGCCTGATAGAATTTTGCGCAGAGCATAACTTAATCATAGCTAACACTTGGTTCAAGAAACATGAAAGGTTACATACATGGAAGAACCCTGGAGATACTAGAAGGTTTCAGATAGATTATATAATGGTAAGACAGAGATTTAGGAACCAGATTTTAAATTGTAAGAGTTTTCCGGGGGCAGATGTGGACTCTGACCACAATTTATTGGTTATGAACTGTAGATTAAAACTGAAGAAAATGCAAAAAGGTGGGAATTTAAGGGGATGGGACCTGGATACACTGAAAGAACCAGTGGTTGTACAAAGTTCCAGGGAGAACATAAGGGAACAATTGACAGGAATGGGGGAAAGAAATACAGCAGAAGAAGAATGGGTAGCTTTGAGGAATGAAATAGTGAAGGCAGTAGAGGATAAAGTAGGTAAAAAGACGAGGGCTAGTAGGAATCCTTGGGTAACAGAAGAGATACTGAATTTAATTGATGAAAGGAGAAAATACGAAAATGCAGTAAGTGAAGCAGGCAAAAAGGAATAGAAACGTCTCAAAAATGAGATCGACAGGAAGCGCAAAATGGCTAAGCAGGGATGGCTAGAGGACAAATGTAAGTAAGGATGTAGAGGCCTGTCTCACTAGGGTAAAATAGATACTGCCTACAGGAAAATTAAAGAGACCTTTGGAGAAAAGAGAACCACTTGTATGAGTATCAAGAGCTCAGATGGAGACCCAGTTCTAAGCAAAGAAGTGAAAGCAGAAAGGTTGAAGGAGTATATAGATGTTCTATACAGGGGCGATGTTCTTGAGGACAATATTATGGAAATGGAAGAGGAGTGCGTGAAGAGTTTGACAAAGCACTGAAAGACCTAAGTCGAAACAAGGCCCTGGGAGTACACAACATTCCATTAGAACTACTGACAGTCTTGGGCGAGCCAGTCCTGACATAACTCTACCATCTCGTGAGCAAGATGTATGAGACAAGCGAAATTCCCTCAGACTCCCAATCCCAAAGAAGCAGGTGTTGACAGATGTGAAAATTACCGAACTATCAGTTTCATAAGTCACAGCGGCAAAATACAAAGCGAATTCTTTACAGACGAAGGGAAAATCTGGTAGAACCCGACCTCAGGGAAGATCAGTTGTATTCAGTAGAAATGTTGGAACACGTGAGGCAATACTGACCCTATGACTTATCTTAGAACAAAGATTAAGGAAAGGCAAACCAACGTTTGTAGCATTTGTGGACTTAGAGAAAGCTTTTGATAATGTTGACTAGAATACTCTCTTTTAAATTCTGAAGGTGGCAAGGGTAAAATACTGGACTATTTACAATTTGTACAGAAACCAGATGGCAGTTATAAGAGTCGAGGGACATGAAAGGGAGGCAGTGGTTGGGAAGTGAGTGAGACAGGGTTGTAGCTTCTACTCTATGCTATTCAATCTCTATATTGAGCAAGCAGTAAAGGAAACAAAGGAAAAGTTCGGAGTAGGTATTATAATCCATGGAGAAGAAATAAAAACATTGAGGTTCGCCGATGACATTGTAACTCTGTCAGAGACAGCAAAGGACTTGGAAGAGCAGTTGAACGGAATGGACAGTGTCTTGAAATGAGGGTATAAGATGAACATCAACAAAAGAAAACGAGGATAATGGAATGTAGTCGAATTAAGTCGGGTGATGATGAGGGGAATTAGATTAGGAAATGAGACACTTAAAGTAGTAAAGGAGTTTCGCTATTTGGGTAGAAAAATAACTGATGATGGTTGAAGTAGAGAGGATATAAAATGTATACTGGCAATGGCAAGGAAAGCTTTTCTGAAGAAGAGAAATTTGCTAACATCGAGTATAGATTTAAGTGTCAGGAAGTCATTTCTGAAAGTATTTGTATGGAGTGTAGCCATGTATGGAAGTGAAACATGGACGAAAAATATTTTACACAAGAAGAGAATAAAATCTTTCGAAATGTCGTGCTACAGAAGAATGCTGGTGATTAAATGGGTATATCACATAACTAATGAGGAGGTATTGAATAGAATTGTGGATAAGAGGAATTTGTGGCACTACTTGACTAGAAGAAGCGACCTGTTGGTAGGACATGTTCTGAGGCATCAAGGGATCACCAATTTAGTACTGGAGGGCAGCGTGGAGGGTAAAAATCGTAGAGGGAGACCAAGAGATGAATACACTAAGCAGATTCAGAAGGATGTAGGCTGCAGTAGGTACTGGGAGAAGAAGAAGCTTGGACAGGATAGAGTAGCATGGAGAGCTACAGCCGGCCGAAGTGGGCGTGCGGTTAAAGGCGCTGCAGTCTGGAACCGCAAGACCGCTACGGTCGCAGGTTCGAATCCTGCCTCGGGCATGGATGTTTGTGATCTCCTTAGGTTAGTTAGGTTTAACTAGTTCTAAGTTCTAGGGGACTAATGACCTCAGCAGTTGAGTCCCATAGTGCTCAGAGCCATTTTTTGGAGAGCTACATCAAATCAGTCTCAGGACTGAAGACCACAACAACAACAACCTTCAACAACAGAACATTTGGTTTTATTTTCAATAAACTTTCATACTCAGAGTAGGGCTCACACTGGCGCAAAACGATGTATTACAGAGATTTTGTATTTTTCCAGTCAGATAAAAGACACAAATGTGAAAGAGGCATTTACAAGCCACGAAGAAATAATTCTTTCATTAAATTCCACAAAAATGGTTCAAATGGCTCTGAGCACTATGGGACTTAACATCTATGGTCATCAGTCCCCTAGAACTTAGAACTACTTAAACCTAACTAACCTAAGGACGTCACACAACACCCAGCCATCACGAGGCAGAGAAAATCCCTGACCCCGCCGGGAATCGATCCCGGGAACCCGGGCGTGGGAAGCGAGAACGCTACCGCACGACCACGACATGCGGGCATTCCACAAAAAATCAATTACCAGAAAAAGTAGTGAAGCTTGCGTTGTTGGAATATGTCCATGATAGCTTTACTCGTAAAGATGCATTTTAGGGATATTGAAATCAAAACTGCAAAATAGATGAACACGTTGCTGCTTACTTGAAAATGAGGGTGCAAAATTTTCGGACACTTCAGAATATCGTCAGAAAAGTATTGCGTGCATAAGCATCTAAATCTGCTTCTAAAAGAAATTTACAGTTGTGCTGGTTTCATTCTCAGTGCAAGATGGTCACTTTTATATCCAAACAATGTTTTTGCTCTTCTTTTTATCCACAGTAACTCTATCCGAAACGAATGAGTGAAAACGCTGTGACTCTTTTTTGGAATTAAATTTCGTTTTCCGTTGTTATGGTGGAAAAATTCTCGTTTATTGCCCATTTTGTTGCAAATGTTTGATTTACGTATACAGTTTTCCAAATTAGTTTTGCATGTTCAAAATCAAATAATATTCAGTTTATTTCCAAATAATCTTTAATTTTATTTCAGGCTCAACTTATCACCTTTTAAATTTAATGTTTAGAAAGATACTCGATGTGATCAAATGTATCCGGACACCGAGCTGAAAATGACATACAAGTTCGTGCCGCCCTCCATCGGTAATTCTGGAGTTCAGTACGGTGTTGGCCAACCATTAGCCTCGATGATAGCTTCCACTCTCGCAGACATACGTTCAATCAGGTGAAGGAAGACTTCTTTGGGAATGGCAGCTCGTTCTTCACCGAGTTCACCATTGAGGAGACGTACCGACGTCGGTCGGTGAGGCCTTGAACGAAGTCGGCGTTCCAAAACATCCCAAAGGTGTTCTACACGATTCAGGTCAGGATTCTGCGCAAGCCAGTCCATTACAGGGACGTTATGATCGTGTAACCACTCCGCCACAGGCCGTGCATTATGAACGGGAACTCGATCCCGTTGAAAGATGCAGTCGCCATCCTCGAATTGCTCTTCAACAGTGGGAAGCAAGGGAAGCAAGAAGGTGCTAAAAACATTAATATAGGCCTGTTCTGTGATAGCAAAATGCAAAACAACAAGGAGTGAAAGCCCCCTCATTACAAAACACGACCATACCATAAAACCACCGACTCCGAATTTTACTGTTGGCACCACACACGCTGGTATTCGCCATACGCACACCGTGCCATCGGATCGCCACATTGTGTACCTTTCTTTCTGGAGTGCTGGTTCTGCAAGGTTCGCAGGAGAGCTTCTGTAAAGTTTGGAAGGTAGGAGACGAGGTACTGGCAGAAGTAAAGCTGTGAGGACGGGGCGTGAGTTGTGCTTAGGTAGCTCAGTTGGTAGAACACTTGGCCACGAAAGGCAAAGGTCCCGAGTTCGAGTCTCGGTCCGGCACACAGTTTTAATCTGCCAGGAAGTTTCGATGATGATGATGATGATGATGATTGCTGCTTATGGGCGCTCAACAGTGCGGTCGTCAGTGCTCTTACACTTACAAAAACAAACGAATGTGGCTAAAACCTGGAAAATTGTTCCACGCTCATTCCCCCAAATCAGTCACACAATCACTTTACCTTACATGCTCTAAAACAATGGAGAAAGAGTAAAAGAACTTACACAAAAGATTAGAACAAAAGTAAAAAGGGAAAGGAACTAAAAGAAAGCCACAGGAAGATGTGACTGGCTGACCACTTACAAAAGCGTGGGTGAGCCAGTCATCCTGTTAACACATTAAAACCGTAGCCCAAAATCTTGCGGAAAATATTGGACAGTTCACAAAATTCTATATCGCGAACCGCATTCGTTTGAACATAAATTCTGTTCTAGGTACCCCCCCCCCCCCCCTCTCTCTCTCTCTCTCTCTCTCTCTCTCTCTCTCTCTCACACACACACACACACACACACACACACACAAACACACTCTTCATGAATCTCGGTGTTGTATTTCTTTTTCACAGATCGTCATATTTTTCTTTTTCCCCCCTCCACATAGATCGGACCACCTATAACATCTGCACACGCTCTGCAGCAAACAAGTTCCATATCAGCGTGAAACCCTGACGTTGGTGGTGGAAGTGTGAGTCTGCGATGTTCCTGTATCCCAATTTCAGCTGTTGATGTAGAATGCACGTTTTGGATTATTCCGACGGTATCAGACAATCAGAGCGTAAATGTCCTCCAATTCGTATTGTATACAAACTTCAAGCCTTCTTGGTGCCTCCACTCTGGCGACTTAACCAAATGAGCACCACCTTTTCGTCAAATTCATATTGGTTATCTCAGAAACGAGAATGAATTAGAGGTGAATGACTATTTCCCTACCTGAAACCTGGTAGTCAAGGAAGGCAGGATTCGGTTACGATTGTGGACGGGGCCGTAATGAGTTACTGTTGGATCCCTTTTGCAATTACACACATTTATTTTAAAACGTTAATTCCAGACTTCGCAATAATTAAAGATGGCACACGTTTTTAATGAAGGAACAGACAACTGTGTAATTAATAGTGCTTTCAGTGCGTTACAGTTCACCAAATGAGCATAAAATACAGACATAGCTAATGATGTTTTAATAACAAAAGCCAATGACATCCCTATTAAAACTATAAGGCAGATAACCACAGTCACGGCTGATAGCCTTTAACGCCAATAACGGCAATTATAAAAAAAATTTTACAAACATACTGTAAAACAGCAATGCAATAGCAAGGTTTTTTAAAAAAGACAGGCAACTGATCACCAAATGTGTGAGACACAATGATGGTAAACTTGGTAGCACAATTATTTAAACCTGCTGTAGCGCCAAGAATGAAAATTACATAAAAAATTCAGAAACATACAATAAAACAGCAAATACAATAATAATACACAAGAGCCAGTCAGAGACGGTGCACCAGGAATCGACCTCTGAGAAAAAAAAAAAAAAAAAAATTTGCAAGTGATGAGATAGCCAACCAAGAGTTGCACTCACTTCAGAAGATGGTAACCCAGACTAGTGGCAGTCTAACGAATGACTAATGATAATATTGCTTAGGCTGCCTGACGTCCAATAAACCAAATGCAAAGGTGTAAAAATACGCCAAAGCCGGAACCGGCGGTCTGGACTCTGCCCACAGAATACAGTGCTTAGAGCGCCTGGAACGAGAAAGGAATCACTGCCACCAGAGTAGAAGAATCGCCAACCAACCTACAATTAATAAAGCTGTCAAAACTACACCCCTTACCGGACAGCAGCGGCATGGCGAGGAAACGTGTACTGGCGTTACATACACTAATCCCTAGGGCAGGTGACTGGGGCGTTAGCGGCCACGAGGCACGAAAAAACCGCTGGCTGTACTTAACAAATAGTAACAAACTGAACGCAATAAATAGTAATTAGAAATCTAGGAAAGCTAATCAGATCTGCCTTCCTCAAGCACTCTACTTGCTGCTCTTCGCCTCGGCTACACTACGAGCAGCAACACGATCCCAAGTCACTGGAGAATAGCGAGATCTCACAATGGTGGAGGTTTCTCTACTTGAATCCAAATGCACTCAACTTAAAACTTGCAGGATCCGGTTTATGACGACCTGGAAGAACCACGACGTCGCCCCAAAGATAGCGCCACAGTTACCACATATCGGTAACCGTCGCTACTGCCACTAGCGGACAGGCAGTGCTTGCGAAACCAAGTGGCGCCAGTCAAGACGAGAAGAAGACAACCAACCGCAATCATGTCAACTAAACGATACGGTGTGGCCTCCAACAGAGGACAGAAACCTACAAACAGCACCAACGCGAGCTGCAGCACGCCTCACTGCCAGATGGAACGCATAAAGAATTTTGTGCTCTTTTCAGCAGACTTTTTCTTGGACAGTCATATCAAGTTTCGTCGTTGGAGCAAGAAAAGGAGAGGAGTAATTATGGTTTCACCTATTGGCCAGAGACCTGAGGGTCACCGTTGCCGCAGTAGTAGTTGGCGACCTAGTCCGGAGTGGTATTGCAGCGCCGAACGTGACACGCGGGAGGTGCTCGCGATAGCAGCGGCTGGCGCGGCCTCGCGGTGGAGTGCGAATAATCTATTGCGGGCGGCATTCCTTTGTACTGGCGGGGCGGCGCGACCGGCATTAAATCATGTTAATGTCCCGGCCAGCAGCGGCCGCGCACACGGCTCACGCGCCCCGCGACACTCTTATAGCAGGCCGGCTGGCCGCCGCCGCCCCGCCATGTGCCAGCAGCCAGCAGGACAATGTGGTGGTAGCGCCAGTCGCTGGGGCCACCGGAGCCCACCCAGAAGACTGACGGCTTTCGACGGCACAGGCCATCGAAGAAAGGCTCCGCGTCGTTTTAATAAAAACACCTCCCTTAATACCCAACATTTTACCATGTTTGTTCATACAACGTACTGCAGCCTTTCATACAGCGGAGAAGAAACGTTACTATTGGCCACCGTAAGTGAATGACACTTTCTTTATACAGCCTCATCGAGAAAAAGAAACTCTCAGCATTTCCGAATGATATATTCTCTAAGACAACAACAACAAAAATAAAGAAATAGAAAGGAAAGCGAAGCACCACGAAGAAAGTATCTGTGTGGGACGGTAACCTAGATAAGATGTACATGTACAGAAAAACAAGTCATTACAGTTTCAGAAAATTGGATGATTTCTTCAAGAGAACGATCTTCACAAACTGAGCAAGTCAGTAACACGTTGACCCCCTCTGGCCAGCAGTTCAAATGGTTCAAATGGCTCTGAGCACTCTGGGACTTAACTTCTGAGGTCATCAGTACCCTAGAACTTAGAACTAATTAAACCTAACTAACGTAAGGGCATCACACACACCTATGCCCGAGGCAGGATTCGAACTTGCGACCGTAGCGGTCGTGCGGTTCCAGACTACAGCGCCTAGAATCGCTCGCCCACCAGGGCCAGCACCAGCAGTCATTCGGCTTGGCATTGATTTACAGGATTGTTGGGTGTGCTCTTGGGGGATATCGTGCCAAATTCTAATTGGCACGTTAGATCAGCGAAATCTCGAGCTGTTTCGTGGACCCAGCCTACAATAGTCGAAACGTTCCCGATTGGGGAGAGTTTCGGCGACCTTGTGGGGCAACGTAGGGTTTCATAAGCACAGAGACACGAAGTAGGAACTCTCACCGTGTTCGGGCGGACTTTATCTGACAGAAACATAAGCCCAATCACCGACGTTCCACTGTGCTGTAAGGATGCCGCCGATGACAACCAAAGGACTCCTGATGTGAAAAGAAATGTCACCAGGGACCATCACTCGTGGTTGTTGGAACGTATAGCGAGCGACAGTAAATTTGGTATCCCATCGCTGTATAGAACGTCTCCAGACACGTATTCACGGTTCATCTACATCTACATCTACATCTACATCTACATCTACATGGATACTCTGCAAATCACATTTAAGTGCCTGGCAGAAGGTTCATCGAACCTCCTTCAAAATTCTCTATTATTCCAATCTCGTATAGCGCGCGGAAAGAATGAACACCTATATCTTTCCGTACGAGCTCTGATTTCCATTATTTTATCACAGTGATCGTTCCTCCCTATGTAGGTCGGTGTCAACAAAGTATTTTCGCATTCGGAGGAGAAAGCTGGTGATTTTAATTTCGTGAGAAGATTCTATCCCAACGAAAAACGCCTTTCTTTTAATGATGTCCAGCCCAAATCCTGTATCATTTCTGTGACACTCTCTCCCATATTTCGCGACAATACAAAACCCCCGGCCTTTCTTTCAACTTTTTCGATGTACTCCGTCAGTCCCATCTGGTAAGGATCCCACACCGCGCAACAGTATTCTAAAAGAGGACGGTCAAGCGTAGTGTAGGCAGTCTCCTTAGTAGGTCTGTTACATTTTCTAAGTGTCCTGCCAATAAGACGCAGTCTTTGGTTATCCTTCCCCACAACATTTTCTATGTGTTCCTTCCAATTTAAGTTGTTCGTAATTGTAATACCTAGGTATTTAGTTGAATTTACGGCTTTCGGTTTACACTGATTTATGGTGTAACCGAAGTTTAACGAGTTCCTTTTAGCACTCATGTGGGTGACCTCACACTTTTCGTTATTTAGGGTCAACTGCCAATTTTTGCACCATTCAGATATTTCTTCTAATTCGTTTTGCAGTTTGTTTTGATCTTCTGATGACTTTATTAGTTCATAAACGCCAGCGTCATCTGCAAACAATCGAAGACTGCTGCTCAGATTGTCTCCCTAATCGTTTCTATAGATAAGGAACAGCAAAGGGCCTATAACACTACCTTGGGCAACGCCAGAAATCACTTCTGTTTTACTCGATGACTTTCCGTCGATTACTACGAACTGTAACCTCTCTGACAGGAAATCACAAATCCAGTCACATAAATGAGACGATATTCCATAAGCACTACAAGCCGCTTGTGTGGTAGAGTGACAAAAGCCTCCCGGAAATCCATAAATACGGAATCTATCTGAAATCTCTTGTCAATAGCACTCAACACTTCATGTGAATAAAGAGCTAGTTGTGTTTCACAGGAACGATGTTTTCTAGACCCATGTTGACTGTGTGTCAATAGACCGTTTTCTTCGATGTAATTCATAATGTTCGAACACAATATACCGGGTGATAAAAAAGTCAGTATAAATTAGAAAACTAAATAAACCACGAAATAATGTAGATAGAGAGGTAAAAATAGGCACACATGCTTGGAATGACATGGGGTTTTATTTGCTCAGCCGCCACTTTCGTCTTGCTTGGCCTCTCAGGTCCCCAGACCTCAGTCCGTGCGATTACTGGTTTTGGGGTTACCTGAAGTCGCAAGTGTATCGTGATCGACCGACATCTCTAGGGATGCTGCAAGACAACATCCGACGCCAATGCCTAACCATAACTTCGGTCATGCTTTACAGTGCTGTTCACAACATTATTCATCGACTACAGCTATTGTTGAGGAATGAAGGTGGACATTTTGAGCATTTCCTGTAAAAAACATCATCTTTACTTTGTCTTACTTTGTTATGCTAATTATTGCTATTCTGATCAGATGAAGCGCCATCTGTCGGACATTTTTTGAACGTTTGTATTTTTTTGATACTAATAAAACCCCATGTCATTCCAAGCATGTGTGTCAATTTGTACCTCTCTATCTGCATTATTCCGAGATTTATTCACTTTTCAAATTTATACTGACTTTTTGATCACCCGGTATGTTCTAAAATCCTACTGCCTATCGACGTTAACGATATGCGCCTGTGATTTAGTGGATTACTCCTATCTTTCTTGAATATTGGTGTGACCTGTGCAACTTTCCAGTCTATGGGTACGGATCTTTCGTCGAGCGCACGGTTGTATATGATTGTTAAATATGGAGCTAATGCATCTGCATACTCCGAAAGGAACTTAATTGGTATACAGTCTGGTCCAGAAAACTTGTTTTTACTAATTGTTTTAAGTTACTTCACTACTCCGAAGATGTTTATTTCTACGTTACTCATGTTGGCAGCTGTTCTCGATTCGAATTCTGGAATATTTACTTGATGTTCTTTTGTGAAGGCATTTCGGAAGGCTATGGCAGCACTCTCTTCGATAGCATCTCTGTGGTGTCACCGCCAGACACCACACTTGCTAGGTGGTAGCCTTTAAATCGGCCGCGATCCGTTAGTATACGTCGGACTCGCGTGTCGCCACTGTCAGTGATTGCAGGCCGAGCGCCGCCACCCGGCAGGTCTAGAGAGACTTCCTAGCACTTGCCCCAGTTGTACAACCGACTTTGCTAGCGATGGTTCACTGACAAAATACGCTCTCATTTGCCGAGACGATAGTTAGCATAGCCTTCAGCTACGTCATTTGCTACGACCTAGCAAGGCGCCATGTTCAGTTACTATTGATATTGTAAATAATGTACAGACAAGAGCTACGTTCAACATTAATGGATTAAAGTTAAGTATTCCACCATCTGCGTCCGTTGTTCTAAGTTCCAATTTCCTTGTCCTGTTCCAGACCTCACGCCAGCCTGCGTGAGCTTAAACGCGTGCCTTTCGGCTTCCTCTATTCATACGGGTTGGCTCTCCTGCCAGACCACAACAATCTCCATTGCTATGGCGCAGAGAAGGCAATTGATTGTTTCTTGCCACTAACATACTTCACATACGACCAGAATCTCTTTGGATTTTCTGCCAGGTTTCGAGACAATGTTTCGTTGTGGAAACTGTTATAGGCATCTCGCATTGAAGTCAGCGCTAACTTTCGAGCACCTGTAAAAGACAGCCATTCTTCGGGATTTTGCGTCTGTTTAAATTTGGTATGTTTGTGTCGTTGTTTATGGAACAGTGTTATAACCCTTTATGTGTACCAAGGAAGATCGGCTCAGTTTGAAGCGGGACTTGTCATTGAAGACTATTCTACTCTAATCAATGAGAGACGGCCGTGACAGCGGTGAGATACGGACCTGTCGCCGCCCATATGGCCCGATAACCAGGATTGATTGGCTGCAGTGCTGTCTTCCCGCAGTAGGACCTCTTTGACAGCCGTCCACGGCACCCTTAACAGCACAGCGGTACGTAAGCGACAATCTACGCCCAGTTTCGTTGCCTTTCATAGGAAGCCATCCCAGGGCTTCGTACGTATTGTTATTCCTTTTCCTTCCTTTAATCGAAATTGATATTTTACTAAATGCTGTTCGAACATAGTGTATACTCTTTTACTATAAATGTTGGTAGAACATTTGAATCATTGCAGTTTCCATATCAGAAATTGTACATGTGTAAAGCAAACTGTTAATATTTTATACTATTTGCGCAATAAAAAGGTGGTCACGAGCCTTGAATTCTTCGGAGGTAAGGTAAAATTAAAAGCGTATTTCATGAAGGAAAGTCGACTTTAATCACAGAAATGGTATACTACTTTTAAGGAAAATATTGGTCATATCAAAGCGAGCAAATAATCTGAACACAAACTCGGAGAAACGTCCTATCAACCAAGAAATTGGAAAAATTATTGTTAGCAATCACTGATAGTCATATGTGCCCCACCTCTATAAACTTTTCGTAAGTAATTTGACGCAGAGCTGCAAATGGTTAAACTGACATAATCCTGCAAAAATATTTAGTTTTACTTACGTGACATTTGTATTGATTATATGTATAACGCTTGGAAACTGGCTCAGTGTGAAACTAGTTGCGGAAATGTATGCAAAGTTGCAAAGCTTGGAAACTGGCTCAGTGTGAAACTAGTTGCGGAAATGTATGCAAAGTTGCAGCGCTTGGAAACTGGCTCAGTGTGAAACTAGTTGCGGAAATGTATGCAAAGTGGCAGCGACGATGGAGTGAAATCGTTTCCTCTTTTACAAATTACTAAGTAAATGGCTGTAAAGAGAATGTTCTGTTTTTATTTCCGCTTCGTTGAAAAGAGACGTGGAATGCATATCCATTAGCAGTTAAGTTCTAATCACCACCCGGCAATTCACGCTCAGTTTTTCCATCCTTCGTTGTGCCAGCTGATCAAGTGATCTGTAAGAGTTTATGTTGTCTCTCGCTTCAGTAAAGTATCACTACACGTCTTTTCCATGTTACTTCTCTGGTAGGATATAAGTATGTCGATTGATATGTTGTTGTAGGGCGCTTAATCTTCACTAAATTCCCAGAACGACATAGCCATTTTCACAAAAGCATTTCGACTGAAGTATATACTTCATCCTGAAGCATCACCAAGTTTCAACGTCAGGTCATGATCAAGCGTGCTTGTGACTTGAAAAACATAAATTTTGAAAAAGTTGAGGTAGTATCATAAAAAATTGTAGTCTGTTACTGATCCGATTAGAAATTTATAAATAGGTGTACATCAGAGCCGGCCGGTGTGGCCGTGCGGTACTAGGCGCTTCAGTCGGGAACCGCGTGACCGCTACGGTTGCAGGTTCGAATTCTGCTTCGGGCATGGATGTGTGTGATGTCCTTAGGTTAGTTAGGTTTAAGTAGTTCTAAGTTCTAGGGGACTGATGACCTCAGATGTTAAGTCCCATAGTGCTCAAAGCCATTTGAACCATTTGTACATCAGAAATCACATGCCATACTACCTTAGACCACCATCAATGGACACTAAATACGGCAAGAACGGAATGTATACAATAAATGAGAAACGTTAGAGGTATATTAGGTGTGTGAGAAAATTACCGAGACTGACAGCACTGCTAGCAATCTGGAAGCACTGTCTTGTTCTATTTACGTAGAACGATCTGTTGGTTCCTTCCAGATCCTCGGTCCGAGATTCAGCTCTGCACAGGCATCACATGATTTTTGAGAACGCCGACATCTACTTCTACATCTAGATGGATCCTCTGCAAATCACATTTAAATGCCTGGCCGAGGGTTCATCGAACCACCTTCGCAATTCCCTATTATTCCAATCTTGTCTAGTGCACCGTAAGAACGAACACCTGTATCTTTCCGTAAGAGCTCTGATTTCCATTATTTTATCGCAGTGATCGTTGCTCCCTATGTAGGTCGGTGTCAACAAAATATTTTCGCATTTGGAGGAGAAAGCTGGTGATTGGAATTTTGTGAGAAGATTACGTCGCAACGAAAAACTCCTTTCTTTTAATGATGTCCAGCCCAAATCCTGTATCATTTCTGTGACACTCTTTCCCATATTTCGCGATAATACAAAAACCCCTGCCTTTCTTTGAACTTTTTCGATGTACTCCGTCAGTCCTATCTGGTAAGGATCCCACACCGCGCAGCAGTATTCTAAAAGAGGACGGACAAGCGTAGTGTAGGCAGTCTCCTAAGTATGTCTGTTACATTTTCTAAGTGTCCTGCAATGAAACGCAGTCTTTGGTTAGCCTTCCACACAACATTTTCTATGTGTTCTTTCCAATTTAAATTGTTCGTAATTGTAATACCGAGGTATTTAGATCAATTTACGGCTTTTAGATTAGACTGACTTATCATGTAACCGAAGTTTGAGTTCCTTTTAGCATTCATGCGTATGACCTCACACTTTTCGTTATTTAGAGTCAACTGCCACTTTTCGCACCATTCCGTTTCGTCTAAATCGTTTTGCAGTTTGTTTTGGTCTTCTGATGACTTTGTTAGTCGATAAACGACAGCAGTGAAGTTCTGTTTTTGTTTGGTGTTACGAAAATAGAACAGCGGAACTTACAGCAACGTTATGCCATCAAGTTATTAAGAACACAAGTTTTTTCCTGGCACAATTCATTTTCGGACGGCGGATGATACATTGAAGATGCACCTCGCTCAGGGAGACCTTCTCCTTCAAAAACGGACGAAAATGGAGATCGTGTGCATGCTCTTCTGACATCAGACCGACGTTTGACAATAAGGATTATGGGTGACCTGTTATACTTGAATACTTTCACCATACATCAAATTTTGAGCGAAATTATGATAAGGCAAAAAGTTAGTACCAAAATGGTACCGATAAGCCTAAGAGCTGAACAAAACAACGATGGAAGATATGTGTGCTTTGATGTTGTTGAGAAAACTTCCAATTACCACGATTGGTACAGTCGGCTGAAAACAAGTGACAAATCATGTATTTTCAAGTAAGAACCTGAGACAGAGCGGCAAAGTGAGTGCACGCTGAGACATCTCCTAGGCCGACAAGCTCTCACGCAAGCAAATCAAAGATCAAAACAATGATGATATGCTTTTTCGACAGTAGGTTTATCGTCATAAAAAATTTGGACCTCCAGTACAAAGTGTCAACCAAGTGTTTTACAAAGATATATTTGAAGGGCCCAGGTAAAGGGCGAATCGAGTGAGGCCGGAAATTGCAGACAAGTAACCATGACAACGACCCATCTCACATGGCCACTTCCATCACTGTTTTTTTTTTTACCTCATAATGCATTCCTTTCGTACCACAACTTCCCTGTTCATCTGATTCGAGTCCTTGTGACTTTTTCCTTCTCTTTTAATTGAGAAATGTCTTCAAAGGAATTTAGTTTGGGTCTCTGGAGAACAAGCAAAAGAATATGACCGACATATTAAAGGCCGTAGCAATTGAACCCTCTCAGTGGTGCTACCAAGACAAGGAACAACAACTCCGTCGGTGTACAGATGTCGAAGGGAACTACCATGGAGGGGACAATACTGTTTGAAAAAAATTAAAATTTTGGTAGATAAGAAATCAGTCCCGCTACTTTCCTCGCACACCTCATACGCAGTAAGAAAAATCGAAAAAGAGCCACAGGTATTCAGAAAAAAAAGTTTGAAACAAATAACAGGTAACCACATTTGCGCACCTGAAGCAGGTGTAAAAATGTAAACTCCCTTATCGAATAATATGTAATCAATTAAAGTTAACAGACATTTGATTCATAATTTTCGATATACGGGGTGTATCAAAAAGAAGCATCCGATTTAATAAAATCATAACTATTATGTTACTTGATATACGTGCGTGAACAACGTACTGTTGGAAAGAGCAAACTCTCGAGTGTTACATGGTTCCCGCTAGGTAGCAGCAGTGTGCGCTCACTTCAGTTCTAGTAAAAATGATCTAGGGACAATACAAAGCGTTTTTGTGTTCTACGTTTTGCGCAGTGCGGGTCAGTAATAACTGTTCAGTGTGACTTTCGTACTAGAAATGGTAGGGATCCCCCTACATCACAGAGTATTAGACGATGGCATGAACAATTCTGAGATCAGGTTGATTGTGTTAAGTCAAATCGCCGGGCTGTTCCCGAGTGTCTTAAACACACGTCGAACGCATCCGCCATAGTCTCTCACAAGGAGTTCGCAGAAATCCGTTCGCCACGCAGCTCGAAAGCTCAACATGCCACCGATGTCCCTCTGTCAAGTGTTGCGTCGACGTTTACACATTAAACCATGGAAAATTTATCTACTGCAAGCTCTTCGTGAAGGTGACAAACAACAACGTCATTCTTGGCAAGATAGGGGTGACAATTTTCTTCCACACTTAGTGTTTGATGAAGAGACAACATTGGGCTTATAAAAGACTCTGTTTATGTGCCTCCGTTACCAGCAACTATGATTGAACTAAGACATCGCATGGCAGCAGCTGTGGAAGCTGACATTATTGGTGCAGTGTAGGAACAATTTGAATACTGCACTGACTTACGCATTGCATCTCAAGGGGGACATATTGAACACCTGTGAAAAGGTACGAAAAAACTTTTTCAGTTTCTCGTTGATCAAAAAGCAAAATTCATTGTATAAGTTCATCAGTTTCAGAAATATAGACATGCCAAATGGAATGGTTCTTTATGATACGCCCTGTACATCATTCGACGTAGAGTTACTGCTATGATGGAAGCATTTAGTATTAAGTCACAATGATTATTAGTTCAGCGAGTAGTTACGTTACCACTATGTTCTAAGTTCTCTTTAAATTTTCCTAAGATCTAACTCGGCCATTAGTGCTAATAAAGTATTTGCTTATACCGAACGTAGCCTCCGTGGTAATTACTTGTTCAGTGTCGCAAAGAGACATAGAGGGAATATCTACAGGGTGAAAAGTATTTAAACCGACAAACACTGGGAGGTTGTAGGGGACATCAAAACAAATATTTTTCCCTAATGTCATTTTTTCCTATGAGGAGTATTTAAACCGGTAGAGGAAGATGTATCTGGCGGCAAATTAATTAAACCAACAAACACTTTTCCATTTCTTTATGACCAAGAGAAAACACATTAACACAACCCAATTTCAATTACAGTAGATTTTCAAAAATGCCTCCATTGACACGTAAACAAAGGTTACACCGTCGGATCATGTTCTGTCTGACACGGGCAAAAACCCCAGGAGCATCCTGAATTGTTCCTGCTGCTGCTACTATCCGGGCAACCAGGTCCTCTTCTGATGCAACAGGAGTTGCGTAAACAAGGTTGCGCATCTCTCCCCACACAAAAAAGTCCAGAGGGGACATATCTGCCGATTGAGCAGGCCATGGTACAGGACCACCTCTTCCAATCCACGTTTCTGGGAACCGTCGGTCCAGAAATCGACGCACACGACGACTGAAATGTGCCGGCACCCCGTCATTTTGGAATCACATGTGTTGTCTTGTAGGGAGCGGGACGTCTTCCAGCAATTCTGGCAATGCTCTGGCGAGAAAATTGTAATAGTGCCTGCCAAAAATGGCTCTGAGCTCTATGGGACTTAACATCATAAGTCATTAAACCTAACTAACCTAAAGACATCACACACATCCAAGCCCGAGGCAGGATTCAAACCTTCGACCGTAGCAGTTCCGCGGTTCCGGACTGTAGCGCCTAGAACCGCACGGTCACCGAGGCCAGCAGTGCCTGCCATTTAATGGCCTAGGTAGCAGATACGGCCCAATTAAACAGTCCCCAACAACACTGACCCACACGTTAACGAACAACCGCACTTGACGAGCGCTAGTAACTGTGACATGTGGGTTATCCTCACTCCAAACATGCGAATTGTGCATGTTGAAGACTCCATCACGCCCGAACGTTGCTTCATCGGTAAACAACACAGAGGACGGAAATGTAGCATGCATATCGCACTATTCCGGGTAA
Source organism: Schistocerca piceifrons (assembly GCF_021461385.2). NCBI lineage: Eukaryota > Metazoa > Arthropoda > Insecta > Orthoptera > Acrididae > Schistocerca > Schistocerca piceifrons. Next base: position 143,846,605 of record NC_060144.1, read on the forward strand.
CACTGCGAAAATTGTGCTCTGGGTGGATAATCAACTGGCTCTAGGTTGTGGACAAGCTGTAAGTGAAATGGACGTAACAGTTGCTCTCGAAGGACTGTTCTTACATTCGTCTGATTCGTCCCCATGTTACCTGCAATTGTACATGTGCTGATTGAAGGATCCCGCTCCACATGCTGCAAGCTTCCTCAAATTGCACCGTTCTTACCGTGCGACGGCGTCCATGTCCAGGTAATCTGCTAAATGACCCGGTCTCACGCAGACGTTGGCACACAGCAGCAAAGGTTGTATGATGCGGGATTCGGCGATTCGGATATTGTTGATAAACCTGCTGTGCAGCTCGTCCGTTGTGGTGTGCTACGTAGTACGCACGAACCAAATTAGTTTACTCACTCACGGTGCGTCGATCCATCAGTAAACAATGCACTACTACACTGGTGGACAGCAGTTGGCTACAACTGAAGAGCGTAATACGCCCTCCAACAACTGAAGATCATAATACGGCCTCTAACAACTGAAAAGCGTAATATGGCCTCCACTGGTTTAAATAATCCCCACAGGAGAAAATGACATTAGGGAAAAACATTTGTTTTGATGTCCCCTTCAACCTCCCAGACTTCGTCGGTTTGAATACTTTTCACCCTGTATATAGAACGGTGTCACACATATTATTCATTTCTTCCGGACAAACAACTCGGCACGTGGTTTAACCGCGTGGGAAGCTTGGTATTCCGGCGCGCGCGTGCTGCGCCGTTCTGAGGTGTGGGGAAGTTTCTTCGAGTAATCCTCGGGGCCAGCTGTTGTTCCGCGCCCAGGCCCGGCGCGGCCGACATTGCTCACACGCGGGCGAACTACCAAAGTCGCTTTCATGTTCCATTAACGTAATCGCACTTGGCGCGCCAGTCAAAGTTTGCAGGTCCGAGAGCGCAGCGCGCAGCGGCGCGGCGCGTTTTAGGAGCCGCCAAGTTGCAGCGTATCGGGCGGGCTTAGGCCCCCGGAGCTTACCCGGGCCGCTGCGTGTTTGCATCATATGCACCTCAAACTCTGGCCTCGCACCCGCCTTACTGGCGAGCCGCGCAGACAGCCAGCCGTCAGGGCCGCACACCACGGCTGGTTGCGAAATTCGTTGCTTCGTTCCGTAACGGTGAAAGTTTGTTCCAACCTCACTACGTCTGTGGCGAAACTTAATGGACACACGTGACCACTGGAGACGGCTTGAAATAGAGCAAAAACTGTTTACTCGTTAACGAAAGAAGTGAACTACTTTTTTAATGCATCTCAAAGTTTCCGACCTCATATCTCCCGAAATATATTTCGTACAAGGATATAGTACTTGGACATAAATATGGAAACACCGCCAGAAGTGCTTAATATTATAAGACAACCAAGCTTACAGGTTGGACATTCGTATATGACTACGAATGGCGGTTGTGCAGTGCACTCAATACATTGAAAGTTTTAGTCGTAGTCTGTTATGCAGTTATACAATATGTGATCAAACGTATCCGTACAACTTGCTGAAAATGACATACAAGTTCGTGGCGCCCTCCATCGGTAATGCTGGAATTCAGTATGGTGTTGGCCCATCCTTAGCCTAGATGACAGCTTCCACTTTCTCAGGCATACGTTCAATCAGCTACTGGAAGGTTTATTGGGTAATGGCAGTCCATCCTTCACGGATTTCAGCACTGAAAAGAGTTATCGATGTCAGTCGGTGAGGCCTTGCACGATGTCGGCGTTCCAAAACATCCCAAAAGTGTTCTATATAGCTCTGAGCACTATGGGACTTAACTTCTGAGGTAGTCAGTCCCCTAGAACTTAGAACTACTTAAACCTAACTAACCTAAAAACATCACACACATCCATGCGCGAGGCAGGATTCGAACCTGCGACCGTAGCGGTCGCGCGGTTCCAGACTGTAGCGCCTAGAACCACTCGGCCAGCGTGGCCGGTGGTGTCCTATAGCATTCAGGCCATGACTCTGCGCAGGGCATTCCATTACAGGGATGTTATGGTCGTGTAACCACTACGCCACAGGCCGTGCATTATGTACAGGTACTCGATCATGCTGAAAGATGCCATCTCCGAATTTCTCTTCAACAGTACAAGCAAGAAAGTACTTAAAACATCAATATAGGCCTGGGCTGTGATAGTAACACGCAAAACAACAAGGGATGCAAGCCCCCTTCAATAAAAACACTACGACACCATAAAACAACCGCCTCCGAATTATGTTGTTGGCTCTACACTCACTGGTATTCGCCATACGCACACCCTGCCATCGGATCGCCACATTACGTACCGTGATTCGTCACTCCACACAACGTTTTTCCATTGTTCAATCGTCCAAGTTTTACCCTTCTTCCACCAAGCGAGGCGTCGTTTGGCATTTACCGGCGTGATGTGTGACTTATGAGCAACCACTCGAACATGAAATCTAAGTTTTCTCATCTCCCGCCTAACTGTCATAGTACTTCCAGTGGATCCTGACGCTGTTTGGAATTCCTGTGTGATGGACAGCATAGATGTCTGTCTATTACACATTATGACCCTCTTCAGCTGTCGGCGGTCTCTGTCAGTCAACAGACGAGGTCAGACTGTACGCTTTTGTGCTGCACATGTCCCTTCACGTTTCCACATCACTATCACATCAGATACTGTGGACCCAGGGATTTTTAGGAGTGTAAAAATCTCGAGTATAGACGTATGATACAAGTGACGCCCAGTCACCTGAATTCCTTGAGCTCCACGGAGCGCCCCATCTTGCTCTCTCACGCTGTCTAATGACTACTCAGGTCTCTGATATGGAGTACCTGGCAGTAGGTGGCAGCACAATGCACCTAATATGAAGAAGTATGTTTTCGGGAGTGTCCAGATACTTTCGATCACATATTGTAAGTGCATTATGATGGAGCTAAGTGAATTCCGACCTGGAAAAATTGTTGGTGCTCCTGTGATGCGTGCTTCCGTAATTGAGGTAGCCGAATTGTATGCTGTTTCAAGAGGAATGATTGTCAAAGATACACAAAGAGCTGAGGAAAGTTACTGGATAGCGATATGCACATTCACATATGGCGGTAGTATCGCGTACACAAGGTAAGAAAGCCTTGGCGATAGCATCGCGTACACAGGATATAAAAGAGCGGTCCATAGATGGTGCTGTCATTTGTACTCAGGTGATTCATGCCAAAAGATTTGCGAGGTGCCGGGGATAGCAATGTATTTAACACTAAATTCTAGAATCTACATATGTAAATGATGCTCTAAGCCCCCCCTATTCTAACTCCGACTTTTGCAGTTGCACAAGGATAAAAAAAATATACGCGAACTGACTGTAATCAATCCTGCAAGTGGAGTAGAAAAGAGTTTGGCACCTGCAATAATTTAATTTGATAAATAAGTTAAATAAAGGAAGGTTTCATTAACATAGTGAGGAATGATAGGTTTGCTCTAGCGATTAACAGAATGAAAGTTCTGTCCAAAATAACAATATGATTTATTAAGACTAAACACAAAATACTAAACCAAAACACATGAAACATTTACAATACATCAAATTGGCTCAAATTGGATACTCATACAAACACTGTAAAGGTGAAGTTGTCCCTAAACTAGATAGTGAGGTTTAAGACGAAGTGGTATGTGGAGCCAATTCCTTGCTACTCAAATCATAAGAGAGACACACAACTAACCCAACATTAATTGCTGGTACTCAAGACAGAACAAAGTTAGAAAAAGACGAACAGGCGCGCTCTGTTGAGCTCTGATTATCACCTAGGTAAATGCCTATCTGCCGGTGCTGCGGACATACATTACCAAACTGTCTTCTTAACTGCCAGAACACGATCTGGCGTACCGTAGGCGATGGCTGGTTGCTTCAACGTCCTCGACCGAAAGGCGAGAGCCGACTACTCACAAGAGCACCCGTACAAAACCGAACACAGAACATTCCCGCCCCCACGACAGTGGCCGTGGTTAACCGTTCCAATGAGCAACTCGAAAACCCGGCGGAAAATTCCACTCCATTGCCGGAGCACTACCATTCCACCAATGGAGATTCTTGGCGCCAATTTCTGCGCTGATTTTGCTACGTCACGGAGCTATGCCCTGAGCAAGCCAATCACAGTTACTATTTTGCAGAAAGCGCGGGAATATTCGCGCCACAACTGCCTGGGTACACAAGTCATTCCCACGCCACGCTGGTAGCCCGCCAGAAAGTGTTCTCGCTAAGTTTCTGCGAAGTAACGGAACCTCTAGCCCAACCGCTACTTCAGGCCCCGGCGGGCGTGTCTCTTGACAATGTCGGCGTCTGGAAAGCATTCACTCGACTGCCTCACACACGTCGGCTTAACCCTCTCGAGATCAGTGAGCCCGCCTGTCACTGGGCCACCTGGGTGACGAGAGACGCTGCTTGGGAAGTCCGCGTTTGAAGGAATAGCAACTTTTCACCGCATGCCATTAGAGACAAAAATCGTAAGACAGAAATATGAGAGGGGGCTCATGCCACCTCTCAGATTTACGAAGTTACTGCGGACGATGCACTATGGAAATTAACGGACTTTGAACGCGGAATAGTAGTTGGAGCCAGGTGTATGGGAAATTCCAGTTCGGAAATCGTTAGGGAATTCAATTTTCGGTGATTCACGGTGTCAAGAGTGCACCGACAATACCAAACCTCAGGCGTTACCTCTCACCACGGACAACGCAGTGACCGACTTGTATACTCGAGATATTAAGCTGATTGCGGGATAGGTTTCGAATCTATCGGGTGTTGCTAAATTCAAAACTGTGTTCACGATATTTTTCCGGTAGTCATAAGCGAAGTCGCCTGTCCCACCAGTTTCGTAGATTCTCTTCCCAAACTGAATAATAGTTTGGTTGTCATTCCCCAAAATGATTTTACAAATTCAGATGGATTGTTATCTGTCTTTTCTGCTTTATTTTATCCCAATTCCTCCACAACTCTTTTCAATTCTGACTCTAATTCAGACCTTCAGTGTACTCATTCTGCCCATCGGCCCTCTCCCTCGCGTTTACCAGAGGAATTCTCACTGCGCTCTTAATGTTACCACCCCTGTTTTCAATTTCAGTGAAGGCTGGTTCGGCTTTTCAATATGCTGAATCAGTTCACCAGATGGTTATTATTTTTTTTTCATTTTTTCGCAGCTTTCCTGCACTCCACCGCTGTCCGAAACGTCTCCAGACACTTTTTAGGCCTGGAATTTCATTGAATGTAGGATACTGTCTTCGGTGATGAGACCCGCTTGGAACTGAGCCCCAGTGAAGAGCGGTGGCGCCTCAGGCGTCAGTGGAATAGCGAGCTCACTCACCCGCCCCACAGCTCGACAGCGAGAAGTAATGGTCTGCGGTATCATTTTATTTCAAAGCAGGAGCCGTTTGGTTGTCATCCGCCGCACCCTTACGGCACAGCGATACGTCGACGATATTCTACCCCCCCTTTTGTGGCCCTTCATGACAGGTCATCCTGGGCTTCATTTCATTAGGAATGAAATCCTTAGCGCACCTACAGTCCTTACATCTTTGCACCAACTTAAGGGATGCCAGAAGGAAGACAGGGCCTTAACTTATCGTTTTAAAAACACTAAAATACCCAACTGCAGGCGAACTGATGAAAATAGTGAAAATAGGAGCTTACCAATTTTCTGGAAGCCCTATCTTCTAATTACCACCCTCTCTAGTGCGATAACAAAGCAGTGGTTTATTGAAACTGTACCTTGATAACACTCTACTCTGAGAAAGTTGTTGATAAGTATTACTATGTTTGGGACCCGTAGCCTATTGTTCGACCCAATCTGGAAATAATTCAAGAATATCTCCACTAATGACCTAATTACACTCACTGCGATCCTGCACCAGTTCGTTATCCTTCTCACTATCATTACACATTTTAATGATGGCATCCGCCAGCTGATTATCAGTTCCTGGATATTTCTAACCATGAAACGGAATGCTGAAAGCAGGACCGCACACTTTGCTATGCGACATGTTTAACGCCTTGTTAAGAGCCTGATTATCGGTGTCAAGTAAGAAGTGTTAATGTTTTGAACAGAATTGAAATTTTTCCAGAGTGCCAAGCATTGCCAGAACCTCCAACTTGTAGACAGAATAATTAACTGGATTCATATGCCACAGGACGGTGCTAATCACCATACTCCTGCAATAGCACAGATCTCATTCCCAGGTTAAGAGGCGTCCACACAGAGTATAAAATTGTTGAAGTGGTGGATCGCGAACCCTATTGCTAAATGACGGACCAAATTAAAGGAATGAAATGCTGCTCGCTGACTGCCCGTCCACTGAAAGGGACGTTTTTGAAATGTAGCATATTCAGTGGATTTGCTAACTGAGCGAATCCAGGAATGAACTTGTGGAAGAAATAAATGGTCCTGACGAATCGTGTGATCTCCCTGAGATTTCCAGGATGAGCAAAATCTCTGACGGCTATAGCATGACCTTGACCCCATCTGCAGAAATTAAATGTCTCAAAAGCGACATCTCTTAATGTGCTACGTTCACTTTACTTTACCTGGCCGTAAGGTCAGCTTCCATAAACCTGTTCAGCACCTGACGCAACTGGTCAGGATGCTCCTCAACTGTCCATCCATACACAACTGCATCGCACAAAGTGGGACTGAAACTCACCCAAAAAAGAATCCAAAAGTATGGAGAGAACAGCTGCAACTCTGGACAAACCGACTATAACTCGGGTAATTTCAAATAAGTTATGGTAAATGAAAAGGATCGTCAATAGTTTAGAATCTTCAGTATGGGAGATCTGGTGGTACCCCTGGTTTAGGTCTAATACTGTAAAAAGAAAAGTCCCCCAGAAAAGAAGATCGGGAAGAGGAGCTGACTGTAGAACTACCTTGCACTTCAGTGCCTTGTATCCAATAACGGTTCTGTAACCTTGAAATAGGACAAGTCACTTTCTCACTTATTTTCATATTCAATGTTCTTATTACACCGCACTCATCGTTTATGTGAGATGACAGGAGGTTATCAACACGAGCGGGGACGGATGCGAGCATGTACATTGTTAATATACGCAATATGTTTATGGTACCTCCTTTAATTTTAATCATTTAACTGTAAATCTGGCAGTGGGCAAGGTCTTATCGGGGATAGAACGCCGGTCCCAAGGATTTTTCGCACCAGTGTGCGGACAATACTTTCGGCCAAAGAGGTGAAAAAACTGTCAAACCAGGCCAAAGCGCTTCCACGGTATCGTAAACGCCCATTGTGTAAAGACAAGTGGTCCATAAAATTTCGCGAGTTCCAATGTTCACCTTGGACTGGACGATGCCGAAGGAGCCGTAAAGTGGTGTCGTCCCTCTGTCTGCCAAGTTTCTTGGGAAGCCTCAGGCCTTTGGAAGATTTTGAGATGGAACACTTATGGCGGCTCCGAAGTGTTCTATGTTGGGAAACAAAAACATTTCTCTTAGTTTAGTCAAGGCCGTTGGTCCGACATGCTGAACATTTGGTCAGTCCATGTAATTATCTCTGTGATAAATGCGTTATTCACGTTAGGCCTAAGCAAAGACTTGGAACACGTTGTCTAAAGTGGCCTTGGGCACAACAGTTCGGGAGTGTAAAGTCATCTCCTCCCTGTGTGGGAGTTTATGAGTCATTGATTGGCTCCTTCACCATATGGGACAAATATTATTAAATCAGGCTGGAGGGTAGAGCAGACAAGCTACAGGGAACACTTGGTGCACATAGTCTTGTGACTGCCATAAAATCCTGATGAGGGTGATTGTGTGGGTGCTCTTTTTGGAGTTTACCGAGGTTTGATGGAGCAGCAGAGAAATGGGCCATCTCATTCAGACTCGGGTCTGGAGAGGAGAATCTGGTCTTGACTCGTGTTATGAGTGGGTTGCACTTGTCATCCTGTACGTGACTTCAAACTTACTCTGGTCTTGACTGGGGAGCAAGTTGTGAAATCTTATGTGTACCGACAAAAAACGGCTCTGAGCACTATGGGACTTAACTTCTGAGGTCATCAGTCCCCTAGAACTTAGAACTACTTAAACCTAACTAACCTAGGGACATCACACACATCCATGCCCGAGGCAGGATTCGAACCTGCGACTGTAGCGGTCGCGCGGTTCCAGACTGTAGCTCCTAGAACCTCTCGACCTCCCCGGCCTGCTGTGTAACGACAGTTTAGACCTGTCATCTCGGACAGCTCACTGTGCCGGGGACAGCCTTATTCATTTCAGATCTTCCGCTTTGTCGTCTGATTTTCTTGTGCACATTGCGGTATAAGTGAGTAAAACAGACCCATGGTATGACCTGTGAACACGAGTGTCACAGGCTGGAATCTGCCAAGATTTCAGGGCTTCATCATTGCCAGACTACGGCTTTGCATATTTCGTGCAGGCGATAACGGACTGTAGGCGCCGCACATCGCTACTCGCAGACGCTAGTACCACGGCAGTGAGAGATCGAGCTACGCATCAAGAAAGGGGTATAGTATTGTTATATTCGCGATCTCGCCTGCAATAACGTAGTATAACTTCGTTGTAGAACAAATCCATCAATGTCGATTCAGCATTACATAATTTCAAGTTGTGTTATCCATGTTCTGAGCCTGATTAAACAGATAAACCTAAATCTTTGCCAACGAAATGCCACAAAGTGGAGTGCAGTAATTTAGTTGCTTCTATTTGTGTTGTCAACAGTTCATGATTTATTTGTCATCTCGCTTAACTTACGTTGTATGTCTTATTTTGTGATCAATAAACTTATACCACTATTTCATAAAAGAAACCCGGCATTTCTCAGGTATTTATTGACAACTGAGCGTACCATGCACCATCTGGACTATGTCATAAAATGATAGAATTTTGTAGCTATATTCAGTGGCATATGTAAATACTGTCTGCACAATGTTTTGCCAAATGAAATTAGTAGAAACGAAGTAATAAATTTAAACATCATGCATGATGCGGCAGTCTTTTACACATCTCATTCTTTATGATGTCATATGTCCTGAACTATGTGTCGTACAATAACATGTATTACAGGTTCATTCAGAGACATATGTGATTACTATCTACAAAATTTATTGTGAACAGAGTTAGTAGGGAAAAATCTAATAAATTTAAATGTCATGGACGATACCGCAGTATTTCATGCACCTCATTGTTTGTGACGTCATGTCTGCTGTGTCCCACGATGACATAATGTTGCATTCAATGGTGTATGTGTATTCTGTCTGTAAAATGTGTCACGAATACAGTGCGTAGTGAAAAACTAAGGAATTATAATGTCATGCCACATGTGATACTTCTACTGCTTTACAAATACACTAAATACCTCTTACACACTTTTCACATTTTATTTTCGATTTATGTTCAGTCACTGTATCACTTTGACTACTCACCCTTCACTGTTTATTTTTATTCACTCAGTGCACTACTTCTTCAGTCTGTCGGCGTTGTGTTAAAGGGGGAAATGATAGAATATGTGAGGCTCACGTATGTTATCGTAGATTAGGGTTGTTTTTATTTGATATGCCTTGTCAGGGATTTAATGTTCGTGGCTTGCTAGAGCAAATTTCAGAGTACTGTAGTGTGGCACTGCAATGAGGAGCAATTGAAACCTCTCTGGAGTAGGAACCAGATCGCATGTTTACTAGAAGCAAGACACTTTTGTTCAAAAGTAGTGAGAATATTCTAATCTCGTCACAAATGGATCAATATCAGACCGCTAGCATTGATCAAGAGAAAGTTGCGGAGAATTCACAGTCGAATGTAATAGCTGATCTTGTGGATATGTCGAACGCAAAATTTTCTGATTATATAACGAGGTAATTCAGTCAGACAACAAGAGCGAAGGTGAATCTGCAGGAGAACGCCATGTAGAATCTGCAGGCGTGGCAAGACATACGGTATATGAGAGTGGCGGAGCAGACTCACGAAAAAACGTCACAGAGAGATGGAATCGCGTTCGTTTATTGTTCGTTTATTGAGGTATTAGCGGAGAATCTAAATTTGATACCCCATATGCGATTCATGCACGTAGATAAGCGGAAGAGACAGGAAGCGGAAAAGAAGGTGCAAGAAGCAGGGAGAAAGAGACAAGAGAGAGAGAAGATAGCCACGAAGGAGATGAGGGGATCAATCGCTAAGGAGATATGGATGGGAGCAGAACTACTTGTTGAAAGTATAGACCAGGTTAATAGTTTGCAACTTGCATATCTGGTAGGCTTTATACTCAACTTTTCAATAGTTCTGATTCCAGTTTCATCTGTCTTATGTGGGCCCATGTGTTTTAGTATAGAGCCACATTTAAAAAATCTTCCTGAAGGTTGCCAAAATATTCTTCAAGGTCCTCTCAATTAAATTCAGATACCGGTTCATTTTTGTTACTTCGAATATCCTATTTGTCACTGGTGGGTCATGCTTCAGAAATGCACCTAAACAATCATTCCCTCAGGAAAACCTGTGACGAATGTTATTTCCTTTTACAAACTAAGAGGCTACTATACGTACTTTGAGAGCACACAGTCTGTCGATATCATACTTTATTCGCCTACTTAAGGACTCCATTAGTACGGAAGTTAAATTTTCATTTAGTTGTAAATTGAATTTTGTGTTTTTGTTTATGCTTCCTGCTCTTCGAGGATGCTGTACGGTGTTTCGAACTACCTGTTCTCAGCACTTATTACGTTTATTTGAATAGGCCAAAAGGGGAGCAAGATGTCTTTTCACAGTTTTGTTTCAAATTCAAATGGCTCTAAGCACTATGGGACTTACCATCTGAGGTCATGAGTCCACTACACTTACAACTACTTAAACCTAACTAATCTAAGGACATCACACACATCCATGCCCGAGGCAGGATTCGAACCTGCGACCGTAGCAGCAGCGCGGTTCTGCACTAAAGCGCCCAGAACCGCTCTAACACACAGTTTTGTTTAATCGTAACAGAGATTCTCACCCACCTAAAGTAGCAGAGGCTACAAGAGAGCCCTTGTGCGTCACGATGTGGCTTACCGTTAACAGTATGAGATTCTAGAAGAGTCAACTAGTAAAGGGCGTTGTTGGGAGGTGACGGCCGCTCAGCTGAGCACCCCACAAACCAAACATCATCATTAGTACAGAGGATGATTCAGCTGCCCTTACTTGTGGGCTTTATGCAATCCACAACAACCCCAAAAACCACACGTGAGATTTCCATTTTTTCTTGCTCGCTACACGCAAACTATTTGTCCTACCGAAAAAGTGAGCGGGCCTTTTTTTTTGTAGCAAATTAATATATTCAAATTTTACACTTCGATACGTTTTCGCTGGGGTCACGATAATTCATGAAAATCGCATTTGAAGGTCACATTTGTACGTTTCTCCTCAATAACTCAAAAATTATGGTCTGAAGGGAAAACTTATCGATAGATAGATAGATATTCTGCGATCACAGGCCCTGCAGACCACGTGCTGCTTCCACAAACTGCCTTCATTCCTTCCTGTTTTGTGCCCGGTTCCTCCAGGTGTCTTCAATTCCCAGGGCTGCTAGGTCCTTGGCCAGGTCGTCCATCCAGTGATGCCTTGGTCGTCCAATGGAGCGTTCGTTTTTGGTTTCCCCGCTAGTGCCACCATCGCCTGTCTTCGACCTGGTATACGGGCTACATGGCCCACCCATTGAATTTTTTTTGCTCTTTATCTTCTGTAGGATAGTTGTTTGTCGCTTCAGAAGATAGATTTCCTCGTTTTTCCTCCTCCTCCATTCTCCATTATCTAAAACTGGTCCCCATATCGTCCTCATTACTCTTCTTTCAAATATTAGCAGTTTTTCCCTTTCTCGCTTAGTCATGCAGTGTTTCTGAACCGTACATTACTGCTGGACATACCACTGTGTTGTAGATTTTCGTCTTCGTCTTCACTGAGATCGATTTAGAGCCAAGCGTCTCTCTAAGGGTTGGCATGCCTTTCGTTCCCACTGCTATTCTTTCCTTGGTGTCCATTTTTGTGATGCCGTCCGTGGTATACCACGATCTCAAGTATTTGGACTGGTCTACTCTCTTGAACCTCTTGCAATAAATCTCAAGAAATTCTATCTGCTCTTGTCTTCTTACTAATTGCATGAATTCTGTTTTGCCTCGATTCACTTTGAGCTCTACCTTCTGTGCATAATTGTCCATTTTCTGGTACATTTCTTTCAACTCGCGCTTTGATTCACTTAATAGTACTATGTCATCCCACTCCTGTTGCCTACACTCTTTTATTAGTTTCTTTAAGATGACAGTGTATAGAAGACATGAGAGAATATCCCTTTGTCTAAGGCCTGTCTCTATCTCGAATGTTTCTGATGTGGCAACTCGGAAACGTACTGCTGCCTTTGACCCATCCATATCAGCTTGCACCAATCTCACTAACTTCTCAGAGATTCTGAAATCTCGCGATGCACTGTACGGGCTATTCCTGTGGATGCTGTCATACGGACGTTGAAAATCGATGAACAAGCTGTAGATATCTTTATCATATCACCAATGTTTTTCAAATAATTGTTTTAGAGTGAAAATGTGTCTGAAGGGAAAACTTATTCAAATACAAAATGTAACTACATTAAATTTCCTACAAACAGACAATTTTCACTTTTTCTGTTGGATTAACAGCTTGTAGGTGGCGAGCAATAGCATATTAAAATCTTGCACATGGTATTTGAAACCATAGTGGGTTGCATGAAATACACAGTCAGGGTCAGATGAGTCATCCTGTGTATTGCTTCTTCCTACGTATGTCTCACGGAAAGACCAAGAAGTGAAAATCGGAAATATCCTCGTTCACGCAGAAGCTTACCAAAAATAATTCTTCCCCCAGACCAGTCGTGAAACCGCGTATGGAATTCCTTTTTTTTTTTTTTTTTTCATTAAACCAGGTGGGTGACCAGCCGCCTGTGGTTATATGGCTGGTCCTTTTTTACCACAGAAAATACTTTTTTGATATACCCAACAAGGTTTTCTGGTTTCTTAGCCATCGTGAGTGGCCGCAAGTTTGTTAGCTTCCGGCCACCCTCGATATTGCCCGTCCCTGCCACGTGGAGGTGGACCAGTTTCTGCGTTATTCACCTTTATCTTTTATTGTTTAGTGATATCACATTTCTATGTACAAGCTTTAACAGTTTAGATACAATCTGGAATTCAATCTCGATTTGTTTTACCAAAAATGCTTTAAAATAAAGAAAGAATACGAAGAAAGGGAGGGTGACATTTGTAAAGTACCCTCAGCCACACACTAGAAGGTAGGTAAAAATAAGCAATTTATAGCAGTACCAGGCAATAACACGCTGAATGAGACAATGCAGCGTCTTTCATTAAAAACAGTTCGATTAAAGCGAAATGTTTTCTCTCGCATTTTCCACCAGTCAGCATCGGGAGCCACGAGAGAACACGACACGCGCTGTCTTTTCGTCGTGATGCGATGGGTACAACACAGGGAAGAACAATTTTACTTCTGTGAACAACTGGCGCGCTGTAAGTCCCGTTCGCGAGCTATGTAATTATGTTAATTACGGGGAATTATTAGCGTACAGTACCGAAGTTGGCACGGAAAGCGCAATCCTAAGTTTTGGGCGTGATTTATGTGGCGGGCTGCAGTTTAGCCCCATTTATCATGTGGTGCGCCCATCCGTCGACGGGGTAATTTGCAGCCGGCGCGGGAGACGTCAAGTTTCGTTACAGAGCCCGGGGCTGGCTGGCTCTGCGCGACCCGCTGCGGATCCAGTGTTTACGCATAATGTAGGAGCAGGCCACTGCGGCGTCGCGCTGTCGCGGAGTGAATACCTGCGCGGAAGAGCTGTCGGGCCTGGCGCCACTTCTGCCGGGACACTGATTTATAGCACGGAAAATGAGATCTTCTGCCGCACTCGCAATCTCCCCGTCTGGTCGCCGGCACTTTTCCATTTAGGGAGGCGCGAAGCCAACGTGTTTCGTGGTCAGGGCGGAACTGAGCACCGTTGTTGTTTAAACGAGCAAAGACGTAGGTTCTGTGAGTTGCACCGCTCGCTCTCGGAGAGCGGGGGTCTTGGTTTCGATTGCTGCCACAGTACAGTCGGTTGTAATTGGGAGGGGGGGCTGCTAAGTGTAAGCAATTTATCGAGGAGGCTCAACAGCAGTGCAGGACTGTTTCTTTGCGATGATGTTGTATACAGGTAGGTATAGTCATTGGAACATCGTAAAGAAATGCAGAAACGTTCACACATAATTTACAGTTAGTATAATGGACGCTAATTCTCTTTAAGCTTGGATAGATACGTGATACAGCATTAACAAACAGTAAGAATCCTAGAGTTTCCAACAACGAGATTAGTAGAATACACTTCGATCAAGTCATATCATTTAAGAATTTAGGGATAAGAAGTTATTAGAATTTCTGAAACATGTACACTACAAAAATTCTGCTTAGAGTTATTAATGAAGAACAAAATTGTAAAATTGGCCCACATTCGCAGGACGACAAATTAGGATACAGGAAAGCAAAACGAACCAGAGAATATATAACGGCACTGGGAATTATCTTGGAAATAAAAAATGACTACAGGGAAATGTATTCGGTATTTATTGCCTAGAGAAAGTTTTATATAGGATGGACTGTAAGATATTGTTAGTGAAACCGAATAAAATCGGAGATCGGCTAGAGGGATTCAACAACTTCATCTTCTTTCTGCTAGCTCTCCGGTGTCCCCATTAGGTCGTCCTGCTATTTTCGAATTTGTCAATGTTACTATCATGTGGTCGCCCGATATTTTTCCTGGCACCACCTCTTTTCCCCCTCCCCCTTTCCCACTCTTGCTCCCTCCCGGGACGGAACTGTTACACTCCAACTGTCGAGTTAACTGACTTTCAAGTGTGATAGCGTTTTCTAAAAGTTTGCATATCGCGTTGAGTACAGATATAACTATAGATGTCCATCAATGCTGTCCTCTCTTTCCTTACTTAATTAATTTATTTACAGAAAGTGCAACATACATAACTGAAAGCAGCACCAAAGGGATCAAAACTAATGACAAACAATCACATTGTATATGATTTTCTGATGACACTCTTCTTTACACACTCTGTAAAGGAGGTGAACTAAAAAATTTTGTCTGGCGCTTTGAATAGTTAAAAGCTGGAGGTAAACGTCACAATGTCTGACATCACGGTGACAGGAAAATGGAACATGCAGGGAATGTATTGCTAAAGCATGTAAATAAATTTTTCTGCTTGAGAAGCACAATAACAGAAGAAAAAAGAAGTATAGTGGATAGTGAAAGACGAAATGAAGTGACTAAACAACCATTTACAAACAACCACCTTAATAGCAGGACATTTATTTGGAGGGTTTTGAGCCATGATTGTGAGGGGTGGATTCTGGGGAAACAAGAAAAGGAACAGAATAAATGGAGATGTGGATATGGAGAAAACCACAAAGACATCCTGGACTGAAAGGAAATAAAGGAAATCTAATGAACTAATACTAAAAGAAATTAAAGAGAAATGGACTTCGATTACTATGATAAATACAAGTGAAACTAAATTACCTGGATAGCTAAGTCGACATAAAACCGCCATAAGAGTCATGTTGAGAGGAAAAATCCTGGGACTAAAATCAACACTGTATTGGAAAATACGTATTACAAAGTCTTATCAATGGAATGAAGTACAAGCAACTTCAAGCAAATAGTACCGACTAGGAGAGACAGACAAAGATGGATGTATGATGATGATGACTAAGAAGCGATATGAACTAAGACGACAACTCAAAATCAGTCCTAGGTAAGGCGAACGGAAGATTTAGAAATGCTGGAAGCATTCAGGGGAAGTGCAAGCCATCTATACAGGATACTGCCTACGACATGTTTGTTGCAGTATTTTGTATTCTTTCCACGTAGGCATGACAACAGACATCACGATACTGGTATCGAAATAAATCAAATGTTTAAGAAAACTGCTCTGGGTACTTTAATGGAAATGCTTGGGAGAAAGATGCTAGTAAGATAAATTTAGAATAAGACTGAGCGACCATTATACCACCACTGCTGTGTGTCACGTGAAAGTGTCATGAGAAGAACATGACAGAAACTGGGGTTAACAGAGAGATATGAGAGTGAATGTGATTATTTAAGCTTGAAACTTATTTTCAGTTACAGGTGAAAGCCAACTGACAAAATACTTAAGACGTTGCGATGAAGCAAAGACAGTTCAAACGGCTCTAAGCACTATGGAACTTAACATCTGAGGTCGTCAGTACCCTCGACTTAGAACAACTTAAACCTAACTAACCTAAGGACATCAAACACATCCATGCCCGAGGCAAGATTCGAAGCTGCGACAGTAGCAGCAGCACGGTTCCGGACTGAAGCGCCTAGAACCGCTCGGCCACAGCGGCCGGCACGCAAAGTTGAGATTAAGGTACTCTGGTCTAGGGTATCTGTGGTATTCATAGATTAATTCCTGTTCTTCCTCCATTCTTCTTGAGCCATAACATAACACAATAAGAGTACTCCAATGCACACAAAAGTTGTAGCAGTTTCTGGAACTTTTTCTGTACGAGATGTGACCATAGCGCCGGTATGATGTTTCGTTGTTTTCACCACTGGCCAGCAGGTCTAGGGTTTCCACATGTTGTGCTCCTATACAATCGTATCATCCGCAAGGAGATAAACGTGGAATTACGGTTTGAAGAAAATATCGAATAAAAGCACAAAGGAAATACGACTCACGGTATGTGTGTGCCAGAGTGCTCCAACGGAAATACTAGTCTTTAACCGATGATTCGCCCGATCCAATTCAAACAAGTTTTGTACGTCGTCTACATCTCCTCGAAATAATAGAGAAGATACTTGATGCTTCCGTCTGTCAGAGACTCAATGTCATTACGATTTCGAGAGTAGATCGAAACTTACTTACGTTCTTGCATAAACACATCTTCTTATAAAAGTTCTATGACGCGTCACTCCAAAATTTAATTTATAACGTGTAATATCCTCTCGTTCCGGACTCCATTAAAGTGTAATTAAAACGTTTGTTATCCTTTTTACGACGTTAACTTAGCCAAAAGTATTTACGGCTTTCCCTTTATTGCTCACATTTACTATTTGAAATAGCATAGGGGAGATTTCCGCTATGCAGGAAGACGGGGCATCAACCATTTTTATGTTTGGTGCATCTTCATAAAAGCCTGTAAGATATGTTCTTTCACAGATGAAAATATCAACCGCAGTCATATCCCACAAACTCTATGTGCGTTTCTCCAAGTCTTATTCCGTGCGATGTTACGAAGCATGGTTTTATCAGTTTTCTCTAATCCACTCCCTGTGGTTCACTGAGAAACATATTTGGTACAGAATGTCTGCCGGATTTCTGCCGTTCCATATATTCTACTTCAAAGAAAAACAGTTTGAGCTTATCGAGCATTGATTGAGTCAGCCCAATAAATAAAAGAAATGAAGGAAAGCAAATTACCAGAAGCTACTAAAAGAAAAAAAATCTCTTTTAAATATTAGATCATTACCTTCTCTCGCAACTACAATAACACGTAATCACGGGTATAGTGGCACACGACCAGGTTGTCTGTACTTTGTTGTGCGATTTCTCAACTACGTCTTTTCTCGTCTGTTGTAGTGAACACCTCTGGATTCCGTAGCTGCACTTCACTCATATCACAAATCGGTTGAAGACATAACGTCTGTAAGAGAATCTGGGGTTATTTTTGGCACTGCATTCGTAATTATTTTTCTTGATCACACATGCTACACAGTTCACAATGACTGACGTCGTAAAAACGCATAGATGAATGCTTTTAGTGTTTCCTCAGTCAATAATAACAACAGAAGTTAGCTACTTTAGCAATGCACACAAATCTTTATTGCTGTGAAGCAGCACTGGTAATTTTGTATCTCTTTGTGCTGTTAACAAATGTTCAAATGGCTCTAAGCACTATGGGACTTCTGAGGTCATCAGTCCACTAAAGTACTTAAACCTGGCTAACCTAAGGACATCACACACATCCATGCCCGAGGCAGGATTCGAACCTGCGATCGTTGCAGCAGCGTGATACTAGACTGAAGCGCCTAGAACCGCTCCGCCACAGCTGCCAGCTGTGCTGTTAACGAAACAAATGGCTGAAATAATTGCTTCATATACAGTAGGATACAAATTGTAACTCAGATAACAGAATAGTTAGCAGTGAATTAAACACATTGAGAATGGTGTATTATGTCATTCTATAATTGTCTCACTGTTAAAAATAACAGTTGTTGATTTCTGTGGCCGATGATTGTGATATTTTAGCTGAGTACTGACCGGGTCGCATGTTGTTAATTCTTTCATACCTCCTTACGTGCAATTACACCACTCTGCAAAGATTAGGAACGAAATAGGTAAAGCAATATAACGTATTAACAATTCAGTGGAAATAAATGAAAGTGCCGGAGCATGTCGCCAGAGGCCTCCCAGTCGTGAACAGAAGTTTTCGATGTCCCATGGTGTGAAGTCACTGTGACTATAGCGCCAGATGTGGTTGGTCCCGCAAAACGAGACAGTTGAAGGATTGGGAAAAGACAGAGTGTGTAAATTAGCGAACAGTTACAATGCACTATGGTGCTGTTATTGTGTATAATATGGTTCGAAGGCGAGGTGGTGCAGTGGTTAGCACTGTGGACTCGCATTCGGGAGCACGACGATTCAAATTGGCGTCAGGCCATCTTGAGTTAGGTTTCCCGTGATAGCCCAAAATCGTTTTAGGCAAATGACGGTATGGCTTCGTTGAAAGGGCACGGACGATTTTCTTCCCCGATCTTCCCTAATACGAGCTTGAGCGATGTCTCTATTGACCCCGTTATCAATAGAGACCACCTCCTCCTCGTCCTCCACGGCTCGAAGATAACATCTGGATGAATCCACAACGGGAACATCACGAAACTGGAAGAAGCAGTATTTGTGACGAGTGTAGCCCAGGGAGCTTTCCGACCCACAGACACCGTTGTCCGCCGGGCGGTGTGGCCGTGCGGTTAAAGGCGCTTCAGTCTGGAACCGCGTGACCGCTACGGTCGCAGGTTCGAATCCTGCCTCGGGCATGGATGTGTGTGATGTCCTTAGGTTGGTTAGGTTTAATTAGTTCTAAGTTCTAGGCGACTGATGACCTCAGAAGTTAAGTCACATAGTGCTCAGAGCCATTTGAACCAGCCAGCCACCGTTGTCCGAAGGAGAGCATGTGACCTACCACCGTCAACTACTGAAGCAGATGATTATTATATTCTGCAACGATCAAGAAGAGACCTACTTCAAACAGCGAGTACAAGACATTTACACGACTGGCCATTAAAATTACTACACCAAGAAGAAATGCAGCTGATAAACAGGTATTCATTGGACAAATATACTACACTAGAACTGACATTTGATTACATTTTCACGCAATGTGGGTGCAAAGATCCTGAGAAATCAGTACCCAGAACAACCACCTCTGGCCGTAATAACGGCCTTGATACGCCTGGGTATTGAGTCAAACAGAGCTTGCATGGCGTGTACAGGTACAGCTATCCATGCAGCTTCAACGCGATACCACAGTTCATCAAGAGTAGTGACTGGCGTATTGTGACGAGCCAGTTGCTCGGCCACCATTGACCAGATGTTTTCGATTGGTGAGAGATCTGGAGAATGTGCTGGCCAGGGCAGCAGTCGAACATTTTCTGTATCCAGAAAGGCCCGTACAGGACCTGCAACATGCGGTCGTGCATTATCCTGCTGAAACGCAGGGTTTCGCAGGGATCGAATGAAGGGTAGAGCCACGGGTCTTAACACGTCTGAAATGTAACGTCCACTGTTCAAAGTGCCATCAATGCGAACAAGAGGTGATCGAGACGTGCAACCAATGGCACCCCATACCATCACGCTGGGTGATACGCCAGTATGGCGATGACGAATACACACTTCCAATGTGCGTTCACTGCGATGTCACCAAACATGATACAGTAACCAGAATCTGGATTCATCCGAAAAAATGACGTTTTGCCAATCGTGCACCCAGCTTCGTCGTTGAGTACACCATCGCAGGCGCTCCTGTTAGTGATGCAGCGTCAAGTGTAATGGCAGCCATGGTCTCCGAACTGATAGTCCATGCTGCTGCAAATGTCGTCGAACTGTTCGTGCAGACGGTTGTTGTTTTGCAAACGTCCCCATCTGTTGACTCAGGGATCGAGACGTGGCTGCACGCTCCGTTGCTGCCATGCGGATAAGATGCCTGTCATCTCGACTGCTAGTGAAACGAGGCCGTTGGCGTCCAGCACGGCATTTCGTATTATCCTCCTGAACCCACGGATTCCATATTCTGCTAACAGTTAATGGATCTCGACCAACGCGAGCAGCAATGTCGCGATACGATAAACCGCAATGGCGATAGGGGTCAATCCGACCTTTATCAAAGTCGGAAACATGATGGTACGCATTTCTCCTCCTTACACGAGGCATCACAACAACGTTTCACCAGGCAATGCCGGTCAGCTGTGTATCAGAATCGTCTGGAAACTTTCCTCATTTCAGCACGTTGTAGGTGTCGCCACCGGCGCCAACCTAGTGTGAATGCTCTGAATAGCTAATCATTTGCTATCACAGCATCTTCTTCCTGTCGGTTAAATTTCGCGTCTTTAGCACGTCATCTTCGTGGTGTAGCTATTTTAATGTCCAGTAGTCTAATGAGACTACAAGATACGCTATCTCACACTCGAGGTTACAAGGCGACCACACGCCCGTGATCTCTTTGGTCGACGACCAGCACATTTTACTCCGTTGGCATCCACACACCGGCGGCGCCCTTTCTTATGGTGCCGGGAGTATACTGACTGGACTAACGAGGAGTGCAGTCGCTTTCTCGCACGGCAGCAGATTCAGTCTTAGTGGTGATTCTGGACGTACCCTCATGTGGCGAAAGGCTGGGACACGCAGTGTACTCAGGGACATGACCGAAGGCGACTATTTTGGTTGTCCAAGTGTTACGTTGCAGAGATGTATATTGTTGCATGCGCATACTGAGCTCAGATTCTTTGAACGAGCTCAGATTCTTTGAACGATCTACATTCACCGGCCAAATAAACTGTGACACTGTATTCCTTCCCTATGCTTGTCTTTTCACGTCGAACAGAGCAGGTGGAGGAGCTCTTGGTACAAAAGAATATTCGGCGAATTGACTGGCCCGTCCATTCTCTGTACTTAAATCCCATAGAGCACGTGTGGAATGCGTTTGGAAGACGTACTACAGAACTTGCACAGGCACCAAAGACCGCACAGCAGTTGTCAACCACGCTAGTGGAGGAATGGAACACCCTACCATAGGAAATCCTCATCAATCTTGTGGCCACCAAGGGGGCAATCTGCAGAGGACTTCTGTCCATGCTGATTACATATTTAATTAAGAAACACGTCCCACCATCTGTAATGTCCAAAGGCCATCATCAAATTACGGTTTCAGTGTAATTATTGTCGTTGAATTGTCGTTTCTAGCTGGCCGAAGTGGCCGAGCGGTTCTAGGCACTACAGTCTGGAACCGCGCGACCGCTGCGGTCGCAGGTTCGAATCCTGCCTCGGGCATGGATGTAAGTGATGCCCTTAGGTTAGTTAGGTTTAAGTAGTTCTAAGATCTATGGGACTGATGACCACAGATGTTAAGTCCCATAGTGCTCAGAGCCATTTGAACCATTTTGTTATTTCTATTCGTCTTATCGTCTATATCTTTTAGTTAACATCCGTACGTTACTGCTGTAGTTCCTTCTACGAATGCTCCAGGTATCATCGAGACTTTTATTTCACAGTAAAACATCCTGCGAAAGTTACTTTCGTCCTTAAGTTTCACACACGAGTGTATTATTCCAGCACCTGTACTGTGATCCGAAGCTAATAATCAACATCTTGGGCAGAATGCAGACTCATTTTGTCTGCTCTAAGGATTCCTTCCCGCTCCACCCTACCTTCCCCCCCTCCCCGCCACCCGCCCACCATCCCTTACGGTCCCTCGTGTGTCGGCATCTGCGTCACGCGGCTGAAGGTGTTCTCTTCCATTCGCCTTCCCCGCCACGCTACAATCTTCTCTTTGCCAGTAAAGGAAACTCGAGGCCACCTCATATGCCTGGCATTCGAACAAAGAGGAAAACTAGTTGCTTTGGTGTCCCATAATATGTGATATCAAAAACTTTGTAAATAATACGAGGGTTGGAACTTAAATAGTGGCAACTATTTATTCAGAACTGATACAAAAGAGTTACATGTTTGCACCAGTTACTCTCCTTCAAAGTAGTCACCAGCATTGTGTAGAACTAGTTGCCAGCGATGTGGAAGGCGTAGCATACCGTTAGCAGAGCCTATTCTATTGATGGTGCGAATGGAGCGGTCTACTGCCTGTCGAATCTGAAACGAAGTGGTTCATCTTCGGAATCAAATCGAAGTCACAAGGACTTAAGTCCGGGAAGTATGGTGAATGGTACAGTACTTCCCAGTCCCATCGACCGAACAGAGCAGCCACAGCTTGCTTTGTATGCACCCGCGCATTGTCGTGCAAAATGATGGGTGGGGTTGCGCAGAGAGTGTCGCGGCTTCTATCGCAAAGCTAGACGCAGGTGATGCTCCAAAAACGAACATTGACGGTGGCGTTCGATTCAGAACTGTTCCAGAGATTCGACACGCTGTAGACCGCTCTTTTCGCACAATCAACATAACAAGCTCTGCTAACGGTATACTACGCCTTCCACATCGCTGTCAACGGGTTCTACACAACGCTGGTGACTACTCTGAAGGACAGTTAACAGGTGCAAACATGTAACTCTTTTGTACAGTTGCCGCTACTTAAGTTCCAACCCTCGTAGTTTGATCCCAATGTAATATGTTTATTTGTTGAAATTTGCACCCACAAACAGTGCACTCCGTTTTGTGACGCGTAAGTCGCCGCTTTCTCGTGAGGTGGTCGTTAAGTTTAACGTGGTAACATAGTGGAGCAATTTCACACCCGTTTCTTTGCCTGTGTAGTGGGCCGCTGAGGAGTAAGTAGGGGAGCGGGACAACTGTCTTTCCTCGCACGTGATGTGTATTGTTTGCCGTCCCAGATATATTATCTTAACGATAGACTTCGTTGTCAGCCATGTTGTGTATCATTGTCCCCATTTTGTTTCATTTTTGTCTGTACAGCACATACGCCAAAAATTCCTCTGAAAAGTACATGCAGACATCATGTCCCT
Organism: Schistocerca piceifrons; assembly: GCF_021461385.2. Classification (NCBI taxonomy): domain Eukaryota; kingdom Metazoa; phylum Arthropoda; class Insecta; order Orthoptera; family Acrididae; genus Schistocerca; species Schistocerca piceifrons. The sequence continues at coordinate 143,869,828 of NC_060144.1, forward strand.
AATTAAGCAAGAATCGGACCAGAAAACTATATTTATCACTCACTTATTTTAGACGGATTAATACGAAACGTGTATCTTGATAAAAATTCGATACTCAATGTTTGCGACACACAGTAGTGGTATTAATAAATAACTGCTGTAGCAGTAACTTAAATCATGTCACGAAAATGGAGAACTCGACAGATATTATTACTCACATACTAGCGCAATTGACAGTTGAGACAATTTAATGTTTTTGAAGGATATCATATTTGCCGTTGACTGTACAAATTGATTATATCACAATTTCAATTCCAGCCTTTTAGATGTTTTCAAGTGGAATTGCAGAAGATTAAGCTTCAGGGAATGTCAGGTTTTAAAATCCTCTAGCATGTATACGTGCCAGTTTCATAATGTCATAACAGAAACTACAGTATTTCAAATGTGCCTAGAAATTTGTGCCTGTTATGTCCCAGATGTAACTCGAAGAGCATAAGGGTGTAAGTGGGCTGTTTAGATTTTTATGTTGGTAACGCCACGTAGGGCTTTGTATGAAAATCACTGACTGTGCTGTGTGCAGTCTGTGGCTGGTTGGCATTGTTGGAATATTTGCTGTTGTAGTGTTGGGCTGTTCGATGTGAACAGCGCGTAGCGTTGGGCAGTTGGAGGTGAGCCGCCAGCAGCGGTGGATGGGGAGAGAGATGACAGAGTTTTGAGAACGGACGATCTGGACGTGTGTCAGCCAGAAAACGGAAATTTTTAAAGATGGATGTCATGAATTGATAGATATATTTATATGATGACTTTTGAACATTATTAAGCTAAATACATTCTTTGTTCTCCATCAAAATCGTTCATTTGCTAACTATGCGTATCAGTAGTTAGTGCCTTCAGTAGTTAGAATCTTTTATTTAGTTGGCAGTATTGGTGCTCGCTGTATTGGAGTAGTTTGAGTAACGAAGATTTTTGTAAGTGATTCATGAAAGGTATAGGTTGTTGTTAGTCAGGGCCATTCTTTTGTAGGGATTATTGAAAATCAGACTGCGTTGCGCTAAAAATATTATGTGTCAGTTTAGTGATGATCAGAATAAGTAAAGAGATAAATGTCTGAGTACGTTCAGTTTTGCTCAGCTGTTTGAAAATCAAACAACATAAGAGATTTTCCAGCACTGTCATTTTCATAATTTTCCAAAGGGAACGATTCATAATTGGTGATATTTACTGAAATACAATACGGCTAGTGAATGACGTTTCATGCCTTGTTTTATGTATATATTTACTTATTTTGTTTAATATCTAGTTTCTAACTACGCTGCAGCATTGGTCAAAATAAAATTTAATATACATACTAATATCACTATTTTCTGCCTACAGATGGATTAAATAATAATTTTATGATCTATTTTTCTAAAAAAAAATGGAGCACAAACAGACATTTCCCTTCACAGGAGTTGCGTACTTAATTTTTTTTAACGATTTGGTAACTTGTTTGGTAGAGTAAGTTATTGTCATGCATCACTCCAGTGTTAAAATCTGACATAGGTATTAGATATTTCCTATCTTTACTGTAGCATTTTTTCTGATTGAACTGTGTCATGTTTAGGTATAAGTTATTGCATTTGCTGCTGCTGTTTTTAGTAATTGTCCTACTGAATTTTACGTTGTATTAAGCCAATTTTACTACTGATTTATTTTTCTTGTTGCTGCACATTGGTTCATATTAGTTATAATGTTGCATTTGCTTTGCTAAGTAGATTTGTAATGCAATAATTATGAATTTGCCACACTTTTGCCAACTTCTTCTAGAGTCAACTGCAGTAACAGCATCATATGTCAACAGATAACAGCAGTGTATAAATTAATAAAAGGCCTACATTGACGTATGCATAAGCTAGCGGTATGTGATTGAAGTCCCTACTGCATAAAGTGAATTGCCAATTTGCATTCATGAGAGGCTGCAAAAGGTGTATGGAGATGGTACGGTGAACGACAGCACCGTTAGACGATGGATTCGTCGCTGTAAAGAAGCTGAAGGGCAAACTGGCCGCTGCAACGAAGAGTGACCAACCAGCGACGATAGTGACTTCACACTTCATCCAGTGGGTTGAAGACTTCATCCCTGCCAACTGAATTGTGCCGTCATTTGTCCACGGGTAAAAGCAATGTGACGGTCATGACTGAAAATTTATACTTTAATAATTAAAACAGAGACTTTATTTCTCTGCACCGAGATCTTTTCATTAAATTTCCATCACCAATTACCCCGCTCGGGAGAAATGGCTATGGTAATAAAACAAGAGAAATCTGACTTGGCACAGGGTGCAGGGTTGGTCCCACCCACTCGGAAAGGGTTGTTACGAGGTGGCCGACAGTGGCACGGACGGATGTCCCCGTCTCTAGTATTAAATTCTAAATTTTCACCTGGATTTTTCTTCATGCTATGCGCCGTTATCGAGATATTTGGCTATCTAAGGTTCAAGTAAACACCCTGTACATAAATTACGTAACAGGAAAGGTCGGAATTTCCGTTAGGCTTTTCGCTGATGCAGCTGTTTTATAGAGAGAAGTCGCGACGTTAGAAATCTGTAGCGAAATGTAGAAGGTTGGACGTTTGGTACAGAGAGTGGCAATTGGTACTGAACATAAACAAATACTCAATAATATATCGGTAATACATGGATAAATAGACCCTTTATTTTACGATTACAAAATTGCATAAAAATCACTGGAAGCAGTGGCTGCCATAAAATATCTATGAGGACGGATCGATTTAAAGAGGGACGAACACTTTAAATTTCTCGCGGGTATGACAGATGCCAGACTGACGTTCACTGGAAGAATTCTCATCAAATGTAAATCATCATAAGGAAGTAACTTACAAAACACTCGTTCAACCAATATTTGAATATTGTCCGTCAATATGGAATCCGTAACAGATAGCAAAAATGGAGGAAACATAGAGCATCCAAATAAGAGCCGCAGGTTTCGTTACGGGTTCATATAGTTAGCGTGAAAGTGCCACGAAAATGCTTAGCCAACTCCAATGGCAGGCGATATAGGAGAGGCGAAAGTGTACGTTCCTACAAGAATCAACCAGTATATTGCTTACTTTTACGTAATCCTCACGAAAGGACCATCAATATAAGGCCAGAGTGATTCGAGCCCACACGGAGGCTAACCAGCAGTCGTCCTTCCTTACCACAGGCGACTGGAATCGGAATACGCGGAAATAACACTGGTACACCGATTACCCAACGCCACGCACAATAGGGTGGCTTTGTAATGTTATGTGAGCCGCACTGCCCTTTTCTTAACTAATTTGTGCCTAATTTTATTCTGAGAAGCTCAGTAAGATATGCAAATACCGTAAATGTAAATTTGATTCTAAAAGTAATGAAGTGAAGTGAAGCACAGCTGGACAGCAGGAAATTCTTTAGCGCGCAATCCCCGCAACGATAGTAGTTGTGAAACTACTGTTAAACTCTATCTTGTGGAAAGGAGAGGTGTTGCTAGGCCGTCACTCAGAACGTATTGCTACATTCATTGAAAGTTGCTATTTCAGTGATAAAACCGAGTAATGTATGTGTAAGAGTTGCCAAACATTTATGTATACAAATTTTCTGGAATTGAAGAATATAAATATCTTGTATTTGGAGAAGGAAGTGAACTTCATTGTCGTCGCCGGCTATCAATCGACAGAATTGTAAGTGTACAAAGTTCACTAAAATACAGGAAAGGAAATGCATTCTCTATAGTTTTCATTCAATACGTATCAACCTATCATCATTTCTTAATTGCAGTAAATGAATTATGTTCTTGTATATAAGTATGGTGCTGAACTCCACAGACCAATTTTGATGCAACAGGCCGTGTAGTAGAAGGAAGACTGTGTGCCAAGCAAACACCTTTTCTCACGAAAAGCAGATTGCTGTTTGATCTTATTTATTTTCAACAGTGGTCCCTTAGATATGAAAATCTACGAAAACTTGGGCTCAAAGCTATCCGCTACACGGCCAAGTAACCAACAGTGGTACTTTCAATCGTAAACAACCATAACTTCCTCCAAATTATAATACGTCACTGGTACAGAATCTGATCATTTACGGAGGCAGCAACCAAAATTCAGGAACCAGTTACAACTTAAAGTCTCAATCAAAAATCAATCTCTCTCTCTCCAAACTCATATATAAATATTCATGCTATTAAGATCAAAGTCATTTTATAGCTTGCGAAGCGCAGACGTAGATGTAATGCTGAAGATGTAGGTATTCGTTTTTGCGGAATGCTATTCGAGAGTGGAGCTGTATAGAAATAACCTGAATGTGGTTCCTTGAATCCTCTGCCTAACACTAAAGTGCGAACGGCAAAGTAGTCCTGTACAGAGTGAACAAAGTAAAACATTTCATCATGGTATAGATAGATAATCCTACTAACATCATCCACTCCAGGGTTGGTGATCTAACATCAGTTCTACCATAGGGTGCACAAAATACACTACTGGCCATTAAAATTGCTACACCAAGAAGAAATGCAGATGATAAACATGTATTCATTGGACAAATATATTATACTAGAACTGACATGTGATTATATTTTCGCGCAATTTGAGTGCATAGATACTGAGAAATGAGATGCAAAACAACGACTTTTAACCGTAATAACGGCCTTAATACGCATGGGCATTGAGTCAAACAGAGCTTGGATGTCGTGTACAGGTACAGCTGCCCATGTAGCTTAAACACGATACCACAGTTCATCAAGAGTAGTGACTGGCGTATTGACGAGCCAGTTGCTCGGCCACCATTGACCAGACGTTTTCAATTGGTGAGAGATCTGGAGAATGTGCTGGCCAGGGCAGCAGTCGAAAATTTTCTGTATCCAGAAAGGCCCGTACAGGACCTGCAATATGCGGTCGTGCACTGTCTTGCTGAAATGTAGGGTTTCGCAGGGATCGAATGAAGGGTAGAGCCACGGGTCGTAACACACCTGAAATGTAACGTCCACTGTTCAAAGTATCGTCAGTGCGAACAAGAGGCGACCGATAAGTGTAGAAAATGGCACCCCGTACCATCACGCCGGGTGATACGCCAGAATGGCGATGACGAATACACACTTCCGATGTGCATTCACCGCGATATCGCCAAACACGGATGCGTCCATCGTGATGCTGTAAACAGAACCTGAATTCATCTGAAAAAATAACGTTTTGCCATTCGTGCACCCACGTTCGTCGTCGAGTACACCATCACATGCACTCCTGTCTGTAATGCAGCGTCAAGGGTAACCGCAGCCATGGTCTCCGAGCTGATAGTCCATGCTGCTGCAAACGTCGTCGAACTGTTCGTGCAGATGGTTGTTGTCTTCCAAACGTCCCCATATGTTGACTCAGGGATCGAGACGTGGCTGCACGATCCGTTACTGCCATGCGGATAAGATGCCTGTCACTTCGACTGCTAGTGATACGAGGCCGTTGGGATAAAGCACGGCGTTCCGTATTACTCTCCTGAACCCACCGATTCCGTATTCTGCTAACAGTCATTGGATCTCGACCAACGAGAGCAGCAATGTGGTGATACGTTAAACCGCAATCGCGATAGGCTATAATCCGACCTTTATCAAAGTCGGAAACGGTACGCATTTCTCCTTCTTACACGAGGCATCACAACAACGTTTCACCAGGCAACGCCGGTCAACTGCTGTTTGTGTATGAGAAATGGGTTGTAAACTTTCCTCATGTCAGCACGTTGTAAGTGTCGCCAACGGCGCCAGCCTAGTGTGAAAACTCTGAAAAGCTAATCATTAGCCTATCACAGCATCTTGATCCTGTCGGTTAAATTTCGCGTCTGTAGCACATCATCTTCATTGTTCAAAAATGGTTCAAATGGCTCTGAGCACTATGGGACTCAACTGCTGTGGTCATTAGTCCCCTAGAACTTAGAACTACTTAAACCTAACTAACCTAAGGACATCACACACATCCATGCCCGAGGCAGAATTCGAACCTGCGACCGTAGCAGTCGCACGGTTCCGGACTGCGCCCCTAGAACCGCGAGACCACCGCGGTCGGCCATCTTCGTTGTGTAGCAATTTTAATGGCCAATAGTGTACTTTCTGGGCCAGTTGTAATTTATCCACACCGTAGGTGTCGACGATCATAACGATGATTATGGTGAATATGATGATGTCCAGGAAGCGATTGTAAGTAGGAAAGCTAACGCATCTTGCGGAACAAGCCGGGACTGGTGGCCTGGGAAGAGGGAAGGAGGAGACGCCAGCTAGCCGGAACGCTGACACGAAATTTAATAGCGGCCTTGTGGCTGGGCTAGACTAGGCCCGGCTATGCTAGCAGAGGCCGCAGGCTGCGCCAGGGCTGGACTGCGGGCTTTGGCCGGGCTTTGGCCGTCCGCGGCGCAAGACGGATGACGGGCCAGCCGCGGGATTAGCCCAGATTGAAACGAAAGTGAGCCGCCGGCTGGCTGGTGTGCGTGGGCGCGGCCGTCCAGGGCTCAGAGCAGCCGGCACTGGCACCGGCAAGAGTGCTGCCTCGCCTCTCCAGCCGGGCGGTCGGGTTTCGTCGAAGCGTCTGCAGCAGCGCCGTAACGCGCCAGCATACTCCAACTGTCTCGGACGAGTGACGATTGCGGTGCACAAAAGTAACTGGCTGATAATGTCAGACCTCATATGTAGCAGGACGCGAGACTCAACCAGCTGTAGTTACGTTATACAACGTCCTTTTATGGAAATTTAATTCCTCTTGAGGCTTTCCTACACATCGGCAGAATGTCTAAGATACCCATCTGCAATCTTCCCTGCCACAGCTGTTTACTGGTGCTGTTCCTCACAAAAAAAAGAAAAAATAATGGCTCAAATGGCTCTGAATACGACTGAGCACTATGGCACTTAACATCTGAGGTCATCAGTCCCCTAGAACTTTGAACTACTTGAACCTAACTAACCTATGGACCTCATACACATCCATGCCCGAGGCAGGATTCGAACCTGCGACCGTAGCAGTCACGCGGTTCCGGACTGAAGTGCCTAGAACCGCTCGGCCATCGCGGATGGCTCCTCACGAAAAGCTGGTAGAGATTGTCAAATTAAAGGGCTATCAGTAAAATTGGTGAATGTACAATAGGCATGCGGGTACGTCCTTGGCTTTACTAAGGAAAAAATGCCGTGATGGGTTTGTAAAAATTTATCTACTCAATCCCCTTTGAGTTCAACACATTTATGGTATCTTTGTTCCAGCATCTTTACTCCATCTAAAAAATTTTGTAAACCACTCATGCTCAGCCTTTCTAGCTTTCTCAGTGCGCAGAAATTGTCTTACCTTGGGACGTTCCTTGATATTTGGTAGTAGATAATAGTCTGACAGGGCTACAACAGATGACTATGGTGGATATTTGAGGATTTCAAGGCGAAACTCTACCAGCTTTTGCTGAGTGATGGCCATCTTGTGAAGAGAGGTATTGTCTTGCAGAAACAAGATACTGTTTCTCAGCTTTCCTCGATCTTTGGAGGCCAATCGTATTGAGAACGCAGGGGGACGGTCTTGGCTATTTTCATTCAGAAAGATTCCCAACTATTAGTAATAAAATGATATTAATTAAATACGAAGAAACATGCAACTTAAATGATGCTTCTGCTTCCGAAATGTCCATTACAGTTAGATGTTTGAAATTATTACAAATCCTATAGAATATTGAAGTCCGTGTTTTGGTGTTTCGGGGTAAGCATGGTGTTTTTTTGGTCGACTGCATGCAGCGAGGAACCACTATCAATGCAGAAGCATACTGCCAAACCCTGAGAAAGCTACGCAGAGCGATTCTAAACAAAAGACGCGGCATGCTGACAAACGGAATTGTCCTTCTCCATGACAATGCGAGACCTCACACTGCACGTAGCATCCGCGATTTATTGGACATTTTTGGCTGGGATATTTTAGACCACCCACCCTACAGTCCTGATCTTGCGCCTAGCGATTACCAACTGTTCTTCCGCCTCAAACAACACCTTAGTGGGAACCGTTACACTGATGACGACGACGTGAAAACGGCAGTGAACGCTTGGCTATCGGAGCAGGCGGCAAGTTTTTATGAAGAGGGTATTTTAAAATTGGTTGAGAGGTATGATACGTGTTTGAACAACCTTGGCAACTATGCCGAAAAATAGAGTGAAATATGTACTTTCTGAAAATAAATTTACTTTTTTGAAATAACCTTTCGTTGTGTTCCGACGGACCTTACTTAAAAAACACGCCTCGTATATTACACTCACTACACTCACATTTCCTATTTGTCTCTCTGAAAAGGTGAGTCAACGTCATTTATTATAGATACCTTGAGATGACGAAACTGAATGCAGTTTAACATTGACTAGTTCAGATCACGGGTATTAAATGTTTCTGTAACATGCATCATAGCCTGAAAGTATTCTGTGAAATGACGTACGTTTAACCTTTTTCAATTTTTGTCAATCTCCATGCTCTGTGCCATTTAAGTATTCATTTAGATTATAGTATGTATTAACTAAAAGTGTCTTTTGAAATATATTTTCGTAATCTCTTTCTTGAGAAATTTGCTGTAAGCCACGAATCACTAGTGCAAAATCTTTCTTTGAGAATTTACTTCAATTTTTTTCTGAATATGTGGTATGTGGTCCACAATGATGTTTGTGTAGTAGTTGTTGGTGGATGTACTCAGATGCAGCAATAATGATCGACAACTCTTTAAACAAGTTTTTGCAGTGAGACCTAATTCAATTTTTATTATTACTAAAATGACCCATTTCAGCATATTGAATATTGTGGCCATATTCTGTGAACTCCATCCTCTAAAACTGATACAAATTAACAGACCTAGCGGCACCAAAACCACAGTCACCTCCCAAAGCGTGCCCTGCTACGTGGGAGTTCGCCGGCGACCCGGCTGGTGTGTGGGTTTCGACCAGGCGGCTGCTGGATGCGAGACGTGTGGGGGACTGCGACCGCCTTACTTCCGCGCCATTTGCAACTTTTTAACTCCCCGCTGGACAGCGGCCATGCTTCTCCCCGTCAGCTCGCCACAGTTGCCTGCATCGCCGCATCTCCACTTTATCTCCGGATGTCCTCTGCCCCAGCTTTACATCACACTGTTTCCGTTTAGAATCTGCCCGTAGCCCCATCCCTACCAACCACGATTCTTCAAATATTCCACCTCGCATGTATAAGACAGCGTTAAAAAGTTTAGAAAAATTCTTAAAATACACTACTGGCCATTGAAATTGCTACACCACGAAGATGACGTGCTACAGACGCGAAATTTACCCGACAGGAAGATGGTGCTGTGATATGCAAATGATTAGCTTTTCAGAGCATTCACGCAAGGTTGGTGCCGGTGGCGACACCTACAACGTGCTGACATGAGAAAAGTTTCCAACCGATTTCTCATACACAAACAGCAGTTGAGCAGCGATGGCTGGTGAAATGTTGTTGTGATGTCTCGTGTAAGGAGGAAATGCGTACCATCACGTTTCCGACTTTGATAAAGGTCGAATTGTAGCCTATCGCGATTGCGGTTTAACGTATCGCGACATTGCTGCACGCGTTGGTCGAGATCCAATGACTGTTAGAAGAATATGGAATCGGTGAGTACAGGAGGGTAATACGGAACGCCGTGCTGGACCCCAACGGCCTCGTATCACTAGCAGTCGAGATGACAGGCATCTTATCCGCATGGCAGTAACGGATCGTGCAGCCATGTCTCGATTCCTGAGTCAACAGATGGGGACGTTTACAAGACAACAACCATCTGCACGAACAGTTCGATGATGTTTGCAGCAGCATGCACTAACAGGTCAGAAACCATGGCTGCGGTTACCCGTGACACTGCATCACAGACAGGAGCGCCTGCGATGGTGTACTCAACGACGAACCTGGATGCACGAATGGCAAAACGTCATTTTTTCGGATGGATCTAGGTTCTGTTTACAGCATCACGATGGTCGCATCCGTGTTTGGCGACATCGTGGCGAACGCACATTGGAAGCCTGTATTCGTCATCGCCATGCTGGTGTATCACCCGGCGTGATGGTATGGGGTGCCTTCGGTTACACTTATCGGTCACCTCTTGTTCCCAATGACGGCACTCTGAACAGTGGACGTTACATTTCAGATGTGTTACGAGCCGTGGCTTTACTCATCATTCGATTCCTGCGAAACCCTACATTTCAGCTCGATAATGCACGACACCATGTTACAGGTCCTGTAATAGCGTTTCTGTATACAGAAAATGTTCGACTGCTTCCCTGGCCAGCACTTTCTCCAGATCTCTCACCAACTGCAAACATCTGGTCAATGGTGGCCGAGCAACTGGATCGTCACAATACGCCAGTCACTACTCTTAATGAGCTGTGGTATCGTGTTGAAGCTGCATGGGCCCCTGTACCTGTACACGCTATCCAAGCTCTGTCCGTTCTAGTATAATATATTTGTCCAATGAATACTCGTTTATCTTCTGCATTTCTTCTTGGTGTAGCAATTGTAATGGCCAGTAGTGTATGTTTGAAGCATGTATGAGGCGTGTTCTGAAGATAAGTCTACTGTGACCACATAGGACTGCGGTTCTTTTGTCTTTTGAGGGTTTACGTGGAGCCGGGGGTGGGTGGGGAGGGGGGGGGGGGATGGAGGTGTTAAACCAGAGCGAGCATCGCAGGGATGCGGTAGTACGTAAACTCACGTTATAGTGGCCAGCTGCACGAAAGATGTCGTTAAGAAATCCCGCCAACTGCGAGCCACGTGCTGTGATCTGCTTCCTACTCGTGGAAGGAATAATATCTACCGAAGGTTATTCTCGTGTCAAAAAGGCTTACGGCGAAGGCTTCATGAGCAGAACGACCAGTTTTAAGTGGTATATGGAGCTGAATGGATGCAGGAGAAACGGTAATTACGGATCAGAAGAGTGGAAAAACTTTTGTTTTGAATGGCGAGTCGACGAAAAATCGAGGAGACTGTTCGTAATGTCCGTAGATTAGCTGCAGATGAAATTTCTGCTATATTTCCAAAACTCTCGAGAATTCTGTTATACTAGAAGATCGAAAATACGCTGGAATTCCGGTATCTGGGTGCAGGATGGGCCCCAAAACAACTGACAGCATCACAAGAAAGATTGGATCAGTAGTGGCCGCGAGATTTCTTAATCAGAAATCAGGAGGTGAGGATTTTCTGAGCTCTATTCTGACTGGAGATGAAACGTGGATTTCGGGCAAAACATAAATTGTAGCCTCAGTGTGTTGGGACCGAAAAGTCATTATTTTGTTCGAATTACTGCCTCTCAGGGTGACCACCAATGCATAACGAAATTGTGAGACCCTAAAAAAAAGTCAAAATCATTCAAAAAAAAAAAAGGGGAATGCTGACGAGAGGCGTGTGCTTGTAGCACGATAAGGCCCTTTCTTACGGAGACTTAGAAACCACTGTTGGACTCACTTGGTTGGGATGTTTTGAACACTCCCTCCGCATTCCCTAATTTAACACCTTTAGATTATCATATTTTCACCTCCCAAAAGTACGCTTGAGTGAAATCAAATTTTCAGCTGATGACCAGGAGCTGAAAGTGGTTCTGAAATGTAACTGGCGAGACAGTTCGTTGAGGAGGGCATAACGAAGATTGTTCTACCGCTCACCACATGCACTGAAAGGGATAATGATTATGTCGAAAAATAGTCAACACATGTATCCTGTAATTTTTTTTCGAATGAATTCCACTTAGTAAGACGCCAAGTGCTCTCACTGTCAAGCACTGAATAAATATCGTCTGCGTAGTTTCCGCTCCGTCGTAAGAGCAGCTAGTCTGTGACGCATCTCGACGTATAAGGCGTCATCATTCCTGAACTATGTATCTTTATCGACATAATTTTGGACGTACATTCAATGATATAGGTGGATATTGCCTGCAAAAAGTGTTGCGAATAAAGGTAGTAGCAAAGATGTAATAAATTAAAACTTCATATCCGATGTTGAAGTTTTGCTGTGTAGAACAGCGAAAATGTAGTAAGGGATAAAGTTTTTTCCTTTCGTTACTTGGAGATGCAAGCCAACGTGAGAAATCTTCCAAATTATTTGAAATTTTTAAATTAAGTATAAAGTTTGTTGGAAATCACAGATTGTTCTCATTCTCAAATACTGAAAGGATGTAGTCTGCCTAATTTATTGTGGTGTGAGGTACGCTGCTTTAAGACACGTTCACAGTTTCTCTTATTGTTATAAACTTTTCATTTAATATTTTAATTCTTAGTGATCAGATTACAATGACACTTTAAATTTTAAAATCCGGTCAATATCTGTCTTAAATAATGAAAATAATTTTTTTTGCACCTAGAAGCCCTAAGACAGGCAACATGCAGGTCGAGTTTTTTGACCTCTTCAGTCATTTGGTTACGTAGATCGGCGACTTCAGCGATTCGTTTGGCTCTTCCGACGAGTTATACTTGGAGACTTTATGTTCAAAAAAATTGTTCAAATGGCTCTGAGCACTATGGGACTTAACATCGATGGTCATCAGTCCCCTAGAACTTAGAACTACTTAAACCTAACTAACCTAAGGACAACACACAACACCCAGCCATCACGAGGCAGAGAAAATCCCTGACCCCGCCGGGAATCGAACCCGGGAACCCGGGCGTGGGAAGCGAGAACGCTACCGCACGACCACGAGATGCGGGCACTTTATGTTCGATGTGTATGAATACTCCCTGTTCCTTCCCGATATTCCCAGCAGGTTTCCCTGTATTTATCTCTCGGTTTATTCAAATTTTTGAGCGTCTTTTTCTGCAGTTACGAAAGTACTGATGCGAAGGACCCGTCATGAAAGCTCTTCACCACCAGTTTATGTGTAATTCGCCACTTTTGACTTATTCCAGTGTCAAGTGATGTTTTTATGAAATGAAATGTATTTATTTGGCACCTTTTACAAGGTGTTACGGCATCAATGCGGCCAACATTGCCACCCTACCTATGACACAAGTTAGGTCTGCTTTGTGCCTTAGGTTAATTGATTCATAATCCCAACCGTTCATTACAAGTGCAAAACATCTATAGAGCGGAATCACAATTTGATGGGTATGAACGATAATTTAAGATTCTTTTACAGTATCTGCTCTAGCACAGTACTTATTGTTGAGAACTCTTGACATGATATCCACTGCAGAAAGTAGAAAATAAAAATAAAACCTAAATAGAAAATGGAAATTTCGCACCTGAGTATTAAAGTGTTCATTTAATCACTCACAGCACACCAAATTTGGTAGACGCACATTACTACCGCTTTTAAAATGTAAAAGCGAATTGTGTATAAGAGTGTTTTCATGACAGTATAAAATCAGAGCACTCATTGGGAGGTACATTTATATTTGCACAAGGATTCACAGTAAGAGAGTTGGGTGCGTTTCAGAGAAGCTGCAGGACAACATCAAATAGTTTACGTTTGCTGCAGCTTTTTTCTGAGAGTTTCAGTAATGGTTGTCATGGTTCATGCATATTCCTGAGTTCTTATCAGCTTCCTTTCTCGCCTAAGATTCTCGAAACCTGAATGAGTTTCTATTTACGGATTGGTTCGGAGGTAAGTGTCATGGAAGATTAAAAAGCGCCAATATTTCGCTCATTCTTCCTTGGCAAGTTTCCGTGTCCAGAAATCTGGGACTGTCAGACTGACGTACAATGTAGAACCAATTGATCGACCTTGTGATTGTATATCGATCTTACACGAACTGGAGCACATCGAAAGAATATTCCCATAACTCTCTGTATCTCACATAATTCCCAGTATTTGGGCGTTCATTTTAGTATTCCCTTTTGGTTTTTAGTTAATTACAGCACGTTGTTTAATCTGATACTATAAGTAGGTTTCTGGAGACTAAAACGAGGATTAAATTTGATAGCCTAAGGAATCTCTGTTACTTCTGCTTGCGAACAAGACATACACATCCCATCTCTGAAGTACCTTAATGAAGACGGCCATCAGTACACATATCAAAGAAGTGTTGCTGACAGTGGTTAAGCTTGAATTATTAGTGCCGAAACTTGTAAGTGGCCTGTTTGTATGTTGGCAGCGCTTTAGCCTGTAATTAATATCGGTGACAGCGCTTTGGGCCCTCGGTTGCTCGGACTAGCAGTTAGCAGTTAGCGAGCGGACGGACATGGGTTCTTCGTGGAATCTCTGTGTTTGTAGCACACGCATTGTAAAATGAGGATGGATGTAGTTGGTAACGTTCCGGTAGTGGAATTATTGGTGTCTATATAATTTTTGGAACTGGATGTCACATGAATGAGGTAAAATTTGCTAAATACATTGTTTGATCTTCAACATAAATCTTCCTTTTGCTAAGCATATACCTCCTAGTAGTTAGAGCCTACAGTAGTTAGAATCCTTCCATTTAGCTCACTGTAGTTGCTGCTTGATGTAATTGCTGTAGTTCGTGTTATGAAGATATTCTGTGAGGTAAGTGGCTTATCAAAAAGTATGGGTTATTTTGTTAGGATTTCTTCCAATTCATGCATCTCGTGGTCGTGCGGTAGCGTTCTCGCTTTCCACGCCCGGGTTCCCGGGTTCGATTCCCGGCGGGGTCAGGGATTTTCTCTGTCTCGTGATGGCTGGGGGTTGTGTGCTGTCCTTAGGTTAGTTAGGTTTAAGTAGTTCTAAGTTCTAGGGGAATGATGACCATAGATGTTAAGTCCCATAGTGCTCAGAGCCATTTGAACCATTCCGATTCATGGCCATTCTTTTGTGTTAGTTACCTGAAATGTTGCCACTGTAGAGCAGTCAGATTACGTTGAGCTTGTTTATTGTGGGTAATAAATGAGTAGGTTAAGTTTGTGTTGGCTTTGTCAGGGAAAATTCCATGGGTCAGTGTTGAAATAATAAAAATAACTAACGACACAGTAGGTTCAGCTGCACTCAGCAGTTTAAGTAAAATGGCTATGAGCACTATGGGACTTAACTACTGAGGTCATCAGTCCCCTAGAACTTAGAACTACTTAAACCTAACTAACCTAATTACATCACACATGTCCATGCCCTAGGCAGGATTCGAACCTGTGACCGTAGCGGTCGCGTGGTTCCAGACTGTAGCGCCTAGAAACGCTCGGCCACTTCGGCCGGCAGTTTAAGTAAAAACTAAGAAGTTTCACCTACTCAGTTATTTCAGTGACACACACAAAGAAGTCTCAAACTTTTCACTAAACTCTCGTAGTTAAGTTCGAAGTATATGGTATCTAAAACTGCATTCATAAACAGTCGTTTTAAATCTCTGATATGAATAATCAATTAGTATGTATTTTGGTGTGTAGAATCCGAATCTATCTTTCAATAAGTTGTAACACGCAAGATTTTTAAGTTTTTGAGGGCTTCTTTCTTTATTTTAAGTCTTTCGATGTTTGCTGTTCTTTTGTGCAGATGTCTGTTTATTCTGTGAAGGTGAGCTAATAGGTTTACAAAGCGTAACTAGATGGCTGGTGCCATAAGGAACTGGCAATCAAAAGAAAAGCGTCGTAGTCACACTTTTCGCATACCAAAGAAGAATTAAGGTGAAAATATGTTGTGAGCTAATTTAAATTTCCCGTCATGTCTTAACACATAGGCCCTACATTAAATAATGTTGATTTACAAGGTTCTGAATGCGTATTGTATTTCTTGTTTGCCTTAATTCTGTCAATGTTCGACAGTACTGTTTTTGATTGTGTTGTGTATTTAGGAAATATGAAGTGATAGTGAAAAGCAGTTTTACCAATGAATACGCAACACGAAAATTAGGTGAATCCATGCATTTACAAAGCACATACAGAAAATGTATTACATTTAACCAAAATTTGTCCCCTAGCGTACATATGCTGCGAATAGTTCAGTTTTTGACAGTCTGTCGCTCAAGTTCCGTAAACGCTACTCATAAAATTAGCACTTTAAACGCTGATGAAAGTGGATCGTAGTCAGTGGATACCTCAAATGAATAAATATTCGTTTCACTTTTTCTCTTTACGATTTTCTCCGAACTTGTTGGCCATACGGTGTAGTAATGAGTGGCAATGCATGTTATTTGAGAAGGTAAGTAGCATTAGTAAGTCCTCACGGAGTGCTTCCACAGACGGCATTAGCATTAGCCGCATCGACAGACGAGAGGTAGG
This sequence comes from Schistocerca piceifrons, assembly GCF_021461385.2. Classification (NCBI taxonomy): domain Eukaryota; kingdom Metazoa; phylum Arthropoda; class Insecta; order Orthoptera; family Acrididae; genus Schistocerca; species Schistocerca piceifrons. The sequence continues at coordinate 143,885,960 of NC_060144.1, forward strand.
CGGGCACGCAGTCCCACTAGAAAGGGCGCGACAGTGCTTAATCTGGCGGTATCTGTGGCTCGTGCCTGGAAGCTCGCCGGCATTAGGCCACGGAGCGCTGGCTGCCGGGTGGCGTGGGCCGCGGAACGAAGCAGCTGCAGCACGCGTGGCTTATCGCGGCCAGAGCCTTGCCAACCCCGCCCCCGTCTCCAGGGTAATTACCAGCGAACATTGTCGTTGCTGGGGCAACACAAGTGCCGCCGCACAGTTGGGCGGATCCGCGAGAATAGGGCGGTCGCGGGATGGGTCACGCCTCTGGAGCGTAACGCACAGCACTGGCAACGCCGGGCAGACACTGGTCTGGTCTCCAGGCAGGGTAGGCCGAAAGGGCAGCAAAACTTTGAGCTTAAGTGTAACATCTCAAGTTTTCTCCCTGTGATTTATCAGTGATGTACTCCTGAGTGATTAGCCCAGTTGCTGAATCCATTTTATACGCAATATTCCGACTTCTGGTGCTGCGAGTTCTGTAACTAAAAAAAGTTGGAGAGCTATCTTTCCTCGACGTGTTAGGAGATAGCTGGGCGGATCCTTGGATCATAATGTGTATAGGAGGATTAAGACAATAATTATGCGCAATATAGCAATAGCTTTAAACAAGTAGGACACGTATGTTAACATCATTTTACACTATAGTCCCACTGCTTTTCAACGCATATGGTCTGTCTACATCTACATCTATCTACATTTATACTCCGCAAGCCACCCAACGGTGTGTGGCGGAGGGCACTTTACGTGCCACTGTCATTGCCTCCCTTTCCTGTTCCAGTCGAGTATGGTTCGCGGGAAGAACGACTGCCGGAAAGCCTCCGTGCGCGCTCGAATCTCTCTAATTTTGCATTCGTGATCTCCTCGGGAGGTATAAGCAGGGGGAAGCAATATATTCGATACCTCATCCAGAAACGCATCCTCTCGAAACGTGGACAGCAAGCTACACCGCGATGCAGAGCGCCTGTCGCAGAATCTGCCTCTTGAGTTTGCTAAACATCTCTGTAACATTATCACGCTTACCAAATAACCCTGTGACGAAACGCGCCACTCTTCTTAGGATCTGTCGTTGCACAAGCCCTCAGAAAAGAAGATTTTCGGCTCAGCAGCGATCCACACATCCATCGCGTCCTTCACAGTCAGAGCTGAATCAGAGGCACCTTAATGAACCAATCAGAGCAAGAAACAAGTGGTAGTCGAAAGGAACACAGGGAGAATTAGCCGTTACTTCAAAGAGGAGTTTTAGGTGCATTTCACCAGTGTGGGCAACGGTATATGGACGTACAATGTCGTGTAGCAACACAACACATTTCGGCGGTAGTCATCGGCGTTTGCTTCGAACTGCGGCTTTAGCCAGCGAGTGAGCATCTTCCCCTAAAGTCGGAAGAATCAACAATAATCAGAAGGCAATGGAAACCACAGCATGAAAGACACGTAACGTGCATCCACAGGACATGTGGCCTATAATTGAAAAAGTGTCATTATGATCTCTCCATTGCCAAAAGGTAACGGAATATCACCCATACGGAACTGCCATGGAGAAGGTGACCATGAGAAAAATCTACGAGTCGGAGCGTGGAACGTCCGAAGCTCGAATATGGTAGGAAACCTAGAAAATCTGAAAACTGAAATGCAAAAACTCAGGCTAGATATGGTATGGGTCAGTGAAGTGAAACGGAAAGAAGACCAGAATTTCTGGTCACATGAGTTTCAACAGCAGTAGAAAATGGTATAACGGCAGTTGGATTCGTCGTGAATAGGAAAGTAGGACGAAGACTGTGTTACTATCAACAGTTCAATGAAAGGGGTTTCCCCATCAGAATCGACAGCAATCCAACGCCGACAACGATAACGCAGTATGTAAAGGGAGATGACAATATAACAGCGTGGGTCACTGGAATGCAGTTGTAGGGGAAGGAGTAAAAGAAAAGGTTACAGGAGAATATGAGATGGGGAAAATGAAAGAGAGAGAGAGAGAGAGGAGAAAGATTCATTGAGTTCTCTAATGAGTTTCAGCTAGTAATAATGTACACGCTGCTCAAGATTCACAAGAGGAGGAGATCTACTTGGAAAAGGCTGGGTGATCGGAAGATTTCAGTCATCATGGTCAGACAGAGATTCCGAATTCAGATACTCCATTGTAAGGCGTACCCAGGAGCTGATATAGACTCAGATGACAATATGGTAGTGATAAGAGCAGGTGAAGTTTAAGACATCAGTCAAGAATCAATACGCAAAGAAGTGGGGGTATGGAAGTACTAGAAAATGACGAGATACGCTTCAAGCCTATAGATACAACAAAAAGGAACAGCTCAATTAGCAAGTACAAAAAAATGGATCTGAGCACTATGCGACTTAACTTCTGAGGTCATCAGTCGCCTAGAACTTAGAACTAATTAAACCTAACTAACTTAAGGACATCACACACATCCATACCCGAGGCAGGATTCGAACCTGCGACCGTAGCGGTCGCTCGGTTCCAGACTGTAACGCCTAGAACCGCACGGCCACTCCGGCCGGCTAGCAAGTACAGCTTAAGAAGAACGGACATCTCTAAAAAGTGTAATCACAGCAATTGGAAAAAAATATAGGTACAAGGAACGTAACTGCGAAGAAACCATGGGTAACAGAAGGACTCTTTCAGTTGATCGAGGAAAGGAGGAAGTACAAAACCGTTGAGAAATACAAATCACTGAGATATGAAATAAATAGGAACAGCAGGGAAGCTGAGACGAAATGGCTGCATGAAAAATGTGAAGAAATCGAAAGAGAAATACTTTCAGAAGGACTGCATCAACATACAGTAAAGTCAAAACAACCTTCAGTGACATTAAAAGCAAGAGTGGTAACATGAAGAGTACAACTGGAATTCCACTGTCAAGTGCAGAGGACAGAGCGGATAGGTGGAAATGAATACAGAATATGGATTGAGAGTAAATCAAAATCGAAAGTAATCAAAAGAAGCAGAAATGAGAACAACGAGATACTTAACATCAGGATCGATAGTCACGAACAAGATGAAGTTATGGAATTCTGCTACCTCTCAGCAAAATAACCAATGACGGACGGAGCAAGGAGGACATCAATAGGAAACGAGCACTGGCAAAAAGAACCTTCCTGTCCAAGAGAAGTTTACTAGTGTCAAACATAGGACATAGTTTGAGGAAGCAGTTTCTGGAAATATATCTTTGGAGCACAGCATCGTATTGTTGTGAAACATGGACTGTGTGGAACCAGGAACAGAAGAGAGTAGAAGCATTTGAGATGTGGTGCTACAGATAAGTGCTGAAAATTAAGTGGACTGATAAGGTAAGGAATGAGAAGGTTCTGCGCAGAATTGGAGATTGGAGAGGAAAGGAATATGTGAAAGCACAGACAAATAATGTTAGGAAGGAAATGTGTTGCAGTGTACGTAATTCTGTCTCAGATTTCAATATACTTGCGATACACCTGTAGTTCTTCTGATGTGGTATCGGCGTTTATTCATGAGGGCAGCACTATGTATGACGAAAACGATCAGTTTGTCTTCTGAGTGCAATTTTACTTCGTAGATTTCGTCTTCTAACCATCTCAATACGAAAAATGTCTGAAGAGGAAGATGAAGGAAGCTTTAGATGACATGTCACCTGATGACAATAGATTGCAACGACCCCGTAATGCATACATCCTTGCGACCAAACGAACCTACTCCAGTAATGCTGGAAGCTACTTTTCAAGAAAGTCCAGATAACAGGGCTCTATAAGACCGTGCCGTAACGCAGCATGCCCAATCAACTAATTGTCTATCACACTACACGAAACGTTTATAGGGAGGCGTTCTTGAAAACCCGCCTCCACGAAGTCCTGTGAGATTTCACCTGACCACCGATATGAATTAGGAGTTTGTTGACCATCAAGTGTTATGGGATTACCCAGCGATCTGCAGTTAGCCAGAAAAAAAGTTAGTGGTGTCTACCTTCCTCTACTTCTAGAACGTTTTCAAGAAGCAGTAAATGTTAAGCACAGAGGCCGAGCGCACTAATTCCGGAACACTGACGTGTGTAGAAATTTTGAATGAGGTTGATGAGAGATCACGAGCTACGAATTGAAGGATGTCTTCTACTTCATCAACACTGTTCATTTTCACGTTCAGATGAGAGAACACAGCTGGGTATTGCACCAGACAAGCGCAGTTTAGTGAAAACGTGCCTAGACACTCCTGAATCTAGTACTCTGCTGTTGGGAAATCTACCATAGTTTCTACAAGCAGCAGAAACGTTTCCATCACGAAACGCGAACACAAACATCACATCGGCACACTCAGAATTTGCAAATAATGGCGGCATGCTTAAATGATACAGTATAATCGCCCAACAAATAAGGATCATTATCACAGTTGAAATGTAAAATTATGTAAACTGAAACCCACATTCATAACTTGCACTTTAAAACAAAAAATTGCAGTCTGTAATTAAACACGTAGCAAATGAAGTACTAACGTAAGAAGTAGGAACTTATCTTTATAATCAGCTGTATCTCTGCAAGAAATTAAACTGGAAACATGTCGTATGAAATATTTATTGACATTAGTCTATATTTCCACCACATTAAATATTTCCTTTTCCTCCTGAATTACGCCGTATTTTATAGTCCACAACGAGCTTCGATGGCTATGCAGTAATCGTCAGATGTATTTCGTTCTGTTTAAATCATGTGAAGTACTTATTGCGCGTATATGTTATACCTATTTGGCAGACAATATGTAACATTCTTGTCACATCGGCATCTGTCAAACAGACATGACATGTTCGCGCCATAAGTACATATTTAATACGCGACAAAATCCAACTGACTGTAATATCATCACCATCGAAACGCCTAATGTAAACAGCAAATCGATTTTTTTGTCTGTATGTAACTATACTATCGGATTCTCGCTTACTGTGTTAATATTTTTCATATGTGTATATTGTGTAACTTGGAAATTACTTACGTTCTTTCTTTTCTTCCAGGTTCGTTCCTTTTTTGTGGATGTAGAAGATAGAAGGCATTTAAGTAAGACTTCCTTTTTCTTTAGTAGAAATATTCCGTAAACACCCTGGATCAAAACAGTTTACATACTTTTCTACAGTTACCTGCTTATACAGCATGTTCAAGATAACAGCGGCCCCGTTATGTAAATTGTTCCAGTCTCCACGACACTAGTGTGGCTGATTGACTGAACTTTAGTAGTTACTTCTTGTTTTGAAGGATTTTGAGTGCATTTCCGACGCTTTTATTCAACTGAAATATGCCTTCTTTTGTAGATGAAAATTTGAGCGTAGATGAAACTTACATAAAAAGTGTTTCATTTAAGAAGAGTCGGGAAACATTTTACGAACATTTTTCAATCCCTGCAAAATGTAGTGTTTAAATTTTGGAACAAAACTGCACACCATTTGTGATGTCCCTCATTCAAAGTGTAAGGCTTCAGTTCTAGCTAAGGAACCGTTTGGTAAGTTTTGTAGGAAATTGGTGCTATCCAGAAAAAGTCAAAAATCGGCTTTTGCAGCAGATAGGTGTTAAATTTACATCATGTAGTCCTGTAATTAAGTCCTCACACCTGCAAGTTCATTACATTTCACGTCTAGCTGAAATTCTTGAATTTCTGCTATGTTGTCAGGTCCTCTGCTTCTTCATTTTCTGCGATTCATTGTTCGTTCTTACTGTTGCGGTACGTGCTGCCGTTCATCGCTTCGTTCCCATTTAGGGACGGCCTTCGGAATTGAGGAACACAACGGAATACCACCGCAGTCAATGTGCCGTGTATAACGCCGTCTTCATATTATTTTGTGTAGCGAATTGTTGCTTAGTAAGACTGTTAGCAAGACTGTTGAGCCAATAATATATTTTATGAGTTATTGAGCTTGGTTTCATTTATCTGGCCATGTGTACCATGTGAACAGCTTTTGGTCGGTCTCGCATTTGGGTGGACGACGGATCGAACCAAACCCGGTTATCTTGATGTGGGTTTTCTGTTATTTTCCTAAATAGCTCCATGCAAATGCCGGGATAGTTCCTTGAACGGGCGCGGCCTAGCTCCTTCAAAATACTTGAAAAGATCCGAGCTTGTTCTCCGTCTCTTATACCTTCGATGTCGACGGAACGCTAAAACCTTATTACAACCTAGCTAGTGGTCCACTGGAAAACCTCTTCACCACAAAACAATATTGCACTTTGGTGCGCAGTTTCTGCTCGTCGAATTATAAGCCCGATGTTCTTTGGAACAACTGTGAATGCCGACATGTATCTTCATATTTGTGAGAGATACTTTCTGTTCAAGGAACATGAAAGGCAGTAGTATTTTAACAAGCAAACTGGAGCTACGTGACAATAAGCAGAGTCCTATGGCCGACAAACTCACCGGAGTTGCCTGCTTTTGGTTTTTATCCACGGTGATATTTAAAAAGATATATGTACAACATTAGACCTGATAAATGGGTATCTGAAAGAAAACATGTGCCAGAATGTTGGAACAGCACATGTTAAAGTGCCATGCAAAGTGAGTTTGAATGTGATTTCACAAGCACAAAAAGTTCAAATGTGAAACTCGGTTATTTTCAACATAATCTGAGGTTTTTAAATTGCTGCAGTCGTATTTTTAAAAGCATTTTCTGATTTTAAATAAAATGCTCATCTTTAGATGAATATGCGAGTTATTTATTTTGGCTCTACTCCATTTACGTGATCTTGTTCTCACAAGACCTTATAATTTCACGTCAGTCTTTCCATGGAAATTTTATTTAGCTTCGTCTCAGGTTTTATGTGTTCCAGGCTTTGCAGAATAAATTAATTTCTTCAGAAAATAAAAACACACGTACTTTAATACGTTACAGAACTACATCTATGGCTTTTGACTGATAACTATTAGCATTTTCTATGCAACAGGATGCAAACACGGTTTACAGTGGACACAATATTTATTTTTACAACAGAGAACATCGATATTGTCAATGCGGCTGCCATCTTCTCAAGGTCGCGAGCCGTCGGCTAAAATTTTGGCTTATCCGAAACCGCGAAGATCCTCCTCTTATGAAAAAGGCTGTAACGTCTGGAGTGATCTCTGTCAGTTCCTCATAAAACAAGGAAACAGTGTATTTGCATGTATACATTGGAACACACGGGAAAGACACTAGCCTGACCAGCACTAACTGCTAATGCTACAAGTCACTGTCCTTGACAAACAGTCATTTACGGGCTATTAATATCTAGTAGAGGAGAGTCGTAAAATAGTACGGGCTTAGTATTTAAGCACTCGTACCTAGTAGATGAGAAGATTAAAATAAACTTTTCTTATAACAAATTCTCGCTGGTTTATTTGGGAACAACATGTATTAGTTACAGTTGCCTAAATTTTAACATAAACATTAAATGTCAACATATGTAAGATACTGCTGTTCGCACCCTTCGCCACATCGTCCGGTAAGAGTAAGCGACATGTAGAAAAATTATACGTACTAACGCAAATCACAAGAAAATTCACCATGTCCGTAATCTCAGCATTCTTCGTGCTACCATTGGGAGCAATTATCACACACATCTTACGTGATAGGTACCTTCTAGACTTCATCACACCCTGGGGAATTCAAAACATCAGCTACTGCCTTGGATTTGGGCCTCATTGTTGCTGAAGATGATGGCTCGGTTAGGTCCACATTATCCCTAGAGATTCGGAGTTGTTGGTACAGGTAGTTTGTGTCTCCTTGTTTTGTCTGATTTAGCTTGTTTCTCTGAACATGAATTTATCCGTTTTTTTTGCGTTATCTCCTTCGTAGTGGGTCGCTCATATTTTGGCAATGAACAGATACTGGATAGGCCTACATCTCTTCGTACATCAGCTCTCTGAACTTCGTCTGCGTTACGTTCTTGGATTTTTCCTGGTGACTGAACAGACAATCATTTGTCACTGAGCATCTGTCCGTGAGCTCCTGTTAAACTGCTTTCCCTCCTCAGTAATTTATGATGAAGCATTGTCTTTTGCGTGAAGACACCCGGATTGAACGGGAATATTCCCTTTCACTCGAAAGATTTCTGATCTGCTTGGATTGCGGCTACTCTGGAATATGCAGCTCGAAGCAAAGTACTCACATCTATCTGCTTAACGAGTCTTCTTGGATTAGTAACGGTTAGAAACGAAGTGAGGGAGAGAGGGCGAGGGCAGGAGGGGTTACGAGTACATGCACTTTCCTGCTATCTTACAGGATTAGTCTTAACCGATACGCCACACTGTTCAAAAATATATCACACATGGTAGTCTCTGCTTGGTTCCGCTGTCTGTCGTCCCGTGATTTTTTCCTCCAAGAACAGTCGTTCTTTTGACAAATAATTTTATTTTCTAGTGCATAACTTGATAGTGCTTACTGTTTACGATGTACACTGAAGAGCCAAAGAAACTGGCACACCTGCCTAATATTGTGTAGGGGTCCCACGAGCACGGAGAAGTGCCGCAGCGTGGCGTAGCATGGACTCGACTAATGTCTGAAATGCTGCTGGAGGTAACTGACACCATGAATCCGGCAGGAATGTCCATAAATTCGTAAGAGTAGGAGGGGGTGGAGACCTCTTCTGAACAGGACGTTGGAAGGTATTCCAGACATTCTCTGTAACGTTTATGTCTGGGGAGTCTGATGGCAAGCGGAAGTTTTCAAACTCAGAAGAGTGTTCCACGACACACTCTGTAGCAATTATGGAGCGTGGGGTGTCGCATTGCCCTGCTGGAATCACCTATGTCCGTCCGTCGGAATGCACAATGGACATGAATGGATGCTGCTGCTCAGATAGGACGCTTACGTACGTGTCACCTGTCAGAGTCGTATCTAGACGTGTCAGGGGTCCCATATTACTCCAACTGCACAAGCCTCCACCACGATAGAGCCTCCACCAGCTTGAAGAGTCCCCTGATGACATGCATGGACCATGGATACTTGAGTTTGTCTGCATATCCGTACACATGTATCCACTCGATTCAATTTGAAACGAGACTCATACGACTAGACAACATATTTCGAGTCATCAACAGCCCGATGTCGGTGTCGACGGGCTCATGCGAGGCGTCGTCCAGGGTATACGAATGGGCCTTCGGCTCCAAAAGCCCATATGGATGTTCAGTTGAATGGTTCGCACGCTGACACTTGTTGATGGCCGAGCACTGAAATATGCATCAGTTTGAGGAAGGGTTACACTTCGGTCATGGTTGCTTTCGTTCTTGCAGGATCTTTTTCCAGCCACAGCATTGTCGGAGATTTGATGTTTTACCGGATTGCTGATATTCACGGTAGACTCATGAAATCCCGACTTCATCGGAATCTCGGAGATACTGTGTCCGATCGCTCGTGAGCCGACTATAACACTAGGTTCAAACTCACTTAAATCTTGATAACCTGCCACTGCAGTAGCAGTAACCGATCTAACAACTGCGTTAGACACTTAGTGTCTTATATAGGCGTTGCCGATCGCAGCTCCATCTTCTCGCCTGTTTACGTATCTCTGTGTTTGATTAAGCATGCCTATACCAGTGTCTTTGGCACTTCAGTGCACAAATTAAAGATTACGTAATTTGAAATAAAAACTAATATTTACCTGGCACAACCAATAAATCTGTCGGAGCTCTTCATGATTACATGTGATGGCGTTAGCATGGGACCATAGGACCAATAGCTGAACGCAGTGACTTGCAGTAAGACGAGTAAAGGACATAGATTGAGGTAACAAACTCATGGGATAGCGATATCCACATATACATATGGTGGTAAGTTATCATACACAAAGTTTAAGTGGGCAGTGCATTGGCGGAGCTGTCACTTTTACCCAGCTCATTCATGTGAAACGATTTTCCCACGTGATTATGACAGCACGACGGGAATTAACAGACTTTGAACGCTGAATGGTAGTTGGAGCTAGACGCATAGAAAATTTTATTTCGGAGATCGTCACGGAATTCGATATTCCAAGATCCACATTTTCGAGAATACCGAATTTCAGGTATTACCTCTCTCCACGGACAAACCAGTGGCCGACGGCGTTCGCTTAACGACCGACTGGAGCCCCGTTTGCGTAGAAGTGTCCATGCTAACAGAGAAGCAACGCAGCGTGAAATAATTGCAGAAACTATTGTGGGTCGTACGACGAACGTATACGTTAGGGCAGTGCGGCAAAATCTGGCGTTATTGGACTATGTCAGCATACGACCGACACGATATGGCCTGCAGCGCCTATCCTGGGTTCGTGACCGTATCAGTCGGACCCTAGACGACTGGTATACAGTGGCCAGGTCAGATGAATCCCGATTTCAACTAGTAAGAGCTGATAAGTTTCGGATGTGGCGCAGATCCCACGAAGCCAGCGACCATATCTGTCAATAAAACACTGTGCAAGCAAGTGATGGCTCCATAATGGTGTGAGCTGTGTTTACATTGCATGGACTGCGTCTGGTGCTCCTGAAACGATCATTGACTGGAGAATGTTATGTTTGACCATTTGGAGACCATCTGCAGCTATTGATGGGCTTCAAATTCCCGAAAAAACAATGCGACAGCACACCGGCCACGATTGTATGCGAATGGTTTGAAGAACATTGTGGACAATTTGGGCGAATATTCGGTCCACCCAGGTCGCCAGAGATGAATCCCATCGAACATTTATGGGACATAATCGAGATGTCAGTTCGTGTACCAAAGACCCGACTGGCAACACTTCGCAGTCGTAGAGCCAGCATGGCTCAGTATTTCTGCAGAGGACTTCCAGCGACTTGTTGAATCCACGCTGCATCGAGTTGCTGCTCTAGGCCGTGCAAAAGGAGGTCCGACACGTATCTGGAGGAATCCAATGATTTTTATCACCTCAGTGTATTACGTATGTCCTAGAATGGTCACTTTGTTCTACACGGAATGCATTCTGACATACTTGTTCAAGACTCCATATCCTACTGCAGTAGATACGTCAGCTCACTTGACATCTCAACAATATGCAACAAGAAGAGTAATAATAAACATCCTGGCAGATTAAAACTGTGTGCCGGAACGAGACTCGAACTCGGGACGTTTGTCTTTCGCAGGAGAGCTTCTGTAATGTTTGGAAGGTAGGAGGCGAGGCACTGGCAGAAGTAAGGCTGTGAGGACGGGGCGTGAGTCGTGCTTGGGTAGCTCAGATGGTAGAGCACTTGCCCGCGAAAGGCAAAGGTCCTGATTTCGAGTCTCGGTCCGGCACACAGTTTCAATCTGCAAGGAAGTTTCATATCAGCGCACATTCCGCTGCAGAGTGAAAATCTCATTCTTCAAGAAGAGTAATAGATCTATTACTGATCCTTGTGGGACGCTTGATACCAGCAGGCGTCGTTCATAGCGACGTGTCGTGAAGTTGCCGAGGCAGCGGGTAGCGTCGTTGTCTGGCCCACGGCCGACGTCCGGCCAAGGACAACGTGGCGCAGCCGTCCGCTGCTGGCCGCCTGATTTGCAGCGGCTGCCGCCAGATGGCGCTGCCATTTGCGTCACCCACACCCCTGCGCCCCGGTCCGCCACCTGAGTTACGAGACGGCGCCGACGCCGGCGACGCCGCCGCTGCACACTCTAGTGCACCGTGGAGCACGGCGGCCCCGTCACTGATGGCCAGTAGGCGTCTATCGGCGCTTGCTGTAAAGATAAGGAAACCTAGCCTCTGGACTGGGCTGGACGGGACGACATCAAACTACCGGGTGGTTATAATTAATCTTTGCCTATTTAACACATTATAAGACTAACATAAACCAATTCCCGTACGAGTACCAAACTTGACAGCATTAATGTCAAGGACATATGAGAGATAAATAATGCAGAATCATTTCAATTTAAATATAACCTGCTACTACAGTACATCATATCATTACCTACCGTTACCATTACTGCTATAAGAGAGGCTCAATACGGGCCCCATCAGTGACCAGAAGAGTCTCAAAGCGCAGGAATGCATTCTGCTCAGCTGAACGAAGCATGTCCGTAGGTATGCTGGCTACCTCTCTAGATACGCTGTACTCCAGATCAGCACATGTGCGAATGTTTCCGTGGTAAACGCCACAATCAGGGATCACAGGGAGTGAATCAAGTCATCGTGCCGGCCAAGCATTTGGAAACGATCGGCTGATAATTCGATCGTTTCCACATGGGTTTCAGAGGAGCAGGTGAACTTCAAGAGCGATGTGCGGTGGGGCCCATTCTTGAATAAAATTTGTTGAGTTCAATGCGTCTCTCTCCTGTAGGGAGGGTATGACATGCTGGCGAAGCATATCGTAGTAACGCGGGCCAGTCATACCGTACGTCTTTGGTTGTTGAGCGCCAACGTGTTAAAAAAAGAATTGGCCAATCATAAACGTAGCCGTGAAGCCAAACCATACGGTGTCACGTTCACCATACAGAGGAATTTCATGCACATTGACTGGAAGTGAAGATCCCTACAATCGGCAGTTCTGTGCGTTCAGCTCATCCGTCAGAGAAAAATGAACTTTATCTGTCCATAGGATGGTCCAGGGCCAGCCCTCGACCACTTAAACCCTTGCGAGAATATTGAGAGCGAAATCGACATGTCTTATTCGTACTGTGGTGCAAGATGCTGTACGATATGGATCTTGTACGGATACCATATGAGAAAGGTTTGAAGCTCCTTCCGCTCAATGGACCACGAGATCTTCAACTGTCGTGATACAGCACGGTTACTGCCTGACGATCGGAAATTGCGCACAGCATTGTCTGCCATAGCAACAGCGATTTCATCAACCACCTGTGCTGCAACCGGTCGTTGGCCTCTTCCCAGAGCGACTCCCAGTTTTCCAGCTGACTGGAACTTCTTCATGCTCCGCACAGCAAGTGGAGAAATAGGACCCTTCTGTAATTCTTTCAGCCTGTGATATTCTCGAAGTGCCGTTTCAGCATTAATTTTGATTTGATACAAGAGCTTCAGCAGTAACGCCCTGCTCCTTTTGTCCAAGCCCATCGTGACGCATCAACAAGTGTACTACGACTGGCCATAAGTTTGAGACTATGAATCTCGATGACTAATGACGGTATCTGGTGGCTATAGTGGGAACTGGACAGTGTCGCTGCGACTCATGGAAATCATGATCCCATATTCTAGACATTAATGCTGCCAAGTTTGGTACTCGTACGGTAATTTGTTTCCGTGTTATAACATGTTAAATAGGGAAAGTTCGGGGTGGGGGGGGGGGGGGGAGAGTCACTCAGACGAAAACGCTTGGTATTGGGTGGAGCGCCGTGACGTCACGACGAGGACCCAAGCGCAGCGCAGCCGCATGCTTTACACGGCCGCACCACAGACTCACTGCCATGTTACTCGTTCGTTTTACTTTCGGTTTCGTTCGATACGCATCTCTACATGTGAAAACAAGGGGCATGACTGGTTTTGTACACATTAAGAGTAAATAAATGATAATTAAGATGAAAAATAACTCACTCGTTTGATGAAGAAGCTAATGTTAATGTAGTCTGTTTCTACTGCCGTTTACCAGACGACGATGCAATCCATAATTGCTTCCTCTTTGCGGCACATTTCTTCATTACATCCAACTTTGCTTCTTGACTGAGATGTCTAATAATTATAAATGTTCTCGTTTTTGTGTAAAGAGTAATAACTGCTTCATGAACCTCAGGAAACTTTTGTTTTAGAATAGAACACACAGACTTTACGACATTTTTTGTTTACACATTCCATTTCCGTGAAAAGCAGCAAATTCTTATTCAAACTGCAACACTCTGTTTTCCCATGCTGGCGTTGGAGTGTTAAGACCACCACGAGATATAGTTGATATCTAGTCTGTAGCGTGATCTCCTTCACTTTTTGCTGCTGGAAAGCCTAGTGATATATCAATGTTGTGGCACTTAAATGCAATATAGCGTGCAATGTATTTTACCGCATCTATAAGAACATCTGAGATTACAGAGTCTTCCCCCATTGTTACCACATTTGTCAGTAAATTTTCTTCCACATTCAAAGTTTCTGGGATTTCTCGTAGCGGCGCTACTTCAACAATATTTACACAGAGCTCACTGGTAATGAAACTTAGGGATGCAGAATCCAGGTCGACGTCACACTGGGAAGACTCTGTGTTTAATTCTTTAGTAACTGGCGTGTTCCCAGAGAAAGAAATAATAACTTGCATTACCTGTCAGTATAAGGAGACGTATCCTGTTCCTAACTTCGAACGTGTAGGATTGTTATAAAATATACCTAATCCTCATACCTTAGAAAAAAAGTTTTCCAGGACTCACTCACTCCGTCTTCAGGCCACGAGTGGCCTACCGGGACCATCTGACAGCCGTATCATCCTCAGTGGAGGATGCGGATAGGAGGGGCGAAGGCTCAGCACACCGCTCTCCCCGTCGTCATGATGGTATTCTTGACCGAAGCCGCTACTATTCGGTCGAGTAGCTCCTCAATCACGAGGCTGAGTGCACCCCGAAAAATGACAACAGCGCATGGCAGCCTGGATGGTCACCCATCCAAGTCCCGGCCACGCCCGACAGTGGTTAACTTCGGTAATCTCACGGGAACTGGTCTAACTACCGCGGCAAGGTCGTTGAAAAAAAATTAAAAATAAAAAAAATTAAAAAAAATAAAATTTGAGAGAGAGAGAGTTTTCCAGGCAATCTTAATTCAGTCTTCAAGTTAATGTAAGGCCAACTTTCATACTTTTTAGACTTTGGGAAAGACCAAAGAGAGATTTTATTGAAGTTATGAATCCTTTTTGGAAATGCCACATTCTTTCTTTGTCACCAGCGCGCATTGCTGAACAGATATCTAAGACTCTCTTCAAAGTATTTTAGTGAATTGTGAGATTCATTCCAAACCCACTACGCAGGGGTGAGCATTCATCTTTTGGAACTCTAGAGCTCAAGAACAAAAACGTCGTTAACGAGTTCAATAAAATTACTTTCAACGTCTTTATGAAGAACATACTTCAAAACCTGAGTTTTCGTCGTGAAAATAGGCGAGCTGTCATCCGTACATTCTGCCTTACTCGTCCAGTTACGTTTAAGTGCGCTTCAGTAATGTAGTGTGTTATCGTTAAGTCACTCTTTTGATGCTTTAAAAGTTCCTGTATAGCTGCCTTAGATATTTTGGATCCATCAGGTAGCGTAGGCCTAATACTTGTATCAAAGAAATGGTTCCGTAATAACTTTAACAGATGTGGTACATCGAAGAAAACCCATACATTCCTGGTGTCGTTTGCTGGATTTACGAAATAAGTTCTCTCTGTATCGACAGCCAGTTCCTTCCAAACTTTTATATTTTATCCGCGCATATCACATGTCACTGATTCCTGATTCCTCAACTGCCTTAATGATGCTCTGAAGCAAATTACTAGTCATCATAATGTCGAAATCATAGTAAACTGGTTGCTTCCACTGTTTATACAACCCACGTATCATGCAAACTTGTACATTGGAATGTGGTCCGACTACTACGTCTTCAGACGAATCGTAACATACGCGGTCATCAACATTCTTTTCGTCAAATGTCAGAACTGCTCGTCTCTCTTGAGTAGTAAAAGTGTGTGACTTTGCTTTCAATAAACACAGGATATCTTCAAGAATACCCAGACTGTATTTAAAATCCTTCGTCAATTTCTGAAGGGTTGCCCTGCACGGCAAAGGAATTATTCGCTTTCGCTTCAGGTGACAGAGCTCTTAAAATCAATGCATGGGCAACGTCCTCTGAATTCCACTTTGCCCTTATATTTTCGTTTAATGGGTTTCTTAGTTGCACAGGTGTAAAACACTTTGACAACACACTATTTACACTTTTGTGCAATTTGACTTTTTCTTTCGCGTCAGATGACTTTTCCGCTCGCTTCAACGAAAAAACACGTTGGAAATCGTTCGTTTTAGTTCTTAAGGCTGCATCACATTTTTTTGGTGCCGAATATTTTTGTGAATTCAGTTCTTTTAAAAGTTCAATCTTGGCCCCCAGTTCCTTAACTTCCAAATCCTTCCAAATCACAGTTTCTAAAGTCGCCAAAGCTCGCTTTTGCAAACTTCTTGCTGCCCCACAGCGTTGTGCACGACTTCCGGATCCCTAAGGAATGAATTTAATTTTAACTTTATTATTCCTAAAATCATTTACCGAGTAGGCCTACTATTCTTAAAATTTTTTACTAAGTACTATGCAACTGCATTAATTTCTCACTAAAAATCAGATAAATTTACAAAAGCGATTAAATATCAGTGGCATAAGCGGCTACAATATCTTAATTTGACAAAATGTAAAAATAAAAATTTGAGAGGAAATACAGGTATACGAACCCATAACTTCCAATGTGGTAGTCAGAAACCGTATCACTACGCTGCAAAGTCAACTGGTATTAATTCTACCTACAGAAGTAAATCAAAACAAACTACGCGAAATCAGCTGATTTTGTCATTTCAACTATATACTTGCTTTAAAATAGTTAACATATGGAGAATAAGTGAAAAAAATAACGACTATTTCTACGACAAATGAAGCTATTATATCCAGGAGGAAAGGCAAATACACCTGAGCAACATTACTTATCGCCTGTACAATATAGCGAGTCATTCACTCCCGTAAAGCAATATAGTAATGCGCCAAAAAGCGTTGCATTTATGTGAAATCGTTTGTATTACGGTAATTTTTCAGTTCCAATTATTTAAAGTGTTATGTATGTGCAGACGTCTTACCTTTTCGTTTGCATCAGCGCGTTCCGCAATTTCTTCTCCATGCCGGTGAGGAATGTTTACGCAAGAGGGATTGCTGTTGGTAATAACCTCTTTCTTGAAGGTAGCCCCAGAAGCTCATTTCTCAGATCCCGTTCATAATCTTCAGGCCGAAAATGAGCTGAACACACACGTGCAATTTTTACATTCACTTTGTCCTTGACTTTGCATCGAACTACCCATTCACGTTGCAAGTGCTCATCCTTGGGGAACTTCCGTTGTCGTTCGAGCAGTATTAATGCAATGTGCCACTGCACAGTTACAGTGACCCTGTCTCAAAACAAATTAGTTTCATTGGATGTACACTACCACTTCCGTGTTCCACTGAATGCAAAGCACTGCAGCGTTCTCTCCGTGACGTCAAGGCGCGCAAAGGCGTCTGGGAGTTTATTACTCGCTTGGCGCCGGAAATGCCTACCTGCTATTTCTATATACCTCGGGGAAAGTTTAACTAAACCATCCGGTAGTAAGTTATACGGCCATTCGAAGCGTATTAAACAGCCTGAATCTTTATAGGGATCGCTCCACATGAAGCTTCAATGAAGATAAATGACAGAATATTATTACGAGAGCTGATAATAAAGGTCTTTCTTTTTTTTTTCAGCCGCCACGACCCTGTGCCAACCTCGTCTCTCACGCTCCGTCCTTCTTAATCATTTCTTCGTTGTATCCCAATCTCTATCCTCCTCTACAGTTTTTACTCGCTGCAGCTCCCTAGTGCCATGGAAGTTATTCCCTGAAGTCTTGAAACATGTCCTAGCATCTCATCTGTTCCATCTCTACTCCATGTCAGTGTTTTCCATATGTTCCTCTCTTCAGCGATTCTGCGGAGAACCTCCTCATTCCTTATCTTTTAAGTCCGCCTACCTTTCAAAATTCTTCCGGAACACAACATCTCAGGTGCTTTGATTCCCTTCGGTTTTCCTACTACCCATGATTCAGTACCACACAATGTTACGCAACAAACACACATTCTGAGAAATTTGTTCCTCAGATTGAGACCTACGTTTGATGCCAGAGGACTTCTCTTGGCCAGAAATGGCCTTTTTGCCCGTGATAGGCTGCTTGTGTCTTCCTTAGAGAATCCGTCGTGGGCCATTTTGCATCCAAGCTGGCAGAATTACTTAACATCTACTTCGTGATAACTAATTTCTATGTTAAGTTTCTTGGTATTCTCAGTTCTGCTATTTATCATTACTTTTGTCTTTTTCCGTTATACTGTCAATCCATACCTGTACTCATAAGTCCTGTGATTATTCTTCACTCTCATACAGGCTAGCGATGTTATCAGCGAATCTTATAATTGATATCCTTTCACCTTGAATTTTAAAACCACTATTAAACTTTCATTGATTTCCGTCATAGCTTCTTCGATATACACATGGAACACGATGTCAAACCTCGTTGTGGGTTTGCCAATAAAAGTGATTTTAGATAGATCTTGTGTGTTGATCCCTGAACCAGTATACTATTTTAATTCCTGCACGTCCTATACGGGAGAGCAAAAGTTAACATTACACTTAACCCTGACAGTTAGTGCTGGCCGGCCAGGGTGGCCGAGCGGTTCTAGGCGCTACAGTCTGGAACCGCGCGACCGCTACGGTCGCAGGTTCGAATCCTGCCTCGGGCATGGATGTGTGTGATGTCCTTAGGTTAGTTAGGTTTAAGTAGTTCTAAGTTCTAGGGGACTGATGACCTCAGCAGTTAAGTCCCATAGTGCTCAGAGCCATTTGATCCATTTGTTAGTGCTGATTCGTGTAAGTGCTTTCAGCTATGCAAGTATTACTTGTTTTCTTTCATTCTTATGACATGTTTCCTTTCCGGAAACTTGTACTGTTCGATTTACTTATCCAACCAATCCTCACGTTTGTCCAGTGTTTCGCCGGGTAAACATGAAGTCTTCGAAACATTTAACACTTGCATGCGTGGACGGTGGAAAGGTTCCAGTGAAATAATTATCCATTAGTGGTGCACCACCAACAAGAATGCAAGGCTAATATACTAAAATTACTTTGTCCACGAATCGTTGCCAGCTTCAGAAGGCTACAGTTCTAGTCCTAGTTATAACACGTTATTTATAATTATGATTAGCTACAGCTTTCTAATTGTAAATTAACCTTCAGTGAAATTAGAGCCGTGTCTATTTTCATCATATGGTTTTAAATCATTCTTACATTTATTTCTTAGCACTGGGCAGCAGTCACATTGTCAATTGATGTAATGAATTAACGTATATAGAAAAACAAATAACGCTAAGTTAATGAGTTATTTTAATACTTTGCCACATGATGAAACACAGCTCAAACACAAATAAAATTCGAGAACATGCATCTCTCCTCTAAACGATATAATATCTTTCAGTAGCAAAATTTGAATCGATTCTTACGAGTTACGAATCTGTCGTTCTTTATTTATACAGAGAGAGGCTCTCAGAGCTTGTAAAAGAACTTCCAAACGGGCAGTACTAAGAGGTATGTCGCTCAGGCCTCCACGACCCAGTTGGTTGCGAGTGGGAGGGCTGACTATGTAGCTACAAGCCTGTTGGTTCGATAACTGCGATGCCAGCTCCCACGCCTCCGACCGGGGAATTGCATTTCTGCATCAGTGCGCTAATTCGCGAGTATCGTTAATGAAGTCTGCAAGGCGAGATGAGGATTCGGCGGAATTTCGATGCGACTGAATAACACGTATTATTTTCCGAAAATTAGACGTAATACCCTTAAGAGCGGCCATCTGTATTCTGAACTGTTGTGAGAACTCCTGGCTGTTCGCCCTGAATTGTGGGCGAACTGTTGTTCCTTTCCGTACTGCTTCCCAACTGGAGCCTTCGTATAAAATGATAGCGCTTAGCTGAAATTAGCAATTAAATTTATAGGATGTGCGCTTTTCTTAAACTGAAGTGTCAATAAAATTCTTAAGCACTTGGTTACATTTACCAAAATGTTAAGTTTCTTCGATTTTACCTTCACTCCAGGAAACTAATGCACTGCAGCTTTCCTCTCGTGGTTTGTTCAAACACCCTTGATAACGTACCACACTAGTTGCTGATAATTAAGAATATAATGTACTTATAGTATGCAGGTAAAATATAAATTGTAACAGTGGAAGATAACAAAATTGTTAAGGCTTTCGTGGCCACTTGTTGACAAACTGCCTATTGGCTTCTGTCTCGGGTCCTTCGGCCGACGTTCATCTAATGATTTTTCTGACGTTTCGCCAGCACGAGTCGCTGGCATTGTCAAAGCTTCACCTTCCATTGCCGGTGGTGAACTGGAGCCGAGCTCGCGGGCGCAGACTATATGTACCTGGCGCGCCAACGTCCGAGGGCTTCTCCGCGCTCATTTCCGGTGCGGTTCTCCTCTTGCTACCTGCGACGGTCGTTCGCTGCAGTACGGGAAGCCAGGATCCGTTTACCTTCAGGCTTTCCTCTTTCTTGTTCAAACTGTTCGCGTGTTTTTGTATTTCTACAGCTTCTCTGAACAAGCGCGTGTGATAGTGCTTGTCTACAGCCAGAACTTCCGTGTCGGCGAATTTTATTACGTGGTCGGTCTCATTCAGTGCGTGCTCTGCCACGGCCGATTTCTCCACCTGCCCCAACCTGCAATTTCGCTTATGCTCTTTGATCCTGGTGTTGATGGATCGTCCAGTCATTCCGACATAAACGTTTCCGCATGTGCATGGTATACGGTATATTCCCGACATTGCAAGTGGGTCTCTTTTCTCCTTCGCCGATCCAAGACACTCTCTGATCTTCCTTGTCGGTTTGAAAATCGTCTTTACGCCATGTTTGCGCAATATACGGCCGATTCTGTCCGTCACTCTGGGAATGTATGGCAGAAAGGCCGTACCCGATATTTCTTTTTCTGGTTCCTTACTTCGCCGAGTGTTTGGCTCTGTTACACTTCTAATATAATTTTTGGAGTACCCATTGCTCCTCAGGACAGTTTCCAGGTGTTGCATTTCTCGTTTGAGGTGTTACGGGTCACATATTCGTCCTGCTCTCGTTACGAGCGTACTAATCATGCCTCTTTTCTGGCTCGGGTGGTGGTTTGACAGATTGTGCAGGTATCGGTCCGTGTGTGTCGGTTTTCGATACACGCTGTGTCCCAGGTTTTCGCCGTCCCTTGTGACCAGCACATCTAGAAATGGCAGTTTTTTGTCCTTTTCTACTCCCATGGTAAATGTTATGTTGGCATGGAGGCTGTTCATTTTGTGGCGGTGTTCGTAGCGACAAACACTTGCCTGTAGAAATGGCTTACGAAGTCACCGCCACACTTTTAATAGCGGGCCGACCGGTCCGCTGGAACAGTGAACAGAAAGATGAAAGCCAAACACTCTGATTAAATAAAAGTCGGTACTTATCTTTATTGATGAAGATACAGAAACACAGTAGTGAAGTCGGTGTCTACAGAAATCTGTCTAGTTCGAGTCGGAGCGGCTAGGCCAGCATAGGCTGACGACGAACAACAACTCTGCCGCGATGAACACACAACTGACTAGCAAGTACACACTTCGGTGGCGAGTATTCAACTGAGCGGCGAATACAGAACTGTCCTAGCGCTCGCGACTCCAACGCTTAAGAAGCCAGAAGCCAGCGGTGGCGCGCGCAGACTTGCGGCGATTTGCTGTCTCGCTGGCGCTGCTTATGCGGACGGCGTCCGGACTTTGATGCTGCCAACCTTTTGGCAGCGGGCTCGGTTGGCATTACTGCCTAGGATATAACACTCCTCCCCCCCAAATCGCCGCACCGTCGTTGAATAATGACGTGGCGAGCGTCGACGGCGGGGGAGGGGTCTGGCCGCAGGCGTAGCAGAAGAGACCGGGGCGGAGACTGTTGTCGGTGACAGTCCCCGGTCCGCACCCCAGCATTGGCTGCGCGGGGCCTCGGGAAACACCGACTGAAAACCGAGGTCAGGGTGCACGCCTGTGACCACGGGCGCAGCTTCTGGTACTGGACGCGACGAGGCGTCGGGACCCACGAAGAGAGGCAGCGTCTCCTGACGCTGCGTCGACGGCTGCTGAGTGGGCGCCGGACAAGGCGCTGCGGTGTCAGACTCCTTGGGGGTGCCCAAGGAAAGCGGCTGCAGGACAGGCTGCACAGCCACCGCTTGGGAAGGCGGCCCGGCTGAGGGGTCGACGTCCATCAGCTCCGAAGGCGGTGGCGACTGAAGAGGGACCGCAGGCGCCGGAGCGACCATCTGGGGCGCTCCCGAATGAAGCTGCGCGGGAGGCATCAACGGGACGGGCTGTCGGCGTGGCAGCGGCGACGGCTGCTGCTGCTGCTGCTCCGGGGGCGGCAGCGAAGTCGGAAGGCGCGGCTGGAACCCGCCGCGGACCAAATCTGGGGACAAAGAACGAGCGGCAGAATCCGGGCGGCCAGCGCGGCGCAACTGGTTCTGATGCCTCCTGTGCACCCCAGTAGCACCTTGAACAGTATGAAAACCGCGACCCTGGACACTTATCACGGTACCACGTTCCCAACGACGGTGACCGTGATAAACTCTGAAAAAAACGGCGTCGTTGCGCTGAAAACGCGTGCGATGCTCAGAAGCGGCGGGTCGATCCGGGGGGGTGCAACAACCGTAGTAGGGTGCGATGACGACGGCCGTGGAGAAGCTCCGCAGGCGAAGGGCCGTCGCGTGGCGTGGTCCGGTACGACGACAGGAACGTGATGAGGGCCTGCTGACGAGAGTGCGTAGCACGAAGGCGGTCCATATGATCCTTGAATGTGCGTACAAAACGTTCCGCTGCACCATTCGATTGAGGGTGGAACGGCGGAGGAAGAACATGGCGAATGCCATTGGCAGAACAAAAACGTTCAAATTCAGCAGAGGTAAATTGTGGACCATTGTCAGACACTAAAACTTCTGGAAGACCCTCAAGACAAAAAATTGAAGTCAACGCCTGTATAGTTTGTGCAGACGTTGTAGAAAGCATGGGCACAACAAACGGAAAAGTACTAAATGCATCTATCACGATGAGCCAACGAGAATTCCAATATGGACCAGCGAAATCAATATGTACTCGCTGCCAGGGACCGGCAGGGCGTGCCCACTCAAAATAGCGTTGAGGCGGAGCAGCTTGGTGTTCGGCACACGTCGAACAATTTGTAGACATCTGCGTAATCTGCTTATCAATGCCGATCCATGTACAATGACGGCGGGCAAGCTGCTTGGTGCGGACCACTCCCCAATGACCTTGATGCAACAAGGCGAGGACCTTGGATCGGAGCACTTGGGGAACCACGACACGAAGCTGGTCATTCTCGGTGCGTAACAGCAAAACTCCGTGCGAAACAGACAACAGATGACGTTGCGGATAATAGCGACGAACCACAGGATCCGATATGTCCTTTGCCGTGGACGGCCAACCACGTTGAACAAAACGTAATAGTAAACTCAGATGAGGATCCGTAGCTGTCTCACGTGCCACCTGACGATAATCAATCGGAAAATCCCGGAGGGATTGATGCTCATCGGCGTCAATCTGATGGCAAGAGTCTTCAGAGGAATCGAAGACATCATCCGCAGCAATCGGCAATCTAGAAAGCGCGTCAGCGTTTGCATGCTGAGCTGTAGGGCGATACAGTATCTCATACTGGTATTATGATAACAAAAGAGCCCAACGTTGTAGTCTCTGAGCTGTCCGCTGAGGAACTGGTTTAGACGGATGAAACAGTGACGTCAGGGGCTTGTGATCTGTTACTAAATAGAATGGTCTACCATAGAGGTAGTGATGGAATTTTGTGACACCGAACACAATAGCCAACGCTTCCTTGTCCAATTGGCTATAATTACACTAAGCTTTGTTTAGCAACTTAGATGCGAACGCAATAGGACGTTCGGAGTTACCGACTCGGTGAGACAACACAGCACCGAGGCCGAAAGAAGAGGCATCACAAGCTAACACCAGAGGCTTGTTAGGGTCGTAATGGACCAGACAACGATCATTCAATAAAGCCTCTTTAAGCTGCTGAAAGGCTGATTGGCAATCAGCTGACCACACAAACGGAACATTCTTACGGCGGAGACGATGCAACGGTGCAGCAATCTGTGATGCATTAGGTATAAACCTAATATAATACGTCAATTTGCCAAGAACCGCTTGCAATTCATGCAGATTGCGAGGGGCGGGCAAATCACGAATAGCTGCTAAATGTGACTGGGAGGGATGAATGCCTTGAGCATTAATAACATGTCCCAGATACTCCATCTCCGTAAGAAAAAAGGAACATTTATCGATGTTGCAACGTAGGCCTGCCTGAGACAACACTTTAAACAAACACTCCAAATTACGGAAATGTTCAGCAGGCGTCCGACCGGACACAACAATATCGTCTAAATAGTTGCAACACGATGGCACATTAGCCAGAAGTTGTGACAAAAAACGCTGAAAAACAGCTGGAGCTGACGCACAACCAAAAGGCAAACGCAGAAAACGGAACAACCCCAACGACGTGTTTATGACAAAATACTGTTGTGATTGCTCGTCGAGGGGCAATTGCAAATAGGCTTCACGGAGACCAATTTTGGAAAAGAAACGAGCTTCCCCTAACTTATCCATCAGCTCGTCCGGTCTAGGCAAAGGAAAAGAATCAATGACAATCTGAGGATTCACTGTCGACTTAAAATCAGCACACAAACGTAACTTGCCAGACGGTTTCTTTATAATAACTAAGGGAGAAGCCCACTGGCTCGCTGAAACGGGTTGAATAACACCGTCGTTTTGCCAACGACGAAGTTCATCTTCTACAGGTGCCCGGAGGGCGTGAGGCACTGGACGAGCACGACAAAATCGAGGCTGAGCATTATCTTTTAACGTAATATGAGCGGCAAAGTTCGCAGCACAACCTAGTTCGTCTTTAAATATGTCACTGTATCGTTTACACAAATCGGTTATGCTGTCTTGAGGAACAACAACAGAATTAATTTGCAACACATTGTCTTGCATAGACAGGCCAAACAAGTCAAAACAGTCTAATCCGAAAATGTTTACACTGTCTGTAGCGCGGAGCACTGTGAATGAAACTGTTTGTGTATTGCCACGGAATGTGGCTGGCACGCTACATACACCTAACACAGGAATTTGTTCGCCACTATAAGTAGCCAAAGAATGTTTTGCCGCTGAAAGTTTAGGGCGGCCGATAGCCGCATACGTAGCACTATTTATGACAGTCACAGACGCACCAGTGTCTAATTGAAAATTGAAGGTCTTATCCTGGATGCGTAGTTTCACAAATAGTTTATTACACTGTCTCTGGATCGGTGCAGTGGAGGCGGAAGACACAAAATCAGCGCGTTTAGCGCGTGTCCGCTGCTTACGACAAGTCGTGGGTTGGGCGGGTGGAACAACAACTCCCGCTTCACTTGCAGTCTGTACATTTCTTTGTACAGCGTTTGAATTACGCTTGGGTCGCATAGCAGAGGGCTGGGTGGGTGGCTTATTGCGAACAAGTTTATTACCCACACGAACCGTGGAAGAGTCTTTAAACGCGACCTTCTGGGCGGGCTGGCTTTGAAGAACATGAATATCCATGGGCTGGGCAGCACTAGAATTGTTCTTGCGTTTACGCAAACAAACAGTCTGGATGTGTCCTTTCCTTTGACAAAAGTGACAAACCGCGTTTCTTAACGGGCAACGTTCACGAGGATGAGCAAGAACACATTTAGGGCAAGACTTAACTTTATCATTTTGCACACGCGGCTGACGAATGTGTTTAACATGACGCGGCCGGCTAGTGTTTACAGTCTGACTCTGCTGGTGGGGCCGCGGGCGTGACCTAACTTGCTTAGCACAGGCAATTTGAGAAATACATGGCTGATCTAACTCACACTCAGCATAGTCAAAAGTATCTTGGGCTTCAATGATGTTCATCACAGTCTCTAATGACGGGTCAGGCAACTTTAAGATAGCAGCACGAATACGAGAATCTGCAATGTTTTGCGTAATAGCGTCTTGTAACATGACATCACTGTAGGAAGCTCCACACACACAATTAAATCGGCACTGACGGGTGAGGCCCCGTAAATCTGTTAGCCACTGTTTATTAGATTGATGTGGCAGTTTCTTTAATCTGAAGAACTTGAATCTGGCTGCTGCCACATGAACTCGCGACTCGAAATACTCAGCAAGCTTGTTAACAACAACGTCATAGTCTAAAGCTTCTGGCTGGGATTCCGGGAACAACTTACAAAGTAGTCGATAGATTTCTACGCCTGCAGTGGAAATTAAATAAAGCTGTCTCTCAGTACCTGTGATTTTGTAGACTGTCATGTGCGCCTGTAACTGCGCGAAATATTCTCGCCATTCTTCTCTGGATTCCTCAAAAGCCCGGAACTGTGGTGCTGCCTGTGCTTGTTCCTTTTGTGTTGGTGGATTAGCCGCTTGTTTGGCGATTGCTTCCACCAGACTTTGTATTTGCTGACTCTGTAACAAGATCAACTGTTGTAATTCGGCAGACATAGTGAACACAAAGTAAACCAGCCCCCAAAAGTTTATCGCTATAATTAGTATAACAAGAACAAGTTGAACCAGCCCTGCACACGAGTTCGGAAGACCTCGTCGCCAGTTTTGTGGCGGTGTTCGTAGCGACAAACACTTGCCTGTAGAAATGGCTTACGAAGTCACCGCCACACTTTTAATAGCGGGCCGACCGGTCCGCTGGAACAGTGAACAGAAAGATGAAAGCCAAACACTCTGATTAAATAAAAGTCGGTACTTATCTTTATTGATGAAGATACAGAAACACAGTAGTGAAGTCGGTGTCTACAGAAATCTGTCTAGTTCGAGTCGGAGCGGCTAGGTCAGCATAGGCTGACGACGAACAACAACTCTGCCGCGATGAACACACAACTGACTAGCAAGTACACACTTCGGTGGCGAGTATTCAACTGAGCGGCGAATACAGAACTGTCCTAGCGCTCGCGACTCCAACGCTTAAGAAGCCAGAAGCCAGCGGTGGCGCGCGCAGACTTGCGGCGATTTGCTGTCTCGCTGGCGCTGCTTATGCGGACGGCGTCCGGACTTTGATGCTGCCAACCTTTTGGCAGCGGGCTCGGTTGGCATTACTGCCTAGGATATAACAGTTCAAGTGTCTTAGGAAGTCACCATGGCTCCACACCACGAAAGTATCATCGACGTACCTGTACCACACCTTAGGTTTGCAAGTCGCCGAGTCCAGTGCCTGTGCTTCGAATTGTTCCATGAAGAAGTTGGCCACCACTGGACTGAGAGGACTACCCATGGCGACGCCCTCCAGCTGTTCGTAGAAATCTCCATTCCACGTGAAATAGCTCGTGGTGAGACATGCATGGAAGAACTTTCTGATGTCCTGCGGGAAAATCATTAGATGAACGTCGGCCGAAGAACCCGAGACAGAAGCCAATAGGCAGTTTGTGAGTGGAAGATAACGTATGAAAAATTTCCAACACAGAGTGATGTGACGAATATCACTTATGAACAGCGTCGTGAATACCACATTAGGAAAGACAACGAAGTTTGTGTAAAGAGTTAACTGTAGGGCCAAATCTGTAAGTGGTAACATGTATTACAATTACTTTCATAATCATGCACATATATACCGAGAATGTTGAGAAGTGCCATTTCTGCTTGTAAGAAGTAATGATAATATATCTGAGACAAGCAATAGAAGGATTAATAAATAAATAAAAAAAGAACAGTGCCAAAGGCGCATATGATGATTGTTCCAGCACATGGAACAGATAAATCGGCAGAAAATACGTCAAATACTTATTCGAATCCACCGTCATAAAACAATTTTGGTGTAGAGCACCGTTTGAATCGAACGTCAATATTTTTGGCGTAGTGCACCGTTTGAATCGAACGTCAACCGAAAATAATTAGCTTTGGCATCCCATCGTTAACGTTATCTCTGAAGAATAATACTCATCTTACAGGAGACAGGCAGCAGCAAGTTAAGATATTTGGCATATTTTCATTCACAGACGTCCTACGGGATAATATTCTAAGTTAACTCCTTACTTGGACAAAAGGGTTCACTGGACAAATAAAAGAAATTAGAGCTACAGTATGGTTTAACAAATGGACATCTTCAAGGCATATGTTTTATGTGAATACTAACTACAGCCTTGCAGTGCGTTTATCTATTAATGAAATATATTGTCAGTAAGCCACTGCAATTATAGAGTAACAGAGATATTCAGCATTCGAATACTAGCAGGAGAAGTGATCTGCACTTCACTGTGCTAAACAGAAATCTGGAAGTGAATGTAATACAGTACTGAGCTATAAAACTCTTTGCTAATCTGCCCACTGAAATAAAATTGCATTGCATGCAGCACAAGCGTTTTCAAATGCAATGTAGAGCTGCTTCTCCTTAACAATTTCTCCTCTGCCTTACATGAATTCTTGAATATAAATAATATTAGTCAATTACAGTCCTGTAAATGGGCTTCATATACGTTGCCTGACTAAGCCAGTGAAGCACCCAGAAGACCTAGTGGGATGACAATGTAACTTCGTACACTTACACGTCGTAGCTTCGGGCAGTACGTAAATGATTAGAATTGCAGTTCTCTGCGACAAGTACAACACCTACCACAACACATTAGTCTGTTTGTGTTTAGTGTTGTTACCATATAGAGAACGGCATACAACGGTGAACAAATAGTGCGTATATTTGTGAGACAGCGTTATCAGCACCTCACGGAAAGAGTCTCATTGTTGGTCTCCAGTTGGCCAGATTTTCGGGCAGATTTCTGGAGCATCTGGATGAGACTGTAGCACGCTGTTGGACTGCATGAGAAAGTGAGGACACGCATGTTAGTCTCAAATGTTCCGGTCGAACAGGTCTGACCACAGCAAGAAATTATGGCCATGATCTGCATCAGTCTCATCATAATTATTGATATCTGAACATGCCATCCAAGAACATGAAAAGGATTCCATGCAACACTGTGTCTCATCCCATACCATCGGTCGGAGATCAGCAGCAGCAAAACTAGGGATTTACAATGGCCGCAGCACAAACGACTGCGTTTGGAGTGGCGCCGCCGGCCGAAGTGGCCGTGCGGTTAAAGGCGCTGCAGTCTGGAACCGCAAGACCGCTACGGTCGCAGGTTCGAATCCTGCCTCGGTCATGGATGTTTGTGATATTCTTAGGTTAGTTAGGTTTTACTAGTTCTAAGTTCTAGGGGACTAATGACCTCAGCAGTTGAGTCCCATAGTGCTCAGAGCCATTTGAACCATTTTGGAGTGGCGCCATGACACAGATGCATGGGTTGCTTGAGAATGACGTCGTACTGTGTCTAGCAATGAACCGCGGTTTTTCACTACGCTGGATGGCTGTAAATCGCGAGTTGTGGACAGGGTCCAGCCTTCCAACGTTTTGAGAGGCACAACAGGGTTAGTGGGTCGGGAGCAATCAGGTATGACTTCAAGTTACGGCTGGTAATATTGAGGGCACTCTGATGGTACAACGGTACTGTGCGGAATCCTGCGTCCTTGTACAGTACTTTTCAGTATACAATAGGCTGGTGCGATTATCATCAGGACATTGCTGGTTCTCACATAACACCTGTCTCTGTTACGTAGCAGCCGGCCACGGTGGGCGAGCGGTTCTAGACGCTTCAGTCCGGAACCGCGCGACTGCTACGGTCGCAGGTTCGAATCCTGCCTCGGGCATGGATGTGTGTGATGTCCTTGTTAGTTAGGTTTAAGTGGTTCTAAGTTCTAGGGGACTTACGACCTCAGCTGTTGAGTCCCATAGTGCTCAGAGCCATTTGTTACGTAACTGTGTGCGACACGTTGAAGTACTCCCATGGCCAGCTCCATCCCCAGATCTGTTACCGACGGAACATGCATGGGACCAGCTTGGGCATCGTCCCAATGCACCCATCCACTTGTTAACAGCAGCTTTGTGTCACCTTACATGAACAGAGAATACAACCGCTTTATACAGAGCAACGTGTCACAGTGTTTGGGAGCAAGACGGCTTAAACTCTAATCTGACCATCCTCATTTACCTTTTTGTGATTTGCCTAAATCTCCCCATTTAAATGTCGGCACGTTTGCTTTGAAAGAGCACGGCCGATTTCCCTCCCCAACCTTGAATCTAACTGAGCTGGTGATCCTTCTTTAATGACCTCGATATCTACGGGATGTTTACCTCCTCCCCCATGTTCTTTCCCTCGTACAATATCTTTACGGCACGATTCTCAATTCAATCAGGATATGCGTTGAGACCACAGCCGGTGCAGCGTCATACAGGTAAGTCGGCTGCTACTGCCACGTACTTTGTAGATTTGACTCGATTTTCTAATCGGTCAAATAACATAACATTCCTCTTTTTATAGATAGAGCGAAGAACTAATTAACTATCAAAGGAAAGTGCTAGATACACTGGCTGTATCTGGAGGTATAATTCAAATCGCACTGAAATTTTCCTCGTATCTTCAAAAACATTCGTTCCCATTCGATGGAAAATATTGTTCACTTTTTTCGACGACAAGAAACATTGCAAGAGACGTTAGGTACGTTCAGATGTTTCTAAAAAGCTCAAGAGTCGTAGCACGGCAGGAGATCCGGAATACTTTCCATATCACTCTTCCTTCTTGGAAATGTAATGCCTGTAATGACCTCGATGTGGACGGGACGTTAAGATCTATCGTCCCTCCAGAACGAAGGTGTGCAGCATTGGCACCCCGCCGCTCTCACCGGTAACAGAGAGAAACGGGCGTGGCGGGTTCTGGGATTGCCCAGCGCACCGCTCACTTGGCCACAAGCGTCTGCGCACCCCTCCCTCCGGTCTTTATCGCTCGCTTTATGGGCCGCCCTCTGTTAGGCGCGCATTCTGTTATTCATAGCCTCGGGGACCGAGCCGGCACTGCTGCCTATCCGAGTAGCGGTCGCCCCCTGACCTCCATCATGTAGCTCCCAAGACTGCCCCGTATCCTCAGACAGTTCATATTAAATTTATAAAAAAACATCGCTTCACGAGGGATGTAACGCTTGCATCAGATCCGCTTCAAAGTGACGATTGCAAGATCACAGGTTAGTGCGAGCGAAACATAAATCATTGCAAATTCAAAATGCTGATGCGTAAATACCTTGTGCAGAGGCCCGAATTTTGAATGCAAGCATGCGAACGTGCATGAATTTCGTTGTACAGATGTCAGATGTCAGTTTGTGGGATAGACTTCTAAGCCTTTGGCACTTTTTCGGTCAATACAGGGATTGTTATTGCTGGTTGTGGATGATGCTGGAGTAGTCGCCCGGTGATGTCCTACATGTGCTCTATCTGGTTACCGAGCAGGCCAAGACAACATGTCGACAGGACAGTCTGTTGAGCATGTTTGGTTACATCAGCGGTATGTAAGCGAGCGTTATCCAGTTGGAGAACACGCCTAGAATGCTTCCACTAATGGCAGCACAACTGGGGTACAATAAGACAGCCAGGCTGCGTAAGATAACCGCGAGAGAACTCTCCTTCCTCTTGCGACCGTACGTTTCCGTGACCACCGCTACCAACAATAATGTAAAGTGGTTATTGAAGGACATCATTTTTACGCCAGTGACTGTTATCAGTTTTTATTACACACTATTGCAATTTCGGCCTTAGGCCATTATCAAGTACTGAAATTACGGCTTTAGACCATGACAACGTAATGTAAGCTGACACATTTGTATGCCGTTGTCAACCCTGTTAAATACATTCGTGTCGCACTGTGTAACAACGGCACGAATGTATTTAACAGGGTTGACAGCGGCATACAAATGTGTTAGCTTACATTACGTTGACATGGCTTTGAAGCCTTACAATCAGCACTTGATAATGACTTAAGGCCGACATTGCAATAGTGTGTAACAAAAATTTGTAACAGTCACTGGCGTAAAGATGATGTCCTTCGAAAAGTTTTTTATGACTGTGAATTCCAAGTACAACAAGTGTATATAAAGTAGTTATATTCCTTTCTTGTCTTCGTGCAACATCGAGGAAGGAACATCCAGCTTCTCGTAGCCCTGTTACACAACATCATTCAAATTCAGTGAAGTTTTGATAATGGTGTCTTAGACACCTTAAAGGCACTCTGGTTTCATCAACTCACCATGCTCGATCCATATGGTAACTAACGCTCACGATCTTCGCAGTGTGTATATGAAGCATTCCTGAGTTGCATCCTCATAGTGACGCTTCTAGCGCAGCTCTCACGTGTCTGACGTCGAGTCTGAATATACATCATATTTTACGTGTAGAAACACGGTGGCGAATTTACGTTTATGTCGCATAAATGGTGCTGCGATTATTTTTCGTCAGTGTATATCACATAGACTAAGATGGCGAGGTTAAACAAGGCAATAATTGTGCTGTATGGCTAGAGCTAGAACATGGTGACTGTGCTGGTTAATGATCCGACTTGACTGATCATGACCTTAGAATTGGACTCTCACAGAAATTTTGTCTATACTGTCGACCATGAAACTTTCTGGCAGCAAACACAAAATACCATTTGTGTAGTACGTACTTGGGTATGCTAATGATTGACACTTTCGTGTAATTGCACAAACATCATTTACATTCTATGTATAATGTGTTAGACAGATCGGTAGTGATAGCAGAATCACTATTTAATATATAATTATTAAAAATATTGGAATTTCAGTGAGTCATAATTTAATGACACAAGAAGCAGACCAAAGGCAGCTTACATTAAATGTAATGAGTACCTTCCTTCACTCCTTGCAAATAAACGTTCCTCCACAGGTTACAAGTAACCTGTAATTAGTGTTTTTCACTACCACCCCCGTAAATACTTTATACGATGAATACTCTGTTCCCCTTCTAAATATGTCACAACAGGTTTTGGCCAAAATTTAGAGTGACAATTCCTGTACGTTTCTTCTGCCAACATACTTCTTTTATTGTACTCGTAATTTATTTTATATTACTGCTGGCATTTGGTCGTACAGCCATCAATCAACCGCACATATTTAAGATAAATAATGTTTTAAGACTTCCAGATAAGAAGTAAACTTGACTGGCATGTTAGTGAACAAACTTAAAATAATACTTCGTAAAACTACTAGCATATGTGGTACCATGTAGCTTTAATGAACACCCTCACACCTCAGAGGTGAAATTTACGTAGAAGAGCTATCAAACCAACTATAATAGCACTTCATAAAATAACCAGCATCAGCAGCCCCATAGAACTTTCGAAAGCGTCAAACCATATCATACAACACACAAATAATTAAGAACAGCAAAAACCCTTATTTAAATTATTCGCTTCTAAGATTTATCTTAAAACATACTACTAACTCCAGTGATCAAAAATTTCAAACAAGTTAAATACAATATGGAACGGGTTTAAATCTTGGTCAGTGTACAGTTCCTCTACAAAAAGGACCATGTGCGATATTCACGTAACACTTCATTTACTTTTCTGATGTCTTGACAACACTTCTTATTATTTCCAAAATTATCTTACCCTTTTTAACGTTCTTTCATTTTCAAAGGCAGTATTATGTGATTATAAAATTCTTCATTAGATGAATTGTAACTCATCAACATTCTCAACCACAAGTGCGAAATCTTGCACTTGTCTCGTGATTGAGAATGTATGTAATGAACAATTTCATATGATCTACATAACACTGCCTTTGAAAATGGAATGTCGAAACGCGTAAGATGATTTTGGGAATAATAAAAACTATGATCAAGACATTAGAAAAGTTATTAAAGTGAATCCAAATGGCCGATTCGTCTCATAGCGTTTTCAAGCAAATTGTAGCTCATGAGTGACTTCCGCAGTGGCGTGGAGCTCCATCAGCGACTGACCTCAGTGGGTCACTAGCTGCATGTTTTTCAGCTCTTATCTAAGTTACTTGTTTAAGCAAACATCATCAATCTGGCTGCCAGTTCCAAGACCGAAACATGTCGAAATGGGACACATCATAAACACAGTTTACAATTAAAAATTGCCGAGCCGGGTAGCCGCGCGGTCTGAAGCGTCTTCCCACGGTTCGCACGGCTACCCTCGCCGGAGGTTCGAGTCCTCCCTCGGGCGTGGGTGTGTGTGTAGTCCTTAGCGTACATTAGTTTAAGTTAGACTAAGTAGGGTGTACGCCTATGAACCGATAACCTCAGCAGTATGGTCCCATAGTAACTTACCACAAACTTAAAAAAAAAAGAACTAACTAAAAATCGACAGGTACATATCAGTCAAACGTACCATTTACACTTGCTATGTGTCTGAGTGATTTGCATCTATCCACAACGCATTTCCTTCTGAAATTCAAGTATTCTCAAATGCACTGATAAGCCAAAAAATTATGGCCACTGTCCATCGCGACGTTGGATGCTGCCTCGTAGCGTTACGGGCACTTGACACAGAAGCAATAATATGTAATCGGAGAAGAAACGGACGGGAGATCACCTAAACGAAGATATGGGCTGCAAGTGGGGAAATCCATTCAGATAAGCGACTTTAAAAAAGGGGCAGATTATTATTACGCAGAGCCTGTGAACGAATATCTCGAAAACGGTGAAGCTGGTCGAATGTTGACGAGCTACTATCGTGAGCGTCTACGGAAGGACGTCCAAGGACACTGAAAGTAGCACTAGGCGTTAAATAGTCGGACGTCCACGGTTCTTCACAGAACATGGGCTTGGGAGGATCGTGTCCTCTGTAAAGTATGATGGATGGCGATCTGTGTCATGTCTGCCGAAAGAGCACTAACTGGTGCACGAAAAGGTTTCCGAGCACACTGTTCATTGTAGGTTGTTGAACACGGACCTCCGCGGCAGACCACGTGCTGACCCAACGACATGGAGTCCATCGATAATCGACCGCCGATCAATGGAAACGTTCGGGTCTTCGGGTGAATCACATTTTTCCTACACTAGGTCGATCGTCATCTCTACAAATGCCCTCTACGAGGTGAACACCGGCTCGTGACGTGCAGCGCGCCACGGATGCAGGTCGGTGGGTGCAGTATTATGCTACTAGAGGTATTCTCCTTCGCTTGCACCGGACCTTTTGTAGCAATCGAAGACACGCTGGTAGCTGCGAGGCACCTGCATCCCTTCGTGGTTGATGTCTTCCTCAACGGCGATGTTATTCTTCAGCAGTATAACTGAGACGTGGGGCTTAGGGAAAGCAGGAAAGGGGCCTAATCAGTTACCGTTGGTTTTACAGGAAACACATACACTTTATTTTTAAAAACCAAAACTCTCAACAATCATTTTTAAAAGATTTTACTACACTGGCGGCTGAAAGCCTTATTAGAAGAACTGCAAGCTACGGTCGGCTGAAGGCCGCAAGCAAAGTTACACACAATCAACGGCTGAATGCCTGATAAAGAATGTTCAAAATTATTCGTCGGCTGAAGGCCAGAAGCAATTTTCAGAATACTCAACAGCTGAAGGCCTGTATTACAAGTAAGGAAGGTAGTTGCATGTTAAAATGCTAAAACCTTTTTAAACCAATCTCAACAAACTGTAACAGGCTATAGTGACGGTTAATGCGACATCCCACACGTCCAGAATTGCTACAGAGTGGCTCCAGGAACACTCCTATAAGTTTAAACACTTTCGTTGGGCACCAAACACCCAGGACATGAATATTATCGAGCGTATATGGGAAACCTTGCAACGTGCTGTTCAGAAGAGATCTCCACCCTCTCGTACTCTTATGGATTTATGGAGGATTCATGGTGTCATTTCCCTCCAGCACTACTTCAGACATTAGTCGAGTCAATGCCACGTCGTGTTGCGGCACTTCTGCGTGGTCGCGGGGGGCCCTACACAATATTAGGCAGGTGTATCAGTTTCTTTGGCTCATGTACCATCCGATGGGCGCCTTCACATTGAAATCATCTACGCAACTTTGATCTGGTACTGTTTCCAACACTCCCATTCTCTTTTCTTCTTGTGCTCTAAAAATAGCAGCTGGCATCACTGTTTGTATAATCTTTCTGTGACTGTGACCATCAGCTTCAAGTTTAAATGTCTCAATGCTAACTGCTTGAATGACTGACAGAAATTTAGGTTAGCAATGACTGCTTATTAAACAGCTAACTTTTAAAAAATCTTTTATCAAAAATGAAAAGCATTCTGTGTGTCATTCCATAATTGGGTATTCTCTAATGAATATACCACATAAAATCGCACATTATTTAGTATACTAAGGAAATTCCTTGCACAAGCTCTAGCCCCACACAAGCTAGGCTCCGACATCATCAACTGAGACTTCCGACAACGCCCACCTTACATGGAATGCTCACCCCAAGAGCACTGATTTGTATGGCGAATGCCAGAACTAAAAGACACCTCCCAATCTGTGTAAACTGGGAATTGCCTTTTTACGACTAGAAATGTTTTAGATTTTAGAAAAACAACGAAGGTCGTCTTCCAACTACGTTCTAAATTTCAAGTGGTGTATCATTCGTGTTCCTAACGGAGTTCGTCTCAGAGCTTTCATCTGTAAGTAAGTTTTATAACGAGGCAGTGACTAAGGAACCGAGAGGTATATTGACTGGAAACACCTTAGAAATCAGTTTTCCGATGATTCTGTGAAAGCATTCAACCTCAAAAATCACTCGCTCCCATATCTGAAATGGGACCGCCTACTGCGAGAAAATGTTGGAAAACTGGAGATCCATGGATACGTGTGGCGCACTTTTAATGCTATGTAACGCCGAAATTTCTCTCCCTCGAAGCGAAAGATTTTCCTTGCGACAGGACACCCACGAGCGAGCTGGAGTAACGGCTCCACATTTCATTTTGGAGGTCCACCGGCGTGTAACGGGATGAGCGGCTGGAAGAAGAGCCGGCCGAATCCACTTGCGCGCCATCTTGGCGGTTGCGCCGCGTTCAATTTCCTGTCGGAGTTGTCTCCCTCGGTTCTCGTTATCCCCGGCCGGAAGCGCGGGCGCGCCGCGCAGATAAAACCGCGCTCTGC
This sequence comes from Schistocerca piceifrons, assembly GCF_021461385.2. Taxonomy (NCBI): domain Eukaryota; kingdom Metazoa; phylum Arthropoda; class Insecta; order Orthoptera; family Acrididae; genus Schistocerca; species Schistocerca piceifrons. The sequence continues at coordinate 143,922,663 of NC_060144.1, forward strand.
CCGTCCCCTCCGCCACTCTCTCTCTCAGCCGGCCTATCTGATAGGCAGCACTTCATTAGGCACCGTGCGCCTTTCTCTGCGTGTCCCGCGCCGCACGCTGCAGCCTCCAGCACGTCCTCATACAAAACTCGCCTAATGGACGGACACCTCCCTCCCGACAGCCACAGTGCGTCGTAGGAACACAGAGCACATATTAAGCTCAAACGTGACTGGCCGAGCAGCATACAAGCTTCTCTCAGTGAATTGGTGCGGTTCCAGCAAAAACCACTTATTTGGAACACTGGTTACTATTCATAACACTGGGTTCGGGAGGACGACGGTTCAATTCCGCGTCCGGCCATCCTGATTTCGGTTTTCCGTGATTTCCCTAAATCGCTCCAGGCAAATGCTGGGATGGTTCCTCTGAAAGGGCACGGCCGACTTCCTTCCCTGTCCTTCCCTAATCCGATGAGACCGATGACCTCGCTGTTTGGCCTCTTCCTCCAAAAAACCAACCAACCAACCAACTATTCATAAATTAATCTCGGATTCACTACTAAAATTACACAAATGCTTGTAGCTTCATGCTGCTAATGTAGTTCGAAAAGGAGACTTTGAAAACAGTCAGCGCACTCCTTTTCGCTGCTGCAGACGTGTTCTCTGCATTCCGTGCTGGAAGACGGTTTTTGTGAAGGCTGTACCGCCCGAAAATTCTGAGAGAACGACAATTCGACCGATAGAAATACTTATCATCCGATTACTCAAAAACTATCAGGAGGAAAAAATTTGACTTTTGCACATGTTTCTGTCTGATATCAACACTGCATAAAGAAATGAATTTTTTTCGTTTTCCTAGATGATTACTGGGCTGCATCAGTTTAAGTAAAACAATGTCAGCAGTTTTAAACATTGCAGATGTAGAAACGCACTATGTAAACTATGCTTATGGCTATTTGTAGCTGCGACGCGCTTTTTCAACTCCTTGCACATCATGTGGTCATAACAGTCGTTATATCCCATAAACTATTCAAGATACCGAAACAATTTTTTTTTGCGAATGATAGCACGCACTGAGGCAAGTATGTTATACGGTAAATATTCGAAACACTTTTATTCACCGAGGAATGGAAGTAACTCGTCTGCAGCAGCGAGAGGTCGGCGGCTCAAGGCGCATACATCCCTACCACTGTAGGGAAACCCAAGCGGTGCGTGTATACACGTCCACAGCACCTGAAGAAATGGTTCAAATGGCTCTGAGCACTATGGGACAACATCTGAACTCATCAGTCGCCTATAACTTAAACCTAACTAACCTATGGACATAACACAAATCCACGCCCGAGGCAAAATTCGAACCTGCGACCGTAGCGCCTAGAACCGCTCGGCCACACTGGTGGGCCGCACCTGAAGAACTGTGTAGCAGTACGTTGTAATATCTATGCCTACATTTTATTCAGAATAATATTCACGACAGCACTGTGTGCGGAATGTGATTGAACATAAATAGTATTCTCGATATATTAATAAAGAGGACTCCATTATAAATAACATAATAAATAACTATTTTCAATTACATTAATTAATATTTGGTAAAAAATTATATCTCGGACAATACCCATGGAAAAAGATAATGATAATCTCAATCATTCGTTACCCATGATTCTTCTAGAAAAATCCTTCTTATTGTTCGAACTGTTGTACTGATAGGATGTGACGTCTCGTAACACAGAGGTATGTAAAAAGCTCTATTACGTTGCTAATTTCATGTTTGAAAAATAGAGTTTGTACGTCAATGAAATGAAGCTTCTTCGTTTGGAGTTTTATTTCATTGTAATTCTCGTCCTATATAAATGTTAAGTTTTCTGCTCTGCTATCAATGAATGCATCCATTGGCGCTATGCAGAATGAGATTTTCACTCTGCAGTGGAGTGTGCGCTGATATGAGACTTCCTCGCAGATTAAAACTGTGTGCCGGACCGAGGCTCGAACTCGGGACCTTTGCCTTTCGCGGGCAAGTGCTCTATCTACTGAGCTACCCAAGCGCGACCCACGCCCCGTCCCCACAGCTTTACCTCTGCCAGTACCTCATCTGTTACCTTCCAAACTTTACAGAAGCTCTCCTGCGAACCTTGGAGGACTAGCAATCCAGACAGAGAGGATATTTCGGAGACATGGCTTAGCCACAGCCTGGGGGATGTTTCCAGAATGAGATTTTCACTCTGCAGCGGAGTGTACGCTGATATGAAACTTGCCCGCGAAAGGCAAAGGTCCCGAGTTCGAGTCTCGGTCCGACACACAGTTTTAATCTGCCAGGAAGTTTCATTAGCGCTATTGATCTACAGCGCGGTTTATTGGTAAATGCTGCATAATATGCTATCAACATTGAGAAATACTTTCAAATGTTAATGCATGTAGTGAAGGTACAGAAACATTTAACATATATTATTTGTTTGTAGTAAAACATGGGCTGAAGCAGAACCGATAAGTGATTGTCTTATGTTAGCCGCCATCTTAGTGAAATACTGCAGCGGCAGTTTTAAATTGATTTTCTATACAGACATAAATCTTTTTGGTCATAATTGCAAGAATAATTGTTAATTGATGGCCCATAACGCACTCTGAGGTAATTAATTCATGTTAGACTGTGAATATAGTGAACTTCTATGAATGCAAACAGCATATAATTTCTTATCTGCTGATTTATGAAGGCTCGTCATTTCGGAACAACTTTTATGAAATATTTTTACTTGAAAAAAATACATTAGTGTTGTGTGCGTGTTGTATTGTGTGACAAAACTGTTCATTTTGCTTAAAGAAAACTGCTGCCACCTTGAATAACAGTAGCATTAAATTTGATAAACGATCTGTAACTAGTAAAGAGACTATTATACAACAGCACTAAAAATTGCTAAAAATCATTAGTCTTGTTCAGTTCAGATTACTTATCATAGCTTTATCTTGTTTGCTGGTTATATATGATTACTTCTGTGCATGAACTTAGTGCCATTTACATGACGGACAGCATTGCTACATGTTCCAAGTTGCACAGTTCTTTAACAAAATAACGGTCATTAGATGGTAAAAGCAGTGATTAAATAAAACCTCATGTTACATTAATAATAAGTAACTAGTTTTATTGTAATCTAGATAAATCTGTAAAAACACCCAATCAAACCAAACAGGCCACAACGTGTATACACATGTAGCAGTGAAAGGGTTAAACGCCGCGTGCTTCCTCTGGGTGATATACGGGAAACACGTAACATGTTCTGGTAAAAGAGTCAATTGAACTTTATTGCGACTGTGCAGCATTGGTTGCCAATTATTTACTTTCTCTGGGTGTCCTGCGCTGCTCGCTACAGGTAACAGCACAAACTCATAAAAAGCACGCCGAATGGACACCTCCTTTCCGACAGCCAGAATCCGTTGCTGGATCTCAGAGCACATATTAAACTCTAACATTATGACATCTCTGGCAGGGCGGCAAATAAGCATCTATCAAAGAACTCGCGTTGATCTGGGATAAACGATTCACTTGAAATACTGGTAGCTGTTCATCAGGTGATCTCCGATTAACAACAGACAAATGCTTGCACCATCATGGCGCTTGAGGTGAAAGGAGATTTCGAAAATTGTGTCAGTCAGCTGACTGTTTCTGACGACAGTGTATAAGCGGCAACCGATTGAAATTGACAGCGTTACTGCGTCTCCCTCCAGATCGGAAGTCCGTTCTGTCATTCACTTCCTGCATGCGGGAGGAGTCAATGGTGCCGAGATTCATCGTCAGTGTTGTCGTGGGCATTGGATTATTTACGATAGAATCGTGAGAGCATAGTGCAGAAAGTTCAAGGCTGGCGCACATATGTGCCTGGAAAAATATGAAATCGGGCTGCCAGGTAGCTAGGACAGATAGTGCTGGGAAGTAAAATTTCCCATTGGCACCAGAAAAGTTATTTATTTGAAAACTTCATTTAAGATTAATTGTTGTAAAATTCGGATATTTCGCTTTGCATTTTATTGCAATAGGCTTGCTTGTGGCAGCTGAATGAGCGACTCTTGCAGCTCAAAGAATTTAACAAAAAACTGAAAGTTTGGAATGCTAATTAGTGAGTAATAATTATTTAGCAAAAATTCTTCGGTATTCAGGGAAATGAACAACAATTTAAGAACATTGAGATATTAATAAATTAATTACAGGACATAAGTAAAAATGAAATTTAATTATTTGATTCGTTTTCCATGGTTCAGTCTGTATGTCAAAAAATGCTGTAACGCAGTGTGGTGTCACCGCCAGACACCACACTTGCTAGGTGGTAGTTTTAAATCGGCCGCGGTCCATTAGTACATGTCGGACCCGCGTGTCGCCACTGTGTGATCGCAGACCGAGCGCCACCACAAGGAGGCAGGTCTCGAGATACGGACTAGCACTCGCCCCAGTTGTACGGACGACTTTGCTAGCGACTACATGGACGAAGCATTGCTCATTAGCCGAGCCGATAGTTAGAATAGCCTTCAGCTAAGTCAATGGCTACGACCTAGCAAGGCGCCATTAGTAACATTGCATGTATCTATGGAGTCTCACTTATATCGTCAATAGCGATGTACCAAAAGGATGGATTAAAGTTAAGTATTCCAGAAGCTACGTACTTTTCTTTATAGCATTCATTACGTATCCTGTTTCAGACCTCACGCCATCCAGCTTTAGCTTTGCGCGTGCCTTTCGGCTTCCTCTCATTGTGTGTAAGCTGTCTTGTCTAGACACAACACGCAGAAAAAAAATTACATTAGATATATAGATGAGAAGCAGCACTCAAGAAGATTTAAGGGGCGGCACAGATAAACCACCAACCACTCAGCCGTCATAACTAACGATTATAAAAATACGTGTGTCGCAATACAACTTCCAAGTACATTTAAGAAAACAGGTCCCCAGCTACTGCATGAACAGTGTGCTTAAAACACTGAAATTCAAACAAAGCCCACACCATCCATTCAAGAATATCTTTTCAGTAATCATAATCTTCATACAAATGCTCACATTACGCCAAAACATATTAAAAATGGAAGTTATTGGGTAAATAGAACTTACATTCAGAAACTATTTCAAACAAATGAACAACAGATTTAAATGAAGGTACCTACCAATAATCACAAACTTGAAAGAATTGGTTCGACTTTGACGTTCCTTCATCGGTACTATGAAGAGGGGGAGGACACCTTCCAACTGGATGCTGTTGACTGCAGAGGCTGAGGTCACAAATTGGACTGAGCCCTATCATGCTTGACACTACATTTACCAAAGTGTGAGGTCGCTGCTGTGCTGTGTGGGAGGCGTGGTCTTCTGGAGTGTCTCCCATACGTCGTTGCGGATTGCAGCGATCCCTCGCTAATGACTGTGTATCGATTAACGTTACCAACTTTGGTGTGTCAGTGCTGTCGCTGGACGATACCACACTTACGAAAGTCCGAAAATCAATCCTAAACTAACAGCATGGGAATCAGTCTTCTGTTGCACAATGATCGACCCCATGTTGTGAATCGAAGGAGAAATTGAGACTACTTGGATAGAAGATGTTTCAGCATACTCCCTATAGTTCGGACTTGGCATCAAGTAACTTTCATCTCTGTTGTCAAGACAACGTGGCTGGTTACTCAGGACGTGACGGCCAACGATGAGCTCTAGGAAGCTGTCAAAAACCGGCTGAAGCAGCAGGAGGTACCATTTTTTAATGCAGAGATAAGGAAACTGGTTTTAATGTACGATAAATGTTTCAATTTTGTAGCGAGTACGTGGAGAAAAGACATCAACAGACATGTTGCGACCGTCCGTAACACCTTTTATCTAGTAGCCAAATGGAAATTAATTTGTAAGAAAAACTCGTACACAAATGACATCTTGAAGTAAAAAGATTGATTCCATCTTCTTAGATCTCCGAAAGACGTTCGACACTCTAGCACATCGTCACCTACCAACCAAGGTACGGTCCTACGGAGTATCTTCGCGGATGTATTACTGCCTCGAAGAATTATTTATTTGGTAATAAAACCCAGTGCAATACACTGGGTGATAAATGTTCTGCAAAACTAAAAGTAACGTCGGGTGTGTGCCAGGAAAGCATATGATGCCGGCCGGAGTGGCCGTGCGGTTCTAGGCGCGCAGTCCGGAATCGTGCGACTGCTACGGTCGCAGGTTCGAATCCTGCCTCGGGCATGGATGTGTGTGATGTCCTTAGGTTAGTTAGGTTTAAGTATTTCTAAGTTCTAGGGGACTGATGACCACAGCAGTTGAGTCCCACTGCTCAGAGCCATTTTTTCGTGCGGTTCTAGGCGCTACAGTCTGGAGCCGCGTGACCGCTACGGTCGCAGGTTCGAATCCTGCCTCGGGCATGGATGTGTGTGATGTCCTTAGGTTAGTTAGGTTTAAGTAGTTCTAAGTTCTAGGGGACTGATGACCACAGCAGTTGAGTCCCATAGTGCTCAGAGCCATTTTTTCGTGCGGTTCTAGGCGCTACAGTCTGGAGCCGCGTGACCGCTACGGTCGCAGGTTCGAATCCTGCCTCGGGCATGGATGTGTGTGATGTCCTTAGGTTAGTTAGGTTTAAGTAGTTCTAAGTTCTAGGGGACTGATGACCACAGCAGTTAAGTCCCATAGTGCTCAGAGCCATTTTTGAAGCATAGGATGAACTGAGACACATTCAGAGAGATAGATTTAGGAGTATTGTTGTATAGCATCACATATTAAGAAGAGAAACACTTGTTCACTATCCTAAGATTTAAAATAGAGATCCTTGAACCAGAAAAAGCAAAAGTAAAAAAAAAAAATCCCGCTTTAACGAAGTAAATCAGCTTAATCTCTCATGCGCCGAAGGCAAACACGTATATCCAAAAGCATCGTAATCTCTTACACTATTACTCTCTGTCTTCGTTTGCTCTGGAAATGTATGAATGTGCAGCATCAGGTGCATAATTATACTGCATGGTATCATCTCTTGACCTCGGTTTTTTAAGACTATGATAGAATTGGTTTCTTCTCTAAAGGTCATTGGCAGATATAGGCTATGTATAATTTGATACGTCCTCAAAAAATGAAATTTTCTTTAGGTATGTCCTTTCATTGTAAAGATTTCAGCGTGGCGTAATTAACCACAAACATTAGTCACTCTGCGACATTTGAGTATCTCTTCAAATATCGTTATTTCACCTACTCTACATCAGTAAGTTTGTCATATAATTTTCTAGTGTTATTTAATCCCTATGCCTCATTTCTTTCTTCTTTGCGCTCATCTACCAGTATTTCACATTTTGACATCACAGTTTGTTTGATACGTATTTTAATATAAAACGATAGATTCATTGAGGCACGTATTTTAATTGCTATGCAGTCATGTGTAAGTCTACTTTGTACAGTGTACGACGTCTAATTTGACGCGACAGAGAATCTGGTGGCACATATTGGTCTACGGTAAATAAATACAAAATATATGTTAAAGGAAAAGAAAAACGAAGACAGAATAGACGACTAGCGGCGCAAGACGTTGTCGTTGATTGATACCCGACTTACAGAGAAAACATAATCGGAAATTCATATGAACACAGAAGAGACGTACTGCATATGCACTACAAAGAAGGAGTAGAAGAGCAGATAACAGTTACAATAGTAAATTCAGCCTCTGTTTCAGCAGTCGTAAAGTGAGTAAATTAGAGCTTTACTTGTTTAAATAAACGACTATTTGTCCGGCACCCTCAGACGAAAATTAAAATCACAATTTGGCATAGGTACGCAAAGGAAACGACAACCTACCTACCATTTTACACACACACTCACACACACACACACACACACACACACACACACACACACACACACACATTGAAAAGAAAAACACATAATCGAATACGACCCGCGTCGTTTTCATGCCATTCTCGCCCAATGGAATGCAGGTTGTGACGATAGCACGCTCTAACATACGAATAAAATTTTATTAAATGGCCACTCGTAAAGGACATTGAAAATTCCACCAAGTCCGTGGTACCGTAGTACAAAAGCAAGTTGGCCTCTCCGTTCCCACTGGCCGCTAAAAACAAGAATCAGGAGCAGTTAACACCGCTGGATGCAGGTGTGTGTGTGTGTATGTGTGTGTGTGGCTGCAAAAATGGCAGCCAGGACTGTGGGCACTCATTGACGCCGGTCGAGCGGATTGGAAAAAGATGTTGGAAATGAATTCCGTGTTCCCCACTCATATGAAAGTTCCACATGGTGCCGAACCGCAAATCTGAGTGGGCAGCGTTCTACAACAGAACACACAGAACGTTAGTGGAGGGAGGAAAGCTCGTTTTATAAAGTCTGTGCCAGACTTTGTGAATTTCATTGTTTTGCTAACGATTATCATTTCCGAATTTGCTCGTATTTATTAAAGCGCAGCTTGTTAGTTTGCAAAAAGTAGGTTCGACAGACTACCATCGAATTGTCGGGATGAATTAAAGACGTTAAGTAAATGGTTTAGAGGCTAATCTGATTTGCGGTTTTTAGGTGGTTTTCCAAACACATCTTGGGGACAACTGACTCTCTTCTTCTGAACAAAATAACACACTCAATATAGAAACGTAGATTTAAGTTCAAACGATTCAGAAACAATGTACAGGGATTTCATTTTTTAGGTTAACAGACGAGTGAGGTAACAGAAAAGATGGACATTTAAAATATCTGTTTCATTGTGGATGTATGTTGCCTCGTAAATAGGACAGGACAGGAGGAAAGCTGATGGAAAAGAAGGTTTTTATAATGCTCGTCTTAAACAGAACAAGACACAAATATTGTGTTTGAAATATTTCGGAGTTTGAAAGTTGTTTAATTTCCTCTACCTCTAGGCATGAAAAGCAGTATCAGATTGTCAGCACATAGATGATAGGAAAGCAGTATTACGCATCTATGGTACAGTTAAATAGAGTAATGAGGAATTGTAACACATTTTCCAGTTTCTCACAAATTTGTGTTTTTAGGAATATTCGTTACTCACTACAGTGCTTTGAACGTGAAATTCAGCACTCACTGAGTGACACACTCGTCATAAGAATTATGTTTGAATAAGTAAACTGTCTCCATTTTATTTATTCATGAATTTTTGCAAATGCAACCTATGAAAAAGCCAAATAAAATAAAACTCGAGATTAAAGTTGTGTGAGCAGAACGCTTCCATTCCGTTGCTAGGCACAGAAAAGTCGTCGATCATCTCACATCTCTTGACTTATTTCTTATTTTCGGTTTTATCATGCTTTATTTCAGTTCTTTGTAACCATCCTGATTGCTGGTCCTCGCCAAGTCGAGTCGCTGATTTACCAGGGATTCTGTTCTGAATGGGCATACATAAGTATTGCAGTTAGTTTATTACTGGAATACATTATAACCTGTGTTGTTTTAGGGCATTTGTTATTTAACACTGATGACACGAGAACACTGTTCTTTGTGCATATAGTAAGATTGCGATGATTTGCTAATCCTTTTCCGCCAAAAGTAGAATCAATTTAAAATGTTCTGATGGGGCTGGGGAATTGATATTTCGTACAAAATTTCAAGGATACGGCAACAACTGTAAGTTTCTGAGATACATTACTTTCTAAACTCGTCATACTGTGTAGAGAACCAGAACTCGTCTGGGGAAACGCGATGTCACTTCCCGTGGTGTCACTTATACAGACTTCTGGAACTTGTAGTGTCGAGTAAATAGGTAATATTTTGAATCAGAGCCCTTGTCCGGAAATGTACCGTTCCTGTGCTATAACTTTTTGAAATCATGTTGGTAATGCGACGACTTTTACAAGTAACTGATTAGGTACGACTCAGTACATCGCTTGTTTTACAATTCCACTCATTAATAGCCAATGAAACTGGTTGTGTACTAATTGACGGGCTCGCTTCAATGTGATGCAGTAGGCCTCTTCCAATTTGGGTGTACGACGTCTCCTAGGCTCACCACAGTCACGCCCGCTGACGGCGAAGGTACCCCTTCTCGAAGCTGTTGTGTAATTTTGGCGAAAAGGGTATGCGATGGAGTCGGACATTGTGGAGAATGTTCTTGATAGAGGCGACGGGCAGTTCTTCCACTACCGTGAGCTCCGCCATTCAGAAGGATCTTGTAGGTGTATTCTGCAAACATGTACTCAACTACGTTCCCCTGGCACTCACATACACGTGAATGAGGCTCTAATCAGATGACATCAGCTGATCTGTCGTCACCCCCCCCCCCCCTCCCATTCTCCTATGACTACACTGTTGCATACCTACTTAACAAAGACGTTTTAAAACGACTGTAGCGCCTAAACAGTACGTTTGAGGACGTGTGTTCCTGTTCAAAATATTAGGCAGTCACCTCCCTTTAAAAGTCCTAGAAGTCTGCAACGGGTATTTCATAACACCGCGTATATCCAGTGTTGTGGCCAAGTGCACCACTCTCTCTCAGCTACACTATCCGTATGTGCACCTGCATTGTTGCAAAGAAAGCATGGCTCCTGCGCAAGGTACGTGACGTGGCTGCACGATCCTGGATATGTGAGAAAACAATATGCTAGCCTTTCGGACGTTAGTCACGTAGGGTCGCAGAGATCTTTCCTAGCAACCAGTACGCACCGTAATAATGTTGACCAATGAATCATAATCTCAGTAAGCTACTGTCCTGTCGCTGTCAGATTCCACAACGTGGTGGTGAACATTTATCTTTCTTACAAAAGGCATAACGTCGTCTTCTCACGAGCTAAGAATACTAAAATGCAATTTGGGAATTAGAGACAAGCTGGGTAGTCTTACGTTATATATAGAATGCATATTCCCAAGAGGAATCGCTCTGTCAGTGAATGCATGTCCATTTCAACCAATTATCTAGTGGACACTGTCAATGAATCTGCATGGAGTGGATAATTCGGGTTAGCTCTCTCGAAAAGTACCATTGACCACAGCGTCACATAAAGCCAGAAAGCCTCGTCCTTCCTGTTTAAGTGTAATCCGAATACATAAGTGGTATGGCAACAGTATCTCCATCTTTTATTCAAAATTTTGGCCCCTGATCAAATAACAACGTGACCTTACCTCTATTGACGAAACATTCGTAAGGAAGCGAAATTTTCATATCGGAACGATAAACGTAAGGAGCTCTTGAACATGCGTTTAAGTATCGTAAATTTACGAGAAAGACATTCAAAGCTTTTAATATAATCTGAAAGAGTGACGTGTCCCCTGTTACAGAGAAAACGCGTGCACTACGTTTTATATACCCTGTCACCTCTATGTAAAAAGTATGAATCGCAATGGTTACTATCAACATATTCAGCAGGTGAACCAAAGTACTCAGCAGCTCAAATAAACCTTACACTTGCTGCAATAATCATGTATAGAGAGAAATATCTTCTCTGCCACTGCCAGTTTATCAGAATGATTTCACTGGAACCAGAAAGCGAGCAATAACCTGTGCTCGGTTCGACTATGAATTCAGAGAACGTACAAGCATGCACAAGAGAGCTGTCCATGAAACACTAATAATCTGTAAGTTGCTGTTGGGTGAAAATAGTTGAAAATCATTTAAAATTGCTTACGTTTATTATTCCATAAACAAGCACGAAAATTACATGCATCTTTCATGAGACCACGTGCAACACAACACAACATAATCCAGAACAGTTGGAGCCATATAAAACTCCTAATCCCCATACTTTTATTAAATAGGCCCTACCCTAGTCTACATCCCCGTATACTGATCCCTGTAGGCACAGGTCGGAACAACGCCTTAAAACTGGGTCGCAAAGGAAGTGTATGTGCAAAACTGAAAATCATATACATAGAATGCTACGGAAGAACGCTACCAGGCAACATCACCATGAGTTCCTGTATTCTGAGCTTGAAAATGATCACCACAGCTAAACAGTAGGCTAGTCTGTTTTTAAGAAATACAATTATGACAGGTGCAGGCAGCCGCCACACGGCGCGAAGCATAGAACTGGGCCCAGAGGTCAGAGAAACAAGAGTGGTGCTTTTTCGACTGTCTGCCTGGCCAAGCTAACTTAGACATTAACCGCCCAGTCACCTGATTGGTCAGAAGGGCTCGGTCCCAAAGTCTGGCGAACAGTTATGCTCTCAGTAAGCAGCCAAAAATGTGTACTTCCGTACGGTAAAAGTACACAGGTAGTCACAGCAACTTGCCGCAACTCACAACATGGCTAGTTTATAATAAATATGTAAGACGTTTTCTGGCAAATGACTTTCAATCTGCTCGTTTGTAATCGGCGAAAGAGGGCGGTAACTCGAAAGCAGGTGACTGTAAGTGTGTCGTGTGGTCGGGCGAGTAGCGATTTTACTTTACAAACAATTCAGGGCCTAGAGTGTATCAACGCAACAATGAAGCTTTTACGCACAGCGTATGCAGGGCGTATTTGAGGTTGTAGGTTGTTCTGTGATATGTTGGAGGGACTGGAGATGTCTTTAGCGACATGGCTTAGGCTCACTACTCAGGCTACCATGGACATGAACCAGGATGCTCATTTCAAAGGTAATCATTTTCACATTGATAATATCCATGATCGCCTGCCGGTGTGGCCGTGCGGTTCTAAGCGCTTCAGTTTGGAACCGCGTGACCGCTACGGTCGCAGGTTCGAATCCTACCTCGGGCATGGATGTGTGTGCTGTCCTTAGGTTAGTTAGGTTTAAGTATTTCTAAGTTCTAGGGGGCTGATGACCTCAGTAGTTAAGTCCCATTGTGCTCAGAGCCATTTGAACCAATATCCATGATCACAGCGCTGCAAGCATACGTACCTGGTTTCACGAATACTCGTACAAACTTCAGCAAGTGCACTGGCCCGCTAAATAACTCGTTCATAATTCCTCAGAAAACGTCTGAGACTATATGGAACAATTGATAAAACATAGGAATCGAGATCCCTGCAACTTGGTAGTTCCATGGGATCAATGACTGCTATCAGCTGGAAATGGCATACTAGAAGATACTTGCGGCGATGCTACACAGTATATCGTGATGTCTTCGCGGAGTGACCAATTACTGTCTGTCCCCCCTTCCCCCTCCGCCCACGCCTGTGTGCTGCATGAAAGCCGTAAAGCATATTTAAAACATCATAAAACTGTCATTCCGCAGTAAAGTGCCAAACTACAAATCCATTGCTTTCGGGTTCGATTCTAGGTAAATATTATAATTTCAATATGTCACTCATCACTTCTTCAGCGTCTGGAAATATTTGTTGGATGCCGAATTGCACCGTGTTGCGGAATTCTTGATAAGCTGTAGGGCCCCTTACAACTGCCTGGTAAGTCATTACAGAGATCGGACTAAGGCAGCGGCATACCACCTCCAGAAGGACCATGACGAGTAAAGCACTGTGGTATTAAAAGCCAAAGTTGATAGCTGCTTCAGCTTTTCAAAGTCTTGCGCCAAGGTTGCAACGAAGTGGAGACAGTTACCTGTCCGGGAAACCAAACTATGGATTTAGTAAATTTTCCGAACTTCCTTGAGGAGGGTGCAAGAAAGGTTTCTTTGAAAACTAATTGACCTGCATGTTGCCCGTAAACTATTCTGACCAGACTTGCGGCCATAATTACCTAGCTCCCGATGGCAAGTTAAACGCTTTCCTTTCCTCCTGTTACATTTTTCTCGTTCCGAAAAGACGGGCTTTAAATCTAAATGCGGCAATCTGGATTCTGATTTCCCAAGATATCTCTAAGTCACACATTCTTGTGTTAAAAGTGTTTATGGTCTTGATTGCAATAAAATTAGTGACAATTTGCTTAGTAGCGGTTTCGGTTGACTGGGCAACCATCCTCAGATAACGGTTACTAAAGAATCGGGATCTAATTACAGTGGTTTCATACGTTAACTACGTGTTTCAACCAGCTTATTAATATAGACGAGTTCCACTTACTTGTTATTAGCAATGGTGTTGTGACCAACAGTGTACTTAGACACCGAATCTTTAGTACGCATGACTTGAGGATACTTACTTGTCATTCGACCGTCCGAGGTGGCGCCGTGGTTAGTGCTGTGTCGTCTGAACAAGACACAGCCAGGACAAAAGCACCACACGGGAAAAGATACGAGCTGGTGCCAGAGTCATAGAGACTCAAAACTTGAGCGAACTCCACCACCGCCACGGGCGGCGCTGATGATGAAGATATCGACTTCACCCCGGGCAGTTTTTGGCCAAGTACAATCCGTCAATGACGAGACGACAACGGAGAAGACTACTCGGAAGGTAGAAGAGCAGCTCTCACCCATTTCGTTATAGATCATCGTCCAGGGCTGTCTTAGGCAGGGAACGTCTTTTAGTGAATTCTTAGAAGTGCACAGACAGTTGCATATTGCGTTTGCTATCTACTGTGAAGTTTACCTACGATTATTTCGACTTAGCCACTGAGGGCCCTTTTCTGTGTCATATTGTAAGCAGTGTTGCAGATAAGTAAACATTTCAACTCATTTGCGTGACTTTGTTACTAATTGGTTGGAGTGTTGTAAAACATTCGAACTCCTATCTTGCTACCTGACCCTGGAGCATAGCTGTGTAGTAGTGGCAGGAATAAATTGTCTTAGCGGTGTACTGCACCACAATCCGTTTCACGAATTCACAAACTCGACCTAATATTATTTTTAATTTATAGGATGAATGTTTCTTTTGTTAGAGCATGATTCTTTCTCTCATGGATATTATCTTTTCTTATCACTTTTACTTATGTGCATAAGTAAATATGAAACGGGTTCTTGAAGGGCCGCTGTTATTCATGTACCAACTTTAGATTTTGAACGTGATAACTAAAAAATAGTTGCCGGTAACTGAATTGAATGTAATTTTATTTATTTCTATTTATTGATTGCAAAGCAAGGCTCGAGAGAATTTCGATTGTTGCCATGGAGCGGCCAATATAAAACGTACTGAACTCATGGAACCCGTATAATTAAAAAAATGAAATTTGACGCAAATTAATTATCTGTTGCAATTTAAAACGGTTATTACAATGACATCTCTCGCATTTACAGTTACTGTTGCCACTTTCTAAAATAAATTAATACTTCGGTGCGTAATGGCCGACCAGAGGCTGCATCGGAAGATGAGCTTCCCCCAGTGCAAATTACTGAAAAAAAAATGCTTATTAAAAGTAATTAGCCGCTGCAACCATTTGAGGTGACAACTATTAGAAAGAAATTCATTTTGTAATAATAATAATTAGTTTATTTTAGCAGAATACCGAATAACTTACATAAAATATGTGTAGCCGCTCAATGGCTGCCTTCCGTATCGCAAAATAGAACAGTGTGTGTTCCATAAAGTACGGCTTTCCTGCTCGGCCGTACAATCTCGTCTACGATCCTTTTTTATTTTCATAGACATGTTTTAAATAAAGATGCTACTTTTAAATCATCGCTGCATATCAGATGTTTCAAGAACATTAACTGTATCTTTTATACTAATTATGTTCATAAAATACAAGTACATATAATACAAATAATTTTTGGTTCACCCTTAACAATATTGTTCACTGTTTACAACCGATAAAAGTGTCAATATTTATGTGAGGTACCGTCACATCGGCCTCCACAGCAGCAGAGACGAGACCTTTGCAAAATTGGCGACGATGGTTTAACGCACTGGACTTGCATTCGGGAAGGGAGATACGATTCAAATTCCCGCCCTGCCAACCACATTCAGTTTTTCCGTGATTTACCTAATTCGCTCCAGACAAATGGCTGGATGGTTCCTCTGGAAACAGCATGGCAGGTTTTCATCGTTATCTTTCAAGAAACCGAGCTTGGGCTCCTACTCTAATGAAGTCGTTGTTGACGGGGCGCTAAACACTAGTCAGAAGAAACTGGTAATCAGCGAGCTCTAATTACACAGGTTGGCCCACGAAATGTGTTACCAATTGTTTCTTTCACAATTTATGACACACATTAGATATCCCGCTGGGATCTCTACAGCAGTACCAGCAAAGCTTGGAAAAACAAATGAGTTACGAAATGACGTGTAATTCACGATACTACCGCTAGGAGACTCGTAAGCAGCAATGGCTGACAATGGAAGACTGACGACACAGCCAGGATCGGCAACAGTGTTACTTTTTCATGAAACGAAAAGCCTTGTTGTAATTCAGAGGCGTTTTCGACAACAGTTTAACACACGATGGGTCCCTTGCAAGAAGACCATCCACAGGTTGTACGATACATTTGTACAGGAAGGAACAGTATTGGAAGCGAAGCGATCTCAGCCTAAGTCTGTTTGTTCGCCGGAGAATATTGAAGCGGTACGAGTTGCTGTACAGAGAAGTCCCGGGAAATCGTGTAGGAAGGTAGCAGTGCAACTGAGAATATCCAGACGCTCCGTTCAACGCATTCTTAAAAGTGACCTACATATGTACACATACAAGATGACCTGTGCACAGAAGCTCACTGAAGAACACAAGCATCAGAGACTACTGTTTGCTCAGTGGGCGGAGGATAGGGAAGAAACTCTCAACAACGGTTGTTTTTCAGGCAAGGCGCATTTTCATTTAGACGGTGTGGTTAACAAACAAAAGTATGCTTTTGGGCCACTGAAAACCCGCAGGTGCTTCATGAACGATAACATTATGCTCCGAGGATTACAGCGTGGGCAGCAATTTCCAGTCACGGACTTATTGGACCATTTTCCTTTGAAGAAACTGTGAACAGCGAGCATTATTGGAGCATGCTTTGCAATAGCTTCATTCCACAGCTTCCTGCTGCTGCCTTACCCTTCAACACGCAGTGGTTTTTGCAAGATGGAGCAAGGCCACATACTGCAAACACTGTGTTGGAGTTTTTACATGACATGCGGATCATTTCACTCAGGTTTCCAGGTCGCTTCAATGACGGACAAAATTGGCCCCCCAATAGTCCAGACCTCAATCCATGTGACTTTTTTCTTTCGGGGCACCTAAAGGACAAAATTTTCCCGAAACGTCCACGTGATTTGATGGAGCTCAGAAGACTTATTCTTCAAGCTTGCAGTGAAGTTACGGAAGACATGTGCCGTAGGGTAATCAATAACTTCAGTGTTCGTTTGAAGGAAGTTAGGAAACGAAATGGTGGACATATTGAGAATGTGCGGAGTTAGAACAAATCTACATGGACGGCTCTTCATTGTAGTATATGTTCCTTTCGGATTGTATTGACAATAAAGTTTATATTCAAAAACAAAATGGTAACACATTTCGTGCGCCACCCTGTATTTTGCACCATGAAGACAAGAATTTTTTTAACAAAAAATGCAGTGCGCTGTGTCTCCTTCACCCGAGGATTCCAAGTCTTACAAACCATATTTGTCCCTAATTACCGCTGTGTCTACCTTCATCTTTTTCGCACTTTTTGCACTCTTATTTGTTTCGGAAAAATGTTCAAAGCGTAAGATTTTCATCGAACTCCACTTTCTCCTGTTGAAAAACGTAGGCAGAGAACTCTGGACAGTTTTTGAGAGCCTGAAGTTTAGTATGTTACGAGCAGAAGGAGTAGAAAATCGGCCTCGTTCAATGTATAGGAGTTGCCAGTGACAGGGTGGGAGGTGGTGGCCGACACCGCAAGCCCGCCAGACGGCGAGACAGCCAGCGCCGCACGGAGAGACACGTCAGCTTTTGTGGGCCGCCTCGGCAGCGACACGCGTGATCCCGGGGTAATTAGGCGCTCGCTGCTAAGTGGATTTGTTGCCATCTCTCGCATGCAGATGCGATTTTCCAGCGCGCCTGAGATTGCGCCTCGCAGCTGTACAGAGCGGGCGCCGGAGGCGGACGGGCGGTGGAGGCGGCGGGGGCTGCGGGGGCGGCGGGGGCGAGTGGAGAGGCTCATCTCGCGGCGGCGCCTGAGCAGGCCGGAGGCGGCAGGCAGCAGGCAGCCTCTGAAAGGGAATCAATTACAGGCTGCGCCGGCGTCGTTACCGTCCCCACCCCTCCGCAGGGATCGCTCGCTTCAAAACAACGTCCGCTGCCTCGGGCACTCTGCGAATCGGAGGAGCAAAGCTGCCGAGGACACGAGCACCTCCACATTTCGGGCCAAAGGGTCTGCCCTCAGTGGTGCTGCGAAATGGAGTGCCTACTTTCATTTTGCTCCGGAGTGCACTTTCCCAGACGGAGTGCCTGGTTCATCACGTTTTTCGTCAGTGATCAAGGCAGCCGCGATTATCTGTAATCGTAGTTCTACAGTATTCACTATGTGTCCCAGATGGAGTCTCTCGTTCATCGTTTTCTTCGCAGCCAGCCGCTATTATTTGCATCATAGTTTTACAGTCATAACTACATGTCTCAGACAATCTGTTCATCGACGACGATCAAGTCAGCCGCGGTTCTTTGAACCATAGTTTTACAATTTTGACTATGTATCCCAGGCAGCATGTCAGATTCGTCAGTTACATCATCATTGATCGAACCAGCCACGATTACTTGAATCCTAGTTTTACTTGTGGCTACCTGTCCCAGACGGTGTGGCAGGTTAGCAAATATCTTCGTGAGTGACCAAGCCACCCGCTATTATTTGAATCAATGTTTTACATTTTTCACTAGGTGTCCCAGAGAGAGTGTCTGGTTCACTATTATCTTCAACGGTGATCAAGCCTGCCCCGCTTATCCGTATCTTGGAACTCTTCCATTTGGTCCTAGTTTGCATAGAAAAACAACAGTATCTGAGACCTAGTCCGCCTTAATGCAATACACCTTGTTATTTACTTACTTATTTATTGCCGGCCGGAGTGGCCGAGCGGTTCTAGGCACTTCAGTCTGGAACCGCGAGACCGCTACGGTCGCAGGTTCGAATCCTGCCTCGGGCATGGATGTGTGAGATGGCCTTAGGTTAGTTAGGTTTAAGTAGTCCTAAGTTCTAGGGGACTGATGACCTCAGATGTTAAGTCCCATAGTGCTCAGAGCCATTTGAACCATTTTACCAAATTAATTTCGAAGACAGATATCATCGCCATCAGTGGGATTTTAAAAATCTAAAACATGTATAAAATAGCATAGTTATACGAGCACAGTAACCGATTATTACATTTTTACTGTTCGTTTTGAGAAATATAGTTTTCTATGGATACTTTCATACTGCCTTATTTATTGTATGTTCTGGCATGTTTTTACGAACTATTCTCGCTGTTGGCGGCATGTTTTCTGTACTTTTTACTGTTTCCGTTTTGTCTCAGCGTACATCATGCCATACAATACAATATTGTCGGAATTAATGTCATAGGAGAAGAAATCACTTGAGGTTGTTAAGGAAATGCCCACAAACCGGAACGGGTAGAGTGAGGAGGGGCAGGGAGAGGTATCTTCATTCACTTATGGTGCTTGTTAGTAGAGTCATGGCCTTGGGGTGAACTGGCAGTAGCGCAGACATATTACCAATTGGGAATTTTTGAGACGGGACCTGCAGTTCCGGTATTCGTCTGATAATGGAGGGAAACTTACCAAAAACGTTGGTCAGAACGGCGGGTTTAAACCGGGGATTGGAACTGTTTCATATGTAGAACAATGTTGTCAATTATCTCATAAAAGTCCGCAGCTCGTGGTCGTGCGGTAGCGTTCTCGCTTCCCACGCCCGGGTTCCCGGGTTCGATTCCCGGCGGGGTGAGGGATTTTCTCTGCCTCGTGATGACTGGGTGTTGTGTGATGTCATTAGGTTAGTTAGGTTTAAGTAGTTCTAGGGGACTGATGACCATAGATGTTAAGTCCCATAGTGCTCAGAGCCATTTGAACCATATCCCATAAAATAAAATGTAGTGTGTGTGTGTGTGTGTGTGTGTGTGTGTGTGTGTGTGTGTGTGTGTGTGTGTGTGCGTGTGTAAGGGAAGGAAGGTGAAGGAGGCGGGGGTCATATGTGTGAACGTCAGTTTCAATGTATGGTCGTATACGAGTGTGTGGATAAAGTCCTGTAATAGTTATCGTCTGCGAGTGCCGTTACATGTAATCTCTGTGCACAGTGAAAACTACCACACCAGTAACATATATGGGGTTCATTTACTTTCGCGAGAGTCACTTGCCTCCCTCTCGATATCAATTGTGGATATTGTCGAAGCCTCTGTCTGTCATTGAGAATTAACATAGTAGCTGCACCGAAAACATCTGTCTCGAAAGATTTCGTGTTGAATATTTACTGTTTTTCTCAGTGGCAGACTATTTTTGTGTTTCTTATTAGCAGTAAGCCAGCAACACATCCCAGTGTACTATCTTAGCAAATTTTTCTACTAAATCTCTATAATATAGACCTATAATATAGTTTTATTTAATGGTGAAAAATAGCATGGACGTGCATATAAACAATGAATCCTCCCCTGCGTGATTTTCTTTCTATTCATCTTAATACATTGAGAACCAACCACTCTCTGCGTTGTCATTGGCAGCCTTTCAAGTCTGTAATATGTGTCCATGGGCCTTTGTCCAAAAAAGATTGCCTGAAAGGAAAGATTTTTCGATTTGCTTCATATTCTGTAAGAGCGTTGGTAATCATGGCGCTGCGTACCCTGAAAGTATCATCGTCATCATCAAGAATCAACACATCTGTGTTTGTCCGAAGATCGACATGCTCTCTTCGTACTTTTGACGTATGAATCTATATTTTGTGTCTACATAATATTTGATTAGTTTCTATAGCATGAAGAACTTCTTGGATTATTTGTTTGGATCACTAGGGATATATTTTATCTAACCAACCACAGTTTCTGTCCGATTCCCTGATGGTTAAAATGGGTCACATAATCCTATATAGATATTAAAATTCCCATGTGGACGACGACATAACGTTAAGATAGTCAAATAAAATGTACGATGTACTGCCTACTACTGCTCCCGTGTAATACTGACAACAAGACAATAGTAATTCTCTTACAGTGTTTCTCAGCCTCCGATCACACAAACAGTACCGTTAATCGTTTCGACTTCTTAATAAACTATCATCACAAGTTCTACTTAACGAAAGAAAAGTGGAATATTATATACTAGAAAACTAAATTACAAGTCAAATTAACTTCTATACACAATTACTTTTACTAACCCTTATATGTAAAAGGCACTGTTCCAACTGGCTGACTCTATGATTCATCGTCACCCGGCCCAAACCATGAAGGATAACTGGAACTTACAGTGTAGGCGTCGCTGAAGAAGCGATTTTTTGAAATTCCACCCCTAAGGGATTTAAATAAGAGACGAAATGCTTAATTGAATCTTATCCATAGTGGATGCTGTTGAATTCCGTGACTGTTTCTTTATAGGGAGTAGAAAAATTTCCACCTTGCCACTTTCAGTTATTCCATTTGTATCTGTTTAGTCACCAGCAAATAATTTTCGTTGTATTGATTCAGTGATCTCCAGCAACATAAACACATGTCTATGAATGTATAAACACCAAGTCCGAAACCGAACGTGTGACGAATAAATAATCTTTTATTGTGACTGGTGGCGGAAATTTTTTTACTCCCGATGAAATTTTTTTGAAGATATGTCGGTATTAAGACAATTTTGAAGCTACATCTATGAACTGGTATTTGGCTTTCGATCAGAAATAAAGAAATACAGGTGTCAGCATTTTTTCATGTCTAACAACTGTGGGTGTGAAATAGTAGGTGAAAGTGTTTTTGAAATACATTACTATCAAAGAACTACTAAAGTATTTTTAAAGCTACATACACGGAGATTGGCATATGACTACTCGTTCAGAAATTTAAAAAGAAAAACATTTTTTTCAGTATTTTTGAAAATTTAACCCCGATGATGGGTGAAATAAGGGATGAAAGGTTTTATGAAAATACTTCGTTATGAAAGTAATTTAAAGCTAAATCTATTAAAATTCGAATTTGGCTTCTCGATTAGAAACAAAAAGTAAGTGTTTCACTATTTTTGGGAATTCAACTGCTATGGGGGTGAAATAGACGACGAAATATTTTATGGAAGCATTTCATTATGCAAGCATTTTTAAGGCAAAAGTAATGAAAATTTGTATTTGACTTCTTCGTTAGAAATAAAAAATATGCGTTTCACTAAGGTGGGGAGTAGGGGATGAAACGTTTAATGAAAATGATCCATTGTGAGAGCAGTTTTAAAGTTAAAGCTTCGAAAACTGGTATTTGGCTTTCAGCTGAAAGTCAACCACATAGCGGGTGGAATGGAGCCAGACTGATTCATTATCATCTCCCACCGCAAACCAGTAGGATAGAAACTTGATATTTGGAGAGGTCGTGGGCTTCATACTATAGGCATTGTTAAGAATACTAACCCTTGCCTAAACTTCGTGTGGAGACTAAGTGGCGTGGGCGCACGGGGTGAGAGGGTGGTGTGGGGAGGGGAGATTGAGGGGGGGGGGGGAGCATTGATGAATATCTATTTTACAAAAGAGACGCATTGTTGGAGTATAAAAAATGGTAGAGTGGGAACCAAGTTTGGATATTCCAATGTACGCAGGATGAAGTAATCAAGCAGGCTACAAAAGTAATGAAGAAACTGCAAAAACTTGCAGAAGATAAAACAGAGTAGTGGGGTGGTTAGAATTTTACCAGTATTCGTCTTAAGACCTTAACAGCTGCGACAACAGTAGCAACATCAATCCTGCACATTTTTAAATAATAATTATGTGTTTCTTGATTTCTGGAAATATGAACAATGATATATTTCACTGTGTTAAGATTTCACGGTAGATTTAGGTCCCCATATAACTGGCTTCGTAAGTCAGTTCAAAGTAAAGAGCCAACTAATGCCAAACTATTTGTAAGAGAGCCGTGCCTAGTAAGCTGCTTTAGTATTCAAACCAGCTTTCTGATTTATGACGGCTTTACCTTCGTTATTATTACTGGATAAGAAAAAAAAACATAATGCTACTGTTAAAAAACTGCAACCGATCCTTTCCCAATTTACAGACTGCTTGCACTGGTTTTACCTTTGCTATTTTGTCTACTATTTCCTAATTATTTACTTTAGATCCTAAGTTACAGTCACCTTTCCTTGCGTAACTAATTAAAGCAGGGAAAGTGAAACTGGGTTAGAAAATATTTCGTGCACCTAAAGGGACGCGATCCAACTTACATTATCCGCCTCGAAATAGAATGATGTACGTTGAGTTGCTTATCTTAAGATGCACGAAATATTTTCTTGTCGAAGTTTGCTCTGATCAACCTGTTCCACGGTAGTGGGGACAAAACCCACCTTGTAGCCATCCTCAGGTTGTGCTGATGGCAATTTTCTCATTCATCGTGGTGGCTTCCACTTTTCTTCTGTGCAACACAGTCTTAATCCACCTAAATGTAGTTTTCAATTTTAAGCCAGGAAGAACTGATCACACCGATGACAAGGATATGAAACCAATCACTATGTCCTCCATTCTCCTGAAGAGAAATTGTTTGTAAAGTAGAAGGATTTTTCCACTTTAGAAAATTACTTTCTGCATCTTCCTGTATACTGAAGGGGCTTGTAGCGATAGAATCTTCGAATCCATTGTTCGAGCTGCAGGAGACTACGGCATTAAAACCACTGAGTGTAGATGGATTAAGACCAGGATGAGTAGGTGAAACGTAGAAGCCACAATGACGGATGATCACTACGTGAGGTTTTAATCCCACTGTTGTGGAACCTTGTGGTGAAAGAACTTATTAAAGGTACTTAGTTTTGCCAAGGATACAAAGACGACTTACTCATAATAATATATGCGATATTTTCGAGTACCATTAGAACAATGATACAATGCTGTCTGAACACTGTATGAAACTGGTGTAAGAAACGGGATCTAAGGGTCAGTCCTAAGAAAACTGTTGTTGTACCGCGCATGTTACGTTAACAGGGGACCTAGAAACGACGGAGAGGCTCCGTCCCCGCCGCAGCCGCAGTGGTCCGCAACCCCACGACGACTACAGCAATCCACCTCTCCCCCGCCCCACACCGAACCCAGGGTTATTGTGCGGTTCGGCCCCCGGTGGACCCCCCAGGGAACGTCTCACACCAGACGAGTGTAACCCCTATGTTTGCGTGGTAGAGTAATGGTGGTGTACGCGTACGTGGAGAACTTGTTTGCGCAGCAATCGCCGACATAGTGTAGCTGAGGCGGAATAAGGTGAACCAGGCCGCATTCGCCGAGGCAAATGGAAAACCGCCTAAAACCCATCCTCAGACTGGCCAGCTCACCGGACCTCGACACAAATCCGCCCGGCGGATTTGTGTCGGGGCCGGATCTCCTTCCCGCGCCGAAAGCCGTGAGTTAGACCGCATGGCCAACCGGGCGGGCTATATTTAAATTACTCACTGTTCGTTGTAGACCATGGATTCGTTGTGGAACTACTCCAATCAACAGTATTTATTACTTGGATTAGTTACACCCTGCCGTCTGCTTCACGTCTGCTGTGCAGCAAGCTACCTTAATGTAAGTATTAACTGTATTTTTCTTACTTGTCACTTCTTCTTCCGTGTGTTTTTGCTTTTAGGAAGCTTTAATTGTCGAGTGCTAGTAATAGTGTTCCATAGATTTCGTGTTTGTTTTGAATACAGTCAGAGAGAGTCCCTTTAGTCAGCCATAGTGCCAGTAGTGCTAGTGTTTGTTTTCGATACAGTCCAGAGACAGGTAGTGCTATTTTCATTGTCTTCTACAAGAAGTGGCTAGCAACCACAGTTTAGTCAACAATCATCCGCCTTTAGTGAATTAGCAGTCTAGTTAAAAGTTGATTAACTCTCTACAGTAAATTGATTTCTTAGGATGGATAGGATGTGTAACTGCTGTGTACGGACGCAGGAGGAGCTGGCCACTGTTCGCGACAAGCTGAACGTGTTGATGGCCGTGGTCAGCCGTCTTCAGGCTGCTGCCGCAGAGTGTAGCGGCATTGGGGAGTCTGGTGCGTCGCATGGTACACCCCAGGTGTTACATGCTTCACCCACAGTCCCTGCTGTCGAGACATCTTCGCGGGTACCGGGCGCGGTTGGGCCACCCGCTCCCCAAGGGGAGTGCCGGGTTCAGCGGATTTCGCGGCGCACGAGGCGGAGGGTCAATGTGGAGGCTCGCCGTGTGGCATCGCCCGCTCTGCCTGTGAGTGGACATGTGGCCGCTCCTTCAGCAAGGTCCGAGCAGGCACACGGGGGGAGGGGTTTATTAGTTATTGGGAGCTCCAACGTTAGGTGGGTGATGGAGCCCCTTAGGGAAATAGCGGAACGGTCGAGGAAGAAGGCCAGTGTTCACTCTCTGCTTGCCGGGGGGGCTCATCCGAGATGTGGAGGAGGCCCTGCCGGCGGCGATAGAGAGCACTGGGTGCAAACGACTGCAAATTGTTGCTCATGTCGGCACCAATGCCTCCTGCCGTCTGGGTTCAGAGGTCATCCTCAGTTCGTACAGGCGGTTGGCGGAAATGGTGAAGGCGGAAAGCTTCGCTCGTGGGGTGGAATCAGAGCTAACTATTTGTAGTATCGTTCCCACAACCGATCGCGGTCCTCTGGTTTGGAGCCGAGTGGAAGGCTTAAACCAGAGGCTCAGACGAATCTGCGGAGATCTGGAGTGCAAATTTCTCGACCTTCGCTATCGGGTGGAGAAATGTAGGGTCCCCCTGAATAGGTCAGGCGTGCACTACACGCCGGAAGCGGCTACAAGGGTAGCGGAGTACGTGTGGAGTGCACATGTGGGTTTTTTAGGTTAGACAATTCCCTCCCTAGGCCCGACAAGACGCCTCCTGAGACGCAGCAAGGTAGGAGTAGGCAAAATGCAACAGGGAATAACCATACTAATGTGATAATAGTAAACTGCAGGAGCGTCTATAGAAAGGTCCAAGAACTGCTCTCATTAATAAACGGTCACAACGCCCATATAGTACTAAGGACAGAAAGTTTGCTGAAACCAGACGTAAACAGTAATGAAATCCTAAACTCAGATTGGAATGTATACCGCAGAGACAGACTGGACAGTGAAGCGGGGGGCGTGTTTATAGCGATAAGAAATGCAATAGTATCGAAGGAAATTGACGGAGATCCGAAATGTGAAATAATTTGGGTGAAGGTCACGCTTAAGAAGGCTCAGACATGGTAATTAGATGTCTCTATAGGCCCCCTGGCTCAGCAGCTATTATAGCTGAGCACCTGAATTTGGAAAATATTTCGAGTGGATTTCCCCACCATGTTACAGTTGTGGCTGGAGATTTTAATTTGCCTTATATAAACTGGGAGACTCAAACGTTCATAACGGGTGGCAGGGACAAAGAATCCAGTGAAATTTTTTAAAGTGCTTTATCTGAAAACTACCTTGAACAGTTAAACAGAGAACCGACTAGTGGCGATAACATATTAGACCTTCTGGTGACAAACAGACCCGAACTATTTGAAACAGTTAACGCAGAACAGGGAATCAGCAATCATAAAGCGGTTAATGTATCGAAGATTTCAGCCGTAATTAGAAATATTAAAAAAGGTAGGAAGATTTTTCTGTTTAGCAAAAGTGACAAAAAGCAGATTACAGCGTACCTGACGGCTCAACACAAAAGTTTTGTCTCAAGTACAGATAGTGTTGAGGATCAGTGGACAAAGTTCAAAACCATCGTACAATATGCGTTAGATGAGTATGTGCCAAGTAAGATCGTAAGAGATGGAAAAGAGCCACCGTGGTACAACAACCGAGTTAGAAAACTGCTGCGGAAGCAAAGGGAACTTCACAACAAACATAAACATAGCCAAAGCCTTGCAGACAAACAAAAATTACGCGTAGCGAAATTTAGTGTGAGGAGGACTATGCGAGAGGCGTTCAATGAATTCGAAAGTAAAGTTCTATGTACTGACTTGGCAGAAAATCCTAAGAAATTTTGGTCTTATGTCAAAGCGGTAGGTGGATCAAAACAAAATGTCCAGACACTCTGTGACCAAAATGGTACTGAAACAGAGGATGACAGACTAAAGGCCGAAATACTAAATGTCTTTTTCCAAAGCTGTTTCACAGAGGAAGACTGCACTGTAGTTCCTTCTCTAGATTGTCGCACAGACGACAAAATGGTAGATATCGAAATAGACGACAGAGGGATAGAGAAACAATTAAAATAGCTCAAAAGAGGAAAGGCCGCTGGACCTGATGGGATACCAGTTCAATTTTACACAGAGTACGCGAAGGAACTTGCCCCCCCCCCCCTTCTTGCAGCGGCGTACCGTAGGTCTCTAGAAGAGCGTATCGTTCCAAAGGATTGGAAAAGGGCACAGGTCATCCCCGTTTTCAAGAAGGGACGTCGAACAGATATGCAGAACTACAGACCTATATCTCTAGCGTCGATCAGTTATAGAGTTTTGGAACACGCATTATGTTCGAGTATAATGACTTTTCTGGAGACTAGAAATCTACTCTGTAGGAATCAGCATGGGTTTCGAAATAGACGGTCGTGTGAAACCCAGCTCACGCTATTCGTCCACGAGACTCTGAGGGCCATAGACACGGGTTCATAGGTAGATGCCGTGTTTCTTGACTTCCGCAAGGCGTTCGATACAGTTCCCCACGGTCGTTTAATGAACAAAGTAACAGCATATGGACTATCAGACCTATTGTGTGATTGGATTGAAGAGTTCCTGGATAACAGAACGCAGCATGTCATTCTCAATGGAGAGAAGTCTTCCGAAGTAAGAGTGATATCAGGTGTGCCGCAGGGGAGTGTCCTAGGACCGTTGCTATTCACAATATACATAAATGACCTTGTGGATGACATCGGAAGTTCACTGAGGCTTTTTGCAGATGATGCCGTGGTGTATCGAGAGGTTGTAGCAATGGAAAATTGTACTGAAATGCAGGAGGATCTGCAACTAATTGAGGCATGGTGCAGGGAATGGCAATTGAATCTCAATGTAGACAAGTTTAATGTGCTGCGAATACATAGAAATACATCCCTTATCATTTAGCTAGAAAATAGCAGGTCAGCATCTGGAAGCACTTAATTTCATAAATTATCTGGCGGTACGCATTAGGAGTGATTTAAAATGGAATGATCATATAAAGTTGATCGTCGGTTAAGCAGATGCCAGACTGAGATTCATTGGAAGAATGCTAAGGAAGTAGGTTACAGTGCGCTTGTTCGCCCACTGCTTGAATACTGCTCAGCAGTGTGGGATCCGTAGCAGATAGGGTTGATAGAAGAGGTAGAGAAGATCCGACGAGGAGCAGCGCGCTTCGTTACAGGATCATTTAGTAATCGCGAAAGCGTTACGGAGATGATAGATAAACTCAAGTGGAAGACTCTGCAGGAGAGACGCTCAGTAGCTCGGTACGGGCTTTTGTTGAAGTTTCGAGAACATACCTTCACCGAGGAGTCAAGCAGTATATTGCTCCCCCTACGTATATCTCGCGAGGAGACCATGAGGATAAAATCAGAGAGATTGGAGCCCACACAGAATCATACCGACAATCCTTATTTCCACGAACAATACGAAACTGGAATAGAAGGGAGAACCGATAGAGGTACTCAGGGTACCCTCCGCCACACACCGTCAGGTGGCTTGCGGATTATGGATGTAGATATAGATGTAGATGTAGACAGCAGGTCAATTGCATCCCATTATGACTACACATTCGCCGGAAAAACATTTCTAAAATGTTTCTCACTAACGGGATTGTCAGTCTCGCTGGCAGTTTCTTTCAATAGATATTGTATTCAGCTGTCTCTTATCCATCTACATGATGCAATACTGAATGTCAGAGAGGTAGTGTGATGATGTGGGAATGAAACTCTTGTAGAGTGCTATCTGCTCTTACTAGACACTGCGCACCATGTGGACTTGTTGCTATGCGCTGCATCGTAAGTCAACGTCCTCAGTGCCTGCACACGTTTGCTCCAGACTCTCATACAGCCAGAAACCCAAGTAACATCTATCTGCCTTGGGACTCCACAAAGAGTGAGTGTGTCAATCAGCGAATCAATTCTTCCGTCTAGTAAATGGTAGAAAGGGACTTGTTGATATTTAAGCTGCTACTCGCGTTACACATTCTTTTACTTTCAAAGTGACAGTTGCTTTGCATGAGCTGCATAACACACCTGCAACACATCAAAACATTGTCCGTTCGTTGCTCTTCACAAGTGCAAATGTACTGTTTGACTTTGGGCTGCACGGAAACTGCTATCACACAGGTGCAGCACTCTCCGATCACTTAATAGCATTTAACTAAAGGAAACGTTATGTATTACTAACGCTATTATGCATGCTAGCATTGGACTTTCGTTAGTAGCAATTACAGCTATAAAGCTTGTTCTTTCTACAGGGTGAGACATATATGACAGGGTACTAGAATAGCACGGCAATCTTTAGTGATGGACAAAAAAAATGCAGACACTAATTGATACAGGTGAAAAGGAGAAACAGCACATAAAGTTGCGTTATCAGTGAACGGCTGGATGAGATCAGTCAGTCAGCTGTCCCAGAATTAGGCGGTAGTTTAGCTTGACAGCTCTAGAACTTGTCGGGTCAAAATCAATGATTTCATCGGTCAGACGAGAAATTGCGAACACAAATACTCACTGAAACATGCCTTCCTCTGTTGTTCTTTTGACCAGTATAATGATTTGTTAAACTTCAACACTCCTCCACACATCAAATTTTGAACGCCGCTGTGGCTGAGCGGTTCTAGGCGCTTCAGTCTGGAACCGCGCAACCACTCCGGTCGCAGGTTCGAATCCTGCCTCGGGCGTGGATGTATGTGAAATTTTGAACAGTTTTGCGCATGCGAAAGATTTGAGCAAAAATGGTGCCGGGAAACCTCACAACTGAGCGGAAGAACAATCAAGGAACGTGTGCTTTGATCTTGTTGCGAGGACTGCCAATGACCATCAGTGGTTCAGTCGTGCCATCACAGGTGATGAATCCTGGATTTTGGAGTAAGATCCTGAGACAAAGTGGCAGAGTAAGGAGTGGGTCACTCCGACATCTCCTCGACCGAAAAAGCTCGAATGACAAAATAAAATATCAAGGCTATAGTGTTTTGCTTTCTTGACAGTAGGAGTGTCGTGCACAAGAAATTTGTTACTCCAGCACAAACTGTCAGCCAAGCGTTTCACAAAGATTTCTTTGAAAGGCTCAGGGCAAGGGTGAATATCGTGAGACCGGGCAGTACAGACAAGTGGATGCTGCGTCATGACAGCGCCCCACATCAAAAGACCACCTCCATCACGGAATTTTTGACCTCAGAATGTATTCCTGTTGTTCCACAGCACCACTGTTCACCTGATCTTAGGCGTTGTGACTTTTTTCTTTCCCCGATCCGAATAATGTTTTAAAGGGATGTCATTTTGGGACTCTGGAGAACCTTAAGAATGTGACAATATGTTAAAGGCACTACCGGTTGAAGTCTTTCAGTGCTGCTACCAAGATTGGCAATAACTACGCCACTGGTGTACAGCTGCCAAAAGAAACTACTTTGAAGGGGAGACTATTGTTGTTCAAAAAAAATTATAAAATATTCGGAAATAAAAAAAAAACATTCTTCTTATTTTCTTCACACACCTCGCAACTCTATAACCTAGCCTCTTAAGCGATTAATTACTGGGCTTATATACACAGAGTGGCCAATAGAAGCGGGCGAATCTCGTGTCTACTTCCCTTGCAGAGGTAAGGCGCCATACCAAATGTCAGATCAGTTTCGGATATTGATGAGAGTGACGGAGAAGTTATGTTAGACGATTATTACTGGAATAACTGTAAATGGTTAGAGAATGGAATCTGAAATCCATATCAGTGCTTCATGTTTTAATTAAACAAAGTGATAAATTTTGTTTTCGCTTTAGTTAATTTAGTATACCGCCCGAGCTAAATCCCTCAATCTCGCGCTGTGCTTTCGCTCGAAACATTTAATTAAATTTGCGCAAATATTTTTCGTCAGCAGCGCTCGCGGAGTGACCAGAGTGGTACCTGTCCGTCTCTCGCCAACTCCCCCTCCTCCTTTTTCGTCCCACAATCTCTCTCTCTCTCTCTCTCTCTCTCTCTCTCTCTCTCTCCCTCTCTCCTCTCTCTTTCTGTCTCTCCGCCCTGCCTCACTCGCTGTCGCGGCCGGCGACGTTTGGTTGTAAATCGCGCCGCACTGTAAACTGTCGGGAATGTAATTAATCACTGGCGGAGCGTGCGGGGCAGCGGCAGACTGGGTGGACCAGCGAGACGAGGCGCTCGGCTGAGCTGACATAATAAAAGCGGCCGCCAGCCACGCGCTGGCTGCGCCGAGCCGCTCGCGTGTGATGGCTGCCCGTCGCCGCGCTGTCAGCAGCTGGACTCAGAGACCCGGCCAGATAATTAGTTGCGGAACTGATTTTCCGGTGACGGCCAGTTTTTGCAGCCGCGAACTGCTGTATTCCGTCGAGAGAGGACAACCATTTCTGTGCACGACATTGCAGTAGTGCGCAGCGCATTGCTCACAAATGCCAGGGACCCGTGTTCGAGACCAAGGCATGCATGTGTCAATTACCCACAGTATCTGGTACTGTGGTAGAGAGCAGACAAAATAGGTAAAATGCAAGTTTAGTGAACTGATTTAGTTTGGAATATACGAGAGGCGTCCAATAAGTACTGCAACACTTTTTTCTCTGCCAATTTGGGTTGAAAAAAAATTCTGTAATTGTTGTGAGACATTCTCGCTTCGCCCCCTGTAGCATCATGAAGTTCCGATGAATGGCGACACTGTACGTGGGCTTCAAAATGGCGTCTGTAACGGAGTTGCGTTGCAAGCAGAGAACTGTCAGTGAGATTCTTTCGGCAGCAAACCAGAGCATCGCAGATTTTCATACTCGTTTTTTGAATGTCTACGATGTCCTGGCAGTGAACAAAAGCACGGTGAGTCGGTGGGCGAGGCGTTCGTCATCATCACAACAAGGTCTCGCAAACTCGATCGATCTCCCGCGTGCCGGTCGTTCGCACACAGTTTTGATTCATGTAATGTGGGAACGTGTAGACACTCTCCTTCGAGGTGCTCGACGGATCATAATCAAACACATCGGTGCTCAACGGGAAATCCTTGATGATAGTGTTCACATACTCATCCATCAGTTGAGGTACTCAATGGTGTGTCCTCGCCGCGTTCCTCTCCCCCTATTAACAACGAATGACCAGCTGTGAGGAATTGCTTGAGTGATACCAGAAACAAAACGGCAATTAATGGAGTGGCGGCAAACCACCTCTCTTCCGAAGAAAAATGTCAAAGACTCATACTGTGCCGGTAAAGTTATGGAGACCGTCTTCTGGGACTCTACATTCGTTATCCTGTTTAATGTCCTCCCTCACGTTTCCCGCAGAAAATTTAAGAAACGACGTCACCATATCCGCAAAACACAAAAATGCAGATGTATTTCTCCTTCTCCATGATATCGCAAGGCCTCACAAAAGTCTGAGCACCAAAGAGGAGCTCAAAAAACTACATTGGACTGTTATTTCTCATCCACCTACAGCCTAGATCTTGCACCTTTCGATTTCCATCCTTTTGGCTCAATGAAGGATGATGCACTGCGCCGTAGCAAGCCGTACGTGGATGGCGCGGACTTTTTTGGCGCAGCAAGACGCTGGCTTTGAAAAATAGGTGGTAAATTTGTGGTAAGTTCCTGTGGGACCAAACTGCTGAGGTCATTGGTGCCTAGGCTTACACACTACTTAATATAATATAAAGTAACTTACGCTAAGGAAGACACACACTGCCATGCCCGAGGCAGAACTCGAACCTCCTCCGGGGGGAGCCACGCGAACCGCGCCTCAGATCCCCCGGCTACCCCACGCGGCTGAAAGTAACCAAAAGAGTGGGGAATAGTATGGTATATTGGAATCCTGAATGAAGGCAACCCGCTTTCAGAAAAAAAATGTGTAGCATTACTTATTGAACGCCTATCCTTTTGAAAGTTTGTACTAGGCTTGCTCTCTCAAGCTAATGATTTAACTTAAGCCAAGTAAACCTATTTTGATCTGATATAACGAAGCTGTGGTTTATAGCAAACCAATAAAAACTAAGATAACACATCTAGTAATGCAGTCTGACTCTAATAACAGAAAAGAAACTTACAAGCATCAAAATTGTCTAAGGAACAAACAGTTTTCTCTTAAAGAAAAATAATAAGACTTCGTTTTGGTATTATTCTTGTGCACCAGAATCTTCCAGGCAGCCAATAAAAAAAATTTACAATTTTTTCTGGCAATGAAAGAAACAGCGTATAACGAATCAGTAAGCTTCTGAAAGCTATCAAGAGAGAAATGCTGATCCAGTAGCATTGAACACTGAAGTTAAGCGACTCTTCAAACTGACCGTGCACTCAAGCAAGCGAACGTAGCACAACGACATAATGCATAGAGGAGGATAGTTTCTTAATGGTAACGACATAGAGTGTCTTAAGAAAGAAGATATTTCATAAGAGTAATTATTCAGTTACTGACACAGCAGGAAAGAGCGTCTGAAAGGCGAAGTTGAGATATACTGAATTGGCCGAAAGACCTGTCTGAACTTGAAAAGCCGGCCGTAGTGACCGAGTGGTTCTAGGTGCTTCAGTCAGGAACTGCGCTGCTGCTACGGTCAAATGTTCGAATCCTGCCTCGGGCATGGATGTGTGTGATGTCCTTAGGTTAGTTAGGTTTAAGTAGTTCTAAGTTCTAGGGGACTGATGACCTCAGATGTTAAGTCCCATAGTGTTTAGAGCCATTTGAACCATTTGAACGGGAAAACCAGGAAGCATGACGTAATTGCTTTCTCACGGTACCAGAGTGCACAGGCATATCCTGGATAAATACGTCGGTCCTGTTTGATTTGTATTCAGTTGCCCTGTCGAGGAGAAAAACTTATGTCAGTCAGCCCTCTAGTCGCTTAGTTGCCTCCGAACTTCCAAGAAGCACCAAGTCCTGTTAGAAAGGCTTAGCTGTTGTGAGCTTTAGTGCCGACTTCTTTCTTCTTCTTCTTCTTCTTCTTCTTCTTCTTCATTTTTTTTAATTCATCAGTCTTCTGACTAGTTTAATGCGGCCCGAATCGAATTCCTCTCCTGTGCCAACCTCTTCATCTCAGAGTAGCACTTGCAACCTACGTCTTCGATTATCTGCTGGATGTATCCCAGTTTCTGTCCTCCTTTAAAGTTTTTGGCCCCTCTAGTACCGTGGAAGTCATTCCCTCATGTCTTAACACATGTCGTACCATCCTCTCCCTTCTCCTTATCGGTGTTTTCCACATATTCCTTTCCTCTCCGATTCTGCGTAGAACCTCTTCATTCTTTACGTTATCAGCTCTCCTGATTTTCAACATTCGTCTGTAGCACCACATCTCAATTGGTTCGAATCTCTTCTGTTCCGGTTTTCCCACAGTGTTTCACTACCATACAATGCTGTACTCCAGGCGTATATTCTTAGAATTTCTTCCTCAAATTAACGCCTATAATTGATACTAGTTGGCTTCTCTTCGCCAGGAATGCCCTTTTTTTCCAGTGCTAGTCTGCTTTTAATGTCTTTCTTGGTCCGTCCGTCATTTTTCGAAATTCCTTAATTTCGTCTACTTGATGAGCATCAATCCTGATGTTAAGTTTATCGCTATTCTCATTTCTGCTACTTCTGATTACTTTAATCTTTCTTTAATTTACTTTCAGTCCATACTCTATATTCGTTACAATGTCCATTCTGTTGAGGAGATCATCTAATCCACTTTCACTCAGGATAGCGATGTCATCAGCGAATCGTATCATTGATATTACACTTCTGAACCTCTCTTTTATTTCCATTATTGCTTCTTCGATGTACAGATTGAACAGTAGGGGCGAAAGACTACATACCTGTCTTACACCCTTTTTAATCTGAGAACTTTGTTCTTCGCCATCCATTCTTATTATTCCCTCTTGGTTCCTGTACCTGTTGTATATTACCCGTCTCTCCCTATAGCTTACCCCAATTTTTTTCAGAATTTCGAACACCTTGCACTATTTTACATGGTCGAACACTTTTTTCAGATTGACAAATCCTTTGAATGTGTCTTAATTTTTCTGTAATCTTGCTTCCATTATCAGCCACAACGTTAGGAATGCCTCTCTGGTGCTTTTACCTTTCATAAAGCCAGACTGATAGTCATCTAACACCTTCTGTTTTCTTTTCCGTTCTTCTGTATATTATTCTTGTCAACAACTTGGATGCCTGAGCTGTTAAGCTGATGGTGCGATAATTCTCGCACTTTTCAGCTCTTGCAGTTTTCGGAACTATGTGGATGAAATTTTTCCGAAAGTCATATGGTATGTCGCCATACTCGTGCATTCTACACAGCAACTTGAGCAGTTGTTTTGTTGCTACTTCCCTCAATGATTTTAGAAATTCTGACGGAAAGTTGTCAATCCCTTCTACATTATTTAATTTTAAGACGTCCAAAACTCTCTTAAATTCTGATTCTAATACTGGATCCCCTGTCTGTTCCAAATCGACTACTGTTTCTTCTTCTATCCCATCAGACAAATCTTCCCCCTTCAGTGTACTCTTTCCACCTATCCAATCTCTCCTCTGCACTTAGTAGTGGAATTCTCCTTATGTTCTTAGTGTCAACACACCTGCTTTTAATTGCACAGATAGTTCTTTTGACTTTCCTATATGCTGAGTCAGTCCTTCCGACAAGCATTCCTTTTTAGATTTCTTCACATTTTTCATGCACCTATTTCGTCTTAACTTCCCTGCATTTCCTATTTACTTCATTCCTCAGCGTCTTATATTTGTGTATTCCTGAATTCCACTCAGAATTTTTGTATGTCCTTCTTTCATCGGTCAGCTGAAGTATTTCTTCTGTTACCCATGGTATCTTCGCAGCTGAAGTGTTTCTTCTGTTACCTGAGGTTCCTTCGCAGTTACTTTCCTTGTACCTACACTTTTCTTTCCAAATTCTGTGGCTAACCTTTTTAGAGATGTCCATTCCTCTTAAATTCTACAGCCTACTGAGGAATTCCTTAGAGAACTTCAAGCGTGTCTCGTCGTTCCTTAGTACTTCCGGATCCCACTTCTTTGCATAGTGATTCTTCCTGACTAATCTCTTAAACTTCAGCCTACTGTTCATCAGTACCAAATTGTGATCTGAGTCTATATCTGCTCCTGGGTACACCTTACAATCCAGAATCTGATTTCGAAATCTTTGCCTGACCATGATGTAATCTAACTGAAATCTTAACGTTTCATCCGGCCTTTTCCCAGTATACCTCCTCCCCTTGTGATTCTTGAACAGAGTATTCGCAATTACTATTTGAAATTCACTGCAGAATTCAATCAGTCTTTCTCCTCTCTCACTCCTTGTCCCAAGATTTCTGGGAAATGAGAAATAATGAGGAAATACACAAAAATATAGAGAAAATATCAGAAGTAGTGGCTAAGAGTAGATTAAACTTTTTTGGGCACCTCTACAAAATGAATGAGGACGAAACAAATGTTCGTGTATTTCTGGAAGAAGAGATGGACAATAGCAGATATTTCATAAATAAGGAAAGAACTAGAAAGAGAGAACATCAGAGAGTCGGAAATAACAAGTAGGAACCTTTTTGAGAATAAAATACTAAATTTAGAATTCAGTGCAATAAGAAATCGGAAACAACGTGAACACAAGAAAATAAATGACAATATGGGAAGAAGACGAAGCAGGAGTACTGGAAAAAATAAGAAACGACGAGGAAAGAAGAGGGATTCAAATTTCTATTTGAGCTTAGTGGTCAGTACGCAAAAAATGAAAAACTAAATTAATTTGTTTGTATATCTATCTACGTTGTTTACGTGTCTGCCAACTGCACAACCGACACTGCAAGACCATGCAAGGTTTTAGAGTCCTGTATGATAGAGAGAAGTCTCGCTGCTGGAGTCTATTTGTCAGAAATGGCAAGATTTGGCAAGATTTATAGAAATATCCCAAACTTTTCCATTCACCATCTCAGATATGATGTCTGCGATGTACAGAGCTATCGTGGATTTTCTGACAGTTTTATTTGGTGATCGGCTGAGGCTGCAAGGTAATGGAGTTAGTTCACTATGTCTCGCATTTTGAGCACGTTTAGCGCACTAGCGTGTATTCTCTAAGTATTATTCGTAGTACCAAAATGTAGCACGTTGTGACAAAAATCGTATGGGGCAGTCTTCGGACGATATCAAAGACATCATTCCTCGAAATGCGTCTGTCACACACTTCTTTGGCCCGGGTATCCTTCCTTTCACACTGCCATCACAACAGGGAACTGTCACGATGCAACACACGTAAACTCATGTCTATGTGTATACCTTACCCGTTTCTGTGTACATCTGTAATGGGCTCATCATGGACTGTGTAATGAAATGAGAATTATTTGATCTCTTGCAAACTCTGTCATGGAGATTACTAATTATATTACCCCATATTAGGTGCCAATACATGACTAACGTCTGTAATTAAGTGAAATCGAAAAGCAAAAGTTTATGTGGCTAAGGAAGTGATAAATGAATGGAACAATGTGTTAAGATGAATTAAATGTGAAAAGACTACACTTATTTCAGTACCTTTTACACACAAGCTAAGACAAAGTAAATTATAGACCCCTGGGACGATTTGTCTGGCCTTGGACGTGACTCTGATATTAAGGAGGAGGAGTACGGAAAGAATCGTGACCCGCCAGGGTAGCCGAGAGCGCTAACGCGCTGCTTCCTAGACTCGGGTAGACGCGCTGGCCCCGGGTCGAATACGCCCGGCGGATTAACGACGTGGGCCGGTGAGCCTGGATGTGGTTTTTAGGCGGTTTTCCACAGTCTGCTGGGTGAAGACCGGGCTGGTCTCCACGTTCCGCCTCAATTACACCCGTTGCGGACATTCGAAACACGTCCGCACTCTTTCATTATTTACACTAGATGCAGTCAGTTGGGGTACACTGATTCCGTCCTGGGGGGTACGGGGTGGCGGCAGGAAGGGCATTCGGCCATCCCTAACACTAACATTGCCAATTCCGTTGTAACCACGCCGACCCTGCGATCGCTGCGCGACTATGGCGTAAGCGAAAGAAAGAAACAAAGTACGGAAAGAATCGTCTCATGATTCTTCATAGTTATATGCCGTAAGGAGATG
Source organism: Schistocerca piceifrons (assembly GCF_021461385.2). Taxonomy (NCBI): domain Eukaryota; kingdom Metazoa; phylum Arthropoda; class Insecta; order Orthoptera; family Acrididae; genus Schistocerca; species Schistocerca piceifrons. Next base: position 143,960,636 of record NC_060144.1, read on the forward strand.
ACGGCGGCAGGCGCTGTGTCGGGACGGCGTGACGTCCCATCACAGTTGCAAAGCTCTTCTCGGTGTCGCGGCACTGCAGGGAGGGCACGAAACGGTGAGCGCGTTGACTTGTCCCTGTGTGTTACCGTAGCCAAAGCATCGCCATTGCTGCGTCGGGAGGCGGGTGTAGGCGATGGATGGAAGACCCTCATGCCCTCTAGCTTCCGCGCTGTCTCATCGACTCCCTGTTCCCTTCTCCTTCCTCTGCCAAGCCCAACGATTCCTCGAAATTTTCTTCCTCTCAGCGTTGTCATTGCCTGACTAAATTTGCCATGCCACCTAATGGATGATCACCCTTTCATAACCACGCATCCCAGTGCAGGGTGGAAATTTTCTACCTTTTTTTGGGCTGGTGTGTGACTCGAGAATTGGGGTTTTCTCACGATTTCACTGTCAAGGCTGTTCCCAGCTTTGATAAGTATTGTTTCGATACTTTTGTGCCTTTCTAAGTTACTGTGGGAGCAGCCACACAACATGTATTTGTAACGGCTGTCTATGTTTGAGGACTGGACAGTCACATGTTTGTGCTTTGTCGAAGTATATGCTGGCATCCGTGGTTTATAAGCCACCTCCTTACTACGCCGGAAACATTTTTAAACGTCGGCTGACTTCTCCCGTAGCTCCCCTTGCATTCTTGAAGCTTTTGTGTCTATGCTCCATTCCAGTGACCGCAAGGGTCCATCACTTTTCGGCACGCTTCTCATTGCGCACCAGGCTCTTTGCAAAACGTCAACTTTTATGCGAGAAGCGGGCATCCGCCCAGCTATCTCCTGTGTGTTTGCAGACTGCGTCTCTGGCGCTCACTCTCTGGCGTCCGAGTCTTCCCTCTTGCTGGGCCGCTGGAATTATGAGTCGACGTAAGTGGCTACAAGCGGAATTATCACAACAGGATTTTAAACCGTAAGCTTCTTTTCGTTTTCTTGGTTATATGTTGTGTTACGAGAATATGGAATCATCACTACAATCCCATAAATATATATACAAAGTCATAAAATGTGTAGCTCATCAGTGTAACGGCCATTAATACAGCGTACGGGATGGGCCCCAATTTGCTGTCTGGTATGATACTTTATGTGTTTTTCGAAATGCTTAATTATTACTTAGACATCTAATTATTGACAAAACAATCACAAAAGGGTCACAGAGACTATCCAGTTTTGATAGTCTATAGCAACTGTCTCTGAATTAACTAAAAAATAAAAAATCCGTTTTTTGATCTGATAAGAACACCTGTCAATGTTTCCTTATTAAAAATCTTTCCCAGGCCCTTGCCTTCCGATCCGAGCACCTGTCTCTGATACTTTTGATAAATGTTGCAAAGTTTATATTAACAAATATTGAGTCACTGTGTCCCTGGTTCGATGAGCTACTGAATGACATTAAAGATTACATATCGTTCCACTCAAAATCTTACGGTATCTCAGTGGACGGTTCTCAAGCACAATAACGTGGATCAATTATTCAAAAACATTAATCACATTTATTATTATTATTATTATTATTATTATTATACCGTCAACCGGTGCCAACCCGACGTAGGGGTCATCTTCTGGGCGTTTACACCATTGGTCGACTGCTGGTGGTGTCACTCCTGTCTACATAACTATTTCATAGTTTCCTGCCGTTACGTAGACAGGAGTGACACCACCAGCAGTCGACCAGTGGGTAACACATTTTAAGTTTACTTAATTTTAGCTGTTGCATAATGGAGTCTCTCTGACGGATATAATTTCACAGTGTAAACGCCCAGAAGATGTCCCCTACGTCGGGCTGAAAACAGTTGGCGGTATAATAATGGTAATAAATGCGATTAAGTCCACCCCGGTAGCTGAGTGGTTAGCGCAACAGACTGTCAATCCAACGAGCCCGGGTTCGATTCCCGGCTGGGTCGGAGATTTTCTCCGCTCAGGGACTGGGTGTTGTGTTGTCCTGATCATCATCATTTCATCCTCATAGACGCGCAAGTCGCCGAAGTGGCGTCAAATTGAACGACTTGCTCCAGGCGAACGGTCTACCCAACGGGAGGCCCTCGTCACACAACATTTCATTTAAATGCGAATAAGATTGATTTTGAATAATTGATTAATGATACTAATCGCTGCTTCATCTCCACAACCATGTTGTCCAAAAAACAGTAAGGTGACATTTGAAAAGAAACGTGTTTCGTCCTTAGCACTGGCCGAGTCTACCCATTGTTCCATAGTGGCAGATGCTTCAGTTGCCTGTCACCTGTCGACCTGCGCGCATCAAGCGTTATCACTGATATCTCTTCACTGCGTAACAGACCTAACTCACCACAGGAGCAGGTAAAGTTCTGGATAATCAAGGACATCTAAATTTGTGTCAGAAGAGGCAAAATAGGAAGCAAAAATCTCATTAAATTGTACTTGAGAGGATTGCAGGAGCTGTTAGTTATTCATATCGTACAATAAGGAGAATAAAGGAGAACAAAACATAGCTGCAGTATGTCCCATTGTTTCGCTACGAAAGATTGAGAAGGAAATTTTATATTTAGATAATATTGACGAATAGGCTGTCAGCGAACTGACGTAATTGCTGGGTTTAATATGCGGCTTCATGTGCTGCATTACATTTTTGTTCCTTTTTTGTTTCATAAGATTTCCTTCTGGTAGTGCTTAGGTTGATCCTTGGTTCATGTGACTATTTATTTTTCGGTACTCTAGTAACAAATTACTGTCTCCAAACTATGAGCCGAGCAGATTAGGTGGTGAAGAAGTAGTAAATTAAACCGTGATCTCTGATGCTGAAATTTTATTGCATAAACAGCGATAGCACAGTAAGCGATAAACTGTATTACTTTTGTCGTATTGGGGGGGGGGGGGGGGGAGGGGAGGCGTTAGCGAGTTAAATTTCGAAAAAATGTTAAATTATTTGTGAAGTTTAATGGAAGTCACTAAGTGGTCTCATTTTGAACTACTTTGTGAAGGAAGTCCGGATATCCGCGCGCCGTCAGTTAAGCTGTCTGAAGACAAAACACACTTAGTAAGTGTAATACTTAGCTTATGGTGTTAAACATGTAACATAAGGTTACACATCTTATGATAGCATCTTAAAACCTTACATTCAGTCAGTAACTACGCGAAATATTGAAAACCTATTTTGCCCTTGGTAGCCGTTAGACAGCAAACCTACAGATGATGCGGACCCCAGATTTCGGGATACTGCCTTAGTAATATTGAAATTACGGCGATACGAAAAGGAATAGGAAACAATGGAGAGAAGGAGAGTCAAATGTTCACTGTACTAAGTATTATATATGATGATTTCAGCTGAGTCCAAATCAACATTCTGCCCCCACATTTATTCTTCCTTCGGTTACCGACCTCTATTTTACTACGAATGACATGTAACTGTCTCCATCTGTACTGAAAATTCCGTTTCATTTCAGTTACTATATATTTAAACTGCCTAATATTTCAAAAAGCGGGTCGAACCTTATGCCGTTTTACATGTACTTTGTTCCACGTTGTTAGTAAAATTTGTTTTGAGGAATAAAACAAGGATAATAACAATGGGTTACAAAGAAAATTAAAATAGTTGTAGGAAATGGAGTGGTACAATGATAAACGTTAGTAATTTAGAAGAAAATAATAGAAAGATATAAATGGGACGATCTGCGAATTTCCTGTTACTGCTAAAACTAAATATAATGTATAAATTGCGGTTCGTGTTGTTGTTGTTCAAGTTAGGAGGACCTCCGGAGAAACATCGAGCATGTCCTACCTGAAGTAGTGTTCAAAATTATGTCTTCTTCCATTACTAAACTAAATAAATCTTGAGTGACTCTGTGTGTATTTGTTTCTACTATCTAAAAACTAGCACTATTTAATACATATTTTAAGAAACTGCTGCTGGTACTGGGACAGCAGGTTACGTGAGGGGCCTAGTCGTGTTCTGCCGCTTCAAGGAAGAACACGACATCGTACCATAATATATGTAGAGCTCATGTCGCAAGTTACTTGTTCTTGCAGAGAAGTTGTAAATCATCTAGAAAGGTGGCTAAGGCTCTCGATTCTGCGAAATTATCTGATAAGTTGCAAATTAGGGATGTCAAAAGCTTTTCTGCTTTATTTACAACACACGAAGCAGATAAAGCTGTACATTTTGAGCACACTTTTGGCTGGAGCCGAAGGTCCACTACGTGCTTCGTCTGGATATCGTTATTGTAATATTTATGCAAACGGTAAAAAAATGAGATCTAAAATAAGTGAATTAAAGCTCGCTATTGAGAGCGTACTCAGCATGACAAGACAGTAAAATCAGAATTTTTGCTTTACCGGATATCAATGAATGAGTATAATAAATTTGGCTTGCTGATTTCTGTGTCAGCCACCAATCACATTATCCTCCTGCCAAACTGGCGCAATTTCTCGTGGAACTGTACTCACTGTACCGCCTATTACCTTCTTCGCACCCCATCTCTTATGTTACGCCCTATCTGCCGTAATCTTAGCTGAACTGTGGAGTGAATATTGGAACCGGGTCTTATGACTCCAAAGCCAGAAATAATATCTGTCGAATTATTGGTCTTACTGAGACAACCAGACGCTTCCGCTTCTGTAGACGTACATACACTTCATGGTACACCGTTCCCCATCTGCTGTGGACGTGTATAAGAGCTGCTCTTGCGTTTTCCTACACTGACACAAGATATCAGTGTGTGCTCTTAGCCGCAGATCTCTCACTCCTGCGGACGTGTTACTTCTATATTTCGGTGAATATAAACGTTTCTGGTATTTATCCCACAACATATGAAGCTCCCTACGTGCTGTCATTTCCAAAAATCCTACTTTCGATATCTTGAACCGTTTTTGGGCTATGAGCATTGTTACGACCACATGATTCGCGATACGCGAAGATACGGATGGATGCGTAGGGTGAACTGCACTGGATACAAGACGTAAAAACTTCTCTCAGTTTTAAATAAACTTTGGATATCTTATTTACATTTCATTCACTGCAACGTATGAGATAAAATCAACCACACGTAATGTTTCCACAATGTGTTTTTACCTCTGCAAAGTCTTTAAAACTTAGCACTATGCTTTACCTTAATTTGATGCAGCGCAGTAAGTATGGCGTATGGCAAAAGGAAATTGAGTCCTTTATTGTGAGAAAATATCAGACTATAAGATGTGCAGAAATGAAATTTTCTTACCTGATACTTTTCTTCAAGTCCGATGATTATTATTTCATGGCAGCTGGCTAGTCTGCGTGGACTAGCGCTTCGCGCGCGACGGTCCTTCGGGTATAAAACCCAATAACTTGAGAACGAAATGAGATATAGTTCTGAATTGTACGTAAGATTTCGATAGATTTCGATATCTTCTCTAAATTCGCTTACTGCAATGTCGGAGCTAAAAGCTTTATTTCTTGCAATGTTTTGCTCAATTTGATGCAACGAAGTGTGTTGAATGAAAAGAAGAAATTCAGTCCTGTATCGTTTGGAGATGTTAGACTACAGAGGGATCCAAGAAAATGTATCCACTGTTTAAAAGTCCATATCTGGCAAACTAATTGACGGAGTTGTCTCATCTTTGATTGTGTAATAGTTTGTAGTTCAGGTAATCGCCACATAAGCGTTGTATTGCGTTGTTTTGTTTTGTCAGATGACAGTCGCCAGATAGTCAGTGTTTTGTTCTTAGTTGCATCTACTTACTAGAGTAAACATGCCTGGGGCAATGATTACATTCGATGAAAGGAAGTCAGTTTTGAAGTGGTATTTTAAGTAGAAAAACATTAATGAGGTTCAAAGGCAATGGCGAAATGAGTATCAAACAGAGCCACCGACATGTTTAACGGTTCGTCGCATTCGAGAATTATTTGAAGCCGAAGGCTGTGTTAAAGATGTACACAAACAACGATCTGGACGACCTACAACAGTATCACGTCCAGCTAACTCCCGTCGCATGTTACAACAATTCACTCGCTCACCACAGAAGTCTGTGAGACAGTGAGCCCGTGAAACTGGAGTGAGTCGCTCAAGTGTTCGGCGAATTTTGAATACAGCAAAGTGGAAGTGCAACATCCCACGATTGCTACACGCAGTGAACGAGGACGACCCAGATCGTAGAATGGAGTACTACGAGTGGTTCACCAACATGGTGCGCAACGATTAAGAGTTTGCAGAGATGATTCTGTGATCTGATGAGGCACAGTTCAAACTCAATGGTACAGTAAATCGTCACAATTGCATCTACTGGGCCGCCGAAAATCCGAACGTCCATGTAGACAAAGCCGTGAATTTGCCAGGAGTAAATGTGTGGTTCGGGTTGTCTTACCGGGGATTGATTGGGCCATTCTTCTTTGACGGCACAGTTACCGGTGAGGTGTACCTTCAGAAGCTTCAGACATCCACTTTACCTGCCATCCGAGGCTTGTATGGAAACGGAAGAGTTTACTTTCAACACGATGGTACCGCAGCCCACTACCAAAATCGTGTTACGGCGTATCTCGACGAAAATCTACCAGGAAGGTGGATAGGCCGTAGCGGTGCTGTGGAGTATCCACCACGTTCCCCAGACCTAACTCCTCTGGACTTTAACTGTGGGGAACACTAAAAGACGTCGTTTATCGACAAAAGCCACCCACATTGGATGAACTTCGAGAATCCATCGTACATTCATGTGTAAACATCCAACTGAACACGTTGCAGTCAGTAGTTAGTGCTGCAGTTCGGCGGCATCGTTTGTGTGTAGATGTTAATGGTGACCATTTCGAACACCTTCAGTGATACCTTTAAGTTGGACTTTGAGCTACACTTTCACACTTTCATAAAAAATGAGACAACTCCGTCAATTAGTTCGCAAGTTATAGTTTTTTAAACAGTGAGTACTTTTTTGGACCTCTCTGTAAGAGACGTAAAAGAATCAAATTTTTTCACCTTATGGTTTCCGAAAAATGGGGCGATAAGTGTTTCATATCGGCAGGCTCTCGGCACAGGCATCAACATCTGGCGCGCAGTACAGCCGCAACAAAAACCGCCCACACCATGCCTGTGTGTGGTGAGACGTGCATGGATGTAAAAAATTTTCGTAAGTGGTGTACAGAGTTTAGCAGCTGGTCGGACCGAAATTCATGACGAACAAAGGAGAGGGAGACCATCAATTTCTGAGGAGACAGTGTTGAAGGTTGAGCAAAGCACGCATGAAAATCGACGGATCATCCTGGATGATCTCTGCACATTGGTTCCTGAGATTTCCCGAAGCACCGCTCAAAACATTTTAACGGAAGGTGTGCGCAAGATGAGTGCCACGCATGCTGACTGAGGACCACATGTGGCAACGAGTTGATGCTTCCCGCGTATTTCTACACCGTCTTGCAACCGAACAGCACAACTTTCTGGACTCAATTGTCACGGGTGACGAAACCTGGGCATACCACTTTCCACCTGAGACCAAGCAACAATCACGCCAGTGGCGGCATCCTTCTTCGCCAAAGTCGCGGAAATTCAAACAAACACAGTCTGCCGGTAAAGTAATGACAAGAGTTTTTTTTTTCTTGTTTTTGGGGGGGGGGGGGGGGGGAATCGGAAAAGGCTATTGTTGGTCGACTTTATGCCCACTGGGACCACAATTAAAGGTGACAGGTACAATGAGACTCTGAAAAAACCGAAACGGGCAATTCAGAACCGGAGAAGAAGAATGTTGAGCAAGGGCGCACACATTCTCTATGACAACGCTCGCCCCGCACATCGCTCGGCAAACGGTTGCTCTTCTGCAACAGTTTCAGTGGAACATAATCACCAACACGCCCTACAGTCCTGACGTGGCGCCCAGTGACTATAACCTGTTCCCTAGGTTAGAAGAACATTTTGCCGGAAAGGGATTCAGCTCCGACGACGAGGTGAAAGAAGAGGTTCATAAGTTTCTGAACAGCATGGCGGCGAGCTGGTATGACATGGGCATACAAAAACTGCCACATCGTCTACAAAAATACATCGACAGAATTGGTGATTATGTCGAAAAATAGCTAAATGTTCAAGCTGTAAACTGATGTAAACCACTGTAGAAATAAACATGTATCTGTACTTATAAAAAATAGGAGACCTTACTTTTGGGATTACCCTCGTATATCGTTCATGTTCTCTCTAGTCACTGTGGTACACTACAATATAGCTGGCACGCACGTACACACATACCGAACAAGTAAGTTATGAGCTACGATTTTAAGGCAAACGAAATGTAGTGACAGCCAGTCTATGCAATACAGTGTTTCATTGTCGACACTTAGCGTAGTTTAGGAAAATGTTCAGCAGCAGCAGATATTCACTGAAGTAACCAAGTAGTTGCTGAACGCTATTGAAGCCATTTACGATTAAATTAAGATTATATTCCAGTATTAATTCTGTTTTTCCAGTCCACAGCAGGCCTGCAGCAGCGATAGGGTTAATACAACTCGCTAACTGTAGTTTATGCGTTACGCGGGATGTGCGTTTGTGCATATGCTTCAGTTGTCGAACTACACCACCTTACGGCCCTGTGTTAGTTCAAGCCTTGAGTCCCCATCCCTTCCCACATCCTCTCACATACCGCGAAGTGTGCGCAGGTAGAGCTCCTTTTGTGTGCACACTACATGAGTTGAGAGTATTAACTGTGCAACAAAACTACGTGCCCCGCTGCGTGCTGTCATTCGCTGAAACTCTCGTTTTGATGTCTTCATTTGTTAAAGTAGTAAAAGGGGTGTTACATCTCAAGCAACACGTCCTGTACGTACGGATAGAGCTCCAGGTTGACAACGTTTGCAGTCTGCCGTAAACGCTGCAACAGAACTTTCCGATATATCGAATTTGTCGTTCTGTCATTCCTAGATAAAGCGCAGGCGCCAGAATCAATGGCGCCTGCAGCGTCAGAGTACCAAACAATCAGCAACAACTCAGACCCCCTCTGCCCCCCAGACAGCGCAGTGGTGTGGGATGCGCCCGGCCCGTACTGCGCTGCGTGGCGCGCCGCTCCGCGCCCCGCGCTTGACACTGGCCGGACAACATTTGCCCAGGCACCGGCGCGGCGGTCGCCGCAGCTGTGTTTGCGGGCCGCGATGGATGCTGTTTGCTCGCCAAACAGACGGCTCGCGCCGCCCCCGCGAACAAGCACGCGCGTGCGCCTGCGAATGCCCGAGTGCGGCGCCGCAGCCGCCGCCGGCCGGAAGACGTCACGTGCAGTCCTGCGCGTATTCGCGTCAATCACGTGCCATCTGTTGCGATCAGGTAGCAGACACCTGGGAGTCCATTACAGCTGGGGTCAGTCTCGCGGACACCTATTGCTGTACGGGCTGCCTAGTGCTGGAATACGTCTCGTGTGGCGCCAAACAGAGCGCCGCTGTCACCCATGTACGAGAGAAGCGTCACGTGTGATGGGCAAGATGATGACGTTCATATAAATGAAACCTTGTTTCTATTACGCTGCTATATATAACTAGAAATGCAATAAAATGTGACGCAACACTGACAGTGAGACTTATCGCAAAAGACAGCTCGAATAAGAAAGACAAACCTTTGTATATACACTCTACAGATTTCGCAAAAGCTTTCTACAGTGTTAACAAAAATTCCAACGCTTAAAATTCTGATACCAGCAAATATTAAGTATACAATGACGGGGAAAAAATCGCAGCACAAAAATATAATTAATGTGGAGCAAAGAAATTTCGGGAATATATTTGTCTGCGTAACACATGTAAGAGATTAACTTTGCTACACTACTGGCCATTAAAATTGCTACACCAAGAAGAAATGCAGACGATAAACGGGTATTCATTGGACAAATGTATTATACTAGAACTGACATGTGATTACATTTTCATGCAGTTTGAATGCATAGATCCTGAGCTTGGATGGCGTGTACAGGTACAGCTGTCCATGCAGCTTCAACACGATACCACAGTTCATCAAGATTAGTGACTGGCGTATTGTGACGAACCGGTTGCTCGGCCACCATTGACCAGACGTATTCAGTTGGTGAGAGATCTGGAGAATTCGCTGGCCAGGGCAGCAGTCGAACATTTCCTGTATCCACAAAGGCCCGTGTAGCACCTGAAACATGCTGTCGTGCATTATCCTGCTGAAATGTAGGGTTTCGCAGGGACCGAATGAAGGGTAGAGCCACGGGTCGTAACACATCTTAAATGTTACGTCCGCTGTTCAAAGTGCCGTCAATGCGAACAAGAAGTGACCGAGACGTGTAACCAATGACACCCCATACCATCACGCCGGGTGATAAGCCAGTACGACGTTCGAAAGTACGTTCACCGCCAAACACGGATGCTGCCATCATGATGCTGCAAACAGAACCTGGATTCATCCGAAAACTGCCGTTTTGCCATTCGTGCACCCAGGTTCGTCGTTGAGTACACCATCGCAGGCGCTCCTGTCTGTGAGCAGCGTCAAGAGTAACCGCAGCCATGGTCTCCGAGCTGATACTCCATGCTGCTGCGAACATCGCCGAACTGTTCGTGCAGATGGTTGTTGTCTTGCAAACGACCCTATCTGTTGACTCAGGAATCGAGACGCGGCTGCACGATCCATTACAGCCATCTCGACTGCTAGCGATACGAGGCCGCTGGGATCGAGGACGGCGTTCCGTATTATCCTCGTGAACCCACCGATTCCATATTCTGCTAACAGTCATTGGATCTCGACCAACGCGAGCACCAATGTCGCGATACGATAAACCGCAATCGCGATAGGCTATAATCCGACCTTTATCAAAGTCGGAAACGGTACGCATTTCTCCTTCTTACACGAGGCATCACAACAACGCTTCACCAGGCAACGCCGGTCATCTGCTGTTTGTGTATGAGAAATCGGTTGGAGACTTTCCTCATGTCAGCACGTTGTAGGTGTCGCCACCGGCGCCAACCTTGTGTGAATGCACTGAAAAGCTAATCATTTGCATATCACAGCGTCTTCTTCCAGTCGGTTAAATTTCGCGTCTGTAGCACGTTATCTTCGTGGTGTAGCAATTTTAATGGCCAGTAGTGTAGATCACAGATTAATGTAAATGCGAGATAAGCCTTTGTAAATATAAAATACTGGTACATTGATAACCTGTGTAAGGTTGAATTTAAGCATGCAAACGTGCACGCATTGTGTCGAACAGGTGCCGGTTGTCAGTTTGTGGATGGAGTTCCATGCCTCTTGCACTTGATCGGTCAACACGGAGACGGTTAATGCTGTTTGTTGATGACGCTGGAGTTGATTTCCGCTGATGTCCAATACAGTACGTGGTCGATTGGGGGCAGATCTGGTAATCGTGCAGGCTAAGGCAATATGTCGTCACTCTCAAGAGCCTGACGGATTGCAATATCGTTATGTAGGAGAGTGTTGTACTGTTGGAAAACACTCATTGAATGTTGTTCGTGAATGACAGCACAACAGATTGAAACACAAATTTCCAGTCAGAATGCGTGGGATAACCAAGAAAGTGCCCCTGCTGTCATACGAAATCGAACCCCGGGCCATAACTGCAGGTGTAGGCCCAGTATGACTCGGAGGATCACAGGATGGCTGCAGGCCTTCAACTGTGGTCCTTCCAATAAAAAGGCGCTATCAGAAAACAGAACAGACCACCGCCCTCCAATAAGCCACCTCTTGTTGACACCACTGAAGTCGCAGATGGCAGTAGTTTAGGGTCAATAGAATGGACGCCATAGTGCGTCTGCCTCGATACTGTCCTTGGAGTAAACGACTTCGCTGTGTCACTGCGGTGCGAACTGCTGCTCACATTGCTGTTGCAGATGCAGTACGATGCGCCAGAGCCATACTCCGAACACGATGGCAGTGCTACGTGGCCCGGCATTCACGTTCGCGTGACCATCGCCTACGGCAATCATGTACAGTGGCTACATTCCTACCAAGTCTTTTGCTGTATCCTGAACGAAGACCCAGCTACTCATAACTATTACACGACCCCGTTCAAGGTCAGTAAGGTGTTGATAATGGCGTCTTTGTCGTCACCTCCAATCTCAAAGGTAACTATCGTCCCAACGGTTACAGCGTGAATGTAAAGCAAAACGGATTTCCGTCACCGTAGCGGCGCTACTAGCGCAACGCTCATGCGACTGGCGTGAAATTTAAATATCATTGTCCGCATCTTGTGGTCGTGCGGTAGCGTTCTAGCTTCCCACGCCCGGGTTCCCGGGTTCGATTCCCTGCGGGGTCAGGGATTTTCTCTGCCTCGTGATGACTGGGTGTTGTGTGATGTCCTTTGGTTAGTTAGGTTTAAGTAGTTCTAAGTTCTAGGGGACTGATGACCATAGATGTTAAGTGTGGTGTCACCGCCAGACACCACACTTGCTAGGTGGTAGCCTTTAAATCGGCCGCGGTCCGTTAGTATACGTCGGACCCGCGTGTCGCCACTGTCAGTGATTGCAGACCGAGCGCCGCCACACGGCAGTTCTAGAGAGACGTCCTAGCACTCGCCCCAGTTGTACAGCAGACTTTGCTAGCGATGCTACACTGACACATACGCTCTCATTTGCCGAGACGATAGTTAGCTTAGCCTTCAGCTACGGCATTTGCTACGACCTAGCAAGGCGCCATTACCAGTTTATATTGAGATTGTTATTTATGTACCGTCAAGAGCGATGTACACCAATTATGGATTAAAGTTAAGTATTCTAACAGCTACGTACTTTATTTGCTAGACTCAAATCCTTTAACTGTTCCAGACCTCGCGTCAGCCTGCGTGAGCTTAAGCGCGTGCCTTTCGGCTTCCTCCAAACTCCGTGAATTGGCTCCTGCCAATTCACAACGTTAAGTCCCATAGTGCTCAGAGCCATTTGAACCATTTTTTTTAAATATCATTTTTCAGGTGTAGAAACACACCCACCAACTTTCGTGTATGTCGCACTACACCTTCTTGGTGTTGCGATTTTTTTTCCTTTACTGCATACAGCAGTACGTTATCTACATCTTGTACAGGAAGCAGATTGAATCCCAAGAATCGAATGACGAAAGGGCCCTTCTTGACAGTTTTGCTGCCGAAGGCGCTGCACCTCAGTATGCCTCCACCGGCGAAAAGGGGCGCCCGTGGCTGTTTGCACAAGACGTAAGTGGGACTTTTTTCTGCTTACTACGGTTCAGACTGGAGTCCACGGAGTGCTGAGTGTTCTGGGGAAGAGAGCGACTGACTAGTGTCCCTGCACTCAGGGGCAGCCGTGGCAAGAAATTCAAAGTAACCGCTCGACTGGCTTTTGTGTCTGTTCGCCATTTCGCGACTTACTATGAGTAATGAAACCAAGGCATGTAAAACTCCTCTACCCCCACTGGTTAGGCGATCGTACATTGATCTGTAAATTCCGGATAAAATTATATGATACCATTTAAGTAATGATTAATTTCATCGACTTTCGGGTTATCATTCGGAGCGATCCATAACATAGAGGGTAAAACAGGTATAGACTGCCGTTCTGGGGAGATCTCCAAGACGCGCGCAGTGGCGGTGCGGTCAGAGGTGCCATGTCACGAATCGCGCGGCCTCTCCCTCCGGAGGTTCGAGTCCTCCCTTGAGCATGGGTGTGTGTGTTGCCCTTAGCATAAGTTAGTTTAAGTGGTGTGTAAGTCTAGGGACCGATGACCTCAGCAGTTTGGTCCCTTAGGAATTTACACACATTTGAATATTTAGATTGCTAGTGGGTGCGGTTCTCCAGCTACACGCTTTACGTCGCTGCTGATCAGTTGATAGTGAGTCTATGTCGCGAATGGCACGTTGATGCTACCCTGTCTCCATATTTCAAAAAAAAAGAAGTATTTATCATGATTTTAGTTTTTAACACACATTAATGTTAGATATCTAATATACCTGCTCAAAAGAAGAAATTAATTTTTTTTAAGCTGGTAATATTAAACTCGTTGTTATTGAACTAGTGTGTGTAGTGCCTATGTTTGTATGTCTGTGAAGAACAATATCTTGATCGGCGTCGACTACTCCCACAGCATACGTAATTTCGTACACGTAGACAAGTTACTCTCGTGGTGTAGAAGCAGCTGCCGACTCCGACGGTTGTCTGCAAAATTTTTGAAATGCAAGAGAAGGATCTTCTCAAACTGGAACACTGCCGTTCGCATTTGGTCATTCGCTGATTGTCTGCGAGTGAAATGAGTTCTTTTTAGCAGAGAGAACTTTCTTTATGTTTTTGATCGTCTTATTGAAGCCGGTTCTACAGTAAATATCGACCACCAAATATTCGAAGTCCTATACAAGCATGTAGCACAAATAGTTCATGAGAGAATCCTTTGATCAAAATTAAATACGCGCTATTACCTTTGAAATGCAGCAGAATGTATTATGACCGATACTAAACTCCACATTATTTCATATCGTTTGTGCATCTCAATAAACACAAATTATACCATACGGCGGGCTAACAATAACTGTTTCATTGCACATACTTCCTAAACGTCCTCTCGTTCTCCTGTCTCGTAACAAAGTCCAGTCACATTCCGATTTTCTAACTTTTCTCGCTCGCCAGTGAGCAGCGCTAAGTCAAGGAATAAATATATCGCTCGCGCAGGCGAAACGCGCCACCTCGCCATACATACTTTGAAACCAATAATACTAGGAACAGGAAGTCGTTTCTGAGAATATTTGTATGGCGTGTAGCCATGTATGGAAGTGAAACATGGACGATAACCAGTTCGGGCAAGAATAGAATAGAAGCTTTCGAAATGTGGTGCTTCAGAAGAATGCTGAAGATAAGGTGGGTAGATCACGTAACTAATGAGGAGGTATTGAATAGGATTGGGGAGAAGAGAAGTTTGTGGCACAACTTGACTAGAAGAAGGGATCGGTTGGTAGGACATGTTTTGAGGTATCAAGGGATCACAAATTTAGCATTGGAGGGCAGCGTGGAGGGTAAAAATCGCAGAGGGAGACCAAGAGATGAATACACTAAGCAGATTCAGAAGGATGTAGGTTGCAGTAGGTACTGGGAGATGAAGAAGCTTGCACAGGATAGAGTAGCATGGAGAGCTGCTTCAAACCAGTCTCAGGACTGAAGACCACAACAACAACAACAATACTAGGAAGATCTCAATTGTCTTCAATTATTGCCGCTAGACGGCGATACATTTTAATGTGTCAGTGCTGTGAGTAGCTGTTAAAACTTACGTTTGTAGTTGTGTGACGACACGCCTCCCCACTGGCTGAGAGAGATGGGCATTTTCGCGATAGGTAGCTGCCTCGTGAAACTTCGTTCATTTATTAATTTTGCCAAGAATTCTTTTTCTTTCTATTGAAGGCAGATGGAGAGAAGAAGACTTTAAATTGCTGTAAGCAGAATAAAAGGAGGTAGTCACTCAGGAAAGGTTCTATAGAGTTTAATATTCCATGGAAAAGCATAGAGCGAAAAATAAAAACCGGGTGTGTTTCGAAAGCTGCAACATATCCATATTCCCGTTTCGGTTTAGCCACCGACGAGTAACTTGCCGTAGACCGAACGTGGTAGCACAGTGATTAGCATAATGGACTCGCATTCAGGAGGAAGACGGTTCAAACCCCCATCCGATCATCTAGATTTAGGTTTTCCGTGAGTTCCCTAAATCGCTTCAGACAAATGCCTGGATGGTTATGTCGAAAGAACACGGGCGGTTTGATTCCACACTTCCGTAATTCGAGCTTGTGCTCCGTCTCTGATGACCTAGTTGTCGACGGGACGTTAAACACTAATCTGTTCCTCCTCTACGACTAGTGTAATCTAATCCTGATAAGTGGGTGAGATTGCTAAGTGCTACAAATTATAGAAAAATGGTCTTACTTAGTGAACGAAGTGCAAAATTTTTTAATGAATACATAAAGCAACACTATATGTGTGCATTTCCAATTGTTTTTTGTGAAGTAGCGTTTGATACTTGGATTTGAAAAAAAATCATCGCCACGTACCCCTGTTTTGCCCTGTCAAAGGATTGGTAAATTTTTGTATTATCTGTATCTACCATTGGAAGTGGAAATTATATTTTATTAGGACACTTTGTCACAATGGCTAGACAGGTCCGCAGTAGTTATTACTTCAGCCTTGTGGTAGCCCAGAGAAGAGTCTCTCCTCTACAGTAGATGTAAACAATCTGATTGCCTTATAGTCTTGGTTTCCACTGGCGAATAAAACGCTGAAATCTTCTTTTCATTCGCACATGTGAAGAAAATTGGAACAAGAATCTTTTTGCCTCCAACAAGGAGGTAGCTCATTCCCGATGTGTTAGTCCTTCCATTAAGAGTATGCCTGAAATTTTGTCACTGAAGGAGGTTTGAAAAATGCAAAGACTTGAAAAGGAGACTGCGATGGACAATGGGACAAAGTCCGACAGCGTTTCATATTTCCTCGTAATATCGAGCTTGTCGAGTGAGGCAAATTTCACTCCTTACTGCGACATTTCCACGAAGCAGAGCCACAGACAGCCCAGTATTGGGAGGTGCTACTGGTTTCCGTCGGCCGGTCTGCGGTGACACAGTCGAAGACGTGCGCAGCCGCTGCCTTAGCGGGAGCAGGCGTGGCTGTGCCGTGAGGCGGGGAGAGGCGGCGGCGGCGCAACTTGCGTCGTTTGTCATTGGGCCGCGACAGCCGCCGAGCGGGCGCTGATTAATGGTCGCGTATTTCGCTATCAGCACTTTCTATAGAGCCGCGCGTCGCCCGGATCTGCAAGTCCTCCAAGTGACTGCTAAGGCCTCCGTAGTGCCTGGCCGCGCTGCGTAGAGCTTTTTCTTCCGGCTTCCAGAAACACCGTCTCATCTGGCCCGCGCCAGTCGGCGTGTAATCAGCAGCCCTATCAGGGAAGCGGTAGCTGTGCTGATCCTGCTCAAACTTCCGAACAGCCTAATAGCAGTGACTCGTGGTTACCATCGCCTTCCTCGATTAAGCGCTTCCACGCTTGCGGTTACTTTGAGTGGAAAACGGGACACAAGGTAGTTCCGTAAGGTTCTTGGCAGGTTTTGAAAACGGGATGCCTATCAAAGTAAGTCGGGCTATCCCTGAATTTAGAAACGACTTCTCTCATACAAAATGTTAGGTCTCCTCTCTAACAACGTGGGGCATTCTGTATGTAGTGCAAAACATTTTATTCCGGAATCCAATAAACCATACTCCTCCCCACTCTTTTGGCCACAAAACCCCATTTTTAAACAAAATTTCCGTTCAACGCCACGATATTACGCCACGATAATGGGAGGGCCAGACGCCTGCATGAAACCACTCTACTGCTCAACGTCGGAGACAACGTCGTTCTACCTCAATAACCTGCCCATTTTTCAAATACTGGTTCCCGTGGATTGAGAGCCAAGCACTTGGAAGTGTGGCGGGGGGGGAGGGGGGGGGGGAGGGGGTGAGGGGGGTAAAACTTGTTTGAGATCCTGCGTTGTTACGCAGAAGGAAAGGTTGGTTTGCATTTTTGCTGCCATGAACACTCTGAAGCCAGTTTCCTCAGGCTCGCACTATACGCTGCGCCTGAAGTAGATCGTCAGTACTCCTTCAGAGTCCATGAAGACCGTCGCCAAAAAGTTACTGGCTGAGGGTAACGCTTGGAACTTTTTTTTTTTCGGTGGAGAGGCGGTATGGCGCCACTTCATGGATTGACAAACTGCCCTTTCTTTTTTTTTTTTTTTGTCATCAGTCTACTGACTGGTTTGATGCGGCCTTGCTTGACGTATTCCAATCTCTGTCTTCCTCTACAGCTTTTGCCCTCTACAGCTCCCTCTAGTACCATGGAAGTCATTCCCTCATGTCGTAGCAGATGTCCTATCATCCTGTCCCTTCTCCTTATCAGTGTTTTCCACATATTCCTTTCCTCTCCGATTCTGCGTAGAACCTCCTCATTCCTTACCTTATCAGTCCACCTAATTTTCAACATTCGTCTATAGCACCACAATTCAAATGCTTCGATTCTCTTCTGTTACGTTTTTCCACAGTCCATGTTTCACTACCATACAATGCCGTACTCCAGACGTACATCCTCAGAAATTTCTTCCTCAAATTAAGGCCGGTATTTGATATTAGTAGACTTCTCTTGGCCAGAAATGCCTTATTTGCCATAGCGAGTCTGCTTTTGATGTCCTCCTTGCTCAGTCCGTCATTGGTTATTTTACTGCCTAGGTAGCAGAATTCCTTAACTTCATTGACTTCGTGACCATCAATCCTGATGTTAAGTTTCTCGCTGTTCTCATTTCTACTACTTCTCATTACCTTCGTCTTTCTCCGATTTACTCTCAAACCATACTGTGTACTCATTAGACTGTTCATTCCGTTCAGCAGACCATTTAATTCTTCTTCACATTCACTCAGGATAGCAATGTATCATTGATATCCTTTCACCTTTTATTTTAATTCCACTCCTGAACCTTTCTTTTATTTCCATCATTGCTTCCTCGATGTACAGATTGAAGAGTAGGGGCGAAAGGCTACAGCCTTGTCTTACACCCTTCTTAATACGAGCGCTTCGTTCTTGATCGTCCACTCTTATTATTCCCTCTTGGTTGTTGTTCGTATTGTATATGACCCGTCTCTCCCTATAGCTTACCCCTACTTTTTTCAGACTCTCGAACAGCTTGCACCATTTTATATTGTCGAACGATTTTTCCAGGTCGACAAATCCTATGAAAGTGTCTTGATTTTTCTTTAGCCTTGCTTCCGTTATTAGCCGTAACGTCACAATTGCCTCTCTCGTCCCTTTACTTTTCCTAAAGCCAAACTGATCGTCACCTAGCGCATTCTCAATTTTCTTTTCCATTCTTCTGTATATTATTCTTGTAAGCAGCTTCGATGCATGAGCTGTTAAGCTGATTGTGCGATATTTCTCGCACTTGTCAGCTCTTGCCGTCTTCGGAATTGTGTGGATGATGCTTTTCCGAAAGTCAGATGGTATATCGCCAGACTCATATATTCTACACACCAACGTGAATAGTCGTTTTGTTGTCACTTCCCCCAATGATTTTAGAAATTCTCATGGAATGTTATCTATCCCTTCTGCCTTATTTGACCGTAAGTCCTCCAAAGCTGTTTTAAATTCCGATTCTAATACTGGATCCCCTATCTCTTCTAAATCGACTCCTGTTTCTTCTTCCATCACATCAGACAAATCTTCACTCTCAGAGCGGCTTTCAATGTATTCTTTCCATCTATCTGCTCTCTCCTCTGCATTTAACAGTGGAATTCCCGTTGCACTCTTAATGTCACCACCGTTGCCTTTAATGTCACCAAAGGTTGTTTTGACTTTCCCCTATGCTGAGTCTGTCCTTCCGACAATCATATCTTTTTCGATGCCTTCACATTTTTCCTGCAGCCATTTCGTCTTAGCTTCCCTGCACTTCCTATTTATTTCATTCCTCAGCGACTTGTATTTCTGTATTCCTGATTTTCCCGGAACATGTTTGTACTTCCTCCTTTCATCAATCAACTGAAGTATTTCTTCTGTTACCCACGGTTTCTTCGCAGCTACCTTCTTTGTACCTATGTTTTCCTTCCCAACTTCTGTGACGACCCTTTTTAGAGATGTCCATTCCTCTTCAACTGTACTGCCTACTGCGCTATTCCTTATTGCTGTATCTATAGCGCTAGAGAACTTCAAACGTATCTCGTCATTCCTTAGTACTTCCGTATCCCACTTCTTTGCTTATTGATTCTTCCTGACTAATCTCTTGAACTTCAGCCTACTCTTCATCACTACTATATTGTGATTTGAGTCTATATCTGCTCCTGGGTACGCCTTACAATCCAGTATCTGATTTCGGAATCTCTGTCTGACCACGATGTAATCTAATTGAAATCTTCCCGTATCTCCAGGCCTTTTCCAAGTAAACCTCCTCCTCTTGTGATTCTTAAACAGGGTATTCGCTATTACTAGCTGAAACTTGTTACAGAACTCAATTAGTCTTTCTCCTCTTTCATTCCTTGTTCCAAGCCCATATTCTCCTGTAACCTTTTCTTCTACTCCTTCCCCTACAACTGCATTCCAGTCGCCTATGACTATTAGATTTTCGTCCCCCTTTACATACTGCATTACCCTTTCAATATCCTCATACACTTTCTCTATCTGTTCATCTTCAGCTTGCGACGTCGGCATGTATACCTGAACTATCGTTGTCGGTGTTGGACTGCTGTCGATTCTAATTAGAACAACCCGGTCACTGAACTGTTCACAGTAACACACCCTCTGCCCTACCTTCCTACTCATAACGAATCCTACACCTGTTATACCATTTTCTGCTGCTGTTGATATTACCCGATACTCATCTGACCAGAAATCCTTGTCTTCCTTCCACTTCACTTCACTGACCCCTAATATATCTAGATTGAGCCTTTGCATCTCCCTTTTCAGATTTTCTAGTTTCCCTACCACGTTCAAGCTTCTGACATTCCACGCCCCGACTCGTAGAACGTTATGCTTTCGTTGATTATTCAATCTTTTTCTCATGGTAACCTCCCCCTTGGCAGTCCCCTCCCGGAGATCCGAATGGGGGACTATTCCGGAATCTTTTGCCAATGGAGAGATCATCATGACACTTCTTCAATTACAGGCCACATGTCCTGCGGATACACGTTACGTGTCTTTAATGCAGTGGTTTCCATTGCCTTCTGCATCCTCATGTAGTTGATCATTGCTGATTCTTCCGCCTTTAGGGGCAATTTCCCACCCCTAGGACAAGAGAGTGCCCTGAACCTCTATCCGCTCCTCAGCCCTCTTTGACAAGGCCGTTGGCAGAATGAGACTGACTTCTTATGCCGGAAGTCCTCGGCCGCCAATGCTGATTATTTATCAAAATGTAGGCAGTGGCAGTGATCGAACCCGGGACCGAAGACCTTCTGATTATTAAACAAAGACGCTACCCCTAGACCACGGGCACAAACCAACTGCCTATTGGTTTCTGTCTCGGGTTCTTCGGCAGACGTTCATCTAATGATTTCACTGAAGTTTCGCCAGCACAAGTGGCTGGCATTGTCAAAGCTTTACCCTCCATTGCCGGTGGTGAACTGGAGCCGAGCTCGGGGCCGCAGACTATATGTACCTGGCGCACCAACGTCCGAGGGCTTCTCTTCGGTCACTTCCGGTGCGGTTCTCCTCTTGCTACCTGCGACGGTCGTTCGCTGCAGTACGGAAAGCCAGGATCCGTTGACCTTAAGGCTTTCCTCTTTCTCGTTCAAACTGTTCGCGTGTTTTTGTATTTCTACAGTTTCTCTGAACAAGCGCGTGTGATAGTGCTTCTCTACAGCCAGAACTTCCGTGTCGGCGAATTTTATTACGAGGTCGGTCTCACTCAGTGCGTGCTCTGCCACGGCCGATGTCTCCACCTGCCCCAACCTGCAATGTTGCTTATGTTCTTTGATCCTGACGTTGATTGATCTTCCAGTAATTCCGACATAAACTTTTCTGCATGTTCATGGTATACGGTATATTCCCGACATTGCAAGTGGATCCCTTTTCTCCTTTGTCGATCTAAGGCACTCTTTGATCTTCCTTGTCGGTTTGAAAATCGTCTTTACGCCGTGTTTGCGCAATATACGTCCGATTCTGTCCGTCACTCTGGGAATGTGGGACAGAAAAGCTTTACCCGACATTTCTTTTTCTGATTTCTTACTTCGCCGAGTGTTTGGCTCTTTACACTTCTAATATCATTTGTGGAGTACCCATTGCTCCTCAGAACAGTTTCCAGGTGTTGTATCTCGCGTCTGAGGTGCTGCGGCTCACATATTCGTCCTGCTCGCGTTACGAGCGTATTAATCATGCCTCTTTTCTGTGTCGGGTGGAGCTTTGATAGTTTGTGCAGGTATCGGTCCGTGTGTGTCGGTTTTCGATACACGCTGTGTCCCCGGATTTCCCCATCCCTTGTGACCACCACGTCTATAAATGGAAGTTTTTTGTCCTTTTCTACTTCCATGGCAAATTTTATGTTGGAATGTATACTGTTCAAGTGTCTTAGAAAGTCACCGAGCTGTTCTTCACCATGGCTCCGCACAGCGAAGGTATCATTGACGTACCTGTACCACGCCTTAGGTTTGCAAGTCGCCCAGTCCAGTGCCTGTGCTTCGAATTGTTCCATGAAGAAGTTGGGCACCAATGGACTAGAGTACCCGTGGCGACGCCTGCCGGCTGTTCGTATTGCCGTTTTGTTTACGGATCGGAGTGATAAACTTATGTTTCATCGCCTCTGCCGATGTACGACAGAAAATCGTCGCGATCAGCATCGTAATGCGCATGCAATGGCGCATATTTGGCCATTCGTCGCTTTTTATGATCCTTCCATTAGGCGGCGAGGAACGCAACCCGCACACATTTTTGAGTATTCCAAACGGTGGACGAGTGTGGTAGCACTACCAACACGTCCAGTTGTGCAGCGATGTGTCTGACTGTAATTCATCGATCAACTCAAATGAGTGTGTCCGCACGTTCGAACGTTGCAGTTGTCACAGCTGTGTGCAGTTGAGCGGCACGCAGGAGATCGGACACGTTTGCGCAACCTTTGTGCGATGATGGTTGACGCCTCGTCCAACGACCCCCTGTGATTTTGTTCAGTGCTATGTCTCCGTAGACATTCTGCAAATGGCTGTGGATATCTGCGATGCTCTGGTTTTCCGCCAAAAGGAAATCAGTGACAGCTCTCTGTTTGAAACTCATCTTCGTTACAGACTCCATTTTGAAGGCTATGTGAAGCGCCGCCATCTAATGACACTGTAGGGGTGGTAGTGAGAATATTCCAAGCTGTCCACAACAAATTCTCCCTTTTTTTTCAACCTGTATTGGCTGAGAAAAGAATTGTGTTGCAGAACGTATTGAAAGCCCCTCGTACTTTCAATGGGTCTTCCTGTAGTTGATTCCGCTTCTTGAGATCTGATTCGCCCGAGCTAGATATAGTGCATAATCAGGTGGATGCACAGTAGATTTTGGCGGGAGCACACCATAAAAACGTTGACGGTTCTCTCCGAGTAGGCGCGAAGCAGCCGTCACCAGCCGCCATGCTAGTCGCATTAGCCATTCCACCTCGGCCACCGCGCGTCATAAAACACAGGCATCTTTCATCCGCGCCGGACGTCTCCGGAGAATAACGGCGACGCCCCGCTTCTGGCCGCCGCTATACATCAAAGGCGAGGCCGGCGTCGCGCCTGCATGTCCAGTCAACCGACCCAGCACTACGTCTCGCGTAACGCCAGCACCAGAGTGAAGAATCGTGAACCTGAACTGGCAAAAGCCCCAAAACATGGAAACTGTGGTCCCTGCATTCCAGTTTGATTCCTAATGGCTAATTCCGAAACGTAAAACTTGTCCTCGTCACAGAATACGGTCATTTATTGTTTCCGTCAACGTCGTTCTATACGTCAATGGCTGATCCCGGCGGAGGTTCGAAATCTCCCTCGGGCATGGTTCAAATGGCTCTGATCACTATGGGACTCAACACCTGTGGTCATAAGTCCCCTATAACTTAGAACTACTTAAACCTAACTAACCTAAGGACATCACACACATCCATGCCCGAGACAGGATTCGAACCTGCGACCGTAGCGGTCACGCGGTTCCAGACTGAAGCGCCTTTAACCGCACGGCCACACCGGCAGGCCCTTAGGATAATTTAGGTTAAGTAGTGTGTAAACTTAGGGACTGATGACCTTAGCAGTCCCATAAGGTTTAACACACATTTGAACATTTTGAATACGTCAAATTAAAAGCGGCGTTACTGTGAGTTCTCAGCAGCTTCTACGTTATGTGAACGTTGTATCCATACATCCCAGCCGCTTCCATGGGGGCGTTCCCTTGCACCATGTCGGATCGAATTTAGAGATTTTGCAGGACCTTTTGGTATGTATCCCCGCACCCGTTCAGCCACATGAACATACTTGCTCTTGCAAACCATTGTAGAGCGCATGGAGGAGTCTACACTGCGCTAATAAAATGGTTTGGGAATACTACTCTGTTTTTCTTCCAAACATTCGGACTCAATTTTCCTGAGGTTTGGCCCGCCACTAATTCTTCTCTTTTTATAACCTCTTCATTCAGAGTAGCTCTTGCACCTTATGCCCTTAATTATTTGTTTGATGTATTTCGATCTCTTTCTTCCCGTACAGTTTTCCTCCTGACCACCTTCCTCGAGTTCCTGTTGTCTACATACGCATCTTACACAGACCGCTCCTTCTTCTTCTCAGTGTTCCCGATGTGTTAACTTCTTCGCCGATTCTGCAGAGAACTTGCCTATTCTCTGTCCTGTCAGTCCACCTAATTTTCTACAACCTTCTGTAGCACCACATCTCAAACGCATCGACTCTCTTTTCTGGTTTTCTCATAGTCTTCATTACCTACTATGTAATTCTATGCTCCAGATGTGCAGTCTCAGAAATTTCTTCAACAAGCTAAGCCCGGCGTTTGACACTAGCAGAACTGCTCTCTTTACCAGTGTTAATAAGTCAAGTACAAGCTTCACAAGTGGAATACATACTAGTACGTCTACATACACACTTCGCAAAGCGTATGCTGCGCGGCGGAGACAACATCTAGGCTAAAATAGTGTGATATACGAGAGTAACGACTCCGATTCTTCTCTCAACATCGATTATGGTATCACATGTCATGCATATTAATTGGTCGTACTTTCCGTCTCACTGCCACAAGTTGAAACACAGCCGCTAGAGGGCTCCAAATTGTAGCGTGTCACATGGCTGTATGTAACTTAACCACGTGAACCCTCAGAAAACTGAAAGCATTGAAAGGTACGTGCCAAGGTCTGATCAGACTAGATCCAGAAAATAAAGTCGGTAAGTGACAACCGTAACGTGGAATGTGGAATGAGTATAATATCTTTGAGTAGGAGGATCTTTGATGGTTAAGAGAGCGGGGCGCGCGCAGTAAAAAACTCGTGAGTCGCAGATAGGTGCCCGAAGGAAGCAGACGTGTGCTGACAGCTTTAAGGTAGGAGTCGCGCTCGCTCCGCAGTTACCCTAATCAAACTTAAGCACGTAAATGAGAGAAGATGTATAATGATTTCAAATTGATTTTTGTTAGATATTTTGTTGTAAGAGTCATTCATGCTACAAAAAAAAATTGGAAATGGTACGTTTTGTGTATGACTTGACATTTATATATATATATATATATATATATATATATATATATATATATATACTCCTGGAAATGGAAAAAAGAACACATTGAGACCGGTGTGTCAGACCCACCATACTTGCTCCGGACACTGCGAGAGGGCTGTACAAGCAATGATCACACGCACGGCACAGCGGACACACCAGGAACCGCGGTGTTGGCCGTCGAATGGCGCTAGCTGCGCAGCATTTGTGCACCGCCGCCGTCAGTGTCAGCCAGTTTGCCGTGGCATACGGAGCTCCATCGCAGTCTTTAACACTGGTAGCATGCCACGACAGCGTGGACGTGAACCGTATGTGCAGTTGACGGACTTTGAGCGAGGGCGTATAGTGGGCATGCGGGAGGCCGGGTGGACGTACCGCCGAATTGCTCAACACGTGGGGCGTGAGGTCTCCACAGTACATCGATGTTGTCGCCAGTGGTCGGCGGAAGGTGCACGTGCCCGTCGACCTGGGACCGGACCGCAGCGACGCACGGATGCACGCCAAGACCTTAGGATCCTACGCAGTGCCGTAGGGGACCGCACCTCCACTTCCCAGCAAATTACGGACACTGTTGCTCCTGGGGTATCGGCGAGGACCATTCGCAACCGTCTCCATGAAGCTGGGCTACGGTCCCGCACACCGTTAGGCCGTCTTCCGCTCACGCCCCAACATCGTGCAGCCCGCCTCCAGTGGTGTCGCGACAGGCGTGAATGGAGGGACGAATGGAGACGTGTCGTCTTCAGCGATGAGAGTCGCTTCTGCCTTGGTGCCAATGATGGTCTTATGCGTGTTTGGCGCCGTGCAGGTGAGCGCCACAATCAGGACTGCATACGACCGAGGCACACAGGGCCAACACCCGGCATCATGGTGTGGGGAGCGATCTCCTACACTGGCCGTACACCACTGCTGATCGTCGAGGGGACACTGAATAGTGCACGGTACATCCAAACCGTCATCGAACCCATCGTTCTACCATTCGTAGACCGGCAAGGGAACTTGCTGTTCCAACAGGACAATGCACGTCCGCATGTATCCCGTGCCACCCAACGTGCTCTAGAAGGTGTAAGTCAACTACCCTGGCCAGCAAGATCTCCGGATCTGTCCCCCATTGAGCATGTTTGGGACTGGATGAAGCGTCGTCTCACGCGGTCTGCACGTCCAGCACGAACGCTGGTCCAACTGAGGCGCCAGGTGGAAATGGCATGGCAAGCCGTTCCACAGGACTACATCCAGCATCTCTACGATCGTCTCCATGGGTGAATAGCAGCCTGCATTGCTGCGAAAGGTGGATATACACCGTACTAGTGCCGACATTGTGCATGCTCTGTTGCCTGTGTCTATGTGCCTGTGGTTCTGTCAGTGTGATCATGTGATGTATCTGACCCCAGGAATGTGTCAATAAAGTTTCCCCTTCCTGGGACAATGAATTCACGGTGTTCTTATTTCAATTTCCAGGAGTGTATATATGAAAATGAGTAGTAAAGTTACCCACCAATGAAAGAACATAAAGAAAATGAGGCCTCTATGCAATATATATGTGCAGTTCATGGTTTGAAATCGATTTTGGTATAACGAACGTTATCAGAGCAATGTTATTTCAAATAACTAATTTTATGCCATTGCACAGCTGGCGTTATTCAAGATATAATTTCATTAAGTAAACATCAGGGCCAAAAGTTAATTTTTCAGTACCATCCTAATGCCATTGCCCAAACGGCACTATTCTCTTAAAGTTGATTGCTGAGCCAAATACATATTGAATTTCCGGCAAAATGGGGGAGTGCAAGAAACAAGTTCACAGACGCAGCCAGATGCAGGTTTGTTGAATAATTCATTTGGAACAGTCTTATCATTGACACTTCCACAAATAAAAAAAGGAAACAATTTTGGTTAGATACTTTCACTTTTAAAGATAATTTTATCTAAGATACTTTCAGCGTGGATTCGAAGAGTTCTTTCACAGATGTAGCATCCTCCCCTTCAGCATGAGAATGCGAGACCACGCACGCTGCGACATCTGCAAGAATCCGACGCCTTGGTTCCATTGTCATCGATCATGCTCCATGCAGTACCGACTATGTCTCATTCGACTTTCATTTGTTTCCAGAACTTAAAGAACACATACAAGGACTCCACTTAGATAGTGATGAAGCGGTGCAAGCAGGAGAGGTGAGGGTCTGGCATCGTCAATAACGTCAAACGTTCTACAATGATCCTATCAACAAACTGGTCTCTCGTTGATAGAAATGTGTTCGTCGCCAGGGTGATTATATAGAGAAATAAATACGTGGACATGAAGAATAAAGACGAAGACTGGTAACGAAGCTTGTTTTATTTAAAACGTTTATAAGTTTTCACATAAAAAATTCTAAGTGATTGCATTCCAGCACTCCCTCGCATAAGTGAAATGCTGAATATATCATCTGTGTCATTTGATGCATCTCATACAACTCCCAAATAATGGCTTTCTTGTAGGACAACTGAAGAAATATTCCACATTAGTTAGATACACATACTGTAAAAGTAATAAACGGAACTATCATTACAGTGCCGATGAAATGTGGTGATACTCTAAGAGAGATATTGGATGGTTACAGGTAATTAGGGAATCTATATTCAAATTCTGAAAAGTCACTTTATAAATTGAGCCATGGTACTCTGAACAATGTCATCTACTGCTAAGTATTTTGATGTTAACGTGATGCATATTTTACTAATATAATCAACAGAATAATTTCAGCCGAATGCATCTTGGAAGGACTGGAATGAGAAAAATACTCCGTCACCTATACGAGATCGAACCCAGACGACTAGTGTAGAAGTCTGGCACTCTAGCTTCCAGACCACCATTGCCACACGGAAACACAGTACGAAGAAAATAAATGAATGTGTCTCAGAGTTCGATTGTTTGGTTGTTCGATTCGGGGGAGAGGACCAAACCGCAAGGTCATCGGTCCCTCAGAGTTCGGCTGACTTGTACTGATGTGAAACTTCCTGGCAGATTAAAACTGTGTGCCGGACCGAGACTCGAACTTGGGGCTTTTGCCTTTCGTGGGCGAGTGCTCTACCAACTGAGCTACCCAAGCACGACTCATGCCCCGTCCTCACAGCTTTACTTCTGCCAGTACCTCGTCCCTTACCTTCCACACTTAACAAAAGCTCTCCTGCGAAACTTGCAGAAATATCCTTTCTTTCGGGAGTGCTAGTTCTGCAAGTTTCGCAACAGGTAGGGGACGAGATACTGGTAGAAGTAAAGATGTGAGGACGAGACGTGACTCGTGCTTGGGTAGCTCAGTTGGTAGAGCACTTGCCCGCAAAAGGCAAAGGTCTCGAGTTCGAGTCTCGGTCCGGCACACAGTTTTACACTTTTAATCTGCCAGGAAGTTTCATATCAGCGCACACTCCGCTGCAGAGTGTAAATCTCATTTTGTATTGATGTGTTATGTATGCTACGGTGTAGTGGCAGTCAGCTGGTCGTCATGAAAATGGCTCACAACATTAAGTTTGGAGGCTATGTTGTTGTGTTCCTTGGAGTATCATTGTGCCTGTAAAGACGTTGGTGGATCTAATTGTGTAAACAATATGCAAATTATATTTTTGCAAGCTCCGACAGGAAATTAGCTGTCGTCTCTTGATATGAATCGTGGAGATATAATACTATACAGGAAACGACAAGATAACAATCGATAGATTTGGTAGGTAGCGAACCATCAGAGCTGTGAAGTCAGCCTGCGACGAGATGGTGAAACTGTGTGTGAAATGTCAAGATCACAGTCAGCTTCTTGATGAGATCGCATTCACAGCATCAATAAAAGATGTCACTCTAGACAACGCAGCAATTTTCAGTGGGATGCTGGAAATAAATACAAGATGAGATGGAATGGAAGAGTTGGCTAAAAATGGAGCACTGCTCCCTCCAAATATTTTGGGTTTCACAGATAAGATCTAGTCGGACATGGCAGTGGAAAGCAACCAAACGAAATGTAGCAGGAGATCATTGTTAAAACAGTTCAAGAACCTAAAGCTACGGCGTCACAGAAACTAGTCCAACAAGACATACATTTAACAATGAAGATTGTTCAACGTGTTATAATTACTTTTTAGGTAGCAATCGTGGCATGAACCTTCTTCTCCAAGATACATCTCGCCTTGAAACGGAAAACAAAGATATTCTCAGCAACACAGGCATCACTGGAGATAACAGATACAACATTGGCTTAGTTTTGGTGCTATTACCTTACAGTGACAGTGAACATAAAGTTTCTGAATATGCTGCTTAAATGACAAGTGCAAAGTGATCGTTAAAGCGTAGAAGAACAAAGAAATCAATTGGTGCTTCATACATATCGGAGTCAGAGAGAATTAAAAAGCTTCAAGTTAACGAGACAAAATATACAATATATTTCCTGGCATGAACTTGCTGTTTTTTTACGAAAACTGCTGTACACAATCATTTATCTCATTGTTGGTCTGTATTTATATTACCCAAACCAAATTTGCATAAGTAACTTATTTTAACTCTGAATGAAAACGTATGGAGGCTACCCAGTCGTAACTACAATTAACAAATTTATATTTTAAGCAACACTTCTCCCATTCTTTGGCGACTGTGCACAACGGAATAAACAATGTTACTTTGAAAAAACACCTTAATGTATCTGAGATTATATTTCTTGTGTAAGGGTCGTCTAATCAAGGGAGAACTTATAAGAAGTAGGGTTGATAAATGGAAGTCGATATCATAATTACCAGAAATTTATTCAAATTCGAAACTAACATGGATACTTATTCATATGATACTCTTCAGAAACAAAAACTCAGAACAATAACATGAATCAGTGATTGAGTGACGTCTATAGGAAGACTGAATGAAGAACAAAGTCAGTATTCCTTATTTGTACAACAAAAGAAATAACCAAATGAATTGCACATCGAAGATGCAAAAAATACCAGATAAATGCGAGATGTTCAGATTATGGATTCTGAAATATGAAAGTAAAATCTCATGCTGTAACGAAAAGTACCACTTACATCTTCAGACTACACAGTCAGGACGGGATGACTGGCAGGAAGAGAATCTGTAGAATATGAGGAAGCGAACGATAAAAATACAAACTTCTCTGTTCTCAGCCCAAACGCTCTTTAGAGAGCAGCAGTAAGTTTGTAGCTAATAAGAAGAAAGAAAATGTGGTCGATGCATGAAAATGGAAACACAGCAAAAGTTTTCCTGAATAGTGTACGAACACTGAAGATCATTTTACTAAATTGAAACGTATTATAGTAGAGGAAGCAACAGACTGGATGTTTAGAAATACTGTTGAGATGGTGCTAAATTTCTCACGTTTGAAGGGAAGGGAAAGGCTATATACGTGTTGATATACGTATAGAAAGATGCTTGGTGGCTGGCGCACCCTTGCAGCCGCACGTAAGGGACTAACTTCAAGAAGCCTCAACCCCACAACATGCCGAGCAGGCTCCGGGAACCGAACCAGGCAAGCTTTCTCGCTGCAACTTCACAGAAAACACGGGATGTCCCAGAAACCTCTTATCTCCGTGAGAGCCCTTCAACAGTTCACACTGGATGCACGATACAGGAACGTGAAGTGACCTGTACCAGTCAAGTTACATATCGCTGTGTGATAAAGTAATATATGTTACTTTAATTATCATTGGAAAATACACACTGTAAGCATAAAAATATGGTTAGAGCAGTAAACTTTAACACTGAAGATTCTGGACAGTGGCAGGGATATTTCCTCGTTCCTGACTATCGAACAGCCTTGGATCGACAGTCTGCTATCAAATGAATGTCCCTATGTCGATTGCAAATTTTCATTTTACATATGAACCTCACAACTGTGTAAGTTGTGCCCATAGGTACTATGATTATGCTGAACACTTAGCGACGCCATCAGGTATATCTCCTCGGCGTTGTGTGAATCATGACATACCCAGCGGTGACAAAAGGCCATGGGATACTGAAATGCACATTTATAGATGGCGGTAGTCTCACGTATATAAGTTAAAAAGGGCAGTGGATTGGCGGAGCTGTCATTTCTAGTCTCGTGATTCATATGAAAAGGTTGCTGACGCGATTATAGCCACATGGCGGACTTAACAGACTTTTGACGCGGAATGGTAGTTGCAACTAGACGCATGGGTCATTCCATCTCGGAAATCATTAGGGAATTCAATATTCCGAAATCCACAATGTGCCGAGAATACCACATTTTAGGCGGGTCACCACGGACAACGCAGTGGCAGACGACCTTCTCTTAACAACCCACAGCAGAGACGTTTGCGTGTAGTTGTCAGTGCTAACAGACAAGAAACAGTGCGTGACACAATGGCAGAAATCAATGTGGGACATACGACGAACGCATCCGTTAAGACAGTGTGGCGAATTTCGCATTAATGGACTATGGCAGTAGACGACCGACGTGAATGCCTTTGGTAACAGCACGACATCGCCTGCAGCGCCTCCCTGGACTCGCGACCATATCGGTTGGCCCTAGACGACTGGACAACCGTGGCCTGGTCAGATCAGTAACGATCTCAGTTGCTAAGAGCTGGTGGTAGTGTTCGGTTGTGGCAAAGACCCATTGAAACCATGGAACCAAGTGGACAACAAGGGGCTGTGCAAGCTGTTGGTGACTCCAAAATGGCGTAGGCCGTGTTTGCATGGAACTGACTGAGTCCTTCATTATGTGTGGCTACTAGGAGACCATTTGCAGTCATTCATGGACTTCACATTCCAAAACTAGGATGCAGTTATTTTTTTATGATAACGCACCATGTCACTGGGCCACAATTGTTTCCCATTGGTTTGAATAACATTGGTTTGGCCATCCAGATCGGCCGACATTAAACTCGTCGATCATTTATGGGACGTAATCGAAAGGTCTGTTTGCGCACAATATGCCGCACTGCCAACACTTCTACAATTATGGACGTCTATAGAGGCAACATGGCTCAATATTTCTGTAGCGACTTGCCACGACTGGCTGAGTCCATGCCGTGTCGAGTTGCTGTACTACGACAAGCGAAAGGAGGTCCGACACAATATTAGCAGGTATTCCATGACTTTTGTGAAACCAGTTTACTGTAACCATGACATGATTTGTTGTTTGATAATGCTTCATAAAGCTCAAGGAAGCAAAATTAGCGAATTGCTAACAAAGGAACACTTTACTTCAAATGAAACGATAGCGTACCTAGTAAAATTACTTCTTTTAAACTACATTACAGGGCTCTATTTTTCCATTATATTGTATCGTTTCTCCTCGCACCTCTTAGGACATTTTCGAATTTATTAATGTCCTTAAGTTCGTATTGTCACAATATTTACTGCCAGAAGGACAAATGTGTTCAACATCTGTGATTTCTTTTAATTTTGTTCTCTACCTCTGTGTATGATGAGATTACATCTCGGATGGGTCGAATAAATAAGGAATGGCGTAATTGTGACATACATTAGTTTGAAGCCGGCCGGAGTGGCCGAGCAGTTCTAGGCGCTACAGTATGGAACCGCGCGACCGCTACGGTCGCAGGTTCGAATCCTGCCTCGGGCATGGATGTGTGTGATGTACTTCGGTTAGTTAGGTTTAAGTAGTGCTAAGTTCTAGGAGACTGATGACCTCAGTGCTCAGAGCCATTTGAACCATTTGAAGACCATTGAAAGGGGACACTAAGAAGGAAAAGAGATCAAGTATTACGACTTCCGAACAAGGCGTATTGTGGACAAGTTGAAACGTCCCCTTTGAACAATTATACATGACAGTGCTTAACCTGACACACAATATTTTGTTAGCGCAACGCAATCTGACTTTCAAAATTCTCTACAAAAGAATGGCCCTGACTAACATTAAACTATACCTTTCACAAATCACTTACCTCACAAAAATCTTCGCTGCTCAAGCTACTGCAATACAGCGAGCGCCACTACCGCCAGCTAAATAAAAGATTCAAACTATGGAAGGCACTAACTACTGATAGGGATAGTTAGCAAATGAAAGATATTAATAGAGAACAAACAATGTATTTACCTTAATATCATCACAAGTCATAATATATATATATCAGTTCATGACAAACTGCAAACCTCCGCCATCTCTCTCCCCACATCCACCACTGCTGGCGGCTCACCTCCAACTGCGCAACGTTACGCGCTGTTCACAGCCAGTTGCCGCTGCCCAACACTACAATGGCAGACAACAATGCAAACTAGCCACAGACTGCACACAGCACAGCCAGTGATTTTCATATTGAGCGCTACGTAACGTTGCCAATAAGAAAACATAAACAGCCTACTTACATAGAGAAAACATAAACAGCCTACTTACATAGAGAAAACATAAACAGCCTACTTACAAAGTATATCATTAATCTAAACGACTGGTTTTGACGACGCACTCCAGATGACATCTAATGCACAGTGCATATTCTGAATCTGAAAATTGCCTGCTTCAGCCAAAGCCGCTCCTATCAACACATAACATGATGTGGAATGAAGTTAGTCTGCACGACGAATGGTAATCAAGCGGCGTGCGCATATGATCAGCATCTGACCACAAGGGGACCATCAGACTTCTTAACGACTAATTTTTATGTGTCTCCAGTATTATACAGAGGTATCGGAATGAGAACCTGGCTAGCGGCTTTTCGTATGACGGCCTCTAGCTTCCGAAAAAAATTATCTTGAAGAACTGTGCGTTCCTCCTCTATCCATTACGTTAATAATGTTTCGTGGAAGCGAGCCTAGGGTAGCACCTAAGGTTCATTGATACCACGTTGACTGTAATGGTTCCAATGATGATTGTGTATTTTTGTTTTTCAATTTCATCGTGCGGAATATCAGTAAATAGCGCAAGTCATGTCCGCGAGGCAAAGTGGACAGTAGGAGGTGAGGCCATTTCCAGGATATGTAGGAAGGGAACGTTGTCCAATTATTTGGAATTTTAACTATAAACGACAAACGTAATACACATTTGAGGAGTGTATACCGTAATGATTGATTCTGTAAAGAAATTGCTACGCTGAAAATTACTATTTTTGAGTAATTTACAACATATTTATACTACGTAATGACTTTCTATATGACGAAATTGAAAAAAAAGGAAGTGTACAGAGGCAGGATTTTAACGCTTACCGCCCCTGTGGTAGCCGTGAATCTCATCCGCTGCGAAACGCACACTAACGTTACAAGTACAGGATCAGCGCATAATATGGCAATATTATTCTCGGAAACTATGGTCCGCCGCATGAAGAGCCGCGAGCCAGGTACTCAGGGCAGGTATATCTACACATACCACAGGCTCGTCAAAACCCATGATTAACGGGTCTGATGGTCCCCTTGTCAGCTCTCCGCTACCCAAGCTAACGTTCTCATTTATAGCTTTGCAAGTTCCTCTCTATTTACACCAGCAGTTAAATGAACTAACGTCCACATTCAAATGCATTCTGCAGGTACAGAAGAAAATTTTTGGTATAAAACTGTACCTTCGCACTCATTAAGGTCAAACGAAAGTTTCGTTCAAGATAGAGTTTATACTAGCAGTAGCGAGAGCGAGAGGTTCTTTCATTGTGTGTCGCTACCCAAGAGGTAAATATATCTGTTTACAGTTCCCCAGTTGCTCACATCTCATTACTGTTTCATAGCTGTTGGCTGTGGACACGCTTGGTTTTGTACGAGCATCAGCAGAATGTAACCCGCTCTTCTATAATGCAGCCGTTTGCTGCACGCAGAGGAATGTGTACTTGTTGCGCCACAGGATAAAGCTAAGCCCCAGTTCTCCAACACTGTGGGACATTGGGTCCCTTTAATAATCAGTTGTGGGTAATATATGATTCCATGATGTTACAAATGGAGACTATATTGCTAATATAAGTTAAATGCGTTTTATTTCCAGTTATTGGGGCATATATTTGGACGCGACAGCAATTATCCTAACATTATAGTATTTATAAAGTGAATAACGCTGATACGAGTTGAATACATTTTGTTCAATTTAGATATAATGAGAAAAATTAAACAACGAAAACTTTCACTACGGAAACATACAAAAATAGAGTAACAAAAATGGAACAAGGAATTAAAGTCGCAGTATATCTCATCGTAACGTAATAAGAGCAGGAAAGAAAAGAGATAAGTAAGGAGGACAGATGAAAGATAGACGTAAACATTCCTCCGTTAAGAGTGAGAGCCTCGAATTAAATTCGCTGATATATCGTAACACATTCGAAGCTAGTGTATCCAAACGATGGCTTCGAAACTACTGAAAGCTTCAAATAGCGGCGTGGGTATATACCTAAGTGACGCAAACAATGTTAAAAATAAAGTAAATCCTGTTCTCAGCATGTTTCATTCGTGAAAAATTCATTGTTTCCTCACTGAATACGATATCTATACTATGCATTCATGTAAAGGATAACAAAGCCACGAAGTTATCTGCCATTGTGGTTAATGTGTAACCGTAAACGATGTAGTGTATAGAAAGTCCATAGCCTCTAGCTTGAACAGTCTGGTTCTTGCTTCGTATTTATATTGAAATAAATCTCTGATATAATTTTGCAAGTTGTCACAATGCTTCGGTATGCAGGTTTTTTTTTTTTTTTTTTTAGTACATTAACACAGAACGTTAATCCTGAGTTTTTTATGTTCGTGACCGCAGAAGGAAAGCTGTAAACTTTCAACGTGGAATAATGTAATGTAATATTCCGTAAGTAATACGGACTCACCTTTTCATAAACATAGCGTACTATCCAATTTCCATGTTAGAGTCGACCTAGGAAGGCTCACTGAAGATTTTCAATTTTTGTTTGCTATATCTATTTCTATTACTGAAATCTAATGTACGTAGATTAATGTACTTCCAGGTCTGTGTCTGCTAATAACACTGGTCTTATTAACATTACGTACAAATTTCGGACGCTTCATGAAGGTGCCATTCCGACAGTAGTCTGCTGGTACGTTTGTTGGTGTAAGAATCCTCACATTGAATGAATCCTCACATCCGTAGCGAAGGAAGGGAATAAGATTAGAATTTAAGTTGGTGTCTACAATATGGTGATCTGCGACAGAAAATAAGCTTGGGAAAAATTAGGAAATGTGTGGTAACCATGAGATCAAACTGCAGATGTCATCGGTCCCTAGGCTTACACAATAATTAATCAACCTAACCTAACTTACGCTAAGGACAACACACACTCCCATGCCAGAGAGAGGACTCGAACCTCCGACGGGGGGATCCGCGCGAACCGTCACAAGACGCCCAAGACCCCGCGGCTACCCCGCGCTGCAAAATAAGCTAGGAACGAGAACTAAAGAAATCGGTCCTAACTTTCCAAATTAAATATCCCGGGTTTGGTTGTAATCGATTTCTAGAAAGCTTCTAAGACGTAAATCTTGGTGACCGCGCTGTCTTTGACATCTCTAGTACATATTCAGAGTCTTAGCAATGTGTCACCCCATTCGGTGAAGTATCGACGTTTTCACTAAGGCACTGATTCAGGCGAATTGTTCACACTGTCTGAGAAATGACCCTTACAACACTTTTAGTTCATTCTTTAAGATAAGGCGAACTACCTTAGACACAAAATACATTTTGAGGTTCTCCAGGACATCAGTATATAACTCCTGTGAAGTTTACTGGCAACTTTATTACATAATTTAAAATATCGTGAACTCTAACTATGTCATAAAAACTTCTAGAGAAGCTTCATATTTCCGTATTTTTCGAACGGGCGGCTTTGTGGTATTACGTAGTAATTCTTGTTACAGTCTTCTAGGAGTTGTAGAGGGTATGTAGCGAATAAGGTTTTGACAGGGAACACATGTTTTGATGTAGAACAAATCTGCAGACGGATGACCTTAAGATTGCGACGGCCGCGCGGGATTAGCCGAGCGGAGTAAGGCACTGCAGTCATGGACTGTGCGGCTGATCCCGGCGGAGGTTCGAGTCCTCCCTCGGGCACGGGTGTGTGTGTGTGTGTGTGTGTCCTTAGGATAATTTAGGTTAAGTAGTGTGTAAGCTTAGGGACTGACGACCTTAGCAGTTAAGTCCCATAAGATTTCACACACATTTGGACATTTGTTTTGAAGATTGCGACTTTACGGTACACACAGAGCTGCGACAGTGAGCGCTGATCTGCGTGCTCTTTAGGAGCCCGTGACAATGTTCCGAACACTCGTCCTCAGGTTCTCTCCTACGTGACGACGGACGTCCTCTTCAAAGTCGAGAGTGCAGCGCGTCCGTAAAGTACCACAGCCAACCGTCCCATTTGCAAATGTATCAGTTTTTCGAAGCCGTTGTTGTAGTTGGATGAAAGTTGTATGTGATGTCATAATTGCTACAGAGACTGGTGGCAGCGTCCTCTTCTCAATTTGCTTCCGTGCTGTGACGCGGGGTATTTGACAATTATCCAGTCTTCAGACTTATTTTATAAGAAACCATCACATTTCTGGTCATGGATTTTCTTCCAAGACTATCTACTAAGTCCTTTCCATTAAACCTAGAAGCCTGTAATAGAGACTTTGAAACGCTCTGTGTAACTATCGAGCCCTGTTAGAAAACGAACCGTCTCCCGGCTGCGAGAGACACTCTTCAATCCCCAACGTTTCTTGGCATTGTGGAATGTATCGTGCACTCTCGGGCAAATTTCCCGATGATGCCATTGCCGTCGGAAGGAAGTGATCGTACGATATCATTGGCCGGGAGACCCTATCTGGTATGGTTTTGACGCTCAGTAAGAGTCTAATTGATGCCACTTTGGCGACTTGCTCGTCGATGATGATGATGAGATGAAATGATGAGAAAAACACAAACACCCAGTCCCCGAGAAGAAGTCTCCGTCCTGGCCGGTAATCGATCTCGGCACTCTCTCATACAGAAGCGTTCAAAGTTGTCAGACGTGTAAGATTCTGGATGAATACTTCAATCTGTAGCGGAGTGTAAACTTTGTGTTCTGCCTTACGGCAGGTCTTGTCATAGGGGAAGCCTCGTCAGAGAGGTCCACTGCATCAGCGCAGTCTAGGGAAGTGATTCCGGACTGATGACCTCAGAAGTTAAGTCCCATAGTGCTCAGAGCCATTTGAAGTGATTCCAGTGGTGGTTTCCCGCTGCCTTTCACTGATGATGGTGAAATGATAATGAGGACAACACAGCACCCAGTCCCCGAGTGGAGAAAATCTCCGACCCTTCGGGAATCGAACCCGGGCCCCTTGGCGTGACAGACCGCCGCGCTGACCACTCAGCTATCGCGGCGGACTAGCGAAGTGTGCCCTGCTTTGAAATTTCTTGGTAGATGAAAATTGTGTGCCGGGCCGGGAAAGGAAATCTTCTGTGAAATTGGGAAAAATGGCCTCCACAGCTTAACTGAGTGGGTGTCGGAATCAGATTGCAAATTATCGTTGTTCATGTGGTTTTATCCTACGCACCCCATGAAGTAACTCTGACGTGCCAATCCAGATGGTGCAACTCACACTTCTCGTAGCACCTAATGCCTGAATTAATCACCTTCGCTGTCTGCACCCCAATGAGCTAGTTCCCTTTTAGTCCACCGTAAATATTCCAGAATAAAGAAAAACTGCCAACATGAATAATTTGAAAGTAATCACCCTAAGTGTGACGAATTAACTTCAGTTACTGAATAATGGAAAGTCTTCCTGTTCGGAATGTATATCTGTTACTCTCCTTTAAGAGTATACTGATGAAATAGCTCCGTTTTAAGCAGTCATATACAATCGCTCGCTAGACGGAAGATACGTACCAAAAGACTGGAAAATTGAACAGTCTGTACCAAAATATAATAAGGAAATTGAAATAAATCCATGAATTATATGAGGTGATTCCGCGGTGATATTAAAAACTTTGATAGATGATGGAGGAGGGTAAATGTATTCGTTTGAGGTAATGGATTCTGGTTCAGAAGCAACCGAGCCGAAAAGTATTACCGAAAATCTTTCTCGGATAGGGGACCTCTTTTACTGCAAGCGCTTTGCTTTTCATGCTGTAGGTGCAGACAATATAGACCACTGCCAGCTCTTTGCTTTTCATGCTGTGGGTGCTGACAATATAGACCAAGACAATAAAAAGTTGACTAGTAAACATTGGTTGTAAGCCGCATATTTTAAGAACTATGAGCACTTGCTGAGAAGAAATATGTTTCGTATCAGCAAAGATGAACCAGTTCTCATAGCTCTTAAGGTATGCAATTTAGATCCTATTTTTACTGTAATCTTTCTCCTGTTTTGTACCATACTACTAGCTCTCAAAATGTGGAATTCAGAGAGACTGCAGCTGAAGAGGTCCACATCCAGAGGTATAGAAACGATTTTCGCTCACAAATTCCGACTCGGTCGTTTCCGGACCAGGGTCCATTTATTTCAAATTGATACATTTACCTTTATTTATCATCCCTGAAAGTTTTTAACATCATCACGGAATCACACTGTCGACCGACATCAGTGACATCTATCTGTACTAGTACTTTAGAACATTTATTGTGTTCCAACATTAAGAAATACCACGAAGAAAACAGTCTACCAACACATGACCAGCAAGGATTCAGATCTTTCTTGTGGAACATGACAGAATCTTTACTTGCACCAACTAATGAGTGCTATCGAAATGGGATCACAAGTTGGTTCCATATTTCTAGCTCTCAAAAAGTATCTCGAAAACGTTCTTCGCAACCGTCTTCTAATCAAATAACTTGCCTGTTGAGTTTCAGCACAGTTCTGCGACTGGATTCTTTATTTCCGGTCAGAAAGCCACAGTTAGAAGTAATCGACGGGCAGACATCTAGTGAATATGAAGCTATGTCTGGGTTCCCGTAGAAAGCGTTATGAGCCCTCGGTTGTTATTAACCTATAAAACAATTTACGAAACAATATGAGCAGCATCTCTCTTTGATTGTTGTAGGTCATGGGGTTGTTTACAGATTAGTGATGTTAGCAGAAGATAAAAATGAATTACAATGCGAGTTTGGCTAGACGTCTGCATGATGTTAGAAGTGGCAGTTGCAACAAAAACTGTAATTACATCAAATTTAGGTTATACCGAAAATCATGCTAATTTAAAGGCTGTCAATTGAACTCAATGTCTAGGGAATACCCTTACGAAAAACTTAAATTGGGGACATCACCCATAACTTGTCGGGAAGGCAAAACAACGATTTAGTGTGGTTGATAAAAAATTACAAGGTGCAACAGATCTGCTAAAGAGATTTCCTACACTATAGTTGTCCGTATTCTTCTGGAATACCGCAGCAGCGTATGGGATCCTTACCAGAAAGAGCTGACAGCGGCCACCAGAAAACTTTTAAGGAAAGTTAGTTATTTTTTTTATCATTACGAAATATGGACGAGTGTGTCACGGATATGATACACGAAATCGGGTAGGACTCAATGAAACACAGGCCTGTTTCGAAATGGAAATGCCGTGTGGCTAGGGTCTCCCGT
This sequence comes from Schistocerca piceifrons, assembly GCF_021461385.2. Lineage (NCBI taxonomy): Eukaryota > Metazoa > Arthropoda > Insecta > Orthoptera > Acrididae > Schistocerca > Schistocerca piceifrons. The sequence goes on from NC_060144.1 coordinate 144,001,203, forward strand.
TGGGTAGACCGTTCGCCTGGTGCAAGTCTTTCGAGTTGACGCCACTTCGGCGACTTGCGTGTCGATGGGGATGAAATGATGATAAAAGACACACAACACCCAGTCATCACGAGGCAGAGAAAATCCCTGGCCCCGCTGGGAATCGAACCCGGGACCCCGTGCGCGGGAAGCGAGAATGCTACCGCAAGACCACGAGCTGCGGACAAGCCTGTTTCGTTGCGGTGAGATCTTTTCGAGAATTTCCAGTGGCTAATTTTCTCTTTCGAACGCGAAAATACGTTGTCGACTTACACCTACAGGGGAAGAAATGACCGTTGTGATAAAATAAGAGGGATTTGAGTTCCCACGGAAAGACCTTAGTGTTATTTTTCCCACGTGCTACTCGAGAGTGAAATTGAAGGCAAATAGCCAAAGACTAAAGTGTCACATTTTTCTGCCTGGCGTGAGCGTTAAGTTGTTGACGCAAACACATAAGTGTTTAATCTGGTCGTTTTACTGCACTAGCGAAGTATCGTGCTTCATGAGTCGTCGCACCACATTATACGCCCAAGTACATATGCCGGGGCCAATGTGGGGCTATGTCTGCATCGGTTCCCAGCTCGCCCGTGGATCAGCGTCCCTAGACCGTAATAGTTCAGCGCGCTGTCAGCGGCCACTATTTATCTCATTTAGTGCATAATTCAGCAGCGTCATGGCGTCAGGGCAGCAGCGTGTAATTGCCAAGTCTGTAAATACCGGTAAATTAACGGCCAGGCAGCGCGGCGCGGCGCGGCGCGGCGCGGGTCGTCCTCTCGCTCAGCCACGCACCTCTGTCCTCTCTCTCTCTCTCTCTCTCTCTCTCTCTCTTTCTCTCTGTTGTTGTTTCCGCCCTCCTGTTACCTCCACTCCTCTCTACTAGACTCATGGAGGGAGTGACGTGCAGGGATTCTGGTGGCTGCAGTGCGCCGACTGTCGCCAGGCGGCACTCTGGCCGTTATTCACGGAGCGAGCTGTACCGTAGCCACGCACCCACGCACACACACACACACACACACACACACACACACACACACACCACGCACTGTTGTGATGCGAGCTACTAGCCCGAGCGCGGCAGTCACAATGACGACTGACCGAGCCTGCGAGGCGGGAATGGTGGGCGTGAATAATGCGGCGAGGCCGAAAAATGCCGACTCCAGCTAGTACCGCAAGCGAGCTTCCACTGGAAGCTCCAGTGGCAAGGACCCTCCCCCCCCCCCCCCACCACCACCAGCGTCCACCTGCGTACCTGCCCCCGCATTCACTCACTCACTCGCATACACACCCATGTATACGAGGAGTGGATATAAAATAACGGGACTGATGCGGACACACAGAAAGTATGCAAGCGCCAAAGACGAACGACCAACAGTTATGAAGCGTGAAGTCTTCTCACAAGAAGAACACTGCAAGTGCCATAACTTGATTTCTCAGAAACTTCTCTCAGTGGAAGAGGGGTGAAAATAAGCGAACACGTGTGTCGGTTTATTTGCCGATACTCAACCGTTTCCGAGTAAACGGCAGTCAGTATTTTCGAGGTACTTTATGTGTCTTTTGGGCATAACAAGAAATGGCTCTGAGTACTATGGGAGGTCATCAGTCCCCTAGAACTTAGAACTACTTAAACCTAACTAACCTAAGGACATCACACACATCCATGCCCGAGGCAGGATTCGAACCTGCGACCGTAGCGGTCATGCGGTTCCAAACTGTAGCGCTTAGAACCGCACAGGGCATAACAAGATCAGCCGAAGTGGTAGCAGTAACGCTTCACACTTTCGCGCCCCGTATTCTAAACGATTATTATTTACATTTCATTTTTTTTTTTTTGGTCAATAATCTTCCCAAATCCGCAGAAGATTACTACACGAATGTGTAAAACAAGAAATAACTGAGAAACATTTTTCACTATTTTCAATGAAATTTCCGTTGTGTGTCTTCTCAACAACACTGATGGTGTTGCGCACTTGTTCCCGAGAAGTGGATTACGGTCGACCAGCAAGTATATCCATTTGTTCCTGCAGTTTGCAAGGAACGTTTTGTATTCAATCGGGAGTTCAGCTTTGTCCACTTGAAGGAATCATTAAGCAAAACACGTTATTACTTAATTACATCTCAAAGTCACAAGACAGCAATGGACCATACACATAATTTTTTTTTTTTACTAAATGTATGAGGACAGATAAATGGAAAATTAAACAAAAATTTATGAGAACAGTAATCGGGTTTCGAAGACAGGGCGCAGATGTGAAGCTACGACTCTACTCTCTACGTCAACACTTGAGTTGAAATTATCTCGCAATAAGGCACATCTACATTGCTTCGAAAACCGTCGAGTATATACGGATAAGCCGAGACACTTGTTCGCTTATTTTAACACCTCTTCCAGAAGTTTCTGGGAAATCGGTGTATGGCCGTGTTCCCATTCTCAGTCGAATGCGGCGTCTCTGGCGTCCATAGGCAAGTCAGTGTGGCAGTCGCTTTTCTCTGTGAGAGCTGTTATTTTGTTTTGCAGGAAAAATTGTAAGTGTAATAATAGACCAACGAATTGTTGTGAAGTTTCACATAAAACTTTGGAAATCTTTTGCTGAAACCCACCTTTTACTAAAGGATGTATAAGGTGAATATCGTTTAATACAAACGAAAGTTTCAGAGCAATTCTATAGTTTCAAAAAGGCCGAGAATACGTTAAAAAACTCATACACTGGACGCCCTTCAACATAAAAATGAATGAAAACGTCCAAAAGGTAGGTAATCTATTTCGACCAGAATCAGTTGATAATTCGATCGAGTGCTGAAACTGTCGGAACTGACAGAATGTACGCAAGGCAAATTTTAGATAACCAGTTTAACATGAGAAAAATGTGTGTGAAATAGTGCCGGAAATCCTAACCATCGAACAAAAAGAAACTTGTGAAAATGTTTGTACTAACGCTTCGAATGCCATTAAAAATGATCCTAATTTCTTGGAAAGAGTGAAAGTATGTGACAAATCTTGGTTTTCCACTTATGATCTAGAAGCTAAGCGCCGAGCAATGCACTGGAAGGGCCCGACTTCACCGACAACGAAAAAGAATCTCGAATGAGCAAATGAAGATTCAAAGCGATGATGATGCTTTATCCTTATTCGCGGAATTGTATTACTTGACTGGGCTCTTTAAGGTCAAACTATTAACCAATAGTACTACATAGAGGTTTTTGCTTAGCTCCATCGAAAATAAGAAAATTGTGGAATAACTAGTCATAGGTTCTGCATGAAGACAACACTCCGTTCCATACTGCACTATCTGTTAAGAGTATCTAACGAAGAATAGCATCCCAGTGTTTGACCGCCCACCTTAATCATCTGACCTAGCACCATGTGCCTTTTGCCGATTCCAAAAGATCAAATCTGCATTAAAAAGAGTCAGTGAAACAAAATGCGACATGCGCAATCAAGGACTTCACACAGAAAGTCTTCCAGCACTGTTCCCATCGATGCAAAAGACGCAAAGAGCGTTGTAGGGATAGAGGAGGGGAGTATACTGAAGGTGACAACAAATAAATATGTATATTTGAAATAAAATTTTTTACAACATTAGTCCCGTCATTTTATAACCTGAAATGGTTAGATCCTGTTTGTGTATGTTTGTAATAAAAACTAGGAATCAGCACTACACAAAACATATTTCGTGCCAGTGCTAGTAGCGTATACAGTAAACAGTTTTTGCACCTGGCGCCACTGCTCCTTTTTTTATAATCCACCTATTACTTGCTGTTACAGAAGATATCATAAAAATTGGAAGCTGTTGATATTTCATGGGGCATTACTGAGCAGTACGGAAAAATTAACCTAGTGTTTAAATGCTCTCTACTTTCGGTATTTTGTACTAGGTCATAAATGGAGGAATATTAAATGAGCAATATAATGAGTGTATTTTAGCTCTGTGTTTGACTAAGAACGTAAATTCATAAGTAATATGTGAATTTTTAGTGATTTATTGTTACGTTTTAGAAGCTAAGTTGTAATGAATTTGTAATATTATTCACCTTGACAAATTTAGTCATTTACGTCTTTTACTTGCAATATTCCGCCTCCGCAGCTGAGTGGTAAGGGTGTCAGCTTGTCATTCTGGGGACACTGGTTTAACTCCCATAACTGCCAGGAGCGTTCGGTGGTAGAGGACTGGAACTTTGTCCACTTAGCCTCGTGATGGCAAATGAGGAGCTACTTGAGAGAGAAGTTGTGTCGGCTAGTATCGATTTCTCTTCTGGGCGACGTCCTCTGTTTGGTTTCTCCTCTCGGTCGTCTGTTGACGCTGCCGCCGCGCAGCGGTCGGTAGGCCTAATTTTTGCAGCGCGCGAGTCTCTTCTGAACAGGGCTGAGAGGAAGCTGGGGCTCCGAGCTGAAGCTGTCGGAACGACGGTTGGCCAATTGTGCGGGGCTGCCGCTACACATTGTGTTGCCATCTGTCGAAGTGACCTCTTGGTAACAAGCTGTCGGTTGGCGATTCACTTGCAACATTTTCCCTTGGCTGTGATTTCATCAGGAACGACCATTGGTTGGTCAGTCGGTCGTCTCAGTGGACGAGGTGTATTGGGTCTCCACACCGCTTCTTGGTTGTGTGTGCCACTGATTACTTGCAGTTCGTCCCTTTTGCTGGGCAGTGAGTGGTTTTAGTATTGTTTGAGTTGCTCGTGGTATTGGGTTTTGGTGGATCTGTGAAGGTGTCCAACTAATATGAGTCCTACTGGGACAGACAGGGAAATTGTTGCGAGAGTTATTAACCTCCTTTTTTAATTGTATTTTGGAATTACATTGGCATCCAACAGGGTGTCCTTTAGCCCTAGCCGGACATGCAGATTCTTGTCACGTATCGAACACTGTGGACTGTTAATAAATGCCCTATAGTGGTACGGTGCAGTATTTGTATGTAGTGAAAGTTTTGAATGAGCAGTCAATCTTAACACTGTCCGAGTACTAGATATGTGGGGGCAACTCGTTACAATTGCCTTGGATTAACATTGTGCTCAAATATTGCCATATTGTTTAAATGTTTGTCAATATATATATATATATATATATATATATATATATATATATATATATATATATTTCTGAGGACAAATAGTAGTTTTATTGCATTTATGTTTGATTACTTCTTGGGCTTAAGTGTAAAATCTTAGTGTTTGTCCTGTTTTTAAACAAAAGGTTGAAGTGGCGAATTATTCTTGTGTTTTACTTGGTTACTGTCTCATATCTGGACCGAGCGAGGTGGCACAGCGGTTAGCACTCTGGACTCGTATTCGGGAGGACGACGCTTCAAACCCGCATTCGGACATTCAGATTTAAGTTTTTTGTGTTTTCCCTAAATAGGTTCAGGCAAACGCCGGGATGGTTCCTTTGAAAGGGCACGACCGATTTCTTTCTCCATATTTTAGTTATCTGAGTTTGTACTCCCTCTCTAATGACCTCGTTGTCGACGGGATGCTAAACGCAAAACTCCTCCTCCTCCTCCTCTAATGTCTGGATGTCATTTGGCAGGCTGGTCTAGTTAGCCATATTGTCGTCTGACTGGCCAACAGTTTGTTCCGTTGTGCCTCACCAACCGGCCGACTTGACGACAGGAGAGGAAGCGGGCGCGGTTCTGTGTGGAGACCGGTACAAGGACTTCATTCGGACCGCAATTCAGTGTCGAGTTGCGGTTGCGGTTCGTCGGCCATTTAAGATCTTATGCTTACAGCGACGCTCTGTCCAGGCTATAGTCTTAATTTTCCACTCCTCGTTAAATTTACCCTTGCCGCCTTCCCCTCCCGAAATCAAGCCTCAAAATTGTACAGACAGGAAGGTTTCAGTCCATCATACAGCTACTAAAATACACCAAGTTAAAGTTTTATGAGAGAAATTTAAAGTAAATTCTAAGTCTTCTGGCGCTCACTGATTATTGGTGTTGACCTTGTTGTAACTTCGTTTGTTTAAGAAGAAAATGACATAGATTTCAAAACAAATCCTTAAGCCCTTTCGGAGCGCTGTGAATATCGGTTTTTGTCAACTGATTTTTCGCTTCATTCCTTTGTAAAGGAAAATTTTAAATGTTTTCACGAAATAAATCTAGATGTTGTCAACAACAAGTCATGCTGAACTTGGGGCTTGGCCCTTCCGTGAATTCCAGCCGCCACCAATGAATTCTATTTCAGAAGTAGTGTCTGCAAGGTTTATGAAGCCAACATCGGTTGTTGATCTCATGCCTCTCCATACCACACATGAATGATACCCGTGGCATGGGATGACACTGTGGCTGATCGCTCATCAAGGCCCGAGCGTGGAACTCATTAATTCATAGAAAGAGCACAGGAGTGCACTATTTTTAATCCATACCAAGTAATACGGTTTGGTACGTCAGCTGCAGGGTTAAAAGTATCTGGTAAGTGCTTTCGTTTCAACTAAATTTGCCAACGTTCGACGGCGGCATGTGCTGCTACTCTTCAGTATATTTGTTCTGAAACAGTTAACATCTTTCCATCACGTACTAACATCACATAGAAAGTTTCTAAATGTCCGCTGTATCAATAATTATCTCAAAGTCATTTTGTTGGGTATTGATTTCTGCTTTGAAGTAATGGACAGTGACTTCATCGCAATGGTAACACCAGTTACTGTCAGATCACCGACTTGACTAGCACATGGCTGGGTGATCGTCCGAGGTGCCAAGTGCTGTTGGCAAATAGGATGCACCCATATGTCGTGTGGCCAACTATGAAACTACTTGACTGAGAAGACGCGGCTCCGGTCACAAAAACTAACTACGGCCAGGAAAGTGATTGCTCACCACGTGCTCCTCCATATCCGCATCTATTGACGCCTATTAACAGAGAACAACACGGCGCTCGGTCGGATCGCTGGGCCTTCCGAGGCCCTTTCTGACGGAGTTGAAATAATGGAAACATTGGCTATTAGACTTTTAAACAGTGAGTTCTGCAGTGCGTGATACGTGGATGGGTCGTAGTCTACGGTGACCCATTTAATGACGTATCTTAGGAAGGGAGACAGATTAGTGTTTAACGTGCTGTCGACAGGGAATTCATTGGAGCACAAGCTCGGGTTCTACAACTACATCTACGTGATTATTCTGCTATTCACAATAAAGTGCCTGGCAGAGAGTTCAATGAACCACCTTCAATCTGTGTCTCTACCGATCCACTCCCCAACGGCGTGAGGGAAAAACGAGCACTTAAATTTTTCTGTGTGAGCCTTGATTTCTCCAATTTTATCGTGATGATCATTTCTCCCTATGTAGGTGGGTGCCAAAGGAATTTTTTTGCAATCGGAGGAGAAAACTGGTGATTGAAATTTCATGATACGATCCGGTCGCAAGGAAAGGCGCCTTTGTTTTAATGACTGCCACTCCAATTCACGTAACATGTCTACGGCACTGTCTCGCCTATTTCACGATAATACAAAACGAGCTGCCCTTCTTAGAACTTTTTCGGTGTCATCCGTCAGTCCCACATGATGCTGATACCACACCGCACAGCAGTATTCCAGAATAGGGCGGACAAGCGTGGTGTAAACTGTCTCTTTAGTAGACGTGTTGCACCATCATCTGCCAGTGAACCGCAATCTTTGGTTTGCTTTACCGGCGACACTGTCAATGTGATCATTCCAGTTTAGGTTATTTGTAAATGTAATCCCTAAGTATTTAGTAGAATTTACAGAGTTACGATTTGTGAGACTTACCGCGTAATCGAAATTTAGCGGGTTTCTTTTAGTACTCATGTGAATAAATTCACACTTTTCTTTATTCAGGGTCAGTTGTCACTTATCGCATCATACAGATATCTAATTCATTTTGCAATTCGTTTTGGTCATCTGATGACTTTACAAGACGGTAAATGACAGCATCATTTGCAAACAATCTAAGACTGCTACTCAGGTTGTCTCCTATGTCGGTAATATAAATCAGGAACAATAGAGGGCCTATAACACTTCCTTAGGGAACGCTGGATATTACTGCTGTTTCACTCGATGACTTTCCATCTATTACTACTAAATGTGACATTTCTGACAGGAAATCACGAATCCAATCTCACAACTGAGACGATACTCCGTAGGCACACAGTTCGGTTAGAAAACGCTTGTGAGGAATGGTGTCGAAAGCCTTCTGGATATCTAAAAATACTGAATCAATTTGACATCCCCTGTCGATAGCACTCACTACTTCGTGAGTATAAAGAAATAATTGTGTTTCACAAGAACGATATTTTCGAAATCCGTGCTGACTATGTGTCAATAAATCGTTTTCTTCGATGTAATTCATAATGTTCGAACACAGTATATCTTCCGAAACCCTTCTGCAAATCGATGTTAGTGATATGGGCCTGTAATTTCGTGGATTAGTCCTGCTTCCCTTTATGGTATTGGTGTGACCTGAAGAATTTTCCAGTCTTTAGGTGCTGATCTTTCTTGTTGTACATAATTTCTAAATATGGAACTATTGTATCAGCATATTCTGAAAGGAACCTGACTGGTATACAATCTGGAGGCCTTACCTTTATTAAGTGAGTTAAGCTGTTTTGCTACGCCGAGGATATCTATTTCTATGTTTCTCATCTTGGCACTTGTTCTTGATTGTCATTCAGGAATATTTACTTCGTCTTCTTTGGTGAAGGAGTTTCGGAGAACCGTGTTTAATAACTCTCCTTTTGTGGTACTGCCATCAGTGACTTTATCGCTGTTATCACGCAGTGAAGGTGTTGACTGCGTCTTGCCACTGGTGTGCTTTATGTATGACCAGAATCTCTTTGGATTTTCTGCGAGATTCAGAGACAGTGTTTCGTTGTGGATATTATTATAAGCATCTCGCATTGAAGTACGCGCTATCTTTCGAACTTCTTTGGGGAAGGAAACCGGGTGTGCCCTTTCAAAGGGACCATCCCGGTAGCGATTTAGAGAAATCACGGGAAAACTAAATCTTGATGGCCGGGCGCAAATTTTAGCAGCTGTCCTCCCGAATTCGATTCCGGTGTGCTAACAACTGCGTCACGTTTCTCGGTGATATCTCTCAGAAGGCAACAATTGTTTGCAAGACAAGAGAAGTTGTACTGCTTTAGCATTTAGTGAGAATGCCTCTGACTGATGGTGTTTGTCCAAGAATCAAGGCGCGATTTTCATTAATTTTTATTTGTCGCCCCAAATGTTATGCCAATTAATAAATCAGCTGATTTATTGGCACATGCGTTGTTCGGCGGTATACGGAACAAGACTGCAAATGTGAACATGGAGTTTTTATGTTACACCCGCAGTGAAGTTATTATTAATGTGAATGCATACAGTGCGATTAATTGTGCACTGACTCGTTGGGTAGGTAAAGGAATTCAGAAAACTCTGATACAAGTAATTAGTTGCTGTCTAACATACATAACGTTAGTAAAATGCACGTCGCTACAGGAGCCAAAACAAAGTAGTCCAGCTAGCTGGTCAATGGCAAACGGTTTTCTTTCGGTTCCTCTAGCGGCGTGCTACACAACTGTGGTGACGTGATTTCAATATTTACGAGGAATGTAGAGATGATCTCGAAAAGAAACTTGGGTCTGCTTCTGTAAACTGAAGTGTAGGCCGAATGTAGGAAGCGAGTAGGAGCAGGAAAAAGTGAATTGCTTCGGCACTGCGTATAGGTTAAAACTCTTTTACTGGGGTATGAACTGGTATTATTACTTAATTTTGTGTACAGATAAGCACGTAGGTGCGAAGCCGTTCATCAATGAAATCTAACATCGGCTAGAAGTTACAGAGGCAAAATCTGTAGTGGCTCGCCCACTATGAAATATGAACAATGTTGCTTGGTCGTCTACTCGGAATCAAATGAATAGAATCTGGAGCGGCGCTCGTAGAGCTGCACAGTACCGGCTAGAGGGCGCTGTCGTCAGTGCCGTAGTGCCAGCCTAAGAACTTGTACCTACGCCGTGGCATCGTAGCTATTGATACCACAGAAACTAAAAATAAATGACCTAATTTTATGTTTTCTGAATGATAAAAAATTACGAGTTGCCCCCATAGTCATTACCACCTTCACTGCACATACATTGCTTGTGCAATCCTAAACCCACCAGTTCTCTGCACACTGTTTCCTCGCGCGGTACATTAAAGAAGTTATTTTTGTTTAGCACTGTTGTAACTAATACAATTAATACAATTATAATGACCTTCCGCCTTTGTCTGTAGTAGCGATTCCACTATTTTCGTTCGCAGCGAACTTTTCCCTTTAATTCGTATTATCCTACAATGTTCGCCGTTTGGCGAATACGGCGACAACATGCTCTCATGGTCTGAAAGACCAAGATTGTCAGTAGCTCGCAAGGGGAGCACAGAGCAATAGGATTTTTATAATGTTTTCTACATTTATTGTACGTGAAGTACAATAGTAATCTAGTACATCTCCCCCCAAAGCAGTTCGACTCTATGCTCAAAAATTCTCGGGGAAATCGATTTTAAGGTTTTCCAGTCAAGTTTAATAAACTAAAATAAAGTTCATGTTTTTTGATGAGCAAAGCAACTCTGTGGTCGTGCATTGAGCGGGAGGGTTGCTAGCTTTCGCCTCACTGCAACTTTGCGCATGCTGGATAGTTTTACCTCAATGTTGCTTGCGTCTTTCTATGTGTCACAGCGTCCTTTGGTCCATAAAGTCAGTTGCAGTGTGTCTGCTCGTAGCAGCGTAGACCGCTCCTTAATGTCGACCACGCTTTTTTACTTTGTTCTTTGTCTGTCTCGGTAGCTGCGCGGTCAGCGCAGTGGATTAATAATCAAAGGGGCATGGAATCGATTCCTGGACGGTCGGAAGATTTTCTCCGTGTGGGGACAAGGTGTTGCGCTGTCCTTCGGTTCTTACCGTCATAACTATCACTACATTATTGAGATGTGCAATTAGTAAGCTTTACTTTCGGAAAAATCAACGTCTCTTGTGCCACCCGGAAATATGGAGATCCATGTTATCTCCGATCAGGTTCGTACTACCTATTTTGTTCCGATAACTATGTTTTCAGATCCACTACAACTACACCGGTTGCATTTCCGTCGTGCTTCTCAAGTTCCCTTTAAGCATCGTGATGGTTCTCTAATTACGGTACTTCTTGCTGACGCGGAACATCAAAGTCCTAGTGTTCAACGACCCGCTGGGGGTTGATGAAATTTAACATAAGGTTTAGTTGAGCAGTCTAAGGCGCTGCAGTCATGGACTGTGAGGCTGGTCCCGGCGGAGGTTCGAGTCCTCCCTCGGGCATGGATGTGTGTGTGTGTTTGTCCCTAGGATAATTTAGGTTAAGTAGTGTGTAAGCTTAGGGACTGATGACCTTAGCAGTTAAGTCCCATAAGGTTTCACACACATTTGAACATTTTTTAACATAAGGTTTTGTTCTTTATGGTAATGTGATGGGGTACTCGACGCGAACGCTTGTCCACTCAGCACCGGCAGGAGTGTTTTAGCGGTATCATTCAGTGGGGACGGTAGGTGAACGTAGCATTCCTCAGCATCTACAGGTCTGCAGAACTGCATTCATGTAACGTACAGTGGATAAATGGGGACGTGCTTACACTGCCATGAAAGTGGCCATCTTAGATCTAACTCCCCGCCTTCGGAAATTATACTTGAAAAAATAGTGGCAGCGTGCTCACCTGTTGTGAGGGAGAGAGGCCGGGTTTGGCTCCAGATGGAATAAATTTTTAATCACAGGTGCAAGTTCTGCGAGCATTTCCGAGAAGGGAAGGATACATAAATCACACGAGACTGGTAATCGCTGGATCAAGTCTCGTTTCAGTCATTATTCCGTAGTTTTTTTTTGTTTGTGTTTTTTTTGTTTGTGTTTTGTTTTTTTATTTGTCGTTCATCTCGAATACCTACGAGGTTTAAACGCAAAATTCATCGAATGTATGCTAATTCTCACACCTAATGGTAATTTTTTTATAAAAAATACACGCCCTCTTAGTTCTAAGTCTATACTGCATCCAAAAAATACAACTTTCATTGCAACTTTTCCTCTTTCTCTGTTTTACCTTTCCCGTAAACGTTGAAAGAACATACTTTTTTTTTTTTTTTTTTTTAATTTGATTCGATCTCACGCCCCACATGCCAGACGAGCACTCTGCCACTGGTACCGAGCTGCTTTGCGAGAGGTATATTTGAGCTCTGAACATCACGTACCATAAATATAAAAAATTACAAAATCCCGATTGCCAGTTTAATACAGCTGCATACCGAAGGCTTTTAATACTTCAGAATACGAATGAACAAGATAAATTGTGGATACGTTACAGGAAACACGCTCAGGTTTTCAGGAATTTATTCGTATGCCAAAGGTTGCATACTATTTTGTCCACCCTGTGCGGATGAAGCAATTCATTTTGGTTTATGTGGTCTTTGTCCACAAAATATTACTAATTAATTACGGTACTGATAATGTATAACATTGTACAGATGAAAGGTAATTAAACATAACATTTTAATTAAGTCTTTTATTAATGTAATGTGTATTAGAGAGGAACTAATTATTTGTAACATACAGTTCTAAATTCCTCTACGTACTCGCCGAGCCAATTCACAGTTACGAATGTAATCATTCTTCTGCCACTCTTCCGGCGTAATATCGTTAATTAACTGCACTACATGTAGTCAGATAAATGAATAAATTTCTGTTTGGTTGTCGAATGAAAATGTATCAGCACTGGTAAGGCGTCTTGTCTACCATCAAGCAACACTGATTTATTGTAGAATTCCGGTCATTAAAGAAACAGCTTCAAACGTACAATAAGAGCATTAATATACGAGCCAACCAATTAATTAACCTACTAATTTGCTTGATTTTCTTAAAAAGGGATATCATGGCATGGTGGCAAGGAGGAAGCAAATGAGAAGGAATTTTTCAAAAAACTAACACGTTCTTCCAACTAGAGGAGTATAACATTTAGCAGCCTTCGTCCAACCCCATGAAGCAGAATACACACAACGGAAATTATTTAGTACCACATAAGGGGACTGCATGATTTGAAAATATGATCGTACCACCATTTTGTATCTTATATACCTACCTTCGGCCTGTGCAGCTAGCAAGTGTACATTCAATTCGACTGCCCTGTAAAAGCTTTCTGTGCATGTGTATTAAGTAAAAGTGAACATGAATACTCCTTGGTTGCCTTCAAATTCGTACCGCATATTTTAAAAAATCTGTCTTAAAGGATCTAACCTTTAACAGAATTAACACGTTTAGTCTGTCCCTAATAATAAAAGCGATTAGCCTAACGCAATCGTGCTGTACCTCAGCGCACAGACTCGTAGATTGGGTCTGTATCGGAACTTAAATTTAACCTTAAATTTAAAACACGAAGTCGATTCTGCATAACATGCTGCAAAGGAATGTAACTGCGGCCTTACAAGGAGCTTCGGTTAAGTGCAGTATATTTTTCTTGTGGTAGCATAATTTATCATCACGGGTTTGGTTTCTTCATTGTATATTATTGCGCAGCAATGATGTTTGGTGCCCAAGTAGATCATCACATGACACCAATAACTGAAGGCGTACAATCAAGTACGAGTCCTCTGGTTACCGAATCCAAATGTCATGGACACATAAATCTCACAATTTATGACGACTACTGCAGGTGTGTGAAAAAAATGAAGCAACATGAAAAAGATGAAAGAAGCTAAAATATCCACGCGAACTGCACACAAAAGGATCTATCGATAAAGCAGTATTTAAAAATCAATGCAAGTGCTAACCACATAATCATTAACCACCAAGAACTTGAAAGCCGTTCGTTGGAAAACGTATTCCGTATCACTTACCTCTACGCAATTTATAGGTCCCTGACAAGGAGCTATTTTCATTTTCTAGAAATGTGACAGTATTCGGCTCTGTAGCGAAGGTACATATGTACACTTTACTTAAAATGCGTTACTTGACTGGCCCAATCAGCGTGGTAGGGATTTGATCCACCGTATCAATGTAAACGAAAAGACAAAATACACACAAGTGTTACCGGCTGCGCTGGGGGTAGATGCATCGTGCATCGCGTAAGCACTGCCTGCACTTTTCATGCCTCTAATTCGATGATTTGTCCCATGTTTCACTTTGATGGCCATTTCTATGCTTCCCCCTGCGGGAATTTATCTACATCTACATATACACTCCATTAGCCACCAAGCGGTGTGTGGCGGTGGGCACAAAACGCGCCAAAGTCATATTTCTCCCCCTCTGTTCCACTCACTGATCGCGCGAGGGAAAAACGACTGGCTGAACGCACCTGTTATCTCTGAATGGTGATCATTGCGCGATTTGAAAGTTGGTGGTAATAATATATTATTAATATAATATAAATCCTCGGCGAATATCGGATTTAGGGATTTAGTGAGCAGCCCCTACTGTTTAACTCGTCGTCTGTCTTCAAACTCTCTATGAGATTTGCAACGCTCTCGCGATAGCTAAATGTACCAGTCAGGAATCTTACCGCTCTTCTTTGGACTCTCTCAATCTCTTGAATCAGACCCAACTGGCAAGGGTCCCACACACGTGAACAATACTCTAAGAGTGGACGAACCAACGTATTGTAAGCAATTTCCTTCTCTTCAGGATTCTACCAATAAACCGCAAACTATAGTTAGCCTTGCCCGTTACTTGTGTAACCTGATCATTCCATTTGAGATCTTTTCGAATAGTCACACCCAGTTACTTGACGGATGTTACCGCTTCCAAATACTGGGCATTTACTTAGATTAATGGGGATTTTCGCCTTGTTATACACAGTAGGTTACACTTACTAATAGTGAGAGAAAACTGCCGGTCAATACACCACGCATTTATTTTCTGGATATCCTCATTGATTTGTTCACAACTTTCGTGTGATACTACTTTCCTGTAGACTACAACATCATCGGCAAACAGTCTAATGCAGCTAGTACCATCAACCATACCGTTTACGTAGATCGTTATAAGCAGCGGACCTATTATGTTGCCCTGGGGCACACCTGAAGTTATGCTTATTTCTGTTGAAGTCACCCCATTCGGGATGACATACTGCTCTCTCTCTGTTAGAAAACTTTCTATCCAACGCCATATGTCTTCGGATAGACCGTAAGCGCGCACTTTTTGGAGCCAGCGACAGTGCGAAACTGAGTCGCAAGTCGAGAAATATGGCATCAGCCTGGGAGCCGGTATCTAAAGCGTTTTGTATATCATTCAAAAAGGGGGCCGGCTGTGCCTCGCATGTTCGCTATTTCCTAAAACAGTGCTAGTTTCTGCAGATGAGCTTCTCAGAGTCTAGAAAGGTCATTATACCTGAACACAAAATATATTCCAAGATTCTACAAGAATTTACGTTGAGAACGTTGCCGGCAAGCGCAATTTGGCCTAATGTTTTGTACAGATAAGCTTCAGCTTTATAGATGTCCTTTCTTTTTGACTAAGGTTAAATTCTTTATTCAAAGCGTAAGATCTTGTTTAGTGTTAAGTAATCAATATCAGCCTTTCTGTTTATTTGTGAATGTAGACCAGGACGTACATTGTTATCATACTTATTTAGCGCTACTGGGGCGAGCAGAAATTACATGGAACTTCTGTAGTTCTGTTTTGATGCTTTGAGGTCATGTAAATCATATGGTCCGAAGTAGGACACATCCTTATTTGTGAACTCTGTTGTCTGTTTGATGTATAATAATACAAAGTAGGGAGAGCTGATTGAGCTCAGGAATGAGAACCAAGGTCTGTAACTTAAGAGTGCCATGGAAATTCCAGTACTAAAAGCTGAAATTCGGAAAGAGTACATTGAAGGCCGCTATGAGGGGGAGGACTTATATGATGATGTGTGAGAAAAAGGAATCGGAGTCGGCAGGTGTGATCCAGTATTTGAGTTCGAAATTAAAAGAGCTTTGGAAAACTTGGAATCCTATGAGACAGAAGGGATAGCTAACATTCCATAGGGAATTCTAAAATCGTTGGGATAAGTGGAAAAGAATCGACTGCAAGTTCGTGGGCAGAATCTATGAGACTAACGACGTACCATTTGACTTTCGGAGAAACATCATTCACACAGTTCTGATTGCAAGAACCGGTAAGTGCGAGAATTATCGCACAGTCAGCTCAACAGCTCAATCATCCAAGTTGTTTACAGGAATAATATGCAGAAGAATGGAAAACAAAACCGAGTATCTGTTAGATGACGATCAGTTTGTCTTTAGGAAAGGGTGACACCAGAGGGACAGTTCTGACAATGAGGTTGGTAAAGGAAGCAAGGTTAAAGGAAAATCGAGACACGTTCGTAGAATTTTTCGATCTGCAAAAGGATTTTGACATTGTAAAATGGTGCAAGATGTCCGAAGTTCCGAGAAAAGTAAGAGCAAGCTATAGGGAAACACGGGTCACATATAATACGTGCAAGAACCAAGAGCGAACAGTAAGACTGGGGGGACTAAGAACGAATTGCTACTGTTCAGTCTGTACTTCGAAGAAGCAATGACTGAAATAAAAGAAAGTTTCATGAGTGGGATTAAAATTCAAGGAGGAAGGACATTGCTATACTTAGTGAAAGTGACGAAGAATTGCAGGGCCTGTTGAATGTCAAAAACTCTCTAACGAGTACAGAATATGGATTGCGAGTAGGGGGGGGGGGGGGAGACAAGTAGCAGACATGAAAACAGAGAGAACTTAACGTCAGAACTGGTGATAATGAAGTAGACGAAGTTAAGAAATTCTTATACCTTGCAAGCAAAACTACCCATGACGGACAAAGCAAGGAGGAAATAGAAAGTAGACTAGCACAGCAAAAGAGGTCATTCTTGGCCAAGAGAAGAATATTGGCGCAAGCTGTCGCTTGCTTTTTCAAAAATATATATCTGGAAATGGTGCTAAATCTTATTATCTTTACATACAGAAAAGTATTATCTCCTCAACAATCTGCAAATCATGAGCGGCCCCTTTAATTTTTATATGTGAAATTAGCGGATTTACTAATGGCACTTTTGTTGCACAAGTCTGCGGTCATTTACAGAACTCAAGTTCGTAATCAGATAACTAATTTAATACACTGAAACTTGAATTGCTGGTGTATCCATGTATCATCACAATAAAATAGAAACAGTGAATGGGTGAAGGGGCATGAATGAGAACAATGGCGTATTTAACTTTTTAGTGATAAGTTTTTGTTCACCCTTTTATAATTACAATCGAGCTAATAAATCTTACAATAAATGACAAACAGAAATCAGAAAAAGGAATGGTGTTTGATTGGCAAAGCATTTATTGGGGTTGAAACTATACAAATTCCCCCTTGAATTAATTCCTCTTACAACGCAATCTGATTTTATCAAATGGAATCACCTACTACCAAGTGCACCACAAACTATGGTTCACGGAGGACAGGGAGCTGTGAATCTCATTTAACAACCCTGCGCCATTGCAGCAATACTTTAAACCTTCCACCTTGATTCAGGGGGCAGTAGAAACGGCACGCTATGAGCGATGAGCAGTGACCTGCGACAGCTGGGACGCGTTCATGAGAACTTGCAAACTACGGGGATTGGCGTTCTGATTTTTACAACGCAGGAAACTTCCCTATCAGAGCACTGAAATCCCGGCAGATTTAAGTGTGAGGTGCACCTGCTCGCTGGCGTGGCCAACCAGTTCGACTCACAGGTACGACGCCTCGTGCTGGAATTCTCGAATGTCAGACGGCCGACTCAGGACGGGTAAGTTTACCCAGATGACACACAATATGTCGGATATGACATGCAGTTCCACTGTCGGTACAGTTGAAAACTGCCACTGGCTCTTAGTCCACCACAAGTTGCAGACCACAAGTCTCACCCACTACGGAAAGACCTAAAGTTCTCCACCAGTGGAGGACCAGAACATGAAGAAGGCAAAGAAACACCATCACTTTCCATCAAGCTTCGGTACGGGAGGCGAATTTGCAGATAAATCCCGGCTCCACGTTGTACAAACCAGTCGAACTGTGCTCGTTGAATCTCCCGCCTTTACACTTCTGCTGGACTGGTAGCCAATCCAGACAGAGCACCGGGATTCGCATGGTAGGGGAGCAAGCCTCTGCTTTGCTTATCCTGAAAGAAGCCAATCATCGACTCAAAATCTCTCTTGTCTGAAAAAGGAAGATTTTAGAGTAGGTAGGCGACGTTCTCACGGTAAGCATGGCCATGTTTCGGCGAAAAACATCTACCTGGACGGAACCACAGTCACTCATTTACGAAGATATTTTATCTTCCCAGGCCGAACATTTTCAATTTCGGAAAGTATGCAGTCGTGTACAGGCTACACACGCAGTTCTATGAACATTCGGCCCGCAATTTCTCCTTGTAAAAAAGTCATAAAACACACATACCAAATGTATTACTGGGGAACACGGAAAAAATGACCTGAAATATCAATATTAATTTGACCAACAATGCAGTTAAAGTGAGAGAGTGGCATGCCACCTCTCACTGGTATCAAACATTGGCCAAAATTCGACGAAGACATATTTGAGAATATACATTTGGAATGCAACAGTTTGTTGAACCATGGACAGTGGGAAAACCGGAGCAGAAGAGAGTCGAAGTGTTAGAAATGTGATGCTAGAGAAGCAGGTTGAAAACCAAGTGCACTTACAAGATAAGGAATGAGAAGGTTATTCGCAGAATCAGTGAAAGAAATAACGTACAGAGAACACGGACAGGAATAGGCACATAATGATAGGAAACATGAGGGAATAACTTCCATGGTACTAGAGGAAACTGTAGAGGGTAATAGCTGTAGGGGAAGACAGATAGTTGATCTAACAATGATTGAGGAAGTAGGGCGCAAATGCTATTTTGAGAGGAAGAGGTCAGCCTCCAGAGAGGAATTCATTCGGCCACATCAAATGTGTGGAAAGAGTGGTGGGGAAAAAAATAGAAAGTCATGATATTTTTATGTCGGTAGTTGATACGAGCATAATTTACTAAACACGTGCTGCCTCTATCAGGAGCATTATTCTGACATACTGCCATCTGCAGGAACATTTTTAACTTATTTGCATGCATTTTACAGCAAGTATAAAGTCGATTAATGTTCTCCAGAACTCCAGGAATTCCTGTTGATCCTAAATATGTTAGGAATAGCTACTGAGCTTCATGTTTATTGTTAAAAGGTATTAGCCTACAAAACGTGGAGTTTACATCTCCAATACACACGTTCTCTTTATAAAGGATTGATGGAAAAACGCTTTCAGGTCATGACAGGAGGTCTATGTGTATTATGTAAAGGTGGATGGGGGAGTAAGGAAAGGAACTAGCAGTGTCAGTTGCATCGGGATTTTATGTGGAATCATCGGCGATGAGAGTAAATGTGTCCTGGATCGGCACTCGAACCCATGACCTCTCACGTACTAGGCTGTTGAATTAACCACTGCGCCATCCCATCACACTGTTCATCGCAAATCCGCGGACCATCTCGGCATGTTTCCGGCCGACTTACATTCCCCACCTATTGCCATCTATCTGCAGTCCCCGCTCATTACTCCATGTTCGCTAATTTTAGAATCTCGCTGAAGGTCGAACATAAATATGCATCCGCACTGAAGGTTGCAGATCCATTGTCCATCGAAGCGAACCGATGAATGTAAATGTGCATTCACATAAAGGCTCGAATGTGTTGATAATAATTTTGCATTGACTAAAGTACATATTCAAGCTTTCTTTAGATGTACCTTTGCGCTACAAATGTTCTTCCTGTATCATCATTTGAAATGAGACTGCCTTATTATTGGTGTGTAGGTCAAAATTTTGTATAAAAGGGGAATCTTTTCAGGGGATTTGAAGTCATACTATTTATGTATTTATGTTCTTGTCTATTGAAAAGAGAAACAAGCTGAAGTCATTTCAATGGTACGCATAACGATATAGAATTTCCAGAAGGTTCCAAACGTAGACGGTGTTGCGTGAGAGCCCAGACGATATGCCGTCTTCTTTCCTCCTCCACGTCAGCCTCATAGCAGTCTGCATGACTTGCCAGAGCAGAACCTGATGGCACGACGCTCGTCATCCTTACAAACAAACGAAAATCGAACGCGCCCATTACTAAAATTCAAAGACGTTCATACATCGATAATAAAAGAGGGAAGATCTGCATATAACGTGAATACGACGATACGCTAAAGTCGTAGAAGCACCAAGGTATCCATACATATATCAACAATCTATTTCCAGGAAATTACAATGTGTTTAAGAAAAAGAGTCACATATGTCTACGATCAAAACTAGAATAAAAATTCCTCTAATGGTTTGTGCAGAGGCCAAAATATTTTGTCATGTGGTACAATGTGACCTCTCACTCCCAATTTTCTGTCATGTGGAAGTAGACACTGCAGCTAGTAGTGCCTTCAAATGTTCCAATAGCCAGAAATTCAACGGATTCTGGCCCAATGAACGGGGAGCTCCTCCTACCAGACTTCTTCGACCAATCCATTGCCCATCAAGCGTTGCGATGACGTATCGTGGCAAAACTCGTAGAAAATGATCTGGTGCCGCATCCTGCATAAACTACAGTGTATGCAGTATGGGGCACCAGATCATTTTCTACGAGTTTTCTTAATGCAAAGATAACCATCAGTGTGCTTCAAATTACAACCATTCAGACAAGCGCAGCGAACTACAACAGTAAGGCACTTTACACTTCCGAATACTGTACATGACTCTTCACAAGTAAAACGGTCCGCATTGGAAGAAATGTATGAATCTCGGAAGACCTACTTTCCTTAATCGCAAATATCATTTAAACAGGTCATGTCTCCGGTCTCAGTGCCTACAATTTTCAACCTGTATCGTCATTTTACATTTCATCGAAAGGATGACACAGACGGCCCATTCTTCGTAAAACTGGGCAACTGTACACCAAGCATATCGTTCCTCCTCCCGCATACCGACTAGCATCTCAAGGTATGCGATACGGCTCCATATGAAACTGGCTTGAAACACAACTCACATACGTCTAATCTACGAATGTTTATCTGGAGTCCTAAGGTAATTTTGTAGCAACAGCGCTTCACGAAACAGCACGAAAACTGTACATCGTCAGCGCCCACCTATGTCTGTAATGCTATGGGGAAACAATACCAATAAGCAGAGTATCGATCGCCACTAAAGAATTCTTCTGTGCCCATGTCCCAGTGAAATACCCTCTCTACTTGCAATGACACAGACGCAACGGTAATACTTTGTTCATACAGCCCGGGAAACGAAGCGTGAGTTTCCGCGCGAGAGTTCTGCTGGGCGGTCGTCCTGCAGCTCAGAGACGAGAAAAATAGCTACTGCAAACATTAGCAAAAGAGTGACACCCGTAATTGGCAAACGGCTCTATTTCCGGTCAGACAACTGTTTGATTAAGTGTGGAGCGTAGCAGACACTGCGAGAAGCGAGATGAAAAATCGGACAAGCGAACCGTGAATTTGTCGCTCGAGTGGCGACACTGTCGAAAACACGAGTTGCGTCATGGGAAGACAATGCTTTTCGTGGTGAAGACAGAACAGTGTACAAGCAGGGGTCTATCCTCACTTTGTTCGGTGGCTGTAACGCGAGACGCATAGATCGTTCACAGTCCGAGAAGTAAAAAATTTAAATCTGGAATTGAGAACGAACGTCTAGATTTCCTTCCTCTCTTATTTTTTAAATTGGTATTAAAATGTTTTACATTAGTATTCAGACATGTCTGAAATGTCGTATGTGTGTTTGGGCAGGGGGGGATTACAACCTCTGTTCATTTGGTTGCATCCATGTACTAGTTCAAAATGGTTCAAATGGCTCTGAGCACTATGGGACTCAACTTCTGAGGTCATCAGTCCCCTAGAACTTAGAACTATTTAAACCTAACTAACCTAAGGACATCACACACATCCATGCCCGAGGCAGGATTCGAACCTGCGACCGTAGCGGTCGCGCGGTTCCAGACTGAAGCGACTAGAACCGCTCGGTCACAACGACCGGCATGTACTGGTTAAAATAGATCTAAATTATTGTATACGTACAAATTTTAATTTTGTTGTTGCGAAAACACTATTGGTATACCCTATCTGCTCAGGTACAGAAAACCTACACTACAACCGTAAAGTCATCGCAAATGTTTTTGAATATAGGTTGCGCAACGCTATTAAAGGATAACTTTTACGAAACACCGTAATTGTCTATCATTGTGATGTAGAAGTTTGAAATTAGGCTTAAAGGTGCCTACAATCTTGCTCTTTAAAGGTGCAAAAGCGCGTCGCTCTGCGATTTCACCCTTGGGCTCAGCGACACTTCGAAGACCAAAGTGTTGACACGTACGAAGAAAGGCTGAGGCTCAGAATGTGAAGTGTAACATCGGTTAGTGATGTCACATTTGCACCATATTTCACAATTCTGCCCATTGTCCGCAGCTCGTGGTCTAGTCGCTAGCGTTGCTGTCTTTGGATCACGGGGTCCCAGGTTCGATTCCTGGCCGGGTTGGGGATTTTCTCTGCCCGGTGACTGTGTGTTTGTGTCGTCCTCATCATTTCATTATTATCATCATCATTCATAATGACTATATTGGACTGTAAAAAAGTTTGGACTGTGTAAAAATTGTGGCTTTGTAAGAGCGATGATAACGCAGTTAAAACCAAACATCACCACAATTCGGCCAATTGTCACTGTGGACGTCTCAGATGATCTGAAAGTCGTCAAACATCTCCTTGCCCACATTTTACCCCTTATCTTGACGCCTCTGCGAGGTCAGAACCTCGATGCCCAGCATTTAAATCGCGCGAGTTTCTTGTGGGTGGCCTTGGAAAAAATTTCAAACACGCTACCACTCAGAATCGATACAGAAAGGTATTTGGGCACGGGGAGGGGGGTAGACATACAGAACACCGATGAAGTCACCACTTCCCTTGTGGCGTTGATTTCCACAGATAACGCGGTCGAAGACAAGAGTTCGCCGTGCGATGAGCAACTGGATGATTCGTTCCTTCTCTACGGACATCGTGGGCTTGCATCACGTGGAATGTATTCGCGCCCGTTTCTAGTGAAGCGCGACCATTGATTTTGCTCTTGTGTACAGGCTAAAGCCATTAGCAACCTTTCAAAACCATTCGACAAAATCTGAACGTCATACGAGATAGCAAAGGGTGTTCATGCTTCTTCAGCCCTCCTGTTTCACGTATTCCTGTGGTGTTCAAATGCTTCAAATGGCTCTGAGCACTATGCGACGTAGCATCTATGGTCATCAGTCCCTTAGAACTTAGAACTACTTAAACCTAACCAACCTAAGGACATCACACACATCCATGCCCGAGGCAGGATTCGAACCTGCGACCGTAGCAGTCGCGCGGTTCCGGATTGAGCGCCTAGAACCGCTAGACCACCGCGGCCGGCTCCTGTGGTGTTATCACGTGGGGTATGCGACATGGATGCACGCGTGAATAAAAAGGCTAAGGGCCCCTTTTAAGACCTCAGTTCTGTAACTCCGCCTGTGCCAACCGCGCACCATTTTTGGACGCTTTAAAAATGGTTCTGTACAGAAACAGTTTTCCTTGGTACCAGGGTGACAGGCACACCTTTCGATGTCCCTTAGATTTCGCATTTAGCCAGCACCCACCAGTTCAGCAATGTAGTGCCACTCAGCTGAAGTGCGTCGAAATTGGTGGCTGACACATGGGTGCCTCAGGACAGCATTACTCTGGTTCAATGGAGAACTGTAAATCAAACATGGTACACATACGGTCTATCAGCAGTGGAGAAGTATTTTGTGAGAGTTCATTGGCTAAGACACGTGGACTGTCAGTGGAAACATTAAAAACCAGAATTATTTTATTCCGTGGATGCAAAGAAAGCAGACAGTTTCAACTCAGCGGGTCCTACTTTCGTATGACAACCGTCAAGTGAACACTGTTGATAACGACAAACACTTGTAGCATCAGTCTCGTTCAGTTTGTCTCAGATCCGATACACGTCTTTTCTGGCAGTATACAAGAGCTGGTGTGTAACTGTTCAAATGGTTCAAATGGCTCTGAGCACTTAACATCTATGGTCATCAGTCCCCTAGAACTTAGAACTACTTAAACCTAACTAACCTAAGGACATCACACAACACCCAGTCATCACGAGGCAGAGTAAATCCCTGACCCCGCCTGAAATCGAACCCGGGCGCGGGAAGCGAGAACGCTACCGCACGACCACGAGCTGTGAACAGTAACTGTTCATTCACTCCTACTAAGCTAACTGATTTTGATGTAACGTATCACAGTGTACATACACAGTTCAAGACTGGAAAACTTTTGTGCAGCGTTGATTCCTAATATTCCTTGGCGTCGACTTGTTTTACGTATAGGTTGAGAAATATCTGTCAACTTCCGCACTTAAAGCTTGCGAAGTACTTTTACTCAACGACTGGTGAATTCGACTGGTTGTGAGATGTGGAAATCGTCATCTTCGTCTTGTCACATATGTAAAGGATCATACTTTTCTTAGGTACTTACGAGGAGAAGTAACTCAGTATGGGTTTTGAGTCACATCTCAGTCCTTGTCCTGGAAAACTGTTCCTCGCGTAGGTGGACATGCGTTTATTGTTTTGCAACATTGTATGATAATGTAACTCTTGTGTATGTTCAACAGTATCTGCAAAAAGTACGTTTCATTTGCAATAAATGACCACAGATTAGCCGGCCGTTGTGGCCGAGCGGTTGTAGGCGCTTCAGCCTGGAACCATGCGACTGCTACGGTTGCAGGTTCGAATCCCGCGTCGGGCATGAATGTGTGTGCTGTCCTTAGGTTAGTTAGGTTTAAGTAGTTCTAAGTCTAGGGGACTGATGGCCTCAGATGTTAACTCCCATAATTCTCAGAGCCATTTGAACCATTTTTGACAACAGATGTTATTTGATTCACGGAGTACGGTAATTCCTCCCTACACCCTCATTTCGGGAACACAGTGTGACTTACCCTGAATAGAATCGTATAAATTATTGTTACAGCTATTTTGGTAGTTGATTTACTTTTCAGGTTTTCTTTTTTTGTTAAAAATTAGTTTCCTTGACGAATAACAGTATTGTGTAGGAATGATGTACGTAGGTCATGAGCTAAGTTATAACGAGTAAGTAGAAACGTATGAAGTCATCCTTATCTTTTAAGTTTTAAAGCTTACAAAACCTGCTCGTGTGTTTGAACTTCTCGTATAGTGTTACTGTTATACGACCAATGACAAATCATCATTTTTCACGTATGCTCATTGCAGAGGTGTCTAATTTCGATCTTCATCGAAACCAGTTACTTCTCCATAAAGTGGCAAATCCCTTTTCTTTAATCCCCAGTTTCTCTTAAAGAAGTATTTACTGTCAAGAGCTAGTACACAATATTTAGAGATGCCACCTTCATCTTTAGCCTGATACTGGACACTAAAAGCAACGTTTCTTTTCCACTTAACACTTCATTACATTAATTCCATAAACAGCATGAACTTAGAGCACTTGCCCGCGAAAGGCAAAGGTCCCAAGTTCGAGTCTCGGTCCGGCACACAGTTTTAATCTGCCAGGAAGTTTTAGCATGAACGTGTTTCAAAATTACAATATAATAATTGAGTTTATACCCATAAAATGTCAAATACCGAATGACAGATAACAAACGGTGAATATTTTTATAAGTAGGGTGTTCCTGCATTAGGTATGGAAACCGCTACACACATAAGCATCAATCTATCACTTGCATCCATTAGATTTCCTGGAACATGCAATGGTGACTTTGGGCACTGCCATGTTGATGTGACTACTGTGAATGCAACTATCAACTCGTCTTGAAATATGTATTGCGCTTGCTGTACGATTTACTCTACTTCAGAGGGTGCGTTCACTTCGGGCTAAAGTGATGCCGAAGTGGAATTGTGCAGAAACTGTAGTCCGCGCATTTTTGTTATCTTTGTAGAACTGTAGTTACATCATCGCTCATTTATTAAATGATGGCGATGCAGACGAAGGGATCATTATTTACCTTATCACAAAGAAATCTTTGCGTGAATTATTACGAACCAAGATGCATTAGCAGTTTACCTATAACAACTTTTCGTAGATATTTAATTTAATACATAAAGTATTAGACAACAACAGTGAAACTTTTTGGGAACTAATAGGTGAAAGTCGATCAAGGGATTCCGAAATGACATGATCTACAGACCGGCTAACACTCCAGTCGCTTGACTTTTCTCATTCTCGTATGGCGAAGGGAAACCAAATAAATAATTAATCATCCAGAGAATACCCGAGTGGCCGTTGTGTCCAGAGGGTTAGAGCAACAAGGCCATATAACTATAAAGGGCTAAACAGATCGCTAAAGCTGTTTTCTCCTTGGAAAAGTGTACTGAGAAGAACAAGAACTTATTTACAGAACAAATAGACTACAGTAAGAAGTTAATTACATAATGTAATTACAATTTATTTTTCAAGAAAAGTTCATTATTACTACTGAGGAAGAGTACAGTAGTTCAAAAAATTTTGTGCGTAGTTTTAGCACAAAGAGCCATTTTCATTGTCGCCACTAGCTACGCACCGATCAGGGCCTCACATTACGTATCGTAGGAACTTCACCACAACCTCAACATAGAGACATCTTCTGGCAACCAGACTGCACCTCTCTTCACCCATTCACGTCTCTTTATCTAAATTATGAGTAGGATTATTCTTACCGGGGAGTTCAAATGCTGCGCATCGTAGGTCCTTAGAAGGGAACCTCCCCATCGCACCCCCCTCAGATTTAGTTATAAGTTGGCACAGTGGATAGGCCTTGAAAAACTGAACACAGATCAATCGAGAAAACAGGAAGAAGCTGTGTGGAACTATGAAAAAGTAAACAAAATATACAAACTGAGTACTCCATGCGCAAGATAGGCAACAACAAGGAAAGAGCGAACTCTTGCAACATCAAGGATAGTGTGAGCTCAGGGGTGCCGTGGTCCCGTGGTTAGCGTGAGCAGCTGCGTTAACGGGAGGTCCTTGGTTCAAGCCTTCCCTCGGGTGAAAAGTTTAACTTTTTATTTTCAGTTTATGTGACAAACGCTTATGTTTTATCACTTTCTTGGGAGTGATTATCACATCCACAAGAAAACCTAAATCGGGCAAGGTAGAAGAATCTTTTTCCCCATTCGCCAAGTGTACAAATTAGGTGGGTCGACAACATATTCCTGTCATGTGACGCACATGCCGTCACCAGTGTCGTATAGAATATATCAGACGTGTTTTCGTGTGGAGGAATCGGTTGACCTATGACCTTGCGATCAAATGTTTTCGGTTCCCATTGGAGAGGCACGTCCTTTCGTCTACTAATCGCACGGTTTTGCGGTGCGGTCGCAAAACACAGACACTAAACTTATTACAGTGAACAGAGACGTCAATGAACGAACGGACAGATCAGAACTTTGCGAAAATGAAGAATGTAAACTTTTCACCCGAGGGAAGACTTGAACCAAGGAGCTGTCATTCCGCAGCTGCTCACGCTAACCACGAGACCACGGCGCTTCTGGGCTCACACTATCCTTGATGTTGCAAGAGTTCGCTCTTTCCTTGTTGTTGCCTATCTTGCGCATGGAGTACTCAGTTTGTATATTTTGCTTATTTTTTCATAGTTCCATACAACTTCTTCCTGTTTTCTCGACTGATCTGTGGTTTTTCAAGGCCTATCCACTGTGCCAACTTATAATTAAATCTGAGGGGGGTGCGATGGGGAGGTTCCCTTGCTAGCATTCACGCCGAAAACTGTTGTCTCCAACAGCAGGAGATTGTCATAAGTTTTCTTTCCTTGTTTTAAGGGAAAAATGACTGAATACCTCTAAGCATCTTCTTGTCAATATTAAGTATTTGTTCACATAAATAACAATGAAAACGGAAGAAAAATTTTCAGTTGAGGCCAGGTATACTGGACTCTGGCTGGACAGTCCACACTACTAGACGCCATTCCGTATATGTTACGTTTAAGATGGTTACCACCTCCGATGAAACAGTCGTCGACAAGGGAATTCGTCTCAAAGTAACGATTCTTCCGACACAATTACGGTTGTTTCGTTGATTTGCGAGAGGGGACCAAACAGCGAGGTCATCGGTCCCATCGGATTAGGGAAGGATGGCGAACGTAGTCGGCCGTGCACTTACAAAGACACAATTATCTTAGAAGAACACAACTTGTTAACCAAATTTGTAATAATTACCTGCAGTGAGAGGTTACGTTAGATCATAGGGTCTCAGAGCAGTGTAAAACTTGACTGACAGGCAACTCGATATATTTTCTTCCCTCCCCCATTAAAGATTCGTAACAGATGGGATATTGAGTGAAACATTTACCGTAATATTGCTGACTGCACGGACTCACTAATTCAAATGGCCGTGTGACCGCAGTGGCCATTATGCCAATCGCCACCCCAATGTATTAATTATCAGTGTTTAAAATACCGATTAATATTCAGCAGCAGCAAAGAGTTAACAAATATTCAGTACCAGAAAGAAGATAACAAATGGCAGATACTTCCTTATTTCGATTGTCTGGTACAAAACCATGCAGATAATAATTGCATTAATTGTCAATAGACTGATTATCAGTTTAGATATGGTTATTTCGGTTTCGTTTATATAATAGAAGAAATCATTAAGGTAATTACCTATCTACACCTGTACATTCGGCAAGTCATGTTTGAAGCAAAAAACATAAGTAATTTGTGTAGTTGTAAATAATAACTACCTAAATATTTGCTTATCCATAGATAATTAAAATTTGTGTTTTTAATGACATTTAATATGCTATGGAGAATACACTATCTTCTCACATACATCGTTTCACTGATGTAGCCGTTTCGTTGAGCTGATTTTTTTTTTATTAGTTCCTCTGTCCCATTACAGAAGTCACTAATCCACTTAGTCTAAATTTTACAGGAACCAAATACTACCATGTTGAAATATAGTTAATCTCATGGGTACTCTGTAAGACAACAGCACTATTACTGTTTATGTTCGGTAAATGTCAGTTCTACCCTTCATCTGCACATTAGTTCTAGTTTTACACATGATTTAATCTGACTGCGAAAGAAGATGTTAGTTAAACATTCTCCCACATACAATGTTTATTCTTGAACCCTGAACTCCATACTTTATATTTTCAGGGAGTGTTACAATCTGTCCTCTAAATTTGAAGAAATGTCCTCTGTAGCACACGAATAATGTGCACTGCTTTACCTGCAGTTTGGTGATTTGAAGAATTCATGTGATCATAGGAGAATCGTAATCTCTTCCGGACAATTGCTTTTTGTTTACGATAATATTACAAGAGAGCAACTACATGAAAAGGAGTAATGACTCCATAGATGAACTGAAAAATTCATTTGCAAAATAAGAGTTGTAATTATCCATACTTTCATTAAAATATAAGGTCACATTTGAGGTCTCCAAATATGGTGTCACCTCACAACTATTAAACTAAACTAAAATCAACATCATTAGTAGGTTTACTCATTGTCGAGTGTAATTTTCACTTCTCCAGTAATTGAATCTTTGGCTAGACGTCTCTACCCACGTCGATCTTCAGCCCTTCTTGATGTGACGTAAAGAGGTAGTCGGGTAATCTTCCTCGCTTGAGTCAATGATCCAGTTGCTGATCTGTTTAGTGGCCTTCTGCCTTCGATTTTGCTTTGCAAGATGATATTTTCTAAATTATCGGCTTCTCTTCCCAAAATTTGCCCAAGGAACGGGAATAATCTTTGACTCTGAAGAGGAACTTACTGTGATGCGAAGATCTTCTATAACGGAAGCACTGCGTATTCTCTCTGTCCAGGTACACGTAACATCTTCCACCTATGCCAAACGAAACGCATGAGTTCGGCCCGTCACTAGCTTTCATCGTCCACATCTCGCACGAACACCACTGACTCCAACACGCACATCGTTGTTGATTTGGATAATGTTCGCTTGTGTCCGATTTTAAAGATTTTTTGACGGATACTGTCGTTGGCGAGTTGTGAAACAGTACGGTTTTGACTTAAATAGATTTTGCTGTATAATCATCAGAGAAAATCTCGCTGCTAGTGAACTTAGTACTCGAAAACGGGTATAATAGGTTAAATATTTGTTAGGAAATGGATTTAATGAATTTTATTATTCTAGTACATCATGTAGTAATACATCATGACAAGGGACAGATCATATTAATAAGAACGCACAAGAACTGTAATGATACACATTTATTGTGTAAGGAGTCGTTTCCTACGTGAAAAATATCAGGTTCCATTGCTAACGATCTTCATAGCAAATTGTCACAGAGTTGTGCCAGTATCATGAAGGAAGAATTCTAGTTATTTTACATTACGTTGAAGACACACTTCCGTGTGCACTTGTTATGAATATTTTTGGCAGTGTAGCGTGATGTCATTTCGAACTAAACCAGTTGCCATGTAATAAATGTGTACCAATGCAACTGTGGTTGTTTCTTATTAAGCATTACATTAACAAACCCCCCCCTCTCCCCCTCACTCCTCTCCACGAAATTCAAAGAATTGAACTCTCATGCACAAAGCAGCATCAAATGACTGATTAGTTTAGAAATGTATTAATGATCTGTCGTTAAATATGTAAAACCTTTATGGTTGAGGATTCAAAACATATACGTTGGTTTTATTCGTTTCTAATTATTCACCCATATGTTCATGGAAAGCCCAAACCGAAACATTTGACGGCACTGGATGAGTATAGTCTAGCTATTTTGCGCCCTGTTTTAAGAAATAATTAGTTTTTCACGCAGCTCACTGTTTATGATGACGTATCTCCCAAACTTTGTGCCGTAAAATGATAATTATGCAGACACATTTAGTGGAAATATGGAAACTGAAAGATGTGGTACGAATACAGCCAGTTCTAGGGAAGCAACTAACTCAAACGTCACGCCTCATACTGAAGTTTTACTTCATGAGCACCGGAAATGTAGTAAGGTATAATTTTTTTTCTTTTCATTATTTCCCAGGTATTGTTAACGAGAAATGATTCTGGAAAGGTTTGAAATTGTGTATAAATTGTTGGAAGCCACTAAGCGCTCTCATTATCAAATACTGTATGTCTAAAATGTACATAGTTTTCGTGCTGTGAGTTAGGCTCTCCAAGACATATAGGGGAAGGCGGGGCAAGACGGAGAGTTGGCGTAAGACGGGGAAGGGCTATAAGTTACAGTTAGAGTGCTGCCATCTGTGGATACCTACGTCAACATCATCAATACACAGGTCCCAGTGTGTTGACATTGCTGAATCTTAGTTTCGCGGCGGTTTCTATGAGCTTTGCAATGTACGTACAATTGTTATACCGATTTGCAATGTTTTACACCTTCAGAGGTCCTAAAACATGTGTTTTGTGAACATTTGTCCAAACTGTATATATAGCACTGAATAGTATGTCTTATTAACAGTAAACTGCTGTGTCAGTAGTCAGTGTTCACTAAATAGTGTTCATGTAGGCGTAACATAACCTGACAGCATGGTAGGAGGCAAGACGGGGTGGGGCAAGATGGAGAGCATCCCCGTCTTGCCCCTACTATTTGTCCAACCATTACGTTCTCATCGTCTCATGTGTTTACCTCGCTGCGGGGTTTGAACACGTACATTATACGTTGAATACAATTGTAAATAGAATAGTATTCGTTTTTCCAATGTTTCCTAATTAATTACAAAGTATGCCTTGGGCTATATGGTGAATACAAACACACAAAACGTGCAAAGTCAGTATTCTTGCTATACTTTAACGGCTGACTATGGAAATACGGTATGTACT
The DNA here is from genome assembly GCF_021461385.2 of Schistocerca piceifrons. Lineage (NCBI taxonomy): Eukaryota > Metazoa > Arthropoda > Insecta > Orthoptera > Acrididae > Schistocerca > Schistocerca piceifrons. The sequence continues at coordinate 144,032,998 of NC_060144.1, forward strand.
ATATAATATAGATTACCAGGAATGATCTGACTCAATAGTACGTTCCACGTGTTTTACTTCAGATAGTTCGCAAGTATCGGCGACAAACGTATAGGCAAGATTGGTCATTGGAGTCAATGGAAGGCGCTGTAAATGTTGTTATAGAAGGTCATATGGGTTCTTGCAGGGCTGCTAGACAGTTCAACGTGCCACATACAACGATTGAACGACATGTGGCAAACAAACGTGCTAATCCTGGCTATACAGTTGTGAAAAAATTAGGATCAATCACTAGTGTGTTTACCCCAGAACAAGAGGCAGAACTTAAAGACTACATAACACAGATGGAAGTAGGGTATTTTGGCCTAACACTTAAAGAACTGTGTGAATTTACTTTGTAGGTAGCTGAACGAAACAACATCAAGCATCCATTTAATACTGCAGCCAAATCTGCTGGAAGAGATTGGTTAAATGGGTTTCTTGCGCGAAATCCTACCTTAAAAATACGAAAACCATTGCACGTGGCATTTATGAAACCTCTCAGTACATTTTACGAAGATGAAGTAAGATCGTGGCTTCGCACCCATCCTGGAAAAGTTGTTACGCTGCATCAGCAATGGGGTTTAATCGAGTTGCTGTAGATCGGTTTTTCGATCTGTTAGAAAGTCAGTCAGACACATTCAAGTTTACGGCAGACAGAAGTTTCAATTGTCATGAGACTGGTTTAACAGTCATTCCAAAAGGTCACAAAGAGGTGGTTGCTTTGAAAGGGCGCAGACAGGTGGGAGCAGTTACTTCAGCAGAAAGAGGCCAGACTGTGACTGCAGAAATCTGTGTTTCAGCGTCGGGGTGGTACGTAACACCTATGTTAATTTATCCTCGAAAACGAATGCAACAAGCGTTTGAGACTGGCCTGCCCCCAGGTGCCTGGGCGGAAGTCCAAGAAACTGGTCGGATGACGAAAGTACTATTTTTGACTTGGTTTAGAAGTCTATTGCATTTAATGGAGCGTCAAAGGAAAGATCAAAATAGGGTTGTCTTTCTGTGTTTGCCACCGCACTGCTGACACCGTCTTCAACCATTGGACGTGGCATTTATGAAACCTCTCAGTGCATTTTACGAAGATGAAGTAAGATCGTGGCTTCGCACCCATCCTGGAAAAGTTGTTACGCTGCATCAGATCGCAAGTTTATTCGGCCAAGCCTTCATTCATTCATTCAGCTGCAATGTCCACAGCAGTGAACGGGTTTCAGAAAGCAGGCATTTGGCCTGTAAACAGAAATGTGTTTCAAGAAAGTGATTACCTTCCCTGTTCAACTACAGACATTCATCAAGCTCACACATCTGAAGTTAGCGAAACGGAAGACCAAATACCAGAGATGTTGTCAAGACGTAAAACACCTGAACAAATAACAACTGACGATCAAGCCACTGTTTCGTCTAACTTTCAGGTTACCAGCCCTGAAATGGTGTTAGCTATTCAAAAGGTGGATAAATAAACCAAAAGGAAATCATCTAACAGGCGTGGAAAACCCGTTGTTTTAACCGAATCTCTTTATAGGAGTGAACTATATGAAGAAATTAAACGAAAAGGAGTCCCCAAACGCGCTACATGTAAACGAAAACTCTTCTCAAAGACGTTTAATAAACCTGGGATACCACCGAAAGGACATAATGACAACGAAAAAGTGACGAACGTTAGTGTCATCTTAACCACCCCTTCATGCTCAATGGATAATAAACTGAGGTCCAACGACAACGAGGAAGAGAGTGCAGAATGTTTATACTGCTATGACTTCTTTGAAGGAGGCTGGATACGGTGTATTAGCTGCGGACGCTGGGCCCACGACACTTGTGCAGGGATAGAAAGTGATGATGACGAGGCTGTCCACACTTGTGTACTATGCGAAAGTAAGAGGCCTAAATAAAACGTAATACCTGATTCTACAATTCGCAGAACCATGTTTCGAAACCTTATCGTCTCATTAATTTTTTATTCCAGTCCTTATTTAAGCTTTAGAGATGAATTCATGCTAGTTCCCCAACTTACCCCGCATATGAGGCAAGACGGGGAATTGGTAGTTTATGTTTCAAATTGAGATATTTTTAACTACATGTAACAAGTTTGCTGGTTTCTTTGCATGCTATTGTAATTCAGTGGTCAAGTAAACAAATGATAATCAAACTTACTTGAATTTGTTTATTTGTGTCCCTTTTGTAAGGGTTTAAAGTTAGCTACCCCGTCTTGCCCCGCCTTCCCCTACACAGTTTTTTAATTCAATATTTTACTTTCAGTGTTAATTAGATTATGAGAGCATTTATAGTTTTTAAATTCCATCATTAATTATATGAAGAACTAAAAATCACATTTTTGTTACCCCTAGAAGCCGTTAGGTAGGTAACGTACAAAAGAAACCTTATAAGGGTTTAGCCGTTTAGTAGTACTGGTATTAACCAGAATCGACAGTGAAGCTGAATAGATGAACATAATTCAGCAGACTGGCAGCTGTGGAACTGTCATATTGTCTGGTAATTTTGGAATATAGAGGGCTTAGAAGTCCTACATTTTAGCCATTTTAGCCACTGTATCCGGTTTTGGAATCAATTTTAGTGTGGGTAATAGATGTAGGCCATATAAACAGTATTAATGTTCAGTGAGCCGGTTATAAAATTTCAGTTTCAAAGCAACTTCAGACGCTTTAATTGCATGCCTGCAGCTCTGACCTTTCCATGAGCACGCTGTTGTTGTGTATCTCAGGCAAATATGCTCCACTCTCTAAATTTTGCACTTCACAGGAAAAACTTCGTGAAAAAAACCGGTGCAGCTTTTCCTTTCTCATAGCGAAATATTGTTTACTTCACTATGAGAGAGAAAAAGCTGTCTGGAGAGCGTACAAAATTCCTTTAAAACAAAATAGGCCCCATTGCACTAACTTATTTGCACGAATGGTAATAATCCGTGTAACAGCGGAATGTCTGTCAGCCTCTTCACTCAGCGCTGGAGGGATTTATGAACTGCCATTTTTTAGATGTAAACGCTGTAGAGTTCAACGAATTCTCTGTCTTTTTAAACCCTTCCATAAATAAAAGATTTTAGAAACATAAACGGTACGTGTACCTGAGATAAAAGTGGAATGTGTCTCAGTCATATCCAGTTGTTCAATTTCCTGCCACATCAGAGTAATTTAAGAGTTTATTTTACTGCTAATGACTATCCCATAAGGAACCTCACTGTGGTACTGTTAGCTAAATTAGCATTTGTAGCCCAGTCAACAATGGCTAATTAGCGGAAAAATTCGTGTAGTCACAAATTTTTGACCCGTTGGTTGGAGGGATTCCCATGAACAACATACTGAAGATCCTGACCGGTGAGTTGTAAGCGTGGGGGTGTGGGGAGGCGACTTCTAGTGAAAATGTTTAGCGATAAACAATGGAGTTCACCTAATTCCGTACAAAAAAGGTGCTATTAATTATTTTTTGTAAGGCTTTAGTTTCTGCGTAGCAGGGGATGCAGAAATAGATTATTAGAAGCATTGTTTTAATGGTATAAAATATGTTTATTTTTAAAATGAAGTGGGTTAAGAACACATATTAAGTACATGTACCACTCTGACTACAGCAAAGACGTATTAATGAAGAAATTGTGTTCCTTGGTGTGTATGAGGGCGGAGGGGAAGGCGTGACAAGAAGTAGTGCCATTGAAGTATAGCGCCGGATAGTGATTATGCACTTTGGTCTTTCGTAGGTCGGCAGTCTGAACAGCTAAGAGGTGATTTCCCATTCTGCTTGTCCTACTTTGTCACATGAAGCAGCTACAGGGCGTTTCACAAAGTTGTGCCGACCATCCGCAGATCGCCCTATCAATGACCGGCAACGCAGTGTACAGACGTGTATTTTTCACAAAGTACACTCTCCGCTACACACTTTGTGAATGACTGGCAACACTGTGCATAGACGTGTACTTTCCGCAAAGTACGTTAACGTGGCGTGAAATGCAGATGACATTCAGAAATAATACTAACGCAAAACATTGACGGTGTCTACGCATATCTCTGCACGCTGTTCTCCACACATGTAAGGGTCATTGCGTATGGAAACTGTAGCATTCGTACAGGAACGGGAACTGCCTCCCCTCACCCCTCCCCCCCCCCCCCACCTAACAATGAGGAGCACTGATCGCTGTTGAGTTTAGAGACAAACTATACCTCCCCAGCATTTTCTGTCCAGTTCTCATGTGGGAGTAGACAAAATAATTTCCTGGGGAACTCCTTTAGGCATTGGAGTGAGCTATTATGTAGAACAGCTCAACAACTGTTGCTGTCAGATGTCTACCACACCGCCCGTGCATGGCTAATCTCCAGGGAATTACAGATGAAAAATGAACAACGGTTCCAACTGCACAATTACTATGCTACTATCTGCAAATAAAATAATCTCACTTTCTCTTTGTTTAGTCTACAAAGAAAACGACGAGCTACCGAAAACAAATAACATGATATAATATCTAAGGACAGATACTGAACACCGTAAAACTAGCACTGTTGACAGGTTTTAACTCAATGTTCGGAACAACAGCAGTAGCCCAAGGGTGGCGCTACTATAAACACATCAGACCAAAACGGATGCAAATCTACGACTGACGAATACATTTTTCTTGTTTTCTGCAAGGTAACAGCGAGCCTTAGCCTCCCCGCTAGTTAGCTCCTTCTTCGTCTGCACCGTATACTCATTATCTTTCTGCCTTCTCCGTACTTCGAAGCTGGTTGGCGGCTCCAAGTTCTTAGTAGACGACCTATAAAAATTTTTTCCTCATGCATTAATAAAAGAATTTTCCTCCACTCATCACCCTACTCCCATCATTCAGCCGCAATTTGGAATTAATATTTTTCCTCGTTTATATTCTAAACCACTATTTTACTTGAGAGTAAAAATAAATTTCTAAGTGGGCCGTTAAATGCTTGTGAACATAACATACAGAATACTTTTTTAAAATGGTCGTGTGGCACCCTGGTCTCGTTGGAGAGAACCTATGACTATAATTGGCAGAAAAAATGCAACACTCTCAGTTGTTTCTTTCAGCGACAGCGGGATATAATATGTGAATACTAAAGAGCTGTAGTGTTAGTGATTCATTTGTCACAGTCACTGGCGATCAGATGCTGCGCATGAGGCCTGTTTGGCCACCCTCTGTTTTGAATCTGCGGCCAGTAACTGTGCTGAGTTTAGAGGTGAACACCGTTTGCAATGTTCGTTCTAGGATGCTACTACGTATTCCCGTGGGACAGGTTCAGCCATTTGAACGGAGTCGAAATAAGGGCCTTTTGGGAAACTGGAAAGACGGATTGACGGATCGCTACAGGTGCTGGCCACAGTGTATCGGTAGTGTGTCTCAGCTTCCAACAGTGGCTTGTGGATGATCCCCACACCTGTAGATCAGGTTCTCGTACGTTCACATAGTACAAACACAATTCAAGACAGACATATTGTAGGCCGGCGGGAATGGCCGAGCGGTTCTAGGCGCTACAGTATGGAACCGCGCCACCGCTACGGTCGCAGGTTCGAATCCTGCCTTGAGCATCGATGTGTGTGATGTCCTTAGGTTAGTTAGGTTTAAGTAGTTCTAAGTTCTAGGGGACTGATGACCTCTGAAGTTAGTCCCATAGTGCTCAGAGCCATTTGAACCAGACGTATTTAGGAGGAGCGGTGGCCGACCGAGCGTCACCCAGGGACCAAATCCCATCGCACGCTTCACCTGCTGTGTAATCGGTGACCATTGAGAACAGTATGTCTGCAGCAAGATTAAGATCACAGTTGTCTCTGGTCAGGCTATCACAGACACCACCGCAGAGAATGGCTAATCTGACGTCGTGGGAGAGTTAACTGGGGAATGGAATTGTACTGTGTTGTCTTCAGTTAAGCGAATACGTTCTGTTGGTTTGTGACAGATGGACGTACAAGTGTATGGCGCGTACCTGGTGCGTTTCCTATTCCAGGGCGTACCCACCGTCGATACGCAGGTCTCATTCCAGGCTTCATTTACAACTCGCGGCATTTCGTGTTTCTGCAGCGTAAAGTAACCAGTGCCCGCCACATTCCATAGGCTTTTATCACCGTGCTACTGCTATTTCTCTGACAGGTAGGTCATGGGCCTTTTCCAGTAGCACAACGCACGTCCATATAAGGGTACTGCTGTGCAACGTGCTCTTCGTGGTGTATAAGTGCTATACTGGCCAGCAACCATCTCTCGCCAAATGAACACGTATGAGACATAAAGAAGTAGAAATTTACTCGTTCTTCAGGGCCTGCAAGAACCAATTCCGAATTGCAACATAAAGCGCAATTCTCTTGAAAGAATCTATCTAAGAATATCATTCGGCAGCTTTATGATCGTTTACATGCAAAAATACACGCTGCTGCCGGCTAGAGTGGCCGAGCGGTTCTAGGCACTTCAGTCTGGAACCGTGCGACCGCAACGGTTGCAGGTTCGAATCCTGCCTTGGGCATGGATGTGTGTGATATCCTTACGTTAGTTAGGTTTAAGTAGTTCTAAGTTCTAGGGGACTGAAGACCTCAGATGTTAAGTCCCATAGTGCTCAGAGCCATTTGAACCATTTTTTTACACGCTGCTCTGCCGCCAGAGGAGTGTACGGCCTGTATTGGTACCACTGTTTTGTCACCCTTTACTGTGAAACGTGTGTTTCATTTCGTCTGAATTTGTTATCATAGACTATGAACTATCATACACTACGAACTATCACTTCACTAGTCTATAAAATAACCTGGGCCGTGCGCGGCTCGCGCTCATGCCGTTGATCGCTCGTCATATTGTTTTAGTGGTACTGTCGCCTCGTTGTTTCTTTAATTCGATTTACTGGCGTCGCTAGGTAACTGGTTTGCTTGCCCGTCAGTGGCAGCAGCAGTGCTTATCTACAAGTGCACTTTCGTACCATCTCTGGAGCGACCGCTAGTGTTTCCGGGTCGTCGTGTGTCTGAAGTTCAGTCGGGAGCTCAGTCGGGCCGCAGCAGCAGTAAAGTCAGGGACGGAGCGCCAGTGGGGTGTGGCCAGCCAGTGCTCGCCGACCGCTGGTGACACACTTGAACTGTCCGATGGAAGAAGATTGGAGCGGGACGATCGTTGGTCGGTCGTTTGGTTGGTCGTCTCATCGGGCGACGTGTATTTGGTCATCTTACCGGACGTGGGTTGGTTCCTTCCTTGTGCAGAGATGGCGTGGCCAATGGGCTAGAGTTACCTCTGCATGGATGGGTCCGAGCCAGGGTGCCCGGGTTGCAGTGTCTCAGAGTTCCGAACGGAAATGGAGTTGAGTCGGTTTGGAGCTGCAGTCAGCTTCGGACTGCCAAGACTCGGCCGACCGCCGAAGACACACGTGACTTGAGTCGGAACAACCTGGGTTAGTCGTTCGGTCGGTCGTCTCATCGGACAACGTGTATTTGGTGGCCGACCTTTTTTGGAAACTGTGTGTCGAATTGATTCGTCCTTGGTGTTCCACGGTGATTGATTTTACCATTGTTCGAGTTCTTGGGCAGCTGTGTTTACATCGAATTCTGTGTAGCTTCTGTAATTTTCACTGAGCAGATGAATGCTGTCTGCGTACTGGAATAGGCAGTTGGTCGGTTGTGAGAGAGGGAATTGATTAGGTTGTTGGTTGGTTCTTCAGCCGTACCTAGGTCGTGTTGCAACCCGATTGTTTAGTGTCACGTTTGGCTGCCTGTCTCACCTCCCCAGTCCGACTCTTCGAACACTTCTCAGCACCACTGTTTGTTGTTTGTGATTGTCATTTTATTTGGTCGCAGGTATTGTGCCATGCTTTAAGCCGAGTATTAATATTGTCTGTTTTATTTTTAGTATAATGCCTTCAGCCGAACGTCATGACAACTATTTTAAGATAAGGCCTTCAGCCGTGTTTTATTTAGAATCCTTGTTACTCTGTATTTAGTCCTTCATCCGCGTTTCTTTAAGAATCTGTGGCTGTAATATGTAAATCCTTGTCTGTAAGGTTTCTCTTTAGTTATTTGAATTCTTGAAACGGCCTTCAGCCGTGTTCTGGAAACGTTTATCTTAAGGTTGACTTTAATTATTCTTGAGTAAATGGTTGTGCTTTCAGGCGACAAGATACTTCAAGTTTTCTGTTGTACTGTGTAAAGGTTTATCTTTAAAGTCTCTCTTTTATTACGCAATGAATTTTTTTTAATTGGGCTTTCAGCCGAAGAATTAACTTGAATTTTCCTTAATATGGACTTGAGCAGGAATTTGTAAACGCTTGGCTTTTAAAGAATTTTCTTAACTGATCTTAAATATTATTTTGGCCTTTAGCCGAGAAGATATTGTAATTTTACTTAAGTAAGGCCATCATCCGTTACTATAAATCCTGGTGTTTTAAAAGCAAGCATTCAAACATTCTGGAAAAGTTACTTGGGCCCTCAGCAGTGAAATGATCTGTGTTGTTTTAAAGAGAAAACTGTGCATTGGTTTGAGCAATGAAGTTGTGTGTCCTCTTGAATAACTAACAGTAATTAACCTCGGTGCCTTTCCTCAACCTGATCCGCTCTGTCCTGTGACACCAGATTTCATGACGCTGTCCTACAGCGTGTTGTATTTTTATTGCGACTGTGTAGAATAATAATTAACTGCTGCAGGTGCCATGGAGTCACTCGAAATATTTGTAGCAACAGTGGAAGCAAGCTCAAATAAAATTTTGGTGCGACGTTTTGTTGTGAACAGCGTCACCGTCCTCTGCTGCCCGTTCTGAAGTCACTCGACATGTATCCGGCCACCAGACATTTGGGAGGCGTGACCCTGCGTGCGACGGCGACCCCTGTCAAAGCGCCGACGACGAAGTAGCCTCGCAAGCCAGGGGCGGCCGGCCCCTTGAGTGATTCGCTGGCGCGACTCGGCCGCCGCGACGGCGCATGATGGATGAGGCCCACTATTTGAGAAACAGCCTCCTAACTGGCCGACTTAGTTGGCCATCCATCACGCACGGCGCCAACCTCCGCCCGCGTTTCTTCAATTATCCTTCTGCCTGCACTCACATATTGCTTTCCTTCAAACGCATCGATTTGCTCTCCTTCAGGAGCATCGATTTCTTACCCTTCCATGCTGCCCGCTGTTGGAACCTACCAGCGGTGTTGAATACCCAAAAACAGTCTCTACGAGTATAGCCGTTTGCTATGCAACTACCTGCTGCGCAAACTATGCTAGCGGGACTTTCGACTATGTAAACCACCGCTAGCTTATCATTCATATCGACACACTTGTTATCCACGATGAGTCAGGAGGAAAGGTACATGCATTAAGGGGCTATAATATTTGTTATTTTCAACAAAAAGCTTCAAGTGGATTATGCCCTGCTCCGTATGGTGTAGGAATTTGAACACATTCAATAAATAATTTGTAAGTTTTTCTTGAATAACTCTAAAACCGCACCCTCCAGCGAAACTTATCGCTCTACAAAATTTAAACTGCATTAAATTTCGTACAGTAGTCGTTCTATTCATTTAGTCTCTAAGGCTAACAGTTTGCGCGAAGACAGCGCGAGAATATCGAAAATCTAGCGTCACGTTCATGCGCTGTTACTCAGATACTTTTTGTAGGCCAATTTGAGGTAGTTTCCCGTGTTGATAAGCCACATGTGTCATGTATCTCTCAAATTCATCCACCCTACTGTGGTACGCTCTAAACAATGACGAAGTTTGAGCAATACCGACAGTAAATAACGATGTACATTAAATGTGGTCTGTCTCGGAAAACATTTGGAGTAGGGCATATGTCTATGTGAAGTTTTTTGTCCAGAATCATTAACGATGCCACTATGACTGCAGTACTTTAGGACTTTGTTTTTATGAAACAGATCTGATGATGGTCATTAAAGACCGAAACCGGTAATCTGTTGACAACAAGTTTGTGACCATAGACGTAAATTAAAGGAAACAAACATGAAGTCGGTTCGGTTCTGGAGGTGTGTAACAAAAGCCTGCGTCAGCCAAACAAAAGGTCATGGTATATAATTCTTGTCGGACCACGTTTGGTTTCAGTTTGCCTTTAACTTAAGGTTCATCTCTCAATGGTTTGAAGATTAGCCGGACGTGATTCTGATTCCACGTTAAGTTGTTGGTTCCCCTAACCCGTTAGTGTTACTAGGCCAGACGTAGCGTAGGGGTGGCGTTCAGTCGAAAGACTCGTACCACACCGTTGAGTCACATGAAATCATAATTACTATATGGTTTCATGGAATCATTCACCTCCACTTACCCTATGTTAGGTTTTCTTTTTATCGTTACCTACCGATATAAACCAATATTATTTGTGATCAAATCTTCGTCTACCCTTCACACTACCCCACATCTCTTCTTTACAGAGACATTTTTTGCTGTTGCGTTTTATAAAACGCCTTATGAACTTTTGCGAGGGATAGTTATGCAGTTTTGACTGTTGCAGTAATACGATGAAGCTACTTTAATTTTTTTGTGTATTTGTTGGTACAGGCACGCGGCCCTTGTACACAATGAATTCTCCAGACCATGGCAGCCGCTACGGCAGCAAAGAGAAAATTTCGCATACTACCTCTACTTTACCCCTTGTACGGTTACAATATATTTGACTTGAAATTAGCTTGAGAAATAATGGGGCCTTAACCACTGTACACAGCCGCACATTTGCCTCGTGTATTCTGATCACACATATACTATGCCCCATTTCATGCAGGTGGACGGTCATATCTATCTAGGTTGCTGTGTAACTTACATAACAGAATTATAGTATTTGAAATGGTATTAAAATTATTAATCACATTGTAACTCTGAATAAAGCGACAGAAGTATCTCTCGATTCATGCTAGAAGCGAGCAAACTAGGGTTACTAGTCAATCATGAGAAAACAGAGTATATGGTAGTCTGTTGTCGAGAAAATGATATGGACGCCGTGAGTAAAGACGGTCACAATTTTGAAAGAGGTGAAAAATTCTACTACCTGGGATCAATATTGTCGAATAAAACTGAGGTAGAGAAGGAAATTTGGCAAATAATAAGAAGTGCGAACCGGCTGTGCTCCAGTTTAAACCATCCATACACGTCACGCATCGTATCCCAGTAAAGCAAGGTACAGCTATGCACGTCCCTAGTGCGACCGATTGCATTGTATGGTTGTGAGACATGGGCAGGTACAGAAATACTGGAAGAGCGCATTCATGCGTTTGAAAGAAAGATTTTAAGGAAAATGAATGGCTCGGTATACAACGCAGAAACTGCAAGACGGGGAGAAGGCACAATGAAGATCTGTATCGGCGGTTTAAGAAAGCTGATACTGGGAGAGTGATTGCAAGCAGAAGGCTACAGTATGCAGGACATCTTCTACCAGCGGAGGGCACTCTCCCTAACAGAGTATTTCCACACCAGCCAACTTGTAGACGTTCAAGAGGTCGGCCGCGAACGAGGAGGAGAGACAGGATCTTTGAGACTCTGGAAGAAGCAGGTCCAGCAACCAGCACTGAAGATGCACGAGACAAAAGCAATTGGCCAAACAAATGCAATAAAGTTCTGTGGTATCACACCTATTTTGTCATGACTCGTGGACTTAATGTGTTAATTTCATTATGTTCTGTGTATGTCTTGTATTTGTATATTTTGTCTGCTGCGTTGGGCCTAAATGGCTTGAGTATGAGCAATAAACGATGATGATGATTGTAATATTTGTGACTATTATTGGCAAAATTGAGACAGTGAAATAAAAGGAAGGTTTAATTGTAATATTTGTGACTATTATTGGCAAAACTGAGACAGTGAAATAAAAGGAATGTTTCATAGTAAAACTGTCTTGGTCGTAGCGTTCTATGAACGAAGTCCCATGTCATAGTTGGTACTTCACGACGAAACAACAGGTGAAGACAGTCGCTGTTTACCGCACCAACGAATGAGTGATGTCGATGTACAGTCGCTTGCAGGAAGTTCCATACGCCACCACTGCAGGATGCTTGCTTACGGTAGAGCGCTGCGCAATGACAGTCCTGAGGGCATGGACTGTTTCTGAGTTCATTACTCTACTTTGTTAAATGCTTCAATAAAGGAATGTAATTTTTATGTTTTTTGTAGTATCTGTTCTGCCTTCTGCGGAAGTAAACCTTGAACTGCTGAAACGCAGCTACCCTCTACGTTCTCTTCAGTAAAGTTTTACTATGCCCATGTAAACTTGACAGTCTCTGTGCCTCGGCAGGACTTCATGTCATAAGCCAGGATTTTCGCAGTAGCCACAGCACGCTGGAAACACACACCTGCAAATTTGGTTGATTTTATTTTCCTCAATAGCTATATAAATCATCTTAAGCAGTAGTTGTATCTAAGACATAATTTTCTAATTAGATGTTTTTATCGATATAATTAATTATGAGACATTCATAAGAATTATTTTTTCAGTACTTTCAATTTTCTGTTTTGAAGAATCAACTTAGGGACGCAACCTTAGTAATTGCAGCTTCCATACCTAGAATACACTTAACTAATGCAAGTCACCATTATATGAGATAAATGAATTTTCTTTCCTATTTAGGTGCCATTTCTTTCAGTGGCAGTGGCATTTAGATTGTCTGTATCTCTTATTTACCCCTTACTTCATTTCAGGGTGTGTTATCAAAGGCCATGATTTCATCCTTACCATTACCGATAGTTAATAGCTTGGGCAATTGCTGAAAATGCAAACATGTCCTTCAAAAATTCTTATAGACATAATTAGTGAGGAAGAGCTCTCACATTCTGCGTGTGCAAAGGAAAATAGCTGTATTATAGTGGAAAATACGTTCAAAGGCCCAGGATTATTATTTCGACATAAGCATTAGTTTTTTAATTTTTTATTACTTTATTATAGAAAGCCGTAACACGAAGTCTAATCATGCAATTCATTTGAAAATATTTTGTGGTATTCTAAGAAGGTTAATTATTTTACAAAGCTTTGAATTTTGCACACCCAAAATTATTATGCTAACATGCAGTACTACAAACCAAAATTTAATTAAAGGATTTTTTTTACTTCCAATGAGTCAGAAACATGTTATAAACAGCTCTCGAAAAGTCATCGGTTTGGCTCGTACTATTTTTGACGAAACGCTAATAATAATGCAAAAAATGTAAAACCGAGAAAATGTATTTTAAAGTTCAGTTCATAAATTTACACATGTACATCAAAATCCTTTACACTGGTTATACTTATGCCCCAGGTTTCTCTTCTCTCCCCTTATAATCCGTCTGGCCTCCATTTGTATTTCAGTGTTTTGTCAACTTTGTTCATCGGTCTCTTATCGATGATGTAGTTTGCTTTTGCAGTAAAGACATCTGGATGTACACCAACTCTCTTTACTGCTTCAGTTCTACCATTATTTCCCTCAGTGAATTTAAAAAAACCATCATAGATACTTATCCAAACTGAACTCTTCAGTCCTGACTTCCAGTTGCATTCTGTATTTTTCCTTGAAGGCTCTTCTGTAGTGTTTGCCAGACCTGAATGATGGCTTAGTTCCATTCATAACAGTTTCTGGTAACCAATGCTTATGTGAATAATTTTCATTTCTTATGTTGTACTCACACCAGTCATCTCACAGGCATAGATTACGTGTCAGCGTCTGGTCGGTAAATAGTTTGCGAAAATAAATTGTGCACACTGCACGTCTCATTTTATCAAATGTTTGTATTCTTCCTCCCATAAAATAACTGATTAGATTTTATTTCTTTAAGAGTAAGCCGGTCCTTTCACTCTTACTGGCTTTTCATCCTCAATCACTACTACGTCCCTCTGTGTTGGCAAGCGACGCTGGAGTATTGTACGTTTTTTTATCTCTTACATCTTTGAGAGAAGAACAATTCCAATCGCCATTTCCCAAATGTCCGAAAAGCTGCAAGTATAGAGTTAAATATGTTAATATTTGAAAGACATTTCTAATGCTGCTATCAAGATTAAACTTATACACAACATCAGTAAATTCTGTAGATAACGAAGCTATATATTTTAAAAAATCTGTTTTTTGAACCCAAGTTCATGACATTGCCCCTTAAACAAGGAGACAGCGGGCAGGAGCGCAATCGATATATACTTCCTGTTAATGCGACTTTTCTGCATTATCATTATCTAAAAATTCCAGTCATTTTCAGAAGCTCTAAGTAGACAACTTCTCGTATTAAGGTATTATTGTTGGTCTTACAGCAACTAATAGAGAGATGAAAAAGCGTATGACGAAGTAAGAAAACTAAAAATTCTTGTAATTAAAGCCAAGAACTTAACTAATTTAAGAATTTCATAATGAATATTAAAAAAAAGGTCTCATACGCAGAGCTGCTAACATTGTGACAACAGAGAAATGTTTCCACAAATATTTACTCAGCACCCCACGCAAAGACTACTCCTCTCATTAATATTAACTTTTGGAAATCTGTTGTTACGCAAACACATAAATTTTGTTGCATCACGAACTGATTTCTTCACTTTGTTAAATGCACAGTAGCACTTGTGGGCAATAACACTTTCAAATTCATTTATTTCGCCGCCAACAAAACATCCCGTCGTACAGAAAATGTTACAAGTATGCTGTATGACTGTGATGTACACACAACCATTCGAAGCTTTCTCAGTGTTACCAGATGCGACTTAGAAAAGTCCAAGAATTATGTGGGAGATCAAAGGTCTTACTTCCAAGTAATATATTCTTAGTACAAAGAAAGAAAAGTGTGGTCTGAAGTCTGATACGATTTTGTATGATGATTGTATTCTCTGTGACGTTTTACTGGTACTTTTCAGTCGTACTGAATTTATTCAGTGTGAGCCCTAACTCCATTGACTATATTCAGATGATTGTTCACGTATATTTTTCTGAATACTTTCTAATCAGGGATCCATGGACTCGGTCAAGTGATGCTGCATTTCGTTTGATTTATTGTGTCCATTTATTTTTGTACCAGTATTGGACTGCAGTACTAGTTGAAAAGTACAAACTTTGTCGTTACTCCCTGTGCTCTTTGATTCCTTTCGTTGTTGACAAAAATAGTGGTCACTTTGCTCTTAGTGTTTAAGCTTACATTCACCACTGCTCGGTTGGGTCTCGGAGTTGCCTCCATTCAGTCACGGTGCGTGCTGTTGAGAACAGTAGAAACAACTTTACTCTTAGCCCTTAAGCTTGCATTCAGGACTGCTCCGTTCTACCTCGGGTTTGATTTTCCAGTACCGCCACTTGTATGTCAACACTGACACACAGTAATGTGGATCGTTTTGCTGGAGAAGAGTTGACGAACGTTCACGTCAAGTATGGATTCAAGCCGAGTGTGGATTCACTGAATGCTAAGAACGGCAGTCCCGCTAAATTACGCTGAGTTGTTTTCTCAGGTACGGCAACAACATGACATACTTTTCCATGTGAGGGTTATTCATTACTGTGTCGTGTCGTACGGTTAGGCGACTGCAAATTTTGGGATTTTTCACCGTTGCGAAAGTACTTTCACAGAAAGATAAATAACAGTGGTAACAGACTGAATAATTCGTAATTACAATGTTACTCTGTAACAGCTACGGAAAACGATGGGTCCTTTATAGCAAAATACTCGGAATGTGTTTCTTAACAACGTCCGGAATTTTGTCGATCGATTTCAGGTATTAGGCGCTGCGTGAAATTTCAATATGTATATATACCCAATTATTCATTGTAATGGGAATGAAGCGCACTACCAATCGTTCCTTGCTCTTGGACCCATTACACAGCTGAATGATTCAGCTTTAATCATTTGAGTGTCAACGGAATATCGAAATAATGAATATCATGAAAATATTTGTGCCATCGAGAAAATTATTTCTGAGCTTCTACATGTGTCTCTTTCGATATCTGTGATGACACAGACTTCTCCTTCACAGGACCTCACAACTAATCCTTGGATGTATTGGAGACTAAGTTCTAGATTTGATTGTGCCACGTGGTTTGCTCTAGATGGAAAGACAGGCCGCCGCACTCAAAATAACACAGAGTACTGTACAGCCATCCATAAACAAAGAAAAAATGGTGTTTGCTAATCTGATGTTTCATAAATATTCTGCAGAATTTATATTACATAGAAGTAGCCAATTTACGAACTATCTGTAAATGATTCTGTTGAATATTTAATCACTTGATGTTCATCCCCTCATCGTCATTATCATAATCTACATCGGTCGTTTATCATTCACAGCTACATAAAGGCTTTCTGTAGACTTCTATATGCACTAATGTCAGTTACAAATATCCGTCTTGTTATTGTATATTTTCTGATGCGTCCTACCGCTTTTCAATCTTGCAATGCCTCAGTCTGTTATTATCTCTTTAATCCAGCCAACAATTTCTTTCTCTAGTCATCTTTATTTCGCCTTTCTGGAAACACTACTGTCCTGAATTCCATTTTCACTGCAGTGGTAGTTGTGTCTTCCTTAATATATTTATTAGCTTCCTATCTCTCCTGGAAATTCCTAACATTCTTTTCTCGAATGGTTTTGAGATTAAAATAACATATTAGACTGTTGCAATTAAAAAGTGGAGAAACAAAGTTGTTTAAATTTACCGCTTTAGACACATCAGTAAATAATCATACAAACCCGATTTAGATCATACCAAAAGCACTACGGATCATTTTCACTCTACTTTTTATTTTCTTTTCTGCCTGTGCAGTGGATGCCTTCAACTGCCTTAATTGTAAATATTCTTCAACTTGTTATGTGACTTCATCATTAATTTCCACAATTACCTTTTTCAGTGCATTGCGTGTGCATTAATTTAGTGACATTAGATTTACAGGCTCGTTTTCAAATCAGACGTTGAAACTCATTAAATGGTAAAATATATTGAAACTAGAAAAAAAAAGTCACTGTGTCCAAATAAACACGTTAACGACATTTACTGAATCTTTGGTTTAGTCACTACTAAAAGTGACTGATCTGACCATACACTGGCTACCATAAGAAACTACAAAATTTATTTCGCTTGCGGCAAAAGCATTGTACATGGCATTTGCTGTCACAATCTTGTGAATGTTCTGTAAATTGGGTTCTTAGTATGCTGCATAAGGTTTATGATTTCTGATATAGACCAGTTACGTTCAAACGTACCAGTGAAGGCGTCTAAAAAAATAAACATTGTGTCAATAAGTAAATTTAACATAAAAAGCGAATTTTATCTTCTATACGACCAGTCTATCTGTTTTCAAATAACCTACGTAGATTAGGACGCCAGATAGGAAGTGTTTTCCACAAGAAACAAGTTATGTCAAGACCTGAATCTATGTTCGGTCGAAATATACCACGAGTGACATGGTCTGACTGAAAAACGAAAACACACTAACAGAGAAATTCTGGTGAAAAATATTTGGAAGCTACATTCTGAATGT
The DNA here is from genome assembly GCF_021461385.2 of Schistocerca piceifrons. NCBI lineage: Eukaryota > Metazoa > Arthropoda > Insecta > Orthoptera > Acrididae > Schistocerca > Schistocerca piceifrons. The sequence goes on from NC_060144.1 coordinate 144,050,374, forward strand.
GTTACCACAGCACAACTAAAGAAAAAAATATTTTTATCCCGATCAGCTATATAACACTGTAAATCGTTGTGTTGTTAGGTATCATGCCTAATGTAGCTAACTTCTATTGGTAGCCAGAAACACCGTTTATTCTTCGTGTGGCGGACGCCTTTCCATCATTAATTCCAATAAATTTGTGATACGAACTCATTGTACCATTTGGTTTTAGGAACGTTTAAGAAACGATCTGTTGATGCGAATAAAATATCTCAGTCAGATTTGAAGGTTAATATATCTAGAATGAGTTGCCAGTCTGCTCCGGAAGAGCATATTATAATTAAGATGAATAAATAAGGACTAAATCGTGGTCAATTTCTCGTGTTTCTTGTCTAGGCAAAAGATGATTTTTGATTATTAACATTTGGATGAAATGCTACCCGTCCTGGCAAATGACTCATAGTAATATTTGTTGTATTATAATGTAAGTCCGGTTCCACTAACACCTAACAAAAGTGATTTGTATACAAACAGAATTTATACTCTGTGACGGTATTACATGCATATAATAATGAACTAAACGACATCGTGAATTAATCTTCAACCTACTATAACGATTTACAGGAGGTGAAATGAACTGAATATCATGATTACGTTAAGATGTCTAGCACGTTTGACAGTCCAACAGTGGTAGAAAAGAAGCTGCCTAAACTGAAGCTAGGCAGGGTCTGGGAGCTACAGCTCCGGACACAGTGTACGTCACACATTACAATTTTCGAGCTAACAGTAATTTTCTGTCACTGAGTGTATGTAGACAACACAGATATCAGCCGCATCGGAACTTCACATGATATGTCAGTGTTATCGCTTGTTTATGTTCTGGAAATAGCAAGTAGCAAACATATTGCGCAAATTTTCTCATTTATTGATGGTACTTTATTCCGTCTTTGCAGTTACGCGAAAATTTATGTTTTGTTAGCTAGTGTGTACTAATCTGAGCTAAAATGGGACATAAAATATCTTAAGTAAAATCAACATCTTTTGTAACTAACATTTTCGATATAGAAAGCAAGTCAAATTGTAAATATCTTTCATTGTAGACCAGTGATTATGATATAAATCAGTAAAGCGAAACGTGTTTATTCACAAAATACAGATTTTCTTGTAGATGCGAAGACGCATCTAAAAGACCTCCAATAAATCTAAAGAAACTACGGATAGTGTGGCTACACAAAAGAAAAAAATATCTTTAAATTTAAAGATTGGCAACATAACTAAAAAACACAAAGGAAAGACGTGATCCTGACCCTCTTAATGATACGAAGGCATAAAATATAATAAAATATAATTATGCCTATGAAATTGACCGTACATTTACACTCATGGGGACTCGAAGTACTTCGCTAAAGACATTAGGTAAATAGCAGTGGAAGACTTGATGTGAAATGTTGATATGGAACTGAGGAAGACTTTCCTTGACCTATACGTCTGGAGCACAGCATTGTATGGTACTGACAAGCGAACAATGGGGAAGACGGAGAAGGAGAAATTGGAAGCACTTGAAATCTGGTGCTAATGAAGAGTGTATATAATTAATTGTGTAGATACAGTACGAAATAAAAAGGTACTAAAACATACAGGCGAGAAAAAAATGATATGAAAGGCCTCTTCCAAAAGAAGCGTCAGACATCTGCTAAGACATTCTGGAGTATTAATCAAGTCACTGGTAAGAGAAGGAAAAGCGAAAAATAATACGGGCCAAAGAAAACCAGAATATGGAAAAGAGGATGGAGAAGAAATTAGATGTAACAGTTATGTATAGACAGAAAAATTAATACTAAATGGGATAAGATGGGGGCAGTATCAAATTACTGGAAAGAGAGACCACTTAGAAAAAAAGGAAAAAAACAGTTTACTACGTCCCTCACTAATACTTCTGTATCGGTGTGACATATTTCCAGTTTTCCAATGGCCCTGCGTCACAGTTCAACTGGTTACGGAGACCTGGATTATTTTGACAGCTCCAACTCTCTCACAACCATTGTTCGTCCTGCTATCAGACACATAACTATCTGCAAGACATGTGCGTTCTGATGGTTACCTTGAATCTTTCTTGTACCCGAACTCCTGGGCAAACAAGCAACCTGCAATTCACGCCAGTTGTGTCGTCTTCTCCCTAGATTTTGCTGCTTTCGAACTTTTCGCTTCAACTCACATGAGCAAATTATCGAACTACGTAACTTTTCGCCCTGCCGCCCAGTACAAGGAAAATATTTATTGATAGTTAAAATTGTTTTAAATCTGTATTGATATGATTCTACCAAAGGTGTTCAACAAATAATGCAACACTGTTCTTTCTCAGCTAGTTTCGGTTGAAAAAATGCTGAATTTGTTATGGAACGTTGTGGAATATTGCCACTTTCTCCCGTATAGTTGCAACATGTTCAGATGGGTGGGGACGCTGCACATAGTCTTCAAAATGTCATGTAGGCGTATAACGGAGTTGTGCTCCAAGCAAAGAGATGTCATCTAGTTTCTTTCGGCAAAAAAACAGTGAAACTCAGTTATTCAAAGGCTCTTGCAGAGTGCCGACGGAGACCCGACAGTGAACAAAACACGATGAGTCTTTGCGTGGGGCGTCTAGCGTCATAGCAGTAAAGTCGAGCAACCCCGTCCGATCTCCCGGGTGCCGACCGACGGCACACAGATGTGACGCCTGTAATGTTGGAGAGGTGGGCATTCATGTTCTAGATTATCGACGGATCGCAACTAAACGCAAGACCTCACACAAGTCTGCTCAGCGTGAGGAACTCTGAAAACTTCAGTGGACTGTTCTTCCTCATCCACTCCACAGCCGGGCTCCCGCACCATACCCATTTGTTTGGCCCAATGAAGGACGCACTCGGTGCGAAGCAGTACGTAAATGATGAAGAGGTTAGTGTTTCAGCAAAACGTTGGCGCCGATGTCCAACAGTATAGTGGTACCATGCTGACATATAGGCCATACCAGGAAGGTGGCGTTACCTTACAGCAGTGAACGGAGATTATGTTGAAATATTGGAGAGTAATACGATGTATTGAAATCTGTGATAATACCTGTGGTGTCACCGCAAGGCACCACACTTGCTAGGTTGTAGGCTTCAAATCAGCCGCGGTTCGTCAGCACACATCGGACCCGCGAGTCGCCACTGTCGACGCTAGCAGACCGAGCGCCGCCACTCGGCTGATGTTACGAGACAAGCTAGCGCACTGGCCAGTTCTACAGCCGACATTAATAGGAATGGTTCACTTGTTATAGGTTCAGACATCTCATCTGCAGAGAGGCTAGTTAGCACAGCCTTCAGCTAAGTCAGTAGCTACGACCTAGCCAGGCGCCACATACAGTTTATGCATTGAAAATTGATCTATATGAGTGAAGCAATCATAATTGTAAAGAAGTATTCGCAGTTCAGTCTATAACTGCACTTGTAAATGTGGCCGAGTGGTTCTAGGCGCTTCAGTCTGGAACCACGCGACTGCTACGGTCGCAGCTTCGAATCCTGCCTCGGGTATGGATGTGTGTGATGTCCTTAGGTTAGTTAGTTTTAAGTAGTTCTAAGTTCTAGGGGACTGATGACCTCAGATGGTAAGTCCCATAGTGCTCAGAGCCATTTGCACTTGTAAATATTAATGTACAAAGTCAACATTGACTTTCACCGCTGATGCAGAATTACAGCTAAATATTTAATTATATTCCTGTCTACTAACGTTCTTACACCTAAGATGTTCCAGATACATCCCGTCAAGTACAGTTCATTGATCCTTACGTCAGCCTACGTGATCAACCCGTGCAATTAATGGCCACACCTCGTGATCAGACTAAAATTGCGTGAGTCAGCCGGGTCACCCTTTTTTCATGAAGCCCATAGATCCGCCTCATACATAACAATACCACTCTACTTTCTGAAGAACAGTTTTGCATTCAGTATTGAACACCTCTCTTGATCTGCATAGTTTCCGTTCAGTAAGAAACTACGGGAGAATCGAATACAAAATATGTTACAAATATACATTAGCCACAAAAAAATTTGAAATACGCTGTCTCAAAAACTATAAGTTACTGTTTTGTACTCGTAACGAAACGACACTTCATACTAACTATTAGACAACTAATTTATTATTTTTACGACACATATAACACCTTCACTTCCATTTCCTCCGCCGCCCCGAAGTGAAACTTGAACCCGAGCTTGCCTTTCGCGTGTAATATTCTCCTATCGACGGGGCTGAGTGAGCTACCCACGGACGACTTAACAACCCGTCTAATTTTACCAGATCCTCTCCCTTACTTTCCAAAGATCACCAAAGCCCCCAATGTATACCTAACGTGTCTACTAGTAACGCAGGGGAGCTTCTGTAAAATCTTGTAGGTAGGAGAGAGTCAGTCTCAGAATTGAAGCAGTGAGAGGGCCATGTAGGAGGACTGCCGGCGGAAGAAAGGCGTCCGCATTGAGACTCGCTATGGCACAAAGAGTTTATCAGCCGGTTGGCTTAAAGATAAACGCGTTCCTCCTCTGGTTCGTGGAATCAGTACGAAGCCATCGTGGCTCATCGCAATGGTAGACGCTAGGAGTAAGGCTGTATGCTTCATTGAGAAGGATCATTGCTAAAATTCTCAGAGTAAACGTTCCAAGAAGGATCGTGTGAAAGATAGTCGTTGAGCATACCGGAAGCCAAAGGCGTCAGAGATTTCTCCCGACATTGCGTCGTGTGGCCTTGGTGTTAGTCAGAGAGGTTATTATTCAAATTCGGCGAAGTATCTCAAAGAGACTATTTCAGAAAACTCAGAGAATTAACCGAAAGTGGCAACTGACATATATATAGGGTGGCTGTAATTAAACTGACGAGGTTCCGAGAGCTGCATATCTGGCTTTATACATCGCTGGACACTGAAATATTGTAGGTATATTTATTAATAGGCGCCTTCACGGAGTATGCTGAAGAAAGTAATAGTTCCAATTTCTGCCACCAGGTGGAAACGTGGCATTTTGATGTGGGTGTAGGAAATGGGGAGAAACGATCAAACAGATCATTACAGTGTTTCTGACACGTCTATTAGGATATGGTCACAAATTACAACAGGTGTTTAGTATAGTCTCTCGATTCAGCAACATGCCGCATCCGTGAAATGGTATGGTCAACAATTGCTCTCAGCATATCCTGTGTAATCGGAGCGATATGTCGTCGTATGCTATCCTTTAAATCAGTAACAGCCCGGATGAATCCCAAATGGACACGATATTTCACATATCCCCACAGCCAGACGTCACATGGAGTTAGGTCGCAGGATTTGTAAGGCCACACCCCTTGAAATTGCCTATAGATAAAGCGGTCGTTACCGAAGATTTCTCGAAGCAAATCTTTCACCTAACTTATTGTCTCCCCTTCATGCATGCTAATAATTTCCATGAACACAGTTATGTTCTTGCAAAGCTGGAATCACGTAATGCGTAAAGAGATTCTTAGAACACGCAGATGTCTCTGTACTCTTAGCAGGCCAACGAGGTGTCATATCCGCAAAGAAAAAACACACCGAGAATGGAGGACCTTGTGAAATCGCTCCACACATTCACGTAAGCTGAGTGCAATGGATGTTCTTACACAATATGTGGCGGAGTACAACCCCATACACGACAGTTCTAGGCATCTGCATCACCGTGAGGAATAAAATGTGTCTTAACCGTCCAAAATATATATCCCGGCCACTTCTCATCCATTTCCATGCACGACAAAAACCCAAGGGCCAACTCACGGCAATGTAGCCTATCTTGGGGCTTCACGTGGTGCTCATTCTAAATCTTGTTCGGATACCGAGGTAAAATGTGCAGAAAAATCTTTTGAACTGTTGACCAGGGGAGTCACAATTCTCGTGACACAGCTCGAGGCCTAGCGGTAGAATTTGGCGCATGACCTACACGCTCGGCTATAGCTACAGCAACCTCATCATTAACTACCATGTCAATAGTCGGCATCCCTCTCCCTGTTGCACCACCTAACTCAACTGTTTCTTCAAATTTCTTGATCGTACCCATTAGCCCAATTAATGACATGGGGCCTCTTCGCAGCTGTTTCTGTGAGTGACGTTCCCACAATTCTGTGCTGCTACTGCTGCCGTTCTGATAAAAACCTTCACGAAGAGTGCACGGTTTTTTCTTTTCAATAGCCACTGCGTTTAGTACGGAGAGCTTCAGACTTTGTAACCGTTTTCTTCAACAGTCACTTCAGGGAAGAGACCAACACGCGTCACCAAGCCACAAATAACCACCTGACGTTAAAACAGGAAACATTTCACATCTAACTGATTACAGCGTCATGATATGCAGACCATGACCAGTGAGGACATGTACTTTGCCTCGTCTACAATCTGACACATTTGATTAGTAACCACTGCCTGCGTTTGGGAAACATTTTAGACACTATGGCGTTTATCACTGACTACGTTAGACATTTACCCGCCATTTGTATTTATCCGTAATTGGCGCTCCCGTTATTTTTATCACCATTTCAGCCCCTTCTTGTTTCCGTAGCGTTCTGAATTCCGGTGACAGATGACGCTGCCCTTAATTCCATCGCGCTCTACAGTTGACATCGAGTATTCCAGTGTCACGTCGGAGAACAGGAGCTCCTCTTCCCGGTTGCGGATCGGCTTCTGTCGCGAGCGTAGTGGGCAGCTATTGTCACAAAAATTTCCCTCGTATATATTCATTTTCTTTTGTTTCCAGCTGCCTTTTACTACGAAAATATGAACTACAGCTTCCATTTGTTCACTTGCTATAGAAATAAGAGAGACTGAAAGATATATTTAAAAATCAATACTGAATCACGTGTGCTTTCCGTTTCCGGTAACATGAACTACAGAAGAAGATAAGAATTGTTCCTCTGTTTTAAAAGTCAGAACGTACATACTTTTTCTTCTTGTGTTTTCGTAGTCAGTGTAGATAATTGTTGGAGCAGTTTTCAGCGTTTCCATGTCTTCGGGTTTTCCATTTCACCCAGGACTTTCGTCTATAAATGTTTCTTCCTTTGGCTAGCAAACTGAAATCTTATCTGATCCTTCTGGTGCTCTTCTGCCGCAGGTCTCAAGCTATGTTTTAAACGTGTGCGGCGTTGGTATGATTAACGCTTTCTTTTATTGTCCCCCTTTCGGCTATATATTTATAGCTATTGTAACGGCTCTATACCATGATATATACTCTTTTTTTCTTGCTTTCGTACAGCCCTCCCTGCAATTCCGGATTTACTTACTAGTATCCCAGTTTTTTGCCGAACCACACGTTTATTGAGGCGGTTTGTTATATTAAGTTGAGCTGACTGAAAAATGTAGTCGTTATTCCACACACCCACAAGATTTTGCCTATTACTCTGGTAACAAATGGTAACCTAACAGAATGAAAGGATGGTTCCTAGTCGTTCTTGATATTGTTATTATTACTGCTTTGTTAGAAGGCGCTATTAATGGTAAGTTATCGTATCTGTTGGCTATCCTGGCCTCCCTTAAGGAATCTAGCTCCAATCGCAAGGTTTTACTGTCACATATGAAGAATGCACGAGATGACTGCTTACCTCTTAGCTGGGTGGTGGTGCCAAGTGGCTTTTGAGTATCTGTTCATGTTAGTAGTTTCATTGTAGTCTCTTTGTCCCAGAGTATTGTCAGGTCTTCTGTAGATCAGTGCATGTACGAGCGGGAGGCCGACTTCACTCTCTATGCCAAGGTTAAGTTGATTTTCGTGTTAGTACTGCATAGCGAATCATGAAACCTACGTAGGTCGGCAGCAGCTCGTGATCTAGTGGTTGGTGCGCCGCCTCTAGATCTCAGGACCCTGGTTTAAATTACCGGCTGGGTCAGAGATTTCCTTGGCTCGGAGTCTGACTGTTTCTGTTACCCTCAGCGTTCCATTTCACCTTCTTGAACGTAGTGGTGTCAGATACAAAGACTTGCACTAAGCAGTAAACGACCTCAGATGGAATCTTCAGGACTATAATGCCGCATGATTATTTCATTTTTTCCCGTGTTGTGTGGCCGTACAATGAATGTATGATCCAGCTAGAAGAGCCACCAAGAGGTTGTTAGTTCCTCATTACTTAATGGGTGCTGTTCTAAATTCTTTATTATTTGATGAAGTTAGGTATTACCTAACATCATTTACTTTCGTAGATGTATCTGCTTATGGAAGTCATTATTAGCTGTCAAATACACTTTATTATAACTTCGACTATTTGGGTGTAAGTATCTGTATTCCCTTAGTAAAATTTAAGAAACTTATCGTTTGAACAAAATTGTAAAGAAAGTTAAACTTTGAGGCTGATATGGAATAGTTGAGAAATATGGAACAGAGATGTAAAAATGCAGATAAACATGTAAATTTGGAAAAGAAAAATATGATACGTGCTCAAAATACGACTTGAGATGGCTCTCAGTTGAATTTCTTAAAGGAATTACTTATTAGTGAAGGAAACGTAATTTGATTCGATAAAAATTTTTTTACATTTATTATCTTCAAAACAAAATTCAAAAAGATTTATTTGCTTATGTGGTAGAGAAGATTCGTTTTACATTCGTCTGCTTGCATAAGTCACAAACCCACTCTTCGTTTTCAGAACCTGTAGTGTCAAGGGAATTTTTATGGCATGCGCAGGAAGTACTCTATACTGTCTGTCATCTCGGACTTAACTACATAGTAACAGAACCATCGGTACCCACAGCCTAAAATACTAAAATACAGCAATAAACAACGCTCTACTAATCTGCAGATGATAAACGGGTATTCATTGGACAAATATATTATGCTAGAACTGACATGTGATTACATTTTCACGCAGTTTGGGTGGATAGATCCTGAGAAATCACTACGCAGAACGACCGCCTCTGGCCGTAATATCGGCGTTGATACGCCTGGGCATTGAGTCAAACTGGGCTTGCATGACATGTACAGGTACAGCTGCCCATGCAGCTTCAACACGATAACACAGTTCATCAAGAGTAGTGACTGGCGTATTGTGACGAGCCAGTTGCTCGGCCACCATTGACCAGACGTTTTCAATTGGTGAGAGAGCTGGAGAATGTGCTGGCCAAAGCAGCAGTCGAACATTTTCTGTATCCAGAAACATGAGGTCGTGCATTATCCTGCTGAAATGTAGGGTCTCGCAGGGATCGAATGAAGGGAAGAGCCACGGGTCGTAACACATCTGAAATTTAACGTCCACTGTTCAAAGTCCCCTCAAATGCGAACAAGAGGTGATCGACACGTGCAACCAATGTCACCCCATACCATCACGCCGGGTAATACGCCAGTATAGCGATGACGACTACACGCTTCCAATGTGCGTTCACCGCGATGTCGCCAAACACGGATGCGACCATCATGATACTGTAAACAGAACCTGGATTCATCCGAAAAAATGACGTTCTGCCATTCGTGCAACCAGGTTCGTCGTTGAGTACACCATCGCAGGCGCTCCTGTCTGTGATGCAGCGTTAAGGGTAACCGCAGCCATGGTGCCCGAGCTGATAGTCCATGCTGCTGCAAACGTCGTTGAACTGTTCGTGCAGATGGTTGTTGTCTTGCAAACGTCCCCATCTGTTGACTCAGGGATCGAGACGTGGCTGCACGATCAGTTACAGCCATGTCATCTCGACTGCTAGTGATACGAGGCCGTTGGGATTCAGCACGGCGTTCCGTATTACCCTCCCGAACCCACCGATTCCCTATTCTGCCAACAATCATAGGATCTCGACCAACGCGAGCAGAAATGTCGCGATACGATAAACCGCAATCATGATAGTCTACAATCCGACCTTTATCAAAGTCGGAAACGTGATGGCACGCATTTCTCCTCCTTACACGACGTATCGCGACAACGTTTCACCAGGCAACGCCGGTCAACTGCTGTTTGTGTATGAGAAATCGGTTGGAAACTTTCCTCGTGTCAGCACGTTGTAGGTGTCGCCACCGGTGCCAACCTTGTGTGAGTGCTCTGAAAAGCTAACCATTTGCATATCACAGCGTCTTCTTCCTGTCGGTTAAATTTCGCGTCTGTAGCACTTCATCTTCGTGGTGTAGCAATTTTAATGTCCAGTAGTATATAATACCCGAAGTTCATCTACTTTTGATTTATTTGTGTGACATCCACTCATAAAAACAATATCTTTTATTAAAGAAAGTGTTTTAAGGAAAAAACTTTTAACACCTAATTTCTATTACAATTAAATTAAGACAATTAGTTTCGGTTGCTATCTACTACAATATTTAGATCGTTCAGAAAAAAAGACACCTTGACTATGTTGTGGTTGGCAAGAGAACCAACACCGTTTTACTAAAGGAGGCCGAAATGCACGCGTTTTAGCTCACGCAGGCTGGCGTGAGGTCTGGAACATGACAAGGAAATTAGAATTTAGAAAAACGGACGTAGTTGGTGGAATACTTAACTTTAATCCACTAATGATGAACGTCTGTCTTGACGGTACATGATTCACAATATCAATAGTAACTGATAATGGCGCCTTGCTAGGTCGTAGCAAATGACGTAGCTGAAGGCTATGCTAAACCATCGTCTCGGCAAACGAGAACGTAAGTAGGCAGTGAACCATCGCTAGCAAAGTCGGCTGAACAACTAGGAAGTCTCTCTAGACCTGCCGTGTAGCGGCGCTCGGTCTGCAATCACTGATAGTGGCGACACGCGGGTCCGACGTATACTAATGGACCGCGGGCGATTTAAAGGTTACTACCTAGCAAGTGTGGTGTCTGGCAGTGACACCACAGACTACGCATTGGAAGGCATCATTAGCTGTAGTTCTGAAACGACATGCACTCGCAAGTATAGAGACAATGATAATACGTAGTTTAAAGTCATCACCGTAAGCAAGCCAGGTTTCAGACTATAATATCACACGTTGACGGTAATAATGAAGGAAACTGGCGAGTTGGATAAAATTGCATCAGTAGCTCATTAATTGCAATGGTATAGCTACTCGCTTTCACTGTAAGAGGAAAATTATGGTTGAGTCATTATCAGGTTTTTGCTTTAAAAAAATTTTACTCAGTACTTTATATAAGACATCCGTCTCCTCTCTGACAATGTTAGGCTTTACTAAAACAATGTTTGTGATATGAAACAATTTATGTAATTCTGGCATGAAAATTGTAAATGAACCTATTTAAAATGCTAGATAACTTGTCTTTAACTATGCAGTAAGTAAATGGAAAATGAAGTGCGTAGAGAGTGGGGCGCCGTACGGAGTAACGGTGTAGATGTGGACGTTTATGTGGAGACTGGTGATGACCGCGAGGAGCTGCAAGTGTCGAGCGGCAGTGTGCGCTCTCGGCTGGTCAGCGCTGCGGGATGCTGACGCTGCTAACCGCTCGGCTGTGACTGACAGATAAGCCGCCGTGGCACATCGATTGGTCTGCCCGCCCCTCCAGCCGGGCGGCAGCGCGCCAGCTGCTGCCCGACGTGCCGCGGACAATGTTGGCCGGCGTGGTGCTCTTCCTCAGTACCCAAGATGGGAAGGGTCAGCAGACACGCGAATAATACGTGCTTAATTTTTTTGGTTCCTTACAGGCTGCGAAATCAAGTGTGCCATAACTATAACGAAATTAGCATGTCGTTGTTATCCTGAAAGACCTATATGGGTACACCAGTCCATGCTGTTTTAACTCTGTGCCATAGTTAATCTGTTGCAGTGACGCGAGCAGTGCACGACACACTCAGCTACCCATAACCAATGTTTTCAAACGTTGAGCCACAAAACAGCCAGGGCAACAGTTGAACACCACAGGGTAGGGCGCGACACAACAGGCAGCGTGTCGTTTTCCGTTATTCTGTTGACAAATTTTTAAAAGAAAAGTCTCGAATGTGCACAGAGGTTTTACTTTATTTATTTTTGTTTCGTTTTTCATTGGGTGAGCCGAAGAACGTACTGCCCAGGGCAACAGTTTAACACCACGAGGTAGGTCGGGACAGAACAAACATGTGGTATTGCGTTATCCTGTTGAATTCTTAAAGAAAAGTCTGGCATATGCACTTTGTTTCTGTTTTATTTAATCGTCTTTCCTTCTGCAATGGGTGACTGGAGAACGTTCTGTCCAGGGCAACAGTTGAACACTCTTTTTACTGAGGTAGATCGGGACTGAATGGATGGGTTTCGGTCTTGCGATATGCTATACATAGTATTATATCTGGAAAAAGAAGCTATGCAGCTACTCTTTGTTTTGATTTCATTTATTTGTCTTTGTTTTTTCACCTTCTGTACTGAGGTAGAAAGGTACAGAACGATCCTTTTGCGGTCCTGTTGCAAAAAATTTTGTTTGGAAGGAAAAGTCTCGCTGCTACACTTTGTTTTTATTTTATTTATTCGTCTTCCGTTTCTCAATGAGTCACTGGAGCAGAATGTGCTGTCCAGGGCAACAGTTACACGCCCTCTGTATTGGGGATGGTCAGGACAGACAACGCACCTTGTACTCTTACAATATCGTCTTGAAAACCACTTTCCTTTCTTGAAAAAGGTGCTGCGCAGCTACTCTTTGTTGTAATTTTATTTATTTATTTTTCTTTTCCGCGACTATTTACGGGACCACAGCCATATTACCTGATGCTCATTAATGTATACATTCTTGCTTTGGAACTGAAAGTAACAGCGTCGCGTAGCTGTCGAATTTATGTTTTTCAAACCATTAATTTAACAGCTACAGATACACTGATAGAATTCTCCTTAAAAAGTAATGCAGAAGACCAATGACATAATCTCGCTGAAATAGACTGGAGACCTCGAAGATAGAAAAAAATCTGCACAAATAGTAAGTGTAGCGTCTGGTGTCCAACTTACCGGCTATGAGAACCAAAGGTAGTCATAGTGTGAGCCCAATGGTCCCCATACCACCACGCCAGTTCCTGGACGTGTATGACTATGACAAATGCGATATTGCAACGTTCAGAGTCAATCGAGCATCAACACAGTCATACGTGCTACGTGCTGCAATACGCAGAACCGGGTATCGTGTAAAACGACGACGCGGAAATTGCGGACTTCGAACGTTGTTAGCAGATTGTGTATCACTTGTATCATACGTCTGTACGCGACATGTTCAAACTCCTAAACATCCAGCCGGCCCATGTGGCCTAGCGGTTCTAGGCGCTTCAGTCTGGAACCGAGTGACCGCTACGCTCGCAGGTTCGAATCCTGCCTCGGGCATGGATGTGTGTGATGTCCTTAGGTTAGTTAGGTTTAAGTAGTTCTAAGTTCTAGGGCACTGATGACCTCAGATGTTAAGTCCCATAGTGCTCAGAGCCATTTTTGAGCCTAAACATCCCCAGGTCTACTGTTTCCTATGTGATAACGAAGCGTGAAGGGGTATGTACAGCACAAAAGCAAACATGCTAACCTCGTCTCTTGACTGACAGAAATGCTTCTTGAAAGCACTCGTACCAATATATGCTCCTATGTCTGGTATCCACAACTCCTACGTGTATAATAGAAGCTGAATCAAATCTGACGGCTTGTTTACACGACTGGCTGATCTGTTTTACTGTCATGGCTGTCTAGTGGCCAAAAACCTTTGACAAGCTAAGTTACATGGTTGAAGTAACTGCACCAGTAGAACTGACATTAAAAGAGTTTGATTGATGCCTTCAGAATAACTAGATCTTCGCACACTCGTTTCAGGACCAATCGTCGCAACATTTGCTTCCTCATATTCAGGAATTGAACTATGCTACGTTTGACGAGATACCTTGTCTTCCTTGCGAATTATTCGTGTCTGCCTTGCGAATTATCCGTATCTGCAAGTCGTTAGAAAATCATGCTGACCATTTTTTGAACGAAATGCCCAGTTGAGGATGTCAATCGACATACAAGACACGTGATTAATACTTCTGGTTACACCAAAGCAGTAACCACGTCTTCGATTCCCTATGTGGAGTAATATGACTGCATTTTACTTTTTACATTGATCACACTCTACAGAATGATAGCTCTTGTTCTGATACCAACTAAGTTTTAAAATGACGCGTATAAATTAACTTATGTAGGAGACAGTAAGTTGTTAGGGCTGTTCCTGACTACAACAAATTCAATCATACAGTTAAGTAATGAGACACAAGCAATAAAACCTTTTGTTAGTTTTGACCAGTACTTTGTGTTGTAAGAATATGGGATACTTTTTAAAATTGCCTGTATGGCTAAAAGCTATGTGAAAATTATATGTAGAGATAAACCGAGAAGATGACTTTGAGACACGATAACCAGAAAAAAGAAGCAGGAACAGAAGCTTTGAGTAGGTGCGAGGGACAGGAGCACGTGATTTGCTCATTTTACTATCTTCCCTGAATAAGTGAACACTCAGTCGAAATTTTCAAAGTTTATTTATCAAATATATAAGCGCCAACATCATGGATCAATGGCACAGCTAAGTTGGAAATGAGGAGGTTTCCAGAAAATCGACACGGAACGGAGTATGTGCGAAATATTATCAACCTGAAGTAGGATAGTTTCTTATGAGATCTGAGAATACTTTACGTGCTATTAGAGGGAGCCGTCGAGGCCAATATTTGTAGAGGGAGATATAGGGTGCAATATATCCAACTAACAGAGTAAGACGTTGCATGTAATTGCTGCCCTGAAATAAAGAGTTTGTTGCAGACCTGTAATCAAGTCCGTCCCAGACCTGATGGTACAAAAAATGCAGTAAAACGTACTTGTATGTCTTTCTCAACAGTTTAATGGACATTTTTTTGTTTATTGGCTTCCGATTCGTGCCAATTCAGCCGTTTCAGTAGCGGAAAGACGATAAGACGCTGTGTTTGAGACGACTTTCGTGTCAAAACTGATGATAATAATGCGAGTACATCCAGTCCATGAGCGGAAAATGAAACAGGGCCTCTTAGACAAGCAATCCGCCGTGCAGATCCCGCAGCTACCAACACGAACAGTAAGTTCCTTCGTAACATACTACTGCACATTGTTACTGCTTTGTTGATGCCCATGGCAAGAAAGTATTTCAGTTAGATTAATGGGCGGTCTTCACGAAATCTCCGATATATGTATTTCGCTAGTAAACCTATATTCAGTCACTCTTTCGGACCTTTTACACCGTTACAGAAAATTCACTCACCTCAATAGATAGATTACTCTATAGTCCATCTTCCCTTTTATTCACGCAACATAATATGTATAGGGCTGTTCTAGAAAATTCCTTGCGAGTCAGCAACGAGTCGTTTCTGTATAAGAACAGCAGAATAAGACCTCAATTCAGCATAAATTTTCTGGTCAACGATAGTGGTTATGACGAAATTTAACACAATTCCCCAAGATTATTTGATACCAGCTGCGGTTTGTTGCATTCTGCGGCGTCAGTAGGCTTCGACCGGTCAAAGCCTCTCCAGCGAACAGGTAACTAAACAGTGTGCTTGTTCTGACTAAATACTAATTGCGATTCTGCTTTTCGGCGTCTGACACGCAATGGTCAACGACAAAGGCCACCAGCAACCTAACGGCTAAACCCTGCAGAGTCTACACCTACATCTATAGTCACAGGAAGCTTAACTGATTTTGAGGACTTCTTTTAAGCATTGTAATTATAAGTGACCTGCCCTAATATTACCTATTACATGAATCTCTGTGACGAGATTAAGCACTAGAGACAACTGGGCGACGCTCTGCTCTGTTTCCAACATTGGATCAATAACGTTTTAGGATGAGGTCGTAGGCCACATAGTCGTACAACTAATTTCGCTGCAAAAATAATATTATCCCGGTATGCTTTGGACAAATTTATCAAAGCATTAGAAAGTGAAGCAAATTTGATGTAGATAACACCGGAACATTTTTATTGCAATGAACTGATGATTTATTCCATCAGTTAACGCCGCCGCAATTAAATTTGTAGTCCTAAAAATATTATTCAACAACGAAACAAAATTATAAAAACTTTCAAATGCAGTGAAGATTGTATCATTGTATGCTTAAAGTGGTAGCAGGCTGCCCAATAACGTTTTAGGCAACATCGCCCCGCAGAAAACAATGACCCATTGCGTTAAACACAAAATATTCATCAGTCCAAAAATTACTATGACGATCTACAGATTGACATATCAGAAATCTCATAATCATGAGTAGATTCCCATAGTCTATCTAGTAATGATTCCAGATTTGCAGCCAAAAGTAATCAATGTTCAACATTGTACAGTGCCTAAGATTCGCAAAATGCTAAGTTTCCAGCTGGTCTCATTTCACTTGGAATTTTTCTTCCAAAAAATTTTTGCGTATTCAAGCGGTCACTTTCCGCCGATAGCTTGTAATCTGACTAGTCCTACAGCCACATTATGAACACCCCAGTATACACGCTGCCTCCTATACAGTTATGCACAGTGTATGACTGTGCGACACAAAGAGACAGGAGCTACCCGCCACTCATGTTGATATGCCGTTACATTCCCCTCCAAAATTAACAACGAGCACAAATACAGGACACGTGCTACTTTTTAAAGTACATCAAGTCATAATTACAACAATATATAAAATGAAAAATCTTTCTATGGCTGTGTACCCCAGACCACACACACCACCCTGTGTCTAATAGTTTATGCACAATGAAATAAAACATGCAGTTCTTGCATAGGCGCTACCGGTAGATGACAAAGAAATTGTAGGTGATACATGTTAAATACGAGGTCTGTACAAAAAAGTCTGGAACGTTCGTAATTTCGTGCCAATGGTGATTTGTAGCAAAATGCGGTTGGCACCTCAGCACACGCCTGTGTTTAATGTGTAACTGCTGGAAGTTTCGTTGTTGTTTGTGTGTTTGCTGTTGTTCGGTGCTGTACTGAATAGTGCTGTGCCTCATAGTTTGCGAATTTAGAGGTGGCAGAGTTAGAGGAGCAGCACGTGTGCATAAAATTTTGCGTGAAACTGAAGAAAACCTATATAGAGGTACACCAAATAATTCAGGAAGCCTACGGTGATGAGTGCTAAAGCTACTCGGAGTTACGAATGCACTGTTTAAAAAGTGGCAAGACGGAAGTTAAAGATGACCCTCGTTGAAGACGGCGCAAATGTCAGGAAAATCAACGAAATTGAGCGTGCCAATCGAAGATTGACTGTCCGAGAGATTGCAGAAGAATGTAACATGTCAGTTGGATCATGTCATAAAGATCATGTCATAAAATCCTGACACAGCACCTTGGAATGCATCGTGTTCCTACCAAGTTAGTCCCACGGCTCATGACTGTAAACCAGATAGACCTTAGCCTCGCTGTCTGTGGAGAGCTTTTGGATCGCGCAAACGAGACCTGTAAGTTGCATAAGAGAATCATATATCAGATGAAGAGACGTGAGTCTACGGTCATGATGTTGAGACCAAGGATTAATCTTCACAATGGGCCGGGAGAGGTTCTCCAAGACCAAGAAAACGTCGTCAGGTCAGGTCAAATGTCAAGGCCATGCAAATAGTTTTCTTTGACTTCGGTGGATTAGTTCATCATACATTCGCGCCACAGGGACAAACTGTTTGTTCTGGTGTAGCCACAAGCGCTGGAACGAAGAGGAAGAACGCGAGACCAGAGAAGGCGGTGAGGCAACGTCAACCAATAGCCCGCAGACAAGGACCACGCCACAGCAGGAGCGACCTCTTCAAGAAGTGATTATAAATGTACAAGCGCCGCTCCTGCTAGCCTCGCCCGGACATTCGTGGAAAGTATTTGGACAGCATTAGCACGGCCTAGCAGAGAGTACTACGGTTGAAGTTTTTAATGATCCACAAACTGTGTGTCAAACCTGCATGAACATTATATATTACAAAGGACTCGCATTTATGTCGTATGTCGCCCATCGCTTGTGACGTCATTGTTAATTCAAAGTGAAGTATTGTTAATCTGCTTTATCGAAATAAAACTACTAATGTTCTTTGCTTGAATTGTTGTATAACATTCCGAGAACGCGGCATCCACATGAGACGTGTGGGCAACTTAATGGATTGTATTGTCAGGACGTGTTGCGACCATAAGGATGCAATAAGTAAAAGGTAGGCGGAGAAACATTTTGTGGACAATGTTCCACAATTTTTGAGCAGCACTTTCGTGAAGGTGGCCAGTTCACTGCAACGTCTCGTTGCGCTCTATTCGATGATGATGTCAAACATTACATTTAAATTACCACTTTCAAGTGACGAGAGTCCTCAAATACGACATATTTAACGTTTCATTAAATAAATTATAAAACTTATAATAAGTTATGCAAATGATACATAGGTACAAAGAGTAAGGTATATGGTTCAAATGGCTCTGAGCTCTATGGGAATTAACATCTGAGGTCATCAGTCGCCTAGAACTTAGAACTACTTAAACCTAACTAACCTAGGGACATCACACGCGTCCATGCCCAAGGCAGGATTCGAACCTGCGACCGTAGCGGTCGCGCGGTTCGCGACTGAAGCGCCTAGAAACTCTCGGCCACACCGGCCGGCAGTAAGTAATAAGCTGTGCCATGCTGCACTCATGTTTTGTGGACAATATGATGATTTCACACATTTAACAACTTAAAAAACGCACATAACAATATAGAATCCTGTGCTATTATTTAATACCTTGTTTGTTAAGATAACATTAAACATTCAGTTGTTATTAATTTTTAATGATTTTTGTAGGAGTGTTCATTTGCTATCACGACACAACTTCTATAGTTCTTGTAATGTACATAATACTAATGTCTCAACACAACCACCTCACTGCTGCTATTTTTCTGATGCGATTGGGTTTGCTAAACGTCAAAACTGTGAATTACTATTTCATTTATAATGTATTTCTGGATAGCTACAGACTGCCACATTGCGACTACCCCATCATTGGTGCTGTCACGTTCCTCCACGTGCTGGTAATCAAGCCAAAGCTCGCCTCACCTCTTCCATGATGTGGTGAAACCCGTTCTCATCAAGGCACCCATTCACAGTCCAACTGGTCAGCCGACTCGATCGCCCACACTTCCGACTATGTGTGAACACTAGCGACTGCTTGGGGGACTCTGCCTGCCGGCTTTGACGGACTGTGGACTGACAGGTATCTGCCGGCTAGCAGGTACAAGTTATCTGGCTAAATCGCCGCATCCAGGCTACCGCGAACCCATCACACACAGCCATGTATATGTGTCAGGGCACCCCCGCTCCAGGGAAGAATCGACCAACTGGTTCGCCTGGGTATGGCGGTCTTAGCTTGCTTGTGGAGGGCTGTCTCAATTCCGCGCTTCTCGTCTCAGCCCCGTCACCTGAACCGATACTTCAATATTTAAGAACGTTTATGTGATTGGTAGCTCGCTACCATCTACGTTATGTTACATACAGTTTGTTGCGTGTGCTGTTAAATTAAGGGAAATTCCTCTGTGACGGAGGTGGAACCCTGCATTTCAGATGTACGTTCTTGTTAGAATAACTCAGACAATATCAAATTGTACAGACATACTCTACAAAACCATTGTGGGGGACATGATAGGGAGTACTGAGAATGCTATAGTTCATTGGAGTTCAAAACGCTTGTTTAGCATGAGAAGAATGATTGCCTAAGTATGCACTGTGGTAGATCAAGTCATGTCTTCGTTGTCTCTGCTATTGTCATATGCACCAGGCTCTAGGATACCTCTACATTATTCTCTCAACAATGGTATCTGAAGCTTTGTACGTAAGTGTTCGGGGGATA
Source organism: Schistocerca piceifrons (assembly GCF_021461385.2). NCBI lineage: Eukaryota > Metazoa > Arthropoda > Insecta > Orthoptera > Acrididae > Schistocerca > Schistocerca piceifrons. The sequence continues at coordinate 144,070,066 of NC_060144.1, forward strand.
AATGATGCCTTCGACATCTGCCAATTCAGGTTTTCCAGCGTTTACGTGATGCTCTAGTCAAACGAACCTGTCAACATTCGTGCAGCCCGTCTTTGTATGCGTCCTGTATCCCCTGTTGATCTAGGCCACCTGGTACAAGTCTGTTTACCTGATGCCACTTCGCTGCTTCGGCGACTTGCCTGTCGATGAGGATGAAATGATGATGGACAACGCAACACCCAGTCCCTTAGCAAACTAACCCAGGAACCTCGTATGGAACTCTGGCACGCTGATCACTCAACCACGGAACCGGACACATTCGTGTAATATTATATCATGCGACCTGTGATTTGTGTGTCTTCTCCTTTGTAGACTGAATGCTGAATGTATTTTTCGAGTACCCTGCGAACTAACCGATGTGTGCTCCCTTTCTTAGTTACAAAGGAGCAACTGCAGTCGTGTCATTTCATTTTGTGTCACCGCTATTTGCATTAGTTGAGGTACGATATGAAACAGGACGACGAGTCAATAAGTGTCTGCTTTTTCGTCTTTTGCACTGGTAGCAAACATTAGTGTGCTCGCCAACCTCTATAAGGCACCATTATCTTTCTCTGTAGCAGCTTTCAGCGTTATCGCATCAGTTCGCTTTGCGCTCTTGCGAAAGGATTGTGACTGCGCCATACTCTGTTTGGACCAATGAAAAATAATGTTGTGTAATTCTTTCTTGTGTCTGAATACCTATCAGGATCTGAAATCAAATGAAAACTTTCAGTACAATGCAGGGGCAATGTTTTACGACGGTGAAATGCTTATCAGTAGATTGAATAATTAAGAGGTGGTCGCAATTAAGAGGCGGCCGAACAAGCGTGATGCACAGCATTGAGAAAGTCCGAGACATGATAAAGCAAGACCGATGAATGACTCGTGATGAAGTGGAAAACCAAATGCACATTAATCACGGTTCTTCGTATAGTGTCATCCGTAACAGGCTCAGCTTTTGTAAAGTGTGTGCGAGATTGGTCCCGAAACGGGAAAACGAAGAGCAGAAGCACAGGTGCGTGAGAATATGTCAGGAGCTACTGACCGTCATGCTAGTGAAGGTGATACGTTTTTGAAACGAATCATCACTGGAGATGGAACATGGGACTATCGGTTTGAACCAGAGAACAAGTACCAGAGCAGGTCTCCCGTCAAAAAGTAACTGAAGCGTCAATCCTTTAGGGGAAAAATGATGCTCCTAGCTTCTTGGAACGCACGAGGGATTTTACCTGAGAAATAGATGAATAGAAACATGTGAACATTGCAGCGATATTTCTTGCAACGAGCTGAAATCAGAAATCTGAAACAAACACCTAGGTCTATTGTCAAAGAACGTTCTTCCAACGTATGATAACACGTCTCCCCATCGTTAAAAGTCTATTTGCTTTTGTAGGTATTGGAGCATCGTGCATGTAGTCCTGCTCTCACTCCGTAGGATTTCATTTAGTTTAGTCAGCCTATAAATGGTTTAAGGGGCATAGATTCGCCTCCGCAACCTAAAAAGTTTTCTTCTGAAGCTGCTGGAAAGCTTTTACAAGATGGAGAAAGAACACTTATATCCAAGGTGACGCTGTCGAAATTTTGTATTTTTGGTTTTTTATTTTTATTTTAATAAATTAGGAGAGCGTTGCGCAGAAACCTCTGTACTCACCGTCGTAGATATGTTGATATTGCGTAAGAAGCTCTTTTTCAGGACCTACTCGTAACGTTTTTGTGCACAATGTAATCTGGGAATAGTTCATCTGGCAGTAACGGTTGATCTCCAGACTCAGCCAGTGTGCGAGCGTTGGTACTATCGTATCTAGTTTCATTGCCGTGGAATTCATTTGCAGCGGTAATTATAGGTTATTTTATGCTAGTCCCTTGCACCGATAAGCAAATTGCTCACCGAAACTGTTTTACTGTCTGGCATAAGCCCCGGTTTTACGGCGCTATAAATCGCGAATTTTTGTCAAATACGGACTTATTCTGACTGTACTTAACGTTATTGTGCTACGTGCCCGCGGCTCCAGCAGCAACCCAGAGATTTACCGGATCCGTCTGGGAGCTTTTTAGGGATTTGGGGAGCGCTGTTAAAAAAGAGAAGTGAAATCCGCCCCGCAGCGCAGCGTATATCGGTATGAACATTACAATGCGGGATTTTTGCGAGAGCATTAGCGGCGGCCGACGCAAGGGGATGTGTTCGCAGACCGCAGAGATCAGCTTCATCGCCGGGCACAAATTTGTGCACGACAGTTGTAAACGCGGCGTATTGTTAGCGGGCGCCTTTATCCCGGCTGCTTAACAAGCAAGCGCAGATGCGCATCGCAGCCGCCTGTCCTTGTAACCACAGACCACAGTCATGGCTACACTCCCAACTCTTCCCTTCTCTTCTCTTCTCTTCTCTTGTCGTCTTTTCTCTTACCACGCTGAAACTTCAGTTTCTATTTGTTCAGTAATTTCCCTAGTTCTGAGATCCTATTCCCCCTGCCCTTTATCTTTATACTCCCTTTATTCTACCTAAATCCCTACCACATAGAACTGAAAAACGAAAAAATCATTAACTGTCGAATACATCTACATCTGAATCTACATGGATACTCCGGAAATCACATTTAAGTGCCTGGCAGAGGGTTTATTGAACCACCTTCACAATTCTCTACTATTCCAATCTCGCATGGCGAGTGGAAAGAATGAACACCTATATCTTTCCGTACGAGGTCTGATTTCCCTTATTTTATCGTGGTGATCGTTCCTTCCTATGTAGGTCGGTGTCAACAAAATATTTTCTGCTTCAGAGGAGAAAGTTGGTGATTGGAATTTCGTGAGAAAATTCCGTCGCAACGATAAACCCCTATCTTTTAATGATTTCCAGCCCAAATCCTGTATCATTTCTCTGGCACTCTATTCCATATTTCGCAATAATACAAAACGTGCTGCCTTTCATTGAACTTTTTCGATGTACTTCGTCAGTCCTACCTGGTAAGGATCCCACACCGCGCAGCAGTGTTCTAAAAGAGGCCGGACAAGCGTAGTGTAGGCAGTCTCCTTAGTAGGTCTGTTACATTTTCTAAGTGTCCTTCCAATAAAACACAGTCTTTGGTTAACCTTCCCCACAACATTCCAATAGTAGGCAGAATTTTGAAACAGAAGTTCCTGTATGGAACGTACCACATACTTTATTATCATCTTCTCCATACAGTAAAATCAAAAACGTATTATTTAAAGCAGAACCGAATGACAGTGAATGTTACAAAAATAGGAAGATGTTTTGTACAGACAATAACAAGTCACAGAATTTTATTGATATACATATATTGCTTGATAAACCAAACTTTTTCGAGGCATAAACCTACATTGGTCAAACGGGTAGGAATTTTAAAACCCTTTTTAAAGGACGTATTGACTGTTTCAGTCTTGATACTGCGGTCAAATCAGCTATACCGGGGCATATAGTAGAAGAAAGAGGACACAGTGTTGCAACAGGAAACGGTATCAAAGTACTGCACACTTTAAAGATGAGCATAACAATGGACACCTTCCATGAAATTGAGGTAACAGTTCTTTGCTAAATATGGAGAAGCGAGACCCTTAGTGAAATTATAATTTCAAGATCTCACGTTTATTCACCAACTTCAGCTCACCACTGTTAAAGTACACTATCCAATCACATTAATTTGACCATAGGTCAAAAGCCTGGACAACCACCTTTTGGAACGTCGACCACTGCGAGTCGTGCAGCAAGAGTGCCAGTGAGGCTCTGGAAGGTACCGACAGGGACATGGAGCCATGGCGATTCCAGTGCCATGGACAGGTGCACCCGATTTTCCGGATGAGGATCCATGGCGGGAACAGCCCGCCCGAGGTCGTCCCACATATTCTCGATTAGGTTTAAATCCGGGGAGCTTGTTGGGGAGCACAGCAGACGCATCATGGTGCTCTTCGAACCGCGCACTACACTGCAAGCCGTGTACCACGTTGCATTATCCTGCTGGTAGATGTCATGGTGCCGAGAAAGAACAAACTGCATTTAGGAGTGGACATGGTCCTTAATAGTTTGGACAAGAAGAGAACAGAAGCTTTCGAAATGTGGTGCTACAGAAGAATGCTGAAGATTAGATGGGTAGATCACATAACTAATGAGGAAGTATTGAATAGGATTGGGGAGAAGAGAAGTTTGTGGCACAACTTGACCAGAAGAAGGGATCGGTTGGTAGGACATGTTCTGAGGCATCAAGGGATCACCAATTTAGTATTGGAGGGCAGCGTGGAGGGTAAAAATCGTAGAGGGAGACCAAGAGATGAATACACTAAGCAGATTCAGAAGGATGTAGGTTGCAGTAGGTACTGGGAGATGAAAAAGCTTGCACAGGATAGAGTAGCATGGAGAGCTGCATCAAACCAGTCTCAGGACTGAAGACCACAACAACAACAACATGGTCCTTAAGTATAATTACATACTTGTGTTGATCCATAGTGCCATCCAGAATGACGAGATGGCTCATAGAAAGCCACGAAAGCGTTTCTCAAAACAGAACGCTTCCTCCTTCGGCCTGGATCCTTACAGCGATTATTGCACAGTGTCTGGTTTCAGACTGTCATCTGTGCGATGGGGAGTAAGACGTGATACATCTGAAAAGGCCACCTCTTCCCACTTATTGGACGTCCATTTGCGATACAGGCATGCAGATTCCACCCTTCGTCACCGGTGAATAGCAGTCAGCATGAGTCCACTGAACCAGGCGCCTCCTGCGTATGCTCATATGCAGCAACATTCACGTTGAGGACACGCTGTAGGTGGCCCCTTCGTCCATTGGGCGGATTGACGGTAACAGTTGCACCTGCACTCGCTCGTATACGTCTCCACAGCTGTCATTCACCTATGTCATTTATGTCTGTGGGGCATCGCAGTTGCCACGGCGCCGGTTTTCGATAGTACTTTTTTGTCATCATTGGTGTAACTTAACCATCGCGGCAAGTGAACAATTTACAGAATTATCCATTTCAGAAATGCTCGAAAATCCATGATCATTCCCTTTTGGACATCAGATAAATCTCTCCGTTTCCGCATTACGACAAAGACTGCACTGTTTTCCGCGTCCCCCTAGAAGTTTCGCATGCTCTCCACCAGCCGTGTGTTGCTGTTTCTACATCTACATATATACTCCGCTAGCCACCAAGCGGTGTGTGGCGAGGGGCACAATTCGCGACAAAGTCATATTTCCTCCCTCTGTTCCACTCGCGGATCGCGCGATGGAAAACCGACTGTCTGAACGCCTCACTACGAGCTCTAATTTCCTTTATCTTTGAATGGTGATCATGGCGCGATTTGAAAGTTTCAGGTAATAATATATGCTCTACATCCTCGACGAAGATCGGATTTCGGAATTTAGTGAGCAGCCCATTCCGTTTAGCGCGCCGTCCATCTGTGTGTCCCACTTCAAACTTTCTATGAGATTTGTAACGCTCTCCCGATGGATAAATGTACCAATCACGAGTCTTGCCAATCTTCTTCGGACCTTCTCAATCTCATGAATCATACTCAACTGGTAAGGGTCCCATAGAGACGAGCAATACTCTAAGACTGGACGAACTAACGAATTGTAAGCTATTTCCTTTGCTGAAGGACTGCAACGCTTCAGGATTTTACCTATAAACTGCAATCTAGAGTTTGCCTTACCCATTACTTGTGTAATCTGATCATTCCATTTGAGATCATTTCGAATAGTCACACCCATATACTTGACAGATGTTACTGCTTCCAAAGACAGGGCATTTATTTTGTACTCGTACATTAATGGGGATTTTCTCGTTGTTATACGCTGTCGGTTACACTTACTAATATTGAGAGATAACTGCTAGTCATTACACCACGCATTTATTTTCTGCAGATCCTCATTGATTTGTTCACAACTTTCGTGTGATACTACTTTCCTGTAGACTACAGCATCATCGGCAATCAGTCTAATGCCGCTGTCGATACCATCAACCACATCGTTTATGTAAATCGTAAAAAAAGTAGCGGACCTATTACGCTACCCTGGGGCACATCTGAAGTTACTCTTCTTTCTGTTGAAGTAACCCAGCTCAGGACGACATACTGCTCCCTGTCTGTTAGAAAACTTTATATCCAAACGCATATGTCATCGGATAGACCGTAAGCGCGCAATTTTTGTAGCAAGCGACAATGCAGAACTGAGTCGAAAGCCTTTCGAAAGCCGAGAAATACGGCATCAACCTGGGAGCCCGTATCTTGAGCCTGTTGTATATCATTCACAAAGAGGGCCAGCTGTTTCCCGCATGACCCCTGTTTCCTAAAACCATGCTGGTTTCTGCAGATGAGCTTCTCAGAGTCTAGAAAGACCATTATGTGTGACCACTAAATATGTTCCATGATTCTACAACAAATCGATGTTTATTGTACTTTGATGTCGAAAATAAGGCGTGGACACATTAATGTGACTGGACCCTGTAGAAAGTATGTAATAATGAAAAATATATATACTGCCTGACAAAAAAAAGTGAAGTACCTATAAGGGGAGGAGGAAACAAATTGAAACATCCTGGGAACTTCACGGGTTTAAAGAGTTGTCATTGAAGTTTGTAAAGAACTGGATAGTATGAGCCAACTTATCGGTATGAATATTCATCCCTTTCGCCATGATGCATATAATCCTTCGGTTGTTAAGCGTGTCATGACCCATCTCCTTGGTCAAGCTGGCCCACAACCGCTGTAGCTGGTTCTTGATATCCTCGATACTGGCTCTTGGAAGGTTTTGACGTCCAGTCTGGTCTCACATATGTTCTATCAACTAGCAGGGACAGGATATTTCTGGTCGTGGGAATACTACATCGTAACGCAAGCAGTTCATACAGACGTATTATACGTGGACGAGCTCGGTCCTGTTGGAATATGGCACCACATTATTGTTGCATGAGAGGTAACACGCGAGGACACAGAATGTTTGTGACATACAGTTATGACATCAGCGTTCCTTCAGTCACCACTAATAATGACATGAAGTCATATCTGATGGCTTTCCTCCCACAACGCCAGGAGTAACACTGCTGTGCGTCTTCGAAACGTTGGAAGAAGGAACCTCTCTCTAGTTCTCAATCAGCGGTCATTTGGGGTAGATCAGAACCGCGAATCAGCTGAAAATAGTACGACACCAGTCCTTAGCAGTCCATGTCTACCATTAAAACACCACTCCAAAAACAGCTCTTTGTGTTGTGGTATAAATGGTATCTTTTTCAAGGAACAGTAATTGCACAATCCAGCTGCTGCTAGTCTCTGACCAGTGGTGGAGGATGACACAGAATGTTTCAGGGAGTCCGTTACTTGTACCCGATGGCTGGCGCAGATGTGAGGAGACTACGATGTGCTTGATGCACCACACGGTGATCTTGACTTGTGGTTATCAGATGTGGTCGAGCAGAGCCTTAACAATGAGTATGCATTCTTCACGTTCTCTAGCAAACCACCATCGGGCCACTGTCACATCCGAATGCCCCACAAATTTGTGTAATGGGCGACTCGACCAGCCAGCCAACTGAGGCACGGAATGAGCTGCAATCAAACTCTGTTTGGTGGTGAAAATGCTGTCTCACATGGCTACGTGGCATTTCAATCTCCTTCACACTGATGACACTGCATCTGATGCTGTTCACTCTCTTTATATACCCTACAATTGCTGGTGGCATCACTAAATACCTGTCACATAGAATAATTACAGTTCGAACCATTTACATGCCGCCGGTGGTGTGTATATGTAGGACTGCATCACATTTATTATCAGGCAGTGTAACCGAATGAAATACGATCGCCAAATTAACGCTACTCAGCAATTCCTCTAAAACAGCAACTGCTCACATTAGTGGAAACAGAATTTCTCTGTATCAAAAGGCATCTGTCCAGTACTGCTTGCAGGGTTGGACAACAGTATGCTGGCCGCGGATCGATTCCAGTTGTGAGATAGGTCGTAATAGCAACAAACTACCTATTATTTGGGTTGGTCACGCGAAGGTATTTATCCACACAAGGCACCTCCTAAAAACTGTTTATATTATGACCTTCAATGCAAAGGCCATGACGAGAAGAACGAACAGATTTCTGTACAGTGCAGAAGAAACCAAAATAAGAATTTCTTCAGGGCTTCATTATACTCAAACAGTTTACCTGCACATGGAAACGTGGCTCACTGAGCCAAATATAACTTCACGGACAGATTCCGAGGTGTAAATTGAGGTTCAACCTTCAAGGAGACTGCCACAACAGACGTCTCCTCTCTAACACTACCTGTCTAGTAGTGATCTTTTGTTCTACAATGAAACCCGTTGACTTCACTTCAGCAGTTGTGTTCAGGAAGGCCTCGGCACCATCTCATGTTCCCATTCAATTTTTTCTTGAAGGCACACACATTCACACATCCCACTGCAATCAGTTTATTTTTATAAAGTTTTCTGTTAGCTGAATTATGCGCGAGACCTGTCGCTGAAGTATCGCTGTCTTCTTCAACGAGTTAGATCTTGGACTTGCTCTCATCTCTTGACACAAGACTTGGCTGTTGTACAAAAGATCTCCCGATATGCGACCGCAAATCTTACGTCGAAAAATTGTCCTACTTGTGTACGTCTGTTACCTTCCTCACTCATGTCATTATCGCTAAAAAAGATATATAACTACAGAGGATGCACCTGCGGTCTAGGGATGACGTCTTTGATTGCTGATCAAAAAATCCTTGGTCCCTGGTTCAAATCACAACACCGCTTAAATTTTGAATAAAAATCATTAGCAGTTATGGCCTAAGACTTCTGTCATAAGAAGTCACGCTTATTCAGCCAAGGACCATGTCAAAGACGGCGAAGGAGCGGACTGAGGTTCAGTGCACTCTCTTGCCTTTGCGGTGCGAAACTGTCCCCAAATGCGGAGGAATCAGCAATGATAAACGGCATGACGAACCAGAAGGTCATGGAATCCAATCCATTAATGACACATAATGTCTCTCCACAGGACATGCGGCCTGTAATTAAAGAATTATCTTCCCATTTACAAAAGATTTCGGACTAAACCCCATTCGGAATTCCGTGAGGAAAGTGCCACGAGGAAGGTGACCATTAGAACAAGACTCAATAGCCAACGAAAGGATAACGTTTTACGAGTTGCAGAGTGGGATGTCGGAAGCCCGAAATGGTAGGAAAGTAGAAAATTTGCGAAGAGAAATGCTAAGGCTCAGTCTAGATACAGTGGGTGTGACTGAAGTGAAATGAAAATAAGACAAGGATTTCTAGTCAGATAAGTATAGGGTAATATCAACAACAGCAGGAAAAGGTATTATGTGAGTAGGATTCGTTATGATGTTTGGTTTGTGGGGCGCTCAACTGCGCGTTATCGGCGCCAGTACAAATTCCCATCCTTTGCTCAGTCCAAACTCGTCACATTCATGAATGATTATGAAATGATAAGGACAACAGAAACACCCAGTCATCTCGAGGCAGGTGAAAATCCCTGACCCCGCCGGGAACCGTACCCAGGACCCCGTGATCGGGAAGCGAGAACGCTACCGCGAGACCACGAGCTGCGGGCTGATACGTTGCGAGTAGGGAAATAGGACTGACAGTGAGCTGATGTGAACAGTTCAGTGATAGGGATATTCTCATCAGAACTGACAGAAAAGCGACACCGACAACAATACACTACTGGCCATTAAAATTGATACACCACGAACATGACGTGCTACAGACCCGAAATTTAACCGACAGGAAGAATATGCTGTGATATGCAAATGATTAGCTTTTCAGAACATTCACACAAGGTTGGCGCCGGTGGCGACACCTACAACGTGCTGACATGAGGAAAGTTTCCAACCGATGTCTCATACACAAATGCAGTTCACCGGCTTTGCCTGGTGAAACGTTGTTGTGATGCCTCGTTTAAGGAGGAGAAATGCGTGCCTTCACGTTTCCGACTTTGATAAATGTCGGATTGTAGCCTATCACGATTGCGGTTTATCGCATCGCAACATTGCTGCTCGCGTTGGTCGAGATCTAATGCCTGTTAGCAGAATATGGAATCGGTGGGTTCAGGAGGGTAATACGGTACGCCGTGCTGCATCCCAACAGCCTCGTATGTCTAGCAGTCGAGATGACAGGCATCTTATCCGCATGGCTGTAACGGCACATACATCACCTTAAATACTTTTTTGTTACCATGGCAGACACAATGTATTCACGTAGTCTATGCTACAAGCTACCTACTCCCTTAAGGGTTTCTGGACCTTGTTCACTATGTCCACGGCCCCGAATGCTGCTCGATCCCTGAATCAACAAATAAGTACGATTGCAAGACAACGACAATCTGCGCGAACAGTTCGACGACGTTTTCAGTACCATAGACTATCCCCTCTGAGACCATGGCTACGGTTACCCTTGACGCTGCTTCACAGACAGGAGCGCCGGCGATGGTGTACTCAACGACGAACCTGGGTGCACGAACGGCAAAACGTCATTTTTTCGGATGAATCTAGGTTCTGTTTGCAGCATCATGATGGTCGCATACGTGTTTGGCGACATCGCGGTGAAAGCACATTGGAAGCGTGTATTGGTCATCGCCATACTGGCGTATCACCCGGCGTGATGGTATGGGGTGCCATTGGTTACACGTCGCGGTCACCTCTTGTTCGCAGCGACGGCACTTTGAACAGTGGACGTTACATTTCAGATATGTTACGAGCCGTGGCTCTACCCTTCATTCGATCCCTGTGAAGCCCACTTTTCAGCAGGATAATGCGCGACCGCATGTTGCAGGTTACAGAAAATGTTCGAATGCTGCCCATGCCAGCACATTCACCAGATGTCTCACCAATTGAAAACGTCTGGTCAATGGTGGCCGAGCAAATGGCTCGTCGCAATACGCCAGTCACTACTTCTGATAAACTGTGGTATCATGTTGAAGCTGCATGGGCAGCTGTACCTGTACACGCCATCCAAGGTTTGACTCAGTGCCCAGGCGTATCAAGGCCTTTACTACGGCCAGAGATGGTTGTTTTCGGGGTACTGATTTCTCAGGATCTATGCACTCAAATTGCGTGAAAATGTGATCACATGTCAGTTCTAGTATAATATATCCGTCCAATGAATACCCGTTTATCATCTGCATTTCTTCTTGGTGTAGCAATTTTAATGGCCAATGGTGTAGTTCAGATATACCTACCAACGTCACAAACCGAAGGTGAAGAGATAGAAAATGTATATGAGGATACTGAACATTTAATTCTGTTCAAGTATCATAAGCTGAGGAAGTATACTTGGAAAAGGCCGAGAGATACAGTCAGATTTCATTTAGATTACATCATGATCAACCAGAGATTCCGAAATCAGACACTGGTTTGCAAAGCGTACACAGGAGCAGATATAGACTCAGGTCACAGTTTAGTACCAATGAAGAGTAGGCTGAAGTTTCGGAGACTAACCAGAAACGTAGTTGTGTGACGATTTCACCAGCGTCAGGAGCAGCATTCGGGGCCGTGGACATAGTGAACAAGGTCCAGAAACCCTTACGGGAGTAGGTAGCTTGTAGCATAGACTACGTGAAGACGATACATTGTGTCTACCATGGTAACTAAAAAGTTTTTAAGATGATGTATTTTAGGGAGTTCATAAGTAATACGGTTTATGATGAGTTTTTCTTTCAGTATTTTGTAATGTGTATCTTGTTCACGAAAACGTGGAATAATCTGTCCTTTCTTTTAGTGATATTTTGTGTAGTTTGACTGTATAACAATTTGGTACAGACGAAAACTGGATAGAGTACATAAATAGGATTTAAGGTAAAGTTCCGCAGGCCACGCTGCCGATCGAATGAATTTGGTGAAACTTTTTAACTAATGAGGCAGGAGGCATTTGAGATGGCGCACAGGTGCGCCCGTTTTCGTCAATGCAGAAAGTGAGATGAAGTATTTCTGAGGCCATGACGTTTCCAGTGTGAGTGGGAATTGATTCTTCTCGTAGCCAACTTCATGGGCCATTCTATCATTTTATAAGATCTGAGATGAGAGGATTTTCAGAAAATCTGATCTGCATACCCGCGAAACACCTAATGAACGAGGGATGTGTTCACAGAACAACCGACCTGTGGCAACGTGATCAGCAGAGGACTGCAATATTGTTCTGAAGAAATCCTTTTGTTTACGGTATGCTTATCACAAACAGCTACATCAAGGGGGCACTGGGTTCCGTAGAAAATTCAGATATTCATTTACTATGCACATTCATAAATTAATTAATAAAAATACCAGCTGACATCTCAAGTGTTAGGGATATGGTCGCCATACAGTATAGTACAAACAGGCTGTGGTACTTTCGTGTATGTTTCATGTGACGGACTGCGCTTGATAACGTCTCTCGTTTACTGTCTGTGCTGAGACTACGTATCAGTCTGTTCTTCGTGCCACAGCACTCACGTCAATTAAATTACTCGACTCCCTGGAGGCATCCTCAAAGTGGATGCGAAGCTCACTGAGAGAGAGAGAGAGAGAGAGAGAGAGAGATACGGACAGACAGACAGATAGACTAGAAGAAGCAATGTATCAGGAAAACTAGACGCAATGAATTATACCCAAGCACCACTCCTTCCGAAAACGGTGAGGAGATGAACCTCAAGGAACACAAGAAATGACTCTCAGAGATCTGTCAGCCACTTCCCACCCACTACACCTTGAGTGGCTTGACAGCACAATCTATGCATTTCCTGTGTTATTTCCTCGGCGTGGCAGTGTTATAAAAGAAAATCAGTTTTGCTTTTGTCACGCAGTAGCTGAGATCATCGGTCCCTAGGCTTACACATTAGTTAATCGAACTTAAACTAAATTACACCAAGGGAAACACACACACACACACACACCCATATCCGAGGGAGGACTCGAACCTCCTACGGGGGGAGCCACACGGCTTTTTTGTAGTGTAAAGCAGAATTACAAGTTATAGCATCTCTAATAAAGCAGGGTGGAACAGTATTGTAGTGCATTAGCATGAGCCGTTTGGATTCTGGAAGAGAGTGTATATGTCGCACAGTGCCAGGAGTAGTATATCGATTTATTTTCTTTCGTTTCTTCCCTTAATATCAAATGGTTTTTCTTCCCTCTTGCTCTGTTTCTCCCTCCTGATTTCTTTTTTCTTAGTCATTTTAATTTCCTACGGTGAATAGCATAACGTGAGATACACTGATAGATATTTTGAACTTTTAATTTATTACGTGTTTTACCCACATGTACAAATTTACGTGCAAGATTTTGTGTATTTAAAAGTCTAGATGACAATCTAATAGTGACACAGAGTTTACGATTCGACACGGGTTGGAGACAACGCCGAACCTACATGACCAATGGAGAGAAACTTTTGTAAATTAACACGAGAGACAGGGAAGCTAACAAATTTATAACGGAACATGACGAGAAGAATGACCTGATTATGTTTGTAAAAAAAATGACATGTTGACAGATGGACCTCTAGCAAGACGAGTATATGGTACACTGTCCACGGAAATCGTGTGTTCAGTGTTCAGACGACCTAATGCCACGTGGGTACGTGACTTTACAAAACAAGGGTACGTTTAGTTGAAGGAGGTAATATATCGAAAAGTCTAGATGCTCCTTGTTCAATTTAGATATGTGTTCAGGAAATACTGGCTATCAGTATGTTACCGTATCCTGTTCATTGCAATACAGTACGCTACTGAACACTGTTTATATGCACATAGTATTTGAGAGATATCGTTTGTGAAAAACGGATGTCATTTCTTTGAGAGAAATTTTTCCTTTCTAAGAATGATCAATACCTTCTTTCCACTACCCACTGCACCTCTAAAATCAGTAAGTATTGTGATGTCGACTTATATCAATCAAAAGTTGTCGATAATAATAAATGAATTCTAAAATTTTGTCTTTTAATTCTTAAGAAAATGGATATTTGAGAAAAGCAGAGAGGTATTGTAGGCAGAGAAGTAATAATGTTAGAAGCACATCATACGCATTTCGTATATCCGTTGTTCTTCTGATTTTCGTCCTTTCGACTAAAATGTGTCCTTTCCACTGCTTCTATCATATCTCGATGCCTTCACGTGTGCCCTAAGAATGTAACATTTACATATTATTCTTTGCATACCTACTGTTTCTGAATAGATCCCTATTACCTCGTAATTTGTCTATAATGCAATTTATGAGGTTTTTTTTACACATACACATGTTTGATTGGCTTTTTCCGTTACTGACAGTTTAAAAAAAATGAGTAAAAACTTAAAAGTTATTATTTGGTTAAGTTGTTTCTTTTTTTATTATTATTATTAATGTGGCAGCTTAGTCCAGTAGTAATAGACACATGAACATGTCAGTTTTCGTTTACTTATTACGTCACACACTCAGTATCTCTTGTTCCACTGAAATTTTCGATTCATTTTGACTACTACAGCAGCTCTTTGGCTATATAGGCCTAGATAATACCTACTTGAGTCCTATTAAATTATTATTGGTTTTTTCGTCAATAGGGCACCGAACTAAATCATGTAAACTGTACGTATTTGGAAATGGAGCTCACACTCGAATGATTGTGTACCCAGTGTATTCTAACTGTATGGAACAGGAACTTATTCAGTTGTACATAAATCTCTTTTGTTTAAGAACTGTATGAAGTGAATACACAGTTTGAGGAACAAGATACCACTAATTATGCGCTGTTTTGTCTATCTGCGGAGTTACGTTTTGGCACTGCAAACTAGCAGAAGTAGTGAGCGTACTACATAGGCGCAAGTAACACTGGTGCCGAACGCCGGGGAGCCATACAAATATTTCGCTTATACTCACGAGACCTGCCGCGCAGACCTTGCAAAGTACGTGTTGTTTATTAGTTCAGAGTCAGCGAGGGTCGCTTTGGAATGCAAATTTTGTTGATGGGTCAGTAGTTTCGCAATCGATTCTCATGATGGTGACTCATTAAAAGAACTGCTGGCACACGTAATTCAGTATTAGAGCAACAGCGGTTACCACAAACATTCTAGAGCAGAACAAAGCACCATGTCAGCGAAACAGCAGAACGCCATCAAGGAACAATAAACCAGCAAGTGGATTTTCGCCGAAGTTACATTCAGGCCTAATTAGTTCAGTAAGTTGTGTTTATAACACTATTAGTAACAAAAGAGCATTTAACGCCAAACAATGTGTAAAGTTGATGATGATTTGGTATTATCCATTTTCCCGACGTGAGATACTAGTTATTCTATTCTATCAGTGATTACTGGCAACATTTTGCCCTTTTTTCGTACTTAACACAAGTGAACAACGCGTTTCGAGAGGCCATGCTCTCATCCTCAGATTTTCAATACAGTACATACGGTTAAAACACTTGAAACTCTAACAACGCAGATAGAGGGAATGAATAATATAAATTATATAAATGCACAATTGATCCCTTACTATTCCGCAGTTGCTAAATCTGATCTTTCGTTGAGATTTTACTTGAGGAGACTGTTTGATTTGGTAACAACTGATGTGCTGAAAATGTGTTTAAGCAAATGCATCTGGTTTTCTGAACAATACAATTCCAAATAATACCTACGTCTTCCTTCGTAACATTATAAACACGTTACACCCATCTGTACCACAGATCAGTCAACATTATTTAAGAATCTCAAACAATTTTAAGCCCTTCGTCTTTCATTACGCTCCAAACGGTAACGAATACAGTGAGCATAGTGTATCATTTAAAGAACTGAACCGCTCTGTATCATCGAACATTACAGTTACTGACCATACTGAGAGAAAGTGTTCCAGACGTTCTACACAGTGTCATTCTATTGATGTCAACTGCGAAAAAGTGTAAAAAAGTGTAATATTCTTCAATAAATTTAAGGAGTTTTACTACAAAAATAATTGGTAATCTCTATCTGGAATTTTCCTCCAAATTACAAAATCTGCCACATTTTTCATTTTCTAATGGTGTCGCTTTCAGCATATTAATGCTGCTCTGTGAGATAATTCATCATGGTGTATCTGGTGAGTTAATACTATAATGTGTTCTTTGATTGAATGAAATCTAGCATGGATAAAACTGTGTTAAGGATTAAATGGTCAACTTAGTTCCAAGGGAAAATATATGTGAAACTAGAAAACATGTGGTTTTTGCCTACAGTTAGTAATATTCTGAAATTTAACCACATAACACTGTTTGAAGGAGTTATGTTACTTCTTGCAGACATATGAAATTGTTTGGGAGACACTAAAGTGAAAGAAAAACATCGTAGTTTACCAAAAACAGTCTGTATGAATATTTTTTACAGAAATTGATGATATCTGTAAGAGAATCCTCTTAACTGTCGGAGAAATACTTTTAATAGCTTACAACATTTACCAATAATCATACAGTCGATAAATGTCAATTAATAATGTTGTTAACGGATTTTAAATTTGTATCCTGTGTTCAGAAAGCTTTCTGATGACTAAGTGGTTGGCTAAAGCAGAAATTGCAGCCTTGCAAGCAACTTGAGGCAAACGTCTTTTTTACTGTGGTCCTTGGCGAGACGTATGATTTGTGAAAAGACCTCGACACATTATATGTTGATAGTCCTTCTACAGCCTCGTGTTAATAGTCTCTAGCAGGTAAAGCACGTGTATCTGCACTACCTTTAATGTTACTGATTGCTGGTTTTGTCAAAGTTTTACTAACCATGTCATAAGTTTACACTGAGATGTGAGCACCGACTGCATTAAACAAATTATGTCGGACAGTATTGAAATCATCCTCTGTGAAGGAAGCCGCACAGAAGGAAGAAAACTTTTGTTTCGAAGAGTTTTGTGTCATTGTGTATATCTGGAGTGTTATTTTCTTCCTCACTAGAAATAAGAATAAACACTCATGCGAAGGCTATCAGTTTGTGTGTTGAATTTCCAAGTAAGTGTGTACACTGTCAGCCACACCTTTGGCACAAAATTTCCATACATCGATGAAGTGATGGTGTCCTGCCTGTAATAGGCAGCTCAAATCTCGTTAACCACCAGCACGTAATCCTAACGGGAAGCGTAGTGTCTCCGATAACCATGTTGTATGACAATGGCCTAGATGGAAATTCACGCATCTCTGCTGTTCTCTTAGAGTTAGGATTAAGTGTAGGGCTACTATCGGTTACCCCTCAGTCAAATGACGACGTGCAGTGCAGAGGAAGCTAGAAAGGTCCGGTGCCATCTCTATTCCCCTTTCCTAGTAATGATCACGAAGCTATTTACTAAGAAAAGAATATTCATAGACCACAGTCAGAGTCATATGCTAAGAGAAGTAAAAGTAGAGAAAAATCAGTCATATTCCCCGAAGTAGAGATGTCACCCTTCCAAGTGGAAGGGGACTTCTTGTATTCTGTGTGCAACAGTGAAGAAGTCTTCTACAATAGCGTATTCTCAAGCCAGTTATTACTAAGAAGTCAAGAGCGAAGATCTCCAGCCTTATTGTACGGCGTTGGTGCTAAGTTCCTATGTGACCAAACTGCTTAGGTCATCGGTCCCTAAGATTACACACTACTTAGTCTAACTTAAACTACCTTACGCTATGGACTACACACACACCGATGCCAGAGGGAGGACTAGAACATCCGACGGGGGAGCCGCGCGAACCGTGGCAAGACGCCTTCGAGCGAGCGGTCGTCCCACGTGGCCCTTATTTTGCCTATGCATCTGACGTCTGATTAGTATAAAAAAGGTGTATCATAGTACTAGCGAAAACTGAACGAGTCAAAGTTCACGTTAATACAAGAATAAACATTCCAGTAAATATGGATTCACGAAGATGCCGTTTGCGACACAGATGACAGGGTGTGATTACGAGCAGCATTCTGTGTGACATATGGTCCCACTCGATAAAGTTGAATTAGAAAAGTGCGCTTTTCAATTAAGACCGCATTTTACTGGGATCAAAGCTGACATACTTCAATGTCACCGTATGTACCCTTTACTTCTCACAAAGGAGTCCCACAGGGTTCAATTTCAGTTCCACTCCTATTTCTCATATATGAAAATGACACTCCACTTAACATTCAAATAGCAGAATTAGTACTTTTGCAGACGATACTTGAGTTATAAAATATCTGAATAGAGAGAAAGACACAGGAGAGGTGGCTGACGATGTTTAAAAGGAATTTTAAGTGGTTCTTTGAGAAAACGCACAAAGTTCAACTTGGCACAACAAACAGTCACACCAGCAACTGATGTAGCTCATTAAGAGGTATCAGTAAATAAGGTACAAAGCTCCACATTTTTTTATGTACACTTTGTCGACAACTTAAACTGAATGACTTATACTCCTGAGCTTCTCTAACAGTGGAATTCATCTAAATTTGCTCTTCATATAATAGCTAGTCATGTAAACAAACAAATCAATCTCCTGACATGTTTTGCATATTTGGATTTAATAATGTCTTACGCGGTAATTTTTGTGCAGAAAGAAAGAATTGATAAATAGCGCTCAGGAACAAAAATATGCGGTATTCACTAGAAGTCGTCATGCAGGTATCTTATCAAGGAGTTGGGAATTTTAACGGAATTATCACAATATATATATATTCGCTAAATAAATTGGTCAAAAATTGTAAATAGGAGTATGAGAAGAAAAGTTATGTTCATACCTGCAATACTAGAGGAAAAAATAACCTATATTGCGCATAAGTAGAGCTAGCAATTGCTCAGAAAGAAGTTCAATATGCAGATTCAAAAATTTTGATCATTTACCTAGTAACATAAAATGTTCGACAACTCGTTCTACTCTATGGATAAATTTTAAATTTGTTTGCCTGTGTGTGTGTGTGTGTGTGTGTGTGTGTGTGTGTGTGTGAGTGAGTGTGTGCGCGCTCCTGTGTGTGTGTGTGTGTGTGTGGTTTTTTTTGTATGTAATAAAATTCTAGAAAATATAAAAAAGGAGCTACCTTCCTTATAAGTGTAGAGACATGAGCAGGAATAAAAATTTAATGTATTTGTTAAGGTCAAATCTGATCATATAAACCGCTAAACTGAATCGTTCCACATCATATCGATAAGAGGATCTTTTAAATGATGTATGGAACATGTAACTAACTGACGTTGCCTAGCTGTTGAGAACTATACGCTGAGCTGTCTTTGGTTGGAAGTGTTAGACCGAATTACATTTCTGTTCGAATGTACCAAATTCACTAAATCTGATGGCTATGTGACGGTACGGAACTGAACCGAAAACTATTAGGAAGTAAGGAGCCGGCCTGAGTTGCCGTGCGGTTCTAGGGGCTAGAGTCTGGCGCCGAGCGACCACTACTGTCGCAGGCTCGAATCCTGCCTCGGGCATGGATATGTGTGATGTCCTTAGGTTAGTTAGGTTTAATTAGTTCTAAGTTCTAGGCGACTGATGACCTCAGAAGTTAAGTCGCATAGTGCTCAGAGCCATTTGAAGCATTTTTTTTAGGAAGCAAGGAAACTTGGTTGCATTCGATGAACACTTTGTGAAATCATACTTATTTCTACGCCAGAGTTATTCGGTCTCCAAAAAAGACGTCATACTCTATCATAAATTTGTTCCAAGATTCTGCAACTATTTGTGCAGATAGATCTTCAGTTCTTGCAACCTTAAAAAAAAAAAGTGTGAAACAATCTCATCTACTGCCAGCGTTTTGTTCCAGCAACATATCTGGAACTACCGCTAGTTGTTCTACACTAGACAGCAGATAACTGACGCCTTTTTAGGTCTTGCAGCCTTTCCTGTATCGATCGATTTTATTTTTGTTTCTTTGATACATCTATGTAAACCAGAGAGATGGCAGGGAGCTAATTCACAATACTGGGTGTCGTATCATAGTTAGCGTGGTTGTTTTCTGTTGCCGATGATCTCACTAAAGAGCACTATACTTGTTGAATATGTAGCCACAAATATGATTTTGCTCAGGAGTTGGTGCATTATAGCTGTATCAGTTTGGCTTGGATCTAGATTGTACTTGTAACAGGGTACACAACTGCACAACACTCGGGGGCTACAGATAAAGAATGGAGAAAAGGAGAAATCGTTTGCACGCTTTTCAAACCCTTGTGCTCACGTTAACAATACACCAGCACCAGTAACGATCCGTCTTTAACCTGTTACAATACTTTTCTTTCTTAAACCATAGATCACTCTTTATGTTTATTATTATGACCAGTTTCAACCTTTACTGAAGTGGCAGCTTCATACTGATATATAATAAAAGTAGATCATGTCGGACGATGGTTCAATATTAATAGTAACGTGAGGTACAAAAGTACACAGCGACAGTACAGAAATAAAAACAAATTAAACATCTCAAGCAAATGATACTTCTACTGGAAACAGCAGGAAAGTTACACAAAATGTCGTGTGCGTAAAGAATGGAGACGACACCTTATGAGGGGGCCAGGACACGTAATTTCCTAGAAGATCGTGAAATACATGAAGAATGGGAAAAAAGGTATTGGAAGTCCTCAAATAGGATGAGAATGATTTTCTTTCTGTGAGTCCGATAAAGGCAACAGCCTAATCCTTGTAAGGAAGGTAATGATGACGTCATCGTGTGTGTTGAAACAGGTACTCCGTGAATACTCGTTATCTTCGTCCACATTCTTCCATGTCACTTTTCTTTATGCATTGTATACACACACAACAAAAAAAGTTTTGCATCACCTCGGTTCCGAAATTTCCGGCACTTGTACAGAAAATTAGAATAGAGATCAACATAAAAATCATTTCCGCCCTCTTTATTGCTCATGAAATCCACACATTGCATGTTATACCACGGTACAGCGAGACCTTCAGAGGTTGTGGTCCAGACTGCTGTACACACCGGTAACTCTTAACACCCAGTAGAACGTCCTCTTGCATTGATGCATGCCTGTATTCGTTGTGGCATACTATCCACAAGTTCATCGATGGTCCAGATTGTCCCACTCCTCAACGGCGATTCGGCGTAGATCCCTCAGAGTGGTTATTGGGTCACGTCGTCCAAAACCAGCCCTTTCCAATCTATCCCAGGCATGTTCGATAGGGTTCATGCCTGAAGAACATGCTGGCCACTCTAGTCGAGCGATGTCGTTATCCTGAAGGAAGCCATTCACAAGAGGTGCTCGATGGAGGCGCGAATTGTCGTCCATGATGATGAATGCCTCGCCAGTATGCTGCCGATATAGTTGCACTATCGGTCTGAGGATGGCATTCATGTATTCGTACAGCCGTTATGGCGCCTCCCATGACCACGGCGGCGTGCGTTGGCCCCACATAATGTCACCCCAAAACAGCAGGGATCCTCCACCTTGCTGCACGCGGTGGACAGTGTGTCTAAGTCGTTCAGCCTGACCGGGTTGCTTCGTAACACATCTCCGACGATTGTCTGGTTGAAGCCATATGTGACACACATCGGTGAAGACAACGTGACGCCAATCCTGAGCGGTCTATTCAGCATGTTGTTGTGCCCATCTGAACCGCGCTGCATAGTGTCGTGGCTGCAAAGATGGACCACGCCATGGACGTCGGAAGTGACGGAAGTGAACGCATCATGCAGCCTATGGCGCACAGTTTGAGTCGTAACACAACGGCCAGTGGCTGCACGAAAAGCATTACTGAACATGGTGGTGTTGCTTCCAGGGGTCCTCCGAGCAATAGGTAGCGGTCATCCACTGCAGTAGTAGCCCTTGGGCGGCCTGAGTGAGACATGTCATCGACAGTTCCTGTCTCTCTGTATCTCTTCCATGTCCGAACAACATCGCTTTGGTTCACTCCGAGAGGCCTGGACACGTCCCTTGTTGAGAGCCCTTCCTGGCACAAAGTAAATATGCGGACGCGATAACCCGTGGTATTGACCGTCTAGGCATGGTTGAACTAAGAGCAACACGAGCCGTGTACCTCCTTCCTGGTGGAATTACTGGAACTGATCGGCTGTTGGACCCCCTCCGTCTAATAGGTGCTGCTCATTCATGGTTGTTTACCTTTGGGCGGGTTTAGTGACATCTCTGAATAGTCAAAGCGACTGTGTCTGTGATACAATATCCACAGGCAACGTATATCTTCAGGAGTTCTGGGAACCGGGGTGATGCAAAACTTCTTTTTTTTAATGTATGTATTTGCATGTCCTGAAGCACATTTAAATATCACACCTTTCCGCCTCTGAAAGTGATCTCCATGTTTGTGTGCCGAGCGGTCTAAGGCGCTGCAGTCATGGACTGCGCTTCTGGTCCTAGCGGAGGTTCGAATCCTCTCTCGGGCATGGGTGGGTGTGTTTGTCCTTAGGATAATTTAGGTTAAGTAGTGAGTAAGCTTAGGGACTGATGAGCTTAGCAGTTAAGTCCCATAAGATTACACACACATTAGAACATTTTTGAACATGTTTGTGTCCATGTTTACGATTATATAGTTGTGTTATTTTGTGCGTTGACGCACAGTTTCAAAGGCGCTTTAACTCTACTATTTGCTTAATAGATTGGTTTTGGCAGTGATCCTATAATTGAGTTTATATGCTTCTTTTTTGCAGGAAAGACTGTGCTTAAGTATTTTCTGCTCTGAAGGCAGTTCTGTTTTTTATTTTTATTTTATTTTTTTACGCGTATCACTTCCAATTTTGTCAGTTATTATCCGTGGTGTGTGTGCCTAAAGTACTTCCTTTTCTTACGAACTTACAAGATTCTATTGGTGAATGTTATTTTGTGTGTGAACGTGCTCTTTCAAAGGTACTTTAACCGCTCTACCAGTCTGCTCAGTACGTTGTTTCTGACAATGATCCTATAAATAACTGAGTTCAGGTACTTATTTCTTGCATGTAATGTTGCACTTGATCATTTTGTGATCTGAAGCCAACTTTTAATCTTGTTTATGTAAATAACTTTCAGTTTTGTCCGGCATTATTCGTGGCATGTTTTTCTTACGTAATTTAGTTTCATATTTGTCTTAGTTTATTCTGCCTTCCATTTTATTTGTTATACATACAATCAAAGATACGAAGCGACGTAGATGATGCTGAGACAAATACTTTAATATAAGATACATATGGCCACAAGTGCCAGGAAATACCCCTAAAGGTGATGTATGTAGAACTCGTGACGTAACCAGTTGACGTACCTCGCAGCAAGTGCAGCGGTTGAGCCCATCCGTCCGTCGCACCTGATCGTCAATCAACAAGCCCAAGTATTCACGTCGGTGTGTCTCCGAGCGTAAGAACGCGATTTCAGCGCGTGGGTTCAAAATTCAAATGGCTCTGAGCACTATGGGACTTAACATCTGAGGCTATCAGAACTACTTAAACCTAACTAACCTAAGGACATCACACACATTCATGCCCGAGGCAGGATTCGTACCTGCGACCGTAGTGGTAGCGAGTTTCCAGACTGAAGCGCCTAGAACCTCTCGGCCACTGCGGGCGGCTTAGCCCGTGGGGCTCGAGGTTCCAGTCTTGCTTCAGGCAGGCAATGTCTTTGTGTACTCCGTTAGCCAGTTATGTGTTTACATTTAGGATAGGATTTATTATTTTATTTACCGGTCTCGCAGTCTGCATTGTTCCTTTTATTTTTATTTTTTTTTTTTTCAGCACAACAAAAGCCTACCGTATTGCATCATATCTGAGTGAGTATAAGCTCCGAATGGCGTCGTTACCATTAATGATTTACGTTTTCTTTACTAAAGAGAGTCTGCAATCCAAAAAAGAACAGATAAGAAAAAGAAAGAAAGACAAAATAAAAACAGATTTCGCTTGATTACAACAAGGCCAATAATTTTGCCAATTCTGCGCTTCCAACATATCACATTTACAAAAGATACGAAATTAGCAACGTTTTCTTCGTTGTAAGTATTGCATCACTCAAACACCCCTTCACGAACCCACGTGCATGTGCGGCGAGTATGTCATCAGGTGAGGTCACAAGTTCAACATCTATCATACACTTATAGGGTGTTTCCCGACATTTTCCGACCCCATGTGTCGTATATCAACCCTTAACTACAGCGGTGAAAACTACTTACGCCCTATAGTCGTGGGTTCATTGGACCCGTGTTTTTTGAAATGGTCATAAAAGCGTATTATGGGGATTTTTCCAGGATATTTAGGTGAAAACATAATTTATTTTATAAAAAATACATATTGATCGAAATATTAGCACATACATGTTACGAGTTGCCGTCGCGTTAAACTGAAACTACACTCCTGGAAATGGAAAAAAGAACACATTGACACCGGTGTGTCAGACCCACCATACTTGCTCCGGACACTGCGAGAGGGCTGTACAAGCAATGATCACACGCACGGCACAGCGGACACACCAGGAACCGCGGTGTTGGCCGTCGAATGGCGCTAGCTGCGCAGCATTTGTGCACCGCCGCCGTCAGTGTCAGCCAGTTTGCCGTGGCATATGGAGCTCCATCGCAGTCTTTAACACTGGTAGCATGCCGCGACAGCGTGGACGTGAACCGTATGTGCAGTTGACGGACTTTGAGCGAGGGCGTATAGTGGGCATGCGGGAGGCCGGGTGGACGTACCGCCGAATTGCTCAACACGTGGGGCGTGAGGTCTCCACAGTACATCGATGTTGTCGCCAGTGGTCGGCGGAAGGTGCACGTGCCCGTCGACCTGGGACCGGACCGCAGCGACGCACGGATGCACGCCAAGACCGTAGGATCCTACGCAGTGCCGTAGGGGACCGCACCGCCACTTCCCAGCAAATTAGGGACACTGTTGCTCCTGGGGTATCGGCGAGGACCATTCGCAACCGTCTCCATGAAGCTGGGCTACGGTCCCGCACACCGTTAGGCCGTCTTCCGCTCACGCCCCAACATCGTGCAGCCCGCCTCCAGTGGTGTCGCGACAGGCGTGAATGGAGGGACGAATGGAGACGTGTCGTCTTCAGCGATGAGAGTCGCTTCTGCCTTGGTGCCAATGATGGTCGTATGCGTGTTTGGCGACGTGCAGGTGAGCGCCACTATCAGGACTGCATACGACCGAGGCACACAGGGCCAACACCCGGCATCATGGTGTGGGGAGCGATCTCCTACACTGGCCGTACACCACTGGTGATCGTCGAGGGGACACTGAATAGTGCACGGTACATCCAAACCGTCATCGAACCCATCGTTCTACCATTCCTAGACCGGCAAGGGAACTTGCTGTTCCAACAGGACAATGCACGTCCGCATGTATCCCGTGCCACCCAACGTGCTCTAGAAGGTGTAAGTCAACTACCCTGGCCAGCAAGATCTCCGGATCTGTCCCCCATTGAGCATGTTTGGGACTGGATGAAGCGTCGTCTCACGCGGTCTGCACGTCCAGCACGAACGCTGGTCCAACTGAGGCGCCAGGTGGAAATGGCATGGCAAGCCGTTCCACAGGACTACATCCAGCATCTCTACGATCGTCTCCATGGGAGAATAGCAGCCTGCATTGCTGCGAAAGGTGGATATACACTGTACTAGTGCCGACATTGTGCATGCTATGTTGCCTGTGTCTATGTGCCTGTGGTTCTGTCAGTGTGATCATGTGTTGTATCTGACCCCAGGAATGTGTCAATAAAGTTTCCCCTTCCTGGGACAATGAATTGACGGTGTTCTTATTTCAATTTCCAGGAGTGTATATACAAAAATAAATAGACTATATCATTAGTCGTCGATCCACTGCACCCTCGCGAAAACCATACACGCTTAGGAGTAGCAAGCGAAACGCGTCCATCTCACCACGTGCGCTGTGGTGTACCAAATTAAGATTCTGAGAAGTGGCGGGAGCTGTGTTGACCGCCACGGCGTATATCGAACTTCAAAAATTCAACCCGGTTCCACTCGACCCACGACTTTTGTTGATGATTAGACTACTTCTCAGCGTCATCTACTTCGCTTCGAGGGTTTTTAAACGTTAGTAACAATCACTCTGTACATACGTGTGACTATGGAGATGTACCCATTTGTTCTGGCAATGTGCAACAGCAATCAAGTTCCTTTACAATCACGTCTTATGACACTGTTTGGAGTGGGTTACAATAACGGCACAAGTCAGTTTTCTAAAGATAGTGAAGGTATGCTTGCCATTGGATTTCGGAATTGTTAATGTGGTTTAGGCATTGTTGTTTTCCATTTCTTAATTAGATTGTGTTTGCAAGGCCATTTCGAAAGCGACTGACAGATTATCTGTCTGATTCCTATTAAACAAAATGACTGCGTCATTGACGTATCTTTTATAATACGACACGCGATATCTGATGTACGTATAGTTTTGGATATTTTTTTTCCAAAACGTTCAGGATGATGCCCGTTACCCATAGCCAAGAGAATATAATTGGATAAGTTCTCCTGTAGTAGCAGATGTGCAGCTGAAAACGGCTGCCGAATATATGAATGAGAAGATGTACTACCCAGTCGAAGTAACGTTTAAAGTACCAGTTCCAAAAACTACTGTGATATTTTCAACGTATGTTGAGTGAAACAGTTACCGTATGTTGAAATATGCAACAGCAGCACATATATTCAAATAACTTTTCTGCTATTTCGTACCTTTTAGATATTTACTGAGTAATGCAAAATGCTTGTAGACACCAAAATGTTTGCGGATACATTTACTCTAAAAGCACCCTTGAATGTCTGGCACTGCAGCTCAGTCCATAGGCGGTGTGGGACGGATGTAATCAGCTAGACAATAGCACCATCTCTCGGAGGGTGTTTCTACCCATCAGCCGACATCCATTTGGAGAACGTACCTGCAAATTGATTCTGTAATACGGTGGTTACTGGTGTTCCCAGGGATGCCTACTGACGTACACCAACGTTAACACACACACACACACACACACACGCATTCGCAGCTGCTAGTGATTCACTTCCGCCGAGGCGTTGCCCCGGGCAACTAAGTGTTCATGAATAAGACAGTAGGACGGCTACCGCTGGCGGCATAATACCCGCGGGAGATGCAGCCGGGATCCCGCCGTCTCTTTGCTATCGTAATGGCAGTGGGCTAAAGAGAGACATGTTAGGGAACTTTTGCTAAGCAGCCACGCGCTCTTACCTGCATCCTACATGTGATAGTAGCAACTGATATGCGTGGCCGCATCGGTCGTCAACATTACGTTCGACTACAGCAGAAAGGGAATAAGGTCACCGGTGACACAGCGGAAGACAGCTAAGAATCTGTGATTTTTGCAAAAGGTAGTCTGTCTAATAGCATTATCACTGTTCGACGGAATGTTACCAAGACATTTCATTTCTTCACATTTGTTCGCGATGTGTAACTGTCAGTCAACTACTTTACACCGAAGATGATAGTAATCACGAGGTAGATCACGTGATGTAGTACACTCACGAACACTGAAAATAGAGTACCCAGAAGGAAGAAAGGCACAAATGGAAAACTTGGCAAATTAGTACACTCAGATCCGATATGCAAATGATCCAGGTTTGGTGACAAAGCGCATGGCCACAGACCCTGCTGTGGCGCTGCAGTCGGACAGATGACCCTATTTAAATGGCGCACAGTAGACGAGTCATACACATAACGATCACCGCTCGACTCGAGGAGGTTGTTAGCAGCAGCGAAGTGCCAGGTAGGCGACGTGATAGATGACATTTCTCAAAGTTAAGCCAGTCTGAGTGGAGGCTAATTATCCGTGACTCGGTCTACAGTGGTACCAAGACTGAAAGACGTGGACTGCCACATACAGGGAAAACGTTGTGTATAGTGATGAATCCTGATTCGTTTTGGTGACCGGTGATAACTGCATACGAGTCTTGAGGTATCCTGGAGAACAGTACAGTTTCACCCCCGCTTTCTTGCACCACACCGCCCGCACAGCCGGTGAAATGGCCTGGGAGGGATAGGCTGGGGGGGGGGGGAGGGGGGCAGGGAGGCGTATACTTCAATAGCTGGTCCCCTCTAATTGTGGTGCGCGAAAACTCAACGGGCCAGCGCTATGTTGATGACGTTCTTCAGTCAAATGTGGGCCCTTTCCTGCACGGTATAACAGAGACAATTTTCCAGCAAGATAATGCTCGTCCACATACGGCTCAAGTTGTTCAATACTACCTACACCATGTTCCTACTCTTCCATGGACAGCCTATTCTTTGGACTTGTCCTCTATACGGGACGTGTAGGATCAGCTGAGAAACCAGATGACGCCATGTCATTCTCTATATTTGTCTACTTGTACTGTCAGTATTTGGTTACATGTCTTGGAAATTTTGTAAATTTGTGGTAAATCTTACGGGACTAAACTTCTGAGGTCATCGGTCCCTTACATATCTTGGGTTTGGGATCAAGTGAATCTCTCATCTGTACTAGTATGTCTAATAAATTTCACTTTGATCCGATGCTCAACTTTTTGTACGCAATTTTTAATGTTCCTGAATCAGGTACAGAAAGGGTGATTGGGTGGAGAAGAGCCGTAGGGGGCATTATGAGGTCACGACATTCCAGAAAAAAGTGAGCTCACTAATATTTTTACATACATCGATTTCCGCAGTTGTCACCTAACTTTCGGAAGATAAAAAAGCAAAAAAAGTAAGAGAATAGAAAATTGTAAAGATTCTGGAAATGAAATGAAATGATATTTCCTAAAGTGTCGTGGGCTTTGTAGAATTGTCAACACTTTCCATTTCCGCATATATGTCACTCTACACAACAGGGCATATTCCAATGAGGCAGGAACACTTGCGCATAGTAAGAGATTTGCAGAGCGACATTTCCACGGAGCCTATAGCACTGGTCGGGATAAGCAGCTTTTCGCAGCTGGTCGTGTTGACCGACTTTTATGTTAGGTTAGAAGGTGTTAGGTTGATTGTGAGTTGATTGAAGCCAACAGATATTATGATAGAACCTGGTAGTGGCGACAGTGTGAACTGCACGTTAGCCCGAGGACTAGGTAGATGAGAATGTGACAATTTGGTTGTGAGCTGGTGGAGCCAACGAATTTGAAATTAAAAATCCTGGTTATGGTTACACACTGATCCGTCGCTTAGCCTAAGTTATATGTTCGGTTGGAATTTGTCATTTAGTTGTTAGCTGGCGAACCGAAAGACTGTGCCGTGGGCTTTGCAGAATTGTCAACACATTCCATTCCCGCATAAGTGTCACTCTACACAACTGTCACACATCTGCGAAGGCTTGTGGGCTTGATCGCTGGCAAGTTAGAAAAGCTACCTGTTCACAGGCTGAGTATACTGGTGTGCCGCAACAACTGTGACGCGGTACAATCGGCAAAACACAGCGAGTAAAGCAAGACAGAAAAACACAAAAAAGAGCGGTGGAGGTAGACCGATTTCCTAATGAAAGTAGACACGGCCCAAATATTTTGCCTCATTTACACACTGGCATAGCTATAGATTGCGGGCCTGTGCTCACAATCCTAATGGCGAGATAACGACAATGGCGAGTGCAGACTTCGATTTTGTATCATGTAAATTACATTGTGTTCTTGGACCTACATCTGATCCCAATGTCACGCCTCTGAGGCAATTAACTTCATGTGGTAAATTCCATGTCTCAATGTAACTGATGCTACTCGCGTGTGAAGATAAGCCACTGCTCTACACCCACTCTGTAGGATACCGTAACTGAATGATATAACAATAGCAGGAAAATGAAGGTCATCCAACCACTGTACAACTGCAAGCGCCAATTCTAATGTCTCCCTCCTCCCATTGATCTACGCCAATAGGATGACTAAAAATGGTTGGAAAATAAGTCAGCATCTTGCACCTTCCCTCGCCCCTTCTCACTAATTAAAATGCGTGAGTTTAGTCATTAGAGAGCTGTGTGCTGTAGTGCCTTAATTTGTGATACATAATGACAAAAAAACTTTTTCAATTCTCTGTGTGACTAAAAATTTGTGGTAAGTTCGGAGGCGCACATTGTTCTGTTTTTTTGATTACTATAATTCAATGACGTAATGGAATTTTCTGTAAGCACTGCGACGTTTAATGATCTCCTGCCACACACAAATTACCATTAGTAAAAAGACTCATCTTAAGGATCCCAAGTACGGTACTGTATGCAGGTGAATTACGATCGTAGTAATCACATTCTTTTGTGTAATAGCCTTAAGCGATGCATACCTCGATGCATTGTACCCAGTTTTCGATTCATTTACGTCTGCACAAATGCTGTAACAGTATGTGGTGGACTGATCTTTATCGTTGCGCTAGTGCAAACACTTGCAGCTGACTCTAAACACAAATAGAGGTAATATGATGTGCCTGAGTAGACAAAAAAGGGTCAGTGTTGTTCCAGTACGTGATTAGGGAAAATTCACTCCAATCATTACCTTCAAGTATCCCAATGGACGCCAAAGAGGTTACTGAACTAACCGGAAGGAAGTGTATTTCACCCTTGAAAACGTAGCTTCGAAAACCTACGTTATATCTGTATTGAGACGATATCGTCCTGCTGGACTCCTTACCAACTTCCATGACAAAGTAATCAAAGAAGAGCCGCACGATTCGTCGCAGTATCGTTTATTCACTGAGAGAACTCCATAGAGGTGCTCAAAAAAAAAAAAGTGGCGGAAGATGCAACCAGCAAGACATTCACACCGGCGAGGAGCGTTAAGCCGTCCCCACACTGATTGCAGATTCGAACAGTGACGTCGAGCGTGCCATGTTTCTGATGTCATAGAATGGGAAAAGCATACTGAGGAGCCTTTCCAAACGTGTAGAACGTATCAACATGCCGGCCGGAGTGGCCGAGCGGTTAAAGGCGCTACAGTCTGGAACCGCACGACCGCTACGGTCGCAGGTTCGAATCCTGCCTCGGGCATGGATGTGTGTGATGTCCTTAGGTTAGTTAGGTTAAAGTAGTTCTAAGTTCTAGGGGACTTATGACCACAGCAGTTGAGTCCCATAGTGCTCAGAGCCATTTGAACCATTCGTACCAACATGAGCGCACGTTTGAACGAATGCCATTGCGATGCAGGAACTTCACGTACGTCATACATGCGCCATCTGTTTTCAGTACAGAATCGGGAGACCCGTATTGGTTTTAAGATGAATTCCATATTTGGTGAATTTTATATTACAACTTACGTACTACGAATAAAATGAGGCGACAAAAATCATGGAATACCTCCTAACATCGTCTCGGACCACCTTTGGCCCGGTGTAGCGCAGCAACTCGACGTGACATGGCCTCAACTAGTCTTTTGATGTCCTCTGCATAAATACTGGGCCGAGGTGCCTCTACAGACGTACGTTATTGTGGAAGTATTGCCGGTGCAGGAAATAGTGCAGAACTGACCTCTACGCTATGTTCCATAAATGTTCGATAGGATTCACGGCGGGCGACCTGGAAGGACGAATCATTCTCAAAAGTTGTCCAGAATGGTTCTTCAAACCAATCGCGAACAGCTGTGGCCCAGTGACATGGCTCATCCACAAAAATTCCCTTGGTGTTTGGGAATATGAATGGTTGCAAACATCTCCAAGTAGCAGGACATACGCATTTTCAGTCAGTGATCGATTGAGTTGGACCCGAGGACTCAGTCCATTCCAGGAAAATACAGCACACACCATTATGGAGTCATCACCATCTCGCACGCTGTCTTTACGACAACTTGGGTCCATGATTTTGTGCGGTCTGCGCCACACTCGAGACCTACCAGCTGAAATCGGGACTCATCTGGCCAGACCTAGGTTCTGAAGGCGTCTAGGTTCCTAACGAAATGTTCACGAGTCCAGGAGAGCCGCTGCAGGCGACAACGTGATGTCAGCAAACGCATTCGCGTCGACGATCTGCTGCCACAGCCCGTTAACTCTAAATTTCGCCCCATTGCCCTAGCGGATATGTTCGTCGCACGTCTCACGTTAATTTTGAAGTTATTCGACACAGTGTTGCCTGTCTCTTAGCTCTGACAACTCTAGGCAAACGCAGCTGCTGTCGGTCGATAAGTGAAGGCCGTCGGCCAATGCCTTGTCCTTGGTGGTACGAAGTGGCTGCAGTCTGGTATTCTCGGAACACTCTTGACACTGTGGATCTCGAAATATTGAATTCCCAAACTATTTCCGACATGGAGCGTAGCGTGCGCCTACCTCCAAGCACCATTCCTCATTCAAAATATGTTAATTGGGATTGTTCGGCCATAATCACTTCGAAGTGATTTTCACATAAATCACATGAGTGCAAATGACTGCACTGCTAATGCACTGCCCTTTTATACCTTGTGTATGCAATGCTATCGCCATTTACATATGTGCATATAGCTATGTCATGGTATATACCGCTTCAAAGCACCAGCAAACTGAGGATTTCTCGAAAACCTGTAGTTTATTGGAATGAATTCGTTGTGGTGAAATGGCTGTCTGTTTAGAACGGCGTCGAAACCTCCTGTAAGGCATCGTGGCGGCGTTCAATGCAGTTGCCTGTGCAGCAGCAGCAGCAGCGCGAATGAGCCTCTGCGCGGCTCTCGCTCGCTTATATAGTATATGCAGTAGCTTGGACTTAGAATATTTTCACAGTGCCAGCGGAACGTTATCCCGGACGCGCACACTGGGTGTTCTAGAGTTTTCGAATTGTAACTTGCATGTTATGAAAGCATACCCATGTCAGTTAATAAAATATCCTCATGTGGCTGAAGAGCGGCAAACTGTATCCGATGTCAGCCCACGCCCTGCCTATATGGGGTGGAGGAATAAAATAACAATAAAGAGAAAAATAAAAGTAAAGTATCTTTGATTAAAACGTACAGACGACAGCAACGTAAAAGACACTGTCCTATGTCACGTACGTCCAGGGTCGCGTGATGAATAGGGACACAGAGCTGCAAAATGATGTGCGATGTGTAGCTGGTTCGCGTCTCACTACAATCAAACTTTAGTCGCCTTCGCTTTTTCTAATAGATTCTGAGACTGTATTAAAGTGCGTTTGCCCGATTGCTTTACCGACAAAAGAGCCATGCACTACTTGCAGGAAGATATTTAGCACTTTCTTGTTTAAAGTCTTCTATTTCACATGTACTAAAGATTCTGCTACTAGAAAGAAACAATGACCAAGTAAGAATGGTCTTGGGGTTTTACTACAAAGTAAGAATGATGAAATAACTTTTATATCATGTGGAAGACAATTGTAAATTCTGCAGGATGGTGGAGGTCAAGTCGGCGTGTAGCACGTCGAATGGCGCGACTCCTGTGATAACGGCTTCACTCACAAACAAACGAAATTCCACTTCCCATAATAAGTCGAGAAACAAACTACTTCCTCCAACGTACGTTTTGCATAATGATTGTGACGCTAATATGAGATAAATTCGGGGTTAGACAGAGGGGCAGTACGAGTTATTCGCATGGGTCGTGGAACCAAGTAAATAAAGCGGCACTAGCGATACCTGCGACAGAGAACCACACCAGAAATCAAACTCATTCAAGATGAAAAATCGAAAAATACGCAAATTCTTGCAACAAAAATATATAGCACAACTGAAAACAGCTAAACAATCAGCTACTGTTCACTTCTGCTCATAAGTAAATTAGAATAGCACTAAATTAAACGACATACACAAACTGGGTACAACCGATAGCTGCTGCTACTGATCTCCGCTCTGCTCTTAGGGTCATTGCACCATCCCCCCACCCTCCCCCACCATATTTATAAACGTCCGATTGCTATGACCGCTGTGAATTTACCACCTTGCATTTAATGCATTATATCTCTTCTACAACATACTGGTTACATCTCATAATACACTACTGACCATTAAAACTGTTACACTAAGAAGAAATGCAGATGATAAACTGGTATTCATTGGACAAATATATCATACTAGAATAGACATGTGCTTACATATTCACGCAATTTGTGTGCATAGATCCTGAGAAATCAGTATCCAGAACAACCACCTCTGGATGTAATAACGGCATGGTAAATCTGGGAATTGAGTCAAACAGAGCTTGGATGGCGTGTACAGGTAGGTACAGGTGCACATGAAGCTTCAACAGACGTTTTCTGTTGGTGAGAGATCTGGAGAATGTGCTGGCCAGGGCAGCAGTAGAACATTTTCTGTATCCGGAAAGGCCCGTACAGGACCTGCAACATGCGGTCATGCATTATCGTGCTGAAATGTAGGGTTTCGCAGGGATCGAATTAAGGGTGTAGCCACGGGTCGTAACACATCTGAAATGTAACGTCCACTGTTCAAAGTGCCGTCAATGCGAACAAGAGGTGACAGAGGCGTGTGACCAATGGCACCCCATACCATCACGCCGGGTGATATGCCAGTATGCCGATGACAAAAGCACGCTTCCAGTGTGCGTTCACACTGATGTCGCCATACTCGAATGCGACCATCATGATGCTGTAAACAGAACCTGGATTCATCCGAAAAAATTACGTTTAGTCTTTCGTGCACCCAGGTCCGTCGTTGAGAACACCATCGCAGGCGCTCCTGTCTGTGATGCAGCGTCAAGGGTAACCGCAGCCATGGTCTCCGAGCTGATGGTCCATGCTGCGGCAAATGTCGTCGAACTGTTCGTGCAGATGGTTGTCTTGCAAACGTCCCCTTCTGTTGACTCAGGGATGGAGACGTGGCAGCACGATCCGTTGCAGCCATGCGTATAAGATGCCTGTCATCTCGACTGCTAGTGATACGAGGCCGTTGGGATCTAGCATGGCGTTCCGTACTACCCTTCTGAACCCACCGATTCCATATTCTGCTAACAGTCATTGGATCTCGACCAACGCGAGCAGCAATGTCGCGATACGATAAACCGCAATCGCGATAGGCTACAATCTGACCTTTATCTAAGTCGGAAACGTGATGGTACGCATTTCTCCTCCTTACTCGAGGCATCACAACAACGTTTCACCAGGCAACGCCGGTCAACTTCTGATTGTGTATGAGAAATCGGTTGGAAATATTCCTCATGTCAGAATGTTGTAGGTGTCGCCACCGGCGCCAACCTTGTGTGAACGCTTTAAAAAGCTAATCATTTGCATATCGCAGCATCTTCTTCCTGTCGGTTAAATTTCGCTTCTGTAGCACGTCATCTTCGTGGTGTAGCAATTTTAATGGCCAGTAGTGTATTTTAAAGATAAACTTTCGCAATTTTTCGTACCATGGTTACGTATGAAACGTAGACCATGTTTATGATAGATTCGACAGATAGTTGTATTTTGTCAAGATTATATTCGTTCTACACTGCTCTGATGTATAGCTGTTCTTCATTTAAACCAGTATATTATATATGGTACCCCTCTCTGTATGGTATCGTAATTTCATGCTATAATTATATTATTTTCAGGTCGTATTCACAGATAACACTGTTTTCTCAAAATGTGTTTACAGATGTACTCAAAGACAACACAGTTCCTCCAAAACTGCACTTGAATACATTTCAAGTTTATTATCTAAGCTCTATCCGCAATCATGTATTACGCAACACGGAATCAACACCTAAGCTGTCCGTCTTTGGCCTCCAAAATTCCGTAATGTATTTTCGAACCATGTTCACTGCACATGTAACGAGGCCCATTGATATACCAAGACATCGGCAATTTTCAATCACGGTGTTATCACGAGCACTTCCAAACACGATAACACCTATATTCCAGTATTTTAAACATAGCTGCACAACACCAACGGTTCCACGTAATAAAATTATAAACAGCCGACCAGTTGCAATGGATAAAGAATTCTTTACCTAGGTTCCAACAAATTTAAATTTGTCTTCTTCAGAAGGTGGCCTAAGGACATTGAACATCATAGCTTACATTAGAAAGGCATGAAACTTAAGTCAAGAATAGATTTTAACACAAATTAGAGAGCTCTTGCATTACAAAAATATGAGAACGACGACTGGTACTTACAATTTTACAGTAGTAGGGACTGATGTATCATCGCCGTTTTTACAAATGTCTGCATAGATCCATTCGTCAAAATTAAAATATAGCCCTAGAAATAGGGTTTGTCACGTAAATATAAATTAGTACATGGATGTTGCAGAGCTCACAACCGACTGAGTGTAATCGGCCAGCGTAGTTACTCTGCGGCCAGGGCAGGTGGCGCTCATGGCGCGAACCATGTGCCGATTGGCGTACAAAAGCTATCACTGATAGCAAAAAAGCTAAAAAATTTATTTCCATTCCTTTCTTGGGTAATATATCGTATAGGATTAAACGTCTACTAAAGAAAAAATATAACTGTAACGTCTCCTTCTCTACAGATAACAGTTTAAAAAGAAATCTTGTACATTCAGTAGAGATTGCCAGCGATTGGTTCTCCAATTCAAGTGTTTACAAACTAACCTGTAATAACTGCCCTTCATATTATATTGGTCAAACAGGCAGAGCTGTGAAAACAAGATATAAAGAACACCTATTAAGTAAAAAAGGAGCGAATATACTCAGCTCTGCTTTTGCTGAACACCTCTTGATAGCCGGCCATACGCCTAAACAGTTAGAAGACACGGTTATCCTACACAGACAAGTTAAAGGCGTAGACTAGATCTGTGGGAAGAGTTACAAATTTTTAAACATCTAGAGCTCGAAGACGGTAATATACTTAACGACCAGTTGAACCTTGCTTGTAGACAATTTTTCGAAGGCTTTAAACCTGTACTGTTTATGGTATAACATTAATGCTGGTAACCTCAGTGGTCTATTTTCTCAGGAAGCTATGATGCACTTTCAAATTTTGAAGCTCACTACCCTTTATGTAATGTGGCTTTCTCACGATGTATGGCTGCCACTACATCGGCCCTTATGTGATTTTGTCTGGCTCTAAAACGTTGGTTCCCTGCGAATGTGTATTAACTGGATTGTGGACAAGGGTTCGTAATTCTGTCTTAAGAGCCATTATTGTCAACTTTAAAGTTCTGACATATATACCGTGTGTGGGATTCACTAATATAGTAATGTAATTTTTATATTCTGGCTGTATATGCCACTGTACGTAACTCTCTCGGCGTAAGCGCCACCTGCCTTTTTCATGTATAACTACATTAATTGTACCAAGGCTCCTATACTGTTATAACGGGAGTGTTAAACGCTTTCCTTCTTTTTATTGTTACTTTATCTAAGGACGTTATTAATACTGATAATTTACACGTTGCTTTTGTACGCCAATCGGCACATGGTTCGCGCCATGAGCGCCACCTGCCCTGGCCGCAGAGTAACTACGCTGGCCGATTACACTCAGTCGGTTGTGAGCTCTGCAACATCCATGTACTAATTTGTATTTACGTGACAAACCCTATTTCTAGGGCTATATTTTAATTTTGACAAATGGATCTATGCAGACGTTTGTAAAAACGACGATGATACATCAGTCCATACTAATGTAAAATTGTAAGTACCAGTCGTCGTTCTCATATGTTTGTAATGCAAGAGCTCTCTAATTTGTGTTAAAATCTATTCTTGACTTAAGTTTCATACCTTTCTAATGTAAGCTATGATGTTCATGGTCCTTAGGCCACCTTCTGAAGAAGACAAATTTAAATTTGTTGAAACCTAGGTAAAGAATTCTTTATCCATTGCAACTGGTCGGCTGTTTATAATTTTATTACCTATATTCCAGTAAGTCACGTCCACTTGTCGACAGATATTACTGCACCGCTTCTATAAAACTGGCTCTCACGTACACACCACGTTTCACTGACTTTCCTTATTTCAGAGCTGGAGGGTCATATGATGGTCGCTACCAACTGCACACCATCTACAGGACTCCAAAACAGCTAGTGAAACCATTTAAGTGACATTTTGTCCTATGAGCTTACTCGTATGTCCCAAAGTAGGTGTGCTGCCTTCTAAAGCTCATTTATATACGTCCCGTACAACAAATGATGTGCTATGAATCCCTTACCCCTTTTTCTGATACTTTATTTTAGGATCGCATGTGCATCCAGAGCCTGCGACTCATTACTCTCACACTTTGTCGGAGAGAATCCTCTACTGTCGAAAGAACGCCACCAGGAACTGAAATCTGTTCTGCACGGACATCCTGGCTGTCCTCGCCATACGTTTGACGAACATTGGTAATCTACTTTCACCTCATTTTTTAATGTCGCCCACAATTTGTGTAAAACTTCACTGCTGTTTCCCTTTATGAAATAATCCGAATCTACGTAGCGCATATACGGCACTTGGAATGTCATTATGATGCACCTGCCAATAGCTTATTGCCACATGGCGTCGCAGCAGTGTTCTGTCTAATCGTGACGAACGCCATCGATGCAAACGTAATTTCCGACGCCCATTGACGGCCGTCGTAGTGAGAATATTGTTCCTTTATGGTCTGACCCGAATTCTCTGCACAGTGGAAGGCAATTGTGCAGCTTTTACGAGTGCAATAAAGTTGTGAATAGAAAATACGAATTTAAAAGACACAATCGCCCCGGAGGATACCAATAAATCTGCATTCCTTAATAGTTCTGTTTCGTCGAGATCAAAATTCCTGCTATTGCTGATCATGAAATGCCTCCACATTTACATTTTATGAATGTAAAGACAGCAAGGAACACTGAAAACTCACATCTAAGAATAAGTGGCATATAAACCTCTGCTAAATTTTACCTCTGTGGAAGCCTGAGACATAAGCTTTTTTCTCCGTCTCTCATTTATAGGTAATAACTTTGTACAAATACAACGGCAGAAGGCCGGATTCGAAAACGTAGGATCAGCCAGATGTCACTGCCCTGTAGCCTCACAAAGGATTGGGTAATTGAAATCTGACAGTTTAGTTAACAAGAATAACGGAGTAACGGGACATGTTTTATCACAAGTAGGTTAGATAAGTGTGGTTTTAGCTCAGTCATCGCAGCGTTGACTTGTGTCGTGACTTCAATACCAATCATTCCACTGAGCGAACTGGCGTGGTGGTTAAAATTCGTGACTCGAGTTCAGGAATAAAAGACTCAAATTCTCATCGAAGGTCCAGTTTTGCATTTTCTGTGGTTCCTTTAAACAAGTTAAGGTGAATATTGGGTTGGTTATTTTGAAATCTAACGTACGCAGACGACGCATGGTACCCTACGGACAGGGCCCGAACAGCAACATGAAAACACCAAAAACACAACTCATTGCCGTGCGTAGTACGGCGAAGGAAACCCGTTGACACTCAAACCAACTTCAGGTTGCCTCGGAATATATAAATACAGATTCTCTTTGGTTTTTCAAGCCAAAATTGAATCTTTCTTCGAAGCAAAGTAATGGGAAGTTTAGGTAATGATGATGGATAGTGATCACACACCGTTCTCTCCAAAGTAGACCTTCCAATGGTTCAAATGACTCTAAGCACTATGGGACTTAACATCTGAGGTCATCAGTCCCCTAGACTTACAACTATTTAAACTTAACTAACCCAAGGACATCACACACATCCATGCCCGAGGCAGGATTCGAACCTGCGACCATAGCGTTCCCGCAGTTCAACACTGTAGCGCCTAGAACCGCTCGGCCACAACGGCCGGCAAATTAGACCTCAAAGGCTCAAATATATTTATACATGGTGCTGGCGGTTGCCAGAAGAGATACAAAATTTCATCCATCTGCTCACATAATTTCTCGAAGAAGCGACCTGGTGAACAGCGGCCCTGTCGTATTGGAACACGGCATCGCGATTGGGGAACAAGACTGCACGATGGGATGTATCTGACCAGCTAGAATGGTCATATAATCCTCGACAGCAACGCTAAGATGCACAGTAACCTTGGTTTTACGGCGTAAAGTCAAACGTCGGCTCGCCAGTCAGAAACGATAGAGAAGAGACGGCTGTGAGAAGACGTCAGCCAATCGAACGCTGACTGACCTTTCTCCAGGACGACAACGCGACAGCAACGGCTCCTATGTGAAGAGCACATAAGTTCCGCGACCGACTGGTGTCGCCCCAGTTAAATAGCAGCTTCAACATTAGCAAGTTCTATAGCAGCGTCAACTCGAGTTACTTCGCTTGTACACTCTATGTAACACAGAGCTAGAATTGTTTAATACCGATGAAGCTCGATTATTTTCTATGTCACCTTTTGCTTACGACACATCTGTGTAATAGCAAAGGTTAAGTATTGTCTCCTAGACTCCCTATATTTGACGACAAGGCTGGACATAGTACTTGGCAGCCATGTAATACCACGGGATGACTGCCCAAATCATCAAATAACCTCTGCTTGCCTCTTGGGACGTAACCACGCCTAGAAGTTGGAAACCGTGTGAAGGGAGATACATACAATCAAATGGCTTTCTTCCATTGCTCCACAGGCCATGTTTTATGGATTGGGCGCATTTGCATCACTGATAAGTGGTTATGGAATTTCGGATTGTGAGGGGTCCACTTGTACGTGGAGCCCGATTTTGTAATATATTTCATGAAAAATGACATTAAATGGTTATCACATGTAGAAGATATTGTATCTTTGACACCACAGAACTAAAGATGTTGCCTGAGTGGCAGAATCGTTTGTAAGTTGGGGCGCGCGGAGGGCAGTAGCAGTTACCGTTGCACTCTGTCGTAGATAGTATGTAAGACTTCAAGCTAGTGGCTAACTGTGAGAATTTAGTTGTTGGTCTATGGACACAGCATAATACAGTTTTTATAAAATGAAGTGATGAATGATACAGTAACTCAAAGGTAAAGCAACTGGAACATATTTGCAAGGTCAAGAAATTTTGTGTATTTATTTTTAAGTATGCATCAACGAAATTTGTGGATTTGGCTGAATTTTAAAGTACTGGCCATTGAATGTAGGAACCAAGTAATTTCCATCAGATTTAACTTATAGGTTGATTAGGTATACCCGATTGGTAATATTTTGTGTGTTTTGTAATCCTGATACAGAGACGTTAAAATTTTTAACCTATGGTGTCAAATGATGTCAGACTTTTTCTCACGTAACAATCCGAGTGATTTTGATTACGACAGTAAGCGAGAATTGTAGAATAGTTGAGACGTTCACTGAATTTTGAAGTTAATGTAAAGTGTTTCATATCAGATTTTGTGAAAGATGAACTTGATTTTGAATATAATTTTCCAACTGAAGCATTTGGTCTTAGCATATCCCCTTATCTGTACCTCATCCTCTTTCCCATCGTTTTTATTTAAATGCAATGAATGTTTTTTAAAGGAAATGATTTTCCAATCAGTCAGAAAATAGTAATATGCCAGAATCTGAAGTTTTAATGTTTGTTGCAACGTGTTACGGACATTACACGTTGCCGTTCGTGTTTCATTACAACACCTCAACCTGCAGGCTTGGCTAGAATTTGCATTTATGTCCAGCCAAGCATTTCTCTCTGTGTTTCTAAATTTTTGCCCAATCCTTGTAGCTCACAAACGATTTTTTAGAATACTTATAATGTATACAGAATGTCCAAAACATTCAGAGCACGTACATACCCAGTTTATCATTGTTGTCTGTGTCATGGAAAACTTTGTGTTAGAAATTGAGTGTAAATAGTTCCGATCTCTCTGCTCCATCCCAGGTTTTCATGATGTTTCATGTTGCAATAGACCATTCCTCCGATTCGTTCCTAACTGAGAACTGCTCTCTCTCTTAGTACTACCTAGCCTGGTACCGCGGCTGTCTGAGACACCATATCTGAAAAAGTCCTCCATACTATGTGGTGTACTGAATAAACATGTCAGTTTCTATTGCTTTATATCTTTAATTATCTCTTTGCGTAGTGGAAATGTACGAAGGGATTTCAGTTACACATTATTATGGAAGGCCAAATAATTTTTAATGTATACTGGAGTGCATTACAAAGCGACACAGAAACTTTTCCCCATAGTCGCTAAACCTCTGTAAACAATGGTCTGGAAGTTCTACCGATCTTTCAGTTCCTCGACGACAGAGGTCCGGTTCTTGGTCACAGAGTCATTTAAGAACAGCAACCTCATCTTCAGAAGATCTCATTTTCCCCATACAGTCTTTCAGCTTGCCGATAGCCTGGTCCTTGCCGTCTGTGGTTCATGTCGATGGCCTTGTTTTCCGATCAGCATCAACCACTTCTGTGCGGCCTTGGCCAAATTGTTGGCATTATTTCACTACGCCTGGACGAGACATTGGATTTGGTGCAGTCGCTAGCAGAATTTCACGATGAATTTGTGTGTAGTTTAAACTTTTGCTGCAAGGGTCTTACTGTCCCGCGTACTTCAGCGTTGGAGCCCGTTTCCAGTTGCCATTGCATTTCATTCGCGAACTGCTATGCACCTGTTATACCTACCGCAGCAGAACTGGTTCGGCAAGAAATTCCGAACGTGTACTCACTTCTGGCAATGCGGCACCCTAGATCTTAACATAAGGCGACATGTGCAGCGCATTTTATGAATACCCCTCGTAGGAATATATCAAAATGTTACAAGTAGTCGCAGTCAAGCTATATTAGCCCATTACAAACAGTATTTTAAGGTACTTAAAATGTTATTAGGAAGGCAAAGAGTATGTGGTGCGCAAATGGAATAGCTAATTCACAGGATAAAATTACAATCTTATGATCAGTTCGCTCCCCCCCCCCTCCCCCCATGAACCATGGACCTTGCCGTTGGTGGGGAGGCTTGCGTACCTCAACGATACAGATAGCCGTACCGTAGGTGCAACCACAACGGAGGGGTATCTGTTGAGAGGCCAGACAAACGTGTGTTTCCTGAAGAGGGGCAGTAGCCTTCTCAGTAGTTGCAGGGGCAACAGTCGGGAAGATTGACTGATATGAACCTGTAACACTAACCAAAACGGCCTTGATGTTTTGGTACTGCGAACGGCTGAAAGCAAGGGGAAACTACAGCCGTAATTTTTCCCGAGGGCAAGCAGCTTTACTGTATGGATAAATGATGATGGCGTCCTCTTGGGTAAAATATTCCGAAGGTAAAATACTCCCCCATTCGGATATCCGGGTGGGGACTACTCAGGAGGACGTCGTTATCAGGAGAAACAAAACTGGCGTTCTACGGATCGGAGCATGGAATGTCAGATCCCTTATTCGCGCAGGTAGGTTAGAAAATTTAAAAAGGGAAATGGTTCAAATGGCTCTGAGCACTATAGGACTTAACATCTATGGTCATCAATCCCCTAGAACTTAGAACTACTTAAACCTAACTAACCTAAGGACAGCACACAACTCCCAGCCAACACGAGGCAGAGAAAATCCCTGACCCGGCCGGGAATCGAATCCGGGAACCCGGGCGTGGGAAGCGAGAACGCAACCGCACGACCACGAGATGCGGGCAAAAAGGGAAATGGATAGGTTAAAGTTAGATATAGTGGGAATTAGTAAAGTTCGGTGGCAGGAGGAAAAAGACTTTTGGCCAGGTGAATACAGGGTTATAAATACAAAATCAAATAGGGGTAATGCAGGAGTAGGTTTAATAATGAATAAAGAAATAGGAGTGCTGGTAAGGTACTACAAACAGCATAGTTAACGCATTATTGTGGCCAAGATAGACACGAAGCGCACGCCTACTACAGTAGTACAAGTTTATATGCCAATTAGCTTTGCAGATGATGAAGAAATTGATAAAATGTATGATGCCATAAAACAAATTATTCAGGTAGTGAAGGGAGATGAAAATTTAATAGTCATGGGTGACTGGTATTCGACAGTAGAAAAAGGAAGAGAAGGAAACGTAGTAGGTGAATATGGATTGGGGTAAGAAATGAAAGAGGAAGCCGCCTGGTAGAATTTTGCACAGAGCATAATCATAGCTAACACTTGGTTCAAGAATTGTGAAAGAAGGTTGTATACATGGAAGAACCCTGGAGATACTAAAAGGTTTCAGACAGAGATTTAGGAAACATATTTTAAATTATAAGACATTCCCAGAGGCAGATGTGGATTCTGATCACAATCTATTGCTTATGCACTTTAGATTAAAACTGAAGTAACTGCAAAAAGGTGAGAATTTAAGGAGATAGGACCTGGATAAACTGAAAGCACCAGAGGTTGTACGGAGTTTCAGGGAGAGCATAAGAGAACAATTGACAGGAATGGCGGAAAGAAATCCAGTAGACAAAGAATGAGTAGCTTTGAGAAATAAAATAGAGAAGGCAGCAGAGGATCAAGTAGGTAAAAAGGCTAGGGCTAGTAGAAATCCTTGGGTAACAGATGAGATACTGAATTTAATTGATCAAAGGAGAAAATATAAAAATGCAGCAAGTGAAGCAGGCAAAAAGGAATACAAACGTCTCAAAAATTAGATCGACAGTAAGTGCAAAATGGCTAAGCAGGGATGGCTAGAGAAGAAATGTATGGATGTAGAGGGATATCTCATGATGGGTAAGATAGATACTGCCTACAGGAAAATTAAAGAGACCTTTGGGGAAAGAGAACCACTTGCATGAATATCAAGAGCTCAGATGGAAACCCAGTTCTAAGCAAAGCACGGAAAGCAGAAAAGTGGAACGAGTATATAGAGGGTCTATACAGGGGCGATGTTCTTGAGGAGAATATTATGGAAATGGAAGAGGAGGTAGATGAACATGAAATGGGAGATATGATACTGCGTGAAGAGTTTGAAAGAGCACTGAGAGACCTAAGTCGAAACAAGGCCCCGGGAGTTGACAACATTCCATTAGAACTACTGACAGCCTTGAGAGAGCCAGTCCTCACAAAACTCTACCATCTGGTGAGCAAGATATATGAGACAGGTGAAATTCCCTCAGACTTCAAGAAGAATACAATAATTCCAATCCCAAAGAAAGCAGGTGTTGACAGATGTGAAAATTACGGAACTATCAGTTTAATAAATCACACCTGCAAAATACAAACGCGAATTCTTTACAGACGAATGGAAAAACTGGTGGAAGCCGACCACAGGGAAGATCAGTTTAGATTCCGTAGAAAT
Source organism: Schistocerca piceifrons (assembly GCF_021461385.2). Classification (NCBI taxonomy): domain Eukaryota; kingdom Metazoa; phylum Arthropoda; class Insecta; order Orthoptera; family Acrididae; genus Schistocerca; species Schistocerca piceifrons. Next base: position 144,114,832 of record NC_060144.1, read on the forward strand.
GTTGGAACACGTGAGGCAATACTGACCCTACGACTTATCTTAGAAGAAAGATTAAGGAAAGTCAAACCTACGTTTCTGCCATTTGTATACTTAGAGAAAGCTTGTGACAATGTTGACTGAAATACTCTCTTTCAAATTCTGAAGGTGCCGGGGGTAAAATACAGGGAGCGAAAGGCTATTTACAATTTGTACAGAAACCAGATGGCAGTCAAGGGACATGAAAGGGAAGCAGTGGTAGGGAAAGGAGTGAGACAGGGTTGTAGCCTCTCCCTGATGCTATTCAATCTTTATATTGAGCAAGCAGTAAAGGAAACGAAAGAAAAGTTGGGAGTAGGTATTAAAATCCATGGAGAAGAAATAAAAACTTTGAGGTTCGCCGATGACATTGTAATTCTGACAGAGACAGCAAAAGACTTGGAACAGCAGCTGGACGGAATGGACAGTGTCTTGAAAGGAGGGTATAAGATGAACATCAACAAAACAAAATGAGGATAATGGAATGTAGTCGAATTAAGTCGGGTGATGCTGAGGGAATTAGATTAGGAAATGAGACACTTAAAGTAGTAAAGGAGTTTTTCTATTTGGGGAGCAAAATAACTGATGATGGTCGAAGTAGAGAGGATATAAAATGTAGACTTACAATGGCACGAAAAGCGTTTCTAAAGAAGAGGAATTTGTTAACATCGGGTATTGACTTAAGTGTCAGGAAGTCGTTTCTGAAAGTATTAGTATGGAGTGTCGCCATGTATGGAAGTGAAATATGAACGATAATTAGTTTAGACAAGAAGAGAATAGAAGCTTTCGAAATGTGATGCTACAGAATAATGCTGAAGATGAAATGGGTAGATCACATAACTAATGAGGAGGTATTGAATGGAATCGAGGAGAAGAGGAGTTTGTGGCACAACTTGACTAGAAGTAGGGATCGGTTGGTAGGACATGTTCTGAGGCATCAAAGTATCACAAATTTAGCACTGGAGGGCAGTATGGTGGGTAAAAATCGTAGAGGGAGGCCAAGAGATGAATACATTAAGCAGATTCAGAAGTATGTAGGTTGCAGTAAGTACTGGGAGAGGCTTGCACAGGGTAGAGTAGCATGGAGAGCTGCGTCAACCCAGTCCCTGGACTGAAGACCACAACAACAACATGGTCAGTTGTGAAGCAGCACAAGGTCTACGATATAAAGTCAGTTCTTAGTAAAAATGTTTTTGTTACTGATAAAGCAGATATATCTACAGTATTTAACAAACATTTTCTGAACATTGATGGTGAGGTGAACGAAGGCTTAGTTTCTTCAGTGAATCATATAACTCTCTTGGCAAATGCCTTTCCGAGACTAATATCTCAAATACTCCTGTGATACAGACAAGGGGGAGACTGAATTAATAATTAAATCACTGAAGACTAAGGACGCCCATCGATATGATGGAGTGCTTAGCAGAAGCACTGTGCTGCGCATGTTAGCCCTGTACTTCACCATATTTTTAATTTTTCCTATATGAATGGTCAGTTTCCTGAACGAGTAAAGAATTCATTAGTAAAGACTCTTTATAAAAAGGGAGAAAGGGATAATGTAGACAATTTTACACCTATTTCTGTGCCACCAGTGTAAAATTATTGAAAAGGCTGTGTATGTAAGGGTAATTGATCATTTTATATCACATAACTTGCTATCAAATGTACATTTCGGCTGTAGAAGTCGTTTAACAAATGAAAATGCTATATTCTCATTTCTCTGTGATGTACTGGATGGGTTAAACAAAAGATCTCGAAAGCTAAGCATATTTTTTGATTTAACTAAGGCGTTTAATTGTGTTGATCACAAAATATTCCTCCAGAAGTAGGACCGTTGCGAAATACGGGGAGTAGCTCACAATTGGTTCACCTCTTAATTTGACAACAGACAACAAAAGGTCATAATTCACAGCGTCGAGAATGGTTGTGATGTGGGATCTGAGTGGGGTACGGTCAAAGGGGGGTTGGAGGGGGGAGGGAGGGGCGTGCTCAAGGATCAGTGTTGGGGCTACTACTATTCCTTATTTGTATAGATGATATGCCCTGTAGTATTACGGACGACTCTGAAATATTTCTTCTTGCTGATAACACGAGCTTGGTAGTAAAGGATGTTTGTGTGCAACACTGGCTCGGTTTCAAATAGTGCAGTTCCTGAATTAAGTTCATGGCTTGTAGAAAATAAACTAACGCTAAATCACAGTAATGCTCAATTATTGCAGCTTCTAACACACAGTTCAATAAAATTCGACGTTTTAATTTCACAAAAGGGGTTTATGATTAGTGAAACTAAACAGTTCAAATTTCAAGGTGTTCAGATAGTAAACTGTTGTGGAAAGCATACGTTCAGGGTCTTTTTCAAAGACTTAATGCTGCCATTTCTACTATTCGAACGATATCGGAAGTAAGTGATTGTTCGACACTAAAAATAGTCTACGTTGCTTATTTTTATTCGTTTATGTCGTATGGTATTATATTTTGGGCTAACTCTTTCCATTCTAAAAGGAAATTTTTGGGTCGGAAACGGGCCTCTCAACATATATATATATTCTTTACTTTCGTTTCTTGTTAACAGTATCAGTTTGTTCCCAAAATAAGCAGCTTTGACACTGTTAACACTCGGCAGAAATCCAACCTTCATTTGGAGCGGACTTCCTTAACTCTTGTGCAGGAAGGTGTGAAGCCTACTGCTGCATCCATTTTCATTAAGCTACCATTAGAATTCAAAAATCTCGGCTGCAATCCGTGCACTTTGAAATCTAAACTGAAGAATTTCCTCATGGGGTACTCCTTCTGTTCTGTTGAGGAGTTCCTAGAAAAGTTAAGCTGATTCTTATGTTATATTGTTGACTGCGTTTACCTGAACTGATGACTTGACTTTTATTAGTTCATTAAAATTTAATTTTTATCTGTTATTACCTTTATGTTGTAATTTCATGTACTGACACGTTCCATGACCTTGGAGATTTGCTCCTCAATTTGGTCCTATGGAACTTGACGTGTAAATAAATATAAATAAATAGATTTTCCACACTGTTCTTTTGAGATATTCATAATGGAGAAATCTTGCAAAACCCTGTGGTATAGAATTTCCCTCAACCCTCCAAAACTAACCGTGTGTAGGCCACCTCCTCAATAGCTAATAAGTGGAGGTTTGTGTTCAGTGTTAAAATGGATGGCACGAAAATTATAGCCCTAGGCATAGTTGTCAAAGTGAGGCATTGCAAAACAAGTATCTCACTGTGACTAGCGCAGTGTGACTGGAGTAATTTGTGTGGTATGGTTCTGACCTGATTGCGAATATCTTCCTGGACACACAATAAAAGCCTACTACTTAAAGTAAGTGAATGGGGTCGAACAGAATCAGTGATTAAATTCACTACTCACATTTATTCATAAATACACCTACCGGATCAACATACGAGTAGAAAACGAGTAATCAAAAACCTTTGACAATTATATTTACCCAAATTTGCATGAAGATTAAACAGAAAGCAGTATCAGTCTCCTATATGTTAACCCTTTGTTTCCTGACATAAGAAAAAATTTGCTTTTTAATATTTTCTTTGCAGAATTTATGCTATTGTGGCCTCAAATGACGGTAGGATTTTTTTGTAAAATTTTATTTTATTTTGCACAACTTTTTTCTCTCCTGGTACTCAGAAGTACCGTCAGACTCCATGGACAGAATCACAACATGCGCAGAAAAATGCTCCAATTTTTATAACTTGTACTTTATTCCACATAAATATTAAATATTTTTACATTAGAAAATTAATTAACAGAAATATGAGATTTCTGAATTTTTTTTAAATTTCTCATAAATTTATTCTAGAGCAACTTCACAATGCATAGTAACTTAGCTATACATTTTTGACAGTGTATACATATCACATATTTAGTGATACCTCATGAAATTGTAGGAAACAGTTCTTTTTTCATTGCAGCACAAATACATTTTACATGTACTACATTGTGAATGTGGTCTCGACTGAATTTTATTTTTCGCACACATTTCGCATCGTCCTCTTTTACACTGAACACTACAAAATGGTTTCCTCGGTTGCCAAGACGTACATCCTTCGGAACAGAAAAGTTATCCTTCGTTCTCTTTGGGAGAGTTATTTCCTCTTTATCAGAGTTTCTCTTTTTGAGATTTGGCACTTGCTGTTCATTCATTAGCCCTAGTGTCACAGCACGCCTGAATTCCAGCAGTGGCAGTGCCCCATGTAGATCACTGAAAATGACGTAAGCATTGACAAAAGCAATTTCTATTGCTCCACAGAAGAGACGGTGCCACCATTTCTTTCATCGCTTGTCAAGACCATGAGTTGAACATAATCTGTCTGCATGATCCACACCACCCATGTTTTTATTGTAATCACATACAATAACTGGACATGGTATAGTCATCTTAGTTCCATCTTTCTGATTTTTTGTCACTACGCTCTGTTCAGTACCATGGAAGTTTGACGCAAAATACACTACTTTATTTTCCTTCCATTGAAATACTGTTAGGTCTAAAGATGACTCTCTGTGATTTGATTTAGACATTTTTCTTTAGGTAAATTCCCTGGCAAACCTTTCCTGTTTGTTCTAATTGTTCCACAGGCAAATGTATTTACCGATTTCTGTGTGAGAAAAAGTGGGCAGATCAACTAGTGAGAGGTAATGCATTGTTGCTACAATAAAGTGTTCACACAACCTGACGGTACTAATAAGTCCGCCTTATATTTTCCACTTTATCTCATTCACATGTAACGTAATTCTTCAAACTATTATAAAAAAAACAAAGAAGGTAAGTACGTACAATGGAAAACTCAACGGAAGTTTCAATAAATTGCGCACAAATTCAGGAAACACCATGGAAACAAGCACATACAATCTTCTGCTTTCACAGCAGCGCGCGAAAAACAATTTCAAGCTCTGACCGTCAGAGAGGTCTATGTATTGCACAATAACATCTATGAAACAGTAGAGCAGAGTTACTGTTACGTACCGACAGGCTCTCAGATCACGAAACTGCACCACGAGAAAATAATGAAGTCAAAACTTACTGGTACTTTTAATTACCGTCAGGCAACAAAGGGTTAAATTACTTCTTGCCCTCTTAAAAATTTATTCTCGGTGTTCACAACAGGCGACAATTATTTAATCCTGTAATTTTAGGGACTGGAAGTTTGTAACTAAAGTCCAGAAGTCTGCATTTTCATTATCGGTCCAAAAGAAGATGAGACAGGAATTGTGCTCGATTCCAAAAGTATGAAATCACTCTTTACTTATTCTGCCGGTACTGCGAACTATGCTCACGAGAAGTGCTACTGGGCTATGCCGAGCTGCAGGCCGAAACAGCTTTGCTGGACTCCAAGATGTAGCTTTATCAACCGTGCGCTATGCCAAGTTGATCAGGATACCCTCGCGTCCTACCAGAACGTTGAGACAGACAATCTCGCGTCCTGCCGCTGAGCGCATCTCCTATGGTGCTCATTTACATCCTGCGTATTCCTTGCCGCCAAAAATGTGCCAGTTGCGAACAGAAAAATTACGAACCTCTGCCACCAGATTACGAGAATTCCTCCCAACAGAGAATCCCGTCAAAAATAACGCATGTGTCTCCAATGACAACAGGAAACTCTCCCCTGCTATCAAAAAGCATTCGTTTCAACGCTGCAGTTTGACGTCACACGTCCTTACGCCAGTGCACGTTCACCTGCCAATGTCCTTAGCCACAAATCTGGGTTCGGGAAATTCAGGGACCGTCGCTTCGAGGCTAGAGTTCCTGTGGTTTCCACTTTGTGTAAGTGGCAGATGCTAATCTTAAAATGAAAACATGGAAAGCCACCCCCGACTTCTGCACACGACGCAGTTCCACCCTTAACCGGACATTAGCCACAACAATGCTTGCCCCCCCCCCCCCCCCGAACCTATGGGTTCTGGGTCGATGTCTCTTCCCTCAAATCTTACGCCACCCAGCCTGCAGTCCATCTGTCGCCGACCTGCCACAAGCTTAATAAAGAGAGACATACAAATTACACAGGCACCTTACTTCCGGTCACCACGTTTCACAATATAATATCAGTCACATTTTTAAACCGATTTCACGGTTGTCAACGTAAGTTTGGTAAATAAATTCTAATTATTGTAGTAACTCACCCTCTAATAATCAGTTTTCTCTAGAATGTGTCTTGATTGACCTCGTTATCCTTGTCCTACTATCAGCTTCCAAAATGTCGAATTTTGTGGTGTAAATCTGCGTGTGAAAAAGTGAAAATAAAACTGAATTCAAAAGAATGCAGTTGCATCTCCTCCTGATAAGCATAAGTTTGAATAAAAGACTTAATCTTGTCCTTCTCCGTCTTAGATAAACGTACGTAAATTCTTTGAAAACAGTAAGTCGTTCGTAAAACATTCGACGTTTCCGCTTTCACGTTGCACAATCTTTAGTGAATTATGTATGTCCACTTCTGCCGCAAATGACGTGAGCAGTTACGTAGCACCAGCCAATGCGTTATATGATTTTTGAGAAATTACTGGACTAGCAGGCAGATAGGAACCACGAGAGAGACACTTTACCTGCCACCAGCTGTGGGCTCGGCTGGGCCATGAGACTGTGTAGGTGAATGCCGACGGTAATAGCATTAAGAGAGTGCAAACAGAGGAGTCGGCCGTACCGCCGTGTGGCGGGTAGCTCGTGTGGGGGGTTGCGTTCGCCGGTAAACCAATTGACGCCACGGAGCGCCGTGGATGGCAGCTGCGTGACGAATTTAGCGTCGTACCCTCTCGCTGCCGTCGCTACAAGCCTTCCTATTCCCTTTTACTATCCTCTCGGGCGTATTTCTTCTCTGATTTCCATATAGTGCCTCTATATGATACAAGAACAACCATTTCAGTTGCACATCGGAGGTTTCGTCGGGTATACATGAAACACAGTAATCCGTTGAAATACTTCCAGAGCACATTTCATGTTCATAACAGGGTAAACAATGAGAATATGTAACACAATGATGAAAACAGCGAATAATAACACTTGTAATAACACATTTTCAGTAACGTAATCCGAAAGTGTGGGGGAGGAGGGGGGAATATGATGGCGGCGTGTTCTTTATGACAACAGAAAAGTATAGATTTCCTTCTTTCGATTTCAACATTTTACTGACAGGGAACCAGCAACTATTCTTAATATTTCATGAAGTATTCATTAACGAATATTGATTCTGAATTGCTAAGAGGCACATGTGGACTGTGACAGTTCTGCAAACATTTTATCAAGCCATTTTGATGTCTGTAACTGAGAGAGGGCACTTCAAGTACAGCCACAGCAGGTCAGGCTTTAAAATGAACTAGTAGGTTCCAAAGTAGCCGCCAAGATTATGTACTGGAATTTTTGACAGAGTCGTTATGAAACGCTTCGTGAAATAAAGACGTCGTAAATTTTTGTTGACTCTCATTAAAAAACATACTTTTTAAAGAGATACTGATGTGTAGTATCCAGAACCTGAAAATATCCTTTAGTACTATCTGCCGAGGCGTACTTCTTATTTTTTTCAAATAATGAGTCATTTTAGTTAATTTATTCTACTTATCGTGGTCAATATCTGTTTAAGACAGTAGTAACGGTCATTATAGAACTGTTGAACAAAATTTTAGTTCAATTCAGAAACACTGAAAATATTTGATGTAACTTTCAAATAGATTATATGACATAGCTTGGGAGAAAAAATATGTATCATTTTCTTCAAAATTTACTTCACACTCCGAACATAACAGTTCTATTGCTGTGTTTGCCGCATGTGCCTCTCTTAAGATTGTAGCAAAATATATTTCTTTCTTTTAATTTGTTGTACTTTTCAGTTTTTGATTGGATTTTGCTATTACAAGAATGACAACTACATTTACCTCCGTGAGTTATCAGATTTATCAGTCACCAAAGAGAAATGAATCATACTTGTTGTTCAGCCACTCGTGATATATACGGAGAGAAATTTGATATCTCCATGCCTGAATAAGGTGCTAGTTGTGAAAGGTCCCATCAGCTATTAAGGGGTAGGGTGGTGTTAAGACATTATGGCCAGCTCAGTTAGCTTAAATTTTTTGATTATGTTCGACTGACAAATTTGAAACAAATATAGAATCTGGCAGAAGATTTCGTTTAAAAGAATAAAAACGTTCTCAAAATTTTAAACTATGACATAGAGGACTATATTACGATATTTACAAAACGTAGGCCTTAAGTACCCTCCCACACCCTCCCCCTCGAGGAATTAGTAGGTTAAATGACAGCTTGAGAAAATTAATCTCTTCGAAATGGGACTCTTATAACTGCACTACTGGTAATTGATGCTGTAACGCCAGGAAGGGTAATAAGTTAGGAAATTTTACTCGTACATTATAGTAGGAAGAACGGATTATTACATTTGTGGGTGTAGCAGGAGAACGTGAACAAAACTGCCAGTGAGTGAAATACCAGGGCAGCATTAAATCACTATTCGTCTTGGAAAGGTAAGTAAATCAAACATCTCCTTTTCGAAGGTATCATTCTGACATTTACAATAAGCGAATTAGGGAAATTACAGTTCACTTATATCTACTTTGTCAAACAGGGACTTGAATTCTAGACCTTTCGAATACGAGTCGTGTCTTGCCGCTGCCGCACCTCGTTGGTGACTGAGAAAAGAGTCTATAAAATCCCACGGGAAAATTTTGGACAGCCAAAGACTAAAATATAAAAGATGAAGCAGCAATGGGAAGGACGGATTGGCAGCTATAAATGTGGAAATTAGCATTAATAAAGAGAAAACAGGCGACTTCCTTTCTGCTCAATTCTGCATGTCATTCTGTAATACAGTGCTTATATTGCATGCGTGGGAGAAAATAAGCCCATCAATCATTTGAAGGCCATTGCGATACCTAATTCTCGTGTACTGAAGAAAGAAAGAATTTAGAGCCTCCGGTCAAGGGCGAGTTGAACATCACTTGGGAATGTCAGATCGTTAGTTCGTAATTGTTTTAAATAGTGTCCTGAAGGATCCTGTTCCCAACTAAAGAGTGCGTACGTTCTTTTTGTATTTCAGTGTCTCAGAGGTGCGCTGGAGCTGAGTCGAGGTGAAACGCAAAGATTAATTTTCCAGTTTCTGAAGGTTCTCATTAAACGACGAACAAAGTAAGGAGTTGGATAATGAACTGTGAAGTGAGACTGAGTTTAAAGTATGTCCTGTAATTTAATGAACGTTTGCTGTTAAGTCTTCTAAGTGTATGAAATAAGATATTTTAAGAATTAAGGTCATAATACAAAGTCGTTAAAAGTTGCCCCCGTGCGGAGGTTGATTCGGTACTTTTTAATAACTTCTAACAAGCACCGAAGTTCTCTCTGGGCATAATAGTTTTTTTTTTCCTCTGAATATAGCGGCTACGAAATTGCGATCTTTACACCAGGGTCTTTTACTTGTCCGAAAGAGAAGCTCCACTGCAATAAATGTTTGCACCGATTGCTCTCTGATTCACTTCGAACGTCTGCCATGAATGTATCGTCTTGAAAGGTAGCTACAGGGATGTAATAGAAGAAAATGTGAATGAATGTATGATATATATATCAAGCTGCTCGTCCGCTACCAAAATGTATCTTATTCGTTTATAAAAAGGCGTTATGTCTATATCTTCCGGGTCAGAGATTTAGATTAATTATAGTCTGCGATTATTAATGAATTTAAAGTCTTATTTTATAAGTTAAATAATATATCAGCTCACAGATAAGCTTTATAAATCGAAAGTTGTTGAAAGGGGGTCGTAATCAGTTCATGTCATCCAAATTTATTTTTTCCGTGATTTCTCTGAAGTGCTCAAGATAATGGCCGCGATAGTTTCCTTCAAAATGACAAGACTGACATCTTTGCTTATTTTTCCTCAGTCCTAATTTGTGTTCCACCTGTAGTGATGTAGTCAGTGACGGAGCATGAAAATCTGATCTCCTATTCTTGCTTTCCATTGAGGAGAAGTACCTGCCGGCTTGAGAGTCCAGGCCTGGGTTCTCAGTATTTTAGCGACAGATGTTAACTCTGTGGCTGAGAGGGAGAACTTAAATATCAGATAGACAAGAGAGATATTTGTAAAAGCAGCCTGAAGTCATTTCGATAGCAACGAGTAACTGCCAAAGTAAATATAAAATTACGTTTTTCTAAACTCTCAGTATACATGGTGACCAGAATCAGTCCGAAAACTTGTAAGTGTGCAGCAGAGTAGCTTGTGTTGAGGAAGAATTGTTCAGAAAAACATCCGATACGTTGCGCCGTTTCGTGTTAATTAGCACTGAAGGTAGCCAATCAGGCCGTTCCATGTACAAATTCAGCTGCCCGCAGACACTTTTAGTGCCATTTGTTCTTGTAGCGTAGATAATAGAGCACGAATGCTCAGCCTTTCGCTCGCGTTCGATATTTACTACCGTCCGAAGTCCAATTTTCTTATTACTCTCTTTGGTGACACCGTGTCTGGCGGGGTGCTTGAATTTGTGTGCGCTACAGCCTCATTGACTAACTTAATTGTTAATTAACTCGTCAACGGCGTACAGTATCCAATTTTTTCTTTACAGTTATTTGTTAACTCAACCTACCCTGAAACATCCATACTGTGTGTTACTATTGTATGTATGATACATGTTTTTCAGGGAGATGTAACAGTTTTCTCATTGCCGAATGACATATCTGTCATCATCGGTAGTACCAGAAAACTTGGTTGTTACAGAGTCTCTAAATATGATATGATATCGTTCCGAATACGAAAATAATATCTGAAAAATTATTTGACTCAACAAAGTTAAAACAACAGAGCAAGAGCATTTATTTACTTTCGAGATTGTTTCTTCTGGGAGTACTGTAAATCCATTCTGATATCGAGTTTCGTTTTGGTCGTTATACGCTATTATCGAGGCAGAAGAGAAAAAACAAAACTGTTCTTTTGAAATATCTTCTGAATATCGTTGAATGAAATCAGACCCCTACTGGGAACATCGCCCTTTCTAAATTATATGCATTTAATTGGTTATTTTAAGGGAATGTGTGAGGAGCCACAACGTCTCGCATGTATTGCATTTTAGAAGAAACTGCTATTTGTGTTGCCCTGTGGGTTAATACCAACATATTTTGTCAATCACTTGGAAAGTAATAAGAGTTTCATTTCATTTGCGGCAGTCATATTTGAGGAGTCTAGTGCGAGGGTCCCGTCTCTTAACAAGTTTGTTAATGGTATACTCTATCTGACTCCTACCGCCAGTGTGAGATCTAAAGATGAGTGCACGCTAAGAAGCATTTGCGCTGCCAACGCTGTGATTTTAAAACTACTTATTTACAGTTTCTGCGATTCTACGATATCGACAGAATGTTACATTTTGACGGTTTTTAGAGGTAGGTACACTCTTTGACATAAAACTCGACCGGCGGCCGGCCGCTGCAGAGGCTAAGTCCGCGCCGATCGCGACATGGGACAAATAAACTGGCCAACTCGCTAATTCTGTAAGTCCGGCAATCTGCACAATCTGACAACACTGTAGACTGCGGCACTTCCTGGAGGAAGTCTTGTCCCATATAAGAGAAACCATACGCTGTTTACGCACGTGGTATAGCGGTACCGTGCGTTGTTTCTGTGTACGATGTCTGTGGATCGGAACTGGCTGGTGCAAAATATTTTTTTATAGCCTCTTCCAACTGAATGTTGAAGACATGAATGTAATGGTAATGCAGATTCAATCTGCCACGACCTTGGTCAACACCGACTCAAAGGAAGGCCTCGGCACTTATTCGTGACGCAACGTCAGCTAGGCATGGCGAACGCCAGGTCTGTTGCAGGCAGAAACGCTTGAGCGTGCTTATCACTATAAATCTCTTATTTTTGGACAAAATGTTTGGTATTGTTTTGTATTCTGCAGGTTTATTTAGATGATAGGTTTTCTTACTATCGTAAAGCTACAAATGAAGATCATAGTTCTGTATTACTGAATCATGTCGAAACAAACGAAGATCAATATGAGAAGATGTGTGGCCCCATTGCAAGCTTCGGAAATTTTACATTCAAGTAACTATATTTACTTGATCCATTTTGCTATCGAAACATACCCCAACCCCCTTACAATGAACTTGTTTCTTTTATTTATTTATTTTCGTTTGACATCGTCACTGAAAATGTGAACTAATTTACATGTGTAAATTTCCAACTTTTGCCAGTCATTAGATTACAGTAGTTTTCAACGAAAGGAATTCTAAACAGGAAACAAAATAGCTTCATACATCGAAAATACTGCTGAGCTTAAACTTTTTTAAACATTCACATTAGAATAGATAAATGTTCCCGTCTTGCAACGGAAAGGAGAAACTTTACAAGATACAAAAATTTTATTAGATAAAACAAGTATCTCTCTTTTTCCTCTTCTTCAGTCCCCCAACCCCTCCTCCAACGCGTACAATCGCAAGATATTTCATTAACATTCAGTGCTCCTCACCCCATAGTCAACCAAGTTGCCTAAAGAACAGCACCAATATGTTCACAGTTTCTTGTAAAAGCAACCCAGTACAAACGTAACTTCCTTAGATTTACAAATAAGGTAAAGAAGCACGAATTCAGTTGCTGCTGGACCATGAAGTTGTTTTTGTATGTCAGTCCTTAAAACAGGTGGAAATTTTTCAGGAGTACACTATTTGTTAAGAAGTGTAATGAATTGCACAATTAATTGATTGCAGAAAACTCTCAGAACAATGTGTGTTGGTCAACTACCGCCAATAGTTTCACATTTTCCTGTGTCAGAGAGGGAAACACCACCATTATGAGTATGCCTGCAACAGACCTGGCGTTCGCCGTGCCTAGCTGACGTGACGTGACGAAGAAGCGCCGAGGCCTTCCTTTGAGTCGGTGTTGCCTTGGTTCGTTGTTGGTCGGTCGTCTGGTCAGACGACATGTTTTTCGTCACTGACCGTCTTTCGGTTTTTGTGAGTGTGTCTACCGGTGATTTGTTCGAGTTGTTCATCAGTCATTCGCTTTGTGAGTGTTCGAGTTTCTTGTGGAAGTGTTTCGTGAAAGACTGTGTACTCTGTGTCAGCCCCACTGGGTAATGCTTTAAAGGCTGTAATGCTGTCTGCGTACGGCCGTAGCCAGTTGGTCGGTTGCGACAGAGCATCGAGTGAGTGTTTTCTTACCGTGTTGGAGCTGTCCGCCACGGCGTGTAGTTCCGCAGTCGTTGCGATGTTTATGTATGTCAGTGGTTATTGTGCCTTGGCTTATTAACACACCAATATTTGAAGACGAGTGTTACTGGTCTTTTCGCCTCGCCGGCATTTTGGTTGTAGTGCCGTTGGTCTTGTGACCGAAATTAGATAGTTGGTCTGTCGTTTCGGTTGCCTTCCGATTAAAAGGTTGTTGGTCAGGCTGCCTGTCTCGCCTAGATGGGCGTTAGTGTTACTATTTCAGGCCGACCCTTGGAAACTTCTGAGCGCCGTTCCGTGTCTGATACATAGTAACTTCGCTGTTTGAGTTTTAGTATCTTGGTTCATGTGTGGCCTTCAGCCGAGATTTCATATATCCTGAATTAATGTTCTTATCTTGCCCTTAAGGCAAAAGGTCGTTACTTTTTCTATGGGGCTTTCTCCCGAATTTTACATGAAATGTTTTAAGGATTTTTTTTTTTTTTTGTCATCAGTCTACTGACTTGGTTTGATGCGGCCCGCCACAAATTCCTTTCCTGTGCTAACCTCTTCATCTCAGAGTAGCACTTGAAACCTAGGTCCTCAATTATTTGCTTGATGTATTCCAATCTCTGTCTTCCTCTACAGTTTTTGCCCTCTACAGCTCCCTCTAGTACCATGGAAGTCATTCCCTCATGTCTTAGCAGATGTCCTATCATCCTGTCCCTTCTCCTTATCAGTGTTTTCCACATATTCCTTTCCTCTCCGATTCTGCGTGGAACCTCCTCAAAATGGCTCTGAGCACTATGGGACTTAACATCTATGGTCATCAGTCCCCTAGAACTTAGAACTACTTAAACCTAACTAACCTAAGGACAGCACACAACACCCAGCCATCACGAGGCAGAGAAAATCCCTGACCCCGCCGGGAATCGAACCCGGAAACCCGGGCGTGGGAAGCGAGAACGCTACCGCGCGACCACGAGATGCGGGCAGAACCTCCTCATTCCTTACCTTATCTGTCCACCTAATTTTCAACATTCGTCTATAGCACCACATCTCAAATGCTTCGATTCTCTTCTGTTCCGGTTTTCCCACAGTCCCTGTTTCACGTACATCCTCAGAAATGTCTTCCTCAAATTAAGGCCGGTATTTGATATTAGTAGACTTCTCTTGGCCAGAAATGCCTTTTTTGCCATAGCGAGTCTGCATTTGATGTCCTCCTTGCTCCGTCCGTTATTGGTTATTTTACTGCCTAGGTAGCAGAATTCCTTAACTTCACTGACTTCGTGACTATCAATCCTGATGTTAAGTTTCTCGCTGTTCTCATTTCTACTACTTCTCATTACCTTCGTCTTTCTCCGATTTACTCTCAAACCATACTGTGTACTCATTAGACTGTTCATTCCGTTCAGCAGATCATTTAATTCTTCTTCACTTTCACTCAGGATAGCAATGTCATTAGCGAATCGTATCATTGATATCCTTTCACCTTGTATTTTAATTCCACTCCTGAACCTTTCTTTTATTTCCATCATTGCTTCCTCGATGTACAGATTGAAGAGTAGGAGCGAAAGGCTACAGCCTTGTCTTACACCCTTCTTAATAGGAGCACTTTAAGGCTTTAAGCTGTTAAATTATTGTGTTGATGTGTGGCCTTCAGCCGAGTTTAATCTCTCTTAAACTGATGTTCCTAAGATTATGATTCTTTGCTATGAGGCCTTCAGCCGAATTAGCTTGAAATGTTTTAAAATAAGGCCTTCTGCCGTTTGATTGAACACTTCTTATTGCTTAAGATGCGGCCTCCAACCGAGTTCCGTTTAAATTAAAGTGCTAAGGCCTTCATCCTGTTTAGATTAAAGAGTTAGAAAATTTATTGGGTCAGACCTCCAGAAGAACCTCGCATTTTAATTTTTTGCTTAATTCTTGTGTCTTGCATTTTGAGTGTAGCCTTCAGCCGATCTAAAATTAGTTAAAGGAGATCGATTAAGGTTTTGAGTGTTTTGAATCCTTGTGTAATATGGTGCGGACAAATAAAGTTTGTATGTTGAGTGCAGCTGACAGCAACCTAATTTGGCCCCTTTCCACAACCTAATCTGCTCTATCCTGCTAGTCCAGGAATTTCACGTTGAGACCAACAAGTAAAAAAATTTATGTTTCAGTACGGTATGCCTTTCGGCATTTACATACAGGGAGTTCGTACTGTCGGGACCGTGGCGGCACCGCACTAGTCGATTTGTAGGAGGAAGCACTCGCTGGATGGGTACGACTCGTGAGGCACACTTTGCCAGGCCTGGTATAACAGTGCTTCTCCAACGTATTATCCAGTAATAGAACATGAAAGGAAAAAAATCTTTGTTGAATGAGGATTTGAGAGATGGAAAGGTAGTTTCAAAAGTAGAAGAAGTTGCTGATGGCTATGGGAGCCCAGTGTGGAACCACTCGACAAACTGCTTTGAAAAATTGGTGACCCGTATTGCTGATTCTGGTGCACTGAAGCGTTTCCCTTTCCCGACCACCAAAGACCGATTTCCGAGGCCAGTCTTGGAAGGGCCGGGCGGACTTTGTACATAACAACCATGGCGCGGCCCGAGTTGCTCGGCAACGGTAATGGGATAGCACCAGGGCCATTACGGCCCAGTCGGGTGCGGGCACGTCCCGGCCGGCCCGGGCAGCGGTAATTAGCCGAGGACACCGCAGCGCCGCGGCGCCACGTCCGCGGGAAGGCGTCGCGACGCCGCCGCCGCCGCCGCCGGCGCCAACTCTGCTAACGAGCGCCGGCAGCCGACTGCGGCGGCCAGCCGGGCAACTTGCCGCACGTCTCTGCAGCCTCCTCCGCGTCGCTCGTTGCCTGCCGCCGCCTGCTGCATCTGCCAGTAGACTGCATGCAGGTCAGCACTGTCGTTCAGTCAACAAAATACGGCCTTGCCTAGTATCGTGCCACATTTGCGACGGGATTCGGGAATTCCTAGCAGATAGAACTCAACACGTTGGGCTTAAACTGCCTGAAATCAACTGATGTAAAAGTACACTGTCTACTCACATTAACGTGACCACTTGTCAAAAGCCTGAATAGCCATCTTCTGCAAGAGAGTCATGAGGTTCTGGAATATACCGACTACCTCGCCGTGTCTCGCTGCACTACGTTTTCTGCGAACAGACCGATGAAGATGGTCCCACAGATTCTCGATTGGAAGTTTGGTGACCAGACGACACTCATCGTGGTGTTCTTCGAACAACGTACGTTCATTGCGAGCTGTGTGATCAGTTGCCTTGTCGTGTATGTAGATGCTATTGCGCAGACGGAAAACAATCTGCTTGTTGGAGGGTGGATTTGGTCCACAAGGATGGGGACTCATACTTTAATCGAATGTTCAAATGTGTGTGAATTCCTGAGTGACCGAAATGCTGAGGTCATCGGTCCCTAGATTTACACACTACTTAAACTAACTTATCCTAAGACCAACACACATGGAAGGATTCGAACCTCCGACGTTAGGGGCCACGCCATCCATGACAGGGCGCCTCAAACCACGCGGCTACTCCGCGCAGTTTTTATTGAATCATTTCAAAATGGCCAGGTAAATCAGGGAATGCCACGAACACATTCCACAGAACATAACGCTGCAGGCTATTTGCTTTCAGACGTTTCACGCCGTTCATGTCAATGTTTATCAGTCCGTTGGATCATAAAACGTGAGTCGTCTAAAACTGCCACCTGTCGTCACTCAGCAGACGCCCTGTTGTGGTGTTGCCCGTAAATTCCAGACGTAGACGTACGTAACTAGACGTTTCTCCGAGCGACTACATGCATCTCTTCACAAAGCGCGGGATTAGCAGAGCGGTCTAAGGCGCTGCAGTCATGGACTGTGCGGCTGGTCCTGGCTGAGGTTCGAGTCCTCCCTCGGGCATGGGTGTGCCTGATGTCCTTAGGTTAGTTAGGTTTAAGTAATTCTAAGTTCTAGGGGACTGATGACCTCAGATGTTAAGTCCTGTAGTTCAGAAATGGCTCTGAGCACTATGGGACTTAACTGCTGAGGTCATCAGTCCCCTAGAACTTAGAACTACTTAAACCGAACGAACCTAAGGACATCACACACAACCATGCCCGAGGCAGGATTCGAACCTGCAACCGTAGCGGTCGCGCGGTTCCAGACTGTAGCGCCTAGAACCGCTCGGCCACTCTGGCCGGCTAAGTCCCGTATGCTCAGAGCAATTTGAACCATTCTTCACAAAGCGGACACGCTCGCACGGAACTCCTCAATGTTTACACAAAGGCAATAAACAATACGCAAGTTACCCGGATCATTAGATGGCAATTCCTAAAGCAAGTACTGTTCAGCCAAGTTCGATTGGTTTCCTAGCTGTCGTTAGCTTCCGCAGCGATAGTGAAGGACAGCGATCTTCATCTTCCGAAGATAATGCAGAAATTGGTTGAGGTGCAGGGGAAGGAGAATTCGACGAACTTACGGTGAATACAAGCGCACCAAGGTATTTAACAACAGGAGCAAGTAAATCTGCTCGCGAACGACGCGACGAAGAACGAGTCGTTTTTTATCGCAGATTTCAGTGCATACTACCACACTCCTGAACTCGAAGAAAGGGCCCTTGAAACGTGGAAAGACAATCGAGAAGAAATATGACAACAAAGACGCTACCGACACTGTAGTCTGGCGGCTTTATTTGCGATGAAACAAAGACGCTTTCGCATGGCTTCTTTCATGAAACACATTCCTGCGCTGTACGTAAGTTACCTATCGATTTCAAAGATCTCAGTCACTCTCGGTGTTCTGGTTACTAAAGCGCTGCACAACTGAAAAAGAGAAGTCCACGTATCTCTTAGAAACACAAGCAAGCTTTGACCGATGCCAGCCAATCTGAGTGTTTTATACGTGAGTTTTATTTTGAATACTCGTACAGACAGACACAAAGCAAGCTTACTCCTCTGCTTGTGCTACGACTGGCTGTGTCGATATTGATTTTGGTGGATGGAAGTAGTTTGGACGCTTGTCTTTTGATTTCGAGATGGTCACATATGGTCGAAACGATCAGGTACACAGTGAGTTCGCAGCAAGCTAAATTTTTTTGGGTTGTTTTTACATTACTGGATTTTAAACATTCTTCGAGTTTATGTAAAACTGTGTTCCTTTTGCGTTGCACTTTGCAACAGAACTCGCCTTTCGCAAAGATAAGCCTTTGTTCTGTCTTTCGATCTCACCATACCACGTGGAGTTTAGCATCCGTCTCTAGTTTTACCATTTGTGAATTCAAGTACCTTACAAACAATTTCTCTCACTCATCTTATGTTTTATAAGATTGTAATATTATTTTGAATTTTGTTTGTGCTATGATGCTCAATAGGTTTGTTAAATAGTTTCTTCTGATAGGCCTACTTTGTGCATATTCACGACGGATAATCCTATGTATGTTGTCACTTTAAACGTTGCGTTGGATGCTTCATACGTTTGGCCTTCACGTATTTATTGTCTTGTACACCTTTCTTTGTTTACGAGTTGCCCCACGTATCCAAAATCTTTGCACTTGGATATCCAATATATGCGTCACAAAAAACGTGGCCCATTCATTCCTAGCATTTAGTTCATGGGTAACGAAGCATAAAAACGCAGCACTTGAAATTATCTTACGAACAAATTTTACAGCACCCCAGGTAAGATAACATACCACAGTACTACGAGAGGTGCGGCTACGGTGACGCTGTGTTCGGAACTTATCTCTTCCACCAAATCAGCTCATAGATTTACAGGTTCCGGAGCACCATAGGTCACAAATGACAAACATATTTGTCCTGAACAATTTGAGCCTATAAGGCACAACTTATAACAACTGAAGTACTACAGTACGCTTCCATTCAGCGTCTGAAGGGTATTTCAGGACAGAAAAAAGGTTCGTAATATAGACACTTTTCAGTATCGGATGTAATATATAACTCACCTACAATGCATTCGACAGTATATCACTGCGACTTCCACGTACGGAAATTATCTCTCCTTATGCTTCTCAGCAGTGAAGCTTTAACTAACTTAACTACTGGTGGGGACCTCCAAAGAAGGGAAGTAGGGAAAGAAGGACGAGGAGGGGTAGGAATTCTCTGAAGAGCTCGGAAAACGTGTTTAAGATGTTGCACACTAATGAAACACACTGGAACCATAGGAGCTAAAACTGACACATATTGCACCGAAGCAAAGAAGATGATCCACCTAATTTTAAAAATTAATGTGTTTTTAAGACACAGTAAGAGCATATCGCACTTTGTCGCAGATTCTAGCAGCCAGCAGAAACAATGAGTTTCGTCAGACATATTCTCAGTTCAGACATATTAGTACTTAAATTTCTTATCACAGGAAACCAAGGGGATGGATAATTACAATTAAAAGATCCAACAAATTAAAAAGAATCTTTTTGGAGTGCATATGACCATAATCTTTCAGCTTATACAGAGATCCTTCAAAACGACACCTTAAAATTTTTAGAGAATCCAACTCACATATTCTGTATCGGCATTTTAGATCATTCCTATTAATTTAAAGTACTGAATCTTAACCAAAATTTACCTACATTTTGCCGTTCCTTACCGGCTCTCAGTCCTGAAAGACGTAGGTCTCGTATATACCTGGGAGCGTATTTTATCATTGAACTGAGCACCAAGTACAGCGTACTGAAAGGAACTTCCTGACAAGAGTAATTGCAATACCATGCTAGTATTCGCAGAAGGTACTGGAGACCATCGTTGAACGTGCAAAGGAGTTCCGCTAACATTTCATATATTATTTATCGTCTCCCATATGTTTCTAAGAACTATAAAAGAAACGCTACACGTACAGATGAGTTGAAATTGTATGGTACATAATCAACAAATAAGCACATATCAATTAAACAAATGGATTGGAACATTGAAGGAATCTGAACGAAGGAGAGCAAAGGAAGAAGCAAAATATTGGTATTACTCTGGAATGGCGAAACTAAACAAGCCATAGAGAACAACGAGATTTTGTATAGCAGGCAATGGTAAGTTTTAGACATAAGATCTAAAAAAAAGAAGGTACAAAATTTCACGAGGTAAAAATTACCCGAACAACTGTTCCGAGGACAAATATTAAGTAGCATAACTTGAAAAATATTTCTTCTTCCATATTACGATGTTCTACGACAGTAGTTCTGACAAAATTAAATAATGTAATTTTAGTGCAAATGAAATGAACAACAGAACAAAACAAGTAAGAAATACAGCAGAAATAAGCACAGTACTTTAAATGTTAAAACAGTCTAAAGTCGTGTACATCTTTTACAGTAAAGGAAACGAAATGATTCGTAGAAGCAATATAACATTATTACACTTTCAAATGCTCTGTCAAGTTTTCTTATTTTTATTCGTGATTCCATTTCCATATTTTTTGTATCTATTTCCAAGCATGCTTTCGAATTTCCTGTAGGAGAGTAAATCCTTTCTCTCATCCTAAAATTCTTTACAAATTCATACCTAACTGTTTTTTCTTTCTTCTTTTTACTCTGTAGTGTACTGTTGCTATTTATATCGCCGCGCAATAGCTAGTTCTGTTGTCTCACTGCTCTTCTCCTCCGTAAGCGACACATCTAGGTGCATGGAAGCTTTATATCCAACCGATCTCGATATCTGTAGGTTTATCGTCATCAACATCCAGGAATTCATACATTGGTAGACAAATTTCTCTAAATTTTCGAAACAAATATTGGCGTCATCCCTGTTTGATAAAATAAAAATCTGGTCATCACCAAATGAAATTATGTAGAAAACGGCGTTTCCCACTATAACGCCCATATTTCTACACTTCCGGGTCTAGTTCATAGGCGGTTCTTCTACGTGGATTATGAATAGGGTGGGTGCGAAAAGGCTGAATGATATGAAACGTAATTCCACACATGTACGAAGAAACAAGCAAGGAGTCCCTGGGCGACAAAGGTGGATGCGCGCACAAGAGACTAATGCGGCGCGCTGCAAGCCCTGCAGGATCGTGATGAAAAGCCTGCCACGGCAGAAGCTCTGGCGGCAGTCTAGATGAACGAGACAAGTTTCGCAGTTGTAGCAGCAGCTTAAGTGCTCTGAGAAGTACTTCCCGCAAGTGCGCCATCTGCATTCCCTCTGTCTCGTCTCTCATTGCTCAAGTAGTCTCAAGAGCCCTATATCAAGAGAATAACTTCCGGCTGGAAAGTATCATACATCTCTACGCATTCACTTCACGGATTGCGTAGTTAAGATTAACGAAGCTCTTTGTTACGTAACCCCTTTTACATAGATTACAGATTGCTGTGGAACTGCAGGTATTACAGGAGGAGTCACACAATAGCATACTGACTCAAAGCGTTTGCCTTTAAGCGATCGATTTCAATGGAAACTGCTTCGTCTGGACAGTTGAACTCTGTGATGGCTACGTAACTGCAGTCAGTTACGGAAACTACAGATATTCCTGTCATTCGTATGTATTTCCAGAGTTTCACCACGAGATACGTAACTATAATCACTTCTAAAAAAAACTGCAAACATTTTTGTCACTTGTATGTATTTATACAGCTTTATTACGAGATATACCGACTCCAGATGGTTGGTTGTCACACTTTAAACGCGTACCTCTTCCAATCGTAAGTTTTCAACTATAGCTTACGTTAGGAAAATATAATCGAAAAGCACACAAGCCACATTAGAGGAAGCTGTCTAACGTCAGCTAGACAAATAGACTGAAAAGGATAGTAATCAATTTCACCGAAACTTTGGACCAATGAAGTAATACAAAGCACGATTATACACAGGTTCGACAAAGGAATTGAGTAAATGTTAGACCTGTTGCTACCTCTTATGTTCAAATATATTTTAGTTCTTTCTGTTATATTTTAACAGGTTTTTTTCAGAAGCCTCGTCTAATCCGGTTCATTGATTAACAAAAACAAACGTCATAAATTAATGTTACGAGGTAGCGAATGCTATGGTGCACAATTTGCGGCTAGACTTCATATGACGGCACAGAATCGTCTAAGCGTTTCTTCGTTGAGAAAGAACAGTAGCGGAGCTAGGGGAATAGGGGTGCTACCTACATTGTTGTCATTTTTCATTTCCCCTAAGACATCACGCACTGTTGTTACATTCATCCCTCCCCCTGTCCCACACCTATGATGTAGCCTAAATGACACTAATAAAATGGTAAGAAACTCGAAAATTAGTGGAAAACTCAAAATAGTAAAGGTTTTCCCGTTTATTCTGAGTTAACAATGATAGTGTAGGAAATTCAAAAAATTCCAAGCTGGGCATTTATCCTATTTTTTGAAAATCCAAGATGATGGATTGGGGGGGGAATGACAATGCATCTGTATGACTGCTGTAAGATTAAAATTTTGGCAGCCCCACTGTCTTAATTTTAAACAATTTCCTCCCATCCCTCTGACATCATAGTTTAAACCATTTCCCGCACCACTCTGATGTCACAGGGTAAGCATATTCCCCCACCCCATTTACCTTAAGTTTGGAACTCTAGAGCTGATCGGCCCTAAATTTAAAATGGTGAAGAAATGACTTATCTTAAGGCTAAAATGGCAGGAAGCTCTTGGTGGACAGAACTAAATCACTTCACCTAACTTTAAAACAGTGTAGCTCAATGGTGCAACTGTTGTATGCAATAGGATATGATACAGAGAGGTATTCATCTCCATCTTTATTCAAACACCAGGATACCCATACAACAGAGAGTCATCAGCCATCTGCGAGCCGATAAAGCAGTGCGCTGCTAATGCTCATCCACCAGCAAAGAGCCGCAACCATGTAGGCGTCCTGCAGAGCATCCCTACCTGTTTAAGACGCTGCCGCTGCTGCTGCCACTCCTATCACTGTAGTGCTGGATTCACAACTGACGCCCTGGTGTTCACAGGCCAAGTGGTACATTCCACGCCATTTTCTCCTACGACATTGCTGAGTCTGAACCAGCAGGCGTCGCATCATCAGGTCGGAATGTGGGCAGATATGCGGAGTGCGTCCCACTACAACCAGATACACGCCATCACCCTTAAACTTGCTCTAGTTTGAGAAATATAGGGCGTCCTATTGTGTTGCAAGATCACTACAGATCTCTTTATGCAAACACAAACGCACACACTGCATTGCACTGTTCCACTCCTATGTGCTACCCATATCTACCATACCCCAATGAGTCAAGGACATATAGAACTTCTGCAGGCCATGACCTCAAATTAAAGTGTCATTTAGTGGTCCATTAGAAACTGTATTACAGACACAGTCTGTTCTAGTACCCAGGAAGTCCTACCACAGAACTCGCTACTCAACGACCATCGTGAGGCAACTGCCAATTTGTGAAATACAAGATGTAAGATGGCACATGTGTATGTGAACCAGGAAACATACGTTTTGTGTGGAGAGCTGATGGTGACGATTCCTTGTGATATCTAAGTGCACGTATCCTTGGCCATAAGCTTTACGGAAAGAATCCCAATACTACATAGATTATTGGCATGACATTTCGGTTCAGAGTCTTGCCATTGTATTCAAATTTGTAAATGAAAATGCTCAGAAATCCATGAACAGCCAGCGGTGTTTGTAAGGGATGCTACAATCGGTAGTGGTATTGTGTTGTCTTTCGTACCTGTTGTGTACATAGTTCCGCATAGTCAGCGCGTACACAACTCTCCCACTAGAGCGCGCCCCGCTAAGCACAACAGCGCAGGCGCAGCGCTCGTCTGTCTCCGCACTATGAGATGGCGCTGCCTTAGAGACGGACCAAATTCTACTTCCGCCGATCCGCGTATTAATATGTAACGCAGCCAGTGAGATTGCTGCTAACCTTTTCTCCTCGCAGATCACACTCGCGCAGTGATACATGAACGCGCGAGGTATTATAATGAGTGTACAGACCTCCGATTGGTCAGTCAGCATTTGTCTGCACCAGTCTGTACCAGTCTGCATTTGTCTGCTCCAGTCTGTACCAGTCTGCATTAGTCTGTACCAGTCTACAGTCAAGTTTCAGTCTGCACCTAAGAACATTATCATATTCCTGTACATAGCCATGAAGAAAAATGTATAGACACTTTGTCAAGTATCAGAGATATGTGAGAATAAGATTAACGTACCAAGACCAAAGGAACTTCAGATTGTGAATTGTAAATAGCATCCAGAATCAAGTTATGCAGTGTTTATGCTTGTTATTATTTTAATAAATGTGTGTGAAAATTAATGAAGTTCTGTTTAAAGTTGGTCACTGTCAATCTGCTACTCTAAGCGTGCAAGTGGCATTTCTAACGTCTGACCTAACGGCAGAAAATAAACACGCCACGATAAGAGCACGAGACATATTGCTGACACTCGCCTACTTCGTTAGAGTGACAAGTCAAATAATCTGATGGTGTGTGTACCGAAGGTCTTACAGAACGCACACCACAGTACACCTCACGGATCGTTGATTCTCTGGAAGAATCGGAGTTGTGCGCACATTTTCCAGCAGAAGTCACTGGCTTGCTGTTTCTTTCAATAACGCCTAAGCACTAATTACGTGCCGTTTGCCAGGTAAGGGCAGTCGTTGTTCAAGTTTCACTTAGAACGGTCGTATGTAGTTAGGTCACACAAAAAGAAGATGGATGGTGATGCAATATGGGTTTGGAAGTAATCCATCGAATGGTAGGACCACTGCGAGGGAGAAATCTATTAATTCGAGAAAGGTGCGTGCAATTACACTCGGAATCAGTGGGCAAATTATTATCGTCGTTCTTAGTCGGTAGCATCCGTTGGAAAGAAATATTGTAATTCGAACAGTTATTAGAGCTACTGTGAAGTGATGTAGTGTAATAGTTTCGTTTTAGAAAGCAATGCAGTAATGGCAAACATCAGTGTCAAAGGTGAACCATAAGCACTAATAAACTGACGGGAAAAAATCGCAACAAGAAGAAGTAATTAATATAGAGTAAGACATTTCCGAAATATATTTTCTAGATAACGTATTTAAGTGATTAACATTGCAAGATCACAGCTTAATTCAAGTGTGAGATAAGATATTGCAAATGTGAAACGCTAGTACATTAATAACCGGTGTTCCGCCAGCATATTGAATGCAAGCATGCATATGTGCATGCATTGTGTTGTACATCTGCCGAATGTCAGTGTGTGGGATGGAGTTCCATGCCCGCTGCACTTGGTTTGACAATAAAGGAACAGTTAATGCTGTTCCTGGATGACGCTGGAGTTGTCCAATGATGTCCCATATGTGCTCAACTGGAGAGAGATCTGGTGATCGAGCAGGCCAAGGAAACATGCCGAGACTCTGTAGTGCATGTTGGGTTACGACAGCGGTATGTGAGTGAGCGTTATCCTGTTGTAAAACACACCCTGGAATTCTGTTTATGAATGGTGGCACAAATGGTGGAATCACCAGGTTCACGAACAAACTTTCAGTCAGGGTGCGGAGGATAATTACGAGTGCTCCTGCTGCCATATGAAATTGCACTGCAGACCGTAACTCCACTTGTAGGACCACTATGTCTACGTCACAGACAGGTTGACTGCAGGTCCTAACTGGTCTCCTCGTAACCAACGCACGACCATCGGTAGCATCGAGGAAGAACCAGCTCTCATCAGCAAACACATCAGAAATCCACCATGCCCTCCAATGAACTTTAGCTTAACACCACTGAAAGTCGCAAATGGCGGTGTTTGCGGTCAGTGGAAAGCGCAATGAAAGGCGTCTGGATCGGAGCTCTCCTATTTTCCGATATGTAACAGCTCATTTTGTCACTGTGGTGCTAACTACTGAACAAATGGCTGCTGCAGAATGCAGTATAATGTGCCAGAGCCATACACTGAAAACGATGGTCTTTCCAATTGGTAGTGCCACGTAGCCATCTCGTCCCGGTCTTCTTGCTACCGTACGTTCTCGTGAGCACCACTGCCAGCCACCAGTCATGTACACTGGCTACATTCCTACCAAGTCATTGTGAAGTGTCGCGGAAGGAACGTCCAACTTCTCATAGTCCCATTACACGACCTACTTCAAACTCAGTGAATTGTCGATAATGGGGTCTTTGTTGCCTTAAGGGCATTCATACCTAGAATGAAGTCACCTTCTCCAATCTCAAAAATAATTAACATTCACGGATGTTAGAGCGTGTATTTGAAGCAAAGCTGATGAGCATCCTCATAGTGACTCTATGCACTCTTATGCCACTGACTCGAAAGTTGAATGAACGTTATCTTTCAGATATAGAAACAATCCTACCAACTTTCGTTTATGTCGCACTACCTCTTCTTGATGTTGCGATTTTCTTCCATCTGTGTCTATCACTAGGAAGTATGTTACTTACAAACGACATAAACGAAGTGAAGAAATTTTATCCGTTCAAAGCAACCTTTTCATTTACATTGGACAACCGATGACTTTAATAGTGGTAAAGAGAAGAGACACGTTTTCGCTTTACGCAACACGATCAGGATACGTACCAAGTGTATCCTGTGTTAAACAGCTCAATTACACGTATGCGGTAGCTGCAAAGAAAACAGTGTCAGCTGGGAATCAGCGAAATATAGCGAGAGAGAGGTTACATGTTCCCGCAGTTTTATGAAATTCGATTCACCATAGCGTCTCAAATGTCACTGTTCTCATGTTGGAATCACAGATACAGCACCGTCCTGCTCTTTATAGCCGGCCGGAGTGGCCGAGCGGTTGTAGGCGCTAGAGTCTGAAACCGACCGACCGCTACGGTCGCAGGTTCGAATGCTGCCTCGGGCATGGATGTGTGTGATGTCCTTAGGTTAGTTAGGTTTAAGTAGTTCTAAGTTCTAGAGGACTGATGACTTTAGAAGTTGTCCCATAGTGCTCAGAGCCATTTCAACCATTTTTGCTCTTTATAATTCCGTTACCAAAGTAGGCACTTTTGTGAGTATGAAAACCAAGAAACGAAAGTGGCACACATATACATAGGTTGGAACATTAGTAGTGGCAACACTGTTGTGGAGATACTATGCAATGGAAGCTACTATTGTCGCTGATAGCACACGTCGTCGACAGACCTACCTTACCTCCGAGCAAATGGACTCGATCGTCCCATGTCACCGGCGTGCGCACAATCGAGGAAAACAGAGTCACTCGTGAGCGATCGGTCTAGCGTAAGGGTGTCACTATGCTTTCGAAACAGGAACAGTGAGATCGAGTGTGCCAGAGCTCGTACAGTACGACAGTGTCATCGAGGTCTTCAAGATGCTGTCGGGGAATCGGCATTGCCGTACAGAACAGTGGCACGTTGGGTAAAAGCCTTCAACGAAGGTCGGCAAACTGTGGCAGACATGCATCGGGCAGGTCGTCCTAGCGTATCCGAAGTAGTAGTGCATGCTGTTGCCGCGTTAGTGGACAGTGATCGACGCCATACGATTCGTGAACTCGCTCACGAACGGATTAGCGCATACGACTGTGCTTCGCATCCTGAAGGGACGCCTGGGCATGTGAAAAATTGTATCACGATGGGTTCCGCATGATTTGACGGAAATGCAGAAATGGATGCATTACGACGCTGCTCAGAGGCACTTGGAGCGCTATGAGCACGAAGGAGAGGCTTTCTTACGCCCTATCGTAACACTGGATGAGACTTGGAGCAAATTGTACGAGCCAAAACTGAAACGCCAATGCAACGAATAGCGTCATTATGGGTCGCCGCGAAAGTTGAAAGTGCGTCAGAGCCCCAGTATGGTGAAAGTTGTGGTGATTCTTATGTACGACTGTGATGTGTTATCCCAACGCATTACGTTCCTTCACGGCAGTCCGTCATTTCACGGTGTAACTGTTCGTTTTTGGAGCATTACCTACTACCAGCTTTGCAAAAGAAGCGGTGACACTTTCTGTGCAACCCATCCATCATTTTACACGACAATGTGCGGGCGCATACAGAACAAGCTGTGGCTGCTCTGTTCAGTCGATGGGACTGGGAAGTATCTACCATCCACCATACTCGCCGGACTTAAGTTCTTGTGACTTTGATTTGATTCCGAAGATGAAGGAGCCACTTCGTGGCATTCGCTTCAGAACTGTTCCAGAGATTCGACAGGCAGTAGACTGCTCCATTCGCACCATCAACAGAACAGGCTCTGCTAACTGTGTACTACACCTTCCACATTGCTGGCAACGGGTTCTACACAACGCTGGTGACTACTATGAAGGACAGTAACAGGTGCAAGCACGTATCTATTTTTCACCGGTTGTGAATAAATAGTTGCCACAATTTAAGTTCCAACCCTTGTAATATGAGTCCTCAGGTCGTGAGATAGGAGATACAACAAGACTTGTAGGACGATATACTCAAAAGGATACTACACGTATCTCTTTTATTCTTCAAATATCAAACCATCGATTTTTATAAAGCGAAATGCCTGTCTTAGGAGAATGTGATTTTGGTACTACCTGAAAGACGAATTCAATGTGAGACAATTTTTCCCCCTTAAGGCGTATCTTCCACAAATTAAAATGAGTGTAGTGTTGACAAACCACCAAATAACGATGAACTGTGATGCCAGCAACAGATCTTTTGTTTCACTATTCTCATGGTCTGCCTACGGTCTGTATGATGTTCTACAGGCAGCGGTTGTCATAGAGAAACTTCATCCCCTGCTAAGTGGTTTACAACTGAGTGGCTTTATTCGGCCGCGCCTTCCACTCGCGTATCAGTGCAGCAGCCCACAGGGGCTTCAGTTTCACAACACGACAAACAAAACTGTTACAACATTAGCTACTGGCAGACAAGGGCACACAGAGGTTTAAAACACCTTTGGTCAATCACGTATTACATACACCTAACACAGCAGTTCAAACAATGTTAACGCACAAACTGCTCTGTGATCATTGACAGGCAATACGTAGGTTACAATCTCACGTAGGTTTCATTCTATTTGCAGGCTTTCATCAGGCTGTACTGCGAGTTAATTTCGCAAACTTTTCAATTTTTATATTTTTTATCTAACTTTTTTTTTACTTAGTGTGACCTTACAAGCATAGTCCAGAACGGATTAGCAAAACCTTGTGCAATAATTGCAACCAAATGGGTTAGGGTAACCGGGAGCAATAGCGCAGTGGAGACGCACTGGACTCGCATTTGGTGTAACGACGGTCCAAATCCCCATCTTGTCATGTGATTTAGGTTTCCCGTGATTTCCTTAAGTTGAACAACGCGAATGACGGAAAGTATACCACAAATTTCCTTCCAATCCTTCCCCAATACGAGCTTATGCTCCGTTCCTAATGACGTCAACGCCGACGATAGGCTAGACCCTAATCTTCCTCCTTGAGATCAGAGACAAGGGTATCGTCAGGAGTGTCCCAGAGAAGTGTGACAGTTCAACTATAATTTTCTACACACGTAAATTATCTGGCGGAGAGGGTGGGCAGCAATCAGCTGTTGTTTGCTGATGACGCTGAAGTATGCGGGTTGGTGTCGAGGCTGAGCGACTGTAGGGAGGATACAAGATGACCTAGACAAAATTTATATTTGATGTGATGAATGGCATCCAGCTTTAAAAGTAGAAAACTGTAAGTTAATGCGGATGAGTAAGAAAAACAAACCTGTAAAATTCGAACACTGCGTTAGTCGTGTCCTGCTTGACGCAGTCGCGCCGTTTAAATATCTGGGTGTAAAGCTGCAAAGTGATACGGAAGTTGCAAAGTGATATGAACTGGATCGAGCGAATGAGGATTATGGTAGGAAACGCGAGAGGTGACTTCGGTTTATTTGGAGAATTTTGGGGAAGTGTGGTTCATACTTAAAGGCGACCGCCTAGGACGCCATTGCGGCCTGTTGAGTACTGCTCGAGTGTTTGGGATCCGTACCAGGCCGGATTAAAGGAAGGCATAGAAGAAATTCTTAGGCGGGCTGCTAGTTTGTTCGAACAGCAGGCAAGAATCACGGAGGTTCGAAATACATGCAAGTCTTACGGAGTTGGTTTGGAAATTCAAGTGGGAATCGCTGGTGGGGCTGTGGCTTTCTTTTCGAGAAAAACTACCTAGAAAATTTCGAGAACCGGCATCTTCACTAATTGTAGAACGAGACTACTGCCACCAACATACATTTCACTTGAGGACTACGAAGATGAGATACGAGAAACTAAGGCTCATACGGAATCATATTTGTTTTTCCGTCGCTCTGTTTCCGAATAGAGCAGGAAATGAAATGACTAGTTGTTGTAGAGGGTACCCACCGTCACGCATCGTTAGGTGGATGGCAGTGTACGTATGTTGATGCAGATGTAGATTCTTCCAGGTGACGATGGCAGTTGCTCAAATGGAATGCCTTAGCGTTGGCCTTAAACATAACCGCAGCCATCTTGTTCACATGACAGCCAACTGAATTCTCTGCTCGTGGTAGATAAAACACAGAGAACTGAAGACCATGCTCATACATCAAATTACATTATAACGGTATTCAATTCGTCTTTAATGAAGCCCATTCTCTACGAAAAAGGAATAAAGTTGCTGAAGCTACGCAAGGATCATCCCATTTTCTGGCATCCGATGAATTCCTCTAAGTAAAATTGTTCGTCCATTGTTCAAAATTATACAGTCATAAAATAATCGTAGTTCCTAGTTCGTGCTTGCTGCAAATAAACCTGATGGGTATTAAACATATGTACAAACGTAAGAAAATACATACCTAGTGCGATTGAAAGTCAGTACCATAACTCTCCCGTTAATTCATTGCTTGTAACGGCTCTTTGCTTCTCGCAGTGATTTTCCAATCAACCTAATTGAAAATTTTCCAAGTAATTGATTTGGTACGGTCACTACCAGTCTGGATTGGTGTTGGTGAATCGAAGCGCGGCGTAATTACATCTGATGGCACGTTAAATTCTATTCCAGTTTTCCGCGTTTGGGCACTGCAGGTCTTCCGCTGTGTAGATTGAAATTGCGTCTATCTTTTCCATTTATTCATTAAATGAAATATTTTAGGACTCCCACTCTAGCTACGTCATAAGCGACTCAGAATCAGGCAATGGTTCGACGAAGTATCCTTCAACAATCACTCATCTATCTCAAGTTTCCTTTTAACATAACGAAAATTAGTAGTACAAATTCTTTACGTCGCTAGTTAAGACTTCGACGTAGTTCTGTAATTACTTTCAGTCACAACATAAAGCAAATTTAAACACTTTGTAGCACTTCGTCAGGAACCATCTCCGACGTTGAAGTTCACATAACTTCACTCTGACTTCAAACAACTTTCTGACGAAAAATCGTTTTAATGGTGAAGAACAAGTAATTTCATTTCTTTTTTTAAATCTACCTGCAGGAATTCCAGACGTTTTTGATTGTTGGTGGTGGACATCAAAGAGTTCTGTTATTACACTCGATAAGGAAGACACTTTCGTATGACTTGTTGAGCTAGAAAAAAGTTCAATGATACGCACCGGTGTAAAGTATTACAAATCCTTGGGAAAATACGCAAATAATTAATAGTAATGATCATTCAGTACTGTTTATAAAGACCAAAATCAGCTCATCTTGGTTGACTAATGTATACAACATAGTAAACGAAAAATTACGTCAATAATTTCAAGTTGTAGACGCCAGTTGTAACAAAGAATTAAACCTTTTGTACATTGATGAGTATGAGCTAAACGACCCAAAAATCAAAAACATAATACTTACAGAGATGGTCATATAGTCCTGCTAACTAGTATTTCACAAACCAAGTTAATAAAAAACTAACTAAAATAGAAAAGGATTTCGAAAGCATCTAGTTCCAGAATATGTTTTTGCTTCGTCACGAAGATTCTTGTAGGAAAAATCACACAGCTATGCGAGAATGGTTAATGAGCTGTAAATTATTGTATGAATTATATTCGCATATTACCTTTTGCTATATTGGCTATATTGGATGTAGCTCATTACTTGTATGTTCTTAAAATGAACATGCTTGGATTAGAGATCATGCATTCATCAAATATTGAGAGTTGGCTGGACATCACAATTAAAGAAATGACGTAAAGTGCATCTAGCTCACCACTGTGTTAGCATTTCACTTACACAATGCTGCTCTCTTTTGGTAGGCTGTGTCATACAAACACTTGAAAATTGCTTCACAGTCGAAAGTACGCTTCGATGGATGCCAAGTAATAGGATCTTTGCCTTTATTCAGCGTACAACACACACACACAATAAAGCAAAATCTCACTTACATGGCGTTTTAGATGTGACTTAAAAATTAATAGGTGAAAAGAATGTTTACTTTGACAGGTAAGCGTAAGAATCTTTACTCTTTCTGTAGAATTATAAACATATTATATTTAGTTGTTTTCCGGAAAGTTATAGCAACCACTTTGAAATTTTTAAATAGAACACTTCTTTCTATCACATACCCGATATACTGAACCCAGTTGTTAACGTATAAAACAAGATCTGATTTCTATGAACTTTAGTTCGGGAGCCGCAAATGTTCATTGTTGTAGGACTGGCTGCAACCTTATGTGCAAAATTGTCAAAGTTTAGGTGAAAATTATGATGGTGGAATGTTCATTTAATTGATGTGTACGAATGAGTACCCGTTTTCCTGAACGCACAAATCAGTACACTTTCCGAACGAGCTCCAGACGAGAGGTACCATTGCTGGTGTCCCGGAGCGACAAGCTTTCTGGATGTGGTGTTTGAACTCATCTGGGATTGTGTGTTCGGTAATATGAACACTAGATATCTGCAAAAAACGAAATCGACTAATGTTAAATCGAGATACGTGCAGGTCATTCCTGAACACGATGGCGTCCAGTCCATGTTCCAGAAAATCTGTTGTTCGGTTCTTGCACAACATCACATGAAGAATGGACTCAGGGATCATCGCGCTGTATCCACATAAGATCTCTAATGTCAAGACTAACATTTTCAAATGGAGAACTAAAATTGTTGACGATAAAAGGTGACCTCACCTGTCAGGTTACCTTGAAAACTAGTCGCGTCTTTGCTGTCGTGGAACACATACCTGACATGAAATTTAGGGAGCAGAATCAGAATGTTACGCAAATCACACCCAAGTGGATTTATACTGTTCTGCGCAAGCTGTCCAATACTGTCTTATAAAGGCCGTGACATAAACTCTACGTCGGGTGACTAGCCTCTCATATAATTTATTCATTAAATTAATTGATCAAAGTTCTACTACAAAAATAATTATGGGTAAGTATTCTGATGAGTGTGATTGTTTAAGAGACGAATGCCTTCCTAAAAATTTACTAATACATTTATTATCTTGAAATGCAACGGAAAACTGATCACGAATTTGTGCAAGGCCAAATCATGTGTATGAATGTAAAACAAACATATAAATAGTCCTCACCTGATAGAGGTGCTACCAAGAAGCAAGTACAAACAACACTGCATAGAATCAAGGATGCTTCTCTACTATGGGAAAGGAGACCAAAGAGAACAAGTGAAGTGCATAATTTCGATAAAGAAGTGGGTAATAGGATGCATTACCACGACGCTAGTGGTCGACTCCGTTGAATGGAGACAGACTCCGGCTTGGAGACCGATCGAAGCGTCAGCGCGAAAAAATTCTAAGTGTTTGACATCGTGGCCCGACAAGTGAAACCGTGAATGAATGTGCTCTGCAGCAAAGTACGCGACCGACTCCTGAGGCGGTCAGGAACCAACAAAACCTCAAAATCATTTCCACCCGGAGTCCAGAGAGCTCCACTGTGCAAAAACTCGGCCAGTAGGTTTCGCCAGTTACGGCCTTAAAACTGAATCTTCTGTATTCGTACTAACATACTGCATCAACCTATATGCTACTACCATTCCTTCTCGCCAGTTCCCGGTGATGACTGCAAAAGAGGCTGACATAGCAGTGGGGCAACATGTCGCAGCTTCTGCCAGCACTTCAGGCAGGAAGCTTTCCAGCGACGGTTGCCAACATGATATGACAACAGAAGTGCTACATGTGGCGCTATTGTGTCGGATATCCTGTGGAGCTCGGAGACCGTTTCTCTGAAGTGTACCAAACAGTAGCTCCACCTTGGCACCGAGATGGTCTATTTCTGCCCAACACATCTGGCTTTCACCAGGAAACTGCCCCCAGCCATTGTGAAATTAGCAAGCGTCTGTCGCTTTGGCCCTTAAAACCCAACATCAAAAGAGAAAGCCATCAGCCGCCTGCTCCCTCCCGTTCCCTAACCATTCGCTGCTATTTGAAGTGAGCAGCATTCTGATTTGAATGCGTACTACTCCAAATCCTGCTCCTGCCTGTACATAAGATCCGATTACCTACATTGCATGACTTTTCATTTGCACGTAAGCAAGTTCAAATTTTAGAAATTAAAGATAGTCTGGTATGATGGCCCTTCATAAGTTTACGGAGAGGCCAGAGGATCTACCTCCTTGCTACCTGCAATGGTTTCATCTTGCACGATTCCACACAACACATTAATGTACAACCTCCTTTGGTAACTGACATGACGTATCCGTCTACGATTCAGTGTGGCACATTAATACATATTATGATAGCTTAGAGTACAACTATTTGTGAATGGGAATCATCAGAGAACATAACCTGTAAGGAGTGCATGTAGCTCTACTGTTAGTAGAAGTTTTTATTTTGTAAGTTATTAACTTTTGGGACAGGCCCATACATTCATCTAAATAGCGGAATATCGATTAGGACGATACAAAAGTAAAGACAGCATAACATCCAATACCTGATCAAAAGAAAAAAGAAAAGAAAAAAATGTGACCCGGCCAGGGATCGAACCTGTTTCTGTTAGGTTAACAATTCGCCGCGTTCACCATGCAGATGCCGAGGCAAACATCCCTGAAAGTTGGTGCTGGTGAAACATATGGGGTTGTACAAGATGTAAGGCTGATATCATTTACATCATCTAAGCTGACATGAGGATCGCTGTGTATTGCAGCTATAACAAACACTGCCATGTCCTCATAGTCATTCCATTTCGGCACCAGCTGTAAACCCCATCTATTCGTTGCGAGATAATCTGGAGGCTGAGCAGGTATTTCAGAAGGCCACGGAAGCTTTCATATGGCGACCAGTGAGCGCACGTGCCCGCCGGCCGTTTGCCGCAGCGCAGTTTCCGCCCACGTGGTCGCCACGGGGTTCGCACGTGCGCAGTCGCCCTACCGGTCTCTGGGTTTTCCGGCTCCGCGGGTCGCCCGCTCTGATTTTATTTGTTCTGAGCTGATGGGTGCAGAGGTCAGCCCTGGTTGCCTCTACCGCCAGCGGCTAGCCGGCAGTGCAGCGGTCTAACAACGAACGTTGCCGAGGGGGTCACCCAGCACGCGGAATACTGTAGAGGAGCAACACGATGACAACAGTGAAGCTAACTGAAGAATCCTCCGCCGTGTTTTATGTCTTCAAAACAAAGCGACGTGATATAGACTAGTGGTAAGTGATGCACTAAGTAACTACGAAACCGACACTACACATATTACAAATTAAAGTACACCGCCACCTTTTCCGTCTGTGGCTTAGGAACACTACAGTGATTTTGATACAGGATTCACTAATAATGACTAATCCATGGAGAAGTATTATTTTTGTCTACAAATGATACGCAAATCGTCCAGCTGTAGATACTTACTGCTACCCAATCGAAGCCAGAGCGGGGCGCTAGTCAAATTATAAATAATCAACGATTATAGCCAATACTGAAATTATGTCTTATTATAGCGGACAAATTATTGACACTCGTAGTCCTTTACAATTGAGACATTAAAATTACGATAATGATATACCAGTTACACTGCTCTTTGAATGAGTTGTTTTGCTTAACGCACAATGAGCTAATTTTGGCATACTTCACCTTCAGGTCTTCATATTGTGAGCTGTAGCTATGATCCTAAAGGTATTATAGATTCGACTGGTGTTTCAATGTTACATTAATATCGACGCTGTCATATGCAGTCTCTGTTGAAATTTGTATTAAGACGTTACTTGGATGTTCGTTGTGGTTGTGCTATTATAACTTGCTTTTAGATATATATTGGTCAGTTTTTGTGCGTTATCTTCCTCTTGACAGTTAGGATGACAGAGCATCCGCGATATTTCATGTTTACATAGTTACTACTAGACGTAGGTTATGTATAGAATTTCGATTGTGTTTCGATTATTTTTTCAGGTTTGTTTCTGACTGTGTTTTTTGCCTGAAACATCGTCTGTTTTGTGTTGAGATAATTATGTTTTATTTTACAATTTATTTTCGCTTAATCATTTATTTATGATTTATGATTTTTTATGTTGTCTTTGTGCTTATCTTTGTTGTACTGTGTCCATGCTATTACAACGGATGTGTGTTACGCAGTATTTCTGGTTTGTTTAGTTTACATATTTTCCTGCTTTAGAATATCAATAAAGTTTCCAGTCTGTCTTTTGTGCTCGAGGTCGGTTTGTTCGTTTAGTACATTTAGACAGTTACCATGTGCATTTGAATATATCCATAGCCATTCCAGAATTTTCTAGATTGCTCCCTTCTGCGAAATAAGGAAGGTGTGCAGTGCTTCGTTTATGGATTTTAGGTCGTCTTTTTCTGTTTGCAGACGCTGGAAGAATATGGATGGTTTTCACTGTCACTGGCGTGCTCTTTGTATCTTATATTGAAGTTTCTGCCAGTGTGCTATGTAGAATTTCTGGCCTGTATTACATGAAAATTTGTAAATGCGGTAGTTGTTATGTAAAGGAATTCTCAAATTTCCGTTGTAGATTTTCTGTTTGAGGCTGAAACAGGGAAACACGACGTAAAATCCATAAACGAAGCGCTGGAAATTCTCCATATTACGAAAAAGCGAAGAATCGTGAACATCCTTGAAGAAATAGAGATATATTCACATGCACACAGTAGCCCTGTAAATTTAGTGACTGAACAAACCGACCTTAAGTACAAAAAAATATATAACGTCGTTTTGCTGTAGTAGCATCATAAAGAAACGAAAACTTCCGAACAGATGTCAGTCGCTAACATGGAGCGTTTACCTTACATAGTCGTCACCTACACATCTCAGACCATATTTAACACCGGAGTTCCTGCAGGTGAGATAATGTAGCATCTTGAAGTTCGATGACTGAAGAAACTATCCTATTTGAAGGAAGACTTCTGATTGTTGCCGATTTCTGCTGACTGAGGACTTTTAACAATTTATAAGGAACAAATAATATCTGTTCTTTGTTGTAAACCATAATAAACCGACATGTAGTGGCCCCATAAACAGTAAGATACAGATTTTGCTTTACTTTCAATCTTCTAGAAAATTTATAAAATTTGCAATTTTTTCATGCAGTGATACATTTTATTTGTTGTTTCCAATATCTTTCATTATTGCAGTTCATTAAAATAATATTATTTCAACAATGCATCATTTTTATCAAATTTACTTACACAATAAAAAATTCGTCGAATCTGTGTAGAAAAACTTACGTAAACGTGGGGTTGCGCGGGGGCGAGGGGGGGGGGGGCAGTTTTGGCAGTTCTCCCAAGCGTGCAGGATCATTGGGCTCAGCTCCGAGTTCCAGACGGTCAGTTACATAACATTAACATGGCCAGCAAAATTAATCATAAGATCGCTGTTTGTATCCTTTAATACATCCCTCCCAACAAAAAAAAAAAAGCTGTATCCACAAGAAAAATACTTAAATGCATTATTCACTAATTTCGGAGAAGAAAAAAGACAAACGTTCCAGAAAAAGCATTTAATTTTACGTAGAATGTTTGTAGACTGTGATTAACATCCATTTCAACTTGGAATACGCTGTGTTACATCGATGTAATAAGGAATCTCCGACATAAGCTGTGTTACATTGATCTAATAAGGAAACTCCGACTTATGGATCAGAAACAGTATGTTCCAACCCATCCAGTTAGTCGAATATTGAATGAACTTGTTTGGTTGATGGTACGTTTATGAGACTAATTCTGGAGACACTACCTACCTAAACCGTATTTCTCTAGAATCAGTTTATTATCCGCTTATTACATTCATCGAAATTTAGCAAAAAGACTACCCATTCACGAAAGGATAGTAAAACTCATTTACATAGAGTATTTTACACCTAACACTTCTTAAGTTATGTACAAATTGCTCCCTTTGAGATCTGAAGCCATAATTTAAAATTTGTAGCTATCTATTCCCGCATAATTACCTGATTTTCTGGTTGTCACCCATACTTTCTAATATGAAAGTTCATTTACATTTTTAATACAAAGCAGAAAAAGGAAGTTATTGTAATACTACGTACTGTAGCTGTCAAAAACCATCTGAAACGCATTAAAATATTGATACAAAAGGAGAAACGAACACCTTCCGGCCAAGCCTTGAAGGCCCAACGGTACCGACCGGACGCCGTGTCATCCTAAGCCCTTAGAGGTATCCGGATGCAGATACGGAGGGCATGTCAGAAAGAACAGACACCATATCCATACAGGTATACAGTTCTGGTAACACCGGCCATGACCTTCTTCTGTGCGGCTGCACACATATTCCCCGAACTCTTATGAGACTTAGTAAGAATGTCTTCCACGAATAATGAGTGTTTTGGGGTGGGACATTACGAATGTATTGTGTGGACATACAAGGTGAGAATGTGGGTCTCGCGGAAGGCATGCGAGAGATCGTCCCTGCAGTCGCGCTACGCTCTGTGCCCTGGGTGGCTCAGATGAATAGAGCATTTGTCATATAAGCAGAAGATCCCGGGTTCGAATCCCGGTCGGGGTACGCATTTTCACATGTCCTTGTTGATATACATCAACGCCCGTTAACAGTTGAAGGTATTAATATAAGTCTAATTTCACCTGAATTCCAGTGGTCGAGGCACTACCTTTGCGGAGACATTTACTTTTGCAGTTCCGAGAGAGAATAAGTTCCAGAGAGAACTGGATTGCGTACTACACCATACCACGTACGCCTAGCAAATCCGAGAAACTGGAGCTAAAACGGAGGTTTACCAAAAATAATTCTCGCGTGCCATTCGCGAATGGAATAGAGAAGGCAGGATCAGATACTGCTTTCAGAAGTACCGTTGATCATATATCGTAGAGTGGCTTTTGGAGCACACATGGATCTGTAGATGAAGATGAAGATGGAGGACAGCATGTACAGTATCCAACAACTGTGGCAGCACATTTCGACTGAAGTCCATGTAACGTGCACCGTTCAGACGGAGTGGTCTTGTTGATTAATCTGATCTTCGATTTCTGGTTTCATAATACTCAGTTTAGGATCCCTCTGTCATCTTTAGGCAGATATCTACGGTTGTGTGTTTCGATACCTCAACTAGTAAAGGAAGGCTCCGGTTTCGATTCCATGTCCTGCACTCATATTTAGTATTTTCGGATATGTCAGTGCTGACACTAATGTACATTACATGCAGGTGGTCTCCGTTCCAACTGTTTCCAGGTTCAAGTGCAGGTATGTGCAGCGCCCCTTAGCTTTAACCCTACTAGTCACTAACATTTTTGTTCTCTGTATTCATTTTCCATAAGGACTCAGGAGAAAGTTACAATAAAATACTGTTCCAATGTTTTCTTAGACACTGTTCGGTATACTGGATGGCCAGAAACAGTCTGAAAAGCTTGTAAGGGTGTTTCAGGGGAGGAAGTGCTGAGAAAAGATTGTTAGAAAAAAATCGATACAATGCAACGTTTTAGAGTCAATTAGCATTGAAGTTAGCGTATCAGGCTGTTGCACGCGCAAATTGAAGTGACCCGCCAGAGTCCGTGTCGCCGAACAAGTTCTTTCTTTGATTCCCTAAAACCGAAAAAGAGAGCGATAGAGAAATTGGACATGGCATGGTAGCAAGAATCGAACCCGAGTCAAAGTCTGAGAATTCTCGTGAGCTGTCATCTACGCTATGACAACAACTGACGCTAATTGTATCCAGCGCACCTTGAATTAGCGCTCATAACGGCCAAATTGGCTATCTTAAATGCTAATTAACTAGGAAATGGTGCACGTACCGGTTTTTTTCCTAAAAATTGTTTATCAGCGCAACCAATCCTGCTTCACCATTATAAGCTTTAAAGACCGTTTCTGACCATCCTGTAGATGGTGTAACTTAGCTCGCTTTTATCCTTGATGTAAATAGCTCCTACTCGTCCAGATCCCGTTTTCATGAGGGTGTACCTCTACCTAATTGAAAGACTGCGATTAGTAATTTAGGTAGTTGAAAGGCAGACCTGCAAATACACCAGCAGCAAATTAAGGGGAAACGACACCATATTATTTCTCAATTACAGCGAAAATATGGCTTTCAATTATCTTTCCTCTCTTGAAACCTATACGTCGAATTTGTGAATTGAGACTTCATATATAATCAAGTGGTCCAGGGCAACAGACATTATGTACAATACAGGAGAGTTATACACAAAAACACGGAGAGAGCATGACGTCGCCGGTCGGAGTGGCTGAGCGGTTGTAGGCGCTACAGTCTGGAACCGCGCGACCGCTGCGGTCGCAGGTTCGAATCCTGATTCGGGCTTGGATGTGTGTGATGTCCTTAGGTTAGTTAGGTTTAAGTATTTCTAAGTTCTAGGGGACTGATGACCTCAGAAGTTAAGTCCCACAGCGCTCAGAGCCATTTGAACCATTTTAGCCAAGAGCATTACGTCAAGATGTTATGAAAATTATAGAAATTAATTTTTCAATTGCTTCGTTCTGTGTAACGATTTTTTAAGGAATTTAAAGACTTTCAAAATGATCTGCACTAGATCACTTTTCTCCATTTAACTAATGTCGGTTAAAGTTTCACCGTCATCAACACAAACTGACTGAGCGGCATGTTCCGAACACCACATTCACCAGTTTTAAACATAAAACTGAACATGCACTGTATTCATAACCGACAGTGGTAACTATGTAATAGATGTAATCTGCAAACACGTCTTCAGTTGTTGCTTATTAATGCACTCATAATGTAGGAAAGAAAAGTTTGCGCACTTTGCTCGGTGCAGTATCTTACTTAAAATTCATTTATGCTACCTGTTTGGTACCTGTTGCCGTTTGTGATGACTGTAATGTGTAAAAGAGATTAGTTGGATGAGATTGATTTTAATCAGATTAGATCTTACAGGAACTACGTCACT
The DNA here is from genome assembly GCF_021461385.2 of Schistocerca piceifrons. NCBI lineage: Eukaryota > Metazoa > Arthropoda > Insecta > Orthoptera > Acrididae > Schistocerca > Schistocerca piceifrons. Next base: position 144,156,091 of record NC_060144.1, read on the forward strand.
CTTTCTAGTTAGTACAGAACAGGAATTTTCCACTATCACTATCTACCCATCACTTCAAAGAGGTGATCTCAATCATGAGTTCTAACTGACCAGTATTCTCCCGTTTTTCTTATAATAGAGATGCAAGAGCTGTAATCGACTAACAATTACGTGGAGGTTGGAATCCTGCCTCGGGCATGGATGTGTGTGATGTCCTTAGGTTCGTTAGGTTTAAGTAGTTCTAAGTTCTAGGGGACTGATGACCTCTGAAGTTAAGTTCGATAGTGCTCAGAGCCATTTGAACCAATTACGTGGAGCGTTCAGTAACTAATGCAAAACATTTTTTTCTCTCAAAGCAGGTTGGATTTATTTAGGATTCCGTTATACCATATTATTCCCCATAATCTCCGTTCAGTGCGACTACCTTACTCCATCTTCCTGTGAGGGCCTATATTCCCATCTGGTACCGTTCTATTACTGGACGTAGGAGCCAGCGTCTTGCTGCAGTAATAATCTTCCCATCATCCACACACTGCTTCTCGTGGAGTGTATCCTTCTTTGGGCTAAACAGGTGGATGTCGGAAGGAGCGATATTCGGGCTGTAAGGCGGATGACGCAGTCCGATGAGGTTTTGCGGGCTCCTCTCGGCTGCGCAGACTGGTGTAAGGCCTTGCGTCGTCATGGAGAGGAGGAAGTGCGTTTGCATTTTTGTGGCGGCGAACACGGACAGGTATTCCTTCAATTTTCTTACGATAACACAATAATTTCATAGTTAATCGTTGCGCCATGAAGGAGAACGATGAACAGAACAACCCCATCACAGTACCAGAAGACCGTCGTCATGACTTTGTCTGCTGGGCGTGCGGCTTAGAACTTTTTCTTCATAGGAGAGATGGTGTGACCCCACTACATTGATTGCAAGTATATAACTGCAATCAGTGTAGTGGGTTTGAAGTGATGAACCCTAGTTTCATCACCAGTGATGATGTTCGGCAAATCACTGTTACGACCAGTGTCTTAATGTGCAACTCCGGGCTGATGGTCATTCATTGCTCATTATGCTCTTCCATTAGGCGGCGAGGAACACAGTGGGCACAAATCTTTGAGTACCAGAACTGTGAGCGGGTGTGTCAGCACTACCAACAACGACGTACAGTCGAGCGGATAGGTGTTTGTGATCTGTCAATCACATCGAATGACAGTGCCTGCACATCACAACATTTTTTTTCTGTATTGTGATTTGATTCCCCTGCCCCATATGGGCTGGGGAGGGCTGTCAGCGGCACAATCCGCCACTCTTCAGCTGAGTGACATGACCATTAATACAAGAATAAAATGTTACTTATAAGGCGATAAAAAAGAGGGACATAAAAACTATGGGGAGATAATGGAGGTAAAACTACACCGACATGGAGACCTTGATGTGTTCACAATTAAAAAAGTCGACTTACAATTAAAAAACACAGCTGACGATTCGTAGAACACAAAAAAGACACTGAAGTCACACGCACAGGTTAAAAGTGGGCCACAGTATTAAAAACACTACATAACAACACACTTTAAAGCCACTTGGAGCACACATGATGAGAATAAAACTGCCAGGTGGGACCTGCCGAGGGAGAGGCCTGAGTGCATGGAAAAGGAGGGGAGAGCAAGGTGCAGCAGGGGAGGGGTGGGATGAAAAGAGTAGGGGGCATCAGCGGTGAACCAAGAGGCAGGAGACAGGGCGGGCAGGAGAGGAAGAGGGAACACAAGGCAGGAAGGAGTGCAGAGACACTGAAGGGGAGCACAGGAGAGGGAGGGGAGTAGGAGGGGAAAGCCACTCAGGAGAAGGGAGGGGGAGGAGATGGGGCCCTGAGGACGAGGCAGGAGTAAGATGTGGTTAGAGTTGGTAGGAAGGGTAGATGTCAGGGCAAAGCTCATCATCTGGGAGGGGTAGATAGTGGAAGTTGCGTTGGGAAAGGAGGTGGAGGGTGTGGATATGGCAAAAGAATGGATACAATGGTAAAGGCGCGGCAACGGGCTGGGGGTGGGGAGGAAGGAAGACACCAGGGGGTAAGGGGGGTTTAGACGGCAGACAATATAAAGTGTGCTGATGTGTTCAAGGAAAAGGAGAAGGTGGGGGAAGGGGATGAGGTCGTAGAGGATCCTTATGAGGGACAGAAGGTGGATGAGGAAGGCATGGCGGGGTGCATGGCGTTCGGGGATTTCGAGTGATTTATAGAGCCTTAGAGGGGCGAATATCGAAGCAATATTGGCACAACAGAGGATGGGGCGGATCAAGGATTTGTAGGTGTGAAGGATGGTGGAAGGATGCGGATCCCATGTCCGGCCAGACAGTAGTTTCAGGAGGTGGAGTGTCCCATTGCAGGACTGAAGGTTACATGCGACCAGCCGGTATTGATTTGCGCAGCCTCGTTGTGGTGATAACAGACGCCTTGCATAACGGCTCACCAAGATATTGTTCACCTTCAGGTCTCTATTGAAATCCTGCAGTCGCCTATGAACATCTGAAGTGCTCTGGTTTACCGTCAAAAGAAATTCAATAGCAGCTCTCCGTTTGGAACGCACCTCAGTTACAAACGCCATTTTGAAAGCTACAGATCACGCAGCCACCTGTAGGAATTTCATGAGACGATAGTGGCTGAAGAGGAAGCAGCAGACAATGTTCCACAGTAAATTTCACATTTTTTAACCGAGGTTCTCAGAAAAACAAATGTGTTGGATTATTTATTGAACGGCCCTTGTAACAGAAAAGAAATTAGTTTTATTACATTTTCAGCCCATTCCGCAATATACGATTTATGCTGGGTATTACAGTACGAAGCTTTAAAAAATTAGTAGGTTGTAAATGACGAAATTTTGAACATTTTGATACAAGGAACCTACAGTCAGGTACATGAAATAAAGTTTCTATAGCACTATGTATATTCTACGCATTCGATAGGCTAAATGAACAATCAGAATAATGTAGTTCGGAAAACTTTTATTTGGCATTAGAATACAGCAAATGACCGTAAATTAGATCTATGGCTTCACTATTGTAGAGCCAATGTTCAGTGTGACGGCCATTAACTTCGATGCATAATATGCAAGACGAACTAGGTTTTGTCTGATTCTCTGTAAGATTCTGCACTCGTCCCTGATGGTATCAAACTCCGTAAGACACGCTCAGTAATCTACACTGAAGAGCCAAAGATACTGGTACAGCTGCCTACTATCGTGTTGGGCCTCCACGAGCACGCAGGAGTGCCGCAACACGACGTGGCATAGACTCTTCTGATATCAGAAATAGTGCTGCAGGAAACTGACTCCATAAATTCGTAAGGCATACCAGATAAGCTCAGTAATGTTCGTATCGGGGAGTCTGGTGGCCAGCGGAAGTGTTTAAACTGAGAAGAGTGTTCCTGGAGCCACTCTTTAGCGATTCTGCACGTGTGGGGTGTCGCATTATCGTGCTGGAATTTCCCAAGTCCGTCGGAATGCACAATGGACAGGAATGGATGCAGGTGATCAGACACGATGCTTACGTACATTTCACCTGTCAGGATCGTATCTAGACGTACCATGATCCCATATCACTTCATGGCGAGGCGTAAAGCTTTGTGTCGGGCAGTCATCAAGAGTACAGGAGTGGGCCTTCGGCTCCGAAAGCCCATATGAATAGTTCGCGCGCTGACGCTTGTTGATGGTTCAGCACTGAAATCTGCAGCATTATGCAGAAGGGTTACACTTCTGTCACACTGAACGGTTCTCATCAGTCGTCGTTGGTCCCGTTCTTGCAGGATCTTTTCCCGGCCGCTGCAACGTAAGAGATCTGATGTTTTACCGTAATTCTGATATTCAAGGTACATTCGCTAAAGGCTCGTACGGGACAATCCCGACTTCATCGCTGCCTAGGAGGCGCTTTGTCCCATCGCTCCTGTGCCGACTGTAACACCACGTTCAAACGCACTTAAATCTTGATAACCTGCCATTGTAGCAGCAGTAACCGATCTAACATCTGCGCCAGACACTGGTTTTCTTATTTATGCACTGCCGACCGGAGCACCGTATTCTTATGTTTAGGTATCTCTGTATTTGAATACGAGTGCCTATCCCTTTGGCTCTTTAATGTAGCAAGATCAGGTGCTATTCCTGCTGTTGTTGAGTACACGGAGGACATAGCGTAACCGCAGAGCAAAAAGTCAAGAGGAGTGAGGTCAGTGGAGCGCATAGGCCGAAGGACCTGGCGTCCGCTTCCAAGTACTCACTGTCTAAAGCTGTCTGCGAGATATGACCCCTACCGGCTCACAACGTGAGCTGCAGCACCTTCGTTCTGAAACTATAATAACACTGCCAGGTGCGAATACGAGTGACGTACTGAGGGTTGCGCACAAACATAGTTATCTGTATAGAGAGTTTACTCATTCTGCGAATCGAGGATACTGACAGCTTTTGCCGGTTATCGATAGTGATACTGACAAGCTATCGCTCCCAGAGGTTCCGAGACCCCGGGGATTCTGAGACCTTCGAGCATGTTTTGATTCAAGTTTGAAATCGGATAATAAATGACAGAGTAAACATTCTTTTCCGGTGATGTAACAGAAAACTAATAATTTCGGATTTTCCCTTTACTTGCACTGTGAAACCTTTCTTCTTACCAAATTTCATGATCGTGGGTCAACAGAAAGTACCCTGCAGGCATTGATGAGTGAGTTTTTGAGTGACAAAATATGTGATATAAATGGCCATATCTTCTGACTGAAGTGACTCCTAAGCTTAAAAATTTTTCGCTTCCAAGAGACAATCGGGCATTTGACCTAAATTTCAACTTGACACGAGAAACTGCTCCAGAGAAAAAAGATCCATACGGAGAGAGACACAGACAGACGGGAAAAAATGACAAAAAATACATTTTTGTGTCGTGTACAGATAAAGAATTTTCGAATTTTTTTCTTTTACTTGTACTGTGTCAACGTGCTTCTTCCCAAATTTATGACTATAGTTCAACGGGGAACGTCCTATAGGATTTGGTGAGCGAGTTTTCGAGTGTCAAAATGTGTGACATAAATGGCCGTCTTTTGATTGTTTTGATTTAAAACCTAAATTTTTTACGCTGCCAAGGGACCCTCGACCATGTGGCATAAATTTCAATTTGATACTAAAGACTATTACTGACAAAAACGGTCTTAACAGATTGACAATTTTCGTTTTTTTTTTCTTTTTCTTTACTTGTACTGTTGTATCTTTCTTATTGCCAAGTCAACGTGATCCTAGGTCGACAGGAAGTTCCCTACAAGTTTTATTGAGTGAATTTCGGAGTATCAAAATATGCAATGTATGTGACATAAATGATCGTATCTTTTGACTGCACGCACTTAGAAGCTTATACGTTTTACACCGACAAAGGGACCATACATCTTAATATTTAACATAAATCTGAACTTGATACGTCCAGTTGTTCCAGAGAAAAAGGGTTCTTAAAAGACGGACAGAGAGATAGGCAGACGGACGGACAACAAAGCTATAATATGAGGGCTCCGTTTTTACAGACTAAGGCACGGAACCCTATCTAGTGCAAGTGAAAGTTCTCTTGAAGTTCAGGCTAGCCATTCTGCAAAATGTTCGAATATCATGCTCAAATCAAACGATCTAGCTTTATGTTAATCCGAGTAAGGTTATCTCCAAGAATTTCAGCCCAGATGTTCACTGAGAATCTTTCCTGGTAGCTTCTCGTGCTGATAGTGCATGGATTTTCCACAGGCCTGTTGTGGCGGTATACGCTTCATTTTACATTTCTGGTTCCTTATATCTAAAGGTCATTCTGTAACAAGCTGTACATGAAATACACAGTGCTGTTATAAAGTAATGCAAACAGGGACAGCATATTTTGTATGTATAAAACTGGTACCTATTAATTTAATGGGTAACTAATTTACTTTTTCTCTCTTTACAGGTAAGCGTCCATGGATGACACACGTGATTACCTACACTGCCAACGCACCGTGCTGCAACTCCTATACAAATATGAGGATGATCAACCACCTCTTTTCACATGACTTGTTGCGGATCAATGGTAAAAAACTAACAAATATCAAACAATGCGAGACTTCGGCATTGTGATTTCAACAACCAGGAACAACTCCGTTTAGGTAGAGTCTCAATCATCAAAACAGACGAAAACGTGCTCATCATTTGAAAACTCACTGAAAATGGATTACATCCTGAAACGACTTCAATTAATGGCAGCAGAATGATTGTGATGTGGAAGGAAATATGTTCTCTGGTTTCCGTGGCTGTTGACAACATAGATAACACACATCGGGAGTTACTTTTGTGATGATATCCTCACAGTTTTCCGTAGGTGCTGCCCTCGTATGTGCCATGGGGTCTGGATACGTACGCAAAATTATAGAAACCAGACTGCGGATCAATCTGTGGAACCTCTCTACAGAATGAAAGGAGCCTATAAAGTCGATTTGAAAATCGAACATTTTCCATTCACATTTTTCAGCTTTGCTCGAAGTCTGTTAAGAGTGGAACGTACAGATTATTACATAGTATCTGTATATTTGTTTCACAGTTTCTTCTGTACAGATGTTCTCCTAGTAAATGTTCAATTTCGTCTGAGTTACTACGTTTTATTAGACACAAATAGAAGGGAGCAGTGTATACAACAAAAGTATAACAAAATTAGGAATGCGAGACACCTGAACAACGTCCTTTACCATGATTGCGAACTGTTACTGCAGACAGTTCACGGTCAGTCTATCATGGGCTACGAGTATCCTTTGTGGATGCATCTCGTATCACCATTACTTGTAAAAAATCATCTCTCACTTCCTGAAATAATTGAAATGCGTAAGTAGCAAAACAGTGACCGCTACAGCTATTTTATTTTAAATTACAAGAAATTAATAGTTGCCTGGAATTTCTAGCGGGGATCTCTTACTCTGTGTAGTACCTGTTGTGTGGTGTCATTGTGTGCTCTTAGCGCAATGGCAACAGGACTGCGCGGCTGGTTGAACTCAGATGACAGCGGCTGAAAAATTCACCGGCCATATCGGCAACAGGTGCCCCGGGGGGATTCCCGTGTATTGAGGGGGTCGACCCTCTGCTCGCAAAAGCGCTCACTGCTTCATCGAGTGCCCCACGATCGCAACTGCACACCCGGTAACACGTTAAAGAGAACAAAACACTTGCAAAGTATTAACGAGTTTGCTATTCGCTTCTGTTGGGCAGTTTAAATTCTATGGCCGTATGCTGTATACCGAATCGTATGTTTTGTTAAAATAAGTACAGCAGAGCATAGATTATCCCAAACAATTGAGGCGGAATGTGTATAGATAACTGACCATTCACAAAAATATACGAGGTCTGTTCAAAAAATTCCGGAACTTCGTCCACAAAATTTTTCTGCGTTTACCTTTTACTCAATCTGCATGGTCTCCTTCGAAATACTCTTCTCTACATTGATACATTGCTCCCAACGACGTTTCCACTTCCGAAAACATTCCTGGTATGCCTTTTGCTGGATCGGGCGAGTGCTGTCTGCGAGTTTTCTTTCATTTCGTCGATCGTTGCAAATCTTCGTTCTCCCTAGGGGGTCTTGAACTTTGGAAACGAAAGTCCGCAGGGATCTGGAGAGTACGGAGAATATGGCAGCACAGTGATCTCGCTTTTTGTGCAACAGCCACGCACCAACTGGGGCGAAGCAAGAGCCACTAATTGTCTCGCCACGTTTCAAGCTGTTTCCTTCTCGCTTTTTATCGCAGGCTTCGGAACACGTCCCGACAGTACCATAGATTAACAGTTTGTCCCTGTGGCACGAATTCATGATGAAGTAAGCCTTCGAAGTCAAAGAAAGCCATCATCATGGCTATGACACTTGATCTCACCTGACGAGCTTTTCTTGGTTTTGGAGAACCTTTGCCGACCCTTTGTGAAGATTGAACCTTCATCTCAACATCAGAACTGTTGTAACCGCGACCGGTACGGTCGCGGGGTTGCCGAGAACGAAAGCGCGGTGGAACCGAACGGGAGCGGCCCGCGAAAAAAATAAATCGCTCGAACGGGAAAGGATGGACAACTATTGACGACCGAGCAAGACCTTACGAACAACAACATGCAAGAGGCAACGGGGTCACAAGCGAAAACGTCACGAATCAACAACGTTCACTCGTACATGGAAACAAGCAAAGTAAAAACGCTGTCTGTAGGCGCGATGGCGATATACTCACGCGAATATCAGACTGCTTCGCTAAGTGAGAGGTAGGCACTTAAATGCATGATAGGGTACGTCGCTATTGGCTGCGGGGACCACGTGCTCCACCGTGGTGCAAACACGTTATACGCAGGCCAGGAGCACGCGCAGCCATGGCTTACGGCACGACGGCTGCAGAGTGGTGGTACTCGAGGTTCATGCCGTCTGGCTCGGATTCGAAACCCGTGGCACTCGGTACCAGATCCCTCCACCCTGAAACTTGCGCATATAGGCATAAACGCCCCAGACGGTGCCGTGGTGGTTGGCAGATGGGAGAAGACCCGGACTCGTCAACCGCCGTTGGCGGGAAGGAAGGAACATCACAGGTGTCCGTAACTGCCGACCCAGAGGCCAGGGTGGCGGAGAGAGCCGCCGATCCACTTGGGGGCGGGGAGGGCCAGCGGCAGGCCCACGGGGAGGCGCAACCGGGGGCAGGGGTGGCGACTCGAAGACCACCTCTTTACCCGAAGGAGGTAGCGGAGGATGATGCGGCGGCAGCGGCAGGAGTCCCGCAGGGGTATGTGTGCGGAGATTGTTATGATGGCGGAGCTCCAACCCTTTTGACGTCTGCACCGACGTCACACACCGCCCTTGGGCTGCGACGACCGTGGCGGGCGTCCATTCCACCTTGCTCCCGTACACGCGGGCCCACTCTGCCGCGCCGGGTACGTAACACTGAGAGGGCCGGGAGTGGGGACGGCATCAGCAAGTGGAGCAGGGTCCGCGGCTGTCACCCATGCAGGAGCTCCGCCGACCTACGTCCGTCAATTGGCGCGGTGTGATAGGTGCTTAAAAAAAGGGTAAGGGCCGACATGGTTGGAGATGTGTCGACCGCCTTCGTCAAATGTTGTTTAAATGTGCGGATAAGCTTTTCCGCCATGCCATTGGACGAAGGGTGAAAACGCGGGTCTTCTAGAAGTCGTGGAAGGACGATGCCGTGAATTGGCGGCCATTATCGGAGACCAACGTGTGAGGCAGGCCCTCTACGGCGAGAAACTGGGCCAGGCCTGTGAGTGTGGCCTCCGTGAAGGTGGACGCCATGCGGACGACATATGAGTATTTGGAGCAGACATCGACGATAAGTAACCACATGGACCCCATAAACGGGCCCACCAAAGCGAGAGGGATGCGATCCCAGGGCCAGCGAGGCACAACCAGGGTGCGAACGACTGGGGGGCTTGCCTGGTGGCGTGCAGACACAGTGCACCCGTGGACCAGGCGGTCAATATTACCATCGATGCCGGGCCAATACACGTGCCAGCGAGCCAAAACTTTCATGGGCGTCTGACTCCGTGGCCAACAAAAGGACCTCATCGACCACGGAGAGCGTGGAGGACATGTGGCGCCAGGGGCTTAAGTCGGTCCGCATCCTACGAGTAATATAGGAGGGCCACCCGTGGATAGCTTAAAGATAGAAGTAGTGGGAATTAGTGAAGTCCGTATGCTGGGGGAACAGGACTTCTGGTCAGGTGAACACATGGTTACAAATACAAAGTCAAATAGTGGTAATGCGGAACTGTGTTTACTAATGAATAACAAAATCAGAATGTGGGGAATCTTCAATGAACATCATAGTGAAGTCACTATCGTAGCGAAGATAGAAAAGAAGCCCAAGCCTACAACAGTAGTACACGTTTATATGCCTACTAGCTCCGCAGATGAAGAGACTGGAGAGTTTTATGATGAGATAAAAGAAGTTATTCAGACAGTTAACGGAGACGAAAATTTAATTGTGATGGAGGACTGGAATTCAATAGCAGGGAAAGAAAGAGAAGGAAAAATTGTGGGTGAATGTGATTGGGGGAAAATAATAGAAGAGGAAGCCGCCTGGTAGAATTTTGCATTAGGCATAATTGAAACATCACTAACACTTCGTTTAAGAACCATAAATGAAGGGTGTATACGTGGAAGAGATATGGAGGCACTGGAAGGTTTCAGATTGAATATGTAATTGTTAGAAAGAGATTTATTAACCAGATTTTAAGTTGTAAGACATTTTCAGGGACAGATGTGGACTCTGTTAAGAGCTATCGATGAAAACAGAAGAAATTGGAAAAACCTAGGAAATTAAGATGATGGGGCATGGTTAACTTGAAAGAACTTGAATCAGAGAAAGGAATAAAGCAGAAGATGAATTCGTAACTTTAAGAGATGAAATTATGGAGGCTACAGAGGATTAAATAGGTAAAACGACATGACCTAGTAGAAATCCTGGGATAACATATCAGACTTTAATTTATGTAAGGAGAAAATTTAAAAATGCACCAAATGCAGGCGAAAGGAAATACAAAGTTTAGAAAATGAGACTGACACGAAGTGAAAAAGGCTAAGCAGGAATGGCTAGAGGACAAATGTAAGGATTTATAAGGATATCTGACAAAGGGAAAAATAGATACTGCCTACAGGAAAATGAAAGAGGCCTTCGCGGAAAACAGAAGCAGCTGTATGAATATCAAGGGTACAGATGGGAATCAGTCTTAAGTGAACGGAAAGCCGAAAGGTGGAAGGACTATATAAACGGTCTATACAAGGGAGATGAATTCGGAGGTAATATTATAGAAAGGGAAGTGGACATACGTGAAGAGGACATGGGGGATATGATACTGTAAGAAGAATTTGACAAAGCACTGAAAGACTTAAGGCGAAACAAGGCCCCGAGGGGAGACGATGTTCCGTCAGCACTACTGATACCCTTGGGAGAGCCAGCCGTCACAAAAATCTTCCATCTGGCATGCAAGATGTATGAGACAGGAGAAATACCCTCAGATTTTAAGAAGAGTGTAGTAATTTCAATTCCAAAGAAAGCAGTTGCTGACAAGTGTGAAAATTACCAAACTATCAGTTTATTAAGTCGTGGTTGCCAAATATTAACACGAATTGTTTATAGAAGAATCGTAAAAGTGGTGGAAGCTGACCTCGGGGAAATTCAATTTGGATTTCGGAGAAATGTAGAAACACGAGACACAATACTGACCCTACAACTTATCGTCGAAGATTGGTCAAGGAAATACAAACCTACGTTAGCAGCATTTGTAGACTTAGGAAAGTTTTCGGAAATGTTGACTGGAATAGTACCTTTGAAATTCTGGATGTAGCAGGGGTACAATACAAGGAGGGAAGGGCTATTTACAACTTGTACAGAAACCAGACGGCTGTTGTAAGAGTCTAATGGAATGAAAGGGAAGCAGTGGATGAGAAGGCGTGGTGTACCCTATTCCTGATGTTATTTAATCGGTCCGATGTACACGAAGTAATAGAAACCACAGAAAATTTGGAGAAGGAATTAAAGTTCAATGAGAAAAACTTTAAGGTTTGATGATGACAATGCAATTCTGTCACAGACAGGAAAGGACTTGAGGAGCAGTTGAACGGAATGGATAGTGTCCCGAAAAGAAAATATAAGGTGAACATCAACAAAAGCAAAGCAAGAGTAATGCAACGTAGTCGAATAAAATTAGGGGCGTTCATGGAATTAGATTAGGAAATGAGACACTTAAAGCAGTAGGTGAGATTTGCTGTAAGGGAGAAGAATAACTGTTGGTGGCCGAAGTAGGCAGGGTATAAAATGTAGACTGGCAATGGCAAAGGAAGCATTTCTGAAGAAGAAAAATGTGTTAACATGGTATATAAAGTGTTAGGAAGTTTTTTCTGAACATATTTATATGGAGTGTTGCCATGCATTGAAGTGAAACATGGAAGGTAAACAATTTAGGTGAAAACGGAGGAGAAGTTTTCGAAATGTGGTGCTACAGAAGAATGTTAAAGATTACATGGGTTGATCACGTTACTAATGAGAAGGTACTGAATAGAATTGGGGAGACTAGACATTGGTGGAACAACCTGACTAAAAGAAGGAACCGGTCTAATGGGCACATTATGAGACATCAAGGGATCACAACTATAGTGCTGGAGAGAAGTGTGGCTGGTAAAAACCGTAGAGGGAGACAAAGAGATGAATGCAGTAAGCATATTCAGAAGGATGTAGACAGCAATAGTTTTTCGGGGATCAAGACACTTGTACAGAATAGAATAGCATGGAGAGCTGCAACAAACCAGTTGTCCGACTGGAGACCACATCAACAATAACAGCATTATCAAAAACCAGTTACAAGTTCTATACATCATGAAAAAGAAGCTATTGTGAACTAACACAGTTTTCCATTTGCAAGACAAATAAAATTGTTAAGACATTACAGAAATTCAGTTCGTATACAAGTATCACGTGTACCATTGTACTCGGTAAAGACATTGTTCTGCTTCAAGGTAAAAGATGGTGAGTGACTGACGAAGAATAGCTTAACTGTCTACATGTTATATGAGTAGTTCTAAAATGTGTAGCAATTTATTTACCATGATATACTGTGCCTGAAGAATTAGCAATATATTACAAATAGCTTAGTATGTTATACAGCACTTATATGTATATTACACGAAATATTTACAGATATGGCCCTAAACACCACCTCAACTCCCACAAAAACAAAAAATGTAGGGTATGATGAAAACTGCGTGGTCACTAAGCGGGTTCTTTCGTGTGATTCTAAAATCAGTCACTAGACTGAAGTACCGTCCAGAAACCTTTGAGTAACCCTAGATACTCTCTCTCCTAGTGTAGCTAAATGAAGAGGATGATGCTTTCGGAGTGGTATATTTACAATAATTTAAAAAGAACCACTACACATCTTTTCCAGGTACCTGTTTCACTAGCCTTGTACTATTTTATACGACATTCCATATCTGAGGTGCAGAGGAACAAACAGATATAAAAACTGTTTTGCGAATGTATGTAATACAGTCAGACATTGGAACATGTAGTATCACTGCAGCTACTTAAATAAATGTATAAAAATACAAACTTGAATTTTATGTGTTACGCCTTCGCTTTCCAAAGGACTTTCAACGCCCAACAAATAATAACGGGGCCTACAATTTAACATGGGTGACAATATGTATGCAGATTGGCAATTTTCACATGTTCACATCGTTGCTATAAGTGAAAGAAGTGAAAAGGGGCAGAAAAAAGTTGCAGAATTGAGCGTGATTGAAACTCACACTTCCGGCTTTATCGTCTGACAGTTACCCATTTAGCCACCGAGCAGATGATACTGAGCGATACTGAAAGATCGAAGCTTAATATCTCAGTGACAGATGGGTTATACAGGCGGAACATAAGATTGGAATGGACAAATATGGCATGCGATATTGGCCGAGGTGTTTTTAAAAAAGAACCTTCCCGGCTAGGATTATGTGAATAGAATTAATTCACCTGAGTGCCATAGGCCAACTTGTCACCGCTATCTGTGTGTGATCGGAGAGGTCTATTGGCCGCCTACATTCCTTCGCCGTTGAAATAGAGTGCCATCAATTGACCCACGTGAAGCATGTTCGCCCACGTGCCAGGTAACTAGCTAATGAACTATTACTTTATGATACACTAGAAAACATCTGTGGCGAATATAACGAAAAGACGAAGTTATAGACGATTACACAATTCTTAGATTCACTGCCAATTTCGATGACGATCTGTCTGTCAATCTTGTCTAGAAAAGAAACTGTGGAATTATGATCGCGCTTTAATACTGTGCTGCGGAGAATAGCCGTGATTTCTCGATAGCGCTTGTTGAGCACAGAATAATCGGACATATGCGGTCACGTGTAATCAAGCCTCTGGATGTGACACATATCTAGATATTGTTAACAACCGTGTTACACGTTGGCCACATACGAGTAATCACATCTGTCGCATATACCCTGTTCGAATTAATGAACCCTGATGAGCCTGAAATTACGTTTAATTCTGGCAATCAGCGAGGCGAGGCGTGATGGAATGTACTGATCGAGCACCGGTGACTAAGCATGCGAACAATTCGCTATGGACACCTCTCCGTGTCTCCCGGAGGTAATTTAGGCTCGAAAGGCACGGAGAACTGTGGCGGACACTTCATGCGGATCTTTCATATCAACGATCAGTGGTAATAGCTGTAATTATTTCGCTTGAGGATTCTTATTTCCATAGAATAAGAATACAAAATATATTTCAGAGGTTTATTGTACTTATTACGATTTCCCTTCACTGTTCGTTCTCAGGCCGCAAACTCGTCAGAATCGTATCAACCACACCACTCATCTTTCACCCGTCCCTTCGCAATCCATTATGCTGTTACTTTTATACGTTGTATAATGCACCTTACACACTCAAGTGTTTGACTTCCGCCTACATTCTTCCTCGTCATTTTTACAATGATTTTCGATAAGAAACTACAGTGTTCTTAACGGTTTCCAGACTACGGTTTCTCCGTTCCTGTATGATGCTCCACAACATTAATTTCACTCGTATTACCATCAGCTATTTTCTTTTACAATAATAACACACAAAAGATCATGGCTTTTTCGCTGTGGCTCCTCCACTGTACGTGTAACTAACAGAGAGCTACACGCCTAACAAAACTTAATGCACACTGTTTCATAATGTTTTATCAAATATTACCCGGCATTCATCACAAACATAGCAATCAATCTTACCAACCTACGCCCATCATTCTGGTGCGGTCATTTTCAAACATAAAATAATTGATTAGAAAAAGGTTTGGTAACTACGAATTATTTCACCATTTTCATTTACATACAAACAGAAGGTCATTGGATTAATTAACACCGCATTGTGACTACATTTAAAATTGTGAACAATAAAAGAAAGTTTCAGTTAAACCTGGAAATCCTTGTACATCAACGAAAGTGCTTAAACTGAAATAAAAAATAAAATTAATATGCTGTAATACAAGCATTTCAGAGGTAATTCTTGCAATAATAATGCAGGCATAACAGTATATTTTACTTTACGTTTTCAAAGGTTAAAAGGCATTTTCCTCGTTATCGTGGTGTCTGGTTCCTATATTTTTACCTTTGCTATCTATTTCAGTCTTCTAAATCAGGCACATCAATGTTTTCTTTGAAGTTCTTCTGTTTCTTTTCTGTTCCTCTACAGCTGTTTGTTTTAGCTTGTTTGCTCTCTCCTTTGTCTGCATGTCACGTGGAGAAGGTTTTGAGGGTCATGTTGTTTAGCATTTCATGTTGGTTTCGATCTGCCTCTGTGTTCCAACTCTGGTACGAAATCTGCCAGCCCATTTTTTCATTAGCTTTAAGAGCTTGTTCTTCATAAAGACTGAATTCTGCCTCTACATCTGTGTAAAGCAGAGTAAAAGAGTCCTCCTTCTCCACTGAAACCAGTCTTATCGTCTGTATTCCGCTTTCTAAGTCTGCAAGATAAATGTGTAGAATACCTTGAATGGAGACGAAATTATTAACTTCTGTACCAACCACAAACAATTTTCGACCGTTCTTCACCACAAATCTTCGTCAATCGGAGTAATAACAAGCATCTGAAACAAATATGTGACCCATTATTAATCGCTACCAGACTACGAACCTTTCAAATTAAGAATATAACACTGTTGCACATTATTATAGATCAGGAAAATGATCTGGTGTATAGCACGGCGCCAAAACACTAATGAAACAGGAAGTAAAGGCAAGTCAAATGGAGATAACTCTTGGCTTCCTCACCAAGATTTAATCCTACTAGAATCCAGGAGAAACGTAAGGTTTTTCGACTCACAGCTAGGTATCAGAAGATGCCCAACTGACGCATATATCCCTTGGCCTCGAATTTCCTGTACTTCTTTCATATGTTCTAGCATTTAACTCAGTTTCATCCAAAAGTGAAGTCAGTACCTATGTTGCTACATATCTCGTTAAATGCAACACGCCTTCAAACATTTCCGTGTTACTTCTTGATTTTAGCCAGAGACAATGAGCAGCACCATTTCTTGGAATAAACGTCCCGGATTCGCGATTGATTTACATGATGCTCCCGTGAATTGGCGATTGTTTCTACCTATCTGGACTAAATTCGTAGACTAGTTTAAATATTTCCTCGTTGGTGTGCACTTCGTTGGTGTGCTCGAATAAGCTTACATGATTGAAAGCCGATGATACTCCGATAATATTATGCATTTCAAATGATTTATCAAAATCATCCTACAGATGCTTAAGGATTCATCCAAAACATGCTTGATCGTTCATGTATCTGACGCTTTCGGTTACGTGTCTAACAGTCTTTCGGTCGGTTTCCTGTTACATCCAAAACAGGAAAGACTGTAAGCCGTTATAATGGATAGTGGCCACGTTCCAGTGTATTCGAGCACACCAACGAGGAAATATTTAAACTAGTCTACGAATTTGGTCCAGTGTACGAGCAGCCATCTACGTAGTTCCTCAAGTTCTGAACTTCTTGTTTGGCTTACTTGCTTAATGTTGAATTTTATGTAACTGATCATATCTGTCAACATGAAATTCAGTGTAAGGATATTAACTTTAAAATTCCTGAGGCTCATATTTTGAAGAGTACTGCGATAATCATCAGATAAGAAAATTAATTCTCAATTATTAAGGATAAAAAAGTACTAAAAACTATACAGCATTACCGACTTCTACAGTGGAGTAGAGCATAGATTAATTAGTGAAAAATGTTCTGCGATAATTTCTCCGTTTCCATTGACGTTGTTGCCGACGGGATGCTAAACCACAAGTTCCGTTCCTCTGCTTGGTGGCAATCCCAAAATTTTATGATTCGGTTTCGTACTATGCATTGAAATGTATCACAGTAAATGCGATTGATTTACATGATGCTCCCGTGAATTGGCGATTGTTTCTACCTATCTGGACTAAATTCGTAGACTAGTTTAAATATTTCCTCGTTGGTGTGCACTTCGTTGGTGTGCTCGAATAAGCACTAAGAGGGAACTGAAATTCCAAGAGGTGTATAATGCGAAGAAAATCGCAAAATGAAGTAGCAGAAAACCAGCGCAAAAAATTTCGGGCGTACAGCCGCATAAAATCAACTTCTTCTTCGGCTGAACACTGACCAGCTATCGTCAGAGTAAACCGAGGTGACTGACGCTCCACCACCTGTTCCGTTCTTTTACACCCGCGGATCGCACCACTGCGAATTCGGCCACAGATACACAAGGCGCCAGAGACGTTGATCGGCGGCATAGAGGTATGACATATGCAAGGAATTAGATCTATGGCTGCTCAGTCTATCCACACGGTGTTATCGATGTATCACTGCTAGCTGCACCGTCGCGACGTCCTTGTGATTTAATTACAGAAATTGTCGGATTCCATGATTTGTCCAAGCTGAAGCCGCTATCTGTATTAAATTCGTCGCCAACCGCGTTTCAATTACTTCTTTCACCACTGAGCCTTGGAGGATAAAGTCCAGGCTAGAATTTCGACGTTATTGTAGACGAGAGAGTGCCCAGTGTCAATACAGTGACCGCCACCGCAGATTTATTAGGTTGCAAGAGCCGGGTGTACCTGCAGTGCTCTGTGCATCTCTCCTAGACTGTACGTGTCGTCTGTCAGATGTATGAACGGCCGCACTCACAGGGGAACCTGTAAATCCCAGGCTTCTGAAGCACCAAATCATCTTTTACAGAATCCAGCAGACTGCAGCAGGAGGAACCCAAAGACAGCAGCACTCCTGGTGAGTGTGAAGTTACTGAGACGACCAAATACGAGGGTCACTCCAAAAGAAATGCACACTATTTTTGTAAAAATACAGTTTTCATTCTGCGTGTGTGAAGGTTTTACAGTGTATAGATAAATCCTTCCTGCTTGTTTTCAAACTTAGTTCAACCTGTTTCCGTGAGTGGCGCCGTCACAGCATGTCTTCAAGACGGCTGCTACACTTGACGTTCGTCAGAATCAACGTGCTGTCATAGAATTCCTGTTCTGAGAAAACGAGACAGCGGGAAACATCCACAAGCGGTTGAAAAAGGTGTATGGAAATGCTGCTGTCGATTTTAATACAGTTAGTATGTGGGCAAGCAGGTTGCGTGATGAAACCGGGCACGTCAATACTGAGGATTGTCCTCGCAGCGGCAGGCCTCGTACTGCACACACTCCAGACAATGTGCAGAGAGTTGAGAAGTGGTGACTGCTGACAGACCATCACAGTGAACGAATTGTCACGCAACGTTGGGATAGGGGAAAGAAGTGTTTGCAGAATTCTGAAAGTGTTGGCGTTAAAACAGGTTTGTGCCAGGTGGGTTCCCAGGATGTTGACAGTGGCTCATAAAGAAACAAGAAAAACGGTATGCAGCGAACTTTTGGACAGTACGAGAATTGTGACAGGTGATGAAACATGGCTCCATCATTTTTCATCAGAGACGAAGAGGCAATGATTCGAGTGGCATCATGCAAATTCACCCAAGAAAAAAAAAATTCAAAACCGTACCCTCTGCTGGAAAAGATACGGCTACGGTGTTTTTCGATTCCGAAGGAATCTTGCTTTTGGACATCATGCCAAGTGGAACCACCATAAAATCTGAGGCGTATGTGACGACACTGAAAAAACTTCAAGCTCCACTGAGTCGTGTTCGACCACATCGGCAAAATCAGGATGTTTTGCTGTTGCACGACAATGAACGGCCACATGTCAGTCAAAAAACCATGGCAGTGATCACAAAACTCGGATGGACGACACTGAAACAACCGCCTTACAGTCCTAACCTGGCTCCATGTGACTATCATCTCTTTGGGAAACTGAAAGACTCCCTTCGTGGAACAAGGTTTGAAGATGATGACTCCCTTGTGCACGCTGCCAAACAGTGGCTCCAACAGGTTGGACCAGAATTTTACCGTACGATTATGCAGGCGCTGGTTCCAAGATGGCATAAGGCAGTTGAGAGGGATGGAAATTATGTGGAGAAATGAAAATATTGTTCCTAAAGGATGTATCTACACAATGTAAAACATTCAAACATGTAGAATAAGAGATGGATTTAAAAAAATAGTGTGCATTTTTTTTGGAGTGACCGTCGTATTTTAAGTGACATTTTCGCACTTTTTTGATAAAGTAGACATTACCGTTATCAGCAAAAGTTGCTTCAGAAAAATATCTCTTACAGTGTTTTACTTTTGATTTGTTCAGTTTTGTCATTTGAGTATGTAAAGTAATTTTTCTCAAAATCTGATCAATAGAGAAAGAAATTTTCAAATTAACTTCTTATTGTCGTCATCCACTTAACAATCTTTCTAATACCTTACACCACTAAAAAACTAAAAATTTTGAAAATTACGAATGTAATAGAGATTTTCGAAAATTTTTAAATGGAAAGAACTTCAAGTACAACAATTTTGCGTCAACAGATGGGTCTTAGATACTTTTCTCACGAGCTCATAGGTTTCACGCTATTCCCGTAAATCTTTAGTATCTGCTACCTGGTAACTCTGCACTATTTTCGAATAAATTGTTGTTGGTAATGAGAGTCTTGTGTTAGTAGTATCTGAGCGACAATCTAGAGAAAATGGCAAATAATTTGTGAGATAACGTATTTCAATTTTATCGAACAATTACTTTCAAAATTAGGTCATTGCTCTGTTAAAAGCTAGTAGCACATGCAACAGTTACTAAACTAGGTGTGTAACTATCTATATGAGTAGCAATATAATTATGATCGTGTTTGTTAGATTTAAGATGTAGTTTCATGTAGGAAGCAGTAAATGGGTAGTATCTATGCGTAACATGTAAAGTGATTCGTTCTGCAGCATTTCGATAAAATTCGTGCAAATACCTAATTCATACATAACAAACCAACTAACAGATCACTGTGAAGCTTTTCCACTAATTTCACAACTCTTCAATATCGCTAAATTATAACAAAAAGCACAAATAGCACTATGTACGAATGTATTTCTGTTGTAAGCTTTTATATTAAGTCATCACCAAACTGACTTCACATTTCATCCTTGGACTATAGCTGAGGAATACGGTGGATGCATGACAGGACTGATGACGACAGGTAACGTGCCAGTATGGTCCAACACAAAAAGACAGAAAGATATAACTACGCCCTGTATTTCGCCTTCCATGATTATGTGCATCGATCATCTGGTTTTTCCTGTCTGAGGTCATCTCAGAAATTGATATAGCTGAAGAACTCGAACAGTGCATTGTATAGTCTTGCAAAGGCCCGTAAGATGATTCGGGATCACTGCATTATAACGCACATTTTCATCAAAACCGCGAACTAATATTTCTGCATATGGACTACAGTGTAATACATCCTGATAGCATTTCAGTTAAGTTGTTTGTGGACTAATGACAGCTATGCTAAATGAACATAAATGTACATATAAAAGGAAAACTGTTTTTCCTTAACATAAGAGACATATGTAAGAGCATACGCTGTAACGTTTTTGTCAATAATAACTCGACTATTTTGTTTGAAAAAGTCTTCCATTCTATGGAATGAGCAGCCTTTCAGTTCTAACGTATTAACTGCATTAAACAGATGATGTCTGGTCGTTTAATTTGTTGGAAGCGTGTAGCTTGGTGACGAAACGATCGAGTGCCATAAGCGTTCTATCATTCTTTATTTTATCACTTCAAATCGAACCTGCATCTTTATACAACGCCCAATTAACTTATAACAAAATAATTTTCTTTGCTTGAATTTAACTATACATGTAGGATTATTCGTCAAGAAGCATGCCGTTAACCAACAATAGCGAATGTGGTCTTAATTTAATTTTCAATTTTTGTTTAGTGAATTCACTACAGCTGAGTTTATTTAAAATGGAAGTAAACAATAGTTACTACATCTTTAACTGTAAACGGCAATAATTGTGATTTCCCCCCTTTTTTACCGCTTTTGATGTAGTTTGCCTTTCTTCAAGACATTGTAATGTACACAAACATAAAATCCTACCAGTTTATTTCTCGGGAAACACATCAGTATCAAATGCCGAGAACGACATGTGTAACACGTTCTGTAACTGGCGACAGTATACACTAAGCTGCATCGTGTAACGTAATGAAACTGTATTCATGATGAGGCAGGCCATGAGTGATATACACTGAAGAGCCAAAGAAACTTGTACACCTTCCTAATATCGTGTAGGACCACAGCGAACACGCAGAAGTGCCGCAACACTATGTGGCATGGACTCGGCTGATGCCTGAAATAGTGCTGGATGGGATTGACAACATGAATCCTGCAGGGCTGTCCATAAAACCGTAAGAGTACGAGGGGTGAAGATCTCTTCTGAACAGCACGTTGCAAGGCATAACAGATATGCTCAATGATGTTCATGTCTGAGAGTTTGATGGCCAGCGGATGTGTTCAAACTCAAAAGAGTGCTCTTGGAGCCACTCTGTAGCATTTGTGGAAGTGTGGGGTGTCGCATTGTCCTCCTGGAATTTCCTAAGTCTGTATCAGTTGTCTCATATCACTCCAACTGAACATTACCCGCACAATTACAGAGCCTCCACCAACTTGAACAGTACCCTGCTGACACGTAGGGTCCATGGATTCGTGAGGTTGACTCCATACCCGTACATGACCATCCGCTCAATACAATTTGAAACGAGACTCGTCCGACCAGGCAACATGTTTTCAGTATTCAAAAGTCCAATGTCGATGCTGACGGGCCCAGGCGAGGCGTAAAGCTTTGTGACGTGCAGTCATCAAGGTACACGAGTGGGCCTTCGGTTCCGAAAGCCCATATCGATGATGTTTCATTGAATGGTTCGTACGATGACACTTGTTGATGTCCCAGCATTGCAATCACCAGAAATTTGCGGAACAGTTGTACTTCTGTCACAATGAACGATTCTCTTCAGGCGTCGTTGGTCCCGTTCTTACAGGATCTTTTACCGACCGCAGCAATGTCGGAGATATGATGTTCCACCGGATTCCTGATATCCGAGGTACACCGGAAAACACGTACGGGAAAATCACCACTTCATCGTTATCTCGGAGATGCTGTGTTCCATCGCTCGTGCGCCTACTACAACACCACGTCCAAACCCACTTCATTATTCATAGCCCGCCATTATAGCCGAAGTAATCGATCTGACAATTGCTCCATGCATTTGTTGTCATATATAGGCGTTGCCGACCGCAGTGCCGTATTGTGCCTGTTTACATATCTGTGTATTTGAATACGCGTGCCTATACCAGTTTCGTCGGCACTTAAATGTATGAGTCCAAATATATGGAGACTTAACAGGAAACTTGATATTTCATAGACATTTGTACTAAGTAGCATAATATTTCATAGTGAAGTTAGTGGGAGGTTCCAATGATACATTGGTAATTATTTTGTTGACGGACTCATGGTTAATGGAACGTTTTTGCTTATACTGTCATATCTTTTAAGGCGTTTCAGTTTTCGGTGTTAATTTTGATAGAGCCTTATTCATTCATATGGATTATTTCTTGTTTGGACGTTGAACGCATCAGCTAACACGCAACGACATAAAGCTGGCTGCTGATAAACAATTAAATGGATATCCATGCACATGACAAGACAGTTATGAGAGTGGACACCCTAATAAAAATACGTTCAGGTAAAATCACGTTTATTACTTACACGCTGCTAACATTTTCGCATAACTTTAGAGATGATTTAAAACATTAACTGAAAATTTCGTCGATGCTTCGCAGAACATAACAACATGATTAAATAGGAAACATTGTGAAATATTTTATTTCTTTACTGAAGAACGGGTCTTCTGCCTCCTACGCCATCGAAAAATGCCAACTGAATGTCGCAGACACTGCTGAAATGACTTGTTACGTACACAGCAATTTTTGAGTTTGCAGAAGATACATAAGGTACAGAGATGATGACACGTAGATTGTTCACATAGGAAGTATTAAATTATATCAGGCAGAAAAAGGAAACACGTTGTTTCGTAAGTAGAGGTGTATTTAACAGTTAATGGAAAATAATGTTGAATTTATAATTTTAATTTACTGTTTGCAATTAAATTTTAATTAAACATAGGGCAAAGGAAAAGCTGAATTTGGTCGTTTAATACAAAGCTGACACTCTACGTTATATTTTCGTTGATTTTCAGTATTGTCATATTTCTTTTTTTCTTCTAATAAATTTCGTTTTTTCTGTCCGTTAAAGTTTTACTAACAAACACTAGATTAAAATTGCAAAGTGAGCTTTATTTCCTATTATTTTGTACTTCCTTTCTTAGTACACTCTATATTTCCTTTTTTAGCTATTTCTGTGTGACACAAAAAGGATGTTATTCTTTCCTATTTTTGTGTCTTTGATATCTTCTGTGTAAGAAATACTACCTGTGAAAGTCACAGGTTATTTTATCTGTGTCTGCGATGTTCAGTTGTCACCTGACGATGCCCTAAGATGCCTAAAGCTGATTTTTGACTATAAATTTAACTTTGCAGACAATTACAAAGCTTTTGCTAGTTAATATTTTTTATCGGTATTAAAAACTTCAGTACTTTAAATACGTATCTGGTAAGAACATACTCTATATATTTCATCGTAGATCGATGCAAAAAATTTTCACAACTTTGGCTGAAATAATTAACGGGGTTTAAGCTTTCCAGTTATAAACGTGTGCAGAGCACTGATTTTCCTACCCCTCCTACATTTTGATATACTCATACTAGCGTTTCTTCAGTTGTTTAATCTCAAACTCATTTGAATGGGAATATTGAGAAACCGCTCTTGTACAAAGAACTAAACTTATCAAGACATGTAGAACATATTTCAGGTGTTAAAATTATGCTGCAATTTTGGTTTTGTTCTCATTTTCCTTTTAAAATAAATGTAGAGGGAAGAACGCTAATGCACTATGGACAAACACGATATCTTGACGTTAATAAAAATTTATTAAGTGAACACGTGTGTTTTGTCAATATTTTGTAACAAGAATACATAAATCGTAACATAACTCATGCTTTATTACCAATATAGACAAAAATCAAACAAATTATGCAGGCTTTCGATTCTCTTTGATATTACGTGGTTCATTCCTTGACACATTTGGACCAGTTATAAATCTCATTGCAGACGTTCTGGATGATTCTGCTTTTGGTAGGATGGTAGAAATCGCCTTATGTTATGCATTTCCGTGTCATTTATAGGCACATATCAGTAGTTCTCTCTGTTTAAAACAGTGCTGACAACACAAAATTTTGAGAAATCCAGTGTCTTACATACATGTTTTGCTTTCGTTTAGGTGATACAGTGGCTGCATAACAACACTGAAAGTGGAATTACTATTTCCTTGAGACGTTTGAATCCCAACTTTATCTTCGGTAATGATAGAAGTTGAAGACATGAATTAAAATTTGTATCATGGCTGGGATTTGGAACCAAGTCTCTTGCTTACTAGGCGTATATGCTAACCTTCACACCACCATTGCAACACGACTAACATAGCTACACTGACTGCTCTAGTCAAGTGTCTTCCCTAGCACAAACTTCAGTTCATGCCTTCAGCCCATATCCCTCTTCTTAAGTCCGTCCTGTATAGAAATGGTAGCACAGCTTTATACATAATGGGAGGATCCTGCCTGTACATCAGGTGTAGGTGATCAATTGATCTGATGGAATTACAATTTCATTGAGACATATGTCTCAATTTTATCTTCGATAATAACAGAAGCTGAAGAAATGAGCCGGCCAGAGTGGCCGAGAGGTTCTAGGCACTACAGTCTGGAACCGCGCGACCGCTACGGTCGCAGGTTCGAATCCAGCCTCGGGCATGGATGTGTGTGATGTCCTTAGGTTAGTTAGGTTCAAGTAGTTCTAAGTTCTAGGGGACTGATGACCACTGCAGTTAAGTCCCATAGTGCTCAGAGCCATTTGAACCATTTTTTTTATTTGAAGAAATGAGTAAAAATTTGTGCCACGGCTTAGACTGAACCCATGTCCCGTGCTTGCTAGGGAGATGTGTTAGCCATACTGCTAAAGTGATGTAATGGTTAGCACATATGCCTAGTAAGCAGGAGGCTTGGGTTCAAGTCTCTGCAATGACTCTAACTTTAATTCATTCCCTCAGCTCGTATCATTATCTAGAGCAGAAAAGTCAGGAAATATGAAATCATGTACATAAAGCACGTTCGATAGGTTTAAAGTACAAAATCGTAGATAAGGCAATTTTGTCCAGAAATGGACATGTGGGATGTCTCATTATTCCCATTCATTTGACCTCTTATTAGTTTTCTGGAGTCATGATAAGAAGTGCTTTAAGAAGCATATAATTTCGTCGTCGACAGCTTCGAAAAGAAACTTTCACCATAAAGAAATCATAGTATGGTACGATACAATGTTTCCTGGTGTGCGAGATTCGGCGCTGCCGAGCATTGCTGCATGTTTTCCCACCATCACCCCACTGCCCCTCCTCCTGCTCCCCTCCTAGCCCGACTTTCTAAACCCAGAAATGGCCATCGGAAGACGGCGCTCGCGGGGAACTGCCACTTATCACGCGACGACCGTGTCGCAGCGAAGCTGGCCCGGCGCGGCAGCGTGGCCAATGCAAATGCGGAGACGGGCCACCTCCGCAATTACTGCCCAATGATTAAAATATGGAGGCCGTGCAAAGTAGTGATTTCCCCGAAATTCCTAGAGCCGGCTCGCGTTCTCATGCTTAGATTTATGCCACCGGTAAATCACGCGGCAAATTACAATCCCTCCCTCCGTGCCACACTGCCACCCACCGCGCCTTTGCGCGTTCTGCTCGCCAGGAAATAAGAAAACGGCGCCGAGGAGGTTAGGCCAGAAATAAGGAAAGGAAGAGGGCGGAAAATAAGGAAGGCTCGTACCTCGGGACGCAGTTACACCGAGCGCGATTTATGCGGCTACTTTCTTTTTTAAGTGTTCGCCTTCTCTCCTGCGCGAGATTTAATGTTTAACTGTAAGTGTGGCTTGACACCGTAAAGCACTTGCTGAGATGAGAGGAAGGGACGTTTCGTTTCTCTTGCGCTTTACTTTTACCATCTCTGATGAAGGAGGGGGAACGTCTGATTATTCACGGCTGAGCTGTCTCGCATTCTGTGGTACCGGTCCGTGCTATGTACACTGACCTGAAGACCTCTTTGAGACCAGTAAAAATTATCTCTGTGCTTTAGTCGACCTGATTCTTTGCAATACTCTCGTTGCAGTCTTTGTCGGAATAATTTCACAGTTCGTATTTCACGAGTGCTACCGAATACTTCTGGAATATAGAGAATAACGCATCTGATGTTTGGAAAACGTTCCTTGACTCCTGCTAAGGTAAAGGGTATCCAGAAAATGGGTCAACCTTGTAGGAAAAGATCAAATTACCAAAGTTCTTGAAAAGTCCTCTGATGATCCATACAATTGAATATGGCATTGGATTCTCTTAAACACATGCCGTAATGTTTCCTGAGCAATTGCAGCTCCAAATTAACGACACTGAAGCCTAGTTGAAACAAAAACTATTTTTAAACTCTAGTGGCTACGATCGATGTAACTTTCGATTGCTGATTTTGCAGCAAAACTTCCACAATTTGTATTATATAAGTGCTACCGAATACGTCTGAAATATTCAGAACACAGTATTTCAAAAGGCAAAGCATTTTTTGTTGCCTGCAAAAGTACAAGGTGTTCTAAGAGTGGTGCAAAGTTATTGAAATATTACTAAGCTACCAAACGGTCTAATTTGACCACTGTAATGCAGCTGACATAACTGCAATGTAAATTACTGTGGCTATGTTATCTGCATTTACTATACAATTGCTGTAGGTAAAAATTACTTTGCCATATCATTTGTAACGAACTGTTTTTGGAGTAAATTTGTTTCATTCCAGATCGCTCAAGCCGTTTTAAGTGAGCGAAGCGAAACGTGTATGGTGACATAAATACGCAGCTTTTAGTATTCGCAAAGAACTTTTAATACCCTTATTAACGTTTGTTTAGCGACTGCAACAGGAAATTGATCAATTTCTTTCTGCAATTCCAGAAATGCGTCCTGCTCCGCAGATGTGTGGTCAGCATAGATGGCTGAGACGCGGGGAACCTGGGTTCCATTCCCGGTACTGCCAAGGATTTATTCTTCGTTGAAGGCAACTGAGGATCTACTTGAATGAGAAGTAGCGGCTCCACGCTCTGGAAAGTCTTCAAAAGGCCCGGAAAAGCATGAAGCCGCACCGCGTAAGATGCCACGGCGGCCGGTAGACATCCCTTGGGCCGTCACGGCCTAGACGAAGAGCTCGTTTTAATTCCCAGACAGTGTAGTCGTGAGCTTTTTTAAGCAGAATTCGTAAGATATCCGTACGACAAAAAGTCAGGACAGACATGACACTAAAAACAATGATACAAGAAGGTCATAGTGTTGTTGGGTGTGGTACTGTCCTGGTGAAAGCACGTGCATTGTAGCGACTGTTCAGGCACTACATGTATAGTGCAGTACTCACAGTTCACTGAGCCATGAGACAAATCCTTCAAATGGCTCTAAGGTCATCAGTCCCCCAGAACTTAAAACTACTCAACCCTAACTAACCTAAGGACAACACATACATCCATGCTATGAGACAAGATGGTGGCACTGCGCAATAAACACTCACTTCTTGTCCATGCATATCTATGTAGCAGGTGTTGATTGTCTGCGTCTCACACGTGAGAATTCAGAGCATTCACATATCCTCAATATGGAATCACGCCTAGTCAGACCAAAGCCAACGAGGGAGTTCTTCCTCAGTTATGCCTGACGGAGAAAATAAAGCACTGGTAGAAAGCTGCCGTTGCCTTCAGGTATCAAATCGTGAGTAGCACAAATTCTTTACACGCTCATGTGCAAACATTTGACAAACATACAATATTTATCGTAAATGGTTGTGAAGTGAAATGCCAGCAGACACCACATTATAATAATCCTTCCAGTATTCTAGCACTAACAAATTTCAGGTACCCATTTTCGTAGTTGCGTGGTTAAATTCGCGTTTTACGCATTACATTGCACTGGCGAATGTGCTAACGCTTCTTAGTTGCTAAGTATGTATGGGAATCGGATGTACATCTTAATATTCTACTCCCTCTCTCTCTGTCCATCACCTCTCACCCCTCTCTCTGCTCATCTCCTCATCCTCCTAATTTTCTCCAGCTCCTCCTCCCTCCTCTCTCTGTTAATCTCCTCATTCATCCTCTCTATGTCCAATCTGAAGTAAGCCAGTCAAGAATTTTTCGAGATTTTTGGTAACAATGTTAAACATCGGCATTTCTTTACATTGTAGTACAGACTTTAAATATTTATTTATTTGCTATGTGTAATAAAAGTGTGTAACCTGTGTCGCCCCGAACGTTTATCAGAGTATTGTGTAAAAATTTCAAGTAAATCGGTCAAGAACTTTTCGAGATTTTTGCTCATAACGCTGCCCCCCTCATACAGTGTATGTATACTTACATACCATACAAATTAATGGAATACGGATTCTGTGTCATTCCCAACGCTGATTACAGGTTAGTGCAAATATCTGAAGTGAATCAGTACTTTTCAAGATTTTTGGTAACAACTTTAAATGACGTCTTGTATTTATATAGTAATATAAATAACGTCTGGTGATAGCAGTTTATCGTATCATTTGGTACTCTGTGGTAATACCTTTTATGGGAATACCTTTGTGCAATAATTATACGAGAAAAAAAACTTTAAATTAAACTAAGAAGTTTGTTGATAAACTAATCTAGGCGTAACACTATTATTTTTGGCCATAATGGCTACGTTTGTGGGCAATGACTGTTTGGGATGACTATTTATTTGTAATTTCTGGTACCAGTCACCTCTTTATTTTTTGTTTTATGTTTAATCTACCTTAATAAAACGCGTTTCGAACATGTTCTGTTCATCATCAGGCGTTTATACATACATACATACAGAGAAATGCTACTTAAAAATAAATTGTCTTAAACTAAATTAACTTAAAAATTTTTGTTGAAATGGTTCAAATGGCTCTGAGCACTACGGGACGCAACATCTGAGGTCATCAGTCCCCTAGAACTTAGAACTACTTAAACCTAACTAACCTAAGGACATCACACACATCCATGCACGAGGCAGGATTCGAACCTGCGACCATAGCGGTCGCGCGGTTCCAAATTGTACCGCCTAGAACCTCTTGGCCACACCGGCCGGCAAAACTTTTTGTCCATTGTTCGTTACTGTTGTGGCTTGTGTAGCATTTTGGGGAGAGGGTGGCAGTGGATGGCCAGAAATCGATGTAAATGATGTCTTCTGCTGGTTTTTCTTGTTGTTGGTTATGCATGACATCACAGCGATTATATCGCCTTGGAGCTTCACTTGCATCATTGGTGTAATGACGAAGCTGTTGAGTAACTTTTTACTTTGTCACTGTTTTCCGACATAATTCACTGCACAAATTGTTTCGACATACATGTAAACATTGCCAAAATACAAAGCGCAATTGGAAATGGAATTGCCGTGGGGCTTGGGCCTCCCGTCGGGTAGACCGTTCGTCTGGTACAACAAGTCTTTCGAGTTGCCGCCTCTTCGGTGACTTGCGTGTCGATGGGCATGAATTGATGATGATAAGGACAACACAACACCCAGTCCGTGAGCGTAGAAAATCTCCAAACCCAGCCGGGAATCGAACCTTGGCCGCCAGGTATGACATTCCGTCTCGCTGAGCACTCAGCTACCAAGCCCGGATCAAAATGAGATAGTGTAATGTTACTCAACAACTCCTCCATTATAACAATGATGCAAGTGAACCTACAAGGCGATAAAAACGCTGTGATGTCATATCTATCGCTGGTACGAAAGTTGGAAAACATATCTGCACACCGAGGTCCTAAACATTATTACCACCGTCTTCAGCGTACTTTGACAATGAGTCTCTACCAAGTACATTTTTTTAAAAGTTCCATCCGAAAAACGTAAAAATTATTAGTATTAGCCAGAAGGCATCGATTTACACACATAATTGATTGCCCTTTGTCGTAGTCAACCGGCAATCAGGCTGTTATGAAAAACACTATCCTTAAGGAGCGTGAACACAAAAGCAGTTAAGTAAGCATTTACAACTGTTCAGTTTCCCGCTGTCTGAAGGTAGAGGGCTGGTGCGCTGATAACAGCACAGTGAACTTCTTTCGACTGTTAGCTTTAGTATCTCTTCTTGGTGACTAGTCGGAGCTGTATATAGCTTCTATGGACTTCTTTAGATTTGTGTTAGTTTCTATACCGTATTATCCTACATTTAATAACGCATCGGGATCTGCTCATAGTAGCGGCAATCTTTTACATCAATATTTTGTCCTTAAAGACGAAGACGAAATAGATGGTATTGTTTCGGGACAAAAGGAGGTCACGTTGTTTCCCGAGGACGTTCGAGTGGGAAAAGTATGGAGTATTATTCTCCCTGGCTTGTATATCTTCACGTATTCATTCCTGATAATCTTTCAGGAAGCTAAGCGAGCCTTTAATTTGTCATACTGGCTCTTTGTTGACTCATCTCGTCCTGCTCTAATCGACAGCGAAAGTTGATTAGTTGCGCAAGTACTAAGATTCCCCACTTTGGTCTCTAAAACGGTGCTTTACACAATACCAGCAAAAATGAACCATCCATTTTAACAATCCGCTCACAAAATTTAACGTATTCACGTTTTGGTAACAAATGTCTGATTAGGATGTTATGAGACAAATATATGTAAATTGGAGAAAAGTAACAGGTGCAACGTACTAACAGTGAGAAGAAGGAGAAGAGCAATTCGCGACACTACAATCGTACTTTCAACTAAAGAGGTATTTATCAGAACAATGTCGCTTGGTATTTTTGGTAAAAACTATGCCATTACAGTTCATAAAGGCCCTGTCTCTTCCTTTCCACATAAAGATTGAAAAATGGTAACGGTATGGGTACTCATTTTTTAAAAGTATTTCTAGTTTTACATACATTAATTTCCAGATTTTTCAAATAACTTTCTTAAAGTACGGAACCGTGAGAACTAAGAGTTCCAAAATCACCACCATTTTATATATATATAAAAAAATTACAACCATCGTTTAACATAGGATACTTATCACATGCGTTCGTGAGTGTTACCCCACAAAAGGTCGATTTGCTGACTAACTGTAGATGACTTTCCAGCAAAGAAAAAAGGCATCTATTCAGAAGCTGACCGTTCCTCATCCCAGGAAAAGATTTCACACTATTCGTGGGTCCGCTGGTGGTATCGATTTTTCACGCGTCCCTTCCCTGCCGCAACTACCTACCCCTCCACCCGCCACTCTCGCATTGCTATTTGCAGAACTGTGTTCACAATCCTAGAGCTAAGTGAAGTACTGGTAATGGTGAATGCATGGCATAAATATTTCTTAACATTTCGACAAAAGCTTTCCAGACGATCCATTTATCTGCACTGCAATTTTTGGAAGTTACGCTTATGTGATCTATCAAGCACTAATTAAAGGAAACTACATAAATCCAATAAACACCCTAACTTCACCCAGATTTCTTAAAGAATCTAACTCTCTAATATAAAATAGTTACAAATTATGTTTGAATTTCGTGAAAGAGTCTAAGTGCTCTCATTGTCAGACAATGGATGAGTATAGACTTGGTAATTCGCACTCCGATGGTTTTTTACGCATCTCAATGTTTACAATATCATATCTCCTGAACTGGTGCCGTACAGCGACGTTATGTTGCTGGTACCTATAGTGGTATATGTCGACACTCCTTGCAAAATTTATTATGAGTAGAGTTAGTAATAACGAAGTAATAGGTTAAAACTTAATGCTGATGCTTAAAGCTACTATATAAATAGTGAAAATGCAGTAAGCGATAAACTTTTTTCCTTTGTTTATTTCGCGCGCGCGCGCGCGCGTGTGCGTGTGTGTGTGTGTGTGTGTGTGTGTGTCTGTGTGTGTGTGCGTGTGTGCGTGTGTGTGTGTGTGCGTGTGTGCATGTGGGCATGTGTGGGTGGGGCTACCAGTGAGAAAAAAGGCTTCTAAAGGTTTAAAATTATCCTAATCTTTGTTGCAAGATGCTGAGTGCTTTCATCCACAAATACTGTGTCAGCATAAAACGGTTGGTATGTATGCTGCCAGTTAAGCTGCCTTAAGACATATATATCGTTTCTAACTGTAATAACTGGCTTATTGTGTTATAACTTTAAGATTATAACTTTTAACACTCGGACGCCCAGACTTTGCCTGCCTCCTCGAACGCCCAGAGGGTCATTTTCACTCCTACCATTTAAGAGAAGTTTTCTGAACTATTATTTCGAAATTTTAAGCATTTATTATATTTTAATGGTTGCAAGGTTTATAGCCATTTCAGACACAAAGTTGTGAATAAAAAGAACAGACATAAGTTATATTATTTATTGACTTATGAATAAATTTCACTGAACACCCAAACAAGTGTAAGCAAGTGACAGGCTTTTCGTTGTTCTAAGTTCATAAAAAAATTCATCTTATCATGTGTAAAGAAATTTCAGCTACTTCATGATTTCACAATTGACAGATTTGTATTCAGTTTCCTTTCTACATTTTCCAAAAACCATCTTCTTACAAACGCTGAACTTGGAAATAGTTTTACTACATTTGCAGAATTTGAGAACTTGACATTTACGGGCCTCTGTCGCATTTCGTCTTCATCTTCATTTTCATTCTTTTCATACTTCTCTGTGGTCATACGAGGAAAGCGACTCTTTAAATATAGTGCATTCATCTGCAAGCTGCTGGATCAAATGTCTTACTTTGATCTCCTTCCCAGTAACAGTCCTAAATACCACATAAGCATTTATTCCTGCTAGGTCAAGGATATTGTAGAGGGAGTGCACTGACCATCTTATTGAGGAAGCCTTGACTGAATTCTGACTCACAATTTTGTCTTCTGCTATGTCAACCCCAAATTTTTTTGTTGTACTAACATACAGTGTGTGGAGTTTTTTCCTCATTTGTATTTATGGTAAACTAGGATGAAGGGAAGACATTATTAGCACATTTTTTACTTTCTTTCCTTGATACGCTGTCAAGG
Source organism: Schistocerca piceifrons (assembly GCF_021461385.2). Classification (NCBI taxonomy): domain Eukaryota; kingdom Metazoa; phylum Arthropoda; class Insecta; order Orthoptera; family Acrididae; genus Schistocerca; species Schistocerca piceifrons. Next base: position 144,189,172 of record NC_060144.1, read on the forward strand.
AAATATCATCATGTCTTAAAACATTTGTGTAAAACAGAGGACTTTTCAAGGACTTCATAGCATGCGTTATTTCTCTTCTTGCTCTGTTTACTGTTCCTACAATGGAAATTTATTTTTGTTTGAATTTTCTGGCAAGTTTGAGTGAAGTAATTGTCTGTAGGTACAGTTCTGCTTTTGCCCAGAAATGGTTCCATAAGGTGCATCAATACAATATCCTTACCAAGATAAGGGAAACCATTGAGCATTTGCTTGTTCTCAACATCTACAGCTAACCAGTATTTTTGCCCATACTTGTCAGTCTTTGAAGCGATGAATTGTGTGAACTGGCATCTAGTTTTACTTGGGAAGAGCTGATTGTCTATTGTTATCTCACGTCCAGGTTTGTAACACATTGTACAGTTATCTATGAATTGGTTCCAGACAGCAGAAACTAATCCAAACTTATCATTCTGTAATCGTTCAGAGCGTGCAGACTTCTCGTCGAACCTCAGGAATGCCATAATCTCACAGAATCTATTTCTGGTTTCCACACAAAATGTTAAGCCCCAACGATCTGACCATAAGCTGTAAAGGGCTGTACTTCGGCAACCACACAAACCACGACCATAAATAATTGCAACAAATGCTCCTAGTTCTTCCGTGGTCATTGACCAGTTCTCATTCCCTAGTTCTCTGTGTGCCTCTGTTATACTACATATCAATATATGTTTGATAGGATGATTGTCTATGAACAAGTGCCAAGCACTTGATACAAGTTAATAATTTACATTTCTTTTTGCATGTGGGATAGGTCCAGAGATTCTCTCAAAATATTGTGATTAGTAAGATTTCCGGATTGTGAATTAGGCAGTGCTTCTATCCAGACTGTTCCATCAGGAGCTACTTCTTTATGTATTTCAGCAGACAATGAAGAAGCAGTCACTTGTTCTACACTCTAAGCAACAGGATTATCTCCTCTTCTGTTACATGATTCTTCTCGATCTATATAGCACTAATAATTGAACAAATGTAGAAAATTCACCACAAAATCTAAATTAAGTACAGTAACATTATATATAGATAAGAATATGACGATTCTAAATTGTCAGCATTAATAATAATATACTTACTAGACTGTAAACTTCTATTATCTGTATCTTAAGAATCAGAATCATTAGTATTAAATGATTCACCTTCGATCAATGTCTGCGGTAAAAACTCTTCCACTGAATCATCAGAATAAATTTCGCTCCATCTCAATCACATTCCATAACTCTTTGTAACTCTGCAAGAATCTCTTCATCTCGTAAATAGTCTTTCCTATTCATTTCAGTCTTCAGCTCACAGTCACCTATGAAAGACCGATTCTTGCAAGGGAATGACGAACAATGGTTAACCGAGTCCGCTGTTGTCATTTCATACGTCAATAATATGAACGGAAGTAAAATATTGCACTACAGAGTAAAGCAGCCGCGGCTTGAGAACATATGAGTTAAATGTATGACATAACTGTGAACAAAATTATAGCTTTTTCTCTAAAGAGGTCAATATGACTCCTCTGGACGTTAAAAATAAAACTGGGCAAAAGTGGTGATCAGTTAGGCGAAATACACTATTTTTTAATATAATGAAGGTACGTGCAAAATAAACAAATGTCACGATAGTAAATGTCGCTTGAAATATTCTTCAAAACATTAAAAATCGAAAAGGGTCATTCTGAAACCCTCTGGAAGTTCATGTGTATGAGTAGATTGTGACATCATTTTGCATTTTTAAATTCGGTCACTAATTATGTGAAGAATACAAAATAAAATTTTTGTTCCCGCAGGAAGCCATTAGGTAGGTCGCCTCCAAGCGGGTTTCGGTGAGCAGGTGGCCATGTTAGCCATTTAGTAGAATATTTGCTTTAATAGGGTAATAATAATAATGATAATAATAATAATAATAATAACGGTTCGTATAGCAATACTTTAAAAATATTTCACTTGTACAGTGTATTTCTACATCTACATGGACATTCTGCAAGTCACATTTAAGTGTCTGGCAGAGGATTCATCGAACCACCTTCACAATAACTCTCTGTTATTCCAATCTAGTACTGCGCGCGAAAAAGCTAGGACCTACATCTTTCCGTGCGAACTCTGATTTCCCTTACTTTATTGTGATCGTTTCTCCCAATGTAGGTCGGCTTTGGCAAAGTATTCTCTCTTTCGAATGATAAATATGGTGATCGAAATTTCGTGAGAAGATTCCGCCGCAACGAAAAACGTCTTTGTTTTAATGATATCCACGCCAAATCCTAAATGAAATTTTCACTCTGCAGCGGAGTGTGCGCTATTATGAACCTTCCTGGCAGATTGAAACTGTGTGCCGGTCCGAGACTCGACCTCAGCACCTTTGCCTTTCGCGGGAATGTATTCTACCAACTCCGCTGCAGAGTGAAAATTTCATTCTGGAAACATCCCGCAGGCTGTGGTAAAGCCATGGCTCCTCAATGTCCTTGCTTCCGGCCGGCCGGTGTGGCCGTGCGGTTAAAGGCGCTTCAGTCTGGAACCGCGTGACCGCTACGGTCGCAGGTTCGAATCCTGCCTCGGGCATGGATGGGTGTGATGTCCTTAGGTTAGTTAGGTTTAAGTAGTTCTAAGTTCTAGGGGACTGATGACCACAGCAGTTAAGTCCCATAGTGCTCAGAGCCATTTGAACCATTTTCCTTACTTCCGGGAGTGCTAGTTCCGCAACATTAGTAGGAGAGCTTCTGTAAAGTTTGGAGGGTTGGAGACGAGGTACTGGCGGAAGTAAAGGTGTGAGGACGTGTCGTGAGTTGTTTTTGGGTAGCTCCGTTGATAGAACACCTGACTGCAAAAAGCAAAGGTCCCGAGTTCGAGTCCCGGTCAAGGAACGTTTACCAAAAATGGGTCTGTTAGAGTGTTACAGCTCCCGTGGATGAAGAGGTGAAGACTCGTTTCAAACAGATGCCACGGGCGTCTGCAGAGCACTCGCAGTGGGCAGAGTGCGGCGAGATTCCGACAAAGTGTGATAAAATCCCTCGGATCATAAACCGCCGGGGCGGGAGGCGTTGTAGCTCTTAAGTCGGGAAACCTTATTCCTTCCTACAGAATTGCCGTACTAAGATTAAATCAGCATAACCCCAGCCACACGACGTAGTAAAGACTGCCACCAGCTCGTCCCAATAGGTACGGCCGTTAAAGTGAGAACTGCAAGCTACTGGATTTCCCGAGCGCATCAGATGAATTAGTCGTACGTCACAGCTGGGCTATTCCTTGCTAGCCCTGCATCTCTTCATAATAAAGGAACTCCGAAATTATTCGCTTGGCTACGAAACCCTGAAACATTCTCTGCACATTTTTATCATATTTGTCTGATAACATTTAATTAGAAGTTAGTGAATTGAACATTGACGTAGTGATTATGTTACTTTGACGCTCTTTCCTTTATAGGAATATCTCAGACAAGTGCGAAGTATGTGCGCGGTTATTATGTTTTTAGAAAAGTGTCGCAAGAGTACTCGGAGCTGGTTTTGGCATTATGAAGCGATAATTCTTTTTAGCTATTTAACAAACGCTTTTTGCACAAGCTGCGGCATGACTACACACTTTTTGGATAAAATTTGTCAAGTGTACTACATGTAAACCTTACTGATTTTTACAAAAGATCCATCATTGTAACTGAAGGATGTAGGAATGCATTTTGTTACTACTACAAAGATTAACTGAACCAGTGGACATTCCTCATGGGTCACTAGTCTTTATATTTTGTCTGAAGAACAGTGCCAATTACTGATGGAGTTAATAGTAGCTTTTGGTTAAAGGGCCAAAGAGGCATCATTTTATATTTCGTTAATGCTATACTGTTCTTAGGCGATGTACAGGTATAAAGTACATATCAACAAAGTTTGTAATACGCATCCAACACGGTGTTGAAGTTAGCTTCATTTACTACTAATTCAAAGATACTGCGATCGAGCTCAATTAGAATGAAAAGCGTGAGACTCAAGGTTTCCACCGTAAAGACAGTAATCTACAGCAAATAAATAAACACGGTTGCACGTCTTAAAACATTAATAACTGCCCAGTCACTTTAATGTGACCATACGTCAAAGTAACCACCTTTTGCTGTGTGGACCGCAACTAGACGTGCAAGAAAAGAGACAATGGTGTTCTAGATGGTACCGATAGTATGTAGAACCATGCCGACTCCAGAACCGTGGGCAGCTGCTGTAGATTTCTTGGCTAAGTATCCACGGCGCAGACAGCCCGATTGCGGTGGTCCTGCAGATTCTCGATTGGGTTTAAATCTGGGGTGTCTTGTGACCAGGAAAGTACGGTAAACTCATCCTGCTGATCTTCGAATCACACACGTACACTGCGAAGTCTGTTACACGTTGTATCGTCCTACTGGTACATGCTACCAACACAGGAAAACAAGCGTCTCCATACCATAACGCTCCCTCCTCCAGTCTGGACTCTTCACACGATTTATGCTCCGTGTTGACTTTCAGTCCGATGTGGCATCATCATCATCATTGGCTTGTCTGCCTTGCGGCAGATTTGACTGCGTAGCCCTCCATGCTTCTCTGTCTTCTGCGTTCCTCTTCATTGTTTGGTACCCTCCTTGTAGCCTGCTGACATCATCGAGCATCTGAAACCATCTTCTGCCCTTTCCCAGAACGAAATCTTCAATTGCCTCTACTGAAAGCAATCTCTTCTTAGAATGTGGCCTATCCAGCTTAGTTTCCTGTTCTTCACCGTCAGCAGCATCCTCCAATCTTCTCCACATCTCCTCAGTAGTTCTTCATTCAGTCCAGCTGATCTTCTCCATTCTACGTCATATCCACATTTTGCAAGTTTCATTTCTCTTCTCATCCTGCTTTATTAAAGTCCACGTTTCTGCTCCATACAAGGCCACGCTCCACATCAAGCACTTAACCAGTCGCTTCCTTAATTCCTTGTTTAAAGAACTAGTGAGGAGTCTTCTCTGCTTTTGAAATGCCTCTTTCACCGTAATCATTCTCACATTGATATCTTGTTGGCAACCCATGTCTTCTTTAATTCAACTTCCCAAATACTTGAATGCTCTTGTACAGATTTGCGATCAGTCTTCTCTCCTTCCACTTTACTCCTTTCTTTTTCAAGACATCTAACAGCTTATCCCACTGCACTCTACCGAAGACCTTTTAGAGGCCTATGAAGACAGCATACACTTCTTTGCCGTTTTTTATGTATCTTGCGCTGATTTTTCTTAGAAGTCCAATGGCATCTCGTATTCCCTTTATTGTTCTTCACCAAGTGTTTCTTCCAGCGTTCCATATAGCCTCCTATTCAGAATTCGAAGAACTACTTTTGCTGTCTGCGATATTAGGCTTATTGTCCTGTGCTCTTCAGACTTTTGGGATTATTAGTCTTTGAGATTGTGACTATTATACTTATGAGAAAGTATTCTGGCCATTTCCCTTTGTCGTAGATGTAGTTGCAAAGAGAGGTCAATTCATTTTCGCCTGTTTCTTTTAAACTCTTTAAGATTTCTGCCGGAATGACATCTACACCATACGCTTTGTTGTTTTTAAGTCCTCTCAATTACTTATTTACCGCTGAACCTAGGATATAATCTCCTGTTTCATCTTCATTTACTGATTCTTCCTTCTCAATCTGCAGATCGGAAGGTCTTTTACCCGCTTCATAGAGTGTTTCAGTATATTCTTTCTATCTAATCTGAACAGCCTGTCGGTGACTTAAAAGAGTTCCATCTTTCCCTTCTATCTCCATGTTTGTTTTGTTCGCTGAAATACTGTTTCCTTGGCTACTCGATATATTTTTTCGTACTTGCCTTCTTTCTCCAGTCTCAATTTCTGAGCAGATGTCTCTCGTCCATTTTTCTCTGGCCTCATCAGTTACCCTTGTCAGCTCATTGTACAGTCTTCTGTATTGCCGTTTTCCTTCATCTGTTTGGGCGTTTTCCCATTTTCTCCTTTCTGCTATCTTCAAGCTGATGTTATCGGTAGCCCATGCTTTCCTTCTCCGCTTGCCCTTCACCAGACCAACAAGGTCTTTACTGGTTGCTTTCAGGATGTCTCTGAAGTGATTCCACTGTCATTTTATGCCCACTGTCTCTTCTCTAATTTTCCATTTGTCTCGGAACTCTTGTTGAATATTTTTCGTTATTTCTTCTTCCTTTAGAGCATCCAAGTTAAAGTTCTCTCTCACTTTACATACCAACATTCTTTTCAATCTAACCTGCACATCTGCTACAACCAAGCTGTGGTCAAAGTTTATATCTGCTCCTGGATAAGCCTTGGCATTTGTTATGCACGTCCGGAATCTACTCTGTATTAGTATGTAATCGATCTGGTATCTGATATTGTCTATATTCGATGTCCATAAGTACCGCCTTCTTCTGTGATGTTCAAAAAGCGTGTTTAAACCACCAGTGTTATCTTACAAAATCTGACCATTCTCTCACCTCTTTGGTTTCTGTTACCCAATCCATACTTGCCAAACACATCTCCGTCTTTACCTTCGCCAGCCACCGTGTTCAAATCTCTCATTATTATGCATGCCTTTTTCTTCTCTCTCTCCACCAGTGATTCAATTCTACTGTAGCACTCTTCAATTTCATGGTCGCTGTGTTGACTGGTTGGCCTGTAGACCTGTATACGAACTACATCTTTCATGTGTCATTCAACCCCAGCATCATTACTCTGCTATTTATGTATTCCACCCTCATTATCATGGTTTTTACCTTCTTCTTTACCACGGTAGCTACTCCATTCATTACGTTACTTTCCTTAGCTGAATAAAATAGTTTGTAGTCATCACTCAGTAACACACCATTGCCCTCCCATCTCACCTTGCACACTCCAACAATATCTGTATTGTTGTGCTCCTTCTCTTTTTTTTTCCAATTTGCCGGATTATAAGAGGGTGCAAACGTTCCATGTGCCAATCCTTAGCTTTTCCTCTTTTCCTTTATCTTTACACTGTCAATTAGCTTCGATGTACTCCCGGAGATCCGATTATTTTGCATATACAGAGCCATGTCAAGTGCGCCTTGGGAATAGTAATGTGGTAGCTTTCCGTTGCTTTCCACATATGATACCAGCCGCCCACTCTGCATCAGACGATGTTTTCAGTCACTCTGAGTCGGACACTGCAGCTTCCTGTTGGTCCGTGGGAGGTAATTGATTTCCCACTTTCCGCACATATCTGGGAGGCGTTCCCCGATCCGCCACCTGGAGACGTGCCCTCTAGGGCTTTCAGGCTCCCCAGAGGGGAGCATAAAATGTGATTAATCTGCAAAGGCTACCTGACGGCGCTCAGTGGACGTACAGTTGCGGTACCGGTGTGCAAATTTCAGCCTTCGGTGCCGATGAACCGCAGTCAGCATGGGTGCAAGTACCAGGTGCCTGCTACAGGTGCTTACAAGCGTCAACGTTGTCTGAACGGCCGTTGACGATACACTGTTGGCAACCCTTTGTTCAAGTGGGCGGTCAGTTGCTCAAGAGGTGAACGCCTGTTGAACTGTACACATCTCTGCAGCCGTCGTGCATCCCTATCACCTACGGCCCGTGGTGCACCACATTTTCATCGCCCTAGGTTTTGGACAGCGCCATTTGGTCTTGCAGTATGTACTTTAACCACGGTGGCAGACGAACAGTTTATAGACATAGGCGTTTCAGAAATGCCTCACCGTTGTAGCGAAGAGCAATGCTAACGCCTTTTTGGACATCAGATAAATCGCTCCGTTTCAGCAACACGACTGCAAAGTTGTGGCCTCCCCCACTCCCCTTCCCCCAGCCATCGGCACCTGTTATACACTGTCCGTTGCTAGTGCTGCCACCTGCCGTATGGATATGGTCTTATATGTTGACGTCGAACGAAGGCGATTAACGTGACTGAGCGATGTGCCACTTGAAACTTCCTGGAAGATTAAAACTGTGTGCCGGACCGAGACTCGAACTCGGCACCTTTGCCTTTCGCGGGCAAGTGCTCTACCAACTGAGCTACATAAGCACGACTCACGCCCTGTTTTCACAGCTTTACTTCTGCCAGTACCTCGTCTCCTATCTTCCAAACTTTACAGAAGCTCTCCTGCGAACCTCCGCAATATCCTTTCTTTCAGGTTCGCAGGAGAGCTTCTGTAAAGTTTGGAAGGTAGGAGACGAGGTACAGGCAGAAGTAAAGCTGTGAAGACGAGGCGTGAGTCGTGCTTATGTAGCTCAGTTGGGTAGTTCGACGCTAGCAGCCGTGCGAAGCGGAGGTCCGATACTTCCGCCTGTGCGGCGTGTGCGAGTTTTGTTTACTTTGTGGACTTAGACTGCGCGCGGGCTAGTAAGAACGATCATGGCGAACAAGTACAGGAAAACTACATTGCAATTCAATTCCTGTAAAGACTACGGACGACCAAAGGATTTATCAGTGGAGAGATTCATTCTAGAGGAAGTCAAGACACCGCCAAACGATATTGTCGGAATTCACTTGTCCCGTCATTAGTCCCACGGTGTATGTTAAGATGGTAAACGACGCGGCATGTGAGAGAATTCTACAGGCGATAAAAGCAGGTCTCCGATTTTGCCATGGTGACGGGAATGTCGGCACGGTTACTGTAGAACATGCTGGTCTGGGTGTACGGACAATACGTGTTTTAGAGCTGCCATTTGAGCTCCCGGCTGACGAAGTTATCGAGGCTTTTAAGCCATACGGCTCGGTACATGGTCACACCGCAAAACGCTGGACACAATTCGCCACGTACCCGGTTCTTAACGGAGTGCGACAGATCGCTATTGATCTTCAGAAGCATGTACCGTCCTATCTGACAATTGGTGGTTGTCGGGCGGTGGTGATTTACGATGGTCAACCACGTACATGTTCTGGCTGTGGCCAGGAGGGACACCTCAGGTCGAACTGTATGCAACGGCGGATTACGCAACTGCCTTCAGATGTGCGGGAGCCGTAGCCGGCGATGACAGTACAACCGAGCACCAATGCCAAACCCCTCACTGCGTCCGCTGATGACCGAAAAGACACAGCCCCGATGGAAGATCAAGATGCCACTCTCCGAAACCTTGTAGCAGACATCGGGATGACAGGGGATGCTGCTCCATCGAGCATACAATCTACGGCGACAGCATCAGATGAGACCGAACTCCCAACAAGCACGCCAATAGCACACGAAGCAGTTCCAGCTACTACGGATGCTGTTTCGTCTGGAACGCACTCCCTGACGACAACATCAGTTTCGACCGAACTCCCACCAAGTTCAACGAAGGGACTCGAAAGACTTCCAGTTCCTACGGATGCTTTTCTGTCGGGCAGCTGTGATTCCCTACAATCTGAGGACACGGAAGGAAGGTCACGCAAACAGCGTTCCCCGAAAAGGAGGAAACGGCGGCGTCGCACGATGTCTCCTCGGGATGACTCACCTTGCCCCGACGACGATGTGCCGACTGTTTTCTCAGCCAGAAAGACCAATGGCCGCAAGCAAACATCAGCCAGGAGTTGCGAATCGTTGTCAACGACCTTGTACTTAGTGACACGTGGGAATTACGACATGGAGATGCACCGGGATACACCTATGTGACAAGTCATTCGTCGAGCAGATTAGATCGCATTTATATCTCACGGGCTCATACAAATGATGTCCAGGACGCGGAACGTTGGCCGTTGGCATTGTCCGATCACAGCGCTTACTCCTGTACGGTGCTTCTTCCCCGTAGAGAGGTGTGGAAAAGTAAGGCCCCGTGGAAACTGAACATTCAACATCTACATGAGCCTGAATGCCGTCAACGGATCCTTGAGACATGGACGATGTGCGAGCGAAGGGTTGGAAGGTATGCGACGATGCTTGATTGGTGGCTGACTTGTACTAAACCGGCGCTTCGCCGTATGTTCATTTCATATAGCAGGGAGATGGCAGAATGGCGCCGCCGTACGATCGACTTTTTATTTTGCAGCTCTGCGCGACCTGGATGCTGGTCCGCCGGGACAGAACATCTGGATCGAACTCAAAAGGATAAAAGCTTAACTAGTGGCTTTAGCTCGGAAACATCTTCAGGGAACCATGGTGCGCGCCAGATGTCACGATACGAAGAGGCACGAGATTCCTTCCATGCACCACGTCGTGAATGAACGAAAGCACCGACGACGCGTTTTGGTACGGGAATTAATTACCCGCGATGACCGAAGAGTGACCCGTCAAGCGGACATTGTCTCAGCATTTGTCGACCATTACCAACACATCTATCGGGACGATGCAGCCCCTGTCGATGACCTCGACCGTATAGCCACGCACGTCTCCCGTACACTGACGATGGAAGCCGCGGGAACCTTACTGGAAGCCATTAGCTGTAAGGACGTACATGACGCGATATCAAAAGGTGCGTTGAATCGGTTCCCAGGCATTGATGGGCTTCCTGCTGAATTGTACCGAGAATTTCGCAACGAATTGGCACCGCGATGGACAGAAATGTACACCGAGATGTTAAATTCCGATGCTCCTATTCCACCGTATGTTATGAAAGGCCTCTTGGTGCCAGTACATAAACCGAAGCCAGGGGTTACGGTCACACATTATCGCCCCATCACCCTGCTTAATGCCGACTGTAAGATACTTGCACGGTTGCTATCGTCCCGATGTCGTACGTTAATTCGTAGCGTTCTTTCTCCAGAACAGACGACACCGGGTGGATCGGTGAATGTACAAAAAGCTACTGACGAATGCCATGATGTGATAGCGCTAGCGGAAGAGTGCCGGCTTAAAGCGGCGATGGTGGCGGTTGATTTTGACAGTGCTTTTGATAAGGTGCGCCACAACTATCTGTACGCTATACTGGAACAAATGGGATTTCCATACCGTTTTACTGGTCTCATTAGAAGTATTTATGGGGGCACACAATCCTTGGTACAGGTTAATGGGCGTATAGCAGGGCCCCTTCAAATTAGACGATCCATTCGCCAGGGCTGCCCTCTTTCGATGCTGCTTCTTGCGATAGCGTTGGAACCATTAATTGGGAAGCTAACAAATTCTCGTTCTGGGATGGAACTACGGGGCTACACGTTCAAATGTCGTGCCTATGCGGACGACCTCCTGCTGCTCGTTCGTTCTGCGGAAGAGGTGAAGACGGTCCTTGAACTGTTGTTGGACCACAATGTGACGGCGGGTAGTGCAGTTAACATGAACAAATCGGCGACAATGCCGGTTGGAAGGGGCCTTACGCCGGAAGAAAGTCCGTTTCCTTGTGTGCAACAATTCCGCTATCTCGGCATAGACATTACCTCATCTGTAAAACATACTGCGGCAGTTAATTACCGACGTATTTTACAGACAACACGTACCATGGTCCTACAAAATCTCCTACGCCGCCTTGATCCTTTGCAGCGAGTCGAGTATCTGAGCACTAATGTGGTTTCTCGAATGGTGCATATTTCGCAGATCCTGCCCCTACCACTCACGCTCGCACGTCGACTTCAATCAGCACTAGGCTATTTTGTGATGGTTGGATCGCCCCTCAAGGTGCGATACACAACGCTCACGCTCTCTACGGACAATGGGGGACTCTGACTTTGTTCACTGCCGAGCGACGGCGCTCCTTCTAGCCACGATCTACAAGCAATGGCGTAGCAGGGGTGATTCCCTCACACATCCTGTGGCGGTGGGCAACATTACGCCACATTTTGCCCATGTATCAACATTTATTGTGGAACTTAGTTATATCAAAGACGAGATTCCGCGCACGAGACCGCCATGCACGAAGGATTTTTATGTTTGGCTGCTACGACGGATAAGTCGTAATGTCATTGAACTCAAACACCCCTGGTTGCATTGGCCGAAGATTTGGAGACATGTGCACCAAAAATTCGTTCCTACCTTCGTTCGGCCACTGTGGTTCTCTGTCGCCTGTGGCAAGTTCAACACCAACCAACGGCTCCATGCAATTGGACTAGTGGACACTCCACTGTGCCCGAAGTGTCACCAAGTGGATGACGACCATCACCGCTTAACTTGTATCGCGGTGGAGGACGTCTGGCTCCTAGGAAGGCAGATGGTAGCTTGCTACCTCCGTGTGACCCCGCAACATATTACACGTGCTTCCTTCTTACATCCGGAGAGTGACTACTTTCCGGCGACTAAATCACAGTCGATTATCTGGTCCCAAGGTTGGACGATCGCGTACCTCTATGGGGATGCTGCCAAGTCGCGACTTGACTTTTTGTATTTCTTGCAGCAAGCCATTAATGAGGTTCATAGATGGTCACACTATCGGAAAACCTTTGCCACCTATCTTCATGCAGTCTTCCTCGACGCACCACGCAGTTGGGATGTGCCGGGTGCAGTCTGTGTGCACATTTGACAGCTCATAATGAACCTCACGCTTCTCTCCCCACTCAATGTGTAATGCACATACTATACCATGAAATGGCCTACATGTTCCTTTTAACAGAGTGATCTTGCAAAATAATAAATAAATAAATAAATGAAAACAAAATACAACATCCCCCTCTCTTTAACTTTGCGATTTGTTTTACAATTTTTACAATGATTTTTTTGTTTTTTGTTTGTTTTTTTTTTTTTGCAGAGGATGCATTTAATTTTGTGTTTGTGAACTCCCTAATTTGGTATCCAAATAGAATACCAATAAATAAATGTTAAAAAAAAAGTTGGTAGAGCACTTGCCCGCGAAACGCAAAGGTCCCGAGTTCGAGTCTCGGTCCGGCACACAGTTTTAATCTGCCAGGAAGTTTCATATCAGCGCACACTCCGCTGCAGAGTGAAAATCTCATTTTGGCATGGTTCAAATGGTTCAAATGGCTCTGAGCACTATGGGACTCAACTGCTGTGGTCATAAGTCCCCTAGAACTTAGAACTACTTAAACCTAACTAACCTAAGGACATCACTCACATCCATGCCCGAGGCAGGATTCGAACCTGCGACCGTAGCGGTCGTGCGGTTCCGGACTGTAGCGCCTTTAACCGCTCGGCCACTCCGGCCGGCATTTTTGGCATGTGCTACTTAATTTGCCAGATACATTTACCAGCGAAAATTAGAAACAGATGAAAACTGAGCGACGTTCACAGGATGCAAGAGAGTGAAACTTAACGAAAACGTGGTGCAAGTGTGAAATTCCTGCGCTAGCAGGACAGAGTGGATGAGCTTATATTTGTGGGAAGGGGCCAATATAAGTTACTGTCAGTTGCACTCAAATAAACTTTATTTGATAAAACACACAATCACACAAGCAAGAATCAGAACTCTCAAGGTTTTAACGAAAGACCTCCTTTGATTAATTTACATCGGCTGAAGGCCACATCGAAATTCCAAGGTACAAGGCCTAAGTAAGGAATTGAGGTACAGGAGTTCTTCTGGAGGTTTCAATATTTCTCTTCAATATAAATAGGCTGAACGCCTTGGCTTAAATCCGTCCCACAGAACTCGGCTGAGTGTCACACATTAATCAAGAACAGTGTTACGGTTTACAGCCGAGACAAAGATTTTCAATCTAAATAAGCTGAAAACTTAGCTAAAGGCCGCATATAAACCAAACAATTTAACAGATTAAGGCCTAGGAAGAAGAGTTTTCAATTTGAAAAGGCTGAAAGCCTTACCTAAAAACATTTCGTGTAAAACTCTGCTGAAGGCCTCATAGTAAAGAATAACAATCTTATGACTTATGGGCAAGACAAGGATTTTGGATTTTTATTTTGAGAGAGGTTAAAACTCTGCAGAAGGCCACACACCATGCAGAAAACAATTTTACGGCTTAAGGCCTAAAGGGAAGGGGTTATAAATTTCAACTAAAATAGGCTAAAGGCTTTATCCTAAAATGCTACACATAAAACTCGGCTGAAGGCCACATACCAAACAAGAAATAATTGTTTTTTTACGGCTTAAGGCCTAAGAAAAAAATCCTTGATATTTAATAAGCTAAAACTCGGCTGAAGGCCAATTTTAATAAGCTAAAACTCGGCTGAAAGCCACACAGAGTACTTAAGACTAAAAAGGAAATCACTATGTAAAACACAAGGAGCGGCGCTGTGAAGGTTTCATGGGTCGGCCTGGGAAGGTAACACTAACGCACGTTTAGGTGAGACATGCAGCCTCTTAATCGGAAGGCAATACAACCTAGGGACGGTTCACGACCGACCGACAATCTGACCGATTTCCTACGGTCAGATCCAACTGCACAGGTAATGGAAAATATCGGCCGATGAAAAGTAAACCGAGATAACAATAACTTCAAACTCGGCCTCACCAAGATGAAGGCATCAAACACCACTCACGAAAAGTTCAATAGAATACCGAAATCACAATTACAACTGTCAAGTCACTACGGGAGGCTGCAGATTCTAGGCAACAAAACACACGACTTGTTATCACACGCGTCAACGGCTTAGGAAACAACAATCCACAAATAACAAACAAATCGTGACAGTCGAGTTTTAAGAACAGGTAACTAATTACTCAACTTGAGGATCTTGCTCACACACCTAGCGCCTCCAAATACAATAGTGCGTGCCCGCCGCCAAAAGCTTCGCGCTGTGGAGACTGCGTCGCTGGTCAGTTCCAACGAACCAACAAGGTCCAACCACGTCCCAACTCGGAAAGTGGTGTTCGTTCCGAGGATCCAAGACGTCGTCGACTGAGACGACCGGCCGAGTAAACGACCAACGGCAGCCCACTTTCGCCGACAATGGTCCCGGCGAATACTAACACCGTAGGGCGCCGACTTTTGCTGGCTGCCAACTCTTCCCTGACTGTTACTGGTGTCAGTGCTCAGCAGACCACATGTCGCCATCCGACGACCAGCCGACCGACCGACCAACGGCCGGCCTTCCGTTTGTGTCGACCACAGTCCCGGCGCGTACTTGCACCGAGCGGACCTGCCTGCTACTGACTGCCAACTTCTCCAACAGACGGGTAACGACGAACCCGAGTCAGTCCACAACCCAAAGGGTACTGAGACTCAGAGCCGACTCACTGACATGCGACTGTGCACCTTCCGACTGACTCTGCCGACTCACTGCACCGACTCACTCCACCGACTCCGTCTTACCTGTCAGAGCAAAACCCAGAAATACTCCCGCTCGCTCCACAGATAGTAACACGAACCTACTATCGATAACGCTGGTGCTACCACTCACGGACAGCGAAGGTGAGCAAGGATAGTGGCGCCGGAAGACATTAACAGAAAATAAAAATATAAATAAAATTTTCTCGCCGTTTCAGAATTGCAGGAAGGACAGGTCCCAATCGCGAGCCACGCACGGCTCAAAGGGTACTGTATGTTCTCTTCCAACTGCTTCAAGTAATGTGATATTCACTTCGTATCGAGACATACTTGCAATAACACCTATAGTACACTCGGCACTACCCTAAGTACTGAGAGAAGAGATGGACGCTTGTGTTTCATTTTTTATTCTTATGTATGCGCACAGTTCCTAACATTTTCCCTGCTGTGTCCTCGTTCAGTATTTTAATTTAATTTTTTGTACGTCTCGGTCTGTGTGAGTGAGCTTTCTGCAAGTGAGATGGGGTCTGGCAAAGGTAGTTCAGGTGTAGTCTGAAGTTTGCTAGCTCGATACTCTGCAGCCTGAGAAAAGAAACGAAATACATATGTGGCCAGCGGCTCTTGGCCAGTGTGGTTTGGTGGACCTCACCTCCACTGTCCTGAAATGGAAGGAGCAGGTGGCTAGCGCCACTGCAGATCGAGGACTGCTGGAGGAAACACTGGTAACAGAACGGGGCAGGTGTACTTTGTTCAGTGCTACGAAATAAGAAATCATCCCCAACGGTGTAAGTACGTGGAAAATTTCAGTAGGAATACAAATCGAAACGCTTCTCATTGCATATAATATTTTGTGTCAGTTAATAGTGGAACATTTCAGTTTGATGGGTTGTTAATTCAATAGCTGTAGCTAGGCAATACATAGATCTTTTTTCAGGTGGTGACCCACTTCTTTCTTCAGGTTTCAGGAATTAGTTTTAGAACAGTGTGCGTTAGAGACAATTGAATATTTAAGTGCGTGTGTTAACTTTAAAAGTTAATATAAAATAAATTAAATATATTAATATAATAAATTATTTTATTTAGAGCGTGATGGTTTGTTCAGTGGTCAAACACATGTTCTGGTGAGCAGTACTAGCGCCTAGGTCTCCGCGACGTATACTGCTTTTGCACTGACAGCAGCGAGGGAAGTATGATGTGCTTGGGCCACATCGTAAGTTGAGGAAATGCGAGGTAGATATTAAGTTGTAATTATAAAAAATCCGGCAATTGTTTCCAAGCCATTCATGGCACGATGATAACCGTGAAACTTGATGATGTTCGTTATAGGTAGTGACGTCTGTCAGAATTTGTCAATGAACGCCACACAATAGAAGGAAATGGCGTGTGCAGATTTGAATGTGTACTTGGGGTCAGCTGACGGTGATTATATATCGATCCTCGGTCCGGCGAAAGCCTCATGGTCCGTTGAACGATGTGCTTTACCAATCACAAGAATGTAATTTAAATGTTAGGAAGTGGTGTGTGCAGTTATTTTTTAGTGACTGAATTGTTTCCCGTAGGTTTGCCATTATCATTTCCCACATGCCAGGAGGAGACCATTTCGTAGTCGGTTGAGTAGTTGGTAACTGCACGATAATACTTTTATTGTCCAAAAAATGTGTGATGGGTGTATGAGTGTAAATGATTCGGTTTGTAAGGTTGTTTAAATCAGTTAAAATGTTAGGTTGCGGTAGCGCCATCACACCCTATCCCCCATGCACATTGATTTCAGAAAAAAAGAGAGACCCTAGTTAATGTTAGGACTAAATAAATGAATATAATAGAGTTAGGTACATGTCATTGATACATTACAGTCGTTTCACGTCATGGGATACTTTAGTGAAACAAATTTGAGCACGGACACCTGGGTCGCATGAAATGATGGTGGAAAATGTAAAATTATAATGTCACAATTCAAATGTTAATAGTCGGATAAAAGAGCTAAAAAATAAAATTTTGAATGATACTGACAGCGAGAATTTGTCAGTCTTACTAAATCAGTAGCAGTCTTATTTTTCCTGGCATGTTAATTTGACCTGATCAAGAGTTTAACTTAACGGACGAGAGGTCCTCCATTGAATGTCAGTGACAATGACTCTGGCACGGTAAAAGTAAATACAGTATGGTTCATGGAACATTGCCATCTCACGTTGCAAAGTTAGAATAATAGCGTTTATCTGCTGCACAACAGACAGTAGGAAACAAAATCAAAGCTGTTGATAGAAAACTAATTTCTGAATTACCGCACAGCAGAGGCCATATTTGGACTTGTGCTAGTTTACAAATTTAACATGGCAGCAGAAGAGGGAGATGTTGCGTGAACGTACCTGTAAGAACTGATTATTATGAAGGAGGATACATTAGTTACAAAAGCCAGGTCATATACCTGAGAGTTCATCGTTCCCCCTCAGATACTCTTATGTAGGAGGGCAGAAATGTAGCCCCAATTTAGAGATCTGAGCCCATAACATACGGATATGTAGCGGAAGCTTTTCCGAATCCTTTTTTTCTTTTTTTTTTTTAAATTAATACGTCTCCTCTCAGTGGCCAACCTGGGAGTTTCCCACACGTCGCAGGCCGCGGTAGCGCAGATATGCTGAGAATATGTTCCACTGTCTATGACCTGTAGTCGGGCACGATTGACGAAGTCCTGCTCCACGGCCGGTTATATCGCCATCTTCGTAGTTCCCTACGCGGCCGACGTGCGTGGCCGACGGTCATGTGGCGCACTTACCACCACTTAAGGTGAAGCTGCTAAACCTACGTTGTCTACGGTCTATACCATCGATGCGTGTTCATCTTTCGGTGGCATAGATATAAGAGCAAGGAAAATCTCTAATTATGTCATCAATTCTGTCAGAAGGGAGTGAAGGAACAAGTAGAATATTAGGGGTATTTTAGGTACATGTGGTAGTATTACCCATTGCTCACGTGTATCAGGTTGCGGAATACAATGGAGATGGAAAAGGTGTATCTGCAGATCACATAGTCTTCTAAAATATTCTCACACTGCCGGTTTCGGTTATACCTTAGGTTTTCCCTGTTGCTCAAAACTCATGTTGAGGACTGCATTGGTGGGTGTATCAAGAGTGGAAGCAGTCGGAGTAACATTAAATGAATCGAAGCCGCGGAGTGGCCGCACGGTCAGAAGCGCCTTGTCATGGATTGCGTGGCCCCTCCCGCCGGAGGTTAGAGTCTGTGTGTTGCTCTTAGCATAAGTTAGTTGAAGCAGTGTGTCAGTCTATGGACCGATGACCTCAGCAGTTTGGTCCCTTAGGAATTCACAAACATTTGAACATTTTAACATTTGAAATATCTCATCTTAGTTGCTTACATGCTGTAGGAAAACCGCAGAGCGCAGAAGACAAAATAGGAAGTCAAAGCTAGACTTAGTCAAAATTTGTAAGCTGGCTTTCAAACGGAACAGATATTTCTGGTCACATAATTAGAAGTTCATAAGAGCAGTATCAATTAATTGCGTAACGAGTGTTGGTATTACTATGTATAGGGATTGGACAAGAATTTGGAAACACCACAGAAACAGCAAATTATATAGCTCAAAATGATGTGGGAACACATTGGCATTATAAACAGGTTCCAATCTTTTCAGAATGGATAAATGTAGCTCCTGTATGCCTTTCAGGGGAATCTTATACCATTCTCCCTGCAAAATAACTGTCAGTTCAGGCAACGACAATGGAAGCAGATAGCGCTGAAGAATCCTTTTCCAAAGTAGACCACAAAATCTCAATGAAATTACGATTTGTTGTTTGTGACCAGAGGAGATGCGACAATTTATCCTCGTGCTCAAAGAAACAGTGCCTGATGATGCGAACTGTGTGAATAGTGCTCGTCTTGGAACACAGCATCATAATGAGGAGACAACAACTATAGTATGAGATCGGACTCTTCAGCGAAAATGATCACATAATCCTCCGCAGTAATGTGAGCTTACAGAGTAACGATGGGTTTCATAGTATACCACGATACGGCTACCGAAATCATCAAGCGAACTCCCGACATGATTAGCTATAGGGACGTATGCTCGGCCGGAAGCTGGAAACAATGTGGAACAAGACTCATTCGACCAAATGACTTTCTTCTATTGCTCCACAATCCAGATGTCATGGCTTTGGCACCATGTTTTCCAGTTAGGGGAATTTGATGTGTGGGTCTGGAATTCCAGCTCACCGTGCACTTCCCAATTTATGGAGCTCTCTTCGTGTTGGTTTGATACTGCCGCTTTTTTTACGTCCCAGTCCTGTTCAACGACCGTCACACTTTGGCCCACCTTGTGACTTAGGAGAAGACGTTTCTCCACTTTCCCTGTATGCACTATAAACCTACGATATGGTGCCTCTTGAAGCACCAAACACTTGAGGTATCTGGAAATTTGTGGTAGGTTCAAATGGTTCAAATGGCTCCAAGCACTATGGAACTAACACAAGGAAATCACACACATCCATGCCCGAGGCACGATTCGAACCTGCGACTGTAGCAGGCGCGCGGTTCCGGACTGAAGTGCCTAGAATCGCTCGGCCACAGCGGCCGACTGTGGTAAGTACCTATGGGACCAAACTGCTGAGGTCATCGGTCCATAGGCTTACACACTACTCAAGCTAACTTAAACTAACTTACGCTAAGGACAAGACACACGTACACACCCATGCCCGTGGGAGGAGTTGAACCTCCGACGGGGGGAACCGTGCGAACCGTGGCAAGGTACCTAAGACCACGCTGCAATTCGTGCGGCACATAAGGTACCTTGGTTGAAGGAGGACACGCCATATGAGCAGCAACAAATCTGCTCACGTTCGAATGCAGTAAGCTCCGACCAGTAATAACATTTGCAACAGGTCGAGGAGACTCCACAGGTGCCGTTCGTGGTTAAATACAGCAGCCCAGAATGCAGGGTGTAGGAAAACCCCCTGTCGTACTACACCTCCAGAAACGTTTCTGTTTACCCGGTGAATCCGCAGATGATGGTATCGGGGCGTAGAATATAACTGGCCACGCTTTCCCACCCGAGTTTTGCCATAATTAAGCCAGTCCGTCATTAAACTGACATAATGAGCCCGCGCACGGGAATTCTTCCTACCTGCTATGTGGACATGCTCTGGTAGTTGCACTCGTATGTCCCCTTGCAGAGCCGTAGCAGCGTCGTCGAATTCTGAAACTGCAATACTACTGTCTATGTTTTACATAATGAAGCAGCAAGCAGCATTTTGTGGAAATAATTTTCACACGGATGCCATTACAGTGCGTTTATTTAAGAAATACTGTAGAATGAACTTGTTCACTCTGATTATTACCTAACTTCTAACGGTACGAGGGCATGGCCTACTGCATGACTAAATCGAATCTGTAACTTGAGCATACAATCGGTACAATTTGTGTAAGTCCATACATTTTCGGTTATGCCAAAGTTATTCACCTATTTGTTAATATCAACGTTGCTTGGAATTATAAAATTACTGAAAAAAAGTATTTATGATCCATAGACTCCTCCTAATGTCTGAGTGGCAAAAGGCAACTTTTGTTAGCAAATACACTCCTGGAAATTGAAATAAGAACACCGTGAATTCATTGTCCCAGGAAGGGGAAACTTTATTGACACATTCCTGGGGTCAGATACATCACATGATCACACTGACAGAACCACAGGCACATAGACACAGGCAACAGAGCATGCACAATGTCGGCACTAGTACAGTGTATATCCACCTTTCGCAGCAATGCAGGCTGCTATTCTCCCATGGAGACGATCGTAGAGGTGCTGGATGTAGTCCTGTGGAACGGCTTGCCATGCCATTTCCACCTGGCGCCTCAGTTGGACCAGCGTTCGTGCTGGACGTGCAGACCGCGTGAGACGACGCTTCATCCAGTCCCAAACATGCTCAATGGGGGACAGATCCAGAGATCTTGCTGGCCTGGGTAGTTGACTTACACCTTCTAGAGCACGTTGGGTGGCACGGGATACATGCGGACGTGCATTGTCCTGTTGGAACAGCAAGTTCCCTTGCCGGTCTAGGAATGGTAGAACGATGGGTTCGATGACTGTTTGGATGTACCGTGCACTATTCAGTGTCCCCTCGACGATCACCAGTGGTGTACGGCCAGTGTAGGAGATCGCTCCCCACACCATGATGCCGGGTGTTGGCCCTGTGTGCCTCGGTCGTATGCAGTCCTGATTGTGGCGCTCACCTGCACGGCGCCAAACACGCGTACGACCATCATTGGTACCAAGGCAGAAGCGACTCTCATCGCTGAAGACGACACGTCTCCATTCGTCTCTCCATTCACGCCTGTCGCGACACCACTGGAGGCGGGCTGCACGATGTTGGGGCGTGAGCGGAAGACGGCCTAACGGTGTGCGGGACCGTAGCCCAGCTTCATGGAGACGGTTGCGAATGGTCCTCGCCGATACCCCAGGAGCAACAGTGTCCCTAATTTGCTGGGAAGTGGCGGTGCGGTCCCCTACGGCACTGCGTAGGATCCTACGGTCTTGGCGTGCATCCGTGCGTCGCTGCGGTCCGGTCCCAGGTCGACGGGCACGTGCACCTTCCGCCGACCACTGGCGACAACATCGATGTACTGTGGAGACCTCACGCCCCACGTGTTGAGCAATTCGGCGGTACGTCCACCCGGCCTCCCGCATGCCCACTATACGCCCTCGCTCAAAGTCCGTCAACTGCACATACGGTTCACGTCCACGCTGTCGCGGCATGCTACCAGTGTTAAAGACTGCGATGGAGCTCCGTATGCCACGGCAAACTGGCTGACACTGACGGCGGCGGTGCACAAATGCTGCGCAGCTAGCGCCATTCGACGGCCAACACCGCGGTTCCTGGTGTGTCCGCTGTGCCGTGCGTGTGATCATTGCTTGTACGGCCCTCTCGCAGTGTCCGGAGCAAGTATGGTGGGTCTGACACACCGGTGTCAATGTGTTCTTTTTTCCATTTCCAGGAGTGTATTTATTAGTAACAATTACTTGATTAACGCAGAATAAATGTACTTTCCCTACGTGTCCCTTTGCTGACATCACAAGCGATTTCTGCATCGGCACCTCATCCCACTGGCTCTGAAAGCGGTAGACAGACAACCGCCTCTGCTAGGGAACGTATTGTTCGCTCTTTATTCCATACATACTGCAGCGCGGATCCATTCACTTCTCGTTTGAGAAATTGCAAAACTGAAAATAAAGTAAAATGCGCTCTTGTCTGCCAATAAGGGCTACCTGACAAGGGTTTCCTAGCGTCAAACACACATTTTTCATGATATTTCAATTTTTTTGTCCGGCTCCTGTATGTTCGAGACTGAGTTACCATGAGCAACACAAAAACTGTGAGGATGGAACCAGCGGCAACGTACTACTGATTAATATAGCTCTGTTACTAACATATGCCAAGAACAGGTAAAATATGTGGAGAGTGACGAAAACCTGGTAGTCCTTGATTATTAGAAAGTTGTTATAAGTCAGAAAACGAATGGCAAATTTAGTGAAGAATACGATCTTTTAAATTTCTGCAATGTGTTTCATGTTGGGTGCCAACATGCCCATTCAAAATCACCAGAGAAGTAGGAACAGTTCAGTAAAAATTAAGCTCAGAGGACAAAATTTAGTCACTCCAGTGTGCACGCACCGGTGAATAGTTAAGCCAATGCAGATTCTGCAGAGATAGACTCAACTGTTGAACCGTAAAAGCAATGACTGTACGTGAGGGTAAAGCAGCAGTGATCAGTGAGACATTTATGTTTCTAGAGGACATTGTACGTAGCATGGGTAAATTTAAGGACATGACAGAGTGGCAAAAAGGAGCAGTCGTGTTCGCCTGTGTCCATGGCTCTACGGTGCGTGAAATTTCTAGATTTGTTAGTGTCCAACTTGCCTAATAGCAGTAGTGTAACACACATGGCCATGGAACACGAACTGATGGAACTCCGTGTTCAAATCTTCGGCGAATAGCTGAGCCTGGATGCGACGAATCTTCACATCCCTGTGGACTCACTTCCTGACGGAATCTAGGCTGTGTTCAAGTCCATGTGTGGAATTACAGGGTATTAAATGATGCTTGTAATGATTTCTCTAGGAGTGACTAATTTTATGTGCGGTGAACTTACGTAAAGGGATATACAAATTTTTCAGTTGTAGCCCAATTCGAGGGGGAGTTAATCGAAGAGATTACAGCACAAATGCATTTGTACTAACTGGCATATTACATCGTACTGAAAACGGTTAGTATTTGGAACCATGTTTACTATGAGTTGTTGCTTTTACTGTCGTATACATTCCCCAATGTCAGTTTTATTTACTAGTGATGATACATACCGTATTACGAGAAGATTTTCAGCTAGGAGATTTTAGCCTTACCAGTATATGATTTTTTTGTTTAAATATTCCCGACTATTGAGCCGGGAGCGGCGTCATAACTGTGCGATATTTCGGAAAACTGACTTGTTACCATCTTCTGGCGGACGTGATGATTGATTATCATCTGACAGGTGACGTCTTATATGAGATGACTCAGCTGCTTCTGAAGATGTCGTTTTACGTAACCAGCAGTGACATATCTGGCCGCCAAAAACTACCTGTGAGATTTTCATATTGTTTAGCTCTTTACGCAAGAACTGTTGGCCATAAAGAAAAAAAATGAACTTACCTTTTTGTTGGAACTTTAGTGTAGTTAAGTTTTGTACCGCGACACGTTTTCGGTGGAGGCCACGGTTTTCGAGCTATTCCCATTCACTCATCCCCACGACTCAGAACTTTTAGTATGTTGTTCATGACAGTTCCTCCTACCACTGTACAAATATTTCCGGCTATACGCAATATTTCCGATATTCAATCTTTTCGATCTCTGTTAATTGGGCTATTAGACAAGAGCCTAGTCGGCTATTACTTTGTCATTATTAATTTAAATGTGCTCGTGAGCGTAATGAAAGAAAAACGGCTTTTGTAAGCGTTAAGCTAAAAGTAATTACTTGACGGTTTGATCCACACTCAACTCTTACAAACACAATAGTTTCATAGTCAGAAGGTCTGACAGATACAACGATGTAATTGTTAATTTTTGCTGTTAATATTCACTGAGGTGTTCGATAAAATTTGCGCAAATGTCAGTTTTAAATCTGGTTCGCGCTCGAAAAAGCCGGTGGTGTAATAAGGCAATGCGCAAACGTCAGTTTTACAACTGATGCGCGCTCGAATAAGCCGGTGGTGTAATACGGGAAGTCAATGTAGGCATAAAAGAGTAGAATTTGGGAAATAATTCGTGCTGTCGTAAATTTCTCTACAGTGGTAGTGGGCACTGCCATAAACGACATACGAGAACTTTGACCAGTGGAGTCTGGGTGGGTGAGTGAGGTGCATTTGAAGTTCACTTTTGTGCCTTTCTCTTGAAAAACACGAAAGTTTCTCTCTCTAGCGAACAATGTACGGCTGTACAAAATTTAGTTACATTAAATTTCCTCCAAATTGTCCTGTTCATTTTCCTGAAAGATTAATAGCCCGCGAATAGCTAGCGAAAGAATATGGAAATCTCCTGTGTGGTTTGTGATGACCAGATATAGAATTGCGGGTTGCATAAAACGACATCGGTAGGGGTAGCTGAATCACCCTGTAGACTCCTTCGCTCCACCTCCTCCCCCCCCCCCCCCCCTGCTGCACCATTTGAAGGAATGTTACGATCGTCGTTCTTTATCCAATCATGATACTAAATCACCTTTCAGACCCTCTATGTTGCAGAAGAAAATGATTTAACTTTCAGACCTCGCGACAAATGCCATGGGTGCCGCCCAAGTCTGGAGCAAGAAAGCCAGTAGCCATCAGGCGGGGCGGAGCTATTCCGCAGTTTGGCGGGCCGAGAGGCAACTGGAAACTTGCTGAAGCGCCGGGGCCGTTTTAATTCGTCGCCGTCCTTTTTAATGACAGGGGCTGTTAAAACTCGAGGGGATACACTGTTAGCGGCAAACAGCCCTCGGAATGCAGCGGGGCTCGGCCTCTGCCCCTTCGCCTCCGCCATTCTGCCGCCGTAAAAGGGTAGCGAGGGTGCGGACCCGGGGTGGCGGCCAGATCGCAAGGGGCCGCGCCCGAGAAAGAGAGACAGTGGCAACTTGCTGGTTGACTCGCGAAAGGCGACCCAGAGGGAGGACAAACTTCCCGGCTTGTGTTCATAACGGGATGGGAAGGGGACGGCGCGTGGATGCTGTAAACACAGACATTGCCGCTACCGTCACAGTAATGAAAATCACCAAGTGTCACCGTCACAGAACTCTTCTCACGTTCTTTCTTTTTTTTTTTTTTTTTTTTTTTTGTACAACTTTAGAAGATTGCTCCGTAATGTAATGAGCGAAAGTTAGCGTGAAGTCCAAGGAAATGCGAAGTTTTGTGACGAGGTCAACGAGAGAGCACTATTTCTTTCTTATAGGCTATGTAGCACGAGCTCGAAGTGCTTTTTCTTCCGTAACAGATAATCGTGCAGTAACGCTAATTGAAACTTTATTAAATGTATACAGTCATAAGACCGATTTCTGCTCCTGGACTAATAAAGTGCCC
Organism: Schistocerca piceifrons; assembly: GCF_021461385.2. Classification (NCBI taxonomy): domain Eukaryota; kingdom Metazoa; phylum Arthropoda; class Insecta; order Orthoptera; family Acrididae; genus Schistocerca; species Schistocerca piceifrons. Next base: position 144,214,765 of record NC_060144.1, read on the forward strand.
TGACTCACGACACGAAACCTGGCATTAAGGATCCAATTCGGTTTGTGCGAATGTTTGTATTTTATGCATCAGGGAAATGCCATTTGATAAAACTGATGACAACAGGTACAGATGCCGTACACTCAAGACATTTGTTGGGAGCGGTAAAAATAATTAAGATATCTGGCAACCTTGATAGCCTTCTACTTCCGTTTCAAATCTAGACTTCAATAAGAAAATGGGAAGGTAGTGTTAATGAGAACTCAGGGCGAAGATGTGATTTAAATGACAATAGATTTCTTCATCCTTAAAATCATAAGAAAACAAAAATGACTAAAGAAACGTCACAAAAAAATTTTTATTTGACAAACGCTTTCGCTAACATGGGGTCTATGGTGGACAAAGTGATCAGCTGGGGATCGACACACGACACTAACCGGAACACTAATCGCTCTATCTGACGTCATACACGTGAATCCGGGTTATGACACAAAAACTACGTCACAATCAAACATCTGCATTCCACCATTCCAAAAAGAAAAATATGGTTCGAAAGAACAGGGTGCTGAGAAACATATATTGGAGCCATACGCCATAGCAGCGAATACCTTACCCTTCTGTTGGTCAGGGCAGCACACCAAGATGTGTTCGTCGACTGAAGTCATGGACGGCCACAATCTTTTATTAATGGTGCACGCCCGTAAAATGCAAGTACGCGGTCTCGCGTTCGGTTAATTCGGAAGGCAGGTTCTTTCCTATGAGCCTCTGAAACCCCGGTGGATTCCATTGTGCAGGTGGACCCGTTTGCTGGTCTGCCAAACCAATTTGACTCCATGCCACGATTATGCGTGATGGAATATGTCTAATGTTTAGATGGCCGACTCAAGACAAATAAGCACATCCGCACATCACTCATTGTGTGTGTGATGCTAGAAGCAGTACCTCTGATGGTTCAGAAGGTGGCTGGCACAGTCTCTAAGTGGCACACTGGCAAAGGACACAAGTCTCACCATTGAGTTAGAGACCTGCAGTTATTTCCTAGTGAAGCACCAGAACAAGAGAGATCTTCTCTTTATGTCCGCTTTCCTCCTCAGCTTGGTAGCAAAAGCCCATTTATATCTTAGACTTCCCCCACTTTAGCACAAGCCAATCACGAGCTGGAGCACAGCATTCAAAGCTCGGAGAGCACCTCTTGCTCTGCATACACCAGAGACTTTAATATTAACTGGGAAAAGACAAAGAAGATTCAGCTCCACAGCCTCTTACCCACACATTTACACTGTGTCTCTTGCTAATAACACGACCAGGATGGAACCACAGCCCTCCATAAAAAGCTTGTTATCTTCCCTATTGCGTCCATTTCGAAGTTTCCAAAGAATGGCCATAAACTCTACAAAAGCCACATTCTTCCACAAATATGTTTTGTAACAGAGTCTGGACGTCTAGGAGCCAGTGACCTCTCCCACCGATATTCGCAGAATGCTCACAGTTGTCTTGTCGGCTTCCTGCCTAACAAGGCCCCATTCTCTGCTTTATTGCCGGTCTACAATGCACTGGCCATTGCAGCGGCGACTTGTCGGCGCTAGTCAGTCTACCTGGACGCGGTTGCCTCCCGACTCCCGACCGGCGCCAACCACCAACGTGCCTGCACAATGAGACCACGGAACTCGGCCGTCTGGAAATGTTTCCATCCACATTCCGCAGAGCAAACGCGCTTCCCTCGGCCCACTGTCACCATGCACTTTTACTGCAGTCGTTTAAATCGGCACCCTATTCTTTTGAACACAGGTAAAGCTTACCTTTATTCCTTCCCTGCAGCACACGAGCAAGAGCATTAACTACGGCGCACCAGTTCATCATGATGTATGAAGTCAAATCGAAATAAAGATCATATTCTCTAAGAACATGAAACGGCATAATTAGAAGTGAGAGTGACCAGCAATCTCTCAACCTCTTGCGAAACTGATGTAGTATTCAGGTAACTCAAATTAAATTGCATGAAATACGGTCAACAGTTGCCGGCCGATGTGGCCGAGTGGTTCTAGGCGCTTCAGTCTGGAATCGCGCGACCGCTACGGTCGCAGGTTCGAATCCTGCCTCGGGCATGGACGTGTGTGATGTCCTTAAGTTAATTAGGTTTAAGTAGTTCTAACAAGGGAACCTCCCCATCGCACCCCCCTCAGATTTAGTTATAAGTTGGCACAGGGATAGGCCTTGAAAAACTGTACACAGATCAATAGAGAAAACAGGAAGAAGTTGTGTGGAACTACGAAAAAAATAAGCAAAATATACAAACTGAGTAGTCCATGCGCAACCTAGGCAACATCAAGGAGCGTGTTAACCTACGAGAGCCGTGGTCCCGTGGTTAGAGTGAGCAGCTGCGGAATGACAGGGCCTCGGTTCAAATCTTCTTTCGAGTGATAAGTTTAATTTTTTATTTTCAGATAATTATCAAAGTTCAGGCACACACACATAACCAATTTCGCTATCCAAAATTCCAGGATATGTTCAGATTTGCTTGGACATATACAGGATTTGACGGTCTACGCACGGAAACATTTGAAAACGTAAAAAACATGTTTTGACAGAGCACAGGGAAAACTGTGCGACTGTGAAACTGTTGCATTCATTTGATGCAGTTTATGTGACATATTCTTATGTTTTCATCACTTTTTTGGGAGTGATTATCACATCCACAAGAAAACCTAAATCGGGTAAGGTAGAAGAATCTTTTTACCCATTCGCCAAGTGTGCAAGTTAGGTGGGTCGACAACATATTCCTGTCATGTGACGCACATGCCGTCACCAGTGTCGTAAAGAATATATCAGACGTGTTTTCCTGTGGAGGAATCGGTTGACCTATGACCTTGCGATCAAATGTTTTCGGTTCCTATTGGAGAGGCACGTCCTTTCGTCTACTAATCGCACGGTTTTGCGGTGCGGTCGCAAAACACAGACCCTAAACTTATTACAGTGCACAGAGACGTCAATGAATGAACGGACAGATCATAACTTTGCGAAAATAAAGAAAGTAAAATTTTCACTCGAGGCAGGACTAGAACCAAGGACCTTCGAATTCGCAGTAGCTCACTCTAACCACGAGACCACGGCGTTCAACGGCAAACATTGTCCATTATGTTGCCTATCTTGCACATGGACTACTCAGTTTGTATATTTTGCTAATTTTTTCATAGCTCCACACAACTTCTTCCTGTTTTCTCGATTGATCTGTGTTCAGTTTTTCAAGGCCTATTCACTGTGCCAACTAATAACTAAATCTGAGGGGGGGGTGCGATGGGGAGGTTCCCCTGTCAGAGCCATTTGAACGGTCAACAGTTCCTCACAGGCCCTATACTGGGTGCTGGGGCATAGGTAGAGACATTGCAATCATTAGTACCTTTATATTTACCCACTTCAGAGTGTTGTTTGTCATATCTCTGTGACTAACAGAGTTCCTGCAAACATATCATATAATTTACTAACTGATGTTTTCTGCACAGTCGTAATTGCAAAGTGGGTTATGTCTATTAGGATAGGCTATCCGTTTTCCGTCCACACATTAATGCTAACCAGCTCTTGGCGTCCTGTGGTCGTTGTCGGAAACACACCGTGACGTTAAAGTAAACAAACACAGTGGTGACTAAGGAAAATGCATCGCACTGTGAATCTCTTCAAGACGGTTGTGGGCATACTGTTAAGTGTTACAGCGTGTCTGCCTAAAATATCCCAATAAAAATTCACGGTAAGCCGACCGATATGCCCTCACTCCCAGTTCCAATAACACTGTTGTCAACTAATACCTTAAATGCTGCCCAGGGAAAATAATAATTAATGACTTGCTTGTGCCACGCATAATCGGAGATACGTAGCAGCCAGAAACAAGCTACTCATAATAACTATAGTGATTAGTCCTCAAATGAAGAAAATACTGATGTAACGTTGTTCAGGACACTATGCTGTAAATTTAAGGTAGCGTTGATGTAGTTAAGCTAATTAAGGTTCATTTTGTGTTAGTAAACGAAGATCGCTACTAAAACCTATGAAAAATATAAATGTTTTTTGTGAGTTAAGTTAAATGTATCATATATTAAGTGTTACAGTGTTCATAAAATTAGTAATCCCTGCCACACACACAAAAAAACACAGGAACAGAAAAAGAAAATTATAGGCAATCTAGATTCGGATACCGGAATGAAGTTTCGAACCAAATGCCTCCGGAATGTGAATCCCATCTCCCTCCTCTCTCGGTGGGGTCTTAGGCACGACCAATATTATAAGCTTAGCTTAAAAAAAAAAAAAAAAAAAAAAAAAAAACAGCTGTGTTATTGCACATCCACACATACATCTGCATGACTACAATGAAATTCACAATTAAGTGCCATCCAGAGGCTTCATCGAACCATCTTCAATCTGTTTCTCTTATGTTCCACTCCCGAGCAGCGCGTTTTAAATACAAACAATTAGAGGTTGGCTCTGGACTAGATGTATGAGAAATGAATGAAGTTTAGAATTCTTTTAGCGTTGCAGAACTTATGGTTCATCCATCCTCCTCTCTTCCTTTTTGTTTTTGTAATCTCGAGCTGTATATTTTTTTTAATCCAAACTCGTTTAACAAACTGAGACATTTCTTGCTCCGCGTCGGCCCCGCGTTTCCTGTCAGGTAACTCCGCGAAGTTGTTGTTGTTCATCGCTATGACGACTCCTAACACGTTCATGGTCTTCAGAACAGATTAATAAACTTCGCTGAATTCACCTGCAGCTATAGGCGCTAGTGTTTCTACTGTTTGTACCCACACTGAAGATATTTCGTTGCTAATTTCCAAGCATACGCGTTGAAGCGCTCGTTGTCATTTTGTGTATTAGCATCGGTGCATCTTTTAACCAAATCTTAAATGGGCCGGAATTCGTATTTGGTCGAATCTTCTCTTGAAATAATGCATCGAGCCCCTACAGCTGCCTGTATTTCGGTCGGCATACGTTCCATTCAACAAGCAGTTACTTTTAAAAAAATTTCTGCAATCAAAATATCATTTTTCAGGCACAATCTATATATGATGGGCGTTCAATAAGTAATGCAACACAGCTCTTTTTCTCCACCATTTTCGGTTTACAATGTACAGAATTTGTTGTTGGGCATGGTGGGATATTCCCGCTTCACCCCCTGTAGGTTCATGAAGTTTCGATAGGTGACGGCGCTATGTGTAAACTTCGATGTGGAGTCTGTAACGGAGGTGTGTTCCAAGCAGAGAACTGTTGCTGAGTTTCTTTTGGCGGAAAAGCAGAACTTTGATAATATGTATAGGAGCTTTCAGAATTCCTACGGATACCTGACAGTGAACAAATACACGTGAGTCTTTGGGTGAGGCATCTGCGTTCACCGCTACGTCCCGGCCGGCCGCACACTGTTGTGCTACCTTCGGGAAACCGAAACAACATCATCGGGTGTGTCGTCACAAAATGCAAACCAACTTCTCCTTCTCTATGACAACGCAGAGCTTCACAAGTCTATGCACCTGAGAGGAGCTCCCAGAACTCTACAGCCCTGATTACGCATCTTCCGACTTCCATCTACGTGATGACTGGGTGTTGTGTGCTGTCCTTAGGTTAGTTAGGTTTAAGTAGTTCTAAGTTCTAGGGGACTAATGACGATAGATGTTAAGTCCCATAGTGCTCAGAGCCATTTGAACTTCCATCTATTTGGCCTAATATATGATGCACTCCTCGGGAAGCGGTGCGTGGATGATGGCGAGTTTACCGATGAATGAAGACGTTGACCCCGACGTCAACCAGAGGACTGGTACCATGTGGCCGTACAGACCCTCCAAGTAATGTGGCGTAAGGCTGTCGCTCTGAACGCAAGTTACGTAGAAAAATACGGATAGGTAGCCCAAAGAGCGAGAGGAATATGGTGTATTGGATTCCTCAACAAAACAAACTTGCTTTCGAGAAAAATGTGTTGCATTACTTATTGAACGTCCCTCACATAGGCAGTAGCACAGCGTGAAAGTTGGATTTCTTGCCAAACAATAATTTATGCTTAAAAAGGGGAGTGACCTTTTGCGTTACGGCTTTAGCCATCTTCAGATGTCTAGTAGCAGTATTCACATTACAGTAAAGGTTACAAGATGTATGTGTAACTATTATAAGCAGACTGCTTATGATTGTTACTTAAAGATCTTGTAACACGTTCACGTGCAGCATGTTGCTCCTAGATCTCTGAAGATGTCTAAGTCCGAAACGCGTCCTGTTACGAGCAATAAAGTAATTCCATTTTTGAAGCATGAGTTTTTCATAAGCGACCATTGTAGCCTTTATGCAGTACCACTGCTCATTTACAACATGGTCGCCTGCTTCCGACTCAACTTTATTGCGCAATTGTGGTAATCTATATACTCCTCGGATGCAAATTGTAAAACAAAATCAGTTTTTTCATCGGTGACGACTTCCTCTCAACAGCTGCACAATTTCGTAATCTCTTCAGTTTAATAATCTGTGAGTTGTAGCATCTGGATAAGACATACCCGAAAAATGTTAAGGACTGCGTATGTCATCCAGATGAGACTACGAGCGGTGTTACACGGTAGTAGAGTCATGTCTCTTGCTGATAATTCTTGACCGATACGCTTGTAAACTGTGTCTTCTTTGCACATTGAAGTAACTACAGTTTCCTTTGGTTATTTTATAGTTATTTCTAAGTACTGCACTCCTATAAATTTAAGACTACAATCTTAATGAGAGTAATGTAAAATACGTAGAGTGCCTGTGTCGAAGTAAGATACGTCTTTATTGTCCTAATGTTGCCAGGATAGACAAACAAAGTTAATTGTCCTTTCTTCCGTATGTTCCAGATGACGTTAAGAAACCGGTTGCTTCTTCTGTAATACATTTTTTTGTAATGACAGTAACAGAAACATTAGATAAACCCTGGTTTAAACGGACTCGTGACTACAACTGAGCAATGGAAATGTCTAACGTTATAAGTGCCATAAAAACACGTTTTCAGTGCTTTTTTTGTTCTCGGTACTCGGTAGCTTGCGCCAGATTTGTTACCTGTGCAAATAATGGAGAAAATGTTGAATATGCGTAAGCAGATGGTGAATGTTCTCTGTGCCAAACTGTAGTTCCCTGTGGAGTTCCAAAATCTTAAAACTATCAGAAGTTGTTTTTTATTGATTACTAGTTATAAATGGTACTGCTGTATTTCTTTAGATGTACTATCGCAAATAATACATTGTACCTCAGTTTGATGGCACTTAGAACAAAAGCTTTGTTCGTGTTGTTTTATCGAAAAGTGACAGTTTCGAGACTTTGGCTGTGTACAAATTACGCGATGATTCTTGCAGAGAAGAAACCTGGAATCAGCAACTGTCAATAATGTTGTTTATTTACACAAATACCACCGTTACCTGTTTGGAGCCGACAGGTTCGTCTTCAGACGACCTTCACGTTTGTATTACATTCGTTGTTTGCATTAGTTGTTGCAAATCAGCCAAGAACTGATGTAATTAGCAACATACAAACGTGAAGATTAACTTGCCGATTCGAAAACTGTAACGGTGCGATTTCTGTAAATAAACAGAATTATTAATGGTGGCTGATTGCTGTTATCTTCTTTCCAAGAATCAGCATGAAAAACCGTCCTCTTGGCACTTTGAACCGTCAGTTTCCTGATGTGGCACTTAAAAACTTTTTAACAAAGCATTCATTTTCTAATTTGTCTATTTTTCCTTTGATTCGGTAGGCATCGTACTACTGTAGTATCAGAATACCTGCTCTATTTTTTTAGATACAAATCAGTAGTTTATAAACAGACATACATGGAATAAAATGTTCTCGGGTTTCCAGGCGTCTCAAGTGATTAAAATTACACGAGCTTTCGACCAGCCACTCCTTGGCCATTGTCAAGTGGTACGGCTGCCAGTGGGCTGCTGGTACGACCCCTGCGTATACTAGCTGCCGGTTGTGACGTCACTGGTGCTCGTGGCATCGCCAAGTGTTGGCGTACGTTGACTCGGCATTTGATGTACCCCCTTCAGCCACGATGTCGCTGGATCCACCACCGTGTTGAGCTGCAGGCCTCCGTTTCTACTTAGGACTCTATCGGTGATTTTGACTTCAATGGTTTTTTTAATTACACAGTCGCAGAAACCGATAGTAGGAGCCACGACCACGACGGAGATTTCGTCAGATTTTACCTGGTGTCCGTTTTCTAAAGCATGCTCAGCTAAACCAGATTTCTTGGGCTAGAGTAGCCCATAAAACCTCTCAATCTCCTTCCTGCATTGTTCTACAGTGTACAGTGTATACTGTTTGTCCGACGTAAGACTGGCCGCACTCGCAAGCTATTTTGTAGATCCCAGGTATTCTGAGACTTAAGTAATTTTTCAGAACATTTCTCATGGAAAACAGCTGCCTTACTTAGTATTTTAAAATGAATATAAACAGTATCGACAGCAAGCAACCTTTAGCTTATTGGTTACCAGTTTTGGTTAGTTACTGACCATCTTCATATCTCATACCATTTTGGTGGGCAAATGACGTACGTCGAGTTCGTAGAGCATGGTATGAGGTCTGAAGATGCTCAGTAACTGACTGAAACCAGTAATCCAAAAAAATAGTGTTTCTTGCCGTCGAGACTGTTTATGTTCGTTTTTAATTCTGAGACCCGCTGCTCCTTTACCTGGTCTCAGTAATTGACGAATTTTTATCGGAGACCTGGAGTACGATTTGATCATGCGTCTTTTCAGCAGGCGGCGTTATCGCCGCATGAGTCTGCATTCTTTCAGACATACACTGTTTTCATTCACCTGACGAACGACAGGTTCGTCTGGCCGACCGCTTTCCATTTGCACCCTTCAGTTGTTCTTTCCGCTTATCGATCTCCAATGGAATAGGAAGGCAGTTCTCTGTTGAGTGCGTATCACACGCGGTACGGCGGCATACATATTACACATGTAGAAGTATTTGAATGAATTCGCTTCATTCCCGTCGCCTAGGGGATCTAGGGAATGAACGACTGGAGGAATCGCTTATGCAAGTCAGGTGTGGCCGCAGCAGTCGGCAGCCCGTCTGTCCACGGCGGTGCGCGAAGCCCTGCCTGCGCTCAGCACACCCCCGGCAATTTTCCAGCCGTTGAGCGCTCACGCCACCTTGAGCATTTCCGTCCCGTGCGCGAGTTTTTGAGCAGTCTGACGTCCGCTCGTTACACTTGCGCGGAACTTTTCCGCCGCAGTAAACCGATTACCGCACAGCGCCCGGTCTCTCCGTCCTTACATCACCGCTCCCCACATTAGGTCAACTGCCGCCGGCAACTACTGCGCGAGCTGCGGCCAAAAGTTCACATTTCTTCTCTCCCCCTGTGGGAGAAAGCGGGTCACTCCCCTCCGCGATGCAGCCCCGTGCGAAATTACCCCATAGACGCTGGCGCCTGTAGTAGCTACACTGTTTACGCTTCATGTTTATCTTCAAAGGCTCTGTCTGTGTGTTCCCTCCAAACTAAACTTTCAGTGGATGCAGGGGTGTTTCTCCGTTATTTTTCCTCGGAAAAAATATTTTTCACCTCCTTTTCAGTTCATTTTCATTTATTTTTTCAGTTGTTTCTTTCACATCATAGCTTTCTCTGTTATGATAATAGGAACGAAAATTATATATCGTCAGCACGTGAATCCCGTTATCTGTCATACTCAGACTGAAGCAGTTTCATTATCTATTTTTCTCGTGTCTCACTGTAAAGTCTACGACTTTCGTGTGAGAAATATGTAACAATATCCTGATCAGATTTTCGCCCATTTTTACATGTGAATGAGAAAATGACATATCTTTTGTTGCAATTTATATTATTTGTAAAATAGGAAAGTGTGATGTGATACGAATTCCACTCGCAAGTTTTCAGAAACAAAAGTCTAAAGCTGAGAACTCTGAAAATTTTATTGTAGAACATTAACTATACACCAGGCTTCCCTATTTGGAATATGTGTACCGTCTGCGATATTCTGTGTTAGTTCTTGTCATTCATTTCAAAGATCGAAATTTCCGTATTACCTTAAGATAACATCGTAAACATTTCGGAATTAGAAATAACTAAAACGTTGAAATGAAGATACAGAATTTTCCTATAAAACACAAAACTGAGTTTGCTTTCTATTTAAACAGCCTTCACGTGTTAATCAATTTTCACTTAATAAAACCCCGTCCGGGGTGGCCGAGCGGTTCTAGGCGCTAGAGTCTGGAACCGCGCGACCGCTACAGTCGCAAGTTCGAATCCTGCCTCGGGCATGGATGTGTGTGATGGCCTTAGGATAGTTAGGTTTAACTAGTTGTAAGTTCTAGTGGACTGATGACCTCAGAAGTTAAGTCCCATAGTGCTCAGACCCATTTTTTTCACTTAATAAAACGGTGACAGTATTATTATTTTATTCGTGTACTTAATGTCACACCTCAGACCTTTGATGTACTTTATGATAAACACATAGGAATAGATGTGATGAGTTCAGTTTCATCAAAACAAGGGACGTTCTGTTGCATTAGAATTAAGGGAAAATATCCCAAAACCTTGCGAGCAAGAGGAGATCAGAACTGTTCATATGTTACTTCTGGAACTATGGCGTCCGTTGTCTGAGACAAAATACAAAGAAAATATTTTTTATGTTACATTATTCATTCAATATTCACAGCAACTGGGCGGTCGGTTGTAGTGTTTCGCTCTGTTCAGCCAAATATTCCAATAGGATTGGAGTGGGGCAGAAGGGTTCGAGGTCGGAAATATTCGGGAGAATATTTCCGGTTCCAGCCTTTGCCACACAACCAAGAGAACCTTTCGATTATCTTGGTAAGGACTTGGCGAGGGTGCCATTTTCAGTTTAATTCTAAGACAGTATGTTCCTCCCATATGATATGTATAACTGCTGATACTGTATCAAGGCACTCGGCGGAAGTGTAAGCCAACGAGAAATGGGACTGCCGGAGTGCCGGAGAGTCGAGGAGCGGAAAGGGGAACAAGTCCCGCCTCCATATCGTAGGACTGGCAACCGTGTTCTGCACTCATTCAAAAACAGAACGATGTAATGCTAATAAGGATCACCGATCCCTCCTGATATTGTGAGGGTCGTACTCGACCCTCGTAGAGACCAGTATTAGCCTCTCTTCTCAATGTGAAATTAAAAATGAAAATAACAAGCAACGCATAGCACAAAGCAAAGAGGAATACTCAAAGTATTCGCTCAGGCCTGCAGTGTAATTGACTGCTGAGGCTGGCAGTATCGCAAACGTGCTAGTTCGGGCCCGACCTCTGGCAGTATGTTAAGAAAGCATACGTGAAATCATTCCCACATACAACTACCACGTTGAAGTACAATGAGTCTATTTGTGTGTGTGTGTATGCAGCACTGTAGATAACTCCCTCGAGATGAGTAGTATATTTATACTACTTGCGTAAGAAAGCAGGGCGTTTCTGATATACATTTTTCCTTTTTCCGTTTCATATTAGGCCCATTACAGCCAGTACGAAGCGAGCTGGAAGTTGTACAGAGGGGATTCCCAATTGGGTATAGATGGGAGGGGACTACCAGCTTCGGTAAATACCTAACAACAAAGTAGGCCCTCCTCCCAGAAACATTTGTTGCATCTGAGAATTTGGTCTATTTCATTTCTGAGGGAAAATCGTTGTGATTGTCCTGTGCTGGGTAAGGAATGTTCCGTATATGATATTACTGAAGGTACAGATTAGGTGCTAGTTATTGTACACGAGAGGCGATGGTAGATATGGCAGTACAGCAACGAAAATCGAACCTGCCCTACCTCCAATACCCATCGAGACTGCGAATACGCCTGCGCGGCCTCTTGCTCCCAATGGTTTGGAGAGACACACTGGTCTTATCTAGCGTAAAATAAAAGCTCCTTGCGACATAGAAGCTTCTGTCCACAAATCAGCACGGATATATAAAGCATTGCTTGTGCGAAGCTCAGCTTGCCCGTTTCTCACATGATATCCTAAAAACATGGATGGAGGCAGATACCATATTCCCAAATTTCCGGAAAGCGTTAGACAGCCGACTGTTTAAGGTCCAAGCATATGGACTAGGTTCCCAGATACGTTAGTGGTTTGAAGACTTGTTAAGTGACAAAACCTAGTACGTTGTCGTAGACGGCGATTGTTCATCAGTGACTAGGGTATCGCCAGGAGTGTCCAGGGAAGTGCGACGGCACCGTTCTTGTACTCTATGTACCTAAATGTCCTGATGGACAGGGTGAGCAGCGATTTGCGACTGTTTGGTCATGACGCTGTGGTGTATGGGCTAACTGTCGTCGTTGAGTGACTGTAGGAGGATACAAGATGATGTGCCATAATTTTTAGATGGTGTAATGAATGACGCTTGCTCTCAATGTAGAATGATGTAAATTAATGCAGATGAGTACGAAAAACTGTAGTGTGACGTTCGAATACAGCATTAGTAGCGTGCTGCTTGACATAGTCACATCGCTGCAGAGCGATATGACACGAAATGGGCACGTCACTTGAGTAGCACGGAAGGTGACTGCTCGACTTAGTTTCAGTGGGAAAATTTTGGGACAGTGTTATTCACTTCTTAAAGGAGACAGCGTATAGAAAGCTAGTGCGACTCATTCTTGAGTTTTCGGATCCCCACCAGCTCGGGATTGAAGGAAGACATCTGAGTTCTGCAGAAGTGTGTGTACTAGATTAATTATTGGTAGGTTCGACCAGCACGATGCTATTACGGAGATGCGTCGTGAACTCAAATGGGAATCACTGGGGGGAAGACGACTATCTTTGCGTGAGGAACTACTGCGGAAATTCTAAAGAGCCGGCGTTTGATGCCGATTGCGGAACGATTCTGCAGCCGCCAGCATATATTTTGCGTAAGAACCACAAAGATGAAACAATTTAGGGCCCATAAAGAGGTTTTTAAGCAGTCCTTTTCCCCCTCGTTCTATTTGCGAGTGAAACATGAAAGGAAATGAGTAGTTTTGGTACGTGGTACCCTCCGTCATGCGCCGTTATGTGGTTTGCGGAGTACTTATGTAGACGTAGATGCAGATGTGCAGAGAGTCATTTGGTGTGGCATCCGGTCAGATCTTGTTGGTTAGTTAGTTACTTACATATTCCATAGAAATTATGTGGAACGAGTCAGTTTACGGAATATGTGCGCATGATTAGTGTAGACGATAGTGAACGCAAAATTTTTTTTAGTTCTATTCACGTAAATAAACTTAAAAACGAGCTTTTTGTTTGCACTGGGTGGTGGGCGCAGCGGGAGGGGGTGGTGCGGCCTGGGGGGCGGGGATAGGGGGTGGGTTCTCAGACAACTCCGTGACCTCCCTGCGTGTTAGCGAGTTATTAGCTTGACTAGTAAGATCCCCTGCTCCGTCCTTTTCTTATTTTTTTTTTGTGACCAGTCTTCTGACACGTTTGATGCGGGCCGCTGTGGGTTATTTTCCTGTGTCAAACTTTTCATCTCTGAGTAGGACGTACAACCTAATTCCTCAGTTATTTGCTGGTTGTATTTCAATCTCTGTTCCATCTTCAGTTTTTATCCTATTCTGCGCCCTCTAGTACCATTGCATTGTGTATTTAACCGGGAACCTAGAAACGATGAAGAGCCTTCGTCCCGCCTTAGCCATCAGTGGTTCACAACCCCACAGTAGCCACAGCAATCCACCGACCCCACCGACCCCACCGCCGCCCCACACCGAAACCAGGATTAATGTGCAGGAATATTGTGTGGTTCGGGCCCCCGTGGATCCTGCCCCCCCCCCCCCCCCCCCACCAGGAACGTCTCTTACCAGACGAGTGTAACCCCAAATGTTTGTGTGGTAGTGTAATTATGGTGTACGCATCCATTCGGCGGAGAATATCCTCATTTATTACCTTATCGTCCACCTAATTTTCACCAGTCTTTTGTAGCACCACAGCTCAAATGCTTGATTTCTCTTCTATTCCGGTTTTCCCACAGTCCATGTTTCACTACCATAGAGTGATGTGTTCCAAACGGACGTTTTTGGAAATTCTTTCTCAAATTCAGGTCTATGTCTCATACTAGTAGTTTTTTTTGGCAATGGGTTCCCTTTCTGCCAGTGCTGATATGTGTTCCGGCGCAACATCAAGCGCCGACACGTCAGCCTGGAACGATATAGCAGAGTAGGCTGTGAGACGGCGACAGCCTATAGAACGCTGACTAGGACGCCACCAAGACAGGAGCGGTCCCTATACAAAGAGACTATAAGCGCTACTCCAGCTAGCCTAGGGCGCACTACAAGAGCCGCACTACAAGACGAGCCGTGATTCAAACGAATTAGGCGTGACTTGTGATCTATGTTAATTACTTGCGTGGAAATTGTATATATCGAAGGATACTAATTATTAGGATGCCACCATTTCCTTACGAGACAGCATTGTAAATCCACTAAGTATTGTTAATTCAATTTACTGTAATAAACTCCATTAATATGATTTACTTGAACTGTTGTGTACCTGTCTGAGAAACCAGCTTCCTAGGCACCCTATACTAAACGAGTGGGCAGGATCTTAAAATATGATTTTTATGTCGTCCTTGCTCCGTCCACAATGGTATTTTTGGAGCCTAGGTAACAGAATTCCCTAACATCGTCCACTTCGTGATTCTCAATTCTGATGTTACGTTACACGCTGAGAATGAAATCTTTTGGGACGGCACTGTTGTATAGAGCGTTCTCCGACATCTTGCCACGTCAGTTCAGGGAAAACCTCGGCTTTTCGACGTTTTCCACTATCGTCGTCGTCAGGAGCAACTGATCGTCAAAATAACTGCTGTGGTGGCCTTACATAGTGCAAAGACAGCTTCTTGATTGGTCACTAGTTACTTCATGCTGAAGCAGGTGGTGTCAACGTTTGCGCCAGTGGCGCCACTGCTCCCGCCGCAGCATAAACAGGGCGACGAATATTTATGGCTCTTCTCTGCATCGAGAGCTCGCTACCACACACCGCAAAGATAACAGCCGGCGTCACAGTTGAAGGTTTTCTCACATACTTTTAATTTTAAGGCCTGCTTAATTGTTTCGTCACACGGTATTTTATGTTTGTTTGTGAGGCTGGGCTCAGCAAATGCGGATTTCTCCGGCTCACGATTTTTAATATGCTGTTGATGCTCAACACAGCGCTCGGAAACGCTGCGGATGGATGGAGTGAGAGATGTAATTGCATCGGCATTCACATAGGATGTTGTAAATTCAAGGAATTGTGAGGCCGAGACTGTCCTTAACAGGGCGCACTATCTGCTTTATCTTCTTAGGAGTACGGAAAACAGATCTAATGCCTGATCTTCCCAGTACTCTGTCTATTTTGCGGCGCAGAAGAAAAGGAAGGCGGAACTATATCTCGCAAAATGGGAAGAGTACTGGCAAGATGATGTATTAGATATGTTTTCCGACCTCCTAAGAACGGAAAACAGATGTTATGCCGTGTTAAGGACAGACTCGGCCTCAGAATACCTGGAATTAACGGCAATCTGTGTGAATGCGGAACCAGTTCATCGGTCAGTCCATCCACACCGTTTCCGACCGCTGCGCAGAACATCAACAGCATATTAAAAATGGTGAGCTGGAGAAATCCGCAGTTGCTGAACCCAGCCTCACAAACAAACAAAAAATACTGTTTGTCGAAACAAAAGTTTTGTCCAAGATTCCCTCATCCTGGGTCAGTATAATTAGGGAGGCTGTAGAAATAAGAATGTGTGAGAAAACCTTCAACCGTGACGGTGCATGGAAACGAGCTCTTAATGCAGAGAAGAGCCACACGTATTCGCAACACTTTTCACGCTATGGGTGAGCGGTGGAGCCATCGACGCGGACGTTGACACCAGCTGCGACGGCATGACGTAAATACCGACCAATCAGAAATCGTTTTTGGGCTATGCAAGGCCACCAAAGCAGCGAATTTGACAGTCAGATGCTCCTGACGGTGACGATGGTGGAAAGCGTCGAAAGCTCGAGGTTTTACCCTGAATCTATGCGGCAAGAAGTCCGAGAATGTTTTATACTTCCCTTTCTCCTCTCCACTGGATGCTTTTTTGTTGGAGGGCGTGTTTTAGAAATCTGAACACGTAAACCAGCGTTCGTTTAGGCAAAAATAAATAAAAAAGTAAATGTTAATACGTAGAATACAATGATGTGGAGTCACAGGGATTACTCAAAGTGAGCTGGACAACCATCAACAGGTTCCTCGTCCAGTTAGGCTGCTACATTGCCTCGCGGTTTCCAGACAAGCAGGAGGGAAGCGGAAGGTGGTCGCAGGATTAACGGCCTGTTCCCACGGGAACGCTGCGGACACCGCCAATGGGGGCGGTTAGTCACCCCGGATCCTTTCTTTGTCAAGGAATTCTGTGGCCGCCCGTGCGCTGTAATCCACTAGACTGCTCAAACACGCCATTCACTGACCTCAGCTGCCCTCTGGCACTGCTTAAGCACACATGGAGTCCCTGGGTCCTCTACTACCGTTCTACAGGCAGCACATGAACAATGGACAGGTCCACTGTAAGGTGTCAGTCATTGTAGCTGATTGTTCGTTGACTTCAAGGCTCTTTTGTGTATCATATCTCTCCTCCAGTGATGGACTAGTCTCCCGCTCGCATGTTGCTTACGTATATGGCAGATATTCTGAAAGATAGATTCATTTTTTCGATGCTGTGCACGTATATTTCTGAGAGACTCTGTACTACTTCTTAAATTTTTTATATTGTGTTTTTCCTACGTACAGATTGAATTGTTAGAATCGAACGGGCTGAGGTTTGCAACAGTGTAGTGGATTTTATGAAATAACACTTTTCAGCTTCAGTCACATTTTTTTTACAATGTTTATTGTCACGATACATTTTGGCAGCATGACATTCTTCGCAACACATCAATTTAATTAATTTTCCAATCATGGACTTGAGCTGCGAAACACCATAGACCTTGTGCGTGCGAGAAATTAGTTATACCTTTAGCAGTTGAAGCGCTGTCAACACACAGATTCAAATGCATTACTTAAAGATTTAGAATAATGGACAGTGAAAGAGTTCGCACGTCATTTTGCTCTGATTTATAAAATTACTAAGCCAACACCGAAAGACATGGAATATACAAATCTGAGGAGAGATATTCGTACGCATCAGTCACATCCATTTCTAATCACTGCATAGTATCACGAGAAGTATATGTTACACAAGAAAATAGTTCCAGTTCACACTAGCTTATAACGAATGGTATCACAGATTAATCATCTTAGCTTCATTTTATACGCCGCTGACTTCTGTGAAAATGGAACCCACACTTTTTACCGCATATTATGATTCTTTACTAAATACTAAGCAACTTTTGTGTGAAACTTCTCTGAATTACTTTTCTGTATGCATCTGCAATCAGTAAAAATCCAGCAAACACTTTTTATTTAGCAACTCCTTTTTTACTTACATGTGAATAATTTCGTACAAAGCTTTTCACAGTTGCTTCATTTAAAATGCTGGTCATCGAAACATTAGTTTTACCCGACACGAACTTCGAGAAGTCTGCGCGAGCACATTGCGAATAACAAGTGACCCTGACGAAGAACGATCGTTTTTTGCAATATGTAGCTATGTGTAGCTGCTCCTGCGCAGTACGTGATTTAAAGATGCCGAAAGTTACCACAATTTTTGTCGGCTGAAAGTAAAATCCTGCTGTGAAGTCCAGCTCTCTTACCTGCAGCTTTGCGGGCGTTGTTGCAATGAATGCTCTTGTTAATAAATTCTTTCACATCATTACTTGCTCCACTGCGTAGAGAAAGGCTAAAAAAGGGAGAAAAACAAACTTCATGCAGATCACGTTGCGTACATTGTCTGGGTGCCCAACCTCCTCGCGGTGCACGGCGAGAAAGCTAATCCCAACCTTCTGCACTTTTTAAAAAGAGAGTTCCACAAACATACATATTTATGGAATTTTTTTAGTACAGACCAAACTAGCATGGTAATGAAACCTATAGTGGTTCACACACTTAACTTTTAGCGTAGTTTCCAGTTAGCAAAAATTAAGTTGACAGCAGTTTCACAGACCCAAACGCGGTCTAGGTTGAAACTAGTATGCTAATCGCGTGACCTTTATTGCCGGAAACAACTCTAATACGTAAGTCTTTTTAAGGATTAATAATTCACCCTCTAACCTCTTGTAAAATTAAAATGGAACACCGTGTATTTGCTAGTGCATGTACGCTGAGCAATACTAATAACGTTTTTTAACAATTTGTGCGGTAAATGCTGAAATCTAGTCAACGGAGTTTTAACGATCAAATTAATGCGCATCAATCGTTTTTTTCCTCTGAACTCGTACTAATTCAAAAGAGAATTGCGCTAGTGCATGAAATCGTTTGGGAAAACTTTTTTGTTTTCTAGAGATCTTTGGCTTTTGGTTGTCTTGTTTAATCATTGAGAACTAATATCGTCTTTTAATATGTATCCTTTTTCTCTTGTGTCTTCAGTTATATTTGAATACAATATCAAGAAGCTGATTTCGTTTTTTGAAACTGATCCGTCTAAATAATTGCATTCTACAAGACTGTGCTGAAAAGCAACGACTCTGAATTTTAATGTGAATATTCTTAAATAATTTTTAATTACTTTTAAATGTATTATTTGTGTCTATATACATACACACACTCATCAAAAAAAGTTTTGCGTCACCTCGGTTCCGAGAGTTTTGGAATCTGTACAGAAAACTGGAACAGAGGTCAACATAAACATCATGAAGGTGGTATCCGTTCTTTCAGACATACAGTGAGACCTTCACAGATGGTGGTACATACTGCTGTACACACCGGTACCTCGAATACCCAGTAGCACGTCCTCTTGCATTGGTGCATGGCTGTGTTCGTCATGGCATACTATCCACAAGTTCATCAACGCACTATTGGTCCCCTCCTGAACGGCAATTCGGTGTAGAACCCTCAGAGTGGTTGGTGGGCCACGTCGTCCATAGAAAGCCCTTTTCAATATACCCCACGCATTTTCGATAGGGTTCATGTCTGGAGAACTTGCTGGCCACTCTAATCTAGCGGTTTCGTTATCCCAAGGGAAGTCATTCACAAGATGTGCACGACAGGGGTGCGAATTGTCGTCCATGAAGACGAATGCCTCGCCAGTATGCTGCCAACATGGTTGCACTATCTGTCGGAGGATGGCAGTCATGTATCGTACAGCCGTTACAGTAACTTCCATTACCACTGGCGGCGTACTTCGGCCCCACATAATGTCACCCCAAAACAGCAGCGAACCTCTACCTTCTTGCACTCGCTGGACAGTATGTCTACGACGACTGTCTGGTTGAAGGCATATGCGACACTCATCCGTGATGAGAATGTGATGCCAATCCTGGTTGGTCCATTCGGCATGTTGTTGGGCCCATCTGTACCGGGAAGCATGGTGTCGTGGTTGCAGAGATGGACCCCGCCATGTACGTCGGTGGTGAAGTTGCACATCATGTAGCCTATTGCGCAATGTTTGAGTGGCTGCAAAAAAAAAAAAAAAAAAAAAAAAAAAAGCATTATTCAACATGGTGTTGTTGCTGTCAGGTTTCCTCTGAGCCATAATCCGTAGGTAGCGGTCATCCACTGCTTAGTAGCCCTTGGGCGGCCTGAGTGAGGCATGTCATCGACAGTTCCTGTCTCTCTGTATCTCCTCCAAGGCCGAACAACATCGTTTTGGTTCACTCCGAGACGCCTGGACACTTCCCTTGGTGAGAGCTCTTCCTGGCACAAAGTAACAATGCGGACGCAATCGAACCGCGGTATTGACAGTCTAGGCATGGTTGAACTACAGACAACACGAGCCATGTACCTCTTTCCTGGAGGAATGACTGGAATTGATCGGCTGTCGAACCTCTTCCGTCTAACAGGCGCTGCTTATGCATGGTTGTTTACATCTTTGGGTGGGTTTAGTGACGTCGCTGAACAGTCAAAGGAACTGTGTCTGTGATACAATATCCACAGTCAACTTCTGTCTACCGGAGTTCTGGGAACTGGGGTGATGCAAAACTTTTTTAATGCGTGGATATATTTCTCAACGTAGTCACACTGCCGCGAACACGTTTCTCCTAACGAGACACCAGTTTCTTGATACCGTCTCTGTAGAATGTTTATTTTCGCGGCCGCTACGGTAGCAGGTTCGAATCCTGCCTCGGGCATGGATGTGTGTGATGTCCTTAGGTTAGTTAGGTTTAAGTAGTTCTAAGTTCTAGGGGACTGATGACCTCAGAAGTTAAGGCCCATAGTGCTCAGAGCCATTTGAACCATTTTTTTGAAGGTGTGAAATGCTAATAACTGTTTTATACTTAAGGTTTAAGAGTTTTTACGTAAAAAATTCGGAGGCATCACGTTTCAGCTCACCTTCGTACATGAAGGGATGACTGTCTATTTTTCAGTTCAATTTACACTTCGTAAGAATGTCCACTCTACGGATTTACATTAATAACTCTTCTAACAAGGGTGCAGTTGTCATTGCAATGAGCTGGGCTCCTCCAACATAAGTTCATCGTACTTACGAATCAAAGACACGCACTACTTTCGCTGGGGTGCTTTTGGAGCATGTTGCTGACGAAAGAAAAAGAGAGCTCAGTGAGACACACAGTTTTAGTCTGCCCGACAGATACACTTCAGTACATACTCTACAACGGACTGAAAGATTATTTCTTTCAGGGCGTTGTGACAGCAGTCATAATTTTTGCAGTCCACTTTCTCAAGCACTATTTTATACTATGATACTTCAACGCGCCTGCTAAGTAAACACGTACTACCCTTCTTGCAATGTTTGTAAGGCTGCTATTGTAAGGGATTCAATTTGGAATCAACCGAACTATTGATGCGGCATGCATACCAGTAACACAGGCAGCTGAGCACTGAAGCTGTGTTGGTAGCTTACCCTGCACCAGATCAAACTGATGACAGCAGATCCTCTCCACTACATTGATGTTTTGTAGCAGCTTACAGACGCAGTCTCATCTGTTCTGTGTCCCAAACTGTGGACACAGTTCACAAGTCTTTGTCAATCGTAACGTTAAATTAGCATTTGGTGATCCGCGACACATTCGATATCATACAATAGCCACTTCTGCACCGGAATCTCTTACAGTTTGTCGATGTGAGTGTCATGCCTGTTGGTGCGTCATACATAATCTCTTTGTAGTGCCGACATTGTTTTTATCTGCCTTAAACAACTTTTCTGACGTCATCTTTTGTTGGTCACATCCTGTCTCAACTGCATGCTACAGTGTCACTGTTTGTTCACTTTGTAACATATTTTAACATGACGCACTGATTGAGCAAGATGGGCCAGTGATAAGACATGGGACTCGTAATCAGGGAGGACGGTGATTCAAAACTCCGTCCATTCACACAGCCTTACATTTTACGTGATGTCTGTGGACTGTTCCTTTGTAAGACCATGGCATCCTTCATCAATTCGAGCTCGTTATCTGTCGCTTACAGTCTAATTTTTCTCCCTTTCTTACAATCGACTAGCAATACCAGCCATAACTGTTTGCAGATAATTTTAAAATTCGCTTTAAAAACATCTCAATTCGAGCAGCTCTAAATCCTCCCTAACGTCTCACTTACGTGATAATCAGTATTGAATTTCATTTCTCCATAATAACTTGGAGATACTACGTAAAATGAGAAAGGGATTGTGTTAATGTGCTTGAGGCGATATGTATAATAAAGTCCGTAAGACAGTCCGCTGATAATACGGTTAACAACCAAACGGAATCAAGGCACCGAGCTTTATTGACCAACTTTGTCTATTTGAATTTCTGAAGTAAAGGGGTCTCAGCATCTAAATAGTAGGTAGTTTACCGTTTTTTATGTTAATATCAGAGTTTACTCCCACTGCCGACCCATTTATTTACACACTGTTTTAATGATACAGTAATAAGTAGGAATTTTTAAAATTTCTACTTTAGTAACATTACTGTATTAGTATCAGCCACGTTTAGTATTTATGCAACAGAGATTGCCGAATCTAGCAAATTTACGTGGCGACTGCAGTTCCTCGTATCTTCTGTGTTTCCGCCGTTAGTTGGGTTTCCTTAACCGTCTCAGTACCCGGACGGCAGTCAGCGCGCAAGCTTCGACAACACACTGGACACCTCATAGCTTGTGTTATCAGCAGCTAAGGGTACTATTACGTTGGTGACAAACACACATTAGCGTGTCGGCTTCCGGTAACTTTGATCGTCTGCATAAACTTCTTACTTTCGATCACCGGTGGCACCAAAAAATGTCACAAGTAATTTTCACTGTATTTCAGTACCTCAATTTTATTGATTTTCATTATTAACTTTATTTCAGTTTTCAAACACTCCACAATCTAACATTTTTCTGAATAACATTTATGAGGAGCACCATCCGTTGCTTGACAAAGACCCAAAGGAACATATTTCAATCGGAAAAGTGATGACAGTTCATGATTTTAACACACGTCCGTCCCGTTATCTAGGCATTTGTTCTACGTTACATGGGGACTGTCCCCATATATTTTTCAATAGTTTCTGCTTCATTGGTTTTTAATCAAGGATTAGTTTCTGATTCCTAATTCTACTTCAAAAATGGTTCAAATGACTCTGAGCACTATGGGACTTAACATCTGTGGTCATCAGTCCCCTAGAACTTAGAACTACTTAAACCTAACTAACCTAAGGACATCACACACATCCATGCCAGAGGCAGGATTTGAACCTGCGACCGTAACAAATGCGCGGTTCCGGACTGAGCGCCTAGAACCGCGAGACCACCGCGCCCGGCCCTAATTCTACTCCTTCACTTTTTAGACTGGACTTTCATCACTGATGATGGTTTTTATCGATTGAGAAAAGCTGAAACATTTGCCTACCCACACGAGCTATTACTCTGCGGCGTACTGTAACAACTCTTTATACCATAGACACAGAATTTTTAACTAACCTTCTTGTGGTATGAAATTTCACATCTTATTTATTGAATACGTATAGACCCGTTCTTTGCACGGCGTTTGTAATCCACACATTGTTTCCTAAGTAGCGTAACATTTTCTTGTTTAACTCAATTCACGCAGAATATTAGGTATCTCAGATAACTTCATTTCCCCATTATAGAAGTATTAGTGTAAAAATTTTCTCTGTAGATATACATCAGACGATCCAACTCAAAAGTCGTAAAACCGATTG
The DNA here is from genome assembly GCF_021461385.2 of Schistocerca piceifrons. Lineage (NCBI taxonomy): Eukaryota > Metazoa > Arthropoda > Insecta > Orthoptera > Acrididae > Schistocerca > Schistocerca piceifrons. The sequence continues at coordinate 144,237,940 of NC_060144.1, forward strand.
TGTGCGTCTGTAAACGACTTAATTAAATACAGCCTCAGCAGATTATTGAACTTCTCATTCACTTTTGTATTTTAAAAGTTTTAACACCGGCATGTAGACTGAAGTTACACTGCATGAACTGATCAGTCAATTATGCATATTTCTTTAGCTTATTATGCTCGACGTCACATGTCTTCAAATCCATATGCCTAGCTATATGTTATTGTGAAACTTTACCCTTCAGGTACAGCCGTAATCGGTAACATTTTCGACACAGACCGTAGGTGTAGTTCTTATTTCTTAGGTAAGATAAACAAACAATTATGAATGTTAAATATCTTAATACGTGAAAATACTGTACCAAAGGCGAAACAAGATACAGATCCATGCATTTAGCGGGCAATACTCTCACATAAAGATATTCCCCAAAACCTCGCTCAAAACATTAGTCTTTTAGTATCTTCGTCCTGCTTTCCCTACTTTATTGGTTTCCCAAAATAATAAGGTAACGTAAGACAGGAGTCAATAAGGCGGCTTCTGCTAATATTTCCAAACTAGTTGCTAGGTTAACTAGTCACTCGCCAGCCCAGTGAACGTCGTAATGGAATTCCCTGACCTTTTAAAATATTGTCTCTTCTCCGAGAGTATTCAGTCGTTAAAAGTTAATCAGGAAAGACTGTTCGGAAATTGGGAAGCAGTAGACAGCTGGAGTCGCATTAAAGATTTTACCTAAAACTATAGGATTCTTCGCAGAGTTCAGCCGGTAACATAACAGTTCCCTTACAGTACATGTGCTACTAGTGAGTGAAAGAAACCTTGTGGAATACTTGCTGTTGTATGTTCTCTATCATTCCTGAAATTTATCGTACTTAATAACATTACAATTCGAGCTAGAAAAGGCGGAAGTCAGTAGTCAGTAGCCGGACGGAGTGGCCGAGGGATTCTAGGCGCTACAGTCTGGAACCGCGCGAACGCTACGGTCGCAGGTTCGAATCTTGCCTCGGGCATGGATGTGTGTGATCTCCTTAGGTTAGTTAGGTTTAAGTAGTTCTAAGTTCTAGGGGACTGATGACCTCAGCAGTTAAGTCCCATTGTGCTCAAAGCCTTTTGAGCTATTTTCAGTAGTCAGTAGCAGAAATGAGGACATGGATCAAGGCAACGAAGATGACGTACATCATTAAAGATGGGGCACAAAGCGTGTAAAGAAAACTGTATATATGCTTTCTAAGGGAAGTAGAACAGACTTCACACATGTCTTCGTATGTGGAAACGTATCGAAGCCTTTTCTTAGGTTGCAAGTACATACTGCAGCGTGGCGTTTCAGTGTTCAGAAATGCACTGATGATTTTCTCAGATGCACTTGAAAACGATGTGTAATACTGTGGTACCTGTTGCGCTTTAAGAAACAGTAGAAGGAAAAAAGTAAGGAGGTGTTAAAAAATAAAGAAAGAAAGGAAAAAAAACACCACGCTCTCCGTGTTTTAGGGTATTCAGCTGCGGCTCAACGCTCCATCTACAAGATGAACAAAATAAAGTAAAGAATTTTCCCTAGATGTACCTCAAAGATTTTAGAGAGCTATAGAAAAGCAACATATTCACGGGAGTGACGGATTATTGTAGTCGTCTGGTCCCAAATGCGAGTAGGTGACCTTAATAACTGTTCCCATCCCCATCTCTGCCTCGTTCTCTCTGTTAATTTTAAGGTACTGGAATATCCAACTCATTCCAAAAGACGTAAATGCTTTTCGCAAAAAATATCTAAATCACGTGTAACAACTGATGTGGCCCACATCTACGTCATATCTCTACCGGTAACTCTCAACATTGTTAGGCACTCTTTGGTGCCACCTTTTTATGTATACAAAGCTAAATTACGTAGTATCACTCCATTGCTAAATGGAAGGTGTGTAATGATATTAGTAGACGAAGACGATACAGCACATGATACTGAAGAAATGTCTAACATCATGTAAGCGTCATAACGGAGAAAAAACGTGAACAAAAATCAGATTTCTAGAAAAATGCCATTGAGCTTTCGAACTATTACTGCGTGTTCTATACTCCACAGCGAGCCATCATGAGTCAATTTTTCATTTATTTGCGAAAACATAATAATGGAGATTCTAGGATTATTCCTTCAACAGGGTCGATTTCCTCTATGGTAGATACTGCTCCATTTTTCCAAAGTCTGCATGTCCGTCTCTCATTTCGTGAACTAATCAAGCGCCGCACATACAATGTCGTTTACAAATCCATCGTCGCGTGCATCATGAGTTGGTTACTCGGTTTGATACACATTTCAATTGTTGATATTTCCTTCTTACACTCGATCTCCCAATACTCTTGGCCAAATTTTTACTTCAGTCCTTCTAAACTTGTGTCAGTATAAAAAATTAATTGCCAAAATTATTATACGTTTTTCAGGTGCTGAAAAATTAGGAGACCACACAATTTCAGTTTTGTAAAATTGCGTCTAATTGAACAGCAGTAAATTCATGTTAATTTCTATTTTTATTGGAATTCATTAATTAGAACTGAGGAAAGCGAATATATCATAATTTGTTGTATCATTATTTAACAGCAAAATTCTGGGACTAAATTAAATCAGTCTCTAAGTGAAAATTAAAAACAGCGTATTGAATGTAATGGAATATAAATACGAAACAAATAAAATGCTGTATTAGTCAATACACGGTTTATTCAATTCATTTATGGCAAATAGACCTTAAATGTCGGTGAGCGAAGTTATTGAAAGTGCGACTGCCGAACGATTTCTCTACATTTATAAACACTACATAGGCATTGCGAAGAGGCACGTGTCTTCTACTGCAGTACGTTTCTATCCACTGTGAGGGATAATTTTGAAAGTTTTTACGATGCATCTGTAAGGAGACAACTTATTTAACTGTGTGTGTGTGTGTGTGCGCGCGTGCTTGTGTTTGTATGTGTGTGTGTGTGTGTGTGTGTGTGTGTGTGTGTGTGTGTGTGTCTTTGAGAGACGGAGGAGGGAGAGGGAGAAAGCGCATTGGTGTGAAGAGCGTTGTGAAACAGACGTTTCCTTACAGAAAACGTTGTACCTAACATTATCTTTGAGTATTGTGAAGTAAGTTGTAGTGTGATTATTCCTACATATGTCCATTTACTTATGAGGTTTGCTCTACTACTAATGTTACTTTTGATTTCCATTTGAAAATTTTAAGTGTTAAACAAGAAAAAAAGTTTAGCTCGATCCAGAGAATATTCATTAGATTTGGCTCATTGGCTCTGAGCACTATGACACTTAACATCGGAGGTCATCAGTCCCCTAGAACTTAGAACTACTTAAACCTAACCAACCTAAGGACATCACACACATCCATGCCCGAGGCAGAATTCGAACCTGCGACCGTAGCGGTCGCGCGGTTCCAGACTGAAGCGCCTAGAACCGCTCGGCCACAGAGGCCGGCGTCATTAGATTTATTCAGCAATAACAGTTATTTTACTTACAACAATTCAGTATAAAAAAAATTAACGACCGAGAAAAAATTTCTTAAGCTTTCGCCGAAATATTGTTTTTTGTATATGAAAACCAGGAAGGAGTGAAAATTAAAATGTGTGAAAGACTGGGTACGTAATTTCAGCCAACAAAGAACACATCTCACGGATGGGCAATACGACGTAAAACGGAAGTACAGTACATACACGAATACTACTCACGGAAAAACTAATCAAAATAATAACTCTTCCGAGTACTTCATAGATGGCATGCAATCAAGCGTAATAAAGCGAACCAAACTGTGCAAAACTATCTTCGCAAGTAATGTAGTTTCAGGTGATTAACCAAGACAAAACAAAAAAGAGAAAAGCATTCCTGAACTTTGTATAACATTGACGGGCATTTAAATCCGAAAGAAAATGATGCTTACGTAATGAAAAAATTTTTGGTAAAAAGAAGAAAGAAACACATAGCATTCTGCAGAGAGTGGAGCTTTAAAATCTAAATTTAACACACGAAAACGGAGAACAAAAGATCGAACGGCGCTTCTCACGCCATCATGATGATTGTTTCCAGAAATTTAGGAAAGAAAACTTTCTTAGTTCTCATTTCACAGCATAATGTATAATTATCTGTATTTGCAACTATTTCAGTTTCATAAGTATAATGATCTCTTCCTCCAAACTGGTCTCTTGTCATTTGCATTTACTCATAGTCCTATGTTTTCGTCGTTATCGTCCACATTCCTAATCCGGAGCTTTCACTATTACATATCTCAACTGGCTTTTATTATTCAGAGAAAAGCCTTAGAAATTATTAATAGAACCATAAAACCATAGAGAAACGGTAGTGGTAAACGTAGAAGAATGTTAGATTCTGTCTCTGATTGCAGAGATTCTGATTTTTCCTATATATTTGTGTGTAAATTTCATTCAGTACTCAGCAGTACATAGAAAGAGAATAGTGAAATTTATTGAAACGAGAGAAATTAATCTTTGCTTCTTGATTCCGGCAATAACAAAAGTATAGACTAAATTCAGTTATTGCCTCCGAGTGGTAAGAGTCTTCCCAGACGTACTAAACGGAAAGAAATCGAGAATATATCACTAGCAAGGTCTGCTACACGACAGCTGAGGAAAAGGAAACTCTCCACTGTGCAGCCACGTGCATGCTTTCGCTCCACGTGAACGAAGCATCAACCTAGCCTTCTTCTCTCCACGTGCCGGCACCAGCCTTTGCGAAAGTCCCGCGACCGTACGTCACTCTCACTGATCGATCACCTGGCGAATGGAAGACGAAAGGCGCCTCTACTCTCCTGCACGACGTTCCAGTAGCTAGCAACCAGTCAAAGTCGTCGGCAGTCGGTTCCCACTGAATAAAGGCGTGCCTACTCTACATCCGCCAATAGCGATAAGAGGAAAGAAAATATAATTGCCAATTGATAACGTTTGTATGTGGAAATTCAGTAGTAGAGCACGTAGGTAGATCTTGAAGTGTCACTAACAGGGAGTGGACAAAAATGTACACCACTGGCCATTAAAATTGCTACACCACAAATATATTATACTAGAACTGACATGTGTTTACATTTTCACGCAGTTTGGGTGCATAGATCCTGAGAAACCAGTACATATAACAACCACCTCTAGCCGTAATAATGGCCTTGATACGTCTGGGCATTGAGTCAAACAGAGCTTGGATGGCGTGTACAGGTACACCTGCCATTGCAGTTTCAACACGATACCACAGTAGAGACTGGCGTATTATGACGAGCCAGTTGTTCGGCCACCATTCACCAGACGTTTTCAGTTGTTGAGAGATCTGGAGAATGTGCTGGCCACGGCAGCAGTCGAACATTTTCAGTATCCAGAAAGGCCCGTTCAGGACCTGCAACATTCGGTCGTGCATTGTTGTTGTTGTTGTTGTTGTGGTCTTCAGTCCTGAGACTGTTTTGATGCAGCTCTCCTTGCTACTCTATCCTGTGCAAGCTTCTGCATCTCCCAGTACCTACTGCAACCTACAGCCTTCTGAATCTGCTTAGTGTATTCATCTCTTGGTCTCCCTCTACGAATTTTGCCCTCCACGCTGCCCACCAAATATTATTATTATTATTCAGAATTATTCTGCTGAAATGTAGGGTTTCGCAGGGACCGAATGAAGGGTAGAGCCACGGGTCGTAACGCATCTGAAATGTAACGTCCACTGTTCCAAGTGCTGTCAATGCGAACAAGAGGTGACGGAGACGTGTAACCAATGGCACCCCATACCATCACGCCGGGTGATACGCCAGTATGGTGATGACGAATACACGCTTCCAATGTGCGTTCACCGCGATGTCGCCAAACACGGATGCGACCATCTTGATGCTGTAAGTACAACCTTGATTCATCCGAAAAAATGACGTTTTGCCATTCGTGACCCAGATTCGTCGTTGAGTACACCATCCTAGGCGCTCCTGTTTGTGAAGCAGTGTTAAGGCTAACCGCAGCCATGGTCTCCGAACTGATAGTCCATGCTGCTGCAGACGTCGTCGAACTGTTTGTGCAGATGGTTGTTGTCTTGCAAACGTACCCATCTGTTGACTCAGGGATCGAGACGTGGCTGCACGATCCGTTACAACCATGCGGACAAAATGCCTGTCATCTCGACTGCTAGTGATACGCGGCCGTTGGGATCCAGCACGGTGTTCCGTATTACCCTCCTGAACCCACCGATTCCTTATTCTGCTAACAGTCATTGGATCTCGAGCAACGCGAGCAGCAATGTCGCGATACGATAAACTGCATTCGCGATAGGCTACAATCCGGCCTTTATCAAAGTCGGAAACGTGATGTTAAGCATTTCTCCTCCTTACACGAGGCAACGTTTCACCAGGCAACGCCGGTCAACTGCTGTTTGTGTATGAGAAATCGATTGGAAACTTTCGTCATGTCAGCACGTTGTAGGTGTCGCCACCGGCGCCAACCTTGTGTGAATGCTCTGAGAAGCTAGTCATTTGCATATCACAGCATCTTCTTCCTGTCGGTTGAATTTAGCATCTGTAGCACGTCATTTTCGTGGTGTAGCAATTTTAATGACCAGTAGTGTAAAAACACCGGAAACCCATTACCGTGACTTACACATTGAAGAAAAACCAATGGCGTTCTAACCACTTAGTCATCAAATAATGGATATATACAGCTCATGCATTGTTTTCATCGGTGTCTTACACCATTCGTCCTGCAAAGCAGTGCCAAGTTCAGGTATCAGTGATGGAGATGAATAACGATCGCACACTCTTCTCTTCAAAGAGGACCACAAACTCTCAGCAAAATTAAGAACTGATGGCTGCGGTGGCCGTTCAAGATGCGTTAATTTCTCCTCGTGCTTACTAAACCAGTCCTGGACGATACCAGCTGTGTGAACAAGAGCTCTGTCGTCTGGGACCACAGCATCACCACTGGGAAACAAACGTTGTACCGTTGGATGGACCTGACCATACAAACTGATCACATAAGCCTAGGCAGTAATATGCCTTGCAGAGTAGCCACTGCGCCCATGGAATAACACAAAGGCGCTGCCCAAATCATCAGCGAATCTTCGCCTTAGCAGGCCGCTGTGGCCTAGCGGTTCCAAATGGTTGAAATAGCTCTGAGCACTATGGGACTTAACTTCTGAGGTCATCAGTCCCCTAGAACTTAGAACTACGTAGACCTAACTAACATAAGGACATCACACACATCCACGCCCGAGGCAGGATACAAACCTGCGACCGTAGCGGTCGCGCGGTTCCAGACTTTAGCACCTAGCGGTTCTAGGCGCTTCAGTCCGGAAACGCGCTGCTGCTACAGTCAGGTTCGAATCCTGCCTCGGGCATGGATGTGTGTGATGTCCGTAGGTTAGTTAGGTTTAAGTAGTTCTATGTCTAGGGGACGGATGACCTCACATATTAAGTCCCATATTGCTTAGAGCTATTTTGAATCCTCGCTTTGTTTCGCTATTGGGACTTGTGAAAACAATGTGAAACAAGATTTGAAACTTCCCCTTTGAATGTAAAGAATGACTGTGCTGGTAAGCTTCTACGTTATTTGATGCAGAAACAGCTGAGTAAAACTGAAACAGTTTTCTCTTTACTTATTCTAATCATTTCCAAACTCACACACAATATTTAAGCGCAACGCAATCTGACTTTTAACAATCCCTACAAAAGAATAGCCCTGACTAACAATAACCCATACCCTTCATGAATTACTTGCCTCACAAAAATCTTCGCTACTCGAACTACTGCAATACAGCGAGCGCCAATATTGCCAGCTAAATAAAAGATTGTAACTACCAAAGGCACTGATGATAGGCATATAGTTAGCAGATGAAAGATTCTGATAGAGAACAAACAATGTATTTACTTTAACAGTGTTCAAAAGGCATAATATAGATACATAAATTCTTCATATCTATTTTGACAAATTTCCTTTTATTTATTTCAAGTTTCTGCTACGAGTCAATTTTTATTTTATTTTATGCTTAATCTAATATAATGCAACGCGTTTCGAACATGTTCTGTTCATTTTCAAGCGATTTGCGGGGGAGGAATGTGGTGTCACCGCCAGACACCACACTTGCTAGGTGGTAGCCTTTAAATCGGCCGCGGTCCGGTAGTATACGTCGAACCCGCGTATCGCCACTGTCAGTGATTGCAGACCGAGCGCCGCCACACGGCAGGTCTAGAGAGACGTCCTAGCACTCGCCCCAGTTGTACAGCCGACTTTGCTAGCGATGGTTCACTGACAAATTACGCTCTCATTTGCCGAGACGATAGTTAGCATAGCTTTCAGCTACGTCATTTGCTACGACCTAACAAGGCGCCATTATCAATTGCTATTTATCTTGTGATGCATGTACCGTCAGACCGATGTTCACCAATTATGGATTAAAGTTAAGTATTCCAGAAGCTACGTACTATTTTTGCTACTATAAAGACCTTGTCATTTTCCAGACCTCACGGCATCCTTAAACGCGTGCCCTTCGGCCTCCCGTCCTCGTGGATTGGCTGTCTTGCCAGTCCACAAAAACCGCGAGTACCAGATTCAACGTATTGAGTACAGTGCACAGGTGGATTTCGTGGTCACATACAACAGCGCCACTTGGAGGCTAGGCTAGCATCTGCATTGATGGCCAAGCATGCACTGCCACGGTGTTCCCTGTTTTTGTCCACCTCCTGTTCGTTTACCTAAAAAACTGTTTTCTAAGGAAAACCTGTCGATAGTGACAGAGGTGGGATAAAGAAGAGTTAGGAAAAGGATTCTTGATATCTATCTCTATACAGATTTTTACACGTCTATAATATCATCATTGTCCTTTGGTTTTTATATTTCTTGCCTCTTTATTTTGATTGTATCTCTCTTTTTCTCTTTCTCTCTTTTACGTTAGAGTGGAAGACAGCAGTAATCGTGTTATACAAGTGCGAAGAGGAAACAGAACTCAGCCATTGTTTGGTGAACTGTTCAAGAACTTAACTCAACTGATTTCAATGAGCCATGAACAAATCCAGTACAATTTTTGAAGTAACGTACTTGTTAGGACAGAACGGAGAGGTTTAAATCTCGTCCGGTCGTCGTTCCACCTGTTTTCTCTAAATAACTTTACCTGATTAGTGTTTGCTAGCAGAGAAATTAGTTCCCTCTGTATACTTACTCAATTGTGCTAGCGTTCCGTCGAAAACGTCCTAGACACAGACGAGACCAATAACTCTAACCTTATTTAATTGTCCTTTGGTTTTCGGTACTCCAACAGCTACCACCTTTGCAGAACATTTTTTTGGCAATAGGTACCACCAGTTATAACAAAACACAGATTCTTCTTATGTTACTTTTCATGCCGAAACAGGTTTCTGCAGATCTTTGGTTCCATTAGTAAATTATTATTTTATTGTAATCGGCGAGTACAAGACTTTTTTATAATATTATATAGTGGAGCAAAATTGGTGTTAAAAAGTTCCTATCAACTACGAGGTAATAAGGGGTGATACATGATTATTGTCAAAGCAGAGAACCTTAAATTTAATACTGGAGATTTTCGAATCTGTTTCTTTGTGTAGAAGTTAACTGCGTGATGACTTTCTGAGGAACATTATTTTCGGCTGCACGAATCTCTTTGGAAGTTGCAGTACAAGGATCCTGGAGTGTTACAGTAACATCTTTGGAGACTCTTTCCTGTAGATAACCCCATAAGAAACAATCGCACAGGTTGAGATCGTGACTACAAGGGCGCCATCTCACACCATGTCCAAGAAATGCCAAGGTGTCCAAGGCGACGATTTTGTGTCTGAATGTCACCTGAATAATACGGAAGACGTCTGCAGAACGGTGTGGACGTGCTCCACGTTGTACAAACTCGTAGCTTGAGAACATTCGGCGGTGTCGTGGAGCTGGTACAAATTCATGTTCCAAAACTTGTCTGCATATGTCTTCTGTGACAACTTCCTCAATACACATGGGCCACTTATGTATTGTGCACCGGTTTTGCAGCAAACAGTGACTTTGTTTGGAACAAGTGGAGCAGCACCTTGAACGTGCCGGTTCACAGTACCGCTCCAATGTTAGTGCTTCCATTCCGAAATGTGAAATAAGACAGCAGTGAGTGAACTATACAGTTTTAAGACCTACAGGATAACAATATCAGAAGGAGAATCATTTACTGCATACAATTAAACCATAGTAGACAAACACTTTATAACACATATTTTGTGCAACGCTGTATTTGTGAAGATTCTAATTAGGACTAAAATATGTTTTCTGCCTATTGCACTTATTTGCCTTAAATTCCGGTTGCTAAACATTTGCAAGACAATCATTACCTGTTTATGGACCTTCTGAGCTGAGAAACCATGATTTTTGTGTAAATTATCGAATTAATAAAAAGGGCTGTTTGCAAAAATCTTTTTACCTGAATATCTTTCGTGAGCACTTGCTGTTCTTTCCGCCATTTCCATCATCACACAAATATTCCTTCAGTTAGGCATAAACATACTTTGCATATTATGTTTAGTAACAGTACTGACAAATTTACTAAGCCGGCACTGTGTTTGCACTCGTACTCTTTGTGCGTAACTTCAGACAATATTCTGTTGTTCACCTACTGGTTCTATCTCCGTCGCGTCTTTTAAACTCCTTCCACGAAGAAGTTCAAAAGACGCGACACAGCCAGACCGTGTAGGTAAACAGCAGAATATTGTATAATATGAGTGAAAACTAAAGTTTTGCATCACTTCCGTTCCGAGAGTTCCGGAACCTTTACAGAAAATGGGAATAGAGGTCAACATAAACATCATTTCCGCCCTTTTTATTGCTCATGAAAATCACACATTGCATGTTCTACCACCATACCGCGAGACCTTCAGAGCTGGTGGTCCAGATTGCTGTACACACCGGTACCTCTAACACCCAGTATCACGTCCTCTTGCACTGATGCGTGCCTGTATTCATCATTGCATACTATCCACAAGTTCATCAAGGCACTGTTCATCCATATTGTCCCACTCCTAAACGGCGAAACGGCGTAGATACGACAGAATGGTTGGTGCGGTCACGTCGTCCATAAAAAGCCCCTTTCAGTCTATCCCAGGCATGTCCGAAAGTGCTCATTTCTGGGGAACATGCTGGCCACTCTAGTGGAGCGATGTCGTTATCGACCGGCCGAAGTGGCCGAGCGGTTCTAGGCGCTACAGTCTGGAACCGCGCGCCCGCAACGGTCGCAGGTTCGAATCCTGCCTCAGGCGTTGATGTGTGTGATGTCCTTAGGTTAGTTAGGTTTAAGTAGTTCTAAGTTCTAGGGACTGATGACCTCAGTTGTTAAGTCCCATAGTGCTCAGAGACATTTGAACCATTTGTCGTAATCCTGAAGGAAGTCATTCACAAGAAGCGAACGATGAGGGCGCGAATTGTCGTTCATGAAGACTATTGCCTCGCCAATATGCTGCCGATATGGTTGCACTATCGGTCGGAGGATGGCATTCCCGTATGATACAGCCGTTACGGCGCTTTCCGTGACCACTAGCGGCGTACGGCCGCCCCACATAATGCCACCCCAAAACAGCAGGGAGCCTTCACCTCACTGCACTTGCTGTACAGCGTGTCTAAGGCATTCAGCCTGACCGGGTTACCTTCAGACACGTATCCGACGACTGTCTGGTTGAAGGTATATGCGACAGTCATCAGTGAAGAGAACATGGCGCCAACCCTGAGCGGTTCATTCGTCATCTTGTTGGACCCATTTGTATTGCGCTGCATGGTGTCGTGGTTGCAAAGATGGACCTCGCCATGTACATCAGACAGCCTACTGTACAGAGTTTGTGTCGCAACACGATGTCCTGTGGCTGCACAAAAAGCATTATTCAACACGTTGTTGTTGCTGTCAGGTTTCCTCTGAGCCATAATCTGTAGTTAGCGGTCATCCACTACAGTAGTAGCCCTTGGCGGGCTGAGTGAGACGTGCCATCGACAGTTCCTGTCTCTCTGTATCTCCTCCATGTCCGAACAACATCTCTTCGGTTCACCCCGAGTCGCCGGGACACTTCCCTTGTTGAGAGCTCTTCCCGGCACAAAGTAACAATGCGGACGCGATCGAACCGCGGTATTGACCGTCTAGGCATGGCTGAACTCAGACACGAGCCGTGTACCTCCTTCCTGGTGGAATGACTGGAAGTCATCGGCTGTCGGACCGTTTCCGTCTAAGAGGTGCTGCTCATGCATGGTTGTTTACATCTTTGGGCGGGTTTAGTGACATCTCTGGACAGTCAAAGCTTCTGTATCCGTGATACAATATCCACAGTCAACGTCTTATATTCAGGAGTTCTGGGAACTGGGGTGATGCTAAACTTTTTTGATATATAATTGTGCATAATTGTACGGCTGAAAAGTTGCACACATAAGGCCATTAGTTGGTTGGTAAACAAGTCGTTTTCCCAAGCGCAACTACTTTCCTTTGTCCAGGAGTGTTGTTCCAATTGTTCGTATGCACGTGTCGTAAATGCATTTCGTGGGAAATATCCAGATACCGCCGCGTCAACAAGAATGGACTTAATCGCCCGTTTTCGGGATAGAGAACAAATGTAGACATGAAAAATGTCAGGATAGTGGCCATTTTGACGAACGTTGAATGGAATGAGGTAAAGGCACGTGATGCTGCGTTCAACCTCAAAACTTTGAGAAGACTGTCTCCCCAATCTCGGTTTTCGTAGAGAAGTGCTCAGGAATCGATGCAGAAGTTAAAATTTAGCAACATAAGATGTTCATAGTGTGCAGGAATTGAAGGCACCGGATAAAGAAATATATAAATTCTTATAAACGTTTAAAAAACCTCGAGGTGACGAGAATGACACTGAGACAAATAATTTAATATACGTCACATGGGGCACCGGGAAAGACGCCAAACTTGGATGACAAATATTGAATGTGTGACGTAACAACCAAAGTACGGAGCGTGAGTGAGCATGAAGGGATGATTGGATGATACAGTACTTGCATTCAAGCAAACGGTGCAAATGTCTTAGAACGCCTTTTATGAGTATAATATGTTGTAAACGTACAAGCTACAAAATTGTTTTCCTCGCTGTAAGCAACTAAAACCTGTTCTTATTTTGTGTTTATTTCCCTTTCTCTCTCTCTCTCTCTCTCTTTCTCTCTCTCTCCATCTCTCTCTCTCTCTCTCTCTCTCTTTTCAGACGTTGTTTTGCGAAGAAAACATACATCATTTACTGGTAGCGATGCAATTCGAGAACTTGTTTACTTGTGAAGCTATATGGTTGATTTTTGTTGTGTTGTACTTTGCAGGGAATCAGCGGAAACCGCGAGACTGGTGAATGAATTAATAAACAACAGCCCAATGTAAACACTTACTTGCCTCACACAATGAAAAAAATAGAGTATGGCAGACGTAAGATTCGAAACCTAGCAAAGTGTCGCACTTTAGGCTGGGAGTCACACCGACGTGAATACTTGACTTTTTTAGAGATGACGTGGTGGAACAGATCGATAGCTTCAACAGCTTCATGTGTGGTGAGGTACGTAATCTGGTGATGTCCCATGCTCAACATTTGTCATCCACTTTTGGAGCATTTTTCGGCTCTCGCCGTCTCATATGTTTTACATTAAATTACTTGTCGCAACTTCATCTACATCGATTTGGAGGTGTTTAAACGCACTCTCACACATTATAAGTTCCAAGCCAGAAGGATACGACTGAGGATTTGCTAAAACAAGCTTAAGACACTGAATACCAGTAGCGATAATAAAACACCAAAAGGTGCACTTGAAAAGATGGATAAATTTACATATATGGAATAAAAGGTAACAGAAAGAAACAAAAGCAATGAAGAAATATTGGGAGAGCGAAGATGACAGGAACAGCCTTGTGTGTGACCAGAGATGTGTACAATAAAAGCAAGAACACACACATCAAGTAGGAATACGGTTCTGTTTGCGGTTGAGACGATATCACTAAGAAGAAATGGTACAAAACAAATTAGGTTGGTAAGAGAGAAAAACAGCGAGTAAAATACTGAGCTATAAAAGAGGCTGCCAGAAAGTGGGCATGAAGAACTAAAGAAGAAACCTATCGGAAAATGGAGACTCTATTAGGATAAATTAGATTAAAAAAGGCAAGACAGGCGGAATATCTAGTCTGAGTGACTGTGAATAGTTAGGCAAATGTTTCGGAGAAATAACTGCTAGGACGAGAGGAAAGATAGGAACTAAGAGGTCTGTGACTTTCAGGTAAGACGGGAAGGAATTGGGACCAAGATGGAAGGGAACGAAAGTTGGTGAAGAAAGCCCACATCGATCAGGGTGTGAGAGATCAACGGCAGACAAGGACGCAGGAAAATAATAGAGACGGACCTGCGAAGCAGACAAGAGAATAGGATTCTGAAAAATCTTTGAAATACTTTTGGGGAGTAGAAGGGGGATACTGAAGGAGTTTTGCGAAGAAAAGAAGAAAACGCAACACTTGAAGATCTTGCGCCACCGTTTATCCCAAAACCGACCCGTAAATAATGTTAAACGAGAGTTAAAGAGGCCAATAATATCCGAATAACTAATCCCAATTACTAATGAGGCATATGTCAGTACCAGTAATTGTCAGCTGCTAATGAACGTAGTTTGTTTTGTACACAGAACTGTATGGTTGATTGAAGCGGAACGCCGGTTTGGAAGCGTACTGTGTTGAGGTGCAAGCGGGCCGGCAGGATAAGGTCTCTTACGCTTATGAGTTCCCGGAAGTCATGCGGGGCCAGCCGCGCAGGTTCGTGCCTATTGGCTGACCAGCTTCCCTATGAGGAGACACCACAGGGTGCTGGTCACTGAAGTCAGAACAGAATTCATCTTCATCTACATACAGAGAGCGCAAGCCACAGTACAATATGTGGCGGAGTGCACCCTGCGCCGCCAATAGTCGATTCTTTCCGTTTCACTCGCAGATAAAGCGAGGAAAAAAGGATTGTCCGTATATCTCTGTATGAACCGTTATTTCTCGTATCTTCCCCAGGCCTTTCACGAAATGTATGTTGGCGCAGTAGAATCTTTCTGCAGTAAACTTCAGATGTCGGTTCTCTAAATTTTCTCTATAGAGTTCGACGGATAGAACATGGCCTTCTCTCCAGAGATTCCCGTTTGAGTTCCCGAAGCATCTCCGTAACACTTGCGTGTTGTTTGAACCTACCGGTAACAAATTTAGCAACTCGCATCTGATTTACTTCCATGTCCTCCTTTAATCCGACCTGTTAAGGGCCCGGTTACTCCAGCAGCATTCAAGAATAGGTCGCATTAGCATCAGCTATGCGATCTCCTTTAGAGATGACACAAACTTTCGCAAAATTCTCCCTATAAACCGAAGTCGACCATTCGCACACAATTCTCACACACTCGTTCAATTTCATGTCACTGTGCAGCTTTACGCCCAGATTTTTAAACAAGGTGACTCTGTCAAGCAGGACAATACTAATGCTGTTTACTAACAGGACGGCTTTGTTTTCCCTACTCATCAGTACTAACTTATATTTTTCTGCCTTTAAAGCCATCTTCCATTCGTCACACCAACAAGAAATTTCGTGTAAGTCTTTTTGTATCATCCTGCAGTCGGACGCCGTCCCGTACGCCACACCATAATCTACAAACAACCGCAAATTGTCGTCCACGCTGATCGTCTGATCATTTATAGTTATAGAAAATAACACCGGTTATGACACCCTTCCCTGGGGCGCTCCTGACGACGTCCTTGGCTCTGATGAATACTCGCCGTCGAGGACAAGATAATGGATTCTATTACTTAAGAAGTCTTCGACGAAATCACGTGTCTAGTAACCTGTGCCGTAAGCTCGTACCTTTGTTAGCAGTCTGCAGCGGGGCGCCGTATCAGATGCAGTCTGGAAATCCAGAAAATTAGAGTTTGCCTGTTGCCTTTTGTCCGTAGTTCGCTGCATATAAAGTGAGAAAAGGGCAGGTTGAGTTTCACACGAGCGATGCGTTCTAAAACAATAGGCCTACTGATTGGTGGACATAAGCTTTTTGGTCTCTTTTGCTTAGAAACAGGGCTTTATTCGAAATACGGTGCTCGTAGGATATAAAATGTAAACATGGGGTGGAACCCCACAGTCGAGCCACCTTCGTAAGCGTGAGACGCTGCCAGGGCTCAGGCCCTGCAAAACGTGAACGTTTAACAATTGTAAGTGCCGTCAGGACTGGCTAACGTAAGTAAATTAGCAGTTGGAAAGAGAAACACAGCTGTGCTGACGAAGACGCACCGCATTGGTCATAGAAGAAGAGAGACAGCACGACGCTGTTTCTCAGCACCAAATATTAGGGAACGTTTTGCGGGTTAACCAGCTTCCTGTAAGCAATTTTTTTACTGGTCGGCAAACGGAATATCCGTACCTCAGCTAACTGAAATAACGTAAAGAACGAAGCTGCGAAGTCCCGAGTCTTCCTCTTCTGAAGGAGATGGAACAAGAACTTCTTCACGTGCAGACGACACCTTGGAGAGACTTTATCTCTGCACCTCATCATCCGAGCAGATGAGCGCATCTTCAAGCAGATGAGTTGGTATCATACAAATACTTTGGGCTGAGCTTCTTTTAGCCACACACGCACTTTGTTGGTTCAAAATTAATGGTTGATTTTGCAGCCTTTTCAGCCTTCAGCTGAGATCCAGCTGCCACAGCGAGATCGAAGAGATGGTTGCCACTAATTTTCAGTATTTTCAAGATTCGCTCTGAAGAGTTCGTTGCAGATTTTTCTGATCTATATGTTTTCAACTTCGGCCACAGATATAGACGCATACTCCTATCTAGTACTATCTACAATGAAACGCCAAAGAAGCACGTACAGGTATGCGCATTCAAATACGGAGATATATAAACAGTCAGAATAAAGCATTGCTGTCGGCAAAGCCTATTAATAGTAGACAACAAGTGTCTGGTGCAGTTGTTTGATGGGTACTGCTGCTACAATGGCCGATTATCAAGATATAAGTGAGTTTGTTCGTGCTGCCATAGTCGGCGCACGAGCGATGTGACACAGCATCTCCGAGGTAGCGATGAAGTGGGGATTTTCCCGTACGACTATTTCACGAGTGTACCGTGAATTTCAGGTATCCGGTAAAACACCGATTTCTCCGACATCGCTGCGGCTGCAAAATGGTCCTGCAAGAACAGGGCTGAAGAGAATCGTTAAACGTGACAGAAGCGCAACCCTTCCGCAAATCGCTGCAAATTTCAGTGCTGGGCCATCAACAAGTGTATGCGTGCGAACCATTCAACGAAACATCATCGTTATATGCTTTCGGAGCCGAAGCATGCATGACTGCACGACATAAAGCTTTACGCCTCGCCTGGGCCCGTCAACACCGATATTGGACTGTTGATGAGTGGAAAAAAGTGGCCTTGTCGAACGAGTCTCGTTTCAAATTGTATCGAGCGGATGGACGTGTACGGGTATGTAGGCAACCTTATAACTCCATGGACCCTGCATGTCACCAGGGGACTGTTCAAGCTAGTGGAGGTTCTGTAATGATGTGGGGCGTGTGCAGTTGGAGTGATATGGTTCCCCTGATACGCCTAGATACTACTCTGACGGGCGACAAGTGCGTAAGCATCCTGTATGACCTCGTGCATCCATTTATGTCCATTGTGCATTTCGGCGGACTTAGAAAATTCCAGCAGGACAATGCGACACCCCACACGTCCCAGAATTTGCTACAGAGTGGTTCCAGGAACACTGAGTTTAAACTCCACAGACATGAACATTATTGAAAGTATCTGGGATGCCTCGCAACGTGCTGTTCAGGAGGGATCTCCACCCCGTCGTATCCTTACGATTTATGGACAGCACTGTAGGATTCGTGGTGTCAATTCCCTCCAGCACTACTTCAAACGTACGTAGTCGAGTCCATGCCACGTCATGTTGCCGCGCATCTGTGCGGTGACCCTACACGATATTAGGCAGGTGTACTAGTTTCTATGCCTCTTCAGTGTACCTTTCTATCTTCACATTAAAGCAATCACAGCACGAATTAGCAAATATTACTGCCTAACAGTGAGAGACAATTATCAGAATCAGACCGAAGATCCTTTACCCTGATGTGCCAAAGTAAGAGTGTCGTATTGACAATGTTTGTCAGAATTTTAATGTCCACTTTAAAATAATAAACCGAAATGAATGCAGTTGTTGTTTCATTTCGTAGCTGACAAATTCCCCATTCTTTGTTTTTGTAGGAACTGATCAGTTTATGTGAGGTTATATGAAATATATATACGTACGCTAGAAAAACTGTTAGTGCTCCTACAGAGGCCGTAACGAAAGAAACTGAAAAATGAAGAAGAAAGTAACAACGCTAGAAAATTGTAGCAAAATGGCAGATAACATGCAGATGCTCTACACCTGATGCAAGTATTGACAACTGACGCTGTACATAAACAAATGTAGCGTACTGCGCATAAACAGGCGTGAAGGCTCCTTATTGTTCAATTAAACGATTGGTGAACAATTACTGGAACAGTCATAGCCACTGAATATCTCGGAACATGCCTATGGAGCTGCATGAAGTCTAACATCACACAAAACTAAGCGTATAAAATGCGGATGCCCTTCTGAGATCCATTGGAAGAATTTTCGGAAATAGTTGTCCACTCATGAAGGCGGTAGTTTACAAAACCATCTTTCCAACCTACAGTTGAGTACTGCTCCACAGTCTGGACACATGATCGAGTAAATAATCTTAAAGAGAGCAGCGATTTTCGTTGAGGATTCGTTTAGGAAGCGTGAATCAGTCACGGTGACGCTCATCCAATTAAAGCGTTAAATGTTAAGAGAGACGCTCAGAGTCACTGCACGATCTACTGTAAAATTCCGAGAGTGTACTTGCTTAGAAGAGTCGAGCCATTATGACCAGACGAAACTACAGAAGTCAAATCATAACTGTGCATTCTTAGATTGCTACGGAAAATGACTCATCGGTACTACACTATATGAAGGATTAGTTCACTTTTTTACATGATAGATAACAGATTTTATCAGGTTGACACAGTCCTTTGCTATAGGAATGCTTGATATTTTACGAGTGCCATTTACTACTGAAGCATCACTTAATGCATGCAGTCACAGCTTTTCTCACGAAGCACATTGTTTGACATTTGCAAAAATACTTTTCCGTCTGAGACTTGAATAACACTTAGTCCTACTTGATAACGTCGACTGCTTCAGCCGAGGATACTAACTGCAGGTGAGCGCTTCCATGCATGCCTCTATTCTGAACGCCATGTGATAGCACTGCTGTGCTGAGAGAGAGGGCATCTCTTCTTCAGCCTCTCCCATTCTTCATTTCAGATTGCAGGTGGACCTCACTAACGTCTGTGGTACCGTCCTGTACTGCCGACATTCGTGTGGCATCATGATCTCCGGACAAAACCACACGAACAACCTATGATTTCTTCTTACACATATATCTCACAAAATGTCCAAGAAGATAGGTTTATAAATATTCGATCTCATACAGAGTCTTATCATCAGCCATTTAACTCTCGTAGTACGCACGATTGGAGTGAAAAGGAATGAAACTACAGAGCTACACTAAATACCCTGCGTATTGTGGCCTGCAGAATATAGACATAGATACAGATAGAGCTGTTGATGGAGATGTAGCAACGATCTTGCACCTGTCAGAGTGGACAGTCTCACCCTCTCTGCTGCGAACAGGATGCCTGATGTTTGTACAACTGCAGCAATGACTTTCTTCATTGGCAACCAACAGTAAATCCTTCGAAATTCAGGCCGCTTGATGAACAAAACTGTAAACAGATGTCAGTTTCTTTTGTTTGGCTGTGACAGTTAGACAAAATTCTCGTTAATAGAGAGCAGTCGCCTTAATCCCTTTCAGCTGTCCATGCACACCTCCAACACTGACAAATCTTCCAAATGTCATATATTGACCATGTCACCTGCACTCGCACTTGAATCCCAACAGAGAGAAACATTTTTTTTTTTTTTAATTTGCTATCGACGTTTTATCCCGTTGAGAGATGTACATCGATGATTTACACAAATTCTTTGATCTGTACTGTGTCTGTATGTTACTTTACAATGTCCTTCACAAATGCATGCAGGCTAAACTGACGACAATTAAAAAAATTCTTCCCTCTGTGGAAATCACGAAGTGTGAACATAGGGGATGCGGAAGTTTTGTCTGGTCCGCAAAGCGTGCACAAACAATCGTAAGGATTAAGACAACCGCTTGCAATAAGCCACAATTCCGGGTTCGTGTCCCAGCACGGCAAATATTTTCATGAATCATTAGTAGTATGTACAGCTGACGTCAATACGTATTCGCAGTTGTTGATTCATTTCGTAACAGGTATTTGAAGTGTTACACAGATGAGTGTACACCACTGTGAGATTAAAATGTGGCCTACTGGTGTTGTAGACTCATGACACGTAGGTGGAAGTATATATGCCGAGCATAGAGAAACGGGAAATCATTCCAGCGACAATACTGGTCGCAAATGTGGAATATACTGACATGAGACTTCGACAGTGGACATACTGTTGTGGACCAGCGCTTATGATCAATCATCTTGAAAATGGCGAGGCCCTTCGGCCATTTGCGTGCTGCTTTAATAACATCCTATGGAAAGTGGTTGAGACACAGAGAAACCATGAGGAGGAACAATGTCTGGTACGTCCACGCCGCATAGAAGATTGTGGAAGTCGTAGGCTTGCCTTCTCTGCGGCAGATCTGTCGAAAGAGTACAAAGATGATACAGGCACATACGGAGCACTTCATTCAGAGCATTTGTTGAAATGCGTTCTCCACAACAGACGATTCCTAAGTGCTTCCACGTTGAGACAGCGACATCGCGAATTACGATGGCAATAACACAGTATCACCGAGTCTGAACTGCGGATCAAAGGAAACGTGTTGCCTGGTTAGCAAATCACGTTTGTTGTTACTATTAATCAATGGGCGTCTTAGGATATGCCGTCATCCAGATGAAAGTTTTCTCCAAACATGCCCTGTTGCATGATGCAGTCCTGCTGGTGCAGTATAATGATACAGGGAACATCCATGTGGGCTAGCATAGAACCTGTGGTAGTAATAGACGGCTCCGTAATAGTTGTGGACCACGCGAAGATCATTGGGGCCACCAGCATTCCTTAAGACTTGGTGTCATCCCTAACGGTAGTGACATCTTCCAGGTTAACTGTCTGTGTAACACGGCCAGAACTGTGCTGTAGTGGTTGGGGTGTGTGGTATTGCCAGGATACACGGGTTGCGTTTCGCATAGGGGTACGTAAAGTGGACTTGTTAATCTGACGTAATCAGCTGTTGTCCTCAATAATAAACTAATTAGGAAGTCACTAGCTATGAAATTAAACAAAAATCACAATTAATTCCATTATTACGTTGAAAGTGCACGATAAAATATGTGACAAAGATTGACAAATCCTAAACGCTCTTTGTTCTAATTCTAATGAACGCGTATCAGTGCAAAACAATTGTAATAGCGAAGTCGTATCTTGATTGGCGAAACATTAGTACTAAAAGGAGTGGTGCGCTAGAGAAGGCTATGAGTTTGTATCTGTGGCTGGATTTGAAGATACATTGATAATAAAATCTGCAAGTAAGTCTACAGAAAGAAGCTTACTGAAACTCAGTAGAAAGGATTTGACTGTCCCTGCGGCTCATCTCGCTGTCGCGGGTACACAACATCTTAATCTACACGTAAAGGCTGAAGCGGCTGCAACATCAATTACTGGTTACATCTGCGGCTGAGTTCGACTAGACCAGAACAAACTTCTAAGTTATCCTACGCACCCGCTCGGAGATGTGCCAGGCTGCTTGGTAGATGTGGTGTAGATACGTCTGACGTTGAAGAGCCCTACGCAGCCATTTTTACTAACTACTTCCTAAAAGGAAGACTCTTATTTCCGCGTTTTCGTACGTTTAGTCATTGAGATTGGCTAAACTGTGGAAATTCAGAGCGCAGACCGGTAAGAAGATGCTTTAAAGGAACTGATCGCTTTCCCTGACTCTTGCATCATGCAGTTGATGAGCCGTACACTAACACAAGGCACTGAAAACCTGTGTCCTGCTCTCTTCCCGTCTCTATCTGTAACCAGTGAGGTGTGTCATTGGCATTACAGTCGAGTTTCTCTAACTTTTAAGTATATATTCGGCAGTCCTGGCTGTTCTTCTATTGTGTTTAACATTTGGTTTTTGTAGTACCTGTGTTCGCCGGCAGTGTCCGACATTATGAAAGGTGGACTAACTCATGGCTTCTCCGATGATCTGTTGGGAGTGGTGTATTTCGAGGAAGCTCTGCTTTCTATGTTCTATTTATGATACCATTCTTCAGGGCCTCGCCAAAAATGGCAATTTCTGCTCTTCCCACATTCAGGTTATTAAAAACAGACTCTATCTTCTGTCTTACACTACGAGAGGTCATATCTCTATTGTGATTCTGGCGAACGGTGTCAGGGGGCAGTGCTTCAAAGCAAGTGTAGCTGACAAAGCGGCACTGGCCTTCCCCTCTGCCAGAGTATTACTTTCGAGAATTCTCCCTAAGGATGAGCCTCCCCTGTCAGCCTACGTGACCAACTGGGTTTTTTGGTCTTCATCTGTGGAGCCGTCGTGAGGTACCAATTTTTGCATGAGACTTCATTCAGGGTCACAAATTGGTGAAGAAGTTTCTGTCAGCGTGGCTTAAAATACTGGTCGCAATGTGCGATTCTCGAGCAGCACACGAGCTGTGTCACGAAAGCCTGAGACGCTTTGGGCAGCAGCATTGCAACCTCTAATGCGGTTCGACGCTGTCTTCGATGCAGATGGTCGTCACAATGAACAACGTTTCTAACCTGTAACGTAAACATGATACGTGATTAATCAATGGTACCCTTTGCTATGGAAATTAAAACGTGTTTCTTTCAGTGGTCTCTTCATTATTTCTCTTCCTCATGTCGTCACAAACGCTTCCACAAAGGTTCATTATCCTACGATCTCTCATTTTTCTTGGGGGCCATCTCGAGTAGCGAGTGGTCAGTTATAACCCCTCTGTACGTTAAGAACTGAAATGTATATTGGAATCTCATTATAAGAGCTAATTATGCTACCAATACTGAAATGTCGATAGGATTCTTTATCACCTCGTTCAACCCAAGTAAATCATTTTCCACATTTCGTCTTCATAGTCCCCACTTTCACAAGCATGAGCGTTCGTAACACATTACGCTTCACCCAACGTGCCGGCCGGTGTAGCCGAGCGGTTCTAGGCGCTACAGTCTGAAACCGCGCGACCGCTACGGTCGCAGGTTCGAATCCTGTCTCGGGCATGGATGTGTGTGATGTCCTTAGGTTAGTTAGGTTTAATTAGTTCTAAGTTCTAGGGGACTGATGACCTCAGCACTTAAGCCCCATAGTGCTCAAAGCCATTTGAACCATTTTTTCACCCAACGCTTTTTCTTTCAGTCAATAAGATAACTTCGCCTAAGAACGATGACAACACATTCAGAACAGACATTCCGTTGCTCGAAACAATATTAAAGTTACAGAGTGAGATTCGATTTCCAGCAGACAAGATTAGAGGCATAAGTAACGATCACCAGATTATATGGTACTGTTCAGGACATTCATAACCTGACAGATTGGATTACTTACTTTCATTTCAGTTCAGGGTAGTCACAAGATAACATTCAGTGCACAGATCACATCCGTTAATGCAGTTGAGATTTTCACAGTTTTTATTTCATTGCAAGACATACACGACTAGTTGAGAAACATGGCAGTGTTTGGATGATAATTTCTAGCTGTGTGTGAGACTTCGAACCTTCGCACATATTTAATTTGTTTTTTACATATGAAGCTTCCTTTCTTACCACGTTTGAAGTAGTACGATTGGGATAACGGACGAAGTGCTTGTTTGCTTGATTAACATGAGAAAGAGCCACACAGAGCTGGCTGTGCGAAAAGCAACTGACGCTAAGGTCCACGCCGGCAACATGCGGTGTCTGGCCTTGTGTTTTGTTTATGGCCATGGCATTTTGTACACACTGAAAGCAGAACAGCAAACTGTTAGGAACAAGCGGAAATCAGAGTGTCAAAATCCACTCGTCTGCACCACTTCCTGACAAAATTTCAGCCTCGAATACGTTGGAGAGAAGTAACTTTAAGGCTCTGTGAGTGAAAGGTTCTGATGGACAGGATAATGCATGCCGCTCTCAGTGGGAGATATGTCGCGTCTCGCTTTCACGAGGAGTTTCCAATCAGTTAGTTAAAGCCTGATAGTTTCGAGCCGGAGCAAATAAGTCTCATTTTCATTAGATTCTTGACACCGCATAGACCTCAGTCTTTTAGCCATTCTGATTTTCTCAAACTTTTTCTGAGCATCTAAATTTGTAAGTAAACCGAAATAAAAATTTTATGAGTACACACCCAAATCACAAAGCGACGTTAATAAATTCGTTTTTGCTAGCAAAGAAAGCGAATAAAACAGAGCGAGAGAAGTATAGCAACGTCGTTAAATTTCTAACTTAC
This sequence comes from Schistocerca piceifrons, assembly GCF_021461385.2. NCBI lineage: Eukaryota > Metazoa > Arthropoda > Insecta > Orthoptera > Acrididae > Schistocerca > Schistocerca piceifrons. The sequence continues at coordinate 144,262,448 of NC_060144.1, forward strand.
AGAGGGGAATCCGTAAATCCGTATGTTCTATGTATTCGTAGAGATAAGTCTGCGCCACATACTTTTGTCACAGACCTAAATTTCAGAAAATATTTCGGTCGCTGAGATAAAATATCTTTCATGGGAAAGAAGACAAATACAAGTACAACCTACAGCAAGAAGCAAAGAATGTCGTTACCGTTTTAAAACACAAAAACAAATCCATATTCCTAGACAAATAAGTTCGCTGTTAGTCTTTATTCGTAAAGATGAGATCGCGTCCCGTAATTCTGACACTGGCGCTAACTTCCCAAAATACATCTGTAACTGAGTTAAGAAAAAAAAATACTAAGAGCGCTACCTGTATGTTCTGTGGCGTACTATACCATATTGATTCGACATCTGGGCTACTAAACTGACGAGGTATTTAGATTAAACATTAAATTACCATCTATTCTTTGTGTCTGTGTTCCGATTTTAACGAAAATCACCTGTTCTCTGCGGCAAGCTCCTTGTCAGAACTCCACGAGAATTCATCAGGTAGTTTTAGAGATTAGCATGTCCAAACCGACGGACAGAGAGAGACAACGGTTGTAGAAAAAATTTTAAATTGTAGTGTCTCTCTCTCTCCTATGATCTGATTTTATACAAGTTACCTCTGAAAACTTCATGAAAATTCATGTAGTAGATATGGAGGTTAGCGTGTTCAGACAGACACGACTATTTTACAGTTTTAGAATTAGTATTGATTTTATATAACATCCTCCTTCTCACCTGCAACCTTCCTTTCAGGTCTTTCACTCCTACAACTGCAGCCTGCTTCCTTTGTAAGTTGTATCTTTCCATGCAAATTTTTGCTGTAAAAGATATTTCAGCGACGTACACCCTTCTTAGGGTTTGCAGTTTTTGCAAACCTTTCTGTGAGTATTAGTTTAGCAAAGAGTGTGGCTATGCTGTAGAACCGTGGAGTATAGAGGGCCCCCCTTGTGTCCGGCAGGACTTTTCGCGTGTCGCCCCAGGCCCCCTACCGCGGGTCGCTAGTTTCCGATGCGGAGCGCTCGGGGTGCGCGCTCCCATGCAGATGAGGGGCACGACGTGTGTCTGACATGCATACGTATAAGCTGCCAACGGCTGCCGCGGTGCAGCGCAGCGCGGGGAGTCAAAGGCCGGAAAATGGATGACTGCATTCACTTTGCTCTCGCTGCAGCCTTGCATTCGATTTCACGTCGTAGACTCGTGTCTGTGACGAAGTTCTATGCTGCACTGTTACACTTAACGTGCGACAACTGTACAACACTTGCTGCAACTCGCTGAATAAAGCTCTAGTGGAATACACTGCTGGACGTCGAAACTAGAACTCGGCGAAGGCGGCTACCAACAGGCGTTAAACTAGCGTCATGAGGACTACGTTATTCGGGATGCAAATGATAAGCGTTTCAACTTAACTCCACACTGTATGTATGAGGAACACCACCTGCAGTCTGTGTATAAGGCAAAATTACGCAGCAGATTTCTCATTCACAAATCGAATTACGTTGTTGGTTATCTGTGAGAAGATCATGTTATTGCTCGGGAAAGAAGGAAAAGGGAGGACCAGCAGTGTCAGAAATCGACAGTGGAGAGTCGCATCCTTCCATACTGCGATTTATTGTCCGCGATATCGATACTCGCATTGGTTGCTGTCCTATAACTACCACGAATATGGGGTCGATGGGCTAGTGTGGATCATACTCAACACCATTCAGGATCTCAGCGGCCCACACAACCAGCGCTCGAGAGCGCAGGAACGTTTCACACTCGCCCATTGACGCTCGTACGGCCAAGTTCCGTATTTTGGTTTTTTCGTCATCGGTCTTCAGGCTGATATGGTACGTACCACAACGAGCTCCGCTCCTGTACCAACATTCTTATCTGAGACCAGCAATTGCAACCTAGGTCCTCAAATATTTGCTGGATGTATTCCAAAGTCCGTATTCCCCCACAGTTCATACCCTCTTCACATTTACATATATGTGATTATTCTGCTATTCACAAGAAAGTGCATGGCAGAGGGTTCAATGAACAACCCTCATGCTGTCTCTCTACCGTTCCACTCTCGAACGGCAAGCGGGAAAAACGAGCACTTAATTTTTTCTGAGTGAGCCCTGATTTCTCCTATTTAATCGTGGTGATTATTTCTCCCTATGTAGGTGGGTGTCAATAGAATGTTTTCGCAATCTGAGGAGAAAACTGGTGATTGAAATTTCATGAGAAGATCCCGTCGCAACTAAAAACGCCTATGTTTTAATGATTGCCACTCCAATTCACGTATCATGTCTGTGACACTATCTCCTCTACTTCGCGATAATACAAAACGAGCTGCCCTTCTTTGTGCTTTTTCGATGTCATCCGTCAGCCCTACCTGATGCGGATCCCACACCGCACAGCAATACTCCAGAATAGGACAGACAAGCGTAGTGTAAGAAGTCTCTTTGGTAGACCTGTTGCACCTTCTAAGTGTTCTGCCAATGAATCGCAGTCTTTGGTTTGTTCTAGTACCACGAAAGTCACTCCCTGATTTCGTAAGAGATGGCCTATCACCCTTTCCGTTCTTCTTGTCAGTGTTTTCCCTATATATTCGTTTCCTCGCCGGTTCTGTGCCAAACCTCCTCGTTTCTTCTCATCGGCCCAAATTATTTTCAACATCCTTCTGTCGCACCGTATCTCACGAGCTTCGATTATCTTCATTTCCGGTTTTCTTCACGGTCCATGACCACTGTATTCCAAGTGTACATTCTCAAAAAATTTCTTTCCCAAATTAAGGCCTATGTTTGACAGTAGTATACTTCGTTTGGCCAGCAATGCCTTCCTCTTCCTCCGCTAGTCTGCTTTTTATCTTCCCGTTGCTGTGTCCGTCACTTGTTATTTTGCTTCTAAGATGGAAGAATTCCTTCACTTCTTCGTGTTCATCAGTTTTGATAAGTTTATCGCTAATTTACATTCTGCTACACTTCACAACTTTCGTCTTTCTTCGACTTGCTTTCAGCCCGTAATCTGTGGTCATTAGTTGTTTTTCCCATTCAACAGGTCTTACAATTCTTCGCATTCGCTGTGGATAGCAATGTCATCAGCTAATATCATGGTTGGCACCCTCTAACACTGAATTATAGTCCCTGTCGTGAACCTTTCTTTTATTTCAATCACTGCTTCTTCGACGTACAGATTGAACAGTATGGAAGAAAATCTGCACTTTTTCTCATTTCGATTTTAATCACAGCACTTCTTTCTTGACCTACGGAAAGATCATAATTCCATCCATACCGATTTATACGTGCAGGCGTCTATCTGCCACAACCAACTTAAGAGAGCACTACAAGCAAAAACGCCAGACCACCGAAAAAAAGAGCAAGAGGAGGTATCCAAAGTGTAGAGATTTTTTATCGTATGTGGTAAATATTTATTTAAATACTGTCAGAATAACGAAGAAACTTAAAGTGGACGTGATCTTCTGCTCATTAGCCAAAACGGCAGATCTTCTGTGGTCTGCGAAAGATGATCTGCTTTTACTAAAAACGTGTATTTTTGATATTTGTTTTGTCGACAAACTTACTTAGGATTAAAAATAGGCACTATACAAAGACGGTGTATCGAACACCAGAACACAACCGCCTTCAGCAGACCAAATCCTTCAATGTCCGAACATTGTATTTCCGCTGACCTTTCCTTGGTTTACGGGGGAGTCAGTATACTGGTCTCATCCTGATCCTACTGGGATTCACTGTTCGACTAAGCTGTGGAAATACAATTATCAGACAACCTACTCAGCCGATACGAAGGTATCCAGCTCGACATATCAAGGCAACCACTCATTTCACGTCTGCACCCTCATGGGTAAGATTATTCAGAGTCTTCGCTGCATGGTATTCCTGTGATACCCTCCATTTATAAAATCAACCATACTATTCGTAAGCAGCCTGTATTTGCCGGCTTGGTCCTTGCACTTTTTTGTTCTTAGACGCACAAAGTTTTATTTATGACTGACGATCTCTGCCGATTGTCTTATCTCTGACGCTCATTCACTCCAGAGTTTATTAGCGTCAAGTGGTTTTTAATTCAGTCACTGACTCACTTGTAAGATGAATGAACGCCCGAAAGATGTGGGAATATTCTCCATCTCAGTCCAGTACGAACTTGTTCTCTGTCTCAAATGAGAGCATTGTCAACGACTGGTTAAATCCTGATCGTCTCCCTTGGACGACCTCCAAGCGTATCCCCGTTCGCTGATGACACAGACATTTGCTCTAGGTCGCGAACAAACAGGGACACCACATCAAAGCAACCACTAGCTGACGCTGCGGTCTCCAGTGTGTTCAGAGCTACCGGTATAGTTGCCGATACTGCTGTGGAGGTGTCTACGTTTGTAGCTCTGCTTAGTTTACGAGTGAAGACAATCTGCTGTTGTTACTGTTGTATAACACATACTAAGAGCAGTCATAGAGACGCACTATATGCTTATGGTCTACATGAGCACACAGCGTTTGTACCAGATCCTTACTCTTCCAATCTGTTTCCCGCTTAGCATTACTTTCTGTACTTCCTTTCCATGGACTTATTTACCCTATGGGTGGGATTATTTTGCGTTAGAAATGGAATTTCTGTTGTTTTCCGTGTCTTACTTAACGCTGTAATTGCAAACAAGCCACAATCATTTGAACACACCGAATGTGAAGCCACTGATAGGTTAGTTTTATCCATATTATTTTACTGCGACTTTCTTGAACTAGATCTGAAAATGAAAATCCTATCACCTCAACCTTGTCTTAAATTCCTACGTAGGATTTTTTGACGATGCACCATCGTGTGCTTTTCTAGTTCTTCTTGTGAATAACTAACCTGGCAGCATTAAAACCGAAGGGGCATTCTTACCGGACTCGGTTTGCGACCTTTCTGTAATCGAAACTCCAACTGTATATCCAGTATAAAGTGAAATTCAAGAAGAACACAATTCTGATTTAGTTTCGGACTCAACATACCACACCCTACGCTGTTACCCCGGCCTTTCTGCAGAGCAAGCACTCAGTTATGGAATATTGTGTCTGCTATCATCAGAAGTGTTACACATTTCCACACCTTCAGGAATGAATAGCCTTTCCTTTGAAATAATGGTAGCTTCTCCTTTGTTTCACACTGCGTCAATATACACCACGATGTGGAGCCCTTATATTGTTAACTAGAGACTGACCGTATTGCTTGATTTTGCTCTTCCTCTATTACCTTTACGTATTATCAGTTTGTCCGTTTTCTACAATTATAATGATGATTCTGTTTTTCACTGTTATAAAAGCAACATGCTCACTATACGTTCTGATCAGCTTTCTTCTAGTCTTACGGAAAAACACGTATCCGTAGACAATAAAACATAAGGATTGTTGTCCCATGTGGCGATGTTCGGTGATTACCGACATATAAAATATATCGGTGTTGTGAACTGAAACACCGATGTTTCTGTATCGACACTGATGTCTTTGACACTCCGTAACGTAGCCGGCCGGAGTGGCCGTGCGGTTCTCGGCGCTGCAGTCTGGGACCGCGTGACCGCTACTGTCGCAGGTTCGAATCCTGCCTCGGGCATGGATGTGTGTGATGTCCTTAGGTTAGTCAGGTTTAAGTAGTTCTAAGTTCTAGGGGACTGCTAACCACAGCAGTTATGTCCCATAACGCTCAGAGCCATTCCGTAACGCCAAAGAAAATTTATCGTCTTTCGATACTGCTATTAGTCACCAATAATTGCGCCATTTAAACATATTTTTTATGAACTTGTCTCACAGCGACATCAGTACAGTGGTTAAAGCAGTAGAAATAGCATTTGGAATAAAAAGTAATATATAATGTTTTGCCTACACGGTCAGTTTGGTAACAAAAGATATGAAGCACCCACAAGAGGAGGAGGAAACGAAATAAAACGTCACAGGCTGAGAAGGTATGTAATGGTGTTTCAGCGATTACAAAATTGAGTCAGATTTACAAATAAATTGGAAATATTTAACAGTATGACGTTGCACTCCTTCTGTCTTCGATACATACACTCATTGAGTTCAGAGGTGTATCATAAACCTATTGTATGCTCTCTGAACTGGTCGTTGATATCCTGGATGCCGACACTGGGAAGGAGTTGACATTTGAGATGGTCTCACAAACGTTATAAGGATGTTGATGGCCACATGAGTACCCCAGCATCAACTAGACACTTCATAAGGATACGTGCCATGTGTGGATGAGCATCGTCCTGCTGAAAAATGGCACTAACACTGTTGCATGAGAGTTAAAATATGAGGAAGCAAGTTGTCTGTGTGGTACCACCGTGCCGTCAGAGTTCCTTCAATCTATACCAGCCATTACCAGCAGTCACACCTGATGAATCCCCACGCCATGAAGCTAGGAGTAACACCATTGTGCCTCTCCCAAACATTGTAAAATGGGACCTCTCACCAGGTTGTCGCTATAAGGACTGATGATAGTCATCCACGATAATGCAATATCATGATGCATCGCTCATCAATACAATGCGGAGCAATCCATCAGCAGTCCACACTTCCGGGCAATGGCTTCGCTCCAAAAGCAACCATTTTTGCTTTGTTGTTAACGATAGCTGCTGATAGTCTCTGCCCAATGGTGCGAAACGACACAGAATTTAGGAGGGATCCATTGCCTGTTCTCGGATGGTGGGTGCAGATGTGAAGGTGGCTACGATGAGCTTGATGCAGAATCTGGCGATCCTCTCTTGTGGTCGTCAGACGCAGTCGACCAGAACAGTGATGAACAGTACTACGGCCCTAACGCTCACATGCAGCACGGCAGGGACCACTTTCACATCTGAATGATCCAAAAATTTGTATGCTGGACGATTATGCCAGCTGACCAAATGGAGACGCACAATGAAGCTTCTTTCTAACTCTATCAGGTTATGATAACCCTGTCTCGTATGGGTACACAGTATCTCCTTCACAGTGATCAATCAGCAGCTGATGCTGTCCATGCCCCTTATATGTGCTACTAGGCCTGGTAATAACACTAAACACGAACAACACTGACGCCTCTTGTGCTTATTCCACCTGTGACAGAGAATTGCAACGCTGATCATTGGTATAGCCACCAGTTCTGTCTAAGTGTACAAAGTGTTGACAGTAGATTCAGTTCCCGAGTGCGCACAAAACATTTTAAAAATTATTACTTGACACAGACGGCAGAGAAACAGGTACGCTCCTATTGTGCTTTGCAGTCAGCATATGGAGCATGCAGAGAGTGCCAATGCTGCACAGGGCACGATGCCATTTGTAGTACATTTCCTCACTAAGCTGAGCCTTAATCAAAGAGTGGAAACGGCGCAATATGAAAGCACCCAATACGTCATTCTGTGAATCTTACAATACAGAGTCATAAAATGTACCTTTCGAGATCAGCCGCTCCACACGGCCCTAGGCAAAGGGAACTGACAATCATTAAGATATCACAGTGGAGAAGTCCGCTGTCAACTCTAGATAATGAGAACAAATGATAGCATCACTGGCAGCTATGACTTTATGTTCAGCTCAGATACTCCCTTTCAGAAGCCTCATTTTCATTGTCTTGTCATTCCATGTGCATCTCTGTTCCCGACGGAATTACAGTCTCACCAGTTACAGGATAACTTGACTGGCTTCTTGAGAAGCGCCAACCGATCACTTGGTGGCCATCACGTCACACTGCTGATGTTTGGTATTACATTTTAGTATTTTTCTAGTGTCTGTCATTTGTCTTTTATCTCTCTTATATGATATGTGAATGATGAGGAATGAATATAATTGTGTTTTCTGAATTCTGGGACAGTACTTGACGCTTCCTGTAGGACAACCACTACTCTAGCACCGTCAGGTGACCTTGCTGCACATTGGCGTCCATCGGCGCCAACTGTCTGGCCTACCGGGGCTACTTTCGAGAAAATTCGTGGTGTCTTCGACTAGTAAGTGTTGCGGCTTCCTAGTGATTTCCGGTCTACTCAGTGCCCGGATAACACACCACCCACAACTCAAGTCTCTACGATCTGTAATTCTTTCACAAAATGCACGAGAGAGATTTGTCATTGCACAATGCCTTATCGGAATACGTAGTACCTAGCTGTCAATGACATAAAACTGTTACAACTGCACGGTGAATTGTTAGTGACTGCGTTAAGGGATAGGCGAAACAGTTCGAGCAACAGCAGAAGATGATGCTTGCCGACGAAAATACAAATCTTTATTCGGTTATAAATAGACGAGGAAGGAACGTTCTTCTGCGAACGAAGTAGAATATATTAAATACACGGAATACGCAATAAAAAGAAAAAAAAAGGCAACCGTCTTGGAGAGCTGGAGAAATGAAATCATTTTGTCTGCTGAACACACGTAGCCTCTCTTCCCGAATTGCAATACATGTACTGGGCGTCCAAGGAGGAAAGTTCAGTTTCAGAGATATGACAGGAACGATTATTCGAAGCGAAAACCTATAAATTGCACACCTTAAGAGCTGTAAGCCCTTATTTACTTTCGATACTGTGAAACAAATCTCTTCTACTACAGCCTCTTTGCTTTTGATATGATTCATGGAGGAAAACAAGAATAAATATCCAGTAAACATGGCCTCTAAAGTGCATACCTTAAGAACTATGAGCACTTGTTCGTCTTCCATAGGCCATACTGTGAAAAACTACTCTTCTACTGAACAAGTGTTCCTGGCACTTAAAATATGCATGTTATATTCCACGTTTACCAGACATTTTTTCTTACTTTTGTCCCTATTAGCTCCTCAAAAAATAAGGAAAGCGATGTGTAGTAACAGAGATTTCTTTCACAGCATGCGCTTCAGAGTCATGTTTACTGGTTTTTTTTTTTTTTTTTTTGTTCGAATCATCGTTTTCATCATATTTCTGAAAACGACCATTCCTCCTAGGACACACAGTATATAAGATGTCGCTAGCAACATGAGGTCATGAGTAACTTTTTATCGAGAACAAAAATAAACAAAGTATAAGAGAAAGTTTGTTTAGCTACCAGGGGATATTAACGAGCAAGATTTCCTTTCATTTTAGCGTTGTTAGTTGCGAAGACATGAACAGCAATACATCTTTTCTAAATAAGATGCTTTATTTTTAATTCGATAAGCCACTGTAGTTCACTTGTTCAAAAATCTACCTCTGTGTACCATTCACGTAAATATGGCGTCATTAAAAGTGTAACACATAACTGAATTTCACTCTCTTTTGCCAGCACACAGTACACGTGCCTGAGATAAAGTAAGTCGTCCACTTGCTGGGGTTGATAGTAAACACATGAAAACAGAAAGAAAATGACTTAACATCGCTATCGAATTATAATCAATTTTTGTTTCCACGCTAGTCACAGATTTTTAAAATCTTTAGAATCTGTATTACTTAAACAATATAGTCCCATTACGTGGGTATTTTTCTTAGATGTTACTTAATTTGGTCTGTTATGATATCTAATTACAATATTTGGCAAATTAGTAGCCAAAAGTGTCAATTACTTACTCAAAAGTGTGTCTTAATCCGAAGACTATGAAAGGACAAACTACTAATTGAAGAAATCCCCCCGTATCTGATGCTTCACTATTTCTTTGTATCACATACCACTGTATTATTTGCTTAAGGCAATTGTATGTAAATACATACATACCATGCGGTACTCCAACAATATAATACCGAAATAAAATTTTAAGGTCTCTTCCCACAAATAAATACCGGAGCATCAGTGCCCACACTTCAGGGACCACTGCAGAGAGACCTGGGAGGTAGTTAAGGAAATGGACACACTTATCAGAGTAAAGTGAGCCGAATGGGGTCAGAAAGCGATTCGGGTAAATTATTCTACAGATTTCGTCCTGATAATCACACGTGGGACTTGTCTCCATTTACATGGGCCACAGCTTACCATCATGAAGCCACGGTTTTCGGATGGCGGTATGACATTTTCTACTGTAACGTCACTATGTGTTTTCTCATAGTTCTAACGTTCTGGTTCCATGTTGACTGTATCTGGAAGTTGGACATTCCTCCTACGACACCCTGTGTATGAGATGACACGCTGAACCTGAGCGCTACCAGTAACTTTTGATCCAGAAGCAAAATAAACAACGTATGAAGCAAAGCTGATTAGTTTGTAATTGTTGTGTCCCATATCGATAACGACATCAATTGTGGCACAGAAGGTATAAACATTATCGAGCGAAAGGTGGCTGCAGAAGACGGGAGGCAAGGATAGGCAGCACTCGCAGTAACTCACCTGGTCCCACCACACAGGGGCCAGAATGCCTTCATAAGCAGCGGCCGGGAGCTTCATAGTCATATCATTATCCGAGAGAAAATTGTACAGATCATGCTCGTGACACGCTACTGGAACCTCACTGCATGCTACTGGACTAGGCTACGGATTGCTATACAGACTACGGAATGTTGTGCTGATAACCCGTCTATAGGAATCAAACAAGCACGTACAACAAGAACTTCCCACTTTAGAATTTCTGAACACGTAGGATTAATACACTGAAACTGGTAGCTATTAACAGAAGACGTTTGGACTGTAGGATTGGCGATGTTTACGTCGATCGCACACGACAATGCAAGTGCGGCGTTGTGTGGTCAGCCAAGTACGATGAGTTAAGGCTGGACGCCAGTGGGGACAACACTCGTTCTGGTTTCTCCACAGTCGCCGAAAATCGACGAATAGTACGCAGACAGAAGTAACCACAAATGGCCACGCCCTCAACGGAGTAAATTTTGTCTCTACACACCTCTTTGTAAATTTGCCCACGATGATACACCGCATAACACATAGAGGAGACACGATGTACTTTACAAGACTGATATTGGCACCTTCCTCATAACCATCTTTTAGTAAAGGCGACTACTTAGTAAACCAAAGAACAATTGTAAGCGCACGAGAGGACCTTGAGTATGTCAATTATTGCCCGCCCAGTTGGCTGTCAGGTCTAGCGCATTGCATTCCGGGCGGGAAGGCGTGCTGGTCCCCGGCACGAACCCGCCGGGCGGATTGGTGTCGAGGTCCGGTGTGCCGGCCATTCTGTGGATGGTTTTTAAGGCTGTTTCCCATCTGCTTCGGCAAATGCGTGCTGGTTCCCCTTATTCCGCCTCAGTTACACTAAGTCGATGATTGCTGCGCAAACACATTCTCCACGTACACGTACACCATAATTACTCTACCACGCAAACATTGGGGCTATACTCGTCTGGTGTGACACGTTCCCGGGGTGGGTCCACTGGGGGCCGAACCGCACAATAGCCCTGGGTTCGGTGTGGGGCGGCGGTGGGATGAGTGGACTGCAGTAGCCTGTTATCGGGTTGTGAAGCACTGAGGGCTACGGCGGGGACGAAGCCTCTGTCGCTTCCGGTCCGCAGTTCCATACAATACAATACAATGTCAATTATTTGTCTTTACCAGTCCGGCTACCTGTAAATATTAATGTTTATATATGTTATTAAAGGCATGTAGGTATATACACTGGTCAATCAGACCATTATGATCACATACCTCGGCTCGGCACGAGAATATCGGAAACTTCACGACTTATCGGGTAATCGAGGAGTGCTGTCGTGAGTATCTTCAACACGTGGCGAAACAAAGGTGAAACGACTTGCAGATGTTGTTGGGTTGGGCGGCCACGCCTCATTACAGATATCGGACGTCGCAGGCTGCGCAGACTTGGTAAAACAGGACAGGCTGAGCAGAGTAAAAGTGTGTCTAACCACATAGTGTACTGAACACTTCTAACGAAGGGCCTCCGTAGCCGACGACCCATTTATGTGCCAATGTTAACACCACAACATCGGCAGCTACGAGTGAAATGGGCATGTGACCATCTACACTGGACGTTGACACAATGGCAGAGCGTTGCATGGTCTGATGAATTCCGATACATTCTTCATCATGCCATTGGAAGTGCACGAATACGTCGTCTTCTAGAGAACCTGTACGTACTGCGAGACGGAGATAAGCAGGCAGCGCCTCCATTATGTTCTGCAGAACATTCACGTTGGCATCCATGGTTGCAGTGGAGCTCGTGAAAGGCACCATGATGACCAAGGAGTATCCTACCCTGGTTGCAGATCACGTACACTTCTTCATAACGATCATGTTTCACGGCGGCTGTGGCATTTTTCAACAAGATAATGCACCATGCCAAAAAGTTAAGGAAGATGATGGAGTGCTTCCAATTGATGTGCTGGCCTCCCAACTCGTCAGGTCTAAACCCGATCGAACACATCTGGGATGTGACTGAACGTGGCATCAGAGCTGATTGCTCCTCTCCTAGGAATGTTCGGGGATCAGGTGACTTGTGTGTACAGATGTGGTGCCGACCCACTCCAGCGCCATACGTAGGTCTCATTGCTCCCATGCCATGGCGCTTTTCCGCTGTTATCCGTGCCAAAGTGGATATATCGGTTATTAGGTAGGCGGTCATAACGTATAAGGCTTCTTGTCACGGTTCGCGCGGCTCCCCCGTCGGACGTTCGAATCCTACTTCGGGCATGGGTGTGTTTGTTGTCCTTAGCGTAAGTTAGTTTAAGTTAGATTACGTTACGTGAAAGCTTAGGGGGCGATGACCTCAGGGGTTTGGGCCCATAGAACTTACCACAAATTTCCAAAATTTTCAACCAATCTTGGTACACATCTTACGGTCCGCAGAGGATTGCTGCATAGATAAGAACCACCTACCTAGTAAAGGGGTGGGAGTGGGAGTGTGAGAGTTGTGTAACTGACAAGGCGTGAATTCGTGGATTTAGCCATCTAGTGTTTCAGAATGAGAGCACTTACAGACTTCCAACGTACTTTACACGTAATTTCAAATCCTTACGAATTTTTTCCTGATAACAACCCCCTCAAAAGGATGAAAGGAAAAACGTTTATCGCTTACTAGATTTTCGATGTCCTTGCAATGAAACTGTCACTCCAGCGATGATGCTTTAATTTATTACTTCTTTATTACTAATTATATTGACGACATATGTTGCAGAGAGTATTCACATATACCAGTGAATGAACCTGCAAAATTATGTCTCTGTACGGCACGTAGCTCACGAGATGTGACTTTATAAACACGGTGAAGTGTGCTAAACTGCCGTATCATGCATGAAGTTTAAACTTATTAGTTCTTTGCTACTAACTCTCTTAACATTAAAATTCGAAGACAGTAGCCACGTAAGCCCCTGAATGGACCTACAAAATTGTATCATCGTATGACACATAGTTCCAGAGCTATGACGTCATACCTAACAACTGCCATGACGTTTAAATGTAGTACTTCTACTTACTGAATTCACAAGATGTATATGGTATCCAAATATGCCGCTGATTGAAACTCCAAAATTACATGATATGTATGACACATAGTTCAGGAGATTCGACGTCATAAACACTGACATCCATGGAAACTGCCGCATAATGCATGGCGTTTTAATTAATTACGTCCTCATTACTAACTCTATTTGTAACACATTTCGCGGACGGTATAAAAATGTACCACTGAATGTGCTTGCAAGATTATACCACTGTTCGACATATAATTCGGTGGTATGACGTCATAGAAATTCGGCTGCGTGAAATCCAAACTACAGGATGAAATTCGCTGCAGATACAGGTGAAATGTGTGTACAGACATGTGTGAAATAAGTTAAATATATGTGAAATATATATGACACGTCTGTACTTCGGCAAATCTGCGACTACAAAGCTACTTCTGGATCCCTGGATCAATTTCTATCAAACGTCTATCTGGAAAGAAATACTGTAGGTGTAAGAACCAGCAGCCGCCTTCTACTGGGTTGGGGGTGATAATGTGGACCGAGAAGGGGGCGTGAAGATATACACAAAGAGACAGGGGAAAGGAGAATATAGATGCTAGTATGATAGAGGAGGAGATGGACTCATTGAGTGGGAGGGTGAAGTGGGCAGATAGAGGGAAGAGAAAGAGATGGAGAGAGCGGGAGGAGCAGATCGACAAAGGAACGAAAGAGGAGGAACTTGACAAAGAGTGGGGGAGGAGGAGGAGACAGAATCGCAGATGGTGGCAGAGACGGGCAGAGAGATGCGGAGGAGGAAATAAAGGGAAGAGATGGACAGAGAGAGGAGGAGATGGACAAAGAAAGTACCTGGTGGACAGGGAGGGGGAGGAGGAGATAAAAGGAGTGAAGAGGAGGCAGAGTGGCAGGAGGCGATAGACTTGGAGGTGCATGGAGAAAATGGAAAGAGAGCGAAGGAACTGATGGACAAAGTGGGCAGGAGCAGTTGGACAGAGAGAGAGGAGTGGAACAGTTAGACAGGGAGACGGACAGGAGACAGACAGTATGGAGGAGAGGGTGGTGTGGGATGCAGGTGAAACATGGAGAAGGGTACTGGGCATTTGGAAGAGCGTGAGGATGTGAGATGGAAGAAGGAGAGTGTGTGAGGGGGAAGAGGCAGAGGGAGTGAGGTAGAAGAGCGATAGGTTGTTAGGGGGCAACATTTTTGTTAAAATGTTCAAGACCGAAGATCTTGCTACACATCTCAATCCCATAGATAATTTTATCATCCTCTCTGGAGTCGTATGGTGTAAAACAAAAGAGACTGAGTCACATATATGTGCAGTATATACACGTAGGCGGGTGAAGCTCCGGGGTAGGAGGAAATTTCTCAGTAACCGTGTATTACTTTTATCCATGCGAGCGTCTGTCTTTGTGTTCGTTACGGGAAGGTTGATCTCCTATCTAAATCCTACAGCTGCAGACATCACTGTCGCAGGGGTGTGGTTTTATCTGCTACGATGAAACGAAAAGGAGAATTATATTTTGGCACTCATAATGTTTTCAGTTGACAGGTATCTATCTCGCAACTAAATGACCGTCACCCTGTACGAACCAGCGCCGCTAATCGACCACAAGTGCGAGATCATCCAGTGCTGAGTAAGCTCTTCCCCACCGCGAGGCAGATGGCGCGAGCCACACACAGCTGGCTTGGCCCGGGGGCACAATTATCGCTGGAAACAAGCGGACCGCGTGGCGAGATAAATTATTAAAAGCCGCTGGGGCACGAAGGGTCCGTCGCTCGGCAGTCGGCCGGCGAGTAATTCTCCATACGCCCCCCACACACTGCCTCGCCACTTTCACACGCACCCACTGGCAAAACCCGGCGGGTCGGCACAGCCAGCTTAGCGGGCCGGTTGCGCCCTGGGGCGGCTGCGCCGGCGCCGCCTGCTGAAATATATACGAGCCACTCCACATCGCATCCAGCGGCACTCTTTCCACCGAGACGAGGGTAATCCGGGAGCCGATAAGCGGCCGCGGTGTACTTAGCGCGCCCTAATTAGGGCCGACATCAAACACCAGAGGTGGAAGGCTGCTCCTCCATGCGAGCGTTTTCGGCTCCCTCTCGCTCACACCCGTGAAATCATTACGTGTGTGTCCAGGCCATGACATCGCCACATGCTTATTCGTCCCCAAGATATATACATCATCACACTTACGACGTGGACGTGGGCAGCTTTCCCTAACCATATCAGTATATCTAATCAAAGGTTTTGAGAAATCATACTACAGTCTCCACGGAGGGGTTTTGCCCATATCGTCATATATATCCCACAAGCCACTTTGCATATCCCGTAGGCCAGTACACAGTACAAGTATCACATGCTACGGGCCCCACGTTGCCAGTGGACAACCTGCTGCACCCTAAACTTTATCAGAGGGAATTTGTCACCAGTTTAGAATTTAAAAGGGTAATACTACTTACTTCACCAGTTTAGAATTTAAAATAGTAATATTGCTTGGGAATATCAGAATTAGAGCCGTTTCATTTGGTCTTTACTTCCATATTTTCTATGAGAATATTACTGCTTGCTCGTGACCATCATTAAATTGAACATTCAGAAAAAATGGTGAACATGTTAGTATTTCAGGCACAAAAACACTCTCGAATGATCAACAAGACTCTTAAGTGTCCTTAAATATACGTACGTATTCAAAAATAACATAATTTTAAATAAAGAACTATGTCATTCACTTACTCCTTTCCTTACACGGGTGCTATTCGGAAAGTAAGGTCCGATAAGTCGCGACATGGAAACGACTGTGAAAATCCTATAAAGCTTTGCACAGATGTGTTGGGCAATGTCTTTAGTACGCCTGTCGATCGCACCATGTCGCTCTATTCATTCTGAGCACCAAGTGAACACAGAAAGAGGCCTCGAACAAGTGTCTCTCTCCGAGTATGGATGTCCGGTGCGAGGTTTCGCCTGGTTTCATGCAACAATGAGATCGTCCCTGCAGCGTGTTTGATCACGAAACATGCAGCCCGGACTTCACTCCTTCTGATGTTCACTTCTGCTCACATGAACCGCTGGCTATGAAGACAACATCCTGGCACAGTCAGCAAACTGCACATCAGCGTAAAGAGGTGATGGAAAGCATAGGCGGCTGCCTTTTATGACGAGGATGTTTAAAAGTTTGTACAACGATACTGCCGATTTATAAGTCGGAGCAGCGGCTATGTACAGAAGTTGCGGGAAGGTGTATCAAACTGTTGCAAATAAAGCATTTTTGATTTTCACTGTGGTTCCATTTCGCAACAGATCGCACCATACTTTCTGATTATCCTTAGTTAATACCAACAACATTTCGAAACGTGATCTAAGTTGCTAATGACAACGTGTTTGTGTTTGCTGTCCTCTTCAGTGGCATCATAAACAGCCAATCTCTTTTCTTCTGCCTTGCAATTTTTTACACTAATGTTTTGTTCATGCACTTGAGCTCGTTCTTATAGTGAACTTCATTAATTGGAATTTCTGTTGGCCCATTCCGTAATATTGTTTCTTCATCGATATCTCTATACCTGTTCGTCGAGTGTTTAGTTTGATTCTCTTCTCTAACTTCAATTAATTTCGTTATTAGTTATTTAAGTTATATCTCAATTTATTCTTTCTCTTCTGTTATGAAGCTAACAGTGCTTCTCACTTTCCATCTGTTTCATTCCGTTTCCCTCTTTTCATTTCACCATTGGCAAGGTCACCACCTCTTCTACGATTTGACATCCTGTTAAGTGCTAATATTAATTAACACACTAAAGTTCCACTTAATAGACTGTTCACTATCTTAAGCAATTATTCCACACAAATTTAATTCACTTTCAACTACTTTCACTTTTCCCTTATCCGCGCTCGCGGATTTCCAGAAGGACAATGCACGTGAGACATGCGTCTCGTTATCGCCCTTGTATATCCCAACCACAACATGTAATGGATGATTCCAGAACGTCCTCCAACATCTTCGACCATTCTATAAAAGCCTCGGGTATTCTGAAAGACTGTATACCAATCCGTAATAAGCTGTAACATTCCCGAACCTTCTGGAACATTTCTAAAACATTCACTAACACTGTGGAGGGAACACTGTGGCCACCCTCGAGCACTACAGCACTCTATTCACAGCTGATCCTCCGACTTCCCATAAGAACATTCTGTAGATGCCCTCTTTTGCCACCCATATCTTCGAACCCAACCCCTGCAGATCCAAACCGAAATCTTCCTCATGGAAGGAGGCTGAAGAGCAACCATACCAGTTAACTCCCATATGGCTGCGGGAGCGAGTTACAGAATTAAAGAGACATGTACGAACAAACCACGCTTATATTTATAGCCTAGTAGCAAACCCGTCAATGCGCCGAAATAGAAAATTATATATGGGAACTGCATATACATAATAAGCACTTTCCCCCTTGTCCCCACCTGTTCCTCCTCGCTCTCTTTGTCTGTCGCCACCTCCTCCCCCCTTCCCCTCCTGTGCATCACCCACCTTCATCTCTCTTAGTCCATCTCTACATCCCATCCCTTCTCTCTCCATCCTCATACAACACTCTCTGGTCTTGAGCCTTCTTTATTGTTATTGCAAACGGGTTAAAACTGAATTGACAATTAAAGTCGTTTAAAATGAGTGGGACAATCGGATGGGACCGTCGGTATAAGAAGTGTTAAAGACACCTCTCTATCTGCTGCATCTATGAGGATAGTAGCTTCAATGACAGTATTTCGCATAGTTTTAACCTGTGAATTGGTAGGATTAAAAAGCTTCAGATTCCGTAGTAGTATTGTAATCATAAGCCACTAACCCATAAATAAAATTTTCCTTTTTTCTCTGAAACCTGTAAAAAGGTCGGCGAAGAATAAAACAAAACAACATATTGCTGTGAATATAATTTTTGTTTTGTGGGGGTGTGTGTGTATAAGGGCAAGAATATTTAGGAGAAACAATTTGTCTAATGGTTTTCATGCCTTCCTCACGACGTCTAAACTGACTGTAAAAAATAAATCTAAATTGGCCATTTACGGTGCACAGTATTCTTTTCCTCGTAGTCGATGTTAACAGAAAACCTGCAAACTGTCGTGTAAAAAAATCTGTTGTCTATGTCCGTTTGAATTCTTATTAGTATATTGTGTACAAATTTCAAGTAAATTGGTCAAGAACTTTTCGATTGTTTCGCTATAAAAGAAAAAGAGAGAATTTAGGTGAAAAGTTCGGTGAACTTGGTGAACAATAAGATTTGTGTGTGAAAGAACGCCATGAAACCGTTGTGAAACTTACTAACATGACTGAAGAAATCCTGAACAGTCTGGACGAGTGTATCCAGACTCTTAGCACTTAGTTTCACGTTTTAACAACGCGCAAAATCTACAAGGTCCGACGAGACCATTGAAGCCATAGAAGTGGAACAGATAAAATTGTGAGAAGAAGTTAAGGAGCAAGAAGTAACAAAACAGGATTTAGAAGCAGTATGGCCACTACAGATAAAATATTAGAAACAGACTGTAGCACACAATGCATCAATACAGGGATCTACAAGGAGGTGCAATGATGAAGACTGAATACCGAGGAAAATATTAAAACATGTAAGGCGCGGTAGGTAAATTAACCTAGAATGTGAAAGTACTACGAGTGCAGATAGAATCAGTCATCGTACTGAGCTAATTATGGTGGCTGACAATGAGGAGGTTAGGTCCTTCATAAAATTTAAAGAAGTTTAACTGGCATCACCGAGGACTCACGCAGGAATTAAGTGAGTGTGGAACTGACGTGGAGAAAAGTTTGGGTCATGGTAGTGACACTGATGGGAATTTTACAAGCGACGAGTGTCACAGGACAGATCACAGCGACTCTGGACACAAGGATGAGAGGGATGGTGGACCATAAGTTTGAAAGTCTGTATGGGGTATGTATAATAATAAAAATCTTCAGCGATTTTCACCACAAGAGATGGAATGTTTTGACTATAAACACTTCTTGTCAGTACAAAAATCCAAGACCTTTCGCAGTTCACCCAGTGGCACCCATCCTAGGCCATGGTTGGAGCAGTTTTACTATCATTACCTCCCACATCGTATAATGGCTATCATGTAGAATTTATGTGTGACTATTTGGAGGGAGAGTCCCCCCCCACACACACACCAAAGAAAAATGAAAATGAGACCCATTTCTCTGGAATTTGCTAACTACAGGCAAATCAGCGTAGGGTTTTTGTCACTATATTGGACATAAGCCACACAAAATCATGTAAAATATAGCATAATAATGATGCAGAACTATGTCAAATCAGGGTTCTTGAGCCTAGCAAGCTTCTTTGAACAGATGGTTTAGAAGAATGAGTTCTTGTATAGCCCAAGTTGTCCAGAGCATTAAATTAGAATTTGCATCACAATTTTGCTAAGCCCTAGCTGGAAGATGCAAGGAGTAGCCCTAAAAGCTCACTGGAGGAACAGTGAGAAAGCCCAACCCAGTAAATTAGAGTAGGCTGAGCTATGCCAACAGTAATCAATATGAGCATGAAGTGCAGAATAATAACAAAATTGTGGTTGAGTCACTAAAAGACATACCTCACACCTATGGAACAATCCACCAGAAAATTAACCATCTGAGCAAAAGTGATGATTGTCAGCAGTAGAAAGTGTGATGTTTGAAGATGTTGAGGCAGAGTTGGAGTTAAATATAAATTTAGTTACTATGCAAGACACAAGGGAGCTTCTTTTGGAAGAAGATGAAAATGAAAATTCTGGCTGTGAATCCAGCGGTCTTGATTTCTGTAAGTTTGGTTCACCTAAGATATGTGTATGGTACAGGCAGTTATTTTTTATATAATAATTGTGTATTAAAGAGGTAAGCATTTTTTGGATTTTATCTCTAAGAGAAACAAGGGAACAATTTACTGCAAAGGACTGGAGGTTACTTTAGAGACTTGCTTAATATTTGTCAAGGAATTGAATTGGAGGCCAGTTTTTTAATTGTGTCATTATTAAGTATAGATTTGACACTGGAAGTGATGATAGACATAGTTGAAGGTTAAGCAATAATTAATGTAAAGGTATTGTGGAAAATTAAGATCTGAAGGTAGTGTCGTGAGGGTGAAACAGTATTGAGTTGTCATAACGTTTTTACTGAGGGAAAATTACGTCCTGAGCTTGATGTAATCCATTGGGTTGAAAGTAGGCATGGTGGTTTGCTGTCACAGATATGAAAAAATGAATTTCTTTGAGTATAGTAAGAGCAACGGTTTCTGGTGTTGAAGATACTTCAGAGGCAAGTAGGACAGGATTGTTCAGAGTGCTGCAAGGACATGGGAAGGTTTTTCTAACTTCGTTGGGCCTATTAGCAACTTTTCATGCGGATTTAGTGTCCAAGAACAACAAAATTTATTTGTAAAACAATATCCCATTCCCCTAACATATAATGGTAAGGTAGAGAAAGGGATCCAGGAAATTCTGATGAACTATAGAATGAGCAGTGAGTTCTAATAATTGTTCACTCTTCGTAGCTCCAAAGGAAAACGAAGCTCTGATGTATGTGGACTCTAGCACAGTTAATACAATTATCTCACCAATCGACCAGAAGAACTGTTTGCAAAGGTTCTATGGTGTGCAAGCACTGTCTTCCATAGATCATCATGCTAGTTACTGGCAAATTGTATTGCATCTAAAGCGTCTACAGCACACAACCTTCTTTTGCTTTGGTAAATGTTATTAATTCTAGAGTGTTCCATTCGGCCTCAATGTGTCTTCTACAGCATTTATTTGTTTGTTGAATATGATTCTCCCAAAAGAAATTAAATCCAGAATCATTTTGTGTATAGGTGGCATACTGATTACAGAGAAGTCATTGGCAGATCATAATCGTGTGCTCGAATCGATGCCAGATGATTTTGAGTGGCTTGTGTAACGGCTCTATGTAGGGACTTTTACAGTGTTTTTGATGGGCCATACAAAATATGATGGACGCCATATACAGCGTGCCCCATTTATCTAGACCACCCTAAATAACTGTTTGTACAGATGCAAATTACAAAATGTTTCAAGCAAATGTTCTTTAGCCATCAGGGGTACCTCAATCAGCATGATTGCCTTCGTTGTAGCTTTGTTGTTTACAAAGATATGAACAGCGGTATGATTTTTTTTAAATGGCACCCTGTATTTTCTATTCGGTGCTTCATTTCATCTCCTAAAGACGTATTCAAAAATGTATCACAGTGTACCATTCACTGAAACACAACCTTATTAATTAATAACACAACACTGACGTTGATGCTCCCAGCGCTAAGTGCAGGTACTCGGGGTAATGGAACACATCCACGCGCTGACGTTGACATAGGACAAATGTAAACATAAGTAGAACGCACACCCATCATTCCGTCAACCATCGTCAGTTCAAGAGTTGTATGAGTAGAATGTACACCAACGAAGAGAAAGTAGAGATGCCACTCATCCATGGGCAATGTAAGTTAGCAGAACAGTAATTGCAATACTGTTTTCTTATGTACTGGTACATTTAGTACAGTAGTTTAGTCCTTTTAAATACTTTTGTGCAGAGTAGGCATACAGTAAAGGCTGTCCTTCCTACAAACTGCATCAACATAACGTTTCTTTTATCGTTGTTATTGAAGATAGGCGAAATGCTACGCAGGCAGCGGAACTGTACAGAGAGCGATATCCTGACAAGGACCCACCTTTCCGACGGATGTTTTCTCGTCTTGTAGCGACGCTTCCAGAAACGGGAAGTTTTAACCACCGACAACGCAATCGTCGTAGCATTCGCACAGACGAAGCTGCCGAAGTTACTGTTCTCGCTTCCGTTGCTATGAATCCACTTGTGAGCACACGACAGCTTAAACACGAGACTGGCATTCCTAAAAGCAGTGTACATTGTATTCTTACACGCCACTGGTTCCATCCTTACCATGTACACCTACATCAAGAATTGCATGGGAATGATTTGCAGAATCGTGTACAGTTCTGTCAGTGGGCACAGCAGAAAATCCTCGCCAACCCGAAATTCTTCTCCAATGTTCTATTTACCGATGAATGTTCCTTGTCAAACAAAGGACCGGTAAATACAAGGAACCTGCATTATTGGTCAGCGACAACCCACGATGGCTTAGACAGGTGGAACATCAGTGTCAATGGAGGGTTAACGTCTGGTATGGGATGCTTGGTACTCCAATTATTGGCCCTTATTTCATTAATGGTAGTCCAAACGGACAGCGTATGCCAACTTCCTCAGACGAATTCTTCTTCCTCTATAAACCAGAATGCTTATGTGGTATCAACACGATGGATGTAAAGTACATAATGCCTTGCGTGCACGTCGTGTTCTGAACCGAAGGTATCCGGCCAGATGGATTGGTTGAGGAGGAACAGTTACTTGGCCTGCTAGATATCCTGATTTAAATCCCCTTGACTTTCTTCTTTGGTGATGTATTAAAGACGTTGTCTATCGCGACATTGCAACAACTCCAGAGGACATGCAGGAACGTGCCATGTTTGCTTATAATTCTCTTCAGCAGGCAGCACTGGAAGCAGTAAATAGTTATTTCATTCAACGAGTGCACCAGTGTATCGATGTCCAGGGTCACCACTTTGAGCACTTTTGAATGTTCTACTCCTGGGAAATGGTACAGGAGAGTCAAAACCAATTTTGTGTTATGCTTTTACTTCGTTTTAATTTGTTTTCTGATAACTCTAGAAAGTGGACGAGTTTGTGATCTCGGGCTCAAAGTCAGTGTTGTGTTATTGTAATTAATAACATTGTGTTTCGCTGAATGATACACTGAGATACATGTTTGAATAGGTCCTTAGGAGAGGAAATGAATTACCTTTTAAATATACAGGGTGCCATTTAAAAAAATCATACCGCTGTTCATGTCTTTGTAAAAAACAAAGCTACAACGAAGGCAATCATGCTGATTGATGCCCAACTGAGGGCTTAAGAACATTTGCTTGAACCAGTTTGTGATGTGCATCTGTACAGTTATTTAGGGTGGTCAAGATAAATGGGGCGCCTGGTAAATGCCATGCATAAAGATCTATGCACGAAAGATACGATGGCTGCCCCACATCTCCCACGCTAAACCCTTGATGGAATTGCTGAATAAGGAGAGAGGGAAATGAAGGAGTGCTTATACCCTGTTGGGAAGATGAGTATGTATAATAGAGTGTGAGCGTAAATAATTATAGTTTGGGATAAGTAAAGATATGTCACACTTTTTTCTCATATCTGAAATGTAATTCCATTGACTAATGCTGTTCAGTTGACTGTACCTCGTCTAGAGCGAGAGCAGTTTATGATGGATGATTTGTACTAATATAGAGTCTAAACGTTACAGGACTATAGTGTGGTAAAACATGGATGAATGTAAATTTGACACTTAGTTGAGTTTGTGTGAGGTTCAGTCAAATGAAAACCAAACGCTCACCAAACAGACCACGGATTTCTTCCATTCAGCAGCAATCACCAAAAGTCATAAGATATTTATCTCACTGGGAGATGAAACGGTCAGTTCCCGCTCCATAGCATGCAGGCGGCCACTGACGGATACGTGGCTGTATCCACTGTTGTACTTCCTCGTCCGACTGAAACCGAGGTCCATGTATGTCTTTCTTCAGGTCGCCAAAGATGTGAAAACCGCGTGGAGAACGGTACAGGCTGTACAGAGAATGATGTAGTGTTTCCCAAGCAAATCACTGATGTGCAGCCATTGTCAGACTGGGAGTGTGGCTGTAGGAGTTATTGTGCAACAGGATTATTCCATCCGACAGCGATAATTTCTGCAGTGTGTCTTCATAGTGCTGAACGCTGACTGGGTTCCACATGAAGTCATCATGACCTTATGTGGTGCCACCATTTCGAGCCTGAGGGCAAAGGGAAAATCCAACATCGGGAATATCCCACGTCTCCGTCACCAAAGAAGTAGAAGCTCTTCACACAAATTCTGGTAGGTTCATAATGATCTTCTTTGACCGCAGGGCCCCTCCGCTTGTCGAGCTCCTCGAGTTTGCAATCAAAGGCAATGTCAGACCTATGAACACACTTTGCAGAAACTGTGACATAAAGTCAAAAAGTCTAGGAATGCTATCGAACGGAGTGAGCCTGTTGCATGATAATGCCGAACTCCACGTTGTCATTCAGGCAAAGGCTATGATTCAATGATTTGGTTCTGAAACACTTCAGCATCCTCTGCACCCTCCGGATATTCTACTGTGTGATTTCCTCATCTTTGGTGTCCCATAAGCATGGTCGTCGGTTACAGTCAGGTTTGGTACAAGAGTGGGTGCGACTGGTAGATCTGTCACTGGTGCTACCGCGGTCTACGAAATACACTACTGGCCATTGAAATTGCTGCACCACGAAGATGACGTGCTACAGACGCGAAATTTAACCGAGAGGAAGAAGATCCTGTGATATGCAAATGATTAGCTTTTCAGAGCATTCACACAAGGTTGTCGCCGGTGGCGACACCTACAACGTGCTGACATGAGGAAAGTTTCCAAGCGATTTTTCATACACAAACAGCAGTAGACCGGCGTTGCCTGGTGAAAAGTTATGATGCCTCACGTAAGGAGGAGAAATGCGTAACATCACGTTTCCGACTATGATAAATTTCGGATTGTAGCCTATCGCGATTGCGGTTTATCGTATCACGACATTGCTGTATCACTAGCTGTCGAGATGACAGGCATCCTATCCGCATGGCTGTAACGGATCGTGCAGCCACGTCTCGATCCCTGAGTCAACAGATGGGGACGTTTGCCAGACAACAACGACGTTTGCAGCAGCATGGACTAGCAGCTTGCGACCGAACCGCCGAATCTTTCCATCAGTAAATGGGGTATGTTCTCAAGTGACTCCGTTGTTTTAACCCCTCCACTGACAGAATGACCCGCTTCCTACTTCCGTATGTATAAAGCCAATACGGACTTGTAGCTGTCACGCCTTTGCGCTTACTGCTACGTATTTTAACCGTAAATAGCTCAGCCCTAATGGTAAGAGTTAGTAGTGAATTCTGGCGTTATTAATCTTTGAAGACAGCACAGCTGCCACAAGCTCAGCTCACTTTTACTCCACTCCTACCCTCGCCATTACACCACATTAACTAGGTGCTACATGGACCTTGCTAAATTCACTTGCGTATACGAGGGTCAGTCAAAAAGTAATGCCTCCTATTTTTTTTCTACGTTTAATTGTCAGGAAATTTAAATGCAATTACATAGGTTGAAAACCACAACATTGAGGATCATTTTGTCATTTTTCAATGTAATCTCCGCCCATCTCTACAGTTTTGGTTCATCTTTGAACAAGGGCATGTATCCCAGCACGGTAAAAATCACAGCTCTGCTTCCTAAGCCATTGACGCACGGATGTTTTGACGGCCTCCTCATCTTCAAAATGAATCCCACGATGAGCTTCTTTTAGTGGCCCGAACAGATGGAAGTCTGATGGTGCCAGGTCAGGGCTGTATGGGGGATGAGGCAAAACTTCCCATCCAATTTTGACAATCTCGTCAGAGGTGTGACGACTGGTGTGTGGTCTAGCATTGTCATGCAAAAGAAGAACATCTGCCATTGATTTTGTTGGGCGAACTCGCTGAAGACGTGCTTTAAGTTTGTTGAGGGTTGTGACGTATTGAACAGAATTTATTGTGCATCCCTGCTCCAAAAAATCAACCAGAATCACACCCTCTGTATCCCAGAAAACTGTTTCCATAACTTTCCCTGCCGATCGCACAGTTTTGAGTTTTTTCTTCCTCGGCGAGCTTGTGTGACGCCACTTCATTGACTGCCTCTTTGATTCGGGTTCAAAAAAATGCACCCATGTTTCGTCCCCGGTCACAATTTTTTTCAGAAACTCATCTCCCTCCAAACGGAAGCGCTGCAAGTGTTGGGAGGCTATTGTTTTCCTTGCCTCTTTATTCTGATCGGTTAACATTCTTGGAACCCACCGTGCACAAACTTTTGAGTACCCCAATTGTTTAATAATCGTGATCACACTGCCTTTACTAAGAGAAATAATGCGACACACTTCATCTGCAGTCACCCAACGGTCACCACGAATGATGTCATCAACTTGCTGAATGTTGTGTGGAGTCACTGCACTCACCGGCCTGCCGCTCCGCTTTTCGTCAGTCAACGGTGTTTGCCCTTCAGCTTCCTTACAACGACGAACCCATCGTCTAACAGTGCTGACATCCACTGTCACAACACCATACACCTTCTTCAGTCTTTCATGAATGCGTATGGGCGTTTCACCTTCTGCATTCAAGAATTCAATCACACAACGCTGTCTCAAACGAACATCGATGTCGGCCATCTTACAAACTTCTGCTGTGCTGCCACCTGTTGACACAGAAAGTTACTACTGCAGTGGATTGCAGAAGAAGGTTTGAGGAATGGCGCCAAATTCAAATTTTTCACTTAACTTAATTTCTTTAAGTAGAAAAAAAATGGGAGGCATTACTTGTTGACCGACCCTCGTACATTTTTGACCGTTACTCGCCAGTATTTACCTATTGGATTAGTACACTCCTAACCGGACTATTTCTCAAAGAGCTGTGATGATTGAACGGGTTCGATCCACGGCCTACAGTGCCCTACAGTTCACACGGTAACACTGCCTACCTGACCCACTTAACTTGGTAGTGAGCTTATGTATCCAATCACCACTGCTAGCAGCAGTAGATAATCCTATCAGCACGACGAGAGCAGCAGACTTACCGTCGAATCCTCCTGAAAATACTTATAACTACGGTCGCCAGCTCTGAAGGAGCAAAAGAATATATCAATTTTTTGGCTTGTTTCAAAGTGAAACAGCTTGAGTTGAATTTAAACTTAATTCTGAATATTACTCTTTCTGATCATTCTAGGTGATTCTACAAAGCAAATACTCTCTCAATTTCTGTGAGTTGTCTTGGTAATTACTACCAAGACAATTTATGCAACTTAGGTTAACAAAATCCTATCCTTCAACTTATTTAATGATTTTGGATATTACTCTTTGGACATTTGATATAGACTTAGTTAAGTGACTTTACTTGAAAGGTTACTCAGAAAAATTTAAGAAACTATAAATAGGCGACTCATTCTGGTATGACCATTGCTCTTTTCAACATTCTTATATGCTAAAGTATTCTACAACCAAAAGAATTGTAAATGAAAGAGGCGATGGTGGCCTCAGTCTGATTTCACTACACTATGTTTCAGGTTACTACTCTTTACAATGAACAACATGCGTCGTAATTTTACTCATTACTATATTCTGTTTTCTGCACTTGCACAAAAGAAAACTGGTATTCTCCTCTTACATGTATACAAAGTTCGACTTAACAATTGCAAGCAGTCTTGCCTTGGGTAGACGTGTCGGTGCTGGTGGTGAGATGCAGGTGGCTAACGCAGCTCTTCACGCCTCATGCCCTTAATGGCGGCTGGAACTACGAGCTGTAGCACTCATATAAGCTACTGCACGTCCGCCACAAAATCTGGGCGCAGGAACTCTTACGATCAGCCCCAGTGGCATAGAGATGGCTTTGACAACCATTCGTCGCGTTCTACTCCACAAACGGCGACGATATTCTCCTCTACGCTGTTGCACAGTCACTTTTGCGTGAGCACAGTTATGCACGTCCGGTCACGTCAACACTCCCCAGGCCATTCCATTGTTCAGACCCTGTGTCTCCAGCTACCTCTAGCTACACTCGTATCTCCAAGAGTGGGGGCGTTCCCCTACCACCTTTTCACCGAAATCATTTAGTATTTAAGAATATTTATATTTATTACCCTGGAGTCCATACTAGTCATAATAATTTACTACTAGTGCCTTATAACATTAAATCATACACTAATAACTTATAATTACCAAGAAAAAGAATACATTTGACTCCGAGAGCTTAGCGCATTGTCTGAGACAGCGCTAATTCCCAGTTTCGCCAATAGATGGCATCAGGGTGCACTCCCTGGCAGTCTCACACCAGCGCGCCCGTTTCCGACGCGCGGGCTCCATATTACTGTCAGCGCACCATCATTTCAGTTCCGTTACAAGCTCGGAGACCATGGCTGCCGTTACCCTTGACGCTGCGTCACAGACAGGAGCGGGTGCGGTGGTGTACGACAAACCTGGGTGCACTAATGGCAAAACGTCATTTTTTCGGATGAAGTCAGGTTCTCTTTACAGCATCATGATGGTCGCATCCGTGTTTGGCGATATCGAGTGAACGCACATCGGAAGCGTGTATTCGTCATCGCCACACTGACGTATCACCCGGCGTGATGGTATGGCGTGCCGTTGGTTATACGTCTCGGTCACCTCTTGTTCGCATTGACGGCTTTTTGAACAGTTTACGTTACATTTCATATGTGTTACGACCCGTAGCTCTACCCTTCATTCGATCCCTGCGAAACCCTACATTTCAGCAGTATAATGCACGACCGCTAGTTGCAGGTCCTGTACGGGCCTTTCTGGATACAGAAAAAGCTGGACTACTGCCCTGGCCAGCACACTCTCCAGATTTCTCACCAATTGAAAACGTCTGGTCAATGGTGGCCGAGCAACTGGCTCGTCACAATACGCCAGTCACTATTCTTGATCAACTGTGGTATTGTGTTGAAGCAGCATGAGCAGCTGTACCTGTAAACGTCATCCAAGCTCTGTTTGACTCAATGCCCGGGCGTATCAAGGCCGTTATGAAGCCCAGAGGTGGTTGTTGCGGGTACTGATTTATAGGATCTATGCACCTAAATTGCGTGAAGATGTAATCACCTGTCAGTTCTAGTGTAAAATATTTGTGCATTTCTTCTTGGTGTAGCAATTTTAATGGCCTGTAGTGTATGAATTGACTGTCTCATCCCCCAGTGATAAATGCATTAATGTGTGTGGTGGTTACCTTTGAATGTAAGCATTCCATGGTCTCGTTGTGGCGAGTGTTCAGTGTTCATTTGATTGTCCTACACGAGAGGAATGGAAGGGTGAAAACATGAAAAACATGACAAATGCTCAGTAAATGAAGTAGAATACAAATACCAAAGAAACGAATGGTAAGCCATTTTGTGTTTGGTTTTGCTTTATTTTTCAATACTCTGACATTTCGGTTTGTTTGAAAAGGCTTTGTAACTTGTATAACTCAACCGAGTCCACACACTTTTTTAGAGAAAACGAGGCATGGTACTTAGTTTGAAACACAGAGCTAAAAGCGTCCACTCTCACGTTTCATGGCGACACGGCGGATACACGCTGTCCTTTGGGCGGCAACACGTGCCTGTGTCGCCGATAACTTTTGCGCGTCACAGGGACAGCTGATGCGACAGCGCTCATCAAGTTGGCCAGCGGAGCGTGCTGAAACAGCGGCGCCAGATTTCCGGCAAAGAGACTCGCTCGTGTGGCCAGTGTGCGCATTGTCGGCGGGTGTCCCGTAGGCCCTGCAGAGCAAACACAACAAACAGAGCGCCCGCAGGCGGAACAGCCGCTTCACAGCGGTGGCCGGCTGCCCGAGCGCGCGCCACGTCAAAGAACAGTGCAGCGTCCGCAGCGGGCTGAGCCGGGCGATGCAATTAATGCCTCGCTACAACCGGCGTGCACTGGGGTGGCGGCCGGCGCATCCAGCCGCGAGAAAGCGCTTTCCTCGTGCCGTGTACATAAGATTTACCTACCTGTCAAAAGGAGTTGGGGGTGTAGGCAAAAAGCAGAGTAGCCCACGACGCGAGATTACCCATAGTTTAGTCATCTACTATTTGACAATGACTGTGCTCAGAGACTTTCACGAACTTTACATTTATTACTTCCTTACCTCGAAGTACACTCATGCTCATAAATTAAGGATAATTGCAGAATGTGGTGCCACACAACGTCGCAATACACAAAACAGGCGCTAATAGCATAGGCACATAGGGAACACACACGACATAGATGTGTAAGTCCACGGTATTGGTGATAAGTTGAGAAAACCGTCGCGAAACACATGTGCTACAAAACGCCACTGTTTCCTGCGCATGTACCCCGACATCAATATGGGATATGGTCACCATGCACACGTACACAGCCAGCACAACGGGTTGACGTACTCTGGACCAGGTGGTCGAGCAGCTGTTGGGGTATAGTCTCCCATTCTTGCACGAGTGACTATCGGAGCTCCTGAAGTGTCCTAGGGGTTTGAAGACGTGCAGCGATGCGTCGACCGAGAGCATCCCAGACGTCCTCGATGGGGTTTAGGTTTGGAGAACAGGCAGACGACTCCATTCGCCTGACATTTTCTGTTTCAAGGTACTCCTCCACGATGGCAGCTCTGTGGAGCCGTGCGTTATCATCCATCAGGAGGAAGGTGCGACCCACTGCACCCCTGAAAAGGCGAACATACTGGTGCACAATTACGTCCCGATACACCTGACCTGTTACAGTTCCTCTGTCAAAGACATGTAAGGGTGTACGTGCTCCAATCAATATCCCACGCCACACCATCAAACCACGACATCCGTACAAGCCCCTTTCAAGGACTTTAAGGGAGTAGTATCTGGTTCCTGGTTCACGCCAGATGAAAATCTGGCGAGAATCACTGTTCAGACTATACCAGGACTCGTCCGTGAGCACAACCTGGGACCACTGTTCCAATGACCATGTACTGTATTCTTGGCATTACGGGCTCTCCTGTGACCAAGGGTCAGTGGAATGCTCTTTATAGGTCTCCGGGCGAATAAACCTTGTCTGTTCAGTCGTCTGTAGACTGTGTGTCTGGAGACAACTGTTCCAGTGGCTCCGGTAAGGTCCCGAGCAAGGCTACCTGGAGTACTCCGTGGCCGTCTGCGTCCACTGATGGTGAGATATCGGCCATCTTGTGATGTTGTACACTGTGGACGTCCCGTACGTAGCGCCTGGACACGTTTCCTGTCTGCTGGAATCGTCTTGACGTCACACTTTGTGGCACACAGAGCGTCCGTCCTGCGACCTGCTGTGTTTGACCAGCCTCCAGTCGCCCTTAGTATTCTACCCCTCATAACGTCATCAATATGTGTTTTTTGAGCCATTTTCAACAAACAGTCACCATTACCACGTCTGAAAACGTCTGCACACTTACTCGTTGTACCGTACCCTGAATGCACCAACACACCTCGGCATATGTGGACTGCTGCCAGCGCCACTGTGCGACGACCGCAGGTCAAATGCACCGCATGCTTATACCCCGAGGTGATTTAAACCCGCAAACCGCCCACCAGAGCATTGTTTCACCATGTATCAGCATTATCCGTAATTTATGAGATTGAGTGTATATTCTTGACAAACTTTGCGCACAGCATTTACGTATACCTGTGAATGTGCCATATAAATTATATCGTTGTAATCATTGTACGACACATAGTTCAGGAGATACGAAGTCATGAATACGGAGATTCGTGATAAACTGCACTATCCTATGTGATCTTTCAATTTATTACTTCTTTACTTTTGCTTATAATCACAACACGTTTCACAGAGAATGTCCACACATATCACTGAAAGCACCTGAAAAATTATATCGCTGGACAGCATATTTCTCGTAAACATCGAGGTGCATGAAAGTGAAACCGCAGGGCGCAATTCGTTGAAAATATAGATGAAAGTTTAGTAAAAAAAAAAAAAAAAAAAAAAAAAAAAAAAAAAAAAAAAAAAAAAAAAAAAGGCATGAAATACGTTAAATACAGGGCGTTCAAGAAAGAGTATCGAACACTTTGAGATATGACAGTGCTCATCGAAACAAGCAAAGTAAGTCCAATAAACGTAGGTCCGGAAACGTATACTTTCCGAGACAAACACATGTTTATTGGAATGGTTGCGCGACGCTTGGTTGCGGATATTAGCACAGTCGTTGTACTGGTGCTCCAGCAAATACAGGATATTACGATGTCTTCCTCACAGAACTCAACCTACCATTAGGTGGTCTGCAGTCAATTGTGTGCTTTCAGGCTACGTTAAGTTTCGTCGTGTTTCTTTGTCTTACTCTACAGCGCTCTCAGCCCTGCGTATGTGTCATGGTATTTTTCCTTCTTCCAAATGCGGTTTCTCTTATGTGTTTACAGTTATCGCGCTGTCTGTACGTACAAATGGTGCAGTATTTTGCTAACATTTTTTGTCTTCGAACACTTGTTAGCAATAGAAACCTGCTACTCGACAAATAAAATTAAGTGTCGTGCGGTGAGGTCCCACAGGCGCGTAGACCTGATCGCCTGGTGTAAATCTTGTAAGGTGACTCCACTTCGGCTTCTATGAGGATGATGAAGACGACGACAAATACCCAGTCCCCGAGCGGAGAAAATCGCCAACCCAGCCGGGAATCGAACTCCGGCCTCCGGCTCTGAGCACTACGCGACTTAACTTCTGAGGTCATCAGTCCCCTAGAACTTGGAACTACTTAAACCTAACTAACCTAAAAACATCACACAAATCCGCGCCCGAGGCAGGATTCGAACCTGCGACCACAGCGGTCGCGCGGTTCCGGACTGTAGCGACTAGAACCGCTTAGCCGGCCCTTAATGTGGCTGGGCAGGTTTTGCGTATTGAAAGTTAAAATGAATGTAGGTGTTCTTTCAAGCTTTCCATTCACTCTCTCCTTCACGTTTTGATCTTCTGTATCGCTTTCTCTGTCCACTGCCATTGTACGACACTGATATCCTCATCCATGAGGACCCCGCGGCTGGAGTTAAAAATTTAGTGAAATTCAACATTAATAGCATATTCACCCAATGTTGTTGCTTAGAGAAGTTTCCGTACTTTCCCTGGAGTGGCCGTTGCAGTCAACAATGTACCATTGCGAAGATTTTTTATTGTCTTCAGAACAGTCGTTATACCATCTAAATCTTTCTGGATGTAAACTGGGGACACCTTAGCAAGGGGGCCTTCTTACTTTTAATTATCAGAAGTATGTTGGCACA
Source organism: Schistocerca piceifrons (assembly GCF_021461385.2). Lineage (NCBI taxonomy): Eukaryota > Metazoa > Arthropoda > Insecta > Orthoptera > Acrididae > Schistocerca > Schistocerca piceifrons. The sequence continues at coordinate 144,295,685 of NC_060144.1, forward strand.
TCTTTGCCCTGTTACTATAACTGATTCTGAATATCTGAGGAGTATGCTCAGGAGAAGTACCATTATGGCTTCTCTTGTAGGTATTGGTAAGTATGCACACAAGTGGCCCAAACGATCTACTGGGAGCAGTTTATGAAAAATTAATAGGCTCCACTGTCGTCCCAAGAGCAGTTATGGAATGAGATCTCCACGAAATAATGATCAGAGTACTTATAGTACGAGATGTATTCGGAAAGGAAGGGGCATTTCATTATCTGACGGTTGTTTACGAATCAGTACTAATCGTTCGACTGTGAGTGAATGAGAACAACAATGCTCTCAAAACTTCTTGCTCCCAGAAAATGCGAAGTGCCAACTGCAAGTCGAAATACGATTTTTGCTTGTGAAAGGATCGACCGAAGTTCAGATTTACTAGGAGTTTTGTCGCAGGTATCGAGATTTTAAAACTGACCGAATTCGCTGTTCATGACGAAACATTTAGAGCGATGACTTGTACAATATGGCCGGCCGGAGTGGCCGTGCGGTTCTTGGCGCTACAATCTGGAACCGAGCAACCGCTACAGTCGCAGGTTCGAATCCTGCCTCGGGCATGGATGTGTGTGATGTCCTTAGGTTAGTTAGGTTTAATTAGTTCTAAGTTCTAGGCGACTGATGACCTCAGATATTAAGTCGCATAGCGCTCAGAGCCATTTGAACCATTTTTGTGCTATAAGTGGACAAAAAGGTCGATATGATGAGCGGTTGACAACTGATCACCTGGCAGAAGAATTCCCTCGTTTTGGACACCACTGTTTACTCAATGGACACTGGGAATCTTCAATTTTACCAACTGTGTCATGTGTTCAAATGGTTCAAATGGCTCTGAGCGCTACGCGACTTAACTTCTGAGGTCATCAGTCGCCTAGAACTTGGAACAAATTAAACATAACTAACCTAAGGACATCACGCACATCCATGCCCGAGGCAGGATTCGAACCTGCGACCGAAGCGGTCACTCGGTTCGAGACTGTAGCGCCTAGAACCGCACGGTTACTACGGCCGGCAGGTCTGATTTGTGTATGTAAAACTCTTATCAGGTAAAATGAAGTGCAGAGTACATATAGCGGACGAACGCGTTTTTGGCCGTTATCGACAATATGTGGGTTAGTTGTTTTCTTATCAACACAGATGTAGAATCGAAACAACAGTCAATGCAGTGGTGCCATTCGACGTGGTCAAAACAGAAAAGATTATAAAATTATAAAGAATGTAGCAACCAGTCGCGGAAACATAGTTTATTTATCTTGTTGCAAATCGATTTCGACTGATATCAGTCATAATCGGTGCATTTTTCTATCCGATACATGCCATAAGGAGAAATACTGTCCCTGACAGATTTGTATGATGTTAGAAATCTGCCAAGGACAGTACTTCTGCTTATGGCATGTATCGACCTATACTTGAGTATTGCTCATCAGTGTGGGATCCGTACCAGATCGGGTTGACGGAGGAGATAGAGAAGATCCAAAGAAGAGCGGCGCGTTTCGTCACAGGGTTATTTGATAACCGTGATAGCGTTACGGAGATGTTTAGCAACCGCAAGTGGCAGACTCTGCATGAGAGGCGCTCTGCATCGCGGTGTAGCTTGCTCGCCAGGTTTCGAGAGGGTGCGTTTCTGGATGAGGTATCGAATATATTGATTCCCCCTACTTATACCTCCCGAGGAGATCACGAATGTAAAATTAGAGAGATTCGAGCGCGTACGGAGGCTTTCAGACAGTCGTCCTTCCCGCGAACCATACGCGACTGGAACAGAAAAGGGAGGTAATGACCGTGGCACGTAAAGTGCCCTCCGCCACACACCGTTGGGTGGCTTGCGGAGTATAAATGTAGATGTAGATGTAGAAAAATGCATCGATGATGACTTATCAGTCGAAATCGATTTGCACAAGATAAATAAATTATGATTCCGCGACTGGTTGCTACATTCTTTATAATTTTATATTCCACTGTCGCTGCACAGAAAGGGAACCTTATGGAGCCCAACATTCAAAAGAAAAGATTGTAGCAGTTTCCAAGCACAATCCAAAAAAGGCTAGCTACCGATATCTGGAACAGAAAGGGCGGTCGTTGCAAAAGTTGTGAAACGTTGGTCATTATTACCGCTCGTGATAATGCGAAATACTGACCAGACTGGCAATTGCCATCAAAAATAGATTGCTCAAGATACCATCGTGGGTTATAGTCCTCCTCCACCACCAAAGACGTCCACACTGAGCTGTCCCTTCGAACGATAAGATTAGGTATTTCTGTTCGAAATTTTGCGACCACTCGCTCTGAACATCCCACGTGTCATCGAGCCAAATTTACCTGGCTTTGAACCTAAGATATTGAGTTGGATGACAACGGTCACTGCTTTTGCAGAAGAAGAACACAGGACACTCACTGTCAGTTAGAAGACCGAGAACTTCTAGGCAGAGAGACTGGAGAATATGAGTAATGTGTGTGAAATCTTATGGGACTTCACTGCTAAAGTCATCAGTCCCTACGCTTACACACTACTTAACCGAAATTATCCAAAGGACAAACACACACACACACATGCCATAGGGAGGACTCGAACCTCCGCCGGGACCAGCCGCACAGTCCATGACTGCAGCGCCCGAGACCGCTCGGCTAATCCCGCGCGGCAGAGGCTGGAGAAGAAGGTGCAACTCTACGAGAAGCGCTTAGTAGTGACCGTCGGTTACGTGGAGAACTGTAGTACGTTTGGAAGAAACTGAATCCTCCAAAAAGCTTTTTTTTTGGGGGGGGGGAGGGGAGAATACACATTTTACGACCGAACGGCCCGTCTTTTTCGAAAGCACCTTGCAGCTCTCATGCTCTTAAACACGTATCGCAGCAGGGGGCAGAGCCGGGAGGTGCGCAGAGCACGCACTGTCGGGCGTCCGCGGGCGATTGGAGAACTGCGCTGGCGACGGCCGGTGGTCGGCCGTGCGGCCGCTTTCAATTTGTCACGCACCGCGCCAGACCGCGCCTCGCTGTCTCCCGGGGTCGCAAAACCGCAGCGCATCCCGGCGCGCGCCGCACGCTGCCGCAGCAGCAGCTGTCCAATGACGTCGACAAACGGCGGTTCACCCACCGGCTGCCCAGCTACACCACCGCTCTCCGATAGCAGCGACACGACACCTGGGGCCGTACGGCGAGTTGACACTGGACTTCAAAGATACGAACTGATAGTTACTTTAACACTTTTTCCTGTAAGGACTCACTGTTTGGGGATTTTAATTTAATTTATTTGAGGCAAGAACAGGTACTAGACTGCATCCGGATCAGAATAGCATAGCTATTGACGTCTAGTTGTGTACAGTCCTGCTACCACTTCAATAACCAATGAGAGAACGTGCTTGGCCGCACCTTCTGTTCCGTTCACCATTGCCGGCCGGAGTGGCCGTGCGGTTCTAGGCGCTACAGTCAGGAGCCGAGCGACCGCTACGTTCGCAGGTTCGAATCCTGCCTCGGGCATAGACGTGTGTGATGTCCTTAGGTTAATTAGGTTTAATAGGTTCTAAGTTCTAGGAGACTGATGACCTCAGAAGATAAGTCCCATAGTGCTCAGAGCCATTTGAACCATCAGCCCGTTCACCGTTGTCATACCTCTCCGCTACTGCAATTAGCGGTTACTGTACCCAGCTGTAAATGAAGCTCGCGCCGGTAACGTAAACAGCTGTGATCCTTTCCCTTGTGAGCTTATTTTCTCAGTGCGGCGTGTTTATTTTGGGCTACAGAATGTTCAAAATGGCTCTGAGCACTATGGGACTTAACTTCTGAGGTCATCAGTCCCCTAGAACTTAGAACGGGAACCTAACCTAAGGACATCACACGCATCCATACCCGAGGCAGGATTCGAACTTGCGACCGTAGCGGTCGCGCGGCTCCAGACTGTAGCGGTTAGAACCGCTAAAGAATATCTGAAACGTGCAACGTAAGTGTGCAGAAAAGTATGGTTGCTAAACGGAAAGTTTAGCGACTTGTTCATGTTTTGCGTGGTCACACACGTGAGTTTGTGTGCGCTCCGTGCGGGAAGATTTCGAGATACAGACAATGGGGCGGCTCTATTGCCTCTAACGAAAGCAATCGAAAGAACATCAGACGCTTTCAATATATATATATAAAATCACTGTCGTCAAAGATTGTTAAGAGAAATTCTGTGCAGATGGGGAGGAGCCTCGTTCATCCAAACTGCAGACATCCGCGAAAAAAAGAGGACAGATCCACGAGTAACAGAACTGGAGTCTTTTTCAACTAGATGCTGTCCGACATCACATATGTGGATGTTACAAGAGAAAACAGCATTCAGCTATAACGAAAAACAGTACGTTACTTTTCGCGAGGTAGAGTTATTCTTGTCGTAGCAAAACTTCTTTATGAACGGTTATCAGAGCCCTCAGTTTTCGATACACAAAAATTAATGGATGAAAAATTGTAATGGAGATTGTGACATCGTAGCGTGGCACTGTCAGTTTTTAAGAAATCGTGAAAGTGGAGTTTGAATTTGTGTGCCACGATGAAACCTGTATAAATGCCGGTCTTCCGTCAAAAAAGACTGGATAGCTGGTAGCACATGTGGGCTGTTCTCGTGGTAAAAGATGCAAGAATTACTGTCTTGCATGCTGAAACAGCACTAGTCTCGTACCTAATCGTCTTCTTGATTGAAAATCGAGGAAAATAAGCTACTACGAGGCGCTAGATGAACCACGACAATTTTCCTAAGTGGGTCATGGGGAATTATTGTAAAACTTCAATCTGCCGTCTCTCATTGTAATGGATTGTGCCCTATACCACTCAGTTATTAAAGATAAAGCTCTGACGACTTATTGAATGGTTGAAACATCACAATGCGGAGATTCAGGACAGTTTACGTAACGCGAAGCTCATGGAGATTTGAAACACCACAATGCGGAAATTCAGGACAGTTTACGTAACGCGAAGCTCATGGAGATATAAGAAAAAACAATTACGTTGTGGACGAGGTAGGTAATGAACATGGCGACTGGGTTCTTCACCCATACCACTACCACTTCAACGCCATTTAAATGATTTGGGCACAGATCAAAAATTACACGGTGAGAAATAACAAAAGCTTTAATGTGGAAGAAAATCAAAGAGTGTTACAGGAAGCAGTGGCACAAATAACTTCAGAAACGTGCAGTAATTTTGCACGCCACACAGAAACGGTTGTTAGGAAAGCATAGAAGAGTGTAGTGACTGTAGAAAGTAAAATTGAAGATATAATTATATTCTTGGGCTATTCCAATGAATTTTCGACCGATCACAGCTCAGATAACCACAGCGTTGAGGCAGACAGTGATTCTGATTTGAGTGGCATTTACTTTTCGCCATAATCTGGCTTTATTTCGGTGTTTGTGTCTCGTAATTTTTACTGAATGGCATGTAACGCAAAATGGTTCAAATGGCTCTGAGCACTATGCGACTTAACTTCTGAGGTCATCAGTCGCCTATAACTTAGAACTAATTAAACCTAACTAACCTAAGGACATCACACACATCCACGCCCGAGACACGATTCGAACCTGCGACCGTAGTGGTCGTTCGGCTCCAGACTGCAGCGCCTAGAACCTCACGGCCACTACGACCGGCGCATGTAACGCATTTGCACAATATATCTCATCTCATTATTAAGGAGTACTCCTCTGCGCAAGAATGACACTCTACATGCACATTATAATGATTGGTAAGTAGTCAGGCACTTTATATTATTTTAATGTTCTTGGATATTTAACTTCTTGGCAGATTAAAACTGTGTGTCCGACCGAGACTCGAACTCGGGACCTTTGCCTTTCGCGGGCAAGTGCTCTACCATCCGAGCTACCGAAGGACGACTCACGCCCGGTCCCACAGCTTTACTTTAGCCAGTATCTCGTCTCCTACCTTCCGAACTTTACAGAAGCTCTCCTGCGAAACTTGCAGAACTAGCACTCCTGTAAGAAAGGAAAGAAAGGCAAAGGTCCCGAGTTCGAGTCTCGGTCGGGCACACAGTTTTAATCTGCCAGGAAGTTTCATATCAGCGCACACTCCGCTGCAGAGTGAAAATCAAATTCTTGGATATTTATTTACATGAATGATTCAGATCCATTGTAGCACCCCTTTCGAATCGAATACGACAACTGAACGTGATTCATTCTCGTTATTGTAAAGTACAGTACGCTTCCTGTTGACCTTGTTGAGATATACAAATGATAGGGACACGGTATCATTTTATACACAGGAGTGCGTTTATTAAGCAACAAGGGTACTACGATCCTGTATTGCGCACACAAAACCACACGTTAAAAGGCAGCGTGGGGAAGTACTGTGGTAACGAGCAGCACAGCTGTTTATGCCACAGGCAGACTGGTCGCGCACGCGCCGGCGAACCGACAACACCCCCCCCCCCCCTTCCACGCCCAACTGAGCTTCGTTGTCACTTCTGTCAATCACTTTTCTTATTCTGACCTGGGTATAGACATTACGGGGGCGCGCTGAAAGGTAATGACTCCAACATTTCTTTTTTAGCTTTTTAAATAAAACAAAATTTATTAACATTCTACATATTTATTCTTCATGTCTACACACCCAGGCGACGAACATATTTCTCCCAACAAGAGACCAGTTCGTTGTTATCGCCACTGTAGAATGTTTACTTGGTTGAAGGAGCCACAACTTCAGCTCTGTTTGCAACGTTTCATGGCTATAAAAATGAAGTCCTCGAAGATGTTCAAGTTCTGGAAACTGATAAACAACGGACGGGGCCAAGTCAGGACAGTCGATCCAAGGCATCACATTGCTGAAGATGTCGCAGCACTCAATTGTGACCCAGTGTTGTCATGCTAAAAGAGAGGTTGTTCCATGTGAGGACGAACTCTTCTGCGGTTAGAAAATCAATCACAACATCCTGCTTCTCAGCCACAGACATAGTTACTTCACACAGCGCCATGTTATACGGAACAATTCGGAGACCTCTGCACCGAGCGAGGTGGCGCAGTGGTTAGCACATTGGACTCGCATTCGGGAGGGCAACGGTTCAATCACGCGTCAGGTCATCCTGGTTTTCCGTGATTTCCCTAAATCGCTCCAGGCAAATGCCGGGATGGTTCCTTTCAAACGGCACGGCCGACTTCCTTCCCCATCCTTCCCTAATTCGATGAGACCGATGACCTCGCTGTCTGGTCTCTTCCCCCAAACAGCCCAACCCAGTCCGAGTCCTCTGCCGCTCGGAGTGGCTGCGCGGTCTAAGGGCGCCTTGCCACGGTTTGACCTGTTCCCCCCCTCCCCTCCCCGATCCCCACCCCGTCAGAGGTTCGAGTCCTCTCTAGGGCATGGGTGTGTGCGTTGTCCTTAGCGTGAGTTAGATTAAGTAGCGTGTAAGCCTACGGACCGATGACCTCAGCTGTTTGGGTCCAAAGGAACTTACCACAAATTTCCAAATTTCGGAGTCCTATAGCGGCAGAGGGTGGCAACTTCCGTCAGAGAAGTGGGGACGTCGACCGAGTAATAACCATGACATGTATTTCCTCAACCGCTATTGAGAACAGAATAAAAATTTCTGTGGAATTACTTTTTTACATCTACATCTACATTTATAATCCCCCAAGCCACCCAGCGGTGTGTGCGAAGGGCACTTTACGTGCCACTGTCATTACCTCCCTTTCCTGTTCCAGTCGCGTATGGTTCGCGAGAAGAACGACTGCCGGAAAGCCTCCGTGCGCGCTCGAATCTCTCTAATTTTACATTCGTGATCTCCTTAGGAGGTATAAGAAGGGGGAAGCAATATGTTCGATACCCCATCCAGAAACGCACCCTCTCGAAACCTGGCGAGCAAGCTAGACCGCGATGCAGAGCGCCTTGCAGAGTCTGCCACTTGAGTTTATTAAACATCTCCGTAACGCTATCAAGGTTACCAAATTACCCTGTGACGAAACGTGCCGCTCTTCTTTGGATCTTCTCTATCTCCTCTGTCAACCTGACCTGGTACGGATCCCAGACTGATGAGCAAAACTCAAGTATAAGTCGAACGAGTGTTTTGTAAGCCACCTTCTTTGTTGATGGACTACATTTTCTAAGGACTCTCCCAATGAATCTCAACCTGGCACTCGCCTTACCAACAATTAATTTTATGTAGTCATTCCACCTCAAATCGTTCCCTACGCATACCCCCAGCTATTTGACAGAAGTAACTGCTACCAGTGTTCGTTCCGCTATCATATATTCATACAATAAAGGATCCTTCTTTCTATGTTTTCTCAATACATTACATTTGTCTATGTTAAGGGTCAGTTGCCACTCCCTGCACCAAGTGCAGATCTTCCTGCATTTCGCTGCAATTTTTCTAATGCTGCAACTTCTCTGTATACTACAGCATCATCCGCGAAAAGCCGCTTGGAACTTCCGACATTATCTACTAGGTCATTTATATATATTGTGAAAAACAATGGTCCCATAACACTCTCCATTGCGAACAATATGCTGTGTTCTGTTTGCTAAAAACTCTTCAATCCAGTCACACAGCTGGTCTGATATTCCGTAGCCTCTTACTTTATCAGGCGACAGTGAGGAACTGTATCGAACGCCTTCCGGAAGTCAAGGAAAATGGCATCTACCTAGGAGCCCGTATCTAATATTTTCTGGGTCTCATGAACAAATAAAGCGAGTTGGGTCTCACACGATCGCTGTTTCTGGAATCTATGTTGATTCCTATAGAGTAGATTCTGGGTTTCCAGAAATGACATAATACTCGAACAAAGAACATGTTCTAAAATTCTACAACAGATCGATGTCAGAGATATAGGCCTATAGTTTTGCGCATCTGCTCGACGACCCTTCTTGAAAACTGGAACTGTCAGTGCTCTTTTCCAATCATTTGGAACCTTCCGTTCCTCTAGGGACTTGCGGTACACGGCTGTTAGAAGGGGGACAAGTACTCTGTGTAGAATCGAATTGGTATCTGTTGAGTGATTTCAGTTGCTTTTCTATTCCTAGGACACTTATTTCGATATCAGCCATTTTTTCGTTCGTTCTTTCTGACAATCACTGTTACATTAACAGTGTGGGAGTTATTACCTGTGTAGTCTTCAAGACTTAAAAACAAAGTCTACGACTCCGCAGACAGAGAAACGCTCTTCAGTACGCTGGATGAATTCGGTACAGAATAAAACTTTGGCAACAAGTAACTGAGTTTTGTAATAGATAATAAGGGAATGAAACCTTACACTTAAAGCAAAAGAAGTCCAACAAATCAGATTAGGATGTAAAACGTAAAAATTCGAACGTCAGACTCAGCTGTCTAGCCTTTGCAGATACACTAGCAGTATTTTCTATAATCCTCGATACAGCATCTGAGCGAATCGTCCTGTTGAAATAAACGGCAGATAATTCTGGATTGTGAATTTCTTTTGAGACGACGAAATTCGTAACGAGCACTAAAAATGCTCCAAAATTCCTAGCACAAGATCGTTAGAATCAACAGTGTGAATGGATTTAGAACTGAGGAGAAATAATGCAGGCAGATGGTCTAGACAAAGAAAAAAATGAAAATAAAGCCCAGGATATGATTAGTTCGTTTGTTAGTTTCATGTTCCATGTATCATTTTGCACGATAAATCATAAATGACATGGAATGAAACATTTTACATTCACATCAGAAATTAATTTGTGAATATGGTTACATGCTGAACATTTATAAGTTCTTTTGTTTTACTTTACTTTATTTTTCAAAAAATACAGATATGAGTTTGTAATTCCTATCCATCGTCCTTTACATGTACCAATAGACTAATACAAAATACCCTATGGAGTAAAATTAGTTGCCAAGTTTCATTTTGTTTTCCAGTTTTACATTGTTGTCTGTCACATACTGCGAAAGTCATCAAAAATTTTTGCTGCAGCATTGTGCACCACCACTATTTTTGCTAAAGATCATCTTAACGTGGAGTAATGAATGTCATTTTCCTTGTTGTATTGCAATTACACTCCTGGAAATTGAAATAAGAACACCGTGAATTCATTGTCCCAGGAAGGGGAAACTTTATTGACACATTCCTGGGGTCAGATACATCACATGATCACACTGACAGAACCACAGGCACATAGACACAGGCAACAGAGCATGCACAATGTCGCCACTAGTACAGTGTATATCCACCTTTCGCAGCAATGCAGGCTGCTATTCTCCCATGGAGACGATCGTAGAGATGCTGGATGTAATCCTGTGGAACGGCTTGCCATGTCATTTCCACCTGGCGCCTCAGTTGGACCAGCGTTCGTGCTGGACGTGCAGACCGCGTGAGACGACGCTTCATCCAGTCCCAAACATGCTCAATGGGGGACAGATCCGGAGATCTTGCTGGCCAGGGTAGTTGACTTACACCTTCTAGAGCACGTTGGGTGGCACGGGATACATGCGGACGTGCATTCTCCTGTTGGAACAGCAAGTTTCCTTGCCGGTCTAGGAATGGTAGAACGATGGATTCGATGACGGTTTGGATGTACCGTGCACTATTCAGTGTCCCCTCGACGATCACCAGTGGTGTACGGCCAGTGTAAGAGATCGCTCCCCACACCATGATGCCGGGTGTTGGCCCTGTGTGCCTCGGTCATATGCAGTCCTGATTGTGGCGCTCACCTGCACGGCGCCAAACACGCATACGACCATCATTGGCACCAAGGCAGAAGGGACTCCCATCGCTGAAGACGACACGTCTCCATTCGTCCCTCCATTCCCGCCTGTCGCGACACCACTGGAGGCGGACTGCACGATGTTGGGGCGTGAGCGGAAGACGGCCTAACGGTGTGCGGGACCGTAGCCCAGCTTCATGGAGACGGTTGCGAATGGTCCTCGCCGATACCCCAGGAGCAACAGTGTCCCTAATTTGCTGGGAAGTGGCGGTGCGGTCCCCTACAGCACTGCGTAGGATCCTACGGTCTTGGCGTGCATCCGTGCGTCGCTGCGGTCCGGTCCCAGGTCGACGGGCACGTGCACCTTCCGCCGACCACTGGCGACAACATCGATGTACTGTGGAGACCTCACGCCCCACATGTTGAGCAATTCGGCGGTACGTCCACCCGGCCTCCCGCATGCCCACTATACGCCCTCGCTCAAAGTCCGTCAACTGCACATACGGTTCACGTCCACGCTGTCGCGGCATGCTACCAGTGTTAAAGACTGCGATGGAGCTCCGTATGCCACGGCAATCTGGCTGACACTGACGGAGGCGGTGCACAAATGCTGCGCAGCTAGCGCCATTCGACGGCCAACACCGCGGTTCCTGGTGTGTCCGCTGTGCCGTGCGTGTGATCATTGCTTGTACAGCCCTCTCGCAGTGTCCGGAGCAAGTATGGTGGGTCTGACACACCGGTGTCATTGTGTTCTTTTTTCCATTTCCAGGAGTGTATATACATAATTGTTTCTTTTGAATTGTAGTGGATTATTTACAACAAACTTCATGCACCAGTCAGAATGCCGAACTTCTTAAACAGACGTCTACAAGATGACAGTGGATGACCACGACGTGTTATTCTTACAGCACGATTTTGAGCAATGGTGACAATCTTCCTTCAAGATAGGTTACCCCAGAACATAAGTTTATCTAACATTATTGAATGAAAATATGTCAACTTATGGATTTTTCTCTCCCCAAGATCTGCAATTATTCTAAGTGTAAATGTGGTCGAACTGCGTTGTTTTAGGAGTTTCAAAAAGTTTAGAGTCCCATCAACTTTGACACCTAAGAATTTTGATGTTTCCATACTTTTTATTATTTCCTCGTCATATTTTACTCTCGTCATTGATGTAATAATCCTGGATGGGCATAAAGAAATTTAGTGTGTCATTTTAAAACTGAGGATGAGTTCATTGGCAGAAATCCACGCAGTCATACTTTTAAGAATATTGTTTACCACTTCTCCTGTTTCTTTATCTGTGCTTGGATTTATTACGGTACTAGTGTCATCCGCAAAAAGAATTAATTCAGCTTAGGGTACATTGACAGAAGATCATTTACATATATGAATTATAACGATGAATCTAAGATTAAACCTTGAGGATCCCCAAATGTGATTCCACCCCAATCAGAATTAGGTCCATAGCTTATATTGTTTGAATTATTAAGTTCAGATTTCTGCATTCTTTTGGTACTGTTGGTCCAAAATGTCCCATTCGTCAACGGCGATTAGGCGTAGATCCCTAAGAGTGGTTGGTTGGTCACGCCGCCCATATACAGCCCTTTTCAGTGTTCGACAGGGTTCATGTCTGGAGAACATGCTGGCAACTCTAGTCGAGCGATGTCGTTATCCTGAAGGAAGTCATTCACAAGATGTGCACGATGCGGGCGCAAATTGTCGTCCATAAATACGAATGCCTCGCCGATATGCTGCCGATAAGGCTGCACTTTCTGTCGGAGGATGACATTCACGTATCGTACAGCCATTATGGCGACTTCCATGACCACCAGCGGCGTACATCGGCCCCACATAATGCCACCCCAAAACAGCAGTGTACCTGGCCGGGTTGACTCCAAACAAATCTCCGACGATTGCGTTTGAAGTCATATGCAACACACATCGGTGAAGAAAATATGATGCCAACCCTGAGTGGTCCCTTAGGCATGTTGTTGGGCCGACCAGCACCGAGCTGCATGGTGTCTTGGTTGCAAAGGTGGACGTTCGGAGTGGAGTTGCACATCATTCAGCCTATTACCCACAGTGTTAGTTGTAACACGATGTCCTGTGGCTGCACGAAAAGCATTAATCAACGTGCTGGCGTTGCTGCCAGGGATCCTCCGAGCCATAATCTGTAGTTAGCGGTGCTCCACTGCAGTAGTATCCCTTGGGCGGCCTGAGTGAGACATGTCATCGACAGTTCCTGTCTCTCTGTATCTCCTCCATGCCCGAACAACATTTCTTTGTTCCACTCCGAGACTGCCGGCCGAAGTGGCCGTGCTGTTAAAGGCGCTGCAGTCTGGAACTGCGAGACCGCTACGGTCGCAGGTTCGAATCCTGCCTCGGGCATGGCTGTTTGTGATGTCCTTAGGTTAGTTAGGTTTACCTAGTTCTAAGATCTAGGGGACTAACGACCTCAGCAATTGAGTCCCATAGTGCTCAGAGCCATTTGAACAATTTTCGAACCACTCCGAGACTCCTGGACACTTGCTGAGAGCCCTTCCTGGCACAAAGTAACAATGCGGACGCGATCGAACCGCGGTACTGACCGTCTAGGCATGGTTGAAGTACAGAAAACACGAGCCGTGTACGTCCTTCCTGGACTGATCGGCTGTCGGACCCCCTCCGTCTAATAGGCGCTGCTCATGCATGGTTGTTTACATCTTTGGGCGGGTTTAGTGACATCTTTGAACAGTCAAAGGGACTTTGTCTGTGATACACTATCCACATTCAACGTACATCTTCAGGAGTTCTGGGAACTGGGGTGTAGCAAACCTTTTCTTGATGTGTGCACAGTAAAAAATAGCTCTCAACAGAAACAAAAGTCCAATATTCCAACACTGTCGAAAAACTGGAGAGCGGGACAATGTTTAATCCACAACAAAAAAAGGACAATCTAAAAAATTGGTAACAAAATAACGGAAGGTACTATTGAAATTACAGTGCAAGAAAAGTTGGGAGTGCGTCGATGAGAAAAAGTAGTGAAGAAATACATTCCTGAATAGAAAAACAATCACGTGACAGCAGAATAAACAAAAATTCTGTTCTATGGTCACTTGGTTCGACCAAACCCTGAAATACTGACAGAAAAAACATTTGATCATTTCGAAAGCATATTAATTAGTTCATGGAAGTGAAAAATAGCCTACCAGGAACTAACGTTACGAAGGAAAATATTCTAAACTGGCAATCTTTTCCAAATAAGATTAACAGGATGAAGCGTTTTCTGGAAAAAGAAAGTGTATCACTGTGCGGATTTAAATGACTCTTCGTATTTACAAAATGACTGAAAAGTACAATACCAATTTGAGGAAATTTAACTACAACGTAGTAAGAGAGGTGATAGAATAGAAAATAGGAAGAGTTACGTGGTAGCATTCTGGGAATATACATCGAGTCTACACGATATCTCTTCGTTTTTAGACTAATTCCAGAACTTGTAATCTGCTCCAAAATACTGCTGGCTGGGAAAGACTTCCTTTTGTATCAAAACAAGACAGAGTTATTAGTTTACTCATAGACGAACCGTTACAGATATACAGAAAAAGTCACTCTATAGGTAGCTATTGTTTCTAAATCCTTTTGAACGTTGTTACTGTAGTCAACCTTCGGTCTCGCTCTACGCTGGCTTTAGGTACATACAAAAATACATTACTGTACGACACATAGCTTAAGAGTTATGACGTGAAATACTGAGGTGTATGAGAAGTGTCACATCATGCATATCGTTTTAATTTATTCCTCCTTTGCTACTAACACTACTCGCAACACTTTTCGCAGACGGCATACATATACGCTGTTAAATACTCCCAGGTTCGTAGTTTAGGAGATATGACGCCATAAACGTTGAGAAGCGTAAGGAATATCGCATCATACATGACATTTTAATTTATCCTATACTACTAACTCTATTCACAACGCATTACGAAGATAGTAAGCACATATTCTATTGGATGTAGCTTTAAAGTTATATCATTGTACAGCACATAGCCCAGAAGATATGATGTCATAAGCGTTAGGCTGCGTGAAAATGACACAGCAGGGCGAAATTCGCTTGATGTACAATTGAAATGTGTGTAAAAATACGCATAAAATTTGTTAAATATGTGTGAAATATATGTGACATGAGCGTATACGAGCCAAGCCCCGAGTAAAAAGCTCTTCTACACCCGTGGAACGATTTTAATCGAGTCTGGAATACATAATTGTTCCAATCTGGAATGAAATACTCCAGGAGTAAGAACTGTGAGTTTGATAACGTACAAAGAGGGAGAGAGACGAGGGTATGGACAGACAGAGAGGAGGAAGGGGGAGATAAGCATAGACATTAGGAAGAGGAGGAGGAGGAGGAGGAGGAGGACAAAAGTTGGGATGGAGAGATGTACAGAGTGAGGGGCTAGAAGGCGATTGACAGAGAGAAGAAACAGGAGGAGTTGGGCAGAGACAAGTGGAGGAAGAGACAGGCAGAGAGATGTGGGAAGGAGGATGCGAACAGACAGAGGGGAACGAAGAAATTGTCACAGAAAGTGAAGAGAAGGTGATGGGCTGTGAAAAGGGAGAAGAGGAGGTGGACACAGAAAAGAAAGGGCAGGAGATGAACAGGAAGGGAGAGACAGTGATATAATTACACGGGGGAGGACGAGATGAAGTATTAGAAGATTGGAATAAATAAATACTCACGAAAAGCCGAGTCTCAGCTAGTACTTGCGTAGAAATATAATTCCACATAGATATTATTATCATCAGTACAAGAGAAGCACAGGTCCGAAAATGACATAATCAGTTGTTTTAACCCATAATGAATGTTTCCTTCTGAATTTAAAAGAGAAATAGACAGACAGACAGGAGACATAGACATGACATGGCATTTATACTTATGGGTGGAATAATGGAGACTACCACCCATGTGTACACAAGGATTCGAATGGGTCGCACAGTAATATCGAAGTCGCATTGCATATCGGCGAATACGTGGCATGGGATATCTGCCACTGCCTTGTCGAATTCATTAGGTACGTGATACTTTGAAAACAAGGGACACTCTCAAATATTTCCCAAAAACACATTGTAGAATCTGCTAGAATTCCCATTTCCATAAAATCTGAATGCGTTATTAGTTCTACGAGCAAACAGATGGCCCGCAAAACGGGTCAGATCTTTCTGGCTTGCTAGCTGACATTTCTTTTACAGTCATCAGCTTTAGAACGGGTTTGATTTTGCCCTCCATTTTTCCTATGTTGAGCTAACCTTAACATCTGTTACACCGTACATTGTCTTTAACGTATTACGTTTGCTCTAGTCTAAGGGTGCCACCGTTACTTTTCCCCTCTGCTGCTCCTTCCTGCGACTGGTTGTCCAACTGTAAATTACGTAGTAGATACTCTATTAATGTTTCTCTTCTTCAGACTTCTTTGCCCATATGTTCTTCATTTCGTACATTCCCTGGCCATTTAATTTTTAACATTCTTCAGTAGCACCACCTTGGAAAAGATTCCTATGATTTGTCCTTCGGGTTTTCGGTGACCATCATTTTATTTTCACAAAGTGCTCCGCTCCAGATGTACACTTTCTGGGACTTCTGTCTCAATTTCTTATCAGTGCTATCAGTAGAGGTCTCTTAAGAAATCTTTCTTTGGCTACGATAATCTTCTTCTGATATATTCCTCACTTCGTTCACGCTACGTGATCTTCCTTCCTAGATTGCACATTGCTTTCATTTTTTCCACTTTTGCTCTTAACAGAGCCATCGTTATGCTTTCTACTACTCTTCATCAGCTTTGCCCTTGCCAGCCGAAGTGGCCGTGCGGTTCTAGACGCTGCAGTCTGGAACCGCGAGACCGCTACGGTCGCAGGTTCGAATCCTGCCTCGGGCATGGATGTGTGTGATGTCCTTAGGTTAGTTAGGTTTAACTAGTTCTAAGTGCTAGGGGACTAATGATCTCAGAAGTTGAGTCCCATAGTGCTCAGAGCCATTTGAACCATTTGATATTGTTCCAAAAACGTTAACTGCCATTCTTTAACTTTGTGTGAGAAATATTCTGAATGTGTCCTGACAACTGAAATTTGGTAATATATTCTTAAGAAATATATTTCCATTTGTCTTTTATGGTGGTTTCATCGTTAGCTACGAGCTCGCTTGTTCTTAAGGGGATAGGCCTCTCCAAGAGCATGGAAAATACGTGATGTTCTTAATTTGTTTTTATCTCGTAAAATAAAAAGTGATGTTTAATCTGATGCTATAGTTTTATTGCTTAGGCTTTTGTCTTTACGAAACCATTTTTGTGTCCGCATCCGACGCTAACTGTAATTACTGAGTCAAGAGGAAGGAGCACTTGCAGCCGGAACATAGATAATCGGTGAAATTCCCGGAGACCACCTACTGGACCTGTAAAAATTTAATTTGTTTAAGTCATATCCAATATACTTTCTATCGACATACATAGGGTCATTTTTTCTATGAAAATGGTGACATGTTGAAATGAATGTCATGTTTTTCGCCAAAAACATCGACAAAAAAGAGCGCGTTGAAAATAACCTTTCAATACACCGCTAAATTCTGATAGAGAATTCAATTTAGAATGCCGGCATCAAATTATGATGAGAATCGTATGTACAGTTCTCAATTTATGTTTTCTGCCAATCTGAAAAATACTGGTTCGAGGAAAACGGCTTTAAAGTTTTAGGTACATTCTTTTTACAGTTAAATTAAAGACACCTCTAAGCAACGATCGCTGGAGAGAACAGAAATCTTTATAGATCCAAAAGGGCGTCCTCCTCCACCTTCTTCGTGGTCATGGTGGTCCTGCGGGCCTCTTTGGCAGCTTCTGTCATAATCTGTTCTGCTCGCTCGGTATGCTTTTCTCACGCTTTTGTGCAGAACTTGTAGCAGGCTGGTGTAACCGCAAGTTCGAACACGTTCGTGATTTTCATAAAGCCTTTAGACTGTCACAGAAATAACGAGCTGCCACATTGGCCGAGGTGTCGTGTCGACCGCTTCTTTTTTTTTTTTTTCTCGCTGTGAATGGTTGACTCCTAATCGCAAATCACACTATAACATGGTAACGGAGTTTTTGATGAACGTGAGCTGAATGCTTCAATAAAGTAAAACTGCCGGAGAACATATTAAGCAAAAATGAATCGATTTTTTTTAAGTTTTCAAAGAGAACTATCCCCTTAAGCCATATTACACGTTAAGTTCATTGTCAGTTCCTTCCAACGGGTCTCTTAAGTATTATTACATGTGGTTAGAAGAAGTATGCAGCCTGCTGACTTATTCATCAACAATGTCTAAGACAATATCCTACGCCGACCGCAATGGCCGAGCGGTCTTAGGTGCTTCAGTCTAAAACCGCGCGACCGCTACGTTCGCTGGTTCGAATCCTGCCTCGGGCATGGGTGTGTGTGATGTCCTTAGGTTGGTTAAGTTTAAGTAGTTCTTAGTTCTAGGGGACTAATGACCTCAGATGTTAAGTCCTATAGTGCTCAGAGCCATATGAACCATTTCAACCAATATCCTGCATTTCTACAACCATATTTATTACTATGGCTAAATAAACACTACCGCTACTTAAATCAGTTTCACAATAACAGATATCAGTAGCTGAAGATGTTTCCCAATTTGAATGTGCCGAAATATTATTACTTGGCATTGTCCGGGTATGTACTTACTCCAGTCTTCTATTAGTCAATTTCCTCCTTCCCTCTCCCTCTATCATCTCCCTCTTCATCACCTCTCAGTCCATCTCCTCTATTCCTCTGTCTGTTCACCTATTACAACCCTCCCTCCTCCCAGTCCCGGCCAATCTCCTTCCGTCCCGTTCACTATCCATCTCCTCCTCACCCTTCTCTCTATCCATCTGTTCATCCCCCCTCCCCACCGCCCACACCACATCTGCCGATCTGCTTTAGCCTCCTCTGTCTATCTGCTCCTTCCCCCTCTATCCATCTCCTCCTCTTCCTTCTAATTCCCTCTTCTCCTAGCGCTCTTTCTGTCCATCTCCTCCACCCTATCCCCCACTTTATCTTTCTCTCTCTCTCTGTTCATTTCCCCCTCCCTTTCTCTGATTACCAACTTCACCTCCTATCCGCGACCATCTGCCCCTTCCCCCCACGCTGTCTGTCCATCTCCTCTTCCACCTTTTTCCCTCCTCTTCAGTACGCTCACCGCAACATGGGACTGTTGGTTCTCACTCTCACATTATTTCTTTTTAAATGGTAAACATTATGTGTACCAAATTGCAATGAAATCGTTCCAGAGCTTAGGACGAGCTTTTTATCCGTGGCTTTGCCGGCATACACATATGTCAAATGTACTTCATATAAACTTAACATATTCCACACATAGCTGTACACGTATTTCATCTGTATCTCTGACGAATTTCGCCCTGCAGTTTCATTTTTACGCAACTCAATGTTTATGCTGTCGTATCTCCTGAATAATGTGTTATGCAATTATGCAATTTTGCTGCTACATTAAATGGTATACGTGAATACTATTTGCAAAAATGTCGCAAATACACTTAGGAGTAAATAAGTAATGAATTAAAATGTTACGCTTCATGTGGCAGTTTTACTGCATGAATAGCGAAAATGTAATGGATTAAAATTTTTCCTTTCATCGTTTTGTGAGGGGTTGTCAGCGTAGGTAGAAAACTCTTTCGCTCCCATTCCTTTGACAGGTAGCTTATTAGCCGGACAACAATTCTTTCCACACAGTAAAGGGTATGTGTATATGTGCACCAAGTTTGATTGAAACGGTTCCAGTGGTTTAGGAGCAGGTGTGGAACATACATACATACATATATGCACATCCATTTTTTAATACACTACTGGCCATTAAAATTGATACACCAAGAAGAAATGCAGATGATAAACGGGTATTCGTTGTACAAATATATTATACTAGAACTGATATGTGATTACATTTACGCCGACCGCGGTGGCCACGCGGTACTTGGCGCTGCAGTCCGGAACCGCGCGACTGCTACGGTCGCAGGTTCGAATCCTGCCTCGGGCATGGATGTGTGGGATGTCCTTAGGTTAGTTAGGTTTAAGTAGTTCTAAGTCCTAGGGGACTCATGACCTCAGATGTTACGTCCCATAGTGCTCAGAGCCATTTCAACCATTTGATTACATTTACACGCAGTTTGGGTGAATAGATCCTGAGAAATCAGTACTCAGAATAACAACCTCTGGCCGTAATAACGGCTTTGATACGCCTGGGCATTGTGTTAGAGCTTGGATGGCGTGTACAGGTACAGATGCCCATGCAGCCTCAATAGGATACCACAGTTCATCACGAGTAGTGACTGGCTTAGTGTGACGAGCCAGTTGCTCGGCCACCATTGACCAGACGTTTTCAGTTGGTGAGAGATCTGGAGAATGTGCTGGCCAGGGCATCAGTCGAACATTTTCCGTATCCAGAAAGGCCCGTACAAGACGGGAACATGCGGTCGTGCATTATCCTGATGAAATGTAGGGTTTCGCAGGGATCGAATGAAGGGTAGAGCCACGGGTCGTAACACATATGAAATGCAACGTCCACTGTTCTAAGAGCCGTCAATGCGAACAAGAGGTGACCGAGACGCGTAACCAATAGCACCCCATACCATCACACCCGGTGATACGCCAGTATGGCGATGAAGAATACACGCTTCCAATGTGCGTTCACCGCGATGTCACCAAACACGGATGCGACCACATGATGCTGTAAACAGAACCTGGATTCATCCGAAAAACTGCCGTTTTGCCATTCGTGCACCCAGGTTCGTCGTTGAGTACACCATCGCAGGCGCAGCGTCAAGGGTAACCGCAGCCATGGTCTCCGAGCTGCTGCAAACGTCGTCGAAGTGTTCGTGCAGATGGTTGTTGTCTTGCAAAAGTCCCCATCTTATTGACTCAGGGATCGAGACGTGGCTGCACGATCCGTTACAGCCATGCGGATAAGATGCCTGTCATCACGACTGCTATTGATACGCGGCCGTTGGGATCCAGCACGGCGTTCCGTATCACCCTCCTGAACCCACGGATTCTGCTAACAGTCATTGGATCTCGACCAACGCGAGCAGCAACGTCGCAATACGATAAACCATAATCGCTGTAGGCTACAATCCGACCTTTATCGAAGTCTGAAACGTGATGGTAGGCATTTCTCCTCCTTACACGAGGCATCACATCAACGTTTCACCAGGCAACGACGGTCAACTGCTGTTTGTATATGAGAAATCGGTTGGAAACTTTCCTCATGTCAGCACGTTGTAAGTGTCGTCACCGGCGCCAACCTTGTGTGAATGCTCTGGAAATCTAATCTTTTCATGTCACAGTATCTTCTTCCTGTCGGTTAAATTTCGCGTCTGTAGCACGTCATCTTTATGGTATAGCAATTTTAATGGCCAGTAGTGTATGTATAGATTACGATGGCAGACACTGCTGCACATTGCCTACAAAATGGTACACATAAGCCTCATATGTTACTTTAATTGTAAATCAGTCCTCCCGGTGATGAAGGTCCAGTTCTCGAAAATGTGTAGTTGATAGTTAAATGACTGGCTCTATGCTGAGTGTACTTCAGTTGTGTAAGAGTGCTTCACGCAGCAGGATGCGGTGTCGTTACCGTCGGAGAAGAAAGTGACTCTGAGGAGGGAAACTGGTTGCCGGCTGCCACAGAGGCGTGAGGGCGTGGGATAGCGCGGGCCACTAGATGGCTGCCGTGATCACGGCTTTGTCTGGCGCTCGCGAGACAATGCTCGCCGGAGATTGCGTCCATGCGGCCGGCCCAAGAGGCGCCGCGCGGTCCTGATTACGAAGAGGCGGCAGCAGCGGCAGAGGAGTCCGCCGATAGCTGGACGGCCGGCGCGTATCGCGGGCCGCACACTCGCCTCCTGCTGCTGCTGTCGCACAGTGGCTGGGTCGTCTCCCTCTGTCTCTGTTTATACGGGAGCGGCGGCGCTATAGGCTCACCACAGCGGCGTCCCCTTTGTAGAGCCTGGTGGAAAAAAAAAGAATGGAGTTCCGCATATTGTGACAGCAGTTCCACTCAAGTACAGGACGATCTCAGTCATGATTAAACTTCAAATTTACTATACAGAAATATATTGTCAACAGAGTCTATCGATTAATGAGGTTCTTTTTCCATAACAGGTGCCACAGACACAAATTTAATGAAAGTAAGTTCCCCTTTGTACCTTGGTTGGTTATAACAACGCTTATTAATTCACACAATCAGTCGATTTCAGTGATGTGTCACTACCAGGTGCCTACACATAAAACGCGAGTGTGGTTGTATGTAAAGGACACCGGGGGCGAGAAGCTATCAATACCTTCACTGTAAAATAACAATGGTAGTGTTACTGACGACAGTGGCAGGAGAGCTTCTGTGAAGTTTGGAAAGTAGGAGACGAGGTACTGGAGGAAGTAAAGCTGTGAGGACGGGGCGTGACTCGTGCTTGGGTAGCTCAGATGGTAGAACACCTGCCCGCGAAAGGCAAAGGACCCGAAAAATTGTTCAAATGGCTCTGAGCACTATGGGACTTAACATCTGAGGTCATCAGTCCCCTAGAACTTAGAAATACTTAAACCTAACCAAACTAAGGACATCACACACATCCATGTCCGAGGCAGGATTCGGACCTGCGACCGTAGCGGTCTTGCGGTTCCAGACTGCAGCGCCTTTAACCGCACGGCCACTTCGGCGGGCTGAACACCACTTGGTACTCCTGTCACAAAGAGTATGAGAATAAGGTTTAACATTCATATCACACATTGGCTAGCACTCAGTCTCCATTCAACAATTTCCATATCAGTCCTTTTTCATATACTGTAGTGTACGACTCAGTGATTCCAGTAGCTGGAAAGGTACAGACCTGGACTGGAGAGCCTAGAACTGCTCAGCCATACCGGCCGGCGCAAAGGTCCCGAGTTCGAGTCTCGGTCCGGCACACAGTTTTAATCTGCCAGGAAGTTTCATCCTGGAATATTCCCGCTTCAGCCTCCGTAGTTCAATGAAATTCCGATGAGTGGCAACGTTATATGTAGTCTTCAAAATGGCGTTGAGTTTCTTTTGGCGGAAAACCAGAGCATCGCAGATATTCACAGACGCTTGCAGAATGTCTACAGAGATCTGGCAGAGCAAGAAAAGCGAGGCGTATGTCATCGCAATAATGTCACGCAAACATGTCAGATTTCCCGCTCTAACTCCTGAGATGTTGGAACTTGCTGACACTCTCATTCCAAATAATCGACGGATCGCAATCTAACACCTCACTCCGTAACCGGACGTCTCAGCTGGTATTGCTGAGACACTCGTTCACCAGTTGGGGTTCTCAAATGTGTATTCCCGCTGGCTTCCTCGCCCCATAACAGGACACCATAAGGGCCAACGAAGGACCATCTGCCTGGAACTGCTTGCACGTTACGAGCCTGATCATGACAATTTTCTGTCGAATATCGTCGCACTAACACGTTGGCTGCGACGTCGCCCAGTAGAGTGGTACCATTCGGGCATACGAGCTATCCCAGTAAGGCGGCGTAAGGCCGTCGCGTTAAACGGAGATTGTGTTGAAAAATAGCCAAGAAAATGGGGTGTATTATGGTGTGCTGGAATCCTGGATAAAGCCAGCCAGTCTTCGGAAAAAAAAAATGTGTGATATTATTTTTTTAAAGCGCGTCGTGCCACCACGACAAATGATCCGCACCTAAAGATAAGAAAATTGTGCCGGTCACATCGATACTCAAGAAAGAAAAGAAAATAATACTCTAAATTACAGAGGCATATCCACTAACGTCGATTTTCAGCACGATTTTGGAACATATACTGCGTTAGAACATTATTAATTGCCACGAAGAAAACGATTTAGTGACAAATAGTCAACACGGATTCAGAAAATATCGTTCTTCTGAAACACAACTATTCTCATCACGAATCGCTGCTATCGTCAGAAGATCTCAACTGTTTCTACATTTTTAGATCTCCTGAAGGATTCTTATACCGTTCTTCATAAGTGACTGTCACTCAAATTCCGTGCCTTTGGGATATCGTCTCAGTTGCGCGACTGAACTGTTGATTTCTTGTGTGAAAGGTCACTGTTCATAGTTCCTGACGGGAAGTCATAGAGTTAAATAGGAGTCACATCTGGCGTTCCCCAAGGAATTGTTATAAGCCTTCTGCTCGTTCCTATATACACTGTTTAGCAGACAATCTGAGTAGCCATCTTAGAGC
The DNA here is from genome assembly GCF_021461385.2 of Schistocerca piceifrons. NCBI lineage: Eukaryota > Metazoa > Arthropoda > Insecta > Orthoptera > Acrididae > Schistocerca > Schistocerca piceifrons. The sequence continues at coordinate 144,319,596 of NC_060144.1, forward strand.
GTCTACAGATGATGCTGCCTCTTATAGTCTTGTCAAGTCTTCGGATGATAAAAACTATTTTAAAACTGAGCTATAAATAATTTTTACAAGCTATATGTATGGTGTGAAAAGTGGCAATTGATTCTAAATCGGGAAAAGTCTGCAGTCATCCACACGAGTACTAAGAACAACCTGTTACATTTCAGTTACACGGTATATTACACAAATCGAAAGGCTATGAATCCAGAGAAATACTTAGGGGATACTACTACGAATAACTTAACTTGGGACGGCCACATAAATATGCTATGGGGAAACTTGGAAAATGCTACAGGTCTACTAAATGGACTGCCTGCTTTACGGTTGTCCGTCCTCTTGCGGAGTATTACTACGCAGTGTGGTACCTGCATCGGATACGATTGACGGATGATATCGAAATAGTTCAGAAAAATCAGCTCGTTTGGTATTATAGCGAAATGGAGAGGAGAGAGCGCCACGGATATTGTACGTGAATTGGTGTGGCAGTCATTAAAACAAAGGAGTTTTTTATTGCGGCAGGTATTCTAATCAAATTTCAGTTACCAACTTTCCCCTCTGAATGCGAAAATATCTTGTTTGCACCCACCATTTAGAGAGAAATGATCATCGTAATAAAATAAGAGAAATCATAGCACGGATGGAAAGCTGTTCCTGCGTACTGTTCGAAACGGTAGAAAAATAGCTTCATGGTGGTCCGATGAAATTTTGGCATGCGGACATATTCACGCTTTTTTAAGCAGAGAGAGAAGTGGCAGTGGAAAAGAAACTTAAAAGCCAAAAATATTGAGAGATACTAGACAATGACTGTATTACACAAAGAGCGAAGGAGACAATGGCACTTTGAGAGAAACAGAGGGACATGGTGGCAGTTCATAGTGACAGAACAGTGATAGCAAAAAATTGAAGGACACAGTGCCTGGGGGAGGAGTAAAGAGAATAGAAAGTGGAAGTGTGTGACAGCTAGTGATAATAAGTGAGTATTGGGCACTGACAGCGAGCAAGACGGAAATAGTGACAGAGAGACGAGACTGAAAGAGCAGGACAGAAGTAAGGGAACTGTGCCTGTGACACAGGAGACAATGATAGAGAGACACAAAGAAAGAATTATAAGGAAATGGGCTGAGTGAGAAAGCGGAACTGGGAGTGGATGAATATGAGCGACTTACAGCGGTGGATTTATGGGTGTAAGTGAGTCACAGAGCGCGTGGAAGTTTGAGGTGAGTTGCAAGTTAAATAAAGGGTAAATATGTTCGCATGCCTAAATAATTGGAAATTTTTGAAGGTTCTGAGGAAGATACAACGAGGCAGCCGATACCCCACTATTGAGTCAGGAACAGGAACATATTCGCATTTTTGTGCTTAAATAGGAGCGTTTTTCCGCTTGGATTCTCTTCAAAAATGGTTCAAATGGCTCTGAGCACTATGGGACTCAACTACTGAGGTCATTAGTCCCCTAGAACTTAGAACTAGTTAAACCTAACTAACCTAAGGACATCACACACATCCATGCCCGAGGCAGGATTCGAACCTGCGACCTTAGCGATCTCGCGGTTCCAGACTGCAGCGCCTATAACCGCACGGCCACTTCGGCCGGCTTTGGATTCTCTTCATGAATTTCTTGACAAGCCTGAAACACCTGTTCCGTCAGCTGACGAAGATTGCTGCCTACCAAACGCCTCCAAGACATGTTTTGTGGCTAATGGATCACTGGACTAGAATGGCCAATCAAGGCGCTTGTGGCATGAAGTGCTACTTATGGTCTCCCATTATTCTCCTGGAAAACACCACTTGGTTCAAATGGTTCAGATGGCTCTGAGCACTATAGGACTCAACTCAAATGGTTCAAATGGCTCTGAGCACTATGGGACTCAACTGCTGAGGTCATTAGTCCCCTAGAACTTAGAACTAGTTAAACCTAACTAACCTAAGGACATCACAAACATCCATGCCCTAGGCAGGATTCGAACCTGCGACCGTAGCGGTCTTGCGGTTCCAGACTGCAGCGCCTTTAACCGCACGGCCACTTCGGCCGGCTAGGACTCAACTGCTGAGGTCATTAGTCCCCTAGTACTTAGAACTAGTTAAACCTAACTAACCTAAGGACATCACAAACATCCATGCCCGAGGCAGGATTCGAACCTGCGACCGTAGCGATCTTGCGGTTCCAGACTGCAGCGCCTTTAACCGCACGGCCACTTCGGCCGGCTGAACACCACTTGGTACTCCTGTCACAAAGAGTATGAGAATAAGGTTTAACATTCATATCACACATTGGCTAGCACTCAGTCTCCATTCAACAATTTCCATATCAGTCCTTTTTCATATACTGTAGTGTACGACTCAGTGATTCCAGTAGCTGGAAAGGTACAGACCTCCTGAATCGCTGTTTCTTGTGACCTTTCATGAGGTCGTGTTCAGACAGTTTGGTGCTGCTCTGACTGCTAAAATCTGAAAAGAGATTCATCACTCAGCGCCACTCAACGTCCCACTCTACTATGGTCTGCACCATTGTAGTCCAATTGTCTGTCGTATCGTCACAGCGCCAAAGTGGTAGGTGAGGAATGTCAGTTTAACATCTCATCCCAACCTTCGGCAACCAGTTTCTGACGATTCGTGATGTCACACTGTCTGGAACTTTTGCCCGGAATTCAGCTGTTGCCATCCGTCTGTCAGAACCAGTGTAGTAATCCAACGGTCTTTATGTGACGTAGTCCTTCAAGGAGAACTCATGGCTACCCTTCTTGTACATTCTTGTGGGGAGCCTATAGCGTCACCACCCACTCTGAAATCACTCTCCCATAGTCAAATGTATAAGCGATCAATCAGTACGATACTCGCATGTACCTGATGCCATTCAACCCTCCTCAAAGCCCGAAGGATGGTAATAAACATGCACGTCATCTATCCAAGCTGCTTCAGCAAAAATAATGCAATACCCTACATTGCAGTTTACACCACCAGCACCCTAGGGAATGTATGGATCCCTGACTGACCTCTCCAGTCCCTCCATCTGTCACCAATAAATCATGTCATGGATGCGATCTCTACCAGAATAGTTCCGGTAACGTTAGACACACCCAATACCCGTTATGTACTCGCATCTTTTTCATATGAATGAACGGATTTCTTCTGTAATTAAAATAAGATCGCATAAGATTGAGATCCCGCTACCGTGGGAATTCTGGAGTATCAGTTTGGCAGCGCTCGGTCAAACTGTATATGGTATATCAGCTCGCATTCATTCAGCTTATGTCGCTGGCTATAATAAATTCAGAAACCTCGCAACGAGAAGTTGTCAGCTAGCATCGCTGGCTTCAATATTTTATTGCTATCTCTGAAATGTGGATAACTAGCCACAGGACACCTACGAACAACCTCACTGGTTACGAATATTGTCTAGATAGAGAAATGCCACTGGCCCGCGTTTACGCCGTTATGCTTGCGATAGTTTCATCCAGTTTGCTTTTGTATCTGATGTTAAAACCTTATTTTTAAATTTGTATAAGAGCCCTCTGTAGATTAAATATGAGGTAAGCAATACACTCGGAAAAAGGAATTAGGTTTTCGTTTTTTTCAGTACGCAGAAATACTAGTACTAAGTCACGTACTTATCCACTAATTTTCTCGCACCTTACCTCTTGATAACGGTTCACTTATAGTGGACAAGTGAGAGAATTCGATGACTCGAGACAGGCGATATAGTACCCTTATGTATACGGGATGATCAAACGAATATAAGACAGACGGAGAAAAAAGTACGTAAACTATTTATTTTTTCAAAATTGATCTCCATAATTCCTAATACATTCGTATCACTGTGAGAAAAGACAGCCAAAGCCTTCACGGAAAAATGTTTGCAGTTATCTGCGGAACCACGACTGTACCCAGACGTGCCCATCTTCGGGCGAAGGAAATCTACGATCACGAATGTCTTCCTTCAGGGTTCCAAAAACATGGCTGCACTATGCGACCTAACTTCTGAGGTCATCAGTCGCCCAGAACCCAGAACTAATTAAACCTAAATAACCTAAGGACATCACACACATCCATGCCCGAGGTAGGATTCGAACCTGCGACCGCAGCGGTCGCTCGGCTCCAGATTGTAGCGCCTAGAACCGCACCGCCACTCCGGCCGGCTCCAAAAATGTGGAAAACACATGGGGAGAGGTCGGGACTGTACGGCCGATGCTTAAGGGCTTCCCAGCAAGACTTCTACAGTGTGGTCTAAACAACCTTGGCATCATGTGAGCAGGCAACCGCAAACATTTTTCAGTGAAGACATTGACCGTCCTAACTCACAATGAGATAAGTTTACTAACAGTTTTGTTTACTACATTTCAAATAATAAACAGTTTATTTATTTATTTCCATCTGTCTCCTTTACATTTGGCTGCCTCTTAAAATTCCGGTATACTCCCAGATATTTCGGCAGTTTCGTGAAACTTTATCTGAAGTTCGTACTAATTGTACAGTAGGAATACCACTGATGTAGCTTGTTATGTTGTGCGGGAATGCTAACAGTCACCTTCTTGGGGAAACAGCTGTCAGCCAACGTGTAATTTGGGCGCTTTGAAGGGGCTAAGGAGAAGTCCGTTAATTACATGACCCAAAATGATGGGTTAGGCGTCAGGCAGAATCTCACCAAATCTCATTTAGGGTGGTGGAAGGGTATCTCACGTCGCCTTTTTAATTCACAGAATATACACAAGCTGTGTATATGCATTGACAATATTACAGTGCCCACCAATCTTTATGGCTTAACTGGACTGAACTGAATGCTTCACACGTGCATCCCAGGGGTTTCCCTAGTCGAAACAAGTATTAAATATCATTCGCCGAGTTCCCTATCACGTCGGTCGAAATCACTGCGTGTCAGTCAGTAAGTCTGCAACACATTTACAGCCGACATCATTCTCTGAAACTTGAACTTGTGTCAAAAATTTTATTGTACGTAAGTGGCACGGTGACAAGTCTAAACACACGTGCGAACAAATAATTAATCGTTCGTGGAAGGAAGTTACGCTGAAGCTCGCCTACAAGAACTCTCTCAGTGAGCATATGAATCAAGAATTGAAAAGCTACGCAGTCATACGGTTCAAAAGAAGGTACAAACAACGTTGTCTTTCATCGTCAACGTGAGTTAAGATTCAATGACATTTAATGGTACGTAATATACCAATAAAAGGTCAATTTTTAGGGATCCTTCAAAACGGTTGATATTACTTTTGTGGAGCCTTTCTGTCCATCTGTCTCTGTCTGTTCTCCCGAATGCTACTCACGGTTGGCAAGTTTCAAAATAAAGTACCTTTAATCAAAGAACCACTGTTTAATAAACTTTGTAAATAAAAAAAGTTTATTGGAGTATTTTAATCAAGTTTAAAATTATGAAAAAGTTTCATTTTCACGTACTTTTACCCAACTACGGGGTGAACCTCACTTGAATAGAAGGAAGGAGGTCCCACTACATCTCACCAAATCTCACCAAGGGGGCAGAGGAGTGTCCAAATTTTAAAGAAAATTCTCTTGTCATTAAAGGCCGCTAAGTTTAGCAAGGGTGATCTCAATGAATCTTCCGTCTGCCTTTTACGGCCCAATTATCTATGATTCTACAACACATAAGTGTGTGGCAGGTTCATGAACTGAAGCTAATAGCATTCCTGCCCATTCGCTACATCTCCCCTGCTCCTTTATTCACTTCGTAATTGACCAGTCGTGCTGTATACCAGTACAGCATTGCAACACATTCGTTGTTCAACCAGGAATGAAGTGAATGACATGCTGTTTGCGTGCGGAAAATTGAGATCTATGACGGAGCTGCTGCACTACTGTGTGCGAATGCTTTCCTAAGAGTAGTACCGTACATCATGTGACTTTTGGAGCAGTTCAGAGAAATGTAAAAGAACCTGGAAAGTTGCAAAGAAGTGTCGTTTTCTCTATGCAAAGTTTTATTCCATTCTTATTTTTTTCTGAGTATGCTGTAATACATTGTGTTATTGGATAACTTACCATAACTCTGATAGAACTTCTGTATACACTTGCAATTACTCTCCAGTTGTTTGGGAGGAAGAGCTGCAGCCATCCTATTTGCAGCAGATTAAAGCATATATATGGAGCACTAATTGAGACAAGTACAATTTCCAGCACAGGACTTACAATACAAAAGACGTCTTAGTTCTTCTTCCTGGTCTTGATACTGTATCATTACTCTGATGGCATATTAATTATTGGATCTGGGAATGTTAGTGGTAGAGGGTGTGGCAGGGGTGGTACGTGGGTACCAGCCTGGAATTCATTTAGTAGGGTGTGGGAAACCACCTAAGAACCATATCCACTCTTACCTTCATTCGGACTCTCCGTGTCCTCCGGGGCCGGCACGCTCCCGTAATCCCCGAAGCAACGTGTTAACGAGTGCGGCTATCCGGCCGGTTACTGCACTGCATACTCCAGCCAAAATTTCCGATTTTGGTGATATTTACACGTGACTGTACGTTCGCTCGAGATGGCATTGTAAACTTGCACATCACTCATAGTTTAACAGTCGTAAATCGCGTTCTTAAGTCGTTGGAGACAACCAACATGCACTGAATGGGCTGGAATAAGTAGTGAGCGGATAGTTTGGCTCTATCTAATGACAACCAGATTTGCATAAACCATTTTAATTATTTCTTTCTGCTATGTAGTTCCTCTTCCATTATATACGCGTCATAAAGTAGTGTGGTTTCAGAAAGGCACCACGACGAAGCCACTCACCGAAACAGGTGGTTTGGGGGTGGTACTAGTTCCACTGTCATTATCATCAGATCCTGTAGCTCTAGACTGTTTTCTGTAGAGAGATATGAGGAATATGGAGTATGCTACCTCTTTAAATTTCGAGGAGAACATTACGGTATGAATCATCAGAAGTACCGGAATCTCAACACAAAACTCTACAACGTAAAAGTATACTGTTAAATCAAATTGGAAGAGGCACTTTTTAAACTTTTTTGTAATGTATATTACAACGCTATGCTCTTGTTGGAATAGTTAAAGATATGTGGAGCAGCGACTGATCAACATATCCGAACATTTCTCTAACTTAAATAGTCCGCAGGGCTCGAACTATGGCATCCGTTTAGAAAATGATTATATTGCTGTCCCGCGAAGCATACTAAGCATAGTGTGTGCTGTGATTTCTACACCTAAACGTATGATAAACTAAAGCCTCCCGTCTCGTTCTTCCGTCTGCCTGTGAAGGAAGATCTCAGGAATTAAGTAACGATTCTGATACCGTTTTCATTAACTGGCAGAATGATTTGTGAAGACTTTGTGTATGTCACTACATATTATAACAAGTCATCGGTCCAGGCCCGAGTGTGTATGGTACTAATATGTTCTAAAAAGCTGCCCACGAAAATAAGATTTTTCATGTGCTTGTATCACTGGTTCTACTGTACACAGGGATAAGGGGTCAGGTGTTTCGGATAGCCCTTGGCCTAGGGACTATTTGTACACCTATCGAAAGAACAGGCATACTCTACCTATCTTACACCACAGCGTCAAATTTAAACGTTTCACACTCCCTCCACCCCAGGCAAATAGAGCAAATCTTTCGGTTAGGTGATGTCTAGGGTGGATCTAATACAACTTCTGAAAGAAGCATTTGTTCAAGGACGGTTCCTGAGAAAACACCAACAAACCATGTTTTCTGGGTACCAAAAGTACCAATTCTAGAGATTGCCATTTCTGTAATTGCTGTTCATGGCCAATCGACGAAATGTGTCCCATATGCTCTGAAAAACATGGAGAACTTCGAAGTTTTTCGGTATAATTATCTGTTGGCGAAATGAAGAGCTTCGAATTTACCGTCGTTATGAGCGTAATACATGCACTTGATATCCTGTCTAAGGCGTAGAGGTAGTTTTAAGTGACATTGTGAACACATGACAATGGTTCTGGCCTCATTGAAAGTGTTCTGATCTCACCGAAAAGCGATTTTGTATCAATTTTTTCACGAATAAAAATTTAGGGATCGCTGTCTCTGCATAATGGGCACTTCACACCCATGCATGTTCTTTTGACATGGAAATTGTTCGATGGTGCCACCTGGCGGTTAAGTATCATACAGGAATTAATTTATTCATACGAAATTACTTGTACTTACAAATCAGACAACCCATGTTTTGGTATACTGCTAGTGTAGCTCAGAAGTGTTTTGCGTATTTATGTAAGATAATGAACTGAACTTGCCTTGGATGGGAAACGATTTTTTGTTAAGGTAATCAGCTGAAAGATGCTTCTGTCGGAGCACAGAAAACTTGAATATGCTCCTGTTTGAAACACTCCGTTAGGAAACTGGGGAATAAGCTGCCTCAAGCTCATTCCACTTTCCTCGCGAAAAATTTTGGCAGATTGGCAAACTTCAATATGAAAAAATTTGCCGAGTATCCCCCAATCCCTATAACCACATGATATAAATTTTTCCAGTCTACGGTTCCATAACCCTCAGAAACCATCCCCAAGGACATGTGCAGAGAGGAGGCAATGGTAGTTAAAGAGAAAGACAGCAGACTTGAACCAAGAAAGAAGCAGGCAGTGGCAATAGGAGGGAAAAAGAATGGGAGAAAGACAATGGCAGTGGGACAGATAAGGGGTGAAATCGGCGGAGAAGGAGAAGTAGTGAGGAAGATCGACAGAAACGGATGAAGACAGTGACAGTGGGAGAGACATACGGGAGAAAGTGTCAATCGAAGGAAAAGAAGAGAGTGGGAGAGAGACTTGTGTAGACAGTAGCAGTGAGAGGGAAAACCTGAATACGGAGGCTTCTCTACAATGAGAGACACGTGGAAAAGGATTTCTAATTTTCTGTTTTAAAAGAACGTGAATATTTTCGGATGCTAAAAATTTTTGGCTTAGAAAAGTGGGGAGCAAGCTGATACAATCCTGATGGCTCTTACATCAGAGAATTTTAACGACGAGCATACCCGCCTTTCTTCTGATGCGACATAATTGTTTTTCAACTTGAAAAAAATATATTTCGGTGTAACCTGCAAGATGTCACATATGTACTGAAAACGCTCTATCCTTGTTTGCTAGCGATATCTCACTGGAGGCTGCTGCTAGAATCCATGAACTCTTAGTGATGCTCAGCGCTTAAGACAGATGTAGAGGAATACTCGGAAATGACTGCTGGAGGACTATGGTTAATCGTCTCCACTATTAAATTGGTCCAAATAATAGACGACAAGCTCGCTTTAACCAACGAGGAAGGTAGGAAGGATCACTATTGGTGTATCACTAACAAACGTATTTCTGTACTCCAACTACTTTCGGAAAGAATGCTCTGTCTCTGTGCGAGCTCTGATTTCTCTAATTTTATTGTGATGATAATTTCTCCCTATATAGGTGTGTGCCCAAAGAATGTTTTGCAATCGGAGAAGAAAACCGATGATCGAAATTTCGTAAGAAGATCCCGTCGCAACAAAAAACGCCTTTGTTTTAATGATTGTCGCTCCAGTTTACGTATCATGTCTGATGCACTATCTAACCTATTTCGCGATAATACAAAACGAGCTGCCCTTCTTTGTACTTTTTCGATGTCATCCTTCAGCCCTAACTGAGGCGGATCCCACACTGCACAGCAATACTCCAGAGTATGGCGCACTAACGCGGTGCAAGCAGTTTCTTTAGTAGACCTGTTGCACCAGTGAATCGCAGTCTTTGGTCTGCTCTACCCAGAACATTATCTATGTGATCATTCTAATTTAGGTTACTTGTAACTGTAATAGCTAAGTGCTTAGTTGAATTTGCAGCCATCAGATTTGTGTGACTTATCGCATAATCGAAATTTAGCGGATTTCTTTTAGTACTCATGTGAATAACTTAACACTTTCCTTTATACAATTTTCACTTTTCGCACCATAAAGATACCTTATCTAAATCATTTTGCAATTATTGGTCATCTGATGACCTAACAGGACGGTAAGTGACAACATCATCTGCAAACAATTGAAGAGGATTACTCTGATTGTCTCCTATGTCGTTAATATAGATCAGGAACAATAGAGGGCCCATAACACTTCCTTGGGGAACACCAGATATTACTGGTTTTTTACTCGATGACTTTCCATCTATTACTACGAAATGTGACCTTTCCGACAAGAAATCACGAATCCAATCTCACAATTGAGGCGATATTCCATAGGCATACAGTTTGGTTAGAAGACGCTTTTGAGGAACGGTGTCAGAAACCTTCTGGAAATCTAAAAATATGGAATCAAATTGACATCCCCTGTCGATAGCACACATTAATTCATGAGTATAAAGATATAGTTGTGTTTCACGAGAACGATACTTTCTGAATCTGTGCTGAGTATGTGTCAATAAATTCTTTTCTTAGAAGTACTTCAAAATGTTCGAACACAGCGTATGTTCCAAAACCCTACTGCAAATCGACGTTAGTGATATAGGCCTGTAATTCAGCGGACTACTCGTACTTCCCTTTTTGGGTATTGGTGTGACCTGAGAAATTTTCCAGTCTTTAAGTACGGATCTTTCTCTGAGCGAGTGGTTGTATATAATTGCTAAATATAGAGCTATTGTATCAGCATAATTTGAGAGGAACCTGACTGGCATACAATCTTTGCCTTTATTAAAGAGTTAAACGGCTTTGCTACAACGAGGATATCTACTTCTATGTTTCACATCTGGACAGTTGTTCTTGTATGGAATTCAGGAATATTTACTTCGTCTTCGTTGGTGAAGGAGTTTCGGAAAACCGTGTTTAATAATTCTGGTTTAGTGGCACTGTCATCAGTGACTTCACCGTTGTTATCGCGCAGTGAAAGTGTTGATTGCGTCTTGCCACTGGTGTGATTTATGTATGACCACAATCTCCTTGAGTTTTCTGCCAGATTCCGAGACAGAGCTTCGTTGTGGAAATTATTAAAAGCATCTCGCATTGAGGTATGATCCCTATCAAAAGGGAGGGGTGAAAAAGCAGTGTAGCCGACGACGAGAGAAAACCCATACTTTAGTTATCCAGTATTTGGGAATGGGAGCACTTAGAGTTTTGTAAAAGAGTTTGCACGTTATTTCAAACCTTTAATGAACTTTTCTCGCTAACGGCCCACGAAAAATTATTAAAGGAAAAATGACTGTCGCTTAGTCTACTGTATTTTCGCTCCTCACGCAGTAGATCTGGCACATGAAGCATGACGTTTTAATTGATTACTTATTTCCTACACAGTGTATTCGTGACACATTTTGCATATAGCAATGAATTAACCATAAAAATTTCATCATTATACGACACTTACTTCAGGAAATACGATGTCATAAATACTGAATGCGAGAAAAACAACCACAAAACGTTCAAATTTATTACTTCGTTGCTACTAACTCTACTCACAACACTTATTTCAGACACTAGGCTCATATGCCACTACACTTATCTGCAAAATTATATCATTATACAATGGGTAGTACAAGAGACACGGCCGACCGCGGTGGCCACACTGTTCTAGGCGCTGCAGTCCGGAACCGCGCGACTGCTCCGGTCGCAGGTTCGAATCCTGCCTCGGGCATGTCCTTAGGTTAGTTAGCTTAAGTAGTTCTAAGTTCCAGGGGACTGATGACCTCAGATGTTAAGTCCCATAGTGCTCAAAGCCATTTGAAACATTTTGAACCAAGAGACACGACGTTGTAAACATTAATCGGCGTGGAAATTCACTAGGGATACAAGTGAAGTACGTGTAGAAGTACGTGTGAAGTATGTTAAACATGTGCAGAATATATTTGACAAATGCATATGCGAGCATACCCACTGGCAAAATGGTCATCCTAAACCTCTAGAACGGTTTCACTCAAAATTCGTACACATATTAGTTACAGTTTGGAAAGAAATACCGCAGGAGTAAGAACCTACAGCCTACTCTTGGGGTGAGTGTGATGACGTGAAGAGAGAACGGGAGAGAGGGATATTGACAGACTGGGCGGCAGGGAGGGGGGGGAGGGGTTTAGATGGGTGTAGAGTCACATATAGGAGGAGGAGGTGATGGACAGACAGAGGGGAGAGATGGACATGGATACCTAAAGGCGAGGAGGAGACTGACATAGATAGGGGATGGAGGAGACAGAGAGAGAGAGGGCTGGATGAAGTGGCCAGAGAGAAGTGCAGTACGAGATGAGAGTGGAGATAGGAGGAGGGATACAGAGTGAGTGGGTGGTGGAGATGGACAGAGGGAGGGAAGGGTGGAATTGATAGGTATTGGGGTATGGTCAGGAGGATTGATAGAAAGAGGAGGGAGGACAGGTGCACAAAGAGAGAGGGGTTGGGTAAAGAGACAGGAGAAGTGTACATGGGGAAAGGAGGAAATCGACAGAGAGGGAAAGAGGAGATGGACAGAGAGAGAGGGAAAGAGGAGGTGGACAGAGAGAGGGTGAGGGAGGAGATGGACAGAGAGAGGGAGAGAGAAGGAGAGAGAGAGAGAGAGAGAGAGAGAGAGAGAGAGGAGGGAGGAGGTGATGGGCTAATGCAGAGCAGGAATAAATAAATACTTCGGCAACACGGGGTTCCGTGGCTAGTTATTTATTATTGGAAGTTGAACGTAATAAATCCTACGCAGCCTTGAAACCACGTTATTCATGTCGAAACACGCGGTATAATAAAATTATTCCCGATAAACACGGTCCAAAACTTAGTTTTACGAGCCTAGCGCTGTGCGTGGTTGTCCCGTCTACAGCGCTGCGTGGGGAGAGACAGAGGGCGCTGCCGGCCGCGCGACCGCAGAGTGAGGTCGCGGTGAAGGCACCGCCGGCCGCCGGCCGCAGATCGCGTTTGCGGCGAGGGCGGCAGGTGGGCCGCGCTGGCGAGCCCGGTGCTGGTTGGCCGGCGCCCAGCAGCCCGGCCGCCGGACAGTCGCCGCCCACACACGTCGCTGGCAGGTGGGGCCGCCGCCCGACCGCGGCTCCCATCCCTTGCACCTCATTTGCATTCTCTCCTATTGTAGCTGTCGATACGCGGAACAACGTTGTCACTTGAAAACGGAACGTTTCAGTGGAATTAGTCAGAAATCAGCCGTAAATACCAGTGAACCTCATTACTATAACGGTCCAATTACATACGTTTCTTTGTTACATCTACATGATTACTCACAGTTCACAATTTAGCGACAGACAGAGGATCATCAAACTACTTTTAAGGGGGGTAGGACGTGAAACGGGCCGACTTGGAGCAGGAGAGGCACCACAGGACATTTTAATTTACACTGTCTATACCTTTACAAATAAATTCATTAAACTTTGTTAGCATGACCAGGAAGGATTCAGCATTCACACTCATAGCAGAGGAAGTTCAAAAACATAAAAAAACTTATTTTTTTACAGGTGAAATTACATAATTTTTTCACTTGGTATTGGCTACGTTTGTTGCTCTAGGTACACTTTTCTTCATACGTAAGACAGATTCTTCGATGAATTTTGCACATCATACACACCATACTTACAGGTGTATGAAACTCTAGAATTTCCCAAATCTGTTAAAAACTTTGATAAAAACTGAGATAATTAACTATAAATTTCGAGTTTTCTCTAAACACGAAGTTTAAAACCTAACAGCCCATTAATTTTCCACAGATTAAATAAATTCTAGAGTTTCATACACCTGTAAGTATGGTTTGTAATCTGTGCAAAATTCATCGAAAATCTCTCTTACTTATGAAGAAAAGCAACAAATGCAGCCAACAGTAATTGAAAAAAATCATGAAATTTCACATTTAAAAAATATTTTTTTTCGTGTTTTTGAACTTCCAATGCTATGAGTCTGAATCTTGAATCCTTCCTGGTCATGCTGACAAAGTTTTGTGAATTTATTTGTAAAAGTGTATACAGTGTAAGTTAAAATGTCCTGTGGTGCCTCTCCTTCTCGAAGTTGGCCCGTTTGACGTCCTATTCCCCATAAGCTACCTCTGTAACGTTCCACTCTCGAAAAAAAAAAATGGTTCAAATGGCTCTGAGCACTATGGGACTTAACATCTGTGGTCATCAGTCCCCTAGAACTTAGAACTACTTAAACCTAACTAACCTAAGGACATCAAACACATCCATGCCCGAGGCAGGATTCGAACCCGCGACCGTAGCAGTCACGCGGTTCCGGACTGAGCGCCTAGAACCACGAGACCACCGCGGCCGGCCCACTCTCGAAAAGCGATCCCGGAAAACGAACACTTAAATCTTTCCGCACGAGCTGTGATTTCTCGTATTTTATTACCATGATCATTTCTTCCTGAGTAGGTGGACCCCGACAAAATATTTTCCCACTCTGAAGAGAAATTTGATAATGGAAATCCCATGAGAAGGTCCTGCCGCTGCGAAAAACGCCTTTGTTTTAAAGACTGCTACTCTAATACGCGTAACATATCCGTGAAACTCCTCCCCTATTTCGCGATAATACAAAACCATCTGCTCTTCCTTGAACTTTTACGACATCCTCCGTCAATTCTATCTGCTGCGGATCCCTCAATGCCCGCCAATACTCCAGAAAAGGGCGGACAAGCGTAGTGTAAGAAGTCTCTTTAGTAGACCAGCTACAGTTTCTAAGTCTTCTGCTAATAAATCGCCATCTTTGGTTTGCTTTCCCCACAACATTACCTGCGTAATCGTTCCAATACAAATCATTCGTAAATGTAACCCCTAAGTATTTATTTGTGTTTACAGCCTTCAAATATGTATGATTTAATGCGTAACTGAAATTTAGCGGATTATTCTTAGTGTTACATCTACATATACATCTACATGCATACTCCGCAAGCCACCTGACGGTGTGTGACGGAGGGTACCCTGAGTACCTCTATCGGTTCTCCCTTCTATTCAAGTCTCGTATTGTTCGTGGAAAGAAGAATTGTCGGTATGCCTCTGTGTGGGCTCTAATCTATCTGATTTTATCCTCATGATCTCTTCGCGAGATATACGTAGGAGGGAGCAATATACGCTTGACTCCTCGGTGAAGGTATGTTCTCGAAACTTCAACAAAAGCCTTTACCGAGTTACTGAGCGTGTCTCCTGCAGAGTCTTCCACTGGAGTTTATCTATCGTCTCCGTAACGCTTTCGCGATTACTAAATGATCCTGTAACGAAGCGCGCTGCTCTTCGTTGGATCTTCTCTCTCTCTTCTATCAACCATATCTGGTACGGATCCCACACTACTGAGCAGTATTCAGTCAGTGGGCGAACAAGTGTACTGTGTTTTCGGATTGCATTTCCTTAGGATTCTTCCATTGAATCTCAATCTGGCATCTGCTTTACCGACGATCAACTTTATATGATCATTCCATTTTAAATCACCCCTAATGCGTACTCCCAGATAATTTGTGGAATTAACTGCTTCCAGTTGCTGACCTGCTATATTGTAGCTAAATGATAAGGGATCTTTCTTTCTATTTATTCGCATCACTTTACACTTGTCTACATTGAGATTCAATTCCCATTCCCTGAACCATGCCTCGATTCGCTGCAGATTCTCCTGCATTTCAGTACAATTTTCCATTGTTACAACCTCTCGATATACCACCGCATCATCCACAGAAGCCTCATTGAACTTCCGATGTCATCCAAAAGGTCATTTATGTATATTGTGAATAGCAACGGTCCTACGACACTCCCCTGCGGCACACCTGAAATCACTCTTACTTCGGAAGACTTCTCTCCATGGAGAATGACATGCTGCGATCTGTTATCTAGGAACTCTTCAATCCAATCACACAATTGGTCTGATAGTCCATGTGCTCTTACTTCGCTCATTAAACGACTATGGGGAACATTGCGGAAGTCAAGAAACACAGCATCTACCTGGGAACCCGAGTCTATGGCCCTTTGAGTCTCGTGCACGAATAGCGCGAGTTGGGTTTCACACGATCGTCTTTTTCGAAACCCACGCTGATTCATACACAGTAGATTTCTAGTCACCAGAAAAGTCATTATACTCGAACATAATACGTGTTTCAAAATTCTACAACTGATCGACGTTAGATATATAGGTCTATAGTTCTGCACATCTGTTCGACGTCCCTTCTTGAAAACGGGAATGACTTGTGCCCTTTTCCAATCCTTTGGAACGCTACGCTCTTCTAGAGATCTACGGTACATCGCTGCAAGAAGGGGGGCAAGTTCCTTCGCGTACTCTGTGTAAAATCGAACTGGTATCCCATCAGGTCCAGCGGCCTTTCCTCTTTTGAGTGATTTTAATTGTTTCTCTATCCCTCTGTCGTCTATTTCGATATCTATCATTTTGTCGTCTGTGCGACAATCTAGAGAAAGAACTGCAGTGCAGTCTTCCTCTGTGAAACAGCTTTGGAAAGAGACATTGAGTATTTCGGCCTTTAGTCTGTCATCCTCTGTTTCAGTACCATTTTGGTCACAGAGTGTCTGGACATTTTGTTTTGATCCACGTACCGCTTTGACATAAGACCAAAATTTCTTTCGATTTTCTGCCAAGTCAGTACATAGAACTTTACTTTCGAATTCATTGAACGCCTCACACTACATTTCACTTCGCGTAATTTTTGTTTGTCTGCAAGGCTTTGGCTATGTTTATGTTTGCTGTGAAGTTCCCTTTGCTTCCGCAGCAGTTTTCTAACTCGGTTGTTGTACCACGGTGGCTCTTTTCCATCTCTTACGATCTTGCTTGGCGCATACTATCTAACGCATATTGTACTATGGTTTTGAACTTTGTCCACGGATCCTCAACACTATCTGTACTTGAGACAAAACTTTTGTGTTGAGCCGTCAGGTACTCTGAAATCTGCTTTTTGTTACTTTTGCTAAACAGAAAAATCTTCCTACCTTTTTTTAATATTTTTATTTGCAGCTTATATCATCGATGGTTTAGAGACGATTGCTACATTTTGCACCATACAGATATCTTCTCTGAATAATTTTGCAGTTCGTTTTGATCAACTGAGATCATTACCTGCAAAAAATCTGAGAGGGCTGCTCAAATTGTCTCCTTGAACATTTATTTAGATGAAGACCAAGAGAAGGCCTATAACACTTCCTTGGGGAACGCCAGTTATTACTTCTGTTTTACTCAATGGCATTCAGTCAGTTATTACGAACTGTGACCTCTCTAACAGGAAATCACGAATCCAGTCACACAACTCCGACAATACTCCATAGGCGCGCTATTTAATTAGAAGTCGCTTTTGAGGAACGGTGTCAAAAGCCTTCTGGGTATAGCATTCATTACTTCGTGAGAAAAAAGAACTGTTTGTGTTTCACAAAAGCGATATTTCCTTAAGCGGTGGTCGCTATTTGTCATTAAATCGTTTTCTTCGAGGTTATTCATAATGTTCGAACACAGTATATGTTCCGATATTCTGCTACAACTCGCAAATCAGCGTTAGTGATGTGGATCTGTAATTTACCGAATTACTCCCACATCCTTTCTTGGTTATTCATGTGACTTGTGCAACTTCCCAGTCTTGGCGTACGGATCTTTCTACGAACGAGTGGTAGTATATGATTGCTAAATATGGTACTATCGTATTAGCACACTCTGAATGGAACTTGACTGGTATACAGTAAGAACTGAAAGCCTTGCCTTCCTAAGTCTTTTAAGATGCTTCGCTACACCGAGGATATCTACTTCTAAGTTACTTGTATATGCAGTCGTTCTTGACTCTAATTCTGAAATATTTAAGTTTTCTTCTTTTATGAAGAAATTTAGGAAAACCATGTTTAGCAACTCTGCTTTAGTCCCAGTGTCATCAATAGCATCACAATTATTATCGCGCAGTGAATGTAATTAGTGCATCTTGCTACTGTTGCACTTTACATACGATCAGATTCTTTCACCTCTAGAATATTTATTTTAAATATTAATTAAGGAAATACCAATTTCAAATAGTTGATGAGTGTTGGTACATGGGTAGCAACAGAGGAAAAATCGTTTTTAATAGTGCCTACCTGAGATCCCGGCGTTGCCTGGGCAAGTATTTATTCCAGACCTGTTAGTCCATCTCCTCCTTCCCCCTCTGTCTATCATCCCCTCTCTCTTTCCTTTCTCCATATCCTTCCGCCATTCACCTTGTCCGTCTGCTCTTCACCCCTCTCTCTCTCTCTGTCTCTCTCTCTCTCTCCCTCTCTCATCCCACTGCTCTCTGCCCATCTACTCCCAAACTCTCTCAGCCAATATCCTCGCCACCCCCTTTTTCTATGCCAATCCCTGCCTTCCTCTTCTCTTTCCATCTCCTATTTCCCACCTTCTCTCATCACCACCCCCATCACAATAGCAGTCTCGCGATTCTTAGCTCCACAGTATTTCTTTTCTTATAGTAAGTAATATATGTACAAGGTTCGGTAGAAATCGATAAAGAGTTTAGATGGAGCGTTTGGTCCGTGACGTTGCTAAAGTAAGCACAGGTCACATATATTTCACATATTCAACATATGTCACACAAATTGGTGCATATATTTCACGTATATATGTACCGAATTTCGCCCTGGAGTTTCGTTCTCACACATCTCAGAGTTTATGACATATCTACAGACCTTGAAACGTCTACTTGGAAAAATTTATGAATGACTGTGCTGATAAACCTCTTACATTATTTGATTTTCAAACAGCTCAGCAGAACTGAACGTACTCAGACATTACTAAACTGACACACAATATTTTATGCGCAACGCAATCTGACTTTCAAAAATCCCTACAAAAGAATGGCCCTGACTAACAATAACGTATACCTTTCATAAATCACTTACCTCACAAAAATATTCATTACTCGAACTACTGCAATACAGCGAGCGTCAATACTGCCAGCCAAATAAAAGATTCTAACTACTGAAGGCACTAACTACTGATAGGCACAGTTAGCAAATGAAAGATTTTGATAAAGAACAAACAATGTATTTACCTTAATAGTGCTCAAAAGTCATAATATATATCAGTCCATGACGTCAAATCTTACAAATTTACTGTCTCTGATGGACACACGTCCAGATCATCCGCTCTCAAAACTCCGCCAACTCTCTCCCCACATCCACCACTGCTGGCGGCTCACCTCCAACAGCGCAATGCTCCGCGCTGTTAACATCCAACTGCCAAACACTACAATAGCGAATATTATTACTACAATGCCAACCAGCCACAGACTGCACATAGCACAGTCAGTGATTTTCATATAGGACGCAATGTGGCGTTACAAATATAAAACCCTAAACAGCCTACTTACATAGCCCCCATGCTCCCCACAAAAAATTTTACAAATTGTTTTGGGCAGTAGCCAATATAGATTTGAAGATTTTTTTTATAATTACAATAACAAAGAAATCAAATGCACACACTTACTGATACAATGTTGGTCAAAAGCTAAAATTCTCTCAAAGTCCACAAAGAAAGTCCTGATCATTGATCACAGTGGGTCTGTACTTTTGATGGCCCACCAATACCATACTCTCCTCCAGGACTACATTGGGTCTGCTCTGTGGTGACCTACCTACCAATAGTCTTCAAAATTTCGACTGACTCTGCTGTGGGTTTGCTCTGTTGTGGCCCATTACCTGTCTGCATGTCAAGAGTCAGCACTGTCTTTCCGTTGGAAAGACCACACTACTTCTTCAAGACGGTATGGAAATCCACTACTCCCCTGTGTATTTTCTTTTACTGCTCAGACTTTGTGCATAAAATTGTAATTAATACTGTGATCAATGATCAGGACTTTCTTTATGGACTGTGAGAAGATTTTAGCTTTTGACCAACATTGTATCAGTAAGTGTGTGCATTTGATTTCTTTGTAATTGCAATTATAAAAAAAATCTTCAAATCTGTATTGACCACTGCCCAAAACTATTTGTAAAATTTTTTGTGGGGAGCATGGGGGCTATGTAAGTAGGCTGTTTAGGTTTTTATATTGGTAATGCCACGTAGCGCCCTGTATGAAAATCACTGACTGTGCTATGTGCAGTCTGTGGCTGGTTGGCATTGTAGTAATAATATTCGCTATTGTAGTGTTGGGCAGTTGGATGTGAACAGCGCGTAGCGTTGCGCAGTTGGAGGTGAGCCGCCAGCAGTGGTGGATGTGGGGAGAGAGATGGCGGAGTTTTGAGAGCGGATGATCTGGACGTGTGTCCATCAGACCATCAGAGACAGTAAATTTGTAAGACTGGATGTCATGAACTGCTATACACATTATGACTTTTGAACACTATTAAGGTAAATACATTGTTTGTTCTCTATCAAAATCTTTCATTTGCTAACTATGCCTGTCAGTAGTTAGTGACTTCAGGAGTTAGAATCATTTATTTAGCTGGCAGTATTGGCGCTCGCTGTATTGCAGTAGTTCGAGTAATGAAGATTTTTGTGAGGTAAGTGATTCATGAAAGGTATACGTTATTGTTAGTCAGAGCCATTCTTTTGTAGGGATTTTTGAAAGTCAGATTGCGTTGCGCTAAAAATATTGTGTATCAGTTTAGTGTTGATCGGAATAAGTAAAGAGCGAAATGACTGAGTACGTTCAGTTCTGCTCAGCTGTTTGAAAATCAAATAACGTAAGGGGTTTACCAGCACAGTAATTCAATAATTTTTCTAAGGGGACGTTCCAACCTGTTTATCGTTCAGTGACACAATTTTGCAGGTAGCTTAAGTGGTATATTTAGATAATGGCTCTGAGCACTATGGGACTCAACTGCTGTGGTCATAAGTCCCCTAGAACTTAGAACTACTTAAACCTAACTAACCTAATGACATCACACACATCCATGCCCGAGGCAGGATTCGAACCTGCGACCGTAGCGGTCGTGCGGTTCCAGACTGTAGCGCCTTTAACCGCTCGGCCACTCCGGCCGGCTATTTAGATAGTGTCCGCAAAATTTGTTGGGAATGGAGTTCGTAGTAACGACACAATAAATCATAACGTCATGCATGATGTGGTGCTGTGTCACGCATCTCAGTGTTCGTGTTGTTATATCTCCTGAACTATGCATCATATATTGATATAATTTTGAAGGCACATTGAGCAGCATGTGTGGATACTGTCTGCGAATAGAATTAATAAAAGAGGGGTCATCAGTCTTTTGACTGGTTGCATGCTGCTCCCCACGAATCCCTCTCCTGTCCCAATCACTTCTTCTCAGAGTAGCACTTGCAAGCTACGTCCTCAGTTATTTGCTGGATGTATTCCACCTCTATTTTCTCTTACAGTTTTTACTATATACAGCTCCTTCTAATACCATGGAAGTTGTTCAATGATGTCTTAAGAGATTTCCTACCTTCCCGCCCCTTCTTACGTTAGATTTTTCAATCCATTTCTTTGTCGCCGATTCGTTGAAAAACATCTTCATTGCTTACCCTATCAGTGCACACAATTTGCAACATTCTTCTGTAGCAACACATCTCAAATGCTTCTATTCTCTTCTGTTCCTGTTTTCCCACAATCAATGTTTCACTACGATACAATGCTGTGCCCCAAACGTACATTCCCATACGTTTCTGCTGAAAATAAAGGTCTTTTTTTTATACTAGCAGACTTCTCATGGCGAGCAATGCCCTTTTAGCCAGTATAGGCTTCTTTTTATGTCCTCCCAGCTCCGTCCGTCCTGGGGTACTTTGCTGCCTAGTTAGCAGAATTCCTTAACTTCATCTGCTTCATGATCAAAAATGGCTCTGAGCACAATGCGACTTAACTTCTGAGGTCATCAGTCGCCTAGAACTTAGAACTAATTAAACCTAACTAACCTAAGGACATCACACACATCCATGCCCGAGGCAGGATTCGAACCTGCGACCGTAGTGGTCACGCGGTTCCAGACTGAAGCGCCTTTAACCACACGGCCACACCGGCCGGCTGCTTCATGATCACCAAGTTCCTCATTGTTCTCATTTCTGCCACCTCTCATTTCTTTCGTCTTACTTCGATATATCCTCAGTACATATTCTGTAGTCATTAGGCTGTTCATTCCATACATCACATCCTGTACTTCTTCTTCACATTCACTGGGCATGGCAATGTGATCAGCGAACCTTATCATTGATACCCGTTCAGTTTGAATTTTAATTCCACTCTTGAACCTTTCATTTATTTCTATCATTGCTTCTTCGACGTATAGATTGAAAATAGGGAAGAAAGACTGCAGCCCTTTCCTACAGCCTTTTTAATCCGAGCACTTCGTTCATGGTCTCCTACTCTTACTTTTTCCTTTTGGCTCTTGAACGTACTGCATATTATGCATATCTTGCTATAGCTTACCCCTATTTTTCTCAAAATTTCGGATATTTTGATGCACCATTTGACATTGTCAAACGTATTTTCAAGGAGACGCTGATCATCATCTAGCCCAATCTCAGTTTTCGTTTCCATTCTTTTGTGTGCCATTTTTACCAGCAACTTGGATGCATGTGCTACTAAGCCCGATTGTGCGATAATTCTGGCACCTGTCGGCTTTTACAATCTGTGTTAGAACTAAAGACAGATGGTAAATCACCATACTCTTACTTTCTACACACCAACGTCAGTATTAGTTTTGTAGCCACTTCCCCGAACGATTTAATAAATTCTGATGGAATTATCTATCCCTACCAACTGTTTCGATTTTCAGTCATCAAAAGTTCTTAAATTCTGGTTCTAATAATGGATCCCCTATATTTTGCATATCGACTCCTGTTTCTTACTTATGGCATTATTAAACAAGTCTTCGCGTTCAGTAGGTCTTCAGCGTGTTGTATCCACCTATCAGCTCTCTCCTCTGCGTTTAACAGTGGAAATCCTATTGCAGTCTTAAGGTTAAAACCGTTGCTCTTAATTTCACCGAA
Organism: Schistocerca piceifrons; assembly: GCF_021461385.2. Taxonomy (NCBI): domain Eukaryota; kingdom Metazoa; phylum Arthropoda; class Insecta; order Orthoptera; family Acrididae; genus Schistocerca; species Schistocerca piceifrons. Next base: position 144,342,394 of record NC_060144.1, read on the forward strand.
GATTGTTTTGACTTTTCTGTATGCTGAGTCAGTCCTTCCACTAATCATTTATTTTTCTATTTTTGCACATATCTCATGTAGTCATTTCGCCTGAGCTCCCCTATATTTCCTATTTGTTGCCTGTATTTCTGGATTACTGAATTTCCCGGAACGTTTTTGTACTTCCTTCTTTCGTTGGTCAACTGAAGTATTAGTTATGTTAATTGAAGGTGGAAGGGGGGAAAAAAGAAAAGAAAGGGAAGGAACTGATGACGACAGCTGCATCGTAACTTTATGCAGAATCCCGACACCTTTCCATCTTACGGCGCAACTCAAGGAGTCTATGACCTACACTGTCGGGAAACCAAGGGAGCCTCTGATTCAGACCGTCCACCCTATACCGAAGGCCTGCAGTATCCTTTCATTGATGGTACAGCTGATTAGTTCTGCTATAATCTTTCAAGCAGCACTTTTTCTGATAGCCGCTGGAAACCAGAGAGAATCTGTTCCTATTCTAAGCGACGCATATGGTTAGTACTGACATGCTCGGCCACCTACAGTTGGCTGCACCCTGTGGGCTCCGTGGTATCTGGAAGGATCCATTTCACATCTGGGGCAACTCCCCCCCCCCCCCAAACCCACCCCCACACCCTGATGAGCACAAAGAGTGCGCACTGTTTGTAACGTAAAGCATACGTGTGGCAGCCTCGTCAACTTATACCGAGTGAATTTTGCTGGCAGGAATTCAGCTGCTCCGCAAGCCTCCGGAGGTAATGTCGCAAGAATATAAGGTGAAGTGGCTGGTCAATTGTTTCCCTGGGTGTAGATTCAGCTGGATTTGGATTTCGTGTTTGGCATTTTCTTGCATAAAGTTTGACCTAACTCATTACCAATCTCTTTCAGTAGCAGTCGGATGCCGGGCCAAATAGTATTACAGGAAAAACAAGGGCTGTACGATGAGAAGGGTTTGGTTACAACAGTTCCTGTGTCAGAGCAGGCGCAGCAGAAAACTTTAAGAGGCAACATCACACTGTGGGTAACAAAAACTGTTGCCACTCACAGGCAACCCTAGTAATATTACAGATATTTGTTGATTCAAGAAGATTACGGATTTTAAACCTTCTAATGTTCCTCTCATAGTGAACGGATTTTATGCTGTGGCTCTTTCATAGCCATCGGCCCCAGCAGCAACAATTTTAATATATCAATTTTTCTGCGAAAATCAGCTTTGTATTTGGTTCGCCATGATCACTAATACTTAATGCTACGCATTCTAGGAACCTGCTAAAGACTCTCTACTCTTCAGTCTACTGCTCTTTTTTTCATAGGTTGTACCACAGGCGATTTAATGCACATGAATCCTGCCTTTCTATAAATCTAATTTACCTTTGCAACTGCTATTACAAGACTTTTTCGTTGTCATTCACAGTTCTTTCTTATCTCCTAAAAATATTGAATTTACGCAAAGCTAGGTGTTTACAAACAAACTGCGTATTCTTGGGGAGTAACAATTGCTAAGGAATTATTTCAACGTTTGAATATGATCAAATAATAAAGGTTGATGTGTGTAGATATCGAGTAAATTGTTTCGTGTGATGCAATAACAGTAGCTTTAGAGATTACTGGAAGAACCATATCACGATTTATTGTCGTAAATTCTAGACAATGACTATGATACTCACAAACTTAATTTGTATGCTTGCATTTCCTTCGTTCTGAAACCCGTCTAAGGTTTGTGTAAGGAACAGGAGCCCAAGAACAACTTTCGCACTTTCACACGAAACTCTTCTTGCGCTGTTGCATCCGACGCACCGGTGGCCGCTGTGAACGGATGCGGAGCTGCTCGAGTTTTAACTCAAGATGCCGCAAGGCGTAGCAAGTGCTCAAGTCTTACCTTAATAAGGAGTAAGCGGCTTAAAAATAAATTCGGTCTTACCGCCTTAAGCTAAGTAGCTCGCTAATAGAGTCCCAGCGCTCTGCAGATTGCACTAAGTAATGGATTAAGGAGTATTCTGAACTGCGGCTTAGCGGAGGAGCAAGATTCAGCTTCGAGACCATATGTTGGTTTACGCTTTTTTCTCTATGGGCATGTAAGATTGCGTAAGCTGCTTCTTAAATGTTGTCGAATCCTCTTCCTATTTATGCAGTCCTTCTGTTTAGTGTTACAATCTTGTAACGTTCTGGATCATAGTTACAGAAAGAAGGGAGGAAATAAAGGACGGCAGATTGGTCTTTAGCGTAACCTATGAGGTCATCGGAGACGGACATGTATCAGTTTTTAAGGGAAAAGGTACATGATTTGTTAAAAGGAACCATCCAATCGTTGTCTCCAGTGATTTTTAGGGAGACTAAGGGAAACCTGAATTTAGATGACCACTTGGTTGAAAGAAGAGGGGAGAATATTCGGAGGAAAGAGGAGAATGTTGACTGAACAGTGGTGGAGAAGCTTGTGCACAAATGAAACCCGACCAGAAACTGGAAACCGCGAACAATATGTTCAGTAGGACGCTTACAGGCGAGGCAACGTCTGAAGTGTCGCAGCTCACCACTCGTCAACGCAGACATTGCGACAGGTACAATAGTGTGCTGACTAACTGACTACATTCTTACCCGATTCGTTTGTGTTCAGGCAAGGCAATGGAACCATTTATAGTTCATAGTACAACCTAGAAATGGGCATATTCGAACGAGGCAGTCCCTGTCTTAGCTACAGAGTGGTTTACACGATCTGATAGCTCGTAGTCTAGCGGTTAGAGTCGTGCCTATATATTTTGTTGCTGCGGGTTTGACCCCTGGTTAGGTAGGAGATTTTCTTCGCTCGGGGACTCTGTGTTTGTGCTGTCCTCATCATTGTATCTCATCTTCATCGATGCGTAAGTCGCCGAAGCGGCATCAAATAGAAATACCTGGACCAATCAACTGAACGATTAGAGAAATATGTCTCCCAGCCAGTATTGCCATACGATCATTTCATTTCATAATCCATATACTTTTGCGTGGAACTAGGGTCATACAGATCTGCAGAAATGACTTATTACATAATTATGCAGGGTGTACCATAAATGTTCCGACAAACTTCAAGGGATTGTAGAGGGTGTCTTGAGGAACAAATCGCGGGTAGGAACAATCTTATAGCATAGTATAAAAGGGTTTAATGTTGTAAGGTTACACAATGGTGTCTCCTGTGACATATTATCATGAGTAGTGGGACAGTGCAGAACATATAGCTTTGTAGCACGAACTTATTACTTTCATCCAACTTCTATCCTACATAATTTTGTCATCTGTGGCTACGTGGCTGTCATATAGCTTGAGAAGGATACAACTGTATTATACATGTGACAAGTGCCGAAGAAAATTGGTCTGAGGTCCTTCTGGTGACAGAATACCCTTGCTGAGAGCAGCTTTTGACGGAGATTGCTCTTCACTTCCTATTAGTCATACCTCATTATAGGTGCTGAAGCGCTGCTCTATATGTTCCCAGTCCATATTTACATTATTAGTGCTATAATAAACATCATTTATTTAAAAATCAAATTCACTTATTGAATAGTGGTGGTCCACAATTAATAATATAATATAATTTTTTATATGATACACGTTCGAATGAAAGTTCTTTGTACCTATGGACGTTTTTATGTCTCATTATGTGTTGCACATTTTATCACTCTCAGCAGATTAGTTTACATATCCATAATTTTTCTGGGGAATAAAAGACCCGAATTAGATCACATAAGACGCTAAAACGGGTAAACAGAACGGAGAGAAATTATAGTGAAAAACATTTAATTCTGTTATTGAGGACCTATTTAAAAATGATTTGTACAGCCTATATCTGTTAACTTAAATAAGCTGCCGCAAGCGAATAATTACCGTAAACACGAACCACACAACAGTGTGGTGTTGTCAACTATCGACAACCGTATTAACCAAAAATATTAAAGTATAACCATGGAAATAAATAATACATCACTTTGATTGTACAGTTTTTCTGTGTTACAGAAAAATATTTGAAATTTCCCCATAGGTTCCAGAAGCTTCATTCGTTCTAATAATCGTTAAAATAGGTCAGCGGTTCTAAATTTATTTTTGTTTCACGGTTTATTAAGATCTTTATTACTGCACACAGAAAGCTGATAATGAGCAGTGCAGTATCTTTGATCTACCTGAACCATGGAACAATAGCTACCAAACAACACTCTCACATTTACAAATATTTGAATCCGCAGTCCTTTGTTTTAGATTATTGATGAGCAGAACGCGATCCCCAGATTTATTATACATTTCTGACAGTTAGAGTAAGCGTCACTTCACTGCAGGTATTGTCCACTTTACTCTGACCATTTTCAATAGTTTGCATAGAGCACCATGTAACTAGGATAGGTAAGGAGTATACTGATTGCAATGAGTTAACTGACGTTTAATCTTTTAAACAATAAAAAGCTCTTAAGTGCTCCATTCAGTAACAGAGTATTTGGACAGTTTTTCTTATTATTGGTCAGTTGTTTTATCTCAGAACATCAGAAGAATGTTCCTAATACTGTTAGACAATCTCAACAGGGTGCAGGTAAGCAGGCTACTGAAATAGTAAATGCCAGTAGGGTAGCACTGTGGGTACTTCCACTGCTAAACACAAAATTAGCTAAGATTGAATATTGTACCACCATGACTTGTAAATCACATCCTGTTTACTTAACTACAATTGAAAAAAGAATCTGGAGGCCTGCAAATCTGCCTCCTTGACTATACACCTTATTTTGTTCAAATGGTGATCCACGGACTCCAATTACTTGTAAAAAGAAAACATTATCACCGAGAGGCCGCTATTAGACTTTATTTATTCATCTAATCAAATCGTACTGGCTTACTAGGGCTCTGTATTGTCTCCATACATCACGAAGCATATACGGCGGCAGAAAGCTTTCGAAAATGTACCTGTATAGTTGGTATATTACAATTACACTAAAACTGGCTGTTACCTGTCGCTGCACTCGCTGATCAGTAGTTTTCTTATGATGCACGATGGTAACAAGGGGCACCTGACAGCAGGATGGGGCGCTCCGCGGAACTCACGTACTTCGAACGTGGTCGTGTGATTGGGTGTCACTTTTTCATGCGTCTGTAAGCGAGATTTCCACACTCTTTAACATCTCTAGGCCCACTGTCTCTGATGTGATAGTGAAGTGGAAACGTGAAGGGACACGTACAGCACAAGAGCGTACAGGCTGATTTCGTCTGTTGACTGACAGAGACCCCGATAGTTGAAATTGGAAATTTGTGGTAAGGACTATGGGACCAAACTGCTGAGGTCATCGGTCCCTAGGCTCACACACTACTTAATCTAACTTAAACAACCTTACGCTATGGATACACATACACCCATGCCCGAGGGAGGATTCGAACCCCTGACAGTTGAAGAGGGTCGTAATGTGTAATAAACAGACATCTATCCACACCACCACACAGGAATTACAAACTGCATCAGGATCCACTGCAAGTACCGTGACAGTTAAGCGGGAGGTGAGACAAAATGGATTTCATGGTCGAGCGGCTGCTCATAAGCCACGCATCTCGCCGGTAAATGCCAAACGACGCCTCGCTTGGTGTACGGAGCGTAAACATTGGACGTTAGCACGGTGGAAAAACGTCGTGAGGAGTGTCGAATCACGGTACACAATGTGGCGATCCGATGGCGGAGTGTTGGTATCGCGAATGCCCGGTGAAAGACATCTGCCAGCGTATGTAGTGCCAACAGTAAAATTCGGAGGCGGTGATGATATGGTCAAGTTTTTCATGGAAGGGCATTGCACCCGTTGTTGTTTTGCGTAGCAGTATCACAGCACAGGACTACACTGATGTTTTAACCACCTTCTTGCTTCCCACTGTTAAAGAGCAATTCGGGGATGGCGATTGCATCTTTCAACACGATCGAGCACCTATTCATAATGCACTACCTGTGTCGGAGTGGTTGCACGACTATAACATTCCTGTAATGGACTGGCCTACACAGAGTCCTGGCCTGAATCCTATAGAACACCTTTGGGATGTTTTGCTACGCCGACTTCTTGCCATGTCTGAGCAACCGGCGTCCATACCTCTCCTCAGTGAGCACTCCGTGAAGCATGGGTTGCCATTCCCCAAGAAACCTTCCAGCACCTGATTAAACGTATGCTTGCGAGAGTGGAAGCTGCCATCAAGGCTAAGGGTGGGCCAACACCATATTGAATTCCAGCCTTACCGATGGAGGGCGACACGAACTTGTAAGTCATATTCAGCCAGGTGTCCGGATACTTATGATCACATAATGTTGATAGATGTAGGTGGTACAATCTGTTTCTGTGTGTTTTATGTGATTACCACGTTTATGGAAAGAAGTAGAAAATGAGCTCAAAGCTGGAAATAAAGCGTTTCTGGACCTATGACCAAATAACACATTTGATTCCTGTGTATGTGAACCGTGGATTTACTTTCAAAATCTTTCCTTAAAGAATTTGTTTACTAGCGATTCATCAAGTACATTAACACATTTAAGCACACTATTTGAAGTAGTTGCCAGTGGGTAACTGATGAAAACAAATTTCTTTCAACAAATGGAAATTTTATTCCTAAAAACCCTTTCTTTTTCTTTTTTTTAACAGAATTTAAAATTATAATGAGAAAGCACCCTCTAAATACTAAGTTACAATTTATTCAGAGGCAGAAACAACAACTTTTTTTCGACAGTGTGAGCTTTCGGGCTGAGAACCTTGCCGCTCCCTTTTAACACGGCCGTAGTCACGACCGCTCACAACAACCTCTGAAAGACTACACCGGTGCAAATCTGCAGCCCACCAAATTACTTTAAACTAAAAATTTTAACAACTCACACAAACACATAAACTATGCACCCCGTAGGAGGGATGGAAATAGTACAAAACACTCACATTAAAAAAAAAAATTACTTGCCACCGAAAGTGCTACTTGTTTTGAAAAGATAACTCTTACGGTGGAAGGGTCGCAACTTTATATACTAAAAAGACCATTTAAATAAAAACCCATGAAATGCAGTATTACATAAAATGTACAAACATGCCCCACTTTACACATATACCGCCTCTCAAGATGATTGGTAAGATAAAAACATATTTCAGGAATTCGAACTTTCGACCTTAAGCAATAAATTCGTTAACACCGAATCCGACAAACATGACAGAGGCAGCTATTAACGTATGCCAGATTGACAGGGGGATTACTGAACAACCCGAACCGCAGATTGCTCTAACCCGCCCCTGCTCCACAAGTGAAAACGGACCACCCGATTCATAAATAACCACAATCCCGCGGGTGGGCAAACGGAGAATAATGGTGGGACGACCTCACCGAGAAAACAAGTTGAATTTAACAAGTACATGAAACAACATATCACCAAACACTTAACTTCTAACAAACTGCTATTTTTGGCGAAGACCTGGCGCAGCACCCCCAACGCTCTCCCGAACCGCCCGCTGCCAGCCGCTTCAACGGACGCAGGAAGGCGCGCCGATCTCCCGTCTCACGGCGTCGCAGCTCGCACCCGCCAGCCCGATGTCGTGGTGTGACTCCTGTTGCTCTCGTGTCGACCGCGAAGCGACTCCCCTTTTCTATACGGCGCGGCCCACTGGACTCACATAGGGACCTCACATGCACCGACGCTCAAGACGGACAAGTCAGCTTGTGTCTCAGTGCGCGACCGACCAACTGATCGATCCAACCGCAAGTGACCGTTGCTCGAGCAACTCGAGCAGACTGGCGGCCCAACGCGCAGACTCAGATGCAGGAACTCAGCCCCAACCGGGCGACCACTAGCTAAGTTCTGTTACTGGCGGAGTGGCAAGACTCTCATTTTCTGGCTTTAAAGTTTGATCCCAACGACAGACATACTAGCACTCCGGTGACAGACGACACATCAGAAACAGTGGGCCTAGAGATGTTAAAGAGTGTGGAAATCTCGCTTACATACATATGACACAAGTGACACCCAATCACCCGACCACGTTCGACGTCCGTGAGTTCCGCGGAGCGCCCCATCCTGCTGTCAGGTGCCCCTTGTTACCATCGTGCATCATAAGAAAACTACTGATCAGCGAGTGCAGCCACAGGTAACAGCTAGTTTTAGTGTAATTGTAATATACCAACTATACAGGTACATTTTCAAAAGCTTTCTGCAGCGGTATATGCTTTGTGATGTATGGAGACAATACAGGGCCCTAGTAATCCAGTACGATTTGTTTAGATGAATAAATAAAGTCTAATAGCGGCCTCTCGGTGATAATGTTTTCTTTTTACAAGTAATTGAAGTCCGTGGATCACCATTTGAACAAAATAAGGTGTATAGTCAAGGAGGCAGATTTGCAGGGCTCCAGATTGTTTTTTCAATTGTAGTTAAGTAAACAGGATATGATTTACAAGTCATTTTGATAAAATTTTCAATCTTAGCTAATTTTGTGTTTAGCGGTGAAAGTACCCACAGTGCTACCGTATTGGCATTTACGATTTCGGTCGCCTGCTTACCTGCACCCCGTTGAGATTGTCTAACAGTATTAGGGACATTCGTCTGATGTTCTTAGATAAAACAACTGACCAATAATACGAAAAACTGTCCAAATACTCTGTTGCTGAATGGGGCACTTAAGAGCTTTTCATTGTTTAAAAGATTAAACGTCAGTTAACTCACTGCAATCAGTATTCTCCTTACCTATCCTAGTTACATGGTGCTCTAAGCAAATTATTGAAAATGATCAGAGTAAAGTGGACAATACCTGCAGTGAAGTGATACTTAATCTAACTGTCAGAAATCTATTATAAATCTGGGGATCACGTTCTGCTCATCAATAGTCTAAAACAAAGGACTGCGAATATAAATATTTGTAAATGTGAGAGTGTTGTTTGGTAGCTATTGTTCCATGGTTCAGGTAGATCAAAGATACTGCCACACAATTGCGAACGAGAGACAGGCCAGCAACTGGTGACGCGAGACTGACCCAGACTGACTCCGACTGACCAGACTCGCCCACAAGAGGGAGACACCAAAGCTGCGATTGCCACAGCGGCGCCACCGCCAGAAACGGAGGGCGACTACTTTACACTACGCGCTGCGACGCGCTCTTCAAACCAGCAGTTTTTTTCCAAGGCTCAATATGTGAGATATGTTTCCTGAAAGTTTGGCGATACCTCTTTGATAAGGCCTGCTCCTGGCGTGCTAAGGCCTGTTACGTATCGCCAGGTGCTGCTCCCCTGCTGGAGGCCTGCCGTTGCCCTTGTGACGGTCTCGCCTGTGTGTTGCAGGCTCTGAACCGCCGCGGCCTAAGGCGGCGCTGCGGTACGGCGACCCGCGGGCCGAGAGGCCGTACTTCGACGACGTGTCTCCGCGCAACGTGACAGCCGTGGTCGGACAGTCGGCCGTGCTGCACTGCCGCGTCAAACACCTGGGCGACCGCACGGTGAGTACCCCAACCTGCACTTCACTGCACGCGCTCGCTACAAGGGCAGCTACCGGCCCAAGCAGGGAATTTTGCTGTCGTCTGGTCGTACGCTTCGCCAGTGGGTAGTCGCCACGTGGCGTAACCTGACTGCATATTTGAGCAATATCGTCACTCGCCTCCGAGGATTTCTGCTGGATGTCACTCCTAATTTCAAGAGGGGAAGATCGTAACACCAAAGTGAACCATTTATTAACACCCAGATCGTTACGAAATATTAACTAACAGAATATTAAGGACTGCATTATGCAGTACACAGCTGTAACATACCGAGTGATCAAAAAGTCAGTATAAATTTGAAAACTAAATAAACCACGGAATAATGTAGGTAGGGAGGTAAAAGTTGACACAAATGCTTGGAATGACATGGGGTTTTATTAGAACAAAAAAAAGTATTGCTAGACGCGTGAAAGATCTCTTGCGCGCGTCGTTTGGTGATGATCGTGTGCTCAGCCGCCACTTTCGTCATGATTGGCCTCCCAGGTCCCTAGACCTCAGTCCGTGCGATTATTAGCTTTGGGGTTACCTGAAGTCGCAAGTGTATCGTGATCAACCGACATCTCTAGGGATGCTGAAAGACAACATCCGACGCCAAGGCCTCACCATAACCCCGGACATGCTTTACAATGCTGTTCACAACATTATTCCTCGACTACAGCTATTGTTGAGAAATGATGGGGGGCATATTGAGCATTTCCTGTAAAGAACATCATCTTTGCTTTGTCTTACTTTGTTATGGTAATTATTGCTATTCTGCTCAGATGAAGCGTCATGTGTCGGACATTTTTGAACGTTTGTATTTTTTCGGTTCTAATAAAACCCCATGTCATTCCAAGCAAGTATGTCAATTTGTACCTCTCTATCTACATTATTCCGTGATTTATTCAGTTTTCAAATTTATACTGACTTTTTGATCACCCGGTATTTATTAGAGACAACCGATTTCGGTCTTGGATCAGACTATCATCAGTACCACTTTACCAAAGGAGATCAAATCTACATATAACAGAGTGTGTGACATTGAAGTGGTTCAGCTGATCACGTGAAACAATATTAAATACAACACAGTTTATACGAGCATAACAGGTATCAGATGTACATTGTTCCATCATTGACATTGGCTGTAAATACGTATGCTTCTGTCCTTTTAACCCCATACACGTATTTGTGAGGTATACTCATCCTCTGAACAAAGTGAGTGAAACATTATTCAATGAAGAGTTGAAGAATTTAAGGAAATGCAAAGATCAACCAAGAACTGAGTACACCGATTATCAGTATCTCACTGAAGGTAACATTACACGTTCTGACAAACTCCAAACATGTTATGTTACAACATCAATAACTCAATTACATTTGCATTTTACTATTGTTATATATATATATATATATATATATATATATATATATATATATATATATATATATATATATATATATATATATATATATATATGTGTGTGTGTGTGTGTGTGTGGAAAAACAGACCGACACATTTCAGTGTAACCAAATCCGAAAGTAATATACGTACTAGTCGCACAGATAGCATGATAACGACAAGCAGTATTAACTATTTTCTCCTATGGTTACATGGTTTAATAATCAATATTAGCGATTAACTTTGTTAGATCTGACAATTATCCAAGTACTTTGTCTTTTTACCTATTTGTAGCTGTATAGTCTACTAGTGAAATGGACGTCTGTGTGCTAGCATACGCGAAGTATACAGAGAATTTCCCAATCGATGTGTTTTACACTGAAATTGAGTTGCAATGTATGTCAACAGCCTCTGTCACACTAATATATTTCCTTAATAGATCACACATGGATTTATGGTCTACGTACTGTAATAATCTGATGTCCTGTAATAATTTTTTACTGTCATATGCCAATGTTTGATGTACCCCTGGGCATTTCATCATAGTAATAGCAGTGGTTATAAAACACATATCACTAACTGAGATTTCAGGTCATCTAGTTCCTTAACATTACATCATTCTGGTTTCTAGATATGCCATGTTAATCTAAATAAAGCTTCTACGAGCGTAAGACAAAGAAATTATCATGGTATCTATCAGGCACATAATCGTGCAGTTTTTTGTAATGAAGAACTATCACTATTTGTTACCTCTATCAGTTTAATAATTATGGTTCACTGAATCATTTACGAATCGTGCATAGTTATATGTCAATGATAGAACCATGTGCATCTGATAACTGTTATGCTAATAACGCAAGTGTGTAGCTTATACGGTTTTGTAAGTGCTTTATTATAGTGATGTAACATGTGATGTACTTATTATTGTGTGACGTAATCAGCTGCACTACTTTAATGTTACACACTTTGTTACATGTCGTTTTGTCCCTTTCGTATAGTGGACCATAAGATGGTCAGATCGTAAACCGAAATCAATCGTCTCTAGTAAAATATGCAGTTACGGTTGCGTATTGGAAAATGCTTTTCTTAAGATTCATTAAAGCTGCAGAGCACCACCTCCGTAAAATAGTTGTAGAATAGGTGCGCCAGTTTAGATCAATGACAAAAACGCTGGGAACTCCATGGTGTCTACATAGCAGGATTTATTTACAATTTTAAATGCAATATTCCACCTCACGCTCATCCTCAAAGGCATATCACGGAAGAAAGGTGAAACTGTTAAAATATACTTAGTTACATACATAACAATACACAGTTAAGGAATCACATTTTGAAACCCTGTAATTGTCTGACATTGCGACACAGAGCTTGGAAATTTGGCTCAGAGATGCCTCCAACCATCCTCCGTCGCAACGGGAGACAATTACGGAGCGAAAATTGTGATCTTTTAATTGTGTAGCACAGTGCAGTTTGAGGAACAATTTTTGTACATCATGATATAGGATCTTTGAACGTGTTAAATTTACGTTTTAACACAGATAGTGCATACTGGAAATTTTTTAGCAGTTTAGTCAGCATATTTGAAGTGTTGTGTCAAGTACAAGATCTACGTGCAGTGGTTAGAAGGGAAGAGGAAGAATTTCAACAACAGAATTTAGTATAGCATGCGACCTGGCCAGCTCAGTACTACCTCATACTTAAGATCAAATGTATAATACTGCTGTAATGTCTTCTCATGCATGTCAGCATATCAATACGATCACGTCTCATATGCGACACAAATAATAGTGTGTGTCTCACGTGATGTACGCAAAGTAGAGGCGGAATTTGACGACAAAAAAATTGGAAAATGGTGTCTTCGCTATAAGCACAAATTAAAGCTCAGTCTAGTCACCAGAATTAATAAACTACTTTAGAATTGGAAACTAAAGCCAGAGAATATATGTGCAATGGACATCGAATCGCAGGGAATCGCTGATGCCGGACAAGCAGTGAAAGAACATACTGCATTGTCTGTCCTATCTGGTACCTACATCTGAGTGTAGTTGAATTACAGTTTGGTCATGAATATAATTAATCATGCATGATACGATCATACGAAGCTGTTAGTATCGTTTTAGAAACATAGCCTGTGTTCAGGCACATACTGCAATTAATGCCATGTCCTTATACGGAAGTACATTATTCAGTGATTCATTAAAAGAAAAAAAAGCATTACTCGTTGACTCAGGACAAGGAAAAACAGTACGCACAGGATGTTCCATAATTATTCTTAACAGATATCTCCAGAAGATGTGTAGCTGCATCAGTAGATGAACTCCTTAATGTGAAGGTAACGTAGGCAACTATTCATTTCCGTGCAAAAGGAAAAGAAAATCGACTCATGTTTTTAGTTCTCAAGTAAGTATTTTTTATTTTACAGTTGTCTGTAAAAACTGTTGTACATGACTGAGCGGTTCTTTGTGTCAGGCATATCCATGCACTCCGATACCGCTAGGGTCTCGGAAACAAGTCTCCACGTGTGGTCACGCAAGAGGATGTCACAGTGAGTAAAATCCGGGCATACGGGGCACCACAAATATCCATTGCTTCACCTGCCCATCTTTCACCGAATGTTCTATGGAGATGGTCTCTGTTGCAAACTGTAAAATGTGATCGAAGGACATCGTCACACATCGGATGAACTCATCAACCTATAAATTAATAAATTATATCAAACAGCAAGGAAACGGAAACGTATATCAAGATATAGGCGATTTTGATTTCCTTCTATCATGAAAGTGAACACATGTCCAAATGTAGTTAGTTATCCATTTCGTCCCTTCTACGACCTTTGGAATTCCCAGTGTTGTGCCCTCCAAAATGAAACCGAAAATGTTCAGAGGATTGTAAAGGAAGCCTAGAGTAACAAACTAGATATGAGAAACTCAACCTGCACATGGTATGGGGCACGGTGGTGTGAGAATCATCTTGTATTGTATTGTATTAAACCAGGGACCTAGACACGACACGGAGAGGTTTCGTCCCATAGTAGCACTCAGTGGTTCAGAACCTCACAACAGGACACCCACCCAGAGTAACTGTGAGGTTCCGCCCCTAGTGAACCCCCCCCCCCCCCCCCTCCAGGAACTTCTCATACTAGACAAGTGTAACCCCAAATGTTTGCGTGGTAGAATAATAATGGTGTGCGCGCATACGTGGAAACAGTCTTTGCACAGCAATCGCCGACACAATGTAACTGAGGCGGAAAAAGGGAATCCAGCCCGCATTCGCCGAGGCAGATGGAAAACAGCCTTAAAAACCATCCACAGTGTGGTCGGCACAGCGGACCTCGACAATAATCTGCCGAGTGGATTCGTGCCGGGGACTGGCACGCCTTCCCGCTCGGGAAGCAGCGCGTTAGACTGCGCGGCTAGCCAGGCGGACATAAGAATCATCTTACCTATACCGACTTCATTATCTTCTCACTCTTCCGCCTTTTTCGACCCCCTACTTCTGGTGTATGAACTTTAGTGGAGTTATTAGTGGGCAGGACACATAGACAGTGTGAGGATATTCTCACTACATCAGGTGTATTACTAGAAGTATGTTTCCTTTTATTTTGTGTTAAAAAGAAGAAAAGCCTGACGAAGGTGTCAAGGCAGCATCCAGTAGCGATGCTGATGATGCGTCGGTCTCCATGTGTTCCACTCTGTGTGGTGTAATTGGCTTAGTGCTGCTGGATATATGTTCTTAGCTTCAATGCTCCTTCTACATTCCACTGAATCTTTTCATTTTCATTTTAAAGTTTCCTGTGTAAAGACAAGGGGTTGGCCCCTGGTGTTAGTGAATGCTTCATTCTGCCATTTGATTTACGTCTACACATTGGTCTCGATTAAGTTCTATTGCAAGAAGTGATCGGATAACTATCAACATTCTACGTCATCTGAAGCTATGTTTTACAGATAAACGTTCGTAGGGAGCTCGTTTAAGTTTTTAAGGTGGTTCGATACAGGAAATGTACTGCTTCCAGTGGCACCTTACACAGCAATTCTCGGTTGGTATAATATACCTGTGTGGAATTTGGGATCACATAATCTTTAGTTTTTCGTTGCAGACTGATGTATCAGCTGCTCATTACGCTCTAATATCTGTAATAATATTCCAGTGTGAAAATACCCATAGGAATATATATATATATATATATATATATATATATATATATATATATATATATATATATATATGTGTGTGTGTGTGTGTGTGTGTGTGTGTGTGTGTGTGTGTGTGTATGTATATATGTGTGTGTGTGTGTGTGTGTCTCATTAAACTATCCAACATCACAACATCATGACAGACTGTCCAGGAATTTATGCTCTCACAGTAACGCCAAACAATCTATGTGTTTGCAATGGCAGTAGCAACTTATGTCTGAAGAATGTTGTGTGAATATTCGTTAACAACTTAACAACTGTCCTTATATGACTTCAGGAGAAACATGCCGAAAAGGTATCTGCTGACAAAAGTGGCGGAACAATAATGATCGTCCCACTGATGCTCAGACACGAGATGAAACTGCTTTCCAACATCGAATTTGATGGATCTATTGTTCTAGTGCGTGGTCTGCTACTACTGATTTATTCATGTTGCCAAGACTGCAATTGTTCTAGTGTTCATTAAGTTAAGTGTTGATGCTGCCTTTAATAATTCCAGTTTACTCTTCACCGCAAGAGCAAGGGGCTTTTAAGATTCTTGTCGTGATAAGCGATGTGCGTAGGTCCTCTGCAGTATTCAGATATTCACACACATTTCTTGCACATTCAGATTGTGTCGGTACTATGTCAGGTATTGTGCTGATGCAGTCTGCGACTAAGGAAGCACTAAATCTATTTCTGAGATTGACATCTCCTATCAATGTGCAGGCTTTACCACGCAATGAAATACAGGCAGGACATATAAATTAAATAAACCGGTCAAGTACCAGTAGTACAAGTACTCTGAGGATTTTGACCAATCTCAGTTATGTATGCATACAATTCATCTGTAGGTTATGATGAGTGAGTGTGGGAGTATCAAAATATGTGACATAAACGGCCGTATCTTTTGAATGCATCAAATTAAAAGCTTAAATTCTTAGCACCACCAAGGAACGTTAGACCTTACTATTTGACTTTATGTTCAACTTGATACCTCTACCCATTCCTGAGAAAAGAGGTCTTAACAAGAGAACAGACTGACAGGCCGACAGATGGACAACGAAGTGATTATATAAGGATTTGGTTTTTACCGATTGCGGTACTGAGCACTAAGTTACCAAAAAAAAAAAAAAAGGAACTATAGCAGAAGAAAACAAGGACTGCGGTGAGATAAGAAGTTGGCTGTAGTGCTAAGTTACGGAAACGCTCCAACTCCTTTTCTGTACCAGCGTGTAACACACGTCGGCGCGACTCCACGATGTTTGGAAGCGGTCGGATGACGCCAAAACTTAGTTACAAATATAGGCTGGATGATATATGTTTTCAGGGTAGTAGTCCGTGGTCTAAAACATATTTCCGTGGGTAGCGTTTCGTTCCGTACTTGGGCAAATATACTTAGAGGGTGTAAAGACGTAGTTAGATACTTTTCAAGCAAAAATTAAATTGTCCAGCTAACCGTGAACACCAGAAGATCGTGAAGACGATCCACCAGAGGGATCAAAATGCCGACCGTGTAGAACATAACATGGGACAATATCCTAGAAGATTTTACCTTCAGTAAATTTGCTTAGCTAGCCAATATGCCATGTTGTCTTTTGGCAACCAAATCACTTTTCCTCTTTTTTTATCTTCAAGTGAGAATTCTCTGTATTTTTATTTCTTCAGTGAAGGAAGGTTCTTAAAGTTGTGTTTTGAAGGTGGAGGATGTAAATGAGACGTGTTTTCTAATTTCGCACAATCTTACGAATTATACAAAAAAGTTCGAAAATTAATAGAGTACAATTTACTGTGATGTTGTGTTCTACATTTCTATATTATTTCTTACCTCATAGCACATTATACACACTGAAGTTTATTAGGTTGATGAATTGTATTTCTGTGTTGGTTTTATGTCATTCGTACCACTAATTGCAAACAGCCCCTCGAAGCTCCATGTATGAGTGTGTTCATGGTACTTTGCTGTTATTTGTGGTATCTTTGATGGCATTGTTTGTAATGTTACACTTACGTAATTTTTATATTGTTGTCCCTTTTTTTATGGTTTCGTACCTCAAGTGATAAAACAGGGATCCCTATAGGACCACTTCGTTGTCCTGTCTGCCCCTCTGTAGGTCTGCCTGGCTGACAGTTAAGGCCCTATTTACTGAGGAACCGGTAGAGGTAGTAAGCTGAAATTTAATTCAAGTACTGATGTCTACGTTCCCTTCCCAGTGAAAACCGTAAGCTTCTAAGTCATTGCAGTCAAAAGATAGGCCCACTTATGTCACATATTTCGATACCCATGGAGTCACTCATCAAAAAGTATTTCCTGCTTCCTGTTGGCCAAGCACCATAACATTTTGCAGTAAACAAGATTTCGAGTAGAAGTAAGGGAATAAATTCGAAAACTGTTAATTTGTAATTATATTACGTAAATAAATGTTTTTGTCCGTCGTTGCATTTCTCTCCGTCTGTTAGATCCTGTTTTCACCGGTACAGGTTGAGTAATCAAAATGTAATTTGTGTCAAATACTGAGGTCTACGGTCCCTTGACGGTGCAAATAATTTGCACTCTTAAGCCAATGAAATCAAAACAGGCGGTCAGATATGTCGCGTAATCAAATACTTGCAAATTCACTTGTCAAAAACGATAGATAAACTGTCTGTATACATGTCGGGCCTGGTGGTCTAGCGTTAAAACGTATACCTGTAAAACGAGAGGCTGCAGTATGGAATGTCCATCGGACGACGGATGTTTCAGTCGTCGTATCATCTGTTAACGATGTGTAGAACCGTCAGAAACAACACATGGCTCGGGTTCCACGTTAAACTGGAGGTCCCCTTTGCCTGATTGGACATCTTTGATATGTTACGGACACTTAAGCTGCCGAATTGACGTCCAATAGAGAGATTTGCGCTAAGGTAATTGAGACACGTGAAACTATTATTATTATTATTATTATTATTATTAGCTACATAATTAAGCTTGTACGTTACCGTCAGGGCGCGAGTCCAACTTGCAGGTGTCAGATTTTGGTGCTCTGCTGGGCACGTCGAAAGCGGTAATCGTTAATAAAAGAAACAGTTTTGCAGAAGGTGCTTCTTCATTCATTATAACAGCTGAGATCACAGTCCCCGAGACATGATGTTACTCCTGGAGCACTTCGCTTCAGTTGCGCCAATGAAATGACCTAATACGTCTTGTGATGTGTAGAAGCAAAGTAGCTAAACGATAATCCAGAATTATGTTTTGTTAGTGCATTATGTTGCAATACATTCATTGAGCCAGGAGGTTACCACCACAATAATTCTCACTACAACGTTCTAAATTTATTCCAAAATGGACACAAGCAAAACGATGAACAAGTGACCTGTGACAAGAACAAAAGCACCTCACTGTGATTATAGTGACGTCAGCGTTTACTAAGTGAACTGTGACAAGAACAAAAGCACCTCTCTGTGATTATAGTGACGTCAGCGTTTACTGTAAAAGCGGGTTATGAGAAATACGGGTGATGAAAAAAGGCGAGAATTACGTATAAGAATAGATGTGGAATGCCATACACATGACAGCAATAGGAAGAGAAATCCATCAGAGTTGCGCTACTGGACGGAAAATGTAAGTACAGTAACATCACTACCCACGAAAATTATTTAAAAAATCAGCAAATTTCATCATGACTCCTTTGTACATGACATGCTATCAAAAACAATAAAAGGCACAAAAAAACTGACTTGCAAGAAATTCAACTTTCAGAAGTAATGTAATTCTTGCGAGCAATCGAAAAACATTAAACAAGATGAATGTCGTGTAGTTCTTAGGTCTACAACAGATAAACAACCATGAGTTTTTAATGATTTACGCAAATAAATCGAGAGCTCCGAAGATGACAAAACGTGTCTAGGTAAATTCAAAAAATACGTCGTGTTTTGCATTAGATACAGTTTTAAAAGAACATAATGTCAGTTACAAGATTTTCTCTGAGCTTAAGTTCTTCCTACATGTGTATGTTACTTATTCCAACGGAAAAGTGATAATAGATTTCGCCCATTAGGTTCTTACCTGCAAATAATTAGCTATGGATGTATTAAGTCGCCCCTAAATGTTTGGGATACCTCTTAGTAATTTTGCAAAGATGACTTCATTTACAGCATCCTCGTAGACCTTGAAGAGGTATGCTCCATGGTGTGGCAACTTGATTATTTCTTAAGGATGGGTATACCCAGTATATTTTTAGGTTTCAGTGCCCTGAGAACGTTACGTCACTCCTTTCACACTAGGTCACTGTCACTCTGTTGTCGCAAAGACAGCCCTGTCATTACTAACCGCTAGTGTACACACGCTGCTTCCAAGGGAGGGGCTAAATCTTACCGCGTGACTAACTGCTGCCACCAACAATCGCTGCTAGTTAATTAGCATCTTTATTGCACAATCACCCACCGCTTCCGAAGAGAGGCGACGCCGTATTCACGTGCTAATTGCTGCTGTGTCGCCGCCACCGGGGGTTGCACCCTTCCAGTGCTAACAGGGGCTAAATTTAGAGGCGAGATCAAGCACTCACTGCAACCGCTTTTTGCTGTATGCACAACGACTCTGAAGATTGCATTTGTAATGGGTCCGGGTCACTACCGCTTCTGATGTGTACTAAATCTTGTTTCAGGTACTATTTGTCGAGATCTCGCTTTCCATTGATACGCTGTGGCGCACTGATGTGCCTGCTTCATATGGGTTCACGCAGTTGAAAAAATATAGAAGTTAAAGAGCCAACGTTTGAAACGAGCATGACAGATAGGCGGGAGAGCTCTGACAATATCCGTCGGTAACACCAGGTGTCCAAGTACCACTCGATATTTAAAACACAATGCGCATCAAATATTTACGTTTATTCAAGCAAGACAATATTTTGCATGAAAGAACGTAGCTTCTGTAACCAGACCTTCCTCTACACAATATTTGCCTCAACGCTTCTCTCTATTGCCAAAACGGCAATTCCTCTATGTTTCAAGATGTTTTCTCAACCGATCCCTTATTTTAATAGAGTTGTGCCACACATTTCTTTACTACCCGCTTCCCTTCAGAATCTCCTCATTAGTTATTCGAACTACCCAATATAATTTTCAGCATTTTTCTGTAGCACCGCAACGGAAAAGCTTATCTTCCCTTAAACGTGCATTTTCCATGATCACTTCCGTACAACGGCACACTTACAACATATACCTACCCAACATATTTCCTAACACTTTAATTTCTATTCTGTGTTAACAGATTTCACTTTTTCAAGAAAATTTTGCTTGCAATTGCAGGTGTACGATATAAACTGCAGAGTTTATTTACTGCTAAGTAGTTAAATTTCAGTTACTCATTCCCTGATAAAATGCCCTCCGCGACACTTTATTTAAGTCGGCCACATCCCTTTACCCTTATTTTCATCCTTTGTTTATATTTTCAAGACACTGACCATTCCCTTCAACTGAACTGCTAAGTCCTTTGCGATCTGTAAGAGAATTACAATGTCATAGACAAACCTCGAAGTTTCGATGATTTCTCCCTGGCCTTAAATTCCTTTCCAAATTTGATTGTGGTTTACTTTTCTGTCTGACTCATACACAAACTGAACAACATCGTGGATAGACCACAATCCATTCTCACGTCTTTCACAACTGTCACCTCCTTTGCAAATCCTTTGACTCTTTATAAACTGGCTCTCGTACGACTTACGGATTGCAGTTTGTATTTTATTCCATCAACCTTGACAATTCCAAACGGCGTACACCACTCAAATGTATCAAAAGATTTCTCTAAATATAAAAATGCTATGAACATAGATTTGCCTTTCTTCACCCAGTCTTCTAAGATGCGTCGTAGGGTCTGACTACACCTGGGTATTTTCTGGAAACAATTTATGTCAGTGTTTTGCAACCACGGCTCGTTAAATAAATGGGTGGTTAATACTTACATGGGGAAGGGCCTTTCTTATTTGATATTGCATTTGTATTAATGTCTTCTGATATTGAGAAAGGAAATGTGGGACATGAAAGAGTGGGAGGGGAGTGAGAGGGAAGATGAACGACATAGTAATAAATCCTATATTTCTAAAGGTGCATAATGTAATTTAAAGTAGCAGAACTCATGTAGTGAATCAACTAAGAAGTCCGAGAGTCTTTTAACGAGGGAAGATGCCAGGAAAGAAGCTTAGGAAACGGTTCATTACATGGAATAAATTGTTGTTTCGTCTTTCTACCGCATAAATGACGAAAATAGTATATACTTCGGATACCATGGACGTCATTAACTGCCGCACGGCGTAGCCGCGCGGTCTGAGGCGTCACGGTCGGTGCGGCTCCCTCCGTCGGAGGTTCGAATCCTCCCTCGGGCATGGTGTGTCGTCCCTAGCGTAAGTTAGTTTAAGTTAGATTGAGTAGTGTGTAAGCTAATGGACCGATGACATCCGCAGTTTGGTCCCATAAGACCTTAGCACAACTTTCCACAAAATTGCTCGTCATTAACTATTTTTGACCCTTTTACTGTCCATACACGCGTCAGTTGTCAGTTCAAGACTTTCACCACCACGGCACCTAGAAAGATGTTTGCTGTGGTGGTCACTGACTACCAGACTCTGAAGACGCACTGATGAAATAAAACACTGTGACCATTGACTTAACACCGTGTTGGTCCCACCTTTTGAAAGCAGTACTGCGGCAATTCTGCATGGCACGGCTTCGACAAGCCCTTGATTGATTTCGGGGATATGTGGCACCAACTGCCAAGGCACAAGTCACGCAGTTTCCGTCATTTCCAGGCCAGTGGCGTGTGTGCGTGGAGGTGGCGCCCGACATCCCTGTAGATGTGTTTTATCGGCTTCAGGTTACGCGAACTGAATGGCCAAGACAGTAACGTGAAGTCCACCTCCGCAACGAAGTGATTAACGCGTCTGACTGCTATGTAGCAGACCACGGTTCAGTTACCGATGTTGCCAGAGAACTTTCCTTGGTGGGACCTCGGGAGAGGGGTACACTCACCCTCAGTCCGCCACCTGAGGAGATGCGTGAATGAGAAGTAGCTACCTCAAGGTGTGGGAAGCTGTGTGCCGACCGCGTGCCTCTCCACACCGCATCTTGGTGAGGTTATTATCAGAAGAAGACGAGGCCGACCGTTGGCACTGACTGGCCCGACAGGGCCACTAGACGGAGAATTAGCTTGTAAAATAAACGTCAGCTCATTATCGTGCACCTCAAACCACTCAGACATTGTGACAATGGAAGTTAACCTGCTGGAAGATACTACCGCCATCGGGGACAAATGAATATAGACGGTCCACTATAGTGCCTTCAGTTACTTCCACAGATCCCATGCAAGCCCATGTAAATGTTTCCCACAGCTTAATACTGCCCTCACTGGTATAGTCCGTGGTGCAGTGGATGTTTTGAGCAACCGCGTGCCTGGAAGATGGCGTATCCCGACATGATCATCGACCTTAAGTAACAAGAAACGTGACTCATCAGAGCATGTGACAGTTTTCCATTAATCCACATTCCAGTCTCGATGGTCACGAATCAGCTATAATCGTACTTGATGATGTCGTTGGGTCAACATGGGAATACGTAATGGTCATCTGTTGTGGAGCCCCTTTGTCAACGATGAACGCTGAATAGTGTGCTCCGAAACACTTCTCACTGCACGCTATCATCAAATGTGCCACAGATCGTCACCTATCTTACTTAACAGAGCAGGCAATCTCACCGACCTTTACGTTCTGTCCTGAGGCGAAAATGTCCAACATTTTGCTGTCTGCTCACGGGTTTACTGCCCAGCCGTGCCGCGTTCCAAAGAGGACCAACACCATGTTAAGCCTGTGGTCATAATGTTTTAGTTCATCATTGTGACTTCAGAGTCTGACAGTCAGTGACCACCACGGCAGACATCCCATAGATGTTCACGACAGTAGCAGACAGGAAGCCGACAAATTACGTTTTTTCTCAGGTGCTCGTTCCTAGCCAGCAATCCGCCTTTTTGAAAGACCTAACACCATCGGCTGAAGGAGATAGAGCCATCCGTATTATCTCTTAAAAATCCTAAGTCTTGATACCAATTAAAAATAAAATTACAATCTGCAGATTACCGGTTTCGGTTCGTTAACAATCATCTTCAGATGAAGCTAACTAAATAATCAGTAACTATGTACAATTTCGGCCACCAACATCGTCATTTCTAAGTCTGACTCAGATGATAGTTATTAAGGAATCTGTACCTAAGTACAATGCTGCCCATGTCATCATTCCTAAATGTAAGTAACTGTTTATTCCTTTTTTGTAACTAAAATCATTGAAATTTTTAACAACTTTGCTCTCATTAATGGATATGTCAGCTGCTGCAAAAATCTAGTAAAGCTGATATTGATTAGGTATCTTATTCCGACAGGTGCTAAATAGACTCCGGGACAGCGTACTGTCGTTTTTGGCACTATTTTCTGTTGTCACTGTAAATTGAAATTACACGTTAACTTCGTCACTTTTACAAGCAAGACCTGAGAGAATTTTACAATTTTGTTACGCTGACGTTAGCTGCCTTTTCCTACCCACCAGCAGCCTCCCAGCTGAGCTACCCTTGCATCGTGGCGCCCTCTTTCATTCAAACGAATCAATTTAACGGTCACAGCTATCTTTATGCCAGTAAAAGGTAGTAACAATAAATTGAAAGAAGTTCATCAAAGTTAAAATAGTGTGGCATTATTCGATTTAGTAACTCTTCAATAGTTTATCGATCTGCCCCTCTCGTCTTCAACATTTAGTCGTAGTACCACATTTCAAAATCTTTTATTTTCTTCTTTGCTGTAATGTTCGTCGTCTACGTTTCACTAAATATGCACTTAATGAACAATACGATACAATTTATGCACCTCTCCCTCGTTTTGTGTTCTTACATAAAATACTTATGTAAATTTAGCACTTATTAATTAACAATTTATAAACCTTAAACTTTTCCTAGCATATATGCACTGATGATCCAAACATTATGGCCACCTGCTTGGTAGCTCGTTTGCCGTCTTAGAAACGAAATACATAATTAATTCTGCGTATCAGGGATCAGATAGTTTGTTGGTAGGTTTCTAGAGGTATATGGCATAAGATGTTTAACCTTAGGTCATGCAATTCGCGTAGATAACAGGTCGCTTATTTGCATACTCGGTGATGGCAACTGATACCGATCCAGATGGATTCCAGAGGATTTACGTCAGACGAATTTGGTGGCCGAGACACTAACGTGAGTTACTACAATGCTCTTCAGAGCGCTGTAGCACGGTTCTGGCTCTGAGACACGCACAATTACATTGCTGAAAGATGACATCGCCGCGGGGAAGACGTCAAGCACAAAGAGATGCAGGTAGTTCGCAGCTGTCAGTGTACCTTAGATTACTACCACAGGACCCATGCAAGCACAGGAGAATGTCTCCCATAGCATAATACCTCACACACCAGCCTTCGTCCGTGGCGCCTGACGTTTCGAGCTGATGTTCACCTCGACGACGGCATTTGTGCAGACGACTGTCGACCTAGTATAGCAAAAATATGATTCATCCGAAACATCGACATGTTTCCATTGATCGACAGTCGAAACCCTATGGTTCAGTGGCAACTGCAGTCTTAATTGGGGTCAACATATGAACACATAGCGGTGGTCTACTGCGGAGCTCTGTGATCTTCATTGTATGAATAACGGTGCGCTCCAAACACTTGTGTGTGCGCCAGTATTGCGCTCTTTCGCGAGAGATGCTACAGGTGACCAACTATCCTACTTTACAGAGCAGCTAAGCCTTAGAACCCCACTTTTCGTGAAAAGTCGTGGATGTTCAACCACTTAGCGCTTAGTGGTTGTTTCACTGCCCTTCTACCCCTGTTCATAGATCATCACGACAGTTGTACGTGGACATTCGACCAGCTTCGCCGTTTTCGAGATACTCGATTACGGATTCTGCCTAATAATAATCTGCCCTTTATCAAACGCTTATCTCAATGAATTTCTCCATTTACAACATACATAGCGCTGGGCTGATCCTCTGTCCGTGTCTAGTTCCAATGGTTCTGAGCACTATGGGACTTAACATCTGAGGTCATCAGTCCCCTAGAACTTAGAACTACTTAAACTTAACTAACCCAAGGACATCACACACATCCATGCCCGAGGCAGGATTCGAACCTGCGACCATAGCAGTCGCGCAGTTCCAGACTGAAGCGCCTAGAACCGCTCGGCCACCACGGCCGGCCCGTGTCTAGTCCGCTTATATACTTCTGTTACTGCATCACGTGCCCGCAACGCCACCAGGCAGCATCCAACGTCTCGGTGGGCAATGGTCGTTATGATTTGGCTTTTGTAATTTCTAACTAGTGGGTCTGTGTATTGAGCAAGCAGTAAAGCAAACAAAAGAAAAATTCAGAGTAGGTATTAAAGTCCATGGAGAAGAAGTAAATGGAGGTTCACCGATAACATTGTAATTCTGTCAGAGACAGCAAAGGACTTGGAAGAGCAGTTGAACGGAATGTACAGTGTCTTGAAAGGAGGATATAAGATGAACATCAACAAAAGCAAAACGAGGATAATGGAATGTAGTCGAATTAAGTCGGGTGATGCTGAGGGAATTAGATTAGGAAATGAGTCACTTGAAGTAGTAAAGGTGTTTTGCAATTTGGGGAGCAAAATAACTGATGATGGTCGAAGTAGAGGGGATATAAAATGTAGACTGGCAATGGCAAGGAAAGCATTTCTGAAGAAGAGAAATTTGTTAACATCGAGTATAGATTTAAGTGTCTGGAAGTCGTTTCTGAAAGTATTTGTATGGAGTGTAGCCATGTATGGAAGTGAAACATGGACGATAAATAGTATGGACGAAAAGAGAGTAGAAGCTTTCGAAATGTGGTGCTACAGAAGAATGCTGAAGATTAGATGGGTAGATCATATAACTAATGAGGAAGTATTGAATAGGATTGGGAAGGAGAGAAGTTTGTGGCACAACTTGACTAGAAGAAGGGATCAGTTGGTGAGACATGTTATGAGGCATCAAGGGATCACCAGTTTAGTATTGGAGGGCAGCGTGGAGGGTAACATTCGTAGAGGGAGACCAAGAGATGAATACACTAAGCAGATTCAGAAGAATGTGAGTTGCAGTAAGTACTGGGAGATGAAGAAGCTTGCACAGGATAGAGTAGCATGGAGAGCTGCATCAAACGAGTCTCAGGACTGAAAACAACAACAACAACAACTAGCGGGAATGTGGCCATGTATACTTCGCAGTCACCTCTGCTGGTTGAAAGGTAATCGTCCTGTCCGCTTTCTTACTATGAATGTTAAGGGTATTTCGTGACTTTTCCCTATTTTCAGTTGCCTTTGTGAGTTCATGGTAGAAAAATCAGGTGTCTATGGGACCCGTTTCAGCCACGGCTAGGCATGTATCAATCAGATCATCGTGTGCTTTGACGATCGTGTGTAGAATGGAAGCGTTACTCTTGCAACGATCAAATCAACGATTACGGAACACAGAATTGCCGCGAAAGGCCTACAAGACATCATAAGGTGTATAACAAAAAGAAAGAATTGACATGCACTTGCAGATATTCGGATAGTGTTAAAAGTGAATCCGTTGAGATTAACCAGCCGCCTGTAAACAGCAACGGAGATTTATGTATGATGCTGCATGGGAAACTGCTCTTTCTGTAGTGAAACTGCAGAGTGACAAAGTGAGCCACATTCCCTCGTCAACTATCTATACATCTACGCTCCAGCAGTAGTGTCGATCACATGTAGTCTGTATTTCTTCATGGCTTCTTATATGATCCTCACCTACGCAGCCCGTCTAACAATGAATTTATACCGAGTAACACCAGCGGTTTAGATTCTCTAGGCAATTTTAACAGCCTCCCTTTCCTAGATACCCACCACTGCATTTAGCCCTCCTACGAGATCTAGCACTCTATACCCTCACCCACGTCATAACTTTTCTCGTAGGTTCCAACCTTCTCCTCTTCTTTGCTATGCTATGTCGCTGAATGTATATTATTACCTTCCGGTTTATAAAAAAATGGCTCTGAGCACTATGGGACTCAACTGCTGAGGTCATTAGTCCCCTAGAACTTAGAACTAGTTAAACCTAACTAACCTAAGGACATCACAAACATCCATGCCCGAGGCAAGATTCGAACCTGCGACCGTAGCGGTCTTGCGGTTCCAGACTGCAGCGCCTTTAACCGCACGGCCACTTCGGCCGGCCTTCCGGTTTATATCCTTACTGCTTTAGTGCTAGTGATTCGTCAGCTTCCCGGCTTTTACGTTAAAGAGAGTTAATAGCAAATCATCATTACGATAGCCGGCCGCTGTGGCCGAGCGGTTCTAGGCGCTTCAGTCTTGAACCACGCTGCAGCTACGGTCGCAGGTTCGAATTCTGCCTCGGGCATGGATGTGTGTGATCTCCTTAGGTTAGTTAGGTTTAAGTAGTTCTAAGTCTAGGGGACTGATGACCTCAGATGTTAAGTCCCATTGTGCTTAGAGCCATTTGAACCATTTTTGAACCATTAGGATATAAAAAAATCGTTAAATACAGTTGTTTTGAAATCACCATTATAATTTAAGAAGAAAACCTGTAAATAGTTTAACTTGTAGAGACAGACCGTCACAAGGCATTTCTGGTTTCGCTCAACAGACACGAGCATCTGTTGATTCAGTTCCCTGATGGCAATACATTAAAGGTTTAACATTCCTAACGTGTTGTCGTTAGCGAAATGAATCAAGAGATGCCCGCGTCTGTTGGGTGAAACTAATAATGTATTCTCGATCTTTAGCGGGGTTTCTGTACATTAATTATTAATGTGTGCTGTAACTTTAGTAGGCGATGCCTGCGTTCGAAGATATTTTACCCTTTTAATATTTCTGGACTCAATTTTATTTGGCTGTATATACTTGTTGCTGAAGACTAGTGTGTAGTTCCACTGCCTTCTCCCGTACGAAGTAATGATATGACAAACGAATAAAGAAGAATAAAAAAGAAACACACTGGACTGCAGCTCGTGTTTTCAAAATGATACGCACCTACCTGTAAAAATATCGATGGCACCTCACGAGTTTAGCTGGCTGCGTTCCCGAAAGTTATTCAGACACTTAATAATTAATATACCAACTATACCAAACTATACCAGATACAGTACATTACTTTGCTTACTTTTCACTGACTTATTCTCACAAAATTACTTTAATATTTCAACCACTTTAACGTCACACGGTAGTGTATTTCAGTCGCAATACAGTGTAGGCGAACTAAAACTAACCCGGAAAATATTTCATGAGCCTCAGCATAGGCATCCCAGATTAAATCATTTGGTGATGACGTAAATTGTGTTGCCTATTTTAAGGCGCATGAAATATTCTTAGAGCCATTTTTATTTTGGCCTCGTGTATATGTAGAGGAAAAGTGGCCAATGCTACAGCATACTTCCTTCTTTCAGCGCACTATCTCTTGTTCCAAATTTTGTTGGATATCTAGTCACGAATGACTGAAATTTTACTCAAAAAGAATAGGATTTTATCCGTATCTAATCATTGAGATCTAGGATCCCCGCAATTTATCTACATCACTTATGACTTAAATCGAATACTGGAGCGGTTCTATTGAAAATGCTTGGGCCATATCCTGCATCATCACTATCAACCAAGTTTTGTTATGTGCTGTATGACCTTGTCGTCGATGGTAGCTTGAGAACTAATTTTGCATTCGTTCATTTTTTCTTGCTTTCTTCGGTGCATTTAACAATGTCCTTCGAGACTTGCGCCCCAGTACACGGGAATTAAAACTCCTCACTTTTGAAGCTAATACTAATCTCCTTTCCTTTTCCCTTCTTAGCTGGTACTGTATGAGTTCTGAAATTTAACTTCAATGTATGAACCCCACGAATGTAGAACTTCCTACGATATTTAGTATTTCTCGACAGTTGACAACTAAAATCTTATGTACATTTAGGCACGTGTTCAGGTTCCATAGAAAAGTTTTGGTTGAAGTAACATAAATGTACGTATCATAAAAATCATAAATTTTCCTCGGGTAAAGAACGTCTACTTTTCCAGATACGCCCTTTGCTGGAAGAGGGCATTAAATTTAGTACTTTCATTAATGGTGGATAAACTAGAATACTTGCCCCAATTCGTGATGAACGGACTGAATCAATTACACAAACACATATTACCGTTAGTCTACAAATCTACAGTGCCATTTCAACAAATAATGAAAGTCCGACAGAATTTCCCTGCTAATTATAGATATGGTTTGCACTAGCGTTGGAGTAATTTTCTGGTAGTATCCCTAGAATTATACGTGTGTGATTAGGTTCTCTTTACAATTATGCTAATAAACTGATGCTACTTGCTTGTTCGATTAACAGTTTTCTGAATGAAAGTAACGTCCTAGCGTCTTTTTTTTCCTGGATAGGAGCTGCAATCCAGTAGTATAAGACAACGCTTGCGATCAACGTGTAACGAGATTTCGGAGAGGTACTGAAAACGATTTATTTTACAACATTCATACCTGGCAAAGAGAACAGTGAATGCTTAGTTGTTATAAAACGACTTTTATTACAGTACATTCACATTTAGCTATGTTTACAACCTGCTCTCTACGCTTACTTCAGTTGAATAATGTCTTCAGTGACGAATGTATTGCAGTGATCAAGGCTGTGGGACAAACAAGCAGCGGCAGTCAGTTAGTATCGGAAAAAAGAGAACCTAATCACACAACCATGAATCTAGTCATACTACCAGAAAATTTTTCCAAGGCTCCTACAAACCATATAAATATTTAGCAGTGAAATTCTCAGCTAAGGTCCGGTGCCATGCACACTTGTTGGCTTGACCATAGCTTTATAGAATGCCATTTATAAGTCAACAGTGTCGACCGGTTGTTCTTCTAACAGTTCTACATGTCCTTCAAAGCATATTTTTTTCGTATTTTTACAAGTACGGTAACTGTATCTTTAAAAATTTTTACATGTAATATATATTTTTCTTAATTTAGGCAATTTGCTACTAAATGTCACTATTTTGTTTCGTTTTATGTATTCTGGAAAGTTTTCATACACGAGTAATTTTACAAAAATGAAACTATTGACAAACTTACTAACCAGGTTAATAGAACTTTATCTATAATTTTAAGAAGAGATCACTGTGGCGAGTTGGCAACAAAAAATGTTGAATAATATACACGTAGGCTCACTCTATATATAAAGACGCTTACCTCTTTCATTGCTTGATGAATGCAAAATGACTAATATTTTAGTGAGTTCCTTGAGGCTGCCATCATTGGCCAGATAAAATTACAGTGGATTCTTTTGACGGCTATTATAAACATGTATCGTCACTACCCGTCAGTGAGAGGGTCAGTCGTCATTATCACGTTGGTACTCTTTCATACTTCAGGATGTGTCCCGACAACTTGTCTCTTACTACATTGAAGTTGTGGCATAAATTTCATTGCAGTTTGATTAAGAGCCTCATATTCGATCTACGCACTCACCTTTAGAATTCATACGTAGTACCACATTTTTAAAGCTTGTATTTTCTTGTTCGCTGTACTTTGTATCATTAAATTTGGTTACGTTCCAATCAAATACTCCTAGAAGATTTAGCAGAATACACACAGTTTGAGCCCGTGCGCAGTTACTACCTTCATTAAAACTGCAAACGTTAACTCTTTAATTGCTCACAAGCTATACCAACTCCAACAGTCGTCGTACAAGCACTCCAACTGTTAACGCACGTTAACTGCGAATAATGCACTTCGCTACTTCGCACAGTTAGCAGTTCCTATCTTTGTAACGCGGTTTTTAGCCACCAGGAATGAAACAGCTGGGTGCACCAGAACTATGCGCGGCGAAACTGGCTGTTCTTTTTTTCTCTTGGTTTGATAGCAAATAAAAAAGAAAAAAATAATCCTGTAGCATTATTTGCTATGAGATCCTCTCTGGCGTAGTTCAGGCGACAAATGATAGTCTTGCTGTTTTCCGCCATTTCGGCCACTTGAACGTCAATAACGACGTGATAAAATGATGAGAAGGACAAACACATCCAGTTTCGAAGTGAAGAAAAGCTGGTATCGAACCCAGGACCCAGATATCTAGGGGCAGTGACGCTAAGCATTAGATCAAGAGCTATGGACGATTTGATAGCAAAAGAGGGGAGTTTCCCATGCAGAGTTTGTCAGTGAAAAGATCGTCTTAATACATATATCTCTAAATAAATTATTATGTTAGACTATGGTCAGATTTAACATCTTATGAGCAACATTTTGCACTTTTAGAACAAATAATAATTCTTTATACCTGGATCGTAACCTAAATGGTGACAACTATTTATTCACAACCGATATAAAAGAGTTACATGTTTGCACCTGTTACTGTCCTTCAGAGTAGTCACCAGCGTGGTGTAGAACCCGTTGCCAGCGATGTGGAAGGCGCAGTACTCGTATACCGTTAGCAGAGGCTGTTCTGTTGATGGTGCGAATGGAGCGGTCTAAAGTTATGGTGATTATCATGTACCACTGTTATGTTGTTATCCTAACGCATTACGTTCCTCCATGGCAGACCGTCAATGCACAGTATTACTGTTCGTTTTTGGAGCATCACCTGCGACCAGCTTTGCGAAAGAAGCGGCGATACTTTCTGCGCAACCCACCCATCATTTTACACGACAGTGCGCGGGCGCATAGAGCGCAAGCAGTGGCTGCTCTCTTCGGTCGACGGGACTGGGAAGTACTGTTCCATCCACCATACTGCCCGGACTTGAGTCCTTGTGACTTTGAGTTGATTCCGAAGATGAAGAAACGACTTCGCGGCATTCCCTTCAGAACTGTTCCAGAGATTCGACAGACAGTAGACCGCTCCATTCGCTCCATCAACAGAACAAGCTCTGCTAACGTGTACTACACCTTCCACATCACTAGCAACTGGTTCTGCACAACGCTGGTGACTACTCTGAAGGACAGCAGCAGGTGCAAACAGGTAACTCTTTTGTATCGGTTGTGAACAAATAGTTGCGACTATTTAAGTGCCAACCCTCGTATTTAGGCCTACTTCAATCCAATAAGCAGTCCCGTCACGCCATTCGCTCAGTAATTCGTCCAAACTTGTCATCTGAAGTGTCTTTCGTTGCTGTATCAGCATCAGCTGCATACCCCACCGTCTCACATATGGCTGATGGTAAAGATATCCAGAACATAAACTGAAAGTAGATTATGTTTTCGGAGTTATTCCTATTCTTGTTATCTATTGCTCCCTGTATTTTGTGAGCTATACTCATCTGTCCGAGCAATGGTTTTACACAACTGTCCGTGTTAGTTAATCTTTTACAAATCTTTCCGTATCTGATCAACTATTCCACTCTTCCACCTGTTTACTGTTGTGAAGGCCTGAGGCCCGCCTCAGTTTTTACTGCACCATTCCCATTTTCCCTCCACACTTAAGTTACCTATTCCTTAACTACTCAGGATGCATCCTGATAAGCTACACCATTTTTCACTCAGATCTTCCCACAAATGTCTTCTCCCCTTAGGTCGATTGTGTACTTTTTCATTAGTTACTCGATCTACTCGTAAACTTCTGCATTCTTCTGTAGCACCATATTTTGAAAGCTTCTATTGTCATCTTCTCCAGACTATTTATCGTGCATGTTTCACTTCCATACATGGCTACACTCCATACAAATACTTTCAGAGATGACTTCCTAACACTTAAATCTATACTCGATGTTAACAAATTTCTCTTCTTCAGAAACGCTTTCCTTCACATTGCCAGTCTACATTTTATATCCTCTATACTTCGACCATCATCAGTTATTTTACTCCCCAAATAGCAAAACTTCTTTACTACTTTAAGTGTCTCATTTCCTAATCTAATTCCCTCAGCATCACCCGATTAATCCGACTACATTCCATGATCCACGTTTTGCTTTTGTTGATGTTCATGTTATACCCTCCTTTCAAGACACTGTCCATTCCGTTCAACTGCTCTTCCAAGTCCTTTGCTGTCTCTGACAGAATTACAATGTCATCGGCAAACCTCAAAGTTTTTATTTCTTCTCCATGGAGTTAATAACTACTCCGAATTTTTCTTTTGTTTCCCTCACTGCTAGCTCAATACACAGATTGAACAACATCGGGGAGAGGCTACAACCCTGTCTCACTCCCTTCCCAACCACTGCTTCCCTTTCGTGTCCCTCGACTCCTATAACTGCCATCTGCTTTCTGTACAAATTGTAAATAGCCTTTCGCTCCCTGTATTTTACCGATGCCACCTTCAGAATTTGAAAGAGAGTATGCTAGTCAACATTGTCAAAAGCTTTCTCTAAGTCTACAAATGCTAGAAACGTAGGTTTGCCTTTCCTTAATCTAGCTTCTAAGATAAGTCGTAGGGTCAGTATTGCCTCACGTGTTCCAATATTTCTACGGAAACCAAACGGATCTTCCCCGAGGTCGGCTTCTACCAGTTTTTCCATTCGTCTGTAGAGAATTCGCGTTAGTATTTTGCAGCCGTGACTTATTAAACTGATAGTTCGGTAATTTTAACATCTGTCAACACCTGCTTTCTTTGGGATTGGAATTATTATATTTTTCTTGAAGTCTAAGGGTATTTCGCCTGTCTCATACATCTTGTTCACCAGATGTTAGAGTTTTGTCAGGACTGGCTCTCCCAAGGCCGTCAGTAGTTCTAATGGAATGTTGTCTACTCCTGTGGCCTTGTTTCGTCTCAGGTCTTTCAGTGCTTTGTCAAACTCTTCACGTAGTATCATATCTCCGATTTCATCTTCATCTACATCCTCTTGCATTTTCATCATATTGTCCTCAAGTACATCGCCCTTGTATAGACACTCTATATTTTCCTTCCACTTTTCTGCTTTCTCTTCTTTGCTTGGAACTGGGTTTCCTTCTGAGCTCTTGACATTCATACAAGTGGTTCTCTTCTCTCCAAAGGTCTTTTTAATTTTCCTGTAGTCAGTATCTATCTTACCCCTAGTGAGATAAGCCTCTACATCCTTACATTTGTCCTCTAGCCATCCCTGCTTAGCAATTTTGCACTTCCTGTCGATCTCATTTTTGAGACGTTTGTACTCCTTTTTGCCTGCTTCATTTACTGCATTTTTATATTTTCTCCTATCATCAATTGAATTAAATATTTCTTCTGTTACCCAAGGATTTCTACTAGCCCTCGTCCTTTTACCTACTTGGTCCTCTGCTGCCTTCACTACTTCATCGCTCAAAGCTACCCATTCTTCTTCTACTGTATTTCTTTCGCCCATTCCTGTCAATTGTTCCCTTATGCTCTCCCTGAAAGTCTGTACAACCTCTGGTTTAGACAGTTAATCCAGGTCCCATCTCCTTAAATTAACACCTTTTTGCAGTTTCTTCAGTTTTAATCTAAAAGTCATAACCAATAGATTATGGTCAGAGTCCACATCTGCCCCTGGAAATGTCTTACAATTTAAAACCTGGTTCCTAAATCTCTGTCTTACCATTATATAATGTACCTGAAACCTGTCAGTATCTCCAGGCTTCTTCCATGTATAAAACCGTCTTTTATGATTCTTGAACGAAGTGTTAGCTATGATGTGCTCCGTGCAAAATTCTACCAGGCGGCTTCCTCTTTCATCCCTACCCCCATTCCATATTCACCTACTACGTTTCCTTCTCTTCCTTTTCCTACTACCGAATTCCAGTCACCCATGACTATTAAATTTTCGTTTCCCTTCACTATCTGGACAATTTCTCTTATCTCATCATACATTTCATCAATATCTTCGTCATCTGCAGAGCTAGTTGCCATATAAACGTGTACTACTGTGGTAGGCGTGGGCTTTGTATCTATCTTGGCCACAATAATGCGTTCACCTGACCAAAATTCTTGTTCCTTCTGCCACCGAACTTCACTAACTCCCACTATATCTAACTTTAACCTCTCCATTTCCATTTTTAAATTTTGTAACCTATCTGCCCGATTAAGGGATCTGACATTCCACGCTCCGATCCGTAGAACACCAGTTTTCTTTCTCCTGATAACAACGTCCTCTTGAGTAGTCCCCGCCCAGAGATCCGAATGGGGGACTATTTTACCTCCGGAATATTTTACCCAAGAGGACGCCATCATCATTTAACCATACAGTAAAGCTGCATGCCCTCGGGAAAAATTACGGCTGTAGTTTCCCCTTGCTTTCAGCCGTTCGCGGTACCACAACAGCAACGCCGTTTTGGTTAGTGTTACAAGGCCAGATCAGTCAATCATCCAGACTGTTGCCCCTGCAACTACTGAAAAGGCTGCTGCCCCTCTTCAGGAACCACGCGTTTGTCTGGCCTCTCAACAGATACCCCCTGCGTTGTGGTTGCATCTACGGTACGTCTATCTATATCACTGAGGCAAGCAAGCCTCCCCACCAAAGGCAAGGTCCATGGTTCATGGGGGGGGGGGGGTTCCTTCGGTTATTGACATGTTTTTTTCTCTTTCTGTAGTCTTCGCAACTGTCATACTATACGTTGGTTATAGAATATGACTCATGTGGTAATAATACATTAACGTTGCAAGTAAATGTCTTGTATAGTGAGAGCTGGCTAGATACCACATAAAAGTTCTACAGAAATGAAAACAACTAATAAACAGGCGTGAACTATTTTACAACAAAGGAATTCAAGAGTCAAGACTTCCACAACGGAACGCAACTGCAAAAACGTTAAAGACATATGTTTTGACAGAACACAGAGAAACTGTGTGATCGTGAAACTGTTGATTTTCTTTGTTACAGCTTATGTGACAAACTATTATGTTTTCATCACTTACTTGGGAGCAATCACATTCGCATTCATACGAATATCTATATCGGGCAATGAGGCATATCTCACTCACTTACCAGTTTTAAGAATTATATGCGTCGATAAGAGATTCCTATCATATGACGTACGTGTGCTGTCAGTATTTCCGTGTATGACACATCAGACACTGAAGAAGTGGCTTGACTTGTCGCCTTATCTTCAAACATTCGCGGTTCCCATTCGAATGCCACTTACTTTCGGTTGTTAATAGAGTAGTTGTGCAGAATCAACTGTCATTACAGGTCCGTACCTTACATGTCGCTCTTGCAAACGGATGTTACACCACGAGAAAGACACAAATGTGAATAAAACGAAAAAAATGGCACTAGAGGGGCTTTCAACACGGCTCTCCCGCTTGGCAATGCAACACCGTAACCAATTAACCATGACGCCACTTCTCCTTTTGGCTTCTCTGTATTACGCTTGTTTTCCTTGGACCGTTGAGTGTTTATATCCTGCATTTTCTTCATAATCCAGTACATCATCTTCCTGTTTTCTCGCTTGATCTGTGTGCAGTTTTCGACGAGCAGTCCACTGGTCTCTCTTACTACTGAATGTGAGCGGGATACGATGGGAAGTCTCTCTTGTGTCCAGGCAGCGCAACTGCCCAGTAACTGCCTACTAAGCAGGAGATCCCAGGTTCCAGCTGCAGTCCAGCACGCAATTTCACTCGCCTTCTGATTCTGCATGAAGTCTCGATGAAGCTGATGTCACGAGTTCCTTTTCTTTCTCCTCCCTCCACTAATGACTTACATAAATTCATACTCGATGTTATCATAATTCCCCTTTTCATACAGATTTTCTTGCTTCCGCCGTTGTAAATCGTTTTTGCATCTGACGTCGTCAATTACTTTACTGCCAAAACTCGTCCCCTGTTTACAGCTCCTCATTCGCTAACGTAATTGCCTCACCATCACGTGTCAATTGACTTACGGCTAGTGGAATAATTCTTGAAACGCGGTGCCGATAGCCAAGAACTTTGGACATTGTCAACAATGATCGCGAAACCCGAAGCTCTAATGGAATTCTGAATAGCTTACGACGATATGTTAGAACAACTTGATACCTCATTACCTTTGGACAGCGAATACTTAAACTTGATGTATCCGCTGTCAGCAATCGATGTCGACCGGAAAGAGGACCACTGCGTCACGCGCAGCCAGAGGCCGGCCACTGCAAACGGTGTCGCGCCGACCGACGGCCGCCATCCATTATCGCCTTAAAAGCGGATATCGTAAAATGGCGCGGCGGACGAGCGGCCGCGGCTCGCGCCTGCTTTATTGCTCTT
The DNA here is from genome assembly GCF_021461385.2 of Schistocerca piceifrons. NCBI lineage: Eukaryota > Metazoa > Arthropoda > Insecta > Orthoptera > Acrididae > Schistocerca > Schistocerca piceifrons. Next base: position 144,379,572 of record NC_060144.1, read on the forward strand.
ATTACGGCCCCCACATAATGGAATAGAAACAATTGTGCTGAATGGACTGCGAAAAGCCCGGCCCGGCCCCGTACCCTGCCCGTTCCCGACACAATACGCGCGCGCGGAACAAAGGCCGACAGTCCGTGAAAATATTTGAATGACTCGGCAATCAATTGCTCGCTGCGGCAAATGATTTGGAGCGGGCCGGATCGCTTCCCGCGAGTGACAGGGCGCCCGCGTGGCTGGCATTCCGCTGCGAATCGCGCGGTCGGTGGCGGATCGGCGGCAGCCATACCTGCATAGCTGCCCGGATCCGTCACGGGCTCCTTAATTGCTGACCTGCATAGCCGAGATGCCCGGCAATTAGCGGCAGCTAATAGCTTGTTCTTGGCCCAAATTCCGGTATAGTACGCCATCGCCTCTGGTGGTTTATACAGTTGCTAGCAACTATACCACTGTCGTCAGCAGTTTTGCTTAATTTTTTCTACCACTTGCTATTACTTACTCTTAGAGACGCAGCTAACACAGTCACAATAACAGTTCTCTTTTCATCCTCAATCATATTATAAAAAAAGCAAAGTACTTTATCGAGTTACTGGTTGGTGAGCCATTTGTCCAAATACGAGTTATCCATACGTTATTTTATGTGACATATTTTAGTTGATTCAAGTAAATAAGACTGTTACAGAAATACGCGTATCTTTCAAATTAGCTCTGTAAGTCTTACAGTTTTAAAATCTCAGTTAAAAATCAAGAATTATACCTTTTACAGTGTAATGTATCCTCTATCTTCCAGTATCATACATATTTCTTCTCAAGAGAACATCCATTTTTTTCAGTAGGTACTAATCGTACAGGAATGATTGTGGAATAGTCAGAAAGATTTTTTAACCGGCTTCTGACATTACACTCGTATTTAGCGCTTAGACCTACCATTAGTGGAAAATTTTAACATATAACAGGCATTTCACTATTGTAGATGTGACCGAGCTGTACTAGGTGCTTCAGTCCGGAACCGCGCTGCTGCTACAATCGCAGGTTCGAATCCTGCCTAGGGCATTGATGTGTGTGATGTCCATAGGTTAGTTTGATTTAAGTAGTTCTAAGTCTAGGGAACTGATGACCTCAGATGTTAAGTCCCATAGTGCTTAGAGCCATTTGAACTATCGTGGCAAAAGGGTTACATGCATGCCCAGTTTCATACCTGCGTTTTACGAAGCCAACTTAATGACGAATAAGAAATTATGTTCTCATTTTATTACAAATACCATTTTATTTCTTTTAAAGCACTTATTAACTGAATAATTTATGTACAGTTTTGTCACAGATAAGAACGGTGACCACTGCGGAAGTCCACTATCTCTGCCCCTCGTACAAGCTGTCTTTTCTAAATGAATATACTCTCCGAAATAACAAACATACTTGTCACTGTCACCTAAAATTGTAATTTACTAACTGCTACTAGGGTCTAGCGTTCTTACGTGAAGTGTGAAGTGCAGTTAAAATGTCAAAATACAGAGTTATTGAGACCATGTGATACACCAGTTAAGAAGCGAACGCTACGTTCTAGCCTACACATTTGCCGGCCGCGGTGGCAAAGCGGTTATAGACACTTCAGTCCGGAACCGCACGACTGCTACGGTCGCAGGTTCGAATCCTGCCTCGGGTATGGATGTGTGTGATGTCCTTAGGTTAGTTAGGTTTAAGTAGTTCTAAGTTCTAGGGAACTGATGACCTCAGATGTTAAGTCCCATAGTGCTCAGAGCCATTTAGCCTATGCATTTCTCGTATACTTATTCCCTTGTGTTTTATGTACTTCCCATTACACTTTTCTTGAACAACAGATAAACGTAAATATTATGGTCAAAACTTAGATATTACAAGCAAGTGATGACAGCCAAATATTGTTGTGAACAGTAAGTTACACTTCTTTATTTCTTTTATTTTCTTTTTTTATTTCCTCATTACTTATTGACTTTTGTCAATAAGATGGTGGTGTAAATACTACCGTCATAATCAGTATATGAGGAGTTTACGATGCCAAGGGAAATAACGTTAGAAGCTGTCTGTAAGAAGCATCACTCCAACAGGGTGGCTGCAGCTCAAACACCTTCTCAGACGCCTCATTCCCACAGCTACCATTATACCAACGACTACTTTTATTCCGAATACTATGATTCTTTAAAACTATGAATCCGTGAAAGTTTGGCAAGGGTCCGCTGCTGGATAGTTCTTTTAAATTTATTCGTGATAGTAAATTATTCTAGAGGGAAAAGATACATCACATTTTCAATAAGAAAAGCAAGCATGTAATCATAAAATTGTCAAGAAAGTGTAGGTAGTCGCAGTTTTTTCTTATGGCATATGATTCTAGCTTCAGGTCAATCAGACGTCGTTGCAAAGTAGCGAGCTTGCTGGCGGAAAATCGAGTTGTTGTTAATCATTATTTCAAAAAATTAATTTTGTATAATAATCACATTCGGAATTTGTTGATAACATAAACTGCAGATTCGACCAACAAATACTGAAATGAGAAGACAATAGTGCGCTTAACGTGCACAATCGTTGCGTGACCGATGTGACTTCTTCCACCTAATTTACAAGTCAAGCGTTTAACAAAGTAAACTCCATCAGTACAGGAATTTATGGTTTTTTACTACGCTACCAAGATAAAGAGGAAATTATTGGAATTGCATTAGTATTTAACGTGAAATATATGTTACAAGAATGACACAAATTTCGTGTAGTGAAATCGAAGAATAATTAAAAAAAGGGAGTATCCCTTCGTTTAACAAAAAAACGAACATATCTTTCATAGATAGCGAGTATACAAAGACAAGATTGATTTTCTGAGATCTAATCTTATGTCTAATGTCGAAATGTCAAATTCAGCCAGCGTAGTTGCATGTTTTGCTGTCAGAGGAAAGGATCGAGTCAGATAAAAAATTATGCTAGGAAAAGCATTGCTGAAGAAGTATTGAATTTTAAATACCTTGATTGTCACATACGATCTCATAATGACAACGTTATTGTGCAAAAAGCTAGCAAATAACAAGATGTATGTTGGACAATTTAAGAAAAGTATTTTTAAAAACAAATTTAGGAAAGTAACGAAAATGAAATTTTATAATGTAATGGAATTAATTAGACATATTGATTTACCACAGGTAAGCTTGGGTGCTGACAGGAGTGAAAATCGCCGAACTATGAGTTTCATAAGTCATGGTTGCAAAATATTAACACGAATTCTTTGCAGAAGATTTGGTGGAACTGGGAGAGGCCGCAATGTAGGAACGCGCGAGGCAATATTGACCCTACGAATTCTCATACAAGATAGGTTAAGGAAAGACAAACCTACGTTTATAGCATTTGTAGATTTACAGAAAGTGTGTGATAATGTTTGCTGGAATACAGTCTTTGAAATTCTGAAGGTAGCAGGGATAAAACACGGGGAGAGAAAGACTATTTACAACTTGTACAGATATCAGACGCAGTCCAGGTGTATGAAAGGGAAACGGTGGTTGAGAAAGGAATGAGACAGGGTTATAGCCTACCCCCGACATTCAGTCTTCAGGCTGTATTGAAAAAGCAGTAAAGAATTAAAGTTCAACAATTCTGTTAGAGACAGCTAATGTCTTGGAAGAGCAGTTGAACGGAAAGGACAGTATCTTTGAAGGAAAATATAAGACGAACATCAACAGAAGCAATCAAAAAGGATAATGGAATGAAGTCAAATTAAAATCTGGGGATGCTAGGGGAATTAAATTAGGAAACGAAACACTTAAAGCAGTAGGTGAGTTTTGCTATTTGGGCAAAAAAATAACTGATGGCTGCCGAAGTAGAGACGATATAAAACTCACACTTCCAATGGCAAGAAAGGCATTTATAAAGAAGAGAAATTTATGAACATCGAATATAGGTTTAACGGTTAGGAAGCCTTTTCTGAGGGTATCTGTATTGAGTGTTGCCGTGTATGCAAGATAAATATGGACGATAAATATCTTAGACAAAAAGAGAACAGAAGGTTTTGAAATGTGATGCTACACCAGAATATTGAAAATTAGATGGGTTCATCACGTAACTAATGGGGAGGTACTGAATAGAATTGGCGAGACAAGACATTTGTGGCAAAACGTGACAAAAATTGGTGTAGAGGACATTTTTTTGAGACATCAAGTGATCACCAATTTAATACTGGAAGGATGTGGGTGTTTCAAAAATCGTCGAAGGAGGCCAAGAGATGAACACAGTTAGCAGATTCCGAAGGATGTGGTTGCAGTAGTTATTCGGCGATTAAGAGGCTCGCACAGGATAGGGTAACATGGGGAGCTGCATCAAGCCAGTTTTCGGACTGAAGACCTCAACGAGAACAACATGTTTGGATGCCGACTCAAAAGCAAGTGTGTAAAATACAATCGTCAGAAATGAGATTTTCAAGCAGTGTTAAGGAATGTTTGAGGATACTAAATATGAAGATATTAGGAAAGAATTAAATATACATCGGTACATAAAAACACGTTAAAAAGTAGTACTTGACCCACAACTTACAATTAATGGAAGATTTTAAAATGTCAATCAATAAAACTAAAATTATGGCTTTTGGAGTGTAATGTATCCCCTTTCCAAGCCAGTGTTGGATTACATTCCAAAACGAAGAGGAGATCGAGAACGAACCAGGACGTCCCGGAGAAAAATGCGTTGCCGGAACGGGTAAGAGTGCCTAATCCATGAAGTCAAGGAAAAACAGACGAAGAAGATATTTCAGCTGCAACGGGTTCAACGACCGAATTGCTTCTTTGAATGACAATATTCCTCCACACTGGCTGTCGTAACTGAGATCATAATATCCTTCTATTTCGCCTTTTTAATTACCACACGGTTTCAAGTGGTACAACCCGTTAAACGGACATATTTCGCTTACAGTCAAAGCGTACCTGGTCTGTTAGAAAAAGTCATTTTTTGTGACAGCCACAGATTTGACACTTGTTCATATGAACGAAAGTTCTGGTCAGCCAGGTGGCGTGCTGTTGATCGACAGAGGGACCAGAGTCTGGAGAATACCGCAGGTGGTGTAAGACTTTCCGTTTTAACGTTCCAAGGTCTGTTCTGATGCGTTTTGTGACATGGGGTCGAGCACTGCCATGCTGTAATATCATATTTTCATGTCTATCGCTGCATTTTGACCGTTTTTCGTTCTGTGCTCGGCTGAAACGCATCAGCTGCTTTTGATACCGCTCTCCTGTGATTGCTTCCGTCGGTTTCAGTAGCTTAGAAAACATTTTGTTTTCCACCGTCAGCGTTCCTGATGCGTTGAAACCGTTCTTTGCACGTTCTTTCAGTATCAGGTGCCACACCATGAGTCTTAGACAGTATTTTTGAGGCTCATCCGCAGATCTCCTCAAGCTGAAGAAGAAAATTAAAATTTGCCTTAAATGCTCGGAATCGGGTTCGTAAGACGACATATTCAGTCGAGAGTAACTTTATGATGCAATCAAAGAAGTTGTGTTTAAAAATGCCTAAAAGTGTTGTGTGAAACTTACGACCTACCACCCGTACGACCACTTGACGTAACTGTCATCTGTTTCAAAACGGCAGAAGCAAAGTTAGGACGTAATTCAATCGAATTACTTGGATACACCACAGTGCCCAATTGGTATTAAAGGTTTCTTGACTTATTGCAATAGAAAAGCCTGAATAATAAATTCCCCTTCGTAATACTTCCCGGTGGTAGGCCTAAAAGTTGGCAAAAATTCCAGTTGTAAATACTCGTAGAACAAATATGCAAAATAAACTTGAAAAAATAGTGATGCGTTGGCACAAGCATCTGCATCAACGGATGACAATATCAGTAAGGTAAGGATATAATCCTTTCACTAACTCATTCTAGTTCACGCAAACAAAAAAGTCGACCATAAATTTCGAAGAAAGCTCACTGGAGGCATCAAGCATTCAGTGTCACAACAGAAATTCAGATTTAAAACAGAAGATAGATGTTTGGTCTTTCACAGTCGCAGGTTACTGTCCATTTCAGACAGTCTAGATTCCTTCGAAAAATCAGGCTCCATATGCTTATAATTCTGGCGTGTGCTCTGTGTCTGATGATCTGGTCATCGATGAGAATTTAGGTTGCTGTCCCCCCGCTCTTTCCTACATAACATTTGGTACCATGATATTTGATGCTACGAAGAGCGTTGAGGAATATCACGGTATCACTTCTCACCAGATTCTCTTTCACTTTTTGTTCTACATGTTGTATGCGATCCACACGAAGAAACGCCTTCGAAGAATGTAGCAAATCAGTAATTATTTCTTATATATATGAAGATGGTATCTGTTCTTTCAGGCATGTCCGAAAAAACAGATAACTTCTTCATATATATATAGTCAAGGCTCACCGGCCATTTTCTTCTGTGCGGATGCATGAACAGTGTCCGAACTCTTACGGGAATCGGCATTAAAGCCACGAGTAATGAGTATAATGGGCAGGGGCAGTATGAATGTAGTGCGGGACAATAAGTTGCGAATGTCGGTCACGGGGGCCGTGCCAGCGATAAGTCCCTGCAATCGCAATACCCTCAGTGTCCTTGATGGCTCAGATGAATAGAGCGTCTGCCATGTAAGCAAGACATCCCGGGTTCGAGTCCCGGTCGGGGTACACATTTTCAACTATCCCCGTTGACTTATATCAACGCCTGTATGGAGCTAGGGGCATTCATTTCATTGTAAAGTAATTTTTTCTGTTGTGTTTTCATGTAGTCTAGACACAATATGAGGTCAAAAGCAGCCGGTCAGACTTCGTAATCTGGAATAAATCACTACTGGATGTCACTAGAGGTGGAGCAGCACGTAAAGGGCAGGGAGGGGGCGGGGAGAATGGGAGTATTGTCAGTAGAGTAACAATTAGAAGCATAATGGATTGATTATAAGAGCTAAGTGACTTAGGATGTGGACTACTCGTGCTATCTTATCTGCGTGAAAAATTCATTAAAGACCTTTCAACTCTTCTAAAGCTGGAATGAGACATTTTTGAGTGCGAAAGTGCTACAAGCAATTCAGCTAGCAGAACGACTGCAGTGGTACCAAACATTTCTACTCTCAGTTCTAAGCGTCGACACTGGTCAGGAGGTAACCTCACCGTTGAGGGCACTTAAGCTCCAATAGATGACTTTAAACGAGTTATTGCGCCTGATGAATCACGCTATACATTACGATAAGCAGAAGGAATGGTTTGGGCTTGGTGAATGCCTGCAAAATGGTACCAGTCATAAAGTATTATGCCAGCTGTGAAGTACAGTAGACGTGATGTTACAGTACGAAGCTTTTTTTCATTGCACATCATAAAATGTTAAATTCGCAAGAATATTAACACATTTTATGGCATTGAGTATTCCGTGCAATAGAGGAACCGTTCGAAGAAGATGATTATATCAGCATGACCAAGCACCAAGTCGTAAATCAGTATTTGTTAGGGAATGATTTGTGGACGATAATGTCCCTGAAATGGACTGTCCTGCTCAGAGATCCGAACTGAACCCAGAAGGCCAAAGCTGCAATGAGCTAGAATGTCTCTCGCGACAGACGCCAGCGTCCAACGTCCATGTTGTCTAGTTCAGGCTGTTTAGAAATAATTGTCTTTCCAACTTCCACGGCCATTCAGACACCCCACTGGAAGTCTTCCGAGCAGAGTTTAAACAGCCAAAAAGGCCAAGTGTGAACGCTCCACATATTAATGTTCACTAATAGATGTCCATACACTTTTCATCAGACATTGTATAGGAGATTCATGCTTTTCGTAACTATTTTCATTATCTTCTGCCTAAGAAAATATCGCACAAATAGCTCAACACAGCACTGAACTTTGTGCCGGTATTATTTTTATAATGTCTGAAAACGGGAAATTGGTTGATTAACGTGTACTATACGTCGCTTCCTAATTTTTACAAGGAATTTTTAGCAGTACTTATGAAGATCAGGAAAGACCCACTTTCCTCACTGTAATGCTCTGTGCTAAGATAGTGTACTGCTGCATAGAAGGGACCAGTAAACGTGACACCGTAGCGAAGTAGCTTTCAAGAAAAGTAAACGAGTGAGAGCAACAGGAGAAGACGGCACGAGAGCAGGCTGGGGCCCGGACGAGACGAATGTCGCTTTTTGTCCGCCTTTTCTGTCGAAACAGGCCTAATTAGCTTCTCGGAATTGCGTCACTTAATTACAACGGGGTTTCCAATTGTCACGCGTTCCGCCGGCTGGGAAATTATTTCCAGGCCGTGGCCGCTTCCTGCGCCTCGCAGTTCCTTCTCTCTGGGAGACGGGGAGCTCCGTTTCACGGCAAAGACTGGGAGACGGAAGCCAGCAAGAACGAGCAAACACCTGCGGGGAGACTTTAACAAAAGACGGCGCGGCCACGCGAGCGCCGAAAGTAAGTTGTCCGTGGCGCGAGCAGACAGAGAGGGAGAGAGAGGGTCGGGCGCAGCGCACTCGAGGGGAAACTGCGCTGCTTTCTGGATAGTGGGCTTCCCAGCAGGAACGCTCCCCTACTGCTGCAATAAACACTCTGTGGGTAAAGTTCTACGTGGTTCTAGAGCTATGTGATCGATAATACTTTAGACGACCACCAAAATTTTGAGATTGTGTATGGGGTGATTAAGCTGCCCTAGCGAAGGTTTTTATGCAACCCGCAGTGCGTTCCAATTCCACAAACAATATTCTCATATTCCTTCGCTCACTAAGCATAATCCATTATTTCTCCAGGAAATATGAACAGGACATTGCTTTTGCATATTTAATGTAGTTAAATTTTGTACGTGGACATCTTTTTGCTCAAGACCATAGTTTTATAATTATTCAAGAAGAACGTACAAAAATGACCTTCAAACGCGTTTCGCTTCAATAACTCGAAAACTGTGACCTCCAGCGAAAACGTATACTAGTACAAAATTTAACTACATTAAATTTCCTACAAAATGGTCCTTTTAATTTTTTCTGTAGGACAAACAGTTCACATGTTGTGAGTGAGGGAATATGAAAATTTCACACATGGTTTTTGAAGGCGTTGTGGGATGCATTAAACCCATTGGTAGGGGCAGCTGTATCGCCCTGTATATAAACGGGCCAATACAGGGAGCATTACTTGGCTGGTTTTCACAGATAATATCATCAGGTTCCACCTAACAGGTGTGTTCACGTTTCACTGGCCTGGTCTGTACATGATTTGAAGACCATGGTGCAGATGTGACGACACCAAGATAACAAGTTCCTTATCTGCTCCCTTGGTGTTCTACAGATGTTTCAACAAATGTATGCAGCACAAAACGTCGTACAGAATATTGAAGATAAACTGCTCTTGCTACAGCAGCATGAGAAGTTACTCTTATCTGTTAGGCACCTTGTTACGTGGGAATGAAGGGAAACAAACAAACTGAGTTAGCACCCAAGGAGTCCTTTAGAGATGTCAAACAAGGGCCATTCTTTTACAGGCTGTGACAAACAACCAATAACGTTTTTTAATGTGTCATTTTTATGTCTTTACCTCTAGTTCCTGAGAAGAAAATACGTATCAACACTGTACACATTCATGGTTATTCTGATTCCGTAAACGTCCATATGATATTTTAGTGAAACGGAGAAATTGGGAAATCTCCATCTCAAGCAAATAAAAATAATCTTTTTACAGTAGAGGAATTTATAAGGATAACTCTGTAATCAATCTTCTAGCTGGTTTGATGTGGTGAACTAGCAAACCGAACTTCTTCATCTCTAGAGTAGCACTTGCGCTTTACGCCCTCAGTTACTTGTTGGATACATTCCAATTTCTGTCTTCCCCAACAGCTTTTACACTCTAGACCTCTCTCAGGTAACGTAGCAGGTATTCATTGGAGTTTTATTACTTGTCCTATCATCCTGTCAGTGTTTTCAAGTTCCTCCTCGGAAATAATGTGGCGAACCTCTTCATTACTTTATCATTTTTGAACTCGTAAGTGTCACGTAGCAATCTTGCATCGTAGTGTAACAGTCCAGATCACAAGTGCTATGTACTTTAGTAGTATGGTAAACGGTTTCAGTCGTAAACAGAACATCTTCAGATCAGTAATGTCTCAGCTGATGACGTGTGGAGTCGATGTGCACCTGCGACACGTGCTTCTTGGAGTTACACCAGCTCTGCGAGTCTACTCCATAAGCCACCAGTGGAGACATTACTGGTGCGAAGATGGTCTACCTGCTACTAAAACTGGTTTCCACGTTATAAAAATAAACAGCATTTGTGATCAGGGCTGACTGGTTTTTGCTACTTACCTTATCAGCAAACCTAATTGTCAACATCTTTCAACAGCATCACATTTCACAAGCTTCGATTCTCTTATTTTCCGGTTTCTCGGCAGTCCATGATTCACTTCCATATAACACAGATTTCCAACCGTATATTGTCAGAAATTTTTACCTCAAATTAAGGCCGTAATACAAAATGGAAGGATGGTAGAAATGGGAAACTGCAGAAAAGGAAATAACGTCTTGTCAAGAACCGTAATTAAAACACCCGGCCATACAAAAAAATTATCCTGCCGTAGTAGCAAAGGAGCTGAAACAAAAGAAATGGGATAAGAAACGCAGGTAAGATATGAGCGACACGTCAACGTCAAGATTCCTGGAGACTGTTCAGTTTCAAATCGGAACGGAATTAGGAAGAATTTAAAATGTGCTGCTTGCAAGCTGTAGACGAAGGAGAAAATACACAGAAGAAAGTAGAGGATAACTGTTGAATGGAAACAGAAAATATTCTAAGTGTCATACCTAACGTTTTCCAGGAGAATGAAATGCAATTAATCTCTGTTTCCACATGAATGACTTACATCCAAAAAACGGAGTAGGCATTCTTCTGCTCATACCCTCGCTGCGAAAAATAATGAAAAAAATTAGAAAGTAAGTACTTTATTAAGATGTTTCTATGTGCTGTACCAGGAAACTGAACTGGTGAGTTCTAGGTCCCAATACGGCAGTTTCTAAAAGCTGATTCTTGTAAAGAAGAAGGCAACAACCAATCATTGGTAGTAACGCTATTTACATATACTTTTGTAGTCGTTTACATTAATTGATGGCTATTTTTTCCAAGAACTAATGTAATCAACAACAAATGTAATGTAAACGTGAACAGGAGTCTGTAGATGAACCTGTCGATTCAAAATGAACCTGTCGATTCAAAACCGATTAAGCCTCAATTTGTATAAATAAATAGTATAATTGACAGTGGTTGCTTGTTATTTTCTTCTTTGCAAGATCAACCTGTATATTGTACACAGTCATGTTCTCAGAATTTTGTTGCAAGTGCCGTTAACACTGAGACTGCATTTTATTTGTGATAATACAAATACATGAATACATCAATATATTTTTTACTAATAGAACTAATTGCCTCTCGTATCATTTAAATTTTTGACCTCCAAAAGTAAGTACAGCTTGGCACAAATACCTAGCACCATCTTCTAAAGCATGCCTCCATGGTTGCCAGATGGGTCTAGCCTAGAGATATGCAGCGAAGTACCGAGAACACAGTAGCACTGAAAACACGTTTTGTGGAAAAATAGCATTTGAAATGGTTTCCATTTATAGTCTTCAATTAATGCGTTAAGTACTCAAAAAGGGGAAAACCAAAGCTGATTAGCAAGATGTGCAGGTTGATATCTAATAACCCAAAAGAGGTATGGATACGTGTCTACAAAACATCAATAAGATCAGTCCTTGTGTCTATCGATTTACAAAATGAAATGATAAATGACGAATAATACGGGATGATCTGCACTAGATTCCCCTTTCACTGATCGTGTTATGCTGAAAATAATTAGTGGCAGTCAACCAAAATTTATTTATTGTGGACTCTATTATTAATAGAAAATATTTGGCGTTGGCTGTGGACAACATTTTGTGTGTGCAGTGCCGTAATATGTAACTAGAATATGTAAGGTGAGATACAACGGGGCTCAGTCTTCATAGTTGACAGCATGTAAGATGTTAGAAGAAATTCTTGCTATGCTAACAGCCTCGCAGACAGATGACCACGTGTAAGCTATCCCACTAATGATCGACATCGCCGCGTGAGTGTTCGAGCAAACAGAGCGGCCACATCAGGCTAAATGCGTGTAGGCACTGTGGCCGCCGCTCATCGACCTGCATCGGTAAATACCATTACAGACCCAGGCGCAAACCCTGCTAACACGGTAGGCGCCTGGCGTTGTGAGTAACGGCACCCTAGAATATGCGAATACTTCAGGATAATCCTTTCACTCATCACGTTGTCGACAGACACCATCACGTTTTATCGATTACAGCGTGGAACGCTAAGCGTGTTCGTTTTGAAACGCGCGTGAGTAGTGGATGACTGCAAACTAGTGGGGCCTTCCGTGGTATGGAACGTTTTTGCCACAAATTTTAAATACGCTAGCTAACTGTTAATCCCAATGTGAGGCCTATGGCAAAGTATCGGCACGGTGCTGCTTATATTTTCTGGAAGTTTTGAATCAACTGAAGATTTTTTACGCAAGATTAAGTAAGTTGTGTGACTGGGTGAACATATTTTTCGTTACATAATAGAAACGAGACAGAATAATTGTTAGCACATGAACGGGTAAGGCAATCGGCCATGTCCTAATGAAGGCATATACCCGGGTATTTGATTTAGACGTTTAAGGAAACCATTGAAAACTTGAACATGGTTCGCCAGACTGGAATTTGAGTCTCGCAACTCCAGAATTCTTATTTATTGTACTAACTACTGAATCAGGTTACTTTGTCGGTGACTTGCATGTCGGCGAAGGCATGAAGAAAAATGAAATTTAGACGAGCAAATGGAAGTTGAGTAGACTGGCCAACAAGAAGAACTAACTAGACGACTAGTTGGCTGAAAGAGACTGCACACACAGTAAAGACTGAGGTTAAAATTAAAAGTTAAAGAAAATCATTGACGACTGGCGTGAAAGGCAGCAGAAAAACACAAACTTTAAAGTAGTAGTATGCAAAATAGCAGATACGAAGTAATTTGGTTTTATGGGGGCAAAAAGTTCCTGGTATCAAGTTAAGCGAGATATCGAGCATAAATTGGCGATGCAGTAGAGACGTTTCTGCTGTATGGGAGCTAAATTGTTGTGAAATATCGATATAGAATTGAGAAAGAAGTTCCTCACACTCCATGGTTGACGCCTCAGTGCACGTAGATATTAGGTGGACTAGAGGGAAAGTCGAAGTACTTGAAGTTCCGTGCTGCATAAAAATGTAAAAAATTACGGTAAACATTGAAAGTAAAAGTAAATACTGAAAAGCGATATGCACATACACAGTTGACGGTAGTATCGTGTACACAAGGTATAAAAAAGCAGTGCGCGGGCGATTCATGTGAAAAGGTTTCCGACATGATTCTGGCTGCACGACAGGAATTAACAAACTCTGTAGGTGGACTGGTAGTTGGGAAATTCAATATTGCGAAATCGACAGTCTCAAGAGTGTGCCGAGAATACCAAATTTCAGTCATTATTACTCACCACGGACAATGCAGTCACTGACGGCCTTCATTTAGCAACAGAGAGCAGCCGCCTTTGCATAGAGTTGTCAGTGCTAAAAGACAAGCATCACTGCGTACAATAACCACAGAAATCCATTTGCGACGTACGCAGATGTGTCTGTTACGATAGTGTGGCCAAATTTAGCGTTAATGGGCTATGCAAGCAAACAATGGACGCTAGTGCCTTTCCTAACAGCATATCACAGACAGCACCTCTCTTGAATTCATGACCATATCGGTTGGCCTTACATGACTGGAAACCAGTGGACTGGTCAGATGAGTCCCAATTACAGTTGGTTATAGCTGGTAGTAGTGTTCGAGCGTGGTGGAGAATCTATGAAGCCACTGATCCAAGGCACTCAGCAAGATGGCGACGGCTCCATAATGGTGTGGGCGGCGTGAAGAGGTTGGGGCCATTCAAAATCATTGGGGAAAACTTAAATGTGATCTGAAAAAGAAAAGGATTATTGTAATTTTTCAGTGCTCCTGTTTCACACCCTCCTGTGAGTGATCAAGGAAGGGTGCAAATCTAACAAATACATGAAGACCCTCAATAAGACCCTGGAGTTTGGAAATAGCCTAGGTGGCAACTGCCCTCATTGATTGATAGTTTTAAGAATGTGGTACAGAGAAAACCTATGAAGTTGGCCTAGGCACCTGCTGGCAAGCAACTGGCACAGGAGCTGTGTCAAGTGGTTGCCTATTTACAGGCGCTTAGAAGTACTTTGTACATTTTCGCTGTAAAGGCTCATTTTTAAAACTCTCTATAAATGTGAGTGGATTCCACCAAAAGTATTGCCAAACTGTGGAGGAGAGTGGGAGTACTAGAGGGACCCTTTGTCATTTTATTCACACGCATGTAAATGTCACACCCCTCTGTGATCACACCACAGGAAGTCGTGAAACAGGAACACAGAAAAAGTCCATGCACCTTTATCTGCTTTGGACATGTTCATATTTCATCAAATGGTTGTGAATGGTCCCTAGTAGTTCCACTCTCCAGACAAGGCGAAAACTGCTGGTCACACTGCATTCCAAAGAGGTGAGATCACGTTCAGTTGTGCGGCTTCTTGATGCCCTTCGAGTACAACTGAAAAGCCCAAGAGATGTCAACCATGTCAAAAAAGTCAATAAAGCCATCCTGTTGCCCCTGAAACACCCAACAGCGAACTGTCGCCCTTTATGCCACACCTGAGGCTTTTCATGTCGATTCTGAGCGGCCGTGTGTCTAAAATATTTCCCATCGACACTTATTTATAATGAATCAAATTGATTTCAATGCTGGGCGTCGCGGTACTGACCTCCCTCGCTGAGGTGTCAGAAGAAGGGGTTAAATCTGGGTAAGAGTGGCTGTGGCGACCTTCCCACCGTATGACACGTCCATAGTTGCGATGAAATTTGGTGCCAATGCGACAACATTGAGCCATATCTCAACTGTGTCCTTGTTTTGGCATGCGTCGACATCTTCATGTTAGAAGTCTCATCAAGCCCGTGGGTGACGACTCAACGGCTTTACGCTTTTGCGTCATTACAGACGAAGATGGTAAGCACCTTGGAGCCAAATTTTAAAATTATGCGCCTAAATGGAACTATGGGGTTCAGAAAAAGTCATCTCGTAATTCTTTGCGCTGTGTAAGTGAAGCCGGAGCATGGGTACATGCTGATAACAGGATAAGAATCCTCCTAAAACACCTCGAGAGAGTTACGTAATAAAGGAACAAGATAAATATGAGTTTTTCTCTAGATTTTGGCTACAGTTAACTGACAATGGGTACTTGACACAACTGTTTGGAAAGTGAGCGAGACGAACACGCGTTAAGGAATGGCCTTGCGATGGTAGGTGCCAATCTGCTACCAAAATAGTTAGCCAGCAAGCAAAAGCCAACGGCCTTGCCTCGTTGAATAGACTGGTTCTCGCAAGATCACCGAAGTTATTGACTTCCTTTGACGTGGTTGACTTCTCCTGGGCATTTCAGTTGTTCTCAAAGGGCATAACGAAGCTGCACTACAACTGAATGTGGTCTCAACCCTTTGGAATGCAGCGTGACCAGCAGCTTTCGCCTTGTCTGAAGAGTGGAACTAATAGGGTCCATTCAGAACCATTCGACGAAATCTGAACGTGATCCAAAGCAGATAAAGGTGCATGGACTTTTTCTGTGTTTCTGTTTCATGACTTCCTGTGGTGTGATCACAGAGGGGTGTGACATTTACATGTGTGTGAATAAAATGACAAAGGGTCCCTCTAGTACTCCCACTCTACTCCACATTTCGGCAATACTTTTGGTGGAACCCACCCAGATTTATAGAGAGTTTGAAAAATGTGCCTTTACAGAGAAAATGTACAAAGTATTTCCAAGCGCCTCTAAGTAGGCAACCACTTGACACAGCTCCTGTGCCAGTAGCTTGCCAGCAGGTGCCTAGGCCAATGTCATAGGTTTTGTCTGTACCACAGTTTTTAAACTCTGAATAAATGAGGGCAGTTGCCACCTAGGTTATTTCCAAACTCCAGGGTCTTATCAGGACCCTTTACCATAGTATTCATGTATGCGTTTGCATCCTTGCTTGATCATTCACAGGAGGGTGTGAAACAGGGGTACTGAAAAATTCCAATAATCCATTTCTGCTTCAGATCACATTTAAATTTTGCCAAATGATTTAGAAAGGCCCCATCCTCCTCACACCACCCACACCATTATGGAGCCACCGCCATCTTGTAGAGTGCCTTGGATCAATGGCTTCATAGATTCTCCATCACAGTCTAACACTAACATCAGCTTTTACCAACCGTAATTGGAACTCACTCGAGCAGGCCACTGGTTACCAGTCATGTAAGTCAACTGATGTGGTCATGAGCCCAGCAGAGGTGCTAGTTGGACAGACTTGTTCTCGTGGGAAGGCCGAAGTTAAGCAACGTGGACGTGGTCAGAATTTCGACGGGTGACCGCCCAGATACCCCACGTGCTGTAGGCTACCATCTGTTTGCCTTTGGGGTAAGGGGAGGAGGGGTGTCAGTGTAAAGTCCCTGATCACCAATCTTTGCGCCAGTGCACTGGATTAAATGCCAAACCTATCCACTGTGTCTTACGAAGTGAGGCCTTGTGACATTGTCGGTGTGAAGTGTCCGTTGGATGGGGACATTAAGCTCGACAGCCTCCTTGGTACTATACAGAGGAGTCGGCTACGTGGCGGAACAAGGTTTCGTGATCTCACATCTTCATACAACATGACACTACACGACAACACACATTACGATCACCTACACTTCCCAGATATAAACACTTAACATTCTCAAACACACAGTACTCACACTTTGGGGAAGAAAGGCACCTGTGTACGCAAAGAATACGAAACGTTCGAATAAGGCATTTCAACCCCTCCTTCTGGGTCTCCAGCCAACCATGCCATTAGACTTTACTTACTAATAGGCAAAATAAAAGCTGCAACTAAGTACTAAACTAAATAATTTTTTAACTGAAAATGGCTACTGTGGAGGTAATACACAGTGTTCTGAAATGCCCATTACAGACGTCTAGGACTAGGACAGAAGACTGATTAGGTACTATTTTGAATTCGAACCCATGTCGCGGAAACGGACCATTTCCGTGTTACAAGTATTTGAAAACATGGTGGTAACGCGACATCTTTTATATGTAATTGATTATGCGTGACCCAGTTCATCACTTCTTTTACAGTTTTATTCATGAGTAGTCAAAGACATTGCTCGTGTACTCGTTAACGTGTACGGATGCAGTACGATCTCTTCCAATTCGGGTGTGCGGCGTCTCTTCGGAGTACCACAGACACGGCTGCTGATGGTAAAAGTATCCTTTCCTGAAGCCGTTGCGTTATTGAGGAGAAAATGGTGTGCGATGGAGTCGGATGGCCGTGGTCCATACAACCCGGAAGAATTCTCGGCAGCTGAAACACCCGGTTCTTGAAAGCATTCATTGTACGATAGAGTCGGATGTTATGGAGAACGGTGTTCATAAAGATGACAAGCGGTTCTTCCATTACCATGAGCTTCGCCATTCAGAAGGATCTTGTCGGTGTATTCTGATAACGTGTATTCAACCGGGTTGACCTAACACTCATAGACACGTGAATGAGTCTGAAACCAGGTAAGAGAGGATGGATAGGCATCAAATGTCATCAGCCGATCCGACGTAACCACATCCCGCCATGTTTATGCTTTTATATACCTACCTAGCGAATATGTTTTCTGTTGTACAAGTATATATACCTATCGAGTATGTTTTCGAACGGCTATGGCACGGAGACGGTACGTTTTCGAACATTCGTTCCTATTAATATTTTTCACTCCCCTCTGTAAATCCTAGAAGTTTCTGCCGAGAATTTTCGAATGCTTTCTGAATAGTAGACAGACTGGCGAGACCAAGAGAAGCATTTGCGAAAAACTGAAATACTTTAATATAAAAAACATAAACTCCACTCTTGGATTAGACCCGTTCTGTTTGGACGATCGCTGCCTACAGGTCAGTACAGGAAGCGATCTACGATTATGGCACATGTGATCGGCATGCCTCGAATCCCCCCCCCCCAGCCGTTATTGCCAGTAGATGACGCCGCTGCGTCTTTATTCGAGCAGACCATCATTTGGCCCCACAACCGCTTAGTGGACCTCGTATGAGACCTACATAAAAAAAAAAATGTGAAGCAGCCTTCCTTTAGGACTGCTTACCTTATTTTAGCACCTCTCTAAAATCCATGTTCTTTAAACTTTCTTTTCAGGAACAAATGATCCAAGCCTTCGCGATTTGAAAGTGTCATAGTCTGATCATAACTACAATATATCTCCTTACTGGATTGGTAGATTTATCATAAAAAATGAAAATAGCTTTTTCTTCGTAAAAAAGCAAAATACTCTTCCGTCCCACTGGAACAGGGGAGGTCATTTATATCAGATAAACGAGAAAAGAATCGTTCTGTTGATGCACGCGTTGATGTGTTGGTAGCAATTTTCCTGTTGATCGTGAAATACCAGGTGGATTTCACTCTAGATGGTAGGTCACAATTGTTGATGTATTTCGAGAGCGACATCCAGCCAAAATATGAGTATTTATATTCAATTATTATACTATTCTTGCATTCTACTGGATTCATACATATCTCTTTCACTTTGCTCCTCTCCTTTTCTGAAGTTGTTAAGTCAACAGAGCTGTATCCTGTTAATAAGTGTCTTGAGTATAAACAGTGCACTGGGTATACGTGGGTCATCAGCGAGAGTTAATACGCTGTATTTAACTTCAAAATTATATTTATAGAATAAAAATCCACTTCAGCTGACAGTTATTTTCTGAATTTATCACGCGAGCAACTTCGAATTAATTATGGGAACATAAACGTGTGGCGGTCGGACGAGACATTCGCTGTGGATCACAACTACATCAAACAAACACATGGAAGCGTAGGACCAGCAGCCACAGCGACCGACTCCACAGTACGAGTTCCGACTTCAGTGTCGTTTTGTTACTCACCTAGGTTCCAAATACGAGTTCATACCAGGCGGCTACAGAGGCGGTCGAAATATTGCAACATTTAGTATACGTTTAGATACCAAACTCCCTTCTCAATGTGTGTCTGTTGTCTGTAGCATGGTACTGAAGTGAAATGTGCGTGATAAATAGTGCAGACAGTAAAAAATTGGTAGCTTTTTAAATATTGCGCCACAGAATAATCCCAATGATTAAAGGAGAAGATGAGATTGGGAAAGTGGTACACTATCGAATTGCGGAGCAAAGAACTTTATTGCACAATTTGATTTAAGTAAGGGATCGCTTGATAGGATACAGCCTCGATCCTCAAGAAATAGTGCCGTAATGGAGGGAAGTGTGTGTGTGGTGGTGGGGGGGGGGAGGAGGAGGAGGAGGGAGGGAAGTGGTTGCTGACTGGAAACTGTATAGAAACTCCAAGGTTTTACTACTCGAAGTACTTTCAAATGGCTGCAGATTACTAGAGCTATGCGTAGATGAAGAGAATAGCACAGGACAGACTACACCAAGGAGAGCTGTATCAAACAAATCTAACAGGTGACCTCAGTGAAATCGTAGTGAATAGATGCTGTAAAACATGGAGCAGATGAAAAAACAAGGTAGAACCATATAACCAGAACTGATCGTATAACGTGTTCCAGGAAAACGTTCTTTTCGTAATGGAAAACATCGTAGAGGAGAGAGTACGTTAGAGCAAGGTAAGCAAAAATCGAGAATACAGCGTGTGATAAGAATGCAGAGATGAAAATATTAGCATAAGTCGGGAAGAAATCGAAACACTTTGAAAAATTGCTTCTGATGTTCCGCGGTACCCCATCTGCATCTACATCTAACCTCTACATAGATACTCTGCGGGCCACCGTATAGTGCGTGGCAGAGGGTACCCTGTACCACTCCTAGTCACTGCACTTCCTGTTTCATTCGCGGACAGATCGAGGGGAACAAGTCTGTCAGTATACCTCCGTATGAGCCCCAATTTCTCGTATTGCGTCTACGTGGTCCTAACCCGCAAAGTACGTTGGCAGCAGTAGAATCGTGCGGCAGTCAGCTTCAAACGCCTGTTCTCTAAATTTTCTCAACAGTCTTCTTCGGAAAGAACGTCGTCTTCCCTCCAGGCATTCACGTTTTGGTTCCAGAAGCTTTTCCGTAACACTTGCGTGTTGTTCAAACCTGTTGGTAGCAAATCTGACAGTCCGTCTCAGAATTGCTTGGACGTCTTCCTTCAGTCTGATATGGTACGGATCACAAACACTCGAGCAGTACTCAACAGTAGATCTTAGCAGCGTTCTATATCCAGTCTCCTTTATAGGTGCATCACTCTTTCTACATCTACATGTACATCCATTCTCCGCAAGCCACCTGATGGTGTGTGGCGGAGGGTACCTTGAGTACCTATATCGGCTCTCCCTTCTATTCCAGTCTCGTCTTGGTCCTGGAAAGAAGGATTGTCGGTATGCCTCTGTGTGGGCTGTAATCACTGTGATTTTATCCCCATGGTCTCTTCGCGAGATATAAGTAGAAGGAAGCAATATACTGCTTAACTTCTCTGTGAAGGTATGTTCTCGAAACTTCAACAAATTCCCGTACCGAGCTACTGAGCGTCTCTCATGCAGAGTATTCCACTGGAGTTTATCTATCATCTCCGTAACGATTTCGTGATTACTAAATGATCTGTAACGAAGCGCGCTGCTCTCCGTTGGATCTGCTCTATCTCTTCTATCAACCCTATCTGGTGAACAGTATTCAAGCAGTGAGCGGACAAATGTACTGTAACCTACTTCCTTTGTTTTCGGATTGCATTGCCTTAGGATTCTTCCAATGAATCTCAGTCTGGCATCTGCTCAACCGACCATCAGCTTTGTGATCAATCCATTTTAAATCACTCCTAATGTCTACTCCAAGATAATTTGTGGAATTAACTGCTTCCAGTTGCTGACCTGCTATATTGTAGCTAAATGATACGGGATCTTTCTTTCTATGAATTCGCAGCACATTACACTTGTCTACACTGAGATTCAATTGCCATTCCCTGCACCATGCGTCCATTCGCTGCAGATCCTCCTGCATTTCAGTACAATTTTCCATTGTTACAACCTCTCGATATACCACAGCATCATCCGCAAAAAGCCTCAGTAAACTTCCGATGTTATCCACAAGGTCATTTATGTATATTGTGAATAGCAACGGTCCTACAACACTCCCCTGCGGCACACCTGAAATCACTCTTACTTCGGAAGACTTCTCTCCATTGAGAATGACGTGCTGCGTTCTATTATCTAGGAACTCTTCAGTCTAATCATACAATTGGTCTGATACTCCATATGCTCTTACTTTGTTCATTAAACGACTGTGGGGAACTGTATCGAACCCCTTGCGGAAGTCAAGAAACACGGCATCTACCTGTGAACCCGCGACTATGGCCCTCTGAGTCTCGTGGACGAATAGCGCGAGCTGGGTTTCACACGACCGTCCTTTTCGAAACCCATGCTGATTCCAACAGAGTAGAATTCTAGTCTCCAGAAAAGTCATTATACTTCAACAAAATACGTGTTTCAAAATTCTACAACTGATCGACGTTAGATATATAGGTCTATAGTTCTTTAAAATGGGGATGACTTGTGTCCTTTTCCAATCCTTTGGAACGCTACGCTCTTCTAGAGATCTACGATACATCGCTGCAAGAAGTGGGGCAAGTTCCTTCGCGTACTCTGTGTAAAATCGAACTGGTATCCCATCAGGTCCAGCGGCCTTTCCTCTTCGGAGCGATTTTAATTGTTTCTCCATCCCTCTGTCGTTTATTTCGATATCTACCATTATGTCATCTGTGCGACAATCTAGAGAAGGAACTACAGTGCAGTCTTCCTCTGTGAAACAGTTTTGGAAAAAGACATTTAGTATTTCGGCCTTTAGTCTGTCATCCTCTATTTCAGTACCATTTTGGTCACAGAGTGTCCGGACATTTTGTTTTGATCCATCTACCGCTTTGACATAAGACCAAAATTTCTTAGAATTTTCTGCCAAGTCAGTACATAGAGCATTACTTTCGAATTCATTGAACGCCTCTCGCATAGCCCTCCTGACACTACATTTCGCTTCGCGTAATTTTTGTTTGTCTGCAAGGCATGGGCTATATTTATGTTTGCTGTGAAGTTCCTTTTGCTTCCGCAGCAGTTTTCTAACTCGGTTGTTGACCACGGTGGCTCTTTTTCATCTTGCTTGGCACATACTCGTCTAATGCATATTGTACGATGGTTCTGAACTTTCTCCACTGTCCTAAACTTCTCCCAGTAAACCGAAGTCGACCATTCGCCTTCTCTGCCATAGTTCTCAGTCGCTCGTTCCATTTCATCTCGCTCTTCTACGTTACGTCCAAATACAGTCCTGGAAATTGAAATAAGAACACCGTGAATTCATTGTCCCAGGAAGGGGAAACTTTATTGACACATTCCTGGGGTCAGATACATCACATGATCACACTGACAGAACCACAGGCACATAGACACAGGCAACAGAGCATGCACAATGTCAGCACTAGTACAGTGTATATCCACCTTTCGCAGCAATGCAGGCTGCTATTCTCCCATGGAGACGATCATAGAGATGCTGGATGTAGTCCTGTGGAACGGCTTGCCATGCCATTTCCACCTGGCGCCTCAGTTGGACCAGCGTTCGTGCTGGACGTGCAGACCGCGTGAGACGACGCTTCATCCAGTCCCAAACATGCTCAATGGGGGACAGATCCGGAGATCTTGCTGTCCAGGGTAGTTGACTTACACCTTCTAGAGCACGTTGGGTGGCACGGGATACATGCGGACGTGCATTGTCCTGTTGGAACAGCAAGTTCCCTTGCCGGTCTAGGAATGGTAGAACGATGGGTTCGATGACGGTTTGGATGTACCGTGCACTATTCAGTGTCCCCTCGACGATCACCAGTGGTGTACGGCCAGTGTAGGAGATTGCTCCCCACACCATGATGCCGGGTGTTGGCCCTGTGTGCCTCAGTCGTATGCAGTCCTGAGTGTGGCGCTCACCTGCACGGCGCCAAACACGCATACGACCATCATTGGCACCAAGGCAGAAGCGACTCTCATCGCTGAAGACGACACGTCTCCATTCGTCCCTCCATTCACGCCTGTCGCGACACCACTGGAGGCGGGCTGCACGATGTTGGGGCGTGAGCGGAAGACGGCCTAACGGTGTGCGGGACCGTAGCCCAGCTTCATGGAGACGGTTGCGAATGGTCCTCGCCGATACCCCAGGAACAACAGTGTCCCTAATTTGCTGGGAAGTGGCGGTGCGGTCCCCTACGGCACTGCGTAGGATCCTACGGTCTTGGCGTGCATCCGTGCGTCGCTGCGGTCCGATCCCAGGTCGTCGGGCACGTGCACCTTCCGCCGACCACTGGCGACAACATCGATGTACTGTGGAGACCTCACGCCCCACGTGTTGAGCAATTCGGCGGTACGTCCACCCGGCCTCCCGCATGCCCACTATACGCCCTCGCTCAAAGTCCGTCAACTGCACATACGGTTCACGTCCACGCTGTCGCGGCATGCTACCAGTGTTAAAGACTGCGATGGAGCTCTGTATGCCACGGCAAACTAGCTGACACTGACGGCGGCGGTGCACAAATGCTGCGCAGCTAGCGCCATTCGACGGCCAACACCGCGGTTCCTGGTGTGTCCGCTGTGCCGTGCGTGTGATCATTGCTTGTACAGCGCTCTCGCAGTGTCCGGAGCAAGTATGGTGGGTCTGACACACCGGTGTCAATGTGTTCTTTTTTCCATTTCCAGGAGTGTATTTAAATGACTTGACTGTGTCACGCAGGACACTAGTAATACTCTGTCCTAACATTACAGGTTTATTCTTCCTACTTATTGGCCTTAATTTACATTTATCCACATTTAGGGCTAGCTGCTATTCATCACACCAACTGGATGTTTTGTCTAAGTCGTGTTGTATCTTCATACCGCCACTCAACTTCGACATCTTACTGTAC
The DNA here is from genome assembly GCF_021461385.2 of Schistocerca piceifrons. Lineage (NCBI taxonomy): Eukaryota > Metazoa > Arthropoda > Insecta > Orthoptera > Acrididae > Schistocerca > Schistocerca piceifrons. The sequence continues at coordinate 144,403,609 of NC_060144.1, forward strand.
ACCACAGCATCATCAGCAAACAACTGCAGACTGCTGCCCACCCTCTGCGCCAAATCATTTATATGTATAGAGAACAACAGGGGTCCCTTCACACTTCGCTGGGACAATCCTGACGATAGTCTTGTTTCAGATGAACACACGCAGCCGAGATTCTGTTACTTAAGACGTCTTCGAGCCACTCTCACATTATTGAACTTATTCCGTATGCTTGTACTTTTGTTAACACCCTGCAATGGAGCACCGTGTCAAATGCTTTCCGCAATTCTAGGAATAGGCAATCTGCGAATTGCCCTTCATCGATAGTTCGCAGTATATCATGTACCCCACTGCAGACTCTTAACGATGTTACGAGCATATGGAATAGGTTCCTAGATATGTGAGTTTGTTCGTCTACGGCGAGTATTCATCAGGGACAAGGGTATCGTCAGGAGTTCCCCAGGGAAGAGTGATAGGACCGTTATTATACATAAATGATGTGGCGGTCGAGGTGGGTAGCATTCTGCTGATGACGCTGTGCTTTGCGGTAAGGTGTCGAAGTTGTGTGACTGTAGGAGGATACAAGCTGACTATGCTAGAATTTGTAGTTTTTTTGATATATATATATATATATATATATATATATATATATATATATATATATATATATATATATAAACGGCACCTAGCTCTAAATGTATAAAAATGTAAATTATTGCGGATGAGCAGGAAAAACAATGCTTGATCTTTAGATACAACATTGTTAGTGTCCTGCCTGGCACAGTCACGTCGTTTAAATATCTGGACATAACGTTGCAAAGCGACATGAAATGGAAAAAGCACGTGAAGGTTGTGGCAGGGGAGGTGAATGGTCGACTATAGTAATAGTAAAGGTATGGTTCATCCATGAAGGAGACCGCATATTGAACGATAGTGCGTCCTGTTCTCGAATACTCCCAAGTGTTTGGAACCCGTACCAGGTCGAATTAAAGAAAGATATGGGAGGAATTCTAAGGCGTGTTGTTACCGGTAGGCCGGCCGGAGTGGCCGTGCGGTTCTAGGCGCTGCAGTCTGGAGCCCAGCGACCGCTACGGTCGCAGGTTCGAATCCTGCCTCGGGCATGGATGTGTGTGATGTCCTTCGGTTAGTTAGGATTAATTAGTTCTAAGTTCTAGGCGACTGGTGACCTCAGAATTTAAGTCGCATAGTGCTCAGAGCGATTTGAACCATTTTTCTGTTACCGGTAGCTTCGAACAAGGCGCATGTGTTACGGAGATGCTTCGAGAACTCAAATGGGAATCCCTGGAGAGAATACGACGTTATTTACGAGAGACAGTATTTAAAAAATGCAGAGAACCAGCATTTGAAGCTGACTGGCAAGCGATACTACTGCCGAGAACATACATTTCGCGCAATGATATGATACGAGAGGGATGGGTTGTTTTGGGGGAGGAGATCAGACAGTGAGGTCATCGGTCACATCGGATTAGGAAAGGATGTCGGCCGTGCCCTTTCGAAGGCACCATCCCGGCATTTGCCTGGGGCGATTTAGGGAAATCACGGGAAACCTATATCAGGATGGCTGGACACGGAATTGAACCGTCGCCCTCCCGAATGCGACTCCAGTGTGCTAGCCACTGCGCCACCTCGCTCGGTTATACGACACGAGAAATTAGGGCTTATACGGAGGCATATAAACAGTCGTTTTTCCCTCGCCCTATTTGCTACCGGTACTGGAAAGGAAATTAATAGTAGTAGTACAAATGGTTCAAATGGCTCTGATCACTATGGGACTAACATCTGAGGTCATCAATCCCCTAGAACTACTTAAACCTAACAAACCTAAGGACATCACACACATCCATGCCCGAGGCAGGATTCGAACCTGCGACCGTAGTGGTCGCACGATTTCAGTCTCAAGCGCCTAGAACCGCTCGGCCACACCGGCCGGCAGTAGTAGTACAGTATGCTCTTCACCATGCACCATAAGGTGATGTCCAGAATATGTATGTAGATGTAGAATAATTATTTCAGATGACTATTTCTGTATTTCTGAAGGTGTGATTTACTCTATTACTTCCTGAACCATCAAGTTTCCTTTTAATAGGGTTTCCACGTTGCTTGCATCTCACCAGTTCGTAGTAACCTTTCTTAGTACACCTTGCAGTATAACGCCATGAAAGCGAGATACGGAAACAACTGAAGGGCTTCATTTTTACAAGCAGTTCGGCTTCTGGTAAAGGGCTACCGCAGAATTCGCATCGCTCTTGAGCCGATTACGTTTTCAGAAATACTTATTCACGACCACTAATCGCCTTTACTGAATACTGCTCCCCTTCAGATGGCTCAGTTATGAATTTTCTCATTCTGCGGCGAAATGGCGGAAGACTAACTCCCCAGTTCGTCTATTGTGCTTTTTCAGTGCGCTTATTCTTTTCGCCGCGCTGCGCAACGTACACTCGAGGCCTGAAAACCAATGTTCTCTTTTCCGCAGCTCGCTGCGTTTGGGGGGGAAGTTCTCAGCAAGAGATGAATGAGCTGCCTGCGAAGATAATACCTTTGCGGGGGATTATACGGATCTCTTCGCCTCATTAAAAGCGCCGCGGTGAGGCACGGCAGCGGCAGCGACGTGCCTCGTCTTTGTGTAATGCTGTAGCCAGGCGCCGCAGCGTCATCTATCTGTTGTCACAGACGGCTGCGGACTTTGGCGCTGCATTCACGCGCTAATGAGAGGTATTAGGTAGATTGCCTTGCCCTTTGTGTCTCGGCGCAACACACAACCACGCAGTTTGTAACCCGCCTCCTGACGGGATCTCCCGCTGCCATTCGCGAGGAATGAAATGCCGGCACGAATTTTTTTCATTTTATTAGCGTGATTAGCGTTTATTTTGCTGAGACCGGTAAAGTTTACGACTTACCTGCAAACGGCTCCTTCGTAGAGTAATACAATATCTTCGTAAAAGTATTTAAAATACCCCTCGTCACAGGAGAGCCCGTAAAGCCTGATGTCAAGAAGACGGTACATGGTGATTGGAACAATGGTCACAGGTTATGTCCACGGACGAGTCCAGACATAGTCTCAACAGTGATTCTCGTTGGTTTTTCATCTGACGCGAACCAGGAACCACGTACCAACCCCTTAATGTCCTTGAAAGGAACCTGTATGGAGGTCGTGGTTTGATGGTGTGAGATGAGATTGTGATTAGTGCACGTACATCCCGGCATCTTATTGACATAGGAACTGTAACAGGTCAGGTGTATAGGGACGTCATTTTGAACCAGTATTTCTGCCTTTTCAGGGGGCAGTAGGTCCCATCTTCCTCCTGATGGATGATAACGCACGGCCCTACCGAGCTGCCATCGTGGAGGAGTACCTTTAAACAGAAGATATCGGGCGAATGGAGTAGCCTGCCTGTTCTCCAGGCCTAAGCCCCATCGAGCACGTCTGGGATGCTCTCGGTCGACGTATCGCTGCACGTCATCAAACGCGGACGACACATCAGGAGCACTGGTGCAAGAATGGGAGGCCATACCCCAGCAGCTGCTGGATCACCTGATCCAGAGTATGCCAGCCTGTTGTGCGGGCTGTGTACGTATGCATGGGGATCATATCCCGTATTGATGTAGGGGTACATGCGCAGGAAACAGTGGCGTTTAGTAGCACATGTGTTTCGGGACGGTTTTCCCAACTTATCACAAATACCGTGGACTTACAGATCTGTGTCATGTGTGTCCCTATGTGGCTATGCTATTAGCACCAGTTTTGCGTAGTATCACGTTGTGTGGCACCACATTCTGCTATTATCCTTAATTTATGAGCATGAGCGTAATGGAGGCAGCGCTATTGTTAAATGACTAAACTGGAATACGGGAGAAATGACATTCAAGGACAGCTCGATCAATTTAGTTTTAGGTTGAAATGCGGCTGATAACGCCGTTTCACAAGCGCGCGTTTACTAGTGTGAAGATTTTCCAAAGATGCGTGTGGAATTCTCTGTCTTGTGCTTCTCTCTTTGGGCCGTAAGTCTAAACTTTCTAAGTTCCAAGACATCTCGTGATTTCTGTAAATCCCGTCTTGCAAATTTTAGGGTGGCTTCTCCAAAATGCAGCTGATGATTTCCTTCCTCATCTTTTATTAAAGTAGCAGGTATTCTGTCCCTAACTAACGTGACGTATATGGGACGTCGCTCAGCCTGCTATCAAGGAACGAAATGTATACTAAATTTCTTCCAAAAGTAATATGGTCTCATGACAGACATAGTGACTATGCTTGGTAAAGCCGAGACAGCGAAATGAATGGAAAGCTTCACAATAAGTTCCGTCCAAAGACTTTTCAATAGTTCATTTTATTAGCTAATGCACCCAATCCTGTTTCAAACGAGTTAGCTTGCTTAATATGTCACATCTGCCTTGCAACGAATAGTACTGATTACTGTGGTTCACCTCAGCCTACAACAAAAGTAGACAATATTACCATTTGCTTTGAAGTTTGGTTATGTTAAATTCAATCAAATATTATGCTAAAGATCTCTAAAAGGTTAGTTCTTTTATCATCTGTTAAGAACCAAAATATTCATTCAGTATATTCATTCAAAATGTCTAATTACGGTGTCATATTCAGTAGTAGTCAACGAAACTGTGGAATACGTTCTACGCTGTTAACAAATTCCGCCATGAAGTGCCGTAATTTTGTAAATTTTCTACTAAGTTTATGAATGTGAATTGAATCTGCGCTATACTTTATGTGATAAACAGTATCCGGACACATTTCTGAAAATGACTTACGAGTTCGTGGCGCCCTCCATCGGAAATGCTGGAATTCAATATGGTGTTAGCCAATCCTTAGCCTTGAAGACAGCTTCCACTCTCGCAGTCATATGTTAAATCAGGTGCTAGAAGGTTCTTCACGGAGTGCTGCACTGCGAAGAGGTATCGATGTCGGTCGGTGAGGCCTGGCACGAGGTCGGCTTTCCAAACCACCCCAAATGTGTTCTATAGGATTCAGGTCAGGACTCTGTGCAGGCCAGTCCATTACGGGGATATTATTGTCGTGTAACCACTACGCCACCGGTCGTGCATAACGAACAGGTGCTCGATTGTGTTGAAAGATGCAATCGCCGTTCCCGAACTGGTCTTCCACAGAGGGAAGCAAGAAGGTGCTTAAAACATCAATGTATGCCTTTACCGTGTGAGTGCAACGCAAAACAACAAGTGGTGCAAGTCCTTTCCGTGAAAAACACGACCACACCATAACACCACCGCCTCCGAATTTTACTCTCGGCAGCACACACGCTGGCAGATGACGTTCACCGGGCATTCGCCATGTCCACACCCTACCATCACATCGCCTTATTGTGTACTGTGATTCGTCACTCCACACAACGTTTCTCCACTGTTCAATCGTCCAATATTTACGCTACTTATACCAAGCGATGCTTCGTTTTGCATTTACCGGCGTCACGTGTATCTTATGAGCAGCCGCTCGACCACGAAATTCAAGTTTTCTCACCTCCCACCTAACTGTCATAGTACTTGCAGTGGATCCTGGTGCAGTTATGACGTCTTAATGACTACTGAGGTCACTGCTATGGGGTACCTGGCAGTAGGTGGCAGCACAATGCACCAAATATGAAAAACGTAGTTTTCGGTGTGTTTGGTTACTTCTGATCACATAGTGTGGCTTCCCACACATATGAGTTTCTGTTTGATGTCACAATGCAGGTCCTTGGGTAACTTACGTTACTGTAACGACTTAGACTGCCCCTATTATTAACTTTCCCGAAACAACGTAGGTTTTGTAATCCTCTCGCACAGTAAACTATTAGACGTTATCCCGTTTTTAGAGTTTATCCACCTGCGTGTCATTTTTCGCAGGACTCGTTTTACTTCTGTGCAGACCGTCCTACAAACGTTTGAACTGTTTTCTGTTTGAGAACTAAAACGATGGCGAAGGTTTATTCCGTTGTTAATTTTCACCTGAAGATGTGTCTTTGACAATTGGAAACATTGTGTTACGAACTTTTGGAAGCATCTCATCTGTGAAGTAGTAAGAAACTGTACTACTCTTTCCTCAAAAATTCCTTGTTTATGTATAAATTTATTGAGAGTAAAAATAGTGGTCGTATCATAATTACCTTTCTTTTCCTAAATTGTGCATCCTTGGTGTCTTCTTGGTATGTAGCTATACACAGGATTTTACTCACCCTCTTCACTTTATAGGTACCCGCTTGCGCAAGTTTCCAATAACAAATCGCGTTTACGGCGACCTTTTCGGCGTCAGATATGTTACAGTTCAGTCTTCCTTCCAGGTGTGGGTTAAGTTTCGATATTTTTGGAGAGAGTGCATTGTGAGAAATTGATTTTCGATAAGATTGTGTACGAGACTTAAACTGAAAGCGTAAACTAATAGACGTCTTTCTATGGTATGTGCCCTTATATTACAAAGAAGGTCCCATTGAGTTACCACGCGTATTAGCGCATAAATTGCAGATACACAGAATTCTGTGTTCATAAGTAGATTCGCTGTATCTAACTTGGAAGTTAACTGAAATCACGTACAAAGCCGAGAAAGAACCTTTGTCAGGTTTTGGGTAGCGTAGGCTATACTACTGGATTCATCCACGAGCAAACACTATTCTTATTTTCTGTAAATCGTAAATAGACTGTTGTTTCAAAATTTAATATAAACACGTGTTTTATGGCAATAACTCTCGTATTTCGTTGTACAGGTAACGAAAACCCTTCCTAGTCTGCCGAACGGCACTAGGCGTAGATGGCAATGGCATTACTGGGATTGTGTACTTTGGAATGAATAAAAAATTAAGGACAGTAAGCTTCGAAAGAGCAAGAAGGCTCGCCTTCATGTGCGCCTACCTTATCTGCAACCCGCGCAACGTACAAAACCAGAACGAGCAAACAGCTGTTCCACGGTTCCGCGTGCCTAATTTATGCTAATGCAGCGCAGTCTTGTCCCGAGCGCCTCTTAGGTACATTGTAAGGTAGCAGATTTTGCACCTTACATGATGCTAAATCAGTACTAATACACCGAATAATAATTGATAATTGGTCCACCGGTAGGAAAGAATGGACACAGAAAAGGAAGTTGTATGTGTCATGTGAGGCTAACGAGATGGGCTCAGAGGCTGGAACACAGCCGGAACCCCTAAGGAAGGTGTTTATGTCATGTCAAACTAACGGGATGACCGCGGACGGAGCCCTTTGTCGGCTGGCACTTCAGACCACCAAAGACGTTGGGAGAGGCTGGGCCATCACAACACGAAGCGAGGAGGAGCTATATGCGAAAGAGAGAAAGACGATTTCGCGCCACAGTGGAAAATTTGCGGAAGACTGTGACGGGATTGGCGTAAAGATACGTGTTGAAAGCTTGGTGGCAACAGTAACCGCGGGAGAATTCTGTGTCGTGGTTGGGTACAAACGCGCACGGATACATGGAAGTCTGTGCCGTGATTGGCTACCAACGCGCACGGATCCATGCGGCGAAGAACGGCCAGGTTTGCAAAAACCCTGAAGGGGGGACTCTGGGGTCGGCTGTGGAGGAGAGCAGTCGCGGTGTCTGGCTGCCCTGTTTGGGGGCGTGGAGAGAAGTAGGTTGGAGAAGTTACCGGCATTGAGTCCAGTATTTACTCTCCAAGTCTGAATAGCTTAGAGCATACGACTCCACACACGTGGCATTATCTGTTCCTCTGAGGAGAGAAACAGATTTGTACCAACTTGTGGAGTTCATATGCAATCTGAAGTGTACCTTTGCTGCCGCGCACTTGAGTCGACCAACTACTCTTGGCATATGTGCAAGTAGCTTGAGTATTGACTAGTGACGGTCTCCGCAGTTGGACACTTACGTACAGGAGTTTACGGGCGCAAACCACGTCCAGGTTGGAGATTAAAGCCAATCTAGCTCAGAGGAAGATGGCATAACGACGTTGGCTGGGCCGACCGTCGTAATCATCACGGAGAATTACGGTGATATTAGCAATCATCAGCCAAAGTAGGGCACTGTAATTCTAAATGAGTTCGTATTCCGCTAGCTCTTTGACTGGCGCTCTCTGAGTCTGTGTCCGTTCAGGCAGAACTTCAATAGAGTCACTTGCGGGTTCAGTGTTGACTTAATTAGTTAGGAAAAGAGGACGCATTGTGCTAATGATAGGCTAGTTAGGTTACCGAGTGTATTGTATTGTCATGTTAGGATAGAAATATTGCTCATCCTGTTTTCTGAATAAATCTTCATTTGGTATCATATGTTAATCACCGCATTATTGATTTAATAGCTAGCAATCACCATTAGAGTGTAATGGTAATTTCGATGCAAATAATACTGGGGGCATAACCGCGCCTTTAAACAGAGCCAACTTAAGTCAGATAGCAACTCATGGTCGACTAAGACTGCCAATCGATATTTTTTAATATATCAATAAATTTACAATAAATGGCTCTGAGCACTATGGGACTCAACTGCTGTGGTTATCAGTCCCCTAGAACTTAGAACTACTTAAACCTAACTAACCTAAGGACATCACACACATCCATGCCCGAGGCAGGATTCGAACCTGCGACCGTAGCAGTCGCACGTTTCTGGACTGAGCGCCTAGAACCGCGAGACCACCGCGGCCGGCAATTTACAATAAATTCCCCCGTACGTTGCAACTTTAATGTCACATATATGTCGACTGACGTGTAAAGTAACCCTTTATACTGCAACTTTGCACAAGATGCTGACCACACAAATTATGTGACTCGAACGTAGATGATAATTATAACGTACTTTCGACTTCTACCCTTGGTTTCCCACAATTCTCTTAAATTAGTGAATATAAAACAATAACCAGTAAATTACACTCATGAGCACCTGAGCAAGAAAATCTGCTTGGTAGCGAACAGATAACAGTTTTATTCTTACGAAAACAGCGACGTGTTGGGATATGGTATCCGCGAGACAGCAAAAAGGATAGGTAAGTGCTGTTACCAAACACTGCCCTATTATCGGCCAAAACTAACCAAGAACGGTCTGAAATCATACAAATCGCATCATATACTTTCATGTTTCTGAAATCTGTAAGAAGTGCGGAAACTAGGTTATCTGAGCTGGTGTAAAAAATTAACAGTGGTCACTGTAACAGCTTGGCTTTTCGTACAAACCTGTTTGGCAAGATCTTACACCGTTCTCATGTTTCAATTAGTGTATTAAACAGTGTTAAATTTCCGTTAATACTCACATTCATCTCCGTAATTCGTTCCTAACGCTCTTCTACGTATAAGTATTTGATTTTAGTACACTGAACTTCACTGGCGAGGAATATATTTACCTTCACCTTACACCTTCTATAACTTGTATTGATGTCTTGAAATACGATAGCCTTTTTATTTTGCTTTTGTGGCTGTGGAAGCGTGTGCAGATCTTCTATGTGCGTTTGAACCTCTGGGTGCCGAAATTATTACCTTGCTGTAGCTATTGTAATGTGATATTGTGTTGGATGATCACGAGTAAGCATGTAGCCTATTTTACGTGACACTGTTTATGGGGGTGGTAGAGGGTTTGTTATTTTTCTACTGTGTGTTTCATTTGCTTAAATAACGATTGGTGGCCAATGTTTGTCTGATCCTTTAGCTTGCATTTCTTTCCTGTGATTACCTTTTGAATTCGAAAGCTTTATTGTAGTGTTATACATTTTCTGCTACTTAATGTTATTACTTTCACGTCTGTTTCTGTTGTGTTAAGTTGGTGGTAAATTATCGAGAAATACACAGTTTTTTAGTGGGAATTTGACGCTGTCGTCTGTCTACCTTCTGGATTTTACCAGTGTGATTAGTGTTAGTGTACTTCAGATTAGAGTATTAAAAAAACACTTTGTTTGAAATATGCTTGCATTAAAATAGAAATGTAATTGATGAAGGTGGATGAAAAATTAATACAATTTACACACAACTGAAGGCAAAGTAGACTGTAGGAACTACAGATTCATTTTGGGAGACGAAAGCTACGTGTATATAAGAGTGTGTGTGTGTGTGTGTGTGTGTGTGTGTGTGTGTGTGTGTGTGTGTGTGTGTGTGTGTGACAGAGAGAGAGAGCCTGTATGTGTGGTGGTGGAGATTTGTGAGGGTGGGCGACGGGGAAGACGTATATGCTCAGAACTTTTTACCGAAAAGAGAAGAAATGCCAGTGTTGGTCTGCATAACATGGTGCTTTATGAGCAAGGATCTTTGAATGTGTCTCGAATCTCACAAACCACCTCATGCAGACACGCAGGAGTGGAATTAGAACTGCAGTGACCATTATCATTCTTCTTATCGCCGGAAATGAAAGTAATTTAGATACATTGAAAGAAAGTAAAGGAGAAGATATATACCTGAACAAAGCCGCAAAGCCATCAACAAAGGCCATAAATGAAAAAGGAAACTGCAAGTGCTATACGTGATACGCACCCTTTATTCGATGTGCATAAAGACTACACTTTCTAATCGTTCGAAATCCTATTGATATTTTTTTTTCTAAATCTATTATTTTAAAAGGGTAGTAGATATCTAGTATTTAAATTAGTTTCAGAAGAAAAGACTCGTAAACAGATGATTGTAGACAGATCCTAGTGCTTTATTTAAAATGAAATTACCGATTCTCATCATACCTGAGTAAGAAATTAAATATAGATCGGATGTATAACTAACTGCCCATTAGGGCTATAATCGAGCGACAGTGAAAATGAACCTAGTTAAATCGCTGTTTTGTGATAAATAATTGTTCAAAAGAATTTATAAATCACCAGTAATTACAATTCATTGAATTACTTTCATAATTGCACGTGCGTTCATTAAAATATGAAATTAAAACTGTAGAGTCTAAAACAAGCCGCAGTTAAATTCTTGGCTCAGACATTACTGTGTTTATATACGCATATGAAATTAAAATGATGTTTCTTACTTGTGAATACGTGCGTGATGTGATTTCAAAGTCTGAGTTACGTTCCTAGGTGGCATGTTAGAAGACTGTCATATAAAGCGTCCACTTCCGTCAACAACAATTAAGGACGTGCGACCACAGCTCCACCCTGGAGTATTATTTTATATTTTATTTTGAAATTCCTTCAGTGAATATTCCAGTCACCTCTCGGGTCTGAAGACATTAGAATATTTATACAGTTCTCTGTTATGACAGTGATATTAGCTATATATTTCAGATAATGTAAATCAAGTTTAGGATGTCAAAATTAGGAAGACATGCAATTGGACTTTATTGTAAATTATAGGCAGTAAAAGATACTGGAGAAACAGCAGCAGAAGAAGAAAAGAAGCATGTCGGCATTTACGTATCATAGATTACGGTGTCATCGTAGATGTAACATAACGCTCTTAGAATAGATGGGTAAGGAATTTGGAAGCCTGTTTGAAAGCTACTATACTGAAATTTTCCTTAATCGGCTTCGTCAAATTACATGAAGCCTCAATGTGTATAATCGTGCAGGGAACTGAACTCTGCTCATTTGGAAAAAGGGTCTCAGAAGTAGGAACAGGTTAATATGATATTGTGATCCAGGTTTTGAAAGTAGAAAGTGCAGATAGAAACCGAAATATGCAGATTAATTGTAGACCATAATGAGTTAGCAAATATATAGAAATGAAAATATTAATACATGATTACGACCAGTATCAAACCAGTCGCAAGGCTAATGCAGAAGAGGGAAGGCAGTTGCTCAGTGTGTTATCGTTCTTAAATTCTGTGAGTTGAAAAGCACAACCGTGTGTTTCAGAATTTAAGAAGGATCGTTGACCTGTCCGAAGCACCGTACTGTCGATGTAGGCAGGCAGTAGTTATCCTCAGGTCGCAGACAGGAAAAAACAACTTCAGGTAGCCGCGGAACACCATTTCCTGCTGTCTTGCGTTCCATCGATCTCATTCCTCGTCCCTGTTTTTCGTGTCTCTATAGCAACATCGTTCTTGACGTTCTCAGCATAGATTTTGTTGAAAGAGCGACTTACCACTATTTCATCTATTTTTCACTAACGAAAATTATAATCTGGATGACCGCAGTGGTTATTTTCGATAATCATTTACAATCCGATAGAAATATCGTCTACAGATCTAGGACTACAAGATGCAGTTTGTCCAGTACAGGAATACTACCATACATTCATAACCCAATTTCACCCAGTGCGTAGTACTGTAACTCCTGCTTGAACAAAATGCTTCTTATACTACTGTATCTCATGACCTGTGAGATTTAAATCGTTTCTACAAACAAACGTTGTAATCATGACTTTGATTTTCTCCAATGAGTCAATAATACTCATTCCCGTCCAAGACATCAAATCTTTCCAACCATAAAGGAGACGTTGTTAAATGGCTCAAACCTCCGGTTGCTAACAACTGCGTAGATACTACGCCGAAATTCACGTTCATTTTATCCCCATAGCTAAGTTCTACGTTCGTAACAATAGTTTCCACACTTCTGCAGAACTGAGACAGAAAGAACAATACATAATAATTTACAGTTATTTTTATCTAAACGATCCACTCACAAATATTTCATGCGGAGGACATGTAAGTTCTTGCTATAAACAACATATAACGCATACTCTGTGGAGATAAAACTAAATATTTATAGAAGTTTCAACAAAATGTGCTTGTATGTGACACTGATCACAGTCCTAAAGTGCCTTAATATTGAATTATAGCTGTTTCCAAATAGGCAGCAAATAAATAAAAATGATAAACTTAGTTGAGTAGAGACAGTCAGGCTGATGCCGTATTCTTTGATTTCAGTAAGGCATTTGACACCATCCCACCTGGCCGTTTAATGAAAAAAATACCAACTTACGGAGCATCGGAGCAGACGTGCGATTGGATTCAAGACTTTCTTGCAGATAGAACTCAACAAGTCGCCCTTAACGGAACTGAAGCGATAGATGTAAAGGTAATATCCGGAGTGCCACAGGGAAGTATGATAGCACCGTTGCTGTTCACAATATATGTAAATGATCTAGTAGAAAGCGTCGGATGCTCTTTAAGGCTATTCTCAGCTGATGCAGTTATTTATACCAAAGTAGCAACGCTAGAAGATAGTAATAATTTTCAGAACGACCTGCAAAGAATTAATGAATGGTGCAGACTCTGGCAGTTGAACCTGAACGTAAATAAATATAACATCAATTACTGTACAGCAACACTATTGACGACAAACAGCTGGAGATAGTGTCTGCCGTAAAATATCTAGGCGTAACTATCCAGAGCGACCTTAAGTGGAATCACCATATGAAACAGATAGTGGGAAAAGCAGACACAAGACTCAGATTCATCGAAAGAATCTTAAGGAAATGCAACTCATCCACGAAAGAAGTGACTTATAAGGCGCTTGCTCGAATGATTCTTGAGTACTGTTCATCTATCTGGGATTCCTATCAGGTATGACTGATCGAGGAGATAGAGAAGATCAAACGGGATCGTTTAGCTGGCGAGAGAGCGTTACGGAGAGGCTAAGCAAACTGCACTGGCAGACGTTACAGGAGAGGCGTTGTGCATCACGGAGATATTTACTATTGAAATCTCGTGACAGCAATTCTCAGGAGGAGTCAGACAACATATTATTTCCTCCCACACACATCTCGCGTATTGACCACGAGAAGAAAATTCGAGAAATTAGAGCCAGTACAGAGGCTTACCGACAATCATTCTTCCCACGCACTATTCGCGAGTGGAACAGGGTTGGAGGGATCAGACAGTGGTACCGAAAGTACACTCCGCCACACACCATTGGGTGGCTTGCGGAGTATGATGTAGATGTAAATGTAAGAGAACAAAATAGTATTAGACTTGGTCCTGTCGAACTGGATTGAAAATAGTGTACCGGAAGAGAATAACATGACAAAAAGCAGTATTTTGAAACTTTGAAACAACGGAAAGTGCTTACTTGTGGCTCTTTACTGCACAAGGCATTGTAAGATTAAAATATTTTCGTATTTTATTGCATGTTGTTGCTTATCTCGGACTTTCACGCAGACAGTTAGGATGAGCCCTTTGATGCATCCGCTCTGGCTTTCCTTAGCCTAATTGTCTCTTCGCTTCAGCAGCGAGACCAGTAATTATGTTTGGCGGAGAGCGAAGTTCATTAACCACAATCAGTAGTACAGTTATAGTAAGTAACAAAAAACCCTTTTCACTCTTTTTGACACTCAAATATGTGACTACTCTATCGACGCGATGGAGGAATTAAATTTTCATCATAAACTACTGCTCTGTACGTGTAAAATATTTTCACTTCATGGTTTATTTGTTTCTCATTATTACAATTGTTTCATATCTGTATAATAATAGTATGTGTCGTGCGATAAACTAAATAAGTGGATTAAAATTCTAAAAGTAACACTCATTTCTGGTGAAATGACTGTACGGCCATGTGTAACAGGTGCAGACTTTATTATGAGATAAAATGCAGGCAACACAATAAGACACTGTGAGCAACAGAAAGACTGTGTTATTTTTCTCGTGTTCCTAATTACATTAAACCTCTTTGACAATTCTAGTTTTACATTATTTTCTGTGAACTTGTATCCTTGGTACCAACTCCAATGATAGCTTCATTGATCACTTGAAATTTTGTTCCATTTTACTCGTTTCCTATTAGGCGTACAAGTGTATCAGTAGTAGGGGTAACCTGCTCGTTCTCCTTACTCATATTATCTATATCTCACACCTATATTTACATACATATTCCACTAGCAGCTATACGGTACATGGAGGAGGGCTCTGTCACTCATTGGCAAACGGAGAGATGGAAAAGCGAGTGTCTAGAAATTAGGCTTCGGAACGAGCCCTGACTTCACTTATCTTGTTTTCGCAATCCTGACGCGAGATATATTTTGGTGACAGTAGAATCTTTCAGGAATCTATCGCAAATGCAAGTTCTCTAAGCCTTCTCAGCAGGGTTTTGTGAAAAGAATGTGTTCTTCCCTTCAGGTACCCGTCCCCATTTAAGTCCACGGGGTATTTCCTTAGTGCTGGAATGTTAATCGAAAATTCTGGTAACAACACCAGCAGAACACTTCTGAATTTCTTCGATGTAGAGCTTTAATCTGACCTGCTGGATATTCCGAACACTTGGGCAGTACTCAAGTAGGGACTTATATGAAGTGTGTACGCTGTCTTCTTTACATATGAGGTAACACTGTCCTACAAGTGTCTCAATAAATCGAAGTTTATCGTTCGCCTTCCTTACAACCGACTGCACTTACTCTTTGCACTTCATGTGTTTTTGTAACGTTACATCAAGACACATAATCGGCGTGAATGAGTCGAACAGCAAACCACTAATACTGTACCAGAGGATCAGAGACTGTTTTTCTTACTCATCTGCATTAATTTTTTACGCATTGAGAACAAGATACCATTCGTCACACCAAGTATAAATTCTGTCCAAGTCATTTGTACCCTCCTACAGCTACTCAGACGATGCTTCCCCGTACAGTACAGCCTTTTCGGCAAACAGTCGCAGATTGCTGCTAACCTTATCCATCAGATCGTTTACGTACGTATAGAATAAGGGCGGTTCTATCACACTCCTCTGAGGAAATTATAACGGTAAATTGTTTTCTAATGATTTCTTAGTTCGCCCCCCAAAGTTCAGCAGAATGTATGACTGTTAGATTTTGTAAATTTTATCTCTCGTTTCCACGAGACCAGCACCTGGAACAGGGCATCTGGCCTTTATTTCACGCCGGGAATTATGGCTGCCTGCTGCTAGCGCTATATGTTACGCCTGTAGTCCGGAAGCCGTGGCTGCCCTTGCGGTCGAGCGTGCGATTTGCGGGCGCAGGTTGCGCCGGGGAAACAGCCAACAAATCACGTCTCCCGGAAGGCGTAGGGGTTGAAGCCGGAGGGAAAGAAGCCGAGGGCAGCCCTGCGCGGGCATAAATCCAGCGAGCGCGGTGAGGGACAATCAGCAGATGACCGCGCAGATAGGCGGCGCGGTTAGCGCGCAACAGTTGGCAGCCACTCCAGTGCCGGGGCATCCCCTAGCACTGTGCTACCGAGGGGTAAGACCACACATGTGCCGTGGGCCATTCCTGACAGCGAACGCTATCTTTAGTACAGTTCTACTTTCCAGAATTATCTGTCGAAATAGTGGAGTTCCTGTGTATTCCCAAAAGGCTAATCTCGAACAATTGTTGGTAGAATTAATATTACGCACAACAGCGTCATATAGTTTACGAACGCCTTGGGCATCTAGCCAAAATTAATCTCTTTATATTTTATTTTATTTGAAATATACTGCAACTGTTAGTGGGTTAAAATTGTTTATTTGCTCCAATAACAGTTTCAAAATAATTAAGACAAGCCTGACCACTTCAGACGATGGGGGACATTTTCAAATGAAATAAAATAATAATATTAATATGCAAGACAGCATGTAGAGGAGGAATAACGGAAAATTCAGTACTCAAGGGGACAGATCTGATGACAGAGACAAAAATAAATATATTTCATTAAACAACCAGGTTTTGGAAATGCATATTTAGTGAGTACGGGGTATTCAGGAGGTCACTGGGTATGGCCGAGAATAAATCAATGTTAAATGTGTTTCAGTCCTTTATTGGTCTGATAACGTTTACAACAAAGGTTCAAAATGAGCACTTCAAACTTCAGCACACAGCCGTTATTGACGCAGCAGTTCGTTCCGTGTTCGATGGAAAATGTATGATATGATCTGTTTGTGTGCGGCAGCTGCAAGAATTCTTACAACTGCCGGCCGGTGTGGCCGTGTGGTTCTAGGCGCGTCAGTCTGGAACCGCGTGACCGCTATGGTCGCAGGTTCGAATCCTGCCTCGGGCATGGATGTGTGTGATGTCCTTAGTTAGGTTTAATTAGTTTTATGTTCTAGGCGACTGATGACCTCAGAAGTTAAGTCGCATAGTGCTCAGAGCCAATTCTTACAACTAATTCCTCCTCTGAGTTCACAGGGGGAGAACGCACTTATGTTTTCATGTAGCCCAAGAGAAAGTAGGCAACGTGGGTAACTTCTGAGAAGCTCGCGGTCCTCCCCAGCCTGTCTACCGTTTACGTGGGATTAATTTTCAGTGTACCGGTTCTGCAAAGTGCGCCAGGATCCCAGCTTACTACACTCACATCCTACCTGTGATACACGGGCACCTCCTTCAGTAACGTGACTTAGTACTGTTGAAAGAACAGTCTTTACGTTGGCCACCGGAATCGTGGAGGTAACCTGCAGGGATCAAGAAAGTAGTCGCTCACGATACGGCCCCACAAGTTTACCGCAAGTTCTTTTTGATGACCTTGCACAGGTGTTGGACGTGGATTTTTATACTCCCATTGACTTTGGTGTAGCTATATTTTTAGGACGTATTTTTTGTTTACCTTCCGCAGCGTGGGCGTAGTTACGCATGCTTAGTGCTCGCGCGGTCTGCGTTTGCCACACCTGGTTAATCAACGATATATATTTGATACTTGCTCCGTCGTAAGTTCCGTTAGTTTCGGCCAGAAGTCAGTTCTTCGCCCCCTGTTGTTCTCCTTGAATGCCAATGACGTCTCCTCGGGTTCTGTTCTGAAATTATCGTTCGTTGCCGACGACTTGCAGTTGTACATGAGTGCCAGACCTGAGGACATAGGTACTGCCGCAGTTCATATGAGAGATGATCTGTCTTCAGTGGTCAGATGGACCAAAAATATAAATCTTTCGGATCACATTTCCATCGAATTCGAAACTTAACCGGCGCATCACTCGCTCTACCGAACCTACACAATTGTGATATAATCCAGGTAGTGACGAGCAGCCAAAACTCTAGACGACTAGAACTAACCATGAATGCTTTATGCCATAAACCTGCAACATCCGTCTATTTGACCCTTCACTGCTTTATACGACTGTTGCGGGCAGACAAGTTACGTGACTTCCATATGCTATGCCTACTTCATGGGCTGCTCAGCGTGCAAACCCCCGTGCCTCGCATCAGAGGTTAATTATCTCTGATGTCATCATAACTGAAACACAAAGCCTGACTCATCTTCTGTCTGTGCCTAACTGTATAACAAAAACGTTTCTAACTCCTGACACTGCTATTCGCCTCTAGAACGAGCTACCAAGCACTCTGCTCAATGCTTCGTTGCACTTACAAAAAAACTGAAACAGTTCCTTCTGTCAGCCTCATAGCTCGCCCGTAAAAAACGTGTAGCAAAAGCTCCCGTCTTCTCCCAGTCACGTTTCTTTCTCTTTTCATTTCTCAACCACTCGCACCACTTCATTACTTGTATTTTAAGACGCTTCTCTTCCACTCCTTCCCGTATGTCCAACAATGCTAGAGCTCATAGCACAGTATAAATCTAGAGGCGTGTAATTTGATTTGTCTTTAAAGGTGTACTTGTTAGGAAAGCACATTAACTGTAATTTCTTCTGCGCTATTTCCAGCATAGTAATTTTTAAATTTTCTACTCTGTTAGATGTACAGGAGTTGGAAAAAAGTGTGGAACCACAGCGAGAAACGGGTGTTTGAATATAAATGCAGATGATAGCAGTAGTTGCAGGGTGCACGGTTGTGCCAGCCGGGGTGGCCGAGCATTTCAAGACGCTATAGTCTGGAACCGCGTGACCGCTGCGGTCGCAGCTCAAATCCCGCCTCGGGCATTGATGTGTGTGATGTCCTTAGGTTAGTTAGGTTTAAGTAGTTCTAAGTTATAGAGGACTGATGACCTTAGAAGTTAAGTTCCATAGTGCTCAGAGCCATTTGAACCATTTTTTGCACTGTTGTATTTGACCACGAATGGCACCTGTATACAATGTAAGTGTCACTCGTGTGTAGAAAAATTTTCTATGAAGTAGTGAGTGCTTTATGTCGGAGCAAAGTGAGTTCGAACGTGGGAAAATTGTTTGTGCTCGTGTGTTGAGTGCTTCTGTAGTCAAGGTAGTTGAGGTATTTGGTGTACCAAGACACCGTATCAATGTTTGGTGTATCAAGACACCATATCAAAGATTTACATCCCATACAGGGAAAGCGGAGAAACACCACCCGCTAAGTCACAATGAGGAAAACGAAAAATGGGAGGATGGTTCCTACAAAAAATTCTGCAGAACGGAATGCCGACTCGCGAACCCTGACAGTGCCAAAACAACAAGAAGGAGCCCAATAAAAAGGGCAGGACAGGGTGAACTGGAATTCGTATCCATTCATTACTGGTGCAAATGCTCGATATAGGAAATATGGTACCGAAGCCATAAAACCTGGACTATGAACAGTGGAAGAAAATCATTTGGTCGGATGAGTCTCTTTTCATACTGACTCCAACTCCGGCCGAGTTTATGTCCCAAGAGTGAGATCTAGTGGTGATTGGGTGATTATTTGGGCAGCTATATCGTGATATTCCATGAGACCCATAATAATTCTACAAGGTCGCCGTACTGCCACGGATTATGTGACCATTTTTGCTGGTCAAGTCCATTCCGTAGTAGAATATTTGCTCTTATTAGTGATATTATGTTCCACGATGACAGCACGCATCATCCAGGACTGATTTTGTCGCACCTTACCTCGCCACAATAGTCACAAGAGTTTAATATTATTTATCCTGTTTGGTCTACTTTCGAGAGAAGGGTGCATGACCGTCATGAACATCCATCATGTTTACCTGAGTATGCTACCAGTTCGCAGGGAGAATAGTATAAGATTCCTTTGGACACCATACAGAACCTGTATTTATTCATTTCAAGACGACTGGGAGATTTATTGAGTGCCAACAAGTTTGCTGCGCCGTGTTAGACGTGAAAAAATGTTGTGGTTTCGTGTTACCATATACACTCCAGGAAATTGAAATAAGAACACCGTGAATTCATTGTCCCAGGAAGGGGAAACTTTATTGACACATTCCTGGGGTCAGATACATCACATGATCACACTGACAGAACCACAGGCACATAGACACAGGCAACAGAGCATGCACAATGTCGGCACTAGTACAGTGTATATCCACCTTTCGCAGCAATGCAGGCTGCTATTCTCCCATGGAGACGATCATAGAGATGCTGGATGTAGTCCTGTGGAACGGCTTGCCATGCCATTTCCACCTGGCGCCTCAGTTGGACCAGCGTTCGTGCTGGACGTGCAGACCGCGTGAGATGACGCTTCATCCAGTCCCAAACATGCTCAATGGGGGACAGATCCGGAGATCTTGCTGGCCAGGGTAGTTGACTTACACCTTCTAGAGCACGTTGGGTGGCACGGGATACATGCGGACGTGCATTGTCCTGTTGGAACAGCAAGTTCCCTTGCCGGTCTAGGAATGGTAGAACGATGGGTTCGATGACGGTTTGGATGTACCGTGCACTATTCAGTGTCCCCTCGACGATCACCAGTGGTGTACGGCCAGTGTAGGAGATCGCTCCCCACACCATGATGCCGGGTGTTGGCCCTGTGTGTCTCGGTCGTATGCAGTCCTGATTGTGGCGCTCACCTGCACGGCGCCAAACACGCATACGACCATCATTGGCACCAAGGCAGAAGCGACTCTCATCGCTGAAGACGACACGTCTCCATTCGTCCCTCCATTCACGCCTGTCACGACACCACTGGAGGCGGGCTGCACGATGTTGAGGCGTGAGCGGAAGACGGCCTAACGGTGTGCGGGACCGTAGCCCAGCTTCATGGAGACGGTTGCGAATGGTCCTCGCCGATACCCCAGGAGCAACAGTGTCCCTAATTTGCTGGGAAGTGGCGGTGCGGTCCCCTACGGCACTGCGTAGGATCCTACGGTCTTGGCGTGCATCCGTGCGTCGCTGCGGTCCAGTCCCAGGTCGATGGGCACGTGCACCTTCCGCCGACCACTGGCGACAACATCGATGTACTGTGGAGACCTCACGCCCCACGTGTTGAGCAATTCGGTGGTACGTCCACCCGGCCTCCCGCATGCCCACTATACGCCCTCGCTCAAAGTCCGTCAACTGCACATACGGTTCATGTCCACGCTGTCGCGGCATGCTACCAGTGTTAAAGACTGCGATGGAGCTCCGTATGCCACGGCAAACTGGCTGACACTGACGGCGGCGGTGCACAAATGCTGCGCAGCTAGCGCCATTCGACGGCCAACACCGCGGTTCCTGGTGTGTCCGCTGTGCCGTGCGTGTGATCATTGCTTGTACAGCCCTCTCGCAGTGTCCGGAGCAAGTATGGTGGGTCTGACACACCGGTGTCAATGTGTTCTTTTTTCCATTTCCAGGAGTGTATTTATCTAAGCTCTGTTGCTCATAACATCCTGGTCAAAGTTAGTGAAATTGATAATATCTGTTTGGATGTAAGAGAGGGACTGTGCCTCTAACCTTGTCACTTCAAATAAGTAAATAAAGTGAAATTTGAGGCAAATTTCAAGCATTCTTAATCGACAGGTTTTCATTTCCCGTACATTTGAACAAACCAGTAATTTTCTGAGAACAACACATTCGCTATTATCTCGCAAAACACTCGTTGTCAGAAACATTTTAATAACACGCTATTGTTTGTAATATCGTATATTTTCACCCGTTAGTTTCGGCTGTTAATTGTGGTACACACCGTGTAAATCAGAGCACCATAACGGTGTTCGATAATATAGGGAATGGCGAATGTAATCAGGGTTGCAAACAAAGTGTAGCCAACCGTTTCGCCAGTTCTCTGCCGTCAAAGGGAATATGTCTGACGCCAGTCATCCCGTGTGCGCAACAGCTAGGGGCCGAGACGTCCGGCCGCCTTTCATCCACGACTCTTGTTTGGAGGCCGGTCAATAACCGCAGAGCGCTGAGTTGTGGCGGACGAGGCTTCACGTGCAACAGTTGGCAGCAAATATTAATTATCCGCCGAGCGGCCGGTGGCTGGCGTATGATAAAGCGAAGTAGTCGCTGTGGCTGGCCGGCCGTGTAACGCACGGCTTGTCACAAGGGACAATCGCCGACACGGGACGCGGCCAGCGGCAAGGGGCGGGGGATTTCGACATGCAACAGTTGGCCATCCTGACTGAACACTGTCGGAACACGCGTGTGCGATATCATTAACCGTCACTGCAGCCGAGGTATGCATGTCGCTCGTCACTGAGCGAACTAGATGCCATTGGTAGTTTGGCTTCAGAATCGCAATGCACACCTGATGTAGTTTCCTGATGATATGACAGTAATACGAAGGCAGGTTACTTTAAAATCTATATAAAGCTAATAACACAGAAAATAATGAGAGACCAGAGGAGCTTTCCACAAGGCCTAATGTTGTTTGGAGCAAGAGAACACAGTCACGATTTGCCAAAAGTGACTTACTCTGTTGTGTCGCCCTCTATGTATAAATACGCCTGTATCTGTTCCACTGTTCGCTAATGCTGTTATTATGTCCCTACAATCATTTAACATTGAATCACTCTTTTTGCATTTCACTCCACTAATGACTTTAAGTGTATCGCATCTTTTTGTAGATTGATTTCTTCAATACATTCAAGTTTCTGTAATACTCTACGCAATATTTCTTGGAATCCCTTAATCGTTTTTCACCATATTCATTCGAACGATTTTCCAGAAAATTTTCGCAGCAAATCATCATCGTGAGTATTTACTCTTTTAATGAGACTTTCTCCATTGCGTTCTACACCATCCAACTGTTGAGTGTCGCTAATTCTACCTTTAGGCAGAGAGTTACACCTTAAGTAGGTTTCCTCATGAACTTCTCCATCTTTTGTAGAGATAGGGAGACAGATTTCATTTTTTCTGAGTTTAATGAGACTGGAATGAATTTCAGTAGGAACATCGGATTAGAAACTTACTTCCAGGAACTTAGAGATCTATCAATTTCTTCGTTATTTCTGTCGCTAATGCGAAAATTATTTCGCATCATTTAACATGTTTAGTGTCTTTAGGCCCTCTCTTACATTTAACCAAAGTTTTAAAAACAGAAGAAGCCCGGCATCTCAGGTACTTAAATTTTATTAATAATTTTAATATGCTAAATAATAACTTAGTGACAATAAATCCATTAAAAATTATTTGAAGCGAGATTTGAATGTATGTTATGTCATTTACCATATTAGTACTGAGCAGGTACTGTTACCAATAACACTGTCGATAACATTACCTTCTTGAATGTTAACAGTAATACTGATGTAACAATAATAATAATAATAATAATCACTAAAATACAAGATAGAAGACCGAAGTTATTGGTGAGATTTTATGAAACATTGAGATACGTGGGAGGGACAGACTCCACCGACTAGGGTGTCTGGCAAATGAAGACTGTCTGTTGAGTAAGAAGGGTACTGAGCTTTAACGGTACTGAGTGTGCGCACAGGACAAAGCAAGATGTTAATGTTGATTTCGTGTAAGTTCTATTAGCCGTCTTTTGATGGTATAGATGTCTTTCAGTTGTCTGATATTGTGAGAAAGATCATTTCAAAAGGGAATTCCTGTAACTGAAAAGGACTTAGAGAAGACAGCTGAATGACATAGTGGCACAGAAAGGATTCCCTCTGATTGGAACAAGAGTTTCTACTGTGTTGTTCTGATAAGCACGGATCTAGGAGAGCCATGAAGGACAGTATACGTTGACAAGACGGTGATGGAGACAACAACTCTTGGGCGCACGTTGCCATGATAGCTGTGCACGATATGCAGAAATATTATCGAAAAGTCGAGCGTCACAGATATATCCTACGCTGGCGTTCATCACCAGCTACAAGTGCTATTAGCTTTCATGAGAGACCTTTTGCAACTTAAAATCGCTGTAATCAAGAGTTGGAAATACGAACATGAAAATCATGGATAGTATAGCGAGATGCTAATTAGTTCTTGCGAACTGTAGCTATATGCTGAGCACTGTTTTCATCTACTCTCTTTGCTGAAGGAGAGAAATTTATATTTGTCTCACATACGATTAAAGATGTACGCATTCCCGAAATTTCGATCTAATAGACGTGGATTGAGAAGCCGGCGCCGCTTAGGTTTCGGACCAATTGAGCTTTAACACAGCGGAAAGTGTTCATATTGAAAGTGCACACACATTAAAACTGGTATTCTCGATTGCTATGCTTAGATTGATAGTTTCGTACGCAGGTGTTACGGAGTTCCTCAGCATGCACGTCGTATTTATAATGGGAGACAAGTGATAAATGACAAGTGTAAGGGGTAAGAGCCCACATCGCAGTGTCGACGCGTTGGTTTGAGCGTAATAAGCTCTATCTGTCGCTACTGAAATATTGTATTTCACGTCGAAACAACTATTGTCTCTGACAAAGGCGCCACACTTCACTTCAGATGACAAAGATGAATCTGAATTATAACAACCAAAAGCCGTCACGATTGCACAAAGCACCTTGTAGTTGTAACTGAAATAACTGAGAGTTCTTAATTAATTAAAAATTACTGTAAAATCTTCCTGGCAGACTAAAACTGTGTGGCCGACCGAGACTCGAACTCGGGACCTTCGCCTTTCGCGAGCAAGTGCTATACCATCTGAGCTACCGAAGCACAACTCACGCCCGGTCCTCACAGCTTTACTTTTGCCAGTATCTCGTCTCCTACCTTCCAGACTTCACAGAAGCTCTCCTGCGAACCTTGCAGAACTAGCACTCCTGAAAGAAAGGATACTGGAGTGCTAGTTCTGCAAGGTTCGCAGGAGAGCTTCTGTAAAGTTTGGAAGGTAGGAGACGAGATACTGGCAGAAGTAAAGGTGTGAGGACCGGGCGTGAGTCGTGCTTCGGTAGCTAGATGGTAGAGCACTTGCCCGCGAAAGGCAAAGGTCCCGAGTTCGAGTCTCGGTCGGGCACACAGTTTTAAGCTGCCAGGAAGTTTCATATTAGCGCACACTCCGCTGCAGAGTGAAAATCTCATTCTGAAAACATCCCCCAGGCTGTGGCTAGGCCATATCTCCGCAGTATCCTTTCTTTCAGGAGTGCTAGTTCTGCAAGGTTCGCAGGAGAGCTTCTGTGAAGTTTGGAAGGTAGGAGACGAGATACTGGCAGAAGTAAAGCTGTGAGGGCCGGGCGTGAGTCGTGCTTCGGTAGCTAGATGGTAGACCACTTGCCCGCGAAAGGCAAAGGTCGCGAGTTCGAGTCTCGGTCGGGCACACAGTTTTAATCTGCCAGGAAGTTTCATATCAGCGCACACTCCGCTGCAGAGTGAAAATCTCATTCTGAAAAATTACTGTAAGCTGTATCTTGCTGCCGTCGTGAAAGCGAAGAATGCTCTTAAATAATACACTTTAGGTACAGCAGTTATCACAGCATCGTGAATCTTATTATGAACGGAATATGAAACTTAAATTTCCAGGTTTCAAATTCTGAGTTGTTTTGCAGCGTATTTTGACGTTAGCAATATAATATTTGAGTCTTAGACTTAGCAGTCAGTGTAGTTCAAATGGCTGATCAATATTGAAACAGATGTTGCATTCTGTTCTACTGACTTCCCTAGTACTGAAGGCATTCCAACGAGAGTCTTTGCTAGAAAGCCGAGGAAAGGGAGAGGGAACTTCACTTACGTGCGGAGGCGATACTGAATTTTTCGAGGCGGGCTTGAACGAACTTCAAAGCCGAGACTCATAAGCGAGAACCGAGAAGTAGGAACGAAGGTTTGTTACTGGCCTCTATCCTCACGTTGACACCTACGGCTTCGATTCCCCAATGCGGCGTAAGTATTGGTTTTAAATACACCGTTACTATGTTCGCCTGAACGCGCTCTATAATTACTGCAGGAATCGTATTACGTGTGCCAGTATTCTTGAAAATTATTAGAACAGTCAGGAGTAAAGCTTACCTGAGGGAAGTTTTTTGAGAGTTCTAGACCGATTGTAACATTTCTGCGTGGCATACCGTGACAATGGCAATTTAACAATAAAAACTGAAGTCGTACTGTTTTCAGTATTTCATGTGGATTGAATATCGACGTCAATCTTTACATGTGGATTTGCAGCAAGCTACTTCCAATCGAGATGCAAGCATATGATTATAGTCTCACTCTTGTGACTGGATTCACGATTATCTGGTAGAAATATCACAGTTCGTAGTAACTGACGGGAAGTAATGTAGTGAAGCTTAAGCGATATCTTGATTTCCCGGTGGAAGAGTTATAGGCTCTCTGGTATATATAGAATCTCTAAGAGGCAATGTAAGCCGTCCTCATACGTCGTTTGGAGATGATGCCATCGTCTACACTTTAGTTGTGTCATCACAAGATTAAAATAAGTTGCAAAATAATTTAAACAAGATACCTATGCCCCTGCCTGCTTAGCTGGGGGGTAACGTGCTCGCCTCCCATGCAAGCGGGCCCGGCTTCGATTCCCGGCCGGGTTGGAGATTTTCTCCGCTCGTGGACTGGGTGTTGTGTTGTCCTCATCATCATTTCATCCTCATCAACGGTGCGCAAGTCGCCCAATGTGACGGCCGAACTTCCCCAAATAGGGGCCTCCCGGCCAACGATGCCATACGGTCATTTCCATTTTATCTATGTTCCGCGAAAAGTGATAATTGAACATAATCAACTAAAAAGATCCAGTAAATTTCAGTTACACAGTAAAGCACACGGATGTCATGGTTATCGATTCAAGTAAAGGAAGTAGCTTGCTGCAAATCCACATGTAAAGATTGACGTCGATATTCAATCCACATGAAATACTGAAAACTATCTACGGATGTATATTACGAACTACTGGAACTGGAGCAATAACACAGAAAATGTAGCGGGGAAGGCGAACCAAAGACAGCGTTATTCAAAATGGTTCAAACGGCTCTGAGCACTATGCGACCCAACTTCTGAGGGCATCAGTCGCCTAGAACTTAGAACTACTTAAACCTGACTAACCTAAGGACACCACACACATCCATGCCCGAGGCAGGATTGGAATCTGCGACCGTAGCGGTGGCTGGGCTCCAGACTGTAGCGCCTAGAACCGCATGGCCACTCCGGCAGGCTGACAGCGTTATTTTGACGGAACATAGATTCAGCAAATCCAATGGTACTGTTTACTCTAAAACTGTGAGTCCTCTTGTGGAGTCAATTCGTTCTGTGTTCCTGCGAATATGGGGAAGTAGTCTCACGGATATGATACACACAGCATGGATAAAGCACGCAACAGACTTCACTTTATTGATAGAATACTGGTGGAAAATATAAAAGTGCAAAGGTGATTCCTTACACTCGTGCGACCCTTTCTACAATATTTTTCAAGTGCGTGGGGACTGTAACAAACAGGACGAACAGGGATATTGTACGTCTACGGAATGGTCACAGTTTTTTTTTTTGCCCATACGGAGATTGTCACAGAAATGTTGAAAGAAATGAATTGGCGCACTATTGAAGATAGACGGAAACAACTGCTAGAAAGTCTACTAAGAAAAATTTCAGGAACCGATTTTAAATAATGACTCTAGGACTACACTACATCCCACTACACATCGCTCCCATAACAACGGCGAGTATGAGATCGATTACAGTACGCACCGAGGCCTTTAAACAATCATTATTCCCTCGCTCCATAAGCGAATGGCACGGAGAAAAAGCCCTCTTCTATGCACACCATTGTGGTTCGCAGACCGCAGATGTCTAGATGTAGAAGTAGCAGTGACGGTAATTAATTCAGATGCTTTGTCTTTCGTTTTCTTCTCTGAACTGAATGCAGAATATTGTTGCAATGTGATGGTCTAGTGACTTCTCTCAATCCTGCCACCCCCTCCACCCCTCCACCCTCCCCCCTTCCCCCTCCTCCCCGAAATCCGACTGGGGGACTTGAAGCTCCGGATAATTTAGAACTGACCAAAGCCATGGGGTTCTCATCATGGGAAAAGTATCAGTGGTGGTTTCCCGTTCCCTTTCACTGACCTCCAATTCCTGTCTGCTTACCTCAGTTTCCCGCTGGAGTGTGCTACCCAACCTTCCTCCGAGTTTCTCGGCTTAACAGGGGTACCACGTGTTAATAGGAAGTTGGAGAACTGAGGTGACAGAGGCTAAGTTCTTGTAATCGAGTATTAACCCCATTGTTTTGCCAGAGTCTCAAGGTGTTCGCGGAGACTCCCCCAGGTCATCATCTTGGACCTTATGATATTGGAATGAAAATAAAGAGATAGATGAATGTTCTACAAAACTCAAATGGGCGTAACAAATTCGGAAGCAACAAGAAAAAAGTTCATGAGGAACAGATATCAGTGCGAAAGTTCACATGCAATATAGCCCATTAGATATAAAGAAGACTTTTTGAGACGAGCGGAATTCAGCTCAAGGATAAACAACTCATTTGACATTGAAATTGGGAAGCATGCGGTAGTGAAGGTGAAAGAATTCTCATATCTAGGAAGCAATAATAAATGGGTGGTCGAAGCAAGGATATTGGACATAAATTGTCACAGCTTTCTGGAGTGAAGCACTTCTTTAGATATTGATATGGAACATAGGAATAAGTCTTGAGAGTGTATGTCTGGAGTGTAGCATTAGATGGAGGTGAAATGAGAACCATCACAAATCTGGATAAGTTGAAACGATAACATTTGAAATGTGATGTTATAGGAGAATGTTGAAAATTAAGTGGGCAGAAAGATGTTCTATAGGATTCAGGCCAGGGCTCTGCGCAGGCTAGTCCATTACAGCGATGTTACTGTCGTGTAACCACTCCGCCACAGGCCGCGCATTATGAACAGACCTCACAATGACATCTTTTGATATTCGTTTTCCTCATATGCTATTGGGAACTTGAACGGTCGAGAATAGTCTGAAAGTGGTTCTGTGAAACCTTTGCTAATGACTTGAGTGTGAATTGGAGTTGTCATATTGATGTAGATACAGCAGGCGATTAACGCAATACTTAAGTTTTCGAGAAATATGATTAGTACTATGCAAAAAACGGAGGAAATTCTGCTTTCACTTATGGGAAAATACATGAAAGAAGATGGACGAAAACGCAAAATTATATTTTCAACTTAAAAAAAAGGAATAACCCGTACCTACCCTCACAGGAGCAAGAAGGATGAGAATGTACATGACTGAACGTAAATGTATATTTATGGCTGTACGAAGAGAGTCATGTCATAAGGAAAGATGTGCAGGAAAGATGTGGCGTCTTATTCCAAACCACAATCGTCTCGAGACCACCGTAAAGGCCCGGGGCACTTTTCCGGAGGGTGCTTGGCAGGAGGAGGAGTAGAGATTTCTGAAGCGCCCTCTTAGACGCTCGCTGCTGCATTGAGGAGGACTCAATCGGCCAAGGCGGTAACGCTTCAGAAACAGAGGGGTGGGATTTTCGGAAGCCGCGGGTCACGCCCAACTTCTTTGAAAGTTTTAATGAGGTTCAGACAGGAAAGACGAGCCGAGAAATGAAGCGCGTAATCGCCTCAGAAGTGGAGTGGAGAAACCGCGACAAAACACTCATCCCTGCGGCTCCCTAGCCGGCTGCGGCGAAAATCCGAGACTGCTTTACGCGCACACCAGCATCGCTTGCTGTGGCACATGTACACTGTATCTTTTTGTCAGTACAAACACGCATATGAGAGACAACATTTTTATAAAGAACTCAATTTGGTGCTTCTGTCACGTTGCAAAACAATATTTACTTCAACATGATGGATTTTGGTAGCATGATGCCATCGTCAGATGTACATTTATCAGTGAAAGACTGTTTTGTATTAATATACACGCCATAGGTACGAAGTGCCAGGAAGGTTAGGTAGCGAAGTTCTACCGAGAGGATTAGGTGCATTAGGATCCAACAATATTTTATTTCAACATGGCGCACTTTTACTGAAATAACCTATTAGTTACAAACATACATTCCAGTTCGTGGTACATACAAAACTCAGCAAAAGCAATATATTCGCTTTCAGTTTGACATAGCTATGTATATATCTTAGTCAAACATGACTTTCCTGGTAATATACTGGACACAGATAGTTTTACATATGAATTGCACTACCCAGTGGACCTTACAAGCTGGCTCTCCTAGAATTTCACCATACTTAGAGGATGATGGTCACTACAGGGACATCAGTTTCCTAAAACAGTACGAGGCAGTCCTCGAGAAACTCTAATACTTGGCCTTTGAAAACAGGGAAACTTTTGACACTAGCTGACAAAAATATCCGGACACCCCATGTAATGGACAACTGATCACTAGATGTCACGAGAAACAGACCTACCAATGTAAAAGGAGACAGTGAGAATTGTGTTGTCAGTGGAGAAGCAGTCATAGCATATAGTGTCGGTCGGGAGAGCTCAGTAACTTAGAACGTGGACTAGTCAGTTGGTGTTACCTGAGCAGCAAACCCGTCAGGGAATTTCTGTCAAACTAACCAACCCCCGCCTACAAAGAGAAATCATAAACAAATTTGTCTTTTACAAACCCTCCGTTAATTACGTGCGAGCAAGCAATTCAGCAATAACATTACCTGATAATCTTCACATCTCTCAAATTAAACTTTACAAAATAAATTTACGCTGAGATGCCAGAAGTCATGAGGTACCTCCTAACATCGTGTTGGACCTCCTTTCGACTGGTGCAGTGCGGCAACTTGACGTGACAGGGACTGAACAAGTGTTTCGAAGTCCCCTACAGAAATAATGAGCCATGCTGCCTCTATAGCCCTCCATAACCGCAAAAGTGTAGCCGGTCCAAGATTATGTGCACAAACTGACCTCTCCATTACATCCCACAAATGTTCAACGGAATTCATGTCGGGCTCTCTGGGTGGCCAAATCACTCGCTCGGATTCTCCAGAATTTTCTTCAAAGCAGTTTCCAGCGACATGGCCCAATGTCACCCATAAAAATTCCGTCGTTGTCTAGGAACATAAAGTCCATGGATGGGTGCAAATGGTCTCGAAGTAGCCAAACATAACCACTTCCAGTCAGTGATCGGTTCATTCCTTGTAAACACAGCCCAAGTCTTCATGAAGCCACCACCAGCATGCACAGTGTCTTGTTGATAATTTGGGTCCATGGCTTCGTGGGGTCTGCGCCACACTCAAATCGTACCATAAGCTCTTACCAACTGAAATCGGAACTCATCTGACAAGGAGACGGTTTTCTAGTCGTCTACGATCCAACCGAAATGGTCGCGAGTCGAGGACAGCCTTTGCAGGCCATGTCTAGCTGCTACCAAAGTCACTCGCGTCAGTCATCTGCTGCCACAGCCCATTAACGCCATTGTCCAAACGGATACGTTTTTCGTACGTCCCACAGTGATTTCTGCGGTTATTTCACGTGATGTTGTTTGTGTGTTAGCACTGACAACTCTATGCGAATGCCGAAGCTCACAGTCCTGAAACGACGGACGCCGGCCACTGCACTGTCTGTGGCGAGATGTAATGCTTGAAATTTGGCATTCTCGGCACACTCTGGTCACAGTGGATCTCAGAACATTCAATTCCCTAACGATTTCTGAAATGGTATGTCCCACGCGTCTAGTTACAACTACCATTCCGCCTTCCAAGTCTATTAATTCCAGTCTTGTGTCCCTAACAACATTGGAAACCTTCTCACATGAATCATTTAAGTAGAAACGACAGATCTGCCAACGCACTGCGCTTTTATACCTCCTGTGAGCGATGCTACAGCCATCTGTATAAGTGCATATCGATCTCCCATCACTGTTTTGCGCCTTAGTGTAGTGCTGACCAAGTTGACTGTTGGTCACGTGATTTTGAAGTGGAAACGCAAACAAACATACGCCGCTAAGTGAAAATCAGGCAGACATCATCTACTGACGGCCGTGGACTGTCGAGCGTATCGGAGTACAGTTGAAGAATACGCATGAAATCAACGAAAGGAAAGACGCGTAAGTCCCAAAGTGCTACCAGGAGTTCAGTTACCACGACGTCTGGGCGTAGGGAGTGGGGCGTCTACATTCACGGCTGCACTCACGACGATACTGAATCGGTAGAAAAAAATGTATGCTGGTTGATTATCACGTTGGCTGCCACGTGGTCTCCGGCATACATAGCAGAGCCGGCAGACTCGTGGCAGTCAGCGTGTTTACATAGATACTGATAGCTGATTGCACAAGGTGCATATCAAGTTACCATTAAGTTTGTATCTCGTCGACCACCACGTTTTCCTTTTACATTTATTGAAACTATATTTTTATTAACAAATGAAAAAATTAATTAGGAAAAATTGGACCTTTATCTCAGGTAGTGCTTTAGAGAATTTGATCCTGTTCTCAGTAATAAATTCGTCGATTGCTGGGAATAAAAGGGCAGATCTCGCAGCCAAGGAGGCGTGTCTCGATCCACAAATATCTCAGGGTGCTATCTCCATGCACGCACTCACCTCGCTGTTGAGCTCACGAGTCATGCGTCGGTGGGAGGATGAGTGGCTGGAAGTGACTGACAATAATCTTCGTATAGTCAAGCCCACAACCCGTGTGTGGTGCACTTCCTTTCAGCCCCATTGACGGGACGAGGTTCTCCTCACTCGGCTTCGGATAGGCCACAGCCCTATGACGCATGGCTTCCTGTTCCGGGGAGAGGACCCTCCAATGTGTGGTGCTTGTGGCGTCCAGGTCACTGTGCGCCACGTTTTATTGGATTGCGTTTTATTTTCTGACCAGCGGGCCGCAGCTGTCTTGCCAGCGGACCTGCCATCTCTTTTAGGTAACACTCGGATGAATGTGGTTAAAGATTTAAAGTTCTGTGCCATTTCAAATGTTTTTACAAAGATTTTAGGCAGAGGATCTCAATTTGCTCACTCTTTGACAAGCTCACCCATATTTTATGTAAGTGGCCAGCCAATGACAATTTCCTGTGGTATTCTTGTTGCTACGTTTTCCCTTTCCTTACGTTTTACTTTCTTATGTAGCATTTTCCTTCTTTTCCTGCCTTCTTAGCGTGTGTTTCAGTTTTATTAGGTCTGTCCACATTCGTTCCTTTTAATGTGTGTCAGGGCAATGACAACCTCGACGTTGAGCACCTATAA
Source organism: Schistocerca piceifrons (assembly GCF_021461385.2). Lineage (NCBI taxonomy): Eukaryota > Metazoa > Arthropoda > Insecta > Orthoptera > Acrididae > Schistocerca > Schistocerca piceifrons. The sequence goes on from NC_060144.1 coordinate 144,436,488, forward strand.
GCCACAAAACACACACACACACGCACACACACACACACACACACTCACTAATAAATACACTGTTTCATGACGAAGGTTCATGCATATAACACGTAAATAGTTCGTGCAAATTGTCTGAGGTATCATAAATTAAAGATAAGTCGCGAAATCGATGCTATTGCCACCTCGCGAACAGCCGCCATAACTTGAGAGCGCAGCAGTAAATTGTAGAACTCAGTAAGTGACTCCAGACGCACATCTATACAATTCTTCAGAAATGACCGACCGGGTCACTTTTTCTCACTCTGCCTTTTAACGTACCACAAACCTCAGAATGATGTGGAAATACACATTTCAAAACATGTCGACAGTTTAAGACTGCATATTTCTGCTTCCTTCAGAACAGCAATAACAATTCGCACTCTTGATTCAATGCAAATCCTTCAAAAATTTGCAGTGAGTTTTCTGCTTTTAAGTATCGTAATAAATATGATCAGTAATGTCAGGAGAACCACCTCGTGATCAGCCTGTAATGTGAGACCTACATTTTGAAATGATTAAGTATTTTTAACCAATATTTTCTCCGCAATCCTTTGAAAACAACTACACAGCGAGGAAACACGCAATTCCGAATTTTTATGCTACAAGAAAAATATTTTCGGAAAAACTACTTTAGCAACTGTGCTTCGTTTTACGTGCAGTGCGTTCTTTCAGCACAGCAGCAGATGGCTCAGCTTCCAGCCTCTGCCTATCTTTAGTCAAATCTGACAAGTGCGAGAATTATCGCACAATCAGCTTAACAGCTCACGCATCGAAGCTGCTTTCAAGAATAATATTCAGAAGAATGAAAAAGAAAATTGAGAATGCGCTAGGTGACGATCAGTTTGGCTTTAGGAAAAGTAAAGGGACGAGAGAGGCAATTCTGACGTTGCGGCTAATAATGGAAGCAAAGCTAAGGAAAAATCAAGACACTTTCATAGGATTTGTCGACCTGGAAAAAGCGTTCGACAATATGAAATGGTGCAAGCTGTTCGACATTCTGAAAAAAGTAGGGGTAAGCTATAGGGAGAGACGGGTCATATACAATATGTACAACAACCAAGAGGGAATAATAAGAGTGGACGATCAAGAACGAAGTGCTCGTATTAAGAAGGGTGTAAGACAAGGCTGTAGCCTTTCGCCCCTACTCTTCAATTTGTACATCGAGGAAGCAATGATGGAAATAAAAGAAAGGTTCAGGAGTGGAATAAAAACACAAGGTGAAAAAATATCAATGATACGATTCCCTGATGACATTGCTATCCTGAGTGAAAGTGAAGAAGAATTAAATGATCTGCTGAACGGAATGAACAGTCTAATGAGTACACAGTATGGTCTGAGAGTAAATCGGAGAAAGACGAAGGTAATGAGAAGTAGTGGAAATGAGAACAGCGAGAAACTAAACATCAGGATTGATGGTCACGAAGTCAGTGAAGTTAAGGAATTCTGCTACCTAGGCAGTAAAATAACCAATGACGGACGGAGCAAGGAGGACATCAAAAGCAGACTCGCTATGGCAAAAAAGGCATTTCTGGCCAAGAGAAGTCTACTAATATCAAATACCGGCCTTAATTTGAGGAAGAAATTTCTGAGGATGTACGTCTGGAGTACAGCATTGTATGGTAGTGAAACATGGACTGTGGGAAAACCGGAACAGAAGAGAATCGAAGCATTTGAGATGTGGTGCTACAGACTAATATTGAAAATTTGGTGGACTGATTAGGTAAGGAATGAGGAGGTTCTACTCAGAATCGGAGAGGAAAGGAATATGTGGAAAACACTGATAAGGAGAAGGGACAGGATATAGGACATCTGCTAAGACATGAGGGAATGACTTCCATGGTACTAGAGGGAGCAATAGAGGGCAAAAACTGTAGAGGAAGACCGAGATTGGAATACGTCAAGCAAATAATTGAGGACGTAGGTTGCAAGTGCTACTCTGAGATGAAGAGGTTAGCACAGGAAAGGAATTCGTGGCGGGCAGCATCAAACCAGTCAGTAGACTGATGACCAAAAAGAAAGATGTGGCCACAACTCTTCACGTGGCACGGCGAAGAAGAGTGCATAAAGAGTCCACGACAAAGAATGGCGGCAATGAGTCTCAACAACGCCACAGTACAGACTGCCAGTTCCTGCATTCTTCAGAGTGCCAGTAACAATTCCCACTCTTAATTCACTGCAAACCCTTTACAAGAAGAGTGCTGCAACACCAGCTGAACACGTACGTCGTGGATGAATTGTATTATGTTTTCATTTATTTATGAGGTCTGAACCAGGCTCAGATAAATACTGAATCACTCACTCGCACATGCACCCATGATTCATATGAATCATTTACATTTGTTGTAAACATATTACTTGCATCACGATGTGCTCCCATCATTGCCATGAGATGTCACTCCAACCGCCAACTCTACATGAAACATTCATGTCTCTACACAACTTTCCTGTCAGGCGATGTATACGTCGCTACTCAGTTACTTAATGTCGCTCTCTGGAACTTATTCATAACTCTACTCAGTGGCCCGCAAACGAAATACGCTATGCCATGCAAATCGTCTAGGCGCAAATACTTAATGCCACCCATGTGAATCCGGCCGGGTCGAAAGTTTTTTATAAAAAAATGAAATCTTCCTAGTTTTAATTACTAATTGCATGACAATGCGTGTATTAACAATAAATTAAAATTTGGTTCAAAACTGCGAAACGACGATTAGAAAATTAAATATTTTCTTATTTATAGACATTAAACCTGATGTAGACGACCATAACGTTTCCATTTCACAATGAACTGTTTCGCATATCTATCACATTTTAATTTATTTTCGTGCGGTGAGTAATTACAAATTTAAAGGTGTAATTTTTACTAAAAATTGTGATTCAGTCCGAATTCGTTGCTGAGTGGTCAGCAAGACTGCCTGCAATGCGGAGAACCCAGATTCGATTGTCGTCGCAGCCAGGAGTTTTTCCTTGGTGGAACGACTAGACGAAATTCTTTTCGGCCTCGTCATGCCAACTGAGGAGCTGCTTCAGTGAGAAGTAGCGGCTCTCAGATCAGGAACGGCGTGGTGAACTGACGCTCCTCCACAACGCATGCGAATGACGTCATTGCCTGAGGATGACGCGGCGTTCGATCGGTCCCGATTGCGCAGAACTGTGGACCTTTGCTTTTTAAAATAAGAATATTTGTGACTCATCCTTTCCATATCTCAATAAATATGGAATTTCAATAAAAGTAAAACAAAAAGTGGTTTTCAATGAGATTCGAACCAACGACCTTATCACTACCCGACTTCTGCTCTGCGGATTCATTTTAGTGGCAGCTATTTTAAAACTCTCGAAATGTCTTGTAGTTAACAACTTTCGGAAATCTAAATTTCAAAGTCACTGTTTTCTGGTTTCTTGGTAACTGCGTAACACACCTTCATAAAACTGATGTCTAGGCGTTGACTTTCAAGTGCTCCAAGTGTGAAGAGACTCGAAGAGGACCAGTCTGCAAGATCCATCACTACAGAAGCATTTTTTCTCTTACAGGAATCACCGAACGTATTGCATACCGGTATATTCATTCACATTTAAGTTTGTTCAGGAAATGTACAGGAATTATACAGATGTTTATGGTGGTACTGAAAAGGGCAATCAACTGCAATAAAGTTTTTGAAAAGATTCGCGTTATTACTTTCTAGCTCGTGATGCAGCAACTTACTTCCATAATCTGCACCTTTAGATAACCTTTGCTCATTCTATAAAGAAATTGCATTCATGCACGAAGCTGCCAACATTCATCGTCAAATTCAGAAGACAGTCGCAGGACTCACTCATATTCATTTAATCGCGCTGCATTTAAGACGTTAGTGTCTACTTTTAATATTTAGGTGAATTTCAGTTTCGTCAACGAAAATCTGAAGAATCTTCGATTGTGAAAAACCGCTACAGGATTGTTTCCTGTACTCTGAAACGTTCCTAATCGTAAATTTTCCGTTCTTACGCAAGTGCAGCAGTTTTGTCCGTAATGTTTCAGCTCGTCTGTAAATTTATCCTCATTCGAAAGCTGTACTGTAGTTAAATACCTTGTAATATTCGGTTTAGCCAGTAGAAACTACTACTCTGTATGTGCGATGAATTTCAAATATTATTTTATAAATCGCAGCTGAAATATTCTGAAACTGTTCATTATGATGAGAGGTATGCTGTAACCAATCAGAAAATTGTACCTCGGTAGTCCAGAATCAGTTATATTGAACTTTTTTTCTTAGCTGTAGAATACGTAGATTGTTGATTGGTTAATTATCCTTTCGGGTAATAATGTAACATTTCTGTTAAATCAGAATTTATTGTGTTATTTACTCTGATGAAGGCCATTTCCGACCGGGACTGGAACACTTACAATCCTGCGCAGTATACAACTGAGAAAAATTTCATTAAATCATGATACTATCTTTTGAACGTGTTATTTAGGCATGAGTGAGCAGGAGCGTAACTAAGGCATTACTGTCTCATTTTTTTCCGGGGAGACATTGTACAAATGTACGGCGCCTAAACTAATGATCGCCTACACCGTTAGAAATGTTTAAGTGTTCTGTGAACAGTTTGTTGAGAATGTGACCAACGTAGGAGTATGTACATTTAATAATGGCCTGTGATAAATTCCTGAATACCGAAGGATTTTTCACCGAAGCTATGGTGGGTAACCGAGTAAGGTACGGTTCTATCCCCCTGTTTTTACTTAAGACACACTCACGTTTATAATAGGCAATCAATACGGGTTTCGCCATACACTGGCCATCTTAAGATTCAGTGGCATTTGGTTTCAAATAAAACAGTGGGTAATACGTGAAACACACACCTCCAAGGACAGAATGTAGTTATCTTTCCAGCAGGTGAAGCGTAGCAGTCAATATCTCAGCAGTTTGGCAGCCTTGATGGTACCTGAAGAGCCTTGTGGACGTTCGTCAAATTTACGCCATTATCAAACCCAGAGGTAGTGTTATACTGTGGGTGCGTAATATGTTCTGGGAACGAATAATTTATTGTCCGGTGTGCTAATTTGAGTCATAGCATACTGCGTCTCATAATCAATATAATAGAACATCGCTTTGTTGCTGAATGGTGTAGTGCCTGACTGCCAATCCGTATATGTCGGATTCATAATTTGGTGAGTTTTTTTTATGTTACGGCTTATTTCACCTCTGATACTGAGTTTCTTTAATCCAAAAAATCTGATTCTCGTCTTGCGAAGTACGTCTGGAATAATACATCATATTTGGAGGCCGCATATGCTATAACTGCTGCGTGGTCATATTCATAGTGGAAACTATTGATAATGAAAAATGGAGAGCAAGGAATGACATATATGAGACGCTCAAAAAGTTTTCTTTAGAAGGCTTTGGAGTCCAGAATCGTTATTCCAATATGGCAAAACTGCCGTGAGCGTTGAGGCAATCATTCCATCGTCGCACCAGGATGAAGACTGCCGTTTGTTAATCACCGTGTCTTTCTGAATGAAGAAATCCGTAACTCCCTGCTCCACATCCTCGTCGACCCCTTTAGGCCTTTGTTAAAATACCGAAGAAGTGATATCGCATGGGGAGAGACCGGGATTATATGGGGGATGCTCGACTGTCTCCCAACTGAGTGGGCGTAACTTTTGCGTTACGGCACTTGCGATATGGGGACGTGATTTATCACGAAGCAGCACCACCCGTCGTCGCGTACCATTCCACAACTGAGGTTTTCAACTGATATGTTGCCCCATACATACTCTACTTTAACCGGTAATTGTCCACACGTGTTTTTTCTTCGGCGACCAAAAAAGGGATAACAGCACGTATATTCTCTTTGGACGTATTTGGTAAAAACGTCGCTGTATTTAATGTTTCGGCATTGACGGCACACACGTCGGGAAGACATGAATGTGTCACTAATCCCTTGACTACATGTCAGTGCTTGTATACCGGCATCGCAATCGCGATACGTTGAATATACACTGCAGCAACGCTCCCAAATGGAAAGGCTTTGATCTCTCCTTACAAAACTTGCAAGTGTGTGTAATTCAGATAACAAATTACCTGCATTAATACATCAGTCTCAGTCTAAGGAGAATAAACATTTCGTCATCGAAAACTAGCTATTGTGTCATTGTTTTCCAGATATTTAGATTTTACATTTTCTAAATCTGATTGGATGTTTCTAGATTTACCCAGTATAAGAGGAAGTTACTAAATTCACAGTGGCTCGATCAAAAAAGTAGGAAGTGTAACGGCTCGGTCCTCGAAAATCAGCTGGAGTGAAATTGTTTTCCATTTATACTCTACATGTTCTAAATGCAGAAGTAAGTTTTGAGGTTTTAACCTTTATAAGAGAAAGTTATTAGAACCACAATGACTCGTACAAAGAATATTATGCAGGAACGAAACCAAATACATTTAAATATTAGAGGTTACTAACTTCAGCAATGAACATCCCAGCATAAAAGAAACTGAAATAGCTTTAGAACATCCACACAACTTATAAAAATGTAATATTTTTCTATACATGGTGTCCCATTTATTTTGCTCACAAAAAATAGCTTTTTTCTGATGCGTTAAATGAAAAATTGTTTCAGCCAACGTTTTTAAACATCATTGTGTAGTCCTTGCTGAGAGTATACGTTTCATGTATCCTCACAGATGTAGGAGATACAGCGTAGAGGTTAAATTTTTTAAATTGAACCATGTACATTTTATCCAATAATACATTCAACCTCTGCAAGAGCTATGTAAAAGTGTATCACATTGTCCCATTTTATCTACGAAACTAGTATCAATTTAAACTGTAAATAAAACACAACCTCTCTAATTTAAATATCGCTGGAGTGAATTTCATTAACTTAATCACGTAACTTCTCCAGGGTGCGTTTAGCCACATTACTAATTAACAATAAAAATTGATTGCAACAGTACTCCACTTACAGTAATTGGATCTTTTGATTGTACGGTACCGAATTACATTACTTACGACAATGCAGAAGTAACATGTTCCTTTGTAGTAAGTTTTACTGTGATACTACTAGTACTACTACTACGTGAAAAACAGAGAGTTTACATCACATTCTCCAAATGGCAGCTATTGGCATTCAGACATAGGATAACTCTACGGATGAAGGACGCCCTACATCGTGCTAGTACTTCATCTGTGATGGCTGTACGAGCATCAAAAATGCGCTGCTGAATGTCCTCTGGTGTCTTTGGAGCATTTTGAGTGGTTCACACAGAAAAAAACCAACGGTATAGGGTCCGGCGATCGGTCAGGCCAACTAACTGGCCCATCACGTCCGTTTCACCTACCAGGGATTTTCGTTCGAGGATTCGTCGTGCTCCTAAGGCTTAGTGTGCAGGTCATCCATCATGGTGATAGCACACAACCATCCTCGGTCCCAGAGATACGGCGTTCAAGAGAACAGAAAGAGGGTGTCCAAAAAATCATGTATATTTTCTGCCATTTAGCTTGCCATTTACAAAGAAAGGTTCGATACTGGTACTCCAGTAGTTCCGCACCAAACATTTACGTTCCATTGACACTGATGGTCTACCTGTCAGTGCGATCGTGGATTGTTGATGGACCAATAATACATATTTCTCACATTGGCAATTCCTTTGTTGAAGAATAACGCCTCGTCGGTGAAAAGAACAGCTGAGAAGAAATCAGGATTAGTCAGAAGTTGTTGGTGAGCCCAGTGACCAAATTGAACCCTGTTGTTGAAGTCTTTTCCATGAAGTTCTTCGCGTAAATGAACGTCGTAAGGCTGGAATTTAAAACGTTGCAGAATGAGATGTGTACAAGTTTTCGAGACACCATCTTCATGTTGAATTCGTTGAGTGCTGACTCGATTATTCACGGCTGCGGCAAACAGCACAACGACCTGAGTAGCTTCGTCTTTTCGAGTACTACGGCGATTTCGAGGTCTTGCATTTAAATTTACCGTTTCACGTAGACAAAAAGTAAGACGACCAAACATCCAGCGAGAAAACTATGACTTGTCAGGAAATCGTCTGCTGTACAGTGTGTGTCTGGACAGAATGTACAGTAGAGTACAAAACAGAGATAATAACATACTAATAATAATGTTCTGTAACAATACTGAACATAGAAATGCAAGTTACTAAATTATTTCCTTTCAACAAACGAAGATCAGCGGCACTTCTGCCTTATCGTCACGCGTATACATCATAAATCTTTACCAAACTATAAATGTAATCTCAATGTGTATCATCGCCACGCAGTTAATAAGTTACTCTGATGCACGACTACACCAGTATGTAGCGTACTGAACGCTAAAGCAACAACAAGTGAGGTGCGAGAGGGAGACATCTGTACCTGTGTTTACGTGAGTCCATAAACAAAACCGACATCTCTACTACAGCACTACACTGGATACATAATGTGTACAAGCAGGACAGTAAACATCTGTGTTTCTTCACAACCTGTGTACTCTTTATCGTTTGCACATCTACGTTTTATTGACAAAAATGGCACAATGTGATACATTTTTAACAGCTTTTGGAGAGGGTAAGTGTATTCTTAAAAAATATATACATAGTTCCATTTAAAAAATTTACTCTCTGCCCCGTATCTCCTACATCAGTGTAGATACATAAAACGTATACCCTCATCAAGAACTACACGATGACGTTAAAAAACATAGGTTGGAACAATTTTTCATTTTAAGTATCAGAAAAAGTTATTTTGGATGAACAATATAAATGGGATACCCTGTATATACAGGGTGTTACGAAAAGGTACTCCCAAACTTTCAGGAAACATTCCTCACACACAAAGAAAGAAAATAGGTGGACATGTATCCGGAAACGCTTACTTTCCATGTTATAGCTCATTTTATTACTTATCTTCAAATGACATCAATCATGGAATGGAAACACACAGCAACAGAACGTACCAGCGTGACTTCAAACACTTTGTTACAAGAAATGTTCAAAATGTCTTCCGTTAGCGGGGATACATGCATCCACCCTCCGTCGCATGGAATCCCTTATGCGCTGATGCAGCCATGAAGAATGGCGTATTGTATCACAGCCGTCCACAATACGAGCTTTAAGAGTCTCTACATTAGGTACCGGGGTTGCGTGAACAAGAGCTTTCAAATGCCCCCATAAATGAAGGCCAAGAGGGTTGAGGTCAGGAGAGCGTGGAGGCCATGGAATAGGTCCGCCTCTACCAAATCCATCGGTCACCGAATGTGTTGTTGAGAAGCGTACGAACACTTCGACTGAAATGTGCAGGAGCTCCATCGTGCATGAACCACATGTTGTGTCGTACTTGTAAAGGCACATGTTCTAGCAGTACAGGTAGAGTATCCCGTATGAAATTACGATAACGTGCTCCACTGAGTGTAGGTGGAAGAACATGGGGCCAAATCAAGACATCACCAACAATGCCTGCCCAAACGTTCACAGAATATCTGTGTTGATGACGTGATTGCACAATTGCGTGCGGATTCTCGTCAGCCCACACATGTTGATTGTGAAAATTTACAAGTTGATCACGTTGGAATGAAGCCTCATCCGTAAAGAGAACATCTGCGCTGAAATGAGGATTGACACATTGTTCGATGAACCATTCGCAGAAGTGTACCCGTGGAGGCCAATCAGCTGCTGATAGTGCCTGCACACGCTGTACATGGTACGGAAACAACTGGTTCTCCCATAGAACTCTCCATACAGTGACGTGGTCAACGTTACCTTGTACAGCAGCAACTTCTCTGACGCTGACATTAGGGCTATCGTCAACTGCACGAAGAATTGCCTCGTCCATTGCAGGTGTCCTCGTCGTTCTTGGTCTTCCCCAGTCGCGAGTCATAGGCTGGAATGTTCCGTGCTCCCTAAGACGCCGATCAATTGCTTAGAACGCCTTCCTGTCGGGACACCTTCGTTCTGGAAATCTGTCTCGATACAAACGTACAAACGTACCGTGCCACGGCTGTTGCCCCGTGCTAATCCATACATCAAATGGGCATCTGCCAACTCCGCATTTGTAAACATTGCACTGACTTAAATGCACGTTCGTGATGAACACTAACCTGTTGATGCTACGTACTGATGTGCTTGATGCTAGTACTGTAGAGCAATAAATCGCATGTCAACACAAGCACCGAAGTCAACATTACCTTCCTTCAATTGGGCCAACTGGCGGTGAATTGAGGAAGTACAGTACATATAGACGAAACTAAAATGAGCTCTAACATGGAAATTAAGCGTTTCCGGACACATGTCCACATAACATCTTTTTTATATTTGTGTGTGAGGAATGTTTCCTGTAAGTTTGGCCGTACCTTTTTGTAACACCCTGTATCATGGTGTTTTAATTTACGATTACTTTGCTACCGACACGGTTCCTAATACATTTCGCAGACAGCATCCACACTTACCACTCAATGTACCTAGAAAAATATATCATTTTACGACTCATAGTTCTGGAGCTATGACGTTATGAACACTGAGATATGTGAGAAACCGCCGCATCATTCATGACTGTTTAATTTATTACCTCTTTACTACAACCTCTATACGCAACACATATTGCAGACAGTAGGCACACGTACTACAGCAAAATTATATCACAGTGTAGCAAATAGCTCAGGAGATACGACATTACAAACATTAAGACATGTGAAAATGAGACTGCAAGAGGTAATTCATTAGACATAGAGATGAAGTATCCGTACAAGTACACGTGATATAAATACGAGTGAAATATGTCTGATAAGTGCGTCTGCGAGCAAAGCCACAGGTAGAAAGGTCATCCTAAACCCTGGAACGATTCGTATACATGTTAGTTATAATCTGGAATGAAATACTGTGGGGGTAAGAACCATTAGTGTCTGACTATGATGAGTGTGATAATGTGGGGAGAGTAGGGAGGACGAGGAGATGGTCAGACAGCGAGGAGGAAGAAAGAGACACACACAGATAGGAGAAGGAGGATATGGACAGAGATAGGGGAGAGGGAAATGGACAGAGACAGGGGAGAGGAATAGATGGACTGAAAAAGGAAAGAGTAGTTCATGGGCAGAGACAGAGGAAGGAAAAGACAGGCGGAAAGATGGGGAGAAGGAGATGAAGGAATAGAGGAGGAGGAAGAAATGGAGAAAGGGAAGTGGTGAAAATGGAGAGAGAGGTGGGAGAGGAGGAGATAGACACAGAAGGGGAACAGGAGGAGATGAACAGGTATTGGGGATGGAGGTGATGGACAGAGAGGGGGTGAGGAGGAGATGGGAAGAGAGAGGGGGAGACGGGGATTGACAAAGAGAGTGGGAAGAAGGAATGGAATTATGGTGATGGACAGAGGAGGAAGCAGATGGACAGTGAGGGAAAAGAGGAAGAGATGGACCGGGAGAGGTGTAGGACAAGATGGAGAGAGAGTAGGTGTGGAGGAGGAGACTGATAAAGAGAGGGAGGGATGGAAGTGATGGACATGGACAGGGGGCATGAATAGAGACAGGAGGGAAGGTAAGTGGGTAAAGAGAGGGGGAATGGATAGAGAGAGTGGGGAGGAAGAGATGGGTAGGAGGGAAAAAGAGAAATAGAAGATTGGAGAACGAAAGTAAATACCTGGACAACACCGGGTTTCACAGCTAGAATGAGACAAAACAAATGAAACTTTGGAACTTCCTGGCACATTAAAACTGTGTGCCGGACCGAGACTCGAACTCGGGACCTTTGCCTTTCGCGGGCAAGTTCTCTACCAACTGAGCTACCCAAGCACAACTCACACCCCGTTCTCACGGCTTTACTTCTGCCAGTACCTCGTCTCCTACCTTCCAAACTTAACAGAAACTCTCCTGCGAAACTTGCAGAACTAGCACTCCTGAAAGAAAGGATATTGCGGAGACATGGCTTAGCCGCAGCCTGGGGGATGTTTCCAGAGTGAGATTTTCACTCTGCAGCAGAGTGTGCGCTGATATGAAACTTCCTGGCAGATTAAAACTGTGTGCCGGACCGAGACTCGAACTCGGGACCATTGCCTTTCACGAGCAAGTGCTCTACCACTTTCCCGCGAAAGGCAAAGGTCCGGAGTTTGAGTCTCGGTCCGGTACACAATTTTAATCTGCCAGGAAGTTTCATATCAGCGCACACTCCGCTGCAGAGTGAAAATCTCATTCTGAAAAGAAACTGTATCTGATCGATCCCCATTATTTCCAGAAAATATAATAAGTGGCTAATATTTTAGTTATTTTTACATTCATCTGAAATATTCTTTGTTTTGCACTAGATTACTAGCTTAATCCGCATTAAAGGTATAGTCATAAAAGACTGGTATTCGCTCTAGCCGCGTACCCAAGAACACGCAGGAAGTGGTCTCACTAGTCAGATTGATGTCTTACTATAGACGATAGGCGACTATATTCCATATTTTGACTAAAGTTCAGTCTTGATCACATCATGTATGTTTTAATGATGTAGGTAACCGGTTTCGGTTCTTTCTAAAAAACCATCATCAGACCCGCGGCTCCCTTAGGATGGTAGGCGGAGCTCTCCTCGCTGCTACGCAGTCAACTAATCAGTTGACTGCGTAGCAGCGAGGAGAGCTCCGCCTACCATCCTAAGGGAGCCATAGGTCTGATGATGGTTTTTTAGAAAGAACCGAAACCGGTTACCTACATCATTAAAACATACATGATGTGATCAAGACTGAACTTTAGTCAAAATATAACAATTAATTGATCACTGCTTTCCAAAAATGTTTACCAAAATTGACTATATTCCACTTTCCACGCTACGTCCACCTCGCGTTGGAAAAAACATGGTGGCCATCTGCCGACTGGCCACTCTCTGTTTACAGAGCCTTTCTAATTCCAGTAACGCCGGCAACGGCACGATACAAAGTGGTTGGTTGGACAACCTTTCAGACGCTACCTTCGTAATTTTCGAGTAGTGAGAGCCACAGTGCCTGTGTAGTTGAGTGAGAGCGACTCCCCTTTGCGACCTTGCCTGCGTCAGCGTTTCGCCACCGCTGTTAACTGAGCCGGCGGTGCTCCTCGCGAGTTCGCCGGCTAACGAGCGCTTGTCGCCTGCTGCCGCTCCGGGATTTCGTGCAGGCCAATTTGTTACACCTAATGGTCTGGCCCGGCAAATTAAATTTCTGCACTCGGGCTGCTTGCCGCCTCAGCCAGTTGACCGGTCTGATAGCGCCGTCGCCACACGTCGGAAGCCGTTCTCGGAATATACTGTTCTCCCTCTTCCTCTCCGTCTCCTTACTTCTTTCCGTCCCTTCGCATCTCCCTCTCTCACTCACACACTCTTCGTCCTTTCATCTACTATTGCCTTCCACCACTGCATCGCCAGGCAACTGAATGGGACTTGTTAGAGCAAAGAGCAAGTAGAGCGCGGAGAGGACAGATATATATGCTCTCTTAGAGCTGAATGGAAATAATAATTACAGTCCCAATGAGAGTGGAAACTGGCCCGGATTAACAAGTGCGGACTAAAGCGGGACAAGTCTTACTCTCTCAGAGGAGTCTATAGTTCTGACTCAAAGTTGAGGGGATAAAAGCCGCAGGGAACAGATTGAGAGGACTGCTACAGTGATGAAAATCTGGCAACGACTTCGCTGCTGCTTAATGCTCCTCCTTGCAGTGCAAGCTCTTTTGAGACGTCGCAGTTGCCGAGACAGTGACGGCAACAGACGACAGCGGAGGTCCCACCAAGATTATCATGTGATGAATACGTCTCTGCGTTCCTCCTCAACCATAATTACCAGTATTCGTAACGAAAAGCTTTGGTGAGTCTACGACCACTGGTTGTGAGACTGATCACGGTTTGGGTCATGTTTGGCTGTAGAATACATAGCAGTGTGTCTAATATTTCGGTGTATGTGAGAGAGAAATAACATCATTATTTATGACACATTGACTACTTCTAAAGTACTGAAAAAGACCACCAATGCCTGGATCACCATCTATTTTTATTCAACTAAGTCCTCGCTCTGGTGATGAACTGCTATTTAAAGTAGTTAAATTTGCACGTGAAGATGACCTATGGCAAAAGTCTAATTCAATAATCACAATAAACATAAAATGTGACCCAAACGTAGCGCTTCTTCCACTATAAAAATAATTTTTCTTCGTATATCCATAATTGCAATGGACGATTTGGGGCGTCAGCTAGTATAATATATGTTAAAAAATGACGAAATTCCTCCACCTGAATTAAGGTGTTGGTTTTATTGGTGACTAGTTTCGATATTGTTACAACACCATCTTCTGGCCCATACTTGTTGACTGCCTGCCCTCCGCATGGAACACGCCTATATCACCACTGACTACCAGTGTTAGACACATACGGGTTGCTGTCAAAAAGTATGGGCCTGAAGATGGTGTTGTAACAACATCGAAACTAGTCGCCAATAAAACCAACACCTTAATACAGCTGGAGGAATTTCGTCATTTTTTGACATATAAAAATAAATCATCTAACAATAACAATTTTCCCATAGTATCAATTATGAACAGTCATCTGTTGACGATTCTGTGGTAGTTTTAAGTTTATTCTCAAGCCGGTTTCTTTCCCTGTTGCCGCAAATCGAGTAACCCTGTGGAGGAGAGTCGTTTGTGCAGCCTGGTTCTCACATTTTCTATGTGGGAATTCATATTTTTAATGTTTTATATTTTTATGTGGTATAAATGACGGGATTGTCTATTTTCTTGCCTAATGTGAGGAACTGTACAAGATCCGTACTCTGGCTAGTGATGTTCAACACATTCTATGCGGTTCTATTCTCGTCGCACTCTCTTGTAATCTAGCAACTAGAGGTGTGAATAGGTATTTCCTTAACATAAAATTGCCACCGTATCAGGAAGAATTACTTTATCTAGGTAGTTAGGAGATGTAAGATGCCACAGGTTGGTTGGTGCAAGGAGACCACATCTCGACATTGTGTTCTACTGGTGTTAAATATATCTGAACTAATCAGTGTTTGATCGAAAAACGCGCGTAAATGACTTGGCTTCAACTTAGTCAGTTTTTCGAGAAAGAATCTTAAACTTCGCAGTGGAGTGTGTGTTGATTCGAAAATGTCTGGCCTATTAAAACCCTATGTTGGTGCGGAACTGGAATCCGGAACCCTGCCTTTCACTGGCATCGTCTAAAGAGTGTGTCATCATCATCATCATCATCATCATCATCATCATTATCGATTTATCATGCGCTACTACATGTAAAGCTCTTGAAATTCTCTACACATATAACTTTTAGATTCTCCCCCCTAAGTTCGTTCTGCTTGTTTCTTTATGTCGTCAGTCACCTGCCATTACGTCTCTATTTAGGGCTATTGTTAATACAAGTAATCCAGTGCAGAATCTCCTGTGTCGGTATCCCTTCATTTCACAAATTTTTGGTGCTGAGACATCACAACTGTTGTATCTAATGTTCATGATTAAAAATTCGTTGCAGTTGTACAATTATTTATATTTAGTCAGTAAATAACTATAACATTGTTGTGGATGTTTTCATCATATACGTCGAATCATTTCGTTTGATTATAGACCGATCCATCTCGTTTTAGTCACTAGTACGTCATCAGCTCTCGCCTTTTTCCAGTTGTTTGTTTTTGTGATCCTTCTTGTTATGGCCGAAGTGAAAATTTCCAATGTTCACTGGGCAATTTTCCAGTTGTGAAGTGCTCGAGCTTTTAAAAGTCCATATTTTACTTCGAAATTTATTGAATTTGACAGTTAAACTGCAAACTATTTTTAGCCTGCTCTTTGTTTCTTTAAGTATCTATCTACCTCTATTTTTCAGTTTACCCATATATGCAAACTGTTCAGTTTTTTACGTAAACTCGTCATTAATATTGTCCGCCCCTGGTAGCTGAGTGGTCAGCGCGACGGAATGTCATACCTAACGGCCCGGGTTCGATTCGTGGCTGGGGTCTTGGCTCAGGGTCTGAGTCGTGTTGTCCTTATCATCATCAATCATTTCATCCCCATCGACACGCAAGTCGCCGAAATGGCGTCAACTCGAAAGACTTGCACCAGGCGAACGGTCTACCCGACGAGAGGCCCAAGCCACACGGCATGTCCATTTATCATTAATATTTACATCTCTCCTACTAATTGCACATGGTTTTTGTCTTCCTGCAGTTGACCTGTACAGCTACTACCATACTTGCTCTGTTCAAATCCCTCATTATTTATTGAAATTATTCTGAGTAGAAAGCAACTAAAGAAATTTTAGGCTCATGTATTAGATGGTTAAGATCTGTATATCCATATTCCTTACAGCTCAAAGCTCAGTGATTTCAAGACGTCATCTAAGGATACAGAGAATTCTTTAGTGGATTGGAATCCCTTTTGCCTAACTGCTTTCACGTTTCTAAACTTTTTCGTTCTCGTGATGTAATTAGGTGGAAGCTGTTGCCTTGTTGTATGTATTCTTCGAGGAACAGAATGGGTAGTCCCTATTTCTAATTGCTTAAGTGCTGCCAGTTTTGACTGTCCTGTGACAGGAGCAAACATCTGTTAGTTAATAAACTGTGATGTAATCCAGCACGTCATGCTCTATGGTTAGAACTAACCATGATGCTTGTATGCCGTATGTCTGCAACATGAGTCTATATGGATATGTTAATGCTTCATACGCCGAATTAGAACGACTGTGGCCAGTTACATTACAGAACTGTAGTACGCTATGTCTACTTCACCAGTCCTCAGTGTGCATTCTCCCCTATGTCTCAGTTTCGAGAGCTATTACTTAATCTCATCATATTCGGAACTCAAAGTCTCACTTGGGCACAATATAGTGGTGCCATGTCGGATTTAAAAAAAAAAGCTGTAGTTCTTCCTTGAGTCAACGTCATACCGACTTTCCCAGAAAATGAACAAACATGGAGCGTTTCTCTCTTTCAAAAACGAAAGTACGTGTCTCCATCTTCCGTTGTCAGCTATGCTTCGCGTTCTTTCTGTTTCTCAATCATTCACACCAGTTTGTTTCTCCCTCTCTTCATTACCTGTATCTCTACCACGTTCCCATTTCCCGCCCTCTCCGATTGCTTCTCTGATGTCCACTGCTGGCAGTATCCTCAACTGCAGTCTATCATTGTTGTTCTACTTTTCATGGGCTAATGAAAGTCAGATTAAACGGAACTCGCCTAGAAAATATTTCGCGCACAGGGAACACAACTTATATTATCCGCAATTGGGGCGGGTGGTGTATGCCGGGCTTCCTATCTTAATGCGCATGCAATACACTGCCTGACAAAAATATAGCGGCCAGAACAAGAGGAGGAAACAAAATGAAACTTTATTGGTTGAGAGGGTTTGGCGTACCTCGATATCACGCACACATTTCACAGAAACACGAGCTGGGAGAATGGGACAATGAGCCTTATTCTGTTAAAACTGGCACTACGATATTGCCGCAGGAGAGATTACACATGCGGACGCAAGGTGTCCGTGACAAGTTGTATACAATGCCTGACAAAAGGGCGACTGATGGCTCCTATCCAAGCAGGATAAATAAATAAATTCAGTAAATACCACATAACGTAGTAGCTCATAGCCAGCAGTTGTTCCTACAAATTCGAGATCGTTGATGGGCTCCATTTGGGAACTTGTATATGTATTCTAAAGCCTTTCCTCTATAATAATAATAAGAATTTTGTAAAAAGAGAAAACTGTATACGACTGACAAAAGACTAATAATGGATCTGCAGTTCTCCACAGGTTCCTGCTGCCTCCCGTGTGGATTACATTAGATACAGCAACGTTCAAACTATCTGGTACCATCTACTTTCGCAAACTTTCTGCAGTAGACCAGCGAAAATACTGTTTTTCGAAAATAACTCCTATTAACGCTGTTTCCATTTGATATCTGGCAATAGCGTACAGTAATCCGAAGAAATTACCTGTGCGCCTCACTGATTTCAATGAGAGTGTATTACTCAACGCATGTTTGTCGTGGAATACGAATGAGAGCATCTAATAAATCGCGACGGAGAACACATTCGAATCTGTGAGACATAATTCGCGAGCAGAGTCGCTGAGAACGGTTAGTTATTAAATAACTTTGTTCATTAGAGCAGTTAATGAGCGGCAATTTCCCGCCGGTTGTCGGGGTTCGCTGTACACAGGCCACGCGTGCACTGGCGCCTCCTCTGTAGTGAAGGAAGTTCCTCCCGCCTCTCCTTTCCTTGCCTTGCCTCTGCTTAATTAACGAGGCATAAAAGCCAGCCGCCAAGGAACGAAAGATCGTGTGCACGTCGCTGATAATCGCCTTCAGCCGCCTATCGTTTCCTGGGAAAGTGTTCGCCAAGAACAAGCCAACTTGGGACTCCTCCTGGTCACGTAGGAGAATCAAGCCTGCATTATAAGGAAGGCGCTCTAACAAAACAGTGGACTCAAGGAAGAACGAGTTGCAAGCCAATTTTCGCTATATTGCTTTGTATGTCATTTCTTCGTGTTACTAAATTTGATGTCTGATGATGGGTCACACCGCGACGACGAAACCTAGAATGATTCACGGATCGTTGGTATGTTCACCTCTAATAGAAGAAGCACCCAAAGAACTGAAACAAAGTTCTGAGAAAAATATATGTTTGTGAAAATCAAATTTATAGACATATCACCAGTCACGCAGTTTTTGTGTGTTCACCCTTTTCACTGATGGTCTGCGGGGCTGTGACTGTTTACTTACGTAATAAAATGAAACACCTGCATCCGTCGTTTTGATATTATTTTATTATATTGTACCAGTTTCGATGACTCGGTACACCTTCTCAGGCCTTAACTGACGCTGAGGTGGTGAACTCCAATTGCATACAGGATCCCATCAGTGGCCAATATCTATGAGCTGGCTTCCGTAGAGCACTGCAACAGCGATGTGTCTGCAACCATCAACCACCAGCTGAGGCGTTGGTAGCGTCCCAGTTTGAGTCCCAGTTCAGCACAAATTTTCGTTATCGTCATTCCATTATACGTTTCATAGTTGTCCATATTACATTTCATTTAATAATCATACGCAGTCAAGGAAATAACCGAACAGAATATCTCATTTCTGCCATCTTATCCGCACAACTGTCTGGCACATACACACTAGTTCACTGCCATGACTTCTCGCAGCGTAGAAGATCACGAATCATCTTTTTAGCCTGCTTTCTGTTTTCCAATTACAGTTCACATGCCCATACGTATCCTAAAACATATCCTCAATAAAATATCCTCTTCTATACATAGCTTAGACCTACCAAACAACACGAGGGCTGTTTATCTGTTAAGCTCTGATCGTACACGAAATGGAAACCATAGTGAAAATTCGACTAAGGTTTGCACAGAGATGTTGGGAGGTCTCTGTAGTATGCCCGTTGATCGTATCACGTTACTCTTTTCATTTCTAAGGGCGCAATTAGCACGTAATGATGCCTAGAAAATAGCGTCTCCCGCCGAGTATGAGTGCCTGCTGAGAGATTTCACCTGATTTCAGGCAGCCCACATAACGTAACTGTTATGTTTGCCTTCTTCCGAACAAAATTCTAGGCCGTGAACTTCGAGGCAATGAAGACGCTCCTGCAGCGTTTTCGATGGTAAGTGGTTGATCACCCACTGTGCAACCTGGACTTGGCTCCCACTGGGTCATCTCTGCTCACATGGACTGCTGGCTATGAAGACACTTTGGTGCAGAGTACGAGCTGCAGAAAAATGTAGAGAATTATCAGAAGGCATAGGACGAGGTAGAGTTGGTACAATGCTACAACAAAAGCTAAGGCTATGTAGAGACTATTTGGAGAAGCAGGTGGAAGGTGTAGCTACATGTTACAAATAAAACGATTTTGATTTCCAATGTGGTTTCCATTTAGCGAGTTCGGACCATAATGAAAAACAGCCCTCTTATAGTAAAGGTATTGTGGACTTCGTTTTTGAAAGCAATAGAACAAGAGAAGAAAAGGAATAGGCACTTCGTGCAATTTAATAATAATAGGCATAAATACACACATGAATGAATTATATGAACGAACTAACATTAATAACGTAGCCCTGCTTGTAGCTTAGCTACGTACCGTGACGATGCCTTGGTCCAGTGTGTTATTAGGCTAACATTATTTATAAACCTGAAATTCAAAGCCACAAGTGAATCACAACGTACATAAGGTCACGACAACTGGCATCTCTGCTGAAAGCAGAAAGAGTACATTATGTAAGGTAGCTTGACGCCAAATGGAAAGTGCACATTCAGTCATAAACATTGCATTCTAAAGTAGTCGGTAGTGATCGCAAATAAACTTTAGAGATTTTGAATATAAAATATGAAACTGTATTTAAACCATGATTATGACCACCACGACCCACAAAGCCTCCGTACGTGTGACACATGTAGCAATGGATCAATGTAAGTGAAATATTTAAAGAATGAGAATTATATATGCGTCAGTAGCTACTGAAAGAAACTCCATAAACGGCAACGTGATCAATTCAAACACCCTAATACACGGATGGACTAACGTAAATCCGATTCTGTACCATGCTTCGAATGTTGGCCACCTCACTTAACAACGAACTCACCGATTCAACATAGATCAGTACTCAACGTTCTGAAAATGCTGTAAATATTATGCCAAGTGTTCAAATGCGACACAGAAAATAGCCGTATATTTCAAACATGAGGTCTGAGAAAGAACAACAGGCTCTGACTTCAGTTCTACGTAAATTTTACTCAACTATATCAGCCTCTCAACCCACCAGCCCTTGCCGATCTTAAGCACGTAACTAGGTATCACTCACACTAGACGTGCCGCGAAAACCACGTCGCGCTTCCACTACTCATTGGCCGCCGTTGTCGCTCGACAAAAGTGCTTCCTCGTAAACTCATAATGACGAGGAGAACAGGGCAAGTGCTGTAACCCGATTTCCCAAGAGGTTCAGTCTATTGAAGAGGGGTCAAAATCAGTGAACACGTGTCTCTACTTACTTCTGTATAGTCAGTTGCTGATGAGAAAACGGCAGTATAAGCTTTGGAGGTACCTGATGTGAATTTCAGCGAATAAATGTAAAGCAGTAGTACATTGGCAAGCGTTACACTTTCGCGCACCGTTTTCGAAACTTATTTATCACTTTTGTTTTAGTTTTCCATTAATCTACTCATGTATGTAGATTTCTAAACAAATGTTTTCCAGTGGATATTGAAATAACGTTGTTATTATTCGTTTCGTAATTGTATTTCTGGTGTGAAATTGCTTTCGGTGAAATTCAGTAGTGTATCTTGACTCATAATAAATTGCTAGCAATCCTTCCTCGGGCATGGATGTGTGTGATGTCCTTAGGTTAGTTAGGTTTAAGTAGTTCTAAGTTCTAGGGGACTGATGACCTCAGAAGTTAAGTCCCATAGCGCTCAGAGCCATCAATTGCTAGCGCCAGTTTTAGGTAAACTGATTCCTTATGCATGTTTGCCGCGAAATTATTACCAACGAGTCGGCACTTTACCAGCATTAAAGATGTTTCTATCTCGAGTGATACTCATACGAAGAAATACTGCTGTGGAAAACTTGACTTCGTGCGATGCTCATAGTGTTCGGCGATTTTGTGTTTCGAATTAAACTAAGGAAAAGCACCAAATCATCCTGAAGAATAAACTTAAGAGTAAAATAGAAAAATTAAGAACTGGTACATAGAAGAAATTTAAGAATATGAGAATTCAAAAACACTGTAACCCCTGAAGGTATAATAAGCACGTGTATTAAATAATACATGTACGATCGTTATTGTGAAACCCAGTTGTAATTTTCAATTAATATAATGCCCTTGTTTCCTCTAACTTGATAAGAAACATTCATGTAGTAACCTTCTACGGGCAAGGGGAGATAAATGAAGTAAATAAACAAATAAAAACTGTTACCTGGTCTCGAAGACGAGGCACGAAAGGGAGAGTACGTGCTAAGAAGCACCTAAATTACTTCGAAAACTTTGTTCCTCGTTTTCTCAGGAAGGGTCGAGTATCTGCGAATAAGCCGAGACACGTGGTAGCTTATTTTGACTCCTCTTCCACTGAACAAAGTTTCTGAGAAATCGGGTTATGCCACTAGCCCTGTTCACCTGTGAGTATATTAAAGCAGTCATGCTATCAGAGAGTGATAACACGGTACAGAAAATATATTTGGAAAGAGCCTACGATTTATCATACTTGAAATATATGTGGTACTAGAAGTTGTGATTGTGTCAGACATCTTTGAAACTCGTAGCAGTTCCCTGTCAACACAGTGTCCAGTACGACAACTGTGCAGTGCATTGGTGTCTAGTATTCTGTCCAGTGAACTCGTGAAAGACCCGAACATAAGTTACTTACTGGAATTTAGTTCACATCGAATGTATTCTTCTGAGAGAATGGGAAAAACCTACCAGCTAAAACCGATACCGGCATTTTAGTTCTAAATAATCGATATTTTTCGTTATTTGTTTGGTCTCTGTTACAACAGGTTTTTCATATTTTTTACTTATAACTGGACTTAAAAAAAAAAAGCAAGCAATCAATTTTCCTTTGTAGGAGTGCTACAATTTTCGGTTAAGTAAATTTCTTTATAAATGAGCAAAACTTCTGTTGCTTTGAAGTATTGAGTAATTATAGAAATTGTGAAGAGCGATCAGTACTGTTTTAATAACACCATCTACAGTTAGAAGCTAGTAACAGTCACGTGACACAGGAATCAGCAAGGCATTGCAGAGACAATAATGTCCCTGTAGTCGTGTGGCGTAGCCTATTAGACGATGTGTGTGCACATGCGGCGTACACTACTTGCCCTAGCCAGGTCTATGCGATAGTAGTTTCTCGTCGCTGCTCTCGCGATTTGGCTGTATTGCAGAAAGGCACCATGCTTATTTTAAAAGTATTTTAAAAATTGCGAAATCAGTCAAACGCACACTTCCATTTGCTGTAAAAGATTAAAAACGGAAGAAGAGACAACAAACTTGCAACATTAAGTAAGGAGATTAAACATCCAAATTGTTCCTTGGAAAAGAAGATAAATATGATCGATACAGCTACAAGGGCTACAAGGGCGATGTACTTGAGGACAATATTATGGAAATGGAAGAGGATGTAGATGAAGACGAAATGAGAGATATGATACTGCGTGAAGAGTTTGACAGAGCACTGAGAGACCTCAGTCGAAACAAGGCCCCGGGAATAGACAACATTCCATTGGAACTACTGACGGCCTTGGGAGAGCCAGTCCTGACAAAACTCTACCATCTGATGAGCAAGATGTATGAGACAGGCGAAATACCCTCAGACTTCAAGAAGAATATCACAATTCCAATCCCAAAGAAAGCAGGTGTTGACAGATGCGAAAATTACCGAACTATAAGTTTAATAAGTCACAGCTGCAAAATACTAACACGAATTATTTACAGACGAATGGAAAAACTGGTAGAAGCGGACCTCGGGGAAGATCAGTTTGGATTCCGTAGAAATGTTGGAACACGTGAGGCAATACTGACCCTACGACTTATCTTAAAAGAAAGATTAAGGAAAGGCAAACCTACGTTTGTAGCATTTGTAGACTTAGAGAAAGCTTTTGACAATGTTGACTGGAATACTCTCTTTCAAATTCTAAAGGTGGCAGGGGTAAAATACAGGGAGCGTAAGGCTATTTACAATTTGTACAGAAACCAGATGGCAGTTATAAGAGTCGAGGGGCATGAAAGGGAAGCAGTGGTTGGGAAGGCAGTGAGACAGGGTTGTAGCCTCTCCCCGATGTTATTCAATCTGTATATTGAGCAATCAGTAAAGGAAACGAAAGAAAAATTTGGAGTACGTATTAAAATCCAGGGAGAAGAAATAAAAACTTTGAGGTTCGCCGATGACATTGTAATTCTGTAAAAGACAGCAAAGGACTTGGAAGAGCAGTTGAATGGAATGGACAGTGTCTTGAAAGGAGGATATAAGATGAACATCAACAAAAGCAAAACGAGGTTAATGGAATTTAGTCGAATTAAGTCGGGTGATGCTGAGGGAATTTGATTAGGAAATGAGGCACTTAAAGTAGTAAAGGAGTTTTGCTATTTCGGGAGCAAAATAATTGATGATGGTCGAAGTAGAGAGGATATAAAATGTAGACTGGCAATGGCAAGGAAAGCGTTTCTGAAGAAGAGAAATTTGTTAACATCGAGTATAGATTTAAGTGTCAGGAAGTCGTTTCTGAAAGTATTTGTATGGAATGTAGCCATGCATGGAAGCGAAACATGGTCGATATATAGTTTGGACAAGAAGAGAATAGAAGCTTTCGAAATGTGGTGCTACAGAAGAATATTGAAGATTAGGTGGGTAGATCACGTAACTAATGAGGAGGTATTGAATAGGATTGGGGAGAAGAGAAGTTTGTGGCACAACTCGACTAGACGAAGGTATCGGTTGGTAGGACATGTCCTGAGGCATCAAGGGATCTCAAATTTAGCATTGGAGGGCAGCGTGGAGGGTAAAAATCGTAGAGGGAGACCAAGAGATGAATACACTAAGCAGATTCAGAAGGGTGTAGGTTGCAGTAGGTACTGGGAGATGAAGGAGCTTGCACAGGATAGATTAGCATGGAGAGCTGCATCAAACCAGTCTCAGGACTGAAGACCACAACAACAACAACAACAGCTACAATTTTGTCGAAATACCAAAAACTTGGGAAGAGAACTAAAGCCTTATTTTTGAGTTACTTCAAGATGAAGAACTGATCCGATTCAAAAGTGACAATGCAGGGAGATCATCAGGTTGAGGTCTTTCACTCTCGCTGTCGTGCTGCACATCACCTTCACCTTTTCAATGCTTCCTGGAGTCAGTGAGACTAGTTTCTGCTACAGCCTCAAATATAGAACGATTATGACCTACTCCTTCAACTTCATTAGAGTTCTTCCATCATTGTTCCAAGTCAGCGTTTATTACTGGGAGATGCACTTATAAGCAAAAATGGTATAACCACTGCCCAAGGCGACGTCGGATTCCGAGTTGTGGGGTTGTGGGCACGTGTCTTACAAACAAAAGTATGTAAACGGAGCAGACGCGGACTGGGGACCACCCTACCGAAGATATGTGCTGCAAATTGGGAAATTCATGGAAATAAGCGACTTAGTCAAAGGGCAGATTATTATCGCACAAAGCCTGTGAAAGGGTATCGCGAAACAGGCGAATCTGGTCGAATATCCAAGTGCTACTGTCGTGAGCATCTACAGACAGATTCTGTCTTGAAGCTACCACTGGGTGCCAAATGGTCGGACGTCAACGAACTTTTGCAAAACGTGGGGTTCAGTGGCTTGACTGTTCTGTAATATACGATAGATGATGATCTGTGGCATCTCTCCCGACAGAGCGCAATGCTTGTCCACGCACAAGTGTTTTGGAGCACACCGTTCATCGTACATTGTTGAACATGTAGTTCTGCAGCACACCACCCCTACGTGTGCACATGTTGACCCAACGACATCGCAGTTTGCAACTGGAGTGGAACGTGACCATTGGGACTCGACGGTCGATCAAATACATTTATGCTACATTAGATCGATAGTTGTCTCCACAAACGCTATCATCGAGGTGTACGGTGGCTCGAAACGTGCAGCGCACCACGGACGCAGATTGGTGGGACAGGTATTATACTGTGGGAGACGTTCTCCTTCGCTTGCATGGAACCTGTGCTTGTAGTCGACGACACGCTGACAGCTGCGAACCTCCTGCATTCCTTCATGCTTGATGTCTTCCACGACAGCGATGTCATCTTTCAGTAGCATAATTGTCCGTGTCTCGAAGCCAGAACGGTGCTACAGTGGTTTGAGGAGCATTATAGTGAACCCACGTTGGTGTCACTGCGACCAAATTTGCGTGACGTAAATCCTAGGGAACCCATCTGGATCGCTAACAGTCGCTAACACCGTACGCAAATCAGCGGCGCGTGGTTTCCGCGAACTGCACGACCTGTGTGTAGACATCTAATACCACAAACCTCCACAACTCTGATACGCAGAATGTGATGTGTTTCGTTTTAAACACTGACAGTCAAGCTATTAACCAGATGTTCGTAATGTTTTTGTAGAGTCTTGTACCACAAGGCTGGCCAGTATCTTCTTTCTACAACGCAAATTCCCACGTGGAGTCATATCGTTCTTTGCGTACACAAATTGAATACTTAATTTTAATAGAGTCCATGTGCTGTGGTACCAGCTCATCAGTAATAGTCCTCATGTAGACAATATTGGTAATCTTGCTATAGTCACTAATCTGGTTGCTATGTAATGTCATAGCCTGTGACCCACTCTGCGAATAGCTGACAGATGTCAGACTAGAAGAGAGAGAGTCAGGGAGGCCCTCCGGTCAGCGACGGAAGCCTAAATACAAGCGCTCGAGAGGGCGTTGGTGGAATGTTGCTCGCAGGTGTATCTCTGGCCTCTCTTGTGATTGGTGTGTTTGTTCCAGCACCTACTACCGATCTTCATGCTACATCTTTGCCAGTCGGTGTACTGGCGGAAGCTTACGCCAGCACAGTTTTCATCAGTCTACAGCAACAATAAACCTAAATTATCTCCTAAACATGTTATTTTCAGTGGTTGTAACAGTCAGGATAAACTGGAGACGAAAAGAACCGGTGTAACCGAAAAAACTTCAACGATAACCACCATACCTGTTCTTCCGTCGAACCCGTCGGAATGCAGTAAGCGGTGGCAGCTGGCAAAGTGAGCTCGGCGAGCAAAAAGGTTGGAGACTCGCCCTGCCGACCTTCCCCGGTGCTGTCTTGTCGGACACCGGTAATACCGATCGCCGTTCCTGGGGCTGGGCGTGGGCGTGGAACTGGGCGCAGATTCCGCCCCACCCCTAGCCACGGAGCTGGCCGCGGTAATCAGAATTCCCGGGACGCGCTTTAATTACGAGCTCCTTGCGGTCCGGGCCGGCCTAGCGGCGCTCATATTCGGCGGTGGCCAGGAGAGGCCGGCCTGTGGGGGTGGTTGGGTGGGGCGGGGGAGGCAGCGCCAGGCGTGGCTTATCGGCTGGCCCCCTACTTATTGACCCCACAGCCCGCCGACGGTCGTAACTTTTCGCGTCTAATTCCCGGCCTGCTGGCTTCTGCCCGCTTGATCCCACCACGTCCCGAAACCTCTGCGGGAGGGCTTACCACGAGCTGTCTGACGGCCGATGAAGTTGCAGACTCACGTCTCACACCGTTTAATAACGAAAGCTTGTTCACGCTGGTGATGGTCCAGACGATCGAATCCAGTTTGGGGGGCCATTCTTGTATTTTGATTTGTAAAGGATTTCTTCACTTTCTAGGGCCTATCCGTTTGTTCATAATCATCATAACGAGATAAATTTTGCTTATTCGGAAAAGTTCGTCGCCCATGTGTGATGTCCATCCACTCAAGTTTTTAGGCAAAGAGACCTTCTTCCTCGTCTTCTTTCACCAGGTATCTTTCCTTGAAGAATGTTATGCAGCAATTTATACCAGTTTCCATTCCTTATTCCATGTCCAAGACATTTTGGTTTTGTGCATTGTACGGTATATGGGTCTTCTTTTCCTTTCTTCGTTCCCTGTACAATGTCGTTGCTGGTGACTTTATCTGTCGATGGCAGTCTTAGAACTCTCCTGTACAGGCATCTCTCAAATTCTAGCAGTTGTTGCTCTTCGTCTCGGTCAAAGTTCAGAAGTCAGCTCCATACAAAAGGGTTGGAAGTGTGTAGCAAAGTAGAAGTCTTTAATTTTGTTTAGATTTAGAGGTGATGGCTCTTCGACACATTAGAAATTTTACAGATCACGGGTTTGGCTTTTTCATCAGGGACTTCTGTCCGCACGAGCTATCCCATCGCTTTTTAATGTTAGTTCCCGGTTGCGTGTGTTGTTTATAGTTCATTAAGTTTACCATTAATGTTGGATGACAGTTTGGTATGTCTTTCTTGCAGATGACCATTATTTTACTTATATTAATTTCTAAGCCATAACGCTCACTACTCCGCGATACAAGGTTTTGAAGATTACTTAAGCTATCAACAGATATTGCCTTGTCATGAGGACAGTGGATATTGTTCCGCTTTCTCAATTTAAGACGATTCTTTCTTAGACATTTTCGAGCAAGTCTTTTAGATATATTCCAAATAAACACTAAATATCAGTGGTGACAGATACAGCCATGTCTCACTCCTTGGCAAGTCATTAATGTCTCAGATTTTTGATGTTTTACTATCAGAAGAATATTGATTTCCACATGCACGAAAAAATTCTTAACTAAATGAAAGCAATCTCTGAGATAAACAAGTTTGAAAACCAAGTTAGAGAACACATAAAAAATTATACGTATAACACAAGAAAGAATACTTTAGTTAAATAAAATACATAACGATGTAAAAGTGCTAAGGTCGGAAAAAATCAAAACGTAAAATACTTCTAGAATTATTCTTATACTCCGTAGCAAAGTTTGCTCTATTCTCAATTTTTTGGGAAGTCTAAAACTGAGTGGAGGTCCGGAGACTTGAACCCAGAGCGTAGAAGTAATACCCAGGTACTTGTGGACGTAAGGCTGTGAGGGGGGCACGTCTGGATAGCGCAGTCGTTAAGCTCATTCTTCGTTTCCCAGATCAGCATACAGATTTGAAATTCCAGAAAGGTTTTTTCCAAAGATTTATTTCTAAAGATTTTTTCTGGGAGTAGCTTGATTGTCGCAACCGCGAATACCTGTTATATTTGTTGTAACATGAGGACATTCCTATTATCTGTTACATCAAGAGACATGTATCTCAAAACAAAACGGAGAATATTTGGCACTTCGATGGTCCAACGGCTGCCTGGGGTTCATTACCGAGTGCAGTATACTGCTCAGGTTTTGGTTTTCCTCTAAACTCTAACTTCGAGCTAACGAAAGGAAAGTAGAGGTCCTGAATTAACGATGTGTGTTAACCATGCAGAATATCAATTAGCTATTTCCGTGTTTATTTATCGTGAGCATGTACACCACCTTTTGCATGCCCAACTGTGTGAGCCTACAGCGTGTTGATGGCATAGTAATGTAGAGGGTACAGAAATTACTTAATTCAATAGTTGATACGTTTGGTAAACCGCACATTTCTTCCTGAACTGCAAGCCACAATTCATGTGTCAATAGGAGGCCTACATGAACGTTGTGGTACCTACAAACAATGCAGCAAACACATTATAAAAAAAAGCAGCAGAACAAGTCAGGGGCCAGTTCATCTCATGAGACGTTTTTTATTCTACAATGAGATCCCAAGACTGGGGGCATTCGCCAACTACTACTGACGTCAAACATAAATGTGGAAGGCCGAAAACTCCTTATCGCCGGTAGTAGTTGGTATTATTGGGTTGTCGCCCTTGCACGAAGCAACTCTACTGCCTCGTCACAGGGCCAAATACTTGAGACTTAAGTGAGTGATGACTGTCCAACTAACGGTTGAAACACTGTGAATGGATGCGCGTGTCAGCTTATATCAGCGACTAGTAGAGGGATCGTTTCTTGGCAACAATTTTTATGACCTTAGGCAGAAGTACAGTGTAGTCCGTGTTGTCTACGCCCTCTACGGCGTCTGAAAACAACTGCGTCTCATTTTGTGCATGATTTCGTACCGCCTCTTCAGGTGGACACACCGTGTACCTTACATAAGTTCTGACAAAGTGAATGTGTATTTTGTTATGTATTTTGTTACGTTGTATCACACTGAAAAATATGCGACAGTGTTATTTTCATGAAGTGTGTGAGTCGACAGATTGCTTGAGGTACGTCATCCAATTGAGGTGGATAAAACATTACTTGAGAACTTCCAAAAAACACTGCAAATCTGAAGACAAAGTAAGTTGGATACGGCATTATTGGCGCGCACATCCCGAGGGTGCATCCTAGATTCGCCAGCCATAACAAACATAGTGACATAACAGACATTGAACGGAAAGATTTGAACTGCAGTTCTCGAGGTGCCGCATAAACGCTCTCAAGTTAGATAAGACCCCGAGATTATATTGTTACTGAAGTTTCAACAATATGTAATATACGACTGCTACCTACTTGCTCTCGCTAAAGAATTTGCAATTCGTGCTGTGCTGCGCAGTGTCCTGCAGTGGAGCCTAGAAGATAGGGGATCGGCTGCTCCTGCAGCCGCTCGGCGGCTTAAAAGCGAGTGGTGGCGGTTTGCAGGTATGCAACGCTGCTCACCGCTCAGCCTCGGGCAGGGTGGATAAAACTGGAGCCAGGAATTTTTATGCTCCCGCTGCGAGCCTGGCATTGTTTCAGCAGCTACCCCCACGGCTGCAGTCCCTAGATGCTGCCCCGGCAAAGCATGTCATGGCCACGTACCACGTTTCCCATCGTGCTGCGGCGTCGTGAGCGATGGGTGCAGATGTTGCTATTATGTAACAAAGGTAATTTTCCAGAATTCGTTTTCATTCTCAGCACAGTGTGCCGTCTTTCCGGAAGATTAAAACAGCATTCAGGACGGGGACTGATTCAGGACTTTTGCTGGGGCAAACAGCTGGGGCAATAGCTCAGTCGATACATAATTTGCCAGTAAATGTTCGATTCTTGAACCATCAGACACTGTTAATCTACAGTGAAGTTTCAATACTTACTTTGCTTCAGTCACTAGTGCCATGAGTAACTCCTGGACGTCGCTTGGCTCGGGTGACGTTTGCATCTCCAAGCTGTAGGATGCATTGTCCGTCTTTCTACTTCTCCCAGTATGAATTGATGAAAGCCATCGTTTCTCGCAAAGTCTGAACTTCTCAGCGCTGGAGGCCTACTCTAGAATTTATCTACTGTTCTTCGCTTGAACACTGCGAATGCCCAATTTAGCAGTTGTTTCGTGGAGAGTGTATCGAATTAAAGGCAAATATAGTTCGTCTATAAAATGAAGAGCGAGCATCTTTATTGTTGGTAGAAGTGGTCTTGAGAGGCCGTTCAAATGCCTCTGAGCGTTATGGGACTTAACTGCTGCGGTCATCAGTCCCCTATAACTTACAACTACTTAAACCTAACTAACCTAAGGACATCAAACACATTCATGCCCGAGGCAGGATTCGAACCTGCGACCGTATCGGTCGCGCGGTTCCAGACTGAAGCGCCTAGAACTGCTCGGCCACAACGGCCGGCTGCGAGGCCGTAAAATATGGCAAAGAATCATTTTAACTTCAAAAATTCCACTGCTGCAGCATACGGTGGTGTATGTTGGTTCTGAATGTACGTTTCTTCCATATTTCACATTAGATACAGATCATTCAGTCTCTATACTGCTGGTAAACCTTCCAGGATGTGAGGTCGTGGTCCAAGAAACTCTTCTGTTGCTGACGTTCCGTAAAGGACGGCACTGGACACCTTCAAACGCTCTCCTCCGATGATTCTTGCTGACTGACTAGTCGGACGTCCGAGAGCGACATATAATGCTTTAAGAAAGCGGGCGTGTTCGTAGTAGCTACCAAAAACAGACGCTTGAGAGAAAACTCCAAATTCTTTCATCGCCGTCACCAGTAACTGATAGGAAAAGTGTTGTTAAGGCAGTTATCTTGACCTCAGGAATTACCGATAAGGCTGACGGGTTCGAATTACCGAACAGCAAAAATCAGAACTAAAGAACAGAAAAGACACAAGCCAACGGTTACCGTAATATATGAAACAAAAGCGTGTACATTATGGAAAAAACAGATGTGTAAAAAATGAAATGACAGTAGATATCATAATATAAAAGTCATAAATCATAAACTACAATCCAAAGCATATTGTTCTTAGTAGAGAAAATGTGAGGCTAGTAAAAATGATGTTACATACAATTGCAGTACATGTTAATCAGAACGATATACATAAAGAAAGGCATTACAACTGTAAGAGCATAAGTGGATGCAAATAAGAAGAGTCTTTGAAATGATAAAATATCCGAAATAGCTTTGTAGGAGGCAACATGTAGAATTTAACACACATGATGGGTTAGTTTGGTGGGCTACAGATGACGTCATTTATGAAGTGGTCTTTTGTTTACTCATTACTTAGTCTAGCGCATGGCGGAGTCTCGAAGAGGCCGGCTGATGCCTGCACCAAATCGCACAACATCCCACGAAGGAAAAGCTAACATCTCTGCTACGCGTCCCAGGGACCAAACACGATTGCCGCACACACTTCGTCAAAATGCCGAATTTCAGAAACACAATTAAGACAGAGCTCTCATACTTGTCGATAGTTTACTTTCCATTGAGACGACTACAGACAACCTTCGTGGTATCTCGATCTACAAATACACGTGACGCGTTCTTCCTTTCAGTATTTTAATGATTTTTGGAACAACGTATGAACGTACGAATCATACTTGTCGATAGTTTACTTTCCATTGAGACGACTACAGACAACCTTCGTGGTATCTCGATCTACAAATACACGTGACACGTTCTTCCTTTCGGTATTTTAATGATTTTTGGAACATCGTCCGAAATATACTGATTACTTTCTTGGATGAGATGCCACTAGCAACCTATCAAAGCAGGTACTCAACACAAAAGCACTCCTAAACAGTCCAGTATTTCTGCCATAGCATACCGCAAGTTGAATGCCTTTCTCAGCAAGTCGTAGAGTTGGACCACTCCCTTGGCCTCCACACACCCCTCAGTTGTGTCTGTACAGTTGTGCTAAGCCGAAAATTTGCCAGATGCTTATTGTTAACGATAATGTGTCGTCCCAAGAGTCAGTTGTAGAAGATGTACGCATATGCCTCTCATACTGGTAAGTGTTCATAGCTCACTGTAGCGTGTGGATGAAGTCTGGAACTTGAAGACGTTGGATATTTTGAGAGAGTTGTTTTGAACCAGTCATAATAAGCGAAAAATTATAAGCTGATGAGCCAAAGGATATCAGGGCCTAGATAGCAGGAATTATTTAAAATACTGAGGCATTGATAAATGCTGAAGTTTAATCATGTAGTTAAGATACGATATGACAAGGGAAAAATTGTCGAGGTTAACGAGGAATCTAAGACTGCATTCAGGTGTAAATAATTTGGATAGACCGCTACGGTCGCATGTTCGAATCCTGCCTCGGGCATGGATGTGTGTGATGTCCTTAGGTTAGTTAGGTTTAAGTAGTTCTAAGTTCTATGGGACTGATGGCCTCATATGCTAAGTCCCATAGTGCTCAGAGCCATTTGAACCATTTTAATTTTGATAGTAAAATCTCCTGAGTCGTTAGGTCGCGTCATATTTTTCTTCAGTGCTCGACGTTTCGATCCCTCTGTTTGCATGATCTTCGGGCATTGAGAGGTGTTCCGCGTTGGCTGAAAGCTGTCGAAAGACAATTTGACGTTCACTTAGTAAAGGCAATTTTCCCGCGCCTTTTTTGAAAAAGTGGAGCTGTGGGTAAAAATCTTTCAGGCAGTTGCTGGTGTACCATCGTCAAATGTATAGATACTGAACGGAAGCGGTAATCCAAAGCATTATTGTTAACTGTTTTCAAGATATGAAGCGAACCACTGCTCAGCCTCCTCCTTAATACCACAAGTACTCTCTAAAGTGAGACTAACAACGCCACAAAGTTTTGTAGAAACCAAGAGCGATAGCAAAATGCGAAGCAGTCAACCGGATCAGTCGTCCGAAAACTAGGATCTACAACTTCACTGTAACTGAAAGAAACTACCACTAACGTTAGATACATTTCATTTGCTTCGAAATATACTGACTACGAACGACAGAGTAAATTTCTGGAACCAACTGCAGTATTATTTTCAATCTAACGTGGGAACGCATTAATATGTATTCCGTCGGAAGCGCGAAGCACTTTGCACGGAGAGTCAGGAAAAATAAAATCAGATACAAACGCAAAAGCCAGGCAGCAGTTTACAACGGCACGCTGAAATATTGAGTGCGCGGCGCGTCGCCGCTGCTACCGAACAGACGGACAGGTGTGGCGCGCGTACAAATCTCCACTTGCGCTGCGGAGCCGGCGACGGAAACGCAGTCGCGGAATATGTAATTTCAGGAAAAACATGGTTCCGTACCGACGCCGTCATTTGTTTTTCTGGGAGGACCGCGCGGCGCGGAAAGCGGGGCGCGGCGTTATTTAGAGCGACGGTGGCGCCGGCAGGCGGGCACGCCGTGAATCATCGCGTCAGTCCGCCGCTCCGCCGTGGCGTGCAGCCAGCCAGCATTGACGTTAATCAATTTACTGCGCCCGACTAACGAAATTTATGTTCGGGCACAGACAGAGCTCCCTGGACAGATTTGTAACACCGCCAGCTGCGAATCACACATCTGGCCCGCCAGAGGCAAAACCGAGTGTCGAGGTGGCCTTGTCTTGCAGGTGAAACACCTAGCGAAATAGGAGTCATTAATTTTGTGTGCTCTCAATCGGAACAAAATTTAAACCTCCACCTCTACACAATTCCATTTATCATGTCCATACTGTTTCATCCTTTGTCCACATTACAGACACCGAATAGGCATCTACTGTGCACTGGCCAACACAGAACGTTGCGGTCCAAGGCTCTTTCGAAAGAAGAAGTGGTGCGACATAAATGAAAGTTATTAGGCGTGTTTCTACATCCAAAAGGTGATGTATATTCGAATCCCGCAACAGTCGCATTAGAGTGGCTCGAGAAGCTGACAAAGATGCCATTATTAACACCTTGCAGAGTTTGATCGAGGTAGTTTCCTTGAGACAGAGAAGTTGCTGTCCATGCATCAGCACGGCTTTAGAAAGCATCGCTCCTGCGAAACGCAACTCGCCCTTTTTTCACATGATATCTTGCGAACCATGGATGAAGGGTATCAGACGGATGCCATACTCCTCGACCAACCGGAAAGCGTTTGACTCGGTGCCCCACTGCAGACTCCTAACTAAGGTACGAGCATATGCAATTGGTTCCCAAGTATGTGAGTGGCTCGAAGACTTCTTAAGTAATAGAACCCAGTACGTTTTCCACGAAGGTGAGTGTTCATCGGAGGTGAGGATATCATCTGGAGTGCCCCAGGGAAGTGTGGTAGGTCCGCCGTTGTTTTCTATCAACATAAATGATCTTTTGGATAGGGTGGAAGCAATGTGCGGCTGTTTGCTGATGATGCTGTGGTGTACGGGAAGGTGTCGTCGTTGAGTGACTGTAGGAGGATACAAGATGACTTGGACAGGATTTGTGATTGGTGTAAAGAATGGCAGCTAACTTTAAATGTAGATAAATGTAAATTAATGCAGATGAATAGCAAAAAGAATCCTGTAATGTTTGAATACTCCATTAGCAGTGTAGCGCTTGACACAGTAACGTCCATTAAATATTTGGGCGTAACATTGCAGAGCGATATGAAGTGGGACAAGCATGCAATGGCAGTTGTGGGGAAGGCGGATAGTCGTCTTCGGTTCGTTGGTAGAATTTTGGAAAGATGTGTTTCACCTGTGAAGGAGACCGCTTATAAAACTCGAATACGACTTATTCTTGAGTACTGCTCGAGCGTTTGGGATCCATATCAGGTCGGATTGAGGGAGGACATAGAAGCAATTCAGAGGCGGGCTGCTAGATTTGTTACTGGTAGGTTTGATCATCACGCGAGTATTACGGAAATGCTTCAGGAACTCTGGAGGGAGTCTCTAGAGGAAAGGAGGCGTTCTTTTCGTGAATCGCTACTAACGAAATTTAGAGAACCAGCATTTGAGGCTGACTGCAGTACAATTTTACTGACGCCAACTTACATTTCGCGGAAAGACCACAGTCATTTTTCCCTCGTTCTATTTTGGGAGTGGAACATGGAGAGAAGATGCTAGTTGTGGTGCGAGGTACCCTCCGCCATGCACCGTATGGTGGATTGCGGAGTATGTATGTAGATGAAGATGTAGAGTAAGAGGGATACGACAATCTGGATGTTCCTTCTGCGATACTGCACAAAGACTTGGCAGGAACGTAGCCACTATACATTTTTACTTGCAGTGGCGGTCACGAGAACGTGAGGTCGTGCAAAGACCAAGCTCTAGATGGCCACTTGGCACTACCGACAGGGATAGCCATCGTGCTCGGCATGTGGCTCTGGCGCATGGTACTGCATCTGCAGCAGCAATTTGAGCAGCATTTAGCACCATAGTGACATAAGGAACTGTTACAAATCGATTACTCCGAGGAAAGCTCCGAGCCAGACGCTCAGTAACGTGATATCCACTGACCTCAAACCACCACCATTTGTGACATCAGTTGTGTCAAGCGAGAGCTCATTGGGGACAGGGTGTAGGGCTGTTGTGTTTTCTGGTGAAAGTTGGTTCTGCCTCGGTGCCTATGGTGACCGTGTGTTGGTTAGAAGGAGGTCAGTTGAGAACCTGCAACCAGTGTCTGCGTGCTAGATACACTAGACCTAATGACAAGTTACGGTCTGGGATGCGATATCATGCGACAGTAGGAGCACTCTCGTGGTTATCCCATGCACCCTGGCCGCAAAACCTTACATCAGTCTGGTGATTCGACCTGTTGCGCTGTCAATCATGAACAGCACTCCAGGGGTCCTTTCCAACGGTATAATGCTCGTCTACATAGGGAGTCTACTACTGTTGTAACCCAAAATGCTCTAAAGAGCGTCGACGTGTTGGCTTGGTCTACTTGATCATCAGATCATCTCAAATTGAGCACATATGAGACATGATCGGACAACAACTTCAGTATCATTCACAAATAGCGTTAACAGTACTGACGAAGTGCAACAGATATGGAACTCCATCCCACAAACTAACATCCGACACCGGTACAAAACCACTCACGTCTGCATTCTACTTTCTGACGGTTCCACCGGTTATTATTGTAGCAGCATTTCACAATGACTTATCTCGTGCTTACATTAAACTGTGATCTCGCAGCGTTAATCTCTTAAAAATGTTACTAAGACAAATGTGTTCCCAAAATTTCAGTGTCTACATTAATTATTTTTCGGTCAGTATGTAGAGACAGTCTCTGTGATAATAATACGCGCTGTCCATAAATTATCCTTAGAACTTTACTTCTTTTTCTTCGTCAAATTCTTCACTTACCAAATTGGTCCACTTGTGACTTGTTACCGTTCACACCTATTTCTCGGTCTGCCATGATCTCTTTTGGTTTACAATTCTTTATTATACGTGGTAGTTCCCAGAATCCATTCTTTGTAGATGTCCACCCAATTTGTTTTTGTCTCAATGCAGTTTTCCTTTCATTCTCAAAATTTTCAACTCTTTTCGTATTTATCTATTCCATTACGTCCTTTCACAGCTTTAAGATATATCAGTTTCACTCCGTATTTTATACCTTCAATTTCTGTTAACTGTCCACAGATTCTCTAAATTCATTCAGCTTTATCTACAAACACTTCTTCGTAGGCCAATTGATACGATATTTTACATCGATTATAGTTAAAGTGGAATTACCTATTCTCTTGTTTTTTCTTCAACTGCTGTCTTAGTTTTCACTGAACATTTTCCACACGACTGCACTGACTTGAAGTTACGGAAACATATTTTCGTATTATATTCTGTAAATACTTGGTTTTGCTCATAACTTCCGTTTTGTTAATCGTTTTCTCCTGCAAAAAAATCTTTGTAAGGTCATCAGCATATAGGAACGATTTTAGCTTGACCAAATTGTTTAATTGTGCCCTATTGTTTATCCTCGAATTCCAGCTGCTAACTGCATCATCAATGTAAATTTTGTACAGCGTACGAATGAACTACAACCTTGTACACTCCATTATTTATTTGTAATGGTTTTGTATATACTCTTTTAGCATGTATCTTACACAGACTTTTATAGCTGGTATAAGCTGTAAAGTGTAACCAAGCATTATGTGTTTCTTTGTTAGAAACCCTCTGCTTTCCAACAAGCTGTCGTAAGATAAAAATTGCGTCAGTCATTGATCATCCCGTTCTAAATCTGACCTGTTCATCCGCTGAAAGTATTCTGCTATTATTTTCAGCCTTGTTTTTAAAATTCTTGGATTAAATTTGTGTGTGATGTCAAGTAGCTTCCACATATATCGTTCTCTCCTTCGATATATCGAAGATACTATTGCTTTCTTCAAATTTGGCGATTTATCATTTCGCCTCCAGCAAACGCAACAATGTCAGGTGTCGTGACGTTCCTGCACATTTAATTAACTACGTATTAATTCCATCTAAACCTGTTGGCGGGTCCCTCGCTGCTATTTCTTCCATATAATCCCTTTTTTCTTATGGGTTCCTTTATATTCGAGGGTAGGCTTGGAAACATAGTGGTATATGCTGTTTGTCTTTCTTGTAATGCTTTCGTGGTATCTCTTGGATAAATTTTTAGTTACACCTTCTTAATGCCACTTTACAGTTTCACACTTAAATAACCTTAGAATTTTTCTGTGAAACAACAAATTGTTTTCAACATGCAACAAGGTAATTGACAATGTCTTGGTTCCTCACTCATACACGTCACTATGTGCACTCATAATGGCACGGATTGCGTCCTATGGGTCCCCAGATGCTGAATTGTGAACTGATTATATCGAACTACTCGCAAATGCCTGCTGCACATTGCCTACGTTGGTGTCTGAAAAAGACTGGCGACCCCTGTTTATGGAGAACGTAACCTGTTTCTGTAACTATGCCAGTCCTGAATAGTTCGTCATGAAGGTGGTCCCCATCCATACCACGTACGAAACTCTCGCTGCACTTGATGTTTGTTTGCGTATACCTTGCGCCTTCATCTCCATGAACGAGGCTACACACTGTGCTTCCTTATGTCCTCCATGTTCTTCATCAAATCTTCGGCACCTGCAAAATAATAAAAAAATTTCGTTGGTTATCTTATTTCGTTTTGATAATCCTTTGTCACTTTTTAATATACTTTCATATATGTTAAAGTCCGAAATTGAATAGGTAATTTATGGACGAACTGTACATTCAGATGATGGAGAATGCAGGGAAGTCTGATGTGCCAGTCAAATGCGAGAAAATGTGACATATTAGGTACGTAACTTTGCATGACTGAACCACCATGTGTGGGAAAAATGTTAATGCGTTTCACAGGTGTGATGCGGTCTATGGGTACAATAGATTGTGTTTACGATGCCTCCCTACAAGGTTAGCGCTTGTTGTGTGTTCTGCAAGTAGCTCATATTACAAAACCTCATCTGCATCAAAATTTATGAACATCAGAAGACCAACGGTTATTTTCAAATGCAGTACACTGGAAAGTTTCGACACACTAGTTTCTGGAATTCATTTTGCTATTTCTGATTGATATACGCGTTCTTCTTTGCCATTCCTGAATGATTGGTTGATGGTTATGAAAACTCCCAACATATCTAATACACTCCTCTTTCACGACTATTGACTAAACCTTTCAATCTGTCATAGCCAGTCAACCAACACAGCCTAAACCTCAATCGCAAAACAATATGGAGACGTCTAGTAACGAGTATATAAACAGAAAGTGCACATTAGATTAAAACTACTGATTTTAAAAGCTGTACAATTCAATGGCGGTTTATGAAGCTCTGTATGGATGTCGCCTACATTATTTCTCCCCAGAAGTTGTATTACTCCCTAAAAATGCAAACCACAGAAAACACTTCTGCTTAATTCCCTAACAAGAACCATCCACCGACTTAACAAACTAACTATCCCATCAGTTGAACTCTCGCATTTGTTTCGCACCTTTTATATTCTTGTCTAACAACTTTTCTTTCCTTATTCTTCACTCCTGCACTCAATACTGTTTCTCAGCTCCGACACTCGTTAAACCATGAACTCTTCCCGAGCTTTACACCTTCTAACTAGCCTGTTTCATTCCTCTATAATCCTCTTGCTTCTTCCCCTTTTGTTTAATCGTACACATTCTCTCGCATTCCTAAATCACGTATTACGCTTAACATTTATGCCTATTGCAAGTCCCGTTCAATTCTCATCTTCTTTTCCCACATCAAGCTTCATTTCCTCACTTTCTCATTATTTCCTTTTGCTTCGGCGTAACTTACATGCTACCTACTCCCTACTAAGCTACTAGAACAAAGACTTCGAACTTATATGACATCACACCTCGTGTATTACTCACACTTAACATTGCAACAGTTCCAGTCCATCTTCATTTGCTTAAGAAATTCATTGTTGATATATTCTTCCTTGTTTAGTGCAGTACAGAGTTACATTTTACAGTTTTACTGTTTCAACAGCAATGTTTCTAAGGGAGAGTAACGATTGTTTTCTTCTGTATACGTTCGAAGTCAAACATCCTCTTTCAATATAAAACCATAGGTTTTTGTATTATAATACTTTAATCCCAACAATTGTACCGCTCCGAAATAACATGTCAAGCAATAACAATAACCAGAATTACAGCAAATTACTTTGAGGACACGCTGAGTCAAAAATCTTAAACAGAATTTGACCGTGCTCTCCTTCTCAGTGTCCAAGTGTTGTAAAACAATGGATATTAATTGTTTTCTTTATATTTAAAACGGTTAATCGCAGAGCCATCATCAAGTGCTTCCAAACACTAACTAATCCTCAAAGATATGTATGATATTACCTGGTATTAACTTAGAAAATTACTGTGACATACATAGATAATAATGAGGAACCCCAAGTTTTATTTGGAATACAAACATCAATTTCCGTGCACCATCCCTCTTTATTCTTACTTATGTAACTACCTAGCCAAAAGTAAAATTTACAAGAAGTTACTTAAAAAGTCCCACAAGCAACCGAAGTTTCAAACCTGAACGTCGGAACACGTAACCGGAATCCGCCGTATATCACCGTAGGCTGGCTGTGGTCTATTTTATTTTATTTCATTTTCTGGAGTCATTAATCTTTTGACTGATTTGATGCGACCTGCCACGATTTCCTCTCTCGTGACAATTTCTTAATCTTAGATTAGCAATTGCAAGTTACATCCCCAATTATTTGCTGAATGTATTCAAGTCTCTCTCTTTCTCTACAGTTTTTATCCTCTACAGCTCCCTCCGGTACCACAGAAGTTATTCCGTGATGTCCTATAACTGTCTCTTTTTTTAGTCAGTGTTTTCTATATATTCCTTTCCTCTCGGATTTTCCGGAGAATTTCATCGTTCCTTACCTTACCAGCTTACAAATTTTCAACATTCTTTTGTAGTATCACATCTCAAAAGCAATTCTCTTCTTTTCCGATTTTTCTACAGTCTATGGTTCACTACTACAGGATGCTGTGCTCTGAACGTACATTCTCAAAAATTTCTTTTTCGAATTAAGGTCTACATTTGATACAAGTAGACGTCTCTTGGCTAGGAATGTTATTTTTGCCAATGTTAATTTGCTTTTTATGTCCACCTTGCTGCGTCCGTCATCGATTATTTTGCTGTCTAGGTAGCAGAATTCCTTGAGTTCATCTACCCGTGGTCAACAACCCTGGTATTAAGTTTCTCGCTGTTCTCGTATCTCCAACTTCTGATTACTTTTGTCTTTCGTGGATTTATTGTCAACACACATTCTGTATTCCTTAAACTGTTCGTTCCATTCAGCAGATGCCGTAATTCTTTCTCACTTTCAGGATAGCTATGTCATCAGCGAATCTTTTCTTTGAAATCGTTTCACCTGGAATTTTAATTACACTCTTGAACCCTTCTTTTATTTCCGTCGTTGCTTCTTCGATGTATTGACTGAAAAGCATGGCAAAGACTACATTCCTGTCATATACCCCTCGTAATCCGAGCACTGCGTGCTTGGTCACCCACTGTCTTTTTTTCCCTTTCAGCTGTTGTACATATTGCATATAACCCGTCTTTTCCTATAGCTTAGCCCTATTTTTCTCAGAATTTCGAACATCTTGCACCACATGGCATTGTCGGACACTTTTTCCGGGTCAACAAATCCTATGAATTGTTTCGATTTTTCTTTAGTCTTGCTTCCATTATCAGCCCCAACGTCAGAACTACCTCCCTGCTGCCTTTACCTTTTCTAAAGCCAAACTGATCGTCACCTGACACATTCACAGTATTCTTGTGCATATTATTGTCGGCAGCAACTTGGACGCTTGAGCCGTTAATCTGGCTGTGCGATAATCCTGGCGCTTGTCGACTCTTTCAATGTTCGTAATTGAGTGTATGATGTTTTCCCGAAAGTCAGATGGTATATCACTAGACTAATGGATTTTACAGACCAATGTGAATAATCGTTTTGATGCCGCTTCCCCGATTATTTTATAAATTCTGGTGGAAAGTCTTATATGATCTTAGGTCTGCTAAAGCTCTTTTAAATACTGATTCTAACAGTGGATATCCCATCTCTTCTATAGCGACCCATTTTTCTTCTCTCACGTTATCAGACAACCCTTCCCCTCATATAGGCCGTCAATGTACTGTTTCCACCGTTCGGTTCTCTCCTCTGCAAATAACAGTGGAATTCCCATTGCACTCTTAATGTTAGCACACTTTCTTTAATTTCTCCCAAGATTGTTTTGACTTTTCTACTTACTGAGTCAGTCCTTGTGGCATTAATTTTCAGTTTCTTCAGATTTTTATGCAACCATTTAGCCTTAGGTAGACGGCAATGCCTATTTATTTCATTCCTAAATTACTTTTATTTGTGTATCCCAGTATTTGGCTGAATATGTTTGTATTTCTTTCTTTCATGGATCAGCGGAAATATTGTTTCAGTTACCCATGATTCTTCACAGTCACCTTCTTGGTATCTATGTTTTTCTTTCCTACTTGAGTGATTGCCCTTCAGAGATGTCCATTCCTCTTCAACTGAACTGCACACTGAGCTTTTCCTTATCGCATTATCTATAGACTCAGAGAAATTTAAGCGTATCTCTTCATTACTTAGTACTTCCGCATCCCACTTCTTTGCACATTGGTTCTTCCTGACTAGTCTCTTAAACTTCAGCCTACTGTTCATCAGTACTAAATTGATATCTGAGTATATATGTGCTGCTGATTGGGCCTTACAATTCTGTATTTGGTTTCGGAATTTCTGCGTGACCATGACGTAATCTAACTGAAGTTTTCCTGAGTCTCTCGGCCTTTTCCATGTATACCTCCTCCTCTTGTGATTCAGGAACATAGTATTCGATATTACTAGCTCATATCTTTAAACAGAACTCCGTTTCTCTCATCTCTCACTCCTAATACCAAGCTCTTTTCTACTCCTTCCCTTACAGCCGTATTCCAATGTCCTATGACTATTTGATTTTTATCTCCCTTTACATACTGAATAACCAGTTCACTATCCTCATATACCTTCCCTATCTCTTCACCTTCGGCTTGAGACGTCGGCATTTGTACTTGAACTACTGTTGTCGATGTTGGTTTGCCGTCGATTGTAACGATCACTAAACTGTTTACGGTAACTTTAGAGTAACTCACACACTGTCATACCTTCCTAAAGAATCCTGTTCCCGTTAAACCATTTTCTTCTACCGCTGATGTAACCGTAACGTCAACTGACCAGATATCCTTGTCTTCTTTGCATTTCACTTCACTGTCCAACACTACATCTAAATTGATCCTCAGCATTTCCCTTGTCACGTTCAAACTTACATCCAGTACGAAATACAAAACAAAGATTGTGCCAAATGCAGAAAGGATATGACCTACATGGTCACAAGATGATTTCAGTTGCAACAACAGGAAAATTACTTACGTTGA
Organism: Schistocerca piceifrons; assembly: GCF_021461385.2. Taxonomy (NCBI): domain Eukaryota; kingdom Metazoa; phylum Arthropoda; class Insecta; order Orthoptera; family Acrididae; genus Schistocerca; species Schistocerca piceifrons. Next base: position 144,480,078 of record NC_060144.1, read on the forward strand.
AAAATTAATTGGCAGCCAACAAGATGACAATTTCTGAAGCCTTTTGCTGAAAATGTTTCAGATATGGGGTTTAATAGATAGTGTGTTAAAGGACGGTACTTTTTTCAAAAAACATCTATAAACTGCGTTAGTAGCTTTTAGCTGTGTGCTTTGGTATGAATTGGGTATTTGTAAAATAGTAGTTACCACATTCTAGTAACTTTGTAATATTTTATGGCAAAGATGTTACTCCTCAGTCCTTATGACGATAAAGAATGTTGTTATCGTTGAGTAATTAAGTAGGTTAGAAAACAATTTTGTTACGAGATGTATCATTGGTGTTACCTCCATCCTGGCTAACAGTGTAATACCTTTGTAGTCTTTGACCTCTAAATTGTTTACTGTAAGTTCTGGACATGTAATGACAGCGTATGTCTCGTGTTGGTTCTCTTCAGTTAGTTGTTCTTCACACAATGTTCGAAATGAACGATACTTTTACATTTTTGACATTTAAGGTTGGATGCAGATTAATTTTTTGATGTAAGTAATTTTTCTACTGTTACAAATGCACTAAGCTTGTGACATTCTGCAGTTGACGTGATTTTTTTTTTTTAAAAATTGCGTACACGGCTGTGAACATGGGTTTCCAACAAAACCGGTTGGAATAAGATGTAAATAAAGTCAGCATTCCTTTGTCATGCATTTAATGAAGTATTTACAAGCTGATAACTGCCTTAACAAGATGTTGAATATTTTGTATGTTAGCAGGCACTGGTCTGGAGTCCGTGCAGACACTAAAATCCCCATCCCACGTTACCGCAACACGCCACTAAAGGGACAAAAAAAAAATGACTCCTCTACCGTCGCGCTAAGCTACTTCGGCCTGCTAATTAATACCTCATGATTAAGCACTGTAGATGGCTGAGTGATCACCGAATAATGACAGCTGACTTTCTAGTGGCGATATTTATTCGGTAGATTCTGTATGATTGACGAATTGATTGCCTTGAAGCGTAGACCATCTTACAACACTCGCTGTCGCATGAGGTGTGGGAATGGACAGCCTCCCTCCCCCCCCCCCCCCCCCCGTCCCTCACTCCACCCATAATGGGCTAGTGGTGTTACGCTTCACACTGCCCACTGCCTCGCCGACACGTCTTCGTTCGATACGTCGATAATGCAGGCGAGAGAGCAGCCGCCAACCTGTATGTCACCTGTGATATTCGTATGAGCCTACACTCACGGTGTGGTGTGTTTTCTGTGCAATTGGAGAGGCAGAGTCGATGCCACGGTTCCCAGTGGGAGTGTTAACTCCCTCCAGCCGGGAGTTTCACTTCTCCAGGAGGGATACCCGAGTTCCCTCGGTAGGCCGTGCCATTTCTTTGACGTCACTCTGTCTCCAGTTTTTTGTGTCCATGAGTTCCTCTAGCAGTTCACTTTGCGTTTGTGAGCGCTCTAGAACGTTAATGAGATACATTCCTTGTATGGATACAACGTCAACAGGCTCAACTTTCAACTTTTGTATGAACACAATTGTTATGCCCCTTTCATTTTCCGTATTTAGACGGAAGGAACTTTGTGTTTTTTCTACAATATACTAATCTCCTTTGAGTCTCTCTAAACTTTTCGGTCTGCAAGATTTCATAAATTGAGAGAATTTTCAGATGCAGAGTTTTTGTTGTTAATAATTTGGTCTGACACAATGGATTAGTAACAGAGAACAAATGCAGTGATCTAGTGTTGAAACACCAGTCACTATTAGAATTTTATTTGTAACTTACAGCTTGTTTCAAATCCGCCAATGCATGGTTAATGTTGCATCACGATTCGAAATCACACTATAGGCTCCTCTGGAGCTGTCTAGGTAAGGCACTTCGAAGATCGGTGGAAGCCAAAGGTATACCATCTACAAGAAGACGTTTTTAAACCACATAAAATCCAAACTGAACCAATGAGGTGCTCAAGTCAACCTTCATGTAGAAAACTATAGTTTCCTTACCAGTTACTTTTCTTGCTGATTCAAGGCATGCTGCTTCGGCGTAGCAGGTCCGCAACTCTACGATTTTTTTTTTAGTCGTCAGTCTTCCGGCTGTTTTGATACGGCCCGCGACGAATCCCTCTCCTATACCAAACTCTTCATCTCAGAAAAGCACCTGCAACCTACCTCCTCAATTATTTGCTGGATGTATTCCAGTCTCTCTCTCCCCCTACAGCTTTTACCCTCTACCGCTCCTTCTAGTACCATCAAAGTTATTCAGTGATTTCTTAACCGATGTCCTACCAGCCTGTTCCTTCATCTTGTCAGTGTTTCCCATATATTCCTTTCCTCTCCGATTCTCTGGGGAACTTCCATATTCCTTGCCTTATCAGACCACCTAATTTTCATCATTCTACTGTAGCACCACATTTCAGATGTTTCCATTCTCTTCTGTAACGAATTTTCCATAGATCATGTTCCACTACTATAAAATGCTGTTCTACAAATGTACATACTCAGAAATTTCTTCCTCGAATTAAAGCCCATGTTGGCTACTAGTGGACCCCTCTTGGCCAGGATTGCTGTTTTTACCAGAGCTGGTCTGCTTTCTTTTTGTCTCCCTTGCTCCTTCTGTTATGGTTTTTTTCCTGTCTATGTATTAGAATTCCTTAATTTCATCTACTTCGTGATCAGCAATCCACATGTTAAGTTTCTCGCTATTCTCAGTTGCGCTACGTCTTATTTCATTCGTCTTCCTTGGATTAACTCTCGATCGATATTCTTTACTCACTGAACTGTTCGTGCAATTCAGTTCTTCTTCACTTTCACTGAGGATAGCAATATCATCAGCATATCTTATCATTGATATCCTCCCACCATGATATGAATTCCACTCTTGAACGTTTCTTTTTATTTCCTCTACCCACTTCTTCGATGTATAGATTGAACAATAAGTGCGATAGTACATCCTTGTGTTACACCCTTTTTAATTCGAGCACTTCGTTCTCTATCTGTATAATACTGAGGAAAATTTGATTATTTTTGTATTTGTAGATATCAGTTGCTAGAATATTCAGTTTATTGCTATAGCGTTGAAAACAGCTTTTCCTTACGAATTACTTTTCAAGCTGATTCAAGGCATGCTGCTTCGGCATATGTCCACGACTTATAATATTGAGGATTTTTTTTATTTGTCCGTCTCAATTTACAATTTATTGCTACAGTGGTTATCGCGTTTGGGCTGACTCGCCCATTCTCGAATCACACATATCGTTATTAACTGTAAGTAGCTATACAACATAGTGCCAAAAGATACGAATAGCTTTGTACAAGAAAATCAAAACTGTGAGCAAAAAATACTGTCACTGATAAGACATCCTGTGTTTCTACAGCTACACCTGAACGACGCAGGCAAGACAAGACCCTCTGACTGTGTCGCTCAGTTGTAACACTAGAGGCATAGGCTCCCTTATCAGTGACAGTATTTATTGCTTACAGTTTGACTTTCTGTTACAAAACTATTCGTGCCTTTGGTGTCTTGCTGTATATTAAGCTAATAACGATTAATAAGAAGGCGTGTGGTTTGAGAGGTTTCAGAATGGGCGAGTCAACACGAAACCGGTAACCATTGCAGTAATAAATTGTATATGCTTGCAACTGAGACTGGTAAACTAAAAAACATTAATCAAATTTTCCTCCATTACTTTTCGTCTTGTACATGCTTAACTACTTATGCGTCGGTTAGGCGAAACTAGTCATCATGTTACACGGCACATTTCCATATTTTGAGAAAATGGTGCCACTGCAGCTAGTAAAAATTTTAAAAATATTATATCTTAGCATCAAAATCTGCTCCTGAATAGTTCTTTATTGCAACTGTTCCAGTCCTCGTATCATCGTCAGATATCCTGTGTGCTAAGGGAGAGGAAACGTGAAGTGCTTTTTATATTTATGCTATTATTTGCTAGCAATTTTTGTTGATTGAGCCATTGCTTAGTGTAATAATTCTCACACATTGTGGCTAATACTGTATATATTGCTATATTCCCACATTTTGTCAGTCCACCTATAACAGCTCCAATATGAGTAATACGTCAGTTACTGAATTTGAAACTGACTGTTACATGCACATACATTTAAATACACTTTGGTGTACCCCACTTCCATTAAAATTGAAATGTGTTGTATCTTTCAGATGCCGCTATGAAACAAAAGCAATTTGCATTCAAAACATGAGATAGAATCATTTCACATAGACGGCAGTGCGTAAGTGTAGGTCGCTACTCATTTTCTCACAATTACTACCAACAGTAATGTTGTAGTAATACACGTCTTACGCTACTGCATGCAACGTATAAATCATAGAACTTTTAAATACGAATCCCATAAAAGCTCATGACACACATGTATAATCGTAAAAACATTGATCACTATAACCAAAGTGTAAATTTGTATGAATGCAGACCGTTTATATCATCTTTCGTTTGATTATAAACGTAGTCACCTGTGTAGTTGCCGGTATTTAGAGTGCCTCCACTCTTGATGTAGTAAGCAGGCTATATATACAACAGGGCTTGTTACATTTTATTGTTGACAATGCTGTATATTTTGTACCGTACTCAACAACAGGTAATACTGTACAAATACACTGTTTTTCTTTCATTATATTTGTACTGCACTGCCATCCTTTGACGTTCCCTTTTTTTTTTTTTTTTTTTTTTACTTTCAGTGACTTGGGATGGATTTCGTCCTATTTGACGACAGGTTTTACATCGCCATGTAATCAGTTTTAAATATCTTAAGTCAGTGTGTGATATATTTTTATGTGGTTATCATGAGTAGCCACATTAGAAAGCGTTATATTGATAGTTAAATATGAAATGCATCTCATGTATTCTCTCCCTTGGTAAACAGGTCACTTGGTGATAAGAGTGAAACCAGTTGTAATAAAGGAGTATTCATTAACAGCTTTGGCGGTAAAGTATATTTGCTTTTACATGTCCCCCATGATATCTGCAGCGCAGTTACTGTAGACCACTTTTCCCAAGTTCCCCCTTTCAGTAAATGTCATTTGTATATCTCGCTCGGGGCTATCTTCGTCTCCTACTGTCCTAAAGTTACTCTCCATATGTCTACAGAAACATTTTGCCTTCCGGTGTCGTCATTACACGTCGCGTATAATTAGGTCTCCTGTATTCTATTATTCACCTTGTTTGGATGTGAGTTTTAACGTAACATTTCTTCCCAATTATCTCCACCCATGTGTTTCACACTCTCGCACGGATCTAGTTTTTCTTGGAATCTTCTGTTAAAAATCTGTCAATTTACGATCATATTTCATACTGATGCTTAATGTTTCAGATTCTTGGATGATTATTAACTGATGTACTGATACAGATGGATATTGATACTTTGTTAGTGATCTTTTCTTTAGCATATGTAAGGTGCTTGTAACATATTTGAAGCAGGAAAGTCTTTTGAACCTAAGCTCATTGATAAGATGAAATAAACGATTTTTCCTCCATTAGTGATACGAAATGTGATAATCGCTGAGGAAGGACGACGATAGAAGATGGTGAAGGTACTGTAGGAGTTCACTAAGTTAAAATCTCGTACATCGCATGATAATGATGAGCACATATCTGCTGCATTACTTATAAAGGAGTGGACTGTAGTTTTCAGCAACCTACTATGTTGACGAGCGCAGTTCGTCGTATTGTACAGCAATAACCAATGGGGATTATGCGGGAACCCTATGCAGAACCACATCCCACAATCACCGTTTTTAGCCCCACTGTTTAGAAAGACCAGCCTGTATTGTTTGAGAGGCAGTGTACAATGTAGAATTCATACAGAACATCATTCAGTTCATTTTGCTGCCAGTCCCACAGCGACAGGGAGATATGCTACGTTCACTAACATCACATAAAAAAGACGTACCTTTTATCTATCACAGTTATCTATGAGAACTCCGCTGCTGCTCACGTTTTCTGATCATCAAAAAGTAGAACAAGGAAACGTAGCTGTGTCTCACAGTAGATGCTGTGACATCAAAAGGGTAAATTTTTGTGAGCCTCATAGCCCCACAGAGCCCTCGCTGTAACACACTTACAACGATAATGCCCTTGGTATTAAACAACTAAAATGGTCACTTTTAAAAATCCATTATATTCTACTCGTTAAAAGGTATAATCTTATATAAAATATTTAACACAATAAGTCAAGTATTAGAATTAGAAACGTTGTATATCTCCTGTGGTAGTGTAATTCATGGCGCGGAAATTACTCAGGCTATATTCATCCAGTGTATGAGAAGACAGCAGTTAGCGTCTTTCACTGAAAGGTTGTGAATGAGCTGCGTGAGGTATTCAGAGTACTGTGCTAGAACTGTAACAATGCATAGTGTGACCCTTGCACGGTCAATATTATTGTACAGCATTTCTACATGGGCATTAATACTTCACATGCAGTGTTCGGCGATTGCAACATACGCAGGTTCATACTGAAAGACCCATTTAATGGTTCAAATGGCTCTGAGCACTATGGGACTTAACATCTGAGGTCATCAGTCACCTAGAACTTAGAACTACTTACACCTAACTAACCTAAGGACATCACACACATCCATGCCCGAGGCAGGATTCGAACCTGCGACCGTAGCGGTCGCGCGGTTCCAGACTGAAGCGCCTAGAACCGCTCGGCCACACCGGCCGGCACCCATTTATTGTCAATATTTATTTGACGCCTAGGAATATGATAAGCAGCAGATCTAGTGATAGTAACTGCTTAATGCAATCTTACTCTTATATTCTCTTGCGTCGGATAAGCATATCTTGTAGAACTGCCAGAACGTTGTAAGCATTCTGAGCGACAGGTACAGCACTTGGATTGCCAAGAGCAATAGAATTAGCTGCCACCTCTGGAGTCAATTCGCAGGAAGCCTGCCAAGGGTGAGATGGTCAATAGTCAAATGGCCATCAGCTATGTTTTTGTAGTGCCACTCCAGGGCCATCTTTGCACTGATCTAACACAGATATGATCTCACATGGCACAAACTCCTGGAAAAAACGTTTTACAACCTGGGAGTTGACTGAGAAGGTTCACATTTTAGTAGAAGGAACTATTGTACTCAAATTTAGAAAGTTCATTTTTTTTCCAGAAAGCACAGAACCTGAGATAAACACCCCAAAGACTTAGTGAATCCTGCTGTTTTTGGGCCTTTGAAAAAGGCGAGACACCGCTAAATGTAGCGACTCTGCAAAAAGCAAATGTTGACAGAACGTAAGCATCGCCTAACGTAAATAAACTGCAGAGTAGAGAAACAAACAAGACAGTAACAATGAATACCACCTCATTGTTTAATGCAGAAGACGAGAGGATGAAATTTTTTGTTGGTTAAGCAGCTAGATGAAGGGGACTGGAGTTCTATAAGGAGTATTTATACTAGTCGACACTCAGAAGATCCAGAGCCCAGCAAGTCTTAATTTAATAAGAGATGCATATCGTGGCTATGCAAGGTTCCCTTTTAATTTACATTCGACCGGAAATCACTACTTCATCTTCGTGAGTCTATGCCGCCAGGCTACCGCACTGAAATCCGCCATTCGCTCCTCCATCCTCCCACGCCACCGGAGCTGGTTTATAGAAAAATTTCTGGCTGATGAGCTGGTAGCCGCTGGCGATGGTCGTTGGTTCTACCAATTACTGGTTCTGCAGCCACTTCAGCTTCCATCTGCAGTACTACGGCGAGGTAGGTGCATTAAAGTGATTTTATAGTAATTCCATTTCTTCAAGCTTGACTCTGAATACCGTTATTTTAATGCCAATAGACAGCCCACACTCAATACCGACCGTAGACGTGTTGTATTCCCCTCTGTAATGCTATCTGTTTTCAAATAACATCACAAAAATTAGTGGGTACATTGTGATTACAATTAATTCACTTGCAGAATTACTAGCGTCCTTCCCCGTAACACCTACGTCAGACATTCCAAGGTCTTTTTATATTAACGTTGCTATTGTTTATCATTTGTTTTGTCGCTAATTTTATCTGAATGTATCAAAGTAATTGCTATTTGTGTCTCATTTAAGTCATAAATTTCCCTATTGATTATTTTAGAGGGCACCTTCATATTATTGCGACACCTGTTAGGCTTATCTTGCAGTTGCAAAACAAGGCCTCATTGCATTAGGGACGAGATTGAGAAGTTGCGCAGTAATATTGTGCATAACAAAGTTTTTTTAAATCTGTTGTTCTGCCTGAAAATACTGCTCCATCTGTGGCAATATTTGTAATATCCTAGCCAGTATCTTGCTTGCAGCAGTCTCTGCATATCTCTGTGCATAGTGTTAATTATTACAGATGTTTTGAAAAAAGACAAGACGAAAAATCGTTCTTATTATAATGCATCTAAATGTACATATAAACCATTGCCGGTATTTTGGGATGTTAGGGCGGATAATAATAGATTGTATGATTTCTTGTTCAGAAAATACATCGAAAGTTATCCTACAGCAACGAAGAAAGACGTCTTAAAAGAAATTAATTAATGTAAAGTTATGTATAAAATAGTATACAGACTAGATACTTATGTGTGTGGATATATTATATGCATATATAATATACAACTCTCTAATGCATTTGTGAATGTTACTGCTTGAAATGTTTCCATAACTATGTCTCATATACTTTGAGGTGGAATTAAACTTCTGCATTTAAAGTCTTCGAAAGAACTGTCAGTAACGAGGAATGACGACTTGGTGAAATTGCGTCTCTCGTCGTATTTTGATATTGAGGATATGGGCGACTGCGGATATTCATATACAGAGACAGAGACAATATCGCAAAATTGCCATTATGACATAAATGAGTTCGTCAGTTTTGAGATGTCATGCCAGAGAACTAAATTTTTTTGGTGGTGCGAGAAACGTATATCCCAGTGAATTGATGGTTATCTACTCGGTGGCTGTCATAGGTAGATTACTTTGAGACTTAAAACCGTAGAAGAAACACTAGTTAAACTGTAATTGCAAAAGCCATAGTACTTTCTCTCTACGATCAGCCATATAGCTAAAAGTGATGGGACAGCATTTCTAGAAGCGCATGAAAATTTTGTAATGAATAAAATCTTTGTATTTCAGATGCTCCGGGGGAAGGGATTAGGGGTCGGGGGTGCCTCATGACGGTGTATGGGGACAACCACTTCCAGTAATATATCTGTTGCTGGCCATCAATACACAGAAAGTAATGATAATCCGTTTTCCTGTTCAATCTCAATTATCTTAATAAGTTTGATCCTCTTTGACCAACTTTTCATCCACTTTCTTTCAGTTTGCAGTGAAGTAGCACATTCCGAGCCACAATATTACTGACTAGGCTATGAAAACATCAATAATATTACACAATATTTTGTGTCGTAATATTGCCCTTCTAGGGGCCTTAAGCAGCGAGAGAGACTGCATTTTTTGGTGAGGATAGCGCTTGTACGTGACCGGTGACATGTAAGCTGGGGTGGTACAAAGCCAGGTCGCCCGGCCGGTGCGTTACGTGTGCGTGTTGCGTCATGCGAACCTATATAAGCGGCTCGGCCGGAGCTGCTGAGAAGCCCGACAATAGTTCGTCTCATACAAAGGACCTCAGTTATTCTGCCTTCGGCATGTGACTGCGTTTCTCGTGGTACTCAGCTGCACAGGGTAGATACAGGATTGCATAACGTAATGTACATAGTCAGTGTGCTAATGACTCGTGGGATTCGGTAGCAGTTTCTCACTCTACGTAACTCTTCGGTCTCATTTATTTGTCAGAGATCTTTGTCCTTTTCCTCCGAGTTTCCTACTTCGAAATATTTCTGCTTGTAATTTCAGGAACCTGGACTATACGTTGGACGTGCTACTCCACAACTGCAAATTAGCAACAGTGAGCTATAACCCTGACCTGCTCGCAGGACGTTAAGGGCGCGACAAAATATTACACACAATTTCAAGCAGTTTCGAAACTTTTTCTTTGTGGCAGCCTCCAAATAATGGTTAGTATATTTTCGCTGTCCATACAGTAAAATTTCACCATCAGGAATACCGTTATAATTTTTACTTCCTTACTATTCACTTTATTCGCAATAAATTTGCTGACAGAATCCACACACCACTAAATGTAAACGCAAAATTATATCATTATAAAACACGAATATCAGGATATATGACGTTGTAGACAATGAGATGTATGAAAAAGTTTTTACATGCTAAACAAAATCGAACATTTAAATAATGGGCTCATTTATAAAGTAATCAGAAATTTGACGTTTTAGACACGTAAGTACGAATATTTCAAGAACTGGAGGTGGGTGTGGTGAAGGTGAGGAAGGTGTGGGGGGGGGGGAGGGAGTGATTTACTGGTCCATTCCAATGTGTCATCCGCTTCTCTTCAGAAACATAAATTGCACGGGGTGCTGGTTTGTAGTGTACACTATAACAATACGGGGTCTGTTGTCTACCCAACTCCACCGTGATGCGTAGAAAAATGCGAAAGTGGTGGAATCAGGTGAAATGCAGTTGTAGTCGCATGATTAAAGATTTGTGATATATATATATATATATATATATATATATATATATATATATATATATATATATATCACACGAATGCACAGTTATGCAACAGCAGTATCATAGTTATCATGGCTTGTTGTATTTTAGTCTCAGTCTGAGTCAAACTTTTATAAAATTGGCTGACATACAGCAACAACAACAAAAAATTAATAATCATGATGTGTCGCTTCGATTGTACTCGTATAGCCGTGTCTAGACGATGTCAGAACAAAAGGTAAGGACTGAGTTACACCTCTTTGCTTAAAATCTCAAACAACAATTAACACATATCTCTCTTTCCTTACAGTTAAAATATATAACATTCATTTCACTACTAATTAGAATCGCATTTTTTTCAATAAATCAATTTCTTGCGTTATTTCAAATACATTATTTGTACATTTACTTTTGTTTGAATCAGTCCATTTCCTCTAAAATTTCGATTTGGCCGGCATTATTGGAACTCTGCCCTTGCCTTTCACAGGATTAATGTGACTTCTTGGTGCCTATTCTAACTGTACCACATCTCCGCCGTCAGCTATGCTTGTGTCCGTCTCTTCCATGTTTGATTCCGCGTCATATAATAGAAACAAACGCTTGTCTAAGCAGACACTTTTACTTGTAGGTCAAATGGATGGAAATGTTCCCTTTCAACGGCTCATTCGTGCAAACCATCTCCTTCCGTCGAGCTAATATCCAATGATCATGAGGTTGTGACTTTAAACCAAACTCTTTTCCTTTTTTACCCACGTCACCACGCAGAGGATCATCTCTTTTCAGGAGGACAGAAAATAAAAATAATGACCCCAACACACAACACATATTTTCATAAATATTCATTCGTCAGGTGACTGATATTCGTTACGATCCCTATAAGAATTAGGCCAATTTTCACAAAAGACTGTGACTTTGAAGGAAAATTAATTATGAGAGGTTACAGACAAAATAATCAAATCAACCTGGTGTTTCTATTTCGTACACATGGATTTTGTATCTTTATTAACATAGATGATTTCTCCCGTGTTCAAGTGATGCGTCTGAGATCTTCATATTACAAAATTGTTATGATTACAAGCAAATTCCGTCACAACGAAGTCTTGTCTAGCATTATAAGACTATTTTACGAAGGTTGCCTTCAATATGATCATGTAATGTTACAAATAATGTTTTAAGCCCCTTCTGTGAAACTGGTAACAATCTCTACAAAAGATGATGAAGCGAGAAATTTTTACTTTTCGGTATCATTCTTTCTTCGCATTCACCTGCGATAACCGATAACATAGAACTCTCTGGATATCGTTCCTAGAAGAGCAGAAAGCTGAAAAAAACAGTATAGAGTGGCAAATTAAAATTAGAAATAATAAGCTCCAAAACAGGTTTATTCATCTTTCTTAACGAAGGATATTGCTTTTCTCTTGTTTGCGAAATGATAAATTACTTAGCGAACATGGCTCCGTCATGGAATAGAATGCAGCCTTTTTGTTGTCTAATGGCGACTTAGCTTTTACACTAAGCTTTTGAGTTGGTCTGTCTTCTCATTGATAAATTCAAATACACACAACAAATACCACGACCTAAGCCTGCTGTGCGTAAATTTAATTTTCCTGCGACTACAGTGTTTAATTGACATGTATATTTTTTGATGAGGTCTTATCCTGTGCTACACTGTATGATTTAAAGCTATTCTATCCTACTGAATCCCCTAGGAGAGCACTACTTCTAATCTGCAAAATAGAATGGTTTTTAAGTGTATGAGATGCGATTTTGAATGTCATCTATATTCTGGTCAAATAACTTTCTCTGATTCCTGAGGGTAATATGTAAATTTGTTGCAGTTCTGTTGGTGACCAAGCGGTAATTTTTCTTGTGTGGTTTAAGAGTCATTTCTATATCTGTAAGGGAACAGTGGGTTTACGAAAACGTTACATCTAGCTTCATATCTTCCAAATGATGCTGTCATGAATGATAACCGTAGTGCCACGTCCGCACGGTTGCTTTCTAGTAGAAAGCTGACTGTAACCTTGAAAACTGCGCAATGTGAATTGAAGGTCAGTATTAATGGTATGAATGGCTATTTGTAAATTGCATAATAACACCGCAATGTTCGATAGATAATTATATCCTTGGAGGAACTGTAAAAATCGTCAGCATACCACTGAGAGAACAGGACAATGTTTTCCATAAACTCTTTCTTTTTACTCAAGTACGGTCAGTTTCCTCTTAGAATTTCATTTCTCGTAGAAAAGGAATTACTGAGAAGCCCAGTTTCGTCTTATAAACTGTATTGTGACTTAAAAAAATTAATAGCTGTTGTTTCTGAGTCATATTGTCTTCTACACAGACTTTGGGAAATGAAGAGCAGTTGGAGAGGAAGGAAGAGGATGGGTAATAATAAAGCTGAATAGATGAATGTGTGTGGGTGTTAAAATACGTGTATTCTTTCTTTTCCGAGTTAGCGAGCGAGAAAATTAACGAAAGAAGGAGAGACAGGAAAACAAAGTTAAGAGGAGTGAGAGAGTAAGTTGGATGGAACGGGATAGAGGGAATTTTGAGAGGAGCGGCTAAGAGATGAGAAGGAACTGAGAAAGTAAGTAAACAGAAAAAGTGAGGGTACTGGTGGTGAGAGCAAGAGGCAGAGTAAACAATGAGACACAGAGATAAGGAAAAGAGAGTGAGAGAGAAGGAGAGAAAGAGTAGCAGTAATAGCAGCTCTAACCTACAGGTCTGCCCTTTCAGCATTTCTCAGTACTGGTATTGCTCCTTCTTTTGCTGTCACTTATAAAAGGACCGAGTACAAATGACTTTATGAATTCCAAGCGGGAAGTAAATTAGTTCCTTATTCATCTGCAATCTGCAATGATAATTATGAAAACCATTTCATAGTGAAGTTAGAACACAGAAATGCTGCTCACGCGGCAGTAGGACTGGCTTTGAAATCATGCTTTTAAATAACATATCCGTTTTAGTCGGTATATTCAGTACATGAGCTTGATACTGCATACCGCCTAGAAAGCTCAAGGGAATTATTACATACAACCTGCTTTGAAAGTGAGTTTTCATCTCTTCATCAGTCCATTACGAAAAAAATTACTCTTTTAATTATTTATCCGTATTAGCATCAGTCGTGCTTTTGGTCAAGTGCTGAACAATAGTTTCTGTGTAGCTGTAGCCCATGCGTCCGTTGATAAAAACTCATCATAATATTTGAAACATTCAGTGATGCATAAGTGCTACTGTTCAACATTGCCCTTTAACGTTTCATAGCTACAGCAGACATATGCACGACGAAGACTGTGTGAGTGTGTGTACGTGTGTGCGTGCGTATATGTATGCACGCGAGCGCGCGCGCGTGCGAGCTCGTGTGTGTGTGTGTGTGTGTGTGTGTGTGTGTGTGTGTGTGTGTCTGTGTGTGTAATACCTAATAATGACTGTGATAGTTGTCTCTCTAATCGTGCAGAATTAATAATATCATTTCAGTGGTTTTTGATGAAGCAGGTCCAGTATCCGCGTGCCGTCATTCTCAGTAACAGAATCTTTTCCTAAGGAAATTCTTCCGTACTTAGTGGAACAGGGTATCACGAAAGTTATTCAGATGAGAAACGAACACGTATCTCTGTGTAACTGCATCGCTTAATTTGTAAGGCATCTAACTCACTCCATAATATTCTACGTTGTTTTTATTTTCCAAAAATCAAAGCAACATGCAAACGACATATTTCGATAAATCCTTAATACGCTGCTGTTTGGCCGCGGTAGTTTCCTGGAACACATTTTAAACGCTTTTGTTTCCGGGGCAGTGTCTACTGGCAACCGCAGGAAGCAACCACAGCGCAAATCCCTTGTTTATTTTAGGGACCGGTATAAACGAGGGAGCGGCAGAACGAAACTTAATTTAAAGGTCACGCAAGATCTCACGGGATTAATGCCATTAAAGGGATGGTTGCACTGCTCTCTGTGGACACGTTTGCATGTAAAATCAGAGCTTAAGTTAGACCGGAATTTATGTATCACGACTGCAAATTACGCCACTGCCGAGGGATATTTTCCCCTTTTTTGAACGATATTCTTTACGGTTTTTGTAAAATTATGAACCTTCCCCACATAAATTTTGCACACGATTTCACATGAAATTCAGCATGGAAACGCATGGTACTCCCTGTTAAGCAAACACAGATAACAACGCACCAGAATTGTAATGACGGAGAGTTACTTACGGCCTACTTTAACTTCAGATGTTTTTCACATTCCGTTTTCAAGGAAGTGCTTAATGGTAATATAATTTAATATCGTTGATATACTGATGAAAGCAATAATTGTTTCTCTACTTAATATATGATTGAAATTTATTTTCGTTTGAAACACTGAAAACTATAGCACACGACAAGAAGCTCCACATGTATATCGAACACTTATGTATGTAATACTCTATGCATCAGATTTGGATATCAACTGACGGCACTTTGCGTTGCAGAGTGTCTGTTCCTACTACTACCACTCCTACTCGGCACAAATTTCGTCAATTTTTCTGTGTTGCAATTCCCTTTCACGTCTGCAGTCCTACCATTCCTAAACTACGTATATGACTGTTTGCACACACACACACACACACACACACACACACACACACACACACACAAAAACACACACACACACACACACACACACACAGACAGAGAGAGAGACAGACAGAGAAATTTTAATGTTTACCAGACTGAGGAGGAATCTTCCTTTTCTCTTCTTTTCCATCCATTTACTTTTATACACTCCTGGAAATGGAAAAAAGAACACATTGACACCGGTGTGTCAGATCCACCATACTTGCTCCGGACACTGCGAGAGGGCTGTACAAGCAATGATCACACGCACGGCACAGCGGACACACCAGGAACCGCGGTGTTGGCCGGCGAATGGCGCTAGCTGCGCAGCATTTGTGCACCGCCGCCGTCAGTGTCAGCCAGTTTGCCGTGGCATACGGAGCTCCATCGCAGTCTTTAACACTGGTAGCATGCCGCGACAGCGTGGACGTGAACCGTATGTGCAGTTGACGGACTTTGAGCGAGGGCGTATAGTGGGCATGCGGGAGGCCGGGTGGACGTACCGCCGAATTGCTCAACACGTGGGGCGTGAGGTCTCCACAGTACATCGATGTTGTCGCCAGTGGTCGGCGGAAGGTGCACGTGCCCGTCGACCTGGGACCGGACCGCAGCGACGCACGGATGCATGCCAAGACCGTAGGATCCTACGCAGTGCCGTAGGGGACCGCACCGCCACTTCCCAGCAAATTAGGGACACTGTTGCTCCTGGGGTATCGGCGAGGACCATTCGCAACCGTCTCCATGAAGCTGGGCTACGGTCCCGCACACCGTTAGGCCGTCTTCCGCTCACGCCCCAACATCGTGCAGCCCGCCTCCAGTGGTGTCGTGACAGGCGTGAATGGAGGGACGAATGGAGACGTGTCGTCTTCAGCGATGAGAGTCGCTTCTGCCTTGGTGCCAATGATGGTCGTATGCGTGTTTGGCGCCGTGCAGGTGAGCGCCACAATCAAGACTGCATACGACCGACGCACACAGGGCCAACAGCCGGCACCATGGTGTGGGGAGCGATCTCCTACACTGGCCGTACACCACCGGTGATCGTCGAGGGGACACTGAATAGTGCACGGTACATCCAAACCGTCATCGAACCCATCGTTCTACCATTCCTAGACCGGCAAGGGAACTTGCTGTTCCAACAGGACAATGCACGTCCGCATGTATCCCGTGCCACCCAACGTGCTCTAGAAGGTGTAAGTCAACTACCCTGGCCAGCAAGATCTCCGGATCTGTCCCCCATTGAGCATGTTTGGGACTGGATGAAGCGTCGTCTCACGCGGTCTGCACGTCCAGCACGAACGCTGGTCCAACTGAGGCGCCAGGTGGAAATGGCATGGCAAGCCGTTCCACAGGACTACATCCAGCATCTCTACGATCGTCTCCATGGGAGAATAGCAGCCTGCATTGCTGCGAAAGGTGGATATACACTGTACTAGTGCCGACATTGTGCATGCTCTGTTGCCTGTGTCTATGTGCCTGTGGTTCTGTCAGTGTGATCATGTGATGTATCTGACCCCAGGAATGTGTCAATAAAGTTTCCCCTTCCTGGGACAATGAATTCACGGTGTTCTTATTTCAATTTCCGGGAGTGTATTTAGGTATTTGAGCCTATTACCAACTGCCATTCAGAGAAACAATAGAAAACGGATTTTTGGATGCATCTCATTGTAATTATATTCCTCAATTTCGTCAGACGATAGCTAGAAATTGACTAGAATTGTTAGTAACGGTAATTGGTCTTTTACGAGGTGCGACTTTTTACTGATGTTCTTGTTTGCTACTGGCTGAAGAAACATTCACTTTCACAGTTCCATCAGTGTGCTTTTATTTTTAAAAACACATTCCTTCAACTCTCTGTAACCTTGCAATCACTGCATGCTTTCAGTTCAATTTTGATTCTGTTTAAAAGAGTTGAAAAGAAACTGAAACTGCTGTAATTTCAACAGTTCGCTCTTTTATAATATGCGAAGTATAGAAGCGGAAATCGGTGACAGTTGTTTTTGCCATAGTGTTCTTAGTTGCATCCAGTATGTAGCTCCTGTGGGCGTTGCGTCCGTAGCCTCCGTAATGTAAGTGAACAAGTGTGTCCGCTCCATTTCACGCAGTCTCTCTCCTGGTTCACCAGGATGAAATGACAACACTTTTCATGTGAAAAATACATTCTCTTCATACATGTACAGTGTTACGACGTTGCGCTAACTGCGCTATGGGCAAGGAAGTATATTGTTACGGTATACAGGAAGGAGAAACATGTTCCTAAGAACAGTATGTCGTCCCAGTCGGTCGGTGTTTTAGTGGAAACTAGCATGGTTTGACCCAACTGTCAAAGGTTGCAGAGGGCTTTTTTATCTTGTTACGTTTCTGAGCTACCTAGTCTAAGATAATACGGTATATCCCTTTGCCCCAAAGTAAAATCCCTAGCCTGAAGGTTAGCAATCATTCATGAATTGAGAAGATCGTCCTCTTTCTCCGTAATACGTCAAGTTTTCGTATGAGGTATAACGAATTGTTGTGATCCTAACAGGTGTTACCTGTATTTATTCAGTGAGTGGGATCATGCCTATTTTATAGCTGCTCCAGTTATTGGAACTACCCTTAAATGTGTAATTTACCTTACATGTTCTCCATTCTTTCCCAGAAACCTCTTGACTGATCCAAGTACTAGAATCAACTTCCTGAATGCGGATTTCATTTGTTCGTCTCATTTCATACAGATTCGAATGATTGATTATAGATATTTAAACGATGGTAACAGTCTTATTACCTGATACTACTGGATTCTTTCTTATGAGCATGTCCTCGCATTTATCCACATTTAATGATAAAGTTAATTCAGAATTCCTAGTAGGAATATTGTCTGTTAACAGTAACGTCCGCGAAACTTTTAGCGCTTTTGGTCATATCCGACAGAAAAGAGTTGATAGCTGGAAATTGACGAGAGCTGGCAGCAACAGCACTCCGTCTTATACAAAGAGTCGGTAAGGTGCGACGTTTTGCGGTCGCTGTACGTTCACATGTAGTAAACGAGTTCGGAATTAAGCAAACCAATTTCCCTTTGTGTCGCCAGGAATCTCTCACAGGCAAGACTAATTTCACACTATCGTCATCTGGAAGATGCCTGAAACGTTAATTCCGCACTGTGAACACGTGCACATTAGCGGAGAGTCTCAGACGGTGGCTAATATGACGTTGTAATCACACACCACCCAAACTATAAGCTTATTCCGAACCACTGACGGAAGTGCGAATCTCGTACACCTTTGAATTTACTTGATAGAATCCGTGTAATACTGAGTTACGGCATACCAATTACAGTTTCAGAGACAGTTCAAAAGTAATGTAACCTATTGCTAACATGCATGCCGAACGACGTAGGCTTGGGACAGCGTGATAGTATTAGCTAGAAGTGGTTAATTTCGTAATAGATCCCAAAGGTCTTTTTTGTACGTAACACATCGCTTTCCTATACATACCTGTTCCTCCATATCTCAACCATTTCCTATGTCTTTCTTTCATAGTTCTTCTGAACTTCCTTTAGAAAATCGTTGGGTATTTGTAAAGGGGTCAGACTAACATATTTTTCCTGAAAAAGGACAGCTGCCTCTTCTGCAGTTTCTCGACCTTGTAACGTTAGGCAATAAGGCCTTTCTCTGTCAGTACTGTGAAAGGCTATGAACAAGGGAAAGCTACAGCCTTATTTAATGTTTTGACGATGACAGTATCCTATTTGGACAACACAGTCCAGAGGTAAAACTGTACGCCATGCGGATGTCCGGGTGGAAAGTCAGGAGGATATCGTCACTAGAAAAAACAAAACTACCGTTAAGCCTGTCGGAACGTGGAGCGTTAGGGGCGTTAATCGGGTGAAAGAGTTTAGAAATGGAAGTGAGTGGGTTGAAATTGGACATAGTGGGGACTAGTGAAGAGCGTTGGAAGGAAGATCAGGACTTGTGTTCGGGTTAGTACAAGAGTTTCAGTACAAACTCATTTAGGGGTAATGCAGCGGTAGTTTTAATAGAGAAGAAGAAAACAGGAATGCAGTTAAGCTACTATAAAAACAAAGTGAAGGTGTCTCCTTTAACAAATCGTAGGGTGTTTGTAGAGAGGTAAGACAAACGTATTGTTTCCGAAAAAACACAAAGCCAACACCCACTACAGCAGAGTAAGTGTAACAGGCGACTAAATACGAATATTGGGAAGAAACTGAATGAGTGTGTCTAGAGATGAAAGTAATTATATGATTGTTGAAGGAGAAGAATATTTAATTGTGATGGAATATTGGAAATCGATGGTAGGAAAAGGAGAAGACGGAATGATAGTGGGGGACTATTGAGTGGGGTAAGAAGGTGGATGCCTGATTGAATTTTGTACAGAAAAAAAATTTAATCATTGTTCAGACTCCGTTTAAGATTGAACACGTGATAGAGACCATGCGGCACCTGAAGATTTCGGGTAGATTACATAATGGTAAGACACAGTTCTGGAAATCAGATTTTAACTGCAAAACACTTCCAGTAGCAGGTGTGTACTGAAGACCAATACAACATCGACTGATTTCCTTCGACTAACCAACCAAACACACATGACAATGTGCTCCATCTTTCAGTTTGCGCTGGGTGCAGTACTTTGGTACACTGGTAACTGCAAGATTTTCCGCTAGGTGCAGGACTTCGTTACTCTGGGAACTGTAAGATTTGCTTTATCTCTGCTCGTTCTAATTTAGGAAAATGTAATTTAATGCAGATGAGTAAGAAAAACAACACAGTAATATCAGAGTACAGCGTTAGCATTGTATGGTTTGACACAGTCACGTCGATTAAATATCGAGGCGTAACGTTGCAAAGCCATGCGAAATGGAACAAGCACGTATGGACAGTTGTAGGGAAGCCGGCTGGTCGACTTCGATTTAAGGTTTATTGAGAGAATTTTAGGAAAGTGTGGATAATCTGTAAAATAGGTCGCATACATAGCACTAGTGCGATCTATTCATGAATACAGCTCGCGCGTTTGGGACTCTCACAAGGTCAGATGAAATGAAGATGGTGCAAATGGCTCTGAGTACTATGGGACTTAACATCTTAGGTCATCAGTCCCCTAGAACTTAGAACTACTTAAACCTAACTAACCTAAGGACATCACACACATCCATGCCCGTGGCAGGATTCTAACCTGCGACCGTAGCAGCCTCGCGGTTCCGGACTGGAGCGCCTAGAACCGCACGGCCACCGCGGCCGGCTGAAAGGAAGACATCGAAGCAATTCAGAGGCGGTCTGCTAGATTTGTTACCGGTAAGTTAGATCAACAAGCAAGTAGCACAGACAAGATTCGTGAAATCAAGTGGAAATCTCTGGTGGTGCGGGGGGAGGGGGGTTATGACGTTCATTTCACGGAAAACTATTGAAAAAATTTAGAGGAGTGCCATTTGAATCTGACTGCAGAACAATTCTACAGCGGCCAAAGTATATTTCATGTAAGGGCCACAAAGGTGACATAAGATATATTAGGGTGCGTACGGAGGCATATAGATAGTCCTTTTTCCGTAGAACTATTTGCGATTAGGAAAGGAAATGATTGTGATTGGTAGTGGCTCAGAGGTCCCTACCCCCCCCCCCCCCCCCCTCCACCGCTGTTCATTGCTCATCGTACGATGCTTTACGGAGTATGTGTGTAGATGTAGATGTAAAATAGATGTAGCCTTCCACCAAACGTAGGTCGTCTTCCGAATGGCAACGTCATTACTGAAGTAGAAATTTATAGCACCACTCAAGCACGTAGATTCACATAAAGCAAAATAATTACAAAATTATTCCGGCAAAGCTGCTATGAAGAATATACATATCACTAATGAAATGCAGATTCTTGAAATAGCAAGTTTACTAATTGTAACAATTATTTACACAATTTACCACAAAGTTCATATTTCATTTTAAAACTACTATCGGCTGTGTGTGTCCGCAACTATAAATTCGATACTGTACTCTCATCTGGCCAGCTCATTAGTGAATCAATGTGTCAATTTAACCTTAGAATTCTAATACACTCTTCGTGACGACTATAATCCATAAGTGCACGATCTAAGCGAATACGTGTTTATATTTGAGGCCGAGAATAAAGGTAACGAAGGAAAACGTCACGGAATCTATTAACACAATCGCGAGCTCCATTGCCACAATACAAAGGGTTCCACATGATACTGCTTACAAATTTCGGACATAAAATGTCATAGCATCAAGTAATCACTAATTACATTCCTAATTCTCATCCAAAACATGAGCTTGGAACGACCATGATTGTCGTAGTATCAGATTATCCAAAGTTAGTCAGTGTCAAGGCTACGTTAACGTTTTACCAGCATGTTTCTCTTTTTTCCTTCTTTTAAGTCATTAAAGGAGAAATTGTGACATCTTGTGAATACAAAAGTTATACATTGTGGCAATTCATGACTTGTGCATACGTTCGATTTCGTAGCACGCAGATTTACAGATGACGGGAAAAAATTGTCTCATAAAAAAGTAATTGAGTGACATAAATAAAAGTTAGTAGGCGTTTTTATACATCAGAAAGATGATATCTATTCAAATTTCGCACCAGCCGTATAAGAGTGGCCTTAATAGGGTCACTATGAGGATGGAAATCTGGTTTGCTTCAAATACAAGCTGCAACTTTAGTGAGAATTAGTTTGACATGGGAGGTGGTGAGCTGATGTTAATCAAGGATTCCTTTGAGGCGACAAAGATGCCATTATCAACACCTCACTGAATTTGAATGGGGTCGTGTAATAGGTCTACGAAAAGCTGGACGTTCTTTCTGCGGTCTTGTGCGATATTGCAGAAAGACTTGGCAGGAATGTAGTCACTGCAGGCACCGGTGGTCACGAGAATGTACGATCGCAAGAAGACCGAGCTCCAGATGACCATGTGGCGCTACCGAGGGGGAAGATCGTCGTGTTCGGCATGTGGCTCTGGCGCATCGTACTGCATCTGCAGAAGCAGTTTAAGCAGCACCTGGCACCGTAGTGACACAACGAACTCTCACAAATCGGTTACGTCAAGGACAGCTCCGAGCCAGACGCACTGTGTCATGATTTCCATTGCATTCCAGGGGGTGTTTTCCAATAGGATAACGCTCGCCCAGATACCACTGTTGTAGCCCAAGATGCTGTACAGAGTGTTGACATGTTGCCTTGGCCTGCTCGATCATCAGATCTGTATCCAACCGAGCACATATGGGACTTTATAGGATGACCAGTGTCGTCCAATGACAACATTAACGGTCCCTGTAGTGACCGATCAAGTGCATCAGCCGTTGTACTCCATCCCACAAAAAACTGACATCCGGAAATTGTGAAACACAAAGCATGCACGTTTGCATGCTTGCATTGAACATTCTGGGGGTTACACCGATTATTAGAGTACCCACATTTCACACTGCAATGACATACCTCGCGCTTACAGTAACCTGTGGTCTTGCAATGTGTGTTACCTGCGCAAAAATATTCCCAAACTTCATTACTCTGCATTAATTACTTTTTGCGTTGAGATTTTTTTCTGTCACTATATGAGGTTCGGGAAATGGGGAGGGAAGATTGTATCCGGTCAACAGCGAATACATGCAACTCTTCATGTTTTGCAATAATACCTAAGAAACATGTAATATCATTTAAATAACCGTTGGCGTTCTAAGAATTCCGCAGCTGCGTCCGTTTTGTACGAAAATGATTACAAATATTTAAACGGAATCCTTCGGCTGTCGTGCTTTGTAACAATATCAGCCAAAAATTCTTTGTCTACATCAAGGTGGTTTAACATTCGCTTCAGAGCCTTATTCCCTGAAAATATCTGTAGTAGGCCTCACTCGCTGATGAAAAATGAAAGCATTCCCGCGATACCTGTTTGTTCCCGAATACATGTCATCGGTTTCGCTGAATAAGGCCCAGCTGCGTTGTGAATGCTGACAAAAGCGATTTCGAAACAAAAGCGGACAGAATTTATGAGCACCGAAATTGGCCGTGCAATGTTAATTAAATTACGTAATTAAGCAGAAATTCGAACACAATTAGCGCTGGCACGACGCTGGTCCGCTGTTGTTGAAACAACAGTGTTGTACCGTAGAAATATTCACAGTGTGCCGTGTAACAGCTTCGTGAGACACTAATCTTATGGCTGCTGTAGTGTGATTTCTCTTCATTAAATAACCGACAGTGTAAAAACCTGGGGCATGGAATCAGTGTAGATAAACAGTCGACCCTTCTCGAACCATAGCAAAAAAAAAAAATCCCAGTTACGTCCACACGAACTTGTTCCGTAGGATTGCTTTAGTAAGTAATTCAAGAGTTTTGTTGGAAATATCGTATCGGCAACTGCATGCCTCTAATTTTCCTCCACTGGAGGGCTAAATCTGCCAAGTGATGCTGATGAACATTAATTACGCTACCAGGAAGGTATCAATAATTACACTGGTACTATGTCCCCACATTATAGGAGCGGTGTGATGTATGAGTTACATGTGGGCCATAATACAACATATAAAATAAAGGGACACTGAACAAAGACGAGCGAGATTACTACTCCTGAACTTAACACCAAAGACCAAATGATTGCATTACTTTACATTCTTACGGGTAGTAACGAAGAAGAAACTGAAATTAAAGTACGGGTAGGTAATCACGTCTGAATTGACAGACTAAAGGACGGTATTGTAGTTAGAAAAAATAAAAATCACCAGGCACTCTCGATATCAACATGGGAATAATGAAATTACAAATCATACGGTCTGTTACAGAGGTTTCAAAACTTTCTGTAATCTCTTGGTGGACGGGATAAGTACCAGTAGACTGTGAGATAAAGAAATAAGTTACGATGTACAAATCACAGAACGGTAAGCCTCCCAAATACCTGTCATAATATATACGCTCACAATTATCCATGCTCTAATGTTAGATGCTCAACATTGCTACAGAACGGGAAGATCATGATTAGGCAATATTTGCACACGCAAATACATAAGCAAAAGAAGAAGAGAGTGTCATTTACCCATTTGTTACGTGTTCATCAACTATGAGAAGGTATATGAGAGAGTAAACTAAACTTTTATGAGATGCCAAGAAAATATTGTAATCCCAGAGCCTTTAATCTCGGCTGTTAGAAATCTGTACTTCAATGATTAGATAGAGATTCGCCTATGAAACTTGAATAAACATCAGCTATAAGTAAGAGAATGGTGTTCACTTTCCCTTACACATTCTAATGACTGACGTGATAATAAAAATTAGATATAAAGCAGTAAACGACACTTTATTAGAGACGATGGAAATTACGGTGTTTGCAGACGATTAGACCATAAAAGGCAATGTCCAAATGAAATACTGACTGTAGCACATCACCTGAGGTTGGTTGCTTCCACATATGGTAAAACAATTTCCACAGTTAGTATTAAAGTAATGGCATTTGCAGAATTATTAGAAAAACTGTAACATATGAGCAAATAATCGAACAAGTGATTCCCATCCTTTATACTCATATAAAAGTGAGGTGTATGTTTTCAGATTTGTAGATTTCTGTATGACAAAAATTAAAGTAGTGTTCAAAAGTAAACTTAAGCCAAATTAAACAATAGTATATCTGTCCCCTTATTGTACTACGGATGTGAACGGTAGACTTCAACTCCTGATTAAATTAGACAAACTGAGTTGCTTGGGCAGGCCGGTGTGGCCGAGCGGTTCTAGGCGCTTCAGTCTGGAACCGCGAGACCGCTACGGTCACATGTTCGAATCCTGTTTCGGGCATGGATGTGTGTGATGTCCTTAGGTTGGTTAGGTTTAAGTAGTTCTAAGTTCTAGGGTACTGATGACCTCAGATGTTAAGTCCCATAGTGCTCAGAGCCATTTTTTTGAGTTTCTTGGAAGGAGTTTTCTCCGCTGTAGTACAGTTCCCCTTAAACTTCTTATTTTGTATAGTTGTAGAAACTGATTTTCCCTGTTTCCTAATGGTTGACTCCATTTGTTGCAGTACATAGTGGATGCATAAGTTGGGGCTTAGTATGTAAAAACGTATTTACTATCTTGCTTCAGTCAGTCTATAGTTCTCAGTGTCCTTTTCCCTTTTTTCGAAGTGCACCTGTGTGCGGGACCTACAAAACATAAAAACATAAATACATTTCGTGTCAGTGACAGCGCTGTGTAAAAAAGTCCTATACAAATGTGTAGAGGAAAGTTAAAAAAAAACTGACCACTGAAGATGCCTTAAATCAAAGGTAAATTCGTCTTAATTAGAATCATTATTGCAGTCGCAAAATACGGCATAAACCTAATATAACTTGTATTACTGCGACTGCGGAAGAAGAGGCCGAAACACAAAGGAGATAACGTGAATACTGCATCTATCTGCCTTGATCCGAGACATTCAGGATGTCATAAGAGCGCTAGTTGAGTTTCACATGACCCACATTTTCGGAGTACATGTGCATTTTGCCATCTTCAGGCCCCATGAATTGCCGAAACTAGTTGTCTTCAGAATAAAATAAAATGACTTAAAGAATATTGCTGTTGGTAAAGTTTATTGAACTGAAAAGTACGTACCAGCCGATGTTCCCTAGCCCTAATGCACCAACAGAGAATCCTTTCTAGAGTTACATTGGTCTGTCAATGGCATAATTGTTTCTTCAATACAATATTCCATCAAGAATAGGCTAAAAGGAAAACAAAAAGAAATCACCTCAATTTCCAGTCCTCTTTTCATAGAAAAACTTCCCGCTCGCAACCATCAGCTAGCCTTTTAACACAGGTCACGGGAAATGCTAAAAAACCTGTGCTGGAGACTAACTGCTAACTCTGCAGCATCTTCTGAAATTGTAGTAAGCCAGAACTGTTTTCGAATGTGTTTTTCAGAAAGCAAAGAGATGTTTACCTGCTGAAAACGTTTTCCTTAACATGGTCAGAGTGCCTACCTCGTGCTGGCAGGGTTCCATCATCCAGAATGAATACTTTGACTTCAGCCATCGTAAGTCGATACGTATAATAAACTTCGCAGCAGTCCAGTGCTAGTACAATTCTGATTGAGGCGACATTCCCCGAGACATGCGAGACCAGCTTTACCTTCCAGTCCGCTGACCGCAGTTCTAAGAATGGCTGCATTACTTCAGCTCACTGGGCGTCGTTTCACTGAGCCTCTCTAGGTGGTTTCTGGAATCTGCAGAGTTCCTCAGTTCCAAAGCTCTCCCAGAAAAGTGACTGACATAGCCCACATCATGTCAGATTAAACAATGTTAAAAATGGGAAATCAAATCAGCACATCAACTACTGTAATTTCAGTAAACTGTCTAAACCAGCTCACCAACTCAAATCCCCTCCAGTCGCGCTATTAATAACATATCAATGAAAACAGATGGGTCGAATAGCTTGCCAATTGTCTCTTATACTCTGTGAAGGGAATACGTCTATCATTTACACAAGATTAAACCGAGCTTCACGAAGATCAGATATAAACAAGCTACTCGCTCTGTGGTAGCATACATCGTAAATTTAGATGTAAACACCGGACCCTGATTCGACGACGCTTTAAGCATTTCTGCCTGCGCTCCACTAACAGCCACACAAAAAGAGGCATGTAACACACTTCGCTGAGCGTAGTATGACACAGTATGATTAAATAATTTCAGAAGGGCAAAGTTGTCGCTCTTTTTCCGCCGCACTTCGTAAGTACACTGCTACCTTCCGGCAGAGAGAAAATTGCTGGAGTGTCCTGGATTGGCTATCCAGACTGGAGCAGTCCTTTCCTCTGCTCGGCTCCCATCGAGGCGCGCCTGATGGCTCTCGTGCGCTGCTGTATCGGCTTTCACCCAAGTCTAAATAACGGCCCGAAGCCGGCTGTCGAGGGCCCTCTGCATATAGAGTCGTCACTGTTGACGCTGTCTCGATTCGCTCTCACATTTTCGAGTCGCTCTCGTCACGCCGATTGATGAATGGGATTTAGCCCATCGAATTCAACGTCGCGCACCATCGTGACATTAAAACAGAGTTTGGTGTTTTTTTGTGACAGTGAAACAATTTAGAGAGCTCTGGTCCTGGTTCCCATTTTAAGCGTGGCACCGCCAAAACAGTAATTAGCAATCTGAATGACAGGTTTCTGTAATTCAGGTGAAGCACTGACGTGTCAGTGAGACTGTATTAGGAAAAACGTCATTCAAGTGTCACGCATTCCACAAAGCAATATAGGTATGTCAGAACACACACTCTTCTGTTAATATTTTTGCCACACCCACTAACTGTATAAGTATTTGTATATACCTGTACTGAGCCTTCCGTGTTCCTAATATTCTTTCTATATCTTTTGCTATTTCTTGTCATCTTACCACATACTTATACAGCCCACACCTGTAGTTTCTTTACTTAGATATTTGGAAGTCTTCTGGAAACAATGCAGCCCTTAGCATTGGTCAGTAAGGTTGGTGAAGACAGTTAAACACTAGGTATACACCCATTTTATATATATTTACGTAATTACTTGTTTGATTATTTAATCTATTATGATTAGGCTCATCGGACCCTCTCTCACATCAGACCAGATTTTCACACTTACAGTACCTATCTTAACCATAGCTACGTGGGAAATAATAATTTTAATATGACAACTGACACTAAAATTGACTTGAGTGTCTGATAAGGGGAGGCCACGACGTTTGGAACGCGGATTTACTGTAAATTTCGCACACTCGTAGTCTCCATGAGGACAACAAAACGTGTAAGCAGTAGCGTGTCCTTCTCAAGCATTATTGAGAAAATTGCAAGATAATTTCAGTCGTCAGATATATATGGCTGTGCATGGCCATTTTTACCATGAAGCGGCGGCAGCAGAATGGGCAGCCTCGCCGCGTCAGCCGTGCTGCGCGGACGTGTGCTAAGTTTCGTGCGCCGCAGTCTGCTGTGCATCGGCGTGGTAAGTCGCAGTGCTTCTTGCATCGTTGCAGAAATTCTACGCATATTTAAACTTGAAATATGAATTCGTGATGGCCCACTTGAACAGACAAGATACTTTGAAATTCTCGTTTGATCGTAATTACGCCCGACCTAAACTACACGAAATCGAAGATTGGTTGGAGTATGAAGTGAAAGTTGATTCAGGGGATGTCATTGGAATGCATCTTTCGATAGTGAGCAGCGTTGTGTTTGTGAAATTGAGGAATGCTTGCTTATGTGACAAAATAGTTGAGTCTTGCGGAGGAATTATGAATTTAAACATTGTGATGGAAACGTAGGCTAAGTTACCGTAACACATGCAGGGTTTGGAATACGAACAATCAGGATATTCGAATTACCACTCGAAGTACCGGTAGAACAAATAAACGCAGTGATAGCGCCGTACGGTAAAGTTCTCAGCAATGTTGCCGAACGGTGGTCCAACGCACGCAAATTCTAATTTCTCAACTGAGTGAGACAATTAACGATCGATTTGCACAAGCATGTACCGTCATACATCAGCGTCTGTGGATACCGAGATATCGTTATATACGACGGCCAGCCGAGGACGTGCGCGGCGTGCAACTCTCCCGGCCACGTCCGCGCGGAGTGTTTACAGCGGCGAGTGGCGCAGCTGCCGGCTGGCGAGGCGCCGCGACCGCCGGCTATGACTGCGCTGCCAGCGACTTACGCTACGGCTGCCCGCGGCCAAGTCCTGACCCCAAGCCCTGATGTGAACGCGGAGAACCATCCACCCCGAGAAGAAGCCCAGATTGCCACTACTGACACAACAGAAGCTAGACCACCCGAACCTAAGGAAATCGTGACAGCTGTAACGGTTTCCACACAACAGACACCGAGAGATATTGGAAGCCACGGCAAATTCTCCCAATCCTCCGCCGTTGAGAATGACATGCAAGAACCATCCCGGAATGAGCAACCTGTAGTGAACCGATTTCTCTATTGACACCATCATCCACCAAGAGCACGGTCGACAATTTGGCCTGAAACACCACCCGCTCAGAAGACTTGAAGAATGCTGAGGAAGACAACATCAGACAGCAGCCGGTGAAACCTAAACGGCAAACACGAAAACAGAGCCCTGAAGAGATTCAACAACTGGAGAAAAAACTCTCCCGTACGAAAAAATATCCTTAAAACAGATCGAAGCGGAAAGCAAGGCGTGGCAGACATCGGAAAACCAGACATCCCCAACCCGAATGAGGACGTACAGATGAACCTCGCCCCTCCAGTTGAAGAACCAATGGACACTGTTGACCGCTGTGGACCTGATACAGGGACAGCATGGTCTGACGACACTGAACGTGCTTAGTTGGACTACCAAATGACGCAGGCGTATAAAATCGCCACGCTCAATGTAAACAGAATAGTTTCGGAAGTAAAGTTACAATCTGTGAAGGACTACTTATATGCCGCCGACATTGACATAGCGATGTTACAAGAGGTAGTTACGACCAAAATAGCGGATGTGTACGGATATGAGGCGATCTTAAACATAGGCAATGAATGTGGAACGGGAATATTGTTCAAACACGGCATACCATGTACAGCATAAGTAATACTTGAATCTGGACGAGGCATCATTGCATAAACATATGACCTGCTTCTTGTTATTATATATGCTCCCTCTGGATCCAGCGGAAAAAGAGCAAGGGGCAACCTGTTCCGGGACGAAATTGTCCCATTAATAACGGATCCTCGAATGCACATAATTTTGGGTGGAGATTTTAACTGCGTATTGCGTCCACAAGATCAAGTCCCGAACTTCAACTTTTGTGAGGAGCTGTTGATGTTAATTCACGGACTAGATGTGATAGATGCTTGGTGCCATCTTCGCCCGCACACCCGAGAATACACGTACGTATCCAGTACTTCGGCAAGCAGACTAGACAGGCTGTATGTAACGAAAGATTTTATTCATAATGTAACTGACTGCGAAATTTGGCCTCTTAACTTCTCGGATCACTGCGCATTTCATATAACCGCGCAGCACACTAAACAAAATACATTCCTGGGAAGGGGCGTATGGCAGCTAAACGTGTCACTTTTGGAGGACGCAGTACTGCAATAGGAGATCCATGATACATGGCAGCGTTGTCTTCGGACGCAATCCAGATATCCAACACGCATCATGTGGTGGCTACAGTCTGCAAAACCACATATAACAATAGGCATCGCACGATATGGTCGCATGAAAGCGTACTGGCGAAAACGCACCTTGGAGTATCACTTTCTTTGCCTCCGCGAACTATATGATGACCCCATGGGATTAGTAGCAAACAGCTCTAGAATAAAACGCACTAAAGCAAGAATAACGGCGTTGATACGACAATCACTAGAGGGGAAAAAAGTTCGATCACGTCCTCCGATTGAACTGACGCAGGAGAATACGTCCGTATATCACGTGATACGGGAGGCCAAGAGAGGTAAACAAAAGTTAACCTACACTCTCAGTGATGAACAGGGGAACGAATACGATCAACAAGTCACAGTAAAAAACTACGTGGGTCAACATTATACAGAGTTTTACGCCGCGTCGGCGACTGATGCGACGGTAAGTGAGCCGCTTTTATCCAACATTCAAACCACGGTCCATCCGACTGACGCCGACCTTGTAGACCACATAACTGAGGAAGAAGTATGTGCCATAATCAAAGATTCGCCTACAAAGAAATCTGCAGGTTTATATGGTCTACCCATAGAATTTTATGCCTGTTTCTGGCACATCATAGGACCGGAATTCACCAAAATCTGCAATGAGTTATTGGGAGACGTGCAGATGCCATCTCAGGACTGATTCTCCTGATTCTAAAAAACCACGTAGCAGTACGCTGAAGTATTTTCGACCACTAACGCTGCTCAATTCCGACTATAAAATCTTCACCCGCCTCATCAACTGTAGACTGAAGACGGTACTGCCGAAAGTACTTGGCCCTTATCAAATGAATGCTTCCCAGGGAGATCAATGTCGAATGCATTATGTGAGTATAGGGACGTAATATATTTGTCGTGGCTATGTAAATACAATGTTGGTCTCATGTTTTTAGACTTCGATAAGGCTTTTGACCGCATCAGCCACCACTTTCAACTAACTGTAATGCAACGGATGGGATTCAGTGCTAATTTAATTCAGATCATACGCAAATGTATAGTCGGAACTTCCTCTCGAATCAAAATTCAAATGGCTCTGAGCACTATGGTACTTAACATCTATGGTCATCAGTCCCCTAGAACTTAGAACTACTTAAACCTAACTAACCTAAGGACATCACACAACACCCAGTCATCACGAGGCAGAGAAAATTCCTGACCCCGCCGGGAATCGAACCCGGAAACCCGGGCGTGCGAAGCGAGAATGCTACCGCACGAATCAAAATTAATGGTCAGCTAAGTTCACCAGTCCCGATCAAGAAGTCAGTGAGACAAGGCTGCCCCCTTTCTATGGCACTATACGCAATCGCCGTATCACGGGTTACAAGGTCTACAGGTGGTGGGTACAAAAACCGTGTGTCACGCTTATACTGATGACATCAGTGGAGTAGTTAACACCCACTCAGAAATGGAAGTCGTTGAACAAATAATCCACGCTTACGCCACTTCTTCCGGAGCCAAACTCAATGAACACAAATCGAAAATTTTACCTGTCGGACCCCAAATGGAGACAATTCAAAGAATATGGCTACAAAGGACAGAGAAGACGAACCACTTAGGTATGCTACTAATGGCCAACCCAAGAGAGATGACAGTAGCCAACTGGAACCATAAACTAAATATATTCAGGGCTACTCTCCATGAACACAAAACCAGAACGCTCAATCGGATACAGAGAGCTCTCTTGATTAACAGCTATGCGCTAAGCAAAATATATCACATCGCAGCAGTGTTACCAGTACCTCAGGATACAGCGCAAAAGCTTTTAGCTGCAGCGTATTGGTTCATATGGAGCGGAAACATCTTTAAAGTCACCGCGCCGCTGGTGGTTTGGGCGTCAAAGACATCAAGAACCAATGCACTACCATGTATATGGACCTAATCCGCAAAATACTGCAGACACCCCATCCGACAGTTACGAAAACGTTATTCAACAGGTTAGCCCCAACGAGCAAAAAGGCCCCAGTCGGTGTTGGTCGCATCAGCGCTCAACTCGATCACGTGCGGACTTACTACCTGGAAATGAGTTATATTCAAGGACCTACTACCACCTCACGAGACACCATAGGCAAAACCCAATGGAAGCGAAATATCCAGCGGTCAACTGGAGTAACGTCTGGAAAAACATTAACAATCCCATCCTCCACTCCAAAGTAGTGTCCACATGATATGACAATCAAAGTGAAGCAGAGTCCATACTGTAGATACCTTGGCGCACATTCTCATTTGCCGAGACCAATACCACATATGGAACTGGACTAGAAAAAAACTCGCAATAATTACTAGAACTACAGACTCTGCTATAACACTTAAAGATGTACTTCAACCAGAATGGCATTTCTTTCCTGCAACAAAGCACAATAGCTACATTTATTATTGGCCAGTTTGCATTTTTTGCAGTTACGAATACGCATGCGAGTATAGACGAGTACATACAGTATATAACTGAAGAGCACCACAACCTTAAAACGAGTCAAAAATACAAAGTTTTGGTTCAAAATTTCTTACTTCACACTTTGCTATAATGAAGCGGCAATTTTTGGTTGATGCACAACACTACAGCGAGTCGATACTAATCTTGCTTCATTATAATTAAGCTGGCATTTATTTATTTTTGTGTTACGGCAATCAAAGTGTCTCAGGAAAATTAATTTTGCCAGAAGCTGTAACATAAAACAAATCAGAAGTGCTTGCTTGATTTCGTGTTCTTCTGTTTATGGGTATTGGACAGTCTGACACGGAAAGAAGATTTATTCAATTTCTTTATATATTATTTAAAAAAAAATTTAAAAATTTAAAAAAATGAAAAGAGAGTAGGTTAAGTTAGGGTGAAAGTGGTGGTGGAAACAGATTTTTTTATGTTAGATATGATTTTGAGGGT
Organism: Schistocerca piceifrons; assembly: GCF_021461385.2. NCBI lineage: Eukaryota > Metazoa > Arthropoda > Insecta > Orthoptera > Acrididae > Schistocerca > Schistocerca piceifrons. Next base: position 144,513,215 of record NC_060144.1, read on the forward strand.
GATATGGGTGATAGGGGCCAACGCCTGAAGTGGAAGAGGACTAGAAAAAAAACAAGAAAAAACAGGGGAAAAAAGAAAAAAAGGAAAGGTATGTAAAAAAAAGTGGTAATCGTCGTGTATTCTAAACTTATAGTCACCTGTTCGCGTCCAACTGGATTTTTGTTTACCACATTACTGTCTAAAGTTACGAATCTGATAAAAAAAAACGAATGGTTAACGTTCAAGCCCTGTAATCGCTGCCTCGCTGGATTCAGTCCCGTTCGTCAGGCTTTTTTTCATTTCTAACAGTCATTTTCTTTACTGTTTGTATTACAACTGATATAATGGGAAAAATACGTGTAACCGGATGAAGTTTTATTAAATTTATAATGTTATTAGGCAGTCTAGAAATTTTTATTATCATAAATGGTATAATATTCTTAACTATCGACTAGTAAACGACTAAACGCATAAAGTGATACTAAAAATGTATGCTTGTCCGTGATCTGAGAAATCCCTTATACCTGGAAGGAGCCCGAAACTACTTGTTACCTGCAAGTTTTGACCGGCATAGACAGCTTTCGAACGATGTACAATTAATCGTCGCTTTCGACATTAAGATTACAAGTTGCATTATGGTATTTTTCGTAAAAATATGGAAAACACAACGTTAAACGGCACCAGCTGCATTGATTAAATGCTATGTTTCCGCATACTCAAGGTCTTTTGAGAGTTTCAGTGGAAAAACAAACCTCGTTAACATTTTCAGAAACCTCTCTTTCAGCTGATAATTTGGAAGCAAACCTTGCAGAACGCAGCATTTCCTTAAATATCGGCGCTGATAATTGGTCAGGCAGTATCGAGTGCATTTAATAGCGTCCTCACCAGAAGCAATTTCTCGTTGTCTTTCGATTAAATACGAACAATTTTGAAGAAACGGACAAGCATACATTTTCAGTATCACTTTATGCGTTTGGTCGTTTACTAGTCGATAGTTATGAATATTATATTATTTGCGATAAAAAAATTTGTAGACTGCCATATAACATTGTAAATTTAAAAAAAGTTCATCCGGTTACACGTATTTTTCCTATTATATCAATTGTAATATAAATAGTAAAGAAAATGATGGTGTTAGAAATAAAAAAAAAACTGACGAACGGAACTCGATCCTGCGATTACAGGGCTTGAACGTTAACCACTCGGCTGCCGCTGTTTCATGGTAAAAATGGCCACGCACAGCCATATATATTTGACGACCGAAATTATCTTGCGATTTTCTCAATAACGCTTGAGAAGTACGCGATACTGCTTACACGTTTTGTTGTCCTCACGGAGTACTACGAGTGTTCGAAGTTTACAGTAAATCCGCGTTCCATACGTCGTGGCCTCCCCTTGTGAGTGTGAGTAAATTATACTGACTAGGGAGTGATGAAGTCAATACTGGTTGTACTTTCACTAATGCAGCTATTGTCGCTAATAGCGATAATAGCAATAATAATAATAAGAATAAGGAAAATAACTATCATAATAACAATAATCATAGTAGTAGATACAAGAAGAATTTTTAGGTGTACAAAATAGATGTTTTCTGAAGTAGTGATTTCTAGGGAAAGGAAATTTAAGGAGAGTACATCGGCTTGAATCTTGAGAAACGAGGAAGATCAGGCTGGAAGGACGGATGACAAGAGTAGCAATTGCATATGGGGACAATGGTAATCCTTCTTGTTTGCTTTAGTAGATGTCATTAACTGTCTTCTGAAGCTGGACTTGTTACTCAGTTCTCTTATATAATGCGGGAGGTTATTCCGGAGTCGGGTTCCTGTTATTGAGAAGGACCCCGTGGAAGTGGTTGGAGGATGAACTGGAACATAATGGATTATGTTGTGATGGGAGCTGGTGTTTCTGCCATGTTGTGCAAACAACAGCGTTAAGGTCGAGAAGAGATATGAGGAATGATGGTCATTGATAATACAGTAGAGAAGACAGAAGGTAAAGAAATCTTAGCACTTGTGCGCAGGCATCCAAAACAACTGAGGGTATGACGATGAAACATGACTCAAGAGTCGAACATCACACGTATAACGAACACATACATTCATAACCAGTTTCAGGGTTTCCTCAGAAAGGCCTTGCAGGACAACATCGCCGTAATTTGTAACTGCGAGAGGATTTCAAAGAGTAATATACGTGTGTCACCTTTCGCTAAGACTACAGCGCACCACGAGTGTGGCACTGTCAGAAGTGAGTACAGTATAAGAAAAAGAGGGTTCAAAAAAGACGAAAAAACAGCCAAAGTGAATGTGCAGTCAACTCTCTTTTACGTCAGTCTCCGCTAGAAATGAAGTGAAATGTAATGTTTTGCAGAATATGTAAACATGTTTTTAATTTTAAAAATAGCAAAATATAGAGGCATATTATGTTTTCAAATCCCCAGTATGTGCGCAGAAAATGTTTTGTAAATAAAGCGAATCACGCCGGTGGAAAATACTCTCATTGCAGTAATATTAAGATGAAAAAAATGGCAGTATTTGATTATAACCGCTTCTGCAGAAGATGGCCGTGCAAACAATCATATATAACTGTTTAACCCTCTGAAAGCGAATCCAGTAATTTAATAAACATACCATGTTTTGAAACACGCTTTTCATCTCCTTTTTATCGTTTCCGCTTTGTTTTTGCGCAATTATTTTATTTGATCTAGAGATTTCAAGAGCTCTTTTTACTGAAAGAAAACCTCTTTTGTCACCACACGATTGTCTATCGAAGCCACTGTGCTCCTCACTCTCTGAATACTCTCTAAAGTCAACATGAAGTACGTTATTTATTTTCAGTGTCTCATATTACGAATTAGGAGTACGTTGTAGTTCACTATTTAAGCATGTATTTGGTTTGTATAAAAGACAAACGATTCTGGACATTTGTTGAAAATGGTGCCAGTAAGTAGCAATAAATCTGTCGCTCCATTCTCTCAGCAGATTTCTAGGGCTGTTATCTAGAAAGATAGCTGTGACAAACTGTCACTTATTTTTCACTTCACAGCAGATACATTTTTCTCCATCGTTTTCTCCATGTCCAGATGAACGTCGTTTCCTCTACTTGTACACACATATTCCGCAAGCCACCGTACGGTGTTTGGCACTGAATACCCTGCACCACTCCTAGTGATTTCCTTTCTTGTGGAGGGGGGGAAAAACGACTGTCTATATGCCTCTGTATGAGCCCTAATTTCTCGAATCTTATCTTCGTGTTCCTTATGCGCAGTGGGATTGCGGCAGTAGAATCGTTGGGCACTCAGCTTCAAATGCCAGTTTTCTATAGTTTCTCAATAGCGTTTCTCGAAAAGAACGTCTCACTCCCTCTTGGGATTTTCATTTGAGTTCCCGAATCATTTCCATAGCACTTACGTGTTGTTCTAAACTATCGGTAATAAGTCTAGCAGCCAGCCTCTGAATTGATTCTATGCATTCCTTCAATCCGACCTGGTACGGGTCCCAAACACTCGAACAGTGCTCAATAGTTGCAGCAGCGACCTCTATGCGGTCTCCTTAGCAGATGAACAACTCTTTCCTAAAATTCACCCAATAAACCGAAGTCGACCATTCACCTTCCGTACCATAGTTCTCATATGCTCGTTTCATGTCATATCGCTTTGCAACGTTCGTCCAGATATTTAACAAACTTGATTATGTCAAGCAGGACAACAGTAATATCGTAATCAAACATTATAAGTTTCTTCTTCCTACTCATCCGCATTAACTTACATTTTTCCACACTTGGAGCTAGCAGCCATTCATCACATGAACCAGAAAATTTGTCTAAGTCGTCTTGTACGTTCCTGTCATCACTCAGCTTCGAAACCTTAGTGTACACCGCAGTATCTTGACCAACTAACGGAAGATTGCTGCCCAACCTGTACTCCAAATCATTTATATATATAGAAAGTAGTTACGGTCCTATCACACTTCCCTGGGTGTTCCTTACGATATTCATGTCTCTGATGAGCATTCAACGTCGAGGATTCCCTACAAGGTTCTTGTACTTAAGAAGTCTTCGAACCACATACGCACATCTGTGAACGTATTCTATACGCCTGTACCTCTGCTAATAGCCTGCAGTGGGGCACTGGAAATATAAAAATATGGCCATCAGCCTGAAGTCCTCCGCCGGCCGGAATGGCCGTGCGGTTCTAGACGCTACAGTCTGGAAACAAGCGGCCGCTACGGTCGCAGGTTCGAATCCTGCCTTGGGCATGGATGTGTTTCATGTCCTTCAGTTAGTTAGGTTTAATTAGCTCTAAGCTCTAGGCGACTGATGACCTCAGAAGATAAGTCGCACAGTGCTCAGAGCCATTTGAACCATTTTTGTAGTCCTCCATCAGCAGTTCGCAGTATATCATGTGAGAAAAACTGAGTTTCAGACTAGCGATGCTTTCTAAAACATTCCTGGACATAAGCGTCTCCGTCTCAAGAAAGTTTATTACATCCGAACTGAGAACATATTCAAGAATTCTGCAGAAAAACTATGTTAGGGATATTGGTCTGCAACCAACGCCTCGGTAGGAGTTCTACCAACACATGTTATAGCTTAATCGATAATCTATTAACGACTCTAATCGAGTTGTGTAGCTCGAAGGTATGACATTACATCCTCATTGTCGCCGAATGGGACTGCAACGGCTCAAGTAGCTTTGTAGTGCTCCGTCCGTCAACCCGCCTTCACAGGGGCCACGGCATTCAACGCGCCGGGCACTGGACTTTATCTTCACCGTACTCCTGAAAGCTCAGAAGCAACCCCGCTTGTGCATACGGTGCATGTTTTATAACGTGGTATGTACGACTGCAGCGAGCGTCAGAGGTTATTACTTGCGGATAAAGCTGACACATGCGAAATAAGCAGTGCACGAGAGTCCTCGAAACGGAAAACCCTGAAAAAGCGACGGCAGCGCTCTTCCAAACTACACAGTTTGTTTAAGAAAATGGTCGGGCGTAAAATTCCTACGATAACTCTATTAAAACGCATATGCTAGTCATGATGTGCTCTCTGTAGCTTACGTGAATAAGCACTTCAGAATCGTTGAACGTGTTACAAGGCTAAAGGAAGTTCCATGTCTAGTCAGTAACAACACCAACTTGAAGAAGTTCCATTACAGATAATGCGAAACAAATTTACAATTCTCTTCCACATTAGATAAAAATTATTTCAACATTCTTATTTTTTGGTAAGATCATAAGATGAGTCTTACTTGATCCCTGTTTCTCTTCTGTTGCAGAATCTTTCGAACATGTGGAGTAAAGGACTTGAGATACGAAAGTGCAAAATATCTACCGCAAGCAGTGCGAGCTCTCTTGTAGAGAGTGCCAATTGAAGAGACTATCTCCTGAGAGCGCAGTTATATTTACATAACCTATAATATCACAGAACAAACTTAAATTAACACGGAAGTCTCATTACCTTTCAGGAGAAGTGAAAGTGACAAAGAAAAACTGAATTTAGCGAAATTGGGACCAGCTCCATACCGGATACACCGCTTCATAATTCCTCATCTCTGTTCGTTACTATACGCTGAATGTCTTGCCCTACGACCGTATGATGTATGGTAACAATTTCTGAAGGCTTTAATCGCAGTTGTCTTATTAACTGACATTTAATTACTGTGTAGCAAATCGTACGAACACCAACGCGTTCTACGTGGATCGTCGGTGTTACGTTGTGTAAAACGGGCTACTTTGATAACACGTAAGCTGTAATTCAGATAGTCGTTAACCACCAATATGATGTTTCCGGTCATTTTATTACAACGAAACGTACCAATAATGACGCGCTTAAGAGTGGTCCTCAGTGTGCTGTTGCTTTGAGACAGCATATATTCACTGGACGTCAGTTACAATATAAAACCCACCAAATATGGGCTTCAGCTGAAATCCAAAACGGAGATTCTTAACTTTAAACCGATGTGGGATATGGGCTGCCTGTGACGTAGGTAGCGATCTTCCATCTCACTAGTCTACCTTCCAATGCACGTTCAGAATACCTGACATGCTTTCTACGTACCTTGATTTTTCCACAATATGAAATCACAGAGTTGGAACGCTCAAGTCGTCATTTGAATTCACGGTCCGTGTGACGAGAGTTTGTGGGCTACTACCTCAACGGGACGATACACTTTAACATTAATTTCTTCCTTAGTTAATGCCATATAGCGTCCAGGAACTACTCAGTCCCTTTTAGATACACTGCTAAGGCGTACGGATTTCACTAGCACGGTTGTTACTTTCATAGGAGATTATTTCATTGGCCCAAACCAAATCCCTTCACTGTCGTTATGACAATCGTTTGATATGAATTTTACGCTTTCTTGCATGTGCTTTGGTATATACTGCTGATTGTTTAGATGTTCAGTATAACGTTCGTAATACGTCGCCAAAAATAAAATACGCGCATAGTTGCTTCACCTGCTCATATTCAGCGAACTAACGCTTTGCTTTAGATATAAGTGTTGGATTTGAAAGGAAAGTTGTTCAAGTGGATGTCCCAATATCCTATTTCTCGTGATTCCTCTAAATCACATCACAGCTATTGCTCAGTGTTTACGATCTTGCTTTCTACAGAAAGATTTGATTTTCCATTATTTCTTCTCGTTTCTTACCCACCAGTATACACTTCCTGACATTCATTATAGAATGTTTTAATTCGTAGATACCTTAACAATTGTCATTTGAGGGATATTCTCACTTGCGCTAGAAGTAGTGCTTGCAAAAAGTGAAGCTAGTCTGTTTATTTATGTAGTTGTTCTTACAGACTCAACTTGCAGTCATTTGTTTAAGCAGTTGCGAGTACTAAGTACAGTCTCTCAGAGCCGAGACTATTTTGCTGTTGTATCCCTTGGAGTAGAGAATGACAAGCACAAAAATGAAAAAAATTAAAATATATGCATTCGCTACTTGAGATTGACGACGAGTGAGTTGTTTATAAGCAAATATCAGAAATAGAAACTATATTAACTACCCTCCAGTGGTTCTAACATTTGGTGCAGAAGTCAGAAAAATTCATAGCTATAAAATTCTTTGACCATTTCCCGCAGAAAATTTGTAACAGAAAGCATAAATATTTTAACTGGAGTTGAAAGTGATTTCACCTTAACTGTATTTCTTTGTCACACAAAAATTCACGAATTGGTAAGGAAAGTTATGAGTTAAGATCTTGCAAATTTCCAGCTTGAAGTTTTGTGTGAGACGCCTGTGGAAAAGTTTTTCATTTGACACTCCATAATTCATTATGTTTACAGTGCGCGTGATCGATTATAAGGAGACCTTTGTGCAATGCGAAAATGACCGGTGGATGCCGTGAGGGTCGGACGCACCAGTACAAAAGGAAGATTGGAGTATTGTATTATCGGGATTCTCTGACCACGCCACCACTTTCCAGCCGTCTAGGATCCAATCGATACGGTCACCAGTCTAAGAGGTGCGCTGCAGTCGATGTCGTTCTGCTAGCAAAGGCCCTTGCGTCGGCCATCTGCTGCCATAGCCCATTAACGTTGAATTTCGCAGCATTTTCCTAACTGATACGTTCATCATTCGTCCTGCATTGATTTCTATGGTTATTTCAAGCAGTGTTGCTTGTCTGTTATCGCTGGCAACTCTAAGAAAACGTCATTGTTCTCGGTAGTTAAGAGAGGGGCATCGGCCACTGCGTTGTCCGTGGAGAAGGGCAATGCCTGATTTTTGGCACTCCCGGCACACTTTTGACACTGTGGATCTCTGATTATTGAATTACCTAACGATTTCCGAAATGGAATGTCCCACGAATCTGGCTCGATCTACGATTCCGCGTTCAAACTCTGTTAGTTTCCGTCGTGTGGCCCTAATCACGTCGGAAACAGTTTCGCATGAATCATCCAATAAATGATTGCTCTGCCAATGCACTGCCCCTTTACACCTTGTGTGCGCGACACTACCGCCATCGGTACATATGCATATCCCTATCCCGTGTCTTTCGTAGCCTCAGTTCAGATCCACAAAGGAGTGTTACACGCCGAACAAAGCCCAAAATGTCGTGTTATATACTATACTGCTACTGTACATTTTACCAGTGTTTAGTTATCTAAAACTAAATTAGAGAAATAATCGCAAGAAATGACGTGCCTAAGCAACTTGTATGAAGATACCCGAGAGAAGTGAAGCAGCCCAGTGCAACTAATTTTTACGGTGTAACTGCGAACTTTTGCGCTGGGCGGCGAATCTTCCGGCGTTTTTACCTCACGAGACGTGAAGCCTTCGCTAGCGTGTCTGAGTTTTGGGTGGGCGCCGCCATTTGCCAAAGTGCGTGTGTAAACACCGCGTTCAATTTTTTCGGCTTTTACGTATCGCGCGGCGTGGCGCGGTAGCACGCTTGTTGACTAAAAGAAACGACGCTGTTTTCATAGCTAAGTGCTCGCTTCTGCGCACAATTTCACATGCTCACCTCCCGTACGCCGGGCTGAAATTTTCATCCGTAATGGCCAGCTGAAGCGGTACGAAAGTCAACAATTATTACAGTTTATTTCTGGAATGTAAACTTATGTGCCACAAGTATCTGAGGAACTGCATTGAACAGAATGCTCAACGGTTGCACTTGTTTGTTATTTATTATTCAGCAACCGATTTCGGTCTATATTGCATTATACACATCTTAAGGGTCTCCATATAACAAACGAAATAACGTTACAGATAGTGCAAACACATGTGCCGATATCTTAACAGATGAAAAGCAACTTTTACTAATACACTTAACAAGATCACACAAAACTATCCTTACAATATGATCATTTAATACTGTATTAAATGTCGTGTGACTAGGGCCTCCCGTCGGGTAGACCGTTCGCCGGGTGCAAGTCTTTCGATTTGACGCCACTTCGGCGTCTTACGCGTCGATGGGGATAAAATGATGATGATTAGGACAACACAACAGCCAGTCCCTGAGCGATGAAAATCTCCGACCAGCCGGGAATCGAACCCGGGCTCTTAGGATTGACATTCTGTCGCGCTGACCACTCAGCTACCGGTAGCAGACAATAGTGTATTAAAAAGACGGTGCATTGAGCAAGCAGTGAGGCGAAACAGAAAGAAATAGGGAGTCGGACTTAACGTTCAGGGAGAGAAAATCAAAATTTAAATATTATACGGTGTAATCAACAAAAGTAAAACACAGCAGTGCAGATGTAATTTGATTACGAAATAAGATACTAAAAGTAGTTAACAGTTTTTGTAACTTGCGCAACAAAGTAACCGATGTTTGACATAGAAGAGGGGATGTAGTATGTAGATCGAAATTAATAAGAATATCTTTTTTGAATCAAAGAATTTCGTTATCATCGAATAAAATTTAAATGTTACGAATTATCTTCTAAAGACATTTGTCAGTAGTGTGGCTTTGTACGGAAGAGAAATGTTGGTGATAATAAGACCAGGGGAGAAGAGAATCGAAATTTTTGAAATGTCGAAAATTCGATAGACAGGCCAGATTGGTGAGGCTGTTTGACTAAAAGTAGTGGTCGGTTAATGGAGGAAATTCAGAGGCATAGAGGATCGCCAGGCAGGTTATGGAAGAAAGTGTGTGAGATAAAATTCGAAGAGGGGCACAAGAGGATGGCTATAGCAAGCAGATTGAAATGGATGTGGTAGTTTTGCAGAGACTGAGATACTTGCACAGGATAGATCAGCGTGGAGAGCTGCATCAGACCAACCTGGAGACTAGAGACCACAATAAGAGCAGAAAAACAGTACCACGGGCGTCTGCAAAAGTTTATGCAAGATGGAGCAATATTTTAAAATTGTCATTTCCAGTACTAGAAAATTTGAGCAATTCCTGTTGATTATTAACAACATAACCAGGAAAAATGCCACTGATTAATACTCCTCAAAGTGAAAATACAAGAAATACGCTTTAAAACCGCTTGTTGAAGTTAGACCACGTTTAAAATTATTTGTTTTCCATACTTCACGTCTGATCATGTTGGTGGATGTATTGCGCTATTTTCACGCCCCGTGTTGTTTAAAGGTGGCTAGGACATGTTTCTTAAGTTACGTTTTTGGACTGTTTTTTTAATGTGTAATCCAAGAGAGCATTCGATGAGATGAATGTCGGACACCTCCGAAAACAATCGCAAATTGCCAGTTAGGATCGATTCCTTGTACCCTAGGACTGAAAAAAGATGAGAAAATGTTGTGTTGTGTCGTACCACATGGAGTTTGGAAAGAACAAATTCCTGTAAGTGCAGTTCCTTTCTGGCATGATTTTTCAAATATTTATTTTCCTCCAGTTCGACTGCTGACGTGTTGGACAAGTTCTTTCCTGGAGCTTGAGAAGGTGAGTATGAGGAAGAGACAGAGAGTCAATTGGGAACTTTATTTTCGCAAAGTTATGTAAATCTTTGCATCCATCTTAAATGTTGCACAATGCCAAAATCACTGCCGTGTCAAATTAGACGCATAATTTCTCCATGAACAGTGCATGTGAGGTCACATCAGATTCCAGAACAGGCAAGTTCCCCCTATTGCCCCTCCTTTTATGAGGATGCCTATAAATACTACTGATAACCGGGTGATTTCATGTGATTGGATAGCAGCATACCTTGACGTAACTCCTAGTTTTCCGCATCCAGCGGAGTGACCCGTTGGTACAGAAGCTACTTTTGGACCTAACCAGAGCCAAATTAAACAATCCATTGAGAAAAATAAGTGTAATGAATCAATACCGTGCCGTAATCGTCGGCGAAAGCCAGCTGCAATTATGGCCTAAAGCTTCTGTTTCCCGGCCTCCGAGGGACAGGAACTGTGCTCACGGCTGGAGCGAATTGACTGATCTTTGCTTAATGAATCTAATGCGTGTGGCATGGCTCGACTGTGAGGTTTTCTAAGGCGTGTGTTTCCCCACAAAAAGGCTGCAGTTTTTTAGTATCCTTTGGGAACAAACTATTAAAAGTGTTGCCATGCAGCAGCGCTTTACAGTTGCACTACGAACATTAACAGGAAATGACAATTAGAAATGTGTGCTTTCTGCTCTGAAGGTTGATTGATAGAACCGTCTGCCAGTGAAAAGAATTTCTTGGAGCTGTGAGCAGCTATCAAAATCTACGAGTCGGTCGGCGGCCCTGGTAGCGTGCCGGAGGCGAGTTTGAGCCCTCGAGGATGGAGCTGTGTGAAGGTGTATTTTGGAAGTTCGTAATCAGGGATCAGCAAGGTTGTTCTCTATGTCTGGAATGTCCAGAGAGTGATCGTAAGTGCGTTATTATGTGCGTGTGATAAACGTCTTAGTCAGTAGCCTGATTTCGTGGTTGGTGTTGCTGTTAACGCACACGGGCTGTGTAGGGAAAGGCTAGCTGGAGACGTTGTCAAGAGCGCTTGACGAAAGACATTGGAAGAAGATAGACTGCGTTTTGCTCCAAAGAAAACTTGAACGAACGGAGTCCTTGTGTACGATCTTATGCTCTTTAGACTGTGATCCTGCGTAGCTTCCAGAGAAGAAGGTGGAAACTGGCTGTTGACAGTCCAGAGACTGATTGAGGTGTTGGTTGTCGAATATACTGGGCGAAATTGAGAGTATTTGGAGAGTGGTCAGATTGCTGCAAGGCATGATGCAGTGGTATAGTGGAAGTGGCTAAATTAACCTTTTATCGTTGATAGAAGCGTGGCTGACGACCCTTATTCACCTTGATAGGATATGTGTAGAAGAACAAAGAAATTACTTGTTTGTGCCAACACACATTTCAGAGGGAATCTTAAAAGCAATACGTCACGAGATTAGTGTTGCGCGGCGCGGCGCGAAGAGTTCGTACGCTCCGTCCGCGCCCGCGAGGGGACTACACCAGACGCTACAGGGGCTACGAGACAACGGATGAGGAAGGAACGTTTCAGGACGATCAAATACGCACACCGTCAGTCACAGGTGTTTGAAGCTGAGGGTGATCCTGAGATGTGGCGGCCGGTTGTTGTTGCCCGGGACCAGGAAGCGGGGAGCGTAGGCTAATAGCGGGGGTGGAAGCGGGGGCGGTCGCCTTAATCCCCAATTTATGTGCGGCGCTGAAGAGCGGCGGCCGGCCGCTGGCTGCCGTTTTATGGCTCGTAAAGCCGTAATGGCTGCCCTCCGGCAGTTGACGTCTGGCCGGCGGGCTCGTGGCCCCTGGCCTAGCCCGCAGATAAGGCACCCGTACCCCTGTTCGATGCCAGACGAGGGCACTGCACTGGACAGTGTGCATTTAGATACACTCTGCAAGTTTGCAGGCTCAGTGTGGGCCGTCAGTCTAGATACATCTTCCCGACCTGCTTGACATAGGTAAGGTTTCAATGCCACTATAAGAGAACTGCGCCAGGAACATCGCGTGGACCGCGGAAAATATTGTTTTCTATTGATATGGAAAAGGATACAACTGAGATGAAACAAAAAGGCAATATTGTAAAAAGGAAGAGAATGTAGATGTACTGGGCACGTCGCTATTGGGCGTGTCCCTATTACAGGATAAAGTTTTGGCAAGGAAGCCGTCTCCGGAAATGTACCGTTTGGATTAAAGACTACTTTTTTTTCGCGGTACGCAGAAAAGAGAGCACCGTCTTCAGTCCGCACTGTAATTGTAACGTCCGACTACAACAACGGCTACCAGAAATTTACCTTCGAAACTACGTGGGCTGAGTGTGATGCTACACTAAAGCACCGCACTCTCGATATTGTAGAGGACGAACTTCTTTCACGTAGGGCAACCAAAAGACGAGCACTCTAAATACTGTGCATGCCATGAGCTTCGAAAGAGTTCACAGGTAACAACTCATTCCCTCTGCTGCGTGTGTCCTGTGGGGTGGGAGATTTGAAAGTAATCCGACCTTCAGTATTGTTATACGTCCAGAAATGATTTCCCTGTTAAGACATTTTCTACTGTCTATACAATACGCGCTCTAAAATACTGTAGATGGTACATATGTTACTTCGAGAAGAACCTGACAAAGCACTGAAAGACTAATTCGAAACACGTCAGCTGCACCAGACGATAGTTCGTCAGAATTATTGAGTTTCTTGAGACAACATTTTTCATTTGAACTGCAAGGTATACGACACACGAAAAACAGCCGTAGAGTTTAAAGAGGGAGATATTGAAATGTGTTTAATGAGCCGTGGCCACAACATACTGACACGAATATTTTACAGAAGAAAGGGACAATGTAGAAATCGTACTTGAGGAATATCGGTTTGGATTCTGGAGAACTACAAGAACATATCAGGCAATACGGCGTCCACACGTTATCTCAGAAGATAGGAAAGGCAACCGTACATTTATAGCGTCTGTAGATTTAGACAAAGTTTCTGACAATATTGACTGAGATACAGTCTTTGAAATATATGAAGAGCAGGCGCCTCCAATGCCAGGCGACTGCTATCAGGCTAGAGATGGGGGATCCGCTCCTGAACTAATTCATAGAGTTGAATCTTTCAAAGGAGTGAACAAACAGTGATTCAGAAAAAAAGAACGGTAGCTCCAAACGTTTCCCGCAGCAGAGAGAGAGAGAGTGAGAGAGAGAGAGAGAGAGAGAGAGAGAGAGAGAGAGAGAGTCGGAGCAGACCAGTGGGGGCCTCTGCTGGTCAGAGCACACTGCACGCCACACAACACAGCCAGCGCTGGCCTCTACCCTGCTTCCGCCTTGGCTGCCTGCATTGTGCAGTGCCCCGTTGGATTTTGTGTTTCACATATGCCGTGCCCTCTCTGTGCTTCCTCTGCCGCGTGCAGTGTCTGGCGCACCTTAACTTAGCATAGCACTCCGTCGGCGATCGTTTCAGTCGCACGTCCTGCCCTCTGGGCAGTTGATGCGAGCAACAGGACAGAGAGCCTCCTAGCGGAGAACATAAGAACTACTTGCAACAACCTGCTCGCATGAGAACGGACGATTTGTCTCCGAGCGGGTGAGTGGTGGCAGTTCACCGCTCCCCCCACCCTCTGAACTCGCCCGCTCAACGCTCACCCCACCGTTCTCGACTCTAGCCAGAGCATTGAGCAAAGCAACTCAGGTGTTACTCTGGTCTCTGCGGTCTTAGCTCACGCAGTAATACAGCTCGCGGTTCGACCTGCTTGACTCAGCGCCTCTGCATCGGAGTTCGTCTCTACTGGATATTGTTCTTCGTAGTAATACCGTTATGTATATTACATAATAATGTTATGTATACATCATTTGTTTTTGTTTTATTTTTATTTGTTTAAACTGATCAGATTAGGTTCCTAACGGCTCCTCTCGCTATAGGATTTTTTATTATGGTCACTCGAATTTACACTTTAATTACGAGCAAACCGATAAACTTATAGCAAAAGTGATACACCAATATTTTCCTTGTTTTATTCTGCGGAAGGCTATATGCAGCACTTTGGTCTTACAGTCAAATTTATATATTTTTTTCTTATTGTAGTACGGATTTTGCGATTTTGGGCGTCTTAGGAAGGAAATGTTCGCTTTAAAAATATATGGCTTGCGATGTATTTGTACGAGGTTAATGAAATTTTAATACATTACAGCCAAATATATTATTAATGTAAATCTCAAGTTACAACATTTTCCGATCACCCAAAAAGCCTCAGTAGTGCAAAATAAATCAATAATCAAAAACTTTGTCATATCGTGGAAATTTCAATAAACAATACTAAATTCTTACTCATTATCTGTGTTACTTCAAAATAGGATCAAATAAGATCAAAATACAGGTATAGTACTGGAATAAACCAAGTTTAAAGGGCAATGTGCCTTCCATTTATTTTCTGTTGTGAGTGAGTGGTGAGTCATGAAAAAGAGCTAGTTCATTTCAGGGAGTGAACAGTTCTGATCCGATCTCTGAAAAGAACAGTTTTGCCCATCTCTATATCAGGCGCTGGAGCAGTGAGGTAGTATGCTTGCACACCCTTCGACGCTTCACGGGTTGTCATTATGCACTTACATTTTTAAAATTTTTAGTAAAGGTGGGCGGGTACCGTCGATGATGTTGACTTACTGCCGCAATGGTGGGTCTTATAGGGACCCTTTGCAATTTTATTTTCACATGCGTCATTGTCTCGTCGTCGTCGTTCACCCCCCCCCCCCCCCGGCCAATAACAACCACCCCTCCCCCATCGTGATATCGTCAAAAGCACGCTTTGCTGCCTCGGATCACATTCAGATAATGTCGGATGCTTTTGAACCTCGTCTAGTGGTTCCAATCGGTACACAAGAGCAAAAATTGCGGTCGCGTTGCACTCCAAAAGAGTCCTGTCACACACTATGTCTTTAGACAAGGTTGAAGCGTCTGGGATGGTAAGCAATGTTAAAGGTAATCAAGAACGTTGTCCTGTTCCTCTTCACACTGTAAATTGTCGTTTTCGACCGCGATGTGACGGACGACACCCCAAGGAAAGGGATGTCTCAATGACACCCTTTATGCCACCCCTCAGGCTTTTTAGTGTCAGTTCTGAGCGGCGGTGTGTCTGAAATGTTTTTTTTCTGCTACCCAAAAGGAAACCGCATGATTTCGACACTGGAGTTAGCAGGCCTGACTTGCACTGCACAGGTGTTAAAACGCGGGGTGAAATGACGGTAAAAGCGGGTGTGATGGTCTTCCCATCGAGTGACACGTCCCCGGTGGCGTTCAACAGTATTGTGGTAATATGTGGTGCCAACGTGACGTCGTTAACCCACCTAACGCGTCTCGTAAGGTTTGAGCTCTGGCTTTCCTTTCCACATGGGTCGACACCTTGCTGTCTGTAGCGTCGTCCGGCCCGAAGATGACATCGCAGGGCGCCACGCTTTTCCACAGTTACGGAAGAAGTTTGTGGGAGCCTCTGAACCAAATTTCTAACTTGTGTGTTGTAGTGGGAGACAACTACGGGGTTTCGAAAAAGTGATCTTTTAATTGTGTTTCGCGATGTATATGAAGATACAGGACGGAACCCACATAGAAGAGATCCTACCTGTCTTTGCCTTTGCAACATAGTTATGTTCAGACTGCGCGAGACGCAACAAAACACATATAGCACGTTACGCTTCCTGATTACAACACGCAAATAGTTCCCGAGCGGACATCCATACGCCAAACGTGGACATACGACTCCGCTCAACGGTTTCTACCTCAAAATTAGACCGTGTACCAGCGAATGTCGGACCTAATCAACATTTGCCGCCAAGAAGAGTCATACGGGATTTGGTGAAAGTGATATTAGCGTTCACTGTAAGCAGGACCATTCGAAGGTTTTAAAACAGATCTGTACAAGGGAGCATTGATCTCTCTTGCCACTGATTACCTTCACACGCCTTTAGCAGTAAATCATTAAAAATCATTGCTAATCTGTGCTGCCATCTACATTTGCCACAGTTGTTGACTAACGCTATTTATGCCTGTGTCTAATCTATACACAGGGTTTCTCAAACCTTTTTGGTCAAATTGAAAGAGGTTACAGTGGGTGCACAACCGTTTGTATTGAGTTAGGGTACCACTGGTCGGAAATTCATATTCACTGTGTTATGGACATATAAAGCGACCATCGCCAGTCTCAATGCATGTACGAGGATTGGAACTTAAATACTGACAACTATTTATTCACAACCGATACAAACGAGTTACATGTTTACACCTGTTATTGTCCTTCAACCAGTGTTGTGTTGAACCCGTTCCCAGCGATGTCGAAGGCGTAGTATATCGGTAGCAGAGCCTGTTCTCTTGATGGTGGGAATGGAGCGGTCTACTGCCTGTCGAATCAATGGAACAGTTCTGAAGTGAATGCCATCGTCAGTGCACAGTATTACTGTTCGGTTTTGGAGCATCACCTGCGACCCACTTTTCGAAAGAAGCGGCGATACTTTCTGCACAGCCCACCCATCATTTTGCACGAGAATGCGCAGGCGCATACAGCGCAAGCTGTGGCTGCTCTGATTGGTCGATGGGACTGGGAAATACTGTACCATCCTCCATACTCCCCGGAATTAAGTCCTTGTGACTTTGATTTGATTCCGAAGATGAAGCAACTACTTCTTGGCATTCGCTTCAGATCTGTTTCAGAGATTCGACAGGCAGTAGACCGCTCCATTCGTACCATCAACAGAACAGGCTCTGCTAACGGTATACTATGCCTTCCACATCTCTGGCAACAGGTTCTACACAACGCTGGTGACTGCTTTGAAGGACAGTAACAGGCGCAAACATGTAACTCTTTTGTATCGGCGGTGAATAAATAGTTGCCACTATTTTAAGTTCCAACCCTCGTATTTCAACGGTGCATGCTTTTCTGCCGCACTCTCGCAAATGTGCTGAGTTTCTGTTGTACAGTGGGACGGGCGGCTGGCAGCGTGAATCCCAGTCCACCAAACCGACATACTCTACACAATTTAGCTTATAGCACGTGTTCCATGTGACGGCTGCATGATCGCACCGGCACATTAACCTCTGCCGCACGCACATCACTGTCCCTGGCGTCAGGTCCCCATTGCACCAGTCGGCTTGCGATGCGTCCAAGGTGAAGAGTGCATGACGTATGTTCGAAGATTGGTTCAAATGGCTCTGAGCACTATGCTACTTCTGAAGTCATCAATCGCCTAGAACATAGAACTAATTAAACCTAACTAACCTAAGGACGTCACACACATCCATGCCCGAGGCAGGATTCGAACCTGCGACCGTAGCAGTCGCTCAGTTCCAGACTGTAGCGCCTAGAACCGCACGGCCACTCCGGCCGGCATATTCGAAGATGGAACGTTACTCGTCACAGGAGCTGGCAGATATGCATTTATTATACTGTGCGGTAGGATGCAGTGCCCGTAAAGCACCACGAATTTACAGGAACGCTTTCCCTACAAGTTTCATCTTAAGTGGAAGAGGCTTATGTCTGTGGATACCAACATACGAGAGACGCCACAGGGAGCTGGCAAAAGTTCCCGCCAAAGACACGTCCGAACACCAGACTTTGAAGAGATGGTAATGGATCACGTAGCCGACATCCAAGCAATAAGCAAACGTCAACTTGGGCGTGAAACCCACATTTAGAAGGACACAGCGTGAAGAGTACCGATGGAACAGGTATCACACTCCTACCATAAAGAACGTGTGCAAGCACTGGAACCAAAAGATATTGAGCCCTGCGTTCTGTCAACGGATTATATGCCGCAGTGCTGTAATACCGCAGTACAGTTTGTATTGTTCCCTGATGAGGCCACATTCACCGGTGATTGTGTTTTCAACAGCCGTAACTCCCATGTCTTGAGTGAAAACAATCCCCACACCACACACATCAGTGGTCACCAGCTACAATTCTCTGTCAAGGTACGAGCTGTAATTTTCCAATGTCACATAGTAGGATCTTAGTTGGAAGGAGTAACAGCATTGGTCGTATTTTTTGTTTTATTATCCTCAAAGTATATTTTCGGTCACTTAGTGACCATCCTCAGTCACTATGTGACCGAAAATCGATTTTACTGATAATAAAACAGAAAAAAACGACCAATGCTGTTTCTCCTTCCAGTTATATCCATTATCTGCTCGTGGTGCACAGAACACTCCATGGAGTCGCCAATCAATAGGATCTTAGTTGCTACGTCTCCCAGTTCGAGTGGCCCACGTTATCCAGTGTTCCTATGAGATGTGCTGCCACAGTTCTTGGAGATTGTACTGCTTGTTGTCCGCGAATAGTTTCAAAAAGACGGTGCATCCATCCCACTTCGATGTGAATGTCCGCTATCACCTGAACAATGCGTACCCTCACCGGTGAATTCGAACCGGATGACGTGTCCCATGGCCAGCGCGATCGCCGGATATCACACCTCTCGACTTTTCCTCTATGGTTGCGTCAAAATGTTGGTGTATGAAGCTCCAGGAGAAACGGATGCAGACCTACTTGTTAGGGTCCAAGCTGCCTGTCTTATGGTACAAGAGACAACAGTGACATTAGAGACAGCGCGGCAGAATTTTATGCTCCATTGGCACACATGCCTTGTGGTCGTCACTTTGAACAGTTAATATGAGCTACGTTTTTGTTATGCGATGTATGTTGCGTATGTCCATAACAAAATAAATATTTCCTACCATTATTTCCCTGTCTATAATCGGGGACCCATATCATCTGTTTCAAAGGTTTGACACACCCAGTAGTTTTGTGCAAGTGAACTATCCCATACTATCTGTGTTAATCCATTTCCTTCCGGTCACCTTTCGATGCTTAATGCCAAGTGCATTTAGTGAATACAGTAAAATGAAACACTTATACTGGAGTTAGATGAATACATCGACGGGGATGAAATCGTTGAGGACACAATGACACGAAATGATATCGATGCAAACCGTTCAGATACGCTGAATCTGTTACTTAATGAATCTGTACATAAGATTGAAAATCTGGGCCATACCAGTGTGACAAAGTAGGTCACTAGTTCTAGAAACATCCCCCAGGCAGTGGCTAAGCCATGTCTGCGCAGTATCCTTTCTTCCAGGAGTGCTAGTTCTGCAAGTTTCACAGGAGAGCTTCTGTGAAGTTTGGAAGGTAGGAGACGAGGTACTGGCGGAATTAAAGCTGTGAGGACGGGGCGTGAGTCATGCTTGGGTAGCTCAGTTGGTAGAGCACTTGCCCGCGAAAGGCAAAGGTCCCGAGTCCGAGTCTCGGTCCGGCACACAGTTTTAATCTGTCAGGAAGTTTCAGAGTAAGTCACTGTTCTCCACTGCCTTCATTCCCACATGTCCTGTGGGAGAACCTCTGGTAGTAGTGTTTGGAAACAATCGGTGCGAACACCAGCGACAACACAGGTTTTTCAGGTCTGGAGACGTATTCAGGTAGCATGGTGGTTCAAATGACTGCAAGAGATAAACAGAAAATCTGGAACAGAGTTCCATGTGTTAGTACAGATTTAAGTCGATGTACTTGGAAGAAATAAACGGTAATAGAGTTTAACCATTTGAATGAAACGCACTGTTATGTCAAGTTGTGTAAGCAGTCTATTCCAGAGAGACATATCCGACTCTACCTTTGTGCCAGAATCGAAACTTTCCACATATTAATTTCTTATGTGAGCAGCAGCAGCTTAACCTATGCGAAACATTTTAGACGTTTTCGTGGTAAAATATGGTAAAAAGTTGTAGAGTCTGCTTGTAGTTGCTTTCCTTGTTCATGGTGGAATCAACATATCACCGGTTTCGCGACAATCTATCGCATCTTAACGTTAAATTTGGTTGGGTTATAGAACTTTGAGTGATCGTATTGGTTTAATCGATTAATAGAATCGAGCCATAATTAACATGAAGATGTGATTCGCTATCGTGAACACGTTGTACCTTGATTCCACAATAAGAGAGGAGTAGCGACAGCCCAGCGGATTGTACAGAAAATTTTACCTTAGTCTTTTACATAAAAACTTCAGTCTAGTAGAACAGATGTGTTTTTGCAGCCAGGTGGCATAGCAGTCTCAGGATGTTTCGTCAGTCATATTAGACTGTAGCTTCGTTTGGAACTAGTTCTGGTGTACAATACACACAAAGTAATCCCATTTGCGTCCCAGCGTAGGGACGTAACAGCACAGTCCGCAGTAATATCGGCCATTCATCTCAGCACTTGTATGGCTGTATGCTAAGGTTGTGGTCGGGCCTCCGCCATTGAGGTAATGCTGAAGCGGTTACAGTGGTGCCCATCTGCTGCGCGCGCAGTAGCCGTTAGTGTCCAAACGCTGATTAATTCTGGAGCTGTCCCACAGGCGCATAGGCAGGATGTACTACCTGCGGGGCAGCGGGATGTCGGCCGAGATGCATACGAATGGCTCATTAGCAGAGCGCTTGATTCTAACTGTTTTTGCATAGTGACAATCTTCTGCTGTCAAACCTTAGATTTAACAGTGGTTAATAATAACGATAATATCTTCACATTTACGCTAACTCTGAAGTTAGCCTGCTGAACTCCACAGTGAATAGTGAAGCTGAAATTTGCATGTAAACTGATAGTATAATCTTCTAGCATCGAGTTTCCAATATATAGATAAAGTTGCTGTGTAACCTAGTTATTTCTCGAGTGTTTTGCAAGCTTTTATGGTTTAGTGCCCGCGTCGCAGAAAAACGTGTCCGATAGTCCCAAAAACTTGTCAATATTATTATTTTCCTTTTTGACTATTTAGAAGTGTGAGGGCTGGAATAGCGGGGAGAGCTGATATAACTGGTCTTCGAACTAAAGAATGCAACAACAATGACAGAAATTTGTGATAAAATATATTACGCTTGTGCATGCCACTGATTAGGAGGTTTCGAGTTGCCTGTCGCATCCTCAGAAGCTGGTAAGCATGACACTCGTCAAAATGTCAGGATATCTCATACACCGCCGCCACACTGGAACGCCTAAGTCTTAAAATCTATACAGATCTTCATCGTATTCCACTATATGATGAGCCGACACATTATGACCACTGGCCACCGCGAGATTGACTGTCGCTAAGGTGTTGCCGGATCTTAACGCCGGAAGGAAAGTGTACAGGGTGATACCGTGATGATGTTACAAACTTTCAGAAACGACGGAGAAGGGCAAACGTGTTAATTTTAGTTAAAGGACCCTAGCCCGCTTAGGACCGAGTCAAAAGGTGTAAGTGACATTCTAACTGAGTTCCACTTCAGCCTCGAGCAGTGCTCAAACCAAGAGCTCCAGCTTGCGCACGCTGATCGTGTTATACACAATTCTCACTGAATATTCCCGAACACTCTTATATAATTTTCCCTGTTAATGGAATATTAACGGCTCAGGAAATTTCCCCTGTTAATGGAATAGTAACGGCACATGTAACTTAATGTAAGAGAGACAGAAAATTCTAAGTCTACGATACGGAAATAATGTATTCCATTTACACTACACACGTTTCACAAGCTGATACGTTTACAACAGTTGTTGTGTTCTCCATCGTCATCGCACGCATGGCATTATCGCACAAAATCCTGTCGTATCCGTTCTAATACGCCGTCTGATCAGTGTCGCAGACAGTGAGTATTCTCGCTAGGAGATCGTCTTCAGTCGCACCTTGCATATCGCATACAAGACGTTTCACGCAAACCCCCACGAAGAAATCAAATGGTGTCATATTAGGTGATCGTCCTGGCCATGAAAAAGGACTATCCACTTTTCATGGAATGTCTTCAGGAGTTCACGGACCTCAGTCCAAAGCGAGGGATGGCTCCATCAGTTTCGATGGAAGATGTGGGATACGTTCCAGGAATCAGGGTGATATGTCTCTTATAAACACTATGTACATTAGGGCATTTAAGCGGCGAGGAACAAGAAAACGGGCATAGTATGTAACCATTGTCTATACCTGCCAACATGTTGACTGATAATCTGCGATGATGGCCTTCACAACTGTAACATGGGTAGACTCTTCGGCCCAAGAACGAATGTTGTGATTGTATAGCAATCCGTTCTGGTGAAACACGCAGGAAAGTGAGGATAGACTGTGAAGCCCTATAACAACCATTGGCTGAGTACTACACGATGACTGAAGTCAACAGTAGTCAAAGCATGTGTATAATACGTGCGTAGCTGCATTTCCCGTAATATTTGCCATACGGTATTCTTCTGAACATTCTTTTGACGTGCAGCTGATCGGGTGCAGATTTCGGGAGTGTCAGTCAATCAAGCAACCACTGCGTCTTGTAAATCGTGAATCAGTATAGTTCGTCGAGCCCCTCGCTCGTTGGACTGTGGTACCAATTGCCCAGTTTCATTTAATCTTTGAAGTAGTCTTGGATACATGGTGGGATCCGGATGTCTTCTACGCGGATATTATGTCCTGAACAACATTTCAACTTCTCTGCTGCTTTTAATTGCTTGCCCATACACGAAAATCATATCTACAAGTTCCTTCATCGGGTAAAGCTCCTTAGAAATTTGTGATAAGTTCCTGTGGGGACAAACTGCTGAGGTCATCGGTTCCTGGGCTTACACACTACTTAACCTAACTTAAACTAACTTACGCTAAGGAGAACACGCACACCCATGCCCGAGGGGGAGCACTTGAACCTCCGACGGGGGACGGGAGTGGGGGAGGTGGGGGAGGTTGGGGGAGGGAGACGGGCAAACCGTGGCAAGACGCCTAAACAGCGCTGCTACTCCGAGTGGCCGCTAAAACTCCATGATCGACATTAATATTTCTGACTGGGAGCACAGACTCCAGTCTGCTGGAGCCCAGAAGTTCTACACCACGATTTCTCCAGTCAGTAGTGAATACGCCATCTTCATTGTATTAGTTCAGTTATTGTGCTCGCCGGGATCGTGTATCCTATAGTCTTAGCAACAATAGCACCGGTGCATGTATTTCACTGTCGGAGATATCACAACGATTTTCGCTTATAACATTCGATTCAGTCCTTTTCGACCCAGGATTCCTGACCTCATGTTGGTAAATTTACTCTTCTCCATCATCCCTGAAAGTTTGTAACTACATCACGCTATCACCCTCTATAGGCCTAAGCGAGTCACAGACGACTGGGGAAGTACTCTAACGATGATATGGGGCCGCAAATGCGAAATCCATTGATATAAGCAAATTTGAAAACGAGGAGATTGTTATTGTTCGACGCCAGGGAACAAGCATGTTGGAAGTGTCGTGGGCATCTACGGAAAGTAGTTGAATGAATTCCCACCTGGATGCAGGTGACAGGATGTCGGACGTCCACACTTCATCACCGAAAATGCAGATCGGAGACTTACCCCATCTTTAGAACTGTAAAGACGGCGATCTGTGGTATATCTTGCCACATGGTACACTCGTAGTACAATCAAAAGCGTTTCAGAGCACAATGTTTGCCTCATATTGTTTAACACGGGACAATTGCTGAGGCCATGGTGTCGTCAACACTGGACCGTGGATCAGTGAAATTTTGTCGCACGGTCGATTGAGTCACGTTTCTTCCTATAACAGCCCTACTGTTTCTTCAGCAAACGCCTGTTCGAAACATGTATGTTCAGGCTGGTGGGTATAGTACTACGCTACGAGGGACCGTCACCAGGTCCTTGTCACTAAGATAGTATCAGTTTCAGGAGTACGACAGGGAACTCATGTTGTCGTCTTGGTCACAAAGTCGCCCGATCTGAACAGGGGGACACTATCGGATGCAAGTTCCGTGGCCACAAACCAGTGGCTCGTAATTTACGGGGATTCACTGAGCTGAACGTAAACATCTGTTTCCATATTCGTCCACACCACCCAGAATCACTGCTGTGCTGAGTTTCAGAGGTGTACCAAAACGCTATGAAGCTGAAGATCATATACACACATAGTAATTCATTTATTGCTTATTGCGTATGAACCATGGACCTTGCCGTTGGTGGGGAGGCTTGCGTGCCTCAGCGATACAGATGGCCGTACCGTAGGTGCAACCACAACGGAGGGGTATCTGTTGAGAGGCCAGACAAACGTGTGGTTCTTGAAGAGGGGCAGTAGCCTTTTCAGTAGTTGCAGGGGCAACAGTCTGGATGATTGACTGATCTGGCCCTGTAACAATAACCAAAACGGCCTTGCTGTGCTGGTACTGCGAACGGCTGAAAGCAAGGGGGAACTACAGCCGTAATTTTTCCCGAGGGCATGCAGCTTTACTGTATGGTTAACTGATGATGGCGTCCTCTTGGGTAAAATATTCCGGAGGTAAAATAGTCCCCCATTCGGATCTCCGGGCGGGGACTACTCAAGAGGACGTCGTTATCAGGAGAAAGAAAACTGGCACTCTACGGATCAGAGCGTGGAATGTCAGATCCCTAAATCGAGCAGTTAGGTTAGAAAATTTAAAAAGGGAAATGGATACGTTAAAGTTAGATATAGTGGGAATTAGTGAAGTTCGGTGGCAGGAGGAACAAGACTTTTGGTCAGGTGAATACAGGGTTATAAATACAAAATCAAATAGGGGTAATGCAGGAGTAGGTTTAATAATGAATAAAAAAATAGGAGTGCGGGTAAGCTACCACAAACAGCATAGTGAACGTATTATTGTGGCCAAGATAGACACGAAGCCCACACCTACTACAGTAGTACAAGTTTATATGCCAACTAGCTCTGCAGATGACGAAGAAATTGAAGAAATATATGATGAGATAAAAGAAATTTTTCAGGTAGTGAAGGGGGACGAAAATTTAATAGTCATGGTTGACTGGAATTCGAGAGTAGGAAAAGGAAGAGAAGGAAACATAGTAGGTGAATATGGATTGGGGGAAAGAAATAAAAGAGGAAGCCGTCTGGTAGAATTTTGCATAGAGCATAACTTAATCATAGCTAACACATGGTTCAAGAATCATAAAAGAAGGTTGTATACAAGGAAGAATTCTGGAGATACTAAAAGGTATCAGACAGATTATATAATGGTAAGACAGAGATTTAGGAACCAGGTATTAAATTGTAAGACATTTCCAGGGGCAGATGTGGATTCTGTCCACAATCTATTGGTTATGAACTGTAGATTAAAACTGAAGAAACTGCAAAAAGTTGGGAATTTAGGGAGACGGAACCTGGATAAACTGAAAGAACCAGAGGTTGTACAGAGTTTCAGGGAGAGCATAAGGAAACAATTGACAGCAATGGGGCAAAGAAGTAGAGTAGAAGAAGAATGGGTAGCTCTGAAGGATGAAGTAGTGAAGGCAGCAGAGGATCAAGTAGGTAAAAAGACGAGGGCTAGTAGAACTCCTTGGGTAACAGAAGAAATATTGAATTTAATTGATCAAAGGAGAAAATATAAGAATGCAGTAAATGAAGCAGGCAAAAAGGAATACAAACGTCTCAAAAATGAGATCGACAGGAAGTGCAAAATGGCTAAGCAGGGATGGATAGAGGACAAATGTAAGGATGTAGAGCCTTATCTCACTAGGGGTAAGATAGATACTGCCTACAGGAAAATTAAAGAGATCTTTGGGGAAAAGAGAACGACTTGTATGAATATCAAGAGCTCAGATGGAAACCCAGTTCTAAGCAAAGAAGGGAAAGAAGAAAGGTGGAAGGAGTACATAGAGGGCCTATACAAGGGCGATGTACTTGAGGACAATATTATGGAAATGGAAGAGGATGTAGATGAAGATGAAATGGGAGATACGATACTGCGTGACGACTTTGACAGAGCACTGAAAGACCTAAGTCGAAACAAGGCCCCGGGAGTAGACAACATTCCATTAGAACTACTGACGGCCTTGGGAGAGCCAGTCCTGACAAAACTCTACCATCTGGTGAGCAAGATGTATGACACAGGCGAAATACCGTCAGACTTCAAGAAGAATATAATAATTCCAATCCAAAAGAAAGCAGGTGTTGACAGATGTGAAAATTACCGAACTATCAGTTTAATAAGTTCAAATGGTTCAAATGGCCCTGAGCACTATGGGACTTAACATCTCCGGTCATCAGTCCCCTAGAACTTAGAATTACTTAAACCTAACTACCATAAGGACATCACACACATCCATGCCCGAGGCAGGATTCGAACATGCGACCGTAGCAGTCGCGCGGTTCCGGACTGAGCGCCAAGAACCGCTACACCAGTTTAATAAGTCACAGCTGCAAAATACCAACACGAATTCTTTACAGACGAATGGAAATCTGGTAGAAGCCGACCTCGGGGAAGATCAGTTTGGATTCCGTAGAAATATTGGAACACGTGAGGAAATACTGACTTTACGACTTATCTTAGAAGAAAGATTAAGGAAAGGCGAACCTACGTTTCTAGCATTTGTAGACTTAGAGAAAGCTTTTGACAATGTTGACTGGAATACTCTCTTTCAAATTCTAAAGGCGGTATGGGTAAAATACAGGGAGCGAAAGGCTATTTACAATTTGTACAGAAACCAGATGGCACTTATAAGAGTCGAGAGGCATGAAAGGGAAGCAGTGGTTGGGAAGGGAGTGAGACAGGGTTGTAGCCTCTCCCCAATGTTATTCAATCTTTATATTGAGCAAGCAGTAAAGGAAACAAAAGAAAAATTCGGAGTAGGTATTAAAATCCATAGAGGGGAAATAAAAACTTTGAGATTCGCCGATGACATTGTAATTCTGTCAAAGACAGCAAAGGACTTGGAACAGCAGTTGAACGGAATGGACAGTGTCTTGAAAGGAGGATATAAGATGAACATCAACAAGAGCAAAACGAGTATAATGGAATGTAGTCGAATTAAGTCGTGCGATGCTGAGGGAGTTAGATTAGGAAATGAGACACTTAAAGTAGTAAAGGAGTTTTGCTATTTGGGGAGCAAAATAACTGATGATGGTCGAAGCAGAGAAGATATAAATTGTTGACTGGCAATAGCAAGGAAAGCGTTTCTGAAGAAGAGAAATTTGTTAACATCGAGTATAGATTTAAGTGTCAGGAAGTCGTTTCTGAAAGTATTCGTATGGAGTGTAGCCATGTATGGAAGTGAAACATGGACGATAAATAGTTTGGACTAGAAGGGAGTAGAAGCTTTCGAAATGTGGTGCTACAGAAGAATCCTGAAGATTAGATGTGTAGATCAAATAAGTAATGAGGAGGAATTGAATAGAATTGGGGAGAAGAGGAGTTTGTGGCACAATTTGACGAGAAGAAGTGACCGGTTGGTAGGACATGTTCTGAGGCATCAAGGGATCACAAATTTAGCATTGAAGGGCAGCGTGGAGGGTAAAAATCGTAGATGGAGACCAAGAGATGAATACACTAAGCAGATTCAGAAGTATGTAGGTTGCAGTAGGTACTGGAAGATGAATAAACTTGCACAGGATAGGCTAGCATGGAGAGCTGCATCAAACCAGTCTCAGGACTGAAGACCACAACAACAACATGAGTTGAAAATCACCCCATTACATATCGTAAATCGTTTAATGTTCAGCTATACGGCTACATTGCTTTACTAACGGTAGTGAACCGCATCGTGCCAGTAGAGCAGGAATTGCAATAGATTGTAATTTTTAGTATACCACATACCAGCCTCGCAAGAAGTAACTGCTTACTGCTCCGATAGTGCTTCAAACTGTCGTATTGAGCAGGATTCACTGCATGATTATAGCTAGATAGAAGATACGGTACCATATTTAACATATTTGTTTTATACTGATCAGTGCACTGGGTATTGTTTGAACATTAAAATGAAAATGAAGAAGGCAGGTGAAACGTTGATAAAGTATGTGAAATTTCAGTTTCTTCCGTCGTATGAAATCTTCAAATAACTTGTGGGAAGACAGCCGAGCGACGTCTTCGATATTTCGACAGGTGCACACTCCGTCATTTTCAAGGCACAAATGCAACGAAGCTGTGGAAGGACGCTATCTTGTCGGAAGCTGACACATTGCAAAATGTAGCTGTAGAGCAATTATCAAATTTTAATTTAAACATCAATCTGACGTAAACTTATGAGAGGCATTTTTTTGTTTGTCATTCACAGAAAAATTCATGAAATTAGTTTAAATTTAATACAACACTAAATGTGGAAGATAATTACTTGGTTTATGTTTCTATGCGACGATGTGTTTCTATATATGAGGTTCATGTCAAAAGTCAGCACCCTGCGCATGCGTAACCGTTCCGGTGACTCGCTTAAATCGAAATTTATGTTAGCTATGAGCGAGACTTTAGGCGTGCCGGTCGCATATGTGTTCATATGTGTTTTCTGGTTCGAGTGCTTGTGTTGAGAGTAATTAAGTTTTAAAATGGAAGCTAAAATCGAGCAGGGACGGATTACACGTAGTGGCCAGCGGTCCTACATGGAAATCAAATCCATACTTGCGAAGAACCCAACGGTTTGAGAGAGATGTGTGGGAATAGTGTAGTGGATCGCAGCACAGTATCGCGGTCTTCTGCTCATTACCATGAAGATCGGGTAAGCACTGAGGTTAACCCTAGAAGTGAAAGGAAATCAACTGGAACAGACTACAGCTCTCAGGTTACCGGTAATAACATTTTGATAGAGGATCGACGAAAAACATACGAAGGAATAGCATATGAGGCCAGAACGTCTGTCACTTCAGTTTACAGAATCGTAAATGAAAAGCTAATAATGAGAAACTTGCTTCCAGATAGATTCCGCATGATCTGAGTGAAGAGCAGAAAGCAGGTCCCAAAAACATCGCAAAGGAATTATTTCATCGTTGTGGAAAACAAAGAGAACAGTTTCTGAAAATCATTGTTGCACTTGATGAAACCCGAGTGTATTATGTATGTGTTATGCCTTTCAAAGTTAATACATTTTCGGATGTGAACTATGTGAGCGCCAATCAGTAAAACATATAATTATCTATAACGTAGAGTGAAACCTTTGATTCTATATTAAAACTCAGTTTTATCACTGTAACAGAAAACATACCTTACTGTGCTTTTGTACTATCCAAAGTGTTTGGCATCTGACGCCTTTGTTCAGTCGCAGGTTCTGTACAGTGCTAACAAGACGCCGTATCTCTTATGCAACAGCTGGTTAACAACTATGAAAAAAAATTAAAATAAAGAGTATTGTACTTCCGTTAACCTTAGCATCCTTGGAGATGTAGATATTGTTACTCATGTGAAGCGGAGCCACGTTTTGTAAAACCTGAGCGTGTGTGCTGCCATAAAACATAGAATGTCGTGTGTCAAAGCACTTTTCAGTGAATGCGCTCGTAATGTGATCAACGCACTACCAAGATGGTAGACGGCTACCACAAGACAATAATATCTGAGGGACCTTTTATCGAGAAAAGAAGGGTCATCGATTAGTTAGTTCTAAACTGTTCCATGATGTTTTTCGGATATAAATCCTTATAATAATTACTCAAATATAATATTAGTAATTAATCGATTACTGAGAAGTTCTTTAGCTGTTTACGTCAATAATTTCTTCGAAAGTAGAATGCAGAATCATTTTTGCTATTACTAAACGTTAGTACGTATTTTCATAACACGTTCTATGGATACCTCGTGATGATTGCGGATAAATACGACATTAATAAAAATTCCAATGTATGAGAAAGAGTCAGTGCAGGTAAAAGGTCGATTGAAAGAATGCATGATGCCTTGAAAATTGATTGTGAGATGCATATCGAGAAAACTCAAAGAAGGGTCCTGGAATGTTGTTCAAGTAAATCAAGCGATGTTGAGGGAATTAGATTAGGAACGGAATGCTACAAGAAGTAGACAAGTTTTTCTATTTGGAACGCTAAATAACTGACAAAGCCAGAAACAAAGGAAATATGAAATGCATACTGGCAATAGCAAGAAAAACGTTTCCCAAAAGTAGAAGTATGTTGACATGCGACATAAATTAGAACATTAGGTGGTCCATTCAGAAAATATTATTGTGAGCTGTACTCTCATATGAACTGATTGTGAACGATAAACGCTCCTGAAAGTAGCAAGTAAATCACGTGAACAGATCGAGCAACCAACGAAAAGTCATTGAACAGAATGGAGAGGGAAAAGCTCTATCCCACAACATGACCAAAAGAAGGCATGATTGATAGGACACACCCTGAAGCATTGAGGAATTGTGGATGTGGTGAGCTACAGAAGCGTGACAACTGTAAATTGCATCTAGAGACCAAGGCTCGATTATAGTAAACGAGTGCAAATGGATGTAAGTTGCAGTAGACGAAGATACACAGAAAAGACCAGTTTTCGTGCTGGAGACCACGTCAATAACGAGAATCATTCACCTATTAAACTGATTACGAAAACGTATTCGTTATTTTGGTGGACTGCAGCTGTTCATTACAGATTGCGAAGCAATTATCGCGCGCAGTTACGAGCTTAAGAGAGTGGACATTCTCACATTTGGCAGCGTAGCAGTTGCTGACAGTTACCATTTACACTCAATTACAATTTGTGAACGTGTTTTATTTTCTGAAACTGTTGCATCCTTTGTTTACAGTGGCATAAAATGTTAAGTCACACGCGCGTTTAGCATTGGTGCGCGCTTTCTGCATTGGCTGATAACGCCTCAGTTTATTCCGTGTCCGCCGCTACGAATGTATCAGTTTTATTCAAGGACGTGACTCCGTTCTATCTGACAGTTACGACCTCTGGCGCTGTTTTATTTGCGAACCGTTTAAAGCCCACGGACGTGACCCAAATGCTCAGCGATTCAAAAGCCTGAATCCGGGCGACGGCTGCACAACACCGCCCACCGATCAGCGTGCTCGTAGAGAGCCGATATATGTAAAAGGCGTTCGCTAAATTGGTAACTTGAAAAATTCGCTCGAATACCTGCTGAAACAGAAACAGTGGGTCCCGTTGGACCTTCCCTAATAAGAACAGCTGAGGGGTTGAATAATTCGAGGCACTCTTCAGTGCTTCTTCAAAATTACATCAGTGACAGCTGCAGTGACTTCCCTGAATTATTCCGTCATCTCTGTACGTCATCTCTTCTCGTTTCTCCTCACTGACCTCGTTCGTTGACTGTGTTTTTATATCGTCCGCTACTGGATTTCATCACTTCATAGCTTATATTGGATGAACGGCGAATCTCCTCAACAACACAAATTGGTATTCTATGTTCTTCTACAGAGCAATTTGGCATATCGGGATAAATTTATCCGTTTACAGAATTGAGCTTCAGTCTGCAGTGAAGGGTGCACTGTAGTGAAACGTCTGGTAGATAAAAACCTGTGCCGGAACGGGACTCAAACCTGAGCCAGATGTTCATCATTCCGAAGTTCTGGAGACAGTAAGTTCTGGAGGCAGTCTTCTGTTATCGCTGTGGTCAATCCCACTAAATCGGCAGACGCCCTGGAAAATTTAAGGACAATATCTTTACTCTACTTTCGATGAAACTATTAGAATGTTCGATCCTGGACATTCCACCCATCGAAGATAAGCTCTTTAGAGAGCAAGTCGGTTTCAGACCTGGACCGTCCTGCGCAGGACACATTCTGAATCCTATCCACCACATCGAGAACGGTTTCGAGGAAGGTGTTGCTTTTGTTGAGTGCGGCATACTACACAGTATATGTTAGAATACTTCTCCCAAAAATATACAGCAGTAAAAAAGATAATGAAGATCACTGCAGATCTGCTCAGCAATAGAAAATTCTATGTCAGCCTTCAAAACACCAGTCATTGGCGGAAAACCGACAACAGTATTCCCCAATTAAGCGTTCTTGCTCTCACACTAATGTCCACCAACGGCCAACCACGTATTTATGCTGGTAATATGGACCTCAGGACCCAGGAAGAGACTTTTGAAGGCGTCGAAATGTAGCTTTTGTCTACTCTTCACTGTCTTGGAGAGTGTTACGGAGCAACCAGTCGGAAGCCAATTCCTCCAAAAGCAGTAGTCAGTGATTTCCCGCTCTACTACAGACATGTCTACTACAAATTAAAAGTCACATTCCTGGGAACTATTTTCAGCTGCAGCTCTACCGCTAAGCATCTCGAGCTTATTATTGATAGAAATCTTTCACGGAGAGATCTCGCAGTATGAGAATGAAGGTCGCAGCACGCAACAATATTTCAAGAAAACTGGAAGGCACAAGTCTGGGAGCAAGCCTACATGTGCTTCGGACGTCGGCTTTAGCCTTGCGTTACTCGGCGGAAGAATATGCTTTCGGTGTTCTGTAATAATCTTGATATCAGAATCAGATTGACATTGTTCTTCACCAGGTGATAGGATGCTTGATACCAACTCCAGTCGAGAAGGTGGAAATTCTCGCCAGAACAGCACCATCGGACATCAAGTGGATAGTAATAGCTAAATCAGAAATATGAAAAGTCAACACTGATGACAGACGGCCACGTGATGTACGTGAACCTGTTGACCCACGTCTTCTAGCTTTATCTCAAGCACCGCTCCCCCAGTGCCGTAAAAGGCAGAAGAGGGACTTCATCGTATGCAGAATAGAGAAAAACATGACTGCCTACCACCACAAGAGGAGTCACCCACAGGAAACAGCCTGCGTTGGCCAACGTAATGGACCAATGACCGTATTCGTGACAGAATTGACCGAACTAAACCTGGCATATTGAAACGGGCTCTCTGCGATAAGGAAATGTGTCGTGCGTCTGTGGTGCTAAGCAGACTAAGAGCTATTTCACTGTTCCTTTTACACCACCTCGGCCGCACGAGATTAGCCGAGCGCTAGCAGTCATGGACTGTGCGGCTGATCCCGGCGGACGTTCGAGTCCTCCGTCGGGCATGGGTGTGTGTGTTTGTCCTTAGGATAATTTAGGTTAAGTAGTGTGTAAGCTTAGGAACTGATGACCTTAGCAGTTAAGTCCCGTAAGATTTCACACACATTTGAACTTTTTTTTTTTCACCACCTCTGCAGGCATCGTGATGCAATATAAAGTGCTTTCAGCAAGACCAACAGCATTACATTTTGCTGAGGCGCTACGTGTCACTTAAATCCCGGACAAATTGTTTGTCACTGTCAAGCAAAGAAGATAAAGACGACTTCAGACGTAGTTGTTTGTGAGAAATCAGTTTCATAACTTCTTCAGATGTAGGGTTCATGCATATTAGCATAACAGAATCTACATTTGTTGCAGACATTAGAATTGCTGTTTTGACTTTCTCCACATGATATCTCTAATGAGGGTGCGTAACGTTTTCTTGGTGTGATATGAACCACTCAGTTCTTTCAGCTGAGAATCTGTTTACTTCGTGCTTTAGCACCCTGGAGGCGTTCTCTGCTAAATACTCTACTGACATCTCTGATTGAATACATGTGACATTAGTTGTTTACACACAGCCGTTGCAAACATCACGGTTTTGGAAGGAACACGGTAAACCACTCAAGAAGACTGTAGTCACTGAAATAAATTTCATGTGACAAAACTCCACTGATGGTGTAATAAGTACGTCATGGTTGCCCCTATTCCGAAGAAAATAATGTCGTGCACTGTCCTGGCATGAACCAGATGTCGATAAGATGGTTGTTTGAGGCTGAACAAAATCTCGAAATGGGCTGTGACGCCGAAGGAAATTGGCTACGTCCTTTTCAAACGAACTATCGCGAGATTTCCCATGAGAGACCCAGGGAAAGAGCGGGAAAGTTAAATACAGATCGACGAACAAGATACCCGATTCCAGCGTCCTATCCGGTCTGTTATGCTGCGATCTACAGCTACCAGTTGCATGCTGCTTACTCTTCTTTTGTGCAGAAATACTACCTGACTGTGGATATCATACTGACGATAACTTACCCTGCGTCTTTATGGGTGGGACGCCACCGATGACTGTCGATTTCTATAGAAGTACTTCAGAAGCTTGGTTTCATACATACACATGATAACAGATGAAGAGACCAGCTGGAAGTGTAGCGAGGGAAATGAAAAAAGATGTCCGAGTAACTCAGTAATTAATGTATGCAATCAGTTCCTTCAGGACTCTGAATAACGTATTATATTAGAGAACGCGTCCTCTAATACACCAACCTATAGCAAGAGGATATTTTGTCAATGAACAGTTGAATTTATTCAATAATAAGCCGTCCCCATATAGTCGCAGCCTATTTTTAATATTACATCTGAATGAAAAAGCATCCTGTATTAGTGAAGCAAAATTGCAAACACCTCGCTAGCATTATAGGTCGGAAACTGAAGAGGGAGTACCGCTTGTGGTTGGAAAAATAGCCTTTTGCGGAAGAATACTATAAATTTAGTGCAGAATGACTAAGAAACTACAAACATCAAAAAAGGTTTTGCATCACCTCGAGTCCCAGAGTTCCGGAACCAGTACAGAAAACTGGAATAGAGATCAACATAAACATCATTTTCGCCCTTTTTATTGTTCATGAAAGCCACACATTGCATGTTGTACCACCATTCAGCGAGACCTTCAGAGGTGGCGATCAAGACTGCTATTTCATCATCATGCATGAAAGTGACAAGATTGGACTGAGCAAAGGTTGCGAATTTGTGCGGGCCCTATAACAGCGCAGTTCAGGGCACCACAATCCAAACATCATCATCATCACCACTCAGATTGCTGTACACACCAGTACCTCTAATACCCAGTAGCAAGTCCTCTTGCATTTATGCTTGCCTGTATTTGTCGTGGAATACTATCGACAAGTTCATCAAGGCACTGTTGGTCCACGTTGTCCCATTTCTCAACGGCGATTCGGTGTAGGTCACTTAGAACAGTTGGTGGGTCATGTCGTCCATAAACAGCCCTTTTCAATCTATCCCACACATGTTCGATAGGGTTCGTGTCTGGAGAACATGCTGGCCACTCTATTCGGGCGATGTTATCCTGAAGGAAGCCATTCACCAGATATGCACGATGGGGGAACGAACTATCGTCCATGACCACGAATGCCTCGCGTATATACTGCCGATATGGTTGCAATGTCAGCCGGAGGACGTCTTTCACGTATCGTACAGCCGTTACGACGCCTCCGATGACCACCAGCGGCGTATGTCGGCCCCACATAATGCCACCCCAAAACATCAAGGAACCTAAACCTTACTGCACTCTCTGGACAGTGTGTCTAAGGCGTTCAGCCTGACCGGGTTGCCTCCAAACACGTCTCCAACAATTGTCTGGTTGAATGCATATGCTACACTCATCGGTGGAGAGAACGTGATGTCTATCCTGAGCGGTCCATTCGGCATGTTGCTGGGCCCATCGTGTACCGCTTTGCAAGGTGTCGTGGTCGTGGCTGCAAAGATATAGTTCGCCATGGACGTCGGGAGTGAAGTTGCGCATCATGCAGCCCATTGCGCACAGTTTGAGTAGTAACACGACGTCCTGTGGCCGCACAAAAATCATTATTCAATATGGTGGCTTGGCTGTCAGGGTTCCTCCGAGCCGTAATCCGTAGGTAGCGGTCATCCGCTGCATTAGTGGCCTTTGGGCAGTCTGAGCGAGGCATGTCACCGACAGTTCGTGTCTCTCTGTATCTCATCCATGTCCGAACAACATCGCTTTGGGTCACTCCGAGACGCCTGGACACCTCCCTTGTTGAGAACCCTTCCTGGCACAAAGTAACAATGCCGACGCAATCGAACCGCGGTACTGACCGTCCAGGCATGGTTGAACTACAAACAACACGAGCCGTGTACCTCATTCCTGGTGGAATGACTGGAAGTGATCGGCTGTCGGACCACCTCCGTCTAATAGGCGCTGCTCAAACATGGTTGTTTGCATCTTTGGGCGGGTTTAGTGACATCTCTGAACAGTCAAAAGGATTATGTCTGTGATACAATATCCACAGTCAACGTCTATCTTCAGTAGTTCCATCCAAGAGTGTAGAGGAGTTTGCATTCATTTTCGGATATTCCCTTTGTGTGTGTTTCTTGCGTTAGTTAGGGATATCAATCACTTGTTTGTGTGCTCCGCACAATGTTAATGGGCTTTTGGGAAAGGGCGTACCTACACACTTAATTATCACTGATTTATGATTTAATATGGGTGCTGCAAAGAGATGGTATAATCTTGTGAAACAACCTGTACGTGCTCCTTCTGGATGGTTGGGTATACGTAACAGGGACTCGCCTGCTCTCTCTTTACTGTGCTGACTACACCCCTCACAAGGTTGCTTCACGTCCGTCTGGTGTTCCACCAACAGGTGCCCTTACCCACACCCATTTCTGCGGTTTTATACTACCGAAAGAGATTTCGCATCGTGGAGCGAAAATATATCCTCTACTCTTTGGCGCCAGAGATCATAGCAAGAAACTATCACATTACTGATTCGCGAACGTGAAGTCAGGTGCTGCCACATAAATTACACAAAATCGGTGTAGTGGCAAGCATACCAATCTCGACACAACATGGACACCTTTCACAATACAATATTACCGTATTTTCGATGCAATGAAATCTGCCATCAGTGAGATATGTGAATGTACGAGAGGACTTCAATGAGTATGTTGAAGCTGCACTGTACTTCGAAGTGACACAGATAGCTGGCACTGTTTCTCAACACAGCAAATCTCTGCATGCAACGGTCGGAACATTCCACCAGTCTTTCAGTTCTTCGACGACAGAAATCCGCCCTGTAGTCACGGTGCGATTGGAGAACGCAGAACGTCGGAAAATCTTCCATTCCTACTAGTCAAATCCTCGATAGCGTTATTGCTTGTCGGTTATGGTCGCTACCGACAGCCTTTGTTCCCGATCGCCACCACATACCTTTTTTCGGCGTTGGTCAAATTGTTCGCACCATTTCCATACGGCCGGACACAACACTGCGTTTCGTCCATATACCGCCAGAGTTTCACGTTGAATCGGTGTGCAGTTTTGAACGGTAAATAAAATCTTCTGTACTCATTATTAATCTACGTTTATGCAATAGTGAATACCGGTTTCGCATCAATAGAGGCGCACTTTCAGGTGATCTGTACAAGAAAATCATGACATTACGGAAATAGAGCGTCTGGACAATAGATGTGTCCTGCCATGCAGTTTTAAACTTTCAATGAGATCAGTGTATTCACATTTTTTTCAAATAGCAGTGGCGCAGTAACGTGCTTTCTTAGAGCCATGTCCCATCGTTCATCGTCAAGATAGAAACAGACAGAACGTTAAAAGTGGAAGCCCATGATTAAAATGATTTGTATCACGGAACACCTAATATGAAGCCGAGAAACCGTATTTAAATCTCCGTCACATTAGCACGCCTGAACTTTGACAGATATAACACAGCTTTTATGTCTCGCCCTGCCCTTGTCAGCCTACCAGTGTGTACGACGCCAGCATAAACTGTGCTGTTGATTCGGTACTACGAGTAACGTGTGCTAGATGGTACCAGAACGAGGCTCGGACCGAATTGATGATGCTATCTATGACAAAAATAGTGGCAGTTCGCTTTTCAGTGAATGTAACTTAATAATATTAGGTGTTACATGGTCATTCTGAATTTTTCTTTCTTGAAAACATTTGTAGTCAAAACGACTATAAACCGTCAGCACAAGTTTTAATCTTTTTGTCTACGAATGACTGCTTAAAAAAATTCGTAATGACTGTAGAACACGTAATATGAGGAGCGTTCAACAATAATGCAACAGTTTTTTCTGAAAGCAGGCTGGTTTTATTCAGTATTCGAATACACCATATTACTCAACTCCCGTTTGGATACAAAACCCTATTTTCAACATAATCGCAATGCAACGGTCTTATTTCAGATTCCTAAGACAGCCTGTATGGCCGCATGACACCACTCTACAGGTCGACGCGAAAGCCAACGTTTTGCTGTATCAATAACTTCCCCATCATCGACGTCCTGCTTCCCGCGGCGTACATTCTTGATTGAGCCAAACATATGGAAGTCGTAAAGTGCAGGATGGATGAGGAAGGATATTCCAGTGACGTTTTGTGAGCTCCTCTCGGGTGGGTTGGATTTGTGTGATGCCTTGCGTTATCCGTGCTGATCGTTACACCATGGGGGAGAACATCAAGCAGAATAACTCCTTCAGAGTCCCAGAAGGCCGTCGTTCACTGCCAGGTCCCCGCAGACATTCTGCAAGCTCCCATGAATTATGGCGATGCTCTGGTTTTCAGCCAAAAGAAATGAATGACAGCTCTCTGCTTGGAACATACCTCTGTTATATGCACCATTTTTAAGGCTAGGTATAGCGCTGCCACATTGTGGAACTTCTAGAAACTACAGAAGCCGAAGGAGAGTATTTCACGATGTCCAACGACAACATCTA
This sequence comes from Schistocerca piceifrons, assembly GCF_021461385.2. Classification (NCBI taxonomy): domain Eukaryota; kingdom Metazoa; phylum Arthropoda; class Insecta; order Orthoptera; family Acrididae; genus Schistocerca; species Schistocerca piceifrons. Next base: position 144,551,750 of record NC_060144.1, read on the forward strand.
CATCTACATCCATACTCCGCAAGCCACCCTGACGGTGTGGGGCGGAGGGTACCTTGAGTACCTCTATCGGCTCTCCCTTCTATTCCAGTCTAGTATTGTCGGTATGCTTCTGTGTGGGCTCTAATCTCTCTCATGGTCTCTTCGCGAGATATACGTAGGAGGGAGCTATATACTGCTTGACTCCTCGGTGAAGGTATGTTCTCGAAACTTCAACAAAAGCCCGTACCGAGCGTCTCTCCTGCAGAGTCTTCCACTGGAGTTTATCTATCACCTCCGTAACGCTTTTGCGATTACTAAATGATCCTCTAACGAAGCGCGCTGCTCTCCGTTGGATCTTCTCTATCTCTTCTAACAACCCTATCTGGTACGGATCCCACAATGCTGAGCAGTATTCAAGCAGTGGGCAAACAAGCGTACTGTAACCTACTTCCTTTGCTTTCGGATTGCATTTCCTTAGGATTCTTCCAATGAATCTTAGTCTGGCATCTGCTTAACCGACGATCAACTTTATATGATCATTCCGTTTTTAATCGCTCCTAATGCGTACTCCCGGATAATTTATGGAATTAACTGCTTCCAGTTGCTGACCAACAACAAATTCCGCACTTTTTCAAGCGCTGGCCAACCAAAAAGAAAGGTTGCATTACATACTGAATGCCTCTCTTAAGTTTCCAGTTGCCGCACCATTTCAATCCCACACTATAAATCAACTGTTAAGAGCACCAAAACTGTGCGTCCAGGAAACCCAGAACGTATACCGTCTTCTGACAATGCGCCACTTCTGTTGCGCAATGGCTTTAGGGTGGGATGATATGCGTAACTTACTTTCTAAAGTCACTACGTAGATAACACCTGCCGTTAAAAAGTATAGTAGTGCTTCAATTACCTTCCGATAAAGAACAATATTTTGACAAACTAACGAGAAAACTCCATATCCAGCGAGATTTTGTTAGCTCGAAATTTAATTCAGAGTGATTGCAGTCTGAGATACTCGGATTATTTCGACTCTGAAATGGCAATAGAAGTGTAGACGCAAGGCGAATTGGCGCCACGAAGATAGCCAGATATCAAAGACCTCAACTGAGGAAGAAAACTCCAGTGGGCACAGCACGCACTGCTTTTGTCAGGAAAGCCAGACTGGGCTGGAAGCCGAATGCTGCGGCAGTAACCGGGCCGCCGTGGGTGTGGGAGAGGCTTCGGCCGGAGGCGAAGCCATTCCTCCGGCAGCGATTGGCGGACCTGACCTGACGCATAGCCCCCGATATCGCATGGAATTTGGCGTCCGAGCTCTGTCCATCCCCGCGGTGGCTCCCACCATTCTCCTCGGCGACCTCTGGGAACCGAATCACGCGAATGCGTTACAGTTTTATGGATATTTACTTCCGCATAAAGAAGGGTTTTTGCGAAACCATTTATCTCTCTCTTTCGCCGCAGAAACGATCGCCGAATCCTCTCAGAGGGCTCCTCCCACACGCTTATTGCTGTGTAGAGAGCCGAATGGATCCTCCGGGACGAGTTTCTTCCAACAAAAGTGGTCTGCTTTTATGACCGTTCTCAAGAATACCAAATCGGTATCTCTAAATCTCACGCTACGATGTTATCTGTTCTGTCCAATAAGAAACTACAGTTCTTCTGTAGAGAAACCTTCGCATTTGTTTCTCTTTCCAAAGGTTAGATAAAAAGAAATAATAGTGCGAATTCCTCTTGCAATTAAAGAAACAAAGTGCCACCTGCATCAAAGAATAGTAGTATCTGAATTATTTCACAGTGACTGAAAAGTAAAGACGAAACATTTATTTTGATTTCTACGTGATCTGATTAAAAGGTGTTTTCTATGTCACTCGCTGATGAGTGATACATTACATGTCTTCTGCGAATTATCTTCGCTGTTCAGTTCACCCATCTGTGACAACTTGAATTTTATCCATGTCTTCTTCAGATTGGATACATCAACTACGTATTTATTAAATGAATGTGTCAGTTTAACACTTACTAAGTAAATAAATTCATCTTAAGTTAAAACCGGCGTCTTCATTTACTTTTATCAGCCTCCAACTGCGAAGGGACTGCACGAAACAGCTTTATGTTACTATACAATGTATTAACTGGGTCCTGATGCTCCCGGCAGAGAAAAAAAGGTGGGAACATATGATATCCTTACAAAGGATGTCCCACGAATAATGGTCAGTATAGCGGGATATGACAGGAAGTTCTGGTCTTACGTTAAATCAGTAAGTGGCTCGAAACAGCATATCCAGACACTACGGGATGATGATGGCATTGAAACAGAGGATGACTCGCGTAAAGCTGAAATACTAAACACCTTTTTCCAAAGCTGTTTCACAGAGGAAGACCGCACTGCAGTTCCTTCTCTAAATCCTCGCACAAACGAAAAAATGGCTGACATCGAAATAAGTGTCCAAGGAATAGAAAAGCAACTGGAATCACTCAATAGAGGAAAGTCCACTGGACCTGACGGGATACCAATTCGATTCTACACAGAGTACGCGAAAGAACTTGCCCCCCTTCTAACAGCCGTGTACCGCAAGTCTCTAGGGGAACGGAGGGTTCCAAACGATTGGAAAAGAGCGCAAATAGTCCCAGTCTTCAAGAAGGGTCGTCGAGCAGATGCGCAAAACTATAGACCTATATCTCTTACGTCGATCTCTTGTAGAATTTTAGAACATGTTTTTTGCTCGCGTATCATGTCATTTCTGGAAACCCAGAATCTACTATGTAGGAATCAACATGGATTCCGGAAACAGCGATCGTGTGAGACCCAACTCGCCTTATTTGTTCATGAGACCCAGAAAATATTAGATACAGGCTCCCAGGTAGATGCTATTTTTCTTGACTTTCGGAAGGCGTTCGATACAGTTCCGCACTGTCGCCTGATAAACAAAGTAAGAGCCTACGGAATATCAGACCAGCTGTGTGGCTGGATTGAAGAGTTTTTAGCAAACAGAACACAGCATGTTGTTATCAATGGAGAGACGTCTACAGACGTTAAAGTAACCTCTGGCGTGCCACAGGGGAGTGTTATGGGACCATTGCTTTTCACAATATATATAAATGACTTAGTAGATAGTGTCGGAAGTTCCATGCGGCTTTTCGCGGATGATGCTGTAGTATACAGAGAAGTTGCAGCATTAGAAAATTGTAGCGAAATGCAGGAAGATATGCAGCGGATAGGCACTTGGTGCAGTGAGTGGCAACTGACCCTTAACATAGACAAATGTAATGTATTGCGAATACATAGAAAGAAGGATCCTTTGTTGTATGATTATATGATAGCGGAACAAACACTGGTAGCAGTTACTTCTGTAAAATATCTGGGAGTATGCGTGCGGAACGATTTGAAGTGGAATGATCATATAAAATTAATTGTTGGTAAGGCGGGTACCAGGTTGAGATTCATTGGGAGAGTGCTTAGAAAATGTAGTCCATCAACAAAGGAGGTGGCTTACAAAACACTCGTTCGACCTATACTTGAGTATTGCTCATCAGTGTGGGATCCGTACCAGATCGGTCTGACGGAGGAGATAGGGAAGATCCAAAGAAGAGCGGCGCGTTTCGTCACAGGGTTATTTGGTAACCGTGATAGCGTTACGGAGATGTTTAATAAACTCAAGTGGCAGACTCTGCAAGAGAGGCGCTCTGCATCGCGGTGTAGCTTGCTCGCCAGGTTTCGAAAGGGTGCGTTTCTGGATGAGGTATCGAATATATTGCTTCTCCCTACTTATACCTCCCGAGGAGATCACGAATGTAAAATTAGAGAGATTAGAGCACGCACGGAGGCTTTCAGACAGTCGTTTTTCCCGCGAACCATACGCGACTGGAACAGGAAAGGGAGGTAATGACAGTGGCACGTAAAGTGCCCTCCGCCACACACCGTTGGGTGGCTTGCGGAGTATCAATGTAGATGTAGATGTAGATGTAGACCATTCGAAGCAGAAGATACTGTAACCACGGGCTCTAAAATGCACGCCTTAAGGGCTATGAGCTACAGTTGCGTTCTACGAAATCTAGGACCCGGTAGTATTTGTACACTATATAAATGACGTAGTAAATGGCAGGATTATTGGTAGTAAAGGTATGGCAAAAATCATAAATCAATTTGTAAGATAGAAACTGGGAGCCGATGACTTTTCTTTGAATTTCTATTTGCTTGCTTGTTTGTTTTCCACTTAATTAGAACTGTACACGATACAGTTTAGTCCATTTTGTATATTTTATATCCTTTATATCCTTATACATCCTTATATATTTTATACGCTTACGGAATATGGATTGCGTTTATAAGTAACAAAAATTAGTCGATCCCATAACGCCTACGCTTTTATGTAACCAAACCAATTACTTTTGATGCAAGTACAGTTTACATGTACCCAATAGAGCGCCCATCGTGATGAACGCAAGAGTTTACTCTCATTATCGAGTGAAAGTTGTTCAAGAATAACAGAAACATGTTTTATATACGTTCGACGAAGTATTGAAGCAATGATGATATATTTTTGTCCCTTCTGTTTTTTTATCCTTTTGTTGAGGAAATTGCACTTTCTAGCGCGTTATGATAAATCTGTATTGTTTTCTTTATTTTTATTACAACATCCATGTGTTTCACGTTACAAATCAATAATTTTTTTAGAAAAACCTGAATTAAACATTGACAATTTCAGTTTTACTATAAATACTGTTTACTGTTAAGTAATAGGATAAAACTATGTACAACAAAAATGTTCTGTGGGTTACCCAGTCCTTTATATGACCTCACTCTGTTTCTCGATCTCATACTTAACCCTGTGGCGCATAGCGTCCACTACGGGAACCCAAAGTAAAGTTGAAGTATGCTTGGATTATAGGATGATCCACTGCTAGGTTTGAATTCGGACGATTTGCTAGTTTTCCTGGTATGACGCCTTTCACACTAAATGTTCACCACTCGAAGATCGCGTATATGAGGAGCGCTATCAAACCAACTCTCCTGAAAGTCTACCATGCCGATTTGAAAGGCTACTCTAACTTTTTGTAGTTTTTTTCTTTACACCTTTTCATTTATTTTTTATTTTTAGTTTACTTCGACTAGACTGAATCTTACAACCTTAATTATATGAATGCCTTTAGTCTTTTATTTGCTGCTTGAGAGTTACAAAGTTTATACTATGATTACACCTACCACACGGCAAAAATGTGTACATCATGTGCACCTCTCCCGACCTGTTATGCTTTATTTCGACAAGTTACCACCTAAAGTATTATAGTCCGTCGAACTGTGTGCAGAACTTTCTTTTATTACTATTTTACTATTCTACCCTTTTTTCTTTCTGTTTGATTTTTAAACGAATCATCTGACGATGACTTTCTAAGAAGTCGACACCATTCATAAAGCAGTTTGTTTGTCGAGGGACTGTAAAATTACAATAACAGGAAGAAACGGTTGGTGTTTGTACTTTCACTTTATTTGTTACCTAAATTTCATTTAATATGGCTACGAACATTTTTGTCACAAAAAATCTATCTCACATTTGTCATACTTTCAAGACGTAATTGTAAACTCTTTCAAATATTGAAAAACAGTATATTCTTAACACTTCGCATGAGCTACCCAAACACTATACAAATACAGGATGTTCTACAAAAATTGTAGTTTTTTAGTAGAAATGAATGCAAACGTTAATATTTTTACCACAATATTCGTCATTCGCGTGTTGCTGTAAATATTGTGTGGTTCTTCAGGCGCTTTACGAAACGTCAGGCCCATTCACGTTATGTGAAAAGTATGGCCGTGGGTTCAACATTTCTGTCATTTCTTAAATTATGCTAAAGGTTGTGAGTCGTTGAAGGTACCCGCTAATTTCAGGAAGAGCCACATCGAAGACACCGCAGGTGCTGCAACGAGAGCTTAAAATGCATGCCAACTTTCCAGCCTTCATGATGAAAGTTTGGTGGGTTCGCACAGCCTCGTCTCGTCTCCCCTCATCTCGCTGTAAGCGAAACTTGAGTTGGCAGTAACCCATGAGCTGCTGGGCTTATGAGCTCTGCCACGGCACTTCCCGTTAATTTGCTCCTCTTCCGGCGCATAATCAGTTTATGCATTTTGAAGACTACTTTAGCACGTCAATCTCGTTTTCAGCTGAGTCAAATTTCTGTAGCAGCCTACAGTGAAATTAACATTGATTTATTTATTTTTATTCATTAATTTTTTACCCACTGCTTCTCTCCCGTACGCGTATGTCACATATATTACACACGCATATATATATATATATATATATATATATATATATATACTCCTGGAAATTGAAATAAGAACACCGTGAATTCATTGTCCCAGAAAGGGGAAACTTTATTGACACATTCCTGGGGTCAGATACATCACATGATCACACTGACAGAACCACAGGCACATAGACACAGGCAACAGAGCATGCACAATGTCGGCACTAGTACAGTGTATATCCATCTTTCGTAGCAATGCAGGCTGCTATTCTCCCATGGAGACGATCGTAGAGATGCTGGATGTAGTCCTGTGGAACGGCTTGCCATGCCATTTCCACCTGGCGCCTCAGTTGGACCAGCGTTCGTGCTGGACGTGCATACCGCGTGAGACGACGCTTCATCCAGTCCCAAACATGCTCAATGGGGGACAGATCCGGAGATCTTGCTGGCCAGGGTAGTTGACTTAGACCTTCTAGAGCACGTTGGGTGGCACGGGATACATGCGGACGTGCATTGTCCTGTTGGAACAGCAAGTTCCCTTGCCGGTCTAGGAATGGTAGAACGATGGGTTCGATGACGGTTTGGATGTACCGTGCACTATTCAGTGTCCCCTCGACGATCACCAGTGGTGTACGGCCAGTGTAGGAGATCGCTCCCCACACCATGATGCCGGGTGTTGGCCCTGTGTGCCTCAGTCGTATGCAGTCCTGATTGTGGCGCTCACCTGCACGGCGCCAAACACGCATACGACCATCATTGGCACCAAGGCAGAAGCGACTCTCATCGCTGAAGACGACACGTCTCCATTCGTCCCTCCATTCACGCCTGTCGCGACACCACTGGAGGCGGGCTGCACGATGTTGGGGCGTGAGCGGAAGACGGCCTAACGGTGTGCGGGACCGTAGCCCAGCTTCATGGAGACGGTTGCGAATGGTCCTCGCCGATACCCCAGGAGCAACAGTGTCCCTAATTTGCTGGGAAGTGGCGGTGCGGTCCCCTACGGCACTGCGTAGGATCCTACGGTCTTGGCGTGCATCCGTGCGTCACTGCGGTCCGGTCCCAGGTCGACGGGCACGTGCACCTTCCGCCGACCACTGGCGACAACATCGATGTACTGTGGAGACCTCACGCCCCACGTGTTGAGCAATTCGGCGGTACGTCCACCCGGCCTCCCGCATGCCCACTATACGCCCTCGCTCAAAGTCCGTCAACTGCACATGCGGTTCACGTCCACGCTGTCGCGGCATGCTACCAGTGTTAAAGACTGCGATGGAGCTCCGTATGCCACGGCAAACTGGCTGACACTGACGGCGGCGGTGCACAAATGCTGCGCAGCTAGCGCCATTCGACGGCCAACACCGCGGTTCCTGGTGTGTCCGCTGTGCCGTGCGTGTGATCATTGCTTGTACAGCCCTCTCGCAGTGTCCGGAGCAAGTATGGTGGGTCTGACACACCGGTGTCAATGTGTTCTTTTTTCCATTTCCAGGAGTGTATATATATATATATATATATATATATATATATATATATATATATATATATATATATCTGAATCTCTGTTGTTTTACACCATACGACTCCAGAAAAGATGTTAAATTTACCCAAGGTATTATGCCTTCAGGTGTGATCTTTGATTCCGAAACAAGTTGATAAAAATATTGGTTAACTGCAGTCTTCAGTCTCGTGACTTGATTAACACTACAAATAGCAGAAATAAATGCAAATTGTACTTGATAATTCTAAAAGTGCTCCAAGCCAAAAATATCCCTGATGATAGAAGTTACTTGTGGTTTCCTAAAAATAATAGCTAAAAATTTGATGGAGGTGGAAACATTTAAAATGTGGTGCCATCGAAGAACGTAAAAACCTTAACAATGAAAAAAAATGGAAATATTAAGAACAAAATGAAAGATTTTATTTATTATTTCCTTTTCTCTTTTTGTTCTTTCGTCAGTGTTAGGTCTGCTTTGAAGCGTCCTATGACCAATTCCTCTCTTGTCTCTTCATGTCAGAGTGGCACTTGTATCCAGAGCCCCCATGTATTTACTGGAGAAGCTGCCTGTCAGTAAAATTTTTATCGTCTGCAGCTCCCCCAAGTACCATGTGGTTATACCTTGATGTCTTATCGCAAGCCTAATCGTTCTGTCACTCCTTTTGGTCAGTGTTTCCCACACGTTCCTCTCCTCGATGATTCTGCAGAGAATCTCCTCGTTTCTTACCTTTTCAGGTCACCTAACTTTCAACATCTGTCTGCAACACCACGCCTCAAATCATTCGATTCTCCTCTTTTCCAGTTCTCCCACAGCCTGTGCACAACCATAAACTACCATTCTCCAGACGTACGTTCTCAGAAATTTCTACCCCACGTTATGGCCAACGTTTAGTACTAGCAGAATTCTCTTGGCCATGAGTACTATCTTTGTGTATGCTGCTTTTTATGTCATCCTTGCATTCTACTTCATGGTCCCCAATTTTGATGTTAAGTTAATTGCTGATCTCATTTCTGCAACTCCTCATCGCATTCATCTTTCTTTAGTTTACTATCAGTTCATAGTGTGTGCTCGATTGACCATTTCATTCAACAGTTGTGGCAATTCGTCCTTGCTTTCCTTGAGGATAGAAATGTCATCAGAGAATCTCGTCACTGATATCCTTCCACCCTGAATTTTAGCCCCATTATTGAAACGTTTATTTATATGTGTCACTACTTCTTCGGATGAACAGATTTAACAGTAGTGGCGCAAGACTTCATCACTGCCTTACACCGTTTGTGGTCTGAGCAATTTGCTTTTGGTCTTCTGTTCTTATTGCTCCCACTTGGTTGTTGTGCATATTTTCCATGCACTTATTGTTCTCGTAATTCTGAACATCTAACACAATTTCACATTGTCAAATACTTTTTCATTGTCGTCACAACGTGTGAATGCATTTTAATTTTTCCACAGATGGTTCAAATGGCCCTAAGCATTATGGGACTTTACATCTGAGGTCATCAGTCCCTTAGACTTAGAATTACTTAAACCTAACAAACCTAAGGACAACACACATCCATGCCCGAGGCAGGATTCGAACCTGCAACCGTAGCAGCAGTGCTGTTCCGAACTGAAGCGCCTAGAATCGCTCGGCCACAGCAGCCGGCTTTTTAATTAAATCTTTTGTGGATTGTGATGCGCAACGTCAGAACTTCCTCGCTGGTGCCTTTATCAATCCTGAAGCCTAACTTATATCCATCTAACATATCCTCAATTTTCTTCTTTAGTCTTCTGTACTTTATTGTTGTCACCAAGTAAGACACACGAAATGATTAAGCTGCAGCACGATTTCGCTATTCCAATATTGCTGTCTTCGGAGTTGCGTGACTGATTCTTTCTTTCTTCCTTTTTTCCCGAGACTTTGATGGTATGTCCCTGGACCCATAGAACTGAACCTGAATTGTTGCTTGGTTGCCACCTCCCTCAATGATTTTAGATATTCCAAAACGATGTTATCTATGTCTTTCACCTTATTTCATCAGAAATCTTCCAAATCTCTGTTAAACTCTAACACTGGATCCTCTATGTTTTGTACACTGACTCCCATTTCTGCATCATCGGACTGTTGCAAAATTAAAAAAATTGAGGAAAGGAGTCTGTGTAGTACCGGAAGACTCTTACCAGAAGGAGGCACTGGTTAATGGCATATCTGCTAAGTTCCTCTGACCTAACCTGTAGCTAGAAGCAGCAGTGGAGGGGGGAAACAGAACGGAGAGAGGAAGACAAGAAAACTAAAGACAGATTTTTCTTTCTGAACGTCATACAGCCACCTCCCTGTTTTCTCAGTGCTATTTTGTCTAAAACTGACATGGTGAGACCGTGATTGTGTACAATTAATGTAGGTTAATTCTTACAAAGAAGAAGACAGCAACCAGACACTATTAATACTACTATTTATTCAGGTAAATAGCGCCGTAACTGGTTCCGAACTGGTAAGTTCATCATCAGACAGCTGTTCACATGATTTGCAAGATACACTTTATATAATCGTCAGTTTTCGATTCTTATTCTTCCACTGTGGCGAAATATTCTTGGTGTGTTGGTGCCCTACGGTAGAAAACAGTGTTGGTAGCGCCCTATGTGAACATAACTAACCTCCAAACGATGAAATGCAGAGTAAAAAATTATGTGAGGTTAAGTGGTTATGGTACTTACGTTTTCTCAGTATTTCTTAATTTTCTGGGATTTTACAAGGTAAAGTTACATTAATTTAATATTAATTATTTAAAAATTAAAACATTATTTTGACGTAGGAGAACTGCTATGATTAGGTGATAATGGTTGATGGGATATGAAAAACAAGAGGAATATGCGTAAAATGCGCCCCAAATATGACTCGAGTAGCGGAAGTGCAGTGTTTGTTGTAAAACAAATTTTTGATGATACAAAACTAGCGATTAGAATGCTCATTCTATCCTCTGAATTCTTTATATAACTGATCGTTTATTTTGGCCACTGTACATCACGGAAACACCATTACAGTGAAAACAACAATTGGATGTACCACAGGTTGTAGTTCTAATTTGTGTGTCGCCTAACTACTGAAAAGTCATAGGAGAAGTCACAAACTTAAATTAAGTTATTTCTTTGCTCTAATTATTGACATAAATCGCAGTCGAATTAACAGCGGGCAAAGTTCTCTAAAACTCAAATCAAATTACAAAATACCCCTAACATTGTTCGAAGTAACAAAAAATATGGACGACTTAATGGAGAAAGCGTGATGACATCTGCACATCTGGGCAGTTCATAAAATCAAAGTTAACCATGCAACAAGACGGCACTCATTACAACGAAATGAAGCAACGGAAACTACGTGGCAGTTTTAAGAGGTAACGAACTGGTCATAATGTAGACTGCGCTCCCACAGTTTGCAACACTTACTTATCTCCATATCGGTTAGGGTTTGCGAATCAGCACCTGACAATGGTCGGATACAACTCCCTCTCAACAATGCCCCAGAGATGAATGTCGAGGTTCCCAGCTCTCCACTCTCCACTTTCAAAAACTCTACAATAGGGGATACCTCATTGGCGTTTCCAATATAATTCACACAAATATCGATTTGTTCTCGAAAAAATGGAAAACACAGAAGAAACTTCCTATAAAACAGGGGAATACAGCATAAACTTCTCACTCTTGGAGTACAGAATGAACATTAACAAACAAGTGTTCCTATCAGCCTGGACCATTGTTTCCTCGATTGGCAGGGCCATTCACTTCAGATGTGTGGAAGGGTGGCTCAGTTCGATAGAATAACCAAAGATATGAAGTAAAATCAACCATCGTACTCACAGCCGAGGCAGCGCAGAATAGGTAACAACGTCAAGCTCCGTTGCTGTCTAGGATCAGCTGTGACAGCGCTACACCTACTGTCCACAGCTGTGCCAAGGCACCATCTCTGTCCACAATGGCATGAAGCAGGCAGCAGCCTCACTTCCTCGCAAACTGCTTTCATCCCTGAGGAGGCGCACCTTTCCCTGCAAAAAAATGTTCAAATGTGTGTGAAACCTTTTGGTACATAATCGCTAAGGTCATCAGTCCCTAAGCTTACACACTACTTAACTTAAATTAGCCTAAGAACAAACATACACACCCATGCCCGAGGGAGGACTCGAACCTCCGCCGGGATCAGCGGCACAGTCCATGACTGCAGTGCCCGAGACCGCTCGGCTAATCCCGCGCCGCTTTCCCTGTGGGATTCAATGATTTTTTTCTGCTGACAACAAGGCCCTGAGACCACATCGGTAGTGCACATTCAAGCGGAAAAAAGGCAAATATTTTCTCCCAGGAAAACAAGTCCAGTACTCAAAAACTAAGGAAACAGTGGCAAAGAATGAAACACTACAACATAGCTGTATGTGACAGCTGTGTCACACAGATTACACAGACACTCATAACTTATATATACAGCAATAAGTAAGCACTGTTTGACGCTTCCGTCACGTTGTGAAGGATGTGTGGAGATCTATCCACTATGAAATCCCAAATCCAGTCAAAAATCTGGAGAAACACACAGTAAGGTGTTATGAACATTAAGGTGAAAAAGTGTGAGGCTAGGAAAAGATGGACGAAAAGATGTCTACTGCTTCAATGGGGGATTAGCCGAGCGGTCTAAGGCGCTGCAGTCATGGACTGTGCGGGTGGTCCCAGCGGAGGTTCGAGTCCTCCCTCGGGCATGGGTGTGTGTGTTTGTTCTTAGGATAATTTAGGTTAAGTAGTGTGTAAGCTTAGGGACTGATGACCTTAGCAGAAGACCCATAAGATTTCAAACACATTTCAACATTTTTTTGCTTCATTGGTAGTATCTACCTTATCGTGGACTGGTACCCGAGATCTTTATTTTATTATAAATACAGTCATCTGACTGATAAACATTTGTGGTACGCGACTGGATTTATAATAAAATAATTATATCCTGGATCCCAGGAATTCCTTGCTGTGACTATGTGGCAACTCGTGAATGAGGTGACTGAAAAATACCTGAACGGGACCACAATTCAGAAAAAGGCGTGATGTGACGTACCCAGTCGCCACGACACGGGCGAGAAGCAAAGTGTTTTAACACAGCGTCTGCACCTCAGTAGGAAAGCGGCCGGCCTTCCTGCCCAGGAGGCCTGCCGGCTCTTTATTTGGGGAGGTGGCCTTAGCCACGGCCGCCGGCCCTTATCACGCCATTAAGGCCGCAGCGGCCATTGCGCATGCAGGCAGCGTGCCGGCTGCTCTGGGACCGTCCTCAGGGGACCCTGCCTGGGCCGGCGGCCGGCTGTGTTTCGGGTAACGTGATTCAAATCAGGCCTCTCTCCCAACCCCACCGCTTGTACAGAAGGCAGCCGTTTTTGCGCACCTGATTATTAAGCGGAGCTGCGCCCACTTTCACGGCGGTCTCGCTTTCTGCATTTTAAGTGCCGAAAGCGCTGTAGGTCAGGGAGGCACTAGCTGACAAAGACCCAGAGGTGCGAGTAAAGAGGGCTCACGACAGCAGAAAAGTGAACAGCAGCAGCACTATACAATTTCGCAGGAAACGACTTTTAGTGTACCTCTTGCACATTTTAATCACTTCCTTATTATTACGACGCGTGCATTTTAAGTAACTACCGTTTTCAAATTAAAAAAAGACGTGCTAAGATATCTGAATAATTTTATTTTTGCATGAAAGCCTGTACCTTAATCTACTTTTCTACATAATTTCCGTCAATATTGAGGCACTTGTCATAACGTTGTACCAGTTTCTGAATTCCCTCCTCATAGAACTCTGCCGCCTGACTTCTTAACCACTGCATCACCACTGTTTTGACTTCTTCATCGTCTTGAAGACGCTGACCGCCCACGTGTTTCTTCAAGTGCAAGAACAGATGGTAGTCACTGGGCGCTAGATCGGGGCTGTATGGAGGATGGTCTAGAGTTTTCCATCGAAAAGATGTGATGAGATCTTTGGTCTGATTCGCCACATGCGGACGTGCATTGTCTTGCAGCAAAACGATGCCCTTGCTCAATTTCCATGGACTGTTGCTTTGAGTCTGGTGTGACGTAGGCCACCCATGTTTCATCGCCCGTAACAATTTGGCTTAAGAAATCATCACCGTCGTTGTGGTACCGCTCAAGGAAAGTCAATGCACTGTCTAAACGTTTGGCTTTGTGCACACCCGTCAACATTTTCGGTACCCAGCGTGCGCACAATGTTCGTCAATTCAAGTGCTCGGTCACAATGCCATACAAAGCACAACGAGAAACATTAGGAAAATCATCCCGTAAGGAGGAAATCGTAAAGCGTCTGTTTTATCTCACCTTATTGTCCATTCCCTGCACCAAACTTTCATTAACGACCGAAGGACGCCCACTCCGTTGTTCATCATGCACATTTGTGCGGCCATCTTTAAATGCTCTCACCCACTTTCTTACTATTCCATCACTCATAATGTTTTCTACGTAAACTGCACGGATTTCACGATGAATATCGTTCGCTTTTAGGCTTATAACACTACGAAATCGGCCGGCCGAAGTGGCCGTGCGGTTAAAGGCGCTGCAGTCTGGAACCGCAAGACCGCTACGGTCGCAGGTTCGAATCCTGCCTCGGGCATGGATGTTTGTGGTGTCCTTAGGTTAGTTAGGTTTAACTAGTTCTAAGTTCTAGGGGACTAATGACCTCAGCAGTTGAGTCCCATAGTGCTCAGAGCCACTATGAAATCTACACTCCTGGAAATGGAAAAAAGAACACATTGACACCGGTGTGTCAGACCCACCATACTTGCTCCGGACACTGCGAGAGGGCTGTACAAGCAATGATCACACGCACGGCACAGCGGACACACCAGGAACCGCGGTGTTGGCCGTCGAATGGCGCTAGCTGCGCAGCATTTGTGCACCGCCGCCGTCAGTGTCAGCCAGTTTGCCGTGGCATACGGAGCTCCATCGCAGTCTTTAACACTGGTAGCATGCCGCGACAGCGTGGACGTGAACCGTACGTGCAGTTGACGGACTTTGAGCGAGGGCGTATAGTGGGCATGCGGGAGGCCGGGTGGACGTACCGCCGAATTGCTCAACACGTGGGGCGTGAGGTCTCCACAGTACATCGATGTTGTCGCCAGTGGTCGGCGGAAGGTGCACGTGCCCGTCGACCTGGGACCGGACCACAGCGACGCATGGATGCACGCCAAGACCGTAGGATCCTACGCAGTGCCGTAGGGGACCGCACCGCCACTTCCCAGCAAATTAGGGACACTGTTGCTCCTGGGGTATCGGCGAGGACCATTCGCAACCGTCTCCATGAAGCTGGGCTACGGTCCCGCACACCGTCAGGCCGTCTTCCGCTCACGCCCTAACATCGTGCAGCCCGCCTCCAGTGGTGTCGCGACAGACGTGAATGGAGGGACGAATGGAGACGTGTCGTCTTCAGCGATGAGAGTCGCTTCTGCCTTGGTGCCAATGATGGTCGTATGCGTGTTTGGCGCCGTGCAGGTGAGTGCCACAATCAGGACTGCATACGACCGAGGCACACAGGGCCAACACCCGGCATCATGGTGTGGGGAGCGATCTCCTACACTGGCCGTACACCACTGGTGATCGTCGAGGGGACACTGAATAGTGCACGGTACATCCAAACCGTCATCGAACCCATCGTTCTACCATTCCTAGACCGGCAAGGGAACTTGCTGTTCCAACAGGGCAATGCACGTCCGCATGTATCCTGTGCCACCCAACGTGCTCTAGAAGGTCTAAGTCAACTACCCTGGCCAGCAAGATCTCCGGATCTGTCCCCCATTGAGCATGTTTGGGACTGGATGAAGCGTCGTCTCACGCGGTATGCACGTCCTGCACGAACGCTGGTCCAACTGAGGCGCCAGGTGGAAATGGCATGGCAAGCCGTACCACAGGACTACATCCAGCATCTCTACGATCGTCTCCATGTGAGAATAGCAGCCTGCATTGCTGCGAAAGGTGGATATACACCGTACTAGTGCCGACATTGTGCATGCTCTGTTGCCTGTGTCTATGTGCCTGTGGTTCTGTCAGTGTGATCATGTGATGTATCTGACCCCAGGAATGTGTCAATAAAGTTTCCCCTTTCTGGGACAATGAATTCACGGTGTTCTTATTTCAATTTCCAGGAGTGTAATAACAGCTCATACTTCACAGTCGGCGGTACTCACGATTATCGGAGGTATCTTAAACCACTCAGTACACAACGTAAACAAAGAAAAATCAGACTGTAATGGCGTCAGTGGGTAGTTTAAGGTACAGGCTTTCATGTAGAAATAAAATTATTGAAATATCTTAGGACGTCTTTTTTTTAAATTCAAAACGGTTCTTACATAAAAAAAATAAACCTCGTACAATTTCTTCAGACGCCATTCTTTCACTTGCTGTCACACGTATCTTGTCGTCCTGTTACAACGTATTCACGTCAATGTACTTGTTAAATGTAACGATCAGAGTAGCTCGACTTTCGTATTCTTCCTCTGCCCCTGCGATGTCTGTACGCCTACACCGATGAGCGAAAACATCATGACCGCCTGTTAACAGTTTATTTGACCATTTATGGACTGAAATACATCACTGATTCCGCGTATCAGGGATCCGACAGTTTGTTGGCAGGTTTGTGGGGAATGTGGTATTAGATTTTTAAGCACGGGTCATGTTATTCAAGTAAATAACGGGCCTCTGACTTGCATACTCAGTGACGGCACCCGATATCGATCCAGATGCGTTCAATAGGATTTACATCAGTCGAATTTGGTCGCCAAGACATAAACGTGACTTCACTATGATAACCACTGTAGCTCGGTTCTAGCTCCAAAAAACGGACATACTGCTGGAAGATGATACCGTTGTCGGAGAAGGCATCAAGCATGAAGGGATGC
Source organism: Schistocerca piceifrons (assembly GCF_021461385.2). Taxonomy (NCBI): domain Eukaryota; kingdom Metazoa; phylum Arthropoda; class Insecta; order Orthoptera; family Acrididae; genus Schistocerca; species Schistocerca piceifrons. Next base: position 144,568,362 of record NC_060144.1, read on the forward strand.
AAGTGGTTCGCAGCTGTCAGTGTGTCTTTGATTACTACCACAGGACCCATGCAAGCGCAGCAGTATGGGTCCCGTAACACGTTACTGCTCCCATCAGACTACATTCACCTAGAACAGGGCGTTTGTGGAGACGATCATTGACCTAGTGCACCAAAAATGTGGTTCACCCGAAGAGCCGACACGCTTCCATTGATCGAAGGTCGAATCCCCAAGGTCCCGTGCCCACTGCAGTAGTAACTGACGATGTCGTTGGGTCAACATATGAACACCATCTGTGGTCTGCTGCGGAACTCCATATTGAATAATGTACGACGAATAGTATGATTCGAAATCATTCTGCGTGCACCAGCATTGTGTTCTTTTTGAGTAGATGCCAGAGATCACCATCTGTATTGTTTCACAGAACAGATAAGCCTCTGTACACCACGTTCTGTGAAGAATCGTAAAAGTACAACCATTTAGTGCCTAGTGGTATTTTCACCGTCCTACCTCTTTTCGTAGAAGTTCACGTCAGTAGCACGTGAATATTCGACCAGCGTTACCGTATTCTCCATATTCGTTCACAGGCTTTGCGTAATAACAACTGCCCTTAGTCAAAGTCATCAGTTCTACTAAACGTAGCCGTGACGAAACCCGCCATTCTTCATCAGATCTTCTCTGTCTTTTATATTAATACGACAAGTTAACGATCCCAGAGAGACGCACAACAGTGAAAACTCGTAGTAAGTTGCAGTTAATTACGCTCAGTGTCAACAAGCAATCTCTGTATCAACTGTGGATCGTCTTCTTGTTACAGTCTTCTGGCGTTGCGGACGTCCTAAAGACGAATGCACCGTTCGCGAATAGCCTCAGAGAACATCTGATGACATCCCACTTAGATCAAAAAAATGGCTCTGAGCACTCTGAGACTTAACATCTGAGGTCATCAGTCTCCTAGAACTTAGAACTACTTAAACCTAACTAACCTAAGGACATCACACACATCCATGCCCGAGGCAGGATTCGAAGTTGCGACCGTAGCGGTCACGCGGTTCCAAACTGAAGCGCTTAGAACCGCACGGCCACATCGACCGGCCCACTTGGATCATTTACACATACAGAACAGTGCAGCGTCCCTGTAACACTCCTTAGGATGGTCCAGACTTTTCATCTCTCGAACGACGTGTTGAGTTCCATCTGCTGGGACTAGCGAATCCAGTCACTGTGGTGCAGCACTTGGTAAGGCCGTATTTTGTTCACAAAAGGACAGTGCGCTAAGTGCCTCGAATGGATTCCAGGAGGAAACACGGCCTCTACCTAGGTGGCCTTGTCGACGGCGCTCTAGATTTATTGCCGAACAGAGCGATCTGAGTTACGCGTGATCTATGGTTGTAGAGTACATGTTGATTTTTATACAGGAGATTTTCGTTCCTCAGCCAGGTTATAATGCACGAACACTGCACTCGTTTCAAAATTTTTCAACTTATTGACTTCAGCGAAATAAACCTATAGTTATCTGTGACAGTCCGATGACTACTTGAATACGGGAGAATGACCTACACTTTTTTCAATCTCTTTATAAACTTCTTCACTCCAGCGACCGACGATAAATTCATTCTAGAAGTAGAGCAGGTTCTATTCCATAAATCAGTGCAAACTAAAACGTAACTCATCCACAATGACTTTCCACTATGAAATGATTTTTATTCCGTTTGTACTGTTCGAATCAATGCCACGTTACCTATTCCTGGATTTGTTGGTCCTTCTCTCACTAATCTTGTCGGTATCCAAACGTTTTGTCAACAGAGTGACACACTCGGTACAGCCTTTTGCCAGCATCGCTGAACAACATTTCCGTCACTATTTCAAGTCATCCTGTCAAAATAACTCCACACACGTTGTCACTCTAAGGCTATTGGAAAAACAGTTTGCAGTAACACAGAAGCATGTGATAGATTTACTCGCTTGTTGATTAAACGATTCGTTACTCTTTACACCGACTAGCAGCTCCACTCTTAGACTAGTGATGTCGACGGGAACGTAAACTGATGTGACAAATGTCGTGGGAAACCTCCTAATATCGTATAGTTTTGTCTGGCGTAGTGCACAGCTCGACGTGGTATGACGTCAACAAGTCACTGGAAGTCCCTTGCACAAATATTTAACCATGGTTCATATATGCGAGAGATTCTCCAGTGCAGGACATTGTGCAGGAACTGATCTCACTACTATGGCTCACAAATTTCGGATGGAATTCATGTCGGGCAATTTCGGCGGCCAAATCATTTGCCTGAATGGTCCAAAATGGTCTTCATACCAATCGCAATCGCGATCAACTGTGGCCCGGAGACATGGAGCACTGACATCGATAAAAATTCCATCGTTGTTTGGAAACATGAAGTCTGTAAATGGCAGCAGGTGGTCTTCAAGTAGCCGAACAAAACCATTTCCCGTCAGAGAACCTAGTCCATTCACCGTAAACACAACCCACACCCTTAGAGAGCAACCACTAGGTTGCACTGTCTCCTTGACAGTTTGGTTTTAGGGGGTCTTCGCCATCCTCGAAAGACACCATCAGCTCTTACCAACCGAAATCGGGACTCATCTGACCAGTCCACGGTTTTCCAGTCGTCTAGGGTCCCACCGATACGGCCATGAGCCCAGGAAGGCACCACAGGTGACATCGTGAAGTTAGCAAAGGCACACGCGTGGGTCATCTAAATGCCACAGCCCATTAACGACAAATTTTGCCATACTGTCGTAATGCATACGTCCGTCGTACGTACCAAATTGATTGCGGCTACTTCACGCAGTGTTGCTAGTCTTTTAGCACTGTGCGCTCCACGCAAACGCTGCTACTCTCGGTCATTAAGTGAAGGGCGTCGGCGACTGCGTTATCCGTGGTGAGAGGTAAAGCCTGAAATTCGGTATTCTCGGCACACTCTTAGCACTGTGGATATCGGAATACTGAATTCCCCACAGATTTCCCAAGTGGGATGTCCCATGCGTCTAGATCTAACTACCATTCCGCTTTCCAAGTGTGAGGCCATAGTCACTTCGGAAACCTTTTTACATGAATCATCTGAGTTCAAAAGACAGCTTCGCCAATGCACTGCACTTTTATACATTGTGAATGCGATAATGCCACCATGTGTACATGTGCATATCGCTATCCAATGACTTCTGACCTCTCAGAGTGCTTTTTCCGCTTACTTTGGCAGTATTATCCCAATAAGTGTATCAGATTCTGATTTTCTGTTAACCTGGGACAGTTGATTCATAGATCGATGGGAAGTAATGAAACATCGCAACGATGAAATATGTGGTTATAAAGGCAGTGTTCTATTGGAACATATGCGTGGGTTAAACGTAGTTAACCGAGCCCGTAAGATATGAATATTTTACCTTTTACGCTAATGCTAAGGGAAGTTCACAATAATGTGTTGTAGTTACAACATTTTAGTATCCCTACTGAAGTTTTATCACTTATCCTCCAAAATTACATGTGCTAGTTTATCTACTTCCGCGTAGATCTGCAACGAAAGATCTTATTTTCTTTTGATACATATTCAGATTTTTTCATTCCGCACAAATTTTTGTTCTCTGCAGATCCCTACAGTACAGTGAAATGATTTAGCATATGCCCTGTTTCTTATTTTCTTTTTTCTTTTTTGTTTGTTAATGTCTCAAACATATTGCTCTCCTCGTGAATTTTACGAAGAATCTCCTCATTGCTTAACAGTGCATTTAATTTTCAGCATCTTTCCCTCGCATCTGATCTCAAATGCTTCGATTCTCTTCTTTCCCGGTTTATCCATGCTTCATACCATACAGTGCTGTACACCAGACGGATATAAAATTACACTTACTCGAAAATTTGCTAGTTTTTGTAAAGCTCTGAACTAACCTTCGTGCATGAACTAGATTTTAAATCAGATTTAAACCACATGAAGCAAATATTGAGCTCATGCGACCGATCATGCTAAAAACAGGGTCTCAACCTCTCACTCGGTAGCGGTGTAAAAGCGAATAATGTCGGCGCATAAATTAGCATATGATCGGGAAAGTAATTTGCCAAATGACGTTCGTAATCTAGAAACAAAGCCCGCTCATTCGTTCAATGAATAACATTACGCATCGGTGGCTACTTCGCATAAACGCAAAAAGCCTGTCGGTGGCGCATTGTCAGAATATGTAATCCAGTCATGCTTGTAAAAGAAATGTACACATGAATCAACATAGACAAGTATGTTGCAGAGATTCGCAACTCTAAACGTTTGTGACGTCTTGACGCTCAGAATTCATCAATTTTAACTAGTCTAAACTACACTGCAAGATCACTTACGCATTTGCGATATTGGTTAGCCTTAGGGACACCATAATGAATCAGTGTATCCTGTATCATGTTAAGATATCGTTAACGAAGTATAATTGAGGGCTTAAACAGATTCCTAATTACACTGATCAAAGTAATGAAATTCTTACTTGTATCACACTTCAATTATGTGGGATTATCTACTTATGGGGTGTAGTCACATTTTCTGTCAGGTAAAGTTAAAAAGTAATTATAAGAAAGTATTGGCTTTTTTCCAATGTGTGGTGAACATTAATAAAACAAGACCTGAAACGCATAAAAGGAAAATTATTTAGTTACATAAAACATCAGAATTATCGGCATACTACATTGACAGTCATAGGATCCTAATTATAAATGATAATGTAGTAAAAATTTCAGTGTTAGTTTATATGGAGAGGTAGGACGACCATGCTTTTTTTCTTTTTTTGAGAAGTACCTTCAGTACCCCTAAACAAAAACCAACAGTAATCGCTTACAATTAAAGGGTTCCAGCGTCCTTGATACTAAAGTTCCATCGTGGCAGATAGTGGTGGAAGCGTTCACACTGTTCACCGATAGCAGCACATACATTTTCCGAAAAAAATCAAAGTCAAATTGCAAAAAGTGTACATTTATCGCCATTATACAGCCCATATTTTGCAGTTTCCCAACACTTCATTCACTATAAAAACGTAGTTATCTTCTTTTCTGTACCCCAAAGAGCCATAGGGAATGAATTGGAAAGAAATTCAAGCATATAACTCATGAGTTTACCACCAGGGGTCTCATCGCAGATTTTTTTTTTTTTTTAGCACAACAAGCGCACCTGCTGTCAACTTGACAGATCTTATGAAAAACTATCGAACGATTGAAAGCCTCAGTCTTGTTATCAAGAGCATTTGCCATATTCTTCATCAGGCCTATGATTTTGCTTCACCAGCTGGTGATTAGCTGTTAACATTTTTCTCTAATATGCGTTTGTCTCATAGTGGTTTTCTATGACTGAGCTATGTCACAAACACACAAAATAACAGTATTTTATGGAACCAGTCTGTGAACGTCTAAGCAGTGTAACAACTTTCAAATCGCAGCACATCATCCATTCTTGACCACAGTGCTTCATGAAATCGCGGTATCAACTGTGCTAATGGAATTTCACTGCCACATGAAAGCTACTTTCAGCCACACTAAAAACAATCGCCAATCGTGAGGGTTGTTCTGAACACCCAGATCCTGCATTGAACTATTAACACCCAGCCAACTTTTATTTTCAAAGGATGCAGACAAACCACCTTTTTATGTTTTGAGTCTCTTAAAAATTAAATATCAAAATAGACTCAAAATAAAAAAAAATCACAATTTTAAGTAGCTCCATAATTTTATATGGTATCTCATGCCTAATTGTAAATTTTGATTCTACACCGAAAACACGTGGGAATCGGCACGTATTACACACTAGATACAAAAAATTTTATGACCAGTGTTATCTACACTTGAATCCAAACTGTGCACGTGAAATGTGTGGCGAAGCCTCCTTCAGAGTGGTATTCTTCCCCTCTTTTAGGGCACAACCCTTGAATCACACAGACGAAGATGAATGTTAATGTTTTCATAAGCGTCCTGGTCTCTTTCAATTTATACTTCTGAAGCTTACTTGAGGTTTTAGATGAAATTAGCAGAAATGTCTTGCAATCATGTTCGCTCTCATGTCAGACAGAATTCTTCTTGTATATGTCTTATCTCAATCTTCCGCGGTAGCTGTTACAGCATATAGCATCTTCTTAGATTTGTAACAAACTTCTGCACTCAATACGAGTGATTCTTTTTCTGAAATTTTCAGAAAACTAATATTAAAAAATTTATACAAGAGGGCAGTAGTTACTTTTTATTGCCTTAATCGCCCTCTGAAATGCTGAATCCGAACAGCTAAAATCATAATGAAATTACTATGAAGATAACTCCCGTAAAGTTATGGAAAGGTGAAGTGCGAATACAGCAAAAGAAAATATGAGTTTCAAAAGCCGAAAACTTGAGGAGGATGAAAATGCAACCAACTCTTATGACTAAAACCTCCACTAGCAACTGGGGGAAACCTGTCGATTTCGAAACATGTGCAGCGTTTTAGTAATCAGTAATCATCTCCGACGAAGTTTCGTAGATAGAAGTGGACTGCGTCTATTTTATAGCTCTATTAAATAGCTATTCGTTTAAGGCAGAAAATACAATGCACAAAAGAACAAAAGCGTCACGTTTGAAACCTCGTCATTTTCCCTACTGCGGCGCAGAAGTTTGAAAGTTTGCTCAAAACTGCCAACACTCTCCCTCTGTAAGGGTGCAAAAGCATACAGCCTTGCGACAAACCCTCAAGCTCGGGCTCAGGTGACGACACATGCGATAAAAAGGCCAGAGCTCAGAAGTTCATGTAGGGAGTAATGATGTTAACATTGGCATCCTAAAAATTCTGTCCGCAGCTCGTGGTCGTGCGGTAGCGTTCTCGCTTCCCGCGCCCGGGTACCTGGGTTCGATTCCCGGCGGGGTCAGGGATTTTCTCTGCCTCGTGATGACTGGGTGTTGTGTGATGTCCTTAGGTTAGTTAGGGTTAAGTAGTTCTAAGTTCCAGGGGACTGATGACCATAGATATTAAGTCCCATAGTGCTCAGAGCCATTTGAACCTAGAAATTCTGTCTTTCCCCACTGTGGATGTGTCACACGATAAGAAGACGCCACTACCCTCACCCCTCTTCCCTTAGCCACTTGTCACCTCTTGACGCCTCTGCGTGGAGGTCAGAACCACGACGCTCAGTGTTAAAACCGGAAGGATTCATAATCGGTAGTCAAAGAAAACATTTCAGTCGCATCTCCACTCTGAATCGACACGAAAAGGCCTCAGACTGTGCTATAAAGTGTCCCTATGATATCATCCATTCCCTCCGTGCATTCATATCCACACTTTAAGGGAAGAAATCGATAGTTTGCAGTGCAATGTCCAACAGAATTACGGTCTCCACAACCTTTGACACTGCTGACATCCCTCGCCGGCCGGGGTGACCGAGTAGTTCTAGGCGCTACAGTGTGGAACCGCGCCACCGCTACGGTCGTAGGTTCGAATCCTATCTCGGGCATGGATGTGTGTGATGTCCTTAGGTTAGTTAGGTTTAAGTAGTTCTAGGTTCTAGGGAACTGATGACCTCAGAAGTTAAGTCCCATAGGGCTCAGAGCCATTTGAACCATTTTTTGACATCCCTCGCCCTCATCCCCTCCCCCCATCCCGCCCCCGTCACCGAGCGGTTCAACCATTCCCTAAGGACATCGTGAGGCTGCAACCGCATTAAACGTGGTTTGATCCCTCCTTAGTGTAGCGTGACTGCAATTCTTGCTGTGGTATACGAGGTGAAACCACAAGAAACCGCTGTGAACCAATGAAATTTGAACGTGATCCTAAGCAGGAAAGTATGTGTACGCTTCTTCAGGCATCCTGTTTCATGACTTCCTCTGGCGCGATCACGGGAGGTGCGATATTGACCGGTGCGTGAACAGAATTGCGAAAGTTCATCTAAGACCATCTGTTCAGCAACACCCTCAGTGCCATCGGCAGACCTTTGTTACGCAGTTTAAAAATGTACCATCAGAAACAACCTTGACCGATTACTAGGCGCCTGCGGACAAGTAACCCGTTGGATGCCTCTCAAATTCCACATGCGCCCAAGCAGGTGATAAAGCAGTAGTGTAGCACCACTCAGCTGTATCGTGTCTAAAGGGTTGCCCGCCCCCAGGAGCGCAGGAAATGGTCAAGGGTCGTCTCCATAAACGTATATTTCTAAAGTGTTCAACAGAGGTGCGAGACTGGCACCAACGGTGTTGCTGAATCGGGTGGTCTTAGATGGCCTCGGACTCTTTTCCGTTTTTTTTTTCAGCATATAACCCACACCCCCAGCCCCAACCCGTGATCATGCCGCAGGGGCGAAACAGGAGGGCTGAGAAAGCGTGAACATCCTTTCTCGCTTACAACCACGTTCAAATTTCGTCGAATGGTACTGAATGACTCCCAGTGAATCCACCCTGTATATCACAGCAAAACCTGTGAGGGCACTACACTCCAGAGGGGTCAGATCACGTCCAATGAAGCTGCAGACCCACGATGTCCTTAGAAAAGTGGAGGATCCTCGGGGGGCGGGGGGGGGGTAGGAGGCCCGTATTGTCAAAACTCACCCACACACCGCTCTTTACGCTACTGACACATGTAACAGCTGTGCCTAAGAAAATTGCAAAAATCAATCAGACCATGTAAATGCAAAGGATCTCAGAGTACTATCGATACACAGAGTACATCTTGTGTCTTATACTGACGGTTACATTGAAGACTGAAGGACATAATATATTAATATTTACGAAACGGTGTCATAGAAACACCGGTACAGAAGACTTTTATACAAATGTCAGGGCATAATCCATGACCACAAATCTTTGTAACACATATAATTCCTTAAAAATTTAATAATCTACGTATACGGTATGGTGCTGCGTTTTGAAACTAGTAAGTTTGTACTTAATATTAAAGTACAAGTGAACTCATAGTCTTGAGCCTAGTATAAAATAAAGTGTCTGTGGATAAATTAACAGAAATCCAATATCATTAGTTTCGCTGTCTTAAGTTTACTGAAGTTAATGAGTATTTTACATCTGACGCTTTCCGTTTTTGTTTACGAAGCACCTCCTGTGCTTATTATGGATATATGGATTGATAACAGGTCTGTACATTTAATTCCTTATAGATTTAAAATTGTATTTCTTCATAAAGTTTGCATGCTATTTACTTATGGTGTTTCTGCCTCCCTTTAGCATATTTTATAAATCACTGCTATTTTCTTCGTTGTTAGCGCAGGCTGACGTAGAAAGAAACTTGGTTGTACATTTGACTTCAATCTCCGCTAACAAAGAAGAAGAAAGCAGTTGTTTGTGGAACATGTAAACAAGAAGCACAAACATTGAAAGTAAATTACAGGCAAACATTATTGAGAAATACTATTCTTAATGTACAGGGACCAAAATGTACGTACGTATTACGAATCCATATTTGCGGTATGACAACATAAGATGTTTTATAAATAAAAGCGAAACACATCTGGTGTAAGATACTATATACCTGCAGTAAGCTTAAGACGGGAAAAAATAACAATTGATTATAATAACTGTTGCGGCAGATGGCTATGCAAGCGAACACATTAAAAGAAACTTGAGGACAACAACACAGTAAATAGTGGTATCGACGATGAGCATCACAATTAAGTGTGAGTAAAACTGTATGTCCTTATTCATCATAAATAGTATTGTGCCTCTTTCATACGGAAGACTTCAAACAAAATTCTTAATGTGAGACATGTTTATGGAACGTGATTGCTGCAGCGCTGACAATGAACCGCCTCATCAAATGCAGTTCTTTCTGTTGCATGTAGAGTATTTGCACGTAAAGCTATAATGAGGTGAAGTTTTAAAGTCTTCTTCACCCAGGATCTTTCAGAACTTGTTGGCGTGAAGTGCTGGAACTTAAAGGGGCATACTACAGAAAGTACAAGTGTAGTCAGGCGTACGAGTGGTCTTGAACGCTCGAACAATCGCCGAGCGTATTAACTCGTCGCAACTAGCGCAGACAATTTATCCGGTCCAACGGCAGAGCTTCACGTGTCGGTTTGTTCCGGTGCGAAGTGAAACTTGTGCCGTCTCAGCTACCCGCTGCGTGAAGGCGCCTGGCGGGGAAAAAAGGTTAAAACGCGCCGTGCCGCGCCGCGGAATGCATAAAACGCAACGCGCAGCGGCGCCGCTGGGACACGAATAAAACTCTGCTCTGTGCTAGGTACGGGCGAAATTACTTTCGTGACTGAGGAAGCAATGCAGATGCGGTGGATAACATTAAGGTAATTTAGGGCCGCGGCCAGCGCGACTTGTCTCCGTGACTCCCCCACCCCCCACAGTGGCGTCAGACTGCAAAGTCCCTCTACCGAGCCCCTTCCCTCACTACCTCACCCACCCACCCAGAACAGACGGGAACGCAAAGAGCGCACGCGACGCCTGCCCGCTGGCCGCTTACCGCTCGCTCCCAAAGTGATGAATTGTCCACATGTGCTATCCGGAACGGGGGGATTATACAATTAGATGCAAATCGGCCGGCTAAAAACACACCGCAGTCAGCCTGACAGCGTGGAATTACATAAAGAATTAGTTGCGTAAAATACGCTATTTCAAACAGCGCTGGCGTCCCACATCTGCAGCATTCTCGACATTTATCTTTCTAGATCATGAGGTGGCGGAAATTCATTTATTTTTAGTCCGAAACATATATTTGCGAGGTGTGCATGTCATCTTGGCTATTACGTGGATGTTAACTCCTTACTTTGATATGTCTGTAGCCACATATCTGAGAGCAAGCCAAGTTGATTATCGTTCTTTGGTTGTGCTGTTACACCGTCCGGTGGCAGCTCCTGCTGGTGCGCCAGGCTTGTAAGTTTCTCGCACCTCCAACCCTACCTGCTCACCGTATTGTTGCTCGTCCGCCTATGGAGTGCCTTTTCTCCACCGTCCACGAGCCACTGTGCCGTTAGGGATCAGTGTGCAACGTGTGCTGGAGTCCCTGGGTGTGGAGCCCGTACAGTCCCAAATCCATGGTTTTAACCGCCCACCCCCTGGTTACTGGAGAGGCCCAGAGCGTTACTAGAGAGATTGCACTCCTGCCACCAGCACCAAGACTTTGTAGCTGTTTTTACGGATGGGTTGAAACAGGGGGAATCCGTTGGTTGCTCTGTTGCTTTTCCAGATCGTGCCCTCAGGATCAGATTGCCTCAAGCAGTTTACTGTCTTTGATTCAGAATTGTCTGCGATCTAGCGGGTACTGGAGCACATGATACGCTCTTCCCATTCTAAATTTCTTGTCTGTTCCGTTTCACTAAGTGCCCTTCACTCATTGCAAAGTTTGTATGCAGCAGATAAAATAGTCCAATCCATCCAGGATGCCCTCCTCCAACTACATCGACTGGGGAAGGAGGTCGCTTTCTGCTGGGCTTCAGGACACGTCTGCATTGTTGGGAACGAATGGGAGATCTTGCAGCCATGGATCTGTGTCTCGATCCACAAATATCTCAGGGTGCTATCTCCCTGCACGCACTCACCTCGCTGTTGAGCTCACGATTCATGCGTCGGTGGGAGGATGAGTGGCTGGAAATGACAGACAATAAGCTCCATTTATGAAGCTCACAACGCGTGTGTGTTGTACTTCTTTCCAGCCCCGTAGGCGGCACGAGGTTCTCCTCACTCGGCTTCGGATAGGCTACAGTCCTGTGACGCATGGCTTGCTGCTCCGGCGAGAGGATCCTCAAATGTGTGGTACTTGTAGCCTCCAGGTCACTGTGCGCCACGTTTTATTGGATTGCGTTTTATTTTCTGACCAGTGGGCCGCGGCTTACTTGCCAGCGGATCTGCCATCTCTTTTAGGAAATACTTCAAACGAATGTGGTTAAAGTTTTAAAGTTCTGTGACTTGTCCAATGTTTTTACCAAGATTTCAGGGAGAGAGTCTTAATTTGTTCACAGGATGACTGGCTCGGCCATATTTTACATAAATGGCCAGCCAGTGACAATTCCCTGTGGTATCCTTGACGCTCCATTCTCGTTTTCCTTACGTATTATTTTCAGCCAGTGACAATTCCCTGTAGCATCCTTGACGCTCCATTCTCGTTTTCCTTACGTATTATTTTCTTATACAGCATTTTGCATCTTTTCCCACTTTCTCTGCGTGTATGCTTCCATTTTACTAAATTTGTCCACACTCGATTTAATGTGTGTCAGGGCATCGTTTCTTCCATATTTATACTTTTTTCACCGTATGCTACAATCAACATTGGTTTGGTACCCCTAGGTGGTCAGAACTGAATGTGTTACATCTTTTTAAAATTGAGCATGAGACCGTTCACAGAAAACGAGTCAATGACACTTTCAAGAAAAAAATTTCCATTCCCTCTATTTCTGTATGCATGCTTGGACTGATCTCATTGTAAGTGTTATCTGTGAAAAGAACTAATTCTTCTTGTTGCATATTAGACGGAAGATCGTTTTCACATTCGACAAACAACAGATCTCTAGAAGAGAGTAGTTGATAAGCGAATATGAAACGTCCCCTTAGAAAAATTAGTGAATTACTGTGCTGGTAAACCCCTTACGTTATTTGATTTTCAAACAGCTGAACAAAACTAAATGTACTCAGACATTTCTCTCTTTACTTATTCTGATCATCACCAAACTGACACACAATATTTTTAGCGCAAGGCAATCTGACTTTTAATAGCCCCTACAAAAGAATGGCCCTGACTAACAATAACCTATACCTTTCATGAATCACTTCCCTCACAAAATCTTCGTTACTCGAACTACTGCAATACAGCGAGCGCCAATATTGCCAGCTAAATAAAAGATTCTAGCTACTGAAGGCACTAACTACTGATAGGCATAGATAGCAAATGAAAGATTTTGATAAAGAACAAACAATGTATTTACCTTAATAGTGTTCCATATATATATATATATATATATATATATATATATATATATATATCAGTTCATGACATCCAGTCTTACAAATTTACTGTTTATGATGGACACACGTCCAGATCATCTGCTCTCTCAATCTCCGCCATCTCTCTCCCCACATCCACCATTACTGGCGGCTCACCTCCAACTGCGCATCGCTACGCGCTGTTCACATCCAGCTGCGCAACACTACAATAACAAACAACAATGCAAACCAGCCACAGACTGCACACAGCACAGCCAGTGATTTTCGTATAGAGCGCTACATGGCGTTACCAACATAAAAACCTAAACAGCCTACTTACACGAATTAATAATGAAGGCTGCTGTTTAAAGATGACGTGACAGTGTTCATATCATCGTAACGAAGTAATTTACAAAGGAAATCATGCTGGTAGATGCCCGTCTGGTAGCAGAGTAGCATTTGACTGACACTTTCTTTTTTATTCTGCTTCTGGAAAAAGGAAACGATTTGGTGTGTTTGTGCCGGTCAGTGTGGCCGAGCGGTTCTAGGCACTTCAGTCTGGAACCACGCGACCACTATGGTCGCAGGTTCGAATCTTGCCTCGGGCTTGGATGTGTGTGATGTCCTTAGGTTAGTTAGGTTTAAGTATTTCTAGGTTCTAGGGGACTGATGACCTCAGCAGTTAAGTCCCATAGTGCTCAGAGCCATTTTTTTGGTATGTTTGAGATAAATGGGACACCGTGTGTACTACTCCCTGCCATACATTTCACAGCGGTTTGTAGGGTATTGATGTTCCTGTACACGCATGTAACGGAGCTATGGAGTTCATCTTCCAGGTCACCGTCTTCTTCACGAGCAGTCAATGGACTACGAAATCGTGACCAGTGGGATCCCCGCTGCAGTATTTCATTTGGTGATTTCAACACTTTACCTGCTATACAGCGCACAGTTTTTCGGATGTCTCTTGTTTATCGCACATTTCGACGAGTGACTGGGCAGGACATTAGCAAGTCAACGGCGAGCCCTGACAGGGTTCCGCGACATCAGCTAATCAGCGCCCGGGCTCAGGTGCAAGCATGTGTATCATGGAGCCAATGCTTGGCCACCGCAATGCTAATTCACCTGTCGCACCGTGGCGGACACCCGGCTGCCAATAGCAGCGGCGAGCCAGACACACCACACGTGACGTAACACCTGCTCCTGGGGAGTCAAGACAGCGAATCCCAGTTAGTCACAGGGATCCTGCTTGTGGTAAATGTAAATGGCAAACATGAACAAACAAGAACAGCAATTTAACTACCTTCTTCGTCCTAACAGCGAAACTTAAAATTTTTATCTGATTTTGATTCAAACTTGTTTATTGATGATACGGCGTCATGAGGATGTAGCCGTAAGGGGAAACAAAATTACCATTCAACGGAACAGAGCGTCCAATGTCAACTCCCTTAATCTGGCAGGTAGGTTAGAAAATTTAAAAAGGGAATTTGATGTGTTGAATTTAGATTTAGTGGGAATATGTGAAGTTCGGTGGTAGGAGGAACAGGATTTCTGGTCATGTGAACGCAGGGTTATAAATACAAAGTCAGATGGGGGTAATGCAGAAGTGGGTTTAATAATGAATAAGAAAATACGAATGTGGTTAAACTACTACCAACAGCGTAGTGAACGCTGAAGATGTATCTGGGACGTCCTTGTATATGGTTTGAAGAAGCGTGGTACTAGTAGTGATCCCTGCGGTAATCTCTCCTTGATGGTGAAGTATTTGCTAGTGAGAACTTTGACAGCGACTCTGACTTCACAGTAGTGATTTTTATGCATTTTTTCCAGGAAATTTATCATTTTCAGACGTGGAATAGTTGTCTTCCGTTTGAGAACTGGACCATCTAGCCATTACGTGTCATAGGAAGTTGTTAAGGCAATAAAAGCCACAAATGCTGATGGCATGGCGACAGTCATATCGTCCAACAACTGTGAGGAAGGCGAGCGAATACTCAGAAGCAACTGTTTCATGGAGTAGCGATCATGCCCCGAATCCTCAGAAAACCGAAGTATGTTCTCTCCATCTGAGTTCTGGATTTTACTGCCCTTATTACTATCTGTTTTCTCGATGCAGTTCAATAGTCGTTACCAGTAGCAAAAGGCACCATTGCTTTTCTATCGTAATTCTCTGTCTGTTTTATATGTTACATGACCTCCTTTCTATTTGAAACTTATGAATTGCATCCGAAACTTTGTCTTCCAAAGACAGCCTCCATACAGGATTTCCCCCTCTCCAATGTAATGCCACGAGCGATATTCATTATTACATCTTCGACTGACCATAGGAAATAAACAAATGCTTGTAGCTTCATGGTAATTATGTGACCGAAGAAAGAGGCTTTGAAGGTCGTACTGCAGCAGGCGATTGAATTTGGTGATATTATTGCTGTCTCCCTCCAATTGAGAGATATGTTCTTTCATTTGTTTCCTGGAAACAGAAACAATCAATGCCACCGAGAGTCATCGTCAGTTTTGTGGTATGTATGAGTTTACGAGTGATGGACCTATGAGAGAATGGTGCAGAAAAACCAAAGCTGGCCGCATAGATCCACATAATGAGAGTGGTAGCAGAAGACATTCAGCTGTGAATAATGAACTTGTGCAAATGTTGACGAAATTCTGGGTGCAGTGTGTCGGTTAACGACTTCTGATCTTCCTGAAATCTGCTTCATATTTCAAGGACAGCCCTTTTTAACTTTTACATTGAATTGCGAGGTTATTATGTGTGCTGTGGGAACCAATATGTCTACTCGATAATCACAAACTGGTAGGATGGGTTCGGCCTTGGTATTCATTCTGCATTACCATGAAGAGGTTGAGGGATTTTTGAACGGAATTGTCATTGGGGACGAGATGTGGCAGCAGCATGTGAATGCTGAAGCTGTTAAGTATCTAGGTTGATTCTTTCAAAGCAGGATAGAGCAGGCAGTCACTGTTCACACAAATAACACCATTACCGGCTTCGAACAGAGACTTGCATCACTCACTTTCTATCCAATTTGATACATAAAGAAACACCACACTTTTTGACAACATTCTGACCGTAACCCAAGAGCCTGGTAATTGTGCCCAGAGGCCAGTAAATGCTGCAGAATGGACAGATTGGACTTCGGGCAATTTAAAACATAATACATCATTAAAAGGAACAAAACCATTTCACACGCAGAATCGAAAAGGATTGACAACAACAATTTCGGCCTATAAAAAAGGTCAGGCTCTCTATTCACATTAATGCCCAAAAAAACAGTCTGTTGACTCAAATTTTAGCAGCTGGAAATTACGGGGCCAATGTTTCAACTGTCCAAGTGAACAAGAGAGGGCCATAATTTACAACAATCGAAATTACATAAAACAATAGCTTAGCCCAAGGTAAAGCACCAGAAAAGTAAATTGACAGTATTAAAGAATATTAATAGGAGAAAATTCATGTTTTTTTTAAATTTTGTCAGTCTCTGTTGCACTGATATAAATTTAGGCTGTAGTGGTTACCGGTTTCTGGCTGACACACCCACTTTCAAACCAAACACTTTGCTGTTAACAGCAAATGTCCACCTAATACGGTGACAAAAGGCACAGCAAAATATACAGTGGGCAACAAGTACCCTCATTGATCCATAGTCCATGCGTCAGTTGCTACTGACTGACACAGTCAAGCTCCAGTAGCAACGGACCGATAGGCTAAGATCAATGAGGATACTTGTCGCCCACTGTATACACTGCTGTGCCTTTTGGTACCGTATCAGATGGATATTTGCGGTTAATAGCAAGGGGTATGGATTGAAAGCCAGAAACTGGTAACCACTACAGTTGAATTTTATATCAGTGCAACAGATACTGAAGAAATAATAATAATAATGGAAAAGATCCAATTTCCTCAGTTACCTAACAGTTGCCAACCTACCATCCTGTGGCAGCATGCCTCGAGTTAGCAAAATCTAATTCATGGAGAAAAGCAGCCTTGAAGATCCAAAGAAGTGAAAGAACCACAGAAAGAGTCGCACAATTACTTGAGTTTCAAAATTAGAAAAACGCTTAACTCATTCTTTGGTCGTAATGGAAATGAGCGTTTGGTGTCATTGGCCGGGAGGCCCCTTACGGGGCAGGTTCGGCCGCCTTGGTGTATGTCTTATTACATTCGACGCCACATTTGGCGACCTGCGCGCCGGATGGGGATGAAATGATGATGGAGACAACACAACACACAGTCCCTAAGCGAAGAAAATCCCCGATCCAGCCGGGAATCGAACCCGGGCCCGTAGGACGACAATCCGCTGACGACTCAACTATCGGGGCGGACTTCTTTGGTCGTGACGACAAGGTAGCCAGAAAATATTAATTTTCAGAATACACGGAGCCTGAAATGGTGGCTAATCCTTCTAATACATTTTCTGAATGGGCTTACATTTGCTACTCAGTGGCCTGATAAAGGTTATACTGTTGTCGTGCTTTGACCTATTTCAACACAGGATTCTGGTTTAAAATCACGGCAAGCATCCAGTGCTACGGACCAGTTTAGACCACACACACACACACACAGACAAATACATGGGAAAATGTATACAAAGATGGCGAAACCACGAATGCAATAGTGCCAAAAAATTCTTTCTCGGAGATATCATAAAGATTTGGCAGTAGAAAATATTTAAGCCCAGGAGTACCTGTAGTACAGACAAAAGATTGTTACTTAACATATGACTATTCATAACGAGACCCAACACGAAATGGAGAGAAAAAGGGCAATTTTCAAGAAAGTCTATTAAAGCAAGCTACACATAATGGAAGTAAAGCAGCTTTAAAATTTACTCCCCAACTTAAATCATTAGTGTGGAAATAGTCGATTAACAACCTTTATGGCCGAATTACGACATAAAATTTCAATGAGAGCTGTACCTTGAATTAGCTGTTAATGACTTATCAACAGATAATATACATAACAGCAGTGCACTTTAAAAATATGTTGACTTAGAGATACAATAAACCAATGAGAGCGATATTAAATAATACATAAGTATGTATCATCTGAGGGCTTGCTTATTAAAAGATAGGTATTCAAGAAAAACACCTCTAATAATATTACCGCTATGATCTGACATCAGCCTTCAGAGGAGCTGAAACATCGAAGTTGAAATAAGCGGCTTCCATGTAGCCAGAGGCAAACAGGCGTTCTATTTTTAATACCATAATTGCTTACAGCTTTCACCCAATATATGGGCGGATACAAACTATCACATGCCGAAAGCGTCAGACGCCAAAATCAGACTGTGCTCCAGCAGGCAACATCTCTTTAATATTAGAAAAGAAGGAAAATCAAAGCATGAAGGTTACTCTTAATACCACAGAAAGAGCTCCTTTCTTATCAGGTTTATACCAATTCAACAGGAAGACTAAATACGACTCACAGGGAAATCAGTTGCTAGTTTTTTTTTCTCATTTTAAAGCAGGCAAAATAGATATACCAGGGTTCGAACCTCATATAATAGTTTAAAAGGTGGTTTCTATAACACATAATGAACATCGCCACATATAAAAGCAGAAGAAGTTGCAAAGCATGAAGTGAGAGATTAGCCACATATAAAACGCCACCTTCTCCATACGAAACATTTGACTTTCCAGTTAGCCTAGAAGTGAATCACTGTTCAAGGGCCGGCCGGAGTGGCTGAGCGGTTCTAGGCGCTACAGTCTGGAACCGCGAGTCCGCTACGGGCGCAGGTTCGAATCTTGCCTCGAGCATGGATGTGTGTGATGTCTTTAGGTTACTTAGGTTTAAGTAGTTCTAAGTTCTAGAGGACTGATGACCTCAGAAGTTAAGTCTCATAGTGCTCAGGGCCATTTTACTTGAACTGTTCAAGGCGAAGGCGGAATTAAATCATCTTCCACAACATGACGACACTCAACAAGACGCTACGACTAGTCCACCAAGAGCCTGGACACATCGCACAATGGCCAAGCTAATGTCAGCTGCAACTTCCCGGCTGTACGGAGAAGCTCTCCGTGTGTCTACTTGGTTCGCGTCCACTTCGCCTCTAGCCGCCCGTATTCACACAACACTCCTGCCGCCACCTAGCTGACTCGAACCGTCGGAAACCAAATCGCGACTCCTGTTGAAAACAGTAGCCGCCACCCCCAAACCCTACATAAAAACTACACTGAAATACAAGAACCTGCTCAGTTATGGATTAATACAACTGCAAAATTAGTTTAAGCTTTCAATTAGTCATCTTGTGTTAGTATAATGTCCACTGTCGTTACATTTACTTATATATATACACTTATTTTTCACTTCTTACTTTGTTCCCTGAATACGCCACAATATTTACTTAATATAAGTTAAGAAACATTTTCTAAAAAACTCAGTTCTATAACTTTTTGCTTTATTTGCAATTAATTCTCACTGAATGTACAATGAATATAATGTAACATGTATTCCGTATAAATTTTCTACTGCCAAATCTTTACATGTCCGAGAAAGAATTTCTTTGGCATTATTGCATTCGTGATTTCGTGATTTCGTGATTTCGCCATCTCTGTACACATTTTCCCATGTATTTGTCTGTGTGTGTGTTTGTGTGTGTGTGTGTGTGTGTGTGTGTGTGTGTGTGTGTGTGTGTGTTTGTGTGTGTGTGTTTGTGTGTTTGTGTGGGTAGGTGTGTGTGCCTTGCTTCACTCTATGTGGATATATGTAAATCAAATACGTGCCGCATATACTCTACAGCATTTCGTGAATACAAGTAAACAACATGCAACAACATGTCACTAGGTTTTAGACGTATTTTACACGTGAGTAAAATCAGAAACAGGCTGAATAGATAGTAAGAGTGTCGCAGGGAGATTGTGCAGAGAAATAACTGTTAAGAAAAAAATTAGATATGTATCGCCGTTTCGGAGTTATTCAGCACTGAAGTTAGCCGATCAGGTCGTTGCGGATGCAAATCCAAGCACTTTTACGCCCTAAAATTCGGTAATGCACAGAATCTGTATGCCCGTGAGTTACTACTCGTTCAAATGTTCATTAGTTAAAACGTTCCTTTTTCGGAAGTGATACATATAAGCTAGGTGAGCAAAAGCTACGTTTTCTTCGTTTAAGAAAACCAGACGATAATGTCGCTTTCAGGCTGCGTGCGTGGTGACCTGATTGGTTGACTTCAGTTCTAAATAAATCGTGAAGGGCATAATGCATCGACCTTTTTCCTTAACAATTGTTTGTCAGCACACTCTCCCCTGAAACCCCTTACAAGTTTTTCAGACTGTTTCTGACCACCATGTATAACTACAACAACGCAGCCTTAAAGATTTGTTTACATTGTATTCAATAGTTATTAGGAGTAGTAACTTTTAAATACGTCGTTTCTAACACTGTGTTTTACTGTGAGCACCACCATCCCAAGAATCTTTCACCTCAATGAATAATACATACAAAAAGATTATTTTAAACATATGCAAATGTGTATCCAGAAGCGTCTGTCGGAAAACGGACGCTATTTGCGTGAATAAATAGCGTTGTCAATAGCGGCTGGTTGCCGGTTTCTTCTTTGTCAGACTCGACCTGTATTTTATTCACAGCCACGGCCTCAAAATGTCAGTTTTAGACAAAATATCTTTTCACTCTGGTCGATGAACATTCATTCTCTCAAGAAGACCGAAATATCAAGCAGACTCTTTGAAACTGAAAAGTAATGGATAGAATTTTTTGGTGTCGAAAGGAATTTTGATAACAGCTTTCTTGAGTACAAGGCGCTAGTATACTGTGACATCACAGTCGTGTTATGAGACACCTAGGAAACGCTTCCAAGCGAACAGAGTGGGATAATTATTGAAGGAACTTTTTTCTTTCACGACAACGTGCGACCCCATACTGCAAATTGGACGAAGTAAAAAGTCAGTCTTTTTGGCTGGAAGATTTTTAAACATGCACTCTATAGTCCGGACTCGGCAACAAGTAACTTTAATCTCTTTTACAAAATGAATAGTCGGCCGCTGTGACCGAGCGCTTTTAGGCGCTTCAGTCCGGAACCGCGCTGCTGCTACGGTCGCAGATTCGAATCCTGCCTCGGGCATGGATGTGAGTGATGTCCTTAGGTTAGTTAGGTTAAGTAGTTCTAAGTCTAGGGGACTGATGACCTCAGATGTTAAGTCCCATACTGCTTAGAGGCATTTGAACCATTTGAACAAAACGAAGGCCCGCCTGTCTCCTCAGCACTTCACGAACGACGATAAGCTCAAGGATGCACTCAACAAGTTGCTGAATCACCAAGAGGCACCATTCTTTGCTGAAGGGATAAAGACGCTGGTATCACGATACAACAAATGCTTCTATTTGTGAAGCTGCTATGTGGAGCACTACTTTTAGTTCGTAAGTACGATTGTACACGGCCAGAAAAAAATGAGAATATCAGTTTAGAGTTTTCCTCTTCACTAACGATTTATTGTTGCCAACAGTTTGTATGGAGTACATTTACAGATCAAGCGGTTCTAATGTACCATGTATCGATCGCGATATAAGTACGTGGTGTAGCCTTCACGGGAGTCAATGCAGGCGCTGCCTCTGGCGTCCTGTTGATCATACTGAAGGCGAATATTGTCCTGGGATAATACGTTGGGCCACGCTGCTCGACCTGTTCATGTAGTTTTCTGTACGTGTTGTTAGTTGACAAGTCACGCGAGTCACTTTTCGTCCCGTCATATCCCATACGCTTTCGATTGGAGACACGTACGGAGATCGTGGTGGCCAGGGAAGTTCCTGCACTTCTTGCAGAGTATGTTGAGTTTCACTGCCAGTGTGTGAGAGTGTAATATCTTATGGAAAAACACACCACCTTGCTGTTGCAAGTACGGCGCAATAGGGATTTACGAATTTTCTGTTCGTACCGAGAGCTTGTTAGTGTCCCATCCAGAAACATCAAAACGGACGGTGAGTTGAGATTTATCGCACCCCTGACCATAAGGCCACGGGTGTGGCCTGTGTGTCATCGACGAATGCGCTCTACGAGACGGCGATCACCGGGTCTACGTCCTGCGTGAAAACGACTGTCAGCTGCGTGTAGGCAGAAGCTGTTGTCATCGTTGGAAACCATGGCTCGCCATTCCAAGAGGTCCTCTGACGGCACCAGTCGAGCCGCGCAAGATGCTCCAGCGTGAGTGGAAGACGGGCTAGAGGTGTGATTGCCAACAGTTCCACGGCTAATAAACGGTTCGCAACGTTTCGTGTTGACACGTCTGGACTCACAAGCCCTCTTACATGTACTGTGGAAGCTCTACGATCTGCCACTGCTGTCCTTACAATACGACGATCGTTGTGTGTGTCTGCGCTGAGCGGTCGTCCAGAACCTCTTCTACTGGTGTGAGAACGTTCACATTACCGTTGATACCAGTATTGTTTCACAACTGACAGAGCATGTCCAATTTGTGTGGCAGCTCTCGCCACTCTGAAGGCCGCAAAAAAAATGGTTCAAATGGCTCTGAGCACTATGCGACTTAAGATCTAAGGTCATCAGTCCCCTAGACTTAGAGCTGCTTAGACCTAACTAACCTAAAGACATCGCACACATCCATGCCCGAGGCAGGATTCGAACCGGCGACCGTAGCAGCAGCGCGGTTCCGGACTGAAGTCCTAGAACCGCTCTGCTGAAGGCCGCTTTGATCCCTTTCAAACTTGCCTACTTGGCTGGAGGAAGCATGAGTGCGTCTGCATGACATGATTTCCTGCTACTTTCATACGTTTGCACCACACTGAGCCTTCTGGTTGTCAGCTTTCCCTATTAACCAGTAGACCCAGAAAGGGCTCTGGTAGCTATGCCACTACGCTATCCGTTAGCAAAATGTTCATTTGTGTTGTATTCCCGAGGGACAAAACTGCTGAAGTCATCGGTCCCTAGACTTACACACTATTTAAACAAACTTAAACTAACATATGATAAGAACAACACACGCGCAAGCCGTGACATGGCGCTTCAAACCACGCGGCCACTCCCCGTGACTACACGTTAGCAGACGATGTTGACATCGTTATCGGTACATCTACTATCCCCCAGGTGACACATGGCGTCATCGGATTAAAACTGTGTACCGGACCGAGACTCGAACTCAGGACCCTTGCCTTTCGCGGGCAAGTGCTCTACCATCTGAGTACCTAAGCACGACTCACGCCGCGTCCTCACAGCTAAACTCTAAAATTCCAAAATCTTTGTCGTCTGTCCAGGTGTACTAATTCTTTTACCCCGTAGTGTATATAAAATATATATTTTTGACAGGAAATTGGAAATTTATTTACGAATAGCCATCATACTTAATCTCAGAATTATGCTTATCCATTTGTTGTCGTTTTAGAAGCGTGGTTCGACGCCTACGGACTATCGTGTACTTGTCACTGGTTTGCTCTCCACCAACAATCCTTAATATTAGCTCTGCTTGTTCTCCCTCAAAGCACCCACTCTTTCAGTGGTACTGGGGTAATCTGTTATCCTGTTCAGAGTGCAATGTTCTCACGGCTTGCTATGAGTTCGCTTGTATACACCCGCAACTTACGCCGGCTCGGCTGCCGTGTAAGCAGCGCGGATAAACAGCAGGTCGAGCCTGCCGGCTGCGAGCTGCCGCTCGGGACTTGTAATGCCACGGCGGAGCGTGCCAATAACACGGCAGCAGGGAAACAAACGACACGGCCAGGTCGGCAACTCCACACGAGTTTATGGCGATCGAAGGGCGGCGCCGAATGAGCGAGTGAGCCGGCTGCAAGGGCGGGTGATCGCCCTCCGCCTCAAGAAGCGATTGCGACCGGATCGCGCGCGTGCGCACGCCGCCGTGCCGACTCTGACAGCGGCAGAAAGACTGCAAAGTGTTTCCATTTTCCGAGGCAGCAATTGGCACGCTCCGCTGCACCGCCGTTGCCTTGCCCTCCAGCTATGGGGCAGGACGCGCGGAGAAAAGGAAAAACCCCCTGCCTGGCTGGCGTTCCCTCCTCTCCTAGAGTTCTGGCTGTTCGCCCGGAGCGGTGGGAGTGCGAGAGATGGCGGCGAGAAGGCACCCGAGGCCGGTGCGTTCGCGCAGAACGACATTTTCAAGTAAAATCAATGTCGTATGTAATGCATTTTAGATTCGCCGTCCGGGCACCCCCAGGGCCTGGCAAGAAAGCTCAGGTAGTACTGCCGTAGTGCCGACTTGGCTGGAAATGCGGCCGTGTCGAGCCGTTCGTCCCTCTCTGTTGGCTACGACGGAGCCCGGAGAACGCAGGAAGCGGTCTCAATCTTTGTACCCTAGCGCAACGCCAGCTGGCGTTTGCTCACCAGTCTTCCAAGGCAACGATATCCACGATCCAGTACGTATAACGTTTCCTACACCAAAAACTCACAGCTCAATGTATGGTTCACGAAATTTTATTCCACAAGACCTACATTTGATGTCGTGATTACATTGTGTGCTGTGAAACTTAGTTTTCTGTATTTCACTAAGAAAAAATAGTCAATTCAGACACTGAATTAGACACTGGGATGACAAAAGTCATTGGATAGCGATATGCACAACTACAGATGTCCGTAGTATCGAGTACACAAAGTATAAAGGGGCAGTGCATTGTATTCAGATAATGCATGTGGAAAGGTTTCCGATGTGATTATGGTTGCACGACGGCAATTAACAGACTTTGAACGCGTGACGGTGTTTGGCGCTATACGCATGGGGCATTGAATTTCGAAAACCGTCGTGGACATCAATATTCCGAGATCCACAGTGTCAAAAGTGTGCCGAGACATTAAATTTCAGGCATTACCTCCCACCACGGAGAACGCAGTGGCCCTTGGCTTTCACTTAACGACAGAGAGCAGCGGTGTTTGCGTCAGTGCTAAGAGATGAGCAACACCAGTTGAAATAACCGCAGAAATCAATTTGGGACGAATGACAAACGTATCCGTTTGGACAGGACAACGAAATTTGGTGTTAATGGGACAGGGCAGCAAATGACCGACGCGAGTGCCTTTGCTAACACCACGACATCGCCTGCAACGCTTAACTTGGGCTCGTAACTATATCGATGGGATCCTGGATGACAGGAAATTCGTGGGCCCCTCAGATGTCGCGATTTCAGTTAGTAAGAGATGACGTTAGGGTCCGAGTGTGTTGCAGACTATACGAAGCCAAGGACCCAACTCGTCACCAAGGCACTGTGCAAAGAAAATGGGTCTGAGCACTATGGGACCTAACCTCTGAGGTCATCAGTCCCCTAGAATTTAGAACTACTTAAACCTAACTAGCCTAAGGACATCACACACATCCATGCCCGAGGCAGGATTCGAACCTGCGACCGTAGCGGTCGCATGGCACTCCGCAATCTGGTGATGGGTCCGTAACGGTGTGAGATTTGTTTACTTGGATTGGAATGGGTCCTCTGGTCCTACTGAACCATTATTGACTTGAATGGTTATTTTCGTCTACTTGGAGACAATTTACGGCCATCCATGAACTTCATCTTCAGAAACAGCGATGGATTTTTGGGGATGACGTTGAGTCATGTTACCGGGCAACAATTGGGCGCAATTGGTTTGAAGAACACCTGAAAATTTTGAGCGAATGATTTGGCCATTCGGATCACCCGTCATGAATCCCATCGAGCATTTATGGGACAGGAAGGAAAAAGCAATCTTGGTTGCAGTGCCAAATTTTTTTTATTGTTTCCCAATGATACGTTTTGCCTTTATTTTAGGCATCTTCAGATTGGCCTACGGAAGAGATAACAAATGTCATAATAGTGGCGGACCCCATTCAGTGATATTGGGGTACCAAGAGAATATAAAAAGAACTTAGTGATATCTGATAGCGATATGTACATGGAACACCGTGCATAAAATATCCCAGCAGGTAAATGCCTGTTGTCAAAGCTTTACGGTTCAAATGGTTCAAATGGCTCTGAGCACTATGGGACTTTACATCTGTGATCATCAGTCCCCTAGAACTTAGAATTACTTAAACCTAACTAACCTAAGGACATCACACACATCCATGCCCGAGGCAGGATTTGAATCTGCGACCGTAGCAGTCACGCGGTTCCGGACTGAGCGCCTAGAACCGCTAGACCACCGCCGCCGGCCAATGCTTTATGTCAGAGCTTTACAATAACTGCGCGGTGCCCTATAAAATAGGATAAAGCACAGGGTGACAAAAGGGTATTTAAAAAAATTATATATATATATATAACCTGCTTTGTCCCTAAATTGACAGCCCACGCCAGAAATAAGAAGGACGCAGCAGATTACCTTATTTCGTCGTGTGGCGTAGTCCAATTCAAACTACACAGGATCAAACCTACAGTAAATCTTTGCTTCATAAACATGACGGATGTGTAATGCATATTCTGGCTGCACTCATCCCACTGAATATGAAAATATAAAAGACCCTAGGATTAGTGCAAACAGCCTGAAAGACGGCGCCTGAAAGCTGTGAGCTGCGATAATGTTCAGTTGCTAAATCTTGTCGTAACAACAAACCATGACAGCTATTATAGATGATTGGTGTTCTAAAAATTGCTAGTAAAATGATTAAATTAACCGCCATAATAATCATGATCGATAAAAATTAAAATCTGAAGTATAAAAAAATATGCTGCTGTATACTATACATGCGCTAAGAACTAAATTGTTTGCAGTTTGCAATCTATAATACTTCGTTTGGGTGTAAAATTTCTCCTTTGATTAAGATAATGGGTTTACTGTATTATTTTTGTGGCTTCTGTTTGCGACTAGTACAATAAAAGCTGGATAAATGTGTTTTCAAAGGTGAACTTTTTAGTTGTTTGGGTGAGTCGTAACCCAGGCCACACTCACCAGCCTTCAAAATTTCCGACAGAATCGACTTTTAACAGCCTAGGATTGAACCAAGATTGAGCTTTTCTCACCAGTTTGACACAGTATTGTGCAGTCCTGCGGAGTGGCCTGCAAGGTTCAAAATTCTGCAGTTAAATATTGCGCCCCATAGAGATTAATATCCTGACGAGGAATTCTTTTCGACCATGAAATTTCACACTTCTTTTCCTTTCTTTTGTATTACACTGAAACGTTTGGGTCAGTACAAACCTACAGTATTTGAATGTCCATTTTCCTGATAATCTACTGTAGTATCTCTCTATTGTAAAAGAGAATGCAGAATCGGCATGGTTTCGAGAATCTGCTGTTTCCACACACTCAGTGTCAACTCTTGTTTTGATTCTGTTGAGAAGAAAAAATAAATAATTAAATAAACTAGATCTGAAAAAGGAAAGGCGGCGGGGTGGGGGTGTTGAAGGCTTCATAATGGAAACTGAATGTGGATGTCGGGCAGGTATACAACTTATTGTAGCCACATTTATGTTATACTGAGAATTGTCGCCAGATTTCACGTGTCAGGGTGGTGCGATGGTCACTTTCTACAATTCAAAAGGACTGCACGGTGAAGGTACGAAGAAGAGATTGAGGATATTATTTCAGCCCTGTTGAGTAAACGTTTTCAGTTACCTTGACTGTAGCAATTCGCCGAAATCGTTGCCGCGTCAAGTAAACGGCATTAACTCCTGTGAACGGCATGAGAACCAAACAAATCCGTGTTTTGCAGTGACTGCTAAAAACACCGTATGGCTGTTAGTGCTCGACAAGTCTGGATCAGAGGTTTAGCACAGTCGAAGGCAATGACTGCCAGAAATGCGCAGGGCTCTTTAGTACTAAATGGCTAGGTAAGTCACGAAGCTGCAGCTGCAGAAATCCTACTAAATGGCATCCGAGAGCAATAAAAACTTGATTTTCAGTATTTCATAGAATTACTGATCGGATTCAAAAGCTCAAACTACTGACTCAACCCACGCCTTAAGAGGTGTTACATCACGTTAAAGGTTTAAAACCATAAGTTAAGTATTAAAGTTAGAAACATTGTATAGGAGACAGTGTCGTACCTTCGAAGAATTTCCAGACGTCTGTCTCTAGCTAGCCTTATAATAGAAATTTAATATTTTTTTCTTATTCATTTTGCAAATGGCATTCACTTTATGTTTCCTGCAGTTCTTCACTAAAATTACAAAAATTAATCTCGAAAAGTAAAATTTTTACAAAGGTAAAAATCTCTTCAAAGGTCGTCTACCAAGGAACAAACATTATATTCAAATACAAAATACTTTCAATCGAGAAAATATTGTCACCACTCTTTTCAATGTGTGTTACTTCATTTCTCTACGACACACGAATAATTAACAAGTAAAATCAGAGTAAGAAGAAGTATCATCAGGAACACGTAACAAGTTCAAAACATTTGGAAATAGAAGCTATTGGAACAAACACATATCTACTTTTTCGGCACAGGAAACATTGTTGAGACCTTAAAGAAACTGAGGTAATTTGCAAATAGCACTTGTCCCATGGTGTAAGATCTTCCGTTTCAGGGTACAAAATGGTGCAAGACGGACGAAGTATGGCTTAACATCCACACATCTTATAGCCATTTTTCACAATATACCGGAATTTAATCACCATAAAATTCTGCGTGTAAAGAATTCACAATATCCTCCAAACAGTTTCAAAAACCATACATGATTTAAATACGTATAATTCGTATATCCAGTTCCGCACACACGATCAGTTTTCGTGAGAGACCTCGAATCGGAAAGCTTATTTTCACCCACACGGAAATACGGATTAGTAATGCAATGATACTGTTCACCATATACTTCACTTTACAAGAGTCGAAGCCTCATATAATTTCGTGAATCGTCTTCAGCTGTTTTTCATCAACTTCTTTACACCTGAAACTCCTTTCACTTGACTTTCAAACATAATCGAGAATGAATAATATTAAGAAAGCATTATGGTACTAGGAAATTTCCATGGTATCTAATACAAGCCCAGACTTTTCAAGGGAGGGATGGGCCCGTTCGCAATATTTGCAAATGAAGCAGGAAACGCACCTTCGTGTCCCGCAAAGAAAACAGTAGAAGATGCCAGAAACTGCTTACGGCGGTTGTTAGTGAACATTCCTTCATGTGGTCCTAATTTCCGTCACTAGATTGAAACACCAACCAGGAAAGATGTTTTCCTAGTTATGTTACTCTCCTGGCACAAATACTCCGCTATATTTTGAAGCGCGTAAATCATCCCGGTTATATTGATACTATCATGCTTCTAGATTGGTCTTAACGACTAGCCTTGGTAGAAGTTCACAATGGTTCTTTATTCCTTTCAGGAAGGTACATCAAGAACAAAAATTACACAGAAACTACACTACTGGCCATTAAAACTGCTACACCACGAGGATGACGTGCTACAGACGCAAAATTTAACCGACAGGAAGAAGACGCCGTGATATACAAATGATTAGCTTTTCAGAGCATTCACACAAGGTTGGCACCGGTGGCGACACCTAGAACGTGCTGACATGAGGAAAGTTTCCAACCGATTTCTCATACACAAACAGCAGTTGACCGGCGTTGCCTGATGAAACGTTGTTGTGATATCTCGTGTAAGGAGGAGAAATGGGTACCATCACATTTCCCTCTTTGATAAAGGTCGGATTGTAGCATATCGCGATTGCAGTTTATCGTATCGCGACTTTGCTGCACACGTTGATCGAGATCCAATGACTGTTAGCAGAATATGGAATCGGTGGGTTCAGGAGGGTAATACGGAACGCCGTGCTGAATCCCAACGGCCTGGTATCACTAGCAGTCGAGATGACAGGCATCTTATCCGCATGGCTGTAACGGATCGTGCAGCCACGTCTCGATCTCTGAGTCAACAGAGGGGGCCGTTTGCAAGACAAAAGCCATCTGCACGAACGGTTCGACGACGTTTACAGCAGCATGGACTATCAGAGACCATGGCTGCGGTTACCTTTGACGCTGCATCACAGACAGGAGCGCCTTCGATGGTGTACTCAACGACGAACCTGGATGCACAAATGGCAAAACGTCATTTCTTCGGATGAATCCAGGTTCTGTTTACAGCATCATGATGGTCGTATCCGTGTTTGACGACATCGCGATGAACGCACATTTGAAGCGTGTATTCGTCGTCGCCATACTGGGGTATGGGCTGTCATTGGTTACACGTCTCGGTCACCTTTTGTTCGCAGTGACGGCACTTTGAACAGTGTATGTTACATTCCAGATATGTTACGACCAGTGGCTCTACCCTTCATTTGAGCCCTGCGAAACCCTACATTTCAGCAGGATAATGCACGACCGCATGTTGCGGGTCCTGTACGAGCCTCTCCGGATATAGAAAATGTTTGACTACTGGCCTGGCCAGCACATTCTCCAGATCTCTGACCAATTGAACACGTGTGGTCAATTGTGGACGAGCAACTGGGTCGTCACAATACGCCGGTCACTACTCTTGATGAACTGTCGTATCGTGTTGAAGCTGCATCGGCAGCTGTATTTGTACACGCCATCCAAACTCTGTTAATGCCTAGGCGTATCAAGGCCGCTATCACGGCCAGAGGTGGTTGTTCTGGGTACTGATTTCTCAGTATCTATCCACCCAAATTGCGTGAAAATGTTATCACATGTCAGTTCTAGTGTAATATATTTGTCCAATGAATGTCCGTTTATCATCTGCATTTCTTCTTGGTGTAGCAATTTTAATGGCCAGTAGTGTACGTTTCGCTCCTCCACGGACAGAAAACAATCTGCACAGATAGCACTATTAAGGAAGCTTCACTTCGAATCGTCGTCTACTTCGCTGGCACGACAACGATAGCTGCTCAGGGACTGCGGTGCAGCCGGCGCATGAGGTGAACAGCTTCCAGTTGTGCTCGTTGCGTCTGCATAAATACGCACATGGGATGTGCTGACTTCTCCGCACATATTACTGGCAGGGGCGTGGCTAGGCGGTAGTGCAGCGGACTCTACGGCTAGCGTTGCTCCTCCCTCCCGGAACACCTCCTGGTGAGTTGCCAGTAACTTACGCGTCCAGCGATGTCACAGCCGCGTGTATGAGGGGCGCCGTTCTTTCCCTGTGCTGCGTAGTTGTCGTGCGGGTTGCCAATGATGCCCCTGTGCACCGTAGCCTGCACAGTGCCTGATAATTTGAGAACATATCAGCTTCCAGCATACTTTTAATATAGTTTAAAACGCATTCCATCAATTTTCTCTTTTACATCTCTACAAAATAATGACAGGAAAATAGTTTATCGGATGCTAAACGTTAGTTGTTCATGCAGTAAAACTTCAGCATCTTGTGAGTTCGATTCCTTAAGGGCCCGATGGTGGAGGGAATGTCAGTAGTACTGTACTGGATGAGCAGTGTATACCCAGGTAGCATACCCCCTACCACCTGGCAGACTCGTACGACTGCATTCCTGATTTGCACAACCCGCAGGATTTACAGCCAGGGATTCTGCGAAACGCCGGCGCTTGTGGGGAGTGTCGGCGGCGCGCGCCTCGGAGAGAGCAGCTTTTCCCCAGGCAGGCCCCTTTATCAGCGCCGCGGGCCCCGGCTCTCCTCGCCGCGTCTATCACCTTTCCGCCAGAAGCGCGCACCGCTTTCGGCAGAGCCGCAGTTCGCGTTTTTCACCGTCCTCCGCCTTCACCCCCGCCACAGCTCTCGCCTCCACCTCCGCCTCATATTTTCCCCTCGCACGGCGCCGGCCGCCGGCTGACGTCATAGCCTGAGGCAATATGTCTCCGTCCGTCTTTGAACAATCAGTTGTGTGACATGTGCACTCCACACCCTCTGAGACGGGGCGCCGCTGGCGGCGGCGGGCAGTGGGCGAACTGCGACGAAAGCGGAGGGAAGAAGAATGGAGGAAGTTTCCGTGGGGACAAAATCGAAACAGTTTTGCGGAGAGGCTTCTTCTCTTACCCTTGGCATTTTTATGGTCAGAAGTCGTTTCTGGAACTTAACACTAATACAGTAAATTTATAATATGATCTGAAGAAAGTATTGCTATTACTTGGAATACTTTTCGAGTAATAATGTATTAAAGAGAGTCCGCCTTTTTGCAAATACACAATCATTAATTTGTGTCAGTAGCCGAACATGTTTCGTCATAGTTGTGGTATTATCAATGGGTTTCTTCGTTTTACTGTTCCTGAAATGTATACATAGACTTTTGATGTAGTGGAAACTGGGGTAAAATCGGATAGCTTGTACTCCAAGGCCCTTTGGAGCTGAACTATTTAACCTAGAGGTTGCCATATTGAGTAAAGACAATCACTGTTTAATAGCGCGCAGTGCATTATTCCTGAAAATTCTTAGCTTCAGTACTTTTTTAATGACAGGTTCTGCCGGCTGGTGTGGCCGAGCGGTTCTAGGCGCTTCAGTCTGGAACCTCGCAGCCGCTATGCTCGCTGGTTCGAATCCTGCCTCGGGCAAGGATGTGTGTGATGTCCTTACGTTAGTTAGGTTTAAGTAGTTCTAAGTTGTAGGGGATTGATGAGCTCAAATGTTAAGTCCCATAGTGCTCAGAGCCATTTGAACCATTTGACAGGTTCTTTTATAGAAAAAGTCAAACACCTTGGTCTTATCCCACTAGTGTAGTGGAATAAGAGCGGGTACCCATACTAAGTTTATGGAACTATGGGAAAACAAGATGTTCAGTGGAAAAGCAGGAGAAATGTTTATTGAAATACAGTTTACCTAGCAATCTTACATACAAAATTCCCATTTAAAGTAACAATCTTCAGTATCTGCTTCACTGTTGCTTTCGTCGGCCGAGCAGAGATATTTTCTTCAATTGAATCCAGTCAGTCCGTTCCAGCCAGCTTAGTTTCATCTCTGAATTTATGCTTCAAATTATTTTTTGTTTTGCTAGACGGCATTTATCTTCCACCAACTTTCAAAGTTAAGGCAAACAGCATTAATATATTATCGATAAATTCTTTTTCTTGTTGTTCTGAAAACACAAGCGGACATGAGCCTAGCTGTCCTTTAATGGTCAATTAATTAGAAGTTAATTTATTCGTCCTATCCTTTTTTAATTTTCTGAAGTACTTCGTGGAACACTGAAGTTTGTTGCAGCTTTCAAGTAACCCTTTCTACCCTTTAACACTTCGTGCATTGTCCTTCCATGCTCTCTTGGTCCGTTGATTGTCTGTTTGTCTTCCTCTTGTAAGTTCTCAGCATGTTTGACACTGAAAAATAAAGAAATAAAAATTTAAAAAATTGCAGTGCAAAATTATATGGTGGGGCATTGTACACGGTTTTATTCCCGAGTACATACGTTATAAAAGCGAAATAAACAGTGGGTTCTGTCGTCAGCGGATCTCAAGTTGAGTTCAGATTTCGAGATTTTAAACGGTTGTGACAATGTTCGGCACGACCGACTTGTAATCAATTTGCGTGCCTGTAGAGTACCATCCCAGTTTTGCAACTGGATTCTTGGTCTCCTGTCAGGACGGTCACAGTTCGTCTTCACTGCTGAGAAGTCAATGAATGGAACAGAAGTAACATCTGGGCTTTCGCCAAGGAAGTACTATAGGACCTCTGCTGTTCTTAATTTACATAAAAGACGATTTAGGAAACGATCTGAGCAGCCCTCTTAGACTATTTGCAGAATTTTCCGTCATTTGCCATCTTGTAAGGTCATCAGATGACACAACCAACTGAAAAATGATTTAGACAAGATACCTGCGTGGTCCGAAAAGAAAAATTATTTGGTCCTCTACGTAAGAACTAACAAAATTCTGTTAAATTCTGTTACACGATAAATCACACAAATTTAAGGATTCTCGATCTAATTACGTACCTAAATATTACAGTTACGAACAACTTAAATTAGAACTACCCGTTAGAAAATGTCGTGGGAACAGGGATCCAGAGGCTATTTTATATGGGCAGAAAACTTTGAAAATGAGACAAATCTACTAAAGAAACTGCCTACGCTATGCAATTCCGTCCACTTATAAAGTTTCGCTGCCCGGGATGGGACTCTCTCAGATCGAACTCAGAAATGACATTGAAAAATTTCAAAGAAGGGCAGCTCCTTTTGTATTACCGCGAAATACTGAAGACAGCGTCACGTGTATGATACGGGGGTCGGGTGACAGTCATCAAAAGAAAAGCGTTTGTCGTTGTGGTGACATCTTTTCATCAAATTTCAATCATTAGCTTCCTGCTCCAATTGCGTAAATGTTTTTCTGACTTCCAGCTACGCAGGGAGAGATGACCATGACAACAAAATAAATAAGAGGTCGCTAAAAAAAATTTCGGAGCTCTTTTTCTCTCGTGCTGTTCAAAAGTGAAATGGTCGAGAAATAGCCTTAAAGTGGATGTGTGAACCCTCTGCCAAGTACTTAAGTGTCAATAGTAGAACAGTCATGTAGATGTACATTGATCAACTAGAACATTATGATCACCTACCTAACAGCCGATATGTCCACCTCTTGCATGGATGACATAGGCGACGCGTCGTGTCATGGAAACAATGACGTCTTGGTAGGTAACCGGAGGGAATTGGCACCACATCTGCACACACAAGTCACCTAAATCGCGCATATTCTGGCAAGGGGGTGATGAACTCTGACATCAAGTTCTGTAACATTGCAGATATGTTCGGTCGAGTTCAGATCTGGCAAGTAGGAGGGCCGGCACATCAATGCTACTCACGACTGTGTTCCTCGAACGACTCAGTCACACTCCCAGCCTTGCACCATGGCGCACTTTCTTGGTGAAAAATGCAAGGCCGTCGGGAAATGTGAACGTCATGAAGGGGTGAATGTGGTCTGCAACTAGTGATACCTCTTGGCCGTCATGGTTCCTTGTGCGAGTTCCATAGTCCCATGGATGCCCACGCGAATGTTCCCCAGAGAATAACGGAGCCGCCGCCAGCTTTTCTCTGTCCCGCAGGGCAGATGTCACGAGGCTGTTCCCCAGGAAGAAGGCGTATTAGCGCCCTCCCATCGGCATGGTGAGGCAGGTATCGGGATTCATCAGACCATGCAACGCTCTGCCACTGCACCAACGTCCACTGCCGACGGTCGCGTGCCCATTTCGGTCGTAGTTGCCGATGTCATGATGTTAACATTGTCACATGCGTGGATCGTCGTCTGCGGAGGCCAATCGTTAGGAGTGGTTGGTACACACTGTGTTCAGACACACTTGTACTCTGCCCAGCCTATGACACTCGACATCTGTAATGAGGTGTGGCCGCCTATCTCCATGACGTCTGGACGTGGTTTCACCTGGTTGAAGACAGCTATCACATTACTCCTCGAACGCCCGACAAGTCGTGCGTGCCTTCTCCATTCCACTCACGGACAGCACGCTCACTAATACTACAAGCACTGTACGTGTGTCAACCAAGCAGTCATTCCTCGCCAGGTGATGCTCCTGCAACTGCTCGTGTTTATATCAATAGCAGATCATAATGTTTAGGTGGATCAGTGTAGATGTAGATATGCGGAGAAGTAGCTAAAAGAACGTCACGCGAAGTTGTTGTTTGTTTTTTAAGCTTGTACGATCACCTCAAAAGTTATATGATGCCATGTACCTTGTGACGTACCCTCTCCGCCACGTGCTGTTCTTGTCGACGCTGTGGAACTGTTACTGCTACAGCTCGGACGGTGGAGTCGAGACGCGATGCGTGATGGTGGATATCTCCGTCGGTTAACGAGAGACAAGATCTGAAAAAGCTCTTAAGAAATCGTTTCTCGCGTAGTGATTAAAGTTTGATTGTGAGTCCGCACAGTTTCCTTATTAATGCGAACTGCGCACTCTGATTGTCTCTTATGGTTTGAAGTTGAATTATTATGTGCCCGGTTAACACTTTAGTGCAGTAATTGATGAATCTTCCCTCATGCGCATCGTCCACATCACCAAAAGCGAGGATAAAATTAAATTTCAGATCTTATTGGTCGTTGTTTGTTCGTTGCTAAATAAAATTGTTCGCTCTATATGACGCAAGATTCACAGATACTCTTTAACACTGTCTTAATTACCTTGCGCCGCGGGGACTGATGACCATAGCAGTTAAGTCCCATAGTGCTCAGAGCCATTTTGAACCTTGCGCCGCAATATTATGTATGTCCAAACCTTCCTTGTCGCAACTAACAGTCCATGAATTTACTTCTAAGTTAAATAGTCACTGTTCATTAACTTTTGATGAACAATTACCAGATATTCACAGAATGATGGAGGCGACATGTTGAATTTCCACTTTTGATGAACAATTTTATTGTTCCTTTTCGCTAAATACTTTATAAACATCACGCCACATGCACACACGGTTAATTAGCACTGGCAGTTCTGTTACTTTCAAGTATCGTGACAATTACGACAGCCTTAACCCACGGCGTAATTGTATCTTCTTCATGTGTTCGTATCAATGTCTCCTACTCGAGACTAAACGTGTATTACAGTGTTTTGAAACTTTGTCCATTCCTTTCTACAAGTTATATGAATGTTGAGTCCAATATTTCCTACTTCCGTTAATAAAGTCCAACAACTCGGTATACACAGTCATCATACTATCTCGGTTCAAGTCCCTAGTCTGAATATCTGTTCGCAAAAACCGTGCGTCCACGTCACGCAACGACGACTCTTGAAAGTCACGCTGCATTCGCTCAACAATGGCAAGAGCTGCTCTCGTATGACTTGATAGCACGATAGGTAGCAAGCGACTTACTTTTTCCATGAATGAGTATTTTAGACGCATTGGATTTCTTCGTTGGGTTTACAACTCTCTTCCACATAAAAGTTATCTCTGACAGACATTTCTTTGGATTTAACTTTCATGGTATTAATTTGCAATTACTACTTAGATGTTTGGCAAATAGCTAAAGATGACCTTTCTTTCTTCTTCCTTTCTACGAGAACACACTTTGTAGTGCAAGACTTTCTGGTGTTATATCATCGGCAAAGTTGTCGTACCTGTCAGGATTACTTTTTCCCTACTTTACATCATGATGGTGTTTCCTAATTGGGTTTTGGGGTTCATTAGGGTGTTACAACCTGTAACCATAACCACGCAGGTTATGGATTTGGGAATCTATTGATAGGAGATAGCCTTTGAAAACAAATAAAGGGAATAGATTGATCTCAAGGTAGACTACAAAACGCGGACATTAAATCTTAGAACGTGTAGCAGCATACTTCACTGAACGTCAGGAACAATCGCGGTAGAATCAGAAAACACACGTTAATCTGGGCACGTTCAGGAGGAGGAAAATATGGCAGGGAAAAGGGCAGAGGCGGAACGCCGCTTAAAGAAGCGAACCGCGTTGCGGCCGAGAAGCAAGGGGCGGGCGGGACGGGCCCTCAAGGCGCCTCCAAGAGTTGCCGGGTTCGCCGCGACTGCGGCAGGCTTCGCCCCGCTGGCGGAATGTTAATTCGGCAAGTTGGCGCCGAGCGCGCCCATTTTTAACCTCCATTATGCCGGCTCGACGCAGGTCTTCGCGTAATTTGGCTCACGGAATTATGCCAAGTTCGCCCTTCCGCCGCGGCGCCACTGTGTGTGTGTGTGTGTGTTTGTGTGTGTGGTGGGGAGGCCGAGTCCACCTTGCACGCCCACCAGACGCCCGACGGCGGCGGGGGAAATCTACTTGCGCAAAGCGCTCACGTGCTCAATTGCTGTTCCCGCGCACCGCAGCCGCCGCAGCTCGCGTGGTTATGACGCAGGGCGCCAACCTTTTGTGTGGTCGGCGCGCCGGGGTCGCCAACTTTTAATAGGGTGTCGGAAACTCTTGCACCACCGAGAACGGCGCCGTTTCGCTTTCCGCGCCGTTAATGCCGCTCTTCCTCCCGCTTTGATCGCACTTACGTCTACGTCTTCGTGCGATATTACTGCCCCAGATCGCGAGTCTCTCTCGCACTGACCGCGGCTTATCAGTGACGCAACTTCTCATTCACCTGGCTCTGAACTACACTACAGGACATCAGGACATTAAAATTGCAGATGATAAACGGGTATTCAAATATATTATACTAGAACTGACATGTGTTTACATTTTCACGTAATTTGGGTGCATAGATCCTCAGAAAGCAGTACCCAGAACAACCACCTCTGGCCGTAATAACGGTTTTGATGCGCCTGGGAATTGAGTCAAACAGAGCTTGGATGGCGTGTACAGGTACAGCTGCCCATGCACCTTCAACATGTACCACAGTTCATCAAGAGTAGTGACTGGCGTATTGTGACGAGACAGTTGCTCGGCCACCATTGACCAGACGTTTTCAATTGGTAAGAGATCTGGAGAACGTGGTGGCCAGGGCAGCAGTCGAACATTTTCTGTATCCAGAAAGGCCCGTACAGGACCTGCAACATCTCGTCGTACATTATCCTGCTGAAATGCAGGGTTTCGCAGGGATCGGATGAAGGGTAGAGCAACGGGTCGTAACACATCTGATATGTAACGTCCACTGTTCAAAGTTCTGTCAGTGCGAACAATTGCCAGTATGGCACTGATGAATACACGCTTCCAAAGTGCGTTCACCGTGATGTCGCCAAACACGGATGCGACCATCATGATGCTGTAAAAATAACCTGGATCCATCCGACGTTTTGCCATTCGTGCATCCAGGTTCGTCGTTGAGTACACCATCGTAGGCGCTCCTGTCTGTGATGCAGCGTCAAGGGTAACCGCAGCCATGGTCTCCTAGCTGAAAGTCCATGCTGCTGGAAACGTCGTCGAACTGTTCGTGCAGATGGATGTTGTCTTGCGAACGTCCCCATCTGTTGACTCAGGGCTCGAGACGTGGCTGCACGATCCGTTACAACCATGCGCATAAGATGCCTGTCATCTCGACTGCTAGTGATACGAGGCCGTTGGGATCCAGCACGGCGTTCAGTATTACTCTCCTGAACCCGCTGATTCCATATTCTGCTAACAGTCATTGGGTCTCGACCAACGCGAGCGGCAATGTCGCGATACCATAAACCGCAATCGCGATTTGCTACAATCCGACCTTTATCGAAGTCGGAAACGTGATGGTACGCATTTCTCCTCCTTACACGAGGCATCATAACGACGTTTCACCATTCAACGCCGGTCAACTTCTGTTTGTGTATGAGAAATCGGTTGGAAACCTTCCTCGTGTCAGCACGTTCTAGGTGTCGCCACCGGCGCTAACTTTGTGTGAATGCTCTGAAAAGCTAATAATTTGCATATCACAGCATCTTCTTCCTGTCGGTTAAATTTAGCATGTCATCTTCGTGGTGTAGCAATTTTAATGGCCAATAGTGTATTTCACCTAACTAGGGACTAGATGTTGCAAATATCTCAACTGTATAGACACAGAGGAATGATTTCTGATGCTTAATGAAGTATATTGTGAGAGAGCCAAAAGCTCTTGTAATCGATATATCTTTCCTCGTGCAACTAATTCAGCCAAGGGAACGCCTAACATCTTCAAGTAACGAATTACCACTTCACCGAGTTTACGGAAGATTTCCTGACACCAAGTAAAATTATAGTCAGAAAACAGATATGTGTTTGATGCCAAAATAAGTCATGAAACATGATGAAGTATTAATCTCTGCTTTGAAGATGTGCACTTGACCGAAAGTATTTGTCTGGAAATAACTATTCACCACAATAACTTTGGCTTACGAGAACTCTGCGGGCTAGGTATCGACACGAATCATCCCAGAACTTTTCGTACATCTACAGCTGATGGGATGATGTAACAGCATGTTACTGTTGCTTCTGTCCCAATATCCATGGTAGCATAAAACTTGTCCATTGCTGTAGTTCATGAAAATTCATGGTAGTTTGCACGTTGTCATTACTAATTAAACACTTGCCTGACAAGGTGGCGCCTGAACAGGCAGGAAGCAGCGCAATAACAAGTAAAAAATGACACTTCACAAGCGATATGATACAAAGTATACTTAAGTTTTGATAACAGTTGAATTCGTGGCACTAGATGTCCTATACCTAATACAATGGAACACAAATAACTTTTCAGCCTCTTGGTAGTCTCTGAACGTAACCATAGAGACATCCATATAACACTGTATCCATTGCCGCATAAATAGCAAACAGCTAAGTCAGACTGTAGTCTGCAGGAGTGACTGTCTGACTGCAGGATCGGAATTGTGAGAGCGTCTGGGGCGTATTGGCGTATTCCCTTTTCTGCCTGTGGGTGTAAGGATTTCAATCTCCACCTCCACTAGGCAGAAGCAATGAGATTGACTGCGGTCTCTTTTACACCTGATAACACTTTCGGCTACTACTCACTTATGGATGTGATGCGGAAGTAGAAAGTGGTCAGCAGTTGTGAACGTCATGTGGGAGTGCCGCTCATATCAGAGGTGTGCCATTAAGCGGCGGTGCCTGTGTGGTGCCGGCTTCTCGTGGTATTTGCTGTGTACCTCTCAAGCCTGGTGTGCAAGAACTGTTCACTCACTCACGTAAGCTCAGTCTTAGAACAGGAACTACAACAGCACTGTTCTTTAAAGACGTTTAACCTGTGCAATAGTGTCTACAGAAAATACTTTGATTGATGACCGTTAGGAAAATGAATTAGGGAGACTAACATTGGAAGAACAAAAAGATTATTACTTAAAAGAAAGGCGTAAGGCACTGATACAACTAATCACCACTATCGCCTTGCACGAATTAATATGTCGAAGAGACAATAAAAATAGTGGAAGTCCATTTCAAAATTCGAATAAGTACGTAAAGAACATAGATACCATTTTTTGTTGGCAGTACTGAGCAAGACATTGCAGTGGAACAGAGGAAATAAATAATGAGACCGTCAATTTAGCCCCAGGTGTTGTAGTTGCACTGAAACATGACCTGGAGATATCGGCCGGAGTGGGTAGTTGATAGCCAGGCTTGGCGGAGGTTTCAAAAGACACAATAACACTTTATGAAAGGGCAAGTGGAATATAACAGACCGTATTCCACCAGCGGCTGTAACCACTGGCTGCCCTGCGGTCACGTGTCCACGATCATGCCAGTCTTGCGCAGCTTAAAAATACCGAGTGCAAAACCGAGATCAGCCGATCACAACCATGTCCTGTACTTCAGTCGCGTATGTCTTTACTACTATAAAAATTAATTCCTAAAATTAAGACATTAAGACATATAAGCAAATAAAGTTGGTCTCACACCAAGTCATCTGCTAAGATTATTTACATTTCAAAGCCACAGTTACTATAAAATGACTAAAAATTAAGTTTAGGTGAGTCTGTGTGTGTGTGTGTGTGTGTGTGTGTGTGTGTGTGTGTACGATACCACTCAGAAATCACACTGTCCAGGGCACTTGTGAGCGGCAGACGTGAATGTCTTCTTCATAGATTGTCGTGAGCTGATGGTTATGTTGGTGTACAATACTGGTGGGGTGCTCCGTTGACGTTGCTTTTCCTATCCTGGAACAATTTTTGACCTAGCCGTTTTACTTCAATTAACTAGCGTAAATCATAAGTAGTTTCTTCGACATAATCAATAACGCATTGAAGTTGAGGTATGAACATTGTAATAAACGAACAGACGTGTGCAGACGTAGAAATCTTTATTTTGGGTTGGGAACCCCGTCACGACCTTGACTTTGTGACGCTGTCGTACATGCCTTATACATTTGTTGGTTGTATCCATTGTGCGACAGAGGACAGAGGTAAAGGTGTATATTGGAGTCAGTTGTGCTTAGGCATTAAAAGCAGATCTCAGTTGGGAGAATTCTGAAGGTTATGGAATCCACACGCTGAAGAAAAATCGAATAATAGCATTTCCAAACCATAAGACCACGAAAAATATATATGATGGCAATGCGTGTCAGCTATACACGCAAAAGGAAAAAGTTACTGCATTGTTTGGTTTTTAAGTGCGTAGCATAACCTGATTCAGCATTAGAGAATAACATTTACATGCTTTAAAAAATGAGACTGAAATAGGGATA
This sequence comes from Schistocerca piceifrons, assembly GCF_021461385.2. NCBI lineage: Eukaryota > Metazoa > Arthropoda > Insecta > Orthoptera > Acrididae > Schistocerca > Schistocerca piceifrons. The sequence goes on from NC_060144.1 coordinate 144,610,038, forward strand.
ATTTCGAGGACAATAAATGACACAGTAATTTTGATCTTTGAAGCGATAGTCCCACAGTTACGGAATTCAAGTTACGCTACATAAAGTTAACTCATGTAACCTACTGAGTGGGATGTATGCTCTATTCCCAAAGTTTGGCTTCAGATTAAACGAACTTAATATAGAGTGATGAAGACTGTGAATAGGTGATAAAACATTTCCATGAGCTAAGAACTAGACACATGAAGTTGAAGTGAAGCAGTTCCACTGAAAAAAGACAGTGTTCCCATGGGGCCCACGGCGTACCACGATATGGCTGCCCAATTCTTCTCCGTACTGCCGTCGTGTTTCACTCGTGGGACGTAAACTCAGAAGTTGGAAACGGTGTACAACAAGACTTATCAGACCAAATGACTTCCTTCCATTGCTCTATAGTCCACGCTTTGTAGATGCGGCAACACGTCATCCTGTCACGAGTATTTGCGTCACCGATGAGTGGTTTTGGAATACCTGTGATTCCCAGATTATGGAGCTCTCTTGGCGTCCATCGCGTGTGCGACAGTAAATTCTGCTGTGACTTCTGTGGCTGTCGTTCTCTAGTTTTTCGTCACAATCTTCTTCGACAACCGTCTGTCATGACCAGTCAACAGACAATTCCATCGGAGTTGTGGTGTAGCGCGTTATGTTTTTCCGCTTTCCCTGTACGTTGTATAGATCACCGATACGCTGCCTCTCGAAACACCAAACACTTCGACTACCTTGTTTACGGAACCACTCATCACACGAGCTCCAACAATTTGCCAACGTTTCAAGTCACTTAGCTCCGACATAATGCACTCACAACCATGCAGAAAACTGTTATGACCCACGACTGACACTTCCAACGTACTGAGGACATTGCACAGTGCAACCAGCGAGCTTGACTAATATTTTCATTTATGCTGAAACATGTATTTCACGCGGTATTTCCATATTTTTCTCCAACTCCTGCACGTCTCAACTGGTTAAATTATGACATAAACTTGTATGCTGCGGCCCATATCGATTTCCCTCGACTGTCTAGTGATTGCTGATCCACCACTTAGCACACATTCTCCGTTGTCTCGCATCACGTCCTGCTGTGGACACCAAACCTGGATTTAAATATCAACATTTTTGTGCGTTTTGGAATGATCTATGTAGAAAATTTCCATCGAGTCGCAAAGAACATTCATTCAGGAGAACAGCATAAACAGATAACCACCAAAAGATAACAATGGGCAGTGTTCTCTGAGACTCGTGAACTGGGTCAAAAGTAAAGAAGCGCATTATGTATCATGGGAAGTACGAGGAACGCTACTGCGACGTCAGCCAAGCGGTTTCTTTGTCATGCTCACTACGTCAATGGGCCATCAGTGAGCAAACAGTATACATGCACTCAGGCAAGTTACATCTCTGGCCTGTGGTATGCTTAGTTGTTAGTGCAGACGGTTGGCAACTTAAGCGACATCTCACACTTAAGACTTCAGGAGAAACCACGCCTCATCTTACAAAAAATCACAATGATCTAATCTTCAATGCCCGTATAAGACCTTCGTTTACCCGTCCATTCCTCAAGTGTGACAGAGCCATTGGTTGCAACCGTCACGACTGGATAACTTCACGACATCTGCTCGGCAATAAACGCCATTCCAGCAAGAGCGTCTCTCTCACACCTCCCTCCTTTAACATTTTCCCCTTCTTGTCTCATGTACTTAAAAAGTAATAATCGTTTACTGTGCCGTCCAACTAGCCGGCGGTGTTACAAATTCTATAGCCGCCAGCTCGTCTCCTATATTGTCGCACAATGCTCCTGATATAAAACTATACTCGAATACATAAAAGCGTGAATGTGGGGAACTCAGAGTACGTCAAAAGTGATGCCGTTGTGTGTTTGTTAGTCGCCGGTGCAGCAAACTGGATATCCTGTCACTGTTCTGGAATTCTACCATAGCCGGAGTGGATCTAATGACCCTGCGTGCGAAGACTAGCCATTCATGGGAGGTCTGTTTGTTTTACACCAGAAGAACTTCGCATTGCATGGTGCTTTATACTTTGTGCCATTCACTGTCTTCGGTTTCGTTTTTTAATATAGAGATGGAAATATGAATCTCTGTGTGCTTTTTGTGCCTCCTCAGGTATCTAATTGTTATGTTCCCTACGCGTAATTTATGCTGTTTCCCCTCATCCATATGCTTATATAAAATCACTGTCTACATCACGCCTTATCATGATCGCATGCCCCTTTTAACTGAGCCACTACCCAGGAATACTTGCCAGCCGGTGTGGCCGAGCGGTTCTAGGCGCTACAGTCTGGAACCGCGCGACCGCTAAGGTCGCAGGTTCGAATCCTGCCTCGGGCATGGATGTGTGTGATGTCCTTAGGTTAGTTAGGTTTAAGTAGTTCTAAGTTCTAGGAGACTGATGACCACAGCAGTTAAGTCCCATAGTGCTCAGAGCCATTTGAACCACTTGAACCAGGAATACTTTGCATGTTCCACATCATTACGAGTATTGTTGTATATTATGTGATTTTCAGCATTTTCAGTTGAGTGGTCATACAGGTGACTGATACTGAATGCAGCAGCACAGGAAGCACTCGCTACAGATCACTCTCACCAAATGCTCATGTAAACACTGTGCAACGAGCACCTTTATGAACACGGACTGGAACGGCAGATATCTTGCCCAATTCTTAGGACTATAAGGTAGTCAATCAAGTAACACGTCTCATGGGAGGCTCTTTGGTTGCGTCAACCAATTAGAGGCTTTGACATGATAGTTATTTGCCACGATAGTTCTGTTAACTGCAATCAAATTTCGGCGTTTTGTTACTCTGACTGCTGTCTTGGTTCTGGTCGGCCTCGCAGCCATCGCCTGTTGCCCGTTGTACTACTTTCCCTTCGTGCTACCGCTTTTATTGTTGAGCTCGGCACATGGTTTAGGCTTAAACAGCGCATTGAATTTACAATCAGCATCAGTCTTTCAGCATGGACTTATTTTCCACATGTAGCTGTACGTATAGTATATCTTTGACTTTTCTTCGGCATTTTCGTGTTTTTGGGTCACGCGCCCACGTGGACCGGGATATCCATGCACTCTATCGACATCCATTCTAAAGTTAGATACTAAACCCCTTCTAATTTGGTAACACATGGGGAACCGTCCTTCACGCTATTATTTCATCTATTCAGTAAAATGACCTACTCTTTTCACTTCGTTTGGATTTCAGTGTTGATCAGTAATCTTTACCGTTCCTCTGCCTGGTTGAAATAGGGCATAAATTCTTTACGTAACTGCAGAAAACTGTTCGAAATGTTGTATGTTTTTTAAACCATCTGATAGAATAAGACATGTAGCTGAAAAAATAAGAAACGAATCAGAAAAATATGTAAGGCAGGTAGGACATTGCATAAATTAAGATGGCAAGTGGAATAGTAGTCAAATATAATTAACAATGAAAGTAACAGAATACCAGAAATAATGTCTAGCGAGGCGTGCACAGGCATTCGAGGAGTGAGATAAGAGGCGCAAAGAGATTTTTGTATTTTTATGTACAAATGATTAAGCTGAAGGGAAGTTATAAGAAAAGAATTTTAAAAAACATTTACAGAAACCCAACTGATGAGAACAATTTCGCAAATCTGTCAGTATCCTGTAATTTCTCCACTTCAAAAGAAGGGTTACATGACATAAAAACTGCAGAACAGTTATCCTCCCAAAATACCAAAATAGTAACACAGAAAAATATGGGATTTAAATCAATCAGAGGAGCAAGCTGCTTTCGGAAGTGTGAGAAATAGAGGCGTCTGTTTGGAACACAAGCCTCGTCATCTAATAATGTTCTCCCAACCATCTTTCTATGTTCACTCTAGTGCAATCTTCGCCTCTTTTTTCAACACACCCCTCTTTACCTTTCAGTCATCTATCCCTTGATCTTCCTCTTGCTCGTTTCATTCGCATCTCTATTTCGTGTATCTCCTTGGGAATCTTCTTGTTTTACATTTTCCTTAAGTGCCCATACCATCTTGATGTTTCTATCATGCTCTGCAGGAGCTCCTCTTTCACTACTTCCCTTACTGTTTCATTCCTTATCCTATCTTTACTATTACTCGTATCGTCCTTCTGAGGAACTTCATTCTCAATGCCTGTAACCTGGTTACATCTCTTTTCTACATTACCCCTGTTTCAGTTGCGTAGGTCAACCTCTTTGCTATTTTGCAGGACTTCTTTGTTCGAGACAACTTCGCAGGAATGCTTCTGGCTGTGTGCCACGTTCGCTGGTCTCTTTCTCATTTCTTCCATTTTCCTGTATCACATTTCCCAAATATTTGACACTTTCCACCTTCTTCAATTGTTCAGTTCCGATTCCTTTCCCGCTAGATGGTTTTTGCTGCCACCTTTGTCATTATCTCCTCCACAACCACGATGAAAAGGAGAGGTGACAATGTACTGTCCTCTTACGCACCATTTGTTTGATAGAACCAACTCGTTCTTTCATTTCCCACTTTCACACAACTCACACTTCCACAATACATCTGCTTGTGGTCTCTTTCCCCAACTTCTTTTTCTAGTGCTTCCCAGGCCTTTCTTCTACAGACTGCATCAAATGCCTTTTCTATATCACGAATGAGCAGATCTCCCCCAAATTCGTAATGATGCTCCTGGATCTGCCTCACTGCAAATATGAGATCAACAGTTGACCTTATAGATCTGAAGCCATGCTGCTCGTCTCTCAATTTTTTCTCAACCCTTGTCTGGATCTGCTCTCCAGGATCTTTTCATATATCTTGACACAATGTGGTATCAGTATGGCTCTCCTCCAGTTCCTACAATCTTTCCTTCACTCTTTCTTGAATATTAGGCACTTAGTACCCTCTTACAATCTGGAATCTTCTTTTCATTCCAAGCCACACTCATCACACGATGCCTTGTCTGCTGTCTTCATTATTTCGACACTTACTTCGTCCATACCTGTTGCCCTGCCTCCTTTCGAGTCACATTTCCATTTTAGGTCCTTCACCCCCTTCCTTTCCCCCAGAGTTCACTTCTGCCTCCTTTAGTCTATTACCTCACCACCAAGTCCATTCTGATTTAGAATATGCTGAAAGTACTCCTTCCACAGAATCATCAGTGTCTCTTTGTTACTAACCTCATTCGAATTCCTATCTCTGTTACTGCCCCTCTCAAACCTCTCCTCCTATTTTCAATCTTTCGATATAGAATATTCTTGTTCCCTCTGCTATCTTTCTCCATCATCTCTGTCCAGTCTTCCATCCACTTTCTTCTCTCGTCAGCCACTGTCTTATTTGCCTCTTTTTTATACTCCTTTCTTGCTAATTCGGTCCATTTTCGGAACCGCTTCCTGAAGGCCTTTTACTTCCTTCCCACTATTTCCCTGACACTTCATTCCACCATTTTTTCTCCTTCCACCGTTTTCTGCCCCTTGTCCTTCCGCATACAGCTACTGCAGCTTCCACCATAGCACTTTCAAATTCTCCCCATTCTTCTTCACCTATTTTTGGTTTAGCCTTTCGTATCCTTCAAATTGTTCAAATGGCTCTGAGCACTGTGAGACTTAACATCTGAGGTCATCAGTCCCCTAACTAACCTAAGGACATAACACACATCCATGCCTGAGGCAGGAGTCGAACCTGCTCGGTTCCACACTGAAGCGCCTAGAACCGCTCAGCTACAGTGGCCAACTCGTAACCTTCCATAATGATGTCCTGATATTCTTCCTTGACTTCCTTCTCCTTCACTTTCCATACTCTAAGTCTCCACCCCTGGTTCCTGTCTTCTTCAATTCCTTCATGATTCTCATGGACATCACCAGTAGCCGACGGATACCACCCAGTGCCTCAGATGGTAGTACCCTTACATCTGTCACAGTCCTCTTCGTTTTTCAGTCGCAGAGCATGTAACCCACCAACGATTACTGCACTAGATTCCTGATGTACCACGCTACAATATCTCCTTTCCACAGTATCCGTTATCTATCTTTCCTGTCAGCGTTACGATGTTCGAAAGTGCCGACTCATAGTCCATTTGCCTTCGTGGAGACGTTTCCTTTTATATCCATCCTTTCCGTGGCTAGTATTCTTGTTGAAAGCTGGTTTTTGACTCACTGTTGGTTAACTAGGCCTATCAGAGCGTCACCAGAGCCCTGTCAGCGACCACTTTTCGGAGTTCCTACAGGGCCTTCACAGCTACCGTCCTGTGATACTCGCAGTCGCCGCTGTACTTCACCCCTGTAGGCAATAATCTACTTTCACACACCGTTTACGAGTGTCAAAGGAAATTATAAAACGGAGCAAAGAGTATAAAGTGAAACTTTTTCTGGGATCTTAACTTCGGAAATATTTTTGCACTCAGTTGCCATAAAATCAGTATTAACTTACATTGAGAAATAAGGCACTAATTGAACTGACAGGCACACGTATCAATCCTGCAACCTCTATCAGACTTGAATGAGGAGTAAGGGAAGGGGATCCCATATCACCAGAGCTATTCTCAGCAGTCCAAGGCGAATTTTTCAAAAATCAAATTGTTAGCAATGGGACTTCTTTGAACTACCGTCTGCTTTTTGCTTGAGGTATTGTACAGTTTGCCTGTAATGCAGATGAACTACAGATACGAATGAAAGACTAAATACAGCAAGTTTAATGATATGAACACACTATTTTAGTAGAGTAAGTCGGTAAGGATAAGCAGACAGCGTCATATACGTCTTCAACATTTACGTCAAAAACAGGCGTTTCTGCTTCTATATTTGGACGTTCCTGAGGAGTCTTCTTGGCTCAAACTGACCTTTGGACAGTAGAAAACGTGATTCGCCTATAGTAAGATCGAACGTCGACTTTTGTAGAAGAAATCTGTATACGAGGGAATTTAGTGAAGCGTAACACTTTTTCACTCCAGTGAAACTAATGTGCACTGAGCAGAGAGCATGTCGTAAAGTACGGTGCCCATCAGAGTGAGAAACGTGGGCTGCACAGCATGTGACGCATGAGGTAGTGAGAGACGTCGCAGGTTGCGTGTTAAATGTCACTTGCTGTCAAAGGACAAAGCGTGCTGGATTTTCTCTTCTAACGGCCTGAGTCCAGAGGTCAGTAAACTGAAATATAGGTTGCTGCGTGCTGGTTTCAGTCTGCAATTAAATTTTTGGGTTTTCATTTCTAATCTCTGTACTATTTTAGGAGGTTTGCATCTTTAATTCATTTCCAGATATCGTAAATTCACATCCCTACTTCTGGTAAGTACAGTGGGATGCATGCAACGTAAGTGAAGTGACATGAACTTACTCCCTCAAAGAGTACACTGCACAAATACATATTGAGAAGTTTCTTATTCTATTTGTTTTCAGTGATGTAAGTGACTCCTTCTAAAAACTGCCTATCGAGTGTCACAACCAAGTCATGTAATTGTTTATTGTAAAGGTAGCGCCAAATGGTGGTTCGAATTGAACTACAGCGTAAAGAAACCAACGTGCGTATTTCTCACGCTTCGGGAATCCTTTATTTAACAAATGGCCATTTGGCTAAACCGTTCTCCTCTATAAAAATAATTTTACTATTGTAGATTATATCACATCATAAATTTTGAAAGTAACAGATGTTGTTTACCTAACCAACTTAATTATTTATTGTGTCATATATTTAATTCTTATTAAGGACGATAACTTCACTTTAGTAACTTAAAAAGGAGAAACTGCTTCTTTGAAATACGACTTTCAAAAATATTAACTTTATTCCATATATCTAGATAATCTGCCATTGTTTGTAAACTACCACAACAGCGTCTTTCTAGAAATGATAGCAGCGTAAAACAACCCAATCGGAAATTTCTTCTCTGTGTGCGGATTTGATGTATTAATACCTCATACGGTTGAGATGTCTGGGAAATTTCTTGTGAGCGGTTATCCTACGCATCACAACTCAGGTAGTGTCAAAATTTTGCAAATTGAGTCTAATCCTAACCTCTGGGAGACACGGTAACCCTTCCTTGAATCGCTTCCTGTTTCTCTCTCTAGCTTCAAAGGTGTCCATTGCCAGGCACTTGAGTTCATGTATTTCTCATACCTTGCACGTGTACACCCATCGTGAAGCTCTACACACAATCGGGACTTGTTTTAAAAGATTACGACCTGTCACTTCCGTGTCCAGTGTTGCTGGGAACACCACTGTCGATGCACCTCTCTCTCTGCTGCTGCGTCAAGTGAAGCTGCAACTGTGGTCGCCGTGCTGACACATCTTGGTGGTCCACACGTCACAGTAGGGTCAGTGTGAGCACTTGTCTTACAACAAACAAGCCCACTTCCTGCTACTGTCGAGTTTCGACTCGTGGGGGAACATGGTTTTCCTTCTTAAGTAAGACGTCCTCACACCAGGCCACTATTAATATGTGTTTTATGATTGAGAAATCTGCTGCATGTATAACCCACCTACCTCTCCGGCTAATTAGGCTTTTCTATATGACCGAGTACCCAAAGTCCTTGTGGAGACAAGGCACCTACTCCAAAGAATAATGCAAAACCGAGGGCAGTAGATGAAGTTATAATCAAATCGTCACTGCTCAGTAGTTTAGTTATGTTGTGGATTGGCAAGAGCGCCAACCCACTATGAGAGGAAGCCGAAAGGCACGCATTTTAGCTCACGCAGGCTGGCGTGAGGTCTGGAACAGGTCAAGGAAATGAGACTAGCAAAAATGGACGTAGCTGTGGAATACTTAACTTTAATCCATATACGGTGAACGTCGCTCTTGACGGTACATGTTTTACAGCATCAATAGTAACTGGTAATGGCGCCTTGCTAGGTCGTAGCAAATTACGTAGCTGAAGGCTATGCTAACTATCGTCTCGGCAAATGAGAGCGTATTTTGTCAGTGAACCACCGCTGGCAAAGTCGGCTGTACAACTGGGGCGAGTGCTAGGAAGTCTCTCTAGACCTGTCGTGTGGCGGCGCTCGGTCTGCAATCACTGATAGTGGCGACACGCGGGTCCGACATATACTAACGGACCGCGGCCGATTTAAAGGCTACCACCTAGCAAGTGTGGTGTCTGGCGGTGACACCACAAGTTAACTTTATACATTTTTATTACGTAAACTAATTTTTAATTAACAGTAGTTAGTGGAAAATTTGGAAGAAAGGCTTTCAAGGTATGTCTTTAATGAAATAACCAACGGTCGCCAGTTCCTCACCGGAACAAGAATAATTAAATTGAAACTGAACTTTATACTCGTAAGCAATCTTACGTAAGAATAGTTATTGGCGTCATGACATAGAAACAGTATCTAACGCACACATTCAAGTACTTCTCACCACACATGTCACAGTAGTCAAATAATAATCAAATAGCAAACACATACAATATATTATATTAATTTTCAAAGATCAATTAAGGTAATATTTTTTGCTGGCTGTGGACAGAAACTTTTTGTTACGTTACTCACCGTAATACTGACCGTCGTTATTGTAGCAAGCAGAAAGATTGTTTGAATTTACCCATTGGTAAGGACTGTCATTTACCTAGCAGTTACTCTGATGTTTCTTTGTAATAAATGTGATAACTTATTCTACAATCTATAAATTAGAAACTGTGCTTTGATAGTGAAATTCAGTGTTCAAGTTACACAAAGTTTTAGTACCAATTTTTTATTATGAAATTTACTCTACTTTTAGCAAATGAATTAATACTGGCTTTTGCATCATTCCATTTCTGACATTACTCATACTACAGCCAAAGAATTAATTATAACGCAACTGTCCAAAAGTTGTAAAATTTGTGTTTCGATAATCTAATAAATTAATATTCACTTCATTTTCTGTTCATTTTCTGATTATCTCGGTTCATACAAAGGGATAGGATAGATACTACTTGAATGATGACTCAGTAAAATTATTTACGTGACAATATGCACGACAGCAATGTTATTTAAGCAATGAAATTCCAATTACGCTGGTCAGCCTATTACACTTGCAGTTATAAAAAGTCTAGATCTTTCTTTATGATGCCGTTGGTTTGTCGAGTGGCTTCATTCAGCGCTAAAATAGGGCACAGGTTGATCTTCTTGCCTTACCAAAGCCAATAACAACGGCCTACTCTTCATGCTATGTGAATTACTCTTGCTGCCTTTGTACAGCGTCCAATAAATGCCATAGCTTGACCATATTAAACATCTGCCACACCTACCATATCAGTTTTCACTGTTCCGCACTTCGGAAAGAGACTTTTTATCTCCGCACTTGCATAGCCACACCGGCGAATACACACTAGCAGCGACGCCAATCGTCTCCTCGCAACTCCGAGCTGCTACTATCTGGAGCGCTCGCACGCCAAGCCTCAATGCTTTTACAATTTATTACACTCTTTGACAATATCTTTTCCCTCACTAGGCCAGCGTGTCTACTTAAAACATGTTAACATTCCATGCGTATACTCTTTCTTAAATAACAAATAGCATTTGCAACGTGACAACATATTGACAAGAATAATATTCAGCACAACTAATAAAACAAACTTCGCAAAACACGTAGAAAATGCATGATCATCCACAGAGCTGTGAAGTCATACGTGGTCTTCCCTTACATGTAGGGTGTAGATGGTGTTTCTGCTATCTACATTGTGGGACCGCGGTGAAATGCTATTCACTTGCAGATCATAGCATACACTCAGCTGAAAAGTCATGTGATTCATCCTAATATCGTGTCGGACCTAATTTTCCCGACGTATGCAACAACTCGACTTGGCATGGACTCAACAAGTCGTTGAAAGTCCCCTGCAGCAAAATTGAGCCACGCTAGGTCTATAGCCGTCCATAATTACAAAAGTTCTCCCGGCGCGCGATTTTGTGTATGAAATTACCTCTCGATTATATCCTATAAATGTTCGAAGGGATTCTTGTCGGCTGATCTAAAGGGACAAATCATTCGTACGAACTGTCCAGAATTTTCTTCAAACCAATCGCGAACAATTCTGGCCCGATGCATGGTGCGTTGTCATCCATAAAAGTTGCATCTTTGTTTGGGAATACAAAGTCCATGGATGGCTGCAAATGGTCTCCGAGTAACCGAACATTACCGTTTACAGACAGTGACGCAGTACATTCTGTATAAACACAGCCCAGAGCATTATGGATACACCACCAGCTTGCACAGTACCTTCTAGTCAAATGTTTCAAATGGCTCTGAGCACTATGGGACTTAACATCTGAAGTTATCAGTCCCCTATACTTAGAACTACTTAAACGTAACTAACCTAAGGATATTACACACATCCATGCCCGAGGCAGGATTTGAACCTGCGACCGTAGCGGTCGCGCGGTTCCGGATTGAAGCGCCTAGAACCGCTCGGTTATATCGGCCGGCCCTTGTAGACATCTAGAGCCTGCGCCATACTCGAACCCTATCACCAGTTATTACCAACTGAAATCGGGACTCCTCTGTTCTGGCACCCTTTTCCATTCGTCTAATGTCCAACCGAAATGGTCACGAGCCCAGTAGAGGCACTGTAAGTGATGTGCTGTTAGCAAGGGCACTCGCATCGTTCATCTGTAGCCATACACCATTCATGCCACATTTCATCGCACTCTCCTATCGGTAAGTTAGCCGTACGTCCCACATAGATTTCTGCTGTTATTTCACGTAGAGTAACTTGCCTGTTAGCACTCACAACTCTATGCAAATTCGGCTGCTCTCGATCGTAAGAGAAGGGTGACGGCCACTACGTTTTCCGAGGTGAGATGTATTGCCTGAACTTTAGTATTATCGGTACGCTCTTGACATTTAGATCTCGGAATACTGAATCTCCTAACGATATCCGAAATGGAATGTCCCGTATATCTAGCTCCTACTACCACTGATCGTTCCAACTCTGTTGGTTCCCGTAGAGCGGCCATAATCAAGTCGAAAATATATTCACATGAATAACATGTCTACAAATGACAACTGCACCAAAGCACTGGCGTTTTATACCTTGTGTACGTTATCTGTTCATGTGCATATCACTATCCCATAACTTTTGCCACATAACTGTATAGTACACTGCATACCAGTTGGATGTTCGTCGCTTGCCCCCATGATCCAGTTACAGGTTTAGTGCCCCGTAGTGTATTATCATCTTGTCACATTAAGCAGTTCAGTATGCAACGGACATATTCAGCGGACCGCCAGTGACACATCATTAGCGTGGTGCCAAATGCATCTGTCATTACGTAAATTCTTCTAAGTTTTTGTTTCTTTTTCATTTACGCTTAGTTATTTCGTTATAGATCTAATACGACCAGCTCTTCTCGGCATTTTTGAAGTTTTCAAGTGATCCTGCAGTGATCGTAAAATTTTTCGTAGAACTGTAGGATAAAATTACGTTTCTTACGTCTGTAGTATGTCATTATACGGCCTACGTATATGTCAGTTGTTACTTGTTTTACGTCTCAAATGTTGTAGAATATATTACATGTTGCATCGTAGAGCGCTTTTTTTTTTAAATTATCTCTCAGTGCTATTGGTCACTTTTATAATAGCGTTCATATAGCACTTATGTATGTTTGACAGTATTTTCCTCTGATGTTTTTATGATGACAGTGAATCGTATTCGCGGAAAATTGGCAATAATATGTACATTACAAAGCTACTATAACTAGAACTATTTGTAATGAGTAATCTATTATCTTTTGTGTCTTCTTGAAGAGTTGAAAATTTATCAGCTTTCTTTCAGGACCTCAGTCACGTTTTCTAGATATTATTTATATTTCAGTACTGTTTGTTCGTTCAGAATTCCAATTTTGTACTCGTCAGTGTGGGTGTCAATTTCCTGCTCTTCCAGGATATTCGTTAAATGCCGTTTTGGTACTTTATGGTAATGTAATATATCGTTCTTTGACCCAGTACACTGCGCAGCCACACCAGAGAGGAAACTTTCGGATTTACCACTTGCAATTCTTAGGGGTATGCTCCGGGATATGAGACACAGCACTGGCCTGTAAGGTAATGCGTTGTCACAGAACGTCACATATAGCAGGACATTGATCAACTATTAATATTATAAGAGACCGTTCACCAATTTCTGTGTTGGCTTATATGGTCGCCCGTTAAACGACACAAGCGATGCAAGTTATTCGAAGTGGTAATTCGTACTAGTGCAACTTATAAGAGTAGGTCTCTCAGGCGTTACGTCAGATAAAACAGATAAGGTGCGTAGTTACCTGTAAGATCTTGTCCTACGTGACTGCTCTCCAATTCACACTTAAGTGCCAGGCTGAGGGTTCATCGAACCATATTCACTCTATTTCTCTACCGTCCACACCCTAACGGCGCGCGGGAAAAACGAACACTGCCGTCTCTCAGTGTGGGCTACGATTTCTCTTATTTTATTACGATAATCATTTTCTCCCTACATAGGTGGGTGCCAACAAAATAGAAAGCATTCGCAGGTGAACGCTGGAGATTGAGATTTCGTGAAAAGATCTCGCTGAAACGAAAGATGCCATTGTTTTAATGATTGTCACTGTGACGCTTCCTACTGTTGTCTGCTGACACTTCGACGATTAGCAAAGGTGTAATGTCCTTTTTCTAAGTCCAGCCAGTATTCTTCACCTCCTCTAGATACGTGAAGTACGTCAATATTTGGTGATCAATAAGTTTAAATTCAAGTTTTTACTATTAAGTACCTGCGTTGTTGAGCGGTTACCGCCAAAGATGCACATCAACGGTTTCTAGGTGGCCGATCCGTGATTTAGAATGAATGCGTCGCACATGTACACCGAATTAATTCTTTCAAAAGTCACAGGGTTTACTTAACACAGTTTATTTGCTATGATTTACTATGAAAAATATTCATAAATGAGCCTAATAATAATTGAAAGTCAAAGAAATTTACTTTTAATTAAAATGGCTTCCAGTGAGGTTAACTGTTTCACGCAGTCGCGAATATTCAGAAGTACAAAGCTAACATCTTCGACACTAAAATCTCAAACACAAAAAGTCCGAGACGCTAAAGACTTCCAGACGCTAAAAACTCACATACGCTAGGGACTAACAGAAGCGAAAGGCGTTAACGGTACGTGCGTTTATATAATAGTTATGAAACAAAAGGAACGTTCTTTGGGAACTCTTTGAATACAGCCCCTTTCTACTTTGCATACAATTCTCTAAACCATTGTCTCTTAATATTCTTTTATCTACTTTTTTTGCTTTAAAACGAGAATTCGTGATTTTATATGAAATAAGAGAATTGTTCACGGCCAGTTCGAGTAAGTTTTAATTTCCAAACTGCCAGATATGTAACGGGGCTACCCCAGCCAACTCGCATATCATATCCGTGGCACTCTCTCCCCTGTTCCGCGGTGATACAAAATGTGCTATTCTTCTTTGAACTTCTTCGATGTTCTCCGTCAGTCCTATCTGGTAATGATCCCAGCAGCACAGCAGTACTCTGGTACGGATAAGTACGGATAAGAGTAGTGTGGGTAGTGTCTTAAGTAGCTTTGTTGCTTCTTACAAGTGTTCTATCAACAAAACGCAGTGTTCCTTTTCTCGCCACAGTCACTGTGACTGCTACTGTTTAAGTTGTTTGTAATTGTCACTTCGAGGTAGTCCAATTGATAGCCTTTATATTTGTGTGATTCCTGGTGTAGCCGAAATTTAACGAGTTCATTTACTATTCTTGTGGTTGACCTCACACTTCTCATTATTTAAGGACAATTGCCACTCTTCGCAACGTGCACATGTCTTACCTAAATCGATTTTGTCCTTTTAATGAGTTTACTAGACAGTAAATGGGACATCATCCGCAAATTATCTAAGAGGTCTGTTCAGATTATCCCCCTAATTATTACATCAGAAGGCCTATAAACCTTCCTTTGGAACGTCAGATATCGTTCTATTTTGATGAACTGCGACCTTCCTGATAGGCAATCACGAATTTATTTGCATGGCTGAGCCTATACTCCATAGGCACACAATTTGATTAGCAGCCTTTGTGAGGAACGAATGTAAATAGCTAACGAACGCGCAAATGATGCCGACAAAGTCACGACCAAATAAACTTGAAAAGGGCCCGAAGAAGTCATTAGGAGCAGTGTGAATTGCCCGTAACACTTCGCTTTCAACTGAGAATGATATAATGAAGTATTCTGAAAATAGACGACACACACAGGAACGCTGAAAGCAAACAACAGGATTGGAGACACGCGCGAACTGCTGAAAAGAATAAGCTCATTCACTCACTTCCGTTCGTGTCCGTAATTTCGTGTTTCATTCACACGCGTAACCGTGCAGAACATATACATAAATGGGCCCGTAAGTCAATGAGCATCGTTGCAATAACAGGTACACTCAGCCGTGAATTTAAAGATCTCATCTTCAGTACGATGCAGCTTGCATTAAGTGGTAAAGTCTAATTGAATTTAAATACTGGAAGTTGCAATAATCAAGATAGGAAATGATTATCTAGTGCTGTTACATTTCAATAATGGCCAGGGATAATTAGGAGCGATTTAATGAAAATGATAATTACCCGACACGCTTTTAGCTGATTCTGTTTAATAACACAGTATGTGGAAAATAACAGCTTAATTTAAAAAGAGCTCGAATGCCGAATGTAATCTGATGACGGACCCGTAACACGATCACCTCTGTTCTACTTGACTAGTAGCCCAGGCCCATCGTCCGGATTACTGTTAGGTAGTATTTGGTATATCCGTTCCTTTTTCAGAATCACTTCATTGGTAGATTCGCTGGATTGTGAGTACACAAAAAGCACTTGGGCGGCGCTCGTTGTTATTGTGCTTCATAACTCCATTTTCGGAAGCACAATAAGACCGTCGAAACTTCACAATTTGCTCTCCGTATAACTTGTGACTTACGATTTTACGTTATTAACTGATGAGCGTCTAAAGATTGGCACCGACAGCATTAGCAGGTATGATGCCTGCCTCCCTTGGTACCGTGCCTACAGTTCATGGATCGATTAGCAGCAACGAAATTACTGATCGGTACGCATACGGCAGCACGCGCCTTGTAGAATGTTCAGAAACGTCGCGCATAATAACGGAATTTTTCCGAGGCTCATACCTCGGGTTCTATTGGTGGTAGAAAGGTAGGGTGAAGTGTGTAGGATAGCTCCTGGGCTAGGGACCATTTGTATACCGGACACAAAGAGCGTCTCATTGTCAGTATCCTTCAGTAAAGGGTGAAAGTATGAAGGTCACACACTTGTTCTTGCTTGAACAAATGGAGTAAATCGGTTGGTTCTTTCTGCATTTGATGTGACCCCGGTGGCCCTTAAGGGGCTCATTGAGGGACCGTTATTTCATGGACAGTTCCTCGGAAAACCCCAAAACAAATATCTTTACCATTTTCTTCGTACCAAAACGGAGCTGCAGATTCGATGACAGCAAATAGTTGAAATTTTCACGATGCATTCCTAAGATCCCGATCTCGAACAGTGCTGAAAATTTTCTTCATATCTTTATCCGTTGCCGAGAAACGGAGGTTCAATGTCGCCTTACTTGTACGCGTTAAATATGCATGCAAAACCCTGTTTGAGATGAAAGGCAAATCACGAATAAATCGCATTTTAACGATATATTCTCTAGGCATTTATCTAGAAGTAAAATCTTCCCGTTTTCAAAAACTTTTATTAATTCATGGGCCATTTCTTGGTGTACCCCAGAAAAGCGCTTTTTACCATTTTGTCGTACCAAAACCAAGCCGCGGATTCATAGACGGCTGTGCACATCAAATGGTTAAAACTTTTAAGGTATTCGTACGATCCCGATCTCAAACGTCTTAAACATTTTATTAATATCTTTATCTCTTTCCAAGATACAGAGACACAAAGTAATCTTTTATTCACACGTAAAATACGCACGAAAACATAATTTATTAAATGACGTAGCACGGAGAAAATTGCTGTTAAGTGTCCCCGCTTCCATCACAATGATTCTGCGACCCTCATCTTACAGTACTAAAGCATATGTGAAATTTTTGCGCACTCATATTCCATCTTAGATGTAAAATTAATTTTTCATTACTTAAATTTCACACATGGAAACTATCAAAATTTTACTTGTTAGGGCATAAAGTCAAGCGCCAGCACGGCAGTCGAGAACGATGGAGTAGAGATGGTTGTGAGAAGACGTCAGCCAATCGCATGCTGACCGGACCTCCATCCAGGATGACAACGCATAGCAGCGGCCGCTATGGGAAGGGGACGTAAGTGCCGCGACCGACTGACGACGTCCCAGTTCAATAGTAGCTTCAAGACTAGTGACTTGTGTAGCAGCGACTTATGATTGTCTATATTGAACAAACTTGATTATTTTACTAACATTGAACATTACTAACATAGGTAGGGACTGCAGCGATTTCAAAGTAGTTGGCCAGCCCATTGCCAGAAGCACACCTGTAACGCTGCAGTGTAGTTAGTATTAGAATAACCAGCGTAGTCAAATAGTTAGATTAACCCTGTCCGTAGCAAGTGCCATTAATCAATTAGTATAAACTGCTACTAAGTATAATAATTGACCCCATTAATTATATAAGGTGGTGGGTTAGTGTGTATAATACAATGTTTGTTGTTTATGAATCACCTATATCATAATACTTGTTTTTCAACTGTGTTATCATGTTGTGTTGTATCAATAAAGAATTTTTTTTTATACTTGATTGTTTCGTATGTCGCCCTTTCCTTGGGACACATTTGTGTAGTGCAAAGTACTGTCCCATTTCATTTTGTAATGAAACTCATTAATACGACTTGTTTGAATTCTTTGTATATCGATCCGAGAAGGCAGGTTTCCCATACACCCCATATTTTACGACTAGGATGGATATAACAGTACTAGTCCATAAAATTCTTCTCAATGAGTGATGTACGCTGCTGTGGCTTGGAAAGTAAGGGAACCAGATGGGAAATGCTCCTATTGGAGCACAAAAAGGCAAATACGCTCCTGTTTAAAAGACTGAATGAAAAGTGGGATACCATTATACCTTCATCGACACCTATAAAAATTTTCCCCAAAATTTTCACATGTGAACATATTCGCGCTTTTATATATTGGGAGAGAAGGAGACAGTGGGAGAGAGAGGGAAAATTATTAAATGCTGTGGGATAGTAGGCAGTGGTTGTGGTACAAAAAGAGCGAAGGAGACAATGACAGCGCGAGGGAAATAGACGGACACAGTGGCAGAGTAGCATAGTTGATAGTGACAGAACGGTGCTAGGAACAGTGTGAAGAATACATAGCCAGTCGAACAGGAATAAAGAGAAGGAGAAGGTGTAGCTGGCCTCTGTCGCCGAGCGGTTCTAGGCGTTTCATTCGGGAACCGCCTTACTGCTACGATCGCAGGTTCGAATCCTGCCTCGGGCATGGATGTGTGTGATGTCCGTAGGTTAGTTAGGTTTAAGTAGTTCTAAGTCTAGGTGACTGATGACCTCAGATGTTAAGCCCCATAGTGCTCAGAGCCATTTGAACCATTTCTGAGAATGTGTGAGTGAGTGATAGCCAGTGACATCGAGACAACGAGGGAGAGAGAGAGAGAGAGAGAGGGATAGTGAGAAGAGACGACAGCAGCGGGAAAGAATGAATGAGATAGCAGCAATGAGAATGAGCAAGAGGGAGACAGTGACAGCGAAAAGAGACACTAGCAGTAGGCCAGAACGAAAGAGACAGTGACTGTGAGCCAGGAGACAGTGACAGACACAAGGAGATAATGACAATGGGTTGGGCTGAATGAGTGACTGGATAGTACGAGCGACTTGGAGGGATATTGAATAGTGCTTTTGTATGAGCGAGTTACGGTTAGCGGAGCTTGTGTTAGTGAGAGGTGAGTTACACGTTAAAAAGAGCGTGAAAATGTAGGAATGCCCAAAATTTGGGGAAATTTTCAAAGGTAGCGAGAAATGAAGTATGAGACAGCTGGCTCTCCACCTTTTAGTCCGACTCTTTGCCTATTTTGTGCTCCGATAAGAGCATTTTTCCTCTGGCGATAGTATAGATCCTTCTCTTGTGTGCAGAGGTGTTGGGGCCGCTTTGGAATATTCTTTATTGCCCATATTTCATCGTTAAAGCAATTTTGTTGGACGAGTTTTCAGGATGAAGGTTTCGTGGACTGATAAATTTTTCAGCATCCATACGTTTACTTACACATATTTAACCACAACTCACCATACTGTACAACGTGGAGCGTAATTCGTATCAATATTAGCGATTTACTATCCCGTTCCTTTCGAGTACTGAATGAGCGAAGTTGACAATGTAAATGGCTCTGTACGCGCCAAAATATCTCCTATAATGATGATCCCTAAGCAAGTAGTACGAATCTGAACTCGTTCGATGTCTCTTGCCATCCGTAGAAGGACTTAAAATGGTGGAACGACAAATTTGAATGCTCTAGTGTCTTGTCCCAAATATCCTTTCCAATTCACTGCACTTTGCCAGAAACTTCCCATTAAATCTAAGTACAGTGTTCTGTTCGCCTTCCTTGATATCTGTATCACGTAATCACACCATTTCACATCGCTTCTACCCAAATACATACAAGGTGATCTGATTCGAACTGCCACGTTTATTTTCATAGACTATTCAGCGACGTTTTCTGAATATTTTACTGCGAGAGTGTTCCCCAATCACCAGTTACAGAGTAATTGCCTTTCGTATGGTTTCTTAGCCCCATTATTCTTCGCTTGCGTGTTGCATTGTAAATATCTGCACAACATTGCAGACGTCTACGGTATGGCCTATGTGTCTTTTTTGGGAATAGAGTGGTTTCATGTAACCACGCTACTTCCAACTATCAGCAGTATTGCTCACTTTATTCTTTATCTCAAGCTTGCATCCACTAGTGTTCGAGTTCTTTTTTTTATTCATTTTTCTTTTTTTTACGTCAGATGTACGTTAACACAGACACGTAGCAATATGAATTGGTTTACCGATGAAAAAAATGACCAATAGGCACCTGTTCTGTGTATTCGCTAAGATTGGCACATTGAGCGTATGCTGAGCTGTTACCGCGGCGGCGTCTATCGCATCACAATACTTTTCCTTTCTTGTCGCCTGTCGGGTCTTCGCGACTCCATGTTACAAGCAAAAACATACCTGAACAACTACCAAAACGTTGCATATAAAGTTTGTACGATCTGATGTCTTCACGCAGTTCACTACTAACTTTGTAACCGGACAGTATTATGTTCTTTCTCTTCCTTAGAGGCATTTTTTTCGACTGATCGGTATCTGAAGCGAGTTGCCATTGACTACACCAAGCGGAAATTTTGCCTAAGTTCTACGAAATTTCCTTACAATTGTGCTGTGACACTTCTTCTCAAAGTATATAAGATGTTTGACTATTATAGGTATCAACGGAAGGGGCGAGTAGAAGACAATGAATCAATCAAGTAATCTTAATGAACATAGGTCCAGATCCCAATTTTTCCCCAATACGATTATTACCGCTGCTAGTAACAGAGTTTCAGAGCATTCAAACTGCGCATATGAACATGAATTTGTCTTATAACAAAAGATCTACAAAGATTACGAAACTACTGCATTTCAACATCTGAAAACAGGTCTCCTGCATAAAACAATGCAGATGACAACAGCTATACAGGGTGTTCGGAAAATCCCGTTAGAAACTTCTAGGACTTGTAGAGGGGATTGAGTACATAATACTTTGAATAGGAAACCATGTTCGGAAAACGTACCGTTTCCGTTCTACAACGGCTTCAGTTCAGATGTTTAACTCATCCACTTCTGTCTGAGGAACAGCATTAGGCGTGACCCTGTGTAATTATTAGGTAACAATTCAAAAGGAAACATAACGAAACATCTGGTGAAGAGTTCTGGCGAAGTGCCGAGACTTTGCGGATGCCGGTCCCTTAATACCTGCGGCGTGCCCCCCACCACCTGACTGCGGGAGGCTGGACACAGGAGAACCAGCGGGCGGGATGGAGAGGGAAGCGGGTGCGCCGTTCGTGTCTCCGTCAGAGCATTCCGGTCGCGTCTCGCGAGCTGGACGGTTCTTGGTGCGTTCACGGCGTACTGCCGCTAATGCTCGATTTCAGGCCGCGCTCAGTTGATAACCTTCGTCTCTGTTCACAAGATTCTCGTGGACCCGTATATCTATCTACTCTTTAATGACGCTGTCCCAATAGCTCCCGGCTCGGTACAGCGCCCTGGTGTTCTCGAAATCAAAGGTGTGGTTTTCTTTGATACTATGCTCAGATATAGCAGATTTCTCTGTATGACTAAGCCGGACGTGACACCTTTTCTCGATACAGCGCTGCGTTTGTCCAATGTACTGTACACCACATTCGCAGGCAATGCTATATATGCCAGGGGTGTTGAGTTTGAGTGGGTCTTTAAGTGAGCCCAGCAGCTCTCTCGTTTTCAGCGATGGTCGGAAGACGGTATTTATATTCGATTTTTTCTTTCGACATTGATTTCAATGTTTCCACTTGCTGCCAATGTCTGGAATTCTTTTGTGTATTGAAGAAGTTGTTACAATGAGACTGCCACATTTCTCGTATTATGGAGATTGTATGTGAAATTTTTTATGTCAATGGCTTTAGATTATGGCCTTTTGTTTTCCTTTTAACAAAAGTAGCTACTCCTGAATCAGAACCACGATATTGTGTAAATGAGCTAATGATCTCGCTGTAAAGCGACGAACAATTTTGAATCCATCCATTCATCTATCCGTCCATAGATCCAGCCATCCTGTTGTGTAAGGATCGTAAACAACGATAAGGAGAGGCGGGCTTCAGAGTTGTTGTACAACAGTAGGAAATATGGGCAGGAAGAGCAATGATTAGTGAACACGTTAATAAAACAAACTAAAGATTTACTGAACTTGTATTTCTCCAAGTATACAAAGACTCATTACAAATATTGCAGCAACATACAGATGCCAACTATAAGTGTCACGAGAAAGGGGCTCCAAGCCCAAGCACAATATATCATTAAGGTGATGCGGCAGATGCACACCAGGATCGAACTCTTACAGGAAATAGGAATCGGTGAAATGCTGTGAGTAGAGAGGATAACGGGAATGGTCAATACACTAGTAGTATGTGGCTAAGTTGAGAATTTGGGTTTGACAGAACACTTGCTAGGATACTCATTACAATGACCACTGTGTCCGCATGAGCTGAGCGACTAGCGCTGGCTATCGTAATTGCGGTGGCACAGGGCACTGGTAGTCCAGAGCAGCTGGAGGCGTGACTCAGCAAGCGCGCACCTTTGGACTACCAGATTCTGCGTAACCACTCTATCGTTTCATGTTACACAAGGTACAGGGTGACAGTTATTGAACTACAGGAAATAAAATCGTCATAACTTCCGCACGGTTTGCGTTAGGACGTTCAGACTGCACGGTTGGCCACGGAACATGATGCGAATTAGTGTGCGCATGCACACTCGATTTGTTATTTCATCTGGATGGGTTCGTCAATAAGCAAAATTGGCGCACTTGGGGGACTGAGAATCCGCATTTCGCGATGGAGAAGTCTCTTCACCCTCAATGGGTGACAGTGTGGTATGGAATGCCCAATCACGGAATAATCGATGCGATATATCTTGATGGCACGATGAACACCTAAGGTACGTGGAGGTTTTGGAAGAGGATTTCATCCCCGTTATCCAAAGTGACCCCGGTGGTTCATGCAAGATAGAGCTCGACCCCATCGAGGTAGGAGCACATTGGGGACCGTCTTCTGGCTCTTAAGCACCCAGAGGCCGCTGGCATGGGCCTCGATTGGCCGCCATATTTTCTGGATCCAAGCACTTGCGAGCCCTTTTCGTGTGGTTATATTAAATACAAGGTGTACAGCAATAATACCTAAACCACCCCTGAGGTGAAAACAACCATTCAGGAGGTCATCGACAGAATCCATGTTCCGACACTTCAGCGGGTCATGCAGAATTTCGCTATTCATCTGCGCCACATTATCGCCAATGATGGCAGGCATATGGAAAATGTCATAACCTAAATCCAAATAGCTGCAATGACGTTTACATGTTGCATAAAGTAAGTGCACGCCGTAGTTTGTAATTGATTTACGCTTTTTTCACATAATTCAATAATTGTCGACCTTTATTCAATGAATTTTATCACCTCAGGGTGTAAAAAATACTATTCCAATAATTAAAAAGAAACGTATCAGTAACAGACGGAAACCTGTTATTACAATACCAACGTTGATACGCCATGTGACGGTATCAGTATGTGATACCACATGTAATGTCTCTTGCAGCGATCTCTCTGCGATATTTTCAGAAATTTTATAAATTATATAACTCAGTACATATCTCGAACTATCTCTTCTTATCTTACCGATTCCTAAACTTTAATGTACGATGATTATCAATGCAAAGTAGCTTCAAGCCCTATTATTCCTTGGAGAGTGCATTTACTCCATGGAATAGCTTCTCTGCTATCTATGTTTTCTCTTATGAAAAGAATGGTTCAGATCTAGCCGATTAGCTGTGAAAGAACGAAGATGTATATGTATGTATTGTTGAGCTAGTCGCCATCTTGATGAGATTCTGTATGAGAAGGAATTTAATACATGAACTAAACTAAAGTAAGTGTGTTCGCGTATTATTTAACTGATTATTATTGACAGTGTCTGCTTACTACGCTTTGTTGCACGGGATCAGTGGGGAACGTCTGATTTACACTGGACGAACCTGCAGTTTTGTACGCTCAAGATATCCAGTTTATTACTTTCAGTAAATGGGCTAACACGGTCTTACCAGCAGATCTCCGGTCTTCCCCATGTGATCACAGAAAGTTAATAATTATTACAAATGTTTTCAGGAGATCGACTGATAATTTTCGTCGCACCGAGACTTCAAAATTGCTTCACTGCCTTATGGAATTTAAGTTAAGCTCAATTTAATCAGGATAGAACAGTATTGAACTGTGTGAATGGGATAAGCCTGCTTTGTGAATGAAACTTCCCTTAATATACGCATATTTTTTACTATCCTGATCCGTGAAGCTAAATCAGGCCGGGGTGAGAGAGGTTTTTAAATTTCAGATCCCACAAAAATATTAAACACACATCCGTCGTTTGCGTCTTTAATAGACAGACACCCAGTGGAGCGCCTGTATGAGAAATTGTCTGTCCTAACGCTCAATCGAACGATTAATGGTTGAAGAGTATAATCGGGGATTACTGCATTACAGTGATCTAGTGCAGCTGCGAGAACCGAAACGAGGTCGAGACATTAGCTGGGAATTCAGACCTCATTTGTGCCAGTCGCCCGCTGATGACGTTTCCGCAGCAACAGTGTCGTTCGACCCTCTTTGCATCCCTGCAGACAGGTGAGAGGGCGGTAGCCGCCCGCCTGCTCGCGGCCGAGGCGACAGCGAGAGCGGCGCAACTGCTGGCGCTGTACTGTATTTTGTATTTTGCTGGCGCCGGCCAGAGGGGACATTAGCGCTAACCGATAGTCGCGCCATCGCTCAGTGCATTTGCGCGGCTAAATCGATGGCTATTACCCGGCATGACTACGCATACCATTATCCGTGCGAGCAGCGGTCATTAAAGCCGCTGCTGCCGGTAGCCTGGATGTCGCTACTGCTACTCGCCAACCACTGCATGGACGCTGCCCACCTCTCATGCAGACACTCACCTCTCACCAGTACCAAAAATAGAACACAGTAGCAAAAGTAGGACACGTGCTTAAACCAGCAGTCATCTTGAAACTTCCTGGCAGATTAAAACTGTGTGCCGGACCGAGACTCGAACTCGGGAACCTTGCCTTTCGCGGGCAAGTGCTCTACCAACTGAGCTACCCAAGAACGACTCACGCCCGTCCTCACAGCTGTACATCTGCCAGTACGCCGCCTCCTACCTTCCAAACTTTACAGAAGCTCTTCTGCGAGCCTTGCAGAACTAGCACTCCTGAAAGAAAGGATATTGCGGAGACATGGCTTAGCAACAGCCTGGGGGATGCTTCCAGAATGAGATTTTCACTATGCAGCGGAGTGTGCGCTGATATGAAACTTCCTGGCAGATT
Source organism: Schistocerca piceifrons (assembly GCF_021461385.2). Taxonomy (NCBI): domain Eukaryota; kingdom Metazoa; phylum Arthropoda; class Insecta; order Orthoptera; family Acrididae; genus Schistocerca; species Schistocerca piceifrons. Next base: position 144,635,060 of record NC_060144.1, read on the forward strand.
AAAACTGTGTGCCGGACCGAGACTCGAACTCTGCCGGGAAGTTTCATATCAGCGCACACTCCGCTGCATAGTGAAAATCTCATTCTGGAAACATCCCCCAGGCTGTGGCTAAGCCATGTCTCCGCAATAAAAAAAAAAAAATGTTTCAAATGGCTCTGAGCACTATGGGACTCAACTGCTGAGGTCATTAGTCCCCTAGAACTTAGAACTAGTTAAACCTAACTAACCTAAGGACATCACACACATCCATGCCCGAGGCAGGATTCGAACCTGCGATCGTAGCGGTCTCGCGGTTCCAGACTGCAGCGCCAGAACCGCGCGGCCACTTCGGCCGGCCTCCGCAATATCCTTTCTTTCAGGAGTGGTAGTTCTGCAAGGTTCGCAGAAGAGCTTCTGTAGAGTTTGGATGGTAGGAGGCGAGGTACTGGCAGAAGTAAAACTGTGAGGACGGGGCGTGAGTCGTGCTTGGGTAGCTCAGCTAGTAGAACACTTGCCCGCGTAAGGCATAGGTCCCGAGTTCGAGTCTCGGTCGGGCACACAGTTTTAATCTGCCAGGAAGTTTCATATCAGCGCACACTCCGCTGCAGAGTGAAAATCTCATTCTGGGAACAGTCATCTTGTGTAAGTACCGACAGTTCCAAGTGACACAGTATAATTTCCAGCTGGAATCCGTCTCCAGTTTCTCTTATTTGGCGCTGTTAACAGACATTCTGTCAACGCTTATCCATGACTATAGCTTATATATTGGCTGTATAATATACTAAAAGGTATAAATTATATACGGCGATTCAAAATTCATGTCCTGCAGGACAACGAGGGTGAAGCGAAACTCCACAGACAAATTTTCAGACCAAAACTAGAAAAAAAGTCTAGTAAACATGGGCTGTATAAATGCATACCTTACGGGCTATGAGCAATTCATCATCTTTGCTACTGTAAAAGACATATTATTTACTGAACAAGTACTCACAGCTCTTAAGGTATGCCCTCTAGAGTCCTTGTTCACTGGACATTTTTCCTTGCTTTGGTCCGTAGTATCACATTTCAAAAAATGGAAAGCAAAGAACTTGCAGTAGAAGAGATTGGTTTCACAGTACCTTAGATGAATAAGTGATCATAGCGGTTTAGGTACGCATTTTAGAATCCATGTTTGCTCAATATGATCCTAAACGTGACGAGTATTTTCAGTGACACAGTATGTAGGGTATATGCAAGAATCTAAGAATAACCTTTCACTACCATTACCTGTTATTTAAACGATAATATTATGACCTTTGCTGCTTTACTCCATCCTAGAACAGTAAATTAAAGGGTGTTGTTTGCGCAATGTTTAATGTACTAGCAATTCTTACGTCCTATAGGGCATGAAAGGATCCCTTTGAGTGTGTGTACAAGTGTTTATGTTATGACCCTACCAAGTAGAGAGCATGAATCACCGGATTGGTTAGACATCAGAAGAACGATTATTTGTGGGTTCCTAAAAGAGTTTCTCCACAAAATAATTTAGTTTACTGAGAGCATGTAGCCTACCTTTAGATCAAGCAACCCATTCCTTGCATTATTATATTGTTTTCATTATCACGCTGTTAATATGATTATTCAGGGTAGAAATTGTTTATTGCTCATTAATTTTAAAAGGAGGACATAAGAATCTTGATATAAGTATCAGAGAGCTACCCGGTAAGTTAAAACAAGCAATTATCAACACTTGTAAACTCTGCACAAATGGATTCTGCAATATTCTATACTTAAATAACATTAATTAACGAAGTAGGACAATCATTCCTAACTGACATTCAGCACTGCGATCTTCCTTGATTGAACACAACACGAAGCAGGATTTAGTATACTGATCCAGAATAAATATTGAGCTGGATGAAGAAGCGCGTTTGTGACAACATCGTATGTAATGTACTCCCTCCATGATTTGACCCAATGTAATCGTATCCGAAAGCTCACACGAAGTTTGGCTAGGCTTCCCTTATCATTCAAAGAAACCTCCTGGTAACTTAGAAAACCTGAAGTGCCATCTACAGCCAAATCACGCAGTCATTCTTGTAGACGACATTGGGGACATGAAAGATATGAGATGAATACATGATAATGGACTACACAGTTACATGCAGAACATAGTTATGGATCTGAAATTCAAAAAGACATTCTCCTTTGGAGTTGAAAGACTACTGAGAAATGCCGCTGTAATATTACACACTCTCTCGCCCACCTTTTTCTTCAGGACAGTAGTACCGAACATTTGAGTTACTAATTATTGTAATAAAACCGATGGTAACTTTCCAAGATCAATGGAACGACTCACATGTAGACGTTTCTCAGTTGTAGGTGTAGATGAATTGTGGTATTAGGAACATAGTCAATCTTGGTGGTCTCTTAAATGTATATCCCACGTGTTGGGCACCTAAATCTTTCATCATACGTCCTGATCCGTTATAACGAGGGTGATACTTCAAAATATATACAGGTCTGATTCTGTGCCTTACCTATGTAACTACAGTTAACATTTTGTTTATTCCAGATACGTTTTCGCGTCCTTGAGTTACGCCTGTTATCGGTTCTGTCTCTTGCCTACCCAACGCCATCGGACTATTGTACGTCATGGACTTTCCTGTACTGTGTCGATACACTTTGCGTTGGTACCTGTATACCTTTTACAGGTCGGCATGGACACCTACCTGCATGCGTTACCCTGTGCATATGTCCAATCGGATTTTGTTGCGGGCATCTTCGTTTCTGTTTGTTTGAACCTAATGTTACGTCTCGTAAGTCGCATAGTTTTGACAGCAGATTGTCTGTTCCTTTTATTTACGTTTGATGATTGGTTCTTTCGCATGATCTACCAACTGCGGTTTTTTGTGCGTCCTACATTACACCCAGTTTCGGCTCTAGATACCTTTTCGCCTTCTTTCTCACTTTAAGTATCCCGTTTTTCAGTAGTCCTGTGCGGAGGTGTTTGGTCACTCTCAACAGTTCGGACATTCCATGCCTTACTGGTATTCACTTCAAGAGGAGTTTAGTCAAATCTTGTGAGATTACAACGGGGTTTATGGACTCGGAACTCACGCTGCAGCTATCACTGCGTTCCTTCATGCTTTGCAATATTTCTGATCTCTACCTTTCTAATTGTTCTATGTTTTTGGATTCAATTGTGAGAAGTTTGTTGCTGAATTTCCGTAACGTGGTCATGTTGCTTTCTGCCGTGCAGCCCTTTCTTTTATTGATCCTCTCGCCCTACGCTAAGTCCTAGTCGTGATTATTTTGACGTTACGTAAGTCTTTATTCGTACCCTCGACACTCTTTTGAGTCTCGTCGCATAAGGTTAATTCGCCACGGATTTTCCTCGTTTCTTTCTGTACGTCCCGAATATTTTTCTCCATGTGTTCTTGTTGAGATGTCAGTTGCCTTTGCGTCATCTCTTATACTGTTCCTTTAACACCTCTTTTGTCCATCTAATCTCTTGTCGGTTTTCTCGAATCTCTTGTTTTTATTATCTGATATTTCTTGACATGTTTTTTTTTTTTAGTTGTAGTTTTCCGACTCAGTTCGAAGGTATCAAGTTCGTTGACGTGTTTCGTGTCCTTTCCTATTACCATTGCATGCAATCTTTCCGTTTTTCGTTTGTCAACTGCCGATTCTTTCCTCTGGTGCACTAATATAAAACTTTCCGGTATTACGTTCATTATGATCTTGTGATCTTCGACCATCTATGTTTGTGTGCCCTTCCTCGTGAAATAATTTGTCCTGTTCATCGTCACTCATGATTTGCGCTACTTCCCCTCTTGACTCATCATCGATTACTTCCCCACGTCTGTCGTTTTCAGAGTGTGACACTTGTTGTTTTTCTAGTACCTCTGCTTCAATTCTAGTATCCTGTCCCACTTCGTGCTAAACACGATCAGCGCCAGGCTGCTCATCCAGTTCGACCTGGTCCAGACCCCTTACGTCACGGCTCTGTTGCGACCTATTACAGTTTGCCATGTCGAATCAGGCTGACGCTCATTGTCCCTCTAAATGTTTACGCGCATGACTCCTAGTCTAAAAGTAATTATAAGATTTTACTTTTTACAGGAAAATCATTTAAGTTCCTATCTGATATCTCTGATTTACGAAAGTTTTTGAGAGGACGTAGATTTTGCTAAAAAATTGCTCCTTACTTCCCTGACAGTGCAACGTTGATTTCGTGGTGAAACAGAATCCAAAAAATAAAAGTAAAAAACCTGAATGTGGAAGCAGCAAGCACATTACAATATAGCATATTTAATGTTCCTAACCTATATAGATACGTCACACGTTTACTTTATTCTCCTGGCTAATGAAAATTGCTCATCAGAATTAAAACTTTCGCCATCTTGTCAGGTTCATCTACTTATAATTGCTTATGAGAACTCTCTGATTTTTCGCAATCGTGGCGGGTTCATCTAATTATAATTGGCTATAAAAATCACTAACTTCCTCTTATATGTTGGCAGGTTTATGCAACTACGATTCCTGAATTACTACCAGCTAATCAAAATCACTACCATTTTCAGTACCGCGGCAGGGTCTCCATTATCTAGCATACCGGCGTGCCTTACTGTCTGCTCCCCGCCATTTGGCACGCATGGATCGCTCTGAGAGCGTGTAGAAGTGTTTATGTTCTGGTCCTGCCAGGTAGTGAGCATGAATTGCGGAAATGGTTGGACATCAGAAGAACGGTTATTTGCTACCGCTACCTGCCACGCTATAGAACTGCTTGTTCTTAACTGAAGTGTCAGTCACATACTCTCACCGAGTCCTCCTGTGAAGCAGAAGATCGTTTGTCCCTAGTCTGTCTGTATTGGCTGTGTACACTCACCCGGTTGGTGGGGCGACGTGCAAAGTGATGCCCTCGCAGTCCTCGCGAGTACGTATTAACTAACATATTTTTTTTAAAATCTCTCCGCTTTGTGAATATACGAGACTCTCAGCTTATTTAACGCTAATATATTTAGAGCCTATTGTGATCAAAGCGACCACAAAATAAATCTCTCTCCAGGTCTCAAAGAGCGTTAAGCACTCTCTTTATCAACACAGGGTTTCGGAGAGGGGGAGCCCTCTTTCTTGTCCGCAAATTGCGTGTGTCGAGCTACCTCTCCCCTCTCTGAGAAGAATATCGCCTCCTTCAAGAATTGCAGTCTGCCAAAAAAACTGCTATGAACAGGAATTATTTCACCCACTCTCCAAACACTGCTTTCAGTCCTGCTATCTGCTAATTCTGCCTCCATAAAGAAATGATGTAAAGGGTGAAATTTCCCTTTCCTCGAAATTTTGAAACTGTTTCGCCGTTGAGAGGGCGTTTAACAAGAGTCCCAACATTTGCTAGCGTTCATATGTATAACATGCACTGTTCACGTGAGTGCTGCGCGCTGTTTTAAGTACATACTTCCTTCTATATCTCTGAAAATGCTGCCTATCCAATTAGTGTGAACTCCACAGTCACCTCTCCCTTGGGACACCCGGGGCAGCAAACGTACCGTTGGCGCCTGTGGCGAAACAAGCTATGCGACTGTGCCAAGACCTGCGCTTCATCCCTACCGGCTGTGATATTTATGACTCATCCCTATCCGTTGATAGTGGTCTGAAAATTGGCGTCCTTTAGGAAAAAATGTCGCATTTTGGTTCATCGTTTCCTCTCTGTTCCGGGTCTCTATGTGTGTGCAAATGAGAAAAAGGACTACTTATGTTAGTATCGTATTTCGATCAACCAAGTACACTTTCATTATCATTTGATATGCAAATTAAGTCCATTACGCACAAAGTCTGGTGTGAGACATATCATTTGAATAGCCTAGTCGAGGAAAATGTTCAAATGTGTGTGAAATCTTATGGGACTTAACTGCTAAGGTCATCAGTCCCTAAGCTTACACACTACTTAACCTAAATTATCCTAAGGACAAACACACACACCCATTACCGAGGGAGGACTCGAACCTCCGCCGGGACCAGCCGCACAGTCCATGACTGCAGCGCCTTAGACCGCTCGAGTAATCCTGCACGGCCTAGTCGAGGAGACTAGACGACTGTCACCTTATCTGTTGTCCACGGTACATGATTATAAGTGGGTGGATGGTTATCTGGAGAGTGATTTACGAACAGAAACTGAGGGAAACTAACCAATGTGGAATTCTGCAGTCTACTGTAGGTTTTCTCTGCCACAAAATTTTTCTTCCCAGTTTAATTAAAATTGGGAAAAATTAATGTAAGAACTGAATTAATCGCTACATTGGTAAGCATAACTAAGAGTTAATATTAATAAGAGATCCAAGTGAATATAAGGAATTTGCGTATGGGAACAATTTAAGTACAAAAGTTAAATCAAATAATTCGGAGCAAAAAGGAGATTATTCCTCAACAAAAGGAATAAGATAATCCCACAGAAGTCTATAAATACAAAGCCTGCCTTTAGCGCTTCAAAAACAACAGATACTATGTATTAAAAATAATCTTACAAAAGGAGACAGGTTTGTATGAAAAACAATCACCACAGTTAAATATATTTGATTAAAATAAAAAATAATATTAAAAATCCACAAAGTACTTCTAAACTATGATCTTTTGTCGCCTGTTATTTATATAATCAACTCATTTATATTATTATTATATTGAGTGTGGAAGTACATTGCAGTGATAAATGAAAAAGAAATGTTAGGCGCGCCTGCGAAAAGTTGACACAAACATACACGATTCACACTTAAAAGTACAGAGATAAAAAGAATTTTGCCCATCTCAATAAGTCAGCGGCTCAAAGGTTCACCCCTATCGCTGTGATTCAATTATTGTGAATAAGAATGCTATGGAACACTTACCAGGAAAGAAATTTTTCTGCACCACCTTGCACATGAAACTAAACTACGCTGGCATGAAACACCCGCAAATGCCGTGAATATTCATGGACAAAGCAAAATTATTAATACTCGCGAAAACTTTAAGAACACAAATGTAAGCCTCATACACACAAATAGCAATAAAATGTCATGCAGCATTAAGAATAAAACTTATTCGAGATGGTACTGAAATTACACGCGGTGAAATACTCATTACGTGGTACGTAACAAGCTACACAATCTTAAAACTGAAACGTAATAAAAAGTAGAAGAAATAAAACACATACACACAAGAAGAGTTCACACATACATTCTAGTTAACAGAAAAGTCAGGCAAGTGAAATTTAAACCTGTGACGGAGTAACGATATTTCTACACAAAGTGTTCTAGTTACACAAAACAAGGACCGGAAAAACTTACTAAATACAGAAAATATACTCGTGACTACACTTTAAAATTGACTAGCAAATCAAACGCGTACATCAGACTAGCTACACACCATCGCACATTAACACACTCATTAACGCCAAGTCGCTCTTAAGACTACCATCTTCGCCCACCAAAGGTCCAGTCCCGAGTGCCGAGAGCATGCTCTTCATCGAACTTCCCCCAGGTAGCCGGAAGAGACCAGAGGAGTCCTTTCCGCCAACAACTGAACTACTGTCGAATGACTGCAGAAAGGATACCAATCCCTTGGGCTTGACTGAGAAATCTACGTTGGCTACATTGTTGCTACCATAGCCGCCAGCCAGATACCGTACTGCTACCATATATAAGACAAATTCAACTTACACACCCACTCATTCATGCAAATGATAAAAAAAGAAAGGAAATGTGGAAGCACAAAATGTAGGTAATGTACGTAGGATTAGATGCTTACTGGAAAAATTTATACTTTCATGTAATTGTGTACCACTGAATAGAGACAAACACGAAGTACACAACTAGATTACAAGTAATTGAGCCCGACAGCACGAAATACAAGTTAAATACTCTAACTGAGTGGTTTCAGTGTAAGGCAGTAAAAATCGACTTGCACCTTACAAATGCAGTGCAGCTAAAAATATGTTAAGTTGACATCACGGTCATTGCCCACAACCATTCTCATGGAACTCAACGTGGCGAAGTTACATGAATGTAGTAACATACTCAGTGGTTTCGGATATACACGAGCCACGGCTAAGTTTGTAAACCTTTTTATTACAGTCAAATGACGAATCTAATTTCAAGGAGATGTAAATGAAAAGTAAGTTTCTATATACTGAGTACTTTCAAAATTTATATATTTAGTTACTTAAATACGAATTTTTTGTACTTCTGGCATGAATTTATTTTCTTGTTCGTTTCAAAAGTTTAATGACTGGTGCTACACCATAAACGTATGTTTAAATAAATGCGCTATTACTTTATTAATTTAAATTTAATGAAGTTCTCCCCATCTCGCTTCCTGCCGGTCTGGACCCATCAAAGATAGTTCTGGTTTGGTAAATGCTGAGGTGACGTGTACGGAAAGCATATAAGATACAACTTACTATAATTGTTTGTTGACTTCATCACTAGCTTTTTATTCATTTGATGCCACTTGTCGGAAGCATTTTTCGTGAAAAATATTGGTCTCTATTTGTCAATTTCCTTTGAATGGTTCACCATCCCAGCATTCACCGAGACGAGTGTGTGGAAACCATCGGAAAACTACACTCTGACTGGCGGCCAGGATCGACGGAAAAACTGCAGACTCGTGTCACCCGTAAAGAAAGAATGAATAATTCAATCAATATGCAAAACTACAACTGGCTCTATCGATAGCCTTCATTAGGCTGCTCCCTCAGACTGGTTACCCTTGGAAGAAATGAATGAATAATAATCAAATATGTAAATCTACAACCGACTAATTAGATTGTTTTCATTCCGTTGTAACCATAGTCTCGTTTCAGAGCAATGTCGAATAACGGAAACGATACGTAAAACAATATACAATTGAATCGATTGTTTTCCAACAAGCGATCGAATCACTTAAAAACGTTCCCCGAGTCAAAAACAAGCAGCGCTGGATGAAAGCTTCAGAGTGTCCAGTACTCTTAGCAACCCCCAAACAATGAATGAATGGAATACATTTGTTTCCAAAAAAGATACATCGCATGCCATCACCACTTGCATTCTTCATATTTTCACTGCAGTACAGATACAAAGCTGAGTGTGTGTGTGGGGGGGGGGGGGGGGGGGGGGGGGGCGAGTCAGAAATCACACGAAGTGCAGTTATCTGTAATGACACTAAACATACTGCATATTGAAACTCCCTGGCAAATTAAAACTGTTTGACGGACCGAGACTCGAACTCGGGACCTTTGCAATTTTCGCAGGAGAGCTTCTGTAAAGTTTGGAAGGTAGGAGACGAGGTACTGGCGAAAGTAAAGCTGTGGGGACGGGGCGTGAGTCGTGCTAGGGTAGCTCAGATGGTAGAGCACTTGACCGCGAAAGGCAAAGGTCCCGAGTTCGAGTCTCGGTCCGGCACAAAGTTTTAATCTGCCAGGAAGTTTCATATCAGCGCACACTCCGCTCCAGAGTGAAAATCTCATTCTGGAAACATCCCCCAGGCTGTGGCTAAGCCGTGTCTCCGCAATATCCTTTCTTCCAGGAGTACTAGTTCTGCAAGTTTTGCAGGAGAGCTTCTGTGAAGTTTGGAACGTAGGAGACGAGGTACTGGCGAAAGTGAAGCTGTGAGGACGGGGCGTGAGTCGTGCTTGGGTAGCTCAGATAGTAGAGCACTTGATCGCGAAAGGCAAAGGTCCCGAGTTCGAGTCGCGGTCCGGCACACAGTTTTAATCTGCCAGGAAGTTTCACGTCAACGCACACTGCGCTGTAGAGTGAAAATCTCATTCCCATACTGCATAGTGCTGCACTCAATAATTAAACTTCACTCAAGTAAAACCACTGACTGAACGTCCGTTTCCATCAGTTTCAGTCACTTAATTCCTTACCTGCTCTACTCCGACAGTCTCTGAGCGATATTAGAAGCAAGGCGGCGGACTCTGTACGCAGCGCGATGCGAAGGCGGACGTGCGGAGCAGGTGTAGTGCAGGCAGCGGGTCCAGACTATGGGCCCCCAGAGGGCCGTTTCCTCCGAGTTGCTGCGGGTGTCCCAGAGGGCGAAGGTGGGCACAGCTGCCTAAACGGGCGTGGAAGGTCCTAGGTGGCTGATATACCTGATGACTGAATCGGCCCCATTCCAAGGACCAGCATCAATGCTCTGCGATAGCTCAGCAGAGAACTGGCTCCGTATTACGGAATCCAGAACGGATGGCAGATCCTCGATACCATTGAAGAACGGCACGGTCCTTCGCGGAGAGATTCAAGTTTGGTGAGCTGCAATTGCAAGGAGTAAAACCTATTGTCACGGAGACGAGCGAGGTGGCGCACTGGTAAGACACCAGAGTCGCATTTGGGAGGCCAGTGGTTCAATACTCCGTTCTGCCATAGTAACTAAGATTTTCTGTGATTTCCCTAAACTGCGTAAGAACAATGCCGGATCGTCTCGTTTGAAAGTGCACGTTCTATCTTCTTCCCTATCCTTTCCCCACTCAAGCTCATACTCCATCTTTAATGACTTAGTCAGCAAGATTATCTCCCTCCCTTACTTCATATTAGGTCGGAAACTCCTGTATTATCTTCGCTATCTAGAGTGACATATATTGCTGCTGTAAATGGTACTTGATGGGGTAACAGTAGGAACATTGGAATGATGAGAAAATCTGTTAGACGTCACCATAGACACTCTTCTACGGTAGATGGAACAAGCGCGCACATATCGCTAATGAAGCGTCCACTATGCATAAATACAGCCTGCAGTTGGAAACAATAAATTAATTTTGCTTTTTAATATTCTATTAATACGTCGTGGATTACCATTTCTTAACTAGTAACACCAATATATTTATTAAAGAAATAGATACCACTAAACATAATGTGACAGAGGTATAATGAAAACAGTGATTAAAGAGAATGTAGTAAATTAAATGTAAACGACGATTTAATTTTACTAACTCATTGTGATCATATCGTAGGCACCAGTGTCTGGTCCGAGCGTGTCTATAAGCAAATAAAACCGGGAGACCAATTTTATATGACGACAGACATTCTCCGATCAGAGTGGATAGTTTGACATGGTAGTCAATCGGCGATTTTGTGGTGGTGAACAGTGTCTGATATCTTATGGAGCAGTTATGGCGAAATCATGATTTGATGACGGTTATTAGTCAACCGGCGCCTGCTATTATCATGAAGTAACCAGTAGATTGGATAGTGATCAAGACTGCTAAAATCTGTAACAATATCCAAGATACCGATCAGCTTTTTCCAGACGTAGACCGCTTTCAACAGATTTCTTCACGGAGTCCATAAAGGATTACTACTACACCAGCTGTCAAACAGCAATTCCACATGTGCCGGTATGGTTTGTTTCATAGCGACGTCTGTGTTTCAAACCATATAGGATCTAACTGCTAGAAGCACATCATGATGATAAAAAGGAACAGCTTGCATTTTGTGGTCTCATTCTGGGCTTGGACATGGAAGATAATTACTTTTCACATTTTCTGTGGTGACATTAAATTCCATGTAAGCGGTAAACTGAACCTTCAAAACGGAGGAATGTGGGGACACAACTGCCACAAACCACACTCGAGTGAGAGAGGGAGACTCTAGAAAGTATCACGGTTTTGCGCATAGCCTGAGAAAAAATTCATGGCCCATTCTGTTTTGGGGAAACGAGGGGTGCAGGAATCACGTATATGTTGCAGACGTGGTTTTTTTCGACAGTTGTGGGAACATGATCAAAGTTTCATTTTCAAGAGGATGCAGTCCCACCGCACCGGCACCCGGATATAAAAACATGTGGTAAGAATGAGCTGCCTGAATACTGTATCGACCGTAAGGGACGAGGGGAGCTCACATTGCACCGTTAGTCTGCAACGAGGGGGAGCGAGCACGGTTTATGACTCTTGGCTCTTCAAGAGCTTGGGTCTTCAACAGATTTGTGTGAGCGGCGACTCCGCATACCAACGACAGCGAATGCTGTAACTTCAGACATGCTTGTAAATGTTTGTGAAAATATTGACTACCGCCCCATTATTGTTTACAGGAGGGCACATAGAACATTTGTGAAAGGTAAGTAGAAACTTTAATCCTAAACTAAGTCTTGAGAGAACCACAGGCTGGAAGTAGTTGGGTGTACAAGCTATATACTTGTGAGGTCTGGTGATTCTTTTGAAAATAAAGACTTTGAAATCTTAACCGAATATTAAAACTCACCCCTACCTGTAGGAGACAAAGTCTTGATGCTTCTCTATGAACCAACTAGTACAGGCGACTCTCAATAATTTGACACTTGATAATTTGAAATTCTCAGTATTTCAAAATTATTCCACAGTCCTTTGAAAAATACTCAGTAAACGGAAAAAAATCAATGTTTTTCAGTCTCCTCGGTAATCTGAAGTTGAAGTGGCGAACAACCGTCTCTCAATTAATGAAAAACAGCTTGTTATTGAAGCTGTGGAGAGCGAAGGTACGAAAAAATTTTGCCAAACAATTCGCTTGTTAATCATCCACGGTGTCTATGATCTTACGAAACGTCGATCCTGTCACTGGAAGAGTTACACAGGAAAAAAGACGTTGCGTCTGGCGAATTTCTTCACCTTGAGGAGTGCTTACTCAACTGGTTAAATCAGTGTAGAGGACAAAACATTTCCGTGGTTGATTTCATGTTGAAGAAGCAAGCCATGTCTTCTAAAAATGGTTCAAATGGCTCTGAGCACTATGGGGCTCAACATCTTAGGTCATAAGTCCCCTAGAACTTACAACTACTTAAACCTAACTAACCTAAGGACATCACACACACCCATGCCCGAGGCAGGATTCGAACCTGCGACCGTAGCAGTCCCGCGGTGCAATGTCTTGTGCTCAGTCTTTCGGGACTGAAGTATTTGCGGCATGTGAGGAGTTGGTCTCAGATTTTAAAAAGCGTTTGCCATCACGGCAAAAATAGTGCCATTGTGGGAGTCCCCTTTGTATTGAATGCACTGATAAATCAACTTTTGATTGGCTACGACCCACGCAAAATACTCAACTCGGACGAGCAGGGCCTTTTTTTATGGATATATACTGATGTCTTCTTCATTCCACCCTTGCATTCAAGGCGTGAAGTGTCATGAAGAAAAACTGAGAAGGACGGAATAACAGTCCTTCTAGCCTTAACAAATACGGATCTCAGAGGTTGAAACCTTGATAATAGGTGCCAGCGAAACCATACTGTCTCAAAGAAACAAAATCGCTTCCCACAAGTTTCCGCCCAAACAAAAAAATTCATGGTGACTACAGAACTGTTTAACGAGTGACTGACCTCCGTCAGTAGTGGTATGAAAGAGGAGAATCGCGGTGTTTTACCCACCACCATTAGATCAAGTAAATTGAGTTTTTCCTAGCTAACGCGACATCAAAATAGCAAACATTTGGATCAGGACATAATATGAAATTTTAAAACTCCCTACCGTAGAAACATTGTTTCACTTGCGTAGGATAGCGCTGAAAAAGATGGAAGGGGAATATAACGGTTTTGACTGCTATAGCCACGATCCATTAGGCCTGAAAAAATGTCAGCCCTACCAGTCTTTAAAACTGCTTCAAAAAGTGCCGGATTGTAAGACGAGGGGAAAACGTGTAGTAACCATCAAAGTCACTAGAATTAACAAGTGCACTCCCTGTAGACTCAAGTTGCAAACTTCTACCCAGACGTAGTGAATAAATCTTTGAGGATTTCATTTATATTAACGATGACATCTGTGTCCACGGTATTCAACCGATGCTGAACTGTTGGACTGTCCGAATGAGGATGAGGAAGATAGTGGACAACAACACCGAACTTTACCCACCTTTCGCGCCTATGTCTCCAGAACGGAAACGAATGAAGATTTCTTCTCAGCTCTCATACGTAATAATTTTGTAATGTGTAAGTACTATGATTTACTACCAATCAAACTTTCGTTTACTTGAATCTTTTCTGTGCTACACTCGATTATATGAACACCTGCTGTTTTGAACTCTTACTAATATGAAATTTTTCCCCTCGGCCCTCGAGTTTAAAATTAGCAGAGCTGACTATATATCTACTGAGACACATTCAGAGTAACTACCGCAGCATTTACCTCATGCTATTATCGGGATAAACAGAAAACCGAATGTGGGTACAAGTCTCACTGACAAGGGGAGGCCGCCAATTGTGAAATTCAGATTCGATTCATACTGCGCATAATAAAAGCTCATGGCCAGAGGTATAATGTGGCAAAGCACCAACATGCACTTCTCAGCCGTTGCCGAGAAAATCGACAGTTAAAAGAAACCGTTGCGGTGAAATACTCTCTACAAGTAATCATATTCTACAGCGTCGTGGCGCAGCGGTAAGCGCTGGGGTTCGTAATCCGGTCACCGGATCGAATCTCGCACTATGCGACCTTTTTTTTTAGTATTTGTTTTGATATATATATATATATATATATATATATATATATATATATATATATATATATATAGAGAGAGAGAGAGAGAGAGAGAGAGAGAGAGAGAGAGAGAATTAAAATAGAGACCCCACGAGCACAAATTTGCTGTGGCAGGTATGAAATATAAACTCCGTTACTCGCTCGTTACGCTTGAAGGACAGATGTTGAATGGGCCGAAACGAGCCGCCGCATAACAGATAACAGCGTAGTTGCCTGCTAACTTCGAAAGAAGACAGATGCGGTCCCTGGCGCAACTTATAACATCGTCGAAAATCAGTGGGTACGTGAGAGCTTTGGTACACCCTGTTAAACAAACGGAAAAATGGAGGCGGTACAATTGGAGAGCGATCCGGGCCGCATGAAAGTGATGTGATCGAAGACGATTCTATACACAGTGAAGTGGCGAAACAACAATTGAAAGATGCGTTGGTGTATTTTGAAAGCCTCCTCCGTAACAGTAATGGCATTGCAGCAGAACCGTCATCATCAATCAACGAAGAAGCCATGGTAATTGGGGAAGAAATGTTCTAGAATTCGCTGCAAATGCTCGCCGAAAAAACCCTCGTTCATGATGAGGAACTGATAGACATTAATGAAATCGATGATAATAATGCCTACGAAGACGTTGAAACGCGTCCCATTGCCAACGAATCATCAGAAGAATACGAGCCGGACGGGAAGAAAAATAAAAAGGGACGACTATATTTCTCTGGATTACCAAATTTGAGCTGTCAATCTGGCCAAAGAACATCCAGGCTGGAGTCTCAAAACTTTACAAAAAAAAAGCGGGGTGCTCTCGTTTGACAAATATGGGCTATTTATCCAGGTGGGAAGAGCAAATCAAACGCGGCGGTAGCAAATTTGATAAATATTGTACCATCGATTCATGGGTGCATGATCACTTCGTAGAAGCTCGACAAAACTTCCAGCAAGTTACTACCAGAAACCTGCAGCAGTGGGCCTTGGGTGCTGCAAGTCAGTTCCCAGATTTCAACTTCAAAGCTTCAAAAACATGGGTCACCGAATTTAAAAAGAAGCGTGGGATTCGGCAACGGAAAATCAAAAAATTTGTTTCCTGCAAAGAGACGGCTACCCAAGACGTAATTTTGGCCGCAGCGGACACATTTCGGATCCAGACGCGAACGTTGATAACTAACTTCGACAAAGATTTCATAATTAATACTGATCAAACAGGTACGTAAAGAGCTGTTCACAAATGTCGTATGACATGATGATAGAATATGATAATCTGATATATGATAGACAACACAGATTTCGTATATTTCTTATATAAACGATATTTTTATATTTTGTTTGTCAGGGTGCCAGTACCAGTCCACGTTCAACAGAACTCTCGCCGAAAAAGGGTCAAAGGCTGTCCTGGTAACCCGACACGACATGAACAAAGTGACGCATTCGTATAAGGCACAATATTCAATCACGATGTCTGGACGAGTCTTGCCTCTTGTCTTCGTATGCCTCCAAGAGTCCACAGGTACGTTTGGACCCAGAGTACAGAAGACAGTCGACGAGGACGCCAAGAAGTATACCAATGTTGTTCTTACATCCTCCAAATCCAGTAAACTAACAAAGGGTTTGTTCATGGACTTCTTGGTTAATGGGTTGCAACCATACGTACAAAAGAAAGAATTTCTCCTTCTGATCGACTCTTGGGGTGGGCAAACGAACCCGGCGTTATGCGATGAGATGTTCCAGGACGATAAGAGGTTACCAACGTGCGCTATAAAAGTCATTCCTCCAAAGTGCACTCCTCTCGTCCAACCATGTGACGTGTATTTTTACCGGCAGGTAAAAAATTGGATCAAGCGCCTTCAAAATTGTGCTTTTTTAATCGAGCGAAACTGTGACATCAACTCCAGAGACAATTGTATAAAAATCCAATCCATCGTCCACTACCAATTGTCTTCTCCGATTTTTGCCGATATGATACGAATCGCATAGTATGCATCAAACCTGACGAACGATAGAACAATTTTTCATAATGTCAATCAGGTGTGTTTCCCAACAGATAATTTAAAAAAACAATTGTTCTTGTAAAAACGCATCGTTTATCAGATGTGCTCGATGTCGTGCTGCTTTCTGCTTTCCATGTTTCTATGATAACTATCACTCTGGTTCGTGCGATACTCCTGCTACTTCTGGTCACTAATTGTTAATTATGTGCGAGTGTATACCGAACTTTTCAATAAATTGTATCAACTTGAATATTATTTGTGATATTATGTTTTATTTCAAGCATTATTTTTCCACGACAAACGACTTTCAACAACTTATTATATGCATAATTGTTGCAACTGATTGCCGGGAATTATATATATATATATATATATATATATATATATATATATATATATATATCTGTGTGTGTGTGTGTGTGTGTGTGTGTGTGTGTATGTACATTTGAATTACAAAAAACAAACAATGAAAAAAAAGTTGCATGGCGCGAGATTCGATCCGGTGACCGGATTACAAACCCGAGCGCTTACCGCTGCACCACGTCGCTGTACGGTATAATTAATCGTAGAGAGTATTTCACCGCAACGGTTTCTTTTAACTGACGATTTTCTCGACAACGGCTGAGAAGTGCATGTTGGTGCTTTGCCACATTACACCTCTGGCCATGAGCTTTTATTATGCGCAGTACGAATCGAATCTGAATTTCACAATTGGCGGCCTCCCCTTGTGAGCCCAAATATGAGTCCAGTGCCTTACCACTTGGACTAATTGTTAAACCCAGCAGGCAGACAGTGTCACGGTATCACATGGACCTACTTACACACTTTGTCTCAGGTTGACAGCTGTCCCACTATCGCTCCCCTTCTTTGCCACTTTTGTGTTTCACCATACTATTCCATAAAGAAAATTATTGTCCATTACATAGTCTTCAATTCTGATTCATCATATTTCATGTATTTCAAACTCACTGTGAACACTGCGGTGACAAATGTCATAGGACAGCGATTTGCACGTGTATCGATGGTGGTAATACCGTGTACACAAGGTATAACGGTAGTAGGAGCTAGACACATTCCGTTTCGGAAATCGTTAGGGGATTTAATATTCCGAGACCCACAATGTCAAGAGCGTGCAGATAATACCGAAGTTCAGACATTCGGTCTCACCTCGAACGACGCCGAGGCCGACAGCCTTCATTTAACGACCTAGAGCAGCAGCGTCTGCGTATAGTTGGCAGTGCAAACAGACAAGCAACACTGCGTGAAATAAAAGCAGGAATCAATGCAGGACTTACGACGAACGTATCCCTTAGGACAGTGCGGGAAATTATGGCGCTAATGGGCTACGGCAGCATACGAGGGACGTGAGTACCTTCGCTAACGACACGACATCGCCCGCAGCCCCTCTCCCGCGTTCATGACTATATCGCTTAGACCCTAGACGACTGGAGAAACGTAGCCTCATCAGATGAATCCCAATGAAGTTAAGCTGTCAACAAGGTACTTTTGCAAGCTGGTGGTGGTTCCATAATGGCGTTGGCTGTATTTACACACAATAGAATGGTTCCTCTGGATGTTCGGCTACATGGAGACCATTCGCAGCCCGTCATGGACGTCATATTCCCAAACAATGACGGAAGTTTTATAGATGACAATGCGCCGTGTCACCTGGTCAAAACTGTTCACGACTGCTTTAAAGAACACTATAAAGTTCGAGCGAATGATTTTGCTACAAGATCCCCTGACATGAGTCCCATCGAATAATTGTGGGATACAGCCGAAAGGTCAGTGAGGTAGCATGGCTCAGTACTTCCGCAGGGGATTTCCAACGATTTGTTGAGTCCATGGCACGTCTAGATGCTGCACTACACCGGACAATAGGAGACTCACTATGATATTAGGAAGTACCCCATGATTTGACATCTCAGTGCAGTTTGGTGAGAATTTATCTGAAAACTGATCAAAATTGTTTTTTCGATTAAATTAAGTTCCATTGAATCTCCGTACTGTATGACCATTTTGGTTCCACTTTTGACATTTTCTATAGCGCTACAGTTCTGAGGAGTGTTGGTTTTCTTCATTCTGTTTGGGCGGTATGGCAGATTTACTAATGTCTATAATTACTGGTGATATATTTGGATATAAAAGTTTCAAATATCCAAATTATTGAATATATGAGGAAAATGCTAACGGTTTAGGATTCCATAGATTCCATGAACGACCGAAGTAGTTGAGGCGGAGGTGGTATGAAGGCTGAGGATTAATAATGCAGCGAATTCCATATTTTCTGAAGAATGGCCGGCCGCGGTGGCCGAGCGGTTCTAGGCGCTTCAGTCCGGAACCGCGCGACTGCTACGAGCGCAGGTTCGAATCCGGCCTCGGGCATGGACGTGTGTGATGTCCTTAGGTTTGTTAGGTTTCAGTAGTTCTAGGGGACTGATGACCTCAGATGTCACGTCCCATAGTGCTCAGAGCCATTTTGAATAATGGACCCAAAATCTAACACATATGCCTCTACCAGGCACTAAAATGTGATTTATAGAGTATCCATGTAGATGTATGTCACATCATTGTCTGTTTGGCCACTGTCGCTGGCCGGAGTGGCCGTGCGGTTCTAGGCGCTACAGTCTGGAACCGAGCGACCGCTACGGTCGCAGGTTCGAATTCTGCCTCGGGCATGGATGTGTGTGATGTCCTTAGATTAGTTAGGTTTAATTAGTTCTAAGTTCTAGGCGACTGATGACCTCAGAAGTTGAGTCGCATAGTGCTCAGAGCCATTTGAACCATTTGGCCACTGTCATCCCACGTAACATGTCTCATAATTTTTGTGCGCTTTTCCCTTGGACAGATATTACAGTCGAAGCACAAAGAGCCGAATCGCTATTTCCTGGTCACCATTGTTTCCTTTTACAAGCCGTAAGTTTCCATCTTTCACGCTCTCGACAGAACCCGAATGAGAGGGGGGTGACGGGGTATAGGGGGGCGAAGGAAAATAAAAAATACCGAGCAAGTGATGCTCATTTATTTTGATGTTTATCTGAGCGGCAGGCAAAAGCATCGGCGGGCCGTGCAGCCTTTTGCCTCGCCTTTCCCGTTTAATCAAAGGCCGGGCGCACTCGGCGTCCGCACAAAGGCGTGGCTGGGCGGCGGGCCGGGCTTTTGGCAGCGGCAGCCGGACGTCATTAGGGGCAGCAGAGCGGAACAGGTGGCAGCACTGGGAGCCCAGGGCCCGAGGCTGGCGCGGCCGACCTGACTCGACCCACATCTCGCGCCGTAAAACCACTCTTTGCATTTCAGCTCCCCCGCCCCGCGCCACCTGCCGACTCGCAGGCGTGTTACGACGTTTGCAATTACACAGCCGGGTGACGTTATATACGGCCACCAGGTAATATCCAGAGTAGCCGCCGCGGTGGAAAGCACAGCCAACAGTAAAACGCAGGGTAACAGCATTGCACAGGTGTACTGTGTTACCAGCAGACGGCTTGGCTGGGAACCAACGGAGAGAAGGAATTGGAGTGTGGTCACATCTTTGATCAACTGCGTGACGCATTCCAAGTGTCGCTGCAACTCACTGTTGAATGAGAGAAAATGTTGTTACCTAGGAAGAGAGAGACGCTTGAAATAAGTCAACCATGATGCCCTACGAAAGGGCTGTTCATATAACCCCAGGAAGAATATAACCATTCAAACAATATTAGATGGTAGAGTCACAGAGTTACTGCACTTTACAGCAGTGAGCAAATTAATTGGAACAAGAATAAATACGCACATTTATTACTATGTGTGCAATACAGTTACGAGTTTACTGAATATTAATAACAAATGTGTCCTTTTCCTTTAACGATGTTCTGAACACGTTGTAATATAGATCCGGCCAAATCAGAGCAAATGTATCGTAGTTCATCATTATGAAACCACATTTACTAGCATGCATTTATTTGTTGTACAGTCCATTTTACCAAGACAAAATTCCACAGATATTCAATGAGATTTAAGTCTGGTGAATTACAAGGCCACTGAAACTCATTATCGTTGTTATCGTCCACAAGCTTTTTATTTTTTTTTAATTATAAACGTCTAGTTCCATAAGACGAAATTGAGGACCAAATCTCCAAGGTCATGGAATGTGTCAGTATATGAAATTACAATATAACTGTAATAGCATATATAATAAAATGTTTATGAATCCATTAAAGACAAGTCATAAGCTTGTGTAAATGCAATCAACAAAATAACACAGGATTCACCTTAATTTTTCAAGGAACTCCTCGAGGCCGGCCGGAGTAGCCGAGCGGTTCTAGGCGCTATAGTCTGAGTCGCGCGACCGCTACGGTCGCAGGTGCGAATCCTGCTTCGGGTATGGATGTGTGTGATGTCCTTAGGTTAGTTAGGTTTAAGTAGTTCTACGTTCTAGGGGACTGATGACCTCAGAAGTTAAGTCCATAGTGCTCAGAGCCATTTGAACCATTTTTTGAACTCCTAGACAGAACAGAAGGAATGACACAAGAGGAAACTCTACAGTTTCGATTTGAACGAGCATGGATTACTGCAAAGAGTTTTGAATTCTTGTGATAGCTTATTGAAAGTGAATGCAGCAGTCTACTGCACACCTTTCTGCACAAGAGTCGAGAAAGTGCGATCCAAATGGAGACTGGATTTCTACCTAGTATCAACTGAGTGAGAGCTACTAGTTTTTAGTAATAAGTTTATATGCGAGGGTTGGAACTTAAATAGTGCCAACTATTTATTCATAACCGATACAAAAAAGTTACATGTTTACACCTGTTACTGTCCTTCAGAGTAGTCACCAGCGTTGTGTAGAACTCGTTGCCGATGTCAGAGCCCGTTCTGTTGATAGTGTGAATGGACCGGTCTACTGCCCGTCGAATCTCTGGAACAGTTCTGAAGCGAATGCTACGAAGTGGTTCCTTCATTATCGGAATCAAATCAAAGTCACAAGGACCTAAGTCTGGGGAGTATCACCCATGACCAGCTTTGCAAAAGAAGCGGCGACACGTTCTGCGCAACCATCCCATCATTTTGCAGGACAATGCGCCGGCCCATACAGCGCAACCTGTGACTGCTCTGTTCAGTCGATGAGACTGGGAAGTACTGTACCATCCACCATACTCGACGAACCTAAGTCATTGTGACTTTGATTTGATTCTGAAGATGAACAAAGTCGTGGCATTCGCTTCAGAACTGTTCCAGAGATTCGAATGGCAGTAGACCGCTCCATTCGCATCATCAACAGAACAGGCTCTGCTAACGGAATACTACGCCTTCCACATCGCTGGCAACGGGTTCTAAACAGCGCTGGTGACTACTTTGAAGGACAGCAATAGGTGCAAACATGTAACACTTTGGTATCGTTTGTGAATAAATAGTTGCTACTATTTAAGTTCCAACCCTCGTATTAACAAGAAACGATAGTAAAGAATATATATATCGAGAAGCCAATTTTAGAAAACCCAGACTAATGAACAAGGGTCGACAAGAAGTTCGTGAACTTACACCACTTACTTCCCGTATTGTTCTAGGCGCTCAGTCCGGAACCGCGCGACTGCTACGGTCGCAGGTTCGAATCCTGCATCGGGCATGGATGTGTGTGATGCCCTTAGGTTAGTTCGGTTTAAGTAGTTCTAGGGGACTGATGACCACAGATGTTAAGTCCCATAGTGCTCAGAGCCAACTTCCCGAATTGTCAAATTATGTAAGTGGTGTTCCGATATACCAATAATGCCAGAGACAGCATCCATAAGCAGATCACTAACTTTATCTCTAATACCTCTTACATTTTCATGAAATATACTAATTCCTTCACTAATTGGAAACCTCACATTCTCTGAAGGTGATTCCTTAGTTAAAGGTATGTACTTTTAGCAGGAATACCTGTCAGTTCCAACTACTACAGGAATTGTTTTCCATGAGTGATCCGACCACCGCCCACTGCACTGTCAGCTATGAGCTTTACCAGCCTCCCGCTCCCATACATACTGAGGTGCAGGCAATGCCTAGTGAAACCAAATCTATTGATAGGCTCAACTGGCACCACTGCAGTGTGAGCAATGCCGTCCACCATCAATGCCTCCTCCGGCCTCATTTCAACACGCCTAGCAGCAGCATTAAGATGAGGCCGGACTTTGAAACAGTTTTACAAAGTACACATTAATGCCACCAATCTGAGTAGCTATCATTACATGGTCACATCGTACTCCCCGTCGATATCAAGATTATTCCTAACTCCACCCACAATCACTACCTGATCCTCCTTCGTAAAATTGCCACATAACTCTCCTATGTTAACGGTCACCTGAGCCAACCCTGCACTAGGCTTCACAATGCTGGTGACCTGGTACTCACTCCCCAGCACGTCTTATAACTGCTGGCCCACACTTCCCCTTTGACAACTACGTAGCACCAGAGCCTTCTTCTTTCTACTAGAATTCGAAACCGGCTTAGGTTCCCTAACTAATGAAGACTGCTACAAGAGGCTTCTCTCCATTCAACTCTGACAGTTGGTAAAATCTATTGGTTATATGCAAAGTACAACTGTCTGACTTCTTACCAAGTGCCAGTTCCCATTCCCCAGCGCCCTTCACCCTCCTCAACCTACCTAATATCTACTTTGCGTCTTGTAACAGCACCTTAAGGGCACAGATCTTACGCTCCTGCTCCTCTATTAACTTATTTCTGCTACAAAGTGTGAATTTCCAGTAGAGGATCTCGCTAGAATGGCCACTGGTTTCCCCATCACATTTCCTCCAATGACAATACTTCGAACAAATCTCACACCGTGACCCACTACTCACACACCTACATCCAAAGTCACACCTCTCATTCATGATAAAATGTTAAACGTTTACGTTACCTATGTTCAGTTACACCTGTAGAACAATTTACAGAACTAACAAAAGTGATTCCGAATTTCGCTCTCTACTAAGAAAGCAACAATTGTTACTAATACTACTAAACCACAACTAATACCAACACCACAAAAATTTCACACTACTTCTTATCCAAAACCAAAAATTCAAGCGACCACTCAACGAAATTAACACATAGAATGAATAAGAAACGTCAGCTCAATACTACTGTACTAAGGTTAATAAATTACTTCAATGCACAAAGACCTCTAAAAAGAAAACAGTGAGCGAAAGTTTCCGAAAGTTTATTAAACCGTTATTTCGTCAGTAACAGCACGAGACACCGCTGCAAACTACTAAATTTAGTAACTGAATAACAATGCTTTAGAACCGGCACAGCTGCAACAGCACGTCGCGAAATGTATACACAGTGCTAAGATCTGCAAATGACAGAGCACAGCATTCAGTCGCCCTTTTTCTGAGGATTTTATTCCGCAGATCTAGATTTCGCCTAGTGCCTAGCCATTATCATAGCAATATTTCAAGGTATCAATGCATGTCAGTCCCCTGTTGTTCGGTCGTCTGTCACAGTTCTTTCAATACTTCACGGCGTAAGCACGCTCACGAACAACAGACCAATCAAATCAATAACACAAAAAGAAATATTGAGATAATTGAAAATCCACTAATAACTTACTTTTACAACAGATATTAACACCAATAATCATTAAAATATCTGAAGTCTAAAACTTCACGAAATATTGACGAGCGATTTGAACAGGAGTGCAGCACGTCTTGACTGCTTCAGATGTGTGACCTCGGACCACATCATTTTGGAATGTTCACCCACCATCTGTAAAGGTCCGTAGGAATGGCGTAGTCCTGCACCTATGGATCTCCATATTTTTCATTGAATTCATCATGCCATCAATTGGAAGCAGCGCCCCAGGGCAGTGAAGAAACTACAAAACCTTAATCGGAGGGAATTTTACAGTCTGTTCAAGATGCTCAGCTTTCACTGTCTCGTGAGTACTTCGCCTTACAACCTTTGCTCTTCAAACTCAGCCAATAATACTTGACTCATCACTGAATAATAAGTGATTCCAGTTATTTGAGGTCCAAGATTTATATGTCCACGCCTATGCCAGCTGTTCCATCCTTCTTCGCAGGTTTTAACAACAGCTTCTTTACTGGTCTTCGTGTCTTCTGCTCATAGTCAAGAAGCCTGTGCCTTACCGTTGAAGAGCTAGTTTCAACCCCCGTAGCCAATAAATCTACCTGAAGGTCATTATTTTTATTCTGAGATGAATTATATAGTTTCTAACTAGAGTTTTGTCAGTTCTGTGCGTGATTTTTCGATTTTCATCCACATCTCTTGCGAGACGATGAGGCAGTATCACTATATGCAATAATACGACTTGATGCACTATATTTGCCCACACCAACAACAGAGGCAATGTCTCTTATAGTGGTAGATGTTTGTTCATGAATGGCAACTATTGCTGCTCACTTCTTAGGTGAAATGTGGAATGCAACAAAACAGAGTTTTCCTGTCTATAACCGAGAAATGTACATGCTTTGCCGGCCGTGGTGGTCTCGCGGTTCTAGGCGCGCAGTCCGGACCCGCGTGACTGCTACGGTCGCAGGTTCGAATCCTGCCTCGGGCATGGGTGTGTGTGATGTCCTTAGGTTAGTTAGGTTTAAGTAGTTCTAAGTTCTAGGGGACTGATGACCACAGCAGTTGAGTCCCATAGTGCTCAGAGCCATTTGTACATGCTTTTTCTACATATATAAACACTCATCTGAACTGGAGGGGACCTACACTACTGGCCATTAAAATTGCTACACCAAGAAGAAATGCAAATGGTAAAAAGGTATTCATTGGACAAATATATTAAACTAGAACTGACATGTGATTATATTTACACGCAATTTGGGTGCATAGATCCTGAGATATCTGTAACCAGAACAACCACCTCTGGCCGTAATAACGGCCTTGATACGCCTGCGCATTGAGTCAAACAGAGCTTGGATGGCGTGTACAGGTACAGCTGCCCATGCAGCTTCAACACGATACCACAGTTCATCAACAGTAGTGACTGGCGTATTGTGACGAGACAATTGCTCGGCCACCATTGACCAGACGTTTTCAATTGGTGAGCGATCTGGAGAATGTGCTGGCCAGAGCAGCAGTCGAACATTTTCTGTATAAAGAAAGGCCCGTACAGGACCTGCAACATGCGGTCGTGCATTATTCTTCTGAATTGTAGGATTGGCTGGTTCAAATGGCTCTGAGCACTATGGGACTTAACTTCTGAGGTCATCAGTCCCCTAGAACTTAGAACTACTTAAACCTAACTAACCTAAGGACATCACACACATCTATTCCCGAGGCAGGATTCGAACCTGCGACCGTAGTTGTCGAGCGGTTCCAGACTGTAGCGCCTAGAACCGCTCGGCCACCCCAGCCAGACGAAATGTAGTGTTTCGCACGGATCGAATGAAGGGTAGAGCCACGGGTCCTAACACATCTGAAATGTAACGTCCACTGTTCAAAGTTCCGTCAATCCGAACAAGAGGTGACCGAGACGTGTAACCAATGGCACCCCATACCATCACGCCGGGTATATGCCAGAATGGCGATGACGGATACACGCTTCCAATGTGCGTCCATCGCGATGACGCCAAACACGGATGCGACCATCATGATGCTGTAAACAGAACCTGGATTCATCCGAAAAAATGACGTTTTGCCATTCGTGCACCCAAGTTCGTCGTTGAGTACACCATCGCATCCATGTCTGTGATGCAGCGGCAAGGGTAACCGCAGTCATGGTCCCCGATCTGATAGTCCATGCTGCTGCAAACGTCGTCGAACTTCAAAAACTGGCTCTGAGCACTACGGGACTTAACTTCTGAGGTCAGCAGTCCCCTAGAACTTAGAATTACTTAACCCAACCAACCTAAGGACATCACACACATCCATACCCGAGGCAGGATTCGAACCTGCGACCGGCTAGTTCGCGCGGTTCCAGACTGCAGCGACTAGAACCGCGCGGCCACACCGGCCGGCCGTCGTCGAACTGTTCGTGCAGATGGTTTTTGTCTTGCAAAGTCCCCATCTGTTGACTCAGGGATCGAGACGTGGCTGCACGATCTGTTACAGCTATGCGGATAAGATGCCTGTCATCTCGACTGCTAGTGAAACGAGGCCGTTGGGATCCAGCACGGCGTTCCGTATTACCCTCCTGAACCCACCGATGCCATATTGGATCTCGACCTACGAGAGCAGCAATGTCGCGATACGATAAACCGCAATCGCGATAGGCTAAAATCCGACCTTTATCAAAGTCGGAAACATGATGGTACGCATTTCTCCTCCTTACACGTGGCATCACAACAACGTTTCACGAGGCAACGCCGGTCAACTGCTGTTTGTGTATGAGAAATCGGTTGGAAACGTTCCTCATGTCAGCACGTTGTAGGTGTCACCACCGGCGCCAAACTTGTGTGAATGCTCTGAATAGCTAATCATTTGCATATCACAACATCTTCTTCCTTTCTGTTAAATTTCGCGTCTGTAGTACGTCATCGTCGTGGTGTAGCAATTTTAATCACCAGTAGTGTAGAATTGTTGCTTATTGTCAAGCCTGCAATAGTCCGACAATATTCATTCCAACGGCTGGGCTGATGAAACCTTAAGTCCTTGTAAAATATGCAGCTGCCCCAATTAATTTACACGCTACCATAATACAAATTTTCATATTTCAGTTGGCTGATATATGAATGACATTAGGTGACGAGTAATCGAGAACTTGGCCGTAGACAGTTCAAGCAATGTCGAACACTTGAAATTCATGAAGTGTATAGGAAACTGCAGAAATAAGCGATTGATACCATGTTCTACCCTTATTTCGTCTGCACTACTACGATATGGCGTAGTAAAAGTCTGATGCTATTTTTCAACCCTCCTGAAATGAATTTAAATGATGTTCTCGCCGCTAGCTAGCTCTCAGCTTGTATAAACTATGTCAGAAGATTGGAATTTTAAATAACTAGTGACACAGTGCCCATATATGTGACTAAAAATTCTAATATTATTACTCCATTCTTACAGCCATCTTCAAACGCTTCATTGTTAATGGTACATATAGCTAACTACATCCATTCACAAGAAATGTAACAGAAAGTCACCGTTGACTTCAATACCATCAGCATATTACTAACAGTATCCAAATTCTTCTACATTTATATCTACATAAACACTCCCCAAGCAACTGTACGGTGTGCGGCGGAGAGTACGCTGCACCACTACTAGTAATTTCCTTTCCTGTTCCACTCGCAAACACAGTATATTGTTCACGAATAGCTGACAGACTTTCTCATAACTTATGACATACCTAATAAATATCAATCAACCTTCAGGAAACACCACAGCACAACATCCGTTGACATCGAACGTGCCATGAGTGAGGTGACCATTTTGACTGATTTCGGCATGCCTTTTGATATGATTAGTTTCTGTGTCTCTATGAACATTATGGCATTGGTAATTCAACACAATGTAAATAAGACTGACATAACTATAACACACATACAGGGTGAGTCACCTAACTTTACCGCTGGATATATTTCGTAAACCACATCAAATACTGACAAACCGATTCCACAGACCGAACGTGAGGAGAGGGGCTAGTGTAATTGTTTAATACAAGCCATACAAAAATGCACGGAAGTATGTTTTTTAACACAAACCTACGTTTCTTTAGATGGAACCACGTTAGTTTTGTTAGCACATCTGAACATATAAATAAATACGTAATCAGTGCCGTTTGTTGCATTGTAAAATGTTAATTACATCCGGAGATATTGTAACCTAAAGTTGACGCTTGAGACCTCCGACGTTCAGTTGCGTGTTGTAACAAACACGGGCCACGGTCGGCGAATAGCATCTACAGGGACATGTTTACGATGACGACCGTATTTACGAGTGTGGCTGTAGTGCACTGTTGTGGTTTGGTCTAGCTGTCGCAGTGTCCGCATGTAGCGCTTGTAGCTATTGATAATCTGCATTCGTCTCCGCACGCAGACCAACTGTAGTACACCGTGTTACCAGACGTCTGTGATAGTGTAGTGTTGTAGGAATTGTGACCATGGTGTATTCGAACTCTGAAAAGGCGGAGATAATACTTATCTATGGCGAGTGACGACGAAATGCAGCTGAAACCTGCAGGGTGTATGCAGAACGGTACCCGGACAGAGAGCATCCAACGTGCCGCACATTGCAAAACATCTACCGCCAACTGTATGCTACAGGTATGGTCGTAGCACGCAAACGGGTCCGTAACAGGCCCGTCACAGGAGAAGCGGGTGCAGTTGGTGTGTTAGCTGCTGTTGCCATGAACCCACACATGAGTACACGGGACATTGCGAGAGCCGGTGGACTGAGTCAAGGTAGTGTCATGCGCATACTGCATCGTCACCGCTTTCACCCGTTTCTGTGTCGCTACATCAGGAATTACATGGTGATGACTTTAATCATCGAGTGCAATTCTGTCAATGGGCATTAACAGAGAATGCGTTGCAGTTCTACCTGTTTACCTATGTGGCAAGTTTCACAAACCACGGGGCAGAGAATCTACGGAACATCTCTGGACTTCTTTCTGTGGGGTACGTTAAAGGAAAATGTGTACCGTGATGTGCCTACAACCCCAGAGGATATGAAACAACATATTGTGGCAGCCTGCGGCGACATTACACCAGATGTACTGCGGCGTTTACGACATTCATTACGCCAGAGATTGCAATTGTGTGCAGCAAATGATGGCCACCACATTGAACATCTATTGGCCTGACATGTCGGGACACACTCTATTCCACTCCGTAATTGAAAACGGAAACCACGTGCGTACGTGTACCTCACCCCTCATGGTAATGTACATGTGCGTCAGTGAAAAAGACCAATAAAAAGGTGTTAGCATGTGGACGTAATGTGCTGTTCCAGTCTCTTCTGTACCTAAGGTCCATCACCGTTCCCTTTGGATCCCTACGTAATTCGGTGCTCTCCGACACAAACGATCGAACAGCGGAGGACTGGTACTCAAGCGTCAACTTTAGGTTACAATATCTCCGTATGTAATAAACATTTTACATTGCAACAAACGGTACTGATTACATATTTGTTTATATGTTCAGATGTGCTAACAAAACTAACGGGGTTCCATTTAAAAAAACCGTAGGTTTGTGTTAAAAAACATACTTCCGTGCATTTTTGTATGGTTTGTATTAACCAATTACACTAGCTCCTCTCCTCACGTTCGGTCTGTGGAATCGATTCGTCAGTATTTGATGTGGTTTACGAAATACATCCAGCGGTAATGTTAGGTGACTGACCCTGTATTCTTTATTCTAGTACCATAATGTACAACACTGCTTAGGTATTTGATCAAACATAAGAGAGAGCTAGAAGGCTCTAATCTTACCAAGTAAAATACGTGCACAAGTAAATAAAAGGTTCAGTTATCACTCGCTGATAAATTTCTCTTATTAAAGCTTCAGGCAAGATAACCTCTTCAAGGTACAGTGGCTTTTACACACCTCCTGAGCCACAACCGTGACTTCAGTGAAGTTTCAGAAATTTAGCCATTATGTTGTAATTGACTATGGTTTCATTTTCATCGTCCTTAGTACATGTACTAAAAATTCACTGTTCCTCTTCTTATTCGTGTTAAACGCGAAAGCACTCTTATGCTGCCTTCCACTTGGAGAAGACATTTGCGACATTATGCCGCCACTGTATGCCTCACTTTGACCAGCGACGCAGGGTTATAATATCACAACTCTTGTACAACTGATTCCACCATGTAACATTCCAACTCCCTTTCCAGATGCTCCAAAATCTGACAGTTGGACTGCAGACATAAAGCTAAAAGTCGTGGTTCGTATTTTCAACTTACTTCTCATAACGTCTTCAGCAAAATCAGATATTACAACAAGCCATCACCATACCAAAGGAAAAGAGGCAGAGATAATTAGTATTGCAGTCATCGGTATTTGTTCGTACTGCTCTAACGCTTCATTCAATGTCAGTAATTTGATTTGATTTACTAGTCAGATCCGCGTATTGGATTGTTAAACAGGTTGCATGACAGTTTTGAAAATAAGCTACTATGTAACATGAAGTAGATCACAGCACAACATGTATAGCTAAAGGACATGAATGTGCACCTTGTAGCATCTTCCGTACTTTGCTAAATGTTGAATGGGAGGTATGAGGGAAGTGGGAATATCATACCGATGGAACAAGTGGTGACGAGATGGACTCGGGACCGCACTGTGGTTAGAAGAGGAGTCACAGGTTCTCACTGGAGGACTATTGCATGAGCAGATTGTAAGATTGTTAGACAGTCTATGTCGAGTAGGTAGGTGAAAACATATGAATTCCGGGTAGAGGTTAAAGGCAGAGTGTCACTAGGAAAAGTCTGCATCAGATTCTTGGAAGCTAGGTTGAGATATGAAGCTGTCATTCGTCGTTTACCGCTGACACCATACCATAAACAGCAGAGTTTTTATGGGGTAACACTAGAGTCAATTAGGATATTAATTGGCATTCTGTGGGGTTTTGCTTTTAATAACGCTTCTGACTGGCGGTCAGAGGGAATGCAAAATGTCCTCAGACGATCTGGCGAAATGTTACAGGAAGCGGTGGTTCTCGAGACACAAATCTCTGATTTGTAAAATGTTGAAAGGAGGCTGAATGTAGCAAATTCAATTCAATTGGCTCTAAGCACTATGGGATTTAACATCTGCGGTAATCAGTCCCCTAGACGTAGAACTACTTAAACCTAACTAACCTAAGGACATCACACATATCCATGCCCGAGGCAGGAGTCGATCTTGCGACCGAAGCAGCATGTCGGTTCCGGACTGAAGCGCTTAGAGCCGCTCGGCCAGAGTGGCCCGCTGAATGTAGCAAATGTGGTAGACCCTGTTCTCACATATTCCATGAGGAGGATACCAAATGGCATGCTCCAACAGGGTAACGAGTGTCTCCGAACTGAGGTTCAGACCACACACACCATGCCGACTGTAGAAATCCATTACTAGACTGACCATTCCACTGATTTGTCACCCATAGAGCATGAATGGGTTGCGATGGTAAGTCGTGTGCTCTCATATAAGCGTTCCAGCCGTAATCTTTGTTAAATGACACAGCATGTCATTCAGGCGTTGTAAGAAATTCCTCAAGATAACATTCTGATGCCGTTTCCTTACACGCCGCTGTGAATACATGAGGATATCCGTGCCAGCTATGGTCATACTTAAGACTTGTGTCAACTATAGGTATCAGTTTCGTATGGAATGAAGCTTAGTTATTTTGGACCCATTATGCTATTGACATCTCCAGAAGTTTGACCGATCTCTGATTGGTGCTTCATGGTGTAACACTTTCCATTCCTTTCGGTACATTAGAAAACTTCTTCAGGCAATCGGTTCAGGTTCCGCTTTAACAATTTAGCCCATTCCGACTTCAATGAACTTCACTAAATTTGATTTCTGGACCAGAGCCTCATACTCCCAGTACATTGACGCCTGTTATCGGATAACAAATCCCAATGGGGTCAGATGAGCATAATGTGACAACAGAAGACGTAACTGGCAACGAGCTATTACAAGGTGCGTTAAATAGGTAATGCAACCCTTCTTTCCTTGAAAGCATGTTGTTCCCCACTCTTTTAGCCAAAAACTCTATTTTTCAATATAAACTCCGTTCAATGCGACGACCTTACGCCACCTTAATTGGAGGGCCAGTATGCCCGCGTGGTACTACTCTGGTCGACGTCGAAGCCAACGTCTTGCTGCATGAATAACCTCCCCGTCATCCGTGTACTGCTTCCCATGGAGTTCATCCGTCAGTGGGCCAAACAGATGGAAGTCGGAAGGTGCGAGATCGGGGCTGTAGGGTGGACGAGAAATAACGGTCCAATGAAGTTTTGAGAGTTCCCCTTGGGTGCATAGACTTGTGTGAGGCCTTTCGTTGTCACAGAGGAGAAGTGCATAATGCACCTCAGAGCTGATCGTTGTACCATAAGGGAGAACATCAAGCAGAATAACCAGAGTTCCGGAAGACCGTCGCCATGATTTTACGGGCTGAGGGTGAGACTTTGAAGTTTTTTCTTTGGAGGAGAGATGCGCCAATTCAGCGGATTGCCGTTCCATGCCCAGTTCGAAATGATGAATCGATGTTGCGTCGCTTTTGAAGGTGTTCGACAAAAAATTGACAAGCTCAGCCTCGAAACGAGCAAGCCATTCAGTACAGATGATTCTTCGTTGCTTTTTACGGTCTTCTGCTATTCGGCGATTAATACATAGGGCACACACACCTTTCGGTACCCCAACTGGTGGTGGGTGACTGTCTTCGAAAGCTCAGGCTTCAACTTAGATATGACGCGGTCTGAACATGGAGAAGGCTTTATACAAGTGGATTCTGACTATTTTACGACTCTTATTCGAACGACAAAGACCTGTTACAGGCCCCTGTCTCACAAACAGAAGAGATGAAATTCCGGCATCACGTCCACGGAAAGACACAGCACTGCCGTTTGAGAAACTTGAATCATCTTTTTATGGTGGTACTGAAACGTCAAATGCTTTACGCTCAGCTTTTCCTGGCCGTTAGTACTGGTTAGTGAACACTGAATCGCTGCTTCTCCTCGTCTGTTCACGTAAAGATTGGTGCATTCCTTCCCATTGCTAGATCCAGCAACAGGAATTCTAGCCTCGTCCTCAATGTGATGAACATGCTGATTTTTCTACAACGAGATCGGGCTCAAAGTGAGCATTTTCACTGGGTCCAGTTACGTGATCCGGTTACTTACCAGTACTCCCAAAATTTCTCTATTTTCATTACTTTTTTTCCTTTATCCCACGTCGTTCTTTGCGTTTCTTTCATTCTTGTCGAGGGAAATTCTCGAGTTCATTGAATCTGAGTCGTTACTTACGGGTCTCGATTGATGCATACCATGTGAATTGACCACTTTAATGATATGTGCAGCTCGGTGGCGAGTCGATAAGCGTTACACTCTGATCAGCCAGAACATTATGACCACCGACCTACTATGGATGTAAGCCCGCCCAGGCGGCAGCAGCATCACCTGGCGGAAAATGACTGCTAGCGAGATATACGCAGGATGCATTTAGTATCAGTGAACGTGCTCTCCGTGTGTAGAGTGGGGAAGGCGCGTGATCTACTGAGCTTGACGGAGGGCAGATTGTGATGTACCGGAGGCTCGGCTTGAGAATTTCGGAAACTGCACAACTTGTCGGATGTTCGAAGAGTGCTGTGATGAGCGTTTTCAACACGTGGCGAAACAAGGTTGAAACCACGGCCAGGCATCGTGGCGTTGCCCAGCCACCCCTCGTCACAGATGTCGGACGTCGTAGACCCGGCTGTCTGGTAAAACCAGGACAGGCGGCGAACTGAGGCGGATCTAACGTCAGACTTTAATGTTGGGCAGAGTGCAAGTGTGTCTGAAGACACAGTACACCGACAACTCCTAACGATGGGCCTCCACAATCGACGAGACATGCATGTGCAACTACGACTGAAATGGGCACTTTAACATCGACACTAGATGTTTGTGCAGTGGCAAAGCATTGCATGGTCTGATGAACCCCTATACCTTCTTCAACATGCCGATGGGGGGGGGGGGGGGAGGAGGAGCGGAGGAGGGGAGGGGGCGAATCCTTCCTCTTCCAGGAGAACACTCAGCACTCTTTCATGACGATCATATTTCCCGACGGCAGTGGCATTTTTCAGCAAGATAATGCGCCATGTGATGGAGTGGTTCGAGGAAAGCAGTGGCGAGTTCCAGTTGATGTGCTGGCCCCCAACTCACTAGACCTGAAATCGATCGAACACGTCTGTGATGAAACTGCAAGTGGCGTCACAGCTCATCATCCCCCTTCCCGGAATTTGCGGGAATTAGGTGACTTGCGTGTGCAGATGTGGCGCCAACTCCCTCCAGTGACCGACCAAGACCTCTTTGCTTCCAGGCCACGACTCGTCGCCACTGTCACCGGTGCCACAGAAGGACATAACACCCATTAAGTAGATAATCCTAATGTTCTGGCTGATCAGTGTATATTTCTTATGGCTTGAAGTCTCATTGTATGAGGTTTTCGGACCCGCACGCCTGCAGACTTATTACTACCGTACGCACCACCTACAGAAGGTTTGTTGTACATTATTTTGAAATTTCCTGTATGTGAAACACCGATGTGTTCTCATACGAAAGATATAGAAATACTAACTTAAATATATATTTCGGTTTACAGCATTCAGAGAGACCTGGGATCGTCATTCGTGACTCTCATTGCGATTCCGTGAAAGTAACCACTCGCCTGCTTTGATACAGTGCTTTACCATATTAATTGGGAGCACGAATGTGTGAAGGTTATGGGTCTTACCCCCCCCCCCCCCCCCTATAAATGTCGACATGTTTTCTGATAATAAAGTGAGGCGACACGTCTTCTCAGATGCAGTAGAACATAGAACATCCACATCTACGAAACAGAAAGATCTACCACACGTTGATAAGCTAAATACAAGTTTTCTGTGGAAACATTCCGACATGCAGCAACTTCGCAGGCAAACTATTCCTGCAGTTAGTGTTTGCACGCTGTTTACTAACGATCTTAAACAAGTTAATGTAGCAGCAGGGACAGGGGAACTTACTCAGTCTGCCGTCGATTGCGTTATCGTAGGCCTTTTGGCTACTAACTAACTGCACATTTCTATAGTGAGCGCTGGTCTCATTGAACGTAGACATTCATATCACTCCAGAAATGCTTCAAATTGTCGAACCAAAAAATTCTGTGAATAATCGGTTCCATTAGGCGTCAGTTTTGCTCTTCATACAATTTTCAGATTGTTTTAGAGAGCTTTCCGAAAGACAATTGCAGTGGTATAATCCGTGGTAAGGATATCATACAGTATATTTCATGCCAAAACACAGCATTGCTTCAGTGCCTTTAACAGATACCTAAACAGTAACGTTGACGAAACTTCAGAGACGTGATTCTCGCACTTAACACATTTCCTTGGTGTTCACAAAATGTTTCACTGCGAACACTGACAAGCATCCTATTTCTATTATACTCAGCAATAGTCTAATACTGTTAAAACAGTACGCCGGCCGGAGTGGCCGAGCGGTTAAAGGCGCTACAGTCTGGAACCGCACGACCGCTACGGTCGCAGGTTCGAATCCTGCCTCGGGCACGGATGTGTGTGATGTCCTTAGGTTAGTTAGGTTTAAGTAGTTCTAAGTTCTAGGGGACTTATGACCACAGAAGTTGAGTCCCATAGTGCTCAGAGCCGTTTGAACCATTTTTTTTGTTAAAACAGTACCAAGTTTCGTATGAAATAAGAATGGTTGCGTTACTATATTAAAAATGGTTGACACGTTTCCTCCATTTTGGGAGGCATCAACAGTTTGTATCAACCGGGCTTCAGAATACTCTTTCCTCCGTATCCAGAACTTTTTCTAAACGTCGTACATGTGTATGCCAATTTTATAAAATATTAGGGTGTTAACCAGATATGGGGTGGTGGCGATTATGGAGTAAAAAGATTGACGGATTTCATTTGCCGGAGAGGAGCGATAAAGCATACTTTAATGGCTTACGTGGCCCCAGGCGGTCCGGTACAGATGTCAGTATACATGGACCAACAAAGATTGAAATAATCTGTACAGATTAGTGAAAAGATGGTTCTAGCAGTTACGCAAACCAAAGGAAAAACCAAGGTTGTGAAGAAATAGAGTGTGCATGCCGACCTCACGGAAACGTGAAAGAAAGACTGAAGACTAACATGGGAAATGTAAGCACATCCAGAATATCTAAGAGTCCTGTAATTAATTAAATAAAAAAGTTTTGAAAAAAAAGGCCAATTGATTTCTCAAATAATTTATTTTACTAAAGCAAAAAATAAGGCAAATGAGAGAAATATTTGACACGCCATTGAATGGTGCTCGAAATCATGTACAACTGATGACTTTTCAATTGACAGTTTAATGTTCAGCATTTAACTTAGAAGATTAGAATTTTGAAGAGCGTTAAAGGATATCTGTCTGTCGGAGTTTTACCTACTGGTCTCCTTAGATCGCTAACATATTAGTGTCTCAGTTGCTGTAAGTGATTTCTAGCATCACTCAAATGCGTAACCAATGTTCCTCTAATCAATTTATTTCTTACTTTTAGACAGATTATTTCAGAAAATATTTATGGTTTTTTGCATAAATTTTCTTATATTCATGTTGTGTTCACAAAGCATGAAGTGTAATATATTTAAAAATCGGTTGGTACTGTGTTATTATTGTGAGTACATAGATAAAAAGAAAGCATAGAAGTTTAAATTTATGGTGTGATTTTTTACTTCTTGACACTTCATTTGCATAGATAGAAGCAGATATTCGTAAGCTATTCCGGACTTTCCTCAAATCACTTATTAAGTTTTTCTTCATTATACTGAATAATTTTAAGCAAGAAAGCCTCTTTGTGCAACACTAGAACTCAATCTGGTCAATTTTATACTCCATTTATCCATTTCCTACTCTTTGTTTCTCAATGAAAAGTCGGACAAAAATCCGTTGTGTAATTTCTAGAAAGTTATGTTTTCACTCCGCTCAAGCATTTGGCTGAAAGAGGAAAGCGAGTTTTCAAAAGTTTGAATTCCTCATTGAGGTAGGTCAAGAACGGCACGGTCGTTCAAAATAACGAGGGGCAACTGTTCTTATAAAGAAGAGACGTTGCTCAATTGAAGACTTTGTACTAAAACAAACTTTCCATACGTCCTGAGAACGAGCTGCTAAAATCTCATTCGCTGGCTCGCTACCATCTGCCGCTCAAAAACTCTGTTTGATAATCGGATTCTGCATCAAAAATTGGATTGCGAGGGGCGTGACAGCATCAGAAG
This sequence comes from Schistocerca piceifrons, assembly GCF_021461385.2. Classification (NCBI taxonomy): domain Eukaryota; kingdom Metazoa; phylum Arthropoda; class Insecta; order Orthoptera; family Acrididae; genus Schistocerca; species Schistocerca piceifrons. The sequence continues at coordinate 144,672,281 of NC_060144.1, forward strand.
CCACACGTTTCCCGAGCGTTTGATAGAAATATCCCTCTGATTAAGCCGCTATAAATCCTCTCTGCCGGAAGAAAATGAAATGTTTGAGTGGAAGCGCGCCCCTGGAGAGCGGCCTTAATTCCACCGTATGCCTGCCGCTGCTATTCGTTCTCCGACGCTGTGGAAAATACGAGTTGCGCTTTGCTGGTGCCGTCTGACCTCGTGACGCCCGCCCGAGAGACAGAGATGGAGACACACAGAATGAGAGGGGGAGGGATGGAGGACGGGAGGAAGGGAGTGGTAAGACTAGACGGAGCGGGACATCGACCGTTCCTGATGGATTTTATATTTCTGGAAGGAGGCGGGGCCATTGGATCGCGCGAGATTCCGTATCGGATTTCGATTAGGATGCGGCGGCCGATGGCATCTGGACCGCGGGCCCGCCGTCGTGGAGGACCCGGTCGCTGGCTGGTCTCTGGCCGCGGTGCCGGCGCCGCTGGCGGACGACGAGTTATTTCGCGTGAGTTATGATTCGGGCAGCCGTAATAAATCACCCACCCCCGCCGCCCGCCGCCGCCGTGTCCGCCCCTATATACACGGCCCCGTACTGCTGTCCTCGGCGGCAGTGGACCCTCTCGACCAGGCATCCAGCCGGCCGCTACGGGGACAGCTACCAGCTTCCACTCGGCCCAAAAATCTGCTCCCCCGTTCTTGTCGCGCCCCGACTCGGGGAAGTCGATGCAGACGGAGTGGCTCATTCCTGGTAGAGTACGAAAGAGAGATGGTTTTCTGTTGGTTTATGCGACACAAAAGTACTCCAAAAATACTTCCTTGTTGACACGTACTCACACAGACCGACGTTTGATAGCTGTTTACATATCTAGATGGAGGTCATTTGAAAAATCGCCGTGATTAAAAGAATTGATAGTACATATATAGAAATCTCCGAATTGTTGGTTACCGCTCAGGTACCTTCACCATACTTGAAAATCAACGCAATTGTGTGGCTTTACGACAGTATGTCAACTGTGTAATTAACAAAAAAGGAGAAGAAAGCCTACAGGAATTCCAAACGTTGTAAGACGTCGTGGTCTCCTGACCTTCATTGCTTACATATTCCGCCCTCACAATCATATTTCGCACATCAAGACGCTTCATTCGAACCCAAATTCGATAAGATAAAGTCAATGTTGTATGAATTCATGTAAACGATATGTAAATAACTAATAAATCGCAAGTGCACACTGTGGTTGAAATACTCAAGGCTGGCGTAGAGACATACATTCCAGACACGACGGCCACATGAGCTTTTAGTTCGAGAGAGGCAACCACACGCCAGAAGGCCAGTCCCAACCCATCTACGTCGGTCGGTGGCCGCCCGTGGAACGACCCCGTGTTCGGCATAATAGCAAATTCCGCTGTATTGTGTGGCAGCGGCCAGCCTACGCATTCTTTACAATATAGCGGACAGTTTCAGAGATTTTCACAGGGAGACAGCAAACACCAAACGCCGATACTACAGATTTCCGGATTGGTCGCCTTAAACGAAACGTCATTCTCCCGTTTTGGAAGAGCAATGCTCATTGGCAGACGATTTTTCCGTCGCCTTGAGCTGAAGGAGTAATGGAAGAGACCGAGTGGCGTGGAGAGGGGCCGTTCCGTTGTCAGTCTTGGAACGAGAATGCATAAGGAGAGCGTGCGCGCTCGTATGTGTACTCAAAGAGTGAGGAACAATTCCCTCCTCAGTACTTCACTGGGAGAGCACATCTGTCGAGAGCGAGTCGACTCTATATTGAGTCCTTGCGATTAAGCGTTGTTCACTGTGTTGGCCGCCACACTTATTGTGAAGTGTGAATGGACAGAGTTATAGTTAAACGACTGCGAGCGAATTTTGAGTGGCATCGCAGTGGACTGGTTATCTGGCCGGTGTACCACGCCAATAGTTATACTAGGGGGAATAGGAGTCCTTGACTTCATCAAGACGTAGGGAGAGTTTGATTGGCGAGGGTCAATCCAGATAGAACGACAGTTACCTTTTTTGTGAGCAGTGAGCGGCGCAGACAGCAGTCATCGCAGATTATGGTATAGTGCGCTGCAGCTCTTGCGAGCCCCATATTTCCTCCACAACAGTACACTTCACTGCATTTCACACGCAACGGCCTCGACAGTACCTAGCACATTCTAACGGATAATTATTCAAGTTGAGTAGGCGCGGCTCTCAGCCATTCTGCCAAGTCAATAACAATCTTAAATTTTGTATAGAAATTTCATTAGCGAATCCTATCCTTAAGAGGTAACTTCACATTCCGAAAAGAACCAGGAAATAACGTGTTCAGTTCATAACTAAAAGTGCCATTGTGATTTCTCAGAATTTTTGCAAAATAAATAATAATTTTCGTTAGTTTCATGTTTTTCTTACACTAACTAGCACTACTCCAGTACCCAAGTATCCCACTAGTTACATAAAAAATGTTGTGAATTTTTGTGTCATTTCCTTACAGCAGACGACTCCAGAAGATATTTATTGCTGAAAGTTTTTCAGGCATTTCTCTTTAGAACGTTAGGAGCGTCTGTCTGTCTTCTGTAGTAGTGTGGGGGTGGAAATTGCATCTTGCAGGAGCCACAGGGTAATGGGTACATCTCAGATTAATCCGTTGCGCAGAATGACAAAATAGCACCCACACACTCGCAACGTATGTCGAGAACGACGATTCCTGGGCACTATCATTGAAATGAAATATCACAAAGTACAATTTTGTAACACATTTTATATCATTTTTCAAACGACGGGCCTAGGCTAAGTTTCATACAGCTCCACAATTTTTTGTTGTAAAACATGCAGAGGTGATGGCAATAAGTAGGGGATAGCTGCTGAGGGCGAAGTACGGTGGGCACTTTGTGGGCCCAAGGCTCTAGGTGTAACCGTGAACACCTCAGCAGAGCCCTTGAGTGTAATACCTCAAACGAGCGTCAAGGCGATACTGCACATAATTATGAACGAAAATGAAAAAAAGTACTCAGAAAGAACTAAAAACTCGAGATAAGTGTCGAGTAATTTAATGAATGGAACATATAAACAAAATGAAGAAAAATTTTTAGTATACATTATCGCGATGATTTTATTTCAGTTTACCAAGTCAAGAGAAGAAAATAACTTTTACTTACAGATTAAAGAAGTGTATTTTATTTTATTTCATTAGTGCCACGAGAAGACGTAGTAAAACTTTTTGCAGTAATTGAAAAAGATCAGTATTTTTATTAAGGAAAGATTCTTCAGGCATAAGTTTTTCTTACGCATATAAGGACAAAATCGCTGAAGAGGAAGCATAATTTTATTTTAATCACGCAGAAGAAACAGTATTTCGTTTTCTGCTTTAAATGCGGAGAAACCGAGCCGAGAAGGCATCTATTGGTGAGCGCAAGGCAGCTACGAGGGAAGGAAGGAGACAAACATTTTTAAAAAATGGTAAAAAATAGAAAAAAACATTCCTTTACTAGACTTAAATTGATTTCGCATAATCATTTCCGTAGATTAAGTGTGGAATTTGTAACAAGTCTCTATTGCTTTAAGGGCCAGACTGATAACACATTGTAAGTAATAGGTACACAGCACACGTCGCACTGATCCACGACTTTACTGTGTATATATGTAAATAATTACACCACCCAACTTGCTGTAAACGTTGTTTTGAGCTAACCTGGACTGAATTCTTATTCTTAACTTCGTGTGTGTCTGTATTGTGAACCTGAACAAAGCAAGTAGTGTGATTACGTAAGTGCTGCCTGATAAAACGAGTCGCCACCTCCAAGTCAAACAGTACAACCAAAGATAATTAGAAAATGTAAAATAGCATACTAGATACGCTATTCTGTGAAGCTCTGTGTTGAGCAGTGCAGTAAACAGTGTTACAATGCTTGACGTCACAGTACATGAGGTGCATTTCTAATACACAAAACTGACAAACAACAGTTCTACAAAAATTCCACAACGTTTGAAACATTGACTGTCCAAAGTGCTTTTCTTAAAATGCTCTGTAAATTCACCTACACAAACAGACTGATTAAAATTCCAAAGACTGAACGATACACACCCGAATGTAACACTGCACTGTAAGAACAAGGACAGTCTCATAAAGTAATATAAATTAAATATTACCTAAACTGTACCGGATAATAATTTTGAAATGTAGTGATAGGTGTGAATAATCTTACTGTGTTCTGACTGACGTTTAAACTGGCCCTACAAACTTTTATGGCTGATCTGTCCTTAACGGAAACTTGGTACTGATCGAAAGTATTAGTTCAAATGGTGCAAATGGCTCTGAGCACTATGGGACTCAACTGCTGAGGTCATTAGTGCCCTAGAACTTAGAACTAGTTAAACGTAACTAACCTAAGGACATCACAAACATCCATGCCCGAGGCAGGATTCTAACCTGCGACCGTAGCGGTCTTGCGGTTCCAGACTGCCACTTCGGCCGGCTCGAAAGTGTTAGAAATAAAGTGCAGTGCACCAGCAAACCAGCTGAAGGAAAGAAAGCTTTGAGCAGTGCAAAGCAAAGACATGCAGCTATTCTAAGCACATTAAGCTTTGACTGTAGCCGCAGTGTTCCACGAAGTGCACTGCTGCAACAAATAATTACAAAAGAAAATTTTCGTGGGAAGAAGGTGGAAGATATTTCATTAACTGAATGATGAAGAGGAGAGTACCATTCAAAAAATATATTGTGAAAAGTCATTCCTTGATACTTTTAATCATCTTTCCAAAAATTACTTCCTAAAAAATATAACTCTGCAGTGAAACTACTTACTGAAATGATAAAAGAGTGTTACATCTGATTATGGACACATGATGTCTTAACTATTGACGACGCCTTTGGCACAATTGTTTTATTAATCTCCATTGCAGGATGTAATTTTAGTAAGTAACTAAAAGATTTTGTGCCCGTATTACTCTGATAAGTTTACGGTTACTTAAGCCTTAGTGTTTTTTCTTTCTCATTTCCGTTGCTAAGTTTTTGCTAATGAAAGTGTCTTCCTGTTCAGGATTTTTTACTTGTGATGAAGGTATATTTATATATACGGAAACGTTGGTCAAGAATTTTAATAAATCTTTATCCTGCAACAGTTTTGGCTGTCATTATTTACCGTGAAGAATTTCAACAGTCGCTGTTTCAGCAATGTTTAAAATCTTGTAACATTTCAAGCTTTTTTTGATCGTCTGTGTGATCATGGGTCCTTTCAGGTACACGAACGTGCAGGGAGGCGGCGTGCGTACACTCGATCTAGACGATCCGGTTCTGTAGGGTGCTGAAACTAACCATAGAACAAGCTCCAGGCAAGTGGTCCGCCAACTTGGTGTAAGGCAAAGTACGATTATGTGTATCCTGCATGACAACTTCTACTATTCCTATCACCTGCCATCCCATGGAGGCCACTTTGAACATGTGGTGTAACGTGGATGCGATGTAGCTTTGTATTATGTTCTGGGAAGATTTGTTGTCATCTCACACACACAATCCATTTTTGGACACATGTTTGTTCATAGGGCCTTTTTACCTCCGTTTCTAGTCAGGAATCAGTCGCTGCAATTCATCGGTTTTATTAATGCTCGCCCTGTATACCTGGAAGTAGTACATCAAGCACCTACACAACATACGTTGTCTGATCATAAGCATCTGGTCACCTGTTCAAAACAAACAAATACCCTCCGAAAAGGCCTTGAAGGCCGAACGGTACCGACCGGCCGTCGTGTCGCTCTACTCTGAGGCGTCACCGGATGCGGATACGCAGCGGCATGTGGTTGGCACACCGCTCTTCCGGCCGTCTTCAGTTTTCATGACTGGTGCCGATACTTCTCAATCACGTAGCTCCTCAATTGGTTCACAAAGTCTAAGTGCACCCCGCTTGCCAACAGCACTCGGCAGACCCGTAATGTGACCCATCCATGTGGTAGCCAAGTCTGACAGTGCTTATTTCGCTGATCTGACGGGAACCAGTGTTACCACTGCACTGAGGCCGTTGGCCTTATCATCTATTAGTGGACATTAATGGTGGGGTATGTCCTCCCTTTTGTCTTTACGAAGATTTGAACTCTCCTGGGGACACTTTCAACGAGGAGGAACGCCATCCTATTCGTCCTGAAGAGTTGAAACCTGAGAATTACTTTTTTAATTTAATTTAATTCATATATTAATAATTCTTCACAATTAAAGTATGTTATCTGATAACCTAGAATATGCCACAAATTTCACATGGATAAAAAATTTATAGATTAATTATCTGTTCCTGGTACTTAATGAAAAATATGCTAATGCTACTACTACTACTACAATAAAACACTCAAGCAATTACTAATACTGCTGTTAGTACTACAGAATCTGTTCTGTCTTTGTTCATTTATTCCATCCCATTTAAACTGTAGATTTTTCGCTTTCGATATTCGATCCGTCCTCAAACTACCGCAGGCTACGTCTCCTGGATTCATTATTCGTAAGACAGCGCATCACCAACGTTTCTACTACAAAATCCGGTTGTACGACACACTGTAACTCTGAGAATCTACACTTCCGTGATCACTCAATGTAAATTCTTCATTTTGTGATCAACGACCTCGGCTGCCTTCTTTCAGTCTGTAGGGTTTACTATCTAAACTAGCCTAGACAACTTCCCCTACAGGGCAAGAGAAGACAGCTGGTGCCGGCGACCACTGAGTGAAATAGTTTTTCAAGAGGACCTGCGGTAGAATGCTCCGTGAAGTGTACCATGGCTTTCCTGGATACTGCAGATACAGTATCGTCGTAGACGCACCAGCTTGACCCGTTCCTCCGTGCTGCTTTCGGTTGCAACATCCGTAACGTCAGAGTGCCATTACTCGCCGCCTCTTCGTATTGCGCACAGTGTACTCTAGAGTGCCCTCACTCAGCAGATGCAAACATTATCCGCCTGTCTTCTGATTTTATACTGGTACAGAGAAGAAGGACCATTTCTGGTCATATATCAGTCCACTCGACTGTTTAAGAAATCGTATTCATAGTCTCTCCCTCATGTCAGGAAGGAGTTAGTAGATTGTCCTGCCTCTGCCTGGAGTGTCCTATTGTTTTCACCACAGTTGTAATACGTGATTTTGTGTTGACTTTCTCGTATTGAAATCAGTTCCAAGTATACTTCGTGCTTCCTTATGGTGGCGTTTCTTTCAGCAACAAAAGGCTCCCGTTTTCCTGATCTCCAAGTCCAATGGGCATATTCCTAGATGTTTTATCAGTGGAGATGGTGCACGTTAATCTTAGTAGCACGCCTCGTTGAACTCTTCTGACTAATGAAGTTAGCCCCAAACAGTGGCGCTATATCCCACGATTGATGCTAGTATAGACTGGTGGTATGTGCTCTTTGCAGAGTAAGTCGAAATTGTCTATTTGCGGTAGTTAATATTTTCTTCATCACGTTTGTATGCTTTCTATCCGCCTCTTCTGTGTGATGCCAGCCTTGAAGTTCATAAAGTGCTGCACTACATTTGCCTTCCTGGAATCACGGCTTACAACAAACAACACGTCATCTGCATACGCTAACAGTCCGCTTACGTCATCGCTGTCACGTAATACCTTTAGTATGGGCTCCAATGCTACATCTCAAAACCGTCGACCACACACTTATCCATGTGGGCAGCCTTTTTTATTGTTTTGGTTATTTCCTTTCCTGCACATATTAAAGATTCATGTCTCTCGTGGAAGTAGTCTCTCAGGCAATTATACGGCACCCCGGGCACTCCAATCCCAGAAGGCAACCAAAGAAAGCAGCCCATCATAGCTTATGAAGAGCGTCAGTATGTAAATAGGCTGTTTAGGTTTTTATGTTGGTAACGTCACCTAGCGCTCTGTATGAAAAGCATTGACTGTGCTGTGTGCAGTCTGTGGCTGGTTGGACACATTGTTGGAATATTCGCTAGTGTAGTGTTGGGCAGTTGGAGGTTCAAATGGTTCAAATGGCTCTGAGCACTATGCGACTTAACTTCTGGGGTCATCAGTCGCCTAGAACTTAGAACTAATTAAACCTAACTAACCTAAGGACATCACACACATCCATGCCCGAGGCAGGATTCGAACCTGCGACCGTAGCGGTCACGCGGTTCCAGACTGAAGCGCCTTTAACTGCATGGCCACACCAGCCGGTGCAGTTGGAGGTGAACAGCACGTACGTTGCGCAGTTGGAGGTGAGCCGCCAGCAGTGGTGGATGTGGGGAGAGAGATGGCAGAGTTTTGAGAGCGGACGATTTAGACGTGTGTCCGTCAGAAAAAGTAAATTTGTAACATTGGATGTCATAAACTGATATATGTTATGACTTTTGAACACTATTAAGGCAAATACACTGTTTGTTCTCTGTCAAAATCTTTCATTTCCTAACTATGCCCATCAGTAGTTAGTGCCTTCAGTAGTTAGAATCTTTTATTTAGCTGGCAGTATTGGCGTACACTGTATTGCAGTAGTTTGAGTAACGAAGATTTTTGTGAAGTAAGTGCTCCGTGAAAAGTTTAGGTTAATGTTAGTCACGGCCATTCTTTTGTAGAGATATCGAAAGTCAGATTGCGTTGCGTTAAAAATGTTGTGTGTCAATTTAGTGATGATAAGAATAAGTAAAGAGAGAAATGCCTGAGTACGTTCAGTTTTGCTCAGCTGTTTGAAAAATCAAATAAATTAGAGGTTTTCCAGCACTGTCATTTATAAATTTTTCTAAGGGGACGTTTCAAGTAATATCGATCATCATAGAACGTCCATAGAATGAGTATGTCGCTAGCGAGATCGCCTTATTTATTGCTTTTTCAACTTAGTTGCCTCTTGTGTGCTGGTAAGTGCTCATCCCATGTGGCAGTCTATGATCCTGTAATCTCTTGCATAATAGTTTTTCAGATATGTAGCTGAGCACGTTCGAAAGACAAATTGTTCTGTAGGATTTGCATGCACCTCACCATACTTCCAAGCTACGGGGACACAACAGACCTCCGTCGTCTCCTCCAATGAGCACTCGCTTGGCACCTGTGTAGTCGCAAACGACGCCGGGGTGGGGTTTCAGGAAAGCACGCTACAGGGTGTCTGTCTCGGGGCTGTCCCTGAAGTAACCGATTTGTAACAGTCCGTTGTGTCACTGCTGCTCAAATTGCTGCTGCCATACGCAGAGCATGATGGTCTTCCATCTCGGTATCGCCACGTCGCCGTCCGGAGACTGGCCTTCTTCCGACCGCACACTCACGTCACCACCGCCGCCAGGAGTCATGGACAGTGGCTGTATTCCTGCAACGTATTTCTGCAGTATCGAAGAATAAACATACAATTTCTCGTAGCCCTATCACGCGACCTCGTTCAAATTCAGTGAGGTATTGATAATGGCGTCTTTGTCACCTTAAAGGCATTCTCGACTAACATCAACTCACCACGTCCAATTTTAAACGTAACTAACGCTCACGACTGTTTACAGTAAATCTGACTTGCATCCTCATGGAGACGCTACTTGCAGCCCTCTTAGGCCACTGACGCGAAATTTGACTAGATATCTTTCAGTTTTAGAAACACTCCTAACAACTTTCGTTCATGTCGTACAACTCCTTTTGATGTTGCGATTTTTTTTTCTGTTAGTGTACAATGTTAGTGAGGTTGCCTCCCATCAAAAGGATCTTTCATGATGAAGCAGCGACCGACTGTTGCGGGCACACAGCTATAATTGCTGAGCGCGACTAATTGTGCCGGGTCTCTCCAGCTTGACATCGTCGGCAAAGGCGACAGCAGCGCCGTGGCAGAGTTGCGGCCAGGAGCCGTGGCTCGGTGTTTATCTCCGGTCCGGAGGTGGGCCGGCGGCGCCTGAGGAGCGCCGTGGAAGCCGGCTGGTCGCGCCAAATTACCACCAGCTGCGCCGCCGACTGCGCTGATTGGCCCCGGGGGGCGCCGCCTGCGGCGTCCCGGCTAATCCCGGCGCTGCGGTCGCCGACGCCGACGCTGGCACCACTGCACGTCGCTCCCCTCTGGCGGCCAGCACGGTGCGGGACGTGGAGTCCGAGGGCCCGACCCTTCGTATCCCCTAGCTGCACTTTTGTGACTGATTCTACACACACCTATAAAAACTACAGCGGTAGACAGATATTAGAGCACATCCTATAAGTACACTACTGGCGACTAAAATTGCTACACCACGAAGAAGACGTGCTACAGACGCGAAATTTAACCGACAGGAAGAAGATACTTTGATATGCAACGTATTAGCTTTCCATACCATTCACAAAAGGTTGGCGCCGGTGGCGACACCTACAACGTGCTGACATGAGGAAGGTTTCCAACCCATTTCACATACACAAACAGCAGTTGACCGGCACTGCCCGGTGAAAACGTTGTTGTGATGATTCGTGTGAGGAGGAGAAATGCGTACCATCACGTTTCCGACTTTGATAAAGGTCGGATTTTAGCCTATCGCGATTGCGGTTTATCGTATCGTGACATTGCTGCTCGCGTTGGTCGAGATCCAATGACTGTTAGCAGAATATGGAATCGGTGGGTTCAGGAGCATAATAAGGAACGCCGTGCTGGATCCAACGGCCTCGTATCACTAGCAGTCGAGACGACAGGCATCTTATCCGCATGGCTCTTACGGATCGTGCAGCCTCGTCTCGATCCCTGAGTTAACAAATGCGGACGTTTGCAAGACAACAACCATCTGCACCAACAGTTCGATGATGTTTGCAGCAGCATGGACTATCAGCTCGGAGACCATGGCTGCGGTTACCCTTGACGCTGCATCACAGACAGGAGTGCCCTCGATGGTGTATTCAACGACGTACCTGGGTGCACGAATGGCAAAACGTCATTTTTTCTCATGAATCCAGGTTCTGTTTACAGCATCATGATAGTCGCATCCGTGTTTGGCGACATCGCAGTGAACGCACATTGGAAGCGTGTATTCGTCATCGCTATACTGGCGTATCGCCCGGCGTGATGGTATGGGGTGCCACTGGTAACACGTCTCGGTCACCTCGTGTTCGCATTGACGGCACTCTGAACAGTGGACGTTACATTTCAGATGTGTTACGACCTGTAGCTCTACCCTTCATTCGATCCCTGCGAAACCCTACACTTCAGCAGGATAATGCACGACAGCATGTTGCAGGTCCTTTACGGGCCTTTCTGGATACAGGAAATGTTCGACTGCTGCCCTGGACAGAACATTCTCCTGATCTCTCACCAATTGAAAACGTCTGGTCAATGGTGGCCGAGCAACTGGCTCGTCACAGTACGCCAGTCACTACTCTTGATGAATTGTGGTATCGTGTTGAAGCTGCATGGGCAGCTGTACCTGTATACGCCACCCAAGCTCTGTTTGACTCAACGCCCAGGCGTATCAAGGACGTTATTACGGCCAGAGGTGGTTGTTCTGGGTACTGATTTCTCAGAATCTATGCACCCAAATCGCGTGACAATGTAATCACTTGTCAATTCTAGTATAATATATTTGTCCAATGAATACCCGTTTATCATCTGCATTTCTTCTTGGTGTAGCCATTTTAAAGGCCAGTAGTTTAATCAACTGCTACTCGGAGACGGAAATAATGGCCTAAGAGAGGAATTTGTAGCAGACCGCATCATACCACTCAACTGCTGACTAAAAGATACTAAAAGTGTGTCTCTCTTACCTGTCTCATATGAAACATGTTCGTTATTTAACTATTTATCCCGATATTAAAAGTGTGTCTCCCTCACATGGCTCATATGAGACATCTTCGTTATCTTAACTATAGATCTCCTGCCTTTATCATCTCTTTAACTGACTACGTTGCTCAGAAACAACACAGATTTCCAATAAGCAATACAGAGGGTTAACAAAAATATGGAATTACCGATAGAAATTCATGTTTGAACATAAATGCAGACGGTGGCCGTGCGGTTCTAGCGCTGCAGTCCGGAACCGCGGGGCTGCTACGGTCGCAGGTTCGAATCCTGCCTCGGGCATGGATGTGTGTAATGTCCTTAGGTTAGTTAGGTTTAAGTACTTCTAAGTTCTAGTGGACTGATGACCTAAGATGTTAAGTCCCATAGTGCTCAGAGCCATTTGAACCATAAATGTAGATGCTAGCCGAGTCTGCACATGGCGATGTATTTCAGCACTAATGGCACCTGTTCAGTGTCCTCAACACGTTTCAAGCATCAGTCGTGGTCGGAACAGAATTCTGTGCAGTTGCTAGTGCATTATGTCGGACATAAATCAATTTGAAAGAGTGAAAATTGATGGTGCCTGCGTGATGAGTGCTTTCGTAACTAAATATGAAGTGTTTCTTGCTTCTAGAGGCCACTGTAAAAAAATTATACCACATACAGGAAAAGCGGAAAAAATCACCCGCTAAGTCACAACGCTAAGGAATGTTGAGTGCTCGTCACAGACGTTCATTGAAGACGATTGTGACGGAAAATACGAGGACGATGGGTATCAAAGTCACTGCAGAACTCAATGTCGCCCTCGCAAACCCTGACAGCACTGAAACAGCACGACTGGAGCTCCATAAACAGCGAATTGCAGGGAGGGCTGTAATTCCAAAGCCACTTAGGGACATGCAGATTCCCGTAACAGGATAGCGTGGTGCCGAAGGTGTAAGACCTGGACCATGGTGCAGTGAAGAACGTTATTTGGTCGAATGAGTCTTCTTCCACACTCCTTCCAACACCAGGCCTAGTATGCTTTCCCATTGCGAAAGACGGAGGGGATTCTATCATGATTTGGGCAGCTACATATCGGTACTTCGTGGCCGCCGTCGTTACTATGCCAGGTCACATAACTTCGAAGGATAATGTGACCATTTTGTCTGATCACATCTTTTCCATGGTACAATACTTGTTCCCAATGATCATGTTGAGTTCCAAGACGACATATGTATCGTCCACGCCTGTTTTTGTGGGCACGAGGATGAAATGTCACATTTCCTCCAGCACCACAGTCGCTATGTGACAATATTAACGATCACCATATGGCAATATTAATGATCTCTATTCGTGTAAATTAGAGAGAAGCGTGTACGAGTGCTATCCATCTCCGCCACCGCTACCTGAAGTTGACACTATTTTGCATTAAGGATGGCATAAAATCCCCGTGGAAGCCGCACAGAAGCTGCACTTAGCATTTTGAGACGACTGGAAGCTGTTTTGTACGCCAACTGTTTTCCTACACCTTATTAGGCACGACAATGTGTGGTTTTCAGTGTTTACATATTTTTCTCCACAACCGCTCCCCCTCCCGATTACGGGAGCATTGAACAAAAACTTTGTTATCACTTAAATATATCACTTTTATAACTCTATACTCCGATGCGTGTCCATTGCAGTGTTCGTTGAACCTACGTTCGCCAACAGCACCAATCACTTTTCGGTTTGAAACTGGCCTCACTGAAAAGGCAGTCATTATCGGCAGAGATCGTTTTACTACGACTGTTGTTACGCTGTGTTACATGGCTGCGAATCAGACACTGTTAGATGTAGATACTCGGAACAGGCCAAAATGAGACACCAAAATTCGGGAATTCTCATTCGGGGAGTAACCTTCGGCACGCCGCAACACGGTATCTCTTCCTTACCAGCCGGTCGCGGTGGTCTAGCGGTTCTAGGCGCTCAGTCCGGAACCGCGCGACTGCTACGGTCGCAGGTTCGAATCCTGCCTCGGGCGTGGATGTGTGTGATGTCCTTAGGTTAGTTAGGTTTAAGTAGTTCTAAGTTCTGGGGGACTGATGACCACAGATGTTAAGTCCCGTAGTGCTCAGAGCCATTTGAACCATTTTCCTTCCTTACCACTTTGTCAGGTGTCAAAACGACTTATACTGCCACGCTCCACCCATATAACACATATCACGTCACTCCCATAAAATACGTGGTGGAAAGTCACATGAACGCCATGTTCCAATTCGACACCATGTACAACGCTCCATAGCGGCCAGTGTGCTAATACTTTTGATGGTGAGTTAACGATCACTAACAGTCATCACGTGGTTTAGCTGTCATTGTCATTCACTGGCTTCTCATAGTTGGTTCTCCATAACTGTGTCGTGCGATATTTTTCCAAAATATCACACATAGGGATTTTACAAAAATGTGAAAACATCACAAGAAGTGCATGCTTGAACATCGATGCCCAAGGTAACCGGGTCTGCAGGTTGCATTGGCGTATTTGAGCACAAACGTCAAATATCCTCAGTACATTGCAAGTGCCACTCGTAATCAGAACAGTGTTCTGTCTAGCTGCGATTGCATTAGAACGTGTTAGTGCTGTTTGGTGGGTGCTGTCGTAACCCACTTAGTCAAAGTGTTTGGTTTTCCCAGAGGCACTATCTCGAAGATTTATACCAAATACTTGAAAAACGGGAAAACATCATCCTGTAAGTCGCAACGCGGACGAAAGTGTGTGCCGAGTGACAGTGACAGACGAAGAGGATTGTGACAAAAAAATAAGAGGATGACAGCTGCAAAGCAAGGATCATCTTCGACGAGTTCTCGGCCTTCCAAAACTGATATGTACAAGAAAAAACTTGTGCACTGTTGGAATGTTCCCCGTAGGTCTGTTTCAAATTCTGAGAAGGTCAAACTCGCAGATTTTCCAAGTTTAACATAAAACTTATTGACATAACATTGATCTAAATTCTGCTGTTCCATTTTCGTAACACGCACTGAAGGCGCTCTCAAAAATCACTTGATGGCTCTACCGAGCTGAAACTCGAACTGAGCATCTGGAAGGGTTGAAAACAGCTATGCACACAAGTAGAACAACTAGCATTGCCAGGTCGCTCTCAGTACTGTCAGTCCCATTTCTTTCCCAACACAACTCGTATATCATGATAGCATATTCAGCGATAGCGCAATCGTGTGACACTTTTGTTGCTCATTTCCCCAGTTTAACCACCGAACAGTAAATTTTTACGTTTATAAACTAGCAATCTAGAGCACTCCTAAAAATACGGAAAGGGATGCTTTTCAGAATCCAGCTACACACTTGCATGAGAGCATCTACTTTACGGACAAGGAATTAGGTCCACAGAAATTACACGAGCGAGGAATAAATTGTTCGCTTCTTGCGAAAAAGAAATGTACTGCCTGTCTCGGCAGCCTGTCGGAATGGGTCGCATTTCCATATGAGCGTCTTTTGTACTTGATACGGCCGTCTGCGTTTGCATGTAGAACATTGCTCTATGCTTCTGGGAATTCTTTATAAAGCCCTGAGCAAAATATTTCTTTTCTGGTGTGCCGATCTGCGACTAGGAGCTATCGAAGCAAGTCATTTATTTCTGCTCTTGATTTGTTTTACCGGAATGTACGGCGCTCGTGCAGCGTCCTGAGAATATGGGCCATTACTGTCTGCTGTACCGCGTCGTATTACTCTACCGGCAGAAGCCTGCTACAACACAAAATATTAGTCGCTATCTCTTTAATGAAATGCGTCACTACCTTATCTGATCAGATATTCTGAACATTTTTGAAAGTTACGATCGTAGAGAGTTCAGTTCTGTTGTAATGTCACAGGTTCACTACTCATGGAGCAACAAAGAATGACGTTGTTGGGTAGCCAACATACTGTTAACGTAGTCATCTTGGGGTTGAAGCTCTTTTACCTCCGTGTTTGCTTTAACAATACGTATGTATGTTTTTGGATAGCGCCCACCTTCAGCAAAACACAATTTTGTTTCTTAATCCAAACATGTTTCCCTGCAGTTGCAGCATCTTCTGTGGGCTTTTATTTTTCATCTGTTAAGGATAAAGAATGTTCTTTACTGTTTGTATACATGTAACTACTAGTTTTTAAATCGTAATTACAGATATTTGAAAAAACACATAAATTATTAATTCATACCTTTTTATCACATGGTGCGGATTTTCTGACGTGTTGTGTTTCTACAGTGGCTGTTTTGTGCCACAGTATGTCACCTGCAACCACTTATACCTAAAAGTAGATAAATTGTTTAAGCCAAAATTAAGATTTGATAAACTGGTATTCCTATGCCTGAAATTATTTAATTTTATGTGTGTGTGGGGGGGGGGGGGGGCTGGAGGGGGGGTGAGAGCTCAGAGCTCTATAGGTTGGTCTTGTCTAATAATTCTTTTAGGGCAGAGAACACAGTTCCATTGCAGAGAGCTGTGTATTCATTTATCACTTGTTTGCCTTCCACTATGGTGTTTTGTATCTGATAATTTTTTTCAGTTACTAGTTTTTGTGGGGGGTATGTTGCTGCATTTGATAATTTTCAAATCCGTATTGATGTTTGCTGGGTAATGGTTCTTGTCCCTGAGGTGTTCAGCAAAAGTGGAATTACAGCTGTTACTTTTCAATGCTCTTCTGTGTTCTGTGTGTCTGGTATTAAAGTTTCTGCTATATAAACTGCTTTGTAGTCCTGACATGTTAGTTGGTAAATACCAGATGCGTTGTGTTTGTCTGTGCTTGTGTTGGTTGTCCTTAGTTTTCTCTGTGTTGAGTTGTCTTTCCTGTAGGCTATTTTTACCCCTTGTTTTTTGAGTATGATTCCTATTCTGTGTACTGCTTTGTTGTTGTAGGTGAGAGTGAACCACCTGTTTGTCATTGTGGGTGTTTCCTGTTCATGTGTGCTCATGAGTGGGTTCTGTGTGTTTGTAAGTTGATGAGGAGGCTTTTGTTTTTGTGTGTTGGGTGTGCTTCTTTAATTTTGTTTTAATTTTGTGGTTCCGTTTATCTATAGTGTTTGTGTCATTCTCTACTGCTATTTGTCTGATTGTCTGCAATTCATTCTTGCATTTGTTTTCAGTGAGTGGAGTTTTGTTCAGTCTGTGTATCATATATTGGAAGCTGGCTAGTTTGTGTGTAATCGGATGATTAGAGTCTTTGTGAATGGGTGTGTGACACACACACACACACACACACACACACACACACACACACACACACACACACAAGCACGCACAAAAAAAGGATCACAGACGCCTTTGAAAGATTCAGAACAACCGCCAGAAACACCCTAAACTGTTCCACTGTTAATAGATGAAAAATAAAAGCCCACTGAAGATGCTGCAAATGCAGTGAAAACAAGTTTGGGTTAAAAAACATTGTGCTTTGCTACAGGCGGACCCTATCAAAGAACATACGTATACTACTGTTGACGTATGCGTGTCTCTATTCAATTTGCCCTAACGATGCGATAGTAATATCAGTCGCAAAATGAATCATGGTAGAGTTGCGGGTTTGACTCCGTCTCATACACTATGTGATCAAAAGTATCTGGACATCCCCAAAAACATACGTTTTTCATATCAGATGAATTGTACTGCCATCTTCTGCCAGGTAGTCCATATCAGCGACATCGTGAGAGAGCAGAATGGGGCGCTCTGGGAAACTCACGGGCTCCAAACGTGGTCATGTGATTTGGTGTCATTTGTGTCATACGTCTGTACGCGAGATTTCCACACTCCTAAACATCCCTAGGTCCACTGTTTCTGATGTGATAATGAAGTGGAAACGTAAAGGGACACGTACAGCACAAAAGCGTACAGGCCGACTTCGTCTGTTGACTGACAGAGACCGCCGGCAGTTGGAGACGGTCGTAATGTGTAATAGGTAGACATCTATCCAGACCATCACACAGGAATTCCAGACTGCAGCAGGATACATTGCAAGTACTATGACAGTTAGACGGGAGGTGATAAAACTTGGATTTCATGGTCGAGCGGCTCATAAGCCACACGTCACGCCCGTAAATGCAAAACGACGCCTCGCTTGGTGTAAAGAGCACAAACATTGGACGACTGACACAGTGGAAAATCGTTTTGTGGGGCGAGGCATCACGGTACACAATGTGGGGATCCGATGGCAACTTGGGGGTATGGCGAATGTCTGGTGAACGTCATCTGCCAGCGTGTGTAGTGCCAACAGTAAAATTCGGAGGCGGCGGTGTTATGGAGTGGTCGTGTTATTCAAGGAGGGGGCTTGCATCCCTTGTTGTTTTGCGTGGCACTATCACAGCACAGGCCTACACTGATGTTTTAAGCACCTTCTTGCTTCCCATCGTGAAGAGAAATTCAGGAATGGCGATTGCATCTTTGCCGGCTTGGGTGGCCGATCGGTTCTAGCCACTACAGTCTGGAACCGCGCGACCGCTAAGGTTGCAATTTCGAATCCTGCCTCGGGCATGGATGTGTGTGATGTCCTTAAGTTAGTTATGTTTAAGTAGTTCTAAGTTCTAGGGGACTGATGACCTCAGAAGTTAAGTCCCATAGTGCTCAGAGCCATGTGAACCATTTGATTGCATCTTTCAACACCATCGATTACCTGTTCATAATGCATGGCCTGCGGCGGAGTGGTCACACGACAATAACTTCCCTACAATGGACGGGCGTGCACACAGTCCTGTCCTGAATCCTATAGAACACCTCTGGAATGATTTTCAAGGCCGACTTCATGCCACGCCTCACCGACCGACATCGATACCTCTCCTCAGTTCAGCACTCCGAGAAGAATGTGCTGCCATTCCGTAAGAAACCTTCCAGCACCTGACTGATCGTATGCGTGCGAGAGTGGAAGCTGTCATCAAGGCTAAGAATGGGCCAACACATATTTAATTTCAGTATTACCGATGGAAGGCGCCACGAGCTTGTAAGTCATTTTCAAGCAGGTGTCCGGATGCTTTTGATCACATAGTTTATTTGTCCTATGTGGTCATGGCTTTTGAGGAAACAGATGTCTGGTACATAATTTAGTGTAACGGTTACTAGTAATTGACTGTGGTATGCGTACAAACCTTAGGTGTCAGTGAATGTAACTTCAACGTGACAATATACTTATTTAACGATGTAGTATAATTTCCTCCATAGTATTCGTACATACATGTAAATTAGATTATGTGAGTCCAGGCGTCTAATGACCGTAAAAGATACAAATGCTGAAAATAAGATAGAAGTGACAAAATCCTTTATACTAGTTTTGTATTTTACCCAGAAAACTGGAAATAATCATTCCAAGCAAAGTTTTTCGATGTATACTGGCGTGAAAAACTTAAGGTCGAAAATAACTCACGCACTATATGTCACTGCCAAATAACATAGCTCGATGAAACTTGGTTCATACACAGGAGGCACTGCTGCCGTGTAATGCAGAAAATAAATGAAAGAAATGTGCAGTGACACAAAGAGAAATGTCAGGTTTGTCTAAACTACACGGAAGTCACCATCATTCATGATGGTCGCCTGCATGTTACAAACGGTGACGGATGGTTCTTAACAGGGTAGTGCATGCTCTGCAATGTTGTGTCATGCATGGTACAAGGTTGGTAAAGAGTTCCTATGGTAGGGTGTTTCATATTCCACCACCGGTGTTGAAAACTGATGGGTGGTCGTTGGTGAACAAGGAAGTGCTGCAGTACGTCACCCCAGCGCATCCCACACGATTTCGAAGGAATTTACGTCGGGGGAACGCGTAGGCCAGCCGACTCGCCGAATATCCTCTCGTTCGAATAACTCCTCCACGTGATTGTTCGAAGCGGCCGTGCATTGTCAGTCTTGAAAGCGGAGTCAGAAGCGAGTGCAGTCGTGAAAAATCAGATTGGGAAGCAGTTCAGAGTCACAATGGGCAACGGCCTTTCCGCAGTGGATACACCGGTTCCCGTCAGATCACCGAAGTTAAGCCCTGACGAGCGTGGTCGGCACTTGGATGGGTGACCATCCAGCCGCCAAGCACTGTTGCCATTTTTCGGGGTGCACTCAGCCTCGTGATGCCAACTGAGGAGCTACTCGACCGAACAGTAGCGGCTCCGGTCAAAGAAAACCATCATAACGACCGGGAGAGAGGTGTGCTGACCACAAGCCCCTCCTATCCGCATCCTCACCCTGAGGATGATACGGCGGGAGAATGGTCCCGATGGGCCGCTTGTGGCCTGAAGACGCAGTGCTTGAGTGCTTCAGAGTTACATAAACGTTCACTGTTGAGTGTAGTGTATTCAAAGATACGGATGGTAGTTCGCACATGCAGCGTTATGTCTCCCCACGTAACTCTATGACTATCAAAACCATCAGATTCGACAATGCCAGACGTACCCTCATAGGCTGAAAGGTAAGAATACGTAACGGACCCATGAATAATGTCGAACGCGATGGTTTTGTGGTCTACTTGTGAGGAGGCATAATGTTACCTTTGAAATAGCTTGGCCAGCCAGTTAAGGAAAGGCCTACAGATTAACTTATATTACGAATCAGTTTATTACGTTCCATTTTTCATGCGAACAAGTCATTATCAACAAATGAAATTGTATACAGTACTTTAGTTCGTCCAGTCTTAGAGTATTTGTTTGTCTGTATGGAACCATTACCAGTTGGGTCTGATGCAAGAGATTGAGAAGGTCCAAAGAAGAGCGGCAAAATTCGTGAGTGGAGCATTCAGCCATCGCGAGAGCGTTACAAATCTCACAGAAAGTTTGAAATGGGATACACTTGCAGACAGACGACGCTCTAAACGGATGGGGCTGCTCACTAAATTCCAAACTCCGATATTCGCCGAGGATGTAGAGCATATATTATTGCAGTCAACTTTCAGATCGCGCAATGATCACCATTCAAAGATAAGGGAAATTATAGCTGTTACTGAGGCGTCAGACAGTCTTTTTTCCCTTGCACGATCCGCGAGTGGAACAGAAGGGGGAGGGGGGGGCGGGAATATGACTTTGGTGCAAATTGTGCCCTCCACCACACACCACTTGGTGGCTAGAGGAGTGTATATGTGGATGTAGATATAGATGTAGAGTGGGAGCAATGACAGCGACAAAAATGATCCTCGGAGCGATAGGGGAGCGAAACGCTATCTGTGAATTATTAGTCTAGCTTTTACAGTGAGGTAATGAAAGCCATGGGATGGCGATTTGAACATTTACAAATGGCGGTAATGTTGCGTAAACAAGGTATATGAGGTACAAAAGGGCAGTGCGCTGGCAGAGCTGTCAGTTTTACTCAGTAGATTCATGTGAAAAGTTTCCGGACTGATTATGACTGCACGACGGGAATTAGCAGACTTTGAACACGAGGCGCATTGGCAGTTGGAGCCAGACGCATGGGGCATTCCGTTTCGGAAATCATTAGATAATTCAGTATCCCGAGATCCACAGTGTCAAGGGTGTGCTGGGAATACAAAAAAAATAAAAATCAGGTATTACTTCTCTGTGCGGACAACGAAGTGGTCGAAGGCCTTCACTTACCGACCGAGAGCAGCGGCGTTCCCGTAGATTTGTCAATGATAACATACAAGCAACACTGAGTAAAATAACCGCTGAAATCAATGTGGGACGTACGATGAACGTATTCGTTACTTCACTGCGGCGAAATCTGGCGTCCATGGCCTGTGGCAGCACAACATCTCCCGCGTCGCCCTTCCTGGACTCGTAACCATATCGGTTATCTCCTAGACGACTCGAAAATCGTGGCCTGTTCGGATGAGGCCCGATTCCATTTGATTCGAGTGTGGCAAATGGTTCAAATGGCTCTGAGCACTATGGGACGTAACATCTATGGTCATCAGTCCCCTAGAACTTAGAACTACTTAAACCTAACTAACCTAAGGACATCACACAACACCCAGCCATCACGAGGCAGAGAAAATACCTGACCCCGCCGGGAATCGAACCCGGGAACCCGGGCGTGGGAAGCGAGAACGCTACCGCACGACCACGAGATGCGGGCTTCGAGTGTGGCACAGACCCCACGAAGCCATAAACTCAAGTTGCAAACAAGGCACTGTGCAAGCTGGTGTTGCCTCCATAATCGTGTAGTCTGTGTTTACATGGGACGGACTGAGTCCTCTGGTCCAAATGATCATTGATTGGAAATGGCTACGTTCGGCTACTTCGAGACCGTTTGCAGTGGCCGAGCGGTTCTAGGTGCTACAGCCTGGAGCCGCGCGACCGCTACGGTAGCAGGTTCGAATCCTGCCTCGGGCATGGATGTGTGTGATGTTCTTAGGTTAGTTAGGTTTAAGTAGTTCTAGGGGACTGATGACCACAGAAGCTAAGTCCCATAGTGCTCAGAGCCATTTGAACCATTTGAGACCATTTGCAGCCATTCATGGGTTGCCTGTTCCAAAACAACTATGGCACTTTTTTGGACGGTAATGCCTCATGTCACGGGCTCACAATTATTCATGGCTGAATTGAAGAAGATTCTGGACAAGTCGAGTGAATGATGTGGTCACCCTGATCGACCGACATGAACCCCATAGAACATATATTGGACGTAATTGGAAAGTCAGTTCGTGCACAAAATCCTGAACCGATGACACTTTCTCAGTTATGAAAGGCTATAGTGGCAGCATGGATCAGTATTTCTACAGGGGACTTACAGGACTTGTTGAGTCCTTAGTAACGTCGAGCTGCTGCAGTACGCCGGCAAAGAAGGTCCAACACGATATTAGGAGGTAGCCCATGACTTTGGTCATCTCAGTGCGTTTATTTGGTCATACGGGTACACATGGAAGAAAGGCGAGAAATTATACTGTAGCTATTCGCAATATAAATAGTGAATTGTTTATTATTTTTGGGTGTGAAGGGGGGGGCTGTTAGGATAAAACAAAGTTTCCTTTAATTACTGCTCGACCAACACACGGCCATATTCATATTGTAAGGCCAGAGTGAGTTTCCGTGTCAGGAAATGAGTTTTGAAACTTACAAAAAATCAACAACAATAGTTATCTTACTTTTACACCACAAAGACCGTGTTCATTGAAAACATAAGAAATGATTGAAAGCGAAAAGCCATTAGGACTGTCACCCGCAGGTTTGTTTTAATGGATTCCATACACAACCGAAGTGAACAGAGAGATGGAGAAACGAATTACAGACTCTGTGCGTCTCACCCCGCCCCCCTCTAACTGCGGCCCCTTTCTCAGAGAAAACGCGCTTTCTGCTGTAAACGCAGAGAAACCAGCTTCAGAGATCCTAATGCGGATTGAATTACGTAGGAGGTAACGCGTAGCTTTTAGAGCCAAGAGGCAAATCATAATTTTAATTCCCTTTGCCCAAATGGAAAGGAAACTTTGCAAGCTATAATTAAGGAAGTTTGCTAAGAAGACAGGCCACGCTCCATGGTGTGGGGGTGGGATGGGGGGAGGGGGGGAGGGTCATGGCGGAGACGAGCGTAGTTGCCTCGCGGCAGACGATTCGAATTGCTCCGTGCCAGCCTGTCGGCCCCGCTTCTTTCCAGACGCTCGGGCGATCTGACTAATTTGTGACGCTGTTCTGCTGTTCTAGTTTGCTGAGTTAGCTTTCGCTGAGGGGAAAGACTTTTAGCTCGTTTCGGTCTTCTGACGAATATACCTATCCGTGACGAGCTAATTCACGTGAGGTTTCTCTCCATCACAACCTATTTCTTCTCTCATTTAAGGCTTCATTACCCAGCGGAATATTTTAAAGTTGCTACCAAGTCGTGATATTTCTATATTAAGTCAGCCAATATGAAATTGCTCCTAAGGAGGTGAGAGCGTGACGGGTTGTGTGACAGTCTCACGCGGTGTGTCGCAAGGCAAAAGTGCTCTTTAGGCACGCGTGGCGGAGTTCTAATTAGCACTGACATCGAGTAATCGTATGATTGCCCTAGCCGCAGTAGGCAGCGTGTGTTCGCCGCGCGAATGATCACTCACCTTGGAGGCAACGAAGAATGGGCTGGATGCCACTAGGCAGTGATTCAGCTAACGATTTATATATTTGGAAGAAACATTTCAAACGAGTAATTGAAAAGTTCACAAAGGAATTATATAGAGATAAATATACAGTCTTGCCCGCGAAAGATTTCGTTTTGAAATTTCAGTGAAGCGTTTCGCCTGTGATAGGCATCTTCATATTATAGATACTGATTACACGATGCGAACACATCGTCAAAATGTGACTGCAGTATCAAAAATCTGAAAATCCCCAATGCCAGTCACGCGGGGATCCTCAATTTTTTGATACCCTTTATCACATTTGGCCGATTTAATTCCATCGTGTAATCATCATACGGCCGGCGTGTGCCATGCCCATTTTCTATAATATTAAGATGCCTACCACAGGAGAAACGTGTCATTTAAATTTGAAGATAAAAACTGCTGTGGACGCCCACATCCGACATCGTAGCGCCTACTACATCGGCATCCCACTTTGTATCCAACCAACACGGGATACTTGCAGCACAGAATGTACTTTCACCATGAAGACCTACGTCGTCTGTGTTGTCAACACAAATATTTACCGGCGAACGCAACACAACACAACACCAGGTCTCCACCAACGGCCGCCATGGACCGCTACCCGTCCACGGGGCTTGCTGAACAGCTTCACCAGAGGTCGCAGCTAGCCCGGTAACTACTTTGCTACGCCAGGCACGTGATCGCAAATAGTTCCGCCCTATAAAGCCAAACAGGCTTTATGGGGCTGTGCACTGTCAGGAAAGGGCCTACCTTGGCCTCACCATTGACCGTCACCTCACCTGGATCCCTCATCTCCGCTCCATCCAATCCAAAGCCCACACCCGCCTCCGACTTCTCAAACTCCTCTCCGGCCGGACATGGGGGTTGCACCCCTCTACCATCCTCCACACCTACAAATCCTTAATCCGTCCCATCCTCTGTTATACCAGTCCTGCCTGGATATCTGCCCCCCCCCCCCAAATTCTATAAGTCCCTCCAGATCCTTGAGCGTCATGCACTCCGCCTCGCCTTCCCGTCCCCCACGCGGATCCTCTATGATCTCATTCCTTTCCCCCATCTGCTCCTATTCCTCGAACATATCCGCATCCTCTACACCTCCCGCCGTCTTGAACCCCCTCACCCCCTGGTTGCTCCACTCCTCTCCAATCCCTGCCCCCTGCCACATCGTCACCATTGTGTCCCCCCTACCCTCCATCTCTACGCCCTACATCTCCTTTCCCAAGGTGGCTTCCATCAACTCCCCCTCCCGGATGATGCCCTCTCTCCCTCCATTTATCCCTCTTATCAACTCTGATCCTCACTCCCCCTCCTTTCCTCTGTCCTTTTCCTGGGCTCCCTCTCTCCCCCTTCCATGCTCTTTCTTCCCCACTTCCCCTCTCTTTGCCCCCTTCTCTCCCCCGCGTCCTTTTCCATTTCCCTCCTCTGCCTCCTCTCATTTCCTCTTGCGTCTGCCGTTCTCCCCCTTTATTAGTCCTCTCCCTCCTTGGTTCCCCCCCTTTTCGTTTTTTCCTCTCCTCCCTCCTTGTTTTTCCCCCTCCTGCAGCCCCCCCCCCCCCTATCTGCCTTTGGCTCGGGAGTGTCGTCTTTGTGTTTCCACTTTCGTGCAGTGTTCTACAGTGCGTGTTTTACAGTGAGTGTTCCGTGTTGTGTTTTTTGGGACTTGTTGCGAACGGCCATCATACTGTCGCTGGGTGTGCCTTTTATCTCTTGCGAACAGAAACTAGACTGTCGCCATGTTTTTTAATTGTGTGTCTACTATGTTACTTGTCTGATTCCTGTGTATTTTATCTACATTGCCAACCCCTTTTGCTTTCTGTTTTAACTTTCCGCAATTTTACGCCATTTTACACTTTAAATCACCATTTTATCGCCTGTTTTTCCTTGTTTCTTTCTTCTTCCTTAATTAAAAAAAAGTCTATAGGCTTTAGAGTAGCATAGTAAGCTGTTGCCAGCCCGCCCCCTTCGGGGGGAATTGAAAATCAATAAAGAAAAAAAAATCAGCAAAGGGCAGTTCGACGTACCGCTTGGAATTATACAGAACTGTGCCACCCCAGCAGTTATGACTAGACGCCTCTTCTAGCTGGGCGATCTCTTGCAGACGGACTTCATATAGTCGATCAACATCTTGACATTATTGAATTTTTTGATTGTGATCTCTCCCTGTGGAGAGTCGGGTCTTTTCTATTATTATTTGTTGTTGTATCTTTGTGACAATCCGCAGTTGGGATCAAGTCTGTTGTTCTTTTGGAAACTGCATTATTGTTTCGTTTTGGTAAGTTCAATAAACTGTTTTCGGACTTGCGTTTCCCGTATTTATATTCTGCTAGCACAGATACTTCGAAAACTTCCACAGACAAAACTGTATTTTTATCTCAAATCTTACACTGGTTGTCGTATCAGCCGCAACGATGTAGTGGAACAAATTATATGGTACTGTTACACAAGATATGAAAACTCCTTTGTACACTAATCTGCGTCGTTCCCGGATCAACGAGCGCGCCTAGCTCCTCTGCGCCCTGTGATTCCCATAATTCGTATCTGTTTCGTATTTGTTCAGCTTATCAGAGGCGTTTGTTCCATATCGCACAGTCAGTCAGAAGACACGGAAAGGCTCGATTCCATACTAGGTGTTGGAATGTGTCTGTGTTTCCGAGTTGATGTGTTGTTACTATGTGAAACAACCAGTAAATCCCCCACCCCCATTTCATTAAAGGCTCGAAATTCCACTTAAGCGGCTTCAAAAACCTGATCACTTTACATGTGAGTTAATGTGTTAAATATTTGACATTAAGCTCGTAAGCGAGTAAAAACTTAGAAAACGTTTAAAAACTATTTCAAAATTTGTTAGAAGTTGCAATGCGTTCGTGTTTTAAGCAACGGCCGAGTGTAGTCCAGATGATTTGCTCTCAATTTCAACCAAAGTCTAGCTCTTCTCGTACTCTGTTGCGACGGGTTGACACCGATGAATCTGGTTCTAAACAGGTTATAAATGGCATCATTATTGCACTCTTAAACTGTAGGGATTGGAACATATTTAATCAAAATAAACAGTTATCTTTTGCTGTACAACTTTGTTGTGACTGTAGGCCATGAGGCCAGGACGTAGGAACATGTATATACTTACATACCACCAGTCTCACACTTGTACTGAAATAGACTGTCATTGGTAATACAGCTCGAAGCACTGTTCAGTATAAACTCTTCCTTATAGCACTGTTCAAAGACAAAGGTGATAAAAATAATCAAGGACTAGCCGATTAACTTGACGAGGCTGATTGTCTCTAACTCGGTTATCGCTGGAAACGGTGGGCTTCCCACTGCTTCCTGTGAAATCGCAGTTGAACGTAGGCTGCGTAGAACTGGTACCGTGTCCGTTTGTCGGTGTATTTCAAGACAAGCCGCCGACGGTGCCACAGAGAAATTCTGTCGGCGTGTCGTGCTAAGTCCATCTTTTTGATGTGGCATGCGATGCACCGATAGTAAGGAGCAAAACTCTACTGTCTACAGCAGGCACCAGTGCTATGCCTACCGACTACACCACATTCAGTGTTTATAACGGCTTATCTCCTGATCTACAGTGTGGTTAAAATTATGCTTGCGCTACTTGAAGATGGCTCCCAAGAAGAACGAGCGATCCTAGGACAACGAAACTTTGTGGACACATTTGTAAGGGAACGCGGAGGCTAATAATGAATAAACCTATGAAAGAAACATATTTAAATCTCCAAATGAGGGGTAAACTATGTTTACGTTGCTTAGTGTGACAACCATCTGCAGCCACGACAGCTTGGCACCCCTCTAAAGATTGCTCATCTGCTACCCGAAACATCTCAGGTAGGATGTTGACTACCTCCCTCGCTGTGCCCATCTTCAGTCTCCAACACATGTTAGTGTCCTATTTATATACGCTGTCTTAAACTCTAATATTCTTCCCGTCGAGCGAATGACTGTGTGTAAAACATCTAGTGTAGACAAAGAAAAGCCGTCATGCTGGTTGAGCGTATGACTGTGTGTAAAACATCTAGTGTAGACAAAGAAAAGCCGTCATGCTGGTTACTGTCCCCTAGGTTGCTAAACAATATTTGCTTGCTCCGTTTTTTAATTTCCTTCTGGACAAGAAGTCATTTAGGATGGTCATGATAAGCATGACATACTCTTTCTGCCTACCAGTTCAAATCATAGTTGATTCTTTGAAATTTAAGATTTTTACACATCCGGAATCTTTCTAGAGTTTTCCCATGGTCCACCTTCCACCTCGGCGTAGTAATGAGGTTCAGCTGTAGCGTTACAGTAAGCTCTTCTTCAATTCTGTTCAGTAGGAGTGAAGCTGTTATTCTGCTTCTGCTGTACCGAGCAACTTCTCATATCTTGCTTGCTTTGCTGACATTGTAAAATATTAATTTCCAGACAACAGCGTATTTTTACCATTGCTGTGTCCTGTTGAACTTGTGTCACGAATTAATGTCTTTTTACTTTATGCGGCGCTTATTTCACATTATGAGGACGATCAACCACATTAATGAGTTCTACGCCAATCTTACTTTTGACCTTAAGACCTGCTGATGATAACACTGATATTGCTTCTCTTCTTACATTTACTTCTGATTTTTTTTTTACTTCCTTCATTATTTTTTTGAGGCATAGATCTACTAAAGTAGCTTTCGATCCTGATCACACACTTTTCATTCTTACTTGTCTGACTTGTGAGAATCGTAAATCATTCTGTCTCTGTCAATATTCGTCTTGGGATTTCGAAATCTTTCGTTAAGCTCACAAACAGTGCGAATGTATCCTGATTTCTACTCACCTTTGCTTCTGTTATTATGGCTCATCTGTCGCATTTTTTTTTTAACAAAAATGGTCTTCTTACAAGGTACAAATTGTTTACCGTTCTTAGAAAATCTTTGCATTACACGTCATAAATCGTTGCACTCAAGAATTTACGTTGACAGCCCTTATGACACAACTTGCAAGCGGAAATTATATGTTACGACCCTTACGGTCCACTATCCAAGTCGCGGAAATGAGTTTCGTTGAAGACAGGCGTCGGAATTAGTCTACTTTGTGCAGAGGAAATTACCGTCTTCTGCACGGCAAGCCACCGACAGCGCGTTGCGTGTGGGCTGGCCGTGCCGTCAAGTCCAAGCATTTCCATTTTAACTGTCACCCGCTCGTAATAAAAATACCGATCGCGGGTGACTGGAGTCGCAATTTCATTAAGGGTTTTACGCCGGCAATCTTAGGGGGCCGGAGAAGTTAACTGAGTTTTACGAGCTAATTCCTGCGCCTCAGAACGGGCATCCACTCGGCCGATTGAATTCTTTCGCGGCGTGCCAGCTCCCCCTGTCACACCCCTCTGGTCCCTCCTCCACCTGCTCTCAGCGCCCCCCTCCCCTCCCCCCCCCCCCAACCAATGACAGCCCATTTCGGCGCTGTAAAGGAAGCCAGGGGCACGCGCTACGGGGATTCCCCCATTGACGCCATTGATAAGGAAATGCGCTCTCACCTGTATACAGCGTCTGCTGGCAGCCACTCAGCCAGTAACGCCAAGAGGGACCAGCGCTATTCTTTACGGGCAGCCGTCAGCAGTCCCACGGGGTGCTCGTTCGACACAAAAGGTCGGATGGCGGCGCCGAGATTGAGAAACGGTATCGCCCGCTGCGAAAACCCTTTGTGCGGACTGGCCCGTTACGCCTCGACACCTCGTAAAGATCCGCTGCGGCGCTCAAACGCGTTTGACGCCGCCGGCGACAATCACTTGCTGTCGCCCAACAGACCTCTTCATGTTGCCTTAGGAGCGCAAGTTGCTGCATCAGGTTGCGGATCGTATGAAACCACTGCAGAAACAATTCGTGGTGTACTTGTCGCGTTAACCTTAGGAATCCATAATTGTCGCGTTAATTCTATACGACGAACCGAGCTTTCGGCAGTAACCACCGCTGTTTTTATAAGGAAAACTGACTGTCGAAGAAGTAACTGGATCACAAAGATCTAGTAAAACTAGTAGTAACCATGGCAACCACACAGAAAACCTATCCATGGCGTGAGCACTGAAATGACTGAAAGGAATTTTTGTCGCTAACGTACATAAACTCCAGCAGTGACGCCACAGTGGCGCAGTGTATGGGTTCTCGATTAGCGCCGTGCAGAGAAGTAGTGAAATTACGCCCTATGCAGTTCACCGTCTTATTAAATCATATATGATTTCAGGGATCTTTTAAAGTCTCAAACATCTACGATTATATAATGTGTGCGCAGAGTGAAGCGACGAATAAAAATTTGTACCACGGTCGAGATCTGATTGTGGGTCTTCTGCTCACTTGGCAGATGGACTAAGCACTAACCACTAACCACTACGCCACCCTGCTGTGTTTGCACAACTGCACTGGCTACTCTACCGGCCTCAGTCCAAGACCTAACCCAAGTCTCAACCCACTTGTTATTCCCTCTAAGTTCAAAAAACATTCCAATACAGCTGTAGAGACTCTACATGTCATTTGATTAAAGCACCTATGCCTGTGCTTCAGGTTTCAGGCTGGATCCTACATTTCGTTCGTTGCTGAGGTGCTATTCCAATACAGGTGGAGAGACTCCGCAATGCTGTTAGAGTTTCCAGGTAATACGAAGTGGGCTGAGCCATGAACGGGAATGTACATGGTCTGTGCAGTTATGTAAAGCCATTGTACAAGGGTGGTGTATTGGTTAGCACATCTGCCAAGTGGGCGGGAGACTCGGTTTCGAATCCCGGTCTTGGTACAAACTTCCATTCGTCATTTCAGTCTACAAATATACATCGCCATTTTATTAATTTTGTTATCAGTCAGACATGTCAGCTCCTAATGTAAACTCTTTTGCGCGATTTTGACTTGAAAACGTCTGTATGCTAGTCGTCGAAATTTCTTCCGTGACAAAATACTGTCAGATACGAATCGCTAATAACCGCGAGATTAGTAACATTTTAACATAGGTTGAGCCCACAACTGACAGATTATGTTTGTACGTGTTTGTCGGGTAGTGTTTGTTTTACCTCTGACGTCATTGTACCAGTGTAGACGCAAAGACGGAGTTGTTACAAATGGCTCTGACCACTATGGGACTTAACATCTGCGGTCATCAGTCCCCTAGAATTTAGAACTACTTAAACCTAACTAACCTAAGGACATCACACACATCCATGCCCGAGGCAGGATTCGAACCTGCGACCGTAGCAGTCGCGCGGTTCCGGACTGCGCGCCTAGAACCGCTAGACCACCACGGCCGGCAGTTGTCACAAATTAGCTTTGCGTAGAGGTATAAACTGGAGTAACGTGGAAACGCGTTAATGTAAGACATCGATTCAGGTGTCATTGTGAAGAGCTGGCTGACCCCTGCTAGGGCCCGAACTGGAAAAAAAAAGTATTCGCCGGAATATAAGTGGAAATCGTTGAAAATTACAAAATAAGGAAGATGTCTCATATGACTCGCGTATAAGTTCGTAATTATACAAAACGCAAATCCGTTCGACGGGAACGAAAAAGTCATAAAAAGTTCGAGAGACTGTGAGAGCCACGACGACGTCGACAAACGAATGAAAAATCGGCGCAAAGCGATTACTTAGCTGGCCAATGGGCCTGCAGCGGCCGGCATCAGAAAAAACTCCTGATTCATACATGTTGTAGCTATTGTACTATTATCCGTAACCATTGTACTGAAGAGACTGATAACTGAATTACGTATTAAAACCAAGCGCTTGTTATGATTTTATCCCGAAGTTTTCACGAAAAATCTATGGCACATACCTGAACTGCGCAAGCATAAAATTTTTTATTTGATTTTATTTTGAAAATTGTTATTTCATGTTCACATGATGTGCAGCTTATGAGTTTTTGACTCAAAGATATTTTCATAAACATGAGAGTGATACTTACGGCCGGCCGGGGTGGCCGAGCGGTTTTAGGCGCTACAGCTTGGAACCGCGCGACCGCTACGGTCGCAGGTTCGAATCCTGCCTCGGGCATGAATGTGTGTGATGTCCTTAGGTTAGTTAGGTTTAAGTAGTTCTAAGTTCTAGGGGACTGATGACCTTAGAAGTTAAGTCCCATAGTGCTCAGAGCCATTTGAACCATTTGATACTTACGGGTCAGCATTTTTACGCTGGTTTACAAGTGCAGTTTAATACACACGTCCTATAGTTGCGGAATTATACGTCGCACACTTGCACTACGTTTAAAAACCTAGATTTCTGATATCACTTTCGTCTCACACACACACACACACACACACACTCACACATTGCTGCCTGAAATCGCTTGTCTACCTCCAAACGTTAAACGAAACAGATGGATGGTGGCAGAAACCTTGTGCTCCGCTGATAAAGTATTTCAAATATATGTTTAACAGATAAACGCGACAACACCAAAAGGAATAGGTATTTTAACACTTCATAAACGAGAGAAGCAAGATCAAAGTATAAAGGAAACGGACACGCTACGTAATGTGATACATAGAGTTTCTCAGTCTGTAGAGTAAGAAAAACATAAAAATAAAACACGTTATATTGTTTGCTGATGAGAAGCTGTAGAATGCATGATAAATATAAAGCTACCAGCATACATAACTGATAGCGTCATGTGAAATGTGTGAACAAACGTACAACCATTATTTTTTCAAATTAATATCCTAGACCTACATCTTTCAGCACGGCGTAAGTGTAAGCATACAACGCCTCAATTCTGTGAAATGTGTCTTTAGAAGTTACGTAAATTGACACGTAAAAATATCTGCTACATAATTAGCGCTTCTTTACCGACGCAAGATGTTAACATGTATTAATTTTCAGGAAGATAACAAATAATAACTCCCTCTGAAGTATGTTTGTAAACTAATGGAAAGAGATCTTTGGCAGAATGGAATTTTTGTTGGGTTTTTCTTCGCAAGTGCGAAAATAAAATCAAGTCTAACAGGCAAAAAACGATTACAGCCGTCTGGAGATGTGAAAGCATTACATTGGCGATACAGAAAAATCCCGCTCAGACATGCCCCGGGTTTTGCGCATACGTTTCGTAGCTATTTTAATAATTTGTGTTAGATATCAGTAATGCACTTGAAGCTTTTTAGAGATAATTGGAATGGGATTTCGATAGTTTGTGAGGATTGTCACAGCTCTCCCTTTTTTCGAATGTAAGATGTTTTTTGGCTGTTGTACAGCGCTTAATCGTATTGCTGAATCTCCGTTTTAACAAATTTTGCTGTGACGTCATTGCCAAAGTGAAACTGCCCCGAAAAGACATTGAATTGGAAGCTGTGTCGTACAACAAACTAACAATGAATTGGAAATGAAGTCCCATGCATCTTGACAGAGCGTAGGGGAGACACGCAGTGCCGTACTAGGCAAGGTCCTGATGGAGGTGGTTTGACGTTGCCTTCCTCCAACCATAATGGGGATGAATGATGATGATACCACAACAGCCAGTTATTTCGGGGGAGGTGCAAATCCCTAACCCCACCTGGAATCGAACCCGGGACCCAGTGCTCAGGAAGCGAGAACGCTACGGCGAGACCGCGAGCTGTGGACAACGATTAATTACGTACTGAAGTATTTTTAGAGCAGAAATTCTACCATATTTCCTTTGTGGTTCCATATTTTTAGCCGTTGAGCATTTTTTGGAACGAAATTATTAATCGTACATAGTAATTTTCCATGACGTATACACTTTCGTATTGTTAAAAAGGAAGTATACTTTTTTTAATTCTGTTGCGTATCACAAAAGGGGTCATATGCTGCGACAACGGATAAAAGATGATGCTTCAATGAATTTAACTCTGTTATTGGGATTCTGCACTAGGTCGCCAGAAAATGGTGCCGCTTGATTATTTTTTTGTACACTACACCTCTTGTGCGTTCGTTCATGAAACGGTATCTCTGCGAACTTCCATCTACGTCACGTTCAATGCTTATTTCGCTTGTGTTACAAAAATGACTATGTACATGAACAGGACCCACCAAACGAGACAGTTAAAGATTTCACGTAACGTATAACTCGGATCTACGCAAACGTGTAGTGGAAGGGAACGTTAGGGACTGAAATATGGTTTATCTTATTGCAGAACGCTCAATATTTTTATTACTTTCTTTTAAAGACACACTAATTTTCCAAATATCGGAGGATAGAAGTTGTAGGGGGTAGGGGCTAGTGGGTGCAAAGAGGATCGGAATGTGTGGTACCAAAATCATTTACGTAGACAATAAGACTCTTTCATCGTGAATGGTTGAAATTTATTCAAACAAAACATTGAATCGCCACCTAAGACATCTTAAAACGCTTTTACACAACAATGTTTGCGAGATGCAAACTGGGACACACAACCTAACGGAGGATTTCAACTCGTAACTCTTTATTGATTATGGAGTCCGCCAACATACATTAAGTTGAAAAACGAGGATACACTGATCATTTTGAGTGGAATCAGCTCGAGAAATGAGAGTTCCGGACCATGGGTTCAAGATCGTTTAATTCAGACTCACTCACACAGTGTGAGAGCGGGCAACGTTTAGCTCTATGATTTTCTCCCATGAACGCCAGCAAAGAATGAACACAGAGGATAGAGAACGATAGCACGCCATGGATACGTGACTGCAAAAACTTTGTTAAATATCAAAAAAGTCAACGAACAATAATTCTCTGTGCATTTAGGTCTTCTTCAAAGACAGCATTTTATACTGCACAATATGTACGGCAACGGTGACTGAAAACTATGATATCACAAGAACTTTGGGGTCTAACAGGAAAGGCCGGTGATATCGGTCATAACAGTTCACTAGTCGTAATATTACTGAATTTAACGCGATTTTCCGCACATGACACATCTTTTAATAAATAATCAGTGTAAAAGCGGAGCTCACAATACCGAGTGCAGTGGACTCAAAACAAATGTGGTCGTACCTCAAAACTGAACAAGGCATTTGCCATCAAATTCTCTTCATTGAAGGGAATTAAGTAAGAGACTCGAGAAAAGAATCACGAAATGTTTCTCTAACGTAACTAAACTGAAACAGAATGGACTAAGTGCTTCACAACTTCATTATCACGTTAAAATATCTGATGCCACAACCGAAGAAGTCAGATCAATAGAGCTTGTCCACTTATCAATTCGCCACAAGAACATGGTACATGGACGAAACGATTCCTCTTTCGAACAGGTGGAGAGGGGAGATCCCGTTACACCTCATCAACCACACCTTAATAACGCCTGGACCAAATATTTATCTTTTAATCTACTCACTGCTTTCGCTCTCTGCTATACTTTCTCATAGGTTTACCTCAGCAAGGGCTACTCGCTATGTTCACTAAATCTGGTTGTCCGTGCAATTCTCGAAATCCACTTACACTCTCAGTCGTTCACTGTCATAAATAGTATATGTGGTATTGATAGCTACGATACCACGGCCTAGGTACAAGTTCTTAGGTTGGCTCTACGACACAGACACCGACGACAGCGCCCTCTAGCCGGCGCTGTGCGGCTCTACGAGCGCCGCTCCAGATTCAGCCCATTTGATTCCGAGCAGACGATACATTGTTTCTATTTCATAGTGGGCGAGCCACTACAGATTTGGCCTGTGTAACTTCTGTGAGCTTGAGATATTCGGCTTCGCCCCTACGTGCTCCTCAGTGTAAAGTTATGTATTCATCTTCTTGCTAAAGTAAAGGTGATTTAAATTCACACAGCGGTTCCGAGAGTTCTACCTCACCTGCTCCTGCTAGCTTCCTACATTCGGCCTACCCTTCAGTATACAGGAGCAGATCCACGCGCCGCCTACCAGGCGGGATACAAAAGTATACGTATGTAATGCGTCATAAATGCGATTTTGTTGAAATGACTCTAGCTGACCCATTTCATTGTGACTAACATAAGCACAATGGTTTTGGATTTCTGTGTACTACGAAGCAATGAATCAGACTGTCGTAAATAAATTTTGTCCGCAGGTAAAACTCACTCTAAACGTGGTGTACACATTCATCGGATTGTCTGACAGCAAGCACCGACGCTACCGGGCTTAGCAACAACTTCTCTCGAAGGTACATTGTCATACACACATTCACACAAATTAGCCCTACGATTGTAACTGTTTATTACTCTGTGTCCCCATGTCAATCTACACATATAATGCCACTTTGTGGCAAGATAACTGGAATTAGGCATTTATGTTACATAACTACCAAAAGTTACTTTTCTCTGGTCGACATACGTTGGTCTGAAATCGTAGCAGCAGAAATTACTCACGACTGCTGTTACTAATAAATAATTGTGTAAAAACAGAGCAACTAGTTATCTCTGACCGTAAACAAACGGCGTTACCCATAAGTCACGTGAAACTGAGGTTTGATGTTGACGATATAAGCAGTATGCTACATAGAGATTCCTACAGTTAACAGTTCAAAAATGCTGTCAGAGTCTTTGCTCCCTGTATCACACGCATGAGTGTATGACAAGGAGGTCTATCATGATGCCACAGACTTGAAGTTAGGTGCCCTAAACATTAGCTTCTCGTGCAAGTGTTCTGATCAGAAATGCCACCTTGCGTCATTTAAGGGCGTACTAATCATTCTGATTGGAGTCTAAATTGTATAGCGATGTTTTTACTATATACATGAATTTCAGTTCTGTGTTAATTTTTACCGCTCTGGTTTTATTTCTGTCATTTGGCTTTAGATTTCCTACCAGCCCAACTCAAAAAGCTCTCTGAATGGACTCAGTGAGAATTAAAGATTGGAAACGGATCAAATATAGCAAAATATTTTCTCAGCATATTCGGGAAGAGAGCATAGACACAATGTAAGTTTCCTCAGCCTGCTGTAAGGAAAGTGGTGGATTACGAAACCAGCCTTTCCACATCATATATTCGTACTTCTCTTCTTGCTTCTTCGAAACATACAACAAATACGAAGTTTCATTAACGACGCCAGTTCGTCGTATTACTGGATCAAACATGGATTTAAAACGAGAATCACGTCGGAAAATGTCTTGTAGACCTCACGTTATTCAGGAAAGCACTGTAACATTTACTATTTCAAACAACTGTTACGTATACACGACAGAAATTCAGGAGAAGAAGCAATTACTAATAGTAGTTTGCTAATATTTTGGGGGATTTAAGACGGGGTAGCCGGCTTCAAAGCAACATATAGCGTAAATCCTCTTATTAAAGCACCATGATTATATGCTGTGTGGAACAAACACATGCAGTGTGGTATTTTATCGCTGACACCATTGGTAACCTCTGGTAGCAGTCACGGAGTAGTAACATCTATGGAACATTGCGTACTGCGCAGATCATCAACATGAAGCTGAAATTATCATATAACGCTGGTATGAAATTGTTGCTTAAATATTACGCTAACACCGAAACAATAACACTACATGTTTTTACACTGTTTTCACACATTTATTATTTACTTGCAGTCATGTTGCTGAATTATCGCTGCTACGGGTGCAAATCGAAATCCAACAAAGGAGGAAAAGTGACTTTTCATATGTAAGTTCCACAACTGTATAATGATAACCACCGTGTTATTGAGAGGTGCTTTACGCTTTGATTAAAATCGGGAAACAGTATAATTCGCAGTCAATATCATAGGATAAATATATTTCACTGTATGGCTATTTATTTAGGAACGTGCTGTGTGAATTCGGTAGTGTGAATGTGTGCTGCCAGTCAATCCGTTCAAATTATGCACATTTAGAGCAGTTTCAGCCTGTTGATGTGATTTATGTTTGACAGTCTGAATCTATATCACTGAATTATATATATATGTCCAAACCATTGCATCCTATGTACAGTATTACTAACAAGTGCTGACTATGTGCCATTAATATTTTAGTTTCCCTAATGTTGAACGAATATTAAGTATGTGGTTCCAGAAATGGAAAACTGAAAAATGGCATATCTGAAACCGTTTGGTTGGACGATAACCTGGTGATCTGCTGTATGTAATAGCTGCATATTTGATGTTTGAGGAAACACTGACGCTGAAGTTTCAGAGAGTCCTTTCGCGCTGTCACCCTTGTATAATTTATTAAAACAGAGACTCAGCAACATGGTAGAACACGTTGCAAAACGTAAAACAAATATTAAAAAATGACCTGCATCTTCATTCCAACAAATTTCCTGTTTTGTGTGAGTTAATGCATCCAAATAAACCTTGCACATGTTTGGGTCTGCTGGTGTGGTCTAAACGAAGTGGTTATTGATACATCATGTTTTCCATTTCCTCGTTCCTTTAGACGAGGCCAGCTTCAACCTGTATAAGATCTTGCAAAACATGTGTTATTGTATATCAGGAAATCATCATAAGTATGTTGACAGCAGTTGAATAATGTTAATATTTCTGTTGGGTGAGACCTTTCGGGCAAGTTTTACTCTGAGCGCCCTGTACGCGGTGTAGCCAAAGTGGTTTAATTCCTGAAATTAGGTGTATCATTACTCTCACATTTAGTTCTTCTGTCATCTGGCTGCTGTCCAGGGTTCACAAACGTACAGTTATGTTGGAATAGTCATAGGTATTAAAATTTAAATTTATTGCGTCTTTTGCCATACGTTTTACGAGTCCCATAGATCGTCTGAAATCCGCTTGCATTTACAACAATATCGCTTTCTCCTTCTAGCGTATACAACATAAAAATTCTTTGGTCAAGTAGTTTTGCTGTGTATGACAATTTTTTATTTGACACACACTTTTCTTTGGATGTAGATCCAAAAATGCTAAAATTTTAATCATTCCATACCGATTTCGGTTTTGAATTATTTAGTTCGTTTCCAATCGAAAAATAAACCAAAAGTACATAAGTGCAGTAGTCACTGAGCCATTAAAAAAAATACTCTTTTTGGACATTGCGTCTTGAACACTATGGTTTTGGATATATAGTCTTCCGTAGTTTACATATTGAACGTTTTTGGTTGCTGTATGTTTCCTGTGGAATAAGTTACATTTCAGTAAATAATACCTGCAATGGAACTGATAAACGAATTCTCAGGCCTGCTTTAATTTTATCTTATTAGTAGCTAGATCTCTTCCAAAGACGGCGAATAACGCGTCTGACGCTACATTAATTTCAGGTCTTTTTTTTAAACTATTTGGTTCAAAATGAAAGATTAGCTCTAGACAAAAAAAGTTTCTAGTTGATAAATTTTCTATTATTGCATTAATTCAATCCAGAATATCTGCAGTAAAACCTGACGCACGTTATAGTTCAAATATAGATAGGTCTACAGTTTTTCAAAAAAATTGCTTGAGATTTAAAAACCTTAAGAATGATTACATTTAAACACTGTACTTTTGTAGTGAAAAATACATTGATGGAACTGAAGTTGATAAAAAGACGAAATAAATGACTTGGAGCTATGACATCTTATTCTGGTTTATCATAAGAAGTTGATTACAGCTCGAGGTAATTTCGTTAAACAGGACTTGAAATGTAAGCTTGGGGTTAGGCACTGACGTACGTGAGGCGATGAACAAAAGGAGATATAGGAAATTAAAACCATGGGAACAGACTCATTCATCATTTCTCCGAAGGTGCAATGACGCAATGGCGTACCTAAAAACAGAGAACAAGGCAGCATTTATATTTAAATGCGTTCATGTTAGGTTACGTCAACCGTGATGTTTATGAACATAAGTTGAAGATACAAATTACTATAAGCTATCGTATTTGTTATCCTTGTCACTAAGTATTTCAGAGGATTACTCCACGGTCGTCATGTGGATTTAATTCATTAAATAAAGCATGGACTTAACGTTTTGTGGCAACGTGTAGGGATATCTGGTAAGAGAAGAAAGATATATTTTGTACATATTTCAAACTTACGTGGTTGGTTTAATTGAAAAGTTGGGCAGACTCAAATTTACATCAAGAATTATTTACCACGAATTATTTACTAGAAAGTGGAAAAAGCTGGTTGAATCCGACGTCAGGGAAGATCAGTTTGGGTGCCGGAGAAATGTGGGAACATGTGCGACAGTAATGACAGTCCGACGTTTCTTAGAAGACATTTAAATAAAGGCAAATCTGCATTTATATCACCTGCTTGGAAAAAGCATTTGACAGTGTTGATTAGAATATACTCCCTAAGACTCTGAAGGTGGTATTGGTAAAATACGGGGAGCGAGGGTTATTTACAACTTGTACATAAACAAGACGGCAGTTGTCAGACGAAGGGACTGAATGGGAATCTGTAGCTGAGAAGGGCGTGAGACAGGGTTATAGCATATCCCCGATATTTTTTCTGTCTGGAGACTGAGAAAGCAATAAAGAAGACCACAGAAAAAGTTGGAGAATCAAAGTTCAGGGAGAAGGAATCAAAATTTTGCGTTTTGCTGTTGACATAGTTATTTTGTCAGTGGCAGCTTAGAATTTCCAAGAATCGCTGAATGCAATGGACATTGTCTTGAAAGGAGGATATCAGGTGAACATAAAGAAAAACAAAGCGAGCTTAAAGCAACGTAGTCGAATTAAATCAGGAGATACTGAGGGATTTAGTATGACAAATGAAACACACAAAATAGTAAATGAGTTTCGCCATTTGGAGAGCAAAATAACTGATGGTGGTTGAAGTGGAGAGGGGCCATAGCAACGAAAGCATTTCTGAAAAAGAGGGGTTTGTTGAAATCTAACATAAATTTAAGTATTAGGAAGTCTTTTTGGAAGTTATTTATCTGGAATGTAGCATTGTACGAAGTGAAACATCGACGACAAGCAGTTCAAACAACAAGAGAATAGAAGCTTTTGAGGCTTTGTGTCACTGAAGAATGCTGAAGATTTTATATACGGTAGATCACATAACTAATTAAAATGTGCTGAAAAGAAAGGGGGAGAAAAGAAATTTATGACACACCTTGACTTAAAGAATGGTTTGGTTGGCAGCACACATTCTGATACATCAAGGCATCGTCACTTCAATAATGGTTGGAGTGTATTCATCTACTGATCTCCCTCTACACTGAAGAGCCAAAGAAACTGGTACGCCTGCCTGATATCGTGTAGGGCCCCGCGAGCACGCACAAGTGCGGTAACAAGACGTGGCATGAACTCGAGTAATGTCTGAAGCAGTGCTGGAGGAAACTGACACCATAAATCCTGCAGGGCTATCCATAAATCCGTAAGAGAGCGAATGATTGGAGATCTCTTCTGAACAGCACGTTGCAAGGCATCCAATACATGCTCATGTTTGGGTAGTATGGTGACCAGCGGAGGTGTTTAAAATCAGAAGAGTGTTCCTGGAGCCACTCTGTAGCATTGTCGCATTGTCCTGTTGGAACTACCCAAGCCCGTCGGAATGCACAATGGACATGATTGGATGCAGGTGACCCATGTTTCCCGTCTTCAACAGTCCAATGTCGGTGTTGCCGGCTCAGGCGAGGCGTAAAGCTTGAAAGTTAATCGTACTGTTGGAATTAAACGAACTTTCTTACAATAAACCTAGGAGAGGACGCCAGATAAAAGTTACGCGTAGTATCGAGGAGGATAAAAAACTATGGTTTT
The DNA here is from genome assembly GCF_021461385.2 of Schistocerca piceifrons. NCBI lineage: Eukaryota > Metazoa > Arthropoda > Insecta > Orthoptera > Acrididae > Schistocerca > Schistocerca piceifrons. Next base: position 144,713,469 of record NC_060144.1, read on the forward strand.
GCCTGTACTTTCTTAAAACCCTCTGGCAACGCTCGTATTTCTGCTTTACGCAGCCCTCGTGATTTTTGTGGATTTTCTTGTATCTATATTGGTCCACAACCAGGCGGAAACCGACACTGGACATCGGCATTAATAAAAGAGGTAGTCATTACAACTAGCCCTGAATGGAAATGGCGCAACGGATAATTGGGGGAGGGGTACTTGAGACCACTATCTAGGGAATAGAGCGTGTCCTATTTTGCACGTTATTATGCATGGTGCTGAAGGGCTCACACGCTGATGTGTGGGTCCCTGCGGTCTATTTCTTTTTATAACTTTTTTCCTTCTATAAATGAATTCTCTTTAAATTGACGTCATTGTGATTTCAGGGTACGTTAAAGATTGATGATCATTCTTAACCTATTTGTTTTAAACGTTATTATTCCACTTTACAGCAATTACAGTAATTATTCCACTTAACAGAGAGCACAGTTTTACAACGTATAGCTTGGCCATCTTGTATGCTAATCTGCACGCACATTATTGTTTTACGGACAAGACGAAACTGCGTTTGGCCAAAATGTGTACCACCAAATTCAATCATTACTTTAGATAAAACATCCACTATATGAGAGGAGGATAACGGACAAGCTGGGGACCAGACGCATTAACATAGGGGTCGAAGTAGTTTAGCGGAGCGATATCTGTTTTGTCGCTATTTGAAACTCGTGCCCTTCGGCAACGAACGATCGACCAGGTGGAATTACAGTTCATCCAACTACAAAAAGAGTGGAAACGTCAATCAATGTAACTGTGCCGTGAGCCGGCGAGTTACGATGTGACCGTTCGATGTTATAATTTCGCTACCCAATTATCGACCACGTTCACTATTACTAGCATTTGCATACCACGTGTTCTAAGTCTCCCTTCGCACATAGAAACATTTTTACAGTTCAGTTTTCCACCAAAATAAATCACTCGCGTTTGAATAAACTTCGTTGCACTCGATTTGCGCGATATAAATTATGCACTGGAACTATCGATGGGACTTGTACCCCAGATCACGTAAGAAACAGATTGACCGTCCTTACGGCGGAACAGGCAACCGTAAAAATAGTTTTTCCGTCGGTCAACAGATGTCACAGGCGACGCTACAATGCTAACTGACCTGTCCATGTCGCGTAATTGGCAACGCTGTATCTTCGGTGACGTGAATGACGCTGATTTGCGTTCGGCTAGAGCGCTGCGCGCGAAATGCATTCGTCACACTGCTGACTGTAGCTCATGATCGGCTGTGGTTTTTCCCGAGTTTTCAATCTAAGAATGTAGATTAGCTCCTGTAATTCTACAAACCATGTTTATTTCTCACAATCATATGCCAAATGAAATAAACGAAAAGTAACACACAAACATTTCTCGCTAGTTACTGTTTAAATGCAGACTGTATTGCAGTGGCAAGGGTTTTACACTCGCTTTCCATGCCGTCTATTTCCTCTTTGCTCTACAGCTCTTCTGATACGGATTGTGGTGGTAAAAAAGATCTCCACGTGCAGGTTAACACTAGAAAGTTTTCAAAATGCGCAGTCGGTTATGATGCGAATTAAGGCTGGACATATTTCAGTGACAGTCATTTCTAATTTAAATTATTTTACTTTGCATGTAACTTACCGTAAATGATATAAGAGTGGCACAAAACGATGAATTTTGGATTGTTGTTGAAAGAGGGCTGCAAACGCGGTAATATACAAGTTAAAGCGTGTTTTTCGAGCATATTTTGGCGGTTTCAACTTTGAAGAGCCACAGACGGCAAACCATAATTATGTTAAAAATTTACTTTGTACAGTTTAAAGATAACCCGCAAATATTCGCAACAGACGTACGCTTTTATCTGCAACACAGTTATTACTGGGGATATCCGCACTCGCGCAGACCTGTTACTATAAGTAGTGTTGTTTTCGAGTGAAAGCTGTGTGAAGATTATTAGCGCACAGATAAAAAAAAATTAAAATAGGCAGCGTCTATAGTTTGCATGTTATGCTCGTTCTCTTCAATTCTCCTCCCTTCATTCCAGTATAAACGGTTGTCCACAAGTATAAACGAGATTTTACACTCGTTCATTCGTTCGCTCTAGTATATACCAGGATTTAGAGGGACCGATGATCTAGCAGTTAGATGACGACTATTATTCATTTATTTCACTGTTGCGATTTCAGCTCTAGAGCCATTTTCAAGTACCAACGGAAAGGTCTTGTAAGGTAATGCTTCTTAAATTGTTTATCAAATGTTACCACACTATGCTTTGCATTTTGTTATCCATATGTTATATTGGTTTCAGTTTTCACATTGCACACAAAAATGCCTCTACACCCAAAATTACGATAGTGAAGTGAATAAACAGTTTTAAAAAGTCCAAATCGCAGCAAAGATTTCATTTAAAAATTATATGATATGATTCTTGTACAGGAAGGGCTGCCACGTTATATCCAATATAACATCGACAAAATTTAAATAGGATCGAATGCTTATGGATCTTTATTAATTCTTACTCGTAACTAATTTATTGATTTACCTGAATTTAAAATCCACTCGCGTAACCTTTCTTTATCTTTGACGGGAAATCTGAACTTTTTAGTTCAGGGTTTGTTCCTCTACTCCTTCAACAGTTGATATACTCGTAGGTCCTCGGTATGACGACTCGATCGTCTACCACCGGTATGTTAGAGACAGCTGTACTTCACAAACGCCAAATAGTGGAAAGCTGCACACGTTCGGCCGATGTTGCCACATATTTCACAGAACGGAGTGCCATATAGTGGTTGATTCCAGAAGTAAGGGTGTGACGCTGTTGCCGCCTGGTGGCCGTTCCCTGACAAGGGTTGCCTGCTAGACCAAGCGATCGGGCAATCTGTTTCTTACGTGATCTGGGCTTGTACCTTACGAGACCACGTGGCTTTGTGCAAAGGATGGGGGCCTACTCTCTTACCACACACAATTTCCGAAATAAACGAGAAAGCAGGCATTGTGTACATTCGTTTCCCTAGATAATATGAAGCTGGAAATAAAAACGAATCAGTTCAAATATTCAAATACCTTTCTTCCTGTTAACACCAAGACAGGCGCACTGAGGACTCGTCTGCTCACTTACCCGTCTTCTGTAGAACTCCCAGAATATGGCGGGCACCCGGAGGTCTTCCTGGGTCCCGGTGGAGGGGACGGCCGAACCACTTGGCGGTGGCCAATCTCTCCACCCCTAATCTTATGATACTGGAACGTCTTTGACATTGACCTGCCTGTGCTGTATTCCTGATCCCCTACCCAGGAGTATGGTTGGCACTACTACACTACAGAACTACTTCTGCTGTTTACCAACTAGTATTTTGCCACGCTTTATGTAAAGGTGGGAGGAGAATTAGGAATTTCACGTGCATGATTAGCATTGAAGTACAACTAATACATGATACACGACATATATAAATATGTATAATGAAGCCTAACACATTCTCCATCCGTCGACATGGGGTTCCGTTGCACCCGCAGCCTGCCGCGTCTTGTAATAAATTGGGGGTGGAGCCGCCTCAGTTTGTATTCCCGGTGCGAGTGAGCAGCGAAACCTGCTGCTTATGGAGCGGTAACTACTGAACCGTTTCAACCTCTGTCTCGTGCAGTCATCAAGGCTACACGAGTGGGCTTTTGGAGCCGAAAGCCATATCGATGATGTTTCATTGAATGGTTCACACAATGACACTCGTTGATGGTCCGGCATTGAAATCTGCAGCAATTTGCGGAAGGGTTGCACATCTGTCACGTTGAACGATTGTCTTCAGTCGTCGTTGATCCCGTTCTTGCAGGATCGTTTTCCAGCCGCAGCAATGTCGAGGATTTGATGTTATACCGGATATTCACGGTGCACTCGTGAAATGATCGTTCGGGAAAATCACTTCATCGCTACCTCTCAGATGCTGTGTCCCGTCGCTCGTAAGCCGACCATAGCACCACACCACGTTCTAACTCACTTAATAACCTGTCATAGTAACATAAGTAACCGATGTAACAACTGCGGATACTTCTTGTCTTATATAGGCGTTGCCGACCGCAGCGCCGTATTCTGCCTTTTTACATATCTCTGTATTTGAGTAGGTTTGCCTATACCAGTTTCTTTGGCCCTTCAGTGTATATACATAATTAAGTTTGTACGGAACCCTCAGAGCGCGAGCCTTACTCGGACTTGTCCGGGTTTCTTTTATTATGGGTAGCTTTATGGCACGATTTTAATCGTTTCACACACGCACAGACACACACAATATATATATTAGTGAAAGAAGTGTTGAAATATATTTGAACGTATCTCTTAAGCTTTTCTACATGGAAAAGGCTTATTTAAAACAAATTAGTTTTGGAATTTATAGCTACGATCAGCAACGCGTAGCACTGCCTAATGTATACTTTAGGCTACTTACATTGAAATGTTCAGAAGTTGTTGAAATGAATGCTGCCTAGCAATGAGTGGATAGAAGCGCATCGACACCCACTACGCATCTTTATCAATCTGTACAAAACATTTGCAAATGTTTGTGAGTTAGAAGAGGAACGCAGTGCCTCGGATGATGCCGAAATGAATACTCCGACGACGTACGGATTTTAGTGCCGCTAGTAATGTTTAGTCAGTCAGTAAAAAGCCACGAATTTCTAATCTGTTACAGCTCCCTCTCTGCTACATATAGCCTTCAATTTATATTACATTGCCTGCACGGATGAATCTAGAATTTTCTTTGTGTTTTAGTCGCATGTAATAATAATAGAGAACCTCTTCTTCCTCTGAGGTTGAATCTGTGCTCGACAAGCCAAGTGTAAGCAGAGTCTGCTCGGGTGTGAAAACAGTGTTCCCTCTGCTCCTCGCTGACCCACGGCAAACGCCGAGAAAATCTACGGAATCACAACTGCAGTTTCTCTTTTATTATTACCCCCAAGTACAGTAATGCGTTGCCACCTAGTTGGCAGCCTGTTACCGATTTGGATCGGCTGATCCTTGCGTTGGTTTCCAGTTGCACTGTGTGTCGCTGGCGTTAGAGGAAGCGTGCGATCTGCAAGGCTGCTCTCTAGAGAGTGGTGTTACAGCCGTCATTGAGGGAGCGAGAGGGTTTCGCAAAAACAGGCCCTGGTACGCACGTTGCAGTACACGACACCGCTTACTTTGACGATTAGATTAGATTAGATTAGTTCTTGTTCAGTAGGTCATGAATACGACACTTCGTAATGATGTGGAACGTGTCAGGCTGATAATAGCTGTCTATACAAGATATTACATTACACAAAATATTATATGACACTTAACATTTATAATATTTTTTTATGTAGGTTTGGGGAACTTACCCCCTTACTATATCCAAAAATTCATCTAATGAGTAGAAGGAGTTGCCATAAAGAAATTCTTTTAATTCCCTTTTAAATGCTATATGGCTATCTGTCAGACTTTTGATGCTGTTAGGTAAGTTACCAAAGACTTCTGTGGCAGCATAATTTACCCACTTCTGAGCCAAAGTTACATTTAATAGTGAGTAGTGAAGATCATCCTTTCTCCTCGTGTTGTAGCCATGTACGCTGCTATTACGTTTGAATTCGTTCGGATTGTTAATAACAAATTTCATAAGTGAATATATTTATATTGTGAGGCTACAGTGACGATCTCTAGCTCTTTAAATAAGTGTCTGCAGGTTCGATCTTGGGTGAGCTCCAGCAATTATTCTGATTACATCCTTTTGTGCAATGAACAATCTTTTACTCAATGATGAGTTACCCCAGAATATGATGCCATACGAAAGCAGAGAATGAAAATAGGCGTGGTAAGCTAATTAACTGAGATATATGTTGCCAAAATTTGCAATGACTCTAACAGCATAAGTAGCTGAACTCAAACATTTCAGCAGATCTTCGGTGTGTTTCTTCCAGTTCCACGCCTCATCAATGCAATGTGTACACCTAGAAATTTTAAATACTCTAACTTAAATATCGATTCCTGACCGAAATTTATATTTATTAATGGTGTCATTCCATTTAATGTGTGGAACTGCATGTGCCATGTTTTGCCAAAGTTTAATGAAAACAATCAGTCACCCCCGAGCGCAAGCGAGCACCTATTTCACGTAATATTAATAATTCTTAACTGCGAGTTCAAATGCATGCAAGTTCTCGATAGCACACAACAAAGTTAAGACCTTTACTGGGTACCTTTTCAATTACATATGTATTTCCCGTGGGCCCTGCAAGGCGCTCAACATTCGCGAAGTGGGTCGGAAAGGTCTAATAGCGTAACGTCAGAAGATCGTCGCGGGACTTGTCTTTCTCGTGGGTGACGAGAATAAGAGATTTCACATAAAGCACCGTGCTAGTGTAAAGGTGACTGCATTTAGAGCTTCCGGCACTAGGATGGTAAACGTAATAGTGCTGTTGTTGACTGTAACTTCTTCACAAATCGCAACTCTCCTTCTGATACAATTACTTCTCCTTCCGAAATGAAAAGCAGCCGCATCTAGAAGGAAAGCTTGGTTCTCAGCATTCAAGAAGAGTACAGCTGATGGTAATTAATTGATTCCTGCAAACCATTCTCGGGTTTGTAGTCATCATTTCATCAGAGGTGCGCCCACAAGAAAAACTGATAGCCTAGGATATGTACAAAAATTGTATATAGTACCAAATTATCTTGGTTGGAGGTTGCAACAGATGATATTACTGCGAAATACAAAAGACGAAAAGGGAGAGGCAGATGAAAAAAGAATCCGCAGGGAACAACGACCGATGTACTTCTTTGTGATTCTGAAACATCACAAGCAAGTACCCAGACGAGTTACAATAATTCTTGTAATAGGATAAACGTACTCTTTTGTAGTTTGAAAGGTAACTGTGAGAAGGAACTTCTATCAAATTTGCAGTAGCAACCGGTGGATAAACAGTGAATTGTGTAAAGACAGGTTGATGTGTTCAAGTTGAGTTAATACGTTCTAAGCCGGCCGGAGTGGCCGAGCGGTTCTAGGCGCTACAGTCTGGAGCCGCGCAACCGCTACGGTCGCAGGTTCGAATCCTGCCTCGGGCATGGATGTTTGTGATGTCCTTAGGTTAATTAGGTTTAAGTAGTTCTAAGTTCTAGGGGACTGATGACCTCAGATGTTAAGTCCCATAGTGCTCGGAACCATATGAACCAATAAGTTCAAACACATTTCATGGTTACATGTCTACATAAAAAAATAACGAAGTAAACCTCAAGGCTACAGCTTGTATCAAACTTTTTCGTATTTTACCTTCGCTGTTTCCTTCTGTAGATTCAAGTTACACATTAAGCAAAGAGAATATGTTTCTTCCCTTTTTAAAAAAAAATGAACGAGGAATTAGTTTTGCTCCTCTCGTTTTTTTTTTTTTTTTTAACTGTCATAGGACAGCAGTGTCAGCTCCATTCAAATCACCTTGACTCACCTTTCTGACATAACCTATATGAAAAAGATCAGATACTGCACGTGCCACTTGTTGCAGTTTAGCATTCTCGTATCACACGATTACAATCAACATATTAACGTAACCTACTTTGATTTTATCTCATAAGTTTGCTGATTAAAACTAGTTTCTCTTAGAGAATTGCCAGACACTTCCTACCCCAATATTTCCTTAACTTCAGAAAGATGGTTACTGTTCTGAAGGTCTTTGCCTTTCTCTATACAGGAAGACCCGAAACGCGATGAGTCCCATGTAACATTCTGAAAGTCAACATAAATTTGTTTTGTAGAATAGGACGCCACACCCAAGACTTGCACTGGAATACAACTGACCTCTCCGTCCCTCAGTCACAAAGGTTTTCGCTTCCGCTGCTAGACGCACCTTCAGTCACAAATGCTGCATTAGCACGCTCCCTATTGGCCACACCTGATGATATGACGAGGTTTGGTACCGTTTCATTATTGGGAAAAGCCAACGTTGCGGGAATCATGTAGACCTGAATAAATTTAACGCAAGACACAGATACGTGAGAAACTGACAAATACAACAATGTCGAAACGCACCGCAGGGGCGCGTTGTTTTCGGTTATGTGGGTTTAACATGTTTACCCATTTGGACAACTAAGTTCACGGTCGTAAGTTACCAAAGGATTTCTGTATAAAGGATTCTGGTTGTCCCCTCTCTTGTGTCCTGTTTTAACAACCGTGTGGAAAGATCAGTTTCCGAGGTACTATAAAATCCGTTCAAAGATATGTTGGAAATTTGACATTTGAATATTGAAATTCTTATCAGAAAGGTGCAATGAGTTTTCTGTGCATGTACAGGTTTATAGACAGGATCTTTAAATCCCCAGAGCTTTTCTCTACTGGTAGAAGAACTACGTATTTCTGCGCACGTCACAAACTGACCCTAAATTTATTGTCTTGAGTAACCATTTGACCGTAGCCACAGAACGTTCACGACAGTCATATAGCTGGATCAAAATTTTTTATCTACAACCTTAGAACGGTGCTTTAAAGCGCACTCCATGAAAAATACTGCTAGTAGCTTTACCTAACAAAATCTCTGAAAACCGTTCTTTCAGATTACCGTAACATTCATAGTGATTTACGGTTACCGTGATTTCTTTTTAAGCTCCACCTTGTTCCGATGATTAGAACTGTAGTTATGCTGCCCCCCGCCTCCAAAAAAAAAAATTCCTGTGATGCACTGTCAAGCTAAAACGAGTGCCAAAGAGAGAAGAAGGGAGACAGAGATTTGTAAAACTGATTATGGGCATCAGCACTGCTGTCACGCGCGAGACAAGAGTTAAAAGCCTCCTGACGCGAGCTACTAAAAGCCCCCAAAACAGCAGAATCTTCCGCAAGTTCATTTTCCTGCGTGACTAGGCCTGACTATTCGGCAATCACGCAACCTCATCGAGAGTCGTAACAAGCAAATCCACTGTTAACGAGTAGTAACAAGAAACACTTAAAGAGTCACTTATTCTACTTATTGTTCCAATTTTCTCGCGCGAAGTTCATGATTAAGTGAATAACAGTTATTAACTTCAACAGTCCTTACTTAAACCACTTAGGCCACAAAATCGATGTTCTCCTAAAGCTGTAACATTTCTTTGTATCTATATATAGCCAGCTACTTGTGTAATAAACTTCCATCTCTGTTCCACCGTACCACATGTACTGAACCTTAATTTATCGGCTTTAAACTAGTATACAATCGGTGTCGATCTCACTGTTACGCTTGAAGACATTGTCCCATCTGGACGACCATTAAATTCGGCAACCTGTCATCGACACAGATTTCAGTTTTCTAGTGAAATAGATAGATCTAAATGTCAGGAAGCCGTTTCTGAAAGTATTTGTATGGAGTGTAGCCATGTATGGAAGTGAAACATGGACGATAAATAGGTTGGACAAGAAGGGAATAGAAGCTTTTGAAAAGTGGTGCTACAGAAGAATGCTGAAGATTAGATGGGTAGATCACATAACCAATGAGGAGGTATTGAATAGAATTGGGGAGAAGAGGAGCTTGTGGCACAATTTGACAAGAAGAAGGGACCGGTTGGTAGGACATGTTCTGAGGCATCAAGGGATCACAAATTTAGCATTGGAGGGCAGCGTGGAGGGTAAAAATTGTAGAGGGAGACCAAGAGATGAATACACTAAGCAGACTCAGAAGGATGTAGGTTGCAGTAAGTACTAGGAGATGAAGAAGCTTGCACAGGATAGAGTAGCATGGAGAGCTGCATCAAACCAGTCTCAGGACTGAAGACAGCAACAACAACAACAGTGAAACTTTTACCAGTTGTGTATCTGCTTGACACTTCCCTCCCTGAAGGTGAAAATAATTCCGCTCATAAGTTTCTACTGACAGCTGAGAATCCAGCTTATCCCAAAATTTGCTATCAACCTGCAACACTACAATTTAAATTCATGACTTTCATCACACAGCGGTTGTGGGAATGCTTGTGACTATATGAATATGAGATCAGTTCTCAAATAAAAAGAGCTCACGCTTTGAAGTCACCTTGTAACACAACATTCTGATGCAAGATGATGACGATGTTTGGAAAAGCTTTCGCTTTGAGCTAACACAGTTTAACATTTGTAACATTTACTTCTGTACTCGTATCAGACAACATACGAGGTCTGTTCAGAAAATTCCAGAACTTTGTCCACAGACTTTTTCTACGCTTACCTTTTACTTATTGTGCATGATCTCCTTCGAAATATTCTCCTTCACAATTGATTCACCGCACCCAACGCCGTTTCCACTTCCGAAAGCAGTCTGGGTACGTTTCGTGGTTAGCACACTGGACTCGCATTCGGGAGGACGACGGTTCAATCCCGTCTCCAGCCATCCTGATTTAGGTTTTCCGTGATTTCCCTAAATCGTTTCAGGCAAATGCTGGGATGGTTCCTTTCAAAGGGCACGGCCGATTTCCTTCCCCATCCTTCCCTAACCCGAGCTAGCGCTCCGTCTCTAATGACCTCGTTGTCGACGGGACGTTAAACAACACTAACCTAACCTAACCTACGTTTCGTACTGGATCGAAGCACCGTCTGCGAATTTTCTTTCTCGTGTATCGTTGCAAATATTCGCCCTTTCATCATAACCGTAGAATTAAATCTCATCAATGGTTATGATTCTCTTATGGAAAATCTTGTTCTCATCTGCGCGATCCTAAAGCTCTTCACAGATTGCGAGACGAAGGTCTTTCTGGTCTTGACCCATGAGCCGTTGAACCAACTTGGCGGCAACATGATGCATTCCAAGATGCTGTGTCATGATTTCATGACAAGATCCCTTTGAAGTGTTACATTCTTCTGCAATCTCTCGGCCAGCCTGTCTTCGATTGGCATGCACAGTTTCGTTGAAGTTCCTGACATGAGCGTTGTCGGTAAACGTCAAAGGGCGTCGTGAACAATGATCATCTTCAACTTCCGTGTGGCCATTTTTAAGCCGTGTGCACCATTTGTAACACCGATTACTGCTTAAGCATTCATCACTGTAGGCTTCCTGCATCATTTGGTGTGTCTCTCTAAAGGTTTTTTGAGTTTCACGCAACATTTAATGCAGACGCGTTGCTCCTCTAACTCTGCATTCGAAACTCGCAAACTGGGCGACAGACTACTCAATATAGCACTGAACAATAGCTAATAGACATACAACGACGAAACTTCCAGCAGCTACACATGAAATACAGGGTTGTGCAGGGATGCCAACCGCATTTCGCTCCAACACAACATTGGCGCAAAGTCACGAATGTTCTGGAATTTTTTGAACAGGCCTCGTACAGGATGCATCGAAATACAATGTGGGGCAAATAAAAATGGCCCGGAGAACAGAGTTCCAGGCTACAAAGAAACACAGCAGAGGAAAGGAAATACAGTACTAACCTGACTATATCAGATGTTGAAAGTGACTACCATTCATCGATGCTGGACGGCTGGAATTTACTGCAGTTTCACCCGAAATTTTTTGCTGCAGTTCTTGCAGACTGTGACGGTTGTTACGATACGCCTTAGACTTGAGGGCTCTTCACACAATGTAATTGCACACTGACATATCAGGTGGCGTGGGTGACCAGCTAGGTCCACAACCAGACCGACCGCTGCTGACAACTCTGTCAAGCGTGAAGACTATAAATGTGCCCGAGATAGCCGGCCGTGGTGGCCGAGCAGTTCTAGACGCTTCAGTCTGGAACCACGCGACCACTACGGTCGCAGGTTCGAATCCTGCTAAGTAGTTCTAAGTCCTAGGGGACTGATGACTTCAGCTGTTGTCCCATAGTACTCAGAGCCATTTGGACCATATTTATGTGCCCAAGAAACCAGTGTGGATCACGTGGCGGGCGTACACGTGGAGTGCTCGTCACTGTATATGGTTACACGTACGTATTCACGTAGAATTGAATCCAATTGTCCCGGCCACTTTCATTTGCCCAACCTTGCACTTACCTCACAATCCGTGTGTGAAAATAAAAAGAAATGAATACGCCATCTAGCTTCCGCCAGTAAGTTCGTTCCTGTGTAATGAGGCAGTAAATTTTGGTCACTGTCATTTCCTTATGAGTTTCAATCGTCTCTCGAAAGTAAATTTAATGCAACAACTTGTATTATTACTAGAATGATATTCCGTTTTTATGGGACATAATTCTGAGGTCATCATTCCCCTGGACTTAGAACTACTTAAACCCAACCAACCTAAAGACATCACACACATCCATGCACGAGGCAGGATTCGAACCTGCGACCGCAGCAGCAGCGAGGTTCCAGACTGAAGCGCCTAGAACCGCTCGGCCACTGCGGCCGGCGATATTCCTTTAAACAACTCGGACGAGGAGTGTGTTTCATCCAAATGGCAATTTTATTGTTTGAACCAACACATTTAATATACATTATTCTGGCCATCGAACAGGAATAAGTTAACTAACTACAGCCGTACAGAGATGATCCTGCAAACCACCTCCTTCTCTCAGCGATTTCTTAACATAAGTTTGTCAATTTGTTTTAATTCTGTAAGTCGGTTTAATGTAAATGAAGTGACATGTTATACGAAAACTGCAAGAGTTGAACGTTTAGAACAGTGATAAGCCGAGAAACTTACAATTGTTTAGCGTGTGTCCCATTTGCGCTAGGATAACTAGAAAACATTTAATACACAAGTAAGGCTTACTTACGGTAATGAAAATGAGCGTTTGGTGTCATCGGCCGGTAGGCCCCTTGCGGGGCAGGTCCGGCCGCCTTGGTGCAGGTCTTATTTCATTCGACGCGGCATTGAGCGACCTGCGCGGCGGATGGGAATGAAATGATGATCAAGACAAAATGACACCCAGTCCCTGAGCGGAGAAAATCTCCAACCCAGCCGGGAATCAAACCCGAGCCCGAAGGGCGGCAATCCTTCACGCTGATCACTTTTTTTTTTCTTCCTCTCTCTTTATTTTGTTCTGTGTTGCTTGTTGCGTTTTGTCTGGGTGGATCTCACATCACATCCGTTCAAGTTGATCGTTGATTCCTTTACTCACTTTACTCAGTTTTTTTATTACAGAGGGCCACCGCCTCTCTGACGGAACAAGCTGAGCTACCGTGCCGGCATCACCCAGCTATCGGGGCAAACTTGCTTACGGTGATCTAACGGCACTACAAGCTTCAGCAATGCAGACAATGACCAATGACAGAGCATAAGTCAGTTTTACAAGAGCCTACAGCGTTGATGAACTTGGGGTAGGAACATCAACTAAAAACTCCTACAATATTGTGAATCATCCCACAGAATGAATACTACTGAATTACTTTTATTTACTACAATTTGAATCAATTGAAACTTGGGGGCGATAAAACTACTGAATGGAAGGGCAAGTAAATTAAACATTGCCGAGTGCACTGTTTTTTTGTTTTCTCCACTGTCGCGACTCACTCCCGTCCTCGATCGTAATAAATCGTCAAAAATCGGTCATCTTCCGTTAAATAGCGTATTTGCGTCAGCAGCCGCTCGCCAACCGTCGATATCCTACAATAACGTACCATAGTAGCAGCAAGAAGTCCATTGTTGATATGAGCTGGACGTGTAGGCGGCGGCTGTGTGAACCAACTGCGCTAATGTCATCACATCAACCGTTTCAACGATAGATGCCTGATTGATAATAATCGTTACTCTACGATGCTACGTGGTCGAAATAACGCTGACGAAGTGACGCTTTGACAGTATTTCATGTTTACAGTGGCGAGCTGACGGAAATGCTTGCTCTCGTTGGTAGCAATTAAGAACATTACGAGTAGGAGAATTCCTGTGAGTTTTTACACCACTCTATACTTCCGTCCTTGGCCGAAGCCTTGCCGCAGTGGCAACAGCGGTTCCCGCCAGATCACCGAAGTTAAGCACTGTCGGGCTGGGCTAGCACTTGGATGGGTGACCATCCGGTCTGCCGAGCACTGTTGGCACGCGGGATGCACCCAGCCCCCGTGAGGCAAACTTAGGAGCTACTTGGCAGAAGTAGCGGCTCCGGTCTCATAAACTGACATACGGCCGGGAGAGCGGTGTGCTAACCACATGCCTCTCCGTATCCACATCCAGTGATGCCTGTGGGCTGAGGATGACACGGCGGCCGGTCGGTAACGTTTCGCCTTCCAAGGCCTGCTCGGGCTGAGAGCTATTTTTGTGTGCCGTGGCGTCTGATTGATGGTTTAAGCAACAAGTGCTCACGAATTGGCCTTAGTTTCTGGCCGATCCCTGGAAGCATGTGATACAGTAAGTACTGTTCCAGGCGTATGCTAGGGTGATGTAAACTCATTGCGGTGGGAAGGTAAAACCTGTATTCAGTCGGAATGTAGACATTTTAAAGAAATGTTTGTCGTACTGGTGTGTTTATGAATGCTGCACTATTTTTAAACCGTGATTGGTGCTTGACAACAAACTTCGTATTAAATGTATTGTGAGGCTGCTGTTAGTATGCTTAGTTGTTCAGGTATCTAACCATTAGTCTAAACGAATCTCGGGGATGGATACTAAATACTGCCGTATGTATACACTTTCAGCTCCCTGGATATTTAAGCTGTATAATAATATGCAGGACCGACTCAGCATACAGAAACGTCAAAACAACCTTCGGGTAAAACCGCAGGTGGTAACAATAAGAGTTCAACAGGAATTCCATTGTTAGATGCAGAGGAAAGAGCGGATAGGTGGAAAGAAAACAGTGAAGGCCTCTACAAGGAGGATGACTTGTGTGATGACGTGATAGAAGAAGAAACAGGAGTCGATGTACTAGAGTATCCAGAATTGTAATTTAAAAGAGCTTTGGAAGACTCAAAACCGAACAAGGCAAAACGGATAGATAACATTCTATTAGAACTTCTAAAATCATTGGGGGAAATGACAACAAAACGACTGTTCACCTTGGGTGTTGAATGTATGAGCCGCGCTATACTCCATCTGACTCTTCGAAAAAACATCATCCACACAATTCCGAAAACTGCAAGAGCTGACAAGTGAGAACATTATCGTACAATCAGCTTAAAGGATCATGCATTCAAGTTGCTGAGAAGAGTAATGTACAGAAGTGTCGAAAAAAATTTCGGTTCTTTTAGATGTCCATCACTTTGACCTTAGGAAAGGTAAAGCAATTCTGGCGTTGCTGTCGATAATGGAAGCAAGACAAAAGCAAAATCAGGACACTTTCATAGGATTTACGACTTGGAAAAAGCGTTCGACAGTGTAAAGTGGTGCAAAATGTTCGATAATCTGATAAAAATAGGCATAAGCTATAGAGAAAGACGCGCAATATACAATATGTTCGAGAGCCAAGACAGAACAATAAGAGTGGGAGACCAAGAACGAAGTGGTCGGATTAAAGACGTTATAAGATAGGGATGCAGTCTTTCGCTCCTATTGTTCATTCTACACATCGAGGAAGCAATAACGAAAACAAAAGAAAGATTCAAGAGTTAATCTAAAATTCAAGGTGGAAGGATATCAGTGATAAGATTCGCTGATGATAATACTATCATTGAAAGTGAAGAGGTATTGTAGCATCTTCTGAACGGAATGAACAGTCTAATGTGTGCAGAATATGGATTGAGAGTCAATCGAAGTACGGCGAAGGTAATGAGAAGTAGCAAAAATGAGAATAGCGAGAAACTTAATGTAAGCATTATTGATTACGAAGTAGTTCAAACTAAGGAAGTTTGCTGCCTAGCTAGCCAGACGTAACGAAGAGGACAGAATAAGAAGCCCGGCGGAAAGAGCATTTTTGGCCAAAAGAAGTCTAGTTGTATCAAACATAGCTCTTGGTGTGAGGAAGAAATTTCTGAGACTGTACATTTGGAGCACAATAATGTATGGCAGTGAAAGGAGTGTCGGAGAACTGGGAAAGAAAAAAATCAAAGCATTTGAGATATGATACTACAAAAGAACGTTGAAAATTAGGTGGACTGACAAGATAAGGAATGAGGAGGTTACACGCAGAATCGGAGAGGAAGAGAATATAAGGCAAACACAGACAAGTAAGAAGGGACAGTACGGTAGGACATTTGTTAAGACATCAGGAAATAACTTCCATGGTACTAGATGGAACTGTACTTGGCAAAAACTGTAGAGGAAAACAGAGCTTAGAATACATATAGAAAATAGTTGAGAACGTAGGTTGCAAGTATTACTTTGCGATGAAGAAGGTGGGACAGGAGAGGAATTCATGACGGGCTGCATCAAACCATTCAGAAGACTGATGAAAAAACGACTCCACTCGTCAACGCTGTTCAATTTCCCTTCTAGAGAAAGAAAATTTTAGAGGAACTGTACAGTCAGGTTTGCGTGATTCGTGGCGTATTTATTATTGCACTATGCTTGTATCATATTCGAGAGTAGTTTCTGGGAAGAACAAGGCCCAGATAAAAATATGAAATTTTACTTTGGTTTCCCTAATCACGTAAGCAAAATATCGAGATGGCTCCCTAGAAATGGTTAGTACCGCCTCCCTGTCCCATCCTTATCCAGCCCGAGACTGCTCTCCATGTCCAATGACTTCGTCGTCGACGGGTCGTACAATTCTAATTTAGGTGTAAAAGAGTGTCAGATGGCCATAATCGATCCGTAACAAACAAACAAACATTTTATTCTTTTTTTGTCATTAGCTCACATAACAATGACTCATCCAGCTTTGACTCAAAACTCACTTTAATGTGTTCAATCGACTTGTTCATATAAATCCTTCATGCGTTTTCACTTCCTATGTTATAGATCTGGAACAGCAAATTCATTTGTGACAGTCTCTATAACATTACTTCATCACTTTCTCCTAGTAAATTATTTCTGTGTATCCCTACAAAATAAAATAGCGGGAGAGGATGAGGCGGACGGTAGGGGGAGGGGGCGCAAGGAGACTCGCAATACCTTTTTGGAAGAGTGATAACCATCGTACTAAGAATCCTACTTTCACAGTCAATAAAAGTGGCGTCTTCACTCTGCTGAAGTCATCTAAATGTCTGCTACGAACACTTCCTCTTGCAATTCAACACCTAATTCTTCGGCCAAAAGACAAGATAATGCGCTGCATATTCTTCGCCTTCATCTACATCTATACTGATACTCTGCAAAATCACATTTAAGTGCCTGGCAGAGAGTTCATGGGGGCACCTTCACAATTCTCTATTATTCCAATCTCGAATAGCGCTCGGAAAGAATGAACACCTGTATCTTTCCGTACGAGCTCCGATTTCCGTTATTTTATCTTCGTGATCGTTCCTCCCTATGTAAGTCGGTGTCAACAAAATATTTTTGCATTCGGAGGAGAAAGTTGGTGATTGGAATTTTGTGAGAAGATTCCGTCGCAACTAAAAACACCTTTCTTTTAATGATGTCCATCCCAAAACCTGCATCATTTCTGTGACTCTCTCTCCTATATTTCGAGATAATACAAAACGTGCTGCCTTTCTTTGAACTTTTTCGATGTACTCCGTCAGTCGTATCTGGTAAGGATCCCCCACCGCGCAGCAGTATTCTAAAAGAGGACGGACAAGCGTATTGGAGGCAGTCTCCCGAGTAGGTCTGTTACATTTTCTGTGTCCTGCCAATAAAACGCAGTCTTTGGTTAGCCTTCCCCACAACATTTTCTATGCGCTCCTTCCAATTTAAGTTGTTTGTAATTGTAATACCTAGATATTTAGTTAAATTTACGGCTTTTAGATTAGACTGATTTATCATGTAACCGAGATTTAACGAGTTCCTTTTCGCACTCATGCGGATGACCTCACACTTTTCGTTATTTAAGGTCAACTGCCTCTTTTCGCACCATTCCGATATTTCTTCTAAGTCGTCTTGCATTTTGTTTTGGTTTTCTGATGACTTTATTAGTCGATAAACGACAGCGTCATCTGCAAACAACCGAAGACGGCTGCTCAGATTGTCTCCCAAATCGTTTATATAGATGAGGAACAGCAAAGGGCCTATAACACTACCTTGGGGAACGCCAGAAATCGCTTCTGTTTTACTCGGTGACTTTCTGTCAATTACTACGAACTGTGACCTCTCTGACAGGAAATCACAAATCCAGTCACATAACTGAGACGATATTCCATAAGCACGCAATTTCACTACGAGCCGCTTGTGTGGTACAGTGTCAAAAGCCTCCGGAAATCCAGAAATACGGAATCGATCTGAAATCCCTTGTCAATAGCACTTGGCACTTCATGTGAGTAAAAAGCTAATTGTGTTTCACAAAAACTATGTTTTCTAAACCCGTGTTGACTGTGTGCCAATAGACCGTTTTATTCGAGGTAATTCATAATGTTCGAACACAATATATGTTCTAAAATCCTGCTGCATATCGACGTTAACGATATGGGCCTGTAATTTAGAGGAATACTCCTACTACCTTTCTTGAATATTGGTGTGACCTGTGCAATTTTCCAGTCCTTGGGTACGGATCTTTCGTCGAGCGAACGGTTGTATATGATTGTTAAGTATGGAGCTAATGCATCAGCATACTCTGAAAGGAACCTAATTGGTATACAGTCTGGACCAGAAAACGTAACTTTTATTAAGTGATTTAAGTTGTTTCATAACTCCGAGGATATTTACTTCTACGTTACTTATGTTGGCAGCTGTTCTCGATTCGAATTCTGGAATATTTACTCCGTCTTCTTTTGTGAAGGCATTTCGGAAGGCTGGTCCCGGCTGTGAGAATCTTCGATTATAATGCACGTCTCTTAAAATCGACGCCAGGACTAACGAAGCAAGAAAAAAGATACTACTCACGTAACACTGCATTTAAACAGTCCTTCCGAAGTTATGACGAAAGTCTTCATTATAACTATTCCGTTTGCTTGAATTACTTCGTATACTTAATGTTCTGCAGCATTTGCTTAGCCAGTCTTTATTGCAGAAAGAACTCACCCATATTTGTTTTATTTAGTAAAACAGTTTTAAGGTATTTTTTCGTCGGCTGGCTCCATAGCATAGTTGCAGAGACCGAAAGACACTGCTGAAGTAATTGTGCATCTACGAACGAGACAGCTGGTGTTTCAAATAACACAATGACCATGCCCCTGCTCACATAACTATTTTGCGCCTGTTCAAAGCACTTCAGAGAAAAACACTGCCGTCACAATTTTATTACAGACTGTATGCGCAAACATTGAAATGTGCAAACGCGGAAATATGTCGTAAACAAATTAAATAACTGAATAAAATCTCAGTGTAGGAAAATATTTGCACACTGCTGGAACTGATATTTAGAGGCATCACTTTGATGTCGGTAACTCATTTGAGCAGTTATGATTTATAAAACAAAGTTTAGGCGCTCACAATATGAATAGCTAAAAAAGTTCTGTAGGTTTATAGAGAAGGAAAAACTTGTCAGAGAATAACGGTGTGCATTGTCACCATGTATTTTCTGTTTTTAAGAGATAGAGACATTTTTACGAGAATGCTGCAACTGTATTTCGCTGAAACAATACTTTATTCAGGTTTCGGAAAGCGCTTACAGTTACGACATGAAGTGCTTTCTACAGCGAATACATTAAACATTTCAAATCTTTTATCCATTCTTTTTCATATTTCAATTCATGAATAACTTATAACAAGGCACCTGATGGATTATTAATTCATACTTTCTACGTCCGATCTATCTCTATCTCTCTCTGTCTCTCTCTCTCTCTCTCTCTCTCTCTCTCTCTCTCTCTCTCTCTCTCTCTCTCTCCCTCTCTCTCTGGTCCTCTTTCCTATAATCTCCTCACTCTCTTCGTTTTGAGTGGAGTGACCAGCGTCCCATATATCTACCTTCCCTCTTGCCCACATGCACATGCGCACCATTACTTGCGTACAAGTAGTCTCTCTCTCTCTCTCTCTCTCTCTCTGTCATACACACACGCACACACACACACAGACACAGGCGCGCGAGCTCATACGCACACCTACACGCATATACATTGTCATACAGTTCACTTTATTTATTTATTTACTAATTTTCATACATAAAGGTATTTGTTTGTGGAAGGCTGATAACTGAGTGATACCTGCTGACTGGTATGCATTTCTTTGGCTCTTAATCTAAATGTATAGAGTACTTAAGTTAAATTTCGGCTGTACGTAACGAATAGTTCTGAAAATACGTTAATTTTGGTTAGGATTTTCTGTTTTGTTGGATACCAGAAACACATTAAGTGCATCTACCAGTGTAGATATTTGTGACTGAATATAAGACACACGTCTAATTTACTTCCTTGTGTACGGATCAATTTCTACTAATATTTAGTTAAATTCCGGACTACACACAGTTCATCTTGACATAACAGACTTTGTAAGGAGAATATTTCGTAAAAGTGCCCAACCATATGTGCTAATTTGATTAGATCAGAGCCCACGATTTTGACCATATCACATGCAAACGTGGTCGCGTATCGTAAACGACGTGGTATTTCAAACCATCTCATTTCAGGTAATCGTTTGCAAGTAAAAGGCTGTATAGTAATTAATACTGAATTATTTAATAAAGGCACATCAAAATACTAATGAATGTATGTACGTATCCCATTGGAATATTTCATTGCAAGAAACACATGTAATACCAGCAAATGACATTAATCAACAAATTATTTTAAGAATTTTCTATTTTAGGTAACAATAGCTTACTATGACTCGTATCATCTTTCACGCAAACCGGATTCCATCGAACAGTTGTAACTAGCGATTCCATGGTAAAACAAATGACATTGTAAAAGGGACGCTATTTACGAGAGGCGTTCAGTAAGAAATGCAACATATTTTTTTCTGAAAGCATGTTGGTCTCATTCAGGATTCCAGTACTCCCTATTATTTCCCACTCTTTTGGGTATAAAACCCTATTTTTCAACATAGTCTCTTTTCAACGCTAAGGCCTTGCAACGCTTCTCTGGAAGGGCCTATATGTTCACATGGTACCAATCTACAGGTCGATGTCGAGGCCGAAGTCTTGCCGCATCAACAACCTCTACAAGTACTGCTTCCCGAGGATTGCTTCCTTACTGCTTCCCGCGGATTAGATCTTTCATTGGGCCAAACATAAGACAGTCGAAAGTTGCGAGATCTGGCCTATAGGGTCGACGAGAAAGAACAGTCCATTGAAGTTTTGAGAGTATCTCTCAGGTACGCAGATTTGTGAGAGGTGTTGCGTTGTTATGGAGAAGGAGAAGTTCGTTTGTATTTTTGTGGCGACGAGCACAGCTGAAGTCGTTTCTTCAACTTCACAGCTGTTTGCGGCCGGCCAGTACGAGGGAGATCGCAATGGTTTGTGCGACCTTGTTGCAATGTTGACAGACTCTCTGGCCAACAACTCGCTTCGCTTTTGTTCACTGCCAGGTCTTCTATATCTACATCTACATTTACACATATACTACGCTAGCCACCAAGAGCTGTGTGGCGGAGGGCACAATTTGCACCAAAGTCATATCCCCCCGCCCTCTGTTCCACTCGCAGATCGCGCGAGGGAAAAACGATTCTCTGAACGCCACAGTACTAGCTCTAATTTCCCTTATTTTTGAATGGTGATCATTGCGCGATTTGAAAGTTGGTGGTAATAACATGTGCTCTACATCCGCGGCGAAGAACGGATTTTGGAATTTAGTTTGCAGCCCCTTCCGTTTACCGCGTCGTCTATCTGGAAGTGTGTCCCCTTAAAACATTCTATGAGATTTGTAACGCTCTCGCGATGGCTAAGTGTACCAATCACGAATCTTGCCGCTCTTCTTTGGACCTTCTCAATCTCTTGAATCAGACCCAATTGGTAAGGATCCCACACAGACGAACAATACTCCAATACTGGACGAACTATGTCTTCGTAGACATTCTGTAAGCGCCTATGAATATGTGATACTCTGTCTTCCCGCCAAAAAATATTCTACGAAAGCTCTCTGCTTGGTACGCACTTCCATTACGACGCCATTCTGAAGGCAATGTAAAGCGTCACCACCATTCGGAACTTCATGAAACTACATGGGCTGAAGCAGGAATACTCCATGACGTCCCACAGCAAATTCTGCATTTTTTCAGCCAAAACTGGCCTACGAAAAAATGTGTTGTATTGCTTATTGAATGCCCGTCGTAAATTTATAAATTAGTAGTTCGTGTCTGAACCCGCAGCTGACACAGATTTTACTTAAAATGCCATTTGACTCGTAAGTTACAGGTAGCTTGTGCAGTTCTGAAATGGTTCAATGGCTCTGAGCACCATGGGACTTAACTGCTGTGGTCATAAGTCCCCTAGAACTTAGAACTACTTAAACCTAACTAACCTAAGGACATCACCCACATCCATGCCCGAGGCAGGATTCGAACCTGCGACCGTAGCGGTCGCGCGGTTCCAGACTGTAGCTCCTAGAACCGCTCGGCCACCATGGCCGGCTGCAGTTCTCAAAAGTCGTGTCTGTACCTGTAACCTTATTTGAAT
Organism: Schistocerca piceifrons; assembly: GCF_021461385.2. Lineage (NCBI taxonomy): Eukaryota > Metazoa > Arthropoda > Insecta > Orthoptera > Acrididae > Schistocerca > Schistocerca piceifrons. The sequence continues at coordinate 144,735,853 of NC_060144.1, forward strand.
TTCACAAGCCAGGCTTATCCGTATGTTGAAGAGGGTACTTTCGTTATCACGACCGTGCCGTCTTCTGTGCTCTACTCTTATCCTCTCCTGATCCGTTCAGGAATGGCGTTTGGGAAACGATAGTTGGTAGGCCTTAGAATAATCTCTAACGGCTCTTATTTTCACGTCATGGTCATGTGCCAAACTTGAAATGTATGGTCTTGCAAATTTAATTGTAAACCTCTTCGTGATGCATAAAGACTCTCTTGCAGCACAGGAGCAAATGAACCTATAACAATGAATACCTAAGCTAAGCTATCTGACTGCGTTTTTGCAAAGAATCTACAAGTGATACAGAATATGTCTTGTGGAACGGAATGTACTGGATTAGAGTACATGTCATGTTGTGGGTGTCAGTGTCTCTGATTTGGCCCTAAGTTTTGCACTCACCTCTTTAGATGACTGCCTTTTTCCATGTGGTTTGTATCAATTCGCAGCAACATGCAGCAGCAGCGGCTAAAGCTTATTGTTACTAAGAATGAATTTAATAAAAAGGAGTTTGCTTGGGTCCTGTTAACCACTAAATGACTTGTGAGAATGGACTTCATAAATTAAGTGTATTTAAAACTTCAGAATCATCATAACCCATAGCCAATAATAGACAATGACAATTAAAATGAAATAGGTACCAATATTGACTGAGTTCCAGATTAACAAATTATTTCAATTTCAAAGTTACATTAACATTTAATGACCACAGCATTTATATATTAATTAGATGTTGAGAATAATAATTACTATTTTGAGGATAAGAAGGCTTCTTAAACTGACAAGCAAAACATGGGATTATTGCAAACTCGGACTAACAATCACGAGCCTAACCCTGCAATTGCTTTTGCACTATGCTTGCGAATTTTACCTTGAATTCCATCTTCGAGCGTAGTTAAGCCGTCTAAATGTATCCTGGCTATATAAATGAAATCAGGCATTGAGTGTGGTACGATGTGTCATCACAGACGCGAGGGCAGCGTGACACGTCTTCTGTCTCCGAGCCCTCTACCGACACCACTGCTTCCACTCTCACAGACAGACCTCGCCTCACAACAATACTTAGAATCGCCCTCTCATGTTTCGCCCTCAGATTGTTACTATCGATATCTGAGTGCTTACACAATGCAAAGAACAGCGTTAAGTTGGATGTATTGTTTTATGCAATGGAGAGAACTGAAACACTCCTAACGTGCTTCTAATTATCGTTCAAATGGAAAAATCTCGATCTGACAGTAATTCCAGTTAAATTTGTAGAGCGTTTCACATTTTCAGTAGTCGCGCATGCATATCCACGTTAGACATCATTTGTCAGATTTTTGTACTTTCAACATTGCAGCCTAGTCAGCAGTCGTGATAATCTAATATATAAGAAATAATCGGCCTCGATTGCGGTAGTGAAACCAACCTTCACGTAGGTTTCAGTCCAAATAATTGAGCTTTCTTCAGAAGGTATACCTGAATCTATAATTTGTCTAAGAAGGCATGGCCTAGAAATAAAATGTGATTATGTCTATTCAAGGAGCTTTAGTTTTATTTCTAGACCATGCCCTCTTAGACAAAGTATAGATTCAGTTATAGCTTGTGAAGAAGGCTCAATTATTTGGGCTGAAACCTCGGTAAAGGTTGGTTTCATTACCGCAATCGAGGCTGATAGTTTCTTATGTATTTGTCAGATTCACTCGTCAGGCAAAGTTTTTACTACTTGGGGGAAAAGTCACTTAATTCCTAATACAGGAGAAAGAGTTGTGCGAATTTTCAATATCAAATAGGGATTATTCAGTTCTGAATACAGATTGCAACAAGGAGATATTCTGAAAGACTTTGTCAGAAGCACTCTTTTCGACCTAATGTTTTGCTTCTTCAAAAAACATGTACCGGCACCAGTCAAAAATGTTTAAGCATAATGTGCTGGTTAGTATCTCACTACCAGTGTATGATAAACAGAGTCGATAACTTAATCGACATGTGTCTTCTATATCCGCCAGGGTTCCCTTTCATTCTACATAAATATTCCATACGTGAAGGTCTCACCACACACCTAACTACACTGGCACGCAAAACTTAAGAGCGAAAGTAACTTTCGCATCATATGTCGCCGCCACGAAACTTAGCTCGATGAAACTTGAAACACACATAGAAAGAACAGCTACATTATAGCGCAACAGGCAACTGAAAGAAACGCATAATGAGACGAACACAGTAAATGAGACTTTTATTCAAAAACAATAACTATACTGAAGTCACCGATATTTATGATCGTCCGCTGGACATTACAAAAAAAGGGAAAGAGTTCTTGATAGGATGTTTGATCACGGATGTCAGTGCATCCTCTCCAACACGCTCCCAATCTGGCCACAAAGTTCGTGAGGACTTCTTGTGGTAGGACGTTCCTTTCCTTCATCAGCGCCATTGACAGCTGCTGAATAGTCATTTGTTCCTCTGGACATGCTGAAATACGTCTCCCCAACCTATCCAACACGTGCTCGATCGAATTTAAGCCGACGGAAAGGGAGGCCATTCCATTCGTCGAATGTCCTCTCGTCCTAAGAGCCCTTCCACTTGCGCATTTCTAAGTAATCGCACATTGTCATGAAAAAAAATGACGTCAGGGCCGTATGCATCCTTGAAAAGACGCACATGGGGAAGGAGTACAGAGTCATGACAACGTTGACCCGTGAGATTCTAAACGGTCAGTACGTCCATACAACATCATGCCTCCTCAGGCCAAAAGAAACGGACCAACGAAAGGATCATGTTCGACAGTGTTCACGGGAGCATCACGTACCTTCATAATGGGAGACGTACTGTTGTCCTCAGTTGTGTTATTTTTAACGGCCCCAGATTCATTGTACCTTTAAACATTTGAACAAACAAGATGACAGCTTTGTTAATAGTGAATTAGCAACAATCAACTGAGGGAAGCATGGTTGCAAGAACGGTATAGAATCGATCAACTCCTTGTGACAAGATAAAATTTTATACTGAACCAGAAGTGACGTTACACGTACGTACCGTAGACAGTACACTAAAAATCATGATATCCTAGCATGCTGTGCGACGGCGTTAAATCGTTTTTAATGTTCCCTCTCTTTACTCTCCTCCCCGCCCCCTGCCCATGCCCAGAAGAAATGGGAAAAAGTCCTGCGGTTGGTGAAATTTTGATTCGACACCTGAGACTTTCTCAGGCTGAGTAATTAGTACGGTTCTTCTCACGAAATGTACGTAGTTTGCTTGTTACTTTGGCAAAGAAGACTGAAGCGATACGTTCTTTCGACGACGCGGTCATTACAGACAGGATGCACGAGACGGACAATGATGGGCAATGAAATCTATTGTACACACGTAACCTCAGGCAAACGCCGGGGAGGAAACATCAGATATTATCTACAAACCATGAACAATGCGAGTTTATTGCCTAACTTGATCTCTAGGCCCACATGGATGCGCTACACTTATTATCTAGATTAATGGTTGACACTATGCTGCTTGTCTGTACTGCCCTCGTTGGGCCGTCATGTCGTGGCATTTAATGCGCAGACTTTCTCCTTGGCATACCCCCAATAGGCTCGTTGTGCTCACAAAGATTTGCTGTAATCAGAGTCTAGAGCCTGGATTCAATGAAACTTTGGTACCTAACTGTGTGTGTGCGTCTGTATGTGTGCACGCGCGCCCACACGCGCGCGCGTGTGTGTATGGTAATGAATATATAAACGCTTGACAGATCGATCCACTGGAAGAATTCTCAAGAAGAGTAGTCAACACACAAAGGAGGTAGTGTACAAGGGTCTAGTGGTATCAGTACTTGAAAAGACAGGGGAGACAGAGTAGATCTAAAAAGAACAATTTGTTCGGTCACAAGATCTTTCAGAAAGCGAGAAAGCGTCACAGACATACTCATCCAATGCCAGTGGCAGACGGTGCAAGATAACCGCTATGTATCACGATGTGTATTATTGTTAAAATTCCGAGAAGCCATGAAGGCTGAATTAGAGAGACTCGAGCTACCACGGGGAATTATCAACAGTGGCTCTTCCTGCGAACCACTCGCGACTGGAACAGGAAAGGGAAGAAGCTTACAACAATTATCACCATCATACCTTAGCAAAGGATCGTGCTCCTATGTAAAATCGCTGAGCTGGTATAAGGCCTCTATCTAGTCACTCATTGGCCATTGTGGTGTGGCAGCTGAAGACTGCAATAGGAAAAATTAAATTTCACGTTTAAGATACCATCGCAGAGACGCGAATGGACGACATAGTGTTAAGTATCCCTGGCGTAGAGAATCAACTGAAAAGGTTCAAAACAATTAGGTTGCCAGGTCAGGAAGGAGCCCCATTTCGGTTTTATAAAGGGTACTCTACGACTCTGATCCCTTACTTAGCTTGCGTTTATTGCAAATCTCTCACCCAGCGCAAAATCCCAAGCGACTGAAAAACACACTCGTGTATATAAAAGCGGTAAAAGAACGGACCCACATTACGAGGTGCATTCAAGTTCTAAAGCCTCCGATTTTTTTTCTCCGGACTGGAAAGAGATAGAAACATGCGCACTGTTTCAAAATGAGGCCGCGTTCATTGTCAATACGTCCCAGAGATGGCAGCACCGTACGGCAGATGGAATTTTACTGCCAGCTGCGAGAATGAGAACTGTTTTAAATACTTGCAAAGTTTTCCTTACTTGAACAGCGCGCAATCATTCGTTTTCTGAATTTGCGTGGTGTGAAAGGATGTAGAGGCCTATCTAACTAGGGGTAATATAGATACCGCCTACAGGAAAATTAAAGAGACCTTTGGAGATAAGAGAACGACTTGTATGAATATCAAGAGCTCAGATGGAAACCCAGTTCTAAGCAAAGAAGGGAAAGCAGAAAGGTGGAAGGAGTATATAGAGGGTCTATACAAGGGCGATGTACTTGAGGACAATATTATGGAAATGGAAGAGGATGTAGATGAAGATGAAATGGGAGATATGATACTGCGTGAAGAGTTTGACAGAGCACTGAAAGACCTGAGTCGAAACAAAGCCCCCGGAGTAGACAATATTCCATTGGAACTACTGACGGCCGTGGGAGAGCCAGTCCTGACAAAACTCTACCATCTGGTGAGCAAGATGTATGAGACAGGCGAAATACCCTCAGACTTCAAGAAGAATATAATAATTCCAATCCCAAAGAAAGCAGGTGTTGACAGATGTGAAAATTACCGAACTATCAGCTTAATAAGTCACAGCTGCAAAATACTAACACGAATTCTTTACAGACGAATGGAAAAACTAGTAGAAGCCAACCTCGGGGAAGATCAGTTTGGATTCCGTAGAAACACTGGAACACGTGAGGCAATACTGACCTTACGACTTATCTTAGAAGAAAGATTAAGGAAAGGCAAACCTACGTTTCTAGCATTTGTAGACTTAGAGAAAGCTTTTGACAATGTTGACTGGAATACTCTCTTTCAAATTCTAAAGGTGGCAGGGGTAAAATACAGGGAGCGAAAGACTATTTACAATTTGTACAGAAACCAGATGGCAGTTATAAGAGTCGAGGGACATGAAAGGGAAGCAGTGGTTGGGAAGGGAGTAAGACAGGGTTGTAGCCTCTCCCCGATGTTGTTCAATCTGTATATTGAGCAAGCAGTAAAGGAAACAAAAGAAAAATTCGGAGTAGGTATTAAAATTCATGGAGAAGAAATAAAAACTTTGAGGTTCGCCGATGACATTGTAATTCTGTCCGAGACAGCAAAGGACTTGGAAGAGCAGTTGAATGGAATGGACAGTGTCTTGAAAGGAGGGTATAAGATGAACATCAACAAAAGCAAAACAAGGATAATGGAATGTAGCCTAGTTAAGTCGGGTGATGCTGAGGGAATTAGATTAGGAAATGAGGCACTTAAAGTAGTAAAGGAGTTTTGCTATTTGGGGAGCAAAATAACTGATAATGGTCGAAGTAGAGAGGATATAAAATGTAGACTGGCAATGGCAAGGAAAGCGTTTCTGAAGAAGAGAAATTTGTTAACATCCAGTATTGATTTAAGTGTCAGGAAGTCATTTCTGAAAGTATTCGTATGGAGTGTAGCCATGTATGGAAGTGAAACATGGACGATAAATAGTTTGGACAAGAAGAGAATAGAAGCTTTCGAACTGTGGTGCTACAGAAGAATGCTGAAGATTAGATGGGTAGATCACATAACTAATGAGGAAGTATTGAATAGGATTGGGGAGAAGAGAAGTTTGTGGCACAACTTGACCAGAAGAAGGGATCGGTTGGTAGGACATGTTCTGAGGCATCAAGGGATCACCAATTTAGTATTGGAGGGCAGCGTGGAGGGTAAAAATCGTAGAGGGAGACCAAGAGATGAATACACTAAGCAGATTCAGAAGGATGTAGGTTGCAGTAGGTACTGGGAGATGAAAAAGCTTGCACAGGATAGAGTAGCATGGAGAGCTGCATCAAACCAGTCTCAGGACTGAAGACCACAACAACAACAACAACGTGGTGTGAAACCAATTGAAATTCATCGACAGTTGAAGGAGACTTGTGGTGATGGAATTATGGATGTGTCGAAAGTGCGTTCGTGGGTGCGACAGTTTAATGAAGGCAGAACATCGTGTGACAACAAATCGAAACAACCTCAGGCTCGCACAAGCCGGTCTGACGACATGATAGAGAAAGTGGACAGAATTGTTTTGGGGGATCGCCGAATGACTGTTGAACAGATCGCCTCCAGAGTTGGCATTTCTGTGGGTTCTGTGCACACAATCCTGCATGACGACCTGAAAATGCGAAAAGTGTCATCCAGCCACGAACGCTGACGGACGACCACATGGCTGCCCGTGTGGCATGTTGCCAAGTAATGTTGACGCGCAACGACAGCATGAATGCGACTTTATTTTCGTCGGTGGTGACAATGAATGAGACGTGGACGCCATTTTTCAATCGAGAAACAAAGCGCCAGTCAGCTCAATGGAAACACACAGATTCACCGCCACCAAAAAAATTTCGTGTAACCGCCAGTGCTGAAAAAATGATGGTGTCCATGTTCTGGGACAGCGAGGGCGTAATCCTTAACCATTGCATTCCAAAGGGTACTATGGTAACAGGTGCATCCTACGAAAATGTTTTGAAGAACAAATTCCTTCCTGCACTGCAACAAAAACGTCCGGGAAGGGCTGCGCGTGTGCTGTTTCACCAAGACAACGCACCCGCACATCGAGCTAACGTTACACAACAGTTTCTTCGTGATAACAACTTTGAAGTGATTCCTCATGCTCCCTACTCACCTGACCTGGCTCCTAGTGACTTTTGGCTTTTTCCAACAATTAAAGACACTCTCCGTGGCCGCACATTCACCAACCGTGCTGCTATTGCCTCAGCGATTTTCCAGTGGTCAAAACAGACTCCTAAAGAAGCCTTCGCCGCTGCCATGGAATCATGGCGTCAGCGTTGCGAAAAATGTGTACGTCTGCAGGGCGATTACGTCGAGAAGTAACACCAGTTTCATCGATTTCGGGTGAGTAGTTAATTAGAAAAAAATCGGAGGCCTTAGAACTTGAATGCACCTCGTATTATACACGAGTATTCTGAATGTCGGTTTCCTGCAGAATTCTAGAACATGTTCTGTGTTCGACTTAACAAATTTCCTAGACACCGGAAAGCTTATGCCCATGAATCAGCTCGGTATTAGAAAGGACCCCTAGTGAGAAAGTCAGCTTTCCCTTTTCTCAAATGATATACGGCGAACAATGGAAGAAGTTTCCATGTTTCTTGATGTCCAGAAGCATTTCACACGGGGCCCTACTGCAGACTGTTAACGAAGGTACAACAGTAAGGAATAGCTTCTCAGACATGTAAGTGGCTCGAAGGCTTCGTAAGTAATAGAACCTAGTTTGTTGTTCTCGATGGCAGGTGTTCATGTGAGACAATGGTACCCTCAGGGGTGCCCAGGGATGTGTAATAGGACCACTGTTATATCTATACACATAGATAATGTGAAGGGCAGGATGGATAGCAACCTGCGGCTGTTTTCTGATGATGTTGTGGTATACGGGAAGATATCGAGGTTGAGTGACTGTAGAGGGATACAAAATGACTTGCACCAAATTTCTAGATAGTATGATGAATGGCTGCTAGCTTTAAAGTAGGAAACTGTAAGTAATACTGATGAGTGGTACAAAAAATACCGCAATACTGGAGTATAGCATTAGTCTGATCTTCTTGACACAGTTTAAATATCAAGGTCTAACGTTGCAAAGCGGTATAATATAGAACAAGCTTGTGAGGATTGTGGTAGGGAAGAAGATTAGTCGACTTCGGTTTATTGGGAGAATTTTAGGAAGGTGTAGTTCATCTGTAAAGGACATCGGATAGAGGCCGCGCATTCTTGAGTACCGATCGAGTTTTTGGGATCCACACCAGGTAGGATTAAAGAAATACATTGAAGCATTTGAGAGTTGGGCTGCTAGATTTGTTTCCGGTAGGTTCGAGCAACACGCAACTATTACGGAGATGCTTCGGGAAATCAAATGGAAATCCCTGGAGGGAAGGAGATATTCTCTTCGAGGAACATTAATCAGAAAATTTAGAGAACTCGTATTTGAAGTTGACGACAAAACGGTTCTTCTGTCGACAACATACGTTTCGGGTAAGGACGACGAAGGTAAAATACGGGTCATTAGGGCTCATACGGAGGCAAATAGCGGTCGTTTTTTCGTAGCTGATACTGCGAGTGGAACAGGAAATTGTATGACTAATTGTGGTACAGGTACCCTCCGCCATGCACCGTACGGCGACTTGTAGAGCCTGTATGAAGATGCAGAGGTGACAGTGGTTCTCAAAGCACCCTCCGCCAAACACCATAAAGTGAAATGTGGAGTACAGATGCAGACGTAAGATGCGTTAACTTGCGACGAGAAATGGTGAGAAGCGTAGTACGAATTTATGATCCGATTCGAGTGACATTACGCACACAGAAATTCTCCTCCGTTGTGTTGTTTTCGCAGGTTGTGGAAAATTGTGAATCACTATCTGTCTCGCGCGAGCCGCGACCGGTGTCCTGGCGAGTGGTATCGATACGTCGCGGAAATCAATCGACCGCACAAGCAGCAGCTGCAGCAGCAGCAGCAGCCGCGTCCTATTGTCGCGGCGAACAATGCGGCAGGCTTAAGGGCGTCGCCGACGGGCGCGGCGCGGGGACGGCTTTATTAGGCAAACCGTAGGCGCCATTGTCGCGCGGCCGCCGTGACAATTGAATAGCGGGCCGCCCCCTGGGAGCAAGCGCCGGACCGCCGCTGCGGGCACAACTCGTAATTGGTGCGCGCCGCCGCCGCCGCCGCTGCAGGGATTAGCGCCCAGTCGGCTTGCAGCGCTGTTTGCAGAAGACTCTGCGAGCTTCCGATCATTTCTGGCCGTCCACGATGAACCTAATATTAGCAAAAGTTCATTATTCTGAATCATTATTAAATACTATTCCTATACTGTTCAAATAAAACTCACCACAGCCATAAATATCTACGAGATCCTCACCCATATCTTCCTCACATACGTAAATGTTTCGTGGACTTTCGCCATTCCCCAGTGTTGAAGTCTATCTGTAAACTCTTCCTTTCTTTCTTTGCCGCAGAGTTTATGCTTTTTCAGCATCTGGGAAATTTTATTTTATATTTATGTTTGTGGTTGGAGCCCCTGCCAGACGTCACAGCCGTCACGGTAACCTAAAACTGTCATCACAGGGGACAAGGCAGCTAACGTTGACGGGGACGCAGGCGAGACATCCGACCTCACGAGAGAGAGCACGTGGGACGAGCTGGCTACGTGAATTGCGCTCTCAATGGTCACGAGCAGCCGCCGTCACCTTTATTTGGCTCGCAAACAACACAGTTTCTTTACGAAAACGTACGCGCGTAAAATGGCTGCGTTAACTCTATTAGAGATTGGCGGAGAAGAGCGGAGAAAATCACGAAGAAGGCTCTGGGCTGGTCGGTAGTTTGAACAGCGGATTGCTGTTAGAGGAACACTACATTATGCTACACGACTATCTGAGATACATACTAGTAGAAGTTATTAGTTAACTCGATTGAATTTTCGATCCATTTTCTGTTTTTAATATGTTTAACACAGTATATTTAAAGTATAGCGTCTAATGTCAGATTGGGGTCAGGGATTTTCTCTGCCTCGTGATGACTGGGTGTTGTGTGATGTCCTTAGGTTAGTTAGGTTTAAGTAGTTCTAAGTTCTACGGTACTGATGATCATAGATGTTAAGTCCCATAGTGCTCAGAGCCATTTTTTTATGTCAGATTGCGCATCAATAATACCCACACTTTCGATGCTGCATTGGCTGCCTACACTCTGAAATAACGCACGTCATCACACAGACATCAAGATTAATTTCGTAATTTTATTCGAATGGAAGTGGGGATTTTTTCGAAGCTGCACACCATAATAGAAAAGATGTTTGCCGGCAAGATACAAACATGAGACAGTCCATAAACACAAATATAGGTATATATATTTTACAGAAAGTTTCATAGTAGCAAAAATTTCCAGTCTGTAACTTGTGTGTACTTTCAGACATAGACCAGCAGTCCCTTTGAGATTTCCCACCATTTGGGAAAATTTCCAGGCCAGTCGATGGCGTTTCCAACAAGAACGGTAGTAAATATGTTATTAAAATAAATGGTATCGAGTTTTGAAATGATACTTGTGTTTATTGATTGAGAAAAACGAAAAATGTAGAAAAATATTAGAAAAAAGGTGGACGTGAACCTTATTCCCTTCTCTTCATTACTCAACAGCTAACGAAACTTCACCGAGCGAGGTGGCGCAGTGGTTAGCACACTGGACTCGCATTCGGGAGGACGATGCTTCAATCCCGCGTCCGGCCATCCTGATTTAGGTTTTCCGTGATTTCCCTAAATCGCTCCAGGCAAATGCTGGGATGGTTCCTCTGAAAGGGCACGGCCGACTTCCTTCCCTGTCCTTCCCCTATTCGATGAGACCGATGACCTCGCTGTTTGGCCTCTTCCCCCAAAAAACCAACCAACCAACGAAACTTCCAACCGCACTACATTTTCGAGCCAACAACTGAGTCTCCGTACGTATTACACACTGTGTATAGACTGTATCTTTAAATGTCATTATTTCTGCTTTTTACAGGTCATGATCGAGGCGTAGCACTGAAAGGGCATATTTTCGTAACACACAAATACAACACTACGAAACAACTACAGGAGGCCTTTACCTATTGATATGCAGTTTTCTGTCTTTTCACTGAAACAAATTGACGCTAAAACGGCGCGGTTTCGAGAGATCTGAATTCGCTGATGCTTTGAAACTGCTTGTATTCAGTACAGCGTACTGTATCAGAAAGAAACCCCACCAAATACGTTGTTTAACGCCATACAATATTGCTGCTCCTGTTTCCTACTTGTGACATAAAACGATGTCACATCTCATTGGCCACGTTCCTCTACACAGGGCAAAATCTGAGATGCGAGATTCTTTATTTCACGCTCCGTAGCACAGTGGAACGTGGAATTCAACTCTTGACGTCACCAGCTCGTCATCCACTTGCGTTTTCACGTCCCATGAGAGGCTTAAGGGGGGGAAGTCCTTAACTGTTTGTGTATCGTATGCTCTGAGGCGTAATTTGGAGAGCAGTGCAGTGTTTGCTTAAACGAACGAGAGAAACCGCCTCAAAACCACGGTCAGGCTATTAATCCGCCGCGTGGATTCCCTCTGGGACTGGCTTACCTTGCGTCTCACAAGCTAGTGTGATATTCCTTAAGCCGTTTTCATACGGGATAATTCAGCCAACGTTGGCGTGGAGCTCTATGAGTATTGTGACGTCACTCCGTATTATTCCATGTTCAGCAGTCACTGTCCCGTGTGAACCACAAAAAATGTTCTGCGATACTTCGGCAACATGCTACTAAAGGCTGAAACAATAAGAAGCTAGAAAGCTAACTACGTCACAAGTAGAACCCGAGAGAGGCCATACTGTATCGCTTTCAGCTGAAGCCCATATTTTACATTATAGCTGACACCCTTTCGAAAAAAAATGGTTCAAATGGCTCTGAGCACTATGGGACTTAACATCTGAGGTCATCAGTCCCCTAGACTTAGAACTACTTAAACCTAACTGACCTAAGGGCATCACACACGTCCATGCCCGTGGCAGGATTCGAACCTGCGACCGTAGCAGCCACGTGGTTCCGGACTGAAGCGCCTAGAACCGCTCGGCCACTCCGGCCGGCTATGAATATTCGCTGAAGCACCAGTACGTTGAGGATGTCTCGTAAAGTCACAGTTTTGGTACGATTTGTTATAGCAAAATGACGGGGAACGTCATATAGTGGTCACAACAGGTTCGAGAACATTTTTCCACACAAATCCGACACCTCCCCCCCCCCCCCCCCCCCCCCCGACACGGCCCCCCTTTCCCTCACTCAAACTGCTCCTGCTTTTCCGCTAGTACATTTTCGTCCGTGTCAGGTCTCTCTGCTAACTGTGATACGGACAATACACAAATGTTGCATTTAACCTTTCCTGGTGCCCCTTTCTGCTTGTCGCTCCAGCTGCCCGCTCTTAATTGTGATATGCCCTTTATGGGAACCATACAGTTGTGGCACCTCTGGCACCTATTTCACCATGCCACCGCAAGTGGCAGCATGTGCCTTTTGGGGCTTAAATGGACCCTTTTGGTGGGTAAAAAATTTTCGTATTTGATTATTTTTGGGTTATAGCTCGCGTGTTATGATTTACGCCGTTTTAAGACAACGGGGTGTAAAAATTTCATCAAAAACACGTCGTTCCTGGTAGGAAGTTTTATGATTAAATTTCAGTTAATAACATATCGGCGAGTAAAGCGTTCGGTACGTCGTAACAGAAAACAAGGTCGTTGTGCGACGAGGTTCAGTGTAGCTTTGTTCTTGGAGGCACCGACTCACTGAACAATGTGCAGCGGGTCGACATTTTGATGAATCCATTTCATTTTTACCTTCATGTTTTCTAAAACTTGTGGGTCTTTCTTCTTAAATTAATACAAAAATAATCTGTAATATTCAGTGTTTTGTAAATTTAAATAGCCTCTCTCTCAGGAATGAGTATGTCCGATTTTTTGAAGGTTGATAAGCCGATGTCCTTATTGACTGCACACGGAATTTTCCTTTTCGTCTTGCAACGTGTTCATGGACATGATAGTGTATACTTGCATATTCTATAGACAGAAAAAATGACTAGCACATGGACAGTCTATGGAATGTGAGTTTTAATAGCGCTAATGTAGTAATTTTACGCGTCCCCGCTTCCGTAAATAAACTGTGTGGTTTGGGAGCCAGATATAGCCGACAGCTGCTGCAGGAGAGCGCTAGAACGGAAAATCACGTTAACCACCACGTTCCGTGTGATGGGGGCGCTGTTTCTTGGTTGAATTTCCCGTCCGCGGTCATATCAACGTTAGTTGCCTCGTCCGATGTGTGTGCAGCTTTACACTATGCGAGCAAGCCTGCCTGTAAACTGCAGTACATTCATCTGCCTTTACCTATCCATACCCTTGCATTTCGTCCCTATTTTCAGGTTTTAACATTTAGCAACACTATGACACGGCGTCACTTGGTCATGTATGCGACATCGTCAAACAGTTGCTAGACTCATCCACATCTCTTCAGAGGTAAGGTTACAGTTTAGGACATGGTGTAGTAGTGCCTCGAAATAATTAATGCGTCCGTCTTGTATGGTGTCCAAAAAAAAATAAAAATAATAAAAGAGAGAGAGACTAAAAAATTTCAGCAGCGACGCAGCTGCTCAATGATAGCGCCCAATCCGTAAAACATCATGTTGTGACTACGTAACTTCCCACATGAAGAATACTGCAGCTAAGGTTGGAGTGTACATTTTAATAGCCGTCCAACAGCGGCGGGAATCAAATAAGTTCATGTATTACTGCCGTCGTTTTCTTATTTCTGTTTCTCGTATTTTAACTTCTAAGTATCCACACGATACAACACTATTACTGGTGAGGGTTTTGTGCAAGTGTACAACCCAAAACTGGCTGAACAAAAATCAGATCATGAGTAATATACGACGTTCGTTCAATAAACAACGCCCCAATTTTTTTTCTCAGAACATACTTATTTTTAAGAGTAACAGTTTGGTGAAAATGTTAGTCAACGTTTCTTTTTCGTGCGCTATGTTTTTACGTAGCCTCCGTCACGTTCTACACCTCGCAGCGAAGTTGTTGGAGAGAGAAAGTGTGTGTGTGTGTGTGTGTGTGTGTGTGTGTGTGTGTGTGTGTGTTCTGTGTTGGTAAAAGCTCTTATTCTGTACTCGCAGTCACGTTTTCACTGCATGGTTGATCCTGTTAGCAACACATCTTCTTGCTTTAGGCTCAAAGCGACGCATCTCATTGGTCTCAAACTTCTCAAAAAATTCTGATGATAAGCGTTTTCTTTAAATCTTGTAGTCTGTTATGAGCTTTCGCGGAACCCATCTTAAGCACATCTTGTAAAATCTTTGTGTCTCAAACTATTGCTCACAGACTCTCGTCGTCACGATAAATGTAGAGCCATTTGTGCTTTTATGATGCATGTGTCTGCACGAATAACTACGTCCAAACGGATCATCTTACCAGGAGTATTGGTTGTGAAGGACGTCCCGAACGTGACAGATGACGTACTTCAATTTCTGTACATCATCACGCTTTGACTCTCCTTATACATCAGCCCACAGTGACATGAATGAATATTTCCAATTCTTTATGTAAGTCCATTTGATGTCCATTGTCCATTTTATGTAATATATGAAGATCATGCCCAGTCTCATGGAATGAGTGGCCTATGTTTCTCTGTGGGGAAGCTATTGCTGATTTACTGTAGTTGTTATTGCGGTAGGCATTTGTATATTTGTTGTACCTTTCCTGGAAGTCATTCACACTTTGGCCTACATAGAGAGCTTTGCAGGTACTACATATTATTTCATAAATGCCTGACTGTGAGTGTTTACCTGTATATGTGTTAATGCTGTGTCTGTGTTTGTTGCAGTTTGTCATGTGTTGTGAGGACAATGTTGATGTTGTGTGGTGTCACCATTTACCAGGAGCAATGTATCATCAGCTTAACGTTTGCAGTAAATAATTTCATCCATAGAGCTTGATTTTACAGCAAGAGCTTTTTTCTCAAAGTGGTTAATATGTATGCTGGCAATTGTACCTGCTGTAAATGAACCCAATGTGAGAACTCCATGTTGCATGTACATTTTATTATTGAATGTAAATAGTTGTAGTTTAGTACTAGTTCAAGAGAGTCCATGAATTCAATAATTTCTGGCTTTGATAATTTTTGGTGTCGTATGAGGTTTGACCTTCCGACTTCGAGATATTCTGGTGTGGGTACCTTTGTGTGCAGGTTTATGATGAGAAATGACACTAGATAAGCTGACTGGGTATGTTGATGTTTTTAATTTCGTCTTTTACTTGCTGACTGTTTTTTAATGTGTAGTAGTGAGATTGTGGTCGTTTGTAGTTTTATAACCTGGGCAGTTTCTTGGCAACCAAGTTGTTTATCCCATCCGCAGTCAAGAAGCGTTGTATTTTGCGCTTTTCTTGACCAAAAGTAATATATGTAAAACCTGTGCGTACAGACAGAAAAAATATTTAATTATTTGGCTTTTTGACGGAAAATATCGTTCTCCAGTTATCTCGGGGGTGATACAAGCTATGATCTAAACAGAATATTTGACCAACAAAGCTAAAGCATACTGTATGATCGGAGAAGGTAAACTGCTAAAGTTGTGCTAAGGCAATGCCAGGACAACCATTACTGTATGCTCGTCTTGTCATGGTGTGGTATATTCCATCTCACAGAGAAACCAAAAGTAATATGAGATGCCTGATCTTTAACTATTAGTGGACTCTGCCACAGCTGGGAATATTATACTGCGAAAAACAAAGTACGAACGACTATCTCTCTATATATTAATAGTGTAATTTGCAAACTGATGATGTAAATTAATTAGACACAGTAAAGTCGTTTCGTTTGGTAGTACAACATGGTGAGCCAATTAATATTGCGTATCAAAATTTCCGTGGTAGTGAAACCATTTTCCTCCTCACGTTTGAAATCTCCATCGACTACCGACGGTAACTACCAGAGTCTGAATACAGCAGACATAAATTCGTAGAAAAATCTGCCTAGAAATAATGACATTATTAGAATAGTTGACGATTCCTTGTTAGTACCACCTATATTGATATCTAATACACATGTACTTTTCTTAGATACTTTACTAAGTTGCAAACGCATCGCGGTGCGAAAGCTGCGGTCATTTGTTTGACGGCACGCGGGACGCATGCTCAGTGTCCTTGGGCCGACCGCCGCATGGCACGTCAATAAATTGCAGGAGCGTCACCCCGAGAGGAATTTATGACGTCATCTACTTGATATATCGGGAAACGCAGAGATAATTTGGATAAGAGGGACAAGCGTCCCGTTCCACACGATAAAGCATATCAAGGCGAGCGTTTTCTGGGCAGTGAAAAAGAGATATTGTCGCTATTTTCGGAGGGCAATACATGTCGTGTATAATGGAATTTCGGATGTCGTGCGACTCCATTTCCGTTAGCCCGGAATTCTGGATCTAACGACTTGCTCCACTGCTGAAACAGCGGTCGACGTCTTTAAGTGCTCCCGAGACGATGCTGCTAGAGTCAATGAGCACTTCTCGGGAGTCATCTGCTGCCTAATGGGTCTTAACAGTCTTTGGCAACCACCCAGCACTTTAATAGTATTTATATCAAAAAAACGTTCTGCGTAACATTGGTATACGTTAATGTTGCCTGAGGAAGCAGTGAGCCTAGCGCGGAAACATAGGAAACTGGTAAGAAAAGACGTTAAGCCTTCGCTGTACTATAATACTTCCACAAACCATAAAAAACTATATATCTTTAACGAAATATGTTCTGCAGGGTGTGTAGTAAAAGTTGTCAGTGCTGTACGGCTCTCGTAGCGCATAGTTTGCCATTTACATCGCAATAAGTGAAATTCTTGGAATTTCAACCTAAGGAATACAAACATCGCAGCGTTTATAAAACAATTTCGTACTTCGAAAATGAGTATAAAGTTACGAAATCCGCTATAAACTGTGAGGACGTCAGTGAAATTTTTTCTTAAAATCTATTCTTGCACGTATGGCTATTGATAGGATTGTAATCATTTTATTTGTTCACTGGTTTTTATTTTACGCTTTTCGCGAAATGTACAGGAATTAGTAACAAGACTCATCATAAACCTATCGAAAGATGCAAATGGGGATGTCACGATCAAGCTGCATTGCGTTACAACCACTGAATTTGTTTGTTTTTGCGACAATAATATGCGCAATCTAATATTTCGTTTATTGGTAACCTCAGAGGGGTACATTCATTCGCGTATATGTAAACGAATGCAGTGGTTCGTTCATTAGGAATAAGACTGATCTGATGATATTAGTTTGCAGAAGAGATAGCAAAACAGTCCACGCATAATTTTGCGAAGGCTCTAACTTCACTCAGCGAATTATGTAAGTCGTGTTTCAGAACACACTGACTGTTAAATATTCTGATTTGTGTGTGAACTTATGGCCCCCTGTCTCTGTGCTCAGTGTATTACGATCTTAGTAAGTTACACACAAATTCCTGGCAATGCCTATCTTACGATTACACTAGATGGAACACCATGACGGTAACAAGATTCGTTACATGTCGGGACGTGCACTCAAGCGTTAGCGAGAGATGTCTAACAAAGAAATGAATTTCAAATACTTACAAATCAATACTTATGTTTGCAGATTCCGGATCCACTGTTAATGACAGATTCCGATTAACTTTTTATGGCACTGTCAATTTTCTGAGTATCCCAAACATTAAATTCAAATTTGATCCCGATTAAAATCTGAGAGACAAGAGAGAGCGTAACAGATAGGTTCCTGAGTTACTGAGGAACAAAAAGCTGGAATACAAATTCGGGTATGATTGGTTTCAGAAGGTTTGATTGTTTGCTCAAGATGGCAGCAACTTGTAAGTTTAGATGAAAATTCAGTTCGAGTTAATTAATGTAATAAGGCTTTTTGGCTAGGTACAAGCCTCGCTAATGTCCTTGAACAGTCGGTTTACTGACAGCATGCTTAACGAAATGGGCCCTGTTGTGTCAAAAATACACTATTGGCCATTAAAATTGTTACACCAAGACGATGACGTGCTACAGACGCGAAATTTAACCGACAGGAAGAAGATGCTGTGATATGCAAATGATTAGCTTTTCAGAGCATTCACAAAAGGCTGGTGCCGGTGGCAACACCTACAACGTGCTGACATGAGGAAAGTTTCCAACCGATTTCTCATACATAAGCAGCAGTTGACCGGCGTTGCCTGGTGAAACGTTGTTGTTATGCCCCGTGTAAGGAGGAGAAATGAGTACTTTGATAAAGGTCGGATTGAAGCCCATCGCGATTGCGGTTTATCGTATCGCAACATTATTGCACGCGTTGGTCGAGTTCCAACGACTATTAGCAGAATATGGAATCGGTGGGTTCAGGAGGGTAATACGGAACGCCGTCCTGGATCCCAACGGCCTCATATCACTAGCAGTCGAGATGACATGCATCTCATCCACATGGCTGTAACGGATCGTGCAGCCACGTCTCGATCCCTGAGTCAACAGATGAGGACGTTTGCAAGGCAATAACCAATTGCACGAACAGTTCGACGACGTTTGCAGCAGCATGGACTATCAGCTCGGACACCATGGCTGCGGTTACCCTTGACGCTGCATGAGAGACACGAGCGCCAGCGATGGTGTACTCAACGACGAACCTGGGTGCACGAATGGCAAAACGTCATTTTTTCGGGTGAATCCAGGTTCTGTTTACAGCTACATGATGGTCGCATCGGTGTTTGGCGACATCGCGGTGAACCCACATTGGAAGCGTGTATTCGTCCTCGCCATACTGGCGTATCACCCAGCGTCATGGTATGGGGTGCCACTGGTTACACGTCTCGGTCACCTCTTGTTCGCATTGACGGCACTTTAAACACTGGACGTTACATTTCAGATGTGTTACGACCCGTGGCTCTACGCTTCATTCCATTCCTGCGAAACCCTACATTTCAGCAGGATAATGCACTACCGCATGTTTTAGGTCCTGTACAGGCCTTTTTGGATACAGAAAATGTTCTACTGCTGTACTGGCCAGCATATTCTCCAGATCTCTCACCAATGGTGGCCGAGCAACTGGCTCGTCACAATACGCCAGGCACTACTCTTGATGAACTGTGGTATCGTGTTGAAGCTGCGTGGGCAGCTGTACCTGTACACGCCATTCAAGCTCTGTTTGACTCAGTGCCCAGGCGTATCAAGGCCGTTATTACGGCCAGAGGTCGTTGTTCTGGGTACCGATTTCTCAGGATGTATGCACCCAAATTGCGTGAAAATGTAATCACATATAAGTTCTAGTATATTTGTCCAATGAATACCTATTTAGCAGTGTAGAAATTTTAATAGCCAATAGTGTATTTTAGCAGGCTATCCACGTAAACTATCTTCTAATTATGAAGACAACACTGCTGCGAAAGTCTAAAGTATGACGTTCCTGCGGATTGTGTAAACTTGTATCGTACTTTAATACATAGGCAACAATAGTCGTAATAATTTTGAGTGGTTTAAAGCGACGGAAAGAATACTGTGGTATCAATAAAATTTGTATGATTGATTGATTAATGAATTCATTGTTTAGTTACCAGTAGGGAAGTTCACCTGTGTTATTTACGATATACCCCGACCTACCGATTTTCAAAAATATTTCACCCTGAAATTAAGCAAATGAGACATTTTTCTATGTCAGGTTAGCTTCCGTTCGGGAAATGGGTACACTCAGCGACTATTATGTGGCACTCAGTGACTGTTATGTGGCTTATAAATTATAGAGTGCAGCAGTCAGTCGTCCTTTTTTAGATTTTATTATGGAAATCGATTCTCAATGCACTACTGCATTGAGAATGGCTAGCCACTAGCCGAAATCTGGATATGGGTAATAAAATCTAAAAAAGGACGACTGACTGCCGCACTCTATAATTTATAAAATTTTTCTATGTAATAACAGAGACATTATCTGTTGCAGTTTGTACACCACAAATCTGAAGATTTTGATAATAGGCATTATTATTTCATGTGTTTTCAAAAAGCAGACACCAATTAGGAAGGATGATAAATCTCTAGTCCTCATAGAAGCTAATAAACGTTATTTGAGACCCATTAATTCCATTACAAATGTAATTCTGCACAATATCCTATTAGTGGGCAACGTAACATGAACAGAAGAAATAAAACATTAACTGAATGTTACAGTGACTTTTTATCTTTGAGTTATACATTTCACATTCTCTTCATTAGATGACAGTTGTTGAGCAGGACCTATTCAGAAAATTTTTAATTCTAGTGGGGTATAGATACGAGAACCTTACAACGAGGTGTAATATTAAGCTTAAAACTTTTGCTTTCTCGTCGACGCCGTACTACAGATTATGAAACCTTCTGTTCTGGAAACAGTACTGTTTAATGGTGAAGAATCCCCCTGGGCGATTGGCGTTCACAGTACCTTCCATATGTTTCGATGGTCATTCTAAAAGCAAACACAGTTCTAATTTGAAAAAATGCGCCACTTTCCCTACAACCTCATCGCCGTGTCTCATATCTCCCGAACCATTGCCACCATTGTGACGCTAACATCGAGAGGGAACAGTCGTTTACTATTTAATTGTGAGACTTTAAAATGTGTGAAAAAACTAATTATTCCGCCATGGGTGAGATTCAGAATGTAATACGATTTTCTGATTGCCAAAAGTCCGCTCTGTCAAAAGTTACAGACAGATAAACAAAAGTTTCTGGAAGTGTGACTGATGAAGCTTCACTTCAGAAATAGTTCATCATGTGTAACGGACGACGAACGAATGTTCATGATGCTGAACAATCAGGCCGTGCTTCAGTTGTGACCGATGATTCCAACTCAAAGATTGAGGAAACAGCTGAACAGGATACACATTTTACTATTAATTCACTCACCCAAATGTCCATATCCCAGCCACGCCGACTGTTAAGACGCCAGAAGAATAACTCCCGTCGGTGTCCCTAAAGGTGTATCCTGTTCAGTCGTTCTCTCGGTCTTTGTTATGGGTTCGTCGGTCACAATGGCCTGGTCGTTCTTGGTCGTGAACATTTGTTCGTCCACCATTGAACATGATGCATTATTTCCTGAATCTCCTGTTTATCTGTTCTTAAATTTTGTGAGAGCGGACGTTCTTGCACTCAGAAACCGTATTACATTATGAATCTCACACTTGGCGGGATCATTAGTTCTGTCACGCATTTTAAATTCACACTAATAAACAATAAATTACCGTTCCCGCTCACTGTTTACGTCACACTGGCGCCATCGATTCGGAAGTTGTAAGACACGGCGGTGAGGGAGGGGCAAAAATGGAACAGTTGGTCAAATTAAAACCCTTTACTGCTAGAACGACTCTCGAAACATGTGGACGCTACTGTATTTACCTAACATTTCATCATCAGTTAGTTTTTAGATCGTAAGTGTTGATTTGTGTTGTAGAAAAGAGTGTGTCACGTGGGTTTCTCGACTTCCGACAGATAACCACAAAAAGCAGTTAATGTGTGGCGCTCAGCCCTTTTCTCACTCTGTGCGGCAAGGATTGCGAAGAGTTTTTAAACGACGTTGTTAATGGTGAAGAGGCTCAGAAGCAAAGCGCCATTCTATAGCAGGGGTCTCCAAACTTTTTAGTCCGCGGGCCACATTGACTCCTCCACGAAGTCATAAGGGCTAAGATCTACCTAGTGGGATTAAAGCACCCTAGCATTCCATGATCACCGTAATGTAAGGCGAAAGGAAAGGTGAAATCGCAAAAATCTAAGGTTGTGCGAAGAGCTAGCACTGAAACGAACTACGGTTTTTATTTAACCTTCTGTCGGGCGCGGTGTTTGTCGCAGCGGGATCGGGCGCGGTGTATCAAATTGCTCACACCGTTTACTCACGTGATCATTTATTAAATTCTGTTCACAAAACATATTATGAGTGACAAATATATTTAAAGAAAGACAAAGATGACATACGAGCACAACTGTAGTAGAAATATTCATCATTCAGATTTCTTATCGTCAATGTTGGACTTTAGTAACAAATGATAAAAACGTCGCTTTTTCATTTGCTTCTTTATTATATTTCACTAATAAAACACATTACAAATGACAATTATCTTTACAGAAAGGCTATTATGACACTGGAGCAGAACAACAATGATATTACAACTCATTCATTTGTTTCATCGTCACTTTTTGACTGTGGTAACAAATGCGGAATTTTTCCGCATTCAGAGCAAAAAGGTTCAATGTGTATCAAACAGATAGGCTTCTGACACATTTTAAAACAATATTTTGTCAGTCTTTTTTTTTCTGTGCAGGTATTAGACCTTTTCCTCTTGATCCCAGTCCCTTGTTCTTCGTTTCTGCTTGTGTCTTCTGCTTCTTCTTCACACGTTGGCCTATATTGTTGTGGCCGTAGTTGAAGATCTCTGTGAATTCCTGAGGTGTCCAAGCATCTACGAACCAAGTGAGGTAGAACTAACGCATGTGAGAGTTGCTTCAGGACTCCTTTTCTTCGGATAAAATTCTCGTTGTTGCCATAGTAAATTACTTGTGAATTGATTCCACTCATATTGATCATTGCAAAAAATTTGACCATGGGCCAACGGCACACATTTCTTGCTACATTGTATGAAGCGGTCAACTTATCTGTAGTGTCGACTCCCCCTTTGGTGCTATTGTAAAATGTTACAATGGATGGCTTGTGTTTATCTCCAGTGTCAGCATCTACTGAATTATCTTCATGCAAACTTGATACCAATATAACACACTTCCCCTTTTTAGGAACGTAGGAAACTAGAGTACAGCCTTTCTTGAAGCCAAAAAGTGAATTATGGACAGCCCTGCCTTTACTGGTAGCAAACTCCAGAGGAATCTCACGCTTGTTTTTCTTCACCGTCCCAACAAAAGAAAGATTCTTCTTCTTAGCTCTCCTATCAAACCAATACTAGTAAACCAATTGTCTGCTGTCACATTCCGACCTGACTGATAAATTGGTTCACATAGTCGCAGAACAACATCTGAAGGTTTATTGCTAACGTGGTACAATCCTTCTGGCTACAGACCAGCGTATATTTCCATATTATAGAGATAAAATACTTGGGAATCCACAAGAGCATATATCTTAATTCCATATTTGTTTGGTTTGCTAGGTATGTATTGGCGAAAACTGCACCTTCCACGGAATCCTTCAAGTTTCTCATCTACTGTAACGTTTTCTCCAAGGGTGTAGGATTCCTGGCAATTCTGTACAAACAGAGAAAATATTTCCCGAATCGCTGTTATCTTGTCTAATTTTCTCCTTTCATCGCGAGTCACACGATTGTCAAATCTAAGGCACCGCATGATGAATTTGAAACGCTTTATGTTCGTAACGAGACGAAATTTTTCGATTCCATCCCCATCACTTCCCCACAGCTCTTCTAAGCTTTGTCTGTTACTTTTGTTAACACCAGACAAACACAGAAGACCAATGAAAGCTTTTAATTCAATAATATGTATAGGTTTTACGTCTCTCTCTCGCTGAAAAGAAGCTTTCATGCTCTCAATATACTGATTGGTATATAGAACTATAATCGACAAAATGTCGTCATCTATGAGGCAATTCCAATATTCCAAAGGCGTTCTCAATGCTTTCGCCGCACCTATAGGACCAGGCAACTTTCGAATAATATTGTGGGCCCTGAAACGTACTCTCTGCGATGGCGGAACTTTATTCCATTTTGTCTTTTTGTCCCTTCCAGTATAATAATGCTGGATTTCTTCAAGTACTTCTTCGTCGTTTTCACTGTAGTTTTCCTCTGTTTCTGAATCTTCCTGCCGAACCAACTGCGTCATCACAATCTCTGTTTACTTCATCTTCAAAATCCTCTTGAACTTCATCATTATCCTCTTCGAACAACATTTTTTGTATTTCTGCAACATGATTTGGGTCAAGGAGGTTGTACGTCTTCT
Source organism: Schistocerca piceifrons (assembly GCF_021461385.2). Taxonomy (NCBI): domain Eukaryota; kingdom Metazoa; phylum Arthropoda; class Insecta; order Orthoptera; family Acrididae; genus Schistocerca; species Schistocerca piceifrons. Next base: position 144,760,011 of record NC_060144.1, read on the forward strand.
TGTAGCCTGCCATGATCAAGTGTGTCACACCTAAAATGATAAAATTCCTATAAAATAACGCAGTCAGGCGCAGTGTATCAGTTTGATACCTGATACTCAAACATTCTTAATTGACGATTAAATGGTCCAAAAAGAAAATAAGTGCATTACACATTGTATATTAACATTGTACTACTTACTAAGTTATGTTGATAACCAAAGAAATGAATTGTTGAAATGCAACGCGAACGGGCGCAGTGTGTCAAACTGATCAATCAGCACATATATCGACAACAGAGCAGTCGTATCGACACTAAAGCACACAACATCGACAAGCGTTCGGAAAAGGCTAGCTACTAGCGGGTAGGCATCAGTGCTGCCACTCGTTGACAAATAATTTACAGTAAACTTCGAGGTGTATCAATTTGAACAGCAGCGCCCGGCGGAAGGTTAATTACATAATTTTGATTGCTGGACTGTATGTATTTGACAAAGTAATCAAAAGAAAGTGAAACCTCGTTTAAGAAGCATCATCCATAATGATTGACTACTAAGGCTAGTCGCTGAAGTGCAGTCCATTTGAAAGAGTAGCACCAGACTCGTGAGTAGAATAAAATGCAAAGAATTTTTTTACTTAAAATGTTTTCGCCAAACTAGTCTGTTAACAGTTCTTCTTTTTCTTTTTTTTCACTGTCGCACGGAGAATGGTCTGTCTGTTTATTGTGGATAGCCACTAGTTTAACCATGCCCTTCCGCTTTGTAAAGATAGAGCTCCGACAATGTCGCGATGTATTCGTCGCCATAGGCCTCGAAACTCTATTGTTGGCAGTACAGGTACCACCTCCAATATTTGGCGGGCCGGATACCGGGGATGTCCGGCCAGCTAACGAGGGCCGGTTTGCCGGCACTCGCGGGCCGGTTTCGGCCCGCGGGCCGTAGTTTGGAGACCCCTGCTCTATAGAGTGGTATCATTCACGAACCCGTTATCCCCTCCCTCCCAAAAAAGGAGCCTAACAATATCTCACCAACGAAAAGTTTATGGCCACACAACTGTTGGGTCGAAAAGGCGTCTTCCTAATGGAATATGTGCCTGGAGGGGAGATAACCAGCGACCTGGTGTCAAGCCGTTAGCCGGCTGGTGTGGCCGAGCGGTTCTAGGCCCTTCAGTCCGGAACCGCGCGATCGCTACGGTCGCAAGTTCGAATAGCAAAAATTGACGTTACAAGTTCAAACTGCTCCGTTAGCATGGGACAAAGGCCAGGAAGCGAATCATAGTCGGCACGGGGCAATGGAAAGAATGCAAAGTTCTCTGAACTGAGTCCAGCCTTTCTTTGGAGCAGCAGCAGAAAGCATGTAACCAATGAGACGAACTTAAATGCTCCAGAACATGAATATAGTGGGGAACGCTGCAAAAGTCTCCGTGGTAAAGCGTACAGATGTGCATAGACAATTTCTAAGGTTGATATCGAGTTTGAACCGTCTTCCTTTATTAGATGATGCCGGACACACAGTTTTTAGAAAGTCAGGCATTACGCGTCATAGGCCTTTCAGAAATTCTGTTGAGGTTTGGGTATGTTTCTGACATTTCATGGACTCGGAAAGACAGGATTCTTGTTGACATCCCCCTTCACAAATAACTTCTACTTCATAAGGGGGCTCTTGGGGTAAATCAACACTGAGGCCACGCATTAGGGATCAAGTCCCAGAAACTGCAACTTCAGAATACTCTGGGCATTCCCAGGGAGCTATCCCCAAATCACCGGCCGGGGTGGCCAAGCGGTTCTAGGCGCTACAGTCTGGAACCGCGCGACCGCTACGGTCGCAGGTTCGAATCCTGACTCGGGCATGGATGTGTGTGATGTCCTTAGTTTAGTTAGGTTTAACTAGTTCTAAGTTCTAGGGGACTGATGACCTCAGAAGTTAAGTCCCATAGTGCTCAGAGCCATTTGAACCATATCCCCAAATCGCGGCCCAACTTGAGCAAAGTCTTCTTGCTTTAACTCCACAGTAGACGCGAGATGTCTTTGCAAGCCAAGTTACAATATCTTCATTGAACATTTAGAAATGGATTTCTCGAATTGTATGCGGCTCGTGTGTGGACTTCTTTTTTCATTCCTGTTGTACTGTTGAAGGCTGAGTACAGGGGCTAAATTTCCACTACATTTAATATCAGATGGTTCAAATGGCTCTGAGCACTATGGGACTTAACTTCTAAGGTCATCAGTCCTCTAGAACCTAGAACTACTTAAACCTAACTAACCTAAGGACATCACACACGTCCATACTCAAGGCAGGATTGGGACCTGCGACCGTTCCAAACTGTAGCGCCTAGAACCGATCGGCCACCTTGGCCGGCACTTGATATCATCCAAAGTTTCCAGATAATCTATTTTGAGATTGTCTACACAGGTTTAACTACACACACACACACACACACACACACACACACACACACACACAGGCGCGCGCGCGCACATTCACACACAAACACCAACGCTGCGGTTCACCTGCGATTTTTAAATACAATTGTGACCACGGTTTCGACTGAGCAAAACGCTCTGTTCATTGTAGTCTTGTCATTGGCGTTTTACATCCATTTTTTGTATCTCGCTTTTCACTAGACAAGAGGGTTTTCAATTTTTGAAGCTCAGTGGGTTCCTAACTTCTTTTTACCATACAATTTGTCATGTTTGTAAAAGAGCGCACCAGCACAAAAAGCAAGCTGCATTTATAGCTGCACAAGAGATTAGCAAATATTCAAACTTTTATTTAGTAAAGTTCTTTCTTTCTTTCGTTTGCAATTTCTCTTCAATGCAAATGGAATATATTTAGAAAAAATCAACCTGCGTTAACGAAACTTGGTGACGATATTAGTGATTCACTGTATTGGATGAATCTTACTAACTTTTAAAACCCCTGAAGCGACATAGATGAGGCTGAGACAAGTAATTTCCTGACAGAGGGGGCCACAAATGTAGGGAAATACTTCAAAAACAGATCACAAATGTTGACAGTGTGACGTCACCAGGTGACACAATTCGCCGCACATGCAGCGGTAGAGTCCATCAGTCGGTCGCACCTGATCATCCCAATCCCATAGTCCGTGAGACGAGTGATTGGTACTGACAGTTCCAGCGGGCAGACGGCGCTGTTGCCGAACGTGGCTCACAGCATGCGGCGCCCTGTCTGCTACACGCATTCTCTAGCAGCAGAAATAAAAGCGAGACAAAATACAAGTCGTATTGGTACGCGTGAATTTATTTAAAGTTGATGTTTGAAATATATTAACTCGAAAACTGATAAGAGCTATTTAGTACAAGTATCTAAGATACTGAAACATAATAAAGTTATTTGTTCACAACTGAAATGAAAACTATTTTCGCAAGTTGTTGAACATTAGCAGTTTTGGTTTCCATTGTTAAGCATTAGCATTATTAATTTGTTTTACTACAAGCTACAGAATAATTGGTCAATGTATTAAGAGTTATAATCTGAAGAAAGTACTCACAATATGATGATCTGGTTGTAGATCGATAGCAAACTCGCTCCTTACATTCCTGAATACGTTGTAGTTACTGTAATGGAAAAACACCACCCACATCACTGTCAGAATCTGATTTGACATTGTCTTCCTCAGCACTACTCGAACTATCACTGCTCTCTCCCAGATGTATAATTAAATTTTCGACGCATTCTTCCACAACCCCTTCGGTTTTGGCCGCCTCTCTGATGGCACTTGCAGTGCTGTTTACAATTTTAGCCCACGTCTCGCTTGTCACTTTATTGATAGCTGCTGGAAGGAGAGTTTCCACTTCAGAGATCGTGAATTTTTTATTGTTTGCAGCAATGTAATTTTTTATCTGCGCCCACACTCCTTCAATTGCATTGAAGTGACAGTGGTATGGAGGAAGCCGAACGATTTCATGCCCGTGCCTTTTAGCAATCTCGTCAATTACATATGTTGTAAATTGGGGTTTCTTTTGTGCCACAATTTCGAGCAGTACCGCCTTCCTTAAATCTTCTCTGAAATCTACTTTTCGCCGTTTCAACCACTGAATGATATCGTCTTTTTTTGTTGCCAAGGTTGGTGCCTTATCGTGAACAACGGAATGATAAGGCGCATTGTCCATAACAATCACTGATGGACTTGTCAGACTCGTCATAAGCGATGTCTCGAACCATTCTTGAAATACTACACTGTTCATTTCTTCATGGTAATCTCCCGTCTTTCTTGACCGAAACATTTTCAAGCAGTTTGGTACAAAACCTTTCGATGTTCCTGCATGTAAGACAGTAATACACCCTCCTTTGCCAACAGGCACTGCCATTGTCCCCTCGGGCGTTCCATCATTCCAGCCTCTACGTGAAGAATGGCTGGCATTGACCCAAGTTTCATCTAACCATACTATACTTTCGAATTCCACACCCATGATCCTGCGCAGAAATCTGCACCGCCATGCAACTACATCTGTCCTTTCCATTAATATTTTGCGTCCGTTAAACAGTGAATAGCTGAAGCCTATATCTTTCAACACTGTACGCAATGAAAATTTGCTCCCTTTAAAAAGATCGTCTTTCTGAACCGACAGCTGTAATTTAGATAGAGTGGGATGTTCCCTTCTCTTATAATAATATGACGACGAATAGCGTCTTTCTGAAAATCGTCCAAAGCTGTCACCTGCTTATTTCTCGGTCGCTTCTTTCCTGGTGTGTGCAGCTTTGTTGTGCCACTCTCGTCACAATCTACACTACACTGTTCTTTCCCTATCTTTACAACAGTGTTATTACTTATTTTCAATGCTGCTGCAGTTCTCTTCACAACCTGAACAACAGGAATTAAGGGCCCACCTTTGTCCTTTTCTTTCTCAAAGTAATCCCTCACAGAGCACACGAATTCACGGGCCTGGGTGTGTAGCACACTTTTCTTCCTCCGTTTGACTTCTTGTGTTGGGCTGGTACTACCCGCCGCACTAGCCATTGTTTACAACGAAACAAACAAAGAAACACTAAAAACAACAAAAACGACATAAACTGCGAATTCAACTTCAGACAAACGACGAACGACCGCACCGCCTGCAAGCGAGACACTGGTAAGTTTCATAAGCGCGTGCGACCGGGTTTCAGAGCGGCAACGTGGCCCTTGCTACCCGCTCAAAGTCAGGCCGTCATTGGCTACCTGCCTGCGGTCTCTAGGCAACGGAAAGACGCTACCGAGCTGTCAATACCAAAGACTCGTCTCCCAGACTATAGTCAAGAATTCACATCGATGTTGCTCCTGGCCTATGTGAGTCTTTGTCTGCCAGGCGACGTCTTCTTGCTATACGTTAGATAATAATGTGTTTACACTGCGATAAGATTTGTTATTTTATATCCCGTACCACGGTCTCCGCTGAAGTATAAGCTTCCGAATTGCATCGTTAATAGTAAATGACCCACATGTCCTTTAATAAATAAAGTCTCTGGAGAAAACAGACGAAAGGAAAGTAACACAAAATTGGAACATCTCTGGTTTGGTTACAGCACGGACGACAATTTTGTAACGTCTATGTTTACAAGAAATCTCATTTACAAGGCGTGTTCGGAAGCGAAGTAGCCTAGTGGAGCAATGTGTAGCACTGCCAAGGATAGGATCGACAAGCCCAACCATTGTTGCACGTGCGGTGAGTGCGTCACCTAGTGACGTCATATGTTCAACGTTTGTCATCAACTTTTGGCGTGTTTTCCGACGTCGGCTGCTGTGGCCGAGTGGTTCTAGGCGCTACAGTCTGAAACCTCGCGACCGCTACGGTCGCAGGTTCGAATCTTGCCTCGGGCATGGATGTGTGTGATGTCCTTAGGTTAGTTAGGTTTAATTAGTTCTAAGTTCTAGGGGACTGATGACCTCAGAAGTGAAGTCCCATAGTGCTCAGTGCCATTTTTGTTTTCCGACGTTTGTGTCGCACGTGTTTTATATCAGATAACTTTTCTCATCATCGGCGTCAGTCCTGGGTTTTTTAAATGTTAATAATATTCACCCTGTATGTTGACCTTTCACTGCAACACATTTCTCTCAAGAACGGATGAGTTGTCAGAGACATTAATTGCAGAAATCTGCATTTCGGCTGGAGGAGGAGAGAGGTGAAATTTGATGGTCTATATAAACAGCATGTGTGACTGTGTCCAGGACAGACTGAGCTGGGGATGTGTCGTGGAGTAGAAACACCCAACAGTACAGCTTCACGCTACACTTCGTCTTAACAGTCTCCTGTAATTTAGTTAGGAGCTTTTCGGAGTATGTTGCTGTGACGGTTCCCCCTTATGACCACAATGTGTTAGCACTATATTATGAAAGTTCAAATACACATCAAACCACAGCATCACCCTGCCAGTTGATGGTTGGGTCTTCACCTCTTCCGGCGGTGATGATCCATGCGTCTCTGCCGCTGCTTTGCTTCTGTGTCTCAGGGGTGTGGTGACACATCCAGTACACCTCTATGGTGAGTAGGCTGCTAAAGAAACCGCTAAGACTAACCAAACGTGGCTGAAATATTTCTCCTGGCTGAAATATTTCTCCTACTGTCTCGATTAGGACAGCTCTTCGAATGTGCGTGAACAGTGAAGGAACCCTGTGTTCGGTAACTCTTGTCATGTTCAAAATTTGATGCAGGATAAGAAGTAGTCCGTGATTGATTTTCCCTTTTTCCATTATCACTCTCGACTGTGATATGCCACACTTCTAGCACCAGATTCTACTCTTCTCGTACTATTCCCAGATCTTTATAGAGAGGTGGTCATCCAATTCGTTCATCGCCATTGAGACTTGTCTGATCACACTGAAAGCGCTGTACCATCTTAACACTGTATTGTATATTGGTTCATTGTTATTTCTAATTCTTTACCACATCGTGTTAATATCAGTACTGACTTATGTGCTTTTAGCTTTCTTCCTATCATTCTTTTTTCGTCTGGAATCTGGCTGTGTCGCCTATAATGTGTAACCAAGTGTGAACGAGGACTGCTCATCGCTGGTAACGCGGCAGCTCGTATAACCAATGTTACGATCCATTCAGCTAACAAATTACGGCGAGAAACTGTAATTTGCTTTTAGCGCTGAAACTGAATTAGTTCTGGTTTGAGGTTGATCGTAGAGGTTAGCTTTAATCACCGTGAACAAAGCCATCGTGATTTTTGTTCCGCCGCAGATTGTTGAGCGCTGTTTTCTCAGATACATAGTATATTACGCAACTATGGTTAGCTTAGGACGTGAGTTTAAATCGAAAGCTATAAAATACTTCGTCCGCTGCAGTTCTGTCATTTATAACTTAAAGTCAACTGTCGACAAATCTCAGATTTCCGACATACCTTGCGGTGCCCACTTCCAACGTTGCTCCGCGTTGCACATTAACAGCAGTGAACCGCCGTGTTTTGTATCACCTATAACCGCGTGGTATCCGGCAGCCGATGTATCGACACTGTAGCGGCAGCTGAGAGACGTGAGCTATCAAATAATTTTAAGTTGGTATAGATGGCAGCTTTTCGAAGTATTTCAACACATATGTTCAAAACTCATACAGCTTTCGCAGTAATGTATAAGGGGCATTCAAATGAAACCCAGTCACTAGTGCAAAGTAACGCTAACGATTTTATTAACTCAAAAATTTAATTAAACACAGGACACAAACTCAAAAATAACAGCCAAAACTGTTCGCACATTTATCCCATTGCGACACCAGCCAGTCGATTTCATCCTTGAAGAAGCTAGTAGGCTCCTGACGGATCCAGTCCTGGACCCGGTCACACACTTCGTTGTGAATCGCTGTCTGCGAATAGCTTGTTTTAGAGGTCCAAACACATGAAAGTCACACGGTGAAAGGTCGGGGCTGTACGGTGGATGTTCCAGCGTCTCCCACCGAAATTGATGCAATCTTCGCCGGCCAATGTGGCCGAGCGGTTCTAGGCGCTACAGTCTGGAACCGCGCGACCGCTACGGACGCAGGTTCGAATCCTGGGTCGGGCATGGATGTGTGTAGTGTCCTTAGGTTAGTTAGGTTTCAGTAGTTCTAAGTTCTAGGGGACCGATGACTGATGACCTCATTAGTCAAGTCCCATAGTGCTCAGAGCCATTTGAACCATTCTGATGCGATCTTCCTGTGACTCGCGCCCCTCAAGGAATCGTTTGCGCCATTCCACAACACTTGAGCGACTCACCGTACACAGCCTTCATCTGTCGATACATTTCACGGCCTCGAACTCCGTCCGCCGCCAAAAATCGTATCACTCCTCGTTGTTCCTGCTTACTCGCCTGCATGTTCGGTAGTGGACGATAACTTGTGTGACCATCTTTTCTTCGACGTTAAGCCACGCTGGCACTATGCAGTATCCAACGGTGCGCACGCGTCAGTCTCTAGACCAATAGGAGGCGCCACCATTCCTGCAGTTGCTTGGTGCCACCTTACGTGTAAGGCAAAGGTAGACGCACTGACCAGGTTTCATTTGAATGAACCTCACATCTTTTGTTGCACTCGTCTATCGATTTTAGACTTTGAGCTACTTTATTTTGAAATCAGGGACTCCTTCGCTTGACACCCCGTACTTGCACACTTACAAAATATTAATTGAGTAAATTTACTTTTCCGAGGTGATATGTATACTGATCACCTGTTCGAGCTCACTTGGCAGACATACGTGTTTGGGACCTCTACCTGATGATGTTGTGTTCGCAGCGACGTCTCCTCTCAAGGTGTGGACAGGAGCGAGCGACGCAAAGTAGCCGCAGCAGCTTGTCTGATGCAGCGGCCGACAACTATCTAATTGCCTCCTCGGTCGTAGCAGGCTCGCCGCCACCGCCGCGGCGGGAAACTCCATTAGCCAAGAAATACTGCGCTCGTGGGAAATATGGGGGTTCCCCGGCTCGTGCATTCCTCAGCGTAATGAAATACCGCCGCACGCGGCGTGATAAAAGCCGGGCTGCTTCCCGGCCACTGAGCGACCAGTGGGCGTGGTATTATCTCTCGCCGGGGGAGAGTGCGCATTCGGCTCACGTCCACTGTGCGCCGCTGTAAACTCGAGAATGCCCGGGATTTGCGGCAGCGTGATTCGTCAGCTTGTACGTCAGTCGCCGCTGTGATTCGCGACCCGCTGGTTGCTGCCGCCACAGCGAAAGCGCTGCCAGTTGACTAGACCGACGAGTGAAATGCACCAGTGTCCAGTTATAGCGCGTGTGCTGGAGGTTGAACGACTTATCAAGAATCGGACTGCACCGCTTACACCAGGTTACACATCTTGTATGTGCGCAAGTACGAAAATGTTTGCCACTAGATCACGACTTACTTACAAACAGAAATAAACTCGTTGTTCCTTCGAGACGAAGCTAACAGGTGTAACAGTAAGGAAGAAGGAATGAGGATTGGGCTTAGCGACTCGGCAACAGCGAGGTCATCAGAGACGAAGCACAATCTCGGATCGTGTAAGTACGGGAAAGGAAATCAGCCACGTCCTTTCAATGGAACCATCCCGGCATTTGCCTGAAGCGATTTGTGGAACTGACGGAAAACCTAAATCTGGATGGCCGGATTCGTGTTTGAGTCGTCGTCCTCCAGAATACGAATCCAGTGTGCTAAGGTGTAAGAGTAATGACGGAATTGTATCAAAGAAGTGTTCTTAAACCTTTATAATATATCCAAGGCCGTCCGGTGTGGCCGAGCGGTTCTAGGCGCTACAGTCTGGAACCGCGCGACCGCTACGGTCGCAGGTTCGAATCCTGCCTCGGGCATGGATGTGTGTGATGTCTTTAGGTTAGTTAGGTTTAAGTAGTTCTAAGTTCTAGGGGACTGATGACCTCTGATGTTGAGTCCCATAGCGCTCAGAGCCATTTGAACCATTATATCCCATTTAGACGACGAACTGAATCTTTGATATAAATTGGTGATTTTTCTACGCATAATAGCCAAGCAGTGACATTCTGAATTTTATACGGTAGATTTTACTATTAACTACTTCTCGAGCCACTGCAGGCTCATCGTCATATGGAACTGTTACAGGAACGTTACTCTCTGGAAGATGTGGAGCTAGACGCTAGGGGTGTGCTGTTGATGGAACCAACGGAATTTTGGCCACATGTTACCAAAAGTTTTAAGAAACGAAATGAAAATATTTGCACTTAGGATACTTACTCTACACTGCCAGATGGTATCCATGATCAACGCATTCAGATAAAATACATTTTAGCCAGTTTAAATACACACAAAGTATACAGGTGCACTTGGTTTCACTGTAAACAGACACCAAACATAAGTGCGAAGAGTAAGAAGACAGTTTGCCACAGCGTGATCTTTGTCATGAGATGTGTTAAATTATGTATTAAGCGCACACTGAAAGCTGCAGGTCTTCCCATACACAGACAATACGCGTCTGTTATGGATAAAAGAAAGTGACAGATTAACAAACAGAGGGAGATATTTACTAAATAAAATACAATACCGAGATCGGGAAATCGAGCAGGCAAGGCGTTGTTGCCCCACGATATATCCATTTATTTGGGAGATGTTAATTTAAAATATGCCGGAAGCAGTGAGGAAGCTATGAGGATTCCAGCATGATGGAACGCCACCACATTTTGCCGTTGATGTCAAAGAACATTTAGACAGTATTTTCCAGGGATTGGGAGGGAGGATGGAGTGCAGTACTAAGGCTATTACGTCACCACGACATCACTCACGTGGATTTCTTTTTGTGGTGGTAGCGTTTGGTGTACTGGAAGCCGACAGACATTCCAAAACATCTGCTTGTCTGTGTGGTTGAAGCTGCATCCATTATTCGAGAAGCAACTGAAGAGCGGCAATGCAAAACGTACAAAGCGCCAAATTTGACATATATCAGGAGATGAAATGCACAAAAAATGGTTCAAATGGCTCTGAGCACTATGGGACTTAACATCTGTGTTCATCAGTCCCCTAGAACTTAGAACTACTTAAACCTAACTAACCTAAGGACATCACACACATCCATGCCCGAGGCAGGATTCGAACCTGCGACCGTAGCAGTCGCGCGGTTCCGGACTGAGCGCCTAGAACCGCGAGACCACCGCGGCCGGCAATGAAATGCACAATGTATCTCTGTTTGTACATAACAAAAATGGTTCAAATGGCTCTGAGCACTATGGGACTTAACATCTGAGGTCAACAGTCCCCTAGAACTTAGAACTACTTAAGCCTAACTAACCTAAGGACATCACACACATCCATGCCCGAGGCAGGATTCGAACCTGCGACCGTAGCAGTAGCGCGGTTCCCAACTGAAGTGCCTAGAGGCCACAGAGGCCAGCTGTACAAAACAATTTAGTATAAAAAATCTGAGGACCCATTTTACTACCACAGAACTATGCAGCACACCACATCACAAAATAATGAAACAAAGATAAATATTTTTTAAGAACGTTCGAATTGTCATACCAGGAAACTGAATGATTGTAAGTGGCAATAAGAAAGTTTTTACAAGAATATTACTGAAAAAAGCAAGGAGCAACAAGCCACTGTTAATAATGCTCTTTATTTAGGGAAATAGCCCAGTTACTGGTTTTGAACCTACAGCCTCATCTTCAGACGATTGTGTACGTTTGTATTATATCTCTTGTTACTTACATTAGACGTTGGTCGTTTCTTTTTGCACAACTGATGTAAAGAACAAGAATTGCAATATAATATTAGGTCTACAACTTCGCTTTCGCCGTTTTGCAGTAGACAGCAGTAGTGGAAAGTAGTGCAAGTCGTAGGTCGTAAGTTTCATACAGTAAGCTTAGGCATTTGAGAACATAACGACAACAGAATATTAGTCGATTTTTGATTGCATTGTAAAGTTATTCTCGGCAGAATATGTCAACTTACGAGGTCAATTCTCGTCACCTGCGGGAGATTTTAATTTTCTGCTTTGATACGAAGAAATCTGCGGCTGAGGCTCATAAAAATTTGGGCGATGCCTATGATGGGACGTCTGATAGTGACAGACCTTTGCAGAAAATGGTCTCCATGCTTCAAGAACGGTGAATTTAACGTTGAAGGCCGGCATGGTTGTGAAAGAGAGAAAGCTTTCGATGCTACTGCAACCGACGAGAAAAATCACAGGAGATTGTTATCGAAAGTAATTGATGTGTTTGAGCCGAGCACTGAAAGACAAACGGTCTCAGTACAACTATATACATAAAAACGTGATTTTGCAGCATGACAGTGCTCGTCCACATGTCGCAAAACCCACCAAAACGTACCTGGAAACGTTGAAATGAGAGGTCCTAGCCCACCCGCCGTATTCTCCATTGTTCCCTTTGACTAACAACTTTTTAGTTCAATGGCACACGACCTGGTTGCCCAGCGCTTCCTGTCATATGAACAATTGCTAAACTGGATCGATGCATGGATCTTCTCGAAAGACCCCCAGTTCTTCCACCGCGGGATTCGTATGCTCCCCGAAAGATGGGAGAAAGTAGTGACCAGCGATGGCCAATACTTCGAAACATAGATTTTTGTAAGATGCTCACAATAAAGTCTCGAACTTCGAGAAAAAACGGTGGAAGCGAAGTTGTAGCCCCAGTAGAAACAACCATCTGCTTGTGAACCCGTCGTTTCGAAACTGATAATAGTGTTGTTTGTGTAAGCAAACAGTATTATTAACACTGGTTGGCTGCTATCTTCTTCTTTGCAAGAATCAATCTGTATTTTATATACAGTCACAGTTTCAAAAATGTCAGTTTTGAATACATGGGAGGGAGAAATAAGTTGTTCGAAGTCTCATTAATATTAAGGCGTTACGTTTTATTTGTGATCAAAGACGTACATAAATATAGTACTAAGATATAAAAAAAATAGAACTGTAGTCAACAAAAACCACTTCTCACATCATTTAAATTGTGCAGCTGCTAATGGAGTAACAGCTTGTCGCAAAGACCATGCGTCATATACTAACACGTAGACTTCAGCCATGATTTTCCATCTAGATCAAATCTAGGGACATGCAACAGAGTACCGAGAAGACAATAGCAATAAAAACGCGTTTTATAAAGAAATGGCACTTAAGAAGTTTTCCTTTTCCATTCTTTAATTGTTACAGGGATAATGGCAGTAACTTTAGTTAGGCAGGCAACCAGCTCTTCTATAGTAGCTATAGGTGTCTCGAACACACAACGCTCCATTTCCCATCACAAAAGCAAGTCCATAGGAGTGAGTTCGCGAGAAGATGGTGGCCTTAAATCTGTCTCCCACCCTCCGCCCCAGTCCCTCGCTCAGGGAAAATATTGTCTGAATGTTCTCTGGAATCAGTGTTACGGGACCTCGCCTTGCTAGAGCCATAATCGTTGCCTGATTGATAGTGGGACATATCCCAACATCACAAAGAGACGGTGATTTCCCCCACAGAACATCACAAAGCATTTTGGGCAGAAGGTGCGGCCCAAAATTTGTGCTACATTTCTGCTAAGAGTAGAACCCACGAGTAATATATATATATATATATATATATATATATATATATATATATATATAGAGAGAGAGAGAGAGAGAGAGAGAGAGAGAGAGACCAAAGGACTTAAACAGAAGCAACAAGATTCAAATGTAAATATGTTTTTTTTATTTTCTTAATTACAGATAACATTATTGTTCCAGAATGAGAGTTTGAGTCTGCAGCGGAGTGTGAGCTGATATGAAACTCCTTGGCAGATTAAAACTGAGTGCCGTCTCGAACTGGGGACCGAGTTTGAGCCTCAGTCCGGTACACACTTTTAATGTGCCAGGAAAAGTTTGCTTCGTCTCAGTCATTTTGCTTTCAGCCTTACAGTTTGGCTCTAAAGGTATTATTTCCTTTCAAATGTTTGGGAAGCGTTAAGTCGAAGTCTTATTATGTTTATCTATAGCTCAAGTAAACAAAAAATTCCTTTGAGTAATGAGAACAAAATCAGTATAGTGGAAACTTACGATACAGTTCGAACTGGACTAGTGTGTATTCTATACCGAAAATTCTTACCCCACCAGGAACTGAATTGGCTGTTTCCGAGGGGAGTCCCACCGAACAAGCTTGCATAGCCACCTCAGCTGGAGAGCGACGTCTTGTGAGTCATTTCTAGTGCAGTATCTGACGGCTGCAGGGCCTTATTCTTATTGGTTAGTGGATATTGCACATTCCTGGCTTAAATTTATTCTAGTCAGCACATGGAGAAAGTTCGCCTGACGTATAAACTTACAAATTGCAATACGTCTGAATGAAGACTTATCGCCTAATAGACATTTACGGAAAAATAATACCTTTCAAACAATATGCGAACGTCTTGTGCAGACAGGCTGTTTTGAGAAAAGGATATTTCATTGTGGAAGACAAAATAATGTTAGAACACCCGCTTCAGAGGTTCGAGTACCTCAGCATATTGAAGAAAATAATGGCAGAAGTATCAGAGAAATAGCAGAAAGTGAGAATGTGAGTCATGTGAGAGTGTATGAAGGGTTACGAGAGCAACTACTTTATTCATGCCATCTTCAGAGAATGTAAAGACTTAATTGAACGTATTTTAATTCCGGAAAAGGGTTTTGTACTTGGGTACTGGGGATGTGCGCTCGGAACGAACACTCTGTGTCTACTGCACCATTTACTGATGAAGGGAAGGTTACCCTGACCGGAATGCAGAATTTTCACAACACTCATGTATGGGCGGTTGCGAATCCTTTTGCAGTTTGAGAAACGAGTCATCACCAGCAGTTTAGCATAATTGGATACAAATTAACTGGACCTTTAATTTTCCATGGAAAATTTTAAATGTTTTGCTGGAAGGAGTTTCGCTACACTTAGGTCAGAAGATGTGGTTCATACTCTATGGGGCCAGATATCATTTAGTTCTGAAACCAAGAGCAATTTTAAATTAACATTTCCCAAATAAATGGATAGATCGCGGGACAGCAACGCCTTACCTGCTTGATTTCCCGATCTCAGTCCATTGTATTTTTATTTTCGGGGTTTTTGGAGGATATAATGTATTTAAGAAGGATATCAAATGCAGACAATCTTCACGAGCGTCTTCTAGAAAGATATCACCAGATACAACAGACGCCTGCAATATGGGAGCGAATAAGAGATTGCACGATGCGGCGTTTAGCAGCCTGTGTTAATCTAATACTAGACAGAGTATTTAAAAACAACTGACCATATATATATATATATATATATATATATATATATATATATATATATATATATATATATATATATATATATATATATATATATATATATATATCTCAGTGGCAACGGCCTTGCCGCTGTGGCTACACCGGTTCCCGTGAGATCACCGAAATAAAGCGCTGTCGAGCGTGGTTGGCACTTGGATGGGTGACCATCCAGGCCGCCATGCGCTGTTGCTATTTTTCGGGGTGCACTCAGCCTCTTGATGCCAATTGAGGAGCTACTCGACCGAATAGTAGCGGCTTCGGTCAAAAATACCATCATAACGACCGGGAGAGCGACATGAGGATGACACGGCGGTCGGACGGTCGCGGTAGGCCACTCGTGGCCTGAAGACGGAGAGTGCTTTATATGTATATCTGAATTTTTTACTTCTTCGCAAGTGCTCTATCCATTCCGCAGGTGTCTCCCACACACTCGTTAACGAACTGTATACACGAGGGGCGTTCAGTAAGTAATGCAGCACACTTTCAGCCAGTTTCGGTTGAAGAATGCGGTATTTGCTGTGGGACATCGTGGAATATTTCCACTTCAGCTCTTATAGTTTCATGAAGTTTCGATGTGTGACGGCGCTCAACATAGCCTTCGAAATGGGGCCCGTAAGGTAGGTGAGTTCACGAACAGAGAGCTGCCATTGAGTTTCTTTTGGTGGAGAACCAGAGCTTGGCGGTATTCAGAGACGCTTGCCGAATGTCTACGGAGACCTGACAGTGAAGAAAAGCACGGTGAGTCTGTGGGCGAGGTGGCTGACATCATCGCAACGAGGTCGCGCAGATCTACCCGATCACACGCGTGCCGGCCGGCCGCACACATATGTGCCTCCTCGCTTCTCACATTGAGATCCCTGTTTGTAGTGCCGACACCCTCGCCTACCAGTTGGGGTGCTCAGTGTTGTGTGCCCGTAGGGTTCCTCTTCGCCTAACAGAGGACCATAAAGCCGAATTTGACCCAATGAGGGCTGCACTCCGCGGGAAGCAGTTGGTGGATGATGGTTAGGTTATTAATGCAACTGTACATTGGCTCGGACGTCGACTAGTAGAGTGGTACAGTACGGGCATAGAGTCCTTCTCAGTGAGATGGCCTAAGTGTGTCACATTGAATGGAGATAATGTTGAAAAACATGGTTTGGTTGCCATAAGAGTTGTACGTAATATGATGTATTGTAGTCTTGAATAAAACCAACTGGCTTTCACGAAAAAATGCGTTGAATTATTTACTGAGCGCACATCATGTATCGGCTAAAATGTTCTCGATGAGACACGGTGTTCGTCATTGAATCTTCTCTTCCCTCCTTTACATATATCAAGTTATTATTTGAGGGCCTTGTGAGGGGCCCCTAACCACCTCGCGACAACTGAAGATCGTTTGGGAAACTATGGGCAAGCGAACTTGCCATCACTTCGAATGGCCGACGTTCTGCGATCTCGATGCAAATGCCGTGCGACCAGTTTGTCCAGCAAGCAGTGCCATCGGACGTGACGTCACGCGCGTCGGAAGACGGCACGCCGGCCGCGGCTCGGTGCCGAGGTAACTTGTAATCCTATTACCAACTCTGGGCGCCAGGGGGCGCCGGGGCGACCTCCACCCTTTGTAAAATTGAGTTCCTCCCGCTTGCCCCCCGCCAGCCCCCACTGCCACGGCCGTGGCCATTCCTGGTTCCTTCTTCTTTGCTTCTCCTCCCCTCCCCCCCCCCCTAACTCCCCCACCCTACCCCATGACCTCGAGCCCGTGCGCTCGTGGCGATGGCCGAACACAAAAAGATGGAGAAAGCCGGCAGTCCCTCCTCCCCTATCACCACCCCCGCGGGCGCCCGTTAGGCTGGGGGAGAGGGAGGGGGTGGGTAAGGCCGATAGGTGGTGCAGGCTTCATTATGGCCGGAGGCGGCCGCCGCCCGCATATAAAGCCGCTCCGTGCCGCCGTAACCGGGGCCAGATCGTGACACCGCCGCCGTACATAGAGGCAACTGCGGGTGAACTTCGGCACTCTCGCGCTGCCGACGCCTGCGGGCATTTGTCCACTTTTATCTTCTTTGACATTTCCACTCCCAGTTATTGTAGCAAGATTTCAAGCGGTGTCTTTCATCTTACTTATGTTCTCTGTCTGCAAGTCTAAGAAACCCGAGTTTGTCGTCGAGTGTACCTTCATTCAGCAGTCTTTTCACTACAGAGAAACGAATATTTCTGCAAAGCGCTTCAGTTTCTATGTTTCTTAGTAAGCGGTAGTAATCTCACGACTGTCTAATGGAGACACTGGAACATTTCTGGCCATTGGAGTCGCAGACCGATGAGCCAAAATATTACAAGCATCCGCTCAGTAGCTTGTTTGGCCGCCTTTGGAGCGAAATACATCACTGATTCTGCGTATCAGGAATATGACAGCACGTTGTTAGGTTTGTGGAGGTTGTCTACGCACAGGTCACGTAACTCGCGTAAACAACGGGTCGCTGATGATGGCACCCAATAGCGACCCAAATGGCTTCCACACGATTTACATCAGAAGAGTTCACTATAATGCCCCCTGCACTATTCTAGCACGGTTTTGGCTCCGAGACAAGGACAACTATACTGCTGAAAAATGACATCGCGGTGGGAAAGGCATCAAGCATGGAGAGATGCAGGCGTTTCGCAGCTGTCAACGTGTCTTCGATTACGACCACAGGTCCCATGAAAGCGTATGAGAATATGTCGCATAGCATAATACTGCTCCCACCAGCCTGCGTCCGCGACAAGCCGCACGTTTCGAGCCGCCGTTCGCCTCGACGACGACGTTTCTGGAGACGACCATCGACCTACAAAAATGTGATCCACCCGAAGAGCCGAAACGTTTCCATCGACCGACGGTTGAATTCCGATGGTCCTGTGCCCACTGCAGTCGTAATTAACAACGTCGTTGGGTTAACACGTAGTAGTAGTCCACTGCCTAGCTCGATGTTCAACAACGTGCGATGAACGGTGTTCTACGAAACACTTGTGCATGCACCAGCATTGTGCTCTTTCGGCAGAGATATTACATATCACTTTACGGATCAGACAAGCCTCCGATCCCCTCCTTCTGTGAAGAGCCATGCACTTGCAACCTTTTAGAGCCAAGTGGTACTTCCACTATTGTTTTGCCTCTCTCCGTAGATACTCGTGATAGAAGCATATTAACATTCGACCAGCCTCCACAGGCTCTGCGTAATAATAACTTGCTCCTTGTCAAAGTCGCTTACTTCACCGGTTTTCCATTTTGCAGCCCAAATCTTCACTAGGGTGTCTTTTGTTACCGCGTCACGTGTCTGCAACACCATCAGGAGGCAACCAACTTCGCGCCGAACAGTGGTCCTATGGTCTAGCTTGTCAGTGTAGCTTTATTCCCGCATACGACCACTCAGTTGAACGAAGATAGACAGAAGCGATAAAAATTCATGAGATATTGTAAGTAGGCTGTTTAGGATTTCTTTTTGGTAACGCCACGTAGCGCTCTGTATGAAAATCACTGGCTGTGCTGTGTGCAGTCTGTGGCTAGTTTGCATTTTTGTCTGCCATAGTAGTGTTGGGCAGCTGGATGTTAACAGCGCGTAGCGTTGCGTAGTTGGAGGCGAGCCGCCAGCAGTGGTGGATGTGGGGAAGTGAGATGGAGGATTTTTGAGAATGGATAATCTGGAGGTGTGTCCATCAGAAACAGTACATTTGTAAGAATGGATGTCATGAACTGCTATATATATTATGACTGCTAAGGTAAATACATTGTTTGTTCTTTATCAAAATCTTTCATTTGCTGACTATGCCTATCAGTAGTTAGTGACTTCAGTAGTTAGAATCTTTTATTTAGCTGGCAGTAGTGGCGCTCGCTGTATTGCAGTAGTTCGAGTAACGAAGATGTTTGTAAGGTAAGTGATTTGTGAAAGGTATAGGTTAATGTTAGTCAGGGCCATTCTTTTTTAGGGATTATTGAAAGTCAGATTGCGTTGCGCTAAAAGTATTATGTGCCCGTTTAAGTACAGTCATGTATAATTTTTCTAAGGGGACGTTTCATATGTCGACCTTTAGCCGAGGATACCTCACTGGAATCTTCTGATTTTTTCTTGTAGTTTGTGTAATTAGTGCAGCCTTTGTATATTGCTAGCGCGTAATTGTAGAGAGAATTTCCTTTGTAGTTGTAGTTTTTCATTCTTGTACAGTAAAACAGTTGTGGCATGCATGTAGATTTACACCAAGTATTTCGCAGCTGCGCTTGCAATTAACGAGATATTATTTTCAATGCTATGTTAATGTGTTTTCTTATTTTGCTCTTCAAATTGTGGTTTTCTGTGTTGTCGTTTGAAATATTGTGACAATAATGGCGTGTGAAAAGCGTAATACTAAGCTCCAAAGTAAACTGAGAAATGACAGTTAAGACGAAAGCAGTGTGTTAGCGCTGCCGAGTAATGAATTAACTATTGTTCAAAGTAGTAATTTGGTAATTGTGCATAGGCAAATGGAGCGGACTGCAAGTAATGGTGTAGGCAGTGAAACAATTAGTGAACAGGGAAGCATTATCGATCGATCGGTCGTCAACAGCTCGCCTGAGGAATCCGAAATGACAGGACACAATCTTGCAAATACTGTAGATTCAGGTTTTGCGTCCTCACCGTTTTCTCAAATAAGTCAAGACACATTTTCTGCTTGTCAAAATGTGAATGTTCCCGGTGCAAATGCACTGCCGAAAAGCATAGAGGAACAGATTCCAGACACTAATACATTATTATTGCAATTAATGCTACAAATGAAACAAAACAAGAGACAAACACAGCAACAGTTAGACACAATGGAACAAAATAAGAGACAAACACAGCAAAAGTTTCAAAAGTTAGACACAATGGAACAAAAGCTTCAAAAGTTAGACTCAGTGGAACATACGCTTGAACAAACACGTTAAGATTTAACTACTGATTTACATAAAATCGAATCGAAATGTCAAAAAGTCTGTAATGACGTAAAAACACAAATTTGTGAGTATTTCCAACCTATTTTTTCTCGGCATGAAAATACACTACAGAATCACGAATTAGTCATAAACGAACTGCAAATTATTGTTCATGAAAATCATAAGACCTTGCAAGCTAAAATTGAATCAGTTGCATCTACCGATTCGGTTACGCAACTTGCAAAAACTCAGGAAAACGTAAAGGACACAGTAGATACGATTTCAACACAAATGGACACTCTGAAATTTAATTCAGAAAAACACTGAGGAAATAAATACACTATCGGAGAAAGTAGCCGAACTTTCGGATCAGTTCACTAACTTATCTGCAAAGGTAGATGATGATCTGAATGACACAAGACCTGTAACCATCACTGACACAGAAGAGTATGAACATATTAAGAAATTCAAACAAAATCAGAATCAATTTAATACGCAACACAAAAGAGAAATCAGGGAAGTACAAGATCAGTTGGCACAAGTAATACAAAAATTACGTATTTCAGAGGATACTCGCGCTCCAACACGGGAAGAGGGACTTAGAAATACGGAAAAGCCACAAAAATAATAACACAGGGCACTTCGGAAATTATGAAAGAAATTGGCAAGGTGCACCGAATTTTGAGATGGAACCGCCGACACGACATAACAATGACCGATATGCTACTCGCCGACACGATGATTTTGACTATAAGCTGTTCATTACTACACGTTAATTCAAAACATTTAAGAATTCTGGCAACGACATTCATCCACAAGGGTGGCTCCATTAATTCTCTCATTGCTTTCCTCCCAACTGGTCGTTAGAGCACAGATTAGAATTTATGTGTGTTTACTTAGAGAATGAACCAGCTGAAAGAATGCGATCGGTCATTCACGATTGCCACAGTGAAGGACAATTTTATCATGCCTTCCTCTCAGCATATTGCTCTCAAGCAACACAAGACCGAGTAAAACATAGCATCATAATGACGAAACATTTCGAACAATCTGAATTTTCCAGTCTTGTGAAATATTTTGAAGACATGTTGCACAAGAATAAGTACCTGTCGAACCCATACAGCCCCTCAGAACTCATCCGCATTTGCTTAATCAAATTACCTGAACATTTACGACATATTATTTTGGCAGGACGTTGCAAAGACGACATTGAAGCTTTCCAGGGACTCTTACAAGAATTAGAAATTAACACTGACAATCGCGGAACGCGAAAACTGGAACACAACAATTACAGGTCACATCCGTCGGAATTCCGCGATGACAGAAATAATAAATGGACACGACAAGGCTATTCTTACAACGTAAATCGTGACCAAAACAGACACCACCCATATGACAACCGTTGGCAGAGTACTAATAATTACAGGGAAAGATCACCTCTCCGCAGTAATGACTATCACAGAGACATTCAGAGATACAGACAATATGGGAACCAAAATAATTATTATCAAGGGATACAGAATAACTTCAGACGCAACGGTCCAGCGCGCAGTTACGATTCCGGGAGAAATTCTCCACCACGTGACCGACAAGAAAGAAACTATGGAAGCTACCGACATGACGACAGACGGTATGATCGTAACGACAGACCTGAATTGCATCAGAACTGGCGGGATTCAAACAGGGCAGGGCCCTCTCGACAAGGTGAATTTGTAGAAGTTAGGTCTCCAAATCCCAAAAACGATGCGCGCCAACAAAGAGACAATAGGCAATGACTCATACCGCTGGCAGCCACAAAACATACTTATGAAACTGACGACGCAGCTGCCGTAGCAAGTAATTACGTAAAAATGAAGACATTAGGGACATTTTACTCGAGAAACACGACGTAAAACTTAACAACATTGCATATCCTGTGATTCACATTACAGTAAATGACGTAAAATTTACGGCAGTACTTGACTCTGGCAGTGCAATTTCAGTAATTATTGAAACAGCCTACTTACAATACCTTCTAAAATCGTGTGAGGTGTTCTTTTTGCAACGGAATGGACCCAAAAAGTTGTTGCAAGTCGCCTGCAGAAATACTGATCCATGCTGCCTCTATAAACATCCATAAATGCGAAAATGTTGTCGGTGCAGGATTTTGTGCACTTTTTTGATATCTAGATTATGTCCTATAAATGGTCGATGGGCAAATCATACACTCGAATTGTCCAGAAAAGTCTTCAAACCAGTTGCGAATAACTGTGACCCGGTGACATGGTGCGTTGTCATCGATAAATGTTCCATCGTCGTTGGGTAACGTGATGTCCATGACTGGTTGCAAATGGTCTTCAAGTTGCCGAATATAACAGGACCAGTTCATTCCATGCAAAAGGCTGCACACACCATTACGTATCAACCACCATATTGCACAGCGGCTTGTTGACAACTTGGGTCCATGGCTTCGTGGGGTCAGCGCCACACTCAAACCCTATCATCAGCTCTTAACAATTTAATTGGGACTCATAGAAATAGGCCGCGGTTTTCCAATCGTCTGGCGACCAACAGATATGGTCTCTAGCTGAGGAGATGCGCTACAGGCGATGTAGAACTGTTAGTTACGGCACTCGCGTCGGTGGTCTGCTGCCATAGCCCATTAATACAAAATTCCGCCACACTGCCCTAATGGATACGTTCGTCGTTCATCCCTCATTGATTTCTGCGGTTATTTCACGCAGTGCTGCTTGTCTGTTAGCACTGACAGTTCTGCGCAAACGCTGCTGCTGCGTGTCATTAACTGAAGGCCGTCGGCAACAGCGTAGTCCGTGCTGAGTGGTAATGCCTGAAATATGGTATTCTCGGCACACTGTTGACACTGTATATCTCTGAATATTGCATTCCTAATGATTTTGTAAGTAGGCCGTTCAGGTTTTCATGTTGGTAACGCCACGAATCGCTCTGTATGAAAATTTGATCTGTGTGCAGTCTGTGGTTCGTTGGCATTGTTAGAATGTTCGCTATTGTAGTGTTGGGCAGTTGGATGTGAACAGCGTGTAGCGTTGCACACTTGGAGGTGAGCCGCCAGCAGTGGTGGATGTGGGGACAGAGATGGCAGAGTTTTGAGAGAGGACGATCTGCACGTGCGTCCATCAGAAAAAAGAAATTTGCAAGACTGGATGTCATGAACTGATATATATATATTATGACTTTTGATTACTATTAAGGTAAATACATTGTTTGTTCTCTATTAAAATCTTTCATTTGCTAACTATGCCTATCAGTAGTTAGTGCCTTCAGTAGTTAGAATCTTTTATTTAGCTGACAGTATTGGCGCTCGCTGTATTGCACTAGTTCAAGTAACGAAGATTTTGTGAGGTAAGTGATTCACGAAAGGTACAGGTTATTGTTAGTCTGGGCCATGATTTTGTAGGGATTATGGAAAGTCAGATTCCGTTGCACAAAAAATATTGTGTGTCAGTTTAGTGTTGATGAGATTAAGTAAAGAGAGAAGTGTCTGAGTAGGTACGTTCAGTTTTGCTCAGCTGTTTGAAAATCAAATAACGTAGAAGTTTTCCAGCTCTTTCATTTATAAGTTTTCCAAAGGGGATGTTTCAGTTTCTGATAAGGAATGTACACAGCATCTAGCTCTATCCACCGTTCCATGTTCAGTGTCTGTTAACTCCCGCCGTGCGGCTATAATCACATCGAGTTAATGACATGAGTTCAAATGACAGCTCCACCACTGCTCTGCCTCTTTATGACTACCGCCATCTGTATAGGCGCATGTAGCTATTCTGTGATGTTTGTCACCTCTGTGTAAATTAGGTGCCGTTTTTCTTTATGGTCATCACTCTACTGACTGGTTTGATGCGGCCCGCCACGAATTGCATTCCTGTGCTAATCTCTTCATCTCAGAGTAGCACTTGCAACCTACGTCCTCAATTATTTGCTTGACGTATTCCAATCTCTGTCTTCCTCTACAGTTTTTGCCCTCTACAGCTCCCTCTAGTACCATGGAAGTCATTCCCTCATGTCTTACCAGATGTCCTATCATACTGTCCCTTCTCCTTATCAGTGTTTTCCACATATTCCTTTCCTCTCCGATTCTGCGTAGAACCTCCTCATTCCTTACCTTATCAGTCCACCTAATTTTCAACATTCGTCTATAGCATCACACCTCAAATGCTTCGATTCTCTTCTGTTCCAGTTTTGCCACAGTCCATGTTTCACTACCATACAATTCTGTACTCCAGACGTACATCCTCAGAAATTTCTTCCTCAAATTAAGGCCGGTATTTGATATTAGTAGACTTCTCTTGGCCAGAAATGCCTTTTTTGCCATAGCGAGTCTGCTTTTGATGTCCTCCTTGCTCCGTCCGTCATTGGCTATTTTACTGCCTAGGCAGCAGAATTCCTTAACTTCATTGACTTCTGACCATCAATCCTGATGTTAAGTTTCTCGCTGTTCTCATTTCTACTACTTCTCATTACCATCGTCTTTCTCTGATTTACTCTCAAACCATACTGTGTACTCATTAGACTCTTCATTCCGTTCAGCAGATCATTTAGTTCTTCTTCACTTTCACTCAGGATAGCAATGTCATCAGCGAATCGTATCATTGATATCCTTTCACCGCCGGCCGGTGTGGCCAAGCGGTTAAAGGCGCTACAGTCTGGAGCCGCGTGACCGCTACGGTCGCAGGTTCGAATCCTGCCTCGGGCATGGATGTGTGTGATGTCCTTAGGTTAGATAGGTTTAAGTAGTTCTAAGTTCTAGGGCGCTGATAACCGTAGAAGTTTAGTCCCATAGTGCTCAGAGCCATTTGAACCATTTATCCTTTCACCTTAGTATTTTAATTCCATCATTGCTTCCTCGATGTACAGATTGAAGAATAGGGGCGAAAGGCTACAGCCTTGTCTTACACCCTTCTTAATACGAGCGCTTCATTCTTGATCGTCCACTCTTATTATTCCCTCTTGGTTGTTGTACATATTGTATATGACCCGTCTCTCCCTATAACTTACCCCTACTTTTTTCAGAATCTCGAACAGCTTGCACCATTTTATATTGTCGAACGCTTTTTCCAGGTCGACAAATCCTATGAAAGTGTCTTGATTTTTCTTTAGCCTTGCTTCCATTATTAGCCGTAACGTCAGAATGGCCTCTCTCGTCCCTTTACTTTTCCTAAAGCCAAACTGATCGTCACCTAGCGCATTCTCAATTTTCTTTTCCATTCTTTTGTATTTTATTCTTGTAAACAGCTTCGATGCGTGAGCTGTTAAGCTGATTGTGCGATAATTCTCGCACTTGTCAGCTCTTGCCGTCTTCGGAATTGTGTGGATGATGCTTTTCCGAAAGTCAGATGGTATATCGCCAGACGCATATATTCTACACACCAACGTGAATAGTCGTTTTGTTCCACTTCCCCCAATGATTTTAGAAATTCTGATGGAATGTTATCTATCCCTTTTGCATTATTTGACCGTAAGTCCTCCAAAGCTCTTTTAAATTCCGATTCAAATACTGGATCCCCTATCTCTTCTAAATCGATTCCTGTTTCTTCTTCTATCACATCAGACAAATCTTCTCCCTCATAGAGGCTTTCAATGTATTCTTTCCACCTATCAGCTCTCTCCTCTGCATTTAACAGTGGAATTCCCGTTGCACTCTTAATGTTACCACTGTTGCTTTTAATGTCACCAAAAGTTGTTTTGACTTTCCTGTTTGCTGCGTATGTCCTTCCGACAATCATATCTTTTTCGATGTTTTCACGTTTTTCCTGCAGCCATTTCGTCTTAGCTTCCCTGCACTTCCTATTTATTTCATTCCTCAGCGACTTGTATTTCTGTATTCCTGATTTTCCCGGAACATGTTTGTACTTCCTCCTTTCATCAATGAACTGAATTATTCCTTCTGTTACCCATGGTTTCTTCGCAGCTACCTTCTTTGTACCTATGTTTTCCTTCCCAACTGCCGTATGAAGCCCTAATATGGAGTGAGGCAAGAAAGACATATGCTGCTATACGGCTACAGCAGTCGTGGTAAATTGTGCCAACTTGGGCGAATTGTCCTTCTGATTGGTTTTTGCAATAAAAGATGGTTGGATTACCCTCTGGACAGTGCGACAAAACTCTGATATTCGGTTACTACTTACAAGGTACATTCTATAATTAACAGCCGGAGGTGGTGTATAAAAAATTCCAAACTCTGTTAAAGTTTGTTGTTATTTGTTATTTTTGAATCGAACACAAAACTACGAGTAGGCAGATAAGTCCAAACGCGGTGTAACAGGTGTTGAAGATTCACACTTCCAGGACGCTCAGTCTGTGGAGCCAATGAGAACAACGTTGTGACTGCTGATGGGTTGCTACGGAATTAATCAGTGGTACCGCAGAAACCATTAACTTTAGTACCGAATCAGTCCCCCATATGTTCATGACATACTGGTGTTCAAGAATACGACACATGGTTGACGACACGCGGAAGTGTGGGTATGGCTGTGGAGCATGTTCACATAGCCATGCTAAGACGACCTCTCGCGAAATCAAGATTCGAGTCCCGGTCTGGCAGAGATTTTCACTGTCGTCATTCCGTTAAACAGCAGATGGTTGTCCATATTCGCAACTGCAAATGAATTAGATAATGTTCAAAAAAGTGTGTGTGGAAGTGGGTTCCAAAACATTTGACATCAGGAATGAGAGAAAGGAGAGTAAATATGTGCAGGATTGCCTGCTTGCCACAGCCCTCGTATTGCCTGGATCTGACACCTTCAGATTGTCACATCTTTAACTCACTGAAAGAAGTTCTTATTGGCTCAAGGTTCGCTGATAAGGAAGATGTCTATGTAGTAATGTATGAACCGCTTACGGACATGTGTCCAAAAATTATTTGCATGTGGAACTGAGAGATTTGCTCAGCACTAGCGTAAGTACATAGAACTTGAGAGAGAGTGCCTTGAAAAATAAATATTGTTTCCATTATCGTAACATAATTATATATATATATATATATATATATATATATATATATATATTACTGGATGACTCTTATTTACTAATTTTAACATTCAGAATTTGTTCACAACAAAAACGTCACCAAAACGATATTTGATGATGAACCTTTAGTAGACTATTGAACCCCTAGAAAGAGCCAAATTAATTTGTCTGTCATCGTCATCTTGAGAGCTGGTAACTGCTGACAAGTGGAAACGCATTCTGAAGGAAGGAAGTTTCGTTACTCATCTTGAAAATCTGAAGATATCTTATTTTGGGCAATAAGAATGACTGGTAACTTTGCGAGTTATTCCCGTTCTCGTACGCATTTTTACACAACGTTACTGTTCACTTTCATATTTTATATTAAGAAATGTGCATAGTATAAAAATAATCGGCGTTCACTTAACCTGTGGCACTCATGTCAGTGATGAACAGTCTTAGCCTGCTCCCCTGTGATTTCATTAAACCTCGCAGTAAAACTAAGGGAATTTATTGAGATTTAGAGAGCCCCTGACACGACACGACTGAATCGTGGAGACCGAAGTTTGAATTCAGAACCAGATATACAATAGGCACTTATAACTCGAGAGCCAGTCATATGATTTACGTCTTTCCTTTCTTAATGCACAGATATATTTATTGGCTATGTTTAAGTATATATTTAGCTGCTCTCGTTATGAAAAGGAATAAGCCGTGGTGATAATTCTAAGCCAATTTTGAAGAAAGTGGGCTGCCATTGTTCTCTCTTACAATAAGCTGCCTAAATTATTAGCGAAAAATCAGTTGTTTTAGTACTGAATTGTAGACCTCATAAGGGAACTAGAAAAATGTATGCGAGAGCGTGTGCCTAACTTTTACAATTGAACCTCAATCACCGTTTTTATACTTCTGAGGTGCTGAAACGGGCGACTTCAAAATACAAATAATCATTGTTGGTCAGCCTTAAATGATAAATATGTATTCTTCCAGACTTATATTTAGATCTACAATCTGGTGCTGCTTAATTTTATATGGCTCTTATGTATGAAGTAGGGAATATCAAGAAAGCACGCTGACGGAAAACGTGTTTACTTCAATTAGCTTCTCAGATTTAAACGTCTGAAGAGACTTCCATGAAACATAGCTAAGAACCATCCCGATTAAAACAGCCTTCGGAAAAAAAAGGCTGCGTTAAAATCGGACCTCCCGTTTGGGAGCTAAATGCGGTAAACAGATACATAAACACACTCGTTAAACTTACCTCTCTATTTGCGTTGGGGGTTAACAAACGGATTTAAATTCTACGCGCTATCTTTCTGCTGTGACGAAATCACTTGGAGACGCCTGATGTTCGTCTTCAGATGTTCCTTTGCAAGAGTATTATGAAGTTGTTGGGGGGAGCGAGCGAAGGGTATCAGACTGCTGTAGCACCCGATGTACATCGTGGATGGGGCTGGCCAGTGTCTCAGTTGCCAAACCGCTTATTGTACTGTATGTGCCATCACATGGGTCCGCAATAAGCGCGGACGAGCGAGCGCCTGAATGTAGACCGCCGCGCACAACAGTCAGACACTTAGGTCATCACACTAGAAATTCTGTTATGCTTTGACGAGGCCACGTGTAATTAGACCCCTTACACGTCCTGTTATTCCATCTGTAATGGATACAGTTAAGTGCCGTCTGTGGTAACATATAGAAGGGAAACGTACTGATGACTCCTGCATTCACTGCGGTCGGATGCGCGGTAACACATTAATGCACAAACTGCCCTCACGTTATAAAGGTTAGCTCTCATGAAATTTAGACAAAACTGCACTTCACAAGACTGTTTACGGCTTGTGGTGCGGAGAAAACTTCTGGTATCGGTAACTTTCCTGCTCAGCTCTGCTTCATTCATGACCGGTGCAAGGAAAGAATTTCTCTGATTTTCTCATCGCACACATTTAGAAACATATATGTGGAAGCTTTTGTCACCGAACTGTTTCTGGAATATTCGCTCTCAGATTTTCTGGAGTATCCCTTTTCGTAGTTACCATCGCCTGTGTTGTATTGTTTAACAGAGGAGTTTGACATCTCCATCATGCTTTCCTTCCGACTGAATTATACTGTGACAAAACGCGCCGCTCTGCGTCAGATCTTCTTTCTCTCTACTATTAACTCGTGGTAAGAGTTAATAGACGTGATCAATTGTCAAGTATCTTTCGAATAAAGCACTCCGTCTTCATGCCACAAGTGGCCCATCGGGACCATCCGACAGCCGTGTCATCCTTAACTGAGGATGCAGATAGGAGGGGCGTGTGGTCAGCACACCGCTCTCCCGGTCATTACGATGGTTTTCTTTGACCGGAGCCGCTACTATTCGGTCAAGTAGCTCCTCAGTTGGCATCACGAGGCTGAGTGCACCCCGAAAAATGGCAACAGCGCATGGCGGCCTGGATGGTCACCCATCCAAGTGCCGGCCACGCCCGACAGCATTTAACTTCGGCGACCTGACGGGAACCGGTGTATCGACTGCCACAAGGCCATTCCCATCTGTCGATTAACTGCCTTATAATCCACTACTATTGTGAATGAATTAAGTTTCTTTAAGGTTCTCCCAATGGAACGCAACCTGTCATCCGCTTTTCAGGCAATTTATTTTATGTTTCATGTCGTGATTGGACTTTACCTCAGTCATTATGGCTACTCCTACGTATTTTATGGTAGTTACTGTTTCCAGTAATTTATCACCAGTTATGTAGACGAACAGTAGTTTATTTCTTCGTCCATTTATGTAAAATACGTAGAATTATATACGTTCACTTTCAAATTTCAGTAACTGTTAAGGAACGCGGGTTAGTTAATTTACGAATGACACAATAGTTCGGATGGAACGCTATATCTGTGGCCCTGAGCACTAGGGGACTTAACTTCTGAGGTCATCAGTCCCATAGAACGTACAACTACTTAAACCTAGCTAACCTAAGGACATCACACACATTCCTGCCCGAGGCAGGATTCGAACCTGCGACCGTAGCGGTCGCGTGGTTCCAGACAGTAACGCCTAGAACCGCAATATCTGTTACAGTATTTCAGTGGCACATTTTGGCTCAATCACTCAAATATACGGCTATACTGCCTTGTAAGGCCAGCATCGTTCCAGTTTCTTCGTCGGTAGTAGCATATGAGCTCTGATTTACGGATAAAAATAATTTGAATAGAAATGGATAACACTTTTCGGCAATTGAATGACAAGTATGCGAACAGGAAGAGCATAGCGCCTCAGGCAGCGAAGTAAACAGGAAATGTTTACGGAAACTTTTGAGAACATTAACCGTTGTCAAATCTAACAAAACGATTCGTTTCAGACTTAATCACCGAACCCGTTTACAACTGTCGCCGGCTTTGACCATGCGTCAGCCGTCTTCAGAGTCTATATGACATAGGCGAACAAAGCGCCAACGACATTCATATTCATACTACTTTCCATTCCCACCAGAACGTTAGTCTTTTTGCACTTGTATCGGATTTCAGGATCCTTGCCACCGAATAATACCTTATACATTGAAGCGCCAAACAAACTGGTATGGGCATGCGTATTGCAATTCAGAGATATGTAAATAGGCAGAATACGGCGCTGCGGTCGGCAACGCCTATATAAGACAACAAGGAGAGGAGGAGGAGATTAGTGTTTAACGTCCCGTCGACAACGAGGTCATTAGAGACGGAGCATAAGCTCGGGTTAGGGAAGGATGAGGAAGGAAATCGGCCGTGCCCTTTCAAAGGAATCATCCCGGCATTTGCCTGAGGTGATATAGGGAAATCACGGAAAACCTAAATCAGGATGGCCGGACGCGGGATTGAACCGTCGTCCTTCCGAATGCGAGTCCAGTGTGCTAACCACTGCGCCACCTCGCTCGGTAAGACAACAAGTGTCTACCGCATTTGTTCGATCGGTTACTGCTGCTACAATGGCAGGTTAACAAGATTTTAGTGACTTTGAACGTGGTGTTATATCCGGCGCACGAACGACGGGACACAGCATCTCCGAGGAAGCGATGCAGTGGGGGTTTTCTCGTACGACCATTTTACAAGCGTGCCGTTAATATCTGGAACCCGGTAAAACATGAAATCTCCGACATCGCTGCAGCCGGAAACAGATCCTGCAAGAACGGGACCAGTGACGACTGAAGAGATCCCTTCCGAAAATTTCTGCAGATTTCAATTCTGGGCCATCATCAATTGTCAGCGTGCGAACCATTCAACGAAACATCATCGACATAGGCATTCGGAGCCGAAGGCCCACTCGTGTACCCTTGATGACTGCACGCAAAAAAGCTTTACGCCTCGCCTGGGCCCGTCAACACCGACATTGAACTGTTGATGACTGGAAATTTGTTGGCTGGTCGGGCGAGTCTCGTTTCAATTTGTATCGAGTGGATGGGCGTGTACGGGTATGGAGACAACCTCATGAATCCGTGGACCCTGCAAGTCGGAAGGGGACTGTTCAAGCTAGTGGACGCTCTGTAATAGTGTGTGGCGTGTTTAGTTCAGTGATATGGGAGCCATGATACGTCTAGATACGACTCTGACAGGTGACACGTACGTAAGCATCCTGTCTGATTACCAGCACATGATCCTGAGGCTCCAGGAACACTCTTCTGAGCTTAAACACTTCCGCTGGCCACCAAACTCCTCAGACATCAACGTTATTGAGCATATTATGCATAACATGCTGTTCAGAAGAGGTCTCTACCCACTCGTACTCTTACGGATCTATGGACAGCCCTGCAGGATTAATGGTGTCAGTTCCCTCCAGCGTTACTTCAGACATTAGTCGAGTCCATGCCGCGTCGTGATGCTTCACTTCTGCGCCCTCGAATGGGCCCTACACGATACTAGCCAGGTGAACGAGTTTCTTTGACTCTTCAGTGTACATATTCATGCGATCGCATTTTACTTACAAGCAGCTCTAAACCATATAAATATCGGATAAAGACTTCCCATATAGCAATCGAAGTTTCTATGTGTTCTCATCCTATGTAGCATTAGCATCAAGACTCATCGGATACTGCTATGGTTGCCACATTTGTAAGCAGACTGAAGAATACTCGGATGATACCTTCATACACTTGTGTATTCAATCCTTCGTGTTGAGAGAAGGTGGAGACGCGTTCCCATTGCAACGAACACTCACAACCTTCCTCACAGTTCTGATCGTGCCTAGGGCATCTAAATCAGTTCATACTACAGATGAAATTCGACTATTGCTGCATGATCATAAAGGACAAGATCCTGAGCGATGATAGATTAGGAACAGAAAGCTCTACTGAAATAGTAATCGACTACAGTCTGTTTTAAACAGGTATCATCTGGAAAGAAGAAACACAACTACATCAGTAATCGAATTCACTGAAATCTCTGACAAAAGTTCCTAGAAGCAGTATAGCTTTTACTGTTGCTTGAGACATCACTCCCTCAATAAAGAAAAACTGTACACACAAGTTATTGAACAATACATACATAAGAAAGAAACAAAGAGCAAGATTGAGAGTGAGCGAGAGATAGCGTCCAGTGACGACACACTGCATTAGAACGAAGCTGTTTACCTCAGTGACTGCATGGAGGCATCGGTGATCCGACGGCCATTGCAATTCGGTGTCGCCACTGTCATTTCAGATAGTAATTTTGGCGATACAACTGTACGACAAGAATATTGGTAGATTTTCCAATTGACTTGTAACGTTACATCGGCCTCATGCTGTCTGTAGCAACGAGATGAATATGTCGCCTGGATGGAGAGTGACTGTACCGTCCAGGAAACCTGTCTAAGCTGCAGAAGAAATCTCATCCGAAAGAGACAGAGTTCTTGCCTTGGGATCTTTTTAACATCTCGGATTTCGGAAAAAAAGGCGAGTGTGTTGAGGAATCTACTTTCCTATCAGTGCGTATACCACAGTTATGAATAGGCTACACAGTTTGGACAGCTAGCAATACTTTCCTCTAACGATCTGGCTCGCTTCTCTGGCTCCCTGGGTGTGTCCATGTGCGAAGGATAATCCAGACTAGAAGTAAAGTGCTCCCTTCCAACAGAAAGCGCCATCATTGTCAAAATTACCAACTCTTGAATTATTTACAACCACGAACTGCAAAATTTACTGGCAATAATTCTACGTCTCTGTACAGTGGCATCATTGCTGTCTATTTGGTATCTCTCGTCCGTCCTCGAAAAACGCATTAAATCACAAATAAAGTACAGTTAAATGAAGTACTTTATATATATATTTCCTGAAAACCTAAAAGGCTGGCTAGGCTGTAATTCTCCTAATCGAGAAGTGGCGACAGTACTTTCACCTCTTGAGAGTGTGTTATTACAATATCCTTCTACGAATTTGTCCTCCAAAACTTCCTTTCATTACCAAATTAACAGTTTGTTGATATTTCATGATGCGTCAACCTACTCGACCTCTGGTCATATTATGAAATAGAGCTCTTTTCTTCCCAAACTTTTCACTATTTAACCGATCACCTGACATAATTTCCAGCATTCTTCGGTAGCGTCACACTTTAAGAACTTATATTCTCTTTCGCTTATCCTCTTTGCTTCTACCATACAAAACTACACTCCTGGAAGACAGTTCGAGAAAGATCTGGCAATTCTTAAATTTATATTCAACATTAATCTGTTCCCATTTTTCTCCTGTCTCAAGTCAGCTGTAGGAAAAGTCACCAGGGGAAACAGCAGATGATATGGAAATAAAGAGAAATGCAGGTGATGTGATGATTTGGAAAAAATGAAAATAAATTGGAAGAACAGCTAAATATCTGGCAAAAAGTAATTGAAGAAGCAGTCATGGAAATAAGCTTAATAAAAAGTGAGATAGTGAAAATCAGCAACAAAAATGAAAAAAATTAAGCATGTAAATTGTAATGTAATTATTATTAAAGCAGTCGATGCTTTCAAGTATCTACGAAGCCAATTAACAAGGGAAGGAACATCAAGGACGAAATTTCGGAGAGAATGATACTATTGAATTTTGTAGATAATTAGACATTGGAAAATACCTACCAGAACCAAGACTATGACACATAACTCACATTATTTGACAATTTTGACTTATGGATTAAAATATTGGACTTGGATAAAGAACTAAGTATAACACAAGCGACAGAGATGCACGTAATACGAGGGATCCTGTGTAAGGGGAGGAGGGACTAGGTAAGGAATAAAACACTAAGAAACCCCTTTCAGATCAATCCTCGAAAAAAAACTGTGGAGAGAAACAGATATCAGTGGTTCAGTTTTAGAGAATGAGACAAGAAAGGTTTCCAAGAAGAGCTCTAGAATGGACAGAACCTGGACGAAGATCACGAACAAGATGGAGAGATGAGGTCAATTATGACGTGAACAGAAGAGGACTGCAATGAAATGAAATGCTGTGACAGACCGTGGGAGAAGAAAGAAACTTGGAAGAGGATCTGTGAACGACCTACACCAGCAGAAACGTTTCAGGAGGGAGAATAAGAGAAGGAAGAAGAATTCTACCTCCATCAACATTTTCCTGCACAAAAAGCAAAACTATTCGGCTTCTTTCCAGTTGTCGTTCCTAAACCATTTCCCACCCGCCCCTGTATTACCTAAAAAATTCAATTACCATCCAGTAGCCGTATTATTCTTTGACTGATATAAACCGTACAATCTCTCTTCAAGATAATACCGATTCGTTTCAACTGATCTTTCAATACATAATTACAGGATCAACAAACCTTAGAGTTTTTATTTCTTCACTTCGAACTCTAATTCCCTATCCAAATTAGCTAATGTATATTTCAGTGCTTCTGAAAATGAAGTATGCACTTTCATTTGTTTTCCTCATGTAAATACAAGGGCATTCTTCGTTTAGTCTTTTAGACCTTCTCGCACTAAGGTATATGTAGCCTCGTGCTAAAAACGGATACATCAGTGGAACGCTTCCCTTTTTAGCTTACGAATAAGAGCAACTTAATGCCAGCAGTCCTAGTTAGATTTTGGAAGTCTTACAGCCTCTTAAGAGAAGGAAATGACCAAACCACTTAAAGGGGGAATAAATTACGTCTGGAGCACAAGCAGCGCTCCCTTGCGGTTTACGGCTTCGCCACACGGCTCCTCTTAGCGACGACCACGGAATGGAGAGCAGAAGAGCGGAGAGGGGGAGAGCTGAGTGGACACCGCTAGGCCACGCAGTGACTCGGTTGCAGCGGCGCACATGCAGCGTAAGTCGCCTTTACGACGACAGCGGGCAGCCGGCGACTCTCGAGAGGACGTATTTCTGGAGGGGTCGCACTCTCCTTTGCTGGCTGCAATTTCCCCGCTGGGGCAGGCCGGTGGCGGCGGCAGATACCGGCCGTCGTCCCTCGCAGACATAGTGGCTGGTCTCTTCTGGCGCTGGCACTGCCCGTGTTTGCGGCCGGAGCTGATATCCCCAGTCCAAGAGGCTGTAAATTTCTAACGCTGCTGACACGGCACTTCCCGATGCTCGTAATTTGAGCGACTAGGACCTCATGACCTGGCCGTTTTACTCCCTAGTAATGAGCAACGTTACCAGGATGTTTGGACGTTGCCTAAAAACCCCAAATAACGGCCCTTGTGTCTGCCCGTTTTCCGCGTTTTTCGAGCCTTATCTTAGAAGAAAGATTAAGGAAAGGCAAACCTACGTTTCTAGCATTTGTAGACTTAGAGAAAGCTTTTGACAATGTTGACTGGGATACTCTCTTTCAAATTCTAAAGGTGGCAGGGGTGAAATACAGGGAGCGAAAGGCTATTTAAAAATTTGTACAGAAACCAGATGGCAATTATAAGAGTCGAGGGGCACTAAAGGGAAGCAGTGGTTGGGAAGGGAGTGAGACAGGATTGTAGCCTCTACTAGATGTTATTTAATCTGTATATTGAGCAAGCTGTAAAGGAAACAAAGGAAAAATTTGGTGTAGGCATTAAAATCCATGGAGAAGAAATAAAAACCTTGAGGTTTGCCGATGACATTGTAATTCTGTCAGAGACAGCAAAGAACTTGGAAGAGCAGTTGAACGGAATGGACAGTGTCTTGAAAGGAGGATATAAGATGAACCTCAACAAAAGCAAAACGAGAATAATGGAATGTAGTCGAATTAAGTCGGGTGATGCTGAGGGAATTAGATTAGGAAATGAGACGCTTAAAGTAGTAAAGGGGTTTTGATATTTGGGGAGCAAAACAACTGATGATGGTCGAAGTAGAAAGGTTATAAAATGTAGACTGGCAATGGCAAGGAAAGCGTTTCTGAAGAAGAGAAATTTGTTAACATCGAGTGTAAATTTAAGTGTCAGGAACTCGTTTATGAAAGTATTTGTATGGTGTGTAGCCATGTATGGAAGTGAAACATGGACGTTAAATAGTTTGGACAAGAAGAGAATAGAAGCTTTCGAAATGTGGTGCTACAGAAGAATTCTGAAGATTAGATGGATAGATTACATAACTAATGAGGAGGTATTGAATAGAATTGGGGAGAAGAGTAGCTTGTGGCACAACTTGACAAGAAGAAGGGACCAGTTGGTAGGACATGTTCTGAGTCATCAGGGGATCACAAATTTAGCATTGGAGGGCAGCGTGGAGGGTAAAAATCGTACAGGGAGACCAAGAGATGAATACACTAAGCAGATTCAGAAGGATGTAGGTTGCAGTAAGTACTGGGAGATGAAGAAGATTCCACGGGATAGAGTAGCATGGAGAGCTGCATCAAACCAGTCTCAGGACTGAAGACCGCAACAACATCAACTGTTGTTATGAAAACTAACGTAATTCCGCGATGAAAAACGACGACAACGCTCTAAGAATTTCATAAACTGAAGGCTTCAATGGTGATTGTGTTTGTTTGTATAAATTCACAATTCGGGTTTTTGTAACATAAACTTAAATATATCAGAATTAAAACGCTTCACATTTAACTACAGCTGGAGCAGCAACTAGAGCCACTATTACGTAAGGAAATAAAAAACTAATATTTATTTGATCTATACAATGTAATTGTGACACGGAAAGCAATGAGGGATCTCTTGTGTAAAAAGTAAAATTTCCGATACAAGCAAATTATGCGATAGTATCTAAAATGTCAGTTTTAGTTCTTTTGTGTGCTTCAGTAATTTACTTCACTCTGTACATGCCTGTATCTATTTAAAAAATGTTTGAATCCATGTAGAGGCAATAGTATGATTAAAAGAAATAGACGTTAGTTTTCTGAATACGGACCTCTTGTTATGGGAAAAT
The DNA here is from genome assembly GCF_021461385.2 of Schistocerca piceifrons. Classification (NCBI taxonomy): domain Eukaryota; kingdom Metazoa; phylum Arthropoda; class Insecta; order Orthoptera; family Acrididae; genus Schistocerca; species Schistocerca piceifrons. The sequence continues at coordinate 144,797,285 of NC_060144.1, forward strand.
AATGTAAGCCTGCAAGGGGCACCTTTTCAAGATCTCGCAGTTGTGTAAGCAATACTTCAGAAAATAGCATCTCCTAAATTTTAGACGTATTTTAAAGAGCTCAGAATGGTTTTGTGTAAAAGGACATTTTTTATTCCAATAAAGCGAAACAAGACAAATAGTTCCTTTATACGTTGGAGTTTTAAACGCCTCAAAATATTGCCACTTTGCAGTTGGTCGTAACATGGAATAAAAATACGATACTGTGCAAAAGAAAACATCACAGTGTTCACGAGTTTCTTCCAGTTTTCGGCCAGTTTACTTGATTTTAAATTCATGTACACTGCAATGTGCTATAGGTCAGAAGGGGTTAAACATATTCAACGTTAGCTTAAAAAATCCCGTACAAGAGATTTTAAGTGTACTATATATTCCAATTCTATTTCTTAAATATGTCCAATTAAACAATGGTAATAAAGTGAACTTTAAAAAAATGTTATTTCAGAACTTTTCCATCACAAATATTCAGTCTCTCACAACTCAGTCAACTTTAGAGATACAAATCTATTTTTTTTACAATGCGTTCAGAATTTAAAGCTGTACTTAAAAATTACAATAACGCAAAATCAAAAACAAATTAGCTTCCCATGTCAGATATTCTGACTAAGCGCCGGTCTTCACTCTTCTTTATTTTATTATATGGTTTAGCTTCTTGATTTTCGTCCAGGTTGGGCTTTTCCTACTTCCATCCGTACCACTTGCAAATTTTATACTTTTTGTTTTGAATGGCCATGCTTCTAAATTTTGATATTAATTCCTGAATAACTTATCCATGGGATGTATGGTAATCTCAATTCCTTTTCTTTCTACAACTTTTTTGTCTGTGCCCCAAAGCATTACTGGTGTCGTTTTTGATAATTTTCTGCATTATTGATTTGATTCAGCGTGTTCAGCACCCTTTTCCCCTTCTTTCTCCAAAACTTTCCTAAAAAAAAGATGAATCTACAGTTTGCCATTCATTATAGTTCGATATATCGGCACTTCATTACGTCTCATTTTCCACACATTTCCCTGAACTATGACTAATGGAATACCGACGGAAAAGGAAAGCCTTGCATTAAGGATAAAGAGGATGGTACATCCACAACACCGCAGAACATGCAGTCTTATAAAATATTCTTACGGGGATACTCCTTCCCCCCCTACAATCCTAAAAAATTTGGTGAACTACCAACTGGTAGAATTTAGGTTCTTTGGCCGCTAATTGTACACGTGAAGTTGCAGGTGGGGATGTCAGAAGTCCGAAAAGACAATGAATCTGAAGTATTTGAACAGAATTATGAGCTTCAGCTGATCTAGGACTACAGAAACGAAATGGAAAGATGATATAGTTTTCGGGGTACATCGTAATACGATATTACCTACAGCTGCAGTGAACGATAAAGGAACTTTGAAATGTTTACGAATACGAAGATAGATGGCAGGCTTACCAACTAAGCTTTTCTTCTACTGAGGAATCGCAATAAATACACACCAGCAACGTAGATATGATTTGGAAAATATTGGCGATATGTTTCTTATGGATGTAGCGCACACCCTGTATTTTTTTGAGTGTCCTTGGAAAAGGCCAAGTGACGTGCGATGTATAAGTAAACCTAACAAAATGTTTTTCTCACTTGTCCTAATAACGCTTCCTGTCTCTGTAAATCTTGGCGACAATTTACCCAGGGAACTAGACGTAGGAAAAATCACTCTGCAGCCATGCTTTCCGAAATAACTGCCACAACTCGACAAGAAAACGTCGCTTACGTTTCGTGCTTTGTTTCAAGCATTCCCAGACGCTTACAGTTGGATACAAAATCGTAAGTCTTATATTCTGGTAGCCGAGGTTTTCTGTTGTTCCTAAATACTGCTCACACCAAGTAGAAAGTTCTTTCTGTCACCGATCGAGAGAACTGATGTGTTGCGAAACGCCGGCCAGAGTGACCGAGCGGTTCTAGGCGTTTCAGTCTGGAACCGCGCGACCGCTACGGTCGCTGGTTCGAATCCTGAGTAGAGCATGGACGTGTGTGATGTCCTTAGGTTAGTTAGGTTTAAGTAGTTCTTAGTTCTAGAGACTCATGACATCAGAAGTTAAGTCCCATAGTGCTCAGAGCCATTTGAACCATTTGTTGCGAAACGTAATTTTGAGCAAATGCTAAAACTAGTCGTCTGAGGGCTCGAGAGCCTTTGGGTTCTATGGTAACTGCCGTGTCAACCAAAAGGATTATTTCTAAGTCATCAGAATATCGCAGATACTTCTCTAATTTACACGGTCGCAGGGCGGTCTGAATCTGGCTCCACAGAAATATTAGTCCAGTGTCCTAATCACTACATAGGCTCCACTGCTTGTTAAGAGATAATCACACCTCAATCCATACTAATATTAAAAATACGAAAGTAATGTTGTCTGTTACGTTTTCACGATTAGACCATTTAATCGAATTCGCAGAAATGTAGTAAGAAGATAGATGGAACCCTGCGGAAGAGCATAGGCTAATTTAGAAAGTTTGTAGCACAAGGTATTTATTAATCTGAGGAATATTACCTGAATCAGGCAAAAATATTTACTCTTTGAAGAAGCTTTTTATCCTTTGACTTCTGAACTATATCGTATTTGCGAAAATGATTTTATTGGTAGATATTTTCCACATAATGGGATTCAACGTAATGAATACAATACATGTGCAGTCCTCAACGTGTTGAATCCATAATAATATTATTAAATGCAAAAGTTATTCTGTCAGTTACGTTTTCACGATTAAACTACTGAACCGATTTGGATGAAATTTGATGTGGTGATAACTTGAAACCTGAGGTGAAATATATTCTTGCTTTGGAAAGTAAAAAGAAAATCGGTTCCCAAGGAGGTGAAGTATAGGATGGAAGAGCTTTTATTGCCTCAGAGTAAATAAACCTCATTAAAAATTATTAAATTTATTGCTTAATCAACAAGTTGTGAAATGTGTAGTTCTTCAATAGCAAGATGAGCAGATGCTCGATCGTACCCACACCCTTCCACATGCAGCTCTCAGCAGGTACTCTGCTGCATGTGTTGTCGTGTTGTGGAGATGTTGAAGGTGGGTGGGGGAAGGGAGGTGGGTGCACATCACGAGCTATGCTTACCTGAATAGGTAAACATAACGGGGCACGTGACGTTATTGCACGTAAAATAGACAATACTTTACTCAGTCAGCATCACTCATCGTACCAAACTACTGGTATGCGAGTGCAGTTATGGGTAACAGCTAGTTATCAGAATAATTTTCTAAACTGTCATTAGTTTAACTGTTCATCATGACAGCTTTTTATTTTTTATTTTTTTTGAGTTATACACCTCAACGTGTTCCTGCTTTAGCAATTATGAGAATCACACAAACAAAATGCCATTGTACTTTGTCTCATCAAATACTCATGCCCATCTGTACCATATACAAATCTAAAGTGTGGTTTTATGTGAATCGTAGCAGTCAATATTCCTATGAATTTGGAAGTTCTATGCGATCTACCCTCCAGTGTGCTATTTCCAATAGATGTAGCACACCGAAAGAAACTTGTGGACCAGTTTCCTTAGCCCATTATCATTGTTAGAGGCTGTGATATGCGGTATTAGCATCCTGTCCCTTGGGGGTGACAAATTATTTGTTCGATAAGATTATTTAAACCTGGATCCTGTCTGCCAAAGATGTTCATGCTGACAGTTCTCGACAGGATTGTTTCACCATTGCCGTTACCACTTCAGTGTGCTAATAATCGCTAATAATTTCCTATCTCCACAGACGATCAACCACTAATCTTGTTATACTCTCTCTCATGGAACAAAATATGCAGCGGAGGACAACTTCCTTACAACTGTAAGATGGCAAGAACTATACCCCTTACATGAAGTCATTAAATATCACCCAACTCCTAACTCACGTTGAGCGAACAGTAGGGCTGAACAAAAATGTCTGACAAGGCACAATGCATCTTGTAGAGGGTATAGTATGGACACATTGGAACAATTAATGTCTGGTGATGGTTTTAAAGTAATTCACATGACATGAAAATTTTGTTGAAATGCATCGATTTACTGGAGGCTAGTTTATCCCAGGGAAGTATTCGAGTTGACCGTGGCCGGCGGGGGAGTGGCGAAGGGAAGTGACAATAGGCAGCTTAGGGTGGCTCAAGCTCTGAGAAAGCGGTAATGGGGCGCGGCCTCCAGCTGCCTCAAGATAAGTGACAGTGAGTGGGTGGTTGACCCCATGCTGGTGTACCGGGAAGCAGATGGAGAACTTGTACGCCTGTTGATAAATGTCTGTTGTCCCGTTTTCAGTGAAACATGTGAGTAAGCCATCGCAAAGCTACGGTGGAATGGTCAACAGAGGCCAAAATATGTGTGTTTGTGACTATAGCAACTTCACGCTGAATTCACGGTCAGCAGAGTCTGAAGTAAATCAGGTGAAGAGCGACAGAATAAAATACGCCGGCCTCCGATGGGAACATAGGACCAAGGAATTTGAAGTACTCTCCTGGGAGTCAGAATTCCGGAAAAATTGGTGTTTTGTGCAGACGCTAACCTTGATGGGTGGCCTGAGAGGAGCTAAATATCAGAAGTTGAGAGGAAGGGAAATTTTGTGGGAGTTCATTCACTTCCCAGAGCAGGCATTGGTCAGCACTGGGAAGCGACACATAATTAACACAACTTGCGCTGCAATTGGTGTAAGTGATTTTGCTGGAGGGGAAACCGAGGCGAAGAGAAGACTGGCAGAAGTCTCTGTAGAGGTCTTACGTTCCCAGCTTGCCTAGAGTGTGTACGTGGTGTTCTTTACTCAGCTTGTCTGAGAAAGAGTGAGCATCTCTGCAGTTTAGCACTTAGCAAACGGAAGGATTGAGCTTGGAGATAGAAAGTTTTATTTCAGCTATGTACTGAGCAAGATAGCTGGGAGTGAATAGATGAGCGCAGCCTTCCAGCACCACAAGGTCGGCCAACGTCCGCACAACGACGACGCCCCGCCACGCTGAATTCGGTGATATTGCGCCCTGTCCGGCCACTGATTAATTTGTTGGATCACGTCCGCAAAGTTTCTACAAGGGTTTCATGGACGGTGTATTTTAGAATTCTTCTCGCACTTCGCATTACGCCTGGGTCAGTCGATAGGAATTACTCCTGAGTTATCACACTTTACTCCACCTAAACGCAATTTATTACCACTGCCTGATAGGAGAGTTATGTAATGTGATGATGGAAGGTCGGGAGTTATAATAAATTTGTGCTAATCGATTGCATCTGTTTTCAATCAAGTAGTTGAAACCGAAGTCATTTTCTTAATTAATTTTACGTTCAACATTTGCATCTGGTGTTCAACAGCTGAATATAACATCAATGTGCACCCCTTTTTAATTAAAAGTGATCAATTCTGAATGAATTAGTGTCAACACTGCCACTGCAGTTCAATCTCAGTCACAGGGCCTTATTACTTTCTTTGCATTATCCGATATTGCGGCAGTTTTGCACTCTCTGTTGATCTGTTAGTCAATTAGCTGGGGTGAACACACGCCAAAACCAGATAAGTGACGGGTGTGGTGTTACACAACTTAACAACGTGTAAAATGTGATGGAGGGACTGCCAACATCAATTCACAAGCTCGGGGAGGTGCTGCATTCATGAGATTGTAGTCTCTCATTCCTGGGATGGCAGTTCGAATCCCTAGCTAATGTAAATTTTCTCGTATTTTCTTAAATTCCAGGATGTTTCTTTGCATGGTATGTGGCTGATTTTCTTCCCCATCCTTTCACTACTCGAGCTTTTGCTCCATTTCTAGTAACCACAGGGTCGACTGAAGAGTAAACCCAAATGTTCCCATTCTACCTTCCTTCTCTGAGTTGTAGAAGAATAATTCACCTGTTAATTTCTTTACTAATGGATTGTAAGAACTGTACATCTTTTCTGAAGCCTGATCAGAGGTGTAATCTGTCAAGAAGCTTCAACAACAGCATTGATTCTTTTTACGACTTTCCTCGGTTAACTACGATTCCATCATGGTTATTACTACTTGACACAAACGACATACAGTAATTTTAAGCTGTTTATTAAAAAAAATAAAAACTGTTAACATACTAAGAATATTCCAATCTAATTTGTTTGAGGTTCCTTCTATAATACAGACCAACCTGAGAGCTCTGAAACTAAATTAACTGTTTCTCAAATTTTTCTTGGTTCTTGCTGAATGATCCAAGTGAACCTCAAAAGCCATATGAATGGGGACTTTATCAGGAGATGCTTGAACGAGGATCTCCACACCTATGTTAATAACAAAAGGAGGATCAGCATTCGTCGCTCAAGTTGAAATTTTTTATTTCTGTTGCAAATCGATGTCAGTCACTGCGTAACCATCGTCAGTGATAGTATTAGAGCCCTTGGACTTACAATACAAGCAGTAAAATTTCAGTAACTGCACGTATCAATGAACAGTACTTTTCAGAGTTGCATTTGTGTCTTCGGTGTGAGAAGTACAGGGTGATTCAAAAAGAATACCACAACTTTAAAAATGTGTATTTAATGAAAGAAACATAATATAACCTTCTGTTATACATCATTACAAAGAGTATTTAAAAAGGTTTTTTTTCACTCAAAAACAAGTTCAGAGATGTTCAATATGGCCCACTCTAGACACTCGAGCAATATCAACCCGATACTCCAACTCGTTCCACACTCTCTGTAGCATATCAGGCGTAACAGTTTGGATAGCTGCTGTTATTTCTCGTTTCAAATCATCAATGGTGGCTGGGAGAGGTGGCCGAAACACCATATTCTTAACATACCCCCATAATAAAAAATCGCAGGGGGTAAGATCAGGGCTTCTTGGAGGCCAGTGATGAAGTGCTCTGTCACGGGCTGCCTGGCGGCCGATCCATCGCCTCGGGTAGTTGACGTTCAGGTAGTTACGGACAGATAAGTGCCAATGTGGTGGCGCTCCATCCTGCTGAAATATGAATTGTTGTTCTTCTTGTTCGAGCTGAGGGAACAGCCAATTCTCTAACACCTCCAGATACTGTAGTCCAGTTACAGTAGCACCTTTGAAGAAAAAGGGACCAAAAACTTTATTGGCTGAAATGGCACAGAAAACGTTCACCTTAGGTGAGTCACGTTCATACTGAGTTGTTTCCCGCGGATTCTCAGTGCCCCATATACAGACATTGTGACGGTTGACTTTCCCGTTAGTGTGGAAAGTTTTCTTCATCACTAAACACAATCTTTGAAACGAAAGATTCATCTGTTTCCATTTGAGCAAGGATAGAATCACAGAAATCGATTCTTTTAATCTTATCAGCTGCAGACAGTGCTTGAACCAATTTCAGACGATAAGGTTTCATAACTAACCTTTTTCGTAGGACTCTCCATACAGTTGATTGTGGAATTTGCAGCTCTCTGCTAGCTCTGCGAGTCGATTTTCCTGGGCTGCGAACAAATGCTTGCTGGATGCGAGCTACATTTTCATCACTCGTTCTCGGCCGTCCAGAACTTTTCCCTTTGCACAAACACCCATTCTCTGTAAACTGTTTATACCAACGTTTAATACACCACCTATCAGGAGGTTTAACACCATACTTCGTTCGAAATGCACGCTGAACAACTGTCGTCGATTCACTTCTGCCGTACTCAATAACACAAAAAGCTTTCTGTTGAGCGGTCGCCATCTTAGCATCAACTGACGCTGACACCTAGTCAACAGCGCCTCAAGCGAACAAATGTACAACTAAATGAAACTTTATAGCTCCCTTAATTCGCCGACAGATAGTGCTTAGCTCTGCCTTTTGTCGTTGCAGAGTTTTAAATTCCTAAAGTTGTGGTATTCTTTTTGAATCACCCTGTACTATTCATTAATACGTGAAGATATGGCAATTTTACTGTTTGCATTTATAAGTCCGAAGGAGTTTAAAACTAGCACTGACGATGGTTACCCAGTGACTGAAATCTATTTGCAACTGAAATAAAAAATTCTACCTTTTGTGATAAAAAGGCGTATGATGACTCAACTTTCTGTACCCAAGACTGATATGGATTTCTCGTTACTTTTCTATCATTCTCTTGGAAAAAATTATTGATTGCAGTCGCTAACGTCTCCACAACATCAAACTCCCTTTACACCTGCTACACCAGCTGTACAGAATGAAAGATTTGACACATTTGTAATACTATGCTTTGTAATTCTATGCCTTCGAATCTCGTACAGCATGTACAAAGTAATTTTGTACGGCTCTCCCGGATGTAGTTCGACAAAATGTCATCCACTCTGTATACCGACTATATCACTCTAAAAATCGAAATTTAATTACAATTTAAGTAATATTTTATTTGCAAAGTTCATTGCAACATTGTACGTTTAGAGTACCAATTTTTGTTCGAAATGTGATTTCAGAAATTATATGGCTTGCAAATCGTATAAATATACGAACTGGTGAAGTGAAATTCTTATAGTAATTAGTAATAAATCACAGCTACATTAACTGTTTACCACGCATTAACTGGGACTTTTCCCATATATTTATTATCTTAGCTTTTGAAAATTCAACGCTTTATGTTAAATAGTTGGTCTTTCAAATAAAAACGGAGGATGGTCTGAACGCCACAATACTTTACAAGGAATGGCCCTGTTGAATGCGTTACGTCGTTCCATATCTTCGACCTTTCAAATGACGTATGGGGCCATGATTCTGTGCAGCTGGTGTAGCAGGTGTAGCAGAAGTTTGATGTTGTGGAGATGTTAGCGACTGCAATCAATAATTTTTTCCAAGAGAATGATAGAAAAGTAACGAGAAATCCATATCAGTCTTGGGTACAGAAAGTTGAGTAATCATATGCATTTTTATCACAAAAGGTAGAATTTTTTATTTCAGTTGCAAATAGATTTCAGTCACTGGGTGACCATGAACATCAATAAAAGCAAAACGAGGATAATGGAATGTAGTCGAATTAAGTCGGGTGATGTTGAGGGTATTAGATTACGAAATGGGACACTTAAAGTAGTAAAGGATTTTTGCTATTTGGGGAGCAATTTAAATGATGATGGTCGAAGTAGAGAATGGAAGTTTTCGAAATGTGGTGCTACAGAATAATGCTGAAGATTAGATGGGTAGATCACACAACTAATGAGGAGGTGTTGAATAGGACTGGGGAGAAGTTTGTGGCACAACTTGACTAGAAGAAGGGATCGGTTGGTAGGACATGTTATGAGGCATCAAGGGATCACCAATTTAGCATTGGAGGGCAGCGTGGAGGGTAAAAATCGTAGAGGGAGACCAAGAGATGAATACACAAAGCAGATTCAGAAGGATGTAGATTGCAGTAGGTACTGGGAGATGAAGAAGCTTGCACAGGATAGAGTAGCATGGAGAGCTGCATAAACCAGTCTCAGGTCTAAAGACCACAACAACAACAACATGAGGCCTGTTATATGGTAAGCTGAAATTTAACGATTCAGCTCGGCTGGTAGATATTGCCCTATCTTAAACAAGTGATAGGTCGCTCACATAATTCATAGCACTTACTGGAAATCAAATCCCACAAATTAATCAGGTAATTAATCACCAAGCTACCAACAAACAATCGGAAGCAAATAACGTAGTAATCAGGAACTGAAAAACTTAATTATTTATTTTAAGGTGGTTGGAAATATACTGTCGTTGTATTTTGATAATAGGGGAGAAGAGATTAAATTGTAGTTCATTCTCACGAAGTTTTTCAGATATAGAGAATGTGCGGAAATTGGATGAAAAGTGTCTGTTCGAGAAGACTGTGGAAGATTGGCAACCGTTTTTGGAGATGAGAGTGACCCCTATATCATTAAATACGGGATATTTACATCTACATCTACATCCATACTCCGCAAGCCACCTGACGGTGTGTGGTGGAGGGTACCTTGAGTACCTCTATCAGTTCTCCCTTCTATTCCAGTCTCGTATTGTTCGTGGAAAGAAAGATTGTCGGTATGCCTCTGTGTGGGCTCTAATCTCTCTAATTTTATCCTCATGGTCTCTTCGAGAGATATACGTAGGAGGCAGCAATATACTGCTTGACTCCTCGGTGAACGTATGTTCTCGAAATTTGAACAAAAGCCTGTACCGAGCTACGGAGCGTCTCTCCTGCAGAGTCTTCCACTGGAGTTTATCTATCATCTCTGTAATGCTTTCGCGATTACTAAATGATCCTGTAACGAAGCGCGCTGCTCTCCGATGGATCTTCTCTGTCTCTTCTATCAACCCTATCTGGTACGGATCCCAGACTGGTGCGCAGTATTCTAATGGAACACTTGTAGAATGTTAAAGGATTCAAGTCTTCTCGAAGGAACAATCCTGTGTTTCACACTAGTTCATTTGGTCCAGCTGCGGGAAATCTGGATTGGTAAGATCGGACGATAAACACAACTTCGCTCCATCCTAATAGGAAGTCCGATATTTTTAACAGCTATATTAGTAGTAATAGTAGTAGACTTATTCAAATATCTGTCACTTTTATATTGATACTGGACATGTGTTGATATTACAATTAAAAACAATAAAAATGTCATAATTCATTGATACCGGCATCTACATCCTTACAGCTCTAGTTTCACAAGGATGGGGCAGGTAGTCAGCCTTACCATTATAGTAGGAACCATACTGGCATTTGCCTGAAATAAGCTACGGAAACGACGGAAAACCTAAAACAAGACGGCTTCCTGAACGGAAGACGGTCTGTTTAAAATAGTTTTACCTTATTCGCTCCATCCCTAGTCTACAGCACTTCTTTTTCAATGATGTTATTTAACAATAAAAACGCTGGTATTGTACTGTTTACTCATTGCTCAAATGTTCAAATGTGGGTGAAATCTTATGGGACTTAACTGCTAAGGTTACCAGTCCCTAAGCTTACACACTACTTAACATAAATTATCCTAAGGACAAACACTCACACCCACGCTCGAGGGAGGACTCGAATCTCCGCCGGGACCAGCCGCACAGTCATGCAGCGCCCCACACCGCTCAGCTAATACCGCGCGGCTTACTCATTCTCACTACCAGTCACTGCTCGCACTACCCACACTAACGCACATTATTTCATAAAGTAACGCAACATACACTATCGGATAACATCAGGTCCATAGCGAGTTGTGTACTGCAAGGTATTAGTATTATACACTGCATAATTTTGATAGTAGGGTTTTCCAGAAAAGAAAGGGAAAAACGAGAAAAACATATAATGTGAAAGTGTTACGTTAAATATTAGATGTTTTGTTATGTTATTATTACTGTCAAACCGATACTATGTGTTATCTGAATAATGTTTCTCTGTATATAATACATTGTTTAACAAGTAATTTTTCACAGCTTTTTTAAACTAATTTTTTTGTAGTAATGTCGGTAATATTCTTGGGCAAATAACTGCACATTATTTTTTTATTTAGTAGAAAATGCTGTGCGGTATACTCTGTTTATTCCTTCTCGGTAAATGTATGATCAGTCTGGAAGATGCTCCAGTTCTGTATGTGCGGTAACTATCCATGTGTAGAACTGACTGGTAAATGTGCTAAAATGGTGTAGTTACAATCCTTAATGTTTTGAACGGATGTTTACAACGAGCTCGACTGTTGTCGATGATTGTCAGTTTTATGACCATTTTCTGCACCTTGAAAATTTTGTTCTTATATTTTACGTGCCTCCCCTAGAAAAGAATGCTATAACTGAGAATTGAATGAACATATAAGTAGTGTGTAAATGTAAGACACTGTCTGTTGCACAATCATGACCAGATGCAAATGGCATAAAACGCTATCAACATTCTGTCTGGAAGGATCTTTGCCTGCTAATTACGCAGTCTGCAAAGGTTTCATCTGGATTCCATTTAACAGAGTCTGTTTCTCTCTTCAAAATGAATTTCATGGTATTGGATTCCTTTATGTTCAATGTCAATTTATCGCATCATGACGAATTGTAAACATCTTTTAGTGTCTCTGCAAGAAGTTGTCTTGTTGTTTAGGCGACTATAATATTGTCCTCACCATCAAAGAGAATTTCTTCCTGTTGACTAACACGACTAGGAAAGTCATTGACGAATATCAGGAAGAGTATTGTTGCGAATACGATACCGTGAGGAACTCCTAGACAGAAATGTTCGGTATTCAAGGATATGACAGGAATGATCATTTGAAGTAAAAAAATCTAGTAAACTTGGGCTCTAAAATGCGTAACTTGAGAGCTACGAGCACTTCTTCATATACTATATTTTGAAATAAAGCTCTTCCACGCTTGGCCCTTTGCTCTCCACATTCTGAAAAGTGTGGTATGGGTCAAAACAATAGAAAAAAGGGCTGTAAACTGAATACGTTAAGAGCTATGAGCACCTTTTCATCGTCGAAAACTCTGAGACACCTCTCACCGGTCGCAGGTTCGAATCCTGCCTCGGGCATGGATGTGTGTGATGTTCTTAGGTTAGTTAGGTTTAAGTAGTTCTACGTTCTAGGGGACTGATGACCACAGATGTTAAGTCCCATAGTGCTCAGAGCCATTTGAACCATTTTTGAACACCACTCACCTCTCGTGTGTCGAACAAAGGTTTGTAGCTTTTACGGTATGAATTTCAGAACCCTCGTTTACTAGACGTTTTTACTTCGAATGATCGTTCCTGCTATACAGAATTTCTGAATATTGACCATTCCTGATTGGACAGACCGAATTAACGCATCTTAGTTCCGGTAAGTATTTCACTAACAGTTAAGACTTATTTGATGTACGCGTTATCTCTACCGTTTTCACCCTATCTAGTAAGTATGACCGCAATCAGGCTTCAGCTACGCTTCTTCTTCCTGATTACTCTGGCTTACTCAGAAGACCGTTACGGCCTACAGTATCAAAGGCCTTAACTCAATCATCTCTCTCGGTTTCTGAAAGAGTGGAACGCCACAGAATATGTGCTCCATCTTAGAGTTTATCTTTCACAGAAGTAGTAAATATTTTTGCTCATATTGCTGAAGTTGCGAATAGGAATAATATTTCTCTCTGGTATTGATGAAATGAAGGCTGCAATCTTTCGATGCAAAAGCCGTCGCCGAGTGACGTCTCCTGTGGTGAGAAAAAGGAAATAAGAGACACGGCAGGAAGTGGCAGGAGGAAAAAACTTTCCCACCGGTAGCCGCCATCTGTGGCAGCGGAAAGCAGCGTTCTTTGTCGTCGAGTGAATGGGAAGCCTTCCCTGAAAATTTCAGTTCGCGCGCCGCGCTGGCTTCCCTTTCAGGCGCGGCAGCCGCTCGGCTTCGACAGGCGCTGGCGACGCCCCCGCCGCGTCCTTCAGGACGTCTGGAGGAGGCTCGCCAGGGAGCGGCTGTCTAATGGACGGGAAAAGAGTCCGATTACCGCCAGGGCCACTAATTCCGGCGCGTCAACCCCTTTGTTCCCATAGGCGCTTTTCAATCGAGCTAACTAGAAGGATGGCACACCGAGGTAATTACAGATGTGACGCGAGAGGACAGGGACACGGGTGGAGACGAGGGAGGCGATGTAACATGTTGACGGGATTCGGATTCACACGGCGTAATTACCTTTCGATTTGAGGCTTCACCTACACGTCCATTCAATGGCCCAGTAACAGGCGAAAGGTTGGATGGATGTGGCACTAATAATTTGAGTGAGGCAGTAAAATCCCCGGGTCTGTATACCGGCAGATGAAGTGCACGCATTATCAACACTATGCACAGGCCTGCGCGCTTCAGATGGAACAATATTCGAAGAGCGTGCTAAACGCGATAGATAACGCCAATGCAAAGCGCTAATTATTGCTTTAAACTTAGCGACACGTACAACCAGTCTCCAGTGTAAAACACACGCATTAAGAGACTTGAATGATTATCAACTGAAATATCGTGGTTAGATGTACACGTTATCGGGAAGTAATGTCGAAACTTCATGGAATACCCCAAAATATCCTTGGACAGTCACTAACACAATTCGCAAGACGTCTTATTATTTTGTTGATCTGCAAAGATAAGGCAAGTACGACTAGGACTCGTGCTCTGATCGTTCCGCACGAACTTAACTATGTATGTACACTACTGGCCATTAAAATTGCAACACCACGAAGATGACGTGTTACAGACGCTAAATTTAACCAACAGGAAGAAGATGCTGTGATATGCTAATGATTAGCTTGTCAGAGCATTCACACAAGGTTGGCGCCGGTGGCGACACTTACAACGCGCTGATACGAGGAAAGTTTCCAACCGATTTCTTATACACACCGGCGTTGCCTGGTGAAACGTTGCTGTGATGCCTCGTGTAAGGAGGAGAAATGTGTACCATCACGTTTCCGACTTTGATAAAGGCCGGATTGTAGCCTATCGCGATGGCAGTTTAGAGTATCGTGACATTGCTGCTCGCGTTGGTCGAGATCCAACGACTGTTAGAAGAATACGCATAGGTGGGTTCAGGAGGGTAATACGGAACGCCGTGCTGGATCCCAACGGCCTCGTGTCACTAGCAGTCGAGATGACAGGCATCTTACTCGCATGGCTGTAACGGATCGTGCAGTCATGTCTCGATCCCTGAGTCAACAGATGGCGACTTTTGCAAGACAACGACCATCTGCACGAACAGTTCGACGACATTTGCAGCAGCGTGGACTATCAGCTCGGAGACCACGGTTGAGGTTACCCTTGATGCTGCATCACAGACAGGAGCCCCTGCGATGGTGTACTCAACGACGAACCTGGGTGCACGAATGGCAAAACGTCATTTATTCGGATGAATCCAGGTTCTGTTTACAGCTTCATGATGGTCGCAACCGTGTTTGGCGACATCGCGGTGAACGCTCATTGGAAGCGTGTATTCGTCGTCACCATACTGGCGTATCACCCGGCGTGATGGTTTGGGGTGCCATTGGTTACACGACTCGACGACCTCTTGTTCCCATTGACGGCACTTTTGACGTTACATTTCAGATGTGTTACGACCCGTGGCTCTACCCTTCATTCGATCCCTGCGAAACCCTACATTTCAGCAGGATAATGCCCGACCGCATGTTGCAAGTCCTGTACGGGCCTTTCTGGATAGAGAAAATGTTCGACTGCTGTCCTGGCTAGCACATTCTCCAGATCTCTCACCAATTGAAAACGTCTGGTTAATGGTGGCCGAGCAACTGGCTCGTCATAATACCTTGATGAATTGCGGTATCTTGTTGAAGATGCATGGGCAGCTTTACCTGTACACGCCATCCAAGCTCTGTTTGACTCAATGCGCAGGCGTATCAAGGCCGTTATTACAGCCAGAGGTGGTTGTTCTGGGCACTTATTTCACAGGACCTATGCACCCAAATTGCGTGAGAATGTAATCACATGTCAGTTCTATTATAATATATTTGTCCAGTGAATACCAGTTTATCATCTGTATTTCTTCTTGGTGTAGAAATTTTAATGGCCAGTAGTGTAGATACCTATGCATGTGTGTGAGGGGAGAATTTTCGAGAATTAAAATGTCCACAAAACTGGTCGTATCTTTTGATTGAATTTACTTAGAAGCTTAAATCTTTTTACTCTGCGAAGGACGCGTAGAACGTAGTGTGGTGTCACCGCCAGACACCACACTTGCTAGGTGGTAGCTTTAAATCGGCCGCGGTCCATTAGTACATGTCGGACCCGCGTGTCGCCACTTTCAGTGATAGCAGACCGAGCGCCACCACACGGCAGGTCTAGAGAGACGTACGAGCACTCGCTCCAGTTGTACGGACGACGTAGCTAGCGATGCACACTGACGAAGCCTCGCTCATTTGCAGAGCAGATAGTTAGACTAGCCTTCAGCTAAGTCAATGGCTACGACCTAGCAAGGCGCCATTAGCAGTATATTGTCTGAAACTATAGTCTCACTTGTATCGTCAATAGCGATGTACCAAGGATGGATTAAA
The DNA here is from genome assembly GCF_021461385.2 of Schistocerca piceifrons. Taxonomy (NCBI): domain Eukaryota; kingdom Metazoa; phylum Arthropoda; class Insecta; order Orthoptera; family Acrididae; genus Schistocerca; species Schistocerca piceifrons. The sequence continues at coordinate 144,813,214 of NC_060144.1, forward strand.
ATTAAGTATTCCAGAAGCTACGTACTTTTCTTTATAGCATTCATTACGTATCCTGTTGCAGACCTATCTCTATTCTGCGTGAGTTTAAGCGCGTGCCTTTCGGCTTCCTCGCATTGTGTCTAGGCTGTCTTGCCTAGACACAACACGTAGAATTTCACGTGTATTTCAACGTGATACAGCTGCCCGTTCCTCTAACAAAGCGGCGTTAACAGACGATCACAGAGACGGACAACGAAGTGATCTTATGACGGTTCCGTTTTTACCGACTGAGGTACGAAAACCTAAAAATGAATTTTACGCAAAAATGATTTAACAAAAACGTCCGTTTTCTTCAGTCATAAAACGTGGTGGGACTCTACTCGTCTACGATCATCACAGTCAGTAAAATCCACATTCTTCTTGTTGAGCGCTTTCTGTATGACATGATGTGGAGCTTGTAAACGGATTTGCTAACTGGTCCACAATTTTATTTTTCCCACGGAGTTCTTCACTACGGACGCATGCTTCTTTTACATAGCTGGCACCACAGTGTCAGTGAATGGAGGCAGGAATACGACTTTAGATGCTACATTTCAGATACATTACATGAAATTTATCACACACACAGAGTTCCGCGAATTAGGGTACCGGCAGCGAGATATAGGCTGCAACCAGTACAGAAAATAGGAACGGGACGTCCTACAAAAAATGACTCCGAGCACTATGGGACTTAACTTCTGAGGTCATCAGTCCCCTAGAAATTAGAACTACTTAAACATAACTAACCTAAGGACATCACACACATCCATGCCCGAGGCAGGATTCGAACCTGCGACCGTAGCAGTCGCGCGGTTCTGGCCTGAAGCGCCTAGAACCGCTCGGCCACCCCGGTCGGCGGACGTCCTACAGCCCAACACGATCAGTTCAGCGCTTTCGAAGATGCTCGTTTAGGTGACTGCGTACGAGATTATGCCAATAGGACGTGGCTCTGTCCTGCTGCAAAATTCATTCGTGTTCCTCTTCTGTGAGGTGGGACAACAACTAGAGAGAGAAAGCACGCCGAGATAGGTTATGCCTGGAACGAGGGATTCCAATATATCACGAGACTGCTAGTCAAGGTGTTGTCGAAGTCAGCTATCACATTAATAAAAAAAGTTATCCGAAGTCTGTTCGAAGGTAGTTTACAACACCATGGCAGCGTTGGAATCATCACCGACGTTTGTTTGGTGTGCTGTAATTTATTTGTTTCTGTCTTTTTAACGGCTTCGTTCGTTAAGCCAGCACTTAACGACGTTGTGGTCCCGGCTATTCAAAGATTTTCTTTCTCGTGGTTGTTTATGGCATAGGTTGTTTGTTTGCGCGTTTGACTCCTAGAATAAGATAAAAAACCAGGTATTAGATCTTAGTGATTCCTGAAGAATACTTGAAGTATGTGGTGTCTTACAAGAAAGTTAATCATACGTGAAATATATTAATGTAGCATTGATGTTGTTTATGTGTACAAAATCACCAAAACCTTCTATTTGTTCAAGAATCGTGTACTGTATTTCCACATTAAACGAGTAATAATGTAGAATTCCCGATCGTATACTAAATGTCAACGAAAATATTTGTCTATTCGTTCAGGTAATCCTCACGTACACGTCTGAATGCACTATCTGTAAAAATAGTTTCATTGGATAATGTATTTTTTTTTCCTTCAGCACATTTTTCTTATCTCTTCGTCGTCGAAGTAACACGTTTTTCTTCAGAGTTGAAAGTAGTTTGTGAAACATATTCATTTCAGTACAGTTACCCGATCTAAATATTTGTCGTAAACACGCAGGGAACTTACCCACCAGCCGTCACTTTTGGGGCTATTCGGAAGTGGGACATTCCAGAAATGATTTTACATTTATCCTGTTCCACAATTAATCGCTTTAGCACTATACACGTTCTTATGACCTCAGGTGTTTGTGTTACGTCTGCGCTTTAAAGAGTTTTTGTTGAAGGCAGAGCTGTTAAATTTGACAACCTGTCTTAAAATTGCATTTAAAAGAATTAATCTACTGATTTCTGCTGGTTTACTTCATGAAATTTTTAATTGATTTCTTAACATCAGAAATTACTTTAAATTTGTTAAATACATGTCAAGGGAAAGAGTTGATACTACTGCAGGTTAGCCTATGTTACTTTTTCTTCTTTTCTTGTCACGAGAACATAGTCAGGGAAATTGTAAATACTTGTCCAGCTTCCCCTTATTGCTGTAACGAGTGTAGAATTGTAACTGTTCTTTAAATATTGTAAGGTTAGTTCAACATGTCATTCCTGGAGGCAGCTGTTAGTTTTATTCGGCTGCTTTTAGTCATTCATTCCAGAGTGCGGTCTAATACGCCATCACCGAGCGAGGTGGCGCAGTGGTTGGACCCTGGACTCGCATTCGGGAGGACGACGGTTCAATCCCGCGTCCGGCCATCCTGATTTAGGTTTTCCGTGATTTCCCTAAATTACTCCAGGCAAATGCCGGGATGGTTCCTCTGAAAGGGCACGGCCGACTTCCTTCCCCATCCTTCCCTAATCCGATGAGACCGATGACCACGCTGTCTGGTCTCCTTCCCCAAACAACCAACCAACCAACCATCTAATACGCCATCACCAAGTAGTGCCTATACAGTGTATGTTAGATTTTCTATAAAACCCGACACACAAGATCTATAAATGAGATAGTCGTATTGCAAGTCCGCAGTCGTTGTCACACGTTTCATACACATCTTCCATGACTAAATGAACGATTGAGGGCCAAAAGTTCGCCTATTGAACGTCCGTCGGTAAAGTGAAGAGTGAACGAGAGATTCGTCCCCCCCATCCCCCCGCTTCCCCTCCCGCACCCTCTCACCGTGCCCAAGGCCAACTCTCAAGGAGCACCTATAGGCTCTTTCGCATCGTTATAGTGTTACTTCCGCAGGGCACATTTTAAATTCCTGGCGAAGCAGAGCTCGAGAACACCTTTTAGCGTTCATTTTCCATAAAAAGTGTTCACTATATAAGACGTGTAGAGCCTGCTAACAAATACAACTAAGTAATGAACACACATCAGTAGAATCTACGAAAATACAACAGCACGCAGCACTGCTAGACAGGAACGTGACCTTTAGTCATCCTGCACAACAGTAAGGCGGTCTCCCGGGAAAGACCAATTCCTCCACCACATATGCTGCTCGTTTTTCAGTTTACAGTCACACTTTTTATACCATATCTACCATCAGGTACCATAACATAATTGAGTCGTCACGCCGGTTTACTGCCATGTAGGAGATTCAGGTTCAATTCCCGGTACTCACATGTACTTTTATTTGCTGGGATAACGAATACGGGGTGCACTCAGCCTCGTGAGGCGGAACTAGGAGCTACTAGACCGATCAGTAGCGGTTTTAATGTCAAGAAACCCGACAACGACCGGAAGTGCGGTGTGCAAACCACATGTCTCTCTCATCCATACCGTATCCGATACGTCATTGGCAGTCGATCAGGCTAGAACGCAGAACTTTACTTTTCACGCCATCTACAGCAACCAATGCACTGTTTCAAATGGGCGGCTAAAGTAAGTCCGGTGAACATTCGTTTCCAGAAGACGAATATATCGGAAGTTAAGAACATTCAACTTCGCAGCGCGTCAGCGATCGTTGGTTAATATATTAAAAAATAAATAAAAATAAAAACCCGCCTCGATTGCGAAAAAAGCACCTAGTGATAAGTGTTAACCCAGGTTTCGGCGCAGATAACTACACCTTCTTCAGAACAACAATAAAACCCACAAGTGCCTAAGAAGACCTTAAGTAGTAGTTTTGACTTTTTACATATGTACTGTGTTTTCCTTTTCTTTTTCGTTTATAAATGTATAGCTACGGTGTTCTTTTAATCATTCACAAAGGTCTTCTTAGGCACTTGCGGGTTTTATTGTTGTTCTGAAGAAGGTGTAGTTATCTACGCCGAAATCTGGGTTAACACTTAACACTAGGTGATTTTTTCGCAATCGAGGCGTTTTTTTTAATATATCGGAAGTTCAATTAAAGAGAACATACAGCTACAGGACAGAGATTCGTCTTAAATGAGAAAATGTTCAAAATGTCCGGAAGTTTGTTATGGTTTATGAAGAAGTTACGTTGGATGACTGAAAGGGCAGTTACTTAAGGTCCGCATTCCTGTCAGCGAACACTTGCCGCCGAAGCAAGGCGTCTCTGTATACCCAGGCCGCCACCACAGCACAGCGGTGGATGCATAATTATAGTGGGCACGCAGTTCAGCAGGCTAAGTGGGGGAGCCAGCCGCATTAATTCAATCTGCCCTGGGGACTTAGCGTCTCCGGCGGCTGTTGCCGCGAGCTTCGCCGCGCCGCACCGCTGTCGCCGGTATCGTCCGCTGTACTCGGTAAGCACCCTCCTACGTTTACTCCGCGCCCCGCCAGTCGCTGGCCCTCTTTCCCCCTCACAAGTTTCTAATGCGAGTTCGCGAAACGCGCTGTCTGCCCCCCGTAACACTTTGCGGTTTGCACGGCGTCACCAAACTTGCCGCGCTTGTCGCCCCATTTCGGTTGCCTGAGCCGTCGCGACCTGGAAAAGGCGGCGCGTCCGAGAACTTTGTACGCTCCTCTTCGTTTCGTGCTGCCCTTTGCTCTTACAAAACGATGTGCTCCTTTAACTTTTTCGTGTTACGCATTCTTTCTACGTCTATCTATGGTGCTCGATACAGTCCACAGTGGCGTGAGACTTTCCAGGTTTTAGTTCCGTCAAACCATTAGGTTATAAGTCTGTACACTGTGTGTAAGAAATGTCCACCTATTCCGACGTAGCTCTTTTAGAGTAGAACTAGAGCTAACTCTGGCTGTTCTTTCGGGGCAACATCGAGCGAGGTGGCTCTGTGGTTAGAATACTGGACTCGCATTCCCGAGGACAACGGTTCAAATCCGCGACCGACCATCCAGCTGTAGACTTCCGTAATTTCCCTAAGTCACTCCAAGCAAATAGTCCTACTTGAAAGAACACGCCCGACTTCCTTCCTCATTCTTTCGTAATTCGAGCTTATGCTCCGTCTCTAATGACCTCGCGTTCTAAGAGACTTATCTTTCTTCCTTCTTGCATGAGCGACACCAGGCCGCACGTTTATCTTCAGAGTGAAAAGGATCACTGCTGGTTAGCCACAGGGCCCATCAGAATTTTTCTGTTACCCCGGGTGATCGAAAAGTCAGTATAACTTTGGAAACTTAATAAACCACGGAAAAATGTAGATAGACAGGTAAAAATTGACACACATGCTTGGAATGGCATGGTGTTTTATTAGAACCACCGCATATTGCTAGACGCGTGAAAGATCTCTTGAGCGCGTCGTTTGGTGATGATCGTGTGCTCAGCTGCCACTTTCGTCATGCTTGGCCTCTCAGGTCCCCAGACCTCAGTCCGTGCGATTATTGGCTTCTGGGTTACCTGAAGTCGCAAGTGTATCGTGATCGACCGACATCTGTAGGGATGCTGAAAGACAACATCCGACGCCAATGCCTCACCATAACTCCGGACATGCTTTACAGTGCTGTTCACAACATTATTCCTCGACTAAAGCTATTGTTGAGGATTGGTGGTGGACATATTGAGCATTTCCTGTAATGAACATCATCTTTGCTTTGTATTACTTTGTTATGCTAATTATTGCTATTCTTATCAGATGAAGCGCCATCTGTCGGACATTTTTTGAACTTTTGTATTTTTTTTTGTTCTAATAAAACCCTATGACATTCCAAGCATGTGTGTCAATTTGTACCTCTCTATCTACATTATTCCGTGATTTATTCAGTTTTCAAATTTATACTGACTTTTTGATCACCCGGTATATGTATGATCTTGAATGATATACAAAAGAATCTTAACTGCTCATTGTGCTAAAGTGCAACCACACCAGGTAACTTAAGTCATAATACATAAAGAAAACTGGAAAACTGACTCGTGTGAATGTGTACGATAAGAAACACAAAAACTTCCAGTAAACATTGGTAAGCAAATGAGCAATTTATCAACAGACTGCAACTGACTTCAGTATTAAAGATTGTCATAGTATGTAGGAGAATATATATATATATATATATATATATATATATATATATATATATATAAAACTGACGATCTAATTTAGTCTATTTTGATCACGGTACTATCAATAGGCATTGCTCCATTGATATGTTTGTATATCTTTTCGTATATCTTTTTCTAAATAAAAATACATCCCAACCTCATAAATTTCTGTGTATGTTTCTAAATAAAAATACATCCCAACCTCATAAATTTCTGTGTATGGGCTACATAGACCGGTCCCTGCCTATCATTCCAGTCTGTGGAATCGGCTTATCAGTGGCACCTTCCAATATCGAAATATTTGCGATGCAGGTTTTAGGTGATTATTGATTACATATATATATATATATATATATATATATATATATATATATATATACTACGATTTCCAAACAATGATGTCAGGTATACTCATTAAAACAAGGTAAATAGGTCTGACATCTAAAGATCAAATTATGGAAAGGAGCTCATTGGTTTCAACGTAACATGCTTTCAAGTACGGAAGAGCAAATGATCGACAACCTCATGAAGAGGACAAAAATGGTCGTCACAATTTGACTACATGATGTGTTGACTGTGTCGTCTTTGGCTTCAACGCATTGTCGCGGCGTGATTGCGTCTAACTTGCATAAAGTTACATGTTGGAGGTACAGCTTCCTGGGTTGTTAGGCCGCGTCGTGCTACTCTTCAAATTATTATTACACGATCGACGTTTCCACCCCGTTGTTAAGTATAGCCTTCAGGACTTCCTGGTGTGCCCAGTCTTGAGTTAACCGGGAACGCCAGAATATCCTGAAGGCGATCCTGTTAGAGGAATCGGAATTTTGATGGTCTGATAAGAAACTGAAGAGTAACGTGAATCAGCCTAACAACCTAGAAGATTTTACCCTCAAAGAGAGCATCCAAGGAATCTTGCATACGTATATAAGCTACATGTTGCTACTTCCAAGAGTCGGACACGAGTGTGGTTGGGGCACCTTTCTCCCTGAGGTCTATCGCTTTAAAAGATCAGGAGCGTCACGACATGGAAAGAGCACTCTGCTTCGTTGCCAACCTGCTCAGCTGCTACCGTAAGACGTTCTCCCTTTGGAAAGCATGGAACAACAGAGACAGCATGTATCTGGTTAAGTTCCCAAACCCTTCACATCTCCACGCACCGGGAGGATAAGTTAAGATGCACCGTTGTAATGGCTAAGACAACTGGGAAGTTTTTAACCATCTATGTAGCGCGTTAAAGTGGGTAACGTGGCTAGCGCTAGTTTGAAGTAGTCAAATTCGTTAAGATGATGATGCTATAATGGCGTATGAATGTCTTTTAATGAAACTACTGTCAGAGTCCGTCTTCACAAAAACTGGGTTATTAGCGTGCTCGGTGGAGTGGATTGCGATAGAAGTAAATTTCTACCAGTGCTCATGGGGGTATCGAGGCATTTCCGATATGCAGTATGAAAACGGAAATATATTCTCATATTCAGTATGAGATTGGATAGGAGTTTCATAAGTACACTTATAATGATTGTCGACCGGAAAGGAGACTAGTACCTGGGATATTGTTGACCGGCTAGAAGTAGTGATGAATGAGCAGTTTTTAATGGGTAGCTGGCTTCAATCTAAACCTTAGTTCTGCCACAGAATCATAAATCTTCACTGAGAATTTAGTGCAGCAGCTTATTCCGAATGTTCGGTTGTTGCGAATGTGGACGAGTAGATTCCTCACACTCGCATAGTCATTGGTATATGTTTTAGCTTTGTTTAAAGTATAAGATGGTACAACAGTCCATATCAAACTTACGAAATATTTGGAGGTTTTACTTTTACTAAAAGTATTTCAAGTCAAATAGATGCGTTTCTACTTGTTTGAAATAGATCTTTGTAAAAAAAAATGTGCTGTTCTATCATCTAGTGCTCGACTAATGTGAATTTCCTGGTAATCACACAACATAGTAATCTTACAGTCACTCCAATAAACAGTCGTCATTCCTACAAGAGTCTGCGTATGTATCTCCTGGTGGCAGTCATTCATTCTGTTGGTTTAGTTAACAGCTCTACGTCAGAGATTTGGTGGAGATTTCTCAAACGGAAACAGTCCCAGTAAGTAGGAATTCTTTTACGAAAAACTGTAATTACTTATTTAAGAGAAATTGAAGGTAAGCACACGAAATGAAAATCTATGGAACTGATTGGACGATATTGTTAAAGAATACGAGAACGAAGAGTCCAGAAGCTCCTAGTAGCCCACTTAACTTTATACTGTTATTTCCTGTCAGAAACAACAACTTAAATTAATTTACATTATTATAATTTCAGCTTATCAGTTAATGCGCTATTTAATTTTTCGGTTCAGTTTTCTCCAATGAACCATCACCTGTTCAGTTCAAAGTAACATTTTACTTTGGGTAAGCCGTGCGGCTGTAGGCGCTGCAGTCCGGAGCCGCGCTGCTGCTACGGTCGCAGGTTCGAATCCTGCCTCGGGCATGGGTGTGTGTGATGTCCTTAGGTTAGTTAGGTTTAAGTAGTTAGTAAATAGTGTTAAGTCGCATAGTGCTTAGAGCTATGTGAACCATTTTACTTGGGTAAACCAGAGTATTTCTGGAGATTAACAGCGGTGTAACTCAAATGTGTTTCGCCTTTCAGTTACTTTGGGCAGATAGCTAGAACTCGCCTGTCAGACGGCTCATTGGTGTAGCGCATCCTATGTGAAACGCCAGGCCTGTCTCCGCGCTAATTAGAGCCATTAATTGGCTGAGATGTTGATGTGGCAACGTCGCAACGGTCCCTTGGGTACTGCACAGCCCAGCACTGTTAAAAGCTCCGACGATGAAAGCTTTTAGAGTTTCAATTTTGCTGGCGTAATTCACTTACCATCTCTTATCTTCTCTCCCCAGGTCCACTATTAATCTTTCCATATACACGCGGCCATTAATGCCTGCGCGGTGAACGTGGAGCCCGTTTACTGTCTCACCACCTCTGTATAAGGCTTCATGGTGCCATTCATGGTGCCATTACAAAAGGAACCGATCTTTGAAGAACCAGTTATTTTTGTATGCAATACTCTTACAGGAAATGAGAGGGAGCTCTTCAAAAGCTCATAATTTCCCCACTTGAAGCTTATATCGAAAATAAATTATCTCTACTAACTACATCCTTATAATCACTTCCTTAGGAATACAAAAATGGCTCTGAGCACTATGGGACTTAACATCTGAGCTCATCAGTCCCCTAGAACTTAGAACTACTGAAACCTAACTAAGCTAAGGACGTCACACACTTCCATGCCCGAGGCAGGATTCGAACCTGCCTCCGTAGTGGTGGGGCGGTTCCAGACTGAGGCGCCTAGAACCACTCGGCCACAACGGCCAGCCATTAGGAATACACTGTACATGAATTTTATTGATTGCGAAAATATTTATGGACATTATAAACGTCATACCTATTTGGGTGTCAGCTGATTTGTAATGGAATCCTTTACGTAGCAATCAGTTTCAAAAGATCAGGTCCGATTGTCCACCAGGTGTCTGCCGTGGTGCGTACTCACCCTTTCGGCAGGAAGTGCTCAGCAGTGCCACGTGTCCCTGCTTTTTTTTTTTTTTTTTGCACAGCCTGACAAGTACGTAGGCGCCCCAGTACTAACTAATCAGAGCTGCACAGTGACTGAGAGCTGATGTGGCATCCCGCACGAGACTGCATAGAGCAGCACTGTTCAGCGATCTGTCGTTGCAAACTCTTAGAGTTCCAATATTGCCGGAGTAGTTCACTTATCAAACCTTATCTCTGCTGCGCACTTCCACTACCAATCTTTCCGCGTACATGCGGCCTTTATTGTCTGCGCGGGGAACGCGTTTGCCGTGTCTCCCCGTCTCTTTAGAGCTGCACGCTACCACTGCGAAAGCAACCGATACCGAAATGAAAATTCGCTCCACCTCGCAGGCAGCCGGAGGGCTTCAAAGCGAGGCTCATTACGGCTGGCCGGCGAGCGCTTTCTCATTTAGCAGGTAGAAGTAGGGAGAGGAAGACCGCTGCCTGCTACTGACCCTCCCGTGCCGCAGCGTTCCGTCCCGTCCCGTTCCATCCGGCTCTTGCCGTCGCCGCCGACGTGCCTCCTACGCTCCTTCCGTCTGTGCCCCCCCCCCTCCCCCTTCAGTGACGCTCCACAGGCACAGTGGCCGACCAGCTGGGCTATCGATTCCGCCGCCGGCTCCTCGCAGTCTGCAGTCTCCGTTCTCCGCTCACTACTCTTCCGGCTCCTCCATGCGTCGACTCTTCTTCATTTCGCCGCGGGCCGATTACTGGCCGCCACTCTCCACTCACCTTTCTCCTCCCCCACCCTGTCCTCTACACCCACCACCTCCCTCTTCCGTCCACCCCCACCCCCACGCCACGCGTCCTGTCCCCTGAACAGCGCCACTAATGAGTCGGACCTCTCTGCCGGTCGCTCCCCCGCCTTACCATTCGGCGGAACGCTATCGGTGTCTCGTGGACAGGGCCGGCAGACGAGCGTCGTCCGTAATGAATAGCAGACCGCAGTATTTCACTCCTCATTTAAACACGGCATTAATAAATTTTATTTGCATGCGTAAGTCTTTCGATTATCGCGCTTCTCCCATTACGGCATAAACGACGAAAATGTGTTAGAGCAAATGGACATCAGGAGTTTAGACATTTACATTTCTCGGAATAAATTTAACTTCACATCATTACTCGGGTAACACTCAGCAGTCTTAAACGCAGGGGAAGACGGTTGTCATACAAAACTCCATTTAAAAAAAGACAAAGAATTAATGAAAAACTCCCGATTGGGCTTCTTTTTTTTTTTTTTTTTTTTTTTTTTTTTTTTTTTTTTTTTTTTTTTTTTTTAAGAGCTGCAGTTTACTGCATGATTAACCCAGTCCTTAGCTGACTGAATCTTTCACTCTGCAGGAGGCAGTTCAATGCTTGCAGCGTATTGGCGAATTAAAATTTCGAGCCGAACGGTTACAACGCGGAATATCGCCTTTTGCTATCCACGCGCGAGTCAGTATTCGACTCCAGAGCTTCAGTTATGCTAGTATTATTTATTGCTTCTATAGCCTGACTAGATTACCGCCTCAAGGCTCTCTCTTACATCAAACTGGAGAAAATCATCCAAAAAATTGTTACATAACAATCACAAAACAATAATAATTTGCATTATTAATAAAAATAATAACTGGCTATACTAATAATAGCACTAACTATGTCGATAAAATAATGGAGGCATTAAGTCATATTGATTAGTAATTACATTAAACTTCGATTATAATTTGCCTTATTATTAATGAAGAGAAATTATTCGCAATAAAAATACCAGGTAATAACAATAATAGTAACAAAATAATGGAGCCATTAACAATGATAATTAATTTAGCACTTCTAAATTCTTTTTATTGTAGTAGAATAATGGCCGCGCGGGATTAGCCGAGCGGTCCAAGGCGCTGCAGTCATGGACTGTGCGGCTGATCCCGGCGGAGGTTCGAGTCCTCCCTCGGGCATGGGTGTGTGTGTTTATCCTTAGGATAATTTAGGTTAAGTAGTGTGTAAGCTTAGGGACTGATGACCTCAGCAATTAAGTCCCATAAGATTTCACATTCATTTGAACATTTTTGAGTAGAATAAGGGGAAGAGAAATAGGAGGAAACTGAAAACTACAGTGCCTGGCTGCACAGCTGGGTATTTCAATACAGAAGTCTGTAGGAAAGGTGAGGGAAAAATGGTGAGGTAGGGGCTTCACGAGAGTGATCTGCGGACGAGTATATAGAAGAGATAGCTAACAGACTGAGGTGGGTTAACAGCTGGATTTTCAGCTGTCTAATGTTTTGAGGAAGACTATTTCAGAGTCGGGTTTGTGACACACAAATTGCTTTAGAGAACCTGGCGGAGTTGTTTAGTGGTGCACAAACGATTTTACTTTTTTTGAGAACGAGTATTTCTGCTGTGTTGTTCAGATAGTAGTACAACGATGTAGGATATTTTCGGACAAGTTCAATGATTAAGAAGAGAACAAGTCAAACACAGGTAGGTTGCCATGATAATTGTTCGTAGGCGGGATTGACATGATCGAGATGGCGTACGTAACAAATGTGTCGCACACAGTCATTCATCTCCAGTTACATCTGGCATGAGCTCTCACACGAAATTCCTTGGAGAATATGGTTCAAATGGCTCTGAGCACTATGGGACTTAACAGCTGTGGTCATCAGTCCCCTAGAACTTAGAACTACTTAAACCTAACACATCCATGCCCGAGGCAGGATTCGAACCTGCGACCGCCTTGGAAAATAGGATCATCATAATCAAGGATGGGGAGTATTAATGATATTTTAAGCTAATGAGGTATTACGTTTTTGTATTTCTGTAGTGAATGAAATTATGCTGACACCTTGCAGACTGCAGTTATATGTTCAGCCCAGGTGAAGTCTCGCTCCAGAATTACCTCCAAGATCTTTGCACGGCAAGAAAACTACTGTGCAGTTTATGATTAAGAGTCTAAGAGATGTGTCTTTGGTGACCGACTAAGCTTGTTTGTGTTTTAGATGGTTTGAGTTTCAAATCCATGTTCTGCGCCAACTCTGAAAAAGCAGCTAGCTCAGCATTTACGTGCTGGATGGCTCTGAGCAGGTTTCTTGGACTTGTTCTTAGAAATAACTGAAGGCCGTGAGCGTAAAAGATAGTTGCAATGAGAGATAATGGTAGACACGTCATTAACATATAATAAAAAAAGTAATTGCCCCAATGCTGATCCTTGTGGGACTCCTGATGCTACATTGCTACATTGGAATCTCTTTGCTCTTATCGTTAGATTCTTTTATCGTGATATAAGTTATGAGATGAACCATTTTACATTGCTTGAAAGAGGCACTTTTGAATTTAACAAATAGAATATCAAAGACGACAGTGTCGAAAGTTTTGCTGAAGTCCAAACAGCAAATAATAAGTCGCCTCCTGTCTAACCATACCCTGTTCCAATTCGCTAGTCACTTTTATAAGAGCAGTGGTCGTGCTATGGTACCAGATTGTTTGATGTTAAGTAGTTTGTAACCTGATCCTGAACTATATATTCTAAGGCTTTAGTTAGTACCGTTAGAATGCAAATGAGTCTGTTTTTGACAAATTTCTATTTGAGTAGAGATTTTATGACTCGCTACTTTCTGTCTATTGTGAGGATGCTGAAGGTCAGAGAATGGCAAAAAATACCCGTTACTGTGGGCAGCAGTGAATCGAAGAGGAAATTGGTTATTTGCATTGTAATAATGTCTTGTGTTGCAGCTGCTGACCGAATTCGATCAACTGACTTCCTAAGAATATTAAGACATCAGTTACAGAAAAAAATCTTGATCTGTGGCAATCACTGATAATTCAAGGGAATTGATGGTATGTTCCTTCCCATGTAGAGTGACAAAATATTCATTCATATCCTCGATAGTAACTAGAAATCTAGCTGCAGATTTGGTTTTACCATTCCTAAACCTCAATGTTTTCCCACAAGATGGAGGACCTGAGAAAGTCCTCTGTAACGTTTTCTCACTCTGTGGCACAATCAGAATAATTCAACAGTTCCCAAAAAATGATACTAAAACAATTAGCACGTCTTTCCACCACCAGCTGAATATGCTGCTATTAATTGGCACATGGTTAAAGAATCAGTTCGGTATCTTTTCTCTGTGTTTCCACAAATGGCCCGTAGATTCTTCCATTAGCATCGGAATAACAGGACGCATAAAGAGACTAGTTGCACATTGTAACATCAGAGCAAGACACTAAAGTTCTAGTAGTTCTACCAACCTCGAGTTTTAATGCGGTGTCGTTGTCCCAACAAAGAGGAAGCACACAGATCTGGATTCCATTAATTTGGATGAGAGGCTTTCACGGAATTACTGTCAAACGTAATAAGGCCTTTATCTCATTTTAATAATGAAGTCGGTAGTTCATAGGTATTCCAGTTATTCTTTTTTGCTATATACATGTTTTTTAAAGAAAATAGCAAACAACGTTTTTAAAATGTTGCGTAGTCATTCGTAAGCCAATGAAGTTCACAGGATAAATCATTCATCAATTTTATTAGTGAAAGTTCAGGTCTGTATCACTTCCCAACTGGCGAAATGTATCATCGACGTATCACAAGGAAAGCTGAACATTCCCGAACACATAATTTCTTTTGCTTGCAATTGACCGACCTAACGCTCATTTCGTAACACCATGACTTCACACTTGGAGCTTCCAAGTTCGTTGCGAATCATTTTATTTGATGATCATTAATTACACTACGGATGATGAACGAGCTGATTCGTGTCTTGTCAGTATGTCATCAGTTTGTCTAAAATTACGTCTAAAATCATGAACTAATTGCGTCATAACAACATAACGCTGAAAGGGTCTACTTCGCTATTTCAGAACGATAACTGAACACTTCGTTGTTATTATTATTAATAAAAAAATAAACGGATTGTCACAGAGATTACAGTATAATCCTCTCTATCTTGCACTACAGCACCCATTCAGAACACAAATATTAATGATCCTCAAATTGCAGTATGAGACTTAGCCGCCATACTGCACTCAAAATTTCATATTGTCTGAACCACACTGTCTGTAGATTAGAGTTGCCTTAAGCGTTCCGAATATACATCATTTTCAAAGGCTAAATGAGAAATACAGATAGTATCAGTAGAAAATCAAATGATTACACTTAATCCGATATGGAACTGAAACGTATATGGTGGAATGTTACCGTATACAAAAGCCTTCATATTTAAATACTTCGTATACACTAAACATATCGGTACAGAAAACCTAGTCATATGTTGTGAGCAACGAATAAGTACAAACTAGCTCTTGATACTGCGTGTGGTCATGAGTGAAGTTGGCTACAAGAGGGCACTAATGTACTATTTACATACTATAATTTTACAGACATGTATAATTACGTAAAGATTAAAATGAAATAAGTTTGAAATTAGTAAATTATCATATTACATTTGTTCAAAAAACTAATTGCACTGTCGAACACATATTTTCAATACTTCAGAACAAGATAGATAACCGTTGCTTTCGGAAAACAATTTCAGCATGTATACACGATTAACATTTACAGTGACTCGGTAATATTATTGTTTTTTTAAATAGGATGCACGTAGCCATATTATACATGAGTGCGTGTAGGCATTTTCTCATGGAATGATCTTAATTTTCAGGTACACTGGAGAAGAGAAAATAAATTAGTATCACACAATCAACCGTGATGCGGAAATGACTAGCGGAAGTTATACACGATAGCGAGAAAATGTTTCGATAATATATGCACAATACTGACTGAAATTTGTGATGGAACCTGATAGAAAGAGGTGTTCCGTTGATAGGATACATCCTGAGTCATTAATAAATGACCGTTGTATTGCAGAGAAGAGAGAAGGGTAAAAATTGTAGAGGAAGACAAGGCTCGGATACATTAAGTATAGTGAAAGAAGTTACTGAGAAAAAAGACTCGCACAGGATACATTAACTTGAAGAGTAGCGACAGACCAGTCAGTTTGGCACGAATATCACAACAGAACAGCTCACGCTACAGCTTATCTAAGAAGATAGATTAAAGAAAGACAAACCTATGTTCATAGCATTTATATATTTAACAAAAGTTTTTGACAATCTTGACTGGAATACACTCTTTGAAATTCTCAAGGTTAGAGGAAAACACAAAGAGTAAAGCATGAATCCCAAATTCAGTTCGAGTACGGGGGATATGTTATGGGGGCATCTGCCACATTTTCTCACTGAACTCCTCCCACCGCCCCGCTTCAAATATATCTTGCCAACACTCCCACATTTAACGAGCCACAGAGGCTGTAGCTTGCAATAATAATATTAAAATATGTAAAATGGTCTACTTTGATATTAATAACAATCTGTTTACATCAGAGCTTCGTTCATCGCTTTAATATAACTTCCACGAAGTGCGTCAGATTTGATATTGGAATCAGTGTCGGCTTGTGAGTACCTTTACCTGTCTGTAAAGTTTCCTCCGACTGCTCTGGTAGCAAGTCCATCCATGTAGACTACCCCTATGGAAATAAATTTAAAGGTATCGTGCACTAAGCGAAGCTTGCAACATTTTAGAAATTTTTACTGCCGTGCTTTTTTAGACTTCCTCAGTCTCCAAATGTTATCCAAAAGCTTTCGAAATTAAGGTAAGTAAAAATATAAATGCTTTCGATAATCTGTTGTTTGATCAGGTGGTGGATGGCTGAAGGTTGGGGGTTCTTGATAGCCATGTTGTTACTGTTACGAAGTTACACATCCGTGGCTCCTTAAATATGGGGGTGATAGCAAGTTTTATTTGAAGGGGGGAGTCCAATAACAAAACTTGACCTACCACCTTTCGATTCACGCCTGTCCACACACAATACATACAGAATCTCAATTGCAGTTATAAGACGTCAGTGCATAAAAGGAAACCAATAGCTATAAAGGGAGTAGAACAGGGTTATGACGTGTCCCATCTGTTATTAAATCTGTACGTTGAAGAAGCAACAGAGGAAACAAAAAATATGTCTGAAAAAGTTATTAAAACACAAATAACTAATAAAAGAAAATTTAAAATAAACATAAATAAATCAATACTATTTGTAGAAAAAATCTACATAAATGAATTCTATATTCAACACGTGGAATATGAACGTTCATGTTACGAAACATTTACAGGAATTAATTATTTGGAGTCTATCCTTATGACAGCAAAAGGTGGACGATTTACAATACTGAAACTAAAAGAATAAGAGTTTTTGAAAGGTTCTGGTAGAGAAAAATGCTGAGGATTAGATGGATGGATCCGCTATTAATGAAAAAGTACTGAACTAAATGGGTGAGAAATAGAATTTATGGCAAAACTTCATTAAAAGAAGAGATCGATTAAAAGGATGCATCATGAGTCAACGCGCAATAGCCAGTCAAATGGGGCGATTTGGGGGAGGCGGTGAGAACTAATAAAATTTATTCCACACATATTCTACGTAGTTTCTTTCGTGGTTAAGGAAGTTTCGAATTTGTAATTGAGACATATTATAAAGTGTCCGCTGCAGTTTTCTGTCGGCATATGAAGGCTAATCTCAGAAAATACTGCAGGGATTTTGATACTGTACTAATAGATAAACTGATTCAAGTAAAAGGTAGGTATGTAATTTATTACATCTACGACAGAAAAATCGTACGGCCGCAGATACTTTGTGCTAGCCTTGCGAATCCGGGGATGATCGCTGGCAGCCTATGAAAACATTTTGGCCGTAGGCGCGTCAAAACATGCCGAGAGTCGATATCTGTGTAAGCATCCTATTTGAGGAATCTAGCAACAGATCTACACAAATGTCGGTTGCTATCACATTCTTATAACGTGGCGAGTAAAACACTCAGAAAATGAATAATTCTATTAGCAACCAGACTGCGATCACTGATCGACCCATCCAAGCAATTTTTTGCGTAGAAATTATAGTCACATTTATGGAATCGAATAACTGCTGAAAATTGTTCATGAGTTCTTTCATGGAAGACGATTAGTTAACTCAAATGTTTGGTTTCGCAAATCGCTTTCACAGTCCGGAGTACAATGTTTGCATCGTTCTATATCATCTAAATTGGCCTGTGTAAATCCAGCATGCACTGCTGCGGCCCATTACACCCCAAACGACCGATCTATTCAGTATTTTATTAGCATTTTTTTCTTGAGGCACCCAACGGAACGATATTTCCTACGGATACTCGTAATTCAAAACAGAATTGAACAGAACTAATGTAGAGAAGTTACACCTACATGTTAATTCAAATAAATTCAATGAATAATAAGGCGAAATTAATGGAGTGTCAGCTTTTTCACACAGGAGAAACGATGATCAGGAGAAAGATCATAATAGCAGACATGGACGTCATATACTGAACTGACTAGCTGCAATTTGCAAAATTAGTAAAGCGATGTATCACAAACATTTCAACACATACAAAGTCAATTAGAAATAGCACCGAATTTTCGAACTGTCAGTTTATTAATAAATGGAAAAAATAAAAACTGAAGAAATAATCCAGTACACGAGCATTAGTTGCCGAAATGACTAGTATGAAACTCAAACATCATGAACAATTTAACATATGTAATTGTTAACAGCATTTAGCTCCATTTTATCAACCATGCATTGAATCTTGTACTATATCCATGAAACAACGAATCTCTGTAAAAATTTGAATATGATAAAAAAGATCAGGAACTGTGGCTTGGTACTAAAAATGCTACAGGCCGTGAAATAAAATGACTCTAAAATAGTTCTCGTAGTAGTCTTTACGAAGAGCTACTTTGTGATCATTCTACTTCAGTATTTTTTAAGTGGAAATTTTTACACAATGAGTATAAAGTAAAGTCGGTTTTTGTTTTTTGTAAGCACTTATGTGTTTAGGGGACACATAGAACTCTATCTCAGTATCTAAAGTGTTCTATCAACAGTCTCGTATGCACGCAGGCCAAACATGACACGATGAAAACCAATATACCTGCCAAAGTCGGTACACGATCATGCGACGTCAATTGTTCTGAGTAGGAATGCCACCAAAAGAACATCGCTGCCGGTTACGATATTTTACGGAAAACTAGTCAAAAATAAATTACTTGCACTAGTACAAGTTTTTTTGTGAGACTGAAATCATGTCGCTTTCGCGTCATTATCGCTGCTTATTTGGTTCAGAGTATTCGCCGTAACCATTACCAGGTAGAACACACAGCATTTCAGATTTTGCCATCGTTGAAAATTGAAACCTGAGATCTAAACAGTCGCTCATCGTAACCAACTACGCAATATTATCACACATTACGCTGCGTCTGGCTCGTTGTTACGATAATATGTTGTCATAATTACCCTACTAAACCTGTCGTGTATTAGGTATGCATCCTGCCGCAGACAATGCAACTCAAAATAGAATATTCTAACTAGACAGGCTACTTTAGTTTTCTCTTGATCAACTTCACCAACGGAAAATTTCAGCCGGTCATCAGCCACCAATAGGACAGGGAAGGCGAGAATTCAGTTTCCAATATATTAGTTCATTCACGGAAGATACAACAGCTCGTAGTCGCAAGACTTGAGCCCTAATATAGTTTTATACCACTTATCAACATGTGTATCGTAGAATGCAATTTATCAAATGGTTCAAATGGCTCTAAGCACTATGGGACCACATCTGAGGTCATCAGTCCCTTAGAATTAGAACTACTTAAACCCAACTAACCTAAGGACATCAGTTAATAATAGGCAACCAATCGCAATAAAGTCATGAGACGTCCAATTGACTCTTTTATTAGAACATGTTACGCGTTTCGGAATCACACCCATCTTCAGACAGCTGTTACAAAAACATACAAAACATATGTGAACAGCATACTCAACAGGTCTCAACGTTACAGAAAAAGAGATCTGGTCATATGAGTTACATACCACAAAATTCAACTACTTCCTAACCAACCAGGAGTACAGCCTTGACAACTCAAAGAAAGTGTCCAATAACGTATGACTATAACTGCGACACAATCAGTCTTGAAGCAGAGCGTATACTGACGCTAAACAGGTCAACTAGTAGCTTTCACATGTAATTTAATAATAATATACTCAAGATATAACATCTAACACTGTGCAATTACGACTAGAAACCGGAATGGTACTTTCGTACACGTTAACCTTAGAGGATTATTAATTAAAAAAAAAAACTCCAGAAATTTTACATTGCCATATTATACCTATAGCCAGTAGTGGCACTAAGCACAACTGAAACCACATGTTAATATAAAATAAATAATAGGGGGAGGGGGAGTTCCTTCATGAATAAGCCTTTAAACCTCCCAAATCTCTAAAAGAATACCACCAAATTAAATATAAGCAACATTATCCGTCATAAACTAAAACCTTGTCATCAGCTCGCTTACGCTAAGGACATCACGCACATCGATACCCGAGACAGGATTCGAACCTGCGACCGTAGCAGCAGCGCGGTTCCGGACTGAAGCGCCTAGAACCACTCGGCCACAGAAGCCGGCGCAATTTACTGGTCTGGACGGATAAAGCCTTGACCTACAACTCTTTCAGAACATCGAAATAAAATTATAACGAAATAATGGAGCAAAGGTTAGAGTTTAATACCCATGAACCCTATGTGCAGCAGAAGCTTATCACGAGCTTGGAAGAACTGGGAAAGAAAAGTGTGCGTTCCTCAAAGAATCCAGTGATTTAGGAATACACGGAAGCTGGATTTCCTTACTGAATTTTGTACCTTGTTGCTCCCGAACACTGTGCTGCTTCTGAAATAGTCATTTCATCCCGTCTTCATTGATGTGTAAGGCACCGAAGTGGCGTCAAATAGAAAGACTGCAGGAAGTCATAGTGTTGCTAGAGCCTCGTTTTCTGAATCGCATTTCTATTAAACCTATTAATGAGGTTCTGTTCTGATAGCTAAAATTTTTTCTTGAATTTCTATGAGAAGTTGCATGCCAAACACCAAGTATGGGGATTTTTTCTTCACCCTGTATAACAATCATAGAATATATAAAATTATTGTGGATATTCGAGAAATTTAAGGAGATATGGATATCTGACTACCCTTTTAAGTTTACGTACTAGTTTTATTGAGCTAACAGTTACCATGGGGCTACCAGTGGATATGTCCCAAAATAAGGTCCATGCCAACTTATCTGAAGAGTGTACATCATCTGCTTGTGAATTGTGTAAAAATTGTTCCGGTGTTTTATAGTTTTAATATTCTGTATGCTACACACACACACACACACACACACACACACACACACACACATATATATATATATATATATATATACCGACACACCCACACACAAACACACACCCACAAAAAAAAATGGTTCAAATGGCTCGGAGCACTATGGGACTCAACTGCTGAGGTCATTAGTTCCCTAGAACTTAGAACTAGTTAAACCTAAGTAACCTAAGGACATCACAAACATCCATGCCCGAGGCAGGATTCTAACCTTCGCCCGTAGCGGTCTTGCGGTTCCAGACTGCAGCGCCTTTAACCGCACGGCCACTTCGGCCGGCCACACACCCACACACACACCCATATATATATATATATATATATATATATATATATATATATATATATATGTGTGTGTGGGGAGGGGGGTCGGTGTGTATGTTTAAAGCACACATGATATTAAAATAATAAAACAGCTTTAACATATGTGTGTGTGTGTGTGTGTGTGTGTGTGTGTGTGTGTGTGTGTGGTGTGTGTGGAACAAATTTCAAGCATTTCACTAGCAGATAACGTACATGTTTCTTACTCGATGCACTCTACGTGAGAGCGCTCACAAGCTGTACGTCGTACGCGCAAACGACAATTACTTGATAGCACTTGGAATGTGCTTTCATCGCTGAAGGCTACGGCGCGCGCCATTTTATCTTCCAAGTGATCCTCTGACGGCGCCAGTTCACGTTGACACGGCTCACAAGCTTTGTTACCTGCTGTGGTAGCTGTATGGTCGTCATTGCTGCCTCAGAATACGACGATGCTGGCGGGCACCTGTGGTGCGTGGACGTCCATAACCTTGTCTATGACTGTGAGAATGTTCACGAGATCACTGATACCAGCATCGTTGCACTGTTGACGGCGCACCTCTAACTTGTGTGGCAATTCTCCGAAAGGACCATCCCATCACTCGGAATACCACAATCGTTTCTAACTCACTGTGTTGGCTGCAGGAAGCACGAGCGCGTCTCCGTGGCCTAGTTGCCTGTTTGCTTCACACGTTTGCACAACACTGAGACTTTTCGCTGTGTGCGTTACCAATTTAAGTGTAAACACAGAGGGCGCTCTAGTACCTATGCCACAACGTTACGACGTTTGTTTGGACTGACTCTAGCTACTCATCGCAGAAACGAAACTAAATATTTTCCGAATATCCAGAGAAAATGCGCCTGACGGTTCTCATATATTTTCGGCAGATGTTTACAGTTTAGTTTATGTAATGAGTAACGGAGTCAGCTTGAACAAATACTGCTGATCACGTCTTTCTTGAGACGCCCAGACTCCATGGAAATGTAGAAGTAATTCCTGTTACAAACAAAATGACTTTGGAAGTGGAATTTTATGTGCCCATCCGGTAGAGTGGTCCCATAATAGTCTAATGCGATATTGGTTTTATCGATATGAATTAACAGAGACAGTAAAACACCAAGAAACAAGGAATGAACAGTACCACAGCAGCGAATGCACCGACCTGGCCCTTGGTGATTGCTTCAGCCATGCTGCAGCACTGCTCAGTCGCTACAGCAGTACTGGTAGTTCTTTCATATTTTACTGCCGCTAATATTACATACCGATACAACGAACAACGCTCTAGTCTAATTGTGAACCGCCCTTTGGAATGAACACGTAAAATTTCACTTCAACAGTCATTTTGTTTATGATAACAAAGAAACCAACGCAGTGCTTCAGCACTGGGAGTTGCTTGGAAGACGCGATGAGCACTATTTGTTTAGGCAGACTAGAGCTATGTACTGAAATACGGAATTGTAAACATCTACCGAAACATTAGAGAAAATGCACTCCATGACAAGTAAGAGGGTACCCTGTATGTATTGTGGGGTGATTCAGCTGCTCCTACCGATGCCGTTATATGCAACCCACGATTCTCTCTAATCTTCAAAAGAATTGTCATCTTCTTTCGCTCGCTACGTGTCAACCTTTAGTCCTGTAGAAAAAATGGACATGATATTTATGTAGGATATTGAATGTGGTTAAATATTTTTATTGGAATAAGTTTCCGGTGGAGATTGCGGTTTTAGAGGCATTCGAGAAAAATATAGAAATGTGACCTTCAAACGTACCTCAATCCCCACACACATCCATCACTAGTCAGAATTTCTAGTATGTTGTTCCCTGTAGTTGCAGCTACAACTGTACAAAAATTTCAGAGTACACGAACTGTTCCCGATATTCGACCTTTGGTTGGGCTACTATGCCACCAGCATTGAAAGTTGCGAGCTCTATCTTCTTATCTCGTGTTTTCTACTGAAAATCTCGTGCTTGTACTCTTGTTAACTTTGCTATTACAGAGATCGCCTAAACTTTTTTTTTAAATCGGTCCTGTGCGCAAAAAATAACGTACTTGGTCTTTCTGCTGCCACTGCTTGATCTGTTGCATTCCATTATTTAACAAAAACACAAAAAAACCTATTATTCATGCTGAGTGCAATGAATTTTCTGTATGGCGACTCCTGCTGTTGCTGCGGCTGCTGCTGCTTACTACAACTACATATAATTCAAAAGAAAGGGTTTGGTCAAATCTAAACTCGATAAATGATAACCCAAACAAGTAATTCCTTTTTTCAAAAACTATATTCTGAAAGCAATTGTTTCTCTTTCAATTATCAAAACGCTAGAAGCTCTTTGAGCAATCGCTTCGTACGTAAATCTGCCTCCAGTGGCATTGAACTCTTGAGACAGACTGAATGAAATACATAGAGAAACAATTCCTTGACAATTACAAAAGAAATCAGTGACAAAAATCAATACTTAATCTATTCGCCTAACAATGGTTACCCTTAAGAATTCAACTCCTATCATTATAAAAATTACCGTCTGCTGCTACGCACATACACAAACACTTTTCTTTAAATTAATAAGCGCGCTGCAAATTATAAAAAATATCAAGTCAATACCAAATCCTGTGTCACTGCTGGCGGACACGGCAGTACGGCAGCTCGGCGACGACCCCTCGCACAACACACGTGCGCACCACAGCAGGCGGGCTCCTATACTGGCTTCCAAACTGCCACTAATTAATCTGTGCACTGCGAAGCGCGACAACAATATCTTAGATTCCAGAGCTTGTGTATGCGCGCTGTAGCCAACCTTTAAATCCTAAGAGAGTATTGCCAACTTTCAGCATAGTAAGCTGTTTCGTTAACATAATTAATTTCAACGTGTCCATGAGGAAAACAAGTTTTGTAAACGTTAAATTAAAACTAATTACTTTGACAATTCGATCGAAACTTATTCCTTATAAGAACAGTAGTTTCGTAGTCAGAAGACTTGACGAATACAACGATGTAACTGTCTATTTACGCTTGAACATCCACAAAATTGTTAGATAAGATTTACGCAAACGTCACTTTCACAATCCGTAAACGCTTGACTACACTGGTGGCGTAATAAGTGCTCGACTAAGCTGATGCTGTAATAAGGCCAGTCAATGAAGACCAAAAAAGGTCGAATGTGCGAAATAATGCATGGAGTCGTAAATCTATATATGTGACATGAACAACAAGTTAGAAATCCTGACCATTGGGGGACTGAATGGGTGTGAACTTGAAGGTCACTTTTGTACATTTTTCTCGAATAACTCGAAAGTTTTGGTCTCTGGAGGGAAAGTATCCCAGTACAAAATTTAACTACACCAAATTTCTTATAAAAGATCCTGTTCATTTTTCCTGTAGGACTAGTTATTTTCGTGCTGCGAGCGAGAGAATTAAAAAGAACACGTGCATGATTTTTAACGGCCAGGTACAGAATTGCGGGTTGCATAAAGTGACAACGGTAGGGTCAGCTTAATCGCCCTGGATCGTCAATAGACACGTTGTACGATAACTGCGTCCACGAAATCAGCGTCTCACGTAGACCGGTGCCTGGCTTTACGCCGTCCGCAGGCGTCGGCAGACGGCAACGTGTGTCACGGTGTCCCCGGAGAACCACCGGCCGCAACACGGAACTCCTTTTGGCCGGCGAGCCAGCCGGGCGGTCCGCCAACTCGGCAGCCCTTTGTCCGTGACACCTGCGCTCCGGGCAGACCCTCCCCCGCACGGCGGCCAGCCAGCGCCAGGTTAACTGCGCGGCTGCGGTCTCGCCAGCAAGGCCAGCAACTTTGCCTGTCACGTGCTGAAAGTCACGGTCATTTAGACAAGAATGGAATCTCCTCTTTCTGCAATCTTCAGCTCAGGTACCTGTCATATCTCTATAGACGCTGGCATAGCACTACTCTAAGAAGACAGGTGTGTGATGTACAAGTACAGCGCTAGCTTACCAGAAAGGGCGATAAGCTAAAAGCCGAATTTATGCCCCCAGTGAGTGACGGTTGATGTACTATCCTTGTAAGCTTACCGCACGTTGAAACTCTCGCATATGAAAATTGTACGTTTACCACCTCTGTTTCAAAAAAAATACATCACGTAAATTGTTATAACAATAAAACACACAGAACAAACCTTACACGGTTCACAGACAGGGACACTGCCGGGAAGGAAGTTAGTTAGTACACTTGGAAAGACGACGTCGATTTTGATCCTATGATAGTAGAAATACAGAGAATGGTCTCAGCATCGTCCGCCAGCAGCGCAGTGGCATAGCTATCAATGCGGCATCTATGTCTACTCTCTAAAAGGGAATGCTCACAACACGATGGCTCAGTGTTGTGCAAACGTGTGAACCGTGCCACAAAGACGTACTCGTGCTTCCTGCAGCAGACTGCGTGAGTTTGAAAGGAGGCTAATTGCAGCCTTCCGAGTGACGCGCGTTCACCTTTGGTTTTTCTGGAGGGGGCGTGAAAAAGCGATCGATAAGTGCAGAATGTTGTTAGACCCGTTCCTTTTCCAAGGTGATGTATGTTTCGAACACGATAATGCTCTCCGACACACTGACAGTGAAACTCAAAGTGTTATGCAAGACATGCAGCAACTTCCCTGCCCAGCACGATCCCCAGAGTTGTCTCCAATCCAGCACGTCAGGGATATGATGGGACGAGAAGTGACTCGTACAACTCATCAGTCTTGAACTGGAAACCTCTAAGAGAATGTACATTTTTTTTCTAGCAGTGTATGTAGCGACCAGGGGTCAGGAATGGAATAGCTCCTTATAACTGAAACAATTGTCAAATATACTAGGGGAGAATTTCTGCATTCTTCCTGAATGGCAATAAAATGGTTCAAATGGCTCTGAGCACCATGTGACTTAACTTCTGAGGTCATCAGTCGCCTAGAACTTAGAACTAATTAAACCTAACTAACCTAAGGACATCACACACATCCATGCCCGAGGCAGGATTCGAACCTGTGACTGTAGCAGTCGCCCGGTTCTAGACTGTAGCGCCTAGAACCGCACGGCCACTCCGGCCAGCGAATGACAATAAATTCCGTATTTAATCTGTAGCTGGAAGCTCTTTCTCTATTTATTTACCAGTTAGTTACCCCTGTTACAGCGAATTCTGAAAATTTAGTGGCCAGTCGTCATACTTTGGCTCTAAGTAATTGCCGTTCTCCTCGTTGACCGATCTCACTGCACTACACTGTATTGACAAGCATCACAATTAGGTTCAAATGGTTCAAATGGCTCTGAGCATTACGGGACTTAACATCTGAGGTCATCAGTCCCCTAGAACTTAGAACTACTTAAACCTAACTAACCTAAGGACATCACACACATCCATGCCCGAGGCAGGATTCGAACCTGCGACCGTAGCGGTCGCGCGGTTCCAGACTGTAGCACCTAGAACCGCTCGCCCACACCGGCCGGCATCACAATTAGGGATTAAGTGTGATAGATGTTGAGATCTGAATAGAAATTTTCATATCTGTATCATTAAACCGAAAATTTTAAATATATTTTGAAGGGATAGCCTCTTATTACTTCGTATGTCACTACACTGCTGTTGTACACTGGATCTGGTGCTGCCTACGAACAGTAGAAATGATGGGATGAAGTCTAGTAGCCAATATTTGGCCAGGAGCGGATATTGAAGTGGAACTATGTTGTTTCTCATCTTCAATTCGTGAGCAAATATCCTGCGAACATTATAAATCTATTCCCAGTGCTTTACAGGGTAAGAGAAACAAGAAGAGAGAGAAAGAGCGATAGAGAGAGAGAGAGAGAGAGAGAGAGAGAGAGAGAGAGAGATAGAGAGAGAGAGAATCAATATTGTTTTGCAGCTTACGAGCTAACATCCAGACATCCTGATGTCAGACACTCGGATCGGTACCAAACGTTCTATGCCGATAGAGTATCATCCAAAATTCCGATATAGTTCCAGTTATGTGCTGTTGTCCAGAGAACGGACGTAAACGTTAGTTAAAAGTAACACCAGATTTACACAGCAAAGTAAAAGCAGAGCTGTTAGTAATTAACACGCATATCTTCCGTGGGGAAATTGGTAGAGCGTTAGATATTCGTACAAATTGTCATGTAACCCCAATGACGATTTTTCTTTACTCTGTTATGCATGTTTGACATGTAAAAAGACTTTTTGATGTTTACAGAAATTTTCTCTTAGTAGTCTGCTTTCGCTTCGTTACTCTGAAAGTAGTAAACCTATAGAGTACATCTGTAGTTTCACAGAATATACAATCAGAAGAGTAAAGAAACAATCACATAACACCTGCGGAAGTAATAATATCAGTAGTAAAACTAATAATGGTAATAAAAACCAAATAATCGGATCAATAATAACGACCTAACGATAACGAAGCGCCGGCCGAAGTGGCCGTGCGGTTCTAGACGTTGCAGTCTGGAACCGCGAGACCGCTACGGTCGCAGGTTCGAATCCTGCCTCGGGCATGGAGGTGTG
Organism: Schistocerca piceifrons; assembly: GCF_021461385.2. Classification (NCBI taxonomy): domain Eukaryota; kingdom Metazoa; phylum Arthropoda; class Insecta; order Orthoptera; family Acrididae; genus Schistocerca; species Schistocerca piceifrons. Next base: position 144,840,914 of record NC_060144.1, read on the forward strand.
TGATGTCCTTAGGTTAGTAAGGTTTAACTAGTTCCAATTTCTAGGGGACTAATGATCTCAACAGTTGAGTCCCATAGTGCTCAGAGCCATTTTTTTTTATAACGAAGCAAAAGCAGACTGCCAAAAGAAAGTTGCTACAAACTTGGAAAACTCCTTTTACATATTAGGAAAATGTTCTGCCATATAACAATTTCAAGCGTAAACAGGTTAAAGAGAGTTTTCACCAGTGTCGTTTGAAGGCGAGGCCTTTGGTACGACGACCCCACGCTCTACCAACTGACCCACGCGAAATTTACGAAACAATTACTGACAGATAGTGTTTCCCTGTGTTCCGTAGTTCCGGTGTTACTTTTAATCAGCATTTATGCATATACTACTGGGCGACAGCACAACTCACGAACTTAATCGGCCTTTTGGCGGGTACTCCATCGACGTACAATATTTGTTACCGATCTGAGGGTCTGACATCTCAACGTTGGGGTGTAAGTGGACGTTTGACAGAAATTACTAATCTGTCTGTTGTGGTGAGAACTCAAACATTTTCCGTTTGCCACATAGCTCTTCACATTTTCGTGGCTGTTGTCAACCCCAATTACAATCGTATCTGGGCGACTCACCGTCAGCTTGGTCTTCATCAACATTGCATTTGAGTCACTGATCAGCATTCTCATGAATGGCTAAGGAAAACCCCAGGTGCGCGATGAAAAAGATGAAGCGGAAACGATGCAGCTTCACAACCTAGACGATTTTTATCTACAGATCTCTTAAAATACAGGCTGTTCGAATGACAAACGGAAAGGGTGAGTAGAGTGCAATGAAACTAGCAAATAATCCGTATACACACAGGCACCTGAGTGTGAATTGCATAGTCATATAGATGCAGTTGGAGATGTAGATCCGGAAACCAGTGATTTCGTCGATATGGTGTATTATGACTGAGTGGATGAGCATCTTGTAACAAAGTATCTGAGGACCCCAACTGAGGATATGCACTTGAGAGCAACACATTCAAACAAGTGTTCCACATGACAACCGTTCATGTCGAGGCAGGCCTCAGCACTTCTCCTCATCACTGCTCATACACGTTGAAAACATCCAGTGCCTTCCCTGAATGCATTGACAACAGTCCATAGTGCATTTGCGGAATTCATAGATACTGTAAAGACACCTGCATGCACCAAAGCTTTTAAATATACTCACACAAAAGAAAACGAGCTAATTCAAGTTTAAGGTCCTGAGAGACTGTGGTATTGGTGTACCACTATTTGACGATCGTTCGTGTTGTGTATTTCTGAACAGTCACATGAAATTGTGCCAATCCACAATCACACACTTATCATATACATATAGTCGCACGATAAGGTACAGCATCCAAATAGCCTATTAACCTCTATTGCACGAAGTAAAGCTATATACGAGCAGTAAGTCGGCATGGCAGGCTTGGGCATATCAGGGAAACCATTGTTTCCATCGCTTGTGTTTTTTGTCGTTCATGTCATGGTCTGATGTTGCTGTTACAGCACAGAATAGTAAAATTTTGAAAATCAGAAAATTTTATTAAAACTAGTTCACATTGCTACAAGCAAAGTGCGGTTACGCCATAGGCAGGGACAGAACCAGGAAATAAGCGATATGTCGCAATTGGATCAGGCCTCGACACGTTACAACACCCCGCCAAGAGAAGGAGGACGAGCTAAACAGAAAATAGCACGGGACAGAAAACCGACGGAAACGTGACGTACACATATTCCTTAGCTCGTAAGAAATGTCCAAAGCACGCATATTCCTTAGCTCGTAAGAGATGTCAAAAGAAGCTGTACCTATTTCGTAAGAATCAGTATCAGAGAACCTGCACAGCAGTTAAGAGACTGTCAAGCGTAAATAGCAGAATAACACACACATGCGGTCGTTACGAACAGAGCATCGCGACATAGCCTCACATTAGCTCCCTACAACACTCGAGACTTCCAGCTCTCAAGTGGTTGATGATTGGGATAAATGGTGTTCACAGTAATGGCACTCGATTCCATGATTGTGATACTGTAGCGAATCTATGTCCTAGATTCTAGAGAACGGTCTACGAACCAGCCGAAGATGTACCCGAGATGGCGATCTTCAGCTGATGAACGCCATACTGTTAACCGCCTATCATTGCTGATGGAGAAGCTAGCTCTCTACCGACAACACAACATCGCGGAGTGCTGAAAGCCTGCAGCAGGGTCTCGTGGGGTCCTCGCTCCTGTTCAACATTAGGCACTTCACGGTGCTGAAACCTACCTGTCCAGTAGGAAGGAGATCGACTGACCAAACGACTTCCGTCAACACTACATCTCGTTTATGCCATCAAGGGTCAACATAGAACTAGGTGTGGGACAGAGCACAGTCCAGGAGCTAGTATGTGACCATTCGTTCTGGACCATAGCCGCGCCGGCAGCGTGCAGCGGCGTGGGGTCACTTACATTTTGCCTGGGCCTGTTAGCGAGGAGCTGACTTGATAGACATCAGCGAGAATCCATCAGGCAGCTGAATGAGGAATCTGCTACACGGCCGGCATGGAACAAGACGACTGTAAATATCGTTAATAAGTAACTGTATTTTGACAATGTTTTACTAGTGTCAGGGACCCTTCATCTTGACTTCATTCAGTCTCCTTTCGGCCTCTCCCTATTACTGTCACATATAAATCCATATTCCGTCACTTGTTTGCGTGCGCTAGAAAAGGCAGTCCTAGGCGGAAGCCGGCAAGCGACCCACTCTGCGGCTATTGTATTCCCGTCAGGTGCCTGCACCCCGGCAGTCAGTGAACGCTGCGATCGCCCTAGAGGCCCCAAAGCATAACTGAGCACGATAACTTCGCGTTTCTTCGTTTACATCAAATACAAAGACACCGTGGCACTATGCGTCCTGTGTGTGAGTTCCATTTCAAATTTGGTCCAACCAGCATTTTTTAGTTTTTATACACTACTCGCCATTAAAATTGCTACAACACGAAGATGACGTGCTACAGACGCGAAATTTAACCGACAGGAAGAAGATGCTGTGATATGCAAATGATTAGATTTTCAGAGCATTCACACAAGGTTGGCGCCGGTGGCGACATCTACAACGTACTGACATCAGGAAAGTTACCAACCGATTCCTCATACACAAATAGCAGTTGACCGGCCTTGTCTGGTGAAATGTTGTTGTGATGCCTCGTGTAAGGAGGAGAAATGCGTACCATCACGTTTCCGACTTCGATAAAGGTCGAATTGTAGCCAATCGCGATTGCGTTTTATCGTATCGCGACATTGCTGCTCGCTTTGGTCGAGATCCAGTGACTGTTAGCAGAATATGGAATCGGTGGGTTCAGGAGGGTAATACGGAACGCCGTGCTGGATCCCAACAGCCTCGTACCACCAGCAGTCGAGATGACAGGCATCTTATCCACATGGCTGTAACGGATCGTACAGCCACGTCTCGATCCCTGAGTCAACAGATGGGGACGTCTGCAAGACAACAACCATCTGCACAAACAGTTCGAAGACGTATGCAGCAGCATGGACTATCAGCTCGGAGACCATGGCTGCGGCTACCCTTGACGCATCCTATGATGCATCACAGACAGGAGCGCCAGCGATGGTGTACTCAACGACGAAACTGGGTGCACGAATGGCAAAACGTCATTTTTTCGGATGAATCCAGGTCCTGTTTACAGCATTATGATAGTCGCTTCCGTGTTTGGCAACATCGCGGTGAACGCACATTGGAAGCGTGTATTCGTCATCGCCATACTAGCGTATCACCTGGCGTGATGGTATGGGGTGCCATTGGTTACACGTCTCGGTCACATCTTGTTCGCATTGGCGGCACTTTGAAAGGTGGACGTTACATTTCAGATGTGTTACGACCCTTGGGTCTACCCCTCATTCGATCCCTGTGAAACCCTACATTTAGCAGGATAATGCACGACCGCATGTTGCAGGTCCTGTACGGGCCTTTCGGGATACAGTAAATGTTCGACTGCTGCCCTGGCCAGCACATTCTCCAGATCTCTCACCAACTGAAAACTTCTGGTCAATGGTGGCCGAGCAACTGGCTCGTCACAATACGCCAGTCACTACTCGAACTGTGGTATCGTGTTGAAGCTGCATGGGCAGCTGTCCCCCTACACGCTATCGAAGCTCTGTCTGACTCACTGCCCAGGCGTATCAAGGCCGTTATTACGGCCAGAGGTGGTTGTTCTCGCTACTGATTTCTCAGTATCTACGCAACCAAATTGAGTCAGTTCTACTATAATATATTTGTCCAATGAATACCCGTTTATCATCTGCATTTCTTCTTGGTGTAGCAGTTTTAATGGCCAGTTGTGTATATTTATTCCCATTACTCGTAGTGTGTAGAACTCTATTAGCTTAAGCATATAAAACTGTGGAGAAAGGAACGCCGTTGGTGGGGCCTATTGAACACGTGGCATAAATCAGCAGTTGGGCAGGCTGTGGTCAAATATCCCACGGCGCAAAACTGTTTGGTCGGAAATCACTCACTGGCCGCGGTGGTCGTGCGGTTCTAGGCGCTCCAGTCCGGAGCCGCGCTGCTGCTACGGTCGCAGGTTCGAATCCTGCCTCGGGTATGGGTGTGTGTGTTGTCCTTAGGTTAGTTAGGTTTAAGTAGTTCTAGGGGACTGATGACCACAGCAGTTGAGTCCCATAGTGCTCAGAGCCATTTGAACCATTTGAACCATTCGGAAATCCCTCGGTACTTGCGGTACCTACAAAAGAGTCTGAAAAACCAAGATCGTAAAGCGCACCTATCCTACACACATGGGCGTCTAGGAATTATATGTTGCAACAGAGATGTAACACGATCTTCTGACAAACAGAATGTATTCTACGCTCGCCTCTGGGTACAGTTGAACGTACATGGTGTTACTCCTTCCTGCCTCGTACGGTTGCGCTGAAATGATAGTCATTTGCATACCAAATCATGTAGCGCCTTCCAATCCAATTTGACGGTTGTTGCATAGTGATCTAATGATGCTGTAATTTTAACGTCTAGTGGTGTATCTTAAAAGTGGACGATGAGAGGATTGAGAACTTATTCATAACTTGTCTTTCTTATTTGTCATTGCTGGTACTATCTTAAAGTGCGGAGAAGTTCCGTGAAGGCCGAAGCTAAACTCGGGGAGACACGGACTGGCTACGTCGGCCGGTGGGACTTTTTTGTTTGCCGTGGCGGCAGTAGACCCTAACGGAGTCGACACGCGAAGTCGGAACGCAAAAAGCGCGCGCGCGCGCGCTCTGGCGACGGGGCGGGCAGACAGAGCGTGGGCGTTACCAGCCGGCAGTCTTCCCAGCGGGGGCGGAACAAGTCGCGTTTTTCACGTCGCGGCTAAAGTTTCGAGGAAGGCGACTAATTAATGGCTACTTCCCGTGATGTATGCGCCAGCGACTGCGCTGCGACGCCGCGGCCCTTTATTTAAATCATCCTGGAAGGGGACTCGCAGAGAAAAAGAGCGGCGCTGGGGATGCTTGTTTAAAAATGTAGGATCCGGCGCGGGCCCCCCAGCTCTAATCCCAGCCATCTGTCCTCCGGCCGGCGCTTCGCCGCAGGGCCGCAGGGCCGCAACCGTCCGGCCACCAGCGGCTACTGTCCCTTCTCTGCTCGATTGCGCTCCACTGACATTCAGTTCTGCCGCCAGCAGACATTCGAGTGGAACAAAAATGTCTGTCTTCTGTGTAGAGGGAGCAATGGAACAGAGCTCAATGAAATGGCTACCTATTAACGAGACAGTGTTTCCGCAGTGAAATATTAAAAGTTGACTTAGCCAAATTACATTCGTGCTCATATTATAAATCATGTGACGCGATTCAAGAGAAAACTCTCATCTTCAGGTAAAATCCGTATGCATTCAACAGCATCTCTACCTAATACGTTCAAAAACGCCGCGCATAAAACGGGATATTCCGCGGTTCCTACCTCGGGTTCCGTTGTTGATAAAACGATAAGATCAAGTGTTTTGCATAGTCCATGGGACAGGAACCATTTGTATACCCAACAGAAGGATTGTATTAGTCTCACTATCCTACAATACAGAGTCATATAATTAATGTTACACATGTCCTCCCGCTTAGCCAAATGGAAAAAAATCGGTTGATTTGATTTGAATTTGACGTGATCTACGGTGGGCCCAATGGGACTTACGGAGGCACCATTAGTTCATTGGCGATTTCTCGGAAACCCCCACAAAAAGGGTTTTTCTACTATATTTTCGCCGTCACCAGCGGACCTAAACCCAGCCTAGAACTGCAAGACGACTATTCTGAATAAATGGCTGAAATTTTTGGGTGTGTTTCTAAGATCCACATCTCCAACAGCCTTGAAAATTTTCTTGGTATCTTTACCCGTTTCCAAGATACAGAGGTTCAAAGTTACCGCACTTCTACACGTTAAATCTGATATCAGGCGAAATTTAAACAATGTATAACCACAGCGAGTTGCTCAAATTTTAACGGTATATTTTCTTGGCATTTATTTAGAATATCCATCCATCCGTTTTCCAAAATCCTTCATCGTTTATCGAGGAATATACCAAAAACTTGTTCCTGGGTACCAAAACTCAACCGCGGATAGCCGGCCGCGGTGGCCGAGCGGTTCTAGGTGCTTCAGTCCTGAACCACGTGGCTGCTACGGTCGCATGTTCGAATCCTGCCTCGGGCATGGATGTGTGTGATATCCTTAGGTTAGTTAGGTATAAGTAGTTCTATGTTTAGGGAACTGATGACCTCAGATGTTAAGCCCCATAGTGCTTAGAGCCGTTTTAACCATCAACCGCCGATTATGAGATGGCTACGCACAAAAAATGGCTAATTTTTGTTATTGATATCTAAGATTTCGATCTCGAAAATAATCTTCAGATCTTTATTCGCTTCCGACATACAGACGTTAAAAGTTTTTCTATTTGTACACTTAAACACGCACGAAAAATCCGGTGTGAGTCGTAATCGATGTTTATAGAGTGACGCAGCATTTATGAAGTGACGTTTCATGGAGAGTGTCCGCGTTGTCATCTGGGAACTTCACATTATAGTACTGAAGGGTATTCAAAAATTTGCTACGTGTAAAATCTTGTCTGAGGTGTAAAATTAGTTTTACATTATTCGAGTTTCACATAAGTAAAATTTCTAAATTTTACTGACTAGTACATTTCATTTCATATCATATGAGTTACATTCATTGTTGCAGTAGGGAAAAGAAGGGAACCAGTGGACAAAATACTCTTATCGGTGCCAAAAAAAAAAATGCTAATATGTTCTTGTTTATTTAGAAGACTCTGACTGAAAAGTGGTGTACCAGCTGCCTATTCTGTCTTCCTTACCACTTTTAAAATTTTCCCAATAATTTTGATATGCGAACACATTCGTGGTTTTTTATGCTGAGAAGTGAGAAGACAGTGCCAGCGCGAAAGAGACGGGAGAGTGATAAATACTGGAAGATAGTAAACAGCGATTGCGTTGTAGAAAGAGCGTAGGAGAAAATGGCAGTGCGAGAGAAAGAGAGAGATGCTGTCGCAGTGCATCATAGTAGACAGCGACAGAACAGTGCTAGAAAAAGAGTGAAGGAGACAGTGCTCGGGGGCGGGGGAAGTGATAATGAGAGACTGAGTGTATGACAATGGCAAGGAGGAAGAGAGAGATAGTGAACATGAGCAGAGACAGCAGCAGCAGAAAGGAAGGAATGAGATAAAAACTGTGAGGGAGAGAAGGAGAGAGACAGTGATTGTGAGAGGAGAACGTAACAGGTGGACAGAACGAAGGGGACTGTCATTGTGAAACAAGATACAATGGCAATGAGTCACAAAGACTTAACAACAATGAGTTAGAGCGAATTAGTGAGTGGGAAAGGATGTAGCCGATTTATTCACCCATCCTCGCTGGATGTGAGCCTACTCCTTCTCTAACAGCCCCATTATCAGTTGTTAGTAAGATGGCTAAATATGAGTGCGTTCTATCATGCTTCGCAGGTCTGGAGTAACATGGCGTAGAGATACAGTTACATTGTCTCTAAGAGCAATAGAACGCACCTGGAGAAGGTACTTCACGTGATTTCAGCAAGGAGAGCGATCAGAAACGTTACTGAGGGGCTTCCTTTGCATCTGGCCGAAACGCCAGGCAGTGTGAAGAAACGGTACTGCAAACAGTGAAGTGAAGACTATATTATTCCACAAGGTAAATGCCAGACATGTTATTTTTTAATGACTAACCGAAGCCTTAATCGCCAGGCCCATGAACTTAATGATGAAAGACATCCATAACGCGCCACTACATCTGCAAGAATATTCACCTTCATCTTCCACTAGCTTGAAGACACTGGATCATTCGCAGCAACTGTCCGCACATTTCGCACCTCAGAGACAGAGGACAAGTATTCCGACATGTAGAACATGAATCTGAAGCGAGTGTATGACGTAAAGGAATTGCTGTAAGTATCAACCATAACCTTGCGTGATCAAAATGAGAGGGGCATTTGCTTTGCCCCAATCATATGCTACGAATGCAAGCTCTTCACCACCATGCTGTTCACCACCATGCTCTATTCCGATTTTTCCAAAGGCTTCTACAATAGACTCCCGAAGATTCGCAGTTCACAGCCTCCATTTCATTTACAGATGAGGCAGGGTTCACAAGGGATGGCATAGTAAATTAACAAAATACGCATGTCTGGGGAGATACGAATCCGTGACAAATCATGGAGGTGACGCATTAGGGTCCTTTCAGTGCCAGTGTATGGACAGGAACAGTCGGTGAGAAACGCAAATGGCTTCTCACGTTACTAAACAGGTTAACGGATGGTGGCTATCACCGATTTTTGCGTGATGAATTACCATCAGTATTGGCGAACTATAACTTTACAGGAAGATAATAACTGTGGTTTACAAACGACGTGGAACCGCCCTGTTTTCTACGCATCGTGTCAGAGTACCTCACAACCAGGCTTCATGGACGGTGGAGAGCTCGAGGAGGTCGGCCTCCTCGTTCACCGGACCTGAATCTGTTGGATTTCTGTTAGGGCTTTTAAAAGGCAATGATATATATAAAGGCATTAATTTAACCTACCCCGAATTTTTCTTTTGTTTCCTGTACTGCTTGTTCAATATACAGATTGAATAAGATCCGGGAAAGGCTACAACCCTGTGTCACTCCCATCCCAAACACTGCGTTCTTTGCATGCCCCTCGACTCTTATATCTGCCATCTGGTTTCTGTACAAATTGTAAATAGCCTTTCGCTCCCTCTATTTTACCCCTGTTACATTCATAATTTGAAAGAGAGTATTCCACTCAGCATTCTCAAAAGCTTTTCCTAAGTCTACAAACGATAGAAACATAGATTTGAGTTTCCTTAATCTATCTTCTAAGATAAGACGTAGGGTCAGTATTGCCTCACGTGTTCCAACATTTCTACATAGTCCAAACTGATCATCCCCGATGTCGGCTTCTACAAGATTTTCCATTCGTCTGTAAGGAATTCGTGTTAGTATTTTGCAGCCGTGGCTTATTAAACTGATAGTTCGGTAATTTTCCCATTTGTCAACATCCGCTTTCTTTGGGATTGGAATTCTTATATTCATTTTGAAGTCTAAGGGTATTTAGCCTGTCTCATACATCTTGCTCACCAGATGGTAGAGTTTTGTCAGGGCTGGCTCTCCCAAGGCTATCAGTAGTTCTAATGGAATGTTGTCTACTCCTGGGGCCTTGTTTCAACGTAGGTCTTTCAGTGCTCTGTCAAACTCTTCACGCAGTATCATATCTCCCATTTCATTTTCATCTACATCCTCTTCCATTTCCATAATATTGCCCTCACGAACATCACCCTTGTATAGACCCTCTATATACTCCTTCCACCTTTCTGCTTTCCCTTCTTTGCTTAGGACTGGGTTTCCATCTGAGATGTTGATATTCATGCAAGTGGTTCTATTTTCTCCAATGATCTCTTTAATTTTCCCGTAGGCAGTATCTATCTTACCCCTAATGATACACGCTTCTACATTCTTACATTTGTCCACTATCCATCCCTGCTTGGCCATTTTGCACTTCCTGTCGATCTCATTTTTGAGACCTTTGTATTCCTTTTTGTCTGCTTCATTTACTGCATTTTTGTATTTTCTCCTTTCATCAATTAAATTCAATATTTCTTCTGTTACCGAAGGATTTCTATTAGCCCTCATCTTTTTACCTACTTGATCCTCTGCTGCCTTCACTATTTCATCACTCAAAGTTACCCATTCTTCTTCTACTGCATTTCTTTACCCAATTCTTGTCAATCGTTCTCTAATGCTCTCCCTGAAACTCTCTACAACCTCTGGTTCTGCCAGTTTATCAAGTTCCGATCTCCTTAAATTCCCATAACTTATACACAAAAAAATAAAATGAAATCCTTGGATCTACTGATGAGCCAAATTTGGTAATTTGAATTTGGAAACTGTACTGCCATCGTTATGCACTTAGAGAAACAGAAATAACCTTCTCCATCAGCAACAGGAAGATGACTGGCTAGAACACTGCGGTAATTCCTTATTTAAGGGAAATAAGATGAATTATATATCTTACGCAGCTGCACCGATTTAATGGGAGTTGTTCCAGTTGTTCCAGTGGTGTCAAATTACACTAACCATATTTGGATTTGTCTGTAGTCAAAGATAAATGGACTGCTTTCGAACTTACGTTCGCTGACATAGCTACCGCATCAACTCGCTCTTTACAACATTGCACCCTTTTTCAGTATTCATCCAAAACAGGGGAAACCGTTTCTTCCTACGTATACTTCATATTCAGAAGTGGCGAGCTCCGCGTTACATAAATTTAATTCAATATTTTATTTTTCTTAGAGTGTTTCGGCTTGTTGTTGTTCAAGTCTTTTTTGAGCCGATTTTATATCCTTTTCTTATGCAATATGTCTCTTTAACTCAGAAATTGCTTTGTTGAAATTAGAGCCCTATGCCGGACTGGAAATTTTAATCTGAAGTTTTGGACGGTAGAGTTCTCTAATTTACACTGCGCTGTATTTTTTAATCCCCAAAACCGTCCAAGGATTTTTGTTCTGCCAATTTGTGATCAGTTTATTCTTCGGGTGCCCTAGATTTTAGTTCTGTCTATAATCTACCATAATCCTCTTTCATTTGAATTTTTCTCTCGCTTCTACAAGCTGTCACACTTTGGCATCAATCTACATTTTTTTGTTAACTCTCCAAAACTCGGTTACAAAGGTAGTGAATATTTAGTTCTGTGAATTGGTGATGCAGTTGTAGGAGATCTAGATTTTAATAGGAACAGTTTGCAGTATATAGCTACTGTGTTTTTGCTTGTTCTAAAAATTGAAGCGTGCCTCTCTAAATTTCTTACATTCTGAAGAAAATAATCTCCGATGCCACAAGTACAGCTTGTAGTATCGTTTGGGATGAGAGTGACGAGCTTTTCCACGAGGAACCCGTTTGTATCACTTGGCGGCCTACCTCCTAGGCGCCATTCGCCTCCGTCGTCATTAACGGCCGGTGTAGTGCGTACTCTGATATGCAGCTAAGGAGGTGTCACATGGCCTCGTTATTGGTCAGCGCTTCTCCATGACCTGTTAATGTGCCATTAGCAACCATGAACGTAATGGATCTTAAACTACGGCACTCGGGCAACTTATTTTGCGGAACATGTGCTCCACCTACTAAGAACAAAGCTAAAGATCTGACGTACTAAAATTTCTTTTACAGCTGTTAATTTTATATGTCAGGAGTGTTAAGTATGTGTGGTGTTTACGAAATCTCTCAACTTTTTGGTTATTATTAACAAAACTAGCGTGATTCTGTAAAATATGAAATAAACGTAGCCAGATCATGTAAAAAGACCTATAACCTACGCTTTTAGAATAGTTGTGTTTCATGGCATTAATGCTGGAAACACCCAGAGGAAGAGTTTTCTTGAACTACCGTCCTGCAACTTACATAAAAATACAGGTGTTCCTTTGTTGGTATTTAGTACCGCAGACCCGTCCCTCAAGCTGCGCAAAAGGCAACTGTAGAATGTATTCTGATATAACACTCCGTTTAGATTTACGCGTGTCAATTATACAGTTAAAGCTGATCTCTTGCAAATGTTTCTTGGTAATCTATATACGACCGTACGATTTTCGTTCTCCCGCTCCTAATGGTTACATTTCGAAAGTTGCACTTGCACTTCCCTTTGCGAGCTTGATTGGATTATTCAAGTCAAAATTTGCGTTTAGTTGTTTTGACGAACTATGTTCTGTGTACACAATGTGATTTGAGCTCCTCATTCACTGTCTCGTTATCAGTTTACTCATTTACGTGGAGGACAGTTGTAATTTAAAATTTAGAACATCTTTCTTGCCTGATGTCAGTAATCTTCAAATGAGAGTTTGCCTATTTTTAATTTTATGCTTTCTGTTTCTCCACCTTCCTTCTCACGTCCGCATGTCTTTAAAAATGGAAAAAAGCTCCTTTGAATGCCAATTTATAGATAACGAAGCAATTGAAACGACAAATTGAAACTTTCCAAAAGTTGATGGTCAGTATGCAGTTACAAAATCCAAAAATTTTTCTCATTCTTCTTTGCCTGCGAGTATAGTTCCTCCAACATCATGTTACGCACACACACACACACACACACACACATACACACACACACACACACACACACACACACACACACGTTTGATCTATCTCTACATAAATGCTACGCAAGCCACCAGGCGGTGCATTGTGGGGTTGGGGGGAACCACGAACCACTGATACTCATTCCCTTTCACATACATCAACATGATTACTCTGCTATTCACAATAAAGTGTCTCGCAGAGAGTTCAATGAACCACCTTCAAGCTGTCTCTCTACCGCCCCACTCTCAAACAGCGCGCGGGAAAAACGAGCACTTAAATTTTTCTGTGCCAGCCACGATTTCTCTTATTTTATTGTGATGATCATTTCTCCCTGTGTAGTTGGGTGCTAACATAATGTTTTTGGTATGGGAGGAGAAAACTGGTGACTGAAAGTTCATGAGAAGACCCCGTCGCAACGAAAAACGCCTTTCTTTTAATGTCCAATTCATGTATCACGTTTGTGGTACAATCTTCCCTATTTCGCAATAATACAAAACGAGCCGCCGTTCTTTGAACTTTTTCGGTGTTATCCGTCAGTCCCATCTGATGCGGATCCAACACCGCACAGCAAGACTCCAAAATAGGGCGGACAAGCGTGTTGCAAGCAGTCTCTTTAGTAGACCTGTTGCACAGTGTAACCGTTTTGCCAACGAACTACAGTCTTTGGTTTTCCCTACCCACAACATTTCTATGTGATGGCTTAAATTTAGGTTAGTTGTAAGTGTAATTCCAAAGTAATTAGTTGAGTTTACAGCCTTAAGATTTGTGTGACTTATAGCGTAATCGAAATTTAGCGGATTTCTTTTAGTAGTCATGTGCTTAACTTCAAACTTTTCTTTATACAGTTTCCACTATTCGCACCATACAATATCTTATCTAAATAATTTTGCAATTGTTGGTCATCTGATGACTTTACAAGATGGTAAATGACAGCATCATCTGCAAAAAATCTAAGAGGGCTACTCAGATAGTCTCCTATATCGTTAATATAGATCAGTAACAATAGAGGCAATACAACACTTCCTTGGAGAACGCCGGATATTACTTCTGTTTTACTCGATGACTTTTCGTCTATTACTACGAACTGTCACTTTTCTGCCAGGAAATCACGAATCCAGTCGCACAACTGAGGCATGTTCCATAGGCAAGCAGTTTTGTTAGAAGACGCTTGTGAGGAACGGTGTCGAAGAGCATCTGGAAATTTAAAAATATGGAATCAATTTGACATCCCCTGTCGATAGCACTCATTACTTCATGAGTATAAAGAGCTAGTTGTGTATCAGAAGAACGATGTTTTCTGATTCCGTGCTGACTATGTGTCAAAAAATGGCTCTGAGCACTATGGGACTCAACTGCTGAGGTCATTAGTCCCCTAGAACTTAGAACTAGTTAAACCTAACTAACCTAAGGACATCACAAACATCCATGCCCGAGGCAGGATTCGAACCTGCGACCGTAGCGGTCTTGCGGTTCCAGACTGCAGCGCCTTTAACCGCACGGCCACTTCGGCCGGCGACTATGTGTCAATAAAGCGTTTTCTTAGAGGTAATTCATAATGTTCGAACACACTATATGTTCCAAAACCCTACTGCAAATTGACCTTAGTGATACGGGCCTGTAATTCAGCGGATTACTCCCATTTCCCTTTTTGGTTATTGGTGTGACTTAAGCAATTTTCCAGTCTTTAGTTACGGAATTTTCTGTGAGCGAACGGTTGTATATAAGTGCTAAATATGGAGCAATTGTATCAGCATATTCTGAAAGGAATCTGACTGGTATATAATATGCACCGGAGGCCTTGCCTTTATTAAGCGATTTAAGCTGCTTTGCTACACTGAGAAATTTACTTCTATATACCTCATCTTGGCAGTTGTTCTTGATTGGAATTCAGGAATATTTACTTCGTCTTCTTTGTTAAAGGAGTTTCGGAAAATCGTGTTTAATAACTCCGCTTTAGTGGCACTGTCATCAGTGACTTCACCGTTGTTATCGCGCAGTGACGGTTTTGATTGCGTCTTGCCACTACTATGTTTTATGTATGACCAGAATCTCTTTGGGTTTTTGGCATATTCCGGGAACGTTTCGTTGTAGAAAATATTAAAGGCATCTGGCTTTGAAGTACGCGCTATATTTAGAACGTCTGCAAAACTTTGCCAATCTTGGGGATTTTGCGTTCTTTTAAATTTGGCACGCTTTTTTCGTTGCTTCTGCAACGGCGATCTGACCCGTTCTGTGTACGATGGGGGATCGGTACCACCATTTTAATTGCCGTCCATACTATCTCTTTGAAATCATTACTCATATTTTCTACGCTTACGTGATCAGATCGGAAGGAGTGGAGACTGTCTCTTCAAAGGCGTTAAAAGAATTTTTATCAACTTTTTTGAAATAGGTGTATTTTGCGTTTCTTTTTGATGGTTGAAGTTGTTACGGTATTCAGTCTAGCAGCAACTGCCTTGTGGTCGATAATCCCTGTATTCGTTGTGATACTCCCTATTCGTCCAGGATTATTTGTTGCTAAGAGGTCAAGTAAGCTTTCGCTTCGAGTGGGCTCATGAACTAATTGTTCAAAAGAATTTTCTGAGAAAGCATTCAGTACAATTTCGAATGACGTTGTATGCCTGTCGTCGGCTTTAAACGTATAATTTTTCCAGCGTTCGAGGGTAGATTGAAGTCACCACCGACTATAATTGTATGAGTGAGGTACCTATTTGAAATGAGACTCAAGTTTTCTTTGAACTGTCTAACAACTATATCTTCTGAATTGGGGGGTCGGTAAAACGATTTGAGTCCGATTATGAAGTATAGCCTCTACCCATACTATTTCGCAGGAACTATCTATTCAATTTCACTACAAGGTAAACTACTTGTGACAGCAATAAATACTCCACCACCAACTGTAATTAAACTATCCTTTCTGAACACTGTTAGGTAATTCGAAAATATTTCCTCTGAACTTATTTCCGGCTTTAGACAGCTGTCATACCTATAACTATTTGAGCTTCAGTGCTTTCTATTAGGGCTTAGAGCTCTGGTTCTTTCCCAACACAGCTACGACAGTTTACAACTTTTCCTATTCCACTTCGCAAGTAGCGAGAGAGAAATACGGCTGGCTGTGATCCTCCGTATGAACCCTTATTTCTATCATCTTATCTTCGTGGTCCTTAAGTGAAACGTGCGTTGGCGGCAGTAGAATCGTTCTGCTGTCGATCTCAAAGTCCGGTTCTCTGAATTTCCGCAATAGTACCTCATGAAAAGAGCGCCATTTTCCCTCTAAGGATTCCCATTTGAGACCATGAAGCTGCTCCATAATACTTGAGTGCTTATCGAACCTACTGCTAACACATTTAGCAGCAGGTCTCTGAACTGCTTTGATGTCTTTCTTTAAACCGATCTGATGGGGATCCTAAACATTCGAGTAGTACTCAAGAATGGGTGGCGCTAGCGTTCTATACGCCGTCTCCATTTTAAATGAGCTACACTTTTGCACAATACTCCCAGTAAACTCAAGTCGAGCTTTCGCTTTCCCTACTACAAAATTGGCGTGCTCATTCCATCTCATATCGCTTTCCATTTTTACCCGTAGATATTTAATGGACGTGACTGCGTCAAGCAGCACATTACATATGCTGTATTCAAACGTTACAGGTTTGTTGTTCCTACTGATCCACATTAAATTACATATCTCTACTTTTACTGCAAGCTGCCATTCACCAGTCCAACTAGAAATTCTGAGTCATGGTGTATTCTCCCACAGTCATCACCGACGTCACCAGTGCTTACACCACAGTGTCATTCGGAAACAGCCGTAAATTGCTACTCACCCTGTCCATGAGATCATTTATTATACAGAAAATAAGAGCGGTCCTATCACACTTCCCTGGGGCATTCGTGACTACATCTTTGTCTCGGATGAACACTTGCCTTCGAGGACAACATATTGGGTTATATTACCCAAAAAGTCTTCAAGCATTCAAGTATCTGGGACTCTATGTCGTACGCTTGGAACTTCAACAGTATTCAGTGGGGCACCGTGTCAAAAGCTTTCCGGAAATCTAGGATTGTGGAATCTTTCTGTTGCCGTCCGTCGATGGTTTGTAGGATATCACGTGAGTATAGGGCAATCTGAGCTACGCACGAGCTATACTTTCTCTGTGCTGATTTGCAGAAAGAGGCTTTCTGTCTAAGGGAAATTTGTTATAACCGAACTGTGTATGTGTTCGAAAATTCTGCAGTAAACCGATGTTAAGATATTGCTCTGTAATTATGCGGGTCCGTTCTTCTACCGTTCTTATATATAGGAGTCACCTGTGGTTCCTTCCAGTCACTTGAGACCTTGCAATTTCGATAAGTAAAGGTTAAGGTTCTTATGCCGCAGAGTACTTTGTAAAACCCGGGATTCACACATTTGCTTTCCGTTCTTTCAGCTGCCTCTAGCCAGGGATGCCTATTACTATGTCCTCCGTGTGGGAGAGTTCGACAGTCAAACGATGGTACGTCTGTACGATCAGCTTGCGTGAATGATTTCTTAAAAGTGAAATTTAGAACTTCAGCTTTTCTTTTGCTGTCTTCTATTCCCATCACAGGCTGAGCGACAAATGGCTGGATGGAAGCCTTCTATCCTTCTATTCACTTAGTGAATTTATATGTGACCAGAATTTTCTCGGGTTCTCGGCAAGACATTTCGCTAACGTATGACGGTGGAATTTTGCACTTCGCTCATTGACCTTCTTCTGGACGCAATAAAATTTGTACTAAATATTGCCTGCCGACATTTGCATGTAATTTTTTTTTCAAGTAAAGGAAACGGAAGTGCAACAATCTCTGTTTCGTCAACGTTTACTGAATCTGATTATTAAATAATGCAGGCCCTTCTCCATCTTGAACCCAATTACTTCACACATACTTCTCGAGAGTGTGACTAAATAGGCACATAGATAGGTATAGAGAGAGAGAGAGAGAGAGAGAGAGAGAGAGAGAGAGAGAACAAGAAACTTCGGTTGAAGAGTTGGTAGCATTTGCACACACAGCTAAGACAAATAGCTCTAGCCACAGACTTTATTTACCGAGAGAAAACTTTAGACAACCGAGCTTCATGTAATTCTTGGAAAAAAAAACTGATACATATTTCCACTGGCGTTGATAATTCACATTAGGCAGATGATTTATGTTACTGGACACTCTTAACTGATTTCTCTGTGCTGACTGATTTAGTATTTCCACATTAATGGCCTGAATACGATCGCTATGGCAAGTCAAACATTCTTCCCTATGCAAGACTTATTTTCTTGATCGTTTTCTGCACAGAGGACGATTTCATACCTCACACCCCAGTTTAGAAAACAGTTTGCTCCATTTAGAAATGCTGATGTGGCTCAGAATATACAACTGACTAATTCCCAGGCATAGGATGTATCTGTGTTATCACAATAATGGAAGTTCACTTAGATTGCAACTGAAATTATTAGTTTCAAAGAGTAGAACAAGAGAAAGATTACTGGTTTGGAGACCTAAACTGAAGACGCTTTTTGGACATTATCCAAACTAAATGGTACCATAACTACTAACTCTAATAATGAGCGATTAACAGTATCTGTTCAACATCAGAGAGTCAATGGATGGACTAAATTGTCGTTTAAGGCATCGGGATGCAGTAGCTACACGTAAAGATGTTCTTGGTTCTCCTTGCAATTATGGAAGAGGAGGACATCTTAAATGTTTCCTTCTCCTTGGCTGAAATTAGCAAGTTACTCTTCGAAACACCAGGTAACCCAATTATTAGGATGGCAGATTTTAGACAAATATTCCGCTCCTATATCTTACGTTTCCACCCTCCGTTGTGCTTCAAGCTTCCTTCCTCTCTTTCTGCGTCTCACCTTCACTGTTTCGATTTTGCACCTCCTCCCTGGACACCACACCGTATTCCATCGTTGATAACCTGACTCTCTCACAACTAGAAAGCCAAAGAGCTGATCGCTCCTCGATATCTCACCATTATGCGCATGGACACGTTTGCTTTCCAGCGTCAGAGTTGAGGAAACAGTCGTGCCCATATTAGTTTAGTATGAGAAAATAGGACTTTGTGGCTGTGTTTGAGGGGATGAGAGCGGTGGTAAAACACTACCACCAATATGCGTCGTTGCTGTTAACATATTACCGCTAGCACTCACTGGAGACGAGCTCTGAACATGTAACAGTTAGTTAGTAGAGCGTTACCACCTCACACTAACAACCTTTGTTGCCACTCCGAATGGAATGCAATGTGAGTAATTATCCTTCTTGTGAAACAGTAGGTAGGGGATAAAAGTTAATCTTGCCTCCGTGTCCGTGGTCATTAAGGCAATGCAATGCTTTAGAGTTTCACCCGGTTCGAATGCCGACGATGAAGACTTTTTCAACGTCAGTATTTCACGAGCGAATGAAGCTGGATTAGTTGTTTCAATTTCTTCACTACGACAAAATTGGCCATTGTCTTTAAAAAATTACTGTCGGATATTCTTATGTGGAATGAGGGCATATTACTTTCTATGGCTCCTTGATGTGTGTCCCTCCTGATTTCCGTAATGGTATTACGAACATCTTTAGTAGCAGTAGTAATGCATAAGCTGCTTTAGGAGACCTTAACTACACTTTGAATTAATTAGTGCCTCTTCTGTAAATTAAAATATATGCACAGGTCATATGAATAATTCACAATCTAAATTATATTTTAGTCTTTTTTCGATTTTTTTAAGGTAATATTTGGTTACATTTGTTGAAATTTTCGATTTGGATGATCATTATAATAAATACTTACCTCACAATAAATGGTGACATGTGAAGTCTATCGCGTTAAGCTATCATCATCACGGACAGGGATACTGTGGGAGCCACGGGCATGGTGTCGATTTAATTGGTCCTCGGGGCAGCTGCATTGTGTTATGTGGCTGGACGTCAATTAGTCGTAATTCAATATGACAGCTGTTACACCAATTTGCGTAGCGTTGCGCCACTGTATATACCGTGCCCGCAGCTGGGCTGAACAATGCTGTGGCTGATCAACCATCCATAAATAACACGAGCGCAGCGTGGAGTTTTGCCTGTTCTGCTCACCATGATTTATATTTTATTTATGCACTTCTTTCATTCGACCCATAAATCTTGCCCATATCCTTGTACCGATTTGTAGAACTCTTCATAAATCTGCACATTTCGTACTCAATCCAGTCATTCAAATTTTAAAATCATTCGATAGCGCAATATATCAGACTTCTTAAGTTTCTTACCCTCCGGTTTCTCTAATGCTCTGTTTTACTTCACTGCAATTTCACGTAAAAACGAACAGTTTCACAGTCATATTCGCAATTTCACGACAATAACTGATGGATACAGGATGTTTACCTGTCTCAGTACTCATCAACAGATTACTTTCGTTCATATTATACCGTTAATTTTGTGCTTGTTATCGTAACACTCCTTTAAATAATTTGATGAGAAACTTTCGGCTCCATGAAAATTGTATCGCCGGCCGGTGTGGCCGAGCGGTTCTAGACGCTTCAATCTGGAACCGCGTGACAGCTACGGTCGCAGGTTCGAATCCTGCCTCGGGCATGGATGTGTGTCAAGTCCTTAGGTTGGTTAGGTTTAAGTAGTTCTAAGTTCTAGGGAACTGATGACCTCAGATGTTAAGTCGTATAGCGCTCAGAGCCATTTGAAAATTGTATCCGTAATATTTATTTTTCTTAGCCAGTAAAGAACTCTTACAAGCGAAGTCTAGATACCGGTCTCCAATAATGATTTATTTCTCGAAGTTATTCAAGTTATACGAGATATAGCAAATGACTGATGAATTGGTTAACGACATGATGAGAAAGATGGAGAGACGCAATGAACATTAATTCTGCAGGTTGTATGTAATTATTTGTCAACAACGTGTATATGGCAATTGTGCAACCATGGAAGACAATGAGCATATTGGTCTGTTCCAGCCTGTTTCTAGAGTGTGTCCTAAGAGGAATGGTATGTATTCAGGGCTATGATAGGAACGATAATTTGAAGGAAAAGATTTCATATGGACGTATGCCCTATTAAGAATGGTTCTTGAGATAGAACACACTGCCATTTATTTTCTGTATTATTTAATACATTGTCACCTTAACATATGTCCAGATTCACAGCAGTTACTAATCATTACAACACGTTTTACGAAATATCAAAAATACATATTTTTAACATAATCATTTCTAACCATTAGCTACACGTCACATTACAGCTACTCTACAGTTTACATTAAATCTGAATATCTCACAGTCAGATTCAGTCTATTTCTTTACTCTTGGGAGAATATCTTGTGTTGCTTGTTTGAGCGCCTCTGCACGTTCCCTAGTTAGAGCAGCAGCGTGCAGGCCGCAAGTAAGCAGTCCATGTCGCTTATTCGCCTTTCGTTTGTACACCTCTGAACTCACCCAGTCTCACAAAGAAAAAGCTAATGGCCTAAGCTCTCGTGATCTTGCTGGCCAGTTAATTGCACTATCACGACTTTTTCAGCTATTAGGGTAAGTATTGTTGAGATGTTCCCTTACACGTTCGTTAAATATGTGGTGTGGCTCGGTCATAGTGGAAGTATACTGCAGTTGAAGTGGCCTCAGGAACGTCCACAAGGTGAACAACAAACGAATTTCCAGAAAAATTAAGTAATTTTGTCCCATCACTCGCTCTTGTAAAATGACTGGACCTGTGAATATGTTACCGATCGTGCTGTAGCAATCGTCAGATTGAAAAACAAATTTGAAAATTGGTTTCCACTATAACGTGTGGCCTTCCCTGTGACCATCGATGATTACGTGGGCTACTAATTCCATTCCGTTTAAATGTGTCTTTATCAGTGAATAATATGAATGGAAGCATATGACAGTTGTCGTTTAACCAGTGACAAAATTCAAAGTCGTGTGGCATTTTTGGTAGTGTGAAGATTGTGGACATGGTGTGTGTGAAACGGATACAAATTTTCCTTGTGTAATGGTCGACATGCACGTGTTCCTGGGACATTGATATGTACAGAATGTCGCCGTGTGCCAGTATTACAAATACGTTGCGCCATTTCAACAATACGTTGCTGTTCCTGCACAAATTCCTCGACTACACGTTCAGGCGAAAAACTGTAAACTTGGAAGAACACCGGTTCTCGCAGTGTTTTGAAAACTGCGGTAAACACTCTACAATCATCTGAGACGTCGGAAAGCGCCGACGGTATTCTTAAACAGCAGCGCGAGCACTTCCATCACAGAAGCCTCAGAGGCACACCATATTGGCGGTCTGGAACCGCGCGACCGCTACGGTCGCAAGTTCGAATCCTGCCTCGGGCATGGATGTGTGTGATGTCAAAAATGGTTCAAATGGCTCTGAGCACTATGGGACTTAACATCTATGGCCATCAGTCCCCTGGAACTTAGAACTACTTAAACCTAACTAACCTAAGGACAGCACACAACACCCAGTCATCACGACTCAGAGGAAATCTCTGCCCCCGCCGGGAATCGAACCCGGGAACCCGCGCGCGGGAATCGAGAACGCTACCGCACGACCACGAGCTGCGGACTGTGTAATGTCCTTAGGTTAGTTAGGTTTAAGTAGTTCTTAGTTCTAGGGTACTGATGACTTCAGACGTTAAGTCCCAAAGTGCTCAGAGCCATTTGAACCAAATATTTTAATTGTGTAGAGCCGGATATAAAATTTTCCAGTAAACATTAGTCCTGGAATTGTTAGACGTCGAAACCTAGAATACACAAACCTAAATGGCGTGACAAAATTAATCGCGAAATTTTATACAAATATGTCTCTACAAAGACCTACGTTCCCTCTTATTATTATTATTTTTAGTAGTAGTAGTAGTAGTTGTAGTGGTAGTAGTAGCAGTAGTAGTAATAGTAGTATTTCATTTGACCCTTCAGAGCTCTTAGAACTTTTAGGTTGTTTTCAAGAAAAGTAAAGTACGAATCTGCATCGGGTTTCACCGTATCTTCATCTACATCACAAACACGACACTACACTATATTCATTTCAGTCTGCAACACGGGCTGCTGCATTCGAAATAATTGACATACAGGCAGTCGACGTGGTTACAATTAAAAGACTTTTATCAAACCACTACACGAGCTTTTAGATTTTCATCAAGAACGTACGAATTTTAACAGTCTGGAAATACATACAGAGATTCAAGATGTGTTCTACTAAGTTAACAGCACCAAACCCCTGGCCCTATTCTGTACAATACTCGAGCCAAAATTTTGGCCAAGGTGTTCCATATCTTCTGCGACAAATGCTGCGAGTTTGTGATATGGCGCTACGGTCGCAGGTTCGCATCCTGTCTTAGGCATGGATGTGTGTGATGTCGTTAGGTTAGTTAGGTTTAAGTAGTTCTAAGTTCTAGGGGACTGATGACCTCAGATGTTAAGTCCCATATTGCTCAGAGCCATTTGTGTGATATGGGATGGGATGTTCGTGGGAAACTAGCACGTTAATACTTTTTAGCGTCATTTTGTATCTTATTCTGAGGTAATCTCGAAAGTGGTAAACTCACTGTTTACTTCTAGCTCGATGAAAGGCGAAAATACAAAAGTAAAATTACCGCATTTAACAAAGGCGGTGTGCGATATAACGCTCGAGACTACCAGTCTTCGTCACAGAATGGTAGGGAGAGGGTGGTGCAGCTGAGGGGCAGCTTGTGGTGGAACAAATGGATGCCGTTTATTGCCTAACTCAGGACAACAGCCAGTGGCAGGGACTTTGGAGAGAGACGAGCGGAAAACCTCTCGAACTCGATTACGGCAGAGCCGGGGCGGCCTCCTAAGGGATGCTGCGCACGCGCGGACGTCTGGCGCTGCGGGCGGCCACAGCACAGTGCCCTGGGGGCAGCCAGCGCCACAGGACTCCTCGCCTGTCCCTACACGTGCTTCCAGTTTATTAATATTCCGCTGCCTTGATGAAGGACGATGAGCTCGTGTGGCTAATGGCCTGGTACAGGCCTTTCTAATTGTCGCCACTTGGGCTATTTGCATGTCATGTGTGTTAAGTGTAGCCGTCTCGAACTGCTCTTGTAATGAATCTTTTTCTATATGGTAGTGCCGTGTTTGTGCTATATATGATCGTGAGAGGATAAGGTGAATGTCGGTGCAGACAAGTAACCTTCTCACTGTTTCCATAACATTTATCCCTTAGTAAGGTGTCACCTTTTTTATGATTTAGGAAATCTGTTTTACTTTGGTAAACTCTTTCCCCCGATGCCTGTCATGTCACCACAGTTATCAGTAAACCTAATGGTGGAAATCTTATCATGGGCCTGTCAGTTTAGTAAACTTTGTTTTACATCTACATCTTCAAGGGACATTCAATAAGAATGCAACACAGTTTCTTTTCGAACGCAGGTAGGTTTTACTGAAGATTCGATACACCATATTATCCCCCAATATTTTGGATACAACATCCTATTTTTCAACATAATCTCCATTCAAAGTGACGGCCTCACGCCAACTCACTCTGAGGGCAACAAGAACCTGCCCATCATCCACGTATTGCTGCCCTCGGGGTGCATCCTTCATTGAACCAGAGGGTCCTTCCTTGCTTTTGTTGTGTTAGGCGTTGAGAAAAACAGTGGGCACAGACCTTTATGTACTCAAAGTGGTGGACGAGTGTTTCAGCACAACCAACAGAGACGCCCAGTTGAGCAGCGAGGTGTTTGATTATGATTCGTCGATCGCCTCGAAGGAGGGTCTCAGCACGTACCAGCATTGTAGGAGTCACACAGCTGTGTGTGGCTAGTCGGTACTCGGGAGATCGAATAGGTGTGCGTCACCTCACCCAATGACATTCTGCAAGCGCCTATAAATACTCTCGATGCTCTGGTTTCCCACCAAAATGAACTCAATGACAGCTCTCTACTTGGAACAAACCCCTGTTATAGACGCCATTTTCAAGTCTAGCTAGCGGCGCCACCTATCGGAACTTCGTAAATCTAGAGCGATTGAACAGGGAACATTGTACAATATTCCACAAACATTATGCACTTTTTCAACCGAAATTACCCCAGAAAAAAAGTCTTGCTCTATTTATTGAGCGCTCATCGTATATCTGTATTCTAGGAGCTACCTTGCGGTACGTGGTGACGAGTACTTCTGGCAACGCTATCTTTTTGCAGATTTCTCTGTTCCTTTCACGAATGGCGCGTGTGAAGAATAGTAGCTCTAATTTCTAGAGTTTTCTCGTTGCGTTCAAGTTGCGAGATGTATGCAGGAAGAAGTAATAAACTACGCAACTCTCCCCGTACTCTATTGCAATTTCAATCTATACCATTACGTGACGCACAAAGCATCTTTTGTACCGTCTGCTACTTTAGTTTCTTGAGCGTTTCCGTAATGCCCTCGCGCTTGTTCCTCGAGGGAATAACATCACATACCCCGTCAACGTATCCCGTTTCATTTCGTTTTCTCTTACCCTTCTTCGTGTTTCACTTTTTTTGTCAGGCGGTGAATATAGAAACTGGTGACATTAAAACACACGAACACAAATTAAAGTGACGCTGGAAAACAATTATGTGAAGGAGTCTATCGGTTCAAAGTTATTACAAAGCGTAAAGTTCTGTAAGCACAGATTACGCAAGAGCACTTGCCCGCGAAAGGCAAAGGTCCTGACTTCGACTCTCGGTTCGGCACACAGTTTTAATTTGCCAGGAAGTTTCAGACTACAGAAGGTTTCAAATAAGTTGAGGGGCGTTGAAGATGACATTCCCAACCTTATCGACTATACCGAGTATGTTGCTTTGTCGTAATCAAATACGACGAGTATACATATACTGGCAAATGTGCTCTCATAAGAGAGCTACAGACATTAATACATTAACGAGGAAGTGGACAGGCGTGCTACACAGACAGTTGTCTTTCTTACATTGCTGGCTTCATCGTGGTGCTAAGGCCAGATACTGGATTTGTTGCAAAGCGATTACCCTCAAGTATGGTTTCTTCGCTTTATACGTCCCAGTGTGTAAGATAATGAGAAATCCAGTGTTAACATCTTCCGTAAGATGTGATCGTACACTATGGAGAAAATTTCAAGGTGTGCTTGCAGAGCTTCGTGGAAAATCAAGCTGGCTGAGGGAAATTGTCGCTTATGAAAGTTTTAACAAGGAAAGTTGTGACTGGTGTCTGCAGCAAAGTCCCATACTTGTCGGTCGGCGAGCGTTGGGGCAGAAGCAAACTGAGTGCTCATCCCTGCGAGCAGCTGGTGTCATAAGGCGTAAGTCAGGAATGTTGCAACTTTTCCCGTTGTCAATGACACCAGTTACTTGTTATTTAAGTCCTAACCAACCGTCGCTATAGCAGTAATTTCCAAAACTTTCATGAACGGAAATGGATAGTAACGTAAGCAGATGACATCTGCAGCAAGGAGCATGAAACTTAAAGGACTATAAAAGCCATATTTCGAGAGGACAGAATACGTTAAGATTATCTGGCTATGAAATTAATTAGAATAAATGTACGTATGAATAGAGTAATTAACCAATACTACTGCATAGAAAAATAGACAATATTGAGATAATGTCAATATATGCGAATCACTTAATATTTGTAAGCGACTTGATCTACCTACTGCAAGATTAGTGGTACTTGCGTGAAACCGTACGACAAATAAATTGTGTAACCCATTCAATATCCATTGCTGAATGAAGAGATCCTATAGATTTTGCCTTGTGTTAAAGCATTCACCAGTAATCATCTATGTTGTTCTTGCATGTTTTCTAGTACCTTCTACCCAACTTCTATTCTTTCGTTGCAGAAGTCTTCGTTATTTCTTGGAAAACTGCAAAGAATTTGAATGAATGATAGAGTTCCGTGCTGTAACTCACTTATTCACCATGAAAGTTTCTAACAGGCAAGAAACATAGTGCACACATACTTTTATATTCAGGTACATTTCAAAAAAGGGATATTTTCAGGGATACCAATGGAAAATGTATACGATTTCTGTTAAAGTAACAAATACTTTATATTCATCACGGTATTTACAAAGTATGTAGTCATCTGCTTCGAAATTTAGTCTGTGTTATAGCTTGAAGAAAGCACAAGAGTATGCTGGGAAGTGGTAAATTATGAACAAGAATCAGAAGAAAGCAGCAAGCGACAGGCATAAAGGTAAGCAGGGAACAATTTCCACAACAGGAAATGATCGAACATTGTAAGTACACACATTACATTTACAACAGTGTCATATTTAAACAGTAACATTCAATGTATAGGCAATAACAAAATGTTACTTCAATTTACGTAGATGTAAGTTATTAAGGAAGACTCTTATAATCGTAGTATGGTGTGTGATAACGCAAACAGCACTAAATAAAAAATACCATAAAAACTCTAGTTCAGGGAGAAGAAATAAAAACTTCGAGGTTTGTCAGTGACATTGTAGTTCTATCAGAGACAGCAATGGACTTGGAAGAGCAGTTGAACAGAATGGATAGTGTCTTTAAAAAAGGTTATGCGGAGAATATCAACAAAAGCGGGATAGGAGAATATAGTCGAAGCAAATCAGGCATTGATGAGGGAATTATATTAGGGAATGAGACACTAAAAGCAGTAGATGTATTTTACTACTTGGAAAGTGAAACAACTGCCTGTGGCTGAAGTACGCTGCAATTTGCTGACTCGTAACAGCAAAAATTGTTGTGGTGTAGGAGGACGCTGGAAATTCAAAGAGTATATCGTATAACAAAGGAGGACGTACTGAATCCAAATGGGAAAAAAATACCTGTCATTACTTGACAAAGTAAGGGATAGATTGACAAAAATCATCATGTGGCATCAAGTAACGAGTGATCATTACTTTGTTAACCCGTAAGGAAGACTGCGAATAAAGACTGCACAGGCACCCGAAGCTTCACTGCAGTAATGAGTTTCAGATGGATGTACACTAAGGTGACAAAGGTCATGGTATAGCAATATGCACACACACCCCTGAGTGTAGTATCGTGAACACAAATTATAAAAGAACAGTACATTGGCGGAGCTGTCATTTCCAGTCAGGTGAATCATGTTAACAGGTTTCCGACGTGATTAAGGCCTTACAAAGAGATTTAACAGATTTTTGAACGCGAAATGGCAGCTGGAGCTAGATGATGGGACATTCCATATCAGAAATCGTTAGGGAACTCAATCTTCTGAGACTCACAATATCAAGAATGTGCTAAGAATGCCGAATTTCAGGCATTACTCTCACGTAGAACAAAGCAGTGGCCAACGGCCTTCACGTAACGACCGAGAGCAGCGGCGTTTACTTAGAGTTGTCAGTGCTAACATACAAGCAATACTGCATGAAATAACCACAGAAATCAACGACTTGTTGAGTCCTTGCTACGTCGAGCTGCTACAGTACGCCGGGAAAAAGGAGGTCAGACACGATATTAAGAGGCATACCATGACTTTGATCACGTCAGTGTAGGTTGCAGCAGTTATGCACGGGTCATGAAGTCAGCACAGGCTAGACTTTTGTGGAAAGTTGCATGGAACCAATCCTCTGACTGAATACCACAACATCATCAATAAATGTCCATTGACTGTACCGAATATGTCTACAACAACGGGTCGAGGACAATAAAAAATAGCGATGGTTGGTGTTGTTCAGTGGAATGCAGGAAACGTACTTTCGAGAATGTAGCAGTACACTGACGAATCGTTGTAAAATCACGATGGGAGATCAAAGTATACCAGGATCTTACGTAACCACTGCTAGATACAACAAAATCTGTTCCCTTTCGCTGATTAGCTACGTACCTATAGTTTTTGCCGTTTTATACCATTCGCTATGTACGTGGTTCATATGTACATTTGTTCTGTTCCCTTTTCTGGAGCCAAATAACTGTCATTCAGCGATTACTCGCGGTGATTATGAAAGTAACTATACGATTCAATACTTACGACATTCGCTGCATCTCGAAATGGGGTCTGTATGATATCTTCAGCAAAATGACAGCAGAATTTCCTCTATGCAATGACACGGAAGGCACTTTTGACGGTTCTCTAACGTACATCATTTGTCAGTGCAGACTGTCACAATCTTTGTGTAATATAACAACACAATAAATCTAAATATGCCAGACAACGTCAAATATGAGGAGCAGCCAAATGAAAACCGATCACTCGCCACAACGGGATGATGGAATGTTTCTATTCAGAAGTAGTCTCCACACGCGTTAAGGCATTTATCCCACTGGGAGACGATGAATTCCTGTTTCGGTGGACGCGACTGAGCGCTGACGGATCCACAACCACACTTTCACGTCCGGCTGAAATCGACGTCGACCCACGTCTTTTTTCAGGTCGCCAAAGATGTGAAAGGCGCTAGATCCTGGGTGTATGGATGGTCTTGCAGTTTTCCAACCAAATCACTGAAGCTCAGCCTTCGTCCGAGTGGGAGGGTGAGGGGCGGCTGTCTTCATGCAACAGGATGATCCCGTCCGACAGCCCTCGGCAAACGGCAAAGCCAACAGTGGAAACATCCCACATCTCCTCCGCCAAAGAAATCCAAAGCTGTTGGCACAAGTTCCGGTGAGATAGTGATGATCGTCTTCTTCCTCTACAGAGGCCCTCTCCTCGTCGACTTCCTCGAGGGCGGAACCAGAATCAATGCGCGGTGCTGTGAAGACACTGTGACGCGCCATGAAGCCAAGACACCCAACAGTAATGTCAGATGGCATCATCCAGTTGCACAGTAAAGCACACACTGCCAGTCGGATGAAGGCAGCGTCTGCGATTTGCTTGGAAAACACTGCAACATCCTCCGTGCAGCCCGCATCTATCACCGTGTGCTTTTCACATCTCTGGCGACCGGAACAGAGACGGGAGACGTGCGCAGACGTCGGTTTCAGTAGAACGAGGAAGTGCAGAAGTGGGTTGGTTCAAATGGTTCTGAGCACCATGCGACTTAACTTCTCAGGTCATCAGTCGCCTAGAACTTAGAACTAATTAAACCTAACTAACCTAAGGACATCACACACATCCATGCCCGAGGCAGGATTCGAACCTGTCACCGTAGCGGTCGCTCGGTTCCAGACTGTAGCTCCTAGAACCGCACGGCCACACCGGCCGGCCAAGAAGTGGGTGCGGTGGCGAATCCGTCAGCTGCCGACCGCGTTCTACGGAATAGGAACTGAATGCCTCGCCTCCTATTGGGATAAATGTCTTAACGAGTGTGGTGATTGGTATTTAATCGAACCATTCCCCACTTCCTTTTTGGTGGAAGTTCGGTGGTCATTTGATTGCCCCTTATCGATGCTGTTTATGTTTACCAAATTTGAGGCGGGAGCTACTATAAACATAGTACGTCGATATTGAGATATTAGAAATTTAATGACTTCAGGATAGCAAAGGCTTCGAAACACATTTCACATTAAAAAAGTTATATAAGATACCTGCAAAAAGAAAGAAAGGTCATTCGCATTACCAACCGGAGAAACGACGTAGCGTATTAAAGAGTAAGGGTTTCTCGATCTCAACCTCTGTCTTGTGATTCGTCCCGTCAGGATCGATCACTTTGGTTGCAATGGACGAGCAGTTTATTAAATACAAGTTCTTGTCATCCACCAGAATATATGGTGTGTCTGTGACCTGATAAACAGAACTGAGCCTAATGATGGCAGTTTGTGTACGTACAGTCAGTCTTGTCTTGTGCCACCACATGTCTTAATTCGTCCATCGACTGTTCAGACCATTTCTACATGATGTTTCTGATTTCCAGGAACTCCACCGTTCTTGTCTTTCGCCGGATAACAAGAAAGGGTCACTAGCGAACTGTTTGTACACTGTCACTATTATCCAGTAGATGGGATAACAGAATCCGAATAACAATTGCTTATTTCCTGTATTTGATAAAAGCTTGATTTTATTGGTTTAAAACACGAAAGAGTCACTGCTTACTTTTTGATATGTTAGTGCAAACATTCCATTAACAGATTGTGTGTTACTTCGTTCGTTGTTCATTCATCCTTTCATCATTTTACCACGAAATGAGCTGGACACAACATTAAGCTATAACTAATTTGCAATGATACAAACACGCTGTTACACAATACTCACATGTCCTGTGTGCCAAGAATTTATTCATCATGTACAGCGCTGGTGTTTGTCCTTTATATGTAACAAGTTAAACTGCTGTGACAAAACTAATGTTCAATATTCATTCACGTATCATCGAATTTGCGTCTGCACACGCTCAAACACACACACACACACACACACACACACACACACACGCACACACAGAGAGAGAGAGAGAGAGAGAGAGAGAGAGAGAGGGAGAGAGACATACATACATACACACCATCAGCTGCCTATGAAGACCATGGTGACACGCAAGAGTTTCCATTGCATTGTTCTTGTTTTCTCATTTCTCCGGAAAGAGCTGAGTCAACAACCTCCACACTGAAAATTTAATTACTCTTTTTTGTCTTATGAAAGTGTCCATTAAGAATTCAGCTATTGTGGAGCTCTGCACCAAAATCTCATCCTTACCCTTCACGCAATTTTTGCTCCAAAATTAGATTCTGCTACGTAATTGACATTTTACGGAAGAAAATGACAATTTTAAAATTCACTAACCAATTTCTACCTGAAAAGAGTTCCTACATCCGTTTTTGTTGTCATGACATTTTTATGTCCTCCGTTGTTACCTCTAACGAACTTGCGTGACCGCTAACGATGTTGCGTCTGTTTACTTTGAGTGCTAACGACGCTTCTTCAGAGATTCCATTATCGTTATTACAAGACATTTACAATGCGGCCATTGAGAGCTGTAGTCATTAGGGCGGTGGTTATTATGGAACATTATTTACAGTAGCCAGAGAAATTAAGTCTTCTGGCGCTAAGGAGAAGCCGGAAATGAACGCTCCTTGCGTTCGATACCCACACAGGCGTGCGGTGACGTGTCTGATCACAG
This sequence comes from Schistocerca piceifrons, assembly GCF_021461385.2. Classification (NCBI taxonomy): domain Eukaryota; kingdom Metazoa; phylum Arthropoda; class Insecta; order Orthoptera; family Acrididae; genus Schistocerca; species Schistocerca piceifrons. Next base: position 144,872,512 of record NC_060144.1, read on the forward strand.
TCTTAGTGATTCAGGTGGCACATGAAAACAAAGATCCAAACAATATATACCGTTTCATATTGTTAAGTGACTTTAAGACGTTTACTGATATGCATCATGAAATCAGTTCTTTTGATTGGCTCGCAGAGAGTAAAATAAATGTAACACATTTTGCAGTTTTCATTCATCTTTCTGAAACTGAGATACCCCCACGCTAGACGGACAACTCCACACGCATTCACCATTAAAACTCTCTGAAATCGGTCTGCGTGAACAGAACTGTCTTCTAACGCAGTTATGGAATCCTACATATCTGAAGTTTCCGTCACCGAGATTTCGCAGGAGTTATTTGCGCCCAGTTCACCATTACTGATGTCATTATGAACAGAAAGGTCATGGAAGCACTGTTACTATTATTGCATGGTTGGCCAAAGGCTTTGTGTAGCCTCCGCATATATTCCGGCGATTAAATACGAACTTCACTGTTTTTATGTGAAATGATCGTTCGTAATTTGCATTGTGCGCTGCACTGGTATAATTAACCATCGCTAAGGTTTCAGGTTTGACAGTTTGAATTTCAATTTTACAAAGCAGGAAAATGTGCTTCTTGAGTAGGCACGTAGGCGCTAGAGTAGCGCCGTTTTGGTTATGCACCTATTGTGACATTTAAACAGGAAGCTATCCTTTTCTGAGACACCACTGTTCAAAAATGGTTCAAATGGTTCTGAGCACTATGGGACAACATCTGTGGTCATCAGTCCCCTAGAACTTAAGAACTACCTAAACCTAACTAACCTGAGGACATCACACAACACCTAGTCATCACGAGGCAGAGAAAATCTCTGACCCCGCCGAGAATCGAACCCGGGAACCCGGGCGGGGGAAGCGAGAACGCTACCGCACGACCACGAGCTGCGGACAGACACCACTGTTCCTCGTTGAGACTATGTACTGGGAACTGTCCACAATTTAGGATTTGCTGTTCCGTTTATAGGGTAACGACAGTAGTCGGTTTTTCTTCGGGGTCTCGCTTTGTTATTGTTCGTTTTATTTGCAATGTTCCTACATGTTGCAATATGTTATATAACAGCTACTACCAAAGGGATTCGAGCTTGATGGACGTCAGCTCTTTGTCGCACATGAAAATTTGGGCCGAACCCGGCCTTGAACATGTCTTCGTCTATCCGAGCACCCCTCCACGACCAGTGCAAACTTCCATATGTCGCAAAATGTGAACCCATTTCGTAATATTTACCACATTTATGATGAAGAACATAATGTGATGTATCAGGACCGTATAAACACAGATATTGTAAGAATGATTGGTATATCCGTGCCTCGACGGGCAAAAATGACGGTAAAATACACTGCTGGAAAAAAGTTAGGGCATCTGGAAGGACGAAATATATTTGGATCCGATGATGGCATATGCCACCTGGGCATAGTAGGTACACTGATAACAGTTTCAAGGTTGTCCACCAACAGATATCATAGTCGCATAGTTACCAGCGCGCCATCTGTGTCTACCCTTTAATAGGGAATACTGACAGTCAGAAGGCTGTGTGGTGCAAACGTATGAAGCAAGCTGGGAACAGTGTCACGGAGAGACACTGGTGCTTCCTGCAGTCAACTGAGCGAGTCCGAAACTGGTCGAATTGTGATCTTCCGTTTGGCGGGAAGGTCCTTTAGGAGAACTGCTGCACAAGTTGGACGTAATGCGTCAATTCCGCTACGATGCTCGTGTCAGTGGTCACACATTCAAAAACATGTGGACGAAGTTGGGGACGTTCACGCGGCACAGACGCCCACCAGGACTGTTGTATTGTAAGGGCGGCAATGGCAGATCATACAGCTATCGCAGCACACATTAGAAGCCCTGCGAGCCGATGGGTGTCAACACGAACGGTTGCGGACCGGTCGTTAGCAATGGCACTCTTCAACTCACGCCACAGTATCGACGTGCGTGGCTCGACTGGTGCCGTCATAGGATCATTTGAAAAATGGAATGGCGCGCAGTGATATTCAGGGATGAACACACATTCTGCCTGCAGACAATGATCGGTTTCAAGTATGACATAAACCTGAGGAGCGCTATCTCGTAGTGCATTCGACCGGACCGAACTAACCCCACCCCAGGCCTTATGGTCAGGGTGAGATAAGCTGAAACTCTAGTTCACCTTTGGTGTTTCAGGAGAGGACGCCAACCAGCGTGCAGAATGTTGTTAGACCCGTTCTTTTGTCGTTCTTAAAACAGTAAGGTGATGTGTCGTTTCAAAATGATAATGCTTGCCCACATACTGCCAGTGAAACTCAACGTGCCCTGCAACACGTGCATCAACTTCCCTGGCCAGCACGATCACAGAACTTTTCTCCCATCGAACATGTTTGAGATGTGATGGGACGAGAAGTGACTGATGCAACTCGTTAACCAAGTACTGTAACAGAACTACGTGAAGAAGTCGAGCAGATGTGGTATATCGTATCCCACGGCAGTATTCGCAGTATTCGGCATCTATACGATAGACTGAATGCCAGAGTAAGCGCCTGCATTGCGGCCGTTGCAGCCTACACCACTGCACATTAAAATTGCTACACCAAGAAGAAATGCAGATGATAAACGGGTATTTATTGGACAAATGCATTATACTAGAACTGACATGTTATTACATTTTCACTCAACTTGGATGCATAAATCCTGACAAATCGGTAGCCAGAACAACCACCTCTGGCCGTAATAACGGCCGTGATGCGCCTGGGCATTGAGTCAGAGTCTGGATGGCGTGTACAGGTACAGCTGCCTATGTAGCTTCAACACGATACCACAGTTCGTTAAGAGTAGTGATTGGCGTATTGTGACGATCCAGTTGCTCGGCCACCATTGACGAGAAGTTTTCAATTGGTGAGAGATCTGGAGAATGTGCTGGCCAGGGCAGCAGTCGAACATTTTCTGTATCCAAAAATGTCCGTACAGGACCTGCAACATGCGGTCGTGCATTATCCTGTTGAAATGTAGGGATCGAATGAAGGGTAGAGCCACGGGTCGTAACACATCTGAAATGTAACGTCCACTGTTCAAAGCGCCGTCAGTGCGAACAAGAGGTGACCGAGACGTGTAGCCAATGGCACCCCATTCGTGCACCCAGGTTCGTTATTGTCAAGGGTGATACGCCAGTATGGCGATGACGAATACACGCTTCCAATGTGCATTCACCACGATGTCGCCAAACACGGATGCGACCATCAGGATGCTGTAAACAGAACCTGGATTCATCCGAAAAAATGACGTTTCGCCATTCGTGAACGCAGGTTCGTCGTTGAGTACACCATCGCAGGCGCTCCTGTCTGTGGTGCAGCGTCAACGGTAACCGCAGCCATGGTCTCCGAGCTGATAGTCCATGCTGCTGCAAACGTCGCCGTACTGTTCGTGCAGATGGTTGTTGTCTTGCGAACGTCCCCATCCGTTGACTCAAGGATCGAGACGTGGCTGCACGATCCGTTACAGCCATGCTGATAAGATGCCTGCCATCTCGACAGCTTACGAGGCCGTTGGGATCCAGCACGGCTTTCCGTATTACCCTCCTGAAACCACCGTTTCCATATTTTGCTAACAGTCATTGGATCTCGATCAACGAGAGCAGCAATGTCACGATACGATAAACCGCAATCGCGATGGGCTACAATCCGACCTTTATCAAAGTCGGAAACGTGATGGTACGCATTTCTCCTCCTTACACGAGGAATCACAACAGCGTTTCACCAGGCAACGCCGGTCAACTGCTGTTAGTGTATGAGAAATCGGTTGGAAACGTTCCTCATGTCAGCACGGTGTAGGTGTCGCCACCGGCGCCGACCTTGTGTGAATGCTCTGAAAAGCTAATCATTTGCATATCGCAGCATCTTCTTACTGTCGGTTAAATTTCGTATCTGTAGCACGTCATCTTCGTGATGAAGCAATTTTAATGGCCAGTAGTGTAGGTGTTTCAGAATGGTCAATACCTGACAGCTCAGAACTTTTTGTGTTACTGATCTGTAAATTTAATCACTTGATGTACTGCATGTGCATTGCTTCAACAATAAATCTTGAATGAATTGGAAACATCTTAAGACGTTTGTTGGTCTTTCTCCAGTAATGTATTCGTCTCTTTCTATAAGGGAATCACGAATAGTGCGAGCATAAATTTCGTGAACTCCGTGATATGTGGAAGTCTGGATCAGTCCTGGAGCCGTATTTGGATAGCCGAAGTGGTTAAGGTGACCCCTCACGATAATTGGGAAATCCAGATTCGAATCCCTGTCCAGCACAAATGTTCATGTGGTACAAACTGCTGACGTGAATCCAGATCTGCAAAGTGGGAAACCGTTTCTTAACATTTACCACAGTTTTAATCGTCAGAACAGTGTCCGTTCCTTCAGACATGCACACATCACTGAAAAATATTGGAACGTGAAGACACAGATACTGTAGAAACACAGACATAGTAACCGTCATTAATGTAATAGGTGTTAAGAAAGTTAAAGGTGCTGCCTTGATTCATATTTCTTCATTCCGTCAGTCTTTTATATCCTGTCCTCGAAAAATCCTACGCCCGTGTGTGTCTCTAATGGTCCATCTTTTGTCGCTATTTACAGCACCAGGTCCTGTATCTTCCACGGTACTTTTTATTGGTCAGGGGCTCTGTCCTATCTTCTGTCCACCATACCACTGACATCCCTGAACCAACACTACGCACCCGACAGCAATGAATCACTTTCGCAGGCCTCGGTCCTGAAGTAATTCTAGTGTACGCTTCTCACACCCTCCTATCTACCACCAACTGCATGTTAACCATTTATAATCTTGGTACACTTACTAGCTCCCCAAAACTCAGGAAATTTTAGGTTATTTCTTGTGCGGTGTATATTTCCATGGTTTCCAACTAATCATTTACGACCTGCTTATCCAGTTAACTAACATTCTTAAATAATTCAGTGTAACTCTTGATTGTAGCCTCCCGTCCTCAAATGTTTTCCAGATCAAATCCTTGCCCCATCCTTCCACAACACCCTTTTTCACGATAGACATCTCCGTACTTCATAAACATCCCGAAAATTTGTTTGCAACTGCTCAATCACTTCCTCCCAGGTTAACAATTGTGCTATGTTGCGGAGCTAATATTAAAACGTCTCATCAACACTACATCGACATGCCGTCGATATCGCCTCCCAGTGCTGCTATAACATTTTTCTTCTACTAAATAACGAAATCTACCCAGAAATTTATCCTTCCTATAAGATATAACCCAACCCTCCTCATGTTTTCTCACATCAGAGGTGTTCCTTATTTCTCATAGCACCCCACACATCACGGCAGCACTTAACAGAACTACTTACAACTCTTCCTCTCCTAGTGCAGGTGCTACCGCTTTTGCATTGCTGCGCAGTGATGTGCTTCACAGGAAGTAACGTCAGCATCCGTTTTAAAATGCAACGAACGTTATTTTTCATAAATTTCATTAGTTTTTGAATGTATGAATCCAAATACACTACTGGCCATTAAAATTGCTACACCACGATGATGACGTGCTACAGACGCGAAATTTAACCGACAGGAAGACGATACTGTGATATGCAAATGATTTTCAGAGCATTCCTACAAGGTTGGGGCCGGTGGCGACACATAGAACGTGCCCACACGAGGAAAGTTTCCAACCGGTTTCTCATACACAAACAGCAGTTGACCGGCGTTGCCTGGAGAAACGTAGTTGTGATGCCTCGTGTAAGGAGGAGAAATGCGAACCATCACGTTTCCGACTTTGATAAAGGTCGCATTGTAGCCTACGTGGTTGCGGTTTATCGTATCGCGACATTGCTGCTCGCGTTGGTCGAGATCCAACGACTGTTAGCAGAATATGGAATCGGTGGGTTCAGGAGAGTAATACGGAACGCCGTGCTGGATCCCAACTGCCTCAGATCACTAGCAGTCAAGATGACTGGCATCTTACCCGCATGGCTGTAATGGGTCGTGCAGCCACGTCTCGATCCCTGAGTCAACAGATGGGGACGTTTGCAAGACAACAACCATCTCCACGAACAGTTCGACGACGTCTGCAGCAGCGTGGACTAACAGCTCGGAGAACATGGCTGCGGTTACCCTTGATGATGAGGATGATGATGTTTGATTTTGTGGGGCGCTCAACTGTGCGGTTATCAGCGCCCATACAAATTCCCAACCTTTGCCCAGCCCAATCTCGCCACTTTCATAAATGATGATGAAATGATGAGGACAACACAAGCAGCCAGTCATCTCGAGGCATGTGGTTACCCTTGACAATAACGAACCTGGGTGCACGAATGGGGTGCCATTGGTTACACGTCTCGGTCACCTCTTGTTCGCATTGACGGCACTTTGAACAGTGGCCGTTACATTTCAGATGTGTTACGACCCATGGCTCTACCCTTCATTCGATCCCTGCGAAACCCTACATTTCAACAGGATAATGCACGACCGCATGTTGCAGGTCCTGTACGGGCCTTTCTGGATACAGAAAATATTCGATTGCTGCCCTGGCCAGCACATTCTCCAGATCTCTCTCCAACTGAAAACGTCTGGTCAATGGTGGCCAAGCAATTGGCTCGTTACAATACGCCAGTCACTACTCTTAATGAACTGTGGTATCGTGTTGAAGCTGCATGGACAGCTGTACATGTACACGCCATCCAACCTCAGTTTGACCCAATGCCCAGACGTATCAAGGATCTATGCACCCAAATTGCGTGAAAATGTAATCACATGTCAGTTATAGTATAATATATTTGTCCAATGAATACCCGTTTATCATCTGCATTTCTTCTTCGTGTAGCAATTTTAATGGCCGGTAGTGTATTTCAGGGTAAGGGTACTTTACAACTAGCTTTGTATTTTGAAATGATTTCGGGTGGTAGATGAGTAACGTACTGCTCATCAGTGCAAGGATTTGGTTGGAAATACAGAACATACTTCGTATCCCGCGATCACAGTAGAGAAACTTTTAATAATACAAGGTCTTACGCTGGCGTCATCTAATCTTTCTGAACTTGTTATAAAAGTATCATGTTGCATTACATGCAGTCAAAACACAAAGGCACTCCACACATTTCTTGATAAAAAGCACACATGTGATAACATCCTCGTACCATTCATGCATATCGGCGCTAGACGTGACTGTCCCAAGCTTGCCGCACAGCACTACGCTACAGGCGGAGTGTTAACATGGAGGCTGCAGATCCGCTAACTTAGTCTACGCCATCCAGCGGCGAGAGAGCTAACTTTGTAGCTGATCTGCCGCCTCTGTGATAACACTACGCCTGTAGCGTAGCGCCGTGCAGCAAGCTTGGGAACGTCATGTCCGACGGCGATATGCGTGAAAACTACGAGAATGTCATCAGCTGCGTGGATGTTACTGTGTGTTTCTTATCAATATATGTGTATGTGTGGTGTGCCTTTTGTGCTTTGACTTCATGTGATATGGCCCTTTTGCAACATGTTTCATTAGAGCAGATGGTGGCAGCATAAAACTGTCGAAGCTGGTCAGCGTAGAACAATAAAAGTTTCTATCATGTATACTTTATGTAAGGGGATCGTTTTACAATAAGTGGAAAAAAGTAGGTCAAAATCAGCAAAATAACTGACTCAATAAAAATGTATAGTAAATAACAGTTTCGTACACACATGTCATCGCCAGAATAAACAACTAACCGAGAGTGTATTAAGTAAGTAATTGTAGGAACGCAATAATAAAATGTAGTAAAATACGTATTTTATAATCAAATTCAGAAGGCACCCACTTCCCCTGCTGTGCCCGCTGTCTCGCTACCAGGCAACGGTCACGTTCCGTCCACTTCATATGGATTGGTAGCAATCGAGAGGTGAAGTATACTCGTCCCTGCAGCGAAGAATTGTCAAGAACAGCAATGAACTGCACTTACGAGTCTGGAATCATGTTTATGTCCTGTATTTCATATTCCGTCAAAATTTGTTTTCTTTTAAGTTCTTTATTACCAGGGTAAACTGCTGCCTTTAAGAAAAAAGTTTTTAAGGACTGCTAATCATCATCAGGTCCCAAAAAGTCGTGCGAGTATTGGTACTACTGTGACACCAGTAATAAAATGTAATTACATGTAATTGCAAAAAATGGTTCAAATGGCTCTGAGCGCTATGAGACTTAACTGCTGTTGTCATCAGTCCCCTAGAACTTAGAACTACTTAAACCTAACCAACCTAAGGACATCACACACATCCATGCCCGAGGCAGGATTCGAACTGCGACCGCAGCGGTCACGCGGCTCCAGACTGTAGCGCTTAGAACCGCACGGCCACTCCGGCCGGCCGTGTAATTGCATCCACTGATAGAAAATCAAAAGTCATCATGGCAATTGTTCTCAAAACACGGCGGTGACTTTTACGGAACGATCGGGTCAGAATACTCGTATGTCGTCGACTGCTGTATTTCATGAAATACTTTTGTATGTTCAACAAAGGGAATATTTCTTTACTGGATTTCATATTCATGACTGACGTCTTTTGACCGTTTAAAATGGTTATAAACGATTTTCTGTAAGCGAATGAAACTAAGAAAGACAGAGAAATATTAATTTTATTATGCTGTAGATCTCATCGTAAGCCCTCCGGAGAAAATATTTGTTACCCTCTTTAAAGAACACAATGGTGGGTGTTGAGCACTTCAGGCAAAGTATAGATGGTAGCAGGTGGTATTTTGACCTAACTACTGACGTACTTCATGGCAGTGAATTGGTGTGTATTTCGCAGTCGGTTGTAAGGAGGCAGTGCATTAAGACCTGTCGACGTAGATACGTGACAGAATGGTAGAAAGAAGAAATCGTCTACGTACATGACCTCGCAGTCGGTTGTAAGGAGGCAGTGCATTAAGACGTGTCGACGTAGATACGTGACAGAATGGTAGAAAGAAGAAAACGTATACATACATGACCATCATACACCGTAAATAATGTTATTCTGTTTGCTGGTGTAAGGACGCGAAATGTCCGCTGTCAGCAATGTAGCTCGGCATCGGAACAGCAGTCGTTAAATTACCCTAATCGACCATGGCCAGAGACACCTGTTACACCTTGTCAACGACAATCGATTTCAAACCCGATAAGAACTGCTGACGTTAGATAGTGCGGGTCCACTTCAGTCTGCGACTAACACTGCTAAGGGATCCGAACGTAATGGATCTTTGTACTTGGGTGCCTTGCAAAAGGCCACTGCTCACAGGAGCACATAATCCTGCACTGCTTAATTGTGTCAAACAACACAGGAGGTGGTGAATAACGGGATGTAGGTGTGTAGCGTGATCCGACAAGTCAGCATTTGACATCTTTTCAAATGATAAAACCGCTGAAAGCTCTGGCCGACCAATTAGATGCTTAAACCACAATTTTCTTAGATGTTTTCTGCTGCATGACTTGTCCCACTCGTTTACTTTACCATGAACATGAAGTAGGTCATTTGATTCAAGATTTTTGGTGATAAAATGTTGCCCTTTGCTCTAATTTTCAATGATTATGCTGTGACACTTATCTTCCAACATGACAGCAGCCTGGCCGGCCTACGTTCCTGGTTTGACGAAAATTCAGACACTGTCGCTTTTATACTGGCCTGATACATCACCCAGCCTTAATCCCACAGAAATTGTCTACTTGGAAATAAACGTAGCAATCAGTATATCGGGAGTTCGGTAACTCTACGAGATTTAATCACGGAAGAGTGGCTTCAGCTGGATATGGCATATCTGATGAATCTTGTGCGTTGTCGCTCTCGTCCAGATTAGAAAACTTTCAAGGCTAGAGGTGATGTAACGCGGTATTAGCTTGATATCTTGTGGGAGTGAAGATTTTTCTGTCTGGTTTGCTTATTAACTACGTTGTCACAATTTTTCTAGACTTCATGTTGATGTGCGAGAGAGAAACCGATGCTAAGTACAAAGTTTATTTTCATGCTTCAGTTCGAAACGCTTCCCCTATCTTAGACCTGGATAGGATGTCGTCCGATGATGGGTTGCCGAAGCAAGGTAGGCACCTCGCAACTAATCCACCGAGAACGGTAGTCGCTGCATGCTGCTCCGACGAATAAGAAACGCGGGCGTAGACGCTCCTCCTGATGCCTCGTTGCAGCACCGCAATCGATGGTCTAGTTTCGGCTGGGCGGTGGGACGCTAGGCACAGTTTGCAGTCACTATCCAAGACGAAAGATCGTCTTACATAGGCTGTGGTGTCACCGCCAGACACCACACTTGCTAGGTGGTAGCCTTTAAATCGGCCGCGGTGCGTTAGTATACGTCGGACCCGCGTGTCGCCACTATCAGTGATTGCAGACCGAGCGCCGCCACACGGCAGGTCTAGCCTAGAGAGACTCCCTAGCATTTGCCCCAGTTGTACAGCCGACTTTGCTAGCGATAGTTCACTGTCTACATACGCTCTCAATTGCAGAGACAACAGTTTAACATAGCCTTCAGCTACGTAATTTGCTACGGCCTAGCCATATTCAGTTGCTATAATTCTGAACAGATAATATTGTGAATCATGTATCGTCAAGAGCGACGTTCATCATTAATGGATTGAAGTTAAGTATCAAACTAATTACGTCCGCTTTCTGAATTCTAATTCCTTGTCATGTTCCAGACCTCACGTCAGTATAGTTCTTCCCTCTTCACGCCAGCCTGCGTGAGTTAAAACGCGTGCATTTCGGCCTCCTCTAGTAACACACTGTTGGCTCTTCCGCCAACACAACATAGGCCACCAGTGTATTAAATCTCTTAGGCAAAACTTGATATAAGGATTACGTTAGTTATATTTCAAGTGAAGAGTCTTGTAAATTTCTGTCTATCAGGTGATACTTTAAGGGTAGGTTTACTTTCTTTGGCCCAAGGAAAGCATGTTCTTTGAGAATTTTTTTCTCCCGATGTGTTATAGATATCAATGTCAAATATTGTCAAAATGTTTATTTATATTTCCTCTACAAACTGGAATTTTTTTCGACCGGAAATGTCGACGAACAAAGGCGGAATTGCCGTCGGAACGAAACAAAATTTCGATGTAGACCTCCACGCGCGGTATGTCACAGGTCAGCCGGCTCGTCTGAAATCAAAATTGAGTTGACGTTAGCGAAGTATATTTCTTTAAGAGTTGTACCTCGCTTAAGTCATTTGAACCATCGGTTACAAAATGGAACACCATTTGCAAAAAATAGGGTGTTTTCAAAATGTTCAAATGTGTGTGAAATCTTACGGTACTTAACTGCTAAGGTCATCAGTCCCTAAGCTTACACACTACTTAACCTAAATTGTCCTAAGGACAAACACACACACCCATGCCCGAGGGAGGACTCGAACATCCACCAGGACTAGCCGCACGGTCCATGACTGCAGCGCTCTAGCCCGCTAGACTAATCCCGCACGGCTAGGTTTTTTTTCATCGATTTTTTGAATTCGTCGTCCAAATAAAAACAGTTAATGGATCGGAATAAAAGTGGCACAACTCCTAGACAATCGTGCCAATCGTTTCAGTAGATTTGAAGTTACCATACCGCGTGATAAAAAAAAAGGTCATTTCGAGAAAAACGCGCTTGAAGTTTTGACTACATGTAAATGCAATATTGTGCAACTTACGTTCAATCTCCTATTCCGGATCCACAAACTAGTCCTTCCTCTTCCTCATAAAGGGCGTTCTGCTCGATCTGGCCATCCTGCGCTGCTCCAGAGCCGCTCGTACGGCCGGTGACGAGCGGTTTTCGGCTGCTTGAATCCGGTGGTCGTCCGAATGCTTGGCGAACTGCATCGAATAGAGTCCCAGGGTGACGTCCATCGTTGTCATGGTCTTCAGAATTGCTGAATACCCTTCTTTGAAGCTGTTCACTGCCAGGAAAGTCGCAATCTCCACAGTCTTCGCACGAGAATGCAAATGCTTGGGGGCTAAATTCCAAACACATGCGTTCAAACTTTCATTTGAATTTTGTGTGTTTCCTCCTAAGCACCGGTACAATAACTCGTCCTTCGAAAGAAAAAAACTGGTGTGTGGAAATGACCGATTTCAGGCACGTGCATTTTATTGTTCAACTGCGTATAACAAACATTTCCATGCCGTATTCGGAAGAAACACTTCTATGGATCCAAAAATGCAATTTATAAAATTATATCATTTTTTTGAACCAAAAGATAGTAAACCTCCCCTTAATATTCATACACAGTTGTAAATAGTCAGAACCTTCGCGTGAAAACGGGTTGTAAATCTTCATATCTATATTGTAATGAACGAGGATAATATTATAGTTCCACTCAATCTCCTCCCAAAACATACGAAAGAATCCAGTACTGTGCCGGTGATGTATTTTCGTCCGGCACAACATTGCATATTCATGAATGTCTACGAATCTGCGTTTGACTTGAAATTTTCCCTAAGAAATTAAATGGTTCAAATGGCTCTGAGCACTATGGGACTTAACTTCTAAGGCCATCAGTCCCCTAGAACTTAGAACTACTTAAACCTAACTAACCTAAGGACAGCACACACATCCATGCCCGAGGCAGGATTCGAACCTGCGACCGTAGCGGTCGCGCGGTTTCGGACTAAAGCGCCTAGAACCGCTCGGCCACTCCGGCCGACCAAAAGAAATTAAATAAGACTCTTTGTAGCGCAGGCTGATTGAAAGGATAGTACTTTGGAGATAGCATAACTCATATCACAAGGAAGTGCGCTAATCTGAACTGATTCAGAATAATTTAGATGAGAATGCAGATACGTTTCTGCAACAGCATGTCTCGTAGTACCGCAATCACGAAGCCTTAAGTGTCGCGCTCTGGAAGTATTAGGGAAGATAATAGCTTAGTTACATGTCGTGGGCCCTGACTAGTATGCAATGTAAGTGGACAGTGCACGCTTTCATGAAGCAGCTTTGAGTATGCGCATGCTTAGGTGGGGAACATGGGGTAGGAATCATAGTTCAAATGGCTCTGAGCACTAACATCTGAGGTCGTCAGTACCCCTAGACTTACAACTACTTAAACCTAACTAATCTAAGGACAGCACACACACACATCCATGCTCGGGGCAGGATTCGAACCTGCGGCCGTAACAGCAACGCGGTTCTAGACCGACGCGCCTATAACCACTCGGCGAAGCGGCCGGCTGGCAGGAATCATAGAGAAGGGCAAATATGCAGAGTAATATCTATATGAATGTCAAACGTACTGTAAACGTTGCATAATCAGAGAGATACTACAGAATGAATTACTGTTCATGAGTGATTACATTGTATCAGTTCCCACATTTGCAGAACACAAATTTTACATCGTCATACTAAAAAATTTTAAAAGAATATTATAAAATTGCGGATCGTGAGTTTACGAGTGAGAGAGATCTGGTATAAATTACTTGAATCCACGTATATTCGAATTAGAATCGGTTATTGATTACTAGGTGTCTTGGTGAAATCGAGTGATTACAGAGCCATAGAATTCCCCACAGTAATTCGAATGAAAATACAACTCGACAAATGAGCTCCAGTTTGCGTAGTTTCAAAGCGTATGTGTGTTCCAACAACAGAGATGAAACGCAAATGCACGACGCAAGCTCCAGTCTCAAACCTTTGTAGTAGCTGGTTGAATGCGCCCATCGCAGTGACATCCGAAGCGGCAATTCAACGAACCACCAGAAACTACAGTCACCGACATAGTGCGACTTTGATCTGAAACGATTCGGTCTAGCAAACGAATATCGGTGGCTCGCACCCTGGTAGATGCCATACGTCAAATCTCTACGTATGATTGAACAGTACCTAGCGATGGCTTGCAAATGTACACTCCGGTAGCAGATCAGCTAGCAGACGTAGTTCGCTAACTTGCGAGAGTCGCTAAGGAAAAAATTACATGCGTGACACGCGAGTGCGCATGATATGAAACAGCGGTCGTGAAAAGAGGCCGTATTTCAAATTCAGCTTACGGACCGTGTTATTCTTTGCAGCTTGAAAGGAATCTGCGTTAGTAACGATATGAGCTCAGAAATAAAAACCTACGAGTGCTACCCACTTATCACGACAACAAACAGCTTTGCACGTTTCGTAACCAAAAAGCAGTATTACACTCAACACAGAAACGACGGAAAAAATTTGCTATAGACGCTATAAGGACCTCATTTCCAACTAGACGTCACTTGATAATGGACAATAATCCGAAACAAGCTTGTCGTGTAAGATATTAAAGAAACACATTACTTTAATGTAGTTACTTTAGGAGCATTCGTTTACATTCCACTAACAAATTACCCACTGTGTCCAGTGGAAGCACCTTCGCAGTGAAACAACATTTAATGTATTCCTGATTACTTTGTTAAATAAGGGTGGTCTATCATGGGAGAAGTTGTAGGAAGTAGGGTTCATATTCATAAAACCACATGGAATCTTATGGCAATGTCTCTCGTGACAAACAAAACCATAGAAAGCTACCTCGACACTGTGATTACGTAGGGATTTTGTTTACATCGTCGGGAAGACTGAATTATGAAGAAATCAGAGTTCCTGATCTGCGCAATTCAAATAATCAAGAGAGATAATCCAATGAACGCCCCATCCAAGACGCGCAAACAACGTGATAAATGCGAGCTGTTCAGAGTACCAACTCTGGAGTATGAAACTAATACCTCATGCTACAGCGAAAAGGGACACGTACATCTTTAAACTCCACATTCAGTAGCGGTCGACACCCAGGAAGCGAATAATAAGAATACCAATTTCTTTGTTCTTAATACAGACTCTCTTTGGAGCGACGGCAGCAAGGTTGTAGCGAATGTGATGAATGTAGAAATGGCTGGAAGCATGAAAATGGAGGGAAACGCTGCAAAATCTTATCTGCCATGGTGTAAAAATATTCTAACAATTTACCAAAAATTCAAATGTGTGTGAAATCTTATGGGACTTAACTGCTAAGGTCATCAGTCCCTAAGCTTACACACTACTTAACCTAAATTATCCTAAGGACAAACACACACACCCATCCCCGAGGGAGGACTCGAACCTCCACCGGGACCAGCCGCACAGTCCAGGACTGCAGCGGCTTAGACCGCTCAGCTAATTCCACGCGGCTGAATTTACTAGTTTGGTACTGAGTTTGAATGGTCTTCCACTACTGGAGAACGTAATACAGTGTGTAGAAGGGGAGGCAATACAGCGGATTGGCCGAGCAATGATGGGGTTAAATTTCTAACGCTTCATGGGAACGAAAACATTGTTGTTGACATCCATGTTGAACAGATACTTGTCTCATCTGAAGTAGGCAATCGTGGGAAGAGGCAGTGCGAAAGAAATTATCTCCCGGAAATCGAAACTTCAGAACACACCGAATGGTCCACACGAACCCCCACAGAATGCCACGAACTTGAGGAACGCCCTGTTCTGCAGCACTTCAGAACAAACACACGATGTCTCGGAATCCGCAACTTCATGCGAAATCTTTCAGCTATCGCCCAACAGTCGCTACTGCTCACTTTCAATTAAGTTACAAACGTAGCTGAGCAGATACACAATTGTAGCTGCCTGTACACATGCCTGTAACAAAAGAATAAAAATTAACTTGGTAGCGGAGTGATATGAGGAGTGTACCTACACTGATGTGGGAAAAGTCATGGGATACCTTCTAATGTGGTGTCGGACCTCCTCCTGCAGGGCGTAGTGTAGCATCTCGAAGTGGCTTGAACTCAACAAGTCCTGCTGAAATATTGAGCCATGTTGTCTCTAAAACCGTCCATAATTAAAAAATGTGTTGCAGGTGCAGGGTTTTGTGCACGAAATGAACTCTCGTTTACGTCTGATAAATGTTCTAAGGGATTCATGTCAGGCGGTCACGAAGGTCAAACATACCCTCACACTGTCCAGAATGTTCTTTAAAACAATCGCGAACAATTGTGGCCCGGTGGCATTAAGTCGCTGATTGAGAACAATTAGTCCATGAATGGCTTCAAATGGTTTCCAAGTAGCAGAAATTAAAAATTTCCCGTCAATGATCGGATCGGTTGGAGCAGAGGACCCAGTCGAACGCATGTGAAAACAGTCCACATCACTATGGAGCTATCACCAGCTTGCTCCGTGTCTTGTTGACAGTTTGGGTCCATGGCTTCGTGTGGTCTTCACCACGCTCTGAACCCACTATCAGCTCTTACAAACTGAAGTCGGGGCACACCTGACAAGTCACAGGTCTGGTCTAGGGTACAAACGATATGGCCACAAGTTCAGGATTGGCAGGCGATATCGTGCTGTTAGCAAAGGCATTCGCGTCGATCGTCTGCCAGCATAGCTCATAAACGCCAAATTTCATAACTCTAACGAGATTCTGAAAAAAGTAGGGGTAAGCTATAGGGAGAGACGGGTCATATACAATATGTACAACAACCAAGAGGGAATAATAAAAGTGGACGATCAAGAACGAAGTGCTCGTATTAAGAAGGGTGTAAGACAAGGATGTAGCCTTTCGCCCCTACTCTTCAATCTGTACATCGAGGAAGCAATGATGGACATAAAAGAAAGGTTCAGGAGTGGAATTAAAATACAAAGTGAAAGGATATCAATGATACGATTCGCTGATGACATTGCTATCCTGAGTGAAAGTGAAGAAGAATTAAATGATCTACTGAACGGAATGGTCTAATGAGTACACAGTATGATTTCAGAGTAAATCGGAGAAAGACGAAGGTAATGAGAAGTAGTAGAAATGAGAACAGCGAGAAACTTAACATGAGGATTGATGGTCACGAAGTCAATGAAGTTAAGGAATTCTGCTACCTAGGCAGTAAAATAACCAATGACGGACGGAGCAAGGAGGACATCAAAAGCAGACTCGCTATGGCAAAAAAGGCATTTCTGGCCTAGAGAAGTCTACTAATATCAAATACCGGTCTTAATTTGAGGAAGAAATTTCTGAGGATGTACGTCTGGAGTACAGCATTGTATGGTAGTGAAACATGGACTGTGGGAAAACCGGAACAGAAGAGAATCGAAGCATTTGAGATGTGGTGCTATAGACGAATGTTGAAAATTAGGTGGACTGACAAGGTAAGGAATGGGGAGGTTCTACGCAGAATCGGAGAGGAATATGTGGAAAACACTGATAAGGAGAAGGGACAGGATGATAGGACATCTGCTAAGACATGAAGGAATGACTTCCATGGTACTAGAGGGAGCTGTAGAGGGCAAAAACTGTAGAGGAAGACAGAGATTGGAATACGTCAAGCAAATAATTGAGGACGTAGGTTGCAAGTGCTACTCTGAGATGAAGAGTTTAGCACAGGAAAGGAATTCGTGGCGGGCCGCATCAAACCAGTCAGTAGACTGATGACAAAAAAAAGGACACGTTTTTCATACTTCCCACATTGCTTTCTGTGGTATTTCTCGCAGTGTTGCTTGTCTGTTAGCACTGACAACTGTGCGAAAACGCCGCTGTTTTCGGCTAGTTAAGTGAAGGCAAACGGTCATTGCGTTGTCCGAGGTGAGAGGTAGTGCCTGAAATCTGGTATTCTCGGCACATTCTTGACACTGTAGATCAAGGACTATTGAATTCCCTAAAGATTTCCGAAATACGGTGTCCCATGAGTCTAACTCCAACTACCTTCCGCGTACGGACTAAGTAAAACGCTGAAATTGGTTGCCAAATAGAATAAGATTGGAAACTTGATGGCTGCAAGGAGTTTAATTAGACATGCCCTATCAAACAGCCGAGTCCCGCAACCATCTCCCGTCGTGTAGCAATAATCACTTTGGTAACCTTTACCCGTGTCACTTGAGTACAAATGACAGCTCCGCAAGTGCACTGACATTCCATACCTTGTGTATCTAAAACACTCTCATCTGTATGCGTGCACATTGGTACGCCATGATTTTTTTCACCTCAGCGTACTTTAGTAATTGACAGTTATTCAGTTCCAGGGGACAGCATTTCCTTCTGATACTGTCTGGAGGCAGCGGCATAAGCCTCGCTCGTTTCCTATTGGCGAGACGGCCGACGCAGCAATCGCGGCTCGGGCCCCGGTGCGCAGGAAGATGCGGTTTGCGGGCGCGCGCGCTGTTTTATGCGCGCGTTAGTCTCACTTACGTCCTCCCGGCGGCCGTGGACACGTTTACGGCACCGTACGTCTCGCGCTCGGCGGTGGGCGGGGCCACACCAGCGCTGCGGAACTGATAGGCCCGCCTCCCTGCGCGGCGGGGTGCTTCGCGAATACACGCCTAGCCTGAACCGAACCACTGGGGCGCGTATACGACCGCGGCGCAGGCCTCTGTCCTGCCAGGGACGGTCCGTATGCTTCCGGGAGGGGCCTCGTTTCCTCGGGCGATGCGTCTTGTTGAGGAACACGATTGCCGCTCCCATGTGAACACGATGCCTGCGTATCCCCCTCTCACCCACACACGTACAGAGTGAGTGGAGGACCCGTCGCATTCTGGGATTTACTTGTCTCTTACTGCTTTCAGCGCAAAGTACCGTCGATAACGCGATATTTGGTGGCGTCATCATCTCGTTAGAAACACTTGGGCCGACAGTCAGCACTTTCTTTGCTAATGGGACATACATAAACGTAAAAGAATTTCATGCAGATTGTAACGCACGGAATACATAGGCCTATCTGTATCCATATGAGTGCATCAGTAAAGAAGTGAAAAAGGAAAAACTAGATCATGTGGTGACTTTGTTTTCTTTGACTAGTGGAAAGTATTTGTAATATCTTCACAGCTAGAGCAGTAGTAGTGGGGATCACAATAACATTTAATTATTCACCGGTTTCGGCTTATGCTGAAGCCATCTTCAGAATTTTTTGACCCCTAAGGCTGGTGGTGGCGGCTGCTTGGCTTTCTCGTGATGCCACTATCGTACACTGTCAAACGTGGACGAGCTGCTACACTGATCCACAGATGGCGTGGACGTGAATACGCACACTGCATTGATTTCCCTACAGTGCTTTCGAAGTGTGCATGCGCCCTGGGCCACAGAACTCGCACTGTTGTAGACGAGTTACTTACATATCTCGGCGAGTAAAACAGTTTTTTTTCGTGCAACATATGTGCCTCATTGCATGTTACTATTTCCCCAAAAAGCTCGTTTCGATAGCATCAATCGTTTGCGGAATACGATGGTTGTTATGACTACGCGATATGCGATGTACAAGGGCGTGAATGGCTGCGTGGCGCATGATCGTCCATCGGATTTAAAACCCAGTAACTCGAGAAACAAATGAGATATCGTTCTGCTCTCAATTTCGAATAAAACTTCGATATCTTATTTACATTTTATTTACTGCAATTTATGAGCTAAAATCGACCACACGCAAAATTTACTCAATTTACTAAATTTGATGCAGCGCAGTAAGTGTAACGGATAACGAAAAGAAATTCAGTTCTGTATCGAGAGGAGACATCATACTGCAAGACGTGACAAAATCAAATTTTTTCTACCTAGTAGTTCCCCAAAAATCGGATGGTAAGTATTTCTTATAGGTTGGAACGCCATCAGTCGGCATAGACACAACATCTGACGAACAGTATAGCCATAACAAAAGCCGCCATTAACACAGAATGCAGAGAACATGTCTGTAGCAGCGAAAGGGTTATATCCGCATTTGGCAGATGGAGGTCAAGCTGTGAACTGCGTATGTGACATACAGTGGAAGTCCGTATTGTGTGCACCTACTGTGGAGTCCCACCATAACCATGTTCCGCCTCTGTGGAGGCTAGGCTTGCCGTGAGCTGCCCTCTCTGTGAAATGCTGTGTCATGTATCTTGTGGATGGACACAGCACTTACGTAACTGTTTTGTACGTTTGAGAGAAATCACGGAAAAATCGCATTGACTACGGTTATTTTTCTGCTGTTTTTGCAGCCGTTCCATTCGTGAATGGCACGCAATTCTATATTTTAAAAAACTCCCTCCTTTAGATAGAAAATTTGAAACCGAAAGGCTGCTAATTATAGAGTCAACATCTCAGTCGTGTTTACACTTCCGTTATGAGCACATTCCGATCTTTTGCTGGTGATTATAACATACAACTGCAGTCGATTTGCTGCTTAGCAATTTACAATCCTACTTCGCGTCATGATCTCTCCTTTGGCAAAAGACCCCGGAATAGACCCCCAATCGGATCTCCGGGGGGGAGGGGGGGGGGGGAAGGGACTGCAAAGCGGAGGTGACCATGAGAAAAAGATTGAATAACAACCGAAAGATGAACGTTCTACGAATCGGGTAGTGGAATGTCAGAATCTTGAATGTGGTAGGGAAGGTAGAAAATCTGAAGAAGTCTAGATGTCGTAGCGGTCAGTGAGGTGAAATGGAAAGAAGACAAGGATTTTGGGCAGGAGAGTACAGGGTAATATCAAGAGCAGTAGACAATCGTATAACGGGCGTAGGATTGGTTATGAATAGGAAAGTAGGGCAGGCAGTGTGTTACTGTGAACAGCTCAGTGAGAGGTGTGATCTTACCAGAATTGATAGCAAACCAACACCGACAATGATAGTTCAGGTATACATGCCGACGTCGCACGCTGAAAATGAAGAGAAGATATATGAGGCTATTGAAAGGGTAATAAAGTACGTAACGGGAGATGAAAATCTAATAGTTGTGGAGGACTGGAATGCAGTTGTAGTGGAAGGAGCAGAACGAAAATTCACCGGAGAATATGGGCTTGGAACAAGGAATAAGAGAGTAGAAGGACTAGTTGAGTTCTGTAATAAATTTCAGCTAGTAATAGCGAATACGCTGTTCAAGAAACACAAGAAGAGGAGGTATACTTGGAAAACGCCGGGTGATACGGGAAGATGTCAATTAGATTACATCATGGTCAGACAGATATTCCGAAATCAGATAGTGGATAGTAAGGAGTACCCAGGAGCAGGTACAGACTCAGATCACAATATAGTAATGATGAAGAGTAGGATGAAGTTTAAGAGAGTAATCAGGAAGAATCAATATGGGATATGGAAGTACTAAGGAATGACGAGATACCCTTGACGTTCTCTAGAACTATAGATACAGCAATAAGGGAATGCTCAGTAGAGAGTACAGTTGAAGAGGAATGGACATCTCTGAAAAGGCCTATCACGTAAGTTGGAAAGAAATACATAGGTACAACGGAGGTAATTGCAAAGAAACCATGGGTAACACAAGAAATACTTCAGCTGATCGATGAAAGAAGGAAGTACAAAAGTGTCCAGGGAAATTCTGAAATATAGGAATACAAGTCGCTGAGGAATGTAAGTAGCAGGTGCAGGGATGCTGAGACAAAATGGCTTCATGAAAAATGGAAAGAAATCGAAAGAAATGATTGTCGGAAGGACTGCCTCACCATATAAAAAAATCAAAGCATCCTTCAGTGAAATTAAAAGCAAGGGTGGTTACATTAAGAGTACGATGGGAATTCCACTGTTAAATGCAGAGGACAGATCGGATAGATGGAAAGAGTACACTAAAGGCCTCTATGAGGGGGAAGATTTGTTTGAAGTGATAGGAGAAGAAACAGGAGCCGATTTAGAAGAGATAGGGGATACAGTATGGTATTGAAACATGTGCCCTCACAAAAAGAGAATCATCAAAGCTGCAAGCATCAGAGGTGGAATTTCTTAGATCCACCATCCAGAAGACCAAGACGGACAAGTTAAGGAATGAGGAGGTCAGGAAAGAAGCCGGAGTAAAAACATGCCTATTAGATACCACTGGCGCAGCTAGACTTCGATGGTACGGGCATGTGATGAGAATGGAGCCAAATATAACAGACAAAATAGATTTGGAAAGACAGCCGGATGGGAAAAGGCCTCATGGAAGACCTCAAACCCGATGCATGGAATTGATTAAGGCCAGAAAATGGGCAGTGGATGATGTTCTCCATGAACAGGTGTATTTGGACAGGCCCTAGGCGCTTCAGTGCGGAACCGTGCTGCTGCTACGTTCGCAGGTTCGAATCCTGCCTCGGGCATAGATGTGTGTGATATCCTAAGGATAGTCAGTTTCAAGTAGTTCTACGTCTAAGGCATTGATGGCCTCTGATGTTAAGTCCCATAGTGCTTAGAACCCTTGAATTTGAACAGGACGAAGTGGAAGAGGCTCATTACCAGTACTTGGGAAACTGGAACTGTTAAATGATGATGATGATGATGATGATGATGAGGGATCCAGTACTAGGCTCAGGCAGGACTTAAGATCGAATATCGCAAAAGCGATAGATAACGTGCAATCAGAATTTCTGAAATCATTGGGGAAAGTGACAACAAACCGATTATTTACGTTGGTGTGTAGAATGTATGAGTTTGGCTACATACCATCTGAATTTCGGAAAATATTATCCACACAATTCCGAAAACTACAAGACCTGACAACTTAACAATTCATGCATCCAAGTAGCTTACAAGAATAACATACAGAAGAATGGGAAATAAAGTTGAGGATGTGTTAGATGACGATCAATTTGGATTTAGGAAAGGTAAAGGCACCAGGAAGGCAACTGCGTTTGATAACAGAAGAAACGCTACAGAAAAGCCAAGTACGTTCATAGGATTTGTCGACCTAGAAAAACCGTTCGACAGTGCAAAAAGGAGCATGATGTTCCAAATTATGAGAGAAATAGGAGTAAGCTATAGTGAGAGACGGGTAATATACAATATTTGCATGAGCCAGCAGGGAATAATAAGAGTGGACGACCAAGAACGAAGTACTCTGTTAAAGAAGGGTTTAAAACAGGGAGGTAGTCTTGCGCTCCTACTGTTCAATCAGTACATCGAAGAAGCAATGATGGAAATAAAAGAACGGTACAAGAGTGGGATTAAAATTCAAAGAGAAAGGATATCAATGATAAGATTCGCTGATGACATTTCTGTCCTGAGCGAAAGTGGAGAGGAATTACATGATCTGCAGAATGAAATAAGCACTCTAATGAGTACAGAATATGGACTGATAGTAAACAGTAGAAAGACGAAAGTAATGAGAAGTAGCAGAAATGTGAACAGCAAGAAATTTAATATTAGGACTGATGGTCACGAAATAGATGAAATTGAGGAATTCTACTACCTACGGAGCAAAATAACCAATGATGGACGGTGCAAGGAGGGCATTAGAACCGGACTACCACCAATAAAAAGGGCATTCCTGGCCAAGAGAAGTCTGTTAGTATCAAACATAGGCCTTAATTAAGGGAAGAAATTTCTGAGAATGTACGTTTGGAGCAGAGGAATGTGTGGTAAGTGAATCATGGACTGTGGGGAAACCGGAACATAAGAGAATCGAAGCATTTGAGATGTGGTGTTATAGAAGAATGTTGAAAATTAGATGGACTGATAAGGTAAGGAAAGAGGAGGTTCTGGACAGGGTCGGAGAGGACAGAAAAATATGGAAAAACAGACAAGTGGAAGGGCCAGGACGACAGAGCATCTGTGTTAAAACATCAGGGTATGACTTCCATGGTACTAGAGGGAGCTGTAGAAGACAAAAACTATAAAAGAAGACAGAGGTTGGCGCGGGAGAGGAATTCGTGCTGGGCCGCATCAAACCCATCAGAAGACAGATGACAAAAAAAAATAAAAAACAGTGTATGTGTGTGTGTGTGTGTGTGGGAGGGGGGGGAGGGATAATAAAGGTCACGCCCCTTAGGCTCACGGTCAGAATGCAAGCACACTGCTGATAGGTTATCCCTCTATAACTGGATACTTAATAATGACCGGTGCCTAATTTTCTGACCAGCTAGACTATAGCAAGTATAATAATCTTTAAGTACACTGAAAAGTAAGGAGGCGGCTTACATTCTGAAACTGAAAAAATTTCTAAAACATGAAACCAGCGTACCCAGATCGCTCTACGAAAGAGTGAGATATTTTCCTTGGTACGATAATGAGTCATCGCGATCACTGGTTATATTTCCCTGTAATGTTCCTCTTGTTTTTCTTCTATCTTCGTATTCCTCATTATCATCATCATTAGATCGCTGTAGGAAATCATTGCACCTTATTTTATGGTGGGATGGTGCATCTTAAACTGGATCGTGTTTACCTAGTTGGCTCGCCCGTCCATCGCTTCGAAAGCCGTTTGACCCAGCTGTATCTTGGAAACGGTGAAGGGCAGAGGATCGTCTATCCGACGTTTTCCGTATGGGACGATTATTACAAGTTGATGCGTGTACTCAAACATCCTCTGTGAGCAGCAACCGAAGCGAATAAGTTCTGACCTCGTTAGCTGATTCACGGCCAGTAAAATGATGCAGGCAAGCAGGCTACAGCTATTGCTATTGTGCGCGCGCAATATTAGGGCGCCATCAGCGATGCAAGCAAGCCGACCGCCTACACACTGTCCGAATTGAGTTATGCCGTAATGAAGCAGTAATGAGTGATAATGAAAGAGCGGGCCGCCCAGCGCGCTTCCTGTGTGAGTTAGCTTCGATTAACGCCGAATCTGCGCCGGCAGAGGTCACATCCCCCGCGGGCAATGAAGGTCGCTTGTGCTTAATTGTTAGTTACAACACACGGACGGTCCACGATGCCAAATGCTATAAATTGCACGCAAGTATTATTGCGCGCGACGCTGGCGCTGCGCGTTACTGATAATTACCGTGCGGCGAAGTGGGGCATCAGATTGAATTACTCGTCACAAAAGCGCCAGCCACTCCTCACTAGCCGGCAAAACTTTAGCGAGATAACGCACACCCCAATAGGCCGTTTCGCGGTCCGCCGGCCACCGGTTATTTAAAATGACAGCGAAATCCGCGTGAGCGAACTCGATGTTTCCGCTCTCGGTTTGTCCCGTAATTTCTTGAAAGCAACAGCTAATATCAATTTTCATGAAGCGCAACCAAAGAGGATGACTTTTTTTTAACCATATATAACAGAGCTGCATTGTTGAAACAGCCGTACAGATTCTTTTTACTTTGTAGGCGGAGTTTGATGCAGTGGTCAGGATTTAATATAATTCATTACAGAGGAAAAGGAATCGCTGATGTGGAATAACTTTGTGAGCGGTATATTAGCAATGATATGACTCGATGCTTTTCCGCAGTCAACATAATAACACAGATCTCTGTGTTTTCTATGCGTGCCACATTGCTCTGCAGTCGACTGCCTCACTGCACCTTAATGGATACTCGGCGCGACTTCCTCTTGATTTCAAAGAAACGCGCAGGACTCAGAGATAGGAAGTTCTATCCTACAAAGCGGGGTAAATGCGATACAGATCGTGGGAGAAAAGACAACACCCAAAAATCTGATAGGATTTCATGTCATGGCTAGTACTGACTGAGGGATGTCTGACACCGGAACGGTACGCCACTGACAACTTCGTCCTCACGTGTTACCTGTAATGCGCCAGTATCGTGGTCCCCTTTTCTCGCAGGGTAATGCTCGTCCACGCTGTGAACGGTCTGCATGATACTGAGATATTCCTGCGACCAGGTAGATTTCCAAATCTGTCCCTTAAGGAAAATGTGTCGGACCAGCTCGGAAGTCAACTCTGAACCAGTGCCAGTATCTAAGCTATCGGCTAGTAGTTACAATAGCTGTGGCCTTCTCGGTTGGCAGGAGCAGAAGTCAGGGAATTACGATACGCGTGGTGTACGATATATATATCCCACACCGGCGGCCGTGATCAGGCCATACAATTGGGATCCGTGTTTGGCACTTCTTAATGAACTCGAGTCTTTGCCTCTTCCATCTGCTTTTCAGGTCCACCCACATACACCACCTCGGTGTATTCGTCGGCCGCAGCTTCGGCTGGACCTCTCCCGATGGCAAAAAGGTTCAGTTCCTCCTGCAGTCTTGGGCCGCCAATTTCTTGATCTCCTAGACGCATCCCGTGACTCGGAGGTTATCTATACCGATGGCTCGATGGTTGATGGCCGTGTGGGGTACGCTTATGCTCATGCGGACTATGTAGACCAGCGCTCCTTGCCGGAAGGCTGCAGTGTTTACACCGCAGAGCTAACAGCCATTTTTCGTGCCCTTGAGCGTATTCGTACCAGCACTGGAGAGTCCTTCGTCATTTGCAGTGACTCTCTCAGTAGTCTACAGGCTCTTGACCAGTGCTACCCACGCCATCCCATTGTTGATGCCATCTACGAGTCCGTTCACGCTCTTGAACAGTTCGGTGGTGTTCATATGGACCCCTGGACACGTTGGGATAACGGGAAACGAACTCACCGACAAGTTAGCCAAAGAAGCCACCCGAAAACGGACGTTGGAGATTGGCCTCCCGGCAACTGATCTCCGATCGGTGTTGCGCCATCGGGTCTTTGGGATGTGGGGAGACGAATGGCGCACTCATTCTGCACCCAACAAGCTGCGGCGAGTGAAGGAGACCACGACTGTGTGGGGTTCCTCCATGTGGGCCTCCCGCAGGGATTCTGTTGTTCTCTGTAGGCTCCGCATTGGTCACTCTTGGCTGACGCATGGTCATGTGCTGCGTCGAGAGGACCCCTCTCATTGTCGCTGTGGTGCAAACATGATGGTGGCCCATATATTGTTGGAATGTCCTATTTTAACCACCCTCAGACGAACTTTTAATCTCCAGGATGATTTATCATCTCTTTTAGGTGACAATGTCTGTATGGCAGATCGAGTTTTAAGTTTTATTCGCGCAAGCGGCTTTTATAGGTCCATCTAATTTTATTGCATTATCCTCTTTTGTGCTGTATCTTTTAATTAGTTTTGTGTTGTAATTCGACTCTACCCTAATCTTTTAGGTTGGAGATTTTAACGTGTTGCAGAGTGGCTGGCTCATCCTTTGATTTTCGTGATCAGCCAGCCACGATCCTCTGCTGTACAGTTTTAATTCTTTCTGCCTTAGTCTCTATGTTGTTTTTGTTGCTGTGCTCCGTTTTCCATGTTGCCTTACCATTGACCTTGGGGCTTTTCTTCCCCCGGAATTTTTCTTTTAGTGTTTACAATGACTGGTGGATGGTTTCAATGTGCTCTGTGTGTTTATGAAACAAGGGACTGATGACCTTTGCAGTTTGGTCCCTTTAATCTTTAAAGCAACCAACCAACCAACCAACCGTTGTGGTGACCTCATGTTATCGACCAGAATATTACGACTAGTATGCCAGCCATCACATTCCCATAGGTCCAAAATCAAGCAGCCGTCACATCCGAAGCCTCAAAACTTATGTACGAATCGATCAGCTGGCCAAATCGAGACCCATAACGAGGTCGCTTTCGTTCAGTAAGGCCCTGTCTCACACTTGTACGTGGAATCTATGTGTTCTTCAGTGTGATATCATTCAATATTTGACATTATTCACGCCCCTTATATATCCTACCAGGCTTGATAACAACACTGAAATGAAAAATAGTAACGCTCTCTGGTGGCCACGCTAACACAGAGAATTTTAATTCTAATAATTTACATACCCGCCAATGGTGCGTACGTGCACAAATTTACATTGGTAGCCGACCATGTCTTCTGGGTGCTTCACCTTTTCCAACAGGCAGTACGTTTAGCAGCATCATGTAATGATACAGCGGACGTGTGATTATGAGACAATATAGGAACTGTCAGTGCTGCGAAAATAAAAACAACAGAGGAATAGATTTGTTAAAGCCGGTTTCGGAAACAACCTCATGTAATAACTACGCTTGCCTCAGAAACTATGTTGAAAGCAAATATTCTTTTTTTGTTTGATTTTAAACGAGACAAAGATCATTTTGATTCACAGGAATAGAGAAATTACTACACGAGTAGTTCTAATAATACGCTTGGTGGTAAAAGCAGAGTGATATACGTCGAGATACCTTCCTTGCCTTTGTACTACTAGGAAAATCCTTTTGTAGTGTACAGTGCTATCAGGCCTTTGAAGAATGAGCTAAAATAGAGGGACAAACGAACTATCTGCAATATCTCCGAACTCCCAGAGGAATAATAAGAGAGTAAGAGCAGGACAAATAAATCCCTCATAAGCAGGATGCAGGCTGGTTACAACTTAACATCACTATCTTTCACATTGTACAACGGAGAGTCATGAAAGAAAGCAAAAGACACTTTCGAAAAAGAAATAAATGTTAAAATTTAACCAATACCAATGCTATTGTGTGCCGACGACGTAGTTCTTTTGTCTGCCGTTGGAGGGATTTAAACCATAAAGAGCAAATACAGATGTGATTGAGGGTATTAGAAAGAGGTGTAACACATTTATTAACATCAGAAGTGAGAAAACCACAGTTGTCGAAGCAGTGGCAAAATTCAGCTTTTTAGGAAGTAAGAGTATACACGATTTCAGATGCAAGTAAAATCTCAGAAGCAGATTGGCACCGGTGATGAAAGCGTTCTTTAGTAAAAGACTACCACTAATTTCAGATGATGTTACTTAAATGAGGAAGCATTTGCTGCAATTGTACGTCTGACGCACAGTATAGAGCGAAACTTGAGCTTTCGGAAAGACGAAGATGAAGTAGTTGGAGGCATCTAAAATGTAGTACTAACCGTATATGTTAAAAAATTAAGTGGACAGATAACATTAGAAATGAAGAAGTTGTCACCAGTACGCTTGTTTGCCCATTGGGACCACCCTGCTGCAACTAACTCCCACACTCGATCCGAACCCATTGGGCACCTAGTCGAGATGCTTACAACTCTATGGACATGGTATCGAACGAAATATATCAATATTTTACACGTGGCTAATATCGCACTCATGAAGTTATTGAAGAAGGTCTTCATATTTGATAAAAGGATTAGATACCCCAAATATGTAACTTTCTACTACAATTTAGAGTTTAAAGGTATAAGTGAAGAAATTTTTATTGATAGCGTATTGGAAACATTACATCGGTATTTACTACATTTGCGGGCTAGTAATTATAGATTTCAGGAGTAGTGGGTTTTTAGGTTGGTTAGTTCCTCGAAATGCATGTGTGAAGAGCAAGCCATTAATGATAATTTTCCCCTGGGCGAAAGGCAAAGGTCCCGAGTTCGAGTCTCGGTCCCGCACACAGTTTTAATCTGCCAGGAAGTTTCATATCAGCGCACACTCTGATGCAGAACGAAAATCTCACTCTCGAAACTTCTTCCAGGCTGTGGTTAAGCCATCTCTCCGCAATATCCTTTCTTCCAGGAGTGCTAGTTCTGCATGGTTCGCTGGAGAGCTTCTGTGAAGTTTCAAAAGTGAAGACGAGGTACTGGCGGAAGTAAAGCTGTTAGGACGGGGCGTGAGTCGTGCTTGGGTAGCTCATGTGGTAGAGCACTTGCCTGCGAAGGCCAAAGGTCCCGAGTTCGAGTCTCGGTCCAACACACAGTTTTAATCTGCCAGGAAGTTTCATATCAGCACTGACTCCGCTACAGAGTGAAAATCTCATTCTGGAAACATACCCCAGGGTGTGGCTACGCCACGTCTCCGCAATATCCTTTCTTCCAGGAGTGCTAGTTCTGCGTGGTTAGCAGGAGAGCTTCTGTGAGGTTTGGAAATTCTAATTCTAATTCTGTGTTTTTAGACGCAAACAAATAATTTCAAGTAGAAGACCATACACACCTGTTTAGCAATAGTACCACTCATTAGCTTCAGCCTGTGAATTGACTGACTTAATATTGAGAAAAGTGTTCACAGTTCTTTCTGTGTGTTTTTAAAGCCTGTGGAGCGAAATATTACTTCCTTTCACGTTACATATGGTGCACTCAACGCTGTACAAGATTTCGCCATTATCATAAAGAAACCATTATTTAAAATACTTCAGCTAAGAGAAACTGAACAGTATTCCAGAAGTCGCCTGCAAATGGATGCCGCTTCTAGTTAACTGAATGAAATGTTAGTGTCGATATAATGAGCTCATTATCACATACCGTCAAAGACAGTGATTTTCAAACTTTTTCGGTCCACAGTTCCCTTGACCTGAACATAAAATCCCGCACCTACTTCTGCACATGATATCCACCACGAAGTCTGAGGAAAATAAACTTAATTTTTGGAAAATAATTGAATAAGTGTAATTATTTCTATATTAACTGTTGCCATATCACATTTTAATCAACTTAAAATTTTATTCTTGTAACAAAATGAGTGGTAACGAAGGACTTGCTTCTTCATCTTCAGTTCTTCAAATCTCGTCACAAAATTTGAAATTGCGACTCTCCTCTGTTTTCACGTTCATTCGCAATCTTAATTTCGTGTAGATGACTGTCAATGCTGAAAAACCTACCTCACGTAAGTAGGTTGTTGCAAAAGGTATGAAAATTCGTATTGCCTTTGTACCCACTTGTGGATCCTCTTGCTTCACCAGACTCCAAAACTCATTTAGTAAAGAGGAAGTGAATCTCGATGTCAACGTTGAATCTGAAGAAATATTAATAAATTATTCTTGTTCTTCAGTGATAAACGTTGTTGGGAGCTCCATAGTGAAAATATCTTTGATCCAGTTGTACTGAACAACTTCTTCTGAAATGTACTTTAGAATGGAATCACGAAGTTCGGTTAAAAAGATCCGTGACAATAGGCATTAACTCTTCCCTAAACCAAAAGTCACTGTCTCCTAAAACCATGTGAAGAGTAGGGAAAACGTAGTGTATATTGTTATCATCTAACTTTTTCTTCCTAAATAATAGTTTGTTTCAGGGTGGAATTTTGTCTGAAAGCTACGGAATGAGTTCACATTAACTTGGAAGGATACATTCAATGAATTGAGGTTTTCGAAGATGTCACAAAGATGCGTCGGCTTCAAAGCAATGTCACTATCAGGTATTTCTCAGAAGTCAGACGTTTCTCTTGAACAACAGTAAATAAAGTTCATTCCTGAGTTTCATACGCCGTTTTCAAGACTTTCTCACATGAAAGCCAGTGAAAGCCCAAATCCCAACGCATATTTGTCGAAAACAAATCGACTTAAGTGAGCGTCTTTCAATGAAATTTAGTGGAAACCACAGAAAAACTCAATTAAAAACGATCTGCATTCTACAAAACTAACTTTCAAATTGATTGTTAATGAATATATGAAACAAATGAGTTAGGTAATACTGTTTGATTGAAAACTATTGAAATCTACCTCGCTGCCACAGTAACAACACTTACCTGACGGCTCACTAAATACCACAACTAGCGTACACGTTGTTCCTTTACTCAGTAACCCCATAAACCAAATCATTGCATTTTTAAACAATCGCGACGCCCTTATATAAGAGCCTCGGTGCCCACTGGAGCCGCGTTGCACAGATCGAAAACCGCCAAACTGCGTTCCGTGGAACACTGGTGCACTGCGGAAAGTGAATAAGTGCTCTGCGAAAAACTATTAATTACATGGCGGTATATATTTATATTTTTATGGTACTTTATTTTGGTAGATTTTATTGTGATTTATGTGTTATTAGTTACGATTTAAATGATGTAAGCTTTTCCTATTTTTTAAAATTTTTTTAATATTATTAATCTTCAATATATACAAGACGTTCCATCAAGGAATCAACATTCTCAAAGTGCTGAGTCAAAGTCTGCGATCCCCTGGTCTAAACAATTCAGCGTCTGGGGAAACAGCCCAGCGTCACGACAGACGAGTCGCCGTAAGGTAGGCAGCCCGCGATGCAGACCTTCCGCTACTCAGCGCTTGCAGCCGGCTGCTGATGGGGTGGTGGCGTGACGGCGTCCACGCGGCAACCAGAGCTGCGGAAGCAATTAGGGGCTTATCGCCACACGGCTGTCGCTCCACCCCCACCGCCCGGCCAGAAGGACGCAGCTTGCGGATATGAAATCCGACAGGGACGGGAGCCACACATCAGCGCCTGTCACGTGTCACGTGTGATGAGTCGGGAACCACTTCTTGACTTTAGACGACATACTACACGTTTATGAAGATAGAAACTTGATTTGAGTTGGGTTTATTAAAAACTCTTTCTCTCAGTCTACTTCGTACATACTGCCAAACACACACAAACAATTACCCGCAGGATTTTTCAGAGTGGTTTCTCTGTGACTTAAAAAATAATAGTCAAAGATATACTTAATATTTAACTGTAATTTCGTGGAGTTACGACCAAAGTTTACTTAGTTATTTTCCATATAGCTATAGAAAATAGTTACACACTGACGAAAGGATGGGACAGCGATATATTCACGTATACAGATGGAGGGAGTATCGCATACACACCCTATAAAAGTGCAGTGCACCGGCGAAGATGTTACTTCTGATTATGGCTGCACGACAGAAATTAACAGACTTTGAAAGCAGAATGATAGTTGGAGCTAGACGCATGGGACATTCAATTTCGTAAATCGTTAGGGAATTCAGTATTCCGCTATTTACATTGTCAAGAGTATGCCGAGAATACCAAATTTCAGGCATTACCTCTCACCACAGACAACGCAGTGGCCGATGGCCTCCACGTAACGACCGAAAGCAGCGGCGTTTGAGTATTTGTGTCAGTGCTAATAAACAAGCCACATTGCATGAAATAACTGCAGAAATAAATATGGGACGTAGGACTAACTACCCGTTAGGCAGACGACCGACGTGAGTGACTTTGCTATCAGCCCGACATCGCCTTCAGCGCCTGATCTGGGCTTGTGTACATATCGGTAGGATCCCAGACGACTGGAAAACCGTGGCCTGATCAGAGCTGTCCAGATATCAGTTGCTAAGAGCTGATGATAGGGTTCGGGTTTGGCGCATGCCACACGAAACCATGGACCGAAGTTGCCAACGGGGCGCTGTGCAACCTGATCGGGTCCTCATAAGGGTTTGGGCTGTGTTTACATGGAATGGGTTGGGCCGTGTGGACCAACTGAATCTATCATTAACTGGAAATGGTTCTGTTCGGCTACTAGGAGACCATTTTCAGCCACTAATGGACTTCATGTTCCCAAACAACGATGCAGTTGTTACAGATGATAATGCATAATATCACCGGACCACAGCTGTTCACAATTTTGTGAAGAACATTCTGGATCATTCGAAAGAATGGTTTGGTTACCCAAATCGCCAGATCTGAACGTTTATGGGACATAATCGAGACGTCAGTTCGTGCACAAAATCCTTTAGCGGTAGCACTTTGGCATTTATGGGCGGCTATAGAGGTAGGACGGCTCAATTTTTCTGTAGGGGACTACCAACGATTTGTTGAGTGCACGCCACAGTGAGCTGCTGCTCTACGCGGGGAAAAACGAGGTCCGACAAGATATTAGGAGGTATTCCATGACTTTTGTGACCTCAATGAATTTTTTAAAAATCAGAACGTTATTTTCTGTAATGAAGCTTGTGCATATAAACCGTGTACATATTAGTTTAAATCCAATTTTTATCAACTTTAGGTAGGGAGTAGATGCATTCAGTGTCTTAGGAGTGGAGGCAGCAAGTTGTGCATAACTGACTGTTTTCATACGTATGTTATGGTGGTGGAATATTCATATGAGCGATTTTTTCTAACGAGTGCCCATTTTCGTTAATTCATGCGCCTTCTAAACGACCTGCCGATGGTGTGCAAAATTGCTGCAGCAAGTTACCTCTATGCGCTTTGAAAGGTCATGTTCAGTTAGATAGTATAATGCACCCTTACAGTCTAATTTGTGGCGATAGTTGCATTGCACTCAATAATGACATTTGGTCTGCCACAGACAATGGCGCGAGTTACGCATGTCATTACTTGGAACAGCTTATAGAGGGAGCTTATCGTTCCGTGTCACAGTTACAGTACATTCTCTCTGCAGGTCGTTGAGAACGAAAACTGATTTGTGCATTGATGGAAATAGGCTTTCCTTGCAGCAACTCACTTAAATGAATCCTAGCATATCATGTATTAGGACAGAGACTGTTATGTACAGCAAATTGTATCCAGTCCTAAATAAATTAGTTAACTAAATCGTTACTTCAGAAAAAATTGTATTCTGTTGAAAAATTATGACTCATGGCTATAACGTTCTCTAAAATAATCTAAATAAACTGAATATACTATTCTGATAGTGCCACAGAAGGAGTGTTTTTCTCATGCTTACTTACCAAAATAAGTATCCTTTTCACTTAGTATTTTGTAAATTACAAACAATTGCCTCTAGCGAAAACTTGTCTAATTACGTTGTATTTTCTACAGTATGATACGATACATACATATATACATACACCGATTTTGTTTTAATTTGGATTGATGTACAGGGTGAACATTAATAAAACTGACAAACTGCAGATACGGAGTACTGACTGCGATCCCATCCCTGATGTATCCGGATGCCTGTATTTAAGGTGACGTTGATGCTCGACGCAACAATCGGCAACCGTCCGTAAAGGCTGGCCCACGTAGTTCTTGCCACTCTCACAAGGCGAGACTGTCTTTGATGGATTGCAGTATTCCTTTAATATTTGCGACCTGAAGTAACAAGAAGATTCTAAAATAGAAAGATTCATATCTTAGGGAGGTAAACGTCTTACGAACATCATGTGAGAAGTCAGAATTTTGCAAGAAGGGGATATGATAAGACTTGTGGTGAGGATGTAGGATGCTGATTTGCTCCTTTCGAAATTGTATAGTTGAGTCTGAAGTGGGTGCTAGCCTCCTAAATCTGCTGTGCAGGACTTCACTCTAAGCTGCCATATGATAGAGGAAGGTCGTATTATAGGCACTCCAAGAGCCTAGCTAAAATTTTTTAACAAATAAATTTATTTAAAGTAAATGTTGACGAATATATACTGTGCTTCGGAGTACGAAAGTTTCATCGTAACTTGTAGGTTTCGCCAGTTGACAATAAATGTTTAGGGAAGTTGATTTACTGCTCTGATATAGACACGGAAAGCCCCCGCGCTTATTTCTTTCATTTAAAGGTAGTAAGGCGATGTTGTGGCCTTGCTATTCAATACTTAATCGATGTTTATCATACGTCGGTGTTAACAGTTGACCTGCTGCAGAGCCATAGTCTAACTGCAATGCAACATGGTGTGAGACAATGTAGAACTAAATAGAGATTTTGGGGTAATAAAGGAACTCATACTGGGAAGTACAATATTCAGACAATAACTAAGAAAATCCACGTAACCCCACTACTAGGAGTATTTATTTTCAACAGGATGGTGGAATATCGTACATTGCACTTGTACCATAGCCACCAAGTTCACCATTTCCTTCCACTATAGATATTTTGCTGTGGAGGTAATTGAGAAAGTGTGCCATTGCTAACATACCGCAAGGTTGGGTAGAATTGAAAGCTCTAATTGGAAAAGATGTGAATTTCACTGACTAACACAGTTTGTCCCACGTTTTGGAGAACTTCTGACAGGAGCCGAAAACTGTATTCGACCTGAACTGCTGTCACAACAAATACAGTCGCAACCTGCACAACACCGCCTGCTACTTGGACGATATCCAAAATCCGCAGGACCTTTTAACGGCATTCCAGCCGCTTAGACCCACCATCTCAATCCACACCAGTTCTCATAGCACCAGCGTCATAAGCCGCAGCATCGTCAGAAACAGCAGCAACCACACCATCATCAGGAGCAGCCCCAACTCCGCCAGCCACAGCGGTCGCTACAACGCCTGCTCAGATACCAGTTGGTAAACATTCCCTACCCCAGTGATCCCACAACCCCCCCCCCCTCCTTCCACACCAGCCAAAACCTATCACTGTACGACAGAGTGAAACTAAAAGGACACAGATAACATCCCAATTCCAGAAAGTGACGACATACCAGTCGAAATCATTCCAGAATGTCTAAGGCGCTGCAATCATGGACTGTGTGGCTGGTCCCGGCAGAGGTTCGAGTCCTCCCTTGGGCATGGGTGTGTGTGTTTGTCCTTAGGATAATTTAGGTTAAGTAGTGTGTAAGCTTAGGGACTAGTGACCTTAGCAGTTAAGTCCCATAATATTTCACACACATTTGAACATTTTGAACATCCCAGAATAGCAACATCTACTCCATTCTTCTTCCTTCTTATCAGCAGATGTGACTCCCACTCCAAAAACATTCCTAACTGATATTCAGCTCTACATACCAGCAAAGCAAAACCACCAACTCATTCATAAGAGAGATTCCATCATCATTAAAACTAACGATCCTCATTCCGATTCATGTCTCCTCCGCATTATGCTCCCTTTAGGTGGTAATGCTACCATTACAGCCACTACAACCCTCCTTCTAGACAACCCCAACCTTTACGCGGACCCACACATTCACAACAGTGATCAAAGAAGTCAGCTTCGAGTACAGCAACGAAGAGATGGAAAGTGAACCCAACTCGCAGTCGATGATCAACGTCCGCGAGGCACTCCGCATTCAAAGTGATAATGCACCTTGCTTCTTAGTACGAGTGTTCTCAGAATCACCCGACACCACTTTCACTCTCATAATCCATGGGGGTCTTGATTTACTGCAGAAAGCATCCTGTAGAAGCATCTCTATCCACAACCCAACGTGTACAAATGTTAACGATGCCTCCAATACAATGGCCACCTGACAGAACATTGCAGGAACCCACCCCACCTCTCCTCATTGCAAGCAAACCACCTTCTCAAACACCCCGCCTACTTGCAACATATGTGACCAACCATAGCCTTCCTACTCCCGCAAATGCAAATCGAAGCCCTCTCCGTACATGCCTGAATTCGCCGTTCATACAATCACAATTGATCAACTGCTCCGAGGAAACAACTGCCTTCGTTTTCCACGCGCCGTTGAAGATATGATCTGTTTCATACCATTAATCGTGCGAAACATGCACCCTTTTGAAAGACCCCACATCCTAAAACATAAAATCCTCGCCACTTGCACCACTCTTCCATCTCAATACCTGCGTCATATTTCCCCAAAATGGAGCTCATTTCTTTTTCGATCGTCTAGTCTAACCCAACCCTCAAACTCATTGTTTTACAGAAAATGGCGTAGCATACCATGTCATCTACGAAAATATCTGTTCTCTCCAGCCGGCCGCGGTGGTCTAGCGGTTCTAGGCGCTCAGTCAGGAACCACGCGGCTGCTACGGTCGCAGGTTCGAATCCTGCCTCGGGCATGGATGTGTGTGATTTCCTTAGGTTGGTTAGGTTTAAGTAGTTCTAAGTTCTAGGGGACTTATGACCACAGATGTTGAGTCCCATAGTGCTCAGAGCCATTTGTTCTCTCCACTCTGATAAACATCTTCTTATACATACCCTCCAACAAAATGAAATCCATGCACTCCTCCTCAATGAATTATTTTTCCAAACCAACATTCCATCTGCATGTCTTCTTACATCCTACATCTTACTTACAATCGACGTCCTATAGCCCATGGCTGTGTGGCCGTCGCTCGTCTCAAAAATATCCCCTCTACTCCCCAACCACTCCTCAGTGATCCAACTGAGCACCTCATCCTCACCACCTTTCTCCCAAAATTCATATTAACCCTTTCCACTATCTGCATTGCTCCTGAACATATTTCTCGTTATTAATTATGAAACAGTATGTACACATTTTTTCCATTTTATATCCTGGCTGTGCTATGACTTCACATGATGGATTAATATCGGCTATGTGCAAATTTCAGGTGTTTACTCGTATCCTCATAATTTTACAACATTTCCGTGTATGGGTGTATAAAGTGTACGCGTTTCATGCCCACAAAGTGTGATGAAAAATTTAGAGGATATGAACAGACACTTCAAAATTAGCTGGTGATGGGAAATAAACGAATATGATCATAATACTGTCAAGATGGAAAATTGAATTGCATTTTATTACATTTGTCGCTGTGGCACCTGATACATAAAAAACAACTGACTTTGTAACTAACCGTCAATCGCCATTTTGAAAAAACAGATTGAGACACGAAGACGTAACAAGGAATTGAGTCTGACTGATATGGAGAAGGGGTAAGGCACTGGATTTACATTCAGCACCCCCCCACTTACGTTTGCGTTATGCTATTAAATGGAATAATACCATAGCATGGATGGTTCCTTTGAAAGGCTGCGGTCGATTCCTTCCCCATAATTTATTGAAGTTTATGCTCTGTATCTAACGAACAGTAATCTCCATTCCTTACCAAAACAGGTACTAAAATTGTTGCCTGTGGTTAATATTCAGCACTCATACTGCTTTCCTTTTTCTCTTTGTAAGCGAATCAGAACGTAAAAGGCACTGTATGCGGATCTGTTCTCCAGCAGCTACTGTCAAGGAAGGGCAGTAAGGGTATATAGCGTGACACAAGTGCTGAGTCGCCAGATCCGTCTCCCCGGCAAAGAATCCGCCGCAGCGCAGCGCAGCCATCCCCCAGTGGCAGACGAGTCCTCCGATGGCGCCAAAGACTATCTGGTCCACTCTCCGCCCCGCCAGATCTTATTTCGCGGGCGCCCCAACCCCCATTACTCCCTCTCTACTCTCCCTCCTCAGTCCGTCTTACTCCCGAACGACGGACTAATTTTTTCCTCTCGGTATTTTCGCAGGCGGTAGTAAATTCTGGGAGGTTCGCCTTATCTGCAGAACCGAAGCCTGCGCCTCATTTGCATAAAGCGCTTTCGATTCCTGGCCGCGTTCCGCGCCTCGGCGCGCTTCGCCCGCCAGCGACGCCCCTCGGGCCCAGAACTGGCGCTTAGCACCCTCTGCCTCACCCCTCCAGTACCCATTCTTCCCCTTTCACCCGACACCACTCCCCCTACCCCCTTCCGCTCTTTCGCGCGGAACGCTGGTGCTGCAGTGCACCTAGTGCCCTGAGTTTCGTGGAGTCAGCGCTGGCTGCCACAGTGGGACTGTTACCTTGTCTCTCAAATATTCTGTCCCACAGTCAACTGGCCACACACAATATCCAAAGACATGAAACCGATTGATCTCATCGCCATGCTTCATCACACTTCCTTCAGATATGTCGCCACAAGATGAAGTTTCCACCTTCGCTCTAATCCAGCTGCCCAAACTTTTAATAATCACCATAAGACTTTGATACTAGAAAGAGATAGTGTCTGTAGTGCGTAAAAAAAAAGTGACTACCCTTATAATGTTGTGTGGCAAGGCACACTTATCGGTTTTCAGATAGGAACCTTTTATGTTAGCAGAAGAGCCAACACCGTGTTACGAGTGGAGGCCGAAATGCACGCGTTTTAGCCCAAGCAGGCTGGCGTGAGGAGGAAAGAACTATACTGATGTGAGGTCTGGAACATGACAAGGAGTGAGAATTCAGAAAGCGGACATAATTGGTTTGATACTTAACATTAATCCATTAATGATGAACGTCGCTCTTGACGGTACATGAGTCACAATATTATCTGTTCAGAAGACATTCTTGAAGATAGTACTTTGAAACGTCCCCTCTGAACAATTATACATGACTGTGCTTATACTGACACACAATATTTTTAGCGCAACGCAATCTGACTTTCAATAATCCCTACAAAAGAATGGCCCTGACTAACATTAACCTATACCTTTCACAAATCACTTACCTCACAAAAATCTTCGTTACTCGAACTACTGCAATACAGCGAGCGCCACTACTGCCAGCTAAATAAACGATTCAAACTACGGAAGGCACTAGCTACTGATAGGCATAGTTAGCAAATGAAAGATTTTAATAGAGAACAAACAATATATTTACCTTAATAGTTTGAAAAATCATAATATACATAGCAGTTCATGACATCCAGTCTTACAAATTTCAAAACTCCGCCATTTCTCTCCCCATATCCACCACTGCTGGCGGCTCACCTCCAACTGCGCAACGCTACGCGCTGTTCACATACAGCTGCCCAACATTACAATGGCAGACAACAATGCAAACTAGCCACAGACTGCACACAGCACAGCCAGTGATTTTTATACAGAGCGCTACGTGGCGTTATCAATAAGAAAACCTAAACAGCCTACTTACAACTTATAGTAACTGAATATGGCGCCTTGCTAGGTCGTAGCAAATGACGTAGCTGAAGGCAGTGCTAAACTGTCGTCTCTGCAAATGAGAGCGTATGTAGACAGTGAACCATCGCTAGCAAAGTCGGCTGTACAACTGGGGCTAGTGCTAGGGAGTCTCTCTAGACTAGACCTGCCGTGTGGCGGCGCTCGGTCTGCAATCACTGATAGTGGCGACACGCGGGTCCGACGTATACTAACGGACCGCGGCCGATTTAAGGGCTACCACCTAGCAAGTGTGGTGTCTGGCGGTGACACCACAGAACGTATCTCCAGAAACACACGGCTTGGTCGCTGAAAAGCATTCCAGTCTCTGCTGGGCGTGCGTTTAACATTAAGCCAATAAGCCCACCACATCGCGCTGTCTACATTGAGCATGGGCTTCGAACTCCATAACTCCTACGTCAACGCAGACCATAGTGTGCCACACACCATACTCTGCATACTACGCAACAGAAAATAGTCCAGATCTGACGACCTTGATGGCTACTGGGATTTACAACAGTGAGGTGATTCCACACGTCGATATCAAAGTGTGCTGGACCTCTCTGACATCGCAGCCACATGACCAACCGGACACATAGTGGCCCTGAATAAGAGAAAGTGTGAAGTTATTCACATGAGTACTAAAAGAAATCAGCTAAATTTCGAATACGCCGTAAGTCACACAAATCTGAAGGCTGTAAATTCAACTAAGTACTTAGGGATTACAATCACAAATAATCTACATTGGAACGATCACATAGATAATATTGTGGGTAGAGCAAACAAAAGACTGGTACTAATTGGCAGAACACTTAGAAGGTGCTTACACAACGCTTGTCCGCCCTATTCTGTAGTGTTGCGGTGCGGTGTGGGATCCGCATCAGGTGGGACTGATGGATGACATCGAAAAAGCACAAAGAAGAGCAGCTCGTTTTGTATTATCGCGAAATAGGGGAGATAGTGTCACAGACATGATACGTGAATTGGAGTGGCAATCATTGAAACAAAGGCGTTTTTCGTTGCGACGGGATCTTCTCATGAAATTTCAATCACCAGTTTTCTCCTCCGATAGCAAAAACATTCTGTTGACACCCACGTGCATAGGCAGAAATGATCATTACGATAAAATAAGAGATATCAGGGCTCGCACAGAAAAACTTAACTGCTCGTTTTTCCTGCGTGCCGTTCGAGAGTGGAACGGTAGAGAGACAGCTTGACGGTGGTTGATTGAACGCTCTGCCAGGCACTTTATTGTGAATAGCAGAGTAATCACGTTGGTGTAGATGTATCCAGTAGGGTAGGCAAAACATTTCTAATAAATCTGAGGTAGATCGGTCCTGCCAGATGTGACCCTATAATGCAGTCACCAGTTACCCCAGCCAAGATCTTAAAAGCCACCCTGCATTAGCGATTTTTAATCAACTGTGCAAGCGCACTTTCGTCTGCCCAAACAAGCATGTTCTGCAGGTTTACTATGTCATCTTTAGTAAACATGAATTCATCTGTAAATAGTACCAAGATCGGCAACTGATGCTGGAGTGTGCACTGTTGTAAATACTCTGTAAACCGTTCGAGAGTGGAACGGCAGAGAGACAGCTTGAAGGTGGTTTATTGAAGGCTCTGCCAGGCACTTTATTGTGAATAGCAAAGTAATCACGTCGATGTAGATGAATCCAGTAGGGTAGGGAAAATATTTCTAATAAATGTGAGGTAGATCGGTCCTGCCAGATGCGGTCCTATGATACAGTCACCAGTTATCCCAGCCCAGATCTTAAAGCTGACCTTGCATTAGCGATTTTTATTCAACTGTGCACGTGCATTTTCGTCTGCGCAAACATACATGTTCTGCAAGTTTACTATGTCATCTTAAGTAAACATGAATTCATCTGTAAATAGTACCAAGTTCGGCAATTGGGGCTGGAGTATGCATTGTTCCAAAGACTCTGTGAACTGTACCTCTCATGGGTATTTCTGCTCCTGTGATGCCTGGACTTCCTGCAGATGGTATGGTTGGAGCTGCTGCTCATGGACGGTCCTGTCCTCCTCCAAGTGTAGTGTTTGAGCCATGTGTGGACAATTCGTATCAGATTTACTAACCTACCAGGAGGACAAAGTTAGACTGGAGACAGTATTAGCAAGTGCCAAGCACAAAGTGCTAATGCTTTAGTGTATACTGACACAAATCAGGCAGAAAATACCTACGTGCAACTTTCTGGCATCTCTGAGGTGTCTCTCGACTGCTGCGAACATGGAGTGACGTTGGGTACATCTGTTTGGAAAACGTTCCGCAAACGATCCTACAGCAGCTCTCGCACTGCAATCTGCTTCGTTGTACATGAGCACCATCGGTCATTTCCACAGCTGTATAACGGTATATGTCGCACTGCTGTCAACACAATTACTGTGCTGGCAGACCCCACAAGCTCAGCGATAGGAATGCGCACAAGGGCTTTGTGGAGGAATACAACGCATGCACA
Source organism: Schistocerca piceifrons (assembly GCF_021461385.2). Classification (NCBI taxonomy): domain Eukaryota; kingdom Metazoa; phylum Arthropoda; class Insecta; order Orthoptera; family Acrididae; genus Schistocerca; species Schistocerca piceifrons. The sequence goes on from NC_060144.1 coordinate 144,914,755, forward strand.
GGAATATCATTAGGCTCAGCTCGTCCATCCGCAGCACACAGATCCATAAATGGTTACACACCTTCCCCATTAAGATACCAAAATGAACCGGAACCGTCACAACCATACATTCTCAGATTTCACCGCTCTCCAGCACCCAAGCCGTGCATTTCCGGATAAGGGTCCCTTCTTAAAAAGCAGTTAGTTTGCATTCCCACATATCGTTGTCGGTGCTTTTCTGTAGTACCCTGTATGTGACAGCCCACTCATCTATAGTGCAGTATTACATGGGTTTCTCACCCCACCAAAAATTTTTCACTAGAAGCATTTACATTTCTCCATATATCAGTTTCAAAATTTCGCAACTAAAATTGGGAGAATGAAGAAGCATGGAACTAAGGTTATCGAAAATGCCAAGGAAATCTGTTACCGTCTACATCTAACACAGGATGTTTCCCAGTTGCTTGTGTAAAGCCCAGCCTACATAAATGTGGTTACGTCTTGGCGAGTAACCATCTAGCCAGGTAAAGGCACACGGTCCTAGGCAGGATGTATCAGATGTCAAAAACAAATCTCACATGATTCGTAAGGTTACAGTTAGGAATGACAAACCACAAGAAACTGAGTTACGGAAGAAATAAATAAAGGACCATCCGTTAAGAAAACTGAAATATCAGACTTTCCAAAAATCCACTATGTGGTCAAAGGTATCCAGACACCTGGCTGAAAGTGACTTACAAGTTCATGGCAGCCTCCATCGGTAATGCTAGAATTCAGTACGGTGTTGGTCCAAACTTAGCCTTAATGACGGCTTCCATTCTCGCAGCCATATATCCAGTCAGGTGCTGGAAGGTTTCTTGGGAAATGGCAGCCCATTTTTCATGGAGTGCTGCGCTGAGTGAGGTGTCTATGTCGGTCGGTGAGGCCTGACACAAAGTCGGCGTTCTAAACCGTCCCAGACGTGTTCTATAGGATTCAGGTCGGGACTCTGTGCAGGCCAGTCCATTACAGGAATGTTTTTGTCATGTAACCACTACGCCACAGGCCGTGCATTATGAACAGGTGCTCGATGGTGTTGAAAGATGCAAGAGTCATCCCCGGATTGCTCTTCAACAGTGGGAAGCAAGAAGGTGCTTAAAACATCAATGTAGGCCTGTGCTGTGACAGTTCCATGCAAAACTACTCCATGAAAATCACGACCACAACATAACACCTCCGCCTCGAATTTTACTGATGGCACTACACACGCTGGCATATGGCGTTCACCGGGCATTCGCCGTACCCACAGCCTGCCATTGGATCGCCACATTGTGTACCGTGATTCCTCACTCCATACATCGTTTTTCCACTCTTCAGTCGTCCAACGTTTACGCTCCTTAGACCAAGCGAGGTGTCAGTTTTGCATTTACTGGAGTAATGTTTGGCTTATGAGTAGTCGCTTGACCACGAAATCCAAATTTTCTGCCCTCCAGCCTATCATAGTACTTGCAGTGGATCCTGAAACAGTCTGAAATTCCTGTGTAGTGGTCTGGATAGATGTCTGCCTATTACACATTATGACCCTCTTTAACTGTCTGCAGTCTCTGTCAGTCAACAGACGAGGTCGGCCTGTACGCTTTTGTGCTGTACGTGTCCCTTCACGTTTCCACTTCACTATCACATCGGAAACATTGGAACTAGAAATGTTCAGAAATGTGGAAATCTCGCCTACAAACGTATTACACAAGTGACACGCAATCATCCGACCACGTTCGAAGTCCGTGAGTTCCGCGGAGCGCCCCATTCTGCTCTCTCACGATATCTAATGACTACTGAGGTCGCTGATATGGAGTACCTGGCAGTAGGTGGCAGCACAATGCCCCTAATATGAAAAAACGTATGTTTTTGCGTGTGCCCGGATACTTTTGATCGCACTGTGTAGGTAGAAACGACTTGTAAACAGCTTTCACATCATTTACAGATTCATATGGCCGTAGTCTTTGGATATGTTTTGATAGACGTAGTGGGAATGGATGCTGATAACAGTGAGTGTGCGCTTTGATTTTATATTGTTTGATTATGACATTGTCAAAGTGGTGCTAATTTGCAAGTATTATACTAACAGTTCTTAACATAATAGGATGACACATGTTCCTTACAAATTTATGGAGGAATACTTTTCAAATGCTACGTTTCTCTGAACTGCAATTTCTAGGACACAATTTCTAGGACACTGATGAAGCGATGAACGAAGTACCGATGTAAGCGTATTATTATTCTTGCATTACAACATTCTGTCTAATCATGTGTGGTATGTTAAAAGTGTCGCTGACTGCAAGTAATATACATTAGAGTGAGGTGGGTGTAAGGTGAAAGGACAGAGGCAAAGAGTGACACCCCCTACCCTCTGGAACCGAACCATCAATCCGCTCCTGCATCCAATAGGCATCTTTCAGTATATGAAAGACTGGAACTGAGAAGGAAACAAATATTGAATTTGTAGCTCAGTAGCCGGCCCATAGCGCTCAGAGCCATTCGAACCATTTTTCGTAACTCAGTAATTCAGGGTACTGGACCCAACAAAGACAGTCATTCATCTATCAACTGAAATACAGTTACAAAAAAAGGAACGACAGCAAAGGCAACATCATAGATCACATGCAGCATGGTATGCTGGAAATACGCCTGACAAGTTTATAGTGTTAACACCAGAAAGTAAATTATAGGACGTGTTCGAAAACAATTAAGCAACAAAATAGCTGAAAATATACACAATAACAATCTAAGTAAGTGATTATATGAAGCCCAAAACGCTTATAGAAATTAATACATAACACAGTCATCAGGTTTAGCAAAGCGAAGTCTTTATTTTTATCAATTTAAGAATACAGAAGCTGCATATAAGAGGGCGCGCTGAAAGTAATGCCTCCGAATTTTGTATACAAAAATTCTTAAAACTTTTTAAGTAAAACAAACGTTATTAACATTTTACATTTTTATTTGCAACCCTCTGGCGCTAGAGGGCTCCGAATGGTAGCGCGTGACGTGGAGGTGCATGAGAAACACTGTGATGGAATTTGAAGCGTTTTTTCACACATGGAGCGCCTTCTACTTTATCATGACAGTGCTAGACCACACAGAGTGCTGTGACATCTGCAACAATCCAACGCCTTGGTTTCACAGCCATCCTCCATACAGTCCCAACTGGTCCCATTCTATTTTCCTCTGTTTCCAGAACATGAAGAACACCTTCGCAGACTTCACTTTGATATTGGTGAAGCGGTGCAAGCAGAGATCGAGTTCTGCCTCCGACAACAAAGTCAGTCTACAGCGAGGGTATCAACAAACTGTTCTCTTATTCAGAGAAACGCGTTCATCGCTAAGTTATCTATGAATAAACATGAATAACAAAGATGTAGAATATTAATAACGTTTGTTTTATGAGAAAAACCTGAAGAGTTTTCTGATAAAAGATCGGAAGGCATTTATTTTCAGTATGCTCTCGTAGTATACTGTCAGCTTTGAACACCAAAGTTTATTCAAATGGAAAGCCTTCTATAATTATGTGAATGTACCGGCATCGACAGAGCATTCATTTTCATCACTCCATCTGAAGAGTTGTCACAATGTTCAAGTTACGTTTTCTGTACCCCATAATCATAAATAGTCTTTTATATTGGAAACTGAGCAACTGAAAATTATTGTTCAGTTGGGTTTGATATATCTACATAATTAATACATGAATTTGCCTGTAACTAAATTAAGTGTGAATAATATATGTACAAAAACATTTATGTTAATAAAAATCTTTCATAATACTTCATTTATAAATTAAGTCTGGTGAAATTCACCTGATATGGATTTTTAGGTAACTAAAGAAACAAATGTACAATAACCGCACATACGTTGTCGTCAGAGGGGCACAGTAATGGTCGTTATGTGCTTATGTGGACCCACCCTTCCAAGTCTGATTCATTATAATGACTATTTCGAATTTTAGGAAAAAATCAGATCCCTGAGTTAGCTATTTTCTGCAAATTAAAGTTGAAAGTATATTGCAGGAAACGTTTTCCGTTCTAACTTCCAGCAACAATTATATTCAACGGCAAGTGTCATAGAAGTAGACAGACGTTTGAGCGGTCATGTCTTTTATCTCCCTTTCTTTTATCCGTTTCGAATGAGAAACTTAAATAACTGGCCTCAACACAGCACATTGAATAACACCCACAGAAGCATCAGTCTAAATTCCCGAGTCAGTTACAAACAGAGAAAATATGAGATGTCCAGATTAAATGTTATTTAACGTAATAAGCTAAATTGACGCATCTAAATGTAGCTGTTACAATAAAATATATAAGAAGGAATATGTACGATAGGGGCTGGAATTTTAATGCTGATACATTTCACGTGCTTTTACTTTTCATGAATCATTTACTTTAAATGATGGCTAAATTTGTATTATGTTTAAGCATGCCAGGGCTCCACAATCGTAGTGTCTAAGTGCTTGAAACTTGGTCATAATAAAACAGTGGTTATTAAAACTGTTGCTCATTCTACTGATGGTTCCAGAATCACTTTACTCAGAACACTGGCTGGCTCACTTGCACTGACGTTTGCTACCGATTTCTATTACAAGAACGCGGGTATCAATTCTAGTAACATCATACGTGTCCCACATGAATAAATACATATAAAAATATTTATAATCTAGTGATTTCGAGTGTGCCTTTTATTTATGAAGATGTTTCTCCATTTCGATGTTTAAGCTATCAATAAAATATGCATATTTGCTATATTACTTCGCATACTTGTATCTCACACAATTATAAACTGACTTACTGACTGTAAAGTTAGAACTGTCATCAAACTGAAAGCGGGTTTGAACATCACAGTGCTGTACTGGGAAGGATCCTGTTACAGGTGGTCTGCCATTGCCTTCCTCTGACTACTAAAATTAGTTACTCAGCCGGATATAGGAGGACCTGTAGTTTAACTCTGATTCCTAACCACGGTTACTGGCTGTAAGCAGCATTAAAGAGGAGCTGATACAACGTAGTGTCTATATTGGGTGATTTAGCTGCCCCTACCGATGGTTTTTATACAATCTACGACACCAGCAAGAACCACATGCTGTATTTCCATATTCCCTTGCTTGCTGTGTGCATACTGTTAGTCCTACAGACAAAATGGACAGGATCTTTTAGAAGGAAATTTCTTGTAATTAATGTTCGTAATGGGATACGTTTTCGTTGAAGGCCACTACTTTCTAGTTATTCAAGAAATATGCGTTTGAAGGTAACTTTTAACTAATACAGGAACTATGGATTCAAGAGAAAAGTGTACCCCAGTACAAAATTTAACTTTATTACATTTCTTACAAAAAGGCCCAGTTCATTTTTTCTGTTGGACTTTTGGTTAGCACGTACCGAGCGACAGAATACGAAAATGTTGCACATGTACTTTAATCCAGTGTAGGTTGTATAAAATCCATAGGTAATGGCAGCTGAATTACGCTGTATGTGTGAAAATATTATGTTTGGTTGTCAGCAGTATACAATACATCTGTTGCTCTGTTTGGCAACGTAGGACAATATGATCGGAATATACGTGCACATGCCACTTGACATGTCACGAGAAATGAAGACTGACCGCGGATCTTTGATGAATGCCTTGCGCTTTACGACTTTTAGTTTTGTTCAAGTATCTGATTAAGTGACGTTCCTTTTCGGCAGAACGCAATATTCCTAGTTCGCAAGCTATATTTTATGTCTGACACAACCAAAATAACAAACTAGGTCAGAGTTATTGCGCAAAACGTATTTTAATATCCCCGAGTGCGGAACGTCTATGATATTGCTCTGAAAGCCTCGATTCAATATCAGTGATTCAGTGGCAACTCAATTTTATCTGCATTCGACGTACGTCAGTGTCGTCACAGGAATGGGGCATCAGCATTCAACCGATTACATCACTATGAACCACGTTCTGCGTTACCGCCAAGCAGTGGAACGTACAAATAAATGAATAAGTCTTTCACTTTTAATGATATTCAGTTTCCAGCTTAGACGTTCACAGACTGTTAGGAAGGAACATAAGAAAGATTTCTATTATTGTGAGAATAACGTATGTTTTATAGGAGTTTTACCATAAATGTTCAATACGTTCACCTTAGCTTGCATTTTTACCATTTTAATGGTGAAATCCAGAGAAAATATAGCAACGCTCGCATTGTCTGTGTGCTAGGACTTATTCCACAGCAATCGATTTCTTGTATAAACCCATATATAAATTAATTATTCTAGCTGTTATGATGACACAAATCTCCTCACATACTATGAACTATTCGCTGAAGAGAATTCGAACCCGAGACTCTGTGTGTGATGCGAGACACATTCTGAGTTCAACAAACTGATTTCGATTAAATGAATATTAAATGACACATTTACGGGTACTACGTAGGGCTGTTGCCTAATATTTCTGCTACTGAGCGGTAGTGCTCATACATTTTGCGTTGTTGTTTTGTTATTATAAATTTTTTGTCACATCCACACCAGTATCTTGAATGATTTCATGTAGTTCAAACCAACTCTGTGGCCTTAAGGCCCAGAAAATTTGTCCTCAGTCTGTTCTTAACCATGCCGAAGTTCTGTAAAGCAGGAGTGGCAGTAGTTTAGATTTATACGGGAAAATTTTGCTTGGTTCTAGATGTTAGTTGTAATGAAAAAAGAGATTGCTTTGTGAATCAATTCCTACGTGTGAGCAGAACCCAAACAAATATCTTGTTCAAAACTTTTACTTTTTCTGCCTACTCTAGTTGGTTTCGAGACTTCGGATGTCGATTTTTTGTAATGGGCCAGTCTAATGTGAAAAAGAACGCGCTTGTCTTGTTAAGTAGATTGTTCGTTTCGTTTTCTATATACTAGGAGCTAGAAATGTAAATCAGATTGATAGCAGGGACAAGGGCCTTCAATAGAATGCATCTGCTGATATAAAAACATTTATGTAGAAATGAACGCACGTCCAGAGAACAGCCTTGTATGCAATGAAATATGGACCAACGGATAGCTGGAGACGAAGGAACTGGAAGCGTATAAAATGCTGTGCTGTTGGAGGGTGTTAAACCCTATCTGGACAGATCAGCTACGGAACGAAAAAGTACTAGAAAAAAACTGAATCTAAGGACAGAAAGGTAAGAAAGCCGCTTTGTGGCACCTGCTGATTTTAGCTGCGAAAGGGCTCATAGCGACCACAAATTTGTCTTAGAGCGCAACATGTCTGTTTGTTTGGTCGTCTCCTGCAGCGGATGTTATAATAAATTATTGTTAGTTTTTGCATCTTAGAAGCTTATTGCAAATTGAGACTTTTCACCACGTGCTTTCATTCGTAAATTATCTGCTGTGGACATTCTGGAAATAAGGATACGTTATATGTACCGAGATACTGACATTTATAAATTGAAGACAGTATTTTCTTATAAAATACACACACAATTTACTTACGGTCTTTTTTACTTCTTGTTTACATATTAAGTAAACCAGTACTTTTTCTTTCTTTGTCAGCGGACTGCACGTTCGCTTTAGGCAACGTTTAGATTTTACACGTTGGCGACAATGACAGTCCACACATAAAGGAAACGAATAAACATTGATACTGTTCTGTGTGTGGAACACTTGAAACTTTATTATTGTTCCTCTTGTGGAGTTTAGAAAAAGTGAGGTGAAATGTAGAAACACACATGCCGTGTAAGAAAATTTGTGTTAAAAAAGCCAAAAACTAAATGTGCAAACAAGTTTCTTTCGACCTCATCCTCCGCTAACAACCGAACGAAAACATTGATTCGCAGAATATATAAACAAGAGGTAAAACACCGCAAGTAAATTGTATGTCAATTTCATAAGGGAATACTGCTTTTCACCTACAGAGGCCAAAACGTGGGGACATATTATGTATCCACATTTCCATAATGACTACAGAAGACGCTTTATAATTACAAGCGAAGCTCTTTTGGTGAAAAATACTCTTTATCAGTAGTAAGTTAAGACGTAAAGAACAAATGAAAATTAATAATCTCTGGCCAGCTGGTCGCGATGTATGGCTGTACATAGGCCGGTACGTTCTTAAGATTTGAGTAGTATCCTACATCAGTATTTGACAACATACCGTGGGCAACTTGTTTGCGATTGTGACGTCCGATCAGCTTCCTACGTTTTTACCAAGGCGCAGTTTACGCTCTATGAACGTATGTAGATTTTGATACAATCAATTTTAAAATGATTTCTCAGTATAAAGTGCGGAGAAGTGAGATTAGAAAAAGAAAAAAAGAACTTAGGAACGTCTCTCTCAGCTTATACTGTCTACTACACCGAGGTTCTAACCTGGAACCGCGCATTTCCCTTACCGAATGAGCATTTCAGTTGCTCTAGAAATCTTCTTTTGTGCTAAAATGTAATTAACTGCAACCTAGCAAAAATGTTGGCACAAAGCGTAATTATCATTAACACAACGCTAAACTCATTTACATCACAAAAGTAATTTAAAGAAAGTTAGAAGACATCGTGTATGACTTCATACACAACGGTAAGGAGAGATGCGCTACAGAGTAGTGTGGCAACTGTCGTCATAGAAAAGCTGTACAGCAGCGGAAACGATTAGCGAACAAGTTGACACAGTAAGCAGAAAATATACTGGTATTTCTCCAAGTGTATTACCACTCATTACAAATACGGCAGAAAGAAACAGAATCCAGCTCTTAGTCTCAACAAGAAAGAGGCTCTCTGTTCTTAAGCACGATCGATGTTGTCGAAACCGCGACTAGGCGGCGTCTGTGAAGCTATATGTACCGAAGAGGCTTCAGGTGCGTGTAGGTTGAGTTGTTGCTGTCGTCTACCTTATATTTCAGGGGCAGAGGGCACTCGTGGTATGGAGCTACCGCAGGTGTGGCTCAGTGGGCGTGCACGCCGGATTCCACTTGACCACCATCAGCATCTGGCGTAAACTTTCAGTTCTATTCCCAAACTTATGAAGTAGGGTGGCAACGCTTTTGTGTCCGTAAGACTATACTACCCTTAACGAGATAAATTTACTTTAACTTGTTTTTGAACAACGTTTTCTCTGTGCTATTTTGTTGAACTATTTTGACAGGTTTCTGATGTAAATTAGAGAAATTAAACACCATAATTGCAACTGCCACAGAAAATATATTGTTATCAATTAACTATTCAGGTGTACGTCAGGAAAGCAAACATGTGATATTGATCTTAATGCTACGAATGATTTGTTCAAATTTGTTTCAGAAGAAAGAGGTTTGCCGAGACTTTTAACTGGAGTTCTTATATAACAGAATTAAGGAATGATACACAACATCTATCATTTGTTCACCTTCATTACAATAAAGTCAAATATTACAAACATCAATAGTATTTTCCTTTCTGCATTCTCACGTGTAGTCTCGCAACAGTCTACAGTTTAGCCTATTTCCATTTCTAATTTTATAAGACAATATTGTCAACTATCTTGTTCAATAAAGAGGGTGCGTTACTCATTTCAGTGCAGAATCTACATCATCTTTCTCTCTTATTAGCTTGTCTCCACAGTCGCATGTAAACTCCTAGCTGAGATTTCAAAATAGAATTCTGCAGTGCTGTTGAGACAGTAAATCACTGTATGTCAGTGCCACTGAGTTGGGCGAAGAAGAATACTAAACAACTGGCATGCCAGGCAAAGGCGTTTTGTGTAGCATCCACGAAAAATTACACTGTAGCCACAAAACCTGGTCTACGCTTATCATATTTATAGCGGCTCTACTAAAGGTACAGAGATTTGTTCTAGCTCAAATCGAAATGGCAATCATAGAATGAAGGGCTTCACGGTCGGTATCGGCTTCACTTGAAACTTCCGGGCTCATATGCTGTGATCGATGTATAAATCTCTCCCCGGCTTTCGTCTCCGACTGTGGGAGACATCCTATTTTAAGTGAAGATGAAAAGTTTTCAAGCGTACCTCGCAACCCACCGTCACAGCTCACTTCTGCCAGTATCTCTGTGCCACTTTCCAGACTTCATTCTGGAAGGGATATTTTAATCCGCCAAATATCAGGTAACACTGGAAGAGATCGTGGAAGGGCAAAATTATATGACAAAACTTTTTTTTTTTTAGTGATTAGTCTTTTGACTGGTTTGATGTGGTCCGCCACGAATTCCTGTCCTGTGCCAACCTTTTTATCTCAGAGTACGTATTGCAAATTTGTCCTCAGTTGTTTGGTGAATGAATTCCAACCTGTGTCTTCCACTACTGTTTTTACCCTATACATCTCCCTCTAGTATTTCCCCTCTAGTTGCTAATGTCGTAACAAATGTTCTGTCATCTTGTCCCTTCTTTTCATCAGTGTTTGCAATTCATTCCTTTCCTCGCCGATTCTAGGGAGAACGTTCTCCTTCCTTGCCTTAACAGTCCACCGAATTTTAAACATTATTTTGTAGCACCACATCTCAAATATTTCGATTCTCTTTCTTTCCTGTTTTCCTACAGTCAAAGTTTCACTACTATACAATACTGTGCTTCAAAAGTACATTCTCAAAAATTTCTTCCTATGTTTGGTACTAGTAGAATTCTCTTGGCCAGGAATGCCCTTTTTTTCAATGATAGTCTGCTTTTGAATTTCCTCTTAGTTCCATCCATCATTGGTTATTTTGCTGCCTAAGTTGCAGAATTCCTTAACATCTACTTTGTGGTTACCAATCCTGGTGTTAGGTTTCTCTCTGTTCTCATTACTACTACTTGTCATTACTTTTGTCTTTCTTCGATTTACTCTCAATCCATATTCTGTACTCATTAGACTTCATTCCATTCAACAGATCCTCTAATTGTTTTTCACTTCGGGATAGCAGTGTCATCAGTGCATCTTATCTTTCATATCCTTAGACCCTGAATTTTAATTCAGTTCTTGAACCTTTCTTTTACTTCCATCACTGCTTCTTCGATGTATAGACTGAACAGCATGAGCAAAAGACTACATTCCTGTCTTACGTCATTTTCAATTCTTGTTGTTTCCTTTTGGTTCTTGTATATGTAGTCTACTACCCGTCTTTCCCTATAGGTTAACCGTATCATTCTCAGAATTTCGAACATCTTGCACCATTTTACACTGTCGAACGCTTTTTCCAGGTCGACGAATCCTAAGAACGTGTATTGATATTTCTTCAGTCTTCCTTCCATCATCAAGTGCGTCAGAATTGTCTCTCTGGTGCCATTACCTTTCCTACAGCAAAACTGATTGTCATGTAACAGATGTTCAGTTATCTTTTCCATTCTTCCGTATATTATTCTTGTCAGTAAATAGGATGCATGAGCTGTTGATTTTGTGATAATCCTCGCACCAATCGGCTCTTGCAATCTTCGGAATTGTGTGGATTATAGTTTTTCGAAAGTCAAATGGTATATAGCCAAACTAAATCAAATGATTCAAATGGCTCTGAGCACTATGGGACTTAACATCTGAGGTCATCATTTACCTAGAACTTAGAACTACTTAAACCTGACTAACCTAAGAACAACACTCATCTCAGCCCGAGGCAGGATTCAAACCTGCGACCGTAGCGATAGCGCGGTTCCAGAATGAAGCGCCTGGAACCGCTCGGCCACGCCGGCCGGATGTCGCCAGACTCATACATTCTGCACAAAGATATGAATACTGGATTTGTTGCACAATTCCACAATGATTTTAGAAATTATGATGGAATGTTATCTTCCCCTTCAACCTTGTTCTGTCTTCCAAAGGTCTTTTTAAATTCTGCTTCTTATACTGGATCCCGCATCTCTACATCTGTCACGTCTTTAGACAAGTCCTGCACCTCATAAAGGCCTTCAGTGTACTCTTTGCACCTATCTGCTCCCTCCTTTGCAGTTAACTATGAAATTGTAAGATTAGGACAGGCTAGTAAATGTCAAAACAGACTGTAGAATCTGTGCGTATAGTTGCGTGGAGGTGAAATAATTGGTACAGTATGGGAATGGATAGAGGTCAAATGACTGATGACGTAAAAGAAAAAGATCTGTGGGCAGTTTTCCGGTGCCACAGCATTTCTCGGCTTACGTCTGCAGCCGCGCCTTGCTCCTTGAGACTGAGGGAAGTGCCTCCTGGGGAAGCTCCGGCTGGCTGCGGTTGACAGCGCCGTCAGGGCCGCCAACTTTATTTGTATTCGGAATGAGCGGCGCAGAGAAACGGCCGCGTTAGCACGGCGGCCGCGACCCCCCGGGTTTTATCTTCCGCCCGCCGGGCTCTGCGGTGCGGGACCAGAAGGTGCGGAGAGCGGCCGGGTGCCCGTGAAGGCGCGCGCGTCGCCATGTTTGTGGCCCACCGGCAGATAACAGGCCGGCAACTTTACGGGCGGACGCAGTTCCGGGAATTCCGGTGCGATGGAGGAGGCCGCTTCCTGGAGAGTCTGCTGGGAAGACACAATGCTCCCAGGTTGCCTCATCACGCTTCCATCTTGCAGTACATTGTGTCGAACTGAACAGAGGCAGCGCTGCAGCAAATGGCCAACGCCGATGTCTTCCGTTTCATACATCGATGAAAGCGCAAGGTGGTGAACAAAGAGCAGTCGACAGGTATAGTAGATACCAATATGTAAGCCTACATCGACAGGATATGACGTACATTTCTCACAGGAGATGATCCTGTACCAATAAAATCTATTATATTAAACTATATAAATAATCAACAAATGTTGACATTCACTGCACCATAAAGCTTTCATCTGTCTTCCTGAACCTGTATCCGGGACGTTCCTGCATATTGTATAATGTAATTAAATCAAGTCGACATAACATTGTTTCCTTACTTTACGAAATTCCACATCGTACCTCTGTTGGGAATGCAGGGGGACGGCGTAGTCTGTCGTCATTCAGAATCAATTGGTAATAAAATGGTACTTATTAAACACGGAGACAACCGCAACTTGCCGGTAGGAGTGGCCGTGCGGTTCTAGACGCTGCAGTCTGGAACCGAGCGACCGCTAGGTTGCAGGTTCGAATCCTGCCTCGGGCATGGCTGTGTGTGATGTCCTTAGGTTAGTTAGGTTTAATTAGTTCTACGTTCTAGGCGACTGATGACCTCAGAAGCTACGTCGCATAGTGCTCAGAGCTATCTTTTGAACTGCAACTTAAATGAACTACTTCTTCTGAAACGTCCAGCACAATAATAGACATTCGAAATTAAACTACTGGCCATTAAAACTGCTACACCATGAATGACAAGTGAGTTTTCGTTGGACAAAACTAGACATGTGATTACATTTTCTCGCAATTTGGATGCATAAATCCTGAGAAATCCAGAAGAACCATCTGTAACCGTAATAACGGCCTTGATGCGCCTGGGCATTGAGTCAAACAGAGCTTAGAAGGCGTGTACAGGTACAGCTGCCCATGCAGCTTCAACACGATTCCACAGTTCATCAAGAGTAGTGACTGGCGTATTGTGACGTCCACTGTTCAAAGTGCCGTCAATGCGAACAAGAGGTGACGGATACGTGTAACCAATGGCACCCCATACCATCACGCTGGATGATACTCCAGTACGGCGATGATGAATACACGCTTCCAATGTGCGTTCACCGCGATGTCGCAGAACACTTATGCGATCATCATGATGCTGTGAACAGAACCTGCATTCATCCGAAAAAATGACGTTTTGCCATTCGTGCACCCAGGTTCGTCGTTGAGTACACCATCGCAAGCGCTCCTGTCTGTGATGCAGCGTCAAGGGTAACCGCAGCCATGGTCTCCGAGCTGATAGTCCATGCTGCTGCAAACGTCGTCGAACTGTTCGTGCAGATGGTTGTTGTCTTGTAAACGTCTCCATCTGTTGACTCAGGGATCGAGACGTGGCTGCACGATCCGTTACAGCCATGCGGATAAAACTGCTAGTGATACGAGGCCCTTGGGATCCAGCACGGCGTTCCGTATTATCCTCCTGAACCTACCGATTCCATATTCTGCTAACAGTCGTTGGATTTCGACCAACGCTAGCAGCAATGTCGCGATACGGTAAACCGCAATCGCGATAGGCTACAATCCGACCATTATCAATGTCGGAATAGTGGTGGTACGCATTTCTCCTCCTTACACGAGGCGTCACAACAGCGTTTCACCAGGCAATGCCGCTCAACTGCTGTTTGTGTATGAGAAATCGGTTGGAAACTTTCCTCATGACAGCACGTTGTAGGTGTCACCACCGGCGCCAACCTTGTGTGAATGCTCTGAAAAGCTAATCATTTGCATATCACAGCCACTTCTCCCTGTCGGTTAAATTTAGCGTCTCTAGCACGTAATCGTCGTGGTGTAGCAATTTTAATGGCAAGTAGTGTATTAAAAGTCCTCTAAAATATTAGTCCTGTCACTCTGTCTCTGAGTGATGCCTACGTAGAGTCCAGAGATGGCCTACGATGCTTACGGAGCCTAAGTCTCGGAGACGACGAATGAACACTGCTGCTTCAAACTCAGCGGTAACTGGAGACTGTATACAATTCGGCGCACTGAACAGAACTGTCCGCCGTAGTGCAGTGTTCCGACTAGGCATCGACCAATCGCAATCCACATGTGTGATGCGCCTGGGTTGGCAGCTGTGACCCCTGGCAGACCTCGGTATAGTTCATACTGCCAACTCCATAAAGCTGCTGCGCGACGATTATTTCGAGGCATATATCGATTGCGGTGCGTTACTCTCTGGATACGTGAGTAGCGCATCACACCCTCCTTGACCCATACACCAATCACTGGTCCATCTACATGCCCCGCACAACTCTAATTAATTTTTTTCTCGTAATTACATCACCCACCTCGCCTTTACCCAAATTCTCTTTTTCTTTTCCAGTCTTTTCAAGTAATTCTCTTTATTTTAGAAACGTAACCAGGATTCACTTTATTTTACCACATGGCTGAAAGTTCTGGCTAGAGCAGAACAGGGAGCCCCAGGTGGCAAAATTCGTACGTTCCACCATAATTTAAAACATTAGCAATACTTCTCTCTTCTCCGACCCTGGGCAGTATGCTGAATCATTTTTCTTACGTTTCTTAAGGACGCAATCGACAGGCACCTACTGTGTAGCGTTGAGACACTACAAAGAGAAGAGTTCCTGTTGCATTCCTTCGATTAAGTTCCGTGACATTATTCAATTTAGGTAGTCTCGTGTCTTCCCATGTTTTCTTTTACATCCGGCGTTCGCGTGCGCACTACGGACCTTTTGTTCATATATTGAATTGTTCTAGAACACATGGTTATCTAAATCCGTGTCTGTGCTACGCATGTTTAAATTCAAGTGGCATATAAGGAGATTTTCCCACTATCGACTACAATTTCAAATCATTTAAAATGCATTTATTTTCTGATCCTGAGACGTTGTTCGGGACGGATATTAGTTAAGCCGACTCAATGTTTTCATCTGCACCACGACGAAACTACGTACATCACCTGTGTTGTATCCTGGCTGCTCGTCGAATATGGGGTGCCTCGGAAATCTTCATTCTCGGTTCGCTAGACAACAATTCCAGCAAATCGCATTAATGAATTTTTATGGCAGTAAGGTACGTAACAATACTAAACTTTGCGAATTTACTGTGGTGTGTCGCAAACAATGGCCGAGAGACAAAAATAGGAAAGTCTCTTCAGTATATACAATTCTTAATAGAAATGCGATAATACAGTTGCCATGTCGCTGTTGTAGAGCTCGTAAAACGTCTAGTCGTCAACTTAGCAGTGGTCAGGCTGCGAGGCGCTTATGTTCTGCCGGCCGCGGTGGCCGTGCGGTTCTGGCGCTGCAGTCCGGAACCGCGGGACTGCTACGGTCGCAGGTTCGAATCCTGCCTCGGGCATGGGTGTGTGTGATGTCCTTAGGTTAGTTAGGTTTAAGTAGTTCTAAGTTCTAGGGGACTTATGACCTAAGATGTTGAGTCCCATAGTGCTCAGAGCCATTTGAACCATTTTGCTTATGTTCTCTTCGCGTAGAGGCCGCTGCTGTCTCGGCGTCGTCCTAGAGAGCGGTCGGTCATCGTACTATTGGCTGACGTCTCCTTCACAGCCGTATCTGCTCTACCGCTCCTGATGGTCGTTCCGGCGCTTGACTCTTACGCTGGAACGACGTGCTTGTAAATTGCATTGAACCTCTGATACAATTAAACTCTTTAAATTCATTCACTCATAAATTTTTCGCTGGAACTGGTAATTCCACTACTTGTATTTCCCTGCATTATGAATCCTTAAACTATTTTAATTGGCAATCATGACTTTTGCCCTTGTGTTGTATTTGATCCAGGGCTACACTGCAGATCCACACCCCACTAGTATTTATTCTTTTGTAAAACGTTTTCAGCACTCTAGATAATCTGACGCTTATGCAGTTTTCCTGTCGCTCAGACGACGTGATCGCAATTCATCGCATTCTCCGCACAAGCGTAATATTTTGAGGTTCTTACGCAGTGTATGTAACAGACGACAAAGGCATTTATCCTTGCACAAATCGGTCGTACAATGTGCCAACTTCTGTGCTTTGAGGCCACAGAGAAGATAGTTTGAAGTTCATGTACGTGTTCAATATTCGGCCGCGTTACTTCCAAATAACTTTCCCCCTTTTCGTTGGATATTTCGTAGCTTGCCATCTCCAGTTGTAAGTTGAAAATCATATCGCGTTCTCAATGGGTCATATTATCTGGGATATATTCAGGGCATAAATGTTATTGGTAATCATGTATAAAATTTCATGTGTGTTTCAAACGGAGAGGAAGCGAATACCATACTCATCCTCTTTTATTCCATACACATATTAGGTTGAATTTGGTTTCTTGCAGTCCTTCCTGACGTTGCAGTTTCATAGGCCAGCAGCAGATATTGCTCAATCCAACAACACCCCTCTTGTCAGTCGTAATCCATAGCCCGGCAATTTAATTACGAGCGCGAATTTCTCTCTGATTGATTCCCTGCCTGCAGCAGGTAGCAGCGCAAGGTGAGACAATTAGATGGCCTTCCTGGTCACCGCGTTGAACTGCGGAACTGCGGTGCTAATGGCCGCCTTTCGCCCAGCCGTGTCTTCGAGCCGAGCATAACACGGGATCGGCTGCTCGTGGCTGCGCCGCCACCGCCGAGCTGTTTGCGCAGTGACCAATACGGGGGCGCCAGCCATTACCTTGTTTACATAGGCGCCGGAGCCGACGACAGCGCCCCGTGTTAGCTGCAATGTCAATAGCCGCCGCAGTCGATGACCCGGATTTCTAAACACCAACCACCGCACTCCACTGGTTCCGTTACGGCACGGGTTTACCGCCACCCACTTTACTGGGTGGGGTGATCCGTAATATTTCGGACTCCGCGCGAGGCATCGAATCACCGTGTTGTGCAAACGTTGTTTCTGTTACGAATACTTAGATTCGTTTACTGCCATGCCCAATGCAGTCATCTACCGGCGTTCGTCTTCGTCTCACGAGAAGAACACGGCAAGTGCCGTGATTCGATTTTCCAGGAACTTAACACAGTAGAAGGGGAGTCAAAATAAGCATACGCGCATCTATAGATAAGTCGAGACACGTGTTCGCTTCTTTTGAACCCTCTTACAACTAGCAAAGTTTGGATGATGGCACGTACTGTGTTCTGCTAGTCAGCCTAATTGTTACATGCCACATTATTGACCATCTACCTTATACAGGGTGTATCCGAACTCCACCGCCCTAATTTTGGAGACGATCAGGCATATTCCCTGAGTATTACGGTGGACGTTATTGTAGTGTATGATATTCGGTGGTGTACGCAGCAGAGATAGATGATGAGACAGTAAACTGTACGGTACACACGTCTGAGCGGTCCTCTAGCAATCATGCAGGTGTGGCTTTAAGGGCGATTCTGTATCAATGTATGGGTACAAATTTTCAGTGACAGAGTTATTGGGCTGACACTTGACCAGATTAACAGCTGCTGTGTACCACAGGTCTCTCTGCAATAAATTGCCAACCCTATTGGAGAACTTTACCGTCGCAGAAAGACATCGACTGTGGTTAACTTAGGATGGGGCACCACCCAACATTCTACGGATCATGGTACAGTACCCGTAGCTGTGTTTCATGGGCGATGAATTGATCAAAGAGATCCGATAGCATAGTATCCCCTGCGCCAGGCCTGACGAAATGGGAGTATGTAAGTTTTATTAGCTCGTTTCAGGATGAAATTACCTCACTCTGTGATTCTGTTAAAAAACCTGCTGTAATACTGTTTATGTTACCACACAGGGCAAGATTTTGCTTAACGTGACTCACCTCGTGGGCGATTGAATCGTTCACTTCACGCACAAGGATCGCTCGGAATTCTGAATGGTTAGAGTGAAACACCAGGGATTTAACATAATTTTATCAGTTACTGTCGGTGTTCCTTCCATCACTGTATTACTATCGTAAAATAATAAACAAGCTTGACAACGAAAATAAATTCTCGAAAAGTATCATGCTAAGCATGAAAAAATGCATAAGTGGTGCAGCTTTCATTATTTAAATCCTAAATTGGAAAAAACCAACAGCTTTCAGTCACAAATAGTGATCAATTCACGATGCACTTTAAGCCCTAGGGTCTCATCTAAAGATGCTTCGCAGGTTTGCATCATTTTCCAAATTTAGGTTACTGTTCGTCTCGCAAAGGTTACATATGTATGACAACAAAGTGATAGACTGTGAATACACGTTTTTACAAAATTAAGACAAAATCGAAAAATTACTTACTGTTTCCATCAGTGGTTAGACGAAGTATAGTATGAGTAGTTACATACAGGGTGAACATTAATAATAACCGTCAAACTGTAGGGGCGGATACTTGACTGGAAATGGTGGAACAAACGTTGTATTAGCATGTGTCCGGAAATTCATCGTTGCCACTGTAGATGGCGCTGTCGAATCGAATGGATGTTCCTCTGATCACGTGTCCTGTGTAGACTGTGTAGGCTGTGTAGCTATAAGTACTGTAAGTAGTAGAACGGTCCGGTATTCATGTCTGGAAGAAGCCGAGGTGGTGCTTTGTATGGCCTGGCAGATGGAAACACTCGAGAGGCAGCTTATCCTGTAGAATCCAGTCCTCAAAATTTGGTGTTCGCACAGTCAGCCGCCTCCCTGCATGTTCGTCAGTCTGAAAGGATCCATGATCAGCAAAACGTCCATAAAGGGTTTCAAATGTTGTGGTTGGTGTCTGTGACAGTACTTGTTTTGGTATAGCTATGCTGCTTCTCGACCCTTTCCATCCGCTTAGCCGTAGACAAACATCTTTTCGGCTTGCTCCCAACATGAATACTGGACCATTCTGCTACTTACGGTACGCTGCGCCAATCACACGGCTTGCAACAACAGAGAACACACGCAAGTGGTCAGCGCCATCTACCGTGGCAACGAAACATTTCCGGACACATGTTCGTAGGAATTTTTTACTCTATTCCCAGTTATGAATCTTCCCTTAAATTTGTCCGTTTTATTAATGTTCAACCTGTATATGTACATATGCAAGGTGTTCGGAAATTCCCGTTACTAACTTCTAGGAGTTATACAAGGCAGTAAGAACCTAATATTTTGAATAGGAATCCACGTCCAGAAAGTTACTAATTCCGCGCTACAGCCGTTTGAAAACGTATTTGTGAGTAGGTATGCAATGGGGCAGTAATGGAGGGGTAGGGGGGGGGGATGGGGGTGGTTACGTCGGATCAGCTGATGTCATTTGACGTCCATTCTACTTCGACCTGTACTGAGACTCATTCATGTGTCTCTGAGTGTTACAGCAACATGACTGAGTACACTTTTGCTGAATGCACCGACATGATCCTTCTGAATGACGAAGCTGACAGTAATGGAAGAGCTGCTCGTCGCCTTCATCAAGATCGTTCTCCACAACATCCGACTCCACCGCATACCCTTTTCGCCACAAGCACGCAACTTCTTCGACAAAGGGTACCTGTATCTTCAGCAGGAATGACGGTGGCGATCCAAGGAGACGCTGTACACCCAGAATGGATGCGGTTGTGCCGACCGGGGTGGCCGAGCGGTTCTAGGCGCTACAGTCTGGAACCGCGCGACTGCTACGGTCGCAGGTTCGAATCCTGCCTCGGGAATGGATGTGTGCCATGTCCTTAGGTTAGTTAGGTTTAAGTAGTTCTAAGTTCTAGGGGACTGATGACCATAGATGTTAAGTCCCATACTGCTCAGAGCCATTTGAACCATTTTTGAACTGATGACCTCAGAAGTTAAGTCCCATAGTGCTCAGAGCCGTTTGAACCATTTGATGCGCTTGTACTGCATCACGTTGAAGGGTATCTGTCAACGAGTACACGAGCAATTTGTTCTGCTATTATTGAGTTGAATTCTAAAAAAAAAGTGATGTACTGGGTCACGCCTAATCAGTTACTTATAAAAGTCGTCGTATGATCAGAATTCTTTCATATGACTGTAGCAGGAAAGTACACACATCAATACAAGTTTTTCATCACCCTAGTTACCAGACCTCATGAAGACAGACATTGACTGTGGATATTGTATCACTGACATACTCCCTTTGACTGTTCAGAAATGTCACTAAACCCGCCTGTTAGACGGGGGTGTCCGACAGCCGATCAGTTCCAGTCAGAACAAAGTTCATATTTCCGGTTTCCCTCAGCCACAATTCTCTTGCAGTACTGATAACAGGTGCATTACCTGGTGGGAGTGAAATTGCACGGCTACTGGAAACATACCCCACATTTGAAGTACGATGGGCAGTACGACTCTTGTGGACAATACGTTTAACTTGTATAGATGCACCCTCAAATTCTGGCGGTATGTGAACCAAGTACAGTGTCGCATCCAGCCACAGGAAAATGTACCAGTAACTTGTTGGTATGATGAATGTGTAAAAATGTAAGTTAATGCTAATGAGTAGGAAGAACATACCTGTAATGTTTGGTTACAGTGTTACAAGTGTCTTGCGTGGCACAGTCAGGTCGTTTAAATGACTGGGTGTAACGTTGCAAAGATATATGAAATGGAACAAGCATGTGAGAATGTGGTAAGAAAGATAGATGGTCGACTTCCGTTCATTGGGAGAATTTTGGGAATGAGTGGTTCACCTGTGAAGGAGACCGCATATAGGACGCTGTTGCTTCCTGTTCTCGAGTACTGCTCCAGAGATTGGGACCCGCATCAGATCGGATTGAAGGAAGACATCGAAGCAATTCACAGTCGGATTGCTAGATTCGCTACAGGTAGGTTCGAACAATACGTAAATGTTACGGAGATGCTTCGGGGACTCAAGTGCGAATCCCTGGAGCGAAGCTGATATTGTTTTCGAGAAACGCTATTGAGAAAACCGGCATCTGAAGCTCACAGCCGAACGATTATACTGCCGCCAATATACACTGCGCGTAACGACGACAAAGATAAAATTCGCGAAATTAGGCGTCATAAGGATGCATACGTCTCAAAAATGAGATCGACAGGAAGTGCAAAATGGCTAAGCAGGGATGGCTAGAGGACAAATGTAAGGATGTAGAGGCCTATCTCATTAGGGGTAAGATAGATACTGCCTACAGGAAAATTAAAGAGACCTTTGGAGATAAGAGAATGACTTCTATGAATATCAAGAGCTCAGATGGAAACCCAGTTCTAAGCAAAGAAGGGAAAGCAGAAAGGTGGAAGGAGTATATAGAGGGTCTATACAAGGGCGATGTACTTGAGGACAATATTATGGAAATGGAAGAGGATGTAGATGAAGATGAAATGGGAGATATGATACTGCGTGAAGAGTTTGACAGAGCACTGAAAGACCTGAGTCGAAACAAAGCCCCCGGAGTAGACAACATTCCATTGGAACTACTGACGGCCCTGGGAGAGCCAGTCCTGACAAAACTCTACCATCTGGTGAGCAAGATGTATGAAACAGGCGAAATACCCTCAGACTTCAAGAAGAATATAATAATTCCAATCCCAAAGGAAGCAGGTGTTGACAGATGTGAAAATTACCGAACTATCAGTTTAATAAGTCACAACTGCAAAATACTAACATGAATTCTTTACAGACAAATGGAAAACTAGTAGAAGCCAGCCTCGGGGAAGATCAGTTTGGATTCCGTAGAAACACTGGAACACGTGAGGCAGTACTGACCTTACGACTTATCTTAGAAGAAAGATTAAGGAAAGGCAAACCTACGTTTCTAGCATTTGTAGACTTAGAGAAAGCTTTTGACAATGTTGACTGGAATACTCTCTTTCAAATTCTAAAGGTGGCAGGGGTAAAATACAGGGAGCGAATGGCTATTTACAATTTGTACAGAAACCAGATGGCAGTTATAAGAGTCGAGGGACATGAAAGAGAAGCAGTGGTTGGGAAGGGAGTAAGACAGGGTTGTAGCCTCTCCCTGATGTTGTTCAATCTGTATATTGAGCAAGCAGTGAAGGAAACAAAAGAAAAATTCGGAGTAGGTATTAAAATTCATGGAGAAGAAATAAAAACTTTGATGTTCGCCAATGACATTGTAATTCTGTCAGAGACAGCAAAGGACTTGGAAGAGCAGTTGAATGGAATGGACAGTGTCTTGAAAGGAGGATATAAGATGAACATCAACAAATGCAAAACAAGGATAATGGAATGTAGTCTAATTAAGCCGGGTGATGCTGAGGGAATTAGATTAGGAAATGAGACACTTAAAGTAGTAAAGGAGTTTTGCTATTTGGGGAGCAAAATAACTGATGTTGGTCGAAGTAGAGAGGATATAAAATGTAGACTGGCAATGGCAAGGAAAGCGTTTCTGAAGAAGAGAAATTTGTTAACAACGAGTATAGATTTAAGTGTCAGGAAGTCATTTCTGAAAGTATTTGTATGGAGTGTAGCCATGTATGGAAGTGAAACATGGACGATAAATAGTTTGGACAAGAAGAGAATAGAAGCTTTCGAAATGTGGTGCTACAGAAGAATGCTGAAGATTAGATGGGTAGATCACATAACTAATGAGGAAGTATTGAATAGGATTGGGGAGAAGAGAAGTTTGTGGCACAACTTGACCAGAAGAAGGGATCGGTTGGTAGGACATGTTCTGAGGCATCAAGGGATCACAAATTTAGTATTGGAGGGCAGCGTGGAGGGTAAAAATCGTAGAGGGAGACCAAGATATGAATACACTAAGGAGATTCAGAAGGATGTAGGTTGCAGTAGGTACTGGGAGATGAAAAAGCTTGCACAGGATAGAGTAGCATGGAGAGCTGCATCAAACCAGTCTCAGGACTGAAGACCACAACAACAACAACAACAATGATGCATAGAGATGGTCGTTCTTTCCTCGCTCTATTTGCCAGTGGAACAGGAAAGGGAATGACTAATAGTGGTACAGGATACCCTGCACCACGCACCGTGCGGTAGTTTGCAGAGTAATTATGTAGATGCAGATATAGAACTGACGAAGGCAGCACAGATCTGTGTGATACTCATCCGCGATACAGTCTACTAGATCTCGCTGCCTCTTTTCGGGAAGTTGAAAATAAAACATCGGGGAGATGGGGAGGGCTCCAGATTTTTCAACGATAAGGGCGTCCACAGCCCTCCTCGAAAGATTCCGTGACCTAGCACCGGATTTCCGTCGTCCCATAATTGAATGATCTGACCGTTGTCCACAGTACCTGGCGACTACGCTGAAGGATAGTGGCATACGAGTATATCTGTGTAACTCCGAAATGTGGAGCAGCGTCCGATAAATAGCCTTCCATGATAATGTTAAAAGTAACAATTAACACAACAAATATTGCCGTGCCAATATGCTTTTCCAGATTTTTCAAAAAGTGAAATGTCTTAGGTTGCTGGTAATGATTCCAAAAGAATGTCAAAGAATCAGTTTTAAATAAGCATAAGATTTTTGAAGTTGGAAGTAGAGAAACTCGAGTGAGCAAGAGAAATGCTGACAGAATAGTTCATATTCGGCAACGTCTAAGGGATCTGTCTTGTTATGTAAGTCTGCTGGCTATTGTGGCCGCTGTCACTGATGGTAGGCTCTTCCAACTTGTCAAGCCGCGTTACATTGCTCTCCAAAATTTTCAAAATTTTAAATTGCTTGCCGTTTCGATGTCTATGTTGGAATCTTCCTCGTGCTGTTCTCGGGTGCCCGTTTGAAAGCCCTGACGACGATCCCAGCACAGAGGTGAAAGTGTTTTAGGCTTTTGAAGAGGAACATCACGCGACTTATCAGCTCAGTATATTTTACCGTCTGCGTTCCCGTAGCTGTTTTACGAACTGTAATGCTTTGCACACCATCTATAGCCGACAACTGTCGCTGTTGAGCGCTGAGGTCGCAAATCATGCTGAGGACATTCCGTCTGATGTATAAGCTAATTTCTCAGAGAGAACCAACCATGTTGGAAACCACGTTTGAGGTAATGCACGTTAAGAAACACTTCCCATCTGAGGACAGCTGTCGCCTCCCATCTAGCTGCATACAAGACTTAAGCTACGGTAAATTGTGGGTGGGCTCCTTTGTGACGTTGTAAGGACACTTACTGAAATAGAAGATTATACTAGGAAATATTCTGGAATTGAAACAGGGATTTCTTAAGCAGTTCCGCGATTTATTTCATATACCGTCTAAGACAAAAGAAACGACACTGCACAAAGAAATTACCTAAATGAAAACACATGATTATAGTTTCAGAAAATTGGAATATTTGTTGAACAGGATAGGTTCACTAATTAAGCAAGTGAGTTACGCGTTGGTCCACCTTTGAACCTTATGCAAGCAGTTTTTCTCCTTGACATTGATTGAGAGGGCTGTTGGACGTCTTCCTGAGGGATATTGTGCGAAATTCTGTCCAACTGGCATGTTAGATCGTAAAAATGCGACGATGGTTGGACGGCCCTGCCCATAATGCTCCAAACGTTTTCCGTTGGGGAATGATCCGGTGACGCTGCTGGCCAAGGAAGAGTTTGGAAAACACGAAGACAAGCTGTAGAAACTCTCACCGTGAGAGGTGGGCATTATCTTGCTGCAATGTAATCCCAGGATGGTTTACCATGGACAGCAGCAGAACGGGTTTTATAATATCGTTGATATACTGTTGAGATGTAAGGATGCCGTGGATGAAATGGAGTGGCACCCTAGACCATAACTCTTAAATGTCAGACTATGTGGACGGCTACAATCAGGTTAGTATGCTACCATGGTCCGGGGCCTCTCCAGACGTCTTCGGCCTGGAATCTCATTGACTGGAATATGATGGTTTTCAGTGACGGATTCATGGGTTTCACTTCGAAATGGGCCCCGATGGTAAGCGAAGAGATGTCTGGAGGCACCACGGACAGTGATGCGATACCAATGCGACTATAGCCCGCCATACAGAACCAGGAGTGATGGTATAGGATGCCATTTCATTTCGTAGTAGGACCACTGGAACTGTCATCTGCAGCAGCCTTACAACACAATGATAGGTCGACGATATTCTTCTACCTGTTTACACTGTACTGATCTACTCTTGTTGCCAATAAAAGGAAATATTATACATGAACCATAAGATACAAGACCTTTAAGCAAAGCTTGTTTACCACACTCATAGTACACCAATAGCTCATTGCCTAGAGCATGACTGATCAAGTCGAGAGTAACTATAAAACGGTCAAGTTGAGAGTAACATGGCATAACACCACGTCCCAAGTCGCGGTTACACATTGGGTTAGACTTGAACGAACGTAAAATTACTGCACAACATAAACAAAGGAAGAGCCAGGAAACTAGTCATGACTTGCAAGCTAAAACAGAATAGATACAATATACGAGCGTTATCCTACAAAGTCAAACTCAGACATGAGAATTCGGTACTACAACCTGAAGAATTGTACATTTCGGAGTGTCTTATTTTAAATAAAAGAAAGGGGAGCTAAAAGAACTCTAAATGAAAGAAAGATTCTGAGTAAAATACTCAGACCACAGAAGACTACTGACGGGACGAGGAAGAAGAGGAAAAGGGAAGAACTCTACAAGTAAAAAGATGACGGACACAATGAGGAAGCTGAGGTTGTCGTTTTATTTACACTGCTAGTGATGGATGACCAAAAGAATCTTCATCTACAAATGGTTCAAATGGCTCTGAGCACTATGGGACTTAACATCTGAGGTCATCAGTCCCCTAGAACTTAGAACTACTTAAACCTAACTAACCTAAGGACATCACACACATCCATGCCCGAGGCAAGATCGAACCTGCGACCGTAGCGGTCGCGCGGTTCCAGACTGAACACCGGCCAGCTTCTTCATCTACATCTTCAGGTTAAAGGCCACATCTAATTGGGTAGATGAGATGAAGAGGTATGCAGCAGACGTAGGAATTGCGTGACAGAAGACCCACAATAGAAGAGAGTAGAGAAGCAGAGTTAACAGTATAAAATCAACAAACCAACAAACGAGAGGCTCATACGGATCGTTTCCGAGGAGAGAAAAAAAATGAAACGAAAGAGTGAAGAGGTTGTAGGATAAGAAGAGATCAAAAACCTAAGAAGAGACCAAAAACCATGGATTCATAAGTTCTTTGCGGTGCACAGTAGGCCAAATTCAGAAAAAAATCACTGAATGCTCTTTGCTAAAATAAGAGGCACATTTTACGTAGTCATGAGTATTAGATCAATACCGTGGGGAACGAAAATATCACTCAGCGCTTCATCTGGCCCCTCTAAAACGTGAGGAGGAATCGGCGGCTAACGCGGTAATTCGCAGCGCAGTTTCTCGTCGATCGGCGCCCCGCAGCAGCGGCCACCAGCGGGCGGATTGCTATTAGCGACTTAACGAAGCTGAAATTAGCACGCCCCACTGGCTTTTTACAGCTTATGAGCCGTGGGCGTCGATTCGCGCACGCCCCATGTACTTTAATGAACGCACGCCGGCGACGGCGGCGGCGCTAGGCGTCGTGTCCGCGCGACCTTCCTTCAATTTCGAGGCGTTCCGTGCGCCGCCGATTAAATTTTCAATTTCCACCGCGCCGAGAAGTCTGCCTTTGTTGCTGCGCGGCCGGGGAGAACGCCACGCCCCGGGAGTAATTATTTATGGAGGTAATACTACTTGCAGCGGCAATTAATTATGCCGTTAACCGGGATCTGGAGAGCGCCCGCAGCGCTCGAGGTGCACCATTAACTTAAAGAAAATGGGGGCCGGCCTCGTGCGGCGTTAACAAGACGGCTACTCGGCTGCCAAGAGGTGTAAGCGAGGCTGCAGAACCCGCCGCAGACTCAAGACAGATAGCTCCCCGTGTTTGCAGTAGGCACAGGACATTGTTGCTGTCCGCGGGGGCGCTCGATGAAGCGCAAGGGCAACCAAACTTAGAAGAGTATCGAGCGGATTTTCATTTCTAAGTGGTCATCAATACTGTAAGTATCTGCTGAAGAAGACGACACAAACAAGATATTAATTATGCCTCGTGTTAACAACAATAACATTTATCATTGTAATGATTGATTGGTTGCTTAGCTGATATTATGGTACCATAATGAAAACTACGCAAATCCGTGTCAACGATCACTGATAAACATAATACACTCATGCTCGTAAATCAAGGATAACTGCAGAATGTGCCACACAACGTGGCACTACACAAAACTGGCGCTGATAGCATAGGCACATAGGGAACACACACGACACAGATCTGTAAGTCCACGGTAATGGTGATAAGTTCGTCGCGAAACACATGTGCTACAAAACGCCACTGTTTCCTGCGCATGTACCCCGACATCAGTAAGTGAAATGATCAACATGCACACGTACACAGGCCGCACAACGGGTTGGCATACTCTGGATCAGGTGGTCGAGCAGCTGCTGGGGTATAGCCTCCTATTCTTGCACCAGTGCTTGTCGGAGCTCCTGAAATGTCGCAGGGGTTTGAAGACGTGCATCAATACGTCGATCTAGAGCATCCCAGACGTGGACAATGGGGTTTACGCCTGGGGAATAGACAGGCCATTCCTTTCGCCTGATATCTTCTGTTTCAAGGTACTCCTCCACGATGGCAGCTCGGTGGGGCCGTGATTTATCATCCATCAGGAGGAAGGTGGGACCCACTGCACCCCTGATATGGCGGACATACTGGTGCAAAACGACGTTCCGATGCACCTGACCTGTTATAGTTCCTCTGTGAAACACATGCAGGGGTGTACGTGCACCGATCATAATCCCATTCCACACCATCAAACCACGACCTCCATACAGGTCCCTTTCAAGGCCATTAAAGGGTAGGTATCTGGTTCCTGGTTCACGCCAGACGAAAATCCTGGAAGAATCACTGTTCAGAGTATACCTGGACCCGTCCGTGAACATAACGTTGGACCACTGTTCCAATAACCATGTAATGTGTTCTTGACACAGGCTTTACGGGCTCTCCTGTGGCCAGGGGTCAGTGGAATGCACCTTGCAGGTCTGCGGGCGAATAAACCATGTCTGTTCAGTCGTCTGTAGACTGTGTGTCTGGAGACAACTGTTCCAGTGGCTGCGGTAAGATCCCGAGCAAGGTTACCTGCAGTACTCCGTGGCCCTCTTTGCGGGCACTGGTGGTGAGTTATCGGTCTTCTTGTGGTTTTGTACACTGTCGACGTCCCGTACTGTAGCGCCTGGACGCGTTTCCTGTTTGCCGCAATCGTTGCCATAATCTTGAGATCATTCTTTGTGACGCAACGAGCGCCCATACTACGACCTGCTGTGTTTGACGAGCCTCCAGCCGCCCTAGTATTCTACCCCTCATGACGTCATCAATCTGTGTCCTTTGAGCTATTTTCAACACATAGTTACCATTATAATGTCTGAAAACGTCTGCACACTTACTCACTGCACCGTACTCTGACATACACCAACACACCTCTGCGTATGTGGACTGCTGCCAGCGCCACCGTGCGACGACCACAGGTGAAATGGAACGCGTGATCATACCTCGAGGTGATTTAAACCCGCAAACCGCGCACCAGATCATTGTTTCACCACGTATCAGCATTATCCTTAATTTATGAGCACGAGTGTATATTCGCGAAAATTGATACTTACATTATACTTGTACTTCATATCGAAGGGGATAAGACCCGGAGAGTCTAAGTAGTTGCCTAAGAGGAAACTGCCACACTACTTAACTGCGAAGTCGCAGAAGAAATATACACTGACGGTTGCACCATGAGCCACCAATACATTTATTCTAGTTCGTGGGATTGTTCACCATACAATGGGTATTGAATTATTGAAATATATTCATATGCTGAGATCATAAAAGTCATGGGATACCTTCTAACATCACAGAGGACTCCTTTTACCCGGCGTAGTACAGCAAATCGACGCTCCGTGGACCCAACAAGACTACTGAACCATACTGCCGCTAAAGACATCCATAACTCGAAAGTGTTGTGGGTACAGGAGTTTGTACACGAACTGACCCCTCGACAGTGTCGCATAAACCCATAAATGTTCGATGGGATTCATATTGGGCGACATGCGTGACCAGCTCATTCACACGATCTGTCCAGAACGTTTTTCAAAATAACCGCGAACAACTGTGACCGAGTGACGTCTTGGGTAACATGAAGTCGACGAATGGCTGCGAATGGTTTCCAGGTAGCCGAACATCACCATTTTCTGTAAATGATCAGTTTAGTTAGACCTGAGGAACCAGTACGTCCACGTAAACACAGCCTACACCATTATGAAGTTTATGGCTCCGTGGAGTCTGTGCTACACTCGAACCCCAACATCTACTCTTACCAACTGGAATTGGGATCCACCTGACCAGGTCACAGTATACCAGGCGTTTGAGGTCCAACCGCGGTGGTCACGAGCCTAGGAGCGGCACTCCAGGCCGTGTCCTGCTGTCAGCAGAAGCACTCGAGTCAGTAGACTGCACCCACAGCCCGCTAACGCCAAATTTCGCCACATTGTCCTAAACGATACTTTCGTCTTTCGTCCCACATTGATTTCTGTGGTTATTTCACGCACTGATCTTGTCTATTAGCACTGAGAACTCTACGCATAGGCCGCCGCTCGGCCACTGCGTTGTCCGTGGTGGGAAATAATGCCTGAAATTTGGTATTCTCGGCACACTCTTGGCGCTGTGGATTTTGGAATATTGAGTTCGCTAACGACATCCGAAATGGACTGTCCCATGCGTCTCTGCCATTCCGCTCTAATAGCCTTAATTCAGTCGTGCGGCCGCAATGACTTCGGAAACATTTCCACATGAATCACATGAGCACAAATGACAACACTGTCAATGCACTGCCCTTTTATGCCTCGTACGCGCGATACTATCGCTATCTTCATACGTGCATATCGCTATCCCACGACGCTTGTCATCTCAGTCTGTATATATTCTCGTTATGTTTTGTAGCATATCGGGGAATTTTGTGATATTTTACTGTTTACGAGAACATAACGAAGTCTCTGCTGCATGTTATTTATACTGACATATCAAAATATACTACTTTCAAAGAAGACGCCACCAAAGAGTATGGCAGAACCGATTGATATTTCAGTAGCACAAAGACAATGAGTAACTTACATGTGATGCGCAAAATGTAATGTTTAAGCGAATTTTTTATTCACAAATATTCTACAGTAAAATAATAAGATTGTCTACTCTCATCAGCGGTACAAATTAAACGTGAACAATAACAAAAAATATTGTATAAAATTTATGGTGCTTATTATCTTTGTGATACCGAAATATCGATGCAGTTTGTCATATTCATACGGAGAGTAGCGGCTCCGGTAAAAGAAAACCATCATAACGACCGGAAGATCGGTGTGCAGACCACACGCCCTACCTATCCGCGTCCTCAGCTGAGAATGACATGGTGGTCGGATGGTCTCGATGGGCCACGATTGGCCTGAAGACGGAGTGCCTTGTCATATCCATGAAACTAGAAGTACTATGTTAGGAAACTGTGTTTGTTGACGTTAGGTGTAAGTAACATGTGGGAGGGCTTACATTGTGACCTCTTTTGCAAAAGTAACCAAGATAATTCCAGAATTCCAGGTACAGTGTGAGGTTGTATATATATATATATATATATATATATATATATATATATATTTCAGTATACATTCTGTATTCTACCACAATTTCACACACACACCCACACACCCACACACACACACACACACACACACACACACATATATATATATATATATATATATATATATATATATATATATATATATATATACGAGGGCCGTTCAGAAAGTAACCTCCGGTTGATTTAAAAAATACACCAAGTTAAATAAAAATATTTTAATATATACATCTTACAACTACATCTTTGCACTATTTTTCTACATAGTCTCCATAGCGATTGAGGCACTTATCGTATCTCTTCACAAGCTTTGAAATTCCTTCTGCATAAAAATCACCCGCTTGTGCCTGGAGCCAGCCTGTGACCGCCTCTTTGAGCTCTTCGTCGTCATCAAACCGCTGTGACCCGAGCCATTTCTTCAAATGCATGA
Organism: Schistocerca piceifrons; assembly: GCF_021461385.2. NCBI lineage: Eukaryota > Metazoa > Arthropoda > Insecta > Orthoptera > Acrididae > Schistocerca > Schistocerca piceifrons. The sequence goes on from NC_060144.1 coordinate 144,946,191, forward strand.
AGAGGTGATAATCACTTGGCGCCAGGTCTGGGCTGTAAGGTGGATGGTTGATAACGTCCCACTTGAAGGACTCAAGAAGGGCCGTTGTTCTGCGAGCAGAGTGAGGACGGGCGTTATCGTGCAAAAAAACGATACCGGAAGTTTCACAGTACACGTCTTGATTAATGGTCGTACCACGTTCCATGAATTCAACCAACAACACCCCTTTGGCATCCCAAAACACCGTTGCCATCAGTTTTCTGGCAGAAAAATCTTGCGAGGCTTTTCTTGGTTTGGTAGGCGAATTTGAATGTGCCCACATCTTTGATTGTTCTTTTGTCTCAGGGTTCACGTACTTAATCCAGGTTTCGTCACCGGTCACGATTCTGTTTAACAATGGTTCTCCTTCGTCCTCATAACGTGACAGAAAGTGTAATGCAGAGGCCATTCTTTGAGTTTTGTGGTGGTCGGTAAGAATTTTGGGCACCCATTGTGCACAGAACTTACGATAACCCAATCTTGCTGTCACTATCTCGTACAAGAGAGTCTTAGAAATCTGTGGAAAACCAGTAGACAACTCCGACATTGAGAAACGTCGATTTTCACGAACTTTTGCATCAACTGTCTGAACGAGTTCGTCAGTCACCAATGATGGTCTACCACTCCTCTCTTCATCATGAACGTTTTCTCGTCCACTTTTAAATAAACGTACCCATTCACGGACAACTCCTTCACTCATAACTTTTGGTCCGTACACGGCACAAAGCTCACGATGAATAGCTGCTGTAAAATATCCTTTGGCTGTAAAAAACCTTATGACAGCACGCACTTCACATTTGGCGGGGTTTTCTATTGCAGCACACATTTCAAACTGCCACAAAAACTAAACTAGCGCAGGTACGACGTTCACTCGACCACGGCTTGATGCCGACTGACCTGTTGAGTGCGTGAACGCACAGATGGCGTCGCTACTCCACCCACAACCCGCACTGTGACCAATCGGAGGTTACTTTCTGAACCGCCCTCGTATATGCAGGGTGTTTCAAAAATGACCGGTATATTTGAAACGGCAATAAAAACTAAACGAGCAGCGATAGAAATACACCGTTTGTTGCAATATGCTTGGGACAACAGTACATTTTCAGGCGGACAAACTTTCGAAATTAGAGTAGTTACAATTTTCAACAACAGATGGCGCTGCAAGTGATGTGAAAGATACAGAAGACAACGCAGTCTGTGGGTGCGCCATTCTGTACGTCGTCTTTCTGCTGTAAGCGTGCGCTGTTCACAACGTGCAAGTGTGCTGTAGACAACATGGTTTATTCCTTAGAACAGAGGATTTTTCTGGTGTTGGAATTCCACCGCCTAGAACACAGTGTTGTTGCAACAAGACGAAGTTTTCAACGGAGGTTTAATGTAACCAAAGGACCGAAAAGCGATACAATAAAGGATCTGTTTGAAAAATTTCAACGGACTGGGAACGTGACGGATGAACGTGCTGGAAAGGTAGGGCGACTGCGTACGGCAACCACAGAGGGCAATGCGCAGCTAGTGCAGCAGGTGATCCAACAGCGGCCTCGGGTTTCCGTTCGCCGTGTTGCAGCTGCGGTCCAAATGACGCCAACGTCCACGTATCGTCTCATGCGCCAGAGTTTACACCTCTATCCATACAAAATTCAAACGCAGCAACCCCTCAGCGCCGCTACCATTGCTGCACGAGAGACATTCGCTAACGATATAGTGCACAGGATTGATGACGGCGATATGCATGTGGGCAGCATGTGGTTTACTGACGAAGCTTATTTTTACCTGGACGGCTTCGTCAATAAACAGAACTGGCGCATATGGGGAACCGAAAAGCCCCATGTTGCAGTCCCATCGTCCCTGCATCCTCAAAAAGTACTGGTCTGGGCCGCCATTTCTTCCAAAGGAATCATTGGCCCATTTTTCAGATCCGAAACGATTACTGCATCACGCTATCTGGACATTCTTCGTGAATTTGTGGCGGTACAAACTGCCTTAGACGACACTGCGAACACCTCGTGGTTTATGCAAGATGGTGCCCGGCCACATCGCACGGCCGACGTCTTTAATTTCCTGAATGAATATTTCAATGATCGTGTGATTGCTTTGGGCTATCCGAAACATACAGGAGGCGGCGTGGATTGGCCTCCCTATTCGCCAGACATGAACCCCTATGACTTCTTTCTGTGGGGACACTTGAAAGACCAGGTGTACCGCCAGAATCCAGAAACAATTGAACAGCTGAAGCAGTACATCTCATCTGCATGTGAAGCCATTCCGCCAGACACGTTGTCAAAGGTTTCGGGTAATTTCATTCAGAGACTACGCCATATTATTGCTACGCATGGTGGATATGTGGAAAATATCGTACTATAGAGTTTTCCAGACCGCAGCGCCATCTGTTGTTGAAAATTGTAACTACTGTAATTTCGAAAGTTTGTCTGCTTGAAAATGTACTGTTGTCCCAAGCATATTGCAACAAACGGTGTATTTCTATCGCTGCTCGTTTAGTTTTTATTGCCGTTTCAAATATACCGGTCATTTTTGAAACAGCCTGTATATATATATATATATATATATATATATATATATATATATATATATATATATATATATATATATATAAAAGTCAGTGCATTTTCTACCACAGTTTCACATACGGTACTTACGAATGCACTATAACTCCCACACTTACGCAAAACGTAACAACAGAAGGCTCTAATGATGAAGCATTTACTTCGAAATGTACAATGGCACATGAAGAACGCTATCGCGAGTTGATCCCGATATCAAGTTTATCGTTTTCACTGTATAGCGGAGTGTGCACTGATTTGAAATTTCCTGGCAGATTAAACCTCTGTGTCCGACCGCTGAATCTGGGATGTCTGCCATTCACGGGAAAGAGCTCAGATCTCAGGTTCAAGTCTCCGTCCAGCACACGATTTTAATCTGCAAGAAGTTTCAGTTCAGCGCACTCTCTGCTGCCTCCCCCACATACTTCTTCCGGGAGTGCTTGTCTCACATAAGGTTCGGAGAGGAGCTTCAGGAAAGTTTGCAAGTTAGCAGATGAGGTAATGGCGATAGCATGTAATGTGTTTTGTACATGCTCGGTTCTGCAAAGAATAGCAGCTATAAAATCTGAAAAAATGCATAAAAACTACAGACGAAACAAATACGAGCCTTGGGGGAAGAAAGGAAACAGATTTAAAACCGGCACAGCTGAACCAGAGTTGAAGGTGAAAAAGCTCTAAATATATAGATACTTCATGCAAAGCTGTTGAGCAACTACTGTCACAATTTACATCACTAATTTTCACGTAGAAGAGTATACAGTAATCTAACAGTGTGCACCTGTTCCAAAGAACCACACAGAAAATAAATATTCAAGGTGACAGCCTCTAATTTGCAGTGAACCAGCCTACACCGTCCCTACAAAAATGGAGGGTTTCACGCTGATTTACATTTCCTGAGAAAGGTTTATGGGCGATTGAGGGAAAGCAAATTGCGGCAAATGACGGGCAATTTGCCTTCAGTATTCCGTGTGGAGCACAGCTGCTACACAGGCGGCGATTTGTGGCTTGTGCTTCCCCTTTGCGGTCTTCTGATGTTTATCGCAGATACCAGCTAATGTCTGTGGCAGAGTCTGGTACAATCGCCCATTATATCTCAATGAGAAACAGAAGTATCTGGCGAGTAACCACTGGATAGGTTAGCGGCCAAGATGCTTTAGTGCTTAAGCGCATCTTCAGAAACAGTCAACAATTACTGGTGGAACTCCAATGGTTTTTCAGGAACTACTAACATCTTTAATGCAGCGTTAACTAGATCACGACAAACGTGAATGTGTTCTGCTATTAATCAGTCGTTCCTCGTGCACATAATGACACAATATCAGGAACTATAGTAGACATAAGCATAATTAATTAAAGGAATTGTTGTGACGTAGGAACACTGAGCCACACTGAGAAGGGAGCCGAAAGGCACGCGTACACACACGCCGACTGGCGTCAAGTCTGGAACAGGATACGTTATGACTGCTATAAAGAAAATGCGTAGCTTAGGAATATACTTAACTTTATTCTTTGTTGGTTTACAACGTTCTTCTTGAGACATTTATACGATAACTCTCAAAGTAGGTAAGGCTAATGGCGCCTTGGTAGGTCGTAGCCATGGACTTAGCAGAAGGCTATTCTAACTGTCATTCGGCAAATGAGAGGAAGGCTTCGTCCGTATTGTCGCTAGCAATGTCGTCCGTACAACTGGGTCGAGTGCTCGTCCGTATCTCGAGACCTGCCTTGTGGTGGCGCTCGGTCTGCGATCACACAGTGGCGACACGCGGGTCCGACATGTACTAAATGGACCGCGGCCGATTTAAGCTACCACCTAGCAAGTGTGGTGTCTGGCTGTGACACCACAGGAATAGAGATTTTCATTCTTCCAGTATCAAACAGATCTGTGGAAAATAGTTTGACGAGACATATGGTCGCAATCGCATCCGTATCAGACAGTTATTCGGATGCAATATTGTCAGTAAAAAATATAATAAATCGGATGAAGTATAGCTAAATTTAATCCGCTGCCTTTCGGAGAATGGACGAATAAAGCTTACCCGATTTATTCACAAACTCAAACATGACCAAAAATTTCTTTGTCAGGTAGCATATTTGTAAATTTCGTACGGGGTCTCACGGGGTGAGAAGGGAGAAAACTAGACTGCAAAACGAGATATTAAATTGGCACATGTGCGTATGAAGATGTGAGGGTATTTCAATGTCTTTGAAGTCAGGGGGTGATAAGTAACGCGCCATGAGGAGAAACATTTTTTTAAAATTAGAGACATAAGTGTTCTCTGACGCTTTCCCTTTAGTATTTGCGGATTTGGAGTGACGAGATTTCGCCGAGCTAGTAGGATCGACTAAGCAGGTGTGCACCATAGTACCCACCGCAGCAATTTGAGAGTGATTTTCAACAAGAAAGAATGAGGGTTTCTAGGAGGAGAAAGATATTTTAGCAGCGAGTCAGCAATTTTTACTTTCACTGGGCGAACTGCTTTTCACATGGAGGAGATGAAATGCGCTTTTCACATGGAGGAGATGAAATTCTGATAGGTCTGCCTCGGTAGCTGCACCGTATTACTAACCGATGGGGCGCGGGTTCGATTCCCGACCGGGTGGAAGATTTTTTTCCGCTCGCGGACTCTGTGCTCTGTCGTCCTTCTTTATAGATAACATTCCACTGTTGAGATGATTGCATGGGCACGTCCGGAAAGTCAATAAATTACATAAAGACGAATGACATGCAGCACATATTGCTTACGAAAGCTGCAGATTCCCTAAGCCCTGCTACCTCTCAGGTGACAACTAGATTTAAACGACGGCTTGCATCACGAGGAAGCGTCGTGGAACATTTTGTCTCTAACAAAAGTTGTGCCCTGTGACGTGGTCTATCACCCCTAGACATTCATCGCGAAAGCTTCGAAACACCCTGTATATTAACATTTTACTTAGAAACCTGTAACAAGAACTGTTTTGGTCTAGCTATCGCCTCGTAACCGTAAAAATATGTTACGTCCCTTCACGTTGAGTTCGAGAATCATTGCCATCGAATTCTATTTTTTCATTTGTTTTTAACCGAACTGTGAATTAAACTTACAATGGTATGGCGTCTCGCATTTCTCACGTTGTTCCTCTTTTTAGAGCTCGTGACTTACGGTTTGTGTCTTTGTGTGATTCATATACCATTATGTTGCCTAAACACCATGAATCGTGTGATCACTAGCTTTGGAATTTCTGGAGCTGTGATTTGGTAAGTCACTGCATGAGAATTGGTCATCTTTTGGTGAGTTGTGTGAGTAATGCTTTACAGTCAAGTACTATAACTTCCCTCGATGTTTTACGTCGATCAGTTGGTACAAATATGTTCAATGACAACGTTTCCTTATCTGTCAATTACAAATCACAATTAAAAAAAAGACTGACAGTTCGTTGAGCGATACCGTACAAATAATTCTGTAACTGTATAAAATTAATAGATCCTGTGAACGTACATTAATAGAGTGTGGCCGACAAAAGAGCTACTTCGTGTCCATGCTATCCTGCACAAAAACTAACAAAGAAACAAATGGCACATTACGACATTGTTAAGTGCCAATCGCATAAACATATGAGCCGTGTGGCTGTCATTTTTTTTTTCAGGTGATCTCGTCACGGAACTTAAGTGAACACAATTGTGGAGGCCTCTACGTGGACAAAGACAATGACACATCGGCACTTCACCAGAAGATAGGATAGAAAAATATGCTTCTCGAATCGTGGTGTATATCCAGGGACTAACCCAGACAATAATTCGTGTAAATTTTATTAAGACGGTATTCTAAACCTCAGTTACTTGCAGTTGTCAATTAGACGATGTCCGTGGAGTTTCGTAGCACAGAAGTTGCCGCCATGTCTTTGTATGTTTTTGTGTTTGCTTACTGTTCTCAGTAGCAGCCGTGGACCTTACAACTCAGTTTAGTATTGTTTGGCGTTAAATGTAATGCAAATGGTTCAAATGGATCAAAGCACTGTGGGACTTAACACCTGAGGTCATCAGTCTCCTAGACTTATAACTACTTAAACCCAACTAACCTAAGGAAGTCACACACATCCACGCCCGAGGCAGGATTCGAACCAGCGACCGTAGCAGCAGCACGATTCCGGACTGAAGCGTCTAAAATCGCTCGGTCGCAGCGGCCGGCACAGGTAGTGCAGCCGCGATTATTTCGGTCGTAACCCGTCAGAAATAGAACGGTTTGCATATCGATCGGTAGACGTGACGAAATTAACTAAGCTTGCGCAATAGGGCTTTGTACTGTCACTGCCTTGGCTTCAGTTTGCTCTTTCTCGTGGATTTCACTACAGTTTATGCCTCAGTGTACATGCTCTCTCTCTCTCTCTCTCTCTCTCTCTCTCTCTCTCTCTCTCTCTCTCTCTCTGTCTCTCTCTCTTTCTCTGTAATCGATGTCTGAACGAGTTAACAGAACGCTCGTTTATATAACAAATTAATCCCTTTTTGTTGTCTTGCAGGAGGACGTTTGCTTTGTCAGGTTTTTGCTATTCTTACGTGTTTAATATCCGATATTTTAATTGAAGCAGGCGACCTCGCATTCACATGTGTGTGTGTGTGTGGAAATATATGGAAGATTTTACCAGATCTGTCCGACTTCTGCTCTCTAGAATTCCCCTGTTTCTTGCTGCATTCCCTTTATTAATAAATAGAAAGCCCAGCTAGTAGAGATGAGGTCGTATGCTGATCACGATCAACACAGCAGAAGACTAGCAACTAATGCGAATGTACCTATTAATTGGTAATCAAAAGTCAGGCACCCATTTTACTTTCTACTACTCCTAACACCACGTTTTGTCTTTTAAAAGAAAACCGACGGAAGCCGCAGCATCTACAAAATATGGTCACACCAATGAACCGATAGGGAGTTTTAGTTTAACTGTTAGTTACTTGTCACATAATGGAACACTGATTACGGGGCCAATGACCTAGTCTTGGTGAAAACACCGGTTCCCGTCAGATCACCGAAATCGCCGGGAGTGGGGGTTACTTGGATGGGTAAACACCCGGGTACGGCAAGCGTTGTTCGAGGTTTTTCCTCTGCGTTTCTGGAATGGGTAAGGAAGGATGCTGGCGTCAAGTTCCTGATCACCAAACATTTCTCCAATGCCCAGGATTAAATTCCAAACCTCTCCGCACTGCCTCGTGGAGCGAGGGCGTAAGACCCTTTACAGGCACCTCGATGCTTTTCAGGAGTGGGTTATGTGCTGGCACAGGGTTTCAGCCTCTCTCGCATCATCATCCAACTCAAATACGACAACATACTCCACACAAACCTTGTATAGTCATCCAGACATATCAGATACCCTTAACGTACAACTCTCCCGAGTTGAGAGGGAAAGGTGGCAGTTTGCGCGAAGGACAGAGAGGAACGTTTTCAGATAGGCGGCTGAATCTGTCCGTCAGTGTCTCCAAGCAAGCCATGCCATACGACTTTACTTTTTACTGGTTACAGGTAACAGGAATGAAACATGGAACGTAAAACACAAAAATATGATATTTTTATGTTTTCACAATGCGGTGCCCACAGTTCCTATATATTTGAAAAATGTCATATTGCCGCGATAGGCTGGTGGTAAAATACATGATTTATACTGTGTAAATAATTTTCAAGGCAAGTCAAGTCGGTAATATGACATTTGTAGATGGTATTTTTATTTTGGTTGGAAACAGACAACCACTTTACTGAAGAAAGACGGCAGATACTCACGAATACATCTGTTTCAACCATTTTAAGCAGTGACTGTGAATAATAGACTCCGGGCAAACAGGAGAGGAAAGAAATAGAAGCGATAGGGATGCGGATATGGAAAAAAGTCACAATATCATTCTCAACTGAAAATAATCTAATTAACAAATACTAAAATATATTAGGCAATAATTAGACAAGAAAAACGAATTTAATTGGATACCTAGTTCGACATAAGGACTTCACTAAAAACATCTTAGTAAGAAAAATTCTGCGAAAAAATCAAGAGGCAGTTTCAGCACTCCCATATTTCAAAGTAACATCATTGGAATAAACGATAACAACTACAACTTTTACTACACCACTGGCCATTAAAATTGCTAACCACGAAGATGACGTGCTACAGACGCGAAATTTAACCGGGAGGAAGAAGATGCTGAAATATGCAAATGATTAGCTTTTCAGAGCATTCACACAAGGTTCGCGCCGGTGGGGACACCTAGAACGTGCTGACATGTGGAAAGTTTCCAACAGATTTCTCATACACAAACAGCAGTTGACCGGCGTTGCCTTGTGATGCTTCGTGTAAGGAGGGGAAATGCGTACCATCACGTTTCAGACTTTGATAAGGGTCGGATTGTACCCTATCATGATTGCGGTTTATCGTATCGCGACAATGCTCCTAGCGCAGGTGGAGACCCAATGACTGTTAGCAAAACATGGAATCGGTGGGTTCTAATAGGGAACGCCGTACTGAATCCCAACGGCCTCGTATCACTAGCAGTCGGGATGACAGGCATCTTATCCGCATGGCTGTGACGGATCGTGCAGCCACGTCTCGATCCCTGAGTCAACAGATGGGGACGTTTGCAAGACAACAACCATCTACACGAACAGTCCGACGACGTTTGCAGCAGCATGGACTATCAGCTCGGAGACGATGGCTGCGGTTACCCTTGACGCTGCATCAGAGACAGGAGCGCCTGCGATGGTGTACTCAACGACGAACCTGGGTGCACGAATGTCAAAACGTCATTTTTTCGGATGAATCCAGGTTCTGTTTACAGCATCATGATGGCCGCATCCGTGTTTGGCAACATCGCGATGAACGCACGTTGGAAGCGTGTATTCGTCCTCGCCATACTGGCGTATCACCCGGCGTGATGGTATGGGGTGCCATTTGTTACATGTCTCGGTCACCTCTTGTTCGCATTGACGGCACTTTGAACAGTGGACGTTACATTTCAGATGTGTTACGACCCGTGGCTCTACCCTTCATTCCATCCCTGCAAAACCCTACATTTCAACAGGATCATGCACGACCGCATGTAGCAGGTCCTGTACGGGCCTTTCTGGATACAGAAAATGTTTGGCTGTTGCCCTGGCAAGCACATTCTCCAGATCTCTCACCAACTGAAAACGTCTGGTCAATGGTGGCCGAGCAACTGGCTCGTCACAATACGCCATTCGCTTCTGTTGATGAACTGTGGCATCGTGTTGAAGTTGCATGGGTAGCTGTACCTACACACGCCATCTGAGCTCTGTTTGACCGAATACCCAGACGTATCAAGGCCGTTATTACGGCCAGAGGTGGTTGTTCTGGGTACTGATTTCTCAGGATCTATGCACCCAAATTGCGTGAAAATGTAATCACATGTCAGTTCTAGTATAATATATTTGTCCAATGAATACCCGATTATCATCTGCATTTCTGCTTGGTGTAGCAATTTTAATGGCCAGTAGTGTACTAATATATATTACAGAGAAAAGGGCAATAATTAGACAAGAAAACCGAATATAATTGGACACCTAGTTGGACGTAAGGACTCCACTAAAACCTATTTGTAAGAAAAATCTTGCGAGAAAATCAAGAGGCAGTTTCAAATCTCCCATATCTCAAAGAATCCTTAGTGGGATAAACGATAGCAACTACAAATATAACTTTTACTATGTTTAACTGCGTGAACTGAACCTGGAGTAAACGTAGTTGCTAATCTTTGCATTCGTATATGCCTGTTTCGTAGTCCCGAGCAGTGCAAGCAGTGTAATAACGATAACGCTATCTGATAAAATGAGTAGCCCAAACCTAAACTGTATAACTGTAGTTTTACTTGCTGAAGTCATATAAAACGTAACTATGCATTAAATAAGCTGTTCTTTGAAATTCTATTATACCATATAGTGAAGTGCTACAATGCATGTGCTGAGCTTTTTTAGCTACATGTACCGATATGGTGATGCGCACAATGTGCTTTTTCATTGTAAAGATTTAATTTCTGACAAACCTTTGCATAATGTGCTACATTTTATCCACTAATATGACAACTTTGGATGCGGTTCCAACTCACGATGAACTCGGACAAACCAGAAGATGACAGCAGTCTTGGTCGAAACGAGTTATCGGAACTAAATTATTATATATGCGGTCTTTGGTATAGAAAGGTTTTTGCCTAGTAAAACTGATCGCTGTTTGTCATGTGGAGAATTTTAAATCACTATTAGCAGCTAAAGAACGCTCATAACCTCTATGGCATAACACATCTAAAACTACTGTTAGAAAAACGTGCAGCGTACAAACATGAAATACGACAGTGTTGTTGTTGTGGTCTTCAGTCCTGAGACTGGTTTCATGCAGCTGTCCATGCTACTCTATCCTGTGCAAGCTTCTTCATCTCTCAGTACCTACTGCAACCTACATCCTTCTGAATCTGCTTAGTGTATTCATCTCTTGGTCCCCCTCTACGATTTTTACCCTCCACGCTGCCATCAAATACTAAATTGGTGACCCCTTGATGCCTCAGAACATGTCCTACCAACCGATCCCCTCTTCTAGTTAAAGTTGTGCCACAAACTCCTCTTCCCCCCAGTCCTATTCAATACCTCCTCATTAGTTATGTGAACTACCCATCTAATCTTCAGCATTCTTCTGTAGCACCACATTTCGCAAGCTTCCATTTTCTTCTTGTCCAAACTATTTATTGTCCATGTTTCACTTCCATACATGGCTACACTCCATACAAATACTTTCAGAAACGACTTCCTGACGCTTAGATCTATACTCGATGTTAAAAAATTTGTCTTCTTCAGAAACACTTTCCTTGCCATTGCCAGTCTTCATTTTATATTCTCTCCACTTCGACCATCATCAGTTATTTTGCTCTCCAAATAGCAAAACTCTTTCATTACTTTAAATGTCTCATTTCCTAATCTAATTCCGGCAGCATCACCCGATTTAATACGAATACATTCCACTATCCTCTTATATCCTCCTTTCAAGACACTGTCTATTCCGTTCAAGTGCTCTTCCAAGTCCTTTGCTGTCTCTGACAAAATTACAATGTCATTAGCGAACCTCAAAGTTTTTATTTCTTCTCCATGGATCTTAATACCTACTCCAAATTTTTCTTTTGTTTCCTTTACTGCTTGCTCAATATACAGATTAAATAACATCGGGGAGAGGCTACAACCCTGTCTCACTCCCTTCCACTGCTTCCCTTTCATGCCGCTCGACTTTTATAACTGCCATCTGGTTTCTATACAAATTGTAAATAGCCTTTCGCTCTCTGTATGTGACCCCTGCCACCTTGAGAATTTGAAAGAGAGTATTCTAGTCAACATTGTCAAAAGCTTTCTCTAAGTCAACAAATGCTAGAAACGTAGGTTTGCCTTTCCTAAGTCTATTTTCTAAGATAAGTCGTAGGGTAATGTATCATGTGTCATGTATCAACGAAAAATGTAAAATTGTAAACTTTGGTGGCCGATGAGTAACTGTGTGACGCCTCCAACGCAATTTCGTCACGCAACTGACAAGGATAGTGAAAAGGAGGTATGTCGATATCAGGACATAAAGCCCTACGAATTTCATTTCGTGTACTCAGTTGGACAGTAGCTATGACTCACAGACAAACGCATAAACAATAGACATTGATATCAGAATTTGAGCCAGGATGTGCAGTTGGGTTCAAAGAAGCCGCTTGGAATAATCGGCGAATCCCTCGACATTTGGATAGGAGCGATGCCACTGTTTGATTACGTTGGCAGGAATTGATGAATCATGATCACAGTGTCAAGAAGGAAGAGACAGCAGAAAGTGAGACCTAGCAATAGTCAGAGAGGCACTCAGAGCCGAGAATTCGTCATTATCGTCGATCTGATGTGCAACTGGTGCTTCAGTGGCCACAAGGACCACAGTCTACAAATGATAGAAACGTAGGTTTGCCTTTCCTTGATCTATCTTCTAAGATAAAACGAGGGCCTCCCGTCGGGTAGACCGCTCGCCTGGTGCAAGACTTTCGATTTGACGCCACTTCGGCGACTTATGCGTCGTTGGGGATGAAAAGATGATGATTAGGACAACACAACACCCAGTCCCTGAGCGGAGAAAATCTCAGACCCAGCCGGGAATCGAACCCGGGCCCTTAGGATTGACAGTCCGTCGCGCTGACCACTTCATTTTGTTCTATACTGTTCGTCGAATTTGTTCGTGGCGGACGTCCGATGACACTCGTTCAGGTTGTTCGTTGATCCGTTTACTCAGTTTTTTATTACAGAGGGTAGCTACACCCTCTGACCGAACACGCTGAGCTACCATACCGGCCACCACTCAGCTACTGGGGGTGGACATCTTCTAAGATAAGTCGTGGGGTCAGTGTTGCTTCACGTGTTTCAATATTTCTACGGAATCCAAACTGATCTTCTCCGAGGTCGGCTTCTACCAGTTTTTCCATTCGTCTGTAAGGAATTCGCGTTAGAATTTTGCAGCCATGACTTATTAAACTGATAGTTCAGTAATTTTCACATCTGTCAACACCTGCTTTCTTTGGGATTGGAATTATTATATTCTTCTTGAAGTATGAGGGTATTTCGCCTGTCTCATACCTCTTGCTCACAAGATGGTACAGTTTTGTCAGAACTGGCTGCTGTAGGGAAACAGCCTACTCACGCCTTATAAAATTCACATCAGTCTTTCCATTGTGTGCCAGCCAGTCCGCTGTAACTAGCTTTGACGTCATAAATATTGCGCAATATTTTAAAATGAAGTAAATAACCTGAAACGTTTCTAGCATGTCAGGAGTAATAGAAAATCAATATGTGTTGGATATCAGTTCAATAACTTTAACCATTTTCGAAATTTGGACATTTTTCTGTAAAAATCATTGGCGCAACAGAAAAGAGGTAGAAACTTAAAAATTTATATTTAGATTGCTTTTGCATAATAATTTAGTAGAAACAGTATTTTGGAGCTCACAAATTAAAATTTTAGTTGAAATTCATTATTTTCTGGTTTTTATCTTATAAATTAAGGGAGCAAGATAGATTAAGTAGGCGAATAAATAAAGCTAGGATGTTTAAATATAAGTATAAGGGAGTACCGCTATAATCATAAAGATGTGAGAAATTTCAACTGAATAACTATAAAACTATAGCGATAGCGTATCTCCAAAGGACAAGTTCAGAGCTCGTCTACTGCGTGTAGTGTAATTAAATTACTTACCTGTGTGCTGATTGCATATTTAAATTGAGAGCTTCATCGGCCATCAGCAAAGGATGCAATGATTTATTCTATAACTTAAAGTGGTGCATTACTAGCCCAGCGGCTAGTCGGGAGAGCAGATTTGATCAGGCGTTCCCTTAGCCGTCCGCACCGCGGCTTTATATGTAAGAACGCTGCGCGAGAAGAGGAAGGCCCCAGTTCTCTCCAGACGCTGATTAGCGCACCACCTGTGCCGGGAGTCGCGTCGCGTCGGTATCGTTGATATAAACAGCCTCGGATGCAGTAGTAAGTTATTCGGGATACGCGTAACCATGAAATCGTTTTCGAGTGAAGTGTTAATTTTGTGATGACGTTAATGATCTACCTTTAGTTTGCGTATGTCGTATTTTCACGTGCCGCCGCAGGACAGACATTCTACCATTATTTAGCGTGGCGTTTGATGAACATTATCATCAAATTATGGCGAGCATTCACTTAAACATTTATTTTGAACAGTTATAGTGGCATCAGCGCATTAGACTCTGAACTGCTCTGGTAGTTGGATTGTGTGGATTCTTTTTGGTCTGTGAGTTTCAGAATACAATGAACATTTTAGAGAGAATGGTTTTTGATTATGAATCCTAGACAATCTCCTAATTCCTCAGAGCTATAAGCTGTAGCTATAAACGTATTTCTCAGATGAAGTGGGCACTAGGAATTCTAATTACAGGCTTCACGTTTTGCTAATCACTTTCTGGTTGCCAATATTGTAGTTAGAGAGCCAGTGTTGAGAACGGCAAGCAACAGCATTAAATAAATAATAGGAACATTAACACTTATACCACCCGCCGTCCCACACTACGACAAAACCAATGAAAGAAATGAAGCTCACATCACGTTCCTTCAGTACCAGAAATAAACTAGAAACCTTAGACAACCACATGGTCAAGTTGGCGATGGACAGAGACGGGTGGCTGTATCAGCAGGGCGTTGCCATTCGTGTCTGATGCACAGTGCTCTTGCTCGTTGCTAGTGTGGAATCGGAGTACAGAGCTCGAAGTGCGACGACCTCGGCCCGGTGTCTCCACCCACGCCATCCTCTTCGCTCTGAGGTCCGGCCTTTGCCAGTTTTTGCCGCCGCCGCGGCAATCCTATCAGGGAGTGTACGCGGCCGACACGAGGCACTGATTGCAAAACCTTTATCAAAAGCCGCGCAGACGGCGCCGGCACCGGCGGCGGGGGTCGGCGGGCGACGGCCTGCAAACAACGCCGCGCTGCGCCGCGCTGCGGCCGGGATCCGCTTAGCCCGCCTCGCGACTCGCGTCGCACAGTGCGCGCTGGAGCGTGGCGGCAAACTCGTTACCGCCACTGTCACTCCGCGGCCGCCGCGGCGGGATACAAAATTGATTTCCGCCTCAACTTCCACGGAATCTAATTTCGCAGCCCACCTGCTTGTAGACAGAAAACCTGCGGTAGTGAAAAGGAGGGGGAAAAAAATAAACAAATAAATGAAAACGCGTCGTATAGTGAACACCTCAGTCTGAGCGACACAAAGTAGCGAGCGCACGCCGAATCAGAGAGTCGGAACAGAAGTTTGCACCCAGTTATCGAGTTACCCACTATTCGTCTCTTGCAGTAAGGAGCTACAGATGAAAGAAGACGTAATGATGCATTCTTTGCAGCAGCCAATGACGCAGTCGTATGCAAATCTGCACAGGGGGGAGTAGGTTCTTCATCAGCCTCACTTCAGCTGCTGCCTCGTCGGTAGCTGACTTGTCTTGGAAAAAGCGCAGCTGAAGGACTGTCGTAATCAATTTCGTTTACGCTCTTGTTCTCAACAAATGGTTCAAATGGCTCTGAGCACTATGGGCCTTAACGTCTGAGGTCATCAGTCCCCAAGAACTTACAACTATTTAAATCTAACCAACCTAAGGACATCACACACATCCATGCCCGCGGCAGGATTCGAACCTGCGACCGTAGCGGTCGTGCTGTTGCAGACTGTAGCGTCTAGAGCCGCTCGGCCACTCTGGCCGGCGTGTTGTTCTCGGCTTACAATGCAATATTTTTGTGCTTGCAAATAGAAGGATAATTCATCCAGCTGATGCAGCGTCACATTGAATAGAATTTACAATCTTAGCCGGGTTGTGCTCGACAGCTTTGATAAAAGACATTGTTATACAGGGTGTTACAAAAAGGTACGGCCAAACTTTCAGGAAACATTCCTCACACACAAAGAAAGAAAATATGTTATGTGAACATGTGTCCGGAAATGCTTACTTTCCATGTTAGAGCTCATTTTATTACTTCTCTTCAAATTACATTAGTCATGGAATGGAAACACACAGCAACAGAACGTACCAGAGTGACTTCAAACACTTTGTTACAGGAAAAGTTCAAAATGTCCTCCGTTACCAAGGATACATGCATCCACCCTCCGTCGCATGGAATCCCTGATGCGCTGATGCAGCCCTGGAGAATGGCGTATTGTATCACAGTTGTCCACAATACGAGCACGAAGAGTCTCTGCATTTGGAACCGGGGTTGCGTAGACAAGAGCTTTCAAATGCCCCCATAAATGAAAGTCAAGAGGGTTGAGGTCAGGAGAGCGTGGAGGCCATGGAATTGGTCCGCCTCTACCAATCCATCGGTCACCGAATCTGTTGTTGAGAAGCATACGAACACTTCGACTGAAATGTGCGGGAGCTCCATCGTGTATGAACCACATGTTGTGTCGTACTTGTAAAGGCACATGTTCTAGCAGCACAGGTGGAGTATCCCGTACGACATCATGATAACGTGCTCCATTGAGCGTAGGCGGAAGAAACTAAAATGAGCTCTAACATGGAAATTAAGCGTTTCCGGACACATGCCCTCATAACATCTTTCCTTTATTTGTGTGTGAGGAATGTTTCCTGAAAGTTTGGCCGTACCTTTTTGTAACACCCTGTATGTAGTCTGTTAAGTATTAGCGTCGTCGGCATTACACTCAGATGGTAAAAGATATCGACTGAGTTCTTTCACGACCTAACAGGGGGAACCTTCGTCCTTCATGCAATGTCCATTAAGCAATAGTTTACTTTGAACTGTTGACTGAAATACACAAGAGGAGACATGAGTGCAGCTTACGCGTAGCGTTTATCAAAGATGTTAGTTGCCGACTGCCAAACGTTGGTTTATCGACAAAAATGAAAAGTGGATACTGCAGGGGGACAATAATCCGAAGCACCGCAGCAGGGTGTGGGTAGAGCAAACCAAAGACTGCGATTCATTGGCAGAACACTTAGAAGGTGCAACAGGTCTACCAAAGAGACTGCTTACACTACGCTTGTCCTCCATTTTCTGCAGTATTGCTGTGCGGTGTGGAATCCGCATCATGTGGGACTGACGGATGACATCGAAAAACTACAAAGAACGGCAGCTCGTTTTGTATTATCGCGAAGTAGGGGAGATAGTGTCACAGACATGATACGTAAATTCTTCTGATGAAATTTCAATCACCAGTTTTCTCCTCCTATTGCGAAAACATTCTGTTGGCGACCACCTACATAGGGAGAAATGATCATCACGATAAAATAAGAGCAATCAGGGCTCACACAGAAAAATGTAAGAGCTCGTTTTTCCCCTCGTGCCGTTCGAGAGTAGAACAGTAGAGAGACAGCATGAAGGTGGTTCATTGAACCCTCTGCCAGGCACTTTATTGTGAAAAGCAGAGTAATCACGTAGATGTAGGTGTGCAGAGGCGCCTGGCGCTAGTCGTATTGCAAATGTACAGTTTTACATCAAAAAGAAGTTACAAGAAAGAAAAATCATCACTTAGAGACCGATATCAGCACACAGTAAATACATTTGGAGGTCTCTTCCACATAAAGACTGCGAAACGTGGTTTCAAGTAAGCCTCTGAGATACTAATTTTTTTGCCCAGAATGTGTTTCCCTACAGCTTACCCCTATTTTTCGCAAAATCTAGGAGACTCTGCACTGTCTTACGGTGTCAAACACTTCTTGTAAGTCTACACATCCTATGATCGTTTCTTGGTTTTTATTTAGTCTTGCTTCCAGCATTCAGCACAATTTCTGGTCTCTGGAGCCTTTACATTTCCGAAAGTCAAAAGGGTCGTCATCTATCTTCAGTTTTCTTTTCTATTCTTCTGTATACCGTTGGTAGCATCTTGCATCCATGAGCTTTCTAGCTGCAATAATTCTCGCACTTATTTACCCTTGCTACCTTCGGGGTTAGGTGGATTGTATTTCTCCGTAAGTCTAATGGTATTTACCTCGTTTTATAGATGTTGCATAGTCGTTTGATTGGCACCTCCCCACTGATTTTAGAAATTCCGAAGGAATGTTATCTATCCCATGTGCCTTATTTCATCGCACATTTTCCATTGTGGCGTTAAACTCAGATTCTAATACTAGATACCCTATTTCTCCCATATCCTCTCGCATTTAATCCTGAGTACGTCAACAGATAAGTCCTCCCACCAATCCGATATGTTATCTGCCACAAACCCGATATGTTCTGTGCGTTTACTCTTAACGATTCCGCCCTTGCTTTTAATTTCACGCCGGCCGTTGTGGCCGGGCGGTTCTAGGCGCTTGAGTCCGGAACCGCGCTGTTGGTACGGTCGCAGGTACGAATCCTGCCTCTGGCTTGCATGTGTGTGCTGTCCTTGGGTTAGTTAGGTTTAAGTAGTTGTAAGTCTAGGGGACTGATGACCTCAGATGTTAAGTCCCATGGTGCTCAGAGCGATTTTTTTTTTTAATTTCACCGAAGGTTACCTTCACTCTCGTATATCCTTTTTCGGTATATTCACATAGTTATAGCACCTATTTCACCTTAGCTTCCCTGGGTTTCTGATTCTCGTAGGCCCAATGAACTTTAGGTTTTACATTATTTCCGTATATCGCTTAAAATGAATGCCGCAGTGGGACTCAAAGTACACGGCTACTTTTTCTGCTCATCTATATCAAAAGCAATGTTTTCTCTGTTCTTATTACTTCGTTGTCGACGGGGTGTTAAATCCTAATCTTATAAACTTGTTTTACTCGTTAAAATAATATCTGTGCTCCACCTTCAATCGGCGAGTGCTTCACAACAGATGAAGCACAAAATCGGACAGTAGATAGACGTCTGAGGGTATCGGATGTCTTTTCTACAAAGGAACCAATATGGGACTCGGGTTTAGGACTGCCACGGTAATCTACGTGTCCAAACAGAGATCTTAAGCCTCATCAATGAGAAACCCCTGCCGTATTCACTGCAATGCCTCAATCGGTTACCGATCCTCGGCGTTCGTTACATAAAGCCGGGAGTATCTAAAGGATGTGCCACTTTTGATAGATGTATAAGTCCACTGTTCCTCTATTCAGGAACCCTTCCACACCCACAAATCTAATTTACGTATCGCAATCATACTGCAGATTCGAAGTTATGCGATAGGCAACTTTGGGTACGTAGCCCATTTCAGAAAATACTGCATTATTTCTCAAATCTGCAGCCCTTTTTCTCAACACAGACTAATCGTACAGGGATGAATGAGATATCGCTAGAAAATGTTTTTAACCAGAATCTGACATTGCATACTGATTTTGCGCTAAAACTATTTTTGGTAAATTTTGGCGTGAAGACACTTTTAACTATCTTAGACAAAAAGGGCATCAAGGATGCCCTGCTTTATATCTGTATTTTTTTTTAAAACTAACTTATTAATCACGAATAATATATTATCTTTTCATACTATTTTATTAAAAATACCATTTTATTTGTTTTAAAGTACTTATTAGTTAGATAAATTATATGCCATGACGGAGGAAATGCATGACTTGCTTTATGTGCGGTTGCATGAAAACAGGCGAAATCTATAGGCAAGCACTCATACTTGGCGGGAGACATTGTTTTCCTAGGAATATTTACATACTCACTGTGCCCTCAGAGTAGAGAAGAGCGACGTGACGCTATCTATTAGCATAGTGGAGACACTGCCCAACATATTTCTGTGCAAAGCTTCATCGGATTTTCACTGTGGTCTCCATTTCGCCATAGATCGCTCCTTACGTTCCAAATAGCCCTCGTACAGTGCGCCAACTTCAGTTTCATTGGCAGGGGCCCAAATTAGTAATTTGCATATAAATATCCCGTGCACTTAATTTCACGGTAGTGTAACTGCAAGGTAGTTCTGTACCACAAAATATTCTGGATCAGAAGTTCAGTAAATATATTCCACGTAGCTTACCACTAACCGAAAAACTTTGTAAAGTAACTCTTTGTACCATTTCTTTGAACCACAGTGGCAACAACAGAGAGTTGTTGCACTAAAATCAGGCTGTAGGGACCACTAAGTGTATTAAAGAACTATTCATGTACGCCGGCGACATGCTTATACTAGTAGCGGAAGAGACTGCGAGCGGAAATAAAGCAACCCAGAGCCCATTAATTACCTTCAGCCAGCTCCCTATCTCTGTATTAAGTGCTCTCGCCACAGGCGTACACTGATGACGGAGCGTCTCATAAGACTCTGGCAAGGCGGAGATATTGCAAGGGTGAGCGGGCCTCATTAAACATTTTATCTCCGAAAAACGTGGTAATAAAAGTTTACAACGTTATCTGTGATCTCCTTGGAGAAAGCTAATGGCTTAAAAATAATTACCCTGAATTAAGAAGACAATTCGGAACTTTAATAGCTTCCAGCCTCTACCGCGTTTCCTTCACATAATTTTTTATAGCACCTCCTTTTTTCTTAACGAGTCTTGGTGAGATATCTACTGGACGATGGATTTCATGGTTTACAAAACATCCTTCAGAAAACTGATATAATTGTCAGAGAATATTGAGACGTAATGTACCACGGCACCTGTCCAAACATTACACCTGATCTATTGATAACGCTGCTGCTCCAAAGACACATAGACGATTTTTAAATCTGGCAAGATACGACGACTTGATGTGCAAAAAGAGATGTGTGGAAGTTTCACTTAGATAGTTACGAATGAGCTTTCAAACTAAGTTTTCTATAGTCTCATGTCACATAAAAGCCGAGGCTTAGTTGGTCTTTTGAGTTCTGTCTTCAGGTCTATTTAGTGAAAGATTAATTGGAAAATCGGTTGCTTGTGTGGCATGCAACATGCTCCGACAGTATGCACACAGTATGTGAATTTTTATGTTCCTTTTGCTTTACATTTTATTTCCAGTTACTTTAGTTTTTCAAACGTTAGTTTGATTTTAGATGATTCACTGCTCAGCCGACAACTGCTTGTACATGAAGATGATAAGTGATGCATGTACCTGCTACATCGCGGTGTGATATAAGAGTTAACTGATAACTTACGGTGTTTTTTTGTTGTTTTTTTTTGGGAATTCATCATCAGTAGGATATTAACTCCCAGAATACGTAAATCTCGACATTATGTAGCAACAGACGAATTTTGCGTGATATGATTCCGTACGAAATTGATTATTAAACGCCATAACCACTTAATTATTGTACCGTATTTTCGGTTACGTTTCCCACAGCAACCACCTTAATTTCTGTCAAAACAACAAAAGTAGATAAATAAATTAATATTTAAATATTCGGATATATTCTTCACAGATGATAGATATAATTTTCACTAAAGATGAATATTAGAGAAATTTATCTGTGGTCCCATATTACTAACGTGAGCCTGTACACTATCGAGCTACTGCATGTTGCATTACTAACGACGCCAAAGCTACTGGACCAACAGGCTATACACTGAGAATGAAATTTTCACTCTACAGCGGAGTGTGCGCTGATATGAAACTTCCTGGCAGATTAAAACTGTGTGCCGGACCGCGACCCGAACTCGGGACTTTTGCCTTTCGCGGGAAAGTGCTCTACTAGGAGTGCTAGTTCTGAAAGGTTAGCAGGAGAGCTTCTGTAAAGTTTGGAAGGTAGGAGACGAGGTACTGGCGGAATTAAAGCTGTGAAGACGGGGCGTGAGTCGCGCTTGGGTAGCTCAGTTGGTAGAGCACTTGCCCGCGAAAGGCAAAGATCCCGAGTTCGAGTCTTTAATCTGCCAGGAAGTTTCAGGCTATACGCTGAGTTGACAAAAGTAATGGGATACCCTCTAATGTCGTGTCGGACCTCCTTTTTCCCGGCCTAGTGCAGCAACTTGAGGTGCAATGGACTCAACTATTTATTGGAAATCCCCTTCAGAAATACTGAACCATGTTGTCTCTTTAGCCGTCCATAATTGTTGAACTGTTGCCGGTGCAGGATTTTGTGCACAAAATAATCTCTCGATTATGTCTCATAAATGTTCTACAGGGTTCGTGTTGGGCGATCTAGGTGCTAGGTGGCCAAATCATTCGGTCGAAATGTCAAGACTTTTTTTCAAACCAGTCACGAATAATTATGGCCCAATGACATTACATCATTGCGTGGGAACATGAAGTCCACGAATGGCTGCAGATGGTCTCTAAGTAGCGGAGCATAATCATTTCCAGTCAGTGATCGGTTCAGTTGGGCCAGAGGACCCAGTCCATTCTACGCAAACACAGCCACAGCTTTATGGAGCCACCACCATCTTGCAAAGTGCCTTGTTGACAATTTGAGTCCACGGCTTCGTGGGGCCTGCTCCACAAACGAACCCCACCAACAGCTCTTATCAACTGAATTCGCGACTCATCTGACCAGGCCACGGTTTACCACTCGTCTAAGGTCCAACCGATGTTCCACGATCCCAGGAGGGGCGCTGCAGGCGACGATGTTCTGTTAGCAAAGGCATTCGCGTCGGTCGTCTGCTACCATAGCGTACTAACTCGGTATTTCGGCTAACTGTCTTAACGAATATGTTCATCATACGTCGCACAATAATTTCATTCGTTATTTTGCGCAGCGTTGCTTGTCTGTTAGCACTGACAACTCTACCCAACGCCGCCGCTCTGAGTCGTTATGTGAAGGCCATTGGCCACTATGTTGTCCATAGTGAGAGATGACGCCTGAAATTTGGTATCCGCGTTACATTCTTGACACTGTGGATCTCGGAATATTGAGTTCCCTAACTATTTCCGAAACGGAATGTCGCATGCTTCAAACTCAAATTACAAATCTTTTAATTTTCACAGGGCATCCATAATCACGACGGACACATTTTCACATGTAACACCTGAGTACAAATGACAGATCCGCCACTGTACTGCCCTTTATACCTTGTGTATGCCATACTACCGCCATCTATATGTGTACATATCTCTATATCATGGCCTTTATCATCTCAGTGTGTAATGGCAGCGCAAAACCTTATCTGGTGGCAGATAAGCAATCTGTAACTACTGTAGTGACGTCTCGTGGCGTTACACAGTGTAAGGATATGAAGTTGATAAAAGAATGGGGATTTATTGTGCAGAACTTCTGCAATTGAGTGGTCAGTGAAACGGGCTGGTATGCGGGAGACCTGGGTTTTGTTTCCAGTGCTGTTAGGAATTTTGCCTTTTTTATTTATTTTTATTTTGGCGTCTGGTTTCATGAATCCATGGCGCGAGGACTGGTACACGATACACTCAACCTCGAAAACCTAACTGTGGAGTTATTCGACCCATTAGCAGCGCTTCTAACTTCAAGAAAGCCAACAAACATCCGTAGAGCGCTGTGCTGACTACATGCACTTTCAAAGCATGATGATGCTATTAGCGGAGGACGACTCGGCTGCCGGTAGGGTCCGATTGGCCCTTACCTTATTAAATGATAGTATTACAATTTGAAGCTGTTATAATTGTTTTGCAAGTCTGCAGTCAACGCCAGTGAAGAAACGTGTGCCACTAAACCTATTTAAGGTAACCCAACTGAGCATACTTTTAACAGGAATTTATTAGTTGTTGATATCGTTAGTCAGAAAACAGAAATTTAACTGCTATTACGTCTAAAAAAATTAATCCCGACACGTACTGGTGTTGTGGTCTTCGGTCGGAATACTGATTTGACGGAGCTCATCCTGTGTAAAGCCTTTGCAAAACGTCAGCAACCTACATTCATTTGAACCTGCTTTTTGTAGTTGAGTCTACAAATCCTGTGCCATATAGTTTGCAGTTCATCAGTCTTTCTTCCACGTTTAGTGGTAGTGCTAGTATTTCTCCGGAATTTCTGATTTTCCGAGAGGTCATCTTCTGTCAGTTTGTTCCGTTCTTCTCTAAATATTTTCCAGTCATGATTTACGAAACTGGTGTTTCTGTGACATTCATATCTATCTACATCTGCCCTTTTTAGAATAGTAATTAACACATTATTCTTGATGTCTGAATATATTTCGCCAGTGTTCTACATTTCGCGTATCTTGTGGATACGTTTTGTCATTTTACTTTGAGCCATGGATCTCAATAGTTCTGGGAGAATGTCGTCTACTCCAGGTGCCCTGTTTCGTGTTAGATCTTTTGGGACTCGCAGTATCGTATCACCTATCTCATCCTCACCTAATTTCTGTAACATTACTTTCAAATACATCTCTTTTGCATGGCCTTCTATGCATTCTTTCCACATTTCGGCCTTGACTTCTTCGCTTTGTACGTAGGCCTTAATGTTCACCGAGATGCTTCTCTTTACCCGCTCTTTCATTTCCCTAAAAGTAGCAGCTATCTTTCCCATACTCTTGCATCCTTCTACAGATTCATATTTCTCCATTAGCCTTTCCTGCTGTGATATTTTTCTAAGTTTTTACACCTATGTGCTCCCGCTGCCTGCTTTATTTTAAAGTTTTCTCCTTTCTTCTATCTACATCCATATCTATGCTCTCTGAAACAGTGTGCAGTGTATGGCAGAGGGAACTTCCTCTAATATGACATATTCGGTTTTCTTCCTGTTCAATTTTCCTGTGGAGCATGTGTAGAATTAATGTCTGGATACTTCTGTATGCCCTGTAAGTAGTCCACTCTTGTCTTTGTGGTCCCTATGCGAATGGTTCACAGCAAACGTACTTCTGGACTTCTCTCTTAACAATGGTTATTGGAATTTTTTGAGCAAACTTTCATGCGATAGCTGGCGTCTGTCCCCAAGTGTCCGCAGTGGCCTGGGTATGAAACTATTGTTTTGATCTAGAACTCGTTTCTGTGTGGGTTAAATGAAACCACATTGTCTTCTAAAATTGTTGCTCCTGCCAGTGCACACTATAATTTAATTTTTGTGTGCGTGAGAACGTTCCGTTGCTCAAATTCATCTACAGCTGAGCCTAGGTAGAGATTTACTGTGAAGGAAATGGTAAGTACTGGTACTGAGACTTCGAACTGGCCACTGCAAATGTTCACGTCTTTGAACCGTGCAGGCCGACGTAATTGTACAACAGACAGGCAAAAATCCTTCTTTCTGCTGTATGATTAGTGCCCTGGCTAATGAATTTCCTCATTGTAGATTCACCACTATGTACACGTTTGAAAGCAAAATCTTGAATATGACAAATTGTATGCAAGGTGAGTACCAAAAATGCTATCTAGACCAAGAATGAGAGTCATCATTTACGCTAAGGAACTTCTAGGCAAACACCTAGAGCCCTGACCACAGCGACTCTTACCACTTTACCACTTCTTCCACCCGAAACAGTGGGTTGATGGACAAGGTTGCAAACTAACGAAGAACTCAAGAGAGACTTTCTCACTTCAATCAAATTCAGTATCTCATGTGGTATCTAAGAATTTTCACTGTACTTCGTCTTTTTTGTTAATGTTGATTTGTATTTTTTTAATCATGTAAGTTGGATGAAGAGGTGGAGTTCAAGTTCTTGATTCAGGTGACGTATGTATGTGAGAGGGAGAGGGAGGGGGGCGGGGTTAAATACGAGTGCTCGGTGGCCGTCAGCGTAGACATAGGAGAAGGGAGAGGGTGGCATGTTGGTTATGTTTTGCAGGAGAAATGGGAAGGTAGAGGCGAAATTTAGAGAAATAGGAGAGACGTAGGGGGGGGATTGAGGAAGAGGATTTATATTTTATACTGTATTGTCATCCCAAATATGTACTCTTTGAAGATGAAAATCGTTACTTTTTTCTGATTGGTTCGTTCGGATTGTGTGCTGAACGAGTTTGTACATGAACTGGATGACATTTGCTTAAAATGCGGGCAGGACACTTTATCGTGCCGTGTCCACCCACGGTTTCCGTGATCTCCCATATCCCATCGTGAGATCGGGCCTCCTGAGTCTTCGGCCTATTGTCGCAGCATCAGAAGTAACGTATCACCGAAGTACGAGGAACGTATTCTTAACTATATCGGTCCACGCCGGAGATGTAACATCTTGCACTTCATAGTTAGTACATACTGACAAAAACGTATCCCAAACGAAATTTCCTGCCGTTGTGGGAAGCGGTTCTAGGCGCTTCAGTCCGGAACCGCGCTGCTGTTACGGTCGTAGGTTCTAACCCTGCCTCGGGTTAGGTTAGTTAGGTTAATTAGCCCTTAGGTTAGTTACGTTTACATAGTTCTAAGTCTACGGGACTGGTGACCTCCCGATGTTAAGTCCCATATTGCTTGGAGCCATTTGAACCAAACGAAATTCGAATGACACAGAAACAGCAAACACAACGGAAATTAAATAAATTGGGGTAAGCAGCTGACTAGTCAATATCACACTCTACCTTAACATTAGGTGCACCGTCGTTTATCTTCTGGGAGTGCACTGAGCAGTTAACACGCTTTATTGACTTGGCACAGCAACGTAACCATATGAGCGAAGCTCTACACATGTCAGGGCCGGCTGGAGGTTCTGCGTTACACGTGAGATTTGTAGGCTACTAGCACAGAGAACGCCTGCAGATTAGTCGCTATTACTGGCTCATTTGCCCGTGACGCGCGAGTTACTTCCTCTCGTCGAGCATTACGGCCGCTGAAGCATTCCTTTCCCGTTAATTAAACTGTAACGCGACAAAGTACTCAGATAAAAGACGGGAGAAAATCTCGACGCCACCCACTGCACTCAATCCTCTTACTGCTCTTCGCGCGGCTCCCTTCCATTCTTTCAATTTTTTTGTGAAGAGAAAGTTGTACAGAAAGAAAGACAGGCGGCGGTCGGGACAGAGAGCGGAAGAGCCGAAATGTAATCAGACTAACAGGTTTTGCGACTCTGGAAGATGTCAAAGGTTGAATAAGCCGAGGAGTGGCAGCAACTAAACGCGGGCCGCATTCTCCCCGCTCTGCACAGCCAGCGCCGCGGGGAACCCCCGCTGGTGACAATCGATAACGGATAACAGCTGCCTGTCGCACAGTGCCGACAGCCGAGCTCCTCGTCGCCGCCGCAACGCGTCGCGAATTTGTGGCGCTGCGCACTGTAATTTGGGAGAATGGAGGGCGCCAGAAGGAAATGTAATTGAATTTCGCTCGAATAGCTAACTCCGGCGTCTGATCCGGTCAACCGTCTGCGGTAGGGAGCTAATAAAAAGCATTGTTTGTAAATATCAATGATTGGTAGATGCCATTTGTCAGAACTGTTGATTCACTATTCATAATAGAGGGGAAAGTCGGTGTAACTGAATGAAAGCGTTTCAAAGGCAGGTTAGCTAAAAAGTAGAGGTGTTACACAATTCGTGCAATTGTTTTTTTTCACTAGTTATATGGTATGCATCTTAAGAGCTCTTGTTGATCCTTGCCGTGACACGGCTTAAGCTGTCGGGGAAGAACAGAACCAATGGTCCGTTCATGTTTTCCTACAAAACAGAGGTCTCAGCGAGCGTAACATGACTCTCCTTTGTTCGACATTTTTCGTTAACGAAAAGAGATAAGTGCGGCATAGTACAGGGGACATGTGAAATGTACATAACCCTGCTTCCCTAATTATTATTATTATTATTATTGGTCTTTCACAGGTCGTCAAAAAATAGTAGATACGTAGGAAACTGAGAAAATAAGTTACACATAGCATCACACGCTAAGACGCATGACCAACAAGAGTACCTCATTGTCGGAAGAGAGTATATGTTTCTCATTTCATGCAGACCAGTGGCGGCTCGTAAGAACACATTCTGGATGTTCACAGGTCTTTAAATTCAGATAAATACGAGAGTGTGAAATTAATGGTTCAAATGGCTTTGAGCACTATGGGACTTAACATCTGAGGTCATCAGTCCCCTAGAGCTTTGGACTACTTAAACCTAACTAACCTAAAGTCACGACACACATCCATGTCCGAGGCAGGATTCGAACCCGAGTCCGTAGCGGTCACGCGGTTCCAGACTGAAGCGCCTAGAACCGTAGCGGCCGGCGTGAAATTAATAGCAACCGCTGTATAGCAACCGCTGTATAGCAACCGCTGTATACGATAATAATAATAAAAACAGTTGTAATATTATTATTAATAATAATATGGATAACTCGTCTGAGAAAAAGAGAGAAATGTTTTTGTCGAATTTTTTTGTTTTGTACATAATTAAGTACAGTTTATGGCAAGAACGGAATAATGATAAAGCTTCCACTACTCTCCATTTCGCATTTTTGTATTAAGTGTGAGTTTCTTTGCTTTTTTATTTTTTCGGAGAAATGAACAATGTCTCTAATACATGTATTAGTTAACGAATTAACATCCAGGTTGAAAATCAAACATTCTTGCGTTGCACCCGCAAAACGACTTATGCTTATTATACACTTCTTTATTAAATGTTCGCCTCTGTCACACTTATTTGATTTCGT
Source organism: Schistocerca piceifrons (assembly GCF_021461385.2). Classification (NCBI taxonomy): domain Eukaryota; kingdom Metazoa; phylum Arthropoda; class Insecta; order Orthoptera; family Acrididae; genus Schistocerca; species Schistocerca piceifrons. The sequence goes on from NC_060144.1 coordinate 144,974,583, forward strand.
CTCTTTCTCAGATAACAGTTCCGCTCTCGGACACCCTAGATCCTTTACGGCTAATTTTTCCTTGTAATTTTGTTCCCTGTTAGCAATTAAAACAGGTTCAAGAGAGTTCATGTTGACGCTGCATAGGAGAGCCGATTCCTGCACAGTACACAACCAACTCCCAAACCAAACTGACATTTGCGGAAATGATTAAATTTAAGATGAGCCATCTACTGACAAGATCACTTGACTGGAATACAAATGAGGCGCTGAGAGCCATAAGCGCAAAAGCACACCATATTTGATCCCATATTTAAGAGAATATCATAGAAACCAGTTACACAACTTTTCGTGAATGTTCATATATACGTACAATGTGGGTCTACAATACAGATAAATCTGATAAGACCAATAGCCGTCAGAAGCATGAATAAACGCTTCTGTTCCGCAATCGATGATGATGTGCTTTATGGTTCTCAGAGCCTCAGATGGATTATTGCGTTATAAGATCCAAAACTTAATATACTGTATCTACTTCAGAAAGTCAAAAAACAGATTTTTTAGGACGATAACTATAACACATACTGATGTCCAAACGAATTTTACTGTATAGTGAACGAATCGGCATATCTGAGAAATATGCTACCGTCTATTTATGCCAAGCGAGGTCTCCTGCAGCGTGTTACCACCTGGTAGCAATGATGTAAACTTGTAGTCGAGTAGTATGGGCTAGCTGTGCACTCCATGAACCGTGAACGTTGTATATCAATTCCGCATGTAATTGCCCCGAAAGGCAATTACGTCACGAAGTCGCGCATGCGTAAAAGCTCCTTAAAACGAGCACAACTATGGATGTGCTCGCGACTCTGAGGCCAAGTTTCGCTGAGTCTATAGCAGCAATGCAGCGTAGTGCGGTAGACTGAGTGCCGTGTATTTCAGATTACCGAGTCTACGCTACGTTTAACAGCATTCAAAGAAAATCAGCCAATAAATCCACAAAGTGCCAAAAGTGCTCTTACACCACAATCGTCATTACTAGAGACGCAGTTCTGCTGCAGCCCCGGTAACAGGTGCACCACCGTGTGTGGGTGGAATGAGGCAGCAAATGGAAACGTACACCAAAGTTGAAGTGCGCAGGGCAGCGCGGCTCGTGTGGGCAAATCGTCTAATCTGCACACAGATTCACCGTTAAATTATTGCGGTATCTTGCGGTATAAGGACCAAATGCTTTGTCGCGTACAGATGTTGTGAAATGCTGCCAGCAGTGTGACCAAAGTTGCATAGACGTGGGTGATTCATATCGGAAATATCTTACACCCGTATTATTTTGAAGTGTAGTGGATCAATTAGTATAAGTTACTTGGCCCGCCATAACAACGTTTAATATACTTTCATACTGCCTAAAACACAAACAGCCTGAAACTTCCTGGCAGATTAAAACTGTGTGCAGGGCCGAGAGTCTCGGCCCGGCACACAGTTTTAATCTGCCAGGAAGTTTCATATCAGCGCACACTCCACTGCAGAGTGAAAATCTCATTCTGGACACACAGCATGACAAAAGAAGTGAAGGAATATGGGGAAGAGGAAACGAAGTGATACTTTAAAGTCATGCGTTATTTCAGTGACTACCAAATTTGATTCAAATTTACAAAGAACTTGACAGTAGGAGCGCCCTTGTCAATATGATATTGCGCCAGCATCTGGCGTGGATGCATGCATTGATTCCGCTGGGATATGTGTCATAAAGCTGTGGTATCCTCTCCTGAGAGAAGCTGGCGCAATAACTGTTCTAACTGGTCACTGATATCCTGGATATTGGCGCTGAGACTAAGCTGTCGTTTGAAATAGTCTCAAGTATACTACATAACGGACAGATCTAGAATCTCGTTGCATTCGGGAGGACGACGGTTCAATCCCGTCTCCGGCCATCCTGATTTAGGTTTTCCGTGATTTCCCTAAATCGCTTCAGGCAAATGCCGGGATGGTTCTTTTGAAAGGGCACGGCCGATTTCCTTCCCCATCCTTCCCTCACCCGAGCTTGCGCTCCGTCTCTAATGACCTCGTTGTCGACGGGACGTTAAACACTAATATCCTCCTCCCTAGAATCTCGTCAGGCACGGGAATACCTGAATATCACACAGACAGATCGCAGAGACTCGTGACATGTGCCGTCTGTTGAAAAATGTTACTACAATATTGTAACATGAGAGGTAATGTACAAGGACGCAGAATGTCCGTGATACACCTTTACAGTGTCAGAGTTCCAATAATCAATATCAGCCGTGAGCTGAAGTCGTACCCGATGGCTTTCCACACCAAGACGCCAGGGGTAACAGCGCTGTGCCTCATCTAAACACTGCATGAATGGGACTACGGTGCAGGTCACCTTCATACTCGCTAAAGACGGCTATCCGGAGTTCAGCACAGTGCGACAATTTTTATTAGCAGTCCATTCCGCCCGTTCACGGCAGCATTCCAAACGCAGTCTTTTGTGTTGTGGTGCAAAGGGCAGTGTAATCATGGGACGGCTGCTTCTCGCCTCCCACCAGCGGTGCGAAATGGCACACACTTTTGCTGGGAGCATGCCTGCCCTCGCGTTCTCATGCAGTCCGAAATGGGGCCACTGTTAACGTCCAACAAATGTGGATACAGCATTAATCGACCGGTAGGGCAAATGGAGAAACACAATGATGCCCATTTCAAAATCCAGTAGGTACTGATGACGCTTGTCACTCAACTATGCATCTCCTTGATTGATTGCCCACTAGGCCAGCTGCACTGTTAACTGCATCGAACGGAGCTACAGAACCATGCAGCCCTACGAGCGTCGTTGACGTGCGCCTCATCGTGCTACTGTCTTCAAGTCAGTTATAAACGTACAAACGAAGAGTGGCACTGGAGTGTGTGTCGCAAAAAATAAACTGGAGGGAAGTTATATCTACGTCTGAGATAGTCATTGAGTATGTGTATGATGCCATTTTAATTTTAGCATTATTAATAACGATAGATTCGGTCATGACAACATCAGATGCTGTTCACGCCTATTATATCCTCCTTTATCTCACTGCTCTTGTATCATAAGGAAGATCATTATTAATGCACTCACTATATATGGAGTAAAAACAGTAGAGCAGGGGTTTTAGAACTGTGCATCGCAGCTCCCAGGGACGTCGCAGACTTGGAACAGGGGCGCCGCGGTGGTTTCATGAAAATAGTATTTTTAGTTATTTTCCATCTGAGTAAAGAAACGACGTGTACACTAGTAGTGATAAGGGGCGAGAAGTATTGAACTATATGAAAAATAGAGTAAATTAGCTACAAAATACGGCGTGTACACGCCTTATTCAACATGTACCCGCCACTACAGATATTCGGATATAGGTTATGACATGAGCGATATGCCTACATCTTTGCCGATGATGTGGTGCAGACGAATAGCGAAATTCTGCATGACCCGCAGAAGTATCGGAACATCGATGCTGTCGATGACCTCCTGTATGTCTGTCTTCAGCTCAGCTGTTTGGGGTTATTGCTGTACACTTTGTCTTTAATACAGCTCCACAAAAAGAAATCGCATGTACTTCGATCCGGATTGTATGGCGGCCAATCGAGGTCCATGCCAGTGGCCTTTTGGTACCTCAGAGCCAGAATGCGGTCCCAAAAGTACTCCTACAGGACATCAAACACTCTCCTGTTTCGATGTGATTCAGCTCCATCTTGCATGAACCGCATCTGGTCGAAATCTGGGTCGCTTTGGGTAATGGGCATGAAATCATCTTCCAAAACCTTTAAGTACGTTCGGTAGCGACCGTGCCATCAAGGAATATCGCACCGATTATTCCGTGACTGGATATTGCAGGGGTGAAGAGATTTCTCGATCACGAAATTCGTAGTCTCAGTCCTCCAAATGCGCCAATTTTGCTTATTGATGAACCCATCCAAATGAAAGTGGGCTTCGTCGCTAAACCTAACCACGCATGTGCATACTATTTCCCATTACGTCCCGCAGTCAACAGTGCAGTTTGAACGTCGTACGGGGAACCGTTCAGAAGTTATGACGATGCATTTCTTATAGTTCAGTAATTGTCACCTTGTATATAGCAGTAAGTGGTATTACCCTAGCAGCGTGGTAGATGGCAATCGAATCGTACAATGCGACTCATCTGTTGTTAGCCATTAACATTCTGTTTGAAGCTAAGTTTTGTCGAATGCAGATAGATTTTAACTGTTGTTTCTGTTCCGTTGTTTGCGTTTCTCAGTCAGTATGAACAAATTTTTAAACGTTGGCACAAAAGTCATGAATAGACGAAAAAGCTGGAAGTTTGACAACAGTTAGGTACCTGAAAATCGATTTTAAGTGTAATAACGTTGGAAAAGAAGAACGACCAATGCCTGTAATTTGTTTCAAAGTGCCCGCTTCCTAATATAATGAGACGGAATTTGGAGTCAACTCACGGTAATCTGGCAAACAAGCCAGGAGAATACTTTAGGCACACGTTAAAAGAAACAATAAAACAGTTTCTTTTTCTCACTACAAAGGAGACCATTCTTACAGAGGCTTTTCTTTCGTCTGAGCAAGAAACCTCACACCATAGCGGAAGGCCTTACTTTACCATTTGTACTGGTCATGGCATCTATTATCATGAGTGAGTCAGATGCCAAGTAACTGGAAAGTGTGCCTTTGTCAGGCAACTCTATCAGTCGTCGAATACTCGAGATGTCTGACGACAGTAATGATAATTTAATTGAAAAACTCAAACGTAACGATGATTTCACTATTCAGCTCGATGAAGCAAAAGACAACCACAGTGGGCTGCATCTTATTTTATTACATACTATTTGTATATCGCAACAAATTTCATGAAGATTCTTTTTTGCGAGAAAATATCTCTTTGATTAAAATCAACAGACCTGCAGACTGCACTGTTTAAGGAAGAAAACTACATTAGCGCGAAATATTGTGGAGGCTTGTTTAGAGATAGAGATCACAGTGTGGCTGTCTGTTACACTGGATTGCAAGCTCTAATGCGTTAAGAGTCTCCTCATATCAATTAGACTCACTTTTTTATTCACCGAGAAGCCTGTCCTTCATGAGCTTATTCAGTGTCGGCCTCTTAAATCTAGATGTTTTCAACAAATGTGCTTTGATATGGGAACAGAAAACATTTCCGTTTCCTTACTTCCCTACTTTATTACAGTAACGTTCACTGGCTGACACGTGGTGGTTTCTTCGAAAGGGTTTATGTACTCAGGAATGAGCTTTACTGCTACTTTTTTCAAGAGAAATATTTCAGTTCCGAGAAGTTCGTAGACAGTGACTTTGTTTTGAAGCTGGAACTCCTTTGTGACATCTTTGAAAAACTCAATACATTAAAGGTAATGAGACCAACATTCTGCATCTCTCAGACAAAACTTCAGCCCTCCGAAACAAACTTATATACTGAAAGAAAAAGTTGGACGTACACGTTATATATTACAGTTTACTGCTCTTCGCACTGTTTTAGAAGACATTGGCTTTCAGTTAAGTGAAGAATTGAATTCCGTACCTGTGGATCATTTAAATGAACTCATAGATTACTTACTGAAGTACTGTCCGGAAGAAAGTGATCAACTCAATTGGATCAAACAGCCTTTCAGTACAAAACTTCCATCAACACTAACCAGTAAGAACAAAAGCAATTTCTTAATATTTCTTCAGATTATACGTTGAAATCAAAGTTTGTTTTCTCGCCACTGCGTGAGATTTGGAGCTTGGTGAAGCAGAAATATCCGCAAGTACGTAACTATGAGCTACGTGTTTTGAAACATTATGCGCCATTTTACTAATATGAGGTAGGATTTTCTGCATTGGCAGTCATCACCACGAAATTTACATAGCGACTTGATGTAGAGATGCTAGTCGCAATTTCCACTCTTGTGTTGAGATTTAAAGAACTGATGACGAAGAAGCGAAGTCATCCTTCCCATTGATTTCGTTGCAAGAATAAGATGCAAAAGCATTAGAAGGTGATTAAAAGGTGTTATATTGTGTTATATATACAGTTAATAAAGAAATAATTACTCTTATTCATTGTTTTTTAAGTTTGTTACTCCACACTTCGAGGATGATGAGTGCGAATTGGGCCGCAGGTGTTTATATTCGGGACAAGAAAGTCGCGGACACACAAGTATGAAAGCCACTGCTGTAAAGTGAGAATACTAAGAAGGTTTCCCTTGACTCAGAAGGATAAAATTTCTGGCGTTTACCTGAATTGATAAGTCAGTTTAAGGCTTGAGTAGGATTAGATTTTGAACTCATTTTATCTCGAATAATAGTCCACTGTCGTATCAGTGCCCTCCTATTTTGGCACATTGTCTGTTATCGCAGTAACATCCTCAGAACAAAGTAAACAGAGTGTTGTACATCTGATGTCCTTTCGAACGGATTAAAATAGTCGATGAATGACTAGCTGAATAGCTACATGATTTGAATTTGTTCCATATCAGTTGCACCAGCTCCACAAGATAATTTCCCCACAAGGACGTTAATACTTGTGCCCTGTCCAAGATTTAAGCAAAAATAGTCTCACAGATGCACTTTAATGATCAACTCTGGTAAACAGAGGGACCTGGTGAAATATGGTCCTTCTGTATACAATTATAACTTGAAATGATCATGACTCAAAACTGTCGCGAACTGTAAAATCAGAATTAAGATAAATTCGAATAAATTGTTACCCAGATGTTGAAACGCGGTTAATGACAGTATAAGTAATGTTACAACCGCTCTACATCGGGCCTTGAGGTTATAAGTATATATTACACATTAAATACATCTACATCTACACCTACGTGATTACTCTGCTATTCACAATAAAGTTCCTGGCAGAGGGTTCAGTGAACCACCTTCATGCTGACACTCTACCGTTCCACTCTCGAACGGCACGCGGGAAAAACGAGAGCTTAAATTTTTCCGCGCGAGCCCTGATTTCTCTTATTTTATCGTGATGACTAGTTTAAAAATTTATGAAAGCTTATCATACTTGGGTTGAGCTGTTGTCGAATACCTGTCAATGCCCGGTTCATCTTGTCTTATCTAACGGGGAAAGCTTTCTTATACCTCACTGGGTTACGTCGACCCACATTTCATGAAAACACAACATGGTATCGGTCAAATTACTATCTGGACGCTGTCAGAAGCACATGTAAACATGAGCAAATACACAGATGACCGGAAAAATACGCATGTGGACAGTAATAGACAATGATGACATAAAAAGGGTAATAGACACATTTACTGTTTTTCTAGAATGTACAGCACAGTATAGCACTTTCCAATTCAAAAAATAAACATTTTCCTACGCGGATGTAACAATAACTTTTGGCTGCGATGAATTAATAGTAATGAGACATTATGAAATAGTTACTACGAAAATAATTGTTGCTAAGACCTGTGATTAGGCAGTATGTTTAAAATACTAGTATGAAATTGGTTACAACGATAAGCCGACACTATCTTTAAGTCTGGTGCAAATGTACGTTTGTCAAGCATTTATTTTTGAATGAATTTTGAAGGGTGTGGTTCCTAACCACCTGAGTCTTCGCAGTAGCTTAAGTGTACCAGATGATGAAGCTCCCCGTGATACCAATAGGAATGACTGCAAACAGGCTCAGTAAATGCAACTTCAGTTGTGTTTATTCTCATAAAGTGACCCCTTTCAGTTCATCCATATCCAACTATGCATGAATAGTCACATTTGTTGCTCCATCGACGATAAAAGTAGCTCCAGTCGCCTTTAACAAACAGCTGACGATGAACGTGCGCATCGTATTCAACCTACATTGCATGTGGAACATTTCGCAATAGAATGTTTGAAACCGTGGCCCTCAGGGTAATACTAAGTAATGAAAATACTATTGAACGCATTCAGATGATTGCACATGCGTAGCCCAGCACGTACGTATCAAAGCATTATATATATATATATATATATATATGCTTCCTCGCAGGCATGTGATCGGCCAAAGAACATGCGAAAACATTTCTCTCTGTTCCGTTCCCGGGGTTAAATTGTACCACCATTCTGTGTAATTCACCATTATCGCTCTCAGTAATTACATTTTTACATCTTACTTGTCTTTCATGACGATTATTACGGACTGTTTTAGAAGGAAAATCATTTTCAGTACGAAAGTAAACATATCAAGAGATCCATAGACATTGAGAGGTCAAAGTAAAAATACTCGTCATCGATTCAGGTACCTAACAACACAAAACATGCGCGGACCAAAGATAAAAATCACAATTTTGACTACACCCTTACAACAACATAAAATGTTCAAATTGGCAACTGCATGATAATCCAAAGAAGACTTGTCGAACATATCAGCATCAACGTTGGAATTCCACAGCTCGGGAGGCGATATTCTTTAGAAACTAGAACCTGTATATAGCACGTATTGACTCCTATAAAATGACAAAAAAATTCGTCATTCTTCTAGAAGCGGATCATTAATAACGGAAGGTTAACATGGATTACCAATCGGAGATTTGCTAATTACCGTGATATCTGTATTGGTAATACCATATTACAGGCTTTTTCAATGTCATTAGGGTATTTTCATATAAATAAAGGTTTCTCTGTTGAAGATCCACGGCACAAACAGCCCGATTGAGGTGGTCCCACAGATTCTCGGTTGGGTTCAAATCCGGGGAGTTTGGTGGCCATCCGAGTAGAATAAACTCACATTGGTTTCTTTCGAAGCACGCATGCACGCTGTGAGCTATGTAACACGTTACACTGTCGTGCTGTTAGATGCCATCGTGCAGAAGGAAAACAAACTGCATGTATGAGTACGCAAGATACTCAAGAATGGACGTATATTTGTGTTGATACATTGTACCTTCTAGAATGGCGGGAACGCCCGCGGATTGCCATGAAAACATTAAACAAATAATAATGCTTCCTCCTGTTTGCATGGATTTTGCGTCAGACGTTTCAGTCCTTACAAGCCAATGGCCAGCTGTCAATTGGAGCATGAAACATTCATCAAAAAAGGCCACCTGTCGCCATTTGATGAACGTCCAGTTGCCATACTGGCGTGCAAATTCCAACTTTCGACGCCGATGAACCGCATTCAGAATGGGCGCAGGAAGCCAGGCACCTGCTGCAGAGACCCGTACGCAGCAACGTTCCCCATTTTACCATGCACGATAGGCGGCACGCGAAGAGTTTATAAACTTAGCCGTTGTGGAAATGCTTTCACCTTTAGCCCGAAAGCTAATGATCATGCCCTTTTGGGCGTCAGACAAATCGTTCTGTTTTCGTATTACGATGACTACACTGTTTCCCGTGTCCCCCCCACCCGACACGCTTTAACCGACATCCACTGCTTGTGCTGCCACCTAAAGTATGTGAATGGTTATTGCACGCTGACGTCGATTACAGACGGTGGTCACATCAACGTGTCTGGACTGTTTATACGAACCAATGTTTGTTGAACCTTTAGAGTTTCTACTCAGGAGAACTTGCCTAAATATTATAAAAAGAAAAATAATTTAAATATTACGCGGGATGAACCAAAATTCACCGATAAACTTTCAGATGTTGTTCGGGTATACCTGCTGACCACCTACGGTCTCCCGCGGCTTGTTTTGTTTGTTACGTCAGTTAGTTTTGTATCTGTATTGCAATGAATATAGTGCAAAACGGCTCAAGTGTCGATGGTATACGCCGCGTGTGTTCGGATTTAAACTTGCTCCATTCACTCGCTGCACGTGCTGTTTTTGACATTAACAACAACTTTGCTCTCCGTCCTTCAGTTGCCATTCAGTACTGCGCGGTCCTCTCTCAAATTTGGCTTTTCGGCAGTGTTAGTTGTCCGTTAATATAGACATGCAGCAATGTCGATAAGTCTGTTTATCAAGAATTGGCTCATATTCATTTCGTATACGGGTTTCCTGAACGCAGTGGAAATGTGACGGCAGCTACCAAGAACTCGTTTACGTGTTTCGTCTGAGGGTTGCTACGTTACTCTGTATTCAATATTGTACTAGGGTAATCCCAAAAGCAAGGTCTCCTATTTTTTATAAGTAATGGACCTGTTTATTTCTACAATGGCTTACGTCAGTTTACAGCTTGACCATTTAGCTATTTTTCGACATAATCACCATTTCTGTCGATGCATTTTTGTAGATGCTGTGGCAGTTTTTGCATGCCCATGTCATACCAGCTCGCCACCATGCTGTTCAGAAATGTATGAACCTCTTCTTTCACCTCGCCGTCGGAAATGAATCGCTTTCCGACCATATGTTCATTTAACATAAGGAACAAGAGATAGTCACTGGGCGCCAAGTCAGGACTATAGGGTGGGTGGGTGATTATGTTCCTCTGAAACTGTTGCTGGAGAGCAATGGTTTGCCGAGCGATGTGTGGGTGAGCGTTGTCATGGAGAATTTGTACGCCCTTGCTCAACATTCCTCTTCTCCGGTTCTGAACTGCCCGTTTGAGTTTTTTCAGAGTCTCACAGTACCTGTCAGCGTTAATTGTGGTCCCAGCGATTCAGCTCCGACGACGAGGTGAAAGAAGAGGTTCATAACTTTCTGAACAGCATGGCGACGAACTGGTATGACATGGGCATAGAAAAACTGCCACAGCGTCTACAAAAATGCATCGATAGAAATGGTGATTATGTCGAAAAGTAGATAAATAAAATAAAATAAAGAGGAGACCGTACTTTTGGGATTACCCTCGTACGTTTCGGTGATTGCATACTACGGGCTGCGTTACTGTTGGGAAGGTATTTTCACAGAAACAATGGTCCCTGTGGCAACAATATGAATAAACTCTGTTATTCTGTAACGAGCCGCCGGAGACAGTGGGTCCGTTATCCCATAATACTGAGAAGGCATTCCTGGACAAACTCCGAAAGCCTGTCAGTGGAGTTCTTCTGTACCCTGTCTATGCGAACAGTAACCTAGCGGAATGTAATACTCATATTAGCGTGGAAGAATAAAATTGAATCTATACTTCAAGTGCTTCTTTCTACCAAAGAAAAATTTGGAAGGAAAATCAGCATTGGCCGTATTTTGTTGTTTTATTGTCATATATTATTCGTTTCCCTTTATCTTTTTCTCTTTTACTTGTCCTGCACTCTGACAACTTATTATCGATCTGTTTTATGTTTTGTAAGTTGGTTTTTTAAAAAGAATACGCCAGTGTGTTTTAGATGTTTCCTTCCCCCTTCGTCTGCTATGTTTTTTACGTACATTTTAAATTTGAATTACTTCATGATTCACAAATGCGTAAGAGGTATTTTGTGTTAATATCTTGCAAAATCAGTAATATTAAGTCTTTACGTGACGCATGTCACATAGAGGGCGTTCCAAGCGCTGTTACACCGAAGTCTGCTGTACAGGTGCATGTAAACAGCGGCCTCAGTTTATGTGATCGCTTTAAGCTTGTGGTTATAGCTTGATACCAGTGACTACCAATTTTAATTATTACAGTTATGTTCCTACCAACTGTTATGTTCATACGCAGGTGTTGTTGTAATTTTCTGTTTCATACTCTGTGATCGTTAGGTGAAAAAATTTAACTTATAGCACTGAGGATGGTCACTAAGTGACTGAAAATCGATTTCGCTGACAATAAAACAACAAAATACGGCCAATGCTGATTTTCCTTCCAATTGTATCCACTATTTGTCCGTGGTGCACACAACACTCCATGGAGTCGCCAATAAAAGAGAAATTTTGTACGCTGTTGTAAAGCTGTCTGATTTAAATAAGGAAGACCTCGGGCGATTATAACATATTCCGTGTAATGGTCTTACTTAACTACCCAGTGACAGTCATTAAGTGTCGCGACTTACCGATGTGTGGGATTAGACAGACTAGTCCGCACGAAAACTGGACGTGGTATTGAAATCCACAATGTTTTACTCCATGTTTCGATCATCAATACATAAAAACGCCGATGCACATCAAGTGTATCCACAGGGTGTGATAGCCAGAAGAGGAACAGACAGATGATTGTGGCATCTTGCATAATTTGGCACGTTCAAACGATGTGCAGCGTTAAAGTATTTTTCTCATTAGATTGGAATATTATTTTTGCATGCCCTGTTTCGTTATTGAGGCTAAATTTTCAATGACAGTCTGTCTGCCAGCTTGACATAAATGGGACGCTGCAGCCGGTGTGAAGCTTTTAATGACAGATGTGTTAATGCAGCTGGCTGTACGGTATGTATAAAATGACTCATTTAACTAGAATTACCGTCACGAGCTGCGCGGATCCATTCCGCCAACACGATATTCCGGCCGCGTTTGCATCTGCCACATTACCCTCTATATTTCTAATTTGTACAACTGGGGCGCAGTTTCAAACGCATTTTGACATGCTTTACTGCATCATTATTAGCACGTTAAATTTCCAAGAAATGAAACGACATTTTCATCGAGTTGGATTTACGAATACTTATGCTACGTACAAAATTTGCAATACCTTTGATATTTCTATGCAACACAACCGTTTTTCTTCCGGTTTTAGAGGCTCATGACTCTCCACACAAATGAAAAATTCACACCCTGAATCAAGAGTCTCTCAGGTGCATGGCATTATTCAGATACGTGAAATATATTCGCAGTTGTGAATACAGACAACCATCAGCTGTATAGTCGCTTAAGACAGTGAAAATTGGTCTCGGAATGGGGCTCGGAGCCGGATTTCCCGCTTATTGCTAGCGATTGCATTTCCATTACGCTATGCACTCACGCTTCACGGCCAGACCCAAGCTTCCATATGTCGTCAAACATGTGTCCACAGGCTGCACTCGTATATTCCCATACAGAAGAGGCATTTTACTTGGAAGTCGCTTCCCAGGTTTCACCTTATAAATACGATATTCTGCTGCCTGTATTGCTCAGAAATGCGATGCAGTGGATGGAAGTAACATCACGTTGTGCTTCTGAACACCACAGGCCCTGCAGTATCACATTTATCCGCAGCATTGGACAATCGACTTTCAGGAAAGTGTCTTCCCTGTATGAGAGTATGTATAACAGATATACGAGTTCCGGTTTTTTTGACGACATATGGAAGTTTGAGTGTGGCATAAAACGTGTTCAGGTAGACTACTGAGGTGACCGCTTGCGATAAGTGGTAAATCCGAATTGGAGTCCGGTTCTGCACAAATTTTCACTGTCGTCATTCCATTATGAAACTGATCCATATTTGCAACTGCCAATACATTTCATGTATTTCATAGCTGCTGTAGTTGGTGCAATGTTTCAGTTCAGATATTGCACGGTTCCTAGAATTATATTATAGTAATCACTGCAACATCTCTCTACTCTGTAGTTAATATGCAAGCCTATTGGCCGGCCGAAGTGGGCGAGCGGTTCTAGGCGCTTCAGTCTGGAACCGCGTGACCACTACGGTCGCAGGTTCGAATCCTGCCTCGGGCATGGATGTGTGTGATGTCCTTACGTTAGTTAGGTTTAAGTAGTTCTAAGTTATAGGGGACTGATGACCTCAGAAGTTAAGTCCCCAAGTTTAGAAACACCGCTATGAAAGGTTTGAAGTGGCATATAGAAATGAATAATAGGCTACAGTAAGCAGCAGTCACACATAACAAAAAGGGTATTCCACAAGAAGGCCTTTCAACATAAATTTGATGCTCAATAGTTTACCTCACCATGTTTTCAGTTTTAGAAGCTTACTGGAAACGTCGCAGCCAGGGTAATCACATCTTTCTGTTCAGTAGTTGAATATGTATTAATGTTGTTTCTGTCTTGACAGAAGACTCGTTCTATGCAGCTGCCCATGACAGGATATCTACAGTTGTTTAACAAAGGTTGAGAAGTTATTTTATTTTCGCTACCAGTTTCGGCGATTCATTATGCCGTCTTCAGGCCCCATATTCACCTCTCAAAAATAATAGATATAGGCATATTGGGGCCATGTATTTCTGGATGTGCATCACTATCGCTTCTTTCAGTCAGTTCCTACCATACATGTTCTTCCCGCTATTCATTTCTGCACTTCCACATTACTTATACTGTCTACCAATCCAATCCTCAATATTCTTCTGTAGTACCACATTTCAAAAGCTTCAGATGTTTTGTTGCCTGAACCACTGTCCACGTTTCATATCCGTAGAAGACTACTCTGAATCAGTTATTGGATCTAACCACTTTATCTTCAGCATTCTTCTCCAGTATCACATTTCAAATACTTCTATTCTCTTCTAGTCTGTCTATTGTTGACGTTTCTCTTCAGTAAAAGACTACACGTTTTTCGTATGTAATATGCTTACAGTGTATAGTACCACACTCAAACAAACGCATGCACGCGCCCGCACAGACACACACACACACACACACACACACACACACACACACACACACACACACACACACACACACACAGAATTGTTTTTGCCACATGGGAGATATGTGCATATTTAGTATATGGAACCAGTGTTTTATATACGTCTTCTTTCGTGAACACAAGCAGCCAGCATTGCAATACTATGACGCAGAAATTTCGACATCAGCACCACCTGGAGGAACATTCTCCAGTAGGGCAAAAAACAGCAAACATCTAATGTAAACAACAACAAATGTAATCTAAACGTCAACAGCTGTCTAAAGATGAACCTGTCGGTTCGAAACCGTTAATGGCGCTATATGTGTAAATCAACAGCAATACTAATAGCTGCCTGTAGATGTTCCTTTATTTTCAAGAATCGCCTTATATTGCGAATATTATTCCGAAGCGACACAAAGACAGAAAGGCGATTTCCATGTAGCCGTCTCCTGTCTCACTAACAAGGGGACCACGCGGCTATAGGAATTTTGTAATTTTTTATATTTATGGTAAGTGAAATTTATAAGTCATATATTAGACTACCAAAGCAGTTCGATGCAACTGTCAATAATACTCGAGAAAACAGGCTTTGAACTTTTCCAACCATATTTAATATGCTGATATAAGGTACATATTCTCGGAGGAGCAGTGTACGAGTATTCCAGTGAAGAGTAGAGTACATAAAGCGCACGAGCTGGTAACTGCTAGATCAAGTCGCATTTCGATTATTGTAGTTTTTCGTATCTATCCGTTCAGTTCGAATAGCTACATCATTTACACATAAAATTCATCAAATATGTGCTGATTAATTCATCTAATTGTCATTTTTATGAAGAACGCACATCTTATTTCTAATTATATAAAGCACAGAAAAACCCAGTTTTCATTGTAAGCAAAAATTCTTGATAACCTAATCCTTTATAAACTCCTGCATCGTTAGTAGGTGCGGACACCCTCATCAAAAGTGGTCTACTGATCACAATGAAACACCTCGCCACACAACTGGACGTCTATGATGGTAGAGCTGACACACTCGTTCATCAGTTGGAGTACTCAATGGCGTGTGGCGGCTGTGTTCTTCATCGCCTAACGGAAGAACATAAAGAGCTAAAAATGACGATCTGTGCAGAACTGCTTCTGGACTACGAAGCTGGTTCTGACAGTTTTTTGTCTGCACACATAGAGAAGAGCTCACGAAACTTCATGGGACTGTCCTGTCTCATCTACGCTGAGCCGAAGCTGGTTTTTCCGTCCCATTACGTTATGTCAAGGTATCCAGAATTGCTACATTAGTAATGAGAGATTGGTCTTTGTAACTATTTACTCTGGTACCGTGAAGCTCTGGTGAAGAAGTAGACGCTATTGTGCTTATCTGATTAAGCATTAATGCACAACCTTTTCCCATTCCTGTTATGTTGCTCTTAAATGCCAGAATGAATGTTTGTTTTGGGCGTGATTCTGTGAGCTGGACAGCTGTAATCCAAAGATAAACATTTGTTTGGTATGCTGCCAACATAATTCTCGTAGGTAGAATGGCAAAGATGCACCTTTAGTGGTAAACATACAGTTGTTGGTGATAAGACCTCCCGTCCCCTTCAGAGATGAGTGTGGCCGTTAGGGGTGCTCCGCCACTTTTCGTCACTTGGGTTCCGGATAACTGAGAGTATGGACGGATCCCCGATCTCCGTCAAGTAGTTTGCTAATTTAACAAGAGGATGAGGTATATCATAGATTAGGTCACTAATCGGTTCTTTTCTGGCATCATCATAGCTAGGCTTACATTAGGACCACCTGTTTTGTTTGTTTTCCGAGTATATTGGATAGTTACAATCCATGATTGTAACTTGAGAATGGAGAGGTTTGTAATCCAGTTATAGGTCGTTAGTTCCGTGGTGCCTTCAGCATTCATAATAGTTTTTCAGTTGATTTATTAGTTAGAGAGCTTTAATTACTTCATTTTATGAAATTCAGAATATATAAGATTTTTATTAGTAGCATGGGCTTCTTCCTTTGTGTAACCTTCAACCATGTGGTCGTAGCCGCGAGACAAAAATTAATCTTTCCCGTATTGTACTTTCATTTTAGGAATTTGAAGTGTGAATAGAGAGAAATATTTAACGAATTTTGAGTAATTTGGAGCCATTTATTTCCAAGATCCCACGTGGACTTGGCTGCATAATCGATGAGCCAACGATCGTCCTTTTGGAAATACACACTAGGGATTGTGTGTGTGTTTCGTGTGAAGATTTGATACTATCAAAGAACGATTAAAGATGGCGAGCAAATTTATTTGCAATGACAAGGTGTAAATGAAATGTGGTGGGTGGTTCGTCTTTGCATTCGATCGTTCTTGTAGAAATTCAATGTAGGTTTTGCGAATGTTCGTGTGACGGATTTAATAGAATATACTCGTATTTCCCTTTCTTTTATTGATTGTGCATATTTGTGTCTACTTGCGTACCACCCTATCTCCCACT
The DNA here is from genome assembly GCF_021461385.2 of Schistocerca piceifrons. Taxonomy (NCBI): domain Eukaryota; kingdom Metazoa; phylum Arthropoda; class Insecta; order Orthoptera; family Acrididae; genus Schistocerca; species Schistocerca piceifrons. The sequence continues at coordinate 144,991,390 of NC_060144.1, forward strand.
ATAAGATCGCATCATGGTCTCCTTTGTTGATCCCGCCAAAATCAAACAGGGACCCCGAAATTCGATTTTGCATAGATTATGTTAAATAATATTTGTTATTCATTCCCTGTGTGACATGGATATGAGAGTATCGTATGAACACGGTAAACTCAAGAGCAACGTGACATTCCACCCCATCCCGAGCGTATCACTGAATTACAGACCATTTAGATTAGAGGAAGTAGCCACATGTCCTTGTAATTTAATGAATGTTAATTTGTGCAGAACTAAGAGTAAGGGTGTGTGGCCCAGTAAAAGTGATATTTAAATGACCATCTTACTTGTATAGAATAGTAATTCCAACCCCAAAACCATACCCAGTAAATATAATCCTGAAATGAGACCTCATAACTTAGTGTTGTGAAGTAATAAATTAATCAAAGTAAAGATCCAATGTAAAAGTACATCGTTTAGTGGTGCAGATGTCGATTAGCTGGATTTTTTGGTTGCTTGTGTCTGCTCACCCTTCCCCGCTCCTTTTGTGTTTCACTGAATCATCATTAAATGTAATAACCACTAAAAAATTAGGGCTGCCCCTTTTTGACTATTTACCAAGCATTGATTCAAGGAACGCCGCGAGACTATCATTATCAGTGCAAGTTTAAGTCACCAGAATCAGCCAACGATCCCTTGACGGACTGAGACAGAACAAAAGTTAGTGATTCCATTTGTCCCCAAGTAAGAAAGATGCGTGGGAGCAATGGTAATCTTGCAGCCCCGCAGGCAAGATCTCGTACCTTCTGACTTTCGTCCGTTTGGCCAAATGGAGGATGCACCCCGTAGGAAGCAGTACGTTTATGCTGCGGAAGTTATTCGTTCAACAAGGTATTGGCTCCGACGTCGACCAGACGAGTGGTACCACTAAGGTGGCGTGAAGCAAAATCAAGTTTATATTGAGAAATAACGTTTTGTAGCCTAAAAAGGGTGGGGAATAATATGTACTGGAATCCAACTTGCTTTCGGGGGGGGGGGGGGGGGGGGAGGAGGAGGGGGCTTTGACGCGTGACGTAAAGCTGTTGGGGTGTGTGACGTCACAACGGCGAGGAATTTAGTTTGTGAGAGTGGCGTGTTTGTAGGTGTCATTTTGGTGTGATCGGTGCTGCTCTATGGTGGTGTGTTAGGTGATGTTTTTGGTTTAGTTTGATTGTGTGGCGTGTTTATAGGTGGCGTATTGTTGCGGTCGGTGGTTCTATCTGGTGGTGTGTTTATGGGTAGCGTGTTACGTGACGTATGTGGTTCATTTGCGAGATAGCACTGCACGTTTGTGGTATCGGGACTGTGCTTTCAGCGGAATATTTTTCAGTGAGGTAACGATTTTAGTTTTGTTATATCGACGATATTGTAGTTTTTTCTGTTCATCGTGTGTGAATTTTGGTAAATTGCTTTTTTATGTCTTTGGTAGGTATGGATATGACTGACAAGGTCAACAGTTTTCGGTTGTCGGCGATGATGGGGGACAGTGCGTTGTCTCTAATAAAATTTCTTCAACTATTCGGATTTTTGGATGAAGTCGTGAAGAGTTCAGTATGTCGTGAAGAAATGAGGCTTACTAAAGTTCCGGCGTCTCGGACCAGGGACGGCTGTATGTGGAGATGTAGGTCAAGGAAAGTGTTCGATTCCAAAGTGTGGTTGTGGGTGTTCCGGTATCGGGGGCTGCTGTTGAGCTATATAGGTCAAGGGAAGTGTTCGATTCCAATTTGTTGGATCGGGAGCTGCTGTTGAGCTATATAGGTGAAGGGAAGTGTTATTTGTGAGATCGGGAGCTGATGTTGAGCTATATAGGTCAAGGGATGTGTTCGATTGCAGTTTGTAGGATCGGGAGCTGCTGTTGAGATATACAGGTCAAGGGAAGTGTCCGATTCCAGAGGATATTGTGCTTAGCGGAATTTGGGTAGTTTTGTGTTGTCGGGTTTTTTTGTCGTTTTGTGTGGTTTGGTATGGTGGTGTGTGTCTAAATTTGTTGATATTTACTTTGCCCCCACCCAAAAACCCCCAATTTCCCACGCTTGTCCCGTTAGTTTCATTAGGTTTTTTGTGGATAATGTGTGTGTTGGTTTTTCAATGTATTTTCGATTTTGCGGTCATGTTTAAGTGCTGACGTCATAGGCGCCATATTTGAGTAGTAGTATATGGTCGTTTCCGCCATATTTGTGACGTCATAGGTCAAGGCAGACGGGTGGAATCAGACGTTTCTGCATTTCCCATTAGAATGCTGAAGGCCACTCGTATGTTTGGTTATGAACTTGACGTACCATAAACCTAAAAATTACAAAAATTCGATTGCTGTGTTGTTCTGTTATAAGTGGGGAGGGTCTGCACTGATGCACGGGCAAAAATGGAAACACTCACAGGTAATAGTCTGCGCGGTTACGTTTCCCCTTTAGACGGCATTTTTTTCCCGGGGAACAGGTTCCGGAGTCGTCCATGGGCGGCCGCTTCCAGCGGCATTTCCGCGGCGCGGCGGCGACCGCACGGCGAGGTTTCCGCGTCGCTGCCGCCTCCACCTGCCTCTCTTCGTCGTCAAATTTCCGATGCCGGAAATGACGAGTACGGCCCCGCGGCGTACCTGCCGCTCGCTTCCGGAGCCGCAGCGCCAGTGAAAGGCCGTCGTTCCGACTCACCTGATGAACCGAGAAGTGTGTCGGCGGCCGCCGGCTCTGACGGGGGCGTGGCTGGCACGTGCGTTGTTTCTGTCACTACCCTGCCGCTGCTTCACGCCTGTTCGGAAGTTGTTAGTCAATAAGCACGGAGTCGACGCTACAGTATTCACTACCCTTCATAAGAACAGTGGGAAATTCTGAGCTTGCATAACCACACCGGAGATATTCCGTTAATATCGTATACCAGCGCCGCTACCCTCTCTGAAGGCCTCATCCCGAAGAGAAAGAAAGTCAGATGAAACTATATGGAGTTCTCGTATGCCCATCCTTTTGACTGGAGGTCTTAGGAAACACAGCCGTTCACTGTTGCAAGAAAATGAAAAGCCCACAGCCGCCCTTATGATCTTATGTATTGCGTAGCTACCAGTTTCGGCGCTTCTATTCCCTTCACGGCCTGAAGACGACGCATTCAAGCACCGAAACTGGTAGCTGCACAATAAATAATATCCTCACGACTGCTGTACGCGTTTCATTTTCTTACGGAACTATGTGGGTCAAGAGACCTTTTCAGTTTGAAACATTTATGATGTACACAGCCGGCCATTAAAATTGCTACACCAAGAAGAAATGCAGATGATAAACCGGTATACATTGGACAAATATATTATACTAGAACTGACATGTGATAACATTTTCACGCAGTTTGGTGCATGGATCCTGAGAAAAAAATGGCTCTGAGCACTATGGGACTCAACTGCTGAGGTCATTAGTCCCCTAGAACTTAGAACTAGTTAAACCTAACTAACCTTAGGACATCACAAACATCCATGCCCGAGGCCGGATTCGAACCTGCGACCGTAGCGGTCTTGCGGTTCCAGACTGCAGCGCCTTTAACCGCACGGCCACTTCGGCCGGCGATCCTGGGAAATCGGTACCCGGAACAACCATCTCTGGCCGTAATAACGGCCTTCATACGGCTGGGCATTGAGTCAAACAGAGCTTGGATGGCGTGTACATGTACAGCTGCCCATGCAGCTTCAACACGATACCACAGTTTATCAAGAGTAGTGACTGGCGTATTGTGACAAGCCAGGTGCTCGGCCACCATTGACCAGACGTTTTCAATTGGTGAGAGATCTGGAGAATGTGCTGGCCAGGGCAGCAGTCGAACATTTTCTGTGTCCAGAAAGGCCCGTACAGGACCTGCAACATGCGGCCGTGCATTGTCCTACTCAAATGTAGGGTTTCACAGGGATCGAATGAAGGGTAGAGCCACGGGTCGTAACACATCTGAAATGTAACGTCGACTGTTCAAAGTGCCGTCAACGCGAGCAAGAGGTGACCGAGAAGTGTAACCAATGGCATCCCATATAATCTCGTCGGGTGATACACCAATATGGCTAGGACGAATAAACGCTTCCAATGTGCGTTCACCGCGATGACGCCAAACACGGATGCGACCATCATGATGCTGTAAACAGAACATGGATTCATCCAAAAAAATGACGTTTTGCCATTCGCTCACCCAGGTTCGTCGTTGAGTACACCATCGCAGGCGCTCCTGTCTGTGATGCAGCGTCAAGGGTAACCGCAGCCATGCTCTCCGAGCTGATAGTCCATGCTGCTGCGAACGTCGGCGAACTGTTCGTGCAGATTGTTGTTGTCTTGCAAACGTCCTCATCTGTTGAGTCAGGGATCGAGACGTGGCTGCACGATCCGTTTCAGCCATGCGGATAAGATGCCTGTCATCTCGAATGCTAGTGATACGAGGCCGTTGGGATCCAGCACGGCGCTCCGTATTACCGGTCCGTATTACCCTCCTGAACCCACAGATTCCATATTCTGCTAACAGTCATTAGATCTCGACCACCGCGAGCAGCAATGTCGCGATACGAAAAACCGCAACCTTAATCGCGATAGGCTACAATCCGACCTTTATCAAAGTCGGGAATGTGATGGTACGCTTTTCTCCTCCTTACACGAGGCATCACAACAACGTTTCACGAGGCAACGCCGGTCAACTACTGTTTGTGTATGAGAAATCGGTTGGAAACTTTCCTCATGTCAGCACGTTGTAAGTGTCGCCACCGGCGCCAAACTTGTGTGAATGCTCTGAAAGCTAATCATTTGCATCTTCTTCCTGTCGGTTAAATTTTGCGTCTGTAGCACGTCATCTTCGTGGTGTAGCAATTTTAATGGCCAGTAGTGTAGGATAACAGTTGGTTAGCGAGAATGTAGACATAAACATTCTCGGACTTTTTGTCGCGTCAGATCACAGTAAAACCTCGAGATTTCGGCGATAACCTCCATCGTCGTCGACAGGAGAAACTGATTGACTAAACTGCAGCTGTGGTGGGCTTGTAGAGACCATAGACGGCTTGTGATTTTGGTCGATAATTACGTAAAGCTGTCGCAGATGGTGTCAAAGTCAGCGCTGGTGGAACCACCGCTCCCACAGTAGCGTAAACATTGCGACTATTATCTCTGGCTTTCCTCTGCTTGGAGAGCTAACTTTCATGCCCCGCTATGATCATATCCGCTGTCACGATTGAAGTTCTTCTCACACATTCTTGTTCCTACAACCTCTTTAACTACAGAATCCCAGTACGTAGGGGTCTTAGACATAGAGTTGGCCATTACTGGAGTCAACGCATAACTCATAGCCATTCCGTCCGTCATTTCATAAAACTTACCGCCATACAAGGAGTAGGTGCTCACCATAACATGTCGTAACAACTTAATCGTGTTAGGAACATTTTCAGGAACTCACATCAAATTTGGCTTCCCTTCGTCCATCTTCATTTCATTGCTTAGTTGAAGACACGTTTATGGCCTGGTCACACGAGATGGAAGCTCTTGAGCATTTACTTGGACATATGAACAATATGCATCCAAACATTGAGTTCACTGGTGTGACAGAGAAAGAAGGAAGCCTGCAGTTTTTAGATGTTTTGGTATGACGAAAGTCCAGTGGACGTCTCGGCCACGCAGTATACCACAAGCCGACACAAACTGATCTTATCTTAGCGCCCTGAGTTTTCATCGTCCAGTCCAGAAGCTAGCAGTTTTAAATACATTCCTATACACAGTCAAAACTGTTTATGACGAGGATTCCTAATTTAATCATCTGAAGTTCGTGTTCGGAAAGAACGGTCCTGGTTCACGTGATACGAAGTCAGCGTTCTCCAAGAAATGGAAACGTGAAAAATCACTTGATGAACCACAGATTTTATTCCTTCCTTTCCACAGCTCTACGTCCAACAAAATAGGAATTCCGTAATTTGAGAAGTTGTTGGAATAAGAAAATGTGGGGAGAACTTCAATCGTGGCAGCGGATATATTCTTAGCAGTGCGTGGAAGCGACCTCTCGATGTAGAGAAGAGGCAGAGGTTTTAGTCACATGTGTACACTACTATGAGAGCGGTGGAGCCACAACACAGGTGTTGACACCGTCTGAGACAGTTTTGGGTAATTATCGACCAATCACAAGCCGTCTATGGTCTATAAAACGCCACTACAGCCGCAGTTTATTCAGTTATCTGCTCCTGACAAAGACAACGGAGGTTATCGTCGAAAACTCGAGATTTTACTCTTAATTGACGCAGAAAGTAGTCCGAGAATGCTTTATACAACAATGCCTTCACGAAGGACTTTGTTCTTATCTTCATTTACATTAATGGAAACCTGAATGAGTGAGTCCAAGTCATGGTACGAAAAACAAGGCCAAAATAACTCAGAACGATATGTAGCCTGAGCCACATGCTGCACACACAGCGGGTTAAACGTCTCATTGGACAGTTTTTTTGATGGTAACAAACTTTTATTTTTATTTTTTAACATACATCGCTAATTTAATAATATAACATTGAAATGATTTGACTCCTGATACAATTTACTGAGGCTGTGTGTTAATGGGAGACAGCTTTTTCCCTTTTCAAGTCTTGGTGAGCCGAGTCACTATGTCTTGATGTCGATAAGATCCCAGAACTTTGTTGTTGTTGTTGTTAGACAGTTTCGTCACGGGTTTTGCAAACGATATTCACCATACAATTTTTTAAATGCTGTGTCTTATGCTTTGAGTAATAAATTCCCAAAAATTAGTTCACGTTTTCGTATTTACCTTATTTTCTCATATCTTTATTATAGATAGGCTAGAAACTATGAATTCTCATTGTGCCACCAGTCAGCTACTGTCAAGTTTCAGTATTGCTTGGTCGATTGAGGAAGTGCAGCTTTATATTCCACTGTCTGCAATGGCCTGGATGTAGCAGATACTCACTGGCCCTTGTAACTTTTCGAAGGAGACTAATACTCAGTTTTCCGTGCTTTCTAATCCTGACCTCCGTGATCGCGTTCACTGCTAACCACATCAACACGTTCCTCAGTAAATTTTCTGCTTTCTATTTTCCTATCTGAGTGAACGCCAAAGGTAGTTTTTGAAAACAGATTTATTACTTTAACATATCAGTAAAATATGAGCTACACTAGTAATTTCAGGACGAAAATGTACCACACCATAGTTTCCGCAATAATTCAGAACGTATTGACGAACACTGCAAGGACATGAGTGTGTTTCTGTCGCTCCCAGACCAAATGACCACAACCGTATTGGGCACATCTGAGATGCTGTTTAGTGAGTACTGTACGATCCCACACTGATGAGCAATACTGAAGTGTAGGTCGAACGAGTGTTTTGTAAGCCACTTCCTTTGTTGATGGACTACATTTTCTAAGGACTCTCCCAACGAATCTCAACCTGGTACCCGCCTTACCAACAATTAATTTTATATGACCATTCCACTTCAAATCGTTCCGCACGCATACTCCCAGATATTTTACAGAAGTAACTGCTACCAGTGTTTGTTCCGCTATCATATAATCATACAATAAAGGATCCTTCTTTCTATGTATTCGCAATACATTACATTTGTCTATGTTAAGGGTCAGTTGCCACTCCCTGCACCAAGTGCCTATCCGCTGCAGATCTTCCTGCATTTCGCTGCAATTTTCTAATGCTGCAACTTCTCTGTATACTACAGCATCATCCGCGAAAAGCCGCATGGGACTTCTGACACTATCTACTAGGTCATTTATATATATTGTGAAAAGCAATGGTCCCATAACACTCCCCTGTGGCACGCCAGAGGTTACTTTAACGTCTGTAGACGTCTCTCCATTGATAACAACATGCTGTGTTCTGTTTGCTAAAAACTCATCAGTCCAGCCACACAGCTGGTCTGATATTCCGTAGGCTCTTACTTTGTTTATCAGGCGACAGTGCGGAACTGTATCGAACGCCTTCCGGAAGTCAAGAAATATAGCATCTGCCTGGGAGCCTGTATCTAATATTTTCTGGGTCTCATGAACAAATAAAGCGAGTTGGGTGTCACACGATCGCTGTTTCCGGAATCCATGTTGATTCCTACATAGTAGATTCTGGGTTTCCAAAAACGACATGATACTCGAACAAAAAACATGTTCTAAAATTCTACAATAGATCGACGTCAGAGACATAGGTCTATAGTTTTGCGCATCTGCTCGGCGACACTTCTTGAAGACTGGGACTACCTGTGCTCTTTTCCAATAATTTGGAACCTTCCGTTCCTCTAGAGACTTGCGGTACACGGCTGTTAGAAGGGGGGCAAGTTCTTTCGCGTACTTTGTGTAGAATCGAATTGGTATCCCGTCAGGTCCAGTGGACTTTCCTCTGTTGAATGAGTCCAGTTGCTTTTCTATTCCTTGGACACTTATTTCGATGTCAGCCATTTTTTCGTTTGTGCGAGGATTTAGAGAAAGAACTGCAGTGCGGTCTTCCTCTGTGAAACAGCTTTGGAAAAAGGTGTTTAGTATTTCAGCTTTACGCGTGTCATCCTCTGTTTCAATGCCATCATCATCCCGGAGTGTCTGGATATCCTGTTTCGAACCACTTTCTGATTTAACGTAAGACCAGAACTTCCTAGGATTTTCTGTCAAGTCGGTACATAGAATTTTACTTTCGAATTCACTGAACGTTTCACGCATAGCCCTTCTTACGCTAACTTTGACATCGTTTAGCTTCTGTTTGTCTGAGAGGTTCTGGCTGCGTTTAAACTTGGTGTGAAGCTCTCTTTGCTTTCGCAGTAGTTTCCTAACTTTGTTGTTGAACCACGGTGGGTTTTTCCCGTCCCTCACAGTTTTACTCGGCACGTACCTGTCTAAAACGCATTTTACGATTGCCTTGAACTTTTTCCATAAACACTCAACATTGTCAGTGTCGGAAGAGAAATTTTCGTTTTGATCTGTTAGGTAGTCTGAAATCTGCCTTCTATTACTCTTGCTAAACAGATAAACCTTCCTCCCTTTTGTTATATTCCTACTAACTTCCATATTCAGGGATGCTGCAACGGCCTTATGATCACAGATTCCCTGTTCTGTACATACAGAGTCGAAAAGTTCGGGTCTGTTATCAGTAGGTCCAAGATGTTATCTCCACGAGTCGGTTCTCTGTTTAATTGCTCGAGGTAATTTTCGGATAGTGCACTCAGTATAATGTCACTTGATGCTCTGGACCTACCACCCGTCCTAAACATCTGAGTGTCGTTCGACCTATACTTGAGTATTGCTCATTAGTGTGGGATCCGTACCAGATCGGATTGACGGAGGAGATAGAGAAGATCCAAAGAAGAGCGGCGCGTTTCGTCACAGGGTTATTTGGTAACAAACTCAATTGGCAGACTCTTCAAGAGAGGCGCTCTGCATCGCGGTGTAGCTTGCTCGCCAGGTTTCGAGAGGGTGCGTTTCTGGATGAGGTATTGAATATATTGCTTCCCCCTTCTTATACCTCCCGAGGAGATCACGAATGTAAAATTAGAGAGATTAGAGCGCGCACGGAGGCTTTCAGACAGTCGTTCTTCCCGCGAACTATACGCGACTGGAACAGGAAAGGGAGGCAATGACAGTGGCACGTAAAGTGCCCTCCGCCACACACCGTTGGGTGGCTTGCGGAGTATAAATGTAGATGTAGATGTAGATGTACTGCATTGTTGAATTCAGTTTCCACCGATTAGTGTAACCGATCGGGCGGTTGAGGGCTCATAAATTGGGCTAGTTGCAAAAAGCATTCGCTATCTCGTGCAACTCATTCATGGAAGCGTCGTCATTGTCATCACGGTGAAAGAAGGCGCTGCACGTTAACACAAATGCACATGCATATGTAGCTGCAGCGCCGTTCGTGGTGCAGCGTACATTTTACTGCCGTTAATAGCGCCTTTGTTCCTCCATTCATGTGCACAGTGAAGGAGGATGGCTATTTATATGTCTTCCTGAGCACTGTAATCTCTCTTATCTTGTCTTTTCAGCTATTACACGAAATATACGGTGGGGGCAGAAGAATTGTTTTACGGTCTGCCTGAAATACTGTTCTCTGAATTCTCCCGAGGGCATTATACTGGAGAATATCGTATTTTATTTCCAGCCATTCTCCCTGAATTATTGTCGGCATTGCCGTAACATTTTTTTGTCGAGTGATTCAAACTTTTAAGATTCGAACAGACCGTTTCTGAATTTTTGCGAACACTAGTGTTATTCGGTCACTTTTCCAAACATTTAATCGGTGTGCTATGATAGGTTATGCAACGCTACAGCAGCGATCCATTCGTATATTGCACATATGGAGAATCCACCAACATGTCATGGTATCCAATTCTCTGTTACTAAAATTTATTTTACCTCTTCGATTAAATTCATACATATTCTGCCAACGTCGAAATTTATCTGGTGAAAACTTACAATCATTAGTGTCATTCCAATAACTTTACTGCTACCCATAGTTATTTAATCTACGTGGTGCATTTCCGACGTCGTTAATCTGCTAAAACTGAACATAACAGAATATTCTCTTTCTTTTTGGTTGGCAATACTCTGCATTTATTTACATTTGGTCGTCGTGCAACGTAACATCGTGACAGTTCCAAATGAATTTCGGATAACTGACCTTGTGTAGCAGTAGTCGGAGTACAGAATGATAGTAATAATTCCAGCACGTAAGTAGCAGTCCTATGTATCTAGAAGCATTTTTATGAAGTACGTTTCTCTAACAAAATTATATGAGCCTGTTGCGTTAGTACTATTCGGTTCCATGAAAGCTTCATCTTCCACACTTTGTCCAATAAAATCCTGTAAATTTATTGGAATCATTTTCCACGTTTTTTTAATAAAATATATGGATAAAATATTTCATACTGCCAAAAACTCTTATGTGACAGATTTTAAGACAAAGAATTTATTAATGGCGACCAGCTATAGAAATACGAACTGTTAAACTTCTGATGTTAATAGCTTATCAAATGAGAGGATTTAATTTACATCTTGTTATGTTGCAATGCTTTGACACAACACACACACACATTCATTCCAGGAGACCCGTTTCAGTGCCGTGTTTTTCGTTTATTTGGTATAAACAGTATAATATTTGCAATAGTTCCAAAAATTTAATTGCATTTCATCATTATTCCATTTGTCGCTTTCGTTAGATTATTATTGTGGTACGTGCTTTGGAATTGCTTCACATTTATTACGTCTATAGTTAGCCTCATTAAGAACGTATTCTACTGATAGTTCTGCTCTTGTTTCAGCTATAATTTCTTCACAGATTTTAACTCAGGTTTCTCTTGGTTCACCACAGTTAATTTACGTCCACCGGCTCCTTCTTCTACATCTACATGACTACTCTGCGATTCGCAGTTAAGTGCCCGTCAAAGGGTTCATCGAACAACCTTCAAGCCTTATATTTCTCTACCCTTCCACTCTCGAACAGCGCGCGAGAAAAACGAACACTCAGATCTTTCCATGCGAGCTCTGAGTTCTCTTATTTTATTGTGATGATCATTCCTCCCTATGTATGTGGGCGTCAACAAACTGTTTTGACACCCTGAGGAGAAAACAGGTGATTGAAGTTTCATGAGAAGATCATACTACAACGAAAAAAACGCTTGTGTTTTAACGATTGCCACTCAGGTTCGCGTGTCATATCCGTGGCATGCTGTTCACTTTTACGCGATAATACAAAACGAGCTGCCCTTCTTTGAACTTTTTCGACTCCTTCCATCAACCCTATCTGATGTGGATCCCTCACCGCACGGCGGTGCTTCAGAAGAGAGTGGATAATCGTAGTGTTAGCAATATCTTTAGCACCCTCTTGCATTTTGTAAGTAATCTGACAGTAAAAAGCAGTCTTTGATTTGCTCTCTCCACAAAATTATCTAAGTGATTGTTCCAGTTTAAGTTATTCAAAGTTGTAATCGTTAAGAATTTAGTTGAATTTACAGCTTTTAGATTTGTGTGTTCAAATGATGTAACCGGAATTTGGCAGATTCCCATTGGTACTCGCGTGGATGATTTCACACTTCTGAGGTTTTAAAGTCAATTGCCTCTTTTCACACTACACAGATATCTTATCTGAATCATTTTTCAATTTTTTTGGGTCGTCTGATGACTTTTTAAGACTGTAAATTATAGCATCATCTGCAAACAATCTATGAGGGTTGCTCAGATTGCCGCCTAAACTATTTATGTAAATCAAGAACATCAGATGACTTACAACACTTTCTTTCGGAACGGCAGATATTATCACTATTTTACTTGATAATTTTCCGTCAATTACTATCTACTGTCACCTCTCTCACAGGAAACTACGAATCGGCTCACATAAATGAGAAGATACTCCATAGACAAGCAGTTTGATTAGATATCATATGTGAGAAACTGTCAAAAGCCTTCTACAAATCTAAAAATATGGAATCAATTTAACATTCCCAGTCCATGATACTCATTACTTCCTGTGAATAAAGAGCTTGTTGTGTTTCACAAGAACGATGTTTTCTGAATCCGTGTTGTCTGTTTCTCAATAAATCGTTTTCTGTGAGGTAACTCACAATGTTCGATCACAGTAGGTGTTTGAAAATCCCACTGCAAATCGGCGTTAGCGATGTGGGCCTGTAAGTCAGCGGATTGCTCCTGTTTCCTTTTTTGGTTTTCGTATGACTTGTACAACTTCCAGTGTTTACGTAAGGATCTTTCTACGAGCGAGCGATTGTATCGCGTTTCCAGTAAGTACTTTCAAAATAAATGTCAGAAATCATGGTATAAAGAAACACTTGCGTTTCCCGTTATTTACATAGTACTGAGTGTCTTCATCGAAATAATGAATGAATGTAACTTGATACGCTGGAAGTAACGACGTTCATACTCTTATCTGTATCGAGCTTGGTGTTGCTTCCCAAAACTGAATTCAGTGAATGCTGGAATCTTTGATTGTCTGAGGCAACGGATAATTGCACCTCCCACTCTCATTCACAAATTTCGTTGGTTAATAAATGACAGTGTATAACATTTTAAATGTGGCTGACGTACTACAAAGGTTTCTTCAGTGATGACAGTCAAATAGATACGTCGGTGTTTCCTGGGTTGAAAGTAATCTGCGTAAAGGTATCCCCAGACTATAGTATGAAATAAGTGCTTGGAGTCTGAAAACAGTTATGTCGTTGCGGCACGACTGAGCATTCACGACCTCGTTGGAGCATATCGATCTCCAAATATGGACCTTACAAGCGATGGACCTTCGCCCCGTCGAGGATTCTGCAGCAAGTGGCTTCTTAAACAGTCTGTGGGGCAGTGTTGGATAATAACTCAGACTCTCTAAACCGCAGGCCCATCCTGTGTTTCCAACTTTTCAATAGCATTTGAGAAAATTCACCAAACTGACACTGCAAATCATATAGATTTTACTTCTTATTCAAATAACAACTTATATCCATGTAACACAGGAATCGCTCGTTCTGATGTTATGCGTCATTAAACTCGGACATACGTTCGTCATCAATAACTGAACGTGTTGTTTCTTTTTCCCAGAGAATGTTAATTCTGCACAACTGTTCTTTACGACACCTAAATTTACTATGCGCAGTGTCTCTGTGTTTTATCGATATGACACTTTACTTCCAATCCTAATGAGGCCATACTTCACAATTAAATTATCAGACTACACATTCCGGTCCTGCATTGACTGATTCTTCAGTTTTTGAATTTCATTTCAGATGGTTAACATCGTTTGGTAATTTCGTTTCTTTAATACACATTTTAAGGATAACAGTTATTCTAATTCAAATTGTTGTATCCGTTGGAATCTAGATTGCTGCACTACACAAGAAAACTATTAAATATGAAAAATGGATGTGTATTCCATTATTCTCCTTCCCCACAAACCGCACTGGGCTTTTGGCCTGATTGTCTCCTCCTCAGAGCTCTGTCTCGCTATCTTCTTCCCTTGCTCTAAGTATCTAAAGATTCTTGGCCACCTTGTCTCTCAATCTTATTTTTGGTCTGACTAAAGGACTTCTCCCTTTGGATTTATTCTCTGACACCTCTCTCAGTCTGTATCTTTCCTCTCTTCTTTACATGTACCCGACCCATTTCAGCCTCCTCGTCTTGGCTTCCGCAACAATATGTGTTCCATTAGACACCTCTGTGAGCTTCCCGTTCTTTCTTCTTCGCTGTCTCCTCCCGCGCAAACTGATGCAGTTATCTTCCGCTGGATTTTACTTTCGAAAACCTTTATCTTTCTCTGCGTACACGTAACCATTCACCACATTTCTGCCCCACCAAGTGATACTAGTCTCATTGTAGTTTTATATACGATCGCTATTCGGAAAGTAAGGAACGATAGGTCGCGAAATGGAAACCACAGTGAAAATCAAAACTGCTTTATTTGCAACAATTACCTACAACTTCCAGCTACTTATCTCCATAGTCGCCGATCCGACTTAGATATCTGTCGTAGCGTCGTACCAACTTTCCAATACCCTCTTTATAGAAGGCAGCCGCCAGTGCTTTCCGCCAGTTCTCTACACTGGCCTACAGCTCGTAGTCTGTGCCAAAATGTTGTCTTCATAGCCAGCGGTTCATGTGAGCAGAGATGAAACTCAGAAGGAGACAATTACGGGCTGTATAGTGGTTAATCAAATATTTCCAATTGAAAACGATGCAGGAGCATCTTCATTGCCTCTGCAGAATACAGCTAATAATTGTCTTGAGGAAGAAAACGCACGACAGTTATGTAATGTTGGTTGCACAGTTTCAGGCGAATTTTCTCACCAGGCCCTTGTTCTTGGCGGGAGACACTATTGTGCTCCCTTCGTGCTCGAAATTAAAAAGAACGACGCAACACGATCGATGGGCTTACTAGAGACACTGTCCAACACACCTGTGCAAAACTTCATCGGATTTTCACTGTGGTTTCCATTTCGCGACCGATCCTTCCTTACTTTCAGAATAACTCTCGTATCCTTATTTTCGTTCGTCTCGATAACATTTTGAGTGAAGGTAATTTTTTGATTGAATATGGTTGTATTAATAAAAAAACTTTACAGTCAGAAGCAAGATATCTAAACTATTTCTACCCTCATATACCACTTCTCACAATTTGTCGTCCCTTGTGTTCTATACGTGCACTGCAGCCACAAGGAACTCCGCTATTCGTTTACCTTCATACTTTCTTATGATTAGACTCCAACTAGCCTTGTACTACCTTAGTTCCCAGTAGTAACAAACTGTAGTTTCAGTTTGTAGCCTCTGTTTATTTAACACCATAAATGTGTGGCTGGAATACTTTCTTAGCTCCACTAGGAATAGGACAATCTGGACAGTATTACATCTAAATACTGATATATAAATGAAATATTTATGTATTATTGTAATACTCTCATCTTAAGGAAACTGAATTCTACATTATATATGTACTCTAATCAAGCATCTGATATAAGATGCTGGTTCTACGGACTTCTTATGGAAAATATCCTGTAAACGTCTTATCGCGGTCACCAAATTTATCATGTAAGTCTCTTGATAAAATAATTCAAGCCTTTTTCATCCACTCATTAAAAAGCGTAACACCATGGACAGAGGCTCTCAGTGCCCATACCACTAGGAGCTGCTGTTACGCAATCGCCCTCTCACAGTCACATATCGTGCAGACAAAACGGCTCTGAGCACTGTAGGACTCAACTGCTGTGGTCATCAGTCCCCTAGAACTTAGAACTACTTAAACCTAACTAACCTAAGGACATCACACACATCCATGCCCGAGGCAGGATTCGAACCTGCGACCGTAGCAGTCGCACGGTCCCGGACTGCGCGCCTAGAACCGCGAGACCACCGCGGCCGGCTCGTGCAGACAACCCCCTGCAACTGATAGTTCAGTCTATGTAAAGCCACACTAATACTTGCTTGGTTCCTTCATCTGCAGACCACAGTTTCGTATTGTTCTTGACTGCTGACTGATATCCAGTGCCTCGAGCATGAATAAGAAGTTTCGGTTTGTATACCAAGTTGTTGCTACTGCAGTAAACATTGATTTTCATTCAAACATACACTGAGATGCTATTCTTGTCACCAAATCTAAGAGAAAAATCTTTCGGAATTTAATTTGTGTAATTACGTTATTTGAAAATTGTCGTCTATTCTGTTACTATTATCTACAAATAGCAATATGAGGTTCAACTCTCTTTCTTCCCAAAAAAATTCTTACATGTTTCACAAAGATCTGTATTAAAAAAAACACCAATTGGCTGTTTCTCTTTATATAGGTTCTCAGAAAATTATTCTTTCTCTGTGCTGTACAGTTAATTCAAAGATTCTGCTGTTCATTGTTCCGTGAAATTCTTTTTGAATATGTTCATGTTCATTGTCTTTCGTCACCGCTTTTCCCTCTGTTCAGTAATATAGTAATGCTCTCTTCACTTTGTTTTGCTGTTGTGTTCACAGAGAGGGTCTTCTTCGTATAATCATAATATTTTGCCAGAAGACTCGATACCGACATACTTAAAAGAAATTGAGAAACAACTATAGAATCTAGTTTTTGGTCTCCGTACACACATTCGTCACTCATCCCCCGATAACAATGAAAGAGATGAAACATTTTTGCGTAATATATACTGACTTCACGGGCCTTGTATGATCTGACAACTGGCAGTCGATTGGAAAGCTGGGCGATTTTTTAACAACTGCTCAAGGACTTAATAGTGCAATGCAGCCCTTACCTTTAGGTGTGCTACTCAAATCACTTCAATTTTTCTCAGCAGCTTTTAATAAGTCTAATTATTTAGGGTCCTCGCCCTCACTACAAAAGGTTCACCCAGTGAGACAAGAGGAATTATTCTGGACAGAACTCATTTACCCATCTGACAATCGTGAAAAAAATGGTTCAAATGGCTCTGAGCACTATGGGACTCAACTGCTGAGGTCATTAGTCCCCTAGAACTTAGAACTCGTTAAACCTAACTAACCTAAGGACATCACAAACATCCATGCCAGAGGCAGGATCCGAACCTGCGACCGTAGCGGTCTTGCGGTTCCAGACTGCAGCGCCTTTAACCGCACGGCCACTTCGGCCGGCACAATCGTGAAGACTTAGCGTCTGTTCGTGACGATCGAGTAACCGAAGCAAAATCAATGTTTGAATGCAGCCAGAGATACATAAACCTCGTTCATCATCACCTATAGATTACAATGGACTCAGGAAATGAAATGACTTCACATAAGACTTACATGTGAAGATACTACATGTGAAACGGGCACAGCAATATAAATTTCAATTGAAAAGTCTTTGATGCAAATTCTTTAATAAACTTTTGTATACCTTTTACACTTTGGCAAGTAAAGTTGCATGTAGCCCGCCCGGTTAGCCATGCAGTCTAACGCACTGCTTTCCCGGGCGGGAAGGCGTGCCGGTCCCCGGCACGAATCCGCCTGGCGGATTAGTGTCGAGGTCCGGTGTGCTGGCCATTCTGTGGGTGGTTTTTAAGGCGAATGCAGGCTGGTTACCTTTATTCAGCCTCAGTTACAGTAAGTCAGCGATCGCTGCGCCAACCCTTTCTCCTCGTACGCGTTCACCATAATTACGCCAACATAGGGGCTACACTCGTCTGGTGTGAAACATTCCCCGGGGGGGGGGGGGGATTCCACTGGGGGCCGAACCGCGCAATAACCCTGGGTTCAGTGTGGAGCGGCAGTTGTGAACCACTGAGGGCTACGGCAGGGACAAACTCTCACCGTTTTTTCAAGGTCCCCAGTTCCTTACACTTTCGTTTCCACACTATGAAACGTAAGGTTTAATCTAGCCTCTGTAACTCCAATAGAATCTTTCCGTATTTCCTGGCAGCTAGTAAAGCCAACAAATTATTTCTCCTCCTGTCTTCGACCGATCACAGTTAACAACTCCTACCCATAAATGAAACAATAGAAGTTTATTACGACACTTGCTTCATAGTGAGCGCTGCGCCTCTCCGTTCTCCATCGGTCCAGGGTGAACTGCTACCTGCTTCCTTCGGACTGCTCTCAAGTCCTGAAGACTCCGTCCTCTCTAAAAATGGTTCAAATGGCTCTGAGCACTATGGGACTCAACTGCTGTGGTCATCAGTCCCCTAGAACTTAGAACTACTTAAACCTAACTAACCTAAGGACGTCACACACACCCACGCCCGAGGCAGGATTCGAACCTGCGACCGTAGCAGCAGCGCGGCTCCGGACTGGAGCGCCTAGAACCGCACGACCACCGCGGCCGGCTCCGTCCTCTCTCCCCATTCAGATTCTTGGCCCCGAGTCCTGATAAACACCGAATGCCTTCACTGCTTTTTCCGTTCCTGTTCACCGATACACAAATGATGGCTCTGTCCTCTTTCGGTGGTCGTCTCATAAGCAAGCACAACGGCGAGATCGTATTGATCACTCAGTGCCTTTTACCCCCAGTCCCCCCCCCCCTCCTTCCTTCCATCTCCTCTCCACCCAGAAGAATTTCGCGTTACAAGTATGGCCTGGCTACCACAGCTATTACATTTAAGAGGAAAAGTGACACTTCGTAGCTAGCGATACACACCCTCCTGTGATTGCAAAATAACCTCAGATTTCCCGTAGCCGCTATGGTTCCATAGCAGCTCTAGGGGTGGCAAGGCGTCCTGACAAACATTCGCGAGAACGTATTGAATTCTCCAGTCTTCCCGGGTCCCTCGTCCCCAAGCGTGTGTCCTGCCACCATTTCCGCCGTCGGAAACAGTAATACAACAAGCTATTCTCCCCGAGGCCAATGCATCAGGTTTCCCATCTTCTCTCTTTAATTAAGTCGTGAACAGTATTGAGTTTAATAGCATCTCTAGACTGAAGCCTTACTAAATGGACCGTGAAACTAGCATTTATCGCAGCCATAATCACAACTCAAACAGGCACTGGACACTTCATATACCGGTTGACACAATTCAGTGGGCTATCCTCTTCAGTGAAAAACAGAGCGTTATATGAGTCTTGCCACGTAAGCTCTTCCTGATGGCGCTGACTCCGAACATTCCGCCGCGCGGGATTAGCCGAGGGGACTTAGGCGTTGCAGTCAGGGACTGTGCGGCTGGTCCCGGCGGAGGTTAGAGTCCTCTCTCGGGCACGGATGTGTGTGTTTGTCCTTAGGATAATTTAGGTTAAGTAGCGTGTGAGCTTAGGGACTCATGACCTTAGCAGTTAAGTCCCATAAGATTTCATACACATTTGAACATTTTTTCTGAACATTCCGCCGGTAATGAAATGCTATTGCACCTGGATATGGTTTTAGGAACGAATTGCTGCGACAGTTTTTTCTACGTCACCTCCTCATTCTTTAGATTTGTGCTAGAGGGATCTTAATAAATCGGTATCAGACGAGCAAATAAACTCTGCGACAAAAAAGACACTCCAGAAGGAATTATTTGAATGAGACGGAAATCGCCAGATGTGATGTGCATTATCAACAAACAATTGATAACAGCTTCAGAAAAACTGGATAATTTATTCAAGAGAAAGAGCAAGTCAATAACACACCGGTCAACATCTGGCCCTTATTCAAGCAGCTATTCGGCTTGGCATAGATGGATGCAGTTGTTGGCTGTCCTGCCGAGGGACATCGCACCAAATTCTGCCCAAGTGAGGCGTTAGATGGTGAAAATCACGAGCTGGTTGGAGGGACCCCTCCCATAATGCTCCGTACGTCCTCAGTTGGGGAGAGACCCGGAGACCTTGTTGTCGAAAGTAGGGTTTGGCAAGCACTAAGATAAGCAGTAGAAACATTCGCTGTGTGCAGGACAGCATTACCTTGCTGAAATGGAAGTCCACGATGGCTTGCCATGAAGAGCAACAAAACGAGACAGAATATCGTGTGTAATGGTGCCGCGGATGACCACTGAAGAAGCCCTGGTATGAAAGGAAGTGTCACCCCGACCATCACTCTAGGTTGTCAGGTTATATGGTGGGCGACAGTTAGCCCACCGCTGTTCAGGGCGCCTCCAGAAACGTCTTCGCTGGTCATCGAGGCTCAGTTCCATGGGGTACTACTCGACACTCACTCCGTCTTCAGGCCACGAGTAGCCTGCCGGGACCATCCAACCGCCGTGTCATCCTCTGAGTAGGATGCGGATAGGAGGGGCGTGGGGTCAGCACACCGCTCTCCCGGTCGTTATGATGGTATTCTTGACCGAAGCCGCTACTACTCGGTCGAGTAGCTCCTGAATTGGCATCACGAGGCTGAGTGCACCCCGAAAAACGTCAACAGCGCATGGCGGCTGGATGGTCACCCATCCAAGTGCGCCCACGCCCAACAGCGCTTAACTTCGGTGATCTCACGAAAACCGGTGTATCCACTGCGCCGAGGCCGTTGCCTATGGGGTACTACTCACTGAAGACAATTTAACTACAGTCAATGACACGCCCCGGCCATTAGTGCGATACTATTTTTAACCCCCTTCCTCTTGTACAAACCATCTAGCTTTATTGAAACGCCGACCGCGGTGGCCACGCGGTTCTAGGCGCTGCAGTCCTGAACCGCGCTACTGCTACGGTCGCAGGTTCGAATCCTGCCTCGGGCATGGATGTGTGTGATGTCCTTAGGTTAGTTAGGTTAAAGTAGTTCTGAGTTCTAGGGGACTTATGACCTCGATTGTTAAGTCCCATGGTGCTCAAAGCCATTTATTGAAACTGTAAACTTTTGTTTGTCTGTACTTATACATCAAATACACCGATTTCCATCCCATTCGGAAAATTCCTTCATGGTTCGTCGTTTCCCTGTCTTAGAGTGTATTTCAAGCAAACTTCCGAAAACGCGTGTGCTATATCGAGTATGAAGTTTCTGACTGTGTCTTATTGTTTCAGATTTCGTTTTCTATATAATAACAGCATTGGTTGTAAATCTGACACCTACACTAAAGCCGATTTCAGTTTCAGATTTTGTGATTCGATACTGCATATTCTGTGTACAAAACATATGGAGTTGCTAAGTAGACGAGATTAAAGTCAGTACTATCACGTTGTCTGGAACTTAGTGTGAAACAGTTTTTCTTCTATGTTTTATATTTAGACCAACAATTAGTTCCAGCAGTAGTGACAGCGGCAAAAGAGAGAATATATTTGTTTTATTAACTGGCTGTGTTCAGAATCGGAGGCGGTTTCAAAACATCATAAAATTCTTATTGCCTGGTAAAACCAAATAATATTTTCTTCCTTCCTTTTTTTCTTTTTTATCGAAAACACATTTGCAGCGCAGGCGCGTGTAATCGCATTACCTCCGCCACTTCGAGAAGCGCAATTAGCCAATTCGCTTGTATCTGCTGGCAGTTTCAATCTCTGTCGCGAAACTAGGTTACTGGAAAAAATATCGTTATTCACTGAGCTGATAAACTTTTGCTCCGCAGAGTAATTAGCAAATGCAACCAATAGAGGCGAATGTAACAGCACAGCGCTCTGGATCGCAATTTATTTATTAGTTTTGCCTTTTTTTGCGAACAGAAACGTGTTTTTATCTCAACACAAATTTTTTACGCTCGCCATTAGTGGGGGGGGGGGGGAGGAGAAACGCGCGCATATCAGCAAAACAGTGACCGTAGAACAACGCGTGGTACAAAAGGAGTATTATTCTTTGTACACAGCACTAGAAAGCGGCACAGATCCGTTCAGAAGCTATTTTGTCTACGAAAAATAGTTCTATCTGCACAGAGCGAGGTTTCACGTAGGTTAACAATGAACTATTGTTCGCCAGGAGCAGAGTGTCTATCCCTAACAATGTACTCTTTTAGTAGTATGTTTGAGTAGGATACGGCCAGTTTTCTGCCTCGTCCCTGTCCGGACCCAGCGTGAATTCGACTTAGTCGTCGACGGGATGATAAATGGGTTTATTTATTTATTTTAGCTTCTAGTTGTAAACGTCTCGCTTGAAACTGTAATACCGATTGTCTGATACGATGGATTTAAGGAGGGCTCCCTTCACATGTCAATAGAACACCGAAGGAATTATATGATCGCACAAAGAAGGGGAAAGTGTAAATTGTAATTTAAATATGTAGGATACCGCGTCTGGCGTCAATATCATTAACAACCTTCTGCGTGTTATGTCGAGACATCTTATAGACTCCAAATTTTAAAAATACTGAACTAACCCGTTATTTTAGTGTTTTAACACTATAAGTATTTTATAACATGACACCGCACTACATTCAGAAGGTTTCTAATTATAGCTGAACATTCTGTCGATATCGAGGCCAGTTTAGATGGGTAGTACTTTCTACTTTCAAGAAAAAAACTGATAGATCGGTTCCACCTTCTTTACAGCAAGCGCACCAGATGCGCTCCGAAAGGATTTTAAAATAATCGACTACGCCAGAAGAGATCGGTTTGTAATTCACTGATACAAGGGGTTATAGCGATTTCTGACGGGAATATTGCGTATTACAAGATTGGGTGGCTGAAGAATTTGTTCTGAAATTACGGCTTGAGGGACAGAGACAGAAATTGGAGCTCACTGTCAAGGAACCCCTTGAGTGCAAGGTTGCAAGTTTTTTCCTTGGTGATGGTGATTTCAATGTGTTGTGTTAACAGCTATGACAGGAAATATTAGCTGCCAATGACTTACCAAGTGTATCAGAAAGGCCACAGAAACTGAGAGTTCAGGAAGTGAGGTATGTACTACACTTCACAAGATGGACATCATCGACATTCATAGACTCATATTGATGTAATGGGATGATGAGAACTGATGGAATGTAATGGAATGCAACCGAATCCGAAACTGTCTGTTGTGGGGCTTATCGAGAAGCTGGCTATCCTTTAAGGCGTAGCTGCAGACAGTGCGATAATATGTTTTATGGGCGCGGAGAAAACAACATCCAGGGACCGAATTTGTCCAGTGGTTCCTGTTGGTACGAATTAAAATGTCACACATTTTTCAGAAGTAATAGTTTGGTCTAAAGGAGTATGATTTTTATAGGCAGACCAGGAATCAAACAGAATGAAGTTGTTCTGAACGACTGATGGCCAGAAGCAGTGCTCACACCATAGTTTTAATTCTTTTACGCCAATTTTCTTACTGTTGTTTGCTGTGTCGTAAATATTTCCTACTTCCCTTGTAAGATCAAGCAAGCGAGAGAAAATCGTATGTGCCAAAACACTTCCAGCTTCTTGCACACAATAAATCACTTAACAACATGTCTACTGTAGTGTCGATAGCTACGATGCCACAACGTAGGTGAGCTTTCCAAGGCTGGCACTAGAACATCGACACTGACGACAGCGCCCTCTAGAAGGCGCTGTACAACCCTACGAGCGCTGCTCCAGATTCTACCCATTTGATTCCAAGGAGACGACCTAGCAACATTGTTTCTACTTCATAGGGGGGTAGCCATTACAGACTTCGTTACTTCAGTTACTTCACTGATAGTTTGTCCTACTACTAGTAGCTGTTAGCGTTCATACCTGTAGGGCTTCGCACCTACGTGCTCATCTCAGCCAAAGTTACGTAAGCCTAACGTAATCCTAAGTCTTCCTATAGTAAAGGTGATTTAAATTCACACAGCAGTACCGAGATTTTTACCTCACCTGCTCCTACTCGCTTCCCACATTCGGCCTACCCTTCAGTTTACAGGAGCAGACCCACGCCTCGCCTACCAGGCAAGATACAAAGTCTACCGATCAGAGTAACAGATGGCACAATTGTATACCAATGCGTTAAGGTAATGATGTTAGTTGATCTTCATATAAATTCCTTGGTACCTTTAATTTCCATGGTTCCTTTCAGATGCATTTCCTCTTAAAATCCTGATTTGTCAGAGTTGAAAACAAAGTCCTTGTTGAACAATGGGATAAGTTTGTTTATCTCACTTACTATAATCTATGTGGCGCGCAGTTTGATGTGCATAACGTAGTAGGTCACTCTCACGCACATCCTGTGAATTGTACGGAGCATCCTTTAAAGGTGTAAACATGTTTTATTTTTTACAAGTTCGGTTTGTTCTCTCCCGATTATCCGCTGTTTTTCTTATGGATTACACCGTCATAGTGCTGAGGACTTATTTGAAATTTGTTCGTAATTTTTCTTTTATAACTCTGTTGCGGATGATCTCCCTTGTAAGTAATTATGTTTAGTACCCGCTCCTTGGACAACGACTGTCCTTTACTACGTCTCACTGGAGACGGTGTTTGTGGCCCCCTGTCCGACTAGGACGATGGACTACATGGATCGACATCTGCTTCAGTATCACATTCACTTGTTAAGCACTCATCGCCATCGCGGTACTCCTCACGTACTATGTCCGCACAGTCGAGCGTATACGACACAACACATTAAAGTGCAGAAACGCTAACATTCCTACTGCCACTCCTTTCTCATTCTGCGACATTCATTGGGTTCCTTTCTGATCATCTGTCACCATCGGCAGCTTTTACTACTGTGGCTGTAATGCACCGTTTGCTTTGCTTATCGTTACCTAGCTCTGATTTGTACTAACACAACTAGCACTGTAGCACTGTTGTGAGTTACTCGTCGACTATCAGTTCAACTACGCTCCGAAGCCTCATGCTGTGCCCACAACTGGATACCACCTGTACCGCTCCCTTTTGCCATTAGCAGCTAATGTCGCTTGTGCATGGTAGACAACATGTGGTGCTTAGAATGCCGTACACATCATGGGCCTTTTGCGACCTCGCACTCAAGGGGTTCCTGATAAGACAAGCAAAAACATGCAAAGGTTTGAACATCATAAAATGATCTCACTGCTGCGTTACTTCAGTTACGTAGGGTTGTTCCAAAAAATCTAGCAAGGATCTGGGAAGACAATGCCTTGTCTCAGTCCACTTTTCAAATGTCCATGAAAATAAAGACTAACAGTCTCGGTCTGAAGATCCCTGGAATTTATGGCATGCCTTAGGAATGCGGCAGTTTGCGTGTTGGTGAGTCCATACTTCCCGCGTCAGAATCGACACTACATTAAATATCTAGATTTGGACAGATCACCGGTTTCTAAGAACTGCTTCATGAGCAACCGTAGAACTGCCGGCTTAGGAGAGACAAAAATCTTGTCCCGTTCGTCGACTTCCAACAGTGTTTTACTGGGAAACTGTTGATATCAGATTAACCGGGACGGCGACAATATCTTTCGTTGCGCATACAAGCGGGCTTTCGATAACGATAGGCTGCAGAGAAATGAGTAACGCTTTTTTAGCTTGCAAACTCATCTACAGCTCTACTGACACTATCCTAGACCTGGACATTGTATTTGGTAGATATAAGAAGTCCTTGTCCTTTGCGTTGTATCTACGGTATTTAATTATCTTTCATATCGGACATGAGCGCAGTGCCGTTCAAACAACCAGAATTTTATCGGTTGTGACACTCAGTTCATACTAACGACGACGAAGAAGGTGGTTGAAAATATGGCCATGTATTCATAATTCAGTAAGGAAATCAAGAAAATTTCTTTCATAGATGTCGCCGGAAAACTACATTGTCCACAATAAACCCATTACACTTCATGTATTTACAACAAGAAATTGAAACGGCTTGACGTACTAGATCAGAAACAAAACATTTGCCGACATAAGTAAGCCTGTCTTTTTTTAAAAAATTTTTTATAAGGTATCGATTTCGGTGAGTGTTTTTATACCATTCTGCAGCTTTTACGTGAAGGACTTTTATTTTACATTCTTTCCCATGTAAGACTAACCTTCGCGACTTAAGTTACAGACAGGAAACAGTAGTATTTAGTATTCGTTTTTATTATAATATTCAAAAGGTTACATAGTATATAACGCCGTTTTGTATTCCGATCTTAATATATTATTCGAAACCCAGAGTAGCAGGAAGTATTTCCTATAGAGAAAATGCTTTTCATTTAACGTCGTGAATTGATTCGTGATTGTAATTCCTGGTTCTGATCACGTTATTACCAATGTGCTGTACATTTCTAACCCCATTTCAATGTAAACTAAATGAACGCTGTAGAAAATACGCACATATTTCATTCAACTATAGAGATCAATTTGTCCTATTTTTTCGTACTTACCTCTTAGAACAGTTGAAAATTTTTCAAGTATCAGGTCGGTTACAGAAAACGCTTATGAATATGAAATAAGGAAATGCATTTCCCAGTTAGCATTGATTGCAACGGACAGGGGCAATGGTGTGAAACACTTTAACATCATTTCAGAATTTTGTGGTGAGATTAATCATGAAAACTACCGTAAGCGTTAAGCGGCTTTGTACTATGAAACTCATAACGTAATTTATGCGCTGTATAACAATAACCTGCTCTGGCTGAATAGCGCATTCTCGGAGAGGACAATGAA
The DNA here is from genome assembly GCF_021461385.2 of Schistocerca piceifrons. Taxonomy (NCBI): domain Eukaryota; kingdom Metazoa; phylum Arthropoda; class Insecta; order Orthoptera; family Acrididae; genus Schistocerca; species Schistocerca piceifrons. Next base: position 145,017,684 of record NC_060144.1, read on the forward strand.
TTCATTCATTTCTTTTTCGCTTCTCGGCAGGGTCTTTTCAAAACAACAAACTGCTGCTGCTCTACAGTGCAGACATTTGCATTCACCGTACAGCGTGAAATTTACATCACGAAACTGGGAGTACTATGCAGGTACTCTAAATCGCCTGAACAAAACCAAGCGCCACGAATTCGCCAATTTTAAACTGCCATACAGCAGACGCTTTGGACTGGACGGTAATGAAAGAAAAGAAAAGAAATTTCCCGATATTTTGTTCCCAATGGTGCACCGCTTAAACGTAAACTCAGCAATGTTAATCTCCAATTTGGTTTTCGTAATTTTAAATTATTTCTTAGAACCTTGGAACCCAGATCGACGGAAACTAATATACGTTCATCGTGGTCTATCTTTTCATCTCAGCCACTATAGGGGCTGGGTTATAATGAGGATAACGGACTGTTAGAATTTGGCAAAATTCAATAAGGAACATAAATAGCCTGCACGTAATCTATCACCGAAATGGATGCTTTCGGGCAAGCGACCCTTTAGTAATAACTACAGGAGTATTCTCTTCAGAAAACAATTCCAACCACTTCTATCTGTTTGTACCTAAATCTCTACGTTACATGTGATGATAACAAAGTTGAGGCATTGATAAAAAGTAAGAACGGGATTAGAAATCTGACCAACTCTAGAGTTATAAACTGCGATAGGTAAATGAGTGGAAGGAGGAAATGAGAGGTAAGAAAAGGGCACACGTGATGTTAGTTCGAATAGAAAAAAAGGACGCAGCATCGACTTTCATTCAACGTGCGAAATTATGTAACACCATCAAAAAAGAGGATTAGAAAACATTTTCCTAGCGCAACAAAACTCAATATAATGCATAAACATTTCTACAAGCAGCATTATCACATTCGAATCCCGGAATCCTCACTGAGACAAGACTACCCAGGACGGCACGTCTGCCCATTTACGAAAACATCGCAAGAGTGGCGAAAACAGGACATGGCAGAAACGGTTTCACTTTAGATCTGCGGGGGAGGGGGGGGGGGATAGGAGGTGCGAGGGTTTTGGGGAGAAATCCCGTTACGTATGATCAACTACACCTATGTGGCATCCGGACCTAGCGTTTATGTCTAATACTGCTTACTGCTTTCGGTTCTCTATCTTTTCACCATGTGTTAAGCTGGCAAGGCCTGCTTGCTACTTGTACTAATTTTGATTACCCGCTAAAACAATAGAAATGTGCTCGTACTCACACCCATTAATTCATAATAATGTATAGGACAAAATGGTAACGGAAAAGACTCACCCAAGTGAAATAAGTGAATGAATTGGCACGTAGTTTGTCCAAAGGCTAGTTATAAGCTTTACGGAATGACTTGCGACGAGAACCGTAAGCACTCTAAGAATTGTTACATGTACTGTATGATGTATATAAAACGAATCCAACTGACCATTCAGCGAGATGTAAAGGACACGAAGGAAAAATCTAGGAAGTGAATTAAGGTTCAGGAAAAGAAATAAAAACTTTGAGGACTGCATATGACACTGTAATTCTGTCACCGACGGCAAAGGAATGAATGATGTATTGAAAAGAGGTTGTATGTATCAACAAAAGCAGAACAAGGAAGTGGAATGTATACGAATTAGAGCAGGCGTTACCGAGGAAATTAGATTAGAAAATAGAAATTTAAAATAGCAGTTGATCTTTGCTAATAGAGCAGCAATATAACTGACGACGGTCGAAAAAAAGAGGTTATAAAACGGAGACTGCCAATGGGAAGAAGCGCGTTTCTGAAAGAGAGAAATATATTGACGTCTAAATTAAATGTATGTGTTATGAAGTCGTTCCTGAAGGTATTTATTTGTTTACAGTGTGGTGTAGTATGGAAGTGAAAAGTAGACGATAAGCAATTCATCCAAGAAGAAAACAGAAGTTCTTGAAACGTGATCCTACGGAAGAATGCTGAAGATTAGATGGCTAGATTCGATAACTGATGATGATGTATGAACTGAAATGGGGGATAATAAAATTATGTCATAACCTGATTTACAAAAGGGATTGGTTGACAGTATGCGTCCCGATGCATCAGGGAATCGTCGGTTTGTTATTGAAGGGAGAGTGAGAGGTAAATTTGTGCTGGCAGATCAAGGCTTGTGTATAGTAAGCATGTTGGAATATGTTTAGGTTTCAGTAGTTAGTTATATCTGAAGATATCTGCACAGGACTGACTAGTGTGGAGAGCTGCATCAAATTAGTCTTCAGACTGAAGGTCGAAACACCACCAACAACAATACTAGTACACTTCTAACTGAAATAAATTACAGCAGAAAGTAATAAAATTGGGCAAGTCAAATAAATCGATGATCGATTGAATACATATATAAATAGTTCCTTTTTAAGAAAATAATCCGAAGAACGTAATTGAAAAATTTTCAGAGGATATACAGGGAATATTGCGAAAGGCATGTTGCAGAAATGTAACACAGCATTGAAAGCCTTAGGAAAAGTGTTCATTTACTAAAAAAGATACAAAATAAGTGAAATTACTAACATTCTTAGGTGGTTACACGATTACATCCTTTCACAGAGCGTGGCTGGCGTAAAACAAAACCTTATTGCTAAGATCCTAGCACACAAATGGCTTGTTTTGATATATGTAAGACACTACTTTCCGGGACTAAGGCATTTGTGGTTTTACGTTATTTGCAACGCATAAGAATACTCAAATGCTATCAAATCCATTCAAAGAGAACAGTGTCTTTACCTCGAGATTAAATCTTAATGTTTCCATGCCAAATAACTAATTTATGATTACCTAAAGGTGAGGTTCATCTCTCCGCGGAAGATCAACACTCTGTACTCATCAACAAGATTTAAATTAGGTCTTCTTTAGATTCCTAAGTCATGCTTAATGAAATTACTATAAATTTTTCGTAACTCATTAGTAGTTTGTTGAGACAGTATTCGGTTTGGAAATCAGAACCGGATTTCTAAAAGTACAGTGTCCTGCCAAAGGGAATGAAGGGTCTCATGCGGACATGTACAGTAACTGAAGCCGTGGTGGCCGACGTTTTGTCGCGTAGAAGCGTCCCAGCATTGTATAATTCATTCTTGTGCGCTTCGTCGTTGTGTAGAGGAACGAGAGTTTTGAGAAAGCTGGACGTTGTACCTAGCGAACACTGCAGGGACTTTCGCTGCTGAGGCTCCAGTCTCTGTACACACGGTTGGTGGCGATAGGCCACCGTGTGTATCGACCAGGGTAAATCTGATGTGCACACATGCACGCACGCAGGCCTGTGTCGGTGCGTCGTCGATTCCAGCGCGACGCACGTACTGCGTCATCAAGGACTACGTGAGGGTACGAGAGAGACGCAAGGGCATATCACTGAGAATGGGAGCTAAACAAGCTGCAGTACCGTGGGCTATTTTGAGAAAAATGTGGTGTCTGGGAATCCTACATACACGGTTCGCTAGGCAAACAATCAAACAATTCGTGTTAATGTGTTTCATCACAGCAAAATAAGTACAAATACTTAACTTTGACCCAAGAATTCTTGTAGTCCTTTATACATGACCATCCACAAGTGCAGTTACAGAGATGTGTCCAAAGGACACAGCAGACACAAACGCAACTAACACTTATGGTTCTAACGACCGCTTCTAACAAAAGTCTGCCAACTGAATTGCAGTGACTGCTGTTCTCTAAATGTGCTATATAGAGATAGCCAATGAAAAGGCTGCGATGTGTCTGCTAACGAAGTGGCTAACGTTGAAGCTACTATCGAAGTGGCTGCCGCTAGTCGGGCGCGGTGCTTACGTCTTCACCTAGGGGCCGCTACTGTCGCGTTGTCGTCCTGGAAGGAGGTCAGTCAGCATGCAATTGACTGACCTCTTCTCACAGTCTACTCTTCTCTGTCGCTCCTGACTGGTGTGCCGACACTGACTTTACGCCATAACAAAGAATATGCTTGGTTACCTGACTAATGGTTATCTAAGCAGAGACTTAATGCAAAAATTACTTTCACACTTACTAAAACAGCATCGTAATTAAACAAAGTTAGTGTATTTATTTAACTACATACTGTCAATATGTAAGATTACCTACGTACTTTTACAAGTACCAATATTATCAAAAAAGTTTAGGAAAGCGTTATTCACCTGCAAAGAAAACTGCATGTAGAATGCTAGGCAAACTGTTCTTGAGCACTGCTCGAGTTTTTGGGAGTCACACCCGATCGGACTAAAAGAATTTGGAGACGGCTTCTTACATTTGTTACCGGTGGTGTCTAACTGCAGGCAAGTAAACTGGTGTTCAAAATTAAAGCAACAAGCAGAAATTTTGCAAGGTTGCGTTTATTTTAGCACAAAATAGTATAAACATGTGATAGTAAAGGAGAAACAATGTAGGACATACAGAACGTAAACAACTGCAATATGCATAAGGGTACACAAAGATTTTCTTCATTTTATCCAACTTTACGGATCTGCACACACATTTCAACAACTGGTTACTGTCCTCAGCATGGCTGCAATACAGGCCTGACAACGAAAGGGAAAGCTGTGAGTAATGTCATTAGTGTCATGTTGAGGCAATAACGCCCGTTCCTCCTGTACATCTGGTGGATGCTGACGTTATGAAGCCTGTCTACGTAGTGCATCCCAGACTTGCTCCATGAGATTCAAATCGGCAGAACGAGCAGGGCACGCCGTACGTGCTATATCTTCCGTTTCCAAGAAAACATCAACCACTCGTTCTATGAGGTCGAGCATTATCGTCCGTCAGTAGGAAGTCTGCGTCCACATCAGTCTCGCAACAACCACACGTGAGGTCTCAAGATCACGTCGAGATACCTGACTGCAGTTAAACCTTGCCAATTCACCTGTACCATCTCTTGAATACATATCTGAGTGGTCAACGTAGTCCCTGTTCACACCATTACGGATCCTCCTCAATATCTCTTTCCGCAGTGGTTGCATTCCGAAATCGTGTTCCACATTCCCTCCAGATTCGAATGCGTCGAGAATCACTCTCCCGCCCAAATCAGGACTCTTCTGCAAAGAGAACATTGGCCCAATGTTGGACCGTTCCAGTGAAGTGTTGACGACTCCACATTAGACGTTCCCTTCTGCGAAGACGCATCAGAGATACACATACACAAGGTCTCCGAGAATAAAGGCTACTCTGCCGAAGCCCTCTCTACACAGTTTGTCTCGGCATAACACGTCCAGTGGATGCTGCGACTTCAGAGGCTGTACGGTGCTAAGGCGGTGCAGTGGTACGCTATTGGCCAAATAACGGTCCCCTCCTATTGATATCACACGTGGTCGGACATGCCCTGGTCTTCGGGACACTGTTTCGGTCTATATAAATTGTTGCCGCTTCCGAGAGACAACAGAACGATTCATATTAAGCCTTCGGACCACATGAGTTTGCGACTGTCCTGCTTCAATTCTCCTTACGGCCCTCCACCGCAGGTAGGCGTCTTCTTCCTGCCATACACCACAGTCTGTGTCTGTATGCAAATCGATTGTGGGTGTGGTACTACCCGGCAAACACTGCCCGCTTGATAGGTGCCCTAACGTCATCGTTGATATGGTTGTCCGTTGACAGGAATGCCATCTGCCGTGAAGAACACGATTGTGCGGACATGTGTTGACATTTTGTATGATTATACCGCGGATTAGACGCGGTTTATTGCTTTCATTTTGGACACCAGAAGACCGGCCGGTGTGGCCGTGCGGTTCTAGGCGCTTCAGTCTGGAACCGCGTGACTGCTACGGTCGCAGGTTCGAATCCTGCCTCGGGCATGGATATGTGTGATGTCCTTAGGTTAGTTAGGTTTAAGTAGTTCTAAGTTCTAGAGAACTGATGACGACAGATGCTAAGTCCCATAGTGCTCAGAGCCATTTGAACCATTTTTGGACACCAGTATATTATAGTGATGCTTCGGGAATCGGTGTAGGGAAGGCGACGTTCTACTCGAGGAACTCTACTGAGAAAATTTAGAAAACCCTCATCTGAAGCTGACTGCAGAACGATTCTACTCCCGCCAACGTACATTTTGCGTAAGGACCACGAAGATACGACAAGAGAAATTAGGGCTCTTACGGAGGCATACAGTAGTTTATCTCTCGCTCTGTCAGGGAATGGAACAGAGGAGGACTAATAGTGGTACAGTGTACCCTCAGCTACGTAGCGTACTGTGGCTTACGGAGTATTTGTGTAGATGTAGAGTAGAAAAAATTGACTCACGTTTTATTGCCACCAGTTTCTTCACGACTGCAGTCTAGTCCGACTAGTGTGGATTTCACGTAAACAATAATTTTAAATACTATCGCCATTGCGGATCTGTCCTTCTCCACTTTACTGAATCACTGCAGAACCCCAAGCTCTAGGATGTATGTTTCTTACTTAAGTTCGAAATGAAGGAAAATCTCATGCAGTGATATCTGTGAATTTAAGCACAACATTGGCGACAAAGTTTATCATGTATCGCAGGTGGCAGCTACTGGACACACACAAACCACCTTAGATGAGTAGCAGGCAATATTTATGATAGAACTATCGTATGGAAAATTGTTCTTCAGACGAACGACAGTCAGCTTCCGAGAGACGTATATGGAGGAAGCAATATGTTTCCTTATGTTTCTTGAATAGCCCGCTCTGAAAATTGTAACATAAACCATCTCTTGCAGCGTCCGCCACTGTCGTTTGACGAGTAGCGCTACTAAGCAAATCAGTAATGAAACTGTTAGCTATTCTTTGCGTGTTCTCCGTATTCTGTATGAATACTAACAATAATTAAGAATTAGTAGAACGAGTGTTTTGTAAGCCATTTCTATCGTGTATGAATGATGATATGGAACCAGACTTGAACCTCAAACAAAGAACTAGGAGACTACCGAACTAAAAAGTCGTAGTACCGGTACAGGGAATCGCAATTATAGCTGAGATTATTGGCGATTCTCAGCTCACGCGCATCCGATAAATCAAATCGGAAGCTCATCACACGTATCTGTCCCGTTATCCAGGAAGAGGTGTGTGGAGCCGACACAAAACTTCAACCTAGCGGCGGTGCGCTGTCCTCTTCCAAGATCTATCGGTCGCTGAAGCACACAAAACGCTCCTTCCCAGGGTGCGCGCCCCACACGTCCGAAGGCCTGCAGCCGACCCAAACCGAATGCTTCGCAATGCAGGAATCCGCCTGAGTTTCCTTTTCTGGTATCGATACTACGCTCAGAGCCGGCGACTGGTAACTGCCGAACTTGTACTACCTATCGACTGCCGGCACACTACCTGCCTCACGGCTAGGTTCCAACTCGGACGCCTCAACCCGAGCGAACTCTTCCACCTTCCCGGTCTCACTGCCACTTCTCTCCGACCTCGACGCTAACCACGTCCTGCTAAGGCAAAGATGTTCTACTAGAGACAGTAGCGCAATCTACCGATCGCGTAACGATTCAGGAGCAACAGTTGAAACGTAGCAATCAACGCCCACGAAATCTAATAGCCCCTACAGGATTTATCCACCAATGACTGATCTTAGCGTAAATTGTTATTTAAAGATTTACGTTTGTATTCAAGGACGCTGCTTATGTCCTCTGAAAACTGCAAGAATATTCGCCAAATAGTCATGAAACAACACAAAGCAAACTTAAACATTGTGACCTCCAAGCTGCTGTCAATATAAACCCGTCCGGGCCATAGCATCGTCACCTGGCGGCGAATGTCTGCTACTCAGACACATGCACGGTGCATATAGTCTCCGTGAGCGAGCCGCCGATGTATAGAACGGAGAAGGCGCGCGATCTTTCTGAGTTTGACCGAGGGCAGATTGTCATGGCTCGTGGGCTCGGCACGATCATATCGGAAACTCCACTACTTGTCGGGTATACAAAGAGTGCCTTGGTGAGTATGTTCAAAAACACGTGGAGAAACCAAGATAAAACCACGTCCAGAGGTCGTGGAGTTGGACGGTCACCTCTCATTACAGATGTCGGACGTCGTAGCCTGGGAAGACTGGTAAAAAGAAAAGGCGGCGAACTGATCCAGATTAACATCTGGCTTGAATGGTGAACAGAGTGCATGTGTGTGCGAAGGCACAGCGCATCGAACGATGGGCCTTCGCAGCCGACGACCCAAGCATGTGCCATTGTTAACATCAGCGACTACAACTGAAATGGGCACTGGACATTGGTTCAGTGGCAGAGCGTTGCATGATCTGATGAATCCAGATACCTTATTAATCATGTCGAAGGGAGGGCGCGAGTCCGTCGTCTTCCAGGAGAACAGGTCCTTGACACTTCTTCTGCGGGGAGGCGGCTCTGTTATGCTCTGGGGAACATTCACGTAGGCATCCATGGGTACAGTGGAGCTCGTGCAAGGCACCATGACGGCCAAAGAGTATCGTAAACTAGGTGCAGATCACGTACACCCCTCCATGATGATCATGTTTCCAGATGACAATGCCATTTTTCAACCAGATAATGTGCCATGTCACAAGGCTAGGAGTGTGATGGAGTCGTTCGAGGGACACAGCGGCGTGTTTCAGATGCTGTGCAGGCCTCCTAACTCGTCAGATTTGAACCCAATCGGACGCATCTGGGATGCCACTGGACGTGGCGTGAGTTTACCGCCCCCCTCCCCGGAATTTAGGGGAATTAGGTGACTTGCGTGTGCGCAGACATGGTGCCAACTCCCTCCAGCAACCTACCAACGTCTCATAGCTTCCATGCCACGACGCGTTGCCGATATTATACAAGGTGGGCATACCGCCTATTGGATATGTAGCCGTAATGTTCTGGCTGATCAGTGTACAATGCTAGGAGAAACCGACAAACCAATCATCAGTAAAAAGATTTATAAACAAACAAGTTGAGGTAGTGCAATGCTCGTTGTCTTCGGTGAGTAACAAGAGAACAATTATTTGGTTTGGCAACTGTCCACGACGATAACGAGGCCACAAAGCTTTCGCTCGCTAATTTCATTCATAGTGACAGGGTCTGTAGGGCACGAAAAGGACCGTAGGGTATGTTAACAGGAAGACGCAACTTTCAACCGTTTTCGAGAAAACCGGACTTGAAAATTCTAAGCGTGCTTGTAACATTTCAATGTTCGCTGGCATTGAAGGAGCCCTCTTGCCAGTAAGGAAGCGCTTGGTTCCATAACAGCGACGACACTGGCTCCACTCTCTCTCTTGGTACTTTTTTTCATTCCACGTAATTATAACAACAGGTTTATTATGACTGTGAAAGTTATCAAATTTCATTCTGGACGCTGTCTCGCTGAACTGACGACCCTAATTTTTAATCATACGGAACATATTTGCTATCGTCTTACACATGCCTCTACTCGGACTCGCAATCATCTGATGAAGATGAACTGACTTCTTCGGTTTCTTCAAACAGATCTCCTTCGTCGATATCTTTCTGGAGAATTAGTTCGTCTTGTACCTCGAGCTGCTTCTCCGCTAGCATTTCAAAACGACTGCAAAATATTTCTTCTCCTATTTCTGTGCGATCTTGTGTTATTACTGTAGAAGGATTCGAAGCGATGAGACCGTTTTCTAGAAAGAGCTGCTCGCTCATTTGAAACTTCATTGTCAACCGATTTGGCTTCACAATTAGGTTCACGTTCTCCTGTTGAAGAAGTACCAGTCACATCACTTCATTTATTCGTAAGATCAGACGTCTTGGAGCGTTGGATTGAATTGTTTGAGGGGAAGAGACTAAACAGCGAGGTCATCAGTCTCATCGAATTAGGGAAAGACGGGGAAGGAAGTCGGCCGTGCCCTTTCAAAGGAACCATCCTGGCATTTGCCTGGAGCGATTTCGGGAAATCACGGAAAACCTAAGTCGGGATGGCCGGACGCGGGATTGAACCGTCGTCCTCCCGAATGCGAGTCCAGTGTGCTAACCACTGCGCCACCTCGCTCGGTCTGGAGTGTTGGGAAACAGCTACCTCGGGAGCTAACATACGAATGAAGTATTATCTAGATTTGTGCTTGCTGTTCCCTTTCTCCCTCCACCAACTGAAAGGCGTTGTTCACATTCAGCTGTTTCTGGCGGTTCCAAATTAAGTGTAGAAATACCTGGAAAATGAGCTCACACGGTGAGCCACAGCTATAATAAATCTGCCTTTATAATTACGTGTGAATGAGAATAAGTATACACAAGTACTAGCAGCAAGATTCGATTCAGAGGCCTCGGTCGCAATGGATTAGGCGCTAACTCCTTCTGCTAAAGACACATAGTATGCGTCTGACAATACAAAGACTATAAGCACACCTGAAATGTTAATATTGGATTTTCTAGAAAACAGTCCTGAGTTGCGTCTTCAGGTTCACATATGTTGAAGTCCTAGTCGTGTTCGACTCACACTGTCTGTATAAATCAAATCTGTGAGAGGAAGTTTATACGATTCCCGTGATAAATGTGCACCAGGTTATAATTGTTATTAGTGGGTCGCCTATGCATGGAAATGTAAGGCAATGTAAACGATCCTGATATCCAAGTCAAGACTGAATTTAACAGATTATTTGATCTAGTGACTGACAAAAATCGCAATAAAAATTGTTCACTAAAACACATATCAAATTATAAAATAACGCTAACACTGTGGGGAGGTACGAAAAAGTGTAGAGGAGTGGTGGGTGGTGCCTGAAAAATTAAAGATGCAACAAAAAGCCACAAATTCTAACCAAATTAAGAAACACAAGTTGCACGGAAAAGCAAGCAAGTTAAGATCTGCTCAGAATGTGGATCGCACAACTGCAGTTCCAAAACCTACATTTCTCAACATCCGCACCGGACAGCGTCTTAGTTCACAGACCTCAACTGCCTAACTTTCTAGAATACTATATGGAATGAAGACCTATTATTACTGCCAATGTAACGAATTATTTAGTGAAACAACAGGGGAACACAGCAGAAACTATCGACGGCATACAAAACGGAAAGTAACGAAAACGAGGGCAGTACCAAGATATTGCAGTGTCTGCTCGATTGATCAGCTTCTTCGTGCCAAGAATGGTGGCAGGAGACTCTGTTCGATTGGATGACCAGGATATGAGAGCGAGAGCAGTCGCTTTCCACACGATGGGCGGGTGGCACAGCAGCATCGTGCAGAAAATGAAAAAAAAAAGTCAAACTCAGTTATTCTCTGGGGATAACAACGGTAGCATATTGCGTCTGCCCTCATCTAAGACAAGCATCAGCTCTGCTCACCAAAGCCCAAAGCAGGCCGAAGCCTTACTTCCACAAAAACTTCGTGATTTCCGGGAGACTTTCACCTCTCCTAACTAAATTCACAGGTTGCATTCTGCTGACAACACGACCCTGAGACCACACTGGAAGCGCACCTTCACAGTGCAGACAATGCAGAGCCTTCCTCCCAAACCCTCATGTCCAGTACTGTTAATGAATATGTGACAGGAATGCCGAAAGCTATATATGGCGTTCCTAAAAAAACTCGTAGAATCTATTCCTCATGTAATCGAGACTATTACAAAGCCTAGGGATGGTTGGCAATGCTGTGGCGTCAGGAGCTCAGGGTGTGACTAACTTTATGCGTGGTGTGCTCCTTATGGCCATCAGCTAACCGTTATTGTACCCAGGCAGACCCATTTGTTGCCAAGGTTGTTTCAAGTACTGCAGAAGTTCCACTGGGAAGTCTTTATACCTTTTCTGCACAGTGCCGATCTCTCCCCATCTTGTCTCATAGCAGGATAAATATATTAACAGTTACGGTGATTACTTTTGGAATAAAACACATTTTACTTACTTCATTTCCATCCATCTCCTTTTCATTTCACTGCCCCTCATATTTCCTCCATTTTACGAAACACCTGACTTAATTGCTCTCAGTTTCGATAATGGGTAGAACTACCCTCGCGCCCCGCACCCTTAACCCCCCCCCCCCCCTTTTCTCCTTCTCCAGAAGCTATATTCATTCCTTCGCTGAAACCTGGCACGGCTGACAGTATTTAAAGTTTGTCCGCAATCGATGCGGGGAGAAAGCCTGGCGGCTGCGTCGACTTCCAGGCCTCGGCGCCCGTTGAGTGGGACTGCGGGCGACTGCAGCCTTGGGGGAGGAAAACAAGGCGCGCCTTGTTCAGATACGCAATTTCCTCGATTTTCTCCCAATTATAATTAACGGCGGAGTAATTGCTCAGCGAATAATCAGCGGCCGATATCAGGGGGAACTGCAGCCTAGAGATGGTACAAACAAGATAATAGCTGTGTTTAATAGGGGCAGCTCTTATCTGGGCCGGCGTGCGGCGGAGGGAGCTATCACGACCAGACGCCGGCCTCAGCCAACACTGAAGGCGCCGTAATTGGGGAAATTAGCGCGGGAGGGAGATCTGTGTACAGAAAAGGGGGAGAGAGACGGAAATCCTTTAAACCGCAGAACAGGTCTTTACAAATTTTCACTTAATGTTGGGAGTTTTATAGTCGAAAGATAGTACTTTAGGTACTTACGTGGTTCCAATTTAGTCCGCGTTTACAGGTGTGTGTGTGTGTGTGTGTGTGTGTGTGTGTGTGTGTGTGCGTGCGTGCGTGTGTTTGCGCGTGCTGTAACCTCCTATACCTACAACACCTACAGTAATACCTTTACAGTTATATTGTGATAACTTAAATCCTCAGTTCATTGCATCTGTTGAAAAGTATAGCCTGGAAGGAACGAATTTCTAGAAGTTCGGCGTCCATCAGTTGCGATCGGTGACAATTGATAATCACATTCGTGTTCAGCGTTTTCAGCACGACACAGGCCACGGTATAACAATTGCTCTCAGGGAATGTCGATTGTTGTTTAAAACTATTAATAGATTTTTGCAAAATCAGACATAAAATCTGATAGGATAGCCGCAATCAGTGATTTTACAATGTAACTTTTAATCCGTATTTACTGCAAAATTTTTCATCGCACTTGACGCGGCATGTGAAAGTTGCTGTATTTGGGCGAGTTACTCCTGTAACCGAAATATCACATCTGAAGATGCTTCTAGAGGAACCGAAACTGGTCACATGAATAAACATTTTTCAATCAAGACGGATTAAAAGTTATATTATTAATAGACATTAAATCTTGGGCAGTCCGTGATTGTAACTTCTAAGTGAGGGATTATTAATTGATAATACCAACAAAAAATGCTACTATTGGAGCACAAAAAATGCGAATACGTTCCTGTTTATTTAAAAGACTGCAAAGTGGGGTACCAGCTGCCTCATTCTATCTTCCTCAGCACCTATCAATTATTTTCCAAGATTTTTGCCATGCCATCATATTCGCATTCTCTTTTAGATCCAGCTTATCTCAATCTCACACAAGCTCCCTTAATTGTAATTCACTCACACCAACTAGTCCATCATTGTAAGTCGCTAATGCCCATCCTCTCCCAGATGCCTGTTCTCACTCCCTTTCAGTCCAACTCACTGTAGTTATTTCTGGGTACGTAACTGACAATATCATCTGGCTCACAGTCACATTATACTTTGTTCTGTCCTACTAATACCGTCTCCTCTCATATCACTGTCTCCCTCTCCCACTCTTTTACTCCTGTTGTGTGACTCATCCCTTCCGTTGCTGCTGTTAAATTTTACGTACAAAAAATTTTTGCATATGCTTCAGTACTACAACATCGGGTTCCCAGAAGATAAAGGGAACACTTTACAGGTTATTCTCCGAGTAATGGAGGACTGAACCGAGGAAAGCGAAGAAGAAGAAGACGAAGACTGAAATATTCCAGACAGATGTGAGGTGGGAGCAGCTTATGTGAGGAAGAGAGAGGACTGGAGAAAAGAATAAATACTCTCAGCCAATCTTCTGACTGACTCTTAAGAGGAATTTCATTACGGAAGTTTTTGGTGCCAGAAGATTGCATCTTCACGGACAGGAGCGCAGGAAACGATGAACAGTAAAATCGAAACACGAAGCTGAGATGTTTTCGTATCAAATGATGACAATGCGGCGGAAGGATTTGGGCTTAGCGAAGGGTTGGTTCAAATGGCTCTGAGCACTATGGAACTTAACTGCTGAGGTCATCAGTCCCCTAGAACTTAGAACTAATTAAACCTAACGAACCTAAGGACACCACACACAGCCATGCCCGAGGCAGGATTCGAACCTACGACCAGAGCGGTCGCTCGGTTCCAGACTGTAGCGCCTAGAACCGCACGGCCACTCCGGCCGGCGCGTAGAGTGAAGAAACAGTTCGGAAACCATTGCTATCTGTGTCAGCATGACAGTGCAACCTGTCATAAATTAGCATCTATGAGGCAATGGTTTGTGGACAATAACATTCCTGAAATGAACTGGTATGCACAGAGTCCCAACCTGCACACAAAGAAACACCTTCGGAATCAAGCAGAACGTCAAGTTCGCTCGAGACATCAGCGTCCCACAATTCTAGGGTCTCGCCTCTTGAGAAGCGTTGGCTGACATTGCTCCAGAGGCATTGACACAGCTCATTAAAAGTGTGCCCAGTCCAAGCTGTCATAAAGGAGAAGAGTGGATGCATCCCGTACTAATGTCTACCAACTGGTGTCCGGATTCTTCTGATCAGGGCTACTTTTTTAACTTCCAATCGATCGCGTAATGGAAAGCACAGTGAAAATTAAATTGTTTTATTTGCAACATTTGGCTACACCATCCAGCACCATCTCTACGCAGTCATCGCTCCAAATTAGACATTTGTCGAACTAAGGTATCAACTTTTGAATACACTCGTTATGGACGCCATCCTCCTTCGATTTCCGCCAATTCCCTACAGTGGCCTGCAGCTCGTTGTATGTGTCATAACTCTGTCCTCTTAGGCAGCGGATGATGGGAGCAAAGAGATTAAAATCAGATCGAGCTAAATCCGGGCTGTATGGTAGGTAATCAGACACTTCTCATCGAAACTGTTGCAGGAGCGCCTTCGTTGCCCCGAGGGTTTTCATGAAGAAGTACATACGTGATAGGTACGTTTTATGGGGTTGCATGAAATCAGGAGAAACCCCTCAGAAGGAACACTTGTCGGGAGACTATTTTCCAGGCATCTTAATGTACTCAGTGTGTGCTCAGAACTGAAAAGCGCGGCGTTATGCGGTTGACGGGAATACATCTGTGCAAAGCTTCACCGGATTTTTATTGTGGTTTTAATTTCGCAACCGATGGGAGGTTGAAAAAAGGTAGCCCAGATATATTTCTATCTCATACAGTAAATGAATTTTCAGATAAATACTCTCAATCTATTTCCCTAGATGGAATTAATACTAATATTTTAATAGTACTGACAACTAGTAAAATATTTTTTCTTCGGTTTCCTTTTTGCCTGCAGACCAAAGACAGTTATTGTGTGCGGTCCCATGTTTAGTTGATTGTTTTTGCGTATACTGTTGTATGTTTTTATCTGCTTCAGTTTTCACTGTTATTTGTGATACATCCTGCATTCCTCGGTTGGCCCCAACGGGTGAATTGTTTATGTTTGCCAGACGACCTCTTTTCGGCTCCCTCTACTTCTGAGTATAGTAATATTGGTGAGGGACAGGAATCTGCTGCGTTAAACCTTTCGGGGACAAATTACGGATTTCTTGAAGAGCAATAGCGGCTATGTTTCGCAAGCCGATAGTAACGTCTATAGAGCTAAGAGCTAACAGATTTCGCCATTTTCGGGAAGAAGAAGACACGCGTGTTTGGTGAGCAGCATGTGGTTCTCTTTGCCCCGTCATGTACCTACATTAGAATCCATCCACTGGTATCTACATCTACATAGATACTAAACAAGCCACCATACGGTGCTTGGCGGAGTGCACCATGTTCCACTTTCACTCATTTCTTTTCCTGTTCCACTAGCAGATAAAGCGAGAGAAAACGACTATCTATATTCCTCCTTATCAGCCCTAATTTCTGGTAATTTATCTTCTTTGTTCTTGGCTTCAGTAAGATCATTCTGCAGTCAGCTTCAAATGCCGATTCTCTAAATTTTCTCAATAGTGTTCCTTGAAGAGAATGTCGGCTTCCCTCCAGGGATTCCTTCTTGAGTTTCCACAGAATCTCCTCAACAGCTGCGTATCATTCAAACCAATCGCTAAAAGATCTATCAAGCCGCCTCTGGACTGTGATCTCTCCCTTTGATCCGACCTGGTGTGTGCCCAAACGCTCGAGCAGAAGTCAAAAATGGATCACACTAGCGCCCTTATATGCGACCTCCTTTGCAGATGAACCGCACTTTCCCGAAATTCTCCCACTAACCTGAAGTGGACCATTCGCCTTTCCTACCACAATCCTCACATGATCGTTACATTTAATATCACTTTGCAAAGTCCCTCTCAGATATTTAAATGACGTGGCAGTGTCAATTTGGACACTGCTAATGCTGTATCCGAATATGATAGGTTTGTCTATCCTACTCATTCGCACTAAGTTACAGTTTCCTACATTTAGAACCAGCTGCCAGTCATCAAACCAGCTACCAGTTTTGTCTAACAAGGGAAGTACACGACGTTGGGATCACCGATTTACGTCAAACTTTGTACACCTTTAGTGGATCATTAAAGCAACATAGTGTGAAAGTAGTAAAGTATTACTCTAGCAATTCCGAGAAATTCGCAAGAGAAGTTTTACGCGCCTATTATGTAACTGATTTTTCAGCGTGTAGGTGCCGGACATTTGAGTTCATGGTGGGCAGGTGGTTAGCGTTCGAGTTTCGTAAAACAAGCGCGTATGAGGCGACGTTTCGACTCCTGCTGAAACCTTCATTTTAGTAGGACAAGTGTAAATTTTGTGATATTCCAAAAATTTGCACCTACGTTATTCGTTTTTGCTACATTAACAACGTCTCATCACTTCACCACTACGCAGGTCATCTGCCAAATGGGGCTTGCCTCTGTGTCTGCAGCTCGAAGCGTCGAGGTGCAAAGTAGTTTCGGATATCTTACCAGATGGCATGTATAAGGGACTTCGCAAATGACAGGCAAACAATTTCAGGAAAACTCTATGCCTTTCTTTACATACTTGTCGATAATTATAAACATGTTTGTTCAAATAATTAAATTTAATTAAAAATTGTAAGTAGTCAAATAACATGAAAGTCACTAAAACTGCATGAAAATATGCTGGTTTTCTGATTATATTACGTCTCAAATGTAATATAAATTAAATAATATGAACAGTGATGAAAAAAATGTATATTAAAAATTAAGTTTGAACAGGAGTGTTCATACATGTTTGTGTTACATAGCTCTAATGCAAATCACTTTTTTTTTAACATATGATTCAACTCAGGATCGAACCATAGACCTCCTGCATGCTAACCCAAAATACTGTCTATATAACCAAATAATACTAGAAATCCAATAAAAGCTCATGCAAATACACGTGCCTTTTCATCAAATTACTCTTCAAATGGAATGTATACGAAACAATGTGACGAATGTTGAAAAAATATAAATAAAATAATGTGAGTGATATTCTACCCAGCGATCCACCGATCACAGAATTTTTTTTTTTTTAATTTGGAGTTCGCCCTCCAAAGCACTTATTTAAGGCAATCAATTACAAATAAAACAAAATATGTCATTTCGACAAAAACAAAGGGATTAAAACAGACAAATGTATATAAAGGAATATGGCGTTAATTTTAACGTGCCCACACCTTTTTCCTCCGGCACTTCTACATCGTGTAACATTGAAATCCAAACAAGAGTGCCCACAAAGAAAGGGATGGGGGATTTCAACTCATCCTACTCCTTGTCGATGAAAACAAAATACAGCATATTAGAAAAAAGCTCTCGATAACGTGGCATCCTGAGCCACATCCTATGGGCTGCGGCCATATATTGGGAAAAGGTGCTCGGCTCTGCGTCATATCCACTCACCATTACGTAGTATACATAATGTCCAACAAGCCACAATATGGCAGTGTTCTTCGATCGGGGAAAGAAGGCTGAATCGGTACGCACGAGAATCTCCCCCCGACGTCCTGAGAAGAAAAGCCAGTTGTCGGTGAAGCCACCTTCAATGGCCGTGACCACAGGAGTTCAACCGATGGTACAATGTATCAGTTTCATGGCAGCAATTGCAGCTATCAGTCACACTGAGGCCAATACGAAAAAGTCACACGTTGATAGGTACAATGTCATGAACGACTTGGTACCACGAGGACGCCACTTCCATCGGGACAACCGGGAGGCTAACGTTAGACCAAACAATCTTCCAATTCGTTTCTGGCGACAGGGCTTCCACAGAAGAAATACAATGAGGAATTGGCCAGCGGCATAACAGCAGTTTTAGAGATAGATTCGCTTGGGAAAGGATAATTACTCCTAAATAACCGACTAAAAGAAAAAAATTCCTTAAGCTGCCTTAGTTTATAACTAATCCTACCACTATCTACTGCAGGTGTTATACTCACCTGTCGGATACAGTCATGAAGGCAAGCTGTACGTGACTGGGGGGCGCGTAGACATGTTAAAACGGTGCGACAGATGAATAAGGCAGAATCCTTAACTTGAATGTCAGGGAAGCCCAAAGCTCCCAGCAGACTAGGGACGCGCCATTACCCCATAACGCACACGAAATACAGAGTTGCGCCAGATAAACCTGCCAGTTAAACTTTGCAACTTACAGTACATCATTGCAGGAAGTGGAAAGATTTGTGCAATAAAATAAGCCTTACTTAACACATACGTTTCCATGGCCCGGACCTTATGAAGAATTGAGAGAGAGCGACGCTCGTGTTCAGTGATTGCTCCCTGAATCTTATCCGTTGCTGGCTTCCAATTTATCGTAGCCATCTTTAGCGGACAACTGTCAATTATAACACCTAACGATTGATATCGGGTGACCTTCAAAGCCCATGGAGTTTCAACAGCGTCAAATCCTCGCAAACTGAGTAAGCGACATTTCTGGTCATTAACCCGCGCTCCCGTAAGACGGCAAAGAGCATCCAAAACTTCCTTCAGCAGTGGTATATCATCATGGGTACGGGGAAGAACCATAACGTCATCAGCATATGCACGAACGGTAAGCGTTTCTGCCAACAGCGACCAGCCACTCAAACGAGCAGCTATCGATCGCAATAAGGGTTCCAGAAACAGAACGTAGAGCGACATAGATAATGGACTCCTTTGAAGGATGCCCTGACAACCCGAGTTGGGGGAAGTAAGACGGCCGTTTACGCCAATTGAAGCCCCAATACCAGTAATTAGAGAGCTAAACAGCCGTCGTGCGTCATCGTTAAAACCAACAGTCTTCAATACTAATAAATCCATAATTAACGCGGCAGAACGCTTGGTGAAAATCAATGAAAACCAAAGCGCTTGGCACGGGAATGGTGGAAGCAATCGAAATGAGATGACGACATTCAGCAACGAGAGTCAGGAGAATACGACCCGGAAGACACCTTTAATGGCTCGCGATGATGGTAGCCAAAAACACCGATAGTCTGCTATTTCTCGCTCGCGCCACTATTTTATAATCATAGTTCAAGAGGATTATCGGGCGGAGGGAGATCTACACGCAAACGTCAATACTTTTTGGGGATCAGGACAATTTTAGCAACCTTAAAGCTGGGCAGGATAAGGCCTCCGTGGAATACTTCATTCACTATCAGGAGCCAAAATCGAATATAAAATTCTTTGGGAAGGCCATCGAAGCCAGGCGATTGGTAAGAGGGAGAACGAGCCACAATATCAAGTACATCATCGCGATGGAATACAGAGAAAAACTCTTCCTGGAGAGCTGACGTAACAACACTATCAAGGGGGGAGGTAAACTCAACGGACGGTAGGCCGTCTGAATCCACTCCAGTATAATGATCTGAAAAGTACTCCTAAAGTTCATGCATGATATCAGATTGGGAGGACCACTCACGCCACTCTACAGAATGAATGATAGTAAGACACGCGCTTTGAGATCACTTGTGAAGCCGAAGATGATGATAGAGAGAGGTCAACTCAACCTGTACTATTGAACGAGGCTGGGAACTCAATCGGACACCATCCATTTGCCTCCGTTTAAGATGTAGAAGTTTTGCGTTCACACGGTCGACGTATACACCTCTAATGGAGGCATTACGAGCATTATCGTAAAGATCGCGAAGGACAGCATAATAAAATTCCCTATGTAACGATAATTAAATGGACACCCTAGCAGCAAACAGGCGTTGATATACTTCATTGGGGACATGTTCAAATGTGTACCCCGACCGCGACTCGAACCCGGGATCTCCTGCTTACATGGCAGACGCTCTATCCAACTGAGCCACTGAGGGCACAGAGGATAGTGCGCCTAGATAAAATTCCCTAGTTCGTCTTATGTCAGCCGCTTTTTCAGCGCTAAAATGCTTGGGTGTATTTCGAATCCGACGTGTAGCTAAGGTAACCCACCGTCGCCATACGTCTGTGATGATGCCTTCCAGAGAGGGTTCCGTGAGATGTAAAGTGTTTAGCTTCCATAAAGGGCGCGAAAGATGGAAACGCTGCGGGACGTGGTTAAAAGTCATTTAAACAGCACAGTGATCAGTGAAACTGGCAGGAATTACATCAGTCGATAGAAGCTGACTACATATGGGGGCAGGTAAATAAAAGCGGTCTAATAGTAAACCGCACCAATGTAGGATATCTGCAAACCCAAGCAACTCGGAGATGCAAACACGTCACCATATCATTAAGTTCACGACAATATGTATAACTGGGGGTCTGATCTACACGACGTAAGACGCAGTTAAAATCGTCCCCCAACAAAACATTGCCAGCGTTCTGTCGGAGTAAATAAACCTTCTTTATAAAACCGCGCGCGGTCGAATGAACGACCGGATCCAGACACAGCGTAAAGAAGAATTACGGTGAGGTCATAAAAACTACAGCCTATATCTTGACCATCATCTAGCGTTTCGAAGTCCGTCTGTGGGATTCCATCTCGATAAAGCAGAGCCATACTGGTAGAATTTTCAGGCGCGACATTGAAAAACAAAATTTGTCCAGGAAGACAAAACACTTCAAATAACACCTCTTGTAAATACACGATATCAGGTTGGGAATCGTAAATAAACTGGCGTAACGGAGCAAGTCGTAATTGGGAACATGTCCTATTGACATTGAGGGTGAGAAATGTATATGCCTACATCCGTTAGCACATGTAAGATGATGGAAACAACACTAAGGAAAATGCACTGATCACGCCCTTCTCTCCTCAACGTCCGGAGGCGGTGAAAAGAATTTATTATTCTAATTCTCCTCACCGGAAGCCGACGCATCCTCGATTTTCTTTTTACGACGCGCTGTACGTGCAGGTGAAAACGCTGTTTCGCACCACTCCGTGAAAGCGCACACTCTTGATGTGGAAGAGCTGGGGGCGCGGCAGGCTCCACTGCACTCATCGGAAATCGGGGAGCCCGACTCAGAACGACTTACAGCAACATCAGGTGCAGAAGAGACAGGTAATGCAGTGCCGGTGTCGGAGTGCATCACCTGATCATCAGGATTAGAATCCGTAGAATCCCGTTGCCCCACCGCCTCAGCGTGGAGGAGGGGTGGTAATTCACTGGAGCACTGTAAAGACTGGCTAGCGGGCAACGTCTCTGCGGGAACATCTGAACTGACGGGAACAGTCGCTTCTACAGGTGAAGTGGGGGACGCAGATACAACACACATTTCAGCATCAACAGAAGCAGCTATATGATCTCTGGTAACTCTGGAAGCACAATTAACGTCAGTAGACAACTCATTACCGCCAGAACGTGCACCATATGTCAACGCCGTATCAGAAGAACGAGACTGGAGAGGGGCGCTCTCTAAATCTGTACCGTCTTCAGTCCGCGGGCGTTTAACTTGCGCTGCAGGAGCCGTCATACCCTCATGGACAGAGGCCGCAGTGAGACGCCCCGGTAAAGATGGAAATTCCGGAGGAGTAATGTTGCCCGAAAATCGCTTAAAGCTGGAGATTGACTCTCGGTACACTGTGAAGACACTATGTCTGCTAATGTTAAAGGGAGACGTTTTTGATAAGACAACGTCAGAACAGTAGTACGGCGCGGACAATCAGGTCTGAGATGACCGCTTTCGTTAAAGAGAAAACACGTTCCTTCTTGCTCTGCATACGTAACATGGATCCGGTAAGGAATATTCTTTTTAACGTACATGTGCACAGTCCTAATACCATTATAGCACTGAAAGCGAGGTTGTGCTCACCAACGTTCCCATCGGATATGTCGTATTACCCCAAACGGAAGCAAGCTGTTTTAAAAAATGAATCGTCCAGTTCAGGAGGAAGGTTATGAACTGTAGCCGGAGTATACTCGAGTGCTGCATTTTCAAGGAGGACTTAACTTACAGAACCATATCGATGTGTAAACAACACTTTAGAATCAACGTGGGACAGAAACCGTTATGCTTGAACGGGATCATGAAGAACGCATACAAATCAGAATCAAAGTAAGCAGTATCTACCTGATGAGTTGTAACACGGATAACATCAGCCAGCCAGTTTCTAAACGGCCGGACTGAACACGACGCGTACTAGAATGAAATATACACTCTACAGCGGAGTGTGCGCTGATATGAAACTTTCTGGCAGATTAAAACTGTGTGCCGGACCGAGACTCGAACTCGGGACCGTTGCCTTTCGCGGGCAAGTCCTCTACAACTAAAGCTACCCAAGCACGACTCACGCCCCGTCCCCACAGCCTTAATTCCTGCAGTACCTCGTCTCCTACCTTCCAGGTCCCGAGTTCGAGTCTTGGTCCGGCATACAGTTTTCATCTGCCAGGAAGTGTCACGAAGCGTACTCTTGTCAAAATTGAAACGAACAGTAGTTCGACGAGGAACAGACTTAGGAGACTCGACAATCACCATGGCGCGGGATGAAAACACCGCTGCCGAGAGAAAAACGACATCAAACTCTGCGACACAACTACGATGTGACTCCGGCCGATACACCAACAAGACAGAGCAATGTCGACACAAGCGGCGCTGCGGCACAGGCGGAAGTTAACTACGACCTGCTCGGTCGACACGCAAGGCGACACTTCACTTGACCGCCATGAACTATGACTTACACACAGATACATCAGTTACACAGCAGACACATAAAATTTCTCTTCCGATTTTCTCAGAATTGGCAAACTAGTGCACCTTACTGCTCGTACATTTGTTGTTTTAAGGGCATATTAAAGTTGTATAAAGTTTAAAGTAAATCCGTTGTTCCAACGTAGTGGCCTACCCTTGTAAGTCACCTGATACCATTCACAATCACTCCTCTTCGGTACCTTCCCGTACACGACATCATCATCAGCGAACATTGGGAGACTACTACCCTCCCTGTCCGCCATATCATTTATGTATATAGGAAATAATAGCGGTAATATCACTAGTGCATAGCCTGACGTCACACACAGTTTGCTCACTGAGGTATCTGCAGAAATATCGTCACATAGGCAGTGGCACGGGAGTGCGTCGGTGATGGCATGCCAGTGGCGGCAGGGGCGCCACTGAGCGGGTGGCGGCGCCTGTGTGCAGCGGACGCCTGGCGTCGGCGTCGGCGTCGGCCGTGGCGTCGGCAGGCGAGGACACAGCGTGGAGGCTGGGCGCGATCAATAGCGGCGTGGCGCGGTCCCGCGGCCCGGAGCCTGCACCGCACGGCACAGCCTAGTCACTGGGTCACTGGGGCCTGCCACTCTCCGCTCATCGCCGACGGCTTCTCTGCCGCTGACAGCAAGTGACGTCGCCTAGCACTGTGCTGCCGCTGCAGGAAGGGACTACCTCATTACCGGAGAACACGGCGTTTCCAAGTCTTCGCGACAAACGTCTAGGGCTGATTGATCATGTCACGGTGAACAACTTCTTTTAGAGATGAAATGTTCGCTAAACCTTCCCAGTGACGCTAGGCGTCTTCCAAAATTATGCCCGTGACAGGCGCCAGTGTGCATACACTGTGTGGCGCTTCTATCAAATGTGTGTTCTCTATAAGCCAGTCATATGTTCCAAACGAAAAATGTAGGCTTTCTAAAATGTACACTGTGTCGGGGGATACCTCCTAATATCGTGTCGGACTTCCTTTTGCCCAGTGTACTGCAGCAACTCAACGTGGCATGGACTCAACAAGTCGTTCGAAGCCCCTGCAAAAATAATGAGATATGCTGCCTCTATAACCGTCCGTAATTGTGAAAGTATTCCCGGAGCAGGATTCTGTGCACGAACGGACCTATCGATTATGTCCCATGTTCTATAGGATTCATGTGGGGTGGTCTGGGTGGCCATATCATTCTGTCTAATTGTCCAGAATGTTCTTCAGCCCACTCGCAAACAGTCGTGGGCTGGTGACATGTCGCATATTTGTTAGGGAGCATGAAGTCTATGAATGGCTGCAAAAGGTATCCAAGTAGCCGAACATGACCATTTCAGGTCAATGATTGGTTTATCTGTACCAGAGGACCCGATTTATTCCTCGTAAGCCCAGCCCACACCGTTATGGAGCAACCACCAGCTAACACAGTGGCTTGGTGTCAACGTGGGTCCATGTCTTCATGGGGTCTGCAGCGCCCTCGAACTCTACCATCAGCTCTCATCACCCGAAATCGGGACTCTTATGACCAGGCCATAGTTTTCCAGTGGTCTAGGTTTCATCCGATATAGTCACGAGCCCAGGACTGGTGCTGCAGGCCTTGACGTGCTGTTTGCCTAGGCACTCTCGTCGATTATCTGCTACCATAGTCCGCTAACACCATGTTTCGCTGCACTATCCTAACGGATACGTTCATCGTACGTCCCACGATTTCTACAGTTATTTCGCGCAGTGTTGCTTGTCTTTTAGCACTGACAACTCTGCACATACGCCACTACCCTCAGTCGTGAAGTGAAAGCCGTCGACCAATGCGTTGCCCGTGCTGAGAGCTAATGCCCGAACTTTGCTATTCTTCGCACAATCATGACACAGTGGATCTCGAAATATTCAATTCCCTAACGATGTCAGAAGTGGAACGCTCTAGTCATTTAGTTCCAACTATCATTCCGCGTTAGAAGTCCGTTAATTCTCATCGTGCAGCCATAGTCACGTCGGAAATTTTTTTACGAGAATGACCTGAGTGAAAATGACAGCTACGCAAATTCACTGTCCTTTCATACTTTGTGTACGCGGTTCTATTGCCGTTATATACGTTATGTGCATATCGCTATCCCTTGACATTTGCCACTACCGAGTGCTCATATTCCTCCAATTACATATATTCATTGTTTTCTTCCTGAAGTACAGTGTATCAATCCGTAGTGTGCAGCACAATTGGCGAGTCGACCCTGCCAGTTCGCTGAAAGCTACTTTTCTCATGCCGGAAAATACTAAATTACGCCAAGCGTCGCTGGGAAATCGTAGCGAACTGTAACGAACGTTGTTCCCCATGAGTGATCTATCAGCTCCAGACTTTGTGTATAAGGCTGTAGGTTGTCGTCGCTTTTGTCACTAATGGCAAAATATTCAGAGTTGTAAGTTCACCACGTTTTCCTCTTCAGCGTTGCCGCGCTCGACTTCTCGATCCCTCTTCTGCTTTGAGGATGCCACTATTGTCTCTGGATGACTGAAGACTCCAGCCATCCCTGCACACCACTGGAACGCTGAAGACTATCGCAGCAGAGCACTGAAGTACTTCGAAGAGGGCAATGGCGTTCTCTAAAGAGTGAGAAGATTTTCCCATCAACATGCAACATACTGTAATGCAGCCTGCAGGGAAGGAGGTTTCATGGTAGTTAATTTTTCTATCCAAATATCAGTACTTGACTATACCAGCGTTGACGTTACTTCTGTTTATTTATTTTTTTTTACGGAAGCATGACTCTGGTCGATTTACAGGGAAGAGAGACGGTTTCCATTTCGCTAGCTATTAGCAGAGGAGTGCATGTCGATACGTTGAGACTGAACGAAGTGAGCTTGTAACTTGCTCGTTTCTTTTAGCTTCGGTGGGATCGAAATAAAAGAAATAAATGAGTTCCACTTGTCACCCTGTTCCCTAGCGTCAGATTGAAAGAACTTCGCCTGACGATTGCTGTCCTCCGGACTGTCACCTCATCGGCTTCTTCTTCACATACTGCAGGGATATCGAGTACTGACTGAAATCAATTCCAGCATGATTTTTAGTTAATGCACTTTACTTACTCCTATTGCTGTTATCACTGTGTTATTCAGCCAGAAGATAGGGTTTCCGGCACCTTTCCTCGCATGTGTCGCATGCAAGTTTCTACATCTGTGCTTAACAACTGCATTCTACAAACATCTGAGTTCTCTTACTGTTCTCACACCATCCTTTAAACCTTTTGCCACTTACATTTCCTCCCATAACCATAATATCTGTAGTTTGGTAACTCAGTTTGCGAGCGACCTGTCTTTTCTTTTAGTCAATTTTTTTCTTTATTTTGTTTGTTATGTCACCCGATCTATGAATCCGATGTTCAGTAATCTTCTGAAATAAAAAGAATATCACCACGGAACAGAGAACCACGCAGTTCCAACGGGCTTCTGCCACATGGCTTCATTTGGGTTGCAGTATCCACCTCTGTTCAACGTCTTGTCAGTTTAACAGACTATGCTATCGTTACTTCTCATCCTATGTGCCCCATTTTATTCATAGCCCGCATCATTTATCTCTGTACGAAGCGTCAACGTGTTGCTGTTGTGCTTGCTGTTGTTGTTGGTGTTGCTGTGGTCTTCAATCCGAAGGCTCATTCATTGTAGCTCTCCACACTAGCCAATCCTCTGCAAGCGTTTATACATCTGAATAGCTATCTGCTTACTGTGTTAAAGCATTCTTCAATCTCTACAGTTTTTAAATCCCCCACTTAGCCTCGGCTAAGGAACTGACGATTCCCTGGTGTTTGAGGATGTGCGTAATGAATCGATGTCTGTCTTTAGTTAAATTGTACCATAAATTCCCTTTTTATCCACTTCTGTTCCGTACCACCACACAACCGAGCGAGGTGGCGCAGTGGATAGCACACTGGACACGCATTCTACAGGACGACGGTTCAATCAAGCGTCCGGCCATCCTGATTTAGGTTTCCCGTGATTTCCTTAAATCGCTTCAGGCAAATGCCAGGTTGGTTCCTTTGACAGAACACGGCTGACTTCCATCCCCATCCTTCCTTAATCCGATGAGATCGATGATCTCGTTGTTTGGTCTCTACCCCCAAAACAACCCAACCCCGTACCACCACACTAGTTAACCGATCTACGTTCCTAACTCTCAACATTGTATTATGGCACCACATTCAAAACCTTCTGTGCTTGTTTAGTACAATACTACAATCAAGGTAACGCTTGCTGACACATTTTTATTCGATGTCAACAATTTTTTCTTTATCAGAAGTACTTTACTTACTATCGGTAATCCGTATTTTATATTCACTCCACTTCTGTAATCTTCAGTGATCTTGGTGCCAGAATAACAAAACTGATTTACTGCTATTTGTGTTTCATGTCATATCTGATTCCTTCGGTATTGCTTTATTTAATTCGACTACATCCCATTATCCATGTTTCACTTGAGATGTTTTTCTTGTAACCCCTTATCAAGAAACTGTCCACTCGGCTCCGATGTTCTCCCAAGTCTTCCACCGTTCCTGAGAGAATTACAATGTCATACACAGATATCCCGCTGAACTTTCTCTTTCCAAATTTCACCTCGCTTTCCTTTACGACTTCTCTGTTTATAGATAGGCTCAACCTTGCTTCGCTCCCTTCTCAAACTTCTGCTTTCCTTTCATGTTCTTTGATTCTTATCACCACAACCACATTTATCAAAAGGTACTACTGTAGCCTGAAAAACGCCGATGAAAGAATAAAATGGTGAATCTTTGCTGACGAAACAACATAGTATAATGACAGTAGAGCTATAGAAGAGAAAGCAATATCATATTACACCTAAAATTTGACAACGTCGCGGAGAAAGTCAAACATATTACTGCGGTCTAGTTTCTCTACGAGTAGTAGATAACCTATTGCTTCCTGTATTTAATCCCTGATACCTTCAGGCTTTCAAAGGGTGTTTTCCAGTTAACGTTGTCAAAAGCTCTCTCGAAATCAAAGTTGTAGGATGCAGTGCAGATACACACTGTATCTAAAATGGAAGGCAGTGCACAGAACTGGCCAAGAGAAGAACTGTTCTGACAGATTTATCATGTCTCACATCAAGAGAAATGCAGTATTCTTGTTGGCATGCATGCTCAAGAGATACTTGCTACAACTCTAGTGGGCACTTAAGGGCTAAGGCACCAATGCGGACATGGCCGGCCGAAGTGGCCATGCGGTTAAAGGCGCTGCAGTCTGGAACCGCAAGACCACTACGGTCGCAGGTTCGAATCCTGCCTCGGGCATGGATGTTTGTGATGTCCTTAGGTTAGTTAGGTTTAACTAGTTCTAAGTTCTAGGGGACTAATGACCTCAGAAGTTGAGTCCCATAGTGCTCAGAGCCATTTGAACCATTTTTTGAACCAATGCGGACGCGAGTAAGGACTTAACTTCCAGAAACTGCTACTTCAGAGTACTTAATGGACTCAGGGAGGAAAGAGCTTTACAATACAAATTGGCTGTATGGTTGATAGGGAAATGGGACACAGAATGAGGTACCAAAGCGCAGACAATTTGATAATGAAAATTGAAGGGAACTGTTAGGAGGGGGTAAAAACTGTGAGAGGAGACTTTTATTCGAACGAAGTAAACATATTCAAATTGGGCAGACTCGCACAGGAAAGACCAACTTGGAGAGCTAAATCAAACCAGTCTTCGCACTGACGGTTTCAATACAAACTTACGAGTATAAAGGTTTCGTTTATTTGTTGATCTGTAGCCATTGTAAATATCTTAAGGGATACAATTTTTCTGCGTAGCCTGTTTACTAATTTTGTTGTAAACATTTCATTTCGTTATTCAGCAACTTACTAATTTCTCGCCCTTGAATGTTATCAAGTTACTTCGCCGATACAAAATGTTATGGCTACAGATTGTCTGTGGATCCACAGACTTGGGGAAAAACAGAATGTGACAGTATTTCTAAGTAGCTATTTGCACGAGCCATAATATGTACGCGCACTGCTATTAAATACTGATTTCGCAGCTGTAACGTTTTTTGGCCACACAAAAATCATATTAGTGATCCCATCAGATGCTGCTTTTACCCGTGCTGCTGTGTGGATCACAACAACGCCTAAGGACAATAATGTTTCTTCATAACAGATGACACTCTCAGCTGAAAACTGTTACAAATGCTTACTGTTTCGATCAAATTATAATGCTCTTCAGATCTGATTAATGAAGACTTGAAGAAAGTGAATTTTTTTGTGAAAAAATTCGCTTGTAAGCAGGAAAACTGGGAGAATAGCTCTGTATCACATTTGTAACAAGATGAAGCGGTATGCAACATGGTGCTAGTATTCTTATTATACAACCGATGACTACATTCCCTTACAATGCAAAATTAGGAGCTTTAACACCTCGTCGTTAATCAGAACAGAAGGTGGTCATTAATTGTTCGAAACTATTAATCAATTGTGACAATTTGCAACTGAGACTGTAATAAAAGTATTTTAAAAATATTGTTTTAATGCAGTTTTATGGTATCCAGAGGACTAAATCAGCTAATTGATAAATCATGAAATGTACTGTTTATTTAAAAATAAAAGAAGAACATAGGCAGTAAAATAAC
The DNA here is from genome assembly GCF_021461385.2 of Schistocerca piceifrons. Lineage (NCBI taxonomy): Eukaryota > Metazoa > Arthropoda > Insecta > Orthoptera > Acrididae > Schistocerca > Schistocerca piceifrons. Next base: position 145,047,339 of record NC_060144.1, read on the forward strand.
ACAGCTCTCCTGCTTTATTAATTGTGTTTCCTTTTAGTTTTAGTCGTCTTCTAGCGAAACCAATGGGAAAATTAATGTCCAACATTGCTTCAATTGGAACACAGCGGAAAGCTAGAGCGAAGGAAGGAGAGTGGGTGTTTAACGATAACTGCAGATTCAAGTCCCCCTACGCCGTCGCTCTATCGGTCTGGAGGAATAATCGCTCTCTTGCCGAGAAACAAGGCTACTCGAGTGTGTAGTGAGGACTCGGTAGCGGTAGCCGATTCCAGGTACACGGAAGCTCCAGATGGTCCGATGCCGGACTTCGGCTCGTAGAGGTACGCCCTGCCCGCAACAGGCAGAGAACAAGCCCATTGAGTGGTCAGACCCGCACACTCGCGACAGACTGGGACAGCTGGATGGCTGCGAGGCGCAGGTGGGCCGCATTAACCTCTGCGCTGATTTACAGCGCATTAGCGTCTCGAGCCAATTACGTGCACGGCACGTGCGCCTTGGCCGCCGCCGTTCTAATTGCCGCTGCTCCGTAATGCCCGGTGTGCAACGCTGCGGCGCGACGTGCGCCTGCCTAATCCTCGTTAATGATCGCCGTTACCAAAGCGGCGCAACGTCCGTCCCCTCCACGAACTGGCCACACTTCTGCCGCGGCAGTAATGACGGCGACGTGACGGCTAATTGGGGGGTCGCCATTGACTCCGGACTCCTGCTGCCGGCAGAGTCCCTGTGTCTGCGGTGTTTGAAGGCACAGGAGAGAGCTTCTGGTCTGAGTCTTTAAGAGAAAGAGAGGGAGAGGGAGAGAAAGAGAGAGAGAGGGCGTTTGTTGGTGTCTTTTTCTACAAATCGGTTCATAACCAAGAATCTCACGACTGATACTGATACCTTGTATATCCCTATACAGGATGATCCTACATCTACATCTACATCCATACTCCGCAAGCCACCTGACGGTGTGTAGCGGAGGGTACCTTGAGTACCTCTGTCAGTTCTCTCTTCTATTCCAGTCTGTTCGTGGAAAAAAAGATTGTCCGTATGCCTCTGTGTGGGCTCTAATCTCTCTGATTTTATCCTCATGGTCTCTCCGTGAGATATACGTAGGGAGGGCCAATATACTGCTTGACTCCTCGGTGAAGGTACGTTCTCGGAAGTTCAACGAAAGGCCGTACCAATCTACTGAGCGTCTCTCTTTCAGAGTCTTCCACTGGAGTTTATGTGTCATCTCCGTAACGCTTTCGCGATTACTAAATGATCCTGTAACGAAGCGCGCTGCTCTCCGTTGGATCTCCTCTCTCTCTTCTATCAACCCTATCTGGTACGGATCCCACACTGGTGTGCAGTATTCAAGCAGTGGGCGAACAAGTGTGCTGTAACCTACTTCCTTTGTTTTCGGACTGCATTTCCTTAGGATTCTTCCAATGAATCTCAGTCTGGCATCTGCTTTACTAACGATTAATTTTATGTAGTCATTCCATTTTAAATCACTTCTAATGCCTACTGTCAGATAATTTATGGAAGTAACTGCTTCCAGTTGCTGACCAGCAATATTATAGCTAAATGATTCAGCTGCCCCTGAGTTTTATGCAGTGCCTTGAAAAAACAGAAGTGAATTTTTCATGTTCTCCTGCTCACTATGCGCAAAATATTAGTCCTACAGAAAAATGAACAATATCTTTTTGTGGGGAATACAATGTTGACTAGAATACTCTCTTTCAAATTATGAATTTTGTGCTAGGATTTGTTTTCACTGTAAGCCACGGTTTTCGAGTTATTCAAGGAAAACGCATTTGAAGGTTACTTTTGTACGTTCCTCTTGTATAATTCGGATCGAAGGCGTCTAGTGAAAATGTGTCTCCATACAAAAATGAACTACATAAAATTTCCTACAAAACAGTCCTGTTCATTTTATCTCAAGCGATAACAGCTCGCGCGTAGCGAGCGAGAGAAAATGAAAATCCTGCATGTGGTGTTTGGAGGCGTTGCGGGTTGCATAAAACCGATAGCTAGGGGCAACTGAATCATCCTGTTTATTACAAAATTGTATGTATGTAACCATATATGTTCACCATCTATCCAGATATCAACCATATGTGGTACACGTATCATTTGCAGCACTGAAAGACCTAAGTCGAATCAAGGCCCCGGGAGTAGACAACATTCCATTAGAACTACTGACAGCCTTGGCAGAGCCAGGCCTAACAGAACTCTACCATCTAGTGAGCAAGATGTATGAGACAGGCGAAATACCTTCAGACTTCAAGAAGAATATCATAATTCCAATCCCAAAGAAAGCAGGTATTGACAGATGTGAAAATTACCGAACTATCAGTTTAATAAGCCACAGCTGAGAAATACTAACACGAATTCTTTACAGACGAATGGAAAAACCGGTAGAAGCCCACCTTGGGGAAGGTCAGTTTGAATATCGTAGAGATGGTGGAACACCTGAGGCAATAATGACCCTACGACTTACCTTAGAAAATAGATTAAAGGAAGGCAAACCTACGTATCTACCATTTGTAGACTTAGAGAAAGCTTTTGACAATGTTGACTGGAATACTCTCTTTCAAATTCTGAAGGTGGCAGGGGTAAAATACAGGTAGCGAAAGGCTATTTACAATTTGTATAGAAACCAGAAGGCAGGTACAAGAGTCGAGGGGCATGAAAGGGAAGCAGTGATTGGGAAGGGAGTGAGACTGGGTTGTAGCCTATCCCCAATGTTATTTAATCTGTATATTGAGCAAGCAGTAAAGGAAACAAAAGAAAAATTTGGAGTAGGAATTAAAATCCATGCAGAAGAAATAAAAACTTTGAGGTTCGCCGATGACACTGTAATTCTTTCAGAGACAGAAAAGGACCTAGAAGAGCAGTTGAACGGAATGGACAGTGTCTTGAATGGAGGATATAAAATGAACATCAACAAAAGCAAACCGAGGATAATGTAGACTGGCAATGGCAAGGAAAGCGTTTCTGACGAAGAGAAATTTGTTAAGATCGAGTCTGGATGTAAGTGTCAGGAAGTCGATTCTGAAAGTATTTGTATGGAGTATAGGCATGTACGGAAGTGAAACGTGGACGATAAATAGTTTAGACAAGAAGAGAATAGAAGCTTTCGAAATGTGGTGCTACAGAAGAATTCTGAAGATTAGATGGGTACATCACATAACTAATGTGGAGGTATTGAATAGAATTGGAGAGAAGAGCAGTCGCGCGGTCCCGGACTGAAGCGCCTAGAACCGCTCGGCCACCGCGGCCGTCAGTCCCGATGACATTTCGCCACTAAAGGTGTGGGTGGCATGTTGGGAGGAGGAGGGCTAGACCGAATATGAAGATAGTGGCGCCTCTGCATATCTATGTAGTGCCTTTTTCTACTAAATTTGGTTCACATATCACTTGCTAAAATTTATTGTGACAGTGAAACAACAGCAAACACCTCTACAGCTAAGGGTGTAGATAAAAAGAGGTGACAAGAAAAGCACCTACCTGGTGCCATTTCAACCAACTTTGGTATATACATGTCTCTTTATCTGTAGAAAAATACTGTGGGCTTAGATAACAATAATACTTTTGTATCCCGCCTAGAAGGCGGTGCGTTGGTAGGAGCAGGAAACTGCAAATACAGTTGAAGCACCATTACTAGCGTATAAACATATGCAAACATATTACACAACTTTAGGTGATGACACGTAGGTGCGACGTTGTGGCCCCATCGTAACTGATGAAAAGTCTCAATAGCAAGCTAAGCTGAAGCGATGTTTCCTGGCTGTCTGCACCTGATGAAATGGGGAGAATCTCTAGCGATGCTCGTAGAGCTCCAAAGCGCCGGCTAGAAGGCGCTGTCGTCGGTGTCTGTCGTAGTGCCAACCTAAGCAATGGCATCGTAGTTATCGATACCAAACTACCTTAGGAGGGTGAGGGTGGACTCATAAGGGGCTACCCATAGAAATGTGTGTGCTGTTGACAGTAATGTGGTAGCGAGTCGTGTGCGAAACGTGTGTGCTGTTGACAGTAATGTGGTAGCGAGTCGTGTGCGAAACGTCACGCGCTATACGGCAACTTACTACGCGATGTTTTTAAGAGAGATTCATAAATGCCATTATAACGGTGTAACTGTTACTGGCTGTGACCGCGGAGCTGGTTTGAGCGATGGAAGAAGTGGGCGAATGGCTAAGAAAGAAGTACAGTATTTAACATTTAGTGATACGAATTTCTGTCCCGGTATCACTAAGTGAGACGTCACGAAGATCGATTCATCGGTCCACGGTTGATCCATTTTTCATTTCTTTCCCAGCTGATCTAATCGTTAATTTCTTAAATTAATTTTTATTCGGCTGTGCTTTCCGATGTTTGCGGAATGTTATTAGAAATTCTGCATCTTCTCGAGGATGTTTTAAATAAAGAAATTTCCACAGCAAAACGGCAGAACCTTAAAATTCTACACTCAAAATAATAATAAACTTCTTAAATAGCAGTAGAAGTTCCTTCGTTACATAAAGTGTAATAACAGCGAAGAAAAGTAGAAGATGTGGGCCATACCCTGTCAGCAACAACTGTCTTTGTATAACGTAGGACTGATTCGGGAAAACAACAGAATATTCGTTCAGCTTTGCCTAATCACGTGAACATTCACGAAAAATGACACAGACGGGTTGTTCTCCCCTATTGATACTTGTCAGTCACTATTATCCTAAGGCTATCACGTAATTAGAATGCATTCATTTCTCGTCGTAAGTGAATAGTTTGGCTCAGTGAATTAAGTTTGCAAAACGCAAGTAAATGGACAAAAACTGCGCTGCACGTAATGATAGGACTTTGCCTGGAGGCAAGCACAAAAATGGTGTTTGAAAGCCAACAGTTACTCAGTCTCAGCTTTGAAGACTTGCGCTTCACAATTTTGAATGTCACGCAGTAGGTCACACTCAGACAGTAGTCAAGAATTTGTTCGCAACAGAAAGAGCATCCACTGAATTTGTGTTCCTTGAAAGCATGCTGCGCTTCCTCATGAACAGTTTTATAATGGTGAATCACAAAATTCACAAGCAAGCGGAGTTACTGCGATGAAAGTGTAAAACACCAGCTTGTTAAATGCAAGACGTTAAAGACGTACTTAACAAGTTATGACTTCTGTGTCCTTTGGTCCGTCAGCAGCAGCTTAATGCTACAGCACGGATAAGTGGGAAAATACCTATACAGCTTCCGCACCATCTGACGCAGCCTGTGTGCTGAGAATCCTTCACGTTTTTCTGTATTGCAACCGTCCGGTCTATTTGTGGGACAAGTTCAATCATTATATCCAGTAATTTCTTAATCAAAAGTATCAAGAGAAAAGAAATGACAGCAAGTGCCGCAAGCCGAATAACCTTGAAAAAATATACCACGTAGTAAACTGAACGAAAATACGACATGCGTCTCTTTTAGTATTCACTACCTCTGGCCCGTGACAGTATTCTATTATCGGGGACAAGCACAATCATCTTCCGCGAGAGATCTTATGAACATTGGAAGAAAAATTATTTCCTACACGTAGATGGCCTTTAAAATTTCAGCAGCATGAAGATGGTACGAAACAAACGATAAATTGGCTTAAATCGTCCTAAATTCTTGGATATGCACGTGATTAATATCTAGCTAACGAAGAGACTATGAATAACGCCAACTGCATTTAATATTTACTATACAGGGTGGTCAGAAACCGTCTGAAATGCTCGAAGGGTGTTGGAGGGTTGGTTCTGCTAAGAAACAATTTTTAAGGAAAAATTCGATACGTTGCCCCGTCTTAAAAGCATATTCAAGTGGTCCGCTAGATACAATTAGTGAGCTTTTTCCTCGTAGCGTAGATGATAGTGTACGAGACAGAACAGCCTTTGGATATGTTTCGGTCCATACTACCATCCCTCCAACCATTTTTGTGTCGCTCTCTTGTTCGATTTTACGAAACCAAATAAAGAGCACGTTTGGCGACACAGTTTCTGGCATGCCTCTTGAATCTTCGTACGACGACCTGATTCGCAAACATCAGTGCTAATTAATGTTATTCATCAGCACAATTACAAGTTCTTCAGACGGCTTCTGATCACTCTGTATAGAGAAAAATAGCACATCCAGCATCTCATTCTCAAGTTACATTTGAATGTTTGTGGCTTGTGAGAAGACGGTGTAATAGTGCGTCCAATCAGGAGAAGAGTCTACTAGCTCATATCGGAATTCAGGTCTATCCAGATTGTAGTTTATCCTGCCATATCGTGTTTTTCGCCTTGTGGTAGTCGGGATCCCACATGTTATGCGAATACCGAAACGATGGGTAGAGGAGGGCCGTAGTCATCATCATGAAAGATCTCAACTGCCCCACGTGACTAACGCTCGAAAGAACTGGTTCGCTGTTCGCTCAGCCGTACAGGACCGTACTGCTACGTCACATACTCAGACAAGAAATGGGGTTCTTTAAAGCAAATTGTCCGTCCACAAGGACAGTGTGACAATGACTGGATTACCAACGACTGTTCATTTGAGACTTCATCTGATATGTCATCAGACAGAGGTGAATCAGTGTTGCGTCCCAAGATAACATGGGACACAAAAGTTGCTTTACATCCCGGTGTTGTGTACATCATCACGATCGACGAATTCCTGTGTAGAGGCTCCAAGAAGAACAAACGCTGTCACTTTGCATTCATCATCATGATCACATAGACGCAGCTCCTTGGGTGATGGTATAGGATACCATACGGCGCACAATACAATCATATCTGGTATGCACAACGATAATTTCCAAAGCAAACGCAACCTTTCTGATATATTCATACCTGAGGTGTTGTCCTTCAGTCACTGTCTCGCGATGTTATCTTTCAAGAAGCCAACGCAAGATCGCATATTGCCTGTCCTGTCCTGGCCTATCTTGATACCGAAAGTGTTCAGCTTCTGTGGCCAGCACGTTTACAGGTCGTTGGCCTTTGGAAACATCTGGTTGTCTGTTGGTGGGAGACTGACATGCCGCTATTCGTCAGCCACTACAACTGTTGAACCCTAAGGTGGCTGCTACGCGTGCAAAGTAAGTAAAACTACAGTATTTTCTAGCCTTCGAGACGTTTCAGTTTTAATGGGGTACAGTGGGTCTCTTGAACTGAAACGCTCTCGCCGTCGATGGTACGTCACATTCTATCCTTCTGCTCTCCCGTGCCGTTCGATAGAGACTTATTCTTCTGTCCCTTACTGTACGTCAGGGTGTTCGGTAGCCTATAGGAGTGTCGTCAGACGCTTATCGACTCCTCGACGGCCCTTACCCGCTCCCTTGCAAGGCGCACACACTGGAACGAGCTCCATTCGGTACGGGACAGCTGCCAAGGCGCTGCGCGCACAAGGCCCCAGACTGGCGAAGCCATTAGGACAGCAGTCTGCGCGCACCGTCTTTTGTTCGGCCGTCTCGTTAGGAATGCCACCTGGTTCTGCCTCTGCCGTTGCCGGCAGTTGCTCTAATTGCAGCCTGTGCGGTCACAACAGCCAGTATTGATCGGTTTGACATGCGTTCGCCCTTGTAACTGCGAGTGCTGCAGATTTCGCTTCCTTGAGACGAGTTTCAGCTTGTTTGCGCCGACTTTTCCGTGACCACTCTTTGCCGGCATTTATCGGTTTCAGAAAACGTGTCACGGAGATAAAATGTGCTAGTGACTGCCTCTAGGCACCTATAAGCGGTGCCACAAAAGCGTTACATCTGCACAATATAAAAATAATTTACTCTTCTCCTGATTGGACGCACTATTACACCGTCTTCTCACAAGCCACAAACATTCAAATGTAACTTGAGAATGAGATGCTGGATGTGATATGGTCTTGGAAAAATAATATCTTCTTACCTCTTGTTTCCATTCTCTATTTGATATCACAATAGTCTCACCATTCTTACCGTAATTATCTCTAACCAAAACAGTTATTAACCTCATTTCCTATACTAGCCGAGGTTGTCTCAAGTAGGAAAAATTTTCAGTATGAAAAGTTTTAATCCAAAACATCTTTCATTCTTTATTTTTTCTGTAGCGTAAAACACTGAGTCTAAAGCCCCTTCAGCATAAATTCCTCTTATTTAAGTTATACAGTACGCAAACAGCAACAGACTGTGTGGAACACTACCAAAATTCTCTACAGAGTTCATTTCAGTTTCACCTTTGGTGCATGAATACTTAATTGGATATTTCCTAAATTTTGCAGTACATTTACGTTTGCATTTTTTTAAATATCAACATTTTGTAAAGCATTACACAGATACCAACAGCACATGCATAGCAACCTCAAAATTATCTATACAGTTTACATTTTAATAATACCATATGTACAATTAGAATGAAGTATCTACAGTTCAGGTGAGTGATGCACTGTGGAAACTAAGTTGTGTAGAAACTAAGGTCGTTGTGTGACAAGGTTTTTGTACTATTGTATACAGTGTGTAACGGGTATAAGTGGATCTATTTTTATATGTGTGTTGTTTTTTTTGTCTCTGCATGGAACGCTCTCCCACAGACATGTCACATAAAGTACTACCTCATGTTTTCTGCATGGTCTTAATGTACACTAAGTGGACTACGCCTGTAAGTATAGATAATCGTTTTCTGTCCAGGCATCCACACTTCAACACCTGACCTGCTGCCCAGGGGAAAATATGCATTAATAGCCTTCTCTTGACACATGTACTTGGAGGTACTAACAAACCTAAAAACGTACTACTCCTAACAGCTGCAGATATTAATTTGCAAATGAAGCAAATAATGAATTGATATTTTTCAGTACAGGAGTCTCAGTCACAAACAAACGTATGTGCACTTACACCCACGGTCGCAGGTTCGAATCCTGCCTCGGGGATGGATGTGTGTGATGTCCTTAAGTTAGTTAGGTTTAAGTAGTTCTCAGTTCTAGGGGACTGATGACCTCAGAAGTTAAGTCCCATTGTGCTCAGAGCCATTTGAACCATTTTTGAACTTATACCCATTACTCCCTTTATGTACATATGTACATAGTTTTCAAAACATTATTTCTATGTTGACATGATAATTTAGTTCTGTGGGCTTCACATGCAGTATATGAGGTGGATCGCCATCGCCATAATCTCAAAGTGACTATTCGAAACGTCAGTTCATATTAGTTAAACTGAATATCTACAGTGGCCGGCCCTGTGTGACTGAGAGGTTCTAGGCGCAACAGTCCGGAACCGCGCGACCGCTACGGTCGCAGGTTCGAATCCTACCTCGAGCAAGAATGTTTGTGATGTCCTTAGGTTAGTTAGGTGTAAGTAGCTCTAAGTTCTAGGGGACTGATGACCTCAGAAGTTAAGTCCCATAGTGCTCAGACCCATTTGAACCATAACTACAGTGATTGAACCTAATTCCAGTTAGATCAGATGTTTCCTACTTTTGTAGTCGGGAAAGTAATGATTTAGGGTTATTCTTGGCTGATTAGAGATGTACTACTTGCTGAGATAGAATTTATTTCTGGTTTCTTTAAAACATGGCAAAGTGTTAATTTCACCTGTGATTGGTGTGTACAGGTCATTTGATATTCGAAAAGGAAGGAATTTTAATTGTCAGGTGAAAAGGGAGATGTACACTGTGTGTTTGTATATACGTATATACTAGGGTTGGAACTTTAATAGTGGCAACTATTTATTTACAGCTCGTACAAAATAGATACGTCTTTCAATGTTTTACTGGTCTTCAGAGTAGTTACCAGCATTATGCATAGCCAGTTGCCAGCGATGTGGAAATCGTAGGATATTCTTAGCAGTGCCAGTTGTGTTGACAGTTCGAGTGGCGTGGTCCATTGCCCGACGAATTTGTAGCAGTGCAGAAATGAATGCCATGAAGTGTTTCCTTCAGTTTAGAAATCGAGTTGAACTTACGAGGGCTGAAGTCAGGGAAGTTCAGTAGGTGGTATCGCACTTAGCAGCCCCATCAGTCAAACAAATCCCTAACAGCTTGCATTGTGCTTGCTTGAACATTGTCCTGAAAAATGATGGCCAGGTCCTGCAGAAAGTGTCATTACTTCTGTCTCCATTCTGTTAATTTTTGGAACACAACCTACGACCAGCTTAGAACAGCTACAAATTCGTCGGGCAATGGACCGCGCCGCTCGAGCTATCAACACAACTGGCAATGCTAAGTGGATCCTACGATTTCCACATCGATGTCAACGGGTTAAACACAATGCTGGTGACTTCTTTGAAGGTCAGTATATCTTTGAAACACGTATCTAGTTTGTACGAGCTGTAAATAAATAGTTAAAGTTCCAACCCTCACATTATGTATATCTATAACATGTGTATGTGTATTATGTTTCATCATTTACAGAATACAGATAAATTTGAATTATATTACTGCTTTGATTAACATGCCTCTGAAAAGCATAAATATTATTTCATGTTTCCATTTATGTGCACGTGTTTCCCAATTCATGTGCGAACTTCCTCTTGAGACAACTTCCATACCGAATAGTTAATATCACTCTATTTGGTGTGGAAGTACCCAGATTCGATTACCAGTATTTCTTTGGACTTCTGTGAGGTAGGAGGGATTGGACAAGGATCCACTCAACCTCTTGAGGCCAGATGAGGAGACTGCCAATTAGGGCGAAAGGAATTGGCGACACGCTAATCACATTTCCCATGACAATAGATTGCCCTTCATATTGCCTTGCAGACAGCAGCTGGCCAACTGAAGAGGCCTAAGAACTAATCCTGGAGTAGTGTTTACGTTTCTTTGTATCTTAATCTGTATACTAATTATGTACCATCTTACTTTGGAATATACGTTTTATACGAAGGTTAATTGTGATCTTTACGTTTTCACCTTTTGTTACCATGTGGTGAAATTGATGACACATATGCTAGAAAGCATTTAAAGAAATCAGTTTCAGTGAAACAGTTTCTGCAGTGAAACACACGGTGTCAGCTAGTAGAAAGAAAGGGAAGGGGAAAGTTACGGTTTAACTTCCCGTTGACAATGAAGTCATTGTAGATGGAGCAAAAGTTCGGGTTGCCGAAGGTGATCGGACGTACTGAAAGAACCACACCGGCGTTTGGCTGAAGCAACTTACTAGTAAACCTACCAAAAGGATACATTTCGATTGTGGTCGCTTTGAATATGTTGTCTTGTAGAGGAAAATAAGAGACTCCCGTTTTTTTGGTACGTGCGCATACGGTCATTAAGTGAGTGTGAAACACCTCCTAATGAGTTTAATATAAGTGAATGAATACCGTCGAAACGGGAATACACGTGAAAAAGAAACTTAAAACAATGGTCTGTGGTTTTTTCAGTACGTTACAATGGTGCTTCCAGATTTGTCGGAAAAGTCATTTTTTCGTTATTTCTTCTAGACCATTATTTTGATTTTCATTTTGACATTTGACTAAGAGCAAAACGCATAGCATTGTGAATACCAAATTCAACCAGTCACATGTGACGAAGTGGTATTCCAAACACGCATTTGTCAGAAATATGCTAGGAATTCTTCGTATAAAAGTGTGCAGAGCTTTCTCAGTGTTGTGCAGATTTACAATAATTTTACGACAATAACGTACAAACAATTTCAAATACAGCGTAACTAAATCTTAAAAGGCTGGAAAATAATAAAAAGAACACCAAATGAAAAAAGAAAACACAAGTGATTTATATTTCATAAAATTAAAAGAAAAAATGTACATAGAGCAATATATTTCTTTGGATTTCTGTGAGGTAGGAGGGATTGGACAAGGATCCACTCAACCTCTTGAGGCCAGATGAGGAGACTGCCAATTAGGGCGAAAGGAATTGGCGACACGCTAATCACATTTCCCATGACTTACTGAACAACCCAACATGATAACTGGCGTTCAAGTGGGTATTTCTACTCTTGTTTCTGAAAAATGTGTGTTTGCAAAACCACTTCATCATATACTATTAAATTTGGTATTAAATCTTAGTCAAATGTCGAAAAGAAAAACAAAATCTAGACAAAATGTTAGACAAATCTGAATGCACAGTAGTAGGATACATTAAAAACCAGGGAACTTCTATCTGAACGTTTATTTTTTTATTATCTCTTACGGTTTCGAGGATATTAATTAAGAAATATTAAACTCAATTTTTTTACAGGGTGTTTCATCTCCTTAATGGCAATATGGGTGCGTATAAAAAGCACATGTCTCATACATTGCTCTACACTACAACATTTTCAAAGCCGATCAAAATTGAAGTGTATCCGTTGGGTAGATTTACTTGTTAGTGAAAGCTTCGAGAATATAAATCATGATGTCTGGACAACGGTTTGATGATCCATGGTTCCGATTATATTTTGCCCACTTGACGTTATTGTTGGATTTGACTTAGGCATTTAAAACCCACACCAACTGGTTTCCATTGTTTCCCAGGCGACGTATAATTAACATGGTTTGTGTATTTTATCGACACAGAACGCCGCTGTTCCTAATTATGTTTTCTCGTTGTTGGGTTTTCATCAGACGTTACTAGCACACTGGACTCGCATTCGGGAGGACGACGGTTCAATCCCGTCTCCGGCCATCCTGATTTAGGTTTTCCGTGATTTCCCTAAATCGTTTCAGGCAAATGCCGGGATGGTTCCTTTGAAAGGGCACGGCCGATTTCCTTCCCAATCCTTCCCTAACCCGAGCTTGCGCTCCGTCTCTAATGACCTCGTTGTCGACGGGACGTTAAACACTAACCACCACCACCACCACCATCAGACGTTACCTTCCATACCAGTTATCCTTCGCCACCGCGGAAATAGCATCCTTCATACCTCAACCGGTATAAACGAACCTTTTATTATCACTTTATTGTCTCTATCTGTCTGTCCAACTGTTAAAGTTTATGTCACACGTTAATGTCTACGGTCTCTCGGAGGTGTAAATAATTGAAACTTCTAAGTAAATGCAATCAAAAGATTCAATGTCGTCGGCAAACTTCAAAGATTTTATTTTTTCTTCCTTGAGTTTAATTCTTACAACAAGTTTTCTTTTGTTTCCTTTACTGCTTGCTCAATATATAGGTTGAATAACATCGGGTATAGTCTGCAGCCCTGTCTCACTCCCTTCTCAATCACCGCCACCCTTTCGTGCCCCTCGACTTTTATTACTGCCATCTGGTTTCCGTACAAAATGCAAATAGCCATTCGCTCCCTATATTTTATCCCTACCACCTTTAGAAATTGAAAGAGAGTAGCCGGCCGGTGTGGCCGAGCGGTTCTAGGCGCTTCAGTCTGGAACCACGCGACCCCTACGGTCGCAGGTTCGAATCCTGCCTCGGGCATGGATGCGTGTGACGTCCTTAGGTTAGTTAGGTTTAAGTAGTACTAAGTTGTAGAGGACTGATGACCTCAGATGTTAAGTCCCATAGTGCTCAGAGCCTTTTATATCATTTTTTTGAAAGAGAGTAATCCAGTCAACACTGTCGGAAGCTTTCTCTAAGTCTACAAATGCTGTAAAACTAGGTTTTTCTTTCCTTGACCTGGAAGTCGTAGGGTAAATATTGCCTCGCGTGTTCCTACATTCGTCCTGAATCCAAACTGATCCTCCTCGAGGTCAGCGCCTGCCAGTTTCTCCATTATTCTGTAAAGGATTTGTGTTAGAATTTCGGAGCCGTGACGTATTAAACTGACAGTTCGGTATTTTCACACATGTCAATACCCCCTTTCTTTTGAATTGGGGTTGTTATATTCTTCTTGAAGTCTGAGGGTATTTCGGCTGCTCACCATATGGAACTGTGTTGTCATGGCTGGCTCTCCCAAGGCTATCAGAGGCGCTAACGGAATGTTGTCTACTCCCAGGGCCTTGTTTCAACTTTGTCTTTCAGTGCGTTGTGAAATTCTTCATCAATATCATAACTCCCTTACCATCTTCCTCTATGTCATCTTCCCTTTGTTAAGGGGATAATATTTCTTTCTGTAATTTGTTGTCTGACTATCTGTCTGTTAACACCAGTCTCTCTCAGCAACGGACAGACGTATCTAGTTGAAATTTCTGTCACGTACTAAGATCTATGATCCTTGGCCGTGGAGGAAATTAAGATTTCTATGTCAATCAAATCATACGCCATTTATGTCATATATTTTGATACTCGCAAACTCACTCCCGTCAACCTAGGATGATGCTCCTCGGCAAGAAGTAAGGCTCAGCAGTAAAACAAAGGCAGAAGTCGTAAAATTGTTAATATCTAATGATATAACACGAATAAATATTTTTGACCATTTGTTATCCGAGGCAACGGCCTTGTCGCAGTGGATAGACCGGTTCCCGTGAGATCACCGAAGTTAAGCGCTGTCGTGCGTGGTCGGCACTTGGATGGGTGACCATCCAGGCCGCCATGGGCTGCTGCAATTTATTGGGGTGCCCTCAGCCTCGTAATGCCAATTGCGGAGCTACTCGTCCGAATAGTAGTGGCTTCGGTCGAGTATACCATCATAACGGCCGAGAGAGCGGTGTGCTCACCCCTTGCCCCTCCTATCCGCATCCTCCACTGAGGATGACACGGCGGTCTGATGGTCCCGGTAGGCCACTCGTGGACTGACGACGGAGTGCTTTTGTTATCCGACCGTCTAGCTGTCCTGTTGCGACGCCTTATCTCGGGAATGAGTAGACATTTGTCTAACCCATTTCGATATCGGTAACAGGTAAAAATCGTCGAGATTCACAATTCTTGGCGTGGATGAACTCTCTATATACGTAATTAAGTTTGTATCGAACCGTCAGTGTGCCAATTCTACTCGCACATCTTCGGATATGATCGTTACATACGGATACTGGTCAGCCAATACAAACTGAAGTTAGTCAGCTGCTGAAGCGCTGGAAACGTGTACACAGCATGGGATCATTGCATGAAAGCGAAGGGCGAAGATAATGGGCCAGTGGCATGCTTACGGTGGTGCTTGATTGTACTGCGTTGCTCAGTGTTTTCCGCTGTAGCACTAGAGTTTAGATTATGCTGATTTACTTGCTGTGCCATGTGTTATGCTATCACAAATTTGAGACTCAAGCAGTCTTGAAGGAATTCATTGTGTGTTGAGACGTCAGTAAAAAGACTCGCTCATCACTTTACAAAAACCTCTAACTCCACATTTTGTTATGGCGCCAGATATTCGTCACTTAACATTAGTTTCTAGTCGGTATGAGCTTTGCGAATCTCGATCATCCCCAAACGTAGCTACCCTCAAAACATTCTTGTGTCATCAACGTTTCTGCCATTTCCTGACAGAAGCAGAAATTTGCTGCCCTTCTTGGGGTTCCCTCAACACAATATTCCTAATATTTAAATCGATGGAGACCATTTCTTGAGATCGCTCCGCTTCAATATGAAGAATAAGCGTAAATGGAGGGGGCGGCCGTGAGCTCAAGCCGACCAGAAAATCCCCGCGTTCTGTCCGCCTAATTGAATCATTAACTCGGCTTTCAGCGGAGCTTCGTCCGCTGACGGCGTCGATTCTGCTCGCAGAGGCTCCCTCAGTTCTCTCCCCCTCTCCTGCCCCCTTCCCTCCCCCCCCCCCCCCTCACCAACCTTTCCATCATCGCTGGACGGACGACGCGGCACGGCACAACCTAATTTCGACATTCGAACCCGTCGGGAACAAGCGCTTTACATTTTAACTGCGCGTAAAAATATAGGGTAGGTTGCATTAGTAGCCATTACGACCCGAACATTGGATTACTTGGTTCTCAGCACACATAAAGACTCTTAACAGTATTATGCCTGACAGCCAATTTCATAACTTTCGTCTTCAATCAACGATTTCAGGCTTCTGCTCCTTCAGTACTCACGTGCTGAATTCCTCCAACTGGGTCCGTATTTAACTACAGTTAAGGTAGATTCAAAGAACTACTAAGCTGAAATCAGTATCCAGTATCCTAACACAACCACAATGGTCATATTAAGTTTTTCTTAAACTTATTAATGGCTTTTGAACATGAGCCACACAGCCAGCCTCAGATTATGCTTTAGCATTTAAATATGTGGCAGCCTGAAATCTTTAAAAGGAAACGTGCGATACAAGTACTATTATAAGAAAAATTTTACAGTTACTTCCATTTTACATTAGTCCGTAATCTCACAGAATTAAAATACATTTATTAATATAAAAAGACTGTTGATAAGACTAAGCTTCCACTTACTATATTACAAAAAAATAAAAAATCGCTTACGGTCTTATTTTCCTTTCTGCTATAAAATCGTACAGCATCTTCTGTCGCTGAAACGGTTTGCTTGTTTTTTAGTAATGTACTGCCAGAGAACATGACATGCAGCGACAGTATCGTGGATTCTTGCTATTTGCTTTTGCAGTTGAAGAGAAAGTTGTTAACAGGTACCTCACTGCCACATTCAAACATTCAAATGAGAAAGATGGCACCGTATGGGGGAGGCAGAAATGCTGTCGTTATCTCCCGTAATTGTATCGAAGACGTATTATTGTCACTATAAAATTTCTGCTTTATCTGTAGTTTTGGTACCGAGGACGTGATCGGAGATTCGGTACCACTGTGGTGTAGTGTCGACCTTTAATTTCAGAAGACCGCTGCAGCGTTTGATTCTATCGGGCCCTGGCTGTAGTGGGCGATCAGCAGGTGCCACTTTATCGAATTTCGTTAAACCAGTGTACACAGATTCCTTGGCTTGAGTCCAGAACATAATCGCAGTCTTTTAGGCGGAGAAACTCATGAACTGCTTGTATAATGTGATACACAAGATAATTTTTGGTGTTGTTGACATTGTAGCGTATTTGACAGTATCGGTGCTGAGGGTGAATCTGATATATTAATCATTGATTCTTCTTTAACCTCTTTTGCGTATTTAAGTTCCTCTAAAATCGTTTTAAGCTATACTGTGTACGTAAGCTGCTTACGGGACCTGAAATTCGCCCTCTTGATTATTCGTGCCACCTACAAACTGTTTCTTTGGTAGCTGCAGTTTTAGCAAAAATCTACCCTTCATATTGTATTGTTTTTCTACGATCTTGATGTATGAGGACATTCGACGTAAAACATATTCGAAACAAAATACCAATATTTCATAAACATTTCATAACACGAGCATTACCTGACATAAGACGACAAATTAACCTTTACAGAATGGAATCTGTATTCATAAAGCGAATTCACATATGGTGAATATGTATTAGCGTCAGCCACTGGTGACACATGAAGACAGGTGGCGGATCAGGATTTCCCGCTTTTTATGTGTGGTCGCGTTAACCACTTTGGCAGTCCGAGTACGCTCCCAGTGCCAGTCCAAACCACCAATGTGACAATCCAAATGCTCGCACTATCTTGAAACTAAATATAGAAAGACAAATGTTACTTTGTATCTTCATTTTAGCCCCGCCAGGCGTGAATATATTACTAACGACGACAATGTCTGTGTTTATGAAGTAACTGCATTCACCACAATACAATGTCCCTCTTAAATGAAGTGTACATTGGCGTTCCCCCCCCCCCCCCCCCCCCCCTCCCATTCCCAACCTTCCTCGCTATTTGGTCGTAGTCAACAGGAAGCCTGAGGAAACTACGTCGGGGCCTTCAGACGTTCACATAATTTGTCCGCAATGAATTTAATTTCTTTATTAACTGAAGCACAGCTGCAACTGAGTACGTATCCCAATATTTCGATCATAACTAACAGCAATGACCTGTATTGTTCGTGATTACTACACTCGTTTCAAAGACTCACAAACCCCTATATACACTCAAACACGCACAACACTCAAGTGAACGTGTATACCGTTGATTTAGAAGCCATTTCTACTCCACAATACAACAAATGGTGCAAAGTAAATACAAGAGTTAACTGACAAAGAAACCGAATATTAACCGGAGATTTACAGCTTAAGCAGTTTGCTCAATAAAACTCTAATTTCAGTAAATCTGTTAATAGAAAGCACGGTATATTGCAAAAAATTCACTCTCATCTAAAGACATTCAATAATATTTTGCGATGAGAAGTATTTCACAATGTTATTGTCAATCTAGGGGCAACATAGTGTGTGGTGTATCTACTGAAAACACCACTCTGACTCTTCTGACACTACTCTGAAGCGTGCATTTGCACTTGGAGGGATGACTGGCGGTGGTGACGGTGGCTGGACGGCACGGTAGAACACTGTCGAGAGTGAATAATGACTTTATTTACCTCCAGTACACGACATGTCATGGCTCAACAAGAGAAGCATGCCTCCCTTTGTTGTCCATGGCCGGCACTGTCGTAATCGTTGCAGATTCCGCCATAGATGCTCAGCTGACGCCCTGCGATGCTAACAGACCAGCAGCTTCTGGAGTCCGTGATCATTGACGTCCATGGTGGTGTACTTCCCTCGGCGGCGTGGAGCCCTGGCGGACCCCCGATTCCTTACGCGTCATTGCGGCGACACGTAGATACGGCCTTGCGCGAGATTCCATTCGCCGCTCTCTGTCAGGAGTCGGACGACAATTGTCGCCTATTCCCCAAGTCCCACTAGGAATTTAGTGTTGGTAGCAGCAGGAGTGGGTGGCAAGTTGGCGGTGTTGTGACACTAGTCCCGTGAAGAATTCATTGCTGCTAACGATGCACAGTCGTCTGGCTACCCGGCGGTTTCTTGGCATGGTGATGGTGCTGCTGAACTCCGGCGATGAGAATTGCGCACTTTCTCGAAATTCAGACTTATTCATACGCTTCTTGTGCAGTTTCTGAGTTGGCTTCCACTTCTGCTCACTCTAATATTTCAAATAAAACTTAATCAAAATGAAGTTTTTAAGTGTCCCGGATTGCTTCTGGGTGTGGTGTAACGGAGGATGTGGAGCGATGGACTTTTAGAAAATGTAAATTGCTTATCGTGATTTGACAACCGCTCTATGGCGTACGACTAATTTAAAAACGTTAGACTTCTTCTCCGAATTAATGATCACGTGCTCAGGTCATATGATAAGCAAATCCGAACATTGTCAGTTAATAGAAAAATAACGTCAATGGCAGATCGGTGACAAATCGAAGTGTCGCGTCTTCCCGCGAGAGAAGCTGAAAAAAAAAAAAAACTTGTAACACAATACGTATTGAAATAAAAATGCAATCTAGCGTATTAATAAACGTTGGTAAGTCAATATGGTTACTTACATTAGAAATTATAGAAACACCCCACAATCATCATATTCTGACGCCGTGAGGAAGAAAGACAAATGCAAAGATCCAGTCTTCTCTTAGCCGCTCTTTGAAAAATAGATGGCTGTGCCTTCTATTATTAAATAAGCATTAACATAACATCTCTGACCATTAATTGATACCATGGATTTATACACACAAACAAAAAATATTTTTTTAGAAAGTGTATAATAAGTTTTCCACTTAGTGCTCGTAGCCTCGTCTTACAATCCCATTGCGTGTAAGCTATTCTGATGCACTTGTCGCCACAGTGCGGCTGCCTGCCTGCGGCTGGTCATGGAATACGTCACAGAAGCCTGCTCACTACTTATTTCTTTTCCTAAAGACTTATTACCTTTGTTGAAAGACTGGGTAGGAACATTACACCACGGTGCTTCATGCATCCCTCTCAGATTGTACGAGTCGTCTGCCCAATATATTAAAAGCCATACCCGCAGGGAATCTTGTTAACGTAAGCAGAGCGGAGCATCAAGTCATCTTTGACAAAACGATAAAGCACTTCTGTCTTCAGTGGAGGGCAAAATATCACTTTGGCTTCGTTTTCAGTCTGGACTGGACCTATTTTTAACGACAGGTTTCCCATACATGCCAAGAAAAGCGTGGATTTAAAACATTCTCTGTCTTTTTTCTTCTTTCTTTATGTCCGCCTTAGGTTTTACTTGTAGAAATAATGTGTACAAACAGCTTTACTTTTTATGAAATATTATTATTATTAACTTAGGGGCGCAATGGGACTATGCGACATACAATCAGTCAATGCCACTTTTGTTGGTTGGCGTTACTTTGTGTCCAAATTTGTTTCATCCTTACGTAATGAAGTCTCTTTCTTTTCATCAGACCACGATGTTCCAGTCCGTTTTCAAATTTCGCTCTGATCGACTTTTCCAACCAAATATATTTTGTCTGATTGTTTTTCTATCTGTAACGCCTGCCTGAATCATACCGGCTACTGTAAGATCCTCCTTAATCGCAGCGACCCATTTATTTTGCTCAGTTTTGACGTGACTTCTGCTTTCGTAGAATTCTACTGTTTGTTTTGTCTTTTAATGTACCCATAAAATTTAAGTCCTTGTTTTCTCATGTCACTATGTATTTCTACATATTCTTTTATTTCCTTATTACTTCTGAGCCTGTAAGTTTCTCCATCAGTGATTTTGGAGCCTACTATTTCCTAATAATCTTTCTTTCTTTCTTTCGAATTTCTTCAATATCCGTCTTTCTATTTAAAACTGAAGTTTCTTCTCCATAAAGACGTTCAGATTTGATTCAGTGTTGTTATGCGTAAGTTTACTGAATTTAGAAAGTGATTTTTTATTATAAATATTTTGTGTTAATCTGAACGCAGTGGCCATTTTTTGATTTACATATGCACTGAGGGTTGGATGTCATCATTCTTTTGGCACAGGGGCCTGAAGATGACTCTAACGTGGTGTCAAAATTGGTCAGATGATTGATTCTACAAAACGTACGGCTGTTGGTATTCATTAGTTCTAAAAGTTTATGGTGTAGCGTTGCTCTTGGGGGGCGACAAGAAAAAGAATTGTTATTTTATATTTCTTGAAAAACGTCGAGAAAAGTGAATATTTTGGTGGGCCACTTGGAAACAGAATCAGGAATTGATTACACTATTATAATAACATACGTTGAGCATTAAATAACTGGTTGGATTATTTTGAACAAGAGTAGCAGATTGATTTATTTGAGATCGTTCAGAACAAACATTATCATTTCTGTGCATTTTTATAGTCGCGATGTAGTCATACAGGGAACAACACTAAGGGACCAGAAGATTTATAGACTTTAAAAGAAATGCAACACTACACAATTAAAAAAAAAAAGAGCTGATTCAGAAATAGGAAAAACGATAATGTTCCTTCTGCCTCATGCTGCGTTCGGCCCATCAGCGTGATCATAATTTCGGGAGATGAACTAACACAAAATAATTAACATTCACGTAAATGAGGAGATGGAAATCATCAAGGTTAATTTACTAAACTAAGCACACTTATCTTTAACACACTTTTGTTAATGCTGCGTACCTTTTCATATTAAATTACATTAGATGACCATTGTGGTTAAATGCTTTATACGTAACAGTCAAAATGTCCTGTTGATACTATCTATTCGTAATCAGCTACAAGAAACTACATGTTTTCTGATTTGAAAAATAACAGTTAGCATATTTACTGAATATTTTCACATAAAATATAAAATACCGATGCGGAACGCAGCAAGTCCACGTCCGCCTTTCATGGAATACAAACAGTAAAAAAATGTTCAAATGTGTGTGAAATCTTATGGGACTTAACTGCTAAGGTCATCAGTCCCTAAGCTTACACACTACTTAATCTAAATTATCCTAAGGACAAACCCACACACCCATGCCCGAGGCAGGATTCGAACCTGCGACCGTAGCAGCAGCGCGGTTCGGGACAGAAGCGCTAGAACCGCTTGGCCACAGCGGCCGGCACAAAAAGCAAAAGGTGAGGCGCCCAATGCCTCATTTGTCTTGAAACAATAGAACTCTTTTTATATCATTAATCGATAAATGTACATAGAGATTTACAGGCACCGCGCAAGAACGGCAAAGATAAAGAAAAATAGATTATGTCGCTGCTATGCGATGATTCATTTCTTTGACTTTACAATTGTTCGATAACTTTAGGCCATCAGGCGTTTACTATTGAGCGTATATTAATGTTTCTGAGGCGAAAATTACTAATATTACAATGGCCAGCCGTAGCCCTGCATCCTCTTCACCGTTGGATCGCCTACACTTTTCACTCATCGCGCCTTACAAATGTGCTGTGGAGAATACCCTTTCCCTCTGAAAACTAAGTGTTGAAACTCGTCTTCCAGCGATATGTGCTCTGTGAACTAACGGACGAATTATTACGCGAGGGGAACATCGAGATGCTATTTCCCGAAGTGATTGTGTTGTGGAATGTCGATTCTCTCACCTGAAACCGTGGAGGAAGCCGAATGCGGATAGAAATTGCGACGGGAATTCGTGTTATCGTCAGTCGGACAGACGTCTGCTTATCGTGCAAAGGGCGCGGGAGCGTCGCGCATCTGCGGACGCGACGCAATTGTGAGGAGTTCCGTGCGCTCGGCGGAGCGGCAGAAATGCACATCGGGACAGGAGAGCGCAGGGGCCGTGGTTCACGCTGCGTGCGCCTCCAATTGGCTGGAAACAAAGCTGTCTGGCTCTGCGGAGAGTGCTCTCCCCGATTCTGAGAGGATGGGGGGCAGTCGGGAGGGCCGGGAGCGGGATGGGGGACAGCCGCACCGAATAAAAGAGAAGCGAGGGGGTCCCACAAGGACCTGCCGAGCGGTCGTTCTCCATGGGGGACTCGGAGAAACAAAGTCAACCAGGAGGCTGTCACGAAAACTACATCTGATCTGATACTAATTAGCTGACACTGAGCATGTATACCGTTCCAGCAGTCCGGTGAGGCTCGGTATAGGGGAAAATCGGTCACTTTGCCAGCTGAGGACATTTTAGGTCCAGCGCGCTGCTGATGATAAATTGTCCACTACAGTCTACAGGATTTGGCATCCATCTCGACGACCTCAAACACCTTTTTGTCCAGAAGCAATAAAAAAAGCTTATTAAGCAATTTAATTAACTACGTAGGTAATGGAGGTAATTGTTATTGTAGTTCGCTATGGTCGCAGGTTCGAATCCTCCCTCGGGCATGGATGTGTGTGATGTCCTTAGGTTAGTTAGGTTTAATTAGTTCTAAGTTCTAGGCTACTGATGACCTCAGAAGTTAAGTCGCATAGTGCTCAGAGCCATTTTTTATTTTACTTACCAGGAAGACATAACCAGTATGATTTCCTTCCTTGTAACATTGTTCGTTACGAAAATGTGAAATGGGGTAAGACTTGGCCTTAGGAAAGCCCTTCTTAAAGTTTACACACTTTAAAGTTTTCTATCTAATAATAATACCGCGGTACAGCATCCTTAACAATTCTAATCATCCTACTGAGGCGCAGCACGTTGTATCGCGCCAATGTAAGTAGCGAGCACCAGCTTGATACATGAGTCATTATTCTAACTTGACACAAATAGTAACGGCTATGTCCGAAAGGTGTGAGCATCTTACAGACAATGAAATTATACGAATAAAAAAGTCGAGATAAGTACGTCGAAAGCGAAACTTTGTCTCCTGTTACACTAACGACTTTAATTAATTATTGTTGATTTAATAGGTTTCATTATTAGTGTGAATGATGGGGCGAATGCGAAGTATTTAATGAATGAATACTATTGTATTTATTACCTGAGAATACGTTAGCGTGAGAACTGCGGTTGTATAGTGAGAGTGGCCGGCCTGTGTGGCCCAGCGGTTCTAGGCGCTACAGTCTGGAACAGCGCGACCGCTACGGTTGCAGGTTCGAATCCTGCCTCGGGCATGGATGTGTGTGATGTCATTAGGTTAGTTAGGTTTAAGTAGTTCTAAGTTCGAGGGAACTGATGACCTCAGATGTTAAGTCCCATAGTGCTCAGAGCCATTTGAACCATTTTATAGGGAGAGTGAATCATACTCTTGGGGAAATTTGTAAAGTGCAACCAGCAAGTTTATGGGACTGAGGAAACAAGAAAAAATTTGCGATGATTCTGTCATTTCAGGAAGGAGTTATTTTGATAATTTTGGATTTTCTAATTTTTTTCATTTAATAAATTGTAATATAAAAGCAACTACTTTGATTGGTCGGATGTAAAAGACGTGAGATTGTGTCGTTTGATACTAACATCGGATTATCTATTATGTGTATCATCTAATCAGAGGACAGTACGTTCGCGTATACTTCGTGGACTAAGGGTATTGCTTCCTAAAGTCTCAGTTAGGAACTCAGCCATGATCATTTTCGGACGTGAGTATAAGGGAATCTGAACAGATATGATAATTTTGCGAAACAATGTGTTAAACTCGGCCGTAGAGTGTCGCAAAATAATCGCAAACGACTGGGAAGAACGAACATGCGAAATTCCGGTTTTTATGTGTAAATAATAATTAACTAAAATCCACGTGGAGTCCTGTGCAATCCGGGACGGAGAAGTGACCTATGAAAGAGATCGATGTGGAAGCATTAGCGTGGGCATTCTGACACAGACAATCCGTTTTGGTAATACTAGAGCTATTCGGAAAGTAAGGAACGATAGGTCATGAAATGGAAACCACAGTGAAAATCAAAACTGTTTTATTTGCAACAGTTAGCTACAACTTCCAACTACTTATTTCCATAGTCGCCGATCCGACTTAGACGTTTGTCGTAGCGTTGTACCAACTTTCCAATATTCTCGTTATAGAAGGCAGGCACCAGTGCTTTAGCCGGCCTTTGTGACCGAGCGGTTCTAGGCGCTTCAATCCGGAACCGCGTGACCGCTACGGTCGCAGGTTCGAATCCTGCCTCGGGCATGGTTGTGTGTGATGTCCTTAGGTTAGTTAGGTTTAAGTAGTTCTAAGTTCTAGGGGACTGATGGCCTCCGATATTAAGTCCCATAGTGCTCAGAGCCATTTGAACTATTTGAACCAGCCATAGCTTTCTGCCAGTTTTCTTCGCTGACCTACACCTCACTGTCTGTCTTCATAGGGATCGGTTCATGTGAACAGAGATGAAACTCAGAGGCAGACAATTACGGGCTGCGTTGTAAGTAATCAAAAATTTACAGTTGAGAAAGATGCAGGAGCATTTCGTATCCCCTGCAGAATGCGGCTGAGCATTGTCTTGAAGAAGAAAACGCACGATACTTATGTAATGTTGGCTGCATAGCTTCAGCCGAAATTTCTCACCAGACCCTCGTAATTGGCGGGAGACACTATTGTTCTAGGTATCTGTATGTGCTCCCTGTGTGCTCAGAACTAAAAAGAAAGACGTAAATCGATCGACAGGCATACTAGGGACACTGCCCAACACACCTGTGCAAAACTTAATTGGATTTTCAGTGTGGTTTCCATTTCGCGACCGATGTTTCCTTACTTTCAGAATAACCCTCGTATTTCCGGTAAAAGGCTTCGCTAAATACCATAAGATGGCTATCATGTGTGACTGTGATTGCGTGTGAGTGTCTAAATTGTAACTGCAGACTGGAGCAAAAACTTGGCGGTGTGTTTCTCTCAAAAAAAATTTTCTACCTGCTAATAGCCCATAGAAATCCTGAAACTATAAAACATTTGTCGCACCCTCTAAACATGGGTAGCAGCTTTTCCAGTCGAAATACGTTGTTCGTTATCGAGCAGGCGTATGTTTGAGCTGCTGAAGATCGCCGCAGGGTGAGTAGACATTTCCTGGAAGTGGAACAAAATAACCACGGTGTTGCAGTGTCAAGCAAATGCTTTTCAACTATCTGGCGGACATTAACCAGCATGATTACCTTCCTTGTAACATTCTTCGTTACTTCTTTACGAAGATACGAACAGCAGTACCAATTGCCCTTACGAAGGAAGTTGTAATATGTCCGAAACGCCTGATTTAAAGCTTTTATGTTTTAAAGTATTTTATATTTTATTCAATAACGCCGTACAACACCCCGCAGAATTTTAATCTTCGTATTAAGCAAATATATCACTCTCCAGTTCACTACTTTGACCACATTCTATGTTTTACCTCTTTTTATACACACACTTGGTTACAAAATTATAAAATGGTATTAAAGATCATCGTTTCTCTTTCTTATAAATGTTGTGTTTACGTGAATACCTGACAAGTTTTTGTAATGACCTTGAAGAGAGAAAATAGATTCTAGAATAAGAAATATAGAGTGCTATTTCGAAAAGGAAGTACTGCTGTTCATACACTATGTGATTGAAAGAGTCCGGACACCCCAAAAACATACTTTTCTCGTATTAGGTGCACTGTGCTACCACCTGTTGCCAGGTACTCCATATCAGCGACCTCAGTAGTCATTAGACATCGTGAGAGAGCAGAATGGGGCGCTCCGCGGAACTCACGGACTTCGAACGTGGTCAGGTGATAGGGTGTCACTTGTGTCATACGTCTGTACGCCAGATTTCCACACTCCTAAACATCCCTACGTCCACCATTTCCGATGTGATAGTGAAGTGGACTGACAGAGACCGCCGACAGTTGAAGAGGGTCGTAATGGGTAATAGGCAGACATCCATAAAGACCATCACACAGGAATTTCAAATTGCATCAGGATCCACTGCAAGTACTATGACACTTAGGCGAGAGATGAGAAAATTAGGATTTCATGGTCGAGCGATTGTTCATAAGTCACTCATCACGCCGGTAAATGCCAAACGACGCCTCGCTTGGTTTAAAAGGCGTAAACATTGGACAATTGAACAGGGGAGAAATGTTGTGTGGACTGACGAATGACGGTACACAGCGTGGCGATCCGATAGCAGGGTGTGGGTACGGCAGATGCCCCGTGAATGCCATCTGCCAGCGTGTGTAGTGCCATGTTTTTCATGGAGGGGGCTTACACCCCTTATTGTTTTGCGTGGCACTATCACAGCACAGGGCTACAGTCATGTTTTGAGCATCTTCTTGCTTTCCACTGTTGAAGAGCAATTCGGGGATGGCGGCTGCATCTTTCAGCACGATCGAGCACCTTTTCATAGTGCACAGCGTGTGGCGGAGTGGTTACACGACAATAACATCCCTGTAATGGACTGGACTGCACAGTGTCCTGACCTGAATCCTATAGAACACCTTTGGGATGTTTTGGAACGGTGATTTCGTGCCAGGCCTCACCGACCGACATCGATACCTCTCCTCAGTGCAGCACTCCGTAAAGAATGGGCTGCCATCCCCCAAGAAACCTTCCAGCACCTGATTGAACGTATGCCTGCGAGAGTGGAAGCTGTCATCAAGGCCAAGGATGGGCCAACACCATATTGAATTCAAGCGTTATACCGATCGAGGTTGCCACAAACCTGTAAGTCATTTTCAGCCAAGTGTCCGGGTACGTTTGATCACTTAGTGTATCTTCGTAATGAGAAAGATACAAGAAAGGCAATGGTGTATGGTAATATTCCCCTTGTTTTCAAGCATTTTGTTGTACATTTTTTATTTTGTTTCTAGATGAAAAGCTATTTGGAGTAGACACAGTAAATAGAACACACAATGCTTTACTGTATCCATTAAACAATGATCTTTGGGTAGAGCATTACCAAAAATTGTAAGCAAAACGTGTCGACAAACGTCTTTCGTGACGATGGCAAAAACCAGTTTGGTGCTGTTGTCATTTGTTAACAGAGACAAAGATAGATTCAGCAGTTCCTGCTATGACAGCGAGCTCAAATTCTTAATGTCATCGTAAGTAGCTTTAAACAGGTCACTTCGATTCTTCAGAAACTGCAATAGAAAAGGTACGCAATATTAGGTCAGAAAACGACTGTTTTACAAGGAAGGAGCAAAACTGTAGGAGAGAGACGAAGTTCTGGAGAAGTTTTCGTTAATGATGGCTAAAACTAACCATTTACTAGTAGAGAATCCTTGCTGTTGAAGCGGTCGAATTAAAAAAATTTCTCCTGCGAGGTTTCGTATTGGAATTCATTCGTCATCGAGACGGAATCCTAGCATTTCATATACTACAGGCACGGGCATAGTCTTAGTGTTATATTTTTGCCCGATGCATTCAAAATAAACTTGATTGATGGTTAAGAGCTCCATATACGTATCAGGACTACAGTGTAATTTGTTGATACAGATCACTATATTTAGTTCCCCAACTTTCTGCAGAAGTATGCAGCAGATATAGTTTGGTTCTAATACTGTAGCTAGTATTTGCGTTTATTTAGACTTGTATAGAAACAGCTGAAAAATGCCGACAATTAAAAAAAATCACTTGTAGAGTGGTGATAATATTTTCATGTCTTTTATGCTCTTGTTTTATTATATAATTTAATTTTTTGTTGCATGAATATACTGAAAGCAAGCAAAGAACGGTCTTTAAGAATGTTACGCTGAATGCAGAACAACTGAAATATTTAATATGTACGAGTATGGTAACTTATTCTAAAAAGCAAACTTTCACGGCAATAAAAAAATTTCTTAAATTATAAGTGCTATTATGCCCTGACCTTATGGTATCTGTTAGATAACGTAGCGTTTCGTCCCAGTCTGCGGATGATATCTTCATGGGGAGTCGTAGCTCTGACGTCTCTCCGAAAAACATAGTGGTTTTCCACTGGCTCATCGTTACCCTGCTCCGTTGAATACTGCTGTGCGGAGACATGATGCCACGATTGTTTTTGAATGCGGAAGCTGTTGTTGACCTATTTACGCCACCGTCCTTGTCAAATGGTTCAAATGGCTCTGAGCACTATGGGACTTAACATCTGAGATCATCAATCCCCTAGACTTAGAATTACTTAAACCTTACTAACCTAAGGACATCATACACGTCCATGCCAGAGGCAGGATTCGAACCTGCGACCGTATCAGCAGCGCGGGTCCGGACTGAAGCTCCTAGAATCACTCGACCACAGCGGCCGGCCTTGTTATCTAATTGCGGAAGACTTCTGCATTTCTTCAGAATCAGTCTGTTTAGCTTGACCCTTTCTTCTTCCGATTAAAGTAATCGGCGTGCTTAACAGTCTCCACCGCTTGGCTACACAATCTGTTCGTTGTATCCGCTTATGCCTGCCGGGACTTGTATTTTCTCAAACGCAGATGACTTCTTCGTTGGTAAGAGTGTTCCGCTACACCTGATTCATCGAATTTTACTCTCCGATTGTTGCCTTATGTTTTTCTACTTTTCTCTTGGTGGCATCTACGTACACTTGTGTACAGCTTCACTGTTTCCTGTACATTCCTGCTTTACCCAGAGACTGACAATGGTTCTTGATATATTGATATATTAATTGATCTTCCCTGTGGGTTTGTATATTACGATAATGTCTCGTTTCTCTACTGTTTGTGTAATCAGCTGTGCAGTCAACAGTATATAGAGTTTCTCACCCCTTAATCGTGAAAGATGATAGTTATATGCTGAAAGAGAGCGGTGCCTGCTACATTTCTACAGTTGACGAAGTAATTTATGTTATTGCCTGAGATAACTGGTGGATTATGGATCTCATATTTTTTGGTGGTATATGTACTGTGTGTGACACCTGATGGTCTGTGGACCAAAACTGATTATGCAACAAAGAAATTTTTATCAATATCTCTTAGCGGTGAATCGTGATTTTTTTTCAGATGGACTCTAGGAAAAAATAAGTATGGAACGAAAATCGGTAACTGTGTTGCACATGTAGAGGCAAAAAGATGCTTACAATATCAGAAACATTTGATGATATATTCAGAGCAAGAACTTCACAAATTGACGACGTCAGTCAACAGTTATTCTGCTTGGCATCGACTGACAGAATTACTGGACGTCCTTCTGAGGGATGCCGTGCCAGATTCTGTCCAAATGGAGCGCAGAAACTCTCACCGTGTTCGGGCGGCCATTGTCTCGCTTTCATGTAAGCCCAGGATTCCTTGCCATGACGGGCAACAAAAAGCGGCGATGAATGTTGTTGGCGTACCACTGTGCTGTGGGGTTGCCGCGGATGACAATCAAAAGAGTCCCGCTATGAAATGAAACCCCAGGTATTCACTGTTGTTCGTCGGGCCGTATGTTGGGCGATAGTCATGCTGGTCTCCCACCACTATCTGGGGTGTCTCCACCTTCGTTTTCAGGCTGGAATCTCACTGATTGGAGTAGAACTGTCTTCAGTGATGAGTCCAACTTCGAACCGAGGCCCGATGACGTACCAAGACCTGTCTGGAAACGCCCTGGACAGCGGTGAGGAACCAACCTAACCGTCACCCATCGGACGGACCCACAACCAGGAGTGATGATCTGAGGTGCCAATTCTTTGCATAGCAGGATCCATTTGGTTATCATCCGATGCACCCTTACAACACAGTGGTACGTCGGCGATATTCTGCGCCTTGTTTTGTTGCCCTTCATGGCAAGCTACCCCGGGCTTACATTTCACCCCGCATGCACATGGCGAGAATTTCTACAGCTCGCCTTCTTGCTTGCCTAAGCTTGTCTTGACTATCAAGGTCGCCTTATCTCTCTCTAATCTAGAATTTGGCACATTACGGGCAGGGCCCTCCAACATCCAATAACTCTGTTAATCAATGACAAGCAGAATACCTGCTTACATAATGGCCAGAGATGGACCAATGGGTTATTGACTTGCCCCATTTGGGAAGCTGTCTCTCTATTGAATAAATCATCCAGTTTTTTTTCTGAAAATATAATGATTTGTTTTTCTGTGCCGGTACAGGCGTGTGGAATCATGCCAATCCGAAGGGTGATGACACCGTCCTTTCCCTCCGATCCGGACAGCATACACACACACACACACACACACACACACACACACACACACACACACGGGCGCGCGCGCACGCACACATACAGAAACGAAACACAATGTTGGGGTGTATATCATCCCTAATAAACAAGAAATAAACGCTTTATAAATTGAAATGCTTCTTCTTGCTGAAATTTATTTTATTTTTTGTTGTCTTTGGCGTTAAGGCATCATCAGTGGATTTAATCTCGAGTGAAAATTGTTATTCTTATAAGCGATAGTTGCTGTTTAGAAAACCGTTCACGTCATAACTTTTACATGAATAAATTACTGCTTACAGTTATTATTCTCTCCGGCTGACACCTGCGTTTCTTCTCATCTGGTCACTGGTCAGATTACGAAGTATGGAACTACGAAAAAAAAAGTTCGTGACGTGAAAATTCGTAAGTATTTCAAAACTGAAGCGAAATTCGACCTCCACCTATGACAGATGAGAGGAAACGCATATCGGCAGAAAAAGGAATAACTGTAAGCAGTAATTTATTTGTGTAAAAATTAAGACGGGTACTATTTATAATGTATAAATATCGAAGGTAAAAACAAAACTGCACAGTAAAGGAGAGTCGCGTCTGCAAGAATTACATACTTATTCGCCTAAACCGGGCCCTCGTCGCTTAATAAATATGTCCTTCCTGGACAGGAATGTAAGTAACGTACCGTGCAGGTTGTGGCACACAGACGACTATATACGGAAGTTCGATCTAGCCGCGATTCGTGGACGGATAGCCGAAGTGGTTAATGTGACGGCTCGCGTAGAGCAGGAAACCTGGGTTCGGGTCCTGGACTTGTATAAGTTTTCATTGTCGTCACACCAGTACACAGCGGATGGTGGTTAATATTCGCAATTGCGAGTACATTTCCTGAAATAAAATATATTGCAGCAAGAAACAGGTGTTAGTATTTGTGAAACAAACATAAGTAATATTTATGTTTGAAGAGTCCTGCGTATCATATCATTCTGAAAAATAAAATGATCGTATGGCGTTAATGGCTGGAAGACCTTTCTGATCTATAAAATCTGAGCATCTTTAGAGATATTTATTTATTAGCTGTTTTGGCTCAGCTAAAATCTGAGCATCTTTAGAGATATTTATTTATTAGCTGTTTTGGCTCAGCTATGGTATGGCTGTACTGACGGTTCCATTGTGAAGGCTAGTAATTGCAGGTTGTCGACTACCGTTATAAGTACGTAAATTCGTCTGCCTGCACAGTTGTCACTCCGCTATGAAGCATTTTGAATAGTGGGAGACCGTACAGCCGTGTCGTTCTTTAGCTACCATAGCTACTGTCCAGTCCAGCTCGAAGCTTCCTTTCCGCTTGACCAGATAAGCAGCCGTCTGTTATTTTCTTCTTCGCAGGTGTCCTGGATGCGCAAGCGAGACCTGCACATACTGACGTCGAGCATCTTCACGTACACGGGCGACGCTCGGTTCAACGTGATGCACCCCGAGGGCACGGACGAGTGGAACCTGCGCATCGAGTACGTGCAGCCGCGCGACGCCGGCATCTACGAGTGCCAGGTCAACACCGAGCCCAAGATCAACATGGCCGTGCTGCTCAACGTGGAAGGTAGGGGAGGGCGGGGGCGGCGCGCTGCAGGCGGCTCGCCGTGACGTCACGTCGCCGGCTCCGGCCTGTCTGCCAGTGGCTTGGCGCTCTTGTCTCTCACACACGCTCCGTAGCAAGGGTGTACATAGCCACGGCCACTTTCGCTTTGGGTCATACCTGGGACCAACACAGGCACTGGGTTTCAATTCACTTGTGGCAACTGAACAGGCTCCATCAATATACGTGTGCATTGGAGGCTCCTGATCACCCAGTGTTAGTGTGTGTGTGTGTGTGTGTGTGTGTGTGTGTGTGTCTGTGTGTTTGGCTGGAGTGCTGCCAGCAGCTAAGTAGCATATCTTTAAGTAATTCTGTAAATAGAAATCAATGTTCAATGGAGTACATGTATGAATTAGACAAAAAATTGAAAATAATTTCTCCTAGCCCACACATATTTCTAGCCCCATACAGATAGCTCTCAAACTTTGTCGTTGTGTGTTTTTAATGGATACGACAATACGCGTAAGGTTTATAATGATAAACCTGGGGCACATAACTGATGCATGAATAACTCACCTCTGAACTTCTACCTACATGATGCACCCACGCTTTTGTTATAAAGTTGCAAGCGTTATCATAGCTATTAAAAATTCTCAAGCAAAACTTTCCGGACTATTGTTTGGCTTAAGGAATCTGCATGGAAATGGGAGAAATTATTTTGTGCTTCTTCTCCCGATTTCAAATCACATTATATTAAAAATTTTGTCTTACTTCAACAAGGATTTTCTTCTTTTTAGTCCTGTAGTTGTGAGATTTCTCAACGGATATAAAAAATTTCGATGTGATATTTTTATTTAAAAATATTTACATATATACTACTTTTTACCCACAGCTTTGCGAATGCACGTGTACGTCACATATACTGCACACATCTCCTCGTCCCTCTCTCTCTCCTCACCTACGTCTGTCCGCTGGCGTACCACCTGAAACGCATGTCACTACTACCCACATAACACGTCGGTCCTACAGGCCAGCCAAGATCCCAGAAATAACAACTCCCCACCCCCACCCCCCATCCCTCCATTAATACCGAAGAGACAGACAAGAAAGTGTTGTCATCCAGCTTTGAGTCATATTTAAAATTTCAGGCCTTAAGCTCATCGTGAAATTAGTTTAATACCAAATTCAAAATTTGTATTTAATTGGGAGACAGACAGGAAAGCAACATAATAGAAACAAAAAGAGGAAGTGACAGAGATACGCAATATACCCTCCGCCATGTACCATCCAAGGAAGCGAGTTAATACTGCATTGTCTTCTGGTTCAGGGTTACGTTGCAAATTTCAAGTCTCCAGCTCTTCGGGAAGTTAGTTGAAAATCAGTTCCGAAATTTGTACCGAACAGACAGATAAACATGGAAGCGATCTGACAGATACCTGTTAAAACAAAAACAAAGAATTTTTAACAATGTGTAAAGATAACGTGGAATAAGATCAACTTAATTACATAAATCTATTCGTGATCATTTTCACTAACTGTATTTCAGCTTCATGTAACACAGGTAGGGTAGTTATCAGTCTCGACTTATCATTTGTACACTTCTCACCGCCAGCTACTAGATTGTTGCTAGCCGAGAGCATGTGCAGGTCGGTATCATATATCTTGTTTCTAATCTAATCTGATGATCGCTTGGTAATAAGCCGAAACCCGTAATGGTATCATTTATGAGAAGCCAGGCTGAGATACTTAGACCAGTCACATCACTGCGACCACTGCCTATGTTCGATGGAAACGTGCAATAACCACACAGAGACGGGAGGGGTGGCTACACTAGTAGTGTAGGATACATAATGCGCGCCAGGGGGACGCGTAAAATATTGCAGTCCTTGTAAAAATGCGAAAACAGAGCGATATCTCTGACGTTCAAAACGGGATGATCATTGGCGTTTGAGCCAAGGGTGGAAGCGTTTCCAAAACGATTGTTCGCGTGCCTCCGTATTTAAAATATAGCGCACACGCCAAAATGACGGTATGCGAAACTTCTGCCGAGGCAACTGTGTTGGGCCACAGGCCATAGACTGTAGGGGTGATGATGGCTGCAGATACGAGTACGGGTGAACTGACGTGCAACTCAAAAACGCTTTCGTGACCACTTATTGGCAAACTGCCTATTTGCTTCCGTCTCTGGTTCTTCGGCCCTCCACCGGCAATGGAGGGTGAAGCTTTGACAATGCCAGCCAATCGTGCTGACGAAACGTCAGTAAAATCATCAGACAAACGGCCGAAGAACCCGAGACAGAAGCAAATAGGCAGACGTGCAACTGTTGAGAAGCTGACCAGCGAGATAAATCAAAGTACTAACAACAGTATCTTCTCAAAAACCGTACAACGGATGGAGGCCTCAGCAGCAGACACCGTTCATGCACCCATTTTGACTGCCGTTCGTCGGTGACGAAGACGGGAATTTTCACGACAGTCTCGCAACTGGACCTCCACTCATTGTGAGTGGCTACAGGTGGCCTTTAAGATGAATCACGCCGCTGGCGTGTACAGCGTGGAACGCCTGAAAGCAAACACCCTGCAACAATCAACGGAAGGGTACGAGTCGGAGGAGAGGATTACGATCTGGAGAATTTTTAACAACACAAATATGAATCTATTCTTGGCACCATATCTACCCCTACATGCTATATGTTTTTCCTCAACACGGTAGCATCTACCAGCAGTACAATGCAACCTTGTCACACAGCTCACAGTGTACGTGCGTGGTTCAAAGAATTTCGGGATTAGTTTGTAGTACTCCCCTGGCTACCAAACTCGCCCGAGAAACTGTGGGACTACCTCGATTGGGCTGTTCGCGCCACTGCCTCAACAGCAGGTGGCCACGGCATAGCAATCGCGATGGGTCCGTTTCCCTGTCGGTACCTTCCAGGACCATTCACTCATTTCCTGCACATCTCGCAACGGTCCGCGCTGCAAAAGGTTCTTGCTTTTGAAATGTGAACGCATAGATGTGACTGGACAGTGTATACAATAAGAATAACCATACAAGGCGATCGCTGTGTTTCCATAAGTTAGTATGTGTTCCCTGTATTCTTGATTGATTTATTTACTCGTTTCAGTAGCATACAGACAAGATTCTATAAACTTGCAATTTCACGTGAGGAAACAGAAAGAACTTATGAGGTGCGACGATAAAGTAATGAGGCTGATTTTCTTTGCTAGATATGGCAACCCTGCAGGCTTGCGTAGGCACAATTTCTTTGACCTTGATCTATAAGCTGCTTCTAGTCCAAGCGGCACATCGATGCATCTGCTCAGTCGTGACTTGAGCTGTAATAAGTTAACACGTGTTTTTGTCTCTCATCACGGAAATAGAACCGTATAATATTGAGCAACGGTATGCCATTTATTTTTTCGTTAAATTGGGTGAAAACACGACGACAACTTACGGTAAGCTACAGAAGGCTTTTGGAGAGGAAGTTATGTCAAGAGCTCAAGTTTTTCGTTGGTATAAAAAATATTTAAGACGAAGACCGCAGTGGACGACCATCAACCTCACGGGCAGATGTCAACTTGGCCAGGGTGCGTTAACTCGTACGATCTGATCGAAGATTATTCGCGAAAATGATTGCTGAAGAACTGAATGTCAATTGAGAAACTGTTCGTCTAGTACTAACTGAAGATCTTGCTATGAGAAAGATTTGTGCAAAAATGGTCCCCAAAAATCTCACACCACAACAGCGAGAAACACAGAAAAATGTGGTAGCCGATCTGTTAGAGCAAACGAAAATCAATCCAGAATTTTTGAGCCGTATTATCACTGGTGATGAAAGTTTGCTTTTTCAGTACGATCCAGAGACAAAACGCCAAAGTTCGCAATGGTGCTCAAAGGAATCATCCATACAAAAAAGTGTTCGCATGTCAAAGTCAAAAGTGAAATGCATGCTTCTGTGTTTCTTTGATTCAAAGGGAATTGTTCATAAAGAGTTGGTGCCTCCGGGACGAACAGTTAAACAATATTACTACAAAGAAATTTTAGAAAGACTTCGTAAAAGAGTGCTTCGTGCCCGTGCCAACATTGCTGATAATTGGATTCTGCATCACGATAATGCTCCGTCCCATACTGCTCTGTGAGTACAGCAATTTTTAACCTCAAAACAAATTTCTGTACTACCACAGCCACCTTATTCACCAGATATCGCTCTGTGCGACTTTTTTCTATATCCAAGAGTCAAAACGGCGGTCAAGGGACACCATTTTCAAACAACACAAGATGTCCAAAAAGCTGTGACGAGGGTCTTGGAGAATATTACATAAGACGAGTTCCAGAAATGTTACCATCAATGGCAGAAGCGCTGGAAAAAGTGTGGGCAACCAGAAGGGAACTACTTTGAAGGAGACGACACTAAACTTGACTAAAACGGTAAGTAACATTTTTTTTCACATCAGTCTCATTACCTTATTTTGGCACCTCGTATATATATATATATATATATATATATATATATATATATATATATATATATATATATACACAAAATTGTAACCATGTAGTCTCTGCCCAGAAATGTATAACTGCTCCTCACTGCAGGAATCGGGGCCATTCAGGGCAACATTAAGGCAGATGTTTCGCTGTCTGTATTTCTCATTCACACAGTATTAGCCTCTGTAAGTACCCGCATTGCATTAGGTTCTGCGTAGGTTAGCCAGCGCCCGTTCGTTAACTGTCCAGTGACATCCATGAGGGCCAGTCTAAGTTGTGCCCTGCTGGTAAGCATTCTACTGGCTTTACCCGTGCTTGGAGATAACTTACTTTGGCTGCAAGCGGTTGTCCTCTGGCTTTCTTGGCTGTTTCATTTAGTACAGATTTTGACAGTAAAAAGTTCTTCCAACACTTCAGTCTAGATCTTGGTGGAGTATGCGCTTGATAATGACTTGTAAGTGGATGCCAGAATCGCTTATGTAGTGTACCGATGAAACAGGTATCGGAAACGCTATGGTTCAACTGCATGCGATCTCCTGAATGCTTGACTCCAACTCTACATAGAATGTCTAAGTAGAATGGGTATCGTAATGAGAAAAGTGGATGTGGGCAAGGAGATTATTACTAGGTGTGGAGAGAAGAATGGAGACTATTGGGTTGGATTAGAAAAGGTATAATATATGTATAGAGTAGAATTTAGTTTTGCTAACAGTTTCATTTATCTGAAAACACAGACTTTGGAGTTCCTGCCATCAGCAGATCTTAGAAAACAGTGATCCACAAGACAAGAAGCTGGGGACTGGTTTTAGTAATGAGCAATGGTGCAAATAAAGTGGGAAGTTTCACAAGTGTAGAGTGCAATGTGGAGGACAATGTGAACTGTTTCCGAGGGATGGACGTTCTCAAGCGAATCTTATCTTGGGTAGAGACGCCAGGTAGAGACAGTTAATATATAGAGACAGGATGTTATGCTTTACAAGCCCATGGTTAACGGCATTGTCACACAGTCATGCTAAGTCTCCATATATCCTTGTGGACTACTTAATTTCACCCCACTATACAACGATTCCTAGATCCCACAACGTTTTCGGATTCAGACCGCCTTTTTATATAGGTTGTTTACGGTAATTTTAGTTGTAATTTTAATTTATGTATCTTGTTTTGTGACGCTAACATTGTTCAACTGACAGCAGACGTATTATCGCATATAACATTTCATACAGCATTTTCTCCAGTTGTTGAAATTACAGTACAGGTACAAATATCTCATATTTACAAAAATGTTCTCGATGTAATACAATGTGGACAGGGTATTCATTAGCACACAGTCATTGCAACGTATGCGACAAAACACAAAGTCTAATTAAGGAATACAGTTTATTCGCCAGGCACATTCCCGTATTCAAAACGGCTTTTTAGAATCGAGTTGCGTTACAAGATCGACGACATCTTACCTAAATTCGTAACATCATTTGTCCAAGATAATGCTGTACAGATGGAAGACGTTTGTCATGTGATAAATTGCGTATTAACACCGTATCTAATAGGGGCAAAGCGGGAGCAAGTCTAATGATCAAAAAGAAAATAGGAATGCGTGTAAGCTACTATGAATAGCATACTGGATGCATTATGGTAACCAAATTGGAAAAGAAGCCAACGCTCGCCAGAATAGAACAACTTTACACTCCGCAGAGCCAAAACATTATGGCCACCTGCTTAACAGCTTGTTTGTTCGTCTTTGGGACGAAACAGATCTCTAATTCCGCTTATCACGGATCCGACAGTTTATTGGAAGGTTTGTGGAGAGATGTCGCATTAGATACCTACGTATAGGTCATGTAATTCGTGTTATAAACGGGCCGCTGATTTGCATATGTAGAGATGGCGCCCGATTACGACCCACATAGGTGCCTTAGGATTTAGGTCAGGCGAATTTGGTTTCCCAGACATCAACGTGAGTTCACTATAATGCTGCCCAAGCTACTATAGCACGGTTCTAGCTCCGAGACGCGGACAATTACACTGCTCAAAGATGATTTCACCGTCGGGGAAGACACAAGCATGAAGGGATGCAGGTGGTTCGCAGCTGTCAGTGGGTCTTGGATTACTGAGACACATACTATGCAAGAGCAAGAGAGCGTCTCCCGTAGCATAATACTGCTTCCCCCAGCTTGCGTCCGTGGCGCGCTGTACTGAGGTCATCAGTCCCCTAGACTTAGAACTACTTAAACCTAACTAACCTAAGGACATCACACACATCCATGCCCGAGGCAGGATTCGAACCTGCGTTCGTAGCAGCACCGTGGTTCCGGACTGAAGGGCCTAGAACCACTCGGACACAACGCCCGGCTTACCGGAATAGCCGATAGGTTATCACTGATCGACGGTTGAAACCTGATGGACACGAGCCCATGGCAGTCATACTTGACGACGTTATTAGATCAACATGAAGTTGTCTGCTGCGGAGCTCCATGTTCAACAATGCACGATGAACGGTGTGGTCCGAAACACTTGTGCGTTCACCAACATTGTGCTCTTTTGGCAGAGATACCACAAAAATGACTCTCAAGTTTACCTTACAGAGCAGACAATCGTCCGAACTCCATGTTGTGTGAAGAGTCGTGGACGTCCAACTATTTATCGCGTAGTGGTAGTTTTATTGTCCATCTACCTCTTCCGTAGATGCTCACTGTTGTGACTTGGCAAGACAGCCAAGCCACTAGGAGGTAGCCGAAAGGCACGCGTTTAAGCTCACGCAGGCTGGCGTGAGGTCTGGAACAGTTAAAGGAGTTGAGTCTAGTAAAAAAGTACGTAGCTTCTGGAATACTTAACTTTAATCGTTAATTGGTAAAAATCGGTCTGACGATACATGCTTCACAAGATAAATAGCAATTGATAATGCCGCCTTGCTAGGTCGTAGCAAATGACGTAGCTGAAGGCTATGCTAACTATCGTCTCGGCAAATGAGAGCGTAATTTGTCAGTGAACCATCGCTAGCAAAGTCGGCTGTACAACTGGGCGAGTGCTAGGACGTCTCTCTAGACCTGCCGTGTGGCGGCGCTCTGTCTGCAATCACTGATAGTGGCGACACGCGGGTCCGACGTATACTAACGGACCGCGGCCGATTTAAAGGCTACCACCTAGCAAGTGTGGTGTCTGGCGGTGACACCACACTCACGACTTGAGCGGGAGAACATTCGACCAACTTTTCCATTTACGAGGTACTCGTCCGCAGGCTCTGTGTTATAATATTATGCCCTTTGTGAAAGTCACTTCCCATTAGCTCCCCATATTTTCGCTAGGTTGATCCCCGTCCATGTCTGCTACTCTTAAATACTTTTGTTGCCGTGTCACGTTCCTGCAACGCCACCAGGCAGCATCCATCGTCACGGAGGGCAGTGGTCACAATGTTTTGTCTCATTATTATAAGTCTGCTAGCACTGCAGGTGACGGAAATGCTAAAATAATGTCTGGTGGAATACAGAAAGTATTCAGATAGTTAAGGGGGAGAAAATTTAACTAGGTTGGTCGACTGGAATTCAACAGTAGATAAAAAAGGAGACTTCAAAGCAGTAGGAGAACGTGAACTAGGAGAGAGGAATGGAAGAGGAAACAGCGCGTAGACTTTTGCACTGAGCACCATTTATTTATTGCTAATACGTAGTTTGAAAATTCTTGAAAGGAGGTTGTATTCGTAGAAGAGAGCTGGAGTATCGGAAACTTTCACATAAATTGTGTATGTGGAAGACAGAGGTTTCCAAACCAGATTTTAAACTGTAAAATGATTCCGCTGGACAGACGTACACTCAGATCATAATTTATTGTTTATGTACTGTATGTTAAAAAAATTATGAAATTGCAGAAACGTAGGAAATTAGGGAGATAGTACCTAGGTAATTTGGCAGTAATTTGAGAGTTTTAGGACGAACTTTAGGCAACGATTGGCTGAAGGAAGCGTAAGAAACACAACGGGTATTGAGTGATTGAATGACGAAGGTAACATGGGATTGACTAAGCAAAAAAGCTAGGTCAGATAGAAATTCTTGAATAACGCTTGAGATACTTAATCCAAATGACGAAGGGAGAAATATAAAGGTGCAGAACATGAAGCAGGCAACGGGAATAAGAAAACGTCTAGAAATGAGATTATCAGGAAGTGCAAACTGACGAGACACAAGTGGCTATACGAGAAATTCAAGGCTGTTAGGGGAAGAATGAATATGGACGTACTGGAAAAGCACAAAAAATAAAGAAGCAGTCGTATGAATATCAAGAGCTCAGATGGCAAAGAAGGAAAGGATGGGAGGTTGGAAGACATATAAGATATACATACGGGGATATAAATAACATTTGATCATATTGCAGAAACAGAAGGGGATGTAGATGACGATGGAATGGGAGATATACCTCTAGAAGAATCTGACAGAGCTAAGAAAGACTGAAGTCGAAAGAAATCTCCCGAAGTAGAGGACATTCCCTCGGAATTACTGAGATCCTTCAGAGAGCCAGCGGTGACTAAACTATGCCACGTGGTGTGCAGGATATATCG
Source organism: Schistocerca piceifrons (assembly GCF_021461385.2). NCBI lineage: Eukaryota > Metazoa > Arthropoda > Insecta > Orthoptera > Acrididae > Schistocerca > Schistocerca piceifrons. The sequence continues at coordinate 145,088,412 of NC_060144.1, forward strand.
CACAGGTGAAATAAGAAAAATGTAATAATTTCTGTCCCACACAGGACATGTAACGACAGATGTAAATATTACCGCACCAGTGTTGTGGTAAGTCATGGTTGCAAATACTGACTCCATTTATTTATAATAGAATGGAAAAACTGGTAGAAACCGACACCTGGGGAGATCAGTTTACGTTCTGGAGAAATGCAGGAACACGCGAAGCCATACTAACCCTACGTGTTTTTTAGAAGACAGGCTAAAGAAAAGTACACACACGTTTATAGAGCTTCTGGATTTAAAGGAAGCTTCTGATAAGTTAGATTGAGCATAAATTAAAGAAGCTATGGCAAATTTTGAAAATAAATTAGTTCAAGGAAAAGAGATAAAGACTTTGAGGTTTGCCGATGAAACTGTGCTTCTGTTAGAGAGAGCAACGGACTTACAACTTCAGCTGAAGGGAAAAGATAGTGTCTTGGAATGAGGTTATAAGATGATTAACCACAAAAGTAAAACAAAGGTGATGGAATTCAGTCGTATTAAATCAGGCAATACTAAGGGTATGAGACACTAGGAGTAGTCATTGAGTTTTTCTATAAGGAACAGTAAAACGAAAACAAGGTAGTTGGAAAAATGTAAGTAAACTGTTTATTATTTTTAAAGTAATCATCATAACTGTTAGTACATTTATCTCACTGTGATACAAACCTCACGGAAAAATGTTTGCGGTTGAGTACAGAACCATGATTGTACCCAGACATGCACCTCTTCGTCCGAAGCAAATCGACGGGAACGAATACCGTCGTTCACATCTTCAAAAAATGTGGATATCGCATAGGGACAGATCGGGGTTGTTTGGAGGATGTGGAAGGGCTTCGCAGTGAAACCTTTCCAGCATAGTCGAAACAACCTTATCAACATGTGGGGCTGCAGAAGTTTTTCTGGGAAGGCCATACAGACCCTATCTCATCTGATTCGATTTCCATATGTCTTGAGCTCTGAGGAAAGACATTCTTGGTCACCGATTTGCTTCGGGCGAAGATGTCCTCATCTGGGTACGATCATGGTTCCTTAGGCAACCGCTAATATTTATCCATGAAGAGACTGACCGTCTCGCGGCACAGTGGGATAGATATTTGAACAGATATGGCTGTTACTTTTAAAAAAGTAAAAAGTTAACTAAATTTTTTTATTGTTCATCTGCCTCATTTTCATTTGTTCGTCCCTTCTACTTAGGCAGCAAAGTTGCATGATGATGAAAGTACACTTCTACTTAGGCAGCAAAGTTGCATGATGATGAAAGTACACTTCTACTTAGGCAGCAAAGTTGCATGATGATGAAAGTAGACAGAGTATAAAATGCAGACTTGCAATAGAAAGAAAAGCATTTCTGAAACAGAGGAGTTTATTACCGTTGAACAAAAATTTAAGTATTGTAAATTGTTTCCTGAAGGCAGTTTGTGTGGATTGTAAGAGTATGACTCGGTATGTTGATTAGTGGCATGTAAAGTAGTTCTGATGCTCTGATTTAATTAATCATTGTCCTCCAAAATAATGAATAAGCACATCATTACCTACAGCATTATACAAGAATCACAATTAACTCACATTATGACATCATATTACATCAAAGTGTATAGCAATTCATCTGACAGTACAGTGACAATCTAGACTAATATCTTGACAGTTATGGTTAAGGGACCTGGGGTCTGATTATAATAATTTACTGAAACTAAAAAGTAAAAATGCTTTCACTGTGCCTACACCTCGTCTTGCTGTCGCAGTTGGATCTTACTATATTAATCTGCAGTTGAAGACTGAAGTCGCTGTAAAATTAGTCATTGGTTGTGTCTGCCCGTAAGTTCAACTCAATCAGATTTTTCAAGTTCTTATCTTCTCGAAGAGGTACCTGGCTGTTAGCCTGACGACGTACAGAGAAATGTGGCGGTGACAGATCTTGACGAAGAAGAGTCTGGGGGAGAAGTGATTTAGCATCATTTGATTCCTAAAAGGTAGACTCGTGTTTTTGCGCTTTTCGTTCTTCACGTCATTTTCACTAGCTGAACTATGGATATTACGAGCCCCGTCCTAAAATGATGCCTCGAAAGAGTGTTGTGCCTTTCTCTGGCTCATGTTTCATGCGGTTAACCAGTAGTACGCTTACTAATACTTGTTGAAAAACTGTGTCCTGGTCTCTGTAAGATGCTGTCTACGGCCACTGAGGTGGTAACTCGGCAGCACAGACGAGTTTCTATCTCTAAATTCTAAACTATTTATTTTAACCAGGCGTGGCTGCTTTTACAGGGTGACAATTATTGAACTACATGAAAAAAAAAAACGTCATAACCTCTGAACGATTTTCGTTAAGACATTCAAACTGCTCGATTGGACGCGGGGCATATTGCGAATTACTATGAGCATGCGCTTGCGCATTAGTGACGAAGCCCAGTTTTATTTGGACAAGTTCGTCAATAAGCAAAACTGGCGCATTTAGGGGACTGAGACTCCGCATTTCATTAACGAGAAGCCTCTTCACCTTCAACGGTTGACTGTGCAATGTCCGGTCACTGAATAATCGGTTGTTGTTGTTGTGCTCTTCAGTCCTGAGACTGGTTTGATGCAGCTCTCCATGCTACTCTATCCTGTGCAAGCTTCTTCATCTCCCAGTACTTACAGCAACCTAAATCCTTCTGAATCTGCTTAGTGTATTCATCTCTTGGTCTCCCTCTACGATTTTTACCCTCCACTCTGCCCTCCGATACTAAATTTGTGATCCCTTGATGCCTCAGAACATGCCCTACCAACCGGTCCCTTCTTCTTGTCAAGTTGTGCCACAAGCTCCTCCCCAATTCTATTCAATATCTCCTCATTAGTTACGTGATCTACCCATCTAATGTTCAGCATTCTTCTGTAGCACCACCTTTCGAAAGCTTCTATCATCTTCTTGTCCAAACTATTTATCGTCCATGTTTCACTTCCATACATGGCTACACTCCATACAAACACTTTCAGAAATGACTTCCTGACACTTAAATCTATACTCGATGCTAACAGATTCCTCTTCTTCAGAAACGCTTTCCTTGCCATTGCCAGTCTACATTTTATTTCTTCTCTACTTCGACCATCATCCGTTATTTTGCTCCCCAAATAGCAAAACTCCTTTACTATTTTAGGTGTCTCATTTTTTAATCTAATTCTCTCATCATCACCCGATTTAATTCGACTACATTCCATGATCCTCGTTTTACTTTTGTTGATGTTCATCTTATATCTTCCTTTCAAGACACTGTCCCTTCCGTTCAACTGCTCTTCCAAGTCCTTTGCTGTCTCTGACAAAATTACAGTGTCATCGGTAAAGCTCAAAGTTTTATTTCTTCTCCATGGACTTTAATACCTACTCCGAATTTTTCTTTTGTTTCCTTTACTGCTTGCTCAATATGCAGATTGAATAACATCGGGGAGAGACTACAACCCTGTGTCACTCCCTTCCCAACCACTGCTTCCCTTTCATGTCCCTCTACTCTTATAACTGCCATCTGGTTTCTGTACAAATTGGAAATAGTCTTTCACTCCCTGTATTTTACCCCTGCCACCTTTAGAATTTGAAAGGGAGTATTCCAGTCAACATTGTCAAAAGCTTTCTCTAAGTCTACAAATGCTAGAAACGTAGGTTTGCCTTTCCTTAATCTTTCTTCTAAGATAAGGCGTAATGTCAGTATTGCCTCACGTGTTCCAACATTTCTACGGAATCCAAACTGATCTTCTCCGATGTCGGCTTCTACCAGTTTTTCCATTCGTCTGTAAAAAATTCGCGTTAGTATTTTGCAGCTGTGATTTATTAAACTGATAGTTCGGTAATTTTCACATCTGTCAACACATCTGTCTGAGGGTATTTCGCCTCTCTCATACATCTTGCTCACCAGATGGTAGAGTTTTGTCAGGACCGGTTCTCCCAAGGCTGTCAGTAGTACCAGTGGAATGTTGTCTACTCCGGAGGCCTTGTTTCGACTCAGGTCTTTCAGTGTTCTGTCAAACTCTTCACGCAGTATCGTATCTCAAATTTCATCTTCATCTACATTGTCTTGCATTTCTATAATATTGTCCTCAAGTACATCGAACTTGTATAGACCCTCTATAAACTCCTTCCACCTTTCTGCTTTCCCTTCTTTGCTTAGAACTGGGTTTCCATCTGAGGTCTTGATATTCATACAAGTTTTTCTCTTTTCTCCAAAGGTCTGTTTAATTTTCCTGTAGGCAGTATCTATCTTACCCCTAGTGAGATAAGCCTCTACATCCTTACATTTGTCCTCTAGCCATCCCTGCTTAGCAGATTTGCACTTCCTGCCGATCTCATTTCTGAGACGTTTGTATTCCTTCTTGCCTGCTTCATTTACTGCATTTTTATATTTTCTCGTTTCATCAATAAATTCAATATTTCTTCTGTTACCCAAGGATTTCTACTAGTCCTCGTCTTTTTACCTACTTGATCCTCTGCTGCCTTCACTACTTCATCCCTCAGAGCTACCCATTCTTCTTCCACTGTATTTCGTTCCCCCAATCCTGTCAATTGTACCCTTATGCTCTCCCTGAAACTCTGTACAACCTCTGGTTCTTTCAGTTTATCCAGGTCCCATCCCCTTAAATTCCCACCTTTTTGTAGTTTCTTCAGCTTTAATCCACAGTTCATAACCAATAGATTGTGGTCAGAGCACATCTGCCCCTGGAAATGTCTATCAATTTAGAACCTGGTTCCTAAATCTCTGTCTTACCATTATGTAATCTGTCTGACACCTTCTAGTATCTCCAGGATTCTTCCATGTATACAACTTTCTTTTATGATTCTTGAACCAAATGTTAGCTATGATTAAATTATGCTCTGTGCAAAATTCCATCAGACGAATTCCTCTTTCATTTCTTACCCCCAATCCATATTCACCTACTATGTTTCCTTCTCTCCCTTTTCCTACTCTCGAATTCCAGTCACCCATGACTATAAAATTTTCGTCTCCCTTCACAACCTGAATAGTTTCTTTTGTCTCATCATACATTTCATCAATTTCTTCATCATCTGCAGAGTTAGTTGGCATATAATCTTGTGCTACTGTAGTAGATGTGGGCTTCTTGTCTATCTTGGCCACAATAATGCGTTCACTATGCTGTTTGTAGTAGCTTACCCGCACTCCTACTTTTTTAATCATTATTAAACCTTCTCCTGCATTACCCCTATTTGTTTTTGTATTTATAACCCTGTATTCACCTGACCAAAAGTCTTGTTCCTCCTGCCACCGAACTTGACTAATTCTCACTATATCTAACGTTAACCTATCCATTTCCCTTTTAAATTTTCTAACCGACCTGCCCGATTAAGGGATCTGACATCCCACGCTCCGATCCGTAGAACGCCAGTTTTCTTTCTCCTGATAACTACGTCCTCCTGAGTAGTCCCCGCACGGAGATCCGATTGGGGAACTATTTTACCTCCGGAATATTTTACCCATGAGAGCGGTATCATCATTTAACCATACAGTAAAGCTGCATGCCCTCGGGAAAAATTACGGCTGTACTTTCCCCTTGCTTTCAGCCTATCGCAGTACCAGCACAGCCATGCCGTTTTGGTTAGTGTTACAGGGGCAGATCAGTCAATCATCCAGACTGTTGCCCCTGCAGCTACTGAAAATGCTGCTGCCCCTCTTCAGGAACCACACGTTTGTCTGGCGTATCAACACATACCCTTCCGTTGTGGTTGCACCTACGGTACGGCCATCTGTATCGCTGAGGCACGCAAGTCTCCCCACCAACGACAAGGTCCATGGTTCATGGGGGTGGGAATAATCGTTACGATACTCTTTGATGGTACGTTGACTACCGAACAGTACGTGAAGGTTTTTGAAGGTGATTTCATCCCCATTATCCAAAGTGAACCTCATTTCGATAACATGTCGTTAATGCAGGAAGGAGCTCGACTACATTGAAGCAGGAGAGTGTTTTGTGTTCTGTAGGAGCATCTTGGGGACCGCATTCTGGTTCTGGGGTACCCAGAGGCCACTGGCATGGGCCTCGATTGGCTGCCGTATTCTCCGGATCTGAACACATGCGACTCCCTTCTGTGGGGCAGTGTTGAGGACAAGGTGTACGGCAATAATCCCGAAAGTATTGCTGAGCTGAAAACAGCCATTCTGGAGATCATCGACAACTTCGATGTTCCGGCACTTCAGCGGGTCATGCAGAAGTTTGGTATTCGTCTGCGCCACATAATCGCCAATGATGGCAAACGTATCGAACATGTCATAACCTAAATCCGATTATCTGTAGTGACGTTCAAATATTGAATAAAGTGTGTGCATGTCGTAGTTCGTAACTAAGTTATGATTTTTCTCATATAGTTCAATAATTGTCAGACTGTATATTGTATTAAACATTAGTTTTATTTTAGTGCCTGAGTTTTGCGGCGACCCATGCCTTCAGACGTGCCTTACTCCAGGATTGTCACCTACATTTTTGATTTTATCTGTTTTGGATTGTGTACTTCGATGAAGCTCGGCTTTTTATGTTCTGTTAACAACAGAATTCTTCCAGGACTCGGCAAAACAGTAGTTCCCCACCTGCCACATTTGGGTTGTTAAAAATTGACTCTGTTGAGGCCTGGCAATATGGGATATCGTATCTGCATTGTGACTTCTGTCTTGGGACAGCTCTTCAAAGCAAATGTCAGCTGACTAAGTATCACTGACCTTCGCTGCGGGCGAGTTCTTCCACGAACACTCCTGGGTGGTGGTCTTCCCTGACTGCCTATATGAACTACTGCATGCTCGCTCACTTGCAATTTTTAAAATGCGGTGCTACCTAGGAATGTTCTCAAAAAACTAATACGAAGGTGTCAAATGAAACGGCGGTGGGGGGGGGGGGGGGGAAACTGTGCCACAATTTCGTTAGAGGAAGGAACTGATTGATAGGACAGATCCTACAGCATAAAATAATCGTGAATTAGGAAGTGGGTTGGAAATTTGTGTGTGTGTGTGTGTGTGTGTGTGCGTGTCTGTCTGTCTGTGTGTGTGTGTGTGTGTGTGTGTGTGTGTGTGTGTGTGTGTGCAGCTGTAGAGAAAAACAAAGGTCTGAACATAGGAAACAGGTTCAAATAGATGTACAGTCATGGTTATAAATTGAGGATAGTGCTGATACATGGTGAAACAAGCTGTGGTGGGTGGTTTGCGGGTTTAAATCACCTCGGAGTATGACCATGCGGTGGTGCATTTGACCTGCGGTCGTCGCACGATGGCGCTGGCAGCAGTCCACACACGCAGAGGTGTGTCGTTGGATGTCAGAGTACGGTGCAGTGAGTAAGTGTGCAGACGTTTTCAGACGTGCTAATGGTGACTGTGTGTTGAGAATGGTTCAAAGAATACATGCTTATGAGGGGTAGAATACCAGGGCGATTGGAGGCTGGTCTAACACAGCAGGTCGTAGCACGGGCTCTCCGCGTGCCACAAAGTGTGATCTCAAGATTATGACAACGATTCCAGCAGAAAGGAAGCGTGTCCAGTCGCAACAGTACGGGACGTCCACAGTGTTCAACACCACAAGAAGACCGGTATCTCATCATCAGCGTCCGCAGACGGTCTCGGAGTACTGCAGGTAGCCTTGCTCGGGACCTTACCGCAGCCAGTAGAACAGTTGTCTCCAGACACACAGTGTACAGACGAATCAACAGACATGGTTTATTCGCCCGGAGATCTGCAAGATACATTCCACTGAGCCCTGGTCACAGGAGAGTCCGTAAAGACTGGAGTCAAGGACACAGTACATGGTCATTGGGACAGTGGTTCCAAGTTATGTTCGCAGACGAGTCCAGGTATAGTCTGAACAGTGATTCTCGCCGGGTTTTCATCAGGTGTGAACTAGGAACAAGATGTCCTTGAAGGGGACCTATACGAAGGTCATGTTTTGATGGTGTGGAATGGGATTATGACTGGTGCACGTACATCCCTGCAGGTCTTTGACAGAAGAACTGTAACAGGTCAGGTGTATGGGGACGGCATTTTGCACCAGTATGACCGCCTTTTCAGGGGTGCACTGGGTCCCACCTTCCTTCTGATGGATGATAACGCACGGCCCCATCGAACCGCCGTCGTGGAGGAGTACTTTGAAACAATGTATCAGGCAAATAGAGTGTCCTGCCTGTTCTCCAGACCTAAACCCCGTCGAGCACGTCTAAGATGCTCTCGGAGTATAGCTGCATGTCTTCAAACCACTACGACATTTCAGGAGCTCCGACAGACACTGGTGCAAGAATGGGAGGCTATACCCCAGCAGCTGTTCGACCACCTGATCCAGAGTAAGCCAACCCGTTGTGCGGCCTGTGTACACGTGCCTGGTGATCACATCCCATACTGATGTCGCGGTGCATGCTCAGGAAACAGTGGCGTTTCCTAGCACATGTATTTCGGGACTGTTTTCTCAACTTTTCACCAATACCATGGACTTATAGACATGTGTCGTGTGTGTTCCCTATGTGCCTATGTTATTAGGTCCAGTTTTGTGTAGTGCCACGTTGTGTGGCACCAAATTCTGCAATTATCCTTAATTTATGAGCATGAGTGTAGATTGCAGTACCTATGCGGAGATGAAGAGATTTGCAGAAGATAGTCAAGCCTGCTAAGTAGCAACGAACCGGTCATATGCTTGAAGAAAACAACAGTAACAGCCATTAAACATGTGTCTGTTATGTGTATACCATTATTTTGACAGTGACTCTGTCCTAAACCGGTACTCACTTTCACAAGTTTGCCAGTTACTACTATCATGGAAAAGTTTTCGTTTCAGTGCATGTTGCTGTTAAGTTGTCACACAATTCGTGTATAGTCCACCCATCATTACTGTATTGATTCAGCAGGAATTACGATTCACTAAGTATTATTTCATTTTCACCGACATTCCATGAATTTGATGTGGTGTTGCACACAACTACTTCTTTCTGGTATAATGGTTGAGGACTGTTTTGTGGTTTTTACATACACTATCTGTCTTTTAATGTAATATTTATACATACTCATAGCTCACTGTTTAATATTATATTATCATCTCAGTGCTTTTTTGTTTTGCGTTAGTATATTTCTTCAGTGAATAATACCAAGAGTGCGAAATGTGCAGCATTGTGGCCTAGTGGTAAAGAGTCAGACCATGCAATCAAAGAGCTGTGATTCTATGTCTAATCGTGTACAGGGCTTTTATATGTCACCCCTTCCACCTCTTGCAGTGTTGATGTGAAAATTGCAGAGATGTACTGCCGTTCGGACTCCACGTCAAACTCTAAAACTGTGAGTTTCACTACAGCTGGCACAGTGAAACAGTTCAGGAGGCAACACCATACACACTCTTTTAAAATTTTTTACCAAGAAATCAGTAACTAAGTTATTTAACCTCACTTCGTTTCTCTATTTTAATACACCATCTTAAAAGGTTACTAATTACATTGCCGGATTTTTTTACCATTAACTTAAATTTCCTCTGTCTTCATTTGTTAAGTTTTTCAGAAATAAAATTGAGACAACGTGCCTTCTCTTAATTACAACCTAAAATAAGGGTGTTGAAGTTAGTACAGATAGCATACCAGTATAATTTTTTTCAGTCTTTCCCTGGTATGGAATGATTTCAGAAACACTAGCATTTACTTTTTTCGATAGATTGTGTTTCACAGAGTAAGAAAATCGGAGGTAATTTTTGCAACATGCCGTAAGGAAAGCAAATCATTCCAGAATGAGATTTTCACTCTGCAGCGGAGTGTGCGCTGATATGAAACTTCCTGGCAGATTAAAACTGTGTGCCGGACCGAGCCTCGAACTCGGGACCTTTGCCTTTCGCGGGCAATTGCTCTACCAACTGAGCTACCCAAGCACGACTCACGCCCCGTCCTCACAGCTTTACTTCTGCCAGTACCTCGTCTCCTACTTTCCAAACTTTACAGAAGCTCTTCAGCGAACCTTGCAGAACTAGCACTCCTAAAAGAAAGAATATTGCGGAGACATGGCTTAGCCACACCCTGGGGGATGTTTCCAGAATGAGATTTTCACTCTGCAGTGGAGTGTGTGCTGATATGAAACATCAGTTGGTAGAGCACTTGCCCGCGAAAGGCAAACGTCCCGAGTTCGAGTCTCGGTCCGGCACACAGTGTTAATCTGCCAGGAAGTTTCAAAGCAAATCATTTTTGGAGAGAAACTGAGTGAGGTGAAGGTAAGACAGAGTACTGAGTTCATAGGAAGATGGTTACATTTTAGAAGGGGGCAGTGCTTAATGACCTGGTAAAGCGCTTGATTCATTTTCCTTTATAGATTGCCTTTATGGAAAATATGTAAAGTGCTGACGGAGCGTACGGGCACGCTAGTTATACAACAGGTGACAGCAGTTCAAGATTCTGGTAACCTTAAGCACACTGTGTTCGTCAGTGAGCAAATGTAATGTGATGTGTGAAAATTTGTGAGCATGCACGACAAAAGTAGCGAGAAATATGCTCATAGACGTAAAATAAACACTTTGTTGTGTACTACATTTTACTGTTACTTATGTTCTCTGGCATTGGATAACAGCAATTCGGTTCGATGCTTATCACTAGTGTCCATTAACTAGTTTCCCTTCGTTCTCACCATTGATGGAGCCTGTTTCGTCACACATATTTGCAATGGGTATCACTTTCGTATAACGCCTACTGCCCAAACAATATGTTCTGAAAGTCATAGTCATATATGATATGGGCAGTCAAAATCACGTAAACACTTAACGAAATTGTTTCTCAACGGCACAATGGATGAGTCAACCTTTATTGTATTTGTAAAACCTCCAACAGAATTAACAAGTGCACTAAAAGCACAGTGTAGATCTATTGAGGGTATTTACTTAACATCACACGTTATGAAATTGGAGCTATTGCGCTTTTCATAACAACATTAAATACTTAAGGGTTGATACCTGTTTGGATACCAGAAGGATGGACACATTAGGTACAAAGGTGAAGGGCGGAGCATAGTGTGTCTGTCTACGCTGACAGACGAACAAGGCGAAGCCGATAACACTGCCAAGGCTTGCACGTGGATCGAGGCTCCTGCTTCTGTGTCGCATGTTCACTGCTGACAGCTGACTTCCTGTAGGCAGTATCGACTATCCTGCTTCTTACTGTCATCGAGAGGAGCTTCCGTTTCAGAACTTTACTTGCCTAGTCACAAAGAATCCAAGTTTCACGCAATTAACTAAATAACTTTTCACGTTACACATTTACGAAAAGATACAAATGTTAGCCTGTATTCAGTAAAATAATATTTAATTTCCCTGTTGTTCTCGTTAACTTTTCCATTTCTAGCTTTGGACTTCTGCACGTAAGTATAGAACCATGCAACTGCTCAAAACTCCAAACATTTTAAACGATAGGTTCAAACAAATTTTTCTTTATTTTCTATTTTCTGTTTTATTTGCGTCATGAAACTAATACCCATTGAAGAGTAAAATGTGTTTAACACCAGCTATAAAAGAAAATGATAGACATTTTTCCATTTTACAGTAAGTCTCGAGTACATTAATTGATATAATTTTCTGACTATTCCCGAAACATTTTTGTGGTAAAGAAAAAAAGCTATAAAATGTTCAACTTAAAACCAGACCTTCAAACCGCTAAAAATAACGATTAAAATTATGCAGGCGGTGCTGTTTCTTGACGTACTTCTATCATCTGTAACAGGATGAAGGTAGTTTCTATTTTTCCATCAAGATGAAGCACACTTTTCTTAGATTTTAGTCTTTATTTGTGCAGAATTGAAACTTAAGCGTAGAGTAAAGAGTATATTTACGTAATGTAGATTTTGGTTTATGTTTTCTGTCCCCAGTATTTTTAATTTACTTTTGGTAACATAATCTAGTGTGCACATTCTATAGCAAACTGTAGAGTTCTTAAGTTTTAAGTTGCACTGATGCCTATTTGTGAACTGTATTTGTGGCTAGTAGCCAATATCTTCCAAGTATCTACCCTGTGATCACACGCTGTCTTAAGAGTATTTAGTTGCGTACTGTTGGTGACATCTCTAATGTTACATAATGACTGAATTGTTGCTCAAGAGCTGTAGTGTATCATTACTGACGATTTTATTACTATTGCAGCATTTGTTGTTCATCTTCTCTCTATCGTACGTTTAGTTTCTTTGTCTCTGTTTCTCCCTTTCCAGAACAGCCTTCCGATATCCTTGACAGTTCAATCGGCTCTCGGATAACGCCCAGCAACTCCAATAAACAAGGTGGAAATCAAAAGCAGTGGAGTCCTTTCACTTCTGCTCGTTTCTTTTCACATACTGTTCTTTTTTTATGTATCTGGAATGTAGAGAAAGAAACATTAATTTTTTGTGCTTCTATTCCATTTTCATACGCATAGCTGTAGAAGTAATTAGAGCTGCATGCATGTATAGTAAAAAAAAAAAAAACAAGTATTTCCCACGGTACTTTCTGCAGTCTTTTGGAATGCACTACTGCTATAGACATTTCTGAACGTAGTATAGCGCATGCACAGTAGTGCAGTGGCCCGTTGCATCCGTAAGCTCTTCTGCAGACACACGCCATACACATGTACATAAATACACGATACACTGTCTGGGCGGGTAGACGTACTAGACGCATTAGTTCACAGTGCCGTCACAGAGGCGCCACTTGCGCAGGTTCTGTGATTGGACGCCAGGACGCCATGGTATCGCTCTGGTCACATGACACGAGTGAACGAATTAGAGGTGCAGCAAAAGGAATGAAGTTGTGAAGCTTGAAACAGAAGTGGGGTATTACTTTGTGTCAACAAAACCGCTCTTTCAGTGATCTAAGAAACCCAGAAGCAGATGAAAGCTTCACAATTTCGTTCACTATGTTTATGATATATTTTATATGTTATAATAACTGTTGTGAATTACTCTTACTATTTTATAAGAACGTACTCCTCTTGCTTTACATTCCCAGCTCAGTTTACGAGTTCCTCCCTTGCTTTTTTTTCCTTCCATTTCATTCTGATCATCACATAATTGCATCTCTTGTTTAGTATATAATACAGAAATGACACCATGATTTATCATATTGGAGACAAACATTTCCTTCAGACGAATTCTGTGTCTCAGTGCATTGTTACCTGTTTACCGTGGAATTTGTTGGAATGTGGATGACTCAGCTTAGATCTTCAGCGAAAAATCAAACTGAATATCTTGTCGTTAAATTCAAAAGTGATGTCAACGAGGAAGCTATGACAAGATTCCAAATGTTCTAGTTACTAACGTATTTCTTATCCCATGCTTACTTCAGAGCTATATTACTAACAATAATAATTTGGTGATTGTTGATAAGAACGTAAGATCAGCAGAGGTCTCAAAATGCAAACGAGTTTCTTTAAAGAATGAGCTGTACAATATAATTAAATTTTCCGACAATTCTTAGTGAAATGTCATCCAGTCGACTGAACAGGTACACCAAATCGAAACTTGAGAACGTGTGGGAAGTATCCGTGAGTATGTAGTTTGATAAAAGTACCAGTGGTAACCCGAGACTCAGCATACGTCGGTGTGGTCAGCTCTGACCCTACGTACATACTCACTGTGATGATTTATCGACCTGTTTCTGCTTGCAACTTTCTCATGGGTCATCGTCCACATCTGAACGGAGGGGAAAAACCATGGTGCCAACAAGTGGCAGTATTTCAAACAGATTCCAATATTCGTTTCGTGTGATACAGGAAAACTACAGAGAAAGCAATCATTTGCAACCCAGTACGAGTCCCGCATCCTAACCACATTTCCGTTTCACAAGCGTGATTCCGATGATGCCAGAGGTAAATGAAAAATCTGACATGGATGTTCACCGGAACTGTATAAAGATTCAGCAGCCTCTGATAATTTGTGAAGTTACTCATACAGTATTGCGCACAGCACTGTAGGTTCCGAGTAGCAATCTGAGCCAGACTTAAATCAAATCAGCACGCTGCACTGATCAGTGTTAAATTGTTACAATGGCCCAAATGACTATCATTTGAGTGTTATCCGACTTTGATTATACAAACATCTGAGTGATTCTTCCCCTCTGCCTCATCAACACAGCACACAGTCAGTTCAAATCTAGACATATCCCAAACAATATTTACGTAAGTCTAATACAGAAGCTCGAAGCACGCTTTCCTTAGGGAAACGGTCGTTTCCGATAATAGGACTGGATGTCAGCGGCACAGTCGAACAAGATATAGTTGCTACGTTAAGGCTCAATGAATTGTCGTCGATACATGACCTTTTTTCGATGGAACAATCACTAGAGAGAGGGGGAAAGTACTTATCATCTACGAGGGTTATTCCAAAAGTAAGGTCCGATTGATTGCCAAATTGAAACCACAGAAATGTTTTACTTGTAACAATTAGTTACACCTTTCAGCTACTTCTCTACGTAGTCGCCGTTCTGACTTAGACTTTTGTCATAGCGTTGTACCAACTTTTCAATAGCCTCATCATAGAAGGCAGCCGCCAGTGCTTTCCGCCAATTCTCCACGCTGGCCTACACCTCGTTGTCTGTGTCAAAATGTTGTCTTCAAAGACAGCGGTTCATGTGACCAGAGATGAAACTCAGGGGGAGACAATTGCGGACTGTATTGTGGGTAATCTAACATTTCCATTTGAAAACGATGCAGGAGCATCTTCATTGCCCCTGCAGAATGCGGCTGAGAATTGTCGTGAAGACGAAACAGCACGACAGTTATGTAATGTTGGCTGCATAGCTTCAGGCGAAATTTCTCACCAGGCCCTCGTACTTGGCGGCAGACACTATTTTCTAGACATCTTTACGCACTTACTGCGAGCTCAGAAATGAGAAGAGCGACGTGATGCTAACTGGGGTTATACTAGAGACACTACCCAACACATCTGTGCAAAGCTTTATCGGATTTTCATAGTCGTTTCCATTTCGCGACCGATCGGACCTTACTTTTGGAATAACCCTCGTATATGGATCTTGTGGTTCCTGAAACATACGGTTGCAAGTTGGTTCCGATTGAACGAAAATCTTGCCCACAAAGTAGATCAACCTTCTGTGAAATTTTAAGATTCTGTGCAGAACCACTGAGTCACGTGACAGTCTGTAACATACAATCTATTTTACAGGGATAGTCCTCAAAGCTGTATTATTATAAGTACTCTATTATATTTGAGCTTTGTGTTAAAAGGAGATGGAAACAAATGTGACATTAGTTTTTTCATATCAAATGGTAGTGTCCTGTCTAGTTTTGAGAGTTGTGCCCAGAATGTCTGGCTCGAGTAAACCAGACAAACTCTGAAGTGTTGTCTAAACAGGAAACCGGCCACAACTGGCTCTAATTACGCTGATATTATGCAGCCAGGGAGCTTGTTGAGACAGTCGAACACTGCATCCGCCTGACCAAAAGGTGTGAGCGCCACCCGTTTCCCAACACTCAGTGACCACGCCTCGCGGCATCACTCGCTTTCCGCGGCCGCACGGGCGCGCTCCCCATTCTAAGGAAACATGGCGGTTACCTACGTCAGAAAGCAGGGCGAGGTCTACGGAAGAGCATCGAACTCGCACAACCTGCAACTTCGTGGCCTATGCGAATTCGACTGGTATCCGCGCGGCTGTACAAGCCTCACAAAGCCCCATTGTAATTAGGCGAGCATGCTACGGTCATCTTCAGAAAACTGTGCCAAGTTGTGCGAAGTGTAATCGAGTTCTCTCTCGCACACTGCAACCGAGTGAACTCCAGGCGGAAATGGTACGCCCATGTAGACAGGAACACCTTACTGGTCGCAAAAAGCAACATTCCGGATAAAGTAGGCTAGTTGGCACGGCGTTTTTCATATTGTATTTCTTCAGAAGCTTTTGTATAGCTATTATCACAAAAAGGTGACAGGTACCACGTGTGGAGTTTGCCCCCTGCACCACGAAAACTACCTCTCTTGCGCCGTGTTACTCCAGTGCTGAATATACACGTTCGGCGGTACAGTCATGCCTTAAAAATAGATGTGCTGCTTAATGAGACCTATCTCATTGTCAAAGGTTCTTTAAAAGCTACACCCGTAGATAAAATTCACAATATTGCTGGCATAGCACCTTGAG
Source organism: Schistocerca piceifrons (assembly GCF_021461385.2). Lineage (NCBI taxonomy): Eukaryota > Metazoa > Arthropoda > Insecta > Orthoptera > Acrididae > Schistocerca > Schistocerca piceifrons. The sequence continues at coordinate 145,104,504 of NC_060144.1, forward strand.
AAATCAGACGCGAGGTACCTACTTGATGCGAGTGAGGCAATGCTATGTCTATGGAAGCCACGTTTAACATGGCCTTCAGCGAACACATCCTAGGCTCAAATGAAGGAAGCGCTTCTTGGCAACTGCTAAACCTCTTACAGGAACGCCCCAGCGAGCAAAGATCTCAGAGTGGCAGGGGAAACGTCAACATTTGGAGAAATGGATGGTTCCGAAGGAAGATCTGTCTCCCGGTCTTTCAGAGAAGTGCACAGCATCGAAAGTTCTCAACAGACTTCTGTCTAGTATCACTAGACGTAAGACCAAACTGCAGAAGTGGAGACTTCCTGTGGAATCAGTTTTCTACAAGAGTGATTCTGTGCGGTGTAACATCAGTCAAGTACCCTGTTCCACATCCCCAGCCTCATACATCACGAGTGACGTGACGAGAGCGACACCGAATGCACTCGGCGTGGACAATGTATGGTCAACCAATGTATGAAACTGATGTCAACTATTTCCCTTTGATGATTATACGCTTTGTACTTACGACACGATAATAAGTAAGTAAAGAGAAAATGGACAAAGAACAGAGTTCGTATTTTTATGCCTGTGATGGGGCTTGTGCGTTACTCTGTATTGTGGTAAAGGATTATATATGTAATTTATGACAATAATTCGGGTAGCTTACAATGAATTATTTTGCAGAATATGAGCCTACAACTTTTAGAGGTCGTCAGATTTATACTGCGTAGGGACCAGGCATGGTTAACAGCATGAAAACAATTTTTGATAGTGAACTGCCAATGGACAACAACAAGGGTTCGCATATAGAGCAATATCTGCACAAATATTTTTAAAGTTTAAATTTATACGATCATTTCAATAGCAGTATGACACCTGCCACTCGCTGGAAGTGTTGGTCCAGCCTGAACGTTACCTTCATTGGGGAAGGAGCGAGAAATACTTGAGATCAGTTTTAAAGGGTGTTCACTATATCTAAGTGAGGTTATTGTGCGAGAAGAGAGGAACCACAGTACTATCATGACATTTTCAGAATTTGAATAGGGGTTTATAAATGAAAAGAATTAAGTGTGCTGAAAAACAAACAGTGGATAGGAGGGGATAGAATGAATGAACAAGTAGTGAAAAAGTGAAGGAAACTTTCAGAGAGAGAATAAATATGCAAGGCAACAATGAGGAGTTTCACTAGTAGCACACCCATTCTGCTCTGAAATAATAGTTTCTTGGACGTATTTAAAGGAATATGTATGTTTATTAGCAAGTAATTCTGGCTAGGGATCAATAAGATATGGCCGTGGCGATGAAAGGTATCAGAAATAGCAACTCGCAGAATGTCGAAATTGGAAAAGTCGCAATAGAATGGTTGAACCGTCTCTTACCTCTGAAGTAATATAACGGAACATCCATAGTGAAATTTTCACTTTGCAGCGGAGAGTGCGCTGATATGAAACTTCCTGGCAGACTAAAATTGTGTGCGGGACTCGAGTTCGACTCTCGGTACGGCACACAGTTTTAATCAGGCAGGAAGTTTTATAACGGAATAAGTTTATTACGAGAAGATATGCTCGCAGATGTCCAGACAATTCTCGATTCTTATTTTAAGACTTCCGTGAAATGTAAGAGCCTAGTAACGAGAGTTGAAGATACACTACTGGCCATTAATATTACTACACCAAGAAGGTATGCAGATAATAAACAGGTATTCATTGGACAAATATATTATACTAGAACTAACATGTGATTACATTTTCGTGCAATTTCGGTGCATAGATCCTGACAAATCAGCACCCTGAACAACCACCTCTGGCCGTAATAACGGCCTTGATACGCCTGGGCATTGAGTGAAACAGAGCTTGGTTGGCGTGTACAGGTACAGCTGCCCATGCAGCTTCAACACGATACCACAGTTCATCAAGAGTAGTGACTGGCGTATCGTGACGAGCAGGTTGCTCGGCCACCATTGACCAGACGTTTTCAATTCTTGAGAGATCTGGAGAATGTGCTGGCCAGGGCAGCCGTTGAACATTTCCTGTATCCAGAAAGGCCCATACAGGACCTGCAACATGCGGTCGTGCATTATTCTGCTGAAATGTAGATTTTCGCAGGGATCGAATGCAGGGTAGGGCCATGGATCGTAACACATCTGAAATGTAACGTCCACTGTTCAAAGTGCCGTCAACGCACGTAACGTGCAACCAATTGCACCCCATACCATCACGCCGGGTGATACGCCAGTGTGGCGATGACGAAGATACGCTTCCAATGTGTGTTCACCGCGATCCCGCCAAACAAGGATGCGACCATCATGATGCTGTAAGCAGAACCTGGATTCATCCGAAAAAATAACGTTTTGCCATTCGTGCACCCAGGTTCGTCGTTGAGTACACCATTGCAGGCGCTACCGTCTGTGATGCAGCGTCAAGGGTATCCGCAGCCACGGTCTCCGAGCTGATAGCCCATGCTGCTGCAAACGTCGTCGAACTGTTCGTGCAGATGGTTGTTGTCTTGCAAACGTCCTCATCTGTTGCCTCGGGGATCGAGACGTGGCTGCACGATCCGTTACAGCCATGCGGATAAGATGCCTGTCATCTCGACTGCTAGTGATACGAGGCCGTTGGGATCCAGCACTGCATTCCGTATTACCCTCTTGAACGCACCGATTCCATATTCTGCTAACAATCATTGGATCTCAGCTAACACGAGCAGCAATGTCGCGATACGATAAACAGCAATCGCTATAGGCTACAATCCGACCTTTATCAAAGTCGAAAACGTGATGGTGCGCATTTCACCTCCTTACACGAGGCATCACAACAACGTGTCACCAGGCAACGCCGGTCAACTGTGTATGAGAAATCGGTTGGAAACTTTCCTCATGTCTGCACGTTGGTGTCGCCACCGGCGCCAACCTTATGTGAATGCTCTGAAAAGCTAATCATTTGCATATCACAGCATCTTGTTCCCGTCGGTTAAATTTCACGTCTGTAGCACGTCATCTTCGTGGTGTAGTAACTTTAATGGCCAGTAGTGTATTTTCGGTAAATGGATTGAACCAGATTGGTTGGAATCCTGAACATAGCTGAGCAATCGAAAGCTCAACTAATGTAAACCGCACATGGTAAAATCTCAGATGACGAATAGAACATGGCGTAAAAGGAAGAATAGTCTCAAATATGGTAGCAGAACATATTTGGCGATCTTGTAACTTTTTGCTTAGTATTCCCTCCGCCATCATTAAATTGTTTCAAGATCTGTTTAATAAATTTAAACAGCATGCTTCATTGGACTCCAGTTCAATGCACTTAGAGAACTGTATCCATAAAAACTTCATGAGTGAAGCAGCCATGTAGTGCAGGTAGCCAGAACAGGAGTCTGCAGGCGCAAGCTTACCGGTGCTCACTGGCAGCTAGTGCGGACCGTCCAAGCGCAGTCGAAGAGAGACGTGCGCTTATGCGGATGCCGACAGCATATCATAGATGGCGCTTGTTGTGAAGGCGAAAGCTCAGGACCTGAATCAACAAGAAGACGTACAGCCAGGAAGGCGGGAATCAGGTATTTTGCCCACCAGGTTGTGGCCGGGAGTTTGCAGACACTCGTTAACAGCCCTTCATCAGGGTAAGGTACAGGATGGCCGATTTCTTCTCCAAACACGGCGACGGCCAAACAGCAGCGGCAGTTTGCAGCGCCTAAGTCCCACTACAGCCGGCCGGTTGTGGTCTCGGAGCTTAAGTTTTGTCTCAGCAGCACGCAGCACATCACGATTCGCCAATCAAGTTATTTTGTAACTAGCGAGACTGTCATTCCATCGGAATCGGAGTTGCAAACAGGATGAGCAGACACTGAGCCCGAGACTGAGGCTTCCGAGACGTCGTCGCATCAGGAGATGCGGTCATTTGCGTTAATTATCCGAAAGTGTCAGCGAATTTGTCTTTTCGTAGTGTCCCAACTAATGTCAGTTCCCCTTGCATTAGCACTTTCCGTCAGGACACTGTGGAGCAGCTGGTCTCAGAGGTTAAATGATATGGCCCCGTACTGCAAAGCCCGCAGAATGATTCATTAGGTCCCGTTATATTGTGTTGCTTGCGCTTCTTGATTACGTTTCGGCTCGAGCGGCGCCCTGCTTTTGCAACGTAGCATTCTTTGCGTGCCCCAGATACCGGTTGTCACACATGGTATGAGCTGGATCTGAATCTCAGCCGTTTGCACCAAGGGTTTAAAAATTCATTTGTGCACCTGGGATTTGAAATTACCATAACATAATTCGTGTGCAGCTCCCGGCCTGTTATCGTAGAGAGGGTACTGCTTGTTACAGGAACATGCAGAAACACGTGACGTTTCTAAAAGATTCAACCGATTTCAGGAGACTACATTTTCTACATAAATGAAGACAGAAACATGAGGTAAATTTTCTCTAACTCATAGAACTAATGAGTCTTTGTTTTCAAGGAATCATTCGTCTTGCAGGAACCTGCCTTTTACACGCAAATAACCTTCTGTTACATCCAAAAATGACATTTGGGCGAAAGTTTTCACGTTTGTTTCACAAATGTTTAGTGTGCCCCGCCCCCCTCCCCACAAGTGGACTCGCTTCTATCGACGCCGCGGTCAGTCTAGTCCCATACCGTTTGTGGCCATCTGTGGAACTAACGCATTCACTGCTGCAGCCCCCAAAATCTTTCAGGAGGAGAGCCACATGGACGGAATATTCCATAAATCAAGGGAGAGAAAAAAATACCTTAACAACAGATACCTTAACCTTTTCAGTAGCATTGGGGCCGGCCGTTGTGGCCGAGCGGTTCTAGGCGCTTCAGTCCGGAACCGCGCTGCTGCTACGGTCGCAGGTTCGAATCCTGCCTCGGGCATGGATGTGTGTGACGTCGTTAGGTTAGATCTAAGTCCAGGGGACTGATGACGTCATATGTTAAGTTCCATAGTGCTCAGAGCCATTTGAATCATATGTATTCCACGGCAGATTAACAAAGAACCACTGCGAATTTTATGTTATTACGATGTACCAATGTCTCACTGGTAAAGGGAAGCTCGTTAACAGTTCGTGTATAATTACACCTTGAACCCTATGGCTGTGTTATCTTCAAGTTTAATTCTTAAACCAGTGCTCCACTCCAAATTGTTGCACATAATTAGCTCGCACCATCAGGTAGGCGAAAGTGAACTGTTTTGCAAAGCGGACTGCTGTCACGCCATTCCCGGCTATTCGTGTTAATGAATTTAACACGCTTTCAGAAAAATCATTCGGCGCTCAACAACTAATGAGAGTGCTGAGGCCGCCGCCAAAGCACTCAACTGTAGAGGCAATTGACGAATTGTATGACTAGACTTTTTGAAAATTTTCATATGCTCTGTCGAAAGCTATACACACAGGGTTTCTCAGGGCCAATCTGAAAGCTTTAAAAAGCTACTCATCGGGCAGAAGCTTCGCTGTCGGAGTAAAAAATGTGCAATCCACGAATAGATACATCCGAGACGGTGAACCACAAGGATACGTCACAGGGCCCACATTGTACAACTAGTGCACGGCGGACACAAATACCGAAACCAGTGAGCGCAATACGCTGATAACATGTCATTCCTCGCCAGCACCAGTAACAGAAACCCAGTATCAAAGCCGTTGCAAAATGTACTAGCAAAGACAGACACTTGAGACAAGAAATGGCACATAACACTAAACAGTTGGGTTGGGTTGGATTGTTTTGGGGAGGATACCAAACAGCGAGGTCATCGGTCTCATCGGATTAGGGAAGGAGGGCATGCAGCTTTACTGTATGATTAAACGATGATGGCGTCCTCTTGGGTAAAATATTCCGGAGGTCAAATAGTCCCCCATTCGGATTTCCGGGCGGGGACTACTCAAGAGGATGTCGTTATCAGGAGAAAGAAAACTGGCGTTCTACGGATCGGAGCGTGGAATGTCAGATCCCTTAATCGGGCAGGTAGGTTAGAAAATTTAAAAAGGGAAATGGATAGGTTAAAGTTAGATATAGTGGGAATTAGTGAAGTTCGGTGGCAGGAGGAACAAGATTTCTGGTCAGGTGACTATAGGGTTATAAACACAACATCAAATAGGGGTCATGCAGGAGTAGGTTTAATAATGAATAGGAAAATAGGAATGCGGGTAAGCTACTACAAACAGCATAGTGAACGCATTATTGTGGCCAAGATAGATACGAAGCCCCCACCTACTACAGTAGTACAAGTTTATATGCCACCTAGCTCTGCAGATGACGAAGAAATTGAAGAAATGTATGATGAAACAAAAGAAATTATTCAGATAGTGAAGGGTGATGAAAATTTAATAGCCATGGGTGACTGGAATTCGGTAGTAGGAAAAGGGAGCGAAGGAAACGTAGTAGGTGAATATGGATCGGGGCTAAGAAATGAAAGAGGAAGCCGCCTGGTAGAATTTTGCACAGCGCACAACTTAATCATAGCTAACACTTGGTTTAAGAATCATGAAAGAAGGTTGTATACATGGAAGAACCGTGGAGATACTAAAAGGTATCAGATAGATTATATAATGGTAAGACACAGATTTAGGAACCAGGTTTTAAATTGTAAGACACTTCCAGGGGCAGATGTGGACTCTGACCACAATCTATTGGTAATGACCTGTAGATTAAAACTGAAAAAACTGCAAAAAGGTGGGAATTTAAAGAGATGGGACCTGGATAAACTGAAAGAACCAGAGATTGTACAGAGTTGCAGGGAGAGCATAAGGGAACAATTGACAGGAATGGGGGAAAGAAATACAGTAGAAGAAGAATGGGTAGCTTAGAGGGATGAAGTAGTGAAGGCAGCAGAGGATCAAGTAGATAAAAAGATGAGGGCTAGTAGAAATTCTTGGGTAACAGAAGAAATATTGAATTTAATTGATGAAAGGAGAAAATATAAAAATGCAGTAAATGAAGCAGGCAAAAAGGAATACAAACATCTCAAAAATGAGATCGACAGGAAGTGCACAATGGCTAAGCAGGGATGGCTAGAGGACAAATGTAAGGATGTGGAGGCTTATCTCACTAGGGGTAAGATAGATACTGCCTACAGGAAAATTAAAGAGACCTTTGGAGATAAGAGAACAACTTGCATGAACATCAAGAGCTCAGTTGGAAACCCAGTTCTAAGCAAAGAAGGGAAAGCAGAAAGGTGGAAGGAGTATATAGAGGGTCTATACAAGGGCGATGTACTTGAAGACAGTATTATGGAAATGGAAGAGGATGTGGATGAAGATGAAATGGGAGATACTTTACTGCGTGAAGAGTTTGACAGAGCACTGAAAGCCCTGAGTCGAAACAAGGCCCCCGGAGTAGACAACACTCCATTGGAACTTCTGACAGCGTTGGGAGAGCCAGTCCTGACAAAACTCTCCCATCTGGTTCAAATGGCTCTGAGCACTATGCGACTTAACTTCTGAGGTCATCAGTCGCCTAGAACTTAAACTAATTAAACCTAACTAACCTAAGGACATCACACACATCCATGCCCGAGGCAGGATTCGAACATGCGACCGTAGCGGTCGCTCGGCTCCAGACTGTAGCGCCTAGAACCGCACGGCCACTCTGGCCGGCCTACCATCTGGTGATCAACATGTATGAAACAGGTGAAATACCCTCAGACTTCAAGAACAATATAATAATTCCAATCCCAAAGAAAGTAGATGTTGACAGATGTGAAAATTACCGAACAATCAGTTTAATAAGCCACAGCTGCAAAATACTAACACGAATTCTTTACAGACGAATGGAAAAACTGATAGAAGCCGACCTCGAGGAAGATCAGTTTGGATTCCGTAGAAATATTGGAACACGTGAGGCAATACTAACCCTACGACTTATCTTAGAAGAAAGATTAAGGAAAGGCAAACCTACGTTTCTAGCATTTGTAGACTTAGAGAAAGCTTTTGACAATGTTGACTGGAATACTCCCTTTCAAATTCTAAAGGTGGCAGGGGTAAAATACAGGGAGCGAAAGGCTATTTACAATTTGTACAAAAACCAGATGGCAGTTATAAGAGTCGAGGGACATGAAAGGGAAGTAGTGGTTGGGAAGGGCGTAAGACAGGGTTGTAGCCTCTCCCCGATGTTATTCAATCTGTATATTGAGCAAGCAGTAAAGGAAACAAAAGAAAAATTCGGAGTAGGTATTATAATCCATGGAGAAGAAATAAAAACTTTGAGGTTCGCCGATGACATTGTAATTCTGTCAGAGACAGCAAAGGACTTGGAAGAGCAGTTGAACGGAATGGACAGAGTCTTGAAAGGAGGATATAAGATGAACATCAACAAAAGCAAAACGAGGATAATGGAATGTAGTCGATTTAAATCGGGTGATGCTGAGGGAATTAGATTAGGAAATGAGTAAAGGAGTTTTGCTATTTCTGGGGCAAAATAACTGATGATGGTCGAAGTAGAGAGGATATAAAATGTAGACTGCCAATGGCAAGGAAAGCGTTTCTGAAGAAGAGAAATTTGTTTACATCGAGTGTCAGGAAGTCATTTCTGAAAGTATTTGTATGGAAGTGAAACATGGACGATAACTAGTATGGACAAGAAGAGAATAGAAGCTTTTGAAATGTGGTGCTACAGAAGAATGCTGAAGATTAGATGGGTAGATCACATAACTAATAAAGAAGTATTAAATAGGATTGGGGAGAAGAGAAGTTTGTGGCACAACTTGACCAGAAGAAGGGATTGGTTGGTAGGACATGTTCTGAGGCATCAAGGGATCACCAATTTAGTATTGGAGGGCAGCGTAGAGGGTAAAGATCGTAGAGGGAGACCAAGAGATGAATACACTAAGCAGATTCAGAAGGATGCAGGTTGCAGTAGGTACTGGGAGATGAAGAAGCTTGCACAGGATAGAGTAGCATGGAGAGCTGCATCAAACCAGTCTCAGGACTGAAGACCACAACAACAACAACAACGGGGAAGGATGTCGGCCGTGCCCTCTCAGAGGAACCATCCCGGCATTTGCCTGGAGCGATTTAGGGAAATCAGTAAACAGTGATAGGACGCAGTCTACCATGTTCACGCCGACGCCCAGAACACACACTGCGTTTATATAAGGGCCTACTGTGAAATACCTCTTGCTGACTACGGACCAATTTTTCACACGGCGTAGGCATGTGGTAGAGGGTGAAGGAAAGTGCCAGGCTACACGCGCTTTACCCCGTGCTAAATGGATACAGCAGCCTAGCAGCCACCGTAGGGGTGAGGGTGTATGAGTAGCCTGACACTTCCCATCCCAGAACAAGACTGCTATGCTGCGAAATCAGCCCACATGAAGTTGAAGACAATACAGTAGACGGACGTATGACGGGCATGACATGTCCATCACCGATTCCTGAAGGCAAATCTAGACGCTGCCGTCAATGTAGAGAAGCTAAATGTCTCATTCAGAACCCTCGTCACATATTCTTAACTCCGAACTGTTGCCTCAGCATGTGATTTAAGTAAGACCCTCGGAAACTACAACCGCAGATATTTGTAAATAAAAACATCAAAATCCCTAAACTCAGACTGAGCGTGGGACATCAATAACAAAGCTCATAAGCACCAGAAATATCACCAAAGAAAGGACGTACAAAAACTCCACAGTAATGTGAAGACAAAAGAACTCCCCATGATCTGCCTTAGCGAAAAAAGCACCAAGGTACTCCTGTTCTACTAGTGTGAGTAGATGATGAACCTGACATTTCACCTGAGGGTGACAAGTAGGAAAGTCGTCGAAACGTTGCGACAACTCGACTTGGCTGACAACCAGAGAAGGCTACACCCATCCTGCATGTGTCTTCAAATCTATTGTTTTTATATCCGAGGAAGGTGTTCGTTGTTTTCATTTAATTGCAGGCCACAAAACCCCTGAAACTCCTGACATGTAATCTCATGCTACTATGGTATAATCTCGAATCTCTGCTTCTTCTGATATATTTTGCACATCTTTATATGAGGTTTTAGTTTAACTATCTTTAATATACTGCCCGCCAGTGTGGCCGGGCGGTTCTAGGCGCTACAGTATGGAACCACACGACCGCTACGGTCGTAGGTTCGAATCGTGCCTCGGGCATGGATGTGTGTGTTGTCCTTAGGTTAGTTAGGTTTAAGTAGTTCTAAGTTCTAGGGGACTGATGACCTCCGATGTTAAGTCCCATAGAGCTCAGAGCCATTTGAACCATTTTTTTTGTAAATTTACTTATTATTTTCTAAGAATTAGCTACTCCCAATAAATTTCCACTACGAGCGATAGTTATAATGTCAATATTATCACTTCGAAATAACACAGAGGTAAGTAATGACTTTTTTATATGCATATAGGTATCCAAGAGCTTGATCCAGAGTAGTCTGATGTAATAACTTAATTTCGTACTGAAGCTCTGCTGAGCTAAATACTTCGGGTTTAAACACGAGACAACGCGCTCGTCTCTGCTTAGCGGCTTTAACGGAAAGATGTCCATGTGTACTGCAGCAACAACTCTCCGTCTTAATGCATAAGTGCGTTTTAGTGTAATGAAACGGCTTCATTACTTTGCAGCAAGAATACGGGTTAAGGAAAACAGGACGATGTGTGTGTCTGGGTCTCGACAGCAGAGGAATATTGTAGCAGACAACGCCGGAGCAAACTGGAGGAAAACGACACGGCGATAAGGGGGTCAAGCTGTAAAGCTCATTGCTTTATTGCAGGCGGGTATATAATGAAAGATCTGGCCATCTCCAGTCTTGTACGGCGATGGTCTCCGCTCTCGTTTAGTGTATACAGCTGTTTACGACGTATTAAAATCTCTAGTGGTGCACTAAAGCACACAGAGGACGCTCTCCGCCATTTCTCTGTGAGACCGGTGCTGCGTGTTCCACTGTGCCAGAGAGAAATAGCAGACCGAGACTCTCCCAGGAGAGTTGGCCTAAGGGGGGCAAAGATAAATAATTTCAAGCTTCTGTTTAAAGCTGGCGCGAGAGGATATGAAAAAGTGGGGCACACAGGAGGAGCAGGCGGAGAAGGAAGAGGAGGACACGAAGCGGAGGGAAGGTGGTGTGGAGGAGGGGCTGCGCTTCTGGAGGTGGAGAGGTTTCGCCTTCGGTCGGACGTTCACGCACAGCTGTAAACGCGTGAGCCTCGCAGAAAGTGCGCCGTATAAGGGGGAGCTTCGTGCCCGGCGAAGTCCACGCCTGGCCCTCAGCCAGCCCTGATTCGAACCCCCCCCCCTCCCCCTCTGCTGTCTAGACGGATTCGCCCGTTCTCGTACCGACAGCCCTCGCCTCGGATTACTTAACCATGAGACATCGGGGTCGAACGCCAACTACAGGCTGGCAGTCTCATATCGAATGTTGCCCCTATTCAGTGTATTCTGTTTTCATGTGGTTATTTATCGCGCAGTGGAACGATGAAATTCGAGGGGTACAGCGTTGTAATACGAAGCAGGTCGTATTGTTCGTCCTACTGAATGAAGTGAGATTTTCCTCTGAGGGAGTTGCGAACTCCCAACTAATTTACACTGTTATAGTTTAATTTCACAAGTAATATTTTGTCTGACAAAGACACTATGTTATACGTAGTCCATTGACCATACTTACAGTATAAAGCAGGTGTTGACATACAGATGCCAACTCATTGAAAATAGAAAACCAACGTTCCGCAATAGCTATATTTATTTAAGTACACTACCGGCCATTAAAATTGTTGCACCACGAAGATGTCGTGTTACAGACGCGAAATTTAACCGACAGGTAGAAGATGCTGTGAAATGTAAATGATAAGCTTTTCAGAGCATTTACACAAGGCTGGCGTCGGTGGCGACACCTACATCGTCCTGACATGAGGAAAGTTTCCAACCGATTTCTCATACACAAACAGCAGTTGACCAGCGTTGCCTGGTGACACGTTGTTGTGATGCCTCGTGTAAGGAGGAGAAATGCGTACCATCACGTTTCCGACTTTGATTCGGAATGTAGCCTATCGCGATTGCGGTTCATCGTAGCGCGACATTGCTGCTCACGTTGGTCGAGATCCAGTCACTGTTAGCAGAATATGGAATCGTTGGGTTCAGGAGGGTAGTACGGAATGCCGTGCTGGATCCCAACGGCCTCGTATCACTAGCAGTCGAGATGACAGGCATCTTATCCTCATGGCTGTAGCGGATTGTGCAGCCACGTCTCGATCCCTGGGTCAACAGATGGGGGGACGTTGGCAAGACAACAACCATCTGCTCGAATAGTTCGTCGACGTTCCATCATCTTTCGGGGGTGCACTCGGGACAGCGACAATTCTTCTTGCGATATTTCGGCTAGAAATCTCCCCGCCATCTTAAAGGCAAGTCGGAGACTGAATCCTCAGCAGCTTTGTATCACGTGACTCTCCGTATAAATAGGCACGCGCAAACGCTATGAACTCAGTCTCCGACTCGCCTTGAAGATGGCTGGGAGGTTTGTAGCCGAAATATCGCAATAAGAATTGTCTCTGTCCCGAGTGCACGCCCGAAAGATGATGGAACATTATGTCCACCGGGAAAACTTCAAGAATCAGTTCGACGACGTTTGCAGCAGCATGGTCTATCAGCTCGGAGACCATGGCTGCGGTTACCCATGACGCTGCATCACAGACAGGAGCGCCTGCGATGGTGTACTCGACGTCGAACCTGGGTGCACGAATGGCAAAACGTCATTTTTTCGGATGAATCCAGGTTCTGTTTACAGCATCATGATGGTTGCATCCGTGTTTGGCGACATCGCGGTGAACGCACGTTGGAAGCGTGTATTCGTCATCGCCACACTGGCGTATCACCCGGCGTGATGGTATGGGGTGCCATTGGTTAAACGTCTCGGTCACCTCTTGTTCGCATTGACGGCACTTTGAACAGTGGACGTTACATTTCAGATGTGTTACGACCCGTGGCTCTACCCTTCATTCGATCCCTGCGAAACCCTACATTTCAGCAGGGTAATGCACGACCGCATGTTGCAGGTCCTCTACGGATTTTTCTGGACACAGAAAACGTTCGACTGCTGCCCTGGCCAGCACATTCTCCAGATCTCTCACCAATTGAAAACGTCTGGTCAATGGTGGCTGAGCAACTGGCTCGTCACAAGACGCCAGTCACTACTCTTGATGAACTGTGGTATCGTGTTTAATCTGCATCGCCAGCTGTACCTGTACACGCTATCCAAGCTCTGTTTGACTCAATGACCAGGCGTATCAAGACTGTTATTACGGTCAGAGGTGGGTGTTCTGGGTACAGATTTCTCAGGATCTATGCACCCAAACTGCGTGAAAATGTAATGACATGTCAGTTCTAGTATAATATATTTGTCCAATGAATACCCGTTTATCATCTTCATTTCTTCTTGGTGTAGCAATTTTAATGCCCAGTAGTATAGGTTAGCGTCTCACATAGTGGGATTCGCAACTTCTAATTTGAATCTCCTCGTGTATCTCTGTGCAGAATTCTTTATAAATTAATACTTTAATAGTTACCTGAGATATTTTCAAGGGATTAAGTGCCTTGTTTTACATAAGGAAGGAAATATTACTCGTCTGATTAGGAAATTAAATGTGGATCACATATACCCCACAAAGAACGAGCCCAATCATGTATAACGAATAACATTTGTAATTTCACACCAAAAGATGTTTATTTACAATGCTATGTCATATGGTATAGGGAGCCGTGACAGAGTACCTTTCAGTAACTGTTGGTGTCGTTAGGCAAAGTTCTCAGCGTTCTTCACTTGCTAAAACCATCAACAGTGATTAATGTCCAGTCTATAAAGGCGAAGGAATTGAATTAGGAATCACAAACTGTTCCGAGACTAAAAAACAACGAAAAGGTAACTAAAATAAAGAGATGAGGACAGTCCCATGTACCATGGAACAACTGAAAAAACGGGACTGACCTTTGTCAAAATCACGATGAACTGTGTGGCACTTGAACAACCAAAATAGGTTCCTGTGGGGCTGCGTCAAGCAACGGACGATGCCGCTCGTAAATGGTATCCAGGAAAATATTGGGCCCTTGAGCGAATGAAGAATGAAAAAAATATAAAGGTGCAAACTAATATAACTAATGTATAAAACACACTGAATAAAATTAGTTTAATACGTTTTGGAGGCAACCATTGAACGAAGGGAAGAAGATTACGCTGAAGGTCAAACATACTGGTAGCCGATACGCTTAATTGTATTTTTTACCAAAACAACAGTAGTCGTAGCGGCTGACAACACAAGCTAAAGGTTTCTAGTGTGTTGCCGGAGCGTGTGCTGTGTCTGTTGTCCGGGTGGTGAGATGCTTCATGAAATCGAACTAATGCGGGCAACGCACAAGATAAGATAACAAGCTGCTAGTGCTCTGCTGAGGAATTCCGGTGGCCACACGAACTATTAAACATGGCTATCTGTATCACGTAAGGAAGACCTTTATTTACTTATTTATTTTTTGGTCCCCGGAGCTAATAGCTTAGTTGCTGGAGCCGCTGCCTCTAGATTGTGGACTCCCGAGATACTCGTAGATTCCCAGCGCAGTCGAAAATTTTCGTCGCTCGGGAACTGATTTTTTTGTGTTGTCCTGTTTCATCTCACCTTGATCACAAACACGCGCAAGTCGCCGAAGTGACGTCAAATAGAAAGACTGGCACCTGGCTGGATCGCCGTGCTAATGATTCTGTACGGTCACTTCATCATTTCACAGAAAATGTTTTACATGGTTACATTACTGGCCGTCATCAGGACCGTTCAAAGCAGTAGCAGATGGTCACCAAGTAACGCTTTGTCAGGCCTGTCTAAATAGTATGGTCTGTGCAGGTTCTTTCCCCATAACGATTAGTCTGTTTATCGGCCACTACAGGTGAGGTACCTGACGGACATTAACGCGTTTACAGTGGACTGGATTTAGGCAGATACAATTCCCTTCACGGAAGAAATATTTATCTGCAGCATTCTGCTTTCTTCGATTTCAGGTCTTTAGTTGTTTGAACCCGAAAGTATTAAGGTATGTCCATTTTCTTTCAGTTTTCTTCTGCGGTTTTTAGAGCCCCAGTATTCAGAAATGTATCGAGGTGCTCAGTTTTTACGTATTCGGTCAAAACCAAATTGACTGAGATGCTCATACAATGCGTGGATTTATCTCTGCGCGTCCTACTTTTGCAAATAGAAATCTCGAGAATATCAGCATAGGCTAAGGTCCAAGATATGTTCTCCAGGGAGTGTGCAAGAGCAAGCTCAGTAAGAAAGGTGAGATTTATAATCACTGGTGCACATCAACTGCCACCAAAAAGGAACTCATTAGACTAGCAGGAATACACACACAGCTTTTCATGTTTCTGTCGTTCCCGTATGGTGTTCTGAGCTACTCAGTACTGTCGATGTTTCACAGTGACATACAGTGGAGATGGCATCAGCTTTGCAGATGATACAACGAAACAAAAATAGTCTTCGAATAGATTGATGATGGTGCTGATGCGGTAACCGTAGGTTGTCTCATATATCTTCATTATATGTGGAAGGACATGAATTAAAAGTAAATTGCTGTTACCGAACAAAACTTTCGTTGACAGAGAAGTCCTGTTGATATTTAACGTTGTTGGATTCAGGAAGAAGTTCAAAAAACTTTACGTTTCACGTAATGTGATAATCATCATGGAGTAAGGGAAAAGCGTATAAGAATAAATAGCACGTATATTAAATGCAGTGAATAAAAAAACAAGAGAATAAACTGAAATACTTGCAAAACTTTGAGATTAACAGCTGCTAGAAAGGATAGACGAGGGAAGAAGCCTGTGTCAGATTTTTATCGCAACACGGGCACCGATTACCGACATGTTGGTTACAGCTTACAGGTGTAATTAACAAAGCGCCTGATGAAGCAGTAAACTTGGAACGCTACTGGGGCGCACAAAGATTCATATCTGCCAAATAAATTGTTGAGAATATTGAGGTTAGTACCTACAAAGACATGAAAGGGCCAGTACAAGATAGAAATTGTTGTGGAATACTTAACTTTAATCCATCATTTGTATACATCGTTCTTGATGAGACATGCTTCATACGATAACTATCAATTGCTATGGCGCCTTGCTAGGTCGTAGCCATTAACTTGGCTGAAGGCTATTCTAACTATCTTCTCTGCAAATAAGCGAGGCTTCGTCAGTGTTGCATCGCTAGCTAAGTCGACCGTACAACTGGGGCGAGTGCTAGTCAGTCTCTCTAGACCTGCCGTGTGGTGGCGCTCGGTCTGCTATCACTGAAAGTGGCGACACGCGGGTCCGACATGTACTAATGGACCGCGGCCGATTTAAAGCTACCACCTAGCAAGTGTGGTGTCTGGCGGTGACACCACAGAAATAAATGGAGAATGAATCCAATCCTATTGGTGGAAGAATGCCCCACCTCCCGAAAGAAAAGATTATTATTATTATTCTGTATTACTATTATTTCTGAAGATAGAATGCAGAAGAATAAACAACACCTCATGATATTTCACCTCAGGTCATTCCAAAACGCCCCGATCTGCTTCCAGTCAGGCACACAATATTTGGTCGGGCTTTACCGTGCGTAAATAGGTACATAATATTTGTGTTTTAGAGTGTACACATACGAATAAACAGACTAGAGAGTAAGTGGACCAACAAATAGAAGAAGACGTAAATACCTGTTAACCATCCGCTGGATGTCATGAGCTTCTTCTTACAAACAAGACGCCAAACATCTCCAAAATATTTCTAGAATTTCAGTACATAGATAACACACCTCCATTGTATCAAGTACAGGTAATACTTCGAATCTTAGCGGTGGAAAGTATTTTGTCACTGTTCAGAGTTTAAAGTCATATTTCAACCACGCTTTAAGAGCACAAATCGCAGACAGATCCAAACTCTTGTTAATATCAACATAGTTCAAATGGCTCTGAGCACTATGGGACTTAACACCTGAGGTCATCAGTCCCCTAGAACTTAGAACTACTTAAGCCAAACTAACCTAAGGACATCACACACATCCATGCCAGAGGGAGGACGAACCTGCGACCGTAGCGGTCGCGTAGTTCCAGACTGAAGCGCCTAGAACCGCTCGGCCACCCAGCCGGCAATATCAACATGACTCTTCGCACATCTCTTTGCCCACTCCATTACGTAACTAACGTGTTAAATGTTCTAAACGTGGCCTGTGCATCAACTGTAGAAATTTCTGAATGCTAAAAGCTGGTTGTGGAGCCAACATATTCTAATACCCAAGATATTAAATGCGCCAATAATCATTACTGAAGGTCACAGAAGATATAATTTAAAAATGAGAAGGAACTGAAATCATAACAGGTAAAGATTATCCCTAATCACAGAAAACATGAAATTTATCCTTCAGCTCGAACAAATCGAACTCTCCGGTATTTGAGAGCAAATTTCAATTACATGGGAATGAGGTATAATCATGAATGTATATCAAGTGGCCACATGGTTTCTCGACGCTGCGGATCAGTGGGACGACATTCAATATAGAGAATTTAACAATAAAAGTGAAATCATATTGTCAAAGAACTTCTATATGTGGCTTAATACAAAAAGGCTACATTTTGATATCTCTCTTCATGCACCACATATGTGGTCCCTAAATTTAAAAAAAATGAAAAGAAAAGAGAAAAAAACGTGTGTGCGAGAGAGAGAGAAAGTTGAAAGGAAAACGTAACAAAGACGCACAAGAGTAACATAATCAGTAACTAGCATATTAAAAGAAGTAGAAGGAGAAATTGGTTTGCACCCAAAATTTCCTGAAGCACAGCAAGTACAATTCCAAGCCTTGCCACAAAAGACTGTCACTTTCAAATACAAATAATTTATTATCAATTGGCGCACGTTGGTAAGAGGACAATATTTAAAACGAATTCGCAAACAATCAAGGTAAATAGGTGACTGATCGCACAACAATGGTGTTCTGCCGGTACTTTATACACTGGATAACTGACCCTGAAATACTGCCTCAAGCTGCGTCTGGTGATAAACTATAAGCTAACCTTAAATATGAGTGGTTTCCCACCGGACAACGATTTTGTACATCCACAGTCGAGTGTCATTTTACTAGAGATGCTTCCGAGAGTGAAAGAGAGATAGATTGAAAGAGCATTTTTACCACCTTAAGTCGAGTTATAAAAATAATTAAACGAACTCCACCGAGAATGCCAGTCTCTAAACTGTTACCGCCGCATAACTACACTGTTGCTGCTGTTGTGTTTCATGCAGCTCCCTATGTTAGTTTATCCCGCGCAAACCCCCTCGGATATGCATAACTGCTGCAACATAAACCCACCTGAACCTGTTTACAATAGTCATGCATAGGTTCCCCTCTATACGTAGATTTCACCCCTCCACACGTACACACTTCCCTCGCATACACACTTCCCTCCTGCATTATAAATTTCTTGATGGCTTAAGAAGTGGCCTTCAAAACGATCCCTTCCTTTACACAAGTTGTACCATGAATTTCTTCTCTCCTCAGTTCGTTTAATCATCTTTTGTTTTGTTGCCTGATCTACCAATCTCTAATCGGCAATCTTCTGTAGCAACACATTTCAAAAGCTTGTACTCTTTTCTTCTGAAATATCATCCACGTTTGACTTCCGTAAAGCTACAGTCCAGAGAAAATTTTTTACTGCGGCAAGATTCATGGTTCGTGTGGGGATAACTGCGCTGTCAAAGTCATTTGAGAGTGGAGTTCACTTCACGATCACCGACTTCATTCAACAGATCGTTCATTATCTTTGCTTGTCAATGATGATTCAAAGGCCATATTTTTTTAACTACTAGTAGTTGGTGTCGCTGCTAAAATTTGGGTCACATAAAATCATCGTGTCCTTTTCAGAAATATTAAAAAATAAATGTTGGATCTACTACACATTCTCTCCAAGGGAAAGACCTGAAGTCATAGGGACAAATGCAAGCATAATCTACAACGTTTAAGAGAAGTATCTGAAATATTTGGCTGTCAGCAGTGCGTACAAATCCTACATATACCAAAAGTTCATGTTCCCATTAGTTTCCGGTCTTTCCGTCTGTGTCTCAGCGACATAAAGGGGCTCCAAAAATTACGATGTCGGGTGAGAATGAAAATCACATACTTCATATGTCATTAAACAAGAACGAAATACGCCAGAAATATCCAGTATGACTTATATCTACCGTCATCAAAGTGAAATGGTAAAATGAGGGACACATATTTTGCTTTTAGATAAACACATGAGAGTGTGTAGATGAAGAAAAATTTTCAGCGAGAAAAGGATATAGTGATGGAGTATATAAGACTCGCAATTCGTGAACCTGCAATGAAATTCCTCAGATATTAAAAAAAAAGAAATACTATCGAATACTAACAAAAAACAGTCATCGAAAACGCTTTGAACGTTGACTATCATGTTGTGTTGACTTCTGTCAATTATTTTCCGATGCAGACTTATAGCCGACGTGTAGCGATGTTTACCTCGTAATATCTAATATCTTTCAAAAGGTAGCTGTTTTCCATCCTCATAAGGAAGTAATTTTTTAATAGGATGTTATACCCTGACATTTCATCCGTCCGGAATGCGATAATCAACGTCTTCAACAATTTTAAATGAATCCATGCTGTCATATAGCTTGTAAAGAGTACATGAAAAATTTTGTTGTTAATTTCCTAGAGCTTACACTATGTTGCGGAATAGAAAACGGTTAATGTTCGGTTTGCTCTGTGGGCCTTGAAAATGATGAATCGTGCGTATCCTTTTCTCAAACGAAACAGAAGTCGCTGAGACTGTTTTCTAGTTTCGTATTTGCTCTTCAGAGGATTTGATTGAAGTTTAGCCAAAAGACCATTGTTCGAAGTGGAGAGCATCGACAACGAGGCCATTCAAATGAGACAAAAACCTCGGATTAATGGAGGGAGGGGAAAGAAATTGACTGCATGCTTTCAAGGAAATCATCTCTTGATTTATCAGGGGGTCTAAAATCGACATTTGCTGTTGCAGATTGGAAACATATTTGTCCCAAATTCATGGCCAATCATTTACCCATAATGAGGAATGTCGAAATTAATTACATCCAGTTGTCTTCAAATTATCCATCTTTCAGCAACATGAAAGAGATTTGCGATGTACACTACAGCCTTGATTATTTCAAAGAATGACATCATCTCTTCCAGGCTGTTTAGTTAAAACAAGTACTTTATTTTGCACTCCTTGCAGTTTCTCAGTCTGGCTCAATCTTTTTGTTCCCAGTGCGCACACATGGCTGGTGTATGGAAGGATGAGAGGCCAAGAAAATATTTATTACAAAAAAATACCAGAAGTTAAATGCTCTTATCAGAGCACAAAAAATGAAAATATGTTCTTGTTTATTTAAAATACTCTGACTCAATAGTGGGCTACCAGCTAACACATTCTACCCTCCCCATCACCTTTAAAAATTTTCCCAAATTTTTTGACATGCAAATATATCTGCGTTTTATTTTAGCATGCGTCTCACCTCAGATTCCCACAACATCCCCTAAGTGTAACTTACTCACACTGCGAGTCCATCGCACTGTCGCTCATAGCCATCCACTCCTAGTTGCCCTTTGTCACACACTCATTCAACCCAACACATTGTTATTACCTTTCTGTGAGACACAGTTACAGTACTCTTCGTTCTGTCCTAATACAACAGTGTCCTCTCAGTGTCACTGTCTTCCTATTGCTCTCTCTTAGTTAATATCACTTTCCTTCCTTCCTACTGCTGTTGTCTCTTCCCCCTGTCTCTATGTCTCTCTTCCATGTTGTCATTGTCATGTACTCTATCTCTCATTATCACTGGCTCTCACCCATTTTCACTTTCTCTATCTCTTTATTCGTGCCTCCTGACATGGTCTCCTTCAGTCTTTTCCAGATATTGCTTGCCACTGTCAGCTATGTTCCTCTACCCCTGTGACCTCTTTTTCTCTCACACTGCCATTGTCTCCTTCGCTTTTTCTATACCACTTGCTAGAATCTTCAGCCGGCCGCGGTGGTCTCGCGGTTCTAGGCGCACAGTCAGGAACCGTGCGACTGCTACGGTCGCAGGTTCGAATCCTGCCTCGGGCATGGATGTGTGTGATGTCCTTAGGTTAGTTAGGTTTAAGTAGTTCTAAGTTCTAGGGGACTGATGACCACAGCAGTTGAGTCCCATAGTGCTCAGAGCCATTTGAACCATTTTGCTAGAATCTTCCAGTATTTCTTACTTTTCCGTCTCTTTGCCACTTCCATGGTCTTCTTCTTTCTCAGCGTATAAAAACGCGAATATGTCTGCATAGCAAAATTGCTGGGAAAAATTTTAAAGGTACTGAGGAAAATTCGCATTATTTGTGGCTTGGTAAGAGCACTTTTCAATTGTTTCCCTTATTTTTACAGATGCAGCATGGCATGTAATTCACATCAAAAAATTGTATTGGTCCGTAAAATTTGGTACGCAAAAACGCAAAACTCATTTTACACTTCAGTGCAGATTTTCCGTGCCAAAAAACTTGCGTGTGTTTGAGCACTACAAAACGGTGCTACCACTGATAACGGAGACACTTCATAGCATATTTTTTCGTGCTATATTACCTTATAAACTACGTTTTCGCCTCACAACGTATATTACTTGCGTAGTTTACGTGTGCAAGCAGGGTAAATTTGAGCCTCTTTGTCTCAAAAATGTATAAACGTAGGAAGGCAGTTCTCTAAGTTGTCTGAGATTAGATTTTAGAAATACATCGTTAAAATTACAGCCATTTCCTTTGCATGGCCTTCTCGGAATCCACGGCTCGATCTTGGTACCGAGAAACCAAGTTTTTGGCTGTTTCTCGACAACGGATAAAGATTTTTGAAAACGAGGAGATGACCCTTCTAGATAATTGTCTACAGAATGTAAAATTAAAGTTACTGCAACTTTTTGCTCTTATTTTTATTTAGTTTTCGCCTCATACCGTATTTTTCGTGTAGAAGTAGAGTAACTTTAAATCTCTGTATCCTGGAAACGGATAAAGACACTAAAAATTTTGTCAATATTCTTCAGGATCGAAATCTGATGAATACATAGAAAAATTTCAGCCCACTTCTGTGCGTAGCCATCATGGAATTCTCGGCTTGGTTTTGGTACGCTGGCGATGGCGAAAATATGGTAAAGAAACCCTTTTTGTGTAGCCGTTAATGAACTAATGGTAAATGTAAGTGCCGTGTGACTAGGGCCTCCCGTCGGGTATACTGTTCGCCGGGTGCAAGTATTCGATTTGAAGCCACTTTGGCGACTTTTGCGTCGATGGGGATGAAATGACCTTGAGGACAACACAACACCCAATCCCTGAACGGAGAAAATCTCCGACCCAGCGGGGTATCGAACCTGGGCCCACAGGATTGACATTCTGTCGCGCTGATCAGTCAGCTACTGGGGCCGGACATGAACTAATGGTGCCTCCATAAGTCCCATCAGGCTCACGGCAGACCAGATCAAATGCAAAAAAAGCGAATCGATTTGTTCCTTCTGCTTAAGCAGAAGGAAGTGAGTAATATTCATAACTGGGCCATATACTGTAAGGTAGTGACACTAAGACCATCCTTCTGTAGGGTATGCAAATGGTCCCTAGCCCAAGGATTATCAAAAATGCTTGGCTCTACCTTTTTTTTCATCACCAACAGAACCCGTGGTATGAGCACCACAAAATCCCGTTTTTATATGCATGTTTGTGTAACATACTAGGTTCACATACTGTCGCTTGCATTGGCCTACCGTTTATTTTATTTCTTGAAACCTGTACTCAATAAAATGAGTAATACCACACATTCTAAATGCCGAGAGGCTTAGCAATAAATATAAGTAATTAAACTAGTACAAAGCGAACGCTTAAAAGAATTTATAACAACTGATCTAGCGCATACAGTCTTGTCTTTTGCAAATGCACTAGTCACTGGCTCTGGGACACCAAACAGCCGAAAGCAAGTGTTTGAAGTGGTATCTCAGTAAATTAATGTCTTCGGTAGTAGCTGGCGGCGCAGTGAAGGAAGATGCCAACAGCTAGTTCATTCGACTCATTCGATGCATGGTGACAATATTATTTCTCTTTTCCTTACGCGGTCTGTTTGAAATATGGGTTTAGGTGCTGAATGCTTGAGCAAGCTTGTTCCATTACGTGCTACTTTCTATGTGTATGTGGGGGAGAGGGCGAGGGGAACGAGGGGGCGAAAGGCTGTTTGCTTAGGGACGATTGAGACAGGCCCGTACACCCACATATTCGCTTGAGCCCAGATAGTGTGCCACTGACAGTCCTGTCCATGCGCACTTAGCCCACCACCTGTCTTGGCTATAAGCCATTGATATTTACGAGTCGTAAAATTTCACTACGAATGTGAGCACTTATAGCAAATAGTAATTGCGACCATGTGGACCTCAGTGATTTATGTAGTATCCTCAATACAACACAGACTTATGCTGTCCGACCAAAAGTATCCGAATGCCCCTATGTAAAGCGGAATTGGCCAGCAGATGGTACGAGTGACGGACCCGCAAGTGTAGCCGTAGGAGAGGGTATTGCATTCTCACTAGAGAAATTGTAACAGAAGAATAGATGGGTCAGCTCAATGACTTCGAACGTGGCCTAGTCACTGCATGTCATTGGAGTCACAACTCCGTAAGGGACATTTCAGTCCTTCTGAAACTGCCAGGGTTCACTGTTAGCGATGTGACTGTATAGTGGAAATGCAAAGAAACAATCGTAGCTAAACCAAGATCAGCCAGGCCTTATGTAGTGACAGACATGGATCGTCGATGGATGTAGCTATATAAAATTGCAGCAAATCAGCGGAAGGAATCACTCGTGAGTTCCAAAGTGCTACCAGCAGCCCATCAGCCCAGTCTCTGTGCGTATGGAATTAAAAAGTATGCGATTCAATGGTGGGTCAGCTCATTATAAGCCACATGATTCTTTGGTCTGTTCTAAGCGACGCTTGAGGTTGTGTAAGGAGGGACGTCATTGACAGGTGATATTGGAAAAAAGTGATTTGGTAGGATGAATCATGCTAGTCTGTGTGGTAACCAGATGGAATAGTTTGGTTTCGACTAATTCCTCAAGAAAGTTACCTGCCGTAGGGTGTAGTGCCAAAAGTCATATGCTGAGGAGGCGGTGTTGAGAGTAAGGGGGTGTTTTAGTTTACGGTCTACTCATTGCACTTAAGAAAACGCAAAGTGCGGAACGGCATGAATACATTTTACAATATTGTCGACTGCTTTACAGTAGAGGTAAATTTTCGGAGACGACGACAGATTGTCTCAGTATATCGATGTGAGCCCGCCCGGCTAGCCGCGCGATCTAACGCGGTGCTTCCCGAGCGGGAAGGCATGCCGGTCCCCGGCACGAATCTGCCCGGCGGATATGTGTCGAGGTCCGGCGTGCCGGCCATCCAGTGGATGGTCTTTAGGCGGTTTTCCATCTGCCTTGGCGAGTGCAGGCTGGTTCCCCCTATTCCGCCTCAGTTGCACTATTTCGGCGATTGCTGCACAAACACTGTCTCCACGTACGAGTACACTGTAATTACTCTACCACGCAAACATTTGGGGTTACACTCATCTGGTGTGAGATGTCACAGGTGGGAGGTGGGAGGGAAAAAGGGGGGGGGGGGGACACTGGGAGCCGAACCGCACAGTAACCCTGGGTTCGGTATGGAGAGGCTTGGGGGGCGTGGTGGACTGCTGTGGCCTGTTGTAGGGTTGTGAACCAATTAGGGCTACGACGGGACAAAGCCTCTCCGCTGTTTCTAGGTCTCATGTACAATACACAATGGACACACTATGTCGATGTGCCCTTTCATAATGCAGCAACTGTGAGGCAGTGATTTTGCTCATTAATATTCCAGAAATGGCCTGCCCTTTCCAGAGTCCTGAGGTACAACTAGTGGAACAGCTTTGAAGGAATTAGAAAGTCGTCTCAGATCCAGATCTCAGCGTCCAATATCACCAATTTCTTTGGTTTCGATTCGATAGAAAGATTGGGCTGACATTCCTCTACAGACATTAAGCTACCTCACTGAAAGTGTCCCCAGCAGAGGTAACACAGTCATAAAAGTGATGAGTGGATATGGATAGACACCATGGTCTGACACATTCCTCCACAAACATTAAGCTACGTGGCTGAAACTGTGTCCAGCAGAGGTCAAGCAGTCATAAAAGTGATGGATAGATTGACACCATATTTGCGTCCAGTAACAAATGTCCGGGTATTTTGACCAGACAGTATTCTCGAGAAGTGTGAGAAGTCGCTGCACTGCGCAGCCATCATTTAACACCAATGCATGACGCGACATCAGCAGCTTGATTTCTTCAACGGCCTAATACCGAGGAGTTTAAAGGAACAGCAGCTAGACAAGATGTAGTCGTCTCCTTAACTCCACTGCTTGAACGTAATTTTTCGAGACTTCGTATTTTACCTTGACAAAAACGCAGAATGTGATTAAAGCATGAGATTTTTGGCAACTCAGACCATAAACGTAGAGCTATTTGCGGAAAGAAAAAAAGTCCATCTTAATTTTAGTTGTGCTCTGCTCGAGTCGTGCTGTCCCCTCTACCCTTTTGGTTGTCACTGAGAACTGACAGATTACGTTAAGTTGGTAATTTGTTGCCGCGGAGCTGGGCCCTTCTCCTGGGAACTCTCCCGTCCTCCCGTCTTATTATGTACTCGTCTCGCGGCTGGCGCGCCGCCTCCAGGCTGTCCCTTCTTGAAAGATCGTCGGCAGGCATTTAAGGACTCTTATCCTCCGGGCAAGTATGCTCCGCTGGTACACACATAAAAAACGCTGATATCATCAGCTCCGTCTCCAGATTCATCCGACCAGCAAACAGCTCGCGCTCACCGCATTACGTGGCCTCAAAAATGGACCTTGACGAAGACAGATGGTCGTGTTTTCACGTGTCTGAAGTTAGCGGTAAACATCGTTGACGCAGTATTAACATTCTTTCCCTGTACAAGCCTTCCGCAGGATGCAGTATACGTGCCGAAACAATAACACAAATTTTTTTTAAAATTATTACAATTCGAAAAATAACTTTCTGTTTCCAGTGGTGGATACATAGTTTTGAAGCGCAGTATGAGTAAACACGTTCTTGTACATACATACGCTCCACATTTCACATACTGTTTTATAAATGATATTCTGTAAACTGTGAACGTGATACCTTTGTATCTTCTTTGATATAATAACACCTGTGTATTTAGAATGATATTTTCACTCTGCAGCGGAGTGTGCGCTGGTATGAAACTTCCTGGCAGATTAAAACTGTGTGGCGAACCGAGACTCGAACTCAGGAACTTTGCCTTTCGCGGGCAAGTGCTTTATCATCTGAGCTACCCAAGCACGACTCACGCCTCTTCCCCACAGCTTTACTTCCGCCAGTGCCTCGTCTCCTACTTTCCAGACTTCACAGAAGCTCTTGTGCGAAAGTAGGAGACGAGGTACTGCCGGAAGTAAAGCTATGAGGTCGGGGCGTGAGTCTTGCTTGGGTAGCTGAGATGGTAGAGCTCTTGCCCGCGAAAGGCAGAGGTACCGAGTTCGAGTCTCGGTCTGGCAAATAGATTTAATATGCCAGGAAGTTTCATTTGTGTATTTTTAGAAATGGAGGATCTTTACATTTCAATTTCCTTGACTAGTTTTGACATCTATTTACAAAATGTACTCTAGAATGAGTATAAGTGCATAAACATCTTTATTCATACTATGCTTCAAAACTATGTATGCACCATTGTAAATAGATAGCTATTTTTAGATTTTTATCAGATTTGTAAACTTTTACTCACAAGGTGCCCGCTTTGCAATACAGGGTGTTACAAAAAGGTACGGCCAAACTTTCAGGAAACATTCCTCACACACAAAGAAAGAAAATATGTTATGTGGACATGTGTCCGGAAACGCTTACTTTCCATGTTAGAACTCAATTTATTACTTCTCTTCAAATCACATTAATCATGGAATCGAAACACACAGCAACAGAACGTACCAGTGTGACTTCAAACACTTTGTTACAGGAAATGTTCAAAATGTCCTCCGTTAGCGAGGATACATGCATCCATCCTCCGTCGCATGGATTCTCTGATGCGCTGATGCAGCCCTGGAGAATGGCGTATTGTATCACAGCCGTCCACAATACGAGCACGAAGAGTCTCTACATTTGGTACCGGGGTTGCGTAGACAAGAGCTTTCAAATGCCCCCATAAATGAAAGATAGAGGGTTGTGGTCAGGAGAGCGTGGAGGCCATGGAATTGGTCCGCCTCTACCAATCCATCGGTCACCGAATCTGTTGTTGAGAAGCGTACGAACACTTCGACTGAAATGTGCAGGAGCTTCATCGTGCATGAACCACATGTTGTGTCGTACTTGTAAAGGAACATGTTCTAACAGCACAGGTAGAGTATGCCGTATGAAATCATGATAACGTGCTCCATTGAGCGTAGGTGGAAGAACATGGGGCCCAATCAAGACATCACCAACAATGCCTGCCAAAACGTTCACAGAAAATCTGTGTTGATGACGTGATTCCACAATTGCGTGCGGATCCTCGTCAGCCCACACATGTTGATTGTGAAAATTTACAATTTGATCACGTTGGAATGAAGCCTCATCCGTAAAGAGAACATTTGCACTGAAACGAGGATTGACACATTGTTGGATGAACCATTCGCAGAAGTGTACCCAGGGAGGCCAATCAGTTGCTGATAGTGCCTGCAAACGCTGTACATGGTACGGAAACAACTGGTTCTCCCGTAGCTCTCTCCATACAGTGACGTGGTCAACGTTACCTTGTACAGCAGCAACTTCTCTGACGCTGACATTAGGGTTATCGTCAACTGCACGAAGAATTGCCTCGTCCATTGCAGGTGTCCTCGTCGTTCTAGGTCTTCCCCAGTCGCGAGTCATAGACGGGAATGTTCCGTGCTCCGTAAGACGCCGATCAATTGCTTCGAACGTCTTCCTGTCGGGACACCTTCGTTCTGGAAATCTGTCTCGATACAAACGTACCGCTCCACGGCTATTGCCCCGTGCTAATCCATACATCAAATGGGCATCTGCCAACTCCTTATTTGTAACCATTTCACTGGCTGCAAAACCACGTTCGTGACGAACACTAACCTGTTGATGCTACGTACTGGTGTGCTTGATGCTAGTCCTGTAGAGCAATGAGTCGCATGTCAACACAAGCACCGAAGTCAACATTACCTTCCTTCAATTGGGCCAACTGGCGGCGAATCGAGGAAGTACAGTACATACTGACGAAACTAAAATGAGCTCTAACATGGAAATTAAGCGTTTCCGGACACATGTCCACATAACATCTTTTCTTTATTTGTGTGTGAGGAATGTTTCCTGAAAGTTTGGTCGTACCTTTTTGTAACACCTTGTATACTACTGCGATTTTAACAGGACCACAAGTAACCTAAATCTGGAGGAAAAGTGATGTAGACTGTCAAAGTAGATGAAGACAACCCCCAAGTACTCTAAATGCATCGCTCATTGAAATCTAATCACGATTGTCACTGGAGGCAGTCGTTCTTCATTTACCGAAAGTAGTACTGTCACGGAAGAATCGCTGACAGCAATGCATGAAACTAAAATACAAAAAATGGTTATGAAGCGACTAACCAAAGTACATGGTAGAACATTTGTGATGACACACCAATAAATGTAAATGAAACAAGTTGTAAGACGGTGTGTTTTTTATTCATTTTAATACGTTGTTTCACGTCGACGACACTGAAATACATTTTAGATAATGATTTTTCTTCTGAGAAAACCGGAACGAGAAGAGAGAGAGAAAACTAGACAGCGAAGAGATACCACCGGAACAAGGAATGATGCGTCCCAAAAATAGAATGAGTAACTGATACATGTTTTGAAGAGCAGAACTTATCGCGCAGCTCCCTTGTTCAAATAAAAAGTTTGACGTGGATGGCTAACCAGTCCTTCCGCAGACGCTGTGTAACACTCTGCAGTGACCATTATTAGTCTCTGAATGACATGTTTCGATAATAATGCTATTTTGCAATCCATGCTAAACTACACTTTCCCTAAACTTAAGTATTTTATGCATTTTAGGTACTACTACCATATACTTTCAACCAAAAGCATGGATTATACTAAAGAGATAAAACTGATACTTCACCAGAACCAAACAGAAGCCTATTTGATTCATTGATGTAGCTCCTGAACAGTTTGAATTTGGCTTTCGTGTAATCTCCCCATGAAACTTGTGAGATATACTTTTTATGTCGGGGTAAAACTATGTTCAGAGTCAGACGGACTGTGCTATATCACATTCAGCAAACGATAAACTGTCTCAGGTAGTCTCTGGGCTTTCGCATAATTGTCTTAACTCATAAGCTTTGACCAATGACTTCCTACTTCGGTTACCATTTTTGTGAAGGTGTATGTCCTCATCTTTGTTAGTCACCATAATTTCTACAACAGGAAAAGTAAACAGCAAAAATAATTCTGCTAGTTACATCTGACAGCGTAGACAGGCCGCGTCAAGAGAAATCTTAATCGATGATGCATACAGAAAATAGAGAAAAGAGTCGTGGCTTTTATAGCTACAGTTTTAGTTATCACCCACAGAGGTTTCTCTACGTTGAATTGTATTATCACAACAATGCCTTTAAAATGTCATAATACACAAACAACCATCATAAGCGTTTTCTAAAGTCAGTGGATTATTCTAAATCTAGTACTATCGCGGCCTCTTTGTCTCCTTAAAGACTGTAATCAGTGCAACCCAAAATCATACCCACAGATGGTTTCTTTTCGATGTTAGCGAAATGCTATACATGCATGTTACAGCTGACCATTTATTCTACTGCTGCATTAATGTCCAACACTGTAGCTTAATCAGAATAGATGGACAATCACTCAAAATTTTCCCATAATCGGGAATTCCAAACTTAGAAAAAAGACAATATTAAAAGCTTAAATTTTGACCCACACTATATACCAGTCGTGGTTGAGAGTTTGTTGTGAGCAGTATACGCTTGCTTAATGACATTTACTGTCTAAGGCCACGAAGGCCGCTCTTGTAGCATGTTTTGGAGACAGAATTCTCGAACATCCTGATGCTGGGCCGGCAAGGGCTGCAGTCTAAGTGGCGTTACTGTAACATGTGTTACTGCAGGGGATGTACTTTCGTAGCTATCGTTCAGTACATTCTCTTCTCCTTTCATGAGTGTTTATTATAAATCGAAACCTTTCACTTACCAAGTAATATGACCGATACGATTTTCTGCTATGGGTTAGCAAATGAAAACAACCTATGATATGGTGCCCTCACGTTGAGAAATACCTATGTCGCAGAGCGCTACGTGATAAACTAATCGATCGATTTTGCCAGCCTTTAAGGACAGAAGTTATTGTTTTGTTTTTGTTTTATAGTTCCATAAGACTTATTCTTTCTTTCTTTGCTCAACTTGAGTCTAACCCCATACACGTTAACTGATATGCGGATACCTCAAAAGCTTTTTTTGGGATTTTTAGGTCTCAGTTCAATGCCAAATTAAATATACCTCGAACATCTCACACATTCATACAACCTTATAAACATTATGCACTTAAGGAACTCTCAACTCTGGTTAACGTATCCATATAACGACACCTACGGTTCAATGTGGAAGGAATGTTTCTCGTTAAATGCTCTAGTCTTTTAAAAACTGCCGTTATACACTTTTCGCAATAAACTGATTAAATTTAAGTCATTACGCCCGTACTAGGAACAGCGTGCCTACTAAACATGAATTTTAATAAATGAATGATTCCAATAGGACGTAGCTCGCTTCACGGTTTTCTGCGTTGAAATGTTAACTCTCTTTGCCGTTAGAGATTTGCAATGTTGTTTGCGGTTTCATCTGATGCTGGCTGAGCGAACTCAAATCTAGACCACAATAAATTAATTTTCCAGAACTTTCATTAACTCTGAAGTTTAATTTAGTAATGCACACCAGCAGGCACGAACAAAACACTTCATTAACAGAAAAATGTTCGCCAGTTTGAATCGATGTGTGTTGGCTGTAGGCACAAGGGCTCTTCGGCAACCGACAATACCTCTCTCTTGCCCCCTATTAATACTCAGTTGATAATTTCGCAGCACCACGCTTGATTGCAAATACGCAGAGAGCTTTGTGTGCACTATATAGAGGAACTTGTGGTCCTGATCATAAGCGTACGTTGAAGTATTTAGTATGTAAATGGAATTGTTTGCTTGAATAAGATAAATAATTTCGTTTCTCGGCTTATTCTGCTATTAACTCTATATTTAAATGGGAAAGAAGGAAATGTAATATACAACTGGAAACGGGCGTCTTATTTTCATATTCACGATAATAATTTGTTGATCTTTCAAAATAAACATGAAAAACAAGTCCACACATTTAATACTGTTTTAGGTATGAACGCTCATAGTTTCAGCTTGTAGGTATTCCTTTAGTATCTTTTTAACAATCTACACTCTAAGACAAAAAAAAAAAGAAAAAGCTATGCACCACAAAGGAGTTATCCAAATTGGTTAAAAATTGATATTCATTCAAGGTCGACGAAAGGTGCAAAATTGTGAACTTTGGTGGCCGATGGATGAATATGTGACGAGGCAGCGTAATTTCACGACGTGTCTGTCAAGGATAATAAACAGGGGACATATCGATACTAAGGCATAAAATCTTTACTAATTTCATTCGGTATACGCAGTTGGAGAGTAACTATGTTTCGCAGACACGCAGGTGAAAATACACGTGGATGTCGACATTTGATGGAGAACATGTCGTTGGCGAATCACTCATCATTTGAATAAGAACGATGTCATATTGGAGGAATGGGTGAACCATGGCCGAAAACAGTGTCAAGAAGGAAGCAGTCGACCTAGAGAGACGACAGAACGCAAGCGCCGAGCTATCGTCAGAGAGCTCCGGATTCATCATCATCATCATCATCATCATTAATGTGACACTCAACTACTGCTTAACCGACCACAAGAACCTTTAATAGGCCGCCCACAGAAAGGGGGATGAGCCCAAGGCTCCTCTTGCGCCGAGTACCATTGATCTCTGTACACGAAGAAGCCCGTTTGCAGTGGCGCCAGCTACATTTGGCCTGGAAACTAACTGATGGGAGTTGAACTGTCCTCAGTGACGAGTACCGGTCGGAACTGAGTCCCGATAAATGGAAATGCCGTGTGGATAGGGTCTCCCGTCGGGTAGACCGGTCCCCTGGTGGAAGTCTTTCGAGTTGACGCCACTTCGGCGACTTGCGTGTCGATGGGGATGAAATGACGATGATAAAGACAACACAACAACCAGTCCCTGAGAGGAGAAGGTCTCCGACCCAGCCGGAAATCGAACCCGGGCCGTTGGTATGATATTCCATCGCGCTGACCACTCAGCTACCAGGGCAGACCTGAGTCCCGATGACCAGCGATGACATGTCTGGGGGCGTTCCGGACAGCAGCGGGATACCAACGGAGTATCGCCCGCCGAGCTGCCCGACAGCGAGGAGTGATGGTCTGGGATGCCATTTCATTTCATAGCAGGACCTCCTTGTTTGTCATCCACTGCATTCTTACAACACAGTGGTAAGTCGACGATATTCAACGTCATGTTTTGTTGTCCTTCATGGCCAGCCATCCTGGGCTAACATTTCAGCGGGATAATGTCCTCCAGCAGACTGATTTGTACTGATTGCCTTCGTGCTTGCCATACTCGACCTTGGCCAAAAACTTCGTTGAATCTCTCCTCGGTTGAAAACGTTTGAAGATTTAGGAACAGAGTCCTCCAAAGATATCGAAGTTTTGACGATCTAACGCACCAGTTGGACAAAATTTGGCACGATATCCCTTAGGATGATACACAGCCAAATGGTTCAAATGGCGCTGAGCACTATGGGGCATCTGAGGTCATCCGTCTCCTAGAACTTAGAACTACTTAAACCTAACTAGCCTAAGGACATCACGTACATCCGTGCCCGAGGCAGGATTCGAACCTGCGACCGTAGCGGTAGAGCGGTTCCAGAGACACACAACAACTCTGTTGACCAATGCCAAGACGAAGAACTGCTTAGATAATGGCCAGACATGGACCAATGCGTTACTGACTTGCTCAATTTGTGAAGCTCTTTCTCTTGAATATATCATCCAATTTTTATGAACTCGTATTCATTTATTTGTCTGTACTTCTGCATGACATTTACTGATTTCCGTTCCATTCGGATGATTCCCTTGTGATGCGTCTTCTTTTTTTTCTTTCTTTTTTTTCCTTTTTTTTGTCTTAGAGTGTATTTTAGAACCGGATATAAAAACAAATGGGAATATATAAACTGCAGCAAATAACGGGTACCTCTACGACCAGCTACTGAACAGTAATGTCTGGGTCTAGATAGCATGGACTGGTACAGCCGCCTGCCTGATCATTGTTACAAACTGGTTTCCTACGCGTGCCTGTTCCGGTTAGGTGTTATGTGCCAAGATAAAACATAAAAACACACAGCGAAGTGGCTGCTGACAACTTTCATCAAACATGGCAACTGACAACGAACACTACATCCTGTTGAGTTGACAGACCCTACCACTGACTAGTAAAACGCTGATGTCGAAAACAGGAAGTATGAAAAGACAGCCTTTGACAACGGAAATTCCAGTATAACATTGTAGTGGTTACTTCGCAGGTCACACGTTGTCTGCAAGCCACTTGTTAGTTGGCTATGATACTTCCCCATTAGGCCCCATTTATGTCTTACGAGCCGTATTAATAATCTGTAGATTTGGGAACAAATGATCCGAAGGCAAAGTGCCAATAGGGAGGAACATACATTAAAACAAACAATTTCATTCCTGGGTATTCAATGAAATACGTGAATTAAACACTTGTCCAGTTCATCTAGGACGCATGGTCAGAGTGGAAGATTATCTAAACATTATCTCACATGGGCTTCTCAATGCAGTTACGTGT
This sequence comes from Schistocerca piceifrons, assembly GCF_021461385.2. Classification (NCBI taxonomy): domain Eukaryota; kingdom Metazoa; phylum Arthropoda; class Insecta; order Orthoptera; family Acrididae; genus Schistocerca; species Schistocerca piceifrons. Next base: position 145,138,471 of record NC_060144.1, read on the forward strand.
GGTGAAATATATGTAATATGTACTCTCCAAATTGGAGCCATATTTTCCTTTGATAAAGTCACTATTGACCACTCTACCGTTGGTTATTTGGGCTGGGCAGGTAGCATTGTGTGCTAGGAGCTCATAAGGCATTTAGGCATGGTATGCTACCTCTAATCGTGGCAGTGTTGTGCATGTTAACCTCTCATGGCCCAAAGTCCACCAAGCATAACAGGAAAAAAATCCTTATAGCAGAAATTTCTTTATTTATCAATTCCAATAACTGGCTTCGGTCTAAGCAATCACCTTCAAACCAGAATCTCTGAAATGTGTAACAAAATGGGTCAAGAATGGTAAAACTATACAAAATAATCTTACGTGTCCACTCTTGATTACTGATGGAGTGGTTCCACGGAGCTGCTGACCAGCCAGTGAATCCAAGGCGTTATTATGGGGAAGCTCCACCCATTGTTTCACTCGTATTCGCCGCGCGTGATTAGCCGAGCGGTCTATGGCGCTGCAGTCATGGACTGTGCGGCTGGTCCCGACGGAGATTCGAGTCCTCCCTCGGGCATGGGTGTGTGTGTTTGTCATTAGGATAATTTAAGTTAAGTAGTGTGTAAGCTTAGGGACTGATGACCTTAGCAGTTAAGTCCCATCAGATTCCACACACATTTGAACATTTCACACGTAGTCAGTAATATAAACGACATAAATTCACAAATAGCGTGTGTGCAAATAGGGCAACGTCGTACTGTACATTCGAACTTGATATACAGTTACTTCAAGTCCATAAATGCATTTACAACGTTTAAAAGGTTTTAACCTCAAAAGGCATATAGCGGCGTCCGGAATATAAGAAACCCTGACCTATGTTTTGCATTGAGAGAACCCTTTCTCGTGTACATGTTATCATAGTCTCTAGCATAGAGGATACATTCATTCACGCAAAGATTACGATGCTGTGGACCCCGCTGCTTGCCATAGCAACCTACGCCCGCTAATATTGGCGTACCTGTGATAACTTGGCCTACAGGCGGTCCACTTGAACGATGTGTGTCCTGCCTCATTCTCAGCGTTACACACTGCTTAGACACATAAAACGTTTTCATGCAAATACGAACTCTATTTATTAAAAAATCAGGAACAGTTTAAACAGAGATAAATATTACCGATGACATGTGGAACGACTGGCGGAGCTTCCCCTTTATAATGCGTTACAATCATTAGTTGGTCAGCAGTGATCAACTGTAAATTTTTGGCATTCACAAGCAGCTCCGTGACCCGGCTTCCCATGTCGTCAAGGTGACGTACATCAGTTTATTATACAAGTAAGAGGGCGTGCTGAAAAATAATTCCTCCGAAATTTTTTATGTGAAAACCCTCAAAGATTTTTAAACGAAATAAACATTAGGCCTATTAACGTTCCATAATTTTATTATCCATGTCTACATATTTGTTGCCCTTTGTCCCTAGAGGGCTCCGATTTGTAGCGTGTGACATGGCAGTAGTGGCCGAGCGGTTCTAGGCGCTACAGTTTGGAACCGCGCGACCACTACGGTCGCAGGTTCGAATCCTGCCTCCGGCATGGATGTGTGTGATGTCCTTAGGTTGATTAGGTTTAAGTAGTTCTAAGTTCTAGGGGACTCATGACCACAGCAGTTAAGTCCCATAGTGCTCAGAGCCATTTGAACCATTTGACATGGTAGTATAAGACGTAACTATGTGCGTGAGAAGCAGCATGCTGTGATCGAGTTTCGAATTTGAAGATTTCGCCCACACACGGAGCTCCCTTTCCTTCAGCACGACAACGCCAGGACACACAAGAGTGCTCTGACATCCACAACAATCCGATGCCTTGGACTCACTGTCAACGAATATCCTCTGTACAGTCCCGACTTGGCACATCCGATTTTCATCAGTTTCCGAAACTTGAAGAACATCTTCGTGGACTTCATTTTTGATATTCGTGAAGCGGTTCGTGCCGATGTGAAGCTGTGGCTGCGTCAACAATGTTAAACATTCTACAGTCACTGTGTTAACAAACTGGTCTGTCGTTGGGAGAAATAAACATGTAGCCATGAGGAATGAGGATGTAGGATGTTGATAACGTTTGATAAATAGCTTTAAAAGTTTGACAAATAGCTTTAAGAGTTTTCACATAAAAAACTGGAAGTCATTACTTTTCATTGCGCACTTGTGTGTTACTTGTATGTTAATTTTTAAGATTGCATTGTTTTACCACAATTGGTCCATTATGTTACGCATTTTGAAGTGTTTGATCTAAAGATGGACCCTTTGACCGAAACTGGTTACAGGAATTAACAAATAAATAATTTTTGCCATCGGGACTGCATTCATTACTATGAAATTCAATTCGATCGCTGTTATTTCAATTTGACATCATAACTTTTTAAAAATGCCACCAGAGAATGATGAGACATACTGATCAGTGATGAGCGACAGCCAACACACCATAACATATTGTCTGTGAAGGCCATTTTAATTGCTTACTATTTTCAGCTCGTTCTATCTTGTAACTTTCTCTCGATTTACCAGCGTCTGTTTTTCGCTCCCACACTTTGTTGTATTTATCTATTAGACTAAAAAGATCACCAAAGATGATCTTGATCGGCTCCTAGGTGTCACATTCCTTCTCCAATGATTAACGTGGGCTGCATCCAAAATCATTTCAAGAAATTTGCACCCTACAGTGTCTTGTAACGTACATTCACCCATAGTCCGCCCCCGGTAGCTGAATGGTCAGCGTGACGGATTGTCAATCATCTGGGCCCGGGCTCGATTCCCGGCTGGGCCGGGGAATTTTCTCCGCCCAAGGACTGGGTGTTGTGCTGTCCTCATCATCATCCTTTCATCCTCCATCGTCTGCAGGTCGCCGAAGTGGCGTCAAATAGAAAGACCGGCACCCGACGAACGGTCTACCCGACGGGGGCCCTAGCCATACGATTAAAAAAAAAAATCTACCCACACTGAACGCATCTGCATTGGAATGAGGAATGTAGCAAATGTTGGCCACTTTGCCTGACTGGAGACGTTTTTTGGGATACGGCAGGCACAAAGGGGATCAATGCTGCCCCCGCTGGCAGACGATGTGTAAATGGCTGGCTTGACGAGAATTTTTTGGGGGGAAGACGTCTTCTTGCTATGTTGAAACCAGACATCACACGGGAGGCAGGTACTACAGTATATTCAGTAAAAATAGAATATATATTTAAAAAGATCCACTTCATAGCGGGATGTGCGTGAAGTTTCAGTTCTTGGAAGAGTTTTCAAGATAATGTAATGAAATCTGGCAGGGTAGTTAAGAAATGTTGTGTCATCCACATGTTAGTTTTCACGTAACCTTGTCTTTATATATAAACAACTGATTTTTTTTTCAATAGTATTAAAACAAATGTTCATTTTCCGCCGATTTTATCACAACTAAATTCATTTTTGTACGCAGTTCGATATGCGATTATTAAAATTATCTGTGAAGCCAAACTCCAACGTCTTCCCTTGCAAAATTATTGTCCTTTATAAGTAACGCTGAAAAAGATTCGCCGAATTGTAGAGTATTCTGTTCCATAAGTGGCTTACCATTTCATTAAATCAAAATTATTTCCACAAAATTTTTCTCTACACTACTGACTAGTTGTATACCAAATTTAACAGCTCCATCTCCATTGGTTAGAAAGAGTACATGCAGTTTCTAAACTGTAATTTACCAGAAGCCTGAATAAAAAATTTGACAGTGGACTATCAACGTAAACCGAGAAACACAGAATCATGGGCGGCGATGTTATTCCACTGGATTTTTGATGTACTTCCCATACTTTCGCTCCGTTGTAATTGTACAAAACTGGAATCAAATGTCGCAGGAATGAATAATACAAGAAAATAGAGAAGAAGAATGGGGCGTGCAGGTTTTTTTTCAAATTATTATTTTTTTCACACTTTTAGAAGTGGAATTGATGGTGTAGTATCACGGTATGTAGTGAATGTAGAGCCAATAAATTTTTTTTTCACAGCTTTGATCCATTTTACAAGCGCTCCACTTACGACACGGCATGCGACTCTCAGACCAGAGCTGTCATGTTGAGTCATGCCACGACACCTTTTTGATAATTCTCACTTCATACCAAATGCCACCACTTCAACTGCATATTGCTATTTGCCAAAATGTGTTCAACTCCTTATTTATCCATTATAACGCCTTGAACTAGTTATACGGTGAGTCCTCATTTTTTTATTGTGAGGCTTTGCGCGTTATCAAAGAGGTCGCGAACTTTCTTGCAGCCCGATACATGGCTGATCACTCGGACTGAATCGTGTTGACGACAGATCATATTGCACTGATTGCTGCCCTGGCTCATTGAAATTCTCGAACAAAAAACTAATTTGGTTACAAAAGTCAGGCTCCATAGCTACTTTGTAGGCTGAGTGTTCTTGCTGTCTCTTTCTGTTTCTTTTAAATTGATTGTCGTTGAGTTTGTCTTCATACATCCTAGTGACTTTTATTAGGTACCGTCTTGGTTAGAAAGACTGTGAATTTTACTGTACTCGACACAGAGGCTAAAGATAAAACGGATAATGTTGTTTACAGGCACTGTTCAAAATCTTGTACGCTTTAACTATAATTCTCTCAATCGCTACGAAATTACGTTGAGAAGGAACAAACAATTGTGCCATTGTCGCAGTATTATTCTTTTGACAAGGTGATACGTATCCAGGGTCTGGTGTTTCCTCAATTACATTATAAAATAAGGTCTGTATCAGTCCTATATAGCCGAACGATCTACATCCAGTTAATAGTAATATTCTCTCAACAAGTGAGACATGCTAATGCTGTAGTCATATGAAGTTCTTTTAGCGTTTGTAAGAACTGGTCCTATTAATTTGGAATTGTAGGCCAAGTACAAGTTCCATATGCATTTATATTTATACATTACAGCCAACGTTTCAGTAAGCTTATGGAGTCCATCAAAGGTGTGTCTTTAATTTTCCATTTTTCCTGTTACACTAACGTGTTTTGGGGGAACGAATTTCAGTAAACTTGGCCTGAGCGCGACTCTCCTTGATTTTTCGTCATAGTTATTTTTCGCGATATGTGTTGGAGGATGTAATATGTTTTGTGATTTATAATTGGAAACTGCAATCTCGAAAGTTCAATACTAAACTTCTCCATTACTCAGAACTCCTCCCTCTTAGCATAGGCCATTATCATTTGATAGGATTCTCTCCAAAGCCCAGGAGTCATCGGTGGGTGTCGTAGTGTGAGCAGTAGTGAAGAGAGGAACCATGTTTTACTTGCAAGTGACTGGAAACAGTCCAGGAGTCTTTATGTGGACAGTGAAAAATGAAACTATGTTTTGTACTACAAATTACCTGAAACAGTTTGTGAGGGAATGGAGTGACATTATACACTCAAGCGCCAAAGAAACTGGTATAGGCATGCTTATGCAAATACAGAGATATATAAACAGCCAGAAGACGGCGCTACGGTCAGCAGCGTGTATATAAGACAACAAGTGTCTGGCGCAGTTGTTAGATCAGTTACTACTGCTAGGCAATCGCAGGTTATCAAGATTTAAGTTAGTTTGAACGTGGTGTTATAGTCGATGCACGAGCGATGAGAAACAGCATCTCCGAGGTAGCGATGAAGTGGGGATTTTCCCGTACGACCATTTCACGAGTGAACCGTGAATAACAGGAATCCGGTAAAACATCAAATCTCCGACATCACTGCTGCCGGAAGGAGATCGTGCAAGAAAAGGAGCAACGACGACTGAAGAGAATCATTCAATGTGACAGAAGAGCAACTCTTCTGCAAATTGCTACAGATTTCAGTACTGAGCCAACAACAGGTGTCAGCGTGCAAACCATTCAACGAAACATCATCGATATATCTGCTTCCGGTGCCGAAGGCCTACTCGTTTATCCTTAATGACTGCACGACACAAAGCTTTACGCTTCGCCTGAGCCCATCGACACCGACATTGGACTGTTGATGACCGGAAACGTGTTGCTGGTCGGACGAGTCTCGTTTCAAATTGTATCGTGTGAATGGACGTGTACGGGTACGGAGACAACCTCATGAATCCTTGGACACTGCATATCAGCTGGGGACTGTTCAAGCTAGTGGAGGCTCTATAATGATGTGGGGCGTGTGAAACTGGAGTGGTATGGGACCCCTGATACGTCTAGATACGTCTCTGACATGTGATACGCACGTAAGCGTCCTCTGATAATCTGCATCCATTCATGTCCATTGTGCATTCCAACGGACGGGCAATTCCAGCAGGACACTACGAGGCCCCAGACGTCCATAATTTCTACAGAGTGTCTTTAGGATCACTCTTCTGAGTTTAAACCCTTCCGCTGGCCACCAAGCTCCCCAGATATGAACATTGTTGAGGGTATCTGGGATGCCTTGCGACGTAGTGTTCAGAAGTGATATCCACCCCCCTTGTACTCTTATGGATTTTTGGGCAGCCCTGCAGGCTTCATGGTGTCAATTTCCTCCAGCTCTACTTCAGACATTAGTCGAGTCCATGCCACGTCGTATTGCGACACTTCAGCGTGCTCGCTGGGGCCCTACATTATATTAGGCAAGTGTACCCTTTTCTTTGGCTCTTCAGTGTACAATAACGATTTACCGAATGAGGCAGTGCGTTAGGAAACTGATACATTTGGGAAGATGGAATCGCTCTGTCCAACGATTCCGATTTGGGTGTTCCGCGTTTTTTCCAAGATCACTATGGCAAATGCCGTGTTGGTTCCTTCAAGGCCACAGCCGACCAACTGTCCGTCTCTATAGGCTAGTTGTCCTATACTCATAAGCATGTTATGTATGCTGTGTGTTATATTTTAGCCAATTGACTGATACTGTATTACCTTGACAAATCCTATATCATTGTGAGATGATCCTTGGATGAACAGAAGTAAATGAATAAACAAGTAGCCCATGACGAAATACGCCAGTCTTGTTGGTATCTTCTGTATCTCTTGTCTTGATCCCACCTTGTAAAGTTTCAGACTTGTGTGCATCGGTTCAGCGTTTTGTGATCTCCTTCTTTCGGCTGTGAATTACTTTCCATTATGGTTCAAAATGGTTCAAATGACTCTGAGCACTATGGGACTTAATTTCTGAGGTCATCAGTCCCCTAGAACTTAGAACTACTTAAGCCTAACTAACCTAAAGACATCACCCACATCCATGCCCGAGGCAGGATTCGAACCTGCGACCGTTGTGGTCGCGCGGTTCCAGATTGAAGCGCCTAGAACCTCTCGGCCACAACGGCCGGCTCTCCATTTTATTCTCGGAGTGTCAACGTGGCGTCTGCTTTTCCTGGAATTATTACTGTGTTTCCGGTTCGCTTTAGTGTGCTCTGCACGATTCCTCATAGATTCTTCAGTAGTCACTATTTTCAGTGATCCACTTTCACGAAACTTTCCGCTCTTTCATTTTGCAACAGGATCCACAGCCACCAAAGTTCGTTTCAGAGACAGAATTCTGTCAAATTATCTTTCATTGGATGGTTTAAAATATCCCTTAATTTGGTTTTAATTACTGTGTTTCTGCTGTGGAACTATTGTCAAGTATTTGCACGCTGTACTCATCAAAGTGGACATACTTTGGGTAGAGGCCACGCACTCACCACATCACACAATGGTAGAAACGTAGGGAGTTGAGCGGACTTTATAACTAGAGACACGAAAACAAGATGACAGCAGTTATGTCGCATAGCAGTTAGGAGTTTAAGAACGCTGTGCCCTCTACATCAATACTCCGCAAGCCACGTGAAGGTGTATGGTGGACAGTACCTGTAGCGTCACTACCAGATACATCCTTCCCTGAAATGAGATTTTCGCTTTGCAGCGGAGTGTGCGCTGATATGAAACTTCCTGGCAGATTAAAGCCGTGTGCCAGACCGAGACTCGAACTCTGGACCTTTGTCTTTCGCGGGCAAGTCTCTACCAACTGAGCTACCCAAGCACGACTCACGCCCCGTCCTCACAGTTTTACTTTTGCCTGTAACTTCTCAACTCCATTCTCGATTGATGCATGGGAAGAAATAATTTTCGAGAAGCCTCTGTATTAGCTCTCATGTTTTGAATTTTCTCGTTGCGGTCACTTCGCGAGACGTATGTGGGAGGAAGTAAGATGTTGTCCGAACCTTCACAGAAAGTACTCTCTCAAAATTTCAGTAGTAACCGTGACGTATATTGTCTTCCCTGTAGCGTCAGCCAGTGGAATTTTCTGAACATCTCTGTAACGCTCTCTCACGGACTAAGCGATCCCGTGACAAAACGCGCCGCTCTTCGTTGGAGATTCTCTCTCTACCTGTCTCTCTCTCTCTCTCTCTTTCTTTCTCTACCTCTTCTGTCAGTCCTACCCACTAAGGGACCCAGGCTGATGAACATTACTCAAGAATCGGTCGAATAAGGGGCTAGTGAGCAACTTCAAAAATGGTTCAAATGGCTCTGAGCACTATGGGACTTAACTGCTGTGGTCATCGGTCCCCTAGAACTGAGAACTACTTAAACCTAACTAACCTAAGGACATCACACACATCCATGCCCGAGGCAGGATTAGTACCTGCGACTGTAGCGGTCGCGCTGATCCCGACTGCAAACCCTTGAAACGGTCGGCTACTTCGGCCGGCTGAGCAACTTCCTTAGTGGATGAATTACATTTCTTCCGGCTCCCCTACCTTTCTCATCACCCTTTTCCATGCCCCAACTGGTCGCTTGCAACAACATCATAACAAAGATTACGGTCCCACGAAGAAGCAGAAGCTAACAGAAGGTGACTAAATTTTCATAGCATACCTCCACAGGCGAGAGCGGGCAAAATGGAGTCCTCGAGTTCCATCATCAATATTTCACCTACAACAAGAGCGTAGTTAGCGATGTGCAGCTTCGACGCACCATTGAAGGTTAACTGCGAAATATTTCAGCATCCTTTCATTGCTGACGTTGTGAGGTGGTAACGTCACCTAGAGGGGCACTTCTGTCTCATGATATCAATATATCATACAAATACCCACAATGTTTGAATTCATTACAAGCAGTTTTGGACATTTACGTTGAGGATTGTAGGGAATATAGAATATGCACAGTGCGTCAGATAAACTGAAAACCTACTTTCTGAAAATTAGATTCGCATTCTTCCTTTAACGGCAACCGACTTGCAGTTTCTCCCCTAACAGGAAACCGAACTGGTTCACAATATTGTTCTTTCCATTGCGACCGCCGTTAATGATCATGCAGTCGACTGGACAGTTAATCCGAATCTCTCTCTCCGTGTTTCCCACTTGGTGTATACGTGTGCCTTTGCCACAAGAGTCACATTGATGTCGATTTTTATTTAGGACTTAATTGAGCTGCTACACTAATTTAAATTCTGTGCTATGAGGATTCTATTCTGAATACTCAATTTCAGTCTCCACACTACACTCTTCATTACTTCCAAACTCCATCGAGGACGCTCTGTGTTGCTCCAGAAATGAGCAATAAACGTGATTGGTGCCACAGATGCACGTAAACACAATTGAACTGGTAATGGAAGTAATTATGTCACAGAAATTAATTACTTAAAGAAGTGGCCGATCATACAGTGGTATTGTTTCTCCAGTGCAAGATACTATCCAGGAATACAGCCGGTTGAAGAAAAAAATTTACTCCATTTTTCCACACTATTAGAAATTTTTTTACCGAAACGAAAGAGGAAGGAGAACCGCAACATCTGCTCACGGTATCCAAGACCTGTCGTTGTCGCCTTCAGTCCGAAATCTGGTTTGATGGAGCTGTTCCTTCTAGTCTTTTTTGTGGACGTCTCTTTATAACACATGCAACTTACATCTGTTAGTATTTGAACCCGCTTATAATAGTAAGCCTTGGTTGTGTTGTTGTTGTGATCTTCAGCCCGCAGGCTGGTTGGATACAGCTCTCCATGTTACTCTATCCTGTGCAAGCCAGACATCTCGGTGTAACTACTGCAACCTAGTCCGCGGCTCGTGGTCTTAGAGACTATTGTCAGTTTACTATTTTTGTTCTATTTTGTAAGCTTACAAATGGCACTATATTGAAATGTGTTCTTCAGTCTATTGTAGAATACAATTCGTGTTGAAACATTTCCAGCACGTCATTATTTGTTTTTGTGCTTATGTACATATATGGTTGTTTCAATAAAGGAAGAAAGTGGTCTTGCGGTAACGTCCTCGCTTCCCGCGCACGGGGTCCCTGGTTCGATTCCGGCGGGGTCAGGGATTTTCTCTGCCTCGAGATGACTGGATGTTGTGTGTCTTTCATCATCATTTCATCCTCATTCACTCGCAAGTCGCAGTAATGGTGTTAAAGAACCCGCGAGGGGTCTGTATGAAAGATTTTTATTACATCTGCGACCGGTTTCGCATCACTTATCGGTGCATCCTCAGGCAATCTCTACAAAAAATAATATAATAAGAACTCGTATAAACTATTCGATCCCCCAATTCTGAGGTGTAAATTAAACTTTTTAAATAGCCAGTTTTTGAATAAAACAAGAAAGTACTCACAAACGCTATTTAAAAAATAGTAACGTTGAACATTGCCCTGTAGCCACTCACCACCAATCATGTCGAATATACGGTCATCAGGTGAAGCGGTAGGTAAAATTTAAAAATCTTTTTAAAAAATTTTTTTGAATGAAGGGAGTGGCAATGACCTAGAAAATTAAAATAAAATACGATGCTGATAAAACTACCCTAAACACGAACGACGAAGAGCGGAACGTTAGCATGAACAAACAGCGGGGGTAGGGCCATGTAAACATATCAGAACGTACCGTGCAAGCTGAGAGGAGCCGCGCGGCAGTGGACACGGCCTGACTGACTGGCCGAAACCCGGATAGCGCTCACGCAGTGGCGCGAGAATTGCCAGAGGCCGGATGACATGTACAAGGTGTAAAGCGTGGGGGGTGCTAAACATTTGCTAAACAATTCCTTATGTCTATTTCTTTAAAAAGTGTAATACCATACTAGGTGGTCCCTATAAAAAATGGGCAGTTAGTTAAATTGGATTTGGATTGGATTGTTTGGGGGAAGAGACCAAACAGCGAGGTCATCGGTCTCATCGGATTAGGGAAGGGCGGGGAAGGAAGTCGGCCGTGCCCTTTCAAAGGAACCATTCCAGCGTTTGCCTGGAGCGATTTAGGGAAATCACGGAAAACCCAAATCACGATGGCCGGACTCGGGATTGAACCGTCGTCCTCCCGAATGCGAGTCCAGTGTGCTAACCACTGCGCCACCTCGCTCGGTGGCAGTTAGTTAAAACCATAAGAATAATAACTGTGGTGGTTCTGAATGCGCAAGGCCCGGAGTACGCATAAAAATATATTGGACTTCGCGTACTTTTTATGTGCATTTGTAAATGGGCTCATATTTCACCCATGGCCCACGTCTAAGACACTGGCACTTTTTGCTACTCAAAACTGTAGTGTACTGCGCACTCATGGATGCTGTTGAATAACTGTAACATCGAACTGTATAGTCCTGCCAAGACGTATGGTTATATGGAGATGTTTAAATGATTTCGTTACTCAGTGCAGAGATGAGTGCACTATTGCTTCAAAATGCGCGTGCGACACGTGGAACACCTCTTCTAACTGATACAAGCGTGCAGTAATGTGTTGAAGTAGCATTGTATGTCCTGTTAAGGTAGGCGATGGATGAAATTTGAGCTCAGTTAGTCGAAGAACTGAAAATTTTACAATACAAATACATACTAGCAAAGTATTTCTTACTGACGGCAGTGGCGGCTCGTAAATACAAATTTGAAATTATCTCGCTTCTTTTAACGTATACTGGGAGATGTAGTCATGATGTTACAAACTATTAGGAATGATGGTGAAGTGTAAATGATTCAATCTGAGGTAAGGGATCCTGGTCCGTAAAAGACTGAATCTGAATTTATAAGATAAAATCATTATGGTAATATTAACATTGGAGTACATGTACCGGTATTGTGACTGAGACGGTAGGATAGGCAACTTTCTGAGGCGATACTAAGCACCAAAACAAGATAAAATTGTTTAGTAAATATTGTCTCAAAAAATGCGTACCTTAAGAGCTATGGGCTCTTGTTCACTAGAAGATACGTCTTTCACAGTAGTGACGATATCCAAACGCTCTTAACTCCTATGATATGCACCGTACAGTTCATATTTACCAGACTTTTTTTCTTGTTTTGGTCCAAACTACCTGCTCCAAAAATATGGAAACGAAAGAGCTTACATCAGAAGAGATGTGTTTCACGGTATTTAAGACGGACAAGTGCTCCTTGCTCTTGGGAGAACTCATGTTTACCAGAACTTTTTCTTCGTTTTAGTCCAAACAAACAGTAGCGGTACATGTATTGCACTGTCAGAGATATAAGAACATATTTCGGTTATAACTTTCGACTCAATTGTTTCCGGATCGAAGTCCTTTACCTCAAATTATAATCCCCATTTTCTATCATCCGTGAACATTTGTAACATAATATTGGAATCACCCCCTTGTTTCACCATTCTGAGTTTCCGTTATTGAGTATGATAAATAGTACGTATACGTGGCTCACAATAGAAACCCTTCACACGTATGAGAATGTGACATTCTCGGATTTCGTGCCGCCTCAGGTTTGTATATAAACTCAAGCTTTCCTGTGTAGTCATTATCAGGAGTTTTTCTATAGAGAACGTGGTGCTTTGCTTAGCTACGAGTACTTAACTACCCGAATTATGTGATGGAAGCGCCTCGAAACCGCGGAACTTCCATATACCGTCATAGTATATGTCGATGTCTCTGATGAGCGAACATAAGTAGTGGTGGTGGGTAACCCAGCCTTATGCTGACAAACTACGGAGAAATGACTGTCACATCCTCTGACGAAATCAGTATTACTACTAACGTTCCGCTCTCGCAGTCATCGGTATCTGGTAGTATACGTAACTTCCGTGAATCCTCCATGGCGTAACTCGTCCAACTACATGATGCATCACACGACTTACAGTTAACTCGTTTTGCTGACAATAGAGAAAGTAGTCGGGAACCTGAGTTTACATATATTTCTGAGGCGGGAAGAAATCTGTGATACATTTATCCGACCTTCCACATTTGTTTTCATCCCAGCCTTAAAGGAGAGATCACAACTTTGGGATCTCGGATTTACTTCAAATTATGCACACCTCTAGTAGGCCATTAAAACAATACAATGTGCGAGTAGTATGGCACACTATTCTGGAAATTCTGGAAAAATCGCAAGAGAAGTTTTACGCGTGTATTATGTAACTGAAGTATCTGTGTGAGGATTCCGGGAGTAAAAAATCAGTGTGGTCAAGTGGTTAGCATTCGCTCTTTGCAAGAGGATCGTGGACGAGGCCACGGTTCGAATTGTTGTAACATGCATTATCTGCAGCAGTCGATATAAAGTGAATCATCTTCATTTTTGTCATACAAGTGCAAATTCTGTGATATACAAAATATTTACCCCTACATTAGTCGTTCTTCGTACATTAGCAATGCCTCACCGGTATACAGTTTAACTGTCAAACTGCCTCTGTGCCTGCAGCTCGAAGGGTCGATGTGCAAAGTGGTTCCGGGCACCCTATCAGAGTGCGTATACAAGGGATTTCGCAAATGACGACGGGCATACATTTTCAGGAAAACTCTATGCGTTTCTTGGTATATTTGTCGATAGTTATATATATGTTTGCTCTAATAACTAAATTTAATCAAAAATAGCAAGTAGACGAAAAACATGAAATTTACTTAAATTTCATGCAAATACACATGGCTTTTTTATTGAATTACCTGTCAAATTCCATATAAATTAAACAGTATGACCAGTGATGAAGAAAATGTAGATTAAAAATTATGTTTCAAGGAGAGTCGAACCGTCGCCTGACACGCGTTTGTCTTGCAAACCCCGAACGCAAACCACGTGACCACAATTCTTTTTTTTTCTTTTTTTCGGATTCTTAGGGCCACAGACAGATATAGGTTGGAAGAGAAAACGTGGGCGGGGCTCAATCTCGAGGCCTGGCCCGGATGCCTCACCCTTTTCAGCCGCCGTGCTGCACCCTCACACTGTTCATATTAATTTACTTATTTAGTTCATTTTTGTGCACATATCTACAGAGGAAACGAAAGTAAAAGTAAAAGTAGCCCACTCATCCGGGACAATGGAAATCCCGCAAGGTGATATAGGCTTTCTCTGCCTCGTGATGACTGGGTGTTGTGTGCTGTCCTTAGGTTAGTTAGGTTTAAGTAGTTCTAAGTTCTAGGGGACTGCTGACCATCGATGTTAAGTCCCATAGTGCTCAGAGCCATTTGAACCATTTGATACAGGCTGGCTGGCGGCCGAATCCAAGGTGTAGGCGTCTCATGCTTCATTCCGAATCAAGCGGGCACCTGCCACGTGGGAAAACGCCAAATTTGTGGGGGCGATGTTAAGGTAACTGGTAAAATATGCGCGATACCGTGAACTGCTCGCAACCACTGGATGTGCAGTCTGCAAATATTGCCAGAAATCAAGGCGCAAGCGATGAGCGTCTCCATGTAGATATGACAGGGTCCAGCCCTTTATCCAGAAAACCCCCTGTGACTTTGTTGCAGGAATGTTCCACCGCTGGGTCATTACCTCTAGCGTCCAGCACCCATGCACAGATATACAGGGTGGTCCATTGAAAGAGACCGGGCCAAATATCTCACGAAATAAGCATCAAACGAAAAAACTACAAAGAACGAAACTTGTCTAACTTCAAGGGGGAAACCAGATGGCGCTATGGTTGGCCCGCTAGATAGTGCTGCCATATGTCAAACGGTTATCAATTGCGTTTTTTTTAAATAAGAACCCAAATTTTTTATTACATATTCGTGTAGTACGTAAAGAAATATGAACTAGTTGGACCACTTTTTTCGCTTTGTGATAGATGGCGCTGTAATAGCCAAAAACGTATAAGTACGTGGTATCACGTAACATTCCGCCAGTGCGGACGGTATTTTCTTCGTGATACATTACCCATGATAAAATGGACCGTTTACAAATTGCGGGAAATGTCGACATCA
Organism: Schistocerca piceifrons; assembly: GCF_021461385.2. NCBI lineage: Eukaryota > Metazoa > Arthropoda > Insecta > Orthoptera > Acrididae > Schistocerca > Schistocerca piceifrons. Next base: position 145,153,542 of record NC_060144.1, read on the forward strand.
TGTTGATGTATGGGTATTGTGATCAAAATGCCCAACGGGCGTGTGCTATGCTATGTATGTTGCTCGGTATCCTGGACGACATCATCCAAGTGTCCAGACCGTTCGCCGGATAGTTACGTTACTTAAGGAAACAGGAAGTCTTCAGCCACATGTGAAACGTAATCACGAGCTGCAATAAATGATGATGCCTAAGTGGGTGTTTTAGCTGTTGTCGCGGCAAATCCACACATCAGTAGCAGACAAATTGCGCGACAATCGGGAATCTCAAAAACGTCGGTGTTGAGATAAATGTCATTACACGTATTGCCAAATGCATTGAGGTTGACGGACATTATTTTGAGCATTTATTGCATTAATGTGGTATTTGCAGGTAATCACGCTGTAATAGGATGCATTCTCAGAAATGATAAGTTCACAAAGGTACATGTATCACATTGGAACTACCGAAATAAAAAGTTCAAACTTACCTACGTTCTGTATTTTAATTTAATAAAACTACCTGATATCAACTGTTCGTCTAAAATTGTGAGCCATATGTTTGTGACTATTACAGTGCCATCTATTACAAAACGAAAAAAGTGGTCCAACTAAAACATTCATATTTCTTTACGTACTACACGAATATGTAATAAAAAAATGGGGGTTCCTATTTTTAAAAAACGCAGTTGATATCCGTTTGACTTATGGCAGCGCCACCTAGAGGGCCAACCATAGCGCCATCTGGTTTCCCCCTTCAAGCTAGACAAGTTTCGTTCTTTGTAGTTTTTTCGTCTGACGCTTATTTCGTGAGATATTTGGCCCGGTCACGATCAATGGACCACCCTGTATAAGCGATATAATAGACACGTAAAACCTAGCTTGCTATTTTCTCAGAATTGCCAGAGGAGTGATCCTTACTACGTGCCCATTTTGTTGTTTTAATGGCCTACTAAGAGTTTTGAAGTAAATCTGTGATCCCAACGTCGTGGTCTCCATTTGTAAGATTAATAAACAAAGCAGCAAAATATCCCTCATTTTATCACCAGTTACGTGTGTAGTCATCCCTGTGCAATTTTCGTTCACGTTATTTTCCATTACTTTCACCAGTCCCTGGTCACTGAGCACGTGTCATTCGAGCAACCCACCCTCGTGCACCCCACCACCTCCCGCTCGTGTCCTGCCTCGGCGCACGAGTAAGAGCGGAGAGAAACCGTGCTGCCTTTGGTGCCCACAGCGGCGCAGGCCAACATCTGGGGCCCGGAGGACGTGTTCGTGAAGAAGGGCAGCACCATCAGCCTGACGTGCTCCATCAACGTGCACTCGACGCCGCCGGGGTCGGTGCTGTGGTTCCACGGCGCCGCCGTCGTCGACTTCGACTCGCCGCGCGGCGGCATCTCCCTCGAGACGGAGAAGACGGAGGCGGGCACCACGAGCAAGCTGCTCGTGACCAAGGCGCAGCTCGCCGACTCGGGCAACTACACGTGCGTGCCGTCCAACGCCAACCCGGCCAGCGTCTGGGTGCACGTCCTCAACGGTGAGTGCCTCCACCACTAGGCCACTAGCAGGTAGGCAGCGGCCTGCCGGAGTGCCGCTTGGTCAAAAGGTTTATATTAATCGTATATTGAGTGGAAATGGAAAACGTTCCAACACCCAAACCTCCTGGTGTCAGATCTGTACCAAACGTTCTATATCGACAGAGTATGAACCGAAGCTTCGATTTAGTACGTACTATATGCTGTCGTCCAGCAGAACGTCCGTAAACATTAATTACAAGTAACACAAGAACTACGGAGCATAGCAAGAGCATAGCTGTCAGTGGGTAATAGCTTCCGTTGAGAATCTGGTGGAGCGTTAGATCATTGTTCCAAGGGTCCCAGGTTCATAGCCCAATGCTGACAATTTTACTGTATAATGCATGAAAGTATCATATGGGATTACTAATAAATCACGAGCAGTACTGCACGTGTGATGCAGTTGCTTCTTTAGTCTACTGTTCCAACTGTCTACGTTTATTATGTGAAATTACATAGAGGTAGGGGTGGAAACCCAGTTTCCTCTTTCAGCTTCAAAAATCAGCCATAGCTAATTCATAATGTTTTAGCAATGAATGTAATAATATTAAACACGAAAACTAAATATCTTAAAAATTAAAAAACATTTTCTGCTTGCACAACAACTCACTAATTTTTCAAGAAGTGCGGGTAATGTGGAAACGCCTTAAAATTGTGGGAAACTGACTACTTCAAGCGAAAACTATTGAAAATGTCAGAAATTTTTTATTTTATACTATATTTAACTTACACAAAAATATTTTTAAACGCAACTGTATTAGAAAAATGCTTCATGATCGAAGTTCACTTGCAAAAATCGCATATGTAAATATCTGCTTCATTTCCGGCACACAGAGAGTGACTCCACTCCTCACACACGACACACTTAATCCACAGTTCTCGCCGAATGTCTTTCGAAAATGCGCCTTTACAAAAAATACAAACTGCATCTTCTTCAGTAGGTTCTTCTTCCCCAACTGTGAGATCCACATGTGACTCGCCTGAAGATACAGTTGGTGCATTGGGCTCTTCATCTGAATCCTCAGATAACTTAAGCCGTTTCTTGCACGGTTTTCTAGGAGGAGCTTCACGTTTTTTTCTTGCTTTTGGCAGGTGCCTTAGGAAGCTTCTGTTTACCCTTCAGCAAGGAGTCTTCAAGGCGTGTTTTATAAGGCGAATATGTCAAAACAGCTGATGAACCTGGCTTACGACCTCTGTTGGAAATCGTCCTCTTTAGGGGAGGGACTATCATGATATCTTGTGGAGACACACACGTATTTGATGAGGTATTTGACAACGATGTTGGCCTTCTGTTTTATCCATTCCAATGAGATAATGAACCAACTGTTTCTCAATAGCATCAGGTAGTACAAGCTTACGTCCAAGTCTCAAAGAAACACATACTTGAGGTGACATATCACGATGCACAAACCTTTGAAGTGTCGTCAGAGGTACGCTGAAAGCTTTTATTGCTCTTCTTAACCCCACCTGCTATCCCTTGAGGCTATTATAGCCTTAATCATGTTTTGAGCATCCCACTTCTTCACAATAGCTCTTGGTTTCCGATCAGTTTGCTTTCGTGACATCTAGGTACAGACGCAAAACGTATTAGCAGTAATGTATTTTATGTTGGTATTGTGGAAACGTTTCCACAATGACATCGTATGTATGCTTCCACATTACCTACACAATGGCCATTTTAAATTTCGGAAGATCACGTTAAGCAAGGTTGACAAAGGACTGCTAAAACCTTCTATGCGCCTCCCTTTATAAGCTATGAGACCTAAAGAAAGATAACTACAAAGTATATTGATAAATATAACTGCACAACTTACCTAGAAAAAGGTTTAGAAAACGCGCGAACGTAAATTGCATCAGTGCCACGGCGCCTGTTGCTCAACTGACTTCTAACCCTCTACCGTGACAAATAGGAACCATTACAACAATTTCTGGCTGCCCCACTGCGGTGCAGCACTCTGCAGGCCAGATACTAGACGTTTCCACATTACCCACACGCTTCCACATTTACATCCCTACTTCTATGCACTAACTGCTTCATCACGAGTGGTATCTGTTCTGTCGCACTTGTCCTGCAGAGCATCACACCTATTTATACAGGTTTACTGTTAGGTTTGCTACTTTTTAGTTAGCAAATCGAAAGCAGAGTGCCGGAAGAATATTGCTACAAATTCCGGAAAGTCCTTTTACATGTCGGGAAAAAATTCTCCCATATAAAAGTTAGACACGTAAACAGTAAAAACAAATTGTCATTAGTGGTGTCTGAACGGTAAATCTACAAATATATCACTCACAGATACACCTGCCTTGTTCTCCGTAGTTCTGGTGTCACTTTCAATTACCGTTTATTCATGTTCTACTGGGCGACATCTCATAGTGCGAACTAAATCGGCGTTTCGGTCGATACTCTATCTAGATACAACGTTTTGAACCAGTCCGAGTGTCTGACATCTGGATGTTTGGGTGTAAGTGCCATTTTTCATTTTTTCAAAACGCGTTTTCTCTACAGTTGCGTACAGAGTAATCGGTAAAATTCCATATTTCGAAATATCGATATTTTTTACAACGTACCTACGTTTACCGGTGACCCCACACTTCCCAATATATCGCTACATCGATGTCGAAATAGCAACATCGGAAGTCGATAATTTTATTTCATATTTTTTCGCAGTTTTCTATAAATATTTGAAACTGCTCTCTTGAAATTGTAGTAGAACATAATTTTACTTTCAGTATGTGAAGGAATCATACTACTTTTTGAGCTTTTATCACGTCCACTCTTTCTCTTTGACTGTGTGAAGCACGTAAAGGTTGCACAAAGAAGAAGTCCTAGTGCTAGTTTCAACGCTACTAACAGACTACTTCATCACATCGGCATTCTTCAAAAACAGCTGCTGAAAATGATGAACAAAAATGTAAATGGCAAGAGTGGGTTTTGCGGTGAACGGAGACGTGTGAGTGTAAATGCTAAAGCAGTCGGCTCTCGGCACTACCCACAGAAACTGCAACGTTCAATTTCACCACGCAATTTTGATACTGCAACTGCTTTGTTGCTGCTGTTTGCAGAAATGAAAAAAAAAAAAAAACAGGGAAGTCGACATGAAGTGTTTTGGACAAATCCGGTACGTGACGCAACCGAACGACGTGCCCGTCGGACATCCTTTATATGGCTACTTACTTGCAGTTGACATTGTTTGCAAAATGATTATCGCATCTATTCAATTCTTGCTCTAACAGAGATAATCAGGCTTCTAACATGTTGATGTTCAGAATACCTAATAACATGTCATTACTTAGATATACAGCAGTAAAACCAGCAGTGTAATAACAATGTGCTGTCGATATTTTTATAGGCTGCTTCGTCGATATTTCTTCACTCGATATGTTGCTAGATATACACTTTTCCTCGATATACGTATCTAGGGCCCATCATGACATATTTCTAAATATCGATATATGGGATTCCCGATATTTTTAAAAATATCAACAGTCCTACTTGCGTTATCGGTACTGCGTTGGACTTATTAATAAGGCCTTCAGCAGCTATCGGCCATAGCGCTAGGTGAAAGGAAAATAACACTGACCAACACTGAAAATGTAACTGGGATGAAATAAATGTTAACCATATCGACCATGCTGATAATGAAAATGGCGATGAAAAACTCAATTCTCGTTTCCAAATTAAAGGAGGTACAATTAATTATATTTTATTAGCAGTCATTCTCCATTCGTTTCCATACAGGCTTCGAAATTCTTCTGATGGTAGACTGACGAAGCTTCAGGCACCAATAGCAGCGTGTGTATTGTCGCTATTGTTAGCCTAGGCTTGTAGCAACGAAGGGAAGCGAAGGATAAAGAGAGGAGCGAAGCATGTTTCTTTTAACCGTCGTTTCAGTCTGTTAAAACCTGTGTTCTGTTCATGTGCTGGTGGAACGTGTTACTGAAGTCTGGTTAGTGCATGTGATCATTAAAATTCCTGTGATTCAGTATGTCTCACAAATGTGCAAACAGTGCTGACAATTTTGGCTACATTGCAGACAGGCTACATTCAAACCATAAAGGAGGCGTACAGACCAAGGAAAAATTTTTTTGAATAACTTTTTTTACTTTGATTGCTGATCGTTATAGATTTTTATGAGCTGAACCCAAATCTAGCCTTAGTTTTCTTTGTATCACCCATAAGTTTTCGAGTAATTTGCTTTGTATTATATACTATGCTATACGGTAAACGGGGAAATCAATGAAACGCTTTGTTACTACATAATGAGGGCTTGTATTTACAGTAAGCTACTTAAAACAATGAAATGTGCTAATAGTGGTTTCACTTGTCAGCTGGAATTGATTTATATTTTCTTTCCCTTTTTTCTTTGAAGCTTCTTGTGTAGCTTTTTTTTGCGATGAGCCACTTGCTGAACTTCTCGGTGAAGTGACCAACTGTAGCCCCCATCATGTTGGTGTTCCAGCGGCCTTGGTAGTGTTTTTCTATCACTTTAATGTCCCAGTGAAAACGCTCTCCTTGCTCCTGATTAACATCTCCCATATTGTCCGGGAAGTAATCAAGGTGACTGTTCAAAAAGTGAACTTTCAAGATCGTTAAACATCCTAAAGTTTTAAACTTCTTTAACATTGTAGCTATAATAGAAACATATTCTGGGTCTTTTTCATGTCCTAAGAATTTGTAACGACTTGCTTGAATGATACCAATGCTTCTTTGGTTCAAATGGCTCTGAGTACTACGGGACTTAACTTCTGAGGTCATCAGTCCCCTAGAACTTAGAACTGCTTAAACCTAACTAACCTAAGGACATCACAACACCCATGCCCGAGGCAGGATTCGAACCTGCGATCGTAGCGGTCGCGCGGTTCCAGAATGTAGCGCCTTGAATCGCTCGGCCACCCCGACCGGCTCATGCTTCTTCCTCATTTAAGGTCATTGTGGATTCAAAGTTAACATCAAACATCAATTTTCCTAGAGTCAGCTTCTGAAAGGTGTGGAAAATTTTGGCAGGGGTGCTTAAAACATGGTCCATCTTTAGGCAACGCGTTTACAAACTATTTCACTAGGCATAACTTTATGTGTAGAGGTGGTAGGAGTACGTTTTTTGGATCTACAAAGTTTTTTCGTAGAATGTTCTTCTCACCAGGCTTTAAAGACTGCCTCACAGAGCAGTTCTTTCTACACCAGTGTTGATCATTAGCCCTACTGTCCCATTCACACAAGAAACATAGGAATTTGGTAAAGTCACCTTGCTGACCAAGGAGCATACATGTTAATTTTAGTTCACCACATATCATCCGACCATGAGCAGAGTAGCCTATTATATTTAGCACAAGTTTATAGGTTTTCATACCTTCCTTTCATTTTTACAGAATGTCCAACAGGTATGGAAGCATACATGTTACTATTGTGTAATAAAACAACCTTTAAACTAGTTTTGGATGCATCAATAAACAGCCTCCTGTCTTCCTTTTTGTATTCAACACCAAACTCATTCACCAGACTGGGAATGTCTGAGCGATACACTAAATCACCTTCTTGTTGAAAAATTTGGAAAATTGCTGCTCTCTCTTTCTATACATGTATATGCTGGTTCCAACTTCTAAGACGTTATTTTCTTTTAATCTAGAGCCAAGCAATTCAGCTTTTTCTTTTGTTAATCCCAGGTCCCTAACCAAATCGTTAATCTGGGTCTGAGTAAACAGTTAGGGCTCTAGACTTCCTGTATTACAATGGAATTCATCATCATGGTTCATCTAAATCAGATTGTACAACAGAAAGTAGTTCTGTTAGAACAGAATTTAAATCATCTAGTGGTTCAGGAACCTGCAAATCTACAACTTGCCCTACAGCTCAGATGGAGGATGGCAGGCTAGGGTAGCTTATTACCTTCTTGTTTTTCTAATTATGACCAATAATAGCAACACTGCAAAAGTAGCAATCATCGGAATGATTTCTTGGCCTCCTCCATATCATAGGAACAGTAAATCTAAAGGCTTTTTACTCCTTTCTGGACCAGTATCTCAGATCTTCAACACAACATAACATATCCAAGGTTTATCTTGATCACCAGGTTTAGATCCAATGCTTGATAGATAAACCTTTTTCACAAAGTCTGTAAAGTTTCTTTGGTGTTTTTTAATCACAAATTCACCAAAAAAATGTAACAAAAACAGTCACCAGAGTTTTTACTACTACGAGTAGACACTGTACTGAGAATATGTACAGGAAACAGTAAAATGAGGTTAGGTTGATAGTAAACCAAACACCGTCTGTTAACACAAAAATAGAATCGACCTTTTTTTATCCAGAAATTTTCTTTCAGCAGTGCTACCAACGTCATCTCCATTCATCACACCATCTTTTTAAATTATTTAACTATATAAAAGCTATTAAGTTCTTTAAAAAATCGCTTAATTTAATAAATTTTACTGTAAAATCTGAGGGAATGGTGGGTGATACAGTTTTTTATGTATCATATTTGGATTTCGCAGCACAAAAAACACAAGAATAAGGTATTTTCAGCGAGATAGTTTTTCCATCGTTGGTCTGAGTAATCGACACACATAACCCAAAATATAATTTACGAGCCTGTTGTTGATTGACATAATATTTTACAGTAGGTTTTGGTAATTTAAAGGAAAGGGTAGAAGAACAATCTGTCAGCATTAACGTTTAACACCAATGTAATAGCACAAATATTAAGAAAGGTACACGTTTAACTTAACAAACGTATTGGTCGTGGTATGTAAGAATCTTACATTACGGTTCGACAGGATCATTCTTCTAGCACCACGAGATAATAAACAAAACGAAGTGAAGAGGGGAAGTAAAAATCCAAATGTTCAGAAGCTAAATTGAAATAATCCCCATGTAGAAGAGATATGTCCGCTTCCATAGAAGAATGGTCATTGTAAAACACCATCATTCTGTTGATCCTTGTTCGACTCCCGAAACTACCAGGAATTTTTCCTTGGTGGGATGACTAGCCTGGGTTTCACTCTGCCTCGTGACGTCAGTTTAGGGGCTATATGATTGAGGCGTCGCAGTTCCAATGTCGGACCGTCGGCAACGGCGAGGAATGCGTGTGCTGACCCCGGTATCCCTCCATGCTGTATCCGATGATGAATGACTGAGGATGACATAGTAGTTGGTAGAATATTGCGTAGTCTTCAGGGCCTGATGCCAGGGTATCCTTTTTAAGATACACATTAACGTAAAACGATGATTAACATACAGGGTAAAAATATTGAACTATACATAATAATATCACCATAACTTACGAACTGTTTGCATAAGGACGTTCAAACTCCATAGTTGGCCGTTGGGCATGATTGGAATTACGACGCTCATGCATTTGCATGGTTGTTAAAAGTCCAGTCGCGGAATAATCGGTGCGATATTCATTGATGCCACGGTGACTACCGAACAGTACCTGAATGTCTTGGAAGATGTTTACCCAAAGTTACACTTATTGCGACAAGATGTGGTTCATGCAAGTCGAAGCTCGACGCCATCAAAGTAGAACATCGTTCGATGTCCTGGAAGAACACTTTGGGGACCGCATTCTGTCTCTAGGCTACCCAGAGGCCACTGGCATGGGCCTGGATTCGCCGCCCGGATCCTTGTGGGGATATATCAAAAACAAGGTGTACAGCAATAACCCCAAAATAATTGCTGAGATAAAAACAGCCATTCAGGATGTTATCGACAGCACTGACGTTCCCACTCTTCAGCGGGTCATGCAGAATTTCGCTATTCATCTGCGCCACACCGTCGCCAATGACGGCAGGCATATGGGACATGCCATAACCTACCACCAAATATCTGTAGTGACGTTTAAATGTTGAATAAAGTGTGTGCACGCCGTAGTTTGTAACTAATTTACATTTTTTTTCATGTAGTTAAATAATTTTCAGCCTTTATTTTGCAGTGCTGCTTTATTATTACAAAGATATCTTGGCAGCTTTAAGGAAGTTCTTTAGTAGATGCGGTATTTCTCAAAGAAAGGAAGCGGCACTCGTAGGAAACTCTTGTTGCAAAGAAGAGTGTCAGTGCGTCTCACATTTTGCACATACAAAGATGATATGACTGATGTGTCTTTCTGTAGTTTTGTACGAAACGGGGAATGGCGAAAGAAAGGGATGTGATGGGTGGGAGTTCGTGACTTCCAGCCGCACAGGGCACTGCGGATGCAGTTTCGAAAGTTGAGAATTTGTTCCAGAGCGGGCCTCGAACCCAGATTTGCCCCTTCTCATGAATGGCCGGCTTAACCACTTCGGCAATCCGCACACAATCCCTGACTGACTCAGATTTCCAACTTACCGCAAGCTGCAATACAGCGTCCCTTGTGTATTAACCTAGGCATGTCCGAAAGAACAGATACCATCTTCATATATAGAGAGTTAAGGCTCACAGGCCATTTGACCATCTTCTTCTGTGCGGCTGCACAAACAGTCCCCGAAGTCATGCGGGAATCGGCAGTAAAGCTGAGGGTAATGAGTATGATGGGCAGGGGCACTATGAATGTAGTGTGGGACAATAAGTTGCGACTGTGGGTCTCACGGGAGGCGTGCCACAGATAAATCCCTGCAGTCGTACTACTCTCTGTCCCCTCGTTGGGTCAGATGGAAAGAGCGTCTGTTATGTAAGCAGGGAATCCTGGGTTCGAGTCCCGGTCGGGGCACTCATTTTCAACTGTCCCCGTTAACTTATATCAACGCCTGTATGCAGCTAAGGGTATTCATTTCATTGTAATTTCATTCTAACGAGCTGCGTGGTCACCGATGGTATCTGCTCTTTCGGACACGTCTGAAAGAAGAGAATATATAAGGCTCACTGGCCATTTGACCATCTTCTCCTGTGCGGATGCACAAACAATGTAAGAACTTTTTCGATTTCCTCCGTTTATCCTATCTGGTAAGGCTCAACTACCGTACAACGATACTCTACCAAAAGACGGTCAATGTAGTGCATGCAGTCGCATTAGTGGATTTATTGCATCTTCTAAGTGTCCTGCCAATAAAATGCAGTCTTTGATTTGCCTTCCCCACTACATTAGCTATTTGATCGATGCATTTAACCCCTAGGCATTTAACGGAATGGTTTGATTCATCGTGTAACCGAAATTTAATAGATTCGTTTTGGTACTTACGTGAATGACATCATGCTTTTGGTTAATTAGAGTCAACTGCTACTTTTGGCACCATACAAATATCTCGTCCAAATCATTTTGCCGTTTCTTTTACCTTCCGTTGAAATTACTAGAGGGTAAGCGACAGCATCATCTGCAAAAAATCTATGAGAGCTTCTCAGATTGTCTCCTAAATCTAGATTACTGAAGTGTTATGTGTAACTGTGTCTGAAGAATTCTTATTATTTACATTTAGACCTATTAAACAGTCATTCGTATAAATCAGTTTGTTTTATTCCAATCTGCGACCACAAAAAACTTTGTTCTCAAACTATCGATTTAATTTAGTGGTGGCCATCTTCAGTTCTGTTTAAAACATATCCGGATACAATGATGCTAGAGCGATATCTTTAGGATTTATTATTTTGGGATATGTTTTGAACAGATTTGAAGACGGTCATCACTGACCAAAACGATAGTTAAAGGATAAAACATTTTTGTGATCACGGAGTGAAGTAAAAGAAAGAAAGAAAGAAAGAGTGAAATAAAAGATACACTTTCCGGGTCATCGTTTGTATTCGTCACTCTGTAGCAGCTTGTGAAATTCAGTTGTCTGTTAATTAAAGCAACTAGTAAGAGTTCAACATATTTAAATTTCTATCGATTTAGGTACTCCCACTAACTTCATCAAAGAGATGATTCACAGAGTGCACATTTAAAGATTTCCAGTTCCGACGAGTTTCTTATGAATACCTCTCGGCACTAGCACGCCTGGGAGAAAGGATACCAGTAGAATGGTTGCCCATAGACACTCAGGTCAACAGAGAGGTACAGAGTAGTGTGTCCCAGAGTCCCATGCATAAAGGCACGCTAAGTGCCCATCAAAACTGAAAATGTCATTAGGCAGTGAGAACAACTGGATCCTCTCTAACGTACAAAGCCGTTGAAGGTTTTTGGCCGGTTAGAACTGTGTCCTATAAGAGGAATCAACCCTGGACTCTTGCCATCACGGCTTTACAACCCAGCTAACAAATTACTCCTGACGGTCCGCGTCGTGGTATCAGTCTGGCAATAGTGCTCACCTTGTTACCCGGTCCTTCAGCGTACGTTGCTAGCACACTGGTGAACCACAGTCATTTCTTCCATCGTTTTCAAGTGTGCATCCATTACATCATTACTTGTTTTTCTAATACTCGGCTGCCCAAACTCCACCCATTGCCAAAGTAAGTCGTTGATTGCCTTCTGAGCATGAAAGCGTGAGTTTATATTGCTTGAGAAGCCATAAACCAACTGTCGCCGTGGCTGGCCTACGTTCACCGTATAGACGAATTTATATGTTCAGGACATTGAAGGGAAATGAGTTAGTAACGTAGTTTTAAAACAACGATATTAAGCAATAGTTCGAGTGCACATTCGTAGTGTTGACCCAGATGAAAGAAACTGATCAAATTCTGGCGGCACTTGACCTCTATTCATAAGAATGCTACCATGGAACGGGAGAAGAATGGATGACTGACGTTTTTGAAAGTTCTAGTTCGATGGAAGAAGGATGAGTCTCTGGCGCATTACGTGCCCTGTAGGCCTATCCCATCACATCACAGTCATCGAGCTGTCACCACGTGTGAGAGGCTATCAGCGTCCTTGGAACTCTGGTTCACAGAGGGCAGGTATCGTCTGTATCCGACAGCCGCCAGAACAAGCTGATATACAAAACTGCATAACAGTGCACACGCCGTTGCAGTGTTAAGGAACCTATCTACACGCAGCTGAATTCTGCTACGTGAAACAGAGCACTAACTAATCTTAGCTTAAGGCACAGTGTGCAGGCTTACGAGGGAATGAGGTGATCCAAATCCGATTCGAATCTGCGTACCGGATTCGCGTCGTTTGGTACTGTTCACCCCAAGGTCGGAGTTTGGCCAGCTTCCCTCGCTCTTTTAGTGAAAAGGCATGCTGTTTCTTACGTTTCACCTCAGAAAACACGAACAACTAAGTTATCACAAACACAGACACACAGTACAGAATGCTGCACTAGCGTGCTTCAAACGTCTACCTATTTGTACACAATGTCTTTGACAAGGACTGCAGCGTCAGTTTTCAGATTTATTCACCCGTATGCAAATTAACACATAGTTTTAAAGTTCAGAAGGTTACGGAATAATTCAGCTTTCACAAGTTGGTAGAGAGTTCTACCCAAAGCTTAAATGGCCGAGTAGCAGCTAAACGAAATCGTACACACTGTTAATTATATGACAGGTGTCGGTAGAAAGAACTAAAACGTTGTTTTGCTACGTAGTATAAGTATAGGGCTATTAAAACGTTAACCTAAAGAGGCAGAGAGAGAGAGAGAGAGAGAGAGAGAGAGAGAGAGAGAGAGAAAGGGAGATAGGGAAAGCGAGTCTCCTTTTCTACGACTGTAATCTTGTAGGTCATCCTGTTCGGTGTATGAGGAAGAAACGCTTTCCGTGAACCCTCTTTCAGTCTCATTGTGAGAGCTGTAAGGCGGTCGAGGGCTCAGACGTGCGTCTCAGGTGGCAAAGGGGCCCTCTGGGAAATTTACCGGAAAGCGCCCGCTTCAGAAATCCATTACGTGGTCTCCCCTTACAAGATGTTTGCTTACCATAGGTTTCGATCCCACCTAAGATCATAATGATTATTGCTGTTCTTCCAAGTATTGTGAAAGTGACTGTGAAAAATCTATAGCAAGCCAGAATGTGACAATCATCTTACTTGAAAGTCCGTTGTCGTGCCCGACATATCTAAACATCATTATATTCCTTACGTATGATGTGACAGTTCTTTTTGTGTACTTTTCGTTCATCATTGTATGATGGCAATTTGTACCGCCGTTGGCTTACTTTCTTTTCTGAACAAGTCAACGGTTATTACTGTGCTGAAATACATGGCTCACGTAATTGACGGAAACGTGTAATCATGATTACTTCAACGGGCCTGTTGTAGTGTAACTTTCATGTATGTAACAAGAGAAACAAACGTCTCTTCCTCTATAATGGTGATAACCAGATTCCTCCTACCCAGGACATTTGTTAAATTTGATGAACGCAGAATCGGCACAGTATTGTCGTAAGTGCTATGCTCTGATTTATGACCCGTATACGTTAATTACATAAAGTTCGGGAAATGATGTCTTAAAACTCAAAAAGAAATATAGTGAATACACCAGTATTTGCTTTCAAGAGGCTCTCCATTTGACAAAGTGCTTTTTAGGAATGTTTATGAAGGTGCTTCTTCCTATCAGCGAAATTTTATTTTTGGAGTGAATTCTTTGACGTTATACCTCATTGAAATGCGATGGTAATAGCTGTTGATGTTATCCGTGATTGTTGCGTATCTCACTCCACATACAGCTGGTCGCAGCATGTCTACTCCATAATGGTTACTGGAGAAAAAAGAAAGAAGTACAACTCTGCCAAACAATCGATGCAGTCTCAGCCTCTTTCAGTCGGTGTTGTCTTACCTGAAACTGTAAATAGATCTTCCGCTGGTCTATTTCTTCGTGAATTCTAAATTTCACTTGATTTTATGTCAACCTTAGAGTGAGTCATCCTGTTTGAACCAACATCGCTCGCGTGTGTCCTTCGTGTTTGTTGATACAGCTGTTAAGGGTCGACATGAACGAGTCGCAACCTCAACAGTTGCTTTTCAGCCCGAAAACATTTGAAGCGGCGCAACCAAAATTTTGTGGCAGAAATTCTTGTCCTGTGCATTCTCCTCCGGTACCAATTTTCCAAATTTGTAAGCATACGTAATGGTAACGCAACGTTCTATACCGCAATGGCCTGAGTCTCCACAATTAAATATTGTTCAAATGGCTCTGAGCACTATTGGACTTAACATCGGAGGTCATCAGTACCCTAGGACTTAGAACTACTTAAACCTAACTAACCTAAGGACATCACACACATACACGCCCGAGGCAGGATTCGAACCTGCGACCGTAGCAGTCGCGCGGTTCCGGACTGAAGCGCCTAGGACCGCTCGGCCACCGCGGCTGGCAAATATGTTTCATCTCACAGATTGATGCGTATCTGTACAAGCCGCCACTTCGTGAGTGAGTATGCATTATAAACACAGGATGCCATTTAGACACAATTATAAGAGTGTTCACCAATTTTTTTAGTTTTCTTGTAAGGTTGTTGTTCTAGTACTTTTCAGTCCGAAAACTAATATGATTCAACTATTCACGTTAATACATCAGCGCAAGTCTCTTCATTTCAGCTTAAGTACTGTAAATTCTGTGCACTGAAACTGCTTACTGGAGAGAAGCGTTCGTTTCTCTGTACAATTTTCGCGCCTTGCTTTATCCTCTGTTGCCAGTTCAAGTATTCATTGATGTCTCAGGGTGCGTTCCATCAATCTGTCCCCTCTTTAGGTTACACAGTACCGTACATTTATTTTCTTCCCTATCTTATACGATAGTTTTCATTAGTTACCACATATACCCATCTAATACTCACCATTCATCTGTAACTCCGCATCCTCCACATCTCAAAAGCTTTAGTTATCTTCTTCTCTGTATTGTCTATTGCCGATGTGTCACTTTGATACACTATACACTACACAGTAGACACAAGACAAATACTTTTAGAAAAGGCATCTTCATACATAACTACGTATTCAGTGTTAACATTTTTATTCAGAAAGCCTTTCTTGATATTTTCATTTTGTATTCTATATTACATATAGTTCTACCATTGTCAATCATTATCTGTTCAAATAGCAGAGCTCGTCAACCAGTTTCAGTGCCCAAGTTCCTAGCCTACTTTCCTTAGCATTACTTGAATTAATTTGACTAGACTCCATGACCTTATTTTTTGATCTGACTTAACCTGGAAGAGCAACCGACAGGTGTCTTAGCCCCTTGTAGCCTGCACCGAAACTAGGCTTACTTTAGAGTCATCTTTCCTTTCTACTCTTGAAGTTTATGTAATTACTCTTTTAGATATCCTATCCACTCAACTTAACTGATCTTCTAAGTTATTTGAAAATGCGGATAAAACAGTGTTTCACTGTTTTAGCTGCAATCATCACCTGCACTAATATTACAGAGCCGCACATCCAGGGAGTGGACAAAAATATGAAAATACCGCGAGAAATCCATTCTTGAACATAAACTCAGTTTCCAGAAAGAGATTTTCACTCTGCAGCGGAGTGTGCGCTGATATGAAACTTCCTGGCAGATTAAAACTGTGTGCCCGACCGAGACTCGAACTCGGGAGTCTCGGTCGGGCACACAGTTTTAATCTCCCTGGAAGTTTCATAAACGCAGTTGCTAGCCAAACCAGCGGGCTGCTACGATGTATTTGACCGCTAGCGAACCTGTAAACTGACCTTAATACACGACAGTTGCAAAAGCTGTTGCAGAACCGAATGTCGCACTCGCGAACCTCGTCACCACAAAAACAACACGATGACAACTCCAAAAGCAGAGAATTACCGGACGGATTGGAATTCGAAAATAATTCTTTAGTGATGCTAATGCCCCTAACAGGGAAACATGGTGTCGAAGACATATAACCTGGGCTGCGGAACAATGGAAGAAAGTCATTTTGTTGGATGAGTCTTGTTGGCCGAATTTACGTCCCAAGAGTGAAAGATGATGGGGATTCGGGGGGGTGGGGTTATTTCAGAAGCCATATAGTGATATTCCATCGGCCCCAAGGTAATTCTACAAGGTCACATTTGCGCCAAGAACTATGTGACCACTTTGGCTGATCGAGTGCTGTGTTCCAAAGCGACACGTCGTCTGTACGCACAGCTCCCGGCCTGGTTTTGTGAGCACGAGGATGAACTGCTTATCTACCCTGGCAACAACGGTCACCAGATCTCGGTATTCTAGAGCCTTTATGGTCTACATTGGAGAGAGGAATGCGTGATTATTATCCATCATCGTCACCTGGACATGCAACTGTTTTGGAGGAAGAATGGTATAAGATTCGCTTAACCCGCCAGGTTTGCCGAGCGCGCTAACGCGCTGGTTCCTGGAATCGGGTAGGCGCGTTGGCCCCGGATCGAATCCGCCCGGCAGATTAACGACGAGGCCGGTGTGCCGGCCAGCCTGGATGTGGTTTTTAGGCGGTTTCTCCAGCCCCCTAGGTGAATACCGGTCTAATCCCCACGTCCCGTCTCAATTACACAGCTCGCAGACATCTGAACACTTTCGCACTAATCCATGGATTACACTAGTCGCAGACAGTTGGGGTACACTAATTCCTTCCTAGGGGGTACGGGGTGGCGGCAGAAAGGGCATCCGGCCACCCCTGCAACTAACACTACCACATCCGATTAACCATGACGACCCTGCGTCTCCGGGGGAAAATCGGCACAACCAAAAGAAAGAAAAGAAAGAAGAGAATGGTATAAGATTCGCTTGACAACCATACAGGATCTGTATTCATCCATACCGAGAAGACTCGAAAGCTGTTTTGAATGTCAATATTTATCTACTTGGTATCATGCACGCTGTTGTGTTGCGCTTTTAATTGTTCCATATTTTTGTCCACCAACTGTAGCTTTTAATCTTGTAGGGGCATCTAGATACCGTCTCGTGAAATAGTGTGCTACAACCAGATAAATAATGACTGTGATGAAATAAACTGTCTCTCCTGTGTTACAAGATTGTCTGTAGTGAAGTTGACCAACCATCTTCACTTGATAGCGGCTGAAACATATTACCATCAATATAAACAGGTAGTTAAATTTACAGTTCATGGTATACAACTGGAAACATCTTCTACATAATCCTATAATGACTTCAATATTGTTTTCGACATTCGCTAGTCCAATTAAGTACTCGCACACATCTGTGATCAACAAACGGCTTCGCGTTTTAAAAACAGACCCGTCATATGGAATGTTCCACTTGGTAAGCGTAACATATGACGGTTCCAAAATGCACTCCCGCAGCAGGAAGCAACTAATTAATCGCAGAATTAAAGAAGACAGGTGGTTAAAAGCGTGCGTATTACTCAACCATACGATTAATTAGCCATGAATGCACAATACGAACACGAATTATCTACAGAAGCATCGAATGACTAGTAAAAGCCAATCTGTGGTTCTGGAGGAATTTAGGAATATTCGAGACAAAGCCGGCCGGTGTGACAGAGCGGTTCTAGGCGCTTCACTCTGGAACAGCGCGACCGCTACGGTCACAGGTTCGAATCCTCCCTCGGGCATGGATGTGTGTGATGTCCTTAGGTTAGTTAGGTACAAATAGTTCTGAGTTCTAGAGGACTGATGACCTCAGATTTTAAGTCCCATAGTGCTCAGAGCCATTTGAACCATTCGAGACAATACTGACCTACGACATATCTTAGTGATTACATTCAAGAAGCAAAAACCTTCATTTCTATATCGAGGAAAAAGTTTGGAAATAGCTAAATGGCTATCCGCACATAAAACAGGGAGCAGTAGGTCGTATGCAACATATACAGAAACTAGCTTTCAGTCGAAGAATATGAAAGCGAGTTAGTAGTTGAGAAGGACGAGCAAGGGCTGCATCCTGTCTCCCGTCTCATTCACTCTGTAGACAGAAGAAAGTTCGAAATGTAGTTAACGTGAGGGGAAATAAAAAATAAAATAAAAACCTAACGTTTTGACGATAAGACTGTTTATTCTGTCGTAGCGTTGTGTAAAACATAGCATTGTGATATACACATAGATTACTGGATAACCGCCCGAAAAGACGATGTGAACTTTCAAATTTATCGGGCCTGTTTTGGTAGGGAACTGAAAGATGAAAAATTTTAAGTAAAACCTTCATAGAGATATAATGTGGGATGAGTGAATCTAAAGGAAAGTCAAAACGACGAAATTAAAGTAGTAAATATTTTTAAAATTTAATATTATCGTCACATTCTCTCCTTGTCAGACTAGAATACATGTAGATCTGGTGCAATGTAAATACCGCGATACTCCATGATGATACAATAATAAACAAAATCCTACGTCAGTAGACAACTATTACCGTGGCAGTAATCACGTTACGTTTTGTGGAAACCTAATACGAACTCTAAGACACACGCGCACTCACGAGATTGATTACCGCCGTCGATGCTGAATAGGGCACTCGAAGAGCAAGTGTGTGTAGCAGCGGGCCCGGGCGCCGGAAGTGCTGGCTGCTTCCGGCTGCCCGGAGCCCTCGACTCCAGCGCTGGAGCAGCAGCCGCCACTTCCGGCGGACAACGGAGCTTCACCTGAGGGCCGACACTCGTAGGGCGCCGCTGCCAACACACTGGTCCGCTCCGTGGGTTCTGATAAACCACGCTCCACGGGGGCTTCGGTCGGCCGCCAGCTTGTACTGCTTCACTGCTTCAGGAAATTGGCCACTGGCGAAACTCCCCCTGCGCTCCAGATCTCGATGACTAACTACCTAAAACACGAGCGCACCACTTAAAATAGAACCTGAACGCACCTCCACCTACAAGGTTACGCCGGGGGATCATGCATATTTTCACAGTATACCGTGGCTCGTTACGCTGAAAATGCATGTACACACATCAAAAAAATTTTGCATCACCTCAGTTCCGAGAATTCCGGAACCTGTACAGAAAATTGGAATAGAGATCAACATAAACATCACTTCCGCCCTTTTTATTGCTCATGACAACCACACATTGGATCTTGTACAACCATACAACGAGACCGTCAGAAATGGTAGTAAAGATTGCTGTACACACCGGTACGTCTTATAACCAGTACCACGTCCTCTTGCATTGATGCATGCCTATATTCGTCGTGGCATACTATCCACAAGTTCATCAAGGCTCTAATGGTCCACATTGTCCCACTCCTCAACGGCGATTCGGCGTAGATCCCTCAGAATGGTTAAATGGTCACGTCGCCCATAAGCAGCCATTTTCAGTCACAGCGTTTGGTGGGTCAAGTCGTCCATAAACTCCCTTTTCAAATCAATCCCAGGCATGTTCGATAGGGTTCATGTCTGGAGAATATGTTGGCCACTCTAGTCGGGCGATGTCGTCATCCTGAAGGAAGTCATTCACAAGATGTGCACAATAGGCGCGCGATTTGTCGTCCATAAAGACGAATGACTCGCCAATATGCTGCCGATATGGTTGCATTATCGGTCGGAGGATGGCATTCACGTATCGTACAGCCGTTACGGCGCCTTCAGTGACGACCAACTGCGTACGTCGCCCCCACATAATGCGACCCGAAAACATCAGTGAACCACCAGCTTCCTGCTCTCGCTGGGCAGTGTGTCTCAGGCGCTAAGCCTGACTGAGCTGGCTCTAAACACGTCTCCGACGATTGTCCGATTGAAGGCAAATGCGACACTAATGGGTGAAGAGAACGTGGTGCCAATATTGAGCGGTCCATTCGGCATGTTGTTGGGCCCATCTTTATCGCGCTGCATGGCGTCGTGGTTGGAAAGATAGACCTCGCCATGCCGTCGGGAATGAAGTCGCGCATCATGCAGCCTATTGCGCACAGTTTGAGTTGTAACACGACGTCCTGTGGCTACACGAAAAGCATTATTCAACATGGCGTTTCTGTCAGGGTTCCTCCGAGCCATAATCCGTGGGTAGCGGTCTTCCACTGCAGTAGTAGCACTTGGGCGGCCTGAGCGAGGCATGTCATCGACAGTTCCTGTCTCTCTGTATCTCCTCCATGTCCGAACAACATCGCTTTGGTTCTCTCCGAGAGGCCTCGGCACTTTCCTTGTAGAGAGCCCTTCCTGGCACAAAGTAACAATGTGGACGCGGTCGAACCGCGGTATTGACCGTCCAGGCATGGTTGAACAAAGGGCAACACGAACCGTGTTCCTCCTTCCTGGTTGAGCGACTGGAACTGATCGGCTGTCGGACCCCCTCTTTCTAATAGGCGCTGCTCATCCATGGTTGTTTCATCTTTAGGCGGGTTTAGTGACATATCTGAACATTCAAAGGGACTGTATCTGTGATACAGTATCCACAGTCAACGTCTGTCTTCAGGAGTTCTGGGAACCGGGGTGATGCAAAACTTTTTTGACGTGTGCGGCTAGATTTATTACCCACTATTTGCCTTCGAATCTGTATCGCACTACTGATGCGTGTGTGAAATCTTATGGGACTTAACTGCTAACGTCATCAGTCCCTAAGCTTACACACTACTTAACCTAAATTATCCTAAGGCCAAACACACACACCTATGCCAGAGGGAGGACTCGAACCTCCACCGGGATCAGCCGCACAGTTCATGATTGCAGCGCCTGAGACCGCTCGGCTAATCCCGCGCGGCGCACTACAGATACAGACAGGGGTTAGAATAAAATATGGAAACACCGCCGTAAAAGCATGCTTGAACATAAATGCGGATGGCAGCCAGTCCTGCACGTAGCGCAGTTGTATCTGATCACGAACTACACCTACAAATACGTTTCCAGTACAAACCGTGCACAGAATAGTGCTGTGAGCAATTTTGAGTGCATTATGTCACAGCAATGTGAATTCGAATGTGGACAACATGCAGAAGCTCATATGTTGGATACTGCTGTAACGAAGGTAGACGAAGTGTTTGGTATTGTAAAAGGGAACGTTACGGCTTATACGGCATACAGGAAAAGCGGAAAAACATCTTCCGCTAAGTCACAACACGGGCGAAATTGTTTGTTGAGTGATGGTGGCAGACGGTAATTGAAGAGGACATTCACAAAAAGTATGGCTACAGGAGCCGCAAAAGTCACTGGAGAACTGAATGTCACACCCGTGAATCATTTACCATCAAAATAGCACGAAGGGAGTTCCATAATCAGGATGTTGCGTAGCGAGTAGGAATTCCAAAACCACTCATCAGTGATGCAAATCACTATAGAGTAACGGAAGAAAGTCATTTGGTCGGATGAGCCTTGTTACACATAGGTTACATCTTCTGCTCGAATTTATTTCCGAACAGTGAAACATGGAGGGGGTTCGGTGATAATGCTGGCAACCATATCATGATGATTTATGTGCCTCTGGGTTGCTCTGCAACGCTGCATTACTGCGAAGGATTATGTCACCATTTTTAACTGATCACGTCTATTCCCCAATGGTGATGCTGTGTTTAGACGACAGCTCACATCGTCCAATGAATTTTTGCATCTTCCTTGACCACCACAGTCACCAGATCTCAAAATTATGGAGCCTTCGTTGTCTAATTTGGAGAGAAGTGTGCTTCATCGCTATCCACATCGTTCTTCGTTACCTGGAATGGACACTGTTTTGCCGGCAGCATGGCATAAGATTCCCTTGAAAACCGTACATAACCTTTATTAATCCACTCCAAGGGGACTGTAAGCTGTTTCGAATGCCAACTGTCTTCCTGCATCGTATTATGCGTCGCAATTTGTTGGGATTTTGGTGTTTCCACAGTTTTTTCCATCCCCTGTATCTCCACCGCGATATGATCCGAGTGTGTTGTTGGAAACTTCATTCCCACTTTACTCTGCGCCCTCCAGCGTCAGTTCAGCTCAGTTCTGTCTCTGCTTTTCATTTCCGGGAGTCGCAAAGTTTTGTACATGGCTGCACGTTCGGAGACCGTGAATAGTTACAATTGAAAGAAGACAGCACTCGCTCACTATTTTTAACGAATTAACCGGGTTTCAACACTGCTTGGAGTGTCTTCCTCAGAATTTAAATCAAAGAATGGTCTATAACATGGACACTCAATTATGACTAAAATCGTATGATACAGAGTATAAGTACAGAATCATCGTGAAAGGCTGGCAATACTTATATGTCATTTATAAAATAATAAATATGCCAAAAGGGCAATAGTCACAAAGATATTTAAGATAAAAAATTGGGATGGCGAGCCACTAAGGGCTGCTCGTTACTTACGCGGTTACAGGTTGCAAACGGACTGAGGTGCCCGCGTTAACAAATGCGGCCAGGTGAACATGGCACTGCAACGAGCGCGCCATCTAGTAGCCGTAGATACAATTAGGCTACTTCACATTGAAATATAGGCAGAAATGATTTATAAATGAACAGTAGTTGGTACCTAATGGAAGGCAATGTTTGTCTGAATGTAGCATACAATACAACGTTTTGTCTACATCGAAGCTTATAACAGTAAGATAAAACATGAAAACATCATTATGAAAATGTAGATAGGACTGAATGACAACTTATAGAACGCAATATTGACGTGAACACAGCCAAGAAACATTTGATTATTAGAAAACATAGGACTGCTTCAGAAGGAAAAGAACATTTCGGCAACCTGCACAAGGAGACCCGAAGTCAGATATCGAGTAACGGCTTTATACCGTTGAAAAATTTTTTGTTACGTAGCTGTAGCTGTTTGTTAAAGATGAGGCTATCCTTTCGAGCAAGATGTTTGAAAATCTCTAATTCTTCTATAATATCTAGTCTACGCCCTTTCTTTTCGGTCTGCAAAATGTTGCTGTCGCAGTTGGCTTTAGGTGAATGACCTGTAATTAGAAGATGGTCGGCAAAAGACGAATTTTGGAAGGTAGTGCCATTTTTTCTTAGCAAGTGTTCTTTATATCTGGTAGTGAAGGCACGTCCAGTTTGTCCTATATAGTCAGAGGAGGAAATATTGCAGACAATTTTGTATACACCAGAATTTTCTAAAGGGGAACGAATAGAATGTAAATTATGAATGAAGTTTTTTTTTCAAATTGTTATTAGTTGAAAAAGCAACGTTGCAATCGTATTTCTTTCCAAGAATGCGTTGGATCTGATAAGAGATAGACCCCACGAAAGGAATAGAGAAATATTTTTTTGAGTTAGACTCGATAATAGAAGTACACAGCGTAGCAATTCTTTTAGCAGTTTTCGTTTTAAGGACGTCATCTACTATGTTAGGTTTATACTCTTTGTTAACTGCTACTATTTTAGGTAAATTGATTTCGTCGTTGAACTTTTCTTTAGAAAGTGGTATGGAAATGGCTCGGTGAACAACAGAATGAAAGAAGGCTTTTTTATGCGACTGTGGATGAGTAGAAGAAGCAGGAACGATCTGGTCGGTATATGTTACTTTACGAGAAATAATGAAAGAAATTTTATTTGTTTCTATGGTAAGCGTCAAGTCAAGAAAGTTTAATTGAAGGGCCTCATTTTCAAATTCGATAGTGAAAGAAATTTTCTCATGAAGATCATTGAATATGTTAAATAATGGCCCTGAGAACTATGGGACTTAACATCTGAGGTCATCAGTCCCCTAGAAATTAGAAGTACTTAAACCTAACTAACCTAAGTACATCACACACATCCATGCCCGAGGCAGGATTCGAACCTGCTGCCGTAGCGGTCGCGCGGTTCCAGACTGTAACGCCTAGAACCGCTCGACCACTCCAGCCGGCTGAATAGGTTAAAAATACGATCAACACCGTCAGCGGGTCCTTTGTATATGATAAGAATATCGTCAACGTATCTGGAATAAGAAAGAATGCCTAGTGACGCAGCTGGAAAACAATTAAAAACGTTTTCTTCTAGGGAGTTGATGAGAATATCAGGGAGGATACCAGCTAACGGATTTCCCATAGCGAGACCGCCGGTTTGCTGGTACAGAAGCCCATTAAATTCGAAATAGTTGTACTTGACTGCGACTGAGATGAGATTCATGAAGTCTGTGATATGTTCATCTGAAATATCTTTTTTGAACCGACGTAAATTTATTTCTACAATCATAAGCGTTTCCTGTACGGGGACGTTAGTATAAAGATTTTTGATATCGAAAGAAACTAACTTGGTGTCTGAACTGCATTCTAAATCTTTTATTTTTTGGACTAAGGTGTAACTATTTGGGACGGAAAAACTGTTCACAAAATCGAATTATTTTCTCAGAGTTTCATGTAGACGTTTGGCCTCATTATGGTATGCACTATTCATACTATTAGATATCAGGCGTATCGGATGCTTAGGTTGGTGGATTTTAAATTGAGACTGAAGTTTTGGGGTCTGAGGGTTCGTGCTAATGAGCATTTTCTTCTGAAACGGTTTGAGTAGGAAATTCGCGCTGTTGATGGCTGTCCGGACCTCTTTTTGTAAAACTGGAGTTGAAACCTGGTTAAATCGAAAAATAGTGACCGAGGGCTGTTTTCTTTCAATTATTTCCGAGAGTGTTACTTCGTTGTTTGTTACCAGTGGTACACAGCAGTGTGGACAGGTTTGCAGATGAAAAACTGAACGATGCTCACCTCATACGTAATTACTCTGATTGCAATGAAAAAGCAGCACGATGACGCTGTACTGCAGTGTTACCACGGCGATAGCAATTACACTGAAGCGCCAATGAAACTGGTATTGACACACCTGGTATTCATATACAGACATACACAAACAGACAGAATACTGTGCTGCTGTCGGCAACGCCTATAAAAGACTAGATGTGTCTGACGCAGTTGTCTGATCGATTACTACTGCTACAATGGCACATTATCAAGTTTTAAGTGAGCTTCCGCGTGGTGCTATAGTCGGCGCACGAGCGATGGGACACAGCATCTCGGAGGTAGCGATGGTGTGGGAACTTTCTCATAAGACCATTTCACAAGTGAACAGTGAATATCAGGAATTCGGTAAAACATCAAATCTCCAACATCGGTGCTGCCGGAAAAAGATCCTGCAAGAACCGGACCAACGACGACTGAAGAGAATCGTTCAACGTGACAGAAGTGCAATCCTTACGCAGATTGCTGCAGATTTCAATGCTGGGCCATCAACAAGCGTCAGCTTGCGAACCATTCAAGTAAACATGATCGCTATGGGTTTTCGGAGCCGAATGCCCATTTGTGTACCCTTGATGACTGCACGACACAAGGCTTTGTGCCTCGTCTGGGCCCGTCAACACTGAAATTCGACTGTTGATGACTGGAAACATGTTTCCTGGTCGGACGAGTCTCGTTTCAAACTGTATCGAGTGGATGGACGTGTACGGGTATGGAGACAATCTCGTGAATCCATGAACCCAGCATGTCAGCAGGGGGACTGTTCGAGCTGGTGGAGGCTCTGTAATGGTTTAGGCGTGTGCAGCTGGAGTGGTGCGGGACCCCTGATACGTCTACAAACGACTCTGACAGGTGACACGTATGTAAGCGTCCTGTCTCATCACCTGCATCCGTTCATGTCGATTGTGCATTCCGACAGACTTCGGCAATTCCAACAGGACAATGCGATGCCCCACACGTCCAGAATTGCTACAGAGTGGCTCCAGGAACACTCTTCTGAGTTTAAACGCTTCTGTTCGTCACCAAACTCCCCAGAAATGAGCATTATTGAGCATATCTGGGATGCATTGCAATGTGCTATTCAGGAGATATCTCCACCCCCTCGTACTCTTATGGATTTATTGACAGCCCTGCAAGATTCATGGTGTCAATTCCCTCCAGCGCTACTTTAGACATTAGTCGAGTCCATGCTACGTCGTGTGGCTAAACTTCTGCTTGCTCATAGGGCCCTACACGATACTAGGCAGGTGTATCGGTTTCTTTGGCTCTTCAGTGTATATCGCTGTTGTTTTGTACCTGCCTGAGACTTGTCGCGCTACTCTGTGGTTGGCATTGAACATCTTGGTGACTGAATATTGCAGACTTTGTTGAAAGTGGTGACAAGTTGCATAAACTATGATTAAGTTATTAATCTCTAACCGAATTGCATCATTACTTGATACTAAAATACCGGGAAAATATCCCTCAACAATATCCGAAATGGCATAGGCGGAGTCTGATTTCGTCTTGCAATTGATACGCAGTAACAAATGATGTTAGCGATTATCAGTATCTAACAAACAATAAATAGAATATTAGTGAAATCTGGGTGTCTTATCAAAGGAAAACCGACATATTAGTACATATTGAGGCGAAATAGTAGTAACCAACGACTTGGTTCGAACTGAAAGGACCTCGTGGTAAACCACGAAAAGCTGCTAGTAGTTTCAATAATCTTTGCAAAACAAACTGTCATTAGAGTATAACAGCCATAGGTAATGAAATACCATTACGAAACTTGGGCGATGGGGACCATTACATGTTACGCTTATTTTTATCTTCACATGAAGGAATATATGTCCCATTGATTTACAGAGGTAAAGTTCCACCAAACTTCCTGAGGATGTAGTTGTTCAGGGTGCTTGAAAAGGGCGGGAAATTTGGCAACAGGGATAAATGAAAAACTGCAATTACTTCACACTTATTTATTTATGTCAATGTTTAGTACAGAGTATGCCATTACTGTATATCACACGCATTTTTGTTTCTTGCATATCACACCCATAAGAGAACTCTCCGTCGGAGGGCACGTTACTGGAGCTAGAAACGTTACGCGTTGCTGGGCCCAACATTCTAAAAGGATTCCGGATATTTCTTCTCGTATTCTTGCTTTACGTTCTTCGGTAGTAGGAGGTCGAGTACGTTAAACGCCGCTCTTGAGGTGGCTACACAAGAAAAAAGTCACACGCTCTCAGCTCAGGCGATCTTGGGTGCCATGCAGTGTCATCGTGCCTTGAACTGACACGGTTACCAAACAGTCGTCGCACAGTTCCCAACGACATCGGCGCCGCACTTGCCGTTGCTCCGTCATGTTGAGTCCAGCTGTTAGTAGGAAAATGGGGCAGATCAAGTGCAACAAATCTTTCCTGAATGGCAACACACCGAAGATGCGGTACAGTGGTGGCGTACCCATCGTCACCTTCAAAACAGTAGAGGCTTATAACGCCACTCCATGACATGGCGCACCATAGAGTAACCTTACTGCTGTGCAACGGAGTCTGTTGTAGCAGATGTTGATTTTGCTGAGGCCACCCGCGCAAATTCTGTCTGGTGACATATCCGCTGAGGTGGAAGTGAGCTTCGTCCGACATCCACAGATTGTTCATTAAATCGTTGTCGTCGTCGTGCACTTTTGTTAAAATGCGTTCAGCGTTTTGTCTACGCGTTAGCAGACTGTTAGATTCAAGTTGCTGAAACATCTGCAGATCGTACGGATGGAACATTAAATCCACTTTCAGTATTCGATGAACACACTGCGAGACTGTGCGTGACCTCGAATAGGGCACTATGGGCTTCTTCCAAAAACAGATTACACAGCCCTTGAATTGTATCCCGTACGAACGGTTCGGTGCCTCCCTGCAGATTGCTTCTTCATTGCAAAACCCGTTGTTTCAAAATAACGGACGCCCATGATGACTGCAGGCACTAAAAGGACACGATAGTGCCGTCCGATGTTGAAATGACACCGAAATTCTCGACGCACGGACTCTACATTTCCATTCTTGTAACAGGCTCTTACCGCAAAAGTGCGCTACACACCGTTCCATTGCTCCACTTTTACTGTTTACTACGTGGCAAGACAGTGACAGTAGCTTTCGGTATGTCGTTCGACGCCAAATGCCCCGCAGTTTTGCCACAATAACTTCCAAAATTTCCCATTATTTTGAGTCACACCGTAGTTGTTCTAGTCTGTCCTACGAGCGATTTTATGGTCTGATACGCTCTCAAAAACCGTAATATGTCGCCACTATTGGAAACAGTATTTAATTTTTCGGTTTTGTCTTTGTATATAAAGTGATCAAACATCTGAAGATGGCCTCCCAGAGTTCGACGAAATGCCTCGTTTATTGAAATAACGATCACGATTCGTGACTGAAAGGATTTTTTTTTTTTTTTTTTTTTTTTTTTTTTTTTTTTTTTTTTTTTTTTGCTGAATGAATATAGTCGTGGGAGGAAAACAGCATCACAGACAACAATACACAACATCCGAGGTATATTCGATATTATTCTCGACGGGGCTTCGGTTATGCAGTGCAATGCATGAATATGTATCATATAGCATCCAGACAACAGAGAGAGCCTCTAATTGTGCATCACACAACCTGCAAAGCTGAGCACTGATATTTTCTCCCTTGTGCTGCCGAACTTAATGGTGTCTCACGTTTGTGTTACTTTTGCACTATCCCCGACCGCTCCACGTCTGTTTTCGCTATACGTGTATTTGTCAGTCCCACACACAAAAGGATAGGAAACGTTGGAACCATAGTAAGTTCTGTCTAAGAACTTGAAAATGAATCTGTAACTGAGAATAGAGTAAGACGGAGTTATAGCATACTCCCCAGTTATTGACTATGTACATGGAGCAAATAGTAAAGGAAACAATGGAGAAATTTGGGTAAGGAATTGAATTTCGTAGGAATAAATAAAATATAAAGGTTTCCAAATGGTATAGTAACTGTGTCAGTAAGAAGTTGGAACATATGTTGACCTGAATCGAAAATGGTTTGAATAGTTGCCAAAGAAGAATTTTGAAGATTACCTGAACTGATCGAATAACTAGGGAAGAGGTGCTGCATCAAGGAGAACACACTTTATGGCACAAAATCAGGGGATAAGTTGATACATACTGACCATTAAGAAATAGTTAATTTGGTAATGGTTGGAAATGGGGAGTGGGGTAGGGATTGGGGGATAAAATCAGTAGAGGGAGACTAAGATTTCAACACATTAAGCAGAACAATTGGAAGTAGGGTGCAGTAGGATGCGGAGAAGTTTGGAAACAACATTCTAACAATTTAGATAATAGCCAAATGTTAAAGATGTTACATTTCCATATAAACACAGGTGTTGCTATTCCTAAGATGAGAGAAAGTGGTTACAATATCATTTATACATGGATTTCATTTGGA
This sequence comes from Schistocerca piceifrons, assembly GCF_021461385.2. Lineage (NCBI taxonomy): Eukaryota > Metazoa > Arthropoda > Insecta > Orthoptera > Acrididae > Schistocerca > Schistocerca piceifrons. The sequence continues at coordinate 145,182,865 of NC_060144.1, forward strand.
AAAAAAAACATTTATGCAGATGTGAGAGGACATTATTTTATGAAACGATTTCATCTACTGAATACTTGTATCTTTAGAAAAAATAAAATTCCGAAAGTGGTGAAAAAAATTCTATTTGTACACATAAAATACTTTTATAAAAAGTTCTCTGTGTAACATTATTTGTAATTGTTCTAGCAGATGAAATTCTTTTTCTATTACCTTCTAGATAACGACCTAACTGTAGTCTGCACAGAAAATAATGCAGGAATATTGGAGTGCTATGGGATGAAAGAAGTATAGGTGGTAGAGTGTGTTGCAGTAGGTTTCTGTTAAATTTCTAATTGGCATCTGGTACTCATTATTGTAATGGCCAGGTCTAGAAAGTTTATACCATACGTACTTGTTACCTAGTTATGAACATTATGTTTTCATGGAAGTAGTTAAACAATTGGGTTAACTCACTAATATCTTCTTTTGTTTAATTGGTTAAAGTATCATATAATATCTGTTGTAAGGCAGTAAATGATGTTTTGCGTGTATGGTAGTTGGAATTGAGAGTATTGGCTTCAAAGTTGTTTATAAATATTACAGCTAGGTACCCACATAGGCACACTGCCCTCTCCTCCCCTTTGTATTTACCAAGAATTAATTATTTGCAGATTTCTATGACAGTACTTAAGTGAACAGATTGACTAGCTTGATGCACAAAACTCAACAGATCCACCCAGAAAACAAAACCTTGTACCCACTCTCAGCTCGAGAGTGTCTGTGTCTGTTTACTTTAATAAGAGTATATATATATATATATCTGCATTTAAATCATAGTAAGTGTGTTACTTCATCCACTGCTTTGATATGGCATGTTACAAATATAACCTTAACAAATCACAGCTCTGTAATAATCTTGGATACCCACATCTCTATCATAACCATAACTTTGCTCTCTGTCCATCTTTAACTAAGATCTATGCCTCTAAATTTCACCAATCCCCAATATATCTCACACACACGCACACACACACATCACTACCGAAGTAGCACATTAATAAATAAGTAAATTCTTATATACACAATTTTCAATACCACTGTAAAAATAATTATTTCATTGGTTCTTTCCACTTTACATTTATGACAAGCCATTCAGATTATTAAAGGTATGCAATGTATTGAGTTATGTAAACTTGACAGAAATAATGTGTGACCACTAGAAGTATTTACAGTTATATTTCTGACCATCTAAGCAACATATATTACCACTGTGCTATGTGACTTGTGCAAAATAGTGCCTGCTTTTATTAAATCTTCTTTGCACTTACTACATTCTATAAGCCATCAGTCCCTATTCGTAGCTAAGTGGTCAGCATGGCGGAATGCCATGCAGGAGGCCCCGGTTCAATTTCCGGCTATGTCAGAGATTTTCTCCTCTTAGGGATTGGGTGTTTTCCTGTCTCCATCATCATGATCGTGTCATCCTCATCGACATGCAAGTCACTGAAGTGGCGTCAACAAAAAAGACTTGCATCAGGCGACAGGTCAACCTATTGGGAGACTCTATCCACACGTCATTCCATTTCATTCGCCATCTGTAATCCATTCAGTGATTACAAAGTGTATGATGGTGAAAGTGGTGTAGCATCACTGTCTATGGAGCTTGTGACCATTGGGGGTATTTATAATTTTACATAGTTTCGTCCATGTTTTCTATTAGAATCCACAACAGAAGTATGAGACCTGTATAGAAATAGTGTTTTATTTTTATCTCCCAGTAGACAATGCCACAACTTACCCCAAAGACGAGGTCAACACGCACGTGTCATATTGATACACGGAAATCAACCTGAAGAGGGATGTTTAAAACCTTAATTTGCGTCGTGGAAGCATATAAATTGTGACTGATGACAATGAATTTGTTCTTTCATTCAGTATCAATAGCAGTCATTTTAAAGCCATATCAAGAATGTTCACATGTAAAGTTCATGTGATCATAGCTAAGTATGTGGAACTAATGGCGATTCGACACACTCTCAGGAAAAGGAGTAAGCAATGTTCGTCATTATAGATTTGTGTCATTATTTCATTAAAGTGATTGCAGCTGCTAGCCCAAAAGAGTGCTACTTATTAATCAATGTATCCCATGCTGATGACAGCGTCAGACTTGCTGCATACTTCATTTTACACTACCTAGCTATTTACGCCCCGGGTGTCACTGTATGTAAGTTTGCCATGCCTAAGAGACAAAACAAACAAAATAGAAAGTTTGAGGCTGTGCAACATTATACAAGCCAACAGAGCTTTATTTTGTTCATTTTTTGGGAATATCTGCTTTAGAGAATCATCTACTATGTAATTTGAATGTTAATCTGTCCTGTTTTGAGGAAATATAAGCAGAAAAAGTTATGTTAATTATCTGTCCAATGATTTTACTTCAAAGAAAAAGAAATGGATTATTTTTGCCATTGCTGAGTTTACTGATGATATACTCTGCTAGCCATTAAAGTTGCTACACCACGAAGATGACGTGCTACAGACGCGAAATTTAACCAACAGAAAGAAGATGCTGTGATATGCAAATAATTAGCATTTTAGAGCATTCACACAAGGTTGGCGCCGGTGGCGACACCTACAACGTGCAGACATGATGAAAGTTTCCAACCGATTTCTCATACACAAACAGCAATTGACCGGCGTTGCCTGGTGAAACGTTGTTGTGATGCCTCGTTTAAGGAGGAGAAATGGGTACCATCACGTTTCAGACTTTGATAAAGGTCGGATTGTAGCCTATCGCGATTGCGGTTTATCGTGTCGCGACATTGCTGCTCGCATTGCTCGAGATCCAATGACTGTTAGAGGAATATGAAATCGGTGGGTTCAGGAGGGTGATACGGAACGCCGTGTTGGATCGCAACGGCATCGTATCACTAGCAGTCGAGATGACAGGCATCTTATCTGCAGCCACGTCTCGATCCCTGAGTCAACAGATGGGTACGTTTGCAAGACAACAACCATCTGCATGAACAGTTCGATGACGTTTACAGCATCATGGACTATCAGCTCGGAGACCATGGCTGCAGTTACCGTTGACGCTGCATGACTGAAAGGAGCGCCTGCGATGGTGTAGTCAACGACGAACCTGGGTGCACGAAAGGCAAAACGTCATTTTTTCGGATGAATCCAGTTTCTGTTTACAGCGTCATGATGGTCGCACCCGTGTTTGGTGACATCGCGGTGAACTCACATTGGAAGCGTGTATTCGTCATCGCCGTACTGGCGTATCACCCTGCGTGATGATATGGGGAGCCATTGGTTACACGTCTCGATCACCTCTTGTTCGCATTGACGGCACTTTGAACAGTGGACGTTATATTTCAGATGTGTGACGACCTGTGGCTCTACCCTTCATTCGATCCCTGCCAAACCCTTCACTTCAGCAGGATAATGCACGACCACATCTTGCAGGTTCTGTACGGGCCTTTCTGGATACAGAAAATGTTCTCCCAGCACATTCTCCTGATCTCTCACCAATTGAAAACGTCTGGTCAATGGTGGCCGAGCAAATGGCGCATCACAATTCCACAGTCACTACCCTTGATGAACTGTGGTATCGTGTTGAAGTTGCATGGGCAGCTGTACCTGTACACGACATCCAAGCTCTGTTTGACTCAATGCCCAGGCGTATCAAGGCCGTTATTACGGTCAGAGGTGGTTGTTCTGGGTACTGATTTCTCAGGATCTAACCATCCAAATCGCGTGAATATGTAATCACATGTCAGTTCCAGTATAATATATTTGTCCAATGAATACCTGCTTATCATCTGCATTTCTTCCTTGTGCAGCAATTCTAATGGTAATTAGTGTACTATAACTTCTCTTAATTAATTTTAATCATATGCTTCAGAGGTGTGACTGGTAACAGTAAACTTGTTCCTTCTTTCGATGTCAATAGCAGCTATGGTAAAGCCTAAGCTGCATGAAACTAATTGTTATCGTGTGTGCCATTGCAGGAGAGCACCCAGCAGCGATGCAGCACGGCGAGCTCGGCGGGGCAGCGACGAGGAGCGCGTCGTTGCTTCTTGCGGCATCGTTGACGCTTCTCCATGCGTTGGCCGCCGGCAGGTGATGCGGCCGCCGTTAACTGCGCAGTAGCGTCCTCGCACTGCACGTGCGCTGACAGTAGCTGGTGGCGCGTCCACACACTGCGCACGCGCTAGCTGCCGACTGGTGACGTTCTCACCTGCGGCGCATGCGCCGGTCGCCAGCTGGTGACACGTATCACCGCCGCACATATTCTGCCTGCTGACTGGTGATGCGTCAACCGACTGCGCATGCGTCCTGGGAGCGGAGCGTAGCATCGTCTCTGGGATATTTCACTTCTGTGACGCTACACGTATTTTACATTCCTTTTTGGGGTTCACACCTCGTGCGATGAGTAGAGCTTCACCCCTTTACATTTCCAGGGTGAGGCTACACCAAAAAACTGTACACATAGTGTGCTGGTCCATCACAATTGAACTGTTCAACACAAAACCAGAAACTTAAGCAAAAATATATTCACCAGACATTCTTTTAAAATTGTTTCACTTGGAAGTGTTGACTGCCATATATGGCGACACCATTACCGCAGGGAACTCCTATGGATTTAGAGATACTGTTGTGGAGGAGTGACCACTTCTCATATAAACGTTATGGAAAAACGTGCACCTCAAGCTGTGTCCCTATAATGTGGAGTGATGAGTGTTGTTATTTCAGTTATGATCTAGAATTTCATACTTGGCAGTCAGACATCAAAAGAGAATCATTAAGGCGTTGTGGTATATTGTTCTTGCGACTGTACGCTTGAGAATGTGTGATGTCGGTACCTGCGTAACGTCATAAAGGAAGAAGACAAACCTAAAGTGCTCTCAGAGATTTAGCATGTTATGTCAAGAAGCGCCAGGGCGCCCCAGTAATTCATAATTCGCATGTTGCATCTACAATAGTGATTAGTTTTCTTTGGAAGTTATTCCTTAGCTGTAATGTCTAAGAGAGAGTATGATTTTGCAGAGTCTTGTTTTGTTACAATGGGAAAAATAGGTGAAGGCGTATAGCAAACAACCTAGTCTGGGTCTGTTGACAGAGAGACTGATTTATACAACGTAATGGCGTAAAAATAAACGTATTTCTCCTTGGTTTGATGTTCAGATTACCTTTGGTTGTACACAAGATGTAATTAAACTCACTGTATTCTCTGTAAATTGTGAGAGGTATTAATAAATGTTTATATTATATGCTATGTTTCAACACACCATTATTTCAGACATGCACCCCCCCCCCCACCAAAAAAAATAGTGTAATACTGCAATATACCTACATGCCCAAATTACATAGCCTACTGATTTCAAGCTATTGTTCAGTGTTCACTGCAATTTACTCCTACAATATGTAGCAGTAAAGCAATCCATTCAAGATTAGTTCATGAAGCAGCTATTGATTTTATTAGATTCAAACAGAAATTCGTTCATATATACAGATCCATACACATAAATACAAGTGTAATGTGTACAAAAATTACTTAAAACACATAAACTCTCTCTCTCTCACACACACACACACTTTTTTTTACTTTCTTTTAGTTTTCACTGGCCATGTCACTGATTTGTAACTTATTATTATAACTATTACTGTAATAAGCTTTTTCCAGTCTTCTTGAGTGAGTATCTTGTTCAGTTTCAGTAACAATCGAAGAAACTTGCTAATCTTGTATTGTTGATAAGTGCGACAGAAAATAGCTGCAGATTACGGCAGCAGTACTTTGACAAAATGAATGGAGAAAAAACTACTGCCAATAATAATAACATCAGAATGAAATTATACTGTCATGTTGCACAGTCAGTACAAGAAAATTACATAAAGACAGCTACCGCTGTGTAGTGGAAGCTATGAAATCGTAACAAGATAATGGATGTAATAGACGATGAACAGCTATTACAGTAAGTACATTTCATGACAAATTATGTCATTAATATGCAGTATGACTTATCTGAGATAGAAGTATATGCAGCTATTATAAAATTACTGTACTGCATCTTAACTCCTTTGATATTAATTGCCCGATAAGCATCGGACGTATATCGCAGTGATTTTATGGAAAACCGTGCTAAAGGAGGAAACAATGTGGACGGAAAAGTACAGGGCAAGATTTATTTCGACTATTCACCACTCTGGGCATCATGCATATCAAAATGCTGATACATCATGTAAGAAGACAACAATATAACAATAACAAAAGTAAGTAACAATAACAAAAGTAAGTGTATGAAGTCTGGGTTGAGTACGAAAAATAGATATTCTAATATAATAAAGATTTGTTCACCAAGGAAGGTATTTAGAATCCTGACATCTGTTCATCCATTAATGCAGTCGTTCAGAAATTCCCGTTACAAACTTCAAGGACTTGTAGAGAGGAGTGAATACATAATATTTTGAATAGGATCCCACTGTTTCAATTCAGAGATTTAGATCTTCCACTCCCGCTTGAGGAGTTGAACTGGGCGTGGCGCAGTACAGTTATCGAAAGGGAACATAACGAAACATCTGTTTATCACATAAGCACGTTGGTTTGTACTAACACTTAAACATTAAGTGTTAAAATTATTCAGAAACAAGAAAGGACGCAGCACATTGTACGAACATACTGTAATATTAAGTGTTAATACAAGAAAAATGTGCTTAAATGAAAAATGGATGCTTATGTTTAATTTCGAATTGTTACCTGATTATTGTACTACGTCACCCCTTGTTCAATTTCTCAAGCAGAAGTGGATGAATTAAACATATGAATTGAAACAGTCGTAAAAGGGAAACGGTATGTTGCCAGACATGGGTCCCTATTAAAATTATTATGTACTCACTCCCCTCTGCAAACCCTAGAAGTCTGCATAGTCCTAGAAGTCTGTATAGAGAATTTCTGAACACCCCATATAATTAGTATTAGATTAATGAAAAGTTTACTCAGCTGTAAATGGTTGTGAAAAGACATATATTCAAAAATTTACAAACAATTTAAAATTTGTTTCATTTTCTTGTCATTTCTATGCTTGACTGCCGAGATAACAAATAAACAGCAATTCATTTGCATTTTCAAGTCAACTAAGCACGTCGGTAAAACATTTCTAAACGAATAACAACCACAAAACTGAATAAGCAATATGCAGAATTTAAAAGTACAGGGAAAAATTTTTTCACTGAACGTCTTCCTCACTTCACTGACATCTTCCATTCTCTTCTGACGCCCATAGCACTATTGTTTTACTAATTCATCGAAGTAATGAGAGTAGATAAAGGGATTGAACAAGAGACGGATAACGATGGCTTTTCCATATCTGAGGAACCATGCCGGCGTTAGCGGAGTTGAGGTTTGAATGAACTTAGTAGTAATTTAAAGTCCACTATCATGTTGAGTTTAAGTTGATAGTTTTTTTTTTTTATCATTTCACTCTGAAATCTTCTTCTATGTTATTAAATTATCCTCCATCTTTGATGACATTAATTTACTATTTATCGGAGTATTAGCTGCGATGAAAACCAGTAATTGATTATAATTGGTTGGCAGTGTGGAGTGACGAAGCTAAAACATTGACTTTCATACAACCATTGATGCACATCTCGTCCGTAGGTCACTCAAAAGATGCGTTGAGTTGTGCATTTAGGAATATTTGCACTCGTTTGAACACGTGGCTTACATAAACGTTTCGCCACCAGCAGATTTATCTAAAACAGGCAATCACGTACAGCATGTGGCTTCGCCCCTCAAACTGTCAGCGTTTCTAGCTCCAAAACTTATGTTGATAAAATTTCATTTAACTGTTTTGCACGTAGTTCGTTTAAATACCTCAGCTACAAGATAGAAAAAATGCTGTCCTATTTAAAAACTCATAGACTGTTGTTGCAGCTCTCAGGATAATCATTAAATATTCCATATTTATAAATATCGTTTACATCCCTTCAAAGAGCAAAAAACGTTTGGTCCTTAGACTACCGGTTTCGGTTAGCAGTGATCATCTTCAGCTCTGCATCAAAAGATGGGAAATGTAATGGAACTAGTAGACTGATTACGTCTCACTTTCTAGAACAATAAAAATATGCCAGAACGAGAAATTATTATTTTCATGGATGTGAAAACATGATTGAGCTTAAATATAAGACGAGGCATACCTGTATTCTAAAATGTCCTAACATAATAGAGCCTTAGTGGCATCTTCACAAAATACACACAAAAATCAGTTTAGCATTGTTGCACATGTTTAATATCTGGTACAAAGTAGGTCACGGTGCCGGCAGAGTCATACTGTCAACAGCGCTAGTGTTCATAAGAAACCGTAGGACGGTGGCCACGACGAATGTTAGCGCTATCAGCTCATTAGATGTCGCTGTTGTAAGTCTATATATATTCGCCGATTATAAACTGTAAAGAGTTCAATAAATGAAGAGTACGATACGTAAAATCTACAGTGGGTTTACCAAGTGTATTACTTGTCACACTGATAAAATGTAATAATTAAAAACTATAATAAAGTTAAATTGAAAATTCTTAAAATGAAATTGTTAAGTGATAATATATAACTCTGAAACGATCTTGAGGTCAGTTTAGATAAAAATATTAACATATACAAGAATAAGGTAATGGAGCCAATAAAATAATATAAATCTGGTGGAATAACTAGGAAAAGAAGCGAAAAGGATGAAAAGAAACACTGGCGTAGCCGCCAGGATGCTGCATAGGAGAGAAGTCAGAGGTATTTAGCAGACAGAAGGCCTAACGTACCCTGCGACATGTTGTTCCAAGCAGAGTATTATAAAATATTGTATCAGTCACTTAATATACAGACAGCAGTAACAGTTTCAAAAATAAATTGAAATCGTATCGCCTTGACAACTCCTTCAATACCGTAGATGAATTCTTGAATAGGAATAAATAAATCTTTAGGTATAATATATGCGTTTTGTGCCATTTAAGGGAATGGGGTGGGTAATAAAAATTTGAAGCTAAAAAAAGCCTTCATTCTTGTGCGCATTTCTTATGCACTTGACACGTTCCACATCATGACGGTTACAGTGAGATTGGTCAACAGACAATAAAACGCGAGATTAACACGAGCAATGCAAGAAAGTTGTGCATATATGTGATGCACCCTATACTACGTAGCGACAGAGCAAGCTATACATACGAGAGGCGGTCAGTAATTAACGTAACATATTATAAAATAAAGAAAAGTACGCCCTGGGTACAAAATCGCGTTACCTTTTTGTTAGTTCCTGCTTTTTAGCTTCGTGCATTTCGAGCTTTTCCATTAAATCGGTAGCGGAGCCATCCTACGCTATTGTAGTTGTTGTGGTCTTCAGTACTGAGACAGGTTTGATGCAGCTATCCATGCTACTCTATCCTGTGCAGGCCTCTTCATCTCCCAGTACCTACTGCAGCCTACATCCTTCCGAATCTGCTTAGTGTATTCATCTCTTGGTCTCCCTCTACGATTTTTACTCTCCATGCTGCCCTCCAGTACCAACTTGGTGATGCCTTGATGCCTCAGAACAGGTCCTACCTACCGATCCCTTCTTATAGTCAAGTTGTGCGACAAACTACTCTTCTCCCCAATTCTATTCAATACCTCCTCATTAGTTATGTGATGTACCCATCTAATCTTCAGCATTCTTCTGTAGCATCACATTTCGAAAGCTTCTATTCTCTTCTTGTCCAAACTATTTATCCTCCATGTTTCACTTCCATACATGGCTACACTCCATACAAATACTTTCTGAAACGACTTTCTGACACTTAAATCTATACTCGATGTTAACAAATTTCTCTTCTTCAGAAACGCTTTTCTTGCCATTGCCAGTCTACATTTTATATCCTCTCTACTTCGACCATCATCAGTTATTTTTCTCCCTAAATAGCAAAACTGCTTTACTACTTTAAATGTCTCATTTCCTAATCTAATTCCCTCAGCATCACCCGACTTAATTCGACTACATTCCATTTTCCTCGTTTTGCTCTTATTGATGTTCATCTTATATCCTCCTTTCAATACACTGTCCATTCAGTTCAACTGCTCACCCAAGTCCTTTGCTGTCTCTGACAGAATTACAATGTCATCGGCGAACCTCAAAGTTTATATTTCTTCTCCATGGATTTTAATTCCTACTCCGAATTTTTCTTTCGTTTCCTTTACTGCTTGCTCAACATACAGATTGAATAGAATCGACGAGAAGCTATAAGACTGTCTCACTTCCTTCCCAACTATTGTTTCCCTTTCATGTCCCTCGACTCTTATAATTGCCATCTGGTTTCTGTACAAATTGTAAATAGCCTTTCGCTCCCTGTATTTTACCCCTGCCACCTTTAGAATTTGAAAGAGAGTATTCCAGTCAACACCGTCAAAAGTTTTCTCTAAGTCTACAAATGATGGAAACGTAGGTTTGCCTTTCCTTAATCTTTCCACTAACATAAGTCGTAAGGTCAGTATTGCCTCACGTGTTCCAACATTTCTACTGAATTCAAACTTATCTTCCCCGAGGTCGGCTTCTACCAGTTTTCCCATTCGTCTGTAAAGAATTCGCGTTAGTATTTTGCAGCTGTGACTTATTAAACTGATAGTTCGGTAATTTTCACATGTGTCAATATCTGCTTTCTTGGGGATTGGTATTATTGTATTATTCTTGAAGTCTGAGGGAATTTCGCCTGTTTCATACATCTTGTTCACCAGATGGTAGAGTTTTGTCAGGACTGGCTCTCCCAAGGCTGTCAGTAGTTCTAATGGAATGTTGTCTACTCCCGGGGCCTTGTTTCGACTCAGGTCTTTCAGTGCTCTGTCAAACTCTTCACGCAGTATCATATCTCCCATTTCATCCTCACCTACCTCCTCTTCCATTTCCATAATATTGTCCTCAAGAACATCGCCCCTGTATAGAATCTCTATATACTCCTTGCACCTTTCTGCTTTCTCTTCTTTGCTTAGAACTGGGTTTCCATCTGAGCGCTTGATATTCATGCAAGTGGTTCTCTTCTCTCCGAAGGTCTCTTCAGTTTTCCTGTAGGCAGTATCTATCTTACCCCTCATGAGATAAGCCTCTACATCCTTGCATTTGTCCTCTAGCCATCCCTGCTTAGCCATTTTGCACTTCCTGTCTATCTCATTTTTGAGACGTTTGTGTTCCTTTTTGCCTGCTTCACTTGCTACATTTTTGTATATTCTCCTTTCATCAATTAAATTCAGTTCTGTTACCCAAGGATTTCTACTAGCCCTCGTGTTTTTATCTACATGATCCTCTGCTGCCTTCACTATTTCATTCCTCAAAGCTACCCATTCTTCTTCTACTGTATTTCTTTCCCCCATTCCAGTCAATTGTTCCCTTATGCTCTCCCTGAAACTCTCTACAACCTCTGGTTTTTTCAGTTTATCCAAATCCCATCTCCTTAAATTCCCACCTTTTTGCAGTTTCTTCAGTTTTAATCTACAGTTCATAACCAATAGATTGTGGTCAGATCTGCCCCTGGAAATGTCTTACAATTTAATACCTGGTTCCTAAATCTCTTTCTTACCATTATATAATCTATCTGAAACCTTTTAATATCTCCAGGGTTCTTCCATGTATACAACCTTCTTTCATGATTCTTGAACCAAGTGTTAGCTATGATTAAGTTATGCTCTGTGCAAAATTCTACCAGGCGGCTTCCTGTTTCATTTCTTAGCCCCAATCCATATTCACTCACTACGTTTCCTTCTCTTCCTTTTCCTACTGTCGAATTCCAGTCACCCATGACTATTAAATTTTCATCTCCCTTCACTACCTGAATAATTTGTTTTATCTCATCATACATTTCATCAACTTCTTCATCATCTGCTGAGCTAGTTGGCATATAAACTTGTACTACTGTAGTAGGCGTCGGCTTCGTGTATATCTTGGCCACATTAGTGCGTTCACTACGCTGTTTGAAGTAGCTTACCCGCACTCCTATTTTTGCATTCATTATTAAACCTATTCCTGCATTACCCCTATTTAATTTTGTATTTATAACCCTGTATTCACCTGACCAAACGTCTTGTTCCTCATGGCACCGAACTTCACTAATTCCCACTATATCTAACTTTAACCCATCCATTTCCCTTTTTAAGTTTTCTAACCTACCTGCCCCATTGAGGGATCTTACATTCCACCCTGGAATGCCAGTTATCTTTCTCCTGATAGCGATGTACTCTTGAATAGTCCCCGCCTAGAGATCCGACTGGGGGACTATTTTACCCCCGGAATATTTTACCCAAAAGGACGCCATCATCATTTAATCATACAGTAAAGCTCCATGCCCTCGGGAAAAATTACGGCTGTAGTTTCCCCTTGCTTTCAGCCGTTCGCAGTACCAACACAGCAAGGCCGTTTTGGTTAGTGTTACAGGGCCAGAGCAGTCAATCATCCAGACTGTTGCCCCTGCAACTACTGAAAAGGCTTCTGCCCCTCTTCGGGAACCACACGTTTGTCTGTCCTCTCAACAGATACCCCTCTCCGTTGTGGTTGCACCTACGGTACGGCCATCTGTATCGCTGAGGCACGCAAGCCTCCCCACCAACGTCAAGGTCCTTGGTTCAGGGGGGAGGCATTCTACGCTATGCGGATGAAATGTATATGTTTTTCTCAATATTTCATATAGTGGGGCCTGTTCCTGTTAAGTATAACATACCGACAGTTTTATTACTTAGCGAATCCTCTTTAAAACTTACATTAAAAGAGTGATAGGGTTGGTCGATATATTACTTGTCGCAATTATTACACTTCATACTGTGTTCACTATAGTCGTCATGTGCACTTCTCAAGTTACGTTTACCACCTCTAACTTTAAATTTTCTGAAACATTGCTCTATTTGCTGTGACATATCGTCGTGAAATTGCATTCGTAGCTCCACAGGAAGAGTAACGTTACTTGTGTTTATCTATCTAAATAAATATTCCTTCCGTTTATTATCTAGTAAGTTATAGAGAAAAACACCTTATCTAAAACACATGGTATGTGTACGTTGAGGCGCCGAGGCTGAAATCGTTTTTGACCCTTTGAAATCATTTGTAATTTGTTTTCACCTAGGAGAAAATTGACTAGGGGCTGATGAATGGAACTGCCATGCTTTCTCGTAACTTCATTAATAACCCAAATTCAAATATCAACTTCATTTTTTATTACCTATGCTGTCTTTTGATACCAGTTTAGCTGCCCTTCACGAGATAAATTCGGTAAAATAACCCTTTTGTAGATCTAAAGAGAAATAAGGAAGTAAAAGAAAACTGAACATACCGGTTTTGTGCTGTTGTTGCTGCCGTTGAATGGTGCACCGCGCAGAACTTTACGCCACTCTCCAAGGAAGCTTGCGCCACTGAGGCAGTAGATACGTTACGCTACTAGTAACGAAGGCCCGTGTCATCGAGACAAGGAACACGGGGCAGTTCCCTGTTACCCTTCGGAGAAGCTCACTGTCGTATAATGGAACCACTGGATACGTTTGTTAGGTTTGCTGCCATTATTTTACTGGATGCTGCTTGTAAAACATTCACATGGACTTGAATAATTCATCAACCATTTTATTAAGTGCCATTTACTAAATTGGTCTATATGTACCTAATTTATAGTGACGGCTACCAAAAGTATGAATAGCATTGGAACTGTATGCAGAACTGTTCCGAGGCAACCGCTGTCCAACTCTTCCCAGTTTCGTTAATGCCATCAAAATATCCGCGAGACAGGAATTTTTGTCTCAAGAACAAGAACTCGATCCATGGCTATTATTAGCGAAGCCGTGGAATTAGTTGTGACTTGCAACTGCTGCAGTAAATCCGCAACCGAGGTTTCGTTTAATACTAAGGGAGTTCTGTGTGTTCTTTTTAGACGTAAGTATCAACCATTCCATATTTTCCTACATCAAGAGCTACATGGTTGTTATTTTTAGCATCGTTTTAAATACTTTCAATAGGCGCTTCAGCAAGACAATTATTTTTCGACGAAAATATTGTTTACTGACAGGGCCACTTTCATAAATCATAGGAATTTATGTCTGAGAATCTTGCGATGTAGGTCAAACGAAAACCCGCATTGGATTCGTAATGTGTTTAGCCAGTGAATGTGTGGTGAGGCACAATCGGACAGCTCGTGGAAAGCCTGTATATCGTTGAGTGTACTATGAACGAGAAAAAATAGACGCATTTTTTTGTAAATGTGTTACCCGTGTTGTTAGAAGATATACTCTTCAGAACTCATAAAATGCAAGTTTCTAATTTGATGGATTTCCGGCCCATAACTCTTAAGTAGCAAGAGATGCATTAAATTGATGATTTACAAATCGGTGGGTGGACAGTGACAGTCCCAGTCAGAGATATCCAGCACGATCGCTTAATCTGATGCTGTTAAGCTTCTATCTACGCGATCACATAAAGCGTTGATGTACAAGGTGGCTGCAACGGCTGTGGAGGGGAGAGAGAGCAAATTACAGCTGCGGGTAAAGCCATTAATCCAGATATGTTGACAACATCGAGTTCATAAGTGACGCAGTTAGTATGCAAATATCGTGATCCACATAGTTCTCAAGCTGAAAACAGTCCTCATTAATTTCACCAAAAGAAATGCGAGAGCATATAATAATGTCGCCATTACTTTTTGCACATGCTTTGGTTTCGTTTATTTCATGTAATATTTTAACGTACTTTTTTTCGTTGTGTAAATGATTCAGCGTATGTAAAGAGCAGAAAAAATTATTTTATTTTTATTTAAAATAACAAATTTTGTCCTGATTCTAATAAATTTGTCACTAGCAAACATTTATTTACGAACGTCGAATTTTCTTACGGGCTTGTGATCATTTACTGGACAAAAAAATGGTTCAAATGGCTCTGAGCACTATGGGACTTAAGTACTTTGGTCATCAGTCCCCTAGAACTTGAACTAATTAAACCTAACTAACCTAAGGACATCATACACATCCATGCCCGAGGCAGGATTCGAACCTGCGACCGTAGCGGTCGCGTGGTTCCAGACTGTAGAGCCTAGAACCGCTCGGCCACTCCGGCCGGCTTTACTGGACACTGTTGGAATGAAAAAGTTTCTCATCTCAACGATGGCTACATGGCTTTTCAGCGATATATCATTTTCATTGATACGAAATATATTTAAACCTTTGTAAGGCCTAATGCCTCTCAACATGGAGGCAGGAATGTCATTTGACAGTGCCGTCAGCTTCTGGGCGGCGGGTTATTCAACGGGGGCAACAACAGAACTAAAATCCCTGTATTTAATGTATCTGCATCCACTTCTATATGATTACTGTGCAATTCTGAATTAAGTACCTGGCAGAGGGTTTATCGAACTACCTTTGCGCTATTTCTCTACCGTTTCACTCTCAAACAACGTGCCAGAGAAACGAACACGCTCTGATTGCCAATATTTTATTATGATAGTCATTTCTTCCTATGTAGGTGAACTCCAACAAAATATTTTCACACGCTGAGGAGAAAATTGGTGAATGAAATTCCATATGAAGGATCCTGCAGCACAGAAAAATGCCTTTGTTTTAATGACTGCCACCCCAACTCGTTTATCATATTCGTCACAATATCTCCCCTGTTTCGCGATAATACAAACCGAGCTGCCTTTCTTTTGACTTTTTCGATGTCCTCCGTCAATCCTGTTTAATGCAGGTCCCACACCGCTCGGTGATATTCTAGAAGAGAGCGGACCAGAGTAGTGGAAACGATCTCTTTAGTAGTTCTGTTACATTTTCTAAATGTTATAACATTAAATCTCAGTCTTTGGTTTGCTTTCCCACAAAATTATCAACGTGATCATTTCAATTTAAGTTATTCGTAACTGAAGTCCATAAGTATTTAGCTGAGTTCACAGCGTTTAGATTTTTGTGATTTATCACGTAGCCAAAATTTCTGTGAACTTCTTTTAGTATTTGTGTGGATGACTTCACTCTTTTCATTACTTACAGTTAATTTCCACTTTTGGCGCCATATAGATATCTAAGTCATTTTTAAATTAGTTTTGATCATCTGATGACTTTCCAAGACAGTAAATGACAGCATCATCTGCAAACAATCTCAGAGGGCTGCTCAGATTGTCTCCTAAATCATTCATGTAGATCAGGAACAGCAGAAGGCCTTTAGCATTTCCTTGGGAAACGCCAGGTATTACTTTTGTTCCCTTCTGACAGGAAATCACGAGTCCAATCTCCCATCAGTGTATTTACTGGATGTTTTATTCTTAGATCTTCTTAAGTTATGCCACTAAATTTCTTCTCTGCAAGCTCTGCTATTCGGGCTGCCCGAAATAACACAGTTCTATTCGAAAAAAAGTTATTTGCTATATCGAAGTTGTCAACGTAATGCTGTTCGGTTCATGGGCCTTATCACTGTTCGTCTTGTTAAAAAAAGTATTGCAAATGTCTTTAAAGGGGTCAGAAGTTATTTCAAGTTAATAAGTATCGTTCACAAAATGAAACGGTGTTACGTGCTCTTCGACTACCCAACATGTATAATAATACATTTCAGTTAGCGATGTCATTTTAATGTGAGTGTCAAAACAGAACAAAGCAAATTGCAAATATTGTATTTCTTAGGCATACAGCAGTTAAATTATTACAAATGTGATATTGTACTTTTCAGAAATAAAAATTTGACCTATAGAAGATGACACATTGGTGTCGAAACATGTCTGGGTAAGTATAAAATTAAACTAATTGTGTTTGCATGAAGCTGTTCTCCAAAATCACCCTGTTTTTAAATCGCAAACACAGAAGAAAGGAAAGAGGAGCCTCAAACTTTATTAAAATAAGTAACCCATTTATGTTTCACTCTACTGTCATTTGTTGAACAATTTGTGACTAGCTGATCCGTTTGATTTTGATGTGTTTGTTTACTGAAAACATCAAAATGGCGCGTCGACAGAGTGCTCCAATCAACGACAATAGTTAATATAGTTAATACGTTTGTATTAATATGTATACAGTCCTGTGTAGTTTTAAATTTCTTGTACCAACAACGACGAAGGATATGGACCCCAGGTTTCCTGTCGCTTCTCGCCAGCGTGTAGCCCGCCTCCGATGACGTTACAAATGAGCAATTGAAACGAAGTACGGCGCAAATTTCAGTTAAAGTGGTATTAGTAGATCTCCAGACCCTGGCTCAGAACCAGTGGCATTCCGCGAATGCAACATTGCTCGTATAAGCGGATATTTCGTGGGTGTTTACGGACAGCCTGACACGACCGCCTCCGCTTAAAACGTTCTTTTTTTACCACAGTCTATGGTCATCACATGTTTCCACCGTTCTGTGTATCTCTTGAACATTACTCACTCAGCTCTTTTACCATTATATCTTTTGCAGGCTTTGCAACAAAGCTAATAAACATTTAACGATAGTCATTTTCAAATAATGCCATGAGCTGCTAAAAATCAAACCTTCATTTGTTCCTCAGTTTATCTGTCCACCATCACGCAATACATAAGTTATAGGCTATATGAATCAGCACTGCTTTGGCCTTAATAAACTAAGTGTTTGTTCATCAGAACCTCGTGATTATTAAACAGAAATGACTTTTTAGGAACATTATGTAATCACTTGTATAAGGGAAGGAAAATCAGTACTTCATGTTGCACAGTGACTGAATACACACTTCGTATTATGCAGCGCGTCCTCGTAGCGTTTCATCAGTTCCTGTGGCCTTATGACTACCAGACTACAACTGAAAACTTGTTGGGTATGGTGGAATGCTCTCTTGTCCGTTCTGCATGATCGTAAATCCCCTGAACAGATTGAAATAAAACTTTCAAAAGTTAGCTAAAAAGGAATGCGATAAAAGTTATCTGAAAAAATGAATGATATGGAAGATATCAAATGCAATGATCTCATCATCTGAAACGTCTAAACTGTTATACGCATGTAGTCTGTGAAGTTATGTATGTTCTGATCTGCACTGGAGTGCTTGGCGACTAAGTTATGCTCTGAAACGTATTTCAGTAAAACCAGAACCTTCCCCTGCAGCCCTGTGAACTGTTTTGTGCATCGGAAATTCTGCCTGATATGCTCTGAAACTCGTCGTCTCGATTTGCATCTAACTTGTACGCTAAAACTTACTGTGAGCTCAGCTTAGTATGGTACGAAAGGGTGTGATTGCCAGCTTGGGGATTTCGGAGAGAGAATGTAGGAAACTACAATCGCGTTGAGGAGACTGATCAATAACAACCTCAGTGGACCTGTTGTATTTGAAAACAGTCAACAGCGAGGAACGCATTGATTTAACTAGTATTTGAGGCGAACGAACATCTAAATAGTATTGTAAAGGAAAGTGAGAAGCAGGATCTGTACGGGATTGCATTCAAATGACGCTACCGATCAATAATTCCGCATATTAAAATAGTAAAACAACGTACATATAACCATTATCGGTGCCATCAAACACAGAAAGTGATTCACACACATTCCAATTGTCTCTGAGGTGTGGCGTTTATATTTCAATCTCTTCACTCGACAAATAGGCTGAAGTCTGTTTCACATTGCACATAACAGTACCGAAATTTAGTTAGTCATTCCAATGCATATAGCTCATTCGATGTCCGAGGGACACGGGCGGGCTTTCCATCGGCGAATGCGGAAGGCAGAGTGCTTACTTCCCACATAATTTGCCGGCGAAGAGGTCCTCTCCTGCAAACTTGGACACGAACAACGTCCCGGTCAAAGACCTACCTTATTCAGTAGTATCGATGTTTTATATATTAGCACATCTTTTAATAGAGCAGTAAGAGTAGTGATTATTATATATAGTCATTGAGTGATGTAAGTTTATTGTTGTTTAAGCAGTATATACTGCTGCCTTTCTGATGTTGTAATGGTTGACGTGTCCAAAAGAGGAACCCCAAGAAGGTATCGTGCGAATGTAGACACTGAAGAAGTCGAGGCTATTAAGTTACGGGACTATTGGTGTATAACATTTTATTTCGAAAACATACCTATTTAGTTATTGTCTGCTCCCTCTCCCTTATCCTTACAAAGCTCCATGCGAGTTCTCCATTGATCAAAACAGTGCTAGAAGTTTTCCCCTGTGAGTTCCTCGACGACGGGTGCCGCTTTTTCTTTCGCTGCCTCAACGGACTGAAATCTTGTTCCTTTTAATGCAGATTTGACCTTGGGAAATGATATCACATGGTGATAGGTGAGGCGAATAAGTTGGGGTGGTCTAACACTGGGATACCGTACTCCACTAGAAATCCATTAACAGACAATGAGGTCTGAGCCGGTGCGTTGTCTTGATGCAGAAAACGTAACTTGTTATTCCACAATAGGGTGTTTTTTTCTCTTATTTTCCTACGGAGTTGAGCAAGAACCGCAAGATACTAATGTTGAGTAATAGTATGATATTCAAGAACCCATTAAAGATACACAGTTTCATCAATATCGAAAAACAATCATCACTTTGAATCTTGATTTGCTCGTTGGAGCTTTTTAAACTCTCGGTGAAGTTGGGCTCTCCCAATGCGCTTAGTTTCTGTGTCATAAATGAATATCAAAATTCGTCAAACGTTATCATTCTTTCCAAGAAATTAGGACCATCTTCAGTGGTTTTCAAAGGGTCAGTAAAAACATTTTCTCGAGCTTCTTTTAATTCGAGCATAAGAATTTTCGGCATCACTTCCGCACACACTTTTCTGGCGGTAAATAGGTGCTTTCTTTCTCGATTCCTGCAGTTTCAGCAACGGATCAAATAATCAACCGGTGGTCAAGTAGAATCAGATTACCTACTTTACAATTTTTTCATCCATTTTTTATGTTGAAGGGTTTCCCGGACGCGAGTAATCTTCAATGTCTTCTCTGCCATCATGGAAACGGTTGCACGAACCAAAACCTCGCGTACGTCATAAAGAGCCTTTTACGCTAGTGAAAAATAGGTTTTGGCCGCAGTTCCTTCAAACTCCATGTGGAAGTTCACAAAAATTCGTTGTTCTATTATTACATCTATTATTTTTCCTGGAAAAGAGCTCTTACAGAAACGAAGGCCACGGCCACAGTGATTTGTCTACACACACCAGAGATGCCGCTTGACAGCTATTGGTCGTTCATCTTTGGCGCATGCGTACGTAGTCTGTGATAGCATCAGCCCCGTTATTTTATAATCACACCTGGTATTCGCTCTAATATACAAGGGTGAATCACGTACTCAACTGGCTCACTGAGTGGTCAATGACAATCAGCTCCATATCGCGTTCAAAACATTAGGAAGCGCCCTCGTTCAAAACATTAGGAAGCGCCCTTATTCGACTAGAGAATTGAAATACAATGCCTGACAAAGGACGTGAAGCATCCGCAAGGGAAGTGGATAGTGAAATACAACTCCGTGGATTGAAACGGTATTGCGGTGATTACAAATTGGATCAAAGATTCAAAGAAACTGGCAGATGAAACCATTTATGTCGTTGCACCCGCTCTGACCTGGACGTAGGCAGTAACTCTATGGGAAAGAGTGTCATAAATACTTTGTATCATCTCCTAAGGTAAGCTAGCTCACTAAAGCTGTTTTTTTATATCCTGGTTACTCGCACTGCGACGGTGTCGACGTCCGAGCCTGTTCTTTCGGCGACAGATCTGTAGATCTTTCTGTCCAGAGATATACCTCTACATTACGCAGATAGTTAATAGAGACACACGTAAGGTGTGAGCAAGCATTACCATATAGAAAAATGGCACCACGATTCTTTCCCATAAGAGGTAACACACGAAGACATTGGACCTGATATGACATGAAATCGTACCCGATGGCTCTCCACACCACGACACAACGAGTAACACTGCCGTGCCTCTCCACAACAATGGAATAATAGGAGCTCTCCCCAGTACACCGCCATACTCGACGATGATGATCATTCTGCGTAGTGCAGAACACATCGCGACACCATTCATCAACATCCCTCGCTTTCCAATCACGGCACCACTGCAAAAGCGGAACGTAGCCGTTTCTGCTGTGGTGTTAACGACAGCCTGTGCATCGGTCGGTAATTCCCTATATCGGTTGCTGCCAGTCTCCGGCCAATGGTGCGGGATGACACAGAACAGAATCTTAAAAAGCGTCCATTACTTGTTTTTGGACAACTAATACAGATGTAAAGGGGTTATGATGTGTTTGATGTACAATATGGTGATTCTCCCTCGTTGTGGCCGGAGATGGTCGACTGAACCTTGACAAGTATGCTTGACCCTACCTTCCCACGCTGTCTAACATCAGGCCTCTGTCACATCTGAATGTCCAACAAATCTGGACATTGTGCGAATCGAATAGCCGGAGAAATAGAGAGACAGCGTGATGCCCCGTTCAAATTCTGTGAAGCGCTGATAACGATGTCTCACACGAGTATGCGAAATCTCAACATTTGAAGCTGTTCACGCCTCTTGTAGGTCTTTCCAGGTTTTGTAACAACACTCAACACGAACAGTAGTAATTCAATCTGTTGACTGAGAATTGCAACTCTTATCACTTACACACTTGACGATGGTGCGTTTGTATACAAAGTTACATTGACATCCGACCATGTCTTCTGAGTTCTTTAATTTTTTCGTCAGGTGGTGTATACTGCGCACTAAAGATTCACATTCGCGCAACCGAACATTTTGCGCCGAAGTGGTAGGGAAATAGTTCGCCAGTATAGTTCATTAGGTTTCACTGCTTACCAAAGACATTACTTAAAAAGGAAAAATAGGTTATAAAACACGTCGCTTCCGATATTCATGTGGACATTATCGGTTTGAGACAAGTGGAAGAGAGAGATGCGATCAACTGGATGCAACAGTGAAACATAAAGGAGTAAAGGATCTTTAACCAACCTGTAGACAACAGCTTCTCCACTGGTAGCGGCAATCTGCAGTGCCTCGGTTAGCTTTCGAAGGTAATGTGCTCCTCGCAATTGATAAACATCGAGATATGCACACCTGTCTATCTACGAATATGTAAGGCTTAAGATTCAAGGGGAGCAAAGAACGAAAACTTCAGACAGATGAAACTAAAAGTGTAAATTTTCTTTGAAAGAAAAAAAAAAAACAGTATCTAAAACAAAGGCAGTTTCATTGAAATGGTTCAAATGGCTCTGAGCACTATAGGACTTAACATTTGAGTTCTTCAGTCCCCTAGACTTATAACTACTTAAACCTAACTAACCTAAGGACAGCACACAGATTCCCGAGCCAGGATTCGAACCTGCGACCGTAACAGCAACGCGGCTCCGGACTGAAGCGCCTAGAACTGCTCGGCCACAACGGCCGGCTAGTTTCATTGGAAGTGGAATCCTTGCACATCTGTGAAATCAAAATCTGCTGTTGGACAGCATGTAGTACCGAGATGCTCTACTCCACTTAGTGTAACATGCTTGAATCTTCCTTGGCCTATTATCCACAAGGTGGTAGAAACGTTGCTGGCGAAGGCTGTACGCACCTTCTGATATTATCCTGTGTCTGAGGAAGCGCCTGCGTGTTTCTACTAGACCTAAATGTAAATTACTTTAAACAGCAATTAGAGGCTTCCGACATCCATACATTAAACCACCCACAACATTAAATAACACGGTTTTGCAGTAACATATAACGAGATGTTTTTGAGGCCTGATTGTATGCCCTAGGAAAGACCCACAAGGACGGTATGCTGTCGATAATGAGCAACACTGGGGCACAGACATGTCCCTGGGCGAAGCGTCTGACTTATCTGTTGGGCCCTCAAATTGGCAAGTGTGCACATCTCATACGAAACTCGGGTGATATCACCGGTAAGCTGAAGGAGATAAGTCTGCAGGAGTCCGATTTTACGGCCAGTTTTGACATCGTCTCACTTTTCACTCGAGTCCTCTTGAAAGACACCTAAAAATGGTCAGTGAGAAGGTAAGCCCGTAGCTGACAAAGCTTGAGACACATTCTGACATCGATGTGTTATATTTTCAACGGACACTACTATGAGCAAACTGATGGCGTATCATTGGGCAGCCCTCTATCGCCAGTTATAGTAAATTTGTTCACGGAGTAATTCGAGGATAGGGCACTGGAAAACGCTGAACTAAAACCTGTTTGTTGACGATACGTTTGGCATCCGGTCACATGGACTTGAAAAGCTACAAAATTCGTAGGATTAATTTGCCATGTAAATAGACAGCTTAGTACAGTGCAGACTTGTTGACTAGCTTGCTCACAGAGCATACCGTAAGCCAAAGCATACAGTTTCCTATGTGTATGTCTCCAGCTGACACCATCCTCACAGAAAAACACCGTGCTCACCACTCTAGTAAACAATTTCAGACGAAGAAACTCTGACGGCAGAGCTGCGGCACATGGAATCTGTCATCCGACAGATCCGAACGGCCCTGCGACGCAAGAGCCCGAAGAAGACACGCTAGAGAGGTATCGCCAAAAATTCTTCTGCGAAAAAACGACTAAACGCCAGTTTTCTACCCGCCAGCCAAAACACGAGCTTTGTTGCGGACAGCGAGAGACGACCTAGATTTCAAAAAAAAGCTGGGGTATACCAATGCTGTAAAACTGATATTGGACAAACGTTCCGCGCAATTGAAGGTAGATGGACAGAACATGACCGTCACATCATCTAATTGGAGCCCAGACAGCAATAGAAATACCAGGCATTGGAAATGGACCTAAAATGACTTGCCAGCAATTTTTAATCAACTTGGACTACCGACTGAGCTAGGCATGGGAGCTACTACTCAGATCATTCAAAGCTGAACGTGACATGCTGACATGTGATGCGACAGAGACGGCGAAGGGTTGGCCACTGACTATCCTCCTCTTCCTCCACCCCCATCACAGCCGCAACCCCCCCCCCCCCTCCCTCTTCACCGCCACCGAGCAAAGCGAGTACCGGTCGAAGCCCGAACTCTTGACTGGCAGGTATAAATACTGCCAGCACGTAACAGATACTTCATTCCATCAGCACCACGTAACGATTTCAGAACGGTTGTTCCCAGAAATACCATGAACTTTCAACGACTGTGTCCGGCAGTTCATCCACGAATTTTGGAAGCAAGTTATATGATGGTGATAACAATATTAATACTATGATTAGTGTTGTTGGGATCAAGGACATGGAAAAAGCCCCACGGAGTGGCACTGAATTTCGTTAAAATTACCACTTGCTCTCTGTGTCATTATGAATATCAAGTAAAACTATGTTTGTCGAAACATACTGCTAGTCTACACTCCGATACCTCCGATCTATTCCAGAAGGACCGCCGGCTGTCACTGTCGGGAGATATCCCTCGAAACGCGCCATCCTTCAATGCTACCGTTTTACCAATGTAATTCAACGCTAGGAGCTTCAGTTGAACCTGTACACCACTAGCCTCGCTCTTCTGGCTGTGACGCTCTGTCGACATTAGACTCATACATGCACACATTCACACTTACATGAGAACAGGTTCGTATATGAAATCGCGATGACAATTGTATTTATAACTACCAGGATAAATAAACTGTTTCTTTGGATTCTGCTGTGTAGTAGCGTATTAATATATTTATCACGCTGCTTACTGTGTGTCACTAAGGATGTCTAAATCAAAGTGAATTATAAATAATCTATGAGGAATTATATTTTAATGTAAAATGTAATCAGCAGCATTGACTGACTGTCGAGATATTAGTACTATGGTTGTGTATATATCAGTCGAGATTTTTTTTTTTTTTTTTGTAATTTATTTGTGTACTTGAACCTTTGGAAATGAATTTATATGAAAATTATTTCAAACTTCAATCTTCTGTTTTATATTTCGCAATCAAGTAAGTATGATTCCACTGTCAGCTTAGGATTGCTGCATGACAACGACATTTAACGGCGAGAGAATTTAAGTCGGAATGAAACCAAATATAATGAGCCTAGCTATTATTCTCCATAAAAATTGCTCTACAACACACAGCCCTTTGAATTCCTCTAACTTTATTTATTGTTCACACAGAGAGTATGCTACGAGATAAATTTTTACTGGAATGTAAACTGGTTGTTCGGTGCCAGATTCGAATAACTGCAATGTTTCACTCGCTTATCTCGAGTGCTGCTTCTGTAGCTGACAGTTGCTGGCGTTGTTGTCCAGCAGCTGTTTGGCGGTCATCGCGAAAAGGACAAGAAGGCAGGTGCTTCCTTGTCAATGAAAAATTAATTTTCAATAATACCAAATAATTTCCACCACTGATCCAATGCGGTTTTCCTCTGTGGAAGACACTATTGAAATTTTTGACAATTTTTTGGATAGAGTACGTGACTGGAATGTGCTAGGTTTGAGGCGACATCACTGTTTCATGCACATACGCACGTAATGACTTGATTTAGTAGAAGTGCGACAGCTTTATTACCACTTTAACTGTCAAAGTCGGTGCACACACTGGTCCTCACAATAAATAAAATAACGGTTAGGTAATCTGTTCACATTTCACTTCGTTAAATAGGAAATACCTATAATTGAGACTTTTTGTACACAGCCCGTATTACAGCTGTAGTTCACAGTCTGTACTTAACTAAAATAAACTAAAATAAAACAGATAACCCTTCATTGTACTGTCTCATCGACTTCACCATTATTCGCGTTTTGCGATGAAGACTCTTTCTTCCTAGTACTTTTGGCGTCTTGATCCTTGTATCCATTTAGCTGGAAGCTGTTTTAGAAACGGTGCACTTCGAGACTTGCAACGAAATTTACACATAACTTCAAGACTTTACGAAACATTTTCCCGTTGGCATCCTCGACACAACGATGAAAGGAAAAACGTTGATCGCTTACTACATTTTCGTTATTCATGCAGTAAAACTGCACTTGAAGAATGACGGCCCAATTTATTATTTCCTTACTACTAACTGTATTCGTGACACATTTTGCACACATTGTTGACATATATCGCTGAACGTAAGACATGCGTGAAAAACTACAGCAGCATGCAGTGGGTTTAAAGTTCTTACTTCGTTGCTACTAACTCTGTTCTCAACACTTTTTGCTGACGGTATCCACATTTGCTACTGGATGTACTACAAAAATATATCATTGTGTGACACATAGATCAGGAGGTATGACGTCAAATACTGAGATGCGAGAGAAAACTCCGACATCACGCATAGCGCTTTAATTTATTACTTCTTTGCAATTAAGTCCATTCGCAACAAATTTCACAGCCAGCATCTACATATGCTGCTGCATGTAGTTCGACAAATATGTCGTTGTACGATACATGGTTCAGGATTTATGGCGTCATAAACACCGAGAAGCGTGAAAAACTCTCGCATCATGCATGAGTTTTTAATTTGTCATTTCTTTACTATTAACTATATCCATAACACTTTTCGCAGACACAAGGAACATACAGGTCCTAAGGAAATTCGCATTACAAACTTCTAGGGCTTGTAGCGAGGAGTGACTACATATTATTTTGAACAGGAACGCATGTGCGGAAATGTACCGTTTCCGTTCTACGACGGTTTGAATTCAGGGATTTAATAGACCCATTTCTGCTTGAGGAACTGATTTCGGCGTGGCGCAGTACAATTATTAGGTAACAGCTAGTAATGAAACATAAATAAACATCCATTTATCACCTAAGCACAGTTGTTTGTATTAACACTTAAACAGTACCTGCTTACGTTATTCCAAAACAAAAAAAATTCCTAGCAGACTGTACGTACAGAACGTAGTTTACATGTTAATACAAACAAATTGTTTGTCGGTGATAAAGCTAAAACTATCTTGCAGGAATATCCAAAGATCAAGAACACTCTTATATAGTTCATGAAACACATATGAGATCTATAATACATTTTCCGGCCGAGCGGTTCTAGGCGCTTCAGTCCGGAACTGCGCTGCTGCTACGGTGGCAGGTTCGAATCCTGCCTCGGGCATGGATGTGTGTGAAGTCCTTAGGTAAGTTAGGTTTAAGTAGTTCTAAGTTCTAGGGGACTTATGACCTGAGAAGTTAAGTCGCACAGTGCTCAGAGCCATTTAAAACATTCTTTTCTATAATACATTTATCCAGTTCACTGCGTTGCTCTCTGTAAGTGTGAAATAAGTCTCATCCAGGAACAGAAGTTACTTCAGTGCAGTGGCATGGGGAGCCAGTCGTAGAAGAAAGAAAAGTATTTTCCGAAGCAGCTGCCACACATCCACAGAAGATCCACAACCCAGGCCATGTTCATCCACGTCAAGTGTGTGCCGCTGGCGGTAAAGCGTCGAATCTCTCATCTTAATGGCATGTAGGCCATGTTGTCTCAAATATTTCCCATTAACAACCAGATACCAGGTCGCACTAGCGTTCCTGTCGAGGAGGATATGGTGCACAGAACGCCAGACCACAAACCATGTGACCATAGGGTATTGTCTTTCCACCACAGTACGGGTATCATCTCTCGTCAGTAGACGACGGACGTCATATCCTGTATGGTTCCTGGTGCGAGGCATGTCTACACGGACATAACTGTATTTGATGAAGAAGGTTCCAATGGGGAGAAGGAGGCAGACATATGCACTATTGCAATGGGCGGAACTAAGGAGAGAAAGGCCAGTTCGTCAATGAGGGTTCCCAATAATCCGGTCCAGTGGCGGGTCCACGATTTAATAGTCGCTCTTACATAAAGGGCAGCTTCTCTTGTACAGACATAGACGCGATCAATGAAGGAGAAGGAAGAGTTAGTGCCACAGTGGACTTTGCTGATAAGACCCAGGCTCACAGAGTAGTCAAACGTGATCAGCAGTATATGTGCCATTGCCTTAGGCATTGGTAAAATCTGTGCCAAATGGATTAGTCCTGATGCCAGACGAGTGTTGATAAATATTAGCACGTTATATCGTGCCTGATGCTGCCACGATGTTGCTACGAACATTCACGTGGATCACTTTAAGGAGGCGTTTATAGACAATTAAGGCCATTTGCTGTATCTTGCGTGTGAAGGTGATCCTCAAACATATGAGCTTGTGTAGTAAGGCAATGAAACCACCCTCTCTGCAGACGACCTCTACCAAGGAGCAGAGCTCCAGAATTCGTCAGATTCACACGGCTGCCCTTGGCAATCCCATATTGGGTGATCCATTTCAACGTCACTCACAATTCATCCCCCAATCGAACCAATGGCACCAAATCATCCATGCACGCATGACAGATGAAAAATGCAACATCATTGTGAGCATAAAGAAGCATCAACAGGAGACATCCCTGGCGGGGAGACGACATGCTATTTACAAACCCGCCACACGGCCATTGACCACCAACTGTGACGCTGCACCTCAGATGAGCTGCAAGGCCAATGTATTTAAATATGTGGGGGAAAGCCATCTGTTGCAGCGCTGTCTCAAGGAAGTCATGACTCGAAGACATAGTCGAAGTTCACCATCACTAAGGCACCACGAATGCGTTACAACGTTGCCAGGGTTGTGATATCACGATAATTACTTAGTGCCATCTGAATGTTGCTTTCGCCGCCAAAACACGTTTGATACATAGAGATGAAGAGAGGGATGACACACCAACTGTGGGAAGATGGAATACAGGTAAAAATCTTGAAGTCACTATTTAACATGGTCAGCGGCCGATAATGTCCAAGTCCCCGATCTCCAGACCGGGATAAGCAGACCTTCTACGAGTTCAGACAGGAGGGGAAGGTCAGGTGTCATCAGTTCTTGATACCTCTCAGTCCTGCTTCCCACAGATAACATGACGCATGGAGAGGACTCTCCTCATACCTGGTCTTGACATCTCGCATTTACCTTCGTTCCCTGAAGGCAGTGATGCGTAATTATCTCCACCTTAATCTATTGAATTTTAACTTGTCACTGAGTAGGAGGGGAATGGTCCGGTAGTTTGTGGCGCATTGCGAAATAGTATTCCATAATATGTCTATGACACTACAATTTGTAGCAGTTATAATTTCTTATCAATGGACATAAGGCAGGCTTGGCGCAGTCGAGCCATCGTTGGAGCTTCGCAGGATATTCTGGAAGACGTCTCTCGCAAATGTGTCAAGTCTCTACGAGCTCCCTGCATTCCAGATGCTGAAGATGTGTGACATTGAGCTTTAATGTGCCTCAACCGCTCCTCTGCCACTGAAGGAAAACAGTGGAAATGTAGGCTACGTGATCGGAGAACGTTGTAGACCATAACCCAGTGTCAAGTGTGATTAAAAATTAAAAGTTAAAAATATTTATAAACTTCCGCTCAACGTTGTGACACAAGGTCCGGTATCAGTATTAAAAACCTGTACCTGCTTGGGACCTCAACTACCGACTTGGCTCCCAAACTCTGATGAGGCCAATTCTATGAGCGTGCAACTATATTTGTTTAAATCATGTTTTTCTTATACCATTAATTGCTTCTGAAAGATTGAAATTTAAGGATTGTCTTTTTTTATAAGTATGTATGGGAAGAAAAGAAGAAAGAAAAATAAAATCAATAAAACTTGAAGACAATGTCCCACGCACTAGCACCGCGCGGAGACTAGAGCTTACAGATTAGTATAATTTTGGGAAACAAGTTGCAGGTATAGGTTTTTAATATTGGCGTTGAATCCTGCTTTCAAACTTCTAAGTTTCTGATGAATGAAGTTCTTTAAATATTTTTAATATTAACTTTTAATCTTTTATAGTTTGATGTCGTATAACGAACTTCCGCAGATTTGGATGTTACTTTAATCTTAACTGCTGATATCTGATTATGATAGTAGCAAAAACAGCGAAATAGAGATATTTATTAAGCGATCTAGAGGGTCTTATTCAGAATGGCTACTAGAAAGTCCACTCAGTTCGTAATGAAAATAAATGGTTAGCAGCTGTGAGGAGTTTCATCAGAATTAGTAACCATGCCAGCAAACAATGTGAAATAGTTTTCGACTCTCTACCACGTTAAATGTTCTTGAATATTTGAGGTATATTCATATTAAAAATGTCAGCCCATTTTTGGTATTGCACTACGTGAAACAGCATCTCCCAAGGTGCCACTGGCATCAATGTCTCTTATACTGCTACGGGGTTGCATTACAGATAAAGGAGGATATCTATTTGCAGTAAGAATCACAAGCTAAACGGAAATTACATGAGACGAGAGGCAAAGCGTAAAAACAAGCGCTGTTTCATTACAGTTCATTTATTTCGTTCCTACACCCAAAACTTCGATTACCCAGTATGTAATTTATTCCTTGAAACCTTACGATGGGTGGTTTTCTCCAGTTTTCTTCTAGCATCTGATCTACTCCGAAATTGTTCCATATACCTGCTCTTCCACAGCATGAAGCTACTGTCCTTACGGCTGACAAATATTTTATTTTATGAGATAGAGACAAGTATCTCAGTTTAACGTTTTGCGATGTAGTCCTCAATACTACCACCAGCAGCGGATATCTTTATTGAGGTTACGGCGTTACGTAGTACCCGCTGACGGTCAAAGCCGTTTAACAGGTGTGCAAAGGAATTTTTTGACCACACTGGGCACAGTATACACATTCGCTAAAAGCTCGTGGATATCGTAAAACCACGTATAGAATTCGCCAGAAATAGTGAAAGACGGGGCACTGCCGTTTTTAGACGGTTTGCTCGAGCGTACAGTGGACAGAGAGATGACATGTGGCCAAAAGATGACAAAGGAATTGCTATATTTAAAGTGGGAACGGTTCCATCATCGAGATCATAAGAACTTATTTACAGGACTGAGCTTACCTCGTACAAAAATAATGTACAGGACTAAGCATTCAGATGCTACAAGGAAAAAAATCTTCTACAAGTTCTTCGAATGCATCTCAGCCTTGCTCACAGAACCCAACCAGGGACATCAGGGAACTGAAGACAACGAGTGGATGTGGTTCTCTCTATTGTTTGCATCGATACTTAGGTTCTTTGGACTTTTGACCTCAAAGACACTATCATGCGTCACAGACCGTCACACTGATACAGTGCAGTGACTACTGGTCAATTAAGCGTAGGACGTCAACACATAATAGCAGGCATGACTTTTTCTCTAAGTAGAATTCATTATTTAAATGGGGTCCATTTACGAATGATAAACTCAGCAACAACTATCAGAAATAAATTCGTGGGTCCTAATTCATTCTTAGAAGATAAGTATATCGTCATCGTAGTGAGACATTTACGTTCACAACACAGATTAAGTAAGCAGTGAAATGACAGCATAGAGACCCATTTAATCAGTCAAGAAGATAACGCTTTCGGAACTCATGCCTTTTTCAACTTTGCGGTTCATAAAAGTGTTGCCACAACCAACTTTGCTGTATAGTCAGTAGGATGAGTTACTTTTAAGTAAGATTAATTAGTTATATCAATATAGGAAATGTGAGTGAAAGAGGCATTTCGTAATTTTGATAACTCTATAACACTTAGAATTGTCTCCATCAAGGTGAAAGATGGGAAAAGCATGCTGCAACAATGCATTTCTAATTCCATGCTACCGTATGCCTTTCTCAAAATGCTTCTTCACTTCACTCTTAACCAATCTGCTATGAGTTAACCACTACATGCCACGGACAGCTCACCATTAGAAGTTTCAGATGCCACCGATTCATGCAACATTGAGGTTTGGTGTTTAATTAGTGAAGCTGACTTAAGAAATGGTGGTACATAATGGTACACTACCATGTCGCAGAAAAAATACAAGTTACTCATTTTGTGCCCTAGAAACGCAAAGGCAGAATGATTGCTGAGCTGTATTCTGATCTTCTCGTGATATTCAGTGTCAGCTACAAGTAAAGTGGCCAACAATGCTCAACTGAGAACAAAAGCTTCTGTTTCATCTCAGATTGGCCTCCATTTAGAAAATTTTTATATATATATATATTAGAAGGTATTATCTTACGCTCAAGGTTCAACATAATATGTCATGCAGTAAAAGTAGAAACTGTGTGTATGTCTTGCGGCATTGTAACTAAAATGTTTGACACATCAAATTACTTGGAAAGCAATCAGATGTTTGAAGTTTTTATACATGGGAATTAGATTATTTGCAGAACCGGGGGTGAGGATATTGCTAGCGTTTTAAAGAAATAATGCAGGTTTGCTCAGAAAATGCAGACTGTTTTCTAGAATAATTTATATTGCACAAGACATCTAAATTTTCTGAACTTCAATATTTTATCAATATGACCAATATTTTTCTCCTTTTGCACCATTAATCTTCCGGCTAGTTTGATGTGTCCCGCCGCAAATTCCTCTTTTGTGACAGCTTCTGTATCTCATAAACACCAGACATGCTCAACTATTTCTTGCACGTATTCCTACCCAAGTCTGCAACTAGGCCTACAATTTTTACCTTTCACTGCTCCCTCTAGTATCATAGAAGTTATTGCACAATATTTTACCACATGTTCTATTATCCTATCCTTTCTTCTTGTCAGTGTTTATCATATGTTCCTGTCTTCGCCGATTCTTCGAAGAACTTTCTAATTCCATATCTTATGATCCCACCTAATTTTCAACATTCTTGTATAGCACAACATCCCAAATGTTTAGTTTCGCATCTTTCCCGGGTTCCTACTGTTTACGATTAGCTTCCCTTCAATTCTGGATTCTAAACGCACATTCTCTGAAATTTATAGCTCAAACTAAGGCCTGTGTTTGATACCAGCAGACTTGTGACTGCATGTGGTATAGTACCCGTTTCTCTCTATAGAATCTACCTGTTATTCTGATTTCAAAGGTTTTGCACGAACTTATGTCGTCCAGCTTTTCTCTAGGTTAACGAATCCTGTGAAGATGTTCTGATTTTTCTTAATTCTTGCTTCCGTTACTAAGAGCAACGTTACAACTGTTTTCTGTTACGTTAATATTTCCTAAAGCCAAACTAATCACCTAACAGATTCATAACTTCCTTTCCTATGCTTTGGTATATTATTCTGTCAGCAACTTGGAGGTATGTCTCGTGGTATGGCTCCAGATTCTGCAGACCAACATGAATAGCCGTTTAGCGACCTCAGCACCCAATGGTTTTAGGAACTCCGAAATAACGTTTGCCATCCGTTCTGCGCATCTTGATTGCAAATCCTCCAAATTTCTGTTGAATTTTGACTCATCCTGTATCTTCCAAATCCTTTACCAAGTCAGCAGATAGTTTCTCCCCTAGTAGAGGACTTTAACATAATCTTTCTACCTATCCGCTCCCTCCTGCGGATAGTGCAATTCCTTTAGCACAGCAACAGTGCAGTTCCTTTAGCACATTTAGTGTTGATGACGTTGCCTTTAATTTCACCGAAGATATTTTCACTTTTCTCTGAGCTGAAAGTGTCCTTCCGATGGACATTTCCTTCTTCACGTTTTTCTTACGCTATTCTCGCTTTAAATTTCGTGCATTCCTATTTATTTCATTACTAAATGACTTACGTTCCTGTATTTCTGTGTTTCACTGACTGTATTCGTGCTGGATAGCTATAATTAAACTAACGACAGAGGGCCAGTGTGGGCTATAGTTGTCGAATGGCAGCGGGACGGTAAATGTGCTAATACGTTAATGCGAAACTGACTTACACTGGGAAAAAATTAGTTCCAATTTTGGCCACTAGGTATCTGGAGCTGTATATCGGCGACTGAAAGACCCGAGAAGACGTCCTATGTCATTAAATGGTTTTAATAACTTGATAATCAAATTCGAAAACGCGAGTGAGTTTGGTGTGGCACCTGGAAAGGGAAGGCGTCCGATCAGGGTGAAAGTTACTGACGACGGGGCAGTTGCTGTAACTGACCATGCAGCAGGAACACCAGGCAGAGCTAGCGCTCGTGCAGTGCAAAGGGAATTGTCCATTCCGTGGTCAACAGCACGGAAAGTTTTGCGCTCTATATTCCAGACGGTGCAGCAACTGAAACCTCATAACCTGCAATAACGATGTGAATTGGCTTTTCGGTTTCTAGCACAGATCGAAGTTGACGACGTGTAGCAATATTCTGTGCAGTGACGAAGCACATTTTACACTACAGGGTGCAGTGAATACACAGAACTGCTGAATCTTGGGTACTGCTGAACCGCGCGTTGTGCACGATGTGCCTTTTCACTCATCGTACGTGACTGTGTGGTGTGGATTCATAAGCACATTTACTCTTGATCCGTTGTGCATTGAAGGGAATTCACCCAGAGGGTCTGTCAGGTGTACCGTGACATCTGCATGTTATTGAGGCTCCCTGGTACAGCATGTGATTCCTGCTTTGGAAGAGCGCTGCTGTGTGGAAACCATTGCTTTCATGAAAGATCAGGCAACACTTCATATCGCTCACCAAGTCAAATATCTGCTTAAAGCAACCTCCCACGAACGTGTTATCTCCAGAGGTATTCCAACTGCTTCGCCTGAAATATCCCCTGATCTGAATCCATGTGGATTTTAGTTCTGGAGGAATATAAAAGAACGCGTTTACGAGGGATGCTTTGGGTGTCTACCCGATGTGAAGACCGGTATACAGGAACATATTGCTTAGGTTCCACCAGAACTGCGGCGAACAACCGTTGATCACGTCGTTTTACGGCTGCAGCATCTCGTTGACGTCTCTGGTGCTCATACTGAACAGACAGTGTAAGCGGCAGTTTCTAATAAAATCACCATCACACCTTTCTCATTTGTTTGGCGTTGTCCCGTTTCTAATCCATTACATGTGGAAACATTTCTATACTCCTTGTATTCACAGCTCTAGATTTGAACCTGGTGGCCTGAATTTTCACTGATTTATTCTCAGTCCGTTCTTCTTTGAAGTCGGTTACGCTTTAAGGGATTGCCATATCTACCAAGTTTCACTGTCATACGATAATTAAACCCTACACTGGACTTCTGCACTTTAATTAGTACGGTATAACCAATTAGTATTTCCTGCTTTCGTCGACCAGTTGAACTATTTCTTCTCTTACCAAAAGGGTATCAGTAGTTGGGATCGTTGAATGTTTATTGTTACGTGCAATTTCTATTATTATCCGTTTCCATTCCTGTTCAATTGAACTGCCTATCGTGGTATTAGTAATATTATGATATTATAACTTCTCTGAATAGATACGGTCATCAGATCATTATATAACTGATATTACTGAATGATCCAGGAGCCTGCTAGCCCTCCTCTCTGTGGTGCATAACGTACAACAATAGTTTCGACTGAATGTAATAACCAACACACGCACATACAAAGTTAAGATGGTAATGAATATCATCTCTCCGAGAATAATTAGCGGGTGTGTTTGGCATGTCTGCTGAGTGACCACTGCTCTCTACTAGAGCTAAGAAATGGGAAAACAGTTACAACAGTTACAGTGTCCTGTTCATTGACAGCGAGAAACGGATCTACGCATACGTGACAGCCTGTACAGAGTTGGAGTGGGAAGGCAATTGACAAAGCAGCACCAAAGTGTTCTGACAAAGGAAAAAAGATTACTTATAAACTAATCCAAGCTTCTTCATAGTCATTTCAACATTTCCATCATCAGTTATATGCAACATTAGTAATATTGTCATTTCCACATTTCCATCATCAGTTATATCCAACATTAGTAATATTAAGTCCAGATGTAAATATTTTCATCATTTTCAAGTTGTTTGAATCTGGTAGTAGCAGACAGAAGTACCGCGTCTATAATACCAACGGACGTGGTTCTATGATATACATGGATAACTTAATCATCTCCAGATCAGCCATTTCCCATGCAAGCGTCAATAAAGCAGAAGTGTACGTCGATTACATTGCTTGCCAAAAGGCGCGTGACATCTCTTTACTGTCACTGAAATTACAGTAACAATTTCGACATTTTATGCGCCTAGGAGAGACGGAAATATATATCGCGCTAGTATAACGTTTCCTTTGATTACTTTACGTTTATGTGGGTAAGTGTGCTGACAGTGTTATCACCACCACGCTATACTGTGATATTATGGGTTATGTGGCATGAACAGTATTGAATATCAATAAAATGGAGCGAATGAGACAGCGGATTAACGGCGTCCCCAATTAACGACCATACCAAACATCATTATATTTATACGGTAATAAATGTACGTAATAGCTATGGAGAACCCAACGCACACCGACAGCCTCTCGTCCAGGGGTGCTGATACGACCGCTAAGAAAAATGGTCGCTATTGGAAAATATATTTTGCCCGCCGCAGTTTCACGCCGTACCGCGACACATTAAAAATACAATTTCTCCCGCAAAAAGTTACATGTATTATGCAGATAAAAGTGCCACTAGCCAGCTTTGAAGCGGTCAGCGAAATTACATGCCAGCCAGCGGTGTGTTTTGAACTCCAGAGGGAGGGGTGTGGTGGAGATGGATGGGGGGGGGGGGGGTAGCGGAAGGGGGCGTGAGGGGGGAAAGGTCACAGTGGCGGACGCTGATGGTCGCAAATGACCGCCACACGCAGTTTTTTGACAGCATTTGGCCCCCCACCGCTCCATTTTCGGGCCGTGACGGCGCAGTCACGCAAAGCGGCTCGTCACGCAAAAGTTGCGGCTTTTGTGTCTCTGCTGCCACGAGGACAAATATGTTCACCGTCAGCAGTTTTATGCTTTATTAAGGCTGTCGCGCAGGAGAATTAAAAAGTCATTGACACGCAGACGGAGCCAACAGTTACCGCACAAGGCCGTCAGCTAATTTCTGTGTGGCGCGCTGAAATGCGCAGTGCTCCTCAGTCCTGCATGCTTGGAGTACATCTTTACCTAAATGGATTTAATTACTTGCCTTTACAGTGTAGCAAGTGAGACCAAAGTTCTTGTCTTCGCAGATGACACGACTTTATGTGTTAGACATTCAGGCTGCGGCGTATGCTGTCGCTTAGGGCGTGATTTGTTCCAACGTAGCTGGTTATCACATTGGGAGCAATTACAAGAGCGGTGATCTGGATGGACAGATTTGTGTTATCAAAAGTACAGAATGGGTCGCCACTAAACATGCATGTTTAGGATTCTTCAGTTTGTCCCGGCGTATTTGTTGCTCGAACAGTCCACGGGTATACTGCCGGTTCATAGTGTCCAATAAGGGTTTACCATATCTACCATGTTTCACTGTCACACGATAATTAAACTCTACACTTTACTTGTGAGAGTAGCTGTACTTTAATAAGAATTTCCTGCTTTCGTCGACCAGTTGAATTATTTCTTCTCTTCCCAAAAAGGTATTAGCTGTTGGCATCGTTGAATGTATATTGTTATGTGCAATTTCTGTTATTATTCTTTTCCATTCCTGCCCAATTGAACTGCTTACCGTGCTATTAATAATATTATGATATTATAACTTCTCTGAATAGATACAGTCATCTGATCATTATATAATTATTATTACTGAATGATCCAAGAGCCTGCTAGCGCTTCTGTCTGTGATGGAGAACCTACAACAATAGCTTCGACTGCATGTAATAACCAACACACACATACAAAGTTAACGACGGTAACGAATATCATCTCTCCGAGGATGACTAGTGCCTGTGTCTGGCAGATCTGCTGAGCGACCACTGCTCTCCACTAGGACTAAGAAATGGGAGCACAGTAACAACAGATACAGTGTCCTTTTCATTGAAAGCAAGAAACGGATCTACGCATACGTGACAGCCTGTACAGAGCTGGAGTGGGAAGAACATTGGCAAAGCAGCACGACAGTGTTGGAGACTACAAACCGGCAGTATACCCGTGGACTGTTCGAGCATGGATGTTTGGAATTATGACTTAACCGGCCTTTCTGGTTTTTAGATTAAAACTAGTTTCATAAGAAGTAGCCAACTACCTGCTGTCAAGTAAATACTTCGGAAAGCTATTAAATCAAATGACCTTGACTAGTATTTAATTACTCAATACAAATCATAATTTAAAACAGTGAGAAAGTGTGGGATAATTAGGTAATCATCGAGTACACTCTATGATAAACAAAAAGACTCACCAAGAAGGAACTACGCAAATTAGGCACCATTTAATATACTTATATGTTGTTGTTGTTGTGGTCTTCAATCCAGAGACTGGTTTGATGCAGCTCTCCATGCTACTCTATCCTGTGCAAGCTTCTTCATCTCCCAGTACCTACTGCAACATAAATCCTTCTGAATCTGTTTAGTGTTTTCATCTCTTGGTCTTCCTCTACGATTTTTACCCTCCACGATGTCCTCCAATGCTAAATTAGTGATCCCTTCATGCCTCAGAATATGGCCTACCAACCGATCCCTTCTTCTAGTCAAGTTGTGCCACAAATTTCTCTTCTCTCAAATCCTATTCAGTACCTCCTCATTAGTTATGTGATCTACCCATCTTCTCTTCAGCATTCTTCTGTAGCACCGCATCTCGAAAGCTTCTATTCACTTTTTGTCTACACTATTTAAGGTCCACGTTTCACTTCCATACATGGCTACACTCCATACAAATACTTTCAGAAACGACTTCCTGACACTTAAATCTATACTCGATGTTAACAAATTTCTCTTCTTCAGAAACGCTTTCCTTGCCATTGCCAGTCTACATTTTATATCCTCTCTACTTCGCCCATCATCAGTTATTTTGCTCAACAAATAGCAAAACTCATTTACTACTTTAAGCGTCTCATTTCCTAATCTAATTCCCGCTGCATCACCCGATTTATTTCGACTACATTCCATTATCCTTGTTTTGCTTTTGTTGATGTTCATCTTATATCCTCCTTTCAAGACACTGTCCATTCCGTTCAGTTGCTCTTCCAGGTCGTTTGCTGTCTCTGACAGATTTAGAATGTCATCGGTGAGCTCCAAAGGTTTTATTTGTTCTCCATTGATTTTAATTCCTACTCCGATACAGATTGAATAACATCGGGGATAGGCTACAACCCTGTCTCACTCCCTTCCCAACCCCTGCTTCACTTTCATGTCCCTCGACTCTTATAACCGCCATCTGGTTTCTGTAAAAATTGTAAATAGCCTTTCGCTCCCTGTATTTTACCCCTGCCACCTCCAGAATTTGAAAGTGAGTATTCCAGTCAACATTGTCAGAAGCTTTCTGTAACTCTACAAATGCTAGAAACGTAGGTTTGGCTTTCATTAATCTATTTTCTAAGATAAGTCGTAGGGTAATGTATCATATATCAACGAAAAATGTAAAGTTGCAAACTTTGGCGGCCGATGAGTAAATGTGTGACGCTGCAGCGCAATTTCATCGCGCAACTGGCAAGGATAGTGAACAGGAGATATGTCGATATTAGGACAAAAAGCCTTACGAATTTCATTTCATGTGCTCAGTTGGGCAGTAACTATGACTCACAGACAAACGCATAAACAATAAACATCGATATCAGAATTTGAGCCAGAATGTGCAATTGGTCTCAAGGAAGCCGCTTGGAATAATCGGCGAATCGCTCAATTGGATAGGAGCGACGCCACTGTTTGATGATGTTGGCAGGAATGGATGAATCATGACCAAAGACAATGTCGAGAAGGAAGTGACAGCTGAAAGTGAGAATCTGGCACTCGTCAGAGAGGCACTCGGAGCCAAGAATTCGTCATTATCGTCGATCTGATTTGCTTCAGTGACTACAAGGATCATCGATAGGTGACTCATAAAAAGGGGGCTGAAATCACGGCATCCCTGGCGCCAACTACCGTTGACCACTGTACACCAACAAGCCCGTTTTCAGTGGAGTCGTGCGCATCCGGCCTGGAATCTCATTGAATGGAGTGGAATGGTATACAGTGACGGGTTCGGCTTCGAACTGAGCCCCGAAGATCAACGAAGACGCGTCTGGACACGCCCCAGGCAGTGGTGGGATGCCAGCCTGGCTGTCACTCAGCAATAAGGCCCTACAACCAGAAGTGATGGTCTGGGGTGGGATTTCATTTCGTAACAGGACTCCTTTGGTTCTCATCTGGGACAACCTTACAGCACAAAGTTACCTCGCCGATATTCTACGTCTCGTTTTGCCGCCCTTCGTGGCAAGCCACCCTGGGCTTATATTTCAGAAAAATAATGTCTGCCCGCACTCTGCGAAAGTTTCTGCTCTTTGTTTTCGAGCTTGCCAAACCCTACAATAACCAGAAAGTTGGCTGGATCTCTCTCTTACATTAAGAACATTCGGAGCGTTATGGGCAGAGCCCTGCAAGCATCTCTGGGTTTTGAGAAACTAACACGCCAAATGGACAGAATTTGCTGCAGTTTCTCTCAGGAGGACATCCAACAACCCTGTCAGTCAATGCCTGGCCTAATAACTGCTTGAATAAGGGCCAGAGGCGGACCTTCACGTTATACGTTATTAACTTGTTCAATTTGTGTAGCTCCTGTTATTGAATAAATCATATAATTGTTCTGAAATTGTATTCATTTGTTTGTCTTTACATGTACATCACGTCTACCGTTTTCCTTCCAATTCGGATGATTCCTTCGTGGTGCGTCGGTTTTATTTTTATTTTTTATTTTCTTTTTGGTCTTAGAGTGAATTAAAAGCTCCTTTGTTAGTTACTTTTGAATACGTTATGGGAGTGGCAGTAATCAATGTGTTACAAGTATTTACTCTTAAAAACAGTCTTGATCACAATTTATTTATCAAGGTGAGCGGTTTCGACCACTGCTGTGGTCATCTTCAGGCCAATGAGTAGGAACCTCTTTCTGTTGGAGAATCACTACTAGTAGTTGGCAGCGTTAAAGTCTTTGAACCCCCACTCTTCCACTACTTCTCGCATGCCTAGTTTTCAATGATACTTATTAAAATACGAATTTTCAGCATTTTATCATTTTCGTGGACTGGCTGTTCTGTCTGTTCTTGGTACAAAATATCATACACTGTGAATAAAAACATAGACAGCACTGGCCTCATATCCCGCAATATATTATAGAATATTGCACTAGTGTTGTGTATATTTTCATTCATAATTGTGTCATTCCATTCCACCCCATTTCACAGAGACGCAGTTTGATACTTCTATTAAAAGCCATATTGATTGCTATTCGACAGCGACTCTTTGTTAAAATTTAATGACGAGTTTTTCGGACACCACTACCAGTCACACTTTTATGTCAAATTGCTTAAAATGTTTAATACTGGAGCATATTTCGAGATATGACCTCTTCATCAGACAAGAAAGGCAACAGAAAAATATTTAACACGATTGCACATTCACCTTAATGTAATAGGTTTCTATCGTATCGTGTTCTTTGGCGTGACTGAGGAGAGAGAGAGAAGAGTAATTCACATGAAAGACTGCTCGCTCCGTTATCCGCTCTGTTTCAAACACAAAGGTAAATTCTGACTCACTCTGTTCATCAGAGGAGGCTGTCTTTTTGTGGCGTTTTCATTTTTCTCCACTGGTATAAATATTTCTCTTGTCTACTTTTTCAAATTTGTGAAGAGAACTTTCAGTGCGTTGTTTATTATAATGTACACCATTGTGCAGTAGAATCAAAATGCCTGTGAATATAACGTTTAGTACACTAAGTCTACGTTACTGTTATCAGTCACTTCGTAATGTCACTTGAGGGAAACATGTTTGGAGTTAGTAGACGAAACGTCTAATTATAACTGATAATATATGTTATGTGATATTACAAATGATAACATATAATTACATTAAGAATTTTAAAGTTAAGTTATCCTATTTAACATTACTGAAAACTGCGGATTTTGAAATTTACCAATTCTGCGTTATAGTTGCTGAAGTCTGTGAGTTCTTGATATCCCTAATTTTATTCAGGATTTCTGTTTCATGTTGTTCGTCAATAATGAATATTTCCATTTTGTCTTGTATCTGTGTTTTAAACAACTTATCTAGTTCTATTACCGTTACATACTTCGTATAGTAAAACCCAACATTCTTCGCCCAAGTGACATTACAGAGTGACAGACAACATTAGGATCAACAAATCGATAGTGAATTCGAAACGGATTTTGTTTTGACAGCCATCTTGTTTCTACTGCTCAGAAAGGTTGACAGTGATAAACAACCTCTTTTGTAAATCCTTCACGAGTTTGTAAACGATGGACAACTAAAATACAGATGGACACAGCAATGACAGAAGTGAATCCGCCACAAGAAGACACCCTTTTCTGATAAACGGAGTGAGTGATGATTTACAATTTTTATACTAACAACGGACAAGGAAAGGAAACAACAGCCTCTCGGATGGACTATACTTCTCTTTCTCCTCAGGCGGTTCACAAAACGTAGCAAGAAAAAATAAGTTTCCTATAACATCTATGTGTATAAAGTTATTTGCTTCTTTTATTACGGTTTCAGCCGGATGATGTGGTCATACACCGAAGTATGTTGCTAGTTAAACAGTTAATGAAAATTAATAAATTATTGTGACAGGTGGCAGTTTATGAAAAATTCGGTTATATACTTTATACCAAATTCGTATGCCATCTCTATCTAGGGCAAATAAAACTGGCACGAATTTTGCTACTTCATTTTTCCCTTACAGAAGTCAGTACCTGCTTTTAGATCGCAGTATTTGATTTATAATAACAGTCAATAGGATAACGGGTGGGAATAAAACTTTTACCAACCTTCCCTTTCACAAAGAAATGACCTTTTACAAATCGGTTCCCTTTCCTGAAGGAATCCAGTAGGCACACATGACTCTGTCACGGAAATGAGTTGAAAAGGAGACTATATTTTTCTTGCGTAAGTGCCTCG
This sequence comes from Schistocerca piceifrons, assembly GCF_021461385.2. NCBI lineage: Eukaryota > Metazoa > Arthropoda > Insecta > Orthoptera > Acrididae > Schistocerca > Schistocerca piceifrons. The sequence goes on from NC_060144.1 coordinate 145,225,463, forward strand.
GGTCTGCTTGATCGTTTCATGTTAATTAGCAGACCGCGGAATAAAATAAAAGATAAGAAAAATTAAAGATTATACGGAAAGAAAGGGTTAAGTAAGAGTTATAAATTTTCGAAGTTAGAAATGTCACTTTTTTTCTCCCACTTGTTATCCGTCTGTTCAAAATGGCTCTAGACACTATTGGACTTAATATCTGAGGTCATAAGTCCCCTAGAGTTAGAGCTACTTAAAGCTAACTAATCTAAGGACGTCACACACATCCATGCCCGAGGCAGGATTTGAACCTGCGACCGTAGCAGCAGCGCGGCTCCGGACTGAAGCTCCTAAAACCGTTCGGCCACAGCAGCAAGCTATCCGTCTTTCAATCTGACTGTCCGTCTATTTTCCCAGAAACGAGTAGATATATCAAGTTGAAATTTCTGTCAAATACTAAGGTCTGTTCATTTGGAGCATCACAAATTTCAGACTGTAAGCCAGTGCAATCAAAACATACGGCCATTTATGACATATATTTTGATACGCGCAAACTCACTCATAAAAACCCAAAATCTGTACGGCTTTCACAGCAGAAATAAAGGAAAATATCCAAAAATTGTTAATATATTAATATAGGTCTTGTGATTACATTGACTTAGAAGCTTAAATACTTTACACCGCCAAGGGACGGCATAAAGAATGTAATCAGATGATCTACATATACATCTACATCCACACGGATACTCTGCAAAGCACATTTAAGTGCTTGGTGGAGGGTTCATTGAACCACCTTCACAGTTCTCTATTATTCCAATCTCGTATAGCGCGCAGAAAGAACGAACACCTATATCTTTCCGTACGAGCTCTGGCTTCCATTATTTTATCATGGTGATCGTTTCTCCATATGTAGGTCGGTGTTAACAAAATATTTTCGCAATCGGAGGAGAAAGCTGGTGCTTGGAATTTCATGGGATGATTCCGTCGCAACGAAAAACGTCTTTCTTTTAATGATGTCCAGCCCAAATTATTTCTGTGACACTTTCTACCATATTTCGCGATAATACAAAAAGTGCTGCTCTTTTTTGGATTTTTACGATGTACTCCGTCAGCCCTGTCTGGTAAGGATCCTACACCGCGCAGTAGTATTCTAAAAGACGACGGTCAAGCGTAGCGTAGGCAGTCTCCTTAGTAGATCTGTTACATTTTCCAAGTGTCCTGCCAACAAATCGCAGTCTTCGGTTAGTCTTCCACACAACATTTTCTGTGTTCTTTCCAATTTAAGTTGTTCGTAATTGTAATACCTAGGTATTTAGTTGAATTTGCGAATTTTAGATTAGACTGATTTGCCGTGTAACCGAAGTTTAACGAATGTTTTTAGAGCTCATGTGGATGACCTTACACTTTTCGCTATTTAGGGACAACTGCCACTTTTCGCACCATTGCGATATTTCCTCTAAATCGTTTTGTAGTTTCGTTTGATCTTCTGATGACTTTATTAGTCGATAAACGACAGCTTCATCTGCAAACAACCGAAGACGGCTGCTCAAATTGTCTCCCAAATCGTTTATATAGATAAGGAACAGCAAAGGGCCTATAACACTTCCTTGGGGAATACCAGAAATCACTTCTGTTTTACTCGATGACTTCCGTCAATTACAACGAACTGTGACCTCTCTGACAGGAAATCACAAATCCAGTCACATAACTGAGACGATATTCCATAAGCACGCAATTTCACTACGAGCCGCTTGTGTAGTACAGTGTCAAAAGCCTTCCGGAAATCCAGAAGTACGGAATCGATCTGAAATCCCTTGTCAATAGCACTCAGCACTTCAGGTTTCGTTTTAACATAGTTTTCACCTCTCAACAATGTGAGGAGTCGCCAGAAACAACACGTGGTTTGGCTGCCACGCTAAACCGTAGGATAACGGGGTAGGTAGGGAACACCGAAGTCGTCAAAGTGGCGTCCAATAGAGGGACTTGCACCAGACCATTGAGCTGCAAGACATTATTTTATATTTTTCTTACTTCTATCGCTTCTTGACTCAAACTGAACCAGACTATATCGTGGCATCTTCAATGGATACGTGTGGGGAAAGGGGACGGGTAGATAGCTGCGATAACCGAAACGGAGGCGACGGTTTGTTGTTTTGGGAATGGAGTGGAGTCAATGTAGGCATGTAGGAAAGGTGCAAGAGCCCCACATCATGTACTCGGCCCGGGACCTCGATGACTGTACTTATACCCATGAATGAAGTCGCGTTCTGTAGGAAGAGCAGATGTGGGTGGAGATGACGGTGTATGCACCCCATTCTGACGACATCATTGTTCAGGTATATCAGAACAACAAAAGGCGCCACCTGCAAGAATTAGAGAGAGATTTAGTGTTACAAGAATCGCAACTGGAACCGGGTGTTAATGTAGAATATTTTTCACATCTATTCATACATTTTGCATGCGTGGTAGATAGTCCCACAGACATACCAATTTGAAATAATGATAGAAAATGCAGAAGGCAACGGAAACCACTGCATTAAAGACACATAATGTATATTCATAGGATATATGGCGTCTAACTGAAAAAGTGTCAATATGATCTCTCCACTGGGAAAAAGTGTCGGACTAATCCCCCATTTGGATATCCGAGAGAGGAATTCCAATGGGAAGACGACCATAAGAAAATAACCAATAACCAACGAAAGGGTAACGTTCTACGTGTCGGTGCATGGGTTGTCAGAAGCCCGAACTTGGTAGGGAAGGTAGAAAATCTGTGAATGGATATACAAAATCTCAATCTATATATGGTGGGGATCAGTCACTTGAAATGGAACGAAGACAAGGATTTCTGGTCATATGAGTATAGGGTAATATCAACAGCAGCAGAAAATGGTATAACGTGAGTAGGATTCGTTACGAATAGGAAGGTAGGGCAGAGAGTGTGTTTCTGTGAACAGTTCAGTGACAGAGTCGTTCATATCAGAATCGACAGCAAACCAACACCGGCAACGACAGTTCAGGTATACATGCCGACGTCGCAAACTGCAGATGAAGAGATAGAGAAAGTGTATGAGGATATTAAACGGGTAATTCAGTACGTAAAAGGAGATGAAAATCTAATAGTCATAGGAAACGGAATGTGGTTGTAGGGGAAGGAGCAGGATAAAGGGTTACGGGAGAATATGGACTTGGTTGTAGGAATGAGAGAGAAGAAAGTCTAATTGAGTTCTGCAATAAGTTTCAGCCAGTAATAGTGAATATTACATTCAATAATTACAAGATGTATACTTGGAAAAGGTTAGGGGATACGGGAATATTTCAGTTAGATTACACCATGGTCAGGTAGAGATACGGAATTCAGATACTGTTTGTAAGACAAACCGAGGAGCAGATTAGACTCAGATCGTAATTTAATAGTCATGAACAGTAGGCTGAAGTTCAAGAGACTAGTCAGGAACAATCAATGCGCAAAGAAGTTGGATACAGAAGCACTAAGGAATGATGAGATAGGCTTGAAGTTCTCTGAGGCTATAGGAATTGCGATAAAGAACAGATCGTTAGGCAGTTCAGTTGAAGAGTAATGGACGTCCCTAAAAAGAACATTCACAGAATTTTTAAAAAAATTGATAGAAAGAAGCTAACTGCGAAGAACCCGTGCGTAACAATAGGAAAACTTCAATTGATCGATAAATGATGGAGGTACAAGAATGTTCAGTGAAATTCAGAAAAACAGAAACACAAGTCGCTGAATAATGAAGTAAATGGTACAGGGAAGCAGAAACGAAATAGTTCCATGAAAAATGGGAAGAAATCGAAAAAGAAATGATCGTCGGAAAAGTCAAAACAACCTTCGGTTAAATTAAAAGCACGGATGTTAACATTAAGAGTGCAGTGAGAGTTTCATTGTTAAATGCACTGGAGAGAGCGGATAGTGGAAAGAGTGTATTGAAGGCTTGTAGAAGAGGAAAATTGCTCGGATGTTATAGAAGAAACAGGAGTCGACGCAGAAGAGGTAGGGAATCCTATGTTAGAGTCAGAAATTGAAAGGGCTTTGGAAGACTAAGTTCAGATAAAGCAGAAGGGATACATAATACCCCACTGGACTCTCTAAAATCACAGGGGAAAGTAGCAACCAAAGACTACACACGTTAGTCTGTAAAATGAGTGTGTCTGGCGATACACCACCTGACTTTCGCAGAAATATCTCTTACACAATGACGAAGAGGGAAAGAGCTGAGAAATAAGAGAATTGTCGTACAATCACCTAAACAGGTCCTGCATCCAAGTTGTTGACAAGTATAATATACAGAAGAAAGTAAAAGACAATTGAGGATATGTTAGATGACGATCAGTTAGGATTTAGGATAGGTAAAGGCATCGGAGCGACAGTTCTGACATTGAGGATAATAATGAAAGCAAAACTAAGAAAAGAACACAAGACACGTACCGATCTGGTAAAAGATAAAAGCGTTCGTCAGCGTTACCTGGTGTAAGAGTATCGAAATCCTGAGGAAAAGAGCGGGAAGCTGTAAGGAGTGACAGGTAATATGTAATATACAACATTTACAAGAGCCAATAGGAAATAGTAAGAGTGGGAGACCAAGAGCGAACTACTTAGATTAAAAAGGGTGTAAGACAGGGGTGCAGTATTTCGTCTCTATTGTTCAGTCTATACATTGAAGGAGCAATGAAGGAAATAAAAGGAAGGGTCACGAATGGAATTAAAACACAAGGTGAAAGGATATAAATTATAAGATTCGCTGATGACATTGCTACCCTTAGTGAAAGCGAAGAAGAATTACTGGATTTGTTCAATGGAATGAACAGTATTATGAGTGCAGTGACTGAGAGTAAATCAAAGAAAGACGAAAGTTAGAAGTAGCAGAATTGAAAACAGCAAGAGACTGAAAATTAGGACTGATGGTCACGAAGTATACTATGTTAAGAAACTGTGCTACCTAGACAGCAAATGACCAATGACAGGTGAAGTAAGGAGGAGAGCAAACAAAATAATACTGGCAAAAAAAGACACTCCTGGCCAAGATAATCCCGTTAGTATCAAACATAGGCCCTAATGTGAGTAAGAAATTTCTAAGAATTTACGTTTGGAGCATATCATTGTATGATAGTGAAACACTGACCGTGGGAGAACCGGTACAGAAGAAAATGGAACCATTTGGGATGCAGTGCTACAGAATAATGTTGAAAATTAGGTAGAATGATAAGGTAAGGTATCAGGAGGAGCTGCACGTAATCCTAGAGGAGAGGAATATATGGAAAATACTGACATGAAGAAGGGACAGGATAACAGGACATTTGTTAAGACATCATAAAGTAACTTCTACGTTGCTATGATACTAGAGCGATCTGTAGAGCGTAAAATCTGTGGAGGAGTACAGAGATTCGAATAAATTCATGAAGTAATGGAGAATGTAGATTGTAAGTGCTACTCTCAGAGTCGAAGAGGATTCGTGGTAGGCCACTCCAAGCCAGTCAGAAGACTGATGACTGCAGTAATTGCAATTTCGTGATCGTATACGCAATGTAATAGGTCATTTATGAATACTAACATAAGTTTAGCTTATACTACAATTCAAAATTAATTATTATGTTGTAACATATTCAGCAGCCTGAGACAGATTCAGAATGGTTCAAATAGCTCTAAGCACTATGGAACTTAACATCTGAGATCATCAGTCCCCCAGACGTAGAACTACTTAAACCTAACTAACCTAAAGACATCATACGCATCCATACCCGAGGCAGGATTCGAACCCGCGACCGTAACAGCAGCGCGGTTCTGGACTGAAGCGCCTAGAAGAGCTCGGCCACCATGAGAGAGATAGCTTTTGTTTATTAAATCATTATCGTACGTAACGGTATAGTTCACTCACCTCATTGAGCATAGTTTACATCTACAATCGGTTAAAAATGGTAATAACTGGTTTAATACGATTTGCTATTGCTCTCAAGCAGCAGGTAAAAAGGCAATGTTGTTTGTCACAAAATAAATATGTTGATAAATAAATAAACGTCTATTATGCTACATGAGTCACTGAATTCAGTTCATAAGAAAAGTGGGAACTTGAGGGGTAGTTTATTGTTGCAATAGCTGCGCGGGATGAGCCTAGCGGTCTAAGGCGCTGCAGTCATGGACTGTGCGGCTGATCCCGGCGGAGGTTCGAGTCCTCCCTCGGGCATGGGTGTGTGTGTTTGTCCTTAGGATAATTTAGGTTAGTAGCGTGTAAGCTTAGGGACTGATGACCTTAACAGTTAAGTCCCATAAGATTTCACACACACACATTGTTGCAATATGTAACCCTCTGTCAGATTTAAGTCAGATCCCACTTTCCTAAACCACACCACAGTTCCCGTTTGTGTATGAATATTAAAGTTAATTAAGGTGGTCATTCACATTTTCTCTCCAGTTAATTTCCTTTTCTCCGATCAGGTTTAATTGGTAAACAGTTGAACGATTCTCTAAACCTATTATTGAACGAGAAACGATCTTGGTTTACATGACTTATGACTTATCGATGACGAGAAGTTTATGCACAACAAAAGATGCTATTGTGAATTAGAAGAGAGTAATTCATGAAATCCGTTATGCGTTAACTACACAAAATAATTTACATTTACAGAAACAAAGGAAATGGTTTCCGTCACGTTTAATAAACACCTTATTTTAGATAACTAATTACAATATACAGGCGGCACATCTAAAATAGTCACCTGTCCTTTCAAATTCATGACATGTACAATAAACGTGAAATAATGGAATAATCGGATAAAAATAGCAAAGCAACGTGGGGGATTGTTAGCGCAAGCAGAGTTAAAGGTATTTTGCTTTGGGGTGTGCAGCTCAGAGCAAGCTGGGAAAAAATATCCAAGTACTGTGGCAGTGCAGTAAAAGTTTTTTACGATACCTCTGCGCTCTAAACTAACGCACACTTCCCATAATTTAAATTAAGCTTATATTTAATTATCCCTGCGGCTGTGCGCGACCTAAATACTGCCCTGCCATCGGTGACGCTAAATGTCTGCAAACAAGTTGAGTACCGCAATCACGGCGAACATTTTATATCCCTACGCACTATTAATGAAAGCAGTTTTACAGCGTTTCCAGCGGAAAAAAACTCTTAAAATGTAATTAGCAAATATTAATATAGAAACGAAGAGAACAAATCGGACGTGCGGGCTGTATTCACATCGACTTTTGCGTTGATTTTGTACATGCGACACATATTCATCTGTGTAATGATGACAGTGGAAACTGAAGTCTAGTCTTCAGCTGAAAACCAAAACACAGATATATAAATCGTTCTAGATCCGTAATAACCCGTACAAGCGCGAAAGAACAAAATATGAGATGCACTTTATGACACATGTTGCAGCCAGAGGTATCACAGATAAGTTGGTTGACATCTTGTTATGCTCTCCATATTCTACAGTGTAAGCTTTCAAGCTTTGTCACTTCATATTCTTTCTATGGTTAATAGTTTACTTATTTGTTTTCGTTATCCGTTTATATGGATATATTCTGTGTCTTAAAGGTAGTATCACAAGCTGCTCCTAGCTTTAATCATAAATATATCTCTGATTGATGTTAAATGTTATTGTATTCACATAAAGAAAAGTATTATCTTCTCAATATCCTTCAAATCGTAAGCTTCATCCTTAATTTCTTTGTTTATCAAATTGGCGTATTTACTCATGGCATTTTTGTTACATATTTCTGTGGTCACATTCGGAATTCAAATTAATAATCAGCTTAACTAATGTAAATGACTGAACCTTGAATTGCTGGTGTACCCATGTATCACCACAATAAAATAAAAACTGTGAATAGTTGAGGGAATATGACTGAGAACAGTGGCGTATTTAAATTTACAAAGATAATGACATGTTTTTATTCATAACTACAACGAAGTGATAAACATTAGAATAAAAAGACACACACAGATCAGAAGAGGGATGGTGCTTGATTGGCAGAGTATTCATTGGGGTGGAAACGATACAAACTCCCTCTGAATTAATCCCTCCCACAATGCAATATGACATTGTTCACATCAATCCACTGCGAGGCCCAGTTCTATTCAAATGCAATCAACTACAACCAAATAAACCACAAAGTGTGGTTCACCGGACAACATGGAGCTGTAAATATCATTTAAAGACCCTACGGTGGTACAGTGATACTTTACCGCTGCACCTTTATACAGGCCACAGCAAGAAACGACGGGGAACAGCGTGCTGTGGGAGCTGTAATGCTAACGCGTCCACGAAAACTATCAAACTACACGGACTGGTGTTCTGATTATTAGAACACGGGAAACTTCCCTATCAGAGCCCTGAAATCCTGCCAGATTTCATTATGACATGCACTCGTTCACTGATTCAAATGACCGAGACGGTATGCAGTTCCACAGTCAGTGCAGTTGGAAACCGCCACTGGCTGTCAGTCCTACACAAGTAGCAGACCACATGTATCACCCACTAGGGAAAGACTTGAAGTTCTCCACTACGGGAGGACCTGAAAACGAAGTAATCAAATCACAAATACATTCGATCAAGCCTTGGTACGGGAATCGAATGTGCAAGCCATGTTTCGGCAAAAAAAGGCCAACTGCACGGGACCACAGTCCCTCATTTCTGAAGGTATCTGATCTTTCTAGGCCGACCATTTACAATTTCTGAAAGAAGGCTGTTAAAATTCCCAGACAGCCGAGCCGTGAAATATATGTTTTTGCCCGTCGCTAAAAGAACCTGGTGATATTCTGGCATCAGCTGGAATTATGATCTTCCATCCACTAAACATATGCACCGTTCGCTCTGTCTGTATCGTCCTAGCTTCAAACAAGAGAATGCTTGGAGTTTTATGACCACCCAACATTTAAACAAAATCTCTGATTGCAGCGGTCTCTCTTAAATGGATTCCTCCATCCATTTACCACCAACTGGCCATCTTCGAGACTGTCTGTCGCCTAGCCCAGGTAAAATATTTTGCGAACTGGCGCCCTCCTGCCCCTATCCTAGGTGGGATGAGGGGAGAGCTACAGCCTGAAGTCCCTCTGCAGTTACAATCCACAGAACACTGCATCCCAGAATCACTCACACAGCCAGATTGATGGACACAGCATTTATGGCCCACAATCTACGTACCAGTCATAAACCGCATATACATCGTCATCATTTAGTTGAGTCCTTACCCCACTACAACGCGGGTTCGGCGGGTGGCACATAAACCACACATACAAAATGTAGTCGGGAGGGAACACTGAGATCATGACCAAAAAAATGAATATTAATCTGACTGACTGTGCTGTTAAAGTGAGAGAGTAGTGTGCCGCCTCTCACTATCTCCCCGTTATCGAATAATGTCTGGATGGGGAGTAAAGCGGCTAGTGTAATATGGAGCAAAAGAAATTTGTGAGTGCCATGCTAGACCAATGCACCTTTGGCAACCTAAGACAAAAAAAAAGTCCACAACTTGTCTTGAGATCATCCGACCAGGGATCATTCACATTCTCACTGCTGCATGCCTGCAAAAGTTTTGTGATTTGCTGGATGTCATAACTTTTCCTGTGGACCCTAAGGTCTTTGGCATAGGCTCCTGTCCACAAAAAAAAATGACTGAATGGTTAAAAGTTATGCAGACCCATTGACACCGAAGTCGAGGTCGGAGATGATTGGTTTCTGTAACCACAGTACAATATCGTTGAGCATTGAGCATTCTCTGACGCACCGCAAATATGTTTTTACCCCTTCCCAAGCATTCACAATGATTTAATCTAACATAGAGACAATAACATGACAAATTCTATCCAAGCATTCAGCAAAATTAATTATTTATGTACAACACAGTAAATTATGTTAACACAAAATAAACGGAATTTAAATGACATGGGTAACAGAGGGAAACTTCACACAAATCACAAAGAAAAAATAAATACAATAGTCAGTTTCGAAAGGTGGTTTGATTATTAGTGTATTTGTTGCACATGACCTTTAGTCCGTCTTACATCTTAGATAAGAGTGAACTTGTAGCCCAGTAGATATCTAAAACTGTTGTTGTCCCTAAAAGATTACCTTTAACGTAATAAAATAAATCAGCAAGGCACACAAAAACAAGAATTAGGAAAAAAACACATTTTTATTCTCCTACTACTTCCTTCTGAAGGGTCTTTAAGGAGTACAAAAATTAGATGGACAAATAAACACAACACTACACTCAAGAGGGGTGTAACTGGTTGGATGTGCAGGTGTAGTGGGTGAGCTGTTGCTAAGAGAAGAGTTAATTCATTACCTAACATCATCAATGGTGGCTGTGGTGTTGGGGGCAGGACCTAGCTCCAGTCTATGGTCGCAACAGGTAGGCATCTTTGACAGACCAGAGATGGGGCAGCAGATGACAAACGGTTGCTCTTGGTGAAGACAGTCCTCCATCAGCAATTGTCAGTGTCGTGGCAAGTGCCCAAAGACAGCAATCGCATGGTCGACCATTCTCCAGTCGCTCGTTTCTGGTCCGCAGCAGCGTTAAATTCAGTTCAGGTTCCTCGAGACTCTGGCGTCAGAGAGCGGTGATCCCAGTTGGTCGTGTGATATCAGGGGCGAGCCTGCGTTACTTACTGGCTGCAGGTGGGGCACATCTGCAGGTGTTTCAAAATGGCTCTCAGCACTGTGGAACTTAACTGCTGAGGTCATCAGTCCTCTAGAACTTACAACTACTTAAACCTAACTAACCTAAGGACGTCACACACATCCATGCCCGAGGCAGGATTCGAACCTGCGACCGTAGCGGTCGCGCGGTTCCAGACTGTAGCTCCTAGAACAGCTCGGCCATCCCGGCCGGCTTCTGCAGGTGCTGCCACTCTCCATTGGCATGAGCGAAAGGGATGAGCAGGATTCCGTCTGTGCCTCCGTCGCCACTGAGCTGGCCCAGTGTCACACAACCACCGGATAACTGCCCTGTCGCCTCAGGGTGGGCGGACCGTTCACCTTCAGCTCACAGCTGCCGATGTGGCCGTGTGGTGGTCAGCTGGTCTCTCGCCTGGGGACGTCACCTCTGCTGCAACGTCACTCTGGCAGCCGTTCCCGAGGTCTTACAGTGACACCGGAGCTCCACCAGCTGCGTCGTCATATGGGCGCCTGCGCTGCGCCAAGCCACATCCAGCCACAATCTCCTACTCAGTAGTCATTCGAAACGCCGTAGCCCTCTGCACAATCCTTAGCACATGTTTTAGTGCCGTGTTTTTACAATGAATGTTTACAAAAACACATATATAAAAAATCACAAAAACATATGAACTGAAAGTCAACGAAAATTTCGATATTATTAAACGAAAAAATGCCTTACTTATTTCTTTCATTTAAATAATTTGCCAAAACTCTATCGTTAACATCTTATCAAAAAACATAAACTAATCATTTTGTAGTTGTAAAGCTGTGTTGCTGTTTATCTCAATGTTATGTTAGTCTCTCAACACCAATCATGCATCCCACTGGGCTAAGCTGGGACAGTCTGCACAATCATACTTCATGTATTGTCACACCATGCAACACTTACTTGTAGTTATTCTGCCCTTTACCGAGTTTGACTACTTCTAACTCTTGCTACTATACGCTGCTCTGGACTTTGATATAACTCCTGACGCAAACTTCTTGGATACCAATGCTGATGCATATATCTGGCCCAGAAACTGTGTCGAATATTGCTCACCGCCATCTGTACACTCCTCTCTACGCTGTCAGCATAGATCAGACATCGGTACCAATTCACCTTTCCCTCTGAACCTGACTAATAACTCTCAAAAATCGACATACAGATATCATCAATTAACAGTTGCTGCAGTGACATAAAAATATCAGGTCTTTTTAAAATTTTTTCAGTGCAGAAGGATTTGTATCTTCTGTTTTCATCTGGTCCCATTCGCCATTTTCTGCCTATCCATCTAAAAACATATTATTGTGACTTGCTTTCCAAGTGGTCATGCCACATAATACAATACTTTGCCGATGATGCGATTGTGGCGCTGGCGATCCACAATCAAAATACCTAAAGACAAACGTCATCGCTCTGCTGGTGACAATCGATAACCGATAACCGCAGACGAAAAAGTACCACCAGCGAAAAATATTGTACCATAGCCAATTATCCATAAGTGTAACCACACTCCAAAACCACCAACGAGAACACATCGCTCCACTGGCGATAACCCTAGTCGAACCACAGCGAGAAAAATAGCCATACACGAACTTCCACACGCTTCTGGCGTGGACAACCCATGTCCATCTCGAAAGATACGCCCACCGGTATAGGTGGCATGATCCAAGCCACGCCAAGATCCACTATCGGATCACAAATCAGCTTCTGTGGCACCACTATTGTCTCCTCACTCCAAATGGTGGAACAGACCCACCGGCAATGCACACAATATCAGTGAAAGAAACCAAACCATTACTAAATTCCAAGATGAATTCTGAGAATAACTGTGTCTCCAAAACTTGTGCAATTATTTCTGTACCAAAAAAATACATTTTTCACGTTGCCGCGCCACATACCTTTGCTGTGACGTGACTAGCTACTAATACAGCAATGTTCAAGTATTGAACCAGCCAGTTTTGATATGAACCCAAGATGTTACCTACGAGAAATCGGCACGTTTCCATCAACGAAATCAATTTCTATTAGTGAAACATGAGGGGACCCAGCACGTCACAAATGTGTGGTAAATTATAGGTGTAAAATTGCTGAACATGGAATTACAAACGCCTTACTCATTGATCAGATGTCACAGGAGAAGATCGTACCTGATAATTAAGATAATAAATCATCCAAAAAGATGCAAGTGTCAAGAAAATAACAATGCACTAAATGACCGCATCAATTAATCCCAAACGAATGCTTCGTAACACTAGATTAATTATATAACTGAACAACTTTGCCCGTATTGATCTAATGTGCTGCTTTATTGTGGACTCAAGCCGTAGCGGGTATCTGTCAGACGCTACGCCGTCTTCTGCAGCGATTTCTTTTTCAGAGGTTAGGTGGACTGATTTACACTAAGTTGGGCCGGTGATCACGTTGCACACTTCGATTACCAATTCCTCCGTTCTTGTTTGTTTACCTGTAGTTCCACGCCGTTTGCATGAACTGGTTAGAATTTAGGATTTCCCTGCTGTTGATACTTCCGTTTCCGTGAAAGTTATCGCCATACGATCCTCGCCTGCTTCCATCATCCCACTGATACTCATTATTAAATCTTTGACCTCGATACTGATTTCTTATTGACCTATTTCTGTCTGTATTTTGCCCGTCATTATTTCCTCCATATGCACCTTGCTAATTTCGTTCAGTGTACCACATTCGGTTCCTCACTTTTTGTCCTCCTTGACGAAGTCTAACTCTTGCAGAGAACTTTTGAATAACTCTATTGTGTCATTACATTTGATAATGAGAAGTTCCTGATATCTCAATGGCAGTTTCGTGTACCAGTGTCGCAAAAAAATGATTAAAATGGCTCTGAGCACTATGGGACTTAACTGCAGTGGTCATCAGTCCCCTAGAACATAGAACTACTTAAACCTAACTAACCTAAGGACGCCACACACAACCATGCCCGAGGCAGGATTCGAACCTGCGACCGTAGCGGCCGCGCGGTTCCAGACTGTAGCGCCTAGAACCGCTGGCCTCTGCAACCGGCACCAGTGTCGCATTACCTCCTAATCACTACATGGTTGGTCCACGTAACGACTCTTGTTGACAGGAATCTCGAAAAACTTTACCGACGGCGGCACCACGATGCTTCGTAATCCATCCATAAGGTAATGTCCTCTTCAACCCTTTCTTGGGTTTCCTGCGACCAGTAGGAATTTAGGAAAGCCTGTCTGAATTCGCCGTAACTGCGGCAGTTGGCTGCGACACTAAGCACGGGCCTGCGATTGAATCTGCCACGTATCCACAGGCAAATTCCAATTTGTATACTGGTAGCCATGACTCGGGTAGTACCCTGTCATACAGAGCAATCGATGACTTGGAGTGTAATGAATTGTGGTTCTCTTTGTAAACCTGAAAAGGGTAAATTGAGAGAAAATGTTTTAAGTCGAAATATTCATAATTTTCCGCACCTCGACTTTCTTTAAATTCTGGAGCATGTGCGCCCAAGATTTCATGGCCCAGCGATCCCTGAACGCTGTTGCACCCTCGTCTCATGTCATCAGAGTTACGTAGTAATGCTTCTGTACGTCTGGATCGCGCGCAATTGTGGTCCGGCTCTGTACTTCGTGTACTACGCGTCACTGACTGCGCGTTCGTCCGAGCGTTGTACCCCGTTCAGCAGGCGCTCCTGCTGTATATCGGCCGGTGCTGTGAGCATGGCTCCATGTTGGGTTGCAAAATTTTGTCTTTCGCATTCCTGGTGACAGACGAACTCAAGGTAACGTGCTGTTGCTTCTGCTGAATTTCTACACTCGCAGCCCGTTCGCAGTTTTGTCTTACCTCATGTGCCAGCTCGTTCTGCTGTGTAGTGAGACGTGTTTGCTGACCTTTGATTTCTAACATTTCTTCCTGTGTCTTCTCAGCTACCGACTGTCCTTGTTTATTGAGAGTAGAAATAGCCTTTTTTATGGCGCTCACTTCGACCTTTGTCAGCGCTGCCTGATCTCGCGGAATTTGGACGCAACTTCTCGCATCTCATCTGACGTGTTCCTAAGGTCTTTGCACCCTTAACTTCATTCCTGACCTGATTTACGTTTTCGACATGCTCATAAGCCCTCCATTGAATTTCCTTAATTGCTTCACTACTTCCTCCTTGTCTAAGCTCTTCTAAGTTTCCCTAATTTCATTAATGAGGATCTGCTGCCTTTGGTCTTCTTACAGTTGTCGTCTATTCTCTGCCTCTTGCATAAATTGAATGGCGTATCCTGGACTAGAAGCACGCGGATGAGCCACTCTATGGCGCACTGCCCGCGAAATCGGATCGTTACTTTCCCTCACTGTACCTCTTTCCGTATATACAGAATCTACGTGACCTGCCACCTCGGCATCGTTTTCAGTTTCATTTCCTGAGTGAACTGAACCCTCATCATCGCAGTTGTGTGCCTTTCACATTTGTGCCCCGTTTGCAGATTGATTTAAATTAGTTTTCCGCCATCCTATTTTGTTCAGCATCAATCAATGGCTCGTGATTCATTATGGATGACATTAGGGCACAGCCTCTATCACTACACGCAGGGGCATTGCTTCTCGTAAACATTCAGATCAATCGCTTCTTCCGCAAGTTACCGACTCTAATGCATCACGCGCCAAAACTCTACTCTTATCTTCTTTCGAATGATGCACATATTTCTGCCTAAGCCCACGAAACAAAAGTAACTCTAAAATGTCGTACGCAACCCCATAAACAAATTTATTCCACAAAAAGTTTACAACACCGTTAGCAAAGACGCAACATCAGACAACTACGGTCGCAGGTTCGAATCCTGCCTCGGGCATGGGTGTGTGTGATGTCCTTAGGTTAGTTAGGTTTAAGTAGTTCTAAGTTCTAGGGGACTTATGACCTAAGATGTTGAGTCCCATAGTGCTCAGAGACATTTGAACCATTTGAACATCAGACAAGAAGTGATGCAGAGGTCACTGACGATGCACAATGAGACACAAAAATAGATGACAAGGACGATACATGTACTGAAATAAGATGAATACAACATACTACAAATTACTGAGGTGCAACGCATAGTGCCAAAGCGAAGTCTAAACGTTCTTAGTGCACAGTAGTCTCACTTAGAAAGAAAAAAAATTGTAAAAAAGAGCCTGTACCCCAAGATAATGCACTCAATACCTCACAAAAAGGCCATGATTCGAGATCGTGGCCAAGAGTCGCCATTTTCAATCCGTCGCTTGCTTTAATCATAAATAAGTGTATCTCCCAGCGATGCTAAATGTTATTGTCTTTATGTAAAGAAAAGTATTATTTTCTCAATAACCTTCAACTCGTGAGCTACGTCCTTTTTTTTTTTATTTATGAAATTAGTGAATTTACTCACAGTACTTTTTTATCTATGTCTGCGGTCACTTTCAGAACTCAAATTTCTTGTGTACCCATGTGTCACCACAATAGAATAAAAACGGTGAACAGCTGACGGAGTATGAATGAGAGCACTGGCGCATTTAAGTTTACAAAGATAATGACAAGCTTTTTCCAACCTTGCATAACTACAACAAGCTGATAAATCTTACCAAAAATGACTTTCCCAATTTTTAGGTAAAATCTCAGATTATAGCAGTCTCTCTCAAATGGCCTCCTCCATCCACTATCCACCAACTGGCCACCTTCGCCCAGGTAAAATGCTTCGAGCACCGGCGCCTTCCTGCTCCTTCCCTAAGTGAGAAGAGGGGAGTGCCAAAGCCTGAAGTCCTCCTGTGGGTACAACCCACAGAGCGGTTCTTCCCAGAATCACTGGCACAGTCAGGTTGCTGGATGCAACACTTACGGCCTGCAACCTACCTTTCTCCCTGTTCTCTGTTGCCTCCATTACTGCCCCTTGGGTACAAGTTATTCGCAGACTACACATGAACAGGCTACATATGAACATTCTGCCCACAATTTCCTGATGTAAAAAGTCGTAAACCACAAATAACAAATGTAGTACTGGGGAACACAGAGATCATGATCTAAAATATGGATTTTAACCTGACTGACAGTGCTGTAAATTGAAAGAGTGGATAGCCACCTCTCAGTATCTTCTAATTCATATTGCTTTGAAAAGTTATCATCCTTATATTTGTTTCTCTGAAATGTTCATAAGTGGCAGACTTATTACCCACTGCCCAAATGTCACATCTTTGGGTTGCCTCAATTATCATGAGTCCGATTGTTAAGATACAGAAATAAGGCTTCCGATTTTCGGAGAGCTTTTACCGTCGACTAACGTGATAGTAATTACAGATTGTGGACAGTGACCCAATAGGGCACGGGCAGTGAAGTTAGTCAGGCAGAAAACTCCTGGGTCTTGCTCTTGTACCGAGCCGATTTAGTGGGTGACATTTCACCGGAAAGATACCACCTACTGAGATATAAACGCATCCAAAAATGTCTGCAAAGTGTTTTCCGATATCAGTAAGAGTGATAAAGGAAATACGTCCCGAAAAGAATCATTTTGGCTGTGTCAAAATTATAATGCAGTTCTTTGAGTGCCTCAGCGTTTCAAAACGTACCACACACTGGCTAATTATACGTAAAAACAGTATATACAAGGGTCGTTTTTCAAAATGTGAGCACGAGATGGTGAGGCTGGAACAGGTAATAATGTCTAATCTTGGTTTCGCAGAAGAAGAAAAATACGAACGTCATTCTGTATAACATTTTCTATATGTGCTGATATTAATATTCCATTACAAGAATTACAAGAATACTTATACAAGGCTACAGTGCTTCAAAGAAGACACCAAAAAAGTCATTGCATTCTCACAATTACAATGTATTAAAAACAGCAATCCAGCTTCCCCATCTAGCGTGGATGAGATCACTCTCGAATAAATAACAAAATCATTTTTAATCTTCTGACAGTAATATTTAAGGTGATTAACTGGCCACTCTTTTGCACTATTAATACGGTTTCAGTTGAATTTATTTGACGAAAAAGAAAATACAGGAATGAGGTAAGCGAATCCAGACGTCTAAAAGATTAGATTCACAGAAAGTGGAAAATGGCTAAGTAGCAATGGCTAGCGGACAATGACTAGGCTGCAAAAGGATGCATGTATATTGGAACGATAGATGCCGCGTATAGAAACATTTAGGAGGCCTTTGGATAAAAGAGAAGCGGGTCTATGAATTTAAAGAGCTCAGGATGGCATGTCAGTCCCAAGAAGAACAGGAAAAATAGACTGTTGAAGAACTGTACGCCCGCATCTCGTGGTCGTGCGGTAGCGTTCTCGCTTCCCACGCTCGGGTTCCCGGGTTCGATTCCCGGCGGGGTCAGGGATTTTCTCTACCTCGTGATGGCTGGGTGTTGTGTGATGTCCTTAGGTTAGTTAGGTTTAAGTAGTTCTAAGTTCTAGGGGACTGATGCCATAGATGTTAAGTCCCATAGTGCTCAGAGCCATTTGAACCATTTGAACTGTACAAGGAAAGTGTACAACACAGTACCATAGTAAACAAAAATGCAACAGATAAAGATGACATGCGAGGCATGATATTGGCAGAACAAATTGACAGAGCACTGATTTAGTAGGAACAAAGCACCTGAAGAAGACGACGTTCCATTAGAATTACTGAGATCCTTGGGAGAGATAGTCATAAAGAAATGCAACAGATAAAGATGACATGCGAGGCATGATATTGGCAGAACAAATTGACAGAGCACTGATTTAGTAGGAACAAAGCACCTGAAGAAGACGAAGTTCCATTAGGATTACTGAGATCCTTGGGAGAGCTAGTCATAAAGAAAACTTTTCCGCCAGGTACGCAAGTTATATGAGACAGTCCAAGTGTCCTCAGAATATAATCATTCCAATATCAAAGAAGGCAGATGAGAATTTCAATGAACTGTCGGTTTGTATTGTATTGTATTGTATGTTAACTGGGGACCTAGAAACGACGGAGAAACTCCGTACTCACCGCAGCGGCAGTGGTCCACAACCCCCAAGACGACTACCGCAGTCCACCTCACCCCTCCGCAGCCCCACATCGAACCCAGGGTTATTGTGCGGTTCGACCCCCGGTGGAACCCCCCCTCCCCCCACCCCTCTCCAAGGAACGTCTCACACCAGACGAGTGTAACCCCTATGTTTGCGTGGTAGATTAATGGTGGTGTACGCGTACGTGGAGAACTTGTTTGCGCAACAATCGCCGACATAGTGTAGCTGAGGCGGAATAAGGGCAGATGGGAAACCGCCTAAAAACCATCCACAGACTGGCCGGCTCACCGGACCCCGACACAAGTCGGCCGGGTGGATTCGTGCCGGGGACCAGGCGCTCCTTCCCACTCCGGAAAGCCTTGCGTTAGACCGCGCGACTAACCGGGCGGGCTAACTGTCGGTTTAATAATTTATGCTTGAAAATACTAACCATTATTATTTACAGAAGAATCGTGTCCTGGGAAGATCAGTGTGAAATGTGGAGAATTGCAGGATTACACGAGGCGGTGCTGAACCTGAGGCTTTTCTTGGAACACAGACTGAAATATGGTGGGAATGAAGCACATGGAGCGAAAAGTAGTAATTGTACTGTTGCCAGACTGCAGTTGTGATAGTCACTGACATGCAAGGAAGTGAGACAGGATTGTAAATTGTCGCTGATGCTATTCTATCTATACACTGGGAAATACATGAAATGTATTCGCTGTTGCGACTATGGGTCAGCATCAGCTGTATAATGTAATGACAACAAATTTGTGCCAGGGCGGAGCTTGACCCCTGATATCCCCCTTATCGCCAGCGGTGGCCTTACCATTAGGATATCTGAGCATGACTCACGGCCAGACTCAAATTTACATACGTCGTCAATCATGTGCCCACTAATTGTACTCGTACATCCGTTGTGTATATTCCCGTACAGGGGAGACATGCATCTTCGAAGAATCGTTGCGTGGTACTTCTGAACAACACAGACACTCCAGTATCGTGTTCATCCGCCGATACTGGGCAAGCGATTTTCGATTAAAATGATTCCACTGCACAGAAATATACACATGGGCGTACGAGTGCACGTTTCAGACATACAGATGAAGAGAGATGGAAGTTTGGGCCTGGCCGTGAGCAATGGATGGAGAGCCTAATGGAAAGGCGACCGCTTACGACAACGAAAAATCTGGGTGGGACACCTTGTCCGGCACAAGTTTTCATTGTCCTCACTCTCTTACACAGCTGATGGTTGTCCATATTTGCAACTGCGAATACATTTCATGTATTCCATAACGGCTGCAGTTGCCGCAGGCCTTGTGCCTTCGGACACCCACTCTTGTCTAAAGAAACTTTGCATCGTATTCCTGAACAACACCGGCACTGCAGTATCGGAACAAGGGAAAACACGGAGAAAGTTGGAAAGAGAACTAAAGGTCGGGGAGAACAGATAAAACTCTGAAGTTAGTCAGCGACAGTTTAATCTCCTCGGAAACTGCAAAGGACTTGGAATACCAATTGAAGGGGAAATCTACTGTCTTGTAAAGACTCTATAATTGAACATTAACAAAAGTAATAAAAGGTAATGGAATTAATCGAATTAAATCAGGCGATGTTGAGCAAATTAGATTGTGATCTGAGGTACTAAAATTGGTTTAAAAAATGTCTCTGAGCACTAGGGGACTTAACATCAGACGTCATCAGTCCCCTAGAACTTAGAACTACTTAAACCTAACTAACCTAAGGACATCACACACATCCATGCACGAGGCAGGATTCGAACCTGCGACCGTAACAGTCGCGCGGTTCCGGACTGAAGCGCCTAGAACCGCTCGGCAACCACGCCCGGCATTAAAATTAGTAGATGAGTTTTGCTACTTGAGCAACAGAGTAACATACGACGAGGAAATAAAGAAGATACAAAAAGCAGACTGGAAAACTAGTAATAGCATTTCTGAAAGAAAGTAATTTGTTAAAATCGAATATAGAATAAAGTGTTATGAAGTCCTTCCCGTAAATTATTTTCTGAAGTGTAGCCTAGTATGAGAGGGAAACATGGATAATAAACAGTTCAGACAAGAAGAGAATAGAAGTGTTTCAAATGTGGTACTACAGATTAGACAGGTAGACCGAATAAGTAATCAGGGGAGAGGAGTGGGGGGGGGGGGGGGGGGGGGTTCGTGGAACTAACTGGGGAAAAGAATTATAGTAGAACTTAACCGAGTGAAGTGATCGGTTGGTAAGACACACTGAAACATCCCCTTTGAAAAATTAATGAATTACTGTGCTGGCGGCTCACCTCCAACTGCGCAACGCTACGCGCTGTTCACATCTAACTGCCCAACACTACAGTAGCGAATATTCCAACAATTCAAACCAACCACAGACTGCACACAGCACAGTCAGTGATTTTCATACAGAGCGCTACGTGGCATTACCAACATAAAACCCTAAACAGCCTATTTACAACACCCTGAGGCATCAAGGAATTCGACAGTTTGGTAATAAAAGTGTGGGGCTAAAAACAGAAGAGGGAGACCAAGCCTTGAATACAGTCAGTAGTTTCAGACATATGTAATCTGCGGTCGTTACTCAGAAATGAAAGGTCTTGAGCAGGCGTATGAGAGTTGTATCGAACCAGCTTTCGGACTGAAGAACGCAACAAAAAGAGCAAGAGCCACGTCGCTATGAAAATGACTCTATGTCGTAGCACATAAGGTCTCATACTTGATGGATCGTTATGCGAGGACAAACATGGGAAGGCAGCTCACCAGCT
Source organism: Schistocerca piceifrons (assembly GCF_021461385.2). NCBI lineage: Eukaryota > Metazoa > Arthropoda > Insecta > Orthoptera > Acrididae > Schistocerca > Schistocerca piceifrons. The sequence goes on from NC_060144.1 coordinate 145,246,831, forward strand.
GCACGGTGTTGTCACATTAATGTGACCAGTACCAGTGCTCGATGTCAACGTCCAATAGCCACTCACAGACGGGAGGTCACAGCACTAGCTGTGGAGAGTACTGTTTATAAAACGTACCAGGGGAACGTGGGAAACAGGGCAGTCGTTGTAATGCGGAAGCGGATCGATTTATCACACGTCAAAAAGGGAATTATCATTGGCTTTCTGGCCGAGAGTGAAAGAATTTCCGAAACGGCTAAGTTCCTAAGCTGTTCGCGTGCCGCCGTATATGAAGCATACCGCGCATTGCAAAATGCTGCAATACAAAACTGGCGGTAAGGTAACTGTGGTGCACCACTGGCCATTGATGATACGGGCGAACGACAACTGCTGAGATGTGTAAAGACAAATAGACGTGTAGGTGTTGAGCAGATGACCTACCAACAGTGTCTTCTCCACGTTGTTGTGTATGGTCCTCTAAGAAGGTGCCGCGTAAGGAAAATGCACTCAAAACAGTACACAAAGGGAAAATGCTTCATAAGGAGCTAATGAGGATACAGACAAACACGAGAACTAACACTCAATTAACATTCGTCACGTGTGTGAGTTTACATAGGTGAAGTACAGAGAAATGTTCATGACTCATTTACCCTCGTACACGAATAGGGTGGTCCATTGATAGTGACCGGGCCAAATATCTCACGAAATAAGCATGAAGCGAAGAAACTAGAAAGTACGAAACTCACCTAGCTCGAAGGCGGAAACCAGATGGCGACATGGTTGGCCCGCTGGATGGAGCGGCCATAGGTCAAACGGATATCAACTGCGTTTTTTAAATAGGAAACCCCATTTTTCATTACATATTCCTGTAGTACGTAAGGAAATATGAATGTTTTAGTTGGACCACTTTTTTCGCTTTGTGATAGATGGCGCTGTAATAGTCACAAAGGTATAAGTACGTGGTATCACGCAATATTCCGCCAGTGCGGACGGTATTTGCTTCGTGATACATTACCCGTGTTAAAATGGATCGTTTCCCAATTGCGGAAAAGGTCGATATCGTGTTGATGTATGGTTACTGTGATCAAAATGCACAACGGGGGTGTGCTATGTATGCTGCTCGGTATCCTGGACATTATCCAAGTTACGGGGCCGTTCGCCGCATAGTTACGTTACTTAAGGAAACAGGAAGTGTTCAGCCACATGTGAAACGTCAACCACGACCTGCAACGAATGATGATGCCCAAGTAGGTGTGTTAGCTGCTGTCGCGGCTAATCCGCACATCAGTAGCAGACAAAATGCGCGAAAATCGGCAATCTCAAAAACGTCGGTGTCGAGAACGCTACATCAACATCGATTGCACCCGTACCATGTTTCTGTGCACCAGTAATTGCAGTAATTGTACAGATGTGCCACTGGGCACAAGAGACATTACGGGACGATGACACATATTTTGCACGCGTTCTCTTTAGTGACGAAGCGTCACTCACCAACAGCGGTAACGTAAAGCCGCATAATATGCACTATTGAGCAACGGAAAATCCACGATGGCTGTGACAAGTGGAACATTAGCGACCTTGGTGGGTTAATATATGGTGGGGCATTATGGGAGGAAGGATAATTGGTCCCCATTTTATCGATGGCAATCAAAATGGTGCAATGTATGCTGATTTCCTACGTAATGTTCTACCGATGTTACTACAAGATGTTGCACTGCATGACAGAATGGCGATGTACTTCCAACATGATGGATGTCCGGCACATAGCTCGCGTGCGGTTGAAGCGGCACTGAATAGTATATTTCATGACAGGTGGATTGGTCGTCGAAGCACCATACCATGTCCCACACGTTCATCGGATCTGACGTCCCCGGATTTCTTTCTGTGGGGAAAGTTGAAGGATATTTGCTGTCGTGATCCATCGACAACGCCTGACAACATACGTCAGCGCATTGACAATGCATGTGCGAACATTACGGAAGGCGAACTACTCGCTGTTGAGAGGAATGTCGTTGCACGTACTGCCAAATGCATTGTGATTGCGGACATCATTTTGAGCATTTATTGCATTAATGTGGTATTTACAGGTAATCACGCTGTAACAGCATGCGTTCTCAGAAATGATAAGTTCACGAAGGGACATGTGTCACATTGGAACAACCGAAATAAAATGTTCAAACGTACCTACGTTCTGTATTTCAATTTAAAAAACCTACCTGTTACCAACTGTTCGTCTAAAATTGTGAGCCATATGTTTGCGACTATTACGGCGCCATCTATCACAAAGCGAAAAAGGTGGTCCAACTAAAACATTCATATTTCTTTACTTACTACACGAATATGTAATAAAAAATGTCGGTTCCAATTTAAAAAAAACGCAGTTGATATCCGTTTGACCTATGGCAGCGCCACCTAGCGGGCCAACCACAGCTCCATCTAGTTTCCCCCTTCAAGCTAGACAAGTTTCATTCTTTGTAATTTTTTCGTTTGGCGCTTATTTTGTGAGATATTTGGCCCGATCACGATCAATGGACCACCCTATATATATATATATATAACATAATTTTCCTATGTTTTGTGTGTAGGTTGCAGAAATTGCCTATATATATATATATATATATATACACACACACACACACACACACACACACACACACACACACACATATATATATATATATATATATATATATATATATATATATATATATAGAGAGAGAGAGAGAGAGAGAGGGCCGGCCGCGGTGGTCTAGCGGTTCTAGGCGCTCAGTCCGGAACCGCGCGACTGCTACGGTCGCACGTTCGAATCTTGCCTCGGGCATGGATGTGTGTGATGTCCTTAGGTTAGTTAGGTTTAATTAGTTCTAAGTTCTAGGGGACTGATGACCACAGATGTTAATTCCCATAGTGCTCAGAGCCAGCCAATAGAGAGAGAGAGAGGTTGCAGAGATTGCCTATATATATATATATATATATATATATATATATATATATATATATAGGCAATTTAAAAAACCTACCTGTTACCAACTGTTCGTCTAAAATTGTGAGCCATATGTTTGCGACTATTACGGCGCCATCTATCACAAAGCGAAAAAGGTGGTCCAACTAAAACATTCATATTTCTTTACTTACTACACGAATATGTAATAAAAAATGTCGGTTCCTATATATTTATATAGGCAATTTCTGCAACCTACACACAAAACATATATATATATATATATATATATATATGGTGGTCCATTGATCGTGATCGGGCCTAAAATAGGATTTACAGTAACTTCTATCGAGTGAATGAGTTTTTCACATAATTAAAATTTTTATCAGCTTACAGACAAGTATATGTAAATTCATGAAATTGGGTATGATAACATTTTCACTATAACTACTGTTTGCGTATTTACATTTGTGCAACTTTGAACTTTGCATTTGCACTTGTTATATTATTCTCTTTACATAGACACAGAAGTGGTTGGCTCTGAGCACTATTAAACTTTACTTATGAGGAACGTGCACAAAACTCTATTATTTCCAAAGGAAACCCCAACCTGTGTCTTGTATTTTATTACTTGTGACTTCTTTCCCAGCGCTCCTATAACTTTGCAGCTCGTAACAGGCAAAATCGACAGTCTTTTTATTTGCGTTACTTTCTTGAAAAATTGGGCGTTCATCACCGATACAACCGCAATTGTGAAGAGGAGGACAGTGGTTGCTACATTATTGATGGTTCCATTGACACTTTCCTGAACACTTGCTTCCCTATCAGCGACGGTGGATTTTTGATAGAGTTCCTCTTCAGTTTTCTTACCATCCTGATAGAGAATCATACTGACGATCTCTTGCGTATACCTATTGCCTTCATTTTTTGTCTCGGTGTTTTGGCGAAGGCCTACAGGGACCGAGATTAGTTTGTTGACTTCCATATATTCCATTTCGGGTCCGGCGGTGCCTCCACTATTTTCACATTTTGTGATTCTACAGTCGGAGTTAGTCTACTCGGGTCCCAAAATTGTGGATACAGGTTATTGAGCATGAGTATAGCCTGTACGTGATTTACTGGCTGACCCGCATTGATAAAATTTTGTTACGGATACCAATGACTTGGCACTGGTTGTTGCCAAATCCATCCTATTTTCATTGTCACCAGGCATGTTTTTTGGTTTATCTTTGTACAGACTGTTCGATTTATTTTCATTTCCTCTTTTACGATTAGAATTATTATTGTTGTTGGCATTTTATTTACTATATTGCTTTTGATTACCGTTCGAATGCTGGTAGTCATTGGTTTTCTGATAATTAAATTGTTCAAATGGTCTCTGAGCACTATGCGACTTAAGCTCTGAGGTCATCAGTCGCCTAGAACTTAGAATTAATTAAACCTAACTAACCTAAGGACATCACAAACATTCATGCCCGAGGCAGGATTCGAACCTGCGACCGTAGCGGTCGCTGTGTTCCAGACTGTAGCGCCTAGAACCGCACGGCCACTCCGGCCAGTTCTGATAATTATTATTATTACTGAGGTGATCGGAGTTTTGGTTGTAATGATTTTATTGTTATTATACTTCTCATTGCCATGGATTTTGTTTTCGTCCCTGTTTCCATTGCTTCCGTTCCAGAAATCTTTTCCATTAGAACAGTTGGCACCATTTGTTGGGTCAGAATTCATTCTGGCGTCTGCTTGGACTATGTCAAACGAGTCTATCACAGATAAAATTTCCTTAAGATCACTATCTGTGCCGTTAAACAGTTTCCCTCTAATATTTATAGGCAGTCTAGCCTTCAGTACTCGTAACAGACCTCATATCGTTACTGGTTCATCCCACTACCTTATCATATTAATATATTTTTTTAGTAGTTTCTCAAACTAGTCTTCGGGTTACATAACTCTGCGTCAAATACAAACTTCCTTAGTCGTTCTTGAGTCGACGTTGAGCAGAACTGGTCGAGAAATGCCGTCTCAAATTCGTTAAAGGTTTTGCATGTTTCTGCTGCGTTCAACGCCTGGAGCGATGCGTCATCGGAAATGTGTGAAGCCAGAAACTGGATTTTCTGTCCCTCCGTGCAAGACTTTGGAAGGACACTTCTTAAGTTTCTAATAAAACTACAGGATAAATATTCTTTTTACTCTCCTCGCTGAATACTTGGAATTGACAGTGTTTCATCGAGCTCTCTTCATTCATTAATGTACTTTAGTGCATGGCGTTCTTGCCATTAGCCGGCGGTGTACTGACTTTATGGCAATTACACAATGCTTCATAATTCACGTTTCTTGGTGAAATAAATTGCTGGGGTAATACAGATTGATTAGCAAAACTTTGTATATTGTGCATTGTAATAGACATTGTCGGCAAATTTTCAATGTTCTTTTACCTATCAGTACCAAGCAAAGAAGGGAAAGCAGAAAGGTGGAAGGAGTATATAGAGGGACTACACAAGGGCGATGTTTTTGAGGACAATATGATGGAAATGGATGCCTTATCTTTATTGCATTGATTTCTTTGTTGAAATGAGTGTAAGTGATATATCGCGATCGACTAACGTCTGATTAATTCTCTGGACAATTTCCTTGTCTCGTTGGATAATGATACTGTTTATTTGTTCCATGAATTTCCTGTCACGCTCTTGTCCTTTTATAGCCATTTCTTGCCTACGCTTTTCTTTATTCTGGTCCATGTTATTAAACTTTCCAAATAATAAAGGTAGCACATTACCATCCTGTAGTGGATACTTATGGCTGCTGTCACTTTCACTGAACTGATGCTATTTGTAACAGCGCACACGCAGGTAATGGTAATGCGCGCACGCTCGAGTGTGTGTGTGTGTGTGTGTGTGTGTGTATGTGTGTGTGTGAGCGAGAATGGAATATGAACATCTGTTACTACCTCTGTTCCGGTTGTCGGCGGATAATAAAGCTCCATCGTTCTCGGCAACTGCTTGCAATACTGCAGATTCTCTCTCGCGTCAGATTCACACATAAAAAGAGAATAACATATGAATTAATATTTTATCATGGTCCACTGCACCTGTGAACAACTACAATAAATACAATATTACAATAAATGTTGTGTGTTATGGCCCCAGGTTGCTTGGCGCCAATATGACGTGTGGTGTAACTGTGTGTGTGTTGTGTTGTACAATTTCAGCAAGATTACAATAAAACTACTTATTAGTCATGTAGCATGACGTTTTACTCAATCACTGTTTTTCTCGGCTAATGATCGTTATTTTGTTAAAGAAATCTCCACCTGGGAACGTGTAGCAATGTTGTCTGTCAAGCAGTGTAAATGCCACTTATTTCATTCACAGAAGTAATATTTATAAGCAGGAAACCAGCTACCTATATGATAAGGAATCTGAATTAACCAACAGTAACGATTTTTAGTAAATTCAGTGCTGTTGTTTGAAAGAATCTTTGCTATCCCGACAATGTTAAATTTAGTGACTTGGCTTCCCTGTATTTCAGGAAACACTGCAGCCATTGACATGAAACTTTTACAGCACGTTAAACTGTGTGTTCTGAGTCTAGTGAACTACAATAATTGCATTGCAGCCACTGCCTTTGGAAATACAATCTTTTAATTAAACGGGTAAAATTTTGTATACTTTTTTGTACGTTATCCTAAATAATTTTAATTATATATAACATTATGTTCTTCTTTTAGTTCAGTAGTCTCAGCATATGTATATAATTACTCCCTGAAAATATCAGTGCTCTACTCTAAGTGGTTTCTGAGATTTAGAGAAATGCAACAGAAAATGTAAATTTTCATGAACGCCTTCTATAGTTTCAAAAGACTGGTGCTCAATAAATGTTTTATTTTTAGTCACTTAGAAGCACCCTGCACCAAACTGTATATCATCCTCTTGATCTTTTTCCAAGTTTTTTCTTCTTTTCTTCATTGTGGACTCCTTAGTGGTGAACAGTGCTGTATACTCTGCTTTATCAATGCAAACCTTGTCCATACGTTCAAGTTCTCTCCAGGATTAATTCCCATATGCTTTAGCACTTTCACCCACCAATGTTGCCATCATCAAAAGCGATAACAGCATCACTGACCCCCCACTTTAGTGTCTTCATTCCAACCAAAACCTTTTCTGGTAAGCGTGTCCATGTAAGATTTTTGAACGACTCATTGGGATTTTGAGTCTGACCATGCACACACTTCTCCAGTAATTCAGGATTTGCCAGGTGTCTGTAAATAGATTTTATAATATCCATTACTGCTGCTGGGATGGAATGCTTATGGCTGTATGCACTGTTTGAGTACTGGGCATTGCGGTAATTGCACCATGAATCAGGTCGAGGAGGGCAAAGGTGGTGTACTGGTTTTTCATCACTTGGCAGTCTGTGAAAGAAGGTAGCCCACGCTGCCTGCTTCATTTTCAACAAATCCTCAGTATGATTTCTAATGGCCATCCCATAATGGTGCTGTAGTTTATCAGTCATTTTGTCTGTCACCCTGCCTCTTACGGTTTTACCATCAGAAAGATTCTTGTCTCTCAAACTTCGTTTCAGCTTCCTCAACCCGGTGCCCATCCTCTTCTGGATATGACCAACACTCCAACACTGCTAACCTTCATAACACAGCAATCCACAGCCTTCTATATAAAAAATATTAACTATTTTAGTAGACCTTGAAATAATGCAGGCAAAAATTATAACATTATCAACGTTTATAGATTATATTTAAAAATATAAAATAAAATACTTCCCAACTCATAAACTCACACGGGAAGTATTTTATTTTATATATATATATATATATATATATATATATATATACTTCTCGACGTAATCGCCCTGCAGATGTACACATTTTTCACAACACTGACGCCATGATTCCATGGCAGCGGCGAAGGCTTCTTTAGGAGTCTGTTTTGACCACTGGAAAATCGCTGAGGCAATAGCAGCATGGCTGGTGAATGTGCGACCACGGAGAGTGTCTTTCATTGTTGGAAAAAGCCAAAAGTCACTAGGAGCCAGGTCAGGTGAGTAGGGAGCATGAGGAATCACTTCAAAGTTGTTATCACGAAGAAACTGTTGCGTAACGTTAGCTCGATGTGCGGGTGCATTGTCTTGGTGAAACAGCACACTCGCAGCCCTTCCCGGACGTTTTTGTTGCAGTGCAGGAAGGAATTTGTTCTTCAAAACATTTTCGTAGGATGCACCTGTTACCGTAGTGCCCCTTGGAACGCAATGGGTAAGGATTACGCCCTCGCTGTCCCAGAACATGGACACCATCATTTTTTCAGCACTGGCGGTTACCCGAAATTTTTTTGGTGGCGGTAAATCTGTGTGCTTCCATTGAGCTGACTGGCGCTTTGTTTCTGGATTGAAAAATGGCATCCACGTCTCATCCATTGTCACAACCGACGAAAAGAAAGTCCCATTCATGCTGTCGTTGCGCGTCAACATTGCTTGGCAACATGCCACACGGGCAGCCATGTGGTGGTCCGTCAGCATTCGTGGCAACCACCTGGATGACACTTTTCGCATTTTCAGGTCGTCATGCAGGAATGTGTGCACAGAACCCACAGAAATGCCAACTCTAGAGGCGATCTGTTCAACAGTCATTCGGCAATCCCCCAAAACAATTATCTCCACTTTCTCGATCATGTCGTCAGACCGGCTTGTGCGAGCCCGAGGTTGTTTCGGTTTGTTGTCACACGATGTTCTGCCTTCATTAAACTGTAGCACCCACGAACACACTTTCGACACATCCGTAACTCCATCACCACATGTCTCCTTCAACTGTCGATGAATTTCAGTTGGTTTCACACCACGCAAATTCAGAAAACGAATGATTGCACACTGTTCAAGTAAGGAAAACGTCGGCATTTTAAGTATTTAAAACAGTTCTCATTCTCGCCGCTGGCGGTAAAATTCCATCTGCCGTACGGTGCTGCCATCTCTGGGACGTATTGACAATGAACGCGGCCTCATTTTAAAACAATGTACATGTTTCTATCTCTTTCCAGTCCGGAGAAAAAAAATCGGAGGCCTTAGAACTTGAATGCACCTCGTATTTCACTAAGACAGCAGCTAATATAAGACAATCATTTATCGATTCTGTCCCTAATAAATAACGTGTATATATATATATATATATATATATATATATATATATATATATATATATATATATATATTAAATCTTTTTGCACCTTCCCTATATGCATTAACATTTGAAATTATTTCTCAATGTTACAAGATTTAATATTCACCATTTACTAATAAACTGAGCTGTAGATCAATAGCGCTAATGGCTGCTCTCTTTTGTAGCTGAGCAGAAAACTTAACATTTATATAGGAGAAGAATTACAATCAAATAAAACTCCAAACAAAAAAGACTCATTTTAATTTTCCAATATCGGTTAGCAACATAATACAGTTTCTTATAGACCGTTGTGTTATGAGACATCAATCACATCCTATGATTACTATAGTTCGAACAAGAAGAAGAATTTTCTACAAAAACCATAGATAACAAAAGATTGAGATTTTCATTATCTTTTTACATGGGTATAATTTGAGATTTAATTTTTTACAAAATATTAAATTAAGTCGTTGAGAATAATTATTTATTATTTTATTAACAATGAAGTACTTTTCATTAGTTTTACGAGAATAGGATAAATGTTCAGTCACATTCCACATAAAATGCTGATCGCTATATGATTGACATAGGATAAATAAAAGCTCAACTTCAGTGTTGTCAACTAAGTAATTTCACTGTGAATAGCTGTATAAAAGTTTACTTCCATGAAGGAATCATTCTAGTTTCTGCATATGTTGTAGTTCCAGGTCTTTTGTTGGCCCTGTTGGCTGCAGAAAGGCTGCAAAAGCCGACAAAGCGGGTACTTTAAAGAATGATTTCTTGAAGGGACAGTTTGTGTACTTTCAAAACCATTATCCATATGATATTTACATTTACAAACAGAGTATCACTGTCAAAAGCACTTAGAATCACTGCTATCAGCTACTGATTTGTTCGTTGTAGTGACTATTCACAAAGTACATTAGAGCACTACAACAGTCGAGTAACCTATGTAGCTCTCTGCCAGTGGGATGTAATTTGAGCAATAAAGGAAGAGAAGAAAAATGTCGAAAATACATTCTTTACTGTCTGAAATTAGCTCCTTGATAACGTACAAGTGTAATGCAGCAGTCAATATCACAAATAGTTAGTCGAAAAAGTAAAACATTTTTTGTCATATTGACCCAAACACTACGTACGTCTTTACCGACCATAAACATTTGCCAGTTACATAAAGTTCTTGGAATTACAGACGAATTTGACAAGTTCAGAAACGTATCTCTTTCATGAAAGAAAAAGATAATGATAAAAGGATTTCGCTTTTGGATACAAACTCAAACAGGACATCAAGATAAAATAGCATATGAAGCATATAAATACCTGCACTCCCAACATTTTAAACTTAGCAACTCCAGCGACAGAACGTAATTAATTTCCATTTGTAACAACTGATTGGGTGAGCCAGCTGTCACCTGCACAAATGCTGTTGATGTGATGGCCAGGTGACCTTGTGCAGCTGTACCTAACACGTCGTGTGTCTGACAGGTACAACAACGTAACGTCCGTCAGTTGCTACGCGAATTATTATACATTTGGGTGAATTCCACAACAGAGCCATTTATCATACTCAGCTGACAATTATGTAAATCGAAGCAGACAGAATCTCCAATGCCAAAATGTCGATCCAGCACAAATTTCATATAAGTGAGCAGGCTGATACTTAAAAAGTTTCTAATCCAGACAAGGTTAGAACTTCGTCTCGATTTGGGTAGCCGCGGTTTAAGATCGGGCGGGCCCTGTAGCACTGATGAAGTGCTGGCCATTTATTCACCAAACTGAACTCCTACTTTTTCCCGTATTATTTTACTTCCACGCAACATATGAAGGTAGCATCTCACAAAATTTTATTCACTAATTTAAGCCCTAACGGATGTCTGAATCTTGATTTTCGAACCGTCATCTGAGCTACATTATCAGCGTTGCGTCGGACAATCAAACTACACTGCACAGGTAAGTCTCATTACCAAGAACAAGTCATAAATAAAATATTTGAAGCATAAGATGCTTCGGCCGTGCATACACTGAAACTGACCAAGTTATCATGGCGATCTTACACCCGTTTTCAACAAGTATGAAGATTGGCTAACCTCTGTTACCATCGCTCGAACTGCCAACAAGCAGAAGTGGCAGTTGTCTGCCGTCACTGGCGCTGAATTGTGCACGGTATCTCGGCTATATTACAAATCATTACAGCTCAAGTTAAAAAGAAAACTGCGGCGCATTATAAACTTGTAATGTTTAGACTTGTGGACGGAGCAACAGTGCGTCATTTGGCGAGAGGCAAGGAAAACACATGCGTATTATAGTGGGTCAAAGATCAAAATGCTTACGAAAATTTCATGTAAGTATGTTGAAGAGGAAAATACTGCAAGGGAGCCTGCAAGTAAAAGTAGGTGATAGTAACATAGAAAGGATCGCAAAATCAACGCTAAGTCTCTTAAATTTCCACTAACTCCAATTCAGACGAACAGCTGTCGGACTTTGGGAGTATTCTGGTGATTCATCTGTTTCCCTGACCGGCGTACTATAGTTTGGTGGAGGGGTATAACGCGAAACGGCTTTTGGGTGATTTTTGTCAATAATGAAAACATATAATTTATTGTGGTGTACTTAGGGACTATGCACAGTAGATCAGTGAGCAACAAAAGATGTAAAGAAAACTCTTATGCCAGTTTTTAACACGTAAAACTGTGATATAATGAAGCAGAATTACACAGAATGTATTCTTCAAACGTTTGAATACTCACACCATTTTATGTCATTCGTTTCTTTTCTCCAGTCCTTTAAAAACTGCTCGATAAAGCCTACATGATCTTAAACAGAGTTAATAATTTTACTTCAAAATTGTTTCAGTTGATTTCTCCTCCCTCTCCTCCCCCCCTCCCCACCGGAAATCAGGCAACGTTGGGCCGTTGTATGTGCTATATGTGACACATGGAAAAGGTGCCCTCTGTCGTGGACGAAGCAACAGAGCAACTTCTCGAGAACCAAAGAGCGACCTTCTCTAAAAATCGACATGGCTATCAACCCATGGCCACGGTTCCACATCATGGCCACTATTACACCTCCTTACCCACCCCAGTCCTATTTTCGATTCTCATTTTTTCTCAAATGGCTCTAAGGACTATGGTGCTTAACATCTGATGCCATCTGTCCCGTAGACTTATAAACTACTTAAACATAACTAACCCAAGTACATCACACACGTGCCCGAGGCAGGATTCGAACTTGTGACCGTAGCAGCAGCGCGGTTCTGGACTGAAGCGCGTAGAACCGCTCGGCCACAACGGCCGGCTCATTTATTCTCAGCTGACATACTCTTGTTCCCTGATGAATGAATCATAGCTCTGTGATCGACTGCCGCCAGTATCGTGTTACACTGACGCAAAAAAACTCACAACACCAAAAAGTAATTAATGTAGAGTAATGACATTTCGGGAATACATTTGTCTAGGTAACATATTTGAGTGATTAACGTTGCTAGATCACAGGTTAATGTAAGTGCGAGATAGGCCATTGCAAATGCGAAGTAGTGGTACATTAATGACCGGTGTAACCGCCAGACTGTTGAATGCAAGCATGCAAACGTGCATTTTTTTTTTGTACTGTTGCAGGATGTTAGTTTGTGCGATGGAGTTTCGTGGCTGTTGCAGTCGGTCGGTCAGTACAGGGACGGTTAATGCTACTTGTGAATGACGTAGGAGTTGTCATCCGATGGTGTCCTATATGTTGCTCGACTGGAGACAATTCTGATTATCGGCAGGCTAAGGCAACATGTCGGCATTCTGTATAGCATGTTCGGTTACAACAGCGGTATATAGGTGAGTGTTATCCTGTTGGAAAACACCCTTGGAATGCTATTCATGAATGGCAGCACATATAGACGTGCTTGACTAACATCAATTTACCAAGTTCAATCTCAAAGATAATTAAAGCTCACGACCGTTGCAGCATGTATTTAAAGCTAGCCGGATTTGTATTTTTTATAGCCGGCCGCGGTGACCGTGCGGTTCTGGGCGCTGCAGACCGGAACCGCGGGACTGCTACGGTCGCAGGTTCGAATCCTGCCTCGGGCATGGATGTGTGTGATGTCCTTAGGTTAGTTAGGTTTAAGTAGTTCTAAGTTCTAGGGGACTGTGACCTAAGATGCTGAGTCCCATAGTGCTCAGAGCCATCTGTATTTTTATAGTGGTGGTACTAGCACTCCTCTTATGCGACTCGCGTGAAATCTGAATACACATCGTCTTTCAGATGCAGAAACACGCCTACTAACTTTAGTTTATAGCGCACAACTCCTTCTTGCTGCTGCAATTTTTTCCCATCGTTGTGTTTTTCGGATCATTTAATTAATAAATACTCTCGTAATACCATGTAGGTTGTTTCTGATTCGCTACTGGGGTTAGCGCTCAAATTCTGATGCAAAGAACTAATCAGCTGCTTGGTCTGCTATGATTGATTTAGTCTTCTAATCTCATGCCGATCGCCCTACCGATTGGCATCTCGTACCGTCCTACATGAAATCTGCTTACTGGAAATAACTGTTTTGTATCTGTATAACAGTCTTACTTACTGAGCACACACGGCCATTTGTAAAAGGCACACTTACAGTACTGCTGATTGCCCACTGCATTGATGTTAACTCTCTGAAACAGCCATTGATTTGAGGAATACCGATAGGAAATCTTTGAAATCACGAGCACTCGTCAACAGCAAACTCAGCTAGATCCGTAAGAGCATTCTCTGACAAGCCTACTTTGCTCGTAGGTCGTCAGAACTATTAGTCGACAAAGATAACTGAAGATCCTGCGGTGGAGGACATCAACTTGGTCACCTGAGTGCCTAGAGCCGCGGCCGAGTTCACTGTGCAGTGCTATTTCGCAGTGCAAGCATGGAATGCGATCGTGGAAAATAACTTCGCGACCAAGTTCGATGGATTGCTGTTAACATTTAATTTACGGATGTTGACGAGAAGGATGACGTGACAGTGGCGACTGAAAAGAACTTGAAAACTGCTGCGGTAGCGAAGGGAACTTCACAGCAAACATAAGCATAGCCAAAACCTTGCAGACAAACAAAAATTACGCGAAGCGAAATGTAGTGTGAGGAGAGCTATGCGAGAGGCGTTCCATGAAGTCTAAAGTAAAGTTCTATGTATTGACTTGGTAGAAAATCCTAAGAAATTTTGGTCTGATGTCAAAGCGGTAGGTGGATCAAAACAAAATGTCCAGACACTCTGTGACCAAAATGGTACTGAAACAGGTAGGTGGATCAAAACAAAATGTCCAGACACCCTGTGACCAAAATGGTACTGAAACAGAGGATGACAAACTAAAGGCCGAAATACTAAACGTCTTTTTCCAAAGCTGTTTCACAGAGGAAGACTGCACTGTAGTTCCTTCTCTAGATTGTAGCACAGATGACAAAATGGTAGATATCGAAATAGACGACAGAGGGATAGAGAAACAATTAAAATCGCTCAAAAGAGGAAAGGCCGCTGGACTTGATGGGATGCCAGTTCGATTTTACACAGAGGACGCGAAGGAACTTGCCCCCCTTCTTGCAGCGGTGTACCGTAGGTCTCTAGAAGAGCGTAGCGTTTCAAAGGATTGGAAAAGGGCGCAGGTCATCCCCGTTTTCAAGAAGGGACGTCGAACAGATGTGCAGAACTATAGACCTATATCTCTACCGTCGATCATTTGTAGAATTTTGGAATACGTATTACGTTCGAGTATAATGACTTTTCTGGAGACTAGAAATCTACTCTGTAGGAATCAGCATGGGTTTCGAAAAAGACGGTCATGTGAAACCCAGCTCGCGCTATTCGTCCACGAGACTCAGAGGGCCATAGACACGGGTTCACAGGTAGATGCCGTGTTTCTTGACTTCCGCAATGCGTTCGATACAGTTCCCCACAGTCGTTTAATGAACAAAGTAAGAGCATATGGACTATCATACCAATTGTGTGATTGGATAGAAGAGATCCTAGATAACAGAACGCAGCATGTCATTCTCAATGTAGAGAAGTCTTCCGAAGTAAGAGTGATTTCAGGTGTGCCGCAGGGGAGTGTCGTAGGACCGTTGCTATTCACAATATACATAAATGATCTTGTGGATGACACCGGAAGTTCACTGAGGCTTTTTGCGGATGATGCTGTGGTATATCGAGAGGTTGCAAAAATGAAAAATTGTACTGAAATGCTGGAGGATCTGCAGCGAATTAAAGCATGGTGCAGGGAATGACAATTGAATCTCAATGTAGACAAGTGTAATGTGTTGCGAGTACATAGAAAGAAAGATTTCTTATCATTTAGCTACAATATAGCAGGTCAGCAACTGCAAGCAGTTAATGCCATAAATTATCTGGGAGTACGCATTAGGAGTGATTTAAAATCGAATGATCGTATAAAGTTGATCGTCGGTAAAGCAGATGCCAGACTGAGATTCATTGGAAGAATCCTAAGGAAATGCAATCCGAAAACAAAGGAAGTAGGTTACGGTACGCTTGTTCGCCCGCTGCTTGAATACTGCTCAGCAGCAAGGAATCCGTACCAGATAGGGTTGATAGAAGAAATAAAGAAGATGCAACGGAGAGCGGCGTGCTTCGTTACAGAATCATTTAGTAATCGCGAAAGCGTTACGGAGTTGATAGATAAACCCCAGTGGAAGACTCTGCAGGAGAGACGCTCAGTAGCCCGGTACGGGCTTTTGTTGAAGTTTCGAGAGCATACCTTCACCGAAGAGTCAAGCAGTATATTGCTCCCTCCTACGTATATCTCGCGAAGAGACCATGAGGATAAAATCAGAGAGATTAGAGCCCACACAGAGGCATACCGACAATCCTTCTTTCCACGAACAATACGAGACTGGAATAGAAGGGAGAAACGATAGAGGTACTCAACGTACCCTCCGCCACACACCGTCAGGTGGCTTGCGGAGTATGGATGTAGATGTAGATGTAGAAGAGCCAAAATTTTCTGGAAGGAGGTTCAGAAAGTCGATGTATGACGGAGATTTTCGTCTTATGTTATTTCTTTGTGTTAATTTGGCAATATTTGGTTAATTGTCTTTGTTTCCAATGCTAGGTTATTATTTGACTTGATTTAAATAATGAAAACTGCACCAGGTACTTATTTTTTGATGCTTGGCACAACGCGTTTCGAGAATTTATTCTCATTTTCAAGTGAATTTGAGCAATTGTTTACATGAGTTTATTTGGTGATGTTTGTATGTGTGATTTTCTGCTTCTGTCGCGTCTTTTTTAAGTTAGATCGTATTGTGCCTGTTCCATTACACAGATTATATGTGTAAGTGATGATTTGCATGTGTGTGATAAACTGTTATATGTGTAAGAGACGATTTGCGTGTGTATGGTAATCTGTATAATGGCGGAGGCACAATACGTTCTAACTTCAAAAACACGCCAGAGAGTCAGAAAATCACACATGCAAACCACACTAAACCCATTCATGTAAATAAATGCAAAAATGCACTTGAAAATAAGAACAAATTCTCGAAACGCGTTGTGTTAACCATCAAAAAATGAGTAATCGGTGCAGTTTTCATTGTTTAAGTCATGAATGACATAGCTGCAGGCTTTCCTTGAATATCTAATGTGATGAACTAAATTAAGTTATTACGTAAGTACTGACCGATATTTGTTCACATAAACATGAAGTGTTAATGAATGTATCCTCTCACATAATATTTTGTTTGTAAATGTATTTTTTTTTTTTTTAGAAATTTACACAATATAAGTTTTACGATATATGTCCTCAAGTACTGTGTCCAAGTCAAAGGTAATACCTGTATTTAGCAATCGCGGTAAGAGACAGTTTATAGTGAGGTGAGCTCATCGACGGGTGAGCAGTCCAGCGACACGTAAACCACTTAACATAGGCGGCTGGAAACGATCTACAGCCAGAGCTAGGAGTATGGAGTATTATAAGGGAACTTGTCATGACGTCATAAAATTGAAGCTGATGTCCGCGTCTCAGCTGCTTCAAACATTAGCTTCTGATGGAAGTGTTATGACCAAAATGCCACCTTGCACCCCTACCGGGCGTACCAATGATGCTGCTTATAGTCAAAATAAGTGGTAATCAACTTGGTCTCTACTGCCCACCAATGGGTTTCCAGCTTTCATGATGGAAGATAAGGGCTTAAAAAACAATTCCCTTCTTTATAAATCACCTTCACTGTGGAACCAGTTGGCGATTAGAAAGTTTTACTTTTAATAGAGATACAAAAGTGGCTGGAAGGTAAAAAAATTGACTCCGCCTGGTCTAAAGTGCAAAGGGAACAATTTAATTCGTAAGTGGATTGTTCAAACGGTATTTACGTTTATGGGCATAATTTTTGTTTGCGCTGAAAACTGTTACGGTAATGGTTTCGTTTCTGTCGTTCGCCTTTAGATATCCTACCAGTCTAAAAATCTCTGGGTGAACGATGTGAGATGGAAAATTGGAAACCGAACAATAACAGCAAAATACTGTATATTCTCTGCATTTTTGTTTGAATTTTGTTGTGGGGTTTTTCTATTATTTTGGGTTTATGTCCGTTATTATGAGCCTTGTTTTAATTAATTTGATTTCATTGTCTTGGTGTGTGTCACTCATTGGTATTTCTAAATTGATGTTTATGGTTACTGTTGCAAATCTTCAGATCAAGAAAGTTAATGCTTTTATTAGTTTCATGTTCTACTGTGAATTTAATATTTTTGGGCATTTTGCTTAGGTCTGTTGCTGATGTATCAATTTCATTGTTTGTACCATCAAAAAGCAAGATTGTATGATCAACATATCTTCTCTAGTAGATTATTTTGTTTGAGATGGGCTGGTTGGTTGAGAAGAATTATTGTTCTATATGGTTGATGTAAATATCAGCCATTATCCCAGCTAAGCTACTTCCCATTGCCAAACCATCATGTTGATAGTACAGCTTGTTGCTGAAGCTAAAGTAATAAGTGTAATTATTCGTATGAGTTCATAGATCTTTGCAATACCAATTTTCTTATAGTTAAGCAGATTGTTTCTTATAATGTTAATAGTCTCTTTGACAGGTATGTTTGTGTATAGGTTGACTATGTCTAGTGATACTAATGTAGCTGTTGGTGGGATATGGTTGTCTTTAATTAAGCTTATGAGTTCATGTGTGTTATGTATTGTGCACTTATTTTCAACTGTGCAGTATTTGTTAATTTTGGTTATGAACCTTTGGCTGTGCACTCAGTTTTAGTACTGAGGGATTCATCGTTATACAGTTACGTACTTCATATTTGTTATATTTGTTCAGTAAAAAGTTACAGTAGCTTACAGAGTTTAGTTTGGAATTTTATTGTAGGATCTGACCTGATTTCTGTAATATTGTGCTATGGAAAAATTGTAATGTTTTCTCTACGTATTCTCTTTCATGCATTACGATTAAAGAATTTCCTTTTTCGGCCTTTACTATGAGTGCTTTACTTTCGGAGAGTTTGCTGTTAATATTTTTAAAATCTTTAAGTTCAATGTTTTGGCGGGTGTTATTTGTTAGTAGTTGTTTCAGTATCAGTATATTTGCCTTGTATGCAAGTGCATTTTTCTCACATGTGTCTAGTTTTGCTGCGTCTCATGCAAGTTTTGTGCAGGCTAAGACATTTTTAACACTGTGATTATTGGGAACTGCTGCGATATCTAATAAAGTAAGTTCACAGTTGGTGAGTTGGATGTCAGTTGTATTAATTACTCTGTCAAAAAATTTGTGTTGGACTGACTGTTTATATTTATCCCGCTCGGATTTGTTCATTGATTTTAATGCTTCTATTTTCTTTTGGTCTTTGGATAAGATAGTCTTTTGTTCTTTATCTGCTTTGTTGTCTACGTGCTGCGGATTTGTGAGAATTGTGAGGGTGAGAAGCTGTGTCCTAGCTGCTTTTCCAAACATATAGCAACTTTGTAATACTGCGATATATCATATCATCTTTGACACTCACATGTTTGTAAACACTATGTATGTTTCAAACATGGGTTGCATGCTAGAAGTCTGTTCTGTGACTAAGATGAAGTACTCAGTGACACAAATCTACGTATGCAACGATAGAAATGTGATGGAAATGCATTCAGTGACAAATCTGAAGCGCTCAATTCTGCAAGCTTCTCTTTGCAATGTTGTGAATGCGGCGAAAACTACGAACGTTGTCTGCTGGACGAAAACTATGAAAACATGTACTCCAAACCGACATTTCACGTGAGTCACATCCCAACGCAAATCTGCAACTCAGTCCTCTTTGTGACATGCTTACAATTATGTACTATTTAATTTTAGGATAACTAATCAGTAAAAAAACGCAGCACATGTTGTAATGAAAGCATGAAAGCCGTCTGACGACGAAGCGTAATGATTTGAAACCGGTAATGATACCTTTTGAATAAAGGACCTTAAGATAAATTTGTGGCTGGTTTCCATCTAACACTACCAATATTTGTCTTCAAATAACAACCATGGTCTCCAATCATGTCATCATATGACAAAATCAAATGAAGCTTACCTCGTCAGGTGATGAGAAATACACATGCTTTCAAGAAATATGAAACTAACCAGATGAAAAGTCTCTTAACATTAGATTCAACAGAGAGTGTATGCAACATAAAATACTTCCGAAATATGTCAAAGTCAACTGCAGAACTAGAGCTGCCAGGTTAGCTAAACAAAAATGTAGGAATTTTTGGCTAAAAACAGAGATACAAATGCAATGTCGTTGCACACGTAAATTTCTATCTCTGAGCATTTCAGCTTAGTCACAGAACAGACATCTAACATGCAAGACATGTTCAGCCTTACAAATCTCACACATCCTACAGCACGCAGACGATAAAGTAGATAAAGAACAAAAGATTATCTTATCCAAACACAAATGACAAATCGAAGCCTTAAAATCTATGAACAAATCCAAGTGGAATAAAAATAAACAGTTAGGACAACACAAATATTTTGACAGAGTAATTAATACAACTGACATCCAATTCACCGACAGTGAACTTACTTTATTAAATAAAGGTCTGAAACACAATCTTGCAGCAAATCTCAATAATCACAGTGTTAAAAATGTCATTGCATGCAATTCTTAACAGAAAACTGTCCGAAAGTAAAGCACTCATAATAAAGTCCGAGAAAGGAAATCCTTTGATCGTAATGCATGAAAGAGAATACACAGAGAAAACCTTATAAATTTTCCATTGTGACAATATTACTGAAATCAGGCCAGATCCTACAATAAAATTTCAAACTAAACTCTGTCAGCTACTACAAAACTGTAACTTTTTACTGAACAAACATAACAAATACGAAGTACGTAACTGTATAACAATGAATCCCTCAGTACCAAAACTACGTACACATCATAAAGTTCATAAAGAAAATTGTCCCATTTGCCTGATTGTTAACTCAAGAAACAGCCCTGCATACTTCATAAGTCATAATCTGAAAGACCTCATTACCAAATACATTTGAAAATAACTGCACCATACATAACAGAAATGAACTTATAAGCTTAATTAAAGACATCCGCATCCCACGAACAGAAACATTAGCATCACTATACATAGTCGACCTATACCCGAACATCCCCATCAAAGAGACTCTAACATTATAAGAGACAATCTGCTTAAAAACACTACTGGCCATTAAAATTGCTATACCAAGACGAAATGCAGATGATAAACGGGTATTCATTGGACAAATATATTATACTATAACTGACATGTGATTACTTTTTCACGCAATTTGGGCGCATAGATACTGCGAAATCAGTGCCCAGAACAACCAACTCTGGCCGTAATAACGGCCTTGATACGCCTGGGCATTGAGTCAAACAGAGCTTGGATAGCGTGTACAGATATAGCTGCCCATGATGCTTCATCACGATACCACAATTCATCAAGAGTAGTGACTGGCGTATTGTGATGAGCCAGTTGCTCGGCCACCATTGACCAGAAGTTTTCAGTTGGTGAGAGATCTGGAGAATATGCTGGCCAGGGCAGCAGTCGAACGTTTTCTGTATCCATAAAGGCCGGTTCGGGACCTGCAACATGCGGTCGTGCATTACCCGGCTGAAATGTTTGGTTTCGCAGGGACCGAATGAAGGGTAGAAAAAATGGTTCAAATGGCTCTGAGCACTATGGCTCTTAACATCTGAGGTCATCAGTCCCCTAGAACTAAGACCTACTTAAAAATAACTAACCTAAGGACATCACACACATCCACGCCCGAGGCAGGATTCGAACCTGCGACCGTAGCGGCCGCGCGGTTCCTGACTGTAGCGCCTAGAACCGCTCGGCCATTCCGGCAGGCTGAATGAAGGGTAGAGCCACGGGTCGTAACACATCTGAAATGTAACGTCCACTGTTCAAAGTGCCGTAATTGCGAACAAGAGGTGGCCGCGACGTGTAATCAATGGCACCTCATACCATCACGCCGGGTGATACGCTAGTACGGCGATGACGAATACACGTTTCCAATGTTCGTTCACCGCGATGTCGACAAACACGGATGCGATCATCATGATGCTGTAAACAGAACCTGGATTCATCCGAAAAAATGACGTTTTCCCACTCGTGCACCCAGGTTCGTCGTTGAGTACACCATCGCAGGCGCTCCTGTCTGTGATGCAGTGTCAAGGGTAACCGCAGCCATGGTCTCCGAGCTGATAGTCCATGCTGCTGCAAACGTCGTCGAAGTGTTCGTGCAGATGGTTGTTGTCTTGCCAACGTCCCCATCTGTTGACTCAGGGATCGAGACGTGGCTGCACGATCCGTTACAGCCATACGGATAAGATGCCTGTCATCTCGACTGCTAGTGATACGAGGCCGTTGGGAACCCACCAATTGCATATTCCGCTAACAGTATTTGGATCGCAACCAACGCGAGCAGCAATGTCGCGATATGATAAACCGCAATCGCGATAGGCTACAATCCGACCTTTATCAAAGTCGGAAACGTTATGGTACGCATTTCTCCTCCTTACACGAGGCATCACAACAACGTTCCACCAGGCAACGCCGGTCGATTCCTGGTTGTGTATGAGAAATCGGATGGAAACTTTCCTCACGTCACAGCGCGGGATTAGCCATGCGGTCTTGGGGGCTGCCTTTATGGACTGTGCGGCTTATCCCGGTGGAGGTTTGAGTCCTCCCTCGGGCATGGGTGTGTGTGTTTGTCCTTTGTATAATTTAATTTAGGGACAGATGGCCTTAGCAGTTAAGTCCCATAAGATTTCAGACACATTTGAACATTTTTTCCTCATGTCAGCACGTTGTAAGAGTTGTCACCGGTGCCAACCTTGTGAGAATGCTCTGAAAAGCTAATCAGTTGCATATCACAGTATCTTCCTCCTGTCGGTTAAATTTCGCGTATGTAGCACGTCATCTTCGTGGTGTAGCAATTTTAATGGCCAGTAGTGTAAAGGAAATTCGTATTGCAGAGATCTATGAACTCATAGAAATACCTACACTTATTCCAGAGCATAATTACTTTAGCTTCAGCAACAAGCTGTACCATCGACATGATGGTTTGGCAATGGGAAGTAGCTTAGCTGGGATAATGGCTGATATTTATATTAACCATATAGAACAATAATTCTTCTCAACCAACCAGCCCATCTCAAACAAAGTAATCTACTACAGAAGATATGTTGATCATACAATCTTGATTTTTGATGGTACAAACAATGAAATTGATACATTAGCAGCAGATCTAACCGAAGTGCACAAAAATATTAAATTCACAGTTGAACTTGAAACCAATAAAAACATTAACTGTCTCCACCTGAAGATTTGCAGCAGTAACAATTAACATCAATTTAGTATGTACAGAAAACCTTCACTACAGACGTCAGTATTGACAACTTATCATGCCACCTTCGCCAACAAAAAATGGCATACTTCAGAGTCATGGTACATAGAGTAAAGAAGTAGAAATGAGTGACACAGGCCAAGAAAATGAAATCAAATTAATTAAAACAGCGCTCATAATAACAGATATAAACCCACAATAAGAGAAAAACCCCACAACAAAATGCAAACAAAAAACATAGTTCCACTAAAGAGCAACACGCGCAACATCCACTCCAAGCCAAATCAGTGTGCCACAGATGCCAAAGCTAAATATGCTGCCCTCCCATACATAGGCCCTTTATCATACCAGACAGTAAACTTATTTAAAGAGAAAAATATCAAAATCAGCTCTTCCACAAATAATAAATTACAACAAAAACTAATCCATGATGTAACCTCCTCCAAGAACCCCTACAGTAAATCAGGAATATACACGCTCAAATGTGATACATGCCCAAAATTAGACAATGGACAGACTGGCAGAAGTCTTGAAGTTAGATAGAAAGGCTTGGCAACTTGAATAAATCAGCATTTGCAGCCCATATTGCCATAGAAAAGCATTCAGTGAGAAACATTCAGAACAACTTAAAAATTTTACATCTATCAGAAAAGGGAGCCACTATGAACATATTGGAAAAAATAGAAATACACACACACGTAAACAGTATCCCAGGATATATCCTTAATGAACAAACTGAACTGGCTAACATGGCTTTCCTGAAAAATTTCCAAAAATTAAGTTCCACCCTCCAAAGTAAATAGTATTCCTACACCTATCTGCAGATCAAAGTAGCAAATTTATGTGTTACTACAATTCTCATGATGCTAAATGTAAATGAATGATGTACTGTCTTACCCATATATATAAGTAATCAGTAAAAACCGCAGCACTTGTGTTAATGAAAGCATGAAAGCCGTCTGACGACGAATCGTAATGATTCTAAACCTGTAACGGTACCCTTTGAATAAAGGAACTTAAAATAAATTTGTGGCTGGTTGTTGTCTCAACACTATCAACATTTGTCTTCAAATAACAGCCACGGTCTCTAACCATGTCATCATATGACAAAATTGCAATTTTATGTCTGTCCTCTCGGATGCTAGCCGTTCTGGGCTGCTGTGTTCGTGCAAGGCGTTGTCTGTTGCATTCCTGTGCCACCTGTTTCCATATTCCATAATAATTGTGGGAACAGGACCAATGGGAGCAGCTATATCACGCCATATGCCACAGTCCTCTCGCCGTCGAATTTCGATACGTGAAGGCAAATGTTAAGACACCCAATATACTTTGTTAACCTACTGCCGTCTGTCTTAGCAAACTGTTGTGTGATACTCAAATAAGCTGACACCTCAGTACCTGCTAAGAACTCAGTTTGATGATGACATATTCTTCAGTACCTTCTTAGAATTAAATCCGATGTCGGAAAAGTTAAATTATTGTCTTAGGAACTGAGAGCTAATTAAATTCTCCCTATCAGTACACATTCATTCAGGCATACCACAAGTACATCAGAGAAGCCTCTTTCTTAAATCAAGCACCCATTATTAAAAACAGTGGACGTAGGTATAAATTACAATTAAAATTTGAGTCTACTGTCAATTACATGTGATGAATGTATGAAAGTCGTTATCACTACGTAAATAAGTTTTTATGTAGTGTATCTCACCGTTAAGTTGTAACTTTTTATCGTTCAGTCTGAAACCAAAGTGTATGAGGCATCACTACTCTCTAATTTTAGAAACCTCCTGCGCAATTGATTTCCAATATGAATAAATTTCACTGAAAATTTGTGTAACCAAGACCTGTCTTCAAAAGTTAGTTCGATGTAATATAAAAATTTTTGACTGGTGTCTGCTCTTATAGTGAAAACGGAATACTGCCGTAAATAAGAGTAAGCACCCTAGTAGATAGATTTCTTTTGCTCGAAAACCCGCACATTAATTTTTGATGTGACTGCACGCATTATCGCACTGCCCCTTTCCAGATATTCGATATTTCTAATTTTGTTCTCAAACTCAAGTGTCTACGTTATATTTTTAACTTACCATTGACAGTTCATCACTTGCCACTGTCTGAACACAGATTAGCTCTTTCTCTGACAACATTATTATCCTTTGATGGCAACTATTTCTTTAACCTCCTTCCACCAGAACGTTCCAGTTCAATGTTCATCAATTACTAACTTCTCGTACGTGGATGATATCTGCCACTAACCCTTCCCATACCATCTCGGGCTCATCTATTCTCACTCGTTTTTCTTCTTCATCAAATACTTCTCTCCATCCTTCAGCCTTCAGATCTATTCTCTTTCTTCTATACATCCACAGTTCTTGTTTACTTAAAATACGCGATGGTCTAACATAAAGTTCAAGAAACGACTCTGAGGCATCGACATTACACAACGACCTAATGACAATATGTACTGTATCTTTCAAAATCAGTTTTACTTTGTCCTAAATAGTTAAAATACCTCTTTTAACATTTTTCGCCCCACGTTCCAGCCCAAATACCGCTACACAGAGCTTTCTTGTACCTAGTTTCATAACATTACTCCTAAGTGACACCCAATCCAAGTAAATGGACATACCACGTATGCAAGTATTCTTTAAATATTACAGCATACAAGTTTTACACTGAGGTGACACAAGTCACAGGATAGTTGGTTGGTTGGTTGGTTTTGGGGAAGGAGACCATACAGCGTGGTCATCGGTCCCATCGGATTAGGGAAGGATGGGGAAGGAAGTCGGCCGTGCCCTTTCAGAGGAACCATCCCGACATTTGCCTGGAGTGATTTAGGGAAATCACGGAAAACCTAAATCAGGATGGCCGGACGCGGGATTGAACCGTCGTCCTCCCGAATGCGAGTCCAGTGTCTAACCACTGCGCCACCTCGCTCGGTCACAGGATAGCGAGAAGCTCATATACAGATGGCGATCGCGTACACAGGGAATAAAGGGGCACTGCACTGACGGAGTGTCATTTGTATTCAGAGGATTCAAGTAAAAAGGTGTAACGTGATTACGGCCTCATGACGAGAGTTAACAGACACTGAACGCGGAATGGTAGTTGGTGACAGAGGCATGAGACACTTCGTTTCGGGAATCATGAGGGAATATTCCGAGATCCACGCCGTTAAATGCCTGCCGAGCATGCCGAATTTCAGGCATTACCTCTCACCACAGACAATGAAACGGCCCACAGCCTTCACTTAACGACCGAGAGCGGCGGCGTTTGCGTAGAGTTGTCAGTGCTAACAGACAACCAACGCTGCGTGAAATAGCCATGGAAATCAATGTGTGACGTACGACGAGTCCGTTAGGACAGAGTAGTGAAATTTGGCGTTAATGAGCTACACCATAGACGACCGACGCGAGTGCCTCAACTAAGAGCGCGACGTTGCCTGCAGCGCCTCTACTGGGATCTTGACTTCATAGGTTGGACCACAGATAACTGGTTAACCGTGGCTTTGTCGGATGAGTCCCGATTTCAGTTGGTAAGAGCTGACGGTAGGGTTCGAGTGTGGAACAAACCCCAAAAAACCATGAACACAAGCTGTCAACAAGTCACTGTACAAGCTGGTGGCGACTCCGTAATGGTGTAGGCTGCGCTTACATTTAATGGACTGGGACCTCTGGTCCAGCTGAAGGGATCGTTGACAGGAAATGTTATGTTCGGCAACTTCGATACTTTTGCAGCTGT
This sequence comes from Schistocerca piceifrons, assembly GCF_021461385.2. Lineage (NCBI taxonomy): Eukaryota > Metazoa > Arthropoda > Insecta > Orthoptera > Acrididae > Schistocerca > Schistocerca piceifrons. The sequence goes on from NC_060144.1 coordinate 145,273,482, forward strand.
ACATGAACTTCCTGTCCCCAAACACCGATAGAATTATTATGAATGACAGTGCGCCATGTCAGAACATTCCGGGCAATTGGGGAGAATTATTTAGTCACCCATACCGACCGACATCAATTCCATCGAACATTTATGAGATCTAATCGAGAGATCAGTTCGTGCACAAAATCCTGCACCGGCAACATTTTCGAAATTACGTAAGACTGTAGAGGCATTAGGGTTCAATATTTCTGCACGGGAGTTCCAACGACTTGTTGAGTCCGTGCCATGTGGAGTTGCTTGCTGCACTACGTAGAGCAAAAGGAGGTCAGACCAGACATTAGGAGGTATCCCATGACTTCTGTCATCTCAGTGAATATAATAATGTATTCATTAACAATTCACAACTGTGTGAAAAGAAATATGGTAATAAATGTGAAAGGGATAGATGCTAGAAACAGAAATGGAGGGCAATGAAGGTCATAGATCAAAACAGACAAGTACCGTACCTAACAAAAATATCAGTTTCAACACGAAGCGCAACACAATCCTCTCGCAAAAAACCAACATTCAAATGCTGCTTCGTATCTACTATGAGCGGCTGCTCTCAACATCTGCGTACCGAAGCACGTCCATTACAGTTTGTCGTTGATGCGCGTCACGTTGAATTGCAATTGTAACGACTAAAAAAGTAATTAAGGAGTCCCAACCTCTTCTCCTGCTTATTCCATTGACAAAATTTTGTAAGAAAAGAGATTTTATTCCTTTTTGACTGGTCGAGACCTTAAAGACCTAAATTGCATAGGAATGGTCCGTAATCACAATGTCTCGATCATTTCGATGTCAGACCTGCTAGCAATAACTGTTGAAGCTTTTGCTGTTGTGACATCAGACATCGGGAGGCAAGTGGCCACACTGCCATATAGAAGTGTAGCGTGCAAGAGTGCTCCAATTGTGCGAATAAGTGAGAGTACCCTGTCGCTACCTCCCATCCCCGTTTCTCAGCGACGGTACTGCCAGGTGGCAAGGTTTTCGTTCGCTCTGCCGGCTAACAGATCCGGTTGAGAGCTTAGTCCTTTTGGTGTTAAGCCGATACCAAAGCACAACAGTGCGATTGCCCTTTTCTGCAGTGTCACACGAGAGGCGTAATCTGTGGCACTTGTCATTGACCTTGATGTTGACGTACAATCGCTTCCCTCAACTGAACAGATTCTATTTACTCTTTTATGCCACTACTATGGATATCCATTCATATGGCAGACAGTGTCCAAAAATTAAATTAATTCGCTCGTGATCGCTGAGTGCATCCCACAAAACATTCTAATGAGTTATATGCCTCATTGTACCTTTGTAATGATACTTCATCCACCAAACAGTGGCTCTGAATTTGGGTGGATGAATCTTTTAACTCTCACCCTGCCACCCAGATTAACTTTTCCCCTTTTTTTCAAAAACTGGGTAAGGCAAATGCCGGGTAGTTCCTATGAAGTGGATTCTCCCGACCTGCTCCCGCATTTTTCTCCAATCCGAGTTCGTTCTCCTTCTCTGATGACCTCGTCGTGTGGAAAGTTTGTTAAGTCCAAATCGTGCTTCCTTCCTTCCCATTTCGCAATCGAGTTGTTGTTTCATTTATTTATCGTCAGGTTTTGGATGCTCCACTTCCTTGTACTCTGTACAAGAAAGTCTATCATTGCGATTCGCATACGCTTTAACATTGCCTTTGCTCGGTTCACTAACAAGCTTATTTTTCCAGTGGTTAACACTCTGTCTACCAGTCTGTGTCCTTCTACAGTGATATACTGTATTTCATACAGACATCTACATATTAATTCCTCTCCATGCTATACATCTGCACAAATACGTGCCGAACGCGTCTATCACTTTAGATACTTAAGGATATCAGTATACAGTCTTGAAAATAGATTAAACATTCGTTGCTAGACTCAGGAGCTGTTTATCCATGTGGCAAAAGCAATTTATTCCTCAGTTTTAGGGTCGCTGCTCCCCACTTATACATTTTTTCGTACAGAATTATCGGTTAGCAAATTTGAATTAACCACAATAACACTGTTGAGGATTATGTACGCATGATTGTACAGTATTTTTAAATCTCTGGAAACAGTAGTAGCGGGGTTTGAAGTATAAGTGTTTTACGAATGCCTGAAGAATGTATTCGAAGTAGTTCTATTTTTCTTGATATTTATATACACTCCTGGAAATGGAAAACAGAACACATTGACACCGGTGTGTCAGACCCACCATACTTGCTCCGGACACTGCGAGAGGGCTGTACAAGCAATGATCACACGCACGGCACAGCGGACACACCAGGAACCGCGGTGTTGGCCGTCGAATGGCGCTAGCTGCGCAGCATTTGTGCACCGCCGCCGTCAGTGTTAGCCAGTTTGCCGTGGCATACGGAGCTCCATCGCAGTCTTTAACACTGGTAGCATGCCGCGACAGCGTGGACGTGAACCATATGTGCAGTTGACGGACTTTGAGCGAGGGCGTATAGTGGGCATGCGGGAGGCCGGGTGGACGTACCGCCGAATTGCTCAACACGTGGGGCGTGAGATCTCCACAGTACATCGATGTTGTCGCCAGTGGTCGGCGGAAGGTGCACGTGCCCGTCGACCTGGGACCGGACCGCAGCGACGCACGGATGCACGCCAAGACCGTAGGATCCTACGCAGTGCCGTAGGGGACCGCACCGCCACTTCCCAGCAAATTAGGGACACTGTTGCTCCTGGGGTATCGGCGAGGACCATTCGCAACCGTCTCCATGAAGCTGGGCTACGGTCCCGCACACCGTTAGGCCGTCTTCCGCTCACGCCCCAACATCGTGCAGCCCGCCTCCAGTGGTGTCGCGACAGGCGTGAATGGAGGGACGAATGGAGACGTGTCGTCTTCAAGGATGAGAGTCGCTTCTGCCTTGGTGCCAATGATGGTCGTATGCGTGTTTGGCGCCGTGCAGGTGAGCGCCACAATAGGGACTGCATACGACCGAGGCACACAGGGCCAACACCCGGCATCATGGTGTGGGGAGCGATCTCCTACACTGGCCGTACACCACTGGTGATCGTCGAGGGGACACTGAATAGTGCACGGTACATCCAAACCGTCATCGAACCCATCGTTCTACCATTCCTAGACCGGCAAGGGAACTTGCTGTTCCAACAGGACAATGCACGTCCGCATGTATCCCGTGCCACCCAACGTGCTCTAGAAGGTGTAAGTCAACTACCCTGGCCAGCAAGATCTCCGGATCTGTCCCCCATTGAGCATGTTTGGGACTGGATGAAGCGTCGTCTCACACGGTCTGCACGTCCAGCACGAACGCTGGTCCAACTGAGGCGCCAGGTGGAAATGGCATGGCAAGCCGTTCCACAGGACTACATCCAGCATCTCTACGATCGTCTCCATGGGAGAATAGCAGCCTGCATTGCTGCGAAAGGTGGATATACACTGTACTAGTGCCGACATTGTGCATGCTCTGTTGCCTGTGTCTATGTGCCTGTGGTTCTGTCAGTGTGATCATGTGATGTATCTGACCCCAGGAATGTGTCAATAAAGTTTCCCCTTCCTGGGACAATGAATTCACGGTGTTCTTATTTCAATTTCCAGGAGTGTATTACAAACTGCACAATACTTTGATTTACGCATGCTGTTCCGCTATCGTTTGCTGTGCTCTCTTACGTACATCCTCCAAAATATAAACGATACAGATAATTTACTTCCGGTAGCGTCCTAGTAATATCAAGGACGTGCTGCTGATTTTGCGCCTTCTCGTGACTCAAAGGCAGCGCTTTGCTAGTGCTGTGACTGATGCTATCAACTGGGTACCCGGAGGGAGCCCCACAGGACAGGACTTCGTGATTAGAACTGAGAGTGACTGCACCGAAAAAAATCTCTTCTCTGCTTCTGGAAGAATAATTGTGTGGTTTTATTACGTATATTTATTTATTTATTTACAGGTGAAGTACCGTATGACCAAATTGAGGAGCAAAGCTTCGAGGTCATGGAACGTGTCAGTACATGATATTACAACATAAAAGTAATAACATATAAAAATAAAACGTTTATGAACCCGAAAAAAGTCAGTCCATAAGTTTAAGTAAACGCAATCAACACTACAAAAGAATCAGCTTAATTTTTCAAGGAACTCCTCGACAGAATAGGAGTGACCCATGGGGAAACGTTTCAGTTTCGATTTGAGAGCGCGTCGATTATTGCATAGATTTTTGAATTCGAGTGGTAACTTATTGAAAATGGATGCACAATATACCGCACACCTTTCTGCACAAGTGTTAAGGAAGTCCGATCCAAATGCAGGTTTGATTTCTGCCGACTATTAACTGAGTTAAAGCTGCTTATTTATGAGAGTAAGCTAATATTGTTAACAAGAAATGACAGTAAGGATTTTATATATATATATATATATATATATATATATATGTACTTTGAGAGACGAATGTCAGAATACCCAGACTCGTTAACAGGGGTTGACAAGAGGTTCGTGAACGCACACCATTTATTGCCCAAACAGCCCGTTTCTGAGTCAAAAATATTCTTTTAGAATGGGAAGAGTTACCCCAAAATGTAATACCATACGACATAAGCGAATGAAAATAAGCAAAGTAGACTAATTTTCGTGTTGAACGATCACTCACTTCAGATACAGTTCGAATAGCAAAAATGGCAGCATTAAGTTTTTGAACAAGATCCTGAACATGGGCTTTCCATTACAGTTTACTATCTATCTGAACACCTAGAAATTTGAACTGTTGCGTTTCACTAATCATATACCCGTTCTGTGAAATTAAAACGTCAGGTTTTGTTGAATTATGTGTCAGAAACAGTAAAAACTAAGTCTTACTGTGATTTAGCTTTAGTTTATTTTCTACAAGTTATGAACATAGCTCATGAAGTGCACTATTTGAAACCGAGCCAATATTGCACACAACATTCTTTACTACTGCAAACAGACATACAGACATACTTGACAGTTACTCATAATACTAGAGGGCATATCATTCGTATAAATAAGGAACAGGTGTGGCCCAAACACTGATACCTGGGGCACCCCCTACTTGACTGTAGCCCACTCAGACCCCACATCACAACCATATCAACATTATAAATTATGATCTTTTGCTGTCTGTTGCTAAAGTAAGAGGTGAACCAATTGTGAGCTACTCATATTCAATAATAGTCCAACTTCTGGAGCAATATTTTCTGATCAACACAATCAAACGCCTTAGTTAAATCAAAAAATATGCCTAGTGTGCGAAACCTTTTGCTTAACCCATCCAGTACCTCACAAAGATAAGACAATATAGCATTTTCAGTTGTTAAGCGACTTCTAAAGCCCAACTGCACATTCGATAGCAAATTGTGTGATATAAAATGATCAATTGTCCTTAAATACACAGCCTTTTCAATACCTTTAGCAAACACTGAGTACATAGAAATAGGTCTAAAATTATCTACATTATCCCTTTCTTCCTTTTTATAAAGTGGATTTACTACTGATTACTTTAATCATTCAGGAAACTGACCGTTTCCAAAAAGGAAAAATTACAAATATGGCTAAATACAGAGCTAACATGTGTAGCACTGTACTTTAATATTCTGCTAGGCACTTCGTCATAACCATGAGAGTCCTTAGTCTTCAGTGATTTAATTACTGACTAAATCTCGCCCCCCCCCCCCCCCTTGTCTGTATCACAGAGGACTGTTTCAGACAACAATCTCGGAAAGGCATTTGCCAAGAAAGTTATATGATTCACTGTAGAAACTAAATTTCTATTTAATTCACCACTAATGGTCAGAAAATGATTCTGAAATACTGTACATATATCTGATTTATCAGAAACAAAATTATTTTTACTACAGACTCACTTTATATCGATGACCTTGTGCTGCTGACCAGACACTTCCTTCACAACTGACCACATGGTTCTAGTTTTATCCTGTGAATTAGCTATTCTATTTACATACCAGATACTCTTTGCCATCCTGATAACATTTTTAAGCAGTTTAGAATACTGTTTGTAATGGGCTACTGTAGCTGGATTGTGACTACTTTTAACATTTTGATTTAATTTCGACTTTGTTCTACATGATATCCTTATCCCACTAGTCAGGTACCTGGGCTGCCTATTACTGCTAGTAGCCCATTTACAACGTTCTAACGGAAAGTATCTCTCAAAGAGCATGGGAAATGAGTTAAGGGAAGCATTATGTTTATCATCTATATTATCAGCACTATAAACATCTTGCCACTCTTGTTCTTTGACAAGGTTTAAAACTCTCTATTGCTGTTGTATTAACTATCCTACATAGTTTGTAATTATATGTTACATTTGTTTGATTACAAAAGCCTTTTAGTGTTAAAATTTGTGCATCATGGTATGAAAATCGATTCACCCTTTTAATAACAGAATGCCCATCTAGTAATGAAGAATGAATAAAAATATTGTCAATGGCTGTGCTACCATTTCCCTGCACCTTAGTTGGAAGAAACACAGTCTACATCAGATCATATGAATTTAGGAGCTCTACTAACATCCTTTTCCTTGCTCCATTATATACAATATTTATACCGAGGTCACCACATATGACTCATTTTTTTTACTTCATACAAAGTGAATCAAGAACCCTTTCTAGCTTGAGCAGAAATATTCTGAAGTCAGAGTTTAGGGACCTATAAATAACAACAATTAGAAGTTTAGTTTCAAATAAATCAACTGCCCCTGCGCAACATTCAAGTGTCTGTTGAGTTCAGTGCCATGATACGTCTATGGACTCAAACGGAATACTGTTTTTATGTACATAGCCATTCCTCCATCCCGCAAGTAACTCCTTGAAAAACAGCCAGCTAATCTGTATCATGGCAAAGGAAGCCTCTGAGTCGTCAAATTACTTAAGTGGTGCTCCGATATACCAATAATTTCAGAGTCAACTTCTATGAACAGTTCACTAACTTTATCTCTAATACCTCTAATATTTTGATGAAATATGCCAGTTCTTTCCCTACTTGTAAACTTGACGTCCTCTGAAGGTGTGCCTTTAGTTACAGGGACTTTCTTTAAACAGTTACAGCTATCAGCTGACTTCAGTCTACATAACTGTCAAATATTAAATACTACCATAATGAGTGACATCCCCATCTAAACGAAGTTTCCTGTAAATAACACGATTGCTTACAGAAGCAGATACTGTCTTTCGACAGTCTCATCATTAGTACCAGATATCAGACATGTAAACCGAAGGCCGTCAGCAATTGACGTGGTGAACAGTACTCCACTTAGACAACTGTCTGATTACATAACTATTTGCAACTATACAGAAACGCAAAACTCTTTTTAAAAGAAAGTTCAACTAAAAATTTATGTCCATATCGCACGAAGTAAAACACGTTGGCCAGTTAGTAAGGCAACCAAATTACCACAATACTCCCAGTGTTTGACAAACTTTGTTTTGAGTCAACATTAGTGGTAATGTAGTTCATTTGGTATTGGTTTTGTGATCTCTTTTCATGATCGTTTTTGTAATTTTGGTTTCGGCCACACTGTGCCTTTACAGTATCTTTGCCTACCATGTTTCAGTGCATTTTTGTAAAGTTTTTACCTATACTTTAGTGTTTAACCTATTCAGATACAGCAGTGTGCTCACACTCCTCGGCGGATTTCACACTGTTACGTTTCCCGCTTCTATCAGCGAGCTCCCCGCGACGTTTGTGTTACAGTACTATGGAGTATGTAGCTAAACTTTATTCTGTCCAAAGATCTAGACATCAGTGCTGTACAAAAAGAGTTCAGTCTTCAACGAGAGCTATAGGTAATTCAATCAAAGGCAATGTTGACCCATTCTACTCAATTTAGTGCCTGCGTCGGCGGATTTGCCTATAATTCTTTTGATGCAAAAAATCTGATGCAGTGATTTCCTAATTGTTACCACTTGGATCAATGAAAACAGGAATAAAAGTATCCTGGCCGCTTAGTACAGTAGGTGCGTCATCCCGAAGTAGTTCGAAAATGTTGTTTCAGTTTTACGACGGGGAGACTTATTATTTGTAATCAATGATGTCCTTTCGTCGTGTTAATACAGCTAACACTGAACTGTGACAAGTAGTTTCAGTTTCTTGAGCAGTGTTGATTATGTTGCACAGACAATGGGTCAAACATCAATGTCCACAGCATTTGCTAGTAATTACATCTGATTAAACATCAGCTTAAAATATACAGTTAGCAATTATAATATTACAGTTGCACAAAAAAAAAAAAAAAAATTAGCTCGATGTGAATCCTTCAGACGCACAACGCAACTGTCCACGTTCGACTTTAAACCAGCCCTGATTACACTGCTCTCTGGGGGCTCAGTCACGGACTGATGAATATAAACATAAAATACACACTAAAGTGTGCAGGACGTTTACCAGTTGTTTTTCGTTGTTGTATGTGTGCATGTTTGCGTACTTGCATATTTTATGCTGGAAAACTGTCGTGCTTAAACAACATTTTAAAAGACCCAGAACAATTTTTCGTTTTGTTGTGAAATATGCGCTGCTGTGAAACTTCCTGGCAGATTAAAACTTTGTGCCAGACGGGGACTCCAACTTGTGTGCACTTCTGTGCAGTTTGGAAGGTAAGAGGTTAGGCACTGGCAGAAGTAAAGTTGTCAGGACTGGCTGTGAGTACTGCTTGGGTAGCTCAGTGGTAGATCACTTGCATGCGAATGGCAAAGGTTCTGGGTTCGAGTCCTGATCTGGAATACCTGTCCAGATCCGTCATGAAGTTTCATTTAGCAAAAGTACTTATATATCTATAACTGAAGTTATCATTTCAGCCAGAAATATGAAGTTACATCATACATCTGGTTCAGCGCAGATCTTGGTTTCATGCATTTTAATTTGTAGAAATGCTATCATAGAGTTTCCCTAATTCTCATGATGTGTAGTGTGGACATGCCTTCAAACCATCTGTTATCCACATATTCGGAGTTTTCACAGAAAGTCTCCGAAATCAGGATTTAACAACAGGCGTCTACACTACCCAACAGCATGAAATAGAGACTTTTCGCCAATGGATTCGGTTTCAGGAAACAACTTCTCAACGAAAGCTCTGAAGTATCGATTTACCAGTTTTATTGGTCATAAATTTCACATGTGCACCGAAAAAAAGTACCCGAGCGATGCCAAGTGTCCGAGCGCGGCAATAAAACAGATTTAAGAGCGAACAAGTGTCGCTGCCGTTAGAGAAAATGAACGAATGGCACGCTGCAAGGGCGCAGCATTTGGGATGAATGCGAATACAGATAAAACCGGGCCGTAAAACTCTATGAAAGGCGATTTGTATACAGAAAATGAATTCCCCAGTTACCAAGCTTCAAACCGACATAACGACCAATAAAACGAGGCATAAAGAGCCAGTGGACGCTCCTAAGACGAGTCCAAATGCAAGCAGTTGTGACAGAGATTATTTGTCCGCTTGTTATAGCAGATACAAGTGACAGAATAAAAACGAAACCGTGTATGAGACACGAAAGTATCATTCTGTGTTAGTGACTGCAGACAAACAAAGTCTTCCCCTGTACTCTCATAATCATACCAACAAATGTAGCGCACAAAGTCAAGCAGAGTTTAATTCAAGGAAGGTGCATTAAGTAATAACAGTGCAGAAATGCTCACAGGTCGTTTCATTAGTTAATGTTAAAGTGATTTTTTGTAATTTGTGTTTAATTGTTGATACGATGTTTAAAGATTATAGCTTGCACCCAAGATTGGATGGCGTAAAGATTAAAATATTTAATGGAAGAAGTATTTGCGTTGCAATACTCGACTTTTATTCCATCTTCCTTTCTCTGCTAATTAGGGCTGGGCAGACTGTAATGGAACTTTGTTAGTTTCGGCAGAATATCCCAGAGGACTGAGAATGAGACACAGGTGCAGTGGGGAATGTTTTGGAGGTATCTTCAAGTTCCAGCATTCACCTGTTAATCAAGGATAACTAATCTAAACCTTTCTCCGAACCAGTGTGACCCGCAATTTGTGCGTGTGAAAATGAATGTTCTTCACTATTTGGCAAACGTTATGACCACAAATTTAAGAAAGTCCGCCAGAGTTTATAGCTAACTTGCACATTACACAACACATTTCATTCCAGATGTTCCGGCGTAAAAGTCAAGCGCCGGCACGACGGTAAGTAACGGTAGAGTAGAGAGGGCTGTGAAGAAGACTTTAGGCAATACTACGATGACCGACCTTTCTCTAGAGTGACACCGAGAAGCAGCGGTCTCTAGGCGGAGAGAACATAAGCGAGGCGCCGCCTGGCCGCAGCTCAGTTGAAGACTCGCTCTTCTACGAGCTATACAGCAGCGACTTGCGAACTGTATTTTTTCACTTGTATTAACAGCTGGGTACACTGAAGAGATTTTCTTGTTATGTCTGTCACCCATTGCTTGCGACACACCATTATAAATTCTCAAAGTTAAATACTGAAATTAATCTCACTGTAAAAAAAATTATTATTACGATTTCCTTGAATTGTTGTCTGCCGAGCCGACAAAGTAGGTTTCCTAGGCACCCCGCATTCGATGAGTAGGCAGGGCACAATACCAGAGATGTGCCACGTTGTTTAATGCACTGATGAAGGTTTAAGGGGAGATGGCGCTGTATTATCTGTTCATTTTCTGAAGAGCCACAACGAAGCAACAGTGAACTGTCGCTGGTTCAATATTGGTCGAATGGGTTCAGGCTGCACCAAAAGCAGTTTTGGCGTAACCAACCTGTCGTAGTTAGCAGACGACAGTGTGTAGTACCGTAAACAACAACAGACTTACTTTAACATACAGAGCACGAAATCACAGAAATATTACACACATTCGAATTTGGTTTAAATGAGATACTCTGACAGAGCATTCACTTTGCTACAAAATACGTAGCAGTTACAGCACAAACGAAATTTGTTATTAAAGGTACACAAAAACCATTTGCTAGTGCTAAAACTACTTACTCGTATTTATCCTTACACGTTCCATTTCACTCACTTTAACAGGAGTAGTGGGACAAAGTTCGTATCGCCTTACGTTGCATTGTTGCCACATTCATTCAAGATAGGGGATCCAAGATGGCGGTGATAGATATGGAAACTTCGCAGTGACGTCATGGCAAGAAGTTCAAATTTTGGTGGGAAAATAGGTCATTTGTGCTACTTCCACTAACCCAACCTCATCCCCTCCCCCCCTGTACGCCCCTACCCCTCGCCACCTACCCCCACCCCCATCCCAGGAAAATGGCAGGAAGTTCAAATTTTTGCAGGGAAAAAAGGTCATTTGGGCTACCTCCGCTACCTAAGAAAATGGCCGGAAGAATGGTCACTTGGGATACCTCCACTAACATAATTATCCGAGCACCACTGGTGGGAAAATGACACAGCCTGTGTTGGGCTGCTGGAAAGGATGGATGCAAGTCTTTATTTTTCATACAGTGTTTATTTAAACAATTTCAGTTGCTCTAGGCAGCAGCTCCATCCGGTGAGTTAACCATGACATCCAGAGTCCAACTGACCTAGTACACAATACTGCTGCCAGAGGGCACTGTTGTCCCATGGCAGTTTGGGGAAAAATTGCAGGACTCTGCATCCAGCTGCTGGAGAGAAGAAGAAGTGTACTTTATTTATTTTGGAACAGTTTATTGAGGGTTGGATTTCACATAGTTTATTTATCACACTGATACACAACACTGGAACTGGCCTGTTTTGGGTCACAGTAAATAGCCTACAGACCTGCAAACTACACATAAGTCACCGAAATAATGCAGTAGACTGATGTAAATTGAAAAAAGTACATGTATAACGTTCTGCGAACACTAATTGTAAACTTTCAAAATAATGCATTTCACACCCTACAGACCTGCAAAAGACTCGTAGATCACCGAAATAATGCATGTAAAACGCTCTGCAGACACACTCACTAAATGTAAACTGTCTAAATATAGCATTGCACAGCCAACAGACCTGCAGACTACTCGTAAATCACAGAAATAATGCATTCCACAGTCTACAGACACACAAATAATTCGTAAATGGTGAAAATAGCATTTGTAGAATGCTATGCAGATATGCTCGCTAATTGTAAACTGTCGAAATAATGCATTGCACAGCCCACAGATTTGTTCACAAAATAATGCAACAGACACTTTCACAACATGTAACATTGGGAAAACAGTGCTGTATAACACTCTGCCAACATGCTCACTACGCTTAAACAGCCGAAAAGAATGCAGTGCACAAACGCTCAAGGCACGTAAAACTGCTTTCGAACAATCGTTTAGAAATTCGACTGTGACGTTTCAAAGGTCCTACGCCTGAACACGCCGACGCTGCCGACACCACACATACGCTTTGCAGGGCCATCTGGACTCGAGCCAAATCTGGAGAGATGAATGCTGGGGTGCGAGCCACCACTTTTTCACCGCTGTCACCTGCAGACAGCAGGTGAAAGTCGCATCAGTTTTTGGGTATACGGGTAGAATTCTTGAAATGTTATAGTAATGTCTCATGTCTATGTAAATAAGAGCCAAGTCTCCCTCTGGGCACACTATAGAAATCTTTTGCAGTGCTTCTGAGAATAGTATAGGATGCATTGTTCCTAGCAATACTAATGGGCACGAGAGATATGTCTAACTGTGCATGTGTTTACTATGACTGATGCATACCTTTCAGAGATGTGAGTCTAGTGCCAAGCAAGAGACATTTGCATAGCGGCTCACCCATGCAGGTGCAACTAAAAGTCTCTCAGTGTTATACTGACATCACATGTCTATGTAAACAAGAGTCAAGTCTACCTCTCTAGCTGAGACTAACAGCGAATGCATTCTTTCTGATGGTCCCAATGAAGCATCAAGTGCTACCCTTCCTGGAAATCGTGGCGTCCAGCTTTCAACAAACGTCTCAGAAATGGTATACGTTCTCACCGCTAAAAGCCTTCATCACATATGTACGCACTTGGGAAAAAAGTGTTAATCATTAATGCATTCATGTTGTTTGGAAAAAGATCACTATCTAAGCACAGTCAGGAACATCAGAACAATTACACAAACATAATTCGGAGCACTGTATTGCAGAAGAGAAAAATTGCAATAATTTTCTGTGGCTGTCCCTCATCCGCCATTCTGGCATTGGCACCTCTCCTGCAGCTATAGTGGTTGTTGTGGTCTTCAGTCCTGAGACTGGTTTGATGCAGATCTCCATGCTACTCTACTGCAACCTACATCCTTCTGAATCTGCTTAGTGTATTCATCTCTTGGTCTCCCTCTACGATTTTTACCTTCCACGCTGCCCTCCAATGCTAAATTTGTGATCCCTTGATGCCTCGGGACATGTCCTAACAACCGATCCCTTCTTCTAGTCAAGTTGTGCCACAAACTTCTCTTCTCCCCAATCCTATTCAATACCCCCTCATTAGTTACGTGATCTACCCACCTAATCTTCAACATTCTTCTGTAGCACCACATTTCGAAAGCATCTATTCTCTTCTTGTCCAAACTATTTATTGTCCATGTTTCACTTCCATACATGGCTACACTCCATACAAATACTTTCAGAAACGACTTCCTGACACTTAAATCAATACTCGATGTTAACAAATTTCTCTTCTTCAGAAACGCTTTCCTTGCCATTGCCAGTCTACATTTTATATCCTCTCTACTTCAACCATCATCAGTTATTTTGCTCCCCAAATAGAAAAACTCCTTTACTACTTTAAGTGTCTCATTTCCTAATATAATTCCTTCAGCATCACCTGACTTAATTCGACTACATTCCATTATCCTCGTTTTGCTTTTGTTGATGTCCGTCTTACATCCTCCTTTCAAGACACTGTCCATTCCATTCATCTGCTCTTCCAAGTCCTTTGCTGTCTCTGACAGAATTACAATGTCATCGGCGAACCTTAAAGCTTTTATTTCTTCTCCCTGGATTTTAATACCTACTCCAAATTTTTCTTTTGTTTCCTTTACTGCTTGCTCAATATACAGATTGAATAACATCAGGGAGAGGCTACAACCCTGTCTCACCCCCTTCCCAACCACTGCTTCCCATTCACGCCCCTCGACTCTTATAACTGCCATCTGGTTTCTGTACAAACTGTAAATAGCCTTTCGCTCCCTGTATTTTACCCCTGCCACCTTTAGAATTTGAAAGAGAGTATTTCAGTCAACATTGTGTAAGTCTACAAATGCAAGAAACGTAGGTTTGCCTTTCCTTAATCTTTCTTCTATGATAAGTCGTAAGGTCAGTATTGCCTCACGTGTTCCAACATTTCTACGGAACCCATCTGATCTTCCCCGAGGTCATCTTCTACCAATTTTTCCATTCGTCTTTAAATAATTCGTGTTAGTATTTTGCAGCTGTGACTTATTAAACTGATAGTTCGGTAATTTCCACATCTGTCGACACCTGCTTTCTTTGGGATTGGAATTATTATATTCTTCTTGAAGTCTGAGGGTATTTCTCCTGTCTCGTATATCTTGCTCACCAGATGGTAGAGTTTTGTCAGAACTGGCTCTCCCTAGGCCGTCAGTAGTTCTAATGGAGTGTTGTCTACTCCTGGGGCCTTGTTTCGAGTCAGGCCTTTCAGTGCTCTCTCAAACTCTTCACGCAGTATCATATCTCCCATTTCATCTTCATCTACATCCTCTTCCATTTCCATAATATTGTCCTCAAGTACATCGCCCCTGTATAGAACCTCTATATACTCCTTCCACCTTTCTGCTTTCCCCTCTTTGCTTAGAACTGGGTTTCCATCGGAGCTCTTGATATTCATGCAAGTGGCTCTCTTTCATCCAAAGGTCTCTTTAATTTTCCTGTAGGTTGTATGTATCTTACCCCTAGTGAGATAAGCCTCCACATCCTTACATTTGTCCTCTAGCCATCCCTGCTTAGCCATTTTGCACTTCCTGTCGATCTCATTTTTGAGACGTTTGTACTCCTTTTTGCATGCTTCATTTACTGCATTTTTATATTTTCTCCTTTCATCCATTAAATTCAATATTTCTTCTGTTACCCAAGGATTTCTACTAGCCCTCGTCTTTTTACCTACTTGATCCTCTGCTGCCTTCATACTTCATCCCTCAGAGCTTCCCATTCTTCTTCCACTGTATTTCTTTCCCCCATTCCTGTCAATTGTTCCCTTATGCTCTTCCTGAAACTCAGTACAACCTCTGATTTAGTCAGTTTATCCAGGTCCCATCTCCTTAAATTCTCACCTTTTTGCAATTTCTTTAGTTTTAAGCTAGAGTTCGTAACCATTAGATTGTGGTCAGTGTCCACATCTGCCCCTGGAAATGTCCTATAATTTAAAACCTGGTTCCTAAATCTCTGTCTTACCATTATATAAGCTATCTGATACCTTTTATCATATCCAGGATTCTTCCATGTATACAACCTTCTTTTATGATTCTTGAACCAAGTGTTAGCTATGATTAAGTCATGCTCTGTGCAAAATTCTAACAGACGGCTCCCTCTTTCATTTCTTAGCCCTAATGCATATTCACCTACTTTGTTTCCTTCTCTCCCTTTTCCTACTACCGAATTCCAGTCACGCATGACTATTAAATTTTCGTCTCCCTTCACTATCTGAATAAGTTCTTTTATTTCATCATACATTTCCTCAATTTCTTCGTCATCTGCAGAGCTAGTTGGCATATAAACTTGTACTACTGTAGTAGGCGTGGGCTTCGTGTCTATCTTGGCCACTATAATACGTTCACTATGCTGTTTGTAGAAGCTTACCCGCACTCCTATTCTTTTATTCATTATTAAACCTACTCCTGCATTACCCCTATTTGATTTTGTATTTATAACCCTGTATTCACCTGACTAGAAGTCTTGTTCCTCCTGCCACTATATCTAACTTTAACCTATCCATTTCCCTTTTTAAATTTTCTAACCTACCTACCCGATTAAGGAATCTGACATTCCACGCTCCGATCCGTAGAACGCCAGTTTTCTTTCTCCTGATAACGACGTCCTCTTGGGTAGTCCCCGCCCGGAGATCCGAATGGGGGACTATTTTACTTCCGGAATATTTTACCCAAGACGACGCCATCATCATTTAACCATACTGAAAGCTGCATGCCCTCGGGAAAAATTACGGCTGTAGTTTGCCCTTGCTTTCATCCTTTCGCAGTACCACAACAGCAAGACCGTTTTGGTTAATGTTACAAGGCCAGATCAGTCAATCATCCAGACTGTTGCCCCTGCAACTACTGAAAAGGCTGCTGCCCCTCTTCAGGAACCATACGTTTGTCTGGCCTCTCAACAGATACCCCTCCGTTGTGGTTGCACCTACGGTACGGCTATCTGTATCGTTGAGGCACGCAAGCCTCCCCACCAACGGCAAGGTCCATGGTTCGTGAAGGGGGAGGGGGGGAAAGGGCAGCTATAGGACACCGAAAATTCCCGCCATTTTTCTCTTCTGCAGGACATTGTTCCGAATTATGTTTGTGTAATTGTTGTGATTTTCCCATCTGTGCATAGGCAGTGATCTCTTTCCACACAACACCAATGCTTTTATGATTAACGGTGCTTTCTCAAGTGTGCGCATACATGATGACGGCTTTCAGCAGCGAGAAAATTTACCGTTTCTGAGACGTATGTTCAAAGCAGGACGTCACGATTTTCAGGAAGAGTAGTACATGATGCCTCGTTAGGACCATCAGAAAGAATGCGTTGTGTGTTATTCTGAGCTATTTTCGCCCTATTAGGGCGAGAATTTCCAAGCGAAGAAGCTGAGACATCACAAAAGCACCTGCTACAACAACAAAAGCGACCGTTCACTATTTCTAGGACACTTTACGGCTTCCAAGAGGTAGACTGGCCTGTTATTTCGATAGACATAAGATATCAGTATATCACTTGAAGAATTCTATGCCTGAAAACTGACGCGACTTTCAGCTTATGTCTGCAGGCGGCAGGGGCGTGAGAGCAGAGGCTCGTGCCTCCGGCAGTGTCTTGCACCCGTCTGGCCCTGCGAAACGCATACCTTGGGTCGGCGGCGTCGGCGTGTGCATGCGTGGAAACTCTGATACATCGCGTCTGGATTTCTTAACGACAGTTCCAAAGTTGTTTCTACGTGCAATGAGTGTTTGTGCACTGCATTATTTTCGGTTGTTTAAGTGTTGTAAGCGAGTTGGCAGAGTGTTATTGAGCGTTAATGTCCCAAATTTACGCGTAGTGAAAATCTCTGTTGCATTATTTTGTGAACATGTCTGTGGGCTGTGCAATGTATTATTTCGACAGTTTAAATTTCATAGCGTTTTACAATAGTTATTTTGAGAATTTATGAGTTGTTTGTGTGTCTGCAGTCTCTGCAATGCATTATTTTAGTGATTTATGAGTAGTTTGAAGATCTGTGGGCTGTGCAATACATTATTCAGGAAGTTTACAATTAGTGAGCATATTCGCAGAGCGTTATACATGTATTATTTTGATAATTTATATCAGTGTATTGCATTACTTCTGTGATTTACGAGTAGTGTGTACTTTCTACTATGACCCCAAGCTCATCAGGGCGAATGTTTTGTATCAGTTTAATAAATAAACTATGTGAAATCCGCTCCTAAGTGAACTGATCCAAATAAATAAAGTACACTTTTTCCTCTTGTAACACTACGCTACTGCGCACGATACTTATTAAAGCCTGTACTATGGTAAGTTGACGGGCTTCACCTTATAAGAAAGGATTTTGGTATATATGTTGACCGCGTGTACCTGAATGGAGGCAAAATCAGACTTTCACCCACTCAGTAACAACAATGATACGTCAAGCAAGTCTGAAGTGCAACTACATGTTAGGACGGACAAGAAACAACACAGCAGATGCTACCAATTTGTTAATAAAACGGTCGCCAACCTAATTAGGCATTAAGTGAGTTTCTTCCCTGTACAAGTTGAAGTACGTGTATGCAAAACAACACGTAATAACACTGCATAATATGGTAAATTTTTGAACCAGAAAATCTACTGAACTAATAATTTCACTTTCTGTACTAATATGGACAAGCCATAAATACACAACAATACACTATTATGTTTACTACAAACTTCGTACTGTCTTTTGATCTGATTAAAATCGGGCATAGGTTACCCTAGAAACAGCACTTTCGAAACACACATACAATGTCAATTTTGAAAAAGGTAAAACACTAATAAATTTTGATTTTATATTGACTTTAACTTTTCTGGTCGAATCAGTTCATTACAATCCAGAATTGAAATGAATAGAAAAGAAAAGAGTGGGGGGGGGGGCGGACCCTAAAACTGTTATGATTACTGTACTGGAATTTTGGTCATTTAAATCATTAAGCTCTCAAGATTTCCAATATATGATTTACTACTCTTTTTTTCTTATTTCTTGCTCATTTAACTACCATTATTTTTGTCTCAAATTAATTAAACTTCATTACTAAACCACTTTCAAAATGATCTTCCAACTTTGTCAGACCTATATTGTTCGTTTATTATTTCATTAACATCAAAGTTTTTTAAACATCATTCTAACGTAGATGGGTCTGCAGGTAATTATTATTAACATAAACTTTAAATCTTCATCTCGGGATACTCGGATTGCACAACATGTGGAAAGGACCCTATCTAGGTTAGTGATGAGGATGAATAAATGATAGGACAGTTCTAGTAAAAGTTAAGTTGTTATTGAACAGTAAGGAACAAAAGTAACACTGGTCCACATGAATACAGTACTAAAAGTTTCAACCTGTTCGTATCGATGCGGCGGTTGGCGGGCGGCGAGATGGCGAGGCGCAGAGCACACATACAATCACAGCTATGGCTCTTGATGTATCGGCACTTTACTTCTTCATAGCGTCGCAATATTTTTCCATTTAGTGCCAATGGAATTTTGCCATGCTGTATAGTCGTCGGAAACGGCACATCCGAGGCTCAATGAAATCACGTTTTCCAGGAGAGCCTCCTCGATCCAGAACGTGTTGCTCAGATCAAAGCCCAACTCCGACTACTACTGCTGAACCCGTTATGCCGTGCCGCGCCCGTGTGCATTTTCCCGCGCTCGCCTCCCATCCACCTTTTAGCGCTCCCCTACAGACAGGGTATTCACCAAAGGTTTTGCACTCCACATATCCTAATACATTGCCTACGTATGGACCAGGCGCACAATTACAACATTAACATCTTACAACAGTTTCAACATTTCCTACATTTCCATTTTGTTATAATACTGCTTGCAATTTGACATAAACATTAATATTCACATCGAAAATTGTTTACAGTTTCTTTAACATAATGACATGAAAAGAAAACAGAAATGAAATCAGAACATCGATTATGCTAATTTATCGAAAAACAGAAGCAAAAATTATTATATGTACAATAGTATAACGTTGTTGTTGTTACACTCTCTCTAATAGCTAGACACATTGTGTGTCCTTTTCTCCTCATTTTTCCCCAGACCGCCATGGGATGACAGCGCTCTCTGGTAGCAGCACTGTATATTAGGTCAGTTGGACTCCAGACCTCATGGTGAACACAATAGATGGAGCTAATGCCTATGACAACTCTAATTGTTTAAATAAACACTGCATGCAAAATAAACACTTATGTCCATCCTTTCCAGCAGCCCAGCACAGGCTGAGTCCTTTTCTCACCAATTCCAAGGAAGAGGTGGAGGTCAGATTGTGGTGTCACCGCCAGACACCACACTTGCTAGGTGGTAGCCTTTAAATCGGCCGCGGTGCGTTAGTATACGTCGGACCCGCGTGTCGCCACTATCAGTGATTGCAGACCGAGCGCCGCCACACGGCAGGTCTAGAAAGACTTCCTAGCACTCGCCCTAGTTGTACAGCCGACTTTGCTAGCGATGGTTCACTGACAAAATACGCTCTCATTTGCCGAGACGATAGCTTAGCATAGCCTTCAGCTACGTCATTTGCTACGACCTAGCAAGGCGCCATTATCAGTTACCATTGATATTGTGAATCATGTACCGTCAAGACCGACGCTCATCATTAATGGATTAAAGTTAAGTATTCCACCAGCTACGTCCGTTTTTCTAAATTCTAATTTCCTTGTCCTGTTCCAGACCTCACGCCAGCCTGCGTGAGCTAAAACGCGTGCATTTCGGCCTTTTCTAGTAACACGGTGTTGGCTCTCCTGCCAACCACAACACAGATGACTTAGGTTGGTGCATGTAGCATAAATGACCTATTTTTCTACCAAAATATGAACTTCCCGCCATGACATCATTGCAGCTTTGCTGTATCTATCGCTTCCATCTTGGATCCGCCACCTTCAACAAATTTGGCAACAGTTCAACGTGGGGCCATACGAAATTTGTCCCAGTACTAACAGGGACTAGGATAGCAATTTTATTTGATTCCACTTTCATCTGGGAATATCGTTTGCTTGCACATTTATTAGCAGCTCCAAATAGGAATTTCAAATACTGGTACCTTGAAAAACTGTAAAGCAACTACGAACACAACGGCGAAATGAAATTAAAATCAATTCTAGTACAGGCAGATGGAAGTAAAATTGACAATTTCTAAAATTGACAATTTCTTCTACTGTTTTTCCATGTCGCAGAATTTAACAACATTCGTCATCATATTGCAAGCTTGTCTGCGAATCACTGCTGTCTCTCCAAGCATAGTAATTGAAGATAACACCGTCAATGAGTCAGCGGCATGAGACTCACTCATTTTGGAGAAATAAATTGTATCTCAAATCGCAATTGTACTTCGGCAAATTAAGTTGCAAACAATATGATTGCGAGGATATGGAAAGGTAGCTACCGACCAGAAGCATGTGAATTTCGTTCCGAAGACTAACACCGTCTTTGGAGTTATATGGAAACAGCGACAGTCCACAGAGGGCACGCCTTGAGTATTTAGAAAGAGAACAGATCCAAATGGCTGCAATCACGGTGGGACTTAACATCTGAGGTCATCAGTCCCCTAGACTTAGAACTACTTAAACCTAACTAACCTAAGGACATAACACATATCCATGCCCGAGGCAGGATTGGAACCTGCGACCTTAGCAACAGCGCGGTTCCGGACTGAAGCACGTAGAACCGCTCGGCCACACCGGCCGGCCAGGAGAACAGGCTGTACGTTGTTTTGTAGCTGCCACCAAAATATTGGATGCCCCAGAACATTAGCCGACTACCGTTTATGGAGGCTTTTTGTCCTTTTCTGTAGTGTGCACGCAACAGTTAATTTAAATAGTAAGTGGTACGGTACTAGCGTGACTAATACAGTGTCAGGAAGGCATTTTCAGATCTTTTTCTGGTGTTAAATGTATATCGATCCAGCAATACGATGCACTTAGTCTCTTTAAAGTTACTTGGTTTCCTACACAGTTACATGGTCCAGTCACATTAATGTGGTCACTGCCTATGTTCGACGTCAACTTGCAATGACAACTGACGGACGGAAGATGGCAGCACCAGCAGTTGGGGTTTTGGGGACGGTCATATAAAGCCTGTCGGAGCGACGCGGAAAAACTTACAGTCGTTGTTCTCGTGAAGCGGAAACGGGGATATTTATCTGACGTCCAAAATGGCATGATCATTGGCTTTCTGGCCAAGCGTCGAAGAAATTCTGGAACGGCTAAGTTTCGCAACTGCAAACTGTTCGCATGCCGCTGTCGTTAAAGTACACCGTGGGTGGCATAATGGTGCTACGCAAATCCAGCGCCGACGGAACAGTTATGCACCACGGGCTATATATGATATCAGTTAACGACGGCTGCGATAGTGTGTACGGGTGAATAGACATACAGCTTTTGAGCAACAGACTACCAAGGTGAACCAAGGGGCTACCAGCACTGTCACATTGACGACCGTTCAGCGAATGCTGCTGCACATGGACCTCGGCAACTAACGCCTGGTTCATGCACTCATGCTGGTTCGTGTTCACCAGTGTCACAGACTAGAATTTGCACGTCAATACCGCAATCTGGACGTCTACTGAGTGGCGACAGGTGGCTTTTTAAGATGAATCACGTTTTCTGCTCCACTGGACAGATGCCCATTTGCGTGTTCGACGTGAAAGTCTGAAAGCAAACACCCTGCAAACAGGAGGGAGTGTTATGGTCTGGGGAATGTTTTCGTGGAATTACCTGGTTGTTATCGTCAGTTTGGAAGGCGCAATTGATAGATACAAGTATAGTTCTATCATTGTGGATCATGTCCATCCATACATGAAATTTTTTGTTCCTCCACACGTTGGCATATACCAACAGAACAACAGAACAATACAACATGTCACACAGCTCGCAATGTACGTGCTTGATTCAAAAAGCACCAAAATGAGGTTACCTTACACTCCTTGCCACCAGACTCCCCGCATAAATCCTGTGGAGAATCTGTGGGATCACCTCCACCAGGCTCTTTGCGCCATGAATCCCCAACCGAAAAATCAAAAGCAGCTTGTCATGGCTTTGGAGTCTGCATGCTTCGACATCCCAGTCAGAACCGTCCAGAAACTCGTTGACTCTCTTTTCTTGGACGTCTCAGGTTACAAAAGGTGGTTATTGAGACATTAGACAGGTGGTTACATTACTGTGACTGTACGGTGTAATTAAACAAGAAGAAAAGTATGTAATGTGATAAGGCTGTTTTAGCAAGGCAGCGTTTTCTTTAATATGAACTGACGAAACTGATCTAGTCCTGTTTCAGAAAATACTGAGAACCTATTTTGATATGTTTGGTCGGTTTCCAATCTTTCGTTCTCGCAGCGTTCACCCAGAGAGCATCTGGACTGGACCGAAAAAATGTTCAAATGTGTGTGAAATCTTATGGGTCTTAAGTGCTGAGGTCATCTGTCCCTAAGCTTACACACTACTTAACCTAAATTATCCTAAGGACAAACACACACACCCATACCCGAGGGATGACTCGAACCTCCGCCGGGACCAGCCACACAGTCCATGACTGCATAATTCCGAGCACAAAATTCATGTATATTAAAGTAAATATTGCTTGAACGATCCTAGTTACAAAAGAAATGTGATTCCTTTACACTTCAGAGTATAGTCATAACGACTAGTACACCCGTAAATGGGGCAAGCTGGTATTCTTTGATCAAAACACTGGTTGCTACAACTGACATAGCCGACGTCGGCGTCAAATTAGTGACGGCCGAAGGGCTCCGTTTAGTATTCCTCCACGTATCCACGTGTTGTAGAAATGTGTCTGGAGAGAGTTCATTTCCTCACCATCAACCTAGAACTTCCGCTGTGCAGAACCGTTTATTATGCCGTTGATTATTCATAACTGCAGTGCTGAATTAATGTTGCTGCTACGAAGGCTAAGAATTGTAAAAGGATGAACAGTTACGTTACATAGGAACTATCAGCAAAGGTCATATTATAGTCATCATATCACTAAGAGGAGCTTCTCACGTGTAGTAATGTCGAGACACAGTGTACTGAAGCAATAATACCAACTTCATAAATTTATTAACGTGAGCATTTTCATGACCTTTAGCACGAAAGGGTTGAAATGCAATGGGTGAAAGGTTATCTAAAAACTACACAGAATCATTTTGCCTTAATGCGAATAGAAGAAAATGAAAGTGAGGAAATGAGACAGGGTTGTCGGCAGTATCCTACGTTATTCAATATGCACATTGAGCAAATGCTAAGAAAAAGGGTTTAATACTCAAAGAACAGAAGTAAAATGATTAAGGCATGCCGATGATATTTTAATTCCATTAGACGTTAGTAGACTCGAATGTACAGTCGAATGCAATGTATGGTTTGGAAATAGACTAGAAGGTAAGTGTAAATAAAAGTAAAACTAGGGTAGCGGAAAGTAGTCGATTTTAGGTAGGTTATGCGGTGGGAATCCAGTTAGTAAATTGTACACGAAAAGTAATAGATGAGTTCGACTATTTGGACCACAATGAGTGAAGATTAAAAATGTGGCAGAAACCAAATACGGAGAAGATGATCACAAAAATATTTCAAAGTACTCTCAAATCACTTAAAAGAATTACGTTTTTAGAAACTTAGTGTGGCACAGTAAGTGAAGAGCGGATGGTAGCTGTGTGTTCTACATGAAATAACAAATTCCCAAAGCAGGAAATGGTTGTGGAGCAGGTTTTCACTATCCATACGTCCTACACCTATCCCTACGGCCCATAAAATGCCGATAATAATCAACAGGTACGTCAATGAAACAAGATTATTCGAAGAACAACCACTAACGTACCCTGACAAATAAATGTATTCTATAAGAGACGGTACACGCTTCCCCTATCTCTTTCAGTCAATTTCAGCTTAAATATCGTCCACCAGCTGCCGTATCTGTTACGTTAAATTCAGTGCTGTCATTGTGGTATCGATAGTTCCGAAGCTACAGCGTAGGTGTACGGTCGCAGGTTGGCACTTCGAGAGCGGACCAACTACGCAAACCACACCGCTCTCTATCCGACGCTATGGAGCTCAACGAGCGCCGATCTACTTTCTGCCCAGTTCATCAAGAGCAGACGGCCGAGAAACTTCGCTTTATCTTAGTTTGCTATTGAGACTGTGTTCAAGTTACTACGGGTGTAAGACGTCGCACCTAAGTGCTCATCACTTAAAGTTATGTAATATTTATGCATATGTTTATACACTAGTAATGGTGCTTTAACTATATTTACAGTACCGAATTGCTGTACCCCACCTGCTCCCACTCGCTTCCTTCATTCGGCTTATGTTACAGATAACAGGAGCAGACCCACGCGCCGCCTTCCAGGCGCGATACAAAAGAGTAATGGCTTCTAAAAAAATGGTTCAAATGGCTCTGAGCACGATGGGACTCAACATCTGAGGTTATCAGTCCCCTAGAACTTAGAACTACTTAAACCTAAATAACCTAAGGACATCACACACATCCATGCCCGAAGTAGGATTCGCACCTGCGACCGTAGCAGTCGCGCGGTTCCGGACTTAGCGCCTAGAACCGCTAGACCACCGCGGCCGGCAATGGCTTCTAAAACAACGGTCTCAATTACATAAAACTACAAACAACCGACGGCTTCGAGGCTGGGCACAAGACAGATCGATACTCAGGTGTCTCTTAGCCCAGTTCTCAAGTACATGGAATAATAACGTAATCCAGAGAGCGCCTAACTCTTGTTAGCCGTGCATTAAATAATATCTTTTGCAACTCTGTTTTGGTGTAACATTGTTACACAGTAATAGGGCGAAATAAAATATAAAAAAGGGGATAGCACAAAAAGTGATAGGGCACTTTTCGCTAAAGTATGTAGACATGAGGCTTACGGATCATTATTTCAAAGCAAAACTGACTGTGTGTGTGTGTGTGTGTGTGTGTGTGTGTGTGTGTATGAGAGAGAGAGAGAAAGAGAGAGAGACAGAGAGAATTCAGTAAGAAACATATACAGGGTGGCCCATCGGTAGTGACCGGGCCAAATATCTCACGAAATAAGCGCCAAAAGGAAAAACTACAAAGAACGAAACTTGTCTAGCTTGAACGGGGAAACCAAAAGGCGCTATGGTTGGCCCACTACATGGCACTGCCATAGGTCAAACGGAACTCAACTGCGTTTTTTTAAAAATAGGAACCCCCTTCTTTATTACATATTCGTGTAGTACGTAAAGAAATAAGAATGTTTCAGTTGGACCACATTTTTCGCTTTGTGATAGATGGCGCTGTAATAGTCACAAACATATGGCTCACAACTTTAGACAGTTGGTAACAGGTAGGTTTTTTTAAATTGAAATACAGAACGTAGGAAAGTTTTAACCTTTTATTTCGGTTGTTCCAATGAGATACATGTACCTTTGTGAACTTATCAATTCTGAGAACGCACACTGCTACAGCGTGATTACCTGCACATACCACATTAACGCAATAAATGCTCAAAATGATGTCCGTCAACCTCAATGCAGATCCGGTGTGCCCGTCTGGTTGTGGATAGTTTTTAAGGCTGTTTTGAATCTTCCTCAGCGAATGCGGCCTGGTTCCCCTCATTCCGCCTCAGTTACACTATGCCCGTGATTACTGCTCAAACACTGTTTCCACGTACGCGTAAACTCTGGTGTACTCTGCCACGCAAATATTTCGGGTTACACTGGGGGCCGAACCGCACGATATCCATGGACTCTGTGTTCAAATGGCTCTGAGCAGTATGGGACTTAACATCTGAGGTCATTAGTCCCCTAGAACTTAGAACTACTTAAACCTAACCAATCTAACGACATCACACACATCAATGCCCGAGGCAGGGTTCGAACCTGGGACCGTAGCAGTCGCGCGGATCCGCACTGAAGCGCCTAGAAGCGCTCGGCCACAGCGGCCGGCGGTTCTGAGTGGGGCGGCGGTTAGGCGGGTGGCCTGTTGTGGGGTTGTGGACCACTGAGGGCTACGGCGGGTCGAAGCCTCTCCGTCGTTCCTAGCTCCCCAGTTCAATACACACACACTGCCGAACCGAAACCAAAAACGAGCAACACAAGTAGTTTCTAATCATTTTAAGGCGAAGTTCGTGGAGACTTTATTTCTTTGTAGATAAGTGTATTCAAGAGAATGAAAGAATGTTTTGATGCAAGTTTTCTTTACTGTAGAATTATTCCACTCCCTGAACTTTGACGTAATATTTATCCTGTAACGAAGATGATACTTGTGATTAAAATGCTACAGAGAAGTATGTGTTGTCCTAAAGAAAGAGAAAAGTGGATAAAGGAAATGTAGAAAAGGTAATGTAAACAGTAAAAGATAAGGTAAAAAATCACTAATTAGCTACACGTTATAACTCTACATTAGACATTTTGTCGAATACATTCAACGAAAAATGTATGAAATGAAACAATGGTGCCGCAGCCTAATCTGTTACAACAGAGACTCAACAGTAAGTTAAAGGGCAGAACAAAACCTGAAATCGATGACCAATCAGCAGCATAAAATATTGACATTTAAGTTCCGACACTTGTATGAAACAAGCGAAGTATCGTTATCATTTCGCTTTAATCAGATTGATGTGAAATATCAAACACAGATTGTTAACATACGGGCGCGCGAGGAAGCCGCGCGGTCTAGGCGTCCTGTCACGGATCGCGCAGCTCCTCCAGTCGGAGGTGCGAGTCCACATGGGTGTGTGTGTTGTCCTTACCGTAAGTTAGTTTAAGTTAGATTAAGTAGTGTGTAAGCTTAGGGACCGATGACCGCAACAGTTTGGTCCCATAAGATCTTAACACAAATTTCCAATTTTGTTTACATACCTACTAAACGCGCATACAGAATCAGCCACTCTTTTGAATGGCAGTTATGTAGGCCTTCTAGCAGAACGGTTTCCGGGCAAGCCAATGCTATTCCGAAGTCACGTTCGCTGGAGGATAGTGGACATTACGGAGCAAAAAACTGATAGGCGCATCCGAATGTTCACTGCGAGGGTATTTCAACTCTATCATATAGGAAGGTGCAATTCTGTTGTTTCTCTATTTAGCCTTCGTTGGTGCTGCGTCTATGCACGACAACTGTTAACAGCTTGGTATCGCAATATGGCGGACACCTATGCAGAATTTTCTGGGCGTGCTTCTTAAAGTTCCACAACTCCTTACAACAGTATCTAGCAATCCAGAACAATTCGTCTCAAAAGCTCTAGCTTTCCTCGACAGAAAGTACAAGTGGGAATGAAATGTCTGTTTGTACTAATAATGAAACGCACACGCTGCAATCAATTAATTTTCGTTAACAGTGGCCATTATGTGTCTTTCGGAATTGTGGCTTAATTCAAGAACCGTGAAGTCTAACTTGCGCGACTTTCTTACTTATGCAATTACAGAGTTCTTCAGTTATCTGCACGTCTAGTTGCGCGGAAACTGATTGACTCTTACTGACCCGGAGGCGCTCAGAGGCGGAATTCCTTTTTGCATCCACATTTTCTAAGAACATCGTAAGGCAGATGTCGCACACGAAATAAAACAGACAGCACACTCTCACACGCTCCACGGCTTATTTCTTTCTACCGTCATGGAATAAGAATAGCTTTGAAGTGAACATAGCGTGTTGTGGATGTCACAAATATTACACCCACTCTGTCGAACTGACTTAAGTGTAAATTTTATTGCTAATCTAAATTTCAGTATTACACACCTTTGTCACGTTTTTACATATTTAGTATTCTGGCAAGCACAACGATTGATAATTGCTGCTGCTATTAAATCTAAGCACGTAAAAGCAGGAACATAGCTTTTCACAGTTAAGTAGTGTAGCAAGTGCGCCGAGCCCAGCACAGCGGGAGACGTCAGCGACCGAGCTGAGCGGGTTACGTCAGGCGTGTTCCCAGGCGCTCTGCGGGCCGCGCGGCACTATGTCTCGAATTTTTTCAAATTGTTGCATCCTTGAGCCCCCCGATTACCAGATGTACATCTACAGGTTCTCGGCTGACGCTTTGGATCACTTTGTTAATAATTATAGTACAGAATCATATCACCAATTACAGATACATTTTCAGCAAGTACACCAATACCTTTCATCCATACATGAATTTTTTCATCATTACTAACTTTTCTACAGAAGTGGGTATACAGAGTAAAGGGCATATTACTATATATATAACTAGGTCTAGATTGGTTGCGGGGATCAATTCCACAATGCCAGGTCTTGTAAGCGATGACATCTCGGTCGGCGAAAGATTCCAGTCCAGGTAGCGAAGCGTTTTCACAGCGGACAATGGCTAGAGTAAACTAACCACTGCCAGCTGCTCCAGTGGCGACATCAAGTACGAAATTAATTCGACAACCACGAAAGCATATAGGTCCATTCAGTATAACAGTTTGTGCAGTGCCATTTACACCAACTTTATTTTCAAGACTGTTAATATGTTTGTAGACAGGAATGCTGTGGCAGCGTTCACGATACACACGTCGACGAGGCATAGTGCTTCAATGCTGTTTAGCTCACAGCGGAATGGTTCAGCTGGTCTGTGCGGCCCACTTATATACGAGCGCATGGCATTGGTTGCGTAACATGACCGATAACGGGAGCAGCTGGCAGTGGTTGGTTTACTCTAGCGATTGTCCGCTGTGAAAACGCTTCGCTACCTGGACTGGAATCTTTCGCCGACCGAGATGTCATCGCTTACAAGACCTGGCAATGTGGAATCAAATGGTTCACATGGCTCTAAGCACTATGGGACTTAACATCGGAGGTCATCAGTCCCCTAGACTTAGAACTACTTAGACCTAACTAACCTAAGGATATCACACACATCCATGCCCGAGACAGGATTCGAACCTGCGGCCGTAGCAGCAGCGCAGTTCCGAACTGAAGCGCCTAGAAGCGCTCGGTCACAGCGACCGGCAATGTGGAATCGACCCGAAGAATTCTAGCAGACCTAGTTATGTTTACAGTAATATGCCCTTTACTCTGTAAACCCGCTCCTGGACGAAAAAAATCTTGTTCTGGGACTGAATCCAATAGATATCCTTGTTCATTGTTTTCAGTCACAGACATTAATGCTGCAGATACGTGGACCTACATTTTTTACAGTAATTTTTACAAGAGGACATGCACACATAAAAGTAAAAACGCAACAGGTTAAAACATATTTCGCACCCAGTGTCAAAATTTATTTGGTCTGGTACAATACAACACGTGATTTCCTTTTGTAGTGGGATAGAATTCCCGTACGGACTTTATACATTACCTACATGAATCAAAATTTAAACCGTTTCGTTTCAGCGGAGGTATGAAAAAGATCCGCGGTGTAGCGCTATTTTTATTTAGCTTATACAGGTAAGATGCAGCGCAGAAAGGATAACAGCGTTTCTGAAGATTAAGAAAAGTACAGTTTTTCACAACAAATTTCCCTACCGGCTAAAAAAATTGAGAAATACTGAATAAAATTGAAATCCTGCCTAAATGCTTCTTTTGAGTCCTAGATAATCATAGGAAAACAAAGTGAGAAGTAGAAAGGAACAGCCACTTGGAAGAAACATACCTTCTGTGTAATAAATCTACAGGTTCACTGACGCGTAAGCGCACATTAATAATCCTTTTCCACTGTGGACAGACTAACAGTGTTCTAGCAGCCAGTCTTCTGTTTTGTTCACCATCTGTTCCATGTGCTTGTAGGATTTACAGCTCATTTGATTGACGAAAATACGGATTGTCCCGGTGGGACTATTCCTTTATAGCCTCCCCAGATCTTTTTCCTTCGGTGATAGGAAGTTGTTGCTATGAATTACGTGCCCAGTCATTTTTTTCTTCTACATGGTGTCAATCATCATATTTTATTTCATCGGCTTCTCTCAACATTGACTCGTTAGCTCTTCCTCCAGTACAACACTTGTTTTCTTTCTTTCCTGCATCCTAGTATAATTTGTTCGATTCCTTTTTCCCGGGGTTCACGAGGCACAACCATATCCCTGAACACTGCAAACAGATGACTTCCCAGTGTCATTGAGCGTCTTCTTTCGATAACTTTATGGCCATTGCCAGCCGCGACATAAGATTCCTGTGGCGTTATGTGCACGTGACTCTTAAGGAAAGAATATAAGTTGAACAGAACCGAATGAGGAATCAGTCTAACGACGATAAGGATCATGAATATAGCAACCAATTGACACAAACGATTTTCTCAAAGGACAGATTGTTATAAATTTGACCATCTTGTGCTTCGTAGCCGATACATGTCAATATTTATAATAACTGCCGCAGCTTTATTACCGTACACTTATCAGGTTATGGCCAGTTTAGTTCAAAGAACAGCATCAACTGACACAGCCCACGTTCTTCATAACAAATCTTGACATAAATGTGCCAGTATGATGACCCAAGATGTCCAAAGATCTTATGTAAAGTTAAGGATATATTATGGAACATAACGAGCAGGGAGTCACTGCGCCGGCCGCCTGTCAGAAACACAGTGAGCAGTTAGTGCAGTCGACATGGCATATTGTTATGGCCTGGCTCCTAGGAACGAGCATATCAGGAACGTAGAACCTACACGGCGGTTTGCCTGGTACTGTTGTGGTCACGTATGGAAAGAGGCTGAAGGACTGTAAGATTACGAGTGGGCTACAAGGTGCTGGACCACTACGCCTCGTCTTGTGAGGTCCTAGGCTTAACCACTGTGTAAAACAGGATAGGTGACGATCTGTGTCAGACTGGACGACAAAGCTTAGCGCTACTGAAGGCACGCCGTTCAACGCACATTGATGAACACAGTTCTCTGCAACAGTTGACCCAATGAGGTCATCTCTTACGATTTCTGTGGGTATGGAAACATCGAGACTCGACTGGGGGGTCAATGAAAGCATGTCACCTCATGGGTCAAATCACGTTCCTTGTTACACTTCGTCTATGGTCGTGTCTGGGCACGACGTCATCTAGGCGAAAGTCTGCTCGAATCGTGCATCTCACCACCAACGGAGGCCAATAGGAGAACTATTATTCTATGAGGGACATACATCTGGACTTCAGTGGGACCTGTGATAGTACGTGAAGACACCACGATGGTTACGGATTACGTGATTAACATTGTCTACCATCTGAATTCTTACAAGTTTGATTTCTTCCCCGACACCGACGTCACTTCCTGCAGGACAACTGTCAACGTCACAAGGCCAGAATCGCCCTACAGTGGATTGAGTAACATGACACTGAACTCACGCTGATGTCTTGGCGAACGAATTCGCCAGGTATGAGCTCAGTAGGACACGCCTGTGACACTATAGGGCGTCAGTTCTTATGATTGATCTGTCTTCTGACTGGTTCGATGCGGCCCGTCACAGATTACTCACCGGTAACAACCTCTTCATCTCAGAGTAGCATCTACGTCATACAGCCCCAGTTATTTGTAGGATGTGTTCTAATCTCTGTCTTCACCTACAATTTTTATCCTTTACAGCTCCCTCTAGTACCATGGAGGCCATTTCCTGACGTCTTAATACATATCCTGTCATCCACTCGCTTCCTCTTGTCAGTGTTCCTTCCTTCGTTGCTTCTGCGGAGAACTTTCTCATTCATTATCTTAACAGTTCACTTACTTTTCAACATTCTTCTGCAGTACCACATATCAGACGTTCCGATTTTTCTTCTTTTCCGGTTTTCCCAGAATCCATCTTCCGCTGTCTTAATATTCTGCGCTCCCAACGTACAATTTCAGTAATTTATTCCACAGATAAGGCCAATGTTTGATGCAAGTGGACTACTCTGGGCCGGGAACTCCATCTTTGCCTTTGGTAATCTGCTTCTTCTCACCTCCTTCCTTCGTTGGCCATGCGTTGTTTTGCTTTCAACCTAGCGGAATTAATTAGCTCTGTCTAGTTAATGGTCTACAACAATGATTAATTTTATCGGCTAATCCCATTTGTACTACTCATTACTTTCTCTACCTTCGGATTTACTCTTAGTACATATTAGGTACTCATGAAACTCTTTATTATATTCAAAACACCCTTTAACTCCTCTTCACTTTCATTTAGGGTGGTAATGTCGTCAGTGACAATCTACGCTCCCGTCATTTACGGGACATTGGTGACTTGATTCCACTATCTTACGCATTCGGGAGGACGACGGTTCAATCCCGCGTCCGGCCATCCTGATTTAGGTTTTCCGTGATTTCCCTAAATCACTCCAGGCAAATGCCGGGATGGTTCCTCTGAAAGGGCACGGCCGACTTCCTTCCCCATCCTTCCCTAATCCGATGAGCCCGATGACCACGCTGTTTGGTCTCCTTCCCCAAAACAACCAACCAACCAACCACTATCTTAACATACCTGCCTAGGAATTGTCATAATCATAGCACACTGAATATCTACTATATTGAATTTCAAAGGTGCACCGACGCGCTGTTAGGAAGATCATCATAATTTTTTTACTCATATCTGTAGGTTAAACCCTCTGTAAACAGCAGCTACACGCTACGTGTGGGAACTTGACAATAGGCTTTACCAAAACATAAAACAGGAGTCATAAAAAACACGAGTACGGGTCAAAAGCCACTTATATCCAAGCAGCTGAATCAATCAAAATAGACGAAGAATTAATGTGGGTTAACGAAAGGCTGTAAATTAAAACTTATGATCCTTTTAACATCGACTAAAACGAAATAGTACCGAACTGGATAAATGAACTACCATTTTCTTCTTAATAATCCAGACAATAAACAGAGGATGCTATGTGATTATTCGTAAAAGTGGAAATAATATACAAAGTCCAGCATATCAAGTGCAAAGTCTCTGACACTATAAAAGTTACAGTTATGTGATAATAAAACGATGGCGTTGTATTTTATGGGACCAGCAAAATTAGACTCGAAATCATCATAAGTAGGAAAATAGAAGAGAAATCTGAAAATTTTAAATTCCTAGGATGCAATATGTTATAAGAAGATGAAATTTAGTTTCGACGTAAGATTAAGTGAAAAATTTATACTATTACATCAACCTTGCTAAAGAATGTATGAAACGAGACATTCCATAAATTTTACAAAAGATTGTCATTTCCACATGCAATGTATGGAAACGAAACTTGATTAACAGTGTACGATGAACACAAAGTGCGGAAATTGTATTTCTCAGATATTTAACATAATACACAAGGCCAGATCGAAAGCGTTATGCAAAAATAAGAGCTCAATCGGAAGTTTTATCTCTAAATGAAAAAAAGGAACAATAAAGAAGGAAATGGAAAGAACATAACTGTAGAGTGGGGAATGAAAAATACTACGCATATCCGGTACAAAGCATGACGAAGAACCCAGAGACACCTAAAACCAAAAGAAAGAACATGGCCTACTGTCTACAAGACTTGTGTTAGTTTCCAATAAATTCATCATAAAAGGTATTTAAATTGAAATCGGTTTTTTTGATACTTCTGCTTAATTTTATTTTACCTACTGATTATTTGTGTGACGTACGTTAATAACATGACAGACTATTCAATACAGTATTGACAAGATTTTTTTCGACGGCAACGTTTTTAAATTTCACTCGAATATTTGGTCCTATGTTGTACCTGAAAAGTTTTCTTTTTTTTCTGTAGAAAAAAACCTTAACTTTAAGGAGTATTTTTTGTAACTTCAGGAAAAGATTGCAGCACATAAAAATGAATTCCTCAGAGCAAAAATAAAGTAATGAAATTATTGAGCTTCTGTTTGACGCTGGATCGAAACGAAAGTCAGGAAAGTGTACCAAGTTACAACAACTGCCTTACTACGAACATCAGAAAGTATTAACATGTGGGTAACGATATTTATGTCTTGCAGTAAGTGGTGGTGGTGGTGGTTAGAGTTTAACGTCCCGTCGACAACGAGGTCATTAGAGACGGAGCTCATGCTCGGGTTAGGGTAGGATTGGGAAGGAAATCGGCCGTGCCCTTTCAAAGGAACCATCCCGGCATTTGCCTGAAGCGATTTAGGGAAATCACGGAAAACCTAAATCAGGATGGCTGGAGACGGGATTGAACCGTCATCCTCCCGAATGCGAGTCCAGTGTGCTAACCACTGCGCCACCTCGCTCGGTTTGCAGTAAGTCTACGCACAACGAGCCCTCAACTGCAACTCACTTTTTTTCCGTGCTGCCCGTCACGGTCTCTGTACCCGGACGGCAACCACAGCACGACAACACACACACTCTTGACTCATGTTGTCAGTTGCTTGTTGTCAGCTGCTATATTGGTGGCAAATACACATGAGCGTTTCGGCTTTTGTCACTACAGGACCAGCTACTTCCCTGAATAACATCTGTGAGGGGCATTTTGTCGCTTGACATAGTTCGAGAAGAAAATATTTCAATCGGAAAGAGGTTCAAATGGTTCAAATGACTCTGAGCACTATGGAACTTAACATCTGTGGTCATCAGTCCCCTAGAACTTAGAACTACTTAAACCTAACTAACCTAAGGACATCACACACATCCATGCCCGAGGCAGGATTCGAACCTGCGACCGTAGCGGTCACGCAGTTCCAGACTGAAGCGCCTAGAACCGCACGGCCACACCGGCCGGCCAAACGGAAAGAGCACAGTCCGCTTCTTAACACAAACATTTTACTCATAATTGACGATGGTCGTTTTAACAATTGACAATGGTTTCTTGTCAATAGAGGGGGGCTGAAAACTTTACCTAGCCATGTCAATTGTAACTCTGCATTTTGTAACCTATGACATAATTTTTATATTTTCACCAGAAGATGCAACTTAGAAGTTGCAAAACCGGTTGTGTGGGTTTATAAGGGACCTGAACAAATACAGCTATAACGTACCATTGGACATTTCATTATTTCATTTTAATTGTTTTACCACCTTAATTTTAAAAAACCCGTTTACTGTGTGAATTGTCAAGGAATCATGTACAAATTTAAATGGAATTTAAAACTATTGTCTGCAGAAACAAGTTTCAACGCTGCTACCATTTAGCAAGACGCCATACTGCTCCGTCTATCTCTCATCTGCTGTCCACCAAATCTCCATTATAAATGAACTACATCAAGCCTACATAAGAAGTAAGATTTACCACACTCAAATGAAAGTGAGGGCGAATCATGGACAGAAGGCAACTTCTACTATTCAGTTTCAAGGTGTTCATATCCCTCCTTCCCACCCTTCCTAGATCTGATGTCACTGTTTAGTATTTGCTTACATTCAAGTCCCATTTCCTAGCGAAGTCAGCCATCTCTAGATATAAAGCTTGTATTTTCCTTCTATAAACCTTATTAAAAACTGTTGGTGTAGGATTCTAATGATCTTTGTATTCTGATTTTCTGAGACAATATGTGGCACGAACTCAAGTCTAGCCACCAACACGTGCCGATTTAGGCGTCCGTGGCGTCCCCTGATGCCCATCGACGGAATTTTCTGGTCTCGTAGGGGCAACTTCCGTCATTCCCGTCATAAATACGACGCATATGATCTATAATCACTATAGTTATATGGTGTCTCCCACCCTGTGCAGCGCACACAGGTGTGAACGCACACGATCGAAGTGCCTCTTTAATTTGTATTGACAAGCCCATCGGAGAAAACGTTAGTCATCTCTGTAAATCATCACATTTCTCGCTTTGGGGTACTGCACTTGACGGAGAACTTGTACAAAGCGGTTATGGGATGCTCTACTGCTGACATAAGTCATGGCATTTAAACAAAGCGCGCATTGGGTGTCCCACACTTTTTGGGTCAAATTGAAAGGAGTGATAGTGGGTCAAAAACAGATTGTATTGAGATAAGGAAAAGGTCGTAGGGAATGCATATTTATTGTTCTGTGGATATACATTGTGAACAACACATAACAGTAACGTGGCACGGAGTAATTGTTCAAAACGACAGCCAGTCTCAATGGATGTATTGCAATGGCGCATGCAGTCCGGTCACAGTCTCACAACTTACGTCATAGCACACGTGTCATGTGACGACTGCATGCACCACACTGATGCATTAACCTGTGCCACATGCAAACATCTCGGTGTCAGTCGTTCATTGCGTGAAAGAGCGTTTGATGTGTACATGGTGAGGTGTTTTACCGTAGTATCTCTGCTTAGCAACGTAAACAGAGATCGCAGTTTGGTTCGCTTTGAGAAATAATTTAAAAATATAGTTGTATTACACACAATTCAACTTTAAGCGGTATCCATTATCGTTCATAGTCTTTCGACAAGCAATTACACAAAAGTTTCGTTTGTCTGTGACCGGAATAGCGGCTTTTGCAGCCGTCCTGAGGGACGCGCTGTGGCGCTTCTATTTGGATGTTGTCACTTTATATTCAGTATCTGCATTACACTGTTGTGTAAAATTGTGATTGTCGTGATACAGTATTCTAGTTTTCTTGTTTTCGCGAGCTATTAACTGGTGACATGGATATCATGTTGCCCAGAAAGCTTACTTTAAGATTAGGATTTGACAAAGCAACCGTAATGCTCAGCCAAGTTCACTGGAAATTCATGACCGGATCGTTGATGTTATTGGCATTACTTCGGATTAGACACATATTGCTTATTACGATTTGGACCAATACTACTTTTTTTGTTGTGAATCTGCTTTCCCCGTCGGTGCGGGACGGATTTTGCAGAAATTTGAAGGAAAAGCTGAATTCCGTCAACGCGATAATACAGTGAGTACAGTTACCATTTCAAATGCTAATGTTCATTATAAACAGTTATGAAAATGCTACTTAAAAGACGTATTATCTAAATAAGGAGACATCAAGGAAATTCGTAATGAGCGATGGTCAAGTAAACCTAGATTGCAATGTTTTAGTGGTGTTCGTTCTGTCGATGTCCACGTCAAACAAAATATTCCATCTCATATTTTGGTTTGTGGTTACAAAGCGCACGTTATATACAATGGACTTGTCACATATGTAACGAAACTGGGCAGCTCCGACAAAACTGTCTAAGAAAGTTGTTTGTATTGGAGAATAATTTACAACGGCTGATCTAGTGCGCGAAAATTGTATGGCGGATTGTCAAGCTTTGAGCATTACGAGAAACGTGGAGGACGGGCTACAAGATACTCTTGAAGCATTTCCACCTTTACTTAGAAAAGACACTGTAGACAGTCCAGCTGCTAAAAGTAATATAGCCACTAACAACTTGTGACGGCAGTAGCACAGATGAAGAGGAAATTGACCAGTCGCTGAATGCTGTGGGTGACACTTAGAAAACAGTACTGGAAACTAAAGTTTCACACAATATTGTCAGCATACATTCAAGATCTGAGTCTAGTATATCGGTAGACGAATCGAGTACGACACAATTAGCCGAACAGGTAGAGGTGACGTCACGGTCCCATTCTGTAGCTCTGGACGACCACTAGATGGCAATGAGCGGGTCTCGTTGACGCCACAACCCCGTGCTGCAGTACCGTTACATCAATCAGTGCAGACAGAGTCACCCGCGGATGCAACTAAAAGCAAACATGACGAGGTAGCGAGTGATTGTCAGCGACAGGTCACGTCACCTCCAAATCCCACGAAGAACAAGCGGAGTTTTATACCAATAACAAACAAACAGCGAAAGAAAGTGAGCACAGACGTGACCGGGCTTTGGAAGAATGTTTGCAAACTGCGAATGCGCCGCCTTTGGCAGACGAGATGGTGGCACACGACTGCCCCTCAGAATCACCGCCCTCGATGAAACACTACTCAGGGAATGGACGGAGTAGACATTCGGTGAAGGCCAGTGTCAATGGAAACCGTAGGAAAGGTAAAACTAATGATTCAAATGCAAACCAGGACGGTAGTCTCCCGTCAGATTTTCGGGAAGTATCCGGCATGGAATGGCATGAAATGGTAGACTAAGGAAAAAAAAATACTGCGTACAGCGCATGATGCATACTCAAACATGGAACGTTACTCGACACGAGTTGGCAGGCATGAATTTAATGTACTGTATGGCAGAATGTAGTGCCCAAAAAACAGCACAAACATACAGAGAATGCTTCCCAAGAGGCATCATTCTAAGTGGGAAAAGTTTATCGTTATGGTTACCAACTTAAGAAGGATAGGGTCGTTCATACCACAGAGAGCAGGCCAAAGTTCTCGCCATGCCCGAAATCAGACTTTGAGAAGATTGTGTTGGATTGTGTGCCTGACCACCCAGCAATAAGCTCGCGCCACCTTGCCCGTGAAACACGCACTTCAGAGGATACAGTTTGCAGAGTGCCGGTGGAACAGGGATTACAACCGTGTCATAAAGAACGTGTGCAAGCACTGGGACCAGCGGATTTTGAGCCCTTCGTTGACTTCTGCCAGTGGATTATCAACCACATTGCGGTATTACCGAACTTTCTATAGTTTATATTTTCCATGGAAGAGGCTTCATTCACTCACTCTGGTGTTTTCAGCAGTCGCAAGAGCCATGTCTGGAATTAGGACAATCCCATGCCACCCACATCACTAACCACTAGCGACGATTCGTTGTCAACGTATGGGCGAGCATTGCCCAAGATCACCTAACAGGGCCTTATTTTCTCCCTCTGCGTTTGACTGGTTCATGTTACCTTGTGTTCCTGCGAGCTGTACTGCCACAGTAATTGGAGACTGTATCCTTCTCGTCAACGAAAGGATATGGTTTCCAGGCGACGATCGACCAGTCCACTTCGAAGTTAATGTCTGCGAGCACCTGAACAACACGTCCCATCATCATTGGATTGGAAGAGAAGGTGCAGTACCACAGCAAGCTCGATCGCCTGATCTAACACCTCTGTAATTTTTCCTCTGGAGTTACTTCAAAACGTTGGTCTATGAAACTCTTGTAGAAACCGATGAACACCGCCTCACTACAGTCCAAACTGCCTTTTTTCTGCTACAACAGACACCATGGATCTTTGAGTGAGTGCGCCGAACTTCATGCATGCATTGAAAATGGTGGTCGCCACATTGCATAGTTACTATGAGCAACGGTGATATTATGCGGTGTACGCTGTGTATGTCCATAACACAATAAATGTACATTTCTGGCCATTGGTTCCTTATCTCAATATAATCAGTTGTGGACCCACTATCACCCATTTCAGTTCAACTCTAAGGGTTTGAAACACACTGTATACTAATTAGTTGTATGGAAACGTGACAGACTGATACAAAGAAGATGTCCCGTTGGGAGTGCCGGCCAGTGTGGCCGAGCGGTTCTAGGCGCTTCAATCTGGAACCGCGAAACCGCTACGGTCACAAAAAAAAAATGGTTCAAATGGCTCTGAGCACTATGAGACTTAACATCTATGGTCATCAGTCCCCTAGAACTTAGAACTACTTAAACCTAACTAACCTAAGGACATCACACAACATCCAGTCATCACGAAGCAGAGAAAATCCCTGACCCCGCCGGGAATCGAACCCGGGAACCCGGGCTCGGGAAGCGAGAAAGCTACCGCACGACCACGAGCTGCGGACTCTACGGTCACAGGTTCGAATCCTGCCTCGGTCATGGATGTGTGTGATGTCCTTAGGTTAGTTAGGTTTAGGTAGTTCTAAGTTCTAGGGGACTTATGACCTCAGATGTTGAGTCCCATAGTGCTCAGAGCCATTTGAACCATTTTGAACCGTTGGGAGTGACTCATGACCACACTCTGAATGAAGTTACACTTTGTTGATGTCTTAACTTGGACTGTCCATCGTGTCCACATGGAACTGTGTTCCGTTCTTAGCTTTGAGGGACAGTCAAATGGAAACGAAACAGATGGATAAAAGTAAGAAAACTACTTATTATTTCCAAAGTAACCACAATAGTTGTTAGGGGATACACACCATTGTCAAACAAGATGGTCAGTGCCTTAATGGGAAAATGTTTGCGGTTGTCTACGAAATCCTGATTGTACCCAGGCATGCAGCTCTTCGTCTGAAGCAAATCGAAGGCCATGAATGTCTTTCAGTGCACCAACAATATAGAAATCGCATGGGGAGAGATCGGGAGTGTTTGGAGGATGTGTAACAGCTTGCAAGGACGAGGCCACATATTGCCAAGGTAATTTCGACTAAACTGCAGACTTTTCGCTGGTAAATGGAAGTACAGGCGAAATATTGTTCCGTGATCGTGGACAAAGCTATGTGTACAGTAATTATCAAGGTTATTTTTAATTTACTCAACTGATTGGTAAATGTACTCATATGGTGTGGTTGAAATGACCATTGTTTTGGAGATATCTTCACAGTGAACACTAGACACTCGCAGCTTCGGAAATGACATCTCTGTTTAAAGGATTGCACGGTTGACGATAACTCTATCACGCCTAGTCTGTTTTGCTAAAACTGTAGATCTTAATATCACTGAGAATGTGTGGAACTGACTTGTGAAGAACAGTGTTTTTTTTTTTTTTGTTATGGCTTCAGGGCACAAGACTGCTATGGTCATTAGCGCCCGTTCTGTGGCTTAGGGAAAGATAAAAAACACCAAATTGGAAATCAGCAGCAATGGGAGCGAAACTCAAAAAGTGGGAAAACTAAAAAACAGAAGGAAAGCTTAGAAAACCACTATAGAAGGGGGGGTTGTTTTCCCCATAAAGTGCTTCAAATGACCGACGTCATCTCACTGAGACTGATAAATTCGAGGACGCGATCGGCTGAGCGCGTGTCATCTGCTAAAATGAAAGATATATCAGGCGACAGCTTTAAACGGGCGCGTAGCGGAGTAAAATAGGGGTGCTGAAGTAAAAGGTGTCTCACAGTCCACATTTGAGAGCAGTGGGGACAAAGCGGGGGAGGATCGCCACTTAAAAGATGTCGATGGCTAAAAAGACAGTGCCCTATCCGGAGTCCAGTTATAATTACCTCCTCCCGACGACGAGATCGGGAGGAGGAGGTCCTAGAACAGGGAACAGCTTTCACGTCCTGCAATTTATTATTGGGAAGTGTAGACCAATGTGCGTGCCATAAAAGAGCAACATGACGACATAAAACACTCTGTAGATCGGCGAAGGGAACCGTGCGAACAGTGGGTGAAATCTGGTAACAAACATCCGCACAGTTTGTTAGCTCTCCTGGATTTAAAATCGAT
This sequence comes from Schistocerca piceifrons, assembly GCF_021461385.2. NCBI lineage: Eukaryota > Metazoa > Arthropoda > Insecta > Orthoptera > Acrididae > Schistocerca > Schistocerca piceifrons. The sequence goes on from NC_060144.1 coordinate 145,314,943, forward strand.
GAGTGGCCTCAGTTGTATATGACATACCTGACGTAACTTGTGGGCTCTCCTACCCACTAAATCAAATGGTTCAAATGGCTCTGAGCACTATGGGACTTAACATCTGAGGTTATCAGTCCCCTAGACTTCGAACTACTTAAACCTAACGAACCTAAGGACATCACACACATCCATGCCCAAGGCAGGATTCGAACCTGCGACCGTAGCAGTCGCGCGGTTCCGGACTGAAGCGCCTAGAACCGCTCGGCTACCGCGGCCGGCGTCCCCACTATATCGAGTCCAGCATTAATTCAAGGGGCAGCGTTGAACGTTATTGGCGTTATCTCTCCTATGGGTGTCTAATTTTTTGTCCAGCGTGTTTAGCTGTACGGGAGGCTTGCATCGTTACGGTGTACGTAATGAAATGGAGCAAAATACCGTGATATAGGCTAGGAAGTGAAGCGGACTCCTTTGACAATCATATACGAGCTGTGACGGCTCAACCTGTCGCTCCAGCATTAAACTGCTGTGGTGGACGGTGTGTGCTTGTCGATGGGAATAGCCCTAGTATGTCCAACACAACAATGAACAAGAACGTTCTGTGATTGCTCCTATTTCCTTCTCCTCCTTTGTCTCTCCAAACTAAAGCTCCGCCCCTAATAACCCGGATGTTGACAGAACGTTGCACAATAGACTTTCTGCCGTCACACTTCATCCAGGCAAACAAAAGCTATTGACTGCCACACTGCTTCCTCTGCTTATATTCGTTTTAAATCACCAGAAATGTAATCCACATTGCCGCGTAAGACCTTTGTCTTTTCAGCCGAATGGCGCTGAAAATGGCTTAACGCTGCTGTCGCCGTGAACTACGTACTGGCAGCGTCGTCGGCACAACGGTGCAGTCTCGGACAGCGGTAGGGCGTCCCTCGCCGTTGTACACAACCGCAACGCGCCCGTCCGCTCCATTTGTGTATTCGCGCCCTCGTCGTCAATAAATCTGCTGCCGCTGAAAGCCGATTTGGTGTTCCCGTCCCGGTATTACAATAAAAATATGAAGGAGGCAGAGAGATGCGCTCATGTGTGCGTGGGCACGTGTTTGTGTGCATTTATGTACGTGTACGTGTGTTTGTGTGCCTGTGTGTGTGTAGCTGTGCTAAGCGGAGACTGGCTGTGATAATGAGAGAGAATGGGAGAGATGCAGAAGTGTAAACGGAGAGAGAGAGAGAGAGAGAGAGAGACAAGGAGAGAGCGAAAGGAAGGAATACGTGTCACGAGCAGGCCGGCAAAACGACCACATTGACACACATCCGCGAGTACTGTGTGAGAGACGCGTAGCGAGCGAATGTATTGGTCGAGGACAGAAAAAAGCGGAGAAACACCGGCGAGGGGCCTAAACAAAAAGCGCCGCCCTAATGGCGACGGCGCTAAAACTGCGCCGCGGAAACAAAAGGAGGCTCGGAGCCGGCCAGCCAGAGCTCGCTTCGTGTCGACACGCCCGGCCTCGGGCGCTGCCCGCCGCGATTTACGGCCGAAGCGACGGCAAAGTGGCTGTCCGCTGTCCCCTGTCCCCCGCCGCCACGCCGCGCAATCCCAACCTGCCTGTCCCGAGCTCGCCGGACTACTGTCTGTGGTCAACGCCGTCCACTGTTCCCCTCTTTGCTCGCTTCTTAGCGCCCCTGCATCAAGCTGACGAGCAGAAGCGGGAAGGGTGGTAGAGCTTAACGTCGCGATCATTAAGGTCAGTGTCTGGTAGCAGCAACAAAACACTACCGTAATACGTGGCTCAAAGTTTTGTGGAGGTCTTTTATTGCAGAGTCGAATAGGAATATAACTGTAAATACTGCAGTGGGCATGGGCTCCTTTAAATGTCGTGTTTCTATCACACATAACACACGTACACTTCGTATATGCTGACGAACGAAAAAAGCCGCATTAGAAGCTAATAAGTACAATGGATGTACAAAATAACAGTGATATACAGGGTGAAAAGTATTTTAGCCGACAAACTCTGGGTGGTTGTAGGGGACATCAAAACAAATAGTTTCCCCTAATTCCTTTTTTCCTATGAGGGGTATTTAAACTGGTAGAGGAAGGTTTCTCTAGCGGCAAATTAATTAAACCAACAAACACTTTTCCATTTTTTATGACCAAGAGACTACACATCAACACAACCCAATTTCAATTACAGTAGATTTTCAAAAATGCCTCCATTGACACGTAAACAAAGGTTACACCGTCGGATCATGTTCTGCCTGACAGGGGCAAGAACCCCAGGAGTATCCTGAAATGTTCCTGCTGCTGCTGCTATTCGGGCAACCAGATCCTGTTCTGATGCAACAGGAGTTGCGTAAACAAGATTGTGCATCTCTCCCCACACAAAAAGTCCAGAGGGGACATATCTGCGGATCGAGCAGGCCATGGTACAGGACCACCTCTGTCAATCCACGTTTCTGGGAACCGTCGGTCCAGGAATCGAGGCACACGACGACTAAAATGTACCGGCGCCCCGTCATGTTGGAACCACATGCGTTGTCTTGTAGTGAGCGGGACGTCTTCCAGCAATTCTGGCAATGCTCTGGCGAGAAAATTGTAATAGAGCCTGCCATCTAATGGCCTAGGTAGCAGACACGGCCCAATTAAACAGTCCCCAACAACACCGACCCACACATTAACGAAGAACCGCACTTGATGAGCGCTAGAAACTGTGGCATGTGGGTTATCCTCACTCCAAACATGTGAATTGTACATGTTGAAGACTCCATCACGCCCGAACGTTGCTTCATCTGTCAGTAACACAGAGGATGGAAACGTAGGATGCATTTCACACTGTTCCAGGTACCACTGCGAAAACTGTGCTGTGGGTGGATAATCAACTGGTTCTAGGTTGCGGACACGCTGTAAGTGAAATGGACGTCACAATTCTTACATTGTTCTGATTCGTCCATATGTTACATGCAGTTGCACGAGTGCTGATTGAAGGACCCCGCTCCACACGCTGCAAGACAGCTTCCTCAAATTGCAGCGTTCTTACTGTGCGACGGCGTCCCTGTCCAGGTAATCTGCTAAATGACCCGGTCTCACGCAGACGTTGGTACACAGCAGCAAAGGTCGTATGATGCGGGATACGGTGATTAAGACATTGTTGTTGACAAACCCGCTGTGCAGCTCGTCCGTTGTAGTGCGCTTCGTCGTACGCACCAACCATATCAGTGTACTCGCTCCAGGTGTATTGCTCCATTAGTAAACAGAGACAATGCACTACTACACAGGTGGACAGCAGTAGCCTACAACTGAAGAGCGTAATATGCCCTCTAACAACTGAAGATCGTAATACGGCCTCCACCTGCTTAAATAATCCTTATAGAAAAAAATGACATTAGGGAAAAATATTTGTTTTGATGTCCCCTACAACCTCCCAGAGTTTGTCGGTGTAAATACTTTTCACCCTGTATACATACACTGCTGGCCACCCTGCAGGAAGCATCCGAATCAAGTGAAATTTACACCATGGGTATGCAGCGATGATATATGCAACTGATTAGAATTTCAGCGCAGACGCACATCACGCGCGCCTGTGGCGCCACCTCATAGCGCCATTTAAGGCTTGGCGATTTCGACGAGTGTACGTTCGGCACGTGTGTTTACCTTGTGGTTGTTTCACAAGACGATCAGTTATGCCTCGTAGACAACAGCGAACATCGTTTGATCAAGTATCCGAGTTCGACAGAGGAAGGATAGTGGATTACCGGGATTGTGGATTATCATACAGAGAAATCGCTAGTCGTGTTGAACGAAACCAAACAACTTTAATGCGGATATGTGACCGTTGAATGCAGGAGGGTACGACGGACCGACGTGGTCGATCGCATTCACCTCGGTGCACCACTGCACGTGCTGACAGGCAAATTGCGCGCATGGCAGTGACGGATCGCTCAGTGACATCCCGAACCATAGCACAGCACATTGCGTCCGTAACGCATCATCCAGTGTCTGCGCGTACCATTCGACGCCGTTTACAGCAGAGTGGTCTGTCCGCAAGACGCCCATTGCTTCGTCTACCATTGACGCAGAACCACAGACGTCTCCGTCGCCAATGGTGTGATGACAGACGGATGTGGACGGCAGAGTGGAATGACGTTGTCTTTACTGACGAGGCACGCTTCTGTCTGCAGCACCACGATGGTCGGATTCGAGTGTGGAGACACCGTGGAGAGAGGATGCTGGACAGCTGCATTATGCACCGCCACACTGGTCTTGCACCGGGTATTATAGTATGGGGCGGAATTGGATATTACTCTCGCACGCCTCTAGTACGCATTGCCGGTACTTTAAATAGCCGGCGCTACTTATCAGAGGTGCTGGAGCCAGTTGTCCTTCCTTACCTTCAGGGCTCGGCCACAGCCATATTTCAACAGGATAATGCGCGACCACACGTGGCACGCATTGTCAAAAGGTTCTTCGTCAATAACCAGATTGAATTGCTTCCGTGGCCGGCTCGCTCTCCGGATCTTTCGCCGATAGAAAACATGTGGTCCATGGTTGCTCAACGAGTGACCCAGATCACATCCCCAGCTGCCACACCAGGTGATCTTTGGCAACGTGTGGAAGCTGCTTGGGCTGCTGTACCCCAGGAACACATCCTACGTCTCTTTGACTCAATGCCGAGACGTGTGGCAGCGGTGATCTCCAACAATGGCGGCTACTCTGGCTACTGATTCTGGCAGGAACCACATGTCACAGACGTCTGTAAACGTAATCATTTGATACTTGGTCAACATGTTATCCACAAAATAAATTTTTTTGTGCTACCTCTTGTCTTTCTTGGTGTTGCATTTACGGTGGCCAGCAGTGTATATACATATGTGTCCTGACTGCCGGCCGATGTGGCCGAGCTGTTCTAGGCGCTTCAGTCTGGAACCGCGTGACCGCTCCGGTCGCAGGTTCGAATCCTGCCTCGGGCATGGATGTGTGTGACATCCTTAGGTTAGTTAGGTTTAAGTAGTTCTAAGTTCTAGGGGACTGATGACCTTAGAAGTTAAGTCCCATAGTGCTCAGAGCCATTTGAACCATATGTCCTGACTGACTGGAACATCATTGCCCAGCCCAAACTGCTAAGGATAGAAAGCTGAAATTTGGGAAGGGTGTTGATTTTATACTGTATGCGTTGCTTAAAATGGGTTTTTCGAAACTCCACTCCAAAGGGGTGAAATAGGGAATCAAATATTTTCGGAAAATATGACGCTATTACGGCAATTTTGAAACCAGACCTGCGACACTTGGTGTTTGGTATCTTGGTCAGAAACAAAGACGTACTTGTATTAGCGTTTTTGTGAATTTAATCCGTATGGGCTGAAATGGTTCGTAAAATCTTAAAGTTGCATCTATGAAAATTAATGTTTGACTTCTCGGCTAGAAATACAAAAATATGAGTTTCAGTGTTTTTGGATATTCAGCCACCAAGGGAGTGAAATATGGTATGGAAGTATGTATGGCAATATCTCATTATCAAAACATTTTAGAAATTAAATCTATGAAAATTTATGTTTGGCTTCTCATTTGGCAAAGAAAGCAACGTATTTAAGTGTTTGTGGAAAATAAACCCCTAAGAGAATGAAATATAGCCTGACTGATCCAGAGAATCATCACTGACAAGCCCAAATCGCTAATGATACAAACTTGAAATTTCAAGAGGGTGTTGATCTTATAGTGTAGACATTGGTTAACAAGAGAATATTGGAAATTCCTCCCGTAACGGGGTGAATCACGGGATGAAAAATTTTATGAAAATATTTCGTTAGTCAAGAACTTTTGAAATTAAATCTCTGATAGTTTTTATTTGGGTTTCCGATTAGAATAAAAACAAAATACATGTTCCAGTGTTTTTTTAGAAATTTAGCCCCTGAGGGAGCGAAATACGGGCTGAAAATCTTTTTGAAAATATTTCGTTACATTAAAGCATTCTTAAACCTAAATCTATGAACATTTGTGTGTCATTCATAAACAACTATATGTTAAGAGACGAAAGTTTCTACGGAAATATCATCACAAAAACTCAAATGGTAGAATTAATGAAGACCTCCGACTCTAGCAGCCAGTATCGCTTTTTGGTCAAGAGTAAATTCGGTAACGGACATGCTGCTGTGGCCTCAATTAGAGTGCAAAGCTTAGAAGCCCTTGCAGTTTGTGAACAACATAAAAACACGATTAAAGGAAAACAGAAAGAATCTGTGAAGACCAGACAGTCAATGTGACCGAAACAGCGCGCGCTAAACTAGTTCTTTTATGTATTACTTCATGCCACGTTCAATGACGTCTTTGGCAGAGGAAGACACGGCAATCGGACGGCCTGATTAGTCCGTCTACGGCCAGAACGCTGAAGTTCATGTTGTTGTTGTTGTTGTTGTTGTTGTTGTTGTGATCTTCAGTCCAGAGAATGGTCTGAAGCAGCTGCCCATGCTACTCTATCCTGTGCAAGCTTCTTCATCTCCGAGTAACTACTGAAACCTACATCCCTGTAAATCTGATTAGTGTATTCATATCTTGGTCTTCCTCTACGATTATTACCCTCCACGCATCCCTCCATCACTAAATTGATGATTTCTTGACGCCGCAGAACATGACCTGCTAACCGATCCCTCCTTCTAGTCAAGTTGTGCCACAAATTCCTCTTCTCCCCGATTCTATTCCGTACCTCCTCATTACTTACGTCATCTACTCATCTAATCTTCAGGAATCTTCTGTAGCACCACATTTCGAAAGCTTCTATTCTCTTATTGTCTATAATATTTTCGTCCATGTTTCACATCCATACATGGCTACACACCATACAAATATTTTTAGAAAATACTTCCTGACACTTAAATCTATACTCGATATTAACAAATTTCTCTTCTTCAGAAATACATTTCGTGCCATTGCTAGTCTACATTTTATATTCTGTCTACTTTGACAATCATCAGTTATTTTGCTCCCCAAATAGCAGAACTCATGTACTACTTTAAGTGTCTCATTTTCTAATCTAATTCCCTTAGAATCACCTGATTTAATTAGACTACATTCCACTACCCCGTTTTGGTTTTGTTGGTGTTCATTTTATATTCGCCTTTCAAGACACTGTCCATTCCGTTCAACTGCTCTTCCAGGTCCGTTGCTATCTCTGACAGAATTACAATGTCATCGGCAAACGTCAACGTTTTTATTTCTTCCCCTTGGATTTTAATTCCTCCTCCAAATTATTCTTTTGCTTCCTTTATGCTTGTTCAATATACGTATTGAATAATATCTGGGATAAGCTACAACCCTCTCTCACTTCCTTCCCAACCACTGCTTCCCTTTCATGCCACTCGACTCTTATAACTGTCATCTGGTTTCTGTACAAATTGTAAATAGCCTTTCGCTCCCTGTATTTTACCCCTGCCACCTTTAGAATTTGAAAGAGAGTATTCCAGTCAACATTGTCAAAAGCTTTCTCTTAGTCTACAAATGCTAGAAACGTAGGTTTGACTTTCCTTAATCTATTTCCTAAGATAAGTCGTAGGTCAGTATTGCCTCCCGTGTTCCAACATTTCTACGGAATCCGAACTGATCATCGCCGAGGTCGGCTTCTACTAGCTTTTCCATACGTCTGTAAAGAATTCTCGTCAGTATTATGCAGCCGTGACTTATTAAACTGATAGTTCTGTAATTTTCACATCTGTCGACACCTGCTTTCTTTTGGGATTGGAATTATTATATTCTTCTTGAAGTCTGACGGTATTCGCCGGTCTCATACATCTTGCCCACCAGATAGTAGAGTTTTGTCAGGACTGGCTCTTCCAAGGTTGTCAGTAGTTCTAATGGAATGTTGTCTACTTCCGGGGCCTTGTTTCGACTTAGGTCTTTCAGTGCTCTGTCAAACTCTTCACGCAGTATCATATCTCCCATTTCATCTTCATCTACCTCCTCTTCCATTTCCATAATATTGTCGTCAAGAACATCGCCCCTGTATAGAACCTCTATATACTCCTTCCACCTTTCTGCTTTCCATTCTTTGCTTAGAACTGGGTTTCCATCTGAGCTCTTGATATTCATACAAGTGGTTCTCTTATCTCCAAAGGTCTCTTTAATTTTCCTGTATGCAGTATCTATCTTACCCCTAGTGAGATAAGCCTCTACATCCTTACATTTGTCCTCTAGCCATCCCTGCTTAGCCATTTCGCACTTCCTGTCGATCTCATTTCTGAGACGTTTGTATTCCTTTTTGCCTGCTTCATTTACTGAATTTTTATATTTTCTCCTTTCATCAATTAAATTCAATATTTCCTCTGTTACCCGAGGATTTCTACTAGCCCTCGTCTTTTTACCTACTTGATCCTCTGCTGCCTTAACTACTTCATCCCTCAAAGCTACCCATTCTTCTTCTACTGTATTTCTTTCCCCCATTCTTATCAATTGTTCCCTTATGCTCTCCCTGAAATTCTGTAAAACTTCTGGTTTAGTCAGTTTATCCAGATCCCATCTCCTTAAATTCTCACCTTTTTGCAGTTTCTTCAGTTTTGATCTACAGTTTATAGCCAATAGTTTGTGGTCAGAGTCCACATCCGCCCCTGGAAATGTCTTACAATTGATAACCTGGTTCCTAAATCTCTGTCTTATCATTATATAATCTATCTGAAACCTGTCAGTATCTCCAGGCTTCTTCCATATACACAACCTTCTTTTATGATTCTTAAACCAAGTGTTAGCTGTGATTAAGTTGTGCTCTGTGCAAAATTCTACCAGGTGGCTTCCTCTTTCATTTCTTACCCCCAATCCATATTCACCTACTACGTTTCCTTCTCTCTCTTTTCCTACTACCGAATTCCAGTCACCCATGACTATTAAATTTTCGTCTCCCTTCACTATCTGAATAATTTATTTTATTTCTTCATACATTTCTTCAATTTCTTCGTCATCTGCAGAGCTAGTTGGCATATAAACTTGTACTACTGTGGCAGGCATGGGCTTCGTATCTACCTTGGCCACAATATTGCGTTCACTATGCTGTTTGCAGTAGCTTACCCGCGTTCCTATTTTCCTATTCATTATCAAACCTACTCCTGCATTACCTCTATTTGATATTGTATTTATAGCCCTGTATTCGCCTGACGAGAAGTCTTGTTCCTCCTGCCACCGAACTTCACTAATTCCTACTATATCTAATTTTAACCTATCCATTTCCCTTTTTAAATTTTCTAACCTTCCTGCCCGATTAAGGGATCTGACATCCCACGCTCCGATCCGTAGAACGCCAGTTTTCTTTCTCCCGATAACGACGTCCTCTTGAGTAGTCCCCACCCGGAGATCCGAATGGGGGACTATTTTACTCCCGGAATATTTTACCCAAGAGGACTCCATCATCATTTAACGATACAGTAAAGCTGCATGCCCTCGGGAAAAATTACGGCTGTAGTTTCCCCTTGCTTTCAGCCGTTCGCAGTACCATCACAGCAAGGCCTTTTTGGTTAGTGTTAAAAGGCCAGATCAGTCAATCATCCAGACTGTTGCCCCTGCAACTACTAAAAGGGCTGCTGCCCCTCTTCAGGAACCACACGTTTGTCTGTCCTCTCAACAGATACCCCTCCGTCCTGGTTGCACCTACGGTACGGCTATCTGTATCGCTGAGGCACGCAAGCCTCCCCACCAACGCCAAGTTCCATGGTTCATGGCGGAGTATACATACATATGGTATTGCAAATAGTATGCCAAGAAGCAGGTTGTAAGAAACAAATTTATTTGTTGGTAACTCTCATTGCTATCAATTTATAGAACTTCATTCATGCCTTTTATGTATGTCTGTCGGCTGTTTAGTGGCGTTCATTTTTCCATTTGCAGCCAAAACAATTTTGCATTTTAAATTGGTTTTACTAATGAATATTTCGTCCATTACGGATGGCATTATAAGGGCCGCGACCGTAACTTTTACTAACTTCAGTTCCTTAGTTCAAGAGCATTTATAATAAATTATCTGTTATACGATTGGCTTGAGAAGAAGAACAATTGTCTTACATAAAAAAGAAAAAAATAACTGCACTGACGTTAAATGTTTGAATAGTCTAATTTACAACAGAATAGTAAAATGGAGTGAAGTGATGTCATTACTACTTCGCCACAGAATACAAAATAGCATCGACTACAATCTCCATTGATTCCTTTATAAAACGGCCGCAAAATTTTGATGTCTGTGTCTGTACCTTAGTGTTGACGTTATCCATTTCGCGTAATTACAATAAGAAGTGCTCTGCAAGTGCTGACTTGGTTTATAGTAATCAGGCACGCCTTGGGTGTTCACGGCAGTGATTTTCAATGAAACACACTGTGTGTCTTATGTATGCCTAGCCATAATGCTACGGCATCTGATACACACTGGCCTTTGTAGCCAAAGGTAGCCTTACACACAACAATTACGCCCATGAATGGACAGATAAAAGAATTTAGATGGTTTCTGCCACATTGGTGGACACTTCTCCAATGGATCTCTCCGGGTTCGAACAGAAAAACGAAGGAAGAGTTTAACGTCCAGCCGACACCACAATCATTAGAGACGAGCACAAGCTATTATTACGACACGATGAGGAAACAAATCGTCCTTGCCCTTTTCAAAGGAACCATCCTGGCATTTGACTGGAGAGACTTAGGGAAATCACGGAAGAACTAAATGTGGATGGATGGACGGAGATTTGAACCATCATCCCCCAAAATTGGAGTTAAATGTGTCAACCGCTGTCCCGTCTCACTAGGTCGTAAAGTGGAGACAGAGCAGCAAATAGTTCGCGGTTGCACCAAGCGCGCATCCTGGCAGTTGCCAGCGCACGAAGTGATCGTAAGATGGTCTATTGACGAGTTTTGAAACTTTTGGGCGCTGATATCTACCTGTAAACCCGTGAATTACCTTTTAATCAGTCACGCTGAGAGGAAGTTTAGAATTACTTCCATGCCGCTGACATCACAATTAGCGAACATTCATACTGAGCTTATGACATTACACACCACTTTTCACACCTGCCGGCTTATCTGTCTTAAGAATGTGGTGGCTTCTGCCTACCGAAAGGAATTCAGTCTAATCTCTAAGCTGATCAGTAATAGGCCTACATAAAGACTATTACGTTTATTAGGTAAGAGTTTGGAACTGTGTAGAACGCCATTTAGAAGTCAACGAACGTAGGTCCCACTTGTACGCATTTCTGCTGCCTTCCTAATCTCAAGCGTGATAAAGACGAACTGAATTCCATTGCAATTTTGTTTAATATATCTATGCTGAATCCCCTACAGAATTTTTTGGTTTCTAAAGCTTGCGAGCACTTGAGTGAAACAGTATCCAATTACCACAACTGAACCACAAACAAAATAGAGACTCCAGAATGAGAATTTCACTCTGCAGCGGAGTGTGCGCTGATATGAAACTTCCTGGCCGATTAAAACTGTGTGCACCGACCGAGACTCGAACTCGGGACCTTTGCCTTTCGCGGGCAAGTGCTCTACCATCTTTTTTTTCCAGGAACAGGGTAAATTAGCAAAAGATCTTTATTGGTACAAACTTAAATACAACAGAAGTGCCATCCTTCCGGCGAAAATAACACATTATACTCGTGCCAGGCGAGCAATTTTTTTGTTTTTATGAACAAGGTGTAGCAAAAAGGAATAATAATCCTGATGTAAGCAAGAGGTGTGAAGCAATATACAGTGGAGTGAGGGAAAAACCACTGTGTTCTGGTATAGTGCATAAAAGAAAGGAGGCGCGTGTCCATGCGCCTACTCCACTGTGGGTTACAGTATAGAAAGTAGCGCGGGGAGTCTCAGATGTCAGCAGGGGGTGGGGGGGGCGGGAGTGTTGTCGGCATGTGGCACCATCCAACTGAGCGGGGGTGTCGTAAGGATCGCATGTAGGTAATTGGCGAAGAAGGCGCGGTAGCGCGGTCGGTGCTCGACTTGACTGTGGGCGGTTTGTAAGTACTGCCAGAAATCAAGGCGTGATTTGTCGCCATCATTATACATGTAGGTGATCGTCCATCCTTTGACCCATACAATCGCATGATTTTTGGCGGCGGGGAAATAAGTATTCTCAGGATGGATAAAAGTCCATGGGTCAATCAAGTCCGGCGGAACGCGGAGGTAACAGGCAACGAACTGTCGGGCCAGTTTCCAGACGTCACTGGTGGCAGCACAAGTCAGTTGATGGACATCGTCATCCACGAGGTGGCAAATGGAACAAAGTGGAGAGTCCATTAGTCCGATGGCGTGAAGGCGATGATTTGCGGCGAATTTTTCATTTGAGACTTGGTACCATGTTGCCCGGGCGTTGGAGGGAAGAAAAGGCTGGTGGATATGACGCCAAACCGTGGGCCACCGCTTGGACGGATGTCTGAGTTTGATATTGTTGCTGGACATGGAACGAAGCAATGGGGTGTAAAAATCTTTAGGTCGAGGAGAACGCGTGGTCGGTAAGTGTGTGTGAGCGTAACTGAAGTCGACGATGAAATCAGAAATGTGCGTCAGATGGTGCTTGATGTGTCCGACTGGTACTGGTGGTGTTATGGTTGCGGGTACAAGAATGTCCAGCAAGCTGCGCGTAAGGGAGGTGCCCCCGTGCCACTGCTTGTGCATGGTAGACATGTACAAGGACGCCGCTCGGAGCCGCACATTGACAAGGCCGAGGCCTCCCGCTCGCGTGGGAAGGGTGAGCGTGTCGTAGTGGACCTTAAAGAGCGTACCGGCCGTAAGGAAGTATCCGAAGGCAGCCTGGAGGCTGCGTCCAATTGTTGATGGCAGCGGAAGGACCTGTGCGATGTGGACCATTCTGGACGCCACGTGTGGATTGAGGTATTGGACACGTTGTAAAGAATCGAGTCGTCGGAGAAGATTTTGTCTCACCGTCGTGCGGATAGTTTGCAGTGCACGCCGAAAATTGATGGCAGCGGAGCGGCGCACGGTGGAGGTGAAAATAATACCAAGGTATCGTAGTTTTTGTACACACGGGAGAGGTGCTAAGTCGGCGTGTGAGAGGCCGCGTCCAATGGACATCGCCGCGGATTTAGCCACATTCATGGTACTGCCCGCTGCAGTGCCGTACGTTGATATCAAATCAAGTACCGTGTGTGTTTCACTCCGTGAGCGGATCAAGAGGAGGAGGTCGTCCGCATACGCACGACATTGAAAACTGTGCTGTCGCAAGGTGAGACCAGAAAGGTGGCTCGTCAGACTCCCGATGAGTGGCTCCAGGCTTATGGCATAGAGTAGGGTCGAAAGTGGGCAGCCTTGCCGTACGGAACGCCGGATCGCCACTGGTCCCACCACACGGCCATTAACCTGAATCAGCGATTCGGCTGTGCCGTACAGGCGCCGGATAACGTCGATAAAGGCTGGTGGAAAACCCATACGGTTCATCACTGAGAACAGAAAAAGATGCCGCACTTTGTCGAATGCGCTGTCAAAATCAATGGCAACCACTGCGGCGCGGAGTTTGCACGCCGCTGCCAGTGCAATTAAATCGCGACATTCTCCTGTGGCCGTTTGTATATTAACTGAGCCGCCCGGAGTTGTCTGTTCCGGGGATAGAATGCTAGGCAGGACCTTGCGGCATCGCGTTGCCAGTAGGCGTGTAAAAATTTTATAGTCTGCGTTAAGCAAGGTCAGGGGACGGTGCTGTCGTCACGCCTGGTGTCGGTTTGTGAATGGGCATGATAAGTCCCGTGACGAAGGACGGCGGTACGGCGTTCCCCATCGTCAGCAGTTCGTGGAACATCACTGTCCACCGTGACGCCATTAGTGTGAGGAAAGCGCGATAAAATTCTATCGGCAATCCGTCGACACCAGGTGACTTATTCAGAGCGCCTTTTTTGATTGCATCGTGGACTTCGTCACGTGTAATTGGCTCCATCATCTCGTCCGCTTCGTCGTTGGTGAGGGTGCGAGTTACGTGTGGTAACACAGACTCCTCAGCGTGGTTGTCGGTAGTCTCCTCCTGGTACATTGTGCGGTAGTGGTCGACAAAGGCAGTGACGATTTCGGCCTGGCAAGTGACGTGCTGGCCGTGACAGGTGTTAATCTCGGTGATGAGTTGTTGTCGTCGATGTTTCCTATCGGAGGCGATATGATGCATGGTGGAACGTTCTTGTTCCGCCGATTCTTGACATCGGGTTCGCACCATAGCCCCCTGCAGTCTACGGCGTGTCAACGTTACAATTTGCGCCTTAATCCTGCTGCGTTCCCTCTGGGTGTCGGGGGTGGGCGGTTGGGCGTCCAGGTCGCGGAGAACGGCGTAGAAATAGTCGGTAGTGTGCCGGCGCCACGCGGCTACTTCCTTTCCATACTGAATCAAAGTACGTCGAATGGCAGATTTGGCACAATCCAGCCACCAGGTCAAGGTCGTGCAGTATGTAGGTAAGCGACGTTCACAGGTGGCCCATGTCTCGGTAACACGTTGAAGACGTTCGGGATCATGAAGATGGGTGGTGTTTACCTTCCACGGTGCACGACTACGCCAGACCACTTGCTTGGGGAAGAGAATGTTGCAGATGTAGGCTCAGTGGTCCGAAAAGGCCAGGGGCCAAAGTTCTACACCTTGGACTGCAGGTGTGAGTTCCCGAGAGACGTAAATTCTATCAAGGCGGCTCGCGGAGTGACCCGTCTGGTAAGTATGTCCAGGTGCGTCGCCGTGCTGAACTTCCCAAGTGTCGCGGAGCAACAGATGTCGGACGACAAGACGCATTTCTTGACAGGTGTTGTAGTGGGACACTTGATTTTAGGGTGCAAGACACAATTAAAATCATCCCCAAGCAAGTAATGGTCGCAGCGTCCAAGAAACAAAGGAGCGATTTCTTCTGAACAGAAGAGGGCCCTGTCGCGTCTCCGGGTGGAGCCTGACGGAGCGTAAAAGTTGACGATACGCGTCCCCATGACGGTGACGGCCATGCCTCTGGCAGATGGAAGGTACGTGAGATCGGTCATTGGAATGCCTTCTCTGGCGTACATGGCTACGCCGCGTCCCAGGTGGTCACCAGGAGAAGGATAAGTGTTATATCCCGCGACGTCTGGAAGTGTGTCCAAGTGTACTTCCTGTAGTAGTGCAATATCGACGTCCGACGCCCATATCATCTCTCGCAGCAGTTGAAGTTTCACGGGTGAGCTAATGGTGTTAGTGTTGAGCGTCGCTATTCGGTAGGTTTGGAGCCGTACCCCGCCGTGGAGGGGTACTCCATCGGCGGAGAACGAAGAGGGGCGAGGCAACGGCGAGTCGTGCCGTACGCCACCTGACGGCGTTATCAGCGGCGTAACGATGCATCCGTCTGGGGTAACTCTGTCCCCAATGTATGGTCCGGGTCCTCATCGACGTCCTCACTCCACACCATTGAAGGCGCTGTCATTGTGATGGTCGTATGTTCGACGTCGGTCGGAGGGGTGGAGGACGTCTCGGCGGCAGTCGCAGCGGTGGAGTCCATTGGTTCAGGAGCACCTGTGCGAGCCAGTAGAGTAGGCATCGACACAGCCACAGTCGGCGTCATGTTGTCGTCATTCGTGTCGTCGTGTAGGTTCTCCGAGGCCTCGAGGTGTCGAACGGCCGCTGCAGCATCAGTGGGAGGTGATCCGTCTCGTTCCGAGACCGTACGGCGCCGCCTCTTGCGCCTCTTAGGTGAACGTTGTTTGCGGATTCGTCCCTCCGTGTCGGAAGACGGAAGAGAGTCGCGTCGCTCTGAGAGGAAGGCCGTCGCGGGAACATCAATTGACGGGGCGTCCATATGGTCGGGCGTGTGGGGGTCGGAAGTCAACGCTGTTGGTAGTGGCGCCGGAGTAGCGTCAGGCTTTGAGCGCGACGTGTCGGCCCCGACGGTATCCGTAGCAGCTGGAGGGGTCACCGGTACGTGGGCCGACGGGCGGTGGCCGGTGGGAGGAGAAGAGAGCGCCGATGCGTAGGTGACCGGTAAAGCCGTCGTCGGAGCCGGAGGTGTTACGGTAGCGGCTGGCAATTGGGTGATTCGTCGCTGAAGATACTCAGATCTGAGGTGGCCTTCTTTGCCGCACCCGGAACAGGCCGTCGTATATGACAACCGCGCGGCACCCGCTAATTTGCAGGTAAGATGGCACGTGGCGATGAAGATCGATGGTGATCTGCCGTACACCATTAAGAACGGGGTACGTTTGGAATTGCGCCCAGCGTTCGGCAGTGTGGCCATGTACAGTTCCATATGGGCGGAAAGCCGCGATAACGTGTTCCGCCGGATCTCGAACGGGAGTTCGAAAACTCGTATGGTGCGCATTCCTAAGCCGGCATGGTCGACGGTGACCGCTCCGACATTGCCGTCGGCGTGGCAAAAGCGTAAGCCATGGTTGGTGTCACGAAGTACTCTTTCACATACCGCGTCATTGACGACTTTGACGTACACCGTACTGCTTAATACGAACAAATGGATGCCCAAGATATCGGAAGCTGGGATCTTAGCAACGTCGCGTAGGAAGCGTTCCACTTCCAAGGCCTTTGGTCGTGCGTAGTCGTTGCAGAAGGTGAATCGTAATGTTGATTTTCTAAAACGGTTGGCCATGGTTCTAGTGCACGTAAGCGACACGTAAGTGACGGCCGCTGAAATGTAAACAACAGCGAGCGCGCGCGCTCCGCAGGCGGAAACAGCAACACGTCTGCACTGCACGGCGGCGAAAGCCGGACTGTCCATCTGAGCTACCGAAGCACGACTCACGCCTGGTCTCACAGCTTTACTTCTGCCAGTAACTCGTCTCCTACCTTCCAAACTTTACAGAAGCTCTCCTGCGAACCTTGCAGAACTAGCACTCCTGAAAGAAAGGATACTGCGGAGACATGGCTTAGCCACAGCCTGGTAGCTCAAAATAAAGACTCATTGATAACTTCATGGGGTAAGCGACCGCAACTACGAAGAATACTGTCTAAAGTATATTACCTCCAATACCACCAAAAAGGCCATCATGGGTATCAGGTCAGTATCTACTGGGCACGACGGCGTCACGGTCCAGATGATGAAGTTTATTATTGACCCACTACTCCCTACTATAACAGGTACATTCAACCATTACATTTCCCTAAGGACTCGAATCAGGGACTAAATAACCCCAGTACCATAAAAAAGACTTTCCTGCAAAACTCTCTAATTACCTGCTTTCTTCTTGCATTCTCCAAGAACTTGAAATTTATTAGTCCACGATTTGCTGACAAACTGCTTATTTACAGACAACATAGTAGATGAGTACCAGTCACGTATACGTAATGTTTGCAGCACAACTTCAGCCTTACTAAGGTTAACAGATGACCTGAAGCTTGCAATGTATGTACAAGAGGAGACTATCACCTGCTTCTTAGACTTCGATGTTTTACTTGTCGAACTTGGTTGCCAAGTACAGTGCAATGGTTTCGCTCATACCTGAAGCCGAGCCAGCAATGGAGGCAGGTAGCACCATCCACCCCCAGGGTTCGATATTAGGTAGTACACTCTTCTGATTACATGCCTATGATGTGTCATCAATTTTCTCCTACTGCAGATACAGCATGTACGCTGATGATCTGTAGTTGAAGTGCAAATCAATAAACGTGAAAAAAACTATCGAGAATCTCAATACCCTACTGTGTGCACAATGAAAATTGGGGCAGAATGTGGGGTCAAACTCAACCCTTCCCAAATCCATTCAGTTCTGGTCGGTCATTTCAGGCTCGTTGTCCTGAAATTGTGGGAACCCTACGATCTTGCCCTAAACCGGACAAACATCGATCCTTTCAGCAAAGAGTCTAGTAGTAATAACAGATGAACGTCAAAATTGACTGAGCAAGTAACTGCAATTTGCAAGAAGGCATCAGCATCTCTCCGTGCTCTACAAAAAAGGAAAGAGCTCTTCCCTCTAGACCTGAAAAGAAAGTTTTACACTTACCCTTCGAATTATTGATTACAGTCATGGTATCCTGCAAGGCATTTCTCCAAAATGTCATGGCGTGTGGAACTTGTTATGAATGTCTGTGTACGTTACATACGTGATTTTCGACTCTTCGGTCATCATCATATGCATAGCTATCCTGGCTGCATGTAGATAGGTGCAGAAATTCCCATATCATTTGTATTCTCTAGTACCTCATCAACGTACAGTCCCCCAAATCTTTCCTCGATCTTAAGCTCTTGCTTCAACTTTAAGACAGAAATACCCATGCCCATCACAGAAAAATCCTTTTTGTCCCTCACTATTATTCAGCTACTTTGTCGAAGTCCTTCTCAGTTGCAGGTACCTGACACTGGAATAAATTTCCGCATTATATTTGAGAACTGAACAACATATCCAACTTCAGAAGATATTTAACAACATATCCACTAAAACAAAATAATAATTACCAGTATCCCTGTACGCAATCGTTACCCTTCTATATCCTTCTTTCCAAGCAGATCTTCCTCAATTGCCAGTGCTCTTAGCTGGCGCAGTCTCCTTACATTTCCTTTCCCCAGAACTCGCTATATAGAAAACGTCTATTTTGTTCACTTATAAATTCTTTTTATATCTGTCACTAGCATTATTTTTGTTATTATTATTATTATTATTATTATTATTATTCTATAATTATTATTACTACTATTACTATTATCATCATTAGTGGCAACAGCAGCAGTAGTACAAGTAATGTCAATATTAATATTATTAATTCATAGTCAGTGTTATTTACTCACATTGTCACTATAGACACTGAAATCATTTTAAAAATGTTATTTATTAGCTAACTATGATGTAGAAAAAGATACTGTACGTGTAAAGCACTGGTCCAAGAGAATGGCTGAAGGCCCTAATCAGATCAGGTTAAATAAATAAATAGAAATAGAAACAGCTGAACAACAGATTGGCACCCAGCATCTACACAGTATAGCTAAGAGATTTGCTTCGCACTGAGGCGAGAGGTGAGGTAATTAACGATGGGAAAATCTGGAGGAACGGATTTAGAGTGCTCTTCCTGTGCTGGTCTTGAAGTAGAGTGTACCTCATCGATATGTCACCAACGCGAAGTCTCTCAGAGTTCGTTGCATCGTACTGTTTCCCCTGGAATATCATTGGCACAATGTCTCCCACGCACGCAACTGATGCTGTTTGGAGAATTCCATCCAAAAGCCGTCAACAACGTCAAAACACCAGATAACACAGACCGTCGGCCATCAACGATCAGACATGTCCCATTCCTTGCTTCCATTTATCACAGCTTGTTGCAGCTTTATCTGTCTTGGCCGCCGCAAGATCCGATAGACAGACTGTTGCACTTATTGCGGCTTTCCGACCGAAAGATGTGATACTCTCCGCACCTCAGCTTTTATTACCTTCACGCCATTTAAACCCGTAGATGTAATACTCACACGAAACTTCATGTTGGCTCTAACTTCACCCTCTCACCGAACTTCAGGTTTGCTCCTTTTTGACGCCATTTCGACAAAAAGACATAATCCCCACCCCAAACCTCAACCCTAGGAAAAATGGCTATAGGGATTGTTATAATCTGAGTTGTCAAATACGTTAAGATATATTGCTCATTTACAGGGTAACATACGTTCTCTTTTGGTGGTTTGATAAAATTTCAGTATTTCCTAATTCTTACATCTGAATACATGAGGTAACACTACAACAGGAAGCGTTTCATTCAAAACAAGAATTCTTCCCACCACATCTGAGAAAAGAATGTAATTAGTTGTAATAATGTATGGTGCAAAACAATTGCGTCGCATGATAAGTTTACCGAGCGAGATGGTGTAGTGGTTAGCACGCAGGACTCGCATTCGGGAAGACGACGGTTGAATCCCGCGTCCGGCCACCTTGATTTAGATTTTCCGTGATTTTCCTAAATTGCTTCACGCAAATTCGGGGATAGTTCCTCTGAAAAAGGGCGCGGCTGATTTCCTTTCCCATCCTTCCCTGATCCGAACTTGTGTTCTGTCTCTAATGACCTCGATGTCGACGGAACATTATATACTAACAACCTCCCAAGTGCGTTAAATGTTTCAGTCTGCTAAACAATTAATTTGACAAATGCACTCATCCTACGTAACTCGTTCGTAATGTGTAGTCCGAGTGGACGCATGTCATACAAAATATGCGTGAGCCCTTTCCTGAAATAACTAAATGGTTACACTCTAGACAACTTAAGATGAAAAAAATGGTTCAAATGGCTCTGAGCACTATGGCCATCAGGCCCCTAGAACTTGGAACTACTTAAACCTAACTAACCAAAGGACAGCACACAACACCCAGTCATCACGAGGCAGAGAAAATCCCTGACCCCACCGGGAATCGAACTCGGGAACCCGGGCGCGGGAAGCGAGAACGCTACCGCGCGACCACGAGCTGCGGACAGCTTCCGATGACGGCCGGCTACAGCGCTGTATCGCAATCGAGAATTATGTTTTCCCAAGTGGTACAGGAAAAATGCATTGTGTCTGCCTGTATGGCAAAACGGAATTCGAAGGCAAACGTGACACCATTTTGCGTATTAATGAAAACTACTTGCAGAATGACTTGCAATAGATTTCTTAACTCCGCAGTTGCCACAGAGAGAAGCGACCTGTGTCATCACACTTAATCAGTGTTCGCAACTGAAGGCTTCTGAAGCAGCCAGAACAATATGTCCCAGTTTGCACAAAATATATTAACTTTTGTCACGCTTTGCAATAACTGTTTCTACTCAGCACAGGTAAAACAAAATTTCATTTCGAGTTCTCTGCCATTTTCAGTGTCTCTGCTTTTTTTCTGTTTAGTGTGCTGGTCTGTAATGTTTTAACCCCTCATTCATAACTACAGGGTGATTCATGTACAACTCCGGCACTGCACGGAAAACAGTGTCGGAGAGAAAGGCCGAGATCACCGCATGCACTCCGGAGCATTCGTCGGACTTTTTCAGTTGAAATGCTTAATTTTGGCAGAACTAGACGAGTTAGGGACGGGCGTTTAAAGACTTCACCG
Source organism: Schistocerca piceifrons (assembly GCF_021461385.2). Lineage (NCBI taxonomy): Eukaryota > Metazoa > Arthropoda > Insecta > Orthoptera > Acrididae > Schistocerca > Schistocerca piceifrons. Next base: position 145,335,877 of record NC_060144.1, read on the forward strand.
ATAATAACAGCGCCATTTAACACTTGGCCGGCCGAAGTGGCCGTGAGGTTAAAGGCGCTGCAGTCTGGAACCGCAAGACCGCTACGGTCGCAGGTTCGAATCCTGCCTCGGGCATGGATGTTTGTGATGTCCTTAGGTTAGTTAGGTTTAACTAGTTCTAAGTTCTAGGGGACTGATGACCTCAGCAGTTGAGTCCCATAGTGCTCAGAGCCATTTGAACCATTTAACACTTGCGCCATTCAACACTTTAGTCTGTTCTGTAAATAGCATATTCTCAGAGATTTGCACAGACTCTAACGACAGTTACTGCACTCATCAATTCAGATACTGTTGCTCGCAATTATTACCACAGCTGACTGTTGTAGACTGTGGGTCACGCAAAGGCTGATCCTAAAGTCCACGTTTTTCTGATGAAGCACTGCTCCATTTATCAGGGTATAACCACTCGCAAAACTATCAAAGTTCGAATTCTGGAGATCATCATCAATTACATCAATCACCTTTGCGTTACGTAAAACCAACAATGTGGTCTGTAATGGGGCAACAGGAAAAGTTCTGCTGGCACTCTCCACAAAATTGTAGCTTCTAATACTTACTGCGATCTTTCTTCAGAGAACTAACAACTGACTAAAATATATCAAGATATTTCACGCAGAAAAGCGCAAGAGCATTCATCGCCACTTCTATGACAGTAAAAGTCGTCTGTTAAAATGTTGGCTTTCATGTTACTGATCCTTCCGCAAGTTCTAAGTCGAAAGTCTATTGCGAAGATATTATGTACCAAGGTTCTCGATCGCTCAGTGTGCTACAATCTGTGACTGGTCGACTGCTAGTTAATGCTTTGGAGACGCGTTTACGAACCAGAGTCCTATGAGGGCTATGTCGCATGTTTGCGAGCCCCTTTTTCCGGCGGACTTAGAATTCTATTCTGTTCTCTTCTGTTCAGTTCAGTTTCTCCTAATGCGCGCGTAATCACAGTCCTGTCACGAGTACGTGTAACCCACCTGTACTCTCCACACGTGTAACCTAATATTATATAATTTTCTGATAAGCCGTCAATTCCGAAGAATATTTACCGGCGGAATGTTGTTAAGTGTAGTACTAATCGTTATATTGAGAAAGAAATGTGCTACTTTGGTAACGATAAGAAACAAAAAAATGTTTAATTATATTGATTAATTTTTTATAAGTTAACGAATTTGTTAATAATTGCGAAACTGAAATGTAGGTGTTTAATGAAATAATACGGTCTCCAGTACGTTTAAGGAAGAAAGTTGACTATGTTGGTTTGTAATTATATTTACGTAAACACTACTGCAACCTGTGTACGCGCAGCGGTGAAAATACTTGCGGCAACTCAATTGGAAACGAAAGAGTTATAAAATGCTTGGAAATGAGTCATCATCACACTGAACATTTTAAAATCGTCCAAAATCAAAAATAACTTACTACTTACAGAGACTAACGAGGTAACTATAGAGGCAGGCTACTTCACAACAATGTTCATTGTCTTTAGCTTTTATTAATCATTTCTTTCTAATAAACTAATCTAATTACCAGAAATATGATATTCAAGCGCTAAATACATCATTTGATATTCAGTAAGCTTTCTTCTCAAAAAGTAAATAGAAGAAGTTAAATTTCAAAACTGAATTAATACCTTCGGTTAACTTCTAAGTTTTATGTCTTTGTTGGAACAAAAAAATTTAAATTCTGCTTTTTAACCATTTCACGAATTTAATATGCAGATCTTTTTTTATTAATATGATACTCGGTTATTACAATGTTAGGAACAGGATTCTGTTGACAACAATGAAGCGTGAAAAAAAATGGCTCTGAACACTATGGGACTCAACTTCTGAGGGCATTAGTCCCCTAGAACTTAGAACTAGTTAAACCTAACTAACCTAAGAACATCACACACATCCATGCCCAAGGCAGGATTCGAACCTGCGACCGTAGCGGTCTCGCGGTTCCACACTGCAGCGCCTAGAACCGCTCGGCCACTTCGGCCGGCTTAAAGCGTGAAAGCTATTAACACAGGACAAAGATTAAAGTTTACAGAACAGTTGTATTATTCAATAACCCGATTCTACGCTGCCTGAAGACATATACACGGTTTCTAAAAGTATTACTTATCTTACTGTGTTCAGCCTTTCACCTGTTAAAGCGTCGAATTTTTAAATTCGGTTACTATTATTAAATTAAATATTGAAAATGAAAATTTTGTTGTCGCAGGAAGCCGTTAGATAGGCAATGTATAGCTCAATTTTCTTTCTCTGCCCCGGTATAGTCGCTTACTAATTTACATATGGTTTTGAGAGTTTATTCTTTTCCTTCCACTTTGTTGTACGAAAACAAGATGCACTAGTTTATTCTGCTCATTTGCGGCCGGTTCTAAGAAATGATTAGGTACAGCATAATCACGAAATAATGTTCCTTCCTGTGAAAAACATGCGGCTGTAAATTACCATCTTAAGTTCAATTTTTCCTCTTAGTTGTGGTTTAAGCGTACGGCGCAAACAAACATTAGCTGCTGGGAGCCAAATAGCGTCCTCGGAAAGAGAAATGGCCACTTTTCACTTGACAGCGGGCTGTCGCCGTGCGTGAGAGCGCCCTAGTGTGCATAGCGTGGCAGTAATTGTGCTTCACATCAACTAATTTTCAAAGCAAACACAAATGAGCTTTGTGAGTTACTGTGCTCCATTTATTTATTATCGTATGTACATTACGTAAGTGAGGTCTGGTAAAGCAAAAGGCGGGACCTATGCCCCGACTCTGTTTACCTCCAACACAACGTTGTCAGCTTCATTATTTCACAAAGACTTGCTGTCAGAAAAAGGTGACTAATGCAGTGTACGACATTATACGACAGTGTGTTATCAGGTAATGGGAGCCTCGTTCTGCTAAATTGGTTGCTAGTTTTAAACTGTAAACATTAATGGCCAGATATGTTACACTTATTAAAATATTTCGAACTATTAAGCCGAATAATTTGTTTGGAGAAAGTCAGTGCTTTGTCTTTATTTGCGGATGGCATATTCGAGCGAGGTGGTAACTTCTATGATGGTACGTTCCGCACCATGGCTCGCTTCTAACTGCAGCACAAGTCTGCTTCCACGTGGTCCCGCTCAGAGGTGTGCCGGCACATGTTTTGAAATCTCGAGTGCAATTGGCCGTTGCTGATTGCTTTTCTCCACTATTGATATTGTTATACCATGACTCAATCGGGCGCGATGAACGGCTCTTGCGACTTACTTTTCGTCAACAATAGTTGTCGAGACCAGTATTAATGGTTCAAATGGCTCTGAGCACTATGCGACTTAACTTCTGAGGTCACCAGTCGCCTAGAACTTAGAACTAATTAAACCTAACTAATCTAAGGACATCACACACATCCATGCCGGAGGCAGGATTGGAACCTGCGACCTCAGCGGTCGCTCGGCTCCAGACTGTAGCGCCTAGAACCGCACGGCCACTCCGGCCGGCGAGACCAGTATTATTTTTCAAGTTTTGGACAGGTCACTATTATCTCAGTTGCTTTTCTGAAAACTTCCACATAATTTTATAAATATTATGCTATGTTTCAAGCTAAAATTTATGTAAAGGAATTACTTTACAAGATATTTTAGTTTCGATGTTATAATGGACAAGGACTAGTTCTGAATGTACAGTTAATATTATCTTTTATAGAAAAATTTGAAATTACGAATTATTTGCACACTTAAAATTTCTATTATTAATTACGCGATCCTGTATTGTTTACTATGTCTATTTCTACATTCATTTATGAAATAATAATCGAAATAAATAATGTAATGAAAACTATTAGGAATTCGTTTGTTAAGAAAAATTGTAAACCCTTTGGAATATTGTTATATCCGTAGAGTGTGAGAGCCTTAAGCTTGCCTCTGATTGATTGACATATTTTTGTATAATAGGTGCCAACAATGTAAGTAATGCTTTGTTAATGTGAAAATCAAATTACTGTATTATATACTAAAATGTGAGAAAATCATTGAAAAATATGTTTACATAAAAAAATTCCCCAACATCATTCTTCCAATTTATTTAGTCCAAACCAACTGTGAGGACCTGACGTTAGATTTTCAACTTCAAGAGTCAGACCCCCAGACAATCAGAACAGGAGCCATCTCATCATGACAAGCTAAGTAAAATTGAAAGTGTATTGTAATCTTCGCTCCTCTCAAATCTTCATAAACGACTTTCCTTATTAATTACCTGCACTAGGCATTGTTTAATGTGGACAATAGATGGAAGAAGAGACTAGGGGGGAGATTACACGACGCTGAGAAAAACTGCGTCGTACAGAGCGAAACAAAGTTCAGCCTGAGGCCATCCCACGATTTCACACAAAGGTGTCTTCTGAATGCAAGAGTGCTTACTGATGATGCTGTAGAAACGGAAGAAGCTAGCCAGGGCGTCTGAAGGGTGGATCTAGGAATATTACAGCTTCGTTTAGGCCCTTCCAGAAGCTATCTAAACGAGAAGAGCTGAGGAAATGAAGTCATTGCCGCCCAATGACGACGCCAACGGCTGCGTCCTATTGTCTCTTCTGAGGTGGACAGTGCTGCTTTTGGAAAAGTACTGGCCAGCAAGCTCTCAGAAATACCCTCCCTCACACGATAATTACACCTCAATCTCAAATGTTCTTAGATGCTCGCCAACATTGTTTCTTCATGGCCGTATTGAGGTGCGTAAGCGATGTCAACGGGGTCTCACTCAGCTGCTGACTTAGAGGTCCAGACTTCTGTGTGCCAGATGAAGCATCCCGTCACCTACTAGGACATCGTCTGCAGCCGCAGAGGCAACCATCCGAGCTGGGGACCATATACAGACACTGACCCCCTCTTCTCCAGCGAAACACACATTCGAGCCCGGGCTGGGGACAACTTCACTTCGGCCGCGCTGGATGTTATGATTTGAGTACCATCTATCCCGGTGTAGTACCCGGCAACCACAACGTAGACAGGCTGCTACGAGCAGCGTCCGACACACTTCAGAGTCAGCTTCCTGCCTGTCGATGCCGATGCATGTCGTGGTGTCTCTCATGCCTTGCAGTTGGCGAATCCCAGTGCTCCCCTCACTGGCTACACCCGACCTCGTCAAGAGCCAACAAACTTTCTCCTGCTGTAATCCAGTCTCTGTTCAAATGGTTCAAATGGCTCTGAGCACTATGGGACTTAACGTCTGATGTCATCAGTTCCCTAGAACGTAGAACTACTTAAATCTAACTAACCTAAGGACATCACACACATCCATGCCCGAGGCAGGATTCCAACCTGCGACCGCAGCGGTCGCGCGGCCTCAGACTGTAGCGCCTAGAACCGCTCGGCCACCCCGGCCGGCCTAGTCTCTGTACTAACATGAATGTAGGACTACTGTAAACAGAGATGTTTCAGTAACTGTTCGCCTTGTAGTTTAAGGGACCACTACATCTAAAACCCAAGTCTCACCAAGGAAGGAGAATCTTCTACCGACCTAGAAACGGCCAAGACCTCCGCTTCCAAGGGATCAATTCCCGATCCCAACAGTATCACACCACTATGGAACACTGGTACATATTTTCAGCAATGGAATGCAGACACCATTCAGTGATACAACGTTCTCCTTCCGATTAAAATTATTGGTTACTAGCATTTCTTACCATATACACTCCCTGTATAGACTATCGTAAAATCCACTGCCACTAAAAAGACTGAACATTGGTTCCGTTACATGCATGAGGTATTTGTTTTGTAGATGTATTGTAGTTAAGAACTAGGTACGTTATCTATCCAGCGATTCAAACCACCATACGCCAAAACTGTGTTATTAAAACGTTAGCGGATAGGGAGAGGATTGTACTTAAACTGCTGTATGCAGAATTGGAATAATTGATATTCACCCCTTGAAATCAAAACAGCGTTAAGCCCTCACGTAAAGGCCATAATGAAACAGAGGCGTCTAAGAAATCCAAAGTTTTCCTGCCAGTTATTAAAGATGACACTGACGGCACAGGACAGATCTTGAAGAAATGGAATATCGCCGCAGTTGCAAAACCAACCGGAAGACATAGGAATATCTCAAGCCGTTCAAGCATGTTGGCAAAGCCGCTAGTAAGAAATAGGACTATGAGGAGTACCATGTAGCTGTAGATACGTGCAGGAGGGTACTACAAAAAATGGTAGACAAACGACTTGAAGAAAATAGAGGCAGCTGTAACATGGGAGAAATGCAGCCGTTGCGGAACACACTTTGCCACTTGCAGATCATCAGAGTTGATTTGACAAGATGCAGGTCCTGGCTGCCACGAGTGGGTATCGCAATACAGTAAACAGCCCAGTAATTTTAATCGGAAGGAGGATAGGAAAAGTCTTAATGGTATGTGGGTTTTGGTGCTGAAGAAGATATGTATCAGTCTTCCACCGTGGGGTGATGGCAATAATGGATGGCAGCAGCCGTCAACAGGTAGCTGCGCTTGAGTCTTGAATACTGCAATCGGTGAATGTTGGCAGGACGGAAGTGGAGATGGTTCTGCGTCAGGAGGCACTCTCTCAGTTCATTCCTTGCCAGTTTTCCCAGAAAGATTGTGGTGAACTGTTGTCGAAAGCCGGCGCAGTGAAAGGAGATTCCGAATTATTTATTTCCCTAAATTACAATCAATGACTTGACTCGCTGTTGACAACGACTGCCGATCGCCTCGGAGGATTCGCGTTGCAAACGGCCTTCAACGGGCTCAATGTAGCTGATGCTGCATTCTCCGTTCCTGTCACCTACTAATATGGCAGCTGCCGAACGCGGAGTCTCCGGAGCTCGCCACACCGCGGTCCGTTGGCAGTGAGGGAATGCTGCGCATGTACTGGATAATACACACGCCGATCTGGCTGTTCTGTTCCCTTCCGCTCACCGCCGTTCTTCTTCATCTACTGAACCACGATGACATGTGTCCTTCAGCCGTGTAGTAGGACTGCCTTGGTCTTCGGTTCAGGTAGACCCTGATCAGCCAGTCGAAGTATAAGGAACGCTGGTGTCCTGGAAATTTGTGGTAAGATCCTATGAGACCAAACTGCTGAGGTCATCGATCCCTTTGCTTCCATGCTACTTAATATAACTTAAACTAACTTACGCTGAGGACAACACACACACCCATGCCCGAGGGAGAATTCGAATCTCCGACGGGGGAACCGCGCGAACCGTGACAAGGCGACCCAGACCGCACGGCTACCCTGCGCGGATTGTGTCCTGATTAGGGGTGATAAGGATGACTCTTCGTGTCCACCCATCTGCGACAACAGCAGGCTGAGTTCAAAATGGTTCAAATGGCTCTGATCATTATGGGACTGAGGTCATCAGTCCACTAGAACTTAGAACTACTCAAACCTAACTAACCTAAGGACATCACACACATCAATGTCGAAGGCAGGATTCGACCTGCGGTCGCGCGGTTTCAGACTGAAGTGCCTAGAACCACTCGGCCACAGCGGCCGGCAGCAGGCTGCGGTACTGAACTCTGAGACTGATGATTATGGCGAGGTAGCCATCTCTCCTAGTAGTTGCTGTCGTTGTTCAGTAGCGTGCAGAAAATCTACAACCGACTTGTACTATACGCCACTTTACTGTAATCAGGGAATCGAGTGCGAACGTCACGTACGCCATCGATCCGTCTGACCGACTGCCTTACGTGTTAAAATGCTGGGGTATCTGTGGAGCGAAGTAGTGGCTAATGTTTACCCGACGTCCCTTGTCATGTCCACGTAAGTCTTGCTATTATGAAGGTATCAAAAAATGGTTCAAATCGCTCTGAGCACTATGCGACTTAACTGCTGAGGTCATCAGTCGCCTATAACTTAGAACTAATTAAACCTAACTAACCTAAGGACATCCCACACATCCATGCTTGAGGCAGGATTCGAACCTGCGACCGTAGCGGTCGCTCGGTTCCATACTGTAGCGCCTAGAACCGCACGGCCACGAAGGTATCAGTGATTGTCATTGTGCCATGTTTGTTTAACGAGTTTCTTATTGTATACGACTGGTTTATACAAGCTGTTGGTATGCGTTGTTGCATTAGCAATAACGTTTACTTCATCACGTAAGGAAAGTGACGCATGAAATGACCTTAACAAGGACAGATCACAAGAGTCAGTACACAAGGCTGTGATGTGAGGAGTGGACGGCTTAGCCCAGCGACAGCAGCATCAGTCACTACTTCAGTTATAATAACAAATTTATTCACACAAATTTTCATCAGTTATCATATGACCCTCAGTTAAACATCTTTTTCCCTTCTTTTTAAAATATGACTATGAAACAACAGAATCGTACAGGTTCACATCATATTATTTAAGAAATGGACCGCAATATTTAGTTAAATTACCGATTATGCAAAAAAAAGGCTTACCTAACAAGGAAACTGTCCAGAATTTTAGACCTAACAGCGATTCAAATAAGATGAAATATTTTTAAAAAGATGGGCTACATAATTCATAGAATTACTAACTATTCAGCTTAAGTTTAGCTGCATAAATGCCGAGAACTATTTAAAAAATATTTACATTTAAGAGAAATGTGCCACCACGCTCACTAGTATCATTATTTACCAATGGTGACTTCCCAACATTAAAATTCGTCCAGAGAAATTCAAATAAAAATTAAATGTATGACAAAAATGAGCCATAACGCTCATTCGAATTGCTAATTACTAAGCATTAACTTAGTGCACATGAAATTGATACAGAGCAAATAAAAATTTTGAATTTAAGAAAAAAGCACCATAGCACTCTGTGTGAATTACTGATTACTGAATTCAAACATGGCCCAAATGAAAATTATTCAGGATTTTACCTTAAAAGAAATACAAACAAAATCAAACGTGTTTAAGAAATGAGACACAACATTCAATAAAATTATTAGGTGTATTTTCACAGCTTCACTCTTGAACTCTTAGCAAACCGACTGGGAATCCCTTGGCCGTTCCAAACACACGCACCTTGGCAGCTGAGATAGCGACAGCTAGACTAGCGGTCAACCACGACAGCGAAAAGCTGCTGTATAAGCCTGCCCGTTAACTCTGGGATGACACAGGCCGACACAGCGTACACAGATACAACAGACTAAAATTCTAAATTAACAACTTGTAAATTACAGGAGTGAACAATTTCAAGTTGATGGAATGAGACCAACTCATCTTAAAGGGAAACATAATAACGTTCATTCGAGTAGCGACTTTACAATACTTAGCGATCTTCAGAATTAAAGTTGTATTGTAAGGAACGAAAAATTTTGAAACCAACAACGTCAGGCGTTTAGATTCGTTTCTGATTGTTAAAAGTAGCTACAACACTGTGGAATAATTGGCTAATACAGAGACTGCGAGCAGCCTAACAGTCACCAACGGTTATATCATAATCCGCAAACGACGTAATGCTGTCTGGCTGAGGGTACTTTTTCTACCACTAAGATTGCTCTCCAACCCTGTTGCGCTCGCTAATAGAGCGTGGGAAGAATGACTGTCGGTAAGTCTATGTGCTGGCTCTAACTTCTCAAATTTTCTCCACGTGGTCATTATACGAGATGTATATGGGCGTGGGGAATAATATGTTGTACGACTCTTTTCGGGAAGTAAGTTTCAACAGCGAATCTCTCCGCACTTCTCTTGTAACATCCGCCATTGTAGTTTGTTGAGCATCTCTATAACTCTCTCACGCTGGCTAAACAATCCCGTGACGAAACGTCCTGCTCTTCTGTTGAATCTTCTGTATCTCTTCTACCAGTCCATCGCGGTAGAGGTCCTAGATAGATGAACAATACTGAAGAATCTGTTGAACAAGTGCCTTATAATCCACTTCCTTTGTGGATGAATAACATTTTCTTAAGATTCTTCCTATGAATCTGAGCCTCGCGTATGTTTTTCCAACTATCTGCCTTATGTGGTCATTACCCTTAAGGTCGCTCTGGATATTTACTCCTAGATGTTTTGCAGCAGTTACTGTTTCCAGAGATTTGTCATCAATAGTGTAGTTGTACAGTAGTGGGTACCTTTCAGTATGTATGTGAAATATGTTACATTTATTTATGTTCAGGGCCAACTGCCAGAAAATTCTCGGCAAACCGTTACTGTTTCTGGCGTTACTACCATGTTACAGACAACTGCATCATCTGCGTACAGCCTTAAAGGCCATCCGACGCATTCTGCTTGACCACTTACGTATATAGTGTAGGCAATAACTGCCACATCACACTTCCTTGGAATACTCCGGAAATTATCTTTACATTGTTCGATTTTGTTTCGTTAACAGTTACGTCTTGAGTTCTATCTGCAAGAAAGTCTTGAATCCAGTCGCAAACCTGCTCCGATACTCGATAAGCTCGTATATTTTTCACTAAACGGCAATGCAGTAATGTGTCAAATGTCTTTCCACCATAAAATATATTACGGTCTCGGAAACATTGCCTATAGCAAAGTCCATCTCATTATGACACCACTCAAGTCCTTGCCCCAAAAATCCACTAGTACCTCAAAAGGAGTACAGAAAGTTCTTTCCTGCAGACACAAAACATGTTCTCATCAGACAAATGCATCACCAGACTCAGAAGGCGATTTTGGCCACTTGTCATACGGGAAAGTCTTGAATGGAAAGGCAAAACGTGAAGGCTGCCCGTCTCACCTCCTGTCCAGCGGTGAAATCGACGCGTAAACACCACCCACACCCACACCAAGGCCGTAACTGACTGGCGCAGCACAGGTCGTCTGCCCGGCTCGGCGCACCCAACCTCCCTTCTTGGCTGACACAACAGAAAGGATCTTCCTCCACAGCGCGGCGCTCCCTTTATCTCCCAGCGGCCTCATTTGCTTCGCCACTTCTCGCACCCCTCTCGCCCTCTTCGGACCTGCTACTACCCCCTTCCATTCCAAGCCGAATTCCGCCAAAGATCGCGAACAGGCCGGCGAGCGGTATCCGCAGTACAGCTCCCCGGCTCAACGTGTTCCTGTCCAGCTGCTCTGCCTCGCTACGTTCCTGCTGAGATCTGCTACTTGTCTCATGAGAAACGCCGATGCTGTGTTTACCCCTGACCCACTCTCGGTAGTGAAATGTTTTTCTCCGCGCCCATCTCGTGTCGATACCGCCGTAATACGAGGGCTATTCGGAAAGTGTGGAACGATCGGTTGCGAAATGGAAACCACTGTGAAAATCAGACGAGGCAGTGTCTCTAGTATGTCCGTCGATCGCACCAAGACGCTATTTTCAGTTGTGAACACATTGTGAGTGATTAAAGGTGCCTAGAACAACAATGTCTCCCGCCGAGTAGGAGGGCCTGCTGAGAGGCTTTGCCTTAATGAATGCAGCCCACCTAACACAACTGCAAGGCACTTCCTTCTTCATGGCAATTCTCAGCCTCGCTCTGCAGGGTCAGTGAAGACGCTCCTGCGGCCTTTTCGATGGGAAGTGTTCGATCACCCACAACACAGCCCTAATTGGCTCGTCCTAAGTATCATCTTTGTTCACATTAAACGCTGTATACGAAGACAACAGCTGGGCGCAGGCTACGCGCTATAGACCAGCGTAGAGCATTTTCGGAAAGCACAGGCGGCCGCCTTCTATGACGATGATGTTGGAAATTTGGTATAACGCTCCGATAAATGTCTAAGTCGGGGCGGTGATAATATAGAGAAGTACCAGGAAGATGTAGCTAAATGTGCAAAGAAAACAGTTTTGATTTTCACTGTGGTTTCCATTTCGCGACCGATCATTCATTTCTTTCCGAACAACCCTCGTGTAATCGATATAGTTTCGTTCTGGAACTCTGAAAATTTCAACCGTTTGCATCCCTGCACAAGATTGGAAAGCAACAATACATTAGAAGTCCCTATTCCGCCCGTAAGCATATAGAAACGTATTTTTATTGCAGTTAGTGGCGAGACAGTGCATTAACAGCACATCACGGAATCTACCATCTTCACTAAAGGTGTTCTTCACAAATAAGGAAGAAACATTAGGTTTCTCCAAGAACTTTATTCGATTACGGCTTAACAGTAGTCCTTTCGGAAAAGGGTCTTACTTCAGTTCTATCTGCGCTCTGTTGATGCATAACTTTTGTGAAATATGTAGGCTACGTTTCATTATAGGTATCGGCGTACAAGGATCACTTCTATGGTGACCGGAGCACAGACTGCATTTCACCTGACTTCGACCTTGATTTTAATGTGATAATAGTGGAGTTACAGGAAGAGCTGAACAATCATGAGCGATGTGAGCCGGCCAGGGTGGCCGAGCGGTTCTAGGCGCTACAGTCTGGAACCGCGCGACCGCTATGGCCGCAGGTTCGAATCCCGCCTCGAGCATGGATGTGTGTGATGTCCTTAGGTTTTTTAGGTTTAAGTAGTTTAAGTTCTAGGGGACTGATGACCTCAGTAGTTAAGTTCCATAATCCTCAGAGTCATTTGAACCATTTTTTGACCGATGTAAGCATCTGTTGCGGATCTCACCCGATGAACTGAAACAAAATCGGCATATTTTTATGGCATGAATGTTAGCACGCATTGAAGAAGCGGCAAAGGCATACACATTCCGCTTTCAACCTGCCTATGCTTTCCGGCAAGTCAGGAGGGCTAGTAGCCGCATGCTCCCAGCCGAACGGCCAGGGTGCTTCGCTCCCATGCAAGCCTATACAGGTCCAACCCAAGCAGGCTACAGGAATCTTCTTTGCCTGCCGGTCTTGCGCTGTACTACGTTACGCAGCAGTCCTTTATGTACGCTTTTATTGGAGTGTTATGGTTAGGTTTCGGTTGTTTTTCACCCGAGTATCGCAAGACGATGCTCAATATAATACGTATTTACTCTGCGTCATTGTAGCCCAGAAAACAGTGGATTTCGTAGTTTATTTCCTGTTCGGCGTCTATCGGACTTAATTATTTATTTCAGTATGAACGGTATTCCCTACAACTTCACCCTCTGGCGACTAGTACTTCCTGTTCTCAGTTCAAACCATCATCAGCTCACATTTAATGCATGTCTTACGTAGTAAGTAGAACCATCTCTCAAAGACGAGATACTTTGCCTTAAGAGCCTGAAGATGTCTAGTACACTGCAACGACAACTAAAGTAAGGTTTTGGAAGTCGAGTTTATGTAATCTTAGTGTGTTTCAGCCAAATATGAACGCAGTTATACCAACTTCAATTATTTTTTTCCTGTATGCGTGATATACATTCGGCGAATTCATTCGAAGTGTCCAAAATAGTACATTCTAAGTTCCCCAAATGCATTGCAGCAAACACAAAGTTCGTTTTTCATCTTATGTTACGAAGTTCGTTTATCATCTTATGTTAATCTAAGATATAAATTTCTGACAGGAAAAGCTTTTCTTTCATGCTAAGCTTTTTCCGCAGTATGCTGCAGACCATAAGAACTCGCTCCTTAATATTCAATGATTCATAAATTTCCTCCAGTTTCAGTTAAAGTTTGCCTTATATTTGGAAAGCCTATACACTGCTAAATGGCCTCAAGTCTTCGTACACATTTCCACACACATGTCACTCACTAAGTCTTCTTGTCCCATTTCAAAATATTTATGGAGTGAGAAAACAGCGGGCCAAATTTACAAACGTACTAAAGATCCCGGAATGAGTTTTGAGTAATTTTTACACAGTTTTCAATGTGAGACACCTACCAATTTATCTGAAGCTGCTTCATAAACAAATGTAAACTATTCCCATGCTACACTTGGGCTTTGTTTCGTGACTGGAACATATCCCCCGGTTTTAATTTATACATTCACTCTTACAGAGAAGATGACAGCAACCAGCGACTTTTTATAATGATGTTTACTTATTTAAATAGCACCACCGTTATCAGTTTCGAAACGACAGGTTCATCATCAGACGCCTTTTTCACTTTAAGATACATTTTACATTATCTTTCACATTTTGTTGTCCCAGATGATATAATTTCCTTGGCGCGGTGGTTCTCTGCATCCAAAACAAGTTGTGAAATAATGTCTGTTTAACACTAACTTTGCCTCACAACAATTTTAAACGATGTAAACAAATTATTTAAGTGAAGATTTTTCGATTACTTAGTTAAAAAATTCGCTCCATTACTTTCCAATCCTCACTGCTTGTGATCATCCAACAGCGAAGACACCATATGGAAAAATGTACACCAAGATGGCGATATCACAACCATAACAATGCCAAAGACTTCCACTCTCAGAAATTTTTCGATATACAAACTTCTAACGTTCCATTTCTTACTATTTATATTAAACGAGAACTGATTACAAATAAGGCAAACAGATAAAGCAACCTGTTTGTTATAAAGTGTTACAGTAATGACATTTTGTATATATTATGGTACACAGTGGAAACAAAGTAAATGATAAACGATAGATGTACGTAACAGAGGACATTACATTACGTTTTTTATATATGCATCTAGCTGAATGTATTGTATGAGAAAGCAAGCTATTATATTTCATGCACTACTTCGTGTTGGGTTAGGGTCTGCATGTTGTTGTTGTTAAAGGGAGTGACGTTTGATTTAAACTGGAATTCATGTGAATGAAATTTTGTGGAAAGGCTGCATTGGCTAACTCGGTCCGTTCATTGAGGAGATTTTGTGGTGACTTGTTTTTGTGTACGCGTGTTTCAATCTCTTCAAGCCAATTCATAAAGCTGCCTTTCTGAGCATAGTGCAATACTTGGACGTGGTCTTTAATGCTCTCTATTCCATTACTGTTAATATACGTGTGCATGGCACAACTATGAACATCTTTATACAGAGACAATAATTGTATTGAAATCCCAGCGATTCATGTTGGTCTCCTAATCATTACAAAATGTGGGACATGGTTCTTCATCGGATGTGTGATCACCACGGACGGCAATGCACGCTTTGCAACGTGCTCCCATCCGGTCTAAAGGTTTGGTAAGGAGTTCTTATGCTTAGGACCTTCCGCTGCTCCTCCAGCTCGGTTCGCAGCTGCTGAATAACCGTTGGTGCATGCGGCCGCGCTGCAATGCATTCTGTACGTACCACGGAATTTAAGTCGGGGGAACAGGCAGACCAGTCCATCCGCCGAATATCACCCCGTTCCAAGAGCTCCAGCACCTGTGCTGTTCGATTCGGTCGCGCATTGTCAACCATGAAAATGAAGTAAAGTCCGAAAGCACCGGAGGAAAGACGCGCGTGGTCAAGGACTATAGTGTCAAAATAACGTTGACTGGCGACGGTACCGTGTTGAAATATTTTGAGGTAAGACCGCCCACACTGTAACACCTGGACCATGAAAACGATCATGTTCGACAATGCTGGTCGTAGCCTCCAATGGCGCGAAGTGGGAACACATAATGCACTGGGAACATTGTCGTTTGGTGAGAGATCTCTAGGAACTAGAAGATATTAGGCGAATGACCTGCCCGTTTCGCCGACTGAAATACCATCCAGCAAATGTGGGATGCTTTGTGAAGACGTGCTGAAGCACGACGACTTCCACCAACGATTATCCAGCAGATGTCAACCGCACCTGCGGAGCAATGGAACTCCGTATCACAAGAGCTCCTTGTCAACCTTGTGGCCAGCATGGGAGCTCGTTGCAAAGTACGAATTGCCGTCCGTGATGATCATATACTCGATTAACAACCATGTCCCATCTTTTATAGTGTATAGAGGCCCAACATGAACCGCGGTGCCTTCAAAGTAATTATTTATTCTCTTTGAATAGAAGTGTTCATAGCTGTGCCACGCACACGACTATTAACAATCACGCAGTAATGAGCGCTGAAGACCACATCCAGGTGTTGTCTCATGCAGAGATAGGTATCCTTATGAATTTGCTCGTAGAGACTGAAATATTTGTAGAGGAAAGAAAATCACCAGTAAATCACCTCAATGAACGAAGAGAATTAGCCAATGCTGCCTTTCTTCAGAATTTCATTCCCATGATTTCAGTTTAAATTAAACACTACTCCCTTTAACGATAACAATATGCAGACTATAACTCAAAACAAAGTAGTGCAAAAAAATATAACAGCATGCTTTCTCATACAATACATTCAGCTAGATGTATATATATATATATATATATATATATATATATATATATATATATATATATATATATATATAAAGTAATGTCCACTGTTATGTACATCTATCGTTCATCATTTGCTTTGTCTCCACTGTGTACCATAATATTTACAAAATATCACTGCAGTAAAACTTTATAACAAACAGGCTGCTTTCTTTGTTTATCTTCATTGTAATCAGTTCTCTTTTAATATAAATAGTAAGCAATGGAACGTTAGTTGTTTGTTAATTTCTGCTGTCACATCTATGTATGTATCGAAATATCTCTGAGAGTGGAAGTCTTTGACATTGTTATGGTTGTGGTATCGCCATCCTTGTTACATAGTTTCACGTGGTGAAACTTTTTGGTATGTGATGGGTGTTTCATATCATGTATATTCATATACATAAAGAAAGTGCTTCACACAGTCTTGGGTGCTGCATGAACACAACCAGTCAGCAGTGCAACGTAATGGCGCAAATATTTCAACCAATCAATCAGAAAATCTTCACTTTAATAATTTGCTTTCATCGGATAAACTCGTAGTGAAGCACAATTACAGTTAATCAGACACTTTTTCACATTGTATTTCGGTTATAGGGCACCACCACGCCAAAGAAATTTCATCATTTAGGAGAAAAAAATGTGAAAGCTAATGTAAAGTGTATCTTTACGTGAAAGACATCTGAAGATGAACCTGGCGCTTCAAAACCGGTAACGGCGCTTTTTAAATAACTAAATAGCATTGTAAAAAGTGGCTCGTTGCTGCAATCTTCCCCGTAAGTGTCTATGTATACTACGTATACTGCCATGGGATGAGAATATCAGTATTCGAGAATTTTTAATTTCTCCTCAATCTCTTTTAAATGTTGTTAGTTCATTTTGCTGCTTCCACCGTTAAAAGCGCTATGCTGCGGTGAAACTACTTATGCAGATATATAGAAGGCTTTTCTAAGGTCACGTTTGACTGGTAGGACAACCTGTTGTCAGTTACAACTTACTCAATAAGTCTCGTGAAGATTGCCAAGCTTGCGGAAAGCCAAGCTGGCCTGCTTTAACCAGTGTTCTTCGGTACACATGTATTCTTGTTCTCCATTGTGGCAGGCTGAGATGCTTTCATGGTTGCTGCTGAGTTAGGGGCAGGTACACTGGACGGGGAATTTGTACACTTTTGGGTAGCGGACACCTAACGTCACCTCCATTTCCAGCTGACGTTTTATGGAAGCCTCTCACATTAATTACTAGAACGCAACATTAGATAACTCTCATTTCTTAGACTGATGCCTACCTAGTGAAAAAGACCTTTGAATGTTGCTAAGAACACTTGGGCTATCGCCTCTGTACCCTTTGTGTTAAATAACTAGACTTTTAAGCAATGTAATGGCAAATTTTTAGTTGTGGTGTCACTTTTGACATTGTTGTGACCAATGCAGACATGTTATTACTACTTGTGCTTAAATTCACAGTTTCGTGCTGCAGCTTCTTGCCTTAACCCGTAACCGATCCACATTCTAGTTCTTGCTTTCCACAAAGACTGTATATGACCCAGTGTCGCTAAACTATCGTCAGATAACTTGTCATCCTCGTGAGGGCCGCCAATGGCATATTTTTAATTACTCGAGTCTGCAGGTGCAGTGGAAGACTGACCACGCGTCTTCATGGACACGCTTTGTTTCACATTAACAGCAGCAGCAGGAACTTGTCGTTCACAGCTAGTGGTGTGGCTTCCGACAGGTGTAAGGAGAGTTTGTGAGGCTGATTAATTACAAGCCTAGATTACGTCAGCTTCCAGGTGTATTACTTACATCCTTACGTATTCATAGCAGCGTCTAGGCTGTTGTTTGGTTCAGTCACACAACTTGGTTTGCCTAACACTGACTCTGGCGGTTCGACAACACCATTATCACAGTCCCACCATACACTGTGGTGATTTAATCACACCTAATGAAATTCTAACATCGCTCTCTAAGCAGGTGTGTAGGCGTCGAGTGCTGCTGACTACAAGTGAGCGCAGACAACAGCGATATGAACTATACGGCGTCTCAAAGCGCACTGGCAAGTTATCTGAAAGGGTAAAAGAATTTTCATATTGTAATATCGCTGTACAAGGGAAACTTTGTAAACATTTCCGGCATCAAATTAATATCCGTAATCACGGAACTTTCGAGAGGTGTGCTGCACCAAACTCTTCTCTTCGTTTTATTAGACGTGGGTAATATTGGTTAGCGTGTCAACTCTGTTGTCACCGGAGACATCGATAACTGTCTGAGTAATTTGACTTGACTCTCATATCTCCATAATGAGACGCTGAGATACGTCTGGAAAAAATAAAGCATTTAAAGCATGTCGCTAACTGCTATCAAAAAGTTAAAACACTTTCAGGACTAATCATTACTTGATTGAGAAGTGCGATCACAGAAACGTAACAAAAATTAACAAGCATGCACCTGTCTAGCTCCTCTGGTGCAATAAATTGTTCGGGAAGGCCTCTTTTTCTATGGGTTGAACTGCGGTAATTGTTTTAGTAGGAGATATTGTGGATGTTATTATTATTTCTAAATTGTAACCTGCAGGAAAACCACACCTGCATATGTAAGGCATGCAACAAAAATAAATACAAAAATAAATAAAGGGTGAACTAAGGTAAAACTTCTCTGACGGATTAATGAATATAACTATGGTTATAATACGTACCTATATATTTTACAAGCCACCTTATGGGAGTGCTGGAACGCATTTATGGTACCGCTGTCTCTTCCCCCCCCCCCCCCCCCCCAATATCCATTTCCAAATACGTGTGAAAAATGACTGTTGGTGAACCTCTGTATGATCTATAATATATCTGATCTTCCAGTTGTTGTCATTTCGTGAGACGTATGTGGTAGAACGAACTATGGGTCCAACCCTCTCGGACTCTACGCTCCAGAAATTGCGCCAGCGTACCTTGCGCGCTGCACAAGCTCTCTGGCTCTGGGACTTAACATCTGTGGTCATCAGTCCCCTAGAACTTAGAACTACTTAAACCTAACTAACCTAAGGACACCACACACAGCCATGCCTGAGGCAGGATTCGAACCTGCGACCGTAGCGGTCACGCGGTTCCAGACTGAAACGGCTAGAACCGCACGGCCACAACGGCCGGCCACAAGCTCTCTTTTGCGTCGTCTGCCATTGGAATCTGTATCCTGTGCCACTGGCAATTTGTCAAGTATCTCTGTAAAGTCAATGCACCGCCTAAAGGACTGTTATGGATCACCAATTACGACCGCCCTAATTTATCCCGATAGCTGACCTCACGACCCAGTTCGCAGTTATGATGAAAATGACATTTGCTGAGAGATCAATAAACTACCGGCTTTGGAGACTTCCTGCGTATTAATTGAGTTGGAAATGTTACAGAACACTTTAGCTGATGGAACTCTGCAGCCACCGGTACGACCGATCGATTGATAGCAACTGGCCGTAGGTAGCGATCAATCGACAACACGGCGGTAATGCCCAGCGATTCAAGGAATACATGACTGTAGTTGTTAATTAACATCCCTATATGAAATTCATCACTGTAAACTACTCAGCGTCTAGCAAGATTTGATTAATATTGCTGACTTAATTACATCCAGGGACTCAGATGACGCTATATATTAATGGACTTGAATGAATACACGTCATTGTGTTACAGTTATAATTGACTTTTGATTGGCAATAGGCTTGATTGAAGTGAGTTTATTATTAGCCCTGAGCAGGTCTAGTGTGTGTGTGAAAAGGAAGCCTTACGAATATGTGACAGTTAATTTACTATTAAAAAATGGTAGATGTTCTGCAAATTTTTGCAGTCACCATAGTTACGATTTCTCTCCATACTGATCCTCTTAGTTAAACACTTATAAATTCCTGGATTGCCAGCTATCTGAGAATAGCGACCTAACGGGGATTTAGTGCAGCTCCTCACGCGTGGGATCTTCTTGGGTCGACGACAACAGTTTAGTGCATCCAAGTTCTGATAGGCCGTATGGTGGACTTCAGGTCGATCACCCAAAGTTAGACACAGCCACCAGACATAAGATTCGTCACACGACCCCTGACGGAACGCATCACTCTTCGTTGAATCTTCTCAATTTTTATCAATCCCACCTGGTAAGAATCTCAGACTGACTAACACAACTTAAGAATTCGTTTCGTAAGCCACCTGTTGTATGGATCCTCCCAAACGAATCTCAGATAGCATCTGGTTTCCTGTGCTTTATTTTGTGTGCCCATTACCATTAATGTCGTACCAGATGATGAGTCCAAAATATATTACGACAGGACGTTTCCAGTGATTGCTCGCCAGAAATATAATGGGACAGTAGTGGTCCTTTCACCTATTTATGCGCAACACGTTACATTCGTGTGATTCGTTTGCGGTAATAACTTACCATTCATAGTTATTAAAATAAGCCCACTCATGATGGTACCATGTATCGATTTCAAAATGAGGAACAACAATTCTGCGTTATGCTTACGAGAGTTACAGACTGTTCTGCGTGATCTTGGAGTGCCCATTCACTTCAGGAATAGACAAAAAAATACACTGTCACATAAAAAAAAAAAAAAAAAAAAATAGAACACCTGGAAAGATGATGTCGATTTTGATCCGATGACGGCATTGGTGGTTTCAACGTAGTTCGCAAACAGACTGCGTAATGGCATAGCTAACAGAGCGCCATCTCTTTGTACGCTTTAGTAGGGAATGTTCGCAGCTAGAAGGCTCAGTGTGGTGCAAACGTGTGAAGCAAGCAGGTAACCATGACACGGAGATACACTGGTGCTTCCTACAGCCAAATGAGCGACTTTGAAATGTGGTTAATTTGTGGCCTTCCGAGTGACGGGATAGTCCTTTCAGGGAATTGATAGACTAGGTGGACGTACTGCGTCAGCTGTGCAACGATGCTGGCTGCAGTTGCCACGTGAACTTTCTCACATCCGTAGACGAGGTTCTGGACTTGAGGCCGCACAGACTTCCGTCAGGATCATCGTACTGTAAGGGCAGCAGTGGCAGATGGCACAGTTCTCACAGCAAGATAAGAGGACATGTGAGCCCATACTTGGCTATACGAAACGTTGCGAAGCGGCGGTTAGCAGTGGGACTATGATGACATAACCTCTACCCCATCGTCCACTCAAGCCTCAAAACCGCTGGGCTGTCAAGGGATGACTTGGGAGATGGAATGGTGCGACGTGGTCTTCAGCCATGAAAGCAGATTCTGACTGCACACAAGTGATGGTCTTTTGCACGTAGGACGTAGACCGGATGAGCCGTGCCTGGTTGAGTGCATTCGTCCAAGACATACTGGACCAATCCCCAGGCGTTACGGTCTGGGGCGCGGAAAGCTGCAAGTCTCGTTCACACTTGATGTTTCTGGAGTGGGCGCTAACCAGCGGTCGGTATGTGCAGAATGTTGTTAGCAGCCCGTTCGTATGCCGTTCTTGCAGCACGAAGATGAGGCGTTGTTAAAACAGGAAAATGCTCGCCTGTGGAACTCAACGTGCCCTGCAAGACGTGCAGCAACTTCCTGGTCAGCGCGATCTCCGGACTTGTCTCCAACAGAGTACGTGTGGGACATGATGGAACAAGAAGTGACTCATGTGACTTGTTAACCAACAATTCTTACAAAACTACGTGAACAGGTCGAACAAGTGTGGCATAACGAATCCCAGGACAGTACTCGCCATTTGTAGGAATGACTAGCTGCCAGAGTCAGCGCCTGCAATGATCCCATGGAGACTACACCACGTACTAACACAGGTGTTTCAGCATGGGTCGATACATGGAACCTCAAACCCCTTTGTGTTATTGATCTGTAAATTCACTCATTTCATGTACTCCATATGCACTATTGCATCAATAAATCTCGAGTGAATTTAAAACCTCTAAAAGGGCATACTATTTTTATCCAGCCGTGTATTTTACTCGTGATCCTGTCTCCAAATCGAAATTTGTGCCGCTCATTAAGGCAGACATTTCGAAAGTAGATCATCCTCGCTATTTAAACAAGACCTTCAGTCCTTTAATAAACGCTGTTGAACGACTTTCACATTTTGGTACTCATGAGTACGCGATTAACCTCGCAACAGTTCTGGAAGTTCGATTTTATACCATTTCCTGACTGCTCATGTCGGTACACTAGGTGTCAATTTATGATCAACACCACACTTCAGATCACATACAAGATTACGTTTTCCGCCTCAGGTACAATCTTCAATGAAAGATACGGTATTAGTAAGCCTTGAGTTATCTTCCATCAGTGGCAATGCTTAATAAGATTGTACACACTATTGTAGAAATTCTTACGCTAGACTACACGGTATTCAATTATTTCAAAAGAATTGGCGATGTAGTGTGAAGTTTTGAGTAAACTGCCCGATGTAAAACCATATTATAACGAGCGATATGTGCTGAAGTCATGCAAATTTACGAACCTTTACTATAGAATCATTTCCGCGAACCGAGAATTAAATTACAATTCACTGCCTGTAACATGGCTTGCTACACTTGCCGTTATTAACGGTTTCCTACGCTTCTGCTATCACATTGAATAATCTGATGGGCGCACGCGAGAAACACATCGGACTTCATGCATTGAAGAAGGAGCCAAAGCCACTAATTGTTCTTTTTCTGTTCGTGCTCTACTGAATCTGCAATAACTCGAATTCTGCTCTAATACACCTTCTTTCAACAAACCAACAAAAAACGACACTGATAGCGGTAATTTAATGTTTTCATGTTACCTTGTAGTTTCTTCGAAGCTAACAGTCATTCTCATTCTTTTTCTGCACATTTAATTTATTGATCTGGTAGTGTGTCACTGACCATGAGAATCACTTCAAGTCAACCAAATCTGCTTCTGATGTATTTTTATTTCTGCTGCAACTAAATGCGGTCCCCTGATCATCTGGATAATATGTTAATCTTATTACAAGCCAATCTACTGCCCACATACATGGCTCTACGACACCAAGTGCAGTGCCATGGGAGTCATTCATTATATCCGCACAAGGCGACTGTTGGTTCAGAAACAAATTCTGCCATATCTATCAGTCGAATGTATTTTTATTACGAAACGGGTGCCAAATCATAGCAGCAGATTTCCGTTAGAGTAAAGACAAGAAGCTGTCATGTACGACAGGTATATTATTTAGGGATTCTCGAAAATTTTCAACGCAGTTACTTTTATAATCACAGTAATGCCCTCCTTAGGCACTTGAGCTACAACTAAGTTGGTCTATTTTGCTAAATTTCGGTTCACATTCAGTTGCTATATCATGTCAAAATCGAGCAACCAGTCCCCTTTGTGGTTTTACTTCATAAAATTCATATAGACCTTTTTGTTGTAAGCTGAAGCTCCAACACGGACTGAAGCTGGGGCTTTGGTTCGACGAACTTGATTGATGGATTTCGTCATTCCTTCAACTGTTTCAGGCTGAGGACAGGTTAAAGGGGCCACTACAGTGTTCTTTCCATATCGTCATCAACCACAAGTTCTGTCCAATTGAAAGGACGTCATACATTGTATCATTAACCCAGACTGCCGTCGAAATGAGTGGGCTCTACTGGAAACGGAAGAAGAGTTCAGGGAGTAGTGACTGCCCCTTGCACAAATTTGTTGCAAATAGAACTAAAGGTCTATCGCTAACCCATAGTACCGCCCCCCTTTATCCTATGTAGATAGAAGCAGTGCTATGTTAAGTTGACCTTTATCTACTGTAGTGTTCTAGTTCCTACACCGTGTCCTATGAACAGTTGGTTGAAGCGGTACAGAAATGTTCACGGATGACTATTCCTTGAGACTGCAGTCCAAATTACATACAGGAACTTACTCCGAGCACAAAGCAACAACTAAAAAAATATCTTCAGCTTTCCGATTAAACAATTTTAACTAGCCAACACCTTATAGACTTGATCACTGACGTTAAGAGAGAGAATTAGACCAAACTCATAGAAGAAGTTAATACATCACGAACTAGTCAAAAACAATAGAGACTGCTGAAGAGATCAAATAATGATCCGACTAAGAGATCTCTATATGCCAACATTTCTGCTGATCAAAGAGCAAGTATCCTATTTAAGAATGGTAAACTGAACTGTCGCATTCGAAAGTCTTCAGCTACGATAAGCTTTCAGTAAGTAATTCAGAACATTTTTCTTCTCGGCCAACTTAGATGGGAAAAAATGCAGAATTTGTTGTGGAACATCCCCTGTAATTTATCAAGATCCAATAGGTGGTGGTGGCGGGGGGGGGGGGGGCGCAACATATTCCAACAACCGGGATAGTGACTTTCAACTCAGCACCGCGTGGAACACATAATCACCACGAATAAGACGAGAGCGCACCAATGGAGGCAGGTCGGGGCGGCGGATGGAATAAACAGGCCGCACCGAGACGAGACTCCTGGACCCGGCGCCCGCGGCTCCCCCCACCACGCCCCGCCGCGACGATTCCGCTCGCACCTGACTGGCCCGATCGGAGCCGAGGATGCAGGGAAGACCATGGTCCAGCGGCTATAAAGAACCGGACGAGACGTAAACTCGACACTTCGCCTGAAGATGGCAAGCAAGAAACTTGCTGAAACGTTGCTGGAGAACAACGCATTGACTCGGCTGTCGACCCGAGAAAATCTTATCATCGAGATTCGCTGAGAAAGCCAGCATTCTCATACAACAATAAAAAAGGCTGAAGGTGAGAGAGAGAGAGAGAGGGCGGAAGAAGAGATGGACAGAGGGACTGAAGGAAATGGACATAGATAATGGGAAGGAGGAGATGGATAACGAGGGCAGGCAGGAGGAGATGGAGAGAGCGGGGAAGAGAAGACGGACAGAGAAAGGGGGGGACGGTGATGGGCTGAGAGAGGGGGAGAGCTACGTGGCAAGAGGAGATAGAGAGAGAGAGAGAGAGAGAGGAGGGTGGAGAAGATGGACGGAGAGAGCGGGAGGAGGTGCCTGACGGGTGAGATGGGGAGGAAGAGAAGATGGACAAAATAAGTGGTGGTGGAGGGGTGGGGGGTGGGGGAGCAATACGGACTGAGACACGGGAGAAGAAGACCAATTCTCATACATATTAGAAACGTATGCTTTCTCTTTCCTCTTCCACTTAAGCAAACTGACCCACAGCAAGGCGTGGGTAGGTACAGTTAGTTATTCCTGTAAATTTCAAGACTTAATACACTCTAAGTCAGAAGATAATGACGCACCACGAAGGAAGTATCCGAATGGAAGGAAATCTGTAGATTTGATGTACATGTACTGACAAACAAATTATTAGGATCTCAGAAAAATCGAATAATTTATTCAGCAGAAATATCTTCACGAATTGAGCTAGGCAATATCACGTTCGTCCACCGCTGGTCCTTAGGTAAGCAGTTATTCGGCGTGGCATCGAATGACGTTGTCGGATGTCCTCCTCAGGGATATGGGGCCAAATTCTGGCCAACTGGCGCGTTAGATCGCCAAAATCCCTACCTGGTTGGAGGACCCAGCTCATAAAACTCCAAACGTTCTCAGCTGGGAAGCTGAGTGGAGTATGCTGTGTCGCAGTGTCTGCAAGCAGTGCGTGTTAGCTTGGCTCTGTCCACCAGTGGATTGCTCCTTCAGTGCAGCAGCTGCTGTTTACTTCTCACTGAAGGCATCGTTCCTAGTGTATTCCACGGGCTCAGCTTTAGATGGGACTCGTAGTGTGGCTAACGTATATAGGAATGGTATTGCAGCACTAGCAACAAAAGACGCAGCAGAAGTTATAGGTCTGGTAAGCATTCACCTTGCTCTGGAAAATTTCTACTAAAGCATACCTGTGTGAAGTTGGCCATAGTGTTTACCTGAGATAGGTTCAGTTCCAGTGCTCATGTAGCAATACGACCTCCTTATATTTGAAGAGTGTAGCGCACCAAGCAAGTGAGGTGCTGTTTATTCATATTTAAAAATGTCAGTTGAGCGTCCCTATCTTCTTCTTTTCTTAAGTAATTTAAATACCTTGCTTTAAATTTCACCAAATAATTGAGGTTCTGTGCTCGTTTTAAAATTTGAATGTGTCTGTCGGTTTGGCAGTTAACTAGTTCAGGTCCTTTTGTAGTTAAGCAACGTGTCTGGGTGTATTAAAAGCCTCGAATTTAAATTAGCTAACTACGTTGGGCTCTTTTGTTATTAAAGGCCAAGATATTTTAGTAACGTTGCTTATTTATTTTAAGTGATTAACAGATGTTGTGCTCCAGGAGCTATTATTGCTATGTGCGGAAACTGTGTTGATGTAAGTAACAACCATGGTGGTGGTATGCACGAGTAGTACCAGCCAACTGCCCAATCTAAAGTTATTCCGCCATGTAAATGGTTGTAAATTGAGTTCTTGATGACGTTTGATGTTCACATATTGTAAAAGGGACTGACCTACTTACCACCGAGCTGATTACACCACAAATGACTTAATTTATTGATACTTGTGAATATTTGTTTTGTTAATATTTATTGTAAAGTTTACATACAGAAATTTTAAAACTAATGAAATCTTAGAAAGTGCTAAAGTTGATGTTTCATGCTATTGTAAAGTTATTAATTTTTTAAAATTTGGTTTTAGTGAAAGGTATCGCATAAATATAAATATGAACTGTCATGGTTTTGCGAGTAACAAAGAGGATAATGCCCTCCCGCACCTAGCGGGAGTTTCTGCTGCTTGTCTTCCTGCTTGCCTAGCACTACCTTGGCAAGCAAATTCACCAGATCTCTCCTCAATTGAAACCGTTTGGAGCACTATGGGCATGACCTTCCGACCAGCTCGGTGTCTTAAACCAACGCGCTAATTGGACAGAATGTGGTACGACATTCCTCAGGAGGATCTCCAACAACTCTGTCAATCAATGCAAAGCCGAAGATACTCATTGCATAAGGGCCAGGGGTGGGAGAACGCGTTGTTGATTTGCTCAATTTGAGAAGCTCCTTTTCTTTAATAAATCATACAATTTTACTGAAACTGTAATCCTTTTTTTCTGTACATGGTACATCATATCGACCGATTTCCGTCCTATTCAGATAATTCCTTCAAGGTATGTCGTTTCTGAAGATAACTCAACCACATCTCCGCACGTAACCGTGGCTGAAAACGTTGTCTTCAGATAATTCCTTCAAGGTATGTCGTTTCTGAAGATAACTCAACCACATCTCTGCACGTAACCGTGGCTGAAAACGTTGTCATGATTTCTCAAAGCTGATAATTATGCAAATATTTTGTATCTAAGAGGTGACTGATACCTTGCACTACAGTTAGAAGCTCAAATGGTCCAAATGGCTCTGAGCACTATGGGACTTAACATCGTAGGTCATCAGTCCCCTAGAACTTAGAACTACTTAAACCTAACTTACCTACGGACATCACACACATCCACGCCCGAGGCAGGATTCGAACCTGCGACCGTAGCAGTCCCACGGTTCCGGACTGCAGCGCCTAGAACCGCAAGACCACCGCGACCGGCACAGTTAGAAGCAATTAGAGTCACCTATGTAATGACCTGTAGCTCCTAGTTTCACCCTAATGACGGCATCTACACTGTGTAGCCTGAACTCCGATACCACCGACATAGAAGAACATTCCTGATCCAATAAAGCTCAGTTACTCGGAGCTGCATCCAAATGGATCTCATCTAGATCAGTGACCTTCCAAACGCAATCACTTTTAAGTTTCAAAGAACCACCATAAGATCCTTGTAGCGAACTTAAAACCATCATGACGCAATTCAAATGTGACGGTTTTTAACAGTGCCTTTCTGAAGTTACAGATGACCTGCAGAATGTTGTTACTGCACAAACTGATCCACATTATCCAGCTGTGGGTCCATGAGTAGTTATCTGTTGAGAGATTTTGTCGGGCTTGTAGGGCCATGTTTTCCACGTGAGAATATCTTATCCAAATATTTGAACGGTGCTCTGTTGGCAAATGGGATCCATGATAGCATGTAGTATTAGATGTAGTTGCGCCCTGTACGTTGACGATATTCTACGCCCCTTTTTGTTGTCCTTCACGACAAGCTATCCTGGTCTTGCATTTTAGCAACATAATGCCCGTCCACAATGGTGAGATTTTCCACTGCTTTTCTTCGTGTTTGCCAAACGCTCCCTTCGCCCGCAGGGCCGCCGGATCTCTCCACGACTGAGAATGTTTGCAGCCTTATGGGTAGCGTCCTCCAACCATCTAGCAAGCTTCACGATCTAACTCGCCATTTGGACAGAATTTGGCTTGAGGTGTTTCAATGCGTTATTGACTTGCTCAACTTGAGTCCCTTTCTCTTGAATAAATCATGCAATTTTTCTGAAATTTTAATTATTTATTTGTCTGTACATGTACACGGTGATTATAATTAAAGTTCAACTTCTTCCACTGACGTCGAATCGATTCGTTTCCTCCATCTACCAGGCTGCACACCAAAACAACCCGTCCTTTCGAATTTATGAATCATTTTCTCTAGACCCACGGTAGTCATCGGACGAACGCCTTTTTTCAAACCCTTCAGTGTCCGGAACTTCTGTAGAACGATGTGCATGGTCATCAATCTTGTAATACAGCTTTACAACAAGAGCGCGATCCTGCATTGAGACAGTCAATGAGATTCCCGGCAAAAAACGTGTCTGCAGACGCCCCAGACAGCGATGGAATACCATCTCGACTGCCGCCCGCCATACGGCCCGACAACCAGCAGTGAATGGTCTGGGAGCGCCATTTCTTTTCATAACAGAACCTCTTTGGTTGTCACCTGGTGCACCCTTACAGCACAGCAGATCGTCGACGATAATTTATGCCCCATTTTGTTGCCCTTCATGGCAGACGCGAAAGGAGAAAATCTGTGTACCCGGCGTGTTTATACCAACTTCAATGGGTCTTGCTCATAACAGGTGTTTTCATTTACGTATTCTGACACACACAGGACCATCTATTGATCAAATTTCACACTATTTTTTTCTTTTGCCATACGTTTTCCCCCTTCTCCGATAATATTCCGCTGCAATTTGACGTCATTCTGACCAGTGGTGTTATTTCTACAAAGTTTAATTATAATCGCGCTGTACATTACATGTACCGATTTCCGTCCCATTTGGATACTTTTTTTTCCGTGGTGCGTCGTTTTCCTTCTATTTTGTCTCAGGCTGTGTTTTAGTTCTTCACTTTATTTTAATGTTTCTTACGTCGTAATAAAGTCTAACTTCAGTCTTTCTCTCACGTGATGCTATTATTCGTAAATTTATTGGAACAGCAGATCGCTTTATAACCACAATATTGTGATGCTTGTTAAATACCAATAGTAGAACAAACGTCGTTCCAGTCCATTTTTTTGTGCAGGTTGCCTACATCAGGGGCAGGTACACTCTCAGGGCAAATCTATTGCTCTCCTTTGACTGACAGGTACTTAAACAATTGTTATCCTTTGATTGACAGGTACTTAACCTATTATTCTGCTAAAACGATCCCTGCTTTTCTTTTACAGACACTTAAACGGTTGTTCCCCCACCCACTCCCCTTCCCTCCCCCTCCCCCTCACTGCTACAATTACACTTTCAGGTTGGATTTATTGGAATAGCTCCTCTCACTCTTACCAATTTGATTGACTACTTAATTAAATTGCACAATTAATTAACCTCTCACTCACTCATAAATCCCCTCACCTCCCCTCTCCTCTCTCCTACCCAGAAAATGGTGGAAAGTGCAAATTCCATCAGGACAATTCAACATACCAAGGCTACCTCCACAAACCTAAGAAAATTGTGGGAAAAAGGGCACTTGGGCTACCTCCAATAATCTAAGTCATCCAACCACCGCCTCTTCCTAGGAACTGGCTGGAGAAGGACTCGGTCTGTGCTCGATAGGATCGATGCAACTCTTACTTAACCTATTGTTCTGTTAAGTGGCTTTCCATATCACTCCCATTTTCTTAAACTATTGCATCGCCTTTGATACCAAATTAAGTAATTAGTTATGTTATCCCACCATTTTCTGGTACACTATTCGAATTTCTCACTCTTTTGAATGCCATTTCTGCCACATTTTTCTTCTTTCTCATCCCCCCCCTAAACCTATTGTACTGCGTTTTACACAAAAAGTATTCAAATTAACGTAGTGTTCTGCACTTAACCTGCTGTTCTGCTCCATGTCACCCACTCATGCACACCCTCCCCTTAACTACTGTACCATTAACACCACGTTGATATAAAAAATGTATGCAAATCAATTAAATCGATGTTCTTCACATGTATGGTGTTGTCCTTTTAATTTACGACATTATATTGGTCGGTCAAATCGATGGAATATAGTTTAAACAAAAGATCGCTAATAAAAAGCACATCCCCCACTCGACGTCCAATGCTGAGCTGACACCGCCAACTCCGCCTCCAGTTTCCAAGCAACACGTAGGTGTCAGTTCAGGTCCCGCAGGGAGGAAGAGGCGACTTCTCTTTCATACATGACACCCGAGAAATTCCTGTCAAAACACATGTTCACCTCGGTACCATTGCTGACACGATGGCGTATAGCTGCAGTGTGGGTCCAGCACTGAGATAGATGTTCGAGTGCTTCCCAGAATAGCACAGGGTGCATTCTTCCTAGCAGTCCTAATGGGACAGCCTGTTCGTCACTGAATTTTCTTGTCAAACTGCTGCTGCTGCTGATGTGGGTGCACAGTGTCAAATGACGTTAGTTTTTGCTGAAGACGAGTGCTATTAAGGAGGTGAAGTTTAAGATGGGGGATAACAAAATATGTATATAATAGTTACGTGGAATTACGGCTATCATGCAGCAAAAGATGGGGTTATCTGAGCAGGAGTAATGTGACCATGTCCGCTTCCAAAAACATATAGGAGACATGTCTAAAATTATTTCTCCTGTGCTTGAAGAAAACCACAGACACAGCATGTGGCCACAGTAGAGCAGGGTTGAGAAGTAATTTAGTTCAAAGAGCTTTCACTGATCATCATAATAGGCTGCTCAAAACACAACGAGATAATTAAGTATGGCCATATAGCTGTGTGAATAGAATATGCTCTAGTTCTACATTACCATGTGATCAACTATTGCCCACTCATCAGTGTTGTGCAACGAGGTGTATAAATGAATAGGTGCTGCACCATACCTAGAGGATTTCACAGTTGCATCTCAATGTGTCACCATCATTGCAGATGCTCAGGGTTTCTATGATGGTGAGTGTAGACAGTTCATATTTAAAGATGTTTCGTTTGTAGCATACACACAAGATCACCGAGGTCTTTTAAGTATGTGAAGTATGACAAGACATGGAAGAGAGCATAGTGGTTAACACATTTCTACCATGGAATTCACTGGGATGATCCTGGCAAACCTATAAAGATATGATGACGGCGCTTAAATTATCCGATCACATAGATACCATCGTCTACGTGAAGGGGAAGGAACGATCTCAAGGATGCATCGAATCTTTAAGGGGACCACACTCTGCCTATCTGACCCACGTTAATTTAGGCAAGTATTTGACCCATTTCTGAAAAATCTATTTGATGCAGGACCCTAATATTTTTATTATTATTATTTATTATTATTATTCTGGATTTACAGTGTGAGTACATTTTTCCAGCACCTATTCTAGATTACAGTAAGTCACTAATTATTGTTCCCCACTCTTCTCTATTTGTCCATAAATCTTCAGGAATGTTGTTCTTCCTCATTGCTGACTGAACTCCCTGTATCCATGTATCAGGTGGTCGTCCCCTTTTTCTTCTTCCAATTGGTACCCAGTCGATTATGCATTTTGGTAACCTTTCCTGTTCCATTCGTCTGATGTGTCCATACCATTTAAGTTGTTTGTGCTCGATGAAATCAATAATTGAATTTTTACATTTCATCTTGTCTCTGATTACTTCATTTCTTATTCTTTCTCATCTTGATATTCTTGCTGAACGTCTCCAGAAATCCATTTCTGTGGCTAATAATTTTGATTTCAGTTGCCATTTTGTTGTCCACACTTCTGAACCATATGTAATAATGCTCCTAACTATTGTTTTAAAAATCCTTATTTTGTTATCAGTTGTTATGTGTTTGTCCCAGAGAATTCCATTCAATAAAGAGATTGTCGTCTTTCCAGAATTTATTCTTGATCTAATTTCTTTGTCCTGTTTCCCATCATTTGTAATTTTCACACCTAAATATTTATAT
The DNA here is from genome assembly GCF_021461385.2 of Schistocerca piceifrons. Lineage (NCBI taxonomy): Eukaryota > Metazoa > Arthropoda > Insecta > Orthoptera > Acrididae > Schistocerca > Schistocerca piceifrons. The sequence continues at coordinate 145,368,136 of NC_060144.1, forward strand.
TCCTCAGTAGCTGTTATTGTTCCCATTCCTTCTTCTAATATTAAGTCTCCATTCACTCCACCAATTACCATGTACTTTGTTTTATTCATGTTTACATTTAGACCTGATTTTTTATATTCATGAATCAATTTTCTTGTCATATACTCTATGTCCTCATAGTCTTGGGCTAATATATTTACTGTATGTTAAATGATACGTTATGTTATGCAGAGTTTCAGAAGGTTTCATTCATTTATCTATGATAGTTTCTGATATTATGGATCTTTTTCAGTACCCAACACTTTCCAATATTACCATAATTGAATGTAATAACAGCATGATGAACTCCTAGTTTCGTTGTATGCATGACTACAAATACAGTTATGGGAGGTAGTTGCAAATTATGCTGTTGAAACATTCATTTGGGTTCTCTGTCTGCCCATGCCGACATTCCCTTAGAAGGTAAATGAGCCATGTCTCTGAAAATAGGTTTAATTGCTGTAATAACAGCAGCAGGAAGAGAATGCTGGTGAGAATAAGATTCTCCAGTTGCCCGAGCCCTATTGTATTTTCACCACTAATTTTCTCCTGATGGACACAATCCATGACATGGCTTATCATCAGTAGAGGACTTATGGAGGAAATGGCCCAAACATCTCTCTTTATTGCCTCCGGATTTTCTTTATTTCTCCTAATTGCCTGCCCATAGTATACCTGCAAGTTTTCTATTTCAGTTTTAGTTAACTAACCCTATCCAGACCACAATTTTCCATCTTCTAACTTTTTTCCTCTCATATCAACAGCTAGTTTTCTCAGCCTCGTTCCCAAACGATTTTGAACATGGCTACACATTCTATTTTTCTAATAATGGTATCTCCAAATGGCTTAGGGTTCACCACATTGTTGTATGCCTTACTGTCACCATCGCTCAAATATTTGGTGTACCGTACACCTCTTGTTTCTACACAGCGATGAAATATTTGTTGTACTCCATGAAATTCCATACCACCACATGCCCTTCTAAAATTAGCCACACAGTTATGTTCTTTAAGTTCATTGACTTTACAACATTTGCAATATTTAGACATTATCTCCACATCTAACACTTTACCAGTGTCTACACTCGTGGCAGTCACTACTCCATTCAGGGAAGTATGTCCTCTTTTCTGCCAACTCCCATCAAGTGCAACTGCAATATTCGAACATCCATCATTCTCTTCCGCTGCTTCCCTAGTAGCCATTTTCATGCTTTCCTCACTGACCTCACATACAGCTTTCTCTAATATTGCAATCAGTTTTTCAAACTTATTTGGTGGTTGATGCGAGTTCATTACTGAACAAAATGTTCTCCGTGCAGCCATGCCCTAGCCAATGGGTCGTAGGGCATAAACTAATCTAGTATTGATTTCATAAGGGACACTTGCATCTGGTTTTGAAGAACTCATAAATGAAATCACAGCTGAGCATTTAGTGCAAATTAAATCCAAAGCAGTTGCTAGGCCTTTTGTCCCACTGGCACTTTCACAAATTTCCAAAATCTGTGACTCGTCACACTGTCTATATAGTACAAATTTAGAAGTTACATCTGATAATATTCTCAAATTTATAATAATGTTACTGCACACCTTGTCACTTACAGTAAATTCATTGTAATTCTGTTGAAATGGTTAGAGCTTCTTTAATGATGCACTTGTCGAAGAATTACAATTAGAAACATCGTTGCCAGGCAACATAACCTCTTGTACAGAAGGCTTTCTAAGCTTGTTTCCTCTAAATTTTCGTTTCTTGAAAATGCCTTGACGTTTCGTCAGCTTCAGCGAACACAACAAAACACACGTAAACAAGCACTGCAGACGTAAGTATAACAACCACTCACAATCACACTTGAACTCTGATAACTATAAGCACAATTTTTTTTATATATGATGTCTGTGCTTTCGGACGTGTCGGAAGAAACAGAGACATTCTGATCCCGCAGGCCTTACAAACCAAGACACAAAGAAATTAATGACATTGGCTGCTAATGGGAACCGATTTAAATCAATCAAGAATGGTGAAAATTTTATCATGACCTGGATTCTAAACCAAGTCTCCTGCTTAGTAGGCAGATGCACTGACCTCTGCGTCATCTGGACAGAACAGTCAACTCAACTGCACGGACTACCATGCACGCCTCCCATCAGACCAAAAGTCTTAACTTATTCACACACTACTGATACACTGCGCCTTGCTCACCGCGCTGGAACTCTTACGGGAATCGGCAAAATGCCGAAAGTAATGAGGACAACGGGATAGGCGCACTGCATCAGTAGTGTGTGGATAAGATGAGACTTGGCGGTCTGATGGGAGGCGTGCTATGGTCTTCCGTGCAGTTACGATGACCATTCTGTCCAGATGACGCAGAGATCAGAGCGTTTGCTTACTAAGCAGGAGAACTGGGTTCGAATCACGGTCATGCACAAATTTTTGACTTCCAAACTGCTTTAAATCAATGCCCACTAGCAGCTAATGTCATTAATTCCTTTGTATCTTAATTTTTCAAACTTCATTTACTCCATCTTTTGCAAAGCAGATAGCAAGTGTGTCATCCTCATTCATTTGTAATGATACGAGGTATCTTTGCACCCATTAAGACTAAATTGAGGATACTAGGTACTTAAACTGTGTTTTCTGGAAGCTGGGCAAGATAGGAACAGCGAGACATCAGCACTGCTCACGGGCCAAAGCCCGGCGTATATCCTCAGAAGTCGCACCTGGAGGACAAAACATTGGCTCCAATGGACATCAGCAAGTGTAAAGAATGCATCAGAAAATCTTAAACAATCTTAAGATCAACAGAAGAAAACAGGTTTGACTGCGTTCACATTTATCAGGGAGTTAATGGACGGCAGATGAGATAAACAGATGTGTCATCTTTTGCGTAGACGGGCCATTCTAGATACACACATGCGTAGTCAAGCAGGAGACATTTCTACGCGTGTAACGGTATTTTATTCAATGGCGACATTTGGACTGCGTATGGAACGGCATGGAACCAGATGAGCGCTCTTCTAGCTGCTAGTAGCTTTACTGAACCTCAAGCCGTTACGTTTCGCTCAGGTAGCTCCTCATTTGGCATCACGAGACTGAGCACATCCTTATTCAGCCGTCCCACCAAGGAAAACTCTCTAGACTCACTGGGAACGGAATCCCGATCGTCAACTTGGCAATCAATCACGCTGATCGCTCAGCTACAGAGAGGGCCAACTAATAGAATATACTGGATAACTACAACAATAATTTCTCGCTACCGCTGATGTCTAGGACGATCAGAATACGCAGGTAGGACTAAGATACTGTTTACACTTACTAGCCAAAAAAGAATGTTACTTAATTGAGAGAAGTTCAGATATTAATGTTCAGCTTGAATACCTTCGCGTTCAGATGAATTCACATCCAGCTATCTTCCAGACTGTTCAAGTAATTTGGTAACCTGAAAGTCAGACAATCATTTCAATACGCCAAATGGAAACACAGATTTAGGTGTTTATCGTATGAGGAATTGGCACTTGTTAAATTCAATAAGAAACTCTAGGTTCACACACTACGACAGCCAGACTGTGTGGAACTTATGTATCAAGTTCAGCGATTCCACTAGGTAGAATACTCAACAACACTTTCGGCTGTAAAGCAGGTATTATAGACCTTTTTCGTATTTTACAAACCAAATTTATAAGCTATGAAAACTTCAGAAATCGCTACGGGCTGGTACAACCAATTACTCAAATTTGTGAATGTAATTCGTTTCTTTAGGATGCTTTGATATCTTCTATTCCCTTTACTCTACAGAGACGTGAGATATAGCTAATTATTCGGGAACGAGATCAGAATGTCTCGTAGATGGAGCTCATTAACTTTATGGAATATTTGTTTATGAGTGCACATCACTAACTGATTACCCGTGAAACCTGTTCTCATATGTTGCTTTTAACCGTAGATGCTGTCCTGAATCTTTCAACAGATACCAATCTTCCCTCATGTACATCTTCTATTATATTTCAGTTTGTCTCAGAACCTACTCCACAGTCGTGCTACAGGACGACTACCTACATTAACACATGGAAGTTTGCTGGGGTCTCTTCCGTTACATCTCACAAACCAGTGACTGTAAAAAGTGAAAACATAAGGTTCGAAGCCTGGCAACTTCATTGCATTAACCTTAATAAAGCCAAAGTGAATAAAATTTCAACTGCAGGTAGTAATCATTTACACTAATTCTCAAATATTTTACTGTTATAGATGTACCCTACTTCTTGATGATTGTCCTCCGCCATCAGAGGTTGGGCATGTAGCGCTGCATACTCTGTAACAATTAAAAATATGTGCAAAACACGAAATCGCACCCAGATTTCCTGCATTGGCGAACGGTCTGTGTAATTGTTACTTCATCTCAGAACACCTCCAGGCCTGCCTAAGACTTTTGCTGTCACTGATCTATGCACCAACAGTTTTAGAAAACTTCAATCTAAGGTCATGAGGTGTATGAGAGAAGCACCAATGAGATAACGTATTTAATTAAAGAGTCGGGAAACATACATTAGACGGCAAGTTCAGCATTTCTGACAAGTTAGCCCGATAGCATTAAATTTCGATGATGGATTTTGATTAATTTCGACAGTCCATTCATTTCATTCAAGTTAATCTAATTATTTAAGGCCAAAAACTCTACATGAATACATGTGCACGCAATGTTATGGGAACGTTACGCGGGAACACATTAAGGTGTCTATAGCACCTGGGCTTAGGTACAGTGCTATGCCTTAATAAGGTCAAGGGGTAGCAACTCGCTGTAAATGGAATATTTTGTTCACACACTACGGTGGAAAAGAAAACTTTATCTACATTACATTTTTGTAAGTCTCAGAGTGTGTTGCCCGGTTGCTAGTTATTACTTCGAGACCAATCGAAAGTTTTCCGTAATGTTCATTACCTTATACTTCTACTGACCCTTGAATTATTATCAAGCCAGAATACCCAGCAAGCATAGCAAAATCATGCTGTAAGATATAGTGCAGCAGCGGAACACAAACTTTGACAACGTTTCCTGTATCTGTATTTATGTAACAAAGGATACAAAAATATTTGAAGGCAAGTATAGTCTCAAGCTACAAATATTGTGACATTTATGAACTATATGTAGCCCAGGATCTACACACACTTAAACCACAATCATGTGACATCTTTCAGATTCCATCACTAACATCGCAATTCACTACTATATACGCTTAAAGAAAACTTACGCTTGCAAAAGAGAGTCAAAATGGACGATACGTAATACCGAGGACATGAAATATGAAACTGCTCACTCTCTTCGATAAGCAAAAGAAAAACGAATAACACAGTTGTTTTTGCTGGTTTCAGCTTCTAAAAGTGTCACTGTGGACCCACATTTTCTTTTTTAATTATTGAAGCAGTTTAAGCTTTTTTTGCTTTATATTATGGGACATAACTATGCGTACTTTTTACTACGCGTAGATGTCCATTGCAAACGCAGTACTTAGGAAATTTGAACTTATGAATATTATTAATCAGCCAGTTCCACATCAAATTCTTCCCGTATTCACCCTATCAGCTTAAGAATTACTGAAAACTACAATTTTTCACCAAGAATTAGATTTGCTCTTATCTTTATAAAAAAATGCATTTGCCAAGACCTATTCCAATGAATTTTCCGGAGTCAGTATTAGAATTTATTTGCTTGTACCTTTTTCTCTGCATTCTGCTGCCATCTATTCTCAACAATGTTTTCGCGAGCCGTTTTGATGGACCATCTTCCTTTGGCACTATTGCCATTGGACTGAGAATTGCTTCTGCAACACTTTAAATTAATGAACTTCTTTGTACGATAACTAGTTTTATTTGTCACCTATCTATGAATTGCTGTACAGGAACGCTCTACTCTTTGAGGTTCGAACTTAGTTTTTAATTCATGCAGAACTGCATTACTATTTTATCAACTTTCTCTTGGTGCATGTATCAGAGCTCCATTCCAGTAGGGAATTATCACAGCCTAACATTTCCTAATGCGTATTACCAATCCTTGTCGCAATGTCACCAGTGAGTTCTCAGAGATTATTATTTTATTAGCGCATATTACCAGTGGCTACCGAATACGTGTCACATATTTCTGTCAACAAATAAGTATTTGTCTTGTGAACCTTCATAGTCCACTACATTTCACCTCAATGCCACATCTGCCTCCATTAAATAGCAACGCCTTCCAAATTAGATTCATCGTCCGTGTCTTGCTGCATCACACCCACGTCCTCATCATATAATAAAAGTCGTAAGAAATCGTCACTCTCGTGCTCCGGATGGAGACAGTTGGCACTTCGATCTTCGCCATTCAAACTTTTTTGACCACACTTACACCGTCTGCGCCAATTAATCACCGTGTCGTATATTGGGGTATTGTTGTAATACACTTCCACCGCTCGGTACTGAATGTGGTGGCGTTGATTTCCTTCAACTGGCAAAAAATCGTATTATTGTACAATACTCAGTTTTATTGTGTTCTGGCTCGTTTAGAGGCGAGTTCCGATAATGTGAAAAAGAAACGTCATTGTGTACTACGACTTCAGACGTGAACCTGGAGGCAGACAAAAATTAAAATATGTAACAATATTTTCTCGTGGTGATAATCAAAAATTTATACGCAACATATGTTAATGCATACTTTATACAAGTTCAGTCCTATTAACCATGCTAATTAGTCATTCCTTTCATATGTTTAACATTCAGGAAGCAACCACATAGTTTCAAATAAATTTAGGGCAATTGGGAAGATGTGTAAAAGCAAAAGAATAAAGGCATCGTACCCGAAGTGGTAACACCAATCATTTACATTTGTTTGCATTAGGCTGGTTGCAGACAAAAGCCATTTACTTGGGGATAAATTTATTACATCCTAGGTGGGAAGGTAATTTATTTTAATCATATTTCTCAGTTAAAATAATATAGCTAAGTGCAGCATTTGCAGCCAATAGAATGGAAGTGCATTAAATACGCCAGGTAGATGAAGATAATAAAATACCTTATAACAGCTTTTATTGACAAAAATTTATTATTTCAGGACCATAGGTAAATGGATTAGGTGCTCACATTTGCCATGTCATTGACGGAGAGCGTCCATGAGCTCATTAAAGATTACATCAGTCAATGTCCACACAATTTATGTTTATCGGCTACACCGGTATCAACTTTTCATTCATTTTGAATAGCGCCATAAAGTTAGAAACAATGTACAAAAACACATATCTATATTACACTAATAAAATGAGTAAACTCCTTAATAAAAGTGGTACTATGATGTTTCTTATAGAATGGCAGTGTTAGAGTGTGGAAGAGTTTCAGATATCCTCAAGGCCCACTAGGGGACTGAATGGCGCTGTCTTTAAACAGTCAGAGTTTTCAGAGATAGCCATTACAAGTGAATCGTATGCTGATTTAAAATTAAGCTTACGTAAAATGATAACTAAGGGGGGTTTAAATCAGTGAACTGTTAAACAGTGTTGTCACACGTAGGGTGGTCTGCAGTAAATGATGCGTAACTAGATTACGTAATGTAAAAGCTGCTTGGGTGTCAGATGAAGTAGGCGGCTATGTACTCACCGAATGCACCTAGCACCGATTGATCACGATGGACGCCACTCCTACGCTGATTGGGCAACAGAATCGTCAGCAATGCCTTTTTCATACGGAGACAAGCCGTCAATATCCTCGTCGACTAGGCTGGCGGCCGTTGCTACGCAACCACCTTTACTTATGCTGCAGAACGTTGCTAGGCGACGACAGTATGTTATTTATGTAAGATGGCAGGAAAATGTTACGTACTAATGTCGAAACATTCTGTGGCTACAATAACTGTGCAGTGTGATGGAAGTAATGACAGACAGAAAAGGTAAGAATCGTACAAATAAATAACACTCGATAGTCTGTAAGAACATGTATCAGAAGGGTGACAGACTCAAAGAAGGTCTTTTAACATTACTAAAAAGCGTTTCTACTAAATTCACATTGCTCTTTAAGTAAATTGTCGGTTTATTCCTTGGAGATACTGTAAATTTAATTAGATTTCCTCTTTAAACACTACAGACACTATGGAAATTGTTGCTTACCCTATTAATGTCGCCACTAGTGTATTGCTGAAGGTGAATTACGTAGCCTTCGTGCTTTCAGTACTTTTCCTGAACCATATTGATAATCAGCTTCCAATTGCTCCAGAATACTTGGAGGGATGGTATGTTGTCTTATTATCATAGATGTTCGCGAATAAAATTTATTTTAATATTGAGAGTTATTTACCACTTTCATATTTTCCCAAAAGGTATTTGTGTAACCTCTGCAACACACAGGCGAAGAAAACACTTTTTGGATAGTATGGATGCTAGGGAGATTCATTAACAATGGTGTCTTTGGCTGAATGTTTTCGGAAAAAATCAAGTTAATTCCTGTTGTTAATCCCATAGATCCTGGCATCCAAAAACATTACAGTGTTATCTTCCTCATGATCAGCTTTATATTGCATTTCAGATTTCATATGGTTTATTTTGTTGGTGAAGTGGATAATGTCTTCCTCATTTCCTTTAAATAAATTAACGACATATCTTCTGTAATAAATGATGTTATCGTCAATATCTTTGTGTGTATTGAGAAATCTGTTTTCTAAATGATGGACGAAAAGTCCAAGCAAGGCCGTAACCTGCACTAAATCGATCTTGCGCCTTGTAAATGATTGTAACTAAAGTCAAGGAAACTGAAAGAGAAGCCAATTTCAGCTAGATCGAGTAAATCAATGATTCCGCCTTTGCCTAAATCGTTGTAGTGCAACAAGTTATTTCAAAGTACTGCCTATTGGCTTTCGTCTCCGGATCTTTATAATGATTTTTCTGACGTTTCAGCGGTATGAGTTGCTGACGTTCTCAATGAATCACCCTCCATTGTTGGTGCTGGAATCCGAATCTTTCAGAATACCTGCCGCTTGTATTGCTGGAACATCAGAAAAATCATTAAGCAATTGTCACTCGAAGTCACGAAATGAGATCCAATAGGCAATACGTAGACTGTTGTCAAAAAGATTTACCAGTCATTAATTGTTTCCAGGAATTAATTGATAGATATATTGGTACAAATACTTTCAGTAACGGAGAAAGCTAACTACCCGTTGCCTTCGGATAAGCATATCGTTAACACTCTCAACAAACGTAACAATGATTTTCACAGTGACCGTTCTCTGAAAGCCACGAACTCTTGAGAATATGTTGTGTGGTTATTGACAGATATAATCCCTGTAGCAGAAGTTAGCTGCAAAGACTTTATATTTCGCATAATAACTTACACTGGAATAACTAAAATTTTTCTATATAACACTAAGATTAAAGAAAGCAATATGCCAATTATATTAACGAAAGTGTCTGGATCACTTCCAAGGGAGTTAATTATTAATATAACCCAAACAGATGAGCGGAGTTTTACTTGAAGGATTTAGATCGTTGCAGTACCAAGTAGTAAGTGGTACGGAGGGCCATATGGCAATTCTTGTGATGGGTCACGGACGTGAGAACTGTGGAGACTGGGTTGACCTGGGGTAGGAATGTACCCACAGTGATCCTGATTGATGCCTGCTGCTTACTCTCAGAAAAAAATCTTGAGAAATTTGCCAGCAAATGTTAAAGTGGCTCACATGAGCCCTAACAACCTAGCGCTGCACTGTACGAGCATCTCTAAATCCACTGCCCCCTGGCGTTCTAGAAAATTTCATTTGGGGAATATCTTCGTGTATGATAATCCAGTTGAGATTCATCATCTAGCCTTTCGAATCATTTGACAACTCGCAGCCTGTCGCCTATATTTAATGTAAGACTGGTCACCATACATTATCCTCACTGATAGTCAAAGAGAATATCGAAGTAATAATCGTAGTACAAATAAATGTACCTTCCTTAAAATTATGTGATTGTTAACCGGAAGCACCTTTTCCTTCAGTGTAGCAACCAGGTTTGTATCACCGTATATTTCTAATAATGTTACGAGAACAGACACTGAGAATTTAAATTTTTGCTCAGCTCCATGGTCAGAGTGTCCTATATGCCACAGTCAAATAAAGAAAATGTATGTAGGTTTGTATATGCTCTCGTTTGAAGCCTTGGGCAGCGACACGAAAACAAAAGGACGTGTTGTACCTTCTCGCTTTGCCAGTGAATTGGATTTACTGCGTCTACCGCCATGTATAATGTGTAAAGGTAATGAACCAGCTTTTTTATGTTATTTGGTTGCTGGTAAGGTTGAGAGTGTCATTTCCTAAGAAATAAAAACAGTTTGTCTAGAATGAGAACTTCCTTGACGTACTTCTGCATTTATGTGATCAATTTAATTCTTCAGATCGGTCCCTAAGAGATTTAACTACTGAATTTTGAAATAAACCCTGCAAGAGACTTGGAAAAAAAACTTGGAGAAGCGCGTTGTGTTTGGAATGAAATGAGATTTAGCCTCACTTTTCCTTACATTTTTTCACACCATCCTGAACTGAACATTTTCATAATATTAAGAAAAGAAAGAAAGGCGTATTTCACATCATAAAAACCACAGTTCAGCCTTAGGGGAGTGTGTCTTTTTTAACCCAACATTTACGCGCCACATTTAATTTTCTTAATCGATCAAAGACAACATTCATATCCGTAATTAACTCTTGCTCACGGAAAAGTTATTCCATTTTTCTCTACAACTGATCCATATATTTACTCTGAAATTTTACCTTCATTGTAATATTGCATCAGATATGGTCAACCTTTGACTTTAATACATTGCACATTAATAACTGATACAAATAATTTTTTAAATATTATTAATTTTCTTAACTTCACAAATCGATGTTCACTTAATATATTATTATTTGCATCAGCATGTATTATTTTTGGTTGTAATATTTACTTCTATGCTTTCTTATTGAGCTAACACACTGCCCTCTGTCGGTCACCATTAGTACGCTGCCTTCTCTGCTTCCACCGGAAATTCCCATTTTGGCCGACTATAGGCGCCACAAGAATGCATCATGCTAAATTTCTCGGCAGGCGCGAATCACGTAGGGTCCATGAAAATAAATTATCAACATACAAGAACGTAGTCTGATTAGAGTTTTTACACATTACAATAATTCATTAAATACAAACTTGCAGCTAAATTATTTTAAACATCGGGTGTGAGCGGGACTACAGGAAAACATCGTAGAAGATGTGTCTGAGAAGTACGGTGGATGGTCTCAGAAAATAAAGGAAACAGGAATTACGAACGAAATACCTTTACTAGGTATCAGAGTTATCATCTTCAGCTACAGTACACTTCTAACCTCGGTTGTGAAGCTGGCACAGGATAGAGTGGCATGGAGAGCTGCATGAAACCAGTCTCTGGACTGAAGACCACAACAACAACAATTTTCCCGATTTGATGCCGTCGGACTTCTTTTTGTTTCCATACCTTACAGTAGCCCTGAAAGGCTTGCGCTTCGCAGACGTTGCGCGTGACCACAGTGTTCAAATGTGTGTTAATTCCTGAGGGACCAAACTGCTCAAATCATCGGTCCCTAGGCTTACACACTACATGAACTAACTTACGCTAAGAAACTCCGGCGGGAGGGGGGCCACAGTGTTTCAAGCGATTCCGCAAGTAGCGTTCGCATAGTTTCCAACAGCTTTACAACCGATGTTGATAAACTTTTATTCAAGACCATAATTAAACTGAAATTGCCGCGATTTATGATGTTCCCCTGGGGTTTACAGAAAGCGCCACACACTTCTTAATAGGACACGTGATCACTAGACACTGCAACGTATGGTCCAGCCATTGGGCTGGCAAGGAGTTCTTGAGAAAGGGCGTTCCATTCCTGCCCCATCGCGATTGACATCGACTGGATTGTCGTTGGTGAATGTTGACGGGAGCTGCACCACGTGTCCTCAACGCATCCCACACGTGCTGAGTGGGACTGAAACAGTGGGGTCGGGCTGGCCAGTCCTTTCGCCGAATATTCTCTCGTTCCAAGTGCTCCTCCAACTGCGCTGCTCGATGCGATCGCGCATTATCATCCAGAAAAATAGTCTCACACCGTGTGACGTCCAGCTGTCTGTGCACGATTTTCTGGTAACATGCTCCCGTACTTTCATTTATTTCCACCCAGTGATTAATATTTTATGTTACCTTATCTACACTGAAGCGCCAAAGAAACTGGTACAGGCATGCGTATTGAAATACGGAGATATTTAAACACAGAATACGCCGCTGCGGTCGGCAACACCTATATAAGACAACAAGTGTCTGACGCAGTTGTTAGATCGGTTACTGCTGCTACAATGGCAGGTTATCAAGATTTAAGTGAGTTTGAACGTGGTGTTATGGTCGGCGCACGAGCGATAGGACACAGGATGTCCGAGGTCGAGGTAGTAATGAAGTGGGGATTTTCCATTAGGACCATTCCACGAGTGTACCGTGAATATCAGGAATCCGGTAAAACGTCGAATCTGTGACATTGCAGCGGCCGGAGAAATCCCGCTAGAGCAGGACCAACGAAGACTGAATAGAATCATTCAACGTGAGAGAAATTGCTGCAGATTTCAGAGCTCTGTCGTCAACAAGTGCCACCGTCCGAACCTTTCAACGAAACATCATCGATATGGACTTTCGGAGCCACTCGTGTACCCTTGATGACTGCACGACACAAAGCTTTACGACTCGCATGAGCCCGTCAACACCGACACTGGACTGCTGATAACTGGAAACATGTTGCCCAGTCGGACGAGTTTCGTTTCAAATTGTGTCGAGCGCATGTACGTGTACGGGTATGGAGAAAACCACATGAATCCATTGACCCGCATGTCAGCAGGGGACTGTTCAAGCTGGTGAAGGCTCTGTTATGTGTGGGGCATGCGCAGTTGGAGTGATATGGGACCCCAGATGTGTGTAGATACGATTCTGACAGGTGACACGTACGTAAGCATCCTGTCTGATCACCTGCATCCATTCTTGCCCATTGGGAATTCCGACGGACTCGGACAATTTCAGCAGGACAATGCGAAACCCCACAGAATTGCTGCAGAGTGGGTCCAGGAACACTCTTCCGAGTTTAAACACTTCCGCTGCCCACCAAACACCCCATATATGAACATTATTGAGCATATGTGGTATGCCTTGCGACGTGCTGCTCAGAAGAGATCTCCAATCCCTCGTACTCTTACGGATTTATGGTGTCAGTCCCCTCCAGCACTACTTCAGACATTACTCGAGTCCGTTCCATGTCGTGTTGCGGTACTTTTGCGAGCTCGCGGGGGCCCCACACGAGATTAGGCAGGTGTGCCAGTTTCTTTGGCTCTTCAGTATATCTCGTCCATAAGTTTTCAAGAGGAGCTTATGAGATCGCTGCTTAACCTGTTTTTTGACAGTCCGTTTCAAAAGAATTCTGCAGTAATCGAAGTATGGGAGTAGATAAACATGGCCGAAATACCTCGATGCTGGTAGGGACCAGTATGAGAGGTACTGTTAGACCGATCACACTGTAGCGCAACTGCTCTCAACCATTGTAAGAAGTACTACTCCAATCAATTTAGAATTTAATATCGAAAATTACCTTAACCTGCAGTTAGCGTAACATAAGAAGGAACATACGAAAGAAATGCTAAACTACTTCCTAATTTTAAACATAGTGGGCCATTGCCACTACTGGTGTGCAGAAAACTCCAATTACTGTAATGCAGCGACACACATTGTATTAAATTTCTCACCCAATAAATTAATTATTGAATGGAATAAAGGTATTACCTGGAGAGGCAAAGGCCCTGTCGGTCACTATTTCGTAAACAAGAATCGTATAAAATCGTTCTTTCCTAAACAATGTGCGCAAATACATATAGAAACAAAGCAAATAAATTTAAAAAAAAGTAATTTAAGTGATCACATATCTTTAAAACACCGATTCACTACGACAGCTTACATACAACGCACTACGGTAACATCACACCAAATAAAACATAGCAGTAAGAGCAAAAGAACAGCAACACATTCTCTTTTTCACTAACGTCGGCTTAGTCACGCTATATTGATATGGTCACAGTCAAACCACATAATCTGAACAAAACCGTCTACGTAAGCGCATTGTAGTGACAAAAATGTGCAACTTAATTTCAGTATACAATTTGCCATGTGCAGTGCAACATGCTTCTGTACTTCACTCTAAGTTAGTAACTAGGTGAGTTGCTTGTTAACTAAGTAACCACGTGGTTAAGCACTGAAAAGACAATGATTTATCATTCTCATTATTATAACACATGATAGAGAAACGGTTTTTGATGGAAGGCAACAACAGTCCATTTAAAGCAATATACACTGGCGATACAGGAGTCATGGTATAGCGATATGCACATATAAAGATAGCGGTAGTCTCGAATACACAAGATATAAAAGGGCAGTACTTTGGAGGAGCTGTCTTTTGTACTCACGTGATTCATATGAAGTGGTGTCCGACGTGATTACTGCTGCACGACGGGAATTAGTAGACTTTGAACGCATAATGGAAGTTGGAGCTAGACACAATGTACATTCAGTTCCGGAAATCATTAGCGATTTCAGTATTCCGAGATCCACAGCGTCAAGAGTGTACCGGGAATATCAGATTTCAGACATTACCTCCCACTCCTGAGAACACAGTGACCGACTGCCTTCATTTAACCAGCGGGAGTAGCGGCGTTTGCGTAGAGTTGTCAGTGCTAACTGAGAAAACACACTGAGCGAAATAACCACATAAATCAATGTGGGACGAACGTTTCCGTTCGGACATTACGGCGAAATTTGGCGTTAATGGGCTGTGGCAGCAGACGAGCGACCCGACTATCTCTGCTAACAGCACGACACCGCCTGCTGCGCCTCACCAGGGCTCGAGCCATATCGGTTGGACACTGGACGACTGGAAATCCGAAACCTCGTCAGATGAGTCCTGCCTGACTCAAGTTGGTAAGAGCTGATGGTAGGGCCCGAGTGTGGCGCTGACCCCACGAAGTCATGGACTCAAGTTTTCAACAAGTTGCTGTGCAAGCAGGTGGTGACTCCATAATGGTGTGGGAATGAACTAAGTCCTCTGGTTCAACTAAACCGAACATTCACTGGGAAAAAAGACGCACTACATGATATTAGGAGGTATCCCACGACTTTCGTTAGTCATTGCTTTCTCAACTGCAATGTGTGTGTAGTTACTAAATGGTCAGTGTACAAAACGTACTCGCGCGTAGCAAAGATGTGGGAGATCTTCGGTTTTTGCGTTCGCTGTTGACATGTAGAAAGATGACCTCAGCGCTTCCGGCATTTTTTTGAGCATATCCATACAATCTTAAGCACACTGCATTTCTCCGAGTAATGGCAGGGACTATTTCTACATAGAGATAATACTGTTGATATTGCCTATTTACCGATACTCAGCACTCCGCTCATACTCTTAGCCATCTTCTACTGCATAGTGTCTATCACGCAACAAAATAATCATTTAGAATGTGCTAAAATACCTATTTGACCTCTCGCGAAGTAATTGTTTTTTACAAAGATTTTCTCTACATAAAAGCTTTCATTGGGTTACTATGCCCTCGTGACAAATGATTCAACACGTGTAAAACATTTTTAAAAAATCGGAGTATGACAACTTACAATAACCTGTATATACGTACTTCAGTGTGTTAAATAAAACACCAATAGATGGCACCAGATACTTGTCAAGTTGTGTATATGCGCGTCAATACAGCAAACATAGTGCAGAAAAAACAAAAATGATTATCTCTGTAGCCTTAGTGTTACAGATTGTGAACACGCAAGTAAAAGGTTGTCAAAGGCTAGCAAACAAACACATTGTGGTCAAAATAGAAAGTCCATATATCTATAGCGTTGCGTCGTCCAAGATGGAGGCTATAGACTGGGATTTGCCTCTGACACGCAGACACAACTGAACTACCGGTCTAGGGCTCCTGGTGGTGCTGCTGTGGGAGGCCATAAAAAAGCATACTATTAACAGTAATATTTGATATCTTTGTTATTGCCCTTTCATGTTAATTTCTGACATTTTAATGGCCCTAATTTTGTTTGAATTCACATAGATAGTTGTTTAGCTTTTTATGTGTAAAGCAAGCCTCACAAGAAGCAGCAAAGCAGTGTTTATGACACTCTAGCTCCAATAGTATATACAGGCAAAAACTTGATTTTTACCATCCCCTGACAGAGGCTGTTCTGCACAGCAGGTGGATTAAGTGGGAATTGTATCAGCCAACTGCACCATTCTGCCTTACAGTGCAGCCTACACATTAGGGACATACATGCCTGCCAAGCCCTTCCATGTAGGCTAGACAGAGAGAGGGGCAGGAAACAATAGATATGAAGGAGGAAATTGACTGAGAGGAAGAGATAAACAGTGACAGAGGTAAGAGGGTATGATCAGAGAGATGGGGACACAAGTTGGTCAGGCAGAGGGGAAGGCGGTGGGAAGAAAGAGATGGACAGTGAGATGGAGGAGGAGATGGACTGAGACAGGGGGATGAGATGGACTATAAGAGGGCAGAGAAGGAGATGGACACAGGTAGTGGGAGAAGGAGCTCAACACAAAGAGAGGGGTTACCAGGAGGAGGATGCAGGAGGAGAGAGGACATGGATTTAGAGGGGGTGATTGGGCAGATATGTGCAGTATATGGGACATACCTGTACACGAGGGACATGAAAGGGAAGCAGTGGTTGTAAAGGGAGTGAGACAGGGTTGTAGCCTGTCCCTGATGTTATTCAATCTGTATACTGAGCAAGCAGTAAAGGAAACAAAAGAAAAATTCGGAGTAAGTATTAAAATTCATGGAGAAGAAATAAAAACTTTGAGTTTCGCTGATGACATTGTAATTCTGTCAGAGACAGCAAAGGACTTGGAAGAGCCGTTGAACGGAATGGACAGTGTCTTGAAAGGAGGATGTAAGATGAACAACAACAAAAGCAAAACGAGGGTAATGGAATGTATTCGAATTAAGTCGGGTGATGCTGAGGGAATTAGATTAGGAAATGAGACACTTGAAGTAGTAAAGGACTTTTTCTATTTGGGGAGAAAAATAACTGATGATGGTCGAAGTAGAGAGGATATAAAATGTAAACTGGCAATGGCAAGGAAAGCGTTTCTGAAGAAGAGAAATTTCTTAACATCGAGTATAGGTTTAAGTGTCAGGAAGTCGTTTCTGAAAGTATTTGTATGGAGTGTAGCCATGTATGGAACTGAAACATGGACGATAAATAGTTTGCAGAAGAAGAGAATAGATGCTTTCGAAATGTGGTGCTACAGAAGAATGCTGAAGATTAGATGGGTAGATCACATAACTAATGAGGAGGTATTAAATAGAATTGGGGAGAAGAGGAGTTTGTGGCACAACTTGACTAGAAGAAGGTATCGGTTGGTAGCACATGTTCTGAGGCACCAAGGGATCACCAATTTAGTATTGGAGGGCAGCGTGGAGGGTAAAATTCGTAGAGGGAGACCAAGTGATGAATACACTAAGCAGATTCAGAAGGATGTAGGTTTCGGTAGGTACTGGAAGATGAAGAAGCTTGCACAGGATAGAGTAACATGGAGAGCTGCCTCAAACCAGCCTCATGACTGTAGACCACAACAACAACAACCTGTACGCGAGCGAAGTTGCGGGGAAATGCTTACTAAACAGTAAAATAAATCATCGAAATTGTAAATTGCCAACTGTAACGTATCTTTTCGGAGCCGTAACAGTCAGCAACCTATTGTGAGCGATAGCGGAGGTTTCCCGACCTGTGGAAAGAAGACGAAGTAAATATTCCAGAATCCGAAACCAGAACAGCTGTTAGCATGAGTGATGTAAAAGTAGATGTCTTAGGTGTTGCGAAACAACTCAAATCACTTAAGAAAGGCATGTCTTCCGGTCCAGATGGTATACCAATCAGGTTACTTTCAGAGTGTGTTGAAACAACTGATACATAACCAACACTGATTCACAAAATATCATTCTTGTGCAACACACTCTTTATTCCCACGAAGTAATGAACACTGTCGACAAGGGAACTCAGATCGATCCCATATTCCAGGATTTCCAGAAGGCTTTTGATACCGTTCCTCACAAGCGACTATTAATCAAATTGCGTGCATATGGAGTATCGTCTCAGTTGTGTGACTGGATTCGTGATTTCCTCTCAGAGAAGTCACAGTTCGTAGTGATAGACGGTAAATCATCGAGCAGAACAGAAGCGATATCTGGCTGTCCACAAGGTGGTGTCATGGGCCCTCTGCTGTTCCTGGTTTACATAAATGATCTAGGTCATAATCTGAACAGCCCCCTTAGATTGTTTGCAGATGATGCTGTAATTTACCGTCTAGTAAAATAATCAGACGATCAATTCTTGTTACAAAATGATCTAGAGAGTATTTCTGTATGATGTGAAAAGTGGCAATTGGCAGTAAACAAAGAAAATTGCGAGGTCATCCACATGGGTACTAAAAGAAATCCGATAAATTTTGGGTATAAGATAAATCGCACAAATCGAAGGGCTGTCAGTTCGACTAAATACTTAGGAATTACAATTATGAGCAACTTAAATTGGAAAGACCACATAGATAATATTGTGGTTCAAAAATGGTTCAAATGGCTCTAAGCACTATGGGACTTGACATCTGAGGTCATCAGTCCCCTAGAACTACTTAAAGCTAAATAACCTCAGGACATCACACATATCCATGCCCGAGGCAGGATTCGAACCTGCGACCGTAGCGGTCGCGGGGTTCCAGACTGTAGCGCCTAGAACCGCTCGGCCACACCGGCCGGCAAAAAGGGTGTTGCTGTTTAGCGAGCGTGCATGATCTGTTTAAGAAGACGCTGCCTAACAGAGCGGGGAGAAACCAACTAGCGGGAGGTGTTGAATAACGAACCAGACTTGGCGGCGGATGTTGGAAGATAAAAAACAGTATTTTGCCCCAATAGGAATATGAGATGTGGAGTTCTTTTGTGCGTCCTTATCACCTTTGACTGTACACTATTGTGGTTCTCAGCTACTACAGAAGAGGTGGTGTAAATCGGTAGATGACATTGTAGTGACAGATTACGTCGCTTGCTGTTCAACGAAATGGTCCGACTGAGGAGGTTTTGAAAGGAGTGGGATGGCTACAGGGCACTGCATAGCGATATACAATAAGTGACTATTTTCACACTATATCGTGGGTCAAAGCATTCTTAGCGTAATAGTATTAATGTAGCAGTGCATTGAGATTATCCAGGTCCTCAAGGATACGTTTCGGTTGAAGTCCATGGAGCAATACGTTTCGTTGTTTCTCTCGCGCAACGCAAGGCTCGAAGAGGTCATTAACCCGGGCTGTGGTCGCGTAGGGATATCATTAGACGAGACAGAGTATACAGAGGACCCGAGACGACGAGCGAAAGGGAACGCTTGAAAACTAGCATGGCTAAGAGGAGTAAACTTATAAATAGAATGCTTCAGCATGTGTTGTACAAAGGATAATCACACGGTTTTAATTCTCACTTCGAAAAAATAAAGTTACGGAACTAATTTCTTATTTGTTTGCAGTACATGTCTGCAGACATGGTAGACCCTGACATCTTCGCGACACAGTATCGTAGTTTTTCTGGTGTAGGAATCAAAACAAAATGCCACTCCCAATCAATAAAAATGGAAGTCATGCTGAAATTCGTTTTCTCCGTTATAACGGGAACAGCGCAGCAACAAGCCACGCTGACCTGGTGAATATGTTGAATAAGAATGCTCGACCATGTGACACAGGCCATGTGACACACCGGCTAGTTGACGCAGATGCTTCCCATGTAGTCGGACAAGTCTGAATGAAGTCGAACGAAATGGCTGCTATCTCCCTGCTAATAGGAGGGTGATCACAAGAGAAACAGAAGGTCCGATGCTGTAAATCGGCGTACCACAACTGAGACGATGAGAGAAAAGTTAAAATTGGACGTAGCTCTCTTTCCAATATCCTGCGCAACATTTTGAACATGAGGAAGGTCGTTACTTCATTAGCCACATGATCACCATGGACGGGACCTGGGTGTGTCACTATGACCCCGAGCGAAATGAGCAGTGGTTCATATCGCGGAAAATGGTGTAGGTCTCTCCAACATCATACAAGTAACGCTTAATGCTTTTTGGGACTGCTGTGGTGTGATGCGTAGGATTATGTTCGTAAGCTGCATACCGTCGAAGTTACGGGAGGCCGTCAAGGCGACACGCCATGGAACCTGTCCTCATGTCGTGGCACCCAGTGATTTCTTTCCTCGGACGAAGAAACCACTGCGTGGCAGGCATTTTCATAACTACAACCAGGGAATTTCCGACTTGGCATGTTTCCTGGCTGCCCAAAATGCTGACTTCTATCAACGGAGTCTGTGCCAAACCATCCATCAGTGGAAAAAACGCTTGGCACTGAAGGTCCAATGATACCCCCAATTGTATGCGTACGTGTGATGGCTGTCAGTGTCACAAGAGATTAGGTGAATTAAATTAGCCCTATCACTGAGAACTTACAAAGGGGAATAACTTGTGGATCCGATCCCCTAGTAGCGTCAATACTCCACCCCAACATAACCAGGGAGGGTACTTGGACTCTAATCCTAGGGGAAGTAGAACAATTGGATACTGATGAGATATTAACTGTAAAAAGAACTTTCAAAGAAAACATGCAAAGGGGAATGACTTGTGGATCCGATCCCCTAGTAGCGTCAATACTCCACCCCAACATAACCAGGGATGGTACTTGGACTCTAATCCTAGGGGAAGTAGAACAATTGGATACTGATAAGATATTAATTGTAAAAAGAATTTTCAAAGAAAACATGTAAATTTAAACAAATGCAGACAAAGAACGTTAACTCCTACTCGTTAATCTAAATTTGACATTGGCAAACACTTATGACTTGACTTGAAGTCGCGCTCCCATCTATACGACGGAAACACTAAGAGGTTAATACTGATTACAATCGAAGTTAAGAAAGACCCCAACATGACTGGTTCTGACAGTAAAGAGCTCTGCTATAAAATAAATGAAACTTAATAAGCTATTGTTAAATGTTCCCCAACTGATAAGCCCAGGAGCGTGCATCACCGAATTCAGTGGACGGAAGAGAAATTCTTCAAAGGCGATCTGCTCGGCTCTGCCGGCGGTCGTGCAGACGAAGTGCATTGCGTAGCTAAAAATTCTGACTACACGGAGGACGCGAAACAGCGTCTTCAAACTTTTAGTGTCGAGGCACTTCCGTACAATTACGGACACGAATCAAGAACTCTGCTTGCTCATACGCCAGGAGCAGAGACTTGACTAAAGTGCGCGGACATAAAGAATCACTTCATTATGCCTCAGTCCCCACAAAGAAGTACAGATTCGTTTCTTTGCTCACAGAGCAACAAATGATGTCCTTCCTAGAGGCGAAATCAGCACTTTCGAGTCATATGGTGAGACTGTTCACTGACGCCTTGCCTGCAATATTTCAAAAACGTATTCAGCGGAAATTGTCCTATCGACACTTATCGGAGAGTCTCCTCGCCGCACACTGGCCAGTTAAGAGCAAACCTAGCCTCGTTGGTGTGAACTGTCCATGTGACCAGCCATCGCGCCCGTTACAAACGGAATACCTCCCACTATACGAGTAATGAAGCTGACAGCCAACCGCCTTCAGCTCATGTTCAGTTCGATGACCCCTCCTCCGTTTACAGTTCAACCAACCAGATACATCTCTGTGTTTTTTTAACTGCCCTGCCTGCAGTCCTTGTTCCTTGTTGGTTTCTAAGACTACAGAGCCCCACGTTTGCCCTGGTGTCCGAGTCAGCGCGAAATTACACTCAAAGCGTACTAGTATGAGACTACCAAAGAAATGATCGCTAATTCGATAACCCACCAAAAAATTGGGCCCCTAATAAGTAAATGAAACAGGAATAATAAAAATTATTCTTGAATGGTGGGAAAAATTTGCCATCTTACAAAGTTTAAATATACAAAGTATCTGACACCACTACGAAGTTTCCTAGTCTCAGTTTGTTATTTTGCAGATGTAAATTAAATCATTATGGCCGCCCCTAGTATACCTGACAGAATAGCTGACAGCCTGTAAACATTTTTAAACTATAGCGATGCTCCTGCAGGTTTACTAGAGGGATGCACACACAGCTGTCTGTGGGCCGCATGTGTCCAGCCTTTGGTCTGACGGTGACGAGGCCCTGACAGTTCGTACTCTTCATTTTTTCATTGTTTCACTTATCTTTAATCGTTTGGCCCATCTTTCATTGCCTTCAGAAATGGAGATAGTGGACCCTTATAGAACCTAGTTCTCTTCAGTGCAATGTAGATGGCATTGGGGCAGGGGAATCACAAATCGAAATACTAGCTTTTCTCACGGCACGACACATCTACATCTGCATTTGCGTCTGTATACATACTCCGCAAGCCACCTAAGGCGCTTGGCGAGGGCACCCTGTACCACAAATAGTCATTTCCTTTCCTGTTCCACTCGCAAATAGAGCGAGGAAAAAACGATTGTCTATATGCCTCCGTATGAGCCCTAAATTATCGAATATTATCTTCGTGGACCTTCCGCGCAATGTATGTTGGCGGCAGTAGATTCGTTCGGCTGTCAGTTTCAAACGTGCGTTCTCTAAATTTTCTCAGTAGTGTTTCTCGGAAAAAGCGTCGCCTTCCCTCCACGGATTCTCATTTGAGTTACCGAAGGGTCGTCGTAACACGTACGTGTTGTTCGAATCTACCAGTAACAAATCTAGCAGCCAGCCTATGAACAGCTTCGAAGTCTTCCTTAAATCCAACCTGTAACGTATCCCAAACACTCGAGCAGTACTCAAGAATAGATCAGCAGTCTCTTTCCTAAAATTCTCCCAATAAACCGAAGTCGACCACTTGCTTTTCTTATCGCAGACCTTACACGCTCATTCCACTTCATATCGCTTTCCAACATTATGCCCGGATATTTAAACGACTTGACCGTGTCAAGCAACACACTAGTATTAATGTAACCCGACATTACTGCTTCGTTCTTCCCACTCATCCGCATTAGCTTACATTTTCCCACATCTAGAGCTAGCCGCCTTTCATTACAACTAGAAATTTTGTCTAAGTCATCTTACACCTTCCTACAGTCACTTAACTTCGACGCCTTACCGTACACCACAGCAATTAGGAAACAACCACAGATTGCGGCCTACCCTGCCCACCAAACCACGTATGTATATAAAGAACAACAGCGGTCCTGTCACACTTCCGTGGGCCACTCCTGACGATGCTCTTGTCTCTGATGAACATTCACTGTCGAGGGCCACATACTGGGTTCTGTTACTCAAGAAGTCTTCGAGCTACTCACACATCTGTGAACTTATTCCTCATGCTCGTACCTTCGTTGAACTTCCGGCACTTACGTAGTCACTTTGTTTTCTTTACTCTCATTTTAGTTTATAGGGTTCCGATCCGAGCGTCCTTACAGCCAACTACATAACATTTCGTATATTTAGCAGAAAATGACAATCATGGGGAAAAACATTTGCCGTGGAGAAATAAAAGCCTCACAATATGACGAAATAGTATTGAGTATAGACCATAGATTCAAGTCTTTCGTTAAAGTGACTAGGTCATTAGTAACTATAAATAACGAAAGATTTGCAAATAGCCTTATGCATAACTACTGAACAGCATAGATTGAGAAATAAAAGAGCAAATTGTAATTTACAGTGTACAGTATTAGAAATGCAACATTAAAATTTACAAGATCGCGAAACATTATTTACGATGATGTGTGACTGGCACATACATAAATGTGAGGACAATGGTGAGGCCGGATGTCAGCCTCGCGTTAACAGTACCAGTTTAGGACGTTTATGTTTGTGCTGGCCATTGTATCATATGTGGATAATTGACGAATTAGTGTGTTGGCAAAGGATGGGAATTTGGTTAACAGCTTTCAGACATGGATCGGAGCTCCTCTTTATTTGTAAGTAACTGTGAATCGTGGTATTCCTAACTAACCGTGGAACATTCACGACGACGCGCAGTGCCTTGTTTTCAACGACCTGAAGTTTGTGAAGATCGTAGACGCGGCATTTCCCCGTATGAGGCAGGTATACAACATGACTGGTCGGATTACGAATTTATAAAGTGCTGGCCGCGGTGGCCGAGCGGTTCTAGGTGCTTCAGTCCGGAACCACGCGACTGATACGGCCGCAGGTTCGAATCCTGCCCCGGGCAAGGATGTGTGTGATGTCCTTAGTTAGGTTTAAGTAGTTATAAGTTCTAGGGGACTGATGACCTCAGATGTTAAGTCCCATAGTGCTGAGAGGCATTTGAACCATTTTGAACCATTTATAAAGTAGTGGCCTGTTTTCCCTGTTTACAAAAAAACATCTCTTTATTAAGGGATACGAGGCAGCTAATGCAGTGTGTGCTTTGTCCGCGAAGTCGGTTATATGTTTCTTAAAGGTAAGACGTTTATCGAGGTGAACTCCAACATATTTGGTGTAATCAGGCCAAGGAACGCGGTATGTAAATCCTGTCTTTTTCTTGCATAAAACGTATCTTTACGTTTGCGCATATTTACTCGTATCTTGCCCCGCCATGCCGTAAACCATTTTTCAAGTAGTTGTACAGCTTGCTGGAGTTTATCTTGAATGTTCGGTACTTTTTTGTCAGTGTAAAATATCGCCGTATCATCAGCGAAGGAAGCTATGTTGACCGGTCGCAAGTCTCGTATGTCTGATAAATACAAATATGTTATACTAAACAGCATCGGTCCCAAAAGGGAACCCTGTGACACGCCGGCGCTTATTGGGTGGACATCAGAGGCAGTGTCACCAACGAATACACTAAAGGTATAATCTGTAAGATACGAGCTAATTAATATGACAACGTGCCGTGACAACTATAATTTTATTGACTTGGAAAGTAAACCATTATGCTATACCCTATAGAAGGCTTGAGCAATGACCAGGTGTGTAACTGCTCTGGATTGAGCATAGTTATAACTACCTGTAATTGCTTCTAATGGCAGCAGCAACTCTAACGGAGCTGAATGTTTTGGACGAAATCCAGCCTGTGTATTTAGGAGAACTTATTTGTCATTGCATGCTTTGGGAAGTCGAAGAAGTATGACCCTCTCCGCTACTTCCGAAATGGATTATGAGAGGCTAATCGGCCTATAATTTTTGGGATCCTATGGTATGCTGATAAAATAGCTCCATATTTAGCAATTATATGCAACCACTCGCTCACAGAAAGATCCGTACCTAACGACTGGAAAATTGCTCATGTCACACAAATACCCAAAAAGGGAGGTAGGAGTAATCCGTTGAATTACAGACCCATATCACTAACGTCGATTTGCAGTAGGGTTTTGGAACATATACTGTATTCGAACTTTATGAAGTACCTCGAAGAAAACGATTTATTGACACATAGTCAGCACTGATTAAGAAAATATCGTTCTTGTGCAACACAACTAACTTTTTATACTCATGAAGTAATAAGTGCTATCGACAGGGGATGTCAAATTGAGTCCATATTTTTAGATTTCCAGAAGGCTTTCGACACCGTTCCTCACAAGCTTCTATCCAAACTGCGTGCCTACGGAGTGTCGCCTCAGGGATGCGACTGGATTCGTGATTTCCTGTCAGAAAGGTCACAGTTCGTAGTAATAGACGGAAAGTCATCCAGTAAAAAAAGAAGAAAAATCCGGCGTTCCCCAAGGAAGTGTTACACGCACCCTATTGTTCCTCATCTATATTAATGACATAGGAAACAATCTGAGTAACCGTCTTAGATTGTTTGCAGATGATGCTGTAATTTACCGTTTTTGAAGTCCTCAGATGATCAAAACGACTTGCAAAATAATTTAGATGATATCCGTATGGTGAGAAAAGTGGCAATTGATCCTGAATAAGGAAAAGTGAGAAGTTATTCACATGAGTACTAAAAGATATCAGCTAGATTTCGATTACGCGATAAGTCACACAAATCTGAAGGCTGTAAATTCAACTAAATCTTAGGGATTACAATTACAAATAACCTAAATTGGAACGATCGCATAGATAGTATCATGGACAGAGCAAACCAAGACTGCGATTCATTGGCAGAGCACTTATAAGGTGCAACAGGTCTACCAAAGAGACTCCTTACACCACGCTTGTCCGCCGTATTCTGGAGTATTGCTGTGCAGTGTGGGACCCGCATCAGGTGGGACTGACGGATGACATCAAAAAAGTACAAAGAAGGGCAGCTCGTTTCGTATTATCGCGAAATAGGGGAGATAGTGTCACAGACCTGATACGTGAATTGGAGTGGCAATCATTAAAACAAAGGCGTTTTTCGTTGCGACGGGATCTTCTCATGAAATTTCAATCACCAGTTTTCTCCTCCGATTGCGAAAACATTCTGTTGGCACCCACTTACTTATGGAGAAAGGATCATCACGACAAAATAAGAGAAATGAGGGCTCGCACAGAAAAATTTAAGTGCTCGCGTTTTTCACGTGCCGTTCGAGAGTGGAACGGTAGAAAGACAGCTTGAAGGTGGTTCATTGAAACCTCTGACAGGCACTTTATTATGAATAGCAGAGTTATCACGTAGATGTAGACGTAGATGTAGATGTCTTTGGTTGGTATGGGTGTGGCAGTGACCTACTGACTGGGAAAATGGCTTATTTTTAACATTGAATCAATGATGATGACCAACAAATTTCCGGCGCTGGGAGCCAAGTTTCGTAGCATCATGTGCTTTATCCCACCAGTAACAGGGGTTTTAAGTGATTTTAGGTGGGAGAGAACTTAGGTGGTCACAGCAAGGGATTTGCAGCCCGCGGTACTAGAAAGCTCGTTCGCGCCTGCTCTAGTATAAGCGCTCGGATGGCGACGTGGACATCAGGCGTTGGCGGCTGCAGAAGCGCCGGTGCTGTGCTGTGGTCCTGGTGACGCTATCGACCCCGCGCCGGGCTTTGTGACGGCCTAGGCACGCCGCGCGCTATATCTGCCAACTGCCCAGCTGTCCAGCAGCCCGGCTCACTCCGCCTGTCTGCACGCATTACGCATTTACGCGGGGTCTGCTGTCCGACAGCGTGGCGACACTGCGGAAATTTTGTCGATACAGACCTTACCCGCCGACTGAACTAATACCTCCTCGTTATCAAGTTTCTCATTCCAGCCACAACGTGTTACTTTGATGAGTATTACTCGTCAGACAGGATTCGTTTCATGATAGATGCCATTTTCCTTTACTTCCGGAAGGCGTTTGATACAGTTCCGCACTGTCGCCTGATAAACAAAGTAAGAGCCTACGGAATAGCAGACCACCTGTGTGGCTGGATTGAAGAGTTTTTAGCAAACAGAACACAGCATGTTGTTCTCAATGGAGAGACGTCTGCAGACGTTAAAGTAACCTCTGGCGTACCACAGGGGAGTGTTATGGGACCACTGCTTTTCACAAGATACATAAATGACCCAGTAGCTGGTGTCGGAAGTTCCATGCGGCTTTTCGCGGATGATGCAGCAGTATACAGAGAAGTTGCAGCATTAGAAAATTGTAGCGAAATGCAGGAAGATCTGCAGCGGATAGGCACTTGGTGCAGGGAGTGGCAACTGACCCTTAACATAGACAAATGTAATGTATTGCGAATACATAGAAAGAAGGATCCTTTATTGTATGATTATATGATAGCGGAACAAACACTGGTATCAGTTACTTCTGTAAAATACCTGGGAGTATGCGTACAGAACGATTTGAAGAGGAATGATCATATAAAATTAATTGTTGGTAAGGCGGGTGCCAGGTTGAGATTTATTGGGAGAGTCCTTAGAAAATGTAGTCCATCAATAAAGGAGGTGGCTTACAAAACACTAGTTCGGCCTATACTTGAGTATTTCCCATCAGTGTGGGACCCGTACCAGGTCGGGTTGACAGAGGAGATGGAGAAGATCCAAATAAGATCGGCGCATTTCGTCACAGGGTTATTTGGTAAGCGTGATAGCGTTACGGAGATGTAGAGCCAACTCAAGTGGCGGACTCTTCAAGAAAGGCGCTCTGCATCGCGGTGTAGCTTGCTGTCCAGGTTTCGAGACGGTGCGTTTCTGGATGAGGTATCGAATATATTGCTTCCCCCTACTTATACCTCCCGAGGAGATCACGAATGTAAAATTAGATAGATTCGCGCGCTCACGGAGGCTTTCCAGCAGTCGTTCTTCCCGCGAACCATACGCGAGTGGAACAGGAAAGGGAGGTAATGACAGTGGCACGTAAAGTGCCCTCCGCCACAGATCTTTGGGTGGCTTGCGGAGTATAAATGTAAATGTAGATGTAGACTATTTTTAGATGGCTCGTTTATGAGGGTCTCGAATGTTTTTATGGTTCCGTACCTCAGTCGGTAAAAACGAAAACCTTATGGGATGATTTTCTTATCCGTCATTCCGTCTCTCTGTCCGACTGTTAAGGTCCCTTTCTCTCAGGTACGGGTGGGCATATCGAGTTGGAATTTTTGTCAAATAAGAAGATTATAGTGTCTTTTCGGTGTAAAAGCTGTAAACTCCTACGTCAATGCAATCATAATATACAGCTAGTGAAGGCACGTACAATATTTTGAGGTCACAGTACCTAACCTCGGTTTAACCCTTTCAAACTTGTTTTTTTTTTAATGACAAAGGAAAATTTTTCTTTATGCTGTAATGCTCTGAGATGATTTTTTAAATGATTTTAGATGCAAGATTTATACAAAAATATGTACCCATTTTCAAAATACACTTCGTAAATTTAGCGTCTTTTCATGGTCTAAAATAACTAATTTTGAAATACTCACTGTTCTAACAAATAAACTGACCATTCAAAAAGTACAGTGCAATATAACAATAATAATAATACTCATTTATACAGTGGAATATGACTAACCAACCACTCTCATGTAATCTGGTGTTTACAAGCTGCTGCACATTGCTACAGTGACTTCTTGATGTTTTTCTAGTGGTACCCAACAGTTGGCAGCACATGTACATGATAAAAAACTGAACAATCACAAACGTGTACATGAGGCCTCCAACGAGGAGGAATATTTCTATTCCAATTAAGATGCTGTAAAATTTAATGTACACAGTGGCCAGTGGGTCTGAAAGGGTTAATCTAGCCTTCACTTCTCAACGATGTGAAAAGTCGCCAGAAAACGCACTTTGTTTGGATTCCACGTTAAACTACAGGTCCCCTTTCCCCAGTTGGATACATGGGATAAATTACAGATACTGAAGTTGCCGGAGTGGTGTTACATAGAAGGGCTTACACTAGGCCACTTGGCCACAGGAAATCATTGTTATTACCATCTATATAAATAAATAAGTTTGTATGAAACCCGCGGAGCGCGAAGTCTACTTGCAGTTGTCCAACATTTTTCCCTTTCTTTCTCAGGACTCGTTATATTCTCACATCTTTTAAACACAACTCGATCTTCATTTGGGATGCACATTATTGCAGTACAGGCTAATAAGTATTTTGCTCGATAGCTTAGACATCCTTACACCGCTTGTTGAATTAAAGAATACGAAACTAAACTTTCAATCAAGAAGAGTTTATAGAGGACAAATATGCTAAAATGTGATTCGTCGTAGTTCGAAAGAGAACAGGCGTTGTAGAATGGTTCAAATTGCTCTAAGCACTATGGGACTTAACATCTGAGGTCATCAGTCCCCTAGAGTTAGAACTACTTGCACCTAATTAAACAAAGGACATCACACACATCCATGCCCGAGGCAGGATTCGAACCTGAGACCGTAGCAGCTGCGCGGTTCCGGACTGAAGCGCCGAGAACCGCTCGGCCACAGCGGCCGTCTTGCAGAATGACCGAAGCGGTACAACGCCAGATGTATTGCTCTGGTTTACGAGTGTTTCTTAGGATAGCGTAAGTTGTTTATAAATACGTCGCTACGTGAGACTATTTCACGGTTTCAAAAAAGAACCTGCCCATTATCACATAAATTACACATGTCAATGTACGCTGAGGCGACAAAAGTCATGGGATACCACCAAATATCGCGTCGAACTCCTTTTGTCTGGAGTAGTGCAGCACTTCGGTCTCGCGTAGACTCAACAAGTCGTTGTACTCCTAAGTCCCCTACAGAAATACTGAGCCTTGCTCCCTACATAGTCGTCGGTAATTGAGAAAGTGTTTCCAGAGTAGGGTTTTGTGCACCAACTGACATCTCGATTATGTCCCATAGTTGTTCGATGGGATTCATGTCAGGTGACCTGGTTGGCCAGATCATCCACATGAATTGTCCAGAATGTTTTTCAAAACAATCACTGACAAGTGTGGTCCGGTGATACGGTGCAATGTCATTCACAAAAATTTTGGCGTCGCGTAGGAAAATGAAGTCCATGAACGGTTGAAATGACCTCCACGTAGCCAAACATAACTATTTCCAGTAAATGATTTGTTCAGTTGGAGCAGAGGAACCATCAGCTCTTACCAACTGAAATTGGGACTCATCTGACCAAGCAACAGTTTTCCAGACGTCTAGGGTCCAACCGACATGGTCATGAGCCCGTGAGTGGTGCTGAATGTGATACTGTTCTGTAACCGACTCGTGTCGGTCGTCTGCAACAGCCCATTAGTGGCAGACTTCACCTCACTGTCCTATGTTCATCGTACATCCCACATTGACTTCTGAGATTATTTCACGCTATGTAGCTTGTCTGTTAGCACTGACAACTGTACGCAAACAGGACTGCTCTATGTCACTAATAGAAGCCCATTGGCCACTGCGTTGTCCATTATCAGAGGTAATGCCTGAAATCTGGTATTCTCGGCACACTCCGAGAGGTGTCATGGCGCTCTCTCAGGTTAGTAAAACAGTGAGTCACATTAATATTATCATATTAGGTCATGATCTCGGTATTTCTTTGTATTAAATTTTGTGTGTATGTTTACGGCTCTTTTACATGAGGAAACCGTGGGCAGAATGTTCATATAACTGCATCCGGCAGAGAACTTTCACCAAGGGGCCATAGTGGAGGTGATGGAGGACAGGAAGAGAGATTGATTGTGAGCCATAAATTCTGAGCCCAGCGACTTGGCTGTGAGAGTGGTTCTGGGAAGTAGCGCTATGTGGAATGTACCTTCAGAGGATTTCGGGTCGTGGTACTCACCTCTTTCCACTTAGGATCTGAGCAGGATAGTGCCAGTTCGCAAAACATTTTACCTGGGCCAGGTGGCAGTCCATCGGGAAGATGGGCACTTGGTGGAAAGTGGGTGGAGGTTCAAATGGCTCTGAGCACTATGGGACTCAACTGCTGAGGTCATTAGTCCCCTAGAACTTAGAACTAGTTAAACCTAACTAACCTAAAGACATCACAAACATCCATGTCCGAGGCAGGATTCGAACCTGCGACCGTAGTCTTGCGGTTCCAGACTGCAGCACCTTTAACCGCACGGCCACTTCGGCCGGCGTGGGTGGAGGAAGCAATTTAAGAGAGACTGCTGCAATCTGAGCTTGTGTGCGAACGGTGGGAAAATCGTAAAACTTTGACCATTCTCAATTTAGTAGCTGCGATGGTGTGGACAGAGCTCCTCTCGCAATATGCAAAGCAGAGGCTTGCTCCCCCAGTCCGACAACCACAGTTCTGTGTCTGGATTGGCTATCAGGCCAACAGAACAGTTAAGAGAGGACATTCAATTAGTAAAGGATAATTTAATTGGTTTGTACAATGTTGAGTCAGTTTCGTTTTTGCTAATTCGGCTTCTGTACCAAGGCTTGGTGGACAGTGTGTTGTGATTCTTTGGCTTCTCCTGGTGGAGAACTGCGTACCATCTGAGACAATCGTGTCTCACAAGGGAGGACTTATTTTTCCTGAGTCAGCCGTCTTATGTTTGACAATTCTAGCGTGCACAGTCGTGGCTGTGAGTTAAATTGATTCGGCCAGATCTGTCAATGGGTGCATCTCACACTGAAATATGTCGAAATTTCAGAACTGTGATAGGGAAGTTTCCAGCTCCCTAATAACCAGAACGACAGTCCGTGTGGTTTGCAAATTTTTGTGGATGCGTCACATTACTTCAGCTGTTGCAGCGACGCTCGTCACCCACGGCACACCGTTTTCTGCTGAAAGGATAAGATATTGCTGCACCGACGTACAGTTCTTAATGATATTTTCTCAGCACCCACTTCTCAAGTGAAACGTAGTTTGTGGTGTACTTGGTCGTAGTTGTTTTCATTTGAGTAGAATTGGGTCTCACAGTGGATTCGTGTAAACAAAGTCACATTTCGTTGTTAAAGGGATTAATTCAGGGGGGAATCTGTACCGCTTCCTCCACAAAGAATGCTTTGCCATTGAAGCACCATCTATTTTCTGGCCGGCCGCTGTGGTCGAGCGGTTCTAGGAGCTTCAGTGCGGAACCACGTGGCTGTTACGGTCGCAGGTTCGAATCCTGCCTCGGGCATGGATGTGTGTGATGTCTTTAGGTTAGTTAGATTTAAGTAGTTCTAAGTCTAGTGGATTGATGATAGATGTGAAGTCCCATTGTGCTTAGAGCCATTTTTCTATTTTCTGACTTACGTGTTTTTTTTATAAGTTTCATTATCTCCTTGTAGTTATAAAAGGATTAAGAAAAACTTGTCATTATTTTTCTGAACTTATAAACGCCACTGTTCTCATTCTTAATCCGCCCCCGGTAGCTATGGTCAGCGCGAAAGAATGTCAATCCTAAGGGCCCGGGTTCGATTCCCGGCTTAGTCGGAGATTTTGACTGGGTGTCTTGTTGTTCTAATCATCATCATTTTATTCACATTCACGTGCAAGTCGCCGAAGTGGCGTCAAATCGAAAGACTTAGACCCGGCGAACGGTCTACCCGACGGGAGGCCCTAGTCACACGACATTTACATTTTTTAACTATTCACTGTTTTTTTCATTTTGGTGACACATAGGTACACCAGCAGTTCAAGGTTCCACCTCATTAAATTAGTAATTTGATTAGTAACGTGAGTTCTGAAAGTGATTGCAGACATAGGCAGCAAAAGTACCATGAGTAAATTCACTAATTTCATATATACCCAGTTAAGGGTGCACCTCACTATTTGTACGTTTTTGAGAAGATAAAGCTTTTCTTTATGCAACGATAACAACATTTACATTACTCGGACATATATTTATGATTAATGCAAACGACGGCTCACAATTGGTGATCCTTCGTCAGAATCTCGATTCATGGCACTTTTGTGAGTTAATTAGTGCGCTATCTTGTGGAACAGGCGCATGTTTCCCTTTCTCCTTTTTTCGAAGTGAGACTGTGGTCCACTGAGAACATTTAGAAACGGTTTTGATGCTATGCCTTGT
Source organism: Schistocerca piceifrons (assembly GCF_021461385.2). NCBI lineage: Eukaryota > Metazoa > Arthropoda > Insecta > Orthoptera > Acrididae > Schistocerca > Schistocerca piceifrons. The sequence continues at coordinate 145,401,534 of NC_060144.1, forward strand.
ATCTCAGTAAATTTTAATACTTTGTACTCATTTTATTTCAGTATATGTATTGTCAGTGTCACCCATTTTTTCTCGTTGTGACTTGTCAGTGACTTCTGCGTCACATCGTGTCTGATGTTGCGCCATTGCTAAGAGCGTTGTGCAAGCTTTTGTGGAGAAAATTTGTTTATGGGGATGTGTACGACACTTTAGAGTAAGTTTTCTCACGTGCTTAGGCATAAATGATAAATGTGTGCATTAATTGAAAGAAGGTAAGCAAATTGTTGTGGCGCATGATGTGCTGCCTTCTCCCCACTCGTCTAATATAGGGTGCCTAGGAAACCTACTTCCTCATATCGCTACAAAACAATTCAAGCAAATAGTATTAATAAAGTTTGTTACAGTAAGATAAATGACAATACTTAACTTTGCATGCTCAGAAAGGTATGTCGCAAGCAAATGGTGACATGCAAATAATCAATGTCCTTCGGTATATGCAATTCCAATGCAAGCAAAACAATGCTGTTCGTAATTAACTAGTGTAGCGTTCGGAGGACAGCTCAACTTCAACTTGGGCCCCGGCCAGGCTGAGCGGCGCTTATATTCTCGTCGTGTAGAGGCCTCTCCTGCCTCGGTGTCCTCTTAGAGACGGGTCCGTCAGCGTACTGTTGGCTAACGTCGTCTCACAGCCCTCTCTGCTCTTCCGTTCTTGATTGTGGTGCCGGGGCTTGAGATTACGTCGGAACATTCCTCCCCTCCCAAAGCGACGGACCGTCGTTGTGTATGGAGCGCGACATTGGAGGTAGGAGTGAGTACGCTGCGCTGGACTGGAGGTCGTGGCTGCAAGGGGTGTCAGGATTCCGGCCGTACCCCGGTATCCGGCCTTCGGTCTGATGGAAACGACCCCCGGAAAACGACCAGAAGGATAAGAGTCCACCTCCTGATGTCCGTCTCCATGGGGACCTCCTGCCGTGTCGTGATGACACCCCAGGCGGCTGCTGTGGCTGCAATGTCCTCGGGATACGTGAATCTGGGGACACAGACACAAAAGGATCACCGTGCACTTGACAGTGGCGAATTTGATTGTGATGTCGGCGCTGATATCCTTCGGGGTCTAAAATGAGATACATGCATGCGCCATGTCGACGAAGGATCTCGCTACGCTGCCGCGAAAAACCTTGTAAAAATCATCATGCGACGCGAAGCGATACTTGCGGCCTTCCTGTGGCTTCCTTTAAGGTTATACATCTACCGCCAAGCGATGTGTGGCGGAGGGCACAATTCTCGCCAAAGTCATATTTCCCCCCGTCTCTGCCACTCGTGGATCGCGCCAGGGGAAACAACTGTCTGAACGCCTCAGTACGAACTCTAATTTCCCTTATCTTTGAATGGTGATCATTGCGCGATTTGAAAGTTGGCGGTAATAATCTATGCTCTACAGTCTACATCCTCGGCGATGATCGGATTTCGGAGTTGAGTGAGCAGACCCTTCCGCTTAGCGCACCGTCTATCTGCAAGTGTGTCCCGCATCAAACTTTCTACGAGATTTGTAACGCTCTCGCGATGGCTAAATGTACCAGTCACGAATCTTACCACTCGCCTTTGGACCTTCTCAATCTCTTGAATCAGACCCAACTGGTAAGGGTCCCATACAGACGAACAATACTCTAAGACTGGACGAACTATCATATTGTTAGCTATTTCCTTTGTCGATGGACTACATCGCTTCAGGATTCTACCAATAAACCGCAATCTAGAGTTCGTCTTGCCCGTTACTTGTGTAATCTGATCATTCCATTTGAGATCATTTCGAATAGTCACACCCAGATACTTGACGGATGTAACCGCTTCCAAAGACTGGGCATTTATTTTGTACTCGTACATTAATGGGGATTTTCGTCTTGTTATAAGCAGTATGTTACAATTATTAAATTGCGAGATAAATGCCAGTTATTACACCACTCATTTATTTTCTGCAAATCCTCATTGATTTGTTCACAACTTTCGTGTTTCGTATTTCGTTTCTGACAATACGTTCCGCTGCGCCGTTTGACTGTGGATGTAATGCTGCACTAGTTAGATACTGTATGGCATTGTGTTCGCAGAATACTTCAAATTCATTTGACGTGAACTGACGGTCGTTGTCCGACATTATGACTTCAGGTAAACCTTCGAGGCTTAAAATAGAGGACAACACCTGAATTGTGCTACGTGACGTTGTCGAGTTCATTGGCACAGCAAAAGGAAACTTTCAGTACGACTCAACCACAATCAACCAAAAAGTGTTCCAAAAAAGGTACCGAAAAATCTATGTGCACAAGTTGCCATGGTGATTGCGCCTTAGGCCAAACAGAGAATGTTTGTGGAGGAGCGGACTGATTTTCCGCACATACGTGACACTGTGACGTCATCTTGTCTGTTTGGCTGTCCATTCCCTGCCAACTACAGTGCCTACGCACTAATTGTTTCGTATGAACGATCCCCCAGTGTCCTTGATGAAGTAATTACAACACGTCTTTTAGCAATGCTTTAGGTATCAACACACGTGACTGTCCACTGCCATTCTGAACAAGAATCACACCTTTCTGTAAGGCGGGGCTATGCTCACGTGCAAAGTAACGTCGCACTACAGAGTTCTTTAAGCTATGCTAGGAACGAGGCCAAGATGTGCGAATTTATTTTAGTAAAATGTTCAAATGTGAATCAGCTTCCGTGGCCTGTGTAATTTTCCTATAGTTCAGCGGGAAAGATTGAAGCAATTCTGAATTGTGACAACAAAATGCAGCAGAAACGTCAACCTCTGTATCAGGGCCAATCGGAAGACGTGAATGTGCATGCGCATTACCCTACTGAACCATCGGACGATACACAATCTCGTACTGGTAATGAGGGCGAGCGATGTTAATGATGGCACATGAAAGTAGAATGTGGCCGATTACCTGTACAGCTACATGAAGGCATCGGTACTCGACGGCGATCCTAATTCCGAGCTGCCATCGTAATTCTGAATGATGTGGCTGTCCCAGATAGCGAGTAACAAGATCATTAGGCGTTTCTCCAACTAATCGCCAATCTGTTATCGACTCTTCTGGTGCCTGTAGCACTCACATACCCGTATCAACGTGGCGCCTGTGTACTGGAGACTGTATCAGCCACGGAAACCCATCCTGACGGCATCTTTGCACAAGGTTGCTTACTTGCATTAGGTCTGCAGACACTAACGTCTTCCAGCCGCCTGAACTATTTCTCTGGCGACTAGGTTGTCTATTAGTGCGTGAACGACCGTTCAAACAGTACAGACATCCAATAGAAGAAAATCTATATTGTTATCAATCTCTGGCTTTAGTGAAATGGTTCAAATGGCTCTGAGCACTATGGGACTTAACTACTGTGGTCATCAGTCCCCTAGAACCTAGAACTACTTAAACCTAACTAACCTAAGGACATCACACACATCCATGCCCGAGGCAGGATTCGAACCTGCGACCGTAGCAGTCGCGCGGTTCCGGACTGCACGCCTAGAACCGCTAGACCACCGCGGCCGGCTTTAGTGAAACAAGGAAATTAAATAATTTCACACCATGTCTGTGAGTTCACCTAGGTGCAAGGTTAATTGTACTTAAGTTATTCCGCATGCACCCATTAATGCAGTTGTTTTTCTACAACTACATATCGAGCTGTATTCCATAAATCACTGTACGATCGTTACGGAGGGAACTTCGTTTAGCACCATCCTTTCCATTCTTGCTTGAATCTCTCTCTGATTTTATCTTCTTGGTCTTTTAGTTAAATGATGTACGTGCAGGAGGAGGCAGTATACTAGCTGCCTCTTATAGGAAATTACGCTCTCGTAATTGTAGAATAGTGGTGGATCGTTCCCTTTATAACATGAAAGATTGAAATTATTTGAAAGTACCACAATCTTCACGACCCAAGCTTCTAGTAATATTTGAAGTTTATCTCAGGTGCACCAGCACTGACCTGAAATTAAAAGAAAAATCCCTGCATTGCTAAATTTAATTGTTCAAAGGACATTCTGGGGCACTACGTTCACAAGCTGACTGCTTAAGTAGTTCTCCGCTCCCTGTGAATGTTCAAAGAATACGCCATCATAAAACAAAGAGTAAATAGTACTCATAGCTTCACTCACATACTTCTTCAGATTCATTCACCTATCGCAATGAGATTTGAGACCATAATACATTTTAGTATATCTGCTAGGAACCAAAAGTTTCTATCTTAATTTAGATACGATGTGATCGAAAATGTCACTGTCATCCAAACACTCTTTAAGATTGATAGATCTCTCAAAACTGGGTTTCAGACCACCATCCATTTTCATATATTCACTTGGACATTCTTGAGTCTTGAACAGCTATTTCATAGCATCACTGCTTAAATAGGCCACAACAACTCTGTTTTATATTTTCTCCTTCCACCCGTTAGGGAATATGCTCTGCTGGGCCACACGGAGGAAAATGATGTAATTTTAATTTCTCTGCTTCAATGACAACTTCCACAACCACAGTGGTTTCATCACAGTTTGTTCTTTTACTTCACGTAGTTGTTTACTTGGCCACTACTTGGTTTGGGAGACAACATTATCTAAAGTAGCTACATCTCCACTACTTTCATCCTGTCGTTAAGTCCTGATAACACTTATTTGATTTTAATAAGTCTATACTTAGGATGTCATTTCGTTACCTTGTAACACACAATTACCTTTGAGATCAACTTGGGAGGTTATGTAAGATTTTACTTGACTTGAACTGCTAAATGATTGTTGTTGTTGTTGTTGTTGTGGTCTTCAGTCCAGAGACTGGTTTTATGCAGCTCTCCATGCTACTCTATCCTGTGCAAGCTTCTTCATCTCCCAGTACCTACTGCAACCTACATCCTTCTGAACCTGTTTAGTGTATTCATATCTTGGTCTCCATCTACGAGTTTTACCCTCCATGCTGCCCTCCAATACCAAATTGGTGATCCCTTGACGCCTCAGAATATGTCCTACCAACCGATCCCTTCTTCTAGTCAAGTTGTGCCACAAATTTCTCTTCTCCCCAATTCTATTCAATACCTCCTCATTAGTTATGTGGTCTACCCATCTAATCTTCAGCATTCTTCTGTAGCACCATATTTCTAAAGCTTCTATTCTCTTCTTGTCTAAACTATTTATCGTCCACGTTTCACTTCCATACATGGCTACACTCCATACAAATACTTTCAGAAAAGACTTCCTGACACTTAAATCTATACTCGATGTTAACAAATTTCTCTTCTTCAAAAATGCTTTCCTTGCCATTGCCAGTCTACATTTTATACATCCTCCTTTCAAGACACTGTTCATTCCGTTAAACTACTCTTCCAGGTCCTTTGCTGTCTCTGACAGAATTACAATGTCTTCGGTGAACCTCAGAGTTTTTATTTCTTCTCCACGTATTCTGAATCAAAATACTTTGATTTTTTTAAGCAGTCTCTCAAGAGAATTTTATCTATTTCTTCCATAACTCAACAAATAGCTTCAGCTTGTTGCCGTTTCATATCATCCACGAACGTTACAGTTATTTATTTATTTGTGTTAAATCTTGAGTTATTTCCTCCTAAAATTTAATAAAGCCTTCATGAGAAGTATTGGTTACTTGTTGCTAGTCCCTTCTTGATCACTTGGTAATTGACTAGTTTTAAACATCAACTTTCGTAAGTAGGTTGTAATTTTTCTGCTGTTAAACACTAAGTTGTTTAATATCTCCTAGGCCCTATTTGGAACTTTCACCATGTTGTTTATTGATAACTCTTTTAATCATATATTACTTTACTTCTTGTAGTCTGGTACGCCACCATGGGGCAGCCATCACGTGAACCAGGTGTGTTAGGAACATAACATTTCCATCAGGGACGTCCTATTTTTTTGACATAAAAGATTCAGCAGTCCTTCACCTCCTCAGTTGCGATGCCACCGAGACGTCAGATGACGTCACTTGCGATCGGAAGAGAAGCGTCCCGGAGCCAGCGCCGCCATCTGCGACCTTTTGTCATCGACTAGTCAGGTTGAGCGGGAGAGGCAATCTAGTGCCCCTTCCAGATCTGTTAACGGCTAGCCCGGGTCAACATGAAACTCATTTGTGTCTGTGTCAATGTGAGCAAGCATAAAAGCTCTCAATTGTCTCCGAGCATGCATCAGTTGCGGCGCCTGTCTCTGCCACTAAGTATGTGCAGTCGATCACTGGACTTCCATCTGGACAGCCTGTGTCGTGTACTTCATCAGAAACGCCAAGCACTGCAGGATATGCAGCATTCCTAGTACACCTCATATTTGCAGTAGTCAGTCCAACAGTTGTTGGATGTCCTGGTGAGGAATAACGTGCCAAATTCTGTCAAATTGCCGCGTTAGATGGTCAAAATTCGGAGCTGATCAGAGGGCCCTGTTAAAACGTTCTCGACAGGGGAGAGATTCGGTGACCTTGCTGGCCAAGGCCGGCCGCTGTGGCCGAGAGGTTCTAGGTGCTCCAGTCCGGAAATGCGCTGCTGCTACGGTCGCTGGTTCGAATCCTGCCTCGGACATGGATGTGTGTGGTGTCCTTAGGTTAGTTATGTTTGAGTAGTTCTAATTCAAGGGGACTGATGACCTCAGATGTTAAGTCCCATAGTGCTTAGAGCCATTTGAACCATTTTGCTGGCCAAGGTAGGGCTCGGCAAGCACGAGGACGAACGATAGAAACGTTTGCTGTGTGCGGGTGGACACTATCTTGCTGAAAAGTAGGCCCAGGATGGCTTATCATGAAGGGCAACAGAACGTGGCGTAGAATGTCGTCGATGTACTGCTGTGCTGTAAGGGTGGCGCGGATGACAAATAAAGGAGTCCTGCTACAAAAAGGAATAGCATCCCAGACCATCACAGCTGGTTGTCGGTCCTTATGGTGGCCGACAGTCAGGCTGGTATACCACTGCTGTCTTGGGAGCCTCATGATCCGCCTTTGCTGTCACCGGGCTCACTTCGAGACAGGTCTCATCACGGAAGACCATTGCACTCCATTCATTGTGAGATTCTATTCCGGAGACGTGTCTGGCGACGTCCCAGACATCGGTGGGATTCCATCCTGACTGTCGCCCACCATACTACCCGACAAGCAGGAGTTATGGTCTAGGATGTATTTCTTTTCATAGCTGGACTCCACTGGCTATCCTCAGCACCATTACAACACAGCGATACGTCTACGATATTCTACTCCCATTGCACGCCATCCGGAGCTTACATTTCAACAAGAAAATGCCCACCCGCACGCGGCGAGAGTTTCAGTGCTGGTCTTTTGGGATGAATTTAAATAGCTATATTATGAGCATCGTCATAAATTGGCAGGAAAAAGTCCACACAACATGCGTCAAAATAATTATGAAATACAATAAAAATGTAACCAGAAACATTAAGAGTTTCACATTGTGCTGTCTATAGTGAAGATCAAACTAAGCAGATATCGCCTCCTGCAACGAAATTTTGGTACTCAAAAAATTTCGCCTACTGAGATGTGGGAAACAGCGTAAAATCACCGAAAGGCGCACCGACACTTGTAAGTAGGCTGTTTAGGTTTTTATGTTGGTATCGCCCCGTACCACTCTGTATGAATATCACTGACTGTGCTGTGTGCAGTCTGTGGCTGGTTGGCATTGTTGGATTATTCGCTTGTGTAATGTTGGCAGTTGGATGTGAACAGCGCGTAGCGTTGTGCAGTAGAAGGTGAGCCGCCAGCAGTGGTGGATGTTGGGAGAGAAATGCCAGAGTTTTGAGCGGACGATCTGGACGTGTGTCCGTCAGAAAAAGGAAATTTGCTTAAAACGCTGTTAAGGTAAATACATTGTTTGTCCTCTAACTATGCCTATCAGTAGTTAGAATCTTTTATTTAGCTGGCAGTATTGGCTCTCGCTGTATTGCAGTATTTCGAATAACGAAGATTTTTGTGAGGTAAGTGATTCATGAAAGGGGGACGTTTCACACTCTTCGTTAACCGATCCGTGACTGGTGCAACTGTCAGTCCTTTTAACTGCACTTTAACACACACGTATGGGTAGGTGTGATAGAGGGCCTTAGGTTTTAATCTTGCCATGTGGAATAAGCGTATAAATAAATAAATGCTTTCAGTAGGACGCTAACGACATTCGGGCATTAAGACATTTCTAGCGTAAGAAAATATACGAAGTGAAATGAAAGAGGTATGCGAAAGCAGGACAAAGAGTTTATAAGAATAAAACCTTAAAAATTAAATTAAAATTTTCGGTGCCAGATGCTCTACATCAACTTTCGAGTTCCACCAGAAATGAGAGAGACAAAGAGAGAAAATATTGCACTAGCTGTCCTCTGCTCAAGCGCGAAGGCAGCTGATTCTCGGGGATCCTGTTATCCAGATTCGGGAAAAAAAAAGACCGCAACGAGTGCGTTAACTGAGGCCTTGGTCCAATCAGGGAGTGACAATTCTGGCCTAACGGTGAGCATTGTACAAGCTCTCCCTACCGCTGGTCCCCCACTCGCGCTTCCATACACACACACACACACACACACACACACACACACACACACACACCTACAGACACATACGCATACGCATCCACAGCAGTGACTCACAGAACATGCACAGAAGCATACACACATATAGCTGCACCCCACAGGGAGGGCAACGCTGCACTGCATTACCCCAATCAGAGCGGGCAGGAAATCAGCATTACAAATTGCAGGGAACCGCCGAGCAACACCGTGCTTCACATGGCAAAATAGTATACGTGCCCGGAGGTACAGAGGTTGGGTGAAGGGGGTGGGGGGTGGGAAAGGGGGGTAAAAAAAGTGAGAGAGAATGCAGAACGGCAGCTGCAACCCCACTTGATTGATGCGGGGCGTGCGATCAGCTGGCTGGCTGACCGATACGTGCCGAGCAGTTAATTAAAATGTAAATACGTGTCCGCTCTGTTGCACCGGAAAAAAACTAGGGGTTTTCGTTCGCTTCATACGCTCGGTCTGTTTACATCGACGCATATGATTAATTCGTTTGGGTGAGAGTTTTCTGCGCAACAGCGATTAGTACAAGCAGTTCTCGTGGCAGAGGACGAGATCATTCTGGCAGCTGAACGTGTTTTACGCGTTAAATATTTAGACGCTAGGAGCAGCTGAAGAGTTGTGTTGACCACAATAATCTGGTAGTGACAGAGGAGTATTAGAGACTTTCAACTTTTTTTTTTTTTGTCAGGTTGGCGCAGAAGCTCGAAGCGTTTTGGTTTTGCATGTTGGTATTCTGGTTGCTATGGGTTTATTTATCGAGTGTCATATTTTATTTGCATGTCATTTTGTCATTCGGAGATAGTGAGTGGAGCCGCTTACGCTAGAAAATGCAGTGCCAAGTGCAGAAATCTGAACATTTCCGACATATCCTTCTATTTAAGCTGAACAGAAGGGTGACAGCAGTGGAGGAAGCCAGAAACGTGTGCGCAAAAAAAAGGCCTTCTCGTTTTAAGGAGAATCATTTCCACATTAGTGACTCTCCGCGTTCAGGAAGACCTTGGGAGTTGATAAAATCGTCTAAACGCATTAATCCACAATCATCGACGTCAGTGTGCTTGACAATTGGCAAATGCGAACTGCGATCATTCCACCATCGTTCTACATTTGCATGCAGTAGGTAAGGTTCAAAACTCCGGCGTAGGTGTCTCTATGCCAAAATCACAAAAATCGGCGGGTGTCGAAATGTGCATCTCTTCTCGCTCTTTATCAGTTAGCTCGTGTACAACACCGTCCAAATGGCTCTGAGCACTATGGGACTTAACATCTGAGGTCATCAGCCCCTAGACTTAGAACTACATAAACCTAACCAACCTAAGGACATGACACACATCCATGCCCGAGGCAGAATTCAAACCTGCGACCGTAGCAGCAGTGTGGTGCCGGAGTGAAGCGCCTAAAACCGCTCGGCTAACGCTGCCGGCCATCACCGCCTATTCCCATTCTGTATCGTGACTGGTGACGATAGATGGTGTCTTTATACTAATATAAAGAAAAGAAAGGAATGGTTGAGCCCAAACAATGCAGGAACTCCCCCTACAAAGACCTGCTCGAATACACAGAACATAATGTTATTTATCTGGTGGAATAGCGATGGTGTGGTGTGCTACGAATTTCTTCCCCGACGTGTAACCATGAGTGCTGACATTTATGTCAACAACTGTGACGTCTTGCAGACGCATTCCAAGAACAACGATCAGAAAGGCTGCGTGAAGTGACGCTACTCCACAATAACGCCCGCCCGCATTCTACTAGGCTGGCAAAATACACATACAAGAATTGGGTTGGGATGTCATTCCGCAGCCACCTTTTTCACTTGATCTTGTGCCCTCGTATTTTCACCTTTTCCGCTCTCTAACGAAAAACCTTCAAGAAACTTCCTTTCTAGATGAAAACGCACTCCGAATACGGTTGGACGAGTTCTTCGCCTCAAAACCCCGTGATTTCTAAACTTGAGGAATCGAGTAACATCAGCGTTGGCAGACTGTTGAAAGTAGTGAAGGATAAACTATTATTGTGACTAAAGTCTTTGTTATGTGTATCTGTTGTGTTTATTAAACTTACGGAAAAACGCTCCGAACTTATGCACAAACCTAAAAATTTGCACTTCTCTTAGTTACATAGACTCTCCCTGAAAGAGCACACAGGTCGATTTGAAGCCCTATAGTTGATGTAGAACTGGAACCAACTGGTCACGTAACGGAACTTATTACTGTGAAATGGTGTTATGGGCCAGAGGGTTGTGTGGAATCAGCGAAATAAGGCGAGACGACGTCAAAACGAGACTGAATGGCGAAAAGAAACTATGGAGTTTGGAAGTACCAACGAGGGGCATTCAATAAGTGACACCCAATATTTTTTTCTGAAAGCATCTTGGTTTTATTCAGGATTCCAATACACCATATTATTCCATACCCTACATTATCTACAAAATCTCCGTTCGTTGCAACTGTCTTATGCCACCGTGTGGGGAGTGTCTCTATGCCCGCGTAGTACCATTCTGCTGGTCGACGTCTGAGTCAACGTCTTGCCGCATCAGTAACCTCCCCAGTATCCAAATACTGCTCACTTCGAATTACATCCTTCAGGGTGCGAGATCCGGGATGTACGGTGGATAAGGAAGAACAATCCAATAAAGTTTTGTGAGCTATTCTTGGGTGCACAAACTTATGTGAGGCCCTGCGTTGCCACGGAGGAGTTCGTTTGCATTTTTATGGCGAGGAAGGCGCTGAAGACGTTTTTTTCTATTTCCCGAGAGTAGAACAGTACACTTCACGGTTTATGGTTGCACCATGATGGTGAACATCAAACAGAATAACTCCTTCGGAGTCCCAGAGAATCGTCGCCATCATTTTGACGGCTGAGGTGCAGCTTTGAATTTTTCCTTCGGAGAAGAGGTGGTGTGCCGCCACTCCGTGGATTGCCGTTTTGTTTTCGGTTCGAGGAGATGAACGGATGATCCATCACCGGTGACGATGTTCGACAAAATATTATCGCAATCAACCTCTAAACGCCCAAGCAATTCCGCACAGTTTGTCCTCGGTTTGTCTTAATGATCGTCTGCCACTGGGCGAGGAATTCAGCGAGCACACGCTTCAACGAGTATCCCCACCTTCGTTACAGACATTCTGAAGGCTATATATAGCGCCACCACCAATCAAAAATTCATGAAACTATAGCGGCTGGAGCGGGGATATACCGCGATGTCCCACAGCAAATTGCTAATTTTGTCAACCGAAACAGGCCGAGAAAAAAATGTGTTGCATTACTTATTGAACGCCTCTAATATGACTACATATTGAATGAAGTTACGTGATTTGTTGATGTGGCAAATCGGGCTGACTTATGAGTCGAAATGGAACGATGTACCACTTGCAGTCTTGTAACAAGTGGTTATAAAGGAATGTTAATCAATAGCTGCCAGGCACCAGGGATTTGTTACGACAATGACAATTTGTTTCGAAGCCGACAGGAATTGCTGCTGTCGGTGAATAGAGATGTATCTCAAGTAGATTTCGGACGAATGCTGCTTAGCGAAGTGCGTGCAATGGACACCTGGAGTCAGGCACACTATGTGATCAAAAGTATCTGGACACCCCAAAAACACACGTTTCTTTTATATTAGGTGCATTTTGCTGCCACCTACTGCCAGGTACTCCATATCAGTGACCTCAGTAGTCATTAGACATCGTGAGAGAGCAGAATGGGGCGCTCCGCGGTACTCACGTACTTCGAACAAGGTCAGGTGATTGGGTGTCACTTGTGTCATACGTCTGTACGCGAGATTTCCACATTCCTAAACATCTCTAGGTCCACTGTTTACGATGTGATAGTGAAGTGGAAAGGTGGAGGATAACGTACAGCACAAAATCGTACAGGGCTACCTCGTCTGTTGACTGATAGAGACCGCCGAGAGTTGAAGATGATGATGATGATAGTGTTTGCTTTGTGGGGCGCTCAACTTCGCGTTTATCAGCGCCCGTACGATTTCCCAAATTTTGCTCAGCCCAATTTCGCCACATTCATGAATGATGATGAACTGCTGAAGTCAACACAAACACCCAGTCATCTAGACGGAAATGAAAACCCCAGACCCCACCGGGAATCGAATTCGGGACCCCGTGCTCGGGAATCGAGAACGCGACCGCGAGACCACGAGCTGCGGACGACAGATGAAGAGGGTCGTAATGTGTGATAGGCAGATATCTATCCATACCATCACACATTGCGGACTGCATCAGGATCCACTGGCTAGAACTACGACAGTTAGGCGGGAGGTGAGAAAACTTGGATTTCATGGTCGAGCGGCTGCTCATAAGCCACACATCACGCCGGTAAATGCCAAACGACGCCTCGCTTGGTGTAAAAGGCGTAAACATTGGAGGATTGAACAGCGGAAAAACGTTGTGTGGAGTGGTGACGAATCACGGTACACAACGTGGCAATCCGATGACAGGGTGTGGGTATGGCTAATGCCTGGTGAACGTCATCTCCCAGTGTGTGTAATGCCAAGAGTAAAATTCGGAGGCGGTGGTGTTACGATGTGGTCGATTTTTTCATGGGGGGGGGGGGGTGTTTTGGTTGGCAGGAGAGCCAACACCGTGTTAATAGAGGAGGCCGAAAGGCACGCGTTTTAGCTCACGCAGGCTGGCGTGAGGTCTGGAACAGGACAAGGAAATTAGAATTTAGAAAAACGGACGTAGCTGGTGGAATACTTAACTTTAATCCGTTAATGGTGAACGTCGGTCTGGACGGTACATGATTCACAATATCAATAGTAAATGATAATGGCGCCTTGCTAGATAGTAGCAAATGACGTAGCTGAAGGCTATGCCAAACTATCGTCTCGGCAAATGACAGCGTATTTTGTCAATGAACCATCGCTAGCAAAGTCGGTTGTACAACTGGGGCGAGTGCTAGTAAGTCTCTGTAGACCTGCCGTGTGGCGTCGCTCGGTCTGCAATCACTGATAGTGGCGACACGCGGGTCCGACGTATACTAACGGACCGCGGCCGATTTAAAGGCTACCACGTAGCAAGTGTGGTGTCTGGCGGTCACACCACATAACTCCCCCGCAAATCGGCATACGGTTGTGGCATAAGGCTTCCGCCAGCCGTGGGGTGGACCCCATGTTGACGTATGCGACGAGGTGGGGAGCCTAACAACAGGCGAGGCTGTGCCACCCGCACCCTGCCATTCGGACCGCGGGGAGCTAGGAAACGCCTGAAAACCTGCTCCAGGGTGCACGCCAACATGTGGTGTATGCGCCCGCAGAGAGACAGGAGGGGCCGAAGGGTAGACCTCCATCGGGTCGGGGCACCCGACGGGCGAAGACGACATATGGTCCGGAGCGGACAAGAGTTCCATGTCGGAGGACAGCTGGTCACGGGAGGCGATCGGCAGCGCGTGACCGAGGGAGGCGCCCGGCGGTTGCAGCGACGCGTCCACTGCGGGCGTCGCCAGCGGGAGAACAGGCAGCGGCGGCGGCGGTGGCGGCGGCGTGTCGCCATGGGGCAAAATGGAAGGCAGCGTCGGTAACACCTGGGGCTGAGGCGAACCAGTAGATGGGTCCCCAGGGCGCTGACCGGACGGCACCGTCACTGAAAGCAGACGGCGAGCGGCAGATCCCATACGACGACAGAGGCGCAGCTGGTTGAGATGCCGGCGCACCGCACCAAAGGCCCCCAAAACCAGATACAAAGCGCGTCCGAGGCAGCGAAGAATGCGCCCTTCGAACCAGCGCTGTGAACCTCGGTAGTGACGATAGTAGACAACGGCGCCTGGAGCAAAAGCAGGTGTCTGCCGCTGCACAGGAACCTGATGCGGCGGATGTAGCAAAGACATCAGGGTTCGATGATGACGACCGTGGAGCAAGTCAGCCGGCGACCAACCATCTCGCGGCTGAGAGCGATACGAGGACAAAAAGAGCAATAACGCGTCCTCCCGAGAATGCGACTCTTTTAACTTCAACATCAGTGACTTGAAAGACCAAACCAATCGTTCAGCGGCACCGTTTGACTGTGGCGAAAACGGCGCGGACGTCAGATGTTGAATACCATTGGCCTTGCAGAATGACTTAAATTCTGCGGACATGAATTGTGGGTCATTGTCGGAAACAATAGTCTGTGGAAGGCCTTCAAAGCAAAGGATAGCAGATAACGCTTGGATGGTGGCAGATGACGTCGTGGAAGACATCCGGACAACAAAAGAAAAATTAATGAATGAATCTACCACAACCAACCATCGAACATTCCAGAATGGACCAGCAAAATCGATGTCTAAGCGTTGCCAAGGGGAAGTGGCGTTTGGCCATGCAAAGAATTTCTACGGTGGGGCTGATTGTTGTTCGACACACACCATGCAAGAAGAGCACATATTCGTAATCGCGGCATCGATTCCGAACCAAGTACAGTGCTGACGAGCAAGTTGTTTCGTTCTCACTATACCCCAATTGCCTTGGTGGAGAAGCTGTAAGGCAGAGGACTGTAACGAACGTGGGACCACAACCCTGGACTGATCATTATCAGAACGCAACAGCAAAACACCACGTCGAGCAAAAAGTCTCTCCTGGTAAGCAATAAATCGGCGAACCAACGGATCCCCGATCCGTGACTTTGACAAGGGCCATTGCATAGCAACAAAACGCAGAACGGTAGCAAGGACAGGGTCGGAATCTGTGGCAGTAGCTACACGACGACAATCAATCGGAAAGGATTCGACCACGTCATCGGATGCCGAATCAATGAACATGCAAGCAATTTCGGAGGAATCGAATGCTCTATCCTCAGCAACAGGCAAACGGGACAACGCATCGGCGTTTCCGTGCTTAGCAGTGGACCGATACAAGATATCGTAGCGGTACTGCGAGAGGAAAATAGACCAGCGAATGAATTTCTGCGCTGTACGTGGAGGTACCGGCTTGTTCGGATGAAAAAGCGATGTCAAAGGTTTGTGGTCTGTGATGATGGTAAAGTGACGACCATACAAGAAATCATGAAACTTTGTAACACCAAATACGAGTGCCAATGCTTCTTTCTCGATCTGTGAATAATTTCTGTGCGCAGACGAGAGCAATTTGGACGCAAAGGCAATAGGGCGATCGTGCTATCCATCTTTGTGCGCAAGCACAGCACCGATCCCGAAATCCGATGCATCCACCATCAACAAAAGGGCTTCTGGGGATCGAATGGCGTAAGGCAAGTATTCGAAAGCAACGCCGATTTCAACTGGCGAAAGGAGCGTTCGAATTCCGTCGTCCAGACGAATGGAACACCTTTACAGCGTAAGCGATGAAGCGGAGCTGAAATGGAAGAGGCGTGTGGGATATATTTAT
This sequence comes from Schistocerca piceifrons, assembly GCF_021461385.2. NCBI lineage: Eukaryota > Metazoa > Arthropoda > Insecta > Orthoptera > Acrididae > Schistocerca > Schistocerca piceifrons. The sequence goes on from NC_060144.1 coordinate 145,417,385, forward strand.
GATAATAGTTGATTTTTCCCAGCACACTCCATAGCTGCTTCAAATTCTGCGGCGAAGCGAGTCTTGTATGGCACGGAGGTGCTCGGGACTAGGATGTATGCCATGGGCATTGAGTACATGTCCCACGTAGGGCAAGTCATGAGCAAAAAACACACATTTGTCCTTCCGCAAGCAAAGACCATTTTTTCGCAAGACTTGAAATAACGTTCTGAGATTGGCTAAATGTTCTTCTTCCACCTTTACAGAGATCACAATATCGTCCAGATAGTTTGCTGCAGTAGGGACCGACGCACAAACAGTTTGGAGATATTGCTGAAACAATGCAGGGGCGGATGCACACCCGAATGGCAGTCGTTTGAATCGATACAAACCAAGATGCGTGTTAACCACCAAAACGCGCTGGGATTCTTCGTCCACCGGTATTTGCAAGTACGCATCTGCTAGGTCCAACTTCGAAAAATATTTACCCGGGCACAGTTTGTCAAAAAGATCTTCCGGGTGGGGTAAAGGAAAAGTTGCAATCACTAGTTGTGGATTCACTGTTGCCTTGAAGTCCAAACAAAATCTCAATTTTCCAGAAGGTTTTGGCAAAATTACTAAGAGTGATGCCCAGAGAGAAGCCTGCACACGTTCAATTACACCTTGTGATTCCAAATCGTGTAATGTTTTTGCGACCTCATCACGCAATGTGTGGGGAACATTGCGGGCTCTGAAAAATTTCGGTTGCGCGTTTACTTTCAGTTCCAAATGTGCTTTATAGTTCGTAGCGCAACCAAGGCCCGGTGCAAAAATGTCTGCAAATTCTTCACATAGACGGGAAACACTGTCTGAAGGCACTGTCTGGTTCACTTATAGGACCTGATTTACTATAGACAAGTTAAACAAATGAAATAAATCGAAACCAAACAAGTTCACTGCAGAAGATGAACGAAGGACGTAAAATGACAAAAGTTTCGTTTGTCCTCTGTATGTTGCAAGAAGGCTGCACTGTCCTAACACAGGGATCTTTTGACCTGAATAGCTAGTTAACTTAACATTTGCGGCACACAACGGAGGTGTGCCCAGCTGTTTGTACGTGTCTTGATTGATCAGTGAAACTGCAGCTCCGGTATCGAGCTGGAATGGTATCACGTTGCCGTTAATGTCCAAGTCTACAAAAAGTTTATTGTCCTGCTGACGACAAGAGCGACTGTCTCGTGCAACGTGAACTGACACTGGTACAGAATCACTTGTGACTTGACGGGATAACTGGCGATGTCAACGCTCACTATTTGTGGGACGAACACAGTCACTGTTAGAGAGAGTGGCACTGAGCGGAGTGGAATGAACTACATGAATTTCCATGGGCGAAGTTTCACGAGCCTGAGTATCCGTGGTTCGAATTCGGCGCGAAGCAAAGGGCCTGGAATGGTTGTGAGTTTCCGATCTGAGTTTTTTCTGGCAAGTACTCTGAACATGTCCTTTTTTATTACAGAAAAAGCAAATAGCCTGGCGTGATGGGCCATTCTCACGCGAATGTCTAGTAGCACACCGCGGGCATGATTTTAGCACTGCATTTGCTTGCCTGCACAGCACACGTGGCTGAGAGGCTGGCGGCAGCGGCGCGGCCGGGCGCGAGGGCTGTTTACTGCTCCGTGAAACTCGCCCGGCGGGCCAGTTAACCTGACTCACGGCTGGTGAAGGTGCAAATGATTCCTGAGCAAAGTCAAGTGTGTCCTGCCGATCCAATATGTCCATCACTTGTTGGACGGAGGGATTGACTAGTTTCAAAATCTGTTCCCTTATACAAACATCAGAAACGTTCTGTGCATTTGCATCACATGCCATAGTATCTCAATAAGGGAGTCAACATTGACACTCAAAAGCACAATCCCTAGTAAGGCCTTGCAAGGTTGCAACCCACTCCCGATTAGTCTGTCCTGCCGTACGTTTTGTACGAAAGAAGGTATACCTTTTTGCAACTACATTGACTGAGTCTTTGTAATATGCATCAAATGCAGACAAAATTTCGTCGTAGGACAGAGTTGCTACGACGTGTCAGGGAAATAATTTGACTATCACATGGTACGTGGTCACCCCGACGGATGATAACAAAAAAGGCTGGTGCTCGTTACCTTTAATTCTGTAGGCGTCGAGATGGAATCCAAATTGGCGTGACCACTCCGTCCAGCTTTCCAGTGCAGCATCAAAAGGTCGAAAAGTTGGTGCAGCAGCGTGTTGTGGCTGCGTTAGCGGTGGAGCGGCGGCTGCCGCATCGTTTTGCATTGCACGTTGACCCTGGACGAGCTGTCCAAGTGCATCCAGTAAGGCCTGCGTCTGCTGATTCTGTAAGCGATAAAATTCCGACGGTACATCTGGAGATTGTGGTGAAGCCATTACACAAGTAAATCAGGGCAATATCGATAAGAACGCGGTTTTGCCTCATCGCCAATGTTTTGGTTGGCAGGAGAGCCAACGCCGTGTTAATAGAGGAGGCCGAAAGGCACGTGTTTTAGCTCACGCAGGCTGGCGTGAGGTCTGGAACAGGACAAGGAAATTAGAATTTAGAAAAATGGACGTAGCTGGTGGAATTCTTAAATTTAATCCATTAATGGTGAACGTCGGTCTGGACGGTACATGATTCACAATATCAATAGTATATGATAATGGCGCCTTGCTAGGTCGTAGCAAATGACATAGCTGAAGGCTATGCTAAACTATCATCTCAGCAAATGAGAGCGTATTTTGTCAATGAACCATCGCTAGCAAAGTCGGTCGTACAACTGGGGCGAGTGCTAGGAAGTCTCTCTAGATCTGCTGTGTGGCGGCTCTCGGTCTGCAATCACTGATAGTGGCGACACGCGGGTCAGGCGTATACTAACGGACTGCAGCCGATTTAAAGCCTACCACGTAGCAAGTGTGGTGTCTGGCGGTGACACCACAGGGGGCTTGCACCTTTTGTTACTTTGCGTGGCACTATCACAGCACAGGCCTACATTGAGGTTTTAAGCACCTTCTTGCTTCCCACTGTTGAAGAGCAAATCAGGGATGACGACTGCATCTTTCAACACGATCTAGCACCTGTTCATAATGCAGGGCCTATGGCGGAGTGGTTATACAACAATAACATTCCTGTAACGGACTCGCCTGCACGGAGTCCTGAACTGAGTCCTACAGTACGTCTTTGGGATGTTTTGGAATGCCAACTTCGTGCCAGGCCTCCTGACCGACTCGATACCTCTCCTCAGTGCAGCACTCCGTGGAGAATGGGCTGCCATTCCCCAAGAAACCTTCCAGCACCTGACTGAAAATATGCCTGCGAGATTGGAAGCTGTCATCAGGGCTAAGGGTGGGTGAACACCATGTTGAACTCCTGCATCACTGATGGAGGGCGGCACTAACTATTTAGTCGTTTTCTGCCAGATGTCCGGATACTTTTGATCACATAGTGTACCTCGCAAACGGTCAGTGCTCGCAGCGAAACATAACACAATAACTAGGCTGCACCGTATTGGTGACGTGTAATCTTGTCCTAGACGTCCTGATTTTGTCTCTTTTACAGCTGATGCAAGGCGTCAAGTACACTGATGTGTTTAACCGTAAGTGTCTCGATGTTGTATTTCAGAGATCGTGAAGTCTCGAAGGCGTTTCCCGTACAATTAGTTGAGGCAACTCATTCAGGTTACCGCGACCGTAAACCACGATGTTTATTTCAATATTCTCGGTGACCAAGTGTTGCCCTTTCTTCTGCATCTTTCAGAATGACAACAGGCGTGTTCACAGAGCTGCACGGTTATGTGTCTGCTTTGATAAACACTCAGGCACTCTATGGATTCTCGACTAATCTGCTTAAACATCCGATCCCAATTCCATAGAAACTGTGTGCGACTTTTTGGAAGAGCGTGCTTAACCCAGGAACCAACATTCACTCAGTTCAGTAGCTCTGCGTGATTTGATTATCAACGGGTGGTTGCAGCTGGATAGCGAATAGTTGTCCACGAAATTTAGTGACGCGCTATAACCACTCTCGCATTTCCGTCAGTCTCACGTAAATATTACAGTAATTATTTCCTTGATTATAATTTTTAATTAGCATTTGTTGAAATATTTAAGTAATAATTTTAATCAAACGGAAGTAAAAGACTAAGAAAGTAGAGTTACAAGAGAATAAAGCTATAATCACGCAGTTAGTGTTTGCCTGTATATGCACGTCACCGTCATTGTTCGCTCATTACTATTCCGATTTCTATTCCGATAAGAGCGTAAAGCTGTAATTCCGCAGTTTGTGTTTGCCTATATATGCACGTAACCATCATTGTTAACTCAGTACTATTCCGATTCCTTTTCCGATTCCTCTCCTGTGATTGCTGTATTACTCTTTTCGCGGGTCCTACCATTCCGTGTTGTGTACAGTGAAGTACTGAACATATACCAAATTATTTTACAAAAGTGTACCGATAATTTTACAGAAGTATTACCTGCGTCAAGTCGGCGTAATGTTGCCTGACGGTACTTAAAAGTACCAGTAAGTTTTGACTCTCATTATTTTGTCGTGGTGCAGTTTCGTGATCTGAGAGCCTGTCGGTACGTAACAGTAACTCTGCTCTACTGTTTCATAGATGTTATTGTGCAATACATAGACCTCTCTGGCGGTCAGAGCTTGAAATTGTTTTTCGCGCGCTGCTGTGAAAACAGAAGATTGTATGTGCTTGTTTCCATGGTGTTGCCTGAATATATTCGCAATTTATTGAAACTTCCGTTGAGTTTTCCATTGTACGTACTTACCTTCTTTGTTTTTTTATAACAGTTTGAAGGATTACATTACAAGTGAATGAGATAAAGTGGAAAATATAAGGCGGACTTATTAGTACCGTCAGGTTGTGCGAACACTTTATTGTAGCAACAACGCGTTACCTCTCACTAGTTGTTCTGTCCACTTTTTCTCACACAGAAATCCGTAAATACATTTCCCTGTGGAACAATTAGAACAAACAGGAAAGGTTTGCCAGGGAATTTACCTAAAGAAAAATGTCTAAATCAAATCAGAGAGAGTCATCTTTAGACCTAACAGTATTTCAATGGAAGGAAAATAAAGTAGTGTATTTTGCGTCAAACTTCCATGGCATTGAACAGAGCGTAGTGACAAGAAAACAGAAAGATGGAACTAGTATGACTATACAATGTCCAGTTATTGTATGTGATTACAATAAAAACATGGGTGGTGTGGATCATGCACACAGATTACGTTCAACTTATGGTCTTGACAAGCGATCAAGGAAATGGTGGCACCGTCTCTTCTGGGGAGCAATAGAAATCGCTTTTGTCAATGCTTACGTCATTTTCAGTGATCTGCATGGGGCACTGCCACTGTTGGAATTCAGGCGTGCTGTGGCACTAGGGCTAATGAATGAACAGCAAGTGTCAAATCTCAAAAAGAGAAACTCTGGTAAAGATGAAATAACTCTCCCAAAGAGAAGGAAGGATAACTTTTCTGTTCCGAAGGATGTACGTCTTGGCAACCGAGGAAGCCATTTTGTAGTGTTCAGTTGTAAAAGAGGACGATGTGAAATGTGTGCGAAAAATAAAATTCAGTCGAGACCACATTCACAATGTAGTACATGTAAAGTATATTTGTGCTGCAGTGAGAAAAAGAACTGTTTCCTACAATTTCATGAGATATCACTAAATATGTGATATGTATATACTGTCAAAAATGTATAGCTAAGTTACTATGTATTGTGAAGTTGCTCTAGAATAAATCTATGCGAAATTTAAAAAAAAAATCAGAAATATCATATTTCTGTTAATTAATTTTCTAATGTAAAAATATTTAATATTTATGTGGAATAAAGTACAAGTTATAAAAATTGGAGCATTTTTCTGCGCATGTTGTGATTCTGTCCATGGAGTCTGACGGTACTTCTGAGTACCAGGAGAGAAAAAAGTTGCAAATAAGAAAAGAAAATTTTACAAAAACTCCTACCGTCATTTGAGGCCACAATAGCATAAATTCTGCATAGAAAATGTTAAAAAGTAATTTTTTTCTTATGTCAGGAAACAAAGGGTTAAAGAGCAAGCAGGATAGACATTTTACTGAGTACAACTGAGTATTTGAGGTATTTGATGTCAAATGGAATTATCGAGTGAAAACTGAAAGATGAAATTGATTGCATTTTAGTGTCAACATTTGCAGAAGTTAACAGTATCGATATCGACATCCAAGTATTGTATAAAATTTCAATACTGAAGACTGTTAGATCTCTGCAAGGGCGCAAACTTCTAGCTGCAACATTTTGATAACTTGTTAAATAATTATTGGCCTATCTAAAGATACGCAATAGTTCAGGCTAGATTATCATCTCGACGTAGCCTTTTCCGTAGCGTGCATAAAAACAGTTCATTAGTATTCTACACAGTGACTACAAACTGTTCATATCAAATTTAAACGAGGTGTGTCTTCTTGAAGCCAGGTGTTGGTTCTTAATCTGTGTTCTTATAAAGGACGAGAGCATAATAACTGAGCTGAAGTTACGTCGCTGTGTTTTTAAAATAAAACAACGTACGAGCTAGCATTCTCCGGCAACACCACGTACGATTTGAGTGTCCACACACGACGGTGCCAAAGCCCAAGAGAACCACATCTTTAAGTATCTATAGTCAAGACAATACCACGTCGACGTAGCACCAGCTTCCGGGCCACGGCGGGAAACTCCGCACACGCCTCTCGCGCGTTAGCGAAGACGCGTTTCTCAGTCACCTGTAGTTCTCGCAACCGGCGATTCAGCCTTCACAGCTGGGCACACACGAGTGGATTTCTGCGACGGCCCAAGATCAGGAAATTCGTGAGTCTTCTTGTGGTTTTCACATGAGGACAATTTTTAGTTTCTTCAGGTATGATGAAAAAGTTGATGTAACAAGGATCACACCGAAGAACGCACACAATTTTATCGTGTGAGTTACATTCGGGAAACTGACCAACGAACATTGTGACTATCACATATATAGCTTTGTGATAATAAGCTAAACTGGCAGCTCAATGTTCTTAATTGTGATGAAGAGAATACATCTTTAGTGGCGTCTGATGCAAGATTGGTGAATTTCCCTTCGCTGGGGTGCTCTTGAGCGGTTATAGTGACAGACCTGATGGTATACTTAAGGCCTCCCCTGCAGGACTTCTGGTTCGTGGAAATGTTGTGGGCACACAATGGCTGATTTCCGCTGTCCACAAAGCGGCACGGTCTTAGAAGATATAGCAGGGCGGCCAGCGCTCCCCTGAGCATTTCTGGTTCTACATTTGCAGCCGGCGGTTGCAAATACGTGACGCGACACAGACATTGCGCCGTGTTCATTGTGGGAACATTGAAGAACCTAACTTTCCGCGTGACGTCATTGGGTCATCGCCATAGATGCTGTAACGAAAATGTCTGAGCCAATGAGTGATGACACGGCATATACAGCGTAATAATAACCTCTGGGCAGTTAATGGCATACTGTAAGTGATAGTTTTGGAAGGTTCCACCATCGTCTCAGCGTGTTGAGGTGAATTCTTGGTCTTGAATGCGACGAAAGTGGTAAAGCAATTTACAGAATATAAAGCCAGTCATTAAAATAAGGGAATTGTTTTCCAGTTTTTTAATACTCCTACAACAGTTCAGCTCCCTCATTAAGTAATAAATATGATCGATTTCTTCTGCATAACTGAATTGTACTCATTCTGTGACAGCGTTCCGTTGTAAAGCAGGTCTCCCTACACGGAACTATGTATGTACGGTAGGAAACTTAATCGATCCATGTGACAAGTGATTAATGAGAGCTGCTCTCATCTGTATTTAATAGTTTTGAGATCACAGAGTTTTTAAAATTAGTCTGACTAGCAATTTGCTGGGTTAAGACAATGTAACGCATACACGAGTCTGGATGTCGTTCGTGTGTTGAACATGTAAACGTACAGGCAGATATTTCTCTCCACTGCCGAGCTCCAGCGAGTCACGTGATGAAGCCAACGATCCCTACAAACTGTGTGTTCTAACACTGACGGACAAGAATATAGAAAATTGAGCGTACGAAGAGATTGTTGGAATAGTTACAAGCGAAGTTCCCACTGTGGATCAAAGTATAATAAGAATTAAATAAACTCCAGAATTTAAGATCAGGTTTAAGATAAGAGTTCAGAAAGATGGAGGCGTCTGAAAGATGCGGAAAAGAGGGATAAACCAATAAAAATATGCTCGTACTACGTTCTTTATTGTGTTACGCGAAACTGTGCTATGTGCATTATTTTACAGGTATTGCGAGTTACTGCACTTTCTAAGTGATCAAACCGCCATCTCCCTCGCGTATCAAACCTCATCTGTTCTAAGAGGAGCGCTGACGATCCACATAATCAACCTTTCTTCTACTGAAATGTTTTCACGCGTTACTGTGTCTTGTTTCTAAGAATAAAACCTTAAAAATTAAATTAAAATTTTCGGTGCCAGATGCTCTACATCAACTTTCGAGTTCCACCAGAAATGAAACGTACTCACTTAAAAGTTTGTCAAATTCTTAAGCCATTTTGTGTACTCTTTCTACCAAGAAATACAGGGTGATCAGGAACAGTCTGAAAAACGTGTAAGGGTGTTTCAGGGGAGGGCGTGCTGAGAAATAACGGTTTTGCACGCGCTAAACTGTGGTAATACGCAGACATCTCAAGGCTATTTGCATAAGTACAACTGATAATGACATACACTTTTGCCTTCAAAGCTTGGTCAAACTAAATGGTTTCAGTAATATTACTATTAATATTTACTATAAAATTATAAACTTGGCGTAAGTTTACTCTCTCTTTTACCAATTACTTTTCTATCTGACATTAAAAAAAAATTCACTAGCAAACTATTTCTCACTGACCTTTGAATAAAAGAGGCTACTATTATCATAGGTAGTGGTCTTTCTGTTACTTGTTATTTAGCATAAACACAATAGACAAATTGTGGATCCTGTTACATTATTAATATACACTTTCAGTACACAAGAGAGAAGCACTTTGCAAACATGAGTATATAACTTTCCACAAATGCAGTTCACGTCTTTTACTGCAGTGAGACACAGTATTGAAATATTTGTAACAAACTGACTCACCTTTAACGATTTACAACAGGCAACACTATGATCATTAACTAAGCAAAACTTTAGAAGCCTCAGTTTTAAGAACTTTTAATTTTTAAAAGTAACGGCAAATTGTTTACTAAGAAAAACATTTCAAGCCAAACTTAAGTAATATTTACTTTTGGAACTATCCTCAATATGGTTTATTGTCTGTTTTTATTACCATAGTCTTCTACTTTCAAGTCAGTGATTAAACAGGTAACTTCGAAAGTCCACAAAACTTTAAATTGGACTGTTTCGATCACTGGAAGGCTTTCACAAAGCTACATTTACTACCTCCCATAATTTTACCAAATCCACAGTAAATCTGAATACTCCCATCTTCCCAAATATCAAACAACATTATTTAATTATCTGTTTGGCTTTTAGGCTTTCATTTTTTCCAACACAAGGACACTCGGTAGTGATAGTTCAAACGGAGAGAATCCTGAGAGATGTTGTGATAAGGAAAAGATCAAGGTAGGTACATACATTCAGTTATAAGTTACCTTATATTTGAGCACACTAAAACATCCAATGAGCTGATCCTTCACTTTACATATCTACAACTCCTTGGTTCCTTTTCAGTGATTGCGTAACGTGGTGGCGAGTGCATGTCGTTGGGTTGATTTGCAGGCGGAAACGCTGGACTCTGTCATTCCTTAATGACGATGATAGGTACCAATTGCTGAATAGTTACCGCTCTTTATCAGTCCATCCGAGGCATTGGAAAGCGGCACGAAAGGCCTCTCTCGGCACCAGCACAATTCACAACTTTTACATGAGCAGTTGACAGTTTGGTAGCTCGTCCCCGACTGACTCTTGGCTCCTCCTTTCTATCCATACCCACCACATTTTGCGCGCTACACAGTTCCGTTCCCGAGGGGAACCACACCCCTTTTTACTTACAAAATAACTATGAACCCTAAGTGAAGGTCAGGAGTTTACATAACAGCAAACAATCACTATAAACCACACATAACATTTGCACATATTGGTAGTTCTAAACAAAATTATTTAAATAACATTATTCAGTTTTAAAGACAACCAAAGAGATTATGTGAGAAACACAAAAATATCATTTGCTCATATTGTGCATATTACAGAGATTATACTTCATTACAGTATCGAATTAATCGTACACTAATTACAGAAGTTCAACTATGGGAAGATGAACAAAACAGAAAGCTAAATGAATCAACAAAAGGTATGTAGTGTCTAAGCTATGGTGTTACATGCTTCCTAGTGATAATTCTCTTGGGCTCCATACTAGCCGTTTACGTACTATGTTTTCAGGGACTTTTGTGTGAGAAACTCCATTGGAGATGTTTTCCGCTGGCTCATGTGAAGGTCTTTCTCACGATTCTTACACAACCCTCTAGGAGATTCTCGAACATTCTGGCTGTTGCCAGCACCTGCTTGTCACTTTGATGCCCAATGGTGTTTTTCTCAGGTAGCCACTACGGCACCAGTTTGTCGACAAGTCTAACATCATAAGGAAGGACTGGTCCACTTTGTGACAACCGCCAGACAACACGCCCTGTAAATTTTCTTAATGCTACTCTTAATAAAGTTTCGTTCCTTTCCTCAGAGCCATGTGCCCTCTTAGATTAATAAAATTCGATAGTCATGACAGACCACGTGCTCTTCCGTATCAAATCCCAATGATGTCATTTGGCAGAGAGTGACACGGTGGCTGGTCAGCGTCATGCTATCCTCCAGGCTCGATCATTTTTTGGCATCCTTAAGCAACTTGTGGACGTTCTTCCTCACCGACCTGAGGCCATTATAAAGGAAAAAAACTGCGTTGGGTTGTATTAGTGTGCTCTGTATCTGAATTTGGAGGAGGGAAGGATATAAGCGTCCCATTCTTATACATATACGAGTGTGAGTCTAGATATAAAGCACGACTTCTCGGAAGGAAACCTAGCATCATGTCCTTCACGTTATCTAGATAAATCATGGAGAACCACCATGAGAATGGTAAGATGGCGACTTGATGGTTATCTTGCAGCTTTTGAATTAGCTGTCTTACCGATTGTGCAGTTCATTTAGTTTCACACTCTGTCACAAAAATTAAGGTTTCGACGGCTAGCGTTATTTGTACTCCATGTTGTGACTGAGAAATGCGTATCTAGGGCTACCGTGAAATTTCCACTGGTGGCTTATAGGGCCTATCAAGCAAAGAACATGCAGTTCGGGATGATACTTAAGAAAATGTTGGTACAGTACTGAACATACTTGCAGACGTCTCCCAATGCATGATTTAGAAGTTCTCCGTCATAAAACGTTAAGTGAAAGTACTCTTGCGTCCCATTAATATTCATGAAGTAAGTGATTCCTATCCTACAAGTATGGTCACGTGGTTCTGCTTTTCTTCGACCGTTCAGTGCAATGTCGTGAGTAAATTCACCAATTCTGTTGTGGACTACGCATCGAAAACGTTGTTAGTGAAACAATAAAACAGCTTATTAGATGGTCCCATCCTGTGCCATCAAAACCTCTGTTCATCCATATTAGCTTCCAGGACGACTCGAGACCTAATTCACTGTGTCAGTGTCGTGCTCCTTTAAAGACTGACTCTGAGTAGGATACTTTGTGTTACATCTAAAAGACTCCCAGAGGTTGCCTGAAGCTGCTGTATAGCGTACTCGGTCGTCTGGAGTGGTACTGCACGTCCACAAAGCCGGTGTCCTGTCTTTGTAGCACTGCCTGGCACAGAGCTTTACCCTGTTGTAAACTTTTCTTTGAAAGTGATGTCTGCGCAAAGAATACCGTCTGCGACAGTAGCAAGTGGATTGTGACACAACCTTTCTTTGGCAGTAGAAAAGACAACAGCAAACCCGTCTGTTGTCTGTCCTTAATGACCCGTACGAAAGTTTTCAAGGAATGCTCAGTAAAACTGATCGGTGTGTGACTTGCAGGTTAAGTCTTTCCTTGGGTTTGTAATACGAATGAAATGTGGAGGTCGCCATTCTTCAGTGCTACAAAGAATTTCACCTACTACATAAGGTGCAAAATTTCACTTACCTCATCTAACCTGTTATAAAAGTGTTATTAAAGTGCCATATTAAATTACAGGAAGTCAAAACACACGCATACATATGGATGAAAAACGCATAGCTGATAAAAGCCTCGTATCAGCCATGAATATCGTTGTAGGAAATAACCCTCCCAAGCTTGTCACACAGCACTGTGCTACAGTCAGAGTGTTAACATAGATACAGCAGATTAGCTAGAAAGTTACCTACCCCGCCAATCGATGGCGTACATAGTACACGTTAAATGGTCACCTGTTGCTGTTACAAGCAATGAATCGCGGTGTATCATAAATGCAGATGAATTTTTCCGAATGAGTCATATAAGGATTAGTTCAAATGCCCATCCGTTAAGAATTGCGACGGACTCACGTTCCATATAAAATTATAATCACGCATACTGTTTACCTATTGTAGAGTAAGGAATCAACGATGATGTCAAACCATTAAAAAAATAACCTATATCTTTAATTAACAAATCAACGTGACGTAAAGAAGAACCTGCACTGATGCGAGAGCGAATGCTAAGCTGGCCAGACCTGGAGGGGTCCGAAAGTATCACTCACGAAAAGCGTTAATGTACGCCGAAACTTACTTTAAGATCATGGGTTACGACCCATCTATGCCTTTAATTTTATTGTAGTTGTCTGTGTCACTTTTCCTAGTATGTATTTCGATTTGATTCTGCAAAGGACACATCGTACCCAATAAGACTAGAACCTGAATTAGATGACTCCTGAATCGAGTTCAGCCCCGCGAGACTTTAGAGTAAGCTAACCCCTTTCATGGATGATAGTTTACGGGACCCGTCCAAGTCTGGCCGGCATACCATTCGCTCTCGCGTCAGCGCGGTCTGTTCTTTAGGTCACGTTTTTTAAAATTTTTGACATTACTATAATTTCCTCGTTGTACAACAGGCAAACAGTGTTTTGGGAGTTGGCATTCCCAATCGTTATATCGGCTATTCATTGCTTGTAAACACAGTATGATCATTTAGAGTATACTACCTACTCCATCTAACAGCGTGACACTAACTTTGTAGTGGATCTTCCGTCTCTACGTTAACACTCCGCCTGCAGCGTAGTGCAGTGGGGCAAGCTTTTGCGCTCTCACTTCAGGTAGTATAACATGGCACGATTAAAACAATTTCCATGAGATATTTGACATTTTTGTTTTATGTAAAAGGTGTAATTAATAGTGAACATTGTCTTCCCCTCCCCTCCGTCATTATCTTCATGTTCTCCTTTTAGATCAGATGATGACAGTATATGAGTATAGAAACAGGTCATCTTGGAAAAATAAGATCACTGCCTACTAGTGTGTTCTTCATTTCGAAGCATGTCTTGTGCACAAGAGCTAGCCGACGGATTAATATGGATCCTGTCATGTATCTTTGCTTCAGAATATGCATCTGCTGAGGGTTGAGAAGCACTAATAATGTAATGAGGTTACGGTGATGAACGTGTATCGTTGATCAAACTGACCCCAAACTTTCACTTTTATTAATTCATACATTTTAGGTACTTGACAGCAGCATTTCTATGATTTTTGTTACGATCCTCACCTGATATTAGCTGCCTTACAGGGCCAGGGTCAGCGGCGCGGGATTAGCCGAGCGGTTGAAGGAGCTGCAGTCATGGACTGTGCGACTGGTCCCGGCGGAGGTTCGAGTCCTCCCTCGGGCATGGGTGTGTGTGTTTGTTCTTACGATAATTTAGGTTATGTAGTCTGTAAACTTACCCGTGGTCCGGGGGTAGCGTCTTTGATTCATAATCAAAACGTCTTCGGTCCCAGGTTGAATCCCCGAAACTGCCTAAATTTTGATAAATAATCAGCATTGGCGGCCAAAGACTTCCGGCATAAGAGGTCAGCCTCATTCTGCCAACGGCCTTGTCAAAGAGGGCGGAGGAGCGGATAGAGGTTCAGGGCACTCTCTTGTCCTAGGGGTGGGAAATTTCCCCTAAAGGCGGAAGAATCAGCAATGATCAACGACATGAGGATGCAGAAGGCAATGGAAACCACTGCATTAAAGACACGTAACGTGTATCCACAGGACATGTGGCCTGTATTTGAAGAAGTGTCATGATGATCTCTCCATTGGCAAAAGATTTCGGAATAGTCCCCCATTCGGATCTCCGGGAGGGGACTGCCAAGGGGGAGGTTACCATGAGAAAAAGATTGAATAATCAACGAAAGGATAACGTTCTACGAGTCTGGGCGTGGAATGTCAGAAGCCTGAACATGGTAGGGAAACTAGAAAATCTGAAAAGGGAAATGCAAAGGTTCAATCTAGATACAGTAGGGGTCAGTGAAGTGAAGTGGAAGGAAGACAAGGATTTCTGGTCAGATGAGTATCGGGTAATATCAACAGCAGCAGAAAATGGTATAACAGGTGTAGGATTCGTTATGAATAGGAAGGTAGGGCAGAGGGTGTGTTACCGTGAACAGTTCAGTGACCGGGTTGTTCTAATCAGAATCGACAGCAGACCAACACCGACAACGATAGTTCAGGTATACATGCCGACGTCGCAAGCTGAAGATGAACAGATAGAGAAAGTGTATGCGGATATTGAAAGGGTAATGCGGTATGTAAAGGCGGACGAAAATCTAATAGTCATGGGCGACTGGAATGCAGTTGTAGGGGAAGGAGTAGAACAAAAGGTTACAGGAGAATATGGGCTTGGGACAAGGAATGAAAGAGGAGAAAGACTAATTGAGTTCTGTAACAAGTTTCAGCTAGTAATAGCGAATACCCTGTTCAAGAATCACAAGAGGAGGACGAATACTTGGAAAAGGCCGGGAGATACGGGAAGATTTCAATTATATTACATCATGGTCAGACAGAGATTCCGAAATCAGATACTGGATTGTAAGGCGTACCCAGGAGCAGATATAGACTCAGATCACAATATAGTAGTGATGAAGAGTAAGCTCAAGTTCAAGACATTAGTCAGGAAGAATCAATACGCAAAGAAGTGGGATACGGAAGTACTAAGGAACGACGAGATACGTTTGAAGTTCTCTAACGCTATAGATACAGCAATAAGGAATAGCGCAGTAGGCAGTACAGTTGAAGAGGAATGGACATATCTAAAAAGGGCCATCACAGAAGTAGGGAAGGAAAACATAGGTACAAAGAAGGTAGCTGCGAAGAAACCACGGGTAACAGAAGAAATACTTCAGTTGATTGATGAAAGGAGGAAGTACAAACATGTTCCGGGAAAATCAGGAATACATAAATACAAGTGGCTGAGGAATGAAATATATAGGAAGTGCAGGGAAGCTAAGACGAAATGGCTGCAGGAAAAATGTGAAGACATCGAAAAAGATGTGATTGTCGGAAGGACAGACTCAGCATACAGGAAAGTCAAAACAACCTTTGGTGACATTAAAAGCAACTGTGGTAACATTAAGAGTGCAACGGGAATTCCACTGTTAAATGCAGAGGAGAGAGCAGATAGGTGGTAAGAATACATTGAAAGCCTCTATGAGGGTGAAGATTTGTCTGATGTGATAGAAGAAGAAACAGGAGACGATTTAGAAGAGATAGGGGATCCAGTATTAGAATCAGAATTTAAAAGAGCTTTGGAGGACTTACGGTCAAATAACGCAGAAGGGATAGATAACATTCCATCAGAATTTCTAAAATCAATGGGGGAAGTGGCAACAAAACGACTATTCACGTTGGTGTGTAGAATATATGAGTCTGGCGATATACCATCTGACTTTCGGAAAAGCATCATCCATACAATTCCGAACACTGCAAGAGCTGACAAGTGCGAGAATTATCGCACAATCAGCTTAACAGTTCATGCATCGAAGCTGCTTACAATAATAATATACAGAAGAATGGAAAAGAAAATTGAGAATGCGCTAGGTGACGATCAGTTTGGCTTTAGGAAAAGTAAAGGGACGACAGAGGCAATTCTGACGTTACGGCTAATAATGGAAGCAAGGCTAAAGAAAAGTCAGGACACTTTCATAGGATATGTCGACCTGGAAAAAGCGTTCGACAATATAAAATGGTGCAAGCTGTTCAAGATTCTGAAAAAAGTAGGGGTAAGCTATGGGGAGAGACGGGTCATATACAATATGTACAACAACCAAGAGGGAATAATAAGAGTGGACGATGAAGAACGAAGTGCTCGTATTAAGAAGGGTGTAAGACAAGGCTGTAGCCTTTCGCCCCTACTCTTCAATCTGTACATCGAGGAAGCAATGATGGAAATAAAAGAAAGATTCAGAAATTGAATTAAAATACAAGGTGAAAGGATATCAATGATACGATTCGCTGATGACATTGCTATCCTGAGTGAAAGTGAAGAAGAATTAAATGATCTGCTGAACGGAATGAAAAGTCTAATGAGTACACAGTATGGTTGGAGAGTAAATCGGAGAAAGACGAAGGTAATGAGAAGTAGTACAAATGAGAACAGCGAGAAACTTAACATCAGGATTGATGGTCACGAAGTCAATGAAGTTAAGGAATTCTGCTACCTAGGCAGTAAAATAACCAATGACGGATGGAGCAAGGAGGACATCAAAAGCAGACTCGCTATGGCAAAAAAGGCATTTCTGGACAAGAGAAGTCTACTAATATCAAATACCGGCCTTAATTTGAGGAAGATATTTCTGAGGATGTACGTCTGGAGTACAGCAGTAGTGAAACATGGACTGTGGGAAAACCGGAACAGAAGAGAATCGAAGCATTTGAGATGTGGTGCTATAGAATAATGTTGAAAATTAGAAGGACTGATAAGGAATGAGGAGGTTCTACGCAGAATCGGAGAGGAAAGGAATATGTGGAAAACACTGATAAGGAGAAATGACAGGATGATAGGTCATCTGCTAAGACATGAGGGAATGACTTCCATGGTACTAGAGGGAGCTGCAGAGGGCAAGAACTGTAGAGGAAGACAGAGACTGGAATACGTCAAGCAAATAATTGAGGACGTAGGTTGCAAGTGCTACTCTGAGATGAAGAGGTTAGCACAGGAAAGGAATTCGTGGCGGGCCGCATCAAACCAGTCAGTACACTGATGAAAAAAAAAAAAAAAAAAAAAAAAAAAAAAAAACCTTAGGGACTGTGATGACCTTAGCAGTTAAGTTCCATAAGATTTCACACACATTTGAACACAGGGCCAGGGTCATACTTGTTTAGAATGTCTGTTTGACACCCTGAGCTTGAGAAGGCAGTTCATCAGAGGTTTTGTCCACTTGCGCGCTAAGTGGTAAGCTAAGTTTGCAGACATTAGTACACTCACTGTCCAGATAGAAAGGTCGGACGTACAGAGAGATAAAAAAACAGTACGAAGACTAGAGGGGTTAATAGATCAGCGAATGTTGGAATTAGATAGAATATTACGCAAATCCGGACGCCTTACAATACAGATGACATACCCAATTTTGACACTAGCTATTCTTCCCTCATTTTGTTGCCTCCGTTATTCTTCCTCCTTGAGTGTAATCAAACCTAGCTAATTGCTCTCAGTTCTCAAACTGCCCCCCCCCCCCCCCGCCCCTCCGTTGCACAGCATTCTTCTGCCATACGTAATACGTCACAATATAGTATGTAAAATTCGAATTTTTCTATTTAATCCAGAGATTACCATATATGAAACAAAGGACTACTGATACAGATACTTTCTCTACATTCTTAATGAAGAAATGTCTTCAAGGCGGTACCTAAAGCCCAAATGAAAATTTTAACCAATGTATTTGGGAAAGATTGCCAAAAACAATTTTTGTGGGGAGATATGCACTTGCTATTGGTGTTTATGATGCGGTTTCATCTTTTCATGATGGTATGCAAAGAAGGAAATATGTTTTAGAGAAAATGGGAATTAAGTCCGGAGTGAACTGTATCAAAGCTTTCTATCAGATAGACAGAGAGCGTGTAGTGAAAGCAGATAAGATAAATCATTTTTGGAGTTGATAGCATCAAGGAGAGTGCATCACAGGAATGTGAGAAGGAAGAAAACTGTTTTAGAAAATGAAAAAGAACCTGCATGTGGTGCTGGACAGTTTTAAAGAATACCAAATACACGCAGAGACATTAACGACCATTTTCCGTAAAACACAAATTTCTGTACTTAGGTACATGTAACATCGAAAATAAATATCCTATTTATTTTAAACTTGGTTCGCTTATCAAACACAAACTCCTAAATGCAAAACTCTTGAGTTTTCCAACTCTATTAAAGGCTGTGGTAAAAACTGAGATAATTAACTATTAAATTTGAGTTTCTTCTAAACATGAAGTTTAAAATATAACAGCTCATTCATTTTTTCATAAATTAAATAAAATCTAGAGTTTCCTACACCTGTAAGTATGGCTTGTATGCTGTGCAAAATTCATTGAAGAGTCTCTCTTATTTATGAAGAAAAGAGTACCTATAGCAAAAAATGCAGCCAATAGTAAATGAAAAAAATGATGAAATTTCACACGAAAAAACAATTTATGTGTCATGTTTTTTAACTTCCTCTGCTATGATTGTGAATTCTGAATCTTTCCTGGGCACGCTGACAAAGTTTTATGAATTTATTTGTAGAAGTATAGACAGTAGAAATTAATATGTCCTGTGGTGCCTCTCTTGCTCCAAGTCGGTCCGTTTAACGTCCTACGCCCTTGTCGGGCTTCATTTAGGCAGTCCAATCGCCGAATATCTTCCCGTTCCAAGAGCTCCACTACTTTCGTAGTTTTACGCGATCGTGCACTGTCATCGATTAAAACAATGTTAGGGCCGAATGCACCCCTGAAAACACGCATATGGGGAAGAATTACGGAGTACGTATTCAAATATTTGGAGGTCAGTAAGCCCTTGCAACATTATGCCTTCATATCACAATGCCGTAGCACCTGAACCCAAAAAGGATCATGTTCGACAGAGCTGGACTTATGCTCACATGGCGATAGTGGGAACACGTAATGGACCCAAGAACGTTGTCGAATAATCGTCTTGGTGGTCCATTTGATAAGGTGTGGTGAGGCTAATACTGCAAGGACGTACTGTACTCCAAATATTTGGAAATTTTTGAAAATTTGTGGCAAGTTAGTATGGGACCAAACTGCTGACGTCATCGGTCCCTACGCTTACACACTACTTAATCTATTCCAACCTAACTTACACTAAGGAGAACAAACACGCCCATGCCCGAGGGAGGAATCTAACCTCCCGACAGGGGAAGCCGCGCGAACCGTGGCAAGGCGCCCAGACCACGCGGCTACCCCGATCGGCCCAGATATTTGAACACGATACACTCACCGGTCAGTGTTATTGTGACACAGCACTCCTTCCTTTCGAGCGTGCATTCGGCGCTGACTTCGATTTTGTGGATAACAATACGAGACGGCATGGAGGTGCTCTTTTAACGAGAGGGTATTCGGCAATATACTGGCCTGGCATTTTCTCCCGACTTAAATCCCATTGAGCACGTGTGGGCTGCGTTGGGAAGGTGTACTGCCACACATTCACATGAACCAACGATCGTCCACCAGTTGTCAACAGCGGTGGTGGTAGAATGTAATGCCCTACCCCAAGAACTCCTTGCCAATCTTGTGGTCGGCATGGGAACGCGTTGCACAGCATGCACTATTGATAACTGTGTCTTGCCTTTTTTGATATTTCAAGTGACCATCGGAAGTCACGGTGACTTCTATCTTCGAATAAAAGTATCATTTCTGTTCGTCTCTTTCTATTTCTTTCAGCTACATTGTGTACAATACTGTATCAGTTCTTTCTACAAATGGTCCAAGTTTCGTCTGTCACAAACCATGCGAATGTTACTATCGTTCTTAAGTTTCATAGCCTGGTAAATATTTGAACCATGTATCTTTCTGAAACAGGAAATACTCCATTCTCGTATAAATACCGTTGTTCGACTTTGGAATACCTCACCCGACATTTGTGCTCCATCTTTACGTGTTTATGTTCAACATTTGAACAATTGAAGACTAATGTTCGCAGGTGCTTTTGATGTTAGTTATCATCTATATGTGCTGAAACTTGTATATTGTTTTACTTTATGCTGGCATGAACAGATAACAAAGGACCATTCGTTTTATCATATCCCGCGAAATACTAAACAAGCTTTTACCAGCAGCTTGGACTGCAGAAATTATATTTTATTAACTCACTGTTTCAGGCAAGGGGTTATATTCTAATTTTTTTGGTCAAGTACGCTAGGTCCGTAAACAAAAATACGCAATTTAAATCAGAGAGACGTCTTTTCATTACAGTGATCTGTCAAATCACTTTAACTTTTCTTAACATTTGGAAAAATTTCTCTACTTATAACTGTATTTCAGTGTTTCATAGCTTCGTTATCTCTATATTAATGTGTTCGTGTTTTAATTCTACTTCATCGATTGTATCTCATGGCACACAACAACAGAATTAACGATTAGCACTGCGTGTTATTTACATGTGGCTAAATCGACAGTAGAAACACACAATGCGTTGATGATGATACGTAATCAGGCATTTGTTATAGGAAAAACATACTGCACTGTTTTGGTCTTCACAGGTAGGAACATAATGTGAGACATGAGTTTTATAATTAACCTCTGATGAAAAATGAGGCCTGTCTAACCTGCAATCAAGTATCAAAGAGATATATGTTTATATTACTTAACGTCGGAGCCACTGAGATTCCTATCTACTGTTTTTACACAATTCTCTATATTTTCGTAGATTCCATGGAAAGATCAGTCAGTTCAGGGAAGATTGCGTAGCTAATGGGATCGACAGGGACAGCAATAAGTGAGAAATAATTCGCGTCGCAAAGATTGAAACCAAGGAGTGTTGCATGATGATGGTTTATACCTGGTGAATAATTATTCTCGTCCGATATAAAGACACAAGACATTATCTCGAGGCATGCCGTCTCTTCTTTCACGAGCAGCCATGATCCCACAGGTGTTATCTCACGTCAGAATATATTCTTTAGATGTCAGCCGAAACCACAAAAATGAGAAAATATCAAGATAATAGTATTTAAAATGGACATGAACTTCGGGAAGTGCTCATCATCGACCCATATTTAATAAATTTATGTCGCACCCTAAAAACCAAGAGAATTTTGTGTAAGGATAACGCCGTGAACGGTTTCGAGGCAATCAATAGATATTGCTCCACTGAACGAGATTTGTCAATGATAAAATCCACTGTAATTGTAAAAATTGTTTATTTCAAAAAAGGAAAGCGCTACCCGGATTCAGGGCTTATGTCTCATCTTCAGGTGCATCTACAAAACTTTAAACGAATAAAAATGCCTATCCACATGGTTAATATAATCAAGGCAAAACAAAAAAAAATTGTTCAAATGGCTCTGAGCACTATGCGACTTAACTTACGAGGTCACCAGTCGCCTAGAACTTAGAACTAATTAAACCTAACTAACCTAAAGACATCACACACATCCATGCCCGAGGCAGGATTCGAACCTGCGACCGTAGCGGTCGCTCGGCTCCAGACTGTAGTGCCCAGAACCGCACGGCCACTCCGGCCGGCCGGCAAAACAGAACCAACAGAAATTCTTAAAAAAACCTGTAGATTAAAATCTGTGTCCACGAAGTATGTATAACTAAGGTTAAAATACGGTAAAGTAATGCATCTCTGATCAACTATTTTACCATATTTTAAGCTTTATGCGTACATTGTGGAGTCACATTTCAATTCGGGTGTAGGGCTTTTTTCGAATAATTTCTCTTCGTTTTGTGTAGCTTTGGTTATCTCAACTGTGCGGATAGGTAATATTATCCATTTAAAATTTTGCAGATGAACTTGAAGACGGGGCATATTTCCTAATACCGGCTAGTGCTTTCATTCTTAGAAATAAATAATTTTTACAACAGTCACGGATTTTATCGTTGACAATGAAGAGCAGATGTAGATGTCCCGCCAATGGTGAACGAAATTTAATTTTATTTACTAGAATGATTAATTTATAGTTATATTATTTTTACAGTATTATATTATTATTCGTTTGCTTTATTATTTCTTTGTGACATTTGTCGTTTTTCTCGACTCTTTCAGTGTTCTTCACTATGTCGTATGTCCAACGAGGAATGTCTTTTTCATGCCATCATTGGTAATATAGTCTTTGTAATTGGTAATATAATCGGTAATATAATTTATCTGATTGTAATATTGTGGCTTCAGTGCGGAAACTAACTATCCTGAAACTTTCTATCGATATTAATGCGCATTATACTTCCTCATATAGTATTATAGAATGTTTGCTTTACACCTATCAGTTCTATTGTATTTCCTCACTTTCTTTCATCGCCATTCTTTGACTGGCCTGACCAAGTGCCTCGAAAATAAACTGCAGTCTCCAGTTTCTAAAATGCACGAAATTTATTTACATCATTTTATTTAAAACTATAGTTGATACAAACAGAAAAGTAAGTCTTGGCAAATCTTTGCTTGTCCGTTATTCTTATTAATTCTGCGAAGATACCTTCCACTTTCTTTCGATAAGAACATTTACTTAGATAGCGAAAGCTTCTATTAGTAAAGCGGAGGATCGTGTATAGCTATGTCACCGGTTGTAGACCAAGTCTGTAGCGGAATTCATTGATAATTTGAATTTCAAATTTTCGACAAATAAAAATGCTCCGGCACCACAAGGAGGAATATAAAGTTTAATGGAAATCAGCATTCCGCTGGAAAGTAATTTCCTGAGGCACTTGACGCCTTGAGTACTTCATATTAATATTGCCATGGCTTATGAAAACTTACACGAAAATTTTCACCTTTTATAAATGCACATAAATAAAAAGTAATTCGATTTACGGTGCTATTCCAAAAACACAAGCCGCACGCAGAAGCTATTTTTCACTAAAGGTATAACAAAAGTGCGGGCCTGGAAGCAATTCCAGAGTTATAATTTGGAATTCTCCACGGTAAAACAGTTTTAATAAGGTAGGGATGGTGGGTAAAATATTATTAATTTAGGTAATCTTGAATGATTGTGTGGCGCTGAATTTATTCTTTGTCCTCGCTTTTCCTGCCTGCAATATGTAAAACAAAGAATGATTCCGACAAAAGGAGTATGTTATCCTCTGATATGAAATGGTTTGAAGCCTGGATTGCGTGAGATACATTACAAGATATAAGGGCATATTCTGCGAAATCAGGGTGTAACTTACATCAATGGTTAAGCATGTGCTTCTTAACGTCTTGATCTATGCTGTAACTTTCAGCGTTCCAGTGGCTGAAATAATTGTTTTCGTTTTTCTTCCCGACTGTATGGTAGACGTATGAAGCTGCTTCTGCTTTCTAATAGATGGCTTACACAGGTTAATTAAAAATAAATGTAGCGTTTACAAACGGCTATAGTATATATAACGCATAATGTTACATCGATTAGAGTTACAGAAGGAAATTCAACTGTTTTTACATACTTTGTAGGTGTTTTGTATAACCACCCTAATTCGCACGGATATCTAAGTATTGCCCATTTCACGCCACACATTATGAAGAATGTGAGGAGTCACCTACGGGAACGCATTGCAAATGTGCGTTTTGGGTTCTGCAATTGTTTCCGGTAAAGGAGACATATGCACATCATGTTTTACTTAACTCTATGAAAAGAAATCCAGAAGAATCCGGACAACCTTAATATAGGCAGTCTGTTTAGTACAATTGTTACATCTGCTACGTGCTTTGACAGTAAGACGCAGTCATCGATTCCAAAGACAGTTATCGTATTATTGACTGATAACAGTTTTAGATTTCCTTTAAGGTACATGGAAACAGCCTTGCTACACGTTTCTAGGAAATTATCAAATCTTGAATATTCTGATTACTTGTTACATGCGACTGCACGTTCATAGACCAATTTTCACTCAACATTCGTGAAAATGCAATTTCTGTTATCAGTGGTACTTTCTTTTTACATTCATGAATCATTATAACTTGAATTTGGCAGTCTAATAATTTACAAAACGTCCTGCACCGTATAAACAGACAACAGTGATATTGTATCCCCATCAGTAATTAAGTCTGATGCTAGAACGCCGTAATTAGAAAGAAAAAAACTTTCCATTGTTGTAGTATAGCCTCAAGTGTATCAAAATTGTTTTCGTTCCAAACAGTACTACTATTCTAGTAAATTTCAGCGATGTGTGTAACATGTAACCACACAGTCAGTAGACCTTCTACTCACTGAAAGGAAACATAACACAGTGGAAAAGGAATAAACGGCTGAAAATTATTATTGCAGATTATTTCCCGTGAGTATCCAAAAATACAATCGACAAAATAATTATTTCATTAATTTTTTGTAATGAGCCAAAACATTATGACTACCTACTTAATATCTTGTTTGCCTGTCTTTGGAAGTAAATACATCACTGATTCTACGTCTAAGGGATCCTACAATTTGTTGGTAGGTTTGTGGAGGTATGCGACATTAGATGTCTTCTTACGGACCGTGTAATTCGCGTACATAACGGATCACTGATTTGGTTACGTGTTGATTGCGCCTGATAGTGACCCAGATAGGTTCCATAGGATTTACAGCCGGCGAATTTGGTCGCCGAGACATCAAAGAAGTTCGCTGTAATGCTCCTCAAACGATACTGGCTCCGAGACAGGACAATTGTATTGCTGAAAGATGATATCGTGGTCGGGGAAGACATCAAGCATGAAGGGTTGCAGGTGGTTCGCAGCAGTCAACATGTGACATTACTACCACAGATCCTATGCAAGAGCAGGAGAACGTCTCCCATAGCATAATACCGCTGCCACAAGCCTGCACCCGTGGCGCACTGCACATTTCGAACCACCGTTCAACTCGATGACGGCATTTATGGAGACGACCATCGATCTAGTGTAGAAAAAAATGTGATTCACGCGAAGAGCCGACACGTTTCCAGTCGATTCATTCGAATCCGGATGGTCCCGTGACCATTGCATTCGTAATTGACGATGTCGTTGAGTCGACATGTGAACACGAGGAGTGATCTGCTGCGGAGCTTCATGTTCAATAATGTACGATGAACGATGTCCGAAACACTTGTGTGTTCGCTCTTTCGCTGGAGATGTCACAGGTTACCATCTATCCTGCTTTACAGAAGATACAAGTCTCCGAATCCCACGTTCTGTGAAGAGTCGTGGGCGTCTAACCATTTAGAGCCTAGTGGCAGTTTCACTGTCCTTGTACTTTTTCCGTAGATGCTCACGATAGTAGCACGTGCACATTCGACCATCTTCACCGTTTTCGAGATACTCGTACAGAGGCTCTGCGTTATAACAACCTGACCTTTGTCAAAGTCGCTTATGTCAGTGATTTTCCCCATTTGCAGCCCATGTCATCGCCTGGGTGATCCTCCTTCCGTGTCTGCTCCGCTTACATACATCTGTTCGTGTGTGAATTATCCGAAACGCCACAGGCGGTATCCAGTGTCGCGATGGGCAGTGGGCATAATGTTTTTGCTTATCAGTGTGTATTTCTGGAGCTACAGCTTTCTTTCGCAGTCATTATTGTCGATCAGAAAAATTATCCTTTCCACTATTTATCACTGTCCTTTGTGTTGTTCAGGAGATACTTCAACCTGATTCATGTATCACTTGCACACAACAGATGTTCCTCATTTGTCTCACTAGATTACGAATGAGGTTCAGTTTGCTCCTTCAGGACATCGTCTAGGGCGACATCGAGAGCGGTGTGCATGACTTGATCGCTGACCCCACCAATCCCTTGTGAGCTGCCATGCTGACCTGAGGTTCTGGATAGAAATGGCTTGCCACAATTTTTGGTCTCTCGTGGATTCAATGCCACAGCACGTCTTCGTGCTCATTAGGCGGTAAGGCGGATCTTCGTCGACGTAAGGTCAATAGAAACCATCGCTAAACTCTTATCGGAATACGATCGGGTAAAAAGAAAAATCGATTGTGGCTTCGTTTACAGTATTTTCCCTGCTTCACCTGAAGCGACTGAAAGAAATTTCTGGACACCTGCTTCAGGTTATCGATTTCACATCTGAACTTTTCTCTGACGTGTATACTTTGGTGCTACTGAATTTTGTTGATAAATTTAGACAGCTGTATTATATGATAGTAGTTTGTTTCTTGTCAGACACCAGTAAGTATTAACGAAATGGTTTAAATACAGGAAATAATTTTTATTTAGTGATGCATTGGAGAATGTGGCTACAAAAATCATATGATCAGGGAATAGGTAAAACAGAGAAATTACTGTTGGTTTTCTGTTAAATTAGAAATAAGGTTACATATAATAACTTTTTTCGCAGATCGTTAAAGAGAGGAGAAACTCAGGGATGTAGATCATGTCATAAGACAAGAATACAGGAGGCATATCAAAAGCGGGAGAAAACGAAAGATGTATGTAGACGGTTCTTTTACAGATGGTGAAGTGCAGTGGTCCTCATGGGAAAAGGACGAAAAAAAATTAAATTTATTTTCATTGAAGAGGTAATAACGAAATTCTCACGAAACTTGTAATTGTACTATACATTGTGGCACGTACGATAATTCTTAGGGTACAGAAACTCATATTTCGACGCTCATTTACTCTGATAATATTACTGCACTGAAGATGTACTTTCACGGCATGATATTATTGATAATTTATACATTCGTCGATGAGTTAGGAGAGAACCACTAATAAATTCATTAGGCTTCAATAATCTAAATTTAGTTATTATACTTTTGATTTTCCCGAGCATTGGACATCTTCCTGGACCATAATAACTTTAATTCTTAGTTGTATTACTCTTATTTCTAGTACTGATTCCATCATGAACTGAGCTGTTTACTTGAAAAAGAGATATATTATTTATCTCAAATTTCGGTAAGGAATAAACGTATTTCGAAGCAGCAGTTAGTACCCTCAGTGCCTTGAACAGCCCTCTGCAGGATGATTTTGAGTTCACACCAAAAGTAATTCGTACTATATGCTTATGGATCAGAAAAGCTTTAGATTGATGATAATCACGTATGCGGTAGAAATGACGGGAAATCCATGTGGAGGAAAAAATATGTTTCATGACTGAGAGCAACACGCGAAATTCAGCGCTACTCGTACGCTGTACTAAAAGCTAAATTCTCACGGAAAAATCTCCTGTTATCGTGGAATGCCTTCGGAAGAAATGTGATGTATCGCAATCGTCGACTGAAATTCCAGTAACGTTTCAGAAGCATAAAAGCGGGCCATAAAAATATCATTGTGATCATTCATGTTGCAGCACACGCAGAGAAAAATGGAAATATCTCCGTCTCGTATATCGCCACCTCCGTTCAGAGTTCAGATTATTCTGAGGTAATATGAGCATATAATTGTAGGAAACAGTGGTTCTGATGCTCAGAAGCGTACACTCAACAAGTGGAAGAGAGCAAATTACAACTGTATGAACCGACTGAACTTAATATCTTTAGACAATTTTGACGTATTTTGTGTATCTCTAGAAACACTGTTCACAACGCTGATATAAATATGCCTCTTTCTCGCTCTAAACCGAAAGGTCCCGTTACTAAGAGTTCTTCTGCTTATTGCGGTAAATATAAATCTATAAATACGTTTTTGCTTTAACGAAGTCGTGTATAATTTGTTGAAAAACGCGAATGATGGAACTTTTACCGTAAATGGCGAGGGAAGGGGGCCAAAATATTCTGAACCCGTTGACGATGAATTCACTAGATAAAGAGTACTAATTGAATTCTGATTAACGATGGAAGGTAGACCTCTGGTCACGTAATTAGGGTACCTTCAACACTAATACACTTCGAGAAGTTACGAAAAAACCTGTAGTGGGATTGTTGAACGGAGTATGAAAACCACTACACTCCAATACGTCCGGTGTTGTAATTATTGCACTACGAAAACTCATATATGTCCGGGCGAAGTTTACAGAAAAATATGTAATAATAAAACGGTTTTGTGTTAAATCTCAGAGGAATTATTTCTTGGAGAAATTTGTTTCTCTCTCAAAAATATCTATATCAAAGACAGATTTTGAGAAAATATGCAGAGAAGAAACTTCGCGAAGTTACACGATCAATAAACGTGAACGTTTTATGAGGAAATACAAGTGGGTAATTTTGATCCAGACGACTTGTGCTATCAGCACAACAGTGTTGATCAAGGTGGTAGTGATTTATTGAAATGAGTGTTGTTCCTTGTTCTGTAGCAAATAGTTAAAATGCTGTGTCGACAATCCTTCCAATAGAATCCCGCAGGTGCACTGTACCTTGAGGGATGCGAAGCGCCGCCATTATTGCTTTGTAATTGTGTAAGATTGTTTGATTAACATTTCACTCACAGGCAAGTATTTAAGCATCGGACGAGCTGAGTACGGCTTGAATTCTGTTCCTACCAATAGCTGAAATGTAGTTCCACGGAGTCCTAGCTATAACCGTATCTCTGTTGTCTTGCATGTACAACTTACAGGTCATCCTTTTAGTTATAAGGAAGCAACTTACGATTATTTACTAAAGCAACTCACACCTATTTTATGATGTGATTGTTGCCCTAAAGTCGATTGGCTGCAAGACATTTTAACCGTTGCGTTTCACTTCAGTATATTTTGTTGGATCTTAGCAGTTGGTCTCCACGCTGTCTTCATATTTTCTAGTTTCAGAGACAAAAGATACACATATAACGTTCCAGGCTCTCATTTTTGTACATCTCCAGTTTATCCTGTCGTTACAATTTTCCTTCAGATTCTGGGGAGGGGGATTTAAATTCAGAAGTGGGATGCAGTTATTGTCATTTGTTTCTCTAACTACTTATTTTTGTGACCTATTTTTCTGATTACAATCGCAAATACAATAGCACATCGATTTATTTTGGAACACAATTTAACAAAATCTGAAGGGCTTGGTACTGTCAGTATGTTTAAAGCACCTGAAGCCTGCTTCCTCATTCAAAAGCTGTTTGGAATGGTTCTTGTGGGACCTCTAAATCTCGAATATTTCAAGCATTTACTAACAACTTTGCGTTTAGCCCAGCATTTCGACACTTACTTCGTAACTGTAGTGATTGACAATACAGTGCAAAGGAAGCTCACTTCATCTTTACGCAGTGCTTTGTGAAACATTAGTTAATAAGAGATGTAATAGTGGTTTCTATGAAATTTTTGGGGACGATGAACTTTATTTACAAGAAGAGGATTCGCATCGGGATCCTGCCAAGTTCCTGTTGACCAATAAGCGCCAGGGGAGGTTTCAGTCGATTTTTACGCCTTAAGGCAGACATTCGGTCTTTAGAAGTTATTTTAATTTTCATAACCCTACGAGTAAAAATATTTCTTCTTTCTAGAGGAACAGTTTTAAAATCATGCCGGAATTATAGCTTCTAAAGAGGTATAGGTTCCCAAGAACAGCGATGCAAGGAAGATTTATTTTTAACAACGGCCTTGGGGATAAGACCTGTCATACTCGAAGACAATTTTCCTGTTTCAGCACATTTTAGTTCTAGGAGGAATTTTAATTTCTAAAGTTTTGGATATCAAGTAAATCCAGTACAAGAAGGTAAGAAGATTTTAATTTTCAAAAGATAATGAGTTTCATTTATCAAGAGGATTTCAGTTTTCCTTCTCGTTCCACAGCAATCAGCCGACAGTAGTGAAAAACATTTTCTATCTCATATCTTTATTTCTGTTTATTTAGCATGACAAACAGAGGACGGAGCCAGGCGGAATCGAATCCGTGCGACAGATTAACGAAAACTGCAGTGAGTGTGGTTTCTAACATTCTGCGTGGTGTCTGTTTCTTCTATATCGTGTCTCCCTACCACTTTCGCGCAACGACGCTCTGAGCGTGTTTTTTAGGGAATTGATTAGTTTGAACCCGGGACCTGTTGCTGGTAAGGAGATGCCAGACCACACATGACATGTAGAGTTCAGAAAAGTTCAGTGAAACTAGCGATGATATAACCAAATACTTAATGATTTCAGCGTCAGCTCCACTGCACTCCTTGTAAAAGAATCTTAATACTAACTAAATTTAGTGGAAAGGGTTCAAGGCTTTCCTATTTTTAGTTAGCTGGTAAAATAACGTCGAAAAAGCAGTTAAGTTTACCATTAGAAATTTTATTCTACTCACAAAATATTGTTTATAAATTGCACTATTGAAAAAAGGAAATGTTTTAATACAGGATGATAAAAACCAACTGCGTTCAACAAAAATGTGAACGAATATTCCCTGAGTGGGTTTCCAAGTTCTACAATGGATCGAAGGATGACCTATGCCATATCACATCTATAATCTAGGTTTAAATTAAGTTTCACAAGAGAGAAAACAATCAAAATGGTCTACAGTGACCCTCAGTTATCTTTAATTACTTATCTAACTTATCGTAAATTACAGTGGCTGATGTGGCTTCTCAATAACTATATAACAGAAAAATCATCGCGTTTCAGATTTTTACCTTAAGTGGCAAATGTGAGCACCATGAGCTTTAATTGACGATCGACACTAGTATTACGCAAAAAGGGGGTGTAACAGATGAGACTTCTGCAGTTCTGAGTGAAGCTTTATGCGCTGTTATGCAGCATCGTGTGCGTTCATTACCTTGTCGGTGTTCGTCAGGGGGCGGCGGGTAGCACAGCTCCGCTCACCTCGCCGTCTCGGAAGCATCTCTCTCCTAACTTCTCCTTACTACAATTTACCGAAGTTGGTTTAAAAAAAAACTATCTGGCTGTGTTTTCATCTGACCAATCAGGGTCACAACGTTAACCTTGAGCTCTGCCTACAAAACTTCTGTCCATCCAATGAGAAACGTTATACTTTTCATGGTGGGGCAATGTTTTTAAAGTTTGCAACGTAACAGAGACGCGAAAAAGTCTCATGCTAAAACTTGCAGCTGGTGTGGTCCTTTTAGTGTTATCGTAAGATCTTCTGGAGGGCTCTAGCTTTTAACATGAGCTGGGGGGGGGGGGTGGTCCTAGCGGTTAGCTGGCACCGTGAGTGTCCGTCCCTTATCGTAGGGCCTTCCAGCTTAACACGATTCTGCTCTCGGCTTCTGTTCTCGTTTCTCCCCTCGGAACTGCGTCTGTCTCACGGTGGGAAGGTATGACATGCATCTAGGCATTCTTGTGTTAGTCTCTGGTATTCCATTTGCTCACTCGTTACTCGTATTACTTCGGTTAATTTAATGTCACGATTTATTCGGAGCTATGTGACATACTACTGGATTTGCTTATCATGTCAGGGTATTCATGGAAGGTGTTGGATTTGCCTGACACCTTACAGGTTCTTATCCGGTGTACAGTGCTCGTTTATACAAATGCTAGGTTGGTCCCCTCTCGCAGAATTAGGAAAAATAATTGAAATGTTAACACATGCAGAAGAAATGTTACACGGTTCACAGATAGACGGCGCATACGTCTTCCATTCAATTGATGACTGGGTCGACAAAGAGGGCACCCAGCCACAGTGGCAAATAAAAAGTATATCTGTGAAAAGAGACTGTGCGGCTACAAACATTTGTACAATGATACTTCCAATACATCGTAGCTGTTCGTATACTCCTTTAAAATTGCTTTAAGTCACACTTCCATACACTGTAGGTAGGACCTTATGATACTATCTTCGAATATCTTGGGCGTGGGGCAGTTTAAAATTTCTTGGATGGTGTCTGTTATTACATACACTGCATTGATAAAACGTAAATTACGTTTCCGCATAAACTTCATCTCGAAAGCGTTTATTAGCTTAGCACCAAAGGCTAAAAACATAAAAAAACTCTGAAAATTTGAAAATTATCAAAGCAGTACTGCTTAAGTGAAGTGAGAATGCAGCTGCAATAACTTTCACTAGTAGTGTACGAGATACATTGTTATCCGATGTATCTGAAATATTCACTTTGTCTCTAGACGCTTTCCATTCCTTGAAACATTCCGGTTCTCTTTGTCTTTAGCTACGTAACATCCCAGAGACAAAAATTCTGTCACACTCATCGCTATATGAAGCCCCCAACATGGGCTTGATGCACAGAATCTTGAGGGAGCCTCCTTTACAAAACTTGCGACATGAAGAAAGGGAACTAGTGAAAACTGTCTGTATTCCCACTGTATTCCAAATCACAATTACCCATGACTAGCTTTTGTCTGTCAGCTACAACGTTCACAACTATGTATCCCTATATGTCAACTACAGTAGCCGAGGCGTTCCAAGGCTAGGGTTCTTTAAGATCCGGTACTGTAGCCAGCGGCTTTTACTCAGTAACCCGCTTGCAGACTAATGAGATACCTGATACTGCATTAAAGGTAACAACACGTTCTCTTGCCGCTTCTCATCAACAGACGCAACGTATCACCTTAGAAGAAGGAGTGACTTTTTCTGGCTTCAGGCTGGTTAGGTGAGAACAGACAAAGTCCCACGCTAGCGGACGAAACACAAAGAAGGCACCAGTTTTGGCGCTCATATTGTGCGATCGCGTTAGGCACGACTGCGCATCTGCGTACAACGTAGATTAGTGTACACTGGAGTTCATCATTTTGTGTGACCCAGATGTATGATTTTCTGTGAGTCATCAGTTACTAGAGAGAAACAACTCATCTAGACCATTGTGAAGCGTTTTATTCATTTTATCTGTCGTATGTATCGTTATCCTAAAATAGTCTGTAGTTGGTTGGCGTTACTTTGACAATAAGGCGCGATATTGTTATGCATCGCCACTGTCTAATCCTATGGAACTTGCAGTGTCGTTCTGGAACACTAATAGGTCTTACATATAAGCCAGCCACTAACAATAACAATTAAGGCAAAGCGATTTAAAATATGACGAGGTTTTACTAAGTGTTCGTGTACAAGCACTCCGTAAGACTGCTGTTGAGCACTCCGACCCAGAATCTGTCCTTCAAAATGACACACTTTCAAATTGCCACAATCTCACCAACATAATTTAATTCTAGTCGTATGCCTCACTATTATCTCTTTGCTACTAGCTCCATTGTTCGCAGCTCGTGGTATTGTGGTAGCCCTGTCGCTTCCCGCGCTCGGGGTCCCGGTTCGATTCCCGGCGGGGTCAGGGATTTCTCCTGCCTCGAGATGAATGGGTGTTGTGTCGTCTTCATCTTCATCATTCATCCCCATTACGGTCGGAGGAAGGCAATGGCAAACAACCTCCACTAGGACCTTGCCTAGTACACCGGTGCGGGTCTCCCGCATCGTCCCCTACACTCCTCGGAGTATGGGACCTTATCATCATCACTACTTCGGTCTAAAACATCGATATAAAAACATTCACATAGACACTTGCATGAAAACAGAAATAAGTACAAATATAAAAACTGAATGACTTAAATATATCTAAATCTTCTTGTCAACTAACACTATCAAGTCTACAATGCCATAAATCTTCCAAGTTACTAATCTTCCCAACAGCTAGAGCTTTCTAATCTGACCCAAGTTCAACATTTTTTAGTTTATAAATGATATTTGGCTCCTATCTATAGCAAAGAAGGCAATCCCTTTTAAACATCTTACATCCATCTTTGTGAAAAATATTTATACCTTTCTAAACCAAAGGGCAAACTGACAAACAATTTGTGCCTAAGCCAGGGGCACAAATGACATTTCTGACTGAAGATATACCTGAGGCTTGGCCAATAACATTTCCTCTCTCTTCACTTCCTCATTCAACATTATCAGCATACATTAGAATTTTTCATTTGTAATTTGCTGATACAAAAACCTGAAGCCATCCATTTCTTGAAGTCATGTGAGGTGATGCTCCAGAAAGATCCACTGTTCTGATTAAAGTCTGATACACTCAGTGCAGAAAATAATGACTGGTCCACTCTCTTGTAATATCTTCTTTGACAATTCTTACCTCTTTGGAGAGCTAGACTTGAAGTGACCATACTTCCAGCAACTCAAACATTTTATTTTCTTCTTTTCTTGTTCATCTTTGGAAACAGCCTCTGTGATTTCTTACAATGTTCTGTGATTAAACCACTATCATTGTATAATGAAGCAAGCTGGCATCTTTTTACTTTCTCTCTTGCTTTGCCATCTGCCTGCTTAAAATTCATTTCTTCATTTTTGACTAATTACTACTAACATACGTGAGTATAATCTGCATTTTCATAAAAGTGAAAGGTTAGCTCTTAGTTTTAAACAATATAGCACCAGATCCAATTCTGTGCTTAGTTTCATGTGTGTTAGTTTTCTAATTGATTTTCACAATTTATAGTTCATATATTTCATTACAGGGTGAAGTCAGCAATTGTTCTGTGACTTAAATTCTATTGTTGACTTATAAACAAATATAAATTCTATAATAATTATAAACAAATGAAGGAACAACTATTAGCATTTTTTTGAGTATTTATTTAGCTCTAACTGAAAACTTGTTAGGAAAGCCAGCCCTTAATTAATTCCAGAGTAATGACCAATCTTGTCAAAACTATTGTTTGTATAACTATATCTGTTAATTCCATCATTTAAACAAATAATTTAGCTTAACCCTTGTAGTAGAAGAAACTGTTCAAAAAGAAAGAATTTTTCCATGTATTCAGTTAATTGAAGGAGGTATGTTTTAATTGTAATTGATGCAACTTAAACATCGAACAATGTGTACTTTCAGTGCCTACTATTGTGATGATACATAAGGACATGATTTTTGGTCCTGAGTCAGTCAGTCCAGGTCCAAGTTTCAGATGAGGAACCCATATTGGTTACATCACCAACAATGCATCAACTTAACTGTGAAATAAGTGTAACACAGTTATGCCGTGTGTTAAAACAATGACAGTGTCTGTTCAATACATACCATATTAGACTGCAAAAACTGTGAACTGTGTGATTCGATTTTTACTGCTCATAGATATTCAACAGTAAACTATTCTGGCAGTATGTTGATGTCTGCTTGCAACCTATTAATGAGGCTTATCGAAGTTAATATGTTTCGTCACATGGTACGCTGAATGAGGTTGGCAAGAAACGCTGGCTGAGAAGGTATAAATAATTAGAATCTTTACTATAGATGTAGTCAAACATTAAAATGCGTTACGTTGATTGGTTGAGAAAGAAAAAATACACACGTTACGATCATGCTTAGGAGAAAATGTTTTAGCATTTTATATCGTTAGTCTAAAATTATTGCCAGTTCCCATGCATCCCATGTCCCCGTAGCAATCAATGTACAATAAAAGGCGAGTAGTCGACCAGCCAGCGACTGCACTTTCCTACTAATATAAGGACATTGTAGGCGAGTGTACATTAAAGCTTTCAAACTTGTGCCTAAGTGCATATTGAAACCAGCGACATCACACGTGAACTCTTAAACTGTTACAACCAGCTGCATTCTAACATACTTGACATTAATGCCGTATAGGGAAGTCTCAGACAGCGATTATCTTAACGTACCCGTGTATATGAAAATGTTCGAGAGCGTTAAAAGTCCAGTAAAAATAACAATAATAACTGGCATAGTAACATGAAACAATCAGAGTACTTGTACGGTTTGGCATATGAGCCATGTGCTATGCTTCAGGTACAACACAATGAAGTTATTATAATTTCCAACAGTGTAGGGAAAAAGAACATTTTCAGAAATTCTTACATCATTGTCAGTGTACTTGGCTACATCCCATTCTAACATAACTGTGCTACTCTTCCTAGAATCATATTCACCGCCTACTTTAGGTCGTACTTCGTGTATAACTGATTTCTCACTGAAAGAAAGTTGCTGAAAATAATAGAATGCAGGCATCAACCCAGTCTCCAACTGCAGGAAATACTGAATGCCATTCGAAGTTAATATGTAAATCTTAGGTTACTATATTATAATTAATAATGTAAGAAACGTAGCCTTGGCTAAAACTTGCATCACTAATTAGATAGTGTCCAACATCGAGCCTAACTAAAATACATTACTACAATCTGGAATGCCTGAAAGATTTATAGTGCTTAATGTCGATGGATCTATGTCTGTTGATAAAATATACTAGCATTCAGTACAGCATGAATATTTGTACCTCAACTATGAATATTCTGAAAAACCAATCCTTTGTTATAGAATAATACGAAGTTTATTCCAAAGCAAAATTCTGTACTTGGCTACCTCGACACACGGAAACTCACTTATAAACATGCAGACAATATGTTTATGCTGACCACTCATTATTGGTCTCTGGATCATCAGCTCCTTAAACCGATAATTGTGTTAAATTCTTCTTTTCGGGTAACATGGTCTCGATAAATTCAAGGAAAACTTAGACGATATCAACTCGGGCTGTTCTATCGAAGTGAATGCTGCAACCTACGTCACACGTCAGCTGTAGATGTGCACATCCTATAAATCAGAACACGACCAGAGCCAGTGAGAGGTAGTCGGTTGAAACTAAACAGCAGAATGAAGTATTTATTTCAACAGGAGAATCCGAGTGGAAATGTTTGTACGATCCATTTATAATTCACTCAACGTAAAATATTATTGCGGTCAAAAGGATATTTAATTCATAGACGCATTCACAATGACAGTTAGAGACTTTCTCCTAGCTATTAGTTGCAATTATGTGTTAAATTCAAAAGGGTTCGTGGAATTTGACGTATTTCCAGAACACACGTTCTATCCATTCTCTCACGGGTTTATGTGTGACAATCAGTAGTTCATAACCAGTGGAAATTCCAGTTACCGCACTGGCATAGCACATTAACATTAAATGTTGACGCCACTACGATGTTAATTCGCTAAATAAACTAATTAAACGTTAAACACATGGTTGCGCTTGAGCGGTAAGCTTATGTGGAAATGTGTAACAGCCGCGGCGTAACCATGGACTCAGTCATCAACAATTCTACTACATTTACATTTATATCCCTACATTAAAAAGCACCTTACAGTGTGTGATGGAGGGTGTTTCCTATACCACGTCTAGTACCATCATAATTGCGGTAATTGACAAAAGCGTACACTTTAAATATCAATGAAACTCTTTTTCTAAGAGAATTATGCAACACTGCTGATTACGTTGCTACATACTACCCAATTAGCGATAAATTTAGCCTTAGATTTGCATAATTGGAGACGGACTGCCCGCGAAAGAAAGGAGATACCAAGGTTCGACTCTGATAATACTGACTCTTCATTTGTAAAAAAATTTGGATTTTTCGTTAAGGATTAAAGATGTTGCCTTTGAAAAATTCGTTAGTTCAGTATTCAAATAACACACCTGTGAACAGTATATTCCGTGTCAGCAGCAATAGAGACAATAAAAAGAGAGCTATGAGAATACAAAAATCGTTGCACTGAAACACTCATTTGACATCTTAGTATATAACGCACACAGTTTGACTAGAAGAAGGGATCGGTTGGTAGGACATGTTTTGAGGCATCAAGGGCTCACAAATTTAGCATTGGAGGGCAGCAAGGAGGGTAAAAATCGTAGAGGGAGACCAAGAGATGAATACACTAAGCAGGTTCAGAAGGATGTAGGTTGCAGTAGGTACTGGGAGATGAAGAAGCTTGCACAGGATAGAGTAGCATGGAGAGCTGCATCAAACCAGTCTCAGGACTGAAGACCACAACAACAACAACATATTTGCTTTAATACAGCGAAACCAATTTTTGCTACGAACAGTTCATTTAACATAATTATATAAAGTAAAAGTATTAAATACATTAAAATCAAATTCTAGTGGGAATATCTAAGTTGCTAAACTTCCTGTTTAATTTTAAATATAAGTACTCAAAAATTTTGCCCCTCTTCCACAAAAGAAACATTTGATGATAAAATCGTAAAGTAAAGTGGCTACCAATGAACATTAACTGTAATAGGCCCATCCACAAATTACGTCCCAGCGTATTTACAGTCGATGGTGGAGGTGGAATGGTCACTAATGTGAGGAGACGAAGAGGGGAGATGCCTCCGTTATAACGTGACGTCACTAAAACTATTATTGTTTCTATGCCCCATTGTTTCAAAAAGCAATAAATTTTCACATTACCTGTGCTGGCTGCTTAATGCCGGAGGATCATAACAAATACAACCAGCAATAAACATATACGCTTATTATTCCCTAGAAATGCACCAATTAGGCTGCATGACGCAAAAAAAGGGAAACTGAAAGGAGTAGTGTTTTATCGTAACGCTAGAATTAAATCGTTTTCCGATAACATAACTACAGAAACAGATGTAGCTTTGCTTCATTTACACGAAACTTTCTTTTAGAGGCGCTGTAGGAATATGAAATTCTTCATTAAAGACGAAGGCACACCCGAGAATCGAGACTTTTGTGAGTAAAGTCAGCTGCATCGCTGAAATTTGTGGTTGTAATATCCATAGTAAAAGGGCAAGCAAAAAGTTTCCTTTCGAAGACTGTACAGTGCAGAATCGGTATGCCACTCAGGCAAAATCGCCGTGAGCATTGAGACTATATCCGACAGGCACATCAGCTTGAACATACCCCTTTCGTAAAACACTGTCTCCCGCTACACGAAGAAGATCATGACTGCCTGTTGCACATCCTTGTCCGACAGGAATCGTCGACTCTTCAAGTCCTTTTTTTAACAGACCTAAAGCCTGATAATCCCGTGAGGAGAGGTCGGAACCATGGAGCGAGTCCATAAGTGTCTCCCACTTGATTTTATCCGTAATGCTTAAAGCTGGCGTCCATATCGACCGGTGACTTGTATTGACTCCTCAATAGCATTGTGAATTGCAGAGTAACCACGTAGATGAGCACTGAACTTGGCACACCATTCGGAGCAATGGCTTTTGACAGACATACTGCCGCATACACATTCTTCACTCTGCGATGGAGTCTACCGCAGTTTGTCCTTCGGTACTCAAGAAAAGAATAACAGCACGTTGGTCCCATTTTGATGCATTTGGTAATATACTTATGGGGACATGTCCGAAAGAACAGACACCATTGATGACCTGCAGCCGTCTAGAACAAAACTGGAATTATTTCAACACCTTCAGCTGCTAACGGGCGTTGGCATATATCAACGGGGACAGGTGAAATGTGTGCCCCGACCGGGACTCGAAACCGGGATCTCCTGCTTTCATGGCAGACGCTCTATCCATCTGAGGGCACAGAGGATAGCGCGACTGCAGGGACTATCTCGCTCACGCCTCCCGCGAGACCCACATTCTCACCTTGTATGTCCACACACTACATTCGTAGTGTCCCACTCCAACACATTCATTACTCGTGGAAGGCTTTCTTACCAAGTCCCGTAAGATTTCGAGGAATGTGTGTGCATCCGCACAGAGGAAGAAGGTCATGGCCGGTGTTGCCAGAACTATATACTTATAGGGAATGGTCCGAAAGAGGTATATAGGTCTGGCCACACCGGCCGTGACCTTCTTCTTCTGTGCGGATGCACACATATTCCCCGAAATCTTACGGGACTTGTTAAGAATGTCTTCCACGAGTAATGAGTGTGTTGGGGTGGGACACTACGAATGTAGTCTGTGGACATACAAGGTGAGAATGTAGGTCTCGCGAGAGGTGTGCACGAGATAGTCCCTGCAGTCAAACTATCCTCTGTGCCCTCGATGGCTCAGATGGATAGAGCGTCTGCCATGTAAGCAAGAGATCTCGCGTTCGAGTCCCGGTCGGGGCACACATTTTCGTCTGTCACCGTTGAATATGTCAACGCCCGTTAGCAGCTGAAGGTATTAATATAATTCTAATTTCATTTGGTGAAACGTCCGTCACCATAGTTCGCGTTTCCGCATTTAGCTCACGCACGACTGAAAGATACCAATACCACAGTAATCTCTTGACTAATTGTCGGTGCTTATATATCCATATCTAAGTCGCGCTACGTTGCATACACGTTACAGCAAAGCTCTCAAGGAGAAACTTCCCGATCGCCCCCTATAGAGTGCTTAATATAAAGTTTAGTTCGGTCATAGGTGCAAAGGAGTTTGGTAGACCAATTGAAGTGAAAGGATAGTATCTTGAAAATAAGTTGCAAGGTAAACAGCATGAAAGGTAAGAGAAGTGTTCTTGAGTGCAGTCGAAATAAAGCAGCCAGCACTGAAGGAATTAGAACGGGAAATGAGTCACTAAAGGTAGTAGCTGCAGATTGCTATTTGGACAGCAAAACCTGATAATGGCCTAAGTAAAGAGGATGTAAAATGCAGGCTGGCAATAGCAAAAATATCGTTTATGGACCTTTTATCTAGCAAGTGAATTTAAATGCTAGGGACCTTTTTCTCAAGTATTTTCTGAAATGTAGCGTTGCATGGAAGTAAAACGTGCATCATAAACGGTTCAGTCAAGATTGGAATATAAAATTTGGATCATGAATACAGGTCGGGGAATGAATTAGAATTTGTACTTAGGCCCGGACTCGAACCTGGATCTCCTGCTCGCTGGGCAGAAGTATTAAACACTTTTTTTCCTCGTGTACCTATCTTTTCGTACAGCTAAGTTTAATCACCAAAAAGAAAAGTAAAAAATCAAATGAACCCCTACTTGGCACCGCTACTACAACTCTACTCAAAAAAAGAAATATTCCCATTCAGGCGTTGCCCCTGACTATTTCCTAAATCTCTGCGAAGGGATAGGTTCCACGGATCTATAATTTGTTTCTTATTATTTTTATTTTTATTTATTTATATGTTTATTTTATATAATTACATGATCATAAGTAGTAAACGTGTACAAATGAAAATGTTATAACACAAAATGTTACAATAAAAATGCGATTCAAAGTATAAAGTAAAATAGCTTTGTACATTGTTTGGACTGCTTTATCGAAAAGAATTTTTCTTCAATCAATGGTGGAAACTACAGTTTTCTCGTCAACTGTCACTAGTGTTTTCTATGACCATCAGTACCGTCTAAAATATTTCCACACATAAAAAAAAATTTTGTAACTCCCGAGTACCATAATGTCAGAAAGTAAACCTTGACTGTGGGAATCGAATCACAGACACAGTCCCTATGACCAGAGATGTCAGTAAACCCGCCCAAAGATGTAAACAACCACGCATGAGCAGCGCCTATTAAACGGAGGGGGCCCGACAGTCGATCAGTCCCAGTCATTTCACCACGAAGGAGGTACACGGCTCGTAGTTCTACCATGCCTAGACGGTCAATACCGCGGTTCGATCGCGTCCGCATTGTTACTTTGTGCCAGGAAGGGCTCTCAACAAGGGAAGTGTCCAGGCATCTAGGAGTGAACAAGAGCGATGTTGTTGGGACATGGAGGAGATACAGATGGACAGAAACTGTCGATGACATGCCTCGCTCAGGCCGACAAAAGGCTACTACTGCAGTGGACGATCACTACATACGGATTATGGCTCGGAGAAACCCTGAAATTAACGCCACCATGTCGAATAATGCTTTTCGTGCAGCTTCAGGATGTCGTGTTATGACTCAAACTGCGAGCAATAGACTGAATGATGCACAACTTCACTTCCGACGTCCATGACGAGGACCGTCCTTGCCACCATGTCACCATGCAGATATACTCAACAACATTCCGAATGGACCGCTCAGGATTGGTATCACTTTCTCTTCACCGATGAGTGTCGTATATGCGTTCAACCAGACAATCGTCCTAGACGTGATTGGAGGCAACCCGGTCAGGCCAACGCCTTACACACACCGTCCAGCGAGTGCAGCAAGGTGGAGGTTCCCTACTGTTTTGGGGTGGCATTATGCGCAGCCGAAGTACGCTGCTGCTGGTCATGGAAGGCGCCGTAACAGCTGTACTATACTTGAATACCATCCTCCGACCGATAGTGCCACCATATCAGTAGCATATTGGCGAGGCATTCGTCTTCATGGACGACAATTCGCGCTCCCTTCGTGCACATCTTGTGAATGACTTCCTTCAGGGTAACGACACCGCACGACTAGAGTGGCCAACATGTTCTCCAGACATGAATCCCATCGAACATGCATGGGATAGATTTAAAAGGGCTGTTTACGGACGACGTGACCCACCAACCACTCTGAAGGATGTACGCCGAATCGCCGGTGAGGACCAACAGTGCCTTCATGCCATGACAAATACAGGCATGCATCAGTGCAAGAGGACGTGCTATTGCGTATTAGGGGTACCAGCGTTTACAGCAGTCCGGACCACCACTTCTGAAGGTCTCGCAGTGTGGTGGTACAACATGCAATGTGTGATTATCATGAGCAATAAAGAGGGCGGAAATGATGTTTATGTTGATCTCTACTCCAATTTTCTGTTCCAAAACTCTCGGAATCGAGGTTATTCATTTTTTTTTTTTATGTTTGTATCACAAACTCACGCTGTATTGCTAATGCCTCAATGAAGCAGCGGTTCTGGAATCAACTGATCCCTTTCATTTGTCACTGTTTGCAATTCCTGTCTGTATGTCATCGATGAGACGCTGCACCGTACGTTACACTAAGCCTGGCTCACACCAACTAGGGGAGGGATTGACGAAAACGCTACGTGAGTAATTTGCAAAGAGTACCTTGCAAAGAGCGTACGGTATATTGGTGTGCATGCAAGAGGACTGTGAGCGTTTTGCAGTTACCACCAGTAATCAAGTTCCGCTTTCTCCCCTTCGCTGAACATGTAGTGTATTTATGTTTTGCGGCGAGCACTGCTGTTGTAGCGGTTATGAAGCTAAATGCTGACAAACGTATTTGTGCACTGTTACACAGTTATCAAATGTAATAGTTTTCAGCAGTGTTTCGTGCTGTTTGTGGTGAAATAACGATTTAATAAACTTTTGGAAACGTTCACTCGCTGTGTTGTTTTACAGTTTTCTGTGCGTTGAAGTCGTGTAGCAAATTTCGTGCTTTAGTTTTCAGCTGACGTTTCTTATTGTTTCTAGTGAAATATTTCAGTAAATTTTTGATTCAGTGTTTTAACTTGGTTGGTTGTTCAAGTGCCGTTTGAATTTTTGGCTTTACCTAATAATTTTGTGAAGTTTTGTTGGTATTGGTATTAGCTGTGGTGTAGTAGCATTAATACAAGTAGTTGCTTTCTTAGTAGAAAGAGAATTTCGGGACCGCTACTGTTAGTTCTATAAATAGTACTACTGGTGTAACTGAACTTCAGTAACGTAGACGTATAGTTTTTTACAGTAACTGTAAAATTTTACCACGAGTGAGAAGTGTTGGCTCTGTTGTAGGTTTGTGAGTAGTGGGTTACTGTGTGGGATTTGTTAACTTTCATTGAGGGGAATGCAGTGGGGAAGCCAGTGGGCATTCTAGTGAGATTCTCTCCTCGGAATGCAGAATCTGTAGTAGAAATAAGTTGATAGAGGAGCAGGAACGTAAGATTTGTGGCCTTCAAGTGCAGTTACAACGCGCAAAGGAGGAACTAGACAGGTTGAGAAGGGTGGGGAATAGGAACTGACTGTTGACAAGAAGGCAGCTAGGAAGAGGAGGTATTAAGACGGTTATACTTTGTGTATATGCAGTAGATTTGACCAACTATCAGAGTTGAGTGGAGAGGAGTCTCGTGTAGCTGTAGATGTAGGGAACATGCCGCAGCCCTCAGCAGTTAGGAGGCGTAGGTCAGTTGCAAAGCCTACAGAAAGAAGAAGGTTCTCCTGCTAGATAGTGCGCACGATGTGGGCCAGCAGTTGCATTATGTATTGGGGAGTGAGTACCAGGTCACCAGCATTGTGAAGCCTACTGCAGGGTTGGCTCAAGCGACTGACAGCATAAGGGAGTGATATAGGAATTTTACGAAGGAGTGTGAGGTAGTGATAGTGGGTGGAGCAGGGAACAGTCTTGATAGAGACGGGGAATATGATGTAGATGGTGACCTGGTAAATATGGTGGCACTAATGTGGGTTTCGTCCAACTGTTTCGGCGTCATTATCGGCCGCATCTTAATGTGGCTGCCAAGCACGTTAATGTGGGGCTGGGGATGGCGCTGATGGCAGAGGGCATGGGTCACATCTCAGTGGTGCCGGTTGGGTCTATCAGTAGATCGGGATTCACTAGACACGGTCTGCACCTCAATAGGCATGGGACAATGGGCTGACAAAGCTTATATGTGACTGCGTAGTGGGTGGTGGTGGTGGTGGGATCACTCATGGAAAAATTCCTATAGTAGTTGGTGTTAGAGTTGAACCTCTTTTAGATTGAAGTCAGCTGACAGGTATGCCTGCTTAAAGGAAGTCCCTTTAACTAAGGGCTCACCTTCTAAGGATGTAATGTTTCCAATTAGAGAAGTAATTAGCATATTACATCAAAATATAAGTGGTACTAGAGATAAAGTTAGTGAACTGCTTATAGATGTTGACTCTGAAATTATCGGTATATCAGAGCACCAATTAAATAATTTGACAAATCAGAGGCTTTCTTTACCAGTATACAGATTAGCTGGCTGTTTTTCATGGAGTTCCTTGCAGGTTGGGGGAGTGGCTACCTACGTTAAGGACAGTATTCCATTTGAGTCCATAGACGTATCACAGCAC
This sequence comes from Schistocerca piceifrons, assembly GCF_021461385.2. Taxonomy (NCBI): domain Eukaryota; kingdom Metazoa; phylum Arthropoda; class Insecta; order Orthoptera; family Acrididae; genus Schistocerca; species Schistocerca piceifrons. The sequence continues at coordinate 145,461,893 of NC_060144.1, forward strand.
TGCACTGAACAGATATTTGAATGTTGTGCAGGGGCAGTTGAATTTAGTGAAACTAAACATCTAATTGTTGTTGTTTATAGGTCCCCTTCAGAGCGCTTCTGCTCAAGCTAGAGAGGGTTTTTGATTCACTTTGTAGGAAATACCAGAAATTAGTTATATCTTGTGCAATATAAATTTTGTATATGATGGTGCAAGAAAAAGGATGTTGGTAGATCTCATAAATTCAAATTATCTGATGCAGACTCTGTTTTTTCCAACTAGGGTGCAGGGGAACAGTAGCACAGCCATAATGTTTTTATTCATTCTTCATTACTAGATGGGCTTTCTGTTAGTAAAAGGGCGGATGGGCTTCCAGACCATGATGCACAAATTTTAACACAAAATGGTTTTTTTTTACTCAAACAAATGTCACATTTAATTACAAACTATGTAGGAAAGTTAATCCAACAGCAATAGAGAGATTTTTAAATCTTGTCATGAACAAGAGTGGCAGGATGTTTATGGTGCCGATAACATACATGATAAATGTAACTTTTTCCTTAACACTTTTCTCATGCTCTTGGAGAGTTGCTTTCCATTAGAACGTTCTAAATGGCGTACTAGCAGTAATAGGCAGCCCAGGTGGCTGCGTAGTGGAATAAAAATATCTTGTAGAACAGAGTGGGAATTATATCAAAAAGTTAGAAATAGTCACAATCAAGCTACAGTAGCCCATTACAAACAGTATTGTACGTTGCTTAAAAATGTTATTAGGAAGGCAAAGTGTATGTGGTATGCAAATAGAATAGCTAATTCACAGGATAAAATTAAAACCATATGGTCAGTTGTGAAGGTAGTGTCTGGTCAGCTGCACAAGGTGGTCGAATAAAGTCTGTTTGCAGTAAAAATATTTCTGTTACTGACAATTCAGATATATGTACAGTATTTAACAATCATTTTCTCAGCATTTCTGGTGAATTAAATAAAGATTTTCTTTCTGCAGGAAATCATATAACATTCTTGGGAAATGCCTTTCCGAGATTAATGTCTGAAATACTGCTCTGTGATATGGACAAGAGGGAGGATGAGTCAGTAATTAAATCACTGAAGACTGAGGACGCTCATGGTTATAATGGAGTGACTATCAGAATATTAAAGTACAGTGCTGCACATGTTAGCCCTGTATTTATCCATATTTGTATTTTTTCCTTTAGGAATGGTTAGTTTCTTGAACGATTAAAGTACTCAGAAGTAAAGCCGCTTTATAAAAAGGGTGAAAGGGATAGTATAGATATTTTTAGACCTATTTATGTGCCATCAGTGTTTGCAAAAGTTGTTGAAAAGGTTGTGTATTTAACGATAATTAATCATTTTATATGGCTCTAAGCACTTTGGGACTTAACATCTATGGTCATCAGTCCCCTAGAACTTAGAACTACTTAAACCTAACTAACCTAAGGACATCACACACATCCATGCCCGAGGCAGGATTCGAACCTGCGACCGTAGCAGTCGCGCGGTTCCGGACTGAGCGCCTAGAATCGCTAGACCACCGCGGCCGGCAATCATTTTATATCACAAGATTTGCTATCAAAATACAGTTCGGCTTTAGAAGTCGTTCAACAACTGAAAATACTATATTATCTTTTCTCTTTGAGATACTGGAAGGGTTAAACAAACGCTTGGCATATTTTTTTGATTTAACTAAGGCATTTGATTTTGTTGATAATAATATATTGCTCTAGAAGTTGGACCGTTACAGAATATGGGGAGTAGCTAACAACTGGTTCACCTCTTACTTTAAAAACAGACAGCAAATGGTCATTACTTGAAATGTTGAGAATGGCTGTGATGTGTGGTCTGAGTGGGTTTCAGTGAAGTGGGTGGTGCCCCAGAGATCAGTGTTGGGGCCAGTCCTGTTCCTTATCTTTATAAATGATATGACCTCTAGTATTACAGGTAACTCTAAAGTGTTTCTGTTTTCTGATGACACTAGCTTGTAAGCAGAGGATGTTATCTGCAACATTGCCTCGGTTTCAAATAGTGCAGTTCATGACCTAAGTTCAAGGCTTGTAGAAAATAAACTAATGCTAAATCACAGTAAGACTCAGTTTTTACAGTTTCTAACACACAATTCAACAAAATTTGACGTTTTAACTTCACAGAATGGGCATATGATTAGTGAAACTGAACAGTTGAAATTTCCAGTTCTTCAGAAAGAAAGTAAACTGTCGTGGAAAGCCCACATTCAGGATCTTGTTCAAAGACTTAATGGTGCCATTTTTACTATTCGGACAGTATCTGAAGTGAGTGATCGTTTGACACGAAATTTAGTCTACTTTCCTTATTTTCATTCGCTTATGAGGTATGGTATTTTGGGGTAATTCTTCCCATTCTAAAAGGATGTTTTTGGCTCAGAAACGGGCGGTTCGGGCAATAAGTAGTGTAAGTTCACGAACCTCTTGTCGACCCCTGTTCACGAGTCTCTGTATTTCACATTGGCCACTCAATATGTATATTCCTTACTGTCATTTCTTGTTAACAATATTAGCTTATTACCAAGAATAAGCAGCTTTGACTCAGTTAATAGTCGGCAGAAATCAATCCTGCATTGATTCGGACTTCCTTAAATCTTGTGCAGAAAGGCGTGCAGTATATTACAGCGCCCAATTTCAAAAAGCTACCACTCGAATTCAAAAATATAATCAGTAATCCACGCGCTTTCAGATCGAAACTGAAGATTTGCCTCATGGGTCAATCCGACTATTCTGTCGAGGAATTCCTTGAAAAATTAAGCTGATTCTTGTATTCTTGATTCTTGATTGCGTTTACTTAAGGACTGATTTTCTTTCGAGTTCATATGCATTTATTTTTATCTGTTATTACTTTCATGTTGTATTTTCACGTAATGATATGTTTCATGACCTTGGAGATTTGCTCCTCAATTTGGTCATGCGGAACTTGACGTGTAAATAAAAAAATATAAATAAAATGTAATCATTGTCATTTCCATTAACCATGTAAGCACTTGATATTTGGCGAGGGAGAAGTAACAGTCATCTGGACACAGAAGGGATCGAGATTAAATCATGTCAGGTGGAACACGTAGGTAACAACTTAAACTCTTCTGTGTCAGTCGCCAAACGCCGGACGACGATAAGCACGTGAAGCGATGTTCACCAGTGCTCAGGAGGCGACAGTCCACTCAAGACGGCGAGTCTGTTAATCCTATTGCGTGGAGTCGGTGTCTCGTTGTATATTTTTTATTGCTGACTTGATACCACGTCGCGCGCCCGGTGGTTGGCAGAAAGTGGAGGTATATCGTTTTCCACACTCGAGGCCAATTGACAGTAGGCACTTGGTTTTTAGCACGTTACTCAGAACTGCCCGCAGAAGGGTGGTGCATAAAACTGTCGTCTACGGTGGGGTCGTTGTGGTGAGATCCGAGGAAACATAGCTGTTTTCCAGAATGAATGTCGATACATGGGTGAGCTGTGACGTGACGTGTACCACCAACACAGGCGGGACGTAAGAGATCAACATCAAGACTGCCCATAGACGACACTTGAGGGAGACGTGTTGACTTTTCCATCGTCTCCAGTTGCTGTTTATATAAAAGGCAGCTGCCCGTGTTCGGACATTAACCAATTCCAGCTCTCCATATATAGAGGAAGGGTGTGAGTGTCATAACGTACTTTGAATATGTGTCCTGTGGATAGGGAGAAACTGAAATCCGTCTGAACGTCGGTGGTGTGGGGAGGACCTGTGCCAGGCGATTGAGTTTTGATGTCACGTAGAGATTCAAGTACTCCACACATTGCAACTGTCTCAAATTCTTGTGCAGATTGTGGCGCGCCATCACGCTTACAGTCTCTATTAATGGTTGATAGTTTTCCGCGGCCGCTCCGCCCTCATACTTCGTAAAGCTGACTCCTAAATAACTCAGTTCAGTAAATAGCGAGACCACTGCCGATATCCAGCGCATCCGTCTTGTTAATGTTAAGAAGACTGCTCGCAGCTGCCTGTGTCGCTCGATCCAGATTAGTACGCTGCGGACTTCATCGGCGGATCGAACCAGCGGTGGCAGATCGTCGGCGTACGCCCTATAGCCGAAGATGGTGTCTCGCGGGGTGAGGCCAGACAGTCTGCGGTTGAGACCCCCGGGAAGTGGTTCGAGCGCGATTGCAGGAAGGTAGGTAGAATGGGGGCAACTTAGTTGTAGAGACCTCTTGATGGGTACCGGACCTACGGTCCGTCCGTTGACCGGAACCTGAGAGCCGGCAACCAGAAGGCGCCCTAGGTGTGTCAGTGACCTGGGAGGAAATCCCATACGTTCTATCACCTATATCGGGAAGTTGTGGTGCACTCCGTCAAAAGCCAAGCTGAAATAGATGGAGACGATCGCCGCTGGTAGACGGCATGCTAAGGCGATCGCTATAAAGTCCTCGAAGTTGCCGGTTGCCATTTATTTGTTGGGGTCTCTACCCTGTGACGTCTTCTTAATGTGGCCTGCTGAAAGCCTGGCAAGGAGCTTGCAGTTGGTGTTCAACACAGTAAGTTGCCGATATTCATTGACCGATTGACCTCCTGGTGGGTTGTGCATTGGTGTGCGAAGTCTTCTAAGGAGGATGAGATAGTGATAGTGGGTGGAGCAGGGAACAGTTTTGATAGGGATGGGGAATATTATGTAGGTGGTGACCCGGTAAGGATAGCTACTCAAAGTGGCCCTAATGTGCATTTCGTGCAACTGTTTCAGCCTCATGATCGGTCTCATCTTAATGCAGCTGTTAGGTGCGTCAGCATGGGGTTGGTGAGCGCGCTGATGGCAGAGGGCATGGGTCACATCTCAGTGGGACCAGTTGGGTCCCTCAGTAGATCGGCATCCACTAGTCATGGTCTGGACATCATTAGGTATGGGAAGGAAAGGCTGGCAAAGCTTATAGATGACAGTGCGTGGATATGAGTTCTCGGATAGTTGTAACGCTGCGGGTCATCATGATGTCACGGAAAGTCCTGTAAAACTCTACTGGTAATCTATCTGGCACAGGACATTTGTTGATTGCACCTTTGTCCCGGGAGTCGTCTACCTCCTCATACGAGACATCCTCCAGTGATGCCGGCGACGTTGTTCTGCAGTGCGTGTCGCCTCTTGTACTGCTTCCGCAGTGGCCTCGTTATCTACAGCTCTTTCCTGGCAAAGATGAAGAAAATTGTCCTCCATGGCTTTCACTATATTTGCTTGGGTTGTGCAGAAGCGACATTCTTGCGTCGTAAGGCGTGTGATTAAGTGTCATTGGTATCGGTGCATGTCCGCCACAATGTGGTGCATGGTGGAGGTTCGATGCCCGTCTCGTTATCTGCCCTGTGATGGCAACAGAGCTTCGAGGTCCTTGAGCGTCGCATAGTTAAAGTGCAGGGTCTGCCGCCGCCGCTTGCCGAACTGCGTGTGTTGCGGACTCCCAGTCTGGCGCAAAGGAGCCACCACTCCAAAGCCGATTGGTGTCAGGAGTGACGTCTTCACAGTTGGCCCACGTTGCGGTGACTTGCCGACGGCATTCTGGGTCCCTTAGGTGTGTTGCATTCATCTTCAAAAGGCTCTTACTACGCCAGACTTCTTAAGTGTCGAGATGCACCTTGCAGGCACTGCACCACGATGACACTGCAGCTAACGCCACTGCGAAACTTATCCTAGTACGTTTCCCATCAAAATACAAATTACAATTCACATTTCGGCCTGTCTTGATGGTCCATTAGGGAGGGAGACGTGATAGCATAATCTGTGCAGCTATATTAGCCACTATGGCTGGATGGCACAGTGATTAGCGCATTCGCATAGTGACTAGGAGACCTGTTTTCAAATAAAAAGTTTATTACAAATTCTAATCAATTGCTTCGTCTTGTATTCATTATCACAGGTAAAGTTGAGACTTTATATGTCTCACGAACATATAATCTATCCGATTCATATAAAATTTTGAAGTGGAGTGCTACAGAAGAATACCACAAATTAGACAGATGGAACGAATAAAGAAAGAAGAGATAAATGATTTTTATTCCAGTCTTTGATCACAATATCAGTTCTTGTGACGATGATCGGTTTCAGTCCGTAATGACCATCCTCAGACCTTTTCTACACTACGTGCTAAAGTGGTATGGCCATAATAGCATCGTCAAAACATATAATCAGCATATCAATGTCATTATGGCCTTATCACTTTAGGACATGGTGTAGAAAAGATCTGAGGATGGTCATTACGGACTGAAACCAGTCATCGTCAAAAGAATTGATATTGTGATCAAAGACTGGAATAAAAATCATTTGACAGTAGTGGATCACAGTTCGTGCAGGCGACTATGCCGCAGCTGTTAAAAATTCTTAATCGAATGGGGAAGAAAACTGCCGTTACAGCCCGACTGAAAGTAAGGATTCTTGACGGGACACATCCCGAGGTTTGAACATATCGTTAATTTAGTGACGGAGGGAAATCTGGGAGGTAAAAATTGTAGAGGGAGAACAAGCCCACGAGTACGGTAAACAAGTTCAAATGGATATAAACTGCAATAGGTACAGCGAGCCGAAGAAATTTGCACAGGAAAACAACAATACTTGTTGTTCAAGGGGAGGTCAGTTTACTGCAGTAGAGCGACTTCGGAGCGAGAATAGCGAATAGTACTGCTATTTTTCATAGTAGCTGCACTATCATGCGATTCAGTAAAGGTTTTTAAGTAACGGATTTTTAATAGTCTCCTGGGTGTTAAAGAAATTAAAATTCTCAAATCTGCAATTCAGTCAGGTCTCTAAACCATTTGTAACTAGTCACTAACGTACAGACGAAAAAAAAGCAATACCAAGAAGAAGTAGCGCGACATAAACGGAAGTTGGTAGGTGTGTCCCCATACCTGAAATATGACGTTTATCACATTTATTGGCGACTCCATGGAGTGTTCTGTCCACCACGACCAAATATTGGATAGAATTGGAAGGAGAATCAGCATTGGTCGTAATATTTTTGTTTTATTATCCGCTCTAAGCTTGTTGATACCAGTGCCTACCAATTTTAATTGTATATTACAGCACTGAGGATGGTCACTATGTGACCGATAATCGATTTTGCGGATAATAAAAAAAAATACGACCAATGCTGATTCTCCTTCCAAGTTTATCATATTTCTCGTCAGTCGCATAAGAGTGGCGCTAGTAGTGCCACTATGAGGGTGCAAACCATGTTTGCTTCGAATACACGCAGTACGGTCTTGAGCGTTGGTTACTTTTGAGATTGCATCTACATCTACATGGTTATTCTGCAATTCACACTTAAGTGCCTGGCAGAGGGTTCATCGAACCATTTTCGCACTATTCCCACCGTTCAACTCTCGAATGGCGCATGCAAAAAAGGAACGCCTTAATCTTTCCGTTCGAGATCTGATTCCTCTTATTTTATTATGCTGTGATCATTTCTCCCTATGTAGGTGGGTGTCAACAAAATATTTTCGCTTTCGGAAGAGAAATTTGGTGATTTAAATTTCGTAAATAGATCTCGCCGCATAGAAAACTGCCTTTGTTTCAGTGACTGCCACCCCAACTCGCGTGTCACATCAGTGTCACTCTCACTCACCCCTATTGCGCGATAACAAGAAACGAGCTGCTCTTCTTTGCACTTTTTCGATGTCCTCCGTCAATCCTACCTGGTAAGGATCCCATACCGCGCAGCAATATTCCAGCAGAGGACGGAGAAGTGTAATGTAGGCTATCTCTTTAGTTGGTTTCTCGCATCTTCTAAGTGTTCTGCCAACAAAGCGCAGTCTTTGTTTCGCCTTTCTCGCAATATTATCTATGTGGTCTTTCCAATTTAAGTTGCTCGTAATTGTAATTTCTACGTATTTAATCGAATTGACAGCCCTTAGATTTGTGCGATTTATCGTATACCTAAAATTTATCGGAATTTTTTTAGTACCCATGTGGCTAAACTCGTACTTTTCTTTGTTTAGTGCTAATTCCCACTTTTCGCACCATGCAGAAATTCTCTCTAGATCATTTTGTAATTGGAATTGATCGTTTGATGATTTTGATAGACGGTAAATCACAGCGTCATTTGCAAACAATCAAAGGGCGGCTGCTCAGATTATCACCTACATCATTTATATAAATATAAATCAGGAACAGCAGAGGACCTACGACACTGCCTTGCGGAACACCAGATATCACTTCTGTTCCACTCGATGATTTAACGTCTATCACTACGTACTGTGACCTCTCTGAGACGAAATCATGAATCCAGTCGCCCAACTGAGACGATACTCCATATTCACGCAATTTGATTATAAGCCGCTTATGAGGAACGGGAGTGGCCTGCACTACTATACAAAATACAAAAAACCTAAATGTGAACGCCACTGCTTCCGTTCGCGGGTCCTGTGTTTCAACCGTTCCACAGAACACTCACTGCCACTGTCGGTTTTATGGTAACGATGTAATTATGACGCTAGCAAATTCCACAAAGCAGCTTCCAGGTGCGAGGAACTGCCTATTCACGTCCATTACGCTACAGCAAATTCTTATGCGAACTGCAGTTCTGAGGGATATTGCGAGGATAAATTATGTAACAGACTCAGAGATTTTGCAGTGGACAGACGCGAAGAAAAGAGAACTTCTACTTTGGATCTGTAGAAGAAAGGCTGGTCTTAAGTGCTGATAAAGCGACCTCAATTAATTTACAGGGAGATATGCTGTCAGTAGTAATACGTTAGTTTTAAATAATACCAGATGATGCAACTGGGTCCTCGGAAAATCTAACTGAATGTCTTCCTGGACTAATGAATTTACTGGTTCTCTAAAAGATGAAGCAAAACAGCGAAAAAATTACCTATGTATAACCCAGACGTGACATATTTTTGAGACAAAGGCTCAGCACAGGTGACAAGACAAAAACAGTAAACAGCTCATACATACGAACATCTGTAAATCACATGTGTTGCAACGTCATCTGAATTTACATTCCGGTGTTGGTGTTTTTTTTTTTTTTAGGCTCTGGACGCCTTGTCAGTTTCTCTTTGCCTCTTGTAAACAGTCTGGGAGGCGGTGGAGTGATGTCTGGAACCTTCATTCGTGGCAGAGAGTAACGTTATTGAGCCGTGAATTTACTTTCAAAATCTTTTCTTAAAGAATTTACTTTATTTACTAGCGATTCATCAAGAACATTAACACATTAAATAACACTATTTGAGCGTGGAAGTAGTTTGCCAGTGGGTAACTGATGAAAACAAATTTCTTTCAACAAATGCAAATTTTACACCTTAATCAATAAATTCGTTAACATCGAAACCGACAAACATGGCAGAGCCAACTCCGAACGACAGACAAACACTAACTGCCTAACAAATGCGGACGGAAGAGCAAGTTGGGGACGAGAGACTGACCAAGAAAACAAGTAGAATTTAACAAGTAAATGAAACAACGTATCACGAATCACTTAACTTCTAATAAACTGCCATTTCTGGAGAAGATCTGGCGCAGCACCTCCAACGCTCTCCCGAACCGTCCGATGCCAGCCGCTTCAACGGACGCAGGAAGCCGCGCCAATCTCCCGTCTCACGGCGTCGCAGCTCGCACCGACCAGCCCGATGTCGTGCGTTAACTCCTGTTGCTCTCGTGTCGACCGCGAAGCCACTACCCCTCGCTATACGGCGCGGCCCACTGAACTCACGTGGCGACTTCACATGCGCCGACGCTCAAGACGGACAGGTCATCTTGTGTCTCAGTAGGCGACCGAGCAACTGATCGATCCAACCGCCAATGACCGTTGCCCGAGCAACTCGAGCAGACCGGCGGCCTAACACATACTAGCACTCCGACGACAGATAGACACTGACTGCCCCTCAGTGACGCGGCTGACCAACAGACCAGACTCGCCCCCTAGCGAACTCATAGCGCCCCTTAAATGCACATGAACAGGCTACCTTTCCCCTTTCCCACCAGAGGGAGACACTAAAGCTGCGATAGCCACAGCGGCGCCACCGCTAGAAACGAAGGGCGACTGCTTTACACTACGCGCTGCGGCGCGCTCTTCAGGTTGGTTGGTTGGTTGTGGTGGGGAAGGAGACCAGACAGCGTGGTCATCGGTCTCATCCGATTAGAGAAGGATGGGGAAGGAAGTCGGCCGTGCCCTTTCAGAGGAACCATCCCGGCATTTGCCTGGAGTGATTTAGGGAAATCACGGAAAACCTAAATCAGGATGGCCGGACGCGGAATTGAACCGTCGTCCTCCCGAATGCGAGTCCAGTGTCTAACCACTGCGCCACCTCGCTCGGTGAGGTTCGTTGGTTAGTTTGAGGGATTAAAGGGACCAGACTGCTACGGTCATCGGTCGGCGCGCTCTTCAAAACGGCAAATTTTACCACGGCTCAGTTATCACACGTTGAGTTGATATAGGTAAGGGATGCCTTTGCGGTGAAACGACGCCATAACCAAAACCACTCTGAGTCTTAATGACGTCGTAAAATAGTGCTACGAAAATCTGGATATTCTTCTGCGATATTCCAGAAAACCACTGTACATGACTGCGGGCAACGGTGGTCATCAGCACGTACCGTCGCAAGAAGACGGGTCTCTGGACGACCACGTGGCTTTACCGAGAGGAAAGACCATCATGTTCGGTATACGGCTCCGAAGCATTGTACTGCATCTGCAGCAGCAATCTGACTAGCAGTTGGTATCTCAGAACACAACGAACTGTTACAAATCGGTTACTTCAAGGATTGGTCCGAGCCAGACGCCCTATAGCGTGCGTTCCACTGATCCCAGACCACCACCATTTACGACTGCAGCGGTGTCAAGCGAGAGCTCATTAGGGGACTGTGTGGAGGTCTGTTTTGTTTCCTGATGAAATCCGGTTTTGCCTCGGTGCCCGTGATGGTCGTGTATCGGTTAGAAGGGAGCCAGCTGAGGGCCTGCAACCAATCTGTCTGCGTGCTAGACACACTGGATGTACACTGGGAGTTATGGTCTGGGATGAGATTTCGTACGACAACAGAAACACTGTCGTTATTATGCCACCCGCCCTGACTGAATATTTCCACGTCAGTCTGGTACTCGATCTGTCGTGCTACCATTCATGCACAGCATTCCAGGCGGTATTTGTTAACAGGATAACGCTCGCCCACATACCGCTGTTGTAACCCATCGTCCTCTACAAAGTGTCGACATGTTCCGTTGGCCTGCTCGACCACCAGAACTGTCTCCAACCGAGCACATGTGGGACATAATTGGACGACAATTCCAGAGTCATCCGCGAACGGGATTAACGGTCCGTTTATTGATCTACAAAACGCAACAGCAGCGGTACTTCATTCCAAAAACTGACATCCGGCTCCTGTACAACACAACACATACACGTTTGCATGCTTGCATTCAGAATTCTGGTCGTTACATAGGTTATTAAGGTGACAGCATTTCACATTTGCTATGGCTTATTTCACGCTTGTATTAACCTGATATCTTCTAAGATATTATTCCTGAGATTTTATTACACCATATTAATTATTTTTTGGCGTTCCAATTTTTTTCAGTCAGATTATTTCTGTTTTTCATGCTAGTTGTACCGTCACGCGGGTCAATAAATCTTGTTGCTAACGAATCTTTCAATCTTCCAATCCATATGTGGCATACAGCAAACCAGTGCTTAACAACATTGGTTAAAACAGTCTTGGTTGCAGTTTTAGTTGTTTTTTTTTATTATTTTCCAACGACGCGTTTCACCTTATTTAGGCATCTTCAGGTTAACTTTTCTAGATGGACGCGGGAGGCACCAAGATCTGCATAACGCGTTCTCGTTCACAGGAGCGAACGGGAACGCGTTGTGCAGTTCTTGGTGCCTCTCGCATCCATCTAGAAAAGATAACCTGAAGATGCCTAAATAAGGGGAAACGCGTCGTTGAAAAATAAAAAAAAACTGCAACCAAGACTGTTTTTAACCAATACAATAATCTTTCAATCCTCTGTGTGTTAAGGAAATAAAAATTCTCGAGTCTCCACATCACTAAGTACTCTACACAGTTTTAACTTGTCTCAAGTGTGAGCATCGTTAAAGAGTAAAAAATTGTCGTATCAGAAAATTTATCGGTCACGTTAACGTCACTGCAGTCTAGTTTATAAAGGAAACGCTAATGCAGTTACTCTCTTCAGGCGTACGGGTGTTCGAATCGAAATAAATTTCTCTATTTTCGACGATGGAAAGCGCTTGGCACGCGGGAGCTAACCGAAGACAATGTCGCGCCTTCGGAACCTGCCCTCTTCGAGCCTCAGAGCGATATATTTTCCGCGGCAGCGTCGAGCTACATTTCCTACCCCGCAGCCAGCCGACAACAAAAGGTGTGGGCGTGCCAAGACGGGAGGACCGGCCTGCCAGGCCCCAAGACCAGCGCGGCTCCTCGCACGCGTTGCGGGCGCGAGCGGCGAAAACTTGCACCTTATTTCCAAATTTGCATCACAAGAGCGTCGGGCGTCGGGATTTATGTGGTCGATCTATCTTGGCCGCGCGGCTCGGAGCTCTGATAGAGCGCGCGCCGTGTCTCCGCTGATGCCGGCCTGCCGGCTACCGAGTACTACCCGGCCTGATGGATACCGCAGGAGGAACGCGCCGCTGTTTCTCTTACAAAGTACCTACGCGCTTCGACCAGACCTCACCGTGTATCTTCTCCGACCGCTCCCATTACTCGTCAGCGGACCAGATTCTTTTCCGGAGGGCTCGGTGGGGTCCCGCGGCGATAAAGGTGTGCGTATATATCCCATTCATCTGTCTTATAACAGTCATGATCCTGTATGGTGGTGGTACTAGTATTCTTCAGGCTGCTTCTCTCTTCAATTAGTTGTAGTGTGGACTGCGATAGCCAAGCATGTTTCGAACTTTGCGATCGTTTTCATGTCGGAAGTGATGAGGGATCAACCTTCTTCAGTTGGTCCCTTGTTTCTGATGCAACACTACTGGCCATTAAAATTGCTACACCACGAAGATGACGTGCTACAGACGCGAAATTTAAGCGACAGGAAGACGATGCTGTGATATGCGTATAATTAGCTTTTCAGAGCATTCACACAAGGTTGGTGCCGGTGGCGGAACCTACAACGTGCTGACATGAGGGACGTTTCCAAACGATTTCTCATACACAAACAGCAGTTGACCGGCGTTGCCTGGTTAAACGTTGTTGTGATGCCTCGTGTAAGGAGGAGAAATGCGTAACATCACGTTTCCGACTTTGATAAAGGCCGGATTGTAGCCTATCGCGATTGCGGTTTATCGTATCGTGACATTCCTGCTCGCGCTGCTTGAGATCCAATCACTATTGGCAGAATATGGAATCGGTGGGTTCATGAGGGTAATACGGAACGCCGTGTTGGATCCTAACGTATCACTAGCAGTCGAGATGACAGGCATCTTATCCGCACGACTGTAACGGATCGTGCAGCCACGTCTCGATCCCTGAGTCAAGAGATGGAGATGTTTGCAAGACCACAACCATCTGCACGAACACTTCGACGACATTTGCAGCAGCATGGACTATCAGCTCGGTGACCATAGATGCGGTTACCCATGACGGTGCATCACAGACAGGAGGGCCTGCGATGGTGTACTCAACGACGAACGTGGGTGCACAAATGGCAAAACGTCATTTTTTTCGGATGAATGGAGGTTCTGTTTACAGCATCATGATGGTCGCATCCGTGTTCGGCGACATCGCGGTGAACTCACATTGGAAGCGTGCATTCGTCATCGCCATACTGGCATATCATCCTGCGTGATGAATAGGGTGCCACTGGTTACACGTTTCGGTCACCTCTTGTTCGCATTGACGGAACTTTGAACAGTGGACGTTACGTTTCAGATTTGTTATGACCCGTGGCTCTACCCTTCATTCGATTCCTGCGAAATCCTACATTTCAGCAAGTTAATGCACGACCGCATATTCCAGGTCCTGTACGGGCCTTTCTGGATACACAAAATGTTCGACTGTTGCACTGGCTAGCACATTCTCCAGATCTCTCACCAACTGAAAACGTCTGGTCAATGGTGGCCGAGCAACTGGCTCGTCACAGTACGCCAGTCACTACTCTTGATGAACTGTGGTATCGTGTTGAAGCTGCATGTGCAGCTGTACATGTACACGCCATCCAAGCTCTGACTCAATGACCAGGCATATCAAGGTCGTTATTACGTCCAGAGGTGGTTGTTCTGGGTACTGATTTCTCAGGATCTGTGCACCCAAATTGCATGCAAATGTAATCACATGTCAGTTCTAGTATAATATATTGGTCCAATGAATACCCGTTTATGATCTGCATTTCTTCTTGGTGTAGCAATTTTAATGGCCAGTAGTGTAATTTCCACCAACCCAGACGAATCACGCTAGTACTAATGGCTTTGAAGAAACTCACAAAGATCTGGCGAAACAGAGCAATAACTAACACCTTAAAGACCTGGCTTGTTGAAACACTCACGTTTTCCGTCTTTTTCTATGGTTGTGAAAGATAGACCCTCAAAGTTAGAGACAAACAGCACATCGATGTATTTGAGTTTTGGTGCTGGCCCAGGATGCTGCGCATAAAATGAGTTGAATGAAGAAAAAATGTGGTCATTATCAATCAACTCAGTATCTCCGAACGCCTTTCTTCTCGTGGCAGTCAAAACAATTCTCATGTTCTTTGGCCACATTGTGAGAGGATATGGAGAAAACCTGGAGAAAATAATCTTGGGTCTGAAGACCGACAGTAATAGATTGAGGAAAAGAGCAGCGAGCAGGTGGATTGATCAGATCAAGAATATCTGTGGTCTACCTCTTCAGCAGGATCTAAGAGAAGCTGGTAACCATCCAGGATGGAGACGCTTGGTTCATAGTGTCACAATGCTCACCAATGAACACAGTGACTAGCCACAATAATGATGATTCATTCAAAGGCATCTGCTTTGGCGCGAAAATCTTTCCATAGCGTGTCGTGCGAACCTCGATTTGAGCCGAACAACAGGAACATTTATTTCATTCTTATGTACTTCATTAACAGTACAGAGCAACCCACCGCTTTGAAATGTAAGGTGGGTCAGATGCTTCTATATTTAACAGCAAAGATTTCTCACTGTTAAAATCTTATTGATGCTTTTTTTAAATTAATATAAAGAACATCATACATAAAGATTTCTCTAAGGTTACAGCGAATTGAATGCTTAACAATTGTTAAAATGGTTCCATATAATTTGTTTCTGCCTAATTGGTGAGAATATAATTTAAATAATGCAAATGTCAAAGAAAAATAAAAAATAAAATGCCGTACAATGAGTGTGATGAAAATAATTTTCAGTAGTAGAGGAAAGTGATATACTGTATTTGGATGTCTAAGTAGTATGCTGGTTGATAATGGCCTGTTGTTCTGTAATTCAGATGAGAAGGTCTCGGTATAACCTTGAGCTATTGTCATCTGAAATGGGTTGCTCTTATGTATGTTTACTGTGTCTGTGTGTATTGGTATATTACTGGGAGTGTTGCAAGTCAGGACCCCACATGATATTCAGCAGCTATTTGTTTGTCCTATTGTTCATATTTGTGGTATATTCTATGTGATACCTTAGATACATACACCTTGTATTCTACAGACTAAATACTGATTGAGCATTTCATACATGGAATATATGAATTTTAGAAACACTAGGCGGCACATTTAATTTTGTAACGCCTCGTGGATCACACAGAAAGGTATTCCTTATTCCTGCTGCTTGTCGATTAGTCGTGCCGATCTTCCTCGCAGTATAGACGGTTTCTCTTGTGATAGGGTAACAGGCATGCTCATCCAACTTCGTTCTGGTCTATAGTGTGATTGCTGCTGGCTTTACACATTTGCGCCGCACTTATGTGACTGTACATTGCGTGACCTTTCATATCACGGGACGTTAGAGTTTTATCCACGATACATTTAGCAGTCGTATTTGGCGTGTGGGATGTTTGGCCTTTTTTGTGCCTTCAGCTTCTGGAGATGACGCTGAGGTCAATACCCGTTTTTCATTCAGTCATTCAAGGTTCCAAATAGCTTATCTCGATGCTCTTACACTTCTAAAACAAAGTTTCAGGAATAAATACTAATGCGCAGTTATTTTCTTTTCCGTGTTGTATCCAGTAGGAAAGTACCATTGGCGGAGGGACTGTATTCCGTTCTTCTTCTTCAGGTCTTCTTTTGCATCTTCACAGGGCCAGTCACCGACAACAAAGTCCTTGTGATGAGGGTGTTTCACCCACTCTGCCATGATACTAACTACGCCAGGTACTAACAAGTAGGTCGCATACATAGAAAGATACACTTGAAGGGACAATAACTGCATCTGTAGCCAATATAGCTCAGTTCAAATGCACTGATAGGGAGGCGTAGTATAGCACTGTACTCGATTGTCACCTCCACATTTGGAGAGCGTTTTCTCTGTTTTCTGTATGTCTGTGTATATCCTTACATTGCGGAAGGCTCCCAAGACCAGGAGTAGACCCGAGTTAGCGATCGAGTGTGGATCCACCGCGTGTAATATCCGGAGCGATGTTGGGCTGCGGATCCACAATATGCGTGCACGGGATAGGGTATGAAAGTGGAACCGCCATGCACAGTGTACAGAGCGGTGTTGGGCTGCAGATCCACAATATACCACATTCGATTTAGCGTTTGAGTGTGGATCTGCCGCGCATTATATGTATCCAGACCGATGTTCGGTGGTGGATGCACCACACGTCACATCTGGGGTAGGGCTCACAGGTGGACCAATCACGCGTTACGTCCCTTCAAGTGTATCTTTCTATATATGCCACCTACTTGTGGCGTAGTTAGTATCATGGCAGGGTGGGTGAAACACCCTCATCACAAGGGCTTTGTTGTCGGTGACTGGTACTGTGCAGATGCAAAAGAAGACCTGAAGAAGAAGAAGAAGAACGGATTCTCCTTCCTGATAACATATGAACAATTATTGTAGGTCCATCCAGTTGCGGAAAGACTAATGTCCTCATGACGCTGCTAACACATGTAGATGGAGTCCGACTTGTGTATTCTCAAAAATACTGTTTCAACCCAAGTATCAGCTATTCCAGGAGATATTGCGTTGTGTAGATGGTGTTACATATACGACATTCGGCGAAAGCGGTGATATCACTCCCCCTGGAAAAGCAAAGCCAAACACTGTCTTCATATTTGACGATATTGCTGTGGCAAACCAAGACCAAATACGAAAATATTTCTGTTTCCGTCATCATATGGGTGCTGATGTATTTTGTTTAAGCCAAACATGTTTCTGAATACTGAAACAGTTGGTTAGGGATAATGGAAACGTCATTATAGCCTTCAAACAAAGCAATGTGAATTTAAAACACATTTACCAGGCACATGTCGTAACTGACCTGTCGTTCAATGATTTTGTAAAGATATGTGCTGATTGCTGGAATCATTTACAGTATGGCTTTCTCGTTACTGATAAAACAAGAAAACTGAGTGATGGTGGGTAGAGGCAAAGCTTTCAAGAGTTTCTGCGTATGTAGCACGGTAAGAGAGGATAGTACATCAGTATACGCTGCACCATGGACTAATTCGCCCATATTTCTAGCTCCCAATCCGAGAGAATGGATGTACACAGTCAGAACATTCGCCTGTACATGGATGCAAAAATTCAGGTATGCGCAGGGAACCAGAGATGAATTATCAGACACTTCTGAGAGTGTTGAATGCGTTAAATGAGTTAGTTAATGAAGTTGGTAAGAAAGTAGCCGACTTAACTGAAAAGGTCAAAGCTATGGGGGGGAGGGGAGGGGGGCAATAGATACAGAGTTCCTTGTTGTTGAGAAGGAGGAGCAGGTACATAGTAAGAGAAAGAAGAAAATGAGCGGATATATAAAGCCCCACACTGTGGAGATGTGTGATTAGTATACACCGAGATGTCAACGAAGCAGAAAGTGATTCAAGCGCGGAAAGCAGTTCGTGAGTAACTACGGTTTCTGAGGTTATGGAGTATGGATCGACAGCAGACACTAAGAGAGACCTTTAAGCCGGTTACTGAATCTCTCCGACAGCTCTCAGCAAAAACAAAAACACACGAAAACGATGGTGTTGCCATTGACGAATTCACTATCCGTCACTCCCCTGGTCGGATATATTGAACATTTGGCGTTAGCAGGGGAAGACCGTACTTGTTGGGTAGCATCCTATAACTGTAACTGATGACACAGTACAGATTGGTGATAGGTAGTTTGAGAGAACACCTGTCTTAATTAATCTTATTTTCCTAAGACCTACCAAAAAACCTATAAACTGTTCAGTTAGTGACAGGGAAACATACCGTGAAATACTCCACACGACTGATGTACATGAGATCGCGAAAAGCCTGAGCAACAAGAAATATAAAATCATTACAAACCCGATAGTTGAAGGCGAAAATGGCAACGAAAACAGCAGCAGCAGCAGCAGCAGTGATGGTACTGACATTGAGCATAAAGCAGCGAACAATCGAATCCCGCAGTATACATATTATGACGACCCCAGCGAGCTAATAGATCGACTACGGCTGCTCATGCATCAGCTGCTGCAGGTAATACAGCTCATTCGAATGTGGTTGTTTCAATAATCTGTAAGCTTAGAGACAGAGACATCATCAAAGAATAAGTATGGAGACAGTAGTTCGAGAACTGGACAAACCAGCACGCAAAACATACCCTCGTAGGCATGTTATGATTAAAGGTTTGGATGACTTACGGCAAGCTGATCTTGTAGACAGGAGGGAATATTCACATGAGAATAATGGATTCAAATATATTTTAATGGTTATTGATATATACTACAAATTGCTTGGGCATTACCTGTTAAAACAAAAACGGGTAGAAATGTCGCGGATGTTTTTGAGCGTTTGCTACAGACAGAGACGAATCGATGCCCAGACAACCTGCAAATCGATCACAGCGGATAGTTTCACAATAGGTGTTTCGAGACCGTGACGCAGCGGTATGGAATACATCACTACTCAACATTCACTGACTTGAAGGCAAGTTCGTGGAGCGTCTGAACAGAACAATAAAAGGTCGAATACGGATGCGTTTTAACCTTTGCGGATCATACAAATGGACAGATATCCTCCCAGGAATAATTTCACAGTATAATCGAACAAAACATACCATAATAAAAATGAAACCAATCGAAGTTCATGATAATGGGCTCACGAATACGGTGTAATATCGTATTAAAATGCTGGATCCACGCAGACAGAAATTTAATATAGGTGATTTGCTACGTATCTCGTAACACAAGACGGCATTTGAGAAATAATACCTACCGAACTGATCAACAGAGGTATTTACAGTTTCAAAGGTGCAAAGAGCGAATCCTAGAACTTATATATTGAATGAGAGTAAAGGCGACGAAATTGCAGGATGTTTCTACACCGACGAGTTGCAGAAAAGCTCAGAGCCTAATGTTTTTCTCATGGAGACTGCCATAAGACGTCGTTGAAATAAAGCACTAGTCTAATGGCTTTGTTTTCCTCCTACACAAAACAGTTGGATTGATGCCGAGGATTTGCTGTATAATGGGGGCGCTTAGTTCACAACCACCGCAGCAGCATAACATGCATGCTAGAAGACGCATTAGAGGAGGTGGTGGTATTCTAGACAAACTGCCAGTGGAATTACACATCCCTGGGTATAACTACTGTAGGCCTGGGACAAAGCTTCACAAACGCTTGGCACGAGGTGATAATGAGGTTAATCAGCTCGACGAAGCGCGCATGGAACGTGACATTGCGTAAGCTGCAAATAAAGGTCTATCGAGTTGTCACATTGCAGATAGGATTCTAGCTGATAAGGCTAAGGCGATAAGGAGAAGGAAGGATATTGGTATAAGTTAAGGCATCGCAGCTTTTGCAATTGATAAAACCATGCTAGGAAAAATTAAGTTGGGTTTACGAGTGATGAATTTCAAGAGAGTTATGAATGTTGCACGTTATGCATTAAATAAGAAGAAGGACAAGGGTGAGAAGCGGAGCTGTTTGAAGAACTGTATCCTGACAGCGATGTATGCAGTTAAAAACGCACTGAAGCAGAAAGATGCGGGAAGAAAAAGAAGAAGAAGAAGAGGATTGGTTAAAGCACCTCTAGCTCTACCAACACCCAAGACATCTGGCTGTTTTCTTTCATTCCTCATCCCGTCCCTCTCCTCGCTCGCAGCAGTAGCTTCCCTCGCTGGTGGTGCTGCAGCTATCATTCGAACGCTCAAGAACGCGCAAAACTCACAAGTGCAGTTAAAAGAGGCAAGAAGACATAACCGCATCCATCCAAAGCCATCGGGAAAGGGCTATACTGGAAACCGTACGTGAAAGGGCGTGGTCTATTCATAAATAAAAAAAGCCCATTAGCGGTCTTAACCGGATCGACCACTCACAAATACTGATCTTCTTAAGTTTGTTAGAAACAAATTCAACATACCAACGTTCCGTGGTATTTTCATCTGCGATACATTTACAAAGACTATGTGGAAAACTGGTGACTGTGGAATTGTGAATTTAGATGTTGCTAGGGGCCCCAGCACCCACTGGGTATCATATGTTACTAAAAATGCGGATGCCGTCTACTATTTCGACTCATTTGGTGACCTGCAACCGCCAGAAGAATAACAATGATACTTCACTCACAGAAGACGTGTGTTCTACAATTACCGGCGGTATCAGGGCTTTAATACATACCGCTGTGGACATCTATGCATCATGTTTCTCTTGACGTTTTCGAAGAGGAAGAAGCATGCTATATAAGGAGAAGCTTTCAACATTCCTTTATCAGTTGGGGTTCAGATGGAAAGTCGTACACTTCGATGTTAAGAGAACGATCATCTGTAGTGCACGAAAATTACTTCCCACCAACTGATTTGAGCGTTGGTGAATTGAGTATTGCATTGATTGGACTGGAGACGTACAACAGCATCCCAAATATCACTAAGACTAACAACTTTCTGCATCTGGGTATTAAGGGTGGAAAAGGTATTGTGGAAATAGAACTGGGTGCATATGAGTTTCTTAAATCAGTTGGCTTGAAACCACGCAATGACATCCTCAGTCAGTATAACCAGTCTGGTAGAGTATGATGAGAGAATTATACGTTAGGAATACTTCTCTCATTAACCTTACGCTTCAACCATATTTAACATGAACGATGGAATTAGGATTGTCATCCAGCACCAAGATACTTTCACGCTTCCATGCTAGAGTTTCATATGTCTAGAGAGGTCATTCAAGAAAACCGAGAACAGATACACAGTGGGATCCAAGCTACACGTAACGCTTTAGCATTTCTGTTCCAAGAGATACGCTATCAACTCTATGGGTCTGAGATCGACCGTGCACGCAATGACGGCGTAACATCAACCCTTAAAACATACGTCTCTGCATCATCCGCATATCTGAATAGTTAAAAAAATGCGGGATGCTTCATAGACGATCCAGAGGATAGAACAGTTGCAGATCACAAGCGATTTATTGCGTACATACCTCTAAAATGCTTATAACGTACTCTGAGGACATGAGACAGATTATTATGAACGCTAAACTGGAGCTCATTCAGGTTCGGAGTGTGATCTACAATAATTCATACATTCAAGAAGCTCAAGAGAAGAATATGATCACATTGAGCAAGATAATGTGGAAAATGCCTCACATCGATGTATCCGATGATTAGCGTTCGAAGCTTTTAAAAGTACGTAATTCTGGTACATTTCTGTCATTGACATTCTGCTCGTAGGAGGTCTTCGAGTACGCACTGTTACCGACTGCAAACAGATAAGCATGGGCTATTAAAACCTCTTTGCAGCTAGAGGCAACTAGTTTCATCATACTTGATTTTCTAAATGATAGAATAGGTAGTACAGCAAATGATTCCACCGTGCTTGACAACTGCAGGTTAACTAATGCCAAAGTTTACCTCAATTCAGAATTCTAGCCATATGACAATTTATATCTACAGTGGAATCAAAATGTATAGAGTCTAGCTTATGATGTGCACGCAAGGTTTTGTGCTTCTTACTAAGAAATTGCCGAAGATGAGGAAAGAGTGTGTCCACTCAGTCCACGTAAGTTCAAGGGGCTTTCACCGATCATCATAATAGATAGCTCGAAACAGAATGAGATAAGTGGCGAGATGTGTTTTTTTATTAGCGATCTTTTGTTTAAACTATATTCCATCGGTTTCACCAACCAATAGGATGCTGAAAATTAAAAACAAACAAACTAGCCCATACATGTGAAGAATATCGATTTTATTAATCTGGATAAATTTTGTACATCAACATGGTGTTAGTGGTACAACATTGGTACACATCCTGCCACTTGATGCCCGACGCCGTCCGTCGCCAGAGTCCGGGTGCATCGGCGCGCCCCGCAAAGTGGCTATGCGGTCGTCAGCTGTCCAGAGCCCCACAGCTGTCTGTTCAGGACCTGCAAGCCTGAGGTGGCAGCATCCTTTTCATACAAAACACCCGAGAAATTCCTGTCGAAATACATGTTCACCTAGGCACCATTGGTGATGTGATGATGCATAGCTGGGGGAGTGTGTTTGTGAGTGTGTGACATGGATTAGAACAGGAGGGTAAGTGCCAAACACTAGATTAATTTTCATAATTTTTATATAAAATGCAGTACAACAGTTTAAAGGGTTGGGTGACGAAGAAGAATGCTTCAGAAATGGCATTCAGAAGTAAGTGAAATTCGAAAAGTGTACCAGAAAATCGTGGGAGGACATAACTAATTATTTAATTTGGTATCAAAGGCGGTACAATAGTTTAAGGAAATGGGGATGACATGGAAAACCAGTTAACAGAGCAATAGGGTAAGTAAGACTTATGTCCATCCTTTCCAGCACAGGCTGAGTCCTTTTTTAGCCAATTCCTAGGAAGGGGTGGCGGTCAGATGACTAAGATTAGTGGACGTAGCCCAAGTGCTCTTCCTTTCCCACCATTTTCTTAGGTTAGTAGAGATAGCTCAAGAGGCCTTTCTTTACCACCAAAAATTCGAAATTAACCTCCAGTCCCTAGGAGGAGGTGGTGGTCGGATGACTTACGTTAGTGGAGGTAGCCAAAGTAACCTATCTTCCTGTCATTTTCTTTAGTAAAGGTTCCATTGTCCTGATGGAATTTGAACTTCCCACGAGGGGCGCATGGCAGGGGGTCATGGCACTTTCCCACCAGAGAGGTTAATTAATTGAGCAATTTAATTAAGTAGTCACTCAAATTTATAAGAGTGAGAGGGAGACTTATTCCAATAACTCACATCTGCTGTGGTCATCAGTCCCCTAGAACTTAGAACTACTTAAACCTAACTAACCTAAGGACATCACACAACACCCAGCCATCACGAGGCAGAGAAAATCCCTGACCCCGACGGGAATCGAACCCGGGAACCCGGGCGTGGGAAGCGAGAACGCTACCGCACGACCACGAGATGCAGGCTTGTAGCCTGTTGGTCGGCTTTTTATAGCAGCTGGCATATCCAGTCAACGTTGCTGATATGCCGTCGTTTGTCGCTTGTTGGTATACGTTAGCTTGCCATAAGTGCTAGTAGTGTCTTTGGCCGCTTATGCTTCCACCTATGGTTGTGATCATAGTTTCTCAGAGTAAGGATGAAAGGATTGTTTGAGTGTCTCGAGTTCCTGTACAGTAGTGTGGCGTGTTTTTGAATACTTCCTTGAGAATTTCAAGGCGGTATTTATTGTGAAGATCCACGGTGCGTATGCAGCGTGGAGTGTTGCTAATGATGCGTAGCACTTTGTTCTGTATGATCTGCAGGCGGTGCAGGCGTGTAGGAGCTGCGTATCCCCAGACGGGAGCTGCGTACCTCATCAGAAGTCTAATCTGTGTCGTTAATATGGACCTCAACACCCTCCTATTCAGTATACTTTTCCTGTTGAGCATTGGGTAGAGTTGTTCGAGCCTTGCGTGCGCTCTGTTGGCAACGTATTCAATGTGGTGCCCCCATGTATGTTTGCAATCCAGCCAGATACAGAGATATTTGACTTTCTCTCGGAAACGTATTGGGCGTGTATGTAGTGTTATCTGTCTACAGTGTTGATGTTTGCGCAGTAGTTTCGGTCTGCGTGTGAACAGAACTGCTTCGTACTTGTAGACGTTTACTTTAATACGTCATTTTTCCAACCCCTGGTTCGGCAGTTCGGAGTGCCGTCTGTATTCGACGGTTTCCACCCTTGCACAAGGATGGCGGTGTCATCCGCATAGGTGGTTAACGTCGCGTTTTGTGTTGCTGGGAAGTCGTTAAAGTACAGGTTGAACAAGATGGGTCCTAGGAAACTTCCCTGGGGTACTCCAGCTTGGATACCGTATTGTGTCAATTGTTAGATCTGCACATCAGTGTTGAAACATCTGTTCGTGAGATATGTGTGTGAGCAACAGCATTTGACCCAATGCTGTTGCTCGAGCTGCTGCACGAAGATTGACGCCTTCTTACCAGAATCATTAGACATATGGACAAAACTGTTGCATCCTTGAGCCCCTGGCTCTCGATGTACCCCTGTCCGGTTAGTGGCTGACGCCAGAAATTTTCTAAGTCCTCAGTAGAGTGGCTATTCTGTACGAGTGCTCTGGTCTTATTAGGAACACTCGTCCTCGAGCGTGTGTTTGTAAACAGAGAGCGATAAGCGGTTACGTAATCGCTGAGTCCGTCCGGGAAACCAGCTTCGCTTAGTTTGCGAATAAGGCCGTTGTGCCAAAGACGGTCGAAAGCTTTTTCGATGTCTAGGAACACGGCCCTTGTGGCTTTGTTCATGTTGTAGCCTTGTGCTATATGTTCGAATACGCTAAGGAGTTGTGTTGTTGAACGGTGATTCCGAAAGTCGAATTGCTCCTGTCTTAGTGTGTCGTTGGCGATGTAGTGCCTAGTCATGCGTTTTAGAATTACCTTCTCAATAATCTTGCTGACTTGGTCGCCTTCCAAAAATCAAGGAAGTTTTGGTGTTTTAGGATGGCATTCGTTGTCTGTGCAAGGTATTCGACGGCTCTATCCGTGAACTCTGGAGAACATTCTTCTGAAGGCCATCAGGCCCAGGCGCGTTCCTAGCGTTGGTATGCTTGATAGCCCATGTAATTTCGTATGTGCTAGTGCGTCTAATTTCGTCGCGCGAGGGCTGGACTACAAGTTGTGTAATCTGCTGGTCCGTTTCAAGTGTGAATACTGCATCTGAAGGAGCTAGATTCGGCATGAAAGACGCTGCAAGTGTAACGGCCATAAGCTCTGCCTTCTCCGTCGCAGAGTAAGATGGACCGTCTGGTCCTTGTAGAGTGGGAATGTAATGTTTCTCCCTAGTGAATTGTCTGGCTAGCTTCCACACGCCAGGACATGTGGTATCTATCCCTGCGAGATTCTATCCCCATTGTTCGTTTCGAAATGTTTGTATTTTGTCCCGTATATACCCTGGAGTCTGTTGACGTGCAGTTTGTATAACAGGCACCTGGTACGCTGCCAGTATAAATCGTTCCAATGGCTCCGAGCACTATGGGACTTAACATCTGTGGTCATCAGTCCCCTAGAACTTAAAACTACTTAAATGTAACTAACCTAAAGACATCACACACATCCATGCCCGAGGCAGGATTCGAACCTGCGACCGTAGCGGTCTCGCGGCTCCAGACTGTAGCGCGTAGATCCGCTCGGCCACTCCGGCCGGCACTGCCAGTATATTCTGAGGCGGTTACTCATTGAGATAAGGCAACGCCACCTAGAGAGAAGGCCTGTGCGCTGAGCAGCTCGCCTGCCAAGAGTAGTCATACAAGTTCCGTCCGTCCAAGAGCGACTTCTACTGGCAGGAGCTTCTAGAAACGCTTTTCTCTGGCTACATTTCTAGTGTCGTACATCGCTATTTCAACAAAATTTCTCTTATATCAATTATTTCACACACTAATACATTAAAACTTACCTGTTTTTACACTGCAAATCCTAAACTTGTAACGGGATTGAGGGCTTCATTAGGCCTATACACATGTTCTTATCTACACACAAATTAGCATTTTTAATAATGAAAACATCAAGATCTCTCCATGTGAAATCCATCAATACAAAATTTAATTTAACACTGATGATTTTATTCTATCAAAATGATGAAAAATCCAAAATTGAATATTTTTTGTGCTTTTTATTTTAGAGTTCTTAATTTTTAAAATGACCAAAATTCTGCCACTTTTGACTTGCTTTGTAACCTTAAAAAGGTCACAACCCCAAAACCATTTGACTTACAGACCTGAAATTTGTATCACTTTATTCAGTTTCATCTATGGTTTAAAGATGTGTGCTACTTTACTAGATTCACAAAAACGCTGAATTCTTCCAAACCTAATATTTTAATCCTTAAAATTTCAAAATTAGAGTTTCTTGAAATAAATTTTATTTAACTGCAATTTGCTTTGCCAACTCTATCACACCTTTTGCAGACTGGTTCATGACAGTTACGTTAAAATGAAATAAACAAGTTATTTGTGATAGCAGTTTTTGCAGATGGTGTATATAAATTGCAGTAGTTTAAAAGAAAAAGGCCTTTTGCAAGCTGCACATTAAGTGTTTTTTATTTAACTTGTGCACACTGACCCATTTTGCCTTATTTACAAGGTGTCTTCAGTGGGTGTCAGATCAGCGTCTTAAAGCTGTTTGGCTTAAGAGTTGTAACTAACACAACAGAAAATAAATACTATGGAATAAATAATAATAAAACAAAACCCATTCAGTTTTATTGAAACAATAATGAGCTTCAAGAGATAACAATTGCTGAACGAAAATTAGCAAAG
This sequence comes from Schistocerca piceifrons, assembly GCF_021461385.2. NCBI lineage: Eukaryota > Metazoa > Arthropoda > Insecta > Orthoptera > Acrididae > Schistocerca > Schistocerca piceifrons. The sequence goes on from NC_060144.1 coordinate 145,488,696, forward strand.
CACTAGAGGGAGAAAGGGGAACAGGTTGCAGCAATGCAACACTTATAATGCACGAGTCAAGCATACATACAGCAGCCTTTTAAAATAGTAGTAGTGGCATTTTGAACAGAATGCAATAAGATTCAGTACATTCTGAAAACTCCAACACTAAACTTCACTGTCAGGCATTACTGTGTTTGAATAATGGTATCTCAAAAAAGTGTTGCTTTAAACTTATGAATTTTAAATTTTTATATTTCTTGTCTGTTTCATCTTTTTGATAATTGTGATTTATCCTTCTATGACTTCTTAAGAAGACAAACTGTGGATAAAAAGTGGTCAAAATTTTGTTGTAATCCATTCAAAAGAAACTTACACTGCATGAGTAAATGTTGTGGAAATGTAACTCATGGAAGATCAATCTGAGCTTGCATATTTAAGAACGATTTCATGTAGAGTGAAATCATCTAATGAAAGAAAACCTGAACTACTGATAATTAAAAGCAAAAAATCTTATGGAAAGGTACAACTGAGTTGAAGTATGTCTAATGGCCCTGAGTTTTTGGATGCTGAAAAAGGATTGTATTTGTTGAAAGCATCTGCCTTCATTACAGAAATCCTCAGTAATAAAGAAATGTTTCATCTCAAAAAATATTGTAAAGATAAAGCTGACAAAATGGCATTGAAATTAAAGTGAAACCTTCTTTCAGGAAGAAACTGGTGAAAATCAGGAAATACTTGGCTGTGATGATACACAAACAGAAATGATTGCCAAGTTTAAACACAATTAGTAAAAATGAAAAATTTTCAGTGTTGACTTTCCTACCCAACTCATATAGAAAAAGAGTCTGGAGTAAGCAACTGCAGGGTGTGAAACAAAAGTAGTGGAAGAACAGGGCCTGCTCTTAACTTCTGACCCTAGACCTCGACAGTCTTTGTCTGCTAAAACTGTTCTGTTAGTGAAAAATATCACTGTAATGATAATACTAGCAGGTGAACACATGACTAACATGGTTACATTTCCCTGGGAAGAGATGGTGATAGCAAGCCAATGTATGATGAAAACAAATTTATTTTAGGACATGTAAGAGAAGTGTACAGACTTTTCAGAAAAAATTGCATTCTCAAAAAATGCTGTATTAAGGCCAAAAAATTGTGTTATAGCTGGAGCTAGTGGGATACTTACTGTTTGCATTTGTTTCAAATCATCAAAATGGAAATTAATGATAGCTGTAGCAAATTTGAATAAAATTTACAAAAAATGCATGAAAATCTGAGGTTTCAAGAACCAGACCAATGGTTGATTTCACATTTACTGACCAATTAATCAGTATTCTTTTTTAAGTAATATCTTTATTAATCAGAATATTTCAGAGAAATACAGGGTAGTAATGAATAAAAATATTCTTACAATGTGGGTGTACAGTATGTATTCAAACTGCACAAATTCAGCTTGCTGTTTACAATTAATGTTCAATTCAGGCTTCACTTCTGTTGAATATGCTTTTCTTTCTAGGGACAGCATCCATCACAATGCTTTGATTTTTCTTTTTGGTAAAATTATTAAGAAATACATTGGTTGATATCCATATTACTTTTTTACAAGTATCTTGAGCACTGTGACTACCACATTCTCTTTCCCAGAGCAGTTCATTAATTAAAACTGAATTCCAAGCCAGGTGAAAAACCAGATCTCTTTGGTTTGGTACTTTAAGGAACTCAGCTTCAAATGTATGACACAATTTCATAACAATCAGGTAAATAGTGTCAACCACACTGATAATCTGGGAGCAAGGAATGAGTAGTTTTCCTCTACTTACATTCTGTATTAGGGAATACATTTCTTGATCATCTAAAATGTTATCTAACACCAGAATATCTTTACAAAACTCACATTTAGTATTTTTCAAAACAGAGTAGCAACAATACCCTGCTATATATGTAAGAACAGGCAAATCTTCACTGGAATTTTCAGTAAGTTATGATGGATTCACTACTATTTCATCATATATGGAAGGAATCTCAATGTCAGTATTTGGGTCATCTGAGAAAACATCCTGTATGGACTGTATACTTATTTCGCCAAAAGCAGTCGATTTTAAATTTAGCCTAATTACGGACTCTAAGCGAAGCTTCTTTTCTACCTCATACACCTGCCTGATACTAACATTGTACTGGCCTCCACATAACTGTCTATACTTTCCAAATCTCTCTTCGAGCAAATCAGTTTGAAATTTTCCAGGTAAAAAGTAGGAAAACTGCAACTCGTTACTACAATATTCAGACAATTTTATAAAGGCCTGTGTTGTTTGAATTAATGCTGAACATGTTTCTTTTGTTAATGAGCCCTCAGGATATCGTATGTTTATTTTTTCCCATCTGCTTAGCCATTCTAACATTCCTGTAAGATATGCATACTTGGGGTCATCTATTGTACATTGTTCTAAAGGGCTCATGAATTCATTGTTTAACCTATTACCCTTAAATGGTGTTTTCACATTTGCTACTTTCCACCATTTGGTAAACAGACTACAGTGAACTAAGGAGTGTTTTTGACCCAGTGTTTGAAGGGCATTATCTGTGACATCACACAAAATTTGCAGAGCTAGTTTAGCATTTTGTTTTTCAAAGTTATTTGGTCTCATAGCTTTCAAAGTCAGACCATAACAATATTTTGCCAGTTTTTCGTGTTCAAGGTCATATAGCCTCAGTAAGGTATCAAAACAGGCATAAGGTATGCAAGAATCATTTTTTTGAAATGTAGGATAAATCATACAGGAATTATTTTTTTGCTTTAACCAATTATGCCAAATGCACTTCATAATGTGTACAGAGTCAATTACAAAAAACAATGGTCTCATTGAATCTTTAGGATGGTTATATACATAAGAGACTGAAGAGGGATTTGAAAATGATGACATTGCCCATCTATTAACGGAATTATTATCTGAAATTACAGACAGTACTTTGAATCCTGTATCTTCAAGACCTAATTTTATTCTTTTGATTCATTGATGCAAATTATCACCTGTTAATTTCTTGACTGGTAAAATATGGACAACGTCTCTAAAGTTACTCAGTATACTGCTGATCATGAAAACATATGCGGAATTTGCTGTCAAACATTCACCATTAACCATACCAACAACACTTCCTCCTTTATAGTCAAAATATTCTTTTAGATGTATCTCATCTATTAAAAGGTTGACATGATATTCATGTGGTTCAAGAAATTTAAATTTACCTCTTGTATATGATAAAAAATTATTTTCACATTGCTCTTTCTAGGGGCCTATGTTAATATTAGAACGTACTCTTTGAATTGTTGATGGATGAGGGCCTACAAGAAAACCATAATCTCTATTAAACCTATAAGCACATGGTGAAATACTGTAAGATAAACAAGAAAATATCATGAATGTTGGCTTGTATGAAATTTTCTTTGATGATAGTAATTTCAACTGTTCAAAGATAAAGTGTATGTTTTTGCTCTTTTCATACTCAGATAAATTAAGTGTCTGCAGAATGTCACATACATAACTCAAAATTTGTTCAATATTATTTGGAACATTAATCTGCATGTCAGCTTTTTCCACACAGTCTAACAGATTACCTAATTCAACAATGCTTGAAACCCTTGTTAAAACCTTGTCCCCATTTAGTCCTATTTCGTTTGTTTGCTTGTTCAGGACAAATACTGATACATCAAGGCCTTCACTAACAAGAACAGAATATTTTATTACAGGAGAAGGAACTGTCTCAATGTTTGCAAACAATACAGATGTAGGTTTTGTAATGATACTCCAGAAATCAGATAGCTTTAACATTGACAGTTTTGCCTTTAACTCACACAGTGATGCAATGGACTGAGCTTTTAAATATATTTCCCTTTCCTTCAGACTATCCTGAACAGCTCCCAGAATATTTTGCTCTTAAAGTTTCTGTCTCTTTACCTCAGGGCCAACTCTGTAGCTTGAAGGTTTCCTCAAATAGTGAGGGCAGTTTGGAAAAACAGAAGGAACTGCTGTTGAAAGCAAACTTGGTCTTGCTAGTGTGCGAGGAACGCCTCCATTTCTTCTGATACCGTGAGATGTTGTCATAATTTCATGAGGGTGAAAATGCTGTTCACACACCTACAACCAATAATCCACGTGACAATGAAGGACCAATTACAATGATCTTAGTAAATGAACTAATATTACTGAGGGACTACATTAAAAAGAAACTTTCACATATGTAAATACTGAATATTACGTTTTATAACCATTTCTGGCAGATATTTAGGAACTATTAGTTGAGTTATCTTTGACCTCACTGTCTGACCATTCATATAAGGCTACCTGTTCTTTCCCGAGTCACATTATTAAAAAAAGCTGGTTGAGATCATCATTACTTTTTGCAAATATCTTGAGCACTGTGAGTACTACATTCTCTTTCTAGAGCAGTTCATATAACATGGGAAATAATAAATTGGCCTGCCCTAGCAAGTAGTACCACATGTCTCAACCATCAGAACTTGATCAGAGAAATGTATAAGCCTGACAAAGCCAGAGATATATTGGTCTTGGCAATGACAAAGAACATCGGAACATAGTACAAAAGACACACTAAAATTTAATAAAAAAACTAGGCCCACTTCCTTGTTGTAGCGAAAATGAGTTAATTTTGTTACATGTAAATCTCCAATCCTTAAGTAGTATAGTTACTTATTCCAGTACTGGCTGGATGAAATTAAGTGCAGCAATCTCTATTTGACTGAACATTGGATTAAAAGTACAGACAAAAACTTGTTTGTACAATTTGCTTATTCAGTGACAATAAGTTGTGTTTTTGAAGCATCTGATGTGGCATTTCACACTCACAAACTTCTTATTGCATCTATTTACCAAATGCCAGCTACTGATGAAGAAACAGTCACAAGAAGGTTCTCCACGTTAAGTCTAATGACTCCAAAATATCATCATTACAAAATTTTTGTCACTGAGGATATTAACTCAGAAATAAAAAGTAAAGAGAAAAAAAGGTATTTGCTGAGTGTGGTAAGCTCAATGAATTTATGTTGCTTAAATAAAAAACCAATCAGGATGGAAGCATGGCATGGCAATGAGCGGAAATAAGCAGAATGCGATACCATCAAATTAGGAATATATGACATGATGGCATATGGCTCGAAGATGGAAAACTGTCTACTGATAATTTCATGGTGTTAACTAAATGCAGAATTCTCAATGAAGAGAATGCTAAAAGAATGAGAAATGACTTCAAACTAATTGAATGGTCCATTACACTTACCAGCTTCTACACATTCATTTCCATCATGAAGCACACACTAGGCAGTAACAGCTCTCTTGTTTCTAAAGATGACACACTGGCAATACCATAATCACTAACCACACACTAAAAAATTTACCCACACCACATCTCAGTAAAATGAGGATATTGTACTGCTGGTGAAGAATGTAACTGCTGACAGTTGTAAGAACAAGAACAACTCTATAAGCTTGAGAGAAATGTACATATTTGAAATTAAAGCAGCAAAAATCAAATCTAATGAGTACATTTTAAATTCTAATAAGAAATGAAAACCATCCTGGAGCGTGATAAAAAGTGAAACAAACAAAGGAAGGGAAGAAATCACTGTCCCAATTAACTTGAATGAATATTTTGTGAATTCTGAAAGTTTCCTTGTATCACAAAGTGATGATGCATCTTGTGTGGGGGCCTTCCTTTTGCAATTACAGAGTAAAACAAATAAAAGAATCACTTGGAGAAAAACTACTGCTACAGATCTTCCTAATTCAGAAAACAAGCTGAACAGCTCCAGAACAGAGGACTACCATGGGCACAGCAACTCTGTTCTAAAATGTATACTTATGGAAATTAGAAAGCCAATGCTCCATTTTGTAAATAAAATTATTGATAATAATCCTTTCCCTGAAAGCCTTAAAATTATAGTTACACTTTCAATACACAAAAATGGTGACAGAGATATACAAGGTAACTATAGACCAATATCAGTTCTCCCTATAATAGCCTATGTAAAATCACAGAGAGCTGCATACATGTATAACTTCAATTAATGAAGCTATGATAAACGTGGTGAAAAGCTAACAGGCCTAAACATCTAAACCTGCTAAACACAACGCCTTGTTAGATTTAGAAGAGCAGGTCTGCTGACATAGTAATGTAACTCCTCAAATGCAGTTCTCTAAATTAATAACAAAACAATCTCTTCAAACACATTACGTGGAAAACGCCGAACCACATAATGATTCGCTCTTATTCCATATCAGGCTTCACTTTCATGGAAAACAAACAACTAAAATCGGACAGGAAATAAACACAAGTAAGTAAATATTAGTGTTACGCTCATAACTCAACAGAAATTGGCGTTTAGTGTCCTTTAACTTCTGAGAATTCAGCGAGATCGTAGAAAATCAAAATTGCAATGGACACGCTTTTAGCTTTAATTTCCCCTTGCAGAATTTAAGGTACATTAGTGGCGGTAATAACAATAATAATACAATACTCTCAAAAGATTAACACAGTAAGTGCCAGGGGATGTGAAAATTTAAGGTTATGGCTCACATTGTTTACTTTATATTACAGTATAATCGTCAATGAACTTAAATTAGTTACCTTTGTTGTTTTGCTGATTGTTAAATTTTCCCTTGGGATAACCCGTTTCCACTTTTCTAATAATTTTTCTTCCTTTGGAAACGAAAAAACTTGCACTTTCGGTCCCGTCGGGTAATTGCCTTTACACCCGGTCACACAACATCTGTACGGCATTTTGTCTGTCACTAACACAAATTCGAACTGTGCATCACATAAATAACGTTAAAAACGTACTCCCATGCACAGCACAACGTTATAACACACTTCTCGCTTCCTTTTGTTATGACTACTCTTGGCTACCCGTCATGCTGTTCGCAGGGAGCACTCTGGCTTTCTCTCTAGGTGGCGTTGGATAAGGCCCCGGATTTCCTGGGTCAGGGCCGTCGAGTGTTATTTCGGTGTTTTACGTGGAATGGTGTCAGTCATTGCGTCTTGGACGTGAGTAGTAAGACCCTCCACTGCCTCATCAAACTGCTGCGTGTTGTTAATTTCGTGGGTGTCCGGAATACGACGTTTCCTTGAACAGCGTCCAATTCTCGCGCTTGTTGTTCAGTATCCCGTGTGGTTCTCTGTCCTGCAGTGTTTCTTCCGTGTGTAGTATTACAGGCACGTGGTCTGAGTCCGTTTCCAACCGTAAGACTGAGTGTGCATGTGATGTGCCTGATGAGGGCTATGCTTAGCACGTTTGGCCTGTGTCGGACCTGTGTAGGCACGTACATGGGAACGTCCGGCCCAAGTATAATGCGGTTTCGGCCTAGTGCGTGTTCGTATATTTTCTTGCCGTTGGAGGTACGTATTCGTGACTTCCAGTCGGGATGTTCTGCGTTTAGATCTCCGTGGTGCTATGTTGAGAACTGTGCTGATATCGCGTGTTACTATGTTTCTAGGAGGACTATACATCGATACCAGTGCGGTGTTTGCTCCGTTGAACTGAACCCTGACTTCCGTGGCCTCTAATCTCTCAAGCGCAGGGAGATGGATGTTCGTGTGTTCTATGTCTGCGTCCGCTTGGTCGGCGCGATAAACGCAATAGCCTGGGATGTTTAGCTGTTTGCGAGGTGTAAACAGTGTTTCAAAAATGGTTCAAATGGCCCTGTGCACTATGCGACTAAACTTCTGAGGTCATCAGTCGCCTAGAATTTAGAATTAATTAAACCTAACTAACCTAAGGACATCACACACATCCATGCCCGAGGCAGGATTCGAACCTGCGACCGTAGTGGTCACGCGGTTCCAGACTGTAGCGCCTAGAACCGCACGGCCACTCCGGCCGGCAAAACTGTTTCGTTCACTACGGCGATTCGGATACCCTTTCGCTCCACGAGTTAGTTTTGGTGGTTTCGTTTCGGGGCTGGTGAGGCGTGTTATTCATGAACTGGTCAAAATAGTGGCGTGATAATGATTTATATGCTAGTCCAGTTGAGCGAGTCGGACATGAACATTCATCTGACCGCCCCGCACTGCTGAAGCTGCCAGCGACCACTCCTGCAAAGGATATTCTACTCATTACTGGGCGAGGGGTTTCCGGAGATGTGATGGCGACAGTTTTCGTGTGTTGCGCTATTTTGCGCCTCAGAGCTTCTTTGTACGCAATACACCCTCTGTAGTTGGCCAGAGGGGCAGCTCGACAGTTGGCGCATTTGCGTGGTGCTATGTTGGGGAGTTTGCACAGTAGTGTCGTGTGACCACCGGCGCATTTGCGGCAGAGGGGAGCGAGCTGCATGGGATACCCATGTGCCCAAAGCGCTGGCAGTTGTGGCATTGTTGGGGGATGCGCGGTCTGTTGTAGCCTTCTACATTAACAACCATGTAAAGAAATAATCATAACTTCAGCAGGTCGCGGTACATGGCCGTGTCGGCCAACTCCACCATATAGTTGTGCGATGGTCTCGCTGTGTCGAACTCGTCATTCGGTATACAAGAATGCACTCCCAGCCGAGGGCGGTGAGTTCCTAGTGTACTGTCTCCGTCGAGGTTCCTGAGTCTACGCCCTTTATCACGTACTGCTGGGTCTTTTCCAGGACTGTCCTGTACGTGAAGCGTTCTATTTTTCTTTCTTTCAGAAATGCCAGTAGATTCGTGTAGTCTGATTTGTTCGCCGCGTACAACGCGTCGTGGTCCCCGGTGAGTTTAGAGTAAAACGTTGTGGGGTTGTGTTTATTATTAAATTCTTTGTTTAGGAGACTAAGGTCTCCGTAGTTGTGTATAATGACTGGTGGGAAGTCTGCAGAGGACTTGTTCTGGTTCTGCGTAGCTGTTTGTGTGTTTGTGTGTGTTGCAGTCCCAGAGTTGTTAGTACTGTTCCCCGTGTTGCTGATGTTGCTAATTTGCGATGTAGTTGGAGTTGGAACTAGCACTCGGCGGTTGCCTCGTGAGTTTGTGGACTCACTTGCTTGTGTGTTTTGAAGCGGTTTGCGTCGTGCACCGACCTGCTGCCACGGTCCGTCTTCGGAGTTGATAGCGTCTTCTCTCTGCTCTGGCTCCGATTCTGTCGGTGTCTGAGCCGCCAGAGATGAGAGTGAGGGCATATTTCTTGTGTTTGCGTCAGGCGCTTGTGTGTGTGTGTGGAGCGCGTGTCGGTGTTTGTGTGTGTTCACCCCCAATCAGCAGTTCGATCAGCTGTTGCTGGTCGGCGATCTAGCATTATGGAGAATGCTTTGATACAATTTTATACAAAGTAAGCAGACATGACTGTCTAATGTCCGCGCGTCTATTGTGGCCTCCAAGACGTCCGAGACATATCTGTTAGTCCGCTTCTCAAACGCCAGGTGATATACGCAACTCACTTTGAGAGTCCGTAAGTATCAATATGACCCGGAAAGTCTAAGTGCCATAATAAATAGTCTTCTTGAGGGCCAGTAACTCCATCGCACGGATAGACTGAAAAAGACGTATCTCACATCCGCGTCACTTTTAGGGCCAGCCGTTTACGTAGATGCTAGTACACTGTGGCCAATATCGGGAAAACACGTGCTCTAGGTCGCGAGCAATGTTCGTCCCCGTTCTGAAATCGGATGGCAAGTACGACAACGGGGCTAGGGTGAAGAGAGTATCTAACGGAGAGCGAAAACCAGGGCGTTTCGCGTTTTGTAAGGCTAGAGGTAAATATCTGGCCACTCTTCATAGCTGCGAATCAGCTGGAGAATTTGGTTCGAACTTCGTCAGTGAAGTGCGTGCGTGACCCACCAGAATTGAACCACCGCATTGAGGGAGGGGCAATCAATTATGGAAGACCGATTACAGAAAAAATTATAGAATTACATCAGTAGATGTATGGTGAGTGGCACTGCAGACGCTTCCCCCAACAGTGCGTTTTTGGGCGTTGATTTCATGACTGCAAGAACAAGACGAAACGCACTACAATGGACGACATTAAGTTTACGCAAAGCCGATTTCGTCGCGTCGTCATAGACGATGCTGCCGTAATTGAAGACAGAGCGGATTGAGACCTTATACGAACAGCAAATCGATTTAAAACTGTATATTATCTTTTCTCCCATAACTTTTCCAGAGTGTGTTAACTTACATTAGAAATACTGACAGAGAGAAGTGAGACATTAAACAAACGGAATTATCATTTTCCGCTATTTTCCTTTCTCAAATGGGAGTTTTAAAAGCATGTAAGGAGTTTAACGTACCAAAATCACGGTTGGAAAGATACTTTGCTGAAGCTAAGAATACATCAACTACAAGTTGACAAATCACATGGGAAATTTAAAAATTCGTTCACTGCAGAACAAGAAGACGGACTGGTAGCATGCCTGAAGTCAGCGGAGAGTAACTTGGTGCCACAATGAAGTATCTCATTGTTAGGTCACTAGCATATCAACTAGCAGAAGGAAATGTCTTACCACACAGATTCGGCAAGATACTTGTCTAGCCGGCAGCACTGTCTTATAGCATTTACTACTAGCCATCCTACGTTGCCTATTCGCAAATCAGAATATATATCTCGTGAGTGATCGACGGGAGTCAATAAAATAATAATAAAAGTAACAATATCTTCGTGTTAATCATTGAAAATAATTATTCGTCCAATATTATGCCTTAATTTTGAGATGATATGAGTTTCAATGTTTATGCAATAATTTCACAAAAATTGCCATATCCCAGTCTGCCCTGTGGATGGGGCAGAACAGGAAATATGGAAGCATATCTTTGAGGAAATAGAAAAAAATATTTAATATACTAAGAGATTATAAAGTGAGATACGTTAGATTATACTACACGTTTTTATACCTTTAAGAAGGATTTTCTTGTGTTCCTTTATTTTACAAAAATTGTTAAACATTGAGTACTCCGTCCCCCTCGAGTTCCCTTTTCCGAACTTGTTCAGGATAACTGCTGCATACCGATGTTAGCAGGTCTGTAATTCTGCGTGTCCGTTCTTTTACGCTTCTTAGATAAAGGAGTTGTCTGCGTTCTTGTCCAGTCCCTTGAGTATGGAGTGAAACAGGTCATCCCAAGTTTAAATATGATCACTTCCTACCGGAGACAGCCATTATCCAATTAACTCACAACGCTAGCCCCGCAGAGAAGCACCCGTGAATGCGGCAACGCTGCATTCCCTGTACATATCACGCTCAAGTGCCCATTTGTGTATGATGTTTATGTAAGTCAATACTGACATATATTGTTTAATGACTATACTGTGATCGACTGATTAGCCGTCATCAATATCCCATAATTATTTCTTGGCTGGTGCCTGTGTCAGAGCTCGTTAAGACAGTGTTTTATATGAGGCTACTACCGGTGAGGATTAGGTCAAATACGCTATACTCTTCAAAGTAATGTGCTTACTGCCAGTAACATATGAAATAAGAACGAATAAACTTTGTATTACAGGAGCAGATACTGCGTCATCCAGCCTCTCATTACAGGACTGATAATTACTTCAGAATTTTGGTATGTCACAGACAAAATTTTATGTTTAGTATGTTAGGGTATGCAGTGACTAACAACGCGATACGAAAGAACCGGCAGTGGTTAGTGAACTAACAGTCCACAAATATTTTAATTTTGTTTGCAAAACGTTGAAGTAGTTTTGATTATCTTATCATTTAAGTTCTTGGAATTATGAATATTAACTGCTCTAATTTACCTGGCCATGAAAAATATGTGCTTAGATATCTGTGACAATAACCTGAAAACGAAGCATTTTCGGAATACCATCAATCAGTACTAAATTTTATACAATGTTGATTATGATGGTTTTTCATATCTATCACACAGTTTCCAAGCAGTCGCTTACAGAACTTATCTTCGTCGCAGTTTCGTGACACTGCTGACAAAATTATAACTTTTATCAGTTCTTTTCTTATTTACAGAAGGAACACTTCTTAACTTCATATTGCATTACTTACTCTTTTTCTGGGCTGTTTGCTTCGATGATCAGTACTATTTTCTTAACTGCTGAATGGTAATGAGGAAATGAATAAATTGTAAGGATAAAGTATTCAAAAGAAAGTTTTCTTATAACACTATAATAACATCATTTTTTATATGTAAACAGACGGAAAATATAGAATCCATCGAGTCTTATAACATGTGAATGTTGACCTGATAGAGTATCTGGCAGCATCAGATGTTAGCACACGAGTTTTCTTGTCCAGTTTTTCAGTCTTCTACATTGCAGATTTTAAAAAAAATGGCTCTGAGCGCTATGGGACTCAACTGCTGTGGTCATCAGTCCCCTAGAACTTAGAACTACTTAAACCTAACTAACCTAAGGACATCACAAACATCCATGCCCGAGGCAGGATTCGAACCTGCAACCGTAGCAGTCGCACGGTTCCGGACTGCGCGCCTAGAACCGCGAGACCACCGCGGCCGGCACAGATTTTAAAACTATGGAGACTGTGTCATAGATTATGGTTGCATCCTTTGCGGAAACCTGCCTACCTACAAATGTCAGTTCATGAGGGAGACTTTGCGCGAATCCGTGCGACCCTGAATTACTCTGCAGATCTCTGCGTTCGCTCTAAGGCCACAACAAGCCAGAAACAGAAGGGATAAATATTACGAATATCTTATACGTCAATCGTAGCTACTCCTACATCGTCACTCCCTCAGACGTTTTATGCAGAACATCTTTGTAGAGTTATATTAATTTGTACTAATCGTAGATCTCATACAACAAGAATATTTTGATACAGAAAATTTAGGCTCTTTGTGATGATACAAACGATATTCTCACTACTTGAAAAGTACCCTATTAATTTGTACTAATGGTAGATCTCGTAAAACAAGAATATTTTGATATAGAAAATTTAGGCTCTTTGTGATGATACAATGTCCCCACTACGTGAAAAGTACTGCTGTGACAAATAATCTGAGAAGAAGAGCGATGTCTACGTCAGTGTAAAAAGTTACCAAAATAGTAGTTTTAATCCCGAGATCCAGTAGATTCTATGCTGTTTATTTGTTTCAGCAAAGTTATATTGCCGTCTTCAGATCTGTAAGTGTTACGGATATGTTACAAGGTTCATAATTATCGGACTGTGTACTAGATTGGGACTCTGAACCAGAATCTTCCCATTCATATATATATATATATATATATATATATATATATATATATATATATATATATATATATATATCTTACCGACTCAGATATAAACGCTTAATGCAGGACTTTCCCTCACTTCTGCACTTCTGCCAGTAGCTATGACTCGATGTCGTGTGCCTTGATTGCGTAGTTCAGTTGATAACGCTACGTGTTCGAGTTCTAGTCCAGCAAGCATTTCTAACCTGCCGGTAAGTTTTGAATACTGGAATCAGAATTGCGCGTATAACATTTTGGTGTCCATAACGTAAACCAAGATGGCAGAGAGTGCAACAATAACAATAAAATAAATAATTTATTTCTAAAAATTGTCCTTTTCTGTCCCCAAACTTCTGATTGGTTTGAAGCAGCTCGCCACGACTACTTGTCCTGCGCTAACCTCTTTCTCAGAGTAGCACTTGTCCCACGTCCAAGGTCACCATCATCATCATCTTCTTCTTCTTTAGTGCAAGGATTAACTCTTTTTTGTTTAGTCTGTTACATTGCCCATCGCTTCTTGGGACTTTCTTAACTTCCTCTACTAACTAGCTTAAATCTTATGTGGAGTGGTAACATTCTTCACTCACTGGTTCGAGATATGCATTCCAGTTTCCCTTATTTCATTGTATTTTACAAAGGATGTTAAATAAATTTACTTCTTCCGTAAATTCGGAATTTCGAAAACAGTTGGTTCTTGTGTATCCTTTCACTGCTGTTTTAAACCTCATCTCTGTTGTCTGTATGCGACTTTCTTGACGTTTACTTATAACTACTAATTCACTTGGAGCCTAAGCAAGCACTGTAACTGCCATTGTCTCATAAAATACATGTGGGACAATACACAGAAGTCTAAAAAATTGGCACCACGGACTGAAACTATAATGTTCCTTGCACTTTTTTCCTTGTACTTTCTCTTCCCCAACGAATACTAACTCGTCTCTCCCCTTCATTTACTACCGCCCTCCCCTTTCCTTTCCTCTTCCAAATATTTGCCAATGTGTCGCAGAGCATGCGGCGGGCCTTCAGTACCTGTGTTGTCTGGTTTACCGATGTTAGTTGTACTGAGTAGAAGGCAACCAATTTCCTGCATTGTACAGAATTTAAAACACCTAGAGCTAAAAAATGCTTCCTTGTTCACATAATAAAATCCGAAATAGCTTGACGATCCAATTACAGTCGCTTGTGTGTGTGCGCGCGCGCGTGTGTGTGTGTGTACAGACTTTTTAAAATATTTAGTAGGCGTTGCGGATTTTCTTTTTTACTCATAATTTTCTATAGTCTCTTTATATAAACGTTATCAAATGTCTTAATAAAATCAATGAACGCTACAGGGGTTTCTCTATGATACCGCTCTGCTTTTCGATTATTGTTTCATTATAAATACTGCATCTGTTGTCGATCTTCCCCTCCGAAGTTACACTTGTTCTTCGCATAATAAATTCCTCATGTTCACCAATCTTTCTCAGCGTTGTGTGCGCTGTAAGGTAAAATGATAGCACTACAGTTCTCACGGCTGTTGCAGTCTGCGTTTTTGTATAGTAACATCACCGTTGCTTGTAGTGATACTTTTGGAATAGCTCCCTTTCCCCAGCAAATATTAAATGAATGTAGTAATCTCTTTTGTAGACTGGTGCCTCCATATTTTAGTAGTGCGACGTTTATACTACCCATACCATTAGCTTTTCTGCTTTTTGAGTAGTTGAGGGCTTCTTTTACTTCATCCGTGCATAAACTGTCTACACATCCTGTTTCATTTTCATCCTCTATATTCTCTGTGGAGCACGTTTCTTCATACCACAAGATCTTTTAGTGTTCCGTTCGTTTTGTTTGTTCTTCTTTTTCTGTTTGATTTAGCATTTTCATTGCTTTATGGACTATTATTTGCCTTCCATGAGTATAGTCTTCTATTAGGCTTATAAACCAATCCCAAGATTCTTGACGAACTCGTTTCACTGCACGATTTGCTACATTTCTCTTTTGTATGCAGATTTGATGATTCTTCTCTGTTGGTTCATTAAGATAAGGACAGGAGCCAGACCAAGTGTGTCCCACAAAGGCTTGTTGGTCCCTTTCGCCTCCAACCCAGCCTCCCTAGGGGAGTAAACGCTTAAAAGAAAATCAGCCATGTTGGAAGACTGCAAAGTGGAAGCATTACTATTCAATTAGTGCAGCCCTCATCAGGCGTCATGTGAGTTTTCCAAATTACTACCAGTACCCAAAGTAGCCACGGATTAAGGTTAGATAAACGGCCTCAACTATCTGTTGGATATGTGCGAATCCCTGTCTTCCCTTATAGTTTTTAGTGTCTACAACTTCCTGCGAATATTTTCAACCTCTTAATTTTTATCTCATCACCTCACCTAATTTACAACGTCTTTTTATAGTATCACGTCTCAAACTGACTTTCTAGTTTGGTATTGTCAACGATTCACTTTCTAACAACCCTACCACAACAAAGGTCAAAATTTAATAATGATTGTGGTGTTGCTCACGCTGCTGAATACTGCATTTTCGGGCAACAACTAAGTTATTATGTGGCAGGTGTCATTAGAGCACAGTTAATAAAGTCATTTCATGTAATAATGAATAAACTAGGCACTTATCTTTTCGTGTTTCCCACGCAGGTCTCGTTGTAAAATCATGGCTCAATCGCCGAAAATCTAGGTGGTGATGATTACAAGCTCGGACGCAAAGAGGCCTAGGTTTTATTCTGCGATATTCAAAAGTTTTATAGATGTGTTTCACAAACCATTCTTGAAGATTAAACCTTTGAAAGTTAGCACAATGGTGATGTAAAAAAGTAATCAGCACTCGGAATTTAAGTTACACTTCTTTTTTATTGATTTTGCTGCAATGTCACGTAACACACAAAACATCACTTCACAATACAAAACATACTTGAAAACATCTTCCTCACTGTTAAAGTTCACATTTTATAAGCTGACTATAATATACGTCTTTCCAACATGACGTCCCAGACTTGACTTTCTCAAGCTCCGACTCTCTAACTAACAATCGCTTACGCGCCCAAAAATCAAGAGTTACAAGTACGTCAAAGATCATAGTGACAAAAGAAAGAATATACATAAGAATAATATCATTGCAATGCAAACATATCGATGTATCATTAATGAAATCAAATCTGAATGTTGTCTCAGAAATATGTCAACTACTTTACAGAAACACAGTAAAATATTGCTGGTATCGAGAGGTTCAGGTGAGCTGCCGTAATGGTTACGTAATTCAAGTACCATTACAGCTTCCATACGAAGGTTTGCTTGAAGAAAATTGTCCTTGCAATATCTAATTTAACACACGTCCGAGGATAGCATTTGGATCATGGTGAGACGAGGATATAACGGTCGGAGATTGCAGCTGCGAGAGAGACATTAGCCAGTGCTATTGAGCTGATGACGCCGTATCTGATTCGAGTGGTAATCCAGCTGTCACGGGCGCGAGAGCGGCCGCGCCTGTAGTGCGGCGGCGGCGGCGGCGGCGTGCATTGTGGTAATGAGACACGACTGCCCTCGCGCAGCCAGGGCAGACGTAATTAAGCCGTGAGGCGCTCTCTTCAGCAGCACAAAGTGCCGGCGCAGGGCCCACCTAAGCCGCTATTTGCCGCTAATAAATACCTCGCAGTGGCCGGGCTTATGTACATAGCCGCACGTCGGACTTAACGGCGCCGCCGCATGCAAAGAGCTAATTGGACGAGGCTTCCCAGGGGGAGGGGGGCGCCGCTGAAGATCCAGATTACCTCACGTCACTGCCGGGATCATTCTGATCGCCTTTCTGCTGCCACGAAAAAAGACTCATCAACACATGCTGACGTACGTGCGGGGGCAGCAGAAATACGTTGGCGGATGTAATGACGAGCGTAGTAACACGTAAATTTTCTCCATAGTTAGGGTCTCAGTCTGGTACTTGTTGCCGTTGCCTTCGTACGCTGTACTATGGGCCTGTGAAACTGGCAGCTGCAGGGGCGAGTACGGAAATTCTAGTTATTGATTTATTGTTCTGTGGGACCAAATTAAGGAGAAGTCTCCGTGGTCATGGCACGAGTCAATACATGAAATTATAAGACGATAGTAGAAACAGAGAAAATGAAATATAAAAAACATATTCAGGCGACAAGTCGTAAGTTTAAATAAAGAATGGAATTTGCTTAATTTTTCAGCTCTTCCAGTCTTCCAGGACCTCCTCGACAGAATAGGAGGAGTGAGCCATGAGGAAACTCTTCACTTTAGACTTAAAAGTGTTTGGGCTACTGCTAAGATTGTGGAGTTCTTGTGGTAGCTTATTGAAAATGGATGCAGCACAATACTGCACTCCTTTCTGCACAAGAGTCAAGGAAGTGCATTCCACATGCAGATGATTAGTATTAACTGAGTGAAAGCTGCAAACTTTTGGGAATAAGCTAATATTGCTAAATACCCTTTTTGAATCAGAAGAATTACCCCAAAAAATAATACCATACGACATAAGCGTATGAAAATATGCGAAGTAGACTACTTTTCGTGTTGAACTATCACTTATTTCAGATACTGTTCTAATGGTAAATAAAGCAGGACTTAGTTTCTGAACAAGATCCTGAACATGGGCTTTCCACAACAGCTAACTATCTGTCCGAACGCCTAGGAACTTGAACTGTTCCGTCTCGCTTATAATATGTCCATTCTGTCTGATATCGGTTCTTGTTGAATTGTGAGTTAGAAACTGTAAAGACTGAGTCTTACTGTATATATAATAATCTCGTGTAACGAGGGCCTCCCGTCGGGTAGACCGTTCGCCTGGTGCAAGTCTTTCGATTTGACGACACTTCGGCGACTTGCGCGTCGATGGGGATGAATTGATGATGCTTAGGACAACACAGGACCAAGTCCCTGAGCGGAGAAAATCTCCGACCCAGCCGGGAATCGAACCCGGGCCCTCTGTATAGACATCTTGTCGTGCTGACCGCTCAGCTACCGGGGGCGGACAGTCTTACTGTGATTTACCATCAAATTATTTTCCACAAGCCACGAACCTATTTCATGGACTACATTATTTGATACTGTTTCAATATTACACACAAGATCCTTCACTACCAAGCTGGTGTCATCAGCAAACAGAAATATTTTTGAATCACCTGTAATACTAGAAGGCATATCATTCATATAAATAAGAAACAGCAGTTGCCCCAGCACCGACCCTTGGGGAACGTCCCCCTTAACAGTGCCCCATTGGGACTGAACATCACTACCACTCTCAGTATTGCGGAGAATTACCTTCTGCTTTCTGTTCTTAACGTAAGAGGCAAACCAATTGTAAGCTACTCCCCTTACTCCATAATGGTCCAACTTCTGCAGTAATTTTTTGTGGTCAACACAGTCAAAAGCTTTCGTTACATCAAAGAAAACACCTAGCGTTCGCAACCTTTTATTTAATCCGTCCAAAACCTCACAGAGAAAAGAAAATATAGCATTTTCAGTTGTTAAACCATTTCTAAAACCAAACTGTACATTTGACAGTAAATCATGTGAATTTAAATGCTCCAGTAACCATGTATATACAACCTTTTCGATAACTTTAGCAAACACCGATGGCATAGAAATAGGTCTAAAATTTTCAACATTATCCCTGTCTCCCTTTTTATAAAGTGGATCCCTACCGAGTACTTTAATCGGTCAGGAAACTGACCACTCCTAAAGGAAAAGTTACAGATATGGCTAAATACTGGGCTAACATACATAGAACAATACTTCAGTATTCTGCTAGATATCCCGTCATATCCATGAGAGTTCTTGGGCTTTAGTGATTTAATTATTAACTCGATCTCCCTTTTGTCAGTGTCATGGAGGAGCATTTCAGGTAACAGTCTTGGAACACTTCATTCTAAGAGCGCTATATGATTCCCTGTTGGGACTAGGTTTCTATTTACACTCCTGGAAATGGAAAAAAGAACACATTGACATCGGTGTGTCAGACCCACCATACTTGCTCCGGACACTGCGAGAGGGCTGTACAAGCAATGATCACACGCACGGCACAGCGGACACACCAGGAACCGCGGTGTTGGCCGTCGAATGGCGCTAGCTGCGCAGCATTTGTGCACCGCCGCCGTCAGTGTCAGCCAGTTTTCCGTGGCATACGGAGCTCCATCGCAGTCTTTAACACTGGTAGCATGCCGCGACAGCGTGGACGTGAACCGTATGTGCAGTTGACGGACTTTGAGCGAGGGCGTATAGTGGGCATGCGGGAGGCCGGGTGGACGTACCGCCGAATTGCTCAACACGTGGGACGTGAGGTCTCCACAGTACATCGATGTTGTCGCCAGTGGTCGGCGGAAGGTGCACGTGCCCGTCGACCTGGGACCGGACCGCAGCGACGCACGGATGCACGCCAAGACCGTAGGATCCTACGCAGTGCCGTAGGGGACCGCACCGCCACTTCCCAGCAAATTAGGGACACTGTTGCTCCTGGGGTATCGGCGAGGACCATTCGCAACCGTCTCCATGAAGCTGGGCTACGGTCCCGCACACCGTTAGGCCGTCTTCCGCTCACGCCCCAACATCGTGCAGCCCGCCTCCAGTGGTGTCGCGACAGGCGTGAATGGAGGGACGAATGGAGACGTGTCGTCTTCAACGATGAGAGTCGTTTCTGCCTTGGTGCCAATGATGGTCGTATGCGTGTTTGGCGCCGTGCAGGTGAGCGCCACAATCAGGACTGCATACGACCGAGGCACACAGGGCCAACACCTGGCATCATGGTGTGGGGAGCGATCTCCTACACTGTCCGTACACCACTGGTGATCGTCGAGGGGACACTGAATAGTGCACGGTACATCCAAACCGTCATCGAACCCATCGTTCTACCATTCCTAGACCGGCAAGGGAACTTGCTGTTCCAACAGGACAATGCACGTCCGCATGTATGCCGTGCCACCCAACGTGCTCTAGAAGGTGTAAGTCAACTACCCTGGCCAGCAAGATCTCCGGATCTGTCCCCCATTGAGCATGTTTGGGACTGGATGAAGCGTCGTCTCACGCGGTCTGCACGTCCAGCACGAACGCTGGTCCAACTGAGGCGCCAGGTGGAAATGGCATGGCAAGCCGTTCCACAGGACTACATCCAGCATCTCTACGATCGTCTCCATGGGAGAATAGCAGCCTGCATTGCTGCGAAAGGTGGATATACACTGTACTAGTGCCGACATTGTGCATGCTCTGTTGCCTGTGTCTATGTGCCTGTGGTTCTGTCAGTGTGATCATGTGATGTATCTGACCCCAGGAATGTGTCAATAAAGTTTCCCCTTCCTGGGACAATGAATTCACGGTGTTCTTATTTCAATTTCCAGGAGTGTAGTTCACCTGCTATATTCAGAGAGTGATTATTAAATACTGTACATATATGCGACTTACCAGTAACACGGACATTCCCACTACACACTGATTCTATATCCTCGACCTGTGTCTACGGACCAGTCACTTAATTTACGACTGATCGTATGGTTTTAATTTTATTCTGAGACTTAGCTATTCTATCTGCATACCACATACTTTTTGCCTTCTTGATAACATTTTTAAGCACCTTACAATACTGTTTGTAATGGGCTGCTACATTTAGATTTTGACTGTTTCTAACGTTTTGATATAATTGCCACTTAGTTCTACAAGATATTCCTATCCCTCTAGTCAGCCACCCAGGCAGGCTGTTTGTGCCAGTACCCTGTTTTGAACGTTCTAACGGAAAGCAACTTAAAAGAGCACCAGAAAAGTCTTGAGGAAAGCATTATGTTTATCGTCTACTGTATCAGCACCACAAACACCTTGCCACTCTTGTTCCTTGATAAGGTTTACAGAGGTCTCTACAGAAACTGGATCAGCTTTCCTAAACAGTTGATAACTATATTTAACATGTGTTGCAGCACAAAAATCTTTTAGAGTTCAAATTTGTGCATCATGATCTGAAAGGCCATTCACCTTTTTTGCTAACAGAATGCCCTTCTAGTAATGAGGAATGAACAAAAATGTTGTCAATGGTTGTTCTACTGTTCCCTTGCACTCTCGTTGGAAAGAATACGGTTTGCATAAGATTATATGAATTAAGGAGGTCTACCAGCATCCTTTTCCTTGCACAATCACTTATAAAATTAATATTGAAGTCACCACATATAACTAACCTTTTGTACTTCCTATAAAGTGAACCTCCTCTAGCTTTAGCAAAAATGTTGTTAAATCGAAGACTGGGGATCTATAAATAACAATAGTTAGAAGTTTAGCTCCACTAAATTTAACCACACCTGCACAACATTCAAACACTTTTTCAGTGCAGTACTTTGAAACATTAATTGATCAAATGGGATGCCGTTTTTCACATACATGTCTACTCCTCCACACCGCAAAGAGCTCCTAGAAAAGCTGCCAGACAACCTGTATCCTGGTAAAGGAAGCCTCTGAATTTTCTCTTTATTTAAGAAGTGTTCAGATATACCAATAATTTCAGAGTCAACAGCTATAAGCAATTCACTAACTTTATCTCTAATACCTTGTATATTTTGATGAAATATACTAATTCCCTCATTACTCGGATACCTAAGCTTTGTCGAAAGTGGTTCCTTTGATAGAGAGACTTCCCTTAAGCAGGAATACCTATCAGCTGACTTCAGTATAGAAAAGGTGCAGCTCTAACACACACTACTACCGGAATTTTCCAATGAGTGATCCCACCACCCCCACCTATGCTGTCACCTACAAGCTTTGCCAACCTCCCCACACCTGTTGGGGTGCAGGCCATGTCTAGTGAAACCTGTCCTGCTGATAGACTCCACCGACGCCACTGAAATGTGACCCATGTCATCAGCGCACCCCCAAGTCTCTTGTTATTACGCCTGACGGCTGTATTAAGATGAGGCCGATCGTGACGCAGAAACAGTCCCACGAAATGTACATTCGTGTTGCCAGTCTGAGTGGCTATCTTTTCCAGGTCACCATCTATGTCATACTCCCCATCCCTATCAGTACTATTACCGGCCCCACCCACAATCACTACCTGATCCTCTTTAGTAAAACCCATACATAACCCCCCTATGTTAACAGTCACCTGAGCCAATCCTGCATTAGGCTTCACAATGCTGGTGACCTGGTACTCACTCCCCAACACTTCCTGCAACTGCTGGACTACACCTCTGCCATGAGAACTACCTAACAGCAGAACCTTTTTCTTTCTCTTCGACTTTGCAACTGCTCTAGCCACCGTAACTGTTGAGGTCTGCTGCATACTTCCTACAGCTACAGCTACTAGAGATTCCTCTCCACTAGACTCTGACAGTTGGTCATATCTATTGCAAACACCAACAGTAAAACTATCTGAAAATCTCCTTCTCCTAGCAGATCTCTTGCCAACAGCCAGCTCCCATTCCCCAACCCCCTTCTCCCTCCTCATCCTATCTAGCTCCTACTGCGCAGTTTTCAACTGCACCTGAAGGACACAGATCTTACGCTCCTGCTCCTCTATCAACTTACTCTTGCTACATAACCTGCAGTTCCAGGAGAGGATCTCACCAGAATGCCCACTGGCTTCCTCACTGCATTCCCCCCAGTGAAAATACTTCGAATAAGTCTGACTCCGCAATCCTTACTCACGAACCTACGGCAAAGCCCACACTTCTCACTCATGGTAAAATTTAACAGTTATTGAAACAAGAAAACTACTTTATCTAAGTTCAGCTACTGCAATAAGAAGATGTTAAAAAACTGACTGCAATAATCACATACTTACTCTACAAGGGAAGTAACTACTATTATTAACAGTATTAATCAACAACAAATGAGAATATAACAAAAGACTAGCACAGAAAAAAAAATCTAATGTCTAATGACACAGTAACGAAACTGAAAACAGTTCCCAAAAAGTTCTTCTGCAATTATTTCACCAGAAAACACCAAGAACACGGGTTGAAGACTACTAAAGTTCCCAAATAAACCACTATACACAAACAATCAATTAGTACTTAGCTTTCGATGCGCCGCCGCAGCTGCAACTGGTCAGCGCGAAATGTAACCACAGATAAGAGGTTAAGTTGCTCGATACGAAACACTCACAAATAACAGGTCACAACACAAGAAAGGCAGAGGTGAATGAAGAAACCACTAATAAGTCACTTACATAGTGAACAATATCACAAAAACCGTTAAAATATGTATCTGAAACCTAAACATATATAAAAACTTAGAGAACGATTTCTCCCCTACACATCTGCTCCGTGCATACCACAAACCTATTTCCGCAGTACACCTATTTCTGCGTACCTCAGCCATGAGAAGTAGGATATCTAAAAAATGACGTAAGTGTGCCCTTACACTATCTGGAACATGAATTTGCCCACTTGAAAATGACAAGATCGCTGAAATTGGCTGATATCTCATTACAATAAATAAACTCTAAGACGCAAAAGGGGATAGAAGGCGTAGAAAAGTCCTAAGTCTACCTTATCCTGATTCTCACGATGACACAGACACTATATAACTTATATATCATTCACAAATTTTTTACGAAGTTTCAAAATTACGATGTAAACCCCATCACCTTCTACAGTAACTGACAAATGCAGCCGAACCTTATAATTTTACATCATTCTCCATAATGTTCTATTTGGTAAAGAGTTACACAACCAGTCATAATTGGTTAGTGGCCACAACCACACTTTGCTGACCAAAATTAATTAAGAGTTCAAGCCCCTTTTGAGAAGTTCAGCTTAATATACAACACTTGCAATCTGAATTTAAATATGTATGAAATCATCCCGCGATTAGCTTCCTTCACTCTGTAAGTAGGCTGTTTAGGTTTTTATGTTGGTAACGCCACGTAGCGCTCTGTATGAAAATCACTGAGTGTGCTGTGTGCGGTCTGTGGCTGGTTTGCTTTGTTGGAATATTTGCTATTGTAGTGTTGGGCTGTTGGATGCGAAGAGCGCGTAGCGTTGCGCAGATGGAGGTGAGGAGAGATGTGGGGAGAGAGATGGCAGAATTTTGAGAGCGGACGGTCTGGACGTGTGTCCGTCAGAAAAAGGAAATTTGTAAGGCTGGATGTCATGAACTGATATACACTCCTGGAAATGGAAAAAAGAACACATGGACACCGGTGTGTCAGACCCACCATACTTGCTCCGGACACTGCGAGAGGGCTGTACAAGCAATGATCACATGCACGGCACAGCGGACACACCAGGAACCGCGGTGTTGGCCGTCGAATGGCGCTAGCTGCGCAGCATTTGTGCACCGCCGCCGTCAGTGTCAGCCAGTTTTCCGTGGCATACGGAGCTCCATCGCAGTCTTTAACACTGGTAGCATGCCGCGACAGCGTGGACGTGAACCGTATGTGCAGTTGACGGACTTTGAGCGAGGGCGTATAGTGGGCATGCGGGAGGCCGGGTGGACGTACCGCCGAATTGCTCAACACGTGGGGCGTGAGGTCTCCACAGTACATCGATGTTGTCGCCAGTGGTCGGCGGAAGGTGCACGTGCCCGTCGACCTGGGACCGGACCGCAGCGACGCACGGATGCACGCCAAGACCGTAGGATCCTACGCAGTGCCGTAGGGGACCGCACCGCCACTTCCCAGCAAATTAGGGACACTGTTGCTCCTGGGGTATCGGCGAGGACCATTCGCAACCGTCTCCATGAAGCTGGGCTACGGTCCCGCACACCGTTAGGCCGTCTTCCGCTCACGCCCCAACATCGTGCAGCCCGCCTCCAGTGGTGTCGCGACAGGCGTGAATGGAGGGACGAATGGAGACGTGTCGTCTTCAGCGATGAGAGTCGCTTCTGCCTTGGTGCCAATGATGGTCGTATGCGTGTTTGGCGCCGTGCAGGTGAGCGCCACAATCAGGACTGCATACGACCGAGGCACACAGGGCCAACACCCGGCATCATGGTGTGGGGAGCGATCTCCTACGCTGTCCGTACACCACTGGTGATCGTCGAGGGGACACTGAATAGTGCACGGTACATCCAAACCGTCATCGAACCCATCGTTCTACCATTCCTAGACCGGCAAGGGAACTTGCTGTTCCAACAGGACAATGCACGTCCGCATGTATGCCGTGCCACCCAACGTGCTCTAGAAGGTGTAAGTCAACTACCCTGGCCAGCAAGATCTCCGGATCTGTCCCCCATTGAGCATGTTTGGGACTGGATGAAGCGTCGTCTCATGCGGTCTGCACGTCCAGCACGAACGCTGGTCCAACTGAGGCGCCAGGTGGAAATGGCATGGCAAGCCGTTCCACAGGACTACATCCAGCATCTCTACGATCGTCTCCATGGGAGAATAGCAGCCTGCATTGCTGCGAAAGGTGGATATACACTGTACTAATGCCGACATTGTGCATGCTCTGTTGCCTGTGTCTATGTGCCTGTGGTTCTGTCAGTGTGATCATGTGATGTATCTGACCCCAGGAATGTGTCAATAAAGTTTCCCCTTCCTGGGACAATGAATTCACGGTGTTCTTATTTCAATTTCCAGGAGTGTATTTCATTTGCTAACTATGCCTTTCAGTAGTTAGTTTCTTCAGTAGTTAGAATCCTTTATTTAGCTGGCAGTATTGGCGCACGCTCTATTGCAGCAGTTTGAGTAACGAAGATTTTTGGGAGGTGAGTGATGCATGAAAGGTATAGGTATTGTTAGTCAGGGTCATTCTTTTGTAGGGATTATTGAAAGTCAGATTGCGTTGATCTAAAAATACTGTGTGTCAGTTTAGTGACGATCAAAATAAGTAAAGAGAGAAATGTCTGAGTACGTTCAGTTTTGCTCAGCTGTTTAAAAATCAAATAACGTAAGAGGTTTACCAGCACAGTTTTTCCTTACATTCAAAGGGGAAGTTCACAATCACTCCCGTTTCACATGTCCTACTTCTTAGTTAATATAAATATACAGCATACTCGCAATCCATAGCGTGGAAAGTTATGCCCCCTATACGTTTTCGCTGGTCATTGGGCCTCTGTTCGAAGTGCGACCGATCACTGAAGACAAATACATTCCACTCAATGAGATTCCATGTCTGGAGACGACCTGCACCAGTGTGGGATAGATACCAACCAGACTATCGCCCGCCACATGGTCTGACAACCAACAATGACGGCCTCGATTGCCATTTCTTTTCATAGCAAGACCACTTTCGTTGTCAACCGCGACAGCTTTATAGCGCGGCGGTACGTTGACGATATTCTAAGCTCAATTTGTTCACCATCAGGCCAAATCTTCCAGCGCATACATGCGCCCGCTCTATAGAGTGCTCACCGACTACGCAATCACAAACATTATTTTACTTTCTAATTCTTGACAATTGACGAGAACAACCACTTCAACGACGGTCAGCCGCGGGCCCTGTTACGAGACCTCGCCACCCTCTCGACCTTCATGCCTGACAAAACAAGACAGCTTCCGTTTCACTCGTTCAGGCAATCCCTGCAACAGAAATTTTTTGTTACTACATATACTGGAGCGCTGCACAGCCAGTAGAAAGATTTTAATGTGGGTGTCGCCACGAAGGTCAGCAAAGTGCCTCGTTGTAGCTTCCACATCATTCCAACGCCATATTGTCCCTCTACGCAGACAGTAGGCTTTGCACAATATTGTGCAATCTTACGAAGTTTTAGATACTTTTTCTGTAATATAAATATTGTACCATTCTTACGTCTATTTCAGAAATATGCATTTTTTCAAGAATCTGCAGCTGTAAAGTCCCACATGTTTAATCATAAAATGAGTAAAATAAACAACTCATGTAGTAAAGAATATGATAAACATTTATCTTGACGCCTGTCCGTGTAGTCAGCATGTGTGTTAGCCATTTAGTAGAACATCCACCGAACAGCTACAGTTTTTTCTGAAATTTATTTGCCTACTTCTTTCGAAAAGTTTATATTTTCCAATGCTGTATAAGACTCCATCACGAGCCCTCGTTTACGTCATTTTGGGCAATGAAGATTAATGGCATTGCTAATGTAAATAAAATTTCCCGACCTGTTATTCAAATCAAATTCATGCAAAATATTGTAGCAGAGTGGTGGATTTATTTCCTTACGAAATGGAAGTTCTAAGGGTTTAGCTACCATAAAGAAAAATATAGTTAAGCCATCATACAACTGTCAAGAATCAGTTCTGAGAATGCACTCGTTGTCGAATGTGTAATTTATTTACCATAACATGTCTCAGGACTGCATTATCCTATTATAAAGTGTTATGAACCAATAGAGCACAAGAAATAACATCGTAATTCTATACATACTGACAACTATGTTAATCTCTCTATATTGCCCCGTTGTGAAAGCGTCACACACAGCAGGAATGTATTGCGCTTTGAAGAAAAAGGAATGCTAGATGAAGCAGAGATGCCGGTCGCTGTGGCCGAGTGGTTCTAGGAGCTTCAGTCCGGAACCGCGCTGCTGCTGCGGTCGCAGGTTCGAATCCTGCCTCGGGCATGGATGTGTGTGATGCCCTTAGGTTAGTTAGGTTTAAGTAGTTATAAGTCTAGGGGACTGGTGATCTCAGATGTTAAGTCCCTGAGTGCTCAGAGCCATTTGAACCATCTGAAGCAGAGATTATTATTCTTTAAGACAGGAATGAAACGACAGAAGTGTCCAAGGCGCGTTTATAGGCCCTCTTTAGCGACGTCTTCGATGAGAAGCAGAGTCCAACCAGATGTAGTTAGTGGAAGCTGATTTTTAATATGTCCTTTTGACTGTTCTGTGTGTATGCTAACATCGCTCTGTTGCTTTTTAGGATTTTCTAGGACTTAACATATAAACGTTAAAATACTTGGCTATGGACAGTAACATCTTTGGAGAGTGGCACGTCTGCACTGCATGATAGTAAAATTCTTCGTAGGCGAGGGTAGTTGTCTTTACTTAATAATTGAACTTTCTGAGAGTATTATGAGCCAACATAAGATGTTCAAGAAGAGATTTATAAATCTGATAATGCATATTTGCTGCCGGACTTCTACTTACGAAGGTTCCTATTATTACTACAGGGCAGTAGAGGTCCATTTAGCGGTTGTCGCTACATGTAGTGTTGTGATGTAAAAAATTGTGTTTCCTTGTTCCGAAGAACTACATAATGGGATATCGTAGTCCCAAAACGAGTTTGGTAAATAAATCACCCATAACAATAGGTGCATAAAATACGATACTAACATTGTGCTTGTTTGTAGGTATATATCTTCGGTCTTAGTACACACTGAAATGCTCACGCCACACTACCATAGCACGCATGTAGACCATAAAAAAATGCCTCAGTCCTTGCAAAATGCGGAGTTCCTGACTGGTTTAATGCGGACCGACATAAATTCTTTTCCTGCGCCAGCCATTGCATCTCAGAGCAGCACTTACAACCCACGCTCTCAGTTATTTGCTGTTTGTACTCTAGTTGTTGTCTTCCTTTACAGTTTGTACCCTCTACAGCTACATCTGGTACCATGGTACCATGTCCTACAATACTGTCCTTCCCTCTAGTCAGTGTTTTCCGTATACTGCTTACACCGCCGATTCTGTAGGGAATCTCATTCCTTCCCTTATCAGTATACCCAATTTTCAACATTCATCTGATGCACTAAAATTCAGACGCTTTGATTCTCTTCTGTACCGGTTTTCCCACATTCCATGTTTCACATCCATACAATGCTATACTCTAAATGTGCGTTATCAGAAATTTCTTCCATAAATTAAGGTCTGTGTTTGATACTAATAGACTTCTCGTGGTCACGAATGCGCTTTTCGCCATGGCTAGTCTGCTTTTTAAGCCCTTGTTGCTCCGTTCGTCGTCGGTTCTTTTACTGTCTAGGTAGCCGAATTCCTTAACATTATCTACGTTGTGACCACCAGTTTTGATGTTAGTTTTCTCACTGCTCTGTCTTATGTTACTTCTTCGGTTTATTCTCAGTCCATATACTGTACTAATAGGCTGTTAATTCCTTTTAACAGATCCTGTAATTTTTCTCCACTTTCACTGAGGATAGCGAAGTCATCAGCGAATCTTATAATTGATATCCATTCTCCTTGAATTTTAATATCACTCTTGAACCTTTCTTTATTTCTATCATCACATCTTCGACGTACAGACTGAATATTAGAGGCGAAAGTCTCCATCGCCGTCTTACGCTCTTTTTAATCCTAGAACATCGTTCTTGGTCTTCCAGTCTTACTGTTCCTTTTTGTTTCATGAACTTTTTGTATATTAACCGTCTTTCCCCATACCTTACCCCACTTTTCTCAGACTTTCGAACATCGTGCATCACTTTACATTGTCGGGCGCTTTTCCGAGCTCCATAAATCCTATGAGCATCTCTTGACTTTTCTTCTGTCTTATAACCAGTATCAACCGCAACTTCAGAACTGCCTCTCTGGTGCATTTATCTTTCCTAAAGCGAAACTGATCGTCATCTGACAGAACCTATATTTTCTTTCCCATTAAGTCCTTCACTCTACTCTTCCCACCTGTCTGATCTCCCCCCGAATTTAACAGTGGAATTCCCGTCGCATTCTTAATGTTAGCATCGTCGCTTTTAATTTCACCGAAGGTACTTTTGACTTTTCTACATGCTGAGTCAGTCCTTCCGACAATCGTTTCTTTCTCGATTTCTTCGCATTTTTCGTACAGCCATTTTGCCTTAGCTTCCATGCACAACGTATTTCATTCTGTGACCGCTCAATGTCATTCAATACGATCACGACGACACCCCTCGATTGACGTTAGCAATCGCGGTGTCACTCGCCTTCATACATGGCAGTGGACGTTTGAAAATTAGTGGCGCTAGCTCAATGGTCGTCAATTGATTTAAATGTTATTCCCGGCTGACTCTTAATTAAATTACTGCCACGGGGGTGAGGAGAAAGAACACATCCTGGTGATACCAGCATTATGCGTATTTAGATGTTCGATTAATCTGAATGGTTTGCAATGTTCCAGCGATTCTATTCGAACTCTATGCCGAAGTACCGACAAGGACCATTTTCGCAAATAAACATGCAAGTACGTAATGGATTTTCAGTTTCTCAATATAGTTCGTCGCACTCACACTTTATACATCCGCTGTAAAAACAGTTTCATGCATTTGCATTTTTGGTGTCCCACAATGTTGGGTGGCGAAATATTATGACAATACGTTGCATACAACTTCCACAGATATTGTTTATCATGTAGTCAAGACTACGTAATGAAGCCAAAATCGTGGATAAAATTGAAATGTAGTTCGTTTATTATCACTTTTCTTCTCACTAACTAAATATGAAATATGAATCGGGATTGGAGGTGATGATCCTATCCTTCTTTTTAGTATTTTAGGTCCCCGTTAATTAATATCTGGTAGTTAATAAGCGAACTATTTTTATGCTGGCGCGTTGTTTGTATCAGCTACCCCAGCAACCGTCCAAGGATAAGATTCTCTTAATGCTCTGCGCACACGCGTTTCACAACTTCATAAAATGCAGAATTACGCAAACTATAGCTTTACAGTTGCGTACAACTTTCGTGGGTTCCATAACCATAATAGTTTCCAAAGAGTATTTTTCCCAGCTAACACAAAGTTCGAATTATGTTGTCGCAATCGTTTTCACTTCACCCGACTGTAAACGCTTCTGATCACTTCGTCACACGTAATAGATTTTAAACGTGCTTGAAGAGTCTTTAAATAATCTCCTTAACGAATTTCGCAGTCGCGTACCACTTTTTCATCGACTAGCCCGATCGCGATAACTGAAGGTAGAGAGCTCAATAATGTGTTACATGTTCTTTTATATGTATTAAAAAACAAACGCGCCCCTATATCTTTCTGTCCCGCTTGGTCTTTACCACTTTGCTTGTCATTACTTTTCATTATATTGCTTCTTAGTAATACTGTGCAGTTATTAAAGTTTCGTATTACTTCCTCTTTTTAATTCTTCCCCGATTTTAATTAATATGATGCTAATTGACACGCCTGCCCGCAAAGTACCGTTATAATTCCTACGTGACGTGTGTTTCCGTACTCCCGAATTTCGCAAAAAAATTTTTAACTTCCTTCTTTCATCGATCAACTGAAGTATTTCTTCGGTCATCCAATGTTTCATCCCAGATACCTTCTTAATGCCTATGTTTTTCTTACCAACCTCTGTATGTATTCTTGTTAGAGGTGTCCAAGTTAACTGTCTACTGATATACCCATTATCGCAGTGTCTATAGCTTCAAGCTTACCTCTTCATTCCTTAGTATTTCACTATCCCACTTCTTTGCGGATTGATTCTTCGTGATTACTCTCTAAATCTTCAGCCTACTTTTCATCATTACTAAATTGTGATCTGAGTCTGTATCTCTCCTGGGTTGACTTACAGACCGGAATCTGATTTTGAAAACTCTGCTTGACAATGATGTAAACTAAGTGAAATTATTTTCGTATCCCCCGGTCTTTCCCAGCTTTACGTACTAGTTTCGTGAGTCTTGAACACAGTATTCGCTACTACTGACTCAATTAGTCTTTCTCCTATTTCATTACTATTACTAAGTCCATATTCTTCAGTAATCCTTTTTTCTACTTATTCCCCTACAAGTGCATTCCAGACCTCCGTGGCTATTAGATTTTCATCTCCGTTTACGTACATACTTAACCGTTCACTATCGGATGCAGCATACGTATCTAATATGTTCCAAAACGCCGCGCATAGAAACGGGGTTTTCCGGTGCTCTTTATACTAATGCTTTAACTATGGTATTTTATAAATTTGTGTGGATATGATTATGGAATTACGGAAATTAATGCTTCGACTAGCATAAATTGTAACGGATGTAAGAAAAGCTTAAGTATATTCATGTATTTGTAATAATTCAGTAAATGAATAAATATTTGATTATTAAGCAGAATTTCTTCAACTTAATGCATCCCAATTATTCTTGATTCTTTTTATTTTTATATATGACCGTGAGACACGTTATTTTTATTACTTAAATGCCACAAACAACTATTAGTACGTGGATAAATTAGAGGTATCACTTATTATCATTAACTAAAGTAAATGGGCCGGCCTTTGTCGCCGAGCGGTTCCAGGCGCTTCAGTCTGGAGCCACGCGTCCGCTACGGTCGCAGGTTCGAATCCTGTCTCGGGCATGGATGTGTGTGATGTCCTTAGGTTAGTTAGGTTTAAGTAGTTCTAAGAACTAGGGGCTGATGACCTACGATATTAAGTCCATAGTGCTCAGAGCCATTTGAACCATAAAAGTAAATGAATTAAGTATTTCACACACGCCACTTTTTAGTTTATTATACTCTTTTCTTTGCCTTTTATTGCTTGAAGTGAAGGTCAGTAGACTTGTAGCGTGCTGAAATGCGTTTAATTTGTGCTTTTGTAATCTCAAGGAAATTTATAACTAGCTTCTCGCCTCGCGAGAAATTCAGAATGATCTAATTTAATCTCTCGAGTATCACGTTGGCATCGTAATGAAGTAAAAAATCTATAACATTTATAAATTGGGAATTTGTGATTGCTACTACGAAATGAAAATATAAATGTTAAATTAAACAATTATTATTTAACAAAATTCTTTTGTACTGAAATATAACATTTTGTGAATAATTCTCATAGTTTTGAACATAACAAAGAATTGTACCGTATTTCGGCGAAATACTTGGAAATTGCAATAACTTTAGTTCAACTCTGGAGCGAAAGAATAAAGAATTCATAATAAGACCCTATCAGTACTCGCAATTGGCAGTAATAATGGCATGAATAGATAAATTCCTAGCAGGAATACTAGTTCATTTGAACAAAATGGAAGAAAATAGGAGCCTGATAGCGTAAGGTGCTGTCGGAAGGGCGAGCGATTGAAGAAGAAGAAGAGCAGAGAAAAAAGACGGGCGTTCATTCTTATATAGAACAAAACACAGATAATAATGATACGCCGCTCACATTATTCTGGGCCTACATATTCGCTGACTTCCAGCGCAGTTCATTGACTTAGCTCTTAAATTACATAGTTAAATCTTAATACTTCGATAGAAAAAGAAAACAGTATGTTATTACGTCGCGGGCAGGGCACAATATTATATCTTGCCGCGAATTCCATTGGTGATAAAAAGGTATGGTCAAGTGTTATGGATAGCCATTGGGCTAGAGACCAAATAAAAGGATCATCTTAGGCCCAGTATCCTACAGCACAGGGTCAAACTATTAATATTGCACACCTCCTCCTGATTAGGCAAATGGAGCAAATCGGGTGGTTATTTTTACATTTGATGTCTAGGGTGGGTTTGACGGCACTTTTGGAGGCACCAATAGTTCGTTGGCGTTTCCTCGGAAAACCCCACAAATATGGTTTTCTTCACTAAATTTCTGAGTTACCAGCGTACCAAATCCCAGATGAAGATTCCAAGATGGGTATTCAGCAAATGGCTGTGATTTTCATGTTGTATTTCGAAGATTCCAGTCACAAAAAGCTTCAAAATTTTTCTTGATTTCTTTACCCGTTTCGAAGACACATATGTTCAAAATTACCCTACTTGTTCACGTAAAATACTCACGGAGAATCTACCTTGTGGCGAAAAAGGAATTTATAAAGCAGCATAGCACCGAGAAATATGCAGTTAAGTGTCTCCTTTACCATGAGAAGAGTTCTGGGAACCCCATGTTGTAGTACTGCACCTCATGCAAAATTAGATTTGCCTTATCTTAATATCGCACATCTGAACTATCTAAATTTTACTCACCAATACATTTCTTTTCATATGAGTTACATGACCTGCTGCAGCGGGGAGAAGAACGGAACCACCAGAAAAATGCTCCTATCGGACCGCAAAAAATTCGAATACGTTCCCGTTTATTTAAAGACTCTGGATGAAAAGTGAGGTATCAGCTGCTTCATTCTACCATCCTCAGCACATTTAAAAATTTTCCCAAATGTTTTGGCATGCTATCATTTTTCGTGTTTTTTATGCTCAGAGAGAGGAAAACAGTGGCCGTGGCAAACAGACGGTAAAGTAATAACTACTGGAAGATAATATAGAGTGATTTGTTAAAGAGCAGTATGAGTGAAAGATAGGGGCACAAAAGGAGTGGAACATAGTTGACAGCGAAAGAACAGTGCTAGGAAAAGAGTGAAGGAGACAGTGCTCAAAGTTGGTCGGGGGGTGGGGGGGGGGGGGGTGCTCGACGTTGGGGAGCTGGGAGGAGCAACGAGAAGAGGAGAAAATTAAAGTGGGTGAAAATTAGAGACAGAGTATACAATGGAAACGAAGAAGAGAGAGAGATAGTGACAGTGTGAAGAGAGCGGCAGTAGGAAGGAAGCAATAAAATATTAGCAGTAAGAGAGAGCAAGAGGAAGGCAGTGACAGTGAAAACAGACTGTAGTAATGGGACAGAACGAAGGTTCAAAATGGCTCTGAGCACTACGGGACATAACATCGCAGGTCATCAGTCTCCGAGAACATAGAACTACTTAAACCTAACTAACCTAAGGACATCACACACATCCATGGCCGAGGCAGGATTCGAATCTGCGACCGTAGTGGTCACGCGGTTCCAGACGGAAGCGCCTAGAACCGCTCGACAACACCGGCCGGCCAGAACGAAGGGAACTGTGGCTGTGATACGGGAGACAATGTCAGACACAAAGAGGTAATGACAGTGACTTGGGTTGAATGAGTGAGTGAGTGAGAAAGGGGACCTGGGAGTTGATGGGTATTAGTGACGTACGACGATGGACTAGTGGATATAAGCGAGTCAGTTAGGTGAGTTTGTGAGAGTCTGAGGTAGTTGTATATTAAGAAAGATGCGAATATATTCTCACGCCAGATTATCGGCAAAATTTTTAAACGTGCTGAGTAAGGTAAAATGAGGCAGCTGGCACCCTAATTTTCTGGCAGAGTCTTTTACATAAATAGGAACATTTTCTCATTTTTGTGCTCCGATAGGAGAATTTTTCCGCTGGTTCTCATATACTTCCTCTTGCCCTTCATCTAGTGCTTGCGACGTCGCCATGTCTGCCTTAATTCTTGTCGCCGGTGTTGATTTCCTGTCGATTCTGATTCGAACAACCGTATCACTGAACTGTTCACAGTAACTTGCACTCTGCCCTACCTTCCTATTAATAACTAATCCTACTCCTTTTCGCCATTTTGTGCTGCTTTTGTTGTTGCCTACCCTCGTTTGACCTGAAATGCTTTCCATTTCACTTCACTGACCTCCATTACGTCCTGACTCAGAACTGACATTCACCTTTGAAGATTTTCCTAACTTTTCTACCAAGTTCAGTCCTCCGGCATTCCCCCTTTCGACTCGTACAACGTTACCCTTTCATTGGTTATCAATCTTTTCCTCATGGTCACCTCCCCCTTAGTGGTCCTCTCCCTGAGATCAGAATGGGAGAGTACTCCAGAATATTTTGCCAATGGAGAGATCATCATGATACATTTTCAGTTCCAGCCCACATGACCTGTGGCTACGCTTTATGGGTCTTTAATGCAATAGTTTCCATTGCATTCTGCATCTTTATGCCCTTGCCCATGCTGCCTTTTAGCGGCAGTTTCTCACCCCAACGGAAAGAGGTACTGTGAACGTCTGTCTGCTCCTCCGTCCTCTTAGACTAGGCTGTTGTCAGAATATGGGCGACCACCTATAATACCGGGAGTCTTCGACAGCCATGCAACAGTTCATACTGAATTAATGGACGCGTATGACAGCAATGTACTGTAATATGAGACAGTGGCTATGTGAGCAGACGCTCGCATTGTGATCAAACAAATCTGAATGACGAAGAAAGAAGAGGGACGTCACATCTCTGTGAGGTACTGGAAATCGCCAGACAAATGCTTGCCCTGGTGCTTGTAAACCAATGTGTCGCAGTAGAGGATGGTACGGTGAAATCCACCCATGGACCAGTTTTCAGAATTTTGCATGACATTTTGAAATGACAAAGGTTGCCGAGTGCTGAGTTCCACGACTGTTCACACCCTCAGGAACAGTCAGACGAACGGAGGTAGCAGCGGAATTGTATCACTCTCTGGCTAAACCACACAACTTGTCTAGCCGCCGAATTGCCGTGATCGAGTGCTGGGTACATGACCATATTCTCAAGCTAAAGAAGCACAGCTAGCAGTGGAAATTTGTAGACTTACTACCGCCAGAAAAACGGAAGGCCCAACGATCATAGGCAAGAGGACGCTGTCTTGGTGCGGTGCTAACAAACTGTAGCGGTAAGGCGCAAACGATGACAAGAGCATAAATGTCGCTACCTCCAAGTGAGATTACGAGGGTCTCAGACTAAGAGTAGCGGGGAGCTGTGCAAGGCGGTGTTTCTGCTGACTAGTGTGATTTTGGAAGTGGAACGTTTCGTGAACTGCTGAAATACAAGTTTCTACAACCACAGGTTTCCGTCAAGCCATTCGTAATTTGGACACTGTCACGAAGTATCGTGAATACAGCTTAATTTTACGCCTGATTCTTGTAAGTTACGTAATCAACGTGACAACATGTTGTAAAAGATCTCCCCGTCAATCTACGCCTGACAGTAATTAATAGCCGGAGCCTCATTAAACACTTCAATAGTTTGGGCTTGTGTGGCTTATGAAATAAATCCATAATGGACAATCGAAAGATTAATGTTACTCTACTGTTCCACAGTAAGCGAAACCGCTTATATTCCTCGAGATATTAATACAAAAGTGCTTTGGATCAACGGGAATCACTTCGATGGCACTTTCAGAGTTGAGCAGCAAGTTTTTGATCACGAATCGATTCAAGAGCAGCAGAAACCGTTGGAAGAGCACTCCACCGACTGGACCAATCATGAATAAATAAGTGCTCACTGGGACCTAGTAAATATTGCGTACATTCTTAATGCATTTTACATGCACATTCTCTGAGCAGAAAGAGCTTCAAAATTCAGATCCGCCATATGCCATGTGATTTCGTCGTCACTAGCTCGAGTAGCCGGTGAGCTGTACTCGTAATTCATCGGTACAGCACTAAGTAAGGATGTACTCAAATGTCCGTCGAAATCACGGCCGAGAAATAGTGATTGAACACTGAAAGCTAAATGAAGGTTTTGGGCTGGCAGACTCCTTTAAGCTTGATACTAATCAGAGGAACAATCGCGCCAGGGTTTACCGGTGCACAGTGAGTCGATCAGCAGGCCGCAGCACCCAGGGCAGAGGTGAGAGTGACGGTGGCCTGATTGGTGTGTGATTTGCAACACGGGTGGAGCGATAATTCTCGGAATTCCAGCAAGCTCCTGTGGCATTTTCACGAATCCCCACGGAGAAACGAGTGAACGGTAGTCACCACGCGTTCGGAGTTGTGAAACGAGAACTGTCGTGCAGTGTGTAGATACTCTTGACACCAGTCAATATAAATGTTTATAAACTGCTCGTAGAATTCCTGTTAAAAGTTGGAATTAAAATGCAGTAGATTGGTATGGCCCTTTTGTATGTGTGTGTGTGTGTGTGTGTGTGTGTGTGTGTGTGTTTGTAAATTTGCTTGTTCAGGAGCAGGTTTGTTAATCTATGATTCCTCTGTACTTAAATATTATTACGCATGTCAATGGAATTAGTGTACTACATTATTTTACAATATGTGGAATTGCAGCCCCACACATCTGAACTGACTGTATTAGTATACCAATGCGCCAAAAAGTATTAGAAAAATAAAAGGGTGTCAAATTTCTGTCTCCAGATCGCTTTCCTTTATTTCCTCTGACGAGTTTCGAACCAGCTGCACGTCTTCAGATTTATTAGAAAATAACTTTTTTAAAGACACAGCAGGGTGGCTGGTTATGACAGTGAACTCACGCTACCACGTTCGACAGGATACTCTATGACCATAATAAATGGTATGTTGCACAAGTTTGTATTACACCTAATTTCTTAAAAACCTTGACGCTTTTTAAACATATATTTTAAAGCATTTTCAATTTTCACCCACTATGATTGTAAAACAATTTTTTGTAATAGATCTGAATAGGGGCAACTTGCCCGAAATTGGTCGTATGGAGATAAAGGATAGTATCTGGAGACCTCGCCAAACGTGACTGTAAAACAAATTTTTGGATAGATCTGAGCATAGGCAGCTGGCCCGAAATTGATCATATGGAAATGAAGGATAGCGTCTGGAGACTCAATTGGGCACTTTTTTTTATAATCGCGGTTACACCATCAAGACGAATACATCTGCTTTTCGTGAAAATTAAGATAGTTGCAATTGACGCGAAGCTCTTCTCAAGCAAAGCTCGTTTTCGGAGGAGGTAGTCATCATGAGTTCTCTGCTCTCATACAAAGAGCGTCTAGAAATTATCTCTTAATTATCTCTTGCTGTGCCAACAATATTGTCATTTCTAACGTTTGGCTTCAGAGTCTCTTGCTCTTGGCTTCTCCCGTGTTATCAACCCACTATAACACAGGAACAACACAGATAGGTTGTCTGTTTTAGGTTTTCTGATGGGGTGTATTTTGGCATGTTACACATGATTGTCATCGCATTTATCTTATTGGTAGAAATTGGGCGCTTTCCCTACAATTCCCGTCTGTGGACGAGTCCATATTTTATCAGTTCAAAACTGTTCAAATGTGTGTGAAATCTTATTGGACTTAACTGCTAAGGTCATCAGTCTATAAGCTTACACACTACTTAACCTAAATTATCCTAAGGACAAACACACACACCCATACCCTGGGGAGGACTCGAACCTCCGCCAGGACCAGCCACACAGTCCATGACTGCAGCGCCCCAGACCGCTCGGCTAATCCCGCGCGGCCGTATTTCATCAGTATTTAGTTTCTAACAGCGGTGCGTATTGTGCACAGTCATCCTAGGTTCCCCGTGCTGCACTTTTATTCGTAATTGATCGTAAAAAGCCTTACCCTTTAGAAGTCCATAGATGGAACTTGTTACACTAAATCACCTCTTCACTGCAGGATATTGCTCCAGTACAATCGGAACAGCCCTGTTCATGTCGAACTATTTAAACTAATCGCAGTCTCTTAATAATATTACTTACTGTGTACAATCCATTAACAAAATTAATACAAACAGTTTGTAAATACGATATTGATGTTAACGAAAATTTCATAGTCTCACATGATTTTTCTACTAACGATGGAACTGAAAAAGCACTATTTAACCTCTGTCTTGCGGTCTGAAGCTCCATTTCAGTATTTAGTCAGATGCTGCTGGGAAAGGCTGAAGTTCTTTTAAAGCTATAGTTTTTTACGTTGGAGACTGATAATTAAATAAATATTTTACCCAAGGCAAAGTGCGGCCTTAATTTTCAAGTGGGGGTTGTCGGGCTACAACAAGAAGCGTTTGTGTCATATTTCGGAAGAGTGGGCACCAGTCCCACATCCGGCCATTCCTGTTTAGTTTGATATCTACGTAGCGACGCGCTTGTGTTTCCGTCGTGTAATTTCTATAGAAACTTACTCAAAAAGCATTGTGTACACAAAATGGGCCCGAGCTGCTCCGATAAAAACTCGGTGTTTGTTCA
This sequence comes from Schistocerca piceifrons, assembly GCF_021461385.2. Lineage (NCBI taxonomy): Eukaryota > Metazoa > Arthropoda > Insecta > Orthoptera > Acrididae > Schistocerca > Schistocerca piceifrons. The sequence continues at coordinate 145,528,315 of NC_060144.1, forward strand.
AGAGACATTTCTTATCTATTGTGGTATTAAGATTACAAGGTGTTCACTCGGTCGTTACAGATGAATAGTGGAACTGTCATTTGTTCGATATATTGCCCCATTTACTTTTCTTTCAGTGAAAATATCTTGATAATGATGACAAAGCCATTAGTAGACAATCACCGAAACGTACAACACAGAATAATGTGTGGATGCAAAAGTACTGTGTGTGGTTACAGTGACAGCTCTGCTTGTCGTTGCTGTCTGGTGTTCCGCTGCATTCAATGAAGCCATACACAAAGTGCATATTGGTCAGCTCTTCGTTAGTGAACCTATCCACACCGTTATGTATCATATTTAATGTAAACCCAACACTGTCAGAGAAACATACCCAACAATGTGGCTATTACGTGAAAGTAACACCTTTTTGCAGAATTACTGTTGCGAACGACTGCCAGTGGATCCAGCTTCTCAGAAAAATAAGAAACTTACGTAGCGGTTGCATTAATCAGTGTGTCCCTACTGGTGGGTTTTATGCAACCTACAACACCTTAAAACTCCATGTGCAAGATTTTCATACTCTCTCGCTCACTGTGGCCGAACTATTAGCCTAACAGAAAAAAAATGAACACCGCAAAATTTAAATAGATTAAATTTCCTCCAAAAACGTCCTTTTCCTTTTCTTTCAAGGACTAATTGTTTGCACGTAGCTACTGGGAGAACGTGAAAATCTCACGTGTGTTCTTTGGAGGCCTTGCGGGTTGCATAAAACCGATAGTTAGAGGCTATTGAATCACCCTGTATAATGGTAGCATAGTGAGAATAAAATATTATCCAGGTTTTGGAAAATCTGGAAATCTAATATTTGAATGCGAATTTACAGCATCTTCATAGGTATCTGACCGATCTTGTATTTCCTCATCGAAGTATTCATGCAGGCCAGCACACAACACAAGCGCTACAGGCCCTTCAATCAAGTCTCTCGTTGATAATTTTTTGGCAGTGGAAATGTTCCTAGTGGACAGTAAGTTAACAATTTCAGCAGTATTCGAAAATCTGTATACAAGGGTTGGATCTTAAATAGTGGCAACTATTTATTCACGACCGATACAAAAGAGTTACGTGTTTGCACCTGTTACTGTCCTTCCAAGTGGTCACCAGCGGAGTGTAGAACCAGCGATGTGGAACGCGTGGTATACCGTTAGCACAGCCTGTTATGTGGATGGTGCGAATGCAGCGGTCTACTGCCTGTCGAATCTCTGGAACAGTTCTGAAGCAAATGTCACGAAGTAGTTCCTTCATCTTCGGAATAAAATCAAAGTCACAAGAACTTAAGTCCGGTAGTACGGTGGCTGGTAAAGTACTTCCCAGTCCCATCGACCGAATAGAGCAAACACAGCTGGCGTTGTATGCGCCCGCGCATTGTCGTGCAAAATGATGGATGGGTTGCGCAAAAAGTGTTGCCGTTTCTTTCGAACAGTTGGTCGCAGGTGATGCTTCAAAAACGATCAGTAATACTACGCATTGACAGTCTGCCATGGAGGAACGTAATGCGTTAGGATAACACCACCACAGTCGTATACAAGAACCACCATAACTTTCACCATACTGGGGCTCTGACGCACTTTCGATTTTCACGGTGACCCATAATCACGCCATTCGTTGGATTGGCGTTTTAGTTTTGACTCGTACGATGTGGACCATGTCTCATCCAGTTTTACGATGCGCGTAAGAAAGCTGACAATAGTAGATTCCATTGCACAGTATCTCCACAGCAGTGTTGCCACTATTTAAGTTCCAACCTACGTATGGTATTGGTTTCGTCTGCAGGTATTACAGGGTTCCAGACATACATGTTTTCTAAAATTTTGGTGCATTGTTCTACGGATACAGCATCTAAGTGAACGGTTGACTGTGCAGATGGTCTACAATCAATCTGATATGACAAAAACAATTTGATGTGTACTGTACACAAATATTGTGATGAGGCTGTGGTTGGCACAAAGAATCAGAATCAACATACACAAATATGGAATTTACAGTAACCACACTCCTACCATTCCCCTCCTACCAAACACCACTGCTTCTATGAAAAATCCGTTTTTTGCTCATATCAATGTTTATGACGTCATGTATTCTGGACTACGTGTCGCACAACGATAAAATTTTTCAGATACGTTTAATTCTGTATGTGGACACTGCCTGTGTTGCGAATACAGTTAGTAGTAAAGAAGTATTAAATTAAAAGGTCGTGATTATGAAGCAGATTTGCAGCAAAAAAAAAAAATCGTTCAAACGGCTCTAGGCACTATGGGACTAAACATTTGAGGTCATCAGCCCCTAGACTTAGAACTAATTAAAACTAACGAACCTAAGGAGATCACACACATCCATACCCGAGGCAGGATTCGAACCTGCGACCGTAGCAGCAGCGCGGTTCCGGACTGAAGTGCCTAGAGCCGCTCGTCCACAGCGGACGGCCGTACTGCAAAAATAACGAAAATTTAGTAAGTGATAAAACCTTTTCCTTTGGTTATTTTGTGAAGGATGTCAGCGAGAAAAAGTTTGAAATTATTTGTAGAGTTTGTTGGAAGTCACTAAATGCCGTCATTCTCAAATACTGGATGAATAGAGTCAGCGTAATTTGTGTGCCGTAGTTTACGATGGCTCAAGATTTGTACACAATTTCTATCTTTGAAACTACTTTCTGTGTTAAATCTTTAACGTAAGATTATTCCTCTTAATAAATAGGGTATATCAGCTTTTTGACTTTTAAATTCTTTCAACAATTCTATGAAATAATGAAAATCAAATTGTAGTTGACCCTGGAAGCTGGTAGACAGGCAACTTGCAACTGGAATTAACTGACGGCTACCATTTCAGAAATTTAGTAATACAAATAACACGCATTGTGGGGTTCTTTTCTACTTTGTCGTGCACAAATAGACTGTTATTACAATTTAGTATTCGATAATTATTTATTAAATGAAGTAACGGTAACAGTTAATGTTCCGGGTAGCTTAGGAAACACTGATTTTCTGTCTACGGTTCTGAGCTGGCCGCTGATTCACGCCCACATGCTTCAGTGACTACACGTGGAAGCAGAAGTGGTACATTATGTGCTACATCTATGCAGAATTTTGTCTAAATTTTTTCAGTCAGGAAGCCAAAAATCGCGACAAAAAATTGCGAGTGCGCTACGTAAGTTGGCGTGGATGGCTATTGAAGCGAAACTGTCGTCTACGGGGAAAGCTCTGGGGTACATAGCCCACATTCTTGTATTAAGCTTCCTCACACACACACAGACAGAAAAAATCCCAACACGCAGAAATAATTAACGTAGGGTAGTAAATTTTCGGAACACATTTGTTTTGGTAACGTATTTGTTACAACCCTTGTTCACAGTACGAGCAGCCCTTGGCGGCTCGCCATCTCACTTGCAACTATTCATGACGTCGCCTTTCCGGCTTAGACCTTTTTAATATGTGACTTGTAAGTACTGCATCTTTTTCCAATCACTACAAACTATAATTTTATTAATGTATTATATACCTAATACGTTTTAGAACAGTTAGTCTAATTCTGAAGACGACGCTCATAGTAGCGTCGAAACCTGTTCAATTTTGACTTAATATTTGTGACCGAGGGATTATTTGTTCTAATATAACATATTTAAGAGATTAACGTTGCGAGATTACAGGTTAATGTAAGCGCTATTGCAGATGCGAAATGCTGGTACATTGATAACCGCCAGAGTGTTGAATGCAAGCATGCAAACGTGCATGCATTGTGTCCGCCGTACAGGTGTCTGATATCAATTTGTGCCGGAGGTTCGAGTTTTCCCTCCGGCATGGGTGTGTGTGTTGTTATTTGCCTAAGTTAGTTGAAGTACTGTGTAAGTCTAGGGACCGATGACCTCAGCAGTTTGGTCTCTTACGAATTCACACACATTTGAACATTTACCAATTTGTGGGATGGAGTTCCATGCCTGTTGCATTTCGTCGGTCGACACAGGGACGGTTAATGCTAATTGTGGATGACGCTGGAGTTGTCCTCCGATGACGGCTCAAACGTGCTCGATTGGAGACAGATCTGGTGATCAAGCACGCCAAGACAACATGTCGACACTCTGTACAGCATGTTGGGTTACAACAGCGATTCGTGCCCGAGCGTTATCGAGTTGGAAAACACCCTCTGAAATGATATTCATGAACTGCAGCACAACAGGTCGAATCAGTAGACAGAGATATATATTTGCAGTGCAGGTGCATGGCATAACCACGAGAGTGTCTTGTAACCTCCCCACCGAAAATTTTGTATAGCAAAGTTAAATAAATAATGGAGCCACGAAGCAATATCGTCCCCACAGAAATATTTAAATAAAAAAACAATAAATGGGAGCCAAGTGTAACCTCCCCACCGATAATTATGAATAGTAAAGTTAAATAAAAATGGAGCCACGAAGCAATATCGTCCCCACAGAAATGTTTAAATAAAAAATAATAAATGGGAGCCAAGTGTAACCTTCCCGCAATGAAATCTATTGATAATGACAATTAAACGTAAGAATCGCAATCTGACCCCAGTGTAAGCTCCCTACATAAATGCAAGACATAAAAATGTTCCAAAATTCAGATCCCCACAAAAATGAAAGATAATTCAATGATAATGAAATCTCAGTGACAATGAAAACTCAATTAGACCGAAAAGTCGATCTTTTGCCCTGTGCAAAAATTTAGAATTGATTTCTTACCTCACTATAACTGCATCTGCTCTTATTTTTCGCCATAGCTTGGAGGAAATGCATCGCAAATATATTTTTGAATTTAACTGAAACTTTTGTTACGGGAAATAGTTTTTCAATTAAATGGCTCTTTTGTTAAAATACTTTCAAAACAAAAATTATTATTGGGGCACTTCTTGAAAATTAATTACAATAAATATACATTACATTATCTGATGTGCGCAATGTAGCTTCGTTACCTTATTTAACAATATACCTCATTCAGCATCTTGACCAGAGATCCATGTCGACGCCCGCCGACTCCTCACACAACAGCGACTGTCTCTCGCGCGCTACTAGCTCTGACTGAGTGCAACTAGTAACTCCCACTACTGATTCCCTACATACAACTGCTCTCTCGCAACTGAATCATTTCGCACGCGTTACTACTCTCTGGTCAGAGATTGTCATGGCTCGCCATCGCTGCATACGTGTTTCATAACCCTCCACTGGGGGGCAAAAATTCGGCAGCGATTGTGAGTCATTTGGACTTGCCATGAGCAACAAATTTTTTCTTAATTAATTAACTTTTACAATTTACAGAATATTCAGACGTAGTACATGAATTAAATGTGGTGCACATGCACCGAGTACATAACATATCAGACAATGACAAAATGTGAGTACAAAACAAATTAGTAAATCAGAAAAATGTATATACAAATTATTTGATAGATAACAAAAGTGCACACGCACTGAAAAACTCTTTAGCATTTTCAGAACAAATAAACAGAATGGCAAAAAATCATGTTGACAAGTGACATGAGTGCACATGCACTGCAGTTGAGAATATCAGCAAATCACAAAATGTATTAATAAATGGCAAAAGTGCACACGCACTGAACTACAGAACATATCAGAAAACCATAAAATATATACATAATGAGTACAAATGGCATAAAGTGCACACGCACTGAAAAACTCTCTAATATTTTTACGACAAATAAACGTAATGAGTACAAGTCATATTGACAAATGACAAAAGTGCACACGCACTGTAGTACTCTCTAGTATTTTTCTACAACAAACAAACAAATCAAGGAGTGTAATAAAGTGCACATGCACTATGGAAGTCTTTAGTAATTTCAGGATAACTGATCTTATTAACAAATGAAAGGAAGTGCACACGTACTGTATATGACTTTTTCATTTTACAAGAATTAGCGAAGGAATAGGAAGGATTGCGTCATGGTTGTAGCACTTAGGTTGCACGCAGCTGCACTGAAAGTCCATATCTTTCCACCGAAATACAACACCAAATGAGACAATTTGCAGTTCTTTTCCCAGAAGTGTTTATCAGCGTAGCCAAGACACTGAAATGTCGTAGTAATCTTCCATGTTATCATTTTGGCAGTACATCAGGTACACCAAACAGTGGGACCATAATAACGTCTCCATCGCTCACGGTGGTGGACAGCATGTTGTGTCAACACCACGCTCTTACAAGGCACACCAACGTAGAATTAGTGCAAAAACCAAATATAGTGCTCCATGATCAGGAGGATGTACAGGACAAATGGATATTGCAGTAATTCAGGGTAGTGAGGTCAGAAGGTGAAGGACATTAAGTCACATACTAGTCTTCATTGAGAATTACATTCATAGTTTGCGGCATTCATAGCCCAGGAATTGAACATTTCTGTACCATGTATGTAGCATTACAGAAAAATGTTCATTAATTGTTTGATACAGAATATTTGCACTTATTCTCTAATTAGAAAGCATTATTAAATAATCGCATTCTTTTCCCAGTTACAAAGCATAATGAATAGCATTCAGTTTCTAGTTACAAAGCATAAGTAGTAGCATTCTTTTCCTAGATACAAAGCATTATGAGTTAATAGTATTCATTTTCCAGTTACAATGCATAATTAATTAATCATTTGTCATTTCAATATAGTAATAATCAGTAGTCATGTTTCAGGTGACATATTATTCATAGCTGATCAGCATTACTCAGAACTCTCTTAAACTGGTATCATTATTTGGGACTGGTAATACATTTTTTTTTGTTAGCAATGCATTGCTTTGGGTAATTATAAGGGAAAGCAAGAAGAGAAAAAAAAATTGCTTCTAGGTTGTTCCTGTAAATGAAAAATGTGTAACGTCATTCGTCATGAGTCAGCTGTAGCAAGGTTGTGACACAACTGGGTAAAAAAAAATGCAAGTACTAGTATAGGTTTAATAAGTAACAAGTTTAGTAAATATCATGAAAGGCTTCTCCTGGAAAAAATACAAAATGGATTATTGAGCTGAAAGGAGAAACGCATACTATGCTGAAAAGTAGTGAACTTCGAATTAACAGGTAGTGAAATGTGTATAAAAAATGTGTTCCATAGCTATCCTTTCCAAAACCTTCAGTCATCATACCATACGATATAAAACATACTGTCAAAACAAACTGCAACAAATACTTAAATAACTACATAGCATAAATACATAAACTTCAACATCATCCTCATCTGTAAAGAAAAAACTTCATTATCCATATTATCATAACTTCACTATTATCATCACCTGTAAAGAAAAACTTCATTATCCATAGTAGCATATTCTTCATCATTACTCTTCATCAGCATTCATTATCATCTGCAAAAAATCACTTCATTACTCATTACACAACTGTTCCTTATCTCTAGCATATTTCATCACTAAAACTAAGATGTGTAGTTCTGTCTGACAGCTTGCATCAATCGCCTTGTATTCTGAAAGAGAAAATTAGTTAAGACTGCTATTTTACGATGTGAATAGTATATTCTTGTTAATGCTTGTTAATCCTGATCCATTTACTCTTCCTCACTAGGTTTGCATCTTCTTTCGATCACTTCGAAGGTGAAATCCCCATTTCTGTTTAATTTATTTCCTTTGCGCATCATTTCTTTCTGAAATTGATGAACAAAGATTAATGTCTTGCATTTACATCATATACTCACTAAATAATGACTGGTTTATGGTGACATAATTAAGCATACAGCATAACATGACAGAAAACGCAATATGTCAAAAGCATAGACAGTGTTCAGATGCAAAAATGTACACAGATTATCACAATGCAGCAGCAAAAAAAAGAAAAATGTAAAACAGTCACGATGTTGAGATATCATAGGGCAAAAAATGTCAAAGTCAACTGGTGTGTGTTATATCTTAACTATTTCATAGTGCATACAAACAAAATATGAAAACAATCGTACATACATTAAAAAAATGAAAAATGTGCACGGTCTGATGTGTAACGACAAGAAGAGCGACCTGCTAACCTTACCTTGCCGGGCACTTGCCAAGAAAAATACGATAATCATCAGTAATTAGTCATGTGAATATAATTGCATAAGTGGTCATAAAGACTAGGAAATGGCATCATAGCATGTTACATCATAAAGTGGTTTCATTCAATAAAGGGTTTAACACTGTATTCATGGTGGTTCCCCTTACTTTTTCTGATTCTCAAAGTTTCGACGTGTACAACATTGGGGTGAGGAATGCTGCGAATCCGATATGGACCTGCGTATAGAAGTTCAAATTTACTGCACTTACCTTTTATTCTGCTGGATAAATAGTGTGTACGTACTAATATCTTCTGTCCCAAGTGAAAGTCTCGCCGTGTACAAACCTGTTTTTGCTGTCTTCTCCAGCGCTCTGCGGCACGTTTAATGTTGTTCAGCGCAATGTTAATGATTTCATGGTGTCGTAATCGACGAGATGTAGGAAAATTTACTAATTCTGTAATTTTGTTTGGTGGTTCAGTATTTTTCAGTATAACAGACGGAGATAGCATAGTCGATTCATTTGGTATGGAATTAATCACATCTTGGAATGAGAATATGTGTGTGTCCCAATCAATACGTCTTTTGTGGCAGTATATTCTACACATTTTACCAATTTCTTTCATTAATCGTTCACAGGGGTTCGAAGAAGCATGGTACTTGGATATATAGATCGGAGTAATGTTTCTAGCTCGTAACATGCGTGTCCATTTAGCAGAACGAAATTGTGATCCATTGTCAGAAATTACTTTCAACACATGCCCTACATGAAATAGAAAATGTTTTACAAATGCTTTCGAAACAGTTTTAGCAGTAGCTTTCCGTAACGGAGTGAAAGTAACAAATTTTGAAGTGCGTTCAACAGCGACAAAGATGTAGCAAAAACCTCTATTAGTTCTGGGAATCGGACCAAAAATGTCTACTGCGGCCATATGTCTCATTTTAACAGGTACAATGGGATATAATGGAGGAATATGTGAAGTGGTGTCTGACTTAGCTTTCTGGCAAATTTTACATGACGCTAAAACTCGTCGTATACGTTTCTCCCAGTTGGTAAAATAACAGTTCTGTCTCAGTATGAGAAAACATTTTATGGCTCCGTAATGTGCGTAACTTAAATGAGTATACCATATTAATTTGTTAACCAGTTCGTCAGGAATGCATAATAACCAATTGTTGCTGTCAGGGTGAGAGCGGCGAAACAGAATGTCATTGCGTACAGTGTAATGGTTTCTAATCGTAACATTATTTTTAACTTGCCAAAGGTGTTTAATTTCTTTCCACACATTGTCTTTACTTTGCTCTTTTGCTATGTCCTGTAATGACGACGAAATAAAATTTTCAAATGCAAGTTGCTGAATGTACATAACACTGAAATTTGCTTTGGAGAAGTTGGTTGCGATGTCGTGCTGATTGTTGCTGAGAGAACGAGAAAGTGCGTCTGCTATAACATTTTGTGTGCCGGGAATGTGAACAATCGTAAAATTAAATTCCTGTAAATAAAGTTTCCATCTGCTTAATCTGTCGTGAGTGAATTTAGCCGAAAGTAAAAATTGTATCGCTCTGTGATCTGTGTAAACAGTGGTATGTCTGCCATAAAGAAAATGCCTAAATCTCGTAAAAGCCCATACAACACATAATGTTTCAAGTTCTGTAACGGAGTAATTTCGTTCAGCAGGCGACAAAATGCGACTTGCAAATGCGATGTTTTTAATTACTGTTGAGCCGTCTTCTTCAATTTCCTGAAAAATATGTACGCCTTAAGCGGTGTTAGAACTATCGGTGGCAACGGAAAAATTTCTGGTAAGGTCTGGGTGCGATAAAAGTGGTGCATTCAACAAAGCATGTTTCAGGTTCACAAATTCAGAATGTGCTTGCTTATCCCATGACCAAATAGTGTTTTTACCTGTTAATTGGCATAATCTAGGTGTGTCTAAAGCAGAGTGATGAATAAATTTACGAAAAAAGTTAATTAAGCCCAAAAAACTGCGTAATTGTTTCTTTGTCGTAGGAACAGTAATGTCACGTAGAGCTTGAAGTATTTCCGGATCTGGCGCAATGCCTTCTGCTGAAATTACGTGTCCAAGAAATTTTATGGAAGTTTTGCCAAAGTGCGATTTACTGAGATTAACTGTGAGTCCTTGTGCATGAAAAGTTTGCAACTGTTGTTCTAGAATCAGATTGCGTTCAGTCCAGTTAGCTTCTGCAATAAGAATGTCGTCTACGTACGTCGTGATTCTGTCTTTAAGTTCTGTCGGAAGTATTGTGTTCAAACCGCGAATAAAAGCTGCTGAAGAAATAGTTAACCCGAACGGTAATTTACAAAATTGATAACAGTCGCCAAAACAGAGAAATGCTGTGTACTTTCTGCAATTCGGATGAAGCTGAATTTGCCAAAATCCCGATTTCAAATCTAGTGTGGAATAAATAGCTGTACCGTGAAATTTTTGTAGAAGTTCTCCTAGTGTCTGTGGTCGATCTGTTTCATTAATAATAATGTCATTAATGTGACGTGAATCAAGTACGAGGCGAAGTGAGCCATCTTTTTTCTTAACAATATGTAGCGGGTTTATGTACGGACTAACTGCTGGTTCAATAATTCCTTGGTCAAGCATATCCTGCAACCCTTTTTTAACTTGTTCTCTGTGGATATATGGAATGGGATAATGCTTTGCTTTAAATGTATCGTGCTGTTTGACTTGAAATTCATACATAAATCCGGACATAGTACCAGGAATGTTGTCAAAAACTGGAGCTTGCTGTAAAAGAATTTTGTGTAATTGCGTTCGTTCGTCGTCTGTACTTGCACTGCTTTGTTTAACTTTATCGGAAATCATCTGCATTACGTCGTAGACAGCTTCGTCTGGAGTGTTATAGTTATGTACGTACGTATCAGTGGACAATGTGGGATTACAGTCTATGTTGCGTGTTGCGGAAATGACCTCTGTGCGGTTAATTGTTTGTTCTTCCGCAGATAATGAATGCTGAAACTCTAAAGCCAATTGCACATTTTCATCCTTCGACATTAAATAGGAATTTTGAAAATCAACCACTGCGTCGTGTTGTACGAGAAAATTAGTACCTAAAATAACGTCTGTTGGCAATAAAGGAACAATCCAAAAATTTGAGTGAAAAGTATGACCTGCAATACAAAATGATAAATGTGTCTGTAATTTAACGTCTACTCCTTTACTCGATACTGCTCCTTTCACTTTCGTTTTGCCTAATGGTAATGTAGGATAGGTATTCTCTTTGTTACATTCGTTAAAAGTTTCTTCATTTATTACTGACATAGGTGATCCAGAATCGATTACTGCTGAAAATTTCGATGAACCAATTTTAATTTCGATGACAGGATGTGAGATGGATTTCTGAACAACTGGTCTTTCCTGCAAAAGAGTGTCTCTGATATCGTCAAAAGTAATTACATTTTCGTGAACAACATTCTGCGTGTCAAAGGTAGTGCTTGTGTTACTGGAAGATGCGACCCGTACAGTATCTAGTCAGATTCTATCTGACGTGTTATTATTATCAGGAGGATGTTGTGGCATTTCTACTATTTGAACTGTTCTATTACTTCTTCCAGACGTATTACGTTCTGGATGATACCTACTGTCGGGTTCATTCATGAGAATATGTTCTTGCGCATGATTTTGCTGTTGGTATGATCGACTGTTGTTAGATGTACACTGATAATTGTGCTCATCGTTTTTACGTCTGTCGTGATAGTCATTCCTATACGGTGCATTGCGCTAGGAATTGAAATACTGTGTTTTCTGTACGTAGTTGTTTCTTTGTTGCCGTGCGTTGCTATTTGTTGTATCAGGGACTATACGTGCACGCGGCGAAACATTAAAGCTTGGCTGACCTTGTGCGTAACATTGTTGGTTACGTATGCTAAGCGGCTGACTTTCATGCTGTTGTGGTGAAAAGCGTCTATTGTTACTAAAATGTGGTCCCTGTTACTAATAATTTTACACATACTGACTATTGTGATTTTATCTGTAATCAAAAATACGGCCGTAGTTGTCATATCCGGTTTTCATTACATACTCTTAATCCTAGATAGAGCAATAGTTAAAGAGCTGTTTTGACAGATATAAAGGATAGTAGAAGAGAAGGCAGCAGTGCAGAAAACTAAAGATGAAACAGCACTACTACGGCTCGGGGCCCTGTGCACGCTACGGCACATATTCATTAAAGCGTAATGAATCCCCTGAGGTCAATTACGCACTGCAAATAAATTTTAGCTTTTGCGTTACAGGTAATGGTGGTAAAATTTCAAAAGCAAATTGTTGTATCCATGCTAATTCCAGTTTCTGCATTATAGGCAATAACGGTGAAAATACAAAAGCAAAATGTCGTATCAGGTTCAAAGCCAGCTTCCGCATTACATGCAATAGCGGTGAAAGTACAAAAATAAATTGTCTTATACAGTGCAAATCGTGTATCTGTACTCTGTCATTATTAAATTCCTTAGATTTTATTACGTATAAAAACTGCTCGTAATCAACGTTCTCGTCACTGAATTTGAGAACACGTTCAGGTTTCTGTGAGAATCTGTTTGTCTGCGTCATTTCGTGCTTCAAGTTGCGTAGCTTTTCAGATTTTAAGTCCCGTAGCTTTTCGGATTTTAAGCCGCGTAGTCTCTGCAAATGGCTCAAATTGTACGCGCTGCGTGACTCTGACAAATGCTCGCAACGTGGCGGATTCTGTGACGTATAGGTGACTGAAATAGTTTTCAATTCTGTTACTTTAATACTTTCGTCAATTTGGTTGTTCTGGCGTTCACTTTTATTATTGACATCCGTATTCAGAGTGTGTGTAACTTCCAGTGACCCTAAATTAAACTCGTCGCGTATCTGTACTGCGTTTTTAGGGCATTGTTCAGTGACTGCATTAATTTCATGTATCTGTGTTTCTGTTGTGCCTACACGTGTACTACTTAATTCTTGTGCAACAGTGCCAACTTCTTCATTACTGTTATTAGCACAAGCCTTAGTATTCTCACGTAATTGTACTTCAGTGTCATGACATTGCACGGTAACACCTGTAATCCGTTTACTAACGTGTTTGTTCTGTTCGTTAAGGTTGTCTTGTTTTTCGTTCGTCAGTTCGAAACTTTCATCAATTGTTTCGCTAAGTTGTTTGAAATGGTTGTCGAAACTTTCATCCAGTTGTTTGAAATGGTTGTTGAAACTTTCATCAAGTTTGTCGTATGTTTCCTTCGTCTGTTTGAAACTTTCATTAATTGTTTCGCTAAGTTGTTTGAAATGGTTGTCGAAAATTTCATTTAGTTCTTCACTGAGTTTGTCTAATTTTTCACCCCGTTGTATCAATATTGCCATAATTTGCTCCAAGGTAACATTACCTACTCTATTCTCTGTGCTGTTTGATTGTGTATCTGCCATTGTCGCGTTTTGTGTGACCATTTGGTCATTCTGTAATTTACAAAAATGTTTCCCAGTCGGATGTGCACTGTGCGTCTCTATTTCGGAATTAAATGAATCCGTCGTACTTTCACTACACTGACCATTTTCATTCGAAAAATTTGTCTGTAAGTTACTTGAATTTTCCAAACCGGGTGTGTTAAGCTGGGCAGCGCTCATTACAATAGAGCTCCCCGCGTCATCAATTGTCGTCAAATTAACAGAGGAGACAATTGAATTCGTCTATTCATCACTAGGATGATTGCCAGTAAACAGTGGATTGTCATCATTATACTGCGTGTCGCAAGTACTATCGGTGAAGTTATTTAATTCGGTTATTTCGTTCATAATACCTCGAGATACACTATTCACAGTCTTTCGCGGCATTTTTACAATAGTCACAATTATTCACAAAAGAAATAAGCACAAATGCAAAAAGCAACAAACACAAATACAACAGAGCAACGAATTGCCGATGATCTGAGGAAAGAAAGTCACAAAATTAGTAAAAGCGTTGCGCCAAATGCTAATTATATTTAAGCAAATAAGAGCAGATATTTAACTGTTTCTTAGAAGATTCCTTAAGAAATACGATCCTGGCCGGATGTCGCCAAGTGTAACCTCCCCACCGAGAATTTTGTATATCAAAGTTAAATAAATAATGGAGCCACGAAGCAATATCGTCCCCACAGAAATATTTAAATAAAAAAATAATAAATGGGAGCCAAGTGTAACCTCCCCACCGAAAATTATGAATAGCAAAGTTAAATAAAAATGGAGCCACGAAGCAATATCAACCCCACAGAAATATTTAAATAAAAAATAATAAATGGGAGCCAAGTGTAACCTTCCCGCAATGAAATCTATTGATAATGACAATTAAATGTAAGAATCGCAATCTGACCCAAGTGTAAGCTCCCTACATAAATGCAAGACATAAAAATGTTCCAAAATTCAGATCCCCACAAAAATGAAAGATAATTCAATGATAATGAAATCTCAGTGACAATGAAAACTCAATTAGACCGAAAAGTCGATCTTTTGCCCTGTGCAAAAATTTAGAATTGATTTCTTACCTCACTATAACTGCATCTGCTCTTATTTTTCGCCATAGCTTGGAGGAAATGCATCGCAAATATATTTTTGATTTTAACTGAAACTTTTGTTAAGGGAAATAGTTTTTCAATTAAATGGCTCTTTTGTTAAAATACTTTCAAAACAAAAATTATTATTGGGGCACTTCTTGAAAATTAATTACAATAAATATACATTACATTATCTGATGTGCGCAATGCAGCTTCGTTACCTTATTTAACAATATACCTCATCCAGCATCTTGACCAGAGACCCATGTCGACGCCCGCCGACTCCTCACACAACTGCGACTGTCTCTCGTGCGCTACTAGCCCTGACTGAGTGCAACTAGCAACTCCCACTACTGACTCCCTACATACAACTGCTCTCTCGCAACTGAATCATCTCTGACGCGCTACTACTCTCTGGTCAGAGATTGTCATGGCTCGCCATCGCTGCATACGTGTTTCAGTCTCTACTGTCATATGAAGTGCTTCTAGGCGGTAAACAGGTTGGTTGCAGCCATCACTGGCACCGAAACAAAACCTGCTTTCTTCACAAAACGCAACAGCCTTCACTCCACTCTCTAGTCAGCTCTCGCTTGACACAACTGAAATCGCAAACGGCAGTGGTTTGGGGTCAGTGTAACGCATGCCTTCAGAGAATTTGGCTCGGAGTTTTCCTTCAAGTAACCGATTTTTAACAGTTCATTGTGTCTGTGGAGCCAGTTGCTTCTAAAATTGCTGCTGCAGTCGCAGTACGATGCGCCAGAGCCATATGCCGAACACAACGGTCTTCCCTCTCTTTAGTGCCACGTGGCTGTCCGAAGTCCGGTCTTCTTGCGGCTTTATACCCGCGCGACCAGCGCTGCCCGCACTATTAACGCCACTCTGACGCGACTGGTTCGAAATATGAGTAAATTTCATCTTTCAGATGTAGGAAGACGCCTACCAAATTTTTCGTTTATCTATCACGACTCCTTCTTGGTGTTGGAATTTTCTTGTTTCGTCAGTTTATGTAGGTTTCCGGATGAGTTAACAGATCGTCCCTTACCATTCCGCTGGGTGAAAATGACATTTTTAAAGAAAAATATTCCCATTGGTTTTGTAGTACTCCAGGGAGCATCACCTCTGAAATCTAGAAGCGCCTCTTTAATGGCTCCTCCTGCTGGAATACCACTGACAGAAAACAGTGGAAACAGAATGCGATTCGTGTCGCAGAACATGTTTAATGTCTTGGACGCTATGGAAAATATCGTAGAAAAACTCTAATTTTATGCCCACAAAAGATTAGGTCGATAGCTAATGTCTATTGAAGATACTTGTAAACGTCATCTATTAACTTAAAGTGCAACAGCACATCAGTATAATCAGCTACTAAAAATTGCTTCTTAATGGTAAACGTGTTAGCAAGTTCAATGAAATTATGTAACAGGACATAGATGCACTTGAGTGAGAATGAGAATATGAGTAAGAAATCTAAGGAATCAAAGTTGGTGAATGGTGAAATTAAAAGAATGTAACCAAATTTAGTTTGTCATCGTTGCTAAAATATATTCAGCCAGACATAAATCGCGTGATACAACATTCCTAGCGTGCTATGTTGCTATAAACGCCACCTTTTCGGCTACACCTCGTTCGCAGGCAGAGTCTGGATGGTTTGCAGTAATTTTATAAATCCGCGTATGAAATTGAAGAGATTAAATTTCTCCCTTCTGTATTAGCAGCTGTTTAAGGAGGCCTTTTCGTAGACAGAGTAAGTATAAAGTCTTCCCATGATACATAAATTTATGTCTCTGGAACTATGCAAATAACAGTCATAAGGTTAGTTGCAAATGGTAGCTTACTTCACAAAATTTATTATGGATTCACTTCCACGTATTCTCCTCTTGTCCCATAGAGGTCTAGGTCACACTCGTTTCCTCTCCATGTCTTTGTCAACAGTTCTTCCGTCAGCACCTCCACAGTACCTGGTATTCGTGCCAAAAGAGTTAACACGCTTCGAACTGGTGAACTGAACATTTTATCCCTATCGTAACTCCACAAAAGAGTCAAGAGGGGCTACTTTCGTTGAATGTGGTGGCCATGATGTTGGATCGTTTCTACTTACCTATCTCTCCAGAAAATTTCATGGCGAACAAATAACTCCCGGTGTCCTTCTGCACCATCTCGTTGAAATACCACCCACAGTGCACCCAGAAACACTGTCGAACACGATCGTTTTGGTATCTTTGTGTTATGTCTGGGAAGAGAGAATGTTTCATGGGCGTACTGACCGGCAAATATTTGAACACGGTACACCTAGTGGTTACCGTTATTGTGACATTGTACTCCTGTTGTGTACATAGTTCCGCGTAGTCAGCGCGTACACAACTTTCCCACTAGAGCGCGTCCCGCTAAGCACAACAGCGCAGGTGCAACGTTCGTCCGTCTCCGCACTACGAGATGGCGATGCCTTAGAGACGGACCAAATTCTGCTTCCGCCGATCCGCATATTAATATGTAACGCAGCCAATGAGATTGCTGCTAACGTAGAACCTTTTCTCATCGCGGATCACACTCGCGCAGTGATACCTGAACGCGTGAGGTATTATTACGAGTGTACAGACCTCCGATTAGTCAGTCTGAATTTGTCTGCACCAGTCTGTACCAGTCTACATTAGTCTGTACCAGTCTATAGTCAAGTTTCAGTCTGCGCCTAATAAGATTACCATATTCCTGTACATAGCCATGAAGAGAAATGTATGGACACATTGTCAAGTATCAGAGATATGTGAGAATAAGATTAACGTACCAAGACCAAAGGAACTTCAGATTGTCAATTGTAAACAGCATCCAGAATCAAGTTACGTAATGTCTACGCTTTTCATTATTTTAATAAATGTGTGTGAAAATTAATCAAGTCCTGTTTAAAGTTGGTCACCGTCAATCTGCTACTCTAAGCATGCAAGTGGCATTTCTATCGTCTGACCTAACAGCAGAAGATAAACACAATAAGACCACGAGACATATTGCTGACACTCGCCTACTTCGTTAGAGCGACGAGTCACATAATCTGATGGTGTGTGTACCGAAGGTCTTACAGTACACACACCACAACTCCATACCCAAGTGAGTCTTTTCAGGAGCGCATTCGGCAAGAACTTCGTTTTTATGGATGATAATGAGCGACCGACTCGAACAGCGCAGGTGCAGCAACTATTGGAACGAGAATATATTCTGTGAAGGGACTGGTCTGCCCTTTCCCCCGACCTAAACCCCATCGATCACGTGCGGGTAGCAGGGTTGGGGTGGGGGGAAAGGCTTACATACACCAACTACCATCCAACAATAGTCAAGCGCGCTATTGGAGGAATGGAATCCCGTACAACAAGATCTCCTTATCAACCTCTTGTCCAGCACCGGAGCGAGCTGCAGAAATTGCATTGCCTTTCCAGGTGCTACGAATCACGTCCCGCCTTTCGTAATGTCCAGAAGTGCATCATAAATCGCGGTGAGTTTAGTGCAATTATTGTCCTTGAGTAAAAGTGTAATTTATGTTCTTCTCATTACATATTTTTTTCAGTTATCTTTTGCACTACACTGTAGCATTTATTTCAATGTACGGTCCAAGTTTCATCGAGCTATGTTACTTGGCAATGAAACATCATGCGAAACCCATTTTCGTTCTTACGCTTTGCACGCCAGTGTTGTTTAGACATTTGGCACTGCAGCATATCCTTACAGAGGCAGAGGAAGGAGGTGCCACTCTACTGGGTGCCACGGCATATTGGAAACTGTGTGAGCTTAAGTAAAGAATCTGATGAAGCAGCAAAGAAAGTTTCATGGGACACACTGAAGCACAGTAGTAATTCCGCTATACGTTGCACTACACTGTTGAGCCCCAGAGTCATGCGTCATTTGGAAGAAAAACGAATACACTTTTAGTACAAGAAGCTGCTGTCGGTGAAGCCACAAGTCCAACCGACGCGTGTTGCCTTCCAGTCAACGATGCGTACGAGAGGAAGTAACATTTACCATTTACTCACCTGCTGATAAACCTATGACTGTTAGTTTCCTCCTCCAGTGAGAGAACGTGCTGGAGTATAGAGCTACTGGCGTACGCTCAGTTTTTATTGAACGTATGTGTATGTGTGTGTGTGTGTGTGTGTGTGTGTGTGTGTGTGTGACGTTCGGAAGAGAGGTTGTATTTATTAACAACATAAATGCTACGTGCGTCGTAACTACATTTCATTTTCTTTCATGTGTAGGAAATGGTGCTGCAACGTAGATGGAAAATTACGCTTTCTCCCTCTCTTTCCTTCCAGTGAATTCTAGTCGTACTACTAGGTTCAAATTGTGATTCCTCCAGTGATCATATCTCACTTCCCGTTGGCGATAGAAAGGGAGTGTCCAGTGCTTTTGGACAGCCCTTGGGCTAGGGACCATTTGTGTACCCAGCAGAAGGGTCGTCTTACTACCACTATCCTACAGTACAGGGCTCAAAATATCAATATTATACACTCCCTCTTAGGCAAATGGCACAAATCTTTTCGTTCTTCTGCGTTTGATGTGGCATCCGGTGGACCTTAAGTTGCTTATTGAGGGAGATTCCTTAGAAAACCTTCCTAAAATAGTTTTCTCTTATCATTTTTTTTGTACGAAAACCCATCCGCAGATTCGCATATGGCTGTTTACAGCAAACGGCTGAAGTTTTTTTTCCGTATATGACAAAGATTGTGGTCACGAAGAACCTTGAAAATTTTCTTCATGTCTTTGTCCTTTTCTGAGATAGAGAACTACAAAAGTATACTACTTCTACACTTAAAACACGCACGTAAAATTCGGTATAATGTGATATCCAAACAATAAATATGTAACAGCAAACTGCACAATTTTTAATTATATATCCTCTAGGCATTAATCTAGAAATGTCATACTCCTAGTTTCAAATGTATTTATCCGTTGTCGAGCAACATCCCAAAACACGGTCTTCGGGTACCAGAAGAGGGGCGCTGATTCCAGGATTGCCACGCACAAAAAATAGATGTAATTTTTACGATATATTCCTAACATCCAGATCTCGAACATGAACGTTTTCTTGATATCTGCATCCATTTCCGGTATACAAAGGTTCAAATTTAGCCTACTTGTACACGTAAAATACTCATATAAAATCCAGTGTGAAGCGAAAACGTAATTTATAAAGTGACATAAAACGGATGAATTTCTTGTGAAGTGTCCTTTGTTATCACCAGAAAGTTCTGAAAATCCCATGTTGTAGTTCTGAAGCACATACAAAATTTTGTGCACGAAAAATCCGGTCTGAAATGTAAATTTAGTTTTAGGGTATTTCAGTTTCACATAAATAAACTAGCAAAAATTTACTGAGCCATAAAATTCTTTTTTTGAGTGACATGTCCTGTTGAGGCAGGTAACAGAAAGGAATAAGTGGAAAATGCTCTCATCTGAGCACAAAAAGAGCGAGTATCCTCAGCTGCGTCACTCTACCTTCCTTAGAACTTTTAAAAATATTAGCTTACGAACATATTACGCGAGCTTTTTTGTGAAAGAGACAGTGGTAGTGGAAAAGAGACGGAAAAGTGATAAATACTGGAATATAGTAGAAAGTGGTGGAGACAATGGCAGTATGAGAGAAAGAGAGGGACACAGACGCAGTGGAACGTAGTTGATAGTGACGGAACAGTGCTAAGAAAAGAGTGAAGTGGACAGTGGCAGTGAAAGAGAAGGAAAGTGAAGGAGACGGTCTAAGTGTGTCAGAACCAGTGATAACGAGAGATAGAGTTTATGACAATGACAAGGAGGGAATGGGATATAGTGGCAGTGAGAAGAGACAGCGGCAGTCGCTCGACGGAAGTTCCGTACCCAAAGACTGGAACGTTACACAGGTCACACCAATATTCAAGAAAGGTAGTACGAGTAATACAGTTAATTACAGGCCCATATCATTAACGTCGATATGCAGCAGGAATCTGGGACATACACAGTATTCGAACATTATGAATTACCTCGAAGAAAACGGTCTATTGACACACAGTCAACATTCGCCTAAAAAACATCGTTCTTGTGAAACACAACCAGCTCTTTATTCGCTTGAAGTGTTGAGTGCTATTGACAAAGGATTTCAGATCAATTCCGTATTTCTGGATTTCGAGAAGGCATTTGGCACTGTACCACACAAGCGGTTTATAGTCAGATTGCGTGCTTATGGAGTATCGTCTCAGTTATGTGACTGGATTTCTGACTTCCTGTCAGAGAGGTCACAGTTCGTAGTAATTGACGGAAAGTCATCGAGTAAAACAGAAGTGATTTCTGGCGTTCTCCAAGGTAGCGTTATAGGCCCTTTGCTGTTCCTTATCTACGTAAATGATTTGGGGGACAATCTGAGCAGCCGTCTTAGGTTGTTTGCAGGTGGCGCTGTTGTTTATAGATTAATAAAGTCATCGGAAGATCAAAACAAATAGCAAAACGATTTAGAAAAGATACCTGAAAGGTTAGAAAGTTGGCAATTGACCAAAAGTGTGAGGTCATCCACATGAGTGCTAAAAGCAATTCGTTAAACTTCGGTTACACGATAAGTCAGTCAAATATAAAGGACGTAAATTCAGCTAAATACCTAGGAATTACAATTACGAACAACTTAAATTGGAAGGAACACACAGAAAATGTTGCGCGGAAGGGTAACCAAAGACTGCGTTTTATTGGCAGGACACTTAGAAAGTGTAATAGAAATACTAAGGAGACTGCCTGCACTACCCTTGTCCGTCCTCTTTTAGAATACTGCTGCGCGGTGTGGGATCCTTACCAGATAGGACTGATGTAGTATAAAGAAGGGCAGCACGCTTTGTATTATAGCGAAATATGGGGGAGAGTGTCACTGAAATGATACAGGATCTGGGCTGGACATCATTGAAGGAGAGGCGTTTTTCGTAGCAACGGAATCCTCTCACGAAATTCCAATCACCAACGTTCTTCTCCGAAAGCGAAAATATTTTGTTGACACAGACGTACATAGGGAGAAAGATCACCACGATAAAATAAGGGAAATCAGAACTCCTATGGAAAGATATAGGTGTTCGTTCTTTCTGCGCACTATACGAGATTGGAATAATAGAGAATTGTGAAGGTGGTTCGATGAACCCTCTGTCAGGCAGTTAAATGTGATTTGCAGAGTATCCATGTAGATGTAGATGTAGAGATATTAGCAGTAAGAGAGAGCAAGGGGGAGACAGTGACAGACAGTGACAGTGGGAGAAGAGAGTAATAGTAGGGCATAGTGATGGGTACTGAGGCTGTGAGACAAAACACAATGGCAGTCAGAGATACACATAGAGGTAATGACAATCAACTGGGCTGACTGAATGAGTGAGAGTGGGCAAGTGGCAGTGGATGGGACTGAGCGACTTACGGCGGCGGGCTAGTGGGCATTACGTGAGTTTGTGAGAGTGAGAGGCCTGTTGCATAAACTGCTGAAGAAGGTAAAGGGAGTCTTTAAAACAGGGACAGATTCGACTTTTCTGTGATCTGATAGGAGTATTTACCGCTGGTTTATTTCTAATTGACCAGTTTGCCTTCATATCTTCGTTGAACAGAGTATGTAAAGTTTTTGTAGGTCCATCTTTTGACTGGAGGTATGCGAAACCACGGCTGCTCAATATTGTAAGAAAATGAAATGCCTGCAGCCGTCCTTATGATCTTATTTATTGTGTAGCTATCGGTTTCGGTGCTTTAATGTGCCGTCTTCAGGCCTTAACATCAACTGTTAACAGTATATGGCTGGAGAGACGACATCACAGTTACAGGCGGTCTGCATTTTATATATGGATCATGATTACTATATATGGACCGTGATAACCCGTTCAGCTTCAGCTAAGGCCAGAAGATGGTGCACTGAAGCCCCGAAACTGGTAGATACACAATATATAAGATCATAAAGGCGGTTGCAGGCGTTTTATTTTGTTACAGGAGTATATAAAATCCAAACAATTCGCTGATTCACACGCTTAGAAGAGGAGCTGACCAGAGAGAGGAAGTACAATGGCATCGAAATCAACCTCTATGAGTACTAATCGGCACGAATATTGTAAATGCAGTGCATAATTATATTCAACATAGAAATAAAGAGAGCATATTTTTTATAGTGCTCGGATAATACGAGGTTTGTTTTTTAAGTAAGTACCGTTTTGAAATTAAAAAAGACGTGCTAAGATATCTCAATAATTTTAATTTTACATGATAGCCTGTACCTTAACCTACGCACTGACGCCATTACAGTCTGATTCTTCCTTGTTTACGTTGTGTACTGAGTGTTTAAGATGCCTCCGATAATCGTGAGTCCCGCCGACAGTGAAGTACGGGCTGTTATAAGATTTCTTAGTGTTAAAGGCCTAAAAGCGATCGATATTCATCGTGAAATCTGTGCAGTTTACGGAGAAAACATTATGAATGATGAAATGGTAAGAAAGTGGGTGAGAGCATTTAAAGATGGCTGTATAACGGAGTGCGCGTCCTTCGGTCGTTAATGAAAGTTTGGTGCAGGAAATGGACAATAAAGTGAGAGAAATCAGATGCTTTACGATTTCCTCCTTGCGGGATGACTTTCCTCATGTTTCTCGTATTGTTTTGTACGGCATTGTGACCGAGCACTTGAATTACGGAGATTTGTGCGCACGTTGGGTACCGAAAATGTTGACGGATGTGCACAAAACCAAACGTTTAGACAATGCATTGACTTTTCTTGAGCGGTACCACAACGTCGGTGATGATTTCTTAAGCCAAATCGTTATGGGCGATGAAACATGGATGGCCTACGTCACACCAGAATCAAAGCAACAGTCCATGAAAGTTGAGAAGGGGCATGGTTTTGCTGCAAGACAATGGCCGTCCGCATGTGGCGAATGAGACCAAATATCTCATCACATTTTTTTCGATGGTAAACACTAGATCATCCTCCGTACAGCCCCGATCTTGCGCCCGGTGACTACCATCTATTCCTGCACTTGAAGAAACACCCTGGCCGCCAGCGTCTTCAAGACGATGACGAAGTGGTTAACAAGTCAGGCGGCAGACTTCTATGACGAGGGTATTCAAAAACTGGTACAACGTTATGACAATTGCCTCAATATTGACGAAAATTATGTAGAAACGTAGATTAAGGTACAGGCTTTCATGTAAAAATAAAATTATTGAGATATACTTAAAAAACACGCCTCGTATATTGTTAAACAGCTCATTGTTCTTGGTATGACTGACTACAACATTCACACACAAGTAAAGTAGCAAATACCCAACTCCCTGGACAACGGAAGCTTGAGAAGACGGGTATGCTGTAGTTTTTGAAGTTGTTAACCGTGAATTAGAAGGTAATGTGTCGCGATAAAAGCCCTGCCGACTGTTAACGAAGGTTTGGGCAGAGGGTTTACGTACTCATTTACTTGAGTGGTTCGAAGGTTTCATAATTAATAGATCCCAGTACGTTGCCCTCCACGGCTGGTGTTCTCGGAGACAAGAGTACGGTCATGACGGTCTCAATAAAGTGTGACAAGATCGCTCTTATTGTCTATATACGTACATGATCTGACGTACAGGATAGGCAGCAGTTTGCTACTGTTGCTGACGTGTACGAGACGGTGTCGCCTTTGAGTGACTGTAAATGGATACAAGATTACTTAGACCACATCTCCAGTTGGTGTGATGAAAGGCAGCTTGCTATAGAAAAATTTAAGTTGATGCACAGGAGCAGGAGAAACAATCCCGTAATATTCGAACACAGCGTTAGTAGAGCGCTGCTTGACCAAAAAAATGGTTGAAATGGCTCTGAGCACTATGCGATTTAACTGCTGAGGTCATCAGTAGCCTAGAACTTAGTACTAATTAAACCTAACTAACCTAAGGACATCACACACATCAATGCCCGAGGCAGGATTCGAACCTGCGACCGTAGCGGTCGCTCGGTTCCAGACTGTAGCCCCTAGAACCGCACGGCCACTCCAGCCGGCGCTTGATCAAATCACGTCGATTAAATACATAGACGTAACGTTGGAAAGCATTTTAGACGGTAGTAGGGAAGGTGACTGGTCGACTTCGGTTTAGTGGGAGACTTTTTGGAAAGCGTAGCAGATATGTAAAGGATACCGTGTACAGAACCCTAGTGCGACACATTCTTGATAGTGATCGAGTGATTGGAAACCTTGGCAGGTCGGATTAAAGGAAAGCATCGAAGTAATTCAGAGGGGCGCTGCTGGATTTGTTATCGGTAGGTTCGATCAACACGCGAATATTTCCAGTATTGTCTAGATTAAGAATGCCTTCGTGCTGAGCAGCTCAAGTATCAAGAGCAGTCATATACGTTTTGTCCATCCAAGAGTAGTTTCTACTGATAGGCAATTCTAGAAACGTTTTTCTTTTTAACTAAATATTGTATTTCTAGTTAAATTCATCAACATTTTTATAAAACCAGTCTGATACCAGTTATCTCACATTCTCATAATCCGCCAGATTAGCCGAGAGCGCGAATGCGCTGCTTCCTGGACTCGGATAGGCGCGCCGGCCCAGGATCGAATCCGCCCGGCGGATTACCGACGGGGAACGGTGTGCCGGCCAGCCTGGATGTGGTTTTTAGGCGGTTTTCCACATTCCACTAGGCGAATACCGAGGCTGGCGGCAGGCAGGGCATCAGACCACCCTCTGACACTAATGTGGCCAGATCCATAGTAACTGCGTTGAAGTGGGACAAAGGCCCAAGAAAATGATGATGATCTCATATTCTAATGACTGTTTCTGGTAGATACGTATGAACTGCTAGTTGAGTTATAGTAACAAATTCGCTGTGTGGCCATTCGTACTAGGCTACCTGTTCATTTCCAGGACATATTATTAAACTGCAGGGTTGTTACTCTGAAACGGCCAAATTATGAAACACAAGAATAGAGCCTCATCTCTAATCACTTGGCGACAAGACCAAAACCACTGCTCTTTCAGCGTTACTTTGACTGAGATTCAAGAACCTTGTCATTAGTCTGCTGAGCCACTAATCCAGCACCTGTTAAACACAAGAGCTTGTTAAATTTCTAATAGCAGCTCAGTCGACATAGTAGTAACCCCCACATAAATAGTGATCTAAATAAATATCAAAACAATCTTGGTAAACACGTTACATGGAGTACTCCAAAGCAGACGCTGATACGCTCTTGTTCCGTATCGGTCTTCACTTTCACGGCAAGCAGACATCTAAAATTGAAGGGGAAGTCATAAGTGTTCTGTCAGAGGTATAAACTACCAAATGGAAAGTCGGAATTAATTACAATTTAGAAAATTTATTCTGAAAACAAGACGAAACATAACTCAGCGTAATCACTCGCGTCCGGGTCCGCAGCCAATGTTCATCACCCGTAAACACTACACCGCAACAGCGTCGCGACTGAAAGAACACTTGTTCCGCACTCCAGGAGGCCCACCAGACGAGTCCCCTTCCAGGCCGCGGCGACGCGACATAGCCATGTGGGGCTGCAGGCTGACTGGCTCTGTCGACTCCAGCGGTATGACTGCTGCATCTCTTGTGGCGGCCCCACTGTGAGCACTTTGAAGTACGCCGCGCTGCTGGCACTGACTGGAGCGTTGGCACAAGGTGCTCGAGAAGATCGTGGCCGCCTCTTACATGTATGAATGCACGGCAGAACAGTAAGTAATAGTTCGCAGTCAAGTATAACACGTATAACTCAACAATAAAGAAGCCTATGTTTGCAGGCAGTATGCAGGCCTTCTTAATCTACGTGTCGTTGGTATTAGGATTGCTTCGCGAACTCAAATGGATATCCGTGGAGGTGAGACCATGCTAGTTTCGCGAAACGCTGTTGAGAAAATTTAGACCACAGGCATTGGAAGCTGACTGCAGAATGATTCTGCTGCCGCCAATTGAAATTACGCGTAAGGATCACGAAGACAAGAGAAAAGAACTCGGAGCTCATTTGTAGACATACAGTCAGTCGCTTTTCCCTCGCTCTATTTGCGAATGGAACAGGAAAGGAAATGACTAGTAGTGGTCGAACTGTAATATTTCTGGCTTAGCCATCATATTAGGCTCCAAGAAGCTGTTTCCAGAGCAGTGGAGATGCAAGAAGTATATAGGTGATGAAATGTGGTGTGAGGTACCTGTGACAGATGTTAGATTCGGTACCATTCCCGTGAGATAGACCGCCTCCATAATGCTACTGCCCTGTGACCGGCTGCTGTGTTCGGAGCAAGGGTACCAAAACGTTAAAGTATAGTTATTTTTATTAGTTAAACTAGCCTGATCATTGGAATGACTTCACATTTTAATATAAATATCTCTCAACAGCTGACTATCAATCAGTCATTTTAGAATTATTAAAAACAATTTAAATCAAAAACGAAAGACTGACGAAATTGCCGACGAAGCACTTCGGAAGCGTTCGGGTCACGCCTTTTCTGGTATGGCGCGCGCACTGTTTGGGGCTGTTCGTCTCTCTGGATTAGACAGTCGAGATGTACAGTCATGTTGTATGTGGCAGGATGTGTTTGCCAGTATTCAGTATTACAAGATTCACTCCGGTAGTCATGAGGCGCAGACACGTGCCACAAACAGTGTAAAGTTGCATTTTCGTAAACATTGTGTTTGATCATGTACTTCGCTGTATTAGAAGGTGTTGCATTAAGATTATGTAGTCTTCTCCTGTGGCTACATTAAAATACGCGAGTGGCATCCCAAAGAAGCGATACGTTATTTCAGAACAGAACCTCGCTAAAAGTCAGTTTCAGCCTCAATATACAGAACCTACGACCTGCGTGCTATTTTCTGCCCTGGGGACATCAACTTGAAGACAGCAGGTTAGTGAACTATAACAGAACCTTCGTATTCCACACAGTGCAGTGCAAACAACTAGGCGCCTCACGTGTACTGCATGCACAGAACAAGTGTGCTCAGTGACACGTCATCTGCAGTAATGCACAGGAGCTAAAGGAGGATGATCGTTATTAACACCAACAATCAATTCATTCTTCCTTTCTTGCCGTACAACGCATCCCTCGCCATGTACCATACGGTGACTGGCGGAGTATGCATGTAGATGTAGATATTAAAAGGTCAAACGTCACTGGAGATCTACTGTTTAGATTGCTTCTTGACGGCCCATAGATTTGTGCTGTAATTAGAAAAATAGCAATCTTCAAGATATTCGTTTGCTAGAAATTTAGTTTAATTTTTGTGTATCTAAATCTTGTGTATAATCATTGTTGAAACTGCAATATAAAACAAAACTCTTTATATCCAGTAAATAATATTTTAGAATTTGCTGTGACTAAATAAATTGCAATGGTCTACGTTCGATACAAAATTCAACGGGCGGACCACAGTACTGAGTTCCACTAGACTTCTACACTGATTTAACATGACAGAAAATGGCAAATGTGAAGTCACTGGGACATCACGAGGAGAGCGCCTATGAATCAACTGTAAAAACCCATTAAGCATGAATGACCTGAGAGTTCTGTGGTTCCTTGTTAGTTTCCCGCACGAGTAAAAACGTTGAGTGACGTTGACGTTTCTTGAACTACGAACTAAATGGGTTACAGTGCATAATACAGTCTGTCTTCTCCTGCTCTCACGGCTACTAAAGTCACTGGATTACTTAAGACTGCTTCAAAAAATTTTAATTAAGCTTGAAAAATGCTGATATTAGACCATAACACCTTCTACAGTAACTAACAATTATAACTAAACCCGATAGTCTCACAATACTGTCCACAGCCCATAATTTCCTATTTGGCAAAGAGCTAAACTTAAATACTAGCACCTTAGTCATTACCTCCCTTTTCTGTTCCAGTCGCGTATGGTTCGCGGGAAGAATGACTGTCCGTACGCGCTCGAATCTCTCTAATTTTACATTCGCGATCTCCTCGGGAGGTATAAGTAGGGGGAAGCAATATATTCGATACCTCATCCAGAGACGCACCCTCTCGAAACCTGGCGAGCAAGATACACCGCGATGCAGAGCGCCTCTCTTGCAGAGTCTGCCACTTGAGTTTGCTAAACATCTCCGTAACGCTATCACGGTTACCAAATAACCCTGTGACGAAACGCGCCGCTCTTCTTTGGATCTTCTCTATCTCCTCCGTCAACCCGATCTGTTACGGATCCCACACTGATGAGCAATTCTCAAGTATAGGTCGAACGAGTGTTTTGTAAGCCACCTCCTTTGTTCAAAAATGGTTCAAATGGCTCTGAGCACTATGGGACTTAACATCTGTGGTCATCAGTCTCCTAGAACTTAGAACTACTTAAACCTAACTAACCTACGGACATCACACACATCCATACCCGAGGCAGGACTCGAACCTGCGACCGTAGCGGTCGCGCGGTTCGAGACTGAAGCGCCTAGAACCGCTCGGCCACAGCGGCCGGCCCTCCTTTGTTGATTGACTACATTTTCTAAGGACTCTCCCAATGAATCTCAACCTGGCACCCGCCTTACCAACAATTAATTTTATATGATCATTCCACTTCAAATCGTTCCGCACGCATACTCCCAGATATTTTACAGAAGTAACTGCTACCAGTGTTTGTTCCGCATTTCGCTACAATTTTCTAATGCTGCAACTTCTCTGTATACTACAGCATCATCCACGAAAAGCCGAATGGAACTTCCGACACTATCTACTAGGTCATTTATATATATTGTGAAAAGCAATGGTCCCATAACACTCCCCTGTGGCACGCCAGGGGTTACGTTAACGTCTGTAGACGTCCCCTCATTGATAACAACATGCTGTGTTCTGTTCGTTAAAAACTCTTCAATCCAGCCACACAGCTGGTCTGATATTCCGTAGGCTCTTACTTTGTTTATCAGGCGACAGTGCGCAACTGTATCGAACGCCTTCCGGAAGTCAAGGAAAATAGCATCTACCTGGGAGCCTGTATCTAATATTTTCTGGGTCTCTGAACAAATAAAGCGAGTTGGGTCCCACACGATCGCTGTTTGCGGAATCCATGTTGATTCCTACAGCATAGATTCTGGGTTTCCGAAAACGACATGATACGCGAGCAAAAAACATGTTCTAAAATTCTGCAACAGATCGGCGTCAGAGATATAGGTCTATAGTTTTGCGCATCTGCTCGACGACCCTTCTCGAAGACTGGTACTACCTGTGCTCTTTTCCAATCATTTGGAACCTTCCGTTCCTCTAGAGACTTGCGGTACACGACTGCTAGAAGGGAGGCAAGTTCTTTCGCGTACTCTGTGTGGTGTCACCGCCAGACACCACACTTGCTAGGTGGTAGCTTTTAAATCGGCCGCGGTCCGGTAGTACACGTCGGACCCGCGTGTCGCCACTGTCAGTGATCGCAGACCGAGCGCCACCACACGGCAGGTCTAGAGAGACGTACTAGGACTCGCCCCAGTTGTACAGCCGACTTTGCAAGGAAAGGTTCACTGACAAATACGCTCTCATTTGCCGAGACGATAGTTAGCATAACCTTCAGCTACATTTGCTACGACCTAGCAAGGCGCCGTATTCAATTGATATTGAGATTCTATTAATGTATCATCAAGAGCGATGGTCTACAAATGTGGATTAAAGTTAAGTATTCCAGAAGCTACGTACATTTCTTTATAGCATTCATTACGTATCCTGTATCAGACCTCACGCCAGCCTGCGTGAGTTTAAGCGCGTGCCTTTCGGCTTCCTCTCATTGTGTCTAGGCTGTCCTGTCTAGACACAACCCTCTGTGTAAAATCGAATTGGTATGCCGTCAGGTCCAGTGGACTTACCTCTGTTGAGTGATTCCAGTTGCTCTTTCTGCAGCAGTTGCATAAAACGACAGTTAGACCTCTCCTTTCTCAACCCTTACGGTACACCAGAGTAGACGTAGCCACTGTTTCTATGTTTCTATACAGTGTATCGATACGCGGAACTGTTTCAGTGTTTCGAAACGGCTATATTTCACTGTTTCGAAACAGTGGCGTCTCGGATACCGGGACCAGATTCGATCTCGAGGCAGACACAGAAACTGTATCGCTGTTTCAAAACAACGCTGTTTCAGTCCACTTATGCTTGGAACGGGCTAATTGTATCGAAACAGTGGCTTTTCATTCCGCTCTGTCTCGGACGAGATTCGGGCACGGTACAGATACTGAAACACATTTAACATCTCACTTCACGAAACACTTTCGAGTGTGTCGAAATCTTTTTGACACACAACAGCACGAATCTTAAAGTTTCCGAAAATAAAGCTTCGTTTCTAATTGACTGCCCTATTCCGAAAAGGCGTAATATCTGCTTTATAAACACCAACAAACAATAAAATAACGCACACTATTCGCATTCAAAATAATAAAAGTGCGAGGAACATTCAGTCAACTTACACATCTCTTATAACATACACGTGCTTCAACTATAGTTGAGTTTGATAAATATATGAAGATGCCACTGATACACATAACACAAGATCCATTGCTGTGGTGGAAAGAAAATCATGTGTTGTTTCCCACGCTGTTTGAAATAAGGAAACGACGCCTTTGTGTCATGGCCACCTCCGTTCCATGTGAGCGCAAATTTTTATAACAGGGTCAAACAACAACAGACAGACGATCCCGTCTTTCAAGCTAAAAGTAATAGAAACGATATTTTGACCTACAACTTACAATAGGTACAGTTGATCTATTCAGAAATGCAACAGTAAAGTTTCAGATGATTTTGATCTTCTCTGGCCAGTGTGCACTAAATTTGTATTTCACTGTAGTTTGTTTAGTGCACTAAGTCTTACATGTACCTACCTTGAAAGAACATTTTTGTCACATTTGGTGCATGCAGAAGACACGTTTTAGCTTACCATTTAGTGAGTTTAATTTTTTTGAGTATGTTTACTTATTTATGAGTTTGAGAATACTTATATGATTTATGTATGTTTATGTTTGTGTGTTGTAAATGTGCTATGTTTGGTTATTACACAATATAGGCATCTTAATACCTGTGTATCATAGATAATTCTCAGGGAAATCAACAACGGTACTCTGATACTACTGTATTTGGCTTTCAGATACTGTGATCAAAAAGTGCATTTATATAGCAACTTTATCTCTGATAAAATGATAATACACTCCTGGAAATTGAAACAAGAACACCGTGAATTCATTGTCCCAGGAAGGGGAAACTTTATTGACACATTCCTGGGGTCAGATACATCACATGATCACACTGACAGAACCACAGGCACATAGACACAGGCAACAGAGCATGCACAATGTCGGCACTAGTACAGTGTATATCCACCTTTCGCAGCAATGCAGGCTGCTATTCTCCCATGGAGACGATCGTAGAGATGCTGGATGTAGTCCTGTGGAACGGCTTGCCATGCCATTTCCACCTGGCGCCTCAGTTGGACCAGCGTTCGTGCTGGACGTGCAGACCGCGTGAGACGACGCTTCATCCAGTCCCAAACATGCTCAATGGGGGACAGATCCGGAGATCTTGCTGGCCAGGGTAGTTGACTTACACCTTCTAGAGCACGTTGGGTGGCACGGGATACATGCGGACGTGCATTATCCTGTTGGAACATCAAGTTCCCTTGCCGGTCTAGGAATGGTAGAACGATGGGTTCGATGACGGTTTGGATGTACCGTGCACTATTCAGTGTCCCCTAGACGATCACCAGTGGTGTACGGCCAGTGTAGGAGATTGCTCCCCACACCATGATGCCGGGTGTTCGCCCTGTGTGCCTCGGTCGTATGCAGTCCTGATTGTGGCGCTCACCTGCACGGCGCCAAACACGCATACGACCATCATTGGCACCAAGGCAGAAGTGACTCTCATCGCTGAAGACGACACGTCTCCATTCGTCCCTCCATTCACGCCTGTCGCAACACCACTGGAGGCGGGCTGCACGATGTTGGGGCGTGAGCGGAAGACGGCCTAACGGTGTGCGGGACCGTAGCCCAGCTTC
The DNA here is from genome assembly GCF_021461385.2 of Schistocerca piceifrons. Lineage (NCBI taxonomy): Eukaryota > Metazoa > Arthropoda > Insecta > Orthoptera > Acrididae > Schistocerca > Schistocerca piceifrons. The sequence continues at coordinate 145,560,798 of NC_060144.1, forward strand.
ATGGAGACGGTTGCGAATGGTCCTCGCCGATACCCCAGGAGCAACAGTGTCCCTAATTTGCTGCGAAGTGGCGGTGCGGTCCCCTACGGCACTGCGTAGGATCCTACGGTCTTGGCGTGCATCCGTGCGTCGCTGCGGTCCGGTCCCAGGTCGACGGGCACGTGCACCTTCCGCCGACCACTGGCGACAACATCGATGTACTGTGGAGACCTCACGCCCCACGTGTTGAGCAATTCGGCGGTACGTCCACCCGGCCTCCCGCATGCCCACTATACGCCCTCGCTCAAAGTCCGTCAACTGCACATACGGTTCACGTCCACGCTGTCGCGGCATGCTACCAGTGTTGAAGACTGCGATGCAGCTCCGTATGCCACGGCAAACTGGCTGACACTGACGGCGGCGGTGCACAAATGCTGCGCAGCTAGCGCCATTCGACGGCCAACACAGCGGTTCCTGGTGTGTCCGCTGTGCCATGCGTGTGATCATTGCTTGTACAGCCCTCTCGCAGTGTCTGGAGCAAGTGTGGTGGGTCTGACACACCGGTGTCTGTGTGTTCTTTTTTCCATTTCCAGGAGTGTATATCTGCTTGCTGTGAGTACTTTAGGGAACTCCATATACCTGTTGTTGTGTCTAGGCAAGACAGCCTAGACACAATGCGAGGAAGCCGATAGGCACGCGCTTAGCTCACGCAGGCAAGAGATAGATCTGTAACAGGATACGTAATGAATGCTATAAAGAAAAGTACGTAGTTGCTGGAATACTTAACTTTAATCCATCCTTGTGGTACATCGCTATTGATGATATAAGTGAGACTCCATAGATACATGCAATGTTACTAATGGCGCCTTGCTAGGTCGTAGCCATTGACTTAGCTGAAGGCTATTCTAACTATCTGCTCTGCAAATGAGCGAGGCTTCATCAGTGTGCATCGCTAGCTACGTCGTCCGTACAACTGGGGCGAGTGCTAGTACGTCTCCCTAGACCTGCCGTGTGGTGGCGCTCGGTCTGCTACCACTGAAATTGGCGACACGCGGGTCCGACATGTACTAATGGACCGCGGCCGATTTAAAGCTACCACCTAGCAAGTGTGGAGTCTGGCGGTGACACCACATTCCTCCCCCGCAAATCGGCGAACGGTCGTGTTATAAGGCTTCCGCCCGCCGTGGGGAGGACCCCATGTTGACGTATGCGATGAGGTGGGGAGCCTAACAACAGGCGAGGCTGTGCCACCCGCACCCGGCCATTCGGTCCGAGGGGAGCTAGGAAACGCCTGAAAACCTAGTCCAGGGTGCACGTCAACATGCGGTGTATGCGCCGTTAGAGATATAGGAGGGGCCGAAGGGTCGACCTCCATTGCGTCGGGGCACCCGACGGGCGAAGACGACTGCAGCGAAGCGTCCACTGCGGGCTGCGCCGGCGGCGGCTGCAGCGGCGGCGGCGGCGGCGGCGCGACGCCATGGGGCAAAATGGAAGGCAGCGTCGGTAACACCTGGGGATGAGGCGAGCCAGTAGATGGGTCCCCAGGGCGCTGACCGGACGGCACCGTCGCTGAAAGCAGACGGGGAGCGGCAGAACCCGGGCGACGACAGATGCGCAGCTGATTGAGATGCCGACGCACCTCACCAGAGGCCCCCAAAACCAAATACATCGCGCGGCCGAGGCAGCGAAGAATGCGCCCTGCGAGCCAACGCCGTGAACCTCGATAGTTGCGATAGAATACAACGTCGCCTGGAGCAAAAGCAGGTGGCTGCCGCTGCACAGGAACCCGATGCGGCGGATGCAGCAAAGACATCAAGGTTCGATGAGGACGACCGTGGAGCAACTCAGCCGGCGAGCGACCATCTCGGGGCTGAGAGCGATACGAAGACAAAAAGAGCAACAACGCGTCCTCCCGAGAATGCGACGCTTTCAACTTCAACATCTGTGACTTGAAAGTCCGGACCAAACGTTCAGCAGCACCGTTTGACTGAGGCGAAAACGGCGCGGATGTCAGATGTTGAATACCATTGGCCTTGCAGATTGACTGAAATTCTGCGGACATGAATTGTGGGCCATTGTCGGAAACAATAGTCTGTGGAAGACCTTCAATGCAAAAAATAGCGGATAAGGCTTGGATGGTGGCAGAAGACGTCGTGGAAGACATCCGGACAACAAAGGAAAATTACTGAAGGAATCCACCACAACCAACCATCGAGCATTCCAGAACGGACCAGCAAAATCGATGTGCAAGCGTTGCCAAGGGGAAGTGGCTTGCGGCCATGGAAAGAATTTCCGCGGCGGTGCAGATTGTTGTTCGGCACACGCCATGCAAGAAGAGCACATATTCGCAATCGCAGCATCGATTCCGAACCAAGTACAGTGCTGACGAGCAAGTTGTTTCGTTCGCACTATACCCCAATGTCCTTGGTGAGGAAGCCGTAAGACAGAGGACTGTAACGAACGTGGGACCACGACTCTGGACTGATCATTATCAGAACGCAACAACAAAACACCACGTCGGACAAAAAGTCTCTCCTTGTGAGCAAAAAATCGGCGAACCAGCGGATCCTCGATCCGTGACTTCGACAAAGGCCATTGCGTAGCAACAAAATGCACAACGGTAGCAAGGACAGGGTCAGCAGCTGTGCCTGCAGCTACACGACGAAAATCAATCGGAAACGATTCGACCACGTCATCGGTTTCCGCATCAATGAACATGCAAGCAAGTTCGGAAGAATCGAATGCTCTTGCGACCTCATCACGCAATGCGTGGGGAACATCGCGCGCTCGGAAAAATTTCGGTTGCGCGTTGACTTTCAGTTCCAAACGTGCTTTATAGTTCTTAGCGCAACCAAGGCCCGGTGCAAAAATGTCTGCAAATTCTTCACATAGACTAGAAACACTGGCTGAAGGCACAGTCTGGTTCACTGATAGGACCTGATTGATGATAGACATGTTAAACAATTGAAATCCAAACCAAACAAGTTCACTGCAGTAGAAGAACGACGAACGTAAAATGACACAAGTTTTGTTTGTCCCTTGTACGTAGCAAGAAGGCTGCACTGTTCTAACACAGGGATATTCTGTCCTGAATATGTAGTGAGCTGAACATTTGCGGCACGCAACGGAGGTGTGCTCAGTTATTTGTACGTGTCGTGATTGATCAATGAAACTGCAGCTCCGGTATCGAGCTGGAATGGTATAACTTTGCCTTCAAAGTCCAAGTCGACAAAAAGTTTAATGTCCTGCTGACGACAAGAGCGACTGTCTCGTGCAATTTGAACTGATACAGGTACAGAAGCACTTGCGACCTGACGGGATTTCCGTCGACGTCGACGCACACGTTTTGTGGGACGAACACAGTCACTGTTAGAGAAAGTGGCACTGGGCGGAGTGGAATTAACTACATGAATGTCCATGAGCAAAGGTTCACGAGCCTGAGTATTCTTGGTTCGATTCCGGCGCGAAGCAAAGGGCCTGGAATGGTTGTGATTGTCTGTTCTGAGCTTTTTCTGGCAAACACTTTGAACATGTCCCTTCTTATGACAGTAAAAGCAAATAGCTTGGCGTGACGGGCAATGTTCACGCGAATGTCTAGTCGCACACCGCGGGCATGATTTCACTGCATTTGCTCCCTTACGCGGCACACGTGGAGAGCTAGGCGGCAGCTGCGCGGACGAGCGCGAGGGCTGTTTATCGTTCCGTGCGTGCCCGGCGGGGCCGGTTAATGTGACACACGGCTGGCGAAGTTTCAAATGATTCCTGTGCAAAGTCAAGTGTGTCTTGCCTATCTAATATGTCTATCACTTGTTGAAGGGAGGGATTAGCTAGTTTCAAAATCTATTCCCGTATACGAACATCAGACACGTTCTGTGCAATTGCACCACGTACCATTGTATCTGAATAAGGGAGTCCACATTGACACTCAAAAGCACAATCCCTTGTAAGTCCTTGCAAAGTTGCAACCCACTCCCGATTAGTTTGACCGGCTGTACGTTTTGTACGAAAGAACGTATACCGTTTTGCAACTACATTGACTGATTCCTTGAAATAGGCATCTAAAGCAGACAAAATTTCGTCGTAGGACAGAGTTGCTACGTCGCGTCGGGGAAATAATTTCACTATCACACGGTACGTGTGTACCCCTACACACACCAATAAATGAGGCTGCCACTCGTTACCTTGAATTCTGTAGGCGGCGAGATGGAATCCAAACTGGCGTGACCACTCCGTCCAGGATTCCATAGCTGGGTCATACGGACGAAACTGGGGTGCAACAGCATGTTGTGGCTGCGGTAGCGGTGGAGCGGCGGCTGCCGCATCGTTTTGCATTGCACGTTGACCCTGGACGAGCTGTCCAAGGGCATCCAATAACGCCTGCGTCTGCCGATTCTGCAAGCGATAAAATTCGGACAGTACATCTGGAGAATGTGGCGAAGCCATGACACAAGCAAATTAATACAAACGCTAAATCCTCTTTTAAGCCTCGTCGCCAAAAATGTTGTGTCTAGGCAAGAAAGCCTAGACACAATGCGAGGAAGCCGAAAGGCACGCGCTTAGCTCACGCAGGCAAGAGATAGGTCTGTAACAGGATACGTAATGAATGCTATAAAGAAAAATACGTAGTTGCTGGAATACTTAACGTTAATCCATCCTTGTGGTACATCGCTATTGATGATATAAGTGAGACTCTTTAGATACATGCAATGTTACTAATGGCGCCTTGCTAGGTCGTAGCCATTGACTTAGCTGAAGGCTATTCTAACTATCTGCTCTGCAAATGAGCGAGGCTTCGTCAGTGTGCATCGCTAGCTACGTCGTCCGTACAACTGGGGCGAGTGCTGGTACGTCTCCCTAGACCTGCCGTGTGGTGGCACTCGGTCTGCTATTACTGAAAGCGGCGACACGCGGGTCCGACATGTACTAATGGACCGCGGCCGATTTAAAGCTACCACCTAGCAAGTGTGGTGTCTGGCGGTGACACCACACCTGTACATCGAGCAAACTTCCTTAACAAGAACTGTAAGTGGTGTAGAGCCAGATCTGCCATAATATAGGTATCACAAAGGCATTACGCTGTATGAACTGTTTTAAATTTTTGTGTGGATTTTATTCTTCAAGGAAACATACCGAAAACAATGGAAAATTTAACTGGGAGTAAGAAAATTGTGAGTGGCACATTCATAAATGATAATTCAGTGCCTCGCTTCCCAGAATGCTATCTCAATAAATTATATACCATGATATGCCTCTTCAAGGGCACATACAGATCATTACTCATAAAACCTATCAAAATTAGGCACTAGAAGGCAGAGAAACGAGTTTGGCAAAATCTGTTGTATCAAACATACAAACTCTAACCTCAGCCAATTGTAAAATATGAACGTCACATGACATGAAAACAGCGAATTTGCTGCAGGAAATACGAAACTGCCAAAACGCCTAATTGAAATCTTCACACTTTCTGCGATATGATTGGCACTCTTGCACCTCATTTATGCTTATATGACAATATTTATACAGTAAACACACAATATGTTATAATGTGTAGGCCTATACAATTACGAAACTCGAAGTGTTTCACTGTTTCGAAACATTACTTGCTCGTTTCGGGGCAGTTACGTGTTTCAGTTTGCCCATCTCTACATCGGAGTGAAGTTAGTTTAAACAACGTAATATATGGGATGAACAGTTCTAATTATAGAATACCACAGCAAATTCTAGCTGCGAGAAACTGTTATATGCTGCTTACCTAATTGTTATGCAACGAAATTCCGTTATTAGTTTTCATAAAGAATGCAGCCAGTGCTCTTCTGACTTTGTCCCCGTCTACTAAATATTTGGTTAGAGATGCTGTTTCACACACGATGTAAAATAAAGATGGACACAGTATAGGCGTCACAGGAACATTCAAATGTCTCTCATTCCATCGAACCGCCTGCAGTGATTGAATGCTCTCTCACGCTTTAGCGCCTCTGCTGCAACGATGTTCGCTGTACGACTAGAAGATGGCGGTTGCTATCTCACCAATTAGAAAATTACTCGTAAAATTCAAATAAAACTTCCGCGGTTGCTCCGGCGTATACATCTGTCGAATTCGCACAATAAAACTTAGAACTGGTTCGGAGTAGATACAGATTTTGCACTTTCAGCAATGACGACTGCTTTACTTCAGATTTAAATAGCAGACCGCCTGTTAATAGATGTTAACCCAAGTTTTCTATAGCTTTCGTCATTATAATAAACAACCAAAATTACTGAACAGATGAGTAGCTCCGCAGAATGAGTAACTTCGCAGCCTCCTTGCTGTCCAATTAACACTGAAAATAACTCGATATGCTATCTGAAGAAATAACGATGTATCTGAGTTCACATGATGTAACTGTTTTTGTGTTTGGATTGTTCTGTGCATTGCCTGCTTCTTTCCATCGAAACATCTGCGATATATTAGTAGAAATCTTCTTTCTTGTAATTCTTATTTTATTCGTGGTTATTCCACTCTCTCAAAATCCCAGTCTGTGCTGACTTGCGGAACGAATCTCCCCCTCTACATATTGGTATACTATTGTAACAACAGGGAAGCTATTGCCTAACCGAAGATTCTGAGTCCTTCTCGACTCTCTACTACGTTCACTACATCAACACACTGCCGCTGAAGTCACGCAAGCTTTTCAACTTTCCAGTGCTATGAAAAACTGTTCTGCCTTTCGATAAAGAATTACAAAATTTTCAAAAATTATTTGATGTACCACCTCCATCCATCTTAGTACATACGAGTCCTGCCGTACACGGCCGGTCATTAACAACTGCCCTGACAGTTTCTTATTTCACGAAGATAGTTTCCGGCCAGACCAAAACTCCCACAGATACATAAAACTTGGATGTAATAGTATTAAAAAGAATTTATTATAAGTCTACACAACCTTTATCATACATGTTTATATACCTACAGCCATGAAACAAACAAAGGAATTAAAAAAGAATAGGAGAGTCTTTGCCACAAATTCCTCCAAGATAGTAGCCTAAATTGGAGTGAGGATATTGTGTAATTACAGGGGAAGATGAAAATATGGCCGTCAGAAGCAAATGACACAATCCTTTGACAGATATAATATTTTAACGAGAGCTAACAAAAGCTAATGCTAATCTTTTGACAGATATAATATTTTAACGAGAGCTAACAAAAGCTAATGCTTCATCTTCCGATGGCGTCGCAAAAACAACCAGCCAAGTCTCCGTGCCACCGAAGTGACGCGGTCATTGCTTGAAACTTCAGTTTTGTCTTGAAAATGTTCCGTTCTTTGCTCCACAGCGTGTCCACCGCCTTTTTCGGGTCAATAGCCCCAGGATTAAGGCACTGAAATTATTGCTCATTATTATACCTGCACCCACAGTGTGGAGAAACGAAATGTACGCCTTCAACTCGACAGTAAAATTACGATTTTCTCCGTTGTTAGCATTGGTATATTATAATTCATTCCTGTGGAAAACCGGAGATACCCATGACGTGAATTCTTTCCGAAGACTGTGTGTGACAGTCTTCAAAAATAAAAAGTTCGGTAGTTGAAAAATCAAGCGACAAATGTTGTAATTCCGTGATGATGCACACTTAGATCCTCGTTTGTGTTATTGCCCGTACGAATTTTCTTCCCATCACCAGAGTGAACATCAGCGCTTCATTTCAGAAGCCGCTAGAAAATGTGCAGTCCCTATTACCTGATATCTGCTCCGCTTCAGATGTTGAGGAATTCTCGACTTCCGCGCATCACGAGCTACGCAGCAAGCTACGTCCTTCTATAATATTTGGCAATTTGTCCCTGCGTAGCCGCAGAATACCGCAACAAGAGGCGCCTAAGTAACGCTCACGCAACTTACGACGTAATGAGCTCCACGTTGATATCAAAGCCGAGCTAATGCCGTTTCCAGTGGTACTGGTGTGGTCTTATGTTATTGGAATTAATGTACACCGTAAATCACACATGCCTTACTGGCTACGACGCTACAGTGGCGTAGGAGTCTCCACCGGGTCGCTGGTGGTATGCCAAACGATACTCCGAGATCAAAGACACAGCAGGAATCATGGCAGTAGTCCAGATCCATTTGGAAGACGACGAACGGTTCGCACAGAGATCTAAAAATGAGCTCCCTGTCCCCTGGACTAAAGTAACTCTCGCCTGCTTCTAAAGCAACAACACATAGCTATAAATTACTGTATGTGCTGTGCTGAGTGTGTATCCAATAACTGGCGTGCGTGGCGTACGACTTTTATTAGTTTTTGTCACATGCTATCACTTTCGTGACTGTAGAGCCAACACGACTGGTGTTAATGACAACCTGTGGGTATACTCCCCACCTACTACATTGTGACGTAGTCATATGATAACAGACTTGACAAACGGCGTCTTTATACACAGATTACTCCTGATACAACTCAATATTCGTGCTGTAGTGATACATCTTACAGTCCATTCGTCATTCCAATTGAACGTAATTTCTTGAGCGTGTAGGAAACAGACAAACTCCACAGTTTCCTTCCACTGAATTAGCTTTACTTATTAATTTGTTTGTTAATATACTTATTACGATAGCTCTACATTATAGCCCATTATCTATCGTTCTACAATACAACGTATTTTCTATCTTGCATCACTATAGATTCAATGATAACGTCTCTTTAATATTAGTAAGAAACCACCACAGCGGTAATGACACACATTTATGATATCACGACCGGTTTTTTTTTCGTAGGGAGATCAGGATAAACTGCCTACAGGCTTCTTAATAAAGGCCCACAGAGCTGTACCTGTATTATGACTTGATAAGACTAGTTTTCTTACATAATTACATAACTTTACGTAACCTATGTGAGGTAACTAGCCTTCTTATGTAATGATATTGTCACTACTCTCTCGGAGTTTTTTGCGAATTCTGTTGAAAGTTTAACCTGATGATTTTTCTTGAACGTAACCCATCGTGACATGATAAATGTTAACAAGAATTAACTATGGGGCTCAAGATGATCAGAGATTGTAATAATGTCTGTACTTCAAAATTAGAAGCAAAGGAGAGTGGGGCATGATGTAATACTTGTATGTGAAGCTGTAAAATCAATAATCATAGAAGTCTTCGAAAAAAATTAAGATGTATTTGTATAGTAAAGCTGAAAACGAAATGAAAACAAATTTGTTGTACCTGTTTTGTTATAAACAAAAGTGCCTTTTTTAATGAAACGACAATACTTCAGCTTGCCGCATGTGGTGGGGCAAAATGAGGGTACTAATGGGCATGATGGGTCTAGCCATTGGAAAGCCCGCAAAAAAGGAATGCTTCATCGTGTTCATCCACTTCTCCCACAAATGAAGAATGGATGTCCAGCACTGAGTGTGACTTCAAGTATCCAAAGTAGAGACACTTGTCGTCACAAATTCCAATTCAGATAAAGAAATTATTCACTTACGTCTAGAACTGGCTTCGGCAGCTTCTTCGCTGTTTCTTTCCATATTCTTCTTATCACTCAGTTTTGTATGGGATGTGTGTTTACTGTTAGCAGCACTTTTCTTGGCCTGCAACACAACTTTTTTCAACTTTTCCTTAGCTTTTTCCATTTTTTGGGACTCTGGCAACTGGCCCTTTATTTGCCATGCCTAACTGGGAGGGGAGATAAGTCCACATCCGAGGCTCTGACATTTAATTTCAAATACATAATAATATTTATTTTTTATTTCTTTACATACAATCCCCTTCCAAAATTTTACATATCACCTTGAGTATTTTCCAGTCTCGATAACGTTAGATCAAGTGTCACATCAAAATCGTTTCAGTCGTTTCCCTCAAATTCAATTTTTACCCAGTTTAATGTAAATAAGCATTTTATAAGAAGAAACCAAATTTCTGACAATACAGTCAATAAAACCTTATAGATACTGACCCATATCGTGAACTGATTATTTTTTTAGAATATGCCAGTCTCAATTACCAAAATAACACATTTACAAAAATGGTTACATCAAAATATCTCAGTACTGCTTAAAGAATTTCCGAAATTCGTTAACAAACACGTCGCATCATCGCGTAACTTATATCAAAATACTGCACAAGGCTGTATCAGATGTTAAACAAGCCTGCTTAAGAAATTCTTTCTTCAGAGAAAACAAAACTCCAAAAGGAGAATGATAACCTTAACAAATGCTAAAAATACACCTCAATGAAAATCAACCAAATTTACCAAATCCACAACAACTCTTATTCATAAACCTTCTAAATATGCTGTAAGAATCTTAAGAGGCCGGAGGCCTTTTTACATTATTCGTTCATACGTCATGATTTGGGTTCACGGCCAGCTCCTTTATACATAACAAAAACATTACTTTCTTCTCAAATGCGGATAATCCCCTGAAACACAGATACTTTAAACACAGTCGAACGGTGGCTCACACACACCCATAGTTAAACCAATAATTCAATCAGCACTTGCTGTGTTAGATCAAACACAATTCCTGCCGCCTCTCAGAAGAAAGCACATCAGATATAATAGCTACCTATTTTTAATCTAACGAGATAGCATCAAATTTAAACCATTAAGTTGAGCTGTGCCTCACAATTTGCATCAAATAATGTTCAACAAGAACGTACAGTAGAAATTCAATCAGAGCGCATTAGAGAAACGTGCGTCGCTATAGGACAGACCCAACAACCATCATGCAAGAACGATCATTCCCCTGTGTCCATCACAATGCTACTTGGGGAAAGCCGTTAGGTCTTCCCTTCCAGGCAAACACGACTATCCCTAGCGGCTCGCAGTAATGTGTGTCCAAAAAACTGCACCCACCGCGCGGACACTTCATATCCGTTCCACCAATTACTCGATGAAACACAGGCTAGTATAAAAAGGTGCCCGCTGACGTAGTGTAATGCCCCTTTTTACAACAATTAAAATCCCGCTCTTAACGCTACTTCCATCGGGCGACCAGTAATCCATAATTCCGTCGCCACAGACGGAATTCTGCTTATTAATTCCGCCTGTCTGCAACTCCACGCCCGCTCTCTGCATATTTCAGGTGCCTTACTTGTCAGGTGACACAGCGGTATCTTTGGCACAGAGGTGCTCCCACGCAATAGTACCAGCCAGCGACACACATTTGTTCATTTCCTTCTTATCTTTTAAATTTATTTCTGCCTTGCGAGTCACTTTTTTAGGGTGACTCAGTCGGAACCTTTGATTTAACATTCTTTCTGCATTTATTATCCAAATGGAGACCAGTGAAAGAGGGAATCGATAGAATGACTTCTAGTGTCTGGCATTTGGAAAAGGTTACACTCTTTCCACCGGCTGGAGCGAAATTAGTTGATATAGGAACAGACTGGAGTTTCTCAATCGGAGCAGAAGGGTGAAGTATTCTACATGCTGCATCGGCCTGGAGCTTGCTGGTGGTTACAGCTGGAGGAGTGTATCTGGATTCAGCAGTAGGCTAAGCGAGTCGGAGACATTAGCAGGCTGATATGAATAGGAGATAGCAGGATACTGAAGTGAGTTGGAAAAAGGAGAAAATTGGTTAGTGGTTATGGTTCCAGGGACTGATGGCTCATTGTCTACGACACAAATGGTCTGTCTGTAATCTCAGACGGAGCATTGCCATGGTTACTGAAAACTCTCTGATCGAAAGCCCAAACGCCAGTCTTCCAAAATCCATAAACCCTTAGTCACTGGTACACTGTATTACAACATTAGTGGTCTGTCGCAGCTAATAATGAACAGGACCTTTCTTGTAGAAAATTTAATGTAGTTAAATCTCATGCTCGGATACATTTTCTTGAATAACTCGAAAAACGCGGCAACCTGCAAAAACGTATTTCAGTGCATTATTTCTGTATTACTAATACCTTGCGCGAACGAGGGAATAAGAAAATCTCTCACGTGATTTCTGAAGGTTAGATATAACATTGCGAGTTGCATGCGACGAAACCGGTAGGGGCAGCTGAATTAAACTGTATATCTACTAGTTCTGTTAAGTACAATCGATTCTACATTATTTTATGTTTCATCCCGAATCAGAAACATTTTATTTATCGAAAAAATCATGACATATTTTGACCATCTGACTCAGACGCATTTTTTTATGCACATCACACAGACAGTTTTTGTTCCCATGTCTTCAGTTCTCGGGCGTTTACTAAATCTTCCTTACTTATTTCTTTCATTGTCCACGTTAGTGTTTCAAAGCTCCGGTCTTTCCGCTGAAGGATCATGATTTCCATGTCGGCCACTTTCTGTTTGATGTATTTGGGGAGATATTTCACCGTTGCTCTCTTTTACACAACCAGTTCTATTAGATAAAGTTCTACTCTTGTAGGAACAATCGCCTAGCCGTATTATTGGTCTTTTTACAGTACTTCTGGTACATAATATTTGAGCGTTTATCGCAAATATCTAAAGAATACGGAAATATGTCGCACAGGGCCAGGGTCTTATATTTTATGACGTGGAGCAGGTGGCGCAAGTTTCACCCAATATCACCTGAGCTGCTATCTACTTTAATATCGAAGTGCATAGATGAAAGAAGTTTTGGCGCATACGAGACTATTGTATGTCCTTTTGAAATCCGAGTAAGGTACTGGTATCTCACGTTACTTCACACCCACAAATTTACCAGGAAGTTCAGTTTGATTTTTATTAACAGTTCCAACCAAAGTAAGTTTCTTCTTCAGTATCTCTTTAGACAAGCTGGAACCGACTTGCTCACACAGCTTACTACATCTTTCGGCGGGTTTGAAATTTTGCTTGGCCCATCTCGCTGTTTCCCGACGTCTTCTTGGTAACGGTGTACCAAGTCCTGACAACACTGAACTTAATAATTTGTAAACAGTACCCCAATGTCCTGCTTGGTATGTACAGGCAAAAGCTACACTTTCATCTGAAAGCGACTACTTATTCATCCACTGTAGCATATTCAGACACTGTGTATTTCTTTCTACAACTCATCTGGAAACTAACTGTATTATAAAATACCTCAATTCCAAACCATCTGAGTCCCACAGGTCCTTTAGATCCATATTTCCAGTGCACCAAATACAGTCCAAAAAAATAACCCAGGAACCTCTGTCCCTTTAATCTCTTGTTTTCTGGAAAAATTCCTCGAAATGCTTCTTATGTGTAACATTATTATATCCACGTATCTTCTCGAATATAAATCAAAAAACAAAACGAAGCACTCTAAAATCGGTTTCGCAATTCTGGCTGAAAGTTTCACATCTGGTAGATGAATAAGAGTATTTTGAGGTCTTGACCCTACATTTCTTGATGCTGGAATCTTCATCAGTTTCGTTTATTTGTCTTTTCCCAAGTAGAAACTGTTATTTTAAAAATTTGTTTCAATATCAACACCACCCGTCTCTTTATCACTTTCATGTTCCAGATCTTCTCAACCATTAGATGATTCTTTATATGATTTACCATACGTTTCTTCTGCTTCATGTTCTTCAAGTAATCTCTGTATTCGCCTTTCGTTTCCGTCGCATTACACATACTGTGCATTGAGTTGTTTCCTAATCAATGTGCAAAGTTCGCTATGTGTACAATAAATAGTGTATGGTATAATAAACATTCAAATTAATAATTTTCCACTTCTAAATTGTTCTATGATACTTGTCAGATGATACAATGATATCTCCAGGTCTTAAGTATGTAAAGGGTGTTGGTATTTCAATCAGATACTACTTAACTAATCATTCACAGAACGAATTGTCATCATTTGTCATCTTTGTAGGTTTTCCACTGGCAAAAATTATTATTTATTTATTCAATTTCCATCATTATTTTCCAGTGTTGTTTCACCTTAGCGAACACCAGTTTAAGAGAGCTGAATTAATGCATCATGTTCTAAAACATAAAATATAATGTATGCTATTAACAGCCTAATATTGCTTTTTATTTGCATTGGAACTAGGATACTGGGTGTGGGGGGGAGGGTGAGTGTATGTGTAAAATGAAGTTTGGAAGACTGCTGCGATATTTATCTCTCACAACTATGCTGCCAAGTCTATCGAAAGCTGTTCATCAATTAATCAAATACTAAATAACACCAAAAAACTAATCAAAATACTTTGTGTAAAAACATAAAAACACACATACTGAACATAGCGAAGACAAACTTACCAAACGCCTTTTTATGAAGGAAGGAAGAAGTTGTTTTGATGAAATCTTTATTGTAATGTATTAATTAAACGTTACTGCTGAGATGAACTGTGGGATAATAGATGAGTATAGTTTGAACATTTTACCATGCATTAAATTCATTACAAATAAACATCGTTTCTATAGTATTGCAAAACACATATGAGTACTACTGCTCATCAAACTTAAGGTTTGAATGCACTTGTCAATGAGAATGACCAAAGTAAATGATATTGTTCCCATCACCAAAACCTGTTCTCTGAAACTGATATCAAAATCAGTCAACATAATTGTGACCCATTTTCATCTTGCAGTACTGAGTGTTAGCATCTTCTTTTACCACACACTGGGAACTATATGACACTTCCATGGAACAGCATACAAAGAAGAGAAACACACATTCACAAAGTTAAGAAATGAAGGTTGTTATGCTCTCGGTTAATATTAGTTGATAATTCGTTGAATGAAGCACAAATAACGTCTCATATTGAAAAGGCCAACACCTTTCCATCCTTCAAACCTGGTGGTACCATTGTAACACTTGATAAGCATCATAGAACAGTTGAGATGCGGAAATTAATTATATGTAAGCTTCTTCGTATCTATTAATTACATGGAATTAATTACACTCTGCTACTAACAGGTCGTAATTCAGACTAGCTATTGCTTTCGTGGTTGCCCAGTTAGCGTAGTATTTTAGCCAACGTGTTCCCTGCAGTTACAGGCTTCGTCAGGTTAATTTTTTTACATCACATAATTTAGGAAGTACTTAAAGTATCAACTGCCTGTTTAGAACGTTATTTTTTAGCCTCATGTGTTTATGAATGAAAATAGCATTGAGGCACTTAAACTGAGAGTTCAGAATCATGTTTTAGGCACCAATTTGATAGATTTGTATGTGTTCACGTATTGCTGTGTGTGTGCGTGTGTGTGTTTGTGTGTGTGTGTGTGTGTGTGTGTGTGTGTGTGTGTGTGTTTGTTTGTCCGTGTGAATGCGCGCATGTGCACTTTCTTACATGTGAAAACACTGCAAGTTACACCTGTTTCGTAAGTTTTTGGATGAATACGTTTGAACATAACGCAAAAAAAGGTTAAGATCGTTTAGACCCTTTCGAGCACAGTCTAGATAGCATTTCTGAAGATACTTTATGACTGGATGTTTCATACTAGTGGTCTGCGAAGTAATTTTAGGTATGGAAATACTGTAACTTTCAACCTTTACATAGTATTCTGGATAAATACTTTTGAACTTAGCACAAATTTATGTTGTTAGGATTTATTTGAGCATATTTTAAGTCTAACTCCTATAGAAGGTTAATGAGGTGAGGGGAGGGGAGGGAAGGGGAGGGGAGGGGAAAGTGAAGGTTTACAAAGCACAACTCGATTGATTCCCCCTTCTTGGATTTTTTTTAACTTTGTTGTCTTTTTTCAAAGGAAATAAAATTCTTTGGCTGTTCTGCAATCTTACGTTGTCTAATTTCTAACCAGTGCCTTCTCTGCATATAGACAAGCAGACAGGCAAAGGTCAAAGTGAGCCAAAGTCACGAAAGAATGCCACTACTGTAACTAGAGATAATTCTTTCACCACTTACATCGTTATTACTACTCATACTTCTACACAAGTCTGCAAACACCATTATTATTTCTATTAGTATAATACGTTTACCACTTTTTGCAACAGAGATTCCACACGGTAATTAAGCTGTGCCCCATTCCATTACGTTCACTGTTGGCTCCATGTACACTGTAGAGGCCCTTGGGAAGGAATCTAAAATCGTCATCCATTTCAGTTTAGGTAGTATTATCTGTCTGCACATTTACCTTCTGTGCTCACTGGTTGTAGGAGACATTCCCCCTCTCCTAAGGTGTGTGTGTGTGTGTGTGTGTGTGTGTGTGTGTGTGTGTTTGTGTGTGTTTATGTGTGTGAATGAGCACATGTGCACTTTTTTACATGTTAAAACACTGCAAGGACTATGAGTAATAAGACTAGTTACAGCTGAGTTAATGAATGCTTCGGTACCACTATAAGGATAGCAGATTGTGTATTATCTGAGCCACAATATATAACAGACAAAAGTTGGAAATCAAATCA
Source organism: Schistocerca piceifrons (assembly GCF_021461385.2). Classification (NCBI taxonomy): domain Eukaryota; kingdom Metazoa; phylum Arthropoda; class Insecta; order Orthoptera; family Acrididae; genus Schistocerca; species Schistocerca piceifrons. Next base: position 145,577,039 of record NC_060144.1, read on the forward strand.
GCATCATTAACACTATTTCAGACTGGTTAACTGTAAGTAACAGAAAGTCGTATTTAGTAAGAAAACCGGATGTTCTGAATTAAAATACTGTCGTAAATTTCCGCAAAATTTATTTCATTCTCGTGATTGCATTATTAAAATCACATTGAAATTTTAGGAGAAATATCTATGTTGTAATTCAGCCAATAGTTAATTAGTAAAATCAGTATATTTCAACTTACCTAAAAACAGACTTCTGGAACATGTATTAGCCATCTCATGTATTTAATATGATTTGTGCCCTTTATGTATCACTTCAATAACGAAAAACCGATTAGATCAGTTGTAATTAACTGCTTCATTAACGATTCTCGTACATTCTGGTATAAACATTAATGATTTTCAGTCTTTTGATACTAAGAAATTATCATACAAAATCTTAACCTTAAATTCCGTTTTAGCATTTTGTACTGTACCTCAGTTAATCTTAGGAATAAAACCAAATTTTAACTCAAAATGTAGTTAACGATTTTAAGATACCTATTGTCACTGTAACTTCATAATTAAATTTCCAAACAAAAGAAAAAATAACAATATTTAGAAATATATTCAGAATGAATCATCATTTACTAGCTTTATAACCATACTAACATTCTGTTGTAAATCATTAACTTTTCATTATAAATTAGTAATGTAACTGTGTTTGACCAAAAGCCAAAGAACATATATTAATAAACAGGGTATACACTGTGCGGTGCAAAGCTTTTGAAATCAGTTGCATTTTGGCCAATGTAATGAGGAAAGTCTGTAACAATTGCTATTTTCTCAGTCATGTTGATAGAAAACAGTTCATATGGGAACATCTTTGTAACAGTTGAAGGTATTCATCACTATGTTGGAAAATATTATTGTAACATCCAAGATTCCATCACGTCGGAAATCCAGAAAAATCTGCAATATACATCTCCTAATTGACTTCATTGGTGGAGGAGATTCGACAGTTCATTGCTAAGTATCCACTGCAAAAATTACAAAATTCTCGTACTATGATGAATCTCTTGTAATGAGAAGTAATTTAGCCAGCACTACAGTTGGAGTAACTTTAGAGGTGCTTTACGATGTTATTTTGCATCATCCATTCCTGCATTATACCAGTGTCTGAGAATCCTATACTCGGTTGTGCTACTTTCCCAGTGAATGGGGAGACGGTTGGTACTGAAGATGACATCCTTAATAGGAAGAGAAGTACTTTCAGGACCAAAAGGATGCGGAATGCAGTTGATCTTGAGCAGAGGCAGGGTTGTAGCAGCTGCTGCAGGACGATATCATTATGCTCCACCCCTTTCCTAAGCCACAGTCCCCTTTCTAGAATATAGGTCAGTCAGAGAGCTTCTAAGGAAACACAACCAAAATTTCATTTCATTCACAGGCCAGTTTTTTCCAGTCCATCAAAACGAAACAGTCAGTCTTAATCTTTGTTCTCTCTACCTCTCACTTGAATCATTGATCCCACACGGTGCGTGGTACAAATATACAATGGACGCAAAATTTAAATATTTCCATGACTAAAATATCTGTATTATTTAACAATCTACACGTAAAACTACCGCTAATCAAACTTACAGGGTTAATGTACGCCTGTCAACGACCATAGTTCGATTGTTGTACCACACTTGGTGTAAGACACAATTAAATATTTCTGATTATGGCAGATTGCTAGACATTTCAAGGCGTATGTTATTACCTGGTGGCCGGCCCACTGTGTGGCCAGATTGCATTTGTTTTATATTTGACGATGTAGTGTTATTATCAAAACGATTATTTTGAGTAGTTATTTTAGCCCTACTTACCTGCTTTATGGCTACAGAAAATTAAACTATATTTATCTTATTGCAACTGTATTCTGTTATCATAATTGAAATTCATGATGCTAAATAAAATAAATGTTAAATTGTGCCCCACATCTGCATAGACCCCACTCCAAACTGCACTTCACCCTAAATCCAACGCTGCACCGTGATGGGTACATTTAGAGAACCTTCATTCGAAGATGGTCAACATTTGTTCAGAAAGACAGGCCACGGTGCGTACGTCAAGAAGATAGCGCAGCAGACAAAATGGTTTTACACCTGTTAAATCGCAGCTGGGTGCGTATGCACTAACGAGAATTGCATCTCGACGACCCTTCTTGAAGACTGGGGCTACCTGTGCTCTTTTCCAATCATTTGGAACCTTCCGTTACTCTACAGACTTGCGGTACACGGCTGTTAGAAGGGGGGCAAGTTCTTTCGCGTACTCTGTGTAGAATCTAATTGTTATCCCGTCAGGTCCAGTGGACTTTCCTCTGTTGAGTGATTCCAGTTGCTTTTCTAGGTAACTGCACTGTATTTTTTTTTTTATTTTGAATTAGTGGAAGACATGCCTGGGACATGTGACATCACCTGCCACCTCGCGGCTGCCCCACTTTCTCTTACAGAGAGCACCTCCCTCCCTCCTGAGGAACCTGCTGTGTTGGCGCCGGTCCCTCGCACGACTGCACTTCGCCGTCCCACGACGATGCACTCACTCTTATTGAAGCTGATCTCCGATACAGCCCCTTCATCGTCTCCTTTAACACTGCACCATTTCATCACTTTCAATAAACGTCTGCTCGTGTGCGAAGTGAAGTAATGCTTTCTTCTCTTCTCTCTTCGAGTACCTGCCGCTTAATGGATTGCCATCACTGCCAGACGATTACATTTTGTAAAAGCAGTGGGTCTCGCAGGTACTCTTGTTATAGTCCAAGCATCGAGTATTTTTCACATTTTTCAGATTGCGGCTTCTCTTTACTTTCACCATGTTCTCTTGTAGCTGTCTAATAATTATAATTATTATGAGAGTGTTACTTTACAGAGTTATGTTCAGAACTCCCGGCGAATAGACTCATTTGCGTCATACTAACAAGCTAATCGGTTTAATCTCCTTCAAGAATTATACTATGTCGTTACACCTGTAACTTTTGACATATCAAGAAGCCTAATTATTTAATTTCCGTGAAGAATTATGCTGCTTCATTACAAGTGTAATGAAACAGAATAAATTTTGAAAAACTCAATACTATTCCGTCTGTGAAGTCAGACTCTCAAAGATATAGTTAAAAAGGGGAAACCAAAACAGTTCTAAGAGCTATTTTCACATAAAATGTGTTATTGTTCTTGTCTCCTCGGTACTCTTTTGCATAACCGTAGACTTGTTCGACGCGTCGGAGCAAAGAGAAAATGTTTCATTCATTACTAGATAGTGCATGGTCTACGCGAAAACCAGTGATTCTTAATCTGCAATTCACAAATAAGTACCTGGCAGAGGGTTCGTCAAACAACCTTCAACCTACAGGTATTTCTCTACTGTTCCACTCTCGAACAGCGCGCTGGAAGACGACACTTAAATCATTGTATACGAGCTCTGATATGTCTTATTTTATTATTATGATTATTCCTCCCTACATAAGTGACGGCCAACAAAATATTTTAACATTCTGAGGAAAACGATGGTAACTGAAATTTCATGACTGTCAGCACAAATCGTGGCACTGTCTCACCTGTTTTGCGATGAAACAAAACGAACTGCCCTTCTCTAAACTCTTTAAATGTCCTCCATCAATCCTATCTGGTGCTGACCCCACACGAAATAGCAGTACTCCAGAAGACGACGGACAAGCGTAGTTTAAGCAGTCTCTATAGTAAACCTGTTACATTTTTTAAGTGTTCTGCCAACAAATCGCAGCCTTTGGTTTGTTTCCCCACAACGTCGTATATCTGATCGTTCCAGTTTAAGATAATCGTACTTGTAATTTATAAGTGCTTAATTCAAATGGTTCAAATGGCTCTAAGCACTGTGGAACTTAACACCTGAGGTCATCAGTCCCATAGACTTAGAACTACTTAAACATAACTGACCTAAGGAGATCACACACATCCGTGCCCGAGGCAGGATTCGAACGTGCGACCGTAGCAGCAGAGCGGTTCCGAACTGAAGCGCCTAGAACCGCTCGGTCACAGCGGCCGGCAGTATTTATTTCAATCTACAGCTTCTAGACTTTTGAGATTTATTGTGTAACCGAAATGCAGCGGATTTCTTTTACTACTCATGTGGATGACTTCAAACTTTTCATTACTTACAGTCAATTGCGGCTTTTCGCACCACACAGATATCTTGCCTAAATCTTTTGCAATTTGTTTTGATCATCTGATGACTTTATAAGATGGTAAATGACTGCATTATCGGCAAACAATCTAAGAGGGCTACTCAAATTGTCTCCTAAATCGTTTATGCAGATCAGAAACATCAGAGAGCCTACAACACCTCCTTGGAGAACGATAGAGATTACTTGCTTTACTAGATGACTTTCTACCAGTTACTACGAACTGTGACGTTCCTGACAGGAAATCACGAATCTAGTAGCACAACTGAGATGATACTCCGTAGGCACGTAATTTAATTACAAGTCACTTGTGAGGAAAGTGTCAAAAGCCTTATGGAAATGTAAAAATATGAGATTAATTTGACATCCCTTTAGATATCATTCATTATTACATGAGAATAAGAACGATATTTTCTGAATTCGTGTTGGCTGTTTGTCAAAAAATAGTTTTCTTCGAGGCGACTCATTATATTCGAACACAGTATATGTACCAAAATGCTACTGCAAATCCATGTTAACGATATGTGCCTGTAATTCGCTGGATTACGCCAACATTCTTTCTTGTGTGTTGGTGTGATCTGTGCAATTTTCCAGCCATTAGTTGCAGATCTTGCGACGAGCGAGCGGTTGTATACGATTGTCAAGTATAGAGCTATTGTATCAACATACGCTGAAAGGAATCTGACTAATATGCCGTTTGCACTGGAGGTCTTACATAATGTGGTTCCAAGTGTCATACGGGAGACAACATTCAAGTTTTTGGCGAGTGGTCACAGATTCTTCAGCTGCGACACAGATTTTTCAATTATAGAGAAACGAAGGGAGGAAGGCAAAATTTTTTTCCCGCAATATTTACGCAAGATTGTAGAGACTGCTAAAACTATGAACCTAGTCTATACAATTCGTAAACATACAACTGATGTCTTTGGTGTGAAAGATGCTGGTGAAATATGCTTGTCAATGCGGGAATGTAGCATCTCGAAATGCAGTATGATCGAAGTGTTTCATACTCATCAGTCTGAAACAGCTACATAAAATTTCTGACTGTGAAACAGACAAAAGAACAGGGCCAATGTATTCAAAAGAGGAAAGACAACTGCTGATATATGGCATGCCGTATTTCATCTAAAAGCCAGCCACGTTTAGCAGTTGCAAAACAGAAGGACCTATTGACCATGTTGCCATTTCTTCCTTAACAGCGAGGGAGTTTTATAGTAAACCGGGCAACACTTGATACCAAGAATGGAATTGTGCAATGAACAGAAGTTTTTTCTTGCATTTAATTATGTTATTTTCCTGTAAAAATTTTAAAAAAGTGAAATGGTTTTCTTTGACTACAATTGTACTAGTTAAAATACTACCGCTGTATTTCTGTAATTGTGTAACCTTAAGTAAAAAGTAGGGCTCCTGTATTATTGAAACTTGGTTGTCAGAACCAGTCAGTTTGCTGGTATGGCACTTGGAATGTACTTAAGGAATTGTTTCTTTTCTCATTTGTTTCATTATTTTTTTGTAGTGGTGAGGTATAGAGCATAGTTCTGTGGTATCATAAAACCTTATCAATCTTCTGGATACAAATAAGGTATTTAAAAAATGGGATACCTTTTCTTGATTCTCATGAGAAATGTGAGCTGTCGCACTTAAAACTTTTTCTACTCCCACTCTCCGTCTGTATACGACAGTTTTTGAAAAAAAAACTACGGGTGCTCTCAATTCTGATATTAAATAGACAGAAAAGAAGATATGAATTCGGCGTACTTTTCAGAACGAAGTCGTTAAAACGGAACACTCGTTCCGATTAGGCAAGGATGGGTCAGGAGAAAACGGCTATCCATATGCCTTTCAAAGGATAGGCAACTTCGTGCTTTAAGCACGCCTCTACATACACGGTGTGTAATGTTCATCACTATTTGGAAGAAGTTTCTTGTAAAGGCTGGTGTGACTCACTCTTGGTGTACGGCTCAGCTGGACCGTGGGTCGGACCCCCTGGAAGCTTCCCGTTGTCCCTCTTAGACCAGGAGCACTGATGATTTTAATTTAGAAAATACGAAATGGAATATCTACCGGGTAGCATCATAGGTAGCGAGAAACACTGGACTCTTCAACACGATCGTTGGTTCGATCAATGGCTCTGCTGTCAACTTTGCTGTCCCCAGCACCACGCTCCAGAATGTTATGGGGGCATAAATTTTATTTCTCTTACGTCAAATTTACAAGCAGAAGGTTTTGCAGTTTTGTCACTGAAAAGGTGAAAAGTAGGGCAATACTTAAGACGATAATGAATATTTTTGTTGAAGTAATCATTCGTGAATGGTAAACCTCTCTTACGAATTTCGTTTGCGCTCCGATCTACATTTTCAGTTGTGTTTAAGAAATACAGTTTGTTTACTTATCTTCAGGAAACAAAACACTGGCCAGAACCTCTGATCACATAGTTATAACATATACAGTGTTTATTCCATCACTGTGTTAAGTGCGAAACAAAATGAGACAGTTAGGTATATTGATGATTACAAAGCAGCTGAAGGAAACTGCAAAGAAGTTGAATTATATTTAAGAGCGATGCACATGGTATTTCACTCAAGAACCATAGCTTTAAATTGGAAAACTCATGTTTTTACAGTCTAAATCGACTCGTTCGGTTCATAAAATTATTTGTGCTGCCACTTACGGATAGTTTAGTGTGGACATTTGCACACAGCATGTTGGAAAAATATGCCAAGTGTACCGACTGGTAATGATCTTGGTAGTGTATAAAATGTTAAGATGTGTACTTCACAAAAATTTGTAAAATGTTGTCTCACAGCATTCTACATCAGTTTTTAGTATCATACTAATGCTTCGGAGTAACTATTTGTTTGAATGAAAATAAAGTAGGGTCAACAAATAAACTGAATACAGTGCTTCGATTATTTAACAGGATACTGGGAAACTGCAGTTTATCCGCGAAGTGAAAGGATCACAGACGACACTAGATTACTCCGTTCATTCAAGAAACTCTTGAAGCTAAGATACTGTGAGTGACTTCTCCGCCGACAAGGGCAAAGCGAATGAAGTTCGCACAAGTTAAAGCAAACGTTTGCCCGTAGCAAGATATCTGCAGGCGTCTCTGGATTACTAGCTCTAACTTCGGATGGCTCCGAGATTCATGGTTGAATACTACGTATGTCAATAGCAAATTTCTATGTTTTTTGAGTCTTGAAATGCTTATGGACCCCGACTGCTTTCATGATCGTGAAAACTGAATGAAAAGGAAAGAGATGGTTATGAATTTCAGTCACTGTAACGAGTGACATCACACACTGTGTTTTGTCCCATTTCGGCCATCCAGTGATAGATTTTTAGAGTTTTGTGAGGACGATTCCACAGCCAAGGTGACTGTGATTCCCCTACACCGTGCACATATGTTCTCTATTTCTGATTGCTACAATGTAGACAGAACATTAAACCTTGGCGTTCATTGATTGCTTCCTTTTATTTTATTTCATTTTATTTATTTATTTAGCTTGACGTGATTAGGACCATCAGACCCTCCCTTAGCCCTCCCTTGCTTCGGACCATGGTTTCACACACATATAGTATCCTTTTTTACATCATAGTTATCCAATAATTATCAATTTTAATATGGCAAATAGTATTAGAATGATTTGAGAGTCTGAAGTGGCAATGTGAACAAATAATACTGACTGTGAACTAATGAAGTTAATAAAGGCAGAACTTGTACTGCTGCAGTTGCTATCAGTAACATTGATAATAGTAACAATAGCAATAATGACAGTAACAATGGCAAAAATGACAGTAATAGCAGTGTCAAATACAAAAAGAATTGGTAGGTATACAAAATAGATGTTTTATGATATAGCGAGTTATGGGGAAAGGAAGTTTGAGGAGACTGCATTTGCTAAGTTTATGGGAAATGAGGAAGGTCTGGTTGGAAAGAAGGATATACAATGGTAACGAGTGCGTACAGGGACAATTATAATCCTTATTGTTGCTTAAGGAGATACGTCACTGACTGTCTCCTGAAGCTGGAGGTGTGACTCATTTCTATAATTTTATGCGAGAGGTTATTCTAGAGACTGGGTCCCTGCTACTAATGACTTCGACTAAGCGTCTGGACGATGGAGTGAGACAGAAAGGATTTTACTCTGATGGGAACAGATGTTTCTGAAATGTTCTTTAGACAAGAGTGTTAAGTTCGGGGAGAGATACGAGGGACAGTATACGTTGATAAGACGGCAAAGAAGATAGGATGTCTTTCCATCTGATGGTGAAAAATGACCATAGACTCCTATTTCACATTTATAACAAACGTAGTCACGCTAATATAGTTCCGTGAGCCTTCCTGAGAAAGGCCTTACGAGATAACATCGCTGTAATTAATAATTGGAAGTCTGGGTGTTTGTACATACTTGGTTTTCACGTCAAGAGAGAAGAGATTTTTATATTTGTGTAGGACATGGATAGATATTGATGCCTTCTTGCACATTACTGTTACGGCTCAGCCCAATTTAGATTTTCATCTCTTATTACTCATAAACTCTTCGCAGAGTAGAGAAGTTATTTATGTCACATCTAGGGTTAAAGCTGATAAAGATTCCAGATACTTCGGGTTGATGAACCTAGAATATCCACCTAGTACCACTCAGGTTTTGGATGGGTTCAATTTAACCTAAAATCCAGAGCCAGGTTTGGTAGTGCACACAGGTTGGTATTGAGATTCTCAACAGCCTGTCTTCAGGTATATTGGTTTTGCACCTAGATGCAACTGGAGGCCATCCGTGTACATGCAGTATTTTCTGTAGGACAAAACTGATAACATATAATTGATGTACAATGGAAAGAGTGTAGGACATAATACTGAACCCTGGGGGACGCCAGACACTACCTCTCTTTATTGTCACATGTTGCTGGCTAGACTTCAGGTATGTGTGAAACCATCGCCGTGCACCTGGCGAGGAGTTTTAGTTGCTATGTTTAGCGGGTAAAAGATTGAAATCGACAGTGTTAAAAGCTTTGCTGAATCAGAAAAACAGGTTGGTAGCCTCTTCTGCATCCATAGCAACCTTTATATGTTTCTTTTATTAAGGTAGAAGTTCTGCTGCGATGATTACGGCTACTTAATTGGTATTCGCCTAGAAGGCTGTTTATAGTTAGGTAATTCGTTAGCTGACAGCGAACTGTCTGTTATAAGGCCCTGGATAATGCAGGAAGAAAGCAAATAAATTGGTAAGCAGAGAGTATGTAGCAACGTAGTTTTTGGTGGTGGGTTATGTAATCCCTGATTCCACTCAGGGTAAAAGAATGATGATAGATGCCTCTTACAATGGGGAGTAGTGTGTCAATAATAAGCTTCATCATTTGGACTGTGAAGCTTTCAAGTCTAGTAGATGCCAATCTGATACGCATGCCGACGTTTCTGACGGTATTAAAAATATCGTGCTTTAGATACAATTTTTCACTGCTACAATCGTTTACTCCCATGAAGTAAGCAGCGAGTCTCTGTTTTGTTTGTGGTTCAATTGTTATTGCAGGTAGTGTGAAGCACTTGTTCAGCTCATCGGCTGGGACAATAAAGAGTTTGTACCTGTTTATTTCTCTCGAATTTTGCATGAGAACTAGGCATGCACTCGACACCCTTCATATCTACCACCTACACAACAGTAACGAAAGAAATTGGTGGTGGACCCTGCTAGTTGGTAAAATAAGGAGTGAACACTCACAATAATTTAATAAGAATCGTAACCTACTCAATAAAAATCCAAAAGGAAATTTTATCACAATAACCGACAGGAAATGGGAGTCTGCACCTATCTACGAAATGATATGCGGATTAAATATTACAATGGGATTTATTATAAATCAGAACACAAAGGCACTTGATTGTCGATGTAAACAAAAGGCTAAAGGATTGGACATACTGAACTATTATGAGAATAAGAGATGGCTTGAGAACAAGGAGCTCCTACTCTCTGTGATGCTATAGATTGACGATAATGACTGGAGGTCCCAATAAATCATATACTACTCTCTTGACTATAATGCAGTATCAAGGTTTGTAGTGAGAGCTCAAATGGGAACACATGGAGAAACGAACAAGGTGGACTTTAGCAAATCGAGCGAGCGTGCTGCTGAAGACTTCAGTATAAAAATGATAAGTCCTACAATGCCAGAGCTACAAAATACTTTACCAGTCCTGAAACCTGTAGCACGTCGTCGCTAGGCCGTATTCTGATGATGTAGGTGCCGACTCCTGCTGTGCAGCAAATCTGTTTCTACCCGTGGCCTCGAATGCTGTACGAGAATTGTAAGTTATGCTCGCGTGGTTGAAGTAGAGAAACTCCAGGATGCACGAGGATGTATCTCCAGCAAGAGACACAACAAAACTACCTAAACTCGCCCTTTAGATTCAGGTTCGAAAACTCAGATTAAAAATCTGGGTCTTAAGTCACAGAATGAAACTGAAGTATGGCCGAAGTCATGGTCCACAACGACTCTGAAAAAGTGCAACCAAGTCACAAGACCAACCGATTCTGAAGATCAGATTCCGAATGCAATGCGCCGGCGCAGCGTAAGAGCAAAGCCAATATTATTCAACTCCCCACCAACCGCGAAAAGCCGCGAATCAGTATTCAGTTCTGATTCCAGAATTCCCCCACACTATCTCAGAACATCATTCGCGCCAATAGCGACCGTCCCCTCCAATTTCGTGCAGGGATCTATGACGCCAACTGGCCTCTGTTTTATGTCAACCAATCATGCCTCTGGTATTTAGCTGGAGGCACTGAAGTTGCCAGCTGCTATGAAAACAGCATGCCAAGACCACTGGCCATCCGGCGCCAGACAGTCGCACAGAGCAGCGCACCGTCCACAAGCTCAGAATCATGAAGACAATACAGTCGACCCCAGCAGCCTTCTTTCAAGACGCACTAGAACGGTAAACACATAAACTGTGGCGACACTCAGACGGCTCGCAGGTTGTTTCTCTCTCCATAGAATGGGCAAAACACGACCGAGGTTAGTCGCCCCGCCACGCGCTCAAGCCCAAACTGTACGGCCCTCTCTGTGTTCGTGGAAGTGCAGACCACCCACGAAAACGCAGTGTACCATATCCGGTGCTCGCCTCGGATCAAGTCCCACGGGGAAGTAGCAGAGATTACTAAAAGCAATACCACGTATAGTTCCCAATATGCATTGGCAAACAAGTGAAAAGTAATTTAAGCTCTCAGTGCAAATACTGTCATGAGAATAATCTCATTCGGCCCTTTCCCGTAGTGAAATGATGTTAAACATTAATAAAATTTATTTCCAAAATCTCACCAAAAATTGCCAGATTAAATTGGAAATTGATGATAAGATGAAAGGTGACATCTTTCTTACGTGTTTGCCAACATCTTAGTCACATTGACGAATAAGTCGCACCCAATTAATACAGATTCACCCTTAGCGAACCCACTGCCATTCATGGACATACTCGCAAATTCATACAAATGTTGAATACATGCCAGAAGGCAAAGATCGAAGCTGCCGTAAAATGATGACCTATTGGCTTTGCTAGCTTCTCGTTAAGGTAACATTTAAGAATTAGCGACTGGTGCCCAATTCAAACACACACATCCTTCTGCGTGAAGCCAGAAAGACAAACAACATTTCTAAGCTACACGGTTGAAACATTTAACCACCCTTACACTGCTTTCCTGAACAGAAAGGATGAAAATATTTCGAAGTGATTGATTGACCGATGGTCCTTTCACCGTTAACCAGAATTATGATTGCTGATATCCCATTCACATACACGAAACAAACAAAAATACTCTTGTGTAACTGTGGCATTTTATTGTGACAGCATTTAGTAAATATTGGCACACACACAAGGAGTTTGTAAACGTAGTGACAACTGACAGGCATCAACATAAGTAAGATAGAGAGATATAGAGTACACAGAAATTGTATGAGTGTACCTGTGTGATTGAAGATCATGTAACATAGTCAGCATCACAACAATATAACTTGCTCCAAACTTGACATGGTGATAAGCAATCAGGATATCTTGAACATGAACATGTATGAAAAAACTGGAAGCTATAAAACAAAACAACATACATGTAGCTGACACTGTATTTCCAGTTTCTGTTTTTTTTTAATTAAACCCTCGGTCTAGGGGTAGAGTCTTTCATTCATAATCAAAACGTCTTCGGTCCTGGGTTCTCATTCCGCTGCTGCTTAAATTCTGATTAATAATCAGCATCACCCTTATTCTGCCAACGGCCTTGTCAAGGAGATCGGAGGAGCAGACAGAGGTTCAGGGCACTCTCTTGTCCTGGGGGTGGGAAACTGCCCTAAAGGTGGAAGTATCAGCAATGATCATAGGCATGAGGATGCAGAAGGCAATGGAAACCGCTGCATTTAAGACAAGTAAAGTGAATCCACAGAACATGTGACCTGTAATTGAAGAAGTGTGGTGATGATCTCACCATTGGCAAAAGATGACGGAATAGTCCCCCCATTCGGATCTCAGGGATGGGACTCCCAAGGGGGAGGCTACCATGAGAAAAAATTTGAATAATCAATGGAAGGATGATGTTCTACGAATCGGGGCGTGGAATGTCAGAAGCTAGAACGTGGTACGGAAACTAGAAAATCTGAAAAGGGAAATGGAAAGGCTCAATCAAGATATAGTAGGAGCCAGTGAAGTGAAGTGGAAAGAAGACAGGTATTGCAGGTCAGATTAGTATAGCGTAATATCAACAGCAGCAGAAAACGGTGTAACAGGAGTAGGATTCATTATGAACAGGAAGGTAGGGCAGGAGTGCGTTTCGGTGAACAGTTCAGTGACAGGGTCGTTCTTATCACAATCGACAGCAAACCAATGCCGACAACGACAGTTCAGGTATACATGCCGACGTCACAAGCTGAAGATGAAGAGATAGAGAAAGTGTATGAGGACAGTGAAAGGGTAATATAGTATGTTAAGGGGTATGAAGAGCTAATAGTCATGGAGGACTGGAATGCAGTTGTAGGGAAAGAAGAAAGGGTTACACGAGAATATGGGCTTGGGACAACGAATGAGAGAGGTAAAAGACTGATTGAGTTTTCTAACAAGTTTCAGCTTGTAATAGCGAATACTCTGTTCCTATACTAGGAAAAGGCTAGGTGATACAGGAAGATTTCAGTTAGATTACATCATGGTCAGACAGAGATTCCGAAATCAGATATTGGATTGTAAGGCGTTCCCAGGGGCAGATACAGACTCAGATCACATCATAGTAGTGATGAAGAGTAGGTTGAAGTTTAAGACATTGGTCAGGAGCAATCAGTATGCAAAAAAATGATGTACGGAAGTACTAAGGAATGACGAGATACGCTTTAAGTTCTCTAAGGCTATAGGTACAGCAATAAGGAATAGCTCAGTAGGCAGTACAGTTAAAGAGAAATGGAGATCTCTAAAAAGGGCGATCGCAGAAGTTGGAAAAAAAGACATAGGTACAAAGAAGGTAACTGCGAAGAAACAATGATTAATGGAAGAAATACTTCAGTTGACTGATGAAAGGAGGAAGTACAGAAACGTTCCGGGGAACTCAGGAATACAGAAATGTAAGTCACTGAGGAATAAAATAATCAGAAAGTGCAGGGAAGCTAAGACGAAATGGTTGCAGGGAAAATGTGAGGACATCGAAAAAGAAATGATTGTCAGAAGTACACACTCAGCATATAGGAAAGTCAAAAGAACCTCCGGTGATATTAAAAGCAAGGGTGGTAACATTAAGAGTGCAACGGGAATCCCACTGTTAAATGTAGAGGATAGAGAGGATAGGTGGAAAGTACATTGAAAGACTCTATGAGGAGGAAGATTTGTCTGATGTAATAAAAAAAGAAACAGGAGTCGATTTAGAAGAGATAGGGGATCCAGTATTAGAATCAGAATTTAGAACAGCTTTGGAGGACTTAGAGTCAAATAAGGCAAAAAAGATAGATAACATACCACCAGAATTTCTAAAATCATTGTAGGAAGTGGCAACAAAACGACTATTCACATTGTTGTGTAGAATGTTTGAGTCTCGCGACATACCATTTGACTTTAGTATTATCCACACCTTTCGGGGACGGCAAGAGCTGACAAGTGCGAGAATTATCGCTCAATCAGCTTAAGAGGTCATGCATTCAAGTTACTTACAAGAATAATATACAGAAGAATGGAAAAGGAAATTGAGGATGCGTTAGATGACTATCAGTTCGGCTTTAGGAAAGGTAAAGGGTTAAGAGAGGCGTTGGAAGCAAGACTGAAGAAAAATCAAGACACGTTCATAGGATTTGTCGACCTGGAAAAAGCGTTCTACAGTGTAAAATTGTGCAAAATGTTCGAAATTCTCAAAAAAGTTGGGGTAAGCTATAGGGAGAGATGGGTCATATACAATATGTACAATTGCCAAGAGGGAATAATAAGAGTGGACGATCAAGAATGAAGCGCTCGTATTAAAAAGGGTGTAAGACAAGAATGTAGCCTTTCGCCCCTACTGTTCAATCTGTACATCGAGGAAGCAATGATGGAAGTAAAAGAAAGTTTCAGGAGTGGAATTAAGATTCAAGGTGAAAGGATATCAATGATACGATTCGCTGATGACATTGCTATCCTGGGTGAAAGTGAAGAAGAATTACATGATCTGATAAACGGAATGAACAGTCAAATGAGTACACAGTATGGACTAAGAGTAAATCGAAAAAGGCGAAGGTAATGAGAAGTAATATAAATGGGTACAGAGAGAAACTTAACATCAGGATTGATGGTCACGAAGCAGATGAAGTTAAGGAATTCTGTAACCTAGGCAGCAAAATAACCCATAACGGACAGAGCAAGGAGAACATCAAAAGCGAAAAGGGGATTCCTAGCCAAGAGAAGCCTACAAGTGTCAAACATAGGCCTTAATTTGAGGAAGAAATTTCTGAGATTGTACGCTTGGTGCGCAGCATTGTATGGTAGTGAAATATATACTGTGGGAAAACTGGAGCAGAAGAGAATTGAAGCATTTGAGATGTGGTGCTCCAGACGAATGTTGAAAATGAGGTGGACAGATAAGGTAAGGAATGAGGTGCTACGCAGAATCGGAAAGGAAAGGAATACGTGGAAAACACTAATAAAGAGAAGGGACAGGATTACAGGACGTCTGTTAAGACATGAGGGAATGACTTCCATGGTACTAGAGGGAGCCATAGAGGGCAAAAACTGTAGAGTAAGAGATTGGAATACATGTAGCAGATAATTGAGGACGTAGGTTGCAGGTGCTACTCTCAGATGAAGTGGTTAGCACAGGAGAGGAATTCGTGAGGGGTCGAATCAACCTAGCCACCTAGCCATTAAAAAAAAATAAAAAAAAGAACCTGAAATAAAGTTGGGGGAGGGGGGGGAAATAAATGTTTTCATTAGAGGCACGAATTTTACTGGGTTCATGCAGCTGTTAGAGCAAAAAAGAACAGTTGACCATAACATCCTTCACACGCCAACATCACACAACAAATCGCTCAACTCACAGACATTTCCGCACTCGTCTGTGGAGCCGGGTTGAGACACCTGGTGTGGAGAAAAGGGCACCTGCAGGGAGGAGTGTTACTTGTGGTGTGGGCCACCAATCTAATATTTCTCAGAATCTGGCGCGGAAATGGCATCCGGAAGTATTTCTAGTCATCTTTCCCGCTCTGTATTTGCGTTGTGAGTCGACAGGAAGCCCATATGATGGTAAGAAAGCCTATTGTTGATTAGCAGTACTGTGGCGTACCATGGCAAGCACATGTACAGGCTCGGATTGTCATTGGGGACCGCAAGAATCGGGACAGATCCATTGGACAGGTAGTGGCTGTCTGAAGACAGTAACACTTGGCCTTGTTTAGACTGAAAACTTGCAATACAGGATACAACTCTTAGAGCTACTCCAACACTCATAGAGTCATCCAACTGAGGTTGAAACAAAGGATAGCAGATTGATCAATGTGGCCGATTGCTTGAAACTGCTCTCTGTAAGAGAGGATAAAATCAGGACAAACTGTAGTCCAGCAATACCCAGCACGTAACAGCTTTGGGCATGCAGTCCTGACTACTATAATGAGTCGCGTGAGCTCGTGCAGGAACTGAAAATGGCGTCCGTCGGAAGAGTGGCTCAAGAGCTCCTCTCTCATACACTTCGTGTCGCCATTACTAGAGCACGCCTTCGTCTTCCGGCACCTCTTCTGTAGTGGAGTCCCCATTTCTGCATCACTGATGAGCGGCGCCGTGCTGTCTCCCCAGCCAGCCGCTAATGGATTTTTCCATCCCGGTGGGATTCCGAGGGTTGTGTCCGCCCTCAACTGACCCAGAGCCGTCCGCCAGGTGAGCCGCCAGATAACTTTCCCTGCGCTGAACAGGGAGGCTCCACGCGCCCCCAAGCCATCGGGTAGAAGGAGGGATGTGTTGTGACTGACAGCTGCCTCCCTCAGGCTTCTCCCAGCCGCCCGGACCCATTTACTCCACACCGACCACCCTGTAGCGTCAATTCTCGTCCAGCAGTCACTCGCTGATCCCAGTACCCGCACAATACTTAAATCCCTTTATAAAGTGTCACTCTCCTAAACTTTTTACAAATACAGCATTAAGACCTCCTTTCAATCGTCTCAGATAATATTTTGTACATTCAATAAAAAAATAATACAAATGAATATTTACATGAATAGAACTGCTACACCAATTCACTATAAACATAAAATGTCTGATACTCTCCTGACATAATTTATAATAGCATTACTTATTGAGAATAGTGACTTAACCTATGGTCCCATTGTCACTACTAGTGTGTGTGTAATTATAGACTCCTTAAGATAAAGAATAAGCTGAAGTACGCTACCCATAACCCTAAACTGCTATATGTAATCCCAAATATAGCCTGTCCATCACTGGAGCATGCTCACAGCTACTGATGACAATTTAACTTCGCTAACTACGCTATCTACAAGCGCCACTGAACGTCCTTCGCCGTCTCTGATCCCAGAGGCCTGGATGGATTCCTGAAACTGCTCAAGACATGGCGTCCGCACACAAATACACAATGAAAGCATATTAGAAGAGATAAAATTAGCTGCAGTTGCCTTAGTAATAGAAATTAATAAAAATATTACATGTAACTTACCGGCTACACCCGTTTACCAAACATACACCCCCGTCCTGCCCGGGTGAGACAACTCGATGGATGTTGCTGTCTCTGGAGTGCCTATACATTGAGTCAGCCGCTGCTCATCTGAGATGGAACCGGATATACTTAAACTTACGGTGGAAAATTTACACAAAAAACACGACAGACTTCGCAGGTTACAATGCCAAGACGTTACCTCTGGAAACAATTTCATCTAAATGTCGTCCTTTCGGATTGCTCTTGTATGCTAGGCTTGACACCAAGACCCCAATTACTGGACTTGTTGAGGGTTCCATACCTTCTGCATTACACAGTTCATACGATAAATCCCGACGACCGGACACGCTCATAGATGTGATGAACCATCGAACGAGAAACTCGCCACATTCCAGAATGGTTACGCGCAGCAGAAGCTGTATGGGCTGGCTCAATGTACGACCTTTCTACATCCGCCAGCGAAATCTAAGATTATGGTGCAACGCACTGTTGTGTGCTCACCTAGCCAACGAAAAATTCTCACTGAAAATAGGTGCAACACTGCAATAGTGTGCCCATAACACCAGTGACAAATACCGAGATAACAAAGAAATGGTGCAAATCTGTAAAGTGTGCCCAGAACACTATCAATATGCATCCTGTGGCACTTCCTCAACAAAGACACATAAACAACAACAAACACACATAAAGATAAAATCTGACTCGGAAGAGTGGTGGCTCCCCCATGTGATGCAAAGTCCGAAAAAGTGAGTTAGACCTACAGAACTCCTATCTTCTCTTTCAGAGTTAACCAGTATCTCGCAGGATCGTATGTTGCTTACTAACCGCTACAAGTTACACATGTATATGTTACAGAATATAAATAAAAACAAATTACCACACTTAGTGGCCGGCCGAAGTGGCGCTACAGTCTGGAACCACGCGACCGCTACGGTCGCAGGTTCGTCCTCCCTCGGGCATGGATGTGTGTGATGTTCTTAGGTTAGTTAGGTTTAAGTAGTTCTAAGTTCTAGGGGACTGATGACCTTAGAAGTTAAGTCCCATAGTGCTCAAAGCCATTTGAACCACACTTAATGTCTAATATGTACACGACGAAAAGACGATTCCTAGCCCAGTTTATTTTTCAATTTTTTTTTCCATTTTGTTTCACACACAAGACTTATTCCACAGATGGCTAGATGTGGGATATTTGATGCATACCAATGGATTTCTTGCCCTTCAGTGTCTGCAGTTCGTACGTGTTCTGGTGGGCTATTCTGTTAACCCTGTCAGGCCAATTGAGCACTGACAAAATCTTTCGGCATTTCTGTTTGTGTTTATTCGAAAGCCGAAAAGGTTTCTCCAACACTTTTTCCGCTATGTGAAAACTACGTTCTCGCGTCTTTATCCGCACGGGTTTTCCTTTCTCTAGCTGTAGCCTTTATTCTATTTAATGCCTGTTCTGTTACGACTCGGTGTTGTCCACGGGTCCTCGATTGAAAATCCACTTGTTTTCTGATAAGATCCTGAGGCTGCCTGTTCTTTAGCACGGTGACATGTGCCAACTTAGTAATCTCATGGCGTGCCTCATTGATGACGCCTTGAAAATCCTTCAAAAGGCATCCCATGACGTGCGACAAGTTTCCAATATCTTTTAAGACCCGTTCTGCTACATTTGAGTTTGGGTTGTGTGACGACATGAAGATCGGCTCAATTTTGTTCCGTCTCAACTTCTCCTTCCACGTCCTTGACTAATACTGCGGACCATTGTCAGGAGATAATGTTTTCCACGTGTCTCTCCTGTGGCAGGAAGTCCCGAGCTAAGGCGCGTGACACTGTAAGTGCGTTTGCCTCTTTGAGGGGAGTAAACGTTACAAATTCCGATGTCAGTTCGACAGACACTAATATATAACTATATCCCTTAGTGTTCTCGGCGAATGTCCCACCAGCTCGGCCGCCTTTCACAGTCTCAGTTTCGTAGGCACTATCGAGAATAGCAGTGCCTGCACGCTGACAGTGGTGTGTTTTGCTTTCTGGCAGTCTTTACACATCGACAGCATTCGCCGGACCCTTCGTTCCATGTTCCCGAAGTCACACAGAGTTCTGAGCTTCAGGAAGCATTTCCGTGGTCCGAAATGTCCGTAACTGATGTGGGTGTGCCGCATTACCGTATTAATTGAATGCTGTGGAAGACACAGGCACCATCCGACGTCTCCCATACCACTCCGATGAAAAAGTATACCTTTTCTAAAGAGGTAGAATTGTCTAATTCTAAAGAGGTAGAATTGTCTGTCCTTACCTCTTTGTTATACTTTGACGAGATCTGGATCTTTTCCTGTTCCTTCTGTACGTCTTTCATACTGCATGTCACGAAATTTTCGAATGTCATTTTCTGCACGTAGTACAAACTGTAGTGGCTGCCTTCAACTTCCTCATTTGTACTACTTTGCAGTCCTATCGGCGAACGTGACAAAGCGTCTGCAATAACATTTTGACTACCTGGAATATATTCAATAGTGAAATTATATTGCTGCAGATAGGTCGTCCACCGTTTGGCAGTGAATGTCCACCGCTTTGTGGTCCGTGTATACCCTGGTTCTCCTGCCCTACAAGAAGAACTTAAATTTCTCAAACGCCCAAACTATTCCCAATGCCTCCAACTCTGTCACCGAATAGTTCCTTTCACTTTTCGAAAGTACTCTGCTCCCGAACGCAATAGTTTTTCATATCCCATTCCCTGCTTCGATATAATCCTGAAAAATCATTACGCCAAATCCCGAGTACGAACTGTCGGTGATCATGCAGAAGCCTTGGGCTGCGTTTTGGTGCGAGAGGATCGGTGCTTGTAGCAGTTCCGCCAGCAGTGACAGAAACTCGCTCTCAGTACTTTCTTCCCAGTCCCAGTCCACCTGTTAATTGATTCGTCCCGGGACAGCTCTGTGCTTTCACGTGAATTAAGCGATTGGAGAAATTTATGATTCCGAGGAATCCTCTGAGCTATCTTTTGTTCCCTGGTCTCTGAACTTTCGTTATGAATTTTATTTTCTCAGGGTTCGATGCGATCCCGTCACCTGTAATAATATGTCCCAGGAATTTCATTGAGGACATGCTAGAGTCAATATTCACTTTAACTCCAAACTTCTTGAAGGTTTGCAGCAGTTCCTTGAGAACTGCATTCTGCTGCCTCCAAGATATTTCCGCGATTAACAGGTAGTCTACATAACAGGTGACCTGTATTTTTAGATTTTCACTGAGAATTCCATCTAGCCCCCTAATAAATGCGACAGACGCATTTAGGCCGGATGCCAGTCGACTTCCCAAACGCCAGGAATGCAGTGTATTTCCTGCAAAGTTAAGTCCCATAGTGCTCAGTGACATTTGAACCATTTGAACCATTTACTGCAGCTGGAATGTAATTTAATTTGCCAATATCTGTGTTTCACATTCACAGAGATGAATACTGATAACCCGTCAGAGTTTTGTAGTAGTTTCTCTAATGTTTGAGGACGATCCGTTTTAGGATCAACGATCGTGTTTATTTACTGACGAGACGAATTCCCCGATCCACCTTGTCGACAATTCTCAAAGGATTGTTATATGTCGACCTCAATGTCTCTAGTACTCCCTCTCTTAACATGCCGGTAATCTCTTTTCGTACTCTGCCACTCTAAACCATCGGTATGGCGTAAGATGGCACGAAGAACTTCTTGTGCTGGCGCATCTTGAAGTCATACAGAAAATTCTTTATGGATCCAGTCTTTGGTGCGAATACTTCCGTATTTTCTAATTACATATCGCGTAACTCCTCGCGCTCGGTCGGCTTTATACTCTTCGACTTTTTTCGCGGGTCTAGGCACTTCAGTCCTGAACCACGCGGCTGCTAGGGTCGCATGTTCGAATCCTGCGTCGGGCAAGGATGTGGATAATGTCCTTAGGTTAGTTCGGTTTAAGTAGTTCTGATGAATGATTCAAATGGCTCTGAGAACTATGGGACTCAACAGCTGAGGTCATCAGTCCCCTAGAACTTAGAACTACTTAAACCTAACTAACCTAAGGGCATCACACACATCCATGCCCGAGGCAGGATTCGAACCTGCGACCGTAGCGGTCGTGCAGTTCCAGACTGAACCGCCTAGAGCCGCTCGGCCCCACCGGCCGTCGGGACTGATGCTTAGAGCCATATGAACCAATTTGACTTTTTTTCTCGATGACTGCTTTAATTTCTTGTGTCGCCGTTTCAGTCCTGTCTTCTTCCTCCTCTCCCTCTGGTTGATCAGACACATTGGTCAGACAGACGTTTCCTACCTTCGTAACTATTGTTTGTGTAATTGAGTCTAACACAATTTGTGGGAAGTTGTGCTTCGATCGCGTCTTCTTCAAATTTCATAGTGACGTCTTGTCCGTCCGCTGCACAACCTCTCCCCTTCCTAAGTTAAGGACAGCTTGTTGTTCATTTAGAAAGTACATGTCTATTATCAGGTCGATGGATAGATTCGGCACGACTAAGAAATTGGTTTCTAGACTGTTCCCCTGATATGTAATTTCTAAGCTCGTTTGATTGTTGCCCTTAGTGTATTTTCCTGTTAGCGCTACCTTGATCTTCATCTTTTTCATGGAAAGGTGGGCCGCTTTCCTTTGAAATGTTGCATAACACATTGTAGTTATGTGACTGCCACTGTCCAGAATTCCGTTTAGTCGTACGCTCCCTATTGTCACAGTAATAATAGGATAGATATCGTTTCTAGTTGGAGTCTCTTGCTACCTGTGCAGCAACTCTGATATGTCCTCATATGTCAACGTATGTACACGGCTCTGTCCGAACATTGGTGCGGATTTTCCGTAAGCCGAATCCGCACGGTCCTGGCGTCAATCTCACCCTCCATTTCTGTTTCGGTGATTGGAATTTGGGTTAGAACCACATATTTTGACTGACTCGCAACGCTGCCCGTCTGAATCTCTTCGTGTCCAGTTCGTGTCGTACTGCCGGGCATCATTTTGCCTCTGTCACTCTGCCGTCCTGAATTTTGTCTCCTATAGTCCTGCCTCCCGGATGTTCCATCACGCTCATTCCTTCTATCATTGTTATTGTTATTGCACGGTGCTCCACGAAAGTCGCCATTGTAATAGTTATATTGCCCTTCCCTTCGATCATGCGCTGCTTCTTTTTCAAAAATCAACTCACGCAGAAGGCTTTTGAATGTTTCAATATTCGATCCATACTTTCCTACAAGAGCTTTCTGGTAGTTCGTAACCTCCCCTCACTTATCGACCTTAATGACAGTGAAAAATTAAACCGCGTGTACCTAATGGAAATGTGGGAAAAGTAATCGTCACCGAAGTTAATCTGTCGGTAAAGAGGGAGGAAAGGTTACATCTAAATGAAAAGAAAAATGGAAATGATATTGGTGGAAACTAATTTTGAAAAAGGGTAAAGTTAATAAAGGAAGTAAATGTGCGGTCGTTACGTTAATAATTAACTGGTGTTAATTAGATATTTGAGATTCGGGGAAAATTACGGTCGCCAGTGCTATGGACAACTACTATAATGACTGAAAAAGAAAGGTTAGTGCACATATAATTGGCAATGAAAGGATGGCGACTGAAGGTTGACACGTGTTGTGTGAAAACTGAATGTTTGTCAGAAGTAATAAATTTCGCTACACTCAGACTTAATTTAGTAAAAGAATTAATAAAACCGGAAAATTGAAAGTTAATTTAGTGACTGAAATTAATAGTAAAGTTTGTTTCTGAAGCACTACGAAATTAAATAAAATAAGGTTAGTCTTGGGCTACCTCAACAATAATCTCAAAAGCAACTTGAATCTACGCAATTTAGAAATAAGAACTTGAATTAAATGATTTTGAACAATTAACACTAATAAAATTTAATACTTACCAAGCTGAGCTGGTTCACAGGTAAGCTAAAATATGGTAACAAAACTCGCACTCTTATTTGTGCTTGTGTAATCTAAATATAATTCTGTTTGGTTATTGTAGCCAGCTATGAATACTTTAACTGAACTTTGAAATTAAAGCAGTGAAATGGAATGATAATACTTTAATGCTGGCGTTTGAATTTCAACGACACACGGGTTCATTTCGGAAAAGGAAGGGACCTTGCTTGGTAATGCAGTTGGGACAATGAGCAACAAAGGTTCATGCTAAGTTGCTGTATTTTAGTGATGCAAATGGAACAGTTTGAAAAGCTCAGGTCTGCCATACAGTTCTAAAACTTTACGTGCTTTCAGTCTTCCTTGTTGGTTGACTGACGGTCTGAAGTCGTCGATCAAGGAGGTGGCGACAATCACTTATTGTCGGCCGTCTCTGTTTCAGAAGCTGGATATTGGCGCGCCTTTTTCTCGACACAGTCACCAGGCGAAGCAGGCTCTTGATGTGTGCCAGCTAATTTTCCCGTCCGCTACATCGTGCCAGAAACTATCATAGCAAGTCAAGTGCAATTACATGCTGCCAAACCCCGAAAGCGTGGCGACTCGCGGGAGCGTCACTCAACACATCTGCTCCACTGCACCACCCCAGCCAGACTCTCTCTCTGCCCGCGCTCCACGCGACAGAGTTAACACTACCAAAGATCCTAAACACTTCGGTTCTCCACAGCGTAAAAATGCAAATAATATTTACAAAACAAACCAATTATGTATATATATATATATATATATATATATATATATATATATATGTATATATATATATATATATATATATTACAACCGAGCGGCTATAGGTGCTACAGTCTGGAACCGCGCGACGGTCGCAGGTTCGAATCCTGCCTCGGCCATGGATGTGTGTAATGTCCTTAGGTTAAATGTTCAAATGAGTGTGAAATCTTATGGGACTTAAATGCTAAGGTCATCAGTTCCTAAGCTTACACACTACTTAACCTATATTATCCTAAGGACGAACACATACACCCATGCCCGAGGGAGGACTCGAAACTCCGCCGGGACCAGCCGTCCATAGGTTAGTTAGGTTTAAGTAGTTCTAAGTTCTAGGGGACTGATGACCTCAGAAGTTAAGTCCCATAGTGTTCAGAGCCATTTTAAGCCATCTGTCGCAAGTTCAGATAAATTAATGCGTCTGAAGACTTAGTATGTAGTCAGTTTCGGTATCCATCTGCAGCATTCTAGAGAGTACATCCTGAAAGTAATATCTGCTGGGTGCAGATATTTGAGAGGTACGAAGTACTCTATTTGGGGATGTTGTACCCAATATACCTGTGAACTGTAAGTAATGTTAGTATGATAGGTAGGAGCAAGCTGATGTAGCGACCCATTCGAAGAAGGAAACAGCAGCTTAAATTTCACACTGGAAGGACTATTGTACAGGAAATTTATGTTTGTGCACTAACTGTAATTATAATCTTGGGCGTCGATTCGAGACCTGAAAGAGCATTTTCCAAGCAGACAAACCCGCCTACTTTCCGTTGTTTGTAGAGGAATAATATATTTGACTTCCTTGCTGTTGGATGTGTGTAGCACAGCAGGTGATAAATCAGAGCGTATGTATGCCCCTACTCCATCCCTTAGTCGGTTACATCTGTCATGTCTCAGAAAGATGTGGCCATCTACATTTATGGCATTTTAAATGCAGTTTCACGTTACCGATTTTCAGAAAAAAATGCTAATACGACACCTGGCACTGGACACACGACTCTCGTAAATGCCTAATCGTGTCCTACACCAAAATTCAGGTAAGCTTGCGAGCCTAGCTAGCACGTGTCACTCACTCGCCTCCACCTTCCAGTTGTGGTTTATCTCAGTTGTCAACAATGAGACAGAAATTGAGTGTCTACATTGTTTCTCACAGTTAGATTGTACAAACTTTCGATGTTCTTTATAATTTTTTACAGTTATTTACTTTATTTTACAAAATTTTTTTGTATTTAGAATTCCATTTGAATCAGATCTGATTTTCCTGTACGGGAATGAATTCAAATATTGTTTTAACAATTCTAAAGTTAAGTCTTGTGCACTGTTTCACCAGCAGAGATTCAAAGACAAATGTTGAATAACACCAGCACACCATGTACGTAAAAAACATATGTTGGGAAACAAAATGACAGAGCCAGAACATTTTATAACCAACAAGTGCAGTTTCAAAATACAAAAGTTGAATGTGCTACAAGTGAGTGAAAATATATTTCAGGTCAATGAAGATGTTTTACTAAATTGAAGCCCAACGCTAGTACCAAATAATAAATTTTCTGTATTCAGTTGTACACGAACGTAACATCAAAACCACTAATGTATTATTGTTACCAATTTCGGATTGATAGATCAACAATATTATAGATATTTTTTCACGAACGTTTATTTCTAAGTTTCTTTATATACCTCTACTGACAACTCAGATTATTTTGCTTTTTAACATTTTCAATTTATTTGTCTTCTAAGTAGCATTAGCTGCTCACTTCCTCTCTCATCCCTTGCAGTCTTGTATTGTTTGCTTCAATCGATGACCTAAAATTGTGACTTACTCATGTCTGATCATAGTAAGCTGTCCAATTTCAGTTACTTTCTTCCATTACTATATGCCATTTCTCTCCTAACCCATTTTTCCAGTAATCAACACTCCAGAACATTTACTTATTATTTAACATTTTTACATTTATCATTATTAAGTTATTGTTTAAATTATGTCATTACCTCATTACACTTCTTGTGCTTTTATGATAACTAAATCTTTATACAAGTACTTTTAATTATTTATTTCCCCTCGTCTTTTGATCTTTTCCAATAGTACCTTTTCATTTGTTATTGAAGCAGAGTGTGGTCGCTGTAAACAGCTAAAATGGGAGGAAGAAGGATCAAAGTTTAACGTTCACTTGTTATTGAAGCAGAGCATGGTCGTTGTAAACGGCTTAAATGGGAGGAAGAAAGATTAAGGTTTAACGTCCCCTCGATAATGGGACCATTAGAGACAGAGCGTAAGCAAAAACTGAGGGGAAGGTAAGGAAGAACATCAGCGTTTATTTTTTCAAAAGAACCGTCCCCACATTTGCCTGCATTTGGAAGAAGTCCATCATCCATATTCTCTCTGGACTAGTCCTCGGTATTTGACAACCTCGTCGTCAGCCGTATGCTGAACACTAAACTTCTTTTACATCTAAATATCCTCAAAAATGCCATTTTTTCATCATCGTCATATGATGGTGACATATAAATCTGGGACATGGTATTGACGTAGATTTCGTATAAATCTTGTGAAAACGATTTTGGTAAAAATTGCACTGATTGACTGGTCTGCTGATCCTTGGTAGCCGCGTTAATTTCATAGGAAATTGCTCTACTAGCCACTTTCTGCACATATCAGTATCTGAACCCGTCACATTGTTTGGAGAACGGCAGAAATATCAGAAACCAATATTCTTATTGATTCCTAAGGCAATGAACTATGATATAAAAAATAAATATGAGGAATAAGTAATAGAAAAGGTTATGAATGTTAAAAGTAAGTCAGTAGTATTTATGACTATTAAATACATTATTTTATCCAGTGAAAAGGTAAACTTATATTTAAACTACAAAGATGTTTATGAAATACCGCGAGCAGAAGACGGTGAACGTTAATGGGATTATGAAATAGAATTTGAAGCTCAAAAACGCTTATACTGTTATTAGATCAGCATAAACCTTATACATAAGAAATTATGAAATTCTGAATTTACAAAAACGGTAGAGGTACGAAAATAGAATTTTTCTGCAGTAATAATATTTTTTTTCTTTCACAGACACAGAAGAAACCGAGAAAACGGACTTCGCACAGACTGAACTTTACTAAGAAAACAGGCTGTACCCTCTCAAATAATAAAGCAAATGAATAGATAATGAGGGTGTTAAATCTTTTTCGCAATGCAAGTGATCACAGATTTGTGGAATACCGAGCTTTAACAAACACAAAGCCGGAAAGAAAAAAATTCCACAGGCAGTTCGTCAAAAATGTCGACGATGACAGCGTTTGTAAGTACAGAGAAATATACCTGTTTATGTCATGCAACAAACCAGAATCTGAGAAAACGAAAATTATATAAACATAGCTGAAACGGGCAGTTACTTAGCAAAGCTAACTTTATACTAGAACAAGTTGCAAGTACGGAAGCAACAGAAGGTAAAAAGATAATCGAAGGGAACAGGACAGCTGTTAACCAGAAGGATTAATTTTCTTGTAGACGATAACAGGAACGTTGTAGGATATGCTAAACTAAATAATATTACTCGTAAATCTCTCCGACAGCATAGAGGAGGTCATCGTAAATAGTATATTAAAGAAACGATTTAATCATCTTTTTTTCAGAGATATTGATTACAACATTTTTTCTTCAGATTTTGTTATTTTAATGTATTAAGGGTGCTGGAATGGTTTCAAAATTCGCATAAAGGCTGCACTTTTTTCATTTAACAAGCAGATCGCATCTGTGATAGTTGTGCACATTCTTCTATGTTCAAGGTAAACTCTTTTTTAGGGAATCCATTGCATAGAGAGTTTTCCCCGTTGCTGTGTGGACCATGGGATTCTGTATACGTAACATAATTTTTGATGTGATATAGCACAGTACCTAACAAAAGAGAGAATCTTGTCTAAGCATTACGAAGTCGTACGGGCCTAGGCATAAGGACGATTGTTTGGAGACTCGTTAACTGCAGCTAACGAGTTCCGCTTGTGGGTAGGCTCCAGAACCTGAACTGCTCCGCCCTTGTTTGGCTGGCCGCTGCCCATCAGCGGTACAACGCCCATACCACCGCCGTCGCCTCCCTGCGGCACCGTCTGTGGAGGCAGGGACAATTTATGCTGTGCATTACATGGAATGGTAGTAAATCACAGTTTGATGCTATTTTAAAATTATAGAGAATGTGGCAAACAGTCACGGAAACATTATTTATGTTGTTGCAAATCGATTTTGACTGATATCTGTCATTATCGGTGCATTTTTCTAACCTATAGACGCCATAAGTAAAAGTACAGTCCTTGGCAGATTTCTATCATGGCAGAAATCTGCCAAGGACAGTACTTCTACTTATGGCGTGTATCGGTTAGAAAAATGCACCGATGATGATTGATTATCAGTCGAAATCGATTTGCAACAAGATAAATAAATTATGTTTCCGTGACTGGTAACTACATTCTTTATATTTTTATATTACACGGTCGCTGCACAGAAGGGTACCTTATGGAGCCCAACATTCAAATGATGCTATATTGTCAAAAACTTGCATTTTGGAGCCTGTGGCTGTGAACAAAATATAGGTTGAGTCGTACACACAAGATAACAGTAACCAGCCGCTTTTTACAATGAGATTTATTTATTCAAATATCGCCGTTGCCGGTTTCGAACCGACAGGTTGATCTTGAGATTGCTGGTTCATGTTTTACATTAGCTTTCGCTTTTAGTTTTCGCAACTGCTGAAACTTCTTTGGGGTGGTGGTACCCTACAACCAAAATAAGATGTGAGACAATGTCTCTTTAACTGTAATCGTGTGTGACAGCTTAGAATTTATGAAAACAAATTATTAAAGGGAAGATGTTTCGGTTACTTACGATGAAAAATCCGCGCCATTATGTTCTAGTGCAGACTCATTATGATCTTGCAACAGCAAGAACTGTATAATGCATATTTTTATGTACATGTATTTACATAATGTAAAGCACCACTCACACACTAAGAAGTTTCATCACACTGAGGTACGTATACAAAGATGGCGATATTACCAACATGATAATACCAAAGACTTGCAGTCTCAGAGATATTTCATTATATACATAAATGTGACAGTAGAAATTTACAATTTACTAATGTTGCATTATGTACTATTGACATTGAAAAAGAACTGATTAAAATTAGATAAATAAATAAAGCAGTCAGTTTGTGATAAAATGTTACTACCGTGATATTACGTACATATTATGGTATACAATAATAAGGGTCAGATGTACATAAATAAATATTACAACTGTGAATATACTATGTAAATATTATGGCATAACAATACATTGAAATTAGGGTAAATTGTTTCCGATGAATGTGCATGCGAGTATAAATATTACAGCAGTACACATTTCGTTGATTAATTTTCTTGAGGAGATTGAAATATACGCAGATCTTTGCTCTGTTTCTCGATGGGCACAGAACCTAGGTCTGAAACTAAACCCCAAGAAATCCCAGGTCATACTTATATCTCATCCAAAGTTAATCAGTCGGTACTTTCGCGAAACAGTCCCTCAAATACTCCTCAATGGTACCCAACTACCATACCAAAAAACAGTAAAAGACCTTGGAATAATCTTGGATGAACACCTAAACTGGGAAGAACAAACAGCTTGCCGCAAATCGCTCTCCTCCCTACATGCAATTCAAAAATTTAGAAAAATATTTCCAACCCATGTTAAACAAAAATTAGTCCAAACACTAGTCTTGCCTAATCTTTACTACTGTGATGTAGTTCAACATTGCACAAATAATGAAAATTCGAGATGCCTCGAGCTAGTGATGAATGCTTGTGTTAGATACGTATGCAACATACGGTTGTATGATCATATCAGTCCTTCATACTCCCAGCTAGGTTGGATACGCCCACATAAGGCACGCGATCTCCACACGATGTGCTTACTTCATCGATTTCTTAGCCACTGGTGCCCCCAATACTTATCTTCTCACATTAAACACCTATCATCATTCCACAACCGCAATACCAGATCGGATACGTCTAGCATTTTGGCTGTACCTTTACATAACACAAAATCTTTCTCCGTGTCATTCTCCATCTCAGCCATACGACTATGGAACGCGCTCCCCTGTGATCTGCGTCTTATCCAAAACCACTCAACATTCAAGAGGGAACTTAAGACTTACATATTAGGGACGGTATAGCCACCATTGTTGTGCCCCCCCTCATCTTTTTCTTTCTCCTCTCCATCATAGCTTCGAATTTTACGATTCTATTTCTCTTCCTCTAACCTATCTACCTCTTCTATATCACTTTCACCCCATTCCATCGTCTTATGTCTCTGCTTGATGAGAATAACTCACAAGCTGTAAGAATATAACGAGAAAATTCCCAACTAGCAATAGGACTGACACTCATAAAAGAAAAATATGTTTACTTTCATATACATAGTCATTATTATTATTATTATTATTATTATTATTATTATTATTATTATTATTTTTATTCTTGATTGTTATAATTATTTTTTGATTGTTATAATTATCATTGTACTACTTTTATAATCTCTATTTTTTTTCTTTAACATTAATACTGTATAACATGTTATATGTCCTAATTTTCTGTAGACACTGAAATTTGTTGAATCTGAGTATGCCTGGTTAGGTGTAAGAGAGGGCCTGAAGGCCCTAATCTTGCCAGGTAAAATAAATGCATAAATAAATAAAATATACATATATAAAAGCAAAATTTTCCAGTTTAAAGTAAAAAGATATCAATGAAAAGACCAGTGTTGTAATATTAATATATGCACATCCGCCCCAAACAATTTACTCTACTTTCAACTATGCCATAATATTTACATAATATATCCATAGTTGTCATATTTATTTATGTAAATCTGGCCTTTGTCACTGTACACCGTAATATTTAAGTAATATCACTGCAGTAACACTTTATAACAAACTGGCTGTTTACTTTGTTTGTCTAATTTTAATCACTTCTCGTTCAGTGTTAATAGTAAGTAACGTAACATTGGTAATTTGTTAATTTCTTCTGTCACAGTCAAGTATACATCGAAATATCTCCGAGAGTTTATGTCTCTGGTATTATCATATTTGTAATGTCGCCATCTTTGTACGTGAATATGATGAAACTTCTTAGTGTGTGAGTGGTGCTTTGCATTATCTATATACATATACATAAAAATGTGCATCATACAGTTCTCGCTGCTGCAAGATCATAATGAGTCTGCACTGGAACATAATGCCGCAGATTTTTCATCGCAAGTAACCTAAACATCTTCCCCTTAATAATTTGTTTACATCACTTAAAATCGTTGTGAGGCACATTTATAGTTAAAAAGACATTGTCTCACATCTTGTTTTGGCTGTATAGCACCACCACCACGAGGAAGTTTCAGCACTTGCGAAATAGAAAAGCGGAAGCTAATGCAAAACGTGAACCAGTGTTGAAGATGAACCTGTCGGTTCGAAACCGGTAACGGCGATATTTAAATAAATAAATAGCATTGTAAAAAGTTGTAAGAGTCAACCTATAAAATCACGGTTTCAAATGGTTCAAATGGCTCTGAGCACTATGGGACTCAACTGCTGTGGTCATCAGTCCCCTAGAACTTAGAACTACTTAAACCTAACTAACCTAAGGACATCACACACATCCATGCCCGAGGCAGGATTCGAACCTGCGACCGTAGCAGTCGCACGGTTGCGGACTGCGCGCCTAGAACCGCGAGACCACCGCGGCCGGCAAAATCACGGTTTGTTTGGCATGACACCACTTGGTGTATCGTTAAATCAAATACAATGAAAGGTATCAGTTCAATTGGAATTTTGTCACTTAACATCTTTGTATGCTGAACACATGTGCGATAAACAGCCTCTTGTGTCCAGAGATTGAATTATTGAGTAGAGAATGGTCAAGCAAGTAGGTAACAGTCGAGTCGAGTTGCAGACTATGGCAGTAGTAGTTGAATCATTGAGAGAGGTATTTGCATCACGGTAGAATGCTCAGCTTGGATAGAGGATGTGCCGCTCAGCAATTTTCATTGCACATGTTCCATGACGTGCAACCTGAGAATGTACGATGATCTTTAACATGACTGTATAGAGAGAAAGAATTTTAGAGAAACGTAATTTATTTTGAATATGTTAGGTGCAAGCGCGAGTTCAATAATTACTTCTGTGCAAATGTCACTGTGTCTGATGACATCTATGTATTGGTAATCAGGAAGCAGTATCAATAAGATGTTCAGTATCCTAATTAGCCGTACCTGACACAGACTGGTTAAACAGCATTGCATTAGGAATTTATTAAACAAATTTTGTAATAGAAATATTATATAGAAGCAGAAATAATGGTGTGTCACAATATGGAGAAAAACAATGCTGATTGTTCACGTAAGTTTAAGTTTATTTTTGTGTCATTAAAGGGTTGAATACGGTTGCAAAGTACTTTCTTTTGTCATTTTTAATTATTTCACAAAGCATATCCCCTCTCTTCAGAGTCAAAAATGTGTTTTCTAGAATTTGATCTGTCCAACCATGCACTTTTGCGTGAACAGTAACAGAAAATGTTTAAAGGAGTATCAAAAAATAATTTAATAAAACAGCAATTTAAACGAAATAAAGATAAGCAAATCGCCATGCAGTGATTTATTTCAGGTTATCATTCTTTCAGTGCAGTGCAGCCAGAGCAAGTGAAGTTATCAATGAAAGGTAAGAATTTGTTGGAGGGCCTAGATAAAAATTTTGAAAGAATATTAGGAACAGTTTCCAATTAGTGCAAAATGGTTCAAATGGCTTTGAGAACTATGGGACTTAACTTCTGAGGTTATCAGTTCCCTAGAACATAGAACTACTTAAACCGAACTAACCTAAGCACATCACACACATCCATGCCCGACGTGGGATTCGAACCTGCGACCGTAGCGGTCGCGCGGTTCCAGACTGTAGCACCTAGAACCGCTCGGCAACCCCGGCCGGCCCCCAATTAGTAAAATTTCAAGTTCAACAGAGGCGTTTTTCGTAATAGAACACATTAAAATTACGTAACAGTCATTCGTTCTGAGTATTCTTCTGAATCATTCTTTTTATGAAATCTAATTAACAGACAGTCAGGTGTACATCACATTACTTAAAATCACATTTCGAAAAGTTAATTTCGTGTTCAAAAGTAGGGTAGCTACGCCGATTCTGTAATGGAATGAATAATCAGAATTTAGAAGTCATATTGTTTCCAGATTATTTGTGAAAAAATCAGTCACACACAGGTTCAGCAAACTGCTTTCAACATTGATTCATCTTTCAACTCTGTCGATGGAACCATAGAACCAACCGATAAATCTTTGTATACAGAGCATCTGAAGAAACGAAAGAAATATCTTTGAATTCCTTTGATGAGATAAACATAGTTTACAGAGCATGTTTCGCATGTGTCTGGAAAGGGAAGTTCACGATCAGTATTACGAGCTTTTAAGCCACTGAGGGACATACTTCTAGTGTGAAGTTCGTCAAAAACCGACGGTTGTTCAGAGTGAATATGACTGATGAAGCAACAAATCAAACGGCCAGTGAATTAACTGGATTTCAACACGCAGTTATGACTCCACGGAAAATTGAGTGGAAAAGAGCGGGACCTGGAGCCAGGCGAGTGGGTGGTAAATTAACAAACAAATTCTTTGCTGGATTCCAATGTGTGCCGAAAGATCGCACCTGAAAGTAGGTTAGTTAGTGAAATTATAACACCAGCCGTAGCAAATTGGAAGCTTGTAGTTTCAGACTGTAAGCATGGAAAAATCTACTACAGGTCTCTATCCATCACTACACACCAGATGAATGCAGTTTATTTCTCCTGCGTATGTACAATATTATTGTACGTAGCAGCCACTAATTAATAGTTATTTGGAACGCATTTCACACATAACATCTGTTAAGAGCACTTTGTATGACGTTTTCTGTCTACTATTATGATCAAAGGCTCTGTAAACTTTCTAACATTTTGGTTTTCAGTGCTCGGTTTTCTCACTAGTTTCATCATGGACGCTAGGAAATTGACAGGTATCGACAATTTCTTACGTCGTGTTGGTTTGCAGTGAAACTGACGGTTATTTTCCCCTTAACGTAATGTAGTAACTGCACTTCGATGGAAAATTGAAAATGAGTTAGTTTACTGTGTTAGGATAGCGTAATTCATTTGTTAATGCTTATTTAGAAACACAATTTCAGATTCAGGACATCAACTCTTAACTGAGGGTCGACTAACAACAAGTAAACTCGATAGGAACACGTATCGTCGACTTACGTGCTGTTTCCTTGCAAGAGATAAAGCAGTAGAGTTTCTTCTTCGTGTTAGTTCACGGTTATAAACTACAGATTAAAATCAAATTCCTTCATTTCCTCAGACTGAGAAGAAAATACTTATATGAAATTAAAATTTAATAGATTTACTGTAATCCAGGCAAGGTTGGAGTAAGTATTCATAGTTTTATAGTTGACTAACTCGTGAAAGTACAGCCCAGTGCGAAGTGGGCAATCCGTTGTGGATAATAAATCATATATAAACGATTTCAAAAAATTAAACGACGACTTAAGACACCTGGAATCCATCCAGCTTTTGGTGAGCCCTATGAATTATTAGGAAATTATATACACAGAAATGAGATGTTAATTATTGCAACATGTTAAACTGATATGGAGATATTTTCATATTCTTGGGATCGCTCAATGAAAATAGGAATACTTTGCTGTAATTATACTAATGGCTGAACTTAAAACTTGACTTTGGGTAAGATATAATGTAATGTTGTTTGTAATCGGAAGTCAGAGTAAGTTATCTCTAGATTGTTACATTTTAAAGTCTTGCAATAGTGTTGTTATGGACAGTTGCATCAAAAGTTCAAGTTAATGATATATACCGCCTGAGAAAACCGGTGAAGCACCCACAAGACATGCTTGGATGTCCATGTAACTTCAGACGCCTACACACTAGAGGTGGGTATGTAAATGATGAGAGTCGCAGTTCTCTGTAACTGACAGAACGTTAATCAAAGCGCATTTGTATTGTTTGTTTTAATAGATGTTACCAGGCCTGTTGGAAGGGCGCGAACGGCATCGATGTTGTGTGATCACTGTGGAGAACACAGAGATTCCGCGTACCCTTATGAAACAATGTTGTCAGTACATGACAAAGTGTGAAAAGTGTCTCATTGTGGATCTCTATTTTGCTATCTGGTCGACCTCTGCAATATTCAAAGTTGTGGGGCATTCGTGTGTAACAGTGACCTGTAGTTGGACTGCATGGAAGGTGAAGACAGGTGTAGCCGTCACTAAGGTCCCAATGTGACCATCACAAGGGAGCATCACCATGTTACTTACTAAGCACATACTAACCTCATGGCATTTGTGACTGCCATCAGAGAACAGGTAATGGACTCCGAAAAGTCACCTGCAACAGTGGCTGTAGACTGCCAGCAGCCCTGCTAGGGAACTACCGTCATATGTGTAAGCTGCCATTAGCAAAAAAGTGGGTGAGTTGAGAGATATACCATGATTGGGGAACATGGACTGCTAGTGAACGATGTCGCCATGTGTTCAGTAATGAATCTTTCTACACTAACCAGGGTGACAGACATCAGTGAGTCTGGCATCGGCCAGGAGAGAGGTGCTGCTTCCAATGATTCAGATAGGCTAGCAGTGTTATTCTAAGCATTATGATGTAGGGATAAAAGCGTAAGACTTCAAGTCACATGCGGTATTAAATGAGGTAACTTTGACTCCATAATGGGAAGTCATAAACACCTTGTGTCCTTATTGTTACGTCAGTGTTGTGGTACTGTTTCTCTTCAGGGCAATACTTGTCCATGCATGGCGCCTGTGTGTAGGAAGTGTATTTAACACTTAATATATTACTTGTAAAGTGAAACATAGTTCTATTTTTGTTGGTAATTAGCAAACCTAGAAATGCTTCACAATTGCTGAACATGTACAGGAAGTACATATACATCATAAATTACAGCCCTCCCCAATTCCACCTTGTCTGCCTGCTCCCATCTCTTCCCTGTTTCTGTACATTTCCTCCCCTTCCTCTTCGTCCTCCTACCCCTCTTTCTGACCTTGTTTCACCCCTCTCTCTCTCTGTCTGTCACCTCCTCTCCCTTGTTTTCTCCCCCTTCCCTTTGTCCCCTTGCCCTCTTACCCCTCTTTCTTACCTTGACACAGTCCTTCCCTCTCTCTCTCTCTGCCCATCACCCCCTCCTCTATGTTTTCTCCCACTTTCTCTTTGTCTTCCTGTGCTATTACCCCTCTTTGTGACCTTGATTTACCCCCTCTCTCTCTGTCCATTACCTCCTTCCATGTGATTTTCTTCCCTCTCTTTGTCCTCGTGCCCTCTTACTGCTCTTTCTGACCTTGAGCCTTGTTTATTTTTATTGAAAATGAACCCTTGTTTGGGAATAGAAGTCCTTTAAAAGTGAATGGATAAATCGTTTGGTATGACTGCTATACACAAAATGAGAGAAACCTTTTCAGTTTCTGTATCTGTAACAACAGTATTTCACATAGAGTTAATCCATAAATGGGTAGGCTTAAAAAGTTTCTGATAGTACAGATTCTGTCATTGTATCCTAATCACAAGCCCATAATCCACAAATATAAATTTCATGTTTTCTGTAAAACCAACGATGACCAAGGAATCATAACAGCACATTGTTGTGTATACGATTTTCATTTGACATTTTGTATCGGAAGAAAGAGTACACATTAGAGTAACAATTTGTGTAATGATTTAGATGCCCTACCACCCATAGCTCAAACAGACTATGACAAGAAAACGAGACCACAGATATTCACAGCAAAGAATAGCATTTTCTTACTTGCACCCATATTTAACAGAAAATTTCTATGTCATTGTTTAAAAAATGGTTTATTAGTGTATCATGCGAAAATTTGAAGTAAAACGGTTATGTGCTTTTAGAGATTTTTGATTACAACATTCCTCCTTCACAGAGACAATATATATTTACATATTACATATATTAAAAATATGTAGCATATATCCATCCATGTGTTTATTAGAGCATCATCTAAAAATCTGAATAGAATTCCTTATAATTAGAGATAATAAGGAGTAATCCGTAATTGCTTTGGGGAAAGTTGTCAACATGGTATGTATGGTACTGAAACATCCCCTTAGAAAAATTAATGAATTACTGTGCTTAAACTGACACACAATATTTTTTAGCGCAACGCAATCTAATTTTTAATAATCCCTACAAAGGAATGGCCCTGACTAACAATAACCTATACCTTTCACAAATCACTTACCTCACAAAAATCTTCGTTATTCGAACTACTGCAATACAGTGAGCGCCACTACTGCTAGCTAAGTAAAAGATTCAAACTACTGAAGGCACTAACTACTGATAGGCATCGTTAGCAAATGAAAGATTTTGATAGAGAACAAACAATGTATTTACCTTAATATTGTTCAAAAGTCATATTATATATATCAGTTCATGACATCCAGTCTCACAAATGTACTGTCTCTGATGGACACACGTCCAGATCATCCGCTCTCAAAAATCTGCCATCTCACTTCCCCACATCCACCACCGCTGGCGGCTCACCTCCAACTGCGCAACGCTATGTGCTGTTAACATCCAGCTGCCCAACAATACAATGGCAGACAACAATGCAAACTAGCAACAGACTGCACGCAGCACAGCCAGTGATTTTCATACAGAGCGCTACATGGCGTTACCAATAAGAAAACCTAAACAGCCTACTTACATAGCCCCCATGCTCCCCACAAAAAATTTTGCAAATTGTTTTGGGCCATGGCCAATACAGATTTGAAAAAAAATTTCAAAATTACAATAACAAAGAAATCAAATGCACACACTTATTGATACAATGTTGGTCAAAAGCTAAAATTTTCTCACAGTCCATACAGTCCTGGTCATTCATCATAATAGTAATTACAGTTTTTTCACAAAGTCTCATTAGTAAAAGAAATTGCACACAGAAGTAGTGGATTTCCATGCACTCTTGGAGATGTAGTGTTGTCCTTCCAATGGAAAGACGGTGCTGACTCTTGACATGCAGACAGGTAATGGGCCACGACAGAGCAAACCCACAGCAGAGTCAGTCGAAGTTTTGAAGAATATTGGTAGGTAGGTCATCACAGAGCAAACCCACTGTAGTCCTGGTAGAGAGTATGGTATTGGTGGGCCACCAGAGGTGCAGACCCACTGTAGTTCTTGTAGAAATAATGGTACTGGTGAGTCATCAAAGGTGTAGACCCACTGTAGTCCTTGTAGAGACAGCCAGCATCCATCTGTTCCCACTGTGCAGGTGCACAACCACCATCGAAGAGTCTTGCGTACAATATAGCAAGTCCATAAACCACTACTTGTGCACTCACAAAGTTTTTTGGGAATGTCCTTAGAACCAGC
Organism: Schistocerca piceifrons; assembly: GCF_021461385.2. NCBI lineage: Eukaryota > Metazoa > Arthropoda > Insecta > Orthoptera > Acrididae > Schistocerca > Schistocerca piceifrons. The sequence continues at coordinate 145,615,479 of NC_060144.1, forward strand.
AATGCTGTTAACCAGTCTTTTGCTGAGTTGTTAACACACGTGCATACACTAACAGTCCCAACTTCTCATATATTGTGCATATACTATGACCAAGAGAAACATGTGCACTGAAATGAATGGTTACAAGTTACTTAATTTGCTGAAATGGTGTCCATTACAATTTTATAACATGAGAATACAATTACAAAGATGCTGAAAACATTATTAAAAACATAATAATACAGATAACATTTGTAGTAATACAGGCCTTACAAAAGAATAGAAATAAACATATACATCAGTGTTACAAGAATTATGACATAAGTAAATATACAAAATAATGAGAATAGTTTTCGAAACATTAGTTTCACATATGAGCATTGAAACAGAACAGAATTGATAATGTCTAAACATCTTTACAAAAAAAATAATATATTATTAATACAAATTATATTTGAGGATAACAGTATTCCTCATCATAGTAAATGTAGCTTAGTACTAGAAAAATTCTACAACATAAATATTAGTAGCTAAACACATAAAGACATGAAAAACACAAATACACAAGAGTACACAAACACATAGCAGAATAACACAGGAGGAAGGGATAGGGTTTGTTTTCTGTGTAACATTTGGTACTACAGTCCAACCGAAAACTTCATTCCATAGATCTTTCGTCTTATTTCAACATTTGTTTCCACCAAAAAAATCCTATTCAAGCATGCTTTCTGTATTTATATGTTCTCATCCTCTTTCAAAAATAGTTTTTCTCCACTGTACACTCCTTTTCTGCCAAACCATTTTCTTATAGCTTCTCAATGCATTTCTTCCAATTCATCATAACTAATTCTCTTATATAGTTTACCCCCTCTTAACCTAACATAAATCTACTGAGCTCAGATGCTAAACTAAGGGACGAGGCAATGCAGCAACACAAAACAATTAATACAAACAGCAATGACAAAAAAATTCAAATTGGCCAAGCAAGCAGCAGTAAAATAAATTAACAGAGCAATTGCAATATAACAACTAATATAAGGCAATGTGCAGCAAACAATAAAAATAAATCAGTGGTAAAACTGGCTTAACAGAGTAATACAAAGTCAAATTCAGTAACACTATGCCTGGCAGACAGCAGTAGCAAATGAAATAACTTATACCTAAACATGACAAAGCTCAAGCAGAAAAAATATTACACTATTACACTAAAAATTGCAATGTCTAATACCTATGTCATATCTTAACACTAGAGTGATGCATCACAAAAACTTACTCTGCAAGAAAGTTACCAAGTCATTAAAAAAATTATTTATGCAATTCCTGTGAAGGGAAATGTCTATTTGTGCTCTCTTTTCTACGAAAGTACATCACAAAATTATTCTTTACTGGGTCTGTAGACAGAAAATAGTGATATTAGTACATCTATTAAATTTTATTTTAACCAATGCTGCAGTGCAGCTAGAAACTAGATATTAAACAAACTGAGCAAATATGTACAAAGGAAGGCATGAAACATCATTCATTAGCCATATGGCATTTCATAAGGTAGTAAAAAAAAATCTCTCAACTAGAAAGACAGTAGTCATAATCAAGTGTATAGACATAAAATATTTCTCGTCATTTCATTAGGCATTTCAGTAAATATCATAAATTAAGAGCTCCACAGTTTAATCAAATGTTTTCAAGTTTGAGCGTGTCGTATTTGCCATGCTTTCTACAAAGAAACGTCAATAGCGAGGATAATGGCCTCTTTTTTTCTCCACCTGCGCCTCTGAAAGGCACACACTAATGGCTTTTTTTCAGGTGACTGTCACGCAGCTGGTTGCTTACAGTGACCTACCGAAATATTTATGACATCAGTTTCCGCTACAGTGACAGTTGGATACAAATAAAATTTCACAGGTCGAAATATTTGCGTTACAAATCTGTAGAAACAAAATCTTATAAATACAACAGTCTCCAAAAAATTTTCGTCGGCATTGTGGTACATTCACGCATTTACACACATTTCATAACTCTTAAAGTACGATTCTTGGTTTCCAACATCCTTTTTCAGAAACCAGAGACCCTAACCACTATTCATTATTCCTTACCTTATTACACATATACATATTCATCGACACGTTAATCTTGCGTCGACACTTCAATATTTAATCATAATAAATACATACCATATCAAATTCCTCATATAGCATCAGCTTATTGATCATAAACATACCTCAACAGCATAATACACATTGTCATCGTAATAATAACATCATAACACCTCAGTCAAATCTCAAATACGTCGTAGCTTTCTGCAATAATTTCAAAACCTTAAAAAAAATCCTCTGCTCATTTCAATAGTGTCATCTACCTCAATCGTACTTTAAAAATCGTGATCCCACACCAAATATATCATTCAAAGCTCTCATAATATCACTATGGTTCCGAAAAAATATGAACAGTTCACAAAGTACGGACAAAATACAATTTCGTAAGTGTGAAGTTATCCAATGGTGTAATTACGTAAACATCTGTCACTGATGTAGTAAAATAAGTTTTTGTCTCTCTCAGTTAAATGATCAGGTAGCTGTGTAATTAATGTGTTGGAGAAATATAGTACCGATGTGTAAAGTTGTATAAACAGATACCATATTAGCTAGGGCTCCTTTTGCTTGCCAAACACATGGTACACAAAATAGGCGTGTATGCCCATGAGGATTAATGTAATTATACCCTCAGGTGTTACTGATTACAGCAATGGAATGAAATGTATCACGGAAAACTTTCTTTGTAATTCAAAAATCTTTAAAAATAAATGTTTTAAGTACAAAATTAATCACTCAAATGCATGTCCTGTAGCGCTAAATGTGTGTCTTGCTGTAAGATAATTCTGTGGACGTGTCGTAGTTATCGTCCTCCGAAATCTAAGTTCTGCAGAAGTGAATTTACTTACCTCACCATAAACAAAAGTGATAAGCTATGCGTATAGATATCGTAGTTATTACATACATTAGGCGTGATCAAGAAAGTACTACACTGAAACGCATTGTTGTGCCACAAAAAAGGCTGTATCATTGTAGCTATACCACAAAAGTTACTACTGAAACATGTTTTCCTTTCCAGAAGAATTCAGAAAAACTGTGCAGATATAAAACAGATACAGCATAAAAGCAACAATGTAAATTGTGTCACACATTAGTAGCATCGTGATATAATCGTGTAGCTGTCAAAGAAACCAAATACTAAGGCATCTTTAATCTCACAGAAAGTATTTCAAATAAAGAATGTCTTTTCAAGTAAACCAAAATGTTGCATTAAATCTCATTAGCAGTATATGTTCTAAGTATGTACACCTTATGGTCGTTACGTAATCGTGCAACTAACAAGCAAGAATGTACACACAAAGTAACACTGTGTCCTCTGTTCACTATCACAATGCAGTGGTAACTACTCTCTAAATATGTTCCCTAGGTTCTAGATTGGATAGTTAGCTTCAAAACATTGTTGCATGTTAACAGTTTCTCAGAGTGAAAAATTGTACTTGTAGCGTGAAGTGAAAAGTTTTATGGCAAAGACTAAGTTAAAAAACAGATTATCTTTCAATAAACGGTTTTACATGTGAAATGTGGTGTAAGCCTTTACTCTTCCTAGTACGCAGAGTTTCAACTTCAAAGCAATTATCATGTTGTATACATCGGTAAGGAATGCTAAAATTTTTCTCAAGGTTAGCATCTATGTTATTTTTCTCTGAGCCAGCCGGCGCACATGGCTGCCAGCGGTGCGAGTTATTGTCTGTCTCTTTGTTGGCGCACGTCGTTAATAGGATTAGGAGACCTAACTTCTACAAATTCACCTTGTCGAGAGGGCCCTGCTCTGTTTGAATCTCGCCAGATCTGATGCAATTCAAGTCTGTTGTTACGATTATATCGTCTGTCGTCATGTCGGTGGTTCCTGTACTACCTTTCTTGTCGTTTAAGTGGTGGAGAATTTCTCCCTGAATTATCACTGCACAGTGGACCATTGCGTCTGAAGTTATTCTGTCTCCTGTGATAATAATAGTTCTGGTTGCCATATTGTCTGTTTCTATGATTGTATCTGTTATATTCATTACTACGGAAATGCGATCTTTCTCTGTAATTATTATTACTCTGCCAGTGGTTGTCATATGGGTGGTGTCTGTTTTGGACACGATTTGTGTTGTGAGAATAGCCTTGTCACGTACAGTTATTATTTCTTTCATCGCGGAATTGCGACGGATGTGACCTGTAATTGTTGTGTTCCTGTTTTCGCGTTCCGCGATTGTCAGTGTCATTTTCTAATTCTTGTAAGAGTCCCTGAAAAGCTTCAATGTCGTCTTTCCAACGTCCTGCCAAAATAATATGTCGTAAATGTTCAGGCAATTTGATTAAGCAAATGCGGATGAGTTCTGAGGGGCTGTATGGATTTGACAGGTACTGTTTCTTGTGCAACATGTCTTCAAAATATTTCACAAGACTGGAAAATTCAGATTTTCGAAATGTTTCATCATTATGATGCTATGTTTTACTCGGTGTTGTGTAGCTTGAGACCAATACGCTGAGGGGAAGGCATGATAAAATTCTCCTTCACTGTGACAATCATGAATGACCGATCGCATTCTTACAGCTGGTTCATTCTCTAAATAGCCACACATAAATTCTAATCTGTGCTCCAATGACCAGTTGGGAGGAAAACAATGAGAGAATTGATGGAGCCACACTTGTGGATGAATGTCGTTGCCAGAATTTTTGCATGTTTTGAATTTACGTGTTGTAATGAACAGCTTATAGTCAAAATCATCATGTCGGCGAGTCGCACGTCGCTCATTGTTACTTCGTTTCGGCGGTACCATCTCAAAATTCAATGCGCCTTGCCAATTTCTTTCATAATTTCCGAAGTGTCCTGTGTTATTATTTTGTGGTTGTTCTGTATTTCTATGTCCCTCTTCCTGTACTGGAGCGCGAGTGTCCTTTGAAATATGTAATTCTTGTATTACTTGTGCCAACTGATCTTGTACTGCCCGGATTTCTCTTTTGTGCAGTGTATTGATTTGATTTTGATTTTGTTTGAATTTTCTAATTTGATCATACTCTCCAGTGTCAGTGAAGGCTACAGGTCTTGTGTCATTCAGATCATCATCTAACTTTGTAGGTAAGTTAGTGAACTGATCTGGAAGTTTGGCTACTTTATCCGATAGTGAAATTATTTCCTCTGTGTGTTTTTCTGAACCAAGTTTCAGAGTGTCCATTTGTGTTGAAATCGTATCTACTGTGTCCTTTAAGTTCTCCTGAGTTTTTGCAAGTTGCGTAACCGAATCGGTAGATGCAACTGAGACAATTTTAGCTTGCAAGGTGTTGTGATTTTCATGAACAATAGTTCGCAGTTCTTTTATGGCTGCTTCGTCATTCTGTAATACGTTTTCATGACGCGAAAAAATAGGTTGGAAATGCTCACAAATTTGTGTTTTTACGTCATTACAGACTTTTTGACATTTCGATTCGATCTTATGTAACTCAGTAGTTAAATCTTCACGTGTTTGTTAAAGCGTATGTTCCACTGAGTCTAACTTTTGAAGCTTTTGTTCCATTGCGTCTAACTTTTTAAGATTTTGTCCCATTCGTTTTTGATTTTGTTCAAGCGTTGTGTCTAACTTTTGTAACCTTTGTCCCATTTGTTGCATTAACTGTAATAACAATGCACTGGTGTCTGAAACATGTTCCTCAGTGCTATTCGGCAGTGAATTTGAACTGGCAATATTCGTATTTTGAAAAGCAGAAAATGTGTCTTGATTTATTTGAGAAAACGGTGAGGACGCAAAACCCGAATCTACAGTATTTGCAAGATTGTGTCCTGTCATTTCGGAATCCTGAGGCGAGCTGTTGCCGACCGATCGATCGAAAATGCTTCCCTGTTCACTAATTGTTTCACTGTCTACGCCATTGTTTGCTGCCCGCTCCATTTCCCTATGCACAATTACCAAATTACTACTTTGAACATTAGTTAATTCATTACACGGTGGCGCTAACACACTGCTTTCGTCTTCACTGTCATTTCTCAGTTTACTTTGGAGCTTAGTGTTACGTTTTTCACACGCCATTATTGTCACAATATTTCACACGATAACACAGAAAAGCACAATTTGAAGAGAAAAAATAAGAGAACACATTAACATAGCACTGAAAATAATATCTAGTTAATTGCAAGCTCAGCTGCGAAATACTTGGCGCAAATCTACATGGATGTCGCAACTGTTTTACTGTACAACAATGAAAGACCGCAACTACAAAGGAGATTCTCTCTACAATTACGCGCTAGCAATAAATAAAAGCTACACTAATTACACAAACTCCAAGAAAAAATCAGATGATTCCAGTGTGGTATCCTCGGCTAAGGGTCGACATATGAAACGTCCCCATAGAAAAATTAATGAATTACTGTGCTTAAATTGACACACAATATTTTTTAGCGCAACGCAATCTGACTTTTAATAATGCCTACAAAAGAATGGCCCTGACTAACATTAACCTATACCTTTCACAAATCACTTACAAAAATCTTCGTTACTCGAACTACTGCAATACAGCGAGCGCCACTACTGCTAGCTAAGTAAAAGATTCAAACTACTGAAGGCACTAACTACTGATAGGCATCGTTAGCAAATGAAAGATTTTGATAGAGAACAAACAATGTATTTACCTTAATATTGTTCAAAAGTCATATTATATATATCAGTTCATGACATCCAGTCTTACAAATGTACTGTCTCTGATGGACACACGTCCAGAGCATTCGCTCTCAAAAATCTGCCATCTCACTTCCTCACGTCCACCACTGCTGGCGGCTCACCTCCAACTGCGCAACGCTACGCGCTGTTAGCATCCAACTGCCCAACACTACAATGGCAAACAACAATGCAAACTAGCAACAGACTGCACACAGCACAGCCAGTGATTTTCATACAGAGCGCTACGTGGCGTTACCAATAAGAAAACCTAAACAGCCTACTTACAGTACAGTCGTTTTTTAAAGATCAGAAGAAAACCATCTTAACTGTTGATATCGGTAATCAGGAATCTATCGTACTGAATGCGGTCTAAGCTACGAAGTTTTCTCTAAAAATTTGAAGTAAATAGGCCAACAATCCCTGGAGATTTACGGAAACGATGTTTCCTCCTTGTGTATTACATACATATACACTCCTGGAAATTGAAATAAGAACACCGTGAATTCATTGTCCCAGGAAGGGGAAACTTTATTGACACATTCCTGGGGTCAGATACATCACATGACCGCACTGACAGAACCACAGGCACATAGACACAGGCAACAGAGCATGCACAATGTCGGCACTAGTACAGTGTATATCCACCTTTCGCAGCAATGCAGGCTGCTATTCTCCCATGGAGACGATCGTAGAGATGCTGGATGTAGTCCTGTGGAACGGCTTGCCATGCCATTTCCACCTGGCGCCTCAGTTGGACCAGCGTTCGTGCTGGACGTGCAGACCGCGTGAGACGACGCTTCATCCAGTCCCAAACATGCTCAATGGGGGACAGATCCGGAGATCTTGCTGGCCAGGGTAGTTGACTTACACCTTCTAGAGCACGTTGGGTGGCACGGGATACATGCGGACGTGCATTGTCCTGTTGGAACAGCAAGTTCCCTTGCCGGTCTAGGAGTGGTAGAACGATGGGTTCGATGACGGTTTGGATGTACCGTGCACTATTCAGTGTCCCCTCGACGATCACCAGTGGTGTACGGCCAGTGTAGGAGATCGCTCCCCACACCATGATGCCGAGTGTTGGCCCTGTGTGCCTCGGTCGTATGCAGTCCTGATTGTGGCGCTCACCTGCACGGCGCCAAACACGCATACGACCATCATTGGCACCAAGGCAGAAGCTGATATATATATATATATATCGACAGAAATCGTGAGTGTTGATACTGAAATAGAAAGCAGACTTATTTGTAGGTGTGGTTTTTAAAGCTACAGTGGGGCGGTAACATCCTATGGCTGTCCTTTGCTAGGAGTGCTCGGCAGTGGTGCGACGTCTCTCTCTGCGTTTCCGCGGACGCGGGTTTACGGCCAGAACTGATATATAAGTCCCCCGCCCAAGTCGGCGGCAGCGAACTCGGGCCCGCGGGCGTCCCCAGGGAGTATCGACTACCGCGAGCTGCCGCCATACTGATGACGTCACCGGCGCTCGTTCACCACCTCGTCGCCCGGAGTGCGTTCATGGTAATGCACGCACACGGCCGCAGGAGGCCGCGGGGCAAGGGCTGTGGAAGGAAAAGACACAAGCGAAAGTGACGCAGCGGCGGAAAGAGGAAGGACCGAGAATGAGGACCGGGGTGTCGCCGCACTCGTGGCGACGAATAAACAGAGCCCCGCGTCGTGACACGCATTGTCGTCGTCGCTGCCGGCCGCCTTACCGTTCCTCGCGTACTGAAGCAAAGGCTTTTGTTATGTTTAAAGCAGAGGTTAAATAACGAAAATGAAATCCGCGGGAAGAAAGGGAGGGTCGTATCTCCACCGAGGAAAGTTTACGGAGGGCAAAAAAAAAAAAAAAAAAAATACTGGCTTCGCAAGAAAGGCAGTCATGTGCCTCATGACGTGAGCAGGTATGTAGGAGGCAAGGGCCGGAGTTGTCGGTGGGCTGGATGGAAAGAAAGGTGCACGAGCCGTCAAAGAAACAAGGAATGTACTCTTTTTGAAATTATGACGTCGCAAAGTTAACCCACATCAGCAACAGTCTACCTTCTTTAATGTTGGCGATCTTGCTGTGACACGGAACGCTTAAAATGTGGTAAGAAAAATAAAAGATATTTTTTCCTCACACTTGAGTTCACAGCCATCAAAAATATCTTCAAGGAGGCTTTGTATTACGAGGGGTGTTCAATAAGTAATGGAACATTTTTTGTTCTGAAATCAGGTTGGTTTTATTCAGGATCCCAATAGTCCATATTGTTCCTCACTCTGTTCACTACAAAACCCTATTTTTCAGCACAATCTCCGTTCAATGGGACGGCCTTACGCCACCTTACGGGGAGTGCCTGTATGCCAGCCTTGTACCACTCTAGTATACGACGTCGGAGCCAACGTCTTACTGCTTCGGTAACCTCTCAAACATCCACATACTGCTTCCCGCATAGTGCATCCTTCATTGGGCTAAAGAGGTAGAAGCCGAATGGTGCGAGTTCAGAGCTGTACGGAGGATGGGGACCAACTCCCCAATGAAGTTTTGAGAGCTCCTCTCTGGTGCGAAGACTTGTGTGTCACCGTGCACTGTCATAGAGAAAGAGAAGTTCATTTGAATTTTTGTGGCAACGAACACGCTCAAGTCGTTTCTTCAGTTTCCTGAAGGCAACACAATAAACTTCAGAGTGTATCGTAGCAGTATCATGGAGGACATCAAACGGAAAACCCCTCCAGATTGAATGGCTTTACCGGCCGAGGGTACGGTTTTGTTTTTCTTCTCAAGAGTGGTGGTGTGGTGCCACTCCTTCGATTGCCGTTTTGATTCCAATTCAAAATGATAAGCCCATCTTTTACCGCCTCTGACGATGTTCGAGAAAAAGTTCTCACAGCCAGCCTCGTAACACGCAAGCAATTCCGCACGGATGGTCCTTCATTGTTCTCTGTGGCCTTATGTTAGTACTGGTGGACGAATGTGTCAGCACTACCAACAGAGACATGGAGTTAAGCAGCGAAGTGTTTGTGATCCTTCGACAGCCCTGAATGAGTGTGTTTGCACGTTCCAATACTGCTGGACTCCCAGCTGTATGCGTCCGGCCGGCACGCGTCAAGTCGGACAGGTTTGCGCGACCTTACTGCGATAAAGAGAGACGCACCAGCCTGCCGTGCTTTTGTTGACTTCCAGGTATCAAAGACATTCTGCGAGTGCCTGTGAATGTGGGGTTCAGCCCACTCGTCTCTTTTAGGGTGCTTAAAGGATGCTTCTTTCTCAGATAGCTATACAACAATTCAAGTAAATCACATTAATTGTTTTTATTAGTGTAAAGAATATTGACAAACTTAACTCTAGATTTACAACGAAGTTGTCGCAAGCGATGGGCGACATGCAAATAAGTCAGTGTCCTTCAATATATACATCGTTCATGCAAGTTTGCCACACAGTTTGTGCATCACTAATAACGCCTATCATAGTGCTCTCTTCTAAGGCGGAGTTTGTACTAGTGTCCGTCTTCTACTCTCACTGTACTGCCCCAGAGGCTGGCAGGAGCGGCGCTCATATTCCCTTCTTGTAGATGCCGCTCCTTGTCAGCAGGATATTGGCTGACGTCGTCTCACAGCCTTCTCTGCTCTTGCGTTCGTAATCTTCGCAGCGGTGCTAATCGATACGCCGGAACATTCCTCCCCTCCTCCCCCTCCCCTACAAAGCGACGGACCGTCGTGGTGCAGTGAGTGCAACCACGGCGGGGGAGGCAGAACTGTGGACGCATCGCTGGGCCGGAAGCTGTGGCTGCAGGGGCGTCAAGCTTGCGGCCGTATCCCGCCATCCGATCTTCGCTCTGGCCTAAACGTCCCCCGGAAAACGACCAGAAGCGTACGCGTCCACCTCCTGCTGCCATGTACCAGATGAAGAAGGCGGCGAGTGCTTCGGTGTGGTCCAGCTCCATTGGTAGGACGAGAGGAGGCGGAGGCGAAGGCTCCATCTCCTCGGGGTCGTCGCGCGGTGTCGTGATGACACCCTCTGGCGAATGCTGAGGCCGCGCAGTCCCCTGGATCCGTGAATCTGGTGGAAGAGACACTGGAAGATCGTCATGCACATGACAGAGGCGAAGTTGATTTTAATGTCGGCGCTGCAAGCCACCTGGACCTGAAATAAGATACATGCAAGCGTCAAGTCGACGGACGATCTCGCCTTGCGCCCACTGTCTACTGCCGCTTAAAACCTTGCAGAATACAATATCATACGGCGCATAGTTACACTTACGGCCTTCCTTCGCCGCCGGATGCTGAGGAGGGTGCAGGTGGAGAAGTTTCCAATGGCGGTGGCCGTGCAGGAATTCCGTCGGCGATGGTCCATCTCGTGGGTGCGAACGGTAGGACACGAGAGACTGTTGCAATGCTTGATTCCTGGTGAGCGCGATACGACGTCTGGCTATCTGCTGCTTGAAGGTTCTGACAAAATGTTCCGTTTCGCCGTTTTACTGTTGGTGGAACGGTGCACTAGTTAGATGCTGTATGCTATTGTGTTCACAGAATGTTTCGAATTCATTTGACGTGAACTGAGGTCCGTTGTCCGACACTATTACTTCAGGTAAACCTTCGAGGCAAAAAATAGAGGACAACACCTGAATTGTGTGTTACGTGACGTTCTAGAGTTCATTGGAACAGCAAAAGGAGACTTGCAGTACGAGTCAACCACAATCAACCAACGAGTGTTCTAAAAACGTCCCGTGAAGTCTATTTGTACTCGTTGCCTAGGCGATTACGACTTAGGTCAAGCAGAGGATTTTTGTGGCGGAGCGGACTGATCCTCCACACAGGTGTGACACTGTGACTTCATCTGTTCTATTTGGGCGTCCATACCCTGTCAAGTACAGTATCGACGCGGTAACTTTTTTCGTACGAAAAATTCCCCAGTGTCCTTGATGAAGTAACTGCAAAGCTTTATGGATAAACACACGTGACCGTCCACTGTCATTCTGAACAAGAATCACACCTTCCTGCACAGCGAGGCTATGCCGACTGCCCAAGTAACGGCGCACTACAGAGTTCTTTATGATATGCAAACAACGAGGCCGTGATGTGCAAATGTACTTCAGTAAAATCAGAATCAGCGTCTACTGCCAGTGCAATTTTCCTAGAGTTCAAAGGAAAAGGTTTAAGCAATTCAGAATCCTGACCATCGATGTGACAAGATGCAGCAGAAGCGTCAAAATCTGTATCAGGGGCAATAGGAAGACGTGAAAGTGCATCCGCATTACCATGTTGAGCTATCGGACGATACACTATCTCATACTGATACTGAGACAACAACGAACCTCATCTTTGCAATTTTTGGACAGTTCGTACAGGACCAGTTTCGTCACATGAAGCAAGGACTGCAAAGGCTTGTGATCCGTTACTAAGTAGAATTTTCTGCCATACAAATAATGGTGGAATTTCGTGACACCATACACAATAGCCAAAGCCTCTCCCTCAATTAGTGAACAGTTACACGGTGCTTTGGAAAACACTTCTGATGCGAAATAGGTCTGTCTTTATCACCAAAGCACTGCACAGATTCCGAAAGAGTAATGTAACTGGTTTTGCAAGATCAAAGTGCTCGATCACTGAGCAATGCTTCTTTACTTTTTTGAAAAGCTACTTGGCACTCATCTGTCCAAACAAAAGGGGACATTCTTCCGACGCAAGCGATGCAATGGAGCTGCGATTTCTGCAGCATTCGGTATGAACCGAATGTCATAGTTCATTTTCCCTAGGACTGACCTCAATTCTGTCACATTGCGAGGAGTGGCACATGGCGTATGGCTAACAAATGTGACTGAAGAGGATTTACACCTTTTCTGTTTATGACATGACGAAGATACTGCAACTCAGGTTTACAAAAATAAGACTTGTCCAGTCTACACTTCAGTCCTGCATCAGATAACACACAAAACAAAACACATAAATTTGCGATATGGTCTTCAGATGTACGACTTGTTACGGCAATATTGTCCAAATTGTTTGAGCAGTTGGGCACTTGAGTAGTCAGCTGTTCCAGATACTGTTGGAAAATGGCGGGTGCGGAAGCACTGCCAAAAGGCAAACGCAAATATTTAAACAAGCCCAAATGAGTATTTACTACACACACTATTTGAGATTCTTCAAGCGGTATTTGAAGAAACGCGTCACTCAAATCAATTTTGGAAAAGTAGCGTCCAGCGCCTAATTTGTCCATGAGATCCTCTGGGCGTGGTAACGAATAAGTATCAATCAGAGTTTGTGCTTTGACAGTAGAATTAAAGTCAACGCAGAGGCGAATGTGACCTGAAGGTTTGGAGAGCAAAACCAATGGGTTTGTCCACTGACAGGCTTGTATGGGCGGAATAGCTCCGCTGTTTTACAGTTCTTTAAGTTCAGCTGCGACTTTGTCCTGTAATGCATTGGAACAGTTCTGGCCCAGCAAAAGTTTGGCTGAGAATTGCCTTTCAACGAAATACGTGCAACAAAATTGTTAGCGTTTCCTAAACCGTCGGAAAAGAGTTGCGGGAATTCTTTTACCAAGCGAGGTACACTGCCTTTGGCATTGAATGCACACACATCACATTGTCATGAATGTTAAATCCAATCAAATGAATCAAGACCAAATTTTTTCTCACAATCACGTGACTGTAGTAATGTAAAAATCTCTATTCCTGTATGCGAGCGATACATGGCAGGCAAAGTACATCTTCCGAGAACAGGAATGTCTTGTCCATTATAAGCGGTCAGTTTCGTGCTAGTTTTAGACAGGCGTGGGGAGCCCAACAGTTCATATGTGTAACGATTTAGGAATGTGACAGAGGCACCCGTGTCCAACTGCAATTACACCCGTTTCCCACACAGAAGTAAATCAACAGAAAGTTTGTTGGACTGGCGTATCACTGAAGAAACTGCATGTTCGATAGTTTTGCTAATGCCCATTGCAGAATTTGAATACACTGCGTTAATGACATGGGATTTCTGACAAGATTTTTGTGGGTGGGTCGAATTCTTATGTTTGTTTCATTGCAAAGATACGGTTTGTACGCGTTCTTTTCTACCACAGGTGTAACACTGTGTTTTTTGGGAGGGGCACTCTACGCGTTTGTGCCGTGAATAAAACTGAGGTCAAAACTTAATTCTGTTCGCCTGTGTATCCACCTGCTTACGCGGCGTGGAGCGGTGTTTACTCGGTGTAGCTAGCGCAAACTGCCCTGAGTGGGCCGATGACAAACAAGGCACTGTGCCCGACAAATAATTGGCCGCTCAAATACATGAACTGACAAGGCACCGGAATCATACTGACCTAAGATTTGCAACACCTGCTGATATGATGGATCGGACTGTTTCAAAATCTGTTATCCGAGACTGACAGCAGGAACATTGTAAACGATCACATCACGCAACGTAACATCTGAATATAAAGCACATTTGAATTTGCATTTCCTTGTCATACCCTGCAAATTCGTTACGCGCTCACGGGAAGTTTGTTCTGAAAGTTTTTTTTTTTTTTTTTTTTTTTTTTTTTTTTTTTTTTTTTTTTTTTTTTTGCATTTAAGAACTGATACCGAGCTGCTACTACAATATCTTGTTGGTCATAATAGTTAGTTAGCAACTCGACCAGTTAGTCATAGTTAAGTGCACTCACAAGGGAACCTCCTCATGGCACCCCCCTCAGATTTAGTTATAAGTTGGCTCAGTGGATAGGCCTTGAAAAACTAAACACAGATCAATCGAGAAAACAGGAAGAAGTTGTGTGGAACTATGAAAAAATAAGCAAAATATACGAACTGAGTCGTCCATGTGCAAGATAGGCAACAACAAGGAGAATGTGAGCTCAGGAGCGTCGTGGTCCCGTGGTTAGCGTGAGCAGCTGAGGAATGAGAGGTCTTTGGTTCAAGTCCTCCCTCGGGTGAAAAGTTTATTTTCGCAAAGTTATGATCTTTCCGTTCGTTCATTGACGTCACTGTTCACTGTAATAAGTATAGTGTCTGTGTTCTGCGACCGCACCGCAAAATCGTGCGATTAGTAGATGAAAGGACGTGCCTCTCCAATGGGAACCCTAAACATTTGATCGCAAGGTCATAGGTGAACCGATTCCTCCACAGGAAAACACGTCTGATATATTCTATACGACACTGGTGACGGCATGTGGGTCACATGACAGGAATATGTTGTCGACCCACCTAACTTGTACACTTAGCAAATGGGTAAAAAGATTCTTCTACCTTGCCCGATATAGGTTTTTCTTGTGGATGTGATAATCACTCCCAAAACAGTGATGAAAACATAAGTGTTAGTCACATAAACTGAAAATAAAAAGTTACACTTTTCAACCGAGGGAAGGCTTGAACCAAGGACCTCTCGTTCCGCATCTGCTCACGCTATCGACACGACCACGGCACTCCTGAGCTTGCTCCTTCCTTCTTGTTGCGTATCTTCCGCATGGACTACTCAGTTAGTATATTTTGCTTATTTTTTCGTAGTTCCACACAACTTCTCCCTGTTTTCTCGATTGATCTGTGTTCAGTTTTTCAAGGCGTATCCACTGTGCCAAGTTATAACTAAATCTGAGGGGGGTGCGATGGGGAGGTTCCCTTGTCAGAGTGGCATTAGGAAATGTAACACATTAGGAACACTGCACTGCCTGTAGTGTATAAGAAGTAATGGCTTTGGACAGTACCTGGGACATTATGAGCGAGGAGATGCACTTCAAACTGGAATAACCTTTCGAGCCATTCCTTGTTTTGGTCACGAGACTGTCGAAAATGTGGTAAAGCACCTGTAATAGATGGTGCTTGTTCCAGCAGGCACGCAGCGTTGGCCAGTAGCTGCTGCACTGTGTTAAGTAACGTAGAAATTTGCTGTGCCGGCCGGTGTGACCGAGCGGGTCTAGGCGCGTCAGTCTGGACCCGCGCGACCGCTACGGTCGCAGGTTCGAATCCTGCCTCGGGCATGGATGTGTGTGATGTCCTTAGGTTAGTTAGGTTTAAGTAGTTCTAAGTTCTAGGGGACTGATGACCTCAGATGTTAAGTCCCATAGTGCGCAGAGCCATTTGAACCATTGAAATTTGCTGCATCTGGAACTGAAACATCTGCATTAGCTTTGTTTTATCGAATGCTTGCGGCTGGGGCGCCTCAGGAGTGGGCGGGATTGGTGAGGTGGGCATGTTGGGAGAGACAAACGCAACAGACGAACAACGCAAGCAAGCAAAATAAGGACAAAAGCAAAGAAAATTTCTGCAACACAAACCTGAAAACACTGATTAGCAAAAACAGCAAGAATCTGTTAAACGCGCCTGAAAAGTAAAGACCAGAGAGAATAAAGGCGCCTGCAATATACAAAAATTCCGTGGCAGCCAGGTACTGGGGTCGTCGTATAACTCGTTGCCAATGTGGGGTCCTGCCCACGCGTCTATTATAGGGTGCCTAAAGGATGCTGCTTTCTCATACAACTATACAACAATTCAAACAAAATCCCATTAATAGTTTTTATTACAATAAAGAAGATTGACAATACTTAACTTAATACAACGACTTGTCGCAAGCGATGGGCGACATGCTAATAAGTCAGTGTCCTTCACGATATACAATATTCACGCAAGTTTGTCAAGCAGTTCATGGATCACTAATAGTGCTCCTTTCTAAGGCGTAGTTTATAGTAGTGTCCGTCTTCTACTCTCCCTTTACTGAGCCGAGGCTGGCAGAAGTGGCGCTTCTATTCTCCTCTTCTAGAGGCCACTCCTGTCGTGGTGACGTCCTAGTCAGCGAGTTATTGGCTGACGTCTCACAGCCTTCTCTGCTCTTGGGTTTTTCATCTTCGTACCGGTGCTAATCGTTACGACGGAACAGCGAATATCCGCGATGTTCTCGTTTTCCGCCGAAAAGAAACTCCATGACAGGCCTCTGCTTGGAACTCACCTCCATTACAGGCGCCATTTTGAAGGCTACGTATTGCGCAGCCACATATCGGAATTTCATGAAGCTGTACGGCTCAGCGGGAGTATTCAACGATGTCCTACAACAAATCTCAAATTTTTGTAGCCGAGACTGGCCGGTCTAAATATTGCCCATTACCTACTAAATTCCCCTAGTGTTTGAAGAAACTGTTGTATTCGCCAATACGGGCCAATTAACTTTTCAGTTGTACACATGCGTATGACCAAACGAATGTTCTTCGAAAATCGTACATCCTTTCAGAAACAAAGAAAAAGTACCTAGGTATGTTCCAAACATACCGTATTTGCAAATGAATAGAAATCTCATCACAGAATATAATGCCATATAACTATTTCCACTACTATTATCAAAAGAAATGTACAATGCACATACGTCAGTTGTCTACGTCTGGGCTTAGACCGACAAAGGGGAGTCGTTACGCTGTGATACGAGGGCTATTCTTGTTTTTCAACCTCTGATCTGTCGGGGAAAGGAAACCACAGTGAAAATCAAAAATGTTTATTTGCAATATTTAGTTACACCTTCCAGCTACCTTCATACACAGTCAGCACTCCGACATTGATGTCTGCCGTAGGGCGGTATCAGCTTTCCAATACCCTCTTCATAGAATGCAGCCACCCTTATCTTGCAGCAGTTCTCTACATTGGTCTGCATCTAGTTCTCTATTACAAAACGCTGCCCTCACAGGCAGCGGCCCATGTGAAAGAAGAGATGAAAATCAGCGGGAGCCAAGTACGGGCGGCTGATCAATGAGTTCCCACTGAAAACGCTGCAAAAGCGTCAGTATTCGGCGGAGAACTGTCATAAAGAAGAAAACGCTAGACACTAGCCGTATGTGGGCTGCGAGAAATCGGGTGAAACCACTCAGCAGGACTTCATAATTTGCGAGAGGCAGTATTTTCTAGGCATCTCTATGAGTTCGCTCTGCACTCAGAACTGAAAAAATGTGCTGTGACGAGATATACTGGCGTGATACAGTCACTGCGCACACATCTGCGCAAAGCTTCACCATATTTTCGCTGTGGCTTTAATTTCGCAACCGACCAGAGGCTGATAAAAAATAGCTCTCGTATAAAAGCAAACAACATCTTTTTTACCATTCTGCGCTTTTAGGTCCGTATTTTGCTAACGTAGAACCAGGTTACGAGTTTTGAGCTTTACAGTTACACCGCGCACATCATACACTTTCTGAAACGTGTACGGATGAACTAGGTTCCAGAAGGATCGCACTGGCGATCTGCATTTACATGAAATGTATTCGCAGTTGCGAATGTGAACTACCATCAGCTGTATAATGGAATGGTGCCAGTGGCTTCCCGCTTCCCGTGACCGGTCGCCTTACCAATGGGCTGCCCGTGCACGACTCACGGCGAGAACCAAACTTCCATACGTTGGCAACCATATGTCTAAAACTATATTCGTACATCGATTATGTACATTCCCGTAGAGGGGAGACATTTTCTTGAAATTCGCTTGCCGGGTGTCGGCGATAAATATGTACGATATCGCAGTGCCTGTATTATTCTGAATTATGAGCCAATGTTCTCTCCTACATGCTTACATTAGATATTCAGTCTTTATACTGACACACAGTTTAGTCCTTGACTGGGCCAGTAAAGTTGGACGGGGTCTGTTATGGCCCCCTTCCACGTTTCTTTTACTTACTATACCTACATCTACATGGATACTCCGCAAATCACATTTAAGTGCCTGGCAGAGGGTTCATCGAACCACCTTCACAATTCTCTATTACTCCAATCTTGTATAGAGCGCGGAAAGAATGAACACCTATATCTTTCCGTACGAGCTCTGATTTCCCTTATTTTATCGTGGTGATCGTTCCTCCCTATGTACGTCGGTGTTACCAAAATATTTTCGCGTTCGGAGGAGACAGTTGTTGATTGGAGTTTCGTGAGAAGATTCCGTCGCAAAGAAAAGCGCCTTTGTTTTAACGATTTCCAGCCCAAATCCTGTAACATTTCTATGACACCCTCTCCCATATTTCGCGATAATACAAACGGTGCTGCCTTTCTTTGAACTTTTTCGATGTACTCCGTCAGTCCTATCTGGTAAGGATCGCACACCGCGGTGCAGTATTCTAAAAGTGGACGGACAAGCGTAGTGTAAGCAGTCTCTTTAGTAGGTCTGTTACACTTTCTAAGTGTCCTGCCAAAAAAACACAGTCTTCGGTTAGCCTTCCCCACAACATTTTCTATGTGTTCCTTCAAATTTAAGTTGTTCCTAATTGTAATACCTAGGTATTTAGTTGAATTTACGACTTTTAGATTACACTGATTTATGGTGTAACCGAAGTTTAACGAGTTCATTTTAGCACTCATATGGATGACCTTCCACTTTCCGTTATTCAGGGTCAACTGCCACTTTTCGCACCATTCAGATATTTTCATAAATCGTTTTGCAGTTTGTTTTGATCTTCTGATGACTTTATTAGTCGATAAACGACAGCGTCATCTGAAAACAAACGAAGACGGCTGCTTAGATTGTCTCCCAAAGCCAGAAATCACTTCTGTTTTACTCGATAACTTTCCGTCAGTTTCTACGAAATATGAGCTCTCTGACAGGAAATCACAAATCCAGTCACATAACTGAGACGATATTCCATAAGCACGCAATTTCAATACGAGGCGCTTGTGTGGTACAGAGTCAAAAGCCTTCCGGAAATCCAGAAATAAGGAATCGATCTGAAATCCCTTGTCAATAGCACTCAACACTTCATGTGAATGAAGAGCTAGTTGTGTTTCACAGGAACGATGTTTTCCAAACCCATGATGATTGTGTGTCAATAGACCGTTTGCTTCGAGGTAATTCATGACTTTCGAACACAATATATGTTCCAAAATCCTGCTGCATATCGACGTTAACGATATGGGCCTGTAATTAAGTGGATTACTCCTGCTACCTTTCTTGAATATTGGTGTGACCTGAGCAACTTTCCAATCTTTGGGTACGGATGTATCGTCGAGCGAACGGTTGTATATGATTGTTAAGTATAGAGCTAATCCATCAGCATACTCCGAAAGGAAGCTAATTGGTATACAGTCTGCACCAGAAGACTTACTTTTATTAAGTGATTTAAGTTCCTTCACTATTCCGAGGATGTTTACTTCTACGTTACTCATGTTGGCAACTATTCTTGATTCGAATTCTGGAATATTTACTTCGTCTTCTTTTGTGAAGGCATTTCGAAAGACTGTGTTTAGTAACGTCTTGCTAACTTATTAAATCTTATCATAGTCGCTGTCCTGTTGTCTCATTAAGTACTTAGAAAACGAGTACGCTGTATTGAGTTTTTTGGTTCCTTCCTGATATCGGTGGCCTTATTGCTTTCCACGTGTTACCTTTAATAATTACTGGTAAGTGTAGATGCGTGGATGAGAGAATTTTAAAGTACCGGCAGTGCCCAGGGAAGTTTCGTTTCCTCAGCCTAAAGTAGTACCAACTTCACTGGGACTCTTCCATAGATATTCAAGAATGTAGCTTGATGTGAAATCATAGATTTCCCGCTCTTTATTTTGTGTTATTGGCTAGATTCAGCAACGCAAACCACCTATGTTGTTGTTGTTGTTGTTGTGGTCTTCAGTCCTGAGACTGGTTTGATGCAGCTCTCCATGCTACTCTATCCTGTGCAAGCTTCTTCATCTCCCAGTACCTACTGCAACCTACATCCTTCTGAATTTGCTTAGTGTATTCATCTCTTGGTCTCCCTCTACGATTTTTACCCTCCACGCTGGCCTCCAATACTAAATTGGTGATCCCTTGATGCCTCAGAACATGTCCTACCAACCGATCCCTTCTTCTGGTCAAGTTGTGCCACAAACGTCTCTTCTCCCCAATCCTATTCAATACTTCCTCATTAGTTATGTGATCTACCCATATAATCTTCAGCATTCTTCTGTAGCACCACATTTCGAAAGCTTTTATTCTCTTCCTGTCCAAACTATTTCTTGTCCATGTTTCACTTCCATACGTGGCTACACTCCATACAAATACTTTCAGAAATGACTTCCTGACACTTAAATCTATACTCGATTTTAACAAATTTCTCTTCTTCAGAAACGCTTTCCTTGCCATTGCCAGTCTACACTCTACTTCGACCATCATCAGTTATTTTGCTCCCCAAATAGGAAAACTCCTTTACTACTTTAAGTGTCTCATTTCCTAATCTAATTCCCTCAGCATCACCCGACTTAATTCGACTACATTGCATTATCCTCGTTTTGCTTTTGTTGATGTTCATCTTGTATCCTCCTTTCAAGTCACTGTCCATTCCATTCCACTGCTCTTCCAAGTCCTTTGCTGTCTCTGACAGAATTACAATGTCATCGGTGAACCCCAAATTTTTTATTTCTTCTCCATGGATTTTAATACCTACTCCGAATTTTTCTTTTGTTTCCTTTACTGCTTGCTCAATATACAGATTGAATAACATCGGGGAGAGGCTACAACCCTGTCTCACTCCCTTCCCAACCACTGCTTCCCTTTCATGTCCCTCGACTCTTATAACTGCCATCTGGTTTCTGTACAAATTGTAAATAGCCTTTCGCTCCCTGTATTTTACCCCTGCCACCTTTAGAATTTTAAAGAGAATATTCCAGACAACATTGTCAAAAGCTTTCTCTAAGTCTACAAATGCTAGAAACGTAGGTTTCTCTTTCCTTAATCTTTCTTCTAAGATAAGCCGTAAGGTCAGGATTGCCTCACGTGTTCCAGTATTTCTACGGAATCCAAACTGATCTTCCCCGAGGTCGGCTTCTACTAGTTTTTCCATTCGTCTGTAAAGAATTCGTGTTAGTACTTTGCAGCTGTGGCTTATTAAACTTATTGTTCGGTAATTTTCACATCTGTCAACACCTGCTTTCTTTGGGATTGGAATTATTATATTCTTCTTGAAGTCTGAGGGTATTTCGCCTGTTTCATACATCTTGCTCACCAGATGGTAGAGTTTTCTCAGGACTGGCTCTCCCAAGGCCGTCAGTAGTTCCAATGGAATGTTGTCTACTCCGGGGGCCTTGTTTCGACTCAGGTCCTTCAGTGCTCTGTCAAACTCTTCACGCAGTATCGTATCTCCCATTTTATCTTCATCTACATCCTCTTCCGTTTCCATAATATTGTGCTCAAGTACATCGCCCTTGTATATACCCTCTACATACTCCTTCTACCTTTCTGCTTTCCCTTCTTTGCTTAGAACTAGGTTTCCATCTGAGCTCTTGATGTTCATACAAGTGGTTCTCTTATCTCCAAAGGTCTATTTAATTTTCCTGTAGGCAGTATCTATCTTACCCTTAGTCAGATAAGCCTCTACATTCTTACATTTATCCTCTAGCCATCCCTGCTTAGCCATTTTGCACTTCCTGTCGATCTCATTTTTGAGACGTTTATTTATCCAGGTCCCATCTCCTTAAATTCCCACCTTTTTGCAGTTTCTTCAGTTTTAATCTACAGGTCATAACCAATAGATTGTGGTCAGAGTTCACATCTGCCCCTGGAAATGTCTTACAATTTAAAACCTGGTTCCTAAATCTCTGTCTTACCATTATATAATCTATCTGATACCTTTTAGTATCTCCAGGGTTCTTCCATGTAGACAACCTTCTTTTATGATTCTTAAACCAAGTGTTAGCTATGATTAAGTTGTGCTCTGTGCAAAATTCTAGCAGGCGGCTTCCTCTTTCATTTCTTAGCCCCAATCCATATTCACCTACTACGTATCCTTCTCTCCCTTTTCCTACACTCGAATTCCAGTCACCCATGACTATTAAATTTTCATTTCCCTTCACTATCTGAATAATTTCTTTTATTTCATCATACATTTCTTCAATTTCTTCGTCGTCTGCAGAGCCAGTTCGCATATAAACTTGTACTACTGTAGTAGGTGTGGGCTTCGTATCTATCTTGGCCACAATAATGCGTTCACTATGCTGTTTGTAGTAGCTTACCCGCATTCCTATTTTCCTATTCATTATTAAACCTACTCCTGCATTACCCCTATTTGATTTTGTGTTTATAACCCTGTAGCCACCTGACCAGAAGGCTTGTTCCTCCTGCCACCGAACTTCACTAATTTCCACTGTATCTAACTTCAACATATCCATTTCCCTTTTTAAATTTTCTAACCTACCTGCACGATTAAGAGATCTGACATTCCACGCTCCGATCCATAGAACGCGTTTTCTTTCTCCTAATAACGACATCCTCCTGAGTAGTCCCCGCCCGGAGATCCGAATGGGGGACTGTTTTACCCCCGGAATATTTTACCCAAGAGGACGCCATTATCATTTAATCATACAGTAAAGCTGCATGCCATCGGGAAAAGTTACGGCCATAGTCTCCCCTTGCTTTCAGCCGTTCGCAGTACCAGCACAGCAAGGCCGTTTTACTTATTGTTACAAGGCCAGATCAGTTCATCATCCAGACCGTTGCCTTTGCAACTACTGAAAAGGCTGCTGCCCCTCTTCAGGAACTACACGTTTGTCAGGCCTCTCAACAGATACCCCTCCGGTGTGGTTGTACCTACGGTACGGGTATCTGTAACGCTGAGGCACGCAAGCCTCCCCACCAACGGCAAGGTCCATGGTTCATGGGGAGGGGGGGGGGGGGCAAATTACCTACAGCATGGAAAAAATAGATCCTGATACCAATAGACCACTCTTGGCCATTATTTATATAACTCTTGGACCTGGCACCGACACGACTGCTGTCTGCTGTTAGGAAACCCTTCGATAATCTCAGTTAGGTGCTCAGAATCTTTTTGTTGAAATCACGGTATTATTTGATTAGTTGTCAGTGAAATGCGTGAAGTTGCAACAGTACTTTTTTGTGGTCCAGATCTGATCACTCTTCAGTTGTACTCTTCGTTAGCCTTAGGGATTTCTCTTGAGTCTAATAAGTCATATGCACTAGTTCATGATGCGTTAAATTCACCAGAGCCAGCGTTGTCAATGAACTCTTCCTAATACAATCAGATTTGTGTGACTTAAGTGATTATCCCCAGTGCTTTGTTCAAATTGTGAAAAGTCCATTACTCTTCAGTTGAATAATCGCTCTCACTGATTTATTAATAGCATTCTTGTGTATTGTTTATTAATTGTGTCATGGTTTCTTAGTCACTGTCCCCGTATACGAAGCGGCTCTTGGTGTCGACTGACCACTATGCGTAACGAAAGTAATGGTTTTTTGTTGGAGAGTAGTAGAGCAAATAGTCCTGAGTAAAACTAACCCCTATACGTATGGAGGTATTGGCAGTAGCTGGAACCTATCATATTTAATGCATTTTACCGGATAATCTGCACGTCACTTCCATCCACTGTGGCTTAGATCTTTCTTACCATGAGCATTCTCTAGTCTGGGATTGTGAGCAGAAGTTTTCTGTAATTTCTCTTTGAGATTCCTGGAGTCCATATTCTATTCTTCTATATCCTATTCTTCTCCTGGGGAACTCATGCTGATGTTTATGCTCAAGAAAACGATCATCAAACCCCAATGTTTCTCTGCCTCGTGATGACTGGGTGTTGTGTGATGTCCTTAGGTTAGTTAGGTTTAAGTATTCTAAGTTCTAGGGGACTGATGACCATAGATGTTAAGTCCCATAGTGTTCAGAGCCATTTGAACCATTTTGAAACCCCAATGTATGTTAATTTTGTTAACACTGGACCCAAATCGTGTCACGAGTTCTTGTGAAGTAATCAAAATTTGAATGTATTTAATATACGTTTATTCGTATGTAGTCTGCCATTGTTCTCACCCTCCACACGTCTCACAAACCGTAATATTTCTTCAAAGGATCGTTAATCAAAGCATTCATAGCTGCAAAGTTGTTTTTTTGTCATACAGATTTTCAGGAAAGAAAAGATTGTTCTCATGTGCAATGTAATAATTCCGGTGTGTGAATCATCACACATTAGTCACAGCAAGACCTTGGCGATACCTGCTGTGCAGTTCAAAAAGATATGCTTTCTAATCTTCCGGGTCTGATAAGAAAATCTACTGTTGTTCTGTGCGCCACTGCACACAATAAGCGATAATCATAAAATGTAAATAATTCGTATCCATCCTTGTCAGAGGTCAGTCAATACTATACGGCAAAAAGCTATTTTAAAGACTATCATAGACGTTATAAGAAGACTGATTACACCCCTCTTAAACAACAAAACTCATAAGAAGAGGAATATGGCACCTCTTCTTTCTTCAGTGTTGCGGGGCTAACCACTTAACATTTAATGCACTTCTTCACTTTCACATATCTATGTAAACGTCTGATTTGCAATTCGATAAAATTCCTTTGTAAGTGTATGAAGGGATCAGCGAGCTTAAAGATAAGCATTTGATGCAATTATGTCGATTTTACTGTGGAATTATTATGGGTAGAAGACATTGTGCACGAAACTTTTAGAGGGAGGACCTAAATTATGTTGTAGTTAGGGTGTAATTGTGCCAAAAGGATACGGTTCAACGATATGTGAAATCTTAATAAGTAATTTTCCTGGTGTTTTTTTTTCAATATTGCGTGTACGGGAATGCGTAGGTGAGCAGGAAAGCGTAAGCACAGAAAAAAGAGAAATCCTGTATCGACTTAGTAACTTTACCAGCACCTGGAATTTCAACAAAAATGGAGAAATCACTACCAGCGGGAAGTGGTTTTTACACCTAAAACACTTCACTAGTGGGTGAAACACCTACATAAGTGGGAAAAAATACAAAGTAAAATCAATAGATCCTCTTCGCCTTTGACGTGAATGCAAACTGCAATGCAACTGCTTATGGATGTGTTACTCTACAGTAAAGAGCAAAAGCTTTTACTGGAGCCTCATTGAGTCTTGCCTCATTGACTCTTCCCCCTTCACCATTGAAGTATTCACGATTTCTTTTATTTTCGAGAGATTGTCGACGTCAGAAGGGCAGAGGATAAACGCGGCTCTACGGGACAGCCGGTCGGTGCGCTGTCGGCTGCGGAGTTGACCGCAATTTGTCGCAGTTGGCCGCAGCAGCAAACGACGGAATTGAATGGCCGGTACTTAGCATATCGGCGAGCCACTAACGAGGGCCCAGATAAATGTGTTATTCAGTCTTAATCCGACGCGGCTAACGCATGGCAATGGTCGAAAACAGATGCGCAGAATTCTCAGTGGCGGCGCCGGCTACCGCCGCATTAGATTTCGGTGTTCAATTTGCACTGCCGGCGGTGCTTTCTTTTCAGTGCACCGCGTGATTTAGGTCACTCACTGCTAGGCACGTGATTGGTACAGTGCCATGTTATCAGGAATGTAGAAAGTTTGTCCAGCAATTACTATCTGAGTACCTTACGTTGCCCTGTTATCGCAATCTTCTGTTAGCCCTGAAACCAATTTCTTTCTTTATGTTAACTGTCTTTCCTTGATTGCTCCTGTATTATTGGGATGCGGTACGTCTAATGCAGTAACGAAAGGCTGATTTTATTGTGCCATAAGTGTCTCCCTTTTTCCTTTTTTTGTGAAGCATCTCCAGTGGCGATTTATTGTGTTCTTAGAGAATACGTGCAGTCCTGAAGTTGTACTTAGCTGTTTTGCCTATTCTGGATACCCGATTTTCGGCGTTTTACGAAGATATTTCGACTCATCATTTCACTTCCACTGATCAGTCTGTTCGGGATAGATGTACATCTATTATGTTACATTAAATTTATTATATTTAAAAGATCTTTAAAATATAAATATAGGAGCCAAGTGTTCAATAAAACAATTTTACAAATGCGCATGAATGTTATTTAAACTCGGAACTTCAGTTTTCCTACCAGTATGAAGGAGAAAATACACTGAAGTGACGAAAGTGGTGAGGTACCTCCTAATATCTTGTAGGACCCCCTTGGACCCGGCGGAGTGCCCCAGCTCGACGTAGCATCGACTGAACAAGTCGTTGGAGTCTCCTGCAGAAATACTGAGCCGTTGTTGCCTCTATAGCCGACCAGGATTGTGAAAGCGTTGCTGGTGCAGGATTTTGTGTACGAACGCACTTATTCATTATGTTCCATAAATGTCCGATGGGATCCACTTCGAGCGACCTGAGTGGCCAAACCATCCGCTCGAATTGTCCAGAACGT
Source organism: Schistocerca piceifrons (assembly GCF_021461385.2). Classification (NCBI taxonomy): domain Eukaryota; kingdom Metazoa; phylum Arthropoda; class Insecta; order Orthoptera; family Acrididae; genus Schistocerca; species Schistocerca piceifrons. The sequence continues at coordinate 145,642,211 of NC_060144.1, forward strand.
TCTTCAAAGCACTCGTTAACAACTGTGGCCCGGTGACATGGCACCTTCTCATACATAAAAACTCCATCGTCGTTTGGGAATATGAAGTCGATGAATGCGGTTCTAGGATCTTCAGTCTGGAGCCACGCGATCTCTACGGTCGCAGGTTCGAATCCTGCCTTGGGCATGGATGTATGTGATGTCCTTAGGTTAGTTAGGTTTAAGTAGTTTTAAGTTCTAGGGGACTGATGACCTCAGATGTTAAGTCCCATAGTGCTCAGAGCCATAAGTTACAAAATATCGAAAACCTTCATATACTGACCATTCATTTTCCTACTTAATACAAGCTTTTTTCAATGTTTGTAGATCTTAAACTAAAAAACGGATCAGTTTTTCTCAAAACACTCTACCATCTGAACCATGTGGGCAACTGACAGATAGTTATTTTGATTTCTAGTTCACAATGCGCCAATCCTCTACTTTGTTAGCTTCACTCATGCTAGTTAATATCAATAATTCCAAGAAGTTGAACTACAAGAAGAAAAGAAAATAACATACATGGCAGAAGGCATACGTTGCTGGAGAGACACTAATCTTCGTCATCCCTCCCATCAGATATCTGTGAAAAGAAAATATACCGAAATTTGCACCTTATAGGTTAAATTGCCACCGTTCCATTGAGACATTATGTCGAAATCGTGCTGAGGCTCGGCAGATATGGGTGGTGTCTGCCTGCCACACTTACGATTTCAACATTGAAATGCTAAACGAGGGAGTTCAAATGGTTCAAATGGCTCTGAGCACTATGGGACTCACCTGCTGTGGTCATCAGTCCCCTAGAACTTAGAACTACTTAAACCTAACTAACCTAAGGACATCACATACACCCATGCCTGAGGCAGGATTCGAACCTGCGACCGTAGCAACAGCGCGGCTCCGGACTGGAGCGCCTAGAACCGCACGACCACCGTGGCCGGCAAACGAGGGAGTGCAACGCTCGTTATAGCCTACATTAATTTAAAGAAATTAATCGAAATCTCCCAAGGGTGGATATCTACTGTATATAGGAATGGGAATAACGTCGCCGTGAGACAAGAAATTGGATGCTAATATCAGCGGCAAACGTTGGTTCACTGGAAGCTTAATTATCGGATGGAATACCGAAAACATTGCTGTTATAGTCCATTAACGCCAAATTTCGCCGAACTGTCATAACCTATAAGTTCGTCGTACGTCCCAAATTGGTTTTTGTGGTTACCTCAAGCTATGTTGTTTGTCTGTTAGCACGGACAACTCTACGCAAACGCCGCTGCTCTCGGTCAAAAAATCGTTCAAATGGCTCTGAGCACTATGGGACTTAACATCAGTGGTCATCAGTCCCCTAGAACTTAGAAATACTTAAACCTAACTAACCTAAGGACATCACACACATCCATGCCCGAGGCAGGATTCGAACCTGCAACCGTAGCGGTCGCGCGGTTCCAGACTGAAGCGCCTAGAATCGCTCGGCCGTTCCGGCCAACGCTCTCGATCATTAAATGAATTCAGTTGACCACTGCGTTGTCCGTGGTAGGAGGTAACGCCTGAAATTTGGTATTCCCAGCACACTCTTGACACTGTGGATCTCGCAATAATGAATTCCCTAACAATTTCCGAAATGACACGTTCCATGCGTGTAGCTCCAACTACCACGTCGCGTCCAAAGCCTGTTAACTGCCGTCTTGTGGCCGTAATCACGTCGGAAACCTTTTCACTTTAATCCCCTGAATACAAACGACAGCTCCACCAACGCACTGCCCTCTTATACCTTTTGCGAAACTACATATTTGCAAATAACAGATTTCAGCTATCAGTCGTCCTTTTCAAATTTAATTGGCAGATCTAGATTTCAGCTAGAAACTAGCCGTTCTCAATGGACTATCACTTTTGATCAGTGCATGTAATGCCTGTTGGTCGCGCTTCATCCACAGTTCACTGAATACATATTTGTGTTTACGCATATTTCAGCTATGCTCTGGAATGCTGGAACAGCTAATCACATATACCACCTGATTATAATCACTGCATTGCCTAACACTTCCAATCATGATATAAATAACTATTTTTAATGTACAGGCAAAGATCAAATGATACACGTGTAAAACGATAAAGCTATTAACAACCCCAATTTTGGTTCAAAGATATCCACGGCTTTGCTAGGAATGGTAGAGGTGGTATGCCACTGCTTTTCTCTGAATTTTAAACTGACTTACCCAGCTAGTTATAGGGAAACCTAAGCTTAATGTGGACACCGAACTATGGAGAGTTCCGCATTAACAAATATTACAAGATATGAAAGAAGTTATAAGTGACAGATAAAGTTTTAAAGCTTATCTTATTAACAACTTAAGGATATTACATAGCTAATTCAACATTCTATAATTTACGAATGTACAATATTAGCACAAAGAATTAAATTATAACAAGACAACAAACAGAAGGTAATTCACAAAATATCAAGTACTTAAATTTCAGTACTGTATGTCGTTAAAGATCCATATTCCTAATCCTTGTCAGTTCGTGATCGCGCAGTTGGTGGTCCTGCTGTTCGGGGGAATAAATCCTATGCGGGGCCGGGAGTCGAAACCGAGATCTTTGAATCAGTAGATGGCACTTATCACTGAGACACTAAGCTACACTTGACGTACAGGTAGTAAGTACACTATAGATAATACAGAAAAGCATCCAAAATGTCACAACATCATCACGCATACTCTGTAAACCACTGGGAAGTGCGTGACGGAGGGTACTGAGGATTGCAACACAAGTTAGGTTTCCCTCCTGTTCCATATGCATAGAGCACAGGAAGGATGTTTCCACAGACGATTCTGGCGCTTTGTAATTAGTCTAACATAGTCTAACATTTTCTTTTCGATCTCTATGGGAGCGATACTTATGAGCAGAAGTGCATACTTCGGTTCTTCAGGTAATAGGGGTTTTTCAAAATCTATGAACAGCTTTCGGAGGCGGGGGGTAGTTGTTGTCAATCTTCCGGTATCTTTTCGTGAGCCTCTCGCGAGAGTCCAACAAACCTCTAACCATTCACCTTGTCCTTTTTCGTATCATTATCCTCGCCAATCAATATTTACCGAGCTATTACTACGTTTCTGTAGCGCACAGAAGACACCAGAGTTGAAGAAGAAACCAATTCATAGGGAAAATAATCGTATTGACCTCATGGAGTTACAATGGGTAAACTAAGCACGTTGATGGAAAAATGGACGAAAAGTTTCAGTGGTGAATCATGTGAAAGGGAGTCGTGATTTTGGAAACACCGTTCTTCTTCCGGGCTTCCGTCAGAGCTACTAGGTGAATGTTGTCTAGCAAATCTAGCATGCTTTTCCCTGTACCTATCCATCGAGGATTGTCAACATTAATCCTTTTGGTAAGCTAATCCAAGCCGTTAACAGTTATCTACTTTGAACTTATGAACAACTCAATTCATCTCATATCGCTGTAAAACACGAAAAAGAAACTACTCCTAATGGCCGTGAAATTACAAATGTTAACTGCTCAACGGAAGGTTTTCTCTGCTTTGCAAATTGTACTTGAAATATAATTGTCTGTATCTGTACCTGAAATACACTGAAGCGCTAAAGAAACTGGCATAGGCACGCGTATTCAAATACAGATACATGTAAACAGGAAGAGTAAGGCGCTGTGGTCGGCAACGCCTATATAACACAACAAGTGTCTGGTGCAGTTGTTATACAGGGTGTTACAAAAAGGTAAGGCCAAACTTTCAGGAAACATTCCTCACACACAACGAAAGAAAATATATTGTGTGGACATGTGTCCGGAAACGCTTACTTTCCATGTTAGAGCCCATTTTATTACTTCTCTTCAAATCACATAAATCCTGGAATGGAAACACACAGCAACAGAACGTAGCAGCGTGACTTCAAACACTTTGTTACAGGAAATGTTCAAAATGTCCTCCGTTAGCGAGGATACATGCATCCACCCTCCGTCGCATGGAATCCCTGATGCGCTGATGCAGCCCTGGAGAATGGCGTATCACAGCCGTCCACAATACGAGCACGAAGAGTCTCTACATTTGGTACCGGGGTTGCATAGACAAGAGCTTTCAAATGCCCCCATAAATGAAAGACAAAAGGGTTGAGGTCAGGAGAGAGTGGAAGCCACGAAATTGGTCCGCCTCTACCAATCCATCGGTCACCGAATCTGTTGTTGAGAAGCGTACGAACACTTCGACTGAAATGTGCAGGAGCTCCATCGTGCATGAACGACATGTTGTGTCGTACTTGTAAAGGCACATGTTCTAACAGCACAAGTAGAGTATCCCGTACGAAATCATGATAACGTGCTCCATTGAGCGTAGGTGGAAGAACATGGGGCCCAATCAAGACATCACCAACAATGCCTGCCCAAACGTTCACAGAAAATCTGTGTTGATGACGTGATTGCACAATTGCGTGCGGATTCTCGTCAGCCCACACAAGTTGATTGTGAAAATTTACAATTTGATCACGTTGGAATGAAGCCTCATCCGTAAAGAGAACATTTGCACTGAAATGAGGATTGACACATTGTTAGATGAACCATTCGCAGAAGTGTACCCGTGGAGGCCAATCAGCTGCTGATAGTGCTTGCACACGCTGTACATGGTACGGAAACAACTGGTTCTCCCGTAGCACTCTCCATACAGTGACGTGGTCAACGTTACCTTGTACAGCAGCAACTTCTCTGGCGCTGACTTAGGGTTATCGTCAACTACACGAAGAATTGCCTCGTCCATTGAAGGTGTCCTCGTCGTTCTAGGTCTTCCCCAGTGCGAGTCATAGGCTGGAATACTCCGTGCTCCCTAAGACGCCGATCAATTGCTTCGAACGTCTTCCTGTCGGGACACCTTCGTTCTGGAAATCTGTCTCGATACAAACGTACCGCGCCACGGCTATTTCCCTGTGCTAATCCATACATCAAATGGGCATCTGCCAACTCTGCATTTGTAAACATTGCACCGACTGCAAAACCACGTTGGTGATTAACACTAACCTGTTGATGCTACGTACTGATGTGCTTGATGCTAGTACTGTAGAGCAATGAGTCGCATGTCAACACAAGCACCGAAGTCAACATTACCTTCCTTCAATTGGGCCAACTGGCGGTGAATCGAGGAAGTACAATACATACTGACGAAACTAAAATGAGCTCTAACATGGAAATTAAGCGTTTCCGGACACATGTCCACATAACATCTTTTCTTTATTTGTATGTGAGGAATGTTTCCTGAAAGTTTGGCCGTACCTTTTTGTAACACCCTGTATAGGTTACCGCTGCTGCAATAGCAGGTTATATTAATGGAGTTTATTACAGTAGGTTAAATTGACAGTACATAACTTTGCGTTTTCACAAGGAGCTGTTGCAAGCAAATGGTAACATGCAAATAATCAGTGTCCTTTGGTATATATAATTTCAATGGAAGCAAAGCAAAACAGTTCATATGTCACTTGTTGTGGCGTTTGTAGGACGGCTCGTCTTTTACTAGCGCGGCTAGGCGGGACGGCTCTTACATTCTCTTCGTGTAGATGCCGCTCCTGTCTTCGTGTGGTCCTAGTCAGCGTACTATTGGCTGGTGTCGTCTAATAGCCCTCTGTACTGTAACGTTCCAGGCCGACAGGCCGGCGCTTGGTATTACGTCGGAACATTATCAAGATTTATGTAGGTTTGTACGTGCTGTTATAGTTATTTTTTCTTTTTTTGTGGATCTCATTTTTGTTCTATATTGTTCGTGGTATATGTTCGGGGCGGACGTCCCATGACACCCGTTCAAGTTGTTCGTTGAGTCGTTCACTCGGTTTTTTTTTTTTATTACAGAGGGTAGCTAGCCCTCTGACCGAACACGCTGAGCTACCGTGCCGGCTGTTATAGTCGGCGCACGAGCGATGGGGCACAGCATCTCCGAGGTAGCGATGAAGGGATTTTCCAATACGACCATTTCACGAGTGTGCCGTGAATGTAGGAATCCGGCAAAACACCAAATCTCGGACATCGCTGTGGCCGGAAAAAGATCCTGTAAGATCGGGACCAAGGACGACTGAAGAGAATCGGTCAACGTGACAGAACTGCAACCCTTCCGCAAATTACTGCAGGTTTCAATGTGGGGGCATCAATAAGTCTGAGCGTGCCAACCATTCAACGAAACTTCGTCGATATGGGCCTTCGGAGCCGAAGGTCCACTCGTGTACCCTTTATAACTACACGACACAAAGCTTTACGCCTCCTCTGGTCTCGTCAACACCGGCATTGAACTGTTGACGACTGGAAACATGTTACCTGGTCGGACTAGTCTCGATTCAAATTGTATCGAGCAGATGTACGTGTGCAGGTATGGAGACAACCTCATGAATCCATGGACCCTTCATGTCAGCAGGGGACTGTTCAAGCTGGTGGAGACACTGTAATGGAAAATTTGTGGTAAGGTCTAATGGGACCAAACTGCTGAGGTCATCGTTCCCTAAGCCTACTTAATCTAACTTAAACTAACTTACGCTGTGGACGACCCATACACCCATGCCCAAGGGAGGACTCGAACATCCGGCGAGGGGAGCCGCACGGACCGTGACAAAGCGCCCCAGACTGCTCGGCTACTCCGCGCGCCACTGTGCAATTGTGTGGGGAGTGTGCAGTTGGAGTAATATTTCTAGATACGACTCTGACAGGTTACACGTACCTAAGCACTCTGTCTGATCACGTGCATCCATTCACGTCGATTGTGCATTCCGCCAGACTTGGACAATTTCAGCAGGACAATGCCACACCCCAAACGTCCAGAATTGCTACAGAGTGGCTCCAGGAACACTCTTCCGCTGGTCACCAGGCTCCCCAGACATCAACATTGTTGAGCATATCTGGGATACCTTTCAACGTGCTCGTACGGATTTATGGACAGCCCTGCAGGATTCATGGTGTCCATTCCCTCCAGCACTACTTCAGAAATGTGTCGAGTCCATACCAGATCGTGTTGCAGCACTCCGCGTGCTCGCAGTGGCTCTTCACGAAATTAGGCAGGTGTACCAGTTTCTTCGGCTCTTCACTGTAAATTATGTGATTGCGTGTATTTGTCTATCGTGGTTTTCTAGTTGGAAACTGGAAGTGTGGAAGCGTAAGATGTTGTTGTTGTTGTTGTTGTGGTCTTCAGTCCTGAGACTGGTTTGATGCAGCTCTCCATGCTACTCTATCCTGTGCAAGCTTCTTCATCTCCCAGTACCTACTGCAACCTACATCCTTCTGAATCTGCTTAGTGTATTCATCTCTTGGTCTCCCTCTACGATTTTTACCCTCCACGCTGCCCTCAAATGCTAAATTTGTGATCCCTTGATGCCTCAAAACATGTCCTACCAACAGATCACTTCTTCTAGTCAAGCTGTGCCACAAACTTCTCTTCTCCCCAATCCTATTCAATACCTCCTCATTAGTTACGTGATCTACCCATCTTATCTTCAGCATGCTTCTGTAGCACCACATTTCGAAAGCTTATATTCTCTTCTTGTCCAAACTATTTATCGTCTATGTTTCACTTCCATACATGGCTACACTCCATACATATACTTTCAGAAACGACTTCCTGACACTTAAATCTATACTCGATGTTAACAAATTTCTCTTCTTCAGAAACGATTTCCTTGCCATTGCCAGTCTACATTTTATATCCTCTCTACTTCGACCATCATCAGTTTACAACAGAAGGTTTACATCAAGGCGTAAGATAATGTAATTCAAAGACTTTTATGTTGGATCTAGAGGAATAAATACACGATTCAAGGGCCCCATTTACAATATTAGATTCAATTGTATGCGTCTTTAAACAAACTTGTCTGCCTCGACCACGTGGAGGCAAACATGGATCACGGAAACTATGCTAATTCAAAATCACACATAACGTCGAAGGATTCGTACATGAAATACGTTAACACTCTGAGAAGGAAGCGGACAAGACAACAACTTCAGGAGGACGCACACGTTGAGATTTCACTAACCGTCCATTAACTTGTATTGCGTTGAGTCCATAGCACGCGGCCACTATTTGAACACACCAAATTGCTTTAGTGGGTGTTTGGAAAGAATGTGTGGTTCCATGTATCACGATGAGATCTTGCATGATGTCGGGCTGCAGGCCAAAGTACACATGTCCAGTGTAATGGTAAATTTTGATGCTACCATCCTCTGATACTGTTTCTTTCTCTTTTTCCAAAAAGAAAGGGAAATTTAACTTTTGCACAATTTTTTTCTTCAAGTTACAAAATATCAAAAATCTTAATATACTGACCATTCATTTTCCCACATAGTACGAGCTTTTTCCAATCTTTGCACATCTTGAGGTAAAAGACGGATCAATTTTTCTCAGTAACACTCTACCATGTGCGCAACTGATAGATAGTTATTTTGCTTACTAGATCACAATGCACCAATCCTCTACTTTGTTAGCTTCACTCATGCTAGTTAAGATCAATAATTTAATGAAGTTGAACTACAAGAAGAAAAGAAAATAACATACATGCCACGAGGCATACATTCTTGGAGAGACACTAATCTTCCTCATCCATCTCATCAGATATCTGTGAAAAGCATACATACCGAAATTTGAACCTTATACGTAAAATTGCCAACGTTCCAATGAGACGTTATGTCGAAATCGCGCTGAGGCGCGGCAGTTGTGGGTGCTGTCTGCCTGCCACACTTACGACTTCAACACTGAAATGCTAGACGGGCGAATGCAATGCTCGTTATACATTAATTTAAAGAAACTAATCGAAATCTCCTAAGCGTCGGTATGTACTGTACATAGCAATGGAAATACCGTCGCCATGAGACAACAAATTGGATGCGAACATTAGCGGCAAACGGTGGTTCACTAGAAGCTCAATTCTCGGTTGGAATCCCGAAAACATTGGAGAATATCTTAAATGTATCTGGAAGATTGCTTGGCAAGTGATACAAACTTACTAACCTGCACACCTCGCAAATGCATAGAAGTCGAGTGCAACACCTGAGATAAGTAATTAAACAACCGAAGTTGCGCTGTAATATTGCAAATTGTGAGCTGCTCAGATAACGAAATGTGAAACTTCCTTATAACTCAGTGAACGTGCGTCTCAATGCACGAGTCAGCACCGAATGCAAATAGCTGAGGGAGAGTGGAGAAGTGCTGCCACTGACGTCACGACAGATTCAGGTGTCTCCCCCCCCCCCCCCCCGCCAAGTCCCGAAATAGAATTCTCTTCTCCACCTAACTCTCAATCCCTCGAAAAATTCATACTGGAGGGGACGATTTCCAGGCTCTGCTAAGGTGACCGGCATGAATTTCGCTTTCTTTTCCAGAATACACGAGAGCCTGCACGGATTTCAGATTCTTGGTTCACTGAATGCAGGTTAATATGTAAAAGTTAAATACAGGGTGATTCAAAAAGAATACCACAACTTTAGGAATTTAAAACTCTGCAACGACAAAAGGCAGAGCTAAGCACTATCTGTCGGCGAATTAAGGGAGCTATAAAGTTTCCTCTAGTTGTACATTTGTTCGCTTGAGGCGCTGTTGACTAGGCGTCAGCGTCAGTTGATGCTAAGATGGCGACCGCTCAGCAGAAAGCTTTTTGTGTTATTGAGTACGGCAGAAGTGAATCGACGACAGTTGTTCAGCGTGCATTTCGAACGAAGTATGGTGTTAAACCTCCTGATAGGTGGTGTATTAAACGTTGGTATAAACAGTTTACAGAGAATGGGTGTTTGTGCAAAGGGAAAAGTTCTGGACGGCCGAGAACGAGTGATGAAAATGTAGCACGCATCCAGCAAGCATTTGTTCGCAGCCCAGGAAAATCGACTCGCAGAGCTAGCAGAGAGCTGAAAATTCCACAATAAACTGTATGGAGAGTCCTACGAAGAAGGTTAGTTATGAAACCTTATCGTCTGAAATTGGTTCAAGCACTGTCTGCAGCTGATAAGATTAAAAGAATCGATTTCTGTGATTTTATCCTTGCTCAAATGGAAACAGATGAATCTTTCGTTTCAAAGATTGTGTTTAGTGATGAAGCAACTTTCCACACTAACGGGAAAGTCAACCGTCACAATGTCTGTATATGGGGCACTGAGAATCCGCGGGAAACAACTCAGTATGAACGTGACTCGCCTAAGGTGAACGTTTTCTGTGCCATTTCAGCCAGTAAAGTTTTTGGTCCCTCTTTCTTCGAAGGTGCTACTGTAACTGGACTACAGTATCTGGAGATGTTAGAGAATTGGCTGTTCCCTCAGCTAGAACAAGAAGCACAACAATTCATATTTCAGCAGGATGGAGCGCCACCACATTGTCACTTATCTGTCCGTAACTAACTGAACGTCAACTACCCGACGCGATGGATCGGCCGCCAGGCAGCCCGTGACAGAGCACTTCATCACTGGCCTCCAAGAAGCCCTGATCTTACCCCCTGCGATTTTTTCTTATGGGGGTATGTTAAGGATATGGTGTTTCGGCCACCTCTCCCAGCCACCATTGATGATTTGAAACGAAAAATAACAGCAGCTATCCTAACTGTTACGCCTGATATGCTACAGAGAGTGTGGAACGAGTTGGAGTATCGGGTTGATATTGCTCGTGTGTCTGGAGGGGGCCATATTGAACATCTCTGAACTTGTTTTTGAGTGAAAAAAAACCTTTTTAAATACTCTTTGTAATGATGTATAACAGAAGGTTATATTATGTTTCTTTCATTGAATACACATTTTTAAAGTTGTGGTATTCTTTTTGAATCACCCTGTATTGACCCCTAGCCAGCTTCCATTCATTGGTAGACTCCTTTACGCCAAAGCACCACGTCGACAAGATTCACATGGTTGGGTAACCAGAGTTTGGAAGGAAGGCAATGAGATTTCCCACGATAAGCTAGCAGCACCCATCTTTCTGTTCTGAGGGCCCGTGTACGGGAAGCTGATTTTTTAACACATGGCAGTATTCCGGGGTTTAGCTGGCCACTCCTTTCAAAGGAGGAAACCGCATTCATAGCCCAAATGGGCGACCAGGGGCTTAATACAGACGCTTCTGGGGCAAGTAGCAGCCCCATGTCTGGCCTCCTTCCACCAGAACCTTTGTGGCTGACCTCCTGCAGTAACGCTATAACCGCTTCGCAGCCACTCAACCCTCTCGCTTTTCAAGGATGGCAAACTGAAACCTTCCTCCATTCCTCCATAGCTAGCTAACCATGTGCTTTCCTCAGACACAGCCAAATGTGAGGAAGTAGGAAGGTAACCATCGCATAGCAATATGTGACTGCAATGTCATAATACAGTACCAGTCTTACTAATCCGCATTCAGTTTACCTGTGTGATCTCCTAGTAAAGGAGAAAAGGTGATTTCAGTATCGCCTCAAATGTGGGTGAAGGTTTTGTATGTTCGACACGTTCATATGTCCGTGTACAAATATAATCCAAAGTTAGAAATACTCTGAGACGACAAACGTCATGGAATATCTCCTAATATCGTGTCGGACTTCCTTTTGCCCGGCGTAGTGCAACAGCTCGGCATGGAGTCCACAAGTCATCTGTAACAGTCCATAATTTCGGAAGTGTTATCGGCGCAGAATTTTGTGCACGAATCGACGTGTCGATTATGTCCCATAAATGACCGATGGGATTCATATCGGATGATCTCGGTGGCCAAATGATTCCATCGAATTTCCTGGAATTGTGGTCAGATGACATGGCGCATTGTCATCAATAAAAATTCCATCGTTGTTTGGGAACATATAGTCTATGAACGGCTGAAAATGGTCTGCAAGTAGATGAACATAAACATTTTAAGTCAATAATCGGTTCTGTCTGACTCGAGGACCAGAGGTACAAGTCCATACCATATAAACACAGCCCACACCATTACAGAGCCAACACTAACTTGCAGAGTGCCTTGTTGACCACTTGGGATCTGAGCCATGCTCGAACCCTACCGCCAGCTCCTACGAACTGAAATCGGGACTTATCTGACCAGACCACTGGTTTACAGTCGTGTAGCCTTGTTGACAACGTGGGATCTGCGCCACGCTAGAACCCTATGCCATGCGGTCTAGGCGTCTTGTCACGATCCGCGCGCGGCTCCCCCCGTCGGAGGTTCGAGTCCTCCCTCGGGCATGGGTGTGTGTGTGTGTGTTGTCCTTAGCGTAAGTTAGTTTAACTTACATAGTGTGTAATCTTAGGGACCGATGACCTCAGTAATTTGGTCCCATAAGACCTTATCAAAAATTTCCAATTTTTTCGAACCCTACCCTCAGCTCCCACGAACTGAAATCGGGACTTACCTGACCAGACCACGGGTTTCCAGTCGTGTATCGTCCAACCAATATTATCATGAGCCCAGGAGAGGCCCATAAAACGGGGTGGAGAATATCGTCGACGTACAGCTGTGATCTAAGGGTTCCGCGGTTGACAACCGAAGAGCATCTGATATGAAATAAAATGGCACCCCAGACCATCACTCCTGGCCGATCGGCTGAATGGCGACATTCAGGCTGGTATCATACCATTCTCCAGGTCGTCTCCAGACAAGTTTACTGCCAGGAATCTCATTGACTGCTGTGACATTGCCTTCAGGGATGAGTCTCGTTTCGAAATGTGCCTCGGTGCCAGGGTGGAATGTGTCTGGAGACGCCCCAGACGGTCGTAGGTTACTATTTTGACCGTCGTCCGCCATACTGGCCGACAAGTCGGAGTGATGTTCTGGGATGCATTTTTTGGCATAGCAGAACCCCTAGTCATCCGGGGCACCCTTACAGCACAGCGGTACGTCTATACCCCGTTTTTTCCCCTTGATATCAACCCATCCTAGGCTCACATTTCACCAAGATAAGGTCCACGCGCACGGGACAAGGGATCCTAATGCCAGACTCCTTTTTCTCCAGCAAGGTCGCCGGATCTCCCCCCAGCAGAAACGTCAGGACGATTATGCCCAGGGCCCTTGAACCATCTCGGGATTCTCACGTTCTAACCCGCTATTTGGGCAGAATTTGGCGCTATATCCCGCAGAAGGATATCCAACAATTCCATCAATCATGCCAAGCCGACTACCTGCTTGCATAAGGGCCAGAGGTGGACCAATGCATTATTGAGAATCTAAATTTGTTAAACTATTTCTCTTGAATCAGTCATCCAATTTTTCCGTAATTTATTCATTTGTTTGTCTGTACGTGTACATCACATTTTGGTTCAAATGCCTCTGAGCACTACAGGGCTTAACTTCTAAGGCAGTCCCCTACAACTTAGAAGTACTTAAACCTAACTAACCTAAGGACATCACACACACATCCATGTCCGAGGCAGGATTCGAACCTGCGACCGTAGCGGTCGCGCTGTTCCAGACTGTCGCCTAGAACCGCTCGGCCACTCCGGCCGGCGTACATCACATCTACCGATTTCCGTCCCGTTTGGGTAATTCCTTCCCAGGGCGTTGTTTTTGTTATGTGTTACTATACTACGCCATACTATGGTTTTCTACACCAATTCTTGAGCGTTATGAATGCAGACAAGGCAGGGAAGGCATTAAGACCAGGATTATTAGACTTTCTGAGAGTGTGATGAACTTAGTTTTTCGGCCGTTTTCATTCATAGTGGCATTACCTACTATCTGTGTACTTTGTAATCTACATGTTTTCCACCGCCTTTAATGAATTATAGCGGCAGGTTTGTTCTGTTTCTCGTACCTGATGAGCAAGTTCAAAAACAAAACCTGAAAGACAATAAAAGTTAAATCTCGTGGAAAGTAATTCTATTCTCGTTTTTCACCCACGTGCGTTCCCCCATCCTCCTGCATCCTCTGTAAAGGTCACTTGTAATCACATCACCTGCTTGAGAAACGAATGAAGGAATTCGATACAATGCATTCACTGGAGCACCGTGTGAAATCATAATTCAAATTATGTTGCGCTTTTGGCATAAATTAATAGCCCATATTATTTCAACGATTTCACGCAACGTGGCATTGCACTGCAATTAGCATATAGGGAGGCTCTGACTGTTCTCCAAAAGAAGTGCCATAACTGCAACAGGTTCATGGGATATGACAAAAGGGTAAAATGAATAACAGAAATTAATTTTTATAGGAGAACTATAGTGACACCTTTTGATGTAAGATTACCAGATGTAACCAAACATACAGGTAAGGAATAGTTAATGTGTTTATTATTATAACTATCATACCAAGAGCTCACAATGTTGCCCTCGACCATTGATACGTGCTATAAAGTGAATCCAGGCAGACAACACAGCATGTTGAATTTCATTCGGACTTGTGGCTAGTTAGAGTTCCATCAATGAAACGGAGACTAATAATGAGATTGATGTAAAACATATATCATACATTGGCAGGCCAAGTTCATTGTTTATACACTTCTCTCACGCAGCGAGGATTTTCGAATGACCCATATGGTTTGTAAACAACGCTTCATCAGTAAACTAAATCTTCCACAGTAAAGCTGCATCACTTGCCAGTTATCGTAGAGACCAGTTAGGTAGGTGTATCCGAATCGGAAAGTCATTTCAGTCAAGCTGTTGCGGTACGAAATGGGTAAGGATAAAATATGTTCGAATGCATCTTTCACAAAACGCTCATTCGATTTTTGTCACTAGAAAATTAAAGCTGTTTCGTAGGGACACGTGGAATGTATTTTAAGGCTGCTAAATTTTTAGCTACAGTTTTCTCTTCGGCTGTTATTTTTCGTTGGCTATTTTGTTATTCACACTTGTTGTTTCCTGAATTAGTTTCCCTTTATGTCTGCGAAACAAGGCTTCAGTGAGTGGGCACATCAGGATAATTTTATCAACATTCGAGATAAACGGAAACTATGATCGTATTTTCTACCGTCGTTCTCATTGGGAAACAGAATAAGTTCACGAGCGAATTGTCTAAGGGGTACACCGGTAGAGCACAGCAGCATGGGATTCCAGCGCACATATACAGACGCTGACCGTACCAGAGATGTGTTCGCTTTCATTAGGTACAGAAGAGCACACGTTCGTGTTACGACTTCTGATGGCGGGACAGTGGGATGCCGCATTGCTTGTGGCACTTTATTTCGTTCCAGTGTCACAGCAAAAGTATACAGTGTGTCCCATTTACGTTGACCGTCCTCACCCTCCTGCTAACAGGGTTTCTTGTCTCACCGAGTACCCAAGTAATACACACCTGATAGATTGGCAGTACTGGACTGAAATAACATAAAAACATTCATTACAGGGTTTATTGTAAAACTAATGATTAGATTTTCATAAATATTACAAACAATTTAAGCAATGGTAATACTGACTTCAGAGGTACTCGGTGCAGAAACTACTAATAAACTTCAATGTGTCGTAAACATAAAATGAACAAAACATCATTTGATACAATTTACTCATAAGTAGAAAGTCATATATACTGACGAAAAAAATCAACAAAATAAATCATAATTAATGTAGAGTAATGATAAGCCGGCCGCTGTGGCAGAGCGGTTCTAGGCGCTTCAGTCCGAAACCGCCCGACTGTTGCGGTCGCCGGTTCGAACCCTGCCACGGGCATGGATGTGTGTGATGTCCTTAGGTTTGTTAGGTTTAATTAGTTCTGAGTCCAAGAGACTGATGATCTCAGATGTTAAGTCCCATAGTGCTTAGAGCCGTTTGCTTTTTAGAGTAATTATATTTTGGGAATCCATTTATCAGTGTAACCTGTTTCAGGGATTGGAATTGCAAGCGATGGATAACCCATTTCAGATGTGAAATGCTTGTACGTTAATAACCGGCATAGCCGCCAGAATGTTGAATGCAAGTAGGCAGACGTGCATTTGGGTTGTACAGGTGCCGGATGGGGTTCCATGCCAATTGCACTTGGTCGGTCAACACAGGGACGATTAATCCATGTTGTGGATGACACTGCAGTTGTTGTCCGATGATGTCCCGTATGTGCTCGACTGGAGACAGTTCTTGTGATCGAGCAAGCCAAAACAATATGTCGACACTCAGTAGAGCATCTAGGAGTACAACAGCGGTATGTGGACGACAGTTATCCTGTTGGAAAACACCCCCTGAAATTCTGTTCATGAATGGCATTACAACAGGTCGATTCGCCAGACTAGCTGTCAGGGTGTGTGGTATAACTACGAGAGTGCTTCTGCTGTCATACTAAATCGCACCCCAGACCATAACTCCAGGTGTACGTGAATAGAGTTTAGCTCGTGAAAAGATTGGTTGCACATCGACAACTGGCCTCCTCCAAAGCAACACACAACCGTCAATGAAACCGAGACAGAACCAGATTTCAATAGAAATCACAGTAGACTTCCACCCTGCCCTCCACCGAGCTTTCCCTTGACTCCACTGAAGTCGAAAATGGCGGTGGTTTCGGGTGAGTGGAACGTACGCTACAGGGTGTCTCCCTCGGAGCTGTCCTTGAAGTAACCCATTTGTAACAGTTAGTTGTGTCACTGTGATGCCAACTGCTGCACATATTGCAGCAGCAGATGCGGTAAAATGCGCCAGAGCCATAAAATGAACATTATTGCCTTCCCTTTCAGTACTGTCATGTAGCTTTCCGGAGCCCCATTTTCTTGGAACCCTGTGTTCTCGCGACCACCGCTGCCAGAAATCATGTACAGTGGCCACATTCCTGCCATGTATTTCTGAAATATCGCAAAAGGGCCACCCAGTTTCTCGTAGTTCTGTTACACGACGTCGTTCAAACTCAGCGTGGTGCTAATAATTGCGTATTTGCCGCCTTAAAGACATTCTTCATTAATCACAACTCACGATATCCAGTTTCAAAGAAGACTTATGCTCACGACCGTTATAGCATGGATTTAAAGCAAACCTCATATGCAGCCTCTGGGGCGCCGCTAGCGCTACTCTTATACGACTGGCGAATAGTTGGAACAGACATTATCTTTCGGATGCAGAAACAGATTTATCAACTTTCACTTTTTTTCCACAACTAGTGTATTTTGAAAATAATAGTTTTGAAAACAGAGCAGATATATGTTTCGAATGTGCTTATGGGGTCAAACTGTATAGAGGAAAAATAAAAATAATGTACGAAGAAAATGTGGTTTTTCCGCCAGGAGGACATTACCATTATTGAACTTTTTATTACGATGACATGGCTAGCAGCATGTCAATTTCAAATAGGACGTTCTATATTTTTTAATCGGTAATCCACTCCCTCTCTTCAAGAACTAATCAGAAGTGTATTACAGTGTACCGTTCACGTAAACATAACTGTAACAGAAACGTAACACAAAACTGACCTTAACTCTCTTGTCCTAATACACAGTGCATATACGAGGGTTGGAACTTAAATAGCTCCAACTGTTTATTCACATCCAATACAAAAGAGTTACATGTTTGCACTTGTTACCCTCCTTCAAAGTAGTCACCAGCGTTGTGTAGAACCCGTTGCCAGAGATGTGGAAGGCGTAGTATACCGTTAGCAGAGGCTGTTCTGATGATGGTGCGAATGGAGCGATCTACTGCCTGTCGAATCTTTGGAACAGTACTGAAGCGAATGCCACGAAGCCAAAACTGAAATGCCACTCCAATGAAAGGCGTCATTAGGGGTCACCGCGAAAATCGAAAGTGCATGAAAGTTATGGTGTTATCGTAACGCATTACGTTCCTCCATGGCGGACCGTCAGTGCACAGTATTACTGTTCGTTTTTGGAACATCACCTGCGACCAGCTTTGCGAAAGAAACGGCGACGCTTCCTGTGCAACCCACCCATAATATTGTACGACAATGCGCGGGCACATACAGCGCAAGCTATGCCTGCTCTGTTCGGTCGATGGGACTGGGAAGTACTGTACCATCCACCATACTCCCCGGGCTTAAGTCCTTGTGACTCTGATTTGATTCCGAAGATGAACCACTTCGTGGCATTCGTTTCAGAACTGTTCCAGAGATTCGACAGGCAGTAGACCGATCCATTAGCACCATCTACAGAACAGGCTCTGCTAAGAGAATACTACGCCTTCCACATTGCTGGAAACGGGTTCTACACAACGCTGATGTCTACTTTGAAGGACAGTAACAGGTTGTGAATAAATAGTTGCCACTATTTAAGTTCCGACATTCGTATGTACTCAACGACTTTCATTAACAACTGCGTCAAATTTAATTAAATTCCCTTGAAACCTTTGGATTCTATAAGCTTTTTTTTAAGTATTACAACTTCGCATACGCGACCCTTTAACCTAGTTCGTCCTTAAGTTCTTCACGTATTGCTGTTGTGAATCAATTGCAGTGGTGAAGAAACTGAGCTGTACTATCAAATATCCCCCGAAAATGGTGCTTAAATCTACAGCTGGTGACCTCAGCGTGATATGGAGAGACAACAGCGGATCCGCAGTAAGTACTTTCTTACGAAGCAGCGAGATGCCTGCAGAGCTGAACGTTTCTCGTCTAGCAGTTCGGCTACCTCCGTTCTGCCCCGTAATACGGTGCTATGGTTTGCAAAAGTGGAAGCAAGTTTCTGTTAGGCTGGAATTACAACTGAAGCGACAAAGTCTGCCCTCGGTTTTCAGCGTAGCAAGAAGACTGGACATCATAAGTACTTGCCCTGAAAGCTATAGATCGAAAACACTCACAATACTAGTGACATCTTAGCAGCAGAGTGGACACTAGCGCCGTTCCCGCCGATCCGTTACGCACACTGTGGGGCAGCAGGTTATCACAGCAGTTGAACACAATAGCAGTGTGACAGGACATACCGTTAGACGCACGTGGCGGAGCACGACGTCCGGATTCAGAAGGCCATCATTCCAACACAGGTCAGTGCGGCTACAGCACAGTGCAACAATACATCGTCACATTGAGTCTGTAGCGCGCACAGACTACGATGCACTAGAAACAAAAATGGAGCCATTGTGCATACAGGTCAGCACTGTTTCATCTCAAGGCGTCTCGCAGCGATCAGTCGTCATGTTGGTACCATTAATGCCGTTGAGGAACGTAATGCGTTAGGATAATACCATCACAGTCGTACACGAGAATCATCATAATTTTAGACCGCTCCATTCGCATCATCAACAGAACGGACTCTGCTAACGGTATACTACGTCTTCCACATCGCTGGAAACGGGTTCTACATAACGCTGGTGACTACTTTGAAGGACAGTAACAGGTGCAAACATGTAACTCTTTTGTACCTGTTGTGAATAAATAGTTGCCACTATTTAAGCTCCATCCCTCGCACCTGCTGCAACGTAACTCATCCACTGTCTCAGTTGACAGTAAACTATTGAAACCACACACCGTTCATTCCTCATTCAGTGAACGCTACAACAGGTACCTGTACCGCGTTGTCTTACAGGAGTGTTTTGATATTACGTTTTCAATGACGTCATGGTTATGTGGTTACTATCGAGTGGCTATAATTTAAATACAGCGATTCACAGCGGTCCAGTGTGGGCTGTAATTATCGTATTGCAGCGAAACTAGGTAGACATTCTAATGCATTAAAGTGGAACCGATTTGCGCTCCAAAAAATTAGTTTCTTTTCCCCAACAGAAGCAAATATGGCGCTGTGAATGCAGGAAAGATGTATAGAAATGTTTCCGTGTGTAAGGAATTAGGAACAGTATGTGGGCAGAAAAAAACGAGAAAGGCACAATGTTGAATTTATTATTAACTGTCACTTACACCGTTTGTTCAATATGAGCACAGGAGACGTCGAAGAGATGAAAGAGGAAGTGACCAATAGTTCAAAAATGTTCAAATGTATGTGAAATCTTATGGGACTTAACTGCGAAGGTCATCAGTCCCTAAGCCTACACACTACTTAACCTAAATTATCCTAAGGACAAACACACACACCCATGCCCGAGGAAGGACTCGAACCTCCGCCGGGACCAGCCGCACAGTCCATGACTGCAGCGCCTAAGACCGCTCGGCTAATCCCGCGCGGCTGACCAATAGTGCTCCCAGCAGTTTCGTTGGGATCTGAACAACGTATTCCTCTACACTATATTTCAGATTAGGTAGAGGCCGAACGCGTCCCTGGTGAATGTGTTCTTTTATATGCATATCCCCAGAGCCATAGTTACATGGATTTTGATCAGGTGGTCTTGTAGGCTATGCAACTGGAAAACCTGTGGAGATAACCCATGTTCGTGGAAGGCTGCATTAAGCCGACCTTCCATAATCGATCGACATGAGGTATAGCCCCATCTCGCATGGAAGCGGTTTCCCACTATTCCAAATAAGGATTCACACACTGTACAAGAAGGTCTCGATAACGTGTAGACGTCACAGCACACACGACATGCCCTCTATACGTATTCTTCCGAAGAAGAGGTTCTTGTGAATCTACACCACACAGTCACATACAGCGAGTCAAACGGTAGTTCAAGCACGACACACAGTTTAACAGTACCCCAAATTCGGAAGTTCTGTGTATTCACTGCAGCCTGTCGAGTGAAATGCGCTCCGTCACTCCATAGAATATTGCCCATCCACATGTCATCAACTTCGACCCGCGCCAGAAGTCGTTGAGAAAATTCCGGAGATTGCTGTGCATTATGTTTCTGTTGCTGCATCGTCTGGATCATGTCCAGGCACCAGTGTAATACAGACCGCAAAACTTTCCGTACCGTTGACCATGAGACTGAAAACTCTCGTGACACAGGACGAGAACTAGCACTATCCGGCACACATGCTGCATGGTCATTAATGGCAACAATAACCTTGTCCGAGTGGTTCTAGGCGCTACAGTCTGCAACCACGCGACCGCTAAGATCGCAGGTTCGAATCCTGCATCGGGTGTGGATGTATGTGATATCGTTAGATTAGTTAGGTTTTAGTAGTTCTAAGTTCTAGGGGACTGATGACTTCAGAAGTTAAGTCCCATAGTGCTCAGAGCCATTTGAACCATTTTTTGAGCTACCTTCCACTGTCGAATACATGCCTTCCTCTTTCAGGTGTCACATTAATATCACCCGTTTTATCGAATTTTATGATGTTCTTAAACTTTTTAACTACATCACACCTTTCAGTCGTAGATTCTCTCTCAGTTGCTGTCGCTTACATAAAACAGTTTCACTAAAGGCGCACAGTCTATCTTCTCGACAGTCATACTGTTATGGCTTGTCAAAAGACAACATGGATGTCATGCCGTCATACAGTGTACAGCGCCAGATTTTCACCTAGTGGCCACAACTGGAACTGATTTGTTTTTCAACGTAAATCTGTCCCTTCGTAATGCATTAGCATATACACAAAGTTTCGCTGCCACAGGACAATTACAGCCAAATCTGGACCTCCGTGTTTATCTGAACTTCAATTATAACCATCCGGTACATTGCGATTCGTTTTTGAACAAGTCATTTGGAGAGAAAGTCGATTCCGAATAAAAAATATAGGATGCTATTTGAAAAAGACGTACTGATGTTCATATTAGTAACGAACAAACATACAAGAAAGGCTGTCATGCTGTTTATTGTCCCCTTGACGGCTAAACAACATTTGCTTGACGCCTTTTTTTTATTTTGGTTCGGACAAAAAGTTATTTGTGATGGTTAAAATAAATGGGGCACCCTTCAGAGTTTCATCAAAAAATTCGGTGGCATAATTCACAAGCTAGGAACCCTAAAAGTTGATAACGTGCATGAAAATTCACCACATTGTTCCCCGTAACTTGGTGCGAACCGCTCGTGCATATACACTCCAGGAAATGGAAAAAAGAACACATTGACATCGGTGTGTCAGACCCACCATACTTGCTCCGGACACTGCAAGAGGGCTGTACAAGCAATGATCACACGCACGGCACAGCGGACACACCAGGAACCGCGGTGTTGGCCGTCGAATGGCGCTAGCTGCGCAGCATTTGTGCACCGCCGCCGTCAGTGTCAGCCAGTTTGCCGTGGCATACGGAGCTCCATCGCAGTCTTTAACACTGGTAGCATGCTGCGACAGCGTGGACGTGAACCGTATGTGCAGTTGACGGACTTTGAGCGAGGGCGTATAGTGGGCATGCGGGAGGCCGGGTGGACGTACCGCCGAATTGCTCAACACGTGGGGCGTGACGTCTCCACAGTACATCGATGTTGTCGCCAGTGGTCGGCGGAAGGTGCACGTGCCCGTCGACCTGGGGCCGGACCGCAGCGACGCACGGATGCACGCCAAGACCGTAGGATCCTACGCAGTGCCGTAGGGGACCGCACTGCCACTTCCCAGCAAATTAGGGACACTGTTGCTCCTGGGGTATCGGCGAGGACCATTCGCAACCGCCTCCATGAAGCTGGGCTACGGTCCCGCACACCGTTAGGCCGTCTTCCGCTCACGCCCCAACATCGTGCAGCCCGCCTCCAGTGGTGTCGCGACAGGCGTGAATGGAGGGACGAATGGAGACGTGTCGTCTTCAGCGATGAGAGTCGCTTCTGCCTTGGTGCCAATGATGGTCGTATGCGTGTTTGGCGCCGTGCAGGTGAGCGCTACAATCAGGACTGCATACGACCGAGGCACACAGGGCCAACACCCGGCATCATGGTGTGGGGAGCGATCTCCTACACTGGCCGTACACCACTGGTGATCGTCGAGGGGACACTGAATAGTGCACGGTACATCCAAACCGTCATCGAACCCATCGTTCTACCATTCCTAGACCGGCAAAGGAACTTGCTGTTCCAACAGGACAATGCACGTCCGCATGTATCCCGTGCCACCCAACGTGCTCTAGAAGGTGTAAGTCAACTACCCTGGCCAGCAAGATCTCCGGATCTGTCCCCCATTGAGCGTGTTTGGGACTGGATGAAGCGTCGTCTCACGCGGTCTGCACGTCCAGCACGAACGCTGGTCCAACTGAGGCGCTAGGTGGAAATGGCATGGCAAGCCGTTCCACAGGACTACATCCAGCATCTCTACGATCGTCTCCATGGGAGAATAGCAGCATGCATTGCTGCGAAAGGTGGATATACACTGTACTAGTGCCGACATTGTGCATGCTCTGTTGCCTGTGTCTATGTGCCTGTGGTTCTGTCAGTGTGATCATGTGATGTATCTGACCCCAGGAATGTGTCAATAAAGTTTCCCCTTCCTGGGACAATGAATTCACGGTGTTCTTATTTCAATTTCCAGGAGTGTATTTAGTCTCGCTGGATATTTTCTGGGTGGCCTATCTGTATAACAGACAATCATATAGAGATACTGTAGGTTTAAAATAATAGGCAGAGCAAATAAGAACTGAAGCATACTGGAACTTCGGGACGCAATTGAAGCTGAAGATCGAGAATGTTGCTGTTTCTAGAAGCAGAAAGGAACAGAAAACTGCTCATTTTCAATTATTCAAAAAAAATGGTGCTAACGGGGTAAGCCACACGAATATGTGCACAGAAATGAAAATACGCGGGATTTTTAATACGTAAAATATACTGTGCACCGTAGTCATGCATTCATCGATTACCGGTGCTTCAGTTGAGCTGCCAGTTATTGTATTGAAGCAGTACAGTTCACAGCTGTGTGCATTTACTGCTCCATTAAGTGATAAGTGCGCCTCGTTTGTCCGCAGCAAATTTAACACTTCGTGCACATTGTTCTCCATTTATAACACTCTGCAGATATAATGCCGTACTGCGGTTGCTCTAGTGAAAAGTTTTGCAGAACATTGTAGCAATTCTGGCAAATTTTTTTTTCATATTACACATATTTTAAACATTAGTAGCTTTACTTTCTGATATTGATCATTTTCACTTTTACTTTCGAATCATTAACTGCCTCAAAATCTTACATAGAACTAATACCTTTTCTTTCAGATTTGTTATCTCTGGAAGTAAAATTGAGTAAATGAAACGATCATAACAACTACTTTGTAAAATTTATTAAGTGTGCTTGTGGAGCACAATAAGAAATCTTCACCCCCTACTTAAAGTAAACGTATATAGAGCCCCCCTTCAATGAAAAAGAGATTAAACTTACATTTCACATTTTGTTACTATTTTGCTATGAATGTTGCGAAGTGGACGGAATTCTGTGGAATGGATACGAAGAGAAGAGCAGTAAACGTTCACCTTCAATCATTACACAGTTACATAGTAAAGAGTAATCAGATGATGTCATACAATGCAAATTCAATACCTCCTGTTTATTTTTGCTTTTGTCATTATCATTCTCTTTATCACTCTCATAACTGTGCAGTAACCTAGCTTGCTAAACTCAGTTAACATTATGGATAAATTCCCCTTTCTGTTCTATCATGATCTGTGGTAATTTGAAACCAAAGTCTGTTGTCCTCTGTTGCCATTTCCACGCCTGTTCTCCTCTTTTTACATCCAGTTAAAATAATCTTCATAAACAGTTCTTCTGATTATTTGACACACAATCCTCAAAAACTCAAAAGCTCTTCACGAGGAAATTAGTAAAGTACAGGCGTCCTCAACTCGAAGAACGGTTGAAACATCGCCGTTGAGTACTGGGCATGTACCTGCTGAAGCTGACGTGCCCTCGTCTTCCTCTAAATCCTGAAGCAACTTATTAACTCACAAAGATGGATGGAGTGTAGAGTTTAACAAGGACTCAGAAATACAGTACACCTTGGTACCTGTAACGTTACGCGTACGTAGGCGAGCTAATTGGCCACCTAGAATTAGTACAAGGAAAGGTGAATTTGTCTGCGAAGCTTCGTGGCCCCACGGCCGAGAGGCCCTAGCGGACGGGGGGCTGCAGGCGAACCAGGTGCTGAGAGGAACAAGGGGTCATAAATGCAGAAAATCCCAGTATGAGGATTTTGGACGACACATCGATCACTTAAGAGGGTCGGCTATGCTCCCTGCAATGACGGACTTTGAGACAAGCTGCAAGTTGGCTCTTTGAGAGCCTATGATAATTTACAATCAAATATTAATGCGTATATGAATACATCGGCTATCTCAGACAAACGAGGTGCATCCAATAACACGACAGTATTTCAGTACCTTTGAACCTACGGAGGTTTATATTTCACAGCGAGTAAACATTTTCACATTGGACATCTGAATTAATAACTTTTAAACGCTTCATGCGATTTCACCAAACGGTATCTCAGACGATAGCATTACACGATAGCTATCATCACTTAAGACTACTCATCTGTATCTGTTTTTTATATATTGACTTACGGCATATTTTATATATTTTTTGTTATGCAAATGTTTTTCAGAATAATGTATTCTCAATATTTACACATTAAAGTAATACAGCATAAGTACCTCAAATTTTGCCATATTCGTGTTGTTATGTAACAAAGAGTTTAGTGTTCTGCCAGTAACCAGTAACTCGATTGAAATGTTGAGTGCAAGTGCTGTCAGAAATTTGTGCTGATTTAAAACTGGTGTTAATAGACACAACAATTGAAAAGAGAATGGTATCGTCGAGAAGGCACAAGTAGTTATTTAAAGAATATTTAATGACATTTCGTTGTCATTTAATGTGAGCGCAATCACACAAGAGCGCTAGTTTATTTAATTATGAACAATCATTTTTAGTAACTATTGCGAATGATCCGTGTGTATTGGAATATTTCTAACATTTCTTTATTTAAATATTGCTTTAATACTACTTCAGCTCGAAAAAATGCTCAAGGTGACTCAAATCATATCTTTAGCAAGTAATGACGATATATATTTGGTGGAGATGCCCTTCAGTCAATAAAAAAGCAGATAATTGCGGAACACTACGGTAGTCAAGTGGAGACTGGGACTTCATGAGTGAAGAGCTCGAGTGAGTGATTTTGGACGCTTTATATCAAGTGCTGGAGAAAACCAAACACACCTGCCGTAAGTCTCATGTTTCGGTAGTATTGATGAACGATTATGGGCATCGAACGGGCGCTACTATAACTTTTGAAGGGATTGTAACTCACGAGAATTCTGAACGCGCTCCAGACTAGGACTGTAAGTCTTTTTGCTTGTACTAATAATCTGAGGATCGAGAGAATATGAGTTATTATTCTTTATAACACCTGTGTTTATTTGAGAAACATCATGCTGATCGCTGAAATGTTTTGAGATGGTGAATATTTCGTGTATTCTGATCAGGAAAATGGATTTAGTTTCCACCTATGTTTGATGACTACTTAGTTTTGAAATTTTGCTACCATTCTCGTAACACTCATTGCAGTTTTACTGCATTATAATGAGTATTTTCTGTACGTATTTTAGCTAACTAGAGTAGGTCAAGTTCCCGTTTGTCTGAGGTTCATTCTTGAATAAACATTATTCAACCTGATTCACTGTCGTCTACATCAGCCACAGATGTCAGAATAGAACCATTCTTATTAAATTATTCATTTAACTTTCATTTAATGTTTCTGTGAGTATATTAACTCGAAATTCTAGCCAGTGCATAAATAAACTCTGCAGACTCACAGCTTCAGGTTATTATGTGTAGCGAATTAGCTGCAGGGCATGAAAGCAGACGTGCGTGTTTTGATCCTACGAGTACATCGAGATATTCTTTTTAAACACAGCCATACATAGCCAAAGTACCTAAAGTACAAGCAACCACAGGTAAAGAAGCAACTGGTTTGCTCATATGGGATGCTGTTTGGATGAACACCTCTGCAGCAGTAAGCGTTAGGTGCTGCCACACATCTTATACATAACAAATTATTGCTAGAATCGAAGCAAGCTATCCTACGGCCGATTGCGGATTGAAACTTAGGCCTTAGGGACTGATACATGATAGCTACTAGCTGCCAAGCCACAAGGAAGAAAGTACTATTTATTATGTATATGTTATACAGTATAATTGATGAACTAATATCTGTTGCGAAAGCGCAACTGAAAATCTTTCCAGAGCAATGTAATTGGCAGCAGATAGTCACTATTGCTCTTAAATTATAAATGTAGGATAAATAAGTTTTCAATATAGCATGAACGAATTCGCAAACATGATAATGTTACCTTCTTTGGATTTATTTAACGTCTGTACCCCAGCTCGGAAAGCTTTCACTCTTACATACGTCTTACACTCAACTGCTTAAATGATCAGTTTTACTTTAGAGTTTGTTTACCCTTAAGACACTTCTCTCCTACCCCTCTCACACCACATACCTTTCCCCGTCATCGACCATCCCGTCATCCTCCTAGTTCTTCTTAACCACTCTGTGATCTGGAGAAACAAATTCCAGAATCTGACCCGTGCTCCATAGCCCTTTCATCGGCTTCTATCTCCAGGTCGTCGTTTCGTACAATTACGTCACCTTTTGATCATAATTCCAGCCAACGTTTGCACTCTAAATAGCTCACAGTGTCATGAGAGAAGTGATCCCTAACCTGGTTAATGAATAAGAAAATCTCACAGCACGATGTAGACACTCAATGTACACAGTCAGCACGTTCATTTCAACTACCCTTTTCCTTATGAAACGTAGTTGCGATTGCAAAAACATTTTATTAACTATTCTCGTTGATTTTATTCAGGTTCAGCTACTTTCATTGTTGTTAAGAAAGATGAAAACTTCTCCTACAACTCCGATAAAATAAAGAAATACTGAAATCATTAAAAATGGCATGTGGGTACTCTGCCATGAATCCGTTCCATCATAACAGAAAAATGAGCAGTTTTACACTGGCTCATCACACATCAGTTTTACTCCGTCCATGTTGCTTTATTCGCTTTGTGTCTGGACAGTGTACTCACAGATCTGATTGAAAATCGTAAGAAGTTTTTGTGTTGTGTTAAATCATTAAACGGACCAAAGCCATCTATCCAGATACTCTGTGACAGTAGTTGCATCGAAATGAAATATGGCCAAGAGAAATCCGAATTAACTCGAATAAGTTAACTCCTTTTTCCAACTTGTTTCACAGGGTATGAAGGTACTGCGGTTACTCCTTTACATCTTCGCACGAGGGTCTATATGACAGGTATCAAAATAAGTGAACACGGGACAGAAAATCAGCAAAAATCGCCCAATACAGCAACGGTTACTGTGTAATGGGATACCTATACGACTCTACATAGAGAATGCGAAAGAACTTGCTCCTCTCCTGGCAGCAGAGTTCCATAGTTTGCTGAAGGATCGAAACGTTCGTAGTCATTGGTAAAAAAGCGCAGGTCATTCTCGTTTTCAAGAAGGGTCGGCGAACAGACGCACGAAACCATAGGCCTGTATCTCTGACGTTAAGGTGTAGAGTTCTGTACATGTTCAAGTACTACGGTATCAACGAAGATCGAATGTCTCCATTGTAGGAATCAACATAGATTCCGCAAACAACGATCGTATGAAAGCAAGCTCGCTCTTTTCGTCCACGAGACCCAGAATGCAGTAGGTACCGGGCTTCAGGTAGACACAGTGTTCCTATGAGTTCCAGAAGGCGTACAGTACATTCCCGCAATGCCACCAAATGAATAAACTACGGGCGTACGGAACGTCAGACTAGCTTTCTGGCTAGACTGAAGAGTTCCCAGAAACAGAAGATGTCCATATTAACGGAGATTTCAGACTTAATAGTAACATCCGTAGTACCTCCAAGAAGTGTTATAGGACCATTACTGTCCACAATATGTAACGTGTTTACGGTTCCTATTACCAGCTCGTAGGCGGTATATAGAGGGACCATTTGATATCGAACCAAAATCCGGAAATGGTGACGTTTTAACATAAAATAAGTTTGAAGATCGGATTCCATTCAAATATTCCGCTTCAGGGTAATCACAGAAACTGAAAGAAGGCGCTGTCGTCTGTCCATGCTGTAAACATCACATGCCATTTTCGTCCCACTATAACCCGGAAAGAGAAAATGGTACATTCACAAGTAGGAGGGCTGATTGTGGTGTTCCTTGGACTCGCCGAACTCTTGACTTTAAAGAGGAAGTTATTCATAGCGTAGAAGAGAACTAGACGACGAGCATGCCATGGGCTCCTATAGAGCACACAGGTCAGAGCTGTGTTCTTACCGTGAAGCAGGAGATTTGAAAGTGAATTGGTCTTCAAACGTAAGTTACATCCAAATGATAGTTTTCTGGGCCTGGGTTCCTTACCATAGCTTTATCTACTTGACTTAGTAATAGGAACTGTGAAACATGAATGACCTAATGGATAACATCAGACCCGCCCGCTGGAGTGCCGATTGACAGTTTCCCACTGAGTGAATACTGGCTTGGTACTCACATCCAGCAAGTAACTTCGGAAGTTCCATGTTGTATATAGAGAAGTCAATGCTAGAAAATAGTAACAAGATACAGGAAGACTTGCAGAAGTTCCACGCTTCGTGCACATATTGGGAGTTGACCCTCAACAAAACAAATATCAGGTATTGTGTGTAAGTAGATGACAACACTCGCGAAAATAACTTCGTAAGGTAATTGGACCAGCCATAAGCAGCAATTTAAGGTCGAACAAACACTAATCGAAAGTAGGCAGTCGCCAGACTGAGATTCATGCAAAGAATCCTCAGGAAATAAAGACCACCAATAAAAGAGGTAATATAAAATCTCTAATCGACGAATGCATCATATATACCACAGATCGATTTTAATCATATGTAGCACAGAAACAGCAAACTTCAAGATTATGAGAATGGGGATTTATAGCCTCTTAGCTCCAATAGGAAAAGAGAGACTGGCAGAGGACAAGCTGACATTAGGGGACATACAGAGCAAAGGGAAGGAAGAAATGAACAGGGAGAGGGGCAGAGGAGAGATGTGTGAGGCAGGTGAAAGGTGTAGAGGGGCAGTGGACAAGTGGGAAAGGAAGAGTGGGAGGCGGAGATGGAAAGACAAAGGGGTGAGTATATGTTCAGAGAGAGGAGGAGGAAGATATGGTCAGGGAGAGGCGGTGGAGGAAATTGACAAAGAAAGGAGGTGGCGATGAGACAGAAAGAGGGAAGGATATAGATAGGGGTGGGAGTGTGAGGAGGAGAGACAGTGGGAGGAAGAAGTGTGGACAGAGAAGGGAGGGAAAAGGTGAGAGTCGAATGCATATGCAGGTGACGCAATGGGGAAAATGCTAGTAACTGAATATTTCTCGTCGGGGTGGGTTAGGATTGGTGGAGGAAAGAGCAAAGATACCAGTGGGTTCATTTAGGTAGACTCATCCATCTCCAGTGGCAGATGCTCCAACTGAGGCACTGAGCGTTACACTGTGGTTTACCATTGAAATTCAGGGAAAGTACCGCCCGAAAGAGTCAATAAATATATTGCTTTCTCCTACGTATACACCACGAAAAGTTAACGAAGGTGAAATTAGAGAGATTCAAGTTCACACGGAGGCTAGTAAACAACTTCCCACGGACAGTTGGCGATTGGAACAGGAAAGTGGGACGTGACAGTGTACTTTCCAGCACACGCCGTAAGATGGTTGACGGATGCAAGTGTAGACACATATGTAGACGTGGATGTGACTGGCATATCATTATCCTCGCTTATTCATCTTTCCCAAACCAGTGCCGCTATTTCTACTCCACTTAGCTGGTCAGTCCCTCTGTAAACGCCGAGTGCACATCTCACCAACGAAAATCCCTTGGCTGCTCTCAGACTCTTTAACACGTGTCCCACCCTCCACTCACCTGTGGAGGCAGACACTGATCTGCTAGAATAGAAGAAACATTTAGTATTGGCGGCGATTTCACGATTTTGGTGAAGCGCACGCTGGCTTCAGGGCGGAGGGTAGAAACAGCGGCAAACATTAGTGTTGGTCCCGTCCGGCGATCAGCCCCCGCGGGGCGCGTGTTTGTTCTGGTAATGGCCGTGTCAGCGGGGCCTGGCGCTGACATCCGGCAGAATTGCCGGGGGGGACGGGCTACGGGCACACGGTGGCGCCGCCTTCTCTGCATCCTCACATCCTCGCCGGAATGAAATTGTTGTTTCTTACCACTAGTAATTCCAATGACGCATCAAAACACGCACTTCCGTCTTTCATTTCACACTGGAAAGTTGATGTAAATCTCTGTAGACGCCATCAACAGCTATTATTTTTTAAAACGAAATTTATAATCACTTTTACAAATTCATATTTGAAATCTTTTCTGTGAATATGCTTTACACACAGGACGCTTCTACAAATTTCGCTAAGAACAGTTTTTCGAGAATCCATACGTACTAAAAAAAATGGATGTTTGTATGTACACTACGTGTTCCATATCTTCTGTTATCCTACTGTGCCGATTTCTAGCACACTTTGTACACATATCACATACTGTCTGTAAAGAATAGTTGTGGGGATAAAAACCACCTATCTGTCAAAAGGGTGATGGGTGAGGATGATAAAGCAGTCTACATCACGACGCGCGAATTTTATTCATCCAGTATTTGAGAATGAGATCACTTTGTAACCGGCAACAAACATTACGAGTAATTTCATACCCTTATGAAACTTTTTTCTCACTTACAACCGCCGCAAAATGATGAAACGAACAAAATTTATCTCTTACTACGTTTTCGCTGTTCATGCAGTAAAACCGCCGCATGAAGCATGACATTTTAATTTATTACTTCTTTCCTACTAACTATATTTGTGACACCTTTGCAGACAGTATTCACATATGCCATTGAATATACTACCAAAATTATACAGTTGTACGACACATATCTCAGAAGATATGATGTTAAACACACTGAGATCCGTGAGAAACTGCCTCATCATGCACTACATTTAAATTTATTATATCTTTAATACTACCTCTATTCACAGTACATTTAGTAGACAGCCGAAACGTATGTCACTGGATGCCACTATAAAATTTTAACATTCTCCGGAGTATAGTTCGGAAGATACGTCATAAAAATTGAGCTGCGTGATAATGAAAATGCAGGACGAAATTCGCTAGAGATATTGGTCAAATATGCGTACAAATATGTGCCTATCAGTAGTTTGAGCCTTCAGTAGATATAATCTTCTACACTACTGGTCATTAAAAATGCTACACCAAGAAAGATGACGTGCTACAGACGCGAAATATAACCGATAGGAAGAGGATGCTGTGATATGCAAATGATTAGCTTTCCAGAGCATTCACACAAGGTTGGCGCCGGTGGCGACACCTACAACGTGCTGACAAGAGGAAAGTTTCCAACCGATTTCTCATACACAAACAGCAGTTGATCGGCGTTGCCTGGTGAAACGTTGTTGTGATGCCTCGTGTAAGGACAAATGCGTACCACCACGTTTCCGACTTTGATAAAGGTCGGATTGTACCCTATCGCGATTGCGGTTTATCGTATCGCGATATTGCTGCTCGCGTTGGTCGAGATACAATGACTGTTAGCAGAAAATGGAATCGGTGGTTTCAGGAGAATAATACGGAACGCCCTGCTGCATCCCAGAGGCCTCGTACCACTAGCAGTCGAGATGACAGGCTCTTGCAACCACGTCTCGATCCCTGAGTCAACAGATGGGGACGTTTGCAAGACAACAAACATCTCCACGAACAGTTCGACGACGTTCACAGCAGCATGGACTATCAGCTCGGAGACCATGGCTGCGGTTACCCTTGACACTGCATCACAGAGCGCCTGCGATGGTGTACTCAACGACGAACCTGTGTGTACGAATGCCGAAACGTCATTTCTTCTGATGAACCCTGGTTCTGTTTATAGCATCATGATGGTCGCATCCGTGTTTGGCGACATCGCAGTGGACGCACAATGGAAGCGTGTACTCGTCATCGCCATACTGGCGTATCGCCCGGCGTGATGGTATGGGGTGCCATTGGTTACACATCTCGATCACCTCTTTTTCGCATTGACGGTATCTGCAACAGTGGACGTTACATTTCAGTTGTGTTACGACCCGTGGCGCTACCCTTCATCCTATCCCTGCAAAACCCTACATTTGAGCAGGATAATGCACGACCGCATGTTGCAGGTCCTGTATGGGTATTTCTGGATACAGAAAATGTTCGACTGCTGCCCTGCCCAGCACATTCTCCAGATCTCTCACAATTGAAAACGTCTGGTCAATGGTGGCCGAGCAACTGGCTCGTCACAATACGCCAGTCACTACTCTTGATGAACTGTGGTATGGTTTTGAAGCTGCATGAGCAGCTGTACCTGTACACGTCATCCAAGCTCTGTTTCACTCAACGCCCAGGCGTATCAAGGCCATTATCACGGCCAGAGGTGGTTGTTCTGGGTACTGATTTCTCAGGATCTATGCACCCAAATTGTGTGAAAATGTAATCACATGTTAGTTTTAGTATAATACATTTGTCCAATAAATACCACTTTATTATCTGCATTTCTTCTTGGTGTAGCATTTTAATGGCCAGTAGTGTATGTGAAATAGATTCGATACGTGCGTACTCATGCAACTATACGGGTAAAAGACCCATCCTAAAACTGAAGAACGATTTCAATCAGATATGGTTTACATATTAGTTACTGTGAATAGTTCTGTTATGGGATTGTTCTTATCAAAATCAACAGCAAACCAAGACCGACAACGATAGTCGAGATATAAGTGCCGGCGTCGCAAGCTGAAGAGAAAGCAATATGAAGGCAGTGAAAGCGTAATACTTTACGTAAACGGAGATGAAAATGTAATTGTCATGGCGACTGGAATGTAGTTGTAGGGGGAGGAGCAGAAGAAAGGGTTACAGTTTCGGATAAGGAATGAGAGAGGAAAATTATTAACTGAATTCTGTAATAAATTTAAGCTAGTAATAGCGAATATTCTGTTCAAGAATCAAAAGAGGAGGAGGTATATATGGAAAAGGCCGGGTGATACGGGAAGATTTCTGTTACATTACATCATGGTCAGATGGAGATTCTGGAATCAGATACTGTATTGTAATGTGTAACCACAAACAGATATAGAGATAACAATGTAGTAGTGATGAAGAATTGATTGAAGTTTAAAAGATTAGTCAGTAAGCATCAACATGCAGTAACAATCAATACGGAAGTAATAAGGGACGACGAGATACGCTTGAAGCTGTCTAAGGCTATAGATCAACCAATGAGGAACATCTCAGTAGGCAGTACAGTTGAAGAGGAGTGGACATTTCTAAAAACGGCAATCACAGAAGTTGGAAGGAAAAACATAGGTTCAAAGAAGGAAATCGTGAAGAAATCATGGGTAACACAAGAAATACTACAGGTGATCGACGAAAGATGGAATTACAGAAAGGGTCAGGAAAATACAGGAATACAAAATTACAAGTCGCTGAGGTATGAAATGAACTGGAAGTGCAGGCAAGCTAAGACGAAATGGCTGCACGAAAAATGTGAAGAAGTCGAAAAAGAAATGATTTTCTGAAGGACTGATTAAGTTCACAGGAAAGTTAAAGTAGCCTTCGGTGAAATTAAAAGCAAGGGTGGTAAGATTAATAGTGCAACGGAAATTCTGGTGTTAAATGCAGAGAAGATAGGGGACAGGTGGGAAGAGTACACTGAAGGATGAGAAGATTTGACTGACATGATAGAAGAAAAACAGGTATCGATAGAAGAACTGGGGGATCCAGAATGAGAATTTAAGAGAGCTTTGGAGGACCTAAAGTCAAATAAGGCAGAAGGGGTAGATATATACAATATATTTATAAAATCATTAGGGGAAGTGGCAACCTAACTACTATTCACGTTGATGTATGGAATGGATGAGTTTGGCCACTACCACTTTACTTTCCATAAATGTTATCCACACAAATTCGAAGACTGCAAGACCTGACATGTGCAAGAATTATCGCACAATCGGCTTAACAGCTCATCCATCCAAGCTGCTGACAAGAATAATACGCAGAAGAATGGAAAAGGAAAGAGAGGATGTGTTATATCGCGATTAGTTTGTCTTTAGGAAAGGTAAAGGCACCATATTGGCGATTTTGTCGTTGCGAATGATAATGGAAGCAAGACTAAAGAAAAATCAAGACACGTTTAGAGGATTTTTCGATCTAAAAAAAAAGCATTCGACGGTATCAAATGAGGCAAGGCATTCGAAATTCTGAGGAAAATATAGGTAAGCTATAGATAAAGACGGGTGATACAGAACATGTGCAAGAGACAAGAGGGAATAATAAGAGTGGAAGACACAGAACAAAGTGCTCAGATTAAAAACGATGTAACACAGGGATGTAGTCTTTCGTCCTTACTGTTCAATTTATACATCGAAGAAGCAATGATAGAAATACAAGAAACGTTCAAGAGTGGAATTAAAATTCAAGGTGAAAGTATATCAACTATAAGATTCGCTGGTGACATTGCTATCCTCAGTAAAAGTGAAGAAGAATTACATGATCTGCTGAATGGAATGAACAGTCTAATGAGCACAGAATACGGGTTGAGAGTAAATCGAGGAAAATGGAAGTAATGAGAAGTACCACGATGAGAACAGCGAGAAACGTAACATCAGAATTGATGGACACGAAGCAGATGAAGTCAAGGAATTCTGCTACGTAGGCAGCAAAATAAGCGATAATGGATATAACAAGGAGGACATCAAAAGCAGGCTAGTACCGGCAAAAAGGGCATTCCTAGCCAGGGGAAGTCTACAAGCGTCAAACATAGGACTTAATTTGAGAAGAAATTTTGAGAACGTATGTTTGGTGCACAGCATTGTATGGTAGTGAAACAAAGACCGTGGGAAAACCGGAACAGAAGTGAATCGAAGCATTTTAGACGTGGTGCTACAGACTTACATGGACTGATAAGGTAAGGAATGAGGAGATTCTGCACAGAACCAGAAAGGAATATACGGAAAATACTGACAAGAAGAAGGGCAGTATGATAGGACATTTCTAAGACATCAGGGAACGACTGTAGAAGGCAAAAACTGTAGAGGAAGACAGAGATTAGAGTACATCCAGCAAATACTTGAGGACGTAGGTTGCAAGTGCTGATCTGACTTGAAGAGGTTCGGACAGGAGAGGAATTCGTGGCAGTCCGCTTCAAACCAGTCAAAAAACTGATGATTCAAAAAAAAAAATTTTCTTACGATCTGGAAGGAAAAAAATAAGCTTACGATCTGGAAAGACATAGTTTGGGGGTAAGAACCAGAACTTCCTGTCGGAGGGGCAGGGGGTTAATAACGTGGAGAGAGAAGGGGGGAGAAGGAGATGGACAGATCGAGAGGGGGAAGTACGAGATAAACACAGATAGGAGGTAGGAGGAGATGGATAGAGAATGGGGTTGGAGATGAATGGAGAGGTGAGAGATGGGGGG
Organism: Schistocerca piceifrons; assembly: GCF_021461385.2. Classification (NCBI taxonomy): domain Eukaryota; kingdom Metazoa; phylum Arthropoda; class Insecta; order Orthoptera; family Acrididae; genus Schistocerca; species Schistocerca piceifrons. The sequence goes on from NC_060144.1 coordinate 145,678,320, forward strand.
GGGGGGGTGATGGACAGAGAGGGTTTGAAGCAGGAGATGGACAGAGAGGGGGTACTGGAGTAATAGAAGACTGGATAAATACATGCCTGGGGAACGCTGCGCACTCGGCTAGTGTTACCATACAACAGTAGAAACGTCGGAAATACTTTCAATCTTTTCGAAAATAATCTCCTTCGATCAAACTCCGTGTTTTGTAATTCCGTTCTTGTGACTGTCTCTACGATTACTTCGAACAAATTTTAAGAAATGGGGATACAGCAAGAAGGATAAGATAGCGTGTTGTTTACATGACAAAGGCTGTCTCAGTAAAAGCTAGACTAACATAGCGTTCAAAAGCGAATTTCTGTACGCAAGTGACTTCGTCGGAATGACAGGAAAGCTCCAATGTGAAGAGACGAGCAGTTTCAGCAGCTTCGACAATTGATGAGTCCTGAGTTAATGGACGGACAGTGTAGCCTGCGAGCATAAATTTTTCAGGGCTAGCTGACAGGCTGATGGAATCGGTAAGAAAACGATGACCAATGTTCTACAGGATGGATATAACCAGAATAACGAAGCAGATTTGTCATCTACTGATCAACAGACTCAAAGCTCCCGAAAATGATTTAAGGATCTACGGAAAGTCGTATACAGCTTTGGGCTGAATCTGAAGGCCATATCAAACCAATCAACGTGCAAATCACTGTTCAGGAACTATAAGAACTTCCATGATGAGCCCAGTTAGAACAGCGGTTGGAAAAACTACAAATAAATTAGCCTCTGGCTGCAAAGCCCATTTTTAATATCTTTATACAAATCAGTTTCCGGTCTATCCGGCTAAATCTTCAGATACACTTATTCACATAGCAAAACTTTCCAAAAATTACATTACCGGTGTCCATATAGGCTCACATCACAGCAGCATTACTCGTATACTACATGTTACAAGTTGTCTAACCACTGCTGCTCTGAGATCAGATTGAAGTCCTTGTGAGTGAATCAGATTATGCATGGTGAACACACAACAACCTAATATATTCAAAAATTCATGAGAAAGAAACGGTAAATTTTATTCTCTTCAAATTTTAACTTGTAAGTTAAGTATTTCTTGCTTTTTTATGTATGGAGGCAATTATTTTGTGCCGGCCGCGGTGGCCGAGCGGTCCTGGGCGCTTCAGTCCGGAACCGACCTGCTGCTACGGTCGCAGGTTCAAATCCTGCCTCGCCCACGGATGTGTGTCATGTCCTTAGGTTAGTTAGGTTTAAGTAGTTCTAAGTTCTAGGGGACCGATGACCTCAGATGTTAAGTCCCATAGTGCTCAGAGCCATTTGAACCAGGCTGGGGGCGGGCGGAGAAAACGGATAATGGCAACAGAAGAGCTGGTGTGTCTTTCAGTTACCAGAAGAGAGGCCGGTAACTGCTGTTCAACTAGCATTTTGCACATTCTTTCACCACGATCTACCAAGCAGTCTCCATTTATGCTTGGGACAAATAGTCTGAAGAGAGGGACTGCATTTGCAAAGACAAAAAACCTAATCGGTCTCCTGCGTCATGGAAAAATATTGATCACGGTCGAGGAGCATTCGATTGAAGCCCATCGAAAGCGGGAGCTTCAGATCCCACAAACAACCGTTTCCAAAATCCTTGTGCATGAAACCATAAGGACTGCATTTGACCCAGGCCCCCACCCAATAAAGAGTGATGCACTATTGGTGTTTTGTACTAAGACGTTATCAAGGAGTTAATTTTTAGGGACGAAAAAATGATTTACACTAATGATAAAGTTAATCGGCAGAATGTCCGTTTTGGGAAAAGGCCCCCCCCCCTTTTCTCCATCTTTCATAAACGAGATTCGACAAACGTCAAAGTGTTCTGTGTAGTGTCGACAGAGAGAGGCTTACGGCTCCTTATTTTTCATGGAGAAAAACGTCACAGGCATTTGATGCTTCGACCTGCTTCCTTCGTGGCTTCTGCTTCAACTGCAGAAAGTGTACTAAAGAAAGATGGCGCACGTCCTCACTTTTACTGGCTGCATGGAAACACCTCAACACACATTTGCCCGAACGGTGTCTCGGCTGTGCGGATGCTGATGATGATGATGCGATGTGTGGATGGCCACAACGATCTACAGACTCAACCCCTTGTATTGTTTTTAGGGGGTTATGTGACAGAGAAAGTGCTTATCCCAATCCTCCCACAATCCATGTAGCAGCCACGACAGCGAATTGCAGCTGCCACGGAGACCATCATCACCGAGGTGTGGCATACCTTTTAGGAAGAATATGAATATCGCCTCGATGATTGCCGTGTGATTCGAGGAGCACATATCGAGTTCATGTAACTTCTAAAAATAACTTTAAAACTTCCAAAGGTATTGTACAAACAGGATAATGTCTAAGGCGAAATAGTTATAACGTCTCATTTGTGTGAACTTCTGAAAGTGTGAAGAAGTGCTCACCTGTACATGAAATTATTCACATTTATAGTCCAAACATAAAGATATTAATACTTTATATCTTACATGTATAAAATGTCGTCATATTATATTGTAGGGCAGAGCTCTAGTTTTTGGAGTGATCAGTAACCAGTAGCAGCTGCAACAGTTACTCTGGATATTATTATTTTACCTGTGGACAGAGGAAATGCTGTTGTTGTTCTGGACAAGCAAGATTACGCTCAAATGTTTCAGAATTTAATGTCTCATTCAGCTTATCACAGGACTGGTGCTGACCCCACAACAAGTGTTGGAAGACTAACATAACAGCCTCCTTAAGAAAAATTCGTTGTCTCAGGAGACTATGAAGAGTCTTTATTGGAGTGTCCTCCGTAGCTTATATAGCATTCTCAAGACACACAAAGAAGGGTTCCTCTTCGTCCGATTGTGAGTAACATCGGTACTCTGACATATGGTAAGTAGAGGAACAATGTTCATTGAACACCATTCTGCATCGTTGCCAAATTTATTCAAGATGGCTGCTCTCCTCTGACTACCCTGGGAGTCCTCCCAGCTCCTCTCCCAGGAGTAGATGTGATGACAACATCATATGACATCACCACCACCAGTCCTTCACCTCCCCAATTAACTCCCCATCCTCCACTTCCCTACAAACCTCCCCCATTTCCCCTACCCTCATTCTGTGCTGAGCTTATGGAGAGGAAGTATGTAAGGTAGTCAGTTTACTTACCCACTTTACTTATTTTTGAGGGTGTTGGATTGTCCTACAGCTTCTTCCTCACTCAGTTGCCCACTTTTCCCCTTTTCTGCTGCCTCCCTGTGCTCTGCACCCTGTTTTCCCAATCGTGTGTGTTCATGTTCACTTCAAATTTGGAAAAACGATTGCTCTAGTCCACAATACCGCCCCAAGAGGGTGCTCAAAATTGTCCTACAGCAGCCCCAACTGTCCTCACTTTCTGTCGCTGCCCGCCTAACCCGAAAAGATCTCACCAGGAGAGAGTGGTGGCAGCTGCATATGTGTTCACCTCGATGTGCAGATACAGACTAACCAGCTTATAACTTGTCCTACCTCCCATCCTTCGTCCCCTCCCTCACCTCCTCCTATCGGTAGGGATACTGGTTTTCCAGCTCTATTCTGGCTTGTCCCTGATGGTATACAAAGAGATCTAGGTGAAACTCCTTATAAATACTTAGTGTGATTACACAGGTATCCTCCTCCACCCACTGCCATCGCCACACTGTGCCGACAGCAACATTGCAGACAAATTGCTGTCAGGGAGCCATACACTCGGCCGCCATGCCGACTGCGAGAAGGCACTGTAAAGCAGAGAAACCACTATCAGGGGCCGCACAGCCTGCCCACAGTAGCCACTTGCCCTGGTACCGCTCCAAGCGGAAACACGTGCATACGCACCCGAGGGACCTCCCTTTGTTCTTGTGACCCCGAACAAAGCATTAGGTGGCAGCATTCCTCTGAATGGGAATGTGTATACAGGCACAACATGTCGCAAGCAGATTCATCTTCGAACCTGATCCCGGCCACAGTGCATGCTGGATCCACCTTTGAACTCCATCCCAATCCTAACACGTAGTGGACACACCTTTGAACCCTGTCCTGGTCATAAAAAGCGGTGGGTCCAATTTCGAACTCTTTCCGGGATGACTGCCTATTGGCTTCTGTCTCGGGTTCTTCGGCCGACGTTCATGATTTTTCTGACGCTTCGCCAGCACGAGTGGCTGGCATTGTCAAAGCTTCATCCTCCATTGCTGGTGGTGAACTGGAGCCGAGCTCGCAGCCGCAGACTATATGTACCTGGCGCGCCAACGTCCGAGGGCTTCTCCGCGGTCATTTCCGGTGCGAATATGTGAGCCGCAACACCTGTAACGAGAAATGCAACACCTGTAAACTGTTCTGAGGAGCAATGGGTACTCCACAAATTATATTAGAAGTGTAACAGAGCCAAACACTCGGCGAAGTAAGGAGCCAGAAAAAAAATGTCGGGTACGGCTTTTCTGCCATACATTCCCAGAGTGACAGACAGAATCGGCCGTATATTGCGCAAACATAGTGTAAAGACGTTTTCAAACAGACGAGCAAGATCAAAGAATGTCTTAGATCGGCGAAGGAGAAAAGAGACCCACTTGCAATGTCGGAAATATACCGTATACCATGCACATGCGGAAAAGTTTATGGCTTGGTTCAAATGGCTCTGAGCACAATGGGACTTAACATCTATGGTCATCAGTCCCCTAGAACTTAGAACTACTTAAACCTCACCAACCTAAGGACATCACACAACACCCAGTCATCACGAGGCAGAGAAAATCCCTGACCCCGCCGGGAATCGAATCCGGGAGGAAAAGTTTATGTCGGAATGACTGGACGATCAATTAACACCAGGATCAAAGAGCATAAGCGACATTGCAGGTTGGGGCAGGTGGAGAAATCGGCCGTGGCAGAGCACGCACTGAATGAGACCGACCACGTAATAAAATTCGCCGACACGGAAGTTCTGGCTGTAGAGAAGCACTATCACACGCGCTTGTTCAGAGAAGCTGTAGAAATACAAAAACACACGAACAGTTTCAACAAGAAAGAGGAAAGCCTTAAGGTAAACGGATCCTAGCTTCCCGTACTGCAGCAAACGACCGTCGCAGGTAGCAAGAGGAGAACCGCACCGGAAATGACCGCGGAGAAGCCCTCGGACGTTGGCGCGCCAGGTACATATAGTCTGTGGCCGCGAACTCGGCTCCAGTTCACCACCGGCAATGGAGGGTGAAGCTTTGACGATGCCAGCCACTCGTGCTGGCGAAACGTCAGAAAAATCATTAGATGAACGTCGGCCGAAGAACCCGAGACCGAAGCCAATAGGCAGTTTGTTAAGTGGCCACGAAAGCCTTAACAATTTTGTCTTTCCGGGATGCGATGCGACATGTGGTGGATCCACGTACATGCTCTGGCCCGATCCTATCCCAAATTTACCCCTTACCATAGTGCAGCAGTTGCGCTAGTTATTGACAACTTTACTAAACTTACATACAAATTTAGAATACGTGTTCAGAAGTGACGTTCTGAACACATGAACAGAAATATAAGAATCTTGGTTCAATAGAGTTGGCGAAATATAAAGCGAGCTTTCAAAGCAGGTTCCTTTGTAACACAGTAATGTCTGATTGTGCAGGGGAGGTGTATTGGTGGGTCGAACTGATTGTTTTGCATGTTACTTGTAACCTGCGCAGAGTGCAGGTACTCCCACATTCGTCTCCTGATTCAGCATCATTACGCTGTACAACATGTAATGTGCCTGAGATTAGGTTAACTCACCCTCAATATACAATGTACGATCTGAGGCTGGTATCTGTCAAAGGTTAGTCTTTAGTTATTAAGCAATGTCCTGACAAATTAAGTGAAGCTGGACTGTTTTATAATGATGATGGAGATGAAACAGTGTGTTTCCATTGTGGTGGAAGGTTGAAATATTGGGATGAAACGAATAACTCATGGACTGAACATTCTTTGTGGTTTTCCAAGTGCTTGTCTATGCTTCTTGCGTGGGGAAGGGATTTTGTGCATAATATCTGTCAGAAGAGAGATGCGAAAATTGCTGCAAAGTTTGCAGCTAATATTAACATACACAAAATCTTCTGAAAGCAGCAACGGAACACCATGCGGCAGTGAGAGCTTCTGCTCAACCATGTATATTCTCCTTCCAGAAAGAAGTGGGATACTATTCCTTCCATGCAGACATATTGCTGCTTGTGTTAAATGTTGACCGACCTTTTCCTCATACGCTGTGTGTCAGAGACCTGTTTTAGCTACAGTAAGAGCATTTTTGACGAAGGTAACGATGTTGTAAGAGACGCTATTATTTTATGAAGTACCTTTTTCATTTTGTTAATACACGTTATGAAGAATAAAGCATTATTGGTAAAATACGTTCTTTTCTTGTTTTTTCTACATTAATCACACTTAGGTCTGCTCTTAATATAACAGCGATTATTACACTGTGATCTTAACACAAGCTGATTTGTAATGAATAATTGTGATTTTATGTCAAAGCGTAGAACTGACATACATCTCTATTCTGTCAACATATGTGCTTAAAGAAACATCATTTCGTCCCCCAGCACACTATTATTGTTAATATCTGTGCTATAGAGCTCCATATGATCCAGTAACAAATGCCATGTGACATGTGCACCTACTAACCTAGTAGTGACTAGATTCTATACAGGGGTATATTCCAGGGATAAAAAGAAAACCTGGATGCTTCCTATGGCCATGCATCATATTACTTTAGTATAAAACATTCCACAGTAGATGTAATCGGAAATGGTGGTTGAGGGTGCTTGATTTCTTAATGTATGCACTACATGCTGGATGGAAGGATGATGTCATATATCAGTACATTAACAGGGAGAAGTCTATGCACTCTAGGGGCATTGTACCATACTGCATAGTCAGGAGCATGGTGTATACAAGGAGGAATTGGAATGGATGCAGAGGCAATATAAAAAAAATCCATCTAAACCATAACTTGTTGACACTGAAATATACCATCTACCTGTACTATTGCAAGCCCCTTCTATAGATGACTACTAGCTTACGGATTCGGATAATCAGGATGGATAAAAGCGACTACATAATATTTACTTAAGCAGGCCTCACAGACGTTTGGAAATAGTGCAACAGTATTTCGCAAATAACTGTTTTAGTATGTTTTGAATTTCAAATTTATTGCATGCAAATTTATTGGAGTAGATATACCATCTTGCAATGAACTTTCGTTAGTCTTAGAATGAGTGAGTGACTGAAATCAGGAACAGCATATCTCAGTCTCAATGCTCCTACTATTTTAATCAAAATTATTTCAGTGGATAGTGTACTGGAAGCTCTGTGGTGCTGTGATTCATATTATGGAGGTATGCTAAAATCGAAAACGGGGTAATGTATTTCTCATGAAACACTATCAACGAAGACTCTGACAACATTACACTGTCGTATTTATAGGGTTTAAATCATAAGAATATGATACAGGCGATTAGGACACATGCATTGGGATATTTATAAACAACCATTCGATATCTATAAAATGTAGGTGCTATACCTCTGAATTTCTTTGAGCAGTCAACGTATACTCTGAATGGTTGCAAATTTCACCCTGTACGTTAGTGTGCTATTTTTCTCGTTGTGGTAGCTTCCTACGTCGTCAGTGACGGGTGGAGGACTCGACAGCCTTGTAACTAATGGAACAGTGCTGTCGGAACGTGTTGAGATTTCGAGAGAATTATCAGGGGCCTGTGACTTGGTGTGGGACATCTCTTGCTCGTCGAAATCAGATGGACTCAAATGATATAATCTAAGACTGGAAGATTTATGAGAATATGGCAGGTAAGCGATACTTTGGCGAAAGGGGAGCTCTATAGCGCTTCTTCTAAGTGTTGTGGCCAAACACATTACGACCTCTTACATAAATCTCGCGAAATGACTGCAGTGAGAAAATTAGGGGCTAATACGAAGGCTTTTACTGAGAGGCAATCACCAACGGGAGTTCCGTCTTACGTTTCTCGATAAATAAGAGACAACTTTCTTCCGTGAGTGTTGTGGGCCTATAAATGGAGAGGCTGACATCTTAAAATGTAGACCGATTTTATATCTACATCTAAACACATACTTCACAAGCCATCGTATGGTGCGTGGCGGAGGGTACCCTGAACCACTAGTGGTAATTTCCTTATTGATTCCACTCACAGATAGAGCGAGGGAAGAAAAGACTGCCTATGTGCCTCCATATGAGCGTTAATTTCTTATCTTCGTGGTCCTTACTCGAAATGCACGTTGGCGACAGTAGACTCTTTCTGCAGTCAGCTTCAGATGTCGTTTCTCAATAGTGTTTCTTGAAAAGAACATCCTCTACCCTCCAGGGATTCCCATTTGCGTTACCTGGTAAGTGTATTCTGACTGCAGGGAAAAAAATTATTCACTATGCAAAGAGGCTCTCGTGCTCAGTTTAATTCATTAGTCATCAAAAAATGGTTCAAATGGCTCTGAGCACTATGGGACTTAACTTCAGAGGTCATCAGTCCCCTAGAAATTGGAACTACTTAAACCTAACTAACCTAGGACATCACACACATCCATGCCCGAGGCAGGATTCGAACCTGCGACCGTAGCGGTCGCGTGGTTCCAGACTGAAGCGCCTAGAACCGTTCGGCCACCCCGGCTGGCATTAGTCATCAACTTGATATCAATGATGTCCACCAGGCGGGTAGAAGCAAGTGAGACAATGGCACGGATTGAATACGTAAGCTGTAGTGGTAACCATGCACAACGACAGATGGCCATGGTAATAAAATCAGCTGTATTACTGAAGTTACAAAGTGGTGCGTAGTATTGACTTGATATTTACAACTCCTCTATGCTGCTGTTTGGCTTCGCAGGTGATGAGACATTTGATTACCTTCAGAGAGCTCGAAAGTGAGGAGACATCCTGTGACAAAGGTAGAGTATGCTCTTAACACCCCGGCAGGAGCCAAAAATGAGTTTAATATTCTAGTCCTGGAATGCAGGACGTAAAAGATATTATACTGATAAGATTTTTTAATCAGATGGGAAAATATAGCCTATATCATACTCTTGTACAAGATTTTCGCACTGAGAGCGATACTTTAGCGATGTGGAAACTCATGTATGCCCCAATTTCTTCTGTTTTCGAAAATAATTAGCATAACATGAAGAATCTAAATTCGAGGTGCATGGACGGCAGCATCACCGTCTAGAATTAGGTAAAATGGCGATTTATCTGCTAATAAATATGCAACTAGCGCTTTTTTACGATTTATTCAACCATCAACATGTTTTCCAGCCATTGCAAGCTCATCATCAGATGGAGATGTTACAAGAACATTCTGTTGTGGACCAAGTGTAGCCAGATACAGTGCTGGTGCTGCTGGCGGAAATGACAGAAATTTAGTAATTCGTGACGAAATGTTTGCGAACCCGAAAGTTTTTTACATTTTAGGTACTTACAGTTCACTAACTTGTATCCATATCAGACCTCTTCCCACAACATACATTATTGTTGTTGTTGTTGTGGTCTTCAGTCCTGAGACTGGTTTGATGCAGCTCTCCATGCTACTCTATCCTGTGCAAGCTTTTTCATCTCCCAGTACCTACTGCAACCTACATCCTTCTGAATCTGCTTAGTGTATTCATCTCTTGGTCTCCCTCTACGATTTTTACCCTCCACGCTGCCCTCCAATACTAAATTGGTGATCCCTTGATGCCTCAGAACATGTCCTATTATTAAGCTGTGTATACAAATATACACAGTATTTAGCTACACTTGTATTACACTGATTCACAGAAAGTAAACATTGGATGTTTTTACAAAGAATATGGATATGATGGATATTACACTTTACTCTATCATGGTTTTTGGGAGGAGATATGATGTATTATAGTACAAATATTACTAGTACAGATTTTACATTGCAGCAAATGTTGCTAGCTTCAGGAGCGTTTTTATACTGGTAACAAAATTTTTAATATGAGTTAACAGTTATACAGAAGGTAAACAGTTAGAGTGGAGTATTTAATACATAATTAAAAATTTTTTGTAAGTTACAGAAGACCATAGTCGTTACATGACAAGAAGAAGGAGAGTATTTATGCAGGAAGATGAATATGTGTTGTAATTGTCATTTTTGTTTTTTTTGTGACAGGATATCCTGGAAATTCTGGAAGAAAAGGTTTTGTGTTGATTCAGATAGTACATTTAGGATTTTTTTCGGTGATTTTACTTTCTGGATGTAAAACTCTAATTGTTCAAGGAGGTCCATCTGTATTCCTTTCTCATCATTGTGGTGCACAGGAAATTCGTCATTGATATCACCAACAGAGAGCTCACGATGAGCATGTGTGACGTAAAACTGAACTTATTTAAAGTTTTGAGTCGAAGGGCATCCATATGTTCTTCGAAGCAGGTTTCAAAATTTCTCCCCGTTCGACCTATGTAGAAAGCATGTGAGTTTGTATATGCCAGACTTTTTATGCCAATCTCCAGCGGATTTATTATTGTGAACAATTTCATTTTTTAGTTTACTGTCAGTGTGGAAGGATATTTTTATGTTATGCAGTTTGAAAAGATTTGCAAGTTTATATGACACTTTGTTAAGGAATGGAAGACAAACATGTTGATTGCTTGAGTTTACTTTGGATTTTTTCAGTTATGGTGTTTATCAAACAGGCAGTATAACCATTATTTTGGGTTACAGATTTAAGTATGTTCATCTTCTTCACCGATTGGGTGCAGAGCATGCGATTTTACAGATGACTTGAAGAAGCTGTTTTATGGTTTGGATGGCATGAGGTATAGTTAATGGGCACATCACTGGTAGTGGGTTTTCTGTATCTTTGGAAGGTGTGCTTGTTATTGTGACTGAAGATACTCATGTGAACGAAATTAATTCCTGCAGTGGTCTGATGTTCAACTGTGAATTTGGTATTTCAGTGCATTTTATTCATTTCATCTGCTACGTGATTTAGTTCTTCTTTTGGACCATTGAAAAGTGTTATGTGTCATCTACCTATCTTTTATAACGCAGAATTTTGTCGGTAAATTGTGAGTGTGTTAAGGAGAATTCTTGTTCCGGGTTATGTATAAATATGTCAGCAAGCAAGCCTGCAAGGTTGCTACCCTTTTCCAGACCCTTGTTCTGCATGTAAAATTTGACATTGAATGAAAAATATATGAGAGGACTAATTCAAGCCCCACGATCCAGAGTGTGTGCGATCATAGTATTTTTTTTCACCAGATATGTTTAGTGGAGACGCTGTGATTGGGGAGTGTGCTTGTGTTCCCAGACGTTGGTAGATGCAAGGCCTCAAATATACGTGGCACTCAGTCACTTCTTGCGGAAATTTAATTACTAGATTTGCTGAATGCATGTGAGTGACTCTTGAACCTGTAGACCTCATATACTCTTTATTACGAAAAAGACTAATCTTTGGCTGACTGTGTTTTAAGGGATCTACTTGAGTCTGTAAATTGTTAAACAATTTAATTGATAGGCTAGTGCAAATGGACTATTTCCAGCCGTTTTTGATATCACAATTGCACCAGCTCTCCCTTTGTCCTGTGGCGTCATAAGAGTGGGCTACTTTATCCGCCCAAATAAAGAAAATCAGTGTCCAGCATCTCTCTACAATATAATTAATCAGTCTGATTAGAATTTAAACAAATAATATATTGCTCGAATTTACAGCCCATTTATTGTTACGAGATCCTCCTAGTAGACAGTTTAATGCATACTGGGCTTTTACCACCAGTTCACAAATGGGGGATGCAAGGCGACAAACAGCAAGTAACCATTTGAGACACGGAGAGAGAGACAGGTAGGCAGACAGACAGGAGTGAGCCTGGAATTTCTCAGCCAAAGAAAAGTCGCCATCTGATTCGTTGTCCTGGGCCACAAGAGCTCTTTGTGTACCATTAGTGACATACTACAGCAGGACTGGAAAACCTGTATTATCCCTACGTACAAGGAGGTAGGAGGGGAGGCAAGACTGGTTCTAAGATGGTTGATATATATCCGCACACCGAGATGAACACAAGTTCAGCTGCCACCACTCTCTCCTGGTGAAATCTTTCGAGGTCGGTTTATGCAGTACCTGATGTATTATGATGATTTTTCTCAATTCCCAACGTGTGTGTTGCATCATGAATCATTGTTTACGTGTGGTGTTTTTCTTTTTCACGATGATTTCAGTGGGTAATTAGAGCAACGATGCATTTTGCATCAGTTGTGGTGCCCTGCGGAAAATGAGGACAAGTTTGGGCAGCTGTAGAACAGTTTTGAGCACATTCTGGTGGAGGTGGACTGAAGCAGTAGATCTTCAAACTTCGAGGAGAAGATATACACATACGAACGGAGAAATAAATAAAGACACTACTTCACATCCTTCCTCCCTATCAGCTCAGCACAGACTACGTCTTTTTCCTGCCAGTTTCCAAGTGGGTGACGGGAAGATAAGTAAGGCGGGAAGGGGAGGAGAGGGAAGGGGAGGGGACGGCAAGTGGAGGAGAGGGTGGAGTGGAGGTGGTGGTGTCATGTGATGTATCCACATATACCCTCAGGGAGAGGAGGTGAGGGATCCCCAGGGACCGCAGTCATATTGAATAAATTTGGCAACAATGCAGACTGCCGTCAAAGGAATAATGTCCCACTAATGTCATGTAGCAAAACACCTTGTTACTCGGTTGAGCCAATTCGTTGGTCAGTGTGGGCATCACATTAGGAACTCAGCATATTTCTTACGTTGATTAAATGGAATGCTCGTATTCTAATAAGGTTTGATATGACATATGGAATAATCGGGTCTACTGCCGGATGTTTGCGTCGCTGGCACAATATTTCGGCCACGTAACTCGTTGCCTTCTTCAGGTAGCACCTGAAGAAGGCAACGAGTTACGTGGACGAAATATTGTGCCAGAGCGACACAAACATCCGGAAGTAGACCCGATTATTCCATAAGTCAAGATCTGGCCGGGAAAGCCTGAAGAGTTACAGGTTTGATATGGTCTCTCTCTTCACTCGTTATCTCATTTCTGATAAGATACAGTTAATTGAGGTTACATTTGATGTTGAATGAACGAACACGTTTCGACATCTTATTTCCAGTTACCCTCTATTCAATGACCAATACTATGAGTAGACAGATGAAGTAGCGATGGGAAGCTCATTGTTATCTGTTATTGCAATGTTTTTATGAACGACTGAGAGGAACGTGCCATGGAGTCGGAAACTTTGAAAGATGGGCGTTTTTTCAGACATGTAGACGATACTTTTGTTGTTTGGCTTCGAGTCAGTGAGAATTTGAATGACCTATTACAACACCTGAGATTCGTTCTATGATGGAGATGGAAAAGGATGGCTAACCTTCTCTTCCTCGATATGCTTGTAAGGAGAAAGGTCGGTGGTACGTTAGGACATGCCGTTTATAGGGAGCCTACTCAGGCTGACTTATCTACACGCTGATTGTTGTCACTGTCTGGCTTAGTGTGATGGGGTACTTCGTACCTTGCTTCATAGGGCTCACTTCATTTCAGACACTGATTGTTTGACGGCTGAGTTACCCCAATTTTTCGTCACTTTTCGTCAGACTGAATACAGGACGAAACTGACGAGACATGTGTTGCGCTAGAGAATAACTGCGCGCTGGCTGAGTGATGATAACACCAAGTGAGCACCGAAGTGTGTAGTTTTTCTGCATTATGCAGACAGTATCTCCAACACAATCGGTTGTACTTTGCGGAAATATGATGTCAAATGTGGTTTCTGACCTCCATCTATAACTAGAGTCCTTTAAGCTTCTATTAATTACGATCTTGGTTTTGCGTAAGGCGAGGGTCTATCGTATTCCTTGCGTAAAAGTCACATGCACTTACAACAACCGAGTAAATCAACTATTGTAGTACACTGCCGTGACACCTATGGAATACAAAACACGGATATTCTACCATGCACTTCCAGTTATTGGGATAGTGTTATTAAGGAAGTAGTCGAAATTACATTAGCAGGTAAATAGAGGTGGCGGTTTTTGCTTAACTTCTGTATGGGATCCTGCTTTCTCTCTTGTCATAAAACATGAGGACAGACTAAACGCTACCTCACCCGTTGTTCAGTAATTTTCAGTATCGATAACTTCTCGCGTTGGTCATCTTGATAGTGTGATGGTGCTAGCGTGTGTGTGTGTGTGTGTGTGTGTGTGTGTGTGTGTGTGTGTGTGTTCGCTATCCTTGTGGAAGTGCTCTGAAAACCGAGGTCTTAAATGTCCTTGCATAGTGCTTTTTTTCTGCAGTTTTGCCTTGAAGTTGACAGGGTGGTCACTTGTAGAAATATCGGCGGTTGTCGACGAAGTCACCAGGATGCATTTCTTTAACGTACTTAAGTAGTACTTGGTTTACAAACGTACAATGCTTAGTTTAGTCGTTGTATTACGGGATACTCCACAGATGTGAGCAGCAGCCGTTTATTTATTGTCTACATTGAGACATGCTTTTTCGTTTCCATAACAAATATTCAGTAGTGTTCCGGTCCGTGACTAGTGATCAGTAATTGGCTCTAAGCACTATGGGACTTAACATCTGAGGTCATAAGTCCCCTACACTTAGAACTACTTAAACCTAACTAACCTAAGGACCTCACACATAATCAAGCCCGAGTTCCGGACTGAAGCGCCTAGAACCGCTCGGCCACAGCTGCCGGCAGTCAGTAATCAAAAGCAGCTAAGAATGCGTAGAGGCTATGCCTGTAGTGCACATTTACTCGTGTGTGGGAAACTGGCTACTGTTCAGGAACAACTGGAAGCTGCATTGGCTGTGCTCGACAGATTTCAGGCAACTACCCCCGGATTTCGATTGTGGAGAGGGATTTCGACGTAGATTTTTGCACCTACATTGCCTCTAGTGTCGTTGTCGTCTCTCATTATAGCAGCACCTGCCGATACGCCTGACATGACCGATTTATATTCATATGATAAAAGTACAACATCAGGGACCAAGAAGAACAGAAAATTATTTTAAAAAAAGGAAATGCGTTTTATGGCGCTGAGAACTGCTAGCTGATTTGACTTCTCTTGTTAGGATCATAAGTAAAGAAAACTACAGAATAAAATATTTGGAAAGTAAAACAAACAAACAGTGAAATATATTATCATTCTACTAGTCTATAATTGAGTAAGTAAACACAATGAGTAAACCTGACATAGTTGAAACATTTGATAAATTATTTTATTACTGTTTCATAAAAATATTGCTTTACAAAAGACAGTAAAAATGTGGACACAGTTGACTATTCGCTCTGTTGTACACACATGAAGACAAATTGTCACGAAGAAAACGTGGAATAACAGACAAATTAATATCATCAGTCTTGAATGCAAAAAAATAAAACACCGACACCCACGTCTGCCGAGCTAAGTCCCTTAGTCCCTTATGTTATCCGAGTACAGCTTGCAGAGCTGGTCGTGGTTTCCTCGCCTTCCTAACTAACTAATTAAGACGAGGTATGGAATGTTTCCGGCACGACACATTACTGTATTACTCGAACATGTTAACTGCGCAAGTTGTTTTTTGCTAACTGTAGGATGTGGAGAGCTACGCTAAGTAGCTCCAGCATATTCCCCAAGTCATCTCCTAGTAAGATTTGGGAAACGCATGCTACCTTGTATATCTGTGTCGTGGTTCTCACTGGATTTCTTATACATAGGCCGGAGGTTCTAAGTTGCTTGCATTAAACAATGAATCTTTGGAGTAGCATGTGGGATTACTTACCATTACGATAGTAAATGTTCAAAATACTGAGAAGTCACATGAATTTTATTATTTGTATCCCGAAATCAGGAAACGAGATGTATCATTCATTTTGTAAGAGCACAGTCTAACATCAAAGCTTGCGTAACACATTGTGGACTCTAATTATAAGCTATCAAAGACTGAAGTAGTACGTCACAACAGTCATTACGCGAGTCTGTCGATATACAGAAACAGCACAAGAATGTTCCGGAGGCAGTTTTAACTTACAGTCCAGTTACTCTGCACACGCATATTGCCTCTCGGAATGCTAATCACAGACACTTTACAAATACGATATTGTCGTATTTTCCGACATTAGTTTAAACTTCACTTAGCCCACAGCTAAGTACATGATAGTAAATTTGGTAATGCACACATTGAAAGCTAGTCATGAAATGCGTGGTGTACTACACTCTCTGCGTGTACATATTGCCTCTCTGAAAGAGTGTTGTAGACAGTCTAAGTGAGGTAGCCTACTGTTTTGATTCTGTTTGCTCAGGATGCCCTCACCACCTGTGTGTTAAGTCCACCAATGATAAGTGTCTTTAAATGAAGTCTTTAATCTTGGAGCGCGAAATCACAGCTATTGAAATCATAGAAATCCAGCAGCGTGGATATGGTAGTCAGCCTAGTTGGAACTCTACACAAAAAACACTCAAAGATTAATATAAATAATGAAAGCTATGCACTTAGCGCCAATTTTAACGGGTGAATCACAGCTCTCTCTGTGAAAACTTCTGCACAACTTGACCTCGTCCTCTCCGGCCGCCTGTGAGCTTGTTAACTCGCAATAGCCCGAGCCCTTATGTACTACATGATAAAACATAAAACGACGTGAGCAGAAAAAGAGCTTAAATTCCACAAGCTGACTGAGCAACACTCCGTGGTCTCGTAAGTTTGACGTCTATGTGGCGAAATGTGTGGGTAGTATTTGGATCTCTCCTCGTGCATGCAGATAATGCCACTGAAATGAACAATCATCAGTCGCTACTCTACTACCACTTACTGTAGACCTTACAATTTCACTATATTTACGGAAACATGTTTACTTAAACGTTCTTTTAGCTAGTGCAATATAGGTGAGATGCCATCCCACATCAAAAATAAGAGTTTTTAGTAAATGTTTCACATCTAAAGCTATTCGTTTCTCCGTTAAACTCCGGTTATCACATCCGTCGACAGGGAATGTAGATGAAGGATGTAGCCATGGAGATTACTAACACAAACGTCCAGAACGCTCAGAGGCAGGGCCCCAAGACTGCAATACGAATCCGACACTTAATTTTTGCCTACCATTACGTGAATGGAAACCGATAGCCATTGCAGAATTAAAGGAGATCATGTTGAAACTCAATGATTTTCGTGAGAAGAAACATTTGTTCATGCACCTGATATTTGCAGAGAGTATCTGTCATAGATTAGATTCTGAAATTAGGCCTTACTGTTTGTATGGAAAGCATATTTCTTGCGATGTGTTGTTCAGAACCTCATCACGAGAACAATAAAAGACAATGCGTCATCAACGAAACTGATCTTCATTAAAGTAGCAGCATCACGAAGGCAGCATCTAACAAATGCCATACTGGTATAAAATGACGGCCTAATACATCTTTGGATTGCAACCGAAGAGCTGAGAGAGATCTGTCATATCCCTCTCATATCTTTTTGCTTTTCTAAACTTATCACGTGCTGAGTGTGTGTGAATATAATCTACCTCCCGGAAAGAGATGTGCCATTGTTTTCTTTACTTTTGCATGTTTTATAAATGGCCACCTGGGTCAGCACTCCTCACTTAATTCCTAATGCAACCAACTTTAAAATAAAATCTGACAACAAACGACAAAGTTGTATATCAATGAAAGTAACATGGGAAGATGCTGGCGTGTTACAACTTGCACATTGACCGACACATACACCTGCTGTGATTCAAAGTCGGTTATGATTCGTTTCCACCAGTAATTTCAGTGAGAGTGTAAACAGAGCAGAAACAATTGCAGTCATCCTCGTAATTAACTCTTTTCAATAGAATCTAGTTCGCCACCGTAGCTGAGTAGACAGCGGGGAACGAGTACGATTCCCGGCTGGGCTGGAGATTTTCTCCGCTCAGGGACTGCGCGTTTGTGTAGTCTTCATCATCAACATTTCATCCTCATCGACGCACAAGTCCCCAAAGTGGCGTCACCCCAAAAGACTTGCACCAGACGAGCGGTCTACCCGACGGGAGGCCCTCGTCACACGACGACTGATATTAAAGTTTATTACAACAATGTGCAAACAATACTATAACGTTTATCACTTAGTGGAGGTATGAGCTGATACCGGTCACAATGATGTATATTGCAGCAGTGAAGCAATGTGTTGCGACCACAGTTAGTCCCACGACAAACAGAAACTGATTGTTGCAGCAGTTTTCATGTATCTGGTGCAGTGTGCTAACACAAGATGTCAGGCATAGACAGAGGTGGTAATACGTATTACCAGAAGCTCTGGGATGCCCCTAAGTTGATGGTAAATATGCTTCCCAAGGACCACAAATGACAGATTATTTTTATGGTAAGTATACTTCTCAAGCGCTTTCCAGAAACTACTTTGGTGGTAACCATGGTTCCAAAGAACCATTAAAACACGGTTGTTTGGTGGGATATATACTTCCCACAAGTCCTGAAGGTTATATTTCACAACAAACAGAAACTACATCTGGGGCAGCGGACAGCCACTAGATGCCAGGAGGGTACAGAAGTGGTAACACGTATTCCTTTAAACGCTGGAAAGAAATACATTTTGTGAGAACTATATTCCCCATGGCATGCGAAAGGGTTTTATCATTTCAATTCTATCGTGATTCTGAACTCTACTTTTGTTACAGCGAATACTAAGCCACCATGACTTGCTCGCTAGCTTGCCCTGTATATATCAATTCTGCTGCATTTCTAATGTCTCCTTATTATAGTGGGCACGTGACTTTGTGCTTCTAAAATAGCGTGAAGACCTCGAACTAATTTATGAGGATAACATGATGTCATAGGAGCAAGGACGCATATGTCATAATCTGTTACCAAAAAATCATCATTAAAATACTTGAAAATGACCTAAGCCCGAAATTGTAGAATAGTACAGGAAATAAAGAAAATGGCAGCTGAATGCTTCAAGAAATCACTCAATAATAATAATAATAATAATAATAATACGTGTACTACTTGTGAGACAGTTTAACACTTCACACATTTATTGTTATTTTTGAACAAAGATGTTCGCCATATTGAGTTTTTCACCTATGAGTAGTTCTTTTTGACGTAAATGTATAGTAGTCGAATTCTACTACATATGATTTCGTGACTTAGCTAATTCATGTCATTTGACAGTAGACTAACGAAGTCCGTAAGCCATACTTATAGCTGATAGACATTTTTTTCTTTTGACAGTACCGTGGTGCAAACCTTGTTTCAAATAATTGATACTTTCCAGTAAGCCTAAATGCCATAGGATATATTCCTTTATTTTGTATTATTCCTTGATGCTCAGGTATCTGACGACCTTTCTGTTCACTAATTAGTGGAAGCAAACAACAACAGTCTACTTATTTCCTCCCAACATAGTATCAGATAGGTTTCAAAGCATCTCAGTGCAACCATACAAAGAAGGAAGGAAAAATTAAACTGTGGGTTTCTATTTCGTAAACTGCATTCGGCTGTCGATCAAATAAAAAAGTTCTAGGACCATGACCCACTGGGGCCCCCCTTTATCGATATTACTGCTCGCACTGGTCGGAAGTCCCCGACTGTCATGAGTATATGGGATCTAAAGTTTCAGGAGGACTACATTCATCTCTGTACAGGATCTAAACGTCCCCGTGCAAATAGCTGGGTGTGCGGAAGCCGCCGAGGAATGGTCCTTGATTGCAATTTTCATCGTCATATGGGTCCAGCAAATGCTGTGTTGTGGGCGATGGTGGTATTGTAACCCGTAAGGTACCCGACACAAGCACCTTTCGTTTAAATGGTTCAAATGGCTCTGAGCGCTATAGGACTTACCATCTGAGGTCATCAGTCCCCTAGAACATAGAACTACTAAAACCTAACCAACCCAAAGACATCACACACACCTATGCCCGAGGCAGGATTCGAACCCGCGACCGTAGCGGTCGCGCGGTTCCAGACTGAAGAGCTTAGAACCGCCGGCCCTTTCGTTTATGTAGTCGTTTTCTTGGATGGCAGATGTATATTTTTGATATTGGCTGTACCCCATCTCAGAGGCCTACGTGATGTAATCTTTCAACAAGATGATGGGAGACAATCTGCTGTCCATGCTGAAGTTGTAGTGGCGTGGCTAGACAGCCAATCCACTAGGACGGGTAGCCGAAAGGCACGCGTTTAAAGCTCACGCAAACTGTCTTGAGGTCTGGAACATGTCAGAGAAATAAGACTAGCAAACAGGAGGTAACTGGTAGAATACTTAACTTTATTCCATAATTGAAGAACATAGGTCTGACGGTACAGGCTTTATAAGATAACCAGCAAAAGATAAATGGCGCCTTGCTAGGTCGTAGCAATTGACGTAGCTGAAGGCTATGCTAACTATAGTCTCGGCAAATGAGAGCGTAATTGTCAGTGAACCATGGCTAGCAACGTCGGCTGTACAACTGGGGCGAGTGCCAGGACGTCTCTCTAGACCTGCCGTGTGGTGGCGCTCGGTCTGCTATCACTGACAGTGGCGACACGCGGGTCCGACGTATACCAATGGACCGCGGCCGATTTAAAGGCTACCACCTATCAAGTGTGGTGTCTGGCGGTGACACCACAGAAGTGATACACCACAATACAATGGATGTTCGAGGGGTATCCTAGCTAGCACGTATAACGTCCCCAGTGAAATAATAAGAAAATATTTAAAAAACAGTATTTATAAAGAAGAGACATTTAAAAATTGAATAATAAGTGGACACCAGCCGCTCAGGCGAACATACATTTTTCTCATGTATCCGTATTGTAATAATTTCTCTGTGTAAGTTTCGAGGGCAAAGAAATACAACTAAATGATGCAAAGAGACGACAAGATACGCTCTTTTGTTAATCTTTTAGCGTCTTTACCTTTTCTCTTATCTTGGTTGCCCGTAGACGGACATCTTGCGAGTGCTGGCAAATGTAAGCATATTTGTAGTAATTAAGCAGATAATATATTGATTTAATATTAGTGTTCACTTTTAATTTGTAAGCGGTGATCCCGATTTCATGTCCGCCTTCCTTGAATTAACCTGCATTCGAGTAATTTACAGTGCAACAATCGCAGCAGCCGATGCAGCCAAAAAAATTAGCGGAAGCGAAAAACTCGCCCGCTATTAACATAATATACATTTTTCTCCACAGCCGTCCGACGTTGCACAAAATATGTAGCCTTAAGATTCTTATTTTCAGTACAACAGCTGAGAGCCAGAGCCAGGACTCCGACTACAATGCAAAAATACTCCCTCGCGTGTGTGGGCCACAATTGTTATTAATAACTAAAGATTTTTTGCTTTAAAGTGAACTGACTAGCCGAGGAAATTAATATGAATAGTTTATTCCATTGTTCAACTTATATGCTCATGTTCTAAGATTCAGCGAGTCTAACGTTCACTAACGTAACAAGTAATTTCCAATGAAGATTAATACTGTTAAAAAAAGAGAACTTCACAAAAGCATGTAATTGTAAATCAAAATTGAATGAAATATCATTTTGATTAAGGCCCACCACGTAAGTCGGCAACAATCACCATTACCAATCAATTTCTGTAGTAAATAATGAATTAAATTACGACGGCCGACGGACGCGAGACACGTTCTCGTGACCTCTCACCTGTTGAAAGCATCTAGTCATTCGTTGAAGAAAGACTAGCCCGCCAGTAGCCGACAGCTTCTAAGTAGTTCTTTTGTAGTGTTAAAACAGCACAGAATAACGTACCCGTTGTAATTGCCGGCGTCCTTGCAATACTGAGTGGAAACGATTCAGAAGCATCAACGCTTGTACAGCAGTTACGACAGAAACACGTCGCAACAAGAAGCGACACTGCAATCACCATCTGAGCCTGCCATTACAACGGAACACCGCCCGGAGCGCTTCGAGTGTTTAAACGCCACTGCGCAGATCGGCTGCGTGCACAAGGAACAGTCTGCATTCG
This sequence comes from Schistocerca piceifrons, assembly GCF_021461385.2. Classification (NCBI taxonomy): domain Eukaryota; kingdom Metazoa; phylum Arthropoda; class Insecta; order Orthoptera; family Acrididae; genus Schistocerca; species Schistocerca piceifrons. The sequence continues at coordinate 145,700,267 of NC_060144.1, forward strand.
CAGCTCTGTTGCGGCCATCGTGTTACCAGTCAGTAAGTAACAATCAGCAGCGGACGCGCCTCATTGGAGTAAAGCGAGTGACGACGCCGTTGCGTCCGCGCGATTGCGTCGCGGCCGCTGCCGCAGCCGCCGTTCGTGTCTCGCGCCAGTTGCACCCCTCGTGCGAGCCGCCGCCGGCGCCAACGCTGACGCTTCCGGCACAGAGGCCGTGCGGCCGCGATTCCTTTCCCCGCCATGAATTCCGTATTAGCGGCGCGCTGCGCCAGCTGCGGCGCATTAATTGCGTCGCGCTCGCTGTAATCCGCTCCTCGGGCCGGCTCGGCCGGCTATTATGTGGACACAGCCGCGTGGGACACGCCATCCCGCCTCGTAATGGCGGCCTGCAACGCCCCACTGCTGGTCGAAACGGCACCGCCGCACCGCAGTCGCTGTCGGGACAGGTGGCGGCTAGCCGGGGGTCGCATCGCCATAGCGCTATCTCAGCGTTGCTGACCTCCCAGCCAGGGACCTAGGAGGCCAACTTTCTGAAGAGTTGAAGTCAATCTCTGTTTCCTTATTGTTATTTCATTCCCCTTGCCCCATACATGGATATGTTGTTGGTTGTGAGCAGTCAGCGGTACAAAATGCCACACCTCAGGTAAGAGCTTTAAAAAAATGCAACGAACACGAAGTACACTACTGGCCATTAAAATTGCTACACCAAGAAGAAATGCAGATGACAAACGGGTATTCATTGCACAAATATATTATACTAGAACTGACATGTGATTACATTTTCGCCGCGCGGGATTAGCCGAGCAGTCTGGGGCGCTGCAGTCATGGACTGTGCGGTTGGTCCAGGCGGAGGTTCGAGTCCTCCCTCGGGCACGGGTGTGTGTGTTTGTGCTTAGGATAATTTAGGTTAAGTAGTGTGTAAGCTTAGGGACTGATGACCGTAGCAGTTAAGTCCCATAAGATTTCACACACTTTTTTTTATTACATTTTCACGCAATTTGGGTGCATAGATCCTGAGAAATCAGTACCCAGAACAACCACCTCTGGCCGTAATAACGGCCTTGATACGCCTGGGCATTGTATCAGATGGCATGTACACGTACAGCTGCCCATGCAGCTTCAACACGATACCACAGTTCATCGTGAGTAGTGACTGGGGTATTGTAACTAGCCAGTTGCTCGGCGACCATTGACCAGACGTTTTCAGTTGGTGACAGTTCTGGAGAATGTGCTGGCCAGGGCAGCAGTCGAACATTTTCTGTATCCAGAAAGGCCCGTACAGGACCTGCAACATGCGGGCGTGCATTATCCTGCTGAAATGTAGGGTTTTCGCAGGGATCGGATGAAGGGTAGAGCCACGGGTCGTAACACATCTGAAATGTAACGTCCTCTGTTCAAAGTGCCGTCAATGCGAACAAGAGGTGATCGAGACGTGTAACCAATGGCATGCCATAACATCACGCCGGGTGATATGCCAGTATGGTGATGACGAATACACGCTTCCAATGTGCGTTCACTGCGGTTTCGCCAAATACGGATGCGACCATCATGATGTTGTAAACAGAACCTGGATTCATCCGAAAAAAATGACGTTTTGCCATTCGTGCACCCAAGTTCGCCGTCGAGTACACCATCGCAGGCGCTCCTGTCTGTGACGCAGCGTCAACGGTAACCGCAGCCATGGTCTCCGAGCTGATAGTTCATGCTCCTGCAGACGTCGTCGAACCGTTCCTGCACACGTTCTTGCAAACGTCCCCGTCTGTTGACTCAGGGATAGAGACGTGGCTGCACGATCCGTTTCAGCCATGCAGATAAAATGCCTGTCATCTCGACTGCTAGTGATACGAGGAGGTTGCGATCCAGCACGGCGTTCCTTATTACCCTCCTGAACCCATCGATTCCATATTCTGCTAACAGTCATTGGATCTCGACCAAAGCGAACAGCAATGTCGTGATACGATAAACCGCAATCGCGAGAGGATACGATCCGACCTTTATCAAAGTCGGAAACGTGATTGTAAGCATATCTCCTCCTTACACGAGGCATCACAACAACGTTTCACCAGGCAACGCCGGTCAACTGCTGTTTGTGTATGAGAAATCGGTTGGAAACTTTCCTCATGTCAGCAAGTTGTAGGAGTCGCCACCCGCGCCAGCCTTGTGTGAATGCTCTGGAAAGCTAATTATTTGCATATCACAGCATCTTCTTCCTGTCGGTTAAATTTCGCGTCTGTAGCACGGCAACTTCGTGGTGTGGCAATTTTAATGGCCACTACTGTAAGTATCAATCCCTATATACCTCGTTGTTATAATTAAACTTTCCCTAATTAACAGGTTATAGCATGGAAATTAATTACCGTACGACTACCACAGTTGGTAGCATTAATGTCTATAGTATGAGGGTGCATGACCTCAATGCGTGACATCGCCACCGTTCAATTCCAACTATGGAGGCCAGGTGCCGCAGTCAGTCATCGTGAATCATAGTCTCACACACACTTGACCATTCGCAGTGCACTTGGACATAAGGAGCAGGGCATTATTGGCGAAGCTCTATTATCAAAACAGGAGTAATGCTGCAGCTGCACTTCGAGGATATCGCCGGCTGAAAGGATTACTTAAGGGTCCTCTTTCTCCATCTGCTGTGTGGAACATGATGAACAATATTATACTCCAATTACACTATTACAGATATTACCATAGAATTTTAAATTTCGTTACAGTTATCACAGTAAACGTTATATTATTATTATTTTTGACTAACATGAAGACAAATATTACCACGGAATGAATGTTTTTCTGACGTCAGTCAGCCCAGTGGAAAAATATTTAATTTTGTCAAGTAAAGCAATCATTTAAGCAAATATTTACGTTTTACTTGAAATAGTCTGTTAGCAGTGGAAACGTTTTGAAGAAGTCCGCACCTTGTCATTCAGCAACTGCTTTCCCTACAATTTCATAGCTTCATTACACTGTGTCTCGGTATTAATCAACACATAAAATGCCACATACTCGTTTGTGGTAATTAGCAACGAAAAATAAGTTTTCCTTCTTTAATGTATTTTTAGCAAGACGATTCAACACCTTCGCAAGAACAGTCAAACCCAGTATCAAAGTTTACATTTTCGCGCAAAATGTACATAATAGTCTCATAGCTGTGTCACGTGACTTCTATCGTTTGATGCTGGCGACTTGCTTGCGCTACGCATAGATACTCGCATTCCGTAATTGTGACCACGGACATCAGACAACTTCAGAAGCAGAAAATGAAAGATGCCAACGTACGCGGGTCGTCAGGATGCGCCACGCTACAGAATGGGCGAGTCTAGCATACGAAGTTCTACGAGAGGTTAACAACGTGCTCTGTGGAAACCAACGCGGCGCTGTTTTAATGAGGGCGTTCCACGCCTGCTACAGAGCTGAAGGACGTGGCTTTGAAAACTACGGCATCGAAAAACTAGTGACAAAACAGGTTGACTTTTGACGTGACGTCATTGAGCAGCTCTCAATGCGAATGCGATATTACTTTTGATAAAATCATATAGGTACACTGGGTCTGTGCTAAAACTAAGTCGTATGAATGGATACCAATCACTAAAATATTTCGAACATATAAAGAGTGTCCGTCTACAAAGCTGACAAATGATATATATTGTTCTACAAATTCACAGCAAGAAATTCTCTAACATGCAAAAATTCAATCCAGTATTTTCGTTTGCAGGCAGTAAGCAGCTCACAGAAGTCCGTGTTTATCCAGCTTGTGTCTTGCGCACTTTCGTTCAACTTCGTATAAATTAAGGGTGAAAACATTACTGACAGTGCCTCGTTATGAATGCAGAGAACTATGTCTCTTCTACGGATTACTTGAGGCGCAAAAAATGGGGAATGTGAACTAAGATTTCAGAAATGGAATAGAAACGGAACTGGAATGAGTACCAGTGCTTAGCTACACATCTCACATAACCCTTCCGCTTGCAACTAGGCAAGATTTTTTAAAAAAAAGACAAATGATGAATAAATTGGGAAAAATACTTACGACAGAATACTGACTAAAATGAGCAAACCCAGGAGGTGAGCGATGGAAAATAATAGATAAGTGCGTAGATCAAATGTTGTGGTTCAGGTCTCGAACACCGTATAGCTGCACAACAATATTTATTTTTTTAACAACTGGACCCCGTTCGAGTATCGTATTGTTCCATTAGGACGAAATAAAGTGTGTGTTTCTTTCACAAAAACGTGAGCTTTATAAAGCCACTTAGGTTATACAAGGTGTTTGAAAAAACTGTCGCATAATCCTGCAGGAGATAGTACAGGTTAAAACTGGAAGAAAAGTTCCTATACTGGATGTCCGGAAACCAATATCTGTTGACAGTTGGACCAGGCCATCTCCTCATTACCATCACTCTGATATGTGTCAGAATGTGTGATAACCATATGCAGCCGTGCCTATAGTGTCTCCTTCCACATATTTAAGCCCTTCTTTGCACTATTTCAAGAACAAAAAGAATGGTTCAAATGGCTCTGAGAACTATGGGACTTAACATCTGAGGTCATCAGTCCCCTAGAACTTAGAACTACTTAAACCCAATTAACCTAAGGACATCACACACATCCATGCCGGAGGCAGGATTCGAACCTGCGACCGTAGCAGTCGCGCGGTTCCGGACTGCGCGCCTAGAACCGCGAGACCACCGCGGCCGGCATTTCAAGAACACCTAGCTCCATTCGTAATGCGCCACGTGCATTGGCCGCGAGCTTCTGTAACATCTCCACATTGTAGATGACTTAGGCATACTCCAGTGCCTATAAATGTCCCGCTAGGCCGAAATCTAATTGATTCAAGTACTATGAACTGTGAGGTCATGCTGCCGGACCTCCTCGCTCAAGCCATCGCCTATGAAACTTTCCAGAGCGGTACTGACGCACAATCAGTAGAAAATGGAGTGGTGCGCCGTCGTGTCTTTTATGTTGTTTCGTGTTTATCTGTCATCTAATGATGAAAAGGTACATTTATAACATACCTCAGGGCTCTCTCTGCAGTATTTAAAATCTATAATTCCAGTGCCATATTACAATGTTGTTGTTGTTGTGGTCTTCAGTCCAAAGACTGGTTTGATGCATCTCTCCATGCTATTCTATCCTGTGCAAGACTGTTCATCTCCGAGTACTGCAACCTACATCCTTCTGCTTGCCGTATTCCTCTCCTGGTCTCCTTCTACGATTTGTACTCCCCACGCTTCCTTCCAGTTCTGAGTTGGTAATCTCTTGATGCCTCAGAATGCGTCCTACCAACCGATCCCTTCTTTTAGTCAGGTTTCACCATAGATTTCTCTTCACCAAGTTCTATTCAGTACCTCCTCACCACTTACGTGATAAACCCATCTAATCTTCAGCATTCTTCCGTAGTACCCATTTCAAAAGCTTCTATTCTCTTCTTGTATAAGCTGTTTATTGTCCATGTTTCACTTCCATACATGGCTACACTCCATACAAATACTTTCAGAAAGGGCTTCGGTTGATCTATACATGATGTTAACAAATTTCTCTTCTTCAGAAATGATTTCCTTGCCATTGGCAGTATACATTTTATATCCTCCCTATTTCGACCATCATGTTATTTTGCTTCCCAAATAGCAAAACTGATTTACTACTTTAAGTGTCTCATTTCCTAATCTAATTCCCTCAGCATCACTTGATTTAATTCGACTACATTACATAATCTCTGTTTTGCTTTTGTTGATGTTCATCTTATATCCTGCTTTTCCAAGATACTGTCCATTCCGTTCAACTGCTCTTCCAAGTCCTTTGCTGTCTCTGACAGAATTACTGTGTCATAAGCAAACCTCAAAGTTTTCATTTCTTTCATTCCTACTCATAATTTTCCTTTTGTTTCCTTTACTGCTTGCTCGATATACAGATTGAATAACATCAGGGATAGGTTACAAGGCCGGCTGCCGTGGCCGAGCTGTTCTAGGCGCTTCTGTCCCCATTTGCGCTGCTGCTACGGTCGCAGCTTCGAATCTTGCCTCGGGCATTGTTGCGTGTGATGTCCTTAGGTTAGTCAGGTTTAAGTAGTTCTAAGTCTAGGGGACTGGTGACCTCAGATGTTAAGCCCATAGTGCTCAGAAAAAAGGCACAACCACCCCTTCCTTTTTTTGCCCCTCGACTCTTATTATAACTGCCATCTGGTTTCTATGCAAATTGTAAATAGCTTTTCGCTCTCTGTATTTTGCCCCTGACATATTTAGAAATTGAAAGAGAGTATTCCAGTCGACATTTTCAAAAGCTTTCTCTATGCCTACAAATGCTATAAATGTAGGTTTGTATTTCCTTTATCTTCTATGAGAAGCCGTAGGGTCAGTATTGCCTCGCGTGTTCTTACATTTCTCCGGAATCCAAAGTGATCTTCTCTACCAGTTTTTCCATTCTTCTGTAAAGGATTCGCATCCATATTTTGCAGCTGTGCTGATAGTTCGGTAGTTTTCACACCTGGAATTTTCACACCTGCTTTCTTTATAATTGGGATTATATTCTTCTTGAAGTCAGAGGTTATTTCTCCTGTCTCATACATCTTGCTCAGCAAATGGTAGAGTTTTGTCATGGCTCTTCCAAGGTTATCAGCAGTTCTAAAGGAATGTAGTCTACTCCCCGATCTGTTTTTCGACTTATGTCTTTCAGTACTTTGTCACATTCTTCATGCAGTATCATATCTCCCTTCTCAGCTTCATCTATGTCCTCTTGCATTTCCATAATACTGCCTTCAAATACATCTCCCTTGTATACACCCTCTATATACCGCTCTGCATCTCCTTCTTTGCTTAGGACTAGTTTTCCATTTGAACTCTTGATATTCATACAAGTAGTTTTCTTATCTCCAAAGGTCTCTTTACGTTTCCTGTAGGCAGTATATATTTTACCCCTCGTGATATATGCTTCTACATCCTTGCATTTGTTCTCTAGGATTTCCTGCTTAGCCATTTTTCACTTCCTGTTGATCTCATTTTTTAGACGTTTGTATTCCCTTTCGCCTGCTTTAGTTGTTACACTTTCATATTCTCTCCTTTCATCATTAAAGTCAATGTCTCTTGTATTACCCAAGGATTTCTACTAGCCCTCATCTTTTTACGTACTTGATCGTCTGCTGCCTTCAGTATTTCATCTCTCAAAGCCACCCATTCTTCTTCTACTGTATTTCCTTCCCCTGTTTTTGTCAATCGTTTCCTAATGCTCCCTCTGAAACCCTCTACAGCTCTTGGTTCTCTCAGTTTATCCAGGTCTCAACGCCTTAAATTCCCGCCTTTTTGCAGTTCCTTCAGTTTCAATCCTGTTCATAACCAATAAATTGCAGTCAGAGTCCCCATCTGATCGTGAAAATGTCTTGCAATTTAAAATCTGGTTCCTAAATATCTGTCTAACCATTATATGATCAATCTGAAACTTTCCAGCCGGCCGCGGTGGTCTAGCGGCTCTGGCGCTGCAGTCCGGAACCGCGGGACTGCTACGATTGCAGGTTCGAATCTTGCCTCGGGCATGGGTGTGTGTGACGTCCTTGGGTTAGTTAGGTTTAAGTAGTTCTAAGTTCTAGGGGACTTATAACCTAAGATGTTGAGTCCCATAGTGCTCAGAGCCATTTGAACCATTTGAAACTTTCCAGTGTCTCCAGGTCTCTTCCACGTACACAACCTTCTCTCATTATTCTTAAAACAGGTGTTAGCTTTGATTAAATTATTCTCTGTACAAAATTCTACCAGGTATCTTCCTCTTTCATTCCTTTTTTTTCCTTTATTGAATTTCGATTCTCCCCTAAGGGGGCGGGCTGGCAGCAGCTTATTACCCTGCTCTGCAGCCTACAGACTTTTTAAAACATAAGAAGGAGATAAGAAACAATAAAAGGGCGATAAAACGGTGAAGTAAATTGTAAAACGGCGGAAAAAATTGGTGAAAGTTAAAACATAGAGCAAATGGTTGGCAAATAAAATACACAGGAATCAGACAAGTAACATAGTAGACAGACAATTAAAAAACATGGCGACAGTCTGCTTTCTGTTCGCAAGAGATATAAAAATCACACCCAGCGACAGTATGATGGCCATTCGAAACACTTCCGAAAAGACACACAACACTGAACACTCATTGTAAACACTGCACGAAAATGTCGGCACAAAGATTACACACCATAGCCAAGGGCAGATGGGGGGGGGGGGTAGGGGACCTGGACAGATGAGGGGGAAAACAAGGAGGGAGGAGAGGAAAACGAAAGGGGGGGGGAACCAAAGGAGGGAGGGGACCCATAAGGGGGGGAGGGGCAGGGCAGATGTGAGAGGGAATGGGAAATGCAAAAGGACTCAGGGGAGATAAAGGGGGCAGAGAGAGCGTAGGTGGGGAAAAAGAGGATGGAAGGGGGGAGAGGGGGCCCAAGAAAATGATGGAGGAAAGGAGGGGGGGTGAGGATCAGAGTTGATAAGAGGGATAAATGGAGGGAGAGAGGGCATCATCCAGGAGGGGGAGTTGACAGAAGCCATCTTGGGAAAGGAGATGGAGGGTGTAGAGATGGAGGGTAGGGGGACACAACAATGAAAACGTGGCAGGGGGCAGGGATGGGAGAGGAGAGGAGCAACCAGGGGGTGAGGGGGATGAAGGCGGCGGGAGGTGTAGAGGATGCGGATATGTTCGAGGAATAGGAGCAGATGGTGGAAAGGAATAACGTCATAGAGGATCCACATGGGGGACGGGAGGCGTACACGGAAGGCGAGGTGGAGTGCATGACACTCAAGGATCTGGAGGGACTTACAGAATTTGGGGGGGGGGGGGGTGTCAGATATCCAGGCGGGACCGGCGTAACAGAGGATGGGACGGCTTGATGATTTGTAGGTGTGGAGGATGTTAGAGGGGTGCAACCCTTTCATTCCTTGCCCGCAGTCCATATTCACCAAATACTTTTGCTTAGCTTCCTTTTCCTACTATCGAATTCCAGTCCCCAATGACTATTAAATTTTTGGCTCCCTTAAGCATCTGAATAATTTCTTTTGTCTCATCATATACAGGGTGGTCCATTGATAGTGACCAGGCCAAATATCTCACAAAATAAGCATCAAACGAAAAAACTACAAAGAACGAAACTCGTCTAACTTGAAGCGGAAAACCAGATTGCGCTATGGTTGGCCCACTAGATGGCGCTGCCATTGGTCAAACGGATATCAACTGTGTTTTTAAAATAGGAACACCCATTTTTTATTACAGATTCGTGTAGTACGTAAAGAAATATGAATGTTTTAGTTGGACCACTTTTTTCGCTTTGTGATCAATGTCACGATCAATGGACCACCTTGTATTTCCTCGGTCTCCTCCTCATCTGCTGAACTAGTTCCATATAAACTTGTGCTACTGTGATGGGTGTGGGCTTCGTATCTACCTTGGCTAGAATAATGGGTCCACTATGCTGTTCATAGTAGCTTATCCGAATTCCTATTTTTTTGCTCATTATTAAATGTACTTCTGCATTACCCCCATCTGTTCATGTATCTATAACGCTGAATTCACCTGGCCACAAGTCCTGTTCCTGCTGCCACCGAACTTTACTAATTCCCACTATATTTAACTTTAACCTACCCATTTCCCATTTTAAATTTTCTAACCTACCTACCTGATTAAGGGATCTGACATTCCACGCCCCGATCCGTAGAACGCCAGTTATGTTTCTCCTAATAACTACGTCCTCCTTAGTAGTCCCCGCCCGGAGATCCGAATGGGAGACTTACCACCGGAATATTTTACCCGAGATGATGCTATCATTAAACCATACAGCAGAGTTGCGTGCCCTCGGGAAAAATTACAGCTGTGGTTTCCCCTTGCCTTCAGCCGTTCGCAGTACCAGCACAGCGAGATCGTTTTTGTTGCTCTTACATGGCCTGATCAGTCAATTATCGAAACTGTTGCTCGTGCAACTACTGAAAAGGCTCTGCTCCTCTTCAGAAATCACACGTTTGTTTGGCCCCTCAAGAGATACCCTCCGTTGTGGTTGCACCTACGGTACGGCTATCTGTATCACTGAGGCACGCAAGCCTCCCCACCAACAGCTAAGTCCGTGGTTCATTTTACTATAACAAGTGCAAATTATACATTATTTTCAGCGAAAACAGACAACTGGATACATCCAGTATACTAAAATGTTATGTAATTCATTAAGAGACCTCAAGATGCGGATGTAAGTCCTCGAAATTCACCTTGAGAGAAAATAAAAGTAACTGTTATCAATAGTTGTTTTTCTTTATCTTTTATATCATAAACAGTCGCAGTTTCCAAACCATAGTCCAACATGGATGACAGAAGATTAAATGGTATTGCTTTGGGTGTGACTTCGACAATTGCTGCCCATTCAGTTATATTGAAGCGATCCTGATACGTCATCTCCACGACTACTCGAGGATTTGCATCTACCACACGTGCGTATTGTGATAATTTGTTTTGCCATCTCTTGTGAATCCTGCCTAATATGTAAATTAAAGGCTGATCTTCAGTGGCACATGTCTCAACCTGTATTCTGGATAATGCTCTCTCCAACAAATGTGCTCCAATGGAATGAAATGGTGACAAGGATCTTAAGGCGAATTTCTGAAAACATACGTCTGGAGCTCAATATTTAGTGAAAGTAAAACCGCAGTGCAGGAAAGGAATGAAGTGAAACATTTGAAATACGATACTATATACGGATATTATAATGGAAGCAGATGAAACACAAAATGAACCAGTACTAGGAAGACAATATAAAGCGTCTAACGAAAAGTCTTAGCATACCAGGGCTGAAATAGTGAGACACCTCCTACGGTATCGAAGGAGAATGATTCAGTAAAGAGTACAACAGTCGTGATAGCTTGTGGCATGCAAAGAATAGAACTTGAGAGCACGCACGCCGGAGGGTATTGGATGTAGTAGTACGTATATGTAACTGGCCAGACCAAACACAGATGACTAAGTAAATGACGAGGGAACTCCAAGACATAAACTGTACTCTTTATCTGAAAAGTGCGGCAAAATCCGTAGATGAGAGTAGTGTAGCGGTAACTGATTTACTCTCTTATATTGCGTGCCGATACACGAGTAAATCAAGCAAGATAGACAAGCGTTTAATCGGTGACTGTAAAGGGCAACGAAACTGCGTAAGCCATTCTTCGCGGAAGATATAATGGACAAATGTTGAACTATGTAAGTCATAGTGTAACACGGAAGAACGGATTCATCCACGCTGGGTTTCTGTTATTTACCAAAATTATTCATTTGCCCCAAGTTCGAGCGACTGTTAATCCACAACTACTGCACACGTACCCCTTCCCAGCAGACTTTACATATGTAAAGTTTGGTTTTTAGCCTTTTGGTCTATGTTCCTAAAATATGGGATTTTCAGCGTAGCAACTCGAAGAAAAGTAATCGTTGTATTTTCGTCAGTTGGTTGATGCCACTATAAAATAATAAGCTAACATGTTCTTTGGGGCGTATTAATCAAAACATCCCAATAAAATGAGTCAAATTGTTCTGTTTGCAGCAACTGTCGTAGGCTCAAGATACAAAAAACCAAGATCTTCTGAGGTTGGCACCAAAGTACCGCCACACTCGCTGACGTGGCTGCATAGCTGAATGCTCGAAGGCAGGAAGTGGTAAATGCTCTCAGAGACGCACTTCACGAGAAACGAGATGTTCTCGACCACTTTCCAATGGACCAGCTTTTTCTTTCCTATTCTACAATGTCTTCAGACATATGATTAAACTTTAGAACGAAACGTTGTAGGTGGTTGTGACCCTCTTCACTCAGAAAATCGGACAAAATGTCCTTATATTCGCAGTGAGACTCACATTAATGTTATCTTGCTTGCAATCAAGTAATTAGTATTGTGTACTTTAGCGTACTTGAGTATTGTGTGCTGTAACAAAATGGATCGGAAGACACACGCTGATGGATAACAGGAAAAACTGCAGTTAATTATTTCTGGTTATGAATTGAATCTAAAGACGCGAGAGATGCTCATTTGGTTTTTCAGTAGCTAATCAGCTAGCAACTAAATAATTACAGTGTGCCTTGGCCTATCTTAATCACAGGCAGTCAGATGCGGAAACACGAAAGACGCAGCAAATAGCTACTTCCTGCCTCATTTTGCTTGTTTTGTAATATTCGTTGGGACAGTGTAGTACACACACGTAAGATCAGAGACGGCACTTAGAATTACAGTTTCCTTCTGAGAGAGTGATGAAGTTAAAAGTACTGTGAAAATTCTTGGTTTCAGAGTACTAGTTGCGTCAGAATCAGGTTACATAAGTTGAAAAATAGTGCCAATACTGTGTAAGTAAGAAACTTTGGAGAACTGTAATGGTTTCTTAAATTACAGGAAACCAGTTACTGTTATTTCAATTTCCACTCTAATCAACTGAAATGGTGTGCACACTTTACTGTAATGTCTCAAAATAAATTTTCTAAACTTATAGCATTTGTTCCGCTGTGTAGTTGCTGACAATGTAGAATATGAAGCAACAAAAACAGTTAAACTTTTTTTTAGACAGAGAATGACTACAACCGATCTAACCCAAGCACAGAAACAGTCGCTTGTCAAATTTTATATGGGCATGTACAGTAACTTTAACACGAGTAGCCATAGTACTTCATAGACTCACTGAAAAACGATTTAACTCATTCTCTGTGGTGGTCGCTTTCAAAAATTAGACGCTATATATCAGATACTACTTCATTTAGCTAGTTAATCAGACATGTGTCTTAAATTTAATTACCTCCGATAGACATGAAACTAATTACTTTTTCTGTTAGATACTTTCAGCAAATTACTTATTACGTTACTTGCTGTCTCAGCAAGTAAGAGATGTATGAAAATAACTACTTTTTACCATAATGATTTACAATAAGTGTTATCCTGCTAAAAAGCTGAAGACCTAGTGTAAGACCAGTGGGATAATACAGGTTCATAACAGGCTCATAACAGTAGTAGATACTTTTAAATTCTCTCAATAATTATACGAAATATTAAAAATAAAATTTCGTGTAGCCCCAGGAAGCCCTTAACTGGAACTAAACGACCGCGTGATCGATTTAGCCGTTTCGTAATATACGATTACACAGCCCGCTAAAAAAGTGAAGCACCAAGATGACAGAAAATGTTCGACTGCTGCCCTGGCCAGCACGTTCTCCAGATCTCTCACTAATTGAAAACGTCTGGTCAATGGCGGCCGAGCAACTGGCTCTTCACAAAACGCCAGTAACTACTCTTGATGAACAGTGGTACCGTGTTGAAGGTGCATGGGCAGCTGCACCTGTACACGCCATCCAAGCTCTGTTTGACTCAATGCCAGGCGTATCAAGGCCGTTATTACGGCCACAGATGGTTGTTCTGGGCCCTGATTTCTCACTATCTATGCACCCAAATTGCGTGAAAATGTAATCACATGTCAGTTATAGTATAATATATTTGTCCAGTGAATACCCGTTTATCATATGCATTTCTTCTTGGTGTAGCAATTTTAATGGCCAGTAGTGTAGGTTACGGAAGGAGCGTCGCAGGTGTAGACTGCCGCGCGTTTGAAGTTGCGTCGTGGCTATTAAAATTGCTACACCAAGAAGACATGCAAATGATAAACGGGTATTCATTGGACAAATATACAAGAACTGACATGTGATTACATTTTCACGCAATTTGGGTCCATAGATCCTGAGAAATCAGTACCCAGAACAACCACCTCTGGCCGTAATAACGGCCTTGATACGCCTGGGCATTGAGTCAAACAGAGCTTGGATGACGTGTACAGGTACAGCTGCCCATGTAGCTTCAACACGATACCACAGTTCATGAAGAGTAGTGACTGGCAAATTGTGACGAACCAGTTGCGCGGCCACCATAGACCAGACGTTTTCAGTTGGTGAGAGATCTGGAGAATGTGCTGGCCAGGGCAGCAGTCGAAAATTTTTTGTATCCCGAAAGGACCGTACAGGACCTGCAACATGCGGTCGTGCATTATCCTGCTCAAATGTAGGGTTTCGCAGGGTTCGAATGAAGGGTAGAGCCACGGGTCGTAACACGTCTGAAATGTAACGTCCACTGTTCAAAGTGTTGTCAACGCGAACAAGAGGTGATCGAGACGTGTAACTAATGGCACCCCATACCATCACATCGGGTGATACGCCAGTATGGCGATGACGAATATACGCTTCCAATGTGCGTTCACCGCGATGTCACCAAACACGGATGCCACCTTCATGGTGCTGTAAACAGAACCTGGATTCATCCGAAAAAAATGACGTTTTGCCATTCGCGCACCCAGGTTCGTCGTTTAGTACACCATCGCAAGCGCTCCTGTCTGTGATGCAGCGTCAAGGGTAACCGCATCCATGGTCTCCGAGCTGATAGTCCATGCTCCTGCAGACGTCGTCGAACTGTTCCTGCACATGGTTGTTGTCTTACAAACGTCCCCATCTGTTGACTCACGGATCGAGACGTGGCTGCGCGATCCGTTAGATCCATGCGGATAAGATGCCTGTCATCTCGACTGCTAGTGATACGAGGCCGTTGGGATGCAGCACGGCGTTCTGTATTACCCTCCTGAACCCACCGATTCCATATTCTGCCAACAGTCATTTGATCTCGACGATCGCGAGCAGCAATGTCGCGATACGATAAACCGCAATCGCGATAGGCTACAATACGACCTTTATCAAAGTCGGAAACGTGATGATACGCATTTCTTCTCCTTACACGAGGCTTCACAACAACGTTTCACCAGGTAACGCATGTCAACTGCTGTTTGTGTATGAGAAGTTGGTTGGAAACTCTCCTCATATCAGCACGTTGTAGATGTCGCCAACGGCGCTAACATTGTGTGAATGCTCTGAAAAGCTAATTATTTGCATATCACAGCATCTTCTCCCTGTCGGTTAAATTTCGCATCTGTAGCACGTCGTCTTCGTGGTGTAACAATTGTAATGGCCAGTAGTGTAAGTGGACCTAACGCGTTGCTACCTTCGCTGTGTCGGGGCGAACACAATTTCAAACTTTTCCTGCAGATGAGCTGTGAGTGCACAACTGCAGAAGACTACCCCTGTGGAATATCTTTCAGATCTGTAAGTTATGTTTCTCTTACGGAGAACGTCTCAGTTCTCTTTAACTGTTCCGGAATTTTCCCACTGTGTGACGTGAAGGTACAGCATGGTTTAATAGCTAACAACAGCGGCTTTCCAGTTGCCTGGCTATGTTTTCATTTACCGACTGCTTGGATCGCTTTCGTGTCCCGTTATAAATCAGTCTGTTTGATGTGTGTCTCTTTTCAACCACCAGTAACTCTGATAATTAATTTGCGGTTCATCCTCAGAGGGCAGAGCGCAACTGGAAACTTGAAGCGAAAGCATTTGACGTCGTACAATTAGTGACGATTTTGGTTTTCCAATTGGAACTGAAACCGTTTCTTGTGTATAATTATACAATTTAGATCATTCTTAACTGGAAAGTTACAGTATGTCAAGTACAGCAGAAAATGTTTATTTCTGTTGCCAAATTTACGTCTGTTATGAGCACTAGCACCGCCAGAAACTAATAAGCTGATTTTTTGTTTCTAATCAACATCAAATACTCTGTAAAAAACGGAATTGAGGGGAAACAGACACTCAGCGTTGTACCATTTACCAGGATTTCTTCCATTCGCGTAAGAAACGCGAGCATAGCCTAATGATTGCTAAATGCCTCTTTATGCCGTATAATTGCCGTAATCTGTGCGTTCGCATTTCGTACTAGATTCATACGTACGGCTCTGAAGTATATTGCTAGGTTCTTCAATCTACTCTTTCTTGAAACTTTCTAAATAAACTCACACGGAATGATTGGTATTTACCTTCACTCCTCAGCAAATTGAGGTTTTTTTAGAAATTCTATGGCGCACTCCCTTGAGTCAAACAAACGTGAGAGCATTTGTGATGCCCTTCTTTGAATATGTTTAATATCCCCTGTTAGTCATATTTCGTACGGGTTCCACATACTTGAGCAGTATTCTGAAATGGGACGCAAAAGTGTTTCTTAAGCTGGGCATTTTTGTAGACCGACTGCAGTTTTCCAATATGCTGACGTCTTCTTCGCCCGCTATTTAGTCAGCGTTATCATTCAGTTACACATCCGTGCGCGTTTCTACACCAAGATATTTGTAATAGTAGACTGATTAGAACTGTAACTCATTGATATTGTTGTCATGGGATACTACTTTTCACCATCTTCGACGTTTCAAACAAACTGACAATTTGTGCGTTACTCGGAAATCTGATCAAGATCTGATAATATTCGTGTAGTTTATTTCACACAGTACTTC
Organism: Schistocerca piceifrons; assembly: GCF_021461385.2. NCBI lineage: Eukaryota > Metazoa > Arthropoda > Insecta > Orthoptera > Acrididae > Schistocerca > Schistocerca piceifrons. Next base: position 145,716,608 of record NC_060144.1, read on the forward strand.
GTTATAAACAAATACAATATCTGAAAAAGTCTGAGGTTACTATTAAATTGGCTACCAACCAATTGACGTACAAAATGAACAGTAAGGGGTGGATTACACAACCCTGCGATGTTCCAGAAATTACAGAAATTACTTCTACTTGCTCATTACCAGGCCGACCGTTGATGATGCGAATCTTGTCTTACGGCGTGGGAAAGAGAAAGACTCGCTGTAAGTGGCTTAGTACGCAGTACTTTTTCTCAGACTGTAAACCGTTTGTGGAAAAAGCATGGTTGAAATTGCTCCAGATTTCGGATTACTTGACACGCCAATCCCAGCTAGCCATAGAAGTGTTAAATTTGTCCTGGTGCCACAATTTCTATTTAAGGATAGTAAGTCACATCAAATCTATAAGTTGTTCTACAAAGTTTTTATAACAGCACTTTCATGTATAACCATCAAAAAGCCGTTAATATCTTTATAGCACTTCAACTAGTCTCAGCAGTATATCATCGTCTGGCAAACTCAACAACTAAGTTCTGTTCTGGGATAGATCATGCATTACCATACTGCAGGCCCACTTACTTCCAGGGGACTAAATAACATCCTTTAATATTATAGCCTTTTGGTATCCAGCATTTAAAAAAATTAGTCTTCCAGACGACGAAATATTGTCGAAACTTGTTGCAAAACATGAAGAGTTCATCGGCTTTGTGATAGATATACGTAAAAACGTCCACCAAATCACACATTTACTATATTACACTGGAATTATTTCAAGCGTCCCAAAGTTGTGCAGTACGTACTGTCACCGCCACTCCCACAACTAGAACTTCAAGGTTATCAAAACATTATTCAGCCTAGCGATCCCGAATACTATACCTTTGTCAGTAATATAATTCGTTGTCAGTTCTCTGTACAGCTCACACGTGAAAGAACGACGTCTTACCTATATAGATGCTAACTATAGGCTGAACATTAATAAAATTGACGAACTGCAGGGCCGCATTCCTGACTGGCAGTTGAGGAAAGAAGGTCCAAATGGACATGTGCCCGGAAATGCATCGTTGACACGGTAGAGGGCACTGATGAATCGAAGTTCCTCTGACCACATTACGTGTGTTTTCCGTGTGTTGCAAACTATGTGACTGTCGTAGCGTACTATGAGCAAAAAATGGTCCTGTATACATGTCGGAAACAAGTACCCTCACAGACGCCAACAACACCACACAACATTTCAAGCCCTTTTGGTCGTTTGTGTGATCACGGGTCTTTTCAGGCAGAAGAACGGGGGGAGGTAGCTGGATGTGGGAACACGAGACCTGGAGGACCGGATTCTACAGAGGATATGAGACGAACCGTAGTACAAGCTCCAGGCAAATGGCCCGCCGACTTGGTGTAAGCCGAAGTGCGATTACCTATTTACTGCATTACAATCGCTACTATATCTATTACAGGCAACGAGTGCGAGATTTATTAGCAGTAGAAAGGGTTTTGTCGTTGAGTCTTGCACCAGACCACAACAATCATGGGATTTCGGTCATCAGTTCTCTTTATCGACGAAGCAACCTTTGCTAGAACTGGCATCGTCAGTCCGAATAATTGTCATCTGTGGCTACAGACATGGCACGTGCTCAGAGGATCTTTCACTCGTCAGTCAGCGCCATATATCGTGGCAACGATGCATTTCCGTACACACCTCCATTTCCAGCCAGAAATCTGTTCCTGTACTTTCTCGGTTTTATTAATATTTACCCTTTATTTTATGCCGATAACATTTTTTTCCCGGGTACTATGTCGAATGCGTACCAAGTTGGTCTGAAACTGCTGCGGAATGATGCTTAGATGTCACCACTAGCACATCCCACCCACAACTCTACCTCCCGAAACACACTCACACACTCACACACACACACACACACACACACACACACACACACACACAGGCATCATTATGGTGCTTAGTAATCACTAACTAGTTGTAAGGGCCCCATGCACACAAGCGTATCGTGTATTTCGAACTTTCACTGATTCGCAGTACACTTCGTTGATTAGAGTAGTAAAAATATTACACCTTTACAGTGAAAGTTGTCTGTTAAAATCACATCATTCGGTATCGAAATGCTTCTGCATAAGAAATCGCAGTTTTGGGCAAAGTTGTATGCTGTACCGAGCGAGTGGTCACTGACATCATGAATTTCTTTTACACATTCAGAAGAATGCTAGTGGGAATCTCTATGGCTTGCCATATTCTGAGATTAGTTGGGAAACGTTCGTTTTGAGAAGATACAAAGTGTCCAGTTGTGGAAGGGGTCGGAAGATATGTTCGAGGATGATAAGACGCCGCAAAGTTGGGTAAAATTTTAGTATGTTGAACCACCGCCCAGCTGGTGAAGCAGCAGAGACCTGTGATTGTCTCAGTAAAAAGATGTCACAAGAGGATGTCTCAGTAAATCTCAGTACTAGGTATTCTTTCACATGAAAACATATTCAGCACGATGACACTGCGGCTGTCGTGGCCCGGGGTTTCTGAAAGGAGAAGCTGCGACACCATTACGACACTTCTGAGGCTGTGAAGTTGCTGATACGATGGGAAATCGTGGGCAACAGTGTCATGTTTGCTCAGTGGACACTTTATCACATCGATCTTGTTAGCACTTAACAGAAACGCTTCCTTCTGAACAACAGTAGCAGACCAGGGTTACATAAACGCTAAATTCAGACAGGCATTCTCAGTTATTGCTTGTCTCAAGTGGACGCTGACGCCAGTCTATGAGCCGAGACGAGTAGCAAGCTGCAATCACCAGACTAGCTGCAAGCCGCTGCCTAAGCTAAGTCTGAATGTTGCCAACTTTCCACCAGGGCCCGCCTCCTGGGTGCTGTCACCTACTGTGGGCGTCCTATTCTGTTGGACCATGGTTCGAGCTGGAGCCAATTAGCTGCACATCCATCAGTATCCTGAGTGAGCAAACACTGTCGTTGTCCATTTTTCTGAGCACCTACACGCCCCGTTGTGAGCTGCCATGATCCACACACTATAACCACTGCTCTGATGCATGCCTCTGTGAATTCTGCCATCATTTGTGGGAAGATGCCACACACTGACTGTGTGATGGGTTGCTACTGAAACCACCACTTGTTAGCTTGCAAATTCCAGCCTATGTCACTGACTGCCTCTCAGTACAGTTGTCGCTGTGTAGTTTGTTACGGAATAAAGAGATTATTTGCCAATATTATTTTCATGACAGACCATCGGAAAACCATCTGCCAACCGCTGCCACACTAAAGCAGCCATGGCCAGAGTGGTGAACTGAACTCATCGCCCTTTCCACTACAGGAGATGTCAGAAGTCCAGCATAGAGAACACCATCCATGTGTGATGATGTGGTCTCTGACACTGCTACAAGTCGTCACAGTCGTTTTATATCCCATGGACAGCTGGATCGAGGACGTCATCGCCAGTTCCAGCATGCAGTTTCAAGAATGCTATGTGATGAATGGACTTATAACTTTTCCTCTGATGTTCGTGTCTAAGAGGAACGGTGAGGAAGAAAGAGTATAATACACTCCTGGAAATGGAAAAAGAACACATTGACACCGGTGTGTCAGACCCACCATACTTGCTCCGGACACTGCGAGAGGGCTGTACAAGCAATGATCACACGCACAGCACAGCGGACACACCAGGAACCGCGGTGTTGGCCGTCGAATGGCACTAGCTGCGCAGCATTTGTGCACCGCCGCCGTCAGTGTCAGCCAGTTTGCCGTGGCATACGGAGCTCCATCGCAGTCTTTAACACTGGTAGCATGCCGCGACAGCGTGGACGTGAACCGTATGTGCAGTTGACGGACTTTGAGCGAGGGCGTATAGTGGGCATGCGGGAGGCCGGGTGGACGTACCGCCGAATTGCTCAACACGTGGGGCGTGAGGTCTCCACAGTACTTCGATGTTGTCGCCAGTGGTCGGCGGAAGGTGCACGTGCCCGTCGACCTGGGACCGGACCGCAGCGACGCACGGATGCACGCCAAGACCGTAGGATCCTACGCAGTGCCGTAGGAGACCGCACCGCCACTTCCCAGCAAATTAGGGACACTGTTGCTCCTGGGATATCGGCGAGGACCATTCGCAACCGTCTCCAGGAAGCTGGGCTACGGTCCCGCACACCGTTAGGCCGTCTTCCGCTCACGCCCCAACATCGTGCAGCCCGCCTCCAGTGGTGTCGCGACAGGCGTGAATGGAGGGACGAATGGAGACGTGTCGTCTTCAGCGATGGGAGTCGCTTCTGCCTTGGTGCCAATGATGGTCGTATGCGTGTTTGGCGCCGTGCAGGTGAGCGCCACAATCAGGACTGCATACGACCGAGGCACACAGGGCCAACACCCGGCATCATGGTGTGGGGAGCGATCTCCTACACTGGCCGTACACCACTGGTGATCGTCGAGGGGACACTGAATAGTGCACGGTACATCCAAACCGTCATCGAACCTATCGTTCTACCATTCCTAGACCGGCAAGGGAACTTGCTGTTCCAACAGGACAATGCACGTCCGCATGTATCCCGTGCCACCCAACGTGCTCTAGAAGGTGTAAGCCAACTACCCAGGCCAGCAAGATCTCCGGATCTGTCCCCCATTGAGCATGTTTGGGACTGGATGAAGCGTCGTCTCACGCAGTCTGCACGTCCAGCACGAACGCTGGTCCAACTGAGGCGCCAGGTGGAAATGGCATGGCAAGCCGTTCCACAGGACTACATCCAGCATCTCTACGATCGTCTCCATGGGAGAATAGCAGCCTGCATTGCTGCGAAAGGTGGATATACACTGTACTAGTGCCGACATTGTGCATGCTCTGTTGCCTGTGTCTATGTGCCTGTGGTTCTGTCAGTGTGATCATGTGATGTATCTGACCCCAGGAATGTGTCAATAAAGTTTCCCCTTCCTGGGACAATGAATTCACGGTGTTCTTATTTCAATTTCCAGGAGTGTAGAAACCTGAGGGCGTATTCTGTGAGGCTTGAAGTACCCACTGGTCTTTCACAGATCCGTGGAAACTGTACGCGAGAGTGCCACGTGGCCAGTGAAATGTAAACAGTGCCACAGCACGTCATGTGTGGAGTCAGTACCAGTTAAATGCTACGTGTGCAGTCGCTTTGATTACTGTGCTGTGCAGCGTACAAATTAACATGGTTTATGTTTATGAGTTGCAGTGTGTATCTATAGGGTGGGGCAAAAAAAAGTGGCTTAGAGAACAGAGTTGCAGGGAACAAAGAAACATGTCAAACGAAACGAAATACAATACTAACATGACTATACGAGATGTTGAAAGTTACCATATTCGAATAGGGTGGAGCAACTGTCCACACACTGGCCAAACCACGGAGCTCATTTACACTATCTTCAAGCCTGACTGAATTCTCAACAGAGGTCAGTCTGGTCGCGGCCCTAGCTGGCCACCCAGGTCACCTGATCTATCAGCGTGCGGTTACTTCGTCCAGTTTAACCACTCCTTCGTTAGACTCGACTGTCTCCAATTTGGTTAACCCCTCCACAGGGAAGAAAATGAACGATGAGTTTGCATTCACAGGTGACCTAGAAGCAGCTGCAAGGAAGGGTTTCTCGTTAGATGAACAACTGCCACAGCTGACTAAGTTATGGTTAGTGTGTGGAATAAAGACATAGGTGATACAGCACGAAGACTTAAGGAATGCGACAACAATCGAGCAGATTAAGGAAGAGCCCGTGTAGCTTCACTAGAAACCAAACAGTACCAGATTGCTTCATGAAAAGCTGAATGGATTGTCACAAAGGCGAAATGAATAGTTAAAAAGCTTCTCGACAGGATAGGGAAGAGATGACAGGGAATGACAAAACGAAAGAAGTTACTCTTCAGAACACGGAGCATTCGGCATAGGGCGCTTTCCTAAGGAGGATTCTACTTAACGTGTCGAGAAGGGTACGTAGAGAAACCCCAAAGGACCTGACTGCCATCAGCAAGGCGACTGTAGATCTAGATGATGCATACATAGTGACAGTGGTGCAGGGAAAAGGATGTATCTTCTCTGAGGACATGTTATAGACGTCGGCATTCTGGCCAAATCCACAGGCAATGTCGCCGATCACAATATAGAATACGAGGAATGGTTGGCCACCCACACTAGGATTGCAGAAACAGACATCGAAATGGGCAAGGATGAGGTAATAAGTCGATAAAAACCTACGACAACTCCAGATCAGCTGGAGAGTGTTCTTGGCAAGTTTCAATATTATGAAGTCATATTCAGAGGCGGAGAGTTGCTTGATTGGCGTGAATGACGCTAGATAGAGGAGTTATTGGTGGACCCAGACGCTCAAAAGTTTTTCGTGTGTCTGGACCCCTTGGGTATGAGGAGTTTAAATGTCCCACATCATAGGTAATGTGGGACCGGAAATAACGGTGTGGACTCGTTACGTTCAGCAATGTTGTGGGGGGAGCAAAGTATATTTTCTCGATACTCCAACATATGGTCAAGTGGGATTCGTGAAGGTTGTAGACAGACACAGACGCAGTTAGCACTGGAAAGGTGTCTATCGATTCGTTAGGCACCAAGTGATTCACTGTGACGAATGCCAAAAAACTACATGCAGCAATAACCTCAGGGACAACTGTTACCAATCCCAGGTGCAATTGCGCCATTCCACCAAATCGGAACCCACTCCTTGGTTGTGTTCCCGAAGTCCACAAACTAGAATCTATGGATGGTGTGCACTGATTACTTCACCTTCTATGCTGTCAGTAAAGCTCTGTCAACTACTGAACCTCCATAAATTGCTATGTTCCTTGAATAAACAGCATTTAGAAGCATGGAGTAATGCGTGTGTAGATCTCTAGTCATGGAAAAGTTATCCAGTCGAGACCAACACGAAAGATAATTTGACGCTGCAACGTCATCCACTTCCTATCCAATCATCCACAGACGAATGGCTTCATAGAATGTTTTAATAAGACGTTGGCAGGTATGCTGTCGATGTACACTGACGTCGAAGAGAGAGCTTGGGATACAATACCTCCCGTCGGGACACTCGAATACAACACAGTGAAGTAAGATACTACAAGCTTCACTTGGCTCTTGCTGTTATAAGTTCGCGAGGCAGAGATGAAAATGGGTACACTGTTCCTACTTCAGTTGGACGATAATAACGTCAGGAACCTCGTGACAAGGGTTGAAGATGCAAGGCAACTGGCTCGGAGGAAGAGTGTGGACGCTCAAGAGAAAAAGAATCACCAGTCAGTAAGCTGCAGCCCAAGAGGACTGATACGGATTTTTATCTTTGTTAGAAAAGTTACTAGACCGATAGTTTTGGGAGTATTGCATCATCCGCCTCTTGTTGAATATCACATATTAAATTGAGGACTATGGTCCTTCATCTAGAAGACAAAATCGTATTGCTTGTCCTTCGTATGAAGGCTTGCCACAGTCCAGAAGGTCAGACAGACGAAAGAAGTTTCTAGGGAACTGAAAATCCACCTGACAATCGCGAAGCTTCAACGGGAAGAGTCACCTCTGATGCTCATCATAGTGAAGAGGGTTTAACAACACGAACAGCGCCACCATAAGAGGACCATTAACAATATTTACATTTGGGGTGCTGTTAGCCGTGCGGTTCTAGGCGCTACAGTCTGGAGCCTAACGACCGCTACTATCGCAGGTTCGAATCCTGCCTCGGGCATGGATGTGTGTGAAGTCCTTAGGTTAGTTAGGTTTAATTAGTTCTAAGTTCTAGGCGACTGATGACCTCAGAGGTTAAGTTGCATAGTGCTCAGAGCCGTTTGAACCATTTGTAGTCGACTTCAGTGAGATCATCTGAAACAGCAGGTCTTTATTTCTCCGGGACTGGGAGTAATGCAAAGTTTTTGGTGTAAGCATTGCGGCGTAGGGGTTACTTTCGCTGCTTGGCGTGCTGCAGTTCGCCGTTTTAAACCCGACCACTATCATTCGTTTCTTATTTATTATTCATCATATCTGAAAGGTTCTTGAAATATTTTACGTGTGTAATGTTTGTATATTGTGGAATATTCGGTGTTGTATAAGTACCAGCATTTTGGAGTATTCGATGTCTGTGTAAGTGGCTGCACTCACCGACAAGGAGTACAATTCAGTTCTGGCTCTATGATGGTGTTCATAATGAAGATACTTCCTGTTCTAAATAATGTACTTAATTTAAAACTCGGTGTGGCTATGATGTGACAATATCTTACGATGAGGTGAAATATGTGCTATCAAAATACACTCCTGGAAATGGAAAAAAGAACACATTGACACCGGTGTGTCAGACCCACCATACTTGCTCCGGACACTGCGAGAGGACTGTACAAGCAATGATCACACGCACGGCACAGCGGACACACCAGGAACCGCGGTGTTGGCCGCCGAATGGCGCTAGCTGCGCAGCATTTGTGCACCGCCGCCGTCAGTGTCAGCCAGTTTGCCGTGGCATACGGAGCTCCATCGCAGTCTTTAACACTGGTAGCATGCCGTGACAGCGTGGACGTGAACCGTATGTGCAGTTGACGGACTTTGAGCGAGGGCGTATAATGGGCATGCGGGAGGCCGGGTGGACGTACCGCCGAATTGCTCAACACGTGGGGCGTGAGGTCTCCACAGTACATCGATGTTGTCGCCAGTGGTCGGCGGAAGGTGCACGTGCCCGTCGACCTGGGACCGGACCGGACCGCAGCGACGCACGGATGCACGCCAAGACCGTAGGATCCTACGTAGTGCCGTAGGGGACCGCACCGCCACTTCCCAGCAAATTAGGGACACTGTTGCTCCTGGGGTATCGGCGAGGACCATTCGCAACCGTCTCCATGAAGCTGGGCTACGGTCCCGCACACCGTTAGGCCGTCTTCCGCTCACGCCCCAACATCGTGCAGCCCGCCTCCAGTGGTGTCGCGACAGGCGTGAATGGAGGGACGAATGGAGACGTGTCGTCTTCAGCGATGAGAGTCGCTTCTGCCTTGGTGCCAATGATGGTCGTATGCGTGTTTGGCGCCGTGCAGGTGAGCGCCACAATCAGGACTGCATACGAACGAGGCACACAGGGCCAACACCCGGCATCACGGTGTGGGGAGCGATCTCCTACACTGGCCGTACACCACTGGTGATCGTCGAGGGGACACTGAATAGTGCACGGTACATCCAAACCGTCATCGAACCCATCGTTCTACCATTCCTAGACCGGCAAGGGAACTTGCTGTTCCAACAGGACAATGCACGTCCGCATGTATCCCGTGCCACCCAACGTGCTCTAGAAGGTGTAAGTCAACTACCCTGGCCAGCAAGATCTCCGGATCTGTCCCCCATTGAGCATGTTTGGGACTGGATGAAGCGTCGTCTCACGCGGTCTTCTCGTCCAGCACGAACGCTGGTCCAACTGAGGCGCCAGGTGGAAATGGCATGGCAAGCCGTTCCACAGGACTACATCCAGCATCTCTACGATCGTCTCCATGGGAGAATAGCAGCCTGCATTGCTGCGAAAGGTGGATATACACTGTACTAGTGCCGACATTGTGCATGCTCTGTTGCCTGTGTATATGAGCCTGTGGTTCTGTCAGTGTGATCATGTGATGTATTTGACCCCAGGAATGTGTCAATAAAGTTTCCCCTTCCTGGGACAATGAATTCACGGTGTTCTTATTTCAATTTCCAGGAGTGTATTTTTATGAATGGCATTTTTCATTATATTGTACATCTTTTTCAGACCAACAGTACAGTTCATGTAATAGCTACTGTGAATATGAATAATCTTCACAAGGATTTGAGTCACTTACTTTGGTCTAGAAAGGTGGCCGTTAAGTGTCTATTACTGACGAACACACTTTTAGGATAACTTGCCAGGAGCCTTAGAAATTTAACCGCTACTAAAGGTCAGTGTGAATGTCCGTAAGTTATTTACAGTATCAAATAATGCGAGTACTAGAACAATCTGACTGCTGTATGAATTCAGCGCAGTAATGCAATCGTTGTAAACACGTGTCCTAGATAGATTTTTCTGTTTGATGATATATTAGTACAGTAGCCTAAGAATTATCATTTGCACCTCAGTGTACTGAAAATTTACATGTTTAGTGACAATTTATATATTACCTTTTAAAGGAATATATGTTAAAAATATTTTTGACCTATTCCACGACTATGAGGGCCATTTAACTTGGTATCTCTGGTAGATCCGTTTGCGTATTTGCTTTTTCTTTGTAAATATTTAGTGCATATTCATGTTCTTCTGACATGTTCATCATCCTGGAGCTATTCTTTTCTGTGGATCTGATGGAAGGGAAAGTATGTCCAGTCCAATATTTGTAAACAGAGAACATTTTTTTTGTTTTATTTTGTTTGTAACTGAGAGGTGAATTTGGTGTTGTGAAGTGTAATGTGGAAAGCTGTATTGAAACACTGACTACAAAATTTTCATCATCTCAAAAGTTTGCGAAACAATCCATGAATTAGATGCATTTAATAGTCTTAAATCTACAGCGTTTAAAAGTTGCTTCACTGACTCATTCGAGTTGTGTCCGTGCAGTTGAGCTTTCCTGTGCAATTGCAGTCTATCTTTAGTCAGTTATTAATTGTAGTACCTTTAATGAAATCCATTATTCCGAAATTTTCAGGCTGTTGCCACAGACAGTTTAATTACAATTGTGACAGGGGCAACCCTGTTTCCCAGTTCAATAATTGCAGTCAGCTGCGTTGACAAGCTGCGATTTGGTAGAGAGAAGAGACCGTCCTCGTTAATGTTGCTCTCGAGTGATATTTGAATACAATTTGGGGTCGAAACAATTTCACAAATCTTTAGTGTGTTAAATACACTGCTATAACCATGTTAAACTCTCAGAGCTTTATTTATACAAGAGAAGCGTGTACTGGAAACTTGTGACATGAAAATTAACCCATGGGTTCTGAAATGCATCATGTTAATTTTGATGATTGTTTATTGCATGTAAACAACCATACAGGTTTGTAAATTCATTCTTTGTTGTGAAATGTACTAATGATTCCAGAGGGACAATACTGAGTGTTGGTCTTCTGGTGCTACAAAAGTTTTGTGACATAGTGGAAGATTATTTCTAATTGCCAGCTGTTTGTTTTATGCTTAGGGTTTTTTTGTGTAATTCAGTGTGATATTCGTATAGAAGACTGGTTATTGTCTTAGTTCTTTCAGTATCCATAACTAGATGGAATTATTAAAAATCAGAGCGAGATAAGGAGCAGTAGGTTAGGAAGGAAATTGGATAGGGTTGGGAGATCTAGGTTGGTGGTGGAGTGTGGCTATAGTGATATATTGTCTCTGCTGCTGCTCAAGAGCTTATGTTTCTGGAAATTTTTGTGGGGCGTTGGGTAATCAAGAGGAAGTGTTGTATGTAATACTGGTTTTGTAACCTAGGAAGCAGACAGCGAAGGTGTGAGTTGAGGGGCAGGTGATTCTGATATGGTGTTACCAGTTGAATCCATTAGTAGCTGTAATGTTTTACCGGATAAGTTTGCCACTCGTACTGCCTAACATGTTCTAGTTGATTAGCAAAATGTCATTTCAGCCCAAAAAATAGCCTTCTTTTGATCATGGATTAATAGTCTAAACATACTGAAAGGAGGCTACTGGGGTACACTTGTATGTGGCACCTGAATGTGATAATAATACTAATGTAAACTAAAATGAAACTATTATATTATAAACGATTCAAGTCTCTACTAGGCTTTATAAAGCGGATCGCTGACTGTGCACGAGCGCAGAGCCAAATATACTGTTTCTGATCTGAGATAGTAGTGTTGGATTAAGAGAGCGCTTGGCGCACAGTAGTGGGTAGCTGCCTATGAGCGAAAGAGGATGAAGAAGGCAGTTTCCTGTAGTGTGCTCTATGAAGCCACAAAGTGTTAGATTATGATGTAGGAATTACGAGTACATGTATTCTTGGAAATAGATACGTGGAAGCAGAAGTCATTCCGCATGCAAGGTAAAGATGTTAAATATCTATGACTCTCGTTTTGCCAGTGCCTTAGTGTAGATAAGTTGGCTGATAATTTGTAATTGTTGAGTATTCCCAGAATGTACGTAAAAAGGTGTAGTGTTTTTAAGATATCTTAATACATGTATAAGTAATTTGATGGCCTGTACTTACGCTTTTTGTATGACGTTAGACAATACTTGCTGTATAGATCTCATCGTTGTGATCAGTTACTAAAGAGGGTGTAAATTTTCTGAGTAATGTAGTTTCACTTGTCAGATGCTTTGAAACCCAAACTTAACTTCGAATGCAATTTCACTACTGAAAAAGTCAGTGTCAGTAATTCGCCCGAATCAGTACCGCCTTCCTGTCCAGGTCATATGTTTTTCAAAGAGATTGAATATTTCTTAAATGTTTTCATTTATCAGCCTAAAGAATTTCATGTACATTTCAAAGTATTACGACCAACATTGCACACCGCTGAGCCTATAGCTAGTATATTTTGTTTTCAACAGAGGCCAGAATATATCGCGTTCCACCGTTGCTGCTTTAGAGGTAAACGAATTTAATTTATTTGTTATGCGCAGAGCGACCAAAGATATTAGTTTTGAACAGAGTCAGAGGGCTCAGTGTCAAAGGAACTGAAGGTATTTTGCGGTGACTGTATTCTTTTATTGGTATTGGGAGTTGCATCGCCCAATCAGTTCATGTAAAGTTTCTGCTAACAATAAAACAGAGTTAGTACACCACTTATACCTTCAGCACGCTACACGATACTTCAATTTCGTATCCATTTCTCAGTCACGCATTCATTCTACAACCTATGAAGAAGTTACAATATTAATGTGCGAAAACTTTTGACAGCATTTCAGTGTGTTTGAGAGTGTTTAGGTCTGTCAGTATATGCACGAATAAACGTAGAAGGGGCACATTCCATGGAGTCTGGTCAAAGACTTTCTGCCTAACGTTGCTCCAAAGACTTGGGTGTTGATACCATTTCATACTAAATTAGACAGCTTAACATTTTGACCCAGGATAATGAGCTGACACCGTTCCACAGCTTCCCATAAGAGAAACATCACTAATGTGGAGGTAAACGCTAGACCATCCAACAGAGGATGTTCAGGACCATTCTTATGGGCTAATAATAGCATTCATATAATGTGTGTAAAACGTTTCCTTAATGTTAACTCAGGGGTGAAAAATTGATAGAACACCTATTCCCAATGCTAATTTTTCTTGTTTTCAATCAGAAGAAAATATTTTATCATACGCTTCTTTACCGTAGAAACTTGTGAAATGAATTAACTTCCGTACTGTATTTATACTAAGTTGTGACAGATATTGTAACACTTGCATTAACATAAAATTTTCCGATTCATTTAATGTTTATAATAAATTTATAAAAGTAGAAAATCGTCTCGTATGCCACCGCTCGTACTTCTTCTCCTCGCCCCTATCTCTGCAAAACTATTTCATACTTGCATGTTGAAATCATTTCCAAGTAAATTAACGTATCACTGCTGCTGAACCTGGCATCGAAATAGACGTCTGCCTAAGGCGTTATTTTATTATGGTGATGTGTTTTCTACCCACATCGCTGGGCAGTCACTGTAGTACTTCCGGTTTTCCGCCATAGTCTTCATAGCTGTAAAGATGTTTTCACATTGGTGTCGTCATTTAGATAATACGTTCTTCCTTTGGTCCTCCTCTTGCCAGTCGCCATTCCTTCTAGTACATCCTGTATTATTCAGTTTCTTTCTCATAGACACAATTTGCTCAAATGGTTCAAATGGCTCTGAGTACTATGGGAGTTAACGCCTGAGGTCATCAGTTTCCTATAACTTAGAACTACTTAAACCTAACTAACCTAAGGATATCACACACATCCATGCCCGAGGCAGGATTCAGACTTGCGACCGTAGCGGTCACGCGGTTCCAGACTGAAGCGCCTAGAACCGCTCGGCCACACAGGCTGGCCACACAATTTGCATGTGAAACTTCCTGGCAGATTAAAACTGTGTGCCGCACCGAGACTCGAACTCGGGATCTTTGCCTTTCGCGGGCAAATGCTCTACCAACTGAGATACCCAAGCACGACTCACGCCCCATCCTCACAGCTTTAATTCTGCCAGTACCTCGCCTCCTACCTTCCAAACTTTACAGAAGCTCTCCTGCGAACCTTGCAGAACTAGCACTCCTGAAAGAAAGGATATTGCGGAGACATGGCTTAGCCACAGCCTGGGGATGTTTCCAGAATGACATTTTCACTCTGCAATGGAGTGTGCGCTGATATGAAACTTCCTGGCAGGAGAGCTTCTGTAAAGTTTGGAAGGTAAGAGGCGAGGTAGTGGCAGAAGTAAAGCTGTGAGGACGTGGCGTGAGTCGTGCTTGGGTAGCTCAGTTGGTCAGCCGGCACGGTAGCTCAGCATGTTCGGTCAGAGAGTTAGCTGCCCTCTGTAATAAAAAAAAAACCTGAGTTAAACGATCAACAACGAACTTAGACGGATGTCTTGCGACGTCCGCCCCGAGCAGATGCAATGAACGAAAGCGAACAAAATGAGATTTAAAAAAAAAAAAATATGTTGGTAGAGCACTTGCCCGCGAAAGGCAAAGGTCCCGAGTTCGAGTCTCGGTCCAGCACACAGGTTTAATCTGCCAGGAAGTTTCATATCAGCGCAAGCTCCGCCGCAGAGTGAAAATCTCATTCTGGAATTTGCATGTGGTTTAAATCGGGCCGGGATTATCTTGGAGAAGAAAATTAAAAATGACAATAGCCTGCAACAATACCTTGAAAACCTACAATAATAATAACGGAACTAGCATTAAATGCCATGCATTAATTCTTTTCAAGGAGAAAATTTCGTTGGCGGATTGTTTGCAGCGCCCCTTCTATCGCCACAGCAGCTCATATCTGCAGCCAGGGGCTAAAACATAGCGCCTCTCTTGTCTTCATTAAATTCACAGATGAGTGGAATATTATTGAAATAAACAGAGGGCATTGCTCTCCGCCCATTTTCCTGTCCTCTGCTCCGCGCATATTAGCCCTGTCACCGGTTTTCCCTTTCAAGGGACAGGACGCTTGTTCTTGTAGGAGAACCGTCTCCTCCCTATTCTTGCTCCGTTCGCCTCTCGCCATCTTCCACCCTCCGTCCCATTCGTTCCGACGCAACGCAGCGGCGCAGACGGCCTGGATCGGCAGGTTTGTCCGCGTGAAGTCGACAAACGTCATTACTTTCTTCCACACAATACGAGGCAGATGAAAGCCGTACATGGGACCTTACATACAAGTGGCAGTAAATTAATATTTACGCCCCGTGGTGTGGAAGACGGACGGACGAGAATGAGGGGCTATTGAAAGAGAAAGAAAGACTGCGAGGAAAAACATTGAGGTGAAAGGAAAAAAAGTAGAGGGGGTGCAGCAGACTGTCTGCGGTCTTTCTCCCCGCCTTCTCGCTCCCACACTTACGGGCAGCGCCCCTGACCACAAACAGGGCGCTGTGTGCCTAACAGGGCTCCAGCCACTCTGCAAACCGCGGTCTCGTAAACGCTCGTTTCTTTTGTTCAGACGGGTGAGAGAGCTTAATGAAGGACGCGAGCGGTCGCCGGCTCTGAACGGGGCGGCCCTCCAGAGGAAAGCTGCACTCCGTTTCTTGTTTAAATTCTTCCGTCCTGTGAAAGGCGCCGCTGTTACTGTACCACTTCGTAGACTACTTTTTTTCTGCGAAACAAGCGTTATAATGGCGCAACATACTTGTCTAGCTCCCATGAAAGCAACATAGAAAATGACGTTAAAATTAAAAGGAACGACGTGGTCGAAAGAAAGAACTCATTTTCTTGCAAAACTGCGTTTGATATTGCGGGGAAAGAAACTGGAACAATGTCCTTTGCCAAGACGACTATAAACGGGTTGTTTTATCGTATATCGTTGAGATAATCGTCTGATTTGGGAAAACAAGTAACGTACATGCGCTCGGAAATTTAATTGAAATGCTTTATTAACACGCCGGTAGTGAAAGTTGGAGGACAGTTTTAGTTTTACTAGTCTGTGTCTCACATTTGGCCAAGTCGTAAAGTAACACAGACTGGTGATCTGAAAGGGGCCCCATGTCTTACACCCAACAGACAAACAATTTACCGTTTTCTTGTAAAAAACCAAATGCAAAGTAGTAAATTATTTTTTTCGAAAACAACGTACTGAGAATTCAGTAGGTCAATAATTCACAGGAGATGCTGGAAATATTCATCATAAACCTCGACAAACAACTCAGCACGTCTCAACATGTTTCTGGAAGTTTTTTCAAGTTTGCTTAAAGTGATTCTCGCATCGCATTGCGAATGTTTGTTTTCAGCTCTTCAGTTGGGTGCGGGGTGTTACTGCAGACTTTACCCTTAAATTACCCCACCAATAAAAATCACATCTACATCTACATTTATACTCCGCAAGCCACCCAAAGGTCTGTGGCGGAGGGCACTTTACGTGCCACTGTCATTACCTTTCTTTCCTGTTCCAGTCGCGTATGGCTCGCGGGAAGAACGACTGCCAGAAAGCCTCCGTGCGCGCTCGAATCTCTCTAATTTTATATTCGTGATCTCCTCGGGAGGTATAAGTAGGGGGAAGCAATATATTAGATAACTCATCCAGAAACGCACCCTCTCGAAACCTGGATAGCAAGCTACACCGCGATGCAGAGCGCCTCTCTTGCAGAGTCTGCCACTTGAGTTTGCTAAAAACATCTCTGTAATGCTGTCACGCTTACCAAATAACCCTGTGACGAAACGCGCCGCTCTTCTTTGGATCTTCTCTATCTCCTCCGTCAACCCGATCTGGTACGGATGCCACACTGATAAGCAATACTCAAGTATAGGTCGAACGAGTGTTTTGTAAGCCACCTCCTTTGTTGATGTACTACATTTTCTAAGGACTCTCCCAATGAATCTCAACCTGGCACCTGCCTTACCAACAATTAATTTTACATGATCATTCCACTTCAAATCGTTCCGTACGCATACTCCCAGATATTTTACAGAAGTAACTGCTACCAGTGTTTGATCCGCTATCATATAATCATACAATAAAGGATCCTTCATTCTATGTATTCGCAATACATTACATTTGTCTATCTTAAGGGTCAGTTGCCACTCCCTGCACCAAGTGCCTATCCGCTGCAGATCTTCCTGCATTTCGCTGCTATTTTCTAATGCTGCAGCTTCTCTGAATTGTGAAAAGCAATGGTCCCATAACACTCTCCTGTGGCACGCCAGAGGTTACTTTAACGTCTGTAGACGTCTCTCCATTGAGAACAACATGCTGTGTTCTGTTTGCTAAAAACTCTTCAATCCAGCCACACAGCTGGTCTGATATTCCGTAGGCTCTTACTTTGTTTATCAGGTGACAGTGCGGAACTGTATCGAACACCTTTCGGAAGTCAAGGAAAATGGCGTCTACCTGGGAGCCTGTATCTAATATTTTCTGGGTCTCATGAACAAATAAAGCGAGTTGGGTCTCACATGATCGCTGTTTCCGGAGTCCATGTTGATTCCTACGAGTAGATTCTGGTTTTCCAGGAATGACATGATACGCGAGCAAGAAACATGTTCTAAAATTCTTCAGCAGATCGATGCCAGATATATAGGCCTATAGTTTTGCGCATCTGCTCGACGACCCTTCTTGAAAACTGGGACTACTTGTGCTCTTTTCCAATCATTTGGAACCTTCCGTTCCTCTAGAGACTTGTGGTACACAGCTGTTAGAAGGGGGGCAAGTTCTTTCGAGTACTCTGTGTAGAATCGAATTGGTATTCCGTCCGGTCCAGTGGACTTTCCTCTGTTGAGTGATTTCAGTTGCTTTTCTATTCCTTGGACACTTATTTCGATGTCAGCTATTTTGTCGTTCGTGCGAGTATTTAGAGAAGGAATTGCAGTGCGGTCTTCCTCTGTGAAACAGCTTTGGAAAAAGGTGTTTAGAATTTCAGCTTTACGCGTGTCATCCTCTGTTTCAATGTCATCATCATCACAGAGTGTCTGGATATGCTGTTTCGATCCACTTACTGATTTAACGTAAGACCAGAACTTCCTGTAATTTTCTGTCAAGTCGGTACATAGAATTTTACTTCCGAATTTACTGAACGCTTCACGCATAGCCCTCCTTACGCTACCTTTGACATCGTTTAGTTTCTGTTTGTTTGAGAGGTTTTGGCTGCGTTTAAACTTGCAGTGAAGCTCTCTTTGCTTTCGCATTAGTTTCCTATCTTTGTTGTTGTACCACGGTGGGTTTTTCCCGTCCCTCACAGTTTTACTCGGCACTTACCTGTCTAAAACGCATTTTACGATTGCCTTGAACTTTTTCCATAAACACTCAACATTGTCAGTGTCAGAACAGAAAATTTCGTTTTGATCTGTTAGATAGTTTGAAATCTGCCTCCTATTACTCTTGCTAAACAGATAAACCTCCCTCCCTTTTATTATATTCCTATTTACTTCCATATTAGGGATGCTGCAACGGCCTTATGATCACTGATTTCCTGTTCTGCGCTTACAAAGTCGAAAAGTTCGGGTCTGTTTGTTATCAGTAGGCCCAAGATGTTATCTCCACGAGTCGGTTCTCTGTTTAATTGCTCGAGGTAATTTTCGGATAGTGCACTCAGTATAATGTCACTCGATGATCTGTCCCTACCACCCGTCCTAAACATCTGAGTGTCCCAGCCTATATCTGATAAATTGAAATCTCCCCCTAAGACTATAACATGCTGAGGAAATTTATGTGAAATGTATTCCAGATTTTCTCTCAGTTGTTCTGCCACTAATGCTGCTGAGTTGGGAGGTCGGTAAAAGGAGCCAATTATTAATCTAGCTGCCGGCCGAAGGGGCCGAGCGGTTCTAGGCGCTACGATCCGGAACCGCGCGACCGCTATGGTCGCTGGTTCGAATCCTGCATCGGGCATGGATGTGTGTGATGTCCTTAGGTTAGTTAGGTTTAAGTAGTTCTAAGTTCTAGGGGACCGATGACCACAGCAGTTAAGTCCCATAGTGCTCAGAGCCATTTGAACCATTATTAACCTAGCTCGGTTGTTGAGTATAACCTCCACCCATAATAAATCACAGGAACTATCCACTTATATTTCACTAATGGATAAACTACTACTAACAGCGACAAACACGCCACCACCGATTGCATGCAATCTATCCTTTCTAAACACCGTCTGTGCCTTTGTAAAAATTTTGGCAGCATTTATCTCTGGCTTCAGCCAGCTTTCCGTACCTATAACGATTTCAGCTTCGGTGCTTTCTATCAGCGCTTGAAGTTCCGGTACTTTACCAACGCAGCTTCGACAGTTTACAATTCCAATACCGATTGCTGCTTGGTCCCCGCATGTCCTGACTTTGCCCAGCACCCTTTGAGGCTGTTGCCCTTTCTGTACTTGCCCGAGGCCATCTGACCTAAAAAATCGCCCAGTCCACGCCACAAAACCCCTGCTACTCGTGTAGCCGCCTGCTGTGTGTAGTGAACTCCAGACCTATCCAACGGAACCCGAAACCCCACCACCCTAAGGCGCAGTCACAGGTGGAGGGTCGGGCGATCTGGGAAGCCATATACAAGTGAAAACTGCACATTCTTTTCCGAAGCTTCATGGACGTACGACATTTGAAACCATGAAGTATACGCCGTAACATCATCTTTCTGGAAAAATGCATACTCATGTTCTTGCTCTGGTAGCTGCGCTAACAGTTCCGTTGTATACACTTGAGAGTTCCCTGGGATTGTCTGTTGACGAATAGCGCGTGTTTTCAGATTACACGTACCCACTATGCTGAAACCATGCTCCTTCCAAGTTGAAGTAAGGATTTCGAGCCAGATAATCATCAGCGTCAAGGGTGGGTAACCATTCACAATAGTGTTTTCCTTGCGCATAATCCGTAGGTTTTAATGTTTGCATGCGAAATTGCTTCAACATGTTCTGACATATCGTTCGTTCGGTTTTTAGTTGGGAGGATAGACGGCTGGGTGATTTCCGTGGACATCTTACCATTGTCTCGTGAACACGTTCAGTATTTTCCGCCAAGCAAACCTTGTTTACACTTTACGTCTGGCGTCAGCGATTCAACCTGTTGCTCTAAATTTAGTGATCAATTTCTGCACAGCACTTTTTGCAGGAGCAGCTGTCTCTGTACATTTTATTGTGAACCTTAAACGTTTTAAACGATTTATGGACAAAAAAGTTTAAATTATAAACACCCTTCTTTCGATTTAAATTGCCTAAGATTACCGGTGGCAGTGACGGTCGCGTGAGCGCGTATACCAGTCGCGTGAGCCACTCGGATTCCACGCGCCTTCAACTCACTTGCACACAGGCTGCGTATTTGCACTGTGCGCATCCGCGATGCACATCGGTTAGCACCACAAATTTGAGTAAATCACGAATAAAGATCACAAATATAAATTACTATCCGCTGTGCATGAATAACAAATCTTATTCGAAACATTATTCACTTGTACGAATAAAAACATTTATTCGTCATCTGTGAACAGAAAGTGTTACGAATAACAAATATCTCTGAAATCAAATTGCATTTATACCTCCAATTCCTTGTCATTTATTAAGCGAATGTACTTTCGTTCCTTTAAATTAGTTTTCAGAACATCTCTTTCTCTGAAACGTCCTGTCAGCATGAGGAACTTTATTTAATTTTAGAGATTTACCTGTGACTCTAAAGAAAATACGTTCTACACATGCAATGCACTCCTGAATTCGTCTTTAATCATGACTTCAGTTTATGAATTTAAGCTCACAATCCTCTTCAGCAAAAATTGAGAAATTGTCAGTTCCGCTGTAGTTTTTGGCAAATAATTCGTGACCGGATTTCTTTCACATTTCTTTGGCTATTATATGTCTGAAGTTCGTCGTAAGCCTAACTTGTTCATGGACAGCAACAGTGGTGAGATACCTCGTTTTAAATCGTAGGTAAGACTTTGCTGCAAAAATTGCAACTGGTAAAGAAGGCGAAAAACGTGTTCCAATCGCCTGCTGACACTTTCACGATACGTAAGTTGCAAGTATGCTCTCATATTACGAACTTTTTTCTATACTCGAGCCCAGTGCCTCTACGTAACTAAACAGAGGAACCACGGGTCGAACAACTATTCGAAATTCTAACGGATAGGTCACTCAGAGTTAATCCTAAAACTCTTTGGATGACTTTGCACATCCACCAGTATTTCATTAAAGTTTTAGGAGACTTTTGATTAAAAGTCTGGTGATGTTAGGAACCACTTGCTTGATTCACCCATTTTGTAGCACTACAACCACGAATTGCGGAATAATACTAAGGAGACATGCGTATCCGATAGTGTTAGCAATCTAAGGATGGTTTTGAAGTTTGAGACTTTTTGTCGGCTGCGTTCTCATCGTGGCTGCATATATAGAGTTCTTGCGCCATGTTAGCAGTGGGAAGTGGAGAACTATTGGCAGAGACAAACGAAGGTGGCGGAGTTGGCAGTGTAGTGGGGCTGCAACGCACTAGGCAAGCCATCTGCGACAGCCAATAAAAAATTGACCCACATTGTAACCCGTGTTACTCGGCCGCTGCTACAGCCAGCTAGCTCCGCGCTGCCAGTTCTGAGCAGACTGTCTCGTGGAGAACTTGAGTTGCTATCTTCACTGTCTGTGCACTTGTTGAAGAAGCCAGATCTTCCTTACATCCTGAAACAAATTTCATAATGGCTTTCGAGTGCGTGTAGCATTTGGAGGAATTTGCAGTTCTGGATGGACGTACAACATATCTTCAGATTTAGGGTCATCTCTTTCCGGTACATTATTTCGTAAAACACAGCATGTATTTACTACGGCAGTTATAAACTGGCGAGGTGGCGGGGTGGAGAAGAGTTTGTACCTCTTTAATTTAGACGAATTTTGAATAAGAACGAGACATGCACTCGACCTCCTCCTTGTCGACGAGCTAAATAATTATGCGCACAACGGTAGCGGAAGGAAATGATGGTGAACCCTACTAGTTGGTAAAGTAAGGAGTGCACACTCACAATAATCTAACAAATCGTAATCCACTCAAAAAAAGAGAACTTTGTCATAATAAAGAACAGGAAATGGGATTCTGTATATATCTAGGAAATAATATGCGGATTAAATATTACAATGAGATTTATTATACATCATAACATAAAAGCACATGATTATTGACACAAACAGTAGGTTAAAGGACAGGGTATACTGAATATTATGAGAATAAGAGTTGGCTCCAGAACAAGAGTCTTCTACTCTCTGTGATGCGCCGGCCGAAGTGGCCGTGCGGTTAAAGGCGCTGCAGTCTGGAACCGCAAAACCGCTAGGGTCGCAGGCTCGAATCCTGCCTCGGGCATGGATGTTTGTGATGTCCTTAGGTTAGTTAGGTTTAACTAGTTCTAAGTTCAAGGGGACTAATGACCTCAGCAGTTGAGTCCCATAGTGCTCAGAGCCTTTTCTCTGTGATGCAATACATTGACGATAATGACTGGAGGTCCTAATGAATCAAATATTAATCTTCTGACCATATAGCAGCATCGTAATCAGTAGCGAGAGCTGAAATGGGATCACACGGAGGAAAAAAAAAGGGGGAGGACTCGTAGCAAAGCGAGCGTGCGTGCTGCTGGGAGATTCAGTATAAAATTGATAAGGTCCTACAATGCCGGAGCCGCAAAATACTGTACCAGTACTGAAATCCCTGGCCTCGAAGGCTGTCTGAGAATTCTAAGTTCTTCCGAAAAAGAGCGACCAAGTGTCAAGATCGTCCGAATCCAACGAAGATCAGATCCCGAATCACCCTGCGTCAGCGCAACGCAAGAGCGAAGCTAACATTGCTCAACTCCCTACTCTCCTCGAAAACCGCGAATTAGCATTCAGTTCTGATTCCAAAATTCCCCTACACTGTCTCAGAACATCACTCGCGCCAATAGCGACCGTTCCCTCCAATTTATAGCAGGGTTTTATGACGTCAAATAGCCTCAGTTTAAGTTGACCAATCATGCCTCTGCTTTTCAGCTGAGGGCACTGAACTTGCTGTTTGACTGGCTATGAAAACAACGCGCCTAGACCACCTCCCATCGGGCGCCAGACAGTCGCACCCAGCAGGGCATGGTCCATAAGTATTCTGAAAATAAAGAGGACAATGCAGTCAGTCGGCGCCAGGAGCCTTCGTTCCGGACACACCGGAACGGTAAACACATAAACTGCGGCGACACTCAGACGTCTCGCAGGTCGTTTCACCCTGCATATACAATAGGCGAAACTCGACCGACATCAGTCGTTCCGCCAGGCACTTAAGCCTATTGTATGAAACCCTCAGAATTCAGGGCAGTGCAGCCCCCAACCGGAAGTGCAGTGTGCCGCGTCCTCCGATGCTTGCCTCGCACAGGCCACCCAGGAAGGTAACCCAACATGCACAGGAATCAAGTGAAAAGTATTTTTCGAGTTCTCAGTACAAATACTCTCATTACAATAACCTTATTTGATCTGTTACTACCGTGCAATGACATAGAACATTAATAAAATTGATGAAAATGAGAGGCGACACGCAAAAGAGGGCATGGAACCTCTCAAATTAATCTCCAATATCCAGTGGGTTAAAAAAAATTCTCTATTAAATGCTAGAGTTCAATCTTCAACCGCCTAGTTCGAAACTCCTTTCTCCATAAGGACACTTTCATATATACCAAATGTCTCGTCTTCCACAATGACGCACGGCATCGGTATTCCCTTCTTTGATAGGGGGTTTTTGTCTGATATTTGCAAATATTTACTAATGAGATTTTCATGCAAACTTATTGCATAAAAGTAGATGAGTCAGAGTATTTTCCATAAGTTTCAACATCTGTGTAATTGAACTTATAATCAGCAACACATAAAGCAAGTAAAACGACTGAAAAATAATTTTTATAATAATAGTAAAGTATGTTAGTTATGTGAAAAAAGGCATAACATATTTCACGTCCATCTGATTGGTCACGACTGACTGTCAGCTGGCTGACTAAATTGTCTGCTGAACATTGCTGATGCCTAGTGAGTTACAGCACAAACTACTGAGGCCATCCGCCTATAAGCATTTCTGTGTTTCATTTCTTACACTGTAAAACAAGAAAAGCTGTGCTCAACTTGAAGGATGGTTTCAGCACTTCAGTTGCTTGACTAGGCGTAGTGGTGTGCCCTTGACTTCCACCCGCATTTGAACAGATACAACCGATTAGAGGGGAGTCTACATTTCAACATTTACTCCGAAATATGGTGAAACTTGACATGGCATTGTTGTCATTTTCACTCTGCAGCGGAGAGTGCGCTGATATGAAACTTCCTGGCAGATTAAAACTGTGTGCCGGACCGAGACTCGAAGTCGGGATCTTTGCCTTTCGCGTCAATTGCTGTACCAACTGACCTACCCAAGCACGACTCACGCCCCGTCCTCACAGCTTTACTTCTGGCAGAGGTCCCGAGTTCGAGTCTCGTTCCGGCACACAGTTTTAATCTGTCAGGAAGTTTCATTATTTTCACTGTGAAAGAAGAACAGACGAAACATTAGGACCAACAGGGGATCGAACCCTAAGCCCACGTTTTGCAATCTGGAAATAATGTAACTGAGCCACAAAGGCACATTTCTGAACATACCATCAATAAGTTATTTATAAAACAGAAACTGCACTGAGCCAGGTGAACAAATACTAATTCTGTACAAGAGGTTAACAAAGAAAATAGTGACATTAACGTTGTTCGTTATTTAGCCTACAGATAATTTATTGGAGAATAAATTTGTTTGGATGATGCACTTATTCGGATAATTATCCAAACAGAAATCTGTTCCAATAATACCAATCTCTTTTCATCATTACACCTTACGCTTCCTTTCTCTTTCTGTTCGTATTATCAAATGAAACGAATCCTACTGGTTCATTTGCTCGATTTACCCACGAGCGCCTATGGTGAAAAAGAATTGAAGTTTTCCATTAATTATAAATAAAGTTGACAATTATAGTCTCTTTTCATACTCTCAATGTAAATCTTTTTACTTAGCTCTGTACAAAATATGTCTAACAGTCCGTGCGATTTTAGGAGCTGACTGAAAGCGAGCTTTAATTTATAGACTGTTATTTCATGGATATACACAATTTCACAACTGAAACAATGACCTTCAATTACATCCGACATTCAGTTATCACTTTAATTTTCATTATACTGTTGTAACACTAGGTGAATTTCAGGTATACAGCGCACACCTTCTCCATAGAAAACATGGAAAATCGACAGCTAAAAAGAAATATTAATGGTAATTACATTTGAATACTTGCCGGGGCCATTAGTGCGACTACGTTGTGTCGAAGCTGTGTAGGTAAAGTCTACATTTCCTTACCCGCATGACAAGGCCACGTAGCACTTGCTCGTCACTCAGTGAGTGACCACCGCATGGTAACCGAGTGAGTGAACTGCCTGCAGCATGCTTCCTCGTGCGTGTGCGTAGCGAGAGATGTAGACAAGCGCTACTGATGCACATTCGCTCTACTTTGTGATCGGCCCGTTCCATATACCCACAAATTGTTACACTTTGTTATTTTTGTGAGGTGACTGATTCCAGTATTGCAACTGTCGGACACAACTTACCTTTTTTTTCTTGTGAACTACACAGTTCTACATTTCTGAACATTTAAGGCTTTGCAAATCTTTGGGCTCTTATGAAATCTGAGCAAGATCAGACAGATTTTTATGTAATTTTTTATGGTGTCGCAAGAACAGCACGCATCACCAGCCAGCACCACAACCGTCGACGGGTCGACAACCTACTCAAGAGACGGCGTGTAGCCCAGCGATTGCCGCACCAAGAAGTTGCAGTGGTGACGCCGCCAGAGAAGTGGTATGCCGCGGCGCCACAACAGAACGGACAGTGCCAAATCAGCTGGATTACCGAGCAGACCGCCTTCTACTTGTGTACACCGCGCCGCATCGTCTGCTTCTAACGAGTCCACGCTAACCCGTCATTAGCAACATTCTAGTGGGACAAGGTTTACTGTCTGTCCTTATGCCCTGTAATAGCAGCTGAACTTCAGGATCTACTGCCTGAGCCGATTTGTAAAAAGCCGAGTATTCGTCAATAAATGTGTGTCTTTTTGTCACTAGTCATTATCAGTGTTTCAGTGTTTTCCTCATTCTCCTCTCATAGTGTTTCCCTCAGCGTACTATAAATAGCTGAAGCTGGCGAGAAGTAAAATCTGCTTGTGTGGCTGTATCAAAAGTACGATACAACAGCTGGCGATGAGGAGGGAAAGGATCTGGGGAAGTTAGAGGATTAATTTTTGTTTTTGCCCACCCAGTTTTGTTACCTGTCATAAATTTCTTTCTATTTCTTTTTATATGCCTAGTATATTAACAAGGGGACTTTTGACTCAGGATGGACACTGCTGCTGAGACGAGTTTGCTATTTTGTGTGCTGCGTCTAATCCAAAGTCCTTATAGGGGTGGCTTCTGCATGAGAAGACGGTTCTGTTATTCAATCACAGGACGAGCAAATCCAGTAGCTGCTGCAAACCGTGACGCAGCTGACAACAACAGCAGAATCTACGAGCGGTACAGTAGCCTCAACCCGGCAGCCTCCATCAGCGGCAGCCTCCATCAGCCATTCCACCATTCCGCAGTTTCAACAAACAGCATGAATTCTGGTCGGAACACTTGGATCAATTGATGAATTATATGGAGGAACACCAATTGCAAGATACGAAGAGCAAAGAATTTTTTTCTGTAGTGGGCACAGAAGTTTACAGGCTCTTAGTGAAATTGTTTCCTGACAAGGAACCAGAACAGTTGGAGTTTGAGACTTAAGTTAACTACTTACTTTGATGAATAAAACCTCGTGGGTGCTGCAAGGTTTATGTTTCTCCCCCTTCAGCGGGTAGCAGGTCAGACTCATAAACAGTAGATCACTGATTTACTAGGTTTAACTAGGCATTGCCAATTTATGTGTTGTTGTGGACAATCATACAGTTGTGTCATGCTGCGTGAGACCATAACTCAAATTATTTCTATTTGTAGAATTCGTGTTGCTATTTTGAAAAATCGTTGTCCTTCTTTATATATATAGGGTTACCGTTAACTGAGGCTCAGGACACTTACGATTTAGCTCTTATGATTTAACTATGTGTGAGATGGAAATGTTAATATTACGAATAGCGTAGTGACAGTATTAGGAGTGCTGACTGCTGTAAATCACGAACAGTTCCGTACCATCCCGGCCCCTATGACACAGCATATGACATTTTAGGCATAAACAGTGTCATGCCGCGCCGGTAGACAGAAGAACATGGCAAAGTCTTTCCCAAAGTGCTCTAATCGCCATAAGAGTGCTTAGTCCCCAAGTCGAGACGCTATTTGTTACTTCTGCCACACAATAGATCATGTTCAGTCAGTGTGCATGAAAAAGCTGGTGGATAGCTCATTCCCAAGTAACATGCCACTAAACCAGTCCAGATCATTAATGTTGTCACGGCTCAGCCAACCACAGAACAGTACGACCCGGTGGCTATAATAAACGTTGCGAAAGGTCGCCCAAACACCAGTCAGGTGATTTTCATATGCCAAAGAAGCCACACCGACGTGAACACAAGTCAGCTAACAAATCTTTGCCCACTTCACCTGTCACGAGTTGTAGTAGCTAACAGCAATAGGCAGGAAGTGGTAGTTCTCTCTTAGATATGAAACGTAGTCGGGAAAAAGTGTTCGTTACTTTGACAGTAGGTAATAAATATGTCAAATTACAACTTGACACTGGTGCTTCCGACGAAACTTCTGATGAACCATTAGGTTCATCAAATACTGAGCTCAGCTACGCATGTGTTGTCAGCTTATCAAGGACAGAAAATTCCAGTTTTACGAAATTTCAGTATGCCAGCTATATTTCAAAGTGTAACGAAGACAGTAGCATTCCCAGTGCTTTTTGCAAAATCTCGCACAATATTTTGGCCTAGATTCTTTTGACATTTTCGGATTGTCAGTCCACAAGACAGTGTTGCAAATTTCAACAGATGTGACTACAGACAGGCTTCAAGTTCTGTGAAACAAATTTAGTGAACTCCCTAGCGACGGTCTCGGTTGTGCGACTTTTTTTTAGCTCATGTGTCACTCAAAGACAATGCACAACCAAAGTTTGGTCGAGATAGCCAAGTGCCCATTGTCATTAGGGAACAGATTGCTGAAGAATTACGGTAATGGAAACTGATGGGGTCAGCAAGCCAATCCGAGCAACTCGTGCTCTTGTCCATTAGTCATCCTTCGCAAACCGTCGGGACGTCTTCGACTGTGTGTTGATTTTAAGTCAACTCTGAACTGTCAGACAGTGATAGACACGTACCCTTTTCCAGCCCACAGGAACTGGTGGCCAGATTATGCGAGGGTTGACTTGCCGGGTGCTTACCTCCAACTGCCATTGGATGAATACTAAGAGAAATTTTGTGTTATTAACACTCACCTCAGGTTATTTGAATTTCAGTGCCTGACCTTCGGTAGTGCCTCAGCGCCAGCGATTTTTCAGTGCTTTTTATAACAAATGACTGCCATTGTGGCTTCTTGCTCAAATTACCTGGATGACGTCGTCGTGTCTGGACGTTCTACAGAGGAACATTCAGCCAATTTCGTGTGCCTTTTTCAAGCGCTGTTATCGGCAGACCTCAAGTGTCGCAAAAACAACTGCTCTTTTTTTGCAGACGGAAATACAATATCTTGGACATGTTATTAACTTACAGGCTATTTACCCGACCAACACTCATTTGCGAGCATCAAAGATTTGGCGGCTCCAAAAAATCTAATGGAACTGCAACCAGTGTTAGGAAAACTGAATTACTACTTCAAATTCATTCCTCGCGTCTCTCAGGTTGCAGCTCCGCTTCACAAGTTAAAGCGTAAGACTGTTCCGTTTACATGGAGCAAAGAATGTCAGTTGGTTCTTGATCAGTTAAAACGGGCACTATCAAGCAGCACATGCCTCATACATTCTAATCTGGCTGAACCATTGGTGTTTGCTGTTCTTGCTTCTTTTATTGATCTAGCCAAAGTTCTGTAACATTGTATCGGATCAACGGATCGTCCAATAGCATTTTCCTCCAAAATTCTGACTACGACTCAGGCAAATTACACAGATTGAAAAATGAGCATTGGCGATCGTTGATGGTGTAAACCTCTACAGTTCTAACTTGGTCACGGATCATAAGCCACTCACTTCACTCTTCCACCAAACCAAGCCTGTTCCGCCACACACAGCGCAGGAACTGCAACGATGGGCTTTGTTGGTGTCGAACTACAACTATGAAATTTTGTACTGCCCTACGACTCAACATTCTAGCGTCGATGTGTTGTCAAGGTTACCGATGGACAGGAATATCAGTTCGACTCCTCCGAAGCATAGTGTTTTCTGCTAGATTCTCCAGACACTTCCGAAGTTCACAGTTTTCCCACGGACTCCCGTCGCATTGAACAGGAGACAGCTGCGGATACAGATTTAAACATTATGCTGAATTACATACGTGCTAGGTGGCCAAGCAGAATGAAAGAAATTGTTCGGCCCGAAGTACGTCGATACTTCGCTCGCTGTCAAGCCTTGTCAGTAAAACGTGGTGTTTTACTGTTACACACTGAGTCTGACCAGGCCGGCGTCATCACCCCACGCGCCCTTCAGCAGGATGTTTTAACAATATTGCATCAGGGAAAATAGGGTATTATGAGGACAAAGCACCTTCCTCGACGCCATAATTCTTAGCCACGAGTGGACGCTCAGATTGAAGACATGACGTCACGCTGCGCCGCTTGCATGGAGCAACAGGTGGCACAAATCAACACTTTTCAGGCTGGCCACGTCCCAGCGGTCCTTGAAAACGCATACACATTAATTTTTCAGCACCTTTCTGGAACACACAATGGTTTATTGTAGTGGACGCCTTTGATCAGAACCTTTGTGGTTCCGATGAACTCTGAGGTCAAACAGTACTGTCAGAACACTTACTGCAATATTTTGCATCGACAGCTTCCCGGAAGTGTTAGTGTCTGATAACGGGCAGCAGTTTACCTCACAGGAATTTGAACAATTTTGCTCGGCCAACGGAACTGAACCTGTGACCAAAGCGCCATTCCACGCATAATCAAATAGTGAAGCTGAAAATTTCGTGCGACCATTCAAGATGATCAGATGAGTAGGTTCCGTGGAACTCACGGCAGCTGGACTTGCAACTGTTCCTATCTACTTACCGTGCGATGCCGCGATATGGAACGTCCGTGGCCGAGCTCCTGCATGGCTGCCTGCATCTCACCCTCCTTTACGTGTTGCACGCACCAACAAGGAGTACCGGACAGTACAAAGATTTACAGATCCAGGTCGCAATACTTTTCAGGGCCTTCTGGCCCGTACAGCAACGGAAACAGGGGACAGTTTAATGTGTCCTTGGACACAACATATGCTTGGTTTCTTCCACCAGAAGGTCTGTGACCGAAAGGTATACCAGAACCATCCTCGCCCTCTGAGACTCAGTGATGCTGCCGTTGCGTTTCGTTCAACAGATTCAGCAAGCACCCAGGAGCCAGGGCTGCGGCCGTCCACCGCAGGTAGATGGCATCTATGCCTGAGGCGCTTCCCATGGAGGTGGACGCGCCCTCATCAACGATGCCGGCGTTTCAACGATGCCAGGCATTTCTGTGGTGCCTCGGAGCGAATGCTGCGGCACTGACTGGAGCCTGTCGCCGGTTTTAGCCCCGGCTCCCGTCATTCTGCTGCGCCTGCACCCAGATCATCCCCTCGCCCCGGTTCGCACTGCGACCGTACGCGACTACACAGATTTGGTGGAAAAGGGGGTGGGGTGGGAAGGTGTATGGTGTCTTACGCACAGTACGCACCGATACGCAGCAGCACGGGCGTCGATAGGTCGACAGCCCAGTCCAGAGATGGTGTACAGACCAGAGATTACCGCACCAAGAAGTCACAGCTGTGACGCCACCGAAGAAGTGATACAGTACTACGTCAGAGGCGTCAGTTCCAAGTCAAACCAATTACCGAGGAGACCGCCTTCTACTTGTTTGCTTTGCATCCCATTGTCTATCTCTAGCGAACATTCCAGTGGAACAAGAACTGTTTACTATCCAGCCTTAGCATTTGGAATAGTAGTTCACGATCTGCTGCCTGAGAAGATTTGTCACAGCAGAGTATTCGTCAGTAAATGCGGGTGTTCTTGTCACAAATTACTATCAGTGTTTCACTGTTAGTGTTTCAGTGTTCCCCTCGTTCTCCTCTCGAAGTACACTACTGGCCATTAAAATTGCTACACCACGAAGATGACGTGTTACAGACGCGAAATTTAACCGACAGGACGAAGATGCTGTGATATGCAATTGATTAGCTTTTCAGAGCATTCACACAATTTGGCGCCGGTGGCGTCACCTACAACGTGCTGTCATGAGGAAAGTTTCTATCCGATTTCTCATACACAAACAGCAATTGACGGTCGTTGGCTGGTGAAACGTTGTTGTGATGCCTCGTGTAAGGAGCAGAAATGGGTACCATCACGTTTCTGACTTTGATAAAGGTCGGATTGTAGCCTGTCGCGATTGCGGTTTATCGTATCGCAACATTGCTGCTCGCGTTGGTCGAGATCCAATGACTGTTAGCAAAATATGGACTCGGTGGGTTCGGGAGGGTAATATGGAACTCCGTGCTGGATCTCAACGGCCTCGTATCACTAGCATTCGAGAGGACAGGCATCTCATCAGCATGGCTGTAACGGATCGTGCAGCCACGTCTCGATCCCTGAGTCAACAGATGGGGACGTTTGGAAGACAACAACTATCTGCACAAACAGTTCGACGACGTTTGCAGCAGTATGAACTATCAGCTTGGAAACCATGGCTGCGGTTACCCCTGGCGCTGCAGCACAGACAAGAACGCCTGCGATGTACTCAACGACCAACCTGGGTGCACGAATGGCAAAACGTCATTTTTTCGGATGAATTTAGCATTATGATGGTCACATCCGTGTTTGGCGACATCGCGGTAAACGCACATTGGAAGCGTGTATTCGTCATCGCCATACTGGCGTATCACCCGGACGTGGACGTTACATTTCAGATGTGTTACGACCCGTGGCTCTACCCTTCATTCGATCCCTGCGAAACGCTACATTTCAGCAGGATAATGCACGACCGCATGTTGCAGGTGCTGTACGGGCCTTTCTGGATACAGAAAATGTTCGACTGCTGCCCTGGCCAGGACATTCTCCAGATCTCTCACCAACTGAAAACGTCTGGTCAATGGTGGCCGAGCAACTGGCTCGTCACAATACGCCAGTCACTACTCTTGATGAACTGTGGTACCGTGTTGAAGCTGCATGGGCAGCTGTACCTGTACACGCCATCCAAGCTCTGTTTGACTCAATGCCCAGGCTTATCAGGGCAGTTATTACGGGCAGAGGTGGTTGTTCTGGGTACTTATTTCCCAGGATCTATGTACCAAAATTGCGTGAAAATGTAATCGCATGTCAGGTGTAGTATAATATGTTTGTCCAGTGAATACCCGTTTATCATCTGCATTTCTTCTTGGTGTAGCAATTTTAATAGTCAGTAGTGTATTTCCCTCAATGCATTATAAATCGTTGAAGCTGGCAATGAGTAAAATCTACATCTGTGGTTGTATCAAAAGTACAATACAACAGCTTTTTTCAAGTAGTAGCTAATTATAAGTAACTGCATTATCTGCAATAATTATGACCTTACTCGTAACATTGCCTTGCCACTCAGTAATGCACAACGTGAACAGTTAACTGTGGCGACACAATCTGGTCGATCGTCGATCTTTGCCTGCTTTGCAAGGACAGCTTATCAAGGACAGGACGCCGTACCATGCAGCCACAGTTACAGTGTTGTTGTAGTCTTCAGTCCTGTGAAACTTCTTCATCTCCCAGAACCTGCTGCAACCTACATCCTCCTCAATCTGCTTAGTGTATTCATCTCTTGGTCTCCCTCTACGATTGTTACCCTCCACGCTGCCCTTCAATACTAAATTACTGATCCCTTGATGCCTCAGAACATGTCCTACCAACCGATCCCTTCTTCTAGTCAAGTTGTACCACAAACTCCACTTCTCTCCAATTCTGTTCAATACCTACTCATTAGTTATGTGATCAACCCATCTAATCTTCAGCATTCTTCTGTAGCACAACATTTCGAAAGCTTCTATTCTCTTCTTGTCCAAACTATTAATCGTCCATGTTTCACTTCCATACATGGCTACACTCCATACAAATACTTTCAGAAACGACTTCCTGACACTTAAATATATACTCGATGTTAACAAATTTCTCTTCTTCAGAAACGCTTTCCTTGCCTTGCCAATCTACATTTTATTTCCTCTCTGCTTCGACCATCATCAGTTATTTTGCTCCCCAAATAGCAGAACTCATTTACTATTTTAAGCGTCTCCGTTCTTAATCCTATTCCCGCAGCATCACTCTATTTAATTCGACTACATTCTATTATCCTCGTTTTGCTTTTGTTGATGTTAATCTTATATCCTCCTTTCAAGATACTGTCCATTCCGTTCAACTGCTCTTCCAAGTCCTTTGCTGTCTCTGACACAATTACAATGTCATCGGCGAACGTCAAAGTTTTTGTTTCTTCTCCATGGACTTTAATACCAACTCCGAATTTTTCTTTTGTTTCCTTTGAAATGTCCCCTTAGAAAAATTAATGAATTACTGTGCTGATAAACCTCTTACATTATTTGATTTTCAAACAGCTGAGCAGAACTGAACGTACTCAGACATTTCGCTCTTTGCCTATTCGGATCAACACTAAACTGACACACAATATTTTTAGCCCAACGCAATCTGACTTTCAATAATCCCTACAAAAGAATGGCCCTGACTAACATTAACCTACACCTTTCACAAATCACTTACCTCACAAAAATCTTCGTTACTCGAACTACTGCAATACAGCGAGCGCCACTACTGCCAGCTAATTAAAAGATTCAAACTACTGAAGGCGCTAACTACTGATAGGCATAGTTAGCAAATGAAAGCTTTTGATAGAGAACAAACAATGTATGTACCTTAATAGTGTCAAAAGTGCGTCTCTGATGGACGCACGTCCAAATCATCCGCTCTCAAAACTCCGCAGTCTCTCTCCCCACATCCACCACTGCTGGCGGCTCACCTCCAACTGCGCAACGCTACGCGCTATTAACAGCCAACTGCCCAACACTACAATAGCAAATTACAACAATGCCAACCAGCCACAGACTGCACACAGCACAGCCAGTGATTTTCATATTGAATGCTACGTGATGTTATCAGCATAAAAACCTAAACAGCCTACTTACACCTTTACTGCTTGCTCAGTATACAGATTGAATAACATCGGGGAGAGGTTACAACCCTGTCTCACTCCCTTCCCCACCACTGCTTCCCTTTCATGTCCCTTGACTCTTATAACTGCCATCTGGTTTCTGTACAAATTGTAAATAGCCTTTCGCTCCCTGTATTTTACTCCTGCCATCTTCAGAACTTGAAAAAGAGTAATCCAGTCAACATTGTCAAAAGCTTTCTCTAAGTCTACAAATGCTAGAAAAGTAGATTTGCCTTTCCTTAATCTTTCTACTAAGATAATTCGTAGGGTCAGTATTGCCTCACGTGTTCCAGTATTTCTACGGAATCCAAACTGATCTTCCCCGAGGTCGGCTTCTACCAGTTTTTCCATTCGTCTGTAAAGAATTCGTGTTAGTATATTGCAGCTGTGACTTATTAAACTGATAGTTTGGTAATTTTCACATCTGTCAACACTTGCTTTCTTTGGAATTGGAATTATTATATTCTTCTTGAAGTCTGAGGGCATTTCGCCTGTCTCATACATCTTGCTCACCAGGTGGTACAGTTACAGTATGTGTCGTCTTCTCCTAGAGGGTGGTACTGTTCCTCATACGTCATAGTCTAGCGCCCTCTTCTGCCATAGTAACTGGTAATGTTGTGACGTATTGATTTCACTTGCTGTCTCACCTTGTAGTTGATGTGATACAGCGTTGTACATAATGGTTCCGTATTCGAATTGAGAGCTTGCCGACATGGTGTTTACTTAGGGAAACGCAAATGGCAATGGGCGGCGAGCAGCAAGGCTGTATCAGGAGACCCATTCCCAGTGACAACAACCACAGCATTCAATGTTTGCAACAGTGTTTCGCCGTTTGTTTCATACAGGGTCTTTACAGGCAGAAGGAAATCACGAAGATTGTAGCCGACATGTTCGAACACCAGACTTGGAGGATTAACAGTGTGGAAGGCGACGCCGTAACAATACCAGGCAGCTGGTCGGCCAGTACAGGGTAACACAGACGACCGTGTGGAACATCCTCCATGACGATTGTTACTACCCTTCATCACTTACAGCGTGTACAGGGCTTACTAGCGAAAGACTTTCCACATTGGGAGCAGTTTTGTCACTGGTTTCTTCACCAGGAAACCACGATTCCGAAATTTTTGTCATCCATCCTATTCACAGACGAGAGCACATTTACGAGGAGTGGTATCTTCAACTTTCATAACAGTCATCTGTGGCATAGTGTGCAGAATCCCCATGGTATGATGGCAGCGAATCATCAGCATCGGTGCAGCTGGAATGTGAGGGCCGGGATAATTGGCAACCGTATTCTGGGACCAGTCTTCCATCCACACCGCCCAACTATCGGCGTTTCTTGCGGGTGACTTCGGCTTCACTGCTGGCAGACGTGAGACGGTTGATTATCAAGATTATGTGACTGCTACGGTATGGTGCTCCAGTCCACTTCGCCGTTAACGTCCGAACGCATCTCAGTCGTGTTTTCCTGGTCGATGTATCGGACGAGGAGATCCAGTTGCATGGCCTGCTTGTTCAAAAACGGTCAAATGTGTGTGAAATCTTGTGAGACTTTACTGGTAAGGTCATCAGTCCCTAAGCTTACACACTACTTAACCTAAATTATCCTAAGGACAAACACACACACCCAAGCCCGAGGGAGGATTCGAACCTCCGCCGGGACCAGCCGCACAGCCTGCTTGTTCATCGGATCTCAGTCACTACGATTTGTGGTTATGGGGCAATCTCAAAAGGATCCACATGTGGAGACACTGGAGCAGTGTATTCATGCTTCCTTTGACACTGTTCGGATGTAGCCTGGCAGGCATAAACACATGAGACAAAACATACTACGGTGCGTACACGCACGCGGTGAGGCATATAGAAACCATTTTCAACAATTTTTTGCATGGTACAGCGCGAATTAGACCGCAGTCTCTGTAAGAATGTGGGACTGAATAAATGGTCTCTAACATGGAGACCATGCATTTACGGACGTAAGTTCATTACACCTTTTTTGTTCCGTATCCTCTCGTCGATCAAATCCTGAAGTCCGTATACGGTGGAAAAAATCATCCTGTATAGTTATAATCGACTTTCTTCTGACCTGGGAATCTTCTAGTACTTGTTTCTCTACAGTTTTTCAAAAATGGTTCAAATGGCTCTGATCACTATGGGACTTCACTTCTGAGGTCATCAGTCCCCTAGAACTTAGAACTACTTAAATCTAACTAACCTAAGGACACCACACACATTCATGCCCGGGGCAGGATTCGAAACTGCGACCGTAGCGGTCGCGCGGTTCCAGACTGAAGCGCCTAGAACCGCTTGGCCACTCCGGCCGGCTACAGTTTTTGGTCTTGATATTAATACTTGATATTTCATCAGTGTAGACACATATATAAAACACTGGAACTAAATATATTACTGGAAATAAGTACGGAGGATGACAACGCCTTAAGGTACCAATTGATTACACTTTTTCAAGCTTTAGTTTAATGCAAAAACATTTATTTAGAATACAACGGGGAAATTTAGTATTCATTTAATGTTTTGTGAGCTAACATGAGTATCAAGTCAAACACAAAGGTGTACAGTAAAGGAAAAATATGCTGTTTATGTATACCATTCAAGACTACTCACAATGAAAGTCAAAACTAAGAATTATGCCATTTTTTTATTTCCTGAGTATAAAACCAAAAAATGAACCACTTTTCCAAGTAAATAGAATCATTTTAATACTAATAGTCTACTTTGCAAAAACTTAATAGGCGCGAGGAGTGGTCGCGTGGTTAGAGGCGTCGTGCCACAAATTGCGCAGTCCCTGAAGCCGGGGGTTCGAGTCCTCCCTCACACACGAGTGCCTGTGTGTGTTGTCCTTTGCATAAGTTAGTTTAAGCAGTGTGTAAGTCTAGGGACCGATGATCTCAGCAGTTTGGTCACTTACGAATTCACACACAATGGGACATATTTGAAAAACCTAATACTTTTAGACAGTGCATAGTGTGTACGGTTTACTTCTACATTTGTGTTTCATGTAGAATGTATAGATAAATGATAATACTTTAACTCTCTTTCAGTCAGTACTGAATGGTTGTTGTTTACTCTAACACGATACTTCCTATAGAGATACTGAGGTATTGATATATCTCTGCGAACTTACCGAACAAGTGGTATCGACATGATACCATGAGTATTGAAAAAAAAGTATCAGTACTTACTCAAATCAGTAGCAGCAAAATGTCCCTCTTTCCTCTTTCTATTCTTAGTAACATTTAAGTCTTCTCTCGCTATTTTTTCTTCGTTCAATTCATGCGAACAATTAAAAATTTGTACAAACTTGCTAATATAGCTCTCTTTCCTACCTTTCCAATAGCCACAGGTTATCGAAATAAATACTTTCGTACGAATGTAAGTCAACAACTGTGAACAGCTCCGTTCTAATCGTCTTTGGGTTGGCAGTGCCGCTGAGTACGCTCGCCAGCCGCTAGACGGCACCATTCTCTCCACATGTGACACTTCAGCATTGTCACAATAGTTCTCTTTTGCCCTTTTATGATGTAAACATGGCAGCGTCACATTCCGTTTTCATCAATGAAGAACAGCAGTCAATAACCACTTCTGTTCGTAGTAAGTAAAGGATTACATGTGTTCCGAAATCTATACAAGGCTGTTAGCGCTAAACGGGGAAAATACTTTACCACGGTAAAGTGTTTATCAGTGGAGTGAAGTATTCAAAAGCGGCAGAACAAGCGCAAAGGACAAAAAAAAAGGAGAATCCACTACTAATGCCCACACTGAGCATTTACCTATTAGTCATGCTTCTGCATCTGACAGCCATAGGCTCTGAGCACTATGGGACTTAACATCTATGGTCATCAGTCCCCTAGAACTTAGAACTACTTAAACCTAACTAACCTAAGGACAGCACACAACACCCAGCCATCACGAGGCAGAGAAAATCCCTGAGCCCGCCGGGAATCGAATCCGGGCGTGGGAAGCGATAACGCTACCGCACGACCACGAGATGCGGGCTGACAGCCATATTAAGCTCAAATTTGATTTTGTGCTAGATGGAACATACAACAACTGAATGAAGAAAATTAGCACAAATGTCAACAACGACTGGACCGGCATGCTATTTTCGGAGGTGAGATGAAACAGATCATCAGTGGAGATGAAATGTGAGCACGTTGCTTTGAATTATAGAACAAACGCCAAACTATTGTTTCCAGCCAAACACAAATTCGAGAGTGAATATTATGCGAAAAAAGTGATGCTCACAATTTTTTGGAATGCATATGGGCCAGTTCTGCAATATTATCTGGAAAAGTAGTCAACAGTATGTACCAAACGTTACTCTAAGAAGTTTCGCTAAGAGCTGTAAACTGCAATAATAGTAATAATAACAATCTACATCTACATTTATACTCCACAAGCCACCCAACGGTGTGTGGCGAAGGGCACTTTACGTGCCACTGTCTTTACCTCCCTTTCCCGTTCCAGTCGCGTATCGTTCGCGGGAAGAACGACTGCCGGAAACCCTCCGGCGAACTCGAATCTCTCTAAATTTACATTCGTGATATCCTCGGGAGGTATAAGTAGAGGGAAGCAATATATTCGATACCTCATCCAGAAACGCACCCTCTCGAAACCTGGACAACAAGCTACACCGCGATGCAGAGCGCTTCTCTAGAGTTTGCTAAACATCTCCGTAAGGCTATCACGCTTACCAAATAACCCTGTGACGAAACACGCCGCTCTTCTTTGGATCTTCTCTATCTCCTCCGTCAACCCGACCTGGTACGGATCCACACTGATGAGCAATTCTCAAGCATAGGTCGAACGAGTGTTTTGTAAGCCACCTCCCTTTTTGATGGACTACATTTTCTAAGGACTCTCCCAATGAATCTCATCCTGGCACCCGCCTTACCACCAATTAATTTTATATGATCATTCCACTTCAAATCGTTCCGTACGCATACTCTCAGATATTTTACAGAAGTAACTACTACCAGTGTTTGTTCCGCTATCATATAATCATATAATAAAGGATCCTTCTTTCTGTGTATTCGCAATCGATTACATTTGTCTATGTTAAGGGTCAGTTGCCACTCCCTGCACCAAGTGCCTATCCGCTGCAGATCTTCCTGCATTTCGCTGCAATTTTCTAATGCTGCAACTTCTCTGTGTACTACAGCATCATCCGCGAAAAGCCGCATGGAACTTCCGAATAATAATAAAAGCCACCGGGGCTTAATGTAAACCAGCGCTCTGTCCTTGCGTTAGAAAACCATCCACGTATCACCGCCCTCATAGTTCACGGTCTTCAAAAGATTCATTTCGAGGTGTTGGATCATCTCGCACAAAGACCTGATCCCGCCCCGTCAGATTTAATTTGTGTGGTCCATGTAAAGAAGGTTTTATTCACAGTCAGTTCACCTTCAATGTAGAGGTGGAGGGATGGATTCGTGGCTTGTTGCTCAACTGATACACCCTTGAGAGTTCTGGCTAGCGTCTCCTAAGATTCAGCTAGTGCATTGAAAAGTAATGAAAGTATGTTGATAACTGATGTCATTGCAGATTTTGTATTGTAGCTGTAATAAATTAGAGATGTACTGTCCAGATACTTTTTGACTTACCCTCGTAGATTATACAAATGCTTCATGAGATACGAGCTGTAGACACATCGAGAAGGTGTACATCTTCGAAGTCGTAGACGTTTTGTATTCCATATCTCCCTCCCACCGTTCCGATGGCATCACAGAGTTTCGTACAATTTCAGTTGACAGATCGACTTGATAAGTCGACGGATGACGAAGCCGCTTCGCAGTTACGGGATAGCATCCACAACCAGCGCCACCTGCAGGGTCACCCACGTCCTAACGTCTCCGCCACCACTCCCACGAGCGGGCGTGCTGCGCCACAAACAGAGCCAACCCCTATCCGAACTCGCTCGCCGCCGAGTCATAAAAATAATGTATGGCGAGGGTCCCACCATTTGTCAGGCGCGTTCGACAAGAGTTTCAGCGGCCATAGATATAATTCTTCTTTAGAGTGTGCCGACTGTAGTGGGCCCGTGTTTGGTCGGCAAGCAACTGGCCCGTGAGGGATGAGTTGCCGGGGCGAGGTGGAGGGGGTTACAGCATCCGCTGCGGGAAATTGAGCCACCTAAGGGGACTACCACAGACGTGAAGACATTTTAAGGACTGCATTTTCAAATTAATTTTGCACACTTTAATGTGGAGGTAACCGATAAAAATCATTGTGTTGGGATAAAATAATTATTGAAGAAGAAGGGAGGCCATTATCATCTTCTGCACATAGTAGACTTCGTCTGTAATGCTTGCTACTAGGGTTTACTTTTAAATCTTTCCATTTATTTCTGTGTCTTTCTATATTCCTCCGTCCTGTTCGTTGGTATTTGTGTAGAATTTATGGTAGTTTATCCTCCAACATATTAACACGCTCCTTATATTTCCTTCTGTAGTCTTCTACTTTTCCCTTTATTGACAGAAATCCCTACTTTGCCGTTATTTCTGTATTGCTATAGGTCCACGTATACATCTACACCCATACTCCGCCGCGCGAGATTAGCCGAGCGGTCAGGGCGCTGCAGTCATGGACTGTGCTGCTAATCCCGGCGAAGGTCTGAGTCCTCCCTCGGGCATGGGTGTGTGTGTTTGTCCTTAGGATAATTTAGGTTAAGTAGTGTGTAAGCTTAGGGACTGATGACCTTAGCAGTTAAGTCCCATAAGATTTCACACACATTTGATCAACCCATACTCTGCAAACCACAGTGGAGTGCAAGACAGACTGTATGTCCCATTGACCCTTTTCCCACTATGTTCAGGTATGGAGTGTGGCAAGAATGTATAAGTGCCTATGTGCGTGCTGTTATTTATCATATCTTTTCCTCACTATATCTACGTGAGCGGTACGTAGAGCGTTGTAGTATATCCCTATATTCGTCATTTAAAGCTGGTTCTTCACACTTTGTATGCAAACTTTCTCGAGATTGTTTACGTCTATTTTTAAGGGTCTGCCATTTCAATTCTTTCAACATCTCTGTGATACTCAAACACACTATGACTGTTCGAGCTGTCATGCTCCATATACGTAAATTGTCCCTTATTTGGTACGGGTTCCATATACTTGAGCAATATTCTAGGACATGTTGCACGACTGATTTTTAAGCAGTCTCCTTGGAAGACTGATTTCGTTTACCTAGCATTCAACCAATAAACCCATTTTTCCTACGTCTGAGACCCTGTCATCGTTCTATTTCATGTCCCTATAAAGTGTCGGATCCAGACATTTTTATGAGTTGACAGATTCCAAAAGCGACTCATAGACATCATAGCCATATGATACTACCTTTTATTCGGTTTTTGAAGTGCGCCGTTTCACATTTCCGAACATTTACAGCATGTTACTAATCTCTGCAACACTCGAAATCTTATCAAGGTCTGACTGAATATTTGTGCAGTTTCTTTCAAAGTGAACTTCATTACAGAGAACTACGTCATATGTGAAAGGTCTGAGATTACTATTAGCATTGTCCACAAAGTTATTAATCTACAACATGAACAGCAAGGGATACAACACGCTTCCCTGGAACACATCCTGGGACACATCCACTTTTGTTCTTCGATGACTCTGCATCGAAGATAACTTGTTGCATCCTCCCGACCACATAGTCCTCAGTCCAGCCAAAAATCTCGCTTGATACCCAGACGATCGTATTTTGAAAAAAAGAGTGGGTGTGTATTAGTGAAATGCTTTTCGAGAATAAGAGAAATACTTCGTCTACCTGACTGCCTAGTTCTGTAATTTTCAGTCACGCATGTAAGAAAACTGCGAGTTGGATTTCGCAAGATCAGTGTTTTCGGAATATCTGAAGTATCTCACTTTTGCACTCTGGATTACTAGTGTATCCTTTGTTGTTCGTACTGAGGTTTTCATCTCGTACGTAGATAGAGGGAGAAACAGTGTTCTGAAAAACTTCAGAGTTGTTTCTTTCCTTACTTTCGTTTGCAACGTTATTTGAGTAGTGTCATTCATTAAGCAACATTTCTCTCCCTTATACTATAAATCAGTTTTCACTAAACGGTATCCTAATATTCAAAAACTGTTACTGCACTACTACTGACCCATTTATTACAATTTTGGTTCTAATTTTGTTTTTCTAAAAGAATACCATCACCATGGTTTTGTTACCAAATAAGAGTAAATACTACGAAGCACAGACTGTTTGTGCTTGATATGCTGCTCTTTGTTAATTATTGTCAGTTAGCAATAATTACCCATTCACCTGCAAATAATTTCCTCAGTATTAGTGGCGCCTCATAACTGAACTTACGTGAG
Organism: Schistocerca piceifrons; assembly: GCF_021461385.2. Lineage (NCBI taxonomy): Eukaryota > Metazoa > Arthropoda > Insecta > Orthoptera > Acrididae > Schistocerca > Schistocerca piceifrons. The sequence goes on from NC_060144.1 coordinate 145,759,313, forward strand.
ATTTTGCTCCATAAAACGTACAGCTTGCGTTTTAAACTTCTGTAAACGGAAATAAATCTGTATGAAAAGAAAATTTTATCATAAACTTGATAAAATCCTAAAAGAAGAAGCTCGAGTATTTTACATGCACTTTAACCTAAATTGTTCCATTTTAAGTTTAAAAATGAAATCTGCACTTGTCAGTTTAATTTGAGCTAAAAGACCAGTAATTTTCTCCTTAATTTATAAATGACCACTGAGGAAATTTTTCTTCATTGGAAGCACTGCAAGTGCATTTCAAATGTGTGTATGAATTCCTAAGGGACCCAATTGCTGAGGTCATCTGTCCCTAGACTTGCACACTACTGAAGCTAACTTACTATAAGGACAACATACACACACACACACACACACACACACACACACACACACACACACACACGCACGCACGCACACACACCTATGCCCGAGAGAGGACTCGAACTTCCGGAGGGAGGGGCCGCTCAATCCGTGACATGGCGCCTCAAACCACGTGGCTACAGCTCGTCGCGCAAGTACGTTTAATTTGCCGAATTCGTAGTGTACCTTACATTTTTTCTTTTCACTGTTGAAAAGCAGTGTTCTACTTACGATGTAGTCGTGGGAGATGGTATGAGAATTTTTATCAGCTTCATTTCACCTAGGATATTGTACAGATTATTTTCCAACAAAAATTTCAGGAGATCAATTAATCTGCAATAACCGACTACTTTAAGTTCGATTTGGAACTTTTTTTTGCCAATCATGGGGTAAGATTCAGTGATCAGTACTAATCACTCGTACAATGTTCATTTTTAAAACTAGTGAAGCATTTCGTGTTGCAAAATGTAGAAGGTACTGTTTAGTGGCAGAATATCTGTCCATTACATATTTCACACGTTCTTGGGTTCTGCCACGAGTGTCTTTGAAGGATTCTCTCAGTACTTTGATTTTCTGAATTCTAAAATAAGTGCTTTGAAGAATGTTACATATTAATTAAGGTTAGGCACACTAATTTCTCCAGATTTCGTTTGGTTGCAAGTTATTTCAAGATGAGCCATAATCTGATGAAACAACTCAAACTCTGGAATGACTTGATCTGCTTTTGACTTTTGTATATTTTGCAGATACTGGTGGATGGCTACTGATTTTAAGCTTCATTGTTACATTTTGTTCAAATGGAAAGAAAGAATTAAAGCTAAGGTGTTATCGATAATATGAAGTTTATATAGATATTAAAAGGTACAGGTGACACTGAAGCCCTCTCTAATTATTCTTCATACACTCTCTTTATGGATTCTGTTACGCATTTATTGAAAACCCTGCCGTCTGTATTTATCTAGAACAAATTGCCTCTTACTTAATGAAATCTATAAGGATTACATACGTCTCTTTAGTGTAGCCTGTGTGTTTTCAACGATATGTTTGAAGCTAGGTAAGAGGAAAAAATGTTATGTCTTAATTTTGATCTGGACGTCAAGGTCTTTTTTATGTTTCTTTTTCATTAACATTTGTAAACTCATATGCCTTTCTGTTTTCCGAGAAACTCAGTTCTGTGTTGTATAATAAATACATAAGAAATCTATTACTAAATATAAAAAATATGAGTAATTAAGGATGTTTTCAAGACGCAAAATATTGAAAACACCGAAATCTGTAGATTGCAAAAAATAAATACTGAAATACAGGCTCTATTATTTTGGTACCAACATTGTCGAGGTATTTGGCCGCACAGTCGTTCGTAGTCAGCATCACCTTCTAAGAACAGAATGGCTGGTATGGTCTGACCAGTATACGTGAAATCGACAATACAAATTGAAACAAAGGAAAAATGAAACTGATGATGTTTTAATTAAAATCAACTCACAGAATCGATAGGTTTTTGACACGAAACATCTGAATTGTGGAACTGAGACTACAATACAATAAACTTATAAATTATAGTATTCGTATCCAGCTAAATCACAAACAAATAAAAATCATTTGACACCTATTCCAAATCAGTCTGCAGTGCATTAACATTTGTTCCCTTCTGAACGTAATGAAGAAGAAAATTTTAGTTTCGTTACACTGCAAGAACAAGGCGCTTACAACATTTTCTTGTATAAATCTTGGTAAACTGAAGAAGTCCATTGCGTTTTGACTCACCAGAAATATCGAAGCGATGATCATGACATACCACACCCAAATACTCTGCAACCGCATTAAGCGTGTATCTATCACTACCTAATTCGCATCGTTTCGGTAATAATCTCATCATCTAGTCCCTCGAAACAAGGGAGTCTGCTGGCAAATTAGAATTCGTGCGATGTGATCAATAGTGCCAAGTAGGAACTCTTTCCCAGTTCTCTGTAAACGAACACTGACGTAAACCCACAGAAAATAGTGTCAAAATATTTTAAGAAATATATTAACAGTATTGCTTCCGGAAGCTAAAACTTGTTGATAGCGAAATCTACTAACCCTTAGATGTTTCAGGAGTATCACACTGTTTCCTGTGTCTACCCATACCTACATAAAGTAGTGGATGGGAACACATTTTTCACTGAATGGCTCTGAAAGACACAAGAAATCAGAGCAAAAAACTGTGATTTCTTCTGCAGATAAAGAGTTTGGAACTTAACTTGCCTCGTGTAATATCACCTCAAAATTGCAATCACTTCCCCAAGCACTAATTCACAGTTTTCAAATTTGATGCCGCAAGGACTTTGTAACAATGGTATTGGGTACCACGAAATTGGTTAGAGGAATAACGCGACAGTATTTTCATCGATAAACATGGCTGATAAAGAATTAGCCATTATCACCCAGACGACATTTATGAATAGTTTCAAGAACTATGGATTCGTGATGGAGGAACGGCGTCATCTGCAGCTATAGTTGAACAGAACACTGGACTTGGTCTTCCACGATACATGGTGACTTCTTCCTGATTTAAGACAAACTCTGACATTTTGATGATGTTGTACACGTCTGTTGTGCCCTGACTGACAGAAGCAACGCTGACTCCATGTGTAACTCCAGTGCAGGTAAAATCGACCTCTGTAAACTTAGTGTTTGTGCATTTAGTGAACGGAAGCAAATTATGATATACTTTTAGCTGCATATGACAAAGCATGTCACTAAAGCATATATGGGGTACTGATATTTTACTTTATTTTATTGTAAAATGATGCATTAGGTACTCAAAAGTTTAATATACAGGTGTTTCTTTCATAACAAAAACCAACAGAAATATTTAAGATCATTCAGATTTAAGTGACCAACAAGTGATACATCTTCGCAACAACCATGTCCTTTACGACAAAAATATACAGCCTCAAATAGGGAAAGACACTGTGTATGCAACACGAAGCATTTCTTAACATTTTTTAGCTTCTTGACTATAACAGGTTATACAATCCCTCATTACTCCCTATTTCCCTTTGATTCCCAATGAAAAATGAAGTAAAAGTTATAAGTAAAGAGAATGCGATTAATGGTGGGTAAAGAAGTTCTTAGCACTATATCCATTAAACGTTGAATGCAAATTACTGTTGCACTCATACGACAGAGCTATGTATTCAGTACATGGTAGAAAACTATACATAATAGCTAGCAGACTTACGGTTTAGGAACAACGAATGACTTGCAGAAAGTGTAGCCTAAATTACGATAACAGCTGTAATTGCAACTGCGACGTGAGATACAATCCATACCACAGACACAGTGCTTGTCCAGCAAACCGAAATAAAGAAAGCCGTGCGTGGCTCGTGATGGCGCCATCGTGTATTTTCCACCCTGCTTTTAACATATTTCCACCTCACTACGTTAATTTAAATCACTGGTGTCACCGAGTTGCTGCTTTGCCTGACCGCGAGCGGCATATCAGTATATCCCCTCTCGTAGTAGCTTTGTTCGACTGCTATGACTTCCCGGTCGTTGACTGTCGTAAACCAATTCGGGTCGAGAGTGTGGGTCTGCCAGTCAGTTGGAACGCGTCTGGAGCGCAGTCAGGACCTGTCAGTCGGGGAATTGCAATGCGGCACTAGTGCAGTCGGGTTGAAGCAGCAGTGAGGTCTGCGTCGACATGGCTCGCCCGACCATTGCCGCCGCGCATCACTTGAGCCGGGCCACGGTCTTAGTGGGTCGTCGGTCGGTCGTCCTACCGGAAGACGCGTTTTCACTCGCCGATCGCTCATGAGTCGGCTGTGTGTGTGTGGGTGCATCGACTTCCGATTTGTCTTCGTGCGTGCTTAGTTACTGTTTGGTATATCGTTCAGGTCTTGGTGCAAGTGTTTGTCAGGTTGTGTGTGTAGTTGGCGTTATTTCCACTGAAGATTATTTTAGATGTTTTCGCCATTCTGAGGTGAGTCGGTCGGTTGGTGCGGACTAGGGAGGATATCTCCGTGCGGCACGGTCCCAGTGATACGCCCGCTTAACCCACTGGGCAGAACAGTTGATTAGGATTATGGAAAGGGCCAAATAGGGTGGCGGTCAGTCTCTCTTCAAAATTGTAATTTATTGTAATTTAATAACACATTTAAACCAAAACGGCACATAGCCGAACCTTTACTAATACGAGTTTCAGAATCCAGTTCTTTCACGGCTGATGGCCTCCAAACAAGAAATCTTAAAATTTCAAGTGACTAAAGACACGCAGTTAAAATTGCAAAATCACAGCTAGGCTGAAAGCCTCAAGGTAAAAGTCGATAGAACAAACATATACAAGCCGGCCGGTGTGGCCGTGCGGTTCTAAGCGCTTCAGTTTGGAACCGCATGACCGCTATGGTCGTAGGTTCGAATCCTGCCTCGGGCATGGATGTCTGTGATGTCCTTAGGTTAGTTAGATTTAAGTAGTTCTAAGTTCTAGGGGACTGATGACCTCAGAAGTTAGGTCCCGTAGTGCTCAGAGCCATTTGAACCAAACATATACAAGTTGCAATACAAACGGCTGAAGGCCACAATTAAATTTAAAAATTTTAAAATATACTACCATAATCTTTTAAGGCAGAAGGCCGCGTTGTTTTTGCTTAAGGGGAAAATTTGAGAATAAGGCTTCAAGCGGCTGAAGGCCCACAGTTGATATTCCAAAAATTCAAAAAATACCTTTACCCTTAAGTTTTAAGTGGCCGAAAGTACTCTAACAAGGGAACCTCCCCATCGCACCCCCCTCAGATTTAGTTATAATTTGGCACGGTGGATAGGCCTTGAAAAACTGAACACAGATCAATCGAGAAAACAGAAAGAAGTTGTGTGGAACTATGAAAAAATAAGCAAAATATACAAACTGAGCAGTCCATGGGCAACATAGGCAATATCAAGGAGAAAGTGAGCATAAGTGGGCCTTGATCTTGTGGTTAGCGTGAGCAGCTGCGGCGGGTAAAGTCCTTGGTTCAAGCCTTCCCTCGAGCGAAAAGTTTACTTACTATTTTTGCAAAGTTATGATCTGTCCAATCGTTCACTGATGTCTCTGTTCACTGTAATAAGTCTGTGTGTTGCGACCGCACCGCAAAACCGTGTGATTAGTAGACGAAAGGACGTGCCTCTCCCATGGGAACTAAACATTTGATCGGAAGGTCATAGGTCAACCGATTCCTCCACAGGAAAACACGTCTGATATATTCTATACGACACTGGTGACGGCATGTGCGTCACATGACAGGAATATGTTGTCGACCCACCTAACTTGCACACTTGGCGAATGGGTAAAAAGATTCTTCTACCTTGCCCGATTTACGTTTTCTTGTGGATGTGATTATCACTTCCAAAAAAAGTGATGAAAACATAAGAGTGTGTCACATAAACTGCAACAAATGAATGCAACAGTTTCACAGTCGCACAGTTTTCTCTGTGCTCTGTCAAAACATATGTTTTTAACGTTTTCAAATTTTTCCGTGTGTAGACCGTCAAATCCTGCATATGTCCAAGCAAATCTAAACATGTCCTGGAATTTTGGAAAGCGATGTTGATTATGTGTGAGTGCCTGAACTCTGATAATTGTCTGAAAATAAAAAATTGAAGTTTTCACTCGAGGGAAGACTTGAACCAAGGACCTCTCGTTCCGCAGCTGCTCACGCTAACCACGGGACCACGGCGCTCCTTAGCTTACAAACTCCTTAATGTTGCCTATGTTGCCCATGGACTACTCAGTTTATATATTTTGCTTATTTTTTCATAGTTCCACACAACTTCTTCCTGTTTTCTCGATTGATCTTTATTCAGTTTGTCAAGGCCTATCCACTGTGCCAACTTATAACTAATTCTGAGGGGGGTGGGATGGGGAGGTTCCCTTGTAAGTGGAAAATTGTTGTGTACATAGTTCCGTGTAGTCAGTGCGTACACATCTTTCCCACTAGAGCGCGCCCCGCTAAGCACAACAGCGCAGCGCGCGTCCGTCTTCGCACTACGAGATGGCGCTGTCTTAGAGACGGACCAAATTCTGCTTCCGCCAATCCGCGTATTAATATGTAACGCAGCCAATGAGATTGCTGCTAACGTAGAACCTTTTCTCCTCGCGGATCACACTCGCGCTATGATACCTGAACGCGCGTGGTATTAAAACGAGCGCGCAGACCTCCGATCAGTCAGTCTGCGTTAGTCTGCAATTGTCTGCACCAGTCTGTACCAGTCTGCATTGGTCTGTACCAGTCTATAGTCAAGTTTCAGTCTGCACCTAATAAGATTACCATATTCCTGTACATAGCCATGAAGAGAAATGTATAGACACTTTCTCAATTATCAGAGATATGTGAGAATAAGATTAACGTACCAAGACCAGAGAAAATTCAGATTGTCAATTGAAAATAGCATCCAGAATCAAGTTACGTAAGGTTTACTCTTGTTACTATTTTAATAAATGTGTGTGAAAATTAATCAAGTTCTGTTTAAAGTTGGTCACCGTCAATCTGCTACTCTAAGCGTGCAAGTGGCATTTCGCTCGTCTGACCTAACGGCAGAAGATAAACACGCCACTATAAGACCACGAGACATATTACTGACACTCGACTACTTCATTAGAGCGGCAAGTCAAATAATCTGATGGTGTGTGTACCGAAGGTCTTACAGTACGCACACCACAAGAAGCAACACAACGACAATAACTAAATGTAAGAATAGGGTTTTAAGTTGTTGAAGGCCCACAATTGAGAATTCAAAATATCTTAAATCTTTAAGATTTAAGTGGCTGACAGCGCACTAAATGACAAGATAGCACAACAGCAGTAACTTTTAGCAAAATATCCACTTGCCAGAACTCATTCATACGGGCTGAAGGTCCTCCATTTACATAAAATGCAATAATTTTTTTTTCTTTTAAAGCATTGGCTATAAGAGGTTACCAACAGACCATTAAACACCAATGAAGAGGACAGTATAGACAACGGCACTCGGACGCCTCCAGGGTGAGGGGAGGGGGGGGGGGCTGCCCTCGAAACGTTAACGTTCATTTAGATGAGACAGATGGTGGGCCCAACTACACTTGATCCGTCGGTAATCCACCTAAGAGACACTCACGGACTGACCGACCAAATAACTTGCTAGCCACCAATCGGTACATGAAATCTCGAAGACGAAACTGTTACGGAAGTGATTATCAACAATGAAATATGTATTAAGCTGTCAAAACTAAACACCGTGTTGGACAGCGACAAGAGGTGAGGAAAGGACACTGCCTGAAATGGTTCAAATGGCTCTGAGCACTATGGGACTCAACTTCTGAGGTCATTAGTCCCCTAGAACTTAGAACTAGTTAAACCTAACTAACCTAAGAACGTGACACACATCCATGCCCGAGGCAGGATTCGAACCTGCGACCGGAGCGGTCTCGCGGTTCCAGACTGCAGCGCCTAGAACCGCACGGCCACTTCGGCCGGCTTACGTTAGTGGTCAGGGCAGGTAACCAGAACACTAACGGCCACAAGGCAGAAAATTCCGCTGGTGCACCAATATAGTCAATTCCACCGCACGGCGGCTCGATTTCACCACTACAAACACTCGGTGCTGCTCACAGGAAAAGCTCCCCAACCAACGAAACGAGCTACACAACATGAACGGACGTGACTTGCGTACTCACAACACCGACGTCCTGGGTCGGTGAGACACGAAGCTCGCAGCGATCGGACAGCTCCACACACACTCCGACACTGCGCAGGGACCGCCAGGGGAACCAGCCGACCACGCCGCACGGAGATATCCCCCTGGTCCGCACCAACCGATCGACTCCGCTCAGAAAGTCGACAACATCTACAATAGTCGTCAGTGGAAATAACTCCACTACACATACAACCTGACAAACACTTGCACGAAGACCTGAACGATACTCAACAGTAACTAGTAACGCACGGAGACAAATCGGGAATCGATGCACACACACACAGCCGACTGGTGAACGATTGGCAAGTCAAAATGCGTCTTCCGGTAGGACGACCGACCGACGATCCACCAAGACCTTGGCCCAGCTCAAGTGACGCGTGGCGGTAATGGTCGGGCGATCCCTGTTGACGCAGATTCCACTGCTACAACCCGACTGCACTAGTGCTGCATTGCAACTCCCCGACTGGCAAGTCCAGACTGCGCTCCAGACGCGTTCCAACTCACTGGCAGCCCCAAACTCGTGACCCGAACTGGTTTACGACAGACAACGACCGAGAAGTCATAGCAGTCGAGCAAAGATACTACGAGAGGGGATATATTGATACACTGCTCACGGTCAGGCAAAGCAGCAACTCAGTGACACCAGTAATTTAAATTAACGGAGTGAGGTGGAAGTATGTTAGAAACAGGGTGTAAAATACATGATGGCTGGAACATGAGCCACGCACGGCTCACAAAGCAAGCCCTTCTATTAGAGCTCTGGAGCAACAGAATAGGAAGTCTTTGAATTATATTATAAATCTAAAGATAACATAGATTACACGTCCAGTCACGACAAAGGAAATGGGAAAATTTCCTCTCTCTCTTCTAGAGTACCATATCGTATCATTACCATTGACAACAAACGGAAGACACATACATAATGGAAAATCAGAACCAGTGAAACGTAATACTCGCACCAAATGATACAAACCAAGCTATGAAGCAAATATTGGGAAGTCTGAATCCCATACAATGTTCAATCCCTTCACTTGGAACTCCATGTCATAAAGGAACGTCTTTCAGATATGGGCCAATTACACCAACTAGTCCACATATATGCATGTAAGCAAATAAAAATCAATAACCACGTGAAACAGGTAACTGATGAGATTACAGAATATAAGGATATATTCCTGCCAAAACTGGCCACTCAGGAACACCGCAACTGCTCCACGGTCAGGCTGAACGCCTTAGACAAACTGTCCAGCGAGTGCACCAAGGTGAGGCTCCCTGCTGTTTTGGGGGAGCATTATGTGTGGCTGACGTACGCAGCTGGTGGTCATGGAAGGGTCCGTAGTGGCTGTGCGATACGTGAATGCCATCCTCCGACCGATAGTGCAATCATAACGGCAGCTTATTGACGAGGCATTCTTCATGGACGACAATTAGCGCCCCCATCGTGCACATCTTGAAAATGACTTCCTTCAGGTTAACGAGGTTAACGACATCGCTCGAGTGGCCAGCATGTTCTCCAGACATGAACCCTATCGAATATGCCCGGAACAGATTCAAAAGTGCTGTTTATGGACGACCACTGTGAGATATATACGCTGAATCACCGTTGAGGAATGGGACAATTTGGAACAACAGTTCCTTGATGAACTTTTTTTAAAAAGAAAAAAATTGTGGTAGGACCAAATGGGACCAAACTGCTGAGGTCATTGGTCCCTAAGCTCACACACTACTTAATGTAACTTAAACTTACTTACGCTAAGGGCAAGACGCACCCGTGCCCCCGAGGAAGGACTCGAACCTCCGACGTGGGCAGGGGGAGCCGCGCCAACCGTGACAGGACGCCTCAGACCACGCGACGATCAACTTGTGGGTAGTATGCCACGACGAATACAGGCATGCATCAATGCAAAAGGACGTACTACTACTTATTAGAGGTACCGGTGTGTACACTAATTTGGACCACCACCTCTGAAGATCTCGCTGTATGGTGGTACAGCATGGAATGTGAAACTTCCTGGCAGATTAAAACTTTGTGCCCGACCGAGACTCGAACTCGGGACCTTTGCTTTTCGCGGGCAAGTGCTCTACCATCTGAGCTACCGAAGCACGACTCACGCCCGGTACTCACAGCTTTACTTCTGCCAGTATCTCGTCTCCTACCTTCCAAACTATACAGAAGCTCTCCTTCATATGCTATGAAAACTACAGTTAATACGATTCTGCAGCATCCAACAAAGATGCAATTGTGATGTAGGCGACTCGGTATAATCGATATATACCACAACTCCAAGGACTTTCACACCTTTGATGTAACTGACACTGCAATAGTATTAAGGTTGCCCATAGAGGGCATAACTATTACACATCGTAGTTTCCAGAATGAGATTGTCACTCTGCAGCGGAGTGTGCGCTGATATGAAACTCTCCTGGCAGATTAAAACTGTGTGCCCGACCGAGACTCGAACTCGGGACCCTTGCCTTTTCGCGGGGCAAGTGCTCTACCACTTGCCCGCGAAAGGCAAGGGTCCCGAGTTCGAGTCTCGGTCGGGGCACACAGTTTTAATGTGCCAGGAAGTTTCACATCGTAGTTTACTGTCTTTATGTAAAATATAAATAAGCTGTACACATACTAACTATCTGTTAATCAGACAATTTAAATGAATCAATTTTATGCTATTAGTGCATTTCCTACTTTTATACTTTGACGATGGCGTCATATTATGAACGCTGATTGGCAGTTGTGAAGTAGTGTGACAGGAAGTAGGTGGAGCCTCTGCATATTTAAGCTCATGCTCAGGACTCATAACCATCAGTTAACTTCGTAGCAGCTGAGGAGAGCTCCGCCTACCATCCTAAGGGAGCCATGGGTATAATTTATTTTATTTTATCTTGTTAAATTTTGACGTCATTAGACATTTTCATTTTATTTAAAGACTGGTTTCTAGTATTTCCTAAAATTAATCCACAGGTCTGATGATGATATGTAAAAATAACCGAAACCGGTTACCTATATCATTGAAACATAAATGGTGTGATCAAGACTGAACTTTAGTCAAAATATAAGTCATACAAATATTTTTAACGTTCCTTTATAACGGAAAACACAACCAGAGCCAAACAACTCTACAATGACACTGAAGCAGAACGTGACGCTAGGAATGTTAAACAAAAAATGTTTTGCTGTGGTCAACCTAGCAACGACCGTTGTGTTTTAAAGTCTTTTTCACCACATCAAATTTTCTTCCCTGCTCCACTCGGGGTGCTGCGATCGGAGTAAAAACTTTCAGCGGTTTACTCGCACCTGCCATCAGTCTGCCACTAGCCGATCCTTCAGACTATAGCATGTTCAGACTGAGGGCTCCTCAGATGCATTTAACCGTATTCGGCTCCTCCAACGGGTGTGATGGTCGAAACATCAGTAGTGTGCCTCAAGTTGACAGGACGCAGATTTGCTCTTAAATCTGGCAGGTGGGCTGTGCCACGCGCTCTAGCGCTACACTATAGCACTCGTTTCTCGGTTAAGACGTGCAAAGATATAGTTGAGTGACGACTTCTGTTGATAGAAGGCTCACGATGATGAGCCCATAAACGGCTCCATGATATGTGGGAAGACAGCTGATAACTACCAAATAACTACAGAAAGGTACGAATTATTTAATACAGTGGACTCTCGTTAAACGCAAGTTACGGCACCCGAGAAACGGTTCGAATTACTGAGAATTCAGTTTAAATATGTTCCAATTAAAAATAAGTCTCCTTCATTCATTTCGCCGCCTTCATTTAAGATAATAAGATTTATCTCTCTCCCTTAGAATCATATCAATCGCGGTGGCGAAAAATCTTTGACTGACCAGAAACCACTTCGTGACAAGGTTAAATTTGAACTTTCCGATGGGTCGTGTGTGTGTGTGTGTGTGTGTGTGTGTGTGTGTGTGTTTTTGTGTGTGTTTGTGTGTGTATATGTGTGTATGCGTAACTTTGGACTGTCTGTCTGCAGTAGGTAGTCTGTTTGAAGGCATATGCGATACTATATAGAAGAATATACAGCCTACAGTTGCAGGTTAACTTTATCGTTTACCTAAGTTTCAACGTTAGTGATGTCTTCTTCAGAACATAAAATATGATTTAAATATTTGCCTAAAACAAGCCATGTCCTGAGTCAACTTTATAAAACTTGATGCATAACCATAAGGTTTTGTCACTTCTATCAAACAAGCTGTAGCAAATTCACTTTAAGCCCGTTGTATGGGCCCCGTCGTGCATGAAAACGTTAAAAATTGTGATATGCGACACTCATCGGTGAAGAGAACGCGATGCCAATCCCGAGCGGTCCATTTGGCATGTTGTTTGCCAAATCTGTACCGCGGTGCATGGCGTCGTGGTTGCAAATATGGACCTCGGCATGGATGTCGGGAGTGAAGTTGCGCATCATGCAGCCTATTGTGCACAGCTGGAGTGGTAACAAGGCGTCCTGTGGCTGCACGAAAAGCATTATTCAACATGGTGACGTTGCTGTCAGGGTTCCTCCGAGCGATAATCCATAGGTATGGGTCAGGAACTGCAGTAGCATCCCTTGGGCAGCCTGAGCGACGGATGTCATCGACAGTTCCTGTCTCTGTGTATCTCCTCCATGTCCGAACATCATCGCTTTGGTTCACTCCGAGGCGCCTGGATACTTCCCTTGTTGAGAGCCCTTCCTGGTACAAGGTGACAATGCTGACGCGATCGAACCGCAGTATTGACGGTCTCGGCATGGTTGAACTACAGACAACATGGGCCGTGTACCTCCTTCCTAGTAGAACGACTGGAATGATCGGCTGTCGGATCCCCTCCGTCTAATAGACGCTGTTCATGCATGGTTGTTTACATCTATGGGCAAGTTTAGTGACATCTCTGAACAGTCAGAGGGACTCTGTGTGTGATACAATATCCACAGTCAACGTCAGTCTTCACGAGCTCTGGGAACCGGGTAAATGCAGTACTTTTTTTGATGTGTGTATATACACATTAGTTTGTGCGCTATCCTGGTTACGTTTTTTGTGCCAGCATTGATAACTATAGGTGCCTATTTTACAGTGCGTCATTTACAGTTAGTCCCTTTGGTAGCTACAGTTTTTCAACGTGGACGTCTATAATGTTAATACACTGACACCAAAAAAATAGCAACACAACGAATGAACTGTGCAACATAAATGAAAGTTGATAAGTTTCCACATGTGGAAGAAGACGTCTGATCAAATTTCGTGCCAGTCGCATAAAAGTTCCGGGAGTAGCGTCACTACAAAGATACAAATAAGGTTTTCTTTCAATGACGCAACGGTTAGAGCGTTAGTTACCTTTGTGACTGGACGTGGTGACTTGATGTTAGTGAAGAATGCCTTTAAGGCGACAAAGACTAAATTATCAGCACCTCACTTACTTTGAACATGGTCGTGTAATGGGGCTGCAGGAAGCTCGATGTTCCTTCCGTGATACTGCAGAAAGACTTGGCAGGACTAAAGCCACTGTACACAATTGCAGGCAGCGGTGGTCACGAAATATACGGTCGCAAGAAGACCTGCCTCCGGACGGCCACTTGAGGGAACATCGTGTTCGGCGTATAGCTGTGTCGCATCTTATTACATCTGCGGCAGCTATTTTAAGCCGCTGTCGGCACCGAAGTAACACAGCGAACTGTTACAAATTGGTTACTTCAGGACAACTTCGAGTCATATTCCCTTTAGCGTGCGTTCCACTGATTCAAAATCATCGCGAATTGCTACTTCAGTGGTGTCAACCGAGAGCTCATTGGAGAGTGGTGTGAAGGTCTGTGGTGTTTTCTGATGTTATCTGGTTCTGCCTATGTGTCAGTGATGGCCGTGTTGGTTAGAAGCAGGCCGCTGAAGGCCTGGAAACAACCTGTCTGCGTCCTACACACACACTCTACCTCTACGCTACGCAAATTCACAGAGCTTCGTACTCCGGTGGGTTGTAGGGTGAGCGGATCACGCCTTTCCTACTTCAGCCTGGGCGTGTTGGAAGTTGTCCTCACGTCTGAATCTTCCTCGCGGTTGCGTTTCTTCTTTTACTTCATCTGGGCCATGTTGCGGCGTGCCTTCACTCCAGCAACAGATCTGGCCACCTTGTGGTCGGGAGCCAGTGCACTTGACTTCCCAAAGTGCGTATCAGCTCGTTCTCCGACATCCGGGCGGCCGCGTAAAAACGACGCGCCGCCTGCCGGAATCGGTGTTTGAGCAGCGGAACTCCTGCTAATCTGTGGAGTTCTTCGGTGCTGAAGTCTCGTGGAAAGTGAAGCGCTAACCTAAGCGCCTTGTTCTGGAACGTCTGCAGCTTTGCGATGGACGAGTTGGCCGCGTTGCCCCACACCACAGCAGCGTACTCTAACACAGGCCTGATTAGTGTCAGGTGCAGAGTTATGCCACAGTGTGGGGGCAGGGTCGTCGATGGGTTGAGTAAGGGGTACAACAAGCGCAATCTGCCAAGCGCTTTACCCCTTACTCCCCTGATGTGCGCCTTCCACGTCAGGCGCCGGTCCAGAGTGACGCCAAGGTAGCGTCCGGTGTTCGACCATGGGATGGGGCCTCCCATGATGCTGAGTGGCTGGAGGTCGGAAGGAATCTTCTTTCTGGTGAAGATCACCGCCTCCGAGGTGTTCGTCAGGGAGCAAGCCTTCCTCTCCGACGTGTCGCCACAGCCTGCTAACATACAGCCTCTCGAAGACCTTCGAAACTGCGGGAAACAGGCTGATGGGCCTGTGGTTTTGCGGCAACCGCAGGTCTTTTTCGGCCTTGTGGACAGCTACAACTTCCGCATGTTTCCTCTTACACACACCGCCACCGTCTCCGAGGACATCGCAAGCCGATTGCAGGCGGTGACGCATCAGCCTGGCGTTGATGCTTCTGCCGTAGAACGCCGTATCGTCCGCGTAGAGCGCGACGTGCACGCCCTGCCTCTTCGGAACGTCGGCAATGTATAGTGAGTAGAGCAAGGGGCCGATGACGGACCCTTGCGGTACTCCAGCTACTATGGGGCGTGCTGTCGACGTCCCGACGTCGCCGCGCACGTGGAAGGTGCGCCCAGTCAAGTCGGATTTGAGCAGGCGGGCGTGCGACACCGGTAGACCTTGTGTAGGTAGGCGCCGTCGTGCCACACTCTGTCGAGGGCTCTGGAAACGTCCAGGAGTACCGCCCCAAGATACTCGCGACGCTCCAGCGTCCCCATCGCCTGCTCCACCAGTCAAAACAGTTTCTGCTGCGTGGAGTGGTCCCTCCTGAAGCCGAACTGTTCGTCAGGGAGCAGGCCTTCCTCCCCTACGTGTCGCTACGGCCTCCTGACATACAGCCTCTCGAAGACCTTCGAAACTGCGGGCAACAGGCTGATGGACCGGTGGTTTTGCGGCAACCGCAGGTCTTTTTCGGCCTTGGGGACAGCCAAAACTTCCGCATGTTTCCTCCTACACACACTGAACCTAAAAATGTAGTTATGGTCTGAGGTGCGATTTGATATAACAGCAGGAGCACTCTCGTGGTTCTCCCACGTACCCTGACTGCAAATCTGTGAGTCAGTCTGGTGATTCGAACTGTTCTGCTGCCATTCATGCACTCGCATTCGGGAGGGCAGCGGTTCAATCCCGTGTCCGGCCATCCTGATTTAGGTTTCCCGTGATTTCCCTAAATCGATCTAGGCAAATGCCGGGATGGTTCCTTTCAAAGGACACAGCCGACTTCCTTCCCCATCCTTCCTAATCCGATGAGACCGATGACCTCGCTGGCTGGTCTCTTCCCCCAAGTGAACCCAACCCATCCATGGGTAGCATTCCAGGCACTGTTTTCCAACTGGAGAACGCTCGCGCACATGCGAGTGTAGTTACGCAACATCCTCTTCAGATTGTCGTCTTATTGCCTCCTCCTGCTCGATCACCAGATCTGTTTCCAGTCGACCACTTATGGGACATCATTGGACGACAACTCCAGTGTCATCCACAAACAGCATTAACCGCCCCTGTATTGAGCGACAAAATGCAACAGGGGTATAAATCAATCCCACAAAGTGCCACCTTTATAACATAATGCATACATTTTGTATGCTTGCATTCAATATTCTGGCAGTTGCAGAGTTTATAATAGTACCAGAATTTCAAATTTCCAATGGCTTATCTCGCCCTTACATTAACTTGTGATCTTTGAATTTTAATCACTTAAATATGTTACCTAGTCAGATGTATCCCCCAAATTTAATTACTCCATATTAATTATTTATTGGAGTTGCGATTTTTTTCAGTCTATTATTCTAGTTAATATTATCAGCTCTTTAGGATTAACCCAATTTCTTTCGGCATTCTGAAAGATTTTTTGTAAATGGACTGGAATAGTCTGCTTTTTAATCTTTCATTGTGTGTGTTTTATCTGTTTCCATGTTTGACGAGATTATTTCAGATATTTTAGTTGCCATTTATGGACATTTTAAATGCTACAGAAAAATTGTAAAATGTGGTATCTGATCAGACACGATGCACATCAAAACTCTGTGACAAAGGTTAGTGCTTATTGTAAAAAAATTGGGTGCGTAAATTCTTGTTTGAAACAAACTTTTAGTGTCCGTGGAGCATGTGAATGTGCGTTTTATGTATTTGTGTTAAGCGTGACGGCAACGAGCCTGTGTAAATTCTATTGTTTTCTGTAAATAGGAGCACTGACCTTGAAGCAAGAAACTACTCTTTTCCCTAAGCTATCGGGTATACAATCGTCTCTGCAGCACATTTGTTTCCTTCGACTAATGTACGTAGAATCTGTCCACACTAATGCAACTGAATATGCCCAGGTCAAGCAACTAAGACAAAACATAATGACTTTGCAGTAGTACTTGTAATATGAAATAAATATTAATATGTGTCAAGAAATATATATAGTTCTCTGTAGCATACTGCAAATGCCAATCTCTACCCTCTCATTAGGAATCTGTCAATTACCTTACGCTCGCACCCTGGAAAACAGCATAAGCATCGCCATTGGAATGGTTGTTAGCGTATACGTGGAAGAGTGAGTAATTAATCAACAATCGAATTTACATAATACTTCACATCTCAGGATCTTCCAGAAGAGGCGTAGAAATGAAATTTTGTTGTAATATGTTGAAATGAGTTGTTTATTTTCTTATCCGTTTCATCATCTCAACTTCTTTACGATATGTATGCATTGTTTGAGTAATAAGTTTTCTCCTCGCAAAAGCTGTGTAGCAAATGTACGGTTCGTCGCTTTGACATGCAAACATCTTTGAGAAAAGAGAATTCTCATTGACTTTGCATTCTGGCCACGTCAGAATCGGTAAACCGTGGGCTTCGTCTCTCGTCTTTCGGGAGCTTGTTCACGTTTCGCATCTCCTGACAGGCATGGCTGTTGAGTGGAGTGAATCTACAAGTGCAGAGCGCAAAGCTGAATTCCTTTGTTCAAATTTTTGCTGCCTATTGTTCATAAATGCCACTAATATTGAAAGCCTGTCAGTTCTTTTGAAACTGAACCTCTGTGTTCAAATAATAACTTTTGAACCCGACTTCTGCCCTCGAGTATCCCCCCCCCCCCCCCTCCCAGACACTGATCATGGCCCATTAATACCACAGTGTCACTAGTAATGTGAAGTTCTGGAAATGACAAACACTTCCACAAAGCGCAAAGAAAACACTGGCATTACTCAGAAGTAAAATACCTGAGATTGGAATTAGTACATTGAATGCAAGCACCATACTACAGTGAAAGTGAAATAAAGTGTGCCTTATAGGTGAATTTGCGCTACACAAATGTGTTTGTCATTTGTGTTCGACACTGCCTACTAACCTGAAATATCGATGACGCCATCTCTGCCGCCGTTTGTGTAGAAAGTACTGTACTTAAGTCATCTTACCTGGACTGCTGTGAAGTTATTATTAAAGACAACTATAAGTGCTACTTCTTTGTAGATACTGATATCGGTGAGCGGAACATATCTTACGAAGAAAGTTATATTTATCTCCAAGTGGAGGTGTGGGACATACGGTGGACTTCGTGAATAAAGGAAGATGTGACAGTCAGCCTGGTAGCGTGTTTTGCCAGTGATACTTAGATGTGCGGTTCAGACTGGTGCATAGTATTCCCGTACACCAGACGACTTCCTTTGTGGCCATTTCTACATACATTGTCGAAAGAGAGCAGATATGTGTATAAATATTTTACTGTATATGTGTGAACGATATTCATATTTATATCTTTACACGCCATAACAAAAGGGGGCTGTAATGTAAGTAAATTATATTGTTCTACAATTCAGAGCAGAAGGATATGTCGGCATTTGTGGCACATTACCCAACACATACACAAAGAAAGAAACAAAATTTATTATTGCCACAACGGTGACAACCTCGCTGTTCCCGGAAACACATTTATTCAAAACTGACAAATCAGTCACTTAAAAAACTTATTAACGTTGTTTATTGTACTGGTCATTTCTGTTACAGATATGAAAGTACAGCCATACAAAATACAACTTTCTAGAAATTTACTCGTATAAAGGTACACACACATCTCAACAAAACTGTAACTTAGAGAAGGTAGACAATGTCTTTTACAGAAAAACAGAAGAGAGAGAGAAAAGTTCACGTCGAAGATGCGTAGATAATATAAAATATCCCTGTCACAGTTGCGCCTAAGGCGGAATATTTGGATGCCAACAGATTAAGTTGAAATGTTTATTTTATATCATAGAAAGTCTTCTTTAATTCTTTTTAATATCATCTCCCTTCTCAACTTAGCATTTTCTTTTATTGTGCTGACAAACTGCTTCACAACAATCTGCAGTTATGCCTTAGTTACATACGCGAAGTTACATCGCGAGGAAGTCTGTAAAAACAGTAAACGCTACACAATGACTCAACAGTTCTTCTCGTTCTACTAAACAAAATTCTCAAAACAGTTTCTGATTTTAGATAGAGAAATACTCTTCATTTCGTAAGGAGTCTACTTCAGTTCTCACTAGTGTTGTATTTAAACGCAAGTGTACCACACTACAGCTCAAAAAACTACGAGCCCCGTTCAATAAGTAATGCAACGTTGGAAAAAATGCGTAATTTGCTGTGGCATCAGGGAATATTCCTGCTTCAGCCCTGTAGTTTCATGAAGATCTGACGGGTGACGGCACTATACTTAGCCATCAAAATGGCGTCTCTAACGTATGTGAGTTCCAAGCAGAGAGCTGCCTATGAGTTTCCTTAGTCGGAAAACTAGAGCATCGCAGATATTCATAGGCGCTTGCAGAATATCTAGGGACACCTGGAAGCAAGGTGGTGCAAAGCTCTACAATCTGCCGTCTGACCTCTGACCGCACACAGCTGTGAGTCCTGCAACGTTGGAAGGTTCGGACACTCTCATTCAAGGTGATCGACAAATCACAATCATCGTTGCTGAATGGGCCGTGTCTGTTGGAAGTGCTGACACTCTTATCCTCCATTTTCGGTACTCATACATGTGTGTCCGATGGCTTCCCGCCGCATAAAGAGCAACGAAGGATCATCTGAGTGGAAATTCTTGTGCGTTACGAGAATGATAGTGACCATTTTCGATGCAGTTACTGATGATGCACAACGTTAACTCCGAAGCCGACCTGTAGAGTGGTACCACGCGGGCATATTGGTCCTCCCAATGATTTAGCTTAAGACCGATGCTCTTAACACAGATTATGTTGAAAAATAGGCTTTTGTAGCCACAAGAGTGAGAATAATATGGTGTACTGGAATCATGAATAAAACCAACCTGCTTTCAGGAGAAAAGAAATGTGTAGCATTACTTATTGAACGAACCTTGTATGTTATTTAAATTGCTTATCTGTAAGCAGAACTGAGTATTTTTAGAATATGACTTTGGCAAGCAATTGCTTGTTCCGCCTAGGATTGCGAACTAGAGCATCTGCTAATCGTAATTCCTCTCATAGCTGAACGCAGTGCGTTTATGTACTCGTATAATAATGCTACTCATATTGTGGTAATGATTTTGAAAACATGCCATAGATATCAGGATACTGAAGTAAGAATAAACTACGACGTAAATATTTTGGAAGCGAAACTCATTTAGAAAGACAACATTCTAAGTAGAATTTTAAACACTCCAAATAGCAAAAAATTCTGCACAGTCTTCGTACTTATTTGATGGGCTCTTTCCAAATCACCAGACCAACACTAACACAAAGCATGGTTGAAGATACAACAGGTAGTACGAATTATATGAGTCTGTAAATTTATTGCAGATTCTGAATGCTGCCATAAGTACTAGCTCTTACCGCCTCAGCACGGACAGCTCGTTTTGTTCCAAGAAATAGTGGTTCTTGTTCTGTGACTTGTGCAAGATAGGTTTAGCGTACAGATACTAGTTTCGAAACAATCACCACATTGTAGAGGAATTTTCAAGACTATCAGATACACTTTCTAACACAAGTGTCCGTTTCGTCACGCCTTCTGCACTGCCACTACGCACACTGTATTTAAAATAAATGCTAGGAACTATTTTTGTAGCAAGTCCTTGGCTGGTCATTATATAATTATGTTCTTTTATTTTTATATTTTCATGAGCAAATTGCATAATTACTTTGTTTCAATAGCTTTTGGCCAACCGGTGGTAAAAAACAGACTGTCAATAGATAAAAATAGGTAACAAAAAAACGATTACATATCTGTAAAATCTTTAACATGCTGCAGCGCGTCAGCAACCGTGAAGTGTACAGAAAATAAACAATTTTTTCAGCCTTCAGTTGCAAGGTAATATTACCTTGCAACTGAAGGCTGAAAAATTGTTTATTTTCTATATTACCTTGCAACTGAAGGCTGAAAAAATTGTTTATTTTCTATATCTTTAAAATCTGCGAAGTAACTATCTACTTAATTTTTCATCTTTTGGGCCAGCAACGTAATATATGTGTGATAATGACATGTTTATTAGAATAGATGCATCAAATAGGTGCTTGTACTAAGTAATTTTTATCAACGACAGGCTCTTTCGGTTTTATCGGCATTTTCAAGTGCGTCTAGATTGATGTGACGTCCAGTTATGTTGTTAGTGGCCTGTCTTATAACTGTCACTGTGTGAACAAGATGGTAAATAATGTCAATTTGTTGAAAACATATAGTGTCGAAAGAGTGGAACTGTCAAACCACTGTCGCATCGTAATTAAATTTTATTTTCAACATACTGACATGGTTTACAATCTTTCTCAAACAGTGATAGTTATGACAGTCCACTAACGACATAATATGGACGTCACATCAATGCAGACGTACTTGAAAATGGCAAAAAGCCGAAATGGTCTGTCGTAAATAAAGATAACTTATTATAAGCAGCTGTTTGGTGCATCTACTCTAGTGGTCATGTCACTATTTACGTATTGATAAGAACGGATTAAATCACAACTGAAGGCTCATGTTACAAACGGTTTCCGTTGCGTTGTCGGCAACCCTGAAGGCAATGGTAGGTAGAGCTCGAGGTCTTGTATGTGGTGTGAAATCATCCCTTTGTCTACTGGCATGGGTCTTCATTCATAAAAGGAATATCTCATTCTGCATATTTTGTATTTACATCTGATTCTACAGTTACATGATGTGATTGTGTCATAAAAAGCTATAAAATATAAAAGAACGTAATCGGTCTCTTAATGTCAGGGCAGTATGTCATTTTTCTCCAAATTCTAAAATTACAATTCACTTTTGCACTAACACTTACAGACCACTGTTTCAACTTACTGTGCCATGATTAATACAGACTGTAATGAACTGCGAGAATAAATTTGTCGGTATTATCAAATACGAATGGAAGTAAATAACGCGAAATACGTCTGCCAATAGATAGGGAAGTTAGTGTTGCCTAACAGCCAAAATATTCCGCCACTGACACAATTTTCTAGGGATTTACTTAAACAAAGGTCCCAGCAAGGCTGTAATATACAAGTCTTTCAATAATGAATAAAAAAAAGGGAGGCAAGTGTATCATCAAGACGTTTCGATTCCGCGACATACCTCAGTCACCACAGCTGTGTTGTTTAGACGTACAAGGTTATCTTGACAAGTTAATTTGACAGGATCGAATCTCTTCCTTCACTTTTTTCTTGTTATCATACTCACAGACAACTACTCAACAATCAACATTAAGCCTTAGTTTCATATGTTTACACAGATTTAAGTTTCGAAACAATCAACACAATTCAGAGTGTTTCTGAAAAGGATCAAATAAAGTTTTTATTTCGTAATGCATTTTTGTCAATATGCAAATCTTGTCTGCACTTAAAGGTAGTAACAATTTCTGTTGCAGGTGAATCACTGGTCACTTTAGAATTGCAAGTCAACTGTTTTCCATGTTACAAATGATTGTTATCAGGCTGCTGTGGGACATTTAAGAAATATAGCAACGAAATGAGATGCTCGTGTTTCAGTCATGTCACACGCGAGAAGCCAAGTAAAGGACATGACAGAGATCTGTCATAGACAGTGAAGTCAGTGTTGGCTAGCTGGCAAAAGTATTCCACCAGCAGTGTCTTTCACAGTAAGTCAGTCTAAGCGCCGAGCATCCACTCCAAGTCACAGGCCGACTCAGCGGGCCGTCGGTGAAGACCTCGACGTCTCAGGAGGCTGTGGCTGACACCCAGGAGCGCCACCAGCAGGAAACGGCGACGCCCAGAAGCGCAGGCGTCAGCTGCCCCCACAGCCGAACAGCCGTTGACGTGGACCCGGCGCCCTGCATCGCTTCTGTGTGCTCACCTGCAACATCAGCAGCGATGGTGAAATGTGACGTGATGTTTAATATTCCTAGAATTTAATCTCAACAATCTTTCCCATTTGAGTCGGTTTTGATCTATAAGATCATCATCAGACATACACTATGTGATAAAAAGGATCCAGACACCTGGCTTAAAATGATTTACAAGTTCGTGGCGCCCTTCATCGCTAATGCTGGAATTCAGTATGGTGTTGGCCCACCTTGATGACAGCTTCCACTCAATCAGGTGCTGGAAGGTTTCTTGGGGAAGAGCAGCCCATTCTTTTCAGAGTGCTGCACTGAAGAGAGGTATCTATGTCGGTCGGTGAGGCATGGCACGAAGTCGGCATCCCACAACATCCCAAAAGTGTTGTGTAGGATGGAGGTCAGGACTCTGTGCAGGCCAGTCCATTACAGGGATGTTATTGTCGTGTAACCAGTCCGCCACAGCCCGTACACTACGAACAGGCGCTCGATCTTGTTGAAAGATGTAATCACCATCCCCGAATTGCTCTTCAATAGTGGTAAGCAAGAAGGTGCTTAAAAATCAGTGCAGGCCTGTGCTATGATAGTGCTACGCAAAACAAGGGTGTAAACCCCCTCCACGAAAAACACGACCACATAACAGCACTACCTCCGAATTTTGCTGTTGGCACTACACACGCTGGTAGATGACGTTCACCTGGCATTCGCCATACCCACACCCTGCCATCAGATCGCCACATTGTGTACCGTGATTCATCACTCCACACAACGTTTTTCCACTGTTCAGTCGTCCAATGTTCACGCTCCTTACACCAAGCGAGGTGTCTTTTGGCATTTACCGGCCGGCTGATGTGTGGCTTATGAGCAGCCGCTCAACGATGAAATCTAAGTTTTCTCACCTCCCGCCTAACTTGCAGTGGATCCTGATGCAGTCTGGAGTTCCTGCGTGACGGTCTGGATAGATGTCTACCTACTACACATTACGACCCTCAAGCGTCGGCGGTCTCTGTCGATCAACAGACGAGGTCGGCCTGTACGCTTTTATGCTGTACGTGTCACTTCAGGTTTCCACTTCACTATCACGTCGGAAACAGTGGACCTAGGGATGTTTAAGAGCGCGGGAACCTCGAGTACAGACGTATGACACAAGTGACACCCAATCACCTGACCACGTTCGAAGTCGTAAGTTCCACGGAGCGCCGCATTTTGCTGTCTCACGATGTCTAATGACTACTAAGGTCGCTGACATGGAGCAATCGGAAGTAGGCGACAGCATAATGCACCTAATATGAGAACCGTATGTTTTTGGGGTTGTCCGGATACTTTTGATCACATAGTGTACCTGCCTTGCTAGACCAGTGTATAAAATATAAAATAGCATTGTAGCAACCAAGATGGTGTAACATGACAGCCTATTGCAAAGGGAAGAGACACTTTATTCAGTCAAAAACATTAGACCGTGGACGCACAGGCAGCGGCTAAGATCGGGTCATATTGGTGTTGACAGCTGAAATCAGCTTGACAGGATCACGTGGAGGACCAGTTTCACACTATGCTCCACAGATGGGGTTGTCCCTTGACTTCCACAGGCCGCTAAGATGACCGCGTAACCGGAAAAACCCTACCGTTGGGCAGCATAATGATTGTTATGACCGTTTTTCGCGTCTAGTGCAAAATTAAAGCTTACCTCAAAATTAATAAATATTGGAACATACTTGTCACTGAAGAGGCGGTAGGCTCAACTGAAGCGGAAAAGATGGATGATTACGCGTGTGAACACGCGCTTCGATATCCGCATTAGTTCATAAGTTAATATAAGTTAAATTACTGAACTGTAAAAGCGAATATTCACCAATGAATCATGCGATTGCAACAAACAGGGATCTACGGATACATCTCGTAAAACTGTATCGCACTGCGATGATCAATTCATTCAAATTATTGACATATTGAAATGAGAAGGCGAAGAGTGGATTTGCGCAATTTAAAGCATCATTCCTTACTAAATAAATAGAGACGCATTAAAAGTAGCAGCACTACTGTAAACTTTAGATATATAGAAATTATTGATTGCATAATTTAAATTGTTTGTGAATATTTACACATATAAATCCAGAAACGGAGGAAAACCTTAAAAATTATTGTTTATAAATAAACTATGATAGACAAAAGAAAACTGATAACAGCATAATATTTCTCGGAAAATTTCCATGTGACTAATGTATCTTATGTGTATAAACATCGTCAAGGAGTAGTAGAACTGTATGATACACAAACACAAATTACCCGTACTATAGGGCCATCATCACTATACGTTGCTCGCTGTTGATGATCATATACACAACCGCAAAAAAATTAGTACAACTTTTATGGGTTTCCAATTAACTCAAGAGCTAACTTTGCAACATATGGGGTACATCAAATGATTGCTTTTACAGATCAATAGCGCAAGCGGTTCTGAGGTACAAGGTATCGACCCATGCTGCAACATGCATTTTAGTACGTGGCACTCTCTTTGGCATTCTCTCGATCGTAAAAAATGCCAAATAGTGATCTGGGGTACATTATGCCACACCTGCTCGACCCGTTCACGTAGTTCTATAAAAGATGTCGGCTGACTAGTAACGCAAGTCACTTCTGTCCATTACTTCTCTCCACTACGTCGACTGGAGACGAGTTCGGAGATCGTGCTGGGCAGGGACGTTACTGCGAGTCTTGCAGAGCAGGTTGGGCTTCACTGGAACAACACATCACCTTCCCGTTGCAAGAACGGCAAAAGAACGGGTCTAACAACATTCTGCACGTACCGAAGGCTGGATAATGCCCCCTCCAGAAACAGCAAAGATGAACGAGTATTGTATTTTACCGCACCCCAGACCAGAAGGCCTAGGATGGGGTCAGATAGGACCAGTGTGTCTTGGATGAATGAACTCTACGAGAGAGCGCTCAGCAGGTCAACATCGTACGTGCAAAAGACCTTCGCTTGCACGCAGGTAAAACCTGCTTTCATCGCTGAAGAACGCGGCGTGCCACTCCAAACGATCCTCTGATGGCACCAATCGGGCCGTGCACGTCGGTGATGTGGTGTGGGTGGAAGACGGGACCCTTTCCTAATAACCGGCTGCTACAATTCGTCTTGACAAATCTGAGCTCTCAAGCCCTCATATCTGTACTGTGGTAGCTGTACGATCTGCCATTGCTGTCTTTAAAATACGACAATACTACGGGCGTCAGAACGTAAACGTGACCACTGATACCAGCGTCGTTGCACGACTGACACTGCGGGTCCAACTTGGGTGACAATTCTTCGAAAGGACCGTCCTGCCACTCGGAAAGCCACAATTAGGCCCCTTTCAAACTCAATGGTTTGCCTGTAGGAAACAGGAGTCTGTCTGCACGGTATGGTTCCCTGCTTGCTTCACACGTTTGCACCACACCGAGCCGTCTGGCTGTGAGCCTTCCCCACTAAGGGGAAGACAAAAATGGCGTTCGGGTAGCTCTGCCACTACGCTGCCTCTTGAAGAGCGACGCTGCAACCCTTATCAGTACATCCAATATCCTCCAAGTGGCATATATCGTCATCGGATCAAATTCGATGTCGTGTTTCCATGAGTACTAATGTTTTCCGGTAGTATAGATCTAAACCGATGATAAAATTTTTTAAAAATGCTATTAAAGACTCTTTTAAACGCTCCAAAGGGAACGCAAACAGCAAGGTCCTACATCTGCACCCATATTTTAGCTACCTCAAACTATATGGCGGAGGGAATACCCTACACCATTTACATTTCTCCCCTTCCCTATCTCCTTCTCTAATGGAGCGTGGTGACGTATCATGAATATAGTTAGGCCGAATCCTGGGGGCCATTAAAGTGTGTTTCCTGTAAACAGATCAGTATGCTTACATGTACGTTTAAGTAGTTGACATCTGCGTGCTGATTGATTACTTGATACCAAATACCTCGAAATGGCAGTAGTAAGATAATCCCTCCATGCAACATTAGCCGACTCTTGTTGGTGTCGGCCACATGGCATACACGCCTATCATCCCTTAGTAGCGACATGACCTTAAACATTACTATTGGAGCAATTTCCTTTTTTTTCCTTTTTTCCTTTTTTTCCTTTTTTAATAACAGTGGTGGAAAAATATGGGTTCAGTTAACCTTGTGCAGTATACCGACCGTTTTGTTGAGGTGGTGAAGTGTTTCCTAGAACAGTTGATACAAGTAATTCGATAACCATACTTTCACTCACCAAATTATTAATACTGGTTATGAGATATTTGTGAGGTAAAGTGATAACACTTGATAAACCCGATATGCCAAAATAATATCGGAGGTAAGTAAAACATCTGTAAATAGTTATTAAGCGTCTTAACAGTGCCCCAAATAAACTTCTTCACCCTGTTGCACCTCATCATTTTGTTCGCCATCCAAAACTCAGAAGTGAAACGTCTTTAATCCGAAACCTAACACCATATAACATAAAGGAGAACGAAGAACGACATACCATAATTTACAAGCTAGTTACAGTTGAATAATTGAATTAGCCTGCTAACAAATACAAGAATGGAAAGCAATCTGGTCTGGATAAGGTCTGTATTGAAAAAATTATTTTGGGCTTCAAATATAGAACCATTTCTATTCTAGTTAACTAGCTTAAAAGTAATTTACCTTATAGATAGCATTAATACATGTTCAAAGGGCTGCTGTTTTTCAAAAGTAAGCAAATATCAATTCAATAGGTGAAAATTTGTATCGAAAATTTTATATCTTGTTTAAATATGTTTACGACTTAATTTGTTGTTCTAGAAGATAGGGGGAAATTGTATACAGGTCAGAACAAGTAACGATCAGTTGTTAGTTTGCATTCTACAAAAAATAGTCATATTCTAAAGAAAGTTAGAAAATATCCAGAAATATAACATAAATTCAAACTGCAGATAATCAGATGGATACTATTATATGAAATATCGTGAAACAAAAGAAAGAAAGGACAACCAGTACGTGCACAAGATACAATTAAACAAAGAAGCAATGTTTTGACTGATGGCTCACAAGTTGTGAGTATTTTTAATAATCACTTTCTAAATGTAGCACAAAAAAATAAGATTAAATGGTTAAAATGAAGAAGCAACAGAATACATTATAAATGTCATTCCACAAAACTATGAACGACTACAAGTATCACCAACATCCTTAAGTGAAATTAATAGAATTAAAAAAGTTCTCCACAATACAAACTTTTATGGTGTTGATAGAATTTCCAATAGAATTCTCAGGATCTATTCAAAGTAATGTCCTTAATTAAATACATAATGTATCACTGGCACGGGGAATATTTCCAGACAGAGTAAAATATGCAATTGTTAAATTACTTAATAAGAAGAGCGATTAACAAAATTTAAATAACTATCGTTCACTTCTTTTACTGACGTCTTTTTCCATTATTGACGTCTTTTTCCGAAGTATTTGAGAACGCGCGTAAGACTAGACTGACATGTAACTTGAAACAATTTACTTAGTACTCACATTTTGGATTTCAGTGGCTCGACTGAGAACGCTGTTTATACATCCACTCACCAAACGTTATAAGCAATACATAATAAAGCATCGGCGAGTTGTATTTTTTGTAATATTTCCAAGGACTTCAACTAGAAAGATCGTGTTACTCTCTTAAAAAGACTTAAGTTTTAGGAAATTGATGCTTTTGGAAACAGCTTGTCTAAATCATACTTGACAAACAGAATGCAAAAATATTAATTGAAACAGTAGTGGAAGGAGAGCAAATTTTAATGGCTGGCAATAAATCATGAATGGACTCCACAAGGTGCAATTTTGTGCCCACTCGCATTTCTTATTTATGTAAATTATCCAACAGACATTTGTCAAGCAGAATTGACACTCTTTTCGGCGTTACTGGTGTTGTAATGACTTTTCTAGTTTATCATTTAGAAAGAATATTCTGATTACACAAAGCGAGTATGAAAATAATGTGACATTAGCCCACAGTCGTCTTGTAGACACCTCTTCAAGGGTTTATGTATTTAACTGCATCGTCACAATATAAATATTTGATGATGAAAGTCGTCATCACAGTCTGGAAAGAAAGTGCTGTCTTGCCTCAAATACTACAAGGAAAAAATACCTTCATTACTCATTATTAAAGACGTCAGAACCCCAGAAAGGATTTCGGTATTCATAAACAAATTTTGTTATCATTTCGCCAACAACGATAAATTTCTGAGAAATGGTAAAGCAGGCTTTTAAATCTAGCCTAAATTCATTTAATCTGGACAACTCCTTGTTCTCCATAGATTAATTTTTACTTAAGACGAGGGTGGCAGCTACAGCTCAAACTATCGGTTTTCCATTATCTATGTTTTTTCGTGCCAGTTTAACCTCTTAAAATCGCTCAAAATAATCGGTTTGAGAAATAACCGACTTTCGGTGTTTTATTTCTGTTATTTCCTATAGTAAACGTAGAAATTGAACTAAGACCGAAATTTTTTTACTTTCTCAGTTTCAAGATAATTAGAATCAAAATCTTAAATTAAGCATGAGAATGAAAGAAAACGCAGTCCGTCCACCATTTTCTCGAAAAATGATAAGTGGTTGAATGTACCCAAAAATTTCCAGAATTCTCCTACTGATTCCAGTTTCCTGAAATAATATAGTAGTCCGGAATCATACCACTATTTGGGCGTTACGAATAGTTAGTGCGAAAGGGTGAAAATGATGAAGAAGGTCTATTCGTCGTGTTAACGTCGTGTAACTCGGTTACTAGAAAAAAATAAGAAAAACACCTGTTGTAACTGAGACCAAACAGGTACCGAAAAGTACCGGTTATTCAGAACTGAAATACCAGCACTGGTTTCAACCAGTCGGTTTTCCCATCCGTAATTTAAAATTTGTCAGCCTTTGTTAAAGAAAACTAGTTTCCAATTGTTTCTACATGAGTAGGAATGGAAAAGAGATATGTTTGTTAATGTTAAAACTAATCATGAATACACTTCCTCTCCACTAACTCATTCCACGCCATTTCGATTTAAAAAAAAAAAATAAATAAATAAAAATAAAAAAAACTCATTCAGATGATCTACGGAGCCTATAACTAATTAAATTTCCACAAGCTAAGTTATCTTAGATTTGTCATAAGAAGGAATTGTGTGATTTCCAGTGATTATACTTCGTAATAGCTCACCAACAGCTCGCCGAGATCCGTGTTGCAAATCTTCCTCCTCATTATGTTAAGATTTAAAAAATCGGTATTAAAAATTTTACTGAATCACAGTCATTTTATAGTGAGAGAAAGTTACTGGCAAATAGCGTAATAACAAGGTATTTCTTTAAATTTTTAAAGTACAATACATTGATGTGTTCTTTAGAACGTGTAATTATCTTCTGTCCTATGTTTTCTAAGTAGCGTGGACGTATGAGGTTCTACAAATACGAATCTGTTTTGCGTTTTCCGGTGGATTTCTTTTATGAGTATTAGTTTTCTTTTGATTATTTCTTAAATATTTATTGAAATGAAAATGACACTGCTAATGTGTGATAGAAAGAAATATATCTGATTACGGTTGTGTTCAATGATTTTCAAAAAATATATATTAGCACTTATCACAGGTATATCAAGTCGCAATCATAAATTACTCAAGAGTAAACATTAAGTGTCACCTTGCAATTGGCGGACCTAAATGCCTAAACTAGAAGCGTTCTCTAATATAGCGATCGGGGACACTTGTTGTGAGGATACCAAAAGTTTTTCGCATACAGTGATTTCAAGTTTTCTCTCGATTTTGTTGTAGGAGAAAGAAGATTTCAGTTTAAAATGCCGTCTAAATGGTGGCAATGAAGGATAGGAGACGCACAAAATAGCAACGAAGAGGTGGAACTAGGAGATGGCCTTGTTGCAATGAAAAGTAATAGAGATGGCTTGAAGTAAGAAAGGAAAGCAAGAACATCTAAATTCAGATTTTTGGACTGGGCTTCGAACAATGCCCCTGTCAATAGTGACTTTTTTTTTGTGTAAACCACTACACTAGTTTGTTTGGTGGTTGCTTCGTTTAGAGAGACTGAATCGACAATACAGGAGAGGAAGAAATACCTAAAGCTTTCACTTTTCTTACTACATGAACGTTTCAAGATATAGAAAAGAGGTTTACGGTAAAAGATAATGCAGAGAGGTATGTATTTTTTAACGGCGTTCAAAATCTCTTAAAAACTAGTGCAATAATACAACGTTTGGTAATGTTCATAGACTGAGACGGCAGAACAGGACTACATGAATTATCTAAAGCTCGCACCTCGTTTATTGTGTGAGCGGTACAAGATATCGAAAAGAGGTTTATAGTAAATGATAATGCAGGGAAATACGTAATTTCGCGGTGTGGGTAATACTCTTAGTCATTGTGTCGACCGGATACTGAAGTAAGTTTGATTTCTTTAAATAAAACGATGTCCTTTTTTAACGGCATTCAAAATCTCTTGAAGAAACGAGTGCAATAATACAATGTTCAACAATGTTCGCGTTGAAACGTTTCTGAAAGAGAGAGGCTCTGAAGCTGAAAGTCAAGACAACCGAAATTTCGTAATTCTGTGCAAATGCAAATAACTGGTTTTTTCATGCATGGCAGCTTCGTGAGAAGTTGTGAAAAGATACGCCTATGCTACAAAGATAAAAAGAATTTTCTCTAAGCTTGTTTTATACAACAGAATACAGTTATATAGCAAAGTCAACTATGACTGTCGTAAATAGAACTATATGCTACCATCTTGAGATCCGAATGGGTTTAGAAATCTATTTAATATATTTTGTTACGTACTCACATTTAAATGCGCTGCTTCTAAGGACTTTGACATGAACTACATCCTGTTTTCGTATCCAAAATATGATTGAGAATCATCGGAAATTTTGAGGACTTTGCGGAGTATGGGTTACCTCCACCGTCAATCTGCTTTTCGTCTTTTGGTTACTACAGGCATTCACCTTCATAAATTATTAATTTTCTTAGGACTATATGGCAGAATATGTAGGTTTTGTTTGTATATTTTCATTTTTGTACATTGCTTATGACTAAATTTGAGTCTTAGTGTGAAATGATCAATCGAAAAATCTACTTTACTTCTGATCCTGATTCTGATTGTTCAAAGATTTGTTATGCATCAGGCTCAGCAGGTTCAACTTTCATAGCTGTATACACGTGTTTATGTATTCTATTTTTCTTCTAAATTTCCACCAATAACACCTCCTGCAGAAATATATGACAGTTTTCTTAATAACCATCCTGCATTGATGAAGGATCGTGGCCCGTCATTTGAGAATTGGGCCAAGCTGGCTTCATCCTCCTTGCTAACCCTTTTAAAGGAACCTCTACAGAGAAAAATAAGTGACTGAGATTATTGGATTAACGTTTGCAAAGTTTCCTTAAAACAAATAAGAAAAGTGTGTGGTAACTTCCAGTGAAACTGTTCTCGAGGCATCATTTGCAGTGCGATATACAGTATTACAAATATTCTTCAGGTTCATGCTGCAATTGACATCTTATTAACACGTTATATTTTCATCAGGACAGGACTCGTTTCGGCAATTGTGGCATTTTCATGTGATCCTGCAATGTCTGTACAATTTTTCTAATATTATACAATAAAAATATATTGTTTTACGCGTATGTTGGTTGGTGTTTGTTCTATAACTTACGCTACAATTTACTATTATGCTGTAACTATATATGGAGTATTTATATATAAATGGATGTCCATGTTTCAGTCTGTTATGAAACAAATGTATATGACGTACAATATGGGGATGGCTTGTGATACGCGTTCTTCTTCGTGGATGACCATGCCGTCGTCCTTTACGAAATACCTTACAGCAGGGTAGAATGATATCAAAGTAATATTTAATGCGCGTCACGTAGCAGTCCATCAAGATTTGATGAAGTGGATAACAGCTGCACACAGAAGCCGTTTGCTGTCAGTTAGATCAGAGCCGTTGATCACATAGAGGGAAAAGTCGTGCGATGAACTGACATCACAGCTGCGTGGCCTTAACGATAGAGGCAGAGGTTCCCTTTGTCATGCCAAACAAGTTGTTGAACGACATACCACGCACGTGCCACTGCATCGTCCGGAAGCGATTACTGACAGAAAACCGTTTCAGAGAGGCCTTATTGTCAGCAAACATGCGAGGTTGCACTCACATATACTCGTACTAGGTCCTAGGAAAGCCAGTTCCCGTAAACAACAAGGAGAGGTACCAGGGGACTGATGTGACGTCCAGACAGATCTGCGGCCCTACACTCCGTTCACTTCTCTCTCCAGCAATGAAACGCCTTTATTTATACAGGTGTGGCGGAACACAACACACATTTCTCTGTACAGCTTCGACTAGAGCGCCTCGGAACATTGCTTACACTAGTCCTGCGTCTACATCACAGACAAAGTAGTATCATAGTCAGGCAATTAGAGCAGGAAAGCAGACGCAGAAATTCTTCACCGCAACTCAAGGGCTTCCTTCGACCAGCTATGCAGCGTCAAGTGAGCGTCTGTGTCGTCTGAATGACTATGATTAGTGCTTCGATTTGTGTTATTGTGAATCAAGAGAAGAGAGAGCGGGAAACCCGGTGCCTGTTTCTCTCGAATAGCACTAAGGGAACCGCCGAGATTTGAAGTTCCCATCCGATGGATAGACAACCATCAGCAGTGACACATGAGTTCACTTCATGAGACACTGCGGGGAGGTTTGCAGATTAACCCAGGACGTTGACACATGAACTTTATTGCAACAGCCCTATTCCGCTTGCCGACGAAAATTTTGTACGATCAGGAATCGAACTGGCTTATCTCTGAGTGCGGTGCCATCGCGTAGGCTTGCGTTAATGACCCCGGCTACGGACTCCGATCTAGATCTACCCAGATATTTTGCAAACAATTGTGAACTGCGCGGCAGAGGGGACGTAGCTCATGTTCTTCTCTTCCCGTTAAGTCGCCTACGGAGGTCGAGAAAAATGACTTCTCGAATACCTCTTTGCATGCTATAAATAAGTTACGTCCACAGGATGCTTCTTTCCTCGTATACAAGAACAGAAGCGTGGTAACAAAAGCGCTTACGCACAAATCAGTGCATAGAATTGTCAGCAGGCATGCGGGATGTCGTGCCCAATTTATGCCTTATTGCTCAATGGAGACGATAATTTATGTGTTATAGCGCTAAACAGTGAGGTCATCAACGCCCTCGCTTTGAATTAAATAGAGATGAGGGTGGTGAAAATCTATTAAAAACTAACAATAAATTGGAAAACTCAAATTGTATACACACACAAGAACTGAAAATACAACCCTGAGATGATGAAACTCATAAAAGCCGTCTGCTGTACATTCAGCTATTTCCTCGGCAGTTTCTTCAGCGTTTATTGTGATGATAGGAGGCACAAAAATAAAACAAAAGATGACTGAGGGTAAAATAACATCAAAATAACAGAGGTACTACGGGAACTTCGAGAAATAAAGTGACGGAGACGTTCTGTTTGCAAATTTCAGTAGCGTGTCACAGGAAAATCATAATTTTCTTCTTGGTAAACTTAGAACTTGTCTCGCTAAGCAGAATAATGTAATGCTTAATGCAATTTCTACAGCTATAAGGCTGGCAATTACGTTAGCTGACAATTGATGATCATATACCTATTGAGCTATTCATTTCGTATTTCAAAACAAAGCACGCCACGAAGTGGGGGTTGATAAGGGGTGTTATTAGCGGTTTTGTAAAGCTTAGTTAGATTTCATTACATTATTTGTGTGTTTCTTTATAAAAAATGTTCACACAACTTCTTAAGCTGGGCATGTCATTTTGATTTTTGTAAGTTAGCATTGTGCGCCTCAGAGCGTGAGAAAGTTATGTACTTTTAAACATTCTTTGGTCTTTCCGTGGCACAGTCTGATACATTCTTAGTTGAGGGATAGCAAGTGATGGACGTATTCAGTAGTGCCGTGTTAACTCCTGATTGTATCTGTTAGATGAAGAAAGATCTATTGTAAAGGACAGCAAGGATGAATATGGTGTATAGATTGGAAGGTGATAATAATACAAATTTTGATTTATGTTAATATTTTTGGAGAGAAAAACTTGGAGCTAGTTTGACGTAATGATTATTGTTGGCTAGTTAACTTGCTCAGAGCTGAGAAGAAGACCATCCCGCTTCCCTAAGTCAAGCATTAAGATACCAACTGATAAAGCTGTTTGGTTTTTATAGACATTCTCTGCCAACACTGTACCATTTTCAAATCATTGTACACTTTGTTAATCATAGTATTATTCAGACCAATGTTAGGCATGAAGATCACGCAAATTTTACTGTGTCTTTTTGAATATATATTTCATTCTCGTACCGTTGACTTGGAATATATCTCATAGCAACAGTTCCTCTCCACATCAGGTTTATGACTACGCATTACCATGTTGCACCGTATGTTATGCAACAGGTTGAGTACTGTTTGGAAATTTTATTTAAAAACAGAAATATAGCTTGGCCGCTGCCTGCTTGCTGTTTGTTGTCGCGCTTTCGAGAAATCTGCAACGATGTTATCAAGACGCGAAGTAAGCGGAAATTTTGATTAGGGCCAGGTAATTGTTTTACATCATTTGCGCATTTAATATAAAGAAAAGTATTTAGACCAGATGCAGTTCAGTTCATATTACGTTCTGTTTAGTCACGGGTTAGCATACGAGTGTAAGTTGGATAACAGTTTGTGGGTACATAGTTTCTTAATACCTAGATTGTTTACACAGTGGAAGGTAAAGTTGGACTAAATTTCATACTGAAACACATAATTACAATTGCACTCAGAGAAGATAATAGATTATCATCCACAGAATCCACAAATTGGCAATGTCATATGCCCAAGAATCCACTGTCATGGAGGTTATATCATCCAAATTTTTCTTTTTTTTCTGTCTTCAGTTACCTTAATTTCAGTTTTAAGTAGTCCGCTGAGAAGCTGTAACTGTGCCATCCTTTCCAATGGCTAACATGTCGGGCTCCTCAATTGTTGAGGTATTAAGTAGCCAAAGCATGAATATTCGTCCATAGAGTTCATACGCACTTTTCAGAAATTTATGGCCAGTCTATTCTCTGTTTTCCAACTTCGAGACTCATATTGTTCTTTACAGTAACAAGACCAGAGGATTTTTATTTTATTTTTAGTTCTCGCCTAGTCAAATACGTACTAGGTGCTCAGAGCCTCACGTCTCAAATTTTTGCCCAAACAATCTGTAGCACTTTGTACACCAAGCCCGAGCATAGCTCTGGCCACAACTTTATGTTACAAAGACCGCGTCCGAATACAGGTCGCGCTGCCATTTTGTCGACGCACGAGCGAAAACTGGACGTATTGCACATGACAAAAATGTGCGGACACTTCGCTATTTGTCCCGTAACTGGTGCTGTCGTCTATGGCAATCTCTAGAATTAATCCGAAAGAAACTTCATCGAACGTAACAGGTGTTGGCGGCAATGGCTGAGAAATATTTGATGTAATTGACATAATTTCGTATGGGTACACGTTAGGTTCTGCAGATTTCCGCAATTTTATTTCAAATACGTCATGTCTGTTGACTGAGCAACAAATTTTGGTAGCTCATGTTGGAAGAAATGGATCAGTAACTCACATTGCATCTTTTTGGAAGGATATTATATTTTCATCATTATTTTAAAATTTATACTCTATCAAAGAACTGAAGGAATTATGAAAAATAAATACTGAAGCTTGGTATTTTTAAAATACCAAAAATAAATAATCAGTCTTGGTATTTTTAGTATGTATTATTCCTGATGATATAGCAATTATGCATGTGCCGGTGGTGCTTTAAGTAACGGCATAAATCTCCGGTTCCCTAAGCACAATATTCTCCTAAGCGACTGGTCTAAAAAGCGTGGCAGTGGAGTTCCGTGTGTTTTCTCTATCTCTGTAATCATCTATAAACTTCTGCGAAGTTTTTAGCTTCAGAAGACACATTTGCTCATAAATCGCCTTAAGGCATAACCACAACACACTATACAACCGAACAAACAAGTGCACCAGCTTCCTGCCGTCTGCTATGCAGCGCAGTAGATTCCTACCAAACCCGGAAAGCAAACCACTATGTCTTCAAATTCAAATGCCTCCGAGCACTATGGGACTAAACATCTGAGGTCAGCAGTCCCATAGACTTAGAACTAATTAAACCTAACTAACCTAAGAACATCACACACATCCATGCCCAAGGTAGGATTCGAACCCGCGACCGTAGCAGCAGCACGGTTCCGGACTGAAGCGCCTAGAACCGCTTGGCCACAGCTGCCGACTGTGGCATCTTCCATTTCGAACAAATTACTCTTACATGCTTGCGCTCTAAGATATGTAAGCGCTTTCGCTGCGTTGAACAGATAAATACCATCTAGTGGGCGCACCTTTGTTTAATCTTGTCCACACGATCCCTATGGCCGGCCGAAGTGGCCGCGCGGTTCTGGCGCTGCAGTCTGGAACCACGAGACCGCTACGGTCGCAGGTTCGAATCCTGCCTCGGGCATGGATGTGTGTGATGTCCTTAGGTTAGTTAGGTTTAACTAGTTCTAAGTTCTAGGGAACTAATGACCTCAGGAGCCCCATAGTGCTCAGAGCCATTTGAACCATTTTTGATCCCTTTGGAAGCGTTACGTCTGCATCTGGTGAATGTAATCTGGTCAAACGTTTCCGGACACCTATTAATGGACGTTAATGTGGGGCGGGTCTGGGTACACCTACAGTGAGGTGTTTGAATTTTTATGAAGGAATGGCAGACCAAAGCTCCCCAAGAGCCGAAACGTTGGACTCGGGGACCCGTAGCGAAGTCGACCATGTAACTCATCCCAAACGTGTTCCATGGGACTCACGCATGGACTAGGTGCAGGCTAGTCCATTTCAAGAATGTTATTGTCCACAAACCACCGCCTCATAGGTGCTGCTCTTTGACAGTGTCCAATGTCATGCTGATATAAACAATCTTAATCTTCAAACTGTTCCTCTACTGTGGACAGTACACGACGCTGTAAAACCTGTTATATCCTCCCGCCTTAAGCCTTTTCTTAAGTTCCATAAGGGAATCACATCCCAACTACGTGAAACAACTCCATACCGTAACACGGCCTTCTTCATACTTCACTGTTGACACTATAGACTTATGAGCCGAAACATTATCACCATTTGTTTAATAGCTTATTTGTCGTCTTTAGAACGAATCACTAATTCTGCGTATCAGGCACTCGACAGTTTGTTGGTTGGTGTGTGGAGGTATGTGGCATTAGATGTCTGCGCGCTGATCATGTAATTCGAGTAAATAACGGCCGCTGATGTGCGTACGCGGTTATGGCGCCCGACAGCAACCCAGATAGTTCCATAGGATTCACGTCAGGCGAATTTGATTGCCGAGGTATCAAAGTGAATGCAATACAATGCTGCTCAAATCATTGTAGTACGTTTCTGGCTCAGAGACACGGACAATTATACTGCTGAAAGATGACGTAGTTGTTGTGGAAGATATGAAGCAGGAAGGGATTCAGGTGGTCCGCAGCTGCCAGCATGTCTTCGATTACTACCAAAGGTCCCATGCAAGCGCAGGAGAATACCCTTAGCATAATACTGCTTCCATCAGCAGGCGTCCGTAGCACGCTTCACGTTTCGAGCCGCCGTTCACCTCGATACGGCGTTTGTGAAGTCGACTCTCGACCTAGTGTAGCAAAGATGTGATTCACCCGAAGAGCCGGCATGTTTCCGTTGACCGATGGTCGAATCCCTTTGATCCCGTGCCCACTACAATCGTAACTGACGATGTCCTTGGGTTAACATGTGGTCTGCGGCGGAGCTCCATGTTCAACAAGATAGGATGCACCAGCATTGCACTCTTTCGGCAGATATGACATGTATCACCACGTATCCTATTTTACCGAGAAGACAAGACCCCGAACAGCACGTTCTGTGAAGACGTCCGACAATTTAGCACCTAGTAGTAGTTTCACTGTCCTTCTACCTCAGCACAATAGCAGGTGAACGTGCGACCAGCTTCTCTGTTCCTGAGATACACGTTCACAGGCTATGCGCAATAATAATATGCCCTTTGTCAAACTCACTTGTTGTTGTTGTGGTCTTCAGTCGTCTCCATGCTACTCTATCCTGTGCAAGCTCCTTCATCTCCAAGTAGCTACTGCAACTTACATCCTTCTGAATCTGCTTAGTGTATTCATCTC
Organism: Schistocerca piceifrons; assembly: GCF_021461385.2. Lineage (NCBI taxonomy): Eukaryota > Metazoa > Arthropoda > Insecta > Orthoptera > Acrididae > Schistocerca > Schistocerca piceifrons. Next base: position 145,798,388 of record NC_060144.1, read on the forward strand.
TTGGTCTCCCTCTACGATTTTTACCCTCCACGCTGGCTTCCAATACTCAGAAAATGCCCGACCAACTGATCCCTTCTTCTAGTCAAGTTGTGCCACAAACTCCTCTTCTCCCCAATTCTATTCAATACCTCCTCATTAGCTATGTGATCTACCCATCTAATCTTCAGCGTTCTTCTGCAGCACCACATTTCGAAAGCTGCCGTCCTCTTCTTGTCCAAACTATTTATCGTCCACGTTTCACTTCCATATAAGGCTACACTCCATACAAATACCTTCAGAAACGACTTCCTGACACTTAAATCAATACTCGATGGTAACAAATTGCTCTTCTTCAGAAACACTTTCCTTGCCATACTTCAACCATCATCAGTTATTTTGCTCCCGAAATAGCAAAACTCCTTTACTACTTTAAGTGCCTCATTTCCTAATCTAATTCCTTCAGCATCACCCGACTTAATTCGACTACATTCCATTATCCTCGTTTTGCTTTTGTTGATTTTCATCTAATATCCGCCTTTCAAGACACTGTCCATTCCGTTCAACTGCTCTTCCAAGTCCTTTGCTGTCTCTGACAGAATTACAATGTCATCGGCTAACCTCAATGTTTTTATTTCTTCTCCATGGATTTTAATACCTACTCCGAATTTTTCTTCTGTTTCCTTTACTGCTTTCTCAATATACAGAGAATAACATCGGGGAGAGGCTAGATCCCTGACTCACTCCCTTCCCAATCACTGCTTCCCTTTCATGCCCCTCGACTCTTATAACTGCCATCTGGTGTCTGTACAAATTGTAAATAGCCTTTCGCTCCCTGTATTTTACCCCTGCCACCTTCAGAATTTGAAAGAGAGTATTCCAGTCAACATTGTCAAAAGCTTTCTCTAAGTCTACAAATGCTAGAAACGTAGGTTTGCCTTTCCTTAATCTATTTTCTAAGATAAGTCGTAGGGTCAGTATTGCCTCATGTGTTCCAACATTTCTATGGAATCCAAACCGGTCTTCCCCGAGGTCGGCTTCTACCAGTTTTTCCATTCGTCTGTAAAGAATTCACGTTAGTGTTTTGCAGCCGTGACTTATTAAACTGATCTTATCTCAATGGATTTCCCCATTTGCAGCCCATATCATCGTTGGGGTGATAACCCATTCGTGTCTGCTCCGCTTACATACTTTCGTTACCGCGTTACATGCCGGCAACGGCCTGGGCGGAATCCAGCGTCGTGATGGGCAGCAGTCATAAAGTTTTATCCGATCAGTGTACGTGATGGTAGGCAACGTTCTCCAGGAATTCGCCAAACCCAAACCTTTCCATCGTATTGTCACAGGATATAGCGGTACTCATCCTTCCACAACACTCGTGACAGCCTTAGAACGGTTGAAGCCCACACTGGCCGTCGCTGAGCTCTCCTGATCGACACGCTCTGCTCTTACTGCTTCTCTACTGGCAACACAATACTGTAGTGTCGCGGAATAGTAAAGAGTTGGAAACGTGGAATATTGTCAAAGTTTCGTTGCCTATGCTGAGAGCCAGAGGCAGTAGGTTAGCCAAGAGGTAAGAGGATTGCGCATGTATGGAATGTGTCGTCACGCAGGGACAATGGCCTGGTTACACACAACAAGCGAGAGAGAATTGCTTAGCACGCGGGTTTGTGTTAGACAGAGACTTTCGTCGAGTGCAAGACAGAGGTATAGCGTCAGCTGTACTGCATTTCACAACTTCGCGTAAGTCTGCCGTAACAACACGTAACTCTGTCGCAAGAACACCTAAGGGGCGGGTACGACAGATGAATCAGCAGTATAAGTGGAACGAATGCGTTCATACAAACGAGCATGACGTCAGGACGTCGCTCGTGCTTCCTTTAAGTACGCCAGCTTTGATAGCAACAAGGCACTCACACTCGCAGTTAGGCTTGCAGTAAGATGTGTACTGGGTCGCTGCGTAGCGCTCAGCTCGGTGATCGACATGTTAATCTTTATTAAGGAGATGTTGCAGTAAGGGCAGCCCATTCAGCACCAGACGTGAGGGGACAGTACCAGCTCTGGTCCTCTCTGCTGCCGCTGTCAATCATCAACCCAGGATTAGCAGACATCGCGGCAGACTCGCTCGCAGCCAATGCTGACCACATCAGTGAGTCGTCGTCGAGATCGTGCGGGGCCTAGGCCCTGTGCATCCACCGTCACAACCGGGTGAGCCGACGACGCTGGGGGACTGCAGCCCGTTCCGCCCGTCCACCGCGGACGAGCCACCAGGAGGAGCAGGGAAGAAGACGGGGTGTGGTAGAGTACACTCCGCACTAAGAGAACGCCTCTCGTGCCGACAGCGCCGGGACTCCAATCCGGAGCCTCGGGGAAGGTTGTTGATATCACCAAGCCACATTGTACTCGGCAGGAATAAAGATGTTATGAACTAATAATGTTTCTTTGGCGTTTCTGACGCGTCCACAGTCATTTCCTAGCATCCTGACAACTGGAGAGGTCACCGCTCGGCCTCCAGTCCACTGTAGGCGACCGGGACCGCCGGGGCGCCTACATACTCCCCTCCTCCTTTTCTGCATTAATAAGGTGTATCTGGATCCTTTTGCACATGTAGTGTGTTTTCAGTTAATACTGGTTCTCATAAATTTGTGAGCAGTCCTTAGGTGGATAACCGGCGTCTAACTACGCCTACCAACTCAGCTTCTTCAATATTTTTATGACAATCTCCCATGAGTCAAACAAGCCTGTGATCGACACGTACGATCATAGATTAGATATATATTTATACAGTATGTATCATACTAGATAATGGAGTCTTAGGCGCAAATATCGATGCGTCGAAAATCTCTGTATGCTATATCGTATCATCTTTGTTTCGTCTTGTAATGGGAAATCAACTTTTACTCGTTAGCATGTACAGTGCCTCCACAGGCAAAGATTAACAGTATTGGTTTATTTTACTACTGACTATGTAGTGTGTTTTATTATGGATGTATGAATACATCCTGTTTAATCATTCTGTTATGCTTATACGTCATTTGACGTCACAGTTTTAATATTGCCTTGGAGGTTCTTACAGTTAACAGTAACTGAGTACCCAACACTATACTATGACTTTTTCTATGAACATTTACATCACACAGCGTTGTAGTGATAGTTAAGTAGCAACGTAATTAACCTCGTCCACAAAGTAAAATTGTATGAGGAATAAGATAACTACACTACTGGCCATTAAAATTGCTACACCACGAACTGACATGAGGAAAGCTTCCAACCGTTTCTCATAAACAAATAGCAGGTGACCGGCGTTGCCTGGTGAAACGTTGTTGTGATGCCTCGTGTAAGGAGGAGAAATGCGTACCATCACGTTTCCGACTTTGATAAAGGTCGGATTGTAGCCTATCGCGATTGCGGTTAGTCGTATAGCGACATTGCTGCTCGCGTTGGTCGACATCCAATGACTGTTAGCAGAACACGAAATCGGTGGGTTCAGGAGGATAATACGGAACGCCGTGCTGTATCCCAACGGCCACGTATCTCTAGCAGTCGAGATGACAGGCATCTTATCCACACGGCTGTAACGAATCGTACAGCCACGTCTCGATCCCTTAGACAACAGATGAGGACGTTTTCAAGACAAGAAGCATCTTCACGAACAGTTCGACGACGTTTGCAGCAGCATGGACTATCAGCTCGGAGACGATGGCTGCGGTTACCCTTGACGCTGCATCACAGACAGGAGCGCCTACGATAGTGTACTCAACGACGAACCTGGGAGCACGAATGGCAAAACGTCATTTTTTCGGATGAATCCAGGCTCTGTTTACAGCATCATGAGAGTAGCATTTGTGTTTGGCAACATCGCGGTGAACGCACATGGGAAGCGTGTATTCGTCTTCGCCATACTGGCGCATCACCCGGCGTCACGGTATGGGGTGCCATTGGTTACACGTCTCGGTCACCTCTTGTTCGCATTCACGGAACTTTGAACAGTGGACGTTACGTTTCAGATGTGTACGACCCGTGGCTCTACCCTCCATTCGATCCCTGCGAAACCCTACATTTCAGCAGGATAATGCACGACCGCATGTTGCAGGTCCTTTACGTTTTTCTGGATACAGAAAATGTTCGACTGCTGCCTTAGCCAGCACATTCTCCAGATCTCTCACCAATTGAAAACGTCTGGTCAATGGTGGGCGAGCAACCGGCTCGTCACAATACCCCAGTCACTACTCTTCGTGAACTGTGGTATCGTGTTGAAGCTGCATGGGCAGCTGTACCTGTACACGCCATCCAAGCTCTGTTTGACTCAGTGCCCAGGCGCATCAAGGCCGTTATTACGGCCAGAGGTGGTTGTTCTGCGTACTGATTTCTCAGGATCTATGCACCCAAATTGCGTGAAAATGTAATCACATATCAGTTCTAGTATAATATATATGTCCAATGAATACCCGTTTATCAGCTCCATTTCTTCTTGATGTAGCAATTTTAATGGCCAGTTGTGTATGTCATTTGGCGTCACAGTTTTAATATTGCCTTGTAAGTTGTTACAGTTAACAGTGGGTGAGTATCCAACACTATACTGACTTTTTCCATGAACATTTACATCACACAGCGTTGTTGTGATAATTAAGTAGCAACGTAATTAACCTGCTCCGCAAAGTAAAATTGTATGAGGCATAAGATAACTTAGTCTTCACAATCTACATTAGCTACAGAACTACTTTTTTTACAGTTTATCCTCAAACGTATCTTGGAGGTATTGAAACAACGAAATTTCTAAATCTTTTTTGGTATCTCGAATATTAATTTTTCTATATGAACCACATTAAAAAATTCTTTTTATTGCCAATACTTAAAGTACGGAGTTTGTAACACTTGCACAGAGTGACACTTGTACGGAGAGGGATTGTGTTGACAATTGTACGGAGCCGAGGACAGTGTAGGTGGTGGCCAGGGTGTTCCAGAAGCAGGATACACTGGTCTGTCCCCCGCTCCCTGCGAAGTATTCTGGGAAAGGCCAAAGCCTATTTCCTGCACAAAGTTCCCTCTCCCCGTACCAGTCATGAATTTTCAGAAAAAAATTTGCTCACAGTCTTTTTGAGGAGGTGCAGCGGTAGGGATATCTGATTGTAAGCTAATGCCTATTTACTTGAAGCTTGTCGAGTGTACTGAACAGGATTTCAGTGTATTTCCTAAATTTATGTTTACACAGGCAAAGTAACTGATTTTCAACGACTGGCTGGCAATTTTCTTGCAACTTGTTTTCCCATTTTGAGTTTATGCCACGTTCCGAGTAAAGATGTTTTTTTTTATGGTGACTGAAATAAAAAATTATCTTCGGCCGCTTTCAGTGTTCCATAGGTCATTGTACAGTCCAGATTTCAAACGTTGGTAGACGTACTTGTGATTCGTATACAGCCAAATCGTTTTGCTATCTAAGAGTAAACACTAAAGATCTGAAAGAGCGATTTATTTTTTTTAAATGAATTTAAATTTTTGGTTGGAGTCTTCCCTGGAAATGAAGAGTAGCTGTTTCTACGGGGATGAAAAGCAGCATGGTGGTCGTGTTAGGAACTTCCAAGCGGTCAGACATTTCAACATCGAAGTATCAGTGCAGAATGCCTAGTCTATATGTTTATTGTATGCGATGGTGTCTTGTACACTTAGAGTTTTACTAATATGCTTCAGAACTTTGTACACAACGAAAACATTCAGTTTACAGCAACAATATAATAGATTTCATGCAAAAGATTATGGACGCCTGGAAGGCGAATAGCGGGTAGCCGATGTGGGAAAATTACAAACTTTTAAGCGATATGACTGAAGAAAGTATTCATCGAATGGGAGCAAAGAAGTAAACTTCTCAATAATTTTCCCAACATTTTCACTATGTAAATACATTTTTGTTTTCAGATGGAGCACTCACCGAATGAATCTGTAGTTACACCGAGTTACCATACTCTTTTTCAGCTTCAAAACGGTGACGCAGTTTCATTGATTTTCGGGTTATGTTGACTGTGTGGAAACTCGGATACAGCTGGAACTTACTCACTTACAGTGTAACGTTAGCGTTATTAGTTTCGTAGCAAAACCAATCTTGTTGACTTCCGTTGCCTCAGTGTAAATTTTCACGACTTTTCAAGACTGCAGCTACCATTACGTCGATGTTTAGTCTTACATGTATAAGCTGTTCTTTTTCGCAATGGAGAGGACAAAATCCTTCCACAGAAGCTCACTAGCAGGTTTCAACTAAAGAGGTTGTCTTCTAATTAGTATTACTCGATAAGTGGTGCCAGACACTGATCCTTCAGTGAAAAGCCAAATAAGCAATATTCATTGGTATTCTGTCTTTTTTATATTTAACATTTAAATAAAATGGTAGCAAAGTATAAATTTGTCAATTTCAATTTCGTTCTAAACCAGTAGTCATAATAAAGCTGCAAGAGTCGTAAGAAATACTATGTTTCTCACTTAGCCGCCTGCCGTTCTTTGCGTCATCAAAATATTGAAAGAGATGTTGAATGCCATTCTCAGTTCTCATTATGTTGGATATCATTGTCAGTTCTCGTCAATACAACAGTCTTAAAAATAAATTTGCCACGAAAGGCGCTAATGCGTTACCCTGACGCGATACATGGTTGCTTAGTACTGTGGTGTGAGCGCGAGCCAGCTGGCAAGAGCAAGTGCACTGAACTGCTAAACTTGTTAGTGTACCTCTACCGGTGAAAATCCGTTTAGCCTGACAAGAGCCCCTGCCCACGTGTAAGTGTCACTTCATGCAAATGTCATTCCGCGCAAGCGTTCCAACCCCTTCAGGACCCACATATTAACTGTTTAATCAGTTACAAAATGTATGAGAGCTCTAATTTTAGTGGAAATTAGAAATGGTACATTAAAATGTGAAAACGAAGCTTTCGGTAAACTGACTTCAAAGTTAAAACAGCTCCGCCGCATAGCTAAGGTCTTCATCTTCAAGTGCGTCCTGCAACCTTCTCACAGTGCCTCTCTTCACCTGCAGTGATTCCTTTACTGAACATCTGAGACAGTAGCCTACATTCTGTAGACTAGCCTGATTTAAGTCCAACATGCCACTCACCCTTTGGGAGGCAGCAGGAAATTGCGTTATCTCAAGATCCTGGCAGCTTGTAATTTTATATTGTTTAAAAGATTCCACAGAATCACACAAATCAAAATGACCTATTTTAATACCCCCAAACACTGTTTTTGGGAGAGTGTATCTCATTACACTTCTAAGACTAACATCAGACAGATCGCTGAAAAGAGGTTAAATTTCTCCCATCACAACTGATGGTATGCTGTTATGTTAACTGGAATTATGTTGTCTTTCTCCTGTTAAACTGATGCCAGCTGATTTCACCATCAAGACATAGTCCTTGACTCGGGTGCTCACTTTGTAGAGGCCATGTCGATAAAAGTACCCATATTGCTTTCCTCATAGGTTTCACCACATTCGTGATTTGTTTGATTGCTAGACCACAACAGTTCTGAATTTATTCTATTACAGCGCATGTCATATTCCCTTTACCCTCTCTTTTTCGCATTTCAGCTGTTTTTTCTTTCACTGTCATATTCAGCTGTCTATGTCTAGTCCCATTCTTTTTTGACTCATCCCACACACTCGAGCTTCTGTACCTCGAAACTGTTTTCATCTGGTTTGCTTTCTAAAACATGTTTGTGAGCTTTTGAACCACCATCCCCCAAAAAATGTAAATGACGCATATAATTTCACTGAGAAGACTAAATTTTTTTTTCTTTACGTAAGAAACTTCCATACCACCACTCCCGCCTTACCTGAGTAATTTGGTATACACATGTCACTATGTTTATTATTCAGTTGATCAGAACAGTGGTAATATTTTAACATAAACACCTTTCCAGTTAAAACACTTGTGGCTGTAGTAACACCATTGACGGATGTGTGATCCCTTTTCTACCCTGTAGCATCCAAAGCTAATGTGAGGTTGCAGACATTGTCATTTTTTGAGTGCTTCTGCAACATTTTCATGTAAGGTTTTTGGACTATACTCTCAGATGCAGAGCCTAATGCATTGTACACGTCGAATTTTGATGGTGGTGTAGGGAGATTCATTACGCACACCATACAGCTGCTGCTATTCATCTCTTACCGATATCTTGAAGTCCTTAATGGTAACCTTATATTCGCACTACATAAACCTCAGTGCCACTGATTATCACGGAATCAGAACTAGAAATCATGTAACTATCATTACATTCATAGTAGACCGATATGTCGTCCAAACCGTAGAGAAACGATTTTGTTATAAGACTTGTCTGAACACAATATTCAAGAACTTCAGATAATTTACTTACGTTGATAATTTCGAAAAATTTCTTGCCCTGGACAAGCATTTTATACTTATTTTCAGCATCTTTGAGCTTTCTGCAAGAAGCACTAGTACAAGAGTAAGGTGTACAACTTTCATTGGTGTTCTGTGGATCAGCTACGTCGGCACATCTTGGTTCTTCCGCTGTTGAATACAAAGAACATTGTTTCCCATTGACTTTAAGCTCTTCTTCACTTTCTTCCCCAATTCACAAGTTTTTGAATAAATGGCCCTACTCATCCAACACTAGCCATAGTCATGCAACATGCAAACAGTAAACGAGAAGGTCCTCAAAATACCACTCACATTCACCACATTCAAACAAACACTGAAGTCAGAGACGTAAACAGAAAACAAGACATCATCTTTTATACGCTGGCAAATATTGAAACTTCGTATGTATCACATACCACACAGACATATAACTGGAAAGTAGGAGTCTTGAAATAACGATGAAAGAATGTTATCCAGCCAGTCATAAGATTCTGCAAGCCATGACAGCATGCTTCACCTCTGAAAACTTGTTAATTAATGTTATTAGAATTCGAATAAAACCATGTGCAATATGTCATTTTCAAGAGCAAATCCTTCAGAATATTTCCTGTCAACGAAAATCCGATTCCAGATACCCTGTTGACTTTTACGCACAAATCACAGCTGTATTTGACAGTATGTAGAGTGTATCCACAGGGAAAAGTGGCACGCGATTGTTATAAGTAGACGAAGGTTAAAACTGTTGGTATATTTTACTGTAGGCTATGTATTAGTATTCACGGCAGATAATACTATACAAATGCTTCTCTTTCAAATATTTTGTTGCACTGTTATGTTTTGTACTTGTCTGTAAGTTGGATTATTTGTCCTTTGTCATCACGTTCTAAGAGTGTCATGTAAGCTGTTACAAGCAACTTTAAGTGAGTATATGAAATTGTATTATGAAATTTTTTAGCAGTTTATGGGCTCTCAGCGCTGAGGTTATCAGTGCACACTCACATTTTTCATGAATATATGTATTACATGGTATTTTAGTGACAGTCAATACTAAACTTATTTCGCGTATTCTCTCCCTTGGCATACAGGTCACTCCAAAGATGATCTGAAGATGTAAATCTTTGCTAATACCGAATTAGGTATCAGCACCGCTCGGCGGTTGAAGTATGACGTTTTTAAATACTTATGGACTATGGGTCCCCATCTCCGCATAGTTATCTCTATACGTTTAATAACCCCTGTTAGTCCCGTATGGTATTGAGCAGTCTCCTTTCAAGACTCAGTGTGTTTTCCCAGCATCCTACCAATGGAACAAAAACTGCTACTCCCAGAGACTAATTGGTCATTCTGTTTCATATCTATTCAAATTGTTCTACCCATTATGATAGGAATTGTGACTCACTGATGATAGGCATACTTCCTATTTTTCGTTTTGTGAAGTGCATAAATTTACCCTAAATATTTGAAGTAAGTTTCCAACCTTTTTACCACTTAGAAATTTCATCAACTTCTGACTGGGTATTTGTGCAGCTTTTTTCATTATACGAGTAGATAACTGAACCGTCTGCGGAAAGTCTGCGGTTACGATTAAGATTGTCTGCTGCGGTATTACTAGAGCAAAGTGGCAGTCCACTTCACTCGGGCGTGCCTGAATTTACTTCCTATTAGGTGATAAATTTTGCTTCGTTCTACGCGCAGAGATCTGTCACAATAGTCAACACAACATCTTCTGTAGATTGAAACACGGTTTCTGCCCGTGTTGCCTTGTTTCATAATTGTGCGTTCAGGCACTACATACCAGACATCGTATCTTTACAGAGTCAGGGCACTGTAATTTCTGAATGCCAGCAGGTGTATCTTTGCCCTGCATGCGTGGTGTACCTCGGTCGCTCGCGAATCTTTGACTTCTGTCAGCCAGTCAGGACGCTGGCCGCCAAAATTCAATGACAGAGCAGCACGTTGAAGAACAAAGCCGCACTCCCACTTCCACTTCTTGTTCGACTGGCTGTAACATAGACGCTTGTTTTGTGCGGATAGAGATGGCTGCTTTCGATATGCTGTTTCAAAGAACTTGGTGAGATAGCTGCAAGCGTTGTGCATTCACGATTCACTTACGTTGCTGGAATTTTTCATATGCTTTAAAGCTAAGCTTACTCAAAATAAATTCTCGTGTAGCGTGTTCATTTGCTTTACTGAGGGAACTTAATATTCTTTTGTCGTCAGTTCGATTTCACATGAGCACGTAGAAGCCAGTATCCAGTGAGAGCTCACCCATCCGTGCGCACAAATGACTTGTAATCTCTCTTTCTCTTCCTGTCCCTTTCTTTTTCTCTCATGTAAAAGACACAGTAAACATTTCTCTAATATTCTTTTGTGGGTTTAGTGAACGATTATATAAACATCCGACTTTTCATATTTATATCATGCGTTATATTTGCCCATCAGGTGTTAAAGATTCCGTATAATTATTTCGATTATAATATATGCTTATCGCCCACTCTTGGCATATGTGAAATCATAGCTTTATTGATTTTCCTTTGTCTGTACTTATGACCACGTGCCCCCACCTGTTGGCATTTACATTACAGTTGTTTCTTGAAACCAGATCACTTTATTACGTACTATCTTGTTCTGATGGGCAACACAATGTCATTATGCACTGCTTTCACTACTGTCTTACTTAAAAATTTTGCAGCGTAGACTTAAGGCTACCAGATGCATTTTTCCGAGGTATTTATATAGTTGTAGAAGCGGGAACAGATAACTTCAGATCCATAAGCATGCCACCTCACTGATTGTTAGCTTTTTTCGTGCAATAACTAATAGAGGTTGGAAGCACATTTGCTCTGCACAAGCTGATCGCATGCGGAGGTTCTACTACATCATAAATGTTGTTGTGGACTCAGATTTCGTTTCCAGGCGTCCATGATAAGTAATTCTGGTATAGTTTTGAGGGAATAAAACGTGTTCAGAACTTCTCTTGAACATTGAGTTTCAAATTTCCAAGATACGGTAGTCTTACACGATTTCTGATGTTGTGCCCCAGGCGTACACTTACTGTAACTACCTCCTCATTTCAGTATCAGTATCTGATACAAATACAGATACCGTATTTTAAAAATCTTTCTTTGCCTGTGACAGTGTACTTCAGATATCTTCCTTGCTCTACTATGTAATCTTGCTCTCTACATAGGGGAATTCTTTCACTTCTCCCGCAACTGGTTCGTAGGTTTTCTTTTCAGTTAAGTAATTCTTTATTTGAATCTATCTTCTCTTCAGTGTCTTTGTCATAGATCTGTCTGACCCTATAAGCATATTTCATGCTAAATAAAAACTAACATTACAGCTGGTAACCATATCTGCAATGATATTTTCATCGTAGTTTTAAGCGTGAGGTATTCTCGGAAGAATTTTCAAACATGCAATGCTAGGAGGCAACTGAAGTCTAAATTTTCTGGCTCTTAAAGCAACCTCCAATAGCTTCCACGTCGGTGGGATGTGAAACCAGAGTCGTGCAATTAAATATCCTGACGTGCATTACACCCTTCTGAAATATGGTCTCATGTCATGGTTCGCAGTTTTTGACTCTTCAACTGCTGTCTCGAGTTTCACTAAGATGTATGGGACACATTTTACATCACTACATTGGAGAGTGATCGCTCATTTCAATGATAATACATAGATTTCATTCAGATTAGTTTTTACTAATACTGCGGAGCATATAGCATCTTATGCGATCCATGAACCTTTCGATGTGTAAACTAGCTGACTCTGGCGTATACGTTGACATTCATAGTGGAGTAGTAATTTCATCCACACGTAAATTGTGTGATAGGGTAAAACACCTTGGACATTTGCTATAGCATCATCTTTAGAACATATTCATTATCGAAAGAAAAGTACGCGTAAAAGCTCAAAACGCGATACGATTACGTTATTTGGAAGACAGGTAACGAACGTCTATATTGAAGTAATAGTGAAGATCCTTTGTGTAACGCTGCAGTTGTCTATGAGCTTAGTACATCTATACTAACAAAGCTGTGAAACTGTCGTGTTTGTTTGTTTACTTGACACTCTTCTCCAAAATTATTAGACAAATTGTCAGCGGATTTTCACAGGTTCATAGTTTCTGACTCCATACAGATTTTACTACATAAAAACCGGATCACGGAAGAAATGAAATCGTGATTTAAAGTTTTAAAAACCGTCTCATCTGTCTGTTTCTCTGTCTGAACACGATAATCTACGAAATTACTATACGAATTTTCATGTGTTTTGCCAGGTAACTTGAGCGTAGCTTGGGACACCACATAGGTTACATTTCCACAAAATCGGATAACGTAAACACATATCATAAGTGTTGGTTGGTTCGTTGATTTGGGGGAGGGGACCAAACAGCGACGTCATCGGTCCCATCGGATTAGGGAAGGATGGAGAAGGAAGTAGGCCGTACCCTGTCAGAGGAATCATCCTGGCATTTGCCTGGAGCGATTTAGGAAAATCACGGCAAACTTAAGTGAGGAAGGCCGGACGCGGGTTTTGAACTGTAGTCCTCCCGAATGCGAGTCCAGTGAACTTACAACTGCGCCACCTCGCTCGTTATCGTAATTGTAAATTTTATCCATACTAACACTATGAATGTAAAAGTAACTGTCTATTACTTTTTCACAACTTATCCGCTGAACCATTGTCGATGAAATTAAGCATGGAGATAGCTTGAGCACTGAGGAACAATGTAAGCTACTTTAGAAATTGTGTAGTACAAGGCAGTTATTAATTTGAGAAGTATTACGTGAATTAGGGAAAAAATTTACTCTTTAAGCTATTTACCCTTACACTTTTAATTATTATCATATCTGTGGAAATGCTGTTACTAGTTGATACATGTTACGTGATACGATTTTAAGCAAAATACAGTGCTTATATAATCCTCAATGTGTCTCATCCATACGTCCTCTCTATTTGTTGCACAATGCAACTTTGTACACCGTATAGCTACTTCAGTGGCATGGTTGACACATGCGTGCTGCTAACCCTGCACCTTAGTACGTACTGCGCAGCAGTGATCCTGCTCATACCGGTGTATTGCGCCGACCGCGGTGGCCGTGCGGTTCTAGGCGCTTCAGTCCGGAACCACGCGACTGCTACGGTTGCAGGTTCGAATCCTGCCTCGGGCATGGATGTGTGTGATGTATTTAGGTTAGTTAGGTTTAATTAGTTCTAAGTTCTAGGGGACTGATGACCTCAGATGTTAAGTCCCATAGTGCTCAGAGCCATTTGAACCATTTTGAACCGGTGTATTGTGTGCTGAGACAGCTTGGAAGGGTGGAGAGCGGCAAGCACATCATGAGCTATACTTACCGGTCAGGCAGACACGTGAGGGCAGCTGAAGTTTTGCAATAGCTTACTCAACTCCACTCATCATAAAAACAATTGCTGATATGCGAGTACAGCCACAGGTAACATCTAATTTCAAATAATTGTGGTCCGTGTTCAGTAGGACTTACTATGTTAGAAATTAACAAACATATTGTAGCACCACTTGAAGATTGAAATCGATACTGCCCAGATCGTAATTAGTTGGTCCTTCGGGAATGGTTTTAGAAAGCATTATTAAATCAAAATGACATTGAAGGGTTACACATCAAACTTCTCTGGTCGGATCTTACCACCCACGTAACACAGTCGTCTCGTAGTAACGTTTCGACACATGTCTTATTTATCATGTACATGTAATGTATCAGGTCTTTATAGGGAAAAAGTAATGTAAATCAGCGATCGTGATTGTATAGTAGAATATTTTTAATAATTAATTTATAGATTATCTATCAAGGCCAACGGCCTTGCCGCATTGGTAACACCGGTTCCTGTCAGATCACCGAAGTTAAGCGCTGTCGGTCTAGGCTAGCACTTTGATGGGTGACCATGCGGTATGTCGATCGCTGTAGGCAAGCGGGGTGCACTCAGCCCTTTTGAGGCAAAAAGAGGAGCTACTTGACTGAGAAGTAGCAGCCCCGGTCTCGGAAACTGACATACGGCCCGGAGAGCGGTGTGTTGACTACATGCCCCTCAATATCCGCATCCAGTGACGCCTATGGGCTGAGGATGACACGTCCGCAGGTCGGTACCGTTGGGCCATCATGACCTGTTCGGGAGGAGTTTTTTTCTTATCTACCTTAAGAGAGAGAATCGATAGGGCCATTCTGTATGTCTACAAAATTGTGTTCAAGGTGGTTGTCGACCGATTCATAGTGAGGTTTATCGACTTCGAATTCTGATGCCGCTTGCCCATTCCAACTGCTTCCTATGGGAAGAATGCCACACACTTGAACCGCCTACTGCTTTTTCTGTTTGCTGGTCGTCTTGAGGGCACGGTTTGTGTTACGTCTGCCTCAGACGGCCCCTGCTAAGCAGACTACACTCAAGATACCCCAGTGTACCATATAACATACACAAGCCCTTGCAGGCGCAACCAAGAGGAAAAAAAATCTTCAAAGCAAACAGAACTTGCTAGAGACTAATGCGAACCTTTTTTCTACAGTGGTCGCCTCACAGATACGGGGAAAGTTGGAGTACTCCGCCGGCCTCCACCGGTTTTATGAGGCCAGCGCAGCAGCAGTACAGCCAGTTCCTCGCCAAGCTAGGACCAGCTCCGACGGACCTCACCGACACTCTTGATGAATAGTCGTCTACAAGTTATTTATTTTTGTGTGTATATAGTGATTTTTCGAGATGTGTAGTTTAGTTTCAATAAACGACATTATACTGAGTGTTCTACAATACTGAGTGTTCTCCAGTTTGCTTCTAATTTCGAATTTCCATTCAGGCTGAAGTTCCCTAGCAGTTTCTGCAGCTGGTTAGGCAGTCCCTGCTACAGCTCGAGTTCTGTGCACATGCTTGGTGAACACAGTATTGTCCTGCGCTGGGTGGAACTAACTCTGCTAAACATATTATAAATTAAAGCCACCACCACGTTTTACTATCTGTACGTGAAGATTCGGCAGCTGCTATATAGATTTTGAAACGGTTTCCACCAAGAGATGTGCTAATTCACGAAGAAGATTTGTGTTCGTCACTACCTATTATAAGTAAGTCGACTGGCTATAAATACTTCGTGGTACCCGCGAGAAGCTAGGGCAGGTTGTTGGTAGAGTCTAAAGAAAATTATTTGGCATCTGCTCTCCGCAGCGATGGGAAACTGATTTAAAGCAGTCATCCCTAAGTAACTAACTAAAGCCATGGTTGCAAACACTAACACGAATTCCTTACAGAAGACTGGAAAATCTGGTAGAAGCCGACCTCGGGGAAGATCAGTTTTGATATCGGTGAAATGTAGGGACACGCGAGACAATGCTGACCCTACGACTTGTCTTGTTATTCGAGGAAAGCCAAACCTACATTTGTAACATTTGCAGACTTTAGGGAAGAGTTTCGAAAATTTTAACTAGAACAACCACTTCGAAATATTAAAGGTAGCAGCAGTAAAACATAGGGAGCGAAAGGCTGTTTACAACTTGTGCCGAAACCAGACGGCAGTTATAAGAATCGAGGGACATGACAGGAAAGAAGTGGTTGAGAAGGGAGCAAGACAGGCTTGTAACCTATCCCGATGTTATTCATTCTGCACATTGAACAAGCAGTAAAGGAAACCAAAGAAATATTTGGGGGTAGGAACTAAAATGCAGGGAAAAGTAATAAAAACTCTGAAGTTTTTCGATGACGCTGTAATTCTGTCAGAGACAGCAAAGGCCTTGAAAAGAGGAACATCAACAAGAGCAAAACAAAGCTAATGGAATATAGCCGAATTAAATCAGGTGATCCTGAGGGGGTCAGATTAGGAAACGAGACACTTAAAGCAGCAGATGGGCTTTGCTATTGGGTCATCAAAATAACTGATGATCGCCGAAGTAGAGAGGACAGAAAATATTGACTTCTAATCTCAAGAAAAGTGTTCATGCAAGGAAAGTGTTTGTGAAGAAGTGGAATTCGCTAGCGTCCAATATAGAATTAATTGTCAGGAAGTCTTTTCTGAAAGAATTAGTATGGAGTGTAGCCATGTGTGGAAGTTAAAGATGGACGATAAGCAATTCAGACGAGAAAAGAATAGAACCTTTTAAATGTGGTGCTACAGAAGAATGCTGAAGATCAGATGGGTATGTCACGTAACTAATAATGAGGTACTGAAAAGCACTGGGGAGAAAAGGACTTTGTGACACAACCTGACCAGAGGAAAGGATCGGTTGATAGGACACATTCTGAAACAGCAATGCATCATCAATGTAGTACTGGAGGGAAGTGAGAGAGGTAAAAATCGTGGAGGGAGGCCAAGAGACGGATACAGTAAGCAGATTTAAAATGATGTAGGCTACATTAGATATTCGGTGATTATGAGGCTTGCACAGGAAGAGTGGCATGATGAGCTGCATAAATCACTCTGAGCACTATGGTATTTAACATCTGAGGTCATCGGACGCCTAGAATGTAGAACTACTTAAACCTACGGACATCACACACATCCATGCCCGAGGTAGGATTCGAATCTGCGACTGCAGCGGTCACACGGTTCCAGACTGATGCGCCTAGAACCGCTAGCCCTCAGCGCCTAGCGAGAGCTGAATAAACCAGTCTTCGGACTGAAGACCACACAACAACAAATGATGTAAAATGCCTCATACAAACGTATAATACAGATGTCTCTATTGTCTTTAGGTACGTCAAAAATCTGTTCTCAATTTTAACTAGTGTCCGAGTTAGGTTTCTTCTTGATATACGCGGATTTTCGTTCCAGAAGTGGCAATTACAATGTTTTTGTGAGTGGATATTGGCCGAGGAAGCCAGACTGCCATTAGCGTATTTCCGGCGGAAACAGTCCAATTCACTCTATGTCAAATGCCAAATAATTTAAATAGGCTACATTGTGTTTAGGTACAGATTGTGAGGGGGTCACCGTCTCTCGCTGGGCTCCTCGGGGTTCTCCTCTCACCAACAAGATGGGATAATGGTGACTCCTACACGAATAATACAACTAGGGTCTTCCATGAACTGATGAACACGCTTGATCACAACAATTAATCATTGCTGATGTCTTTCGTATGAACTAGTTTGGCTCTAAACCATAAATTACACCTAACTCTTTTAGTTGCATATCGATTAACTAACCTAATCAGTATGCGACAGCATGTGTAACACATCACATACTGACGCGAAGCTCAAGGAGACAAATGACTCGCTGCAGACGCTACGTCGTAGCAATAATAAAATAGCCATTTGCTACGAGTGGGCTCCTAAAAGACAGTTAAACTTATTATGACAGGCCAAGTAACTTTTATTGAATGCTGCAATATAATTTTAAGTGGCAGAGATACATGGGATTGTATTTCAAAATAACCACCGAGTATCTGTTGCACCACGTCTCAAATGATTCGATTCTCTTCTGTTCTGGTTTTCCCACAGTCCATGTTTCACTACCATACAATACTGTGCTCCAAACGTGTATTCTCAGAAACTTCTTTCTCAAATTAAATCCTATGTTTGACGCTAGCCCTTTTTGCCAGTGCTAGTCTGCTTTTGATATCCCCCTTGATCCGTACGTCATGGGTTATTTTGTCGCCTAGGTAGCAGAATTCCGTGACCTCAATTACTTTGTGACCATCAATCGTGATGTTCCGTATCTCGCTGATCTCATTTCTGCTACTTCTCATTACCTTCATATTTCTTCGATTTACTCTCAATCCATATTCTGTGCTCATTAGACGGTTCATTTCATTCGGCAGATCATGTAATTCTTTATTTCAGTCAGGAAAGCAATGTCATCAGCGAATCGTATCATTGATACCCTTTTACCCTGAATTTTAATTCCTCTCCTGAACCTTTCTTTTATTTCCATCATCTCTTCTTCGATGTACAGATTGAGTAGTAGGGGCGAAAGACTACATCCCTGTCTTACATCTTCTTTAGTCAGAGCATTTCGTTGTTGGTAGTCCACTCTTATTATTCCCTCTTGGTTTTTGTACATAGTGTCTATTGCCCGTCTCTCCCTAAAGCTTATGACTATTTTTATCACAATTTAGAACATCTTGACCATTTCACAGTGTCGAACGCTTTGTACAGGTCGACAAATCCTATGAACGTGTCTTGATTTTTCTTTAGTCTTGCTTCCATTATCAACCACAACGTCAGAATTGCCTCAGTCGTGTCTTTGCCTTCCCTAAAGCCAATCTGATCGCCATTTAACACATCCTCAATTTTCTGTTCCATCCTCCTGTACATTATTCTTGTCAGCAAATTGGATGCATGAGCTGTTAAGGCGATTGTGTGATAGTTCTCGCTCTTTTCAGCTCTTGCGCTCTTCGGAAGTGTGTGGATGATATTTTTCCGAAACTAAGACGGTATGTTGCCAGACTCGTACATTCTACACAACAACGTAAATAGTCGTTTTGTTGCCGCTTCTCCTAATGGTTTTAGAAAATGGTTCAAACGGCTCTGAGCACTATGGGACGTAACATCTTAGGTCATCAGTCCCCTAGAACTTAGAACTACTTAAACGTAACTAACCTAAGGACATCACACAAATCCATGCCCGAGGCAGGATTCAAACCTGCGACCGTAGCAGTCCCGCGGTTCAGGACTGCAGCGCCTAGAACCGCACGGCCACAGCGGCCGGCTGGTTTTAGAAGTTCTGATGGAATGTAATAGATCCCTTCTGCCTTATTTGACCTTAAGTCCTCCAAAGCTCTTTTAAATTCTGATTCTAATACTAGGCCTGCCGTTGTGGCCGAGCGGTTCTAGGCGCTTCAGTCTGGAACCGGGCGACCGCTACGGTCGCAGGTTCGAATCCTGCCTCGGGCATGGATGTGTGTGATGTCCTTAGGCTAGGTAGGCTTAAGTAGTTCTAAGTTCTAGGGGACTGATGACCTCAGCTGTTGAGTCCCATAGTGCTCGGTGCAGTTGCTTCCCTACGAAAACGAAACTACCGTTTCACCGTCGGTGATTATTAATGTTTTGCACGGCCGAAGTGTATTCCGTGATGGTCAAGTTGATTTTGCTTTAACTGATGTTCTGTTTATACCTGGTCAAGCACAGCTTACTGTTGCTATTGTCCAAGTTGATTCTCCATTACATTCGTTAGTTACGAGTTTGGACAGGTTTCCTTGTCGAGATGTGCTGTCACGTAGGACGTTTACGATTACTCAAACTGAAGTTGCTACAACCAAGGATGTAATTTTATTGATAAACTTGTATGTGTTCGTACTCGACATGTGCCATAATTTGTCTAAAAACAGATCTGTTTATGTGATTGTTAGATAGCGTGGTATTATTTGAAAGCAGACAGAGATTCCGAAATCAGATTCTGGATTGTAAGGCGTACCCAGGAGCAGGTATAGATTCAGATCTCAATGTAGTAGTGATGAAGAATGGGCTGAAGTTTAAGAGATTAGTCAGGAAGAATACATACGCAAAATACTGGCACTTCTCTTCTAAAATTCATTAAATTTCCTCTGTGTACTGTGGAAATCTGGTATCACTATAGTGAAACAGTATCAACGTCACTATTAGCATATACGAATTTTATCCAGCTACAAGTTGAGTACCCGGCGTTGCCCAGGTATATAATTATAACAGATCTGTTAGTTTTTCTCCACCTTTCCCCCTCTCTAAAAAAAATGGTTCAAATGGCTCTGAGCACTGTGTTTGTGTAATATTCAGATTCTTTAACCTCCAAACATCGGTTGTACACAAATGCAAAGTTCTACTGCTAAATTATATTGATGAGTGATGGAACAGAGACATCTCCGTATTTTAAAATGATTTTATTCGATTTTAGTCATTCTAGATGGGATATTTCAGCATTTCGTTGTAAAAATTCGTACCAAAAGTGACGAGTTTTCAAATGGTTCAAATAGCACTAAGCACTGTGGGACTTAACATCTGAGGTCATCAGTCCCCTAGATTTAGATCTACTTAAACCTAACTAACCTAAGAACATCACACACATCCATGCCCGAGGCAGGATTCGAACTTGCGACCGAAGCAGCTGCGTTTTTCGAGACTGAAGTGCCTAGACCCACACAGCCACCGCGGACGGCTTCTTTCCGTATCATCCGGCTTTTCCCAAGTATACCTGCTCCTCTTGTGAACCTTGAACAGAGTATTCACTGTTACTAGTTAAAATTTATTACAGAAGTCAATTAGACTTTCTCCTCTCTTATTCCATGTCCCAAGCCGTTATTCTCCTGTAACCTTTTCCTCTGCTCCTTCTCCTACAACTACATTTCAGTCCCCCATAACTGTTAGATTTTCATCTCCCTTTGTGTATTGTATCACACTTTCAATATCCTCATATACTTTCTCTAGCTCTTCATCTTCATCTTGGGACGTCGGCATGCACACCTGTACTATCGTTGTTGGTGTTGCTTTGCTGTCAGTTCTAAGAAATGTTCAAATGCGTGTGAAATTCTGTGGGACTTAACTGCGAAGGTCATCAGTCCCTAAGGTTACACACTACTTTACCTAAATTATCCTAAGGACAAACACACACACCCATGCCCGAGGGAGGACTCGAACCTCTGCCGGGACGAGCCCCACAGTCCATGACTGCAGCGCTCCAGACCGTTCGGCTAGTCCCGCTCGGCTAATCCTGCGCCGCTGTCGATTCTGATAACAATAACTCTATCACTGAACTGTTCACAGTAACACACTCCCTTCCATACTTTCCTATTCAAAACGAATCCTATTCCTGTTATATCATTTTCTCCAGCTGCTGTTGATATCACTCTATACTCATCTGACCCGAAATCCTTGTCTTCTTTTCACTTCACTAACCCCTACTATATATAGATTGAGCATTTTCATTTCCCTTTTCAGATTTTCTAGCTTCCCTACCACATTCAAGCTTCTGACCTTCCACACCTCAACTCGTGGAACGTTATCGTTTCGTTGATTATTCGTGTTTTTTTTCTCATGGTCACCTCCCCCTTGGCTGTCCCTTCTCGGAAATCAGAGTGGGAGACTGTTCGGGAACCTTTTGCTCGTGGAGAGATCATCACGACACTTTTTCAATTACAGGCCACATGTCCTGTTGATACATGCTATGTGTCTTTCATGCAGTGGTTTCCATTGCCTTCTGCATCGTCATTCCGTTGATCATTGCTGACTCTTCCGCCAGTTTCCCACCCCAGGGGCAAGAGAGTGCCCTGAACCTCTGCCCGCTCCTCCGCCCTTTCTTGACAAGGCCGTTGGCAGAATGAGTGTGGCTTCTTATGCCGGAAATCTTCGAGCGTCAATGCTGATTATTAATCAAAATTTAAGCGGTGGCGGGTTTCGAACTCGGGACCGAGTGCGTTTGGATTATGAATCAAAAATATTAACCCTTTTTTTGAAGACGCTACCTCATTTTTAACATGAGTACATTTAGGAAATGTGTACAAATGATAATTCTAGAAACTGAATGTTACAACAGCAAAGGTGGCATTCAAAAATAAACAAAAAAATAAAAATGTGAATCGTTACTGCAATTACAGCGAAAAAAGTTATTAAATAAACGTAACCGGTTCCATTTGGTACATCGCCATCGGTATCTGATATCTTTAACAGTACCTTTGAAGAGTAGCTGCAACGGAGGCATTCTGCTTCACTATTGCATCAAGGAAAGCAGCAATCCATGAATTAGCTAGTCTCGTTCTTCTCGCATTGCTGACAAGGCGGGATGTTCAGCCGTAAGTGTGATGCGGCACAGAACATTAACCACAGCTTGGCAATCCCCAACTGAGTTGGGTGCTAACGAAAACACTGCGTAGATAATTTGCGAAGAGCCTACGGTATCTTGGTATGCGTTCGAGGGCATTGTGAGCATTTTGTAGCGACCACCAATAATCAAGCTCATCTTTCTCTCCGACTCTAGAGATATAGGCGACGCTAAGTCCTTTTAACCATGTAAGTGCATGATATTTTGCGGCGGGAAAGTAAGATTTATCTGGACAGAGGAGGGTCTGAGGGTCAATCGTACCAGAAGTGACCCGGAGGTAACAAGCTAAACTTTCAAGAAATATCTTCTGTGTTAGTCGCCTATCTCCGGACGACGACACGCATGTAAAACGGTGTTCATCTGTGCCAAAGAGGTGATAATCTGGGCAATAAGGGGAGTCTGTTAGTCCACTAGCGCGAAGCCGCTGTCGTGTCGCATACTTTTGTTGGCGATCTGATACCACTTCGAACGCACCGTGGATGACAGAAAGTTGTGGTGTATCGTTTTCCACACTCGTGGCCAGTGAACCGTATCGTACTTGTTTTCCACACGTTATGGGGAACAGCCCTCAGAAGGTTCGTATAAAAATCTTTCGCCTTTGGTGGACGTGTGGCGGAGAGGTTCGAGCTGACATAGCTGTAATCAAGAATGAAGGTCGACACATGGAAGATCTGTGGTGGGACGTGCGCCACCGACACCGGCGGGACGTGAGAGACTGGCATCAGAACCTGTAGTAAACGACCCGTGAGAGAGGTATGTTGACTTTTCCATCGTTTCCTCATGTTGCTCATGTAAAGGGCAGCTGCTCTCGCCCTGACGTTGACCAATCCCAGCCCTCCTTTGTGTACTGGGAGGGTAAGAGTGTCGTATCGTACTCTAAATATCTGACCTGCGGAAATGTAGTAACTGAAGGCCCCCTGAAACTGGCGACCTATCTGCATCGGTAGTGGGAGGACTTGTGCCATATGGTTAAGTTTTGATGCCACGTAGAGATTCAAGTATTCAACACGTTGTATTTGATTCAAGTCCCAGAGTGGGTTCTGGCGCACCATCGCGCTTATGATCCGGAGTAACCATTGATAGTTTTCTGCAGCTGTTTTCTGTACATCCTTCGCCGGCCGAAGTGGCCGAGCGGTTCTAGGCGCTACAATCTGGAACCGCGCGACCGCTACGGTCGCAGATTCGAATCCTGCCTCGGGCATGGTTGTGTGTGATGTCTTTAGGTTAGTTAGATTTAAGTAGTTCTAAGTTCTAGGGGACTGATGACCTCAGAAGTTAAGTCCAAATAGAGCTCAGAGCCATTTGAACCATTTTTGTACATCCTTCGTGATTCCCAAATATGGCAGATTAGAAACTGGTGGGAGGGGAGTGAGGACTTTCGGTCCGACACCACGCCTAGTATCCAACGCCGCTGACTTGTTGACGTTCAGAAGACTGCCTGCGTCCTGTCTGTATCGCTCTATCCAGGTTAGTACGCTTCGAACTTAATCATTGGAACGAACCAGCAGTAGCAGGTCGTCAGCATATGCCCTATAGCGAAAGGTGACGTCCCGCAGCGTGATTCCTAATAGCCAATGGTTAAGGCCCCGAAGAGTAGCTCGATTGTGATTGCATAAAGGTAGGTAGAAAGTGGACAACCTTGTCGTTGAGACCTCTTAATGGGTACTGGTTCTACCGTCCTTCCATTGACCTGGACGTGTGAAATGGCTGCGGTCCGAAGACGCCGGAGAGTGTCAATGAGGACCGGAGGAAATCCTATACTGTCCATCACTCGTAGGAGGTAGTTGAGGTGCGACTGAAATACACTCCTAGAAATGGAAAAAAGAACACATTGACACCGGTGTGTCAGACCCACCATACTTGCTCCGGACAGTGCCAGAGGGCTGTACAAGCAATGATCACACGCACGGCACAGCGGACACACCAGGAACCGCGGTGTTGGCCGTCGAATGGCGCTAGCTGCGCAGCATTTGTGCACCGCCGCCGTCAGTGTCAGCCAGTTTGCCGTGGCATACGGAGCTCCATCGCAGTCTTTAACACTGGTAGCATGCCGCGACAGCGTGGACGTGAACCGTATGTGCAGTTGACGGACTTTGAGCGAGGGCGTATAGTGGGCATGCGGGAGGCCGGGTGGACGTACCGCCGAATTGCTCAACACGTGGGGCGTGAGGTCTCCACAGTACATCGATGTTGTCGCCAGTGGTCGGCGGAAGGTGCACGTGCCCGTAGACCTGGGACCGGACCGCAGCGACGCACGGATGCACGCCAAGACCGTACGATCCTACGCAGTGCCGTAGGGGTCCGCACCGCCACTTCCCAGCAAATTAGGGACACTGTTGCTCCTGGGGTATCGGCGAGGACCATTCGCAACCGTCTCCATGAAGCTGGGCTACGGTCCCGCACACCGTTAGGCCGTCTTCCGCTCACGCCCCAACATCGTGCAGCCCGCCTCCAGTGGTGTCGCGACAGGCGTGAGTGGAAGGACGAATGGAGACGTGTCGTCTTCAGCGATGAGAGTCGCTTCTGCCTTGGTGCCAATGATGGTCGTATGCGTGTTTGGCGCCGTGCAGGTGAGCGCCACAATCAGGACTGCATACGACCGAGGCACACAGGGCCAACACCCGGCATCATGGTGTGGGGAGCGATCTCCTACACTGGCCGTACACCACTGGTGATCGTCGAGGGGACACTGAATAGTGCACGGTACATCCAAACCGTCATCGAATCCATCGTTCTACCATTCCTAGACCGGCAAGGGAACTTGCTGTTCCAACAGGACAATGCACGTCCGCATGGATCCCGTGCCACCCAACGTGCTCTAGAAGGTGTAAGTCAACTACCCTGGCCAGCAAGATCTCCGGATCTGTCCCCCATTGAGCATGTTTGGGACTGGATGAAGCGTCGTCTCACGCGGTCTGCACGTCCAGCACGAACGCTGGTCCAACTTAGGCGCCAGGTGGAAATGGCATGGCAAGCCGTTCCACAGGACTACATCCAGCATCTCTACGATCGTCTCCATGGGAGAATAGCAGCCTGCATTGCTGCGAAAGGTGGATATACACTGTACTAGTGCCGACATTGTGCATGCTCTGTTGCCTGTGTCTATGTGCCTGTGGTTCTGTCAGTGTGATCATGTGATGTATCTGACCCCAGGAATGTGTCAATAAAGTTTCCCCTTCCTGGGACAATGAATTCACGGTGTTCTTATTTCAATTTCCAGGAGTGTAGATGGCGACGATCGCCGCTCTCAGATGGCACGCAGAGGCGATCGCTATTACGTCCCTGCAGTCACCGGTGGCCATGTGTATGTTGGCTTCTCCCCAATGCGACTTCTGTTCTGGGGCGAGAATCATCGGCAAAGTCGTCTTAATACTGCCCGTCATAAGGCTGGAGAAAATCTTGTAGTTGGCGTTCAGCATTGTGAGTGGCCGATAGTCGTTAATTGATCGCCCCCTACACGGCTTGTGTACCGGTAAGAGAAGTCCTTCTACAAAAGCTGGCGGCACAAGACAGTCTGGAGACATAAGTTCGCTGAACATTATAACCCAGTGAGGCATCATGATGGCACGGAAGGTCCGGTAGAATTCGGTGGGCAACCCATCAGGCCCAGGAGACTTATTGGCCGCACCTTTGTCCAGGAAGTCTTCGAGTGAGATTTGCTTCGTTAGTGCATTTACTGTAGCCTCATCGATAGTACGCGTTACCTGCTGCAACACTTCTGTAGTGGGCTCGTCATCTACGGTTCTTTCCTGGTGAAGATGACGAAAATTATCCTTTGCCGCCTTTACTATGGTTGCTTGGGTCGTACAGGAGCGACCATCTTGTGTCCTGTGTTGTGTGATTAAGTGTTGGCTATGTCGGTGCATATCCGCCATAACGTGGTGCATTATGGGTTCCTCTCCGGCCTTTCGGTCGTGTCGTCACGAGCGGACTGCGGCACCTTCTAGTCGCGCGCTTCGTCAATGGTAGTATGTGAGCCTTGATTCTGCTTTGGTCATGTTGTCTCTCCGGTGAAGTGGGTATGGTATCGAGGTTCCTGAGTGTCGTGTAGTAAAAATCTAGGGTCTGTCGATGCCACGGAGCCACATCTTTACCAAACTGTATAAGTGTCCTGCGGATCGCCGGTTTGGCACAGAGGAGCCACCACTCCAGAGGTGTACCGAGGGTGACGGCGTTCAGTCAGTCCACATTGCTTCAACTTGACTACCGCAGTGCAGGTCCTGGAGGTGAGTGATATTAAGCTTCCAAAATCCATTTCCGCGTCAGACTTGTTGGGGGAGGAGATATGTAGTGCAGATATAGGCACTATGATCAGAAAAGGCCTGAGGCCATAGTTCGGCGGCCACCACTCCTTGTATGAGGCCTTGCGACAAATGTATACGATCTAGTCGGCTGGCCGAATGGCCGGTAAGATGAGTGTGGTCAGAGCGATTACCGTGGGCTTTTTCCCATGTGTCGCACGAGTTAAGTTCTAGGATCATCTTACACAGTTGCGGACAGAGCATGTAGTGTGCGATTTGGTCCTTGGAGTGAAGTACGCAATTAAAATCTCCGGCGAAGAAGCTGTTTTCGTACCCTGTCTGCAGGGCCACCAGGCGTCACATATGTTGCGTAACCATAAAAGTTCGGGAGTGCCGTCGTTTTCACTTCTTGCACGAAAGCCAAATCAACTGCAGTGGCTCGTATTGTTTCTTTCAAAAGTTGGAACTTATGTTGATATTCATTGTCGCCAGGCGGTAATCTTAGCTACTCGTTGGTTGGGCGAGGTTATCCATGTCGATGTTGGAGAGAAACGAACATCGGAAGTGATGCCACTCCCCCGCTCCCCCTCCATCCACGAACGCGGCCCTCCTTGTGCTGCTTATGCTAAGTGATTCTGCGGCGCCGCACCTGGTCCCGGATCGGGATCTAGTGTCCCGACGTCCTCGGCCCACGAAGTGGGCGCGGATGTTTGTTCATGTTCCATAAACTCAGAATTTTTTATAGGAAGGGACAAGTACCTTCCTGCTGCTCACTGTTTATTTCAAGGGGCTGGTAGTCGAACGCTGCAAGTTGCTCTGTCTGTTCTGCAAGGTTTGAGGCAGTGCAAAAAGCCTCAGCCTCGCGGTTGGCTTCCCGAGTGGTCAGTTGTTCTTCCCCGGCCGAATGGGGACCGTCGTGTTCCGACACGTGTCCCAACACGGTCCTACGACGGTGCTTTCGGCATTTCGGTGGTCGCTGTTTCCGTTCGTGGCCTTCATTCATTGTCAGAAGACGGCACTCACTCACGTCTTGCCGAGACAAATGCTTCGGTTGGTACGATAAGAAAATCAATTGCCATCTTTCTGTCGACAATGTCTGTCGTGTTCGGTAGCTCCAGCGCCATAGTACTATTTTCCACCACTGGCCAGGCCGGTTGATCATCCAGGTTTCTGTCCTTGGAAAGTGATTCCTGTACCGCTAAATCGGTCGACTGTCCCTGTTTTGTTGAGAAGGTCGTGAGCGCCGCCGCGTAAGTCACGGGGAGAACATTCTTCGTCGGTGGAGGAGCAACATCCGTCGGTAGGAGTTGGGTGATTCGACGCTGGAGGCACTCGGACAGAAGGTGACCTTCCTTGCAACATCCGAAACACGTTTTCGGCTGGCAGTCGTAGATAACTATGGCCCGGGACCCTCCTCTCTGTAGGTAGGACGGTATGTGTCGTTGGAGGTCAATGCGCACTTGGCGTACTCCATTGAACAGTGGATACGTGCTAAACTGGGAAACTGGGTCTATTTTTCAGCCACGTGTTCGTGTACCGTGCCGTAGGGGCGGAGCGTCGCCACAACGTCTGCCGCAGTGAGTTCAAATGGTAGTTGGAATTTGCGTATAGTTCAAAAATGGTTCAAATGGCTCTGAGCACTATGGGACTTAACATCTGAGGTCAACAGTCCCTTAGAACTTAGAATTACTTAAACCTAACTAACCTAAAGACATCACACACATCCATGCCCGAGGCAGGATTCGAACCTTCGACCGTAGCGGTCGCGCGGTTCCAGACTGTAGCGTCTAGAACCGCTCGGCGACATGCGTATAGTCCGCAGTCCCAGTGAGACATGGCCGACCTCGACGTTGCCAACATTTCCGTCTGCGTGGCAGAAACGGAGTTCTCGTTTCATCTCAAGGAAGCACCTTGGCGAATGTAGCTTCGTTTATGAGTTTTACATAAGCCGTGCTTCTCACGATCGAAAAGTGGATGCCGACAATGTCGGCAGCCGGGATCTTGACTTCCTCTTTAAAAAGCGTTCTACTTCGAGCGCCTTTGGTCTGGTAACGTCGTTCCGAAAGGAGAATTTCAAGGTTGATCTTCAGTATTACTTTGTCATGATCTTGTAGTGCTACGGCGTCACGTAGTGTCGGCTGAAGTAAGTAAACAAGGCTCGCGGGCCCCCGCTGCTGGCGGGAAGCACACGCTGCAAGTCTGCTTCGTTCGGCTGCGAGAGCCGGACTGTCCCTAGACCATCTTACGTGATGGAATACACGTATCCATTCTCAGATGACAAATTCAGATAGTATTTGCCACAGCATGTTACTTGGGTGCGAGGGTCGCCCTTGAAACTGTTTTCGGTATACAGTACGTCAACAATTTGACAGGATAAGCAGCAGTTTAAGATTGATCGCTGACGGCGCTTTTGCATACAGAAAAGTATCGTCGTTGGACGATCGTAAGAAGCTTCAGGAAAACTTGGACAAAATTTCTATTTGTTGTAATGGATAACAGCTCCTTATAAATATGGATAAATTAGCGATATCGTGCAGAAAAATAATACTTCCGAATTTTTTATCCCTTTCTCAGTACCGGTTGAAGTATTGCATGTCCTGCGTATTGCGCGACTTTTCCGCTTCGCTAATGCAAGTTACAAAATCCCGTCCGCTAGAGGGCTCCGAATTGATACGTGTAACATGGAGATATGTAACGTAACTATTACAGAGCGTGAGAAACAGCATGCTGTAATTGAATTTCAGACAGCTGAAAACGTTCCTGCAATTGAAATCTATGGAAGAATAAAAAGCTGTGTACGGTGACGACTATATCCACAACACTAATGGTTGGCTATTTGATTCGGGTGAAGGGCACAAACAGCGAGGTCATCGGTCTCAACGAGTTAGGGAAGGATGGGGAGGAAGTCGGCCGTGACCAGTCAAAGGAACCATCTCGACATTTGCCTGAATACCTAAATCAGAACGGTCGGACGCGGGTTTGAACCGTAGTCCTCCCTAATACGAGTTCAGTGTGCTGAGCTATGCGCCACCTCGCTCGGTGACAACAGCAGTGTTCGACGTTGGTGGTGCTGACCTCAACGTGTGTAACAAAAGCTGGGAGTGGACGAAAACGAGGCTCTTCGGAATCAGGTTTATGAAATCGTCAGAGCAAATCGTCGGATGACACAGATATAACGCACAGATGTGTGTGCCATATCACGAGAGTGTGTGCAGGTCATCACTGTAGAACTGTGGTACAGAGAAACGCGTGCACTTTGGTGCCTTGAGTGCTTATTTCTTAAATGAAGCAGAGGAGATTGGACATACACTCCTGGAAATTGAAATAAGAACACCGTGAATTCATTGTCCCAGGAAGGGGAAACTTTATTGACACATTCCTGGGGTCAGATACATCACATGATCACACTGACAGAACCACAGGCACATAGACACAGGCAACAGAGCATGCACAATGTCGGCACTAGTACAGTGTATATCCACCTTTCGCAGCAATGCAGGCTGCTATTCTCCCATGGAGACGATCGTAGAGATGCTGGATGTAGTCCTGTGGAACGGCTTGCCATGCCATTTCCACCTGGCGCCTCAGTTGGACCAGCGTTTGTGCTGGACGTGCAGACCGCGTGAGACGACGCTTCATCCAGTCCCAAGTATGCTCAATGGGGGACAGATCCGGAGATCTTGCTGGCCAGGGTAGTTGACTTACACCTTCTAGAGCACGTTGGGTGGCACGGGATACATGCGGACGTGCATTGTCCTGTTGGAACAGCAAGTTCCCTTGCCGGTCTAGGAATGGTAGAACGATGGGTTCGATGACGGTTTGGATGTACCGTGCACTATTCAGTGTCCCCTCGACGATCACCAGTGGTGTACGGCCAGTGTAGGAGATCGCTCCCCACACCATGATGCCGGGTGTTGGCCCTGTGTGCCTCGGTCGTATGCAGTCTTGATTGTGGCACTCACCTGCACGGCGCCAAACACGCATACGACCTTCATTGGCACCAAGGCAGAAGCGACTCTCATCGCTGAAGACGACACGTCTCCATTCGTCCCTCCATTCACGCCTGTCGCGACACCACTGGAGGCGGGCTGCACGATGTTGGGGCGTGAGCAGAAGACGGCCTAACGGTGTGCGGGACCGTAGCCCATCTTCATGGAGACGGTTGCGAATGGTCCTCGTCGATACCCCAGGAGCAACAGTGTCCCTAATTTGCTGGGAAGTGGCGGTGTGGTCCCCTATGGCACTGCGTAGGATCCTACGGTCTTGGCGTGCATCCGTGCGTCGCTGCGGTCCGGTCCCAGTTCGACGGGCACGTGCACCTTCCGCCGACCACTGGCGACAACATCGATGTACTGTGGAGACCTCACGCCCCATGTGTTGAGCAATTCGGCGGTGCGTCCACCCGGCCTCCCGCATGCCCACTATACGCCCTCGCTCAAAGTCCGTCAACTGCACATACAGTTCACGTCCACGCTGTCGCGGCATGCTACCAGTGTTAAAGACTGCGACGGAGCTCCGTATGCCACGGCAAACTGGCTGACACTGACGGCGGCGGTGCACAAATGCTGTGCAGCTAGCGCCATTCGACGGCCTACACCGCGATTCCTGGTGTGTCCGCTGTGCCGTGCATGTGATCATTGCTTGTACAGCCCTCTCGCAGTGTCCAGAGCAAGTATGGTGGGTCTGACACACCGGTGTCAATGTGTTCTTTTTTCCATTTCCAGGAGTGTATGTCAGCAGTTTCTTTTGCATGAGGGTGATGGGTTCTTTACAATAGATAAAACCTGGGATCACCATTTGACGCCGAAAACAAGAGAGCATCAACGGAGTTCCACCACAAAGGATCACGTTTCCAAAAGAGTTCACGACCATATCATTAGCAGGCCAACTCATGCTCACAGCGTTCTGGGGTGTTCATGGTGTGGTACATATTGAATACATGCTTAAAGGTGCCGCCATAACCAGTGTGAGGCACCGTGAGACCCTCAGGAAAACGAGAAGACGAATTCG
This sequence comes from Schistocerca piceifrons, assembly GCF_021461385.2. Taxonomy (NCBI): domain Eukaryota; kingdom Metazoa; phylum Arthropoda; class Insecta; order Orthoptera; family Acrididae; genus Schistocerca; species Schistocerca piceifrons. The sequence goes on from NC_060144.1 coordinate 145,829,716, forward strand.
AAGACATCTCCCACGAATGGACCATTCTCTCCTTCAGCAAGATTACGCCAGATCATACACGAATTCTACGACATATGCAACAATCCGACGCCTTGGTTTTAATGTCATCGAGCATCCTACGTACAAGCCCGTCTTGGTCTCGTCCGACTTTCATCTATTTTCCAGAACTTAAGGTACACCCACGAGAACTTCAATTTGATAGTGATGAAGCGATGCAAGCAAAGGTGAGGTCGTGGCTCCGTTGGCACAGTCAAACGTTCTACAGTGACAATATCAACAAATTGGTTTCTCTTTGGGAGAAATGTGTTAGGCGCGTGGGTGACTACGTTGAGAAATAATTATGTAAACATGAAGATTAAGGGTTTTGGATATTAAGAAAGTTTATTTAAAATGCGTTGAGATTTTTCACATTCAAATTGGGAGGCATTACTTTTCAGCACGTCGTCTTAAAATAACGCCAGGAGTATTTTGATTACAAGATTAGTAGAGAGCATACCGAGCACATAATATCGTACAATTATTTAGAGATAATACTAAAAAGCGATACTAAATGAGACTGTCACATAAAATCAGTATTACGGATGGTGAACTGAGGTGTTGTGCCAAAGTATGGTGTGTCTGTCAAGGAAATCGCATGCCAGACTCGAACAGTTCTAGGAAAGTGCATCAGGAAATCTCGGGGTAATTCTACGGGAATCCTTGCAAGAAAGATGACATAGTTCTCCGGAAAACCATTGGGTAGATTTTGGTAACACATATTCCAAGAAGGTAGCGTAATCATTACGCTGTCAGCAACGTATATCTCGGGTGGCTATCATGAGAAAGAGATATGACCGATTAGGACAAGCTCTGAGTGATATGGGCAGTAATTACTCCCTCGTAAAGTACGCGAGTAGAACGAGAGAGAAAACACATAATATGATTGTCCTTCGCCACGCACTACGCAATGGATAGCGGCTTGTAGCTGCAGATGCAGAAAGACACACGACTGGTCTGTGCTACGATCAGTCGTTAAAGGACTGTCGTTGCAGAAGAAGTAAAAGGCAGCTTCCTGCAAGAACACTGAACTTATACTGAAAATAACAAACAGGGAAAGTGTGAAACATACCCACAAAATTACGCTTCTTCTCGGCTTACAACACGAGAAGATTTCAGTGGAGTGTTGAGCCTGCGCTAACCTTCCGTTTCGATACATAAACATCGCCTGACAACGTCTGACAAGATTAAACAGAAGTGGAGCACTTGTGTGAAATGTAATCGACAGCTACAATAGTAGCTGCTGACGGAAATTACACGATCTGTGTGGCATGAAGACAATCGTAAGTGCCCGCAACCTAAATAAAAGTGTAGTTAACGGTGATCGATGTCGTGACAGTTGATGAGAAATGTTTGAAAGTAGAAGCATAAACTATGCAGATTTGATGAGCGTTCGTTTAGACGAATTGAAGACCTCTCCCATTTGAAACAAACATAGCGCACGCAGCAGAAAGTTCATCGTCTGCAGAGGGAGAACAGCGAGGTTATAACTACCACAGTATATCGCCACTGTTTTCCCGACGTATCATGTTGCATGGCCACTATGTACTGGGAAAGACGGAGGTTTGTGTTACAATTGAGACTGACACTAAATTACTAGCCAGCCTCGAATTTTAGTATATGTTCTTACTGAAGCCTTCGGCAGTTAATCGAATGTGGCCCGAGGATTAAAGGCTAATAAGCCATTGTAAATGTTGTCTGCAGTTGAGATGAATGTTATGCGAGAATTAAAGACGAATAAGCCTTGCGAATGTTGTATGTAACTGACATGAAAGTTAGTTTTAGGAATATTTTCATCGTATAACATAGGAGGATAATTAACGCGATTTTAATTAAGACAAATGCAGACTTTTCACATATTATTCAAAGAATTATTACAGTAAGAGCAGAAGAAAACGGGATGCGAAACTATAATATTGCTTTCATCCTTCAATGAATTTTGGTAACTTTTCCCTAATTTAGTACCATGACAAACAATTTTCCCCAGTAAATGTCATTATGGATCTAAGAAGAATTTACATGATAAATAAATTTTTGATACGGCCATTTTTATGGAAATTGTACTGTACCTGAATTTTGGCTGCAATAGACGTGATCTAAACAGCGAATTATGTTCTCAAGTGCAATACACAGCTTACACACTTCTCTTCTACCGTAGCGTGTTATAGCTGAGGATGGCATTAATTGATAGGTGGTTCGCATACCAGCTGACTAAGAGTAACCCAAAAAGATGTTGTAAACACAGTCCACCTCTTAGTGTCTCACAGGATGAATATATCGTAATATTAACTAAACATGAATGATCAAGAACAGCTATGTTGAACACCAAAACAGCACAGATCTATCTGATGACTTTATGTCGATGTATCGATGGTTATTAAAGGACGGAAAATACATAGGTTACTGTTTTATGAAGCCCTGCAATTACTTGTCTGAATGGAAATAAATCACCAAAAACTTGAACATGCCAAGAGATGTGGAGATGTTAATGTCGTAACGACACTATGAGATACAATTCTCTCAACTTTGTTACTGTAAGTGAATAAGAAATCTCTCACTTTTCAAGGCTTTCTTCTGTTATCGTTGCTAGGAGCTGACTGTGGTAACAGATGCTCTATTCGCGTTTGTATCCAACACTCGACCTGATTATGTTTTGGTAGCGTTTTGCGGGGGCAAGATGTTTACATTTGCTTCTAGACATAATGTCAGCACCTCTGATGACAAAATGTAAGCAGTCTCCAAACATGTTCGAAAATAAATAGCCGCGCGGGATTACCCTAGCGGTCAAAGGCGCTGCGGTCATGGACTGTGCGGCTGGTCCCGGCGGAGGTTCGAGTCCTCCCTTGGGCATGGGTGTGTGTGTTTGTCATTAGGATAATTTAGGTTAAGTAGCGTGTAAGCTTAGGGACTGATGACCTTAGCAGTTAGTCCCGTAAGATTTCATACACATTTGAACATTTGAAAATAAATATCTCGCTTTGTTTATCTCTTGCGTCTCAGTATGGAATACTCCTTGCATGGTACACTGAACGATTACTCGATGCCCCAGCTAAACCTGCTGTGAAGTAACAGGATTCCAGTGACTTAATTGACTACATAATACTTGTAGCAAAAAAGATACACGGGATAAGAGTTTTGTTTCATGAAACTGAATTCTAGTGTGCTGCCTCCGTTATGAGGGCGCAGTTCTGTGAAGGCAGTGCTACCAAATTCTTTTTACATCCATCGAAAAGTGTATGGGGTATGATGCGCCCACAAAAGATAACATTTGGCCTCAGGGTTCTTCAGATTTGTAATACTCCTTCTCTGCGTTGCAACTGTTACTTTTGCTAAACAGAACGTATAATTTCAGAAAATAAAACACTGAGATTCTGACAGATCATCTGTTACCGACAATGACTTCATAAATTAGCAAGGAACTATTTTTGACAAGGCAAAAGCTTTGTCCCACACGTCGGTTTACTGGGATTTTGTCATCCATAAAGTCGTTGAGTTCAAATGGTCAACAATAGGGAGACCAGCTATTCCTTTAGTGGAAGCGGCGCTCAATGCTGCACAGCTGTAGTCGAAATGTAGAGGATCGTACTTCACCATGAGGTCGGTAGCTTTACTGGCATTGCTCCGTCGCAGAATTCGACTCAATCTAGGGGGTGTCATACGTAATTTCCTAGCACTTCCATGGTGTCTGCATGACGTACGCTCGCCGAGTGGTAAATTTAAAATATCAGCATAATATAAGTTAAAATGTAAATTACTTAAGTCAGCTCTTGTCATTTACCATGGAGAAAGTCGTCTATTTAAAACTTATTCGGTAAGAGAAATGAGAACAAGATTCCGGTTACGAAGCAAATAACAAAATCATATCCGGGGCCACCTGTGAAGATACGACAAAATTACTCTGACACTGTTATATACTCACTGCATTCGCCTGAGTCATGTATTCTTGTTCAGGAGCAAGGACTCGCCTGTATGTAAGGCTTATTGCACAACATACAATAAAGCTAATATTTTAAGTTTTGTGAGCTCACTTTTTAAATAGTAGTTTTATACGGGCAATAGTAACCTCGACATTGAGCTCCGTGAAACGCATCAGCAACAGTAACAACTAAACAAGACGGAGAGAAATACAATCAGTTTCACAACATACAAAAATACGAAAACTTATTTGAAATTAATAAGTAAATCTTTCGTGATATACCTAATGAATCATTGACAAAGGAAATTTTTCAGACCGATTAAAATATACAACTGTTCAAATTTTATATGAGAAATCTGACAAGAGCAACTTAAATAATTATAGTCCTCTTTCCTTACTAACACTTTTTTTCTCAACTTACTCGAAAAAGTAATGTAGTCAATAACAGTCTCAAATTCAGGTAGAAGCTATTTATTTAACGTATCATAGTTAGGTGTTCAGAGAAGTTACTCGATTAAAAATTATATTTGTAGATCCACTCACCAAATACTTAAATAACAAAATACCGCCAGTCTGTGTTTTTTGTGATCTTTCCAACTTGTTTGATTGTGTAAATCATGTTATGCTCTTCGAAAACCTGTCTAACTGAGCTGATGTACTTATTCACAAATGATCTGAATTATACTGAACAAACAGAATGTAACAAGTTTGAGAATAATTTAAAGGAAGACCCACAGAGTTCCACTTTGGGCCACTCCTATATCTTATAAATGTGAATGAGCTACTATTTAGAATTCAACAAATAGTACTGGTATTTTTTATAGACGATGCCAATGTTATAAATAATCCCATTAGACAGAAAGCAACAGAAGAGATCGTTTCCTATGTTTTTTAAAGCATTATTAAGTGGGTGTCTGAAAAAGGAATCTAAATCTAGGGGAAAACACTATATTCAGCGCTGCACAACAAAATAAGACAGCTGTTCCACAAACTTATGTACACGAACAGGAGTCACCAAATAATGTTGCAAATTATTAGGTGAACACATTGTTGAAAACTTAAACATGAAGAAGTATATTACTGAGCTTCTCAAACAATTAAGTTCGTCCAGCTTTGCTCGTCGTATAATTGTTTGTTTCGGAAAGAAACGAACAAATCTCTTGATACACAGGGTGTTTCAGAATTCATGTTACACGCTTCTAGAGGTTGTAGAGGGGACTTAGTAGATCAAGTTTAGGACTCCATGCCCGGAAACGTTATCCAACGACGCTACAGAGCGTCAAAGTTACAGCTACCGGCGTCTGTAGATGCACGCATATACAGCGAGGTTCCGTGATGATGTTCTAGCTTTCAAGAATGATGGAGACGGATTTGAGGTCAGGGTACCTGGCTGCGTAACGAATGTGTTGAAAGTCACAAGCGAAAATCTTTCTGATATCTCTGACTGTAGAATGTATGTAAGAGTATTGTTATTGCTAAGAATGTAGGGTATGCCACTTTCAAAAGTGGTAGTATGGACGAAGACAAGAAAAAATGTACAGTAAACATGGGCTCGAAATGCACACCTGAGAAGTTATGAGCACTTGTTCATCTACGCTAGTGTGAAACAGCTCTTCTGTACCGAACAGGTGATCATAGCTCTTAAGGCATGCATTTTAGAGCCACTGTTCACGGGACACGCCCGGGTTCCCGGGTTCGATTCCCGGCGGGGTCAGGGATTTTCTCTGTCTCGTGATGGCTGGGTGTTGTGTGATGTCCTTAGGTTAGTTAGGTTTAAGTAGTTCTAAGTTCTAGGGGACTGATGACCATAGATGTTAAGTCCCATAGTGCTGAGAGCCATTTGAACCATTTTTTTTGTTCACGGGACATTTTTTCTTGTTTTGGTCCGTACTACCACTTATGAATGCATCTTATCCTACAATCACAGCGACGACGGTACCGGTACATGTATTTCACCGTCAGAGGTATCAGAACGGTTTTCGCTTATAACTTTCGCCTCGTTCGTTTCCGGTACATGGACCCTTATCCTTCTCCATCATCCTCTGAAGATTGTAGCTTCATCGCGGAATCACATTTACATCAATTGTGAAACACCCTGTATACTGTCATATTTCCACCCAGTAATGTCTTATGGAATAATTTTCTGCTGTTATTCACCAGTTAAAAGTACTGTTGACGCTAAAACTATCAGTAAGAATAACACGTGGTGTTCACTCATCGTCGTCATATAGGTACATCAAGGAGTAACTCATCGTCCCAACATACACATTTGTTAATGAAATTCATAACAATTTGAGAAGAACAATGAAGTCTCTACCCATATCAGTCGAGGAAAACGTGACCTTTATTACCCGTTATTAAAACTGTCAGTCGCTTAGAAAGGAGTTTGATATGTAGCAACTAAAATATCTGATTATTTATCTAACAACACGAAATGTCTGACTGGAAGCAAAAAAAGTTTTAAACATAAACTAAAATCATTTCTCCTGGAGAATTCCTTTTGTTCTTGGACGAATTTCTATTTCAAAACCGGTAGCCCAAAGAAAAATACCAACCTTATTTTTTTAAGTTCAGTTGTATACACTGAAGCGCCAAAGAAACTGGTATAGCCATACTTACTCAAATATAGAGATGTGTAAACAGGTAGAATACAGCGTTGCAATCGGCAACACCCATATAAGACAAGAAGTATCTGGCGCAGTTGCTAGATCGGTTACTGCAGCTCCAACGGTGGGTCAATAAGATTTAAATGAGTCTGAACGTGGTATTATAGTCTGCGCACGAGCGATGGAACACTGCTTCTCTTAGGCAGCGATGAAGTGGGGATTATCCCGTACTACCATTTCACGAGTGTACAGTTAATATAAGGAATCCGGTAAAACATCAAATCTCCGACATCGCTGCGGCCGGATAAAGATCCTGCAAGAACGGCACCAGCGACGATTGAAGAGAATAGTTCAGAAGTACAACTCTTCTTCAAGTTGCTGCAGATTTCAATGCTGGGCTATCAACGTGTCACCGTACAATCCATTCTACCAAACATGATCGATATGGGCTTTCGGAGCCGAAGGCCACTTGTGTACTCTTGATGACTGCACGACACAAAGCTTTACTCCTCGCCTTGACCCGTCAACACCGACATTGCACTGCTGATTACTGGAAATATGTTGGCTGATCGGACACATCTCGTTTCTAATTGTATCGAGCGGATGGATTTGAACGGCTATGGATACAACCTCGTGAATCAGGACGCTGCATGTTAGCAGGGAACTCTTCAAGCTGGTGGAAGCTCTATAACAGTGTGGAGCGTGTGCAGTTGGTGTGATAAGGGACGCCTGATACATCTAGATACGGCTCTGACAGGTAACACGTACGTAAGCATCCTGTCTGATCACCTGAATCTGTTTATGTCCATTGTTCATTCCGACGGACTTCCATCAAGACAATGAGCTACCCTACACGTTCAGAATTGCTACAGAGTGGCTCCGGGAACACTCTTCCGAGTTTAAACACATCCGCCGGTCACCAAATTCCCCAGACATGAACATTATTGAGCTTCTCTGGGATGCCTTGCAACATGCTGTTCAGAATAGTTCTCCACCCCCTCGTTCTCTTACATACTGTAGACAGCCCTACAGGATTCATGGTGTCATTTCCCTCCAGCACTACTTCAGACGTTAGTCGAGTCCATGCCACGTCGTGTTGCGGCACTTCAGCGTGCTCGCGGAGTCGATGTTAGACAGTTGTACCAGTTTATTTGGCTCTTCGGTGTAGTTGTACGAGTCGGGCTGAGAAATGAAGTGTTCATTAATCTTAACTCCAACCATGTATCTGTTGTTCCACATTATTTCGATAAAAGAATCGTTCAAACGATCTGCGGCACATGTAACTGACCAACTAACATGAAGGTGAAATTTGGGACACACAGCGTACATTTACAGCACGTCAGTTCAAAAAATGGTTCAAAAATGGTTCAAGTGGTTCTGAGCACTATGGGACTTATCATCTGAGGTCATCAGTCCCCTAGAACTTGTTGTTGTTGTTGTGGTCTTCAGTCCTGAGACTGGTTTGATGCAGCTCTCCATGGTACTCTATCCTGTGCAAGCTTCTTCATCTCCCAGTACCTACTGCAGCCTACATCCTTCTGAATCTGCTTAGTGTATTCATCTCTCGGTCTCCCTCTACGATTTTTACCCTCCACGCTGCCCTCCACTACTAAATTGCTGATCCCTCGATTTCTCAGAACATGTCCTACCAACCGATCCCTTCTTCTAGTCAAGTGGTGCCACAAGCTCCTCTTCTCCCCAATCCTATTCAATACCTCCTCATTAGTTATGAGATCTACCCATCTAATCTTCAGAGTTCTTCTGTAGCACCACATTTCGAAAGCTTCTATTCTCTTCTTGTCCAAGCTATTTATCGTCCACGTTTCACTTCCATACACGTCTACACTCCATACAAATACTTTCAGAAACGACTTCCTGGCATTTAAATCCATACTCGATGATAAATTTTTCTTCTTCAGAAACGCTTTCCTTGCCATTGCTAGTCTACATTTTATATCCTCTCTACTTCGACCATCATCAGTTATTTTGCTCCCCAAATAGCAAAACTCCTTTAGTACTTTAAGTGTCTCATTTCCTAATCTAATTCCCTCAGCATTACTCGACTTAAATCGACTACATTCCATTATCCTCGTTTTGCTTTTGTTGATGTTCATCTTATATCCTCCTTTCAAGACACTGTCCATTCCGTTCAACTGCTCTTCCAAGTCCTTTGCTGTCTCTGACAGAATTACAATGTCATCAGCGAACCTCAAAGTTTTTATTTCTTCTCCATGGATTTTAATACCTACTCCGAACTTTTCTTTTGTTTCCTTTATTGCTTGCTCAATATACAGATTGAATAACATCGGGAGAGGCTACAACCCTGTCTCACTCCCTTCACAACCACTGCTTCCCTTTCGTGTCCCTCGACTCTTATAACTGCCATCTGCTTTCTGTACAAATTGTAAATAGTCTTTCGCTCTAGAACTTAGAACTAGTTAAACCTAACTAACCTAAGGTCATCACACACATCGATGCCCGAGGCAGGATTCGAACCTGCGACCGTAGTAGTCGCGCGGTTCCAGACTGTAGCGCCTAGAACCGCTTGGCCACACCGGCCGGCGACGTCAGTTGTCACTATGTAAGAAAAGGGTATGTATAATTATGGAATTGTGTAATGATCATCCCAACACGTTTTCAGTTTGAGCTCCGTAGTAAGAATCATTCAATACTTCCAGATCTGATGGATCACTACAGGAACAGCGTGTGGAACCGGCCACGTGCAGTGAGACTACCTCAGATGTTTCGCACGCTCATTTTCCCGCACTGACTGACACGTTTTTAACATCACACGGTTCGTTTGCTGTGGCGTGGACCGCGCGGACGATCGACGACACAAAAGTTACGGTCCCAGACCAGGAAGGACGCAGCGCATCCTTTTTATGAATGGCTCGCGCCGCGGGTTGCCAGCTCGATAAAGCAACTCCCGCACTGACTGATGAACTTAGAGACCGCAGCGCACACTGCAAAGCCCCATATTTCTCCGCGTGCGGCGGCCTAATTTATCGTAGTTTATTGCTCATTCGGTTCTCGTAGCGGCCGGAATGAGAGCGAAATACGATCGCCGGCGCAGTAAATGATTTATAACCTGCCGCGCTCGCGGCCCCTCCTTCATTTTTCTCCTCGTCTCCACCTCGTCCCCTCCTCGCCTCCTTCACTCGCTTCTTGTTTTCCGCCAGAGACTAGTTATGAAGTATCCACATCTTTCGTGGGGGGGACACGGGAGGGCGGTCGATGTGCGGTGAAAATTCAAGAAGGCGGAAAGATATATGTGCACACATTTTGTTACGAGGGCGCATTATTTAAATTTGAGGAGCGCTAGCGGTTACCACGTTGCTAAAGACAATAAAAAAAGCCCTCTCGAGCGGAAGAGCAGATGAAAGCCAAAAAAAATTAAAAAATAAAGGGTTGCCGCATCCCGGGGCCATGGAATTCGCGTATTAAAATCTCCTCTCCGTCGTTCCATGATGCAAGATAAAGACTGACTCCAAGATATTGGTATTCAGGTTCCGTAAGTTATGTCACGCTTCAGATTGCATGATGGTTCAGAAAGAGTCACGTACGACTTAAATCGATAGCAGTACGATATTTTGCACAGTGTGTACGAGTTTCATTAGTGTCTATGAAAAATAAAAGCCATGGATTATAATTACGGAATCAGTGTATTTATTCATAATACAATACTGTCCATTAAAGTTGCAACACCAAGGAGAAATGAAGGTGATAAATGGGTATTCATTGGACATATATATTATACTAGAACTGACATCTGATTAAATTTTCACGCAATTTGGGTGCATAGGTCCTGAGATACCAGTACCCAGAACAACCACCTCAGGCCGTAATAACGGCCTTGATACGCCTGGGCATTGAGTCAAACAGAGCTTGGATGGCGTGTACAGGTACAGCTACCCATGCAGCTTCAACGCGATACCACAGTTCATCAAGAGTAGTGACTGGCGTATTGTGACGAGCCAGTTCCTCGGCCACCATTGACCAGACGTTTTCAATTGGTGAGAGATCTGGAGAATGTGCTGGCCACGTCAGCAGTCGAACATTTTCTGTATCCAGAAAGGCCCGTACAGGACCTGCAACGTCCTGCATTATCCTGCTGAAGTGTAGGGTTTTGCAGGGATCGAATGAAGAGTAGAGCCACGGGTCGTAACACATCTGAAATGTAACGTCCACTGTTCAAAGTGCCGTCAATGCGAACAAGAGGTGACCGAGACGTGTAACTAATAGCACCCCATACCATCACGTTGGGTGATACGCCAATATGGCGATGACGAATACACGCTTCCAATGTGCTTTCACCGCGATTTCGCCAAACAAAGATGCGACCATCATGATGCTGTAAAGAGAAACTGGATTCATCCGAAAATATTACTTTTGCCATTCGTGCACCCAGGTTCGTCGTTGAGTACACCATCACAGGCGCTCCTGTCTGTGATGCAGCGTCAAGGGTAACCTCAGCCATGGTCTCCAAGTTGATAGTCCATGCTGCTGCAAGCGTTGTCGAACTGTTCGTGCAGATGGTTGTTGTCTTGCAAACGTCTCCATCTGTTGACTCAGGGATCGAGACGTCACTGCACGATCCGTTACAGCAATGCGGATAAGATGCCTGACATCTCCACTGCTAGTGATATGAGGCCGTTGGGATCCAGCACGGCGTTCCGTATTACCCTCCTGAACCCACCGATTCCATATTCTGCTAACAGTCATTGGATCTCAACCTACGCGAGCAGCAATGTCGCGATACGATAAACCGCAATCGTGATAGGCTCCAATCCGACGTTTATCAAAGTCGGAAACGTTATGGTGCGCATTTCTCATCCTTCCACGAGGCATTACAACAACGTTTCAGCAGGCAACGCCGATCAACTGCTGTTTGTGTATGAGAAATCGGTTGGAAACTTTCATGTCAGCGCGTTGTAGGTGTCGCCACGGGCGGCAATCTTGTGTGAATGCTCTGAAAAGCTAATCGTTTGCATATCACAGCATCTTCTTCCTGTCGGTTAACGTTCACGACTGTAGCACGTCATCTTCGCGGTGCAGCAATTTTAATGGCCAGTAGTGTAGTCTTCCTCTGAATCAAAGCTCAGCTGAAATAGTTTTAAAAGTGTTTTGAAGCAGTGAGTTGCATTTAGTACTGCAGTGCGATTTTCTTGGATCTCCTTAATTACGTCAAAACGGTGTCCTTTCACTGGCAACTTCAATTTGGGAAACAACCAAAAGTCGGCTGGGGCCAAATCCGAGAATACCATGATTGATTCAGGACTGTGAGTCATCCGTTGTCCAAAAACTCGCGCACAGTCACCGCTTTGTGGGCTGGGATTTCATCCTGAAGGACAAACAGAAGCCTGCGTTCGGCATGAGGGTCGAATTCGAGGAATTCTCGCCCACAAACGTTGGACGACCCAAAAAACTTGATGTTGTGTTAGTACTCCACTGGCATATTCCGACGAGTGTCAGGGTCATAGTGTTGCATTCGTCGTCAGGATGTCTGCTGCAGCTGAGCTTTGCTTTTCTACACAGCTGTCTTCGAAACTTTTAAGAATCGTTTACTCTGCAGCTCGCCACGAGATAGCACTGCAGTTTGGAGCTGGGACACACTGTTTAGTTAACAGCACTGGGAACGGCTGCTCGTTGGTCGATGCCGCTGTCCGTATGGATGCAGGATGACCTGAAAAGGCTCTCCGATTGGTGCAGGGAGTGACAGCTGTCCTTGATTGTAAAAAATCTTAACTCTTTCCACATAAAGTATGGTATCGGTAAGAAATCCCTGTAAAGAGTAATAAAAGTAAAATACGTAGGAATAGTCGTCCAGAACAACTTAAAATGAAATATGTACATAAAACTAATTGTACGAAAAGTAAATACGTAGAGCCTTCAAAAAGTATATTACACATGTCGTCCGACGTTAAGAGCAGTGCCCAACAGGTGTGGCACATTGTCAGAAGAGAGTACACGTTCCTGGTTTCCTGTAGACATAATTCTGCTGCGATTACGGATAAAAGGTGCGTCACGGACTGGAAATCGAAATGGCGTGCCAACTGGAAACGTATTCCAAAGTTAAATGCGCTGGACAGTATGATAGTTGGAGGCCACATGTTCAATTTACATACGTATTTACCGTGAGATTCTGGCGATATATGAAGTAAATGCAATATCGCATCCAGCCATAACGAAGTGGTGCCAACAATAGGACCAAGGCTGCACATACAAGGGTGATTTTCATTGGTCAGCCCCCTGTAGCTGAGTGGTCAGCGCGACAGACTCAATCCTAAGGGCCTGGGTTCGATTCCAGGCTGGGTCGGAGATTTTCTCCGCTCAGGGACTGGGTGTTGTGTTGTCCTAATCATCATCATTTCATCCCCATCGACGCGCAAGTCGCCGAAGTGACGTCAAACCGAAAGACTTGCACCAGGCGAGCGGTCTGCCCGACGGGAGGCCCTGGTCACACGACATGTTCTTTATTGGTAAGTCCAGATCTTGCACCATTTTCTGCCGGCTGAAAGAACGGTTTGTAGGAGGGAGGGGGGAGTTCGAGGAGTGGGGTGGAGAATGGCTGGCTGAAAAAAAGGTTGGGGGGCATGGGAGGTGGGGGAGTGGGGTGGAGGAGGGGGAAGAGGGTGAAATTATCCAACGAAGAGGACTAACACACAGCGACCCTCAGATGGTTCCATGCGCAAGGAGGGGATTTCTGTCGTATGCAAACCATGCTTGCATCAAAAGTAATTGCTTCGGGTGCATAAAAGAGCACAGGTTACGCGATACACTAATTTCTATTACCGGTACTTATAAAATGCAGTTTTTATTTTATAAAGATATAAAACATTCATGGGGCTAAAATCGAACGATATGCAGTTCTAATTATGTGAAAAATAAATAAACAAACAAACAAACAAACAAACAAACAAACAAACAAAAATAGAGAAGTCGTCCGACCCCAGTTTCTATCGCGCGTTCATTATGTTTCTTTCCCTACCAATGCTACCAGTACTACCGATAAACGCCGGCCGTTGTGGCCCAGCGGTTCTAGGCCCTGAAGTCTGGAACTGCGCTGATGCTACGGTCGCAGGCTCGAATCCTGCCTCGGGCATGGATGTGTGTGATGTCCTTATGTTAGTTAGGTTGATGAGTATATTGAAAAATAGGGTGATGTATGTGTTTCATTTAGAATTTTAGTGCAGTATTCAAGACAAGTTACATAGCCTGGCTTCATAATGTGTAAATTACTTTCGAAGTTCTCTGTTATTAGGCTGAGCCCCACTCCACCAACAACCCTCCCCCCACCCCCATCCCCACACCCCCAACCTTTCTTTCAGCCAGCCGTTCTTTCAGCTAACAGAAAATGGTGCAAGATCTGGACTTTCAAATCAACATCATTTAGCGGTGCAGTTACGATCGTGCGTAAAACATCAAGTAGTAAACTGTGTGATGTGTTTGGGAAAAGACTGTTTGACGCACAGAAAAAACAAGCGGCACACTGATGTGCATAAGTATTAAAGTATCAAATATAAAAATATCTATACGTACTTCTACTCGTTACACCTTGTCTAACGAGAAGTGAGCGCGGAGAGAATATCGGAGAAATTGCAGCTCGTACAGAGGGTTACCAAAAATCTTACTTTCACATGCAATGTTCACGAATGGAACAGAGAAGGGATGAGGGTGGTAGGGGCCTAGGTGGAGGATGTATGATAGTGGTACCGTAAGTTCCCTCCGCGATACACCATAAGGTGGCTTGCGGTGTACAGATGTAGATGTGTGATGGTTAAGACAGGATTCGTATTCGAAAGGACCCAGTTCCTCTCACATTGATTTAGAGTCACCGTTGTTGCCGTAAATCGCTTTAGAAAGCTTCTATTTTTTCTGTCTCTCTCTCTCTCTCTCTCTCTCTCTCTCTCCCTCTCCCTCTCTTCCACGTTCATTGCTAAAAGCGCACCATCTCTACTGAACGTGACGTCCAGAGGGCGACCTAGCACCTTCTCTTAGCATTCTTTTTGCCACAGAGAACCCTTGCTAAAGCCTACATACACGACTACATATGCACTGCCAAGCGACATTGTGGTGTGTGGAGGAGGTCACTTCGTGTCAGCTGCCACTTAGGCAATTTACTGTTCAGTCGCGAACGGTGCGCGTGAGAGCTCTGCCTCCGTGATATCTCGAAATCTATAATTCTACTTTCACGGCCTTTTCGTGAGACGTACACCAGTTTTCTCTTCTATGAACGTACGCGCCCGAATCTGAGCAATAAGCAGCACGGCGACATACAACGCCTCTGTTGGAATAGGATGAGGAAGATCATGATGGTTTCGGGCTTGCTAATCGAGCATGTGACTAAACGTGCTGCTCTTCTTAGGATCTCTTCATTAAGTTTTTGAGTTACAAGGCGATCATGTGTGTGCACACACTGAGCGGACGCACCATGAAGGAGTTACGCAGACTGGCCACAAATTGATATTCTTACAGTTATCAACGGAGAAACGCAAAAACTTTGGCGGCCGTTGGATGGACGTTTAACGCTGCAGCGCTATTTCACCGCGCAGCTGGCAAGGGTACTAAATAGGGGACACGCCGATACCAGGGTACAAAATTTTTGCCAGTTTCATTCCGTGTACTCAGTTATTCAGTAACTATGCTAGTTAGACAGGCGCGTGAACCATATATGCAGATGTCAGCATTTGAGAGAGGACCTGTAGTTGCTCTCACAGAAGTCGGTTGGAGTAATTGGCGAATCGTTCGACATGAGAATAGGAGCGATGTCAGCAGTATTCGACGATGTTAGCTGAAAGGGTGAAACATGGATGAACACAACGTCAAGAAGGAAGCGGTTAACCTAGAGAGATGACAGTATGAGGACCGAGGCACTCAGACCGGCTGGATTCATCATTATCATCGACAAGACGTGCGACTGATGTTTCACTGACCACAAGGGCCTTTAATAGGCGGCTCAAAGAAGGAGGGCTGACACTGCCGCCCCCCCTTGATCCAATTATCATTGGCCTCTGTGTAACAACAACCCCGTTTGCAGTGGTGTCGGGCACATTCGGCATGGAACCTCATTGACTGAAGTAGATTTTCAGTGATGAGTCTCGCTTTCAGCTGAGCCCCAATGGGCAGCGAAGATGTGCCTGGCGGCGCCCTGGACAGCGGGAGAGTTGAGTGATGGTCTGGGGTCCAATTTCTTTTGATAGCAAGACCCCATTTGACTCTCATCTGCGGCAGCCCCACATCGCAGCGGTACTTGGCGATGTTCTGTGTTCCGTTTTGGTTGCTCTTCGGGATAAGTCATCCTGGGCTTAAATTTCAGCAAGCAAATGCCCACCTGCACAGGAAGAGAGTTTCTACTGCTTGTATTTGTACTTACCAAACCCTACCTTAGCCGCCAAGGTCACCAGACCTCTCCCCAACTGAAAATATTTCGAGCATTACGGGCAAAGCCATTCAACCAGCTATTGGTTTTCACGATCTAATGCATCAGTTAGGGTATGTTGATAGCTATTACTTTGGCTCCGTTTCATTACAGCTGAATGAAACACAATTTTTGTGCTATACTTGCGTCACCTTTATTCTTTGCAAGGCATCTTCAATGGCCTTCAGCGACAAATATTTGTTCGTATTCCAGGCCATTGAAGATGTCGTGCAAAGACTAAAGACGAAGCGCGTATGGCATAAAAATTATGTTTCACTCAGCTGTTATCAGAGGGTCACAAAGTAAAAATTAAGGTTTTTAACGTGGCTGTCAATCAGCGACTGTTGTATAATACAAAATTTTGAAAAAACACAGCCCTCAGTCGCGAACACAATTAATTTGTGACATATGTTTCGATGTCACTGGCTGAAACTGGGAAAACCCATGACAGAAAAGAATATACATCACAAAAGCCAACTGGGAAGATGGCAGGTGGATGCCTGGAACAGGGAATTGGACAACAGTGATAAACGCCATAGAGTATAGCATTCCCCATCATACGAGAGTAGCTCGAGATGGGCAGAGTGGCGTACAAACCACAGTTAAAGAGAAAAATTAACTTGCGGTGAAGTAAGATCACCTGAACACACAGTACCAGACTGCAGATTGTTTGTGCCCGTGAGACATCCTGGAGAAACACACGACAACTTACGCAACACTCTTATGGACATAGTACGGTGAACTTACGTAAATAATGCAGTCTCAAACATAGTTGATACGAGTGCATGAAGGTTCGGCTGTGCAGACGAATAAAGAGAAGGGTGCGAATGAATAAAGGAGACACTGACAATGTACACTTAGTGTAGACAGACTACTAAGTCGTCGGATTTTAGCCAGAACTGCACATATTAATTATCTAACGAAAATAGCAGACATGTACGTCTTAGATACTAGACTGAAGACTACTGTACACCTTATTTGCATTAGACAAATAACAGGAGATCATCAGATTTACACAAGAACAATTGGTGATAACGTTTCTTCTGTTAAACATTTTATGCATTATAAATGTGGAGCAGTACGACTGTCATAAACTAAAATTTTCAGAAATGAGGTCAGTCATCCTCCTTTGATGATGGTAGAAAATTCGTTTTCTCAATGCCAGTCTGAAGTCGCCTAGCGACACGTCATCGGATGGTACACGTTTTAGTAATATTTTCTAGCATTGTGGTGCTTGTCGAGTACAGTTCTTTGATACCATACGACTACTCCTAGTGCACAAATTATTTTAGAAAGCACTGTTCAATCCTTTCATGGTTACATTTATTTTGGATACACTTGATAAATAAACGATCAAAAACTACCTTCGTGATAAATAATACACTTTCAGTACCAAAATATTTTTAAGCTCACCGATCTTGAAAACCGGTGAAGTGGGACACATGTATCGCACGTACCTAGCTACATCCATGTTTTCATGTGAACGTAGGATTTTCAGAGTTAAGTATTTAATTTTTGAAGGATTTTACGAAATCGCATTTATTCTTATAAAATGAAAAACATGAAATATTGCACAGAGTTGTGCATCATCACATTTGGAGATGGCTTTGACATACTACATACCAATGTTTTCTACATTTATGTAGTTTTCAGGGACATATACACTCCTGGAAATTGAAATAAGAACACCGTGAATTCATTGTCCCAGGAAGGGAAAACTTTATTGACACATTCCTGGGGTCAGATACATCACATGATCACACTGACAGAACCACAGGCACATAGACACAGGCAACAGAGCATGCACAATGTCGGCACTAGTGCAGTGTATATCCACCTTTCGCAGCAATGCAGGCTGCTATTCTCCCATGGAGACGATCGTAGAGATGCTGGATGTAGTCCTGTGGAACGGTTTGCCATGCCATTTCCACCTGGCGCCTCAGTTGGACCAGCGTTCGTGCTGGACGTGCAGACCGCGTGAGACGACGCTTCATCCAGTCCCAAACATGCTCAATGGGGGACAGATCCGGAGATCTTGCTGGCCAGGGTAGTTGCCTTACACCTTCTAGAGCACGCTGGGTGGCACGGGATACATAAGGACGTGCATTGTCTTGTTGGAACAGCAAGTTCCCTTGCCGGTCTAGGAATGGTAGAACGATGGGTTCGATGACGGTTTGGATGTACCGTGCACTACTCAGTGTCCCCTCGACGATCACCAGTGGTGTACGGCCAGTGTAGGAGATCGCTCCCCACACCATGATGCCGGGTGTTGGGCCTGTGTGCCTCGGTCGTATGCAGTCCTGATTGTGGCGCTCACCTGCACGGCGCAAAACACGCATACGACCATCATTGGCACCAAGGCAGAAGCGACTCTCATCGCTGAAGACGACACGTCTCCATTCGTCCCTCCATTCACGCCTGTCGCGACACCACTGGAGGCGGGCTGCACGATGTTGGGGCGTGAGCGGAAGACGGCCTAACGGTGTGCGGGACCGTAGCCCAGCTTCATGGAGACCGTTGCGAATGGTCCTCGCCGATACCCCAGGAGCAACAGTGTCCCTAATTTGCTGGGAAGTGGCGGTGAGGTCCCCTACGGCACTGCGTAGGATCCTACGGTCTTGGCGTGCATCCGTGCGTCGCTGCGGTCCGGTCCCAGGTCGACGGGCACGTGCACCTTCCGCCGACCACTGGCGACAACATCGATGTACTGCCGAGACCTCATGCCCCACGTGTTGAGCAATTCGGCGGTACGTCCACCCGGCCTCCCGCATGCCCACTATACGCCCTCGCTCAAAGTCCGTCAACTGCACATACGGTTCACGTCCACGCTGTCGCGGCATGCTACCAGTGTTAAAGACTGCGATGGAGCTCCGTATGCCACGGCAAACTGGCTGACACTGACGGCGGCGGTGCACAAATGCTGCGCAGCTAGCGCCATTCGACGGCCAACACCACGGTTCCTGGTGTGTCCGCTGTGCCGTGCGTGTGATCATTGCTTGTACAGCCCTCTCGCAGTGTCCGGAGCAAGTATGGTGGGTCTGACACACCGGTGTCAATGTGTTCTTTTTCCATTTCCAGGAGTGTACATCCCACTACATACAAATTACGTGCAAACCTACAGAATTATTGAGGTATGTAGTAAAGTTTAAAAAGAATGCCTGTGATCAACAAGAAAATACAAGTAGTTAAATATTCTTGGAATATATTGCGTGAAGCAGACGCAATGTGCCACCTATAAGCACATGCGGCCCCATCTGATCGCTCACAGCGTACTGTATATGCATATCATGGTCCGAAGTATTTTCTCCGTGTTCTGAAAGCATCTCGCTTCATGTTAGCACTAGACAGATATACCTTGTAGACGTCCAAACGCTAAAACTGCATATTACTTTAGTGGGACATATCTACCCCATCAAAAACGAGAGAGTTAATTCCGCTGGTTACGTTAATCAAACGATATTTGACACTTTGCCACTTGAAACGCAGAATATAAATAAATCAAACTCTTTTGGTTGGTTTATAGTGTGTAACGCATATGGGAGTTGTGACAAAGTGTGTGAGGTAGCGTTCAATTAAGA
This sequence comes from Schistocerca piceifrons, assembly GCF_021461385.2. Lineage (NCBI taxonomy): Eukaryota > Metazoa > Arthropoda > Insecta > Orthoptera > Acrididae > Schistocerca > Schistocerca piceifrons. Next base: position 145,849,270 of record NC_060144.1, read on the forward strand.
TAAGTGGCGTACATAACCAATGTTTACTAAAATGATTTGTGTACTAGTACTAAGTAAAAACACACTTCCCCCACAACCAATTCCTTTAAGAATAAGACTTTCACGGCTTCAAACGTCTGATTACCCTACAAATGAGTTAATGTGTTAAATAATTGACATCAAATACGTGAAAAGTTCTAGGGGACTGATGACCTCAGATGTTAAGTCCCATAGTCCTCAGAACCATTTGAACCATTTTGAGATTCAATAGCCATTCCCTGCACCATGCGTCAATTCGCTGCAGATCTTCCTGCATTTCAGTATAGTTTTCCATTGTTACAACCTCTCGATATACCACAGCATCATCTGCAAAAAGTCTCAGTGAACTTCCGATGTTATCGACAAGGTCATTTATGTATATTGCGAATAGCAACGGTCCTACGACACTCCCCTGCGGTACACCTGAAATCACTCTTACTTCGGAAGACTTCTCTCCATTGAGAATGACATGCTCCGTTCTGTTATCTAGGAACTCTTCAATCCAATCACACAATTGGTCTGATAGTCCATATGCTCTTTGTTCATTGAACGACTGTGGGGAACTGTATCGAACGCCTTGCGGAAGTCAAGAAACACGGCATCTACTTGGAAACCTGTGTCTATGGCCATCGGAGTCTCGTGGACGAATAGCGCGAGTTGGGTTTCACACGATCGTCTTTTTCGAAACCGATGCTGATTCCTACAAAGTAGAAAAATGGTTCAAACGGCTCTAAGCACTATGCGACTCAACTTCTGAGGTCATCAGTCGCCTAGTACTTAGAACTAATTAAACCTAACTAACCTAAGGACATCACACACATCCATGCCCAAGGCAGGATTCGAACCTGCGGCCGTAGCGGTCACGCGGTTCCAGACTGAAGCGCCTGGAACCGCACGACAAAGTAGATTTCTAGCCTCCAGAAAAGTCATTATACTCGAACATAATACGTGTTTCAAAATTCTACAACTTGGGTATAGAGGCTGGGATATACTGTAATTCAGCTAATGGCATTCTGTGTACTGACATGAGCAATCCTGGTGTACAATGTCAGTACTGTAGTAGACTGCAGACTGTAAGACTGTGTTTATAAGTTGAAGTACTATCATTGGCCAACCCTAACCAAATGTAGGTGTACCCGGGTGATGGAACTCGCAGGCATGGTTTTCGTGCATGGGCACGCAGAAGAAAGCAGCAGAGGAGCAGAAAGGTTGTAGAAGACCACATATCCGCGTAGGCGACATCCAGCTCACACCATGACTACAAGACAGTTGGAACGATTAAGTGAAACACGGACGGAGGAGGACGACGAACTACGTGGACTCCCGACTCAGAAAACGCAGCGCTTTCTCGAGTGAATGAGGCGACTGGAATAACCATTCAATCACTTTCATGTGAAATGAATGTTTCGCAGAGTACAGTGCAGCACCATCCCTACCATCTCTATAAAGAGTGTGATTTGACTCCTGCTGGCATTGGACTTCGTGTCGTGTTGAGCCAGTGGTTCTTACACGGTCGTACAGTCGCTCCTCACTTTAGTGCATATGTCTTTTTCACGGATGAAGACTGTTTCACTAGAGATGGAATGCTAAATAGTCCCAATGGTCATGTTTGAGGTGATTAGAATCCCCATGTTACAGCTGTGAAGAGTCATTAACACAGATTGTTAGTCAATTTTTGGGCTGGCATAATCAATTCTTACGTACTAGGCCCGTTTCTTTTGCCTCCCCACTCAAATGCGCCAGTGTACACAGTGATTATCGGTCGTATTATCTCGGTTCCTGTAACATATTCCACTTCTGATTAATCAGCGGTTGTGGTTCGAAGGCGATGGAGCCTCACTCCCCTTTGTACTGAGGGGTCGTGAACATCCTCGGTTCAGGCGTTCAATGAAAAGCGAATGAGACAATGCATCTGTTCTCCCCCCATTTGATTTCTTCTCATGGGACCATTTGAAAAGTCTTGTGTACGAGACGCCTGTCGAGACTGGGGACGATCTCCTTTCAGGAATTCTGGCTGCCTGCCTCACTGTTCAGACGACATCGTGGGTGTTAGAACGGGTACCTTTGTGAAACGATGCCATGTCTGCATTTACACTGGGGGATGCGATTTTTAACAGCTGTTGTACATGTAGCAGCTTTTGAAAATTGAGTGCGTAAATAGATCTCAATATTATTGTGCCTTAGACGTAGGATTTTTGGTTCCTTTGACAACACGTTAGGTGCACCGTTACTATTCCGTCAACAGGGGTACTGGGGAGTATTCAGCGGAAATTCTATACGTTGAGATGAGGTTTCGAAGGTTGACATCCTCAGTTTTAGCGCTGCGCGACTCTTAGGCGGAAAGTGAGTAGACTTTCACTTATAGCTTGCTATTCGGTCGTTTCTGGGCTGGGGTCTCATAAATCAAATTGACACATTTACTCTTCTCCAGATTCTCTGAAAGACTGGATCATCATCACGGAATCAGCCTGTAGAAGCAGTATCTCTCGGCTCGAATATGAATTTGTAGTTAAAGATTTGCATGCTGACCCATCCCACATTTAGAACCATGCCTAAAACAACGGGTGACTGTGTTGCTCTTCGCTTGTTCAAAACAGCGCTTGCAATTTTGGAGGAAGGGTTAGCATGCCAGTAAATTAGTTAAGTCAGCAAGTGGTTGACGTGTTTAGTATGCGTGTGTCGGTATTGCCATAAATATACAGCAAAACTGAATGAAACCATTAATGTCTGGAATATTTAAATTATTGTAGCATCCAAGTTAAGAAGGTGTTATCCAACGGAGAAAGTGTATGACAGAATTATGACACTTTCGCAAGGTTTTCGGTGGATCTAATTCTCCAGAAACATTAATATTCATTTGACTTCTCAACTGAATTTACATTGAATAGGATAGTGGCCGAAGAAAACAACTTTACACACGAGAATCTGATTAATGCTCAAGATTGTTGCTGGCAGTGGCGGCAACAGTACTCCATAAAGAGAAGAAAACAGTGGTGATGATTCTGAACATCCACCAGGAAAGAAATCCGATATTGTTGGTATTTTGAGAAAGTCTTCGGAGGCACGTATTGAACGTATTCACGATTATCATATAGCTCCACTTAGAAGTTGCGAACTACAGTCCGTTACTGAAGAGGCACCCATGTGTAAAAAGTTTATCAACCATGAAAATATAATGAACATCCATTTAGTTGAAAAACTGCAGTAAAGTATTAGAGGTGTAGCAACACATTCTATCCCAATTTGACATAACAAGGGATGAAGGAAAACGTGTCTGTTACTGGCACTTGAAATTTTGGACAATACAGAAAGCAAGAGAAACTGGGCACAAAAGTTTAAATGTCCAGCATTTTTCATAGCAGGTCTCAAGAAAGGATACCGAATTCTCCACATACAAAGTAGTCACAGAGATGTACAGGTAGCTCAAGGTATACGCCGCTCTCAGGTCCGTTTTGAAGAAGAATTAAACCAGAATTCGCAATACATTAACACTGCATTTGCAACCCTGATCAGTACAGGCTTAATTAGGAACTAACTTCTGATGCCACACTATCTTAAAAAAGAAATCAATAACTGCCTTGGTCCAGTCTGCATACAATACAGTTCACAGTTACACAGTAGATGTTTGACCTTTAATTACTGGACACCTAACAGGAAACTGTATATTTATCTTCAAGGAAAAGCTTTCGGCTCGAAAGTTAAAAGGGCTATTAGAGATAATCTTCCAACAAACATACATTTAGAGGCTAGCACAAGTGAGAAAATGTCAAAAGACTGTTGAAAATCCTCTTCCGTGAATGTTGGAATTTTGTTAATGGTAATGTCGTAAACAACAATAAGTGTCCACTACTTTGGGACTCTTGGAATGCTCACACGAACACAACATTACTAAATGATTAATTTTCGGGTAAAGGCACTAAATGCATGATCATTCCGCCAAAAATAACAAAATACGTACAACCTTTGGATGTATATTTTTTCCGGTGATATAAAATATTAAGAAATGCAATTCTCATAATGAAAATACATTCTACTCCTTACAACCACGTGTCTACTCCAATATGTCAGCCTATGCTTCAATATTTCTGGCAAGTGGCTGGGTACAGTATTCCCATACATGTAGCTGAATGAAACATGTGATTCAAATGGCATTTGAGTTTGCAGATCGAGAATGTGATTCTAAGTACTGCCCAGATATTGCTTTCGTCAAATGTGCGTATCGTGATTCTGCATTTTGTTTCGCGCATTTTGTTGAGGAACCTTACGTACATTTTTAAAGTCCGATTGAGGGGAAACTAACAGTAATGCAGTCTGATGCTTCAATCACCCGAATCACAGTGGTACGTAAAGCTTTTGAAAACAAAGTGCAAAACACCACGGTGTCTCGATGCGAAATCGTACCGGAATAATGGAACTGCAGAGACTCCGTCACAGACCCCTTAAGATTTGATGTTAAATTTTAATTTCTCAGCGGAATTGATGTCTCAGAAATGACCCTAAGGTGCGACATTGCAATAAAACCCTACTGAATGGGTATTTTCACTCGATCGAAAAATAATAATAATTATTATTATTAACTGAAAGAAACTACAAGTTACTTTAAATGAAACTGAATTACAATTAAACGGATGTTTTATTATGTTCAAAACAATAAGATTCAGTGATGTGCCAAACAGAAAAAGTGATTGCAATAAAGGTATGAAGCAATTGAGAAAGCACCACCGTATCCTAGCTGCACAATCAATTACTAATCCGATTGCAACCCACCAAAAGTTTTAGTTGCTCCAGTGGATGACTGAATAGTAAATGAAAGCAATGATAACACTGGTACGAGGATTAACGGTACGTCCCATTTTGCGAACATGAACGCCCATCTATCGTAGATGATGAAACGTATTCTCACCCACCAATCTGCTATTCCAATAAGTCGGCCGTGCTTGGTCGCATGTGAAGAGGCAGAACCACCCTCGTCGGGACGACGACGCCGTGAAGTCGCATCCAACGTCTGAAGTTACAGTTCTCTGTTTCTAAAACCAGCGACCTTTAATCTTCCATATCCCCGAACCCAGAGTGTCCGTTTTCACCTGTTCCTGCTCCCGGCTCGGCTGGTTACTTTCCTCGCCAACAACGTAAAAACAGCGTCTTTGATAAATTCTCAACACAGAATATCTCGATACGCGCCAGCTGGTTGTAGAAACTTCTGTCTGACGTCGGTAAGCGATGGGCGAATCAAAGAGTTGTCTGTACACTTCTGAATATCCAGGAGCCTTATCAACATGACGTGAACTCTGTGAGGTTCCTCTTTCCAATGCGAAAGCCCAGACATTCCAAGACGCGATTTCTCACCAAAAACTATCAGGTGGCAGGCAGTGCTTGAAACTATCTTCTACAGAGCCGAACCGTGCGGAATACAGTGAACCCCGTTGACGGAGGAGTTCCGCGAGCCCTGTCAGGTGACTCCCGGACGCGCGCAAGCCGAAACAAAGCCTACGAATGTATTTAACTAAAGTTAAAATCTTCTGGGTTATTAGGTCGCGTCAAGTTTCTTCTAAAATTTTTGACGTTTCGGCCCCTCTGCTAGGATCTTCCTCAGGATCTTTTGGTGTCTATTACTGCGAGAACACTGTCGGAGACGAGTGTCGCGTCCACATATAAAGTGGGAATTTTTTGGCGTTTGTGCTGGAGAAGTGATAGTATTGATTAAAATACATCTGGCTATCATTGGTGGGTCATAGTCATAGGCTAATACAGAAGAAGGGGCGTTGGTAGCTCATCTCCTGTGGATACAATTGGCTGTCATCGTCATTGGATAGAAAGGCACTGTTCCACACATGCTGCAGAAGGGTTGTTGGTTCAAATGCCTGCTACCGCTATTGGTTGGTCGTCATCAGTGGCTAGATTCGAAACGGACAGAGCGAGAGAGGGGGAATGTTTACCCAAAATATTATTGTCAGCAGAGGAGACTTGCAGAGCGTTGTTTATGCCGCTCACACACCGCGTATTTACTTCCTTGATGGCGGGGAGCCACGATGCCGGAAGCCTATAGCCGTCCTCTCTATTGAAGTTAGATGCATTATTAGAAATTTCAACAGTGTGAGCGGCATAAACAACGCGCTGCAAGTCACCTCGGCCGACAACAATATTTTGGGTAAAGATTCCCCCCTCTCTTGGTCTGCCCGGCTCGAATCTAGCCACTGATGACGACCAACCAATAGCGGTAGCAGGCATTTCAACCAATAACCCTTCTCCAGCAAGTGTGTGGAATAGTGCCTTCCTGTCCAATGACGATGACCGCCAATGGTATCCACAGGAGATGAGCTACCAACGCCACTTCTTCTGCATTAACCTATGACTATGGCCCACCAATGGTAGCCATATGAATTTTAACCAATACTACCACTACTCCGGCACGAACGCCAGAAAACCCTGCCTTTATAAGTGGACGCGACACTCGTCTCTGACAGTGTTCTAGCAGTAGTGGACACCAGAAGATCCTGAGGAAGATCCCAGCAGAGGGGTCGAAACTGGGAATATTTTAGAAGAAACATGACGCGGCCTAATAACCCAGAATATTTTAACTTCAGTGACAACGGCCACGAAAGCCTGCAGACTTACATAAAGCCTACGAATGCCGAGTGGTCTCCCGAACTACAAGCCCCGACCGACAACCACTGCCTTTTTATAAAACACATTCCCCAATATTAAATAACGTCATGAAATTTTCAACACGATGAAACTAACTGTCTCGCACCAGTCGTGTCAAGGGTCAGATGAATTTAGCATATAAATGGTAGGATGCAATCCAGATGGCTTGCAACCTTCTAATTGGAACACCAAATTCCTGTTAGAGTCGACAGACTTCCCTTGCAAGGACGACTTAAAACACGACAAAACAGTGAGTGAGTAGTTGAGGTGTTGAGGACGCACCCAGCATGACGGCGAGGGAGACAGTGGCGGGCCGCGCTCCGGGCGGGCGACACGTGTAGCGGCCGCTGTCCGCCTCGGTGACGCCGGCCACCGTCAGCCGGCTCGTCACCAGCGTCGGGCCGCGCTCCGTCTCCAGGCTGAAGCCGCCGCGCTGCGCCTGCCAAAGGAACGAAACCGTGACTCGTCTGCAGCCTCCCCTCTGTCGAAGTCAGCGTACCTATAAACCTCAAGACAGCTGGCAAGAATCACTATACTGTGCTGTCTGCACAGTCACGATAAGCACAGGATATAGAGTTATAGCTCAATCCATCAGAAACCAAAGTAGTACTAGTGGGTCATTCCAGACTCTTCATCCAGAAATATCGGAAATCTTTAACCCCAAATGGGACAAATATCAAGTACTCTCCTTCAGCAAAGAATCTAGCAACCATAATACACTACTGGCCATTACAATTGCTACACCAAGAGGAAATGCAAATGATAAACGGGTATTCATTGCACAAATATATTATACTAGAACTGACATGTGATTACATTTTCACGCAATTTGGGTGCATAGATCCTGAGAAATCAGTACGCCTGGGCTTTGAGTCAAATAGAGCTTGGATGGCCTGTACAGGTACAGCTGCCCATGCAACTTCAACACGATACCACAGTCCATCAAGAATAGTGACTGGCGTATTGTGACGAGCCAGATGCACGGCCTCCATTGACCAGACGGTTTGATTTGGTGAGAGGTCTGGAGAATGTGCTGGCCAGGGCAGCAGTCTAACATTTTCTGTATCCAGAAAGGTCGCCAAACACTGATGCGACCGTCATGATGCAGTAAACAGAACCTGGAATCATCCGAAAAAAAATGATGTTTTGCCATTCGTGCACCCAGGTTCCTCGTTGAGTACAGAACCTGCAACATGCAGTCGTGCATTATCCTGCTGAAATGTAGGGTTTCGCAAGGATCGAATGAAGGGTAGAGCCGTGGGTCGTAACACATCTGAAATTTAACGTCCACTGTTCAAAGTGCCGTCAGTGCGAACAAGAGGTGACCAAGACGTGTAAACAATGGCACCCCATACCATCACGCCGGGTGATACGCCAGTATGGCGATGACTAATACACGCTTACAAAGTGAGTTCACCGCGACGTCGCCAACACGGATGCGACCTTCGTGATGCTGTAAACAGAACCTGGATTCATCCGAAAAAATGACGTTTTTGCCATTCATGCACCCGGGTTCGTCTTTGAGTACACCATCACTGGTGCTCCTGTCTGTGATGCAGCGTCAAGGGTAACCGCAGCCATGGTCTCCGAGCTGATAGTCCATGCTGCTGCAAACGTCGTTGAACTGTTTGTGCAGATGGTTGTTGTCTTGCAAACGTCCGCATCTGTTGACTCAGGGATCGAGACGTGGCTGCACGATCTGCTACAGCCATGCGGATAAGATGCCTGTCATCTCGACTGCTAGTGATACGAGGCCGTTGGGATCCAGCACGGCGTTCCGTATTACCATCCTGAACCCACCGATTCCATATTCTTCTAACAGTCGTTGGATCTCGATTAACGCGCGCAGAAATGTCGCGATACGATAAACTGCAATCGCGATAGGCTACAATCCGAGCTTTATCAAAGTCGGAAACGTGATGGTACGCATTTCTCCTCCTTACACGAGGCGTCACAACAACGTTTCACCAGGCAACGCCGATCAACTGCTGTTTGTGTATGAGAAAATCGGTTGGAAACTTCCCTCATGTGAGCACGTTTTAGATGTCGCCACCTTGTGTGAATGCTCTGAAAAGCTAATCATTTGCATATCACAGCATTTTCTTCCTGCCGGTTAAATTTTGCGTTTGTAGCACGTCATCTTCGTGGTGTAGCAATTATAATGGCCAGTAGTGTAGATGCAAATCTGAATTGGACTGAATATGTAACTGTAATGTCCAAGAAGGTATCAACATCTTTCTGTGCCCTACAAAAATATAACAAGCTCTTTCCTCTCGACCTGAAAAAGAAAGTTATTAAAGATTTACACCACCAGTTGATGATAACAGCAATTTCCCTCTCTTCCCCCCGTCCTTCCCGCAATGGCGCGGCACGAGTATCGCATCCTCTTCCAGAACATTCGCTCCTTCTGCTCCAACAAATACCTCCTCATGCACACCCTCTCCCACCACCAGGTCGATACCTTCCTCTTGAACGAAACCTTTCTCCAGCCCCACCATTCTATCCGTACCTCTCCCTATATCCTCCACCGCACTGACGCTCCTGGTCCTCGTGCGCAGGGTGGAGTCGCGATTGGCCACCTTAAGCATATCCCTGTCCGGCCCCAACCTCTCCTCAATGACCCCACTGAACACCTTATCCTTAGCGTCTTCTTCCCCTCCCTCAACATTACCTGTGCCACCATCTATGTCCGCTCCCCTGCTCCTCTTCCTTATGACGTCATCTCGCACATTGACCGCACCTTCTCCACCTATGTGATTGCCGCCGACCTCAACATCTATAGCCGCACTCCTGCTGCCCTTTGGCAGTGGCATCAGTTCCTCTCCACAATCCAAGGTGACCTTGTTCCCCTTCCCCAGCACACCGAACCCGAAAGTGACACCACCCCCGATGCTGTCATTGCCTCGGCCAACCTCCTTGGGTGTATCGCTGTCGCCGTCCTTGACCGCACAGGTAGCAATCACCTCCCTGTCCTTCTCACCATAACGTCTGCTCACCGCCCCTCTCCGGCTCCGCACCCTGCACCCCCTCCCAAGGTTGTCCATGACTACCAGTGTGCCAACTGGGATGCCTACCAGGACTCCATCTCCACCCAGGTCGAAAGCCACCCTCTTACCTATCGCCATCCTGACGACATCATCCACGCCTCGTCCTTTCTTCAGAAAATAATTACTGACGCCGTGGAGGCCCATGTTCCTACTAAAACCATCCACCCACACCTTCCCACTCTCCCTCCACGGACTGTCCTCCTCCGTGAATCCCGCCACCTCTATCGCTCCTTCCTGCGCACTCGTGACAGGGATACACTCCAACGCCACCGGCAAATACAGTGACACGTATGGAACCTTATTACAGCAACGAAATGCCGAGACTGGCGCCAGACCTGCACATGACTCAACGCCACCCTCCCTATCAACTCCTCCAAGTACTGGTTCGCCTTCCATCGCCTTACTGGTTCCCTTTCCCCTCCCCACTACCCCCTTCTCCATAACGATCGCCCCCTTCCTGACAACCTCAGTAAGGCCAACCACTTCCCTTCCCAACTTTCCGAGGTCTTCTCCATCCCCGATGTTCCCCACTTTGATTATTCTCTTTTCCCCACCGTCATGGAACGTGCCGATACCTCGGTCGCTCCACTTGCTCCTAGTCTCCAGTACTTGGGGCAGTTGCCACCCTCCAACATAAACACTCCCATCACAGCACAAGACATTAAAATTATCCTCCGGTCCAAACGCAACACGGCCCCTGGTAATGACTGTGTCACCTACCGTCACCCTCGAGAAAGCCCCTATTCCTTCCTGACTGTCCTCGCCCATCTCTATAATGTCATCCTCTCTACTGGCTTCTACCCTGACCTGTGGAAGACCTCCCGCGTCCTCTTATTCCTCAAACCCAACAAACCCCCTTCTGCCACCTCTTCCTATCGTCCCATCTGCCTCACCTCCATCTTCAGTAAGGTCCTTGAATCCATCCTCTCCCACCGTATCCATCAGCACCTTGCTCAACACCTCCTCCCCCTTACCCAGTGTGGCTTCCGACCCCCCACCTCCGCTGAAGACCAACTCCTCAACCTTGTTCTCCTTCTGTCCCTGCAGCTCAACTACCATCGCTCCGCCATTTTTGTTTCCCTTGACCTCCAAAATGCCTATGACCGTGTATGGTATCCCAGTCTCCTCTTTAAACTCCAAACATATGCCCTGCCTATCAATTTTGTCCGTCTGGTCGCTTCCTTCCTCTCGCACCGTCCTTCCTATGTCACCCTCCACAACACCAACTTCCGTATCTTTTATCCTACGGCTGGCGTCCCTCAGGGTTCTGTCCTCTCCCCTCTCCTTTATCTCTTGTATACAGCTTATATGCCCAAGCCACCCCCACCAGTCCACCTTCTCCAGTATGCTAATGACACCGCCTTCCTGGGTCTCTATCCTACTCTTCAATGGTCTCAACATACCCTCCAAACCCACCTTAACCAGTTCACCACTTGGTGTAACCAGTGGTTCCTCCATCTCAACCCCTCCAAAACCCAGCAATCATCATAGGCCGCACCACTCGCTCCTTTCGCCTCCATGATTTCTACCTCACCCTTTATGGTCGTCCCATCCAGCTCACCCCCACCCTGAAATACCTTGGCCTCACCCTCAACCGACACCTCACCTGGACCCCTCATCTCCAGACCGTCCAGCAGAAATCCCACTGGCCGGCCGGTGTGGCCGTGCGGTTAAAGGCGCTTCAGTCTGGAACCGCGTGACCGCTACGGTCGCAGGTTCGAATCCTGCCTCGGGCATGGATGTGTGTGATGTCCTTAGGTTAGTTAGGTTTAATTAGTTCTAAGTTCTAGGAGACTGATGACCTCAGAAGTTAAGTCGCGTAGTGCTCAGAGCCATTTTTGAAATCCCACTCCCGCCTCTGCCTTCTGAAACTCCTGTCTGGCCGGACATGGGAATTGCATCCTTCTACCATCCTCCACACCTACAAATCCCTCATCTGTCCTATCCTCTGTTATGCCAGCGTTGCCTGCATCTCTGCCCCCACCCTCTTTTACAAGGCCCTCTAAATTCTTGAGCGCCATGTGCTCCGCCTTGCCTTCCATATCCACCTTCCTTCCCCCACACGGCTCCTGTATGAACTGATCCCCTTCCCCCACCTCCTCCTGTTCCTCCAACATCTCCGCATCCTTTACATTGTCCGCAGGCTTGATTCCCCCCACCCTCTGGTTTCCTCCTTCCTTTCCACCCCCGCCCGTTGCCGCGCCTCTATCGCTGTATCCCTCCCTCTCTCCACCTCCATACCCTCCATCTCCTTCATCAGGGCAATTTCCAACGCCTCCCCCTCCCAGATGACGAACTTCGCTGTGACATCTACCCTTCCTTCCAACTATATAACCTGGCCTTGTTCCACCCCCCTCCCCAGGGCCCCCTTTTTCCTCTTCCCTCCTTCTCCCAGAGTGGATTTTCCTCCTTCCGCCCCCCTCCCCCGAGACCCTGCATCCCATACTTGCCTCTTTCCTTCCCACATTCCTCCCTACCTGGCCCTCTTCAGCGCGCCCCCCACTCGTCTCCCGCATCTCTTCCCCTCCCTCCCTTCTTCTGGTCTCCCTCATCTCCTTGCGCCTGGCAGATCCTCTGTTTTGATCATCGTCAGCGTGCCACATTAGTGTTGTGTTTAGTGCTGTTTTTCCTGTTCGTCAAGGGGTGTGATTTTAATTGTGTACTGCCTTGAGGTTCGCCGTCAGTGTTTGTTATGTACTATGCCATCCGTCGATACCTTTTATGGTCCAGTCATACTGTGCCTTGTGTTCTTTTAATTGTCGCAGTGTGTGGCTTTTTGTGTGTGCTACTTTTCAACAGTTTTAATAGTTTTTTATCTCCATTTTACCGTCACCCAGTTTTTTTGTCTATTGCCTTCCATGATGTTCCCCTTTTTTATGTCTATGTTCACCATATTCTCTCCTTTGTTATTTTTAAATGTCTTCTATTGTTTGTTCTATGTCTTTCGGCAGAAGAGCAGCGCATATGCTGCTGCCAGCTCGCCCCGATGGGGAATTGAAATACAATAAAGAAAAAAGAAAAAAAAAAGAAAAAAAGATAACAGCAATGTTATCCTGCAAGGCTTTTATCAGGAAAACTCATGGCGCCTGGAATTGCTTATAATGATACCTGTCATGTTCGACTTTTTGATCTCACTTCACTGTAACATACACAGCTATCCCGGCAGCGTCCAGACAATCGCAAAAAGTTCCAAACTATCTGCGTTCTCTTCTGTCGTATCAGTGCTCTGCTCGACCTTAAGAACACAGCGGAAAGAACCGTTCCCGTCGGAACCAAATCCTTTCTGTCAAACTCCATCGTTCAGCCACCTTCTAGACATCCTTCTCAGTAGCGTGATCACGACTCTGGAATAACAGTTTTCGTTATGTTAGAGAACTAAGTAACTTCCGCAGCCTCGGAAGACAGGTAATGATCTACCTTTAAAAGCAACAATAAGACTACCAATTCCCTATACGCAATCGTTAACCTTTGTACACACCTCATTCCAAAATGATCTTCCCCATTTCCCAGTATTCTTAGCTCATGAAGTCTCGTTGAATTTCCTTTTCCCTGAACTCACTATTTCAGAAAACATCAATTTCATAGGCATATAAATTCTTGATTTATCTGCCACTATTATAATTGTCATTAACGTCACAATTATTGTCATTTTATTATTACTATCACTATTAGTTGCTGCAGTTGCAGTAGTACAAGTAAATCCAGTATTAACTTTTTCAGTACATAATCAGTATAATTTACTCACACCGCCAATGGAGACACTCGAATGGTTCTAATCCTAGATGTCATACAAAAACTGTTATGTTCTTAGATAACTATTATGTACGATACACTGTGTGTGTGGAATACTGGTCCTGATCAGATAATGTTAAATTAATAAATAAGTATACAGAGAAAGCACAAACAATGATTTGGCTGGTGTCTACTCAGAACAAGTACTTACATATGCTACGTTGAGACAAGAATACGAAGTGACATTTCAAGGAAACACTCAACATCTACAGTTGCTATAGTTCTTTAGGGGTCACAAGCACCAAATATGGGCACAGTTTTCAAAATACGGAAAAGTACCATGAATACGATGACTGAATTACTGTTGCGGATTACAGCGACGCCAAGAAAATTCGGAACAGGGCATTCCACTTAACATCCCGAAGTCATGCGGTTGACGCCACATCCGACCTGCTACAAACTGCCACGCGTACCAGTCGGGTACTGTGCTACAAACGAGATACTAAAGTAACAACGTGAAATCGCATTCTAGGGACGCTAATGATTTAATATTATAGATGGTTCAGTTGCAGTTACACACATATAATGGGTAGCTACAGTGCCGCAACTGTTATTTCGTTGATGTTGTCAGCAGTGGAAAACTAAATTTAGTAACGAAGTCGTCGGGGTCAACAAATGTTGTTTATTAGGGTCGTTTTTTCCCTTACTTTGGCCTAAGAATAAACCGAACTGATTTCGTGTTCGTTTGCCACCATCACCACAAATTCTGAAGTGTTCCTAATTTTCAGTTTCTTCATTTTGAATAGCTACGACGTCCCTTATTACACGGAAACTGTATCTGTTTTAAGCTATACCTCGAAGAAGAATACGAACAGGTGGGACAAAGATTAAGAGCTAGAGAGACAGTAAAATTTCACAGTTTTACGTGGAGCGTATCACTTTTTCTTTTTAATATATAATCAGAGAGCTGGTCCACTGGCTCAGTTGGTCGAATTTTGGGCATCGGCGATTCTAGTGTATAACAATTACGTTGACATTTACACGCTTCCAAAGCGTTACTTTCAAAGGACCAGAAAACACTACGTGAGGATGAAGTGTGATTAGTTATTAAAATAAATTTAAAAAATAAAACTTGAAAGAAACATCAAACAATGAACCAAACATTAACAACTGTTTAATAAACAAAGGGGGATTAAGAAATAGTCATAAATATATACTTTAACTTAAAGATAAACCAAAAGAATTAAAAAAATCGTTACCATGAGATCGAATTATTGAAACTAAAATAGAAAGACACAAAGCACCCTCATAAACAGAAAAAACTAGAAAAATAACAGGAAAAAAGTAATCATTATCAAAATTAAGTAATAAAATATTTATTAACATTAGAAATGAATAATAAGCTGCACAACACGCTGTTAGTCCATAAACACAAGTTCCTATGACAAAATAAATACAGAAATAGCGCGCTTTTTTTTCATGTGGACACCACATTTACGCTGGTCTGTACCCAGTTTACGCCTGACGCAGCACATATGTTTGCCCATGGTGGAGGTGGCATAAACAAGAAAGCCATCATTGTATTTGCAATGGACGAAATTTGTACATTTTCGTGTAAAGCACGCCATGAAATTTATTCCAGATAAAATTTCTTCTGTAATAGAACACGTCTGCATTTGTATATTTTGAATCAGTAAGTTTTCGTCTTATATCCTTCACAATCTTACAAAACGCAGATTCGTAAAGGGCCATCTGATCTCTGCAATCTCTCACTTCGCGTTGTCACTGTTCCTTTATAGCAGATCGTGTGCTCACCTTCCGTATTAACAGTAAGTAACAACTAGACTTACACTCGTTCATGCTTCATCAAGAGACAAGGAGACGACGAGTATGCAGTGACAGCAGCGCCACAATTTTCAAATTCGTCATACACACGGAACTACAGCGGGAATGAAGAAACCCCGTTAGCACTGATGTAACAACGGGACCATGATTTTTTAAGTATGCAAGCCGCAACATGAGACTCGTACTCGCTACGTTACTGATCTCTACTGCGAAGCTGCGCCACCGAACGAGGTCATGGACACGTATCCGCTCTCGCTTGTTGAATGATAAAGAGTTTCTACGAACGCTGCAACAACCTTCACCTCCGACGGATTCCTGCAGTGTCTCGCCGACCCTTGAAACCCACAACGTCAAGGTGCGACAACCGAATGCTGTCCTGACAACCCGAAGAACACCTCCTCCGGCACCCACCGTACTGGTCCAATACATACCATGCATCTACACCACGTTCAAAGTATCGTAAATACGAATAATTATTATTATGTCAGCACATGGAACAAAAGCCACATGCTACTTAGTTTACCTGTCAAAATATACCTGAGACGCCCTGCTAAACCCGCAGGACAGGACAGGTAGCTGGAACTGTGGAAAGGGGCCAAAATGAGCCGCTGTCAGTTACACTCCGAACACCTAACTTTATTTGACCAAACACTACAGTAAAAATTCTTGAACTTCATTATCGGCTGAATACGTCACATTATCTTATGCCTTAAGGGTACGACCACTTTAATTTAAAAATAAAACGGACTAGAAGGCATTAACTCAAAATTCAGACGCCAAATATTTAGAAGGCAGAAGGCCTCACGTTAAGTAAGTTCTACAATTTGGCTGAAGGCCCCAAAATCTAACACTTGAAAAGCAACAACCTTAATTTAAAGACGACTGAAGGCCCATGATTTAAGACGCAAGATAAAATTAAATAAAAAAAAAAAGGCAGAAGGCCTTCTTCAATTAGGCTGAAGACCCCAAACAGTCATGCTCGAAAGACAAAGATCTTCAATTTTAAAACGGCTGAAGGCCCATGACTTAAAACTAAAAAATTTTAGTAGGCAGAAGGCCCAGGGCTTTATCTTTAAGCAATATATTTTAATCATGCTGAATGTCCAAACAGTCTAACACTTGAAAAGCAAGGAAATTTAACCTTAAAGCGGCAGAAGGCCCTAAACTTAAAACATAACTAAAAACAATTCAACTTTAATTCAAAACCTTCGGCTATGAGCCATACAAATACAAACGATAGAAAATAAGAAAAGGCAGTGCAGCTAACGGCGCTCAGAAGTTTCGGGTGTCAGCCAGCTCTTGAAATGCTAACGAAGGGTAGACAGGCAGTCGGCCCAACCAATCTCAATCCGACGACAACGCAACCAGCAGACAGTCAACGGACCAACCGACAAGGTAACTTGCATTCCACTCGACCAGCACACGACCGGGAGTTCAATGCAAAACTTAGTAGGCATGGACGCCCACAACCAAGCATACATTAAGCTGTCAACCTACACACCATGCTGGACAGCGACAACACGGTGAGGAAAGGACAGTGCCTGAATTAACGTCAGCGGGC
This sequence comes from Schistocerca piceifrons, assembly GCF_021461385.2. Classification (NCBI taxonomy): domain Eukaryota; kingdom Metazoa; phylum Arthropoda; class Insecta; order Orthoptera; family Acrididae; genus Schistocerca; species Schistocerca piceifrons. The sequence continues at coordinate 145,866,118 of NC_060144.1, forward strand.
AAGGCAGGTCACCGAACGTTAACGGCCACAAGGCAGAAAATTCCGCTGGTGCACTTCAATTGCAAATAACCAAATACAGTTAGACTATACCAGACAGTGGCTAAACCTTCGCCAACTCGAACACACACGTTGTTGCTCGTGGGAATGTCCGAACAGCCAACAACGAGAAGCAAACGGCACAATGTAAACAGTCCTGACTTGCTGGAAAATTAAATCGAAACTCAACTTTCGTGTCCAGGGTCGGTGAGCCACGGACCTCGTAGCAATGGGAACAGCCCCACACACTCCGACACAGGGTAGAGACTGCCAGCGGGCTCGGCCAAACTACGCCCCGTGAAGATTTCCTAGCTGCTCCACGCCAATCGACCCACTGCCACACATCAGCACGGAGACAGCACTAAAATAACTGAGAAGTCGACTTCACAAGCTACACGCAGTTTCACGAACACTTGCACGAAGAACTAGACAATACTAACGGCAGCGACTGTGCAATAACAAGGACGAATCACGAGTCGGCACACGCAGGCAACCCATAAACGATCGCCGGCCAACATACACGTCGTCCGACAAGACGACCGACCGACGATCAACCAAGGTGATCTGCACTCAAGTGTCGGCAACTGTCGGGCGAGTCATGGCTGTAAGGACCTCAGTGCAGCCGCGCCCCGACTGAACTTCTGACCCGTCCCAAGTCAAACACTGCCAGGTCCGAACTGCACTGCTGGCGGCTCCCAACTCACTGGCAGACCCGCACTAACTCCGAACACACGACAACCGGGAAGTAATAGCAGTCAGCAAAGATAATATGCCAGGGCTCATATCGAAAAGCGCCGCTGCTGCCGCTCACGGGCAAGCAAGGCGTCAGCTCAGTGACGCCAGTAATTGAAATTAACATAACGAGGTGGCAGTACAGTAAAAACAGGATGTCAAATGAGACATGGCACGAACACGAGCCACACACGGCTCAATACTGCTGTGCAAAACTTAAGGATGAAAGTAACTTTCCCATGATGTGTCGCTGTCAAATAACATCGCGCAACGAAACTTGTACAGTACACAGAAAGAAGTGCTGCAGTACAGTACAGAAGGTAACCGGGAGAAATACAAAATGAAACAAACGGAAATGACAATTTTATTCAAAGAAAATAATTACAGTGATGTTACTGCGATTCATGATAGTCTCCTGGGCATTACCGACGGTGGGACATGCTTCTTAACGGGTTTCTTGATCACCACAGATGGAAATCATGCACTGCATGCTCCCACGCTGGCCTCAGGAGTTGTTGCAGTAGGGGGTTCCGCTCCTTCACCAGAGCTGTTGACAAGTAGTGCATGGTTGTTAGTGCATGTGGAAGTGCAAATTCGTCTTCTCAACGCGCCCCATACGTGCTCCATGGGATTTAAGGTGACAGAACGGGCAGGCTACTCTATTAACGGAATAGCCTCGCGTTGTTCCTAGAATTGCTCCACTTTTGCAGTCTAATTCTATTGCGCATTTTGTTTTTCAGTCATTAGTCTTCTGACTGGTTTAATCCGGGCCGCCCCGAATTCCTGCCTTGTGCCAACTTCTTCATCCCAGAGTAGCACTTGCAACCTGTGTCCTCAATTATTTCTTGGATGTATTCTTGACTCCGTCTTCCTCCGTAGTTTTTATCCTATATAGCTCCCTCTAATACAGAGGAATTTACTCCTTGATGTATTAACAGTTATTCTAGTATCCTGTCCCTTCTTCTTGTCAGCGTTTTCCATATACTGCTTTCCTCGCTGATTCTCTGGAGGACCTACTCATTCCTTGCTTTATCAGTCCACCCAATTTTCAACATTCTTCTGTAACACTACTGCTCCGGGTTTCCCACAGTCCATCTTTCACTACCACACAATACTGTGCTACAAACGTACGTTCTCGGAAATTTTTCCCCCAAAATAAGGCCTATATTTGATACTAGTACACTTCTTTTGGCAATGAATGTCCTTTTTGACAATGTGTGATTTTTATGTCCTCCTTGCTCCGTCCGTCGTGACTTGCTTTTCTGCCTAGGCAGCACAATTCATTAACATCATCTACTTCGTGATCACCAGTCCTGACGTTAAGTTTCTCGCTGTTCTTATTTCTGCTACTTCTCATTACTTTCGTATTTCTTAGATTTACTCTCAGTCCATATTTTGTCCAAATTAGACTATTCATTCCTTTCAGCATATACTGTAATTCCTCTTCATTTTCAATGATAGCAATGTCACCTTTGAATCTCATAATTGACATCTTTTCATCCTAAATTCTAATCCCACTCTTGGTTAATCCCACTCTTGGACCTTCCTTTTATTTCCGTCGTTACTTCTTCGATGTGTAAATGGAATAGACTACATCCTTGACTTACACGCCTTTTAATCCGAGCACTTCGTTCTTGATTTTCCACTGTTATTGTTCCCTCTTGGCATTTGTACATATTTTATATTAGCCCTCTTTCCCTATAAGTTCCCTATAAGTATTTTTCTTAGAATTTCGAACATCTTGCTCCATTTGACATTGTCCGACACTTTCTCCAAGTTGACAAATCCTATGAATGTATCTTGATATTTCTTTAGTCTTGCTTCTGTTATCAACCGCAATGTCAGATCTGCCTTTCTGATGCCTTTAGCCGGCCGCTGTGGACGAGCGGTTCTAGGCCCTTCAGTCCGGAACCGCGCTGCTGCTACGTTCGCAGGTTCTAATCCTGCCTCTGGTATGGATGTGTGTGATGTTCTTAGGTTAGTTAGGTTTCAGTCGTTCTAAGTCTAGGGGAGTGATGACCTCAGATGTTAAGTCCCATAGTGCTTAGAGCCATTTGAACCATTTTTTGATACCTTTACCTTTCTTAAAGTTAAACAGACCGTAATCTAACACGTCCTTAATTTTCTATTCCATTCTTCTGTATGTGATTCTTGATAGGAACTTGGATGCAAAGGCTGCTAAGTTGATTGTGCGATAATTCTCGCATTTGTCAGCTCTTGCAATGTATGGAACTTTGTGGATGTGTTTTCCCTTAAGTCAGATGATACATCACCAGACCCATTCAGTATACATCAACGTCATCAGTCCTTTCATAGCAGCTTCCCTCAATGATGTCAGAAATTGTAATGGAATGTCACCTATCTCTTCCGCCTTCTTTGATCTTGAGTCTCCCAAAACTCTTTTAATTCTGATTCCGGTACTGCATTCTCTTATACCAACGCTTGTTTTTTCTTCCTCCTCATAGAGGCATTCAATGTGCTCTCTCTATCTATCCACTCTCTCCTCTGCGTTTGACAGTGTAATTTCTACTGCACTCTTAATATTACCGCCCTTGCTCTTAATTTCACCGAATGTTGTTTTGACTTTTCCGTATACTGAGTCAGTCATTCCGATAACCATTTCTTTCTCGATTTCTCCATTTTCTTCATGTAGCCATTTCGCCTTAGTTTCATTGCACTCCCTATTTATTTCATTCCTGACTGAGTTGCATTTCTGAATTTCTAAATTTCACTTGACATTTTTTTACTTCATTCTTTCATCGATCAAGTGAAGTAGTTATTCTGTTACCCATGGTTTCTTCGCAGTTACCTTCCTTGTACCTAAGCTTTTCTCTCCAAGTTCTATGACTGCCCTTTTTAGACATTTACGAGTTAAATCCAGCATATGATTTCGGAATCTCTCCCTGATCATGATATAATCTGACTGAAACCTTCTGACATCTCCCAGCCTCTTCCAAGCACATATCCTCCTCCTGTGATTCTTGAACAGAGTATTTGCTATTGCTAACGAAAATTTATTGCAGAATTCAATTAGTAGTTCTCCTCTCTCATTCCTATTATTATTCCCATTTTCTCCAGTTACTCTTTCTTCTACTCCTTGCCGTACAACCACATTCAAATACTCCTTGACTATTGGATTCCCCGTTCAGTGTACTCATATACTTTTTCTGTCTGTTCATCTTCAGTTTGTAACGTCATCATGTATATCTGAACTATCGTTATCAGTGATAGTTTGCTGTCGATTCTGATCAGAAAAACGCTGTCACTGAACTGCTCACATTACCTCACTCTCTGTCATACCTCCCTATTCATAACGAATCTAACTCTTGTTGTGCTATTTTCTCTTGCTGCTGATATTACACTATATTCATCTGATCATAAATCCTCGTGTTCTTTGTATCTCATTTCACTGGCCCCCAGCATTTCCATTTTCAGATTTCTAGCTTTGCTACCACGTTCAAATTTTAGACATTCAGCGCCCTGATTCATAGAATGTTATCCTTTCGTTGGTTATTCAGTCTTTTTTCTCATGGTCACCCCCTCTTGGGAGGCCCCTCCTGGAAATCCGAATGGGGAACTATTCCGGAATCCTTTGCCAATGGACATCATTTCACTTACAGTTCACATCACTGTGAAAACACATTATGTGTCTTCAGTGCAGTAGCTTTCATTGCCTTCTACATCCTCATGCCGTTGATCACTGTTGATTCGGCAGTTTCCCACTTCCAGGGCAAGAGAATTCCCTGAACCTGTGTCCGCTCCTCCACCTTCTTTTACAAGTGTGAATGAGGGTGACTTCTTATGCCGGAAGTCTTCGGCCGCCAATGCTGATGATTTTTAATTAACATTTTAGCGATGGCGGGATTTAACCTGACACCAAGAACACTCTAAGCCGCTACCTCTCGGCCATGGTCGCATTATCGTCCGTAAAAATGAAATCAGAGTCTAATCCACCCGTGAAAAGACGAACACGTGGAAGAAGAACAGCGTCACAGCAATACTGACCGGTGAGTGCACCACCTTGAAAGATTGGTAGGTCAGTATGTCTTTACAACATTATGCCACCCCTCACCATAACAGGTGGACCACTGAAACGATCCTGCTCGAGAATACTGAAAGTACATATAACACTCGCCCGCCCGGTTAACCGTGCGGTCTAACGCACGGCTTTCCGGAGTGGGAAGGAGCATGGCACGGATCCCCCCGGCGGACTTGTGTCGAGGTCCGGTGAGCCGGCCAGTCTGTGGATGGTTTTTAGGTGGTTTTCCATCTGCCTCGGCGAATGCGGGCTGGTTCCCCTTATTCCACCTCAGTTCTGCAAAATATAAACTGATTCCAACTACCACTTTTTGATGAAAATTTCTTCACAGCAGAGCCTAAGGTTCAGTTTAGGAATCAGGAAAATGTCATTTGGAACTACGTCTAGTGAATAGGTGGATGAAGAACCAATTCAAAACCCAATTCATGTATAGTCACCATTTTTATCGCTGATGTTCGGTGCATTATCCTGGTGCAAGAGCACATTTTTGCATGCCAACCTTCGTCTTCTTTAAAAAAAAATGGCTCTGAGCACTATTTGGACTTAACTTCTGAGGTCATCAGTCCCCTAGAACTTAGAACTACTTAAACCTAACTAATCTAAGGACATCACACACATCCATGCCCGAGGCAGAATTCGAACCTGTGACTGTAGCGGTCGCGCAGTTCCAGACTGTAGCGCCTAGAACCGCTCGGCCACTCCGGCCGTCGTCTTCTTTCAGCCAACACAATTTTCAAACCGTCTATAATAGGGTCCAATTATGGTTATGCCTTCTTCCAAGTAATGTATGACGATTATTCCTTGGGAATCCCGAAAGCAGTGGCCATCGCCTTACCATCTACAAACTGGTTCAAATGGTTCAAATGGCTCTGAGCACTATGGGACTTAACTTCTGAGGTCATCAGTCCCTTAGAACTACTTAAACCTAACTAACCTAAGGACAACACAGCCATGCCCGAGGCAGGATTCAAACCTGCGACACTAGCGGCCTATATCCGCTCGGCCACTACGGCTGGCTACAAACTGGTCTTTTCCTTCTTCGCTACAGTCTTTGCTTATTATTCTGACGGCCGTTTTGACACTAGTGTGTACTGATGGAGCCAGGTTTCATTACATTCCCAAATCGGCGCAAAAAGTCTTGCAGATGGCGATTAAACATCGCCAAATACTGTTTGAAATGTTGTGCCGGATGTGCTTTTGGTCGGCTGGAGGAATCGTGGTGCCCATTCTGCAAATAGCTTCCTCATAGCTAATTCTACATGCACGATTTTTATGCACTTGCTCATTTGAGATGCCTGCAGTCTCAAAAATCTCACGAATTTTTATTCGATGGTCTTTCATTACCATACCATGGGTTCTGTCAGTGTTTTGCCTTGTAGTTACCAAATTGGACTGACGAAGTCCGTAGTCTAGTGGCTAGCGTTACTGCCTCTGGATCTCGGGGTCCCAGGTTCGATTCCCGGCCGGGCTAGGGATTTTCTCTGTTCGGGGACTGGGTGTTCGTGTTGTCCTCATCATCTCATCTTCATCATCATCATTCAGTTCACAGAGTGGTGACAGGAAGGGCATCCTGCCACCTCTTGCATTAACCATGCCAAATCCGACATTAACCATGCCGACTTTGCACACATGTGGGACAAAGGCACAAGGAAAAGAAGAGGAACCCGAAAGTAAACGGTCTTCAATGATGATGCAAGGTCTGCGTGAATTCCATCCATTTCTTCAGTCCAACCCTTCAAATGAAAATGTTTGATAACAGCACGAAACTTGGTTTTCGCCATTTTCAATCGCAGTCGACATCCTGACCAATACAGACGGCTGTCAACAATGAACTGTACGCTGTACGTCTTTGAAATTCTGTATACTATCAATAGAATAATCAAGCTTACCAACCATGAAGGCACAAGAAAAATGTTCCATTCTTCCTGGGAATATTACCAGACTTATCAAACCATCATCGTATGTTTTGTATTTTTGATATAGAGTTGTAAAATTTGCTCTTATTTACGTGGGTACAGACTGACTAAGATAAAAGATAAGATGAAAGATACAGTGTCCTTAAGCTTTTCTGGACGTGTCTAGCATGTGAGTTATGACATCCAGCTCTTTTGCGTAGACTACACTTTCCGGTGTCCGAATCTACCTCACGGATCGTAACATAGCACGATAAACGGAAATGTAGAAACTTATAAGTTTCCTCAAGACGACCAGATGTAAAGGTGGGGTACTTTACTACCTGATTAATTTACTACTATATGAAAATAAGATGAAGATGTTTCTTTTTCGCAAATGTCTCTTCATCTGATTCGTTCTTAATAAGTAGGGAATATTAGTACCTAGTTCTTCATACCAACACGAAAGATTACTCTCGTCAGATTATAAGTGGGAAAAAGAATTTAAGTATTCCAACATATCCTGTAGACCTGGAAACTGCGCAGAAAAATACAGGATGGATGTCTCTATAGGCAAACATACCTCGTATGGAAGAGATGCTAGCAGTAAAAACATCGCGTGTATGAACTATATATTTGTACTGGAATGTCACGTGTGCGTCTCCTCGAGGTTTATAAAACGAATGGAATGTAATAACGTACGTACTAGAAACATTCACGTAGCTTTACAGGCGCTGTATCTTTAACCTGTCGAGTTCTCTTTTGTTGATATGCAACGTATCTTGCAAGCACCATTTTGCTCTGCTTTTTGCTAATGGATGTGACACATAAATACCTCTCGGACAAAGATATTATTATTTGAGCTGCCATATGTTTTACCTTACAGCAGCCAGATACTCTGACGTCGTTTATGGACTCAGAATGTCAACATAGAGAAATGGCCAGCTACATTTACACAGCAAACAGAAAGCTCGCAGACGCTTGATATACGTTTCCACAAATAAGCAGAATTTACAGAATGGGACGCACTGAGGCAAGTTCACAATCCTGCATAATATCACTTCTGTGTATAGGGAATATACGTCGCAATATCTGTTGGCAAACAACATTGGTTAAGAGAACTTATGAAAACTTGTTTTCCTATCTTCACACAATAACGTAGGAGCTTAATGTGACCATAGCGGTGGTAATTAACATCAACTGAGCAGTATTACTTGCAACAGCAAGCGGCGGTGAGACTCGGTTCCACACACTCAGTATGGACGGAAAGCAGTTCTCCATTCAGTGGAAGCGAATCTTTGCACGGAAGGTGAAGTTCCTCTCGCAGTATGTTGTTGGATCTATCTAGAAAACCGGTATTCAATGAACGCTGTGCAAGAAGTAATCGAACAATTATTGTTCAGCACCAGGGCAAAATTAATCAGCATAACAGCGTTTCTTTGGTTACATAATAGATTATGATCAGCACTACCTCTTTTTCAAACAGCACACTATGTTTTTTATTCCGTAATCTATTTCCTGCCCTCAAGATCTATTCAAAAACTCATCACAGTGAGCCGTTCACGAAAATATAACGTTATTAAAAACGCAACTCAAATCTGATGTTGACTCTCCCGTGCTAGCACACACTGCAGGTATTCGGTGTAACGTATTTCTTCCACTTCCTGGAGCTGACATTAAACAAATGGAAACGCAACGAAAATGTTCGCCAGTCATGCAGACAACCATCTTCAGTTGAAGGTTTGTGTAAATACAATGTAGACCAACAAGGAGATGGTCGAAATGCTACTCACTTGTGGAACTTGTAGGCGCAAGTTACAGGAAAAGTAAAGCAATACTGCTTTCTTATTTACAACTAGTTCAGTACTGTCGTACTTTTAAACTATGTACTGTTTACAGTAACGGCAGTCCTTGATTAAAAGCTGCATTCTCATTGGTTGAAACTTTCCGTTTCCTGAAGCTTCGTGACAATCGTCGGGAAGGTAGACATTCCGTACAGTTCTTTTATTGATGGTATTTAATTCACATGATTGACTGTGAATTTTTAGGATTTCGCTTTCAGGCGTGAAATACCCAAAACGCATAACAACATTGAATATAAACCCACTAGAGTCCGCTGATTCGCTCGTGTAGACGGTATGATCTGCATGGACTTTTTTCTTTCTTTTTTTTTTTAATTCGAATTTTTATATTATTCACCAAGAGCAACACCTTCTAAGCTTTTCACGCTAAATAAGGTCATAGAAGCATGGTCTTTGCGTGATGAACTTCTGGCTAAAAAGTGTTTCTGGTAGCTGGGGTCCAAGATTTTTCTTAGTCATGCCTTTTGCGTTCTTTTGGTGGTATTTCCATAGAAACTTAACTGCTAGTACATATTTGTTTATATCTAACCAAGAAGTGAAATACCAGTTTTCATATATAATAATACAAATTTTTAAAAATGTAATGAAACTTTTATTAAAAAATTTTCATCCCCTATTTTACCACATTAGTAGCTGCATTTCCAAAAATGTTGAACACGTACCTTTTTTATTTCTCACTGAGAAAACTAAATACCAGTTTCCATAGTTCTAGCTTCAAAATTACCTTTATAGCGACGTGTTTTCAATAGCCGTTCATCCCCTATTTCAGCCTCTTTAATTTCGAGCAATCCCTTCTTAAACGATAAAATCAATACGCGCTCCAAATTTCAAGTTCCTCCCCTTCGCGGATTGAGCCGGCCAGTGATGAGTCAGTGAATCAGTCTGGCCTTATTACACCACCTGAAGGATTGAATTTTCAAAAACAGTGAAAAAAGGTATTCTTTATTTCTAACTAAGAATTCAAATACCAGTTGTCATCGATGTAATTTTAAAAATGTTTTCACTATGATATATTTTCATAAAACATTTCATCCCCCTTTTTCACCCCCTTACGGGTTGAGTATCCAAGAACAGTGAAATGTGTATTTTTAATTTCTAACAGAAGAGCCAAACACAAATTTTCTTAGAATAACTTCAAAAATGCTTGCATTATGAAATATTTCCATAAATATTGTAATCCCCTGCTTTGCCCCCATAGGGATCTCATTTCCAAAAACAGTGAAACATGTATTTTTTATTTCCAACCAAGAAGCCAAATGCAAGTTTTCATAGATTTTAAAAATGCTTTCACAGTGAAACGTTTCAAAAACGCCCCCTTAGTAGTTGAGTTTCCAAAAACATTGAAATACTTACAGTTAATTTCTAACCGAGAAATCAAATAGCAATTTTCATAGATATAGGTTTAAGACTACTTTAGTATTTATTTAATAATGTCTTGTTTTTAAAGCCTCATTCACCCATTTCTTTACCCGCAAAGGGTCTAAATTGTTATAAAAATGCTCAAGCATGTATTTCTTTATTTCCGACCAAGAAACCAATTAACTATTTTCGTACGCCTAGCTTCAAAATTGACTTAACAGCGACATGTTTTCTAAAAACTTGTCATCCTCTGCAGAATTTAGAAAAATTCCGTCTTAAGCGACGCCTATAGTAATAAGATCAACACCCCCTGCAAATTTAAAGTTACTATCCTCGATGGCTTGGGCTAGGCTGTGATGAATTTGTCCGTGAGTCTGTCAGTCGGGACATTGTCTTTTATATATATAGGGATTGCACTGTAAAATATCATCATAAGTGTATGAAACCAAAACGACTGATTTTGAATTTGATTTTAAGAAAATGTATTTGTGGTTCGAACATGTAAAGGGTGGTCAGACACAGTCTAAACAAATTCTAAGTGCGTTGCACGTTGAACTGAGAAATATTAGTTAAGAAAAAAATTCGATACGTTGCGCCGATTCCCATTTAATTAGCACTGACGATGGCCAATCTGGTCGTTGCACACGCAAATTCAAACACTTGAACCCAGTAAAATGCTGTAGCGCGCAGACATCTGTTGTTTCGTGAGTTAACACTAGTTGAAGTGCCCATTGCGAGTTAAAATGCACCTTTTTTCCCAAGTGGTAAATTTAAGCTGGCTAAGTAAAAGCTACGTTGTTCAGTTTGGGAAAACCAAACAAAGAACACGTTTCGCGACACTGTCTCTAGTAGACTTCACTTGTTAACTTCAATGTTAATTAAATCGGAAACGGAGTAATGTATCGAATTTTTCTTAACAATTTTTTCTCAGACCCACCTTCCCTACCGCACCTTTAGAAGCTTTCCAGGCTGTTTCTGGCTACTCTGTATAGGAATTAACCACATGATGTTACATTCCCACACTAAGCGAACAAGCAAGAAGCCAATTACACTACAACTCCGTTGTTCTTTCTACAATAACACAATCAAAACATAGGTCTCTTATCATAAAAAGGAGAAACATATGTTGTCATGTCGATATGTGTACAGTGACAGCCATGGAGCAGTCATAGCATTAATAGAAGAATGTATCGGTAAAGTAGTGGTTTAAAATGTACTATCAAACATCGAAAGTATCCCGATTTGTCTGCCATCTATGTCGTACCAGGCAATGTGCCGAAAAAAAAGACTACAAGTGTTACCAGATACAGGAACCGAAAGATACTAAATATCCACACGTGTGGGCTGTTCGCCGGCCGGAATGGTCGAGCCGTTCTAGGCGCTACAGTCTGGAACCGAGCGACCGCTACGGTCGCAGGTTCGAATCCTGCCTCGGGCATGGATGTATGTGACGTCCTTAGGTTAGTTGGGTTTAAGTAGTTCTAAGTTCTAGGGGACTGATGACCTCAGAATTTAAGTCCCATAGTGCTCAGAGCCATTTGAACCATTTTTTGGGCTGTTCACTGCGTTCAGCACATGTTGTTGTTGTTGTTGTTGTTGTTGTTGTTGTTGTTGTCTTTATTCGTAGTTTGATGTAATTCTCCAGGCTGGCCTGGTCGCTGTTCAGCCTCTCTGTTCGCACACTGATACAAAGTACAATGCCCTAACATTTCTTCTTCTTGGTGCCATACACCTGTAGTGCGTCGGCTGCTCACAGACGGCGTTCCCTTGCTTCTTGAACCAATTCTTCAAAGTTGTTGATCCCAGTCCATGTCTTGTTATTTTGTGACCATGACTGCTTCCTTCTTCCTGGTGAGCGCTTTCCTTTTATTCTGCCTTCTAGAATTAATTGCAGAAGTTCATACATTTTTCCTCTCATAATGTGTCCCAGGTACGATGTCTTTGTTCTTTTAATTGTCCCCATTAGTTCTCTGTCCACCCCGTCTCTACGCAGCACTTCAGCACTGCTCACTTTCTCAATCCATGGTATTTTTAGCAATCGGCGCAAGAACCACATCTCTGTTGCTTCTAATCTCTTTACAGAAGCTGCTTTAATTGACCATGTTCCCGCTCCATAGAGTAGGACGGGGATAACATAGCATTGTACCATACTTATTCTCAGATGGAGCAGCATGTCTGTGTATATCAGCACATTTCGTAGCTTTCGGGACGTTTCTTTGGCAAACCCACAGCGAATCTTAATTTCATCACAATCAAGTTTCGAGTTTATCAAAGATATTTAAATTTGGTTACTTTCTCGATATTACTACCATTAATGACTAGTGATTCGTTTTGACCAGGGGTTCATTCAATTGACATCCATTTAGCTTTCTTGACGTTTATTCTGACACCAAAATGCAGAACAGCTTTATCTATTTCTGTAAGTATTTTCTGAAGCTGGGCTACGGATGGCGCAAACGTGTGACCACACGAGACAGTATTCCAAGACAGAACCAAAGTAAATAAGGTACAACGATTAACATAACATGTACTTGTTACATGTTGGCACTGCCTTTATCTGTTACCATCGCGACACTACTAGAATTCGCTTCGCTTCTTATCTCCCTTTCGTTATAATTATTGCTTGTAAGTACCCCTTGAATTAGGGGAGCTGCGTTTCGCCTGTTGTATACAGCGTTCAAATAGCTTACTGGAATGCAGTTGTCGATAGCAGCCCACATTTAGACAGATGCACACACTATCATTTTCAAGGCAAAACAGTTGTCTGGAAATATCGGCGATTGTCGACGACGTCACCCCGACGCGTTCCCGTTAGTTATTTGAATATGCCCTGAATTGCACAATTTTGTATAAATTAATGCTTTGCTGAGGTTCGGGAGCATATACGGAAGAGGAGGAGAGGTAAGGTAACACTTCTGGTGCACTCTTAGTTTGAGATTAGTTCAGGAACAAGTGTACTTCTAAGAGTAAGAATGCACTGCAAAAAAAGAATTTCTTGAAGATAAGTCAGTTGAAATGGCGTCACTAATATGGAAACTTCCCCAGTTCGACCTAATATTTTAAAGAAAACAACACTCTTGCAAGATATCCTCCCTAGCAATCGTGCCCTCCCCCCCCCCCCCCCCCCAACCCCCGAAAATTTTGCTCATAATCTTTACAGTACGCACAGCTTTTAAATTTCGTCCGCACCGCTTGTTTGTTACTCACCACGCCCAACTGCAGCTGCCTAATGTCCGAGCGCGAAGTGCTCTACAGAGGGGCGAGAAGTAGTACTTACTACTCGTGGGATGCAGACGAGGCAATAGGCGAAGGGAGATGGACACATCAGCAGAACCTGCTATTAAATCTTGTTCGAGAATATATGTCATTATACACGAAAAATAGTTAAGTAATGTGGGAACGATACATAACACGTCAAGCCCACGAACATACACGTTCAACATTATTTAACACTATTCTTGCATTGATATTTTGCAGTTATGTATGTGGTGTCACCGCCAGACACCACACTTGCTAGGTGGTAGCCTTTAAATCGGCCGCGGTCCGTTAGTATACGTCGGACCCGCGTGTCGCCACTGTCAGTGATTGCAGACCGAGCGCCGCCACACGGCAGGTCTAGAGAGACTTCCCAGCACTCACCCCAGTTGTACAGCCGACTTTGCTAGCGATGCTACACTGACAAATACGCTCTCATTTGCCGAGAAGATAGTTAGCATAGCCTTCAGCTACGTCATTTGCTACGACCTAGCAAGGCGCCATTACCAGTTTATATTCAGTATAATAATGTCTAAACAAGAGCGATGTTCTCCAATTGTGGATTAAAGTTAAGTATTCCAAGAACTACTTCTTTTCTTTAGAGGATAATTACTTTACCTTGTTCCAGACCTCACGCCAATCTGCGTGAGCTTAACGCGTGCCTTTCGGCTACCTCCGAGTGGCTTGGCTGTCTTGCCACGCCACTACAATATACACACACCTCAAACACAAAATGAGTAAACCTAAGCAGCTGAAGATATATTATAAAATGAAATTAACTGTTCTCAATTTCAATTTAATCGTGCCATTCATACAGAACAATAGGTCATCTACTATATATATATATATATATATATACATATATATATACTATGTGATCAAAAGTATCCGTACACCTGGGGGAAAATGAAAGGTTCGTGGCGCCCTCCATCGGTAATGCTGGAATTCAATATGGTGTTGGCCCACCCTAATCCTTGATTATAGCTTCCACTCTCGCAGGCATACGTTCAGTTAGCTGCTGGAAGGATTCTTGGGGAATGACAGCCCCTTCTTCACTGAGTGCTGCACTGAGGATAGGTACGCATGTCGGCCGGTGAGGCCTGGCACGGAGTTCCTAAGCATCCCAAATGTATTCTACAGGATTAAGGTCAGGACTTTGGGCATGCCAGTCCATTACAGGGATGTTATTGTCGTGTAATAACTCCATCATAGGCCGTGCATTATGAAAAGGTGCTCGATCGTGTTGAAAGACGTAATCGCGATCCTCGAATTCCTCTTCAACAGTAGGAAGCAAGGAGGGCTTAAACCATCAATGTAGGCCTGTGCTGTGATAGCGCTACGCAAAACAACAAGCCTCTGCATGAAAAATACGATCACACCACAACATCACCGCCTCCGAATTTTACGGTTGGCACTAACACACGCTGACAGATGACGCTCACCGGGCATTCGCCATACCCACACGCTACCATCGGATCGCCACATTGTGTACCGTGATTTGTCACTCCGCACAGCGTTTTCCCACTGTTCAGTCGTCCAATGTTTACGCTCCTTACGCCAAGCGAGGCGTCGTTTGACATTTACCGGTCGGCTGATGTGTGACTTACGAGCAGCCGCTCAACCATGCAATCTAAGTTTTCTCACCTCCCGCCTAACTTGCAGTGGATCCTGATGCAGCTGGGAATTCCTGTGTGAAGTTCTGGATAGATGTCTGCCTATTACACATTACGATCCTCTTCAGCTGTCGGCGGTCTCTGTCAGTCAACAGACAAGGTCGGCCTGTACGCTTTTCTGCTGTACGTGTCCCTTCAGGTTTCCACTTCACTGTCACATCGGAAACAGTGGGTAGGGACGTTTAGGAGTGTGGAAATCTAGCGAACAGACGTATGACATAAGTCACACACAATCACGTGATGACGTTCGAAGCCCTTGAGCTGCATACTGATTGATCTCTCACGATATCTAATGACTACTGAGGTCGCTGATATGGAGTACCTGGCAGTAGGTAGTAGCACAATGCACCTAATATGAAAAATGTATATTTTTGGGGTTATCCGAATACCTTTTATAACACAATGTATATACTCCATTTCAACACTGTCAGCTTTAAATTAAAAAGAACATAACGCATGACAGTTGTGTTAATAATGAAATAGCACCCTGTTACTTCCTAAATATCTCAGTCATTGATTTCATCCGTTTACAGTGCATTTGTAAATTGCAACATAAAAATGTTCACATGGCAGTCCTTGACATAATGAACAAAGCCTGTTATCAGTGTTAAGACATGACGAAACTACAATCATCCAGTGTAAATCTGGGTTCTTTGATTGAGCTGGGAGATGATGGAGTGGAACAGCAATATATGAAATGTTAGTAAATTAGAAGAAAGATAAAAAGATATACTTAACTTTATTTAATCCACTGCCACAGGTGTGTGCCGAATAGTAACAGCTGTCTTTGAATATTAAGGCATCTTTCATTCATAAATTTCTTCTCTCGATGTACAGAGTTCAATCAGTAGAGAATGGCAGTTCAGTCTCAGAGAAGAGTAACACATGAGTTCTAATTAGACTATTTTGTCTGTTGAATGTGAGGTTTCGAAATGGGCAGAGCCTACTTCTGCTCGTCTGCATTTCGACCGTCATGCGGTGGCGCTGCAGAGCTGGCAGAGAGAGTGTGGCTTCATGAGCACCTGCTATTCGTCGTTGTGATACATCGATATCTTCTGGGGTATCGAGGCGAGTGGCCGACTTTGTTACGGCACCACGGTCTTCGGAACACACGGAAAGCAATGTCAGAGCAGTACTTCACATACCTGTAACTCAATCCGCTGTCCAGTACTTCGCGCTTGGACATCAAGCGACTGCAGTGGGACGGAGCGAGTGACAAACAAGCAGCGCGCGCGAAATTATAAAAGCTGTACCTTCGGAAGGTCATAAATATTTACTGTCAGAATTAGGGACCAAATTTTTGTGCGCAGCCGATTGCTGGAGCTGGTATCTTGCAAGTGTGTTTTTTCCCGTGAAAATATAAAGACGAGTCGCAGCTATTTCCTCGGAATTAGCGCACTTACCCTTTATCGATATGGAATATTATCGAGTTGTACCATCTTAGCAGGTTGATACAGTGTCGCAAGTAGAAGGCTGCTTCGATACTGCGGAATCCCATGAAGATGGCATGCAACAAAGGTAAAATGGGCATGAAGCGTGCTACGTGCTTGGAAATATTAATACAACAAAACATGGTCGATACAAGTAACGGAATCAGTATCTTGTACGTAAGCAAATTTACACTGCAATTTTTTCTTTGAGAAACAGCTTTTGGATGTTGATACTGTGTAACAAGATCGAGTTATGTCTCGTATAGGCATGTGATTAGTGTGGCATCATGTTTCAGAAGCCGACTGTCCGACAGTCATACGAATGTGGAATGTACTGGTTCATGAGTGCCATACTGACTGTCAAACAGGATCTCGTCACTAGCGCCCGAGAAGAAAAAAGTACTGTCCACAGGGTCGCGTAGTGTCGTTCAGCCAAGTCACGTATTTTGAGTCAGGAAAGCATGGCACGCATCTACGCCGGCAGTGCGGTGACATCTGGAGCGTCACAGGATGTCCGCACGACGGCCATTGTTGCGGATTCCTTGACGACAGCAGCGTGTGTGCACAACACTCGACACGAGAATCGCGTCACTTCGCCTTCCCAAATGTGCACTGCTTCCTGTCCATCGCGATGGACGTATCCGTGTCTGAGGATGCGAGCAAAATAAACTTTACCTCACTGCCTTCGTCATCGTCACACGGGGCCAGCACTTGGCGTAATGGTGCCAATATGTACAGAACACGATAATCTCTACTTTGCGTAGTTGGTAATTTGGACAGCAGCCTCCACGCTTCTGACAGGTTTAGGTTGAGAACTGTGCCTTGTCTCGGAGGCTTTCGTGATAATGTTTCTCAACATGATAACATAACACCGTATATTAGCTGTACTATGCAGATGTAGAGGGTCTTTGGCAGTTGCCCTGGGCAGTATTTGTTCAGATATCCCACAGACTGAAATCAGCTGGCCATTGGTTGCCGATAAAATGGCACAGCGCCACTCGACAGCCAATCCGATAGATTGTCTCCACCATGGAGCAGGAGCGGCATGGTGGGACGACGTACTCGTGTCTTTCACCCGAGCTCGATGACCAGCGGACCGTTGTTGGTGTCAGGGATGGTAGCTCTGTAAACCAGTAACTCCCAAAATCACACACAGACTTAATCATGTATTCTTCCTACTACGAGGGGCGTTCAATTAGTATAACAATACATTTTCTTTCTGAAAGCAGATTGGTTTTAGTAAGGATTCCAGCACAGCATGTTTTTCCCCACTCTTTTGGCTACTTAACCCTATTTTTCAGTGTAATCTCCGTTCAATGTGATGTTCTTATGCTACCTTGCTGGAGTAAGGTGTTACTACTCTACTGGTCGACGTCGGAGCCAATGTGTAGCTGCATCAATAACACCCCCATCATCCACGTACTGCTGCCCGTGAAGAGCATTCCTGATTGGGCCGAACGGATGGGAAGTCTGAAGGTACAAGACTCGGGCTGTAAAGTAGATGAGGAAGAACTGTACAATGAAATGTTGTGGTCTCCTCTCGGGTACGCAGACTTGTGTGAGGTCTTACATTAAGTTCGTTTGCATTTTTGTGGCGACGAGCACGCTGAAGTCATTTCTTCAATTTCCGGCTGGCATATGGGAGATCGAACAGGTTTGCTTGAGCTAGTGCCAAAGACGAAAAAGGCATCGCCCAACGACTCATCGTGCTTCCCTTCACTGCCACATCTCCGTAGACATTCCAATAGAGCCTACGAATATCTGCGATGCTCTGATTTTCCACCAAAAGAAACTCAATGACAGTTTTGTGCCTGGAACGCACCGCCGTTACAGATGCCAATTTGAAGGTTACGTATAGCGTCGCCACCTATCGTAAATTCATGAAACTATAGGGACTAAAGGCGAAATATTCTACGATGTCCCACAACAAATTCAGCATGAAACTTTCCGTAACCAGTCAGATGCCTCACGATACTGAATTTTGAAGCCTGTGCTACTTGCGGGAGAGGGTTAGATTGTCCATCCCACAACAGCTGACGAGTTGCTGCTCATTTCATGCTGAGTGTGGCCTGAGCTCCTAGTTGGTGCACATCGACAGCGCAGAAAGATACGTATATAGCTTCTTTTCTGTGTTTACTTCGTAGATTCTTACTTAAATTGCGTGTGAGTTTCGTATAGGAGGTGTAATTTCGAATTTTAGTTACTGTAATCGTAAATTCAGGCAGATTGTAGCGCAGTCGTTAGGCATTTGTACAGTTTAGTTCATACATTCTTTGCGTGTTTCCCTTGCGTTAACTAGGCACGGACTCGTGTTTCAGTAACTGTTGTTCAACATCGATTAGAATGGACAGGGACTGTGATTGCTGTGTTCGGATGAGAGCTGAGTTGCCATCCCTTCGCTCACAGCTGCAGGCGGCGCTCACTTCGGTCGCGCAGCTTGAGGCTGTTGCCAATGGGCACCACTGTGGGGAGCCGGACTTGGGTATCACGGGGATGTCAAACTCGTCCCGTCTGTCCCCGGATCGGTCTGCCGCTGTGATTGCCCCGGTTGCTGCCCGCAGTGGGGCTGAGCCCTCGCCTGTGGTTGATTGGGAGGTCGTTCCAAGGCGTGGCAGGCAGCGAAAGACGTCTCCGAAGGCTGATCAGAAAGCCTCCTCGGTGCGTCTGACAAACAGGTTTCAGGTGCTGTCTCTGGCTGAGCCAGATGCAGCTGCCTGCTCTGTTTCAGAGGATGATTCTCAGCCTTCAACGTCCAGGCAATCGCAGAGGGTGGGCTTATTGGTAGTTGGGAGCTCCAATGTTAGGAGCGTAATGGGGCCGCTTATGGATATGGCGGCTAAGGAGGGGAAGAAATCCAGTGTGCACTCCGTGTGCATTCCGGGTGGAGTCATTCCTGATGTGGAAAGCGTCATTCCGGATGCCATGAAGAGCACAGGGTGCAGCCAGCTGCAGGTGGTGGGACATGTCGGCACTAATGACGTGTGTCGGTTTGGATCTGAGGAAATTCACTCTGGATTCCAGCGGTTATCTGATTTGGTGAATGCTGCCGGTCTTGCTTACGAGATGAAGGCAGAGCTCACCATCTGCAGCATCGTTGACAGAACCGACTGCGGACCTTCGGTGTAGAGCCGGGTGGAGGGTCTGAATCAGAGGCTCAGACGGTTTTGCGACCGTGTTGGCTGCAGATTCCTTGACTTGCGCCATAGGATGGTGGGGTTTCGGGTTCCACTGAATATGTCAGGAGTTCACTACACTCAGCTGGCGGCTACACGGGTAGCGGAGGCTGCGTGGCGTGGGCTGGGCGGTTTTTAGGTTAGAAGGCCTCGGGAAAGTACGGGGTGGGCTGCAATCTCAAAGGGTGCATGGCAAATACAGGACGTGCTTTGATCAAGGAACAGTCAGAATTGTAGTTGTAAATTGTTGTAGTTGTGCTGGGAAAGTCCCTGAGCTGGCTAAAGCCTGAAATAAGTTCTGCAGAAATTTTTACGAAGTCTCAGACGGTGTTCAGGAAAGATAGATTAGGCAGAATTGGTGGTGGAGTGTTTGTGTCTGTCAGTAGTGGTTTATCTTGTAGTGAAGTCGAAGTAGATACTCCGTGTGAATTGGTATGGGTGGAGGTTATACTTAACAGCCGAACTAAGTTAATAATTGGCTCCTTCTACCGCCCCCCAAACTCCGATGATATAGTTGCTGAACAGTTCAGAGAAAATTTGAGTCCCGCAACAAATAAACACCCCACTCATACGGTTATAGTTGGTGGGGACTTCAACCTTCCCATGATATGTTGGCAAAAATACTTGTTCAAAACCGGTGGTAGGCAGAAAACATCTTCCGAGATTGTCCTAAATGCTTTCTCCGAAAATTATTTCGAGCAGTTAGTCCACGAACCCACGCGAATTGTAAATGGTTGCGAAAACACACTTGACCTCTTAGCCACAAACAATCCAGAGCTAATAGAGAGCATCATGACTGATACAGGGATTAGTGATCACAAGGTCGTTGTAGCTAGGCTCACTACTGTTTCTTCCAAATCCACCAGAAACAAACGAAAAATAATTTTATTTAAAAAAGCGGATAAAGTGTCACTAGAAGCCTTCCTAAGAGGCAATATCCATTTCTTCCGAACTGACTATGCAAATGTAGACGAGATGTGGTTCAAATTCAAAGATATAGTAACAAAAGCAATTGAGAGATTCATACCTCATAAACTGGTAAGAGATGGAACTGATTCCCCACGGTACACAAAAGAGGTCGGAAAGCTGTTGCAGAGGCAACGGAATAAGCATGCGAAGTTCAGAAGAACGCGAATCCCGAAGATTGGCTAAAATTTACAGACGCGCGAAATTTGGCACGGACTTCAATGCAAGGTGCCTTTAATAGGTTCCACAACGAAACATTGTCTCGAGATTTGGTAGAAAATGCGAAGAAATTCTGGTCGTATGTAAAGTGCACAAGCGGCAAGACGCAGTCAATAACTTCGGTGCGCAGTGCCGATGGTACTGTTACCGACGACTGTGCCGCTAAAGCGGAGTTATTGAACGCAGTTTTCCGAAATTCCTTCACCAGGGAAGACGAATGGAATATTCCAGAATTTGAAACACGAACAGCTGCTAGCATGAGTTTCTTAGAAGTGGATACCTTAAGGGTTGCGAAGCAACTCAAATCGCTTGATACGGACAAGTCTGCAGGTCCAGATTGTATACCGATTAGGTTCCTTTCAGATTACGCTGATACAACAGCTCCCTACTTAGCAATCATATACAACCGCTCGCTCACCGATAGATCTGTACCTACAGATTGGAAAACTGCGCAGGTCGCACCAGTGTTTAAGAAGGGTAGTAGCAGTAATCCATCCAACTACAGACCTATATCATTGACGTCGGTTTGCAGTAGGGTTTTGGAGCATATACTGTATTCAAACAATATGAATCACCTCGAAGGGAACGATCTATTGATACGTAACCAGCATGGTTTCAGAAAACATCGTTCATGTGCTAGCTCCTTATTCGCACGAAGTAATGGCCTCTATCGACAGGGGATCTCTAGTTGATTCCGTATTTCTAGATTTCCGGAAAGCTTTTGACACCGTTCCTCACAAGCGACTTCTCATCAAGCTGCGGGCCTATGGGGTATCGTCTCAGTAGTGCGACTGGATTCGTGATTTCCTGTCAGGAAGGTCGCAGTTCGTAGTAATAGACGGCAAATCATCGAGTAAAACTGAAGTGATATCAGGTGTTCCCCAGGGAAGCGTCCTGAGACCTCTGCTGTTCCAGATCTATATGAATGACCTGGGTGGCAATCTGAGCAGTTCTCTTAGGTTGTTCGCAGATGATGCTGTAATTTACCGTCTAGTAAGGTCATCCGAAGACCAGTATCAGTAGCAAAGCGATTTAGAAAAGATTGCTGTATGGTGTGGCAGGTGGCAGTTGACGCTAAATAACGAAAAGTGTGAGGTGATCCACACGAGTTCCAAATGAAATCCGTTGGAATTCGATTACTCGATAAATAGTACAATTCTCAAGGCTGTCAATCCAGCTAAGTTCCTGGGTGTTAAAATTACGAACAACTCCAGTTGGAAAAACCACATTGATAATATTGTGGGGAAGGCGAGCCAAAGGTTGCGTTTCATTGGCAGGACACTTAGAAGATGCAACAAGTCTACTAAAGAGACAGCTTACACTACACTCGTTCGTCCTCTGTTAGAATATTGCTGCGCGGTGTGGGATCCTTACCAGGTGGGATTGATGGGGGACATCGAAAGGGTGCAAAAAAAGGGCAGCTCGTTTTGTATTATCACGTAATAGGGGAGAGAGTGTGGCAGATATGATACGCGAGTCGGGATGGATGTCATTAAAGCAAAGACTTTTTCGTCGCGGCGAGATCTATTTACGAAATTTCAGTCACCAACTTCCCCTTCCGAATACGAAAATATTTTGTTGAGCCCAACCTACATAGGTAGGAATGATCATCAAAATAAAATAAGAGAAATCAGAGCTCGAACAGAAAGGTTGAGGTGTTCGTTTTTCCCGCGCGCTGTTCGGGAGTGGAATGGTAGAGAGATAGTATGATTGTGGTTCGATGAATCCTCTGCCAACCACTTAAATGTGAATTGCAGAGTAATCACGTAGATGTAGATGTAGATGTAGTAATTGGTTTTGTATTAGTCATTTTCAAATAAATATTCAGTATAGTCTATTAAAGTAACTGGTAACATCTCAGATTCACACATTGCTAGACATTGGAAATGGAGCAAATAAAGAACTTTCACATACGCAGAACGTAGTAAAAACGAATGATAAAATTTGTCGGAAATTTGGGTCGCCACAAAATGCGAAATTTAGACAGAGTGCTTCCATATCTGGCAGCAACAGTGATTCTAACACTGCCGGTAATCGAGTCGAATTGAGCTTGAATGACAGATACAGGTACGTCATCCCACGCTGCTTCAGATCTATACTAATTACCTATCAAAGTCCCTAGGCAGTCTGCTTACATACCAATGATCACACTAACCTGAAATCCGATCACATAGGACCTAGAAGTGGCTTAGTGCCAGGTTCAGACGTGGCATAATCCAGGTCACACTCTCCCACGTACTACACTGCATCGACAATCTTCCATCCTCCAGTATCACTTTGTTGCCTGGACGGGGCCTTCTGTATTGACAGCTTGGTTCCTCTACAGCTTCTTGCATCAGAATGCGGTGATATCTTTCTGCTTGATTGACCCAAGGTTATAGACGCTTACTTCAAAAACATGACCAACGATGACAGCTGCTCAAAGCAGTGTTGTTACAACTATCCCGAGCAATTCATTCAGCTAGAATTGCCTGCTTACACACATTTCGCTTGTGTGGCAGGAAATCGAAACTATACCTTCTGCGCTAGGAAGTTCACTTACTGCATCATCACAAATCCTCACTCCTCGCCGGCTGCTGTGGCCAAGCGGTTCTAGGCGCTTCAGTCTGGAACCGTGCGACCGCTACAGCCGCAGTTTCGAATCCTGCCTAGGGCATGGATGTGTGTGATGTCCTTAGGTTAGTTAAGTTTAAGTAGTTCTAAGTTCTAGGGGACTGATGACCTCAGATGTGAAGTCCAATAGTGCTCAGAGCCATTTCAACTTAGATCTTGATAATCTGCCTTTGTAGCAACATTTTGAGCCTCACTCATCATTGCTTACCGAGTACAACAACATGAAATTAATTCGGAGTACTCAAGACAGATTTAATTCTATCTTTTCCTAAATTAGAAAATGAACTAACACTGACTTAACACGGAGATAATAGTAATCAATACCACAGAACTGAGATAGACTTAAGATCTATTGTTCACTGTTTCTTCTAAAGTATGTCATAATTAAACTATTCAGTACATATCTTAAATTAATATTTTTTGTCATCAGTGTCCTCACTGATTTGATTTGGCCCACCACGAGTTACACTCGTTCCTTCATCTCAGTACAGCACTTGAAATCACTAGTTAAAGGTATTCAAATTTTTCTCTTCGGCCACAATTATTACGGTTTGCATCTTCCTCTTGTAACACGCTGGTGTCTTAGCACGTGGCTTACTATCCTGTCCCTTCGTCTTGTCAGTTTTTTGCATATTTTCCTATCTTCACTAATTCTGGTGGGAATCTCACTTCTTACCTTATCTGTCCACTTAATGTTCACCATTCTTTTTGGCACCACGTCTCAAACGCTTGTATTCTGTTGTGTTCATGCTTTCCCATCGTCTGCAACTCACAGTACTGTGCACCAAAAGTACAGTGTCAGAAATTTCTTCCTCAAATTAAGGCCTGCCTTTGCCACTAGTAGACTTATATTGGGCAGGAATACCTTATTCCTTGAGTTAGTGTAGTCCTTGCGTCGTACATCATGTGTTATTTGGCTTAGAAGGTAGCAATATTACTTCAGCTCGTCTACTTCGTTGTGACTAATTATAACGCTGAGTTTCTCGCTATCCATACCTCAGCTGCTTCCCACTACCTCTGTCTTTCTTCTGTTTATCCTCAGTCCATATTATGTATTCATTGGAAATTAATTACAAGAAGTGGGATTGCTATTCTTCTTCAGTTTCACTGAGAATAGCAATCTCGTCAGCGAATCTTATCGTTGATATACACTCTTCCTAAATTTTAATCCCACTGTTCAACCTTTCCTTTATTTCCATCACTGGCTGTTCTATGTACAAACAGAACAGCAGTGGACGAAGACCGAATCTGTAGCATACCCCCTTTTTAATCCGGGAATTCTGTTCTTGGTCTTCGATTCCTACTGCTCCGTTTTGCTTCTTGGACTTGTTGTGGAATATCCCTCTTTTCGTATGGTTTACTTATATTTTCCTAATAATTTCGAATATTTTGCAGAATTTTACAATTCCGAACGCTTTTTCCAGGTCAATAAATCCTGTTAACGTGTCTTAATTTTTCTTCAGCCTTGCTTCCATTATTAAGTGTAACATCATAACTGCATCGCCGGTACCTTTAGCTTTTAATAAACGAAACTGATCATCATCTAACAGATCCTCAATTTCCTTTTCCATTCTTCTGTATACTATCCTTGTCACCAGTTTGGATACGTGAGATGTTACGCTGACTGTACGATCGTTCTCTTGTGGTCGTCGGAATTGTGTGAATGACAATACTCCGATGCTCTTGGTTCCCACTTTCCCCGCGGATTTTAGGAATTCGGAAGGTATGTTAACTGCTACCTTCTGCTTGTTTGCTCTTAGATCTTCCGAAGATCTTTGAAACTCTGTTTGTAATACAGATCACCTATGTCTTCGATACTGATTCCTGTTCCTCTATCTATCACGTCAACACACATCTCTTCTGCTCTTTTCCTTACGTTTAACCGTGGAATTCGCACTGAACTCTCAGTGTTGCTACGCTTACTTTCAACTTCACCAAAGACTGTTCTGACCTTTCTGCGCGCTGAGTCAGTCTTCACATTTTTCGTGGAATAATTTCACCTTAGTTTCCCTATACTTCCTGTTTATTTAATTCCTAAATGATATTGCAGTATTTCAGGCTCTCTGTAAACATTCATATACTCCCTTCTTTCGCCGATCAATTGAAATATTTCTTGTTAAGCAAGGTTTGTTCGCAGTCATCTTCCTTGTACCTATGTTCGTCTGTCCAATATCTATGATTGCCATTTTTAGAGATGTCCCCTCGTCTTCGACTGAACTCTCCACTGTGATAATTGCTTACTGCAGAATGCACACCCTTAGAGAACTTTAAAGACGGTTCATCATTCCTCAGTGAAGCCCTTAGGACTGGCATTCTGCCGCACTGATCACTCAGCTACCGGGGGATGACACATCCAGTGGTGAATAAGTGTGAAGCCAAGTGCTACTAAACACTGCATATTTGTGTGTACATCTGATAATGTACATTATTTGAAAGTAATTGCTGTGGAAATCACCATGCTGTGCATTGTAAGTACCCAAAACATAACATCATTTCCATTTCATATATGTTTCGTTAGCGATCACTGAATTTCCGTTATTTTTCCCAACCCCATCACCATAGCGTCACTAGCTACTCCTGGTCCTCGATATATGTTCCTGTGATACCTCCATCTTATAATGAGCCTCCAGTGTCTTGGAAACTAGTTAATGGTATAATAAATCGCATATGAAATCGAAAAAAGCTACTGGCTACGTATTTATACCCAGAAAAATCATCAAATCAAAGTTAACATTTTGAGTGACATACTTAACTAGTAACAGAAAAATATCTTGCACCTATATGCTGGTGGAATCCAAACGATTAAAAATTGCAATATTTCACTTTTGAGCATCAACAATGCACACAGCTTTCTACAACGGTTAAACGATTATACATACCAATATCAGGAAAATTCTCAACGATAACTGGTGTTTAACTCGAGTGGTAGTTGTGTTACAAAGCAAAATATCATGAGGTTTTGCGGGACCCACCAGCACAGTTAAGGGATAAAATAATACCGAGTAAAGCTTCTACTATTAGTCGAGAAATAAATGTGTGTGTAACATCTACTAACAGAACAGCTTCTTTGTAAAAGACAGTGGCAAGTTACGATGAAATTCATACCGACAAGTACCAAAATATGTAAGAAATTATATTCTACATTAGGACAAGGCCGTCTCCGTAGCTGAATCGCTAATGTTGCTGCCTTCGGTGCAGGAGAACCCGGTTTTGATTTCCGATACCTCCTTGGATCGGAGGGAAGGTTTGGAACGGAATTCACTCAGGATCGTGAGACCAAATGAGGAGCTGCCTAAATAGAGGATCAGTACCATCGGTAGCAGTAATCTCTTGGCTATAATGGCTGGAGGGATTGGCAAAATTCTGATCAATGTCTCACGGTCACAGATAACTCTTAATACCGCCTCGTAATCCTCCGCAATCCGTGACTAGTGTTTACACTTTTACTTAAGACAGTTGATTTCATCTTGGTAGCACCATAAATTCAAAGACAAATATCGTCTCCACCAAACAACTATAATAAGTTCTTTATTTATCACAGCTGGTCTCTTTCGAGGTTAAATTCACTGTCAGATATATAGATGGCTGTGGGCTCATCCTCCTAATAAGAATATACATTTTAAATTCCAGATTAGTATCGAATTCCGATTTCCATGAGGGGAAAGCTAAGGGGCAGTGGGAAAAAGATGAAATAATCAACGAGAGCGTAACATTCTACTTCTCGGAGGGAGGAATGTCAGAAGTTTGAGCGTGGTAGGAAATATAGAAAATCGGAAAACGGAAATGAAAATTCTCAGTCAAGGTATAATGGAGCTCATTGTAGAGAAATGGAGAAGAGATAAGGCTGTTTTGTCGCAAACTGATATTTTGAGTCTGTGACTGTGGGCAAAATGTAGGCTGATTGTTTAAAATTAAAAGACAGCAACCACCCACTATTAATAACTAATTAAAATAATTATTTAATTAAATAGTGCCGTAACTGTGCTCGAACCGACTAGTTCATCTCCAAACGGTTCTTCGCAAGACGCACATGTGGACGAAGTTTATGTAAGTTTTATGCACTTTACTCCCCCTCTTAGAGAAAGATTCTTGGGATGGTGGCACCCTACGTTAGAAAAACGATGTTTGGAAAGGCTTATTTGAACGTATCTATTCTTCATAACGATTGGACACAATGTAAACAAATATTTTAAACTAAGTATTAGCAGACCTAGTACTTACGTCTAAAAACCCCAGTTACTTGTTGGAATGTTAATGCCTTGTATTCAAGAAATACTGTAAACTATATGCAGCAGTTATATGATTTGTGTATATCCGCACTGGCAGAGCAACACACACCCAGCAATCAGTTTTTGCTATATTGCAAAGGTACACAAAGATGGTGATATCACAAACTCAATAGTACCAAAGAAATTCTCTTTCGGAGGTATTATAATACACACATTGATAACAGTAAATTTAAAAGAGTAAACAACATATTATGTGTATTTAACATTCAGTGAGCATTAATAACCAATGAAGTGAACAGATGTAGCAACTAGTTTGATAGGAAATGTTACTTAAATGATATTGTATAAATATTTGGCACACAAAGAACATGTAAGTGGTGAGAAACAAATAACTATTACCACAAAATGTTAAATCATCTGGGTCAAGGCAGACATAAAAATACAGTACAAAAAGAGAGAGATCCTCAACAAACAGTTATATAGCGAATTCTTGCAACTAAGTGATTGCCTTTCCAGACTGCAGTTCTCCTACATATTAAAATAAGCTGTGCCAAATATTACCATGCAAGCCCACAACAGCTCCGTGAAACTGGTACTAATTCAGCCAACATCAGTTTTACACATTGTGAACATGCCCTCAAAAGCAAAGGCTAAAGCACAACGAAGAGTCAAATCTTAATGGCAATAACTTAAAATAATAGGCAGAATACCATAACTCAACATATTTTTAATAGTGATCAGCTGGGACTGAGACTTACCAAAGGATTTTCTTTCTACACTTGTCTTATCTTTGACATATGTAAAACTGCAGCAAATAGCGTACAATCTTTCCTTTCTCATCCCTTACAGAGAAGGGGAAAATAAGCTGAAGATAAGAACTGAAGCTTTTTTTGAGGAGAGCACTGGACTTGGACAGTCGATACAGCGTTGTTACCATAGTGCTGCGGTGGTGTATGGCTAGCATTTCTGCTTAGTGGTAAGGAGACCTGGTTCACGTCCCAGCCATGGCAAAAAGTTTAATTCATTTCCTCAGCTTCCATCAATGTTGTAAATTAACTTAAAGGCCATATTGCATGTGATGCTGCAAAATTAATCTCTAGGGGAAGCCAATATAATAGCTTTCAAACCAATAAAACAATCACAAGACACATAAAAACAAAAATTCACGTAAAACAGCGACCAAGAGAAAGTGAGTTGCATGAACTCTAAAATTTTTAACAGTAACGCTGTAGTAGTCAAAGGAAACAAAGGTAAATGTGCAGCTGCAATGTATGAAAATAAAGATGTTGACAACAACAAGGAAGTTTTCAATAGTAATAACGTAACTTAAATAGACTTTCATCATACAAATTTGAGGCAACAATTTAAAAAAAATTTAAGAAGTTAAATTTCTTTCCAAATAAGTAGGAATGTGTAAATGCATAGCTATGAACCCTACTTGACCTCGCCATTGGTCACAACCTCAGATCTATAAACAACATTGTCCAATCAGACCGCTTGTTAGCTCAAGGAAGAGATGATTAAATAACAAATTTCCAGCTCTTCTGAACACCTATCATACCTCTGAAGACAAATACGCCATTAGGAGCATGTATGAACTTAGTGACAAAGTTCAAGACGTGCACATTCCATTGATAGCCGGATTTGAACTGCTACTTTGTAAACCTTCATACAAACATCACTATTAAGGAAACCATATATATGATCAGGAACAATTTGCTTGAACGTAAGAAACTGATCATGGCAGAGATCTATAAGCTCATTGAGTTACTTACATTGGTGCTGTCAGACAATAATTTCAGTTTTAGTAGCAAAATATACGAAAAGAATGACTGGTTGGGAGTGTGTAGCGTTGTAGCTGGGAAGTTAGCAGAGATTTACGTAAACCACTCAGAGCAAACTTTTTCAACGATAACAGTCACATCAATAACAAAATCATCTACTAAAACGGTATGTGGATAATACCATTATTCTTTTCTTTGGTACCAATGAGGAAATTGAGACATTAGCAACAAGGCTGAGCGGCATGCATGCCAACTTTAAATTCAGTGTTGAGCATGAATCCAATAACAGCATTAATTTCTGATAATCAAAAACCACCAGCAAAAGCAAGAAACATAGTTCTGAAATTTACAGATTTTTTTTGTAATTAATGCTATCTGAATATTCAATGCACTTAATGTAAAGTTTATTCTTTTTAAATTTCCTACTGCAAATCAATGTGTATATTGTAATATCTCTCAAAGTTCATTTCTTCGCCATTGTCTATTTGTGATAGATGTTTGTATATGTTTCTCATGTGGCAAAAACTTTTTAGTGTGTGTGGTGCTTTCTGCAATGTGAATATATGCAAGTCATATACAGGTAAGTGCTGCATACACTCTACACCATTTCGTGAACATAGGCCAGCAACATTCCAACAAAATGTCAAGTAATTTTTACGTAAATATTACTATTACTATTACTCAGTCTTTAATATTTTTTTACATTGTGTTCGACTGCTGTAAAGGGTTGTACTGGAAGTAAATACAAAGAAAATGTATACAATAGATATAATGCTGCAACATCGCAATCTTTGGCCTTGGCCTAAGATGCATTACATTATAAATAAATATTTACAAATACAGATAATATATTTAACCGAATCTTGCTAACTGCAGTTGTGTTTCTACACTGATAATATACAAGGAATATGGGTTGCAAAGATAAACAAATAGAGTGAACTTTTTGCTATGTAATTAAAGAGTGAATCACTTACAGAATGTTGTAGTTCTTACCATACAAAGAGAGTGAAATATTTACTATATAATTAAGGAGTGAATGGTTTACACAATGAATGAGATATAGAATATAATAGTTGTTACAAGACTGAAAGAACATGATTATGCGGGAGGATCAGTATGTCTTGTTATTGTCTTTTTTAGTCTTTTGGTTCCAGAATGTTTTGGAAATTCTAGAAGAAAGAGTTCTGTTATTGATTCTGTTTGATTGTTAAGGATTTCTTGGGGTCATTGTGGATTTCAAATGGAAATCTCTAACCCATCTGTATTCCTTATCCACCATAGTGTAGAACAGAAAACTTGTCACTGATATCACAAACAGAGAATTTGTGACGAGCAACATGTGATGCAAAGCTGGACTTATTTAAGTTTTCGAGTCGAAGAGAATCCATATTTTTTTGGAGTGGATTAAAACATTTCTGCCTGTTTGTCCCATACAGAAGCAAGAACCTGAAATCACCAGCACAGAAAAGCGTCAAAGAAACCATGTAAACAGTCTTAAATGATTTGTCGTTGTTGTTGTTGTGAGATATGATTTAATATAGAAGAATTAAGGTTTAATTAATTTTTTTACCACTGTCGAAAGTTCACTTGATTGAATCCCTAACAACTTTTGTCTGAAATAAAAGCGAATCTTTTATTTATATCAGTTCAGTACAGGAAGAGAATATTGAAGATATGATGGACTGACCAGGTTTAAACCGAATAAGTGATTACACCAGGAGACACAGCTGACCACTGGAAACAGTAATCCAATCATTCCGTTATTCATCCCAGTTCACCACTCAGGTCGAGGGAAAGATGAGAGAAGGAGAGAGAGAGGACAACCGAGACGGATGTTCACAGTTGAAATTAACGTTGTAGAAGGCACTAGATTCTCAAAAGCAGAACAAATAAAAGAAGAAGAGAGAAGCAGGGCATGCGGAGTGAACGTTCAGGGAGTATTAATCGCATGTCTTGTTCACCTGCTGCCTGTAAGACTAGCTAAAAGTTCTAACGATCTAGTACAAATTGTTTTTGTATTCACTGCAAAGACACTAATTTCGGATATAAGTGAGGAGAATATTAATTTAAAATTTTTACTAAGTGATGGGAGAATTACGACACATAGGGAAAAGTTAAATTATTAACATTTTTTAAAAACAAAATATTTCATGCTAAGAACTTCTGAACTGCCACCCAGCTTCGAGTTAGGGGAATGTAGTACACATATGACTGTTGTGGTTTATGTGCAGAACAGTCCCCTAAGAGGGAGGGAAACTGTGAGGAGCAACATGAAACTGAATCACTTATATTCAGTCTGCTGTGAATCCACTCCAAACTGATGATTTTATATGTTGAACAAGCTAGGACATTGCAGCTGACATATTTTAAAGGACTATTGGGGAGTAAATATCACAAGCCACAGATAATATATCATTACATTCATAATATAATCAGATTTTTAGTTCAGTGACCAAGATTAATTGATATTGTGAATATATATGATAGTGCATAAATTTATTTTCAGTAAATTGCAATGAGTCACCTCTAACTGAGGAGGCCATGGAAGAGTCATACAATATCAAGCAGAGCAGGGGAGAGTTGACGAAGCACTGCACTGACAGAATCGAAGTGCATGACTAGCAGTTTTTCTCAAACAATTTGCAGAATCTTTTGTTCAGTAAAAAAAATAATTTCTACAATAACTGTGACTTTTAAATGACTAATTGGGATATTCACATTTAAGTAAGAGAAAGCATGAAATTCTACAACTTACCAATGAAAAATAGTGGTCTCTAAGATTTTCCATTTGGTTCACATTACACCATATGTTACTTTGTACAAAATTAAGCTAAAAATTTGAATTTTTCTTTAGTCTTAAGAGATGTCTCTGTCTCTCTCCAATCTCGAGAAAATGAATTGCATGTAGTGTGTTCTTCCAGTCGCGCAGTGCGAGAATGAATTATTTATAACATTCTTCATATTTTGTAAACCATTAGAGATACTGAACAGAGATTTTGGCAAATGATAGCACACAAAAAGGATAGTATGTTACTGTATGGTTAACATACAGAAGTTTCTTATCTATAGAGATATAGCAGAAGCTACAGTTTTTATTTTATTGTTTTTAAACCAGTACCGTAATTTCTTTAAGGTCATCAACAGCTAATGAAAAGAGAATTCGCAAAAGTGAGAAACATGAAATTCCTCATCTTATGTTACTTTAAACTAACACAGTGAGGTTCTATATAAGTTATTGACCTCTCTGGTCACAAACTGCTTGGTTAATAAGACATCTTGTTTCAGGAGTCTTTCGCAATTGTTACTGCAAGCGGAGTTTGTGCAAACTGTAGTGTGTTTTGGCAAAAGTAGCAAAATTAATCCTGTCAACAAGAGAAACGCAGCCGTTACTGATAACTGATAATCCTTCTGCAAATGGGAGAAGACTAACATTTCAAACAGAAGTAAATGGCCAATTCTCTGGTAGTTTTAGCGGAATCTTGTAACCCATCATATTTTTATTAGTGAACAGCTGGGACTAGAAAACGCTGGTGACTTTCAGAACCTTTACAGCAATTAGTCAGACCCAGTATCACTAATTAATTAACAGATATTTGTAGTAGATCCACTCCTTCACTATACAAGGATTAAGCAAGGAAAGATTGTACTCTATCTGCTGCAGTTTTTCATATGCCAAAAATAACTTAAGTGCAGATAGAAAATTCTTGGGTAACTTTCAGTCTCAGATGTTCACTACTTAAAATATGATGAGTTATAGGATTCTGCCAAAACTGCAACAGAATTGGCGATTTATTCTTGTCTAGAATTTTAGCCTTTTCTTATTTGAAGAAGCATTATTTATGAATCATGGCTACATTTCTCTCGTTGACAGGCTCAATTTTACTTCTTTTGCCAAAACACAGTAATCGTATAATTTGCACAAACGCATCTTACGGTAGCTATTGCGACGGAGGTCTGAAACAGAAAGTCTTATTAAAATGGTAAATGGCGTTCAGAGAGGTTAATAACTTACAACAAATCTCATTGTGGCTGTTTACAGTAACACTAACGATGAGGTTTCTGTTTTTAATTCTGGCAATTCTCGATTCGTTAGTTGTCAAAAACTTTACGGTACTGATTTGAAAAAATGAAATAAAATAAAGACTGTAGCTTCTGCTACATGTTAATCATAGACAAAATACTCTCCTCTTTGAATGTTACCATTCACACCAAATGTCGTTTCTATATTTCGAATGCTTTACAAGATATTATGAATATTTCACTCTAACACAAGTGCGATCGGAAATGAATGCGCTACATAAAATCAATTTTCTAAAGATTGCACGCAGATAGATCTCCTCTCAAGTGTAAAGAAGAATTAACATATCGTGTAATATACACGAAATAAAGAATCATAGGAACTGCTATTTACCAATTCAAACTTTCAGAATTTCACACAGCGTGTTGTTTAAACGTGAATGTCATAATGAGTGTGACAATTAGAGAGCTGATGGGCACTTCACCACCCAGTTGATATATAAAGATACAAGTGACACAGAAATGTATTTTTTACCGAACAGAGTGTGTAAAATAGTTTGAGAAAGATCACAGAGCGTGCATCATTGTCAGCACAGCACCTCACCAAGTGTGGCCCTCTCTGCATGACATCAAACGACCACACTACGGCTTTCTCTTTAGGTTATGTTGAGTGTGTGCAATTTTCTGTTATTAATTGCTGTGTGCAGCAAGTGACATTCGTTTACTGTTAGCTCTTCTATTTAGTATTCCTTGGGGTTTAGCAGCACATGGAACAGCGGAACGTTATTGGAAGTGTGTAAAAGCGAATTCTAGGGCTCCAGCTATGACGTTTATACTGCCAACTCAATATTTCCAGAGGATTTTTATTTTACCCCCCCCCCCCCCCCCCCCCGAGCAGCAGCTCACCCGTTAGAGTTCGGGAATCAAACCGTTTTTAATTTTCAATCCGAAATTAAATCTTTAGAATATGTAGGTGCCGCAATGTTCCGCAATGTTCAATGTGGCTTCATCTTAATTAGGCGTTTCTAGAGATATACTTTACACAGAAATCCAATACAGTTATTTCATGAACATTTCAATTTTTTGGATTTTCGTATTAGATAACGGTCTTGACTAGTGCAATTTCATATATTAACGGAATTAATATGCCACGAATCACATGAATGATTTTTAAAGCATGTGTTTAAATATTCAGATACTTGTATTGTAGATCCTGTTCCATACCTTGACTAAATGAGTTACTGCCACCATTAATCTACAGCGATTAAGTTTGTAGGCCATAAAGCAGATGCGACAAGAATGATCCTTTTCTTGATAAAATAGAACTATTGTAGTGCTAAGTAGCATGAAACAAGCAATGCTGATGTTAATAGTAATGTAAGGATGGAGCTTAATATCAGCTTACTACAGTATACCAAAAGACAAAGAGTGGAAGTGTCCCAAATGAAAGTATATTGCAGTATACATGGGGCCTCTCAAACCCATCTTTTGCGTAAATAAACATTTTCACCCAATGATCGCTTTATATTTCAGTGTAATTGTGCTACACTTCATCAAGATCATAACCGAATATGTCCTTGTAAGAATGAGCGCTGAGAATAGTTTGTGGAAAGCTACAGGAAGGAGTACAGATTCTTGACCATCTATCGAGACATGAAGGATTTCTGTGTAGGATTTGTCAATCGATAAAACCTATAGTATATGATAATTTACGTACAGAAATAAAATTGTAATTGATATCTGCTGTAAGAGCAACACAGCAGAAATATGCAAAGAACAGAAATTTATTGCTAACTAGGCTGTCAGCAATCAGAACACTGAACTGTTTGTTTGCTGCATAGCACAGGAAAATACATACGTATATTTATTTATTATCTACCTATTTATCTGATTCTTTTAGATCGATTCCGTCTTTCATAGAATACGTCGTGTTTTTGACATATTTTGAAGTCGTAACAGATTGTAATTGATTACGTAGATACCACATCAGACCAACAATATCAATAACATTCATAACAACAATAATTAATTAATGGTAAATAAATAATAATAACGCTGTTTGTAGACAAATAAATGTATGTCTATAGATTCAAATCATATAGCACGTTATCGTTCTGCCTCATACGCATTATGGGAGAGGCAGTGATCAATGTCTTACAGATCTTTACTATTAAAAACAGTCTTGATCACGATTTATTTATCAAGGTGACTGGTTTCGACCACTACTATGGTCATCTTCAGACCATTGAGTAGGAACCTCTTTCTGTAAGAGAATTCTCCAACAGAAAGGGGTCCCTACTCAATGATCTGAAGATGACCAACAGTAGTGGTCGAAACCGGTCACCTTGATAAATAAATCGTGATTAAGACTGTTTTTAATAGTAAATACCAGTTTTTTTGTCTTTTAAAACTCTCAGGAAAGCTTCGCAACATTGTACAGTTCATTCATGCGCCCTGTAATATACCGGTACACTTCCGACCGGCCTTTCACTAATTAAGCGGGGTACCATGACGTCACTGCAGGTTGTACGTGGCACAGCTCAGGAGAAACATACGAAACGCGCTACCACTCACCGATTGCCGTGTAACACCATTCAGCACGCCCTCGATCCCCCGCCTCCCTCACTCTTCCCCCTGCTACTCCCGTGACCCACCATAACAGTCCCTCAAGTTGCCAGAGACAGTTGCCACCGAGCTTCCAACTCCACCGGTTTACAATCTAATTGCCGTATAAATTTCCAGAGCCCGGAGCGACAAATAACGCAATCTACGGGCGTGATAAAAAGTTTTACAGCCCCGCCGTGACGAAGGCGGTCCTAGCCTATTTATTGCGTTATCGGGCCCCGGCGCCATTAACGACCCGGCCACGGCCAGTGTCTCGCGAACTCACTCTCGCCCGGCCACAGCCCCGGGCGCCGGCCGATAACATTCGATAATGGGGGAGCGCGCATTATTTTTCATCCGTGGCCCTCCACCCTCGCACCACGGGCCGAGGAACACTTATTGCAGGAAATTAAATTACGTGATCCGATAAACTAGCGCTAGGTAAATTAAGTAAATCGCATTTCGTGTACGTGATCCCGTCGTGTTTTTTTTTTATTCCGGCGAGATAAAATGATCATTGATTGTGTGACCTGGAGAGGTGCGAGGTCCTGGAGAAGTGAATTAAGGCACGGAGTTCGTGTGGAATTTCCAGCCAGTCGCTGCACTTTCATTTACAGGTCCTGATTAACTGAGAATGAGCCCACTCAGTAATGGATATTTAAGCCGTCTGTATCTGAAAGCTCATATAACAGTGCCTGTGGCTGGCAATCGAAGGGAGGAAAGACTGGGGTCTGACATCCCGTCGCCGGCAGGGTCATTAGAGACGGAGCACAAGCTCGAGCTACGAGAGAAAGGTGGACAGGTCGTCATCTTTATCTACATGACTACTATGGAAATCAAACTCACATGTTTGACAGAGCACTCACAGAACTACTTTCAGACTCTTCGGCCATTCAGTTCTCGAATAGCACTTATGGTAAACGAGCACGAGAATACTTCCGTGTGAGCTCTGAATTATTTATTTAGAATGGTCATTTCTCCCTGTGTAGATGGGGGGCAACAAAATATTTTCGCATTCGGAGGAGATAGCTGGCGACTGAAATTCTGTGAACGCATTTGCTTAAATGATTCTAACCCCCAAATAGCGTATCATATTCGTGACACACTGTTTCGCGATAATATGCAATGGGCTGCCCTTCTCTGAAATACTGAGATGTCCTCCGTCAATCCTTTGTGAAAGGTGCAGTACCCTACAACAGGATAGCTTTAGTAGAATTGTTCATTCTTCTAAGTGACAGGACCGCTATTATTTTATATATACATAAATTTTAACCGTGATGGTAGTCAATGTAGAGATGAATGAAGTTAACATAAACTTAGAACGACATTGTGAGAACAACAAAGAGAGCAACTTTATGCCAATTAGCAAATTCATCTACATCATTGCCGCAGTTAAAAATAAATCATGATACATCAATAAACGCCGCCTTGCGGTGTGTGGAGGAGGGTCTGCCACAGATCCTAACTCTTTCCTCTTAGCCATACACTCCGATACTACTGATTCCGAGGCACCCTCCTTATTAGGCCCCTCATCAGGCGCATGACTTTCTAGCACAGAGCAGAGTTTCTTTTAAACTCTCTCACGGTACTTTTAATGTCAAACACTAATTACAAACGTAATTTTACTATCATGAAAATAAAAAAGTTTAATAATTTAAAACACATTTAGAAACTATTTTTAACGTTTTAGGTAATCTTCCATATTTTAAAACTGGCTGAATAGTGAACGGCTGGAGCGTTGCCAGACTGCCCTCTCAGTTCTGCAGAGCGAAATATCAGTAAAGATGAAAAATAACGCCAAAAGCCAGTGCACTCTGAGCAACAGTGTATAGCTATAACGTTCTTGAGCAAGCTGTATGCTCGCTGTCACTACTGAAACAAACACCGTTTTCAGTTGCGCTTGGTAGCCGCTGACTACTGTCACTGAATGTGGCTTTCACTGAACTTGCAAGTAATGGACAAAAATGAGGAAGCACCAAGAACCACAACACATTACCATGCCTAATAGGGTACAGGGAAACCAGTGGCATTCGAAACAGCCTAGAGTCACCTACACGTCCTGTACTGTTTTCAACGAACCTATTGCAATGGAGTGGCAAGTTCATTTAACTATGATGGAGGTGGATCGCGATCAAGCGCCGTTCTCTCCGAAGTCGACCACAGTGGCTCAGTAACTATGAGATCTGGTAACTGCGGTGGGAAAGGTGGATGCGACAGTTTATCCTCGTGCTCACGAAACCAAGCCTGGACGATGTCGTCTAGGAACACAGCATCAGCATTGAGGAACAAAGTGTGTATCGTGGGATGTCCAGATCAGCCAAAATGGTCACATAATCCTTGACAGTAATTTGATCTTGCAGAGTAACCACGTAGCCCACGGAATACCACGATATGGCTTCCAAAAACAATATCGAAACCCTGCCATATTTCACTCCCGGGGTGTAAACTTAGCCAGAAGTTGGAAATACCGTGAAAAAATACTCATTCGACCAAATTTCATACTTTCGTTGGTCCATAGGTCAGGTTTTACGGCTCCTGCAATATGTTTTTCTCTTACAGGCGTTTGCATGACTGATACGTGGTTTTGGAATTACTGTTCATCTTGCTATTAACCGGTAATGGAGCTACCTTCGCAAGTGCGACAGTCACATCGTCAGTGACTTTTGCAGCTGTCGGCCTCTTATTTTTCGTTACAATCCTCTTAAATGACTATCACGATCACTCAAAACATACTTTCGTCTGTGTTGTGATTTAGCTCATGACGTTTTTCCACTTCCGCTGCATGCAGTACTAATTTCGACACGGTGCCTCTGAAACACCGAACACTTCGACTACCTTGCTTACGTACACATCCATCATACGAGCGCCAACAATAGGCCAACCTTTGAATTCGTTTAGCTCCAACATAATGCACTCTTAGTTACAAAGAACACTATTCTGACGACAAATGAAACTTTCAACGTGCTGTGGACATCGCACAGGTGCAGTTACTGGTGAGGTACAAAAGCACAAACCACAGGATTAGCTAGCATATGCATCCACATTCAGGCATTCGCTGGAGGTCAGGCTTAGCTAGCATCTGCATTCACATTCAGGCATGCGTTAGAGATTTGCACTTATTTCCCTTGAGGGTCATTGAAAGATAACATATAATTCTTTTAGGGAATATTTGTTGTAAATTTAATGAAAAAGTAGTATGTGGATATCCAAACAAGACGTGTAACACCTGCCAGATACATGGAGGTTTTTAGCGAAAATTTATTTATTTTTTAAACAATCAGATAAGCTGTGAAATTATATGCTAATTGGCACTTACAAGAAAATACAATTTACTCATCAGTAATAAAACTGGCATTCACTGAGGTCAGAAAAGTCACGTTATAGCGATATGCACATATACAGATGATAGCAAAATCACGTACACAAGGTATGACACGTTACGGAATTCACTACTCCGAGATCAACAGTGTCAAGAGTGTGCCGAGATTACCAAATTTTAGGCATTATCTCTCACCACGGACAACACAGTAGCCGATGACGTTCACTTAACCACTGAGACCAGCGGCGTTTGCGTAGAGTTGTCAGTGCTAACAGACAAGGAACTCTGCGTGATATAACAGCAGAAATCAACGTAGGACGTACGACGAACGTGTCCGTTAGGACAGTGCGTCGAAATGTGGCGTTAACGGGCTATGGTGGCAGACGGCCGATGCTAAAGCTTTTTCTAACAACAGATGACAGACGTTAAGGCCTTTGCCAACAGCACGACATCGCCTGAAGCGCCTCTCCTGGACTCGTGACCATGTAGGATGGACTCCAGTCAACTGGAAAAACCGTTACATGGTCATATGAGTACCCATTTTAGTTTGTAACAGCTGATCGTAGGGTTCAAGTGTGACGTAGAACCCTCGATGCCATGGACCAAAGTTGTCAAAAAGGAATTGTGCAAGCTTGTGGTGACTCCATAATGGTGTGAAGTGGGTCATCTGATCCAACGGAACCGATCACTGACTGTAAAATGGTTCTGTACGGATACCTGAAGACCGTCTGCAGCCGTTCATGGACTTCATCTTTTCAAACAACGATAGGGTTTATATGGATTACAATGCACCATGTCACCGAGGGACAACTGTTCGCGATTGGCTTGAGATGAACATTTTGGATAACTCGAGCAAATGATTTGCCTACTCCGATCACCCGATATGAATCCCGTCGAACATTTATGGGACATAGTCGTGAGGTATTTCGTGCATAGTATCTTCACCGGCAACACTTTCTCAATTATGGACGACTGTAAAGGCAGCATGGGCCAATGTTCCTGCAGGGGACATCCAAAGACTCGTTGAGAACATGCCTTGTCGAGTTTCTGTACTACGCTGGGCAATAAGAGGTCCGACACGGTATTAGGAGGTACCCCATGACTTTTGTCACCTCACTACTACTGCTCACACCGCTTTTCGTTGATGCAATTCGGTTCTCATACCTGTACTATTAAACTGTTCACAACAGAGACAATATTGAGTAACGTGCTCCCTGGCACACAAAAGTAGACGAGAAGGTGTTGCGAGACACCTGTACTATTAAACTGTTCACAACAGAGACAATATTGAGTAACGTACTCCCTGACACAGAAAAGTAAACGAGAAAGTGTTGCGAGACTCGTGCTGCTTTCAAGTTTTCCGACAAAATGAATATATTCGCATCTGTGAGAATACCGCGACAAGCGGAGTGTTTAGCTTCACCAGAATAATGAGAACTGAAAGTTACACGAGGCGTCCAACAAGGAGGTTCTAAATTACTGAAATTACTCCCAATAAAGAAACGTTTATTTTACACTCAAACTCTTGCATTGTCACATTAGATGTTATGTGCTTTGGTTGCGTGGGGGTACAAATAAAGTGTAATCTATCAGCTTACTTGGGAACTAGCTGAATCGCTATATATAAAAGAAAGGTTGGCAAGGCAGAACACACGACCATGAAATAGGTAGGAGAGGGACGCACTGTGGCTGTACTTCCATTTCAATTTTATCTGAATCATTTTCTATTAAACGTGAAGAGAAGGTCTACTTCACAAGCTATAGAAGATAATGATTTGATTTATGGCCTGCAAGGGAAACGACTTGGCTTTTAGTTCCTCAAGTTTCCGACGATAGCTCTCCGATAGTTTGCTTGAATGATCGTCGGCAAGCATATACCAGTTTTACTGTACCAGAATCAAATATACTCAAATGATTCGGAATTCAGCATTCAAGTTATTACACTGGGATAGTAAATGGGTTAGGGAATCGTGAATTAGAGTTCAGTGATTATCATTCGTATTTCGAAACGGTACATCAGACCATCAACACACATATTAAATAAAACAAAACTGGTTCCTGCTAATAATTTGCCGTAAAACAACGATGTATTAGCGAAACGTACATGTCATCATTTTTATACACTAGCGTGGCGAATACCGCTAGCGTTATCCGGGTATTGGGACCAGGAGCATATAAAAATCGGACGTTCGCGTACATATTCCGTGAATCACTCAGGACAAACACTCCGTTATAGTTCTGCGGAATTCAGGGATTTGAAACGATACCAGCAAGGGGGAAGTTGTAAGTTCGCGAAAACTGTTATGTCTCAGAAAACCCTGAGTTTAAACATTTCCTACTATTGCATACAACTGATCAATAAATGTTTGAGGGGATCCCATTCCACCACTGGTATTATGGATTCCGGCGGATTGTCTGAAGGACATGTGGCGCTCATCAATGCACTATCACAAACAAACCAACTAAAATTCCGTTACAAGTCGCCCTACTGTTCGTACTGTACCCATAATTTCAATAACCGAAAGTCCATCTAACATAACTATCTTCATTCAGTAAAATCCATGCTGTGGCACACTTTACCCAGCGATCGTAAAAAGGTACGAAGACTCCGAATTTCTAATTCGGCAATATAAAAACAGACTATAAATTCCAAACCCATGTGAAGCGCGTTAGTTTGCGTTGATTATACCCATAAATTGTGAAACGGTTTATTGCAATAAGTGTCAGCCAAGCGTGTGGGTGAAATCTTATGGGACTTAACTGCTAAGGTCATCAGTCCCTAAGCTTACACACTACTTAATCTAAATTATCCTAAGGACAAACAGACACACCCATGCCCGAGGGAGGACTCGAACCTGACAGTCCATGACTGCAGCGCCCTTACACCGCTCGGCTAATCCCACGCGGCCTGTTTGCCAAGCATGCCCAACGGTTCAGTACGCAACGCAATCGCACAAATAAATTAAAAGTTCTCTTAAATGCCTGATCTGCACACATCTGAGTATTGAAACATAGACTAATATCTAATCGTTGAAAGAAAAATTATTAAACAACCTAACCGAGCACTAAAGTAAGAAATCGAATACCTGCATCATACCAAATAATGAGTGGAGCGTATCTGAGCATCAGAATTTTGTAACATAACCATCATGTAAATTGCAAAATTGACACTGTAATATTTGTAAGAAACAGTATCGTCGAACTGCAGCTTAACGAGTTTGGGTATACTCAGTGGTGAAGCAAAGCAGTAGCCTTTACCAGAAATACCGACCCTTAGACAATGTGTCTAATAGTGTATTTTAAATACGAGAGTATGCCATCTTAGGCACTGTATAACACTTAAAACACTTGATAATGGCACTCGGAAGCCGAAATCATGATTGTATGAGTGTAAATGTAACACTGCAAATAAACAACATTCTAATGGCGGTACTGACTTTTAAGAAATTAACGAGATTGCTTTCATAAGCTATATTAGCGATGATAAAGCCTAAAATAAACAGTTTAACGCTGTGGACTATTCGCCAAAACGGTCTTACGTTAACCTTATAAAGTCATTATCACTCTTTCGGTTCACCAGTTTCGGTTATGATTTTTTTCATTACTTTAAGGGTGAATAATCTGAAACTAATAAAGTGTACATAATTAGGCTTTTGAGTTTTAATTGATGATGTTTTACTTTCTTAAAATCAAATATTTAACTAATTTTGTATTTGTGAAGTAATCGGACGCTTCAGGCTGTTTTGTACATGGAAGAACCATTATGCAAAGGGTAAGGGGAAAGATGGTAGGGGTTATTGGTTGTCACAACCACTAAAATAAACTGAAAGTGGGTGAGACATGCAGGCAGCTGAATGAATCGAAGCTGAGCCAGTGAATTTCTGTGCCGGACACCTCGAGATAAGGCGACTACGTAGTGCCAGGTGGGTGGATGACAGTATAGACTGAAGCGACAAAAGTCATGATAACTCCTAACATCATGTCGCTCTGCGTTTTGCCCAGTGTAGGCCAGCAGCTCGACGTCCCATGCAGAAATATTGACTATGCTGCCTCTTTAACTGTCCGGAATTGCGAAAGTCTTGACGGCGCAGGATTTTGTGCATGAAGTGACCTCTTGATCATATCCGTAAATGTTCGACAGGGTTCACGTCGGGCGATCTGAGTGGCCAAATTATTTGCCGGAATTGTCCACAATGATCTACAAACAAACGGCGAACATTTGTGGCCCGGTGACATGGTGCATTGTCATCCATAGAAATTCCATCGTCGTTCGGGTAGATAAGGTCCGTGGATGGCTCAATATGGTCTCCATGTCAAGCCAAACGTAATCATTTCCAGTATGATCGGTTCAGTTGGGCAAGAGCTCAGCCCAGACTATTATGGAGCCACCACTAGCTTGCTCAGTGCATTATTGACAACATAAGCCCATGGCTTCGTGGGAATCTGTGCCGCACTAGAACACTATCATCAGCTCTTACCTTCTGAAATCGGGACTCACCTGACCATTGCATGGTTTTCCAGTCGTCTAAGGTCCAACAGATATGGTCATGACCCCAGGAGAGGTGCCAGGCACTCGCGCCGGTGGTCTATTGCCATTGACAATTGAGGCAAAATTTTTCCGCACTGTCCAATGTCCCATGTTGATTCCTGCGGTTATTTCATGCAATCTGTTTGTGCGTTAGCATTAACAACTCTACCAAAACGACACTGCTCTCGGTCGTTAGGCTATTGGTCACTGCATTCTCCGTCGTGAAAGGTAATGCCTGAAGTTTGGTATTCTCGGCACACTCTTGACACTGTGGATCTCGGATTATCGAGTTCTCCAACCAAGTCTAGAATGGAATGTCTCATGCGTTTAGCTCCAACTGCCATTCCGCTTTCAAAGTCTATTACTTGACGTCGAGCGGCCATAATGAACCATTTCACGTGAATCACTATAGTACAAATAACATCTCCGCCATGTACGCGATACCACCACCATTTGTATATGGGCATATCGCTATCCCATGATTTCCGTCATTTCGGTGTAAAACGTAC
Source organism: Schistocerca piceifrons (assembly GCF_021461385.2). Lineage (NCBI taxonomy): Eukaryota > Metazoa > Arthropoda > Insecta > Orthoptera > Acrididae > Schistocerca > Schistocerca piceifrons. The sequence continues at coordinate 145,910,357 of NC_060144.1, forward strand.
AGCGGCTACATGCACTACTGGCCATTAAGATTGCTACACCAAGAAGAAATGCAAATGATTAACGGGTATTCATTGGACAAATATATTATACTAGAACAGACATGTGATTACATTTTCACGCAATTTGGGTGCATAGATCCTGAGAAATCAATACCCCGAACAACCACCTCTGGCCGTAATAACGGCCTTGATACGCCTGGGTATTGAGTCAAACAGAGCTTAGCTTGGATGGCGTGTACAAGTACAGCTGACCATACAGCATCAACACAATACCACAGTTCATCAAGAGTAGTGACTGGCGTATTGTGACGAGCAAGTTGCTCGGTCACCATTGACTAGACGTTTTCAATTGGTGAGAGATCTGGAGAATGTGCTGGCCAGGGCGGCAGTCGAACATTTCCTGTATCCAGAAAGGCCAGTACATGACCTGCAACACACGGTCGTGCATTATCCTGCTGAAATGCAGGGTTTCGAAGAGATCGAATGAAGGGTAGAGCAACGGGTCATAACATATCTGAAATGTAACGTCCACTGTTCAATGTGCCGTCAGTGCGAACAAGAGGTGACCGAGACTTGTAACCAATGGCACCCCACACCATCACGCCGGGTGATACGCCAGTATGGCGATGATGAATACAAGCTTCCAATGTGCGTTCACCGCGATGTCGCCAAACACGGATGAGACCATCATGATGCTGTAAACAGAACCTGGATTCATCCGAAAAAATGACGTTTCGCCATCCGTGCACCCAGGTTCGTCGTTGAGTGCACCATCGCAGGCGTTCCGGTCTGTGATGCAGCGTCAATGGTAACCGCAGCCATGGTCTCCGTGCTGATAGTCCATGCTGCTGCAAACGTCGTCGAACTGTTCGTGCAGATGGTTGTTGTCTTGCAAACGTTCCCATCCGTTTACTCATGAATCCAGACGTGGCTGCACAATCCGTTACAGCCATGCGGATAAGATGCCTGTCATCTCGACTGTTAGTGATACAAGGCCGTTCGGATCCAGCACTGTGTTCCGTATTACCCTCCTGAACCCACCGATTCCATATTCTGCTAACAGTCATTGGATCTCGACCAGCGCGAGCAGCAATGTCGCGATACGATAAACCGCAATCGCCATAGGCTACAATCTGACCTTTATCGAAGTCGGAAACGTGATGGTAGGCATTTCTCCTCCTTACACGAGGCATTACAATAACGTTTGACCAGGCATTGCCGGTCAACTGCTATTTGTGTATGAGATATCGGTTGGAAACTTTCCTCATGGCAGCACGTTGTAGGTGTCGCCACCGGCGCCAACCTTGTGTGAATGCTCTGAAAAGCTAATCATTTGCATATTACAGCATCTTCTTCCTGTCGGTTAAATTTCGCGTCTGTAGCACGTCATCTTCGTGGTGTAGCAATTTTAATGGCCAGTAGTGTATATCCATATTCCTCAAGTGAAATGACTGATGATGGTGTTGGTGGTGGTGGTGACAGCAGGTGTGTACAGTGAGGCCTCACCTGGAGACTGATGAGACGGCCGTCGTGCAGCCAGTGGAGGGGCGCTGCGCCCGGAGAAGACGTGGATAGGGCGGCCGCCTCGCAGGTGAAGGTGACGGTGCTGCCCTCGCGTACCACCTGCTCCGTGGGGCCCAGGATGCGGGACTCTGCCGCGCCTGCGCAGTAGTAAAGAGTAAGGAAGACCATGTGCTGAAGTCACTTATTGGTATGCATGCGACAGCATGCGTACCTGCTATGTTTCAAAACGCTACGTATGAAAGTGGGGGTTTCCGGAGTTCATACCTCGGGTTCTGTTGGTAACAAAAGACAGGGGTCAAGTGTTTTGAATGCCCTTGAACTAGGGACTATTTGTATCTTAGTATCATTACCCTACAGTACAGGGTCAAATTTGAATATTGTGCACTTTCTCCTGCTTTGGCAAGAGGAGGAAACCGATTGCCTCTTTTTGCATTGAATCTGCTCTACAGTGGGGTTGATGGGACTTGTGGAGGCACCATTAGTTCAAGGGCGGTTCCTCGTAAAACTCCACAAAAATGGTTTTTTACTATATTTTCGTCGTCACCATCGGACCAAAACCCAGCTGATGATTCCAAGATGGCTATGCACACAAATGGCAAAAATTTTTACGTTATCCTCCTAACATCCCGATCTCGAGCATCCTTGAAAATTTTCTTAATGTCTTTCTCCGTTTCCAAAATAAGGATGTTCAAATGTTAACTTACTTCTACATGTAAAATCCGATACGAAGTGAAATAATAAAACATCGCAACAATTGCTCATATATTAACAGTATAATCTCAGCCCCGGAGTCTGAGGCAGCTGTACGCAGCAAATGGTTGTAATTTTTAAGATGTATTCCTAAGATCCCGATCTCGAATAACGTTGAAAATATTCTTCGTGTATTAATGCGTTTCTGAGATACAGAGGTTCAAATATACTCTAAGTGCACACATAAAATACGTACGTAAAATTCGGTGTGAGGCGAAACCGCAGTTTATAAATTCACGTTGCACTGAGAATTATGGTGTAAAGTGTCTCTGTTGTGATCAGGAAAACCCACGTTGTGGTACTAATGGACTTGCAAAAATCCGGTCAGAGAATTGAGTTATTTAAAAAAATGCGAGTATGTTCGTGACTCTCCCTGAAACGAGGGGTTCCAGCTGCCTCATTCTATCTTTCTCAGCATCTTTAAAATTTTCGCAAAAATTTTGGTATACTAACATACCCGAGCTTTTTCATGCTGCGAGAGAACAGTGTCAGTGATAAAGAAAGGGAAAAGTAATATACAGGGTGTCCCATTTATCTTGACCACCCTAAATAACTGTTTGTAAAGATGCAAATTACAAAAATTTTCAAGCAAATGTACCTTAGTCGTCAGGGAGGCATCAATCAGCAAGATTGCCTTCGTTGTAGCTTTGTTTATTACAAAGATGTGAATAGCGGCATGACTTTTTTCAATTGTACCCAGTATTTTTTATTCGGTAATTCATTTCCTCTCCTAAAGATCTATTCAAAAGTGTATCACAATGTACCATTCACTGAAACACAACGTTATTAATTACATAACACAACATTGACGTTGACGCTCCCAGCGCCTAGTGCAGGTACTCGGGGTAATGGAACACATCCACGTGCTGACGTTGACCGAGGACAAAGGTATGCATAAGTAGTATGCACACCCGTCATTCCGTCTGTGGTGTCACCGCAAGGCACCACACTTGCTAGGTTGTAGGCTTCAAATCGGCCGCGGTCCGTCAGTACACATCGGACCCGCGAGTCGCCACTGCCGACGCTAGCAGACCGAGCGCCGCCACTCGGCTGATCTTACGAGACAAGCTAGCGCACTGGCCAGTTCCACAGCCGACGTAAATAGAAATGGCTCGCTTGTTATAGCTTGAGATATTCGCAGAGACGCTAGTCAGCACAGCCTTCAGCTAAGTCAGTAGCTACGACCTAGCCAGGCGCCACACACAGTTTATGCATTGGCAATTGATCTACATGTGTGTGAAGCAATCAGAATCGTAAAGTAGTATTCGCAGTTCAGACTATAACTGCACTTGTAAATATTACTGTACAAAGTAAAGACAGACGTTCATCGCTGATGCTGAATTAAAGATAAGTATTTAATTGTATTCCTGTCTACTAACTTTCTAATCCCCTAAGATGTTCCAGATACATTCCGTCAAGTATAGTTCATTGATCCTCACGTCAGTTTACGTGATAAACGAGTGCAATTAATGGCCACACCTCGTGATCAGACTAACAAGGGGAGGCCGCCAATTGTGAAATTCAGATTCGATTCATACTGCGCATAAAAAAAGCTCATGGCCAGAGGTGTAATGTCGCAAAGCACCAAGATGCACTTCTCAGCCGTTGTCGAGGAAAGCGACAGTTAAAAGAAACCGTTCCGGTGAAATACTCTCTACGATGTGTAATTGTGTACAGCGTCGTGGCGCAGCGGTAAGCGCTCGGGTTCGTAATCCGACGGTCGCCGGATCGAATCTCACGTCATGCAACTTTTTTTATTATTTGTTTTTTGTAATTCAGATGTACACACACACACACACACACACACACACACACACATATATATATATATATATATATATATATATATATATATATATATATATATATATATTTCCCAGCAATCAGTTGCAACAATTATGCATATAATAAGTTGTTGAAAGTCGTTTGTCGTGGAAAAACAATACTTGAAATAAAACACAATATCACAAATAATATTCAAGTGGATGCAATTTATTGAAAAGTTCGGTATACACTCGCATATAATTAACAATTAGTGACAAGAAGTAGCTGGAGTATCGCACCAACCAGAGTGATAGTTATCATAGAAACATGGAAAGCAGAAAACAGCACGACGTCGAGCACATCTGATAAACGATGCGTTTTTTCAAGAACAATTGTTTTTTAAATTATCTGTTGGGAACCACACCTAATTGCCCGCATCTCGTGGTCGTGCGGTAGCGTTCTCGCTTCCCACGCCTGGGTTCCCGGGTTCGATTCCCGGCGGGGTCAGGGATTTTCTCTGCCTCGTGATGGCTGGGTGTTGTGTGCTGTCCTTAGGTTAGTTAGGTTTAAGTAGTTCTAAGTTCTAGGGGACTGATGACCATAGATGTTAAGTCCCATAGTGCTCAGAGCCATTTGAACCATTTTGAACCACACCTGATTGACATTCTGAAAAATTGTTCTATCGTTCGTCAGGTTTGATGCATACCACGCGTATCGTATAATATCGGCAAAAATCGGAGAAGACAATTGGTGGTGGACGACGGATTGGATTTTTATACAATCGTCTCTGGAGTTGATGTCACGGTTTCGCTCGATTAAAAATTCTATTCTAATTCGAACGTTTGACTTACACTATACGTATTCGTTTCATAATATCATTTCTACGTCTTCCGTTAACTATACGTGGTAAACATTAAGAAGACAATTAATAACATTTGTGAAATACAACTTTGTTTGCGGAAAACATAATGATGTTTGAAGTCGCCAGTTTTTCCACACAAACGATTTTCAACAACTTATTACATGCATAATTGTTGCAACTGATTACCGGGAATTATATATGTATGTGTGTGTGTGTGTGTGTGTATGTGTGTGTGTGTGTGTGTGTGTGTGTGTGTGTGTATACATTTGAATTACAAAAAACAAATATTAAAAAAAGGTTGCATGGCGCGAGATTCGATCCGGCGACCTTCGGATTACGAACGCGAGCGCTTGCAGCTGCGCCACGACGCTGTAGAAAATTATTAATCGTAGAGACTTTTTCACCGCAACGGTTTCTCTTAACCGTCGATTTTCTCGACAACGGCTGAGAAGTGTATCTTGGTGCTTTGCCACATTACACCTCTGGCCATGAGCTTTTTTTATCCTTAGTATGAATCGAATCTGAATTTCACAATTGCCGGCCTCCCCTTATAAGAGTCAAATTGAGTGACTCAGCCGGGTCACCCCTTTTTCCGTGAGGCCCATAGTTCCGCCTCCTACGTAACACCGTCAACCATTGTCAGTTGAATGTACACCAACGAAGAAAAGGTAGAAATGCTACTCTTCTATGGAGAATGTAAGTTAGTAGAACAGTAATTGCAATACTGTTTTCTAATGTACAGGTACATTTAGTACAGAAATTTAGTCCTTTTAAATACTGTTGTGTAGAGTAGGCATACAGTAAAGGTTATCCTTTCTACAAACTGCATCGACATAACGTTTCTTTTAGTATTGTTGCTGTCGTTGTTGTTGAAGGTAGGCGAAAATGCTACAACTCCGAAGGACATGTAGGGACGTATCGTGCTTACTTGTAATTATCTTCAGCAGGCAACACTGGAAGCAGTAAATAATTCTTTTATTCAACGAGTGCACCAGTGTATCTGTGTCCAGGGTCATCACTTTGAGCATCTTTGAATGTTCTGCTTCTGGACAATGGTACAGGAGAGTCAAAGTCAATTTTTTGTTATGGTTTTACATGGTTTTCATTTGTTTTCTGACAACTCTAGCAAATGGACGAGTTTTCGATCCCGGGCTCAAAGTCACTGTTGTGTTATGTAATTAATAATGTTGTGTTTCAGTGAATGGTACATTGTGATACATTTTTGAGTACGTCTTTAGGAGAGGAAATGAACTACCGAATAAAGAATACAGGGTACCATTTAAAAAAATCATATCGCTGTTCATATCTTTCTCAAAAACCTGCAACGAAGACAATCACGCTGATTGATGTCCCCCTGACGCCTAAAGAACATTTGCTTGAAACATTTTGTAATTTGCATCTGGACAAACAGTTAATTAAGGTGGTCAAGATAAATGGGACACCTTGTATACTGGAAGATAGCAGAGAGTGGTTGTTTTATAGTGAGAGCGAAGAAAACAGCGGCATTGTCGGAGAAGGAGAGGGTCACAGTGGCTCTACAACACAGTTGACAGTGGCATAACAGTGCTAGGAAAACAGTGAAGGAGTCAGTGCCAACGGGTGGGGGGGGGGGGAGGGAGGAGGGAGGAGGAATAAAGGAAATAGAAAGTGGGTAACAGCCAGTGATAGAATATATGGCACTGACACTAAGGAAGAGAGAGACAGTAACCGTGAGATAGACGGCAGCAGTAGAAAGGAAGCACTGAGATAGCAGCAGTTAGAGAGAGCAAGAGGGAGACTGTGACAGAGAGGGGAGACTTTAGCATTAGGAGAGAACGAAGCAGACTGTGTCCATGACGCAGCAGAAACTGAGAAAGAGACGCAAATATATAATAAGTTGGGTCGACTGAGGAGTGAGTGAGAAATGGTAATATTGAGAGCATGTGCGTATTAAGAACTTACGGTGATAAACCAGTGGGTGTGTGTGAGTTACAGTTAGGGGAGCTTGTGGGAGTTTGAGATGAGCTTCATGTTAAGGAAAAGGGCTATATGTTGGTGTTCCAAAATATTTAGGAAAACTTTTAAATGTGCTGAAGAAGGTAAAATAAGGCAACTGGTACCCCACATTTCAGTCAGAGACTTTTAAATAAACAGGAACATATTTGCAGTTTTTGTGCTCCGATGGGAGCGTTTTTCGGTTGGTCGTGAATATACTTGAGTGTTTATGTAGTATGGCTTAGACCGGAACGCGACAAACTAACGAGCATGGGCCAACAAGAATTCTCTTCTAGAGGAAACGGTTGGCGAGCGCTAGCAAACGGCATCCGGTCATGTTCGGTTCGAAAGCACTGGTGGTCCCTCATGTTCCGATTGTGCTCCGTGTTTTAACGAACCATCAAAGGAAGTCCGTGTCCTCTCCGTTTCGGTGTTAGCAGCACAGACAGCTGTCGTATTGCGTACGAAAGCTACTTGGTTGCTGTTGAGGCGTGTGAGTAGTGGACTCATGTGAAAAGACTATAATGTTGATGATGGAAGAAAGTAAATCTCATAGGTGCTTGTGGGGTCCAGGGGTCCAAACATCCACAGCGAAAACGCCGAAGAAAAATAAATATGGTTGGTAGAGAAATGTCGATCACTCGAAGATCCAAGTGGGTACGCGAGAAAGACGATAAAATTGCATTGATTCCATCACGTGGGACGAATTAATAAGCACAAGGTTCGTACCTCTTTTTCTTAAAAAAGAGTAGCAATAAATTTCCTTGAAAACAAACGAGTACAAATGAGTGTCCCTCATTCTGACTAAAATAAATAATTTGCGAAAGACCTAATCATTCTCGTTGCTTACATTTATGGTAACAATAATTACACGTTGATTTATCACTGTAATTATAAAGTTTTGTTACGTGATAACTTTACACTCTAACAAACAATATAGTTTATTTTATCATGTAGTCTGTGTGATACCTAACATGTGTATTTCACATCTCATTAATCACGCTTTATTGGCATTATTTTCTTCATATGTACGTTAATAAAATCCTTGATGTATTTCGCCCATGCTACCGCTAAAGTAGCTATTTAAATGGCATACAGTCAGTAAATATTTCCAGTTGTTAATAATCATTGTGTAAATGCCGAACTTTCTTCTTGTTACGTTGATCGTCAGCAATTAGTGTTCTGCTTTTGAATTTCATCTTCAGTTGTAATGAGCAGCCAGTGAAAGGCGTCGTCTGTGAAGTGTGGAACGTCTTCACTTCCTAGTTCACTTTGCTCGCCTCGTCAAGGACAATGCACGCGCCAATTGAAATAATCCTATCCGAGTTTCGAGTATCAAAGTTTTTGTATTGTGGACATAACTTGTGACATAATCGAGTTAAACCTGTTGGGTATTATTAAAACAAAAAATTAATAACGCAGAGCTTGATGGGTTGACGTGCTATGCTCGTTCTCTAGTGTTACCTGCGATGTGAAGACGTCTTCACAGGTAGAAGCGAACGGTAGTGAACACTGGTGAATCGTCTGCTAATGTTCTTTCGCGTGTGTTTGCTTCTTTGTCATCCTACGCCCCTGAGCAGGACTGACAAAACTGCACACTCCACCTTCAGTAAAATAACTTCCTGCATTTTTTTTCTACACAGATTTAGAAAACTTTACGGTCCTGTAGGTAGGTTTTATTAAACATTAAAAATTTTATAAAAAACTACTGAAAAATATTAGTTAAAAGAACTATATTGGTACCCCCTTAATCTAGTAAATAAATTACAACTTGTGTAAACTTTCTAATAAAATTAAAAGTAAAACCAAATCAGCGTATCGTCTATGGCCCTTACTGCCTATTGATTTTAGGATGTGTGTAATAAGGAATATGTCTTGGCATCTCGAGGTGTCGGGTGTTCTGCCACCCATACAAATTATTTCGACAGCGTGATTCGTTGTCTTCATCAGGTAAAACCCGAACTGCTAGTCCAGTGGAATGGGCCCAATACTTATACCTACTACCTCCCCACGATCAGTTCTAGGCGCTTCGTCTGCGTCTAGAATCGTTCCGAGACGTGCCGCTTGGGTCCGCTGCGCATGGTAGCGAGCTGATGTCCCGTTTTCCGTCCGGTGCACCTGGTGCTCTGTCTAGGATTCGTTCCCGCTGTCCGCATTCTCAATTCCTCTTTTTGTTGAGTTCTGCTGCTGCAGCCGCTGTACTTCTGCAACTCTAGTGCAGGATCCGAGACTTCGCCGAGTCGCCACCCACTGTCACTATTAATGAGATTTTCTACCACCCATATCTCTATTGCCTCTCTCTCCCAGTATACGGGAGTCTGCGCCAAAACCATCTTCTCTCCATACATCACTGCACGCTTAAGTTTTAGACAGTGCTCGACAACAGTAAATTTCGTTGTCTCTCTCACAACGAATCCCTTGAATGCGAGATCACAAGTTCAATCTTTAGTCAGTCTCATTGGAAGGTGTTTTATTAATAGTTATCACAGGAAAAACATTAGATCCTAATGACTCCACCATATGTATCACGAGGGCGATAGAAATTGAGTGTCCGGGAGGTGCTACGGGATATATTTCGCCCGCTTAGCTGGGTGGTAACGTGCTTGCCTCCCATGTAGCGGACCCGGGTTCGATTCCCGGCCGGGTTGGAGATTTTCTCCACTGGTGGACTGGGCGTTGTGTTGTCCTTATCATCCTCAGCACCGGGACGCAAGTAGCCTAATGTGGCGTCTACTGCAATAAGACTTGCGCTTGGCGGCCGAACTTCCCCAGATGGTGCCTCCGGCCATCAACGCCATACGCTCATTTCATTTCATTATGGGATATATGTATGACATTTCACAAAATGGACATCGTCGACATTCAAGAAATGTTCAAAACAAACCATTAACTCGCACCATGAACACCGAATGAAAAGTGGCGTACCACAGTGATCGCAAAGGTTGGCACTATCAAGATCGAGTTACAAACAGTGCAGGACATTCTTCTAGGTATCCACTCTTAAAGGATGCATACAGAACCACACTGTTGTAACGGGGTAATGAGAATTAATGGAACGTGTTGGTGTGCAACCTGATGCGAAACAGTATCTCGTGATGCGTATCGTGAAACTGGCTATACTTTCAGGCGAAACTGCTGTTAGAGCGATAATATGTTTCATAGGCACGGAAAAAATAAACATCCATATGCAGAATTTGCCCAATGGTGCTAAGTGGCATGAATTGCAATGACCACACTTTTCAGGAGGGGTAGTTTGCTCTAAATGAGTATGATTTTTATACGCGGACCAGAAATGAAGCAAAAACAAATTATTTTGACCAACTATTTGGCAAAAGCAATGCTCATACCATGGGTGTAGTTGTCTTACATCCTTTTTCCCATGTTGCTTGCTGTGACGTAAATGTCCCCTGCAAGATCGCGCACACGAGAAAGAATCGCACGGGGCAGAGCACCTCCAATTTTTGGCAGCACAATAAATAACTTTCCAGCCAGTTTACCATCCAGATTAACAGTCGACATACTTGTATACGAATGCATTGAGGCTTTGATGTTAGTTGATCTTTATACAAGTGTCTTAGTACCTCTAATTTCCAGGTTCCTTTCACATGCATTTCCTCTTCAATTTAAAATTGGTCGGAGTTGAGTACAATTTCCTTTGACCGTTTGGATCAGTTTGTTTACGTTATCTACAAATTTTCGGGAGGATCCTACAGTTTGCTGTGCATAGTCAAGTGAAGCTTTGTTTGAAATTTCGTTACCTTACGTCTTTGAATTCTGTAGCACTGTTTTAAGTTATACAACGATCGACTGCTTCCTTTGAAATCACTGTACATAGGTCGATCGAGCATCCTTTAAACGCGCAAAAATCAGTGTTTGTAACAAGTGCCCCGTGTCCTCCCTTGAATATTCGTAGTTTTTCTGATGCACTACATAGCTATATTACTACGGAATTATTCGAAATATATTCATATTTTTTTTACTATGCTGCGGGTGACCTTCCATGTACGTAATTATGTTTAGGACTAGCTCCATGGACAACGATTGCCTTTACTACGTTTCATTGATGACGGGATTTGTGGCTTCCTATCCACCATGGTTGATGAACTAAAGGGCTCGATACCTCTTTCAGTATCGCTTTCAGTTGTGAAGGACGTATCGTTATCAATGTACTCCTCATGTACACTGTCCCCCCAATCGAGCGTTATGACACCAAACATTCAACTTTCAGAAACGTTAATATTTCATCTGCCACTTCTTTCGCATTCTGTGAAATTCCTTGGATTCCTTTCTGATGAAATGTCAACTTTGGCAACTGTTATTGTAGATATTATGCAATGTTTGCTTGTTTATCGTTGCCACTGGTCTGCTTTGTACCAACACTACTAGCACTGGATCACTGTTGTGAGTTACTCGTCGAACAAGCAGTTCAACTACGCCCCATGCTGGCTCACCATTGGATACCTCCAGTCCCACACCCCGTTCCCGTTAGCAGCCAATATTGTGATTGCATAGCCGACAATTATGTGGGGCGTCGGATGACGTAAACGTCATTCTCCGTTTGTTATCTCGCCCTCAATCGGTTCACTGGGTTCCTTGTCAGTCGGATATGCCTCTCACGTTCTTCGTATGTGATGTCCACTGTCCTAGTTGTTTGGACAAATGTGCACTACATGCCATATCGGCGAGGTATATTATAAATTCCTGGTTTTCGTAAACCAAGGTCATCTTTAAAATAACCCAATATACCTACCAGAGATTTCAACAGATCACAGGGCAAACTTGAAGAAGGCCTTCTCAGTTACGAATAATGAGGGTAGACAAGATATGTGAGTGGCTCGAAGACTGCTTAAACAATAGAACCCAGTATGTTGTCCTCTACGGCGAGTGTTCATTAGATGCAAGAGTATCGTCAGGAGTGTGCCAGGAAAGTATGACAGTACAGGTGTTGTTCTCTATACACGTAAATCATTTGGCTGACAGTGTAGGCAGCAATCTGCGGTTAATTGCTGGTGATGGCGTGGTCTACGGTAAGATGTTGAAAATGAGTGACTGAAGGAAGATACAAGACGATTTAGACAAAATTTCTATTTGGTGTGATGATGGCAGCTAGTCCTAAATTTGGAAAAATGAGAGTTAATGCGGATGAGTAGGATCAAACTTGCAATGTTCGGATACAGTATTACTAGTGTCCCGCTTGACACAGTCAAATCGTTTAAATATGTGGGCATAACATTGCATAGCTATATGTGGAAGAAACATGTGAAAAATGTGGTAGCGAAGGTGAATGGCCGACTTCGGTTAACTGGGAGAGTTTTAGGAAAGAGTGCTTCAGCTATAAGGAGACCGCATATATGACCCTGGTGCGACCTATTCTTGATTACTGCTCGAGTGTTCGGAATCTATACCAGGTCGGATTGAAGGAAGACATCGAAGCAATTCGGAGACGGGCTGATATATTTATTATTGGTAGGTTCGAACAACACCTAAGTGCTACTGAGATGCTTCGGGAACTCAAACGGAAATCCTGGGAGGGAATCACGTTCTTTTCGAAAAACACTACTGTGAAAATTCTACTGCCGTCAACATACATTGCGCATAAGGACCACGAAGATAAAGTATGAGAAATTAGGACTCATATGCAGGCACACAGACAGTCGTTTATCCCTCGCTCTGTCTGCGAGTGGAACAGGAAAGGAAATTACAAGCAGCTATACAGCTTACCCTTCGCCACGCATCGTACGGTAGCTTGCGGAGTATCTGTGTAGGTGTAGACGTAGATGAGAAGTCTGTCTACAATGGATAGCATTGATTCATTAACTGTGCGTAAATTACTAATTACAAATACATGAAAAGAGCTCTAACTGACAGCTGAGAATTATCTTTCTAAATTGCATATTTATTATTTTTTCTTTCGGATTTATTTGTTTTCAGAAAAGCAAACTCATTGGTTATGTCACTGATATTAAGTTTAGCAACTGTGTCGTATTCTGTAGACAAGAGGGCTCAATTTGATATCCTGTTTTCACTCTTATTCAACCCTACATTTCAGTTTTTAGTTCTACGTGAACGTATGTGAAATGTGACTGCCTTTACAAGATGTTGCGGTCACTGGCACTGCCATAAATGTTCTACAAGCTATTTCGATTTTTCGGTAGGTATCTATTAACGCATACTGTGAAAAATGTTCACAGTATCATAACGGGTTCAAATGGCTCTGAGCACTATGGGACTCAACTGCTGAGGTCATTAGTCCCCTAGAACTTAGAACTAGTTAAACCTAACTAACCAAAGGACATCACAAACATCCCTGCCCGAGGCAGGATTCGAACCTGCGACCGTAGCGGTCTTGCGGTTCCAGACTGCAGCGCCTTTAACCGCATGGCCGCTTCGACCGGCATCATAATGGGAAGCGGTGTCCATGCTCCTCAGCAGCTCTTTCATCTGGAGCTTGAAAGCAGATATTTCTTTAACTATCTGCAATATATCGATATATATATCTGGCACCACAATCAGCTGCACATTTTTAAAGACAAATACAGAGCCATCATTTACGCCATTCACTGACAGCTGATACAGTGATATATACGGGAGACCTGTTTTTCACTTCGTTTGCCATTCTGTGAAATACTCTGATGCACTCTATCTAAAAACATGATCGTTCCAGAGATGTCAGCATAAATTTAAAGCTTCAGTCCAATGGCATATTTGCAGATTTGCTTAAGCATCCGCTCGATGACCGCTAAGACCCTTAACACCACAGCGAAGTAGCAGAAAGAACTCCGTTGGTGAGTATGAGTGAGTTGTACAAGCGGTAAACGTGTCGCCACATAAACCATGTTAGCAATATACAGGGGTGCGCAATACTTAAGGACGAAAGTAGCTTTCGCATGACGTGCAACTGCCAAGTAATAGTAAAAGATCTGACGCTGTTCAAGAGCGTTACATGCTCTACCAGGTGTGACGAACAACACTGAATACAAACAGTACTAATGAACTCTCGTCGCCGTTCTACCTGTTACAGCGAATTGAAACTAATCGTTTATACCCGTTAGAGGTTAATATGTACACGAAGGTACACTGATATTAATTTTCTTTGTATTAGTGCGCACTTATATTCCCTGTTGACAGTCAAACTACAGATGCCACACGTCGTCCTTCACATCTCATAGTGATGTGCCTAAAGGACCATAATGCACTGCATTGTAAGGACAGCAAGGTGTTAGGTGTACCTCTATTAGACCGAACATTCAGCTAACATTCAGGTGAATGAAATGTGCTGCAATGTATTCAACTGACAGGAGTGCATAAGTATAAGAATAAAGGATACCATATTTTTAAAGCCAGCATTTTCTCATAATATTACAGATTGGCACCTTCATCGTATCATTCCTGTTGTAGTTCCTCGGTGTCTGCTGCATTACGTTTCTGCGGCTAACTACCCCTTTACTATAATTTATGACTGTGTGTAGCTCTGTAGTCTGAGACCAACCAATCAGCAGCGTGCTTTCTTGGATAACTCTAGCTGTCTCGAGCAAAGAGTATTATTTCGCAGTTTTTAAATTGCGTTCTTTATGTGCGTGGAAACGTGATAAGGTAATGAGTGCCCCCGTTATTTAGAATGGCAGGTGGTCCATTAATCGCAATAATTCATCCACTTTTGGCAGAGTTCTTCTGGTTTGTCTAGTCCCAATATTTGTAACTCGGAAGTAGAACAAGGTACTTTGTTGAAGCTGTGTCGTGTGGAGTAACTGAATGCAAACAAAAAAATCACGAGAATAAGAGACGTAGCATACAATTTCGTGTCACCATGACATATGTTACACACAGTTGTTCCATTAAGTATTTGAAGAAGCCAGTCGAGTACAAAAACGCAATTAAGCGCAAAACCAATTTAATGAAATCGGAAGTAATGTAACACTAAAAATTTCATTCTTTGTCTTAAATTCTTGGATGAATATTAAATATCAGAAAGTAATGCTCCTTAATGATATAAACAATTGCATTACGATATAAACAATTGTATTTCATGGAATGTACTATAGTTACCTGCTTAGCTATTGATGTAAATTTTCTGACAATATAATTTTAGCTCTCAACTGCAAAACACCGTTCTTCTTAGCTTAAGAGGTGTGCCTTGGCACTGTTATTCTCAAAATATTTTGCTCTGAAGCTCTTTTGTTTACTTAACGTTTTTCTGCGCATCCTCCAAGAAGTGCGATATTGTGTTTACAATGCGTCTCATTTATACAAGACAGCTTCTTCGTCGGTTAGTTTTTCTTGTACAGTCAAAGGGCCAATCCACAAATTCATTATTCTTTTAAGACTGGGTGTTTTCTCAAAAGAGTGAACAATGGTATTTTAATGTCGTGAATAGTCCTTAAATCAGATGACAATAGAAAAAACGTAGTCTTACGTTTGAATTAATTTTTAAAATTTATATTCGTTTCTCTATATTCAAACTCCTTACTGGGAAGCTTTGTAGTGCTTTCAATTATTGGAAGCTGTCGGGAGGAAAACTGAGCAGTTTCCTTTATGTTCAGTTAGCTTTTTGTCTATTATATACGACAGAACTGTATATCCCAAATCACCGTTATGAAATTTCATAGGTTCATGTGAAAACAGGGACTGCAACATTTGATCAAAGGACGTATTGAATAAAGTTTCTGATCTGATACTGATTGCTTTGAAAGTTATTAATCGTAATCAAGGAGTTCTTGTTCAAATGGTAAAACTACTTCATTGCACATTGCTGTACAGGGCAACACATTCCGACTACCATGTTCAGATTCGACTTGTGATTCGTGGAGAGCAGCAGCGAGCAACTGGCTTTCGACAATACGGTTATTGCAGTCAAATACTTGAGGAAAATCTTCGCCTTTGACAGATACCAGAAGATTGCGGTAGTAGTCTTATACAAATGGTGACCCACCGAATATTCTGAAGCAGTCGTGTCCTGTCGAAAATGTCTTCAATCGAAACAAGTTTACCTACCGAAGAATTTTGTCCGGCATTTGTCGGTTATAAACTTCATTTTCCCATACTCCTGCACGTATTACACATCAATCATCAAATTTAAAAACGCTGCCAAAAGGTATTTATGATTGTTGTAGCTAATTATATCTTAAAGACCGGAGTGAAAAGGTACAGCGAAAATATTTCACTATTGAAAACCCTACATGCTCATGAAATGATAGGACGGAAATAATAAGAAAAGATGTAGTCAAAACACTCATATCAATGAAACAGCGAAAGCCTATTGCAAACGCAATTCCTTTGCAGAAGTTATTGCAATAACACGTAATGTCTAAAAAAACTTGTATGTCATGCTAACGAAAAGACTTCTCACCTGTGTGCGTACCCGGCTTCCATGTCCATCCAGTGTCAGATGAATACGGAGAATCACCTTGATTTTGATTTGGTTCTGTAACAGAAATGAAATTACAGCGTTAATATGATCCCTTAGAGTTATTATTGGTGATCGTAAATTAGAGCGACGATCCTGTGAAAAAAAAAAAAGACTTCATTTTATACAACGCAAATTCTTAATACAGCCTGAAAACTCTTGAATGCGTAATTCTTATACATAATGAAATTAAAGTATTTGTAAGAAACAGTGAGTTACCATAACGACAGTCGAAATATTCTGAACGACTTTGGAATATTTACCGTAGCTGCTGTGACGATTGTACCATGTTCAGCCTCGTAGCTGAATGCAGTCCATTTCTCTTAAATACGGTATGTTAACAGGGGTATTAAGGGAAGTAAGTGTACGTACATACTTAGTGCGAAGCGCCATCGACAATATCTCATGTGGATGGTTGGAAGTCAGAAATTATTCATGTAGGTGACTGTTTTTCAGATGATCACTTCAACAGAAGGTTGAAAGAAGCTTAGGTTGCTAGTTACATGTTTCGTTCATCATCAGTAGGATATATCAAATAAACTGGAACAAATTATTTTACACTCTGTTTAGTACAGTTCATATTGGCTACCTGTTGTCGTTTACAAATCAGTACAAGTAACAACTAAACCATTTAGCTTAGCCACAGTAGTAAATCGAATCATGTAAGTTAAAAGTTGTTAAATAACAAATCTTTTATAGAACAATATCGGATGGCAGGAAGATAGATTTTTCAGCTCGATTTCGAGATTTGTGGAAACAACTTTAACATCAGCAGTATTCAGCCCATTTTGTGGTGAAGTCAGTTCTAATGAAGATAATTTATTCTTTTCAGATGAATTACAGACGCGGCTATTTTTTTACTTAGGAACATAACCATGATCGCACCTGAATGCCGCAAGGAACTTGTTTGTGGAAGGAAAACATTCTTAACGATGAATTATTTCAGAATGTTGTTCTGTAAGATACTACCGAATGAAAATAAACGAAGTGCGTCTATACATTGATTTGTTACTCTACGAGACTTGTAATTACTTGAAAAGGAAATCTGAGTGAAGGTGTTTCTTTAGGAAACTTCATGAAGTATTTCAGTTACTAAATCGAGTATCTGTGCTAAGTTTGTCAGTGGTGTTGCATTATTGTAGCAAATTAAAGTTTATGATCCGGAGTCAAATTTTAATCATTTAACACCTGTTGTGTGATGAACATCTCCACGAGTTAAATTAATGTCGGACTGGTGCTTAATGGTGTACACTTTCAGTTCGCGTATGTGTATTTTTGACAATTTTGTGTGGCAAACGTATTGAGAAAAAAAATACTGCTTTATTCTCTAGCCTTTGTAGTATCCTGAAACTTCCTGGCAAGCTAAAACTAAACCTGGGACTTTTGTCTTTCGGGAGCGAGTGCACACTCAGCAGCAGATTTAAAATTCATTCTGGAAAATATTTCCAGTATCCTGTTCAAGAAATATGCTCTTGATTAACTTTGGTGGACTAGTATCTGCATGCATAGTGTAATTACACATATTCTACTTTTGGATAAATAGCATGATTCACATACCAGTTTTATTCCATCAGATAGTGAATCGATGTGACGCGTTAGACGTGAGTCACTAATTCTTCTAGCCTTCTGCTACATATATACAGTTGCTTTACGTATGTGCCTGCCAGTTACTAGGCCGGTTCATTCCCTAGCACTCTGATTTCTGTACAGCCATTGTAGACACTCCAAGCAAGATCGAGCAGTGGTTAAATAATTTTTAACATCAACAGGAAAGACTGGTGAGGCACCATATTATTGCGTCCCGGTATTAATTTCCACCATTCAATAGTAGTGAGAGCGTATGAACAATACATGTTAAAACTGAAGTTATTATTCTGACACACCAGAAGGAAGAAAATATTGATTTTAATCAAATTCGGTATTTAGGAAATTAAAATTCTCTCAAAAAATTCATTGACCTTCTGAAAACCTTCCAGCAGATAAAGAGAAAACATTCGTTGAGTTGTTGTTAGAAAGCCATGACCAAAATTTTTCCATGTGTAGTATTCCAATTCGTTTCCAAGAAACCATTAGGCCATTCTACACTTTCTTCAATCGAGTTGATTGGTTAACATTTTTCACTTGAAAAACCGAATATTCAACAGTAGTTTTTGAAGAAGTTAGTAGCTTATAATCTTATTACTCATTAAGAATCTAAGCTTCCAAAGTATCGACATGGAAAGCTACAGTCATTGTAGTGACACATGGGCATTTAGTACAAAAAACAGTTAAGGTTGCTCAGTGAGCAATACAGGGATACATGATGGGAATTATATGAAAGATACGAAAATAAACGAATGAACCATTGAATAGAAAGGAGTCGGTGTCGCATTTACATGTCTGTTGATAGTGAAATACAAGTAGGGTGGTCGTGTAATCAGGTGAATTCCTGGTAGGCAGACCAAGTAAGTACTTTGCTGAACTCCAAGAGCTCTGTAAACACTTAGAAGAGAACTTGGTTGAATTTGAGGAGATAACTTTAGGTAGAATGAGAGAACAACATGGCGGCGCCTATGAGAAACACTCTCAGCCACATTGACTTACGTTAGTCCTTGGCTGCAATGAAAATGTAGCTAGATTTTGATATCCATTGCCAGACACACACACACTATTATTAATTAACTGTTCTTATTGATTGTATGGCATAGCCCCATGCGTGTCGATCTTTCGTTCATCATTTGAAGACGTGTATACGTTCTCAAACGAGATAAAAATTATCCTTACTGTAATTAACACCACACTCCTCCTTTAAAGTCTATAGAAATCAAATTAATACACACACACACGGACACACACACACACACACACACACACACACACACACACACACACACATACGCACACGCACATAAACATACACACACACGAACACACGGATATACACACAAACACACAGCGACATACCCATGAATTCTGCAAAGCCAAACTCACATACAGAAGCAGCTGTCAAGACTTTGGTCTAACGAGCCTGCAAATTCCATTTAAATTCTGAAACTAAGAAAATTAGTGAGATAAATTTAAATAATGGATAAAGTCAAAAAAAGACAGGAAGGTACAGTAAAAATGCAGGTAAAACAGACTGGCACCTGATAGCTTTGAGGAAAAATGACGTAAATAAATACGGAAATACACCATATCCAACAAAATAATATCAGATCAAATCCAAAAACTCATCAAAACTGCGGTCATCACAATCACTTTCAGCAGGAACAATAATCTTTACAAGAGAACATCAAGCAGACACACAGCAAATGTGATCAGTCTCGAGTGCATAAGACTACTTCCGCGCAATGTCGGTGCCTTTACGTAGGACGTCTGAGAGAAAATTCAAAATGCTGTTCTCAGACCATGTTAACGGCTTCAGACATGATCAAGTGCATAGTTCTGCAGAAGCTACATCTAAACCACAAGCCACCGAGAATCGCTAAAAACTCTCAAGCCACTCCACATTTTTTAAACAAAGAAAGGACACTACTTGGGATTGAGGAACAATAAATATACACTGATTTGACGACAGTCATGGAATACCTCCTAATAGCGTGCCGTGCCTCCTTTTGGCCGACACACCGTAGTGCAGCAGCTCGGTGTGGCGTGCTCTCAACAAGTCATTGGCAGTCCCCAGGAGAAGTACTGAGCCATGCTGTTCTTCAGCCGTCCACAATGGCGAAAGTGTTGCCGGTGCAGAATTTTGTGCAGGAACTGACGTCTCGATTACGTTGACGGGGTTCACGTCGGACAATCTGGGTGGCAAAATCATCCTTTCGAGTTTCCCATAATGTCCTTCAAACCAGTCGTGAATAATTGTGGCCCGCTAACATGGCGGATTGTCATCCATAAAAATTTTATCGTTGTTTGGGAGCATGAAATCCATGAATGGCTACAAATAGTCTCAAAGTAGCCG
Source organism: Schistocerca piceifrons (assembly GCF_021461385.2). Taxonomy (NCBI): domain Eukaryota; kingdom Metazoa; phylum Arthropoda; class Insecta; order Orthoptera; family Acrididae; genus Schistocerca; species Schistocerca piceifrons. The sequence goes on from NC_060144.1 coordinate 145,930,574, forward strand.
AAGATAACCATTTCCAGTCAATAATGGCTTCAGTTGGATATGAGGACCGAGTCCATTCCATGCACACACATCCCGTTATGGAGCCACCATCAGCTTGCACAGCGCCTTGTTGATAACATGGGTCCACAGCTTCGTTCGTGGGATCTGCGCCAAACTTGAACCCTAGCAACAGTTCTGGTCAACTGAGATCAAGACTCAACCGACAATTAGATCACGGTTTTCCAGTCGTCTAGGGTCCAACAGATATGGTCACGAGCCCGGGACAGGTGTTGCAGGCGATGTAGTCATTTAGCAAAGGCATTCAACGTCAGTCGGCAGTTGCCGTGATCCATTAACGCCAAATTCCTCCTCACTGTTCTTTCTAACGGATACGTTCGTCTGCGTCCCACATTGATTTCTGTGGTTATTTCACATAGTGTTGCTTGTCTATTAAAACTGACAACCGCTGCTCTTCGTCGTTAAGTGAAGGCTGTCGGCCACTGCGTTGCGCGTGGTAAGAGAAAATGCCTGACATTTGGTATTCGCTGCGCACTCGCTGACATTGCCGATCTCGGAATATTGCATTTCCAAACGATTTCAGGAATGGAATGTCCCACGCGTCTAATTCAGCTACAATTCCGCTTTCAGAGTCTTTTAATTCGCGTCGTGCGACCATAATCACGTCGAAAACCTTTTCACATGCATCATTTGATTACATCTGGCAGCTCTGCCAGTGCACTGCCCTTTTATACCTTGTGCACACGCTGGTATGGCGTGTAAACTTGTGTATCGGTAGCCCATAATCTCTGCAGCCTCAAAGTATGTCAATAATAATGCCAAAAAAGTGAACCAATAAATGAAGCAGTTGATATTTGTAACTTTAAGGATCTTACAGTGTAAACATAAATTCACATCAGTTTCAGTGAACTGTTTATAACTATGACTTGAAATATTATTAAATTCAGTTTTATATCTGCGCGAAATGCTAGTTTTTAAGGGAACATAAAGAAAAATACCTAAGTCACAGTGTGGAATATCACTTCTTTGAAAATGATAGTTTAGATAGAATGGTATGAATCTTCGCACCAAAGCAAAGACATGCATTCTGGCCTAACGACCCTGCCTTGTCACGTGACAAGGCAGAACATATTTTATTTTATTTTTGACTTGAGCATAGCTTCTCTAAATTTGAACCACTGCTTTCTCGCAATGTATTTTAAGGTTGCCCAGAATTTCATTCTAATGACGACACTCTTAACAGGTGTCGAAACCTAGGTCAATTGTACCAAACAATTATTTGTGACTGGTTGCCTGTATAATTCCTATGTTTGTCTATTTTTATACTTTTACTGGAGCCATTGATTCTCATGGGGAATCTGTCCAGCGTCTACAGACAATAGCAGAATATTCCGGCCGTATATATTTTGTGCACTTATAACATGTAATTTGACTTCTTCTTTCTTCTCTACACAGTATGCACATCTTCTGCTTTTCTTGGCTGGTGTTTTCACTGCCCTTCCCAGGTCTGGTGCTACTAATGATATGATTGCCTTCTTTACACCTGCTAGTTGCTTTCCCAAACTAATGATGAAGGTCCAACGTCTCACTTTTTTATTAGTAGCCAGCATAACCCAAATTAGGTACGCTTTCATTACACTTACCTCGATCGTGTTGAAGAGCACCACCAGGGGTCGTCGCCTTTTCTCTCTCTCTCTCTCTCTCTTCGCACTGTTGCATGGCGTCTTCTGGTTCATCATGTCAAAGCCGCCCTTGTGGGACTGTATGTCATTATAAATTCCGAATTCTTTACTTGTGATGATGACACTGTTTGTTGGTCATGAAGAGAGCCAAGGACGGTAACAGCTTTGTTTCTCTTAGGAGCTATCGTGACATCTGGTTGAAAACCAAATAATGTAAATTATACTTCACATCCTTTAGGTGTAATAAAATCGACTGGTGATTTAACTATCGTTTTTTCGCTTAGTACCGACTAGTGTCAGATCTTTTGACAACAAAAAACAAGCTAAATCCAGAGATGTAAAAAAATTATCACAGATGACAATCCGTCCAGACTCAAGTTCAATCACCAGGTTTTTCGTAACATTCTCTATAAGCGAATAGCTCTGGTTTCTTCCTCCTTCCCAAAAGCACTTTCATCTTCCAGCAGTAGCTCGTTGTACTGTCACAAATCGCCCAGAACGTTGTTACGTGCCTACCAGGTTTTGATAGGATGTATTGTCGAAACAGACAGCGACCTCGAAATGTGACCAACTGTTCATCCACGGCCATGCACAATCATGGAATGTAGTCACCCCTAAGATTAATATCCCACTTCTCAAAAACTTCTCTGATTGCTTCCAGTTCGTCACTTGAACTATTTTCACATCGGGCTGCGGCACTGTCAAAGCGCAATACCATCAGAACAGCACGCAAGAGGTAGCGAGACATACGTACTTTCAATGAACAGTGGTCGGCCACTCTTAACACCCCATATATCTTTGTTGCTTGACTTGTAAACTTCAGTCAGAATCAGAAAACCAAGAACTTTCTCATTTCCTGCATATCTACGTGTACATCCATTCAGACCTCATAAAAGATTCGACATTCCTTGTCGATCCACATACAATCTTTGTCATTGAGCGGTACAATAGGAAGAAGGTAAAACCAAATTATTCATTATCACAGTTCCTAATCGAATAACTTGTAGGTCCCTGGTCTTCTTTCAATACATTCTTTTTGCTCTGCCTATCAGAAATTCCAGCCTGTGCTGTCGGCGTCATGAACCTCATTATCATCATCACTGGAAAATTCACATTCACCAGGTGAGTTTTCAGAATCAGAAGACAGCTCCAACAAATCCGTTACCTTCATATCCAATAGTCCTCTTCTCCGCAACATTTTCAGTTTGTAGAACAGACAACTGTTATAACGTAATGCATCCGATAGTCCTCTTCTTCGCGACATTTTCAGTTTTCAGAACAGACAACTGTTATAACAGAATGCACCAAACCAAACATGTACTTATCACAAGGAGGACCGTTGAAAACTGAAGAATAACAGCACGAGTCAATAATAGCAAATGACGTAAGAGACGCTGCGCAGACAGAAGTCTGGTTGTTGAAAAATTGCTTCCAACCGCACGAACCTGCGATAACTTTATGGAAGGAAACGTGTACCAACACTTTAACACAAAACCTTAGGTTAATTTTTACAATTTTTTCCAGAATTATTACCAACTTCACAAATTAGGAAAAGTCATAATATTTGATTAAAATAAAATTTATAGTTACTAATAGAGAACACATTAAACATCACAAAATGGTAGGTAAAGGGTTGAGTCACACCACAGTTTCACATTCTGGTCGTCACTTACCTGCCGCACTTCGATAAGTGGGTTCGACGATTCCCAGAACCGGATGTTACTCCTGTTTACTTTACAGAATACGTGAAAAGTTGCTTCATCAAAAAATAAATTGTGTGAAGGCAATCACTGTCTGCATCCGCTGCACGGGATTAGCCGAGCGGTCTTAGGCGCTGCAGTCATGGACTGCGTGGCTGGTCCCGGCGGAGGTTCGAGTCCTCCCTCGGGTGTGGGTGTGTGTAAGCTTAGGGACTGATGACCTTAGCAGTTAAGTCCCATAAGATTTCACACACATTATTACATTATTACTGTCTGCATCCACTCATTCCAGAGTGTTTCTGGAAAACAGCAATTGTGGCTGCAAAGCTTGCAAGAGTTGCACTTCGTACGCGAAGAAATAAATCCGTTTGTGTAAATTTTCACGATAGTGCTCTGTGGTACGCGTGTTTCTCTTGAAACATAACGCGTCCATATCTGCGGACTGCGTTTGCTCTACTCACAGTGTCAACAGTGCCTTCACTCACTCCAGGGCTACCGCTTCTTTCTTTGTCAACAACACTGACGCTTCTCGCATTCTTTGATGCTCTTCACATGTGGCAGAACTCGACACAGAGACTTTGGAACTGTTGCTGAGCTGTCATAGGCGATTGTGTTTCATAAAGCTACAAAACAAATTGTGCTTTTCCTGCATAGACGCCATTGTCACAACAGCACCACTAAATAACGATACCTGTAAAAAGAAACGGAATACACTAAGAAGATTCAGAAGGATGTAGGTTGCAGTAGGTACTGGGAGATGAAGAAGCTTGCACAGGATAGAGTAGCATGGAGAGCTGCATCAAACCAGTCTCAGGACTGAAGACCACAACAACAACAACAAGAGATGCGGAGAAAAGAAATAAGATACTGTCAGAGCAAAGGTGGAAATAAATAAATAAAAACCTAAAGAAGGAAGGTACCATTTGAAAAAATTCGCATAGACATGTGGAATTGAACCCATAAAAACCTTAATGCATTAATCTACCACTTGCATCAACTCGCATAGCCACATAGTCCACAACTAACGTTGTGTGGTCTCTCAGAGCGCGGGAGAATTCTCGAACTCGCTCTCCAAGGTCAGTTCGGCCGGAATGTTTCTCTACCCCACACCCTTCCTTGAATCACCAAACCATCAATGTTTTACTGTCGGTTACATTATCGCCTTATTTGTTTGTTTGTTTGTTTTTGTGACGTGTCAGGATTTCCTAGACTGCGCCACATGAACTGCGTACCTGTTTTATTCAGGGTAGTACCGTAAACCCTTCTTGAGTCGACCGCTCTCTTTCGTATTTTTAACGCTACATCACAGACAAAGCGACTTGCATTTTCACTGAAAACAGTGCATAATATCTAACAGATAAGGGATCGTTTCCGGATTGTTGTTTTCTTTTCACTGATGTCCACGGTCACTGAGGAAAACACATTTTAAGCTCCAATCGACTCAACCCAGTACTGTATGTTAAGTCGACCATCAAATTAAAACTACACGTAAAAGAACGTTCGCACACATTTCTGTCGACATCGGCCTCCCTATTTGATTATTTGGTTATTTATCTGTATTGCTTAAAAGGACCTTTAGGAACGTAAAATATGGGCAAATACATTTTCTTACGTGCATACATTACAAAGGTTGTCCGCCTCGATAGCTTGAGTGATCAGCGTGACGGATTGCCGTCCTACGGGTCCGGGTTCGATTCCCGACTGCGTCGGGATTTTCTCCGCTCAGCGACTGGGTGTTGTGCTGTCCTCATCATCATTTCATCCCCATCCGGCGCGCAGATCGCCTAATGTGGCGTCGAATGTAATAAGACCTGCAGCAAGGCGGCCGGATCTGCTCCGCAAGGGACCTCCCGGCCAATGACGCCAAACGCTCTTTTGCATTTTTCCATTACACAGCTTCATGTTCGTTAATTTAACAGAAAATATTTAATTAATTCTCAGACATAACATTACATCAACCTAAACACAATGTTATCACAATTATTAATGAACTAATTCATATAATAACACTCAAAAATACAGTAAATGTGGTTTACATTTCTGTAAATACCTAATTAATACCATAGCGCAGGAAACTAACAGCAAATTTTAAAACTTCCCTAACAGCGACATTTTCTTTTCTTTTTGTTTGATCATACTCAGTAACAGTCAAATGCTCTGTCTCAGGATAACTGAACTGGAATGCAACCACCAATTTTTTTTACCTAAAATCTTCGATATACGCCAATCCCCAGGTTTTGGGTCATCGAAATTGTCACCATTGTTACGGCATCTTCCTCTTCAACCCATTCATCCGACGAAACTTCAATGGAATGCTGTCTGCCTTCATCACTATCACTGGAACCTTGCGACGTTGAATGTATTTGTTTTGTGTTTTTTTTCATGTTGTTTTAGTGACTTTCCTTTCACTTTGCTTCTCAGCTGACTCAGTACAGAATATTTCTTCATTTGATTAAGATACTCTATCTTCAGTACTGGTACTGGCAACACTATTTCCTTCAACATTATTTCTTCGTTCCATTTCAATTTTTCTTTTCGTGGCAAGAGAACAATGATTTTCGAGACAATCACTGGAGCTGTTTTACCTTGTCAGATCCCTGGTCGACTCTGTACTGGAAATTTAAATTTGTGAGTAGTTTCAATAACATGGGGAAAAATTTTTGCTGTAATATTTTGTTAAGCTAAAATCATTCAATAGAAATACAATGGTTTCGTATTTCAGTAGAGTTTAAAGAGGTTAAGACATAGTACTTTTTCATTATTTTTACAGTTTGTGACTGCGTTATAAATCATAAAGGACACGCAATATGTTCCGCGGAATCTCGCAAGGTTAAAGAGGAGATAAAATTTCTTCAGTTCCATCGTTGCTGCTGATACAGCAACCAGTGTCAGATTTAAGATAAAAATACGATCTTGGTTGCGGAGGCTTTTATTTTCAAATTTCGATGAGGCGTTTCCTTTGTGGTAGGCATCTTCAGATTATATAAACTGGACACAGCGCACACCGTCACCAAAAACAATTACACGATGCGAATACAAAGGCAAAATGAGATTAGGACATGTAACAACTGAAAATCCCCAGTGACTTTCGAATGGGTTGCCATGCGTAGAGGACGCCGCACAGGTTAGGAACAGATGAGCAGCAGAACTTCATGAAGCGAGAGCACATGTATGAGTGGTCCCGTTGACAAACATAGAATTCTGTGTCAGGGAAATTACAAAACAAAATCGTCCACAGGATATCTTATCAGTCAGCTAGAAACCAGCAGCGATGACTTTTAGCTTATTGTGTTGGTATGAACAAGTGAATTTACGAACTGTAGACAGTGATCGAATATAGATACAGTCAGCTGGACGTCTCTAGATAGTTCTAAGGTGCAGAATGTTTTCACAGGAACGTGTCGATTTCAACGATCTTAAATTTGCTGAAACTGTTACTCGATGGATGGTGGAAGATACCAGTAATAAGGATCAACTGTTTTGTAATTGGCAGTGACCACAACCCTACTAGCTTACAAAAGTATCAGTCAGAGAAAGAACTTCAGGTTAACGGAGGTGGAGCCGGCCGTTTATCCAATAAAATACTTAAAGTGTTATTTAAAATGGAATGTGTTCTGAGTGGTGGTGAAGAAAAATGTAGCACTGAATATCAATTCTGCACATTTCATTTTTGTAGCTAGAGTGCAGTTGGATGTGCAAGTTTAGTTTTATGTGAATATTCGGTTCTCTGTTAAAAAAAAAACTGAATAAAATGTTGCGAATTTCTATGATACTTTAGTAAGTAAAATGCTGCTTTATTTAGTGCAAAAAATCAAAAAGGAGTATTTAAACGACACTTAAATAATTGTACAGGTAAATTTTATGTAACCTAAATAAAAATTTTCAAATGATTTACGTCTTATATCTCGATTTAAACAAAGGGGACGCAGAGAGCACACCTCATATTACACGTTACAGGAAGGTCACGTTGTGAGTTAAGGGGTAGCACGTTTCTTATAAATAATCTTTATAATCAGGGAAAAACTTTGTGCTCAACGTATACTTCTGGTTTCAAATAATCGCATCGAATACTTGACAATATCTTGACACTTTACCTTTGTAAGAAGACACCAAGTATATTTATGTTTTCCTCTTTAGCTTGCACTTGATTTCTGCGTTTTCGTCTTTTCTATTTTTTATGTTCTGATGATGACCATTTGGGCCGAAACCAGCTGACTTTAATACGCCTGCCAAATGCGATCAACACATATGTGATTATTTTGCTTCCGTTGGAATCCACTGCCTCGTCGTGATTAATAAAAGAATAGATTGAGCGTTGTAGGCTGAACTATGCTTTACTAAAATCTTGCTTTTAGCTAATTTCGGCTGTGAGCCATTATCATGCGCATTTACTATGTATTGTATTACATACCGTGCATCCATCGTAACATACTGTAAGTGCCGCAGCCTGACAATCAGTGTGTTACGATGGAGTACGACTTCTGGTTTTATGTATGTGACGCAAAACAATGTGAATCGCACGACATGTAATACATGACATAGTAAATGTGCTCGATAGTGGCTCACGGCTGAAATGAGCTAATCGCGCGATTTTAATAAAGCGCAATACAGCTTAGAACGGAAAATGAATTCTTTTATTAAACATTGTGAATGAAAGAGACCGTACGTTTACACTAGCATTGTTGTGGATCTCTTCGCAACACATCCCAGTTTATACAATGCTCCCGTAACCGGGTTAGGAGAACACCGAGCGTTAGGGGAAGCCAGCAAGAAAACGCGGCTCCACCGCTGCGGATGATGCCCGCTGGCGAGAGGCAAATCGCATTACGACGTCGAACTAGCGGCTGGACCCGGCGGCCACCTCGCGGTGGCCGATAAATATCAATATCACGGCGACGCAGGCCTACTCGCACGTACTCCAGTTCAAATTATATTACACTCCGCATTTCCATAATGTTCCGCCCTGTTCACAGTCAGCAAATCTACAGAGAAGCTCCCACTAGCACCTCATCCTAACATTTCTCGCCCTCACACTCATCACTCTCTCTGTCTCCCCCACTCTTTCTTCGCTCCACATCCCTCTCTCTCTCTCTCTCTCTCTCTCTCTCTCTCTCTGCTGCTCTGAAATGCTCTCTTCTCGCCCTTCCGGAGCATCCGCAGCTGCCGTCTTCGCCAAATATACGACACTGTGTCGTAAAAATAAGCGTAGAGGAGAAGGGTGGAGGGGGGGGGGGGAGGAGGGGTGAGGCAGCCCGTTGCTGCAACTTGGCCATTGCTCAAGCTTACAAAGTCAACAAGATTGCCGCCCAGAACTGCTTCCTAGGCCCTGCCCACACGCGAGGAGCATTTCCCTATTCCTCCGTCCTAGGCCTGACCCGAACCCCTGCGCTCTAAAAGGAATGATAGGCTGTTAGCGCCCTCGTAAAACTTTTTACCTCCTCTTTTTTTTCCCCTTTGGACGCCTCCAGACTTGTTTTTCCCCCTTCAGCGAAACCTTTCCGGTCCTAAGTCGCGAGCACTTTTATTACGAAAGGATTTTTTTCCCCTCCTTGCGCTTTAATTTACTCACTCCTCGGGAGACCAATCTGCTTTTATTACTTCAGCGCTGAATAAAGGCGATAGGCTTGCAGCGCTTTCAATTAAAATTATTATTTCCTTATGAGCACCCAGTTGTCTTTTTTCGGAGTCTTAACAAAGGCTTTGTTTGTAAGCCAGACGCATATTACGTTTTACTTCTGTCGCACGTTTGTAGCAAACTATGTAACGGTCCAATTAAATGCGTTTTTAACCACCCTACAGCATTAATTTAATATGCAAAAGAAAATAAATGTATATTAACAACAGGTTTCTGACTGATCGGAGAATAGGGACAAGAGTTTCTCAAAAATCTGTTGCATATTGCTGTTGGCGAAGAAGATCCGTGGAGTACCTGTACGACATGTACATATGGCGGTGATAGAGAATAATGGCCTAAGAACAAGAAGTACGATACCCAGAAACATCGGTTTTTTCTCAAGAATTAATACTATTACAGCATCTAACACGTCGGTCTTTCGATTTTATCCATTCCGAAATGGCTCGTTAATGGCCGCACCAGGCCATAGCTGTTGTTGTTGCTTTGGTCTTCAGTCCTGAGACTGGTTTGATGCAGCTCTCCATGCTACTCTATCCTGTGCAAGCTTCTTCATTTCCCAGTACTTACTGCAACCTACATCCTTCAGAATCTGCTTAGCGCATCCATCTCTTGGTCTCCCTCTACGATTTTTACCTTTCGCGCTGCCCTCCAATGCTAAATTTATGATCCCTTGATGTCTCAGAACATGTCCGACCAACCGGTCCCTTCTTCTTGTCAAGTTGTGCCACAAAATCCTCTTCTTCCCAATTCTATTCAATACCTCCTCATTATTTATGTGATCTACCCATCTAATCTTCAGCATTCTTCTGTAGCACCATATTTCGAAAGCTTCTATTCTCTTCTTGTCCAAATTATTTATCTTCTATGTTTCACTTCCGTACATGGTTACACTCCATACAAATACTTTCAGAAACGACTTCCTGACAAATCTACACTCGATGTTAACAAATTTCACTTCTTCAGAAACGCTTTCCTTGCCAGCGCCAGTCTTCATTTTATATCCTCTCTACTTCGACCATCATCAGTTATTTTGCTCCCCAAATAGCAAAACTCCTTTACTACTTTAAGTGTCTCATGTCCTAATCTAATTCCCTCAGCATCACCTGACTTAATTCGACTACATTCCATTATCCTCGTTTTGCTTTTGTTGATGTTCATCTTATATCCTCCTCTCAACACACTGTCCATTCCGTTCAACTGCTCTTCCAAGTCCTTTGCTGTCCCTGACAGAGTTACAATGTCATCGGGGAACCTCAAATTTTTTATTTCTTCGCAATGGATTTTAATACATACTCCGAATTTTTCTTTTGTTTCCTTTACTGCTTGCTCATTATACAGATCGAATAACATCGGCTTCAGTCTGGAACCGCGTGACCGCTACGGTCGCAGGTTCGAATCCTGCCTCGGGCATGGATGTGTGTGACGTCCTTAGGTTAGTTAGGTTTAAGTAGTTCTAGGTTCTAGGGGACTGATGACCACAGAAGTTAAGTCCCATAGTGCTCAGAGCCATTTGAACCATTTTTGAATAACATCGGGGAGAGGCTACAACCCTGTCTCACTCCCTTCCCAACCACTGCTTCCCTTTCATTTCCCTCGACTCTTATAACTGCCATTTGGTTTCCGTACAAATTTTAAATAGCCTTTCGCTCCCCGTATTTTACCCCTGCTACCGTAAGAATTTGAAAGAGAGTATTCCAGTCAACATTGTCAAAAGCTTTCTCTAAGTCTACGAATGCTAGAAACGTGTATTTGCCTTTCCTTAATCTTTCTTCTAAGATACGTCGTAAAGTCAGTATTGCCTCACGTGTTCCAAGATTTTTACGGAATCCAAACTGATCTTCCCCGAGGTCGGGCTATTGTTTTTATTACTGACTAGTGAATCCGGCAGTGCTTTTCAACTGCTAAATATGTATCGAAAGTTCCTTTTCTTCTTCTCTCTACCCTCTTTCTCCTCCTCCCACTCTTTGTCCATCTCTTCCTCCACCCGACTCTTTCTGTGGATCACCTCCTCCCTTTCCCCGTCCCCTCACACTATCTGTTCATCTCTTTCTTCCCCCTCTCAATGTCCGTTTCCTCCCACCTCTTTGTCCATTTCCAGTTCGCTCATCTCTCTGACGCTGAGCCTTGTTTATTGTTATTGCAAACAAAATCCTTTATGGGAACTGAAGTCACTCCTTCAGTGGATAAACCAGTTGCGATCATTAGTATATGGGGTATGAGAGCAGCTGGCTCTATGAAGATAATAGTTGCTATGACAGTATTTCCCATTACAAGGTTACGGACGATTGAGATTCCGCAGTAAGCCGACCATCCATAAATACAATTTTTTTTTCTGTAAGACCGACGTCGAGGAAGAAAACAAAAGAGCACGTTGTTCTATATACAACATTTGTTTAAAAGCATATGTGAGGAAAAAGAATATATATGGGAGAAACGATTTAATTAATGGTTTACATGCCTTGCTCTCATAGTTAAAACTCACTGCGAGAAAGAAAAAGAAAACGCACATTTTTACAGCACAGCGCAGCATTTTCTTTCCCGTAGTCAGTTGTAACAGAAAACGTGTACATTACCAGTTTAAATATTTATAGCTTCTTCAAGGAACATAGTTTATCAGAATATTGTGTTAATATCTGACGTATATTGAACAAGTACCTTTCCAGTTTTTGGTCACAAAGGGTTGTCATAAAGTAGTGGCATAAATACATACAGATTATTCAAGCTTCTGGGGAAACTGGTTCTTTTTGCCGCAGTACCTGTAACATTACTGGAATAATACTTAATGTTTTTGATTCAGTGAGCGATGGTTAATTTTATAGAGTGAACTGATATGTAAATTTGTTCGTTTTATTTCCAATCACTGCAGTTTCAAACCGCTGCGCGAAGATGCAACAGTTATAGGAATAGCTATTATTAATTCACCCAGCAAGGCAACAGAGCGTCGGAACTCTTTTGATGGAGTCAAGTGGTAACCTAGGGGCCCCAGTTATGATTAACACAGTTTTCCCTGTGTAACTTGAACTAAGCCCCTTAATGTGGAAGTTCACCCGAGCCAAATAATATAAAAACAAACTTAGTTTTTGCTAGGCTATAGCCCTCGGGATTCTAGGCTATCTAAATACGTTCAAGTAGGAGCCGCCTCTCTTTGTGTGTCTCTCACTCTCTCTCTCCCTTTTTTTTCCAAGGAACCGCCACATTTTAGAACAGATGGTATAACAAAGATATGCAGATGCGCATTTTCTTCTTTTTAAATGAATGAAACTGTATTACTATTCATTTTTTTTATTTATTCACAATTATAATTAAATATTCAGTTCTCAGAAATATTTCATAAAACCATCTTGTGGCAACATCTCGACAAAGCAACCTGTGCCAATGCAAATCGGCTAATATGAGATTAGGCTCGGAGGAAACTGAAAGTAAATTGCCCAGTTAATGACTGATCATCGTGAAATCAGTTAGGAAAGGATATACCGCTGAAGGAAACACGCAGAATGACGGAAAAGAGTACTTCACATCTACTGTGGAATTTGGAAGCAAGCATTTCATGACTTGCAAGATAAATCGTTACAGTAAAGCTTTAAGATGTTAAAAATGTGAACAGATATGACTCTCCCTCCATCTCATGCAGACATAGCTCGGTCTTACCGCATTGTAGCTGTTGGTGGCAAAAGTGCTGCACCCTCAGTCTGCTGTACCAAAAGCGTATTTCCTTTTAAGTTGACGTCGTAAATTGAGGAAATGCAAAGGAGCTCTACCATGCGACCAGGAGGCAAGAACAGTCAGATGAATTGTCTGACTACTGTGCGACGGCATCCGTCAAAGAAGTCTTGCTTTATGGCGTTTTTCGTTACGAGCTAGCCCTGACTGGATGGACTTTAATTCTTATGAGCCCTGACCACTAAAAAGACGTCTCTGAGAGAACAGGCCCCCTTCCTTAGATTATGCTTAACTTGGTTAAGCAGTTAAATTCTTCCTAACAGTTTCCTCGGAATAAAGTCGTTTCTCACTCTTCCAGTCTCTTTCTTCAGCCAATAGTGAAGCTTCTTTCGGCATTACAGTGCTCTCAGTCACAGTGGGAAAATTTTCCATATGAAACAACGTCTATTTTTCTTGTATTCATAAACAAATGTTTGTGTAAGAGCTGCGCATTCAGTGGCTTCCCACAGTTTTCAAAGACTCGGCGCTTTCTCTTCACCTGCCGGGTATTGCTTTCTGGTGTCCGGCCCAAAAGCCATTTCTACGTTTGACGGACAATAGCGCTTTCTGCTAAGGTTCCTCCTCATTCCATCTCATAAAATATTTTCGCAAGTGGTCGCAATAGAAGGCTCTCTCTTTTGCGGAATTCATACGGCGGTGCCGCTGGCGTCAGGGAAGAGCCTGGTGAAGCTGGCACCCGATTTTCAAGATACGTACTTTTTTCTCGGGTTCTTAGTATGTATGCCATAGTTCTAGCGCTCTCTAAACGAAATTTGAATAGTGAATTAAACGAAGAAAACAATAATAACTGGAAAAATGTTGATCTTGTAAAAAAAATTGTCACATTAGCGCAAAAAAAATCAGATTTTAAAATAGCGCCGGAGCAGATCCACCAAGAATGGTAATGACTTTTCGTGCAGATAATAGTTTATGAGATAGCTGCAATAATGAGGGACCCATTTCCACAATCGTGTGAATATACAATTTTTTCAGAGTTCTTCATACGTATGCTACAGGTCTAGAGTTCTCAATTAAAATTATTAAGAAATTTTGACTAAAGTTCAGTCTTGATCACACCATTTATGTTTTAATGATATAGGTAACCGGTTTCGGTTCTTTTTACAAAACCATCATCAGACCTGTGGATAAATTTTAGGAAATACTAGAAACCAATCTTTAAATAAAATGAAAGTGTCTAATGATGTTAAAATCTAACAAGATAAAATAAAATTAATTATACCCATGACTCCCTTAGGATGGTAGGCGGAGCTCTCCTTGCTGCTACGCGGTCAACTGATGGTTATGAGTGCTGAGCACGAGCTTAAATATGCAGAGGCTCCGCCTACTTCCTGTCACACTACTTCACAACTGCCAATCAACGTTCATAATATGACGCCATCGTCAAAGTATAAAAGTAGGAAATACACTAATAACATAAAATTGATTCATTTAAATGTCTGATTAACAGATAGTTAGTATGTGTACTGCTTATTTATATTTTGGATAAAAACAGTAAACTACGATGTGTAATAGTTGTCCTCTATGGGCAACCTCAATACTATTACAGTGTCAGTTACATGAAAGATGCGAAAGTCCTTGGAGTTGTGGTATATATCGATTATACCGAGTCGCCTACATCACAATTGCATCTTTGTTGGATGCTGCAGAATCGTCTTACTTTAACTGTAGTTTTCATAGCAATATTCTTTATAGCAGTAGGGTAGCAGCCAAGAGTACGTTCCACGTTATGTATGTCTGAATAACTGATAAGACCGCTGATTAAATTTTTAAAACTCATCGATCTATTAGTTTTTATAATAATCAATGTCAATTTAATAAATTTTTATATGTTGTACAGCATATTTTACATACATATATTTTGCCATGGGTATAACTAGTCTTATATTTTTTTAAAAAAATAAAAGTGTAGATGCTTTTATTATAAAATTTCGTCAAAAAGGTCGTAATAATATTTTTCGCAAAAATCTAATTGTTCATTGAGCAGCATTGATGATTTGGTTTTCAAATGAGCATATATCTCGATTTCTTCTAGGATATTCATAAGTAAGCCTTTATTTGCATAATGAAGAACTTGTAAATTCTGCTCTACTGTCCCCTCAGCATGGTTATTGAATGCTATACGATGGCCAAATACAGACTTTGTTCATGAGGTACCCGACGTACGTTCTTTGTACCTTACTGCAAAATTTCGACCTGTTTGGCCGATATATATTTTCTCACAGTCTCTACATTGGATCTTGTACACTCCTGATCTGGTAGATTTTCCATTATCTTTACTTACGGTATGTCTTAATTTTTGTTGTAAAGTATTGTCAGTTGTAAATGCTATTGTTATTCCAGAATTTTTGAATAAATTAGCAATTCTGTTTGATATGTTTCCCATATATGGCATCTTCATATATTTTGGATTACCTAGTAGTGGAGTACTTTGTGATTGTTGCACTTTATTAAAAGTGATATCTACCTCTCGTGTGTCGAAAGAGTTGGTTTTTGCAATTTTTTTTAAGATGGTCATTTCCTTTTTGATCTCATTAGCCTCTAGCGGTAATTTTAGTATTCGGTGTATCATAGACTTCAAAAATGCTTTTTTATACTTGTCAGGATGACATGATGTAGCATTGATAATAATATCAGTGGTTATAGGATTCCTGTATATGGTGAAGAAATGTTTCCCATTGTTATTAGTTATAGTGAGATCTAGGTAGTTACTAGATTTTAGATTTTCATGCTCAACCGTAAATTGTAACTTCGGATGCATAGAGTTTAATTTTATAGCAAGTTTCTCAATTTCATCTTTTGAACCATTATAAAGCAATTATGTATCATCTACATATCGCTTGTAATATATGATTTTATTTGCGATATCAGGGTTATTTTCCAGGAATTGAGTCTCAATGTGGTTCACGAAAATGCCTGCAACTGTCCCAGCCAAAGAATTGCCCATTGCTAAGCCATCTTTCTGACAATAGATTTTAGTATTAAAAGAGAAATATTGTACTCTAAAGTGCATTCAAGCAGTTCTATAAATTCGATTATTTCGTCTTTAGTCATATTTTTGTATATGGGAAACATATCAGACAGAATTACTAATTTATTCAAAAATTCTGGAATAACAATAGCATTTACAACTGACAATACTTTACAACAAAAATTAAGACATACCGTAAGTAAAGATAATGGAAAATCTACCAGATCAGGAGTGTACAAGATCCAATGTAGAGACCGTGAGAAATTATATATCGGCCAAACAGGTCGAAATTTTGCAGTAAGTTACAAAGAACATACGTCGGGTACCTCACGAACATAGTCTGTATTCGGCCATCATATAGCATTCAATAATCATGCTGAGGGGACAGTAGAGCAGAATTTACAAGTTCTTCATTATGCAAATAAAGGCTTACTTATGAATATCCTAGAAGAAATCGAGACATATGCTCATTTGAAAACCAAATCATCAATGCTGCTCAATGAACAATTAGATTTTCGCGAAAAATATTATTACGACCTTTTTGACGAAATTTTATAATAAAAGCATCTACTCTTTTATTTTTTTTTAATATAAGACTAGTTATACCCATGGCAAAATATATGTATGTAAAATATGCTGTACAACATATAAAAATTTATTAAATTGACATTGATTATTATAAAAACTAATAGATCGATGAGTTTTAAAAATTTAATCAGCGGTCTTATCAGCTATTCAGACATACATAATGGGGAACGTACTCTTGGCTGCTACCCTACTGCTGTAAAGAATATTGCTATGAAAACTACAGTTAAAGTAAGACGATTCTGCAGCATCCAACAAAGATGCAATTGTGATGTAGGCGACTCGGTATAATCGATATATACCACAACTCCAAGGACTTTCACATCTTTCATGTAACTGACACTGTAATAGTATTGAGGTTGCCCATAGAGGACACAACTATTACACATCGTAGTTTACTGTTTTTATCCAAAATATAAATAAGCAGTGCACATACTAACTATCTGTTAATCAGACATTTAAATGAATCAATTTTATGTTATTAGTGTATTTCCTACTTTTATACTTTGACGATGGCGTCATATTATGAACGCTGATTGGCAGTTGTGAAGTAGTGTGACAGGAAGTAGGCGGAGCCTCTGCATATTTAAGCTCGTGCTCAGCACTCATAACCATCAGTTGACCGCGTAGCAGCAAGGAGAGCTCCGCCTACCATCCTAAGGGAGTCATGGGTATAATTAATTTTATTTTATCTTGTTAGATTTTAACATCATTAGACACTTTCATTTTATTTAAAGATTGGTTTCTAGTATTTCCTAAAATTTATCCACAGGTCTGATGATGGTTTTGTAAAAAGAACCGAAACCGGTTACCTATATCATTAAAACATAAATGGTGTGATCAAGACTGAACTCAAGTCAAAATATAATAATTAATTGATCACTGTTTTACAAAAATGTTTACCAAAATTGTACAAAATTATTAAGAGTTCTGAGGAATTTTGCCAAAAAAAAAATACGATTACATTTCTGAATAGCTCAGTAGTTGCGAAGGTCACAAACGATTTTCGAGGAATATAAATTTTTTCAGTGTTTCTAGAATGAAATTTTCACTCTACAGTGGAGTGTGCGCTGAAATAAAAATTCCTGGCGGATTAAAAGTATGTGCCGGACCGAGACTCGAACTCGGAAACTTTGCCTTTTGCGGGCAAGTGCTCTACCAACTGAGCTACCCAAGCACGACTCACGCTCCGTCCCAACAGCTTTAATTCTGCCAGTACCTCCTCTCCTACCTTCCAAACTTCACAGCAGCTCTCCTGCGAACCATGCAGAACTAGCGCTCCTGGAAGAACGGATATTGGCGGAGACATGGCTTAGCCACAGACTGGGGGTCGTTTCTAGAATGAAATTTTCACTCTACAGCGAAGTGGTGGAATTAAAGCTGTGGGGACGGGGCGTGAGTCGTGCTTGGATAGCTCAGTTGGTAGAGCACTTGCCCGCGAAAGGCAAAGGTCACGAGTTCGAGCCTCGGTCCGACACACAGTTTTAATCAACCAGGAAGTTTCATATCAGCTTCCACAGAAGCTGTGTGAGAACAAGCTATCTAATAAATATCGTTGCCCCTTAATTGGACAGAGAAAGAAAATACAGATGAATTTCGGAAATGGTTGGAGGACATTTGGCGGATAGGGTGCAAAAAGAAGGAAAAAAGAAGACGACGGCGTCTGTGCACTCAACGGTGTGACCCATACATCTGGAAAAACAATCAAGTGAATCATTCCAATTACGACCAACATGAGCGGCAGTTTACTAAACAAGGGATAGAGGGCAATCAATATTGGCGTTGTGACGACAGATGTACTCAGGTCCTGTCGGCAGGGGGGGGGGGGGGGGGGGGCGCCACCTGGAGCAGATAAGAAACATGGAATCTTTGGTAGAAAGGAGAGAGCAGCTTGCTGTTTCAGGATTAGATATAGTGAATAATTAAGTGATATAAGCGATACGGAGTACGAAAGTTTACCTCTCACACTGTTTTGTTTAGAATTATTGTAAGTAGATTATTCAAAGCCACGAGTACTTGTGTACGATTAATTGTCGATGATGGTTTGTGTACGAGTATTGTGTGAGAGTCATTGTGTGTGTTTCATTCTTATGTTTCCAGGCATCTATTCTTCTATCATTTTGTCTAATTGTAGCTTAAGTGTATCTGGTAACAGTATCGGTGAGAAGGCAGCCGAGAGCTATGCTGGGTGACAAAAAAATTGTTCAGATCCCTCCAAGCACTATGGGACTTAATATCTGAGGTCATTAGTCCCCTAGAAGGTAGAACTACATAAACCTAACCAACCTAAGGACATCACACACATCCATGCCCGAGACAGCATTCGAACCTGCGACCGTAGCGGTCGCGCGCTCCTAGGCTGAAGCGCCTAAAACCTCTCGGCCACAACTGCCGGCGCTGGGTGACATTTGGGAATAATTAGGTATTTTGTGTTCGTAATTAAATTCACGAAAGAGAAGGAGCTACGGTAGGGAATTGTGTGTTGATGTCACTCACCAATGTCTGGGGCATATGAACATGATAGATCATTATGAGCTATATCTAGTATTTGCATCATGTCAGATGGCTGCTGCAAAGGATACAATACGGATACTGATCCTCAAGTTTCGCTTCGTACTTCCTAGTCGTTATAACTGCCTGGTCATCAATAATGATAGTGTTGGATTATGTGCTCTTTCACTCAGTCAGTTCCGACGAGCGTTGAAGACGATAACTTATGCATAGTTATTGATGTCATCACCAACAATGCGAGTGGGCGTGAATATGTTGAGTTGTACGTGTCTGGAGTCGTTTGAAGTCAGAGAACGTCCGAACGACATGTTGTTCAGTGTGAACAGTTGTTTGTGTTTTTATAGATGCAAGGGTGATACGTGTTGAAGTGGCTAATGAGGTTGTTTGCCACGCGACGGATGATACGGACGATCGATGACTACGGGAACAGCTGTTGCGCTGCAGATCATCCAGACGTTCACCAGACTGCAACCATTCGGTCTCCAGCGACAGTGTGTGATAAAATACCGGGTATATTGCTTCTTATATTTGTTTTGTTTGTTCAATAGCTTATGGGAGAGGATCACAGAGACTCATAGAGAATGCTGAATGTATTGCATACCAGAGGAATGATGAAGTACATATATGGTGGTCATACTACACGTATTGGGCCTAGAGTTGCATTGACTGGAGTATCATTGTCTTCAGTAATGAGTCCCTATGATTAGCGAAGACGTGTCTGGATACGCTCCGGACAGCGCTCGGATACCAACCCGATTGTCACTCTTCAAACGTCTCGACAACCAGGAGTAATAGTCTGGGGTACCGTTTCTTTTCATAACAGAACCCCTTCGACGGTCATCCCTTAGAGTACAGCGGTACGTCGACGATATTCTACGCCCCGTTTTGTTGCCCTTCATTGTAAGCAATCCTGGGTTTACATTTCAGCAAGAAAATGCCCGCCCGTACACGGAGACGGTTTCTTCTGCTTGTTTTCGTGCTTTTCAAACCCTGCCATGCCCAGAAAGGTCGCCAGACCTCTCCTCAATTGAGTTTTGGAGCTTTATCGGTAATGTTCTCCACCAGTTAGGGGTTCAGACGATCTAAGGGGGTCCATTGGACAGAATCTGGTATAATGTTCCTCAGGGGAACATCCAAGTCTATGTACTAATCCCAAGGCGAATAACTGCTTGCATAAGGGTCAGAGGTGGACCACTACGTTTGTCCAATTTGAATAAATCGTCCAATTTTTCAGAAATCGTTATCTTTGTCCACACACGTAAGTCACATCTATCGATTTCCCTCCTGTTTGGATAATTCCCTTGATATATATATCTCCCAGTACTTACTGCAACCTACATCCTTCTGAATCTGCTTAGTGTATTCATCTCTTGGTCTCCCTCTACGATTTTTACCCTCCACGCTGCCCTCCATGCTAAATTTGTGATCCCTTTATGCTTCAGAGCATGTCCTACAAACCGGTCCCTTCTTCTTGTCAAGTTGTGCCACAAACTCCTCTTCTCCCCAATTCTATTCAATACCTCCTCATTAGCTATGTGATCTACCCATCTAATCTTCAGAATTCTTCTGTAGCACTACTTTTCAAAAGCTTCTATTCACTTCTTGTTCTAACTATTTATCGTCCATGTTTCACTTCCATACATGGCTACACTCCATACAAATACTTTCAGAAACGACTTTCTGACACTTAAATCTATACTCGATGTTAACAAATTTCTCTTCTTCAGAAACGCTTTCCTTGCCATTGCCAGTCTACATTTTACATCCTCCCTACTTCGACCATCGTCAGTTATTTTGCTCCCCAAATTGCAAAACTCCTTAACTACTTTAAGTGCCTCATTTCCTAATCTAATTCCCTCAGTATCACCCGACTTAATTCGACTACATTCCATTATCCTCGTTTTGCTTTTGTTGATGTTCATCTTATATCCTCCTTTCAACATACTGTCCATTCCGTTCAACTGCTCTCCCAAGTCCTTTACTGTCTCTGACAGAATTACAATATCATCGGCGAACCTCAAATTTTTTATTTCTTCTCCATGGATTTTAATACCTACTCCGAATTTTTCTTTTGTTTCCTTTACTCGGGGGGAGGCTACAACTCTGTCTCACTCCCTTCCCAACCACTGCTTTCCTTTCATATCCCTCGACAATTCTAACTGCCATCTGGTTTCTGTACAAATTGTAAATAGCCTTTCGCTCCCTGCATTTTACCCCTGCCACCTTTAGAATTTGAAAGAGAGCTTTCCAGTCAACATTATCAAAAGCTTTCTCTAAGTCTACAAACGCTAGAAACGTAGGTTTGCCTTTCCTTAATCTTTCTTCTGCGATAAGTCGTAAGTCAGTATTGCCTCACGTGTTCCAACAATTTCTACGGAATCCAAACTAATCTTCCCCGAGGTCGGCTTCTACCAGTTTTTCTATTCGTCTGTAAAGAATTCGCGTTAGCATTTTGCATTTGCATCCGTGACTTATTAAACTGATAGTTCGGTAATTTTCATATCTGTCAGCACCTGCTTTCTTTGGGATTGGAATTATTATATTCTTCTTGAAGTCTGAGGGTATTTCGCCTGTCTCATACATCTTGCTCACCAGATGGTAGAGTTTTGTCAGGACTGGCTCTCCCAAGGCCATCAGTAGTTCTAATGGAATGTTGTCTACTCCCGGGGCCTTGTTTCGACTCAGGTCTTTGAGTGCTCTGTCAAACTCTCCATGCAGTATTGTATCTCCCATTTCATCTTCATCTACATCCTCTTCCATTTCCATAGTATTGTCCTCAAGTACATCGCCCTTGTATAGACCCTCTATATCCTCCTTCCACCTTTCTGCTTTCCCTTCTTTGCTTAGAACTGGGTTTCCATCTGAGCTCTTGATATTCATACAAGTGGCTCTCTTTTCTCCAAAGGTCTCTTTTATTTTCCTGTAGGCAGTATCTATCTTCCTCCTAGCGAGATAAGCCTCTACATCCTTACATTTGTCCTCTACCCATCCCTGCTTAGCCATTTAGCACTTCCTGTAGACCTCATTTTTTGAGACGTTTGTATTCCTTTTTGCCTGCTTCATTCACTGTTTTTTATATTTTCTCCTGTCATCAATTAAATTCAATATTTCTTCTGTTACCCAAGGACTTCTACTAGCCCTCGTCTTTTTACCTACTTGATCCTCGGCTGCCTTCACTACTTCATCCCTCATAGCTACCGATTCTTCTTCTATTGTATTACTTTCACCCATTCCTGTCAATTATTCTCTTATGCTCTCCCTGAAACTCTGTACAACCTCTGGTTTAGTCAGTTTATCCAGGTCCCATCTCCTTAAATTCCCATCTTTTTGCAGTTTCTTTAGTTTTAATCTACAGTTCATAACTAATAGATTGTGGTCAGAGTCTACATCTGACCCTTGAAATGTCTTACAATTTAAAATCTGGTTCCTAAATCTCTGTCTTGCCATTATATAATCTATCTGATACCTTTTAGTATCTCCAGGATTCTTCCATTTATACAACCTTCTTTCATGATTCTTGAATCAAGTGTTAGCTATTATTAATTATGCTCTGTGCAAAATTCTACCACATGGCTTCCTCTTTCATTTCTTACCCCCAATCCTTATTCACCTACTATGTTTCCTTTTCTCCCTTTTCCTACGCTCGAATTCCAGTCACCCATTACTATTAAATTTTCGTCTCCCTTCACTACCTGAATAATTTATTTTATCTCATCATACATTTCATCAATTTCTTCATCATCTGCAGAGCTAGTTGGCATATAAACTTGTACTACTGTAGTAGGCATGGGCTTCGTGTCTATCTTGGCCACAATAATGCGTTCACTATGCTGTTTGTTGTTTGTAGTAGCTTACCCGCACTCCTATTTTTTACTCATTATTAAACCTACTCCTGCATTACCCCTATTTTATTTTGTATTTATAGCCCCGTATTCACGTGACCAAAAGTCTTGTTCCTCCTGCCACCGAACTTCACTAATTCCCACTATATCTAACTTTAACCTATCCATTTCCCTTTTAAATTTTCTAACCTACCTGCCCGATTAAGGGATCTGACATTCCACGCTCCGATCCGTAGAACGCCAGTTTTCTTTCTCCTGATAACGACGTCCGCTTGAGTAGTCCTCGCCCGGAGATCCGAATAGGGGACTATTTTACCTCCGGAATATTTTACCCAAGAGGACGCCATCGTCATTTAACCACACGGAAAAGCTGCATGCCCTTGGGAAAAATTACGGCTGTAGTTTCCCCTTGCTTTCAGCCTTTCGCAGTACCAGCACAGCAAGGCCGTTTTGGTTAGTATTACAAGGCCAGATCAGTCAATCATCCAGACTGCAACTACTGAAAAGGTTGCTGTCCCTCTTCAGGAACCCCACGTTTGTCTGGCCTCTCAACAGATACCCCTCCGTTCCCTCCGTTGTGGTTGCATCTACGGTACCGCCATATATATATATACTGAGCTCTTTCTATTTCATTTCCTCTCAGTTAGTAAGGTGCTGATATCTCATGTTTTTGGATTAGCTTTTTGTGTTTTGGAAGGCACAGCGCTCTGGATTTCGGACTGAAGGGGTAGTGATGTAGTGAAAAAAGCGACTATTTTGCTGCCAGCCGAGGCTGAAGGTTCAAGTGTTTTTTTCGTGGGAAGTCGGATGCCGGGGCCGGCCGAGGAGGGTAGCAAACCACTGTGCGTTTAACAGCCGGGCACTGGCAAAGTAGCCGGACTGAAGACGGAGGCGACTCTAGCACCAGGAGAGCGGCAGTTTTTTTTTTTTTTTTTTTTTTTTTTTTTTTTTTTTTTTTTTTTTTTTTTTTTTTTTTTTTTTTTTGCAGATAGCAGTTTGAAGATCAGCATCTTACGGCTTTGAAAGAAACACGATTTGCCCAAAATAACTGCCTAGCCAAGTGAGCAGTTTTCTAATTTCGGAGTACATCTGATGCGAGGCTCATTGCTGGATGCGAAAACCGCGCTAATGGTAAGTTTGTCCGTGACTCACCTTGACGAAGCTGAAACAGCAGTTTCTTAAATGTAGAAATGTGTTGTGTAATGTGATTGGCCTTTTATAGCGACACGCTGTCTTTGCGGGATATTGTCCGCCCAAAGCAACCCCTCTATTGGGAAGCCGTGCATTAATTTTCCACTACTGGCGGACGTATAAGGTTTGGCGGGAAGAAATAGCCGGGCGTAAGATTCTCTAAAAATTTTGAGTCAGTGGCTACACATGAAATGTGGATTAGGATTAGAGTCCTTGGCCAGGCGCGCCAGTGAATGTGTGTTTAGAGTTTTTCCAAGACGTAGAGTTGTGTGCATCGTGAACCTATCAGCCACATGCAATGGAGACAGACAGCAGCGCGCATCCTAGCAGACGCGTGGGGCCCAGAGTTGTTGCATCGTGGTGCGCCGCTCGGCCTCTACCGCCGCAGAACTATTCGCACGATGGCAGCGTTCTGTACGGCTGTCAGCTGGCGAATAATTACAGTGAGCATAATTAGCAGCACCGGCGTCATAGGGCAGTTTCTTGCTCCGCACTTGTGGAAATCAGTGCGATCAGTGTCTAGGGTACAGCATTGCTGTGGTGGATGTATGAGTTTTTCAGTTGCTAGCTAATGAACAGTCACTGCTTCTCGTTAAGGGCTAAGAAGATTCGAGAGTAAATTTCAGACCGCCATTAGCATCAGACGGGCATTTTCTTGTTGGTCAAAATAACTTTGCAAATGAACATATCCATCTAGAGTTTGCAAAAACATTTTGTAAAGCATTTCACATTCCATTCACGATCTCGGCCAATAATTAGGTTTTATTTGAATAAACTAGCTTAGCGCCCGTTGTAATACTTCTAAGATTTCACACTAAATAATGCCACATTATCATGGACTTTTCCGAATGTACTTCTGACCAAGAAACGATTCTGTTAGCTGGAGTACAAAGTTTTTGTTAATGATGCCTTTTGCGTTCTTGTGACCGAGAAGTCAAACACCAATCATAAAAGATTTAGCCTTAAAATTTGTTTAGTAATTATTTATTTTCAAAAAACTTTCACCAACTATTTTACCCCCTCAATGACTGAATTTCCAAAAATGCTAAGCAAATACGTATCTTTTTATTTCCTGACTGAGAAACCAAATACCAATTTTCGTAGTTCTGGCCTCAAAATTCCCTCAATAGCGACATACTTTCATCCTCAATTACACACACCCGAGTGGAATTCCGAGCAATCACTTCTTAAACGATGCCTGCAGAAAAAGATCCACACCCTTTCCAAACTCCAAATTTCTATCCTTAGCAATTTCAGCTGGGCCATGATGAGTTAGTCAATCGGTCTGACCCTGTTTCACCCCTTTAGGAGTTGAATTTCCAAACACAGAGAAACATTTACTTTTTCATCTCTAACTGAGAAGCCAAACACAATTTTTCAAAGACTTAGCTTTAAAAATGCTTTCGCAATGAAATATTTCCATAGAACGTTTCACCCCCTGAGCGGTTGAATTTCCCAAAACAGTGACATGCCTATGTTTTATTTCTAACAGAGAAGCCAAGTACTAATTTTCATTGACTTAGCTTCAAAATTGCTTGCACAATGAAACATTTTCCTAAAAAATTTCATCCCCAGTTTCATATCCATAGGGGTTGAATTATTACTAACTGAGAAGACCAATTTAAATTTTCTTTGGTTTAGCTTTAAAATGCTTTTGTAATAAAATACTTCCATAAAAAATCTCATTCCTCGTTTCACCTCATCGGGGGTTCAGTTTCCAAAAACACTGAAACGTGTTTTTTTTTCATTTGTAACCCAAATACTAATTATCGTAGATATAGCTTTACTTTAGTTGTTCTTCAATAATAATAAATTTTCAAAGAAAAGCTTTCACCCAGTATTTCAGCCCCACAGGGTTAATTTTCCAGAAATGATGAAACAAGCATTTCTTTATTTCTGACCGAGAATCCAAATACCAATATTCGAAGGTCAAACTTCAAAAGTGCCTTAATACCGACATTTTTCAAAAAAAATCCTTCATCCCCCTATTTCATCCCCTTAGCGTTTGAATTTCGAAAAATTCCTTCTTCAGCGACGCCTACAATATACGATCCACAGCTTCTCCAAATATCAAGTTTTCATCCTTAGCGGTTTCGGCTGGGTGATGATGAGTCAGTCAGTCAGTCAGTCAGTCAGTCAGATCATTGCCTTTTATATACAGAGATTACAATCTTAATCGTGAGACCACCATTCATATTAAATAATTCATCTGTGCAAACCTCCACTGTAGGTTCTACGGCCATTGCCTTTAATGATTAGCTTTATCCATTAACGTTGTGCATACCAATTTGTAGTTTAGACTTAAAGGCGTGTTCTAGTGTTATTTAGTTTCTTGGGTCAGGGCACGGTTACACGCGGACGATTCACATGTGGACAAGCTTTCCAGTACGCTCTGCAAAAATGTTGCCGCCAATGAACTGAAATGCGTCTGCACTTTGTCTTGGAGCTCATCTTTGATTTGGAATGTTTCTCCTCCTAGACATTTATTCAGTTCAGAGAACAGATGGAAGCTACTCGGCGCTAGTTCAGGCCTGTATAGTGGGTGATCAAAAAGTCACACTGAAATTGCTTAAGGAGGCGTTGGGTTGCGCCAGCAATGTGAGGTCGGCCGCTGACACGGATCAGAACAATTTCAGGGTCAGCACGCGTCTTAAGTTGTTTTCAACGTCTTTACGCAAACGTCGTTAAGTTTCACAATAAACAGCTGTACTAAGCGTAATCTGGCCTGCATGATTTCAGCAAGCATCATATCGTTTTGATCTCAAAACACGGTGGCCATTGACTTTCGAATTTTAATTTTTTGTTTGAACTTCTATTGTTTATTTGATGAATTTGAGCGTCTATTGTAGCTGAGGTATGGTTTCGCGTGTATCTTATGGAATTTCTGTTGTGCTATTCCCTTCTGCCTACAGGAAACGAAACACGCTTCTCTATTTACATTTGGTGTGGGCATCAACTAAAGGGGCCAGGTACTAATGCAGCTAACAATAAGCCATACAGCTGAGCACATAATGATTTTGAATCCTGGAGTGACAGAGCGCGTGGGGTGGGAGAAGCACAATCGCTTACTGCTCACATCACCCTCCTCCGCTTGTCCGGCGTTCATGCTCTGAGGTTGGGAACTGAAAAAAATGACCCTCGTAATTTTACTGCTCTTTACTCTTTATGTTCATTAAACGAACGAGGTGAAGAAAGCACCCTAAATTAAGGAGATTATGTTGTTAACAGTCTTTTAATGACTGTATCGGTCATAAGAAATACATACTATGAAAAAATCTGACGAACGAATCTGTGTCTTCTAGTAGTTGGAGACCTGAAATGACAAATCAACGATACCGGAATGAACACTGAAAAGGAGGTGGTGGTGGAGAAAGTGATTGACCTTCCATTTAACTTCTAACAAGCAGAACTGGTACCTTTGCAGACAATATTAGTGTTACAGTAAAGCCCATTAGAGAGATTCCTTCGTCTAGACAGGTGGTGCCACAAATTCTCTTTTTCCCAGTTGTATTCGGTACCTCCTCATTACTTACTTGATCTGGCCATCTAATCTCGAGCATTCTTCTGTAGCACCACATTTCAAAAGCATTTGTTCGCTTGTTGTATAAACTGCTTGTAGTCCGTGTTTCATTTCCGTACGTTGCTACACTACGTACAAATATATTCAGAAAAGATTCCTTACACAAATGAATATTCGATGTTAAAATATTTCGCGTCTTCAGAAACGATTATCTTGCCCTTGCCAGCCGGCTGCTGTGGCCGAGCGGTTCTAGGCGCTTCAGTCCGGAACCACGCTGCTGCTGCGGTCGCAGGTTTGAATCCTGCCTCGAGCATGGATATGTGTGATTCCCTTAGGCTAGTTAGGTTTAAGTAGTTCTAGGGGACTGATGACTTCAGATGTTAAGTCCCTTAGTGCTCAGAGCCATTTGAACCATTTTTGCCATTGCCAGTCTATATTTTATACCCTCTTTGCATCGAACAGCATCATTTATTTTGCTGGCCAAATAGCAAAACTCATCTACTACTTTAAGTGTGTCGTTTTTTAATGTAATTCCGTCAGCATCACCTGATTTGATTCGATCTCTTTCCATTTTCCTTGTTTTTCTTTTCTTAATGTACATCTTGTGTCCCGCTATCAAGACACTGTCCATTCCGTTAAACTGTTCTTCTAAATACTTTGCTGTGTCTGACAAAATTACGACGTCATTGGCAAACCTCAAAGATGTTATTTTTTCTCCGTGAACTTTAATTTATATTCCAAATTTTTCTTTGGTTTCCTTTGCTGCTTGCTCAACGTACTGACTGAAAAAGAGCAAAAGTGCCTAAAATTAATTTTTTGTGTAGCCCAACAATACACTTCTTCGATTTCAAGTTTTCATCCATATGTACACCCGAGAATTTGGAGCAATCCGTTTTTTTACTGACTCTCGTTCGTGTGGAACATCACTTGTTGGTATGACTATTTCTTGTACATAAATGATTAGAGTGCGTTTTCTCAAAATTTAGGGGAAGTCATTTACCCTAGGCTGAGCTTACCACAGTCACGCCTGTGCATAGTATTTAAGTTTGCAATATACATGCCGTGTTGTGGAATAAGTTCGATAGGTGAATACTGGATTACCACTGTCTCCGGTGGTCGCTAGCTGCACTGGCAATGCGAGGGGAGCGTGCTTGTAACGAATTCATCTTAGGCTTGCATGTGTAAGATAAATTGAGATACTTGCGTGTGGAATATTTTCTAGGCGGACTAGCTCTGTTTAAGAGTGGGTAACTAAACCACTGTTTCGGGTGGATCTCGTGGTCGTGGTTACAAGAATAATGAGGTGTAAGGATGCTTGTACCACATTCGTGTTAGGTTTGCGTGTGTACTGATTAGTTACAATATCTTGCTAGTGATAGGGTGAATATTCTTTTGGTTTGTGTGTAGTAGTTAATTACAATATTTTGTAAGTGATCGTGTGAATTATTTGTCTCTATCGCCCAGGAACGTTCCAACGCGAGTAATTACGCCACTGTTCTCACTACCAGGAGACGGGCAATGCACGAGCAATGTACACACCGTTCCTGAGGAATGCAAATAAATATAGTAAATGCGTGAATGTATAGCTATTAAGATAATAATCGTGTAGAATTTATTGAATAAGGGTGGCAAGAAGGTGAGTGAAAGATAGCACTGAATTTGTCTGTTGGTTATCGCACTAGAGTATGCGTGAGGTACGTGAGAGGGCTCCACCCCTGACTGTGTGTGTAATACAACATAATGCGTCTGAACGGGTTTGTTTGGATGAGAATAGACGTTGGGTAACTTATTTTATTTATGGGATTAATTTCTTTGTGGAGTCACCTCTTGTGATATTTGGGTGTTTTCCGTAATCAGTGCTGTCTTGCTATGTTTAATCAGTATCGTTAAACTAGAGGAAATTTCATTGTATTTTATTCTGAGTATGCGAGAATGTGTGGGAGCGTGAAGTTGAGACAAAAATCGTCCCCGTCACTAAGTAATGAGGGCACATCCTGACCCATATTTTCCTGTGCAGTTCACATATTCGTAGCAGACCATTTAGATTTAATTTGAGAGGAATTGATAACGATTGATTAGAAAACTGTGAGGTCTGTTTCATGGGTAGTATCATGTTACGTTCAGTACCATGGAATCATTTCGCATACATGTTGATTTGCCTCCAAAAGTAGGCCTTTAGTGTGAGTAAATAGCCATGTCGTCCAAAGAACATGAGTTGGGGCGTCAATATTCTTTTTCCACCATTTCACATGGGTCCGTTCCCACCATTATGCCGTGGCGTACCGTCATTATTCAGAATTTCTATAATTAATTTAGCACTTTGGAATATCTTCGATGTGTGAATGGGATTTGGACCAGGCAAAGGTTATATTCACCAAGTGGCTCGCTGAGAGTTGCCTTCATTATTATTTAATTAATTATTTGCGTTATTCGTGGCCTAGTTCAATTATAATCCACCAAAAGGAAGTGAATTTGTCATTAGTCAGAATTTATGATTCCATCGGCGTATTCACCTCTCAGTGTAATGAGGTGCTTCAATTACAAACTGTGACTTGCGACTAGTAGATGATGGAAGTTCAAGCTGAACAGTTCTGGTTCATTTATGACCTAACATCACTACGAGGAAGTAGCAGTTCCTTCACTCAGTAGCCGCGAGAGCACTCTTTGACTTTACTTTTGCGTACTGTGAGTTACGACTATTTTCGCTGGACTCTTCTTACAGATTACAGAGCGACAAGTCAGGGCTTGTTAACGATTATTATAATTGGAATAATTACGGGAATTTTTGTCAAAGCTCCGTTATTGTGTGGTTTTGTCTCTGGGTCGGTAATGGGTTCTTGAAGCACTCAAGCTTCCTCAGGACAGTCCGCTTATTAAAAACCTGCTCCGGAAGAACATAAAAACAGGAGGATAGGAGAAATGCCACAAGAGGCTACAAGAGAGCCGTTCTACATCACGAAATTTCGAGAGAGTACTTACCGGGAAGAGTCGGACAACATACTACTTCCACATATGTCCCGCGAAATAAACATAACGAGAAAATTCGAGAAATTATAACTAATACAGAAGTTTACCGACAGCCAATCTTCCCACGCGCCATTCACGAATTGGGGGGATTATTTAGTGACACGAGAAGTACATAGGTGTAGATGTAAATGGGAAGGCATTGTCTTGTTACAAGAAGCTTGGTTGCCATCTTTATAAAAGAGTTACGTATTGTAATACGCCACGTGAGACAAAGTATTGTGTCAAACATTTATAGTGTTTGTAATATTATTGCTTACGTTTATTCGTTCCAACAGCACGTCTGTTCGCCTAACGTAAACGTGCAAATTCACCTGTGAGCCAGTGGTTCATGAGAGTCTGACACATGGAGATTCAGAATGCAGGACCACCCTTATAAAATGAACCCATATCGAAGAACACCTTTTCGTATCAAATCGCCAAAAAGAATTTCGTACATTTGGAGAATCGTTACATATTTTTCCATCAAAAGCGCATTCAAGCTTATCACAAATGAAGGTCATTCGTTTAATTTAATTGTAGTTTCATTTTAGAGTGTCTTCTCCATTTGTTTTTCAGAGCAGTATAAACAAATAATCTGAAATTACTGCAACTCCAGTACAGTAATGCTTGTTATGGTTCTGAGCGAATGAAATATAAACAGCACCTTACATTCCGACATACAGTATGAATTGAGCAAGAAACATTTTGTTTGAAAAAGTTGAGTAGATTCGTTTCTAGCATTGTCAATATTACTTGACATCGTCGAAGAAAGTTAAATGTACAGTAGGCAGCTTACAAATATAACGCACCATAATTTACGTAATGTAATAAGTACTGAGTCAACAATTTACCATTGTATGTGTCGATTTGTGTAAAATAAGGCACATTTTCTTTCGGGTAGTTTTACGTAGAAAACACAATGTGAGAATAATAAAGCTGCCCCAAAAGGGTTTTCCGCAATTTGTGACAAAATAATAAAATGAGCAAAGAGACCTGAAATTGCACCGCTCGTTAGCTGTGACATTGGAAATAGAAAGATCGTTGTGGCAAAAATTTATAATAAAGTCTTTTGGCTCTTTACTCACACACATTTTCTGTTGTGCCTTAGTTAAGCTTCTATGCTAACTTGAGCATGTTCAATCCTATCGTTGGTTTCTAAAAGAAGCGACATTTTCAATGCGTGCTCAAGATATTTGTCTCTAAAATTGAAACGCGACAAGCAGTCATGCAAGTAACATGTTACCTCGAATATCTGAGAGGAACCGACTGCCGCCTGAAGCATACTTTTCCTAAAATTGCCGAAGCCGTTTCCCGCAGTGATGGTGAAAGGCAATCTGTTGTTTTGATACCCGTCCTAAGTTTTGACAAGAAACGAAATACAAACACAGCTGGCGAACAAATCAACAAAGGGCTAAGGCAAACAGCGAAAAAAATGGAGCAGCTCGCCATGACTGTTTTCGGCAGAAAAAAAAGAGAAGTCTGAGAGGGAAAAAATGCCGTATTCATTCACTCTGATTTTTCTGCGGTTTCCTGATTTTTGAACAAATAGAAAACAGCACTCACTTTATGCATATGCCTGATTAAAATTTCTCTCTTGATATAGGCTAAGTGCCATAAATTTAGTTGAAAATCTTTGTATTCCCACTGTCAACAAATGCTGTTTGTTAACTCAATGAATGCGATCTAAAATATAGGCAAATAGTGAACCGTAAACTCCTTTACATTTTAAACTGTTCATTTACTAGGGGGTTCCATTAATTCGAATTCTGGTGTATTAACTTCTTCACCTATAGACATATCCCCCGCTCTTTTATTTAGTTTGGGTCATTACGTGGTTCAATATTCAAGAAGAGAATTAGCCTATACCACTGGACAGAGAAATGAAGCTCATTCCTCATTAGTCTCAGTTATGGTAAGGATGTAACTTCAGCCGGCCGGGGTGGCCGAGCGGTTTTAGGCGCTACAGTCTGGAACCGCGCGACCGCTACGGTCGCAGGTTCGAATCCTAACTCGGGCATGGGTGTGTGTGATGCCCTTAGGTTAGTTAGGTTTAATTAGTTTTAAGTTCTAGGGGACTGATGACCTCAGAAGTTAAGTCCCATAGTGCTCAGAGCCATTTGAACCATGTAACTTCAGACAGTGTCTAATTTTATTATAGCCAACATACTCGTCTTGAGAAATACAGCAACAGTATTCATATTAACTATAATTCTCATTTATTGTTCAGGGTCAGCTGCACATTTTTAATTATATTTAATGCTTCGATCACTCTGGATCATCTTCAGATCCAAGCAAAGTAAAACTAAATATGTACCACATAAACGAAAAACTTTCAAAATAATTTTTGTTCTTATAGTTTCGAAGAAGACCTTATGACTTTACACTTTCTCACTTTCAATATCTTAAGATACTAATTTAGTATTCGTTACTTTAGTTTTAAATTTTATAATCCATTATTTTATCCCCATTTTACTGTTTTACGCATCCATTTTGGTATTTATAGAGAAATTTTTCAACTTCATTGACTTTTTGCAAGTTTTGTAAAAGACTCTCTCTTATTAAACCCATAGCAGACCTGCCAGTATTCCCCCCTTCCCCCTTTCCTTGCCTTTTTTTCCCGTCTCTTAATCCCTCTCACACCATTTGGCAGTTTCACTATTTTATGCCGTTTACAATTTACATACCCATTGTTCTACACTATTAGTGTTTCAACCAGAATTTCACATAATTACACGTTCTATAACTCATGACACCCCCACAATCCCCTCCTGCTTCCTTTCCCCTGTCCCAATCACCCTCACTCCATTTCCCCGACCACCCCCACCCCCTCTCCGCTACCTTCAACATATGATTACTTAAAGCACTGACCGCGATTGCAAAACACAGTGCTGTGATATGTGGTTCTGCGTAGAAAAGACGGGTTGCTGACGTAACTATTTAGATCAAGTCTACATTTATGTACAACTTTTTTCCTTTTTACTTGTTGTAAAATATTAGATTATACATATTTATTTTTACATTTTTTTTAGATCTAAACATGATGCAGAGAGATAGAAACATGTAATCTAATATAAAATGTGAACCGAGACGGATCAATAAACGAAATTAATTTTAAATCTAATTACACATTTAAAGTCACGAGCGGATGAACGGACTGGCAGAAGTGGAGCAGTGATTAACACACTGCACTCAAAATTGGGAAGACGATGGTTCAAATGCTCCTCCGCACTTCATAATTTAGATTTTCCTTGGTATCCCTAAAACGCTCCAGGCAAACACTGGGATGATTCCTTTGAAAGGGCATGGCTGATTTCCTTGTGTCCTCTCTCGTGTTTGAAATTATCCGAGTTCGCGTTTCGTCTCTAATGATGTCGATGTCAACTAGAAGTTAAACCCAAATGTTCCTTCCTTCTTTCCGGATGAAAAGTGACGGAAGGTGAGGTGTCATGGGGGGTCACCTGGAATCTCCAACTGGTCTCGATGATCTGCAAGTCACAATTTTGTGTTACATCTACATCTACATCTATACTCCGCAAGCCACCTGACGGTGTGTGGCGGAGGGTACCCTGAATACCTCTGTCGGTTCTCCCTTCTATTCCAGTCTCGTATTGTTCGTGGAAAGAAGGATTGTCGGTATGCTTCTGTGTGGGCTCTAATCTCTCTGATTTTATCCTCATGGTCTCTTCGCGAGATATACGTAGGAGGGAGCAATATACTGCTTGACTCTTCGGTGAAGGTATGCTCTCGAAACTTTAACAAAAGCCCGTACCGAGCTACTGAGCGTCTCTCCTGCAGAGTCTTCCACTGGCGTTTATCTATCATCTCCGTAACGCTTTCGCGATTACTAAATGATCCTGTAACGAAGCGCGCTGCTCTCCGTTGGATCTTCTCTATCTCTTCTATCAACCCTATCTGGTACGGACGCCACACTGCTGAGCAGTACTCAAGCAGTGGGCGAACAAGCGTACTGTAACCTACTTCCTTTGTTTTCGGATTGCATTTTCTTAGGATTCTTCCAATGAATCTCAGTCTGGCATCTGCTTTACCGACGATCAGCTTTATATGATCATTCCATTTTAAATCACTCCTAGCAGGCCGCGGCGGCCGTGCGGTTCTAGGCGCTGCAGTCCTGAACCGCGGGGCTGCTACGGTCGCAGGTTCGAATCCTGCCTCGGGCATGGTTGTGTGTGATGACCTTAGTTAGGTTTAAGTAGTTCTAAGTTCTAGGGGACTGATGACCTAAGATGTTAAGTCCCATAGTGCTCAGACCCATTTTTTGAAATCACTCCTAATGCGTACTCCCAGATAATTTATGGAATTAACTGCTTCCAGTTGCTGACCTCCTATATTGTAGCTAAATGATAAGGGCTCTATCTTTCTATGTATTCCCAGCACATTACACTTGTCTACATTGAGATTCAATTGCAATTCCCTGCACCATGCGTCAATTCGCTGCAGATCCTCCTGCATTTCAGTACAATTTTCCATTGTTACAACCTCTCGACACACCACAGCATCATCTGCAAAAAGCCTCAGTGAACTTCCGATGTCATTCACAAGGTCATTTATGTATTTTGTGAATAGCAACGGTCCTATGACACTCCCCTGCGGCACACCTGAAAGCACTCTTACTTCGGAAGACTTCTCTCCATTGAGAAAGACATGCTGCTTTCTGTTATCTAGGAACTCTTCAATCCAATCACACAATTGGTCTGATAGTCCATATGCTCTTACTTTGTTCATTAAACGACTGTGGCGAACTGTATTGAACGCCTTGCGGAAGTCAAGAAACACGGCATCTACCTGTGAAACCGTGTCTATGGCCCTCTTGAGTCTCGTGGACGAATAGCGCGAGCTGGGTTTCACACGACCGTCTTTTTCGAAACCCATGCTGATTCCTACAGAGTAGATTTCTAGTCTCCAGAAAAGTCATTATACTCGAACATAATACGTGTTCCAAAATTCTACAACTGATCGACGTTAGAGATATAGGTCTATAGTTCTACACATCTGTTCGACGTCCCTTCTTGAAAACGGGGATGACCTGTGCCCTTTTCCAATCCTTTGGAACGCTACGCTCTTCTAGAGACCTACGGTACACCGCTGCAAGAAGGGGGGCAAGTTCCTTCGCGTACTCTGTGTAAAATCGAATTGGTATCCCTTCAGGTCCAGCGGCCTTTCCTCTTTTGAGCGATTTTAATTGTTTCTCTATCCCTCTGTCGTCTATTTCGATATCTACCATTTTGTCATCTGTACGACAATCTAGAGAAGGAACTACACTGCAGTCTTCCTCTGTGAAACAGCTTTGGAAAAAGACATTTAGTATTTCGGCCTTTAGTCTGTCATCCTCTGTTTCAGTACCATTTTGGTCACAGAGTGTCTGGACATTTTGTTTTGATCCACCTACTGTTTTGACATAAGACCAAAATTTCTTAGGATTTTCTGCCAAGTCAGTACATTACGCGTGGTAATTGGTCAAATACTCGATAAAGATAAAGCTTCATCGGAGATTCCGTATCAAACTCCTCCTGGTCGCTGTCCAGAAAATTTCTTAAGTAAGTCGCCAAAGTACGCCTGAAACTGACAGTGTATAAATAAGCCGCCCGACATTAATTCTGAGTCTGAGACCTACGGTTGTGTGATTTTGTAACGCAGGGGCTTTGTTAAGTACATAAAGCACTTGGTGAGGCCACAACATCTGTCCTGACCCGTCCCCACCACAAAGGAAGAGAGGGAAAAAAAATTAATCCATTACCTCTGACCACAGATTCGGCTCCCAACGAAATTCCGAGTAAACTGATACCGAACAGAGACCAGTCGGTCAAGTAATTAACTAGTCGTCAATCTTAATTACGCAGTTAGTGCTATTAAACTAATTTTCCGGTGTCCGCAGACGCTAACGAGGTATTGTCTGAATAGATGATCATCGATTCAAAGGGACAGGTTGACATCATCGTTTATGTAAAATAGGAAACGCTTAAGACGGCGAAATCTAACTTGGTTCCCTGGCCATTATATCGGATCGTCGTTGAGGCTACGCGGTGGCGGAGACATACAAATTCTCCCGCTTTCTGGGAATCCGTTAATTTTGGCCAACCCAACTTGAATGTACGAACTTGGCCGCTCCAGTTGACCAGAACGGCAGAAACGGCAGAGCTGTTAGGTGGCTACAAGGCCGTTTTGTATACTGCGGAGAGATCAGTCGAGTGCATGTCACGTCGTGTTGCGGCACTTCTGTGTGGTCGTGGGGGCCCTACGCTATATAAGGCAGGTATACCAGTTTTCTTTGGCTCTTCAGTGTATAAACTGTGCTATAACCAAGCACAGTTTATTATTTGTTATGATGACGACGAACGAGTCGTCGCCAGTGGTGACTGGTGGCCAATGCTAAACAGAAACATACAAATCACAGCAGGTTTGTCAATAACGTCAATTAGGTGCTGGCTGCATGGTCTGGGTCTACAACGACTAAAATAATTAGAAGTCGTTGGTAAAAAATAATATATATTGTACTTAACTGGTTGTACAGCATTCTTCTTGGCTGCATACATATAATTATAAAAAAATAGCTATTAAGGCCTCACTTAGGCCTTGTTAGAGGTTACTTCCTATCAGCTGAAGGCTATGCTACTTTGCTACTAGACGTCCAGAGCAAGAGTGGACAAGAGCTCGCTAGAAACTTGATACAAGCCGCGGATCAGCGTTAGGGGTGCTGGTCGCGACTCGCGGGTCCAACGATACGAATACGGACCGCGGTCGATAACTGCAACCCCTAACAAGTGTGGTATCGAACGTTGATACCACATAATTGTCCAAGTAAATTTTATTTTTATGTGACACCAGTGACAAACTGATGGTGTTATTATCTGTCATCATGATTTTGTGTTCAATTCATAGTGTTAATATCTGTCGTCACGATTTTAAGTTTACCTAATATAGTGGTGTAAATTCTTTTAAGAACTTTGTGATGGTTCGCCGACCGAAACTGGTTGGTAAGTAAAGTACTGTATCAGCATTTTGAGGTGGTAATCATGACATTTTTTAAGCTCATAGAAAATGTGGGGGACTGCTTGAAACAGCGACACAGCAACCGAGAAACCCACCTCTTGGTAGCTATTGGGTACCTAATCTTAAATGAGAGGCTTCATCCTGATATGGTGTGCCTACAGAACTGTGAGACCTCTTCCCTAGCGAAAGTGAGGCTATAATCAGTACACAGTATGAACATGATGTCTCATGGGGTTGTCTGATTTTAGTTCAGTGCCCTTACGTATTAGTTTTACAGTAATTAGGTGCTGACTGTACTTTATTTCAGTTTTGCTGCAATTCAGCTTCAGCTTCGTCGCACTTGCTCCTCCAAAATTTGCAGAATCTTTTCTGGTCCCGAAGCAAACAAAATAATGTCATTGAGCCGTGGTAAAAATTGCTGTTTTGAAAAGGGCGCCGCAGCGCGTAGTGTGAACCAGTAGCCCTCCGTTTCTGGCGGTGGCGCCGCTGTGGCAATCGCAGCTTTGGTGTCTCCCTCTAGTAGACACTTGCATTTAAGGGGCGCCAGTCGGTCAGTCTGGGTCAGTCTCTCGTCCCCAGCTTGCTAGTCTGTCTCTCGTCCGCATTTGTTAGGCAGTTAGTGTCTGTCGTTCGGATCAACCTTTAAAGCCGTCAAAATGAGTCTTTCCACTCCGCTAGTAAGAGAACTCAGCGAGTGGTCGCCCGGTCGGCGCTTAGTTCCTTCATGTGAGTCTGCGCGTTAGGCCGCCAGTTTGCTCGAGTTTGTTCAAGCAATGGTCATTGGCGGTTGGATCGATCGGTTGGTCGGTCGCGCACTGAAACACTTCCGTCTTGAGCGACGGCGCATGTGAGGTCGCCACCTGAGTCCATTGGGCTGCGGCTTATAGCGAGGGGTAGTGGCTTCGCGGTCGACACGAGAGCCAACCCATGAAATCAGTCTGGCCGGTGCGAGCTTAGACGCCGTGAGACGGGAGATCGGCGCGCCTTCCTGCGTCCGTTGAAGCGGCTACCAGCGGACGGTTCGGGAGAGAGATTTAGGGGTGCTGCGCCAGGTCTTCTCCAGAAATCGCAGTTTATTAGAAGTTAAGTAATTGGTGATATCTTGTTTGATTTATTGTTAAATTGTACTTGTTTTCTTGGTGAGGTCACCAGCCGTTTTGCTTTGGGGTCGTCCGACCATTCTTCTCCGTTTGCCCACCCGCGAGAAGGTGGTTGTTTATAAATAGGGTAGTCCGTTTTTCCCTTGTGGAGCAGGGGCGGGTTAGAGCAACCTGCAGTTCGGGTTGTTCGGTAATCTCCCTATCAATCTACCGTACGTTAGTAGCGGCCTCTGTCATGTTTGTCGGATTTGGTGTGTTAACGAATTTATTACTTGTAGTGTGTGTCTGAGCAGGAGTTTGAGGTTTTATTCTATTGAGGTTATAAATATTTAATTCATAACATGCTGCTACACAAGCACCTCCAACTCTAACTAATACAATCCTAACAATATCGCATAACCTAAGTCGCCTAACCTATATACACTCCTGGAAATGGAAAAAAGAACACATTGACACCGGTGTGTCAGACCCACCATACTTGCTCCGGACACTGCGAGAGGGCTGTACAAGCAATGATCACACGCACGGCACAGCGGACACACCAGGAACCACGGTGTTGGCCGTCGAACGGCGCCAGCTGCGCAGCATTCGTGCACCGCCGCCGTCAGTGTCAGCCAGTTTGCCGTGTCATACGGAGCTCCATCGCAGTCTTTAACACTGGTAGTATGCCGCGACAGCATGGACGTGAACCGTATGTGCAGTTGACGGACTTTGAGCGAGGGCGTATAGTGGGCATGCGGGAGGCCGGGTGGACGTACCGACGAATTGCTCAACACGTGGGGCGTGAGATCTCCACAGTACATCGATGTTGTCGCCAGTGGTCGGCGGAAGGTGCACGTGCCCGTCGACCTGGGACCGGACCGCAGCGACGCACGGATGCACGCCAAGACCGTAGGATCCTACGCAGTACCGTAGGGGACCGCACCGCCACTTCCCAGCAAATTAGGGACACTGTTGCTCCTGGGGTATCGGCGAGGACCATTCGCAACCGTCTCCATGAAGCTGGGTTACGGTCCCGCACACCGTTAGGCCGTCTTCCGCTCACGCCCCAACATCGTGCAGCCTGCCTCCAGTGGTGTCGCGACAGGCGTGAATGGAGGGACGAATGGAGACGTGTCGTCTTCAGCGATGACAGTCGCTTCTGACTTGGTGCCAGTGATGGTCGTATGCGTGTTTGGCGCCGTGCAGGTGAGTGCCACAATCAGGACTGCATACGACCGAGGCACACAGGGCCAACACCCGGCATCATGGTGTGGGGAGCGATCTCCTACACTGGCCGTACACCACTGGTGATCGTCGAGGGGACACTGAATAGTGCACGGTACATCCAAACCGTCATCGAACCCATCGTTCTACCATTCCTAGACCGGCAAGGGAACTTGCTGTTCCAACAGGACAATGCACGTCCGCATGTATCCCGTGCCACCCAACGTGCTCTAGAAGGTGTAAGTCAACTATCCTGGCCAGCAAGATCTCCGGATCTGTCCCCCATGGAGCATGTTTGGGACTGGATGAAGCGTCGTCTCACGCGGTCTGCACGTCCAGCACGAACGCTGGTCCAACTGAGGCGCCAGGTGGAAATGGCATGGCAAGCCGTTCCACAGGACTACATCCAGCATCTCTACGATCGTCTCCATGGGAGAATAGCAGCCTGCATTGCTGCGAAAGGTGGATATACACTGTACTAGTGCCGACATTGTGCATGCTCTGTTGCCTGTGTCTATGTGCCTGTGGTTCTGTCAGTGTGATCATGTGATGTATCTGACCCCAGGAATGTGTCAATAAAGTTTCCCCTTCCTGGGACAATGAATTCACGGTGTTCTTATTTCAATTTCCAGGAGTGTATTTTTGTGCAACACGAGCCTAGTAATACTAGAGCTCGTGTTGTTGCACAGTCGGCTGCTGCTGGAAGACTGACTCTAACGCGCGAGCAGCGCGGCGTGCCAGTCCTTATCAGCTCTTATCTTGCGCAACCGGATGTGAATTATAGTGCAACACGAGCTAAGTAAATATATAGGACGCTGTAGCAGAGGCAGTTAAAAATTCTAAGTCCCAATCAAGGACACGCACTGCTCGACGCGTAACTCATATCTAAATATATGTTTTGATCTTTGGAAACTTTGATATTATTGCCTATGATCTTGAGAGGTGGTATCTATGTACTGTAGAGCATCTTAACTATTGTTTGGGCTACCTTGAAGAATTTTGTATAAGATTGCATTTCATGGGTTTTTATTTAAAAGATCATTTTAGTATACAAAGTTGCCACCCTTTCATCGTAAGATTTTTCTTAGAAGTTAAAATCAAGTTGCACCTACGGTGGCAAGGTTAATATTTTAATTGTTAGTGTTTTGTACCATTTCCATCCCTCCTACGGGGGGTGCATGGTTTGTGTGGTTGTGTAGATTCTTATAACTCTTGTTTAAAGTTATCTGTTGTGCGTTTCTAGGCGCTACGATCTGGAGCCGAGCAACCGTTACGGTCGCAGGTTCGAATCCTGTCTCGGGCATGGATGTGTGTGATATCCTTAGGTTAGTTAAGTTTAAGTAGTTCTAAGTTCTAGGGGACTGGTGACCACAGATGTTAAGTCCCATAGTGCTCATAGCCATTTGAACCATTTAATTAGTTCTAATTTCTAGGCTACTGATGACCTTAGAAGTTCAGTGGCATAGTGCTCAGAGCCATTTGAACCATTTATCTGTTGTGTTGCAGATTTGCACCAGTGTAGTCTGTCAGAGGCTGCTGTGAGCGGTCGTAACTACGGCCGTGTTAAAAGGGAGCGGGAAGGTTCTCTGCCCGAAAGCTCATACAGTCAAAACTTGTTTCTTTCTGCCTCTGAATAAATTGTAACTTTGATATTTAGAGCGTGCTTTTTGATTATAATTTTAAATCTGTTTCTTTTAAAAAATGCTTTTGTTGGTTGTTGTTGTTGTGGTCTTCAGTCCTGAGACTGGTTTGATGCAGCCCTCCATGCTACTCTATCCTGTGCAAGCCTTTTCATCTCCCAGTACCTACTGCAACCCACATCCTTCTGAATCTGCTTAGTGTATTCATCTCTTGGTCTCCCTCTACGATTTTTACCCTCCACGCTGCCCTCCAATACTAAATTGGTGATCCCTTGATGCCTCAGAACATGTCCTACCAACCGATCCCTTCTTCTGGTCAAGTTGTGCCACAAACTTCTCTTCTCCCCAATCCCATTCAATACTTCCTCATTAGTTATGTGATCTACCCATCTAATCTTCAGCATTCTTCTGTAGCACCACATTTCGAAAGCTTCTATTCTCTTCTTGTCCAAACTATTTATCGTCCATGTTTCACTTCCATACATGGCTACACTCCATACAAATACTTTCAGAAACGACTTCCTGACACTTAAATCTATACTCGATGTTAACAAATTTCTCTTCTTCAGAAAAGCTTTCCTTGCCATTGCCAGCCTACATTTTATATCTTCTCTACTTCGACCATCATCAGTTATTTTGCTCCCCAAATAGCAAAACTCCTTTACTACTTTAAGTGCCTCATTTCCTAATCTAATTTCCTCAGCATCACCCGACATAATTAGACTACATTCCATTATCCTTGTTTTGCTTTTGTTGATGTTCATCTTATATCCTCCTTTCAAGACACTGTCCATTCCATTCAACTGCTCTTCGAAGTCCTTTGCTGTCTCTGACAGAATTATAATGTCATCGGCGAACCATGAATTTTAATACCTACTCCGAATTTTTCTTTTGTTTCCTTTACTGCTTGCTCAATATACAGATTGAACAACGTCGGGGAGAGGCTACAACCCTGTCTTACTCCCTTCCCAACCACTGCTTCCCTTTCATGTCCCTCGACTCTTATAACTGCCATCTGGTTTCTGTACAAATTGTAAATAGCCTTTCGCTCCCTGTATTTTACCCCTGCCACCTTTAGAATTTGAAAGAGAGTATTCCAGTCAACATTGTCAAAAGCTTTCTCTAAGTCTACAAATGCTAGAAACGCAGGTTTGCCTTTCCTTAATCTTTCTTCTAAGATAAGTCGTAAGGTCAGTATTGCCTCACGTGTTCCAGTGTTTCTACGGAATCCAAACTGATCTTCCCCGAGGTTGGCTTCTACTAGTTTTTCCATTCGTCTGTAAAGAATTCGTGTTAGTATTTTGCAGCTGTGACTTATTAAGCTGATAGTTCGGTAATTTTCACATCTGTCAACACCTGCTTTCTTTGGGATTGGAATTATTATATTCTTCTTGAAGTCTGAGGGTATTTCGCCTGTTTCATACATCTTGCTCACCAGATGGTAGAGTTTTGTCAGGACTGGCTCTCCCACGGCCGTCAGTAGTTCCAATGGAATATTGTCTACTCCGGGGGCCTTGTTTCGACTCAGGTCTTTCAGTGCTCTGTCAAACTCTTCACGCAGTATCATATCTCCCATTTCATCTTCATCTACATCCTCTTCCATTTCCATAATATTGTCCTCAAGTACATCGCCCTTGTATAGACCCTCTATATACTCCTTCCACCTTTCTGCTTTCCCTTCTTTCCTTAGAACTGGGTTTCCATCTGAGCTCTTGATATTCATACAAGTCGTTCTCTTATCTCCAAAGGTCTCTTTAATTTTCCTGTAGGCGGTATCTATCTTACCCCTAGTGAGATAGGCCTCTACATCCTTACATTTGTCCTCTAGCCATCTCTGCTTAGCCATTTTGCACTTCCTGTCGATCTCATTTTTGAGACGTTTGTATTCCTTTTTGCCTGTTTCACTTACTGCATTTTTATATTTTCTCCTTTCATCAATTAAATTCAATATTTCTTCTGTTACCCAAGGATTTCTACTAGCCCTCGTCTTTTAGACATTCTTAAAGTGAATAAAATTCCCATTTTTTAAAGGAATTTGGTTAGGATTTCATCAGTTACTCCCTGGCAACTACTTCCGTGCTTACATAGTGTGATTAAATGTGTTAATGTTCTTGATGAATCGCTAGTAAATAAAATAACTTCCTAAGAATATTCTTTGGAAATAAATCACGGTTCAGTCATCTGCAAACGGAAGGGCAGACACGCGTGCCGGGCGGAACACTGGTTGGCGCCGCGCGCCTACCTCTGACGTGCAGGTGCACGGGCAGGCTGAGCTTGGGGTCGGTGTTGACCTGGCACTCGTAGCGGCCGCCGTCCTCGTGCCGGACGCCCACCAGCCGCAGCGTCCACGAGTCCGGGTCGGAGCCGTGCAGCACCTCGAACCGAGAGTCCGACGTGTACGTCAGCACGCCGGACGTCAGGATGTGCAGGTCCCGCGACCGGATCCACGACACCTGCGGGCAGCATCAAACCAGCACTGAGAAGTGAGAGGCGCCAAACATACAGTCAACTGAACACAACTTCTGGAGGTAATTATATGATGTTAGAGAATATTTAAACTTCCACATTCGCTCTAGCCAGCTTCGGAATTCTGAACTTTCTCTTTTCTGAGTAATCTGTGCATGCGTTGTAGACATACCATATGGCTTACGTCAATGCGGTCATGCGAGACACAGCTGGCCCTCTTTGTGCATGATATACAACAGGCTCTAGATACCGGCTCCCAGGTTGTCAGCTCCAAGCATTCACCGCGGGACACAAAGATATTGAGCATCTTTGGTCGGAATTTAAAGGTATTGTCCACCATGTGCTAGAGAAGTATAGGGGAGGGAAAGGATCCACCTTGGTACAACAATCATATTAGGAAGTTGCTGAGAAACCAGAGAATTTTGCACAGTCGTTTTAGACATAGTCACTACCCCGCTGAAAAACAGAAGTTATGCGAAATGATAGCAGCTGTCAGAAGGGCAATCAGAGATTCTTTTGATGAATTTGAAAGCAATATTTTATCTGCAGGTTCCAAAAATAACCGCAAAAAATTTAGGTCGTACGTAAAATCTATGAACGCTACAAATAATTCAATACCTTCCCTTGCTGACGGTTCAGGTAACGTAACTGATGATGAGAAACAGAAGGCCGAAATTCTAAACCTAGCTTTCAAAAACTCGTTTACGATAGAGGACTGCAATACCATTCCCCCTTTCAATTATCGAACAAACGAAGGGATTGCTGCATAGTGTTTAGTGTAGCTGAGATTGTAAAACAGTTAAGATCCTCATACGCCAGGATGGCATCTGGCCCAGACGGTAACCCTGCAAGATTTTATGTTCACTATGCTACAAATACAGCACCATTCTTATCCGTCATCTGTCAGAGATCATTGGAACGGCGGAAAGTTCCACGAGGCTGGAAGAAGGCAATCTATAAAAAGGGTAGAAAATCGGATGCACATAATTACCGGCCACTTTCACTGACATCGATTTGTTGTAGTATCATGGAACATATTTTGTGTTCAGACATAATGACCTTTCTAGACTCTGAGAAGCTCATCTGCAGAAACCAGCTCGGTTTTCGGAAACAGCGGTCATGTGAGACACAGCTGGCCCTCTTTGTGCATGATATACAACAGGCTCTAGATACCGGCTCTCAGGTTGATGCCAAATTTCTCCA
The DNA here is from genome assembly GCF_021461385.2 of Schistocerca piceifrons. NCBI lineage: Eukaryota > Metazoa > Arthropoda > Insecta > Orthoptera > Acrididae > Schistocerca > Schistocerca piceifrons. Next base: position 145,975,554 of record NC_060144.1, read on the forward strand.
ATTTCGAAAGGCGTTCTACTCAGTTCCGCACTGTCGCTTGCTCCAAAAAGTGAGCGCTTACGGTCTATCCGATGACATATGCGTTTGGATAGAAAGTTTCTAACAGGCAGAGAGCATTATGTCGTCCTGAATGGGGTGACTGCAACAAAAAGATGCGTAACTTCAGGTGTGCCTCAGGGCAGCATAGTAGGTCCACTGCTTTCTACGGCTTACATAAACGATCTGGTTGAAGGCATTTATAGCTCCATTAGACAGTTTGCCGGTGATGCCGTAGTCTACAGGAAAGTAGTATCACACGAAAGTTGTGAATAAATCAATCAGGATTTCCAGAAAATCAATGCGTGGTGTAATGACTGGCAGTTATCAAATCGTTCAAATGGCTCTGAGCACTATGGGACTTAACATCTGAGGTCATCAGTCCCCTAGAACTTAGAACTACTTAAACCTAACTAACCTGAAGACATCACACAGATCCACGCCCGAGGCAGGATTCGTACCTGCGACTGTAGCGGTCGCGTGGTTCCAGACTGAAGCGCCTAGAACAACTCTGCCGCAACGGCCGGCTGGCAGTTATCTCTCAATATTAGTAAGTGTAACTTACTGCTTATAACAAAGCGAAAATCCCCATTAATGTACGAGTACAAACGCCCAGTCTGTGAAAGCGGTAACATCCGTCAAGTATTTGGGTGTGACTGTTCGAAATGATGTCAAATAGAATGATCAGATTACACAAGTAACGGGCAAGGCGAAGTCTAGAGAGCGGTTTATTGGTAGAATCCTGAAGCGATGCAGTCTTTCAACAAAGGAAATTGCTTACAATATGTTAGTTCGTCCAGTCTTAGAATATTGATCGTCTTACCTGTTGGGTCTGATTCAGGAGACTGAGAAGGTCAAAAGAAGAGCGCCAAGATTCGTGACTGGCACATTTAGCCATCGCGAGAGCATTACAAATCTCATAGAAAGTTTGAAGTGGGCACACCTGCAGGTAAACGACGCGCTAAAAGGAAGGGACTGCTCATTAAATTCCGAAATCCGATCTTCGCCGAGGATGTAGAGCATATATTATTACCACCAACTTTGAAATCGCGCAATGATCATCATAAGGGAAATTAGACCTCATACTGAGGCGTCCAGAAGTCGTTTCAGCCTCGCGCGATCCGCGAGTGGAACAGGGGGAGGTAAATATGACTTTGGCGCGAATTGTGCCCGTCGCCACACACCGCTTAGTGGCTAGCGGAGTATACATGTAGATGTAGAATTAAAATGAGCAGTCGACCCGATGAGTGGTCAGATCGTAGTCCAACCTAACTATAATAATATAGTTCGGCAACTAACCTTGCTAGTAGTCAACTCGTGGTGCATAAGTTCGTAGCGGTTTTTTTTTCTTTTTTTTTGCATGTTGGTATTCCGGTTGCTATGGGCTCATTTATCGACTATCATTTCTTGTTTGTAGTTCACTGTTAATGTTTAAGTTCCCATATAGTCATTTTGTCATTTGGAGATAATGGATGGAGATGTGGTCGCTGGAAAACAGAGTGACATGTGTAGAAATCGGAATATTTCCAACATATTCTTCTGTTTGAGTTCAGTAGAGGGGTGGCAGCAGCAGAGGGTGCCAGAGACAGTTGCGATGACTGCAAGAAAATGGTTTTCTCGTTTTAACGATAATGGTTTTGACATTAGTGACGCTCCATGTTCAGGAAGAAATTCGGGGTTTGATGAAGATCTTTTAAACGCATTAATTGACAATGATCCAATTCAGTGTGCTCGAGAATTGGCAGATCTGATGAACTGTGATCATTCCATCATCGTTCGACTATTTCATGCAATGTGGAAGGTTCAAAAATCATGTATAGGGGTAACGCATGCTCTAAGCCAAAATCACAAAAATCAGCATGTGACCGTAAGTGCATATCTGCTTGTTTGTCATAAACTTGCTCGTGAACAACGCCCACCATTCCTATCCTGTATCACTATTGGTGACTAGAAGTGGTATCTGTACGCTAATGTAAGGGAAAGAAGAATGGCTGTGCCCAAACAAAACAGCAGCTCCCCGTACAAAGAACTGCGCTCATGCACAAAAAATAATGTTATGAATATGGCGAAACAGCGACGGTGTGGTATACTACGAATTCCTTCCCTGAGGTGTAACCATCACTGCTGACATTTATTGCCAACATTAGATCCAAGAACAACGCCCAGGAAGACTGCCTGAAGCGGTGCTACTGTGCGATAACGCCCACCCGCATTCTGCTACACTGACAAAAAAGCACTATATAGGAGTTCAGCGGGGAAGTCATTCCACACCATACTTATTCACCAGCCGGCCGCTGTGACCGAGCGGTTCTAGGCCCTTCAGTCCGGAACTGCCCTGCTGCTACGGTCGCAGGTTCGAATCCTGCCTCGAGCATGGATGAGTGTGATGTCCTTAGATTAGTTAGGTTTAAATAGGGTACAGGTGACCACTGGAGCCATTTCACCTTATTCAGCAGATCTTTCGCCTTCAAGTTTTCAGTTTTTCCGCTCTCTACCGAACAACTTCCAAGGAATTTCCTTTTCGGACGAAAATGCGCTCCTCAACATGGCTCGACGACTTCTTCGCCTCAAAACCAGGTGATTTCTACATTCACAGAACCGAAAACTTACCCCAGCTTTGGCAAACTGTTGTAAATAGTGAAGGAGAAGATATTATTGTTGATTAAATTCTCTGTTATGTATTTCTGTTGTGTTTACTAGTCTCATGGAAAAACGCAACGAACTTACGCACCAGCTTCATAAGGTCATGTCCCTGAGGGCTAGATGTGTTGGCGGACTATGCTGCGCTCGAATACGTCTGTGAATACCTTCCTAGCTCAGCGGTAGACAGAGTTCACATCTGTGAAGACGCCGAGTACAACTAACGTTAAAGGAGAAATCCTGCTCTTAATTTTACGACACAGACATCTGAGTGAACTTCCACACTAAACTGGTCAGAAATAGCTCCCACTGGTAATTGTATACAGTCAGTACTTATTGCTATAATGCTAGTTCATATTTCCATAAAGTCACTTGTTATCACTGTAAACCAATTTTGAAAGAGTCGAAAAATATCGAAGAGTACTGTAAATTATCGAAAAGTTATGGAAATATCGAAAAATATCTGAGGTACTGAAAGAATGCGACAAGTATCGAAACAACAGAAAATTATTGAACAATATGGAGATACCGAAAAGTATCAGTATTACTGAAAATATTATAAAGAATTGGAAACTATAGGTGCAATACGTCCAAATAATGTTTGTTGCATCAAGTCACACAGCTCACAGACGGCGACGTAAGTGCTTCTCGCATGTAACTTGGCTCAGCAAAATATAACATGCTTGGAAATTGCATCAGCAATTCCTTGAACGCATATGTGTAGACGTTAGCGGGTGAGGAACAACTAAAATTATAGAATGATCTTTTTCAGTTTAGAAGCTTTCCAAAATTGCTACTCTGGTTGAGCGGTAAAGGAAACTAGGAAATTTTTGGAAGATGACTGCCAACAGCCGTTAAGTAATGTATAAAACACATATTTGAACCAACAGCTGTTTTTTTTTTAACCCAAAATCTACCGGTTTCGGTCTTGGACAATCTTCACGGTTGCTATCCAAAGATAAAAATAATTTTATGTAGGTTACAGGAATTGTTAAAAGCTTTTTATAACGAAGTGCAAAAGAATATGAATATTTACAAGGGTTAAAGTGGTTCAAGCCACCATATTGCATTAGCCGTTACTTAGAAGTGTAGTGTATGTCATGAATGTAAATATATGACACAGGACTTTCACAGCAAACATCCAAATTCTAAATCTATACAGGGCAGTACTATAGATAAGATCAGGACTGTAAGTATTACTTATACAAAATATTGAGAAGCTGGTCAAAGATATTTAAAAGAATATTTTCGCCATGTGGTATAAAAATATCTCGATGACAAGATAGTTGGTAATGTAGAAGACTAGACTATCTTTGGTGAATATCTTTGATATAGTGTCATATGTAAACAGCAAACGAAGTTGCTATGCCCAAGCTATAAGATAACACAGATGTTACAACACAAGGTAGGAAACATTATAAAATCCTAATGTTACGTGATATCCTATTCATTGCATGTACCTGATGAAATGTATACAAACAGACGTGAATTGTATCATAAATGTAATGGACATCGCATTGTAACATTCTCTCTCTCTCTCTCTCTATTCGTTTAGTCGGTTCCGACTCTTCGTGACCCCATGAACCAAATCACGCCACTTTTTCCTGTCTTGCACTTTCTCCCGTAGACCTTCCACGTTGGAACACATTGCTTCTGTGATGCCATCGATCCATCTCATCCTCTGACGTCCTCTTCTTCTAGTTCCTTCAATCTTCCCCAGCATTAATGTTTTTTCCAGCGAAGCATGCCTTCGCATTGTGTGTCCAAAGTAGGTCAGCTTTTGTTTTAACATTAGACCTTCCAGGGAGAAATCTGGTTTAATTTGCTCCAATATTGATCTGTTGGTTCTCTTTGCAGTCCATGGAACTCTAAGAAGTTTCCTCCAACATCACAATTCGAAGGAGTCAGTTCTTCGCCGTTCAGCCTTTCTAATGGTCCGGGTCTCACATCCATACATCACAACTAGAAAGACCATAGCCCTCACAATACCGATCTTTGTTGCTAGACCTTATAACCTTGTCAAGGTTTGACAACGCCTGTCTACCGAGCAACAGGCGTCTCCGGATTTCATGGCTGCAGTCGCCATCAGCAGAGATCTGGGAACCGAGATAACTGAATGTGGTCACTACCTCCATGGTTTCTCCTGCTATATCCCACAAATTGGTAGGTGTAGTTGCCATAGTTTTCGTTTTCTTCTTATTCAGCATAAGACCGGCCTTTTCACTTTCGTCTTTCACCTTCAGCAAGAGTGTTCTCAATTCTTCTTCACTTTCTGCCAACAGGATCGTATCATCCGCGTACCTGAGGTTGTTTACATTTATTCCAGCTATTTTAATTCCTGTTTCACCTTCATCTAGCCTCGCATTCCTCATAACATGTTCTGCATACAGATTGAATAAGTACGGTGACAGTATGCACATTATTGTATTGTAACATTAAAACAAGCTAAAACACAGTGTTCAGAAACGGGTTTAAATGTCACTCAGTGTTTACATGCTTCTAAGCTATAGCGGTGAAACAATTACTGTTACATATCGACTATATTTAAAGGAAATCATCATACATCATTGCTGTTCTTAACTGGAACCTTAGTGTGTTAGTAATGCTAGCATCTTAAAGACGAGGAGAGGAGTAAATAACAACAGCATAACCAACTGTGCACTTAAAGTTGCCTTTAAGGAGCGCTGATAACACATGTACATAGTAGTGGTAGTGATGAGTAATATTCTTTAAACAGTGTAAAACTATAGCTAGAGGCATAGCCATTGAGTATACATGTGTAGTACTTATTTGTCTGCGTGCATATGGACGATTGTGGGGGGGGGGGGGGGTGTAAAAATAGTACGAGAAAAAAGGACATTAAAGTGTCTCGAAACATCATAAACGTCTGCCTTTCGAAACTGTTTTCCGGAATTTACTCCACAATACTTTTTTCTCTGGGTAGCAGCAAAATATGTAGTGTCTCATAATCGCCCATACTCGCTTTATGACTTATAAACTGAAGTAACTCCTTACATTTAAAGCACATCACAATCGACAGAAAGTGTTTTCCAATACAAAATGGTTCAAATGGCTCTGAGCACTATGGGACGCAACTGCTGAGGTCATTAGTCCCCTAGAACTGAGAACTAGTCAAACCTAACTAACCTAAGGACATCACAAACATCCATGCCCGAGGCAGGATTCGAACCTGCGACCGTAGCGGTCTTGCGGTTGCAGACTGCAGCGCCTTTAACCGCACGGCCACTTCGGCCGGCTTTTCCAATACAGCCAGGCGGGTTCCGACTTGTAAGGTCGCCCGTCTATGTCATTTCCAAAATATGCTGACCAACTTTTCTGACACCCTCTACACAATTTGCTAAAACTATCACATTGAAATATTAGTGTGACATAAAATTTCGATTTACATATTCTTCCATCATATAGCACGCTCTCTAGAAAGAAGTTTCTCGTGTTTAAAGCTTCATGAGTTGGAAATAACAAGATTTCCCCGACAATGTATAGTTTAATTTGGTCACTACCAAAAGCGCGTTTCCATATGAGACTGTAACCCACTAAACCGATATATGAATGATCATTTGTTATCAACTGAAACATTCGAAAGCTTGATGACCGATGGAACAATAAAAAATTTGAATAACAAAGGGTGTGCGAGGCGTGGTGTTTATGTAAATGTAAGACATTGGAAGATTACTCAGACTTACACTTCAAAACCGATGTCACGCTACCGGCCGATGTCTCTGAAAATTTCAGTCCACTTTGTCTCAAAGGTACGAACTCATTGAGTGACTTGACCCGGTTTAACGTGGGTGCTTTGATAAGAGTTGTTAATTTAAGTTGCAACTTATTATGGAAACAAAACAATTGCAATTCTTTTGCGTGGCTTATTCGTGGATTTGTTCACTGTTCGGTACTGTTCGCTGTTCACACTGATGCGCTGTTGCAAACAATTGGTTCATGGCTATGTAGCGGCACCAACGTTCAGAATAGGGAGAGTTAGTTTTGTGCGATATTCTGAGCACAAGTTACTGCCAGGTGCGGGCCAGATGGCAGTGAGTTACGCATACCAACAGTTGCGAAGTAGAACAGAGGCCACAGGGCCGTCAAATTGTTTAAAGAGTATACGTAGCAGTTTTGCGTGTCACAAGTGGCGGGCGGAAGGGGCCCACTGGTCAACCTAGCGTGTTATGAGTACGTGACACGAAGCGGCGCGCTTGGCAAAACAGTGGCGCACAGCCAGGTATAAATAGGTGTCGTTTTCTAACAAGCTTCATTCAAGTGTGGCAGCTCTCCTGGACAGCGGGCGTGTTACACCACCAGTGTTCCAGTCCACTTTGCTCGTTGCAATGAAAAAAATGTACAGCTCGATGTTAACAGGCTACAGTTGTGGAATACTTACCACTCTCAGATTCTGTATGGATGTCTGTGGACAATCTTGATGTAATGAGAGAACCAGAGGGATAAGATATAGTTTATGAGTACATTTAGAATTAGGTCTTGAGTATCCAGAAAACAGCCATGAAATTCACTCCAATCTACCAATACGCCCAGAGAAAACGATACCACAACTAAGCACAACAAGCCAGTATTTCCACAAAAGGTGATTTCTACATCATATGAAAAAATTAAGAATGGAAAAAGCGATTTCGAAAGGCTTCAGCAAAAATGTACGCTATGTTCTCCTACCAAAATAGTTTGAGAGACCACTCACAGATAATTTCATAATTTCTTTATGGCCTCCACTTCAGTTCCGTCCTCAGTAGCGTCATTCCTCATCGTAATCCAACTGTAACACATCCATCATGTTAATAAAAATGTTTCAAGTAGAAGTCTAAACTCGAGGAACGTGTCCATCTTTGCTAACAAGTTGAGAATACTTCGTTCAATATCACACCCCTGTGTTAGCTATGATTAAATATTTCCTTCTGATAGCTGCAATTATATAGACCCATTGCACAGTCAATCGTCTGACGTTGTTGTGTAGCAGACGTCTCTTCCAACTTGTGAGGCCATGTGGTTTGCTTCGATTAGCCCAGCATGCTTCACTTAACGTCCGACACTAGGTATTCGGAACCCGTCCAAAAGTCTAAATTTCAACGCGAAGCGATCCTTTTCCACCCCAATAGTCAGCAGCAGTTTGCCGGCGTGAAGCTGAACTTCTGAGTTACTGGGTGGTTATAATTAAACTTGCCCTATTTAACACATTATAACACAGAAATTATTTACCATACGAATACCAAATTTGGTAGCATTAATGTCCAGAGTATAAGGCGTGTGATTTCCATGCGCCAGAGCGCCACCGTCCAGAAATTATTTATCATACAAGTACCAAATTTGGTAGAATTAATATCCAGAGTATGGGGTGCGTGATTTCCATGCATAACAGAGCCACCATTTAGTTCCAACCATGTCCACCATATGCCGTGATCAGTCATCGCGCTTTAATGACTGCCACCACAACTCTCTTATCATGTGCATGATAGTCCCTCCCTTATTTCGTGATGATACAAAATGAGCCGACGTCCTTTCAAATTTTCATTGATTTAGCTTTAAAATGCTTTCATAATAAAATACTTTCAAAAAAATCTTATCACAAACTTATATACAGCTTGTACAGGAACCGTTCTCCAGTTACAAGAATCTAAACACCTGAAAGGGAAGCAGTGGCTGAGAATGGAGTGAAACATGGTTGCAGATAGCTCCGATATTGTTACATTTTGCACACTGAGCAGTCAGTAAAAGAAATCAAAGGAAAATTTGGAGAAGGAATTAAAGTTAACAGAGAAGAACTAAGAACTTGGAGGGTTGCCAATGATATTGTAATTCTATCAGAGACAGAAGAGGATTCGGGAGATCATATGAACCACGAATAACTTAAATTGGGATGATCGCATAGATAATGTCATGGGGAACCCAAACCAGAAACTGCGTTTTATTGACTGAACACTTAGAAGATGTAGCAGGTTTACTAAAGAACTGCCTACACTATGTTTGTCCGTCCTCTGCAGGAGTTTTGCTTACCAGATAGGATTGACGGAGGACATCGAAAAATGTGACAAAAGAAACCGGGCATTACTGGTGAAGCTCTATTAAAAAAACAACAGTAATGCTGCAGCTGCACTTCGAGAATATCGCTGGCTGAAAGGATCACGGAAGCGTTCTCTTTCTCCACCTCCTGTGCAGAGTATGATGAAGCAGTTCGAAACAAACGGAGAACTGGGCGTCGCTCCGGGAAGGGACCGACGACTGGTTGCACCGCAGGTAGTTGATGAAATCGCTGTTGCTATAACAGACAACGCTGCGCACAATTCCCGATCGTCAGGCAGTGCGCGTGCTGTGAACATCCCGTGGTCCACTGAACGGAAGGTGCTTCGAACCATTCTCAAATGGTATCCGTACAAGATTGATATCGTACAGGAGCTTACACCACAGGACGCACAACGACGTGTTGACTTCACCCTTCACTTTCTCATAAGGAGTGAAGTTGACAAGGGCTGGCCCTGGACCATTCTATGGGCAGACAAAGCTCATTTTTCTCTGACGTGTGAGGTAGACACATAGAACTGCCGAGTGTGGGTATCTTCACCTCCAATCACTGTGCATGAAGTTCCTCTGTATGGTGAACGTGTTACCGTATGGTGTGGCTTCACGGCGACGTTCATCAATGGACCATTCATTGTTGAACAGGATGGTGCTCAAGAGCCAAAGACGTGCCGTGTAACCGGCCAGCGTTCTTGCGATACGCTTCCCCAGCATGTCATACCCGCCCCAAAGGAGAGAAACGCATTGAACTCAACAGTTTTCATGAAAGATAGGTCCCCACCACACACGCTCGTAAAGTTCACCTGCTTCTTCGAAACACGTTTGGAAACGATCGGCTGATAGTTCTATTGGCGAGCAGTGTCACCTGATGTGACTCCCTGTGAGTTATTTCTGGTTGCAACAGGAATAGTACCGCTATGCATTGGTATGATGTACCGTACCAGCACATTAAAAGCGATTCAATTGAATTGATTGTGCATTATTTCTCCTCCCCATGTCCTTGAAATTAGTGCTACCAAGTTTAGTCCTCGTACGGAAGTTATTTTCAGTCTAACAACTTGTTAAGTAGGGAGAGTTTAATTACAAACACCCAATAGCAGATGTACCTGACAGCAGAGTTCTACTAATCGCCACTAATCGATAAAGGTGTAGCAAGCGATTCATTTTCCATTGCCAATCAGACCGCAAGCCACTAAATCGTCCTATTCTTGTACTACAGCTCTACAGCTCTTACAGGTACCTTCTGAGCCCACTTTCAGATTATTCCAACCTCGCTTCTCATGTCTAGTGGGTTGCGATACATTATGCAGACAGTGGTAACAACGACAGTGGCACTAACTCTGGAAAAACAGCCGTTATCGTCGTTTTATTCCATTCTTATTGGTATTCTTTGCCGATACTCTTCGTCGCTACAGCAGCTACAGAGCTATCCTGCTGCTGCCAACAGCGGGGAAACGTCCTTCACCATCCTCGAACTTCAATACTCCACACAATAAGGCTCATTTTATCTTGGTCGTTATTTAAGACATAAAATGTTACGGCTGCAGCAGCGTACTTAATTATGTTGTCGCTAGTATTCTATAGAATCGTGTCGTATTGTGTCAGAGCGTTGTATCTTTTTATGGACGAGCGCTATACTTCACTAAAGCTTCCTTACGGCACAACGAAGGAGCGTCTTACGCAATAAATGGTCGCAAAACAATCACTAGAAGAGTTACTTCCAATGTCTCAACTGATGAACCGATGAAGCTATTTCGGTAGCCTGCTTTTCATTTGACATCCAGAGATAATATATAACATTATCAAAGATTTCGAATTTTAACATTTGGCCTTCAGGTACTTGTTCTTGTCCTCGTTGGAACGTGTGATACTCATTTCACGATTCGACAGCAAACACTGTAATTACAAAATTAGGTGAAACAGTCAATATGACATTTTTAATACATTGAAAGAAATTTAGCATAACTGTATGTTATTCATTGCTAAACAAATGAAAAGTGATAAGTGTTACCATATCCGGGCAGCATTTATTGTACGTTTGGTGAAATCTGTCCTGCTTGGTGTTCCGCTTTTCACAAATGATGATGATGTAGCACAGTGTTGGTTATTGTTACAGTATAATGCCGGTCAGTACGTTGTATTTGTCCGTATACCTGTAAAATCAACTGCCACCGTGTCTTACATATCTTCAAGTCTGTTCTGTGACGGCTGGTGGTTATTTTATGCCAAAAAACGTGTGAAGTGTGACTGTTTGTGGACAAGTATTTCGCAGCCCACAGGAAGACACACACGATAGGATACGGGCTGCAAGCCTATGCCATAAACGTAACAAAACTAGTCTACCCATGTGGAAATGCTCGTTTAAAGAAGACAGAGATTCCAATATTAGAACACCGTTTTAAAAATTATAGTCAATGGTCTAATGACGCCGACAGAAACGTAATGGAAATTTTGAAATTTGTGGTAAGGTCTTATGGAACCAAACTGCTGAGATCATCGGTCGCTAAGCTTACACACTACTTAATCTAACTTACGCTAAGGACGACACATACACCCATGACCGAGGGAGAACTAGAACCTCCGACGGGCGGGGGGAGGGAGTTGGGGGGGGGGGGGGGGACCGCGAGGGCCGTGTGACAAGACGCCTCAGACCACGCGGCCAAGTAATGTATTAAAGTAGTTAACAGCAGTAAAAATACTTCACGTCATCAGAAGCCCCTCCCCTCCCCCGCCCCACAACGTGAACTAAAAGTCGGTTATTTTAGAATTTCAGATATTTCATACGATGACACCGCAGTACACGCAGAAGGAGTTTAATGAAATTAATAGAGCCAATGGTTAAGTACACTTTGAAATTGTACCTAGAAGACTAAGATAGCGTATTGTCAATAAATCTAAATGAAAACTGAATAAATTAACTATGGTGTCATAGACCTAGTCCATGAGTATTTATATTGCGTCAGCTGAAGACAATCAGCGGAAGAACAGAATGAGAAATAAACAAAACACTGAAGTACGTGAAATTAGTAACGATAATTAAAATTTATGCCCGACCAGGACTCGAATCCAGATTTCCAGTTTTACGTGAGCGGCCTCGTTAACGGCTTTGTCTGTCAATGCACAGCTCTTGTCCAGAGCCAAAATTTCATATGTCGTCGTTTTTGTGTCATAACCTGTACTCGTACACAAACATTATGTAATGCCGTACAGGAGAGGACATTTTAATTTAAAGCCGCTGGCCGGTATCGGCAGATAAATACGATACTGTATGCATTTCAGAAGGAATACTGCATCGTTCTTCTTAACAACATAGTCACTGCAATATCGAAAACACTAGAAGTCTCCTGCAGTGCTTTTGGACAACTAATTCGAGTTCAAAAGTAATCTTCCGCTATGTATGAGGCAGAAGTTTTGTAAACACAATATATTATAGTTTTCGTTTGGAGCAGTGGCTCCTAGACTGTCAGTACAAGAACCATTAAAAACAAAAACTTAGCTTTTCCTCAGCGGTTAATGGAGAGGACCATGTGAAGAATTGGTCGGATATACAGGAAAACAAACTAGTAAATATGGAACAAAATGGCTCTGAGCACTATTGGACTTAACATCTGTGGTCATCAGTCCCCTAGAACTAAGAACTACTTAAACCTAACTAACCTAAGGACATCACACACATCCATGCCCGAGGCAGGATTCGAACCTGCGACCGTAGCAGTCGCGCGGTTCCGGACTGAAGCGCCTAGAACCGCTCGGCCACCACGGCCGGCAGTAAATATGGAACAAGCTGAAGGGCAATATGTAACTGGTTTTGACGCTGCTCTCTGCGCTAGTCTATCCTGAAGACGTCTCACCATTTCTGCTACCTAAATGTCCTTGAACCTGCTTGCTGTATTCAACCCTTGACCACAGACGACAACTTTTCCCACGCACACTTACCTCGATTAACAACTACATTGTTCCTTGATGTCTCTGGATTTGTTCTATGACTCTATCCCTTCTTTCAGTCAATTTTTGTCATCAGTTTCCTTCCTCCGCGGATCGATTCTGCCACAGCACCACCTGATTTAATTTGTGCTTCTGTTTCATAAAATTTGGCTCTTAGAACTATAGTTTATTCTCTATACAAGTATATAAATATACTTTCGACCCAATCTATATCCATATGAGCGCCTATAAATGGTTAACCTTAACCAGACGGACGCAAACATCGCAGTAACCACCACCTGCGACACCTCACTTTAGTGAAAACTAACCCTCATGCAGAGAAGGCAGTATACATTTTGAGTTGGCCATCATACCGGTGTGGGCGTGGAGGGGCTCCACCTCTTAGAAAAAACCTCTATACAAGTTGTAGATAAACTTTACTACCTGTACTTTATTGCGAGGAACCTAAGAATTAGAAACCATCCATTCTTAGCCACACTTTTCAAAAGCTTTTCTCTAATCTAAAGATACTGAAAATATTGCTTAGTCCTTCTTCCAAGTTATTGTCTTCAAACTGCTACACCTTTCTGCAACCAGCATTTGAGTTCCCCCAGGCTGGCTTCTACCAGCTTTTCCATTATTGAATAGAAAATTCATATTACTGTTTTGTAACCATGACTTACTAAACAGATAGTTTGGTAATACGTAATTATCACTATAATTACGCTGATGGCCATTAAATTTGCAACACTATAAAGACGACATTCAATAAACGTCAGTTTGACGTGAAGTACACTCCACGCTTGTATATGTAGCTGGTTAGCAATTCAGTGCTACAGCACAAAGTAGAGTAACACCGTTGTGACCAGAGGAAACTACTTTTTTCCTACTATAACTGTGAATTCTTTGACTGCTTGGTGAAGTGGCTCATAGGAACTATTACTTATGAAATATTATTTCAATTTATTATAATAACTAATAAAAGATTTACTTAACTTTGACACATGTCTATGACATAGGAGTACTGGACAGTTTATAACAGTCATTCACTAGCAAGGCATTACTTGACGCATTAATTAACAAACTGTTCTCTTGGGTACAAGGTTCAACATTCATGAAAGCACTTTTTCATCAGGAACTTCAACTCTCGCTATCTTACACGATGATGTTGACTGCTGTTGCTGTGTTCACGAACTGGACCGAGCACTTCGGTGCTTTTCTCTATATTGACCTCTGATGCAAGTGCGCTGCTGTGCTACGAAGGGAGGCGTGATCTCTAGGAGCGCCTCCCATACGTCATTGCGGATTGCTGCGAAACTTCGCTAACGTCTGTGGTATCGATTCACGCTGCAGACTTTGGTGTGGCATCATGGTCTCTGAACAACACCACACAGACAACCTACATTCAGTACATAAGAAAATATATACAGTGCGTTTCCCATTCAGAACTAGAATTTTAAAAGGTTGTTTCTTTCTCAAAATATCCTGTAGTGACCCAAGTAAGAAGTAGTAACGTCTGGCTGTATGGTTCAGAATTCGACACTGATAATATCATTACATATCGAGACTGTGGTTTATCATTGCACGATATTGCTTCTCACATTCCTCAGAATTCCTTGATCGTCATGCATACAAAATATCTATGGGCTAATGGCGGCCATACTCAATGCCATGCAGGATCTCAGTGGTCTTGGGCGACTAGCTTCCGAGAGGACGGACGTATTGTATAATCGGCCATGTATGATCCACACCCACGTCACGTTCCTTTAGTCATGAAAAGGATTTGTTTGCAGCAAGACAAGTATCCTCATGGACACTTCCATGACGTCTGCAGCACCATGGTCCGTCATCATGGAGACCATTGTTGGCGCTCCTCTTGATGCAATACCGGAAAGTGACAGATTGACGGTAGTGTGCTCAACGGCAACACTCCTCGCACGAATAGCTAGTAATTTCCCACGACTTATGGTTCTGTGTACTGCATCACGAATGGCGTATCCATGTGTGGGGACTCCTAGGTGAACAAGCGTTGCCAGATTTCTCTCGTCTTTTGTCATGTAGGCCCAGCACCAGGCATGTTGGGATGGGGCGCTGCTGAGTTTGCGATGTGATCACGTCTGGCTCGTATAGCTGGGAATTTAATCAGCAGATGTTATACCTCTTTCGTATTCGTAAACATCTCTGAGATGCCTACAAATGGTGTATCATATGGTCCAGCTCTGCAGTCAGAGTTACCGTAAGTCTTCCTATATTGTCCAAATACATAGAGTGAGACTGATGTCCTGTAGAAAATGGATCATACGGCACAAGGGTACAGTGTACTTCTCTCACACTGAGAAAGATCAAATAGATGCGTCGTCCTGTTGTACCTGCATCCAAATGCCTTGCAATTCTCGAACTGTCGGCGTTCTTCCTTAGCGTGAAAGATGACAGGCACTTCTTGGTATGTACGGGTCGTCTGGGTAGAACAGCTGTAACACATCTAGTTTAGGTGCTCTGAGGTGGGCAGAGGAACTGTGACACTTCAAGGAAATTAGTGACCACAGATATACATTTTACTGCACTGCAATGCTTAACTAAATGATCGTTAAGTCAAGACCCTAAGCTGTCGACAGGCGTTGATATACATCAACGGGGACAGTTGAAAATGTGTGCCCCAACCGGGACTCGAACTCGGCATCTCCTGCTTACATGGCAGACGTTCTATGCATCTGAGCCACCGAGGGCACAGAGGATAGTGCAACTGCAGGGATTTATCCCTTGCTTGCTCCCCGTGAGACCCACATTCCCAACTTAATGTCGCAATCTAGATTCGTGGTGCCCTTACCAATTACACTCATTACTCGCAGCAGGCAATCTTACCGAGTCACGTAAGAGTTAGGGCACTGTGTGTGCACCCAGCACAGAAGAAGAAGGTCAATGGCCGGTTAGCCTTAACTATATATGAAGATGGTATCTGTTCTTTCGGACATGTCTGAAGGAACAGATACTGTCTTCATATATACTTGACTAAGGTTGTACAGCAACTCGTTGGATGTGCTTACTGACAGATACAACTAAGCAGTGGCCTGTCAAGGTTTACATTACTGAAGACAATGTCAACAAGACTGTCCGCCCTGGGCGCCATACTGTCAGTCACTATAGCAAACACTTGTCCCTATGTGCAGGCGACTCCACTTCTAGACTAAGTCTCTCACGCTGATATCCACTATAAACTGTAGTTACGAACTGCAACCCTGAAACTCCAACTAGAATTATCGAACGCCAACCCAAACATGAACCCCATTGCTGCCTGTGGATGCCGCTTATCACAACGGGAAGTCCACCTCATTAGTGGAGGCGCGGAGATTGCTGATTGGGACACGCCTTTGGTTCACGACAAACTTCAAAGCGTCGCCCGTGGCGCCAGGCGGAAACTGCGTGCCATCTCCGGTTGCGTCCATTACCGGGGCCACAAGACTTCAGGCCCGTCCATCTCCCCCGACAGAAGGCCCTTCAGACCCATCCCTCTTTCATTTTATTGGTTATGCAAAGTTTAATTGTGGTTTGAGGGCTAGTCTTTTACATGCAGATAGAATGATGGAACACTATGTACTCCTATAACTCGATATTCCAATTACTTAGGGTTGCGGAATTCTCTTCTTTCAGCTACTTCTTTCTGCCTTCTGTTTCGTGGCCACTTGGTACAGCTGAGGCACGCAGCAGAGCGCTACCTTAGCGAGTCGAGTGTGTCGCACCAGTTCTTGGAAGGGCGGGGCTGGCTGGGGAACGGACTATAGCGAGTCTTCTGGACACTGATGTAACCATGGCATGAGGATGGACTGGTGACTGCAGCCGCTGTTGTGTGGTGGCTGAGAGCACGTGGCTCACTTTCTAGTTTGTTCCGGCCGAACCACCCTGTTGCCTTCTCTGACAGACTTACATTGCCGGTGGCGTGTTGTGATGTTCAAATGGTGCTTCTGTGCGAAATGATGAGGCTTCAGCTATAGAGCCAGCACGTTTTCTTTGCTGGTCTTCCTAGAACTGTATATGCATCCCTGCAGGATATATAACCCTAGGGCAACACACGTAGGCTGCCTTCTTTACACACTGTGTTGGCGGTTTTTCTTGCATACAGTTTCCTGCGCATGAAACCTATGCTCTCATTGATTTGTGGGCTAGCTGTGGCGTCAGCTCACGTTTTCAGGCTTCGTTTACTCTCTAGCAGGAAGCTATTCAATTGGAGGGTTTTGCTTAACTACACGGGTGGTGGG
This sequence comes from Schistocerca piceifrons, assembly GCF_021461385.2. Lineage (NCBI taxonomy): Eukaryota > Metazoa > Arthropoda > Insecta > Orthoptera > Acrididae > Schistocerca > Schistocerca piceifrons. Next base: position 145,992,449 of record NC_060144.1, read on the forward strand.
AGTCCAGTGCACCAGTTTCGGAGGTGTTCCTTACGTGAAGTTCCCTGCTCAACCAATATTGGCATCTATGGGCTTTTGGTGGTCTCAGCGCCATGCGTTTTGGTGACTGGGAAGTTCTCTTTTGAACTGACAGAGAAAATAGTTCAAGCATAATCTGGACTCCTAGATGCAAAACTTAGAAATTTCGTGGACGTGCTTCTTTCGAAAACTTCACTCTAGAGTCCTTTGATCGACCTGCTGCGCAGCTGGCGCGATCACAGCATTGGCTTCCATCCGACGCAGCCACCACCAACATGCATGATGGCAACAGTAGTGACAATATGTGCAGCTCTGGCATTTACGGAATTAATAGAGCGTTCAAATACTCCTTCTGTAGCAGACTGAAATATGACTCAATTGTGCGCTTTCCAAAGTAGTACGAGGTGCATTCAAGTTCTAAGGCCTCCGATTTTTTTTCTCCGGACTGGAAAGAGATAGAAACATGCGCATTGTTTTAAAATGAGGCCGCGTTCATTGTCAATACGTCCCAGAGATGGCAGCACCGTACGGCAGATGGAATTTTACCGCCCGCGGCGACAATGAGAACTGTTTTAAATACTTAAAATGGCGACGTTTTCCTTACTTGAACAGCATGCAATTATTCGTTTTCTGAATTTGCGTGGTGTGAAACCAATTGAAATTCATCGACAGTTGAAGGAGACATGTGGTGATGGAGTTATGGATGTGTCGAAAGTGTGTTCGTGGGTGCGACAGTTTAATGAAGGCAGAACATCGTGTGACAACAAACCGAAACAACCTCTGGCTCGCACAAGCCGGTCTGACGACATGATCGAGAAAGTGGAGAGAATTGTTTTGGGGGATCGCCGAATGACTCTTGAACAGATCGCCTCCAGAGTTGGCATTTCTGTGGGTTCTGTGCACACAATCCCGCATGACGACCTGAAAATGCGAGAAGTGTCATCCAGGTGGGTGCCACGAATGCTGACGGACGACCACATGGCTGCCCGTATGGCATGTTGCCAAGCAATGTTGACGCGCAACGACAGCATGAATGGGACTTTCTTTTCGTCGGTTGTGACAATGAATGAGACGTGGATGCCATTTTTCAATCCAGAAACAAAGCGCCAGTCAGCTCAATGGAAGCACACAGATTCACCGCCACCAAAAAAATTTAGGGTAACTGCCAGTGCTGAAAAAATGATGGTGTCCATGTTCTGGGACAGTGAGAGCGTAATCCTTACCCATTGCGATCCAAATGGCACTACGCATCCTACGAAAATGTTTTGAAGAACAAGTTCCTTCCTGCACTGCAACAAAAACGTCCGGTAAGGGCTGCGCATGTGCTGTTTCACGAAGACAACGCACCCGCACATGGAGCTTACGTTACGCAACAGTTTCTTCGTGATAACAACTTTGAAGTGATTCCTCATGCTCCATACTCACCTGACCTGGCTCCTAGTGACTTTTGGCTTTTTCCAACAATGAAAGACACTCTCCGTGGCCGCACATTCACCAGCCGTGCTGTTACTGCCTCAGCGATTTTCCAGTGGTCAAAACAGACTCCTAAATAAGCCTTCGCCGCTGCCATGGAATCATGGCGTCAGCGTTGTGAAAAATGTGTACGTCTGCAGGGCGATTACGTCGAGAAGTAACGCCAGTTTCATCGATTTCGGATGAGTAGTAATTAGAAAAAAAATCGGAGGCCTTAGAACTTGAATGCACCTCGTAATTCCCAAGTGATCCGTTACTGGTGCGTAGTAAGGTAATTCAGGTCTGATCTCGTTCCCCTCTAGTACACACTAGGTTGCACAGTAATTCACAGAGAGCAGTAGGGGCTCGTGGTGAATCCTGACAACCATACAACCTCGGATTTCACTTGTTTTTGAAGTTTAAGACTAATGATCAATTAATATTCGAGCGTGCACTCACTATTCACATGAATGTACTTGATTTATATAAATCTCACTGCGATGGCAACATTTTATGCAACTTCAGTACTGAAACATAGCTTCTATACCTGCTCCCTAATCACAGGTTTTATCAGATATCAATAAATTTTTCTAATAAATGTTTATGTGAACTTGGTACAACTCAAGCGGCGTTGCACGAGGGCCAGCAACTAAATTCATGTCTTCAAATACTTGTGTAATGCTTCCATGTGCAGTCACTTGAGGGCCATTGGTACTAATCAGTTTGGCTCTGATACGTGTCTATTCATATCAGGCAGTCTCAGTCTCCTTCCATGCGTTTACTTTCTCCTCTAATATCACTCTCTCTCTCTCTCTTTGCGTGTCACCCCTTCGTGAGTAGGACTGTGGTCCATTATGATTATGTCTTGAACGAATACACTCTTCGAGTCGACCTACACCAGTTCGATGTCCTATAGTACTTGCGTTTTTTTATATATAATCCTGAAGATCATTACGCGCCATTAGATACTATAGGCGTTTCTCTGACGAATAGTCAATATGTGCAAGTAGATGTTGCGGTTTGACTGAAAGGTGAACTAGAGTTGAGCATGCTCGTAGTCCCACTGCCACTAACTGGTTCAAAACCATTTTATATTGATTCTTGTGTGGATACATTTCCGGCCGCGGTGGTCTAGCGGTTCTAGGCGCTCAGTCCGGAACCGCGCGACTGCTACGGTCGCAGGTTCGAATCCTGCCTCGGGCATGGATGTGTGTGATGTCCTTAGGTAAGTTAGGTTTAAGTAGTTCTAAGTTCTAGGGGACTGATGACCACAGATGTTAAGTCCCATAGTGCTCAGAGCCATTTGAACCATTTTTTGGATACATTTGGCCAATAGGCAGTTTGTCAACAAGTGGCCACGAAAGCCTTAACAATTTTGCTTTTCTGCGCTGTTGAAGCTCCTTATTCCGTTTAAATATCACGTCTCTGCTGCGTGGACAATCAGGAGCTCGTCTGCGAATGTGAAAATGGTCTCGTGTCAGATGTTGCCAGCATCGATTCACAACTAACCTGGTATGTCTAACTTGTGTGAAAATTCTCCGAGAGCAACATCCTGTCACTCGAAGGCCACAATACGAATTTTCTAAAACTCGTCCAGCTGGCTGCTGGAAGCACGAGTGAGTCTCGGTGGCTGGGTTCCCGCTGGCTCCGCACCGTTGTCGTTGCAATGTAACTGATAGCAGTACCGGATTTTAGATTCATCACTAACCCTTGCGGGTTTGTCCTGCAAGCAAGCTCTGTATACACACATTAAAAAATTTCAAAATCATAAATTTATGACTATGCTCACGTGCTTTCTTGTACCAATTGACACGTTCCTGCTTCATAATAATATAAAGACTACAACGTTCCCACAGCGGTAGGTCTTATTCTGCACCAACCTCAGAATTTTATTTTAAAGCGTAGATTCTAGGTACTATTCAAAATTTACGAAAATATCCCATTAAAAATCAGAAATCTTACTTCTTAAATTTTACCGTCACCTATGAAATAGTGCTTGTATGCAATGTTTCCATCGATTTTCATGGTGTCAAAAGTAGTGCTGGAAGTGTGCTGGTTGAATTGTGTTCAACATTAATTACGATTCGGCTGGATCTCTTCTATGCAGTCAACACGTCCCCCTTTGAACTTCATTTTCGGGAAGGGAGAAACACCGCAAGGCGCTAACCAGGCAAATGGGGTAGGTGAGGAACAATTGTAGTGTTACTGAATGCCAGGAACTCCCTGAAGTGCATTGGCACAATGCAGCAACTAGTCTTTGTTCTCCCATCTCTCAGGCCTTTAATATACTCTCTCCGTCTCCTCAAGACGTCACAGTCTGATCATATGGAAGAAATTCCCTATGGGCACATGAATGACTGTCATGCTGCGAACTTCGCATGCTTTTCTAGAAGGCGGAGAGGATTATGTCTTGCTCTAAGAAGATTGCTGTTTGCTCTTTTGTTTGAGGGTCGTAACCCTGTGCCCATTATTCACCAGCTGTTATGACTGTGAAGAGGAAATATTGATCATGTTGTTTGCAGTTTCAAGTACACGATGAACTCGTTTTAAAACGAGTAATGACATCGCTGGATTCGTGTCATGCTCATTTCATCAGCTAGAATGAGTTGAATGTCCCGTATGAAACCCAACTTTGCCACAAACATAATGAAATGTCTGACTTCTGTTCCTGTGGATCTCTTCACGCACTTTCACCATCTTTTCCGGAATTGTGTACTGTAATGTTCGCTCACGAAAGTTTTGTCATCCTTCACAGACTCCCAGCCTTTTTTAAATAGTTTAAACCACTCAAATGTCCTTTTTTTTTTTTTTTTTTTTTTTTTTTTTTTGCTCAGAGCTTGCTCACAAAGGTGCGTCATAGCGTGCAGTGGCTTTCAGCGTCAATTTCGTGGAGCTTGGCACAAAACGTAAACGAGATTTCTTTCCCTCAAACCAGACATTTACATATTTGGTGGTACATTTGAACACGGTGAAAGAAATCAACAAAAAAGTTCACACCGATGCACTTACAAAGACGCCAAGTGCCAGTGGCAACTGTCGGCGAAATTTCGTGACATTATGTGTTTGGATGCAATATTCAATACTTCGACATCTGGGGTAGCACCTCGTACAGAGAATACTATCATCCACTGCCAGATGACATTGAATCAATTGCCAGTTGACCCACTATCGGCCAGGTGGAAAACGTTGCCATCAATTATTCAAAATGACAATCACAATCGCATTATTTATTTTTCCGCCAACCGGTTTCAATCCGCGATGGGGTCATCTTCAGGGCAATTTACACCATTTGGTCGCTCGCTGGAGTCGTCACCCTGCCTCTGCACGGTTGGTAACTATCATAGTTGGTAACTATGATAATCATTCTCATATACGTCAAAAAATAATATATTACAAGCGATAGGTTGACTATATTTTAATATTATTTGACGGCACAACAGAAGAAATAAATAACTTGACAGAAATAATGAATAGTATAAATCCAAAACTTACGTTTACAGTGGAACACGAACAGCATAAAAGTATTAATTATCTGGATCTAACGATTTGTAACGATAATGGACATCATACATTTGACATATATCGTAAACCGACCACTACTGATACAATAATCCATGCCAAATCATGCCACCCAGTGAGATATAAAAAAGTATTTTTCTATACGATGATAAATCGGCTGAATAAGATACCATTAATGCCAGAGCAGAGACAAAAAGAAATCAACATATTAAAACAAATAGCTATATCCAATTAATGCGATGCGAATGTGTAGAGACAATACAGAAGAAAATACAGGCACAAAGGCCCAAAATACCACGAAAAAGAATTATCTCGATATCGGATAAAATAAATAGACTATTTAAGGAATTAGACATTACGATAACCTTTCCCTCGAACACTCTAGCAAATAACCTTAGACATAGTATAGGAGATTCTTTACATCCGGCGTCGACAAACTAACCTGCAAAGACTGTAAAAAATATGCATTGGACAGACAGGGGGAAATTTTAAAACTAGGTTCAAAGAACATACCACGGGATGTATGATAGTTACCAACTATGATAGTTACCAACCGTGCACAGGCAGGGTGACGACTCCAGCTAACGACCAAAATGGTTTAAATTGCCCTGAAGATAACCCCATCGAGGGTTGAAACCGGTTGGCGGCAAAATAAATAATGCGATTGTGACTGTCATTTTGAATAATTGATTATAAGTAAATTAATCGCTGTTTATCTCCATACAACTATGTTGTCTTGAAATTTATATGTTGCCATCATTTCTAAATTGGCATCGCTTCTACTGGTATTAAATACACTCCTGGAAATGGAAAAAAGAACACATTGACACCGGTGTGTCAGACCCACCATACTTGCTCCGGACACTGCGAGAGGGATGTACAAGCAATGATCACACGCACGGCACAGCGGACACACCAGGAACCGCGGTGTTGGCCGTCGAATGGCGCTAGCTGCGCAGCATTTGTGCACCGCCGCCGTCAGTGTCAGCCAGTTTGCCGTGTCATACGGAGCTCCATCGCAGTCTTTAACACTGGTAGTATGCCGCGACAGCATGGACGTGAACCGTATGTGCAGTTGACGGACTTTGAGCGAGGGCGTATAGTGGGCATGCGGGAGGCCGGGTGGACGTACCGCCGAATTGCTCAACACGTGGGGCGTGAGGTCTCCACAGTACATCGATGTTGTCGCCAGTGGTCGGCGGAAGGTGCACGTGCCCGTCGACCTGGGACCGGACCGCAGTGACGCACGGATGCACGCCAAGACCGTAGGATCCTACGCAGTGCCGTAGGGGACCGCACCGCCACTTCCCAGCAAATTAGGGACACTGTTGCTCCTGGGGTATCGGCGAAGACTATTCGCAACCGTCTCCATGAAGCTGGGCTACGGTCCCGCACACCGTTAGGCCGTCTTCCGCTCACGCCCCAACATCGTGCAGCCCGCCTCCAGTGGTGTCGCGACAGGCGTGAATGGAGGGACGAATGGAGACGCGTCGTCTTCAGCGATGAGAGTCGCTTCTGCCTTGGTGCCAATGATGGTCGTATGCGTGTTTGGCGCCGTGCAGGTGAGCGCCACAATCAGGACTGCATACGACCGAGGCACACAGGGCCAACACCCGGCATCATGGGGTGGGGAGCGATCTCCTACACTGGCCGTACACCACTGGTGATCGTCGAGGGGACACTGAATAGTGCACGGTACATCCAAACCGTCATCGAACCCATCGTTCTACCATTCCTAGACCGGCAAGGGAACTTGCTGTTCCAACAGGACAATGCACGTCCGCATGTATCCCGTGCCACCCAACGTGCTCTAGAAGGTGTAAGTCAACTACTCTGGCCAGCAAGATCTCCGGATCTGTCCCCCATTGAGCATGTTTGGGACTGGATGAAGCGTCGTCTCACGCGGTCTGCACGTCCAGCACGAACGCTGGTCCAACTGAGGCGCCAGGTGGAAATGGCATGGCAAGCCGTTCCACAGGACTACATCCAGCATCTCTACGATCGTCTCCATGGGAGAATAGCAGCCTGCATTGCTGCGAAAGGTGGATATACACTGTACTAGTGCCGACATTGTGCATGCTCTGTTGCCTGTCTATGTGCCTGTGGTTCTGTCAGTGTGATCATGTGATGTATCTGACCCCAGGAATGTGTCAATAAAGTTTCCCCTTCCTGGGACAATGATTTCACGGTGTTCTTATTTCAATTTCCAGGAGTGTAGCTTGTTTTCTGGCGGTGTTTTGTCGAGATTTCGTCGGGATCTAGATAAATCGATGAAACGTGAAGGCTGGAAGGTGTCGCTGGACCTGTGATTGAAGGAACGGGCGGGCTGCGCTGCGGCGTGTCCCACTGAACAGCTGCGCAGAGCCGGTGCGGCGGGCTGCAGACCGCGGCACCAGGGTGGGGCCTTTGTCACCGAGGCCCGCGGTCGCACAAAGGTGGCGTGGCGCGCATCTGCGGAAGACTGATGCGGGCTCTTTGTGGCCGCTGGCGGTGGGGGGCGGGGTCGGCACCCTGACTGATAGCTGCGCTAATTGCCGCCCACGCCGCGGGCTCTCTGCTGGGTAAGCTGCTGAGGCACCTGTGGTTACGAAATCCACAGGGAGTCTACTAACGGCAGAATCGCCGTACTATAACTGTCGGGCAGAAAATTGAACCTCTTTGCTAGTCCACCACAGATTGGAATGTTGAACTCTGACGATAACTATATTCCACAGACGAACTTGCGGTGTGTGGCGGAGAGTACTTTAGGTACTACTATCTCTCCACTGGCACTCCAAAATCCCTGTTCTGTTCATGAATTACCTCAGAGTGAGCTCTAATTCGCTGTCAATCATGGTACTCTCTGTAGACGACAGTTTTAAAAATTACACTTTTGGGATAAGACACGCCTAACAGCCTTACCAGTGAGGGTCTCACGTAAAAATAAGCTAAAACTGAAGCGGTAAGTTTCGAATCGACAGTTTTGGTGACAATCCAGTTGACATTTGGTAACTAGGTGTGAGGGTTGGTTTGATTAAGAAGCGAAATGAGAAGAAGGCTCTGGACCACTTGGAGAAATGTCAACCGAACAAGCCACACATATAACTTTTTTTATGGGAAAGAATATCTTGGGAATAGTACACAATTAGCGCTCCTACGATTAGCAGTGGCAAGGACATGACATGTTAGCATAATTCTGGATAGAGTTTAAAAATTTCAAACAAAATTAGGAACTTCAGAGGAAATCATTATTGCATGGGGCGCTTTAATTTATTTTTAAATAATTAAAAACATGGATCTGAGCACTATGCGACTTAACTTCTGAGGTCAGCAGTCGCCTAGAACTTAGAACTAATTAAACCTAACTAACCTAAGGACATCACACACATCCATGCCCGAGGCAGGATTCGAACCTGTGACCGTAGCGGTCACGGGGTTCCAGACTGAGGCGCCTAGAACCACACGCCCACACCGGCCGGCCTTTTAAATAATTATTTATATCGTTATTAGTACGCAGCTGATTTCACTCTCTTGGGTATTATTAATACACTGACGTGACGGAAAAGTTGCGATGTAGAAATATGCACACACACAGATGGCGGTAGTATGGCGTATATAAGGTATAAAATGGCAGTGCATTGGCGGAGCTATTATTTGTACTGTGATAATCCATGTGAAAATGTCTCCGACGCGATTACGACCACTCCATGGGAACTCTGAACTCTGAACCCGGAATGGGATATTTCATTTCGGAAATCGTTAGGGAACAGAATATTCCGATGTTCATAGCGTCAAGAGTGTGCCGAGAATACCAAATTTCAGGCATTGCCTCTCGCTGCGGACAATGCAGTAGTCGACGGCCTTCACCTTACAACCGAGATCAGCAGCATTTGCGTAGAGTTGTCAGATCCAACAAAGAAGCAACACTGTGTTAAAAAAACCCTCAGAAATGATTGTGGGGCGTACGACGAACGTAACCATCAGGACATTACGACGAAATTTGCCGTTAACAATCTATGTCTGCAGACTGCCTACACGGTGTTCTAGCTATCAGAAGCCCCTCTAATGGACTCGTGACCATATCAGTTGCACCATAGACGACTGGAAAACGCTGACCTGGTCAGATGGCTCTCTGTTTCAGTTGGTAAGAGCTGACATTAGGGTTTCAGGGTAAGCCATGGACCCAACTTGTCAAAAAGGCACTGTGCAAGATGGTGATGACTCCATGATGATGTGGGCTGGCTTTACATGGAACGTACTGGGATGCTCTGGCTCAATTGAATTGATCACTGACTGGAAATGGGTATTTTCGGTTATTTCGAGACCATTAGCAGTCATTCATGGACTTCCTACTCTCAATGAATGCTGAATTGTCATTTGGTCGCAATTATTCGCGAGGAATTGTGTAAGATGTCGTGGTCTCCTGACCTTCATTACTTACATAGTCCGCCCTCACAGTCATATTCCGCACATCAGGACGCTTCATTCGAACCCATACTCGATAAGATAAAGTCAATGTTGCATGAATTCATGTAAACGATATGCAAATAACAAGTAAGCGCACCGTGGTTGAAATACTCAAGGCTGGCGTACACACATACATTCCAGACACGACGGTCACAGGGGCTTTTAGTTCGGGAGAGCAACCGCACGCCAGGAGGCCGGTTCCAACCTATCTACGTCGGTCGGTGACAGCCCATGGAGCAGACAGCGTTTGCCTGAGTGAAAGGGAAGAATGACCACGCGTTCGGCTTAAAAGCAAATTCCGCTACATTGTGTGGGAGCGCCCAACCTACGCATTCTTTAAAAATGTAGCACGCAGTTTCAGAGATTTTCACAGGGAGACTGCAAACGTCAAACGCCGATGCAACAGATTTCCGGATTGGTCGCCTTAAACGAAACGTCATTCTCCCGTTTTAGAAGATCAGTGCTGATTGGCAGACGATATTTCTGACGCCTTGAGCTGAAGGAGTAATGGAAGAGACTGAAAGATATACCCCTTCATGTCCGGCGTGGAGAAGGGCCGTTCCATTGTCGCTCTTGGAGCGAGAACACGTAATGAGAGGGTGCGCACTCGTACGTGTACTCAAAGAGCAAGGAACAAGTCTCTCCTCAGTACTTCACTGGGAGAGCACCTCTGTCGAGAACGAATCGGATTATGACTCAATATTGAGTCCTTGCGATTAAGCGTTGTTCACTGTGTTGGCCGCCACACTTATTGTGCGGTGTGAACGGACAGAGTCACAGTTAAACGCCTGCGAGCGAATTTTTTAGTGGCATCGCAGTGGACTGGTTATCTGGCCGATGTACCACGCCACTAGTTAGACTAGGGACGAATAGGAGTCCTTGACTTCACCAAGGCATAGGGAGAGTTTGATTGGCGAAGGTAAATCCAGATAGAACGAGAGTTATCTTAATTGTCAGCAGCGAGCGGCGCAGACAGCAGTCATCGCAGTTAACGGAATTGTGCGTTACAGCTCTTACGAGCCCCGTATTTCCTCCACAACAGTACACTTCACTGCATTTCACACGCAACAGCCTCGACCGTACCTAGCAACATTCTAACGGATAATTATTCAGCCATTCTGCCAAGTCAATAACAATCTTAAACTTTGTATAAAAATTTCATTAGTGAATCCTATCATTAAGAGGTAACTTCACATTCCGAAAAGAACCCGGAAATAACTTGTTAAGTTCCTAACCAAAAGTACCATTGTGATTTCTCAGAATGTTTACAAAAATAAATAATAATTTTCGTGAGTTTCATGTTTTTCTTACACTAACTAGCACTACTGCAGTACCCAAGTAACCCACTAGTTACGTAAGAAATTTTGTGAATTTTTGTGTCATTCACTTACAGCAGACGACTCCAGAAGATATTTATTGCTGAACGTTTTTCAGGCATTTCTCTTTAGAACGTTAGGAGCGTCTGTCTGACTTCTGTAGTTGTGAGAGGGTGGAAATTGCATCTTGCAGGAGCCACAGGGTAAAGGGTACATCTCAGATTAATCCGTTGCGCAGAATGACAGAATAGCACCCACACGCTTACAATTGTTGAACATTCTACACAATCCGAGCGAATGGCTATGTAGTGCCTAGAACCGCTCGGCCACCCCAGCCGGCCCCTTGAAGATTTATGAGGCTTCAAAGAGAGGTCAGTTCATGCACAAAATTCTGCACGGGCAACGCTTTCGCTATTATGGATGGCTATAGATGCAGCACGGTTCAGTATTTCTGCAGAGGGCTTACAACAACTTGTTGAGTCCATGCCACGGTCCAACACGATCTTAGGAGGTATCCCCTCACTTTCTTCACCTCTGTGTAATAAGTACGTTGTCACACTGGTACAATGACGAAATCAGAACTTGCCTTGCACTTTTTTCATTGTACATATGGATTTCACATTCACAGTATGCCCATACCTAATGCAGTCTTGTGTTCCTTCTCATTAAAACTGCATAGTTCAGTCACTGTAGAGTTCAAATTTGATCGCTGCCAGCCCACCCTGACTAAATGAGTACCATATAACTGTTAAGTTTAAAATGAAAGCTGTCGTCGCAGGTTCGAATCCTGCCTCGGGCATGCATGTGTGTGATGTCCATAGGTTAGTTAGGTTTAAGTAGTTCTAAGTTCTAGGGGACTGATGACCTCAGATGTAAAGTCCCATAGTGCTCAGAGCCATTTGAACCATTTGAAAGCTGTCGTCAATTGGAAACTTGGCTTCAGCACCGTAGTGCTTTGCTAGGCATGGTCGTTATTGGAGATGGTATACTGTTGTCTTTCTCCAGCTTCGAACTGACTTATCCAGCTAGCTATATGGGCACCTACATTTCAACGAGGATGCCAAATCTTAGTGCAAACACTGCTATATCGAAAAACGATGTACTTTGGCAGTGTCCATGGGAGTGAAATTAGCTAACTGATAACAATACGGAATTAGCAAATTGAAAATAACAATGTGAAGTGTTTAATTCAAAATAAACGAAAGAGTAATGCAGAAAAATTATTTAGTTTAAGAAATTTACAACTGCTGTGAATCGATACGTACAAAAGAACTTCGAAATATATGGCTTATGATCTAGGACAAAATTTCTTGGCTGTAGGACACCCTTCGGTCTTCTGTTTTAGGTACTGATTGTGGAAGTGGTTACATTTTAGTATAAGGAACGCCAGGAGCAATTTCAACTAATCTTTGTTTGTATATGACTTAATATCTGGAAAATAAATTACTGTTCAGTAAGATACCTTAAGGGTGTTGCTCTGGTGTGAAATGATAATCAGAGGCGAATTAGGTTCATGAGGGTGAGGGGAGCGTTTGGAGGGGAGAGGAAGGTGAGAGAGGAATGTTAAATGTAGTTGTGGCATAATGAAAAACTAATTTAAAGTGACTCATATCAATAGTGTGTCCACAACATAAAAGGTCGTCCGCCGATTTGTGGCAGCTGCCATTAGATTTCACAGCCACTGCAGGGTAGGTCTGCGAAAGATAATTATAAAGCAAAAGATGAGGGTATGTTTGAAGGAGGAGAGTGCTAAAATTTTCTCATTGAAACAGTTTGAGGTTGGAGAAGCTAATTTCTCGCTCTAGTCCTTTTAAAAAATAAAACTGCCTTTCAATTTCCGCAATCTGTTATCGTTCATCCGCAAAATTACTACACGCAGGCTACCACAGCTTGCGTGAGTGAGCCATTCGCGTAGCTACATATGAAGATGTCCACAAAATAAACAATTTCATACTAACAATGCTGCTAGATGTAGTCACTGAATGCAAGTCTATCGTCACTAGAGCAGATTCTGGTTAGGTGGAAAGGTTCGTTCTGTTTAGTTATGCATCGTTACCTTTTCGTATCTCTCTTCCTCTGTTTCCTTCTATCTATGCTAGAGCGTGCCGGACGTGTGTGTGGCCAAGTCGCCTCATTGACACGTGCTTGCCCGCTTGATACATTGCTCGGAAGGATTGAATTCAAGGGGCCGGCCCGGCGTTTAGTTAAATGATCTGATGATTATTATGTTAATATTGCGCAACGGATAACGCGGGGGAGGGCTCAAACAACCAAGTGGGCAAGTCAGTAAATGCCACGCTCTATCATAATCTATAAGGACACCGCTTTGTTGGTAACATTGCTCTCTACACAGGACTGGGGTTTGTAATGACCATTAAATCCATTACATCAAATTTATAGGACATTTATTGTCTAGATTCCCAGAAACTTTACAAACTTAATATGACATTTATTATCTATATTCCCCAAAACTTTACAAATTTAATAATTGCAGCAAACAAAGTCAAGTCAAATAACTTCTAGTTTTGTCTCACACTGAAGGTGCTTTAACTAACAGGCATCTCGTTTCTACTTATGCACTGGGAAAGAGGATGGGACTACGTTGCTGCCCTTGTGGGCTGTCCGCTGGGACAGTGATCGAAATTCGCACCCAAGATTACTACTAGGACAGTATAACAAAAATTCTCTTTGGCGGAAAAATGGGGGAACAAAGCAGACAGAAACATCTCCCATATTCACGAAAGAAATCAAATTCTTAAAAAATAAAACATCCTGTGAAATACGGCACACGCAAATAATCAATTAACATCACACGTAAGCATCCTCAACTTAACTAATTTCCAAGAACGAGCTGGTATCTCGCTGGTAGTGCAATTCGGCACCACGTGGGTGACCGATACCAACAGATAATTTCTTTATATTCACCCCTCTGTTCGCTCTTGCTTTCCATACTATACAATCATTCACGCGCTCTACCTATTCAATATCAATGTAATCAGGGCGTGCTGCTTGCAAATGGGGGTTAAAAAGGAACCGTGAACAAAATTTATGAGATGGCCTAGAAAAATTCTTACGTCACACGCTTAGAACCTTAAGTATGCCACACATGGAATCGTCATCCAAATTACTCACCAGCCGTTACGACCACGTGTTAACTAGGCGGAGTGAGGCCCCAGGTTACTTTAACATTGCAAAAAACGCTGCTTCTAAAAGTGAAATTATACGATTCTTTTTTAGAGGTATTGCTACTCTCGTGTGCTGAAGGCACCAAGTGCTAGCAGCACTATAAATGGATAACGCGAGCCCCCATGGTCGCCTGTGAAAAGGAAACCCTAACTGAAAACTTTAATTGTAAAGGCAAAATTTATCAAAAAATGTATGAATGGCCGTAACGACACGCCAACTATTTCAATCCTGAAAAAGAGCGGATTAGTAACAGTGTAAAACATAATACCTCATTCCTCAGTGAAATTGGCGGCAAAGACGGAGATCGCCCTCGATTCCGTCTGCTCAGTTCAGCCACTACCCCAAGAGTGACTATCATGGCGGCTCTCAACGGCCGTTCCCTTACATGGAGGGGAGGGGGACCTGTTACCAACCCCGGACTACCCCCTGGCAAACAGGTGCATCATCTCTGTCTTTACGCCAGGCTTAGGTTAGCACTAATCGACCTACAGGGTGACCACATCTCTGCCTTGGCACTATCAGCAGACGAACTCTTAATACAAACCCCAAAGTTAATCCACCCAAGGCAATGTAGTGAGATTAGGGAAAGGAAGTGCATTTATGTAATTATGAATTGAATTAAATAAACAGGTAGTCCACTTCTTCACTCGAGGTATCATACTATTTAAACTAAAAAAATGTTGAAAGTATATTCAATAATGCAACAAAAAAACTAATTGTAATGAAATGGAACAAACTGATCCCTCTCAAGGTCATTGGTTTCTCAGCCGATTCCCTAACAATGCTTAACTCTGTTTCATTACCACGCGCCGTCATTTACTGAAAATGGGATTTTCGACTCAGATATCGCAGTAGCACAAAACTATGTATAAAGAAGACACTGTCCAATTTAACTGAAGCGACAATCGTAACATGAGAGGAAGAGGATGAAGAAGTCTCAGCGATACTAGTCCTTCCCACCGAAGTCTGTTATCTTTAAGAGATCTCAGTTTATAGTAAGACATCCGTCGTCAGTCACGGTCAGTCATTATAGTGACTAGTTTAATATGTAACATGGAGTAAATCTGACATCGCCATGTTTCTCGCACGGATAAATTTATTCTGCTTGCTTAAAAGAAAGTTCACACAATGATTTAGTCTCGCATCTGGAGAGGAAATCTTATTATATAGTTTATATTCAAGTTTTGTCTCACGTTAATATTATAATGAATAGAAACATATTCTCATTTTAATTTGTATTGTGTAGTTATACTTCAGAACATCTAACTAAATTCAGTTCATTTTTAAAAAATAGGCACGTCTCCTTTTCCTCTGGCGTAATACAACACCATGATGCGTAGGTAACAGTGCGACGCAAACGCTAGGATCGTCCATTCCTCTAACAAAGCGACGAGGGCCTGGTACCTCATAATAGCGGAATCTTCTGACTGAAAAAGAAGGAATTCTGGAGCCGGCAAAAACAGGAGCTAATAAATCAGAGGAATTAACCGTGAACACAGAGGTCCGCGATAGCAACCTCATTTAACGTCAGCAGCGCAAAACTTGCATTGTGTCTACGAACCAGCGACCATTTCTGCGATTCGCTAAGATACTTTTAATGGTACGGTACCTGAGCAAAACAAAAGCCTCACTTCGTGAGTGTGAGAGAGAGAGAGGCACAAAATTAGTGACCGCGAGACAGAGGGAGAGAGAAAAAGAGAGAGAATAAATCGTAATGACAGATCACGTTTTGCCCGGAGGTAAACGTTCTCATTATCTTCCAGATATACAGACTTTCCCGGTATTCCTGAGCGTGGGATTTCATCAGAACAATAAAAGCAACCGGTAATTCCAACAGGTTGCGCAGTTCCCTGCAGACAAAATTCAAAGCACTGCTAGGCACTAAAAACTTGCAATCTTTCTTCCTGATTCTCCCCCAGTCGTTAAATATCGCTGGTGGCCAATGAAATGTTGAATCTCAGTTCTAAAAGACAGAGGCAGGCTTAAATTAAAACCCAGAAGTCGCGTACCTATCTTACGAAGCACGATCTAAGGATATTAATAAAGAAAAGGAAGTGAAAAGAACTTTCGCAATTTGGAAATAAAAATTGCAAAATCGACTCGATAATTGTAGGAACAGATCAAAAGTCCAAGAGAATGAAGATAAACTGCGTTGTTTTTGTAGACAATTTTTCAATGTTTAATGACACTCTAACAGAAGCATTTACTCTAAGAAATCTTCAGAATAAGAAAATCCAATACAATTTCAGTAGTGGAAAAATATGCTTCACAAATATAAATATTTTCTAAAACAATTGAAAACAGAAGTAAACAAATAGGGCGAGTTAGTAGCAATTTAACGAATCCATGCATCAGAATCAACTATACAGCTATACAGCAGATGTTAGAACAGGTAAAATCGAAAGAGAATAAGATTTAACTAAAAACATCAACAACAAAAATACTACTGTAGAAATACATAACTAAAACATTATATCTCGGTAGTGAGAGTGGAATATTCATATGCATGTCAGTGATTAACGATCGACTATCAGCTGGAGGAAGTAAGCCGCGCGGAGTGGCCGCGCGGTCTGAGGCGCGATGTCACGGACTGCGCGGCCCCTCCCGCCGGAGGCTTGAGCCCTCCCTCGGGTATGGGTGTGTGTGTTGTTCTTAGCGTAAGTTAGTTTAAGTAGTGTGTAAGTGTAGGGATCGATGACCTCAGTAGTTTGATCCCATAGGAATGCACACACTTTCGAACATTTGAGAAAGTAACGAGACCTGAAAGACAGGTTAGTAGAAAAATAATGAGTAAAATACAAATAACAGAGTGTTTGTAAATGAGAAGAAAACAGGATATCTATCAAAATATCAGAATTGATGATTAGGTGAAGATTAATCTTCTTTGCACACTTCTACCGAATTACTGAGAACAGGCAAAGAAAACTAATATTCCTGCGTATCTGGAAAAATTAGTCATAAACAGCATGAAATGGAAAGAAGCTAAGTCCAAGAATCGGATAAAGAAACCCATTACCTGGAAAATCAGCACCGAAAAAGCAATAAGCTTCAACTAGAGATGGAATACAGGAGATTTTACAGGTATGCCTAGCCAAATACCTGGTAGTTATAATCAAAGTGCAACTACTCACAGGGGGCCATTGCGGGCTGTAATTATCATATGGCAGCGAAACTTGGTAGATATGCCAATACGTTACGCTGGAAAACAAATTAGTTCCAAATGTTATAACCAAGAGCAAATCTGGCGCTGTACACTGTTTGTATGACGGTATGACACACACGCCTGTCATTTGACGAACCATGACGTGAGTGAACAGTATGGCTGTGTTATGTGAACGGCAGAAATTGCAGTGCTGCACTGAGAGAATATCACGTACCGGTAGGAAAAGGTGTGAGGAGAGGTCAGATTTCGTTAAATGGTTTAAAGAAAATGAAAAATTCGAAAACGCATGTGAGCTTGGTGGGGCACATGGAAGAGCAAGACCACCTATTCAGGCGCAAGTTCGTGTTGCTGTTGCTGTAACTGAACATGCAGTACGTTCTCGGATAGTGTTAGAGCTCGTGCAGTGCCAGGTGAATCGTCCGCCCTATGGTCAACAGTAGGGAAAGCTTTGCTGTAGATCCAGTCGGTGCAGCAACTGAAACTTCGTGATCCGGAGATTTGATCTTTCTGGCACAAATGGAAGTTGATGGCATGTGGCCGGGAGTGACGAGGCACATTTTATACTATAGGGAGCAGTGAATGCACAGACCTGCCGAATCGGGGGTAGTGATAAGGCGTGTGTTGTGCACAAAGATCCATTGCATTCGGCGTATGTGTTTCTGTGGCGCGGTTTCACAGTCAACTTTACCTTTATTCTCGGTTCGTTTTTCTTTGAAGAGAGTACACGGGTAGGTTCTGTCGCATGCACGGTGATGTCTGCACGTTACGGAGACCTCCTTGTACAGCATGTGAGTGCTGCTTTGGAAAAGCGCAGCTGTGTGAAAACCACTGTTTTCATGCAAGACTACGCAACACCTCGTGTCGCTCGCCCAGTGAAAGATCTCCTTAATGCAACCTTCCACAAACGTGTGGTCTCCAAAAATTTCACAAGTGCATTGCCTGCAAGATCATATGATCTGAGTTCTTGTGACTTTTGGTTCTGGGTATATCTAAAAGCACGCGTTTACCAGGTACACTTTCGGTATCTACCTGATCTGAAGTCCAGTATATAGGAACGCATGTTCTCAGATTCCACCGGAAATGGTGCGAGCGGCTGTTGAACACGTCGTTTTGCGGATGCAGCATCTCACCGACGTCTGCGGTGCTCGTGCTGAACAAATTGTGTAGGCATTGGTTAGTAATAAAATCAACGGTATAACTTTCTTAGTTGTTTGTCCTCTTCTGTCCACGTCCAACGCCACATCTGTACCTGGTGGCCAAAACTGGGACACACTTTTTTTCAACCTAGATCGGTTCTGCATTAACTCATTAGAATATCTGCCAAGTTTCACAGTGATACGATTATTACAGCCCGTACTGGATCTCCACCAGTAGCTGCACTTTAATTATAACAGCAGCGCGAATACAGAAAGAGCCACGAAACTTCAAAAATACATGGAAGCAGTACAACAACAAAATAATGTCCCATAGTGCAAAGCCAAACTGCGAGACTTCTTTTTACCAGAAACGCTTTACAGGATGTTTCACAGTCCCTACTGCAGGCTTCTACGGGCTGTAGAGGGAACTTTTTAGATGAAGTTTTCTTAAGGATCCATGTCCGTAAATACAGGGTGTACATGAAGTCCGGGAACACGTTCAATCAGTTATTGCACAAGAACTAAACATTGTACAAATGTCCTACATATTGCATTTTGAAGAGAAAGTCTTGGAGGTTTTTTTTTGTTTTTTTGTTTTTTTTTTTTTTAAATCGGATTCTTCCCATACCGTCCCGGTATAGCATCGTCGACTGTGGCAGTCGCTTCCTGTACTCTCTCCCGGAGCTCTGCTATATCGCGTGGTAGAGGCGGTACAAGCACCAGACCATTAGTATGTACCTACAGAAAAAGAGTCCCGCGGAGTGAGATCTGGTGACCGGGGAGGCCATTTCATGAAACAGCTGTCCTCTTCAATAAAATTCTTCAGGGTATCAGACCGCATCGTCATAATTTAAAATGCGCCAACGTTTCGGCCAGCGTTGCAGCTAGCCTTCATCAGGGCCTTACGTTAACTGCTAAATGAACACACTTGATTCCTTAAATAGCTGCACGAGAAAACCGTGTCGTTACTTGATTGGCTGTAAAAGGAGGAGGAGGAGGGGTGAAAGGTATGCTTTATTGGTGTTTCCTTTATTATCTGTCATTGGCTGAAATGGCTGTTTTCTATTGGTCTTTATATTAATCCACCCCATTGGAGGAGACGGACGAATAGCGAACAGGTGATGGCTGTGACGTCACACTGTTTCCATGCTGTCCAGAAGCCGGCTGCGGCGTGCCATTGCTTTGTGTGCTCGCGACCACTACTGCGGCTCTCCGCGTGTCTGCATGGGCCGCCACGGCTCTGCCGCCGCTCCGTAGCCCTGCTATTGCAGGCAGCCAAGACCTCGGAAGCTTGTACCCGTCCTCTCTATTCATGTTGGCGGGTCTTTTGGTTATTTCTATCGCCTCTCTAATCTTTCTTTTGAAAGTGAGAGGCTGTTTCGCCAGGACGCGGGCTTCTTGAAAAAAAATACTGGTTTCCCGCACTCGTCTCGGTTTTCCGCCACTGCTGATATAGTGTGTTGTTTCAGGTGGATATATCTTTCATGTTCCGAGAGCCTTGTGCTAATCGGACGTCCCGTCTCACCTATGTGTACAGGAAACCAACCAATACGGACAGGTACCTTCACGCCTCCTCCCACCATCACCCCACGCAGAAGAAGTCCGCCCTGCACACGCTAACGAAGAGAGCGTACAAGATAAGCGACGAAGAACATCTGAAGACAGAACTTGAACGCCTTCGGAACTAATGGCTATGTGAAGCAGATGATAGACAGCACCATGTCGACAAGGGTGAAGACTAATAGGGAAGAGGAGAAGGAGGCACAGAGCATTGCTGTGTTACCATATGTACAAGGGGTCACCGAACGTATTGGCAAAATTCTACGAAAAGCCGACATCAAACCAATTTTCCGAAGCAGAAACAAAATATCAGACATGCTCGGTTCTACCAAGGACGCAGTTGACAAACTACACACAGCTGGCGTGTATGAAATTGGTTTTGCGTGTGGATTAGTCTACATAGGTGAGACGGGACGTCCGATTAGCACAAGGCTCTCGGAACATGAAAGATATATCCGCCTGAAACAACACACTATATCAGCAGTGGCGGACCACCAAGACGAGTGCGGGAAACCAATATTTTTTCAAGAAGCCCGCGTCCTGGCGAAACAGCCTCTCACTTTCAAAAGAAAGATTAGAGAGGCGATAGAAATAGCCAAAAGACCCGCCAACATGAATAGAGAGGAAGGGTACAAGCTTCCGATGTCTTGGCTGCCTGCAATAGCAGGGCTACGGAGCGGCGGCAGAGCCGTGGCGGCCCATGCAGACACGCGGAGAGCCGCAGTAGTGGTCGCGAGCACACAAAGCAATGGTACGCCGCAGCCGGCTTCTGGACAGCATGGAAACAGTGTGACGTCACAGCCATCACCTGTTCGCTTTTCGTCCGTCTCCTCCAATGGGGTGGATTAATATAAAGACCAATAGAAAACAGCCATTTCAGCCAATGACAGATAATAAAGGAAACACCAATAAAGCATACCTTTCACCCCTCCTCCTCCTCCTTTTACAGCCAATCAAGTAACGACACGGTTTTCTCGTGCAGCTATTTAAGGAATCAAGTGTGTTCATTTAGCAGTTAACGTAAGGCCCTGATGAAGGCTAGCTGCAACGCTGGCCGAAAAGTTGACGCATTTTAAATTATGACGATGCGGTCTGATACCCTGAAGAATTTTATTGAAGAAGACAACGGCCGCGGAAGCCTACGCTTACATTTAAACAGCTGTCCCTTTCTGTAGCACAGCCACGATCCATCGATGTGGCAGCTCTGCGTTCAGGAACACACGAACTTCACGACGAACATGGGGTGGAGCCCCATCCTGCTAAAAGATGAACGAAGAGTCTGATTGCATTTGTGGCATCAGCCATTGCTGCAACATGTCCAAGTAGGAATATCCAGTGACAGTGTTCGCAGCGAAGAAGAATGGCCCGTACACTTTTACGCGTGACAAGGCACAAAAAAAACATTTACTTTTACGGAATCACGGTCAAATTCGATGCATTTGTGTGAATGCTTTGTACCCCAGGTTCGACAATTATGCCTGTTCACTTTCCCATTAGTGTGAAAAGTGACTTCCGTTGCTGAAAATTAAGCGATCGACAATACCATCCCCATCCTCATTCAATTGTTTTAACTACGAACAAATCTCAAAACACTTGCCTTTGTCGTCGTCATTGAGCTTCTGCACTAGCTCCAATTTGAATAGTTTCAGAGACAGCTTCTGTCGCAGGACTTTTCGCATGGTCATTGGAGCCATTTCGAGTTCACGGAATGCACGACGCACCGATTTCTTTGGACTCCTTATGAATGTCTCTCGTACGCGCTCCACATTCACTTCACTCACAATGGGACGTCCGGTTCTCTTTGCCGAGCACAGGCAACCCGTCGTAACGAATTTGTTGTGACAGCGGTAAATGGCCTTCCTTTTTGGTGGCTTCTTATCATACTTGGTTCTAAACATAAACTGGACAGCTGTAGCACACTTGTTTTTGTCGAACTCCAACACACAGAAAGCTCGCTCAGCACCTGAACTCGCAATGTTTGCGGTAGTCGCTGTCTATCGGCAAATTACCAAACTACGCTGTGACGGTATACATGAAAAAAAAAGAACTTTCAGGGTCTATCTTCAAAATGACGTATGTATGATATCTGTACAATGTTTGGTTCTTGTGAAATAAAAAATTGAATATTTTCCCAGACCTTATATGCAACCTTTATGCTGTTTCTCCGTTAAATAATTGTGAAGAGCGGATCACTTTCTAATCGCCCATTTCACGGTACGCACACGCACACGGAGCAGACAACGACCTCTGACCGCAGTACCCTACAGGAGCCCATGGCATGCGCAATGCTTCGAGTACTCGTCGTCTGGTTCTCTTTCTCCGTGACGAATGACGTTTTCTTCCAAGTCGAGACTGGCGGTCGTCCGTGCAGCACCACAGCGCACGTTCACATTTGCTAGCGTAACGGTTTCTCACAGCCGTTGCTATTCTCAAAAAGAATATAGACGGCGCCCTCGCCTCAGTTTGTATGCGTACCGTGAAAAGACAGATTTGAAAGTGATCCGATGTTCAAATTATTTTGCATCCAAACGACACATTTCTTGGGCTTTTCATCAAAATTTTATGTACCACATTACGCAAGTGGCTCTGTACAATAACTGTTGGAGGGAATCGAAAAGTTGCATCCAGGTAGTGAAGTGTGAGAGTTTCCATGCCCTGTTTTGCATGTCGCCTCTCATTTTCAACAGTTTTATTGATGTTCTATGTTATTACGTGGCAGTAACAGACCAAATAAGGTTACTGTAATGAGAGTATTTGTTTCTGAGAACTCAAAAAAATACTTTTCACTTGATTCCTGGGCATGTTGGGTTACTTCCCTGGGTGGCTTATGCGAGGCAAGCATCGGAGGACGCGGCAGACGGCATTTCCATTTGGGGGCTGCACTTCACTGAATTCTGAGGGGTTCGTGCAATAGACCTAAGCGCTTGGCGAAACGACTAACGTCCGTCGTGTTTCGCCTATTGTATGCAGGGCGAAACGACCTGAGAGAAAGTGTCGCCGCAGTTTATGTGTTTACCATTCCGACGCGTCCGGAACGAAGATTCCTGGCACTGACTGACTGCATTGTCCTCTTGATTCTGAGAATACTTGTGGACCATGCCCTGCTGGGTGCGACTGTCTGGCGCTGGATAGCCGGTGGTCTAGGCAGGTTGTTTTCGTAGCCGGTCAAACGGCAGGTTCAGTGCCCTGAGCTGAATAGTAGAGGCATGATTGGTCAACTTTAACTGAGACTAGTTGACGTCATAAAGCCCTACTCGAAATTGGAGGGAACGGTCGCTATCGGCGCGAATGATGTTTCGAGACAGTGTGGGGGAATTTTGGAATCAGCACTGAATGCTGATTCGCGTTTTACGAGGAGAGTAGGGTGTTGAGCAATGTTGGCTTCGCTCTTGCGTTGTGAGGACAGAGGAATTCGGAATCTGATCTTCCTCCGAGTCGGACGGTCTTGCGACTTGGCCGCTCGTTTTCAGAAGAGCTTAGAATTCTCGGACAGCCTTCGCGGCCAGGGATTGACACAGAGTTGCTGCACGGCAGAAGTCGGCGGCTACATCATCAGGAGGCTGCCTACCGACGACGTGCTTGCGGCTCCGGCATTGTAGGACCTTATCAATTTTATATTGAATCCCTCAGCAGCACGCACGCTCGCTTTGCTAAAAATCCACCTTGCTTGTTTCTCCATGTGATCCCATTTGAGCTCTCACTACTAATTGCGATACTGCTATATAGTCGGGATATTAATATTTGATTCATTAGGACCTCAAGTCATTATCGTCAATCTATTGCATCACAGAGAGTACGAGCCCCTTGTTCTCCAGCCAACTCTTATTCTTATAATATTTTGGTGTATCCTATCCTTTAACTTACTGCTTGTGTCGATAATCATGTGCATTTATGTTCTGATGTACAATAAATCTCATTGTAATATTTAATCCGCGTATCATTTCGTAGATATATGCAGAATCCCATTTCCTGTTGTTTATTATGATAAGGTTCTCTTTTTTTCTGAGTAGATTACGATTTTTATTAAATTATTTTACCAACTAGCAGGGCCCGTTACCATTGTGCACATAATTAATTAGGTGTTAGGTAAGGAGGGGGTCGAGTGCATGCCTCGTTCTCATGCAAAATTCGTCTGAATTAAAAAGGTACAAATTCTTCTCCACCCCGGCACCTCGCAAGTCCACAGTACTCCAGAACCCATGACGCTTCTGAAAGTAGTACGCAAAGGAAACTGGACATAGAATACGCGAGTCACTGCAATTACTTAACGTTACTCAAAAACTGTCTACTACTTGTCACCTCCTCCACTTTCTTCCGTAATAATGAAAAATTTCTTTCTTTCTTCATTCCATCTATTCCCCCCACCCTGTCTTAGTTTCTATTGTTCTTATTTCTCTCTCACTATTAGTATTAGTTTCTTTCTGTAATATTACGTGGAGCTGTTTAATGAGTTGCTGGAAAGCATTAGTTCTTTCTTCCGTGTAATCCGATTCTCTCACTTTCTATTGTTCTTACTTCTCTCTCATTACTACCTTTAATTTCTTGCGGTAATATTACGTGGAGCTCTTTAATGGATAGTTAGAATTTATTAATTAATAATATGGTATTTAGCTTATAGCTAGTTCTTAAAAGAAACAATTGTAGAGTAGTACGGCAAGTAACAATGCCACTAGTGTAAATTACGTAATATCGGAAATAACAGTGAAAATGTATGTGTTTATTTTGACAAATTTGTTTCAGAATGTAAATTATAAAAATGGTCTTTAGCTAGGTGATGGACCAACAACGAAGAAAAAAAATATGTGAACTACGTGGTATGAGGGGTACAACCTCGCAAGTGTCTCTTCTCTCCTTACGTCAAAGGCCACAGAAATTACCTAGACGCAGGTGCACCAGTATTCTACACTCGAGCTATGGA
This sequence comes from Schistocerca piceifrons, assembly GCF_021461385.2. Lineage (NCBI taxonomy): Eukaryota > Metazoa > Arthropoda > Insecta > Orthoptera > Acrididae > Schistocerca > Schistocerca piceifrons. Next base: position 146,017,163 of record NC_060144.1, read on the forward strand.
GAAAGTTCAGCTGAACGGGCGAGTAGCGGTACACGTTGATATACAACCACTAAAGAGATGAAGTACATAGAAAATCGCAAGAAACGATGCATTCCGCTTCCCCATGTAGTTCAGTATTTGGGTGGAGTGTAGGTTGACTGCGGGTTTGTGCAAGCAAGGGCTTATAATTAATATCTCTGCATTATGTAATGTAAAAGTGTACAATTTTCCTTCCGCCATTTACCGATAGGCGGCAACAACGATAAGCAGCGGTCGAAAGAAACAGAAGGCAGACGTCAGGCAGTTAGCTTGGACCTCGGTCAACATAACCTCTTTGAAACATTAGTCGATTTGTGTCTGCATGACAAAGTTTTTCTTCCAGAATGAGATATTCACTCTGCAGCGGAGTGTCCGCTGATATGAAACTTTGCAAAGGTCCCGAGTTCGAGTCTCGGTTCGGTACATAGTTTTAATGTGTCGGGGAGTTTCAAAGTTTTTCTTGATTGAAAATGTCAGTTTACGAGCCTAATTCTCTTCATTTACGGGAGATGTTACCGTTTTGTTTCAGTATGAAGAAAACAGCGGCTGACTCTCATCGAATGCTCTCAAGTACGTTTGGTATGGACGCTACTAGTGAAAGAGCGTGTCGTGAGTGGTGGAAGAGAGATTGGTGGGAGGGAGAATGTTTTCGAAGATGCAGAACTGGAGACATTGCTGAGTGAAGACACCCGTCAAAATCAAGAGGAATTGGCACGATTAGTGGGAGTGACATAGCAAGCCGTTTCAAAATGCCTCAAGGCTATGGGAATGATTCAGAAAGAAGGAACTTGGGTCCGGTGTGAGCTGAAACGAAGAGACGTTGAACGGCGTTTGTGTGTTTGTGAACAGTTGCTTCAGAGTCAGAAACGGAAGGGATTTCTGCATCGTATTGTGACCGGGGACGAAAAATGGGTTCATTATGATAACACTAAACGCAAAAAATCATGGGGATATCGCGGCCATGTTTCCACGTCGACGATCAAACCGAATATTCACGGCTCCAAGATCATGCTCTGCATTTGGTGGGAGCAGCTCGGCGTCGTGTACTATGAGGTGTTACAACCAAGTGAAACAAGCACATGTGCTCGTTATCGAACGCACCTGCTTATATCAATGGCGCATGGCCTGGCTGACCAACACTTCCGATCTCAGAAAGAAGTCACAAATTGTATCGATTCGTGGATCGCTTCAAAGGTTGAACAATTTTTTCGACGCGGGGTTCGTACACTGCCCGAAAGATGGGAGAAAGTAGTGGCCAGCGATGGAAAATACTTTGAATGATACATGCGTAACCAATTTGTTTCATTAAAGGCTCAAATGTTGGGGAAAAACTGCGGAAGCAGAGTTGTACACCTGTATTACAAATTTAGAGCGCATACGACTGTTAAGCCTTTGCCCTTAATTTCAGTGTCAAGAACGACAATTTCAGGGATCTAATGATACAAAAGATCAAAGCAATATGCAGATCTAACAGAAATACAATAAGATTATCTCACGATGACCAGCAACAATATACGACGGCACATATTCTAAAATATATCCATACGTTATATGGATAAAATTATCCTGCTTGGTCCAGAATGACTGTACAAGAGAACTCCTAAATAAAATTACAGCTTGTTTCTGTCCATGATTAACTTTACGAATGGGCACCAAACACAAAAACAAACTAGATTCTGCCCTTTAATAACTCTACTAGAGTGCACTAAAATTAACAAGGGAAATTAATATTTTGCGCACCATCGCACACTACCAGAACATTCATCTCCAGCGGCGCTAAAATCAATTGTGCCGCAATACACGGCATACCCGCACGGCGCCACTCAGATAGATAGCCGCTTGTTATATCGCGTGGGGGTTGTTGAGGAAGAATAAAACAGGTCTCTTGAAAGTCGGCAGTTGTCTGTCATGGACGAAAAGTTTTTCCAGATCGCCAGACCTCCATACTGCTGGATACATGAGGGACGCTATCCTGCCTTGCATCTAGCTTCGACCAGTATCTGCCAGCTGGCAGGTAAAATGTCTCCCTAAAGCTTTCGATTTATTGCAGTGTCCCTGACACCACTCGTCACCACAGTTATCACGGTGAAGGTACTGCTATACATTCCTCGGCTGGCCTCTCAGGGCTGTAAAATAAAGTGTTCAGAAATCAGAATACCCGCGCAATAAACTCGAGTGCGTGCTTTAGTTTCAGTAACAACTAAAGTGCTGTTTCTTCTTCTTTCCCCTCTTCTGTGTGCCTGTTTGGTAGTTGTCTTAGTATTTTCTGTCTTCTTATTCTCCCAGAATCTCTTCATGAATTCACTACGTTTTTCCTTTCAATCTTCTAATCATTCCTAGCACGTATGCTGTTCGGTTTCTCCGTAAATCTGGTGTTCCAAAGGCTCGACCTTTTTTCTGTAATGGTCAAATCTTGTTAAACTTCCCTAGATTTTCCTAACCAGCTGCTTTCACCTTCTTTGGATTAGAACAGATAGAATTACAAGCATCTGTGTATGGAGTTTTTGAACTTCGTTTTTTTCGTTTACATGCAATGGCCTGCTGCTGTTCTCTTAGGTTTCATTATGTGGGACAGCATTCACTAGGGCGCAAAACGTAAGGACTAAAGTAGCTTTGTCATGGTGGGCCACTGTCAAATAATAATAACGTCGTGTGACTAGGGCCCCCGTCGGGTAGACCGTTCGCCGGGTGCAAGTCTTTCGATTTGACCCCACTTCGGCGATTTGCGCGTCGATGGGGCTGAAATGATGATGATTAGGACAACACGACACACAGTCCCTGAGCGGAGAAAATCTCCGACCCAGCCAGGAATCGAACCCAGACCCATAGGATTGACAGTCTGTCGCGCTGACCACTCAGATACCGGGGGCGGACACTGTCAAATAACATTGTTCAATTAAACTTTGACCATGCATAGAAAAAAAATGTTACAGTATGGTACAGTAGGTAAATGGAGGAAATACGCAATGAGACGGACAGAAATGCCACCTCTATTCAAAGACAATAATGACGCAGAAGTTTACGTGATTTATGATGGTCTCTTGGACGTTACAAAAGTGGATCCTGGTTCTTAGTGGGGTGCCTGATTATTACGCACAGCAGTGCATGCTCCGCAACGTACTCCCATGCCGACCAAAATTTTTATAAGGAGTTCATGTGGTAGGGCGATCCGTGCTCCATCAGCGTGGTTTACAACTACTGGATGGTCTCTGGAGCATTTGGACGTGGTTGCAATACGTTTCCTCAACGCATCCCAAACGTGCTCAACGGGATTTAAGTCGGTCGAGCGGACGGCCAATCCATCCGCCGCGTGTCCTCTCGCTTCAAGAATTCTTCCATCTGCGCTTTTCGATGCTGCAGCGCATGGAGTAAGGGCCCGACGCACTCATAAACAGATCCACAAGCGAAAGGAATACAGCGTCACAATAACTTTGATCATCGGGTGTGTCGAGTTTAAAGATTTTCATGTCAATACACCTATGTAACATTATGTCCCCCCACACCATAGCACCTGGACTCCTCTCCCCCTCCCTCCCCCCCCCCCCCCCAAAGCGATCACGTTCGACAATATTCCAATGAATATTATGTTCCTATCTCCCGCCATTCTAGGGTACGTACAGAATCAGACTGAATTTGCTTGCATCCGAGAAGAGCATTGACACCAATTCTCGTAGGTGCAGTCTCTATGCTCTTGGCAACCACTGAAAACGTTGCTGCCGATGGGCGGGTGTCAGGGGATAACAACGCACTGGTCGTCGCACACAGAGACTGCCTTCATGCACTCGCCACACCACTGTGCAGAGTGACATTAGGTGCCTTCCGGTCATGTTAAATGCGGCTGCAATTCCACTCACTGTTTGATGTTGGTCCGGTCTTACTTGGTGCACAATGCTTCAGTCATATGCTGCTGTACTTTACCGTGTTTGACCATCTACTTTCCTTTGGGCAGCAGTGCCTGCGGTTCGGAAGCTCATCACGTACGAGGGTAGTCCACAAAGTAAGTTCCGTTTCTATTTCTATCCGCGGCAGCCCTACGGTTTCAGTTCCGAGCATACGTGGATGTTATCCTGGCTCGAGGTGAAGACTTGTACACCATTTTCAGATTGCTGCTGCCGACGTGTGCTTTGTAGTGCTTCTTTATAATGTCAGCCATAATTGAAAATGCCGCCGCGTGTGAAATCAGACCTGTGATACGTTTTCTAAATGCAAAGAAAGTTAAACCAAAGGAAAGTCATCGGCAAATCTGTGAGGTTTACGGACAAAATGCTATGAGTGATTCAATGGTTAGAAGATGGGTCAGACTGTTCAATGGAGGAGGTGATCAAGTGCATGATGAAGAACGAAGTTGGCGCCCGTTTGTGGTTACTGGTGAAATGGTTCACACAATTGAAGAGAAGATTAAGCACAGCCGTAAGTTTACACTTAGTGCCCTTGCTATGGAAGTTCCGCAAATCTCACGAACACTAATTCGTGAAATTGTTACAAAAAAACTGAAATTTCGAAAACTTTGCTCACGTTGGATAGCCAAAATTCTTACTGAACAACACAACAAACAACGGATGGGCAGTGCACCTCAGTTTTTGACACGATCTTTCTCGGATAGTCACGGGGGATGAAACTTGGGTATCGTACGACACCCCTGAAACAAAACGGCAATCAATGGAATGGAGGAACACTTCATCCCCAGCGAAGATTAAGCCAAAGCAAATCTTGACACCTCGAAAAGTCATGTGCACCGTTTTTTTGGGACATAAAAGGCATTTTGCTGATAGATTTCTTACTACGGGGCCAAACAATCAATGCACATGGTTACTGCGAGAAGAAATTGCGCCGCGCAATACACAACAAGCGTCGAGGATTACTGTGAAAAGGTGTTTTTTTTTCACAATAATGCCCGACCTCACACGGAGAATGTGGCCAAAGAACTCTTACGAGAATTCCACTGAGACGCGTTTGATCATCCTCTGTACGGCCCGGACCTCTCTCCTAGCGACTTTCATCTCTTCTTACACCTAAAATCTGTCCTTGGTGGTCAACAGTTCAACGATGACGAAGATTTGAAAGAACATGTTAACACATGGTTGAATACACAGGCGGCAACCTTCTATGAAGAAGGCATACAAAAACTTGTGCTACGCTATGACAAGTGCCTACAAAATTTCGGAAGCTATGTAGAAAAGTAGTTTAACGGTTCATTTTTGGGCAATAAATATTTTTTCTGTGTCTGTACACCATTGTTTTATATAACCAAACGGAACTTACTTTGTGGACGTGCCTCGTACAATGCTGTGAGCAATAGCAAACTCCTGGGCAACACTCGTCACACTTAGTTCTCCTACCAGTTTCCCGATGCTTCTTCCTCGTGTGAAGTCATCCAGATGCTGTCTCTAGACCGTGTTGTAATGAGGAAGATCACCACAGTGCTGATAAATACATACTTCTACAATTCCGTCAACTGTCTCGTGTTGCGGGGTCAGTCGCGTTTGGCGCTACAGTCAGGCGGAACTTAACGCCATATGATGTCCAACTTTCTGAAGATGCAGTGTCCGTTCCAGATTCGACTTCGGATCAGAAGATAAATGAAGTTTGGAAACGAAGGGAAGCTGACGGTTCATTGGGCTCAGTTCCGTTCACTCCTTTCCAGGTGTCGAACGGTTCCTCTCCTCCACGGCATGTCACATCCTTCTGCTCTCGGCACGTTGTGGGTTGGTCCACATGCCATCTTTTGGATGTGTGTGAGAAGAATGATTCTATTTCCTTCTAAAAAGGCGAATTTCAGATTACACTTATCCTCGTAGACAGGAGCGCCCTGAAACTCTTGGCTCCATTTTGCCATGAAGAACTCATACGAGGGTTATACCAAAAGCTTTTGGCACAAATTCAGAAATATTTGTAAACTGGACATTCCTGTTGAAGGTGACGGTGTGTAGCCTACCTACAGCTCCACAGTCACACATTGGTTGCTCCTGCTTCCAGAATTCAATATGGATAATACAAATACGGATGGTGTTGCGCCCGACAGTGTACAAGATAACAGGCTGGTTCTACAGCTTTGCAGGTTATCGTTACCCAGCACTGGAGTGGCTAGTTAGATGTACTGTCTAGAGTGCTGCAACGCTCAGTGTTTGACCGGTCACGGCTCGCCTGTTGACTGGGGGGGGGGGGGGGGGGGGGGGGACCGAGCCGCTCGTGTCCGCCCCACACGACTCGGCTCGGTCACGTACTCGCCCCATGTCTGTTGTCCGGATTCTGGACACGCGGATAACCGAGCATGACCGGTCACCGCTGACGTCTCACCTCGCCTCGCCCCGGCTCGTTGCACTGCGCTGTACTGTACAAATCCAAAGCATCTCTCTCTCTCTCTCTCTCTCTCACACACACACACACACACACACACACACACACACACATAGTGTATTTATCTCTCTCTCTCTCTCTCTCTCTCTCTTTTAATACAAAAGTAACGTTTCCAGGAACGGGTACGTGACACAGCTAAATTCATAAAGCACCTGGAAAGTAAAATGATATTTCCATACAATCGCGGATAGAAGACTAGTCTCGTTTCCAAACAAATGATATATTTTTCCTTTCATTTATAGGAAACATAAGTGCTTTCCCTGTAATCTAGAAGACAACCATCTTCATAAAGAAAGCATACAAAGAACATTTAGCATTTACAGACGTAGCTTGTCGTACTTTTCAATTGTTTGCAACATAAACAGAATTATAGTTATTGTTGACCAGCAGTAAATCACTAACGCGTTCCGGATTTAATTGGCTGCGGCAATTTGTTAGTAACATTCCGGCTTTACTAAAGCAGCTTTCACTAGATGCGCTTGTTGCTGGGATGCATAAAATACGTCTTGCAACTGCAGCCAAATCTGGCAGATCTGTTTCATGTCTGCTCCACCACTTTAAGATGTCATCATCATCTCCGGGGTGCATTAAAATGTACAGATCTACTTCATCTACTGCGGATGATCTGTTGTTCCTCCATTCCTTGAAACGATCTCTCTTTTTGGGTGGTGATGACACAGTACTTGAAGGATCTATGATAATAAACAAAAGAGACAAGTAATACAGAACTGATATCGAGATCATCGAAACGTTCCCGTAAGAGACCGATGACCTCGCTGTTTGGTCTCTCCTCCCAAACAACCCGACCCCGTTCCCATAAAAACGAGGTGTTTACGTTAATGAAATATTATACGAGTCACAACATTCCCGTTTCTCTATAATACACTTTCCACTAACTATGCAAAAACGATTATGTTAATGATTGCATGTTGTACCTGCGTACGTAGCACACATTTGTCGCACAATGCTAAGAATTTCCTGCTTTTCACTTATTTCAAGCATATTAAGATCACGGAAGGACGGCCAAAGAAACGATGTTTGTGAGGTTTCTTGCAATTGTGTTTCTTTAAATGAGTGGTTCCCGACTGGGAAAACAATAAAGTGGAGTAGTTTATGCACGATACGTACCCAGTAGACGCACTGTTTTCATCTTCAACCAACAGAAATGTACTCCATACTTAGCTTTTTAGACCTTCCCGTTTCTTTAATGTGTGAACACTGGTTTCAACCTTGCGTCTTACTACACTGGCTAGCTCGCGCTACATGATTACAGAGAGAGGGACACCACAAATGAGAAGCCCGTACTGGCTGCAGTGTCACACGGATAATAACACGTGTAAATATGTCTGAAGTTATGTGCTACGTATTCGGTCACGGCTTCTATGCTCGGTCAGGAGAACTAGTGCGGGTAGCCTATCCAGTTAGGGTGTGCTCGCCCACCTCGTATTTTGTGCTCGCTTACTCGGTCATGCAGGACTCTAGTACTGTCGCCCGCTTGTTACAACACTTGATTAATGCGACTGCTGTCTACATTATCCTGCCCAAGGCAATTCAGTCAGGCAGCAGCTGTGTTCCTTGCAGTTTACACTTTCACTACGCGGTTAACATGGCGGCCTCATGACTTTTAGGGTAGGCTGTCCAATACACTGGTCCACGAGCAACTGTACAAATATTGTGAGACTTGCCTCACTTGTGCTTTTTGACATCCCACTCACACCACGTGTCCAACTATTCCACTCGTTGTGAGGACAGGAGGGCGCTGACTGCAAAACAGACGTTGTCACTCAATCAGTTCAATGGAATCTGACATTGTAGATAGTGTCTAGCGTGAGGCTTTAACGATGAGAATTCCACCTCACATTTCTGCAACAGAAAAATCAGTAATTCAAATACACTGACGTTGTAAAATATTCCGTCGTCTACAGAAAAACAGCACTGATGTCGTTAAAACATTTTAGGCTGTCGCTCGTAGTGATGCAGAGGCATTCGCTCAGTTGGCTGTACTTCGAATAGTCTGTGCACTTGAGTCTTCGTGCATTCATTTGATAATGTACAAAACGGAATTATGAGTTAAATTATGCTATTTGGTTGTTAAATATAAAAGTAAAATGAGCGCAAGAAACATATGACATTAACTGGTTTTTTTCTCTGGTTAAGGAGCCGAATCTTGAATTTTAGCGTGATCACTTTCCCATTAAAAATGATGGCAGACAGGATGTCCAGGAACCTATCGTCGAGTGAAGCTACACGCATTAGTTGACATTGCAAAGCCCTGGGAAGGCTGTGTCCCTTAACTATCGATCCAGTATTCTACGAATATTGTTAAAGATTATTTAGAGTCATTTAAAGGAAATCTCAAGACACGTGTTTTTGACTAACCACACTCGCCGTTCGCAATTTTGTATTTAGGCAAAAGATAAGCATGCAGGTGAGGACAGATACAACGAAATAACTGTAAGTAAAGGCAAAATATAGCAATGAAATATTTTAGCGCAACAAAATTACGTTTATAGACCGATCATTTGCTACATCGTCAACTAAACTACGAAATTAATTTTGTTGCAAACCGCAAACTACACGTTAATGTAAATAAAGGTTTACATAAACCGACGTTCTGGAAAATAAGATAATAGTCACATCAGACATAAACCGTAGTTCCGTACAATGACTAGTAGTTAAAATACATTTACATTTTACACTACCGTAATGGATAAATGTACCCACTTATGATGATACAATGGTGCTACAGTATGTTAGAGCATTTAAAGGGACTTGTTTGCAGAAAATGAAAACCTGAGATCCCTTAACGTAGTCTACAAACACGGATTCAAAAGTATACGACGATTATCGTTTCTTACCGTATGGGCCACTCATCGAGTACGTATATCATTTTTGAGACTTTTCTAATAACATATTCCCGATGAGGTTGTATGCAAATGTCTAGGCACTTAGTTCTATGTTCGTTTGTAATCCTTTCTAGAAAGTGCTCAGAAAATAATACCTCATTTCTATATTACGTTTACCTTTGAGTCACTGGTTTTTAAAATGTGCGTTAGGATGTATTTCTGGGATGGTACAGGGAAATCTCCACTACAGCTTTGCTCTCGGCACCAGAATGGCCTCTCTGTGTCCTCACCGAGAACGTACAATTTCTTAGGATGTAAGTACTAATAAAAAACATCATGAGAGATATTTTCAGAATAATGTTGTTTCATCGCCCAAAGGACCTTCAATGATATTTGCAAACCTACCAACTTCTCGGTGTGTGTTCTACTGTTTATTTTAACATTTATTGTGGAATATGTATTGTGATACAGATAGAAATTTCAAAAATGGCTCTGAGCACTATGGGACTTAACATCTCAGGTCATCAGTCCCCTAGAACTTAGAACTACTTAAACCTAACTAACCTAAGGACATCACACACATCCAGGCCCGAGGCAGGATTCGAACCTGCGACCGTAGCGGCCGCGCGGTTCCAGACTGACGCGCCTATAACCGCTCGGCCACCCCGGCCGGCTAGAAATTTCACTTATAGAAATGTCTTCAGGGTAGCACTCTGCTGTTGCACCTCCAAATGATATTTTTCCGTCCTTAAAATAGAAAGGAAGGGAAAATGTTGCATCGTGTTTGGCTTTACGTTCATTAGTCCAGTCGTAGGATAATTTCTATAATATCGATATCGCTCGCAGCGTGTTTTTCAGAAGTTGACCTTTCAACATTCTAAGAAAGGGTTGATTCATCGAGCCTGAATAGTCGTGTACGATTCTGAAATTATTCTTCCTTCAACATCTAAGAACAATGAGTTAAAATAATTATAAAATTTTGGAGATACGGCGGAATAATGAAATGTCTCGCGGGAAGGAATTCACATAGTCGACGTCGAGATCGTTAAAGCCTAAACTTGGTCTCATTTGGAAGAGTAAGATAGGAAGCAGCAGCTTTGCACTTATTAAGGAAATTTTACGTCATTCAGTCACGTCGACAGGGCAATCATCAACGACCCTATGCCTTCACAATAAAGACAAAAGAAACCATTTTTAATTGCGTTGTTACGGCGTAACAGATCACCTTGTTGTTCCATTGCTGAAAATACTCAATATCGGCGGCGGTTTCTTTAATTTTTTTTACCACTGTTTTTATTTTCCATTGGAACGCAAATACTGTTGTCTATAGTGGTGGTTTGTCGAAATTTGCTATCGAATGCCCGTTATGTATTGTACATACACAAGTTATCGGTATATTTATTGCGCTAATTAAGATAATGTGATAACGTAGCACTGAGGCTTGGAAAAACTGTTTTATATGTACTTGCACGTGAGCACCGTCTCAACATCACCTACGCGTGCTTTTCGGATTTCGCCGATGCCCTATTTCACGTACATCTACATCTACATGCTGCATTTCACAGTTAAGTGCCTGACAGAGTGTTCTTCAAACCAGCTTTAAGCTACTTCTCTACCGTTCCACTCTCCAACAGAGCGTGTGAGCTCTAATTTCTCTTATTTTATTATGATGATCATTTCTCTCTATGTAGGTGCGCGCTAACAAAATATTTTCACACTCTGAGAAAGAAGGTGGTGACTGAGGTTTCATGGGAAGGCCCTGCCGCAGTGAAAAACGCTGTTGTTTTAATGACTGCCACCCTAATTCGTGTGTCGTATTTGTGACACTCTCTCCCCTATTGCCAGATAAAATAAAGCCAACTGCTTTTCCTGCGTCAGTCCAACCTGATGCGGGTCCCTTACCGCACAGCAGTATTCCAGAAGAGGGCAAACAAGCTTAGTGTAAGCAGTCTCTTTACTAAACCTGTTAAATTTTCTAAGTGTCCTGCCAATAAATCGCACTATTTGGTTTGCTTCCTCCACAACATTATATATGTGATCGTTTCAGTGGGAGATATTCGTAATTGTAATCCCTAAGCATTTCACCGAGTTTACAGCCTTTAGATTTGCGTGATTTAACGTTTAAGTGAAATTTAGATGATTCTTTTTTGTGTTCTTATGGATGACTTCACACTTTTCATCTTTTAGAGCCAATTGCCACTTTTTCTCCGCTAAATATATTGTCTAAATTATTTCGCATTTTTTTCGATCATCTGATGACATTACTTGACAATAAATAACAGCATCATCTGCAAACAATCTAAGAGGACTGCTCAGTTTGTCTTCTAAATCATTTATGTACATCAGGGACAAAATAGGCCTGGGGAACGTCAGATATTACTTCTGTTACACTCGATGACTTTCCGCCAGTTATTACCAACTGTGACCTTTCTGACAGGAAAACGCGAATCCAGTCACACAACTGAGAGGATACTTTATAGATAAGTAAATTAATTAGAAGTCTCTTGTGAGAATCGGTGTCAAAAGCCGTTAGGAAATCTCAAAACATGGAATCAATTTAACGTCCTCTGTCGATATCATTCACTATCTCTGGAGGAAAGGGTGCCAGTTGTGGTTCACGAGAAAGATATTTTATGAATCCGTGTTGGCTGTTTCTCAATAAAGCGTTCTCTTCGAGGTGATTCATAATGTTCGAGCACAGTCTACATTATAAAATCATGCTGCAAATCAACGTTAGTGATATGTGTCTGTAATTCAAGTGATTACTCCTGTTTCCTTTCTTGGATATTGGAGTGACTTGGGCAACTTTCTAGTCCCTGTATACGAATCTTCCTAAGAGAGAGTTGTTGTATACGGCTGCTAAGCATGTAGCTATTTTACCAGTATACTCTGAAAGGAATTTGGCGGCATACAATCTGGACAGGAAGCCGTAAGTGTTTTAAGCTGCTTCGCTGCAACAGGGGTGCTGCTAAGTTTCTCATATTGGCAGTTGTTCTTGATTCGAATTCTGCAATATTTTCTTCGTCTTCTTGTCAGAAGAAATTACGGAAAACCGTGTTTCGAGTTATATGGATTCATTTAGAATCCAGGAGCAGGAGAACTAATTTCTGTCGAAACTATTGTATGAGAACCTTCTTCACTAACACAGTTATGATTGGCATGCATGCTCACGCAAGAAAACACGTTTTCGACAAAACTGAGGCTCATATTCGGACCTATGATTCCAAAATGGCGCTCTACGAATAAGCTTACGCTCGTTTTTTTTTGTTTTTTGTTTTTTTTCGTTACATACGTGGTGGTCATATAATAGCTCCTACTCTAACCTAGCTGTGAACTTGGATGTAGCAGTCTCGTTGACTGAACAATTACATCAGAAGACGCTTGTTTCTCAGTATAGCACTTATTTTTTTGGCTGAACATGGGCTAATTGTATGAGCTTTTCTCTGCAACTACTGTGAGTACTCGGGTACAGCTCTTGATGAAAAGATAAATGTGGTATGGTAGGCACATTTTCGACAGCTCACATGCTATAATTCTAACGACTGGTTAACGACTAACGACCACAGACACACACTAATTACCACGGAATCAAATTTTGTAGTGTTTAGTGCAGACTTAAACCAAACGCTGCTTAAATAACGTAGACTCCCTATTGTGTTACATTCTGTGCGTAATTTTCCGCAAACAATCCAGTACTCATGAATGCATTACTTAGGTGACCAAACTGACACGTGCGCTAAGCGTGTTACATACTCACAAGTTTGTAGGCGCATGCGTCCTTAACGCTCAACGGTTGTGTTTTATGCTTTACAGTGAAGCTTACCTTCCTTCATATGTTGCACAGTTCTACATTAGTTTGTAGTTCCTATCGTTTCAATAACGTGACCGTTATAGAGCTCTGGACAGCGACCCTGGAGGTTCAGGGCTCTATCCTAGTCCCAGGGAGGTTATTTCTCGTTCCAGTCCCTCCAGGACAGCCCCAGGACAACTTAGCCTGGTGTCACAATGAGTGTCGTGTATTTTTCCTCCTGAGTAAAAGGTGGCCGGGACGAGGGAACCACCTATCCTCTCTCTCTTAGTGTCGCATCGAGTAGAAAAGGTGCACTCTGCCTACATTCAAGACGATAACATACTCACAGGTTGCTCCACAAACGTTTAGTTATCGTTTCACAAACAAATAACATGCAAATGACGTGTCTTTTAGGTTGTTTTAGGTGTATCTACCGTCTTTGATACGCTTTTCTTATTTTTTTTAATTCTGGGAAATAACTTAGGTCATTTGCACATTCAAAGTGTATTTTCAATGTGGCACTTCAACACATAACTGAATAACGCTCTAATATGTCTCTTCAGATTATACCTCGTACGGCAGTCGTCTGATCGGCTGATTTCCAATGTTCAACACGTTGGCAATATTCTAAGAGTTTCTGGAACACCCTTATAGATGTCACCATACGGCTAAGCCTAAAGAAATCGCGTCTAGTCAATGCTTTGTTGTAGAATATAGAGAAAAACGAACTTCTGAAGTCTATACACGGTAGTATGTACCGTCCCAAAGATTGGATTAACATACACCAGGTAGCAAGGTACGAAACTTTTTTGTCATTTTAAGAGGACAGGCGGTTTAAGGTATTAGACTGCAGGAAAGATATTGTCCGTCGAGATCGGTACTACTCTAGGTGGTGATTCCTAATTTGTTTTGTAAACAAGTCCCCAGCACCTGTAGTAGATTCAAAGAATCAGGCTACATAAATGACATGACAGAGGCTGTGATATGCTCAAAGCGTAAATTTACAGGAGTCGTGCAAAGATCCCGGGATGGTTACAAAATAAAACCTGGTTCTGTTATCAAAAACTGAAATGGTGTAATTTCTGCAGCACAAAATGACTGTTCTCGTAAAATAAGAATATTCTAAAAAAATTTCAGTCATTTTAAACAGGTCTCAGAGAAGCGGCATACAACTGCAGTCACGTATCAGGATTACATTCAGTAAATTCAAAGGTATGCTTTTATTCGATGATATATCGCATCGATAGCCTTGAAAAAACTGATTAATGTTGAACCCAGACCATACATGCCAAACAAGATGCGCTAACATACATTACCTTTAGGGTTGTGTAGTAGTTACTCTGTCAGTAACACGATATCGGTAAATACCGTCAGTCTTTCTACCGGTTCCAAGCCGTACTCCACCCCCATTTACCTTATGCTAATCTTTCATTATTTACACACCTATATTCAACACCCCGCATAATCTGTTTCACATATTCTTATCATGGCTTTTCGCTACAATTTTTTCTCTCTGCCACTGCTTATATTAGGATACTGTAGCAGAAGTCAAACTCTTTTCCTTTATCTTCATACATTCTCGCCCCAGTACCTCTTTGTTTACTGTAAGCATTTGTAATGTGATACTGCAAAAGAATAGCGAGAAAATAAGTAAATGTGTAAAATACGCACAAATAAGAGCAGATGACGCAAAAGGTATTACCAGAAAGTACCACAAAAGTGTGGGATCTAGAAACAGTCAACAACGGGAGAAAAGGAATATATTGCTTTGTCTGTTGGGCCATTAATAAGGAGAACTTTTTGAATCTGACAGAGAAACTGACGCCGCAAATTCCAGCAAACTGGTCGATTCAGTACAGTATATAAAAAAATATTTGTTAAGTTTTACAAGAATTTAATTAATGAGGCGGCATATTACGAATCTTAAATTATTTGACACGATTTCAAACTATATCAGTAAAATACAGTTGTGTCGAGAAGAGATATGAAGCAAGCCAGTAAGTTCTGACTTTAATTCTCGAGTTTTCACGCAAAAGCTCATCGTATGCATAAAGAGTAGTGACGTAAAAAGAGATCTGAACGACAGCTTTATCCATCGTGACAGTCCTCTAGTTACCGATCCGGGAAAGTGAAATATTTGCTTGCGCAGTCTCCACCACACAACGTTCTCAAAACTTTCACAGTTTACAAACACGCCCATACACATTAATCGAATGTGTTCAAAGTGGAAACATGCATCTGTTGCCACTCCAGTCGTACTGCTTCGGCAGGTAACGGTTCAAATGGTTCAAATGGCTCTGAACACTATGCGACTTAACTTCTGAGGTCATCAGTCGCCTAGAACTTAGAACTAATTAAACCTAACTAACCTAAGGACATCACACACATCCATGCCCGAGGCAGGATTCGAATCTGCGACCGCAGCGGTCACGCGGTTCCAGACTGAAGCGCCTTTAACCGCACGGCCACACCGGCCGGCCAGGTAACGGTGAAGAACTGTATGACTCCCTTCTCTGCTCAGTTGTGTACAAATGCATGCGTAGTGGGAGTTTTCGAGAGTCGCGGTGTCTTCTGCCATGTTGCCCCTTTAACAGTTATACAAAGCATTGCTCAAGCTAGGGCCGACTTGGTCGGAAATATAGCTTGAATAAAATAACCTTGTGATAGACGTCCGTGGAGAGCTGTTACCAGTAAATTACAAATCACTCCGAGGTTTGGCTCTTAACCCCTCCAGCGGATGTAATCTTGCCTCACCTAGCAAGGTACAGCGTGTGCCGGCCAGACAGAGCAGACAACACAGCGAGCGTGGATCCTGAGAATCAGATGAGGTTGGCTAATGTTTCACCCTTACGCCTTCACTCGCTTTAATGCCAGTCACAAAGATATTTTGAGTACACACCGATCAGCCAGAACATTATCACCCCCTTACCTAATAGCCAGTACACCCACCTATGGCACGAATAACAGCAGCGACACGTCGTGGCATGGAAGCAACGAGACCCTGATAGGTTGCTGGAGCGCGCTCACACCACATCTGCACACACAAATTAACTAATTCCCGTAACTTCTGGAGAGGGAGGCGACGAGCTATGACGCCACGTCGAGTCACATCCCAGATGTTTTCCATCGGGTTCAGATCTGATAAATTTGGGGTTGGGGGCAGCACATGAATTGGAACTTTCCACTATGCTCCTCGAACCACCCCATCGTGCTCCTGGCCTTGAGACATGGAGCATGATCTTCTTGAAAAATGGTGCTGCCGTTGAGAAACATGATCCGTATGTAGTGTGCGTAAGTGGTCTGCAATCAATGTATGACACGCCACGGCCGTCATTGTGCCTTGCAGGAGATCCATTGGACCGATGAATTTCCACGTGACTGTTCCCGAGAACGTAATGGAGCCGCCGCCAGCTAGTCTCTGTCCCGCAGAACACGTGTCAAGGAGCTGTTCCCCTGGAAGACGACGGGTTCGCTCCCTCCCGTCGGCATGATAAAGAAGGTATCGGGATTCATCAGACCATGCATTACTTTGCCACTGTACCAACGTCCAGCGCCGATGGTCACGTGACCATTTCAGTTGTAGCTGCCAACGTCGTGGTGTTAACATTGGAACATGCACGTGTCGTCGGCTCCGGAGGCCCATCGTTAGGAGTGTTCGATGTACTGTGTGTTCAGGCGTATTAACTAGGGGTTACAGGAAACTATGAGAGACAAATTTTGATAATAATTAGCGCTGAGAATCTCCACTGAACACAAATCTCCCCTACTTTGGCTTCACATCAACGCTCCGTACTTCCCAGCAAAATTAGATTTCCATGTCTATTCAGTCAAAAGAATTATAAGTATTTGGCGTATCAATCCAGTCACCGAGTCTTGAATGCGTCCTAGTCAGGATATGACGAATCGGGACGGTACCTAAATTTTGACGAAACACGTTTTCCTATGTAAGACATAAAGACTGAATTAAAACTTTCACGTCAGCTGAACGAATGTGAGAACTGGATGGCAGATCAGATCCGATGAGAATCTTCTCACAGGTTAATAGTTATTTCCCCATATTAATTTCTAACGACAAGGTGTCGCATGCTTATTCTGTTTAGCTCCCAGACCATTTAGCTTAATCACATACGTCCTGACGCCGTGCCATCATACCAAGTACGCTCTGGTTGGTGCGAACATTTCGTTGTGAGACATTCGTTGTACTGAAGTATATCAACTGTTCTAAAGAAGCTAACCGTAAATTCATGGTCTAAATACGTCAGGAAATTCCAGTACTGAAAGAGGCTCCTATGTTATTATGGAGTATATCTGAAGATTAATCACTACTAGCTGACCAGACTGGTGTTATCCTGTCCCAACTTCAATTAATTGGTTTGTAATCGTTTTGTGAATTTGTGAAAAGTTATCGGAAATATATGGACAATGCAAAAATTATAGAAAGATGTTTTTAAGTGGTCATTGTATCTATTAACAACTGTGGCCATCGATATTCAGTTTGTGGAGGAAACCTAGCGCTGAACGTGTTTGTCATAATCGACTTTGTTCAATTTCATTCCGCTCTTCGCGTTGCTCTGCAGTCCGATTAGATCGAAAACTCTTTTGGTTTGTAGCTTTGCGAGATAAACGACCTAAATTACTCTGTCTTGTTGGTGGCATTGCAATGCAAATGAATTGTCATTTCATTTCAATTTTGTCGATTACGATAATATGTGCGATGCGGATCATTACAATTCAACTGAACAACTGATTCACTGTGTTGTTACTGTGCTGCTGTTTTTCACTTTACAACTCACAGTTTTTAGTATATAAACTTCAAAATTTGTTTAACATAAAACGACTAAACCTAACCCAGTTCATAAAACGACTGCTATGAACTTACAATACAATCAAAACTGAAGATAAAGAACGGAATCAATTTTTCACGACTGTGTAATAGTTTTGATGGTTTGCAGTTTGGCAATACGAGCCGTCAAACGACATTTGTGCAGGTAGTGGCCAAATAAATTGCAACTGGAATAGAAATAAAATACGCTCCTGGAAATTGAAATAAGAACACCGTGAATTCATTGTCCCAGGAAGGGGAAACTTTATTGACACATTCCTGGGGTCAGATACATCACATGATCACACTGACAGAACCACAGGCACATAGACACAGGCAACAGAGCATGCACAATGTCGGCACTAGTACAGTGTATATCCACCTTTCGCAGCAATGCAGGCTGCTATTCTCCCATGGAGACGATCGTAGAGATGCTGGATGTAGTCCTGTGGAACGGCTTGCCATGCCATTTCCACCTGGCACCTCAGTTGGACCAGCGTTCGTGCTGGACGTGCAGACCGCGTGAGACGACGCTTCATCCAGTCCCAAACATGCTCAATGGGGGACAGATCCGGAGATCTTGCTGGCCAGGGTAGTTGACTTACACCTTCTAGAGCACGTTGGGTGGCACGGGATACGTGCGGACGTGCATTGTCCTGTTGGAACAGCAAGTTCCCTTGCCGGTCTAGGAATGGTAGAACGATGGGTTCGATGACGGTTTGGATGTACCGTGCACTATTCAGTGTCCCCTCGACCATCACCAGTGGTGTACGGCCAGTGTAGGAGATCGCTCCCCACACCATGATGCCGGATGTTGGCCCTGTGTGCCTCGGTCGTATGCAGTCCTGATTGTGGCGCTCACCTGCACGGCGCCAACCACGCATACGACCATCACTGGCACCAAGGCAGAAGCGACTCTCATCGCTGAAGACGACACGTCTCCATTCGTCCCTCCATTCACGCCTGTCGCGACACCACTGGAGGCGGGCTGCACGTTGTTGGGGCGTGAGCGGAAGACGGCCTAACGGTGTGCGGGACCGTAGCCCAGCTTCATGGAGACGGTTGCGAATGGTCCTCGCCGATACCCCAGGAGCAACAGTGTCCCTAATTTGCTGGGAAGTGGCGGTGCGGTCCCCTACGGCACTGCGTAGGATCCTACGGTCTTGGCGTGCATCCGTGCGTCGCTGCGGTCCGGTCCCAGGTCGACGGGCACGTGCACCTTCCGCCGACCACTGGCGACAACATCGATGTACTGTGGAGACCTCACGCCGCACGTGTTGAGCAATTCGGCGGTACGTCCACCCGGCCTCCCGCATGCCCACTATACGCCCTCGCTCAAAGTCCGTCAACTGCACATACGGTTCACGTCCAAGCTGTCGCGGCATGCTACCAGTGTTAAAGACTGCGATGGAGCTCCGTATGCCACGGCAAACTGGCTGACACTGACGGCGGCGGTGCACAAATGCTGCGCAGCTAGCGCCATTCGACGGCCAACACCGCGGTTCCTGGTGTGTCCGCTGTGCCGTGCGTGTGATCATTGCTTGTACAGCCCTCTTGCAGTGTCCGGAGCGAGTATGGTGGGTCTGACACACCGGTGTCAATGTGTTCTTTTTTCCATTTCCATGAGTGTAACTACATTTGCTGGACGGATCCCGAAACAACAAGAAACTGAAAACAAATGTTATTTTATTTTACTTTAGGCTGGAATGGTTTTTGGAGAATTTTCTCTGGAACTTTTTTCAATCAAAAACATTCATTTAAGTTATTTCCATCCCAGGAGCATAACAAACAACACAAAACAAGAAACAACCAAATATGTCGTTCCCATTGTCGGTTATTACCGCGAGTTCATTAAAAAATCATGATTTTCGCACATTGTCCGAATTTTCCACATTCCTTTGTAGCTGTCTCTAATTTTTTTCCTGAAAACTTTTCTATGCTCTTAACAGTCAAAAATAATTACGCATATCCATCGTTCAAATTGTGAATTATGGTTTTGAATTCATAGAAAAATCCCATAGAAAAAAGTAATTTCTGTTTTTTTCGGATTTTCCAATTGTCCGGGAAACTTTTCCATTTTTTCTTTCCCTAAATACCGTATTCGGATTATTACGAACATTAGAATAAAAGCTGGTTAGCCATTCTCAGTTGATGCTCTTTTCAACGAACAGCATTTAATTTTTATTTCTGTGGATTAATAAATGAAAATAAGCTGGTTGGGGGTCAGAGAGGAGGATAGTCCCCTCTAGCTCTTTCACCGAGCGAAGTGTCGCAGTGGTTAGCACAGTGGACTCGCAAACAGGAGGACGACATTTCAAACCCGCGTCCAACCATCCAGATATAGGTTTTCCGTGATTTCCATAAAATCGCTCCAGGCAAATGTAGGAGCGGTTCCTGTGAATGGGCACGTCCTTTTACCTTCCCCCATCTTTGACACAATCCGATCTTGTGCTCCGCCTCTAATGACCTCGATGTCGACGGGACGTTAAACCCTAATCTTCCTTTGTTTACTTCTCTCTAGCTTCCACTAGCGGACAGCTAGAGGGCAAGTACACGTACCTCCTGTCAGAGCAATTTCTCACGATTGCTGCATCATTCCGGCGGCAACTGTACTAGCTGCGTCATCCTACGTGTGACGTCATACATCTGATATTGGAGACTCGCCCGACTGGCTTTAAACCTGTAGGAATAACGTAATCGCTCCAAGAGCCAGTAACGCAACAGTACAAACCGGCGTAACAAAAGGAACCGTGGTAAGTAACCGAGTATAGGAACGCGGACTTCACAAGAGGAAAGAAAGGGAACAGATAGGGGCCGGAGAAGTCGACGCTCGCGGAGCGGGAGCTGCAGCCGGTGAGTGAATTACCGGGAGCGGGGGCTGCTCTAGGAATGTGACAAATGGAATACTGCGAGGATCTCGCGAGAGCCGGGGGAAGCCGCCGGCTGGCATTTTTATTCGGCGCGGCGCCGCGCGTCAGCCGCAGCTGCCAGTGTCGCTCTCTCTGCAGCCGCCGCAGCAGCCGTCGGCTTCGCCCGTTTCCCTCCACTGCGCTTCCGGCTGACGTTGCCTCCAATTCGCGATGTGTGCGCCGCGCCACGCCGCGCCATTTCTCCACGGGTTTCTCCTGCGCGCGCGCTGGAGCGACGGCTCGGTGCGCGCCGAAAATGCCGCGACCCACCCCCACACCACTCCCGCGAATAACGGCCACTGGCGTCACCTCGTTGCATCACGAGATCGAGTAGTGACCGATTCCAACATATCAGGTGCTTCGCCCCGCCGTTCGTACAGGATAATGCACATCTACAGGGTGTTTCCGTATGAGCGTGCAAAATGTAACAGGACATAGAGGACGCTGCACTGAACTCTTTGAGGTGGGGAACCTGAGGTCGGCGAAGCCAGCTTAAGGATATAATAGGAATCACATTATTGTGTACTTTTTACTTACGCTAGTTGCAGTTACCTGCAAATACCACGATTAATACAATGAAAGCACCATTTTTACGTTAGTTGCAGTTACCTGCAAATACCATCATTAATACAGTGAATGCACCACTTTTACTGTCTCCCAAAATGTGCTGAAACTCACGACCATCAACCACAATGCAAGCATCGGCGAACAAGACTCTGATAACTAATTCCATCTACGTATCCACGGGGTTCTCATACACAAGTGACTTTATATATCCCAATAGGAAATAATCAAGGGGATTCAGTTAGATGACCCCTTCCTATCGAGCGACAAAGAAATACAGCATTGAGATGGTTGCGGACATCCACACTGAAGTGAGACGGTGCACCGATATGTTGTATCCACATCCACTCACTAACAGCCAAGGCTACGTTCTCCAACAACTCAGGTAGAACACTTTGCAAGAACCTCATGCACTGGTCGCCTTTCAAACGGCTTACTGCATCATGACTTATAATCAAACTCGTCCTCCTTGTTTTCTTGCAGGAAATAAAGAACGTACATGCAAATAAACAGCGCAGTACTTGTAAACTGCTGCGCGGGATTAGCCGAGCGGTCTAAGGCGCTGCAAAATGGTTCAAATGGCTCTGAGCACTATGGGACTTAACTGCTGTGGTCATAAGTCCCCTATAACTTAGAACTACTTAAACCTAACTAACCTAAGAACATCACACACATCCATGCCATAGACAGGATTCGAACCTGCGACCGTAGCGGTCTCGCGGTTCCAGACTGTAGCGCCTAGAACCGCTCGGCCATTCCGGCCGGCTAAGGCGCTGCACTCATGGACTGTGCGGCTGGTCCCGGCGGAGGTTCGAGTCCTCCGTCGGGCATGGGTGTGTGTGTTTGTCATTAGGATTCAAATGGTTCAAATGGCTCTGAGCACTATGTGACTTAGCTTCTGAGGTCATCAGTCGCCTAGAACTTAGAACTAATTAAACCTAAGTAACGTAAGGACATCACACACAGCCACGCCCGAGGCAGGATTCGAACCTGCGACCGTAGCGGTCACCCGGTTCCAGACTGAAGCGCCTTTAACCGCACGGCCACACCGGCCGGCGTCATTATGATAATTTAGGTTAAGTAGTGTGTAAGCGTAGGGCCTGATGACCTCAGCAGTAGAGTCCCATAAGATTTCACACACATTTGAACATTTTTTGAGCTTGTAGACTTGTTAGTTGTAAATAAGCTGGAAAACATGCTAGACAAAGCGGTAGGCAAGTTTACTTCCATATCTCCTTAAGCTGGCTTCACCGACCCAGGTTCCCTACCTCATATTGTTCAGTGGAGCGTCCTCTATGTCCTGTAACATTTTTGCCCGCTCTTACGGAAACACCCTGTATATTACTCAAGGTAAAGGTAAAGGCTGCAGAGAGACAGTTCTGACGTTGCGGCTAACAGAGGGAGCGAGACTGATGAAAAATCAAGACACGTTCATAGCATTTGGCGACGCTGCAAGGCGTTCGAAAATCTGAGAAAAACAGGGTAAGTTATAGGGCTAACATAAAATATGTACAAGAACCAAAACGGAACAATAAGAGTTGTAGACCAGGAACAAATGCTCGGATTAAAAGGTGTGTGAGACAGGGATGACTTTTTCGCCCTTGCAACTTATACGCTGAAAAGCAGTCATGGAAACAAAACAAAATTTTACAGTGACACTAAAATTCACGGTGAATGGACATGAACGATAAGATTTCGCCGATGACATTAGTATCCTGAGTGAAACTGAGGAATTTTTATAGGATCTGTTGAATAGAATAGGCAGGCTAATGAGTACTGGATGTAGACTGAGAGCAAATAAAGTAAATCGAAGAAAGACGAAAGTAATGAGAAGTAACACAAATGACAATGTCGAGAAACTTAACATCATATTTGGTGCTCACGAAGTAGATGAACTGAAGGAATCACACTGCCTAGGAAGCAAAGCAACTCTCTAAGGATGAAGCAAGGTGGACGGAAGAAGCAGACTAGCATTGGCAAAAACGGCATTGCTGGCCAAGAGAAGTCTGCTAATATCGAACATGGGCCTTAATTTGAGGAAGAAACCTCTGCGAATCTACGTTTAGAGCATAGAAACTTATGGTAGTGAAACAAGGACTGTGGGATAACAGGAACAGAAGACAATCGAAATGTTGAGATGTGTTGCTGCAGAAGAAGGTTAAAAGTTAGATGGACTGATACGGGAAAGAAAGGGGAGGGTCTCAGCAGAATCGGCGAGAAAAGGAATATCTAGAAAACACTGACAAGAAGGGACAGGATGACAGGACATCTGTTAAGATATCAGGCAATAACGTCCAAGGTACTAGAGGGGAGCTGTAGACAGAGAGATAGAGGATGGAATACGTTCAGCAAATGATTGAGGTCGTAGACTGCAAGTGGTAGTCTGAGACGAAAAGGTTGGTACAGGAGAGCAATTTGTGGCGGAGTGCATCAAACGAGGATGGGTCAAAAATAAATAAATAAATAAACGACTTTGACCCGCCATGATTCGAATTCTGTGTTAAAAAGGAGCATGAAGGCAAAGAGAACTACACTGTAAATTAAATCATAGCCATAGTCTCGCAGATAAACAAAAACTAAACAGAATCAGAATTAGTGTGAAGCGTTCAACAAATTCTAAAGTAAAAATTCTATCTACCGACTTGACAGAAAATCGTAAGACGTTTTGTCCGTATGTTAAATCAGTAAGCGGATCGAAGCCATCTGTCCAAACTTTCTGTGACCATAATGATTACGGAACAGAAAAGGCCGTAATGCTAGAAGTCTTTTTCTAGAACTGTTTCACAGAAGATGATTGGACTGTACTTACTCCTTCAAAACGTCGCAAGAACGACAGAATGACAGGTATCTAAATAAGCGACCATTGGGTAGAAATGCAACTGAAATCGCTCAACAGAAGAAAGGCCATTGGACCTGACACGATACTAATTCGATTCTATAATTGCGATCAATAAGTTTCCGTTTGAGGGCGTTACTGCAGTGTATATTCAACCTAGCGCGACACCGATGGGTGTGTATAAGCACCAACATACATGCAAGGGATTAGCTTAAAACCAACGTTGTGGAATGGTGCGCCAACTTCCGTGCTAGTTGCGATTCGACGCAAGACGCCGATCGACCTGGGAGGTCAGCCTCATCCAATACGGACAACAAGTGGGCGGTTAATGTTGCAACTAGGGCCGACAGGTACATAACCACTCGTGCACTAACATAGGATCTCGGCATTAGCTTCAGTAGCGTGCAATACGTTAATCGGCATGAGTTAAGCTACCGTAAGGTCTGCAGCCCCGGGCGTAGAATGCCGCAGACACGATGGCTGTTTGCCTGAGGCAGCTGATGCGTTTCACTGTTAAAGACAACACGTTCCTTGAGCACATTGCTGCAGGCTACAAAAGCTCGTATCACCACAGGGAAAGTGAGTCGAAAGCGTCGACGATGCAGTGGTGTTATCCACCGTCCCCTTGTCAAGTTCAAAACCTATCCTTCTGCTTGAATCGAGATGCTGACCCTCTTCTCTTATTACCGGGACCCATTGCTTATAGCTTCATGATAACGCACATCACCATACCGCTAATGCCGTAACGCAGAAGTTAAGCCAACGCAAGTGGGAGAAACTCGAACATCATCCCTATAGTGCTGATCTCTGCTCATGCACTTATCAACTCTTTGGCCCCTTAAAAAAGCACTTAGAGGGTCGACGATTCCTGTCATCTTAATGATGATCAGTAGGCAGTTACGGACTTTTTCACACAGCAGGACTGGTGCTGTATCATATAGTGCGTCGTGAGATGATTGCCTCAACGCTCACGGCGATTTTTCCTGATAGGCATACCGATTCAGGACTGTATGGCCTTCGAACGGAAACTTTTCGATCGTCACTTATTTATAGAGTATGCGACAGGACCTGACCCTCTTCTAGTAGCAGGTCTATGGAGGAGTGAAGCGTTCCTAATGACTGTAGAAATGTACCTACTGGTTTTCAAAAAAGGTCGTCGAACAGAGGCAGAAAACTATAGGCCTATATGTCTCACGCTCGCGCATTATGACATTTCTTGAGACCAAAAAATCCTCTGTAGAAACCAACATGGATTCCGAAAACAACGACATTGTGAAACCCAGTCCAGTCTGTTCGTCTATGATACCCGAAAGCAGTAGATACTGGTGCTCAGGTAGATGACATGTTCCTTGACTTCCGGAAGTTGTTCGATACAGATTCGCAGTGCTGCCTAATGAACAAAATACGATCGTACGGAAATCAGACCAACCGTGTGACCCACCGAAATGCTGTCATAATCTGCTGATTAATAGGTGTATTACACGTAAAGCTAAGAGAATTATTAAAGTTAGAAAATGTGTAAATGTCTGGAGGCAGCGTAACTCGCAGCGTGCAAATTACCCAGACTATATACATCTAGTATTTGAGAATGAGAGTGCTTAGCGACTTCCTACTAACTGTGCACATAATTTGAAACCCTTTTAAAATTTTCCTTGCTAACACACCCCACAAAATAATGACAGAATTGAAATACGTTCCTTAGTACATTTTCGCTCTTCGTGCAGTAATACTTCGACAAGACGCAGGACGTTTCAGTTTCTTAATTATTAATAACTAGTTTTATTCACAACACATTTCGTAGTCAGTAACTACATATACTCCATTGAATGTACTTGCAGAATTACATCACTGTAAGACGAACAGTTCAGACGATATGACGTTTTCAGTGATCGTCGAACTTTCTTGCTCAAGAACCAACACGGATATTGTGAGGCGGCAACTCCGTCCGCACGTGTATCCGCCTTATTGTTAATTGGGAACCTACTTAAATTAGTAGGTTATGAGTTCCCTTCGACTAGCTATAACAAGAGCGCGATATTTTGGGGGCGACACCTTGGCTGCCGATCCCCTAGTTTTCATCGTTAAAATTCATCAGTATTCGGAAGACTTCTGTCTACTGTCTGTTTCAGACTACTGCCAGCCTGAGCGATCCCAGACTTGTCACACAGTATTCGCCTGATGAAGTAATTTGAGACAACATCACAAATATTTACATAACGCTTTGCACGTCCTTTTTCATCCATTACTCTGTATTGCAAATGTCTTCATTAATTTAATGTACCTTGCTACAAATAAGTAACGCAGTTGAGGATGACCGTCTCTGTAAGGCGCTTTCGTGTTTAACGTAATACCACCATATCAGATGATCGGTACAAGTCGCGTACGTTCAAGAATTGTCGGTACTGGAAGTCAAACAATAAAACAAATTTCCTCACATCCTCTAATCCCGCAGTTACCGCTCTGCTTAACCCTCTGTCCCGGAGGTAAGCAGTCAGCCTTACGTAAGCTCACGGCCGAGTTCAGCAACGTCAATTAAAATTAAACACATCTTAAAATATTACGTATTAAAATATTATTTGCTACTGAGCAGGAATACAACGCTCTCAAGAATCTCTTAACGTTTGCTGACGTTTTTGGCTTGGGCTGTTAGTTTCTGGATGCATGTTGTTACAAAATACGAGTGAGAACTGTGGACAGCACGAATACTTGATTCGGGGCGCATGCGGCCGGCGGGGAGCAGTTTGACGACACTGCTTTTAACCATCGTGAGTGGGGCTTGTTGTTATTTACTAACGTGCCTTGGGTAAGAAGAACCTTGTCAGATCTGCTTTTATCTAGGTTGGCACCTGCACTTATCGACCGCCACGCAACGTGAGAAAGCCGGCTGAAAATACGAGAGTTGCATGAAAATTCAAGTCAGAATCGGGTCGTCTGGAGTATGAGCACACCAATAAAACATATGATTACACACATTAAAGTTTATTACATCAATATTACTAACGACTTATAACAGGATTAGTATAGCGCCGTAAAGGTCAGAACGTCTCTAATACGTTGCTACTTTTAACACATTACTCATATTAATTCTATCTATCAAAATCTAAAATCTGTGAACGAATCATAAATGAATTGTACGAGCTTCAACACCGCCACCAACCACCACGAAGTGGTACCACTCTCATCCTTCCATTTCACCATAACTTCATAAGAAGTATAAACCACCAAGCCTCCTGTGGAAGCGAACGTACCACGCTGCTCTGGGCAGTGAAGGAGAATCCTGAGCAGATGGCACATTTGCCAGGTCGGCACTTCTTAAGAAGAGTCAGCCCATCGCAGGTGGCCAACCTCCGAACTCTGCACGCCCTCAACTTTCGCTATCACTTTTTAATATCAGCTTATATTCAGTTCTACTTTGCATGGCTCAATCAGACTATTGGTGCCACTTATCTCAAATAAAAGTTAGTTTTAATTAATGGTGTATTACTCTTATTTCTTTCGTGTGAGTTAGTGACAGAGAACTTGGCGTGAAGTTATTGCTAACCATCCCACTGGGAGAACCGGAGAACCGTTAGGTGACGTTGCTGTACGTGTAAATCTGGTTACAACAATGTTCTGGCTTCCAAGGTAGTCACTTCCGAGAATCAGCGGTCTCTTTGTTCCGCTGGTGGCAGCGACAGCCGCTTGCGGCACCTCCGCCCAACACGTAATACCCGAGGCAGAGAATCCCTTCAGCTATGTTTTTTCATGCACTTTAATAGTTGAATGAGCGAGTTTAATTGTGACAGTATCCATGCAAGAGTGCAACTTGCTCTCGACGTCCTCGAATTACACTGCCAGACAAAAATTGGTACACCTGAAAAGAAGGTGTCGATTTTTGTCCGATGATGGCAGGTGCCATGGTAGGGGACAGTACATGGTTCGTTAGCCAAGAGATAGCGTAATGGTACAGCTACCAGGGCACCATCTGTGTCTAGCCTTTATTACGCAATACTGACAGCCAGAAAGCTTAGTGTAGTGCAAACGCATGAAGCAAGGAGACAGCCATGCCACAGAGACGTACTCGTGCTTCCTGCAGCCAACGGAGCGAGTATGAAACAGGTCAAACTGTGGCGGGATGGTCCTTTCAGAGAACTGCACACAGGTCTGACATGCTGCGTCAGTTGTGCAACGATACTGGTATCAGTGATCACGTGAACATTCTCACGCCCATAGACGAGGTTCTGGATGTTCACAAGCCTTACCGTTTACAATTGCTACAAGCCCTGACACCCGATGACAAAGTCAAACGCTTTGAATTTTCGGCGCGGTTGCAACAGCTCATGGAAGAGGATGCGTTCAGTGCGAAACTTGTTTTCAGTGATGAAGCAACATTTTTTCTTAATGGTGAAGTGAACAGACACAATGTGCGAATCTGGGCGGTAGAGAATCCTCACGCATTCGTGCAGCAAATTCGCAATTCACCAAAAGTTAACGTGTTTTGTGCAATCTCACGGTTTAAAGTTTACGGCCCCTTCTTCTTCTGCCAAAAAAACGTTACAGGACACGTCTAGCTGGACATGCTGGAAAATTGGCTCATGCCACAACTGGAGACCGACAGCGCCGACTTCATCTTTCAACAGGATGGTGCTCCACCGCACTTCCATCATGATGTTCGGCATTTCTTAAACAGAAGATTGGAAAACCGATGGTGGTGGAGATCATGATCAGCAATTCATTTCATGGCCTCCACGCTCTCCCGACTTAACCCCATGCGATTTCTTTCTGTGGGGTTATGTGAAAGATTCAGTGTTTAAACCTCCTCTACCAATAAACGTGCCAGAACTGCGAGCTCGCATCAACGATGCTTTCGAACTCATTGATGGGGACATGCTGCGCCGAGTGTGGGATGAACTTGATTATCGGCTTGATGTCTGCCGAATCATTAAAGGGGCACATATCGAACATTTGTGAATGCCTAAAAAAAGTTTTTGAGTTTTTGTATGTGTGTGCAAAGCATTGTGAAAATATCTCAAATAATAAAGTTATTGTAGAGCTGTGAAATCGCTTCAATCATTTGTAATAACCCTGTAGAAAAAGGAAATAGGGAAAACTATTTCGGCCCGCTCTCGAGCGCCAGGCACAGACTTACACACTGCTTGGTACGACCTCTAGATACGCATTAAGCACGGCTTCATGTCTATTTGTTCAGCGTAGCTAGCACTCCCTTAAATGCCGTCACCATATCATGCGGCCAGACCAAATACAGTGAGAAGTAACTAAAACAATCATGAGAGTCTTCAGTGCACTCGGGTATTCAATTAGCAAAAACAGAACCCACCAAGCAACAATTGGGGGACTCCAGTTCATTCGCGTTGAGTAACATGTAACAGACGCGAAGGAAATCTGTTCTTCAAATCTCAAGGAAATACCAATCACCGTCGGCAGCGGATCTGCATTCCAACGGCTAAACAAGCTGCAGCAGCTGCCCACGCTCCTCCGTCGTACAGACTCGGCCACTCGCCTTCCTGCATACATCCACAGCCCACACGTCACTGTCGCTCACACAGCTGATACCCGAACTCAAGCCCCACCAGAGCGCGCGCGTCACAGTTAAATAGCCATCCGCCAAGGATGCGAAGAAGACAAGCAGGCATCGAAAATCGACTCACAACGATCTGGATGACAATCGATGGAGACCGGCGCTAACAGCGCACCAGCTCAAGCCGTTTCATGTCTGCCTTTTTACTACTACTACCTACGTCCACATGAACCTGCGTACAGTAAACAAAGCCTTGGCCTCTTCCTACAGTTAATATTCACCACTCCTTTCTCTGTTACCAGATTAATTATTCATTGAAACCCTGTAAGTATCCTGTAAACGCATCCCGTCTTACACTTACATTGTACCTTAAGTTTCTACTCTCCATAATTACATTCCTGCACTAAGCGTACCAGTTTAGATTCTAGTATCACATGTTGAAATACTTTGACGTCTTCGACCAGGCTGATTTTGTAAGGAGGAAACAGTGGAGCAGTCCTCGAAAATAGGTGGGAGTAGTGTCTAACATGCAGTTTTTGTGACAGTGAGCTCTGTAGTGCTATTTCCAGAGTATTCGGGAAGACGATAGTCCTGGCGTCCAAATTTCTCTAAACGTTAACGCAATTTCCGGGATGGTTCCTTCAAAAGGTCAAGGCCTTCGTTTTCTCCTTCCTATAATCCTAACAGATGTAAGTCACGTATGCGCATACCGTGCTCGCCGAATTCGTACTGAAAGACGTCAACCGTTTTTTTTTTTTTTTTTTTTTTTTTTTTTTTTTTTTTTTTTTTTTTTTTTTTTTTTTTTTTTTTGGGTGGATGAATACAGTTTGAAGATGGCAGCTTGGTGTCGAAACCAGTGATGTGAATATTATATATTTTAAGTGACTGTGAGATAATAGATTATTATACAAACAACTTTTATTGTATAATGCACTACACTTAAAAGTGATACAAGTAGATGACACTATTTTTCAACATAGTTATAAGTCTCTGTAAGCAAGTCTCACTTGCATCATTCTTCTGACAAAGTGCTAATCTTTTTTGCGTAATGGCTTGGAGTGGAAGGACTTTCCGCGCAAGATATATACCAGCTTATAATGATCATTGTTTGGCTCCTGAATATGGCCATGATAAGGATACTTTAAATCGTTCACAAACTGTAACCATTCGATTGCTCAACGATAGAAATCTACTCTTTGGTCATGAAGCCATAAAATAACTTCTGTGTATACGTCTTGATCATAGAAAAAAAATCTCATTCGCCCAGATGTTTCTCCAGATTGCCGAAAAGATGGAAACTACATACTGCAATACAGGGACTATACGGATGATCAGAATCATCTAAATCTGTGGGCCTTGGTCGAACTGTTGGCACCTTTTGACTATGGCTGGACGTGGCACTGCATGTGGTCCATATACTGCCATAATTTCACTGTGAACCTGTGTGCAATTTAGATGTTTTCCCCACAAGCATAGTACTGTCCCCCCTACTTTGAAGTAAGTTTGCAGATGCCATGCCATTCCGCTCACACATTATGTCACACCTGTTATTCGTACCCTTTATCCCTACAACCGGAACATGTACTCTCATCCGTCAAAACGCTACTCTTGTTGCGTATTGACTTGGCGTGGTAGGACATGTGTAATTTACTTTCCGCGCAACACGTATGCAGGCAAATAAAGCTCTTTGTTTTGCTGCTGAAAATAGCCGTGATGCGAATGCTTTAATCCGTTCGCGAACTATAATCAACGGTGTGTCTGTTTGTGTGTGTGCGTTCGTGCGTGCGTGGGTGTGGGTGTTGTATTTTTACATTTGTAAATTTTATTAAACTTGTCAAACTTGATTCCGGTTATGCCTCAACCGAATAAAGTAAACACAAAGAGATAATGTGCAAGTTAGAGTTATTCATTCACAGAATTAATTTCCAGTTTCCAATACGCAGTTAACAAGAAATCACTAATTTTATATTTCACTATGTTTGTATGCATCTGCATCTAGAAGTTTACTCTGCAAACCATTGTTAAATGCCTACCAGAGAGCACTTCCCATA
Organism: Schistocerca piceifrons; assembly: GCF_021461385.2. Lineage (NCBI taxonomy): Eukaryota > Metazoa > Arthropoda > Insecta > Orthoptera > Acrididae > Schistocerca > Schistocerca piceifrons. Next base: position 146,048,874 of record NC_060144.1, read on the forward strand.
GTACAACGTATTGTGTTTCCTTACCGCTCCATACGTCTATCGAGCGCGGCAAGAATAACTGGGAGCTCTGCGAACCATGTAGCCCAATCTTTTCTGCGCTGGCCCCTACAGCAACAATATATAGTTTGCTGTAGTTTACTCCTAGATCCCCCTCTTGACTGTGGGTCTTGGAACTTTCTAAGTAGGCTTTCTTGGGATATATGGCGTGTTTCTTCAATCATCTAGTAGTTCAGTTTACAATGAACCTTGACTCCTCGGAACCTTCGCATGTTAACCAAAATGTTCGATTCCATACTTATTGAGTGCAGACTTGGATTAAAATTGTTACTTAAATTATATATTTCTCACCTGAAGATATTTCTGAACATATTTTAGTAACAAAAAACTATTTTTCTGATGACATATTTTTATTATTCATATCGATCCTCTTCGTAATATCGATCTTGTACCACGAAAATTAGTAATTAGAGTTGTCAACTTAAATGATGGAAAAGCAAATTTATTGTAAAGATAACATTGTTACGCACCAGTTTTCATGCAAACAAAGTTTCTGCCGTTGTTTATAATTTGCTTTGGACACATATTGCTCACTGATCGATTATGTTCTCAGTATGGTTCAAGGAAGTTGAACATGTATATTATTTGAAATGTGTGAAATATGTGATGGTACATTATGTTACAAGAACATGCAAATAAAAGAAGAAAATGATTAAAGCCAACATAATGTTACAGCAGCTTGTCATTTAAACGCCCCTGGACAAAATATTTTCAGTAGGTTGTACAGGAACAAAGGAACCCGTACTGACACTGAGACCAACGTTCCAAGATAAGTACTATAAATACTGCACATATAATGCATTCGCTTTCACTATCCATTTTAACGTTGTTTAAACTATGAGGTAGTTATTCCAACTTAATACTTGTGCTTCGTAGTATATGGGCTATAGGTAAGCTAGTGCATTACAACGTTTTCTAAAATTTTAGGCGACTCTCTCCCATGGATCGTACAAGCAAAGTTTTTGAAAAACGTAGAGCAACGCACTCAGATCAAACATAAGTTTGCGGGTTTAGCACCTTCACAAGTTCATATTTGCAGATAAACTCTGATGTAACAAGCATCCACGTGTGACTGGGAGAGAGTACAAATCATGTTCCGTAATAATAAGGAAAAGAGAACGAATACATGGAACTGTGTACGGTATTCCTTGACGTCAATATTTTGGAACGCTAGAACACATTCTGAGCTCGACTGTCATCACACTCTTGGAAGACGCTTCCCTCATGGAGTCTCCGTGGATTCAGGAGATACAAGTCATGTGAAACAGAGACTGGAGTGTTAACAGACGACATCTGATAAGCAAAAAATGCAGGCGAGTAGGGATATTCGACCTCCCTGTGGATCCAAAACACGTTCGACACTACATGACATTGTAGGCTTATAACAAAGGCACTATCGTGTGTGTTCAGAAAGATGTGATATTCTCGAACATTGTCTAACTAATAACGTGCAGCACACTAGAATGAAGAGGGAGTTTTCAACAGAAACAAATGTAATGTTTCGTGTGCCCGAGGAAGCCTATAAGACGCCTAATGTCCTAAGTACAGTATACATAAACTGCGAGCTGCTACACATTCAGTACTTTCTTCCACTGTGAAGTGGTTGATAGCAAAATGTCGTTAGAGTATATTGTCAAGAAAATGTAGCAGGACCTCTTAGTGTACTGAAGGACAGAACTCTTTAAGCGTCGACAAACGCCCGTGTGACAGAGCGGAAACCCGATAGCATCCGATTACTAGGCTACAGGTAAATTTCCAGCGCCTTTTACATTATTTGAATACACTTCGGTTATACGAAGGTCACTCCAAAAGAAATGCACACTATTTTTTTTTTTAAATTCATCTTTTATTCTACATGTTTGAAAGTTTTACAGTGTGTAGATACATCCTTTAGGAACAATATTTTCATTCCTCCACATAATTTCCATCCCTCTCAACTGCCTTACGCCATCTTGGAACCGGTGCCTGTATACCCACACGGTAAAATTATGGACCAACCTGTTGGAGCCACTGTTTGGTAGCGTGCACAAGGGAGTCATCATCTTCAAACCTTGTTCCACGAAGAGAGTCTTTAAGTTTCCCAAGGTGATGATAGTCACATGGAACCAGGTCAGGACTGTAAGGCGGGTGTTTCAGTGTTGTCCATCCGAGTTTTGTGATCGCTTCCATGGTTTTTTGACTGACATGAAGCCGTGCATTGTCGTGCAACAGCAAAACATGCCGCTTTTGCCGTTGTGGTCGAACACGACTCAGTCGAGCTTGAAGTTTCTTTAGTGTCATCACATATGCATCAGAATTTATGGTGGTTCCACTTGACATGATGTCCACAAGCAAGAGTCCTTCGAAATCCAAAAACAGTGTAGCCATAAATTTTCCAGCAGAAGGTGTGGTTTTGAATTTTTTTTCTTGGGTGAATTTGCGTGATGCCACTCCATTGATTGCCTCTTCGTCTCTGGTGAAAAATGATGGAGCCATGTTTCATCAGCTGTCACAATTTTCCCAAGAAATTCATCTCCACCATTCTCGTACTGTTCCAAAAGTTCGCTGCATACAGTTTTTCTTGTTTCTTTGTGAGCCATTGTCAACATCCTGGGAACCCACCCTGCAAAAACCTTTTTTAACGCCATCACTTTCAGTATTCTGCAAACACTTCCCTCCCCCATCCCAACGTAGCGTAACAATTCGTTTACTGTGATGCGTCTGTCAGCAGTCACCAATTCGTTAACTCTCTACACATTGTCTGGACTGTGTGCAGTACGAGGCCTGCCGCTGTGAGGACAATCCTCAATACTGCCGTGCTCGTTTTCATCACGTAACCTGCTTGCCCACCGACTAACTGTACTGCGATCGACAGTAGCATCTCCATACACCTTTTTCAACCTCTTGTCGATGATTCGCACTGTATTGTTTTCACAGGACAGGAATTCTATGACAGCACGTTGCTTCTGACGAACGTCAAGTGTAGCAGCCATCTTGAAGACATGCTGTGACGGCGCCACACACGGGAACAGGTTGAACTAAGTTTGAAAACAAGCGGGAAGAATGTATCTACACACTGGAAAACTTTCACACATGCAGAATGAAAACTGTATTTTTACAAAAATAGTGTGCATTTCTTTTGGACTGACTCTCGTACTACGAAGAGATTTGAAGCGAAATGAACATACGAAATCAGTAGCAGATAAGACGAATGAAACACCGAAATGTTGGAAGAGTACTGCGAAATTACAGTGCATCTATTGACGAACTGGCTAGTGGAAAATATCTAGAGTATTGCTCCAAAACTCGGAGTTCTTACCAGTTACACTTGACAGTGTACATCCAAGGTATTCAAAGATGTGCTGCGTAGATCTAACTCTTATGAGAGTACTGGGTGCTACCCGTAGGACGCTGCGCGGAAACCAACACGCCCGTAGGCACACTCCCGGTCACTTTTTTCAGACTGTGCGTCAATTAGGGTATCAGTTTCAAGCTATAAGAATAAGAGAGGCCTTGGGATGAAGACAAAAATTCAGGGTGCCGTTTAGCAAATCAGGCTGTTGTGCCAGTAGCTCTGATGAAACTCAAGTCTTCCAAAGTTACGGTAATGCAGCGCTTGACCAGTTCAGTCACTGCTGCGCATTGACTGTACTGCAGTTGGTTATTGCAGTCTTTGCATGATGACAGATGGATCCTGAACCACTCATTTTTTCTGATGAAAGGTCACTGTATTTATTAGGGTGCGTGAGCCCAAAAAACAATCGACGCAGGAGTTCCGAAGAATCTCAGTACTTAACAACAAGAGCCTCTACATCTCATAAAAACTGCAGTTTGTGTGGCATTAGTGATACACGAGTTACTGTACCGATCTTTGTCATCATCTCACAGCCTATGATAGGTTGTTGTTGTTGTTGCTGCTGCTGCTGCTGCTGCCGCTCTTGTGGTCCTCAGTCCAAAGACTGGTGTGATTCAGCTCCGCAAGTTAGTCTATCCTGTGGAAGAAACTTTGAATAACTGCCGGCACCTACATCCATTCTTACTTGATCACTACATTCTCACCTTCGTCTCCCTGTGCAAATTTTACTCCCCACACTTTGCTCCATTACCAAACTCACAACTGCTTGATGCATCAGAACGCGTCGTACCAACCAGTCCCTTATTTTAGTCAGCTTATAGTATAAATATCTTTTGTTCCCCTCCTTTTGTTACCCGATATACCCATCTGATCTTCAACATTTTCCTTCATCTGGATTCGCAATGGCGGAAAATAATTTTTTTATATCTATTAATATATTTTGCACCTGGCGCTGTCAATGTTATTGTTATTCTTCGTCAGTACTACTTATTCACATTGTCTCTAGAAACATTCACATCGTTTTTAATTATGTCAATTCTGTTTTACTACTGTCGTATTAAAATTATTATTATTGCTTAGGTAATTACGAGGGTCGTCCTATAAGTAACAACCCAGATATTTTTTTAAAATCCATTAATATGCATAGGCAAACGTCCTTGTTGGTGCTCCACATTTGATGTTTGCTCTGTGCGCCGGTGAAGTTTCGAACCGTTCTGGCAGATTGCAGAACCGTAGTATAGGGTCAAAACGACGCCTGCATACGACTTACGTTACAGGCAGCGTGCTGTTATTGAATTCTTGTGTGCAGGAAAAGAAACCGTGGTGAACATCCATAAATGTTTGTGTGCAGTTATGGCGATACTGCAATTGATAGGAGTACAGTTGGGCAATGGGTAAAGAAAGTTACAGCCTCAGGAAACGCAGGAACATGATCAGCCACTCACGGAATGTCCTGTCATAGCCACTGCAGCAGACATGCTGAATCGTGCGGATTTCTTTGGTCTGCTTGAAGATTCTGTACGGAGAACACTCTTTGGAGATGACGAGAGTGTCAGTCATGCAATGAAAACATTGCTACGCCTACAGGACAAGAGCTTTTACCAGCAAGGAATACCTGCTCTTCCACAAAAGTGGTTTACGGCCACAGAACATGATGGAGACTACGTAGAAAAAATAGTACATGGACAAGACATGTTGATGTATATTGTCACCAAATTCTGACTCTTAACATTAAATATGTTCTGAGAAAAAAATGTGGGGTATTACTTATTGAACGACCTTCGTATGATGTAAAATAACGTATGTGCGTGAAACTAGGTCCGACTTAGGAGAACGCCCGAGGGCGCTGATCTGACCAGGTTAAATAAATAAATAAAAATAAGAACTTTTTTCTGTAGCAACACATTTCAAATGTTTCTATTCTCTTCTTGTCTGAACTGAATATCCTCCACGTTTACCCCTGTACAACGCAACACTCCAGACAAGCAGGTTTACAAAAAAAATTATTAACACTTATATTAGATGTCAACACTTTGTTTCAGGAAAGCTCTCTTTACAATAGGCAATAGGTACTTTATGTTGTATCTAACTTCAACCAGTTACTTTGCCAAAATACCAAAATGCGTGTACTGTTTTTAGCGCCTCATTTCCAAATCTGTTTCCTGCAACATCGTCTGGTAAATACCAGAATGTGTCTACTATTTTTAGTGTGTCATTTCCGACTCCATTTCCCTCAGCATCGCCTGATTTAATTCGGCTGTATTACCCTTGTCCTTCTGTTATTCATGCCCATCTTATAACCTCTTTTCAAGACACGATCCATTCCGTATATCTACATCGATATGACTGCTCCGTCATTAAAGCTTAAATGTCTGGCAGAGGGTTCATCGAACCACCTTCAGACTACTTCTCTACCCTTCCTCTCTCGAACACTGCGTCGAGAAAATGAACACTTACATCCTTCCGTACGAGCTCTGATTACTCATATTTTATTACAATGCCATTTTCTCGCTGTGTATATTGGTGTCAATAAAATATTTTCGCATTCAGAGGAGAAAGTTGGTAATTGAAATTTCCTGAAAAGATCTCGCAGCACTGAAAACCGCCCTTGCTTTAACGACTGCCATTGCAACTCTCTTATCATATCCGTGATGGTTCCTCCCCCATTTCGAAATAATACAAAACGAGCTGCTGTCCTTTCAAATTTTTCGATGTCCTCCGTCATTCCTATCTGGTAAGCAAAACTTCAGCAGAGTACGCACAAACATAGTGTAGGCAGTTCTTTAGTAAACCTGCTACATCTAAGTGTTCAGCCAGTAAAACGCAGTTTCTGGTTTGCGTTCCCCACGACATTATCTATGCGATTATCCCAATTTAAGTTATTCGTAATTCATATGCTCTCCCGAGTCCTTTTCTGTCTCTGATAGAATTGCAATATCATCGGCAACCCTCCAAGTATTAGTTCTTCTCCGTTAACTTTAATTCCTTCTCCAAATTTTCCTTTGATTCCTTTTACTCACTGCTCAGTGTGCAAAATGGAACAATATCGGAGCTATCTGCAATCCTGTTTCACTCCCTTCTCAACCACTGCTTCCCTTTCAGGTCCTTAGATTCTAGTAATTGGAGTACGGTTTCTGTACAAACTGTATATAACTTTTCACTCCCTGTATTTATCCCTACTATCTACAGCATTTCTATGAGTGAGCTCCAGTCAACACAACCAGAAACTTTCTCTAAATTTACCTTCCCTTTAACTTCTGAGATACGTCGTCGTAGCACTTTAGCCGGGCGCATTCCTAGGTTTCCCCGAAACGCAAACTGATCTTCCTCGATGTAAGCTTCTAAAGTTTTTCCATTCTTCTGTAAATAATTTGAATCACAAGAAGTTAGGCAATATTCACACTTGTCAGTACCTGCTTTCATCGGAATGGAATTGTTTCATTCTTTTTGATGTCAGTGTGTATTTTGCCTGTTCAAAAATGGTTCAAATGGCTCTGAGCACTATGGGACTCAACTGCTGAGGTCATTAGTCCCCTAGAACTTAGAACTAGTTAAACCTAACTAACCTAAGGACATCACAAACACCCATGCCCGAGGCAGGATTCGAACCTGCGACCGTAGCTGTCTTGCGGTTCCAGACTGCAGCGCCTTTAACCGCACGGCCACTTTGGCCGGTATTTTGCCTGTCTCATATATCTAGCACAAGAGGTGGACTCGTCTTGACATGGCTGTCTCTCCCTAGAATTTGAAAACTTCTGAGGTGATATTGTCCATTTCAGCGGTCGTGTTCCGAAATTGATCTTTCACTACTGATAGGTGTGTTACTGATGTATTATTTTGGAAGCTTTTTAGAGACAACTAATGAAAAGAATTACGATAATCCTATTGCAATGTACTTTTGACCGTAGGATTTTTCCAGGTTCAACTTCTTTATCAAATGCACGCTGCAATACATAGCGAATTACTGACGTCGAGCGCCCGTTATTTGTCATTCGATGCCCTACACTTATGTGTGTGCAATTCTGTTAGTAGATGCTATTGGCACATCAGTCTATAGTGCTAAACATCGCTACGACTTTCTCCGAATTCTTCCCAACGCCGCTCCTAAATTGTATAACATACATTTACGCAAGTTCACGAGCATAACAAAGGAGAGAAGTGATCTATACGGACGCTTATAGACAATAACATTTCCCGCACTCCGTTAGCTACTGGAATGACACCGTGAGTGGCTAATATTGTGCACAAAAAACTGTACATCCTGTTTCAGAGAATATATTTAGGTTCAGATCACATTTAAAGTTTCAGCTGGAAATAAAATGTGTTACTCAATGTAAATAATTAAATATAATTCGTGAAGAGTTATAAGAATTGGTTGAAGAATAACTGATTTTTAGCATTTCACAAAAGAAATTGTTTTGATTTGTCAAGCTACGAGTCGTCATAGGGACGAGGGGCACGGAAAGAGAAAAAATAGACCTTGTGCATGCGCAATACATCCAATGAAGTCCTGTGGCAGACATCAACCGACTCATTGTTACTCTGTAGTAGTACTGTGGTGAGCCACTGTTGGTATTTCAGGCTGTAGCGCTCATGTGAGCAATCATGACAAAAAGCTACTGCGACTTTTCCTGGTGCGCGGATGGTCCACGAGGAAAAAAAAATTACGTCCACATGGAAGCTGTGGAAATTTCGATTTCCTTTTGCCTAATTTCGTATACAAACAACGTAACGAGAGGCGTTTATTTACTCTTGATCAGATATCTTGTCTCATAGGTAGCAGGTAGTCATTAACTAGCGGCGTGTATCAAAGGGGACTGGGAAGGGTCGGAATTCGACACGTATCGGTTCCTAGTATCGTCGTTATCTCGGTAGATCGAGTCACACCTAAAAAACGTCGAAGGTGTTTATGTAAATAGCAACGGCATCTGAGAATCGGACAGCAGCGCTGGTGGCTGCAGTCTTATTGTTTCTTCTCTGTGGACGCGGACTATAGGGTCAGCAACACGTGTGCCGACGCATCAGTTTCGTCCAAAAGAACAGCATTTCGCAGCTATTTTTGGTGGTTTTGACGTTGCCGCACTCCCGTCCCTTGATGGATTTGAATTTTTCCTCATCTCACCAAGAGAACCACAAACTAAGGAACGTACGCCCATGAGAGAGTTGCAAAGTGTTTGATTGTTACATGTACCTTATGACTGCCAGCTGAGGAAGGGATTAGTGAATTTCCTTTGTGGTTGTAGTGGAATCTAAATTTACATGCACGTCTACGCTTCGCACGAAACCGTGCGCTACATAGTGCAGAGTACTTAATACTAGTATTATCGAGTTTTTGCTCTACTCTGTTCCTGTACGGAACGAAAAAATGTCTGATTTTATGTCTCGTTACGCACCCTAATTTCTCTTAAGTTCAAAGATCCTTACGAGAGATAAAGAATCGAAAAAATGGTTTAAATGGCTCTGAGCACTATGGGACTTAACATCTATGGTCATCAGTCCCCTAGAACTTAGAACTACTTAAACCTAACTAACATAAGGACACCACACAATACCCAATCATCACGACGCAGAGAAAATCCCTGACCCCGCCGGAAATCGAACCAGGGAACCCGGCCGCGGGAAGCGAGAACGCTACCGCACGACCACGAGCTGCGGACATAAAGAATAGCGTCATCAGAATTTCAGCACACGAGTTCTCGAATAGTTCCCTAAATTCTACCATGTGCCTTTTGAACTTTTCTTCCAGAGCAACTCTGTTACGACATAAAGGCTTCAGTGATATTTTACGATCCCAATAGCGCGACTCTAAATTCGTCCCATGTCTGTTTATTTGAGAGAGGCTGTAAACGCTTGACGATATAAATTGGACCTACTAATAATTCGTATATGAGTTTACCATTAACTACTGGTAATAGGATGCTATCGGGCACATCCTACTTGTTACGAAGGTAGAATGCAACGGCGAATGTACAGTTTAAGACCACCCTTTATTGACTACGACGAACAGCCACATCAATGACCAGACGGGATGTACATACTTTTGTGGAAAAATAGGACAGTAGGGAGATTTGAATACGTATGTCCCCCTTCGAAATCCAACACCGTGGCAACACAACCACGACGCCGCTGCTATTCAAGGACGCTCGAAGTTATAACTCTTGTGCTTGGACCATTCACTGTTTCTATTCTGCTTCATTTTCACGATTCTACTTTCCGCAGGCGATAGTTTCATCATTTATGTGCTGTGGCTGAGTCTTATACATCCACTATGTATTCAAACGAATGTAGTAACTTTGAATCGGCTGCGAACGCATACGAGGTATGTCTATAAAATAATGGGACCATTGTGATAACAAATTTTATTTCAAAACATACTTAGTTATTGTCATCCTAAATATACTTGCCTCCTCTATTCCTACAACGCTCCATGCTCCATGGAAACCTTAGTGCAAGCCTTCCTCTGTGAGTTCCTTATTGTCGCGTGCCGCTTTTCCTTCCACTGCTACAAATACTGAAAGCTTGTTTCCTTTAATGCAGATTTGACCTTGGGGAATAGGTAAGTCACATGGTTCTAGGTGAGGCGAATAAGGTGACTGGTCTAACAATGGGTTACTTCTCTTCTCTAAATGCCTCTTAACAGAAAATGCGTTATGAGCCGATGTGTTGCCTTGATGCGCAACGCATGACTTGTTCTTCCACAGTTAGGGTCGTTTTTTTCTTGTCTCACAGAGATGAGCAAGACCATTAGGGCAGCAATGCTGATTAATAGTTTGTGAAGATAAACAATTCTATGAATGTCAAAAAAAACATCATCGCTTTCAATTTTGACTTGCTCATTCGAACTTTTTTCGCTCTTGTTGAAGTTGAGAGCTTCTAATACATAGATTGGTGCTTAGTTTCTGGCTCATAAGCGAAAACCGAGATTCGTCACATGCTATCATTGTTTCCAAAAATTAGGATCATTTTAAACGTTATTCAAAGTGCCACGTTTTAACTAGTTTCCTTTAGCTCTATTGTGAGGATTTCGGCAACAGAGTGACACTTTTCCGATATTAATGGTTATGTAAAAAAATGGTTCAAATGGCTCTGAGCACTATGGGACTTAACATCTGAGGTCATCAGTCCCCTAGAACTACTTAACCTAACTAACCTAAGGACATGACACACATCCATGCCCGAGGCAGGATTCGAACCTGCGACCGTAGCGGTCACGCGGTTCCAGACTGAAGCGTCTAGAACCGCTCGGCCACACCGGCCGGCGATTACGTAAAATTTGCCTCCCACACTTTTATCAGTCGATCTACTGCTCAACCGACGGTCAGATCAATCAGATTAGCTACTTTTTAGATATTTTCATTCTTTTTTTGTTTTTCAAGGGCGTCCCGGACATGAGTCATCTCTCACGTCTTATAGATCATCTTGGAAGCGCTTGAACCACTCAAAAACTCGCGTACTTGGCAAACAGTCTTCAGCTTAAACTTCTTTTAGTAGTTTTTCCAAGTTTCGTGTGAAAATTCACGGTAATTTGTTGTTTTGTTATTACACTTATCATTACCCCGGCAGAACAAAATTACAGATTTCACACAAACGAAGGCCACGGCCACAATGATTTGTCTACATGGGCCAGAGAATTCGCATTCAACAGAAAAGGCTTTACACTTAAAGGCTATTGGTTCTTCATCTTTGGTACATGCGTACTTACTCTGTGACACTATCAGTTCCGTTATTTTTACAGTCACACCTCGTACATAGAAAAGAGGGCTATGGGAGGAGGATGGAAACTTTCACATCTTGAACATATACCCAACCATTCCTCTATTAGCCATGGAAGTAGTGGAAGGAAGCCTGGCAGGACTAAAGATTGTCACCTGCAGAAGACATCACGACAGCATTGATAACGGTCTCAATTCGGCGACGACAAGAATCCAGAAGTACCTTCATTACGCTATATTCAGCTGAAGCCATTCACTGATGGTAACATTTCGTAGGGACGCCAAATTCTACGGATTCACCCGCTTTTCCACGTGATCCCAGACATTTTCTACGGGTGATTTGGGTTGACAGTCGGAGATCGATTAGTTCTTGGGTGTTCAACCAAAAACGTATGTGAACCGACCTGTGAAAACAGCTGTTGTTAGCTTGGAAAATGAGTGTCCACAGCAGACTCGTCATGAAAATACAGAACAGAATGTTGAAGTAAGCATCCTATTTCACGTTTACGGTAACCTCAATAAATGATTCAAATTCATGGTAGCAGAGACCTATACGACTTAAATTACATCTTTCAACTACGGCTGGTGCGCCTCGTTAGGCCGTATGCCCACACGAAACCTTGCGTTGTATGAATAGAGGCAAAATCACAAGTCCTTTGGCCAAAAGAAAACGTGAAGCTGTATGTGCCACTGTCAGCGACGGGTTTTTTGGTGGTACCCAACGATACATTGCATGCAGGTCTCTTCATTGTATTCTCTCGGAAACTGATCCAGATGAACCTATACTCACTGATAGCAGGATTTGAGGCTGATTGTCATCGATAAGATGCGGCCACGTACAACACATGGATACATTCCTTTTTTCTCTTTTTTTTTGAGTCATCAGTCTTTTGACTGATTTGATGCAGCCCGCCACGAATTCCTCTCCTTCATATCAGAGTAGCACTTGCAATCTACGTCCTCAGTTATTTGTTGGATGTATTCCAACCTCTGACTTTCTCTACAGTTTTTGCCCTCTACAGCTCCCTCCATGGAAGTCATTCCCTGATGTCCTATCATCCTGTCGCTTCTTCCTGTCAGTGTTTTCCACATATTACTTTTCTCTCCGAATCTGTGCAGAACCTCCTCATTCTTTACCTTATCAGTCCACCTAATTTTCAGCATTGGCCTGTAGCACCACAAATTTGTGATAATGTCTTGTGGGAACAAACTGCTGAGATCATCGGTCCCTAAGCTTACACACTACTTAATCTATAACTTACGCTAAGAACGACACACACAGCCATGCCCGAGGGAGGATTCGAACCTCTGACGGGGGAAGCCGCGCAGGCCGTGACAAGACGCCTCAGACCGTTCATGTAGCACCACATCTCAAATGTTTAGATTCTCTTCTGTTTCGGTTTTCCCACAGTCCATGCTTCACTACCACTTAACGCTGTGCTCCAAACGTACATCCTCAGAAATTTATTCCTCATAATAAGGCCTATATGTTTGATACTAGTAGACTTCTCTTTGTCAGGAATGCCGTTTCTTCCAGTGCTAGTCTGCTTTTTATGTCCTCGTTGCTCCGTCCGCCATTGGTTAGTTTGCTGCCTAGGTAGCATAATTCTTTAAGTTTAACTACAACGTCACCATAAATCCTAATGTTAACTTTTTCGCTGTCTTCATATCTCCTACCTTTCATACTTTCGTCTTTCTACGATTTACTCTCAATCCATATTCTGTAGTCATTAGATTGTTCGTCCCATTCAACAGATCACGTAATTCTTCTTCGCTGTCACGCTGGGCACGTACAAGCACAGTAACTCTTTTCCTTCATTGTGTCACGGGTCTACATCGTCCCATCTTACTGCGCTGATTGCACAGAACCTATTGTCACTCACACTCAAACCATATCAGTGGCATGAGTTACGTCAACGTAGGAAGATCACATAACCACCTGGTACTTCACCATGTACCAGCAACCTATGTTACCTTTTTTCTTACTTACCTAATAAATCGGCTTCTGCTTCCATTTACGCAACTCATTAACACCATGTAATTTTTGACTAGTTCTTATCTGGTTATCATTTGAGTAATCTGGTCGAGGCGTAACGATGTTTCGGTAAGTTCTTTATTTGCCAGTTGAAGAACCTTCGCGAAACATCGCAACACATCGACATGTTTACTCAGCTGACATTGCGAGAAGAATTCGTCAGTGAAATTCACCGAGATGCCTGACATCACATGAATTATTAGCTCTAAAGGTAATTTCTATTGTGGGTCTTCCCTGATCGGTAACAGTCTGAAAGAGAACAAACGTGACTCATTCGTATGCTCTTTTAATCCACAGTACGCAATTTTAGAAACGCTACTACGTAATACACGATTGTGCCTTGGTAACTGTGAAGTAGTAGAACACCGCGTGATTTATGCATGAAGAGGTTCCCACTGGAACTGCGATTAAGCTTTGTTATAATTGCAGTTAATATGTGGTGCTATTTCTCATTCGAACTTCCGTTGTTCCAGCGTAGCGACATTGTGTGCTGCCCTGAAACACTGTGCACCGAGCAAAAGTTGCGAGATCACTGCAGGCAGTTGTTCGACAACTGAGTCCCGCAGCACAGAATCTACAGTAAGACACTTCTGACCTAGTTAGAAAGCAGACATTTAATAAACGTTGGCGAGGCTTACTTGTACCGGTTAACAAAAATGATAAGAAATTAATTTTTGTAGATAATAAACATCACTTGTTTAAGACAAGATAACGAAAGTACACTCTAGGAGACACCAAGAGCATATACCTAGTTAAATGAAAGTATATAAAAGCAAATTTTCAATAAACAGTAGCATAACTTGTGGAACAGTCACGAATTTTACAAATATTCGCCTGCGCTAAGGGTCGTTACCATGGGAGAATGAAAGCGGGAAGCCATAGTTTAATTGTTATGCTGGTGCAGACATACAGGAACGGGCAAAAATATGGAAACACCACAGACAGAACACATTAAGATGCCCAGGTCGGTGTAGGAAGACCGTTAGCTTTCAGAACAGCTTGCACCCGTCTCGTAATGCGTCATGGTGTAACGTCGGTTTGCAACAGCGAGGTGTACGAAAGGGACCTCTAGATGTTCGTATCTCCTAATTGTTCTACACAAGTACCAAATGTTATGTAAGACTCCTGTGTTCCGTTTTGTAAGTTTTGACTCTTTAATTTCTTTGTTCATACTCGTTTGTTTGTTGTTTTCATTTCCGTGAGAGGTCTATGCGGGATCTCGACTGCTCTCACTATTCATCACATTTACTTGTGACGGTAATATATTCTTACCACATGACTCGTATTCTATAACCAGTGTACAGTATGTAAATTGCCAAGACTATAGACGAAGAACCGGCACGTCACTGACAGGACGAAAGTTCATAATTTTGTGAAAAAAAATTTAGGCACGAGAGAGATTTGAACACGGATTTCCCGCGTAAGTCCAACATCATGACCACACAACCACGACAGCGTGCTTCTTACATTTCACTCGAAGTTCATATCTAGAGCTTGGTTCATTTTTCACAGTTCTGTATACCATCTTCCTGATTTCATGCTTGACTTATGTTCACTTTTTGACGGGCTCCGCTGGTTCATTTTACCACTAGATCTGCAAGTGTGTGGGTGGGGAGGGGGCGGGGGGAGGCGTGGATGTGGTGGAGAGTTTCCATTGTTAGCAACTTCAAAAAAACGTAAGCAAAATTGTGCTACACACGTATGATCACGTGCCTTAGTATTGTCACGAGTCGACCACGACGTCCGGTATCAGTGGCTTCAATACTCCCTATAAATCAATATGAAACAGGTCACAGATACCCAACTAAACATTTTAATTTCTATTCTGAACGAATCAAATTTGTTATAATAACTGTTCCACTTTCTGTTCGTAAAAATTACTTTTCAGAAGAGTTCCAGCAAAGTAGCGTTGGTCCCCTAGTGTCTCGGGCGATGAAGCCTCATGCTGATTGGGTGCCACAGTGCGAGGGGTGAAGGTGGACGCAGCTGGCGTTGTTCACGAAAGGACACGCCCACCTCTCCATGCGGGCAATAAATTTGGTAGCAGAGCGGAACTGTTGTTGTGGTAACACTGCTGCCTCCCACCCTTTTTAGCCCTTTTATTTTTTTTGTTCTCCCCGCCCCCCACCCCGCTGCCGACCGGTATTGGAAATGTCCTCGCAAGCAGTCGAGTTGCGTTCCTGGACGGCAGGATCGGCGCTTTCCAACAGTCGCCAAGCGCATGGGGGAGTGGCAGAGGGGAAGTTCGAATTTGCGAGACGCAGCCAGATTTGGCGCAGGGTGAGGGGTCGTCGTCCGGGAGCTGCCCGACGGGCTGCGAATTGAATATATGTCAGCGGCCAAGGGTGTCACAGCCGAAGAGTAGGTGTGAGCAGAGCGTCAGGAATACGGACAAAAACAAGGCACGAAGGGTGGAACGGGAGAAACGGAACTGCGTCTCTCACTCAACGTAATCACCGACTCGGCTCACAACATACGACTTCTGGTCAACACATGCGGTAAAACGTCGCACTCGCGTGCATCCAACGAGCGATTTACCCTCTGCGTCATCCGTCACCTCACTCACACATGTGTCCAACCGAAATTGTCCTGCTCATACAATGTCTCCCCGTTCCGTCGACACAATTTACTCGGCGCGCCACTCGCAATAAACTTGCAGTTTGCGGAATGAACTGTGGGAGGGCACGGAGGGGAATGTGTGTAAGGGAAGGAGCGAAGAAAAATGTATTCTGGCAAGCTCGGCCTTTACGGCAGTTACGAATAACATAGCCACACACAGTTTAAAGGCATATGTTTCTCTCTTGTCACACATTTCAGTCACACTGAACGAAAGAGAACACGCAGTGTTTCTTGCAGCATTTCCAGAAGAATGAGAAGCAACATTAATTAAGGGAGCAGTAATTCACACATTAATATGACCACCATCTATGTTGGAAGTCTACATGCAATAACCACCCATAGGTGGCAGGATGCAGCACTAGTAGTGAGGAGTACATAAACCATGTCGGTGACGGGGAAAATACTGAAGTCATTGATGTAATGTGGAAACGGCGTAATTTATCTCACGTCATTGGCTTTCGAGACAAGGATGGAAGCATTTTCGAAACGGCAAAGTTTGTAAACTGTTCGCGTACCGTGCAAGTCCTAATGGCGCTACCCAAAATCGGCGGCGAGCAACAGTGTTACGCCAAGGGCCATAGGTAACAGGGGTGAACGACGGTTACGGGTATGTCTACGCGCGGATAGACGTGCAACTGTTGAGCAACTGATTGCCTAGATGAAACACGGGGCAACCACCAGCGTTTCCTAAGCTAACGTCCAGCGAATGTTGCTCTGTATGGGCTTATACAGAAGCCGGCCGGCCGAGCGGTTCTAGGCGCTACAGTCTGGAACCGCGCGACCGCTACGGTGAATGTCCAACCTTCTCAACATGCTCCAGCGTTGCCACCTGTTGGGCAACAGTACGAAATTATCAGCAGGTTAGTATAGCAGCTCAACAAAATACACAGATGTGGTTGCTTCACTACATTCCACTGTATAATTTAATATTGTTGTTATTTCGCATGTTAATTACCGAATGATCATTTTACTATTTATTAAAATAGATAATATTTCGTAATTATTATTTTAGTCCGCAAAACGAAACCAAGGGTGCAATGTATGTTTTCAAAACGGATACGTATACGGCTTGTATCTAAAATAATTAAAAAATCACCTGAGAGCATTACTACAGAAAGGAAAATTTTCCTTCCTTCAAAAAAAATTCATTTCTCATGGAAGTTATTTTTCTGCCTTGTTTTCAGTGAATGAATAACTGCACTGCAGTTCCTTCTGTCTGAGTCTATATTACTAACCATAAATTCCGTTATAGTGTATATGTACTGGGATGAAACAGAATCTATACTGCATAGAAAGCAGCACTCTAGGCCTCTAGCTAGTAACCAGTTTAAACAGTACAATTATGGGTATCGAGAATAATTTTGCAAATATGATGAAGAGAAAGAAAAAAAAGTAGAAGGTACTAATATTGACGCATGGAATGAGATTGCTGATCTACATCTACTTGTATATCTACATGTACCTCTGCACCTTGATCTGTACTCCACAAGCCACACGACGGTACACGGTGCAAGATTACTTCTGGTACCGCTATAAGACCCTTTCCCTATTCCATTGACGGCGGAAGAATTATTGCCGTTAACCGTCTGCATCAGGTCCGATTTCCCGAATTTTCTCGTGGGACGTATGTGCGAGAATTTAACATGTTATTCAACTTTTGCACTCTCTCGGAATTTCAATAGTAAACCTCTTCTTGGTGCACAACGCCACTTTTGTAGTGTGTGCGACTGGACTTCGTTGATCATCTCCGCAACGCTCTCGCTCCGACTTAACGATCCCGTGACAAAAGGCACCGCTCTTCATTGGATATTTTGCATACATCAAACCTGGTAAGGGTCGCAGACTGATGAGGAATACTCAGTCGTGTCGTTAAACTAAAAAAGTAATTCGTGCGCGACGTAAGAGGTAAGATTTTTAGGGAAGAGTTCTTGGACAAAAGGCAAGAATTATCTAGAAAGAAATACACCGAAGATGTCTACTGCATTCTGTATATCACAACCTGCAAAATATTTGAGAAAACTACTACTGACGCTTGTGTCTTTCGGGTTTAAAGTTGTCAGATGTTAGAGATAGAAAAACATACATATGACAAAGAATGAGTCGAAAAGATTCATCCAATTTCACGAGACTATATCACACAAATTGTAGCAGTACAGTTAGATACTTTTTTTTATTTACCGGTAATGCATTAATTTAAAATATAAATGAGAAAATCACTAATTTCAAGTCGCTGTAGAGTGGTGGGAGAAGTGCATCAAATGGGTTTGTGTGAAAACTACTTTCATGTCTTCCGCTATGAACTTCCAAGGCGTCACCCAGTTTCGACTTCCGGCGAGTGCAGTACCCAAAATTCTGTTCGGTATGCGCGGGGGACACGCAGCAATGGGTCAGACAGCACGGAGACCACAAGTCGCTTCTGCCGTGTCGAAAAGTAGACTAATTTCATGAAACACATTAGATTTGAAGCTTTTATAACCATTTTGGACCAATGTATTTATGATTGCCACAGGCCAGGGCTGCTGTCATTGTTCATAACATTGATTTGAAACTGTTAGAAATTACCACGACGAGGCGTTGTGCCTGTACTTTTCTTTAAAGAATATATCAATTTACTTGTTCTCAGTAGTCCGTCGTCTTTTTTTACAAACCGACTGAAGTGAAAGTAAGATTATTTTATTCCCAACTGAATGGAGTTTGCAGCTTTCTTTAATTATTGCTGCCTGAAATTGTGACAGTGGGATATTCTTTGTTTGGTTAATTAGCTGGGAAGTTTACGCGTGCGCTGTGCAGTGAAACATTATTATTAGAATCGGACTCGTGTTCCAGGACCCTAGTCATGATTTTTATGGTGGTAACTTGTTATTTCGGGGTTTATTTATTTTAGGCCCATAATACCAAAGGTCCACCCCAGTAAAACTGTATAAAAACGTTATCTCTAGCTGGAAATTCTTAGTTAAACTTTTATTAGAAAGCGGAGCCGCCATACTGGCGCCATTTTCTGCCATTGTCTGTCGTGAATTAGAGTGGAATTCTTCTGACATAGAGAAGGTTCAGGAGACTGAGCCAGCGCCGAGGGCCAGCCTGTGTGGCCGAGCGGTTCTAGGCGCTTCAGTCTTGAACCACGCGACCGCTACGGTAGCAGGTTCGAATCCTGCCTCGGGCATGGATGCGTGTGATGGCCTTAGGTTAGATACGTTTAATTAGTTCCATGTGTAGGGGACTGATGACCTCAGATATTAAGTCTCATAGTGCTCAGAGCCAATTGAACCATCGCTGCGAGTACGAGCTGCGCAAGAGATGTGGGACTGCTGCTCAATTTTCGCTGTGTAAGTACGATGTTTGGGTTTTTGTGTTGGTAACGCCACGTAGGGCTCTATATGAAAATCACTGACTGTGCTATGTGAAGTCTGTGGCTGGTTTGCGTTGCTGGAATATTTACTATTGTAGTGTTGGGCAGTTAGATGTGAACAGCGCGTAGCGTTGCGCAGTTGGACGTGAGCCGCCGGCAGTGGTGGATGTGGGGAGAGAGGTGGCAGAATTTTGAGAGCGGATGATCTGGACGTGTGTCCATCAGAAAGAGTAAATTTGTAATACTGGATATCATGAACTGATATATATATATGATGACTTGTGAACATTATTAAGGTAAATACATTATTTGCTCTCTATCAAAATCTTTCATTTGCTAACTATACCTATCAGTAGTTAGTGCCTTCAGTAGTTAGAATCCTTTATTTAGCTGGCAGTATTGACGCTCGCTGTATTGCAGTAGTTCGAGTAACGAAGATTTTTGTGAGGTAAGTGCTCCATGAAAGGTATACGTTATTGTTAATCAGGGCCATTCTTTTGTAGGGATTATTGAAAGTCAGACTGCGTTGCGCTAAAAGAAATGTGTGTCAGTTTAGTGATGATCAGAATAAGTAAAGAGTAAAATGTCTGAGTACGTTCAGTACTGCTCAGCTGTTTGAAAATCAAATAACGTAAGAGGTTTATCAGCACAATAATTCGCTAATTTTTCTAAGGGGATGTTTCAGCTGGATCTGCTGCGGCGCTTGGTGATCCTGGAGAACCGCGCGACGCCGAATGCCCAGACAGGGGTACAGTGATAATTCGGGGCGGGCACTGGCGGCGCATTCTTGACGTGTGGGGAGCCGGCAGTGGATCCATTGGCTTGCTCACACTGGCATGTCGACACGAGAGTCATCGTGTTATCGACTTACCACGGACTGGTGGGCCTTTAATCAACCATGGAGGTTCGCTGTATTGCTTCTCTCACTCATCGTCGCGAGTCGCTAACAACTCATCGCAAACAACGACGCTGCGGCTGGTGGACTATGCTCTCAATAGCGCAAGACATCATCCGACGTCCCAGCAGATTCAGTGCGGTGGCTGCATCACGGCTGCGTAATGGAGTATAGTAAGATGAGTTCAGTTATATTGATTTAATCAGTAATCAGAAGTAACATGCAGAAGTCTCCGCATTGGGCACAGTGTAAGTTCAAAAAGCTAACTAAATTACGGATCAGTATTAGATTGGAAGAAACATTAGACTCTAATAGTAAAGAAATCAGAGCTAATCACAGAGATATAAGTGTAAGTAGGCTGTTTGGGTTTTTATGTTGGTAACGCCACGTAGCGCTCTGTATGAAAATCGCTGACTGTGCTGTGTGCAGTCTGTGGCTGGTTGGCATTGTTGCAATATTTGCTATTGTAGTGTTGAGTAGTTGGATGTGAACAGAGCGTAGCGTTGTGCAGTTGGAGGTGAGCCGTCAGCAGTGTTGGATGTGGAGAGAGAGAGAGAGATGCGAGAGTTTTGAGAGGTTGCTATAAGCGGACGATCTGGACGTGTGTCCGCCAGAAAAAGGAAATTTTTAAAGATGGATGTCATGAATTGATAGACTTTTGAACACTATTAAGGTAAATACACTGTTTGTTGTCTATCAAAATCTTTCATTTGCTAACATTACACATGTCGACCCTTCTTGTAGTGTAAGTAGTGTAGTTATTGTTTATTGGCTCAAATGGCTCTGAGCACTATGGGACTTAACATCTATGGTCATCAGTCCCCTAGAACTTAGAACGACTTAAACTTAACTAACCTAAGGACATCACACAACACCCAGTCATCACGAGGCAGAGAAAATCCCTGACCCCGCCGGGAATCGAACCCGAGCGCGGGAAGCGAGAACGCTACTGCACGACCACGAGCTGCGGACTATTTTTTATTGCTAGCGCGTAATTGTAGAGAAAATTTTGCAATAGCTGATGAGCTCGTTAACTTGTTCGTAGCTTACACGTTGTTAAATGGACGTTTGTGGTGAAAACCTTTTAAAAAAATGTAACGTCCCCGTAGGAAAATTATTAATGATCGTGCTGGTAAACCTCTTACGTTATTTGATTTTCAAACATCTGAGCAAAACTGAACATACGCAGACATTTCTCTCTTTATTTATTCTGATCATCACTAAACTGACACACAATATTGTTTTTCTTTTAGCGCAACGCAATCTGACTTTCAATAGTCCCTACAAAAGAATGGCCCTGACTAACAATAACCTATACCTTTCGTGAATCACTTACCTCACAAAAATCTTCTTTACTCCAACTACTGCAATACAGCGAGCGCAAGTACTGCCAGCTAAATAAAAGATTCTAACTACTGAAGGCACTAACTACTGAGAGACATAGTTAGCAAATGAAAGATTTCGATAGATAACAAACAATGTATTTACCTAAATAGTGTTCAAAAGTCATCATATATATACAGGGTGTTACAAAAAGGTACGGCCAAACTTTCAGGAAACATTCCTCACACACAAAGAAAGAAAATATGTTATGTGGACATGTGTCCGGAAACGCTTACTTTCCATGTTGGAGCTCATTTTATTACTTCTCTTCAAATCACATTAATCATGGAATGTAAACACACACCAACAGAACGTACCAGCGTGACTTCAAACACTTTGTTACAGGAAATGTTCAAAATGTCCTCCATTAGCGAGGATTCATGCATCCACCCTCCGTCGCAATGAATCCCTGATGTGCTGATGCAGCCCTGGAGAACGGCGTTTTGTATCACAGCCGTCCACAATACGAGCACGAAGAGTCTCTACATTTGGTACCGGGGTTGCGTAGACAAGAGCTTTCAAATGCCCCCGTAAATGAAAGTCAAGAGAGTTGAGGTCAGGAGAGCGTGGAGGCCATGGAATTGGTCCGCCTCTACCAATCCATCGGTCACCGAATCTGTTGTTAAAAAGCGTACGAACACTTCGAATGAAATGTGCAGGAGCTCCATCGCGCATGAACCACATGTTGTGTCGTACTGGTAAAGGCACATGTTCTAGCAGCACAGGTAGAGTATCCCGTATGAAATCATGATAACGTGCTCCATTGAGCGTAGGTGGACGAAACTAAAATGAGCTCTAACACGGAAATTAAGAGTTTCCGGACACATGTCCACATAACATCTTTTCTTTATTTGTGTGTGAGGAATGTTTCCTGAAAGTTTGGCCGTACCTTTTTGTAACACCCTATATATATATATATATATATATATATATATATATATATGTATATGTACCATTCAGTCCCTCGCTTGCTCCTTCACCGACAAGGAGGCGATCAGACCTGTTAATCACTAATTATGATGAGTTTTATGTATGTTGCAGAATGGCTAGGCTTGAGTACCTGGCTAGGGGCTTTCGAATGACAGTCTCTAGTTTGCAAGAAAATTGTTTTTTAAGTTTTATGCGTACCTTCTATACGTTTAATGTTTCTCCTCTTTTGACCATACAGTCGTAGCGCAGTGTTTAGCAGAACAGCATGGAATCAAATCCTACTTACGTACTTTTTTCAGTTTAATCGTACAAAATATGATAAAATAGTATATCTCATGCAAAATTACTAGGGGTATTTAACAAATAACGCAACACATTTGTTTTATGAAAGCAGGTTGGTTTTATTCGGGATTGCAATACACAATACTTTTCCCCTTTCTTCCCGAAGAGCTATCTGAAGTGATCCTTGAAGTTTTCCAGACATACTGAATACTCTACGAGTTTTCGGAATTGTAGCCGTATCATGTTGACATCTTGCCACAAAAATTCGGCTGGCAAACGTCCAGGAAACGAATGCGCATTGGCGGCCGTCACCAGAGCGTCCTCTATCGAAATCCGCGCCCTCTGCAAGCACTGTTCCATCTGTGGCGTGCCGCCCTCGGTCGGAATGCGCGCTGATATGATCACACTCTTGTAGTGTGGTCCCATGGTGAAGAAGAACTGTGACGCTTCTTGGAACACCTGAATTTAATTCACAAGAATATCTACATTACGATGGAAATAGAGAAGGATGGTTGCTTACCGTTTTTCGACGTCTGAGATACTAGGAGAGTGGATGGGTCATTACAGCATTCTTTCTACACTGTCCACACTTACGGACCTTTATCTGCAAGCATCGAGCCGCCATCACTCTGGGGTCCTTAGAACGTTGGTGCACCGGGCTCGTGTTGTTTCCGATGGAGGCTGCCTTACACAGGAGCTAGAACACCTACAGTCGGTATTCAAAGATAATCGTTGCTCTCCACATCAGATTAGTACAGCGTTAAGGGTGAATAGACGGACCACCCACAACATCTAGAAGATAAGCAGCTGTTCAAGTCTAGGGCGCCTCTTCCATACATTGGCAATCTTTCGTCTAAAGTAGGTAGGATCCTAAGGAAACATCTAGAAAACGTAATCTTCTGGCCACCGGAGACGATTACATCCTTTCTTGGTTCTGGAAAGGACGATCTGGGTCTGTGGAAAGCAGGGAATTACAAAATTCCTTGCCCGTGTGGCAAAGCGTACATAGATCAAAAGATACGCGTAGTACAAGGAAAGGTGCGTTGAACATGAGTGCCACATTCGTATTTTGCAACCTAGTATGTCGGCCGTAGCTGAGCATTGTACTACCACAGGACACTCAATGGATTATTCTGCCACAAAAATCTTGCCCCAGAGAGATCCTTTTGAGCTTCAGTAATTAAAGAATCTGTGGAAATACGTCTAGCACAAAATCTTATAAATCGTGACGGCGGCTTCAAGCTGGAAGTGAGCGCTTTAATTTCTTCTGAGGGAAAACATTCTGTGGTGTGCGTACTGTAAGACCTTCAGTACACACACCATCAGATTATTTGACTTGTCGCTCTAACGAAGTACGCGAGTGTCAGCAATATGTCTCATGGTCTTATCGTGGCGTGTTTATCTTCTGCCGTTAGGTCAGACGATAGAAATGCCACTTGCACGCTTAGAGTAGCAGATTGACGGTGACCAACTTTAAACAGAATTTGATTAATTTTCACACACATTTATTAAAATAATAAAAAGCATAGACATTACGTAACTTGATTCTGGATGCTGTTTACAATTGACAAACTGAAGTTCCTTTGGTCTTGGTACGTTAATCTTATTCTCACATATCTCTGATACTTGACAAAGTGTCTATTCATTTATCTTCATGGCTATGTACAGGAATATGATAATCGTATTAGGCGCAGACAAACTTGACTATAGACTGGTACAGACTAATGCAGACTGATACAGACTGGTGCAGACAAATGCAGACTGACTAATCGGAGGTCTGTACACTTGTTATAATACCTCACGCGGTCAGGTATCACTGCGCGAGTGTGATCCGCAAGGAGAAAAGGTTCTACGTTAGCAGCAATCTCATTGGCTGCGTTACATATTAATACGTGGATCGGCGGAAGCAGAATTTGGTCCGTCTCTAAGGCAGCGCCATCTCGTAGTGCGGAGACGGACGAGCGCTGCGCCTGCGCTGTTGTGCTTAGCGGGACGCGCTCTAGTGGGAAAGTTGTGTACGCGCTGACTACGCGGAACTATGTACACAACACATTCCTAATGACAGATCTGGCGACATCTACCGTTTGCTTTCAGCGAACCAAGCGAGCATGCGTTTCCAAGGCAATTTTTACTATACAGGCGACACCATGAACCACCGGTCTCCAGTGGTGGACACTCACCTGAAGATGGCTGGACAGTTGCCAGCCGAAAGTCAACATGATTCGGCAGCAATTCCGGAACTTCATAGGATATTCAGTAGGTCGGGAAAACTTAAAGAACCACACCACATATATGGTGTTCGAAAATTCCCATTACAAACTTCTAGAACTTGTAGAGGGGACTTAGTAGACACCATTTGGAACTGGAACTCATGTCCGGAAACGTACCGTTCCCGTGCTACAGCCATTTGAAAACATGATTGCTAGGTAGATACGCAATAGGGAAGTCAAGGAGGGGAGCTGTGGTTACGTTGGATATGCTGATGTCATTTGACGTCCACTCTACCACTATGACCTTCTTTGAGCCTCAATCACCCGTCTGTGTTAGAAAAAAATGGCTCAATACACGTTTGCAGGAAGTACCAACATGATCCTTCAGTATAACGAAGTTCAGGGTAATGGAAGAACTGCTCGTTACTTTTATCAAGATCGTTATTCACAAAGTGCGACTCCATCGCCTGCCCTTTTCGCCACAATTATACAACTGCTTCGAGAAAGGGGTACCCTAGCCGTCAGTAATATGACGGTAGTGCTATAAGTTCGTGCTACAAGTTCGTAAAAGGAATTTACGATGCAGTTCCTACAATCCCATCTTGATGATATCAAAAAACTGTGTGGTGTTACGAGAATTCATTCTGGGAGTCGAGATAAAACATAACAAATTTCTTCTCTCGTTTAGGCTACGCTCTGTTTATCACCACAACATAAGTAGACGGAAAATGCAGCAGCCACGTACCACAGTGAAGCACGAGAGAAACTCTCCAAAGCTTCAGGTGTTCCGCGCCATTTCCCGAGACCAGACTTACGACCCGTTCTTCTTTGTGGAAAAATTTGTTTACATGAAACACGTACCTGGATATGTTTGAAATCTTTGCTCCAAACTCCAAACATACATACTTTGGAATGTAATAACTAAACAGGCTTATGCATACATTAAATCCACTCCAACTTATTATCTGCCTTCATGAACAAGATATTTCCTTGGGAAATGCAAACTTTATAAAAGAATCGCTATAAAGCGATCTCTATGAAACGACAGGTACAGAACGATTTTTATGATGCGAGTTTAAAAAGAAACTCGTAAAGACACTAACGCTTCCAGTACATGATTATGATGATCCCATTCTCCAAAGAATCTCGTACGAGAGCTCACCCCATCTGCAATTGGCCTGTCTGGTATCCGTCAAGATGGACATCAAGAGAGGATGGCAAACTGTTACTTTTTCCTTTAAACGTGTTACCAAATATAACGTTTAACTAAATTTATTTTATACCATTATATTTCAGCCTCAGATAACACGATTATTATAATTACCAGTTTCACTGCTCGAAGACGTCCGGTGGCATTGCCCCCCCCCCCCTCCCCCGTTCACCCGTTCACCGGTCTTGAATCTGTCGCATTTCTGTCTATCGCGACATTTAAAGGCATCAGTATACGCGACAATGTGCAGAATTTTCACCTGAAATTAAACATATACTCCGCCATAGCCAGTCCCTAACACGGTTAAGATAGGAGGAGGTGGAGGAGTAACACCTCTCTTAGAAACGTGTGCCAAAGAATGTGATGCTATAGGAATGGAGCCCAGTGTTTTCAAAAAAATGCGTGATTCACTGGGAAGAACGGCTGAAGAATGCGTCAGGTTGCGAAGTAACCACATACAGCACTGCCCGTAGTGTCCACTTCTACGTATTCTACGCAACAGGAAGATGAGAATGAGATGACAGATATCTCAACAGATATTGGTGTTCACATGTATGTTTATAAGAACTTTTCTTCTTTTCAAACACTTAACATTTAAATTTTAGGTGAACGTCACTGTTTTGTCCGAAGACAGTGTGTCTAGCCTGTGTAATTGATTTAGTTGCCTCTGCCACTGCTGAAGTTAAAATCAGACAGACCGCGTTATATTTCTACAAACAATCGACGTTTCGATCCTTTTGCTGGGATATTCTTCAGAATCTTGTGATGTTCACTGTAGATTGAGCACTGTCAGAGACCAGCGTCGACTTCTTTTATAAATGGGACTTTTCCCGCGCTTGTGCTACAGAATTTAGTTATTGGGTAAAGATCTTGGGCTACTATTGGTGAGCGAACGTTATTGGATAGTAAGAGAAGTTTTCCCGCGCTAAGGGGGTTATTGGCTAAGACTCCTGTCACAACCATAGGTGGGCCAAAGTCATTGGTTAGAAGGGGATTTCTCCCGCACTTATGCAGGTGAAGAGCTATTGGGTAAAATTTCCCCTGCTGCTACTGATAGGCCTATATCGTTGGCTGGAAACGAGTAGGGCAGAGAATGACAGGGAAATTTTTATCCAAAATATTATTGTCCACCGGCCGGAGTGGCCGAGCGGTTCTATGCGCTACAGTCTGGATCCGCGCGACTGCTACGGTCACAGGTTCGAATCCTGCCTCGGGCATGGATGTGTGTGATGTCCTTAGGTTAGTTAGGTTTAAGTAGTTAGTTCTAAGTTCTACGGGACTGACGACCTCAGAAGTTAAGTCCCTTAGTGCTCAGAGCCATTTGAACCATTATTGTCCTCAGAGGTGGTTTCCAGGCCTTAGTATTACTAGCACGCCGCGGCCGCGTATTCACTTCATTCCGTCTTCTCTATCGAAGTTAATGCTTTCACAGACATTTCAATCGCTTCTTGGAGTATTCTTGTATTCGTATAAATGTCGGTTTGCTTTGCCAGCACACGTACGCTCTTGAGATCGATGTCAAGGACATTGTTCTGTTGATGTTACCCTGCCGCCGATCTTATACTTCGTTTCAGGCGTATGTGGCCTTCGTGCTCCTTAATACTTTAACAATCCTTTTCGTTTCGCTTCCGCCATCGTGGCTCCCCGCCATCACGAAAGTAAATACGCGTCCGGGGTATGCGAGCAATGTAAAGCCTGTAAGCCACCTCTGTGGACAATAATATTTTGGATAAACATTTCCCCTGTCATTCTCTGCCGTTTTGCTTGCAGCCAGTGATGTAGGCCTACCAGCAACAGCAGGAGAAATTTTAACCGATAACTATTCTCTAGCACAAGTTCCGTAAAAATTCCTTAATAAACAATGGCGGTAGTCCAGCAATGGTAGTCACAGGATTTATAGCCGAAACCCCCATCTTTGGCATTAGCACGAGAAAGCTTCTCTCAGTATCCAGTGACAATGGCCAACCAATGGTGGCCACAAGATTTTTATCCATTAATCTCACTTATCCAGCACAAGCGTGGGAAAATTCCCCTTTATAAGAGAAGGAAACACTGGTCTCAGACAGTGCTCAGTCTACAGTAGGCGCCACAAAATCCTGAAGATTCTAGGAGAGAGGTCGAAACGTCGATTGCTGGAAGAAATACAAGGGTCACTCCAAAAGAAATACACACTATTTTTTAATCCATCTTTTATTCTACATGTTTGAAAGTTTTACAGTGTGTAGATACATCCTTTAGGAACAATATTTTCATTTCTCCACATAATTTCCATCCCTCTCCACTGCCTTACGCCATGTTGGAGCCGGCGCCTCTATACCCGCACGGTAAAATTATGGACCAACCTGTTGGAGCCACTGTTTGGCAGCGTGCACAAGGGAGTCATCACCATCAAACCTTGTTCCACGTAGAGAGTCTTTCAGTTTCCCAAAGAGATGATAGTCACATGGAGCCAAGTCAGGACCGTAAAGCGGGTGTTTCAGTGTTGTCCATCCGAGTTTTGTGATCGCTTCCATGGTTTTTTGACTGGCATGTTTCCGTGCATTGTCGTGCAACAGCAAAACATCCCGCTTTTGCCGATGTGGTCGAACACGGGAGTCGAGCCAAGTTTCTTCAGTGTCGTGACATATGCATCAGAATTTATGGTGGTTCCACTTGGCACGATGTCCGCAAGCAAGAGTCCTTCAGAATCGAAAAACACCATAGCCATAACTTTTCCAGCAGAAGGTGTGGTTTTGAATTTTTTTTTTTCTTGGGTGAATTTGCATGATGCCACTGCATTGATTGCCTCTTCGTCTCTGGTGAAAAATGATGGAGCCATGTTTCATCACCTGTCACAACTCTTCCAAGAAATTCATCTACGGCCGGCCGGTGCGGCCGAGTGGTTCTAGGCGCTTCAGTTTGGAACCGTGCAACCGCTACGGTCGCAGGTTCGAGTCCAGCCTCGGGCATGGATGTGTGTGCCGTCCTTACGTTAGTTAGGTTTAAGTAGTTCTAAGTTCTAGGGGACTGGTGACCTCAGATGTTAAGTCCCATAGTGCTCAGAGCCATTTGAACCAAGCCAAATTCATCTCCACCATTCTCGTACTGCTCCAAAAGTTCGCTGCATACCGTTTTTCTTGTTTCTTTGTGAGCCACTGTCAACATCCTGGGAACATTTTTTAACGCCAACACTTTCAGTATTCTGCAAACACTTCCTTCCCCTACCCCGACGTTGCGCGACAATTCATTCACCGTGATGCGTCTGTCAGCAGTCACCAATTCGTTAACTCTGCACATCGTCTGGAGTGTGTGCAGTACGAGGCCTGCCGGTGGGAGGACAATCCTCAATATTGCCGTGCCCGCTTTCATCACGTAACCTGCTTGTCCACCGACTAACTGTACTGCGATCGACAGCAGCATCTCCATACACCTTTTTCAACCTCTTGTGGATGTTTCCCAATGTCTCGTTTTCACAGCACAGCAATTCTATGACAACACGCTGCTTCTGACTAAGATTAAGTGTAGCTGCCATCTTGAAGACATGCTGTGATGGTGCCACTCACGGGAACAGGTTGAACTAAGTTTGAAAACAAGCGGGAAGGATGTATCTACACACTGTAAAACTTTCACACATGCAGAATGAAAACTGTATTTTTACAAAAATAGTGTGCATTTCTTTTGGAGTGACCCTCGTATAAAGGGCCCTAACAACACAGGTGATCTTAACTTCGGTGGTGACGGCCACGAATGCCTGCAGACTTAAAGCTGCAGCTGTTCTTCGAGGGATGAAGAAGTCGGTGATTTTGTTTCCCAGCAAGCTGTGAAGTTAACGACGCCCTCCTGGCTTGCCTGGGAAGTGCGCAGGACAGACTCTGCGGCCAGCTACTCGGCTCGCCCTGACGTGATGTGCAGACTGCAGTGCTGAGGCCGTAGTTTCCAACTCCGGCGCTATTCGACCGCAGGGGGCACCTCTGTCTGCTCCAGGCAGCCACTAGGGTCGTGCGCGCGACAGCTTACGGCCGTCGGGGTCGTGGCGACGACCACACGTGGATTTTTCTTCCGCCGAGTCCCCGGGTAAACGAGCGACGACCTTTAACTTCCCTACTCCGTATTTCCTCTCGCAGGGAAGCTACCACCCCATTCCTTTGCAATACTAACTTTTAATCAAGTCGCGCGCTCCACAAGTAGAAATGGTTATGGCGCTGAAAAAATGAGAATGAGGTTCAATTTCACGGAAAAAAAAATTGTTAGTGTTTTCTGTTCCGAGCTTCAGATCGAGGATTTTCTAGCTGCTGTAATAGGTTACTAG
Organism: Schistocerca piceifrons; assembly: GCF_021461385.2. NCBI lineage: Eukaryota > Metazoa > Arthropoda > Insecta > Orthoptera > Acrididae > Schistocerca > Schistocerca piceifrons. The sequence goes on from NC_060144.1 coordinate 146,079,178, forward strand.
GATAAACCTGCCACATTCTGCTTTCAAAAGGAAATTATGTTTAGTATTTCCGTCACTCGTATACTCCAGGACGAACTTTTCGTTGTTTATCTTATATGTTTGAGAAATTTCATAAGAAATAAAAGTTGGAGCGTATTTAAAATCAACTATTTCTTTTTTTCTAACTGGGACATAAAACAGTACAGAACACACGGGTTCTCAGTAATAAAGCTAGATGAGAAACAATGTAGTTTGTATAAGAAGATGAGTGAAAACTACAGCTACTAAAGTGCGCGTCATATATCTCGGCGGCCGAGTTCAGGTTCGTTCTGCGCATCTGATGTCACAAAACACAGTCAGCCAATGAACAGAGAACGACGTTGCCAGATCTCGACAGCAGTGCAGAGCACGGACGAGTGTCTTCAGTTTTAGAAACGTTCAGTCATAAATAAAGTAATAGAACAAAAGCAATGTCTTGATAGCAGACATTCTTTTACAGAAAGTTTGGAAAAAGCATTCTTTATACCAATTGCTTCATATTCTATTAATTAATTAAACCAAACAAGCAATAAGACTCCTAATTCAGACGATAGCAAAGAAAAGAGTCCGTATCGAGTTACACTGTTTGATGAGCTGAGGTAGCGGAACGGTTAAGATGTTAGGCTGCGAAGTGAAAGGTTATGAGTTCATACCTTGTGCGGTGCTTAATATTTCCTTTATTTAAAAACAATATTGGAGTGCCTTACTTCACGAATTTTATTCGTTTGAATGAAATTTCTAGTGCTTTGCCTCTTCATTAACTTTTTCACTCCTGCAGACACGTGCTCCCCGCATTCCGCGCTGTGCGCGATTTTGTCATCACTGCACTTCTCGCCTGTGCAGACACATGGTGTTCCCACTGCTTTGACACACTTATCATTCGATTTCACAAAAACTATTTGGCCAAAAAATTTGATTTTTACACGTCTTCTTGCCTGATACCTTCCCCCCATAAATGACGTAATTTTGTTTTGATGTGCAGCATTAAATGTAGTAAAACATTGCACGAAATTTTGAAGAGTTTGCAGAGGTAAAAGTCCATAGCGTATACTTTCCGTATGGTCGATTTTAGTTGCCACAATGTTGAGAATGAAATGTGGACAAGATACCTAAATTTCATATAATATTTACTGTATAACAATATCTCATTTAATTTAAGTACCACATAGGTGTCGTATGTAATATTGAGAAATATTCTGTCTTTCGCGACTGTAATAAAAGTTTTATACACACACGGCGCGTTTGGCTTTGTTTTAAAATACTTCCATCGGTGAAAGGTATGGCACATACACAATGGTATTCATGTTCTATTTCTTGTTTTTGTTCCACAGTCGCAGTTTTACCAATGGTATTGAAATATATCCCTCTTCTGCAACTGTAATAAGCGACTTATTTAGACCAGACGCGTTTCTCTCTTTTGAAGCATCATAAGAGGACTGTATTTTGTGTCCTCCATTGCCAAGTCACCTTTCGTAGTTTTGTGCTGCGGTAGCACAATATTCAACAATTGTATTGACTCATCAGTGTTTTAGCAAATAAATGCTGTTTGTGTGTACCACACACAAAATTATATTTGACATAGCTCTGAGCACTTCACTGACAGATGGTATATTCAAGTCCTAATGTTTTTGTAAGTCCACAGTTTTGTTTAATGTATTTTGTCTACTTCCTTTTGATTGATTGAAGTGCTTAAAAATAAAGGCAAACGTGCCCAGTGTAAGTAAAACTTTTGTTACAGTCGCGAAATGTGGAATATTTCTCAATATTACATACGACACTTATGTGGTACTTAAATTAAATGAAATATATAGGTATCCTGTCCACATTTCATTCTCAACAGTGTGGCAACTAAAATCGACCATACGGAAAGTATACTCTGTGGACTTTTACCTCTGCAAACTCTTCAAAATTTCGTGCAAAGGTTTACTATATTTAATGCTGCATAATAACTGCGTTGAACATCGAAACAAAATTAAGTCATTTATGGGGGGAAGGTATCAGTCAAGAAGATAGGTAAAAATCTAATTTTTGAGCCAAATAGTTTTTGTGGAATCGAATGATAAAGAGTGTCAAAGCAGTCGGAACACTATGTGTCTGCACAGGCGAGCAGTGCAGTGACAAAATCGCGCACAGCGCGGAATGCAGAGAGCACGTCTTTGTAGCAGCGAAAGGGTTAATGCGGCCATGGTGGCTTTACTTCATGAACTGCACGCTCCCCCCTACACGTAAGCTTGCGAACTATGCCATACTATGGCGCTGCTTCTATCGGCGCGTGCGTCGTGTGCAACTGGCAACGCAGCAATCTCCAGCGTCTGGGCGGGCATGCGCGAGCCGCCAAGATAAAAGAATTGAACTTTAGTTAGAAGTTGTTATTTTCATGAATTATTATTAGACTAACCCCTGCATTACACCTATTTGATTTTGTATTGGTATTTCGTTTAACTGCCACTATTTCTCACTATATCTGACATTATTCTAGCCATTAGTCTTCCAAACATGTTTAATCTAACTACGCGATTAAATTCCACGCTCCAAACTACAGAAGGCGAGTTTTTTTTTTCATTTTTTTGTGACAAACCCCATTTTCATGAGTAGTTCACGGTCGGAGACCTAAAAGGTGGACTGTTTGAACTTCGAAATATATTAACCAAGAGAATGCCATCATCATTAAACCGTACAATAGAGCTGTACGTCACTGAGGAAGATAAAGAGTTGTAGTTTTCCACTGCTTTCAGCAGTGCCTCACTATCAACATAGAGTGGCCATGATATCTTGTGATACTAGGCCACATCAGTCAATCATTCGACTGACAGTCGTGCAATTACTTACAAGCTTTCTGCCTCATTGCAGCAGTCATACATCAATCTGAGCTTTCCACAGACAACGAGAGAATAAAAGTGTGTGCAATGTGATTTCAAATGAGAATGTTGAGCGCGGAGGAAAGAGGGAATTGCAGAGGAAGACCAAGGGTTAACTACGTAAACAGGTTGAAACGCAGTAGTTATGCAGAGATGAAGACACAAGCACAGAGTAGATTGCGCGGAACAAACGAGTCTTCAGACTGAAGAGCACAGCTACAACAAATTCTTAGGTAACCTTTTTCGGTATCGTGTTTACCCTCATCTGCTGAAGGCGACATGTGTCACTTGTGATATTATTTTCGTCGATGGTATTGATGTTATCGTGTCAACTGATCGCGGTAGAGATAGAATTCAGGCTGTGTGTGTAACTCACTTTCGATTGTAGGGTGGGACGAACTCTTCTTCCACTGAGGCACTCAGCAGTCAGTTATTACTGCAGATTTAAGAAACAGACATTATTTGAAGCGATGATCTCCAGAAATTAACGTTAAAGAACTTATGTCCGTATAACAAATGAATTTTTTCACTGTTATCCCGAACTCAGCGCACAGTTTTATAAGTAGTCTCTGCGCTCTGGCTTATCACCGAAACCCTGCTTTCAGCCGGAACTGTTCCTCAGTGACAACGATGTTGAGTTGATACTCTGTTTCAGTCTTTGGTTCTGTAACAACCAATCTTCGTACATGTACGCCTCCAGTTTCCAATTTCCGACGCTAACCCCACTATCTTTGAAGCTGACTGTGACGTTCTATCTAACATTAACAGTCATAGATTGTAACTGACATACTCGAGACTTAAGTAAACCATATTACAATCTGAGAAGTACCAGGTGCATTAAAACGTAGACATAGCCAGAAACACTAACTCTCACAAAGATAACCGTTTTGTAACCACAAACACAATTTTGATTCTTCTACTGGCACCAAAGTCGGTGGTAATAATTGAAGGTACTGTCGCATTAGTTACAGCTTTCTGCTACACTAAGGTCCGAAAAGATCCCTTCTACGTTGCCTACCGCTGACGGACACAATTCTGTAACTAAATAAGATAAATAAGGCGGTTCTCAGTGGATTCGTCGAGAAAAGGAATATGCGATATAGAAGTACTAGACAAAAGCACAGGATAATAGGACAAGTGTTAAAAAGTTATTATGTAAAGAGAATTGTAGTGTAAAAGGGTTATAAGAAAGAAGAGAGATTTTGTGTAACAAAATTGAAGACGCTGGGCGTAGGTGCTTCTCTGAAATGTGAGATTGGCACATGAAACCGCGACGAGCCTCATCTACCCAGCCAGAAGGCAGACACACGCTCTCTACAAAAGCATTCTACAGAAGCTTAACTCTTACTGGAAACAGATTTTATATTTATATAACAAAAACGATCTGGATCCTGAACAAATGAGTATTTGTAAATCCACGTAATTATTTTGAATCGCGAAACCTCAGTCAAGTTTGCAGTAAAATTTTGATCCATGTTTGATGCATGTGCACATATTCGTATCAATGCTACTGCACGCTGCTTATTTCTTCCACAAAGACAATGATTTTTTAGAATAATCATATCTTATACATAATACGAAACATCATAACATCGCGTCATTGTCTGTTTCAGGTCGTTCCTAACGGTTACTTTGCAGGTGTTACTGTTTACAATTATTTATCACCAGTATCGTAATCCAAGAGCAATGGGTCTCTTCGCTATTTATAAGCAATACGGTGTCCGCCCCCGGTAGCTGAGTGGATGCCGGCACGGTAGCTCAGCATGTTCGGTCAGAGGGTTAGCTGCCCTATGTAATAAAAAAAACTGAGTTAATCGATAAACGATGAACTTAAAAACGGGTGCCTTACGACTTCCGCCCCGAGCAGATGCAACGAACGAAAGCGAACAAAATGGGATTAAACAAAAAAAAGTGTTCAGCGCGACAGAAAGTCAAGCCTAAGCGCCCGGGTTCGATTCCCGGCTGGGTCGGAGATTTTCTCCTCATCGACGGGCAAGTCGCCGAAGGGACGTCAAATAGAAAGACTTGCACCCGTCGAACGGTCTACCCGGCGGGAGGCCCTAGTCACACGACATTTATTTATCATTGTGCACTCAAATTTCTTACTGAGACCCAACACATATAACCTGGAATCATGTACATCGGCCATTGCGATACGCGTTGATATTAGTAGATAAACTAAACGAATACATATTTTTTTAACTATGATACAATTTGGCTACATGATTACCCATATTACTTTGTCTTCTGTACTGATCTAGTTTTTTAGTCATCAGTGTTCTGGCTGGTTTGATGCGGCTCGCCACGAATTCCTTTCCTGTTCCAACCTCTTCATTTCAGAGTAGCACTTGCACGCTACGTCCTCAATTATTTTCTGGATGAATTTCACTCTCTGTCTACCCGTACAGTTTCTTCCCACTACAGCTCTGTCTTTCGCCATAAAGATATCCCCTGATGTCTCAGCACGCGTCGTATCATCTTATCCCTTCTTCTTGTCAGTGTTTTCCATGCGTTCATTTCTTCGCCTATTCTGCAGAGAATCTCCACATTACCTATATTACCTATCCATCTAATTTCCATCATTCTTCTGTTGCAGAAAATCTCAAATGCTTGAATCGATTCACTACTTCTTACGAAAAGATTATCATGGCTGTCTACCAAAGGTGAAGGAAAATTCTTATCTCAATTTATTATCAGTAAGTTAATAACTCAACAAAAATATGGTACTGTCCTAGTCTCAAAACTTCGTGAATCAATGATACCGAAGACAGGCAATTCTTAAAGTGCTTTGGTGTGATACTGAAACGTCAGAAAAGTTGCTACCACGCAAATTTAATAATCAGTTTAAACGTCCTGAAGACTCGTTATGTACTGCTAATTATCCCACAATCCGAGAGACGTAACGAGAAAAACACGGCAGTTGCGTATATTAGCCGCCGGCAGTAATATTTACGGCCAGTTCAACCTGTAATTAACAAAGCGACGGCACAGAAAACCAATGTTAATTTTCGTCCATGAAAACATTCCAATTTTTGAAACCGTCTTATTGCGAAAACCTTCTGAAACGCCACTTTTTTCCCTTCCACAAAGATACTTACACATACAGCTATAGTGATAATCGCATCGAAAAATCGATTCCCCCCGGCAGACGACGAAACGTTCCATAGCAGTCAGTAAAACTGAAGAATAAAGATAAGAAAATGATTAAAATTTTATCGTCTGAATTTTGCTCGTCACTAGAGCGATATTAATTACAAGTAAAGGTAGCTACTTCGAAACTTTATTTCCAGGTAATGTAATCGGATAGTAACTCCACAAGCCACCAAATGATTTTTGGGAGCTTATAGCTTATGTGATAGAGACAATGTGGTTTCTCTGTATTCCCTTCGTGGAAAGATGATATCGCTGACCCTTTTTATCAGGTCGAATTTCTCTGAGGTTACCGTCGGTGGATCATGGGAGATGTATAGAGGCGAGAGTAATACGTTTATCGTATTGTACCGGAACATGCACTTTCAGTATTTTAATCCTCTGTATAAGGAAATACTGACCTTACGACTTATCTTAGGAAATAGATTATGGAAGGGCAAACCTACGTTTCTAGCATTTGCAGACTTAGAGAAAGCTTTTGACAATGTTGACTGGAATACTTTTTTCAAATTCTGAAGATGGCAGGAGTAAAATAGAGCGAGCGAAAGGCTATTTGCAATTTGAACAGAGACCAGATGGCAGTTATAAGAGTCGATGGGCATGAAAGAGGAGCAGTGGCTGGGAAGGGAGTGAGACAGGGTTGTAGCCTCTCCCCGATGTTATTCAATCTGTATACTGAGCAAGCAGTAAAGGAAACAAAAGAAAAACTTGGAGTAGAAATTAAAATCCATGGAGAAGAAATAAAAACTTTGAGGATCGCCGATGACATTGTAATTCTGTCAGAGACAGCAAAGGACATGGAAGAGCAGCTGAGCGGAATGGACAGTTTCTTGAAAGGACGATATAAGATGAACATCAACAAAAGCGAAACGAGGATGATGGAATGTAGTCGAATTAAATCTGGTGATGCTGCGGGAATTATATTAAGAAAGGAGACGCTTAAAGTAGTAAGTGAGTTTTGCTATTTTGGGAAAAAAATAACTGATGATGGTCTTAGTAGAGAGGATATAAAATGTAGATTGGCAATGGCAAGGAAAGCGTTTCTGTAGAAGAGAAATTTGTTAACATCGAGTATAGATTTAAGTGTCAGGAAGTCGTTTCTGAAAGTATTTCTATGGAGTGTAGTCATGTATGGAAGTGAAACGTGGACGATAAATAGTTTAGACACGAAGAGAATAGAAGCTTTCGAAATGTGGTGTTACAGAAGAATGCTGAAGATTATATGGGTAGATCACATAACTAATGAGGAGGTATTGAATAGAATTGGGGAGAAGAGAAATTTGTGGCACGACTAGAAGAAGGGATCGGTTCGTAGGACATATTCTGAGGCAAAAAGGGATCACCAATTTAGTATTGGACGGCAGCGTGGAGGGTAGAAGTCGTAGAAGGAGGCCAAGAAATGAATACACTAAACAGATTCAGAAGGATGTAGGTTGCAGTAGGTACTGGGAGATGAGGAAGCTAGCACAGGATAGAGTAGTATGAAGAGCTGCATCAAACCAGTCTCTGGACTGAAGACCACAACAACAACAACAAGGAAATACACAAAGTTTCAATGCAGCAAGTACCATTGTAGTTTGTTAGACACTTCTGTAAAACTCTCACGTTAACTAAAAAAAAGTTGTTAGATTAGAGTGGCTCTTCTTTGAATGTTCACTGTTATAGCATGTTGATGTATGGCAGTATATTGCTGGAATGACACGTGTCATGTCATATTGTCATACTTAGTCGCTGAATGGTTGGAATAGCAAAGAATCTTCATTGACAACGGAGACTAGGACGTCAATTCTCTCGCCATATACTGGAGGTAGTTGGGTGCAGATCTTTCTCTAACTTTCGTGAATAGTGAATCCCAGACAGCGCCAATGCCCGGGAACCTAGTTTGTGAAAAAGTGAATCGAACTCTCGTATTGTACTCAGGATCGACCACACTGTTAATTCATTGGCCAGGCATACTAACTAAGCCGCTGATCCCGCGGCATTATTTGGAGTCTTGCGCACGTTCTGCTGTTAAACTCACTGTCGTCCGAGAGCTTATTTCCACACACAATGTGTGGTCCGGTAGCCTACATTAAAAAATCAGATAACAGAGGCACAGAGCGATTGAGTACGGCCGACTTGGAGAGCTTAGCAAGCCAGGGCAACTGAGTGTAACTGTTTGACAAAATAATTTTGGTGTCGGGACGCAAAGTCCTTCCCAGAAATGAGTGGGGATGTCAGGTAAGCTTAACAACGTCAGGCAATTCCTAACAAATTGAGTCTTTCCACAGGTTGACATTGCAAACTCAGAAACTGTTGATGTATTTACGACCGTACCGTTGGGCAGAGTATTGTAAAATCATCTTATTGGCGCACGGAAAGTTGTGCAAACGGAGAAGCGAGACTTAGTCTAGAGAGAGAGTTGAATCCACTTGTTTGTGTGTGTGTGTGAAATCTTATGGGACTTAACTGCTAAGGTCATCAGTCCCTAAGCTTACACACTACTTAACCTAAATTATCCTAAGGACAAACACACACACCCATGCCCGAGGGAGGACTCGAACCTCCACCGGGACTAGCCGCACAGACCATGACTGCAGCGCCTCAGACCGCTCGGCTAATCCCGCGCGGCCACTTGTTTTTCAGCAGGCAACCCACGAACCCTTCTTCCTCAGTAGTGCCGAAGGACTTCCACCAGCAGCATTTATTAGCAGATCATGGCACACGCCGTCTTCTGCTCAGCGGCTGGTATAATTTGGTGAAATTCCACGAGCTAAGGCAAACTGGTGAAGGACCCAGAAATTGTTAAACGCAATGATGGGAGCGAATAACAGTTTAGAATGTTGCTTTTTTTTATGGTTAGTTTGAGGCCACATTCAGTTTGATTTTGTATGCATGCTTAAGTAGATGATTTTTTTCGTTACAATCATCCAGTGAATGGACACGCATAATGAGTTCATATTTTCACATATAATTTATGAGATGACGACCTCATATACTCCCTTATTTTCTGGTCTTGTTTCATGTGAAACACTCGTTTGCCCTGTGTGTTTGCCATTTCTGATCGCCAATCAGATGTTATGATTTATTTTATGGTAATGTTTTCTAAGTGCAAATCATGATAAATTAAATTAGTATGACATCCTGTTTCATTTAGTAATTATATGGTCTACGTGGCATCAATTATATAGTGTGTAAGGGGTACAAGTGCCCATATTTTTGTGTATAGTACCTTAATATTGACACACTCAGAGTGTCGGCAGTTTTTTTTTTTTTCTCTCAGCGAACAGTCCTCCCACAAACACGTCACAAACTTTACGCCATGGTGTTTTCTGCACGGGCATAACTGATTACGTGTCAGTATAGACTAACCGGTTTGCGTCCACGTGTCCACACTTGAACACCTGACCTGCTGCCCAGGGGAAATACAGGGAGATTCACGAAGATATGCAAATATTTTGATATGTTATTCTACAAGTAAAACTAAAGAAAAAAGTTCATAAACATAAGCCAGCAAATGTTTAGTTATGGAGTTACGGCTAATAAAAGATTTTGCCTGAAATTTAGCACCTTCGCTAATATGAAGCCATTACAAAATTGTACGAGATTAAACGAAAGCACGATTTTCATTTATTTTGTTGTTATTGGTCTGGTGAATCTATTGGCATTACTTGCTCACATTATGAATGCAATAGACGAAATTAAGAAAACCCTGTGAAACTGAAACGAGCAACAGAATCTGTTCATACACGTGCGGCTAAATGCACTGGACTCGGTGGAGACATTTTTGAACAATTATTGTGAATGTATTGTGAAACTGTATGTACACTGTTCAACTTCCTTATCACTGAGCATTGTTCTTTCCGGTTTAACATGAATTCTCGTGTGCTATTATATTAATAAAAACAGATTATCTGACACATTCATACAGTTTCAATTAACGTTGTCACCATCATTTTTCCAAAATTAAATTCTCTGCAATCTTTCTTGAAAACTTTGTGCTATTGTCTGGAATTTGAAAAACAAATTTTGCCAAGTAGGCAATAAATTAAAAATATTGCGAAATTACTTCTTTGTTTCTCTGGATGTTCTGGATAACTAATGCAGATTCACGTCTGGGACATGTTTCATTAGATAAATAACAACAAAATAAATGGGAATTGTGCTTTACTTTAACCTCGTACAGCTTTTCGATGGCTTCATATTATCTAAGTTGCTAAATCTGAAGCAAAATTTTTTATTAACCGTAACTCCGCAACTAAACATTTGCGGACCTGTGTTTATATGAACTTCTTTCTTTAGGTTTACTTGTAGTATAACATATTAAAATATTTGCCTATCTTCGTGAATTACCCTGTAGAAGCACTAATGGATTGCTTTTCAAAAAAAGGCTCTAAGCACTATGGGACTTAACATCTGAGGTCACCAGTCCCTTAGAACTACTTAAACCTAACTAACCCAAGGACATCACATATGACCATGCCCGAGGCAGGATTCGAACCTGCAACCTTAGTAGCAGCGAGGTTCCGGGCTGAAGTGCCTAGAACCGCTCAGCCACAACGGCCGAATTGCTTTTGCCACATGTATTTGGAGGTAGTAACCAACCTAACAATATATACCTTGTTATAGCTATAGTTATTAGTGTGAAAATGATGTAAATACTGATGTAATGTGTTCTGTACACTGTCCTTTGTCACCAGCAGAAAAATTTGCACTTACATCCGTAACACAATGTGTGTATTACCAGACGGTCATTCCTTGACCCATGTTTCATTAGGGCCACACTTTTTAAACTAATTTTATCCGTCTGGTTTAGTTCATTCAAATTACATGAGCATATGGCTGATTAATACACAAAATATCCACCTGATCACTAGTAATATAATTCGCTGGTCATTCATGTGTGCTAGCCCTGTTCGCTGTTGGAACCACCACAGCCAGTTTCTGTCGGCAGGGAAAAGAAGCTTTTCGTTCAGCCTGAAGAAAATGAGATGGATTTTTCCTAATACTCTGAAGCGGATGCTGGTCTGAGCATGTGATGCCGCCTCGAGGTCGAGTAATGTGCCGACGACGTCCGGTAGTTTCCTACGTTGTAGAGAAACTGATGAGAGTCCAGCCAGGGGGCAGCCCCTTACAGAAGCACAGTAATCAGAAACTGGAAATGGTCAATGAGAATGCCTACGTTTCTGTTCCTGATTCTGACCGGCATAAATGCCTATGTGTTAACTATTTCGTGAAGTGGCTTTGAAGCTAGCGGAATCGTGGTAGCCCTAATGGGTTTTGACTTGGCAAGAGGTGCGGCCCCTTCGGCGGAGTGTTTTTAAGTGGTTAGCACTGAAGTTGGTGATGCTTCGTGAACAGAAACGTTACTTTTCCAAGCCTGGGAACTATTGTAAAGTGCGTTCCCATGGGTGGACGTCAAAATCCTGCCTAACCAGTTTGCCTGTTATTCTCTGCAAGCATTTTGAATTAGTGAGTGTGGACTTGTTCGGTAGAAAGAAGCCTCAGAGCAGAGCGTAGAGATATTAAATAAATGGAGGTGGTGTTAGATAAAAATGACGGTCTCTGCTAGAGTATAATGACACCAATAAATTTCAGTTGTTTGCGTGAAAACCTGAACGTGATGCTTTTATGTGGTTCTTTCCCTACTGCGTTTCAACTATATTCCTATTTTGTTATTACGGTGATTATCAGCGAGAGTTGCTGACTGCAACTGGAAGGAAGGAAGGAAGAAGGGAACATTAAGGTTTAACGTCCCATCGACATCGATGTCATTAGACGCAGAGCACTAGCTCGCATTGTGTCAATGTGTCAAGGATCAATCATCAACCTTCACACCCGAATGCGAAAATATTTTGTTGACGCCGACCTATATAGGGCGAAACAATCATAACAATAAAATAAAGGCAATTAGAGCTCGCACAGAAAAATAAAGGTCTTCGTTTTTTCCGCGTGCTTTTCGAGAATGGAGTGATACAGAATTATTGTAAAGGTGTGTCGCTGAACCTTCTGCCAGGCATTTAAGTGTGATTTGCAGAGTATACATGTAGATATAGAATGATGGGGAAGGAAACCGTCTTTTCCCTCTCAGACGACACATCCCTGATTAGATGAAATCACAGAAACCTAAATCTGTGTGGGCAGACGTCCTTCCAAATGCGTATTCAGTGGGCTAACCAATGCGCCATCTCGCTTGGTGGGCCAGTTGGAGGCTGTGTACGAGATGTTACTGGTATACATATTCCAATCCAGTGGTCGGATCTCGGAATCTTTCTGAAAGTAGTTGGCTGACCACCGAGGTTTTTAAATATTGACTTTTCAGTTGTGAAGTTTAACCCTGTTTCGTGGATCAAGGCGAGGGTGGAGAGTCACATTATTATTAATTTGTTAATGTAGCAGTACAGATAATTAATGTAGATCCACCAATAAACGTTACCAATAAAATCCGCAGAGCAATACGTCACTTTACTTGTCTCGCGCGCTGCACGTCGCCAAGAATGCGTCGACCCAGCCACAGCGACGAGTGTGATTGTGTGACACCACGGAAGCTCCGGCGAACGGACGAAATGCCACGGAATCTTGGACAATCGACGAAAGGTACATTTCTTTATCTCTGCTGCTAATTCAACCTCAATAAATATTTCCACACGACACACTACAGTCTATAATTCGTGGAACTGTTGTTGCGTACGTAACCTCGAGCGTTGCAAATTTAATTCTTCCTGAGGATTCCAGTGTCAAATTTCACAATATTAACCATCTTCCCGTCGGCTACATTTGTGCAATTAGACGACATGAAGCCGCTGCAGATGTTTCTGGATTGTGACTCAGTGCAGCGACTGACAGCTGATTCCGTAGTCAACGTGGTGGTGTCTGTTATCTGTTTATGAGCACTTAATTTCATTTATTTACGCTGAAAATCATGTCAGTTCTTGCACAAAATGTCATCACCTGTAAATCTGCCTCCACATCGTAAGGCACACCAGACGCTCTTTTTTTCTTTTGTCGATGCGTAGCCATTACGAACATGTCAACTGTTTCCTAGCAAGACAACCCCATCGCACAAATGTCCTGGTATTTCAGGAGCGTCTGCTTTGTAGTTGGAGAAAAGGAAAATAAAGACCAATTTTATACCCTTGCGTAACATGAATGAACAGGAAGAACTACCCACGTATTTCGAGGGAAACCTCGTAATTCCCGGGCCTAAATAAGCAAATGTCTTCATGTATGGAAATTACCTAATGCTAGGCCTAGTTTTATGTGCATCTAGTATAACTAACATCGACCTTACACGAATACAAACAATGTTAAACCTGCATTCACAGAAGATCCATTGGCTTCCGAAAAATACTAAAGAACCAGACATGCAATGTTACCTTTAAAATTATTAACAGAGAAACACCTGACAAGAAATTTAACGACATACACAAGTTTTTTGCATACATAGGAAACATTTGAATATGTAAAATGAAGAATGTCTGGAATACTGAATAAATTTGAAATACACTAAAACACCGATAATTCATATGAAACCTTTACAAAATAGAGACGGGTGTAATTTATGGGTGCCCATCACAAGAAGCAGCATAGATTCGATAAGGAGTCCGGCAAGGAGGTGTAGTTTCAACTATTAGTGATTTACTCCAATTATAGAGAAAGCATTTAAAGTAATAGTTGGTGGTGGTGGTAAGTTCCTACGGGAACTAACTGTTGAGGTCATCGGTCCCTAGGCTTACACACTACTTAATCTAACTTAAACTAACTTACGCTAAGGGCAAGACACACATCCATGTCCGAGGGAGGACTCAGACCTCCGACGGGGAGAGCCGCGCGAACCGCGACAGTAATAGTTGGAGGTAGGTGTAGTAATTCATGGCAAAACAGTAGATGTGGTAATATACACTGATGACTTGCCTATTTTAGCTGCAAGACCTGTAAATTATGTTAAAGAAAACTGACACTCACTCCGTCCTCAGGCCACAAGTGGCCTACCGGGACCATCCGACTGCCGTGTCATCCTGAGTAGAGGATGCAGATAGGAGGGGCGTGGGGTCGGCACTCGGCACACCGTTCTCCTGGTCGTTATGATGGTATTCTTGATCGGGGCCGCTACTATTCGGTCGAGTAGCTCCTCAATTGGCATCACGAGGCTGAGTGCACCCCGAAAAATGGCAACAGCGCATGGCGGCCTGGATGGACACCCATCCAAGTGCCGACCACGCCCGACACCGCTTAACTTCGGTGATCTTACGGGGACGGGTGTATCCACTGCGGCAAGGCCGTTACCCTTAAAGAAAACTGACGTAGTATGAAAATAAGGGAATCAGTGACGACGGTGATGATTTGCGAGCAGAGGAGACATATATGTGACTATCTATGCAATGACTTGACTGATTTACTGATTCTGGAAGCAAGATCCCCAGGGATGGAAGAAGGAGAGGTAAAAAGCAGTTGACGCCTTAAATAACAGAAAAACGTTAGTATCTCCAAAACGTAACTGCCAACACTTCAACAAAAGGCTTCTGAATCATATGTTTGAAATTTGGTTGTTTATGGCTGTGAGACCTGGACTGCAAATTGTGAACTGATGAATGGGAAAGACTGAATTATTTTGGGGTGTGGTGTTAAAAGTACATCCTGAAAATCAAGTGGACTGATAAGATAACGAATGTCAAAAGGCCTTAAAAGACTTTGAGAGAAAAGAAGTTTATGGAGCACTATTCTAAAACTGTAAGTACACGTCACTGGTCATCTGTTGAGACAGAAATGGCTCCTAAAAGCAATAATAGAGGAACACGTCAGGGAAAAAAGAAACAGAGGACCATTACGGCAGTCCATAGATCAATTATGAAATATGACGGCCGTAGCTACTATACAGAGGGCAGAAAGTCGTGAAGACTGGAGATATTCTGCCAAGCAGACAACTGCCAAGCTATTCTCGGAAGAGGAGATGTTTTGTGTACCAGGCGGGCGACAATGTACAACTGTATTTCAGAATCTATCTCGATTCCCGCGGTCGCACACCAGCGCTTTTGGCTCCGTATTTTTCGTTAGTAGTCCGCAGCTCGTGGTCACGCGGTAGAATTCTCGCTTCCCGCACCCATGTTCCCGGGTTCGATTCCCGGCGGGGTCAGGGATTTTCTCTGCCTCGTGATGACTGGGTGTTGTGTGATGTCCATAGGTTAGTTAGGTTTAAGTAGCCCTAAGTTCTAGGGGACTGATGACCATACATGTTAAGTCCCATAGTGCTCAGAGCCATTTTTTTTCGTTAGTAGGAAAGTGACAATTTTTTCTGAGAAATTATGACGTTAGGCATCAATGTGTAGTACCTCTTCAGTTTCATATTTCGGAATTATTTTCATCACTTCACGTTTCGTGTATCTCTGGTCAGGGATAACAGTACATCCAAGGTCGGCACCATTCTTTAAGCGCATTTCCATAATATAGTTTTCCAACTGAACATCTTTAGAAATAACAGGTACCAGTCATCTTTTGTGATAGTTCCATTTTCGTTAGACCATGACTGTTTTCGATTCGCCTTGCGGCTTGCGAAACACTGTCAGATGCTGCCACTTTTGATGATCGCTTCTAGCATCGTTGGAGCCTGTAACAGTGGCAAGACAGAAAAAAAAAAGTGACGATGCATCAGAAGTATTTACATCACACGTAATACTGTAAGTAACACCTTCCAGTAGATTTTATGGTGTAAATGATTCCTGATACCTCGCTAAATTCAGGACTTACCTATTTCGTTTTCTCTATCTTAGTACTGTTACACGACAAACACAATGCTAAAAACAACTTTTAGAAGTGTGCACCATCTGATGATGAATCATAGTCATAGTATAGTAAAAACAGAACTATCACAAAAAGCAAGTGGTTCTGAAAACCTTTATTCATCACAGTCATAGTGTTACAGATCCATAATAGAGAAAATTCTAGTTTTTGGATTGTCAGCTACGCTCTTACTTCGCTCTCTCGTCCCCATGTGCTGTAACGTCTCTCGATGCGTTCTGACTGGAAGATAGTCTGTAGCCTCGGTGGTCATGGCCTACCACCACGTCTATTCCTAGACAATCAATCGGCATCCTATTAGTTGTTGTTTCAGTGCCAAAAGTCGTAAATCTAAAGGCCATATCCATAGCTAATACATTAGTTGTCGTGACAGCATGCACTTGGATAAGCAACTAACGAGATGGTAGCTGAAGACCACCGCGTGGAGGGATGTTTCTTATTCTGTTGAAACAGAACACTGCGAAAACACAAAGGGCAGCCCTTAGAGGCGTCAAGAGGAAGGTGCAACGTGTACAGTGGAAAGACAAAGTAAGCCATGTGGAAGCACTATCAGTGACTAGACGATGAGGCACGACGGGTTTACTTTATTTGACGCCACATTTGCCATATATACTGCTGTAAATGATTTTATGAAACTTACGATTATCAGACGATCGAAATCGATAGTTCATAAAGTATTTATTTAATCTGCAGCTCTTAGCTGATATGAAGTACTGCTTTTAAAAAAATCTCTTTTGTAATTGTTATTGCATTCCAGCCGTATGAAGTAGGTATTCTTTGTCACCTGTTTTAATGAATATAAACTGTTGAATCTGTGTGTTTTATTTGTATGCTGTTTAAAAATCACTATAAAAAAGTTATATGCAAGGTTGTGTACGACTCCCATATGACTAGTAAACTTTCTTCTAGATTATAATTGTAAGTGTAGCATTAATAATGTCGACATTGGTCATACAGAAATTCTTGACCTACTTTCGTCGAGCGACATATGATATCTCTGTGAGTGTGAGGTGGCCAGGAAGTTCCCCGTTTACATCAGAAAAATGAGCACGGGGGAGAGAACTACAGGTTATCTGCCAAAGCACAGAATCCCGTTTCACAGGCTTGACTTGTCAGAGCGACCGATGGGCGACGTAAGTTCACCGCCTGTCCTCAGTTTCCAGTATCGTAGTTAACGGGACGCCAAACTCTAATCTGCCTTTCTGATGCTGCAAGACGATTTATATTTACACCATAAAAAACAGTCAGGAAGCCGCTGGAGGCCGGCAGGGGTGGCCGAGCGGTTCTAGGCGCTACAGTCTGGAACCGCGCACCGCTACGGTCGCAGGTTCGAATCCTGCTTCGGGCATGGAAGTGTGTGATGTCCTGAGGTTAATTAGGTTTAAGTAGTTCTAAGTTCTAGGGGACTGATGACCTCAGAAGTTAAGTCCCATAGTACTCAGAGCCATTTTTGAGCCGCTGGAGACTCGGCGATGAAGAAAACCCACCATTTTCATCACGTATGTCATATCCAGCTGAAGAAACACGTTGTTGATTACATATCGTAGAGGTGCAAAATTGGGTGTATGTTGAATGCTGTGTTTCACACGCTGTTTCATAAAGCCCCTGACATTTTCAGTTGCACTAAGATCCGGTAACTCAGCGGGTCAGTCGTGGGGCAACAACGCTATGTGTGTGTGTGTGTGTGTGTGTGTGTGTGTGTGTGTGTGTCTGTGACAGAGATAGAGAGAGAGATTACGTGTGTGTGTGTGTGTGTGTGTGTGTGTGTGTGTGTGTGTGTGTGTGTGTGTGTGTGCGCGATTACGAAGAAACGTCTTGTCAGCAAAAATTTTAAAATAAACATCCGCGTTCATGTTCAAGTTAAGCTGAACGGAACAGACGCCCAAAACATCACAGAACAACCGCGATAGACGGCCTATTGCGAGGTAGGTGGCTATGCAAGTCCTTTACATGCAGTTCGTTTCTCAAAGTTCGCTGAAAAACTGGTTGTGATGAACCTGCAGCAATTCCTGTCGGCTGTAAATCGGGCATTTGTATTCACGGTGCTGTCAGGGGCACATTCAAGTACGACAGCTGCTTTCTGTCACACTGTCGCGCCTTCACGTCTGCTCTTCTTACTGCACCGATTCTATACACATATATACCACATAACTGTCATGGCTTATGTCAGCGGTGGAGGGTGTAAAGTACCCCGACATAGACCAGTATAACATAATGTAGAAATCGATAACACCTTTCGTTTCGTATCACTCGATACGAATTAAGTTTTTTAATGCATGATGCAGGTTTTCTCTTTAAGTAAGTGATACAGTTGATCCCATACAGCAACAATAATTTTCTTACCTGAAAATAATGAGTAAGGACATTGCTGTTAGTCGCGAGCGTACTAAAACTAAACTCCATCCGAACAGGTATCGGAAGGCCCAACGGTACCGACCGACCGCTTTGTCATCCTCAGCCGACAGGCGTCACTGGATGCGGATATGGAGAGCCATGAGGTCAGCAAACCGCTCTCCCTGCCGTTGTCAGATTTCGTGACGGGTGGCGCTACTCTTCAATCAAGCAGTTCCTCAGTTGGCCTCACACAGGCTGAGTGCACATCGTTTGCCAACAGCACTCGGCAGACCCGGACTGTCACCCATCCAAGTATTAACCAAGCCTACCAGTGCTTATCTTCCGTAACCCGAAGAGAATCGGAGTTACCACTGCGCAAGACCGTTGGCAGTCGCGAGTGTAAATAACTCCTAAAAACAGTATTTTTCAAACTCGTCATTTCACTTCAAAGCGAGAGTAAGGCCGCGTCCTAAGCAAGTGACAGAAGTGACCGATAGCGCGCGACAGCTTCAGGCGACAAAACACAACCGCAGATGTAGTTACGGAAGTGTCCTACGTCAGCGACATCTGTGTCGCTGCTTCTCTCCCGCTCCAACTGGCGACGTTTGAATTCAAACGCGTTCGAATCTTGTCGCTGCAGCACGCATGACAGAGAGCGACAGCCACGTGTCTTCTCGGCAAAGCAGTGGAGCGAACACGACGACAGCTATGAAATACTTTCCATCCGATTTTAAGAAAATTATTCGGTAAAACAATTGGATTCTTCTGCATCTTATAGCTTGATTCTTTAAACGGTAAAGGTCTAAATCTGTTTTAGTTATTCCTCAAAGTTACTATGCTGTATGAAATTGAGTACATGGCTGCACGAAATTTTTATGAATTTGCAGAGGTAAAATCACATTGCATAGCCTTTCCGTATAGTTCATTTAAGGCCATACATCACTGCGTATGAAATGTAACCAATATATCTAAATTGTATCTAAAGTAGAGACCGGAATGACATCTCCTTTAATTCTTGAGATATTGATTGTTATATCCCAGGATAGGTCGCTCACGGCGCGTCCGAATGTTTCCTGCTCTTCGGGAATCAAGTCGTCGTAAAAATCGTCATACCTCATAAACGGTTGAAGACATCGGAACGACGATTTTTGGAAATGACAGCATGCAGAAAGGACTATTTTATTGTATGATTAACACTCTATTCCTATTTGTAAACACTTGAGCAGAGCGAAAACAAGAGTCCCTGTAAACTACAGCCGGCCGAAGTGGTCGTGCGGTTAAAGGTGCTGCAGTCTGGAACCGCAAGACCGCTACGGTCGCAGGTTCGAATCCTGCCTCGGGCATGGATGTTTGTGATGTCCTTAGGTTAGTTAGGTTTCACTAGTTCTAAGTTCTAGGGGACTGATGACCTCAGCAGTTGAGTCCCATTGTGCTCAGAGCCATTTGAACCTTTTTTTTTTTATTTTTTTTTTTTATAAACTACACCATGAGATTTTGTTCGAATTTTCATAGCCAAACAAAGGAAGAGAAACAGGTAAATGGGTATCAAAGTGACCATCGTGAGGTCTAGTTTAGCATGAAAATATTTAAGTGCTTGAAAGTAATCAGGGTAATTAACGAAAACTTAATTAATGAGTTGAGGAAAAATTGAAATAATTCACGAAAAGCTGCTTCCAAGCTAAGTAAATGAAGCGTCAAAAGTTTGATCTGTTCAGGGCCTAGCTATTTTGCACATGACAAGATGTTGCGGTATTTAAATGTCAAAAAGGCTTCCTTCGACTCAAGTACGTTAGGAAGGCAAGCGAGGACTCAGTGATATCGTGTTTTCTGAATAAAACTAGAAAATAAAAAACGAAATAAATCAAATATTTTATGAAATGATATGTGTAAAAGAAATAAGTACATCACAGAAACGTTCTACATGTCATTGAATGATGCTCGAAATCATGAACAAAAAATGAGATGAATCAAACGTTTCCCTATTTTTTATTTCGCACTTTAAGACAATTCGTTACACAAAACGTTTGACTTTCTTTTCAAAAATTTTGTATACTTTACTTTTACAGACTATTTAGATTCATTTAAAGGCTTGGCCTTAGCACTGCCTGCTGATGAATTACGTTCGCAACATCAAATACCTGTAAAATTACATGGTTCATTGTAACCTATTAGGAATTTAATGTATGTGATATTCTGGGATAGGAGTGTATGCACTTAAGATCAAGTTCTTTGGCAAGACCTTAAAAATATACTTAGCGATGCAGTGTAAACAGTATACGTAAATAAAACTTAGTATACAGAATTGTAACTGATTTAGTTAAAATATAAGAAAATCGGGGAATCGAACCCACCACTTCTTCGATGCAGAGACTCACGAACTGTGACTCTACCACTACAACATAGCTACCAACTATGTATGCTTTTCCATCTGTGTGTTTATATGTCTATATACGATAGTTAGCCATGTAGTCAGTCTTTCTTCCGCATTTATTGGCTGTTAAAAGTTCTCGAGCACGTAAAAGACATTCGTATTTAATTTATTGATGAGATAGTCGAATGCTGATCTGCTCATTCACGTGTATTCGAAGAATGTGTTTGGTGATCTTCGTGGTTGATGATATTTATGAAATTCTCCATAGAGATTCCTCCCTTTGTACATTTCATGCACAACATAGCTTTTCGCTTTATTTTCTTAATCAAACCTAATTTTGCATTCATCCTCTTCAGCTACAGTATTCTACAGTTTAGGAGCGTCGTCTTTTAGAAACAGCTGGATGGCTCTAAGCAGCCATCTTGTAGCGCGACATGGTCGCTCACACGCAGGACACCCGAGCTTTTCGCTCGATGTTGGTGCCTGTCGCTGGAGCGTCCCGTATCCGGAAGTCGCTCACTGTCGGTCCCTTCTGTAACTCACGTAGGCAATGGCCTAAGTGAAGACATAGTTTTGAAGGTAAATGTATGTTGAAACATTCTAATGTGCTATTATTAAATTTTTGAAGTAATAAGGAATCTCATATAAACTTACAAAATTTATGTTGTCCAGTATCAACATTTATTATTCATTTGTTATACATTTACTTTTTTAATATCGAAATGTTGTTGGATTTGCAAAAATGTTTTAATATAATGTAAAATCACGTAGCATCAATGTGTAAACAAGGATTCATAGACTTCCTATTCTGGAACATTCCATATCTATTTTCACTAAGTTATTTCTCTGATTTTTCTATACAACGAAACATACATTTAAAGTTATACATACATTTTAAATTGTACTTCACTGAAAGACCGGTTGTAGTTTAAAAAAGGTGAAACGACACTAGAGGTTTCTAGAATCTTCTGGCACAGACGGTTTCAAGGGTCATGTGGCCACCTGTTGCCAGTTTTATAAGAGCTAAAACGTTCCATAACCTCCTGTTCACCTTTGTAACCTTGCATGCTATCAATTCTCGAGAAACATGTTGTATGTCTGGGATCTTTTTTGACACCAAAGTGATCCCAGCAACTTTGTAGCGATAAAATTTATAATAGTTCCACAAAAATAATGATTATTTATTGAGAGTCCCATGCACAATGTTGAAATTACAGCTCCTTAGTTACCTGCTATAATAAAGTTATGTATAAGTTGTAACTAAGTTCTAGCTATGTTTCAAATACGAAAACATATGTAGTGTTGATTCTGTTTAGTTGAAAAAATTATTTTAACACAAAACATTCCTATACCACAAAATTTTGTAACAATACTGTGGTTAATTAATATTATGCGTTATATCAGTTACAAAGAATTGTGTTAGAAATAAACTTCTACATCCCACACCATGTTGTATGATGAACACTCGTTACATGATACTCGTATTCTGGCATATTGTTTACAGACAAACCTGTGACACTCATCACGTTGTCGATGTACTTTCCCTGGGCAAGAATCACAACCCTTTGTGTCATATCTAGAGCATCTGCATCCTGGTTACCACGTTGTGTGCCCTTTAGAATACCCTTGGAACCTGAAGATCAGCCCAGTACTCAAAATGTTGGTGTAGAATTTTACTCTCATCTGCACGATTGTTGGTATGCATTGCTGTTACACTCTGCATGTGATTGGTAATAAAAAGTCTGAGACGATCTATTATTTTCTGTAATTGTGATCTAAGGCCACGTGGAATATGTCCAGTTTCACATATTACATTCCTTGAAACCTACCTGCACACATCAAGTTGTACAATATCATATGATATCTGCCCACTTGTAGATGTGCCTCAAGTTTTCCGAATACCATTATCACATTCACTCACACTGACTTCATTTCCGACCTGTATAACATCCTCTATCGTATCTACAGGGTGTTTCACAATTCATGTTCATCTCCACTATCGAACAAGTAATCACAGCTCCTCAGGTATGTATTTTAGAGCCCAAGTTTATCAGACATTATTTCTTGTTTTGGTCCATATTACAACCGCTGAAAGTTGCCTACCCTACGATCTTAGCAAGAACAGTAGCGGTACACGTATTCCACTCTTAAAAGGTATCATAACGGTTTTCCGTTATGACTTTAGATTCGTTCGTTTCCGGTACAGAAAGCTTTACCTCAAATTGATATATTTATCCTTTGCCATCATCCTTGAAGGTTTGTAACATCGTATATTCATACATTTGTAGGCGCTGCCGCCTGTAGCTTTCAGGCTCTGTGGAGTCACTGAATGACATTTCCGAACATGGGTTTAAAGTAAGACTTGATCTACTAAGTCCACTGTACAACAACTAAAACGTGTCACATTAATTGTGAAACACCCTGCACATCAACGTCACTCTCATCCTCTTTCCCAAAAGCTGATTAATTACCAGTATCACTCTTCTGCAAATCTGCTTAAGTCTAGTCCAGACTGCAGCCCTTCCAAAGCATATCATCATCAGTGACGGATAAAATATAACACCACGTCTTACTTCAACAAAACGTAGTTCCTAATTATGAATTTGTCATAACAATGGACGTTTATGTGTTTTCTACGAACTGTTTACAACAATGGATATAGAAATGTCAGTTTGGAACATGCATTCTTGCCAAGCTTTCATTGTCGTAATAGAGTTGAAATGTAGCATCGACAATCACATATCGTATTCTTGGGGTAGTTTCTGACTCCACTTCGGAAATTTCAAATTATTGTAAAACGAAACGTGGTATAACCATAAATGAGGCACTCGGTCGTAAAACATGGTATCTAACAATTTTTGCCAATTAGCGTTTTCGGCAACGTCGGACTCCTTACAGCTGATTTCATAGGTTGGTGAAGGAATCTGTGGAAGATGTGTACGTTGTAAGAAATTATGTTGGTATTGTGTTATGGTAAGTGACAGCTGACTGAAGGTAAAACATTGTAAGTAACAAACATGGCGGCCTGACACAGTCTGTTCCGTAGTGATGAGGAACTTGAATCGAAAGTTTCGAGCGCTAACAACAATTCTGACTACAGTTCTTCCTGTAATGACGAAGATGAAAGCCCAGAGTATTATCCTGTTTATGAGTACAAACAAATCAGATGCAAATTACTCCTTAAAAAGGTAAGAACAGATGCCTTTATTTCTAAATCTGTTTGAAGTAAAAGATGGTATGTACTGCACTTACCAAGTTTTACTGCCTCTTCCGTATTGAAACTTTTCAAAAAAGGAAATTCTGAACGTTCCTTTCATCAACTATGAACTGAGTACTTGGTAACCAAACTTCATGAAACATCAACACAATGCATTATATAGAAATAACCGAAAGAGGTTTCATTTTGACTCGCAAATTATAAATATGTGCGAAGGTGACCACGGTAACTACTAGCGTTACCACGTTTTACACCCACTAGGTTAAATCACTCAGGATTTTTTCTATTATCATGGTGTAACTCAGCTCTTCAGAAGAAATGTCTACCTGAAACACAACACTTTTACCTTACATTGTGTAGTGTAGGGACTTAAGCGCTTGACTACCAAGCCAAAGATCTCGAGATTGAATCCTGGTCGGATCACGAAGCGTTTCCAGTTAATCTTCGGACCGATCGTTTTCAATAAGATACGAATTACGCCAGATACAGCCGCGGTTCGGCCTCCGCGATGAACTGTAGATCCCTTCTCTTGCAGGTTGGGGATACGGGAACCTCCCAAGTGGCTTCAAGTTGATAGACTAGCAACAGAATCGGAAGGCACACGAGGTTTTTATTATTATCCCTTGCACCTTTTTTTTAGGAAGAAGGGTAATGAGCTTTCCGATACAAGTATTCCTTGTTTTGTTTCAGAAATCGATCGCGCTCGATATCAACCAGGATTGTGAATCGGAACCATGTACCAGTAGGTCTGCAACCAACAGTCATGATGAAAACAATGCGGATGTAAGGTCACCTACTGCTTCGGGAAAATCTAATCCGCCTAGTAGAGTCCGTTATGCAGGATGGTCGGTACCTCTTGAACAAAAGGATACTGTAGATGATCAGAAAAAATTAAGCAAAAAAGGTTGAAAAAGGAAACGTGGGGTAAACAAACAGGAAAAAAATAAAAAATTAAGAAATTTAGGTAAAAGCTATTTGTCTTATCGAGGAAAAGGAAATCCACAAGCACCTTGAGAAGCAGGCCCAGATTGCCTTTGTAAGAAAAAATGTTTTTCAAAGATTGATGCTGACGAACGACAGCCGGTGTTTGAAGAGTTCAATAGAATGGGAAACTACAACATCCAAAAAGCTTATCTATTTGTTCTAATAGATGTTAAAAAACTGCCAGAAGTACGAAAAAGAGTGGAAGTCCCTCTCGAAGAAAATTTACCATTACTTACAATATCTTGGTTGAAGGGCAAAAAGTAGAAGTATGTAAAACTGCTTTCCTCAACATCCACGGACTGCAAAAAAGTAGGGGCAGAGTCGAAATTTTGGTTTAAAAAAAACCAATGGCGCTCATACTCCACCATCAGATAAAAGAGGTGCACATGGGCACCACAAGAAAAAGTATTCAGAAGACGATATAAAAAATGTGCATACTTTTATATCAAAACTTCCCAAATACGAAAGTCACTACACCAGGCGCAAAAATCCTTATAAGATGTTTATGTCTATGGAATACACAGTTAAACGTTGTTTTGAAGAATATACTCAGTTCTGTTCAGAAAGTGGTAGCAGTCCTGTATCTTCAGACAAGTTCAGAAGAATATTCACGGAAGAATTTAATATAGGATTCAAGTCTCCTAAGACAGACACATGTAAGGACTGCGACTCAATGAGAATTGAACTACAACAAGCCGAAAACGATGAAAATGACGCTAAAGTCCAAGAAATTGGACACAAAATCGAGAGACACCACCTACATGCTGCTGCCAGGCAAAAATTTTTGCAAGTTGCCCCAGAGGACAAAGAAGCCCTTGTTCTAACATTTGATCTCCAACAGGCGTTGCCCATTCCAAAATTATCCACTGAACCTGCATTTTACAAAAGAAAATTGTTTTGCTACAACCTCAGCATTCATGATTGCTCCAATAACGTAGGGTACTTTTGTTACTGGGACGAGGCTACTGCTAGGACAGGAAGTGATGAAATAGCAAGTT
This sequence comes from Schistocerca piceifrons, assembly GCF_021461385.2. Taxonomy (NCBI): domain Eukaryota; kingdom Metazoa; phylum Arthropoda; class Insecta; order Orthoptera; family Acrididae; genus Schistocerca; species Schistocerca piceifrons. Next base: position 146,104,882 of record NC_060144.1, read on the forward strand.
GCATGTTGAAACACTTCACCGTGAATGACATACAGTGCAAGAAACTGATAGTAATATCAGATAGCTGCTGTGGTCAAAATAAAAACTGGACAATAGTCGCTCTCTGGCTTAAATTATTGGCAAGTGGCCGTGTAATACGTGTTGAACATGTTTTTCCAGTAGCTGGACATACTATGTTGCCATCAGATAGAGATTTCGGCCGAGTAGAGCAGTATGTGAGGGATCACATTCACTATGTGTACTGCCCGGAGGAATGGAGACAGATCTTGAAAAACGCCCAACGCTCACCTCCCTTTAATGTGTACGAATGCAGAAGGGAGATGTCTTTCAAGTTTCTTCACTGAAGGCATTGTTTGGAGCACGCAAGAATGTAATTGCTGCATCTGTCAAACTTCTGTTGGTCCGCGAAGAACCAGATTGTCTGACTGTTTATAAAACATATTTCTGATCTGGTGAAGAAATATCGTTGAAGCTGAAAGGTCGTCCTCTTACAGAAGATTTTCTGGGGAAATTTAACGCACCTCTTCCACTGCTGTATAATACACCAATACCAGTCAATAAGGAAAAATTGCGCGATGTCCTCAGCATGTTCAAGTATATTCCAAAGGCATATCACGGATATTACACGAGCTTAGCTCCTGAGCATTAAATGTAAAATTATTGTACCTAAAAACTACTAATAAAACAATTGGTAATGCAAGTTTAGGTTACTTTATTTTATTTCCAATGTGATTATCATGTTACACCACTGCACTGTGCCGGCCGGAGCCGAGCGACCGCTACGGTCGCAGGTTCGAATCCTGCCTCGGGCATGGATGTGTGTGATGTCCTTAGGTTAGTTAGGTTTAATTAGTTCTAAGTTCTAGGCGACTGATGACCTCAGAAGTTAAGTCGCATAGTGCTCAGAGCCATTTGAGCCACTGCACTGTAAACATCCTGCTAAGGTTCCATCTATGTGGTAACTGCCACGTTCCAGAAGCAACATTGTTGTGAAAAATGTAATCTGGCAGATAACAAGGTAGCAATGTCTCATACGTGAATGAAAAATACGGTATCTACGGGTATCTTTCCTCTGATTTTAGTTCTTATATTCGCAAACAAAATGTTATGAGGAGCAGCTAAGACGAATTTTACTTCTCAGTTCACATAGAATATCTGCGCAACATAATTATGTGAGTTTTGTTAGAGCAAACTATTTGATATTTTCCTCAAAACTTAACAGCCGATTTCCCGTAAGCTTTCATTTTGTTGGTTACCATGTTTTACGACCGAACGCCTGAAATATTTTATCCAGTTACAGTTACAAGACCATAAAAAGCATATCTGGAAGATAAGTCCACTTCCATATTACAAATATTTCTTTGCAGTTAAACGAGGCTTTCGATCTAAAGGGGCCACAGACACGATGCGAGGGTTAATGGGGTGATGATATTTTCACCAGAATGATCGTCCCGGTATTATGACCTTGGCTCCATACAACAACAGCGCATCTCTTTGCCCTTGTTTCGCAGTGCATTTGGACTGTGTGATTCGTGCAGACGGAATTGATATAACTAGTGGCAGCGGGCCCTTTTATCAGTGACTTGTCTTATCCACTTTCATATTACAAATATTTCGTTGTAGTTAAACGAGGCTTTCGATCTAAAGGGGTCACAGACACGATGCGAGGGTTAATGGGGTGATGATATTTTCACCGGAATGATCGTCCCGGTATTATGACCTTGGCTCCATACAACAACAACTCTTTGCTCTCGTTTCGCAGTGCATTTGGACTGTGTGATTCGTGCAGACGGAATTGATATAACTAGTGGCAGCGGGCCCCTTTTATCAGCGACTTATCTCGCTGGTCCTATTCGCTCGCGGCCTCAGAAGTCGGCCGGCGGCGGCGAGGAGGGAGCCGGTAGCCCGCATGTCTGGCTCCTAGACCCTCCCTCCCCCGCCCCCGCCCCCGCCCCCACCCACCAAAACCCGCCTTCCGCGACTGGAGCGCCAGCCAGTGCACGCCACAAAAGACGGCCCTCCTCGCCGGGACTTTATCTCCTCGCCACAAACAAGAGCGCGCTCTCAGAATGAACGTTCGCGGCGCGCACAAAAGAGACGTAACTGCGGTATTAGAGATGCGAGATCCTCTATAAACATTCTGCTGCCGTTCTCCGCGAGCGGCTCTGCTCGACAGGCGGGACTACCTGGCGACGGTGTAAGCTCTCCTCTGTCTGCCAAAGAGCGCACCAGTGTCAAGTGGGTTTACGATCGCAGCGCCCGCAGCGGGTAGCCTGCTGTTTACGCGCAGTCTTCGCGGACACAGAGGCTGCTGGGGAATTTAAATGATGGTGGCCTTTTACCTAGTATTCTGAAGAAACCATGCTCCCCCCACGTCGATTGCATTTGAGTGATTTTTTCCTCTTTTTTAGTAACGACGCTGCAATCGTAAGACAGTGACACAAAAATAGATCAACAAAGCATGGCATATCGAGGCAGCCTTTTGACGTCTGCAGAACACCTCAAGACCGCAAACAATCCTCCTATCGCAAATCGGCATAAAAGTTGTCGGATTTTACTAAAAGAACAACACTTCTAAATAGGCTTTCCATATTTTACAAAATAAGAATAGGAGTGACCACTCGTTAGTTTATCGATAGTTTCTTCGAAAATCCAGAATTACACTTTTCGGTAATTGACGCCCCTTGCATTAGGCCTCAGGCTAGTTTGTCCACTGTTCGAAATAGTACGAGGGTGTGTCAAATGAAAACCTTAAATTTGTAATAACAAATCGAAATTTCGCGCCGTTATCCAGGTTCGCCGATGACATTGAAATTCTGTCAGAGACTGCAAAGGACTTAGTAGAGCAGATGAACGGAATGGATAGTGTCTTGAAAGGAGGATATAAGATGAACATCAACAAAAGCAAATCGAGGATAATAGAATGTAGTCGAATTAAGTCGGGTGATGCTGAGGGAATTAGATTAGGAAATGAGACGCTTAAAGTAGCAAAGGAGTTTTGCTATTTGGGGAGCAAAATAACTGATGATGGCCCAAGTAGAGAGGATATCAAATGTAGACCGGCAATGGCAAGGAAAGCGTTTCTGAAGAAGATAGATTTGTTAACATCGACTATAGATTTAAGTGTCAAGTAGTCGTTTCTGAAAGTATTTGTATGGAGCGTAGCCATGTATGGAAGTGAAACATGGACGATAACTAGTCTGGACAAGAAGAGAATAGAAGCTTTCGAAATGTGGTGCTACAGAAGAATGCTGAAGATTGGGTGGGTAGATCGCATAACTAATGAGGAGATATTGAATAGGATTGGGGAGAAGAGAAGTTAGTGGCACAACTTGACCAGAAGGAGGGATCGGTTGGTAGGATATGTTCTGAGGCATCAAGGGATCACCAATTTAGTATTGGAGGGCAGCGTGAAGGGTAAAAATCGTAGAGGGAGACCAAGAGATGAATACACTAAACAGATTCAGAAGGATGTAGGTTACACCAGGTACTAGGAGATGAAGAAGCTTGCACAGGATAGAGTAGCATGGAGAGCTGCATTAAACCAGTCTCAGGACTGAAGACCACAACAACATACTGTAAGTTGGTAAGCCTGCTGCAAACAGGGTGCAGAATGGCCTGTAGGTGACAGCATAGCGCAGATGCATGCATACCGTCAGAGTACCAGTATAAAGATGGCCGCCCCACTTGCGACTTGCACCAGGGAAGAACAGGGTTCTGTTATTTTGTTTTTGCTTAGTGAAGGTGTGAAACCTATTGAAATTCATCGACGAATGAAGGTTCATTACGGTGATGCATGTTTGTCACAGCAGCAAGTCTGCGAATGGAGTAGGAAGTTCGCAAATGGTGTGACTTCAGTCGAATATGCTCCTCGTCCAGGTCAGGCACAACGAGTTGTGACTCCACAGAACATTGCAGCAGTTGAAGCCATAGTGAAGGAAAACCGCCGAGTGGCACTGAATGACATTGCAGCATGTTAACAAATTAGTCATGGGTCAGTACATAATATTGTGCATGATGTACTCCAGTTTCACAAAGTGTCTGCAAGAAGGATGCCACGGCAGCTGACTCCTGAAATGAGAGAACGATGTGTTGATGCTTGTGAAGAACTTCTTCGGCGCCCTTAACGAGAAGGTAACGGCTTCCTTGCAAGAATCGTTACTGGGGACGAAACCTGAGTTCGCTTCCTCCAACCGGAAACGAAGAGAACGAGCAAGGAATGGCGCCATTCCTCATCACCAAAACCAAAGAAGTTTCGAGTAGAACCATCAGCAGGGAAGGTTATGCTGACTCTCCTTTGGGACGGAAAAGGCGTCATTCTGGAGTATTACATGCCTAGAGGGACCACTGTCACCAGTGCATCATGCAAAGACCTCCTAAAAAATTATCTGCGGCCTGCAATCAAATCAAAGCAACGTCGATCGCTGTCAGCAGGTGTCCTTTTGCAACATGACAATGCAAGGCACCACACTGCCCGTACAACAGTTGCAACAATCACAGACCTGCATTTTTAGTGTCTTCCTCATCCACCATACTCACCAGACCTTGTCTCAAGTATTTTTCATATGTTCGGACCACTCAAAGACGCAATGGGAGAAAAGAAGTTCCATTCTGATGAAGAGGTACGCCACGAGGTGCATGAGTGGTTGCGCGGACAAACAAAAGAATTTTTTCTAAAGAAATCTATGCGCTTTGTAAGCGCTGGAAGACTTGCATTGAGCGTGGGGGAGGTTATGTTGAAAAGTGATACAGCTTTGTACCACTTCTGCACAATAAATAATATTTAAAAAAATATTTAAGGTTTTCATTTGACTCATCCTCGTAAAATGCGTGCTACTGGAAGTACAAAACGCTTGACTCTCCTTTGGTCCTGCCTAAATCCACGAAAATATATCTTCTCATGTATTGGTATAAATTTATTGATGTTTGCGTTCAGGTTTAAACGTTTTTCGTGGAGCAGTCTTTGATGGATCTCGCCTCAGACATCTTTAACTCGAAATAAATTTTCTAGCGAAGACGGTCAGATTAACAGATCACTCCAAACCACGATTGAATCAGGCTCTAGATGCTGAAGAAATCAATGTAAAGTAGTATCGTTGGACCGACGGCTGAATGACGCGTTTAAACAACACGGTGTGGAATGTGTGGCTCAGGCCGAAGATGGTTCCGGAATGCCAGAGGGCTGTTTCCGAACCATGACTTGGGTCCAGTCACCCACGTTCACGTGAACATGAACCTCGAAGCTTATTCCAAGATTCTCATTGGTCGGATGTTCCCCATTCTGGTACACCTTTACTTCACTGTGTTCGCCCCCACATTCCAAAATGGCAACAACCGTAATCACAGGGCTTCATGTAAATGTTGCTGCTTTGGCGAACATACAGGCACCCTATGTCATCACCTGAACTTAATGCCGTAGAAATGTCTGGAACTATTGGGTTGCTGCGTAAGTTCGTAGCATTTTTCCATAAGCTTAATAAACACAACGCATAACAGAGACTTTAGTGATGCGTAATATATTCTCCTTCACTATCTCCAACAAACTTCCAGCGCTGCGGCAGGTTTTCTATTCCTCCACTGTAGAAATCGTGTATTTTTGAGAACAACTCGAGCAACGCTCGGAACGGATTTTCATTCCGAAAGGAGCATTGGTCGATAGAGAGTGGAAGAGGAAAACATCTAAGGATCCAATACCAGGTGAATAAGGAGGGTACGGAATGACTTCCCAACCCAGTTTCTTGTCTGTCTAGCCGAATGAAGGCGGGCGTTATGTGGAGTAGCATCGCTTCACGCAGTCTTTTTGGTCATTGTTGCCGGATTTGGTCTGCAAGATGTCTCAGTTGTTGACAATAAATGTCAGCACTGATGGTTATACACCTCTGGGAACAATACGGAGGAACATCATCGCTGTTCCAGCAGATGAATGACATTAGCTCTTGTGGATGCGAGCAGGCCTTTCTTTGTACGGGGGTTGCTGCTTTGTTTAGGCTCAGTCATTCCCTCCTTTTCCTTATGATAGTATACATAAACCATTTCTCGTCACCAGTAACGTCACAGGATAGGAACGGTCAGCGAAAACATGGCGTGCAAGCACAGATGCACATATGGCCACCCACTAATTCTTGTGATTTTGCTTTAGAGCATGCGGTACACATGCATACGATTTGTGAAACTTCCCCGTCACATACAAGTGATGCAGGATGCTGGAATGATCACAGTTCATCACATCTGCTAGTTCTCTAGCACATTGACGTGACCCAATGTGGATTAATGGGTCTAAACGATTTTCGTCAATCCCTGAAGTTCTTCCTGAACGTGGAGGGTGAATGATGTCAAAATGATTCTCCTCAAAACGAGAAAATCGTTGTCTTGGCGTGCCCTGTCCAATGCCATTACCTCCCATAAACGGAGCAATTGTTTCTGGCGGCCCCTACTGCTGTCTCACCTCTACTGGACTCAAACAGAAGAATGTGTCGGGAATGTTCCGATTTCTACCTTTCGCACTCCACTCTATAGCATCCACAGCTCCACTCACTATTTCCAAGTTTAAACTGACAATATGTACACTCATACAGCAACAGTGAACTACAAATACGAAATGTCAATCGATAAATTAACTCATAGCACCCGGAATATCAACATGCAAAACAAAAACGCTACGAACTTATGCACCAACCTAAGCGGGGGTATGTAACTTTCAACGTCCCCGCTGTTCGGTAGCTTTACGGGATATAATCATCAATGAGAGGCTTCTGGTGGGAACAGCATACAAGTTGAAACTTCTGGAGTCTCTTCCCTGCCAAATTGAGGTCATTGTCAAAGCTAAACTCGTTGTAAAGGGATATTAGTGTGATATCTCCCGCAGGAGACCAATCTTTGGTCCAAGTAATTCGTATGACAGTGAAAGGCCAGCAACAGGGCACGTAAAGACATTGAAACATCAGAAAGAGATAAAAATAAATGCGAACACTGGATCACAGGAAGCAAGACTGTCATGTGGCGACGGCCAGGTAGGGAATGTCGACGTCTATTTAGTCGACAGTTGATTGGTGGTGGGCGAAGGAGTGAGGAATCGAAAATTAGAGCACTTCAGAAACTGGAGTGCCAGAGACAGGAGCTGTGTTGAGATTGCCGGGGTATGTGTCATCTACCTGGACGAGCATACGGAGGCATATTGGTTGCTTCCATGAGAATTTCTCACGAACATGAATCAGACAGAAAACCGACCTGTCTTACGAGACAGCGGCCGAAAACGCCCCACTGCGAACAACCTTCAACGGTTCTGATTGCATCGCTGGCGTAGCATCGGTACGAGCAAACGAAATAGTAAATAAATAAATTTATATGAATGTAACAAAAGAGTGAATGAAAGTAAAACTTCCATCCCTGCTCTTGAACAGGCTCAAAGTCAACCTGACACTGTACCTCAGGACTGATGCATTCTTTCTGGCAGTCATCCGAGAATAGGGTTCCAGGAAAACTTGTCATTTAGTTCAAATGGTTCAAATGGCTCTGAGCACTATGCGACTTAACTTCTGAGGTCATCAGTCGCCTAGAACTTAGAACTAATTAAACCTAACTAACCTAAGGACATCACACACACCCATGCCCAAGGCAGGATTCGAACCTGCGACCGTAGCGGTCACGCGGTTCCAGATTGAAGCGCCTTTAACCGCACGGCCACACCGGCCGGCTTGTCACTTACTAACGATGACTTCTTATGGCCACTCGGTGATTCTATAAGCAGCCGAAATCTAAGTAGAATTGTGGGAATTCTGCAGGCAGGAAACAAAGCACAAATGCTACTGTAAAACTAAAATCCGTCATCGTTATTAACTAGCAGAAAAATGCTACCATCGGAGCACAAAAAATGCGATTATGTTTCTGTTTATTTAAAAGACTTTGGCTGAAAAGTGAGGTAGCGGCTGCCTCATTCTACCTCCCTCAGCGGGTTGAAAAATTTTTCCAAACTTTAGACATGCGAACATATTCGCGGTTGTTTTTACATGCGTCTCACCTCAGTCTCCCACAAGCTCTCTTAACTGTAATTCTTTCACGCCCACTAGTCAATCGCTGCAAGACGCTCATACCCATTCACTACCAGTTGCTCTTTCTCACTGGTTGAGACCTATATAATGTCATTGTCTCTTTGTGTGGCTCTTTCATTGTCTCCTTGGGCAGCCTTAGCCCCTTCGTTCTGCCCCGCTACCACAGTGTCCTCTCACTTTCCCTCTCTCCCTCTTGCTCTTACTGCTTGCCGGCACGGTAGCTCAGAGTGTTCGGTCAGAGGGTTTAGCTACCTTCTGTAACAAAAAAACTGAGTGAAAGAATCAACGATCAACGTGAACAGGCGTCATCGGACGTCCGCCACGAACAAATTCAACGAACAATCTAGAACAAAATGAGATCCAAAAAAAAAACTGCCAATATCTCATTCCTTACCTCCTGCTGCAGTTGTCTCTTCCTCGTTACCACTGTCATATACTCTGTCTCCCATTACCACAATGCCCTTCACTCTTTTCCTAGCACTGTTCTGTCACTGACAACTATGTTCCACTGCCTTTGTGCCCTTCTCTTTCTCTCAAACTGCTACTGTCTCCTTCGCTCTTGCTATACCACTACCACCGTCTAGTATCCACCAGTATTTATTACTTTTAAGTCTCTTTGCCACAGCCACTGTCTTCTTCCTCCTTAGCATAAAAGAGCACGAATATATTCGCATGACGAAATTTTTTGGAAAATTTTGGGAGGTGCGGTGAAAGGTAGAGTGAGTCAGCTGATACCCCACTTTTCAGTTAGAGTCTTTTAAATAAAGAGGAACATATCCGAACTCTTTTTAGGCCGACAGGAGCATATTTCCGCCTGTTCCCCTCTTTATCCTCCTGCAGCCGGGCATGTAACTCATATGGAAAGAAATGTATTGGCCAGTAAAATTCAGACAGTTTACTTACGTGAAACAGAAATTACGCAAAACTGATTTTACGCATTACATCGGAGTTCACGTTCAGAAAAATTTTGCGTGTGGTTCACTACTACAACATGGGGTTCCAAGGTGATAAATGAGACACTTTACAGCATATTTCTCCGTCCTACGTCACTTTGTAACCTACGTTTTCGTCTGACACCGGATTTTACGTGCGTATTTTACGTGTACAAGTAGGACATCTTTAAACCTCCGTATCTCGGAATCAGATAAAGATCTGGAAAAAACTTTCCAGATTGTTCGAGGTCGGGATCTTAGGAATACACCGAAAAAATTACGGCCATTTGCTGTTCATAGCCGTCTCGTAATCCATGGCTGTGTTTTGGTACGTAAAAAGCAACGGATATACAATTTCGAAAACGGGGGGGTGTCTCTTCTAGACAAATGCCTAGAGAATATACTGTTAAAATTTGAGCAATTTGCTGCGGTTATTTATTATTTAGATTTTGCCTACTACCGGATTCCACGTGTAGGAGTAGCGTAAGTTTGAACCGTTGAATCTTGGAAACGGGTATAGATAACAAGAAAATTTTTAAGGTTGTTGGAGAAGGGATCTTGGAAATACATTGTAAAAAATTTCAGTGCATAGCCGTCTTAGAATCCTAGGCTGTGTTTGGCCCGCCGGTGACGACGAAAACACAGTAAAAAACGCTTTTGTTGGATTTTCCGAGGAACCATCTTTGGAGCCTTCATAAGTCCCATAATGCGCAGCTTAGATCACATAAAATTCAAAAAGAAACAATCGATTTTCTCCATTTTCCTCACCAGGTGGAAGTGTGTAATATTCATACTTCGATGCTGTACTGTAGGATAGTGACACTAATGTTGTCTTTCTGTTGGGTATACAAATGGTTGGCCGCGTGGGATTAGCCGAGCGGTCTCGGGCGCTACAGTCACGGACTGTACTGCTGGTCCCGGCGGAGGTTCGAGTCCTCCCTCGGGCATCGGTGTGTGTGTTTGTCCTTAGGATAATTTAGGTTAAGTAGTATGTAAGCTTAGGGACTGATGACCTTAGCAGTTAAGTCCCATAAGATTTCACACACATTTGAACATTTGAACAAATGGTCCTTAGTCAAAGGATATCCAAAAGAACCTGACGCATGAGCATCGGAAAATCCATTTTTATAAGCACTACGTTTTGGAACATATTAGGTACGCCTGGTGCTGCATGCATATCGATTTTCAGTATAATATACAGGAAGTAAAATAATAAATCCGAGGTGGTTGACGGAATGTTTGTAAGCAGTTTTTCTGCGTTTAGTCTTGAACATTACGTATAACAACTGGACCATTTATTTATAACATAGCTAGGGTGGTTTCCATTAATCATTAAAATTTCGGCGTACTTCTAGTTTTGGAGAATTACCTCGTACAAATTACGTAAAAAATTTTGCGAATTCCTTTAGTTTTTCTTTGTCTCCAGTATTCAGCTGTTGACGCTTCCCGACGAAGTGAAAACCGTATGAAGTAAGGATACGTTCGGGCTAAGAGGACTCGGTAAGACGGGGTCTCTCGCATTTGCTTCACTAACAGCAGTACGGTCGGGCTGTGGGTCGGTACGTATCGCATATTGCGTTACGGTCGTCGGCGACGCAGCAAACCTGGTTTGAGAGCCGGCGTACCACGTGCGGCTGTGCGGGTAACTGCAGGCACCGCGTCGCGACACGTGGCCGCTCATTGAGTTACCGGCTGCGGCTGCGGCTCGCCTGTCGGCGTGGCCCAGCACGCCGCCGTAGGGCCCGCGGCGTCGCGGCAACACCTGCGTCAGTGGCGGCCCCACACCAGCCACGGACACTCGCCGTTCGCGTACTGACGGAACGGCCATGTTTTTTGCCACACGTCAACAAAAATATAGCAAGGTTTCCCAGAACTAAAAAAGTCCCCTTTTCACGTCCCACATAGCACGGAGATGCACATCACGGGGACCATTTCTTTCTGTTTACTTGTGTCCACAATTCAGCAACATTTTAGATATGGCACCGTATTCCGATTGGAATGTTATTTAATGGAATGATTCATAATCACCGTTCTCAAGTGACAGCTCATTTTGAAGTATATCAATGCATAATCGTCTCTTTAAAGAGGACTTTGTCCTTGTGGTAAACATGGTAACATACGCCCTAGAAAAAAAAAAAAGAAAGAATAATAGCCACCCCACGTGTCATGTCAGTTGGTGACAGATCAATACGCGTGACCGCTACGGTCGCAGTTTCGAATCCTGCCTCGGGCATGGATGTGTGTGACGTCCTTAGGTTAGTTGGGTTTAAGTATTTCTAAGTTCTAGGGGACTGATGACCACAGATGTTGTCCCATAGTGCTCAGAGCCATTTGAACCATTTGAACAGATTAATATTCGAAGAGGTATCGATGGAAAATGCAAAACTGTAAACATTGACAGCCGATGGGTGAATGTGTGACGCTGCAGAGCAATTTCACCGCACAGCTGGCGAGGATAGTAAGTACCAGCTTCACATAACAAAAGAGAAAGACTGGATTTGATGAAAGCTCAAAAAGTTGTACAACTGTTTCACTCAGTGAAAGTAAAATTATTTTCTGCTACATTTCCAAAAGAAAAATTTCAAATATTTAACGAAAATTGCGAAAAAAAATGTAATAGAAAATAAAAATGTATGCACCCGATATTGCCACATAGATGTCGATATATTGAGGTAACACTATCACCTGTGTATGTCGATATTCTTTGTAAAAGAATATCGATATATTGATATCTTTACCAACAGCACTAGTGCGGACGCGAAGTCTGTTCCAATTGAGAGGTAGCGTTGAGGATTTACACTGCACATCCTTTTCGACAGGTGCACAAGACCGTCGATATCTACGATTTTTTAGTCAAAGCAACCGTGAGCTGAGTGCTCCAGGAGTGAATTCGGCGTACAGGACGATTTGTATCGTATTAAACTGTTAGGAGACGATCGCATGATGCGAACCTCCATTCCCAATGACCATGGTGTCGTACACCACAACACCATGGACTCCGTCAACAGATGGGCTAGAAATCATGCAGAACGGACGCACCAGCTTGGCGTTGGGTGTTGTTTACGCACGAAACTCGGATATTTTTGTACCCTGATAACACTACCCAACAGCCATTTCGCATGTGGGACGTGATGTATCAAGTAGTATGTATTTTGGTGTCTATAATCTGAATTTACCACCAAAATGTTCTAGCACATAGGATTTTTGAGTTTTTAAGAGCTTTTATGGTTTATTTTCCATACTTCGATCTTTTCTGTTCTTTATTTAGGTGCATAATTCTTTAATTTTTGTGTTTTTTCTACAGGTTTGTTAAAAGATCCACAAATCGTCATAGATCGCTGAAGTCATAAAGAAACGGCAAAAAAAAGTAGAGTATCGGTCTAAAAAAAAAATGGAAATTTGTAGTAAAGCCTTATGGGACCAAACTGCTGAGGTCATCGGTCCCGAAGCTTACACACTACTTAATCTAACTTAAACTAACTTACGATATGGACGACACACACACCCATGCCCGAGGGAGGACACGAACCTCCGACGGGGGCAGCCGAGCGGCCGTGACAAGACAATCTTCCGAATACAGAAGATGAAAAAAGTTGAATGTATATTGTGAACTAACTTAGACATTATGTTGGCGTCATGATCATAAATACATGTTAAATAGAATTGAGTTGTAAAGTTGTGAACATCTAATTATTTTTTGTTTTAATTCTGTCAGTATTCGCCAGTATTCTGTGTTTGATTCTGCTGTGCATCTAGGAAATGTGGCGTGATAGAGAACAGCAGATTTCACCAGTGAACGCAGAAACCCAAAATTAGGTACAACTAACCACTTATGAACCAGATGCAGACAAAAAGTTTAAATTTTTTGACTAGTGTCATCGCAGACAACGTGTCTGGAGAAAGCCCCCTAGTATCGAAGACTTCCAACACTATGTCCCACATGTGCAACAAGGTTGTGGCGGAGTGAAGTTCTGGGGTGGCATTACATGGGGCCATGGTACACCTCTCGTGGTTGTTGAAGAAAGCCTCACTAATCCACGGTGTAGGGACGAAAATCTACTACCAACAGTGGGACCTTATTGCCAATACTTCGGTGCCAATTTCATTTGGGACTCATTTCAAACAGACCGCCCACTTGTACAATTAGAGTCGGTGGCGACTTCAATCTACCCTCGATATGCTGGAAAAATTATGCATTTAAAGCCGGTGACAGGCATAAAACGTCATCCGAAATTGTACCGAATGCTTTCTCAGAAAATTATTTTGAACGATTAGTTCATGAGCCCACTCGAAGCGTAAATGGTTGCGATAGCATACTTGACCTCTTACCAACAAATGATGATGGACAGAGAGGGAGTATCATGACGAATACAGGTATCAGCGACCACAAGGCAGTTGCTGGTAGGCTGAATACCGTAACACCCACAACCATCAAAAAGAAACACAAAGTACATCTATCTAAAAAAAATAAAATAAAAAGCTGATAAAAATGCTTTTTAAGAGACAGTCTCCACTCCTTCCGATCTGATCACGAAAGCGTAGGAAAGATGTGGAATGATTTCAAACAGATAGTATCGACGGCAATTGAGAGATATATAACACATAAACTAATCAGTGTTTGTACTGATCCCCCATGGTATACAACACGGGTCAGATCGCTGTTGCAGAAGCAACGAAAAAATTATGCCGAATTTAAAAGAACGCAAAACCCCTAAGATTGGCGCAGTTTTGCGGAAGTTCGAAACATAGAGCGTGCTTCAATGCGAGATGCTGTTAATAACTTCCACAACCAAACTCTGTCTCGGAATCTAGCAAAACAACCCAAACAGATTTTATAAAGCACACCAGTGGCAAGACGCAATCAATACATTCACTGCGCGATAACAACGGTGAAGTCTCTGATGACAGTACCACAAAAACAGAATAATTAAAAACGGTTTTCCGAAATTCCTACACCTAATAAGATGAAGTAAATATTCCCGAATTCCAATCAAGAACCACTGCGAAGATGAGAAACATGAAACCTCGGTGTAGCAATGGAGATTAAATCACTTAATAAAGGTAAGGCCTACGGTCCAGATTGTATACCAGTGAGGTTCCTTTCGGAGTACGCTGATGCAATAACTCCATATTTAGCAATTATATACAACCGCTCGCTCACAGAAAGTTCCGTACCTAAAGACTGGAAAATTGCTCAAGTCAAACCAATACCCAAAAAGAGAAACAGGAGTAACCCGCTGAATTACAGTCCCATACCACTACAGTCGGAGTAGGGTTTTGGAACGTATACTATATTCGAAAATTATGAATTACCTGGAAGAAAACGATTTCAAAAATGGCTCTGAGCACTATGGGACTTAACAGCTGAGGTCATCAGTCCCTTAGAACTACTTAAACCTAACTAACCTAAGGATATCACAGACATCCATGCCCGAGGCAGGATTCGAACCTGCGACCGTAGCAGTCGCGTGGTTCCGGACTGAAGCGCCTAGAACCACTCGGTCACGGCAGCCGGCTAGAAAACGATTTAATGACACATAGCACGGATTCAGAAGACATCGTTCTTGCGAAACAGAACTAGCTCTTTATACTCTTGACGTAATGAGTGATACCGACAGGGGATGTCAAATTGATCCCAGATTTTTAGATTTCTAGAAGGCTTTCGACACCGTTCCTCACAAGCGTCTTCTAACCAAACTGCGTGCTTAAGGAATGCGGCCTCAGTAGTGCGACTTGATTCGTGATTTCCTGTCAGAAACCAGGGTTGGCTTGATGATTCCATCGATGGTATCACACAACGGATTCAAGCCTGCATCCGAGCAAAGGGACGTTGGACCACATGCTGTCATGTTGTGAGAAACCCTCACATGGGATAAAGACGATTTTGTTGTGATCGGGACAAATTGCAGATGAATTTACTGGCATGCTTCAGAGTCATTTTTTGTCTTCTGTGTCATGAATTTCGAAATAAAGGTGTTGTGCAAAATTTTTTGTTCGTATATATAGGTAGAACGTGTTTGTAGTTCATGGTTTGCTGCATTCTCGTAGCATACGTCCGACGTTACGGTATAAACTTTGAACTTGCTTTTCATTCTTTTCCTTTCTCATACATATACTGTTATGCATTAAATACACCGAAGTGCCAAAGAAATTGGTATAGGCATGCGTATTCAAATACAGAAATACGTAAACAGGCAGAATGCGGCGCTGCGGCCGGCAAAACCTATATAAATACACTGCTGGCCACCGTAAATGCAACATCAAGAAAGACAAGAGGTAGCACAACAAGATTTATTTTGTAGATAACATGTTGACCAAGTATCAAACGATTACGTTTACAGACGTCTGTGACATGTGGTTCCTGCCAGAATCATTAGCCAGAGTAGCCGCCATTGTTGGAGATCACCGCTGCCACACGTCTCGGCATTGAGTCAAAACGACGTTGGATGTGTTCCTGGGGTACAGCAGCCCAAGCAGCTTCCACACGTTGCCAAAGATCATCTGGTGTGGCAGCTGGGGATGTAATCTGGGTCACTCGTTGAGCAACCATGGACCACATGTTTTCTATCGGCGAAAGATCCGGAGAGCGAGCCGGCCAGGGAAGCAATTCAATCTGGTTATTGACGAAGAACCTTTGGACAATGCGTGCCATGTGTGGTCGCGCATTATCCTGTTGAAATATGGCTGTGGCCGAGCCCTGAAGGTAAGGAAGGACAACTGACTCCAGCACCTCGGATATGTAGCGCCGGCTACTTAAAGTACCGGCAACGCGTACTAGAGGCGTGCGAGAGTAATATCCAATACCGCCCCATACCATAATACCCGGTGCAAGACCAGTGTGGCGGTGCACAATGCAGCTGTCCAGCATCCTCTCTCCACGGTGTCTCCACACTCGAATCCGACCATCGTGGTGCTGCAGTCAGAAGCGTGCCTCGTCAGTAAAGACAACGTCATTCCATTCTGCCGTCCACATCCGTCTGTCATCACTCCATTGGCGACGGAGACGTCTGTGGTTCTGCGTCAATGGTAGACGAAGCAATGGACGTCTTGCGGACAGACCACTCTGCTGTAGACGGCGTCGAATGGTACGCGCAGACACTGGATGATGCGTTACAGACGCAATGTGCTGTGCTATGGCTCGGGATGTCACTGAGCGATCCGTCACTGCCATGCGCACAATTTGCCTATCAGCACGTGCAGTGGTGCACCGAGGTGAATGCGATCGACCACGTCGGTCCGTCGTACCCTCTTGCATCCAACGGTCACATATCCGCATTACAGTTGTTTGGTTTCGTCCAACACGACTAGCGATTTCTCTGTATGATAATCCACAATCTCGGTAAGCCACTATCCTTCCTCTGTCGAACTCGGATACTTGATCAAAAGATGTTCGCTGTTGTCTACGAGGCATAACTGATCGTCTTGTGAAACAACAACAAGGTAAACACACGTGCCGAACGTACACTCGTTGAAACCGCCAATCCTTTAATGGCGCTATGAGGTGGCGCCACAGGCGCGCGTGACGTGCGTCTGCGCTGAAATTCTAATCAGTTGCATATCTCATCGCTGCAAATTCATGGTGTAAATTTCACTCGATTCGGATGCTTCCTTCAGGGTGTTGCATTTACGGTGGCCAGCAGTGTATATCAAGTGTATGGCGCACTTGGTAGTTCTGTTACTGCTGCTACAACAGCAGGTTATCAAGATTGAACTTGGTGCTATAGTCGGCGCACAAACGATGGGACGCAGCATCTCCAAGGTAGAAATGAAGTGGGTATTTTCTCGTAGGACCATTTCAAGAGTGTACCGCCAGCATCAGGGATCCGGTTAAACATCAAATCTCCGACCTCGCTGCGGCCGGAGAAAGATGCTGCATGAATGGGACCAACGACGACTGAAGAGAATCGTTCAAGGTAACAGAAGTACAATCCTTCTGCAAACTGCTGCAGATTTCAATGCTGGGCCATCAATAAGTAGTGTGCGAACCATTCAACGAAACATCACCGATATGGACTTTCGGAGCCGAAGGCCCACCCGTGTACTCTTGATGACTACACGACACAAAGCTTTACGCTTCACCTGGGCCCGTCAACCCCACAATGGACTGTTGATGACAGGAAACATGTTGTCTCGTCAGACGAGTCTCATTTCAAATCGTATCGAGCAGATGGACGTTTACGGGTATGGAGACAACCTCACAAATCCATGGACCCTGCATGTAAGCAAAGAGCTGTTGAAGCTGGTGGCGGCTCTGTAATGGTGTGGAGTGCGTGCAGTTGGAGTGATATCTGACCCCTGATACGTCTAGATACGACTCTGACTGGTGACACGTGCGTAAGCATCGTGTCTGATCACCTACATCCAGTCATGTCCATTGTGCATCTCGAAGGACTTGAGCAATTCGAGCATGCGTATTCGAGCGACACCATACACGTCCAGAATTGCTACAGAGTGGCTCTAGTAACACTCTTCTGCGTTTAAACACTTCCGGTGGCCACCACACTCCCAGATATGAACGTTACTGAGCATGTAAGTCTGCAGGCTTTCGTGGCCGTTGTCACTGAAGTTAAAATCTTCTGGGTTCTTAGGCCGCGTTATGTTTCTTCTAAAATGATCGACGTTTCGACCCCTCTGCTGGGATCTTCCTCAGGATCTTCTGATGTGCACTACTGCTAGAACACTGTCAGAGACGAGTGTCGCGTCCTCTTATATAGGGGGAGTTCTCACGCGTTCGTGTTGGAGAAGTGAATAGTATTGGTTAAAATTCATGTGGCTACCACTGCGGTCGAAACGTCGATCATTTTAGAAGAAACATGACACGGCCTAATTACCCAGAAGATTTTAACTTCAGTTACTGAGCATGTTTGGAATGCCTTGCAACGTGCTGTTCACATATCTCCACTCACTCGTACTCTTACGGATTTATGGACAGCTCGCAGGATTAATGGTGTCATTTCCCTCCAGCACTACTTCAGGCATTAGTCGAGTCCACGCCACGTCGTGTTGCGGCACTTCTGCGTGCTCGCGGATGCCCTAGCGATATTAGGCAGTTGTACCAGTTTCTTTGGCTCTTTAGTGTATTTATAGCCATTTCTAATCTGCACATTCGTTTGGAATTGCTTGTTTTGACCTAGGGGTACAGAAGCACTGTACTAAATGACCTCTGTATTCCAAAGCAGACGAGTAGTCAGAATAACTATTTCGGCTGACCGTCGACTGCCGGCCCGTAGAAAGCGAGGTCACTGTGGACTCTAGGTGGTGGGGCCTGGTGTCCGGTGCGTTCACAGCGAGGCGCTCAGCTCGTTCCCACAGCGCCGGCTGGCCATATCCCGCCACTGCAGGTTTCGCGCACGGTTCGCCGCGCCGCTTAATGGCTGCCGCGGCGTTGTTTGCTTAAGCCGACGCGAGCGCCAGAGCCATAAGCACGCGCCGGCTCCTCCGCCTCTTTGCACGCCATTAATCCTGGCCGCCTGGGCGGTCTACCCCGGGGGGCGGGACACACGTGGCTCCCGACCCTAACGACGCAAGGAAAGCCACCTGCGGCGGCAGGCCGGACTGCGCTCGGCGCCTCAGCTCGGCGTCGCCTGCCTGTCCCAATCTGTAACGAGAACGTGGCCGGAAGCCGGTTGCTTGTTTCCAGTCGGTCGAGCAACGCGAATAACTCCGCGCCTCCCTGCGAAGCGCACGAAAACAAACCGCGCCGGCCCGACAGACGTCCGCTTCAGGGATCGCCGAAGGCTGCTTGTCTGCCGGCGTGAGAGAGATTAATTGCTCCGGGAGCCGACGCGGTACACAATAGTCAGTTCTAAAGCACGGGAAACAAATGGTCCTCAGCTGCAGCGCCTATACCGGCGTAAGCGCGTCTAAAGAGGGAATGCTGCGCGTTCTTGTGGCGCCAGAAAACAATGCGTCTCTTAATTCACTGCGTATGTACCATCAATCAGCGGGTAGCACTCCGTAAGCTCTGCGGCTACTTCCCTATTCAGAGTCCATTCATTCTTGGCAAATTATTTAGAAACAACATATGTCCCACAACGAATAAGGATAGCCGTAACATTTCTTTCAGCTGAAATAGGCTGCTTAAAGCTGTTTCCTCCTGCCTCTCTATAGAAGCAATACAGTTTTATTTTATCTATTTGTTTTGGATCCGTTGTGTCTAACACAGTAACGCGTTTTAATTTATTAACTGTTACTTTATTTAAAAAAAAATGAACATCCATTTTTGTGTTTCTCCATCTGTTCCTCTGCCCATCTTGTAGCTTATCGGAGGAGTGTTGTAGGGTGAAAAGTGTCGGAAGTTGAGAATTGTGGAATGTAAAGTCTGCAGATGGCCGTAGCTCGCCGAGCCGCCGTGGGCGGCAGGTAGCGGTCACCGGAAACGCAAGAGAATACGGCGCTTCTGGGGGTAGCCCGGCATCCGGAGCCACCTGTGCTGGGCAACACGTGGCGAAGACGGGAATTTCGTATGCTTAGGGGCGCTATGACCTACTCGATCATTGGTTAGATCTCAGAAATGCCGTTGGAGGGATTTCGGCGACGATAGAGGGTTCGACATTGGCCGAAACTGAGTATTCATCCGCCTCGTTTTCGTACGCGTGGGAGACGGGAGAACTGTGGAGAGAGAGAGAGGATTTCGCCTTCAGCCATCGAGCGATACGGACTTGGAGACGGCGTCTTGGCCATCGTCTTCGAAGGTAGATATACGGTCTGTATCGCAGCACAGCACCAACGCGTGTTCCGTGCACAGTTCTGCGGTTAGAGCTCTTTGTGTGCTCACATGGGAACCTCCCCATCGCACCCCCCTCAGATTTAGTTATAAGTTTGCACAGTGGATAGGCCTTGAAAAACTGAACACATAGCAATCGAGAAAACAGGAAGAAGTTGTGTGGAACTATGAAAAAAATAAGCAAAATATACGAACTGAGTAGTCCATGTGCAACATAGGAAACATAAAGGATTGTGAAAGCCCACGAGCTTCGTGGTCTCGTGGTTAGCGTGACCAGCTGCGGAACGAGAGGACCTTGTTTCAAGTCTTCCCCCGAGAGAAAAATTTGACTTTTTCTTTTCAGTTTACGTGACAAACTCTTATGTTTTCATCACTTTTTTGGGAGTGATTATCACATCCACAAGAAAACCTAAATCGGGCAAGGTAGAACAATCTTTGTACCCATTCGCCAAGTTAGGTGGGTCGAGAACATATTTCTGTCATGTGACGCACATGCCGTCACCAGTGTCATATAGAATTTACCAGACGTGTTTTCCTGTGGAGGAATCGGTTGACCTATGACCTTGCGATCAAATGTTTTCGGTTCCCATTGGAGAGGCACGTCCTTTCGTCTACTAATCGCACGGTTTTGCGGTGCGGTCACAAAACACAGACACTAAACTTATTACAGTGAACAGAGACATCAATGAACGAACAGACTGTAATAAAAAAACTGAGTAAATCGATCAACAACGAACTTAAACGGATGTCTTACGACGTCCGCCCCGAGCAGATGCAACGAACAAAAGTGAACAAAATGAGATTTAAGAAAAAAAAAAAAAACGGACAGATGATAACTTTGCGAAAATAAAGAAAAAACTTTTAGCTCGAGGAAGACTTGAACCAAAGACTTCTCACTCCGCAGTCGCTCACGCTAAACACGGGACCACAGCGCTCCTGAACTCACGTTTTCCTGTATGTTGGATATGTTACGCATGAACTACTCAGTTTGTATATTTTTCTAAATTTTTTCATAGTTCCACACAACTTCTTCCTGTTTTCTCGATTGACCTGTGTTCAGTTTTTCAAGGCCTATCCACTGTGCGAGCTTATAACTAAATCCGAGGGGGGTGCGATGAGGAGGTTCCCTTGTCAGAAGCAACATTTTCACCAATGCTTAACCACTTCCAACAACTTACGTAATATTCTTGATCTGGTAGTTATCCTTGCGAGGTGCCGAGTACTTATCAACGTAGCTGCCGGTAATAGGGGCGCGTAATTGCAAATTGTTAATGTGCCATTCTCAGGAGTGTGTGGGTGGACAAAGAAATTCACATTTCTATGTAAATTTTGTTAGTTGTGGGGATATCAAATTAAAATGCCAGTATTACAATTGAATTATCGACTTCATTGTAGCTAGCATTTACCCTGTCCCAGTAAGCTTTACATGTATTCTAGTCACTGCAGAGCTTGACAAGACGGGAAGGAAAGGAAGATTGCGGTCTTCTATGTCAGCGACGGACAAATAAGTTTACAGTGTCTCAGTAGATTTGGCATATAACAACTGTGTGTCTGAGCAGGATTCGTAACCAGAACCTTACCTCTCAAGGGCAATACCCTTGAGCACTGAGATCATTCTTTTCTATTTTTAACTGCTGCTTGAAGAACATTTCGTCTGTGCTATGCTGATGTATTGCTTCAAATGGTTTAGATGTAAATTAGAGAAATCAAACAGCAGAACTGATAGACTGCCAAAGGATGTATGTTATCCGAAAACATTAAAAAACTGCATTTTTAACCATCAGTTGTACAAAGAAACGTTTATTCTCTACCAGTTTCGCTCTCATCTACATCTACTTCTACACTCCGCAAAATCACATTTAAGTGCCTGGCAGAGGGTTCATCGGACCACCTTCACAATAATTCTCTACTATTCCAATCTCGGACATCGCGCGGAAGAAACGAACACCTAAATTTTTCCGTGCTAGCTCTTATTTCCCTTATTTTATTATGATAAATGTAAATGTCGTGTGACTAGGGCTTGCCGTCGGGTAGACCGTTCGCCGGGTGCAAGTCTTTCGACTTGACGCCACTTCGGCGACTTGCGCGACGATGCGAATGAAATGATGATGATTAGGACAACACAGCGCCCAATCTCTGAGCGGAGGAAACCTCCGACCCAGCCGGGAATCGAACCCGGGCCCTTAGGAACGATATTCTGTCGCGGTGGCCACCGGAGGAGGAATTTATAACGATGATCGTCGCCAAGGTTCCGATCGACCACGTGTGGCATCCAGATGGGTGAACGGTCCTTCTGTGCACCCCGCACATTGTAACCCTTTCACACGTGCGCCTACCATCCGAGAACAAATAATGGACTCCCTGCAACATTCTGTGTCGTTCCATACCATCTAACGATGATCGATTCATCCTATGTAGGTCATCTCAACAAAATATTTTTGCATTCGGAGGAGAAAGTTGGTGATTGTAATTTCGTGAGAAAATTCCACCGCAACGAGAAACGCCTTTGTTTTAATGATGTCGACCACAAATCCTGTGTCATTGCAGTGACACTCTCACCCCTATTTCGTGATAATACAAAACATGCTGCCCTTCTTGGAACTTTCTCGATGTACCCCGTCAACCTATCTGGTAAGGATCCCACACCGCGCAGCAGTATTCTAAAAGAGGACGGACAAGCGTAGCGTAGGCGGTCTCTTTAGTAGGTCTGTTACGTTTTCTAAATGTTTTGCCAATAAAACACAGTCTTTGGCTCACTTCCCCACAACATTATCTATGTGTTGCTTCCAACTTAAGTTGTTTGTGCCGGCCGCGGTGGTCTAGCGGTTCAGGCGCTCAGTCCGGAACCGCGCGACTGCTACGGTCGCAGGTTCGAATCCTGCCTCGGGCATGGATGTGTGTGATGTCCTTAGGTTAGTTAGGTTTAAGTACTTCTAAGTTCTAGGGGACTGATGACCACAGATGTTAAGTCCCATAGTGCTCAGAGCCATTTGAACCATTTTTTTTAAGTTGTTAGTGATTGTAATTCCTAGGTATTTAGTTGAACTTACGGCCTTTGGATTTGACATTTGTCTTGTACTCGAAGTTTAACGGATTGCTTTTAGGACTCATGTGGATGACCTTACACTTTTCGTTATTTAGGGTCAATTGCGAATTTTTACATCATACAGAAATCTTTTCTAATGCATTTCTCAAATTGCTTTGATCCTCTGATGAATTTATTAGCAGATAAACGACAGCATCATTTGCAAGCAACCTAAGACGGCTGCTCAGATTGTCTCCTACATCGTTTATGTAGATGAGGAACAGCAAAGGCCATACGACGCTACCCGATTGGACCGCTCAGGATTGGTGTCACGTTCTCTTCATCGATGAGTGTCGCATATGCCTTCAACCAGGCAATCGTCGGAGTCGTGTTTGGAGGCAACCCGGTAACCCGGTGAGGCTGAACGCCTTAGACACACTGTCCAACGAGTGCAGTAACGTGGAGGTTCTTTGCTGTTTTGGGGTGGCATTATGTGGGGTCGTCGTACGTCGCTGGTGATCATGGAAGACGCCGTAACGGATGTACGATACGTGAATGCCATCCTCCGACCGGTAATGCAACCATATCGGCAGCATATTGGCGAGGCATTCGTCTTCATGGACGACAACTCGCGCCCCCATTGTGCACATCTTGTAAATGACTTCCTTCAGGATAACGACATCGCTCGACTAGGGTAGCCAGCATGTTCTTCAGACATGAACCCTATCGCACATGTCTGGGATAGATTGACCCACCAACCACTATGAGGGATCTACTCCGAATCGCCGTTGAGGAGCGGAACAATCTGGACCAAGAGTGTCGTGATGAACTTGTGGATAGTATGCCACGATGGATACAGGCATGCAATAATGCAAGAGGACGTACTGCTGGGTATTAGAGGTACCGGTGTGGACAGCAATCTGGACCACCACCTCTGAACGTCTCGCTGTATGGTGGTACAACATGCAATGTGTGGTTTTCATGAGCAATAAAAAAGGCGGTAATGATGTTTATGTTGATCTCTATTCCAGTTTCGATTGCAGGTTCTCGAACTCTCGGAACCGAGATGATGCAAAACGTTTTTCTGATGTGTGGATTTTCTAAGGAGATTAAATGTTGTTTTTTTCCAGTGTATAACATATTCCAGTTGCAGTTTAATTAAACCAGTGTCTGGTAAGTCCTATGTATATGAGGGGAGCCGCGTGTTTTGAAGCGCCATGTCAAGGATTGCGCGTCCCCTCCCGCCAGAGGTTCGAGTCCTACCTCGAGCATGGGTGCGTGTGTTGTTCTTCGCATAAGTTAGTTTAAATCATATTAAGTAGTGTGTAAGTCTAGGGATCGATGAACTCAGTAGTTTGGTCCTTTACGAATTCACACAAATTTATATGAGGGACTGTCTGTACCGAGGAAATCCATGTAGTGTTGCACCTGTAAAAGGGAAGCATGTCATATATACTTTCTATGCTGTAGAATTACTGGACGTGACAGCGACGGTGACGCGTGTTGCAACAGAAGGGAAATATTATTTTGTATTAAATATAGATTTCTATGTTTCTGTGAATAATGCTGTAAAAGATGTTCAACTCCTGTGTTATAACCAGGATCGAAACACCAGTGGGTTCCGTAATTATGGTTTGTTCGAAAAGGGGACAAATCAAGGTGATTGTATTACGGTTTTGTAAAAATAATAATTTTAGAGTTTTGATATGTTGTTTTCCAGGAATCTTGCGTTAATAACATCTTTTCAAATCTTTGTTTATCAGAAACTATATTGCGAAGAAATTTTCGAAATTGCTTTTTGATAACATTTTGTTTGCAGAAATTAAATTTTTAGTTGTTTTATCCTGTTAGTCATTCTTATATTAAGTTGTAGTCATTACGTTGTTATAGTTATGCTAGTGTCGCACTATTGTGTAATTTGATCAATGAATTTAAGCTTGTATTGAATACACGGTCAATCAATTCCGCGACTAACTATTTTGGGCCCAACTCCCTGCTTCTACTACAGTGTAGAGGCTCGATGATTGGTAAGGGATTGACCTACAAACCCAGTAGCTGCGTAGGCTTCGGCGGCCAGAGTCAGTCGACTAAACCCAGTACCGTTCAATACCGTGAAAGATCACGGGAAAGGCCGGTTACGTAAAATACCTAGGATAAACAGTGTGGAGTGGTTTAAAGTGGAATGACCACCTGAAACTAATTGTAGGATAGAGATTTACGGAAAGAATCTTAAGGAAATGTATACTACTGACCATTAAAATTGCTACACCACGAAGATGACGTGCTACAAACGCGAAATTTAACCGACACGAAGAAAATGCTGTGATATGCAAACGATTAGCTTTTCAGAGCATTCCCACAAGGTTGGCGCCGGTGGCGACACCTACAACGTGCTGACATGAGGAAAGTTTCCAACCCGTTTCTCGTACACAAACAGCAGTTGACCGGCGTTGCCTGGTGAAACGTTGATGTTATACCTCGTGTAAGGAGGAGAAATGCGTATCATCACGTTTCTGACTTTGATAAAGATAGTATTGTAGCCTATCGCGATTGCGGTTTATCGTATCGCGACATTGCTGCTCTCGTTGGTCGCGATCCAATGACTGTTAGCAGAATATGGAATCGGTGGGTTCAGGAGGGTAATACGGAACGCCGTGCTGGATCCCAACGGCCTCGTATCACTAGCAATTGAGATGACAGGCATCTTACCTGCATGGCTGTAACGGATCGTGCAGCCACGTCTCGATCCCTGAGTCAACAGATGGGGACGTTTGCAAGACAACAACCATCTGCACGAACAGTCGACGACGTTTGCAGCAGCATGGACTATCAGCTCGGAGACCATGGTTGCGGTTACCCTTGACGCTGCATCACAGACAGAAGCGCCTGCGATTGTGTACTCAACGACGAACCTGGGTGCACGAATGGCAAAATGTCATTTTTTCGGATGAATCCAGGTCCTGTTCACAGCATCATGAGGGACGCATCCGTGTTTGGCGACATCGCTGTGAACGCACATTGGAAGCGTGTACTCATCATCGCCATACTGGCGTATCACCCGGCGTGATGGTATGGGGTGCCATTGGTTACACGTCTCGGTCACCTCTATTTTGCATTGACGGCACTTTGAACAGTCCTCGGTGGTTCACAACACTACAACAGGCCACAGCAGTCCACCCACCCCACGATGCCTCTCCGTCGTTTCTAACTCCCCGGTTCAATACACTACCCACGCAATAAGAGGTATTGTGTATCAGGGAGAGTGTTAAAGTAAAATTTCGACAGAGTTCATTCGAAGAAGAGCCGGGCAGCATACTACTTCCTCGAACGTCATGTCTCGCGAAATGACCACGTTAGGAAAATCAGAGAAATTGGAGCAGATAAGGAAAGTTATTAACGGTCGTTCTTCCCAAACGTGACTTGCATATGGAACACGGAAGAGGGCAAAAGATTATTGTCGATATATTAAAAAAGTAAAAAACTGAAAACCCGCCACCATTGCGAAAAAAGCACTTAGTGTTAAGTGTTAACCCACGTTTCGTCGTAGATAACTACACCTTCTTCAGAACAACAATAAAACCCACAAGTGCCTAAGAAGACGTTTGTCAATGATTAAAAGAACATCATAGCTTTACATTTATAAACGAAAAAGAAAAGGAAAGCACAAACAGTACATATGTATAAAGTCAAAACCACTACTTAACTTAATCATTGACAAAGGTCTTCTTAGGCACTTGTGGGTTTTATTGTTGTTCTGAAGAAGGTGTACTTATCTACGACGAAACCTGAGTTAACACTTAACACTAGGTGCTTTTTTCGCAATCGATGTAGGATTTTAGTTTTTTAATATATTAACCAACGAACGCTGACGCGCTGGGATGTTGAAGGTTCTTAAATTATTGTCGATCACGCACCGCAAGATGCACTGTGACGTATGGATACGTAGAAAGATCGAGAACAATGTGCCTTTTCCATTCTCTGACGTCAGAAACTCGTAACGCAGCACGCCGACGTTTCAACTCCTGCCCGTATGAAGACGGCTTCATAATTTCCATCTCGCGTTGTTAGCTTTCGCAGTGAAGAAGAATATGAGAACTCTGTAGTGTGTGATCTGCAGCTCCCGAGCCTCAGCCTCGCAGTTTCTGGGTCCCAACTCGTTGCTTACAGAGCCCTCGAGATTTCAGGTCATTTGCAGCCCAGACAAGCCAGAGGTGCTGACAGGGGTTTGGGGTGTCCACCCCCCCCCCCCTCCCCCCTCCAGCTCCTCGAACTGGAACGGTAACGGAGCGACGTGGACGCCATTAAAATGCAGAAAGCCTCCGCGCGTTCGTCAGGGACCGGTAGGCTGCAGGAGGGCAGGCCGCGCGGGGTGGGGAGAGGTGGTGTTGCCCCAGAGCCCAGAGGTCGAACGGCCTGGCCGTGGGCGCTGCAGCGAGTAATGAGACAACTGGAATCACAAAGTTTTGAGCGGCCACGGGACACAAAGCTGAGCTACGCTCCCTGCCCCGGCCGCTGCACCAGCCAGACACACTAATGAGGGAGCCTTGCTGTCGCCCCACCCTCGGCCAAGCACTGCCCCCACCCTGCCGCTGCCAGCTCCACAGCAGTTGCCCCCCTCCGCCGGCCTTCCAACTTTTAATATTAAACTGTTGTATAATAGAGGCAGAGGCGCTCACGGCGTGGAAGGCCGACGGTCATTTCCCTAATGGTTTTATAACCGGCTGGCTGGGGGGACGGCCGCTTCGCCTCGCCTCGTAGGAATAACCGACGAGGTCCGACGTACGTTCCGCCACGCCAGCCAGCATCGCCCACTGCAGGCCGCGTCCTGTTTGCTTTCTTGTGTTACACTTCATTAGGCAGCGCTGCCCAGTCCCTCTGCAGCGCCACGTCTGCAATCGGCGTCGTCCTGCATACACACACACACACACACACACACACACACACACACACACACACACACATATGCTCTGTCGCGGGTGTCCACTCGAACGCGCACTAACTGAAATGTGCTATAGCTTTAAAATTATTCCTGCTGCTGCACTGCCACCCAGCACAGAATAAAACGAAGTTTCGTCCCCCCCCCCTCTCGCTCCCCCCCTTCCCTCCTCTGCCCCCTCTCTTTTTCCCGCCCGCCTGTCCCAGCTTCTATTAAAAACCGCTTAAAAAATAAATCCGAAATAAATCACAGTTTCCTGATACTGCAATCGCACGATTTGATTTTTAATATTTGCAAAGCTGCCAAAAAATAATCCGATTTCTAAAAAAGATTAATTGAAATTTCTCTCTGAATGAATTACCGGATCTGTTTCAAATAATATGGTTGACAGTTTGTTGTGGAACTTAAAAAGGCTGAAAGCTGCGGATAGGGGAACTTGGGTAGAGGAAAGAGAAAATACTCACACAGGGCTTAATTTTAATCGTCGCACAGTTTTTTCCAGAAAAAAAGTAGTTATTTATTCGTTACGAATGCTTTTTTAGCGCAGATGACTGTATTCAGTGTCAAAAGCTGAAGGAATATTCAGCGTCATCCATTCATGTAGATTTGAGTAGTTACAGTATAAATTTAAACGTGTGTAATCCCCAATGCGTACGTTAAAATGTGAAACGACGGGAAAAACAGAAATGCGGATTAAACTCCAGTGACCTGTTGGATTACTACATTCTTCTTAACGGCAATGTTCACCGCACCCGAGAGTGGGACACGAAAAGGTATCGCAAAGAACGCAGCAGAGAAGAAGGGAGACAGCCTCCGTGACACTTGCATTCCCGCAATTGCAAAGAACAACTTATCCTTGATTCTGCCTTATGCAGTTATTCGTTTTTAGTCCAACATACGTGTTTTAGTACCGTGTGTACTATGATGAGTGGGTTCTTAATTCATCGTCCCATTATTCGACGAATACAACGATCTTTGAAATGTGAATAAAATGACAGCGCCAGCTGCATGTTTCTTTTTATTAAAAAAAAAAAAATACCGTTTTCGGCCCCCAGTGACACTATCCAGTGGCATGTGCCATGCTGCCTGAGAGAACACATACTACAGTTTCGGAACCTGTATGAAAGTGCTCGACATGCTGGACAAGAAATTACTCTTTTAAATGTCGAAAAATGGCGTACCAGCTATTTTATGAAGCTGGACTAGTTCTTGTAGTTACTCTCCTAAGGAATCTCTCATTCCTCTGAAACACGTTTTGCAGTTTATCTGTGGTGTTCTAAAACTCTTACATCCTGTGTGGCATCAGCTGGTCGTTAGACGATACAGATAAGAGTGGCTGCATTTTTTGTATACTTCATTGCCAGAGCGTCACCAAGTTTCATCTGAAAGTCAACGTCCAGACACAGTACCTAGCTCTTCTCTCCAGCCTCCAGCATCAATTAGATGTTTTTATTAATCTGTTTTAGAGTCTTTTATGTGCTGCTCTCATAAACTGGACTTGTTTCCTAATCTTAAACTTTCGAGTGTGAACCTGAAATATGCAAGTGGTGTGATTATGTTAAAGCTGTCTGATAAAAGGAGTCGCCAAAACTATCTGAAACTCTGTAATTGCACCTGAATTAAATTTTGGAAAACGTGTACTGTCTTGTGAAATTCTGAGCAGTGCACTGCAGTGAACACTGCCACAATGCGTGACGTCAGAGTGCGTGACTTGCAGTTCAAATACACAAAAGTAAGAAAATAAAAATTGCACATAAAATTAAAAATCGATTTTCGAAAGAATAAATCTCCAACACGCTTCATTTAAAATGCCCTGTACGTTTACGTATGCAAACTGACAAAATAAAATATCAACTTCAAGCTTAAAACACGCGAAAATAACACTGCTCTTCATGAATTAAACTGTCTGACAAAGAAATGAAACGGAATGAACATACCTAAACTGAATGGTATAACGATTTTGAAACGCGAAGCTTGACTCTGAATGATTTTTCCATGTCCTGAGTGTCAGACTGCGCAAGTGGAATGCAAGCACTTGCAGCTATGTCAATCACGTTAAGCTTTAGTTTTAATCGCCGTGCGATGCGGCGACACTCTACTACAAAGCAGAATATTCGTGAGGAGACGGTTAAAAGCTCTACTTATTAAATGATTTAAAGAGATTATCATTCAAAACCATAGTGCAAAACACGTTCTTTAATAATAACAACCACCTTTTCAAAAATTACTTCTTAGCAAAAAAAAAAAAATATTTCTCTGCCCTGAAATTAGTTACTGAAATGGTAAAAGAATGGTACATCTACAACTCTGAGTGCAAGCGACGTGATCAGACAATTTTACTGATTTTCCTCTCAACCATCAAACTAACTGTCCCGAACCAACAAAAAAATCACCGAAAATTAGCCTTTCACAAACTCATAACGAATTACGCGCAAGCAAGCAATGCAGCGACAGTGTTATCTGAAGATCTGTACATTTCTCATATCAATCTTTACGAAATCGTATTTCCAGAATTCAGCGTGGTCTGCAGTTGTTTCTCTGTGCCTTGCTAACTATTTCCAGACCTGCTCAGTGTGGTGACCAGCATCCAACTCCTTCACTTGCTTCTCACTGAATGTACCTGTCAACGATAATGCTTCTGCAATCAAAGATCACATTGCTTGTACCCAGAACCTCTGTAGCGTAACATATCGACCATTAAACACTTCCGTTAGAAAAACCAGTGTACAAATACGAAATATGATACATCGAATAAAACGAGAGCTCGTATCATTTTCATAGAAAACCAAAGAATAGCAATAAAGATTACAAGGTGGCATTTGTACCGATAATCAGTACCGTGTGTGGTACTTTTGACTATATTAGAAAAGTCTTTACCTTTTTCTATCTCGTCTCCCCCCCTCCCTCTCTCTCTCTCTCTCTCTCTCTCTCTCTCTCTCTCTCTCCCTCTCTCTTTCTCGCTCCAGGTATCTTCCCCTGTCTATATTTGCCTTACACCTCTGTCTGGAGCTTTTGTTGCATTATATCTATCATCTATGGAACAAGATGCAATTAGCCTAAGAGGGAAGAACATGACGGAGATACGTGTGGGTGCGTTTCCTGTATTATCCATGGTCGAGATAGGACATGGGACAAGAAGTCGTTAGCCTAATTGGGAAGAACGTAATGGATGCTGGCTTCTTGAACTGTACTTACGTGACAACCTCTTTATATTCGATGCCGATTGTGGGAAGACAATACATAAACGAGTGAAAGTATCAAAGTAATTATACACTTCAATTAAAAATTTAAAAATCTATAGTGCAGCACATTTGGGACTCATTTTAAAAGTAAGAGCGAACGTTTGTGATAGTACTGTGTTGACATTCAGAGCATTGCAAGGTCTCGAGCTGTGCACGTGCTAAATTAGCTCACGATTTTTATACTTACGGATTCTACTCACGTGTACGAACAGGATCAGTCTGAGAGACTAATCATCCGACACACCTCAACCTTGAGGCGGTCTGAAAAGTAGTCTACGTGTTACAACTCATCTTGGACCTCATAAAAGAACCTAGGCAACAATTTTAAAAAGTCTGCAAGTTATCATGTATTAAAAAATTCAGAAGAGGTACATCGAGCAAAATATCCCAAAGAGAATGACACTGAAAAATCTGATCCCTAACGGGAAACTGAGAGGTTCCATGCCTTCTTTTGCATGACGCCTCTCATTTAGATCAATTTCATTAACGTTTTATGTCACGGCACGGTGGTAACAGGCCGAATAAGGTTATTGTAATGAGATTATTTGTACTGAGAGCTCAAAATGCTTTTCACTTGATTCCTAGGCATGTTTGGTTACTTCCCTGGGTGGCCTATGCGAGGCGAGCACCAGAGGACGCGGCACACTGCGTTTCCGGTTGGGGGCTGCACTTCTGCGAATACTGACAGCATCGTACGTCAGTGGGCTTAAGCGCCTGGCGGAACGACTGACGTCGGTCGAGTTTCGCCTACTGTATGCAGGGTGAAACGACGTCTGTGTGTCACCACAGTTACCATTCCGGCGCGTCTGGAACGAAAACTGCTGGCACCGACTGACGTCCTCAATATTCTGAGAATACTTGTAAACCATGCCCTGCTGGGCGCGACTGTCTGGCACCAGATGGCTGCTGGTCTAGGCATGTTTGTTTTCGAAGCCGGTCAAATGCGAAGTTCAGTGCCCTCAGCTGAATAGCAGAGGCATGATTGGTCAACTTAAACTGAGGCTGGTTGACGTCATAAAGCCCTGCTCGAAATTGGAGGGAACGGTCTCTATCGGCGCAAATGATGTTCTGAGCCAGCGTGGGGGAATTTTGGAATCAGCACTGAGTGCTGATTCGCGGTTTTCGAGGACAGTAGGGAGTTGAGCAACGTTGGCTTCGCTCTTGCGTTGCGCGGGCGGAGGGCATTCGGGATCTTATCTTCGTCGGAGTTGGACGGTCTTGCGACTTAGTCGCACTTTTTTGGCAGAACTTAGAATTCCCGGACAGCCTTCGAGACCAGGGGTTGAAACGGAGTTGCTGCCCAGCAGAAGTCGGAGTCTACATTATCAGAACGCTACTTGCCGACGACCTGCTACAGATTTCAGGATTCGTAAAGTATTTTGCGGCTCCGGCATTGTAGGACCTATCAATTTTATACTGAAGTCCTCAACAGCACGCGCGCTTGCTTTGCTACAGGTCCACCTTACTTGTTACTCCATGTGATCTCATTTGAGCTCTCACTACTGATCGCGATACTGCAATATAGTAGGGAGAGTAATATATGATTCATTAGAACCTCCAGCCATTATCGTCAATCTATTGCATCACAGAGCCCCTTGTTCTCGAGCCAACTCTTATTCTCATAATAGTTCAGTATACCCTATACTTTAACCTACTGTTCGTGTCGATCATCATGTGCCTTTATGTTCTAATGTATAGTAAATGTCACTGTAATATTTAATCCACATACCTTGTCGTAGATGTATGCCGAATCCCATTTCCTGTTGTTTATTTTGATAAAGTTCTCTTTTTATTCCCTGAGTAGATTGCAATTTCTATTAAATTATTGTAAGTGTGCACTCCTTATTTTACCAACTAGCAGGGTCCACCATCCTTTCCTTTCGTTACCCCTGTGCGCATAAGTAATTAGGTGTTAGGTAAGGAGGGGGTCGAGTGCTTGTCTCGTTCTCATCCAAAATTCGTCAGAATTAAAGAGGTACAAACTCTTTTCCACCCCGACACTTCGCAAAACCAGCGCGCGCATAGTGTTAATGCGCTCAGACAAATCAAATGGCATCTAACGAGCTAAGCTAAGTATTGACGTGAACCAAGCTGGTGATCACAGTGTAATGGGGGTGGGCTCAGACCTATTGGACCCATTTTGCATAACCGAAAACGAGTTAAGGGCTCAGTTTTGATGTATTATTCTTAGAAGACTGTCAGGGAAGTGGCCTAAAAGCTGATAGGACGAATGGTAATTGGCTTCTGGATTGCTTAACACATGGTTAGCTGGTTCTAAGACATTTAACTCTTTCCTGATATTAACCATTAACTTACTATGTCCACAGTTTCAGGTTGCTATGCGTTCTTTATTGCAGCGCGTTACTTTTCCTAATCAGAAAGTGCTTTAATTGCATGCTCGGTGATTGTCCAATGCTATTAATCAGTCTCGTCACTCAGCTTTCATTCTTTCATAACAGTGTGACATACAATTTCTTTGACAGCCAACCCAGTGTATTCTCGACCATACACTAAGGCCCATGCAGTTATGTGTATATAAATTTGAGGACTAAGCCTTTAAGCGAGAAATATATACTGAAACAGAGAAGTCGTTTTTATGTCAAGACCAAAATGTAATAAAAATTATTATTTCTAATACCGATAAATTAGATATACTTGCGTCGATGATACAAAATTGGAAAAAACACCTCACAAATTGAGTGAAGAGAGACGCAAGCGATGTTGACATGATTTGAATATCAGAATGAATCTTGGACATTCTTCTCCGACAAATTAGGGATCGAAATTGATTTTTTTACGTTAATGTTGAATATCATGAAATATTTATTATGTTACTTAACTTTTCATTTATCGTCAGATACTACCCAACCGTTCCCTGTAATGGGTTAACCCAAGAGCTTCGCTGCAAAGAAATGCAGTGAAGTTAGCTTCTGAATTTCGTGAAAATTATTTCCTATGTGTACAGGCAGTTAAAGCTGAAGGTGCCTGTTGCGACACCAGCACAATTCTATTATTTTCAAATGTTATGCTGTTATGTACTCCATTATAGTGTTACAAGTTATACACACAATCATAGAACATGTCACTACTATTTCATACCTGACACGTTGCGAACCTTGGCTACAAGGTTGATTCTGTATGCCTGTATTTCAGATTCTTGTAATGCGCCCGACTTTATATCACACTGCAAACTGTTAAGGACGGTCCGAGTATACGGAATTAATTCCAAAACACGTGACAGGTTTGAAGACATTCGAGGGATTGGATCTGCTACATATGCGAAAGTGTCATCGGCATCGTTGAGCGAATGTATGGGTTAAGGTAAAGTACAAGAGCTCTTTATTTGGTGCGATTAATGACAACTTTCTTGAAATGTGAATAAATGTAAACTAATATGGTGTGATGGGAAGAAACAATCCTGTAATGTTGGAAAACAGTGTTAATGGCACGCTGCTCCAAAAAATACCCGGACGTAACGTTGCAAAACGACATGAAAAGGTTATCTGCTGTGAGGCCGTCGTATAACTGTTTCATTATTCTATACAAATAACGTAATGCACTAGCCGTAAAACGTGTTGATTTTTACCATAACATGTTGTCCCATTATTAAGTGCTATAAAGTAAGGAAACAAATCAATACATAGTAGTACCACAAGTAGTCACAACCATATAAAAATATTTATATCGTCCTGTAGTATAACATACCTTAAGACTTCTGTACCATTAGGTATTATCAAAAGTAATAGCCTAGCAATGAACATACACTGTCTCTTCCTAAAACAGATCATGTTGGCATATTATACTCTCAACGCATAGTTGGAAACTCACATTCTTCGGGATTTTCTCTAAGTAAAACTCCTAGATGCTACAGACCAACTGGAATAGTAGTTTGGTTGCAACTTCCCAGAATTATTTTAGAAATTCCGAAGGAATATTCCCTATCCCTTCCCCTTGTTTGATATCAAATCTTTCAAAGCTCTGACTCTAATAATGGTTTCCCTGTATCTTCCATATCGGCTCCCATTCCTCCTTCTATCACATCAGCAGACAAGTCCCAACCCTTGTACATGCATTCACTGCACTCTCTCACACGTCCGTTCTCTGTCCAGCCTTTAACAGTGAAATCATCATTGCATTCTTAATGTTACCACCCCTGTTTTTCAGACTTTACAAGATGCTGAATAATCCTTCCGATGACAATCTCCTATTCGATTTCTTCGCATTTTCCCTGCAGCCATTTCGCATTGACTTCCCTGTACTCTCTAACTGTTTCATTTCTACGTGACTAGTATTGCTGTATCGCTGTCGTTTCCTGGACATTGTATAGTTCGTTCCTTCGTCGAACAACTGAGGTACTGTTTGTGTCATTCAAGAGTTCTTCGCATTTACTCTCCTTGCACTCATATCTGTCTGTCCAACATTTATTATCTTTCTCTTCCGAGATGTCCATTCCTTTTCAACTAACTGCAGATTGTTATGGTCGTTATCGCAGTATCTACAGCCATAACGGGGCTTCAAATGCCGCTCATCATTCCTCATGACTTCGGTACCCAATTTCACTCCAGACTGACCCTCTCTAATCACTCTCTTTTGTCATCTCTTCACCATTACAACATTGTGATGTGAGTCCGTATCTGCTCTTGAGTACGCCTTACAACCCAATATCTGATTTCGAAATCTCTGTCTAACCATCATTCAGCATCAATATTCTCAAGTTTACAGGCCTTTTCCAGGTATACCTACTCCTCTTGCGATTCTTGAATAGTGTATTCGCTATTATTGACTGAAAATCATTGGAGAACACACTGTTTACTGCCTGTCATCCCGAATACCGAATCAACATTCTCCTATAACGGTCTTCTATTCCTCCCCCTAACATTGCACTCCAGCCGTCATTATTACTAAATTTTCATTTCACTTCATATACAAAATTACACGGTTAATCTCCTCAAATCTGTGAGGAGGGTGTGTGAGTCGTGCTTGGGTAGCTCCGTTGTTATTGCATTTGCCCACGAAAGGCAAAGGTCCCGAGTTCGAGTCTCGGTCCGGCACACAGTTTTAATCTGCCAGGAAGTTTCATATCAGCGCACACTGAGCTGCAGAGTGAAAATCTCATTCTGGAAACTTTCCCTATCTCTTCAGCTTCTGCTTGGTAAGTCGGCATTTATATCTGAGCAATTGTCGTTGACGTTGTTCTCTCCCGATTCTGATGAGAATAATTCTATCATCGAACTGTCTTCATTCCTGTTACACCATCGTCTGCTGGTGTTGATTATACCTTATACTCGTCTGAAGAGAAATCCTTACCTTCTTCCCATTTCACTTCTCTAATCCCCACTATATCTAGACTGAGCCCTTTGCTGATTTTCTAGCTTCCCTTCCACACCAGACCTCTGACATTCCACGCTCCGAGTCGTACAATGTTTCCCTTTCCTTGGTCATTCAGTCTGTTTATCATGGTTATGACCCCATTGGCAGTCCCCTCCCGGAGATGAGAAGGGGGTATTATGCCGAAATGTTGTCCCCATGAGGAGATCATAATGAAAATCTGTCAATTACAGGTCACACGTCCTGTGGAAACACGTTGTACGCCTTTAATTTAGTGATTACCAGTGCTTTCTGCATCCTCGTGGCGCTGATTTTTGCTAATTTGTACATCTTTAAGTGGTAGTATCCCAACCAACGGCAAGAGGTTGCCCCGACCCTTTGTGTTAGCGGAATGAGGTTGACTCGTCAAAACGCAAGTGTTAGCCCACCACTCCTGACTGTTTTTATTCAGAATTCAAACAGGGACTGTAATCAAAACCGGAATCTTGTATGTTGTTATTACCAGCGAAAGACGGTACCCCTAGATTTCTATGATCCACAGCCCAATAATTATAGTTCACTGAAATGCCGAACTTACAAGGAGTGTCATACCCTAGATCGTAAAAATATTCCTGTCCACTGAAATGCAAATCACCTCCTGAAACAGTGTCTCTGCAATCTTCGTCCCTACATAACACTCTCAATCTATCCGTCGTACTTACTCCCACACATATAAGAACCATCAAAACGTGGCCACACCAACAGTTCGGGCAAAAGTTTTCAGATGTTTCTCCTATCTGTAAGTTGATTACCATCCTATCCCTAACAATCCTCGCAAAATAAGTTCCCTATTGGAGGAAGCAAATATTCCCCGCCCTTCCTTTTCTGACATCACATATGGAACTACCAATAAAAATGTAAAACAGAGTTACAATAACCCTACAACTGATAAGATCACTCCTCATAATCTTCCCAAAAACCCTGCTCTCCCCCTAACAGGGGAAGTGAAAAGTGCGAAAAAGAACCAACTTAACCGCTCCCATTGGCTCTATAAAGTCAATACGAAACCCAAACAGCTAGAGAGATGTCGCTACACACAGCGCTTAAGATAGAATTCTTTTTGTTACAATTTTTTGGGTCCACTTCAGCCATCCTATTTCCTTCAACAAATCACACTGGCTGCTCATTACGTATCTCATCTGGATGCTATCGCCACACTTCCAGGACCTGCTCAGTTTCCCGCTACCAGATATTCCTGTTTAATTTCAATTAAACGTCATCCTGTGAAACATATTCAGTCCTCGTAAACTAACTGCCCGTCCTACTTTCCCTCTGCACATGTCCTCCTAGGACCCATCGCATTTCCTAGAGCTGGTCACCATGTATCACAAGATCACCCCAAATGAAGTACACCATTTCTATCATCAAGAGCCATCTCCATCGTCAAGAGAATCAGAAGAATAACAGCCCCAGCCCTTATCAGCGCAGTAACTCATCGTCTTATGAAGCCTTTAATTGCCGAAATCTGCACTTTCACAAACTTATAACGTTTTAACTTTCAGATTCATTTATATTCGAAAGTAGTGACACTGAAACGCAGATATTTTGCTACCAGCCCACTCTATCAGGAAAGTGAAAAACACTAAAGTGAAAATAATGACACTTCGCCAGGGAACGAGAGGAGAAAATAGAAAATGTGCACCCCAAACTGGCTTGGTAACCTTGGGGATTGATGCCGATAATAACCCACACTTTTAGTTGTTGTATCGACATGCCAGAACAACCTGCGTATGCACGATATAGATATTGCTGCGACTTCTGACATAGAATTTTAATAATGGTTGTATACATTTGTCATGGTGGGACGTGTCGTCATTACTAAAAACAAGGGATTCAACGGCTTTGTCATTCAAACAGCAGTAGCAGCATCTAAAACTACGAGAAAACCCAACTTTCCCTGAACTGCCAATCCTAGATTATAGTGTAAAGGGCTGGTTGAAGAACGCTTTCCACACAAACAAACACACATGAGGAAGTAGTTAGTCTCATGGGAGATTCCTTGGTCGGCATAAAAGGACTTCATGTACGTCGATCATTAAGCCACTTTTTCGATTGAGTTGACAAACACTTTAAAAATCTGTGGGATCTTTAGAGCCTATGCATATTATTCTAAGCCTTTTGTAAAATATTTACAACCCGACGAGACTATGCGCATGAATTTTCCTCAGTACTTGCATACGAACGAGAAATAAATATTTTTATGTTAATATTCCCTATCGATTAAATAAATCACGACCACCGTTCAGCATAGCCTCGATTGTCTCATGGTGTTTTCATCTGTTTTTTTTCTCTCTGGGTCGATTAATATCATATCGCACAGTATTAGCGGGAGAGTTCATAAGAGACAAGTTATGCGTGCCACTCCGAATCTAATTCTGTTCTACTCTTTAAAACACTGTTAGCAGTTGTTTGGTTCGCTGAGATTCAGACTACTCTCTCTCTTTTATGTTGTTTACAGTTCCGAGTTCCCCACCTTAATGACTTCGTTTATAGCCTCAGAACACTTGCACCTTCCATACACAATTCATACCATATAACGCATGACACGTTTTGAGAAATAAATGTTAATGTCAGGTGTTTTATCTTACAACTAGAGTACTCTCACGTCTTAAACATCATTCATGCTAGGTGTGAGATTCTGCAACGTCTGACGACTTCGTCAGTTCCGAGTGCCCCATTACACATAAAATTCGAGCCTGCTAATCATAACTAGCACAGTTCATTTGTAGACCACAAAAACATAAACAGCAATATGTCACCTATCTTATGTTCTTATTCTAGAATATGCATCCGATCGTTGTGGGTGCGTGGGAGCAAAGGAACACTTCCACACCTCACAACACGAACATCTGCATCGGTTGGCCTCTGTAGGAGCGAATGACAGTAGAGCAGCAACACAAATGGAATGTAGCAACAATTTCGGAATACTTCGTTAATCTTAGAATTTAGCATCCATTTACGAACATGGCGTTGGTAAATTACAAATAATATTAAACAGAAAACACTTCCTCGTGTTCTGCAAAATTATTTTTATTTGCTCACGAACGGGCTTTCGCCTTTTCGGGTCGTCTTCAGGTAACAACTGAAAGTCGCAGACAGAGATACGCTGACGAGTGGCTTACACAGACATTATTTACACAGAGTATACAAAAGATACATAAATGATGACATGTAGGGTGTTTACGTAGGAAAGTATTGCATTTTTTTGTCTCGCAGAAATACTTAAATTAACTAAAAAAGGAAACGAAGTTTTTTTGTGGTGTTGCATGTAACAACTGATGAAAAATAATCCTGAATTTACAATTTAAATCTATTATTCGTAACTAAAATTTAATTTAGAAAAGGGGAGAAAGGAAGCTGCACTTGACCATTTACTACTAAGCTGGCATTCTGTTTTACGGAAAGGAGTGTAAAACCTCACATTCTACATTATATGAGTTGCTTTCTGTTAAAAGATGAGCGGCAAAGTTGAATATTTCTTTTTTAATCTCCAACTTCTTTCGTGTTGAGATAATCTATTTCCCATAGCTCTGCTTTTTTTCCCCCAAGCCGGTCTAGTCTTTCCAATTGTTGTTCTCTGCTTCCTCTTCATCTCCTTTACGGCTTCGTCCTTTCGGTTCTTCCCAACAAAAAGTTTTGTTTCCAGTTTTCCATTTGTTCTTCCTCTGTCTTGTTTTTCCTTCAGCTTCCAAATATGTTTTCCTGTTGATGAATTTCTTTACACTCCCTACAAAGTCAACATTTGGAAGAGGCATTGGAAGGTTTGGTGCCATAGATAATGACGATGGCGTGCTAGGAGTTCTAGCAATTGCAACCAGTCCGTCCGGTGTCATTTCCAAGGTCCCTGGAAAAGCTACCTGTTTATCTTGTGGTCCTGGAAACATTTCGGTTGTAGGGCATTGGAAAACTTCCTGTTGTGGCTCATTGGCTTGATGAAGATCATCTTGAAATGTCTCGGCTATAGTTATTTCGTCTAGTGGTGCTGTGCCTCGTGCTTCTCGTCTCTTCTTGAAAGCGCACAGAAAAACCGGGTTGTTTTGCATTTTTGTTGGTAGTTCCATATATGATGTCAGAAAAGAGGGGGGGGGGGGGGGACGAGACGAGAATATTTGCTTCCTCCAATAGGGAACTTATTTTGCGGGGATTGTTGGGAAAAGGATGGTAATCATCTCACAGACAGGTGAATCATCTGAAAACTTTTGCCCGAAGTGCTGGTATTGCCAGCGTGTATCTGTTATTGTTACACGATGCTAAATTGAAAGAAAAATGGCGTTAGAAAGTTAGCATTAACTTTGTGTTTGTAATATAAAGATTGATATATTTAGGGAATGATGTTTAGTAAAATTAATTACTTACCTCTTTCTTGTCAGGTAACATTTCTTTTCACGATACTGCTAATCGAAGAAGCACCAACATTGGAGAAAATTCCAGCAATAACATTATACAAATATAGAAGGAAAGGGAACAGGCATCCGGCAACGATAGTCGTCTACAATTTGCCGAAATGGCGACTGCTAGTCGTTTCGACTGTTATCAGACCATTACCGACAATTGCCACAGGGATCTGGAGGTACCTGGTTTCACCTGCATACAAGGTGAAGCGTCCCCTTTGTACAATTATACATAACTGTGCTTAACCTGATACACAATATTTTTAGCGCAACGCAACTGACTTTCAAAAATCCCTACAAAAGAATGGCCCTGACAAACATTAACCTATGCGTTTCACAAATCGCTTACCTCACAAAAATCTTGGTTACTCGAACTACTGCAATACAGCGAGCGCCACTACTGCCAGCTAAATAAAAGATTCAAACTACTGAAGGTACTAACTAATGATAGGCATAGTTAGCAAATGAAAGATTT
This sequence comes from Schistocerca piceifrons, assembly GCF_021461385.2. NCBI lineage: Eukaryota > Metazoa > Arthropoda > Insecta > Orthoptera > Acrididae > Schistocerca > Schistocerca piceifrons. The sequence continues at coordinate 146,146,024 of NC_060144.1, forward strand.
TAATAGAGAGCAAACAATGTATTTACCTTAATAGTCATAATATATATAGCAGTTCTTGACAAATTACAAAACTCCGCCATCTCTCTCCCCACATCCACCACTGCTGGCGGCTCACCTCCAACTGCGCAACGCTATGCGCTGTTCACATCCAGCTGCCGCTGCCCAACACTACAATGGCAGACAACAATGCAAACTAGCCACAGACTTCACACAGCACAGCCAGTGATTTTTATACAGAGGTGGCGTTACCAATGAAAAAACCTAAACAGCCTACTTACAAAGGTTTCATCCTGCTTCCCCCAGTGCTGCGCTATGTTAAATATGCTTACCGGACGATAGTGATGTGGGACATCGAGAAAGTTCAAACAAAGGCATCTCGTGTTGTATTACCACTAACTAAGGTAAAGAATAACACGGGTATGATTTGCAACCTGTAGCAGCAATCTTAAGGGGACCACACCCTGCCTGCCTAACCCATGTTAATGTAGACAAGCATTTGACTCATTTCTGAAAAAACTATTTGATGCAGGACCTTAATATTTTTACTGTATGTTACATGATGCTATTAGAGTCAACTGTACTAAAATCTGCTTTATCCATTTTATAGTTTTTAAGAAATACTTTTTTATATTTATTAACAAAAAATATTAAGTTTTTCTGCTGCAAATATTTTTTTGTGAACTTCCTAATGGGGGAATATTAATGAATGTAGTTCCAGAGGTGGCTTTTTATGCTATGCAGAGTCTCTGAAAATTTCATTCATTTATCTATGATAGTTTCTGATATAATGGGACATATGTACTGAAAATTTTAGTCTGCAGGAAACTGACTTTAAAGAAAAAACTTTTGAAATTTGTTACTTACAGTTAATTGAAACTGACCTGCTGACCTGGTGGCCCTTCTTTGGCCTCTAGCAGGTCTTCCAGCTTCTTTTTCACCTTCCTGGATGTTTGTCTTGCTTTCTTAGCCATATTAGATGCAGACCTGTCTTCATCGGCTATCCTCATGTTATCGCAATGTTGCAGCCCAGTGATCATATTTTCACTAGCATTAATCCCCAGCTTTTTCAGTGCCCAACACTTTCCAGTATTACCACAATTGAATGTAATAACAGCATCACGTACTCCTAGTTTCATTGTATGCATGCCTACAAATACAGTTTTAGGAAGGCAGTTCCATATTATGCTGTTGAAACACTCATTTGGATTCTGTGTCTGCCCATGTAGACATTTCCTTAGAAGATCAGGATGAGCCAAGTCTCTGAAAATAAGTCTAATTGCTGTAATAACAGCAGCAGGAAGAGAATGCTGGTGAGAATAAGATTCTCCAGTTACCTGAGCCCTATTGTATTTGCACCACGAATTTTCTCCTGATGGACACAATCCATGACATGGCTTATCATCACTAGAGGACTTATGGAAAAATATGGCCCAAACATCTCTCTTCATTGCCTCCAGATTTTCTTTATTTCTCCTAATTGCCTGCCCAAACTATACCTGCAACTACTCGCAATCACACTTGAACAAAACTAACCGCGTGCTTGAAAGCGTGTTGTTTACAAACAACAGAAACAAAAGAATACCGACTGTTGCATTCCAAGGATAGCCAACACACTCGGGAGTAAAAAAAAATCCCTAACGTGCAATGTAGGGGATATAAAGATCTGAAATATATGCAGAAAAGTGGGTGACACAATAGTGGGCGTGGCACATAAACACATGTGGTAGGAAAATTCTATTTAAAGGCTCAAAAAAAATTTTTTCAGCAAAATCCTTTTCAGAGTACTTAAATAAAACCTTAATCTATCGAAATATGATGAAAACCAAAAATCGATTTTTTTCGACCCGAACCACGGTGTGGTCCGCTTTTTTTAAAATTAAAAAAAAAATTAAAAAAAAGTTTTCCGTTGCCACGAGATCTTTTCACGAAATTATCATCACCAGCTTTCTCCTACATTTAATTGCAGAGTCATCCTGTAGACATGGGTATAGATTGTGGTCAGAAACAGCTGTAAGGTTTTGCTGATAAATAATTGTTAAGAAAAAATTCGACATGTCTCGCCGTTTCCGAGTTAATTGGCACTGAAGTTAGCCAATCAGACAGCTGTGCGCGCAGATTCACGCGGCCCGCCAGATACAATAAGTGTCAGTTGTTCTCTTACCGAAAGAGCCTGCTGAGGATTCGGCTCGGATTCTGTCGTTACAACCATTCCATTTCCAATTGTTGTATCGCCTCTTGTTCGGTCTCAGGTAAACCAACAAAGAACATCTTACCGATTCCCCTCTGGCACGGCGCTTAAATTTGCGCGTGCAACCACCTGGACTGACTAACTTCAATGCTGGTTAAATAGCAAACGGTGTACCGTATCGAACTTTTTTTGTTAACTATTATTTCTCACCACATCCTACGCTGCAACACACTAACGAGTTTTTCAGAGTGTTTCTGACCACCCTGCACAAGCAAAGCATCTGACAATTCATGTGTCACATGTATTTCGTTTATTTTCTTGTCGATTTATGGAGCGAGGTGGCTCAATTGTAAAACGCTAGACTCGTATTCGGGAATACCGCGGTTCAAACCTCCGTCCGGCCGTGCTGATACAAATTTCCCGAAATTTCCCTAAGTCGCTTGAGGTGAATGACGGTATGGTTCCTTTAAGTGGGCATGGTAGGTTTCCTTCTGCATCCTTCCATAGGCCGAACTGGAGCTGTGTCTGTGATGACCTCGTTGCGTTGTTGTTGACGTGACGTTTGACTCTAATCTTTCTTCCTTCCTTTTCTTGTGCATTTCTTCCGGATACAGCGACATGGCGATTTAAGCTATGTTAATGTTTGATGGTCAGTAAATTGAACTTACTTTTGCTTTTAAGGGCTTCTCCACTCTGCAGCAGTTTCCTTATATTCCCTTCCGCCAGCTTTCACGAACACAGCAGCCTTTTTCTTTCAGATCTCTCTTCCTCATCGTCGTAATTACTCTCTATTTCCATGTTAATCTCGGCCGCCCACGCTTCCTCGTTCCGGCGGCGACCATTCCAAGACTGCCTTTGGCCATTGTCCATGCTTAATTCGCCGTATACACGTATGGCCAAACCACTGAAGAACTCTTTTCTCAGTTGTTTGCACGACTGGTTGCTCCACATCCATTATCTTGCTAATTTCCTTATTACTTCTCCGCTCAGTTCTGGATATTCTGGCTCCACTCCTTACTCCATCCATCTCTGCTGCCTGTACTGTGCTTCCCTGCTGCTACCCCAGGATCCATCCTTCTACACCGTATGTTGCTATAATTTCCATTACTGTTTGAATAATGCTCTGATTTATTTCTTTTGATACTGCCCGCCTCCACAGGAATCAGTTTGGCGGTTTAATTGCTTCTCTTCCCTGCAGGATCCCGCGTTCCACATCTGCTTCACGGTTTCCCGAGGAATGGATAATCGATCCCAAGTGTTTTGATCTGCTTTGCAGCTTTTAATTGTTGGTTGCGGCAGTACTATACCCTTCCATCTCTTCCGATTACTAGAGATTCTCTTTTGCTCGTATTTATTCTAAGCCCGCCTCGTCCAAATGCTCCCATTAACTTCTTAAGCATACATTTGACATCCTCTGTACGTTGCGCTAGCAGTTGTTGATCATCGGCAAATAACAATAAGTAAATAGTACTATGCTAGAAAGCAATCCCCGTACCTCCGCATGACTGATTCCACTGTTCCAACACATAACGTACATATATTTTGAACAGAGTCAGCGACATACTGTAGCCCTGTCTAAGTTCTTTCGATGTTTGGAATTTATCGCGCAACTTTTTGCCTACTGTAAGTGTAGCGTACGATTGGAGGTGTATTCTCCGAATTAGGGATATTTGTTGGCTTCTATACCTAAATACTTCAACGCTTTCCGTAGAGTTCAGAAACAACGCCTTTTATAAATCCAGAAACATTAGGTCTATTTTCTGACCCTTAGAATACGCCTTCTCACTTAATTATCTAATGCTAAAACATGAGCCATACAAAATCGTCCAACTGTAAGTAAAACCTGCCTGCCTCGCATCTTTCTCTTGACCTCGTTCACCAACCTGTTTTTCAGTACAGCGCTAAAATGTCTGCTGATAGATGCCATAACGCTAATTCTCCAATAATTATTTGGATGCTTCTTGTTTCTTTTTTTTTTTTTATAAATAGTGGAGAGGTGTGATACACATCACCGTTTTGGTATTTCCTCTTCTTACACGAACTGGCTGAGCAATTCACGCAGAAGTCACACCATTTGATGGGGTCCGTACTTCCACAGTTCCGTCACAACTCATCCTGGACAGCTTGCCATTCCAGTTCTTGCCTTTTTTAGCATCTCTTTCATTTCTTCCTCTAGTATATGTTGTGTATTAACTAACCTTCATTTGGCAAACACTGAAATATCATGGAGAAAAAAAAATTAAGTTTGTCGTATTAGATGTACACGGTCACGTGAACAATGTTACATGCATTTTGTTTCAAAACCCAGTGTCTGCCACTAATTATCAACAACAGCATGGGTGCTACAAAATAAATACTACAGTGTTGTTCCTGTGACTGAAAAAATAGTTACGTTTCATGTGATCTGAGGGTTGTAAATGCAACTAAATACTTAGGGATTACAATTTCAAATAACTTAAATTCACATAGAGAATATTGTGGGTAAAGCAAACCAAAGACTGCGATTCATTGGAAGAACACTTATAAGGTGCAACAGGTCTACCAAAGAGACTGCTTACACTACGCTTGTCCGCCCTATTCTGGAGTACTGCTGTGCGGTGTTGGATCCGCATCAGGTGGGACTGACGGATGACACAGAAAAAGTACAAAGGGGCAGCTCGTTTTGTATTATCGCGAATTAGGGGAGATAGTGTCACAGACATGATTCGTGGATTGGAGTGGCAATCATTAAAACAAAGGCGTTTTTCATTGCGACGGGATCTTCTCATGAAATTTCAATCACCAGTTTTCTCCTCCGATTGCGAAAACTTTCTGTTGGCACTCATCTACATAGGGAGAAATGATCATCACGATAAAATAAGAGAAATCAGGGCTCGCATGGAAAAATTTAAGTGCTCGTTCGGGAGTGGAACGGTAGAGAGACAGCATGAAGGAGGTTCATTGAAACCTCTGCCAGGCACTTTATTGTGAATAGCAGAGTAATCACGTAGATGTAGAGATAGATGTGATATGTCTTAAAACACTTCCTTTTGGTTCAAAGCACGGAACGATTCCATATTTTTCACATTTCACAATGGAATACCCGTAAAAGCAAAGCCTATACCTTCTTTTTTAGCCCCCGTACTCTGGCCAGTGACGAAAACTCTAAGATCGTACGTAATTCACTGGATCAGGAGCTGCTGATGCCTTTTTATTCTTGTCTTGTTGTCCATCCAGTATTCAAAGACAGGCTTCCTCCTCCCAGGAAAGATCAGTCCATCTGTTATGTCCAAGGTAAGAATTCGCTGACACAGTTCTATAATAATTCCTCTTTTCCGTTTACATTCAGATTTCACTGTATAAGAAAAAACAGAGTCATGAGATAGGAAAAAATTGCTACTCCGGTAACATACCGGGTGATCAAGAAGTCAGTATAAATTGGAAAACTTAATAAACCACGTAATAATGTAGATAGAGAGGTAAAAATTGACATACATGCTTGGAGTGACATAGGGTTTTATTAGAACAAAAAAAAATAAAGTTCACAAGATTTCCGACAGATGGCGCTGGACAGCAAAAGTCAGTAACTGCTACCGTGACGGGTGAGAGGTACGCCGATATGATACAGAATCGCATGACCCCCAGCCCGGTTGATAACCACCTGCTGGAACGTACGATGTTTATGCAGGATGGCGCTCCACCCCATATTGCTAGACGCGTGGAAGATCTCATGCGCGCATTATTTGGTGATGATCGTGTGCTCAGCCGCCACTTACGTCATGCTTGGCCTCCCAGGTCCCCAGACCTCAGTCCGTGCGATTATTGGCTTTGGGGTTACCTGAAGTCGCAAGTGTATCGCGATCGACTGACATCTCTAGGGATGCTGAAAGACAACATCCGACGCCCATGCCTCACCATAACTCCGAACATGCTTTACAGTGCTGTCCACAACATTATTCCTCGACTACAGCTATTGTTGAGGAATTATGGTGGACATATTGAGCATTTCCTGTAAAGAATATCATCTTTGCTTTGTTATGCTAATTATTGCTATTCTGACAAGATGAAGCGTCATCTGTCGGAAATTTTTTGAACGTTTGTATTTCTTTGGTTCTAATAAAACCACATGTCATTCCAAGTATGTGTGTCAATTTGTTCCTCTCTATCTACATTATTCCGTGATTTATTCAGTTTTCAAATTTATACTGACTTTTTGATCACCCGGTACACGAAATTCCACGGTCTGCTATAGTTGCACACTATTCAGAACAGAGACAACTGAACATCGCTGTATACGAGAGCTTAAGAGCTGCTTGCAAACGCCGTTGCCCAGCCAAAGACGAAACTTTAAACATGTTGCAGAAAACAGTGTGGGACTTCGATGGTGCATGAGTGCAACATTGTCAAATAAAGGGCTGTATTGCTTTTGTAGTAGACATCACGTGGCCTCTTTTTTATCTACCGTAACTGAAGAAGTGTTTATTTGTTGCTGTAGACAACAGCGCCCTCGCACAGCTTTTGCTCGAATCGCTCCTCGATCATCACGGTGGAAACCGCGTTCCACCTCTATACACGGTGTGGCTTGGGAATTCTGGGAATTCCAATACTCTGCGCCGGGACAGAGTTTATGGCGTCCGGAGAGGATCGCAAGTGACCGAGCTGTAAGCGACACGGGGCTGCGCGTAGGCGGACAGCGGTGGAGTGAGGGCGTCGGGAGCCCAAACAATAGGGACGAGAGTGGAGCCGCAGCGGCTGCTCGTGGGAGGCGGCGTGCTCCGCTTGAGGATGCGTCCCCGCACACGAGCACACACACTCTCACACACACACACACACACACAGAGAGAGAGTCGCGATTGATTCAATCAGCGCGATTAGTTCGCATCAGCGGTCTGCAAACCGGCGACCCTCGGCGCACGCCTGCGCGACGCTTCTGCAAACTCCGCGCGACTCGACCCGCCCGCCACCTGACACAAGACCGCTTCGCGTTTGCTGGCACACAATACACGCCGGGCTGCGGGGTCGCCCAGCAGCACGTCCGATGCGCTGCGCCCAGTAGCTCGTCCCTCCGAAGGCCTCGCTGACACCTGTTCCGTCTGTCGCGTTCACCGAATGCACATATGAATGCGGCAGGAGGAGAATCCCTATTGCCGAGTACTCGCTGTTATGAGATACCTTGCTACCACGCAGTGTACCGTCACCTGGAAAAATTCTGTTAAAAGTGTGGTGTTCCAAGAACGAAGTCCAAGAACGAAACAGAACGAAAAACAGAATATTAATCTAAAAACACCGATTACCCATAGTTGTAAATAAACTTGATACTGCAGAAAGCGAAAGAAGGCAGAAATTTAATTGATACTTCTTATGAAAAAATAAATGTAATCACGTGTTAATCAATTATCCAAAATGATAGTCACAATCGCATCATTTATTTCGCCGTCAACCGGTTTCATTCCGCGATGGGGTCATCTTCAGGGCAATTTGATAGTTACCAACCGTGCACAGGCAGGGTGACGACTCCAGCGAGCGACCAAATGGTGTAAATTGCCCTGAGGATGACCCCATCGCGGGTTGAAACCGGTTGGCGGCAAAATAAATAATGCGATTGTGACTGTCATTTTGAATAATTGATTATAAGTAAACCAATCGCTGTTTATCTGCATACAACTATGTTGTCTAAAAAAAGTAATCACGTGTTATCTGTGTATCGTAATAACCCAGAGACGCTATATCCTATAAAATCTGTGTTCCTGACGCCGAAGAAGAATTGTATCAAACCTTCCACTTTCGTTCTGGAAGCGAAAAGCTACGGATGTATTTTGTTGTAGAAGTCGACGTATGTAAGTCTGCATGTTAATCTAAAAACACCGATTACCCATAGTTGTAAATAAAATTGATACTGCAGAAAGCGAAAGAAGGCAGAAATTTAATTAATACTTCTTATGAAAAAATAAATGTAATCACGTGTTAATCAATTATCCAAAATGACAATCACAATTGCATTATTTATTTTGCCGCCAACCGGTTTCAACACGCGATGCCGTCATCCTCAGGGCAATTTGATAATTACCAACCGTGCACAGGCAGGGTGACGACTCCAGCGAGCGACCAAATTGTGTAAATTGCCCTGAAGATGACCCCATCGTGGGATGAAACAGGTTGGCGGCAAAATAAATAATGCGATTGTGATTGACATTTTGAATAATTGATTATAAGTAAACTAATCGCTGTTTATCTGCATACAGCTATGTTGCCTAAAAAAATGTAATCACGTGTCATCTGTGTATCGTAATAACCCAGAGACGTTATATCCTATAAAATCTGTGCCTCTGACACCACAGAATAATGGTATCAAACCTTTTACTTTCGTTCTGGAAGCGAAAAGCTACGGATGTATTTTGTTGTAGAAGTCGACGTATGTAAGTGTATTTTCACAATATATGTTCCTTCATTTCGTCCCCCTTCCATGTGAGATTATTAGGAAGAGAATAATATAACTGAGGTGGAGATTCTTTTGACCATTTGCTTTTAGTTTGTAGTAATGGCGCACAGACAGCCATTTCGTGAAGTTGGAAACATTGATTCTTTACTGACTAAACCCGAACAGATAAGCAGAGCAATTAATTTTGAACAGTTCTGCTTCATAACTGAGTCAGCCTGATTACAGTTTGAATTTAAGTGACAATAAATTTCAAACCTCTAAAAATAGTTTTTCCTCAACAAGTCTGAGATGCCAGGTTCCATTAAGACCTTGAATTAATTTTTATTTCGTCGTTAAAACCATGTTACAAAAGGATGTTACTATTGACTTGTAAATAATAGATTTCAGCTATCAGTCGTCCTTTACAAATTTTGTTGGCAGATCTAGATTTCAGCTAGAAACTAGCCATCCTCAGTGTTAAGAATACGAGAGGTACATAGTTGGATGATGTCATAAAAAGTTGCAGTTAATGGCTTAACTCATATGGATTGTATATTACATACGACTATCATTTTCGATCAATGCATGTAATGCCTGTTGGTCGGGCTATATCCACAGTTCATTGAATACTACCGTTTGCGGAAAGCGAGCTGTATGGAGAACACATCGGTTGCTTACATGGCACCATCTATGTGAACTACATATACACCAAGGGAAGTAAACCACTTCAAATTTAATTACATAAAATGAGACATAAGTAAATTCTCAAACTGTCGTCCAACTTATCTTCTGGTAAACCTTGCGGGATGTAAGGTCGTGGTCCATGAAACTCTTCAGCTCCTAACGTTTCGTCCAGTGCTTCGCTGGACATCTTCAGAGGGGTGTTTCTCCTCCGGTGAGTCTTGCCGACTGACGGGTCGGACGTCTGAGAGCGACTTATGTATCGTAGAAAGTGGGCGTGACCAGAGTTACACGTGGTATGCAGAGATAACCTTTGTCAGAGATAAAACTTAACTATCGATCGTGACAAGATTACGATCGATAGTTAAGTTTTATCTCTGACAAAGGTTATCTCTGCATATCACGTGTAACTCTGGTCACGCCCACTTTCTACGATACATAAGTCGCTCTCAGACGTCCGACCCGTCAGTCGGCAAGACTCACCGGAGGAGAAACACCCCTCTGAAGATGTCCAGCGAAGCACTGGACGAAACGTTAGGAGCTGAAGAGTTTCATGGACCACGACCTTACATCCCGCAAGGTTTACCAGAAGATATGTCATCCGGTCGTGAAAGCCTTCATACTATGTCGTCCAACTTATTTCATATTTACCATCAAGTTATAAAATTTCCATGTTCACTCCTTGTGAGTCCGTTATTATTGTAAAAATATTTATATCACGTCAGGTCGGTAAAACTTTTTTAAATTTTTTAAATTTTTTTTTTAATTCATAATACATTAGAAGACACATTCTGTATACACCTATTAATTGATATGGCTTAAATATATTTATTTATATATTATATCTCCCTTTATTAAAGCATAATAAGTATATTGTTCATCATATTTACTAAATAGTTCATAGATATCACCAGACATCAGTCACATGCATTGTTATTACAATTTAGCTATTCCGCCATATATATATATATATATAAGTAAGAGGAGTAGGTAAAACTACTCAATTTGTTCTTATTCATGGACCTACTTTATTATGTGGTGCGAAGTTAAATTTTTCTTTAATGAAGGTTTCTTCTTCTTCCAGTTTTGGTAACGGATGGCTAACTGTTGCTTTCGTTGCTTGTAATAATGCAGGAAGAGCCGGTTTGGAATCCTTTGAAACTCGGGAAATTTTAGCTTACCGTACTATACCTGTTTCTGAGATTATTATTGCTAGTGAGGGTTCCTACCTTTTGCCGCACGGGAGTTTGTCTTTGTCTTGTCATAGACGTTGTAAGATAAATTCTGATTGCAGCATTCACTTATGGGTGAAGGCTAGTGGTCCTTCTTCTTTGGAAGATTGTCGCATTGTGGGTGATTGTACTTTATATAATAATTGAAGGCAGTTCTGAATAAACGGCCATTGATCTTGCCAAAAGCCGAGAACCGATTCTTCTTGGTGTTTTAGCTCTCTGGGGCACTCTGGGATGCTCTCTGTGGCACTCTGGGATGCTCTCTGGGGTGCTCTATAGATGTCGAGCACAGTCTGTGATTGGTTGTCTTGGTTTTTTATATATATATATATATATATATATATATATATATATATATATATATATATATATATATATATATAGAGGGTGCTAACCTCTTTCTCCCTTAAAGCCGATTCCCCTTGTAAATTCGAAACAACCAATATATTGAATTGCTGTTAATAATACTGTTTAAGCATCTGACCTAAGATATCATGGAAGAAGTTCTGTTGGTTCAGAATTATAATCATCATACTCTTATAGTATAATGCAAATGGTTGCTACATATTGGCAAGAAGTCAGGTGTTACCTCCTAGTCTCCGTACTTGGGTCACCTACCGCCACCTTAGAGAAAGCCCCTTTTCCTTCCTGACTGACCTCGCCCATCTCTATAATGTCATCCACTCAACCGGCTTCTACCCTGACCTGTGGAAGACTTCCCATGTTTTCTTATTGCTCAAGCCGAACAAACCCCCTTCCATCGCCTCTTCCTATCGTCCCATCTGCCTCACCTCCATCTTCAGTAAGGTATTCGAATCCATCCTCTCCCGCTGTATCCATCAGCACCTTAATAAACACCACCTCCTCCCCCTTAGCCAGTGTGGCTTCCAACCCTCCTTCTCCACTGAAGACAACTTCTTAACGTCCTTCACCTTCCCTACCTCCAGCTTAACTCCAATCGCTCTGCCATTTTTGTTTCCCTCGACCTCCAAAATGCCTATTACCATGTATGGCGTCCCAGTCTCCTCTTTAAACTCCAAACCTACGCCCTGCCTATCAATTTTATGTGTCTGGTCGCTTCCTTCCTCTCGCACTGTCCTTCCTATGTCACCCTGCATAACACCAACTCCCGTATCTTATATCCCACTGCTGGCGTCCCCTAGGGCTCTGTCCTCTCCCCTCTCCTTTATCTTTTGTATACAACTGATATGCCCAAGTCACCCCCACCTGTCCACCTTCTTCAGTATGCTGATGACATCACCTTCCTGGTTCTGTACCCTACCCTTCAACGGTCCCAAAACAGCCTCCAAACCCATCTGGACCAGTTCACCATTTGGTGTAACCAGTGGTTCCTCCGTCTCAACCCCTCCAAAACCCAGGCAATCATCATAGGCAGCACCACCCACTCCTTTCATCTCTATGATTTCTACCTCACCCTTTATGGTCGTCCTATCCACCTCACCCCCAGCATGAGATACCTTGGCCTCACCCTCGACCGTCACCTCACCTGGACCTCTCACCTCCTGAACATCCAGCAGAAAGCCCATTCCTGTCTCCACCTCATGAAACTCCTGTCTGGCTGGGCATGGAGACTGCATCCTTCTGCCAGCCTCCACACCTACAAATCCCTTATACATCCTCCCTCTGTCATGCCAGCATTGCCTGGATCTTCGCACCCACCCGCTTTTACAAGGCCTTCCAAATCCTTGAACACCATGTACTCTGCCTTGCCTTCAGTACCCGCCTTCCTGCCCCCACACGGCTCCTGTATGAATTCACCCCCTTCCCTCACCTCCTCATTTTCCTCCAACATCTCCACATCCTTTACACTGTCCGCAGGCTTCACACCCCCCACCCCCTGGTTTCCTCCTCCATCTCCATCTCCCGCCCATTGCCATGCCTCTATCGTTGTATGCCTCCCTCTCTCCACCTTCACACCCTCCATCTCCTTCATCAGGGCAATTTCCAGCGCCTCCCCCTCCCGAATGATGACCTTCGCCATGACATATACCCTTCCTTCAAACTATAATCTGACCTTGTTCCCCCCTCCGCTAGGCCCCCTTTTTACTCTCCCCTCCTTCTCACAGATCGGATTTTCCTCCTTGCCCCCTGCCCCCCCCCTCCCCCTGAGACCCACCACCCCATCCTCGCCTCTTTCCCTCCCACGCCCCTTTCTCCCTGGCCCTCTTTCGCGCGCCCCCACCCATCTCCCCCCATCTCTTCCCCTCCCTCCCTTCTTCCCTTCTCCCTCATCTCCTTGCGCCTGGCAGATCCTCCATTTTCATCATCGTCATCAGTGAGCCATGTCAGTGTTGTGTTTGGTGCTGTTCTCCTGTGCATTGAGAGGTGTGATTTTAATTGTCTGCTGCCCTTGTACTTAGTGTTACTGTCAGTGATTGTTATGTGCTATGCCATCTGTTGATACTTTTATACTCCCATTATACTTCACCTTGTGTTCTTTTAATTGTCTCAGTGTGTGTTTTTTTTGTGCACTACTTTTTTACGGTTTTTATCTCCCTTTTGCAGTCGCCCCTTTTGTCTATTGACTTCTGTAATGTTACCCCCTTTTTTATATCTATGTACACCATGTTTTCTCCTTTATTTTATTTTTAAATGTCTTCGGCTGTAGAGCAGCGTATATGTTGCTGCCACCCAATAAAGAAAAAAAAGGTATTACCTCGTTCCCCCTGGGTCAAACTCAACACCGTTTCCCAGCAACAAGTCCTGGAACAACTCCCAGAACCGTGCATTTTTCTCAACAACCTGATCTTTAATCAGGTTGCTGCCAGTGTTTTTGTGATGGCAGAAGATCTCGAGTTCTTCCAGGAGGTCGCGGAACCCGCCCTTCTCACACTGATGCAGCAACTTCATATTGAATGTCAAAATCGGCGCCTTATGTTTCGTTGTAAGCTATACTCGATTTTTCCATGGTATCTTTTCTTCCCAATGCGACGTGTTCCCCAAACTTGATTTCCAGCCTCCTTCCTGTTTGGCCATCATAACAGGCCTTACAGTCTATGCAATCAATTTTATAAACTCCAGATGCATTAAATATGTTTTTACGTCTACAGAGTGTGGCAAAAAACATCGTAAGTTATTTTTGGTACCAAAAGACACTGGAATATCGTACTTTCTAAGGATAGTTGCATCCATAGTGCTCATTTTTCTGTAGTAAGATAAGCTGACAAACTTACTATGTTCTTTAGAAGCCGTAGTATTATCGTAAAGCGTCGTCCTATTTTTGTATTTATTAGCTATGTTCTTATATACAGCATCTAGAGAGTCCCATAGATTGTTATTTATTTTTGCATTGTGCCTTATTGTTGCAATTTCCTCATCGTGTTCGTCTTTTGACAGCGGAATTTTAAACAACCCATTGCAGCAAAATTGAAAAACGCTTTTTTATGTTGAACTGGTTGGTATGAAGTAAAATTCACAATGCCATCGGCAAAAGTCTCTTTACGAAATATACCAAATGTGTGCCTGCCATTTTCATTTCGAATTGATAGACCTAGAAAAGTAATTTATTTATTTCGGTCTTTTAAGTAAATTTAATTGTTTGATGCACGTTTTTAAATAAGGCTACAATGGTGTTGATGACGTCGTAGTCACCTGTATTAGCAGCAGTGTGTCATCTACATACCTAAAGTAGTACACAATTTTGTCCGCTTGCACAGGATTTTCAGAAAAGAATTTGTTTTCTAGATCATTAATAAAGATGTCAGCCAGCGTTCCCGAGACTGAGCTCCCCGTACTGAGACCATCTTGTTGGGAATAAATTCAATATATTGGTTCTTTTGCATTTAGAAGGAAAATCGGCTTTAAGGGAGAAAGGTGTTAGCACCCTCTATATCAATAGCGGAATAGCCAAATTGTAACAACAATGCATCTGACTGATGTTTGGCACCATCTATGAACTGTTTAGTAAATATGATGTACAATATACTTATTATGTTTTAATAAAGGGAGATGTAATATAAAAATAAATACATTTAAGCCATATCAATTAATAGATGTATACAGCACGTGTCTTCTAGTGTTTTATAAATTTTACCCACCTCACGTAATTTGAATGTTTTTATAATAATAACGGAGTGAACATGGAAATTTTATTACTTGATGGTAAATATGAAATAAGCTGGACGACAATTTAAGAATTTACTTATGTCTCTTTTTATGTAATTAATTTACTTCCCTTGAGGTTTATATGTGGTTCACATAGATGGCGCCATGTAATCAACCGATGTGTTCTCCATACAGCCCGCCTTCAGCAAACAGTAGTTGCGTTGCGTTTCTCCACCTGACCGGTTGACAACTGCTGCATGATTCTTGTTGCATAAGGACGTGATGCAGTGCATCTCCCCAACAAATCCCGCACGTGCTCGATGGGATTTTAGTCGGGGGAACGGAGCAGCCCAGTCCATTCGCCGAAAATCCTCTCATTCCCAAAGCGCCTCCACCTTCTCTGTTCGATGTGGCCGCTCACTGTCATCCATAAAAGCCGGACAAGTGCGAATAGTATCCGTGCTGGGACCATCCGGTACAATCCTAACCGTATGTACAGCTAGTTCACCTATAGGCTTTGTTGAGTGAGTTTCCGAGTATCAAAATATGTGACATAAATGGCCGTATGTTTTGGCTGCACCGACTTAGAAGCTAACGTCTGCTATACTAGCAATGGACCGTAGACTTACTACGTGATACAAATTTCACCTTGATACGCCTACCCGGTATTGTAAGAAGTGTGGTCTTCCAGACAGACAGACGACCAATAAACTAAAAAAAAAATTGTTTGTAATATAATTACCGATTAGTCAATATCGAATTCTTTCCTTTATTTGATCAGTGAAACTCTGCTTTCTGGCAAATTTCATTATTCTAGATCAACGAGAAGTACCCTATAGTTTTGGAAGGGAGAGTCTGCGAGTACCAAAATATGTGACATAAATGGCCCTGTCTTTTAATTGCATTGACTTCGAAGCTTAAAATATTTTACACCGCCAAGGGACCGTACACCATGATATTTGACATCAACTTCAACCTGATATCGCTACCCGTTCCTGAGAGAAACGGGTCTTAACAGACGGAGAACAAACTGATCCTGCATGGTTTCTGTTTTCACTGAGTGAGGTCCAGAACCCTAAAAAGAAAATCAGTGCCGAATGCACCCTTTAAAACACGCACATGGGGAAGGAGGACAGTCTCACTAACGTCTAGCGGTTAGTGTACCGTGTTTAAACATTCAAAGATGATTGTTTGGAAAAGTCTCTAACATGATCGTTTTGGTGGTCCAGGGTGTTATGATGTGGGGAGCTATATGGTTGCCAAGGTGTACTGACCTCCATATTTTTGAACACGGTGCTCTCACTGGCAAACGTGACTGTGACACTCTACTCTTTTCCCATAGGAGTCTTCCCACGGGTGCATTCGGTCCTGAGTTCATTTTTATGGTGAAAATGCGCAGCCGCTCCCAATAAAACTAGTGCACCTGCTTAATATCGTGTAGGACCTCCACGAGCGAGCAATGCCGGATTGGGACGTGTCATGGATTCGACGAATGTATCATGTAGTGCTGGAGGGAACTGACACCATGAATCCTGCAGGACTGTTTATAAATCCGTAAGAGTGTGAGAGAGTGGAGATCTCTTCTGAAGAGCACGTTGCAAGACATCCCAGATAACCCCAGTAATGAAACTTCCCGGCAGATTAAAACTGTATGCCGGACCGAGACTCGAACTCGGAACCTTTGCCTTTCGCGGACAAGTGTTCTACCAACTGAGCTACCCAAGCACGACTCACGCCCCGTCCTCAGAGCTTCACTTCTGCCAGTACCTCGTCTCCTACCTTCCAAACTTAACAGAAGCTCTCCTGCGAACCTTGCAGAACTAGCACTCCTGAAAGAAAGGATATTGCAGAGACATGGCTTAGCCACAGCCTGGGGGATGTTTCCAGAATGAGATTTTCACTCTGCAGCGGAGTGTGCGCTGATATATCAGTGCACACTCCGCTGCAGAGTGAAATCTCATTCTGGAACCTCAGTAATGTTCATGTCTGGTGAATCTGATGGCCAGCGGAAGTGTTTCAAGTCAGAAGAGTGTTCCTGGAGCCACGCTGTAGCAATTCTGGACGTGTGGGGTATCACATTGCACAGCTGGAATTGCCTAAGTCGGTCGGAATGCACAATGGACATGCATCGATGAAGGTGATCAGACAGGATGCTTACGTGGGTGTCACCTGTCAGAAACGCATCTAGACGTATCAGGGATTCCATGTCACTCCTACTGCACATGCTCCACACCATTACAGAGCCTCCACTAGCTTGAGCAGTCCCCTGCTGACATGTATGGTCCATGGGTTCATAAGGTTGTCTGCATACCCGTAGACGTCCATCCGCTCGATAGAAATTGGAACGAGGCTCGTCCGACCAGGCAACATGTTTCCAGTCGTCAACTGCCCAGTGTCGCTGTTAACAGGTCCAAGCAAGGCGTAAGGCTTTATGTCGTTCAGTCATCAAAAATACACGAGTGGGCCTTCGGGTCCGAAAGCCCATATCGATGATGTTTCGTTGAATGGTTCGCACTCTGACACTTGTCGATGGCCCAGCACTGAAATAAGAAGCAATTTGCAGATGAGTTGCACTTGTGTCATGTTGAACGAATCTCTTCGGTCGTCTTTAGTCCGGTTCCTGCAGGGTCTTTTTCCGCCAGGGTCTTTTTCCGGCCGCAGCGATGCGGAAGATTTGGGGTTTTACAGGATTCCTGATATTCACGATACACTCGTGAAATAGCCGTGCAGGAAAATCCCTAGTTCATCGCTACCTCGTAGACTCACTTGAATCTTGATAACCTGCCATTGTAGCGGCAGTAACCGATTTAACAACTGAGCCAGACATTTGTCTTATATAGACGTTGCCGACGCAGCGCCGCATTCTGCTTCTTTATATATCCCTGTAGCTGAATACGAATGCCTGTATCAGTTTGTTTGGTGCTTAGGTAGAATGTGTGGGACACGTTGTGGAGACATATTACAAGACGTCTACATGCACCAACGACCATCAGCTGTTGTCTACAACCGCGCTGATGGAGGAATGCAACGCCTTACCACAAGGACTCCTTACCAGTCTCGTTACCGGCGTGGGAATGTGATGCCCAGTGTATGTATTGCAGTCTGTGGTGATCACATATCCTATTAAAAACTCTGTCTCACGATCCGTAATGGCCAGGGGATCATCATGAATCGTGGTGTCAATGTAATTGTGGTGGTGAACAAAAGTGCTATTCTGTTCGTCTCATGGCACATTCCTTTCAGTAACGTTTTGTGCTTTAGCGGTTCTTTACATGTATGGTCCAAGTCTTGGCAGAGGTACATGATGCGAAAGTTACTTTCGTCATTAAGTTTTGCACACCAGTGTAGATCAATGTTCACATACAGTTACCTGCCTTTCATAATACACAGTTTGGCTTCTTGGCAGCGACTGTAAATAAGTAATGAGACACTGACTTGAGGTACTCTCTTGAGATACAGTCCTGAGGTGTCAACTATCTGCTGACTCGTGCTGTGTCTCATTATGTACACATTTACCGGATGGAAGTTCTGACACTGCTGCTTCCTATTTCCATTGTTATGATGTTTGTTGATAGTTAATTGCATTTCTCCAGCTACTTTTATAGCTGTCTAAATGCGTAGTTATACAGTACGAGAAGCAGCAAATTTCTGTTCATCTCATTGAGTATTTCTTTCAGTTACGCTCTATATTATACTATACTATACCGTAACAGTTCTTTCCATATATGCTCAAAGTTCATCGAGCAATATTACTTAGCAGTGATGCATCATGCGGAAATTACTTTCGTGCTTAACTTTTGCACACCAGTGTATATATTATTAACTTTTGCACATCAGTGTACATATTATTCCGAATTCGTAGAAATGGAAATTTAATTGACCAAATAAAATTAGATGTAGGAAACTGATTCATTGGTAAAACTGTGAGGACATACAAATCAACCAAGAAACAGCTTAGAAAATTCTGGTTCGAGTGATTCGTTTGTACTGTTTGTCAGTCTGGGACCCATGCCGGGTTGGATTAAGACAGGAGAAAGAGAAGATTCAAATCAGAGCAGAGCATTTCATCAGGAGTTTATGTGGTATGCGATACAGAAATATGATAATCAACTCAGGCGAGAGATATACATGAGGTGTGTTGTACAATTTCAAAACATCGAACTTTCCAGATATATGTTGCCACAAAAGTCAGTCAACTCATTACTAAACCGGACACACATCTCGCAAAATGACGAAGAATGGAAAGCCATAACTCATGTGAAGCTTGGTGACAATTACTGTTGTGGAGCGCCATTTGCGCGTGGCACCAAAAAAGGCAGAACGTGACAGTAGTACTCCAAGTACCAACCATAGCACACTATTAGATAGCTTGCGGAAATATATGTATGTATGCAGAGAAATGAAGATTTTTCTACAAGGTGATTAAATACACTCCTGGAAATGGAAAAAAGAACACATTGACACCGGTGTGTCCAGACCCACCATACTTGCTCCGGACACTGCGAGAGGGCTGTACAAGCAATGATCACACGCACGGCACAGCGGACACACCAGGAACCGCGGTGTTGGCCGTCGAATGGCGCTAGCTGCTCAGCATTTGTGCACCGCCGCCGTCAGTGTCAGCCAGTTTGCCGTGGCATACGGAGCTCCATCGCAGTCTTTTAACACTGGTAGCATGCCGCGACAGCGTGGACGTGAACCGTATGTGCAGTTGACGGACTTTGAGCGAGGGCGTATAGTGGGCATGCGGGAGGCCAGGTGGACGTACCGCCGAATTGCTCAACACGTGGGGCGTGAGGTCTCCACAGTACATCGATGTTGTCGCCAGTGGTCGGCGGAAGGTGCACGTGCCCGTCGACCTGGGACCGGACCGCAGGGACGCACGGATGCACGCCAAGACCGTAGGATCCTACGCAGTGCCGTAGGGGACCGCACCGCCACTTCCCAGCAAATTAGGGACACTCTTGCTCCTGGGGTATCGGCGAGGACCATTCGCAACTGTCTCCATGAAGCTGGGCTACGGTCCCGCACACCGTTAGGCCGTCTTCCGCCCACGCCCCAACATCGTGCAGCCCGCCTCCAGTGGTGTCGCGACAGGCGTGAATGGAGGGACGAATGGAGACGTGTCGTCTTCAGCGATGAGAGTCGCTTCTGCCTTGGTGCCAATGATGGTCGTATGCGTGTTTGGCGCCGTGCAGGTGAGCGCCACAATCAGGACTGCATACGACCGAGGCACACACGGCCAACACCCGGCATCATGGTGTGGGGAGCGATCTCCTACACTGGCCGTACACCACTGGTGATCGTCGAGGGGACACTGAATAGTGCACGGTACATCCAAACCGTCATCGAACCCATCGTTCTACCATTCCTAGACCGGCAAGGGAACTTGCTGTTCCAACAGGACAATGCACGTCCGCATGTATCCCGTGCCACCCAACGTGCTCTAGAAGGTGTAAGTCAACTACCCTGGCCAGCAAGATCTCCGGATGTGTCCCCCATTGAGCATGTTTGGGACTGGATGAAGCGTCGTCTCACGCGGTCTGCATGTCCAGCACGAACGCTGGCCAACTGAGGCGCCAGGTGGAAATGGCATGGCAAGCCGTTCCACAGGACTACATCCAGCATCTCTACGATCGTCTCCATGGGAGAATAGCAGCCTGCTTTGCTGCGAAAGGTGGATATACACTGTACTAGTGCCGACATTGTGCATGCTCTGTTGCCTGTGTCTATGTGCCTGTGGTTCTGTCAGTTTGATCATGTGATGTATCTGACCCCAGGAATGTGTCAATAAAGTTTCCCCTTCCTAGGACAATGAATTCACGGTGTTCTTATTTCAATTTCCAGGAGTGTATACATGCGATCTATACTGTACAATGCTACAAACCTATAATTTTTATTCCATAATATGTGTTACAAAGTTCATAGCTTCACACCTGAGTTTTGTAATGGTAGTCTCTTCGTTCCTTTTCTCAGTTGCGTTCAAAATGTTTCTATAACCTGATCATCTTTTCCGTACCTCCTTCAGAATATGTATATCATATTATTTGAGCATGACTTTAGTTACTAAATTGCTTTCCGAAGTGAGTTCGAGTGTTGCAGAAAATATTGCATAGTTCTTAACCGGTTTAGTTTCATTGTCCCCTTCTTATTTCTACCTTTTGCTTTAACATACTAATTTCATTAACCACTCTGCCATTGTTCTACTGATATTTTACTGCAGTAGTACTTCTTTATTATCGCGTTTAACTAAATGTTTTATTTGAATATTACATAACTGTTAAGTTTATCAGATATTTTAATTAGTAAATAACATGCCGCGTTTAAAGCATAGCAAAATCAAAACAAATTTTCGTTTGTGGTAATATACTGTGCCTTGACTTAATCTTCTCGTGTGATCGTTTCTTAAACTTTCCGTCCTTTCATATTTCAGCTGGGCTATTTTCACCGTTGATACAAATTTCTATGTTTTAGGATAAATGATAGTATCACATTGTATTAAAGATAAACAGTAATACTTCCTGTACAAGCAAAAAAGTTTTTATTTTTTCTCAGTACGTATGTAGTTCCGTATAGCAGCCATACTGTGTTGATTTCTGATGGAAGCAAGTGGCCATGAAATGTTTACTTTGGCGTATACTCAGAGAATGTCGAGTTCCCTTGTAAACATTCAGACATCACGTGTGATGTGTCGTGCCCGCAAAGGAGGTCAGAAACATTCGCCTGTTGTTATGCTGCCCCACCGGACAGAAAAGGTTACCTCATAAACGTAAATCGCTATAAAAAAATGGCTCTCAGCACTATGGGACTCAACTGCTGAGGTCATTAGTCCTCTAGAACTTAGAACTAGTTAAACCTAACTAACCTAAGGACATCACACACATCCATGCCCGAGGCAGGATTCGAACCTGCGACCGTAGCGGTCTCGCGGTTCCAGACTGCACTGCCTAGAACCGCACGGCCACTTAGGCCGCCTAAATCGCTATAACCTAACAAAATATATAGAGACATAGAGTGACGGGAAGTTGTTGGTGTGGCATAAATATATATTCTGATAATAGAAACGCAAAATTTTGTTCGTATCGGTAGTCGGTCATCGCAGCTTATAACGACTAACTCTAGCTCCTTCTTAAATCAGGAATTACAAGTCTAAGTCAAGGAAACATGTCAGTTCGTCTCTCATGAGAACAGTCTCCTTGCGTTTGGCTACCATCGTGTCACACCGATAACAGGAAGTGTGAAGCATCTGTGAGTAAAAAATGTGTCTTCTCTCTTAATGGAATTTCACATTATGCGTTTCCTCTTTCACGCTCCCTCTCTCATTTGACAGCGAGTTACTGACTACCGTCTGCGTTATATCAGCTAGTGCACACTGTAACTTCATCCATTTATTTCAATATGCAGCTTCAATATTGAGAGCTATAGACCCGAATTAACATGTCATTAGATGCTTCTTAGAACGAAGGAGCTGGTCATGATTTTAACCGCATCTGAAGCGGCTCTGTTGCTGAGGTTATTTTATCAAATTCCAATTTTTCCCGCTTACATCTCCTTTATGTAATTGTATGCTCTGCTAGTATTTTCACCCGCAGTAATGCGACTCAGATGTATAGGGTGGTTATAATCAAACATTCCCTACCTGTGAGAGCTCCCGTGACGGATTAGTCATCGTGAAAGAATGAAACTTCGTGGAAACATTCACATGGATATACAGAAGAGAAATAACAAATAAATCATTGAAATAAACACATTTTAATTTCCTCGTGAGAGGCTAACATTTGTTAATTGCGTACCATACTTAAGTTCTAGGTTTCAAACGTTGCTCAGTTTGGAAATCATCTGCATCAGCGACAGCGTGGAACCGAACTAGATTGCTCCAGTACTGCCCGAAACAACGCTGGACCATGGAATGTTCCGGTGCCGTGACACAGTTAGTGCTGGCCGCTGTGGCCGAGCGGTTCTAGGCGCTTCAGTCCGGAACCGCGGTACTGCTACGATCGCAGGTTCGAATCCTGCCTCGGGCATGGATGTGTGTGATGTTCTTAGGTTAGTTAGGTTAAAGTATCAAATAACTTCCGGGAATTCAGCCAGGTAACACTTTTCAGCAACCGGTTGCTGAAAGTGTTACCTGGCTGAATTCCCGGAAGTTATTTGAAAGTTGTATACGCCAGGAGAAACTCAGGTCTCACATAGGTTAAAGTAGTTCTAAGTCTAGGGGACTGATGACCTCAGATGTTAAGTCCCTTAGTGCTCAGAGCCATTTTTTTTAACACAGTTAGTACGCTACTTGAAGATTGCACATTGCGTCAAGCCTTTTCAACCATGGCAACAGTAACTTCTTCAACAATTTGAGGTGCAATTGGACGCCAGGCTGTCACAGAAGCAGTTCCCACATCACCAGTTAATTCGAACTTCCGTATCACGTTCCTCAACAGCGGTGAGGAAAGAGGACCTCCTCATATTCCTCTAATGCGTCGAGGAGAAACTTGAACGTATAGGCAGATGTCTGTGATAAAACAGCTGCAAATATGAGTCAAAGAATCGAACAGATACTTTTTAATGCTCGTGAAAGATAGCATACACGTGAACAAGACGTTTTTGTTCAGAAGAAATTGACAAACAGTCTTCCTTCAGAACAATCCGCGGAGATACAACTGAACTAATAACAGTTCAAGCTGGGGTGTATCAGTAATCGATGTCCGCAGATTTCATCGGCGACTGGCACGGGGTTAAACAATAAAAAGAAGCTTTCGCCACGAATTTTTTAGCTATTTACAAGTATAGGATGTAGCTAAATCTGTACCTGTGTTTTAGTATTGCTTTATACTCATTAAAATACGAAATATTTCAAATGTAGTAGAATCTCAACCTGAGTAAACTAGCGTGAAAATAATTACGCCAGAACTGAAGCTATAGGAAGCCATTTAATTAGTCTCTCTGTATTGGCTTCGCGTTAGGTCTGTGAAGCCCCTTCAGCGTCCACGAAACTCTGAAGCGAAATTTAAGCAACTCTCTTGACCAATAGCTTCAAACATTCAGTTTGAATTTATGTGTCACGATCGTTGTGCAATCTAAAGAAAGATTTTGCACCTCTCTTACATTACTACGTTTTCGGTCTTAATCTAAAACGTATGATTTCTCTAATCAGAAACTTTACGCTAATTTCCGTAATCAGAATCTCGATGCAGAGGAGGTCAAGCACTGAAATCGTCCGTAGCTTCTTTCCTACGACTAGAATATTTCCGCGGATTTATTCAACTGTTCACAAAAAGTTACGAAATGTGGTGAATAAAACGTAAACTACAAAAAAATCATTGCTCTGTTGCTGTTACTGATCTGCGCACAATAAATACACTACTGGCCATTAAAATTGCTACACCACGAAGATGACGTGCTACAGACGCGAAATTTATCCGACAGGAAAAAGATGCTGCCATATGCTAATGATTAGCTCTTCAGAGCATTCACACAAGGTTGGCGACGGTGGCGACACCTACAACGTGCTGACATGAGGAAAGTTTCCAACCCATTTTCCATACATAAACAGCAGTTGACCGGCGTTGCCTGGTGAAACATTGTTGTGACGTCTCGCGTAAGGAGGAGAAATGCCTACCATCACGTTTCCGACTTTGATAAAGGTCGGATTGTAGCCTATCGAGGTTGCAGTTTATCGTATCGCGACTTGCGGCTCGAGTTGGTCGATATCGAATGACTGTTAGCAGAATATGGAATCGATGGGTTCAGGGTGGTAATGCGGAACGCCGTGCTGGATCCCAACGGCCTCGTATCACTAGCAGTCGCGATGACAGGCATCTTATCCGCATGGCTGTAACGGATCGTGCAGCCACGTCTTGATCCCTGAGTCAACAGATAGGGACGTTTGCAAGACAACAATCATCTGCACGTACAGTTCGATGACGTTTGCAGCAGCATGGACTATCAGCTCGGAGACCATGGTTGCGGCTACCCTTGACGCTGCATCACAGACAGGAGCGCCTGCGATGGTGTACTCAACGACGAACCTGGGTGCACGAATGGCAAAACGTCATTTTTCCGGTAGAATCCAAGTTCTGTTTACAGCATCATTATGGTCGCATCCGTGTTTGGCGACATCGTGGTGAACGCACATTGGAAACGTGTATTCGTCATCGCCATACTGGCGTATGTCAGTTCTAGTATAATATATTTGTCCAATGAATACCAGTTTATCATGTGCATTTATTCTTGGTGTAACAATTTTAATGGCCAGTACTGTATTTAATCATAACTACGCCTAACTGCTAAACACCCTTTGGAAGGATACTTCCGCTTAAAATTCTTCAATATTTTATTCTAACAGCAAGCAGTAACACTCGATGAAAGAACGCAGTAAGTAACTGTCGCTAGCATACAATGTAGTTTTTTCCAGCGGTGGAGGGTCACAAGACTCCTATGTACCAACTGGTTGGTTGGTTGGTAGATCTGGGAGAGGGGACCAAACAGCGAGGTCATAGGTCCCATCGGATTAGGGAAGGATGGGATAGGAAGTTAGCCGTGCCCTTTCAAAGAGTGTCCCTGCATTTGCCTGAAGTGATTTAGGAAATCACGTAAAACCTAAATCAGAATGGCCAGACGCGGGTTTGAACCATAGTCCATCAGAATGCAAGTCCAGTGTGCTAACCATTGCGACACCTGGCTCGGTTGCATGCACCAGTTCTACATTACTTACTGTGCGACAGTCTGGTCAGTATCCCTCCGATTCTGGGAGTTTCCAGGCACGTCCTAGGCTTAGAATCTCATTGACTGCAATAGAAATTTGTTCAGTGTTGAGTCCCATTTCGAACTGAGCCCAGATGGCCAGCGACGCATGCCTGGGGACATCCCGGACGGCGGTGGGTTGCCCGACAACCAGGAATGATAGTCTGGGGTGCCATTTCTTTTCACAGTATGACCGTTTTGGGTATTCGCGGCGTCCTTACAGCACAGCGTTACTTCAACGATATTCTACACCTCCTTTTGTTACCCTTCATGGCAAGTCATCCTGGGCTTACACTTCACGCCCCCACACGGCGAGAGTTTCTATTCCTTATTTCCATGTTTGTCAAACTGGACCTTGGTTAGCAAGGTTGCTTGATCTCTTATCAACGGCAAACGTTTGGAGCATTATGGACAGGATCCTCCAACCATATGGTTCAATTGGCTCTGAGCACTATGGGACTTAACATCTGAGATCATCAGTCCCCTAGAACGTAGAACTACTTAAACCTAACTAACTTGAGGACATCACACACATCCATGCCCGAGGCATCCTCCAACCAGCTCGGGATTTTGACTGTCTAACACGCCAATTGGAAAGCATTTGCACGATATTGCTAAGGAGCACATCCAACAATTCTCTCAATCAACTTCAAGCCGAAAAACTACTTGCATTAGAACCAGAGATGGAGCAATACGTTACTGACCTACTCAGTTCGTGATGCTATTCCTCTTGAATAAATCATCCAGTTCCTCTGCAATTTTAATAGTCTACTAGTCAGTACCTGTAGATCCCATTTACCGGTTTCGGTTCCGTTCGGATAACTCCTCCGCCGTGCGTCAGTTTTCTTTTGTCTTAGAGCAAATTTCATACACCTCAAGATTGGCAACCCAACTTACATCAACGCCCCGCGATGCAGACGGCTATAAATTGGGTAGTCTACCGTGAGGTGCATGAAATATTTTCTGGTCTAGTTGTATTTCGCCCATCTTTTATCTAGCCGTAATAAATAATGTGCTATATTGTCGATTCTTGGAAAATCCCTTACGAAATATAATTTGCTCTTGAGAAACATAGCACCCAAAACCTGTGTTGGACAATATCTTTCTTATTATTTGCCTGTCTGGAAATTTCATCAAGTGAAAGAGAAAAAGAGAGAGAGAGAGAGCAGCGATGCGGTTAGGTCGCTGGTTTGTTCTGCGAGCACGTAAATTTCACAGAAATGCTGAATAAGTGTAGCTGGTTGCCGTTAAGTTGAAAGCGTTATAGAACGCGAGGAGCCTTCCTCTCGGAAGTCCGAGAAGCCATTTCTAAATACAATGGATGTACTACTTCGTCCTGTATCTCGTCAGCGTTATTATGAGAAATTTAGGCTTATGAGAAAGTCAAAGCGATAAATTTCCTTCCGTTTTATCAGTAGGGAGAAGCAAGACACGAGGTCAGTTATTCTGATACACCGTTAACTTTATGGCCCGTGGAAACAGAAATTAAACCAATTAATCACAAACTGTACTCTGCGGTGCTGCGAGGTACAAGGACACGCGTTCGAGGTACTGCACACAAATATGTTATAAAATAGTACGAGGAATGCATGACTCAGACTGAAGGTGATATGGTGGTATAAAAAGTGCGAAATATAGTACACAGACCCGCTACGTCCTGTAACAATAATGGTTCCAACACGGCTGAACATCTTGTAGAATTGAGCTTGGATGTGTCCGCAGGTCGTGGTCGTGCGGTAGCGTTCTCGCTTCCCGCGCCCGGGTTCCCGGGTTCGATTCCCGGCAGGGTCAGGGATTTTCTCTGCCTCGTGATGACTGGGTGTTGTGTGATGTCCTTAGGTTAGTTAGATTTAAGTAGTTCTAAGTTCTAGGGGACTCATGACCATAGCTGTTAAGTCCCATAGTGCTCAGAGCCATTTTTGAGCTTGGATGACGCATATGAGTACATCATTCGATACTGCTTCAACCCTATGCCAGAGACCATCAACCTTACTGACTGGTACGATTAGGCTTGCCACTTTCTCGACAACCCGTGACGAGATGCTATCCATAGCTGAGAGATCTGGAGAATGTAATCAGTCGAACACCCACAGTACCGAGGAAGGTCACGATAGCGCGGGCAACATACGGTTTTGCATTATCTTGCTGAAAGATAAAGTCACGGAGACTTCGAAGACAGTGCACGGCCACCGACATAAACACGTCAGAAAACTAATGTCTGCTATCCAAATGATAGGCTATGCCAACCAGAGGTGATGGTGATGTGTACCTAGTGGCGTTCCACACCATTAAACCAGATGGTGATATTGTACAGCATTTAACACAAAAGGGGAAATGAGGGTAACTGAATTTTGATTGATTCAGATATTTGAGGAGTCGCTTAGTGAACATGCTCATCGATCCCATTACTTATACTCATCATAAATCTGTTCAGTAAACCGTGTGTGAATTTCAAATGCGTGTTGCATTTATGTCAACTTTTCAAACCAGTCTAATCGCGTCAGACCACTTCACTCGGCTTCTTTAAATAGACCAGTATTTTCAAATATTCAGATGTATTAAGTGATCCGAGAACCAAAAACATTAGGTAACCAGTTAATTAAACCATAAACGTCCCGTTAGGAAACGATAGCCCTAATTTAAAATCCCCAAAACTGTCTGTTAAAATGGCTGATACTCTTACTTGAAAGTTTTGGTTTAACGATAATCACATTTAGACTTCCTTCAGTCGAAACTTTGTTCCACTTGGGGGCCAAAGTACACATAACGCCACTCTACGAGAAAGGTAGCAGGAGTGCCTCATAGACGTCCATATGTCGTAAAATCCTGGAACATATTCTGACCTCAAACAAAATGAGGTGTTATTGTAACCATACAGGATTTATCAACTTCGAGGCCGCTAAAACACCTCATTATACACTGCTGGCCACCGTAAATGCAACACCAAGAAAGACAAGAGGTACCACAACAAAATTTATTTTGTAGATAACACGTTGACAAAGTATCAAATGATTACGTTTACAGACGTCTGTGACAAGTGGTTCCTGCCAGAATCAGTAGTCAGAGTAGCCGCCATTGTTGGAGATCACCGCTGCCACATGTCTCGGCATTGAGTCAAAGAGACGTTGGATGTGTTCCTGGGGTACAGCAGCCCAAGCAGCTTCCACGCGTTGCCAAAGATCATCTGGTGTGGCAGCTGGGGATGTAATCTGGGTCACTCGTTGAGCAACCACGGACCACATG
Source organism: Schistocerca piceifrons (assembly GCF_021461385.2). Taxonomy (NCBI): domain Eukaryota; kingdom Metazoa; phylum Arthropoda; class Insecta; order Orthoptera; family Acrididae; genus Schistocerca; species Schistocerca piceifrons. The sequence goes on from NC_060144.1 coordinate 146,174,567, forward strand.
TTTTCTATCGGCGAAAGATCCGGAGAGCGAGCCGGCCAGGGAAGCAATTCAATCTGGTTATTGACGAAGAACCTTTGGACAATGCGTGCCACGTGTGTTCGCGCATTATCCTGTTGAAATATGGCTGTGGCCGAGCCCTGAAGGTAAGGAAGGACAACTGGCTCCAGCACCTCGAATATGTAGCGCCGGCTATTTAAAGTACCGGCAACGCGTACTAGAGGCGTGCGAGAGTAATATCCAGTACCGCCCCATACCATAATACCCGGTGCAAGACCAGTGTGGCGGTGCATAATGCAGCTGTCCAGCATCCTCTCTCCACGGTGTCTCCACACTCGAATCCGACCATCGTGGTGCTGCAGACAGAAGCGTGCCTCGTCAGTAAAGACAACGTCATTCCATTCTGCCATCCACATCCGTCTGTCATCACACCATTGGCGACGGAGACGTCTGTGGTTCTGCGTCAATGGTAGACGAAGCAATGGACGTCTTGCGGACAGACCACTCTGCTGTAAACGGCGTCGAATGGTACGCGCAGACACTGGATGATGCGTTACAGACGCAATGTGCTGCGCTATGGTTCGGGATGTCACTGAGCGAACCGTCACTGCCATGCGCACAATTTGTTTATCAGCACGTGCAGTGGTGCACCGAGGTGAATGCGATCGACCACGTCGGTCCGTCGTACCCTCCTGCATCCAACGGTCACATATCCGCATTAAAGTTGTTTTGTTTCGTCCAACACGACTAGCGATTTCTCTGTATGATAATCCACAATCTCGGTAAGCCAGTATCCTTCCTCTGTCGAACTCGGATACTTGATCAAAAGATGTTCGCTGTTGTCTACGAGGCATAACTGATCGTCTTGTGAAACAAGTACAAGGTAAACACACGTGCCGAACGTACACTCGTCGAAATCATCAAGCCTTAAATGGCGCTATGAGGTGGCGCCACAGGCGCGCGTGATGTGCGTCTGCGCTGAAATTCTAATCAGTTGCATATCTCATCGCTGCAAACCCATGGTGTAAATTTCATTTGATTCGGATGCTTCCTTCAGGGTGTTGCATTTACGGTGGCCAGCAGTGTAGTTGAAGAATGGCGAAACCAGCCTCAAATACTTTTTAAATGTTTTATTTTAATGCCATAACAGCTTTCGAGCTACAAGTAAAAAGGATTTGTGGCTGGTTGCATCATTACCCACTATAATAAGGTGTTTCGAACAGAAGAGCCATTTCCATGCAAACCAGCACGGATTTTGAAAGCATCGATCATTCGCAACCCGAAAGCATTCTGAAAAACATTAACTAGGCAGCACCACCAATCTTTGCTTGCAAAAGTACGATTTTTCCGGGGTCTCAAACATCATTTCTTGTTAGGGAGGAAGCAGCATGGATGGAGAAGTTACTGCATGCGAGGACCCGGAAAGTATGTTGCGAACGTTGCTGATCGTATATACAAGGTCTATCAAAAGGAATCATCCGATTTGGCACGTCTGTATTTCTGAAAAAAAAACAAATACAATGAATTTTAGTTTTTGATAAACGGGAAAATTAAAAAGTTTTTACATACCTTTTCATAGGCATTCAATATCCACCTACTGAGATGCACAGCATATACAGGGTGAGTCACCTAACATTACCGCTGGATATATTTCGTAAACCACATCAAATACTGACCAATCGATTCCACAGACCGAACGTGAGAAGAGGGGCTAGTGTAATTGGTTAATACAAACCATAAAAAAATGCACGGAAGTATGTTTTTAACACAAACCTACGTTTTTTTAAATGGAACCCCGTTAGTTTTGTTAGCACATCTGAACATATAAACAAATACGTAATCAGTGCCGTTTGTTACATTGTAAAATGTTAATTACATCCGGAGATATTGTAACCTAAAGTAGACGCTTGAAACCTCCGACGTTCAGTTGCGTGTTGTAACAAACACGGGCCACGGTCGGCGAGCAGCACCTGCAGGGACATGTTTACGATGACGACCGTGTTTACGAGTTTCCTCGTAACGAAACACTAAGAGTGGAAGAAAACTGTCATCCTCCATCTTTCCAAGAACGAAATTACGGAAGTCCACACGTTCTTGTTTGTCACGTTCACAAAAAGCTTACAGTAGCTGAGGTTTTTATGGTTTCATGCGTAAACGTCGACTCAACACACGCCAGACGGACATCGGGGGCATGTTGACCTGTCGGGGTGCACGGCAAACGGATTTATGCCGAGTCCTTCTGAAACTATGGCGGATGTGTTTATGTCAGACACTAGGGGACGGCCCGGCGATTTGCCTCCATACAAACAACCTGTTTCTCGGAATTGTTCATGCCATCGTCTAATGCTCTGTACTGTAGCAGGATCCACACCATGCCTAGTACGAAAGCCACGCTAAAGAGTTATTACTAACCCGCACTGCGCAAAGCGTACAACACAAAACGATTTCTGTTGTCCCAATCTAGGTGCTCAGTCCGGAACTGCGTGACTGCTACGGTCGCAGGTTCGAATCCTGCCTTGGGCATGGATGTGTGTGATGGCCTTAGGTTAGTTAGGTTTAAGTAGTTCTAAGTTCTAGGGGACTGATGACCACAGATGTTAAGTCCCATAGTGCTCAGAGCCATTTGAACCATTTTTTGTAGTCCCGACACAATTTTTACTAGAAGTGAAGTGGGCGCACGCTGTTGCTACCTAGCGGGAACCATGTAAAACCCGAGAGCTTGCTCTTTTCAACAGTACCCCTTGTTTCGCATATATCTCAAATGACATAATAGTTATGATTTTTTTTTTAATCGAAAGAGCCTTTTTGATACACCCTGTATTTTAATGACCTGTCATACAAGTTTAATGGTAAACTCGAACTTTTCGCAAACGATGCAGGTTTTTATGAGGAAGTATCATCTGAAAATAGATGCACAAACTCCCTAGTAAGATTTTAATAAGATTTCAAAGTAGTGCAAAGACTGGGAGCTTGTTCAAAATTTTCAGAAATGTAAGATGTTCTCTACATAAAATGAAGGAAAGCTTTATCCTGCATCTACAACGTCAGTGAGTCAATCAAATCATACAAATAGCTACATTTAATTAGCAGAGGGATATGAAATGGAATGGTCACATGGGTTTAGTCGTAGGTAACATAGGTGGCAGACTTGTGTTCTTTGTTATTATACAGGGAAAACGCAGTCATTCTGCAAAGGAGACTGCACCTGGAATTTGGGGAGCCTCCAAACAATTTATGTGTCACTTCTGTGAATATTTCTCAGTTGTCATCACTGTAACCAAGAATTCCTTCAGTCGTAAAAAAAAAAAAAAAAAAACATTCATTTTACTTTTCGCTTCACTTGACGCATTTTGCTATTACCAGCATTAGATCTTACTTCAGTACATGGTACAAAGTGGCGTTAGAAAGCTTTTATCTACTATGATGCAGTAAGGAATCATATATTTTACTTATCATATTTATGCTATAGCATACAATCTGAAGTTAAATACAGAAGTTTTCAGAGTGGTTTCCTTCTGCGGCAATAAGTATGTAGAGTCCTGAAATGAATTCCCTGACGACCTTTTGAAGAACGTCACTTTGAGCTGCTCGAATCTCTCTGTAAATTGTAGAGCGAATATGTTGGTCGCGGGGGATTAGCCGAGCGGTCTAAGGCGCTGCAGTCATGGACTGTGCGGCTGGTCCCGGCGGAAGTTCGAGTCCTCCCTCGGGCATGGCTGTGTGTGTTTGTCCTTAGAATGATTTAGGTTAAGTAGTGTGTAAGCTTAGGGACTGATGACCTTAGCAGTTAAGTCCCATAAGATTTAAAAAAAAAACGAATATCTAGCAGTGTTGCCCGAACATTTTTCAAGACTCTGTCCTTTAGAGAACAACATAAGAAGCAATAACACGGTTTGATATCGTGACTATACAGGCGGCATTCCACCCCGTGTCCAGTGAATGCTTAGATGTCGAGGGCGACGATCCGGGGTCTGAATGTCGCCTGAAGAAAATGGAAGGCGTCTGCAGTAAGGTGTGGACGCTCTCCACGCTGTATGAAAGAGTAGTTTCAGATCATACTGCTGCGTCGTGCAGGTGGTACAAATTAATGTCCTGGACTTGCTTGTATTTGTCTTCTGCGACAGACTCTTCAATAAAAATGAACCCAATCATTCATTGTACAATGACCGTGCACCGAACAGTTACTTTCTGTGGATGAATTGGAATAGCGTTTTGAAATTGTGGGTTCACAATACCGCGGTTCCAGTGAGTGTGCTTCCATTCTGAAATGTGAAATGAGATATAGTGAGTGAGCTATAGCATTTTCAGAGCTGTAGTACAGCACGTGGAGAATCATTAACGGCATACGATTAAACCATAGTAGACAAACACTTTATAACTCGTATTTTGCATCACCCTGTGGCTCGTCATTCTATAATCTCAAAAATTAAGGTTTTTTTTTTTTTTTTTTTTTTTTTTTGCGACAAAGACAATTGATCAAGGACTTTGGTTGGACCCATACCAGGACGGTAGAACAGATGCAAATAATTCCGCGAATGCCTACTTACTAGCCGGCCGAAGTGGCCGCGCGGTTCTGGCGCTGCAGTCTGGAACCGCAAGACCGCTACGGTCGCAGGTTCGAATCCTGCCTCGGGCATGGATGTGTGTGATGTCCCTAGGTTAGTTACGTTATCTAGTTCTAAGTTCTAGGGGACTAATGACCTCAGCAGTTGAGTCCCATAGTGCTCAGAGCAATTTTTTTTTTTTTTTTGAGCCTACTTACAAAATGAAGAATCCAGAGACATTCTTCAGCAGTAGCGGTATGGCTGCCGTAGGGACCGTGATAACAAGACAGGACTTATTGCAGCATGGAAGAGGTAGCTAGCAGTCATCCTTTCTGACGTCCGCATGTGATTGGAATGGGAAGAAACGCTAAGATATGCTCGTATGCTAAGTACCCTCTGCTGTGCACTTCGCAGTGGTTTTCAGGATATGTACGTCGATGAGAAGCCTCAAGCGTCCACTTCCGTTGCAGGTACATCGTTGACGACGATGAACGTTACCGAGACGTACGAAACGTGCGCTTTACTCGGAATTGCGACCTTGACAGCGTATTTACTACTGAGCTGACTAAGCAGATTTTGCGTCCGAGAGCGTGTACATCCCTCTGTCACGTGCAGGAGGAATGGAGACGCTACTCTGCGGAGAGCTGCGACGGGAGGGCGTGGGTGGGGCCGCGAGGCGGCGACACCTCGCCCGCGCGACGGCTGTGGCCGGCGGCGCCGTGATGGAGTGCATTCGCCGCCGCCCCGTGCAAACAAGCCCTCGACACGGCGGTACACAGGCGCCGCCGCACCTGGGCCAAGTGCTGGGAAAACACCCGCCGCCACACACCGCACCACTTGCCTCGCCGAGGCCATCGACCGGGCGCCGTCGCCTCGCGGTGTGTCGCGGAGCCCACAGCTGTTTGTTCTGCGGTAACCCGCCTCACGCCGCCGTCTCACCAACGTCTGTGTCGCGCGGCGTCACTTCTCCAAGCTACCGCTCAACTGTTGTTTCAGAATTGTGCCCGGTAAAGGAAACATACATTTATGAAAACTTCACTTCCTCAACAAACCTGTCGCTGGGCAAATAAAGTTATCCCAGATATACTGGGTCTCCGTTAAAACATCACCTTTAAAATTCAAATGTGGCCGAGGATCATATAAATAACCACTCCTACACCTCAAGGAAATAATCAACTGTAGTAAGTAATTACGAAGTAACTACACTCCTGGAAATGGAAAAAAGAACACATTGACACCGGTGTGTCAGACCCACCATACTTGCTCCGGACACTGCGAGAGGGCTGTACAAGCAATGATCACACGCACAGCACAGCGGACACACCAGGAACCGCGGTGTTGGCCGTCGAATGGCGCTAGCTGCGCAGCATTTGTGCACCGCCGCCGTCAGTGTCAGCCAGTTTGCCGTGGCATACGGAGCTCCATCGCAGTCTTTAACACTGGTAGCATGCCGCGACAGCGTGGACGTGAACCGTATGTGCAGTTGACGGACTTTGAGCGAGGGCGTATAGTGGGCATGCGGGAGGCCGGGTGGACGTACCGCCGAACTGCTCAACACGTGGGGTGTGAGGTCTCCACAGTACACCGATGTTGTCGCCAGTGGTCGGCGGAAGGTGCACGTGCCCGTCGACCTGGGACCGGACCGCAGCGACGCACGGATGCACGCCAAGACCGTAGGATCCTACGCAGTGCCGTAGGGGACCGCACCGCCACTTCCCAGCAAATTAGGGACACTGTTGCTCCTGGGGTATCGGCGAGGACCATTCGCAACCGTCTCCATGAAGCTGGGCTACGGTCCCGCACACCGTTAGGCCGTCTTCTGCTCATGCCCCAACATCGTGCAGCCCGCCTCCAGTGGTGTCGCGACAGGCGTGAATGGAGGGACGAATGGAGACGTGTCGTCTTCAGCGATGAGAGTCGCTTCTGCCTTGGTGCCAGTGATGGTCGTATGCGTGTTCGGCGCCGTGCAGGTGAGCGCCACAATCAGGACTGCATACGACCGAGGCACACAGGGCCAACACCCGGCATCATGGTGTGGGGAGCGATCTCCTACACTGGCCGTACACCACTGGTGATCGTCGAGGGGACACTGAATAGTGCACGGTACATCCAAACCGTCATCGAACCCATCGTTCTACCATTCCTAGACCGGCAAGGGAACTTGCTGTTCCAACAGGACAATGCGCGTCCGCATGTATCCCGTGCCACCCAACGTGCTCTAGAAGGTGTAAGTCAACTACCCTGGCCAGCAAGATCTCCGGATCTGTCCCCCATTGAGCATGTTTGGGACTGGATGAAGCGTCGTCTCACGCGGTCTGCACGTCCAGCACGAACGCTGGTCCAACTGAGGCGCCAGGTGGAAATGGCATGGCAAGCCGTTCCACAGGACTACATCCAGCATCTCTACGATCGTCTCCATGGGAGAATAGCAGCCTGCATTGCTGCGAAAGGTGGATATACACTGTACTAGTGCCGACATTGTGCATGCTCTGTTGCCTGTGTCTATGTGCCTGTGGTTCTGTCAGTGTGATCATGTGATGTATCTGACCCCAGGAATGTGTCAATAAAGTTTCCCCTTCCTGGGACAATGAATTCACGGTGTTCTTATTTCAATTTCCAGGAGTGTATATAAGCTCCTTACCGGTTCCCGTGAGATCACCGAAGTTAAGCGCTGTCGGGCGTGGCCGGCACTTGGATGGGTGACCATCCGGGCCGCCATACGCTGCTGCCATTTTTCGGGGTGCACTGAGCTTCGTGATGCCCATTGAGGAGCTACTCGACCGAATAGTAGCGGCTCCAGTCAAAGTAAACCATCGTAACGACCGGGAGAGCGGTGTGCTGACCACACGCACCTCCCATCCGCATTCTCAGTGAGGATGACACGGCGGTGGGATGGACCCGATGGGCCACTTGTGGCCTGATGATGGAGTGCCTTTTTATCAGCTCCTTGAAATTATTTTTCAAAAAACTTATGACGCTGAAAGGCATCAATTGGATTTTATTATTATTTTGTAGTAGTACCTTGTATATGACATTTACACTGAAACGCCAAAGAAACTGGTACAGGCCTGCATATCCAAATACAGAGATATATAAACTGATAGAATACGGTGCTGCGATCGGCAAAGCGTACGTAAGTCGACAGGAGTGTGGCGCAGTTGTTACATCGGTTATTGCTGCTAAAATGGCAGATTATCAAGATTAAAGTGAGTTTGAACGTGGTGTTATAGTCGGGATACGAGCGACAGGACACAGCATCTACGAGGTAGAGAAGAGCTGGGGGTTTTCCCGTAAGACCATTTCACGAGTGTATCGTGAATATCACGAATACTGTAAAACATCAAGTTTCCGACATCGCTGCGGCCGGAAAAAGATAGTAGAGGAACAGGACCAACGACGACTGAAGAGAATCGTTCAGTGTAACAGAAGTGCAGCCCTTCCCCAAGTTGCTGCAGACTTCATTGCTGGGCCATCAACAAATGTCCGGCTGGTCCCGGAGGGGGTTCGAGTGCTCCCTCGGGTATGGATGTGTGTGCTTGTGCTTAGGATAATTTAGGTTAAGTAGGGTATAAGCTTAGGGACTGATGACCTTAGCAGTTAAGTCCTATGAGATTTCACACACATTTGAATTTTTTTTTTTTTTTAACAAATGTCAGCGTGCGAACCTTTCAACGAAACATGATCTACATAGGTTTTCGGGGCCAAAGGCCTACTCCTGTATCCTCGATGACTGCACGACGAAAAGCTTTACGTCTCGCCTGGGCACATCAACATCGACATTGGTCTGTTGATGACATGAAACATGTAGCCTGGGTGGACGAGTCTCAATTGTATCGAGTAGATGGACATGTACGAGTTTGGAGACAACCTCATGAATCTATGGACCTTGCATGTCAGCAGGGGACTGCTCAACCTGATGGATACTCTGAAATGGTGTGGGGCGTGTGCAGGGAGTGATATGGGACCCCAGATACGTCTAGTTCAAAATGGTTCAAATGGCTCTGAGCACTATAGGATTTAACATCTGAGGTCATCCGTCCCCTAGAACTTAGAACTACGTAAACCTAAGAACATCACACACATCCATGCCCGAAGCAGGATTCGAACCTGCGACCGTAGCGGTCGCGCGGTTCCCGACTGAAGCGCCCAGAACCGTTCGGCCACACTGGTCGGCATACGTCTAGTCACGACTCTGGCAGGTGACATGTACGTAAGCATCATGTGTGATCACCTGGATCCATTCGTGTCCATTGTGCATTCAGATGGACTTTGGCAATTCCAACAGGACAGTGCGACACCCCACGCGTCCAGAATTGCTACAGAGTGGCTCCAGGAAAACTCTTCTTAGTTTAAACACTCCCGCTGGCCAGAAAACTCCCCAGACATAAACGCCATTGAGCGTATCTGGAATGTCTCACAACGTGCTGTTCACAAGAGATCTCCACCCCCTCGTACCGTTAACGGATTTATGGGCAGCCCTGCAGGATTAATGTTGTCAATTCCGTCCAGCTCTACTTCATACGTCAGTCGAGTGCATGCCACGTCGTGCTGCCCTACACGATATTAGGCAGGTGTACCAGTTTCCTTGGCTCTTCAACGAACATCATGTGCAAGTTATATAGAGCTGGGAAGGCTTGTGGACAGGATATGTAATGACTTGGATGAGCCACACTATTACAACATTTCACCTTACCCAGTCACAACTTTAAGTATGTGATTATTACTGGATCATTTTTATGTTAGGTCTCGTTTTTGTTTTAGACTGTATTGTAATTTGTACAATACTGTAATACTATAAGTTGTACAATGTTACATTCCCAGTCTATCGTAACAAGGTAACTGTGACCTTGTATGCTTTTCATTATGTCTTTCTCCGTGTGCTAGGTTGGCATGATTTTACTATAAAAAAAATACATTGCTACATGACGATAGTGGAGTTAAGATTTAGCTCTCTTTACATTATTTGTCACATTTTTAATTGAACGATGTATATACTGATATATTTTCATAGGTACATCTTCAGCATAACGAGATCTTTGGGCTGTGATGCTAAGTCACTTTGTATTTGTTATTATCATCTCATATCAATAAGACGATTGCTGCACTTGTAAATGCTATAAATGAGTTTTTTATTACGCGTTTCATGTCGATTAAAATTTTCAATGCTTCATGTCACAATATAATGACGAATTGTGATTCTCGTAAGTATATTACAATGTGATTGCTAAGCGCCAGTTTATGTTTACTTTACATTTTTCTACAAATTGAAGCGTCGTTAGGTACCAGATGATTGCTTACGGCCGAAACCAGTATCTACCAAAACAATAAAAATAAACATTAATGCAGTTCAGTGTCATGAGTTTCTTGAAACATATATCGATTACTGAAAATTGCCTGAAAAAATCCTTGAAACTAATTTATTTCGTCACGGGTAAGGTTCTCTTTACGTTACAGTTGAGTTAACAGCGTTCGATATTATCTATTCAGAGCAAATGCAGATTCTCTTCATTGTCTCGAATGCTCTTGATTAGACTCCTCCTTGCATGTCGTTGAAAATTCAATACTCCCTGCCTACTACTGTAATACAGTAATTAATGCAGCAGATGCAGATCGCCATCGGTTGCCTGTAAACTTCTGGAAACATTTGGAACTTCGTGTACAGCTATTCGAAACTGATGCAATGCAGTTTATTCATCTATTGGTTCGACGATGGGACAGCAGATCACTTTAGTCATTCTTTAAAGCAGTCCCTAGGGTATCCTAAGACCGTGATACAGATTTTCCAGGAAACATCACAAACCAAATGTCCCAATGACTTACAGAAGCCTTGCACACACGTTCATTCTTGGAAATGCACCATTTATAAAATAAAAATTGTTTAATAAATTTTCAACACTCTAATATATCCTTGAGGAGAATTAAAGTCTCTTCTTATCAGTACTTTTACCCCATTCGTCACAGTAGTAAAGTAAAATAAAATGGCATTTAATGGCAGACAACAGTGAGTTACAATTACGTTGAAGATTTGCACGTCTGTTCTCGATCGCACGCCGTAACGGTGTGTGTCATTTATGTCTAATGTTTGCTTTAGACTCATGTCACCACAGACCAACAATAGTCCACAGAGTAAACACATCTCTCTTGCAGGTGGAATGCTGTACATCGGTGCATTTGACGATTTAATGTTAACAAATGGTTGTTAAATTACACATTGTGCGATAGAACAATTCTGGGTGCAGGGGTTCAACGCTCTAAGAAAATTGCCGGTGACGTCAAACTTGATCAGTATATAATTGATGCAGATGGAAACGGTCCGCACTTTGTAGTGTTGTTGACTGTACAACAGTTGTAACATTGTGAAATAAGCCTATATACTACGGCAAGGTAGTACCACACAGGATGGGAAAAATTAGTTTGTAATTGTCCTGAGACCGAACACCTCATAAAAAGCAAAATAACATCTGTTGCTAGCTGTCATGAGACTGACACGAGACATGTTCAGTATGCTGTTTTCTACCATAAGATGAAATCGAGAAAGCACAATAACATCGGTTGCCAGCTGTAGTGAGACCGACACAAGACATGTTCAGTATGCTGTTTACCGTTTTCTACCATAAGATGAAATTGAGAAACAGCATGTTTCACAGCAGATCGGAGTGTCTTGGAATTTGGGGAGAGGGGAGATCATGTTCAGAATATGTCTCTTCAGTTCAGTTAAGTTCGTATTTGGAGCACTGAACACAATATCTCTCAGATAACCTCACAGCCCGAAGTCACACGAACTACGGTCAGGTATACAGGACGGCAGGGCTGTAAGGAAATAACGGCTGATAATTCTAGCATTTACGAAGTGCCTCTGTAACAGCCACTCCACTGGGTGAGCAATGTGCAGACGAGTACCATCTTGCATAAAAATGATCCTACCGATACATACACGCTGTTGAGGGGCTGGATTGACATTGGTGCGCAAAATACTCTCATAGTGTTTACCAGTGACGGTACAGGTAACAGCAGCCGCAGGACTCATCTCCTGGAAAAAATACGCCCCTACGATAAACGATGCCGTCAACTCTCATGACTGTCACCTTTGCAGAATGAAGTGGTACCGGTTGATGTGTGTGTGGATTTTTCGTTGCCAATATTCTGCAATTGTGCGTATTGACATGTCCTTCGAGTTGTAAATGGGCCTTTCTGTCTACAGAACGCTCCATGGGCATTCATTATCCACTTCCTGGCGAGCAAAAAATTCCGGAGCGATCGTTTGTCTTGCTGGCAGACCAGCAGGAAGCAACTTCTCAACAAGGGTGATTTTCTGTCCATAGCAATGCAGGATATTTCGTAGGATTTTATGCACCGTGCTCGCAGGCATATCCGACGTTCAGGCAATTCCCTGTGTAGTGCATGTTTGCACGCCACCGCTGTACTCCTCCTGTGGCCACATCTTCGACAGAAGTCGCATCAATTGCTTTCCTCCCTCCGCCTCACTGCACTTCAAAAGAACTGTCTTTTCGAATTTTGTTATCATTTTCTCCATATCTTTAACAGAGGACGGATCAGTGCCTTTCTCCATACCTGTGAGTGTCAGCAGCTTCTTCAGGGCTACTGGCGCAAAATCACAGTTCTTGTAAAAGATCTTTGTCGGCAGAACGGAGATGTTGGGCCTCTCGGTCGCAAACTGAGGATGAGCAATATGCCGTGCGTCTGTTGGTGTGCATATTCTGACGCATACAGCGCTATCTATTGGTCAAATTTCGCTAATTTTTTTTTTTCAATGACGTTTCCTCTTGCGCCAATAATATGCCGTTCAGATGTGACGTCATTCTGAGCAGTGGTTTCCTTTCTACAGCGTTTTGGAATTGAAACTTTAATTACGGACATCCTGAGCATAAAAGTAGCTGAAAATCTATCGGTTCCGACTTAGGTTTCCAGAGGTTGTCCTTGGCTCGAAGGTAAATGAGAAACTGGTAATCTCTCACCACTAACTCTCATGGTATTTGGTTGAAAAAACAACCGAGGGTCTATTATGAGCCGGGTCTCAAACAGCCCGTTACCTAGACCCCCCCGCGGTTCGTTCTGTAGTCCACTTCTTTTCTCGTTGCATGTAAATGATACTTCATCTGTGTTAGCATTCAAGTGCAGAAGACTCACAGGTGTATCTAAATGCCACACCCTAAGTACAGTGCTGCTGATGTGTCAGATACGAATGACGACCCTTGTTCAATATCACGAACAAATCCATTAGAAGTCAAAGGTCATCCTCAAAAAACACCGAAAATCGATCACCGAACATTTTCCTAAAGCATTTTCACCGATACTTTTTCATGTTATCCTACCGAAGATAAAGCAGTTTCACCAAGGGCTCATTTCTTATCCTACCGCTTTCTTGAAGTAGAAGAAACTTTTCACATCGCACTAGATCCAGCTTGTCTGCCAGTGAAACTACAAGCGGACAGCATAAAGACATTGATGCAAAGGACAGTGAAAAAAGTCCATAATGCCACGCCTATTTGGTATAGCGTATGGTCCGTTCCCATCCTGGGCACCACAATGTCAGTGACCACCAGATAGCAACACGAATTAATGGTAATTCGGCAGTTGATGTGACAAATCCTTTCTCCTCCGGAAACCGCCTGTACTGGGAAGAAGACCTGGGACTACCAATTTTCTCCGACGACAGAGCAACAATGGCTCTATTGACCAGATTACACGTGTCACAAAGAGGTACCTACACTACTGGCCATTAAAATTGCTTCACCACGAACATGACGTGCTACAGACGCTAAATTTAACCGACAGGAAGAAGATGCTGTGATATGCAAATGATTAGCTTTTCAGAGCATTCACACAAGGTTGGCGCCGGTGGCGACATCTGCAACGTGCTGATATGGGGAAGTTTCCAAACCGATTTCTCACACTCAAACAGCAGTTGACCGGCGTTGCCTGGTGAAACGTTATGATACCTCGTATAAGGAGGAGAAATGCGTACCATCACGTTTCCGACTTTGATAAAAGTCGGATTGTAGCCTATCGCGATTACAGTTTATCGTATCGCGACATTGCTGCTCGCGTTGCAGAATATGGAATCGGTGGGTTCAGAGGGGTAATACGGAACGCCGTGCTGGATCCCAACGGCCTCATATCAGTCGAGATGACAGGCATCTGCATGGCCGTAACGGTTCGTGCAGCCACGTCTCGATCCCTGAGTCAACAGATGGGGACGTTTGCAAGACAACAACTATCTGCACGAACAGTTCGAGCCGGCCAAAATGGCCGTGCGGTTCTAGGCGCTACAGTCTGGTACCGAGCGACCGCTCCGGTCGCAGGATCGAATCCTGCCTCGGGCATGGATGTGTGTGATGTCCTTAGGTTAATTAGGTTTAATTAGTTATAAGTTCTAGGCGACTGATGATCTCAGAAGTTAAATTGCACAGCGCTCAGAGGCATTTTTGAACAGTTTGACGACGTTTGCAGCAGCATGGACTATCAGCTCGGAGACCATGGCTGCCGTTACCCTTGACGCTACATCACAGACAGTAGCGCCTGCGATCGTGTACTCAACGACGAACCTGGGTGCACGAATGGCAAAACGTCATTTTTTCGGATGAATCCAGGTTCTGTTTACAGCATCATGATGGCCGTATCCGTGTTTGGCGACATCGCGGTCAACGCACATTGGAAGCGTGTATTCGTCATCGCCATACTGGCGTATCACCCGGCGTGATGGTATGGGGTGCCATTGGTTATACGTCTCAGTCACCTTGCATGGGGGCTTAATTAAATATGATTGAAAATATTTTTAGTAGCTGTTATGTCCGTTTACGCTGTCTCGTAATCGGTTGGCCCTCACTAGTATTATTACGCTATCTGACTGCAAAGAACAACAACAAAGAATGAAATGAAAATTTTCATTAACACAATTAATTAATTAAGTCCCCAGCAACTATAAAACCTACTAAACCAAAGCACAAGTGTAGCTGTTCTGTATGTGGGAGTGTGACTCAACGCACATCTGGCACGGTTCTTCTTCAACAAGACAAGAATTTTTAAATACCAATTTTACTGACGCGATAAAAGAAAATTACAAATACTACAATTGCGTAAGGAAAGCAGAATTAAACTCTAATTCAAGAACACACGCCATATGCTCGTTGACTGAACCTGTAATGACGCATTATTTAGGCTACTGAAATAAAAAGAAACGGAGTTTATTACCTCATTTATATTGATGAAAATCACTCTAATCCTTACATTATATGTCACACCGACTCTCTACTATCACATTTCAACCAGAACTCTCCAATATCACATCTCAGCAAGCACTGCCTAATAGCACATCTCAACAAACACTCTCTGCTACAACATCTCAGCACAAACTACCCCGAGTCCTCGACAGGCACTGACTACTACGAGCTCTCTCCAAGCACTGACTACTACGAGCTCTTAACAAGCACTGACTACTACGAGCTCTTAACAAGCACTGACTTCTACGAGCTCTCGACAAGCACTGACTTCTACGAGCTCTCGACAAGCACTGACTACTACGAGCTCTTAACAGGCACTGACTTCTACGAGTTCTTAACAGGCACTGTGGAGGCAATACAAATTCTTTTCATACATGTGGCTTTACATAATAGTTTACACAATACATAAAAAATCAGTTTATACAAATGTTCACATAAAATTCTTTTAATTATTAAAAAAAAACAAATAGTTGATAATTCCAGCCCAGCAATGGTCAACAGGTGCAAACACCAACAAGTGACATCATTTCAGCAGAAACAGTCCATCAGTTGCACCCAGCAATGTTGAGCAGGTGCAGACACCAACAAGTGACATCATTTCAGTAGAAGCAGTCCATCAGTTGCACCCAGCAATGTTGAGCAGGTGCAGACACCGACAAGTGACATCATTCAGTAGAAGCAGTCCATCAGTTGCACCCTGCAATGTTGAGCAGGTGCAGACACCAACAAGTGACATCATTTCAGTAGAAGCAGTCCATCAGTTGCACCCAGCAATGTTGAGCAGGTGCAGACACCAACAAGTGACATCATTTCAGTAGAAGCAGTTCCATCTGTGGCACCCAGCAATGTTGAAGAGGTACACACAGCAACAAGTCACATTAGTTCAGTAGAAGCAATCCATCAGTGGCACCCAGCAATGTTGAGTAGGTGCAGACAGCAAGAAGTAACATCATTTCAGTAGAAACAGTTCTAACAGTGGCACCCAGCAATGTTGAATAGGTGCAGACAGCAACAAGTGACTTCAATTCCATACAAGTAGTCCATCAGTTGCACCTAGCAATGTTGAGCAGGTCCAGAGAGCGGTCCCTGATATTCACTATCACTAATCACACTGTTCATCAGAGTATATAAGCGCAAATTAAACATGTCCTAGTGGCACCAATCATGTAGAAAAAGTACAAGTAACAGTCCATAATATTCACTATCACTGATCACACAGTTCATCAGCAGAAATTAATCATTCCTAAGTGTCACACATTATGTTGAAAAAGTGCAGGTAACAGTTCATAATATTTACCTTCACTAATCAGACAGTTCAGGCACGAACAATAGTTTGAATGCACATACAAATGCTTTTACACTAAACATACAAATCATAACAAACACACAAATGATGTCAGATAATTTTCATATTAACTATTACAAATACTCAAATATCAGTAAACCTATAATATTTATGGGTGTCAGTGCAAGCCACTACAAACAAATAAAATAATATTTACGAGATAGGTGGGTAGGATTAGAAAAGGAAAACACACAAAAACACTCATTCATCTTTCGTCCACATTAAGTACTACTGTGTAATTGAATAGTGTTGACTGTGTAAATGTAATTCTGTCAAAATCTGATGTTCATCATGTGTATCAAGTAGTTGTGGCAGCAATGTATAACAGTCAATAATAGTTAGGTCAACGTCATAGTCATCATGTCAAGACCAATGTTTGCCAAGCCAGATCAAATGTACTGTTGTTGAACAACTGTCAGTGAGCCAAGATATGCAAATACTTCCTTCTACTTTAGTGTTCTAGTCTGCTATCTTCATCCTCCTTGTTCCATAAGACCAACAAAAAAAATATGCTTCTCACTTACTTTACCTCTTATCCACCAAAACTCCAATAATCATCAACTTCACACAATCTCAATAATACCTCTTCAATGCGTCGATACATATAAACCTTATTACCAATATCATTTCACTTCCATAACAACTCTTTCCTCTAGTCAGTCTCCTCGAACAAGTACAGATAAAATCCTAATGCAAACCTCATCATCCCATACAATCCGAAGACACATTGTCAACACACAACCTCTGTGTAATCCATCTGAGCCAAATCTTCTACTCATTATGAATTATAAACAAAAGAAATGCATACATGACCTCTAACAGACTTAGTTCGAATAACTCTCAGTAATTAAGTACGATTATGGAATGTGAATGATCATAATATTTCACAGTGTGTACAACACTTCAAGAATTATGGCAGAAGCAAACATGTGGAGTATTTCTTGTGTCAAGTGTCACTTCCTATTTCAATTGCTCGCGAAAAATGCAGTGTAATAACTGTCAATGGTCTAAACCTAGTTTTGGTATGTCACGTCGTTAGCTTCCTTCCTATTAGCATAAATTTATACAGCTTCCATAAAACCTCAGCTCATGTGACTTCTATGAAGTTTCTTGTACTAATGTCGTTCGTCGAATTATAGCAGTTCATTTTCTTATCTCAAAAATATAAGGCACTGAGCGTAAGCAAAACAAGCAATAGCGAGTAAATATACCAGTAGAGAACAGAATGTCAACAAGTGTATGCAGCACAATTCTTACAACGAGGCTCTGCCAAGCGAACAATCTATAATTAATACAAAAGTGTGACCTAAACTCTATGTTCATACACAGTATATCAGCATTTCTATACACCAAATTAAAGAGTAGTTATGACAACAAACAGAAATGTATAAATATGCAATCCATAAGCATAGCAGCAAACAGGTCATTAGCATCATATCAGCATAAGCAAATAAATGTTCATATGTCATCCTAATAAGTAAACATGAAGGCGTAAGCAGATAAATCACAAAGTATAACTTACATACCTAACCACATCAGCACAATAAATCAGATGACAATTATAATTTAAATAAATAAGCACAGCAGGCACATAATTAAAAAAAATATGACATCAGTGAAAAAGCAGTGCAGCCAAGCGATGCATAATATACACAAGTTACAACCCAGTTCATTAATAATCATTGTCAAAATCAGTTAACGTACGCAAGCACGTCGCTTCACAAGTAATTTCATAGAACATGAAATTTAGCACAAAGTATGAATCACGTAATCGCGAGCAGCAAATTACGTCTAAAGTACGTACCTAAGTGGAAATATGTTACCTGAAAAATGAACTCAATTAATAGTTACCTTTTTAGTTTATTAGTTTCTTCTTGGAAATTACATTCTTTCTGAAAATTTCTCGATAGCAAGTCCTCTTAACGTCGGAGACACACAGAATTTACCTGAAGTTCTTAAATATTTTATAGAACCGTATCCTGAAAAATACTGAATGTTAATAACATAATTCATCAAGTCACTATAGCTTTATACTGAATTTAGTCGGAGGAACAAGACTTTTGGTCAGGTGATTACAGGGTTATAAATACAAAATCAAATAGGGGTAATGCAGGAGTAGGTCTAATAATGAATAAAAGAATAGGAGTGCGGGTTAGCTACTACAAACAGCATAGTGAACGCATTATTGTGGCCAAGATAGACACAAAGCCCATGCCTACTACAGTAGTACAAGTTTATATGCCAACTAGCTCTGCAGATGATGAAGAAATTGATGAAATGTATGACGAAATAAAAGAAATGATTCAGCTAGTGAAGGGAGACGAAAATTTAATAGTCATGGGTGACTGGAATTCGTCAGTAGGAAAAGGGAGAGAAGGAAACATAGTAGGTGAATATGGATTGGGGGGAAGAAATGAAAGAGGAAGCCGCCTTGTAGAATTTTGCACAGAGCATAACTTAATCATAGCTAACACTTGGTTCAAGAATCATGAAAGAAGGTTGTATACATGGAAGAATCCTGGAGATAGTAAAAGGTATCAGATAGATTATATAATGGTAAGACAGAGATTCAGGAACCAGGTTTTAAATTATAAGATATTTCCAGGGGCAGATGTGGATTCTGACCACAATCTATTGGTTATGAACTGCAGATTGAAACTGAAGAAACTGCAAAAAAGTGGGAATTTAAGGAGATGGGACCTGGATAAACTGAAAGAACCAGAGGTTGTAGAGAGTTTCAGGGAGAGCATAAGGGAACAATTGACAGGAATGGGGGAAAGAAATACAGTAGAAGAAGAATGGGTAGCTCTGAGGGATGAAGTAGTGAAGGCAGCAGAGGATCAAGTAGGTAACAAGACGAGGGCTAATAGAAACCCTTGGGTAACAGAAGAAATACTGAATTTAATTGATGAAAGGAGAAAATATAAAAATGCAGTAAATGAAGCAGGCAAAAAGGAATACAAACGTCTCAAAAATGAGATCGACAGGAAGCGCAAAATGGCTAAGCAGGGATGGCTAGAGGAAAAATGTAAGGATGTAGAGGCTTGTCTCACTAGGGGTAAGATAGATACTGCCTACAGGAAAATTAAAGAGACCTTCGGAGAGAAGAGAACCACTTGTATGAATATCAAGAGCTCGGGTGGAAACCCAGTTCTAAGCAAAGAAGGGAAGGCAGAAAGGTGGAAGGAGTATATAGAGGGTTTATACAAGGGCGATGTACTTGAGGACAATATTATGGAAATGGAAGAGGATGTAGATGAAGATGAAATGGGAGATAAGATACTGCGTGAAGAGTTTGACAGAGCACTGAAAGACCTGAGTCGAAACAAGGCCCCGGGAGTAGACAACATCCCATTAGAACTACTGATGGCCTTGGGAGAGCCAGTCATGACAAAACTCTACCATCTGGTGAGCGAGATGTATGAGACAGGCGAAATACCCACAGACTTCAAGAAGAATATAATAATTCCAATCCCAAAGAATGCAGGTGTTGACAGATGTGAAAATTACCGAACTATCAGTTTAATAAGTCACAGCTGCAAAATACTAACGCGAATTCTTTACAGACGAATGGATAAACTGGTAGAAGCGGACCTCGGGGAAGATCAGTTTGGATTCCGTAGAAATGTTGGAACACGTGAGGCAATACTAACCTTACGACTTATCTTAGAAGAAAGATTAAGAAAAGGCAAACCTACGTTTCTAGCATTTGTAGACTTAGAGAAAGCTTTTGACAACGTTAACTGGAATACTCTGTTTCAAATTCTGAAGGTGGCAGGGGTGAAATACAGGGAGCGAAAGGCTATTTACAATTTGTACAGAAACCAGATGGCAGTTATAAGAGTCGAGGGGCATGAAAGGGAAGCAGTGGTTGGGAAGGGAGTAAGACAGGGTTGTAGCCTCTCCCCGATGTTATTCAATCTGTATATTGAGCAAGCAGTAAAGGAAACAAAAGAAAAGTTCGGAGTAGGTATTAAAGTCCATGGAGAAGAAATAAAAACTTTGAGGTTCGCTGATGACATTGTAATTCTGTCAGAGACAGCAAAGGACTTGGAAGAGCAGTTGAACGGAATGGACAGTGTCTTGAAAGGAGGATATAAGAGACACTTAAAGTAGTAAAGGAGTTTTGCTATTTAGGGAGTAAAATAACTGATGATGGTCGAAGTAGAGAGGATATAAAATGTAGGCTGGCAATGGCAAGGAAATCGTTTCTGAAGAAAAGGAATTTGTTAACATCGAGTATAGATTTCAGTGTCAATAAGTCGTTTCTGAAAGTATTTGTATGGAGTGTAGCCATGTATGGAAGTGAAACATGGACGATAACCAGTTTGGACAAGAAGAGAATAGAAGCTTTCGAAATGTGGTGCTACAGAAGAATGCTGAAGATAAGGTGGGTAGATCACGTAACTAATGAGGAGGTATTGAATAGGATTGGGGAGAAGAGAAGTTTGTGGCACAACTAGACTAGAAGAAGGGATCGGTTGGTAGGACATGTTTTGAGGCATCAAGGGATCACAAATTTAGCATTGGAGGGCAGCGTGGAGGGTAAAAATCGTAGAGGGAGATCAAGAGATGAATACACTAAGCAGATTCAGAAGGATGTAGGTTGCAGTAGGTACTGGGAGATGAAGAAACTTGCACAGGATAGAGTAGCATGGAGAGCTGCATCAAACCAGTCTCAGGACTGAAGACCACAACAACAACAACAGTCGGAGAAATTAAACTGTGTATTTGTTTACGGCTGTCAGTGCATTCGCACGGAGCTCTCGATCAGCTGTAGGCGCGTGACGTAGGAAGTAATTGTTTGCGGTCAACGACTGCCTTGTGCGGCGCGCAGACTCGACTGTTGCTTTGAGTATGTGCCGCCGCCAAAACACAGCGCGGTATCCTTGTACTCTCTGCGTGTTTACATGTAGCTGTTAGTTTCTCACAAGTATGTCATTCTACAAAAAATTTTTTTAAAAGTATATCATTCCACAAAAATTTTTACGCTAGATATATGATGTATTCCTTTAGAGCATTGAGATTTAAGAGTTTCTAGTTCGACAGTGTTATCATGAATAATTTTACGAATTCTATATGGACCGTTATAAAGCAGAAAAAATTTGCGACACAAGCCTTTTCCTTTGTGAGATAAACGATGAGACTTAATTAACACCTTCTGACCAACTGACAAGAAGGCGGAAAAGAAACGATTTCAGATATGTGATTTGTCGGTGCTCTATTTTTTAATACCAGTATAGGCGGTAAAGAAGTTGAATCATTAGAGAGTTCATTCAGAATGTTTTGAAAAATATGAAGATACTGATCCCACGTTCTGTGATTCTGATGACAATAAAGCCGACACAATTTATTGATTTCCTTCATCCATCTCTCTGAAGCGTTAGATTGAGGGTGAAAAAGTGAAATGAAAATTGGTTTAATTTTACGACGCCGTAGAGTACGAAGCCAAATTTTAGAACGAAACTGTGATCCATTATCTGATATAACCTTATCAACATGACCAACTTCTTTAAGAAAATGTTTGATGAAAGCGTTAGATACTGAACGAGCTGTTGCTTTGCGTAAAGGTGTAAAACATACATATTTTGACGTCAACTCCACTGCTACGAAAATGTACGCAAAACCATTAGTAGAACGAACCACTGGACCGAACAAATCGACTGCAGCCATCTCCTTTAATTTCGCTGGAATGATAGGAAACAACGGTGCTCTGTGAGAAACTGTTGGCGGCTTAGCCTTTTGACATAATTTGCATTTGGCAAGAACAGATCTAATACGTTTTTCCATATTACTGAAGTAGCAATTTTCTCGTAATTTATGAAAGCATTTTCTGGGACCAAAGTGTGCATAACTGAAATGCGTATACCAAATCAGCTTATTAACCCACTCATCAGGAATACAAACTAACCAAACAGAGTTGTCGACCGATTTTCATTTAAAAAGAACTTTCCAGATAGTTCGCAAAAACGAGGTGTGGCCAAATCGTCCAATCTAACAAAGCGTCTAAGAAAATTACAGACACCAAGAAAACTACGAACATCACATTTTGTGGTAGGAACAGCATAATTACGAATAGCGTCTAATTTTTCTGGATCAGGGAGAATACCTTCTGTAGAAATAATGTGACCGAGAAATTTCACCTGAGAACGACCAAATTCAGATTTTTCCAAGTTTACTGTAATGCCAACTCTTGCAAAGATACGTAATAATGAATCCAAAATTTTGTTGTGCTCACTCCAAGAATGTTTAGCAATAAGAATATCGTCAACATATGAAGTAATGTTGTCACGAAGATAAACAGGTAAAATTTCATTTAAGCTACGAATGAATGCTGCTGAAGATACAGTAAGTCCAAACGGTAATTTCAAAGTCACTTTTGGGTAAAACAGTCATATCTGGTTATTGTTTACTTACTCACTAAATAGATTGATAGTCGAAGAGTTGTTTTGACAGATGCAAAGAATAGTAAAAGAGTAGGCAGCGGTACAGAAAACTAAAAGAGAAATAGCACCACTACAGCTCGGGGCCCTATGCTCGCTACGGCACATATTCACTTAGTGTAGTGAATCCCCTGAGGACATTAATAGCCGCACATAATTTCCAGTTTGTGACTTAATGGCAACTTTGGCGGAAGTGCGTACATAAATTGATCTAACCATGCACATGGATGTATGTCATTCTTAGAGTTGCGGAAGATCTTAAATTTCCGAACAGTCAAAAAGTGTTTATAGTCAAAGTTTTCGCCTCGTGGCGACAAAGACCTACCGCGTCTGTCCCAGTCCGAATGTCGATTATTGTAAAGTTCGCGCGCCTGGCGCTCTCTTGTCGCATCCCGTAAATGAAACAAATTATTTTCTTCAAAGCCCTCTGGTATCTGTGATTCTAAATTTCTTCTGCTATCTTTTCCTACGATTTCGCCTTCAATCTGTTTGACTTGCTTTCGTAATGCCTCAAATTCCCTTTTCACGCGTTCATTAAATTTTCCTTGATATTCAACATGCTTATTTATGTTCTGATACTCTTCGGTTTCTGCAAATGGCAATGGTGCTGTATCATCTGAATCTCTGTCCCCATGTAAACTAAGATTAGTTAATTTATCTGATATCTCCTCAACTCTTTCCGCTAAATCACCTATTTTTTCTTTCTGTTTATTTACGTCTTCCGTAAGTGTCGCGACTCGGGTTTCGGTATTGTCACATTTAGTAGTTGACTGTTCACACTGTTGCGTTAAGTCATTTGGTACGGATTCCTCGATTCTTTCAAGTATTTCTTCCTTATCGTGTGCACGTTGTAAATTTAACTCTGAAAATTTTTGTACTACCACGCGATCTTTTTCTTCCTGTACTCTATCCTGTTCCCTTTGTCTGATTTCTGTTGAAATTAAACTATTATTGTGAGCATTCAAAATCGGTTGTACTTCTCTAATTTCTTTCTTTGATTCATCTTTCATGTTTTTGAAACATGTCCCTGTTCGTGAGCCTAACTGTGTATCCATTGTTTCCATTTCGGTTTTACTTGTTCCTATTTCTGAGAATAACTGTGTTATCATTGCTTCCATCCGTGTTTCCATTTGTGAATCTAACCGTGTTGCCAAAGTTCCCATCTCTGTTTTTAATTCAGATCGTAACTGTGATCCCAAATTTAATATTGCACTCATCAACTGCTCCATATTAACTTGTTCGAAATTCTTTTCGCCCCTAACATTTCCCACAAAACCAGTTTCCTTCGTCATAGCTGTAAAGCTATCTGTGTTCGATACTATCCCAGAATCTTCTATCGTTAATCTCGTATTCTGTGAATTTTCTGATTGAGAAAAATTTTGAAATGGTTCCGGACTGTCTTCCCGACTTATTAAATTGTTTTCAACTCCATTATTCATCATACTGTTGTCCTGTGTTGGCGAGTTCGCCATGTCAACAATTTCGTCATTCTCACTATTCATCACTTTCGCCTTTTTCATCGACCGCGTAATCATTTACAAAACAAAAAATTCGTCACTGTACGAAAATTACACACAATGACTCTTTATCTCCAACAATACCATATACATGAAAAGTTTCCCTCAAACACGATTAATCGAACAATTGAAATAATTGCACTAAATTGTCAAATGCGTATACAAGACAACAAATCAAATTCTGAGAAAAAAAAATACCATTAGAAGAATGACAATCACCAAATCTACACATGCAAAATAGACTACAATTACTAAACTACAAATTACTACAACAATACTACTATCTACTATTTTTACAATCAGAAGAATTCCAAGGGACGATCCTGGCAGGGTCGCCACGTGCATGGGGGCTTAATTAAATATGATTGAAAATATTTTTAGTAGCTGTTATGTCCGTTTACGCTGTCTCGTAATCGGTTGGCCCTCACTAGTATTATTACGCTATCTGACTGCAAAGAACAACAACAAAGAATGAAATGAAAATTTTCATTAACACAATTAATTAATTAAGTCCCCAGCAACTATAAAACCTACTAAACCAAAGCACAAGTGTAGCTGTTCTGTATGTGGGAGTGTGACTCAACGCACATCTGGCACGGTTCTTCTTCAACAAGACAAGAATTTTTAAATACCAATTTTACTGACGTGATAAAAGAAAATTACAAATACTACAATTGCGTAAGGAAAGCAGAATTAAACTCTAATTCAAGAACACACGCCAGATGCTTGTTGACTGAACCTGTAATGACGCATTATTTAGGCTACTGAAATAAAAAGAAACGGAGTTTATTACCTCATTTATATTGATGAAAATCACTCTAATCCTTACATTATATGTCACACCGACTCTCTACTATCACATTTCAACCAGAACTCTCCAATATCACATCTCAGCAAGCACTGCCTAATAGCACATCTCAACAAACACGCTCTGCTACAACATCTCAGCACAAACTACCCCGAGTCCTCGACAGGCACTGACTACTACGAGCTCTCTCCAAGCACTGACTACTACGAGGTCTTAACAAGCACTGACTTCTACAAGCTCTCGACAAGCACTGACTTCTACGAGCTCTCGACAAGCACTGACTACTACGAGCTCTTAACAGGCACTGACTTCTACGAGTTCTTAACAGGCATTGTGGAGGCGGCAGAATAATACTCTTTGGCGCAATCTCTGGCGCAGTGGCTCAGTGTAGCCACCTTTCAACCTCTTGTTCCCACTGACGGCACTTTGAACAGTGGACGTACATTTCAAATGTGTTACGACCCGTGTCTCTACCCTTCATTCGATCCCTGCGAAATCCTGATGAACTGTGGTATCGTGTTGAAGCTCCATGGGCAGCTGTGCCTGTAGACGCCATCCAGGCTCTGTTTGACTATTCCCAGGCGTATCAAGGCCGTTATTACTGCCAGAGGTGGTTGTTCTGGGTACTGATTTCTCAGGATCTATGCACCCAAATTGTGTGAAAATGTAATCACATGTCAATTCTAGTATAATATATTTGTCCAATGAATACCCGTTTATCGTCTGCATTTCTTCTTGGTGTAGCGATTTTAATGGGCAGTGGTGTATAATGACTATGTCCACGATCGCGTTAATCACCTTTTACGATACAGTTTCTTGTACCCACAAAATTTGCACAAATACAAGAGAACCCAAGATGTGTAATATTAGTACGTGCACCATCTGTTCGAAGGTATCAGGACAGTACTACGTAAAGCGGAATCTAGCTGTCACGAAAGGCTGTCCATCAGCGCTAAAGGAGACGGGGAGTATTTTGTTGTCAGAACGGAAGCAGTAACAGCACAATGTGTCGGTCATTACAGGTCAGGGGCTTCGCAAGTGGACTGGTCATTGGATGTAACGTGAGTAACATATCGCTCATGGAAATAGCATCTCTTCCAAAAATACCCAAGTCGGCTGTTGGTAACGTGATCGTGAGGTGAAAATGTGAAGGGAAACCAACAGCAAAAGAAGATCAAGCGATCTCAAACACTGATAGAAAGGGACTGTCCAACATTACGGAGGAAGGTATACAGAGCGACGCCATGGGACAGTGGGTGATCTGGATGGCTGGGAACGAGTTATTTGGAGTGATGAATCACGCTGTATTCTGAGACAATTCGATGAAAGGCTCTGGGTTTGGCGAGGTGCCTGCAGAATGTTACCTGACACCATGTGTAACACCAAAAGTAAATTACTGAGGAGTGGTGTTACGGTATGGGAATTTTTTGTGTGTTTGTTTGTTATAGCGTGGTCTCCTGGTGCAGAAAATGCTAATTGTACAGCATAGTTTACTATGGCCATGTATGGAAGTGAAACATGGACGATAAATAGTTTAGACAAGAAAAGAATAGAAGCTTTCGAAATGTGGTGCTGCAGAAGAATGCTGAAGATTAGATGGGTAGATCACATAACTAATGAGGAGGAACTGTATAGAATTGGGGAGGAGTTTGTGGCACAACTTAACAAGAAGAAGGGACCGATTGGTATGACATGTTCTGAGGCATCAAGGGATCACAAATTTAGCATTGGAGGGCAGCGTGGAGGGTAAAAATCATAGACCAAGAGACGAATACACTAAGTAGATTCAGGAAGATGTAGGCTGCAGTAGGTACTGGGAGATGAAGAAGCTTTCACAGGATAGAGTAGGATGGAGGGCTGCATCAAACCACCGGTCTCAGGACTGAAGACCACAACAACAACAGTTTACTATGTGCACTAGACGAACAGTACAGAGACTATGATTATTTGTATCAGCATGAAAATGCACCCTGCCATAAAGTAACATCTGTGAACCAATGGTTTGTGGGTAATAACAGTTCTGAGATATACTCGCCTGCCCAGAGTCTCCTCTTCACCCAGTGGAACACTCTGGGATGTCCAGAATGAGATTTTTCACTGTGCAGCGGAGTATGCGCTGATATGAAACATCCTGGCAGATTAAAACTGTGTGCCGGAGATTGAAACTCGGGACCTTTGCCTTTCGCGGGCAAGTGCTCTGCCATTTGAGCTACCCAAGCACGACTCACGCCCCGTCCTCGCACTGGCAGAAGTAAAGCTGTGAGGACGGGGCGTGAGTCGTGCTTGGGTAGCTCACATGGTAGAGCACTTGCCCGCGAGAGGCAAAGGTCCAGAGTTGGAGTCTCGGTCCAGCACACAGTTTTAGTCTGCCAGGAAGTTTCACTCTGGGATGTGTTAGAAAGTCGCCTTCGTTCCGTCCTCCGGAGTCCAACGTCATAACTTTCTCTAGTTTCGGCTCCTGATGTAGAATAAGCTCCCTATCCTCCACAGACACTCAGCCACCTCACTAAACGTGTCGCCAGCAGCGTTAAAGGTGTCATAAGAGCGAAGGGAGGAGAGGTCCCGTATTATTAGGTTGGTGTATAAGTTCGCATCGTTTTTGTTCTGCATGTAGGTATTCCGATTCCTATGTGTTTAGTTATAAATTGTCATTTTTTATTTTTAGTTCACTGTTGCAATTTGAGTTCACATACTGACATTTTGGCACTTGGAGATAGTGGATGGAGCAATGGACACTACAAAATGGAGTGCTAAATAAGAAATGGGAAGATTTCCCACATATTCTTATGTATGAGTTCAGTACATGGGTGACAGCAGCGGAGGCAACCACAAACATTAGTGCCGTGTATGGGGATAATGCCACTGGACAGAGCACGACTGGAAAGTGATTTTTTCGGCTTAAGAGGAATCGTTTTGGCATTAGTGACACTCCGCGTTCAGAAAGACGTTCGGAGTTTGATGAAGGTTGTTTAAACGCGTTAATCCACAATTCTCCAAGTCAGCGTACTCGAGAACTGTCAAAATGTGATGAACTATCGTCATTCCACTACCGTTCGACATATGCGTAACAGTGAGCAACGTGAGTATGGGTACTGCATTCTCGAAGCCACAATCACAAAAATCAGCTGGTGGCCATACGTGCATTTATGTCTGGTCATCTTCAATTGGTTCGTGAACAACGCCGACCATTTTTATCTGTATCGTTACTATAGTTGAATTCTTTTATCTTGGCGGCTCGCGCATGCCCGCCCAGACGCGGGAGATTGCTGCGTTGCCAGTTGCAAACGACGCACGCGCAAAGAGAAGCAGCGCCATAGTATAGTATAGTTCGCAAACTTACGTTTTTGGGGGGAGCGCGCAGTTTACGAAGTAAAGCCACCACGGCCGCATTAACCCTTTCGCTGCTAACAGTGACGTGCTCCCCGCATTCCGCGCTGTACGTGATTTTGTCATCACTGCACTGCTCGCCTGTGCTGACACATGGTGTTTCGACTGCTTTGACACACTTATCATTCGATTTCACAAAAACTATTTGGCCCAAAAATTTGATTTTTACACATCTTCTTGATTGATATCCTCCCCCCATAAATGACTTAATTTTGTTTCGATGTTTAACGCTGTTATTATGCAGGATTAAATGTAGTAAACCATTGCACGAAATTTTGAAGAGTTTGCAGAGGTAAAAGTCCACAGCGTATACTTTCCGTATGGTCGATTTTAGCTGCCATAATGTTGAGAATGAAATGTGGACAATATACCTACATTTCATATAAAATTTACTGTATAACAATATCTCATTTAATTTAAGTACCAGATAGGTGTCTTATGTAATATTGAGAAATATTCCGTCTTTCGCGACTGTAATAAAAGTTTTATTTATACCAGAGTCATTTCGCTTTTTTCTAAAAAGTTCTGATTAAAACAAAATTGGCGAAGTACACAAAATTGAATTGTGGACGTAATAAAACATAGAAACTAAAATATATTGTCAGTGAGGTGCAGTGCGCAAAAACTTTGTGTTCGTAACAACGGACAGCAAATACTTGCCAAAACATAGATCAGTTGACGAAATCATTGAATATGATGATGTTGCCAAAGCAGCGAAGCAAAGAATTGCGTCAGACATTCAAGTGGCTCGGCAACGTACGAGCCGAATTTCTGCTCTAAATAATACTTTTACTACTGTCGCAAATAATATATTTCAATATGAATAGTAAAACAGCGACTGCGGAAGAGGAGAAATACAAACAAAACAGATAACATCGATATTGTATGGCTTTTCATTGTTTTTAATTGCTATGAAAAGAAATATTGGAGGACAAAATTAGAAAAACCGAACACTTATTATGATTATAATGAAGAGACAAAGAACTAGAAATTTCAAAAAATTACATTCAAACGAATAAAATTCATGAAGTAAGACACTTCAATATTGTTTTTAAATAAACAAAATAATAAGCACCGAACTAGGTTTGTACTCAGAAACTTTCGCTTAGCACTCAAACACCTTAACCATTACACTAACGCAACTCATCATTTAAAACAAACTCCGAGAGAAGTGTAAAAGTATCGCGCACAATACCGACAAACACTGTTGGTATGACTATGAATTATTCACGTTTCGTCGAAGTACAATAGGAAATAAACAATTACCGCTGTTCTTTATTGCGAAAAATCGGTTCATGAGAATGATACGAACACCTTTCATTGCTATCACCTGAATTAGGAGGCTTATTGATTGTTTGGCTTAATTAATTAATAGAATATGAAGCAACTGGTATAAAGAATGCTGTTTCCAAACTTTCTATAAAAGAAAGTCTGCTATCAAGACATTGCTTTTGTTCAATTACTTTCTTTATGACTGAATGTTTCTAAAACTGAAGCCAATCGTCCGTGCTCTGCACTGCAGTCGAGCTCTGGCAACGTCGTTCGCTGTTCATTGGCTGACTGTGTTTTGTGTCGTCAGATGCGCAGAACGAACCTAAACTGGGCCGCCGTCGTAAATGACGCGCACTATAGTGGCGACAAAGGGTATCTTTACGCTAACATAAAGAAAAATAAGGAAAGACTGAACTCAAACAACCAGTATCTCCACGTACAAAGACC
This sequence comes from Schistocerca piceifrons, assembly GCF_021461385.2. Classification (NCBI taxonomy): domain Eukaryota; kingdom Metazoa; phylum Arthropoda; class Insecta; order Orthoptera; family Acrididae; genus Schistocerca; species Schistocerca piceifrons. Next base: position 146,204,568 of record NC_060144.1, read on the forward strand.
TGCGCGCATCCACAAAAGACAATGTTACGCTTCTGGTGCAACAGCGACTGTGTGGTGTACTACGAGTTGCTTCTCCGATGTGTAAACATCACTGGCGACATTAATTGTCAACAATTGATACTCCTGCACACGTAATTCAGGAATAACGACCAGGAAGACTGCGTGATGTGTTGTTACTCCACGGTAACGCCCGCCCGCATTCTGCTAGGTGGCAAGAAACACTATACAGGAGTTAGTTTATTCAGTTATACCACACCCACCTAATTTACATGATCTCGTGGCCTCATATTTTCACCTTTTCCAATCTGTGTTGAACAGCCTAGAAGTAACTTCCTTTCCGGATGAAAATGTGCTGCGAACATGGCTCGATGAGTTCTTTGCCTCGAAACCACATGATTCCTGCAGTCGCGGAGTCGGAAACTATCCCAAACTTTGACAGACTGATGTAAATAGTGAAGAAGAATACATTAACTACGACTTAAGACCCTTTTAAGTGTATTGTTGTGTTTATTAGACTTATGGGAAAACGCTACAAATCTACGCTCCAACCTAATAATTTCTGCTAAGAAGTGTACGGGTATTTTTGATCAGGTAGTGTATATCGATTTCAAAAACAGTCTGTGCCAGCCATTTGCAGTTAGTGTATTGCGGCAATCTTTGATGGAGAATAAGCTAATGTAATTTACGTCCTCTGTTTTCTTTGTTTGACGATATCATTCGCTGAATGTTTTAAACTCTTTTAGTGTGCCGTTTCCTCTTGATTCGTGTAAATTTAATAGTATTAAAGTTGTTTTGGAGTTGTATGGAGCACACTGGTTCTTACGGTAATTTACGGTGCCGGCGAGCGCTTCTGTGTCGGGAGAAGGACGAATCTGGCTGCAAGCGGCGAGGCGTGCTGTATGACAGCGTTCCAATTAGTGGAGAGCCTCTCTTACTTGCTCTGCTGCGTGACTCACGAGCGTTTAATTGGCCATGAATAATTAGCCTGGCACAAGGTGCTTATGGAATATTTCGTGGTAGACAACCAACGGCCCCGGCGGTCAATCGTTAGACGGAGTGCACGAGAAATGAACTTGGACCTAGCCACTGGAATATTTCACAACGGGTTGTCGAGAGAAGTCGAGTGCCACGATGTTTCTGCCCATGGCGTATGGCACTTTGAAATGAGTTGTATTGCTGCTTTTATGCAGGCTGGCCCTAAATTAACTTTACAATTAGACCTTAGTAACTTTAAAACGTTACTAGGTAATAATCATTGTTTTTAAACGTGTGACAAGACAACTCTTAGAGTTATTTAATTTTTTTATTTCAAGTTTCTAAAGATGTAACGAGAAAACTGAACCCCATGGGAGAAAGCTCAGCGTAAAAGAAAACGTGGTGTGTACCCACATCTGTATGTCTTCTTTATTACTATCAATAAAAATAAATAAAAATTGAAGACACCTTGTCGATGATAAGCATGCAGGAATATTTACAATATTTCAGGTCATCGGTCTCATCGGATTAGGGAGGGACGGGGAAGGAAGTCGGCCGTGCCCTTTCAAAGGAACCATCCCGGCATTTGCCTGGAGCGATTTAGAGAAATCACGGAAAACCTAAACCAGGGTGGCCGGACGCGGGATTGAACCGTCGTCATCCCGAATGCGTGTGAATATAAAATTACTCGTTCCACATTATTACGGCTTATCGTGGAAATAATCCATGTAAAATGAAACTATCTAAACTAAACCAATCGGTTAACAGTGCACAAGGTCTTGCATAAGGGGCTACATCCTTACGCCTCCATTGTGAATCTGATTCAGACATTAAAAACGAAGGACAAACCTCAGCGCGAATAGCTTGCAGCGCACATGTTAGCCAAGATGTCAATTTCTGCAGTTAGCATTGTGACCTTATCTCACGATGTGCGCCATTTTGTCTCCACGGTCGTAATGCAGTGTGCACCTTCGTTGACGGTGGAGACGTTAGTGGGCTGCGACGGGTGTGGGCTGTTTGAGTCGAGAGTTCGACAGTGTTCAAATGGTTCAAATGGCTCTGAGCACTATGGGACTTAACTTCTGAGGTCATCAGTCCCCTAGAACTTAGAACTGCTTAAACCTAACTAACCTAAGGACATCACACATACTCATGCCCAGGGCAGGATTCGAACCTGCGATCGTAGCGGTCTTGCGGTTCCAGACTGTAGCGCCTAGAACCGCTTGGCCACCCCGGCCGCTAGTGCGACGGTGTCTTGTTAGTTCTTCATTGGTGGTCCACATGTCAAGAGGTCATCTCCTACTGTCAAGTGATCAAAACTGCCTCAGACTGTAATGGGCGAGTGAACGCCGTCGCTGGCGTTTTGAACGGCAAAAGGTAAGCCTGCTTGTCCTACAGATATCGCCGCTTACGGTTTGGACGCAACTCTGCTGATCGCATTCCGGCAGTCAGTATTGCTGTGCAGCGCAGGCAGGGAGTGATCTGGGAGCCACTGGATGGAACCTTCCAGCTTCCCATTTCTTGCCACAAGCGTGGTTGCGGGCCAAAATGATAACGTCTGTTATTCTTGTACTATGGTCGCTCCCCTGGTTTAATGAACTGGCATTGAGTCTTGAGTTTATAGGATAATTTATGAGGTAGTTTTTTTGCTGGAGGGTTCGATTCGTTCATTGATTTGGTGCCACGTTTTTACTACAAGTCAGTGATAATACGCTACACTTTGCATTCAGTCCGGAAAAAAAGGAAAATGGTCTGCATTGTAGGGTATATATGTTGCCAAATAGATTTAGTAAACCATTAGAAATGAACATAAACAGTACTATAAAATCCTTACAATGAATAACTAACTCAGAAAAAAACAATATTGTCCAGTCGCTCAGAGATAAATTTTCTCCCTGGCAGTTTTATTTCGGTTATTATTAGAGGCAGCTTTTTTATGGCGTAACACGTTGTTGTCTACAATCTGAAGACACTTGAGTAAACGCCGAGGATGAACAGGAAGGTAGCAACGAGATCAACATCGAACGTCGCCATCAGCAGCAGAGCGTCAACAAGACAGCAGATGTTGACAAAGTTACGGTTACAAGCAGCAACCATTAGTAGGGCAAGCTGAATCATCCAAGGCTCTATCAGAAAACTCTCTGTATCCATGTGTCACTCTCACATACACGAACAGAGCTGAACAGTTTTCTTCCCCAAAGTGTTCTCCCTCCCTTAAAATCCCTTTCCACTGCTTTTCACTTCCCTTGAATGTCCAGGCACTGGCAAGGTGTCACCATCTCATTCCTTCAACTGCCAAGTCAATTCCATGAGAAATATCTTACGATCTTTTTGCACGTTTGGCTGCCCCGTGATCTTGACCAGGGAAATTCGCCTATACGATGGACAATTTCATGCATTTGTGCGGCACATCGGCAGTCGCCCTCCATAGGTCGACGTTTCCCATGTCCAAGTGAACGGGCTGCGGCTTAGAGAAGGATCGAAGCAATCTGCTTACAAAACATCTAACGCAACATTCAAGAAGAGCTCTTCATCTTATGCCTACCTCAAATCACACCAAAGTAGAATTACCCGACTATTAATTCACTCTACTCCTACTACAAAACATAAGCACGTGGGACACTACGTTTCTTGTGGGCAAAACAGATTCACAGTGAAATTCAGGCTGTATGTGGACCAAATGCAATCCCGAGTCCAGTCGTAGCGAAATGGTGCCAACAATTTGAACAAGGTAGCACAGATGCGGATGATGCTCATAGGGAAGGAAGAAAGGCAGGAACATCTTGGTTATTTTCCACAACAAATGTCTAGGGGAAAAAGGTTTTCCAATGATGAGCACGTTCACACAATGGATCTTTAATGACTCCGTGGCCAAGGAGCGGTTTCGTATCGTCAAGGAATTGATTGGCCGTTTCTTACAGAGACTTGGTGACTATGTTGAAAATTTCATCTATCTGTATCGTTCTGGTGTGTAATGCAGCATTCAATGAAAGTTGCTTGGCCTGCTGTAGTAATTCATAACTTACTTGTTTAAGTCCCCCCGCACATCTCAGAGGTTTAAGTGGCCTGAGAACTGATTCTCCTCCGGACTATTCCACGTGTCATATTTGAGCAGAAGAATACCGGTGAGATATGCGCGAGCTTTCCTCAAAAAATGGTAACTAAGACCTATTACATGGTTTGTACATTGGCCTCAGATGTGATCTACAATAGAAGTTTTAAGCATGGATGGTTAGTAGCGATTTCGTCATTAACGTCCATCAACCAACGTTACAGACTTGCAGAGACGCATATAGACAACGAGATAATTCATCATGAACTAAATTCATGCCATGCTCCACTCCATACGGGATTCTCAAGGTCAGGGAATATGAGTACCGATTTAAAATCGCAGTAATACACTATGTGATCAAAAGTGTCCCAACACCCCCAAAAATATACGTATTTCACATTAGGTGCATTGTGCTGCCACCTACTGCCAGGTACTCCATATCGGCGACCTCAGTAATCATTAGACATCGTGAGAGAGCAGAATGGGGCGCTCCGCAGAATTCAAGGACTTCTAACGTGGTCAGGTGATTGGTGTCACTTGCGTCATACGTCTGTACGCGAGATTTCCACTCTCCTAAACATCCGTATGTCCACTGTTTCCGATGTGACAGGGAAGTGGAAACGTGAAGGGAGACGTAAAGCACAAAAGCGTAAAGGCCGAATTCGTCTGTTGACTGACAGAGACTGCGGACAGTTGAAGAGGGTCGTAATGTGTAATAGGCAGACATCTATCCAGACCATCACACAGGAATTCCAAACTGCATCGGGATCGACTCCGAGAACTATGACAGTTAGGCGGGAGGTGAGAAAACTTGGATTTCATCGTCGAGCGGCTGCTCACAAGCCACACTTCACGCCGGTAAATGCCAAACGACGCTTCGCTTGGTGTAAGGAGCGTAAACACTGGGCGCCTGAACAGTGGAAGAAAGTTGTGTGGGGTGACGAATGACGGTACACAATGTGGCGACCCGATGGCAGGATGTAAGTACTGCGAATGCCCTGTGAACGTCATCTGCCAGCGTGTGTAGTGCCAACAGTAAAATTCGGAGGCGGTGGTGTTATGGTGTGGTCGTGTTTTTCATACAGGGCGTTTGCACCCCTTGCTGTTCTGCGTGGTACTATCACAGAACGGGCCATTGTTGTTATAAGCACCTTCTTGCTTCCCACTGTTGATGAGCAGTTCGAAGATGGCGACTGCATCTTTCAACACGATCGAGCACCTGTTCATAATGCACTGCCTGTGGCGGAGTGATTACACGACAATAACATCCCTGTAATGGACTGACCTGCACAGAGTCCTGTCCTGAATCCTATTGAACACCTTTGGGATGTTTTGGAACGCCGACTTCGTACCAGGCCCCACCGACCGCCATCGATACCTCTCCTCAGTGCAGCACTCCGTGAATAATGAGCTGCTATCCCCAAAGAAATCTTCCAGCAATTTTTTTTTATTCCAGTCTTTGCTCACAATATAAATTCCTTTGACGATTATAGCTACGTTTGTTCACTGATGCTACTTTCTCAGGAACGAGGCTTTCGATACGGCGATGGTATGTATTTATTTTGCGATATTACTACTGTCACTGTTTTGTCTGCAGTTACTTGTAACATTAGGAGAAATATAAAGGAGAATACAAAGGGTTATTAGTTCTGAAAAAAAACGTCTTGTAGCTTAATTTCACTTTTGATTTGTAAATGTGTCTTTCGTATTACCAATATTTTCGCCAATAACAATGATCAATTATGTCTTTTTAATTAAAAAAACATGTAATACTATTTCCTCTCAGTCGCGAATATTTACATCAGATCTTGAATCCGGAATAATTTTATGCAAATGACAAGGGATTCATTTACCGTGACAGTTCAAAACTTGTGCCACATTGACTTTTGATTGACCCAGACATTCAGTATCACTATTATTTCCCTGATATTACGTCGGAACATTAAATCAAAATTTCTCTCTCTGAATATTTGTGAGTGGCTATACTGTAAGCACTGTAATAAAAGTAGACATCATTTACCGAGTTATTATTCATCTGTCTGTTCGCTATAAATAGAAATCCACGGCCGAATGCTGCTATAGCAGAACTTTTCAGATGTCACGATAGATCAATAACACCCAATCATCGGCGCAAGTGAACTGATTTAATTATTTTCCCTATATACTTGGAAATAGGTCCTAAGCGCTTAGGTAAAATGAGGGAAGTGAAAGTACGATCTAACGACCAGTCCATGGAAAGATTACAACGGGCAGTGCTTCTCCTCTAAATGACCATGAATGGGAACGGAACAAAAAACGTATCAGATACTCCAAATGAGAATCGAGTACCACTTATTCGGCCAAATGTGTTGGTGAGAAGATGTATGAAAATGTAAATAATATAGCAAAATAGTAACAGCAGCAAAAGAATTCCGTTACATTACAGCATGAAAAAAAGGAGGCCAGTGGTTCCATTTTACCTACAGGTTACAAGATGACTCTCCTAAGGATATGAAGGCAGCCTTCATTTCACCAGTCAGAGACAGATACGGTCCGTTTCGAACATTTAATCTTGGTTGTTTGAGTTCTGAGCAATCGGGATGAATAATGTGGTTGGGCCTGTAGTCAGTAACGCAACGCCGAGAATCAGAAGTGGGACCTACACCAGTACTAGGACGTTGTTATTAATAGGATTCGAAACGCATTCTGTGAGAAATTTCATCTGGAAATTACGGTTTTAACAGCTCAGCGATTAACTATTTCACTACCTCATGACTTCTAGCTCTGCGTTCACACGTGACATTCTTTATTAACACGACTACGTTTCAACAAGGTAACCACTCATGCATGACGGTTTATGAGAAATAATAATACTTAAGGAGGGATTTTTTTTGGGGCGATGAGAGGGAGTTTCTTCAGTCTTCTGACATGTCTTCATCTCCTGTGCCAGCTTAATCTCAAAGTAGCACTTACACCCAACGTCGTCTATGACTTGTTGAATATATTCCAATCTCTATCAACCCCCAAAGTTTTAATACTTTACAGTCTGGTGCAATAGTAGTTGCTCCTTGATGGCTTAACATATAACCTATTATTGTCGACGTTCTTCATATGTTCGTCCTCTCCTAAGAGTACCGCCTAACGTCTTCTCAATCTACCCAATTTTCAACACCGTTCTGTAGTACCTCGTCTCACAGGTTTCGATTTTCTTCTTTTCCGGTTTCCCCGCAGTACATGAATCACATACATACAATCTTGTGTTCCAAACATACAATATCAGAAATTTATTCTTCAATAATGGCGGATGTTTCACACAAGGAGGAATTTCCTTTCTTCCTTCTTTTGCCGTCGTTGCTTCTGCCGCCAAGCGCGATTTTGCTTCCAAAATAGCCGAATTCATTCTCTTCCGCTACTGCTCAATTTTGTAGATAAGTTAACTTAAAAACTCGCTTCTGCCTGCTTTGTACTCGAAAATCTCCCTCACTCTGTTGACCTACGGGCTCGATCGCTGCCATACTTCGCGTATTTTAGATTGACTTGAAAAAGTGGTTTATTCTACAGAAGCGTGCAATAAAAATAGTGTGTCTTGGAGAAACCTCTTCAGGGATTTAGCAATACTCCGTATTGGTGTTTGTGGTTAATGATAAAGATGAATTTAGGATAAAGTAAGGAATTCACAATCGCAAGACTAAAAATAGAAGTGATTTCTATGTGGACTATGCACACGTTTATCCATCCTTTTTTCCTTTGGGGCCCACCAAAGCAAGTTTGAAACTTTCGAACCAACCCAACATGTAATTTTTTTTCTAGATGCAAAAAGAAAGCCTCTCATTTATTACTAAGCGTATAATCACGTGCGATAATGGACTATTTATTCCAAATTTGGCTACTCCATGAAATAACTTCGGGATGAATTTGTTATGTTCTAGATATTTTATCTGCAGAAGATCAGAAGAAATTAAAAATCTCGTGACTCATCTGACACGTATTCGCTACACACCAATGTGTCGCGGCATCGCGGTTAAGAATCACAGGTTTAAGCGTTTCACAGACAGATGGTGCACACATATATTGTTTCGAGACAGGTGATGTTTGTGACGACAGCATCACACTCCTTCCAGCCAATGAGTTTCAAGAACAGAACTGGGGCATATCCTTATCCCACTTGCTGCTGTCACTGACGGAGCTCCTCAGCAAATAGTGGCTTCCTGCCAGGTCTTGCAACGTTAATTTCCAATAGGAGGTGGGAAACAGTTCCTATCATGACAATTACTCGCCCTTAATAAGCGTAACAGACACAGAAGAAAAACCGATTTAGAAGAATTTTATTAAAGATAGGACCACCCCCTCAAGGTTGGCTACAGCTTGCTTCTTTCAGAGAACGGGAACAGTCTCTAGAGTTTATTGTGGCCAAGGGAGATGAAATGGTACGTTAAACTAATATTTCTGCACTTTCATTTGTCATCTTGTAAAGATCAAAAAAGCTGAGCAATTATATTCAGATGCAGATCTCAATCTACATTTATTTTTTATGTCATATGCGGGGAATGCACAAAAATATGCAAACACCGCGAGAAATGCATGCTTGAAAGCAGATGTTGATGCTAGACAAGACTGCAGAATGCACTGTTGCATTTGACAACGAACGGCACGTGTTCAGCGTCCTCAATACGCTGGAAGTGTCAGTCGCGGTTATAAAAGAGTTCAGTGTAGCTGTGAGTGCATTATGTCGGAGCTCAGTGCATTCGAACGTGGGGAAACTGTTGACGCTCGTACGGTCGATGCTTCCACACCCAAGGGAACTCACACGTTTGTTTTTTCAAGAGGCATGGTATCTACGATTTACAGTGCATGCAGGGAAAGAGGAACAACATCATTCGCTAAGCCACAATGTGGGCAAAAGTGTGTGTCGAATTATCGTTACATGGTCATTGAAGAGAATTGTGACAGAATCTAAGAGGAAGACATCTGAAAAAGTCACTGCAGAGCTCAATGTCGCATTCGCGAACCCTTCAGCACAAAAAAAAAAAAAAAAAATTGAAAGGAGCTCCATAAGCAGCGAGCTGGAATTCCAGAACCACTCGTCAGTGATACAAATCCCCGTAACAGGAAAATTTCATGTCCTACCCATAAAACTTGGAGTATTTGGAGTATGGAGCAGGGGGAGAACGTCATTGGGTCGGCTGAGTCATGTTTCACACTGTTTCCAACTTATGGTCGAATATACGTCCCTTGAGTGGAACATGGTTGGCGTTCGGTGATGGTCTCGGCGACCACATTCCATGACCCCAATAGGTACTCTGAAAGGCCGCATTACCGCCAAGGATTTTGTGACCATTTTGGCTGATCAGGACCATTCTGTGAGCACGAGGATGGACTGTCGCAGCTCCCCTGTCCACACAGTCAACTTATCTCAATATTATTTAGCCTTTGTGGTCGATATTGGAGAAATGGTGCGCTATCGCTATTCTCTTTCATCATAGTTGCCAGTACTTGCCACATTTTTCAGGAAGAATAGCATGATATTACCTTAAGAAACCATACAGAACCTGTATTTATCCATTTAGAGACGACGGTAATCTGTTCTGAATGCCAACGCTTTTCTTACACTGTATTAGGCATGGTAATGTGCGTTGTTTACGTTGTTTCGGTATTTTTGTCCGCCCCTCCTTTATTCTTATGTCCTTTTTTATGTCACTTTAAACAATGATAATTGGATGAAAGTTTTCTACTCATCTTGGGAATATTTGGTGCCGGGAGCAACAGGAATTAACAGCAGGAGCGTTAGACGGATCAGTACTGGACACCAGAATTACAATTAGACAAAATGTTACTCTGTACTGCACGATTTAAACGTATGCAGCTTTTAGTTAGGTTGTTTCTAGTGACTTGCGAGTCAGCGGCATGTACACAGTACATCCAAGGCAAACACCTACAGTCTTTTCCTCCCCTGCCCCCTTGATCTATCACGCTTTTCCTTCGTCTAGTACACCTGCTTGGTTAGTACTAGCAACAGTGACCTGTCATACATGTCGTACTTAATTAGGATGAGAAACGGAAGTAACGAGTTACAGTTACTTGTTAAGTTTTGTGGAGTGGTGGGGATCTATAGTGCCGAAAAACCCGATTCCTGACAAACTGTGACACCAAGCGATGTCTTCAGTGGAAGAATTATAACCTTCTTCCACGGAGTCGCGGACACATAATAGAAGAAATGTTGTATTTCCTTCATTTTAGAGGGAACGGAGGGGGGAGGGGGTTCTTTTCGTTATATGAATTCGATCTAATATCATCGGCGAGAAAAAGTGTCTGTCCATGAGATCTATAGAAATCCAGGGTCACAGTTGTCCACCATAAAAGATATACACTGGGGTAATGTCTTTGTTCAGCTACATTTCTCTGAGGAATTTGAAGCTAGGGAGAATATCTTATTATTAAGATGTACTGAATATTGAAGAGGATTATGTATGGCAGTCATAAATCGTCGTGGTTCACCTGACAGGGTTTCGTTTGACCCCTGATAGCACGGCGGGGGAAGGCAACGTGTGGAAACGGACGCGTAACGCCGCGGCTCGACGGACAGCTTTCATACCTGACAGCGCACGCATGAATAATTCATCCTCAGTTTGCCGCCACTAAACAAGCCGCATTCAGAAAGGTGCCGTTTAATGAACGCCTCTCAAATTACGCCCATCTGTTGCTCTCATAACATTTGCTTTGCGTCACACGTAATTCACTGCTTATATACATGATAAAATTATATCATGGTGAGAAAAATCTAAATTGGCCAGGTACTGACAGTGTCCCGTCAGTTTGTCTGATGAAACGATAAACAATTTGTTGAACTTCAGAAAAATATTTATTTTCATTAGCGTGTAGAGCTGTGGCAAGGATAATTCCGTACGTAACCCGGCGAAATTCTTATGAATGTTGCACAACAGGTGCTATTCAGTTTTGCGCTAGTATTTCGTTTGAATCTATGCATACAAATCAATCGCTCAGAAGCATGATTGTAGCCCAATTGCAACATACGTTTAAGAAATATTTAGAAATCAGCAGATGTAGCGAAAGCAATGTGGAAAGCAAAAATTTAGGATTTCATGTTCCGTTGATGACGTAACTATTAAAGACTAGTGTTAGGAGAGTAGTAATTAGGGTTGCGAAATTTACTTGTGGCATGCTTCATCAGTATCACTTTCCAAGGTAGCATAACTATTTAACTAACAATACTTATTTAGAAGAAAGATGATTAATAGATTAACGAGAAATATGAACAGTCTACCAATTCGATATGAAATGTTTGGACAACTGATCTTTGCTGGAAAACTTCGAAGTCAGCGAGAGGCAGATTAAAATTTGAATTACCTGGAATTAATGAAATGAAGTGTAAAGTGTAAAAGAAGGACTCAAACAAAACTAACGCAGTCAAATAATTTTTATATGGTTCGCTACTTTTTACCCGTCTGCAAATACCGCAGTAATATCCGGCCTGTGAATTTGTACGGTATAGTGTTAATGATTGAAGTTACGTTACGAAATTTAAACACGGTCCACACCATGATGGAGTCACCACCACGTTGAACAGTACCTTGTTGACAACTATGGTCCATGGCTTGGTGGGGTATGCGCCACACACTAAAGCCGTCGGCACAAGGACCATGCATCCGAACGTTGAGCGTTGAGCGTGCCGAGTTTCTGATGTCATAGCGTGGAATTGCACGTTCGGGACTCTTTCCGAACGTGCAGAGCAGTATCTGGCATGTCAGATATTGTGAGCGTGCGTCTGAGCGTTGACGAATGAGATGGTACAACGCCACCTACGTCACACGCACGCCGTCTCCCTTCAGTACAGAGTTGTGAGGCGTCATATTGGAATTCATTTCAAGCCTATATGTATATATGCCGTTTCTGAGCACCAGCAAATTGAGAATCACTGAAAAGCCCGTTGTTAGTTGTGTTATTCGTTCCAATAAAATAATGAGAAAGATCACATTCGTGGCAAAAGAATTATTGTAACTTGAGTATTATGAGAGTATGCTATTTGAAGTCAGCGACACACTGAAGATCCACCCAAAACGCATTGTTCTTGGTTCAATTAGTTATAATCAAATTTCAATTAGCAAATAATTACCTACGATTAACGTTTTTAGCACGGATAATACAATATGGCTAAGTTCAAAGACCGTGTTGTTGGTTCAGGGTAATGAGTAGAGTTTCTATTCAGGAACGAGTCTTTGTTGGGGCGGTGGTTTGCGTTTTAACACATCCAATTTTTTTTTCCTAACATTCGCGTTATTAGTTTAATATAAGTATATGTTATAATATCTGATGTTATGTAAATATAAGCTCATCTTTTTTTGAGGGGTGACTTTGTTCGATTGGCTTAATCTGCAGGACAGCTTGCGTACTTGTATAAAAATATTTTGCTCCTTTTTTCTTTTACGCTTCGTAAATCACATGTTGCAAAGATTCTGCTACTGGGTAGGAACAGTGATCAAGTAAAACTGACCTAGGGGTTTTACTAAAATGTGGGAATGATGAAATAATGTTTATCTTACGCGGAGAAGTATTCCAAATTTGTACCGCAGTGTTTGTAATGAAATTTTTATAAGCCTGTGTCCTTATTGACTGGACACGGTACTTTCCTTTTCGTGGACGATGAAGGAAATGTGCATTTTGATAGAGCTATCGTGGGAATTTTACTTGTGCCAGTTGAGTAATCAGTGTGATTTACGAACTAGAAACATCCCTCAACTGCCGCTGGAGTGCGTTGCGATCGCGTATACCACATTGGAGCCCACGTACCGTATGCACAAGTCGCATCGTTCCTGAGCGTTCAGCAGCACGTTGAACTTGACACGCTCAACGTTAACGTTCAACAGCACGTCAGTTCTGTTGAACTGACGGCTTAACACTGCCGTCAGTTCTCACGAACCAGGCCGCGGTTCCCCAGGTTCCAACCGAGCCCAGGAGAGGCGCTGCAGGCGATGTCACGCAGTTAGCAAAGGCACACGCGACGGTCGTCTGCTGCCATAACCAACTAACGCAATACTTCGCCTCACCGTCCTAACGGAAGCGTTCGTCGTACGTCCCACATTTATTTCTCCGGTTCTTTAACACTAACAACTGTAAAGAAACGCCGCTGCTCTCGGTCGTTAAGCGAAGGCCGTCGGCCAGCCTGCAGTCTGCGATGAGGAGTAATGCCTCAAATTTGATATTCTCGGCACGGTCTTGACACTGTGGATCTCGGAATGTTGAATGACCTACAACAATTGCGGAATGGTCTGTCACATGCGTCCAGCTCCAAGTACCATTCCCCGTTCAAGGTGTGTTAATTCCCGTCTTGCGCCGACAGTCAAGTGGGAAATATTTTTACAAGAATAAACTGCGGACAAATAACTGCCCTCTTACGTCTTGTGTAAGCGATGCTACCGCCGTCTGTAGATGTGCATATTGCTATCCCATGACTTTTGACTCTTCATTGTATATTCGTAATACCATTTCAGCTGACAGAGACGCCGTATTATGTGAACGTGATGTCAGAACTAAAAGTCGGTGAGCAAACCGTACGGCAGGTGGGACGGGAGCAGGCTGGGGCTGGGTACGTGCGTGTGACCGAGCAGCCGGGAGGCAAAGGTTGCAGTGGGCCGGCCCTGGGGAGGCGCGCTGATCCGGTGTTTACGGGCCGCCTCGGCGCTAGGGCCCCCCTGGGCGCCACTCGCGCGACGTGACCGCGACGCCACGCGACGCCCGCCCCCACAGCCCCCGACCGCCCGCGCCACCCCCACGCTTGCTGCCCCCGGGGGCCCGCGGCACCGTAATTGCCTCCGGCGCGATTAGGACCCGTGTGTAACTCACGGCCGAGCCGCCGTGACTCGCTGCGGAACCAGTTCAGTTCCTCTGGCCGCGCAGTCCGGCTGCCTCGCCCCCCCAAGAAGACGCGCCGACCGGTGCCTGCGTCTTTGTAGTCGCACGTCCTCCCGGCTCCTAATCTTGTGCTCCGGTGCAGAAGCACTCGTGCCACCTGCTCTATCTTCTATTCTCTGACTCTTACATAAGAAAAAAACGTAGTTTTCCAAAATGCTTTCGATAATGTGCCACCTAGTCGAAAACGTAATAACATTCCCGTTAGGTGGCAGGTATGTGGGTACCTCTAATGAAGTTCTGCATCTAAATATTTCTGTGACACAGCACCACCCCTGAGTTACACTAACGGAAAATTAAATGCAACGGAAACAAAACACAAATGACAAAAGTACTTGGCCCTGAGCAGTGAAACTGAAGTTGACAGGATGAATTCAGTTCTAAGACTACTTCTATCGTGTCTCATACAAATTAATGAAATTAATAAACGTGACTGGAGCGAAATAGTGTACCAAACAACATTCAAAGTAATGACATACTTATTTCCACAAGAAAATTAAATGTGTACTCACGTACGGTTGACAGAGTTGGAAAGAGGGTGGAAAAATAGACTACAACCTCTACTGTATATATCATTAACGTAATCTGACTGTAAGTCTGACGGTGATTGTGAACTGCTAATGGGGAAACTACCTCAGTATGGTTAAATCGGATAGTAACTGCAACTATTGTAAGAACATTCAGCAGTGGGTGAACTTCACATTAAAAATCCCTAATGCGAATGCCGCGAAATGATAACTGTACACCTGTAGCGGTCTAGAATGTGGTGAGCCGGCCGTGGTGGCCGAGCGGTTCTAGGCGCTTCAATAGGGAACCGCGCTACTGCTACGGCCGCAGGTTCGAATCCTGCCTCGGACATGGACGTGTGTGATGTCCTTAGGTTAGTTAGGTTTAAGTAGTTCTAAGTCTAGGGGACTGATGATCTCAGATGTTAAGTCCCATAGAGCTCAGAGCCGTTTGAACCATTTTTGAAGAATGTCGTGACCAGTCCGCCTCTGCGTCAGCTTGAACGGTGGACCTCTGTGTCTTTTTCTCATTCAGACCCATCGTCACGTCGTGAGAGTGAATCGTTCTCTCCTCGGTCGCGTTACCGCCGGAATCTAGTGTCCAACACTCCTGTCTCCTTCACGGCCACTGTGCGAGTTCTAACCTCCTCTCATTCTACTCAGATTCGCAAAATACTTCGCGGCGAGTGTACACCAAAAAGTTAAAAATCGCCATTCGGATAGTGCTCTCATGTACCAATCACATATCTGTCTGCGTACTGTACAGCCTGCCTCCAGAAGACGGGCAATTTCCGTTCGTCCTATCCTATCTCATGGCATGGAACAACCGTTCAGCGGTAAACTTTCTTATGTCACAGCCAGCTCCCCGATCAAAACACTTTGCGCACTCGGTAATCAGCGTAGCATGGGTGTCTACGTGACCCTAGAGAAACGCAAGAGCCGTCCCGGCGACATAGCGTCGGAGAGCCTGCAGTGCCGGCCCATTTGGGGTGCTGAGGCGAAATGTTTTTTCACAAGCCTAACAGATACTGATCTCGCACGAAATTCCACAGGAAACATCATGCCAATACCTGCAGAATCAGCGAAATGCACGCTGCTTAGCCGAGAGCAATTGCCAATTTGCCGGCTCATCGCCTCACGAAGGACTCTGTCTGCCTCTGAGACAGAGCATCGTAGCCCACTACGAGTTCTCCTCGCCTGTGGTTAGTGGATTCACTGCTGCTCAAGCCATGTCCTCCACCTTGCCTTCCGTTGCGAGAAAGCACCAGCCCAAGCCTCCCTTAGTTCTGCCGGTATACCTGCTCCCGTGACCCTCCTTGTTCTCCGAAATGTCCGCCCCGATAGCTGAATGGTCAGTGTGTCGGACTTCCGTCCTAAGGGGCCCGGGTTCGATTCTCGGCTGGGTCAGGGATTTTCTAAGCATCCATTGACGCCTGTGGGCTGAGGATGACACGGCGGCCGGTCGGTACTGTTGGGCCTTTCAAGGCTGTTCGAACGGTGGAGATTAAATAAAGTGGAAGAAAAGGCAAGTCCAAGAGACTTGCCGTCTTTCAGCGTTACACTGGACATTGAATATTCCACACATACTAATATCGATTGCCTAGGCCCTAGGGTGTCTAATATTCTGAATACATACAACATAAACAGTTCATCAAGTAGGATCACCAGCGCTATCAGATTGATCCCTGATGAGGCAGTTGTACTTAGTACAATAATGTCATTGGACTATCATACGGAATTGCAGAAAGACTTGGACAAAATTTTTATTTGCAATAATTAATGACAGTTTTAATTGGATATGAATGTCTGTAATAAGGAGAAATACCACAATTGTATCTGATTACGAAATTAGTGGGGAACATGATTAGCACATAAAATCCTGTAAGTATTTGAGGGTAATACTAAGATACCATATGAAACTCGACCATCACGTAAAATTATTATTAGAGAATGGAAGACTTAGATTTTTTAGGAGTGTACTGCGACCATGATCTTCATCTTGAAATTAAATCGGATGTAAAACGGCTGTTCTATAGTGTTTTTGCGTTATGTATATGCCAGGAGTAACTGAATGGAAAACCAAATTTGAAAAATAATGATGTAGCTTTCAGGAAACCCATTTGGTGCTACGATTATGTAGGCACCATACAGCATCTCAAGCAGGGTTTGTGAGAATAGGATAAGATAGATTAGGGCACATATAGACGCTCGTAGAGACTGATATTGGCCTCCCACCGTATGAGAAAGCAATAGGAAAGAAAATCGATGATAATGGTTCAGTGTACCCTCTGCCATGCACAGTACAGTGGCTCGCAGAGTACACTTGTAGAGGTACAAGTACAAACACAGTTCTTATGACAAAACTGAGTTTAATACTGTCCATTTGTACTAAGAGATAGCAGTTATGCTCTCTCAGTAATAACTATTAGCATCCTATTACTTTAGCTGTACTTTACACTTACAGCAACCCGTTTCGAGAGACAATACACTCATCGCCAAGTCGTCGATTCTCTGCTCATATGATTTAAAGTACTGCCACAAAGTACTTAATGTGGAAATAAGAGACGACGAAACGACGCCTTTAAGGCCTTTTTCCATTTCTTGCAATGAAGACCCACAGGCCAAGCATTCAGTACTTTTTCTATCTAGCAGCTACAAGTTCTCATCGTAAATTTCATCAGAGGACTGTCCAGACTGTCCAGTCGCGTTATGCGTTAGGAAGTATTTTCTTCAGGTCTGTATAACCTAAGAGACCAATAATTATGGTCATCAGTAATTACAATTGGTGTCTGAAAACCAGAGATCGTTATCATCCTTACGCGAACGTTTGCCACTGACACTCCTCAATTTATGTTTAAGTGTCACGAATAGGCATTTGTTTGGTTAAACAGCAACGTGCAAAAGTTAGTATCAGAACTAGACTAGCGGCAATCAGCACGGATTCACAAAAATTCGAGTGGCGTCGTGACATATAACAGCCAGAGGGCAGTGTGGTTGCTTAAAAGACTGTCAAAACCTGAAGTCTTTCCGTGGCAGTGGTTAAAACTTGAACATGTGTAGTATGAAATAACAATGCGCAGGTGGGCTCAGTTTAGTATAGTACTGACGACTTTAACGTCAATTTCACTTCACTTTATTTACTCAGTATCTTACCTGTTTTGTTAGAAACGATTTTAATTTGAATAATACTGGTAATAATAAAGTGTTGTGCTGAACTACGTGTAATACAGATGAATTAATTGGTTACGGTGTTTTTAAAGCCCGGCCGGATAGCTGCGGGTTAACACGCCGATTCCGAGATTTAGGAAGATTCGGTTCAAAAGAAGAACTGTTTTTTGTCACGGCATTACTAGCCTGTCGGAGAGGTGGGAGAAATGTATAAACAACAATAGAGATTATTTTGAATAAATTATCGGTCATCAGTTGCAACCAAATCCCGGTTTCATAGTTCTACACCTGGTACATCTACATCTGTACTCTGCAAGCCACTTTAATATGTGTGGTGGAGGGTACTTTGGGCGCCATTTTCAGGTTCCTCCTTTCTCTTCCAATCACGAATGGTGTGCGGTAAGTACGACTGATGGCAGGCCTCCGTGTCTGCTCGAATCTTTTAAGGTGCCTCTTACGTAGGAAGACAATTTTACTAGTTTTAATAAAATATTTTTTGTTATTGATGTATTCACGATAGTTAGGAAGTGCTGTAGTCCATAGCCGGCCATGAGTCGGAGAGCATTTCCCACGCTGGCTGGCTAGGTGACGAAGCGACGATATGTCGCGCATAGTGGGGTGGGGCTCGACACTGGACCGTAGCAACAAGCGTCAGCCTGGGAAATATACATGACGGGAAGTACCGCCATCTTGGCGCCAAAGTCACCGATTTTGTTTATTTATATTTAATAATAAAAGTCATTTATGACAACATGATTACTAGGAGGAGCCTCTGGATGTTTAAAACTATTTATCATAATTTTCCTCGTTAAAATTCACACCTGTTCATTAACAAATGTATATTTTAGCAAGTACGAACTTGATCGGAAATCCACGAACTGTGACGAAACTAGTAAGAGATACGGATTGCGCGCCGGATTCCTTCACAGCCGTGGTTCATGAGGACACATCTGGACCGATCCACGATTTCTACCATCATAAGACTCCGCTTCAATCATGCCTCTTTCCCACAACATCTACATCGGATCAACGTTTTCAGTTCACCAGCATGTGAGTGTGATCCTGAGTCGGAAACTGACGTCAACCACATCTTATTTATGTGCCCCGAATTTGACCGCGAACGGTTGGTCTTTCTGAAGACATTGCTGAGTATGGGCTACCATCTTCCTCAATCAGCTTCTTCTCTTTTGTGTACTAAAGACGTTCGTCTATATAAAGTGATAGTTAACTTCATCAAGAGTACTGGTTACAATCTGTAGGTTTTAATGGTGTACATAAATTACAAATATGTCTTGCTGATGAAGGTATTTCAGAAGTGGTGTGAATTGTAAGCCAAGACACTTTTAATTATTTTCCAATAAAACTCAATTCAATTTTTAAAACATTATGTACAAAATTGTAACAGTTAAGCTTTTTATTCTTGTAAATATGCATTTCTGTGTTTGTTTATTCAATTATGTGTACATTGTCACTATGTATTGCCGATGGCTAAATTGAGTACACACTGAAAGGCCAAATAAAAAAAAGTCAGCAGTCGGCGTTAAGAGCTCTTCCTGTCTTTTTCGATGGTAGTCGTGCTCTCGGTTACGAGTAGTTTGTGACATGAGTGTTTCATTATTGATCTAATGAGAATAAAAGTGGTATTTCGCCATTCTGAATGTTTAATTTCGAGTAAATAGATTCTCCAAAGTTGATCGACAGCAATTTCAGATAATTAGCTTCCACCGACAGAGACATCCAATGCGGCAATGAAGAATCTGCACGAGACGACATTTACGAGAGCTGCACCGCGCACAGGTAGGAGGAAATCCGACGACACGACCCACCAAGGCGGATCAAGGAAGGTGCGACTTACACTCGCAAATTCTGGGTGGAAATGCTGACGAGTTATACTGTACGTCACATTTACCACCCTCTACGGTCTCGCGGCTAAGCTGAGTAATAACAGTATCAGTTTAGAAGCGAGGGGATCTTGCATTCTCTCTCACCTCATCCTCACGACCTTTTCACAAGATGTACGTAGGAGGAAGCTGTGTATTGACTCGAACGTACTCTCTCGGAATTTTAACAGTAAGCCACTCCGTGATGAAGAAGATGTTCAAATGGCTCTGAGCACTATGCGACTTAACTTCTGAGGTCATCAGTCGCCTAGAACTTAGAACTAATTAAACTTACCTGACCTAAGCTTCTCCCACTGGTGTGGTGAAAGCACCGTCCGCCTGCTTAGCTAGGTGGTAAAGTGCAATCTTCCTATGCAAGCGGGCCCGGGTTCGATTCCCCGCCGGGTTGTAGATTTTCTCCACTCAGGGACTAGGTGTTGTGTTGTCTTCATCACCGACTTGGCGGCAGAACTTCCCCGACTAGGGGCCTCCCGGACGTGGATGCCATACGCTGATTTCATTTTTCTGTGCGAGCACCCCCGCGACTCTTTCACGTAAAGAACACTTGGCAAAACACGCTACTCTTCTGTGTACTTTGTTTCCTCCGTCAGTCCTATCTGGTGAAGGTCGCTTGCGGCTGGTTACACTACTGGCTCTCTGATTTTTACCGATACGCAGCAGGTCGCTACATTCTTTCAATCACCAGTCTGACCTCCACCTTCGCATTGAACGCGGGCACCAAATTGCGCGGCTCGACTGAAGCAGCTTATTAAATATCCATTATTCAACAGGAGGGGCAACGTGGCCTTTCCCAGCCCAAGTGCGTCGCGTCGCGGCGGCGCCATTTTGCCTCGGCCGCCGTGTGTACGGCCTCGGTTATCGACGGCCGGCCGGAAGCGGCGTGAAATGCGGTAATGGCGGAGCGCGGATCCGTCGCGGCCAGAAGTATGCAATTACACTGCACGCCGCATCGCCGCCTGCCGTATAGCGCCTGCTCTCCGCAGATATTGGAGGCGCGAGGGCACCGGCCTATTACTATCGGACGGGGTGGCTGCCGACGCTATAGCAGTCAAGGGCGGCGCACCGCCGCTGACCCAAGTCTTGCGCTCTTGTCTGAGCTCGCAGATTACAGCTTGTGAAGACAGCTCCATTGGTCACAAGAATTCAACCAGTAGTGATACCGAGATTAAAAGACAGTTGCTCGTAAGTGTATCAATATCAAGTTTTTATACACTACTGGCCATTAGAATTGCTACACCAAGAAGAAATGCAGATGATAAACGGGTATTCATTGGACAAATATATTATACCAGAACTGACATGTGACTACATTTTCACGCAATTTGGGTGCACAGATCCCGAGAAATCAGTACCCAGAACAACATCCTCTGGCCGCAATAACGGCCTTGATACGCCTGGGCATTGAGTCAAACAGAGCTTGGATGGCGTGTACAGGTACAGCTAGCTGCCCATGCAGCTTCAACACGATACCACAGTTCATCAAGAGTAGTGACTGGCGTATTGTGACGAGCCAGTTGCTAGACCACCATTGACCAGATGGTTCAAATGGCTCTGAGCACCATAGGACAACATCTGTGGTCATCAGTTCCCTAGAACTTAAAACTACTTAAACCTAACTAACCTAAGGACATCACACACATCCATGCACGAGGTAGGATTCGAACCCGCGACCGTAACGGTCACGCGGTTCCAGACTGAAGCGCCTAGAACCGCACGGCCACACCGGCCGGCATGACCAGATGCTTTTCAATTGGTGAGAGATCTGGAGAATGTGCTGGCCAGGGCAGCAGTCGAACATTTTCTGTATCCAGAAAGGCCCGTGCAGGATCTGCAACCTGCGGTCATGCGTTATCCTGCTGAAATGTAGGGTTTCGCAGGCATCGAATGAAGGGTAGAGCCTCGGGTCATAACACATCTGAAATGTAACGTCCTCTGTTCAAAGTGCCGTCAATGCGAGCAAGAGGTGACTGAGACGTGTAACCAATGGCTGACCCAACTCCGGGTGATACGCCAGTATGGCGATGACGAATACACGCTTCCAATGTGCGTTTACCGCGATGTCGCCAAACACGGATACGACCATAACGATGCTGTAAACAGAACCTGGATTCGTCCGAAAAAATGACGTTTTGCCAATGGTGCACCCAGGTTCGTCGTTGAGTACGCCATCGCAGGCGCTCCTGACTGTGATGCAGTGTCAAGGGTAGCCGCAGCCATGGTCTCCGAGTTGACAGTCCATGCTGCTGCAAACGTCGTCCAAATGTTCGTGCAGATGGTTGTTGTCTGCAAACGTCCCCATCTGTTGACTTAGGGATCGAGACGTGGTTGCACGATCCGTTACAGCCATGCGGATAAGATGCCTGTCATCTCGACTGCTAGTGATACGAGGCCGTTGGGATCCAGCACGGCGTTCCGTATTACCCTCGTGAATCCACCGATTCCATATTCTGCTAACAGTCATTGGATCTCGACCAACGCGAGCAGCAATGTCGCGATACGATAAACCGCAATCGCGATAGGCTACAATCCGACCTTTATCAAAGTGGGAAACGTGATGGTACGCATTTCTCCTCCTTACACGAGGCATCACAACAACGTTTCACCAGGCAAAGCCGGTCAACTGCTGTTTGTGTATGAGAAATCGGTTGGAAACCTTCCTCATGTCAGCACGTTGTAGGTGTCGCCACCGGCGCCAACCTTGTGTGAATGCTCTGAAAAGCTAATCATTTGCATATCACAGCATCTTCTTCGTGTCGGTTAAATTTAGCATCTGTAGCACGTCATCTTCGTGGTGTAGCAGTTTTAATGCCAGTAGTGTATATGCGAGTGCCATTCGTAAAGTAAGTTCCAATCGGTAGCCAAATGGAAACCACAGTGAAAATAAAAAAATGTTTTAAATGCAATAGTTAGCTACACCTTGTGTTCTTGCCCCTCCCGAAAATCTAACATCAGGTCCTCTAGGTTTTTTGAACTAAATAAATTGGAAGATGGTTGTTGCAGAACTTTTTATGTAAATGTATTTTCCACTGATTTTCTCCCATTTTAGTATATCATACAGTGTTTTGATTTTTCACATTAACAAATCCGAAATTACATTGTTCGCACCTATTAATACGTCCGATCACACCAGAGGCAAGGTAACGACTCTCACACTCTAGGGAAACAGCAATCAATATTCCAAAGGGTTTACAATTTTTCTTAACAAATGAATTCCTACTAGTTTTTGATACATTGTTAATTTCGAGTATTATTTTCTCAATGAATCCAGAAATAACCATAGTAAACAGTACAGGATTGTGTAATTAGTAACAGAAATTTTAAGTGTGCAAATAATTCGTACTTTCAAGTGTTTCAAAAAAAATTATTTTAACTGTAATTTAGAACTATTACTTATCGATTATAGCATCGAAACTAAAATATTTTATAAAGTAATTCCTTTTCGTAAATTTTAGCTCGCACCATGAAAGTTTTCAGAAAAGCAACTGAGATAATGTTGACCTGTCCGAAATTCTCTGATGAGGAAAAGTGAAAGAAAAAGCTAGAGGAGGATGTTCCGTTACAAGTCCACAACCGCTTCTCTACGTAGTAATTGCTCCGATTTAGACGTTTGTCGTAGCGTTGTACCAACTTTCCAATACCCTCGTCATAACAAGCAGCCGCCTGTGCTTTCCGTTAATTCTCTATGCTGGTCTACAGCTCGTAGTCTCTGCCAAAATGTTGTCTCCTTGTGAGCAGAGACCAAACTCAGCAGGAGCCAGTTCCGGGCTGTATTGTGGCTGATCAAACACTTCCCATCGAAAACGCTGGAGGAGCATCTTCACTGCTCCTGCAGAGTGCGTCCGATAACTGTAAATGAGAAGGAACTGTGTGACAGTTATGTTATGTGCGTTGCATGATATCAGGCCAAATCTCTCAGGTCCTCATACTTAGTGGGAGATACTATTTGTTAGCCATCTTTAGGTGCTCACCGTGCGCTCGGAACTGGAAAGAGCGGCGTGACGCGATTGACGGACGTACTAGATACACTGTCCAACACATATGTGCAAAGTTTCATCGGATTTGTACAGTGGTTTCCATTTCGTGACTGACTGTAACTTACTTTCCGAATATATATATATATATATATATATATATATATATATATATATATATATATATATATATATATACTCCTGGAAATGGAAAAAAGAACACATTGACACCGGTGTGTCAGACCCACCATACTTGCTCCGGACACTGCGAGAGGGCTGTACAAGCAATGATCACACGCACGGCACAGCGGACACACCAGGAACCGCGGTGTTGGCCGTCGAATGGCGCTAGCTGCGCAGCATTTGTGCACCGCCGCCGTCAGTGTCAGCCAGTTTGCCGTGGCATACGGAGCTCCATCGCAGTCTTTAACACTGGTAGCATGCCGCGACAGCGTGGACGTGAACCGTATGTGCAGTTGACGGACTTTGAGCGAGGGCGTATAGTGGGCATGCGGGAGGCCGGGTGGACGTACCGCCGAATTGCTCAACACGTGGGGCGTGAGGTCTCCACAGTACATCGATGTTGTCGCCAGTGGTCGGCGGAAGGTGCACGTGCCCGTCGACCTGGGACCGGACCGCAGCGACGCACGGATGCACGCCAAGACCGTAGGATCCTACGCAGTGCCGTAGGGGACCGCACCGCCACTTCCCAGCAAATTAGGGACACTGTTGCTCCTGGGGTATCGGCGAGGACCATTCGCAACTTTCTCCATGAAGCTGGGCTACGGTCCCGCACACCGTTAGGCCGTCTTCCGCTCACGCCCCAACATCGTGCAGCCCGCCTCCAGTGGTGTCGCGACAGGCGTGAATGGAGGGACGAATGGAGACGTGTCGTCTTCAGCGATGAGAGTCGCTTCTGCCTTGGTGCCAATGATGGTCGTAT
This sequence comes from Schistocerca piceifrons, assembly GCF_021461385.2. Classification (NCBI taxonomy): domain Eukaryota; kingdom Metazoa; phylum Arthropoda; class Insecta; order Orthoptera; family Acrididae; genus Schistocerca; species Schistocerca piceifrons. The sequence goes on from NC_060144.1 coordinate 146,228,987, forward strand.
GCGTGTTTGGCGCCGTGCAGGTGAGCGCCACAATCAGGACTGCATACGACCGAGGCACACAGGGCCAACACCCGGCATCATGGTGTGGGGAGCGATCTCCTACACTGGCCGTACACCACTGGTGATCGTCGAGGGGACACTGAATAGTGCACGGTACATCCAAACCGTCATCGAACCCATCGTTCTACCATTCCTAGACCGGCAAGGGAACTTGCTGTTCCAACAGGACAATGCACGTCCGCATGTATCCCGTGCCACCCAACGTGCTCTAGAAGGTGTAAGTCAACTACCCCGGCCAGCAAGATCTCCGGATCTGTCCCCCATTGAGCATGTTTGGGACTGGATGAAGCGTCGTCTCACGCGGTCTGCACGTCCAGCACGAACGCTGGTCCATCTGAGGCGCCAGGTGGAAATGGCATGGCAAGCCGTTCCACAGGACTACATCCAGCATCTCTACCATCGTCTCCATGGGAGAATAGCAGCTTGCATTGCTACGAAAGGTGGATATACACTGTACTAGTGCCGACATTGTGCATGCTCTGTTGCCTGTGTCTATGTGCCTGTGGTTCTGTCAGTGTGATCATGTGATGTATGTGACCCCAGGAATGTGTCAATAAAGTTTCCCCTTCCTGGGACAATGAATTCACGGTGTTCTTATTTCAATTTCCAGGAGTGTATATATATACAGGGTGTTTCAAAAATGACCGGTATATTTGAAACGGCAATAAAACCTAAACGAGCAGCGATAGAAATACACCGTTTGTTGCAATATGCTTGGGACAACAGCACATTTTCAGGCAGACAAAATTTCGAAATTACAGTAGTTACAATTTTCAACAACAGATGGCGCTGCGGTCTGGGAAACTCTATAGTACGATATTTTCCACATATCCACCATGCGTAGCAATAATATGGCGGAGTCTCTGAATGAAATTACCCGAAACCTTTGACAACGTGTCTGGCGGAATGGCTTCACATGCAGATGAGATGCACTGCTTCAGCTGTTCAATTGTTTCTGGATTCTGGCGGTACACCTGGTCTTTCAAGTGTCCCCACAGAAAGAAGTCACAGGGGTTCATGTCTGGCGAATAGGGAGGCCAATCCACGCCGCCTCCTGTATGTTTCGGATAGCCCAAAGCAATCACACGATCATCGAAATATTCATTCAGGAAATTAAAGACGTCGGCCGTGCGATGTGGCCGGGCACCATCTTGCATAAACCACGAGGTGTTCGCAGTGTCGTCTAAGGCAGTTTGTACCGCCAGAAATTCACGACGAATGTCCAGATAGCGTGATGCAGTAATCGTTTCGGATCTGAAAAATGGGCCAATGATTCTTTGGAAGAAATGGCGGCCCAGACCAGTACTTTTTGAGGATGCAGGGACGATGGGACTGCAACATGGGGCTTTTCGGTTCCCCATATGCGCCAGTTCTGTTTATTGACGAAGCCGTCCAGGTAAAAATAAGCTTCGTCAGTAAACCAAATGCTGCCCACATGCATATCGCCGTCATCAATCCTGTGCACTATATCGTTAGCGAATGTCTCTCGTGCAGCAATGGTAGCGGCGCTGAGGGGTTGCCGCGTTTGAATTTTGTATGGACAGGGGTGTAAACTCTGGCGCATGAGACGATAAGTGGACGTTGGCGTCATTTGGACCGCAGCTGCAACACGGCGAACGGAAACCCGAGGCCGCTGTTGGATCACCTGCTGCACCAGCTGCGCGTTGCCCTCTGTGGTTGCCGTACGCGGTCGCCCTACCTTTCCAGCACGTTCATCCGTCACGTTCCCAGTCCGTTGAAATTTTTCAAACAGATCCTTTATTGTATCGCTTTTCGGTCCTTTGGTTACATTAAACCTCCGTTGAAAACTTCGTCTTGTTGCAACAACACTGTGTTCTAGGCGGTGGAATTCCAACACCAGAAAAATCCTCTGTTCTAAGGAATAAACCATGTTGTCTACAGCACACTTGGACGTTGTGAACAGCACACGCTTACAGCAGAAAGACGACGTACAGAATGGCGCACCCACAGACTGCGTTGTCTTCTATATCTTTCACATCACTTGCAGCGCCATCTGTTGTTGAAAATTGTAACTACTGTAATTTCGAAAGTTTGTCCGCCTGAAAATGTACTGTTGTCCCAAGCATATTGCAACAAACGGTGTATTTCTATCGCTGCTCGTTTAGTTTTTATTGCCGTTTCAAATATACCGGTCATTTTTGAAACACCCTGTGTATATATATATACGGTGGGGGAAATAAAAGTGGCGCAGAGAACAGAGTTCCAGGGAGAAGGAATCACAGCAGAGGAAATGAAATACAGTACTAACCTGACTACAGTAGGTGTTGAAAGTGACCACTATTCATCTCTTGGCACTTTTGGCCCCTGGTCAGCAAGTTGCTGAAGGTGGATCGAAGTTGGACTGGTGGGATTGCTGTAGTCTCATCAGTACAGTTCTGCTGCAGTTCGTTATCTCTATGAGGACTAGTGCCACACACGTTAGACTTTAGGGCTCCACACACAAAGTAATCGCACACTGACACATCATGGGATCTGTTTGACCAGCTAGTATGGCGACCAGACAGACCTCTGCTAACAACTCTGTCATGAGTGAAGACTGTGTAAACGTGCTCCAAGGTTCGGTCAGCTATATGGGCAATTGCTCCATCCTGTTGGAAGTAACTGTAGGTCTTTTCCTACTGGTTATATGCATACATTCACGGCCAATCGTGGCCACCGGTCCGGGTCGCTTTATTTTTTGCCCCACCCGGTATATCGTTAATGCATGGTTATTTTGATTGAGAAGACTGGAGATGTAACTTCAGACTTTTGGAGAAATATCACCTACACACTCCCGAAGATAGCGAGAGCAGGTAAGTTAGGAAATAATTCCACAATAAGCTTAGCTGTTCATGCATCTAAATTGCTAACAAGAATAATATACAGAAAAATGGGAAAGAAATCTGAGCAGCCCTTCGGCTTTCGGAAAAATATGTGCACCAGATAGACAGTTCTGACGCTGCAGTTGATAATGAAAGCACGGTTTAAGAAATATCCAGATACGTTCGTATGATTAGTTGGAAAAATAGTTACACAGCATAAGGTGGTGAAAGACGTTGGAAATTCTGAGAAAAATAGAAGTAAGATGTAGGAAATGACGAATACAATACTTACAGGAACCAAGAGGGAACAATAAGAATCGAGGGCGAAGAAAGAAGCGCTCGAATTAACAAGGATGTAACGCATGGACCAAGTACCTCAGCCCTACTGCTCAATCTGTACATCTAATAAGCTATGTTAGAAATAACACGAAGGTTTAAGAGTGCGATTAAACTTCAGATGAAAAACATATTAATGACAAAATGCGCAGATGACGTTGCTGTCATCAGAGAAGGTTAATAATTAAAAATATGTGTTGAATGGAGTGAAGAGTGCAACGAGTATAGAATATAGATTGAGTATAAACTGAAGGAAGATGACAGTATTGAAGAGTAGTGGAAATGGAATTGGCGATAAACGTAACATCAAAGTTGGTGACCACGGAGTAGACGAAGTTATGGGATTCTGAGAAATTTGAAGACACGTAACAAATGACAGGTGAAGCAAGGAGGAAGTAAGGGGCTTATTAGTACAGGCAAAGAGGACATTCCTGCCGAAGAGAATAGTCACAGTACCAAATGTTGGCCTCAAACCGAGGAAGAAATTTCTGGGAATCTACGTTTCGAGAACAGCACTCTACGTCAGTGAATCACGGAATGTGGGAAAACTGGAAAAGAAGGGAATCGGAGCCCTTGAGATGTAGTGCTACAGAAGGATGTTGAAAGTAAGGTAGCCTGATAAGTTAAGGAATGAAGAGATACTTCGAAGAATCGGCAAAGAAAGGAGCATAAAGAAAACACTCACCAGAAGAAAGGACGTGGTGATAGGACGTGTTAATAAAGTAGGGAATAGCCTCCTTGACATTAGAGCGAACTGTAGAGCGTTAAAACTATAGGAGATACATCCAACGAACAGCTGAGGAGATAGGCTGTGAGTGCTCCTCTGTGATGAAGAGGTTGGCACAAACGAGGAGGTCGCAGTGGGATACATTGAACCCACCAAAAGACGGATGACTTATAAAAATTAGTTAATATCATAGTCAGAAATAACAAAATGGAAGAAAGATTTCCCACCATTCTGATTCCCAGTGTAAGTAGTAGTGGGCACAGTCCTACATGGTTATTCATAACTACCTCCACCGTTTCAATACATGACTATACAAAAACTGCACTCAGTTTATTGGCACGAATGACCTGGGAATGTGCGGCAGCAGCCCGCTTTCTGTTTATTGGGTTGCCTATCTGCAGGCGCGAAGTAATTCGATGCGACAATGCGGAGCGAAAAGTTAACAGTGAAACTTGAAGAGAGCATAATGTACATGTGCCGTGTGTAATCATACGCATTCTGCAGACCAGTAGCAGACTTCCCTTTATCAGCGGGATACTGATAAATAGTAATAACTTGCAACAAATTCCCATTGGTTCTCTGATGACCTATCGTGCGTTAGCTGGGTAGTGAAAGGACTACACAGTAGGAATCAAACGGAAATGCGAAAGACATTATAATCTCAGGTCAATAAGAAATTGTTTGTAGCAGATGCCATATCAAAACTCTGGCAAAATGCATGCTTCACATCAAGCTCAGGCATCAGAACATATGAATTTCTCTCTAACCTCAGCTCTGGGCTAAAAACGAGGTTTCATTACCCCTCGGGCCAAATGATACATTAACTGAGCAGTGAAGGCCCATATGCTACGTATCAATACAAAATCCTAAGACAGATGAATGATAGTTGTGCTTGCTGCAGTATGGGCACTCGAAAGCACACGTTGTGCTGGCCGCGGTGGTCTAGCGGTTCTAGGCGCTCAGTCCGGAACTGCGCGACTGCTACGGTCGCAGGTTCGAATCCTGCCTCGGGCATGGATGTGTGTGATGTCCTTAGGTTAGTTAGGTTTAAGTAGTTCTAAGTTCTAGGGGACTGATGACCAAAGATGTTAAGTCCCATAGTGCTCAGAGCCATTTGAACCATTTGAACCAGACGTTGTGGGACTGTGCGCTCTACGGAGATGTAGCAGACAATGGCCGTCAGACATTAAGGACGCTCGATACAAAAGCGGCACTGAGGAAAGAATCGAACTGGGGCATCTTGTACGACACAGCAGCTACAGTATCCATCCGGCCAAGAAAGACTTCAGAGTCATTCATTCACACGTCAGCATTCTGCCATTCTGACAAGGCAATGGAGAGAGAGCAGTTGAATGTAACGGTTTTCAAGACTTCCCATCCCCTTGGGGCAACTGAGTACAGAAATAAACCATTAGAGCAAGGCAGGACACGGTGTGCCAAACTTCACCCGTGTGGCATGTGCGGGCCGAGACACGAGCTGTCATTCGGCTTTGCTCGGTCTTTGTCGGAAGCACCCGGAACAGCGCACGATTTCATTCAGCACTGTGGTGCGGCATTTTGTGATCGGCACAACTTTCTGCGTTCGGCAAATCAAACCAAAGTCTAGAAATAAACCAAGGATTACACAAGAAATAAATGTATCATGTGAGACAAAAATACTGAATCAAGTAATCCGAAAATCTAAGCAACTTTATTATGAGAAAAACATAATTACATTAGGCAAAAAAATAAAAACTGTAAGGCCTATAGTGAAGGCACAGACAGGTGGGGCCAGAAAGGAAGAGAAACAGATAGCATTAAAATATATGAAACATCGGTAACAAGTTCATGTAGTGTTGCAAGTCTCTTAAACAAGTACTTTGTTTCTATTACTGACTGCTTGCGGTTATCAGGTTCAGTAAACAGTGCAATGTAATATGTGAGACCAGCCTTACACTTGTAAAATGGAAATGACACTCACTTCTTCGAAAGAAGTAGCATTCATTATAAAATCCTTCAAATCAAAAGTATTCTAATGATTATGATATATCAATGAAGTTAATCAATGAGTTTTCATGGGAGTTGAGTTATATCTTAAGTTATTTATGTAATCAATCTTTTATCAGCGGAACATTTCCAGACTGGCTAAAATATGCTGACATTAAGCCTCTTTACAAGAAGAGGGGTAAAGAGATACCATCAAACTACCGAACAGTTTCACTTTTGCCAGTTTTTTTCAGAAATATTTGCAAAAGGTTGTGTTCAAGCATCTTCTTACGCATATGACTGTAAACAATGTAACCCAAGTCTCAGTTCGGGTTCATTAAGGGTTCCGATACAGAGAGGACTATTTACGCGTACAGTGCGAATATATTTAGTTCATTAGATAACAAATTAGAGGCTACTGACATATTCCGTGACCTCTCAAAAGTTTTTGAATGTGTGAATCACAATATTGTCTTCAGTAAATGAGAATTTTATCATGTCACTGGCAGTGACAAATTGGTTCGAGTCTTACGTAACTAACAGGGAACAAAATATGTCCTTGCGAAATACCTGTGGAATAAGCAATCAGTCTTCATCTGATTGGAAATTAATTACATGTAGTGTTCTTCAAAGTTCCATCTTTGTTCCGTTGCTTTTTCTTGTATACATTAATGACATCTTGTCTGTTACACTGCCAGATGCAAAGTCTGTTCCACTTTCAAATGATACAAACATTGCAATAAATAGCAAGTCAAGCAGAGATTTATAAATGGCTGATAATAAAGTTTTCACTGACTTAAACAAATGGTTTAAAGCTAATTCACTGTTATTAAACTTTGGAAAGACCCACTGTATGCACTTCAGGACCTGTAGGAGATGTTCTTTCAGCATGTGAAAACATGCAGGTAGAAGAGGTTGACAGTGTTAAATTTCCGGGGCTACAAGTCGATCATCAATTCAGATGGGAAGGGCATAGCACAGAACTGCTGAAGCCCGTAAATAAGTCTGTATTTGCAGTGCAAATGATAACAGATGTAAGAGATATACCGGGTGATCAAAAAGTCAGTATAAATTTGAAAACTGAATAAATCACGGAATAATGTAGATAGAGAGGTACAAATTGACACACATGCTTGGAATGACATGGGGTTTCATTAGAACCAAAAAAATACAAAAGTTCAAAAAATGTCCGACAGATGGTGCTTCATCTGATCAGAATAGCAATAATTAGTATAACAAAGTAAGACAAAGCAAAGATGATATTCTTTACAGGAAATGCTCAATATGTCCAGCATCATTCCTCAACAATAGCTGTAGTCGAGGAACAATGTTGTGAACAGCACTATAGAGCATGTCCGGAGCTATGGTGAGGCATTGGCGACGGATGTTGTCTTTCAGTATCCCTAGAGATGTCGGTCGATCACGATACACTTGCGACTTCAGGTAACCCCAAAGCCAATAATCGCACGGACTGAGGTGTGGGGACCTGGGAGGCCAAGCATGACAAAAGTGGCGGCTAAGCACACGAACATCACCAAACGACGCGCGCAAGAGATCTTTCACGCGTCTAGCAATATGGGGTGGAGCGCCATCCTGCATAAACATCGTACGTTCCAGCAGGTGTTTATCAGCCAGGCTGGGGATGATGCGATTCTGTAACATATCGGCGTACCTCTCACCCGTCACGGTAGCAGTTACAAATCCAGAATCACGCACTTCCTCGAAGAAAAAAGGCCCGATAATGGTAGATGTGGTAAATCCAACCCATACCGTGACTTTCTCGTCGCGCAATGGAGTTTCCACGACAGTTCTAGGATTTTCGGTAGCCAAATTCTGCAGTTGTGGGGGTTGACAGACCCTCGGAGCGTGAAATGAGCGTCGTCGGTCCACAACACGTTACTCAACCAATCGTCATCTTCCGCCATCTTTTGAAACGCCCACACCGCACATGCCCTCCGCTTCACTAAATCGCCAGGTAACAGTTCATGATACCGATGGATTTTGTAAGGATAGCATTGGAGGGTACGCCTAAGTGCCAACCAAACAGTAGTGTATGGAATGCCGGTGCGACGTGCGACTGCACGAACGCTGACTTCCCCGTGCATAGAAGAACCCGCTACAGTCTCCATTTCTTCCTGAACTGTCTCAGCAGCATTAAGCCTTGTGCTCGGTCGGCCACTACGGGGTCTTTCGTCTAAACGACCCGTGGCTTCGAACTTCGAAATCATTCTCGCCTAGCTGCATTTGTCAACGGACCTTTACCCGTTCGAATCCCCTGAACTAGCACATTCCCCATTCTGATAATACAGCTTCGCTAAAAGCGCCTTTTCAGGTATCGTCAACACGCTGCGACTGCTGGCGCATCTGATTCTCTCTCTCGTTACAGCTCCTTTTATACACGATTGTCATGCGCAGTCACTGACGTTTTGCTATCCAGCGCCATCTGTCGGACATTTTGTGAACTTGGTTTTTTTTTTTTTTTTTTTGTTCTAATAAAACCCCATGTCATTCCAAGCATGTGTGTCTATTTTTACCTCTCTATTTACATTATTCCGTGGTTTATTAAATTTTCAAATTTATACTTACTTTTTGATCACCCGGTACATAAAAAAACCTTGCAAAAACGAGCGAGGTTGCGCAGTGGTTAGCACAATGGACTCGCATTCTGGTGGATTTAGTTTTTCCGTAATTCCTAGACTGCTTCAGGCAAATGCTGGGATGGTTCCTTTGAAAGGGCACTGCCGATTTCCTTCCCCATCCTTCCCTAATGCGACGGGACCCATGACCTCTCTGTTTGGTGCCATTCCTCCAAATCAAACAAAAAACCAAACTTGCGAACTTCGCTTACTGTCATTCTGTTATGTCAAATAGGATCATATTTAGGAGTAACTCGTCAAACCGAGCAAAAGTTTATAGAGTGCAAAAGTATGCAATAAGACTCATCTGTGGTGTAAATTCCAGAACATCATGTAGAAACCAATTCAGGAAACTGGGTATTCTAATCACTGCTTCTCATTATATTTATTCCTTAATGAAATTTGTTGCAAATAATATGTCTCTAATTCCAACCTGTACCTGAATACATAATATAAATATCAGGAATTACAACAATCTACATAAAGACCTAAAATCTCTTACCTTGGTCCAAAAAGGGGTCCAATATTCAGAAACAAATATTTTCAGTAAATTTCCAGTAATCATTAAAACCTTGGTTTCAGATAAGCACCGTATAAGGAGAGTCTGAAAGACTTGTTGGTAGGCAACTCCTGCTCTACAGATGAATATCTTATCAGGGACTCTCAGACCAGCTTAAATAAAAATGTGTTTTAGATTTCAGTTTTGACAGCACTTGGTCACAACAGTCAAGATTCGGTACTTTGTTTATGATAAATTTGTTGAAAGTGCATAACTGTATTTCATTCTGACAGTTTATTAATACTTTAAATATTATCAGTTTCAGTTTACAGTAATGTTTTCACATGTCTTGACTATCTCCTGACAAATGATCAGTGAAGTGAGTGTAATATTCGAATGTCCTGTGTTGTACTTTCTGACATGTTCCACATACACGAAAATCATCTCCTTTTTGGGTCTACAGAACGAGAACTGAATATAATCTAATCTAATCTATGAAGGAGAAAGGAGGGCAAAATGGTTAAAATGGCTCTAAGCACTATGAGACTTAACATCTGAGGTCATCAGTCCCCAAGACTTAGAACTACTTAAACCTGACTAAAGACATCACACACACCCATTGCCGGAGGCAGGATTCGAACCTGCGACCATAGCAGCTGCGTGGTTCCGGAATGAAGCGCCTAGAACCGCTCGGTCACAACGGCCGGCTAAGGAGGGCAGAAACGAAAATTATACCATCCGGAATAGATTGCAGACTTCACATGTTACGTGAACTTGACTGCACTCTGCTCACCATAAGACATTGCACGCTAACGTCTTTCTAGTTTGACTTTGATGCACTTAAAAAGAAAATCACGTTGTAGAAGGGACACATTCTGACAAAGACAACCAAATTCCCTAAGATCACTGGCATTGAAGGAAGTGCGAGGTCCGAAGAATTCATTGTGGTCTTACAGGAATTACACCGACAGTTTTATAATGGTTTTGAGGACACTGTTAACCTTACATCTGTTTTCGAGGTCATTTGCCGCTTCAGTTAGAAGCACCCTCGAGCATGTGCAGATGTAACTGATTGATCTGCAAGGTAATTCTAATTTCAATTACAAATCTGTTTACGTTAAAAATGTCCACGACTTCTACATTGTTTTTCACAGGTACATTTCCAAGTCTCCATAATGAGACTGCCAAAGTGCTACAAAATTTTGGTCGACTTTTTTCGATTACGAAACTAAATAAGTCTCGACTACGTGGCAACCCGAATGCGAAACTGTGAAATTGTCTGCTTATGTATGTATGAAGACAGCTGGTACCAGTTAAAAATTATACTACGTCTTCAGTGCGCCAAAAATAGTTAATTAACACTGAATACTTGTTTTCTGTGATTTATGTTGCTGAATAAAGTGAAATACGAAAAAGTTGTATGCAGCACGACCGAACTGCCATTTAAATGCGGCTCTTTCGCTGTTTTTCCCTCTTCCCCCTCCTCGCATTCAGACAGCGAAGCGTAGCCGTGGAGAAATGTGAAGCGAGGCACAGCGTTTTCGCACTCGGACCCGAGCATGGCCGGCGAGGCGAAATCTTGGCCATCCTTGGCCGATTGTCATAGTGGAAATGTTGCTGTCGTGTTGTCCTACTCCCAAGGAATACAGCAGACTACGGATGCTGGCTGCGATAGATTGAGAGCTGATCCGGTAGCGGAAACAACTGTCTTCATTTTTGATGTTGCCTAATAAATGGACTTTAAAATTTCCACGAATTTACTCACAGACTTTATAGTAATAATAGTTGGGTAACTGGTTAACAGTTCTGAAATAGTCTTGTAATGGTAGAAAGTAGTTTTGTACCTTTATCGTTTGTTAGTTGTAACTTTAGAACTTTTTTTTCGAAAATGGTTCAAATGGCTCTGAGCACTATGGGACTCAACATCTGAGGTTATCAGTCCCCTAGAACTTAGAACTACTTAAACCCAACTAACCTAAGGACATCACACACATCCACGCCCGAGGCAGGATTCGAACCTGCGACCGTAGCAGTCACGCGGTTCTGGACTGAAGTGCCTAGAACCCCACGGCCACCGCGGCCGGCGAACTTTTTGTAATATGTTTTTTTCGTAATGTTTGTAAGTATCATATTAAATAATAAATACTTATTTTTAGTTTGTCTTGTTTAAAAATGTGTATTGTGTGGCGTATATTAGAGTATCAAATTACAGGCTGTAAATATGAGTAAATAATGTGACAAAAAATAAATAAAACTTTTAAAATAAACTAATCTTCAGAGATTTAACCTCTCCATCGATAGCGTCTCTGAGGTATGCAGTCACTATTTATTTCATTATGTTAGAGATTACATACTTTCTTGATACGCGCTTTATTGATATTGATTGTCCATTTAACATATGTGGTCCATTTTGGAATTCTCATTACGTCATCACATACCTCTAGAAAACCAGTCAGCGATTCAATGACGTACGTCCATGCTTGGATACTACCTCTACCCTCTCGTATCCTACCATATTAACACATATGAAACCGAACTTAGTCATGGAGCGTACCAACCAAAGTCGGATATACATATATATATATATATATATATATATATATATATATATATATATATATATATATATATATATAATGAAGTTTGCAGCTGTCTTCTTCTGGGCCCAGACCGTGGCCGAAACGTTGGTTTTCTCCAGCAGTAGTTTTAAACAATATAACACGGTATCACACCCAGAAAACTTTTATGTCCACGACAAACGCTGTTTATCACAGTTTTCCCAAAGATAAGTACTGTGGTGTCACCGCCAGACACCACACTTGCTAGGTGGTAGTTTAAATCGGCCGCGGTCCATGTAGTACATGTCGGACCCGCGTGTCGCCACTGTGATCGCAGACCTAGCGCCACCACCAAGGCAGGTCTCGTGATACGAGAGTGGACTCGACCCCAGTTGTACGAGAACCAAGCTACCGCCCAGTTGTACGCGAACCTAGCTATCGCCCAGTTGTACGAAGCCTTTCTCTCTCATTAGCCGAGAGACATAATAGCCATCAGCTAAGTTAATGGCTACGAACTAGCAAGGAGCCATTTGTATCAGTGCCTATAGCTTACGAGTAATCAAGAGAGATGTATTCCAAGGAATTATTAAAAGTTAAGTAAAAAGCATCTACATACTTTTCTTCTTATTCATTCATAAGTTTTTATGTTCCAGACTTCACGCCCGTATGCTTATTGCCGTGCGTGCACTATCGGCCACAGCGTTAGTTTAGCATTCCTTTTCAGCAATCCACATCACGGTGTCGGTCCAGCTACCGACACTACAATTATTGGCGACGAGGGAAAAGGACCTTTTTCTGATTGCTTACATTTATTTCTGATTGCTTACATTTATTTGTGTCATGGCTTCGCCACATTCTCCAGATGTACTGTCCGAATTTTATCGCTTGCAGAATCAGCAGACGCAGGCGTTACTGGATGCCCTTGGACAGCTCGTCCAGGGTCAACGTGCGCTGCACACCGATGCGGCCGCAGCCGCTTCACCGCTACCGCAGCCACAACCTGCCGTTGCACCGCCTTTTAGGCACTACGACCCGAACCACGAGACCTGGCAAGAGTGGTCTCGTCAGTTCGCCTTTCACCTTGCTGCCTACAGAATTCAAGGTAATGAGCGGCAGCCGTTTTTGCTTTCTTGTGTCGGTGTGTCCACATACCGTGTGATAGTGAAATTGTTTCCCCGCCGCGACGTAGCAACTTTGTCATACGAGGAAATTTTGTCTGCCTTAGATGTCTATTTCAAAGAAACAGTTAATGTGGTTGCAAAACGGTATACGTTTTTTCGTACAAAACGTACGGCCGGTCAAACTAATAGGGAGTGGGTAGCAACATTGCAAGGACTTACTAGGGACTGTGCCTTTGAATGTGACTGTGGTCTTTCTTATTCAGATACAATGGTGCGTGATGCAATTGCACAGAACGTTTCTGATGTTCGCATACGGGAGCAAATTTTGAAACTAGTTAATCCCTCCCTTCAACAAGTGATAGACATATTGGATAGACAGGACACACTTGACTGTGCTCAGGAATCTTTTGAAACTTCGCCAGCTGTGTGTAACATTAACCGGCCCGCCGGGCGCGCTCGCGCAACGCGGCCCGGTCAACTGCCCTCGCGGCCGTCCGCACAGCTGACGCCGCGCGCTAAGCCAGGTGTGCCGCGCCAGCACACAAATGCAGTGAAATCATGCCCGCGGTGTGCTACTCGACATTCGCGTGAACATTGCCCGTCACGCCAAGCTATTTGCTTTTTCTGCAATAAGAAAGGACATGTTCAAAGTGTTTGCCAGAAAAAGCTCAGATCCGACAATCACAATCATTCCAGGCCCTTTGCTTCGCGCCGGAATCGAACCAAGGACACTCAGGCTCGTGGACCTTCGCCTATGGACATTCATGTCGTTAATTCCACTTCGTCCAGTGACACTTTCTCTAACAGTGACTGTGATCGTCCCACAAAAACTGTGCGTCGACGTCGCCGGAAATCACGTCAATTAGCAAGTGATTCTGTACCAGTGTCTGTTCCAATTGCACAAAACAGTCGCTCTTGTCGTCAGCAGGACAATAAACTTTTTGTGGACTTAGACTTTGAAGGCAAAGTGATACCATTCCAGCTCGATACCGGAGCTGCAGTTTCATTGCTCAATCACGACACATACAAACAACTGGGCGCACCTCCGTTGCGTGCCGCAAATGTTAAGCTAACTACATATTCCGGACAGAAAATTCCTGTGTTAGGACAGTGCAGCCTTCTTGCCACATACAAGGGACAAACAAAACTTGTGTCATTTTACGTTCTTCGTTCTTCTTCTGCAGTGAACTTATTTGGTCTAGATTTATTTAAGTTGTTTAACATGTCTATTGTAAACCAGGTGCTATCAGTGAATCAGACTGTGCCTACAGACAGTGTTTCTCGGCTGTGTGACGAATTGCAGACATTTTTGCACCGGGCTTAGGTTGCGCTAAAAACTATGAAGCACATTTAGAACTGAAGGTAAACGCGCAACCGAAATTTTTCAGGGCGCGCAATGTTCCCCACGCATTGCGTGATGAGGTCGCAAAAACGTTACACGATCTCGAATCACAGGGTGTAATTGAACGTGTGCAAGCTTCTCTCTGGGCCTCGCCCTTAGTCATTTTGCCAAAACCTTCCGGAAAATTGAGACTTTGCGTGGACTTCAAGGCCACAGTGAATCCACAGCTAGTGACTGCTACTTTTCCTTTGCCCCGCCCGGAAGATCTTTTTGCTAAACTGTGCCCGGGAAAATATTTTTCAAAGTTGGACCTAGCCGATGCGTACTTGCAAATACCGGTGGACGACGAATCCCAGCGCGTATTGGTGGTTAACACGCATCTTGGATTGTACCGCTTCAAAAGACTGCCATTCGGGTGTGCATCCGCCCCTGCCTTGTTTCAGCAATATTTACAAACTATTTGTGCGTCGGTCCCTACTGCAGCAAACTATCTGGACGATATAGTGATCTCCGGACAGACAGAAGAAGATCATCTTGCGAATTTACGAACATTATTTCAGGTCTTGCGGCAAAATGGTCTTCGCTTGAGGAAGGACAAATGTGTGTTTTTTGCTCATGACTTACCATACCTGGGACATGTCATTAATGCCCAAGGCATACATCCGAGTCCAGAGCACCTCCGTGCCATACAAGACTTGCCGTCCCCTCAAAATCTCAAACAGCTACAGAGTGTGTTGGGTAAAATTAATTATTACCATAAATATGTGCGCAATGCCTCTTCCATTTCAGCTCCGCTTCATCGCTTACGCCGTAAAGGTGTTCCGTTCGTCTGGACGACGGAATGCGAACGCGCCTTTCGCCAGTTGAAATCGGCGTTGCTTTCTACTACTTGCCTTACGCCTTTCGATCCCCAGAAACCCCTGTTGTTGATGGTAGATGCATCGGATTTCGGGATCGGTGCTGTGCTTGCGCACAAAGTTGGCTCACATGATCGCCCTATTGCCTTTGCGTCCAAATTGCTCTCGTCTGCGCAAAGAAATTATTCACAGATAGAGAAAGAAGCTTTGGCTCTCGTGTTTGGTGTTACTAAGTTCCATGATTTCTTGTATGGTCGTCACTTTACCATCATCACAGACCACAAACCTTTGACATCGCTTTTTCATCCGACCAAGCCTGTCCCTCCACGTACAGCGCAGAAATTCATTCGCTGGTCTATTTTCCTCTCGCAGTACCGCTACGATATCTTGTATCGGTCCACTGCTAAGCACGGAAACGCCGATGCGTTGTCCCGTTTGCCTGTTGCTGAGGATAAAGCATTCGATTCTTCCGAACTTGCTTGCATGTTCATTGATTCGGAAACCGATGAAGTGGTCGAATCGTTTCCGATTGATTTTCGTCGTGTCGCTACAGCAACAGCTGCTGACCCTGTCCTTGCTACTGTTTTACGTTTTGTTGCTACGCAATGGCCTTTGTCAAAGTCTCGGATCGAGGATCCGTTGGTTCGCCGATTTTTTGCTCACAAGGAGAGACTTTTTGTTCGACGTGGTGTTTTGTTGTTGCGTTCTGATAATGATCAGTCCAGAGTCGTGGTCCCACGTTCGTTACAGTCCTCTGTTTTACGGCTTCTTCACCGAGGACATTGGGGTATAGTGCGAACGACACAACTTGCTCGTCAGCACTGTACTTGGTTCGGAATCGATGCTGCGATTACGAATATGTGTTCTTCGTGCCCGGCGTGTGCCGAACAACAGTCCGCACCGCCGCGGAAAGTTTTTGCGTGGCCAAAAGCCACTTCCCCTTGGCAACGCTTGCACATTGATTTTGCTGGTCCATTCTGGAATGCTCGATGGTTGGTTCTGGTCGACGCCTTCAGTAATTTTCCTTTTGTTGTCCGGATGTCTTCCACGACGTCCTCCGCCACCATCCAAGCGTTGTCTGCTATCTTTTGCATTGAAGGTCTTCCGCAGACTATTGTTTCCGACAATGGCCCACAATTCATGTCCGCAGAATTTCAGTCATTCTGCCAGGCCAATGGTATTCAACATCTGACATCCGCGCCGTTTTCGCCTCAGTCCAACGGTGCCGCTGAACGATTGGTCCGGACTTTCAAGTCACAGATGTTGAAATTGAAAGAGTCGCATTCTCGGGAGGACGCATTGTTGCTCTTTTTGTCTTCGTATCGCTCTCAGCCCCGAGATGGTCGCTCGCCGGCTGAGTTGCTCCACGGTCGTCCTCATCGCACCTTGATGTCTTTGCTGCATCCGCCGCATCAGGTTCCTGTGCAGCGGCAGACTCCTGCTTTTGCTCCAGGCGACGTTGTATTTTATCGCAACTATCGAGGTTCACGGCGTTGGCTCGCAGGGCGCATTCTTCGCTGCCTCGGCCGCGCGATGTATTTGGTTTTGGGGGCCTCTGGTGAGGTGCGTCGGCATCTCAATCAGCTGCGCCTCTGTCGTCGCTCGGGTTCTGCCGCTCCCCGTCTGCTTTCAGCGACGGTGCCGTCCGGTCAGCGCCCTGGGGACCCATCTACTGGCTCGCCTCATCCCCAGGTGTTACCGACGATGCCTTCCATTTTGCCCCATGGCGACGCGCCGCCGCCGCCGCAGCAGCAGCAGCAGCAGCAGCAGCCGCCGCCGCCGCCGACCGCATTCGACGCTTCGTTGCAGCCGCCAAGCGCCTCCCAGGGTCACGCGCCGCCGATCGCTTCCCGTGACCAGCTGTCCTCCGCCATGGAACGCCCGCCCGCTCCGGACCACATGACGTCATCGCGCGTCGGCTACCCCGACGCCATGGACGTCGACCCTTCAGTACCTCCTGTCTCTTTACGGGCGCATACACCGCATGTTGACGTGCACCCTGGACTAGTTTTGCAGGCGTTTCCTAGCTCCCCTCGGACCGGATGGCCGGGTGCGGGTGGCACAGCCTCGCCTGTTGTTAGGCTACCCACCTCATCGCATACGTCAACATGTGGTCCTCCCCACGGCGGGCGGAAGCCTTATTACACGACCGTTCGCCGATTTGCGGGGGAGGAATGTGGTGTCACCGCCAGACACCACACTTGCTAGGTGGTAGTTTAAATCGGCCGCGGTCCATGTAGTACATGTCGGACCCGCGTGTCGCCACTGTGATCGCAGACCTAGCGCCACCACCAAGGCAGGTCTCGTGATACGAGAGTGGACTCGACCCCAGTTGTACGAGAACCAAGCTACCGCCCAGTTGTACGCGAACCTAGCTATCGCCCAGTTGTACGAAGCCTTTCTCTCTCATTAGCCGAGAGACATAATAGCCATCAGCTAAGTTAATGGCTACGAACTAGCAAGGAGCCATTTGTATCAGTGCCTATAGCTTACGAGTAATCAAGAGAGATGTATTCCAAGGAATTATTAAAAGTTAAGTAAAAAGCATCTACATACTTTTCTTCTTATTCATTCATAAGTTTTTATGTTCCAGACTTCACGCCCGTATGCTTATTGCCGTGCGTGCACTATCGGCCACAGCGTTAGTTTAGCATTCCTTTTCAGCAATCCACATCACGGTGTCGGTCCAGCTACCGACACTACAAGTACTTTCAACATGAATGAATAGTTTGATGCTAATGGCACTCAAAAATTCAAAGTACGGACACAATGCCACAAGCATTATTTTATATTACGTGATTTCTCAGCATTTTAGGGTAAACTCGTGGACTGCAGACTCGTAGTTGACGCAGCAAACATGTGCTGCAGGTCAGCTCTCACCATGAGCTCAGAGAAAAGCTTTTTTATGTTCAGATACCACCGTTTCGTCATTTCAGTAAGTAGCTCCATGTTATAGAAACTGCATAAACGTGTAATGAAAGGAAGATCGTCTAGAAGTCGACCTCTGTCACACCAAGAGTCGACGATAGCTGCAACCATGTCATTTCACTTATTCCCCATGTTGTACTAACTAATCATCTAGTAAGTAGCGTTCTCTCTTAATATTGCCAGAAAATCGGCTGTAATCAGTAACATTCAATTCTTTTTGTTTGTTTGAGTAGTTAGTATAAAAGATTTGGGTTTCATGGCTTTGGCTTTCAAGTTTGGGACCGAAGTGTCGACTGAATACTATTTAGAGTAATGACGGTATAACCTACAGTGCTCTGCCGACACCAAAGTCTGGAATGCACTCTTTTGGGATAAGCATGCGGCCCTTTAAGGAGAGCGACGTATATCTCGGCGCCACGAAAAAACTAGTAGAGATTGTCGGGAACAGAATTCGAAACATCGACCTTCTCGTGAAATGTTGTACTTATGTCGTACACGTTCTCATGAGAAGGAGTCGGGTGCGAGCCAGCGTGCTACGGAGAGAGACGCATGAAACATGACCGCTCTCAAAGAACGCCGTGCAAACACTGAGTGTCCGTGAGTGGGAAGGTCATTACGACCACTGAAGTTGAAGGGATGCACCCCAGCCGAGTGTTATCGCTTTCTTGGCGCCGTAACAAAGGCGTCCTCTGAGCTGTGCCGGATGATAGCATCGCCAGCTGCCCAAGGGCGCGAGCCCTCTGCTGGGGTGCGGCTCGTTAGAGCTGCGGCCCTTTGCGCGTTCTCGTGTATCAATTACTGGCGAGCGCCCGCGGCCAGCTTGCGCCACTCCGTCACTAAGATGATGTGAACAGAGAACCCTGGCGCCAGGCACAAGACAAACACTACTTTATAGTGGCGAAGACACTGGTCAAGACAAAAGAAGACTTTAATCATCTGTTACAAAACACGAATTTACGAGGGTTGTTTTTTAAGTAAGGGCCGTTTTTATTTTTAAAAAAGATAAAAATACTTCTGTAAAAAAACTTTTATTTTCTGATTCTACACACTTTTACCTATTTTTCTACATAGTTGCCTTGTTTATTTAAGTACTTGTCATACCGTACAACTTAGTTTTTAATTCCCTCTTCAAAGAATTCGGCCGCCTGCTCCGACAGCCAAGAGTTCACGGCCGCTTTCACTTCGTCGTCGTCATTGAAGCGCTGCCCGCCAAGATGGTGTTTCAGGTACCGGAAAAGATGAAAATCGCTAGGAGCAAGGTCGGGGCTGTATGGTGCATGGTCCAAAACTTCCCAGCCAAAAGAATCAATCAAATCCCGAGTCTTTTGAGAGGTGTGAGGCCTAGCGTTATCGTGCAGGAGCAAAACTCCTTTTGTCAGCATGCCGTGCCTTTTGTTTTGAATTGCTCTGCGGAGCTTCTTTAGAGTTGCACAGTAGGCATCTGAGTTGATTGCCGTTCCTCGTGGCATAAAGTCCACTAGCAAAACACCGCGCCGGTCCCAGAACACAGTTGCCATTATCTTGCGCTTTGACAGCGTCTGTTTGGCTTTGACCTTGATGAGTGAGGTTGTGTGTCGCCATTCCATCGATTGTCGCTTGCTTTCGGGAGTGATATGGGATGCCCATGTTTCATCTCCAGTGACAATTTGACTCTACATGCCATCCCCTTCTTCCTCGTAACGAATCAAAAAGTCCACTGAAGTGGCGAATCTCTTCCCTTTGTGGTCCTCTGTGAGGAGTCTGGGTACCCACAGAGAACACAGTTTCTTAAAGTTTAGGTTTTCAGACACAATTTTATACAAAACCGATCTTAAAACTTGTGGAAATTCCAAAGAAAGAGTGGAAATTGTGAATCTTCTGTCCTCACGAATCTTTGTTTCGATTGCAGCCACCAAATCATCACTGATCACAGAGGGCCGGCCTGAGCGTTCTTCGTCATGGACGTTTTGACGGCCATTTTTAAACTCTCTAACCCATTGACGCACTTTACCTTCACTCATTGCATTCAAGCCATAAACTTCTGTTAACAAACGATGAATTTCTGCAGCTGATAGGCTTCTCGCGGTCAAAAAACGTATCACTGACCGTATCTCACACGCGGCGGGCGATTCAATAATCGTAAACATTATAAAGTAGCACAGCGATGCGTACACGTCAGCTGCAGAGCTGCAACTTGCATCAGTGTGAACGGTAAGGATGCCGGCAAGTGGCGCGGTGGCTTGTTGCGGCGTCCGCGCGAACTACGGGACTATACGCACGAACGGCCCTTACTTAAAAAACAACCCTCGTATTACTGAAGAGACTTAGTCTCAGATAAAAACCAGTGTAATTCACTGGTGTGCTGCGTCAAAACAGTATCGATTTCAATAATGAGCTATTACCGTTGTAAAGACAAGGGGTAAATATGAGGTAAACATGACAAGGAATCTCTGTACGACCTATTCGTAAGAAAAGAATATTGTATCTGCAGGAATCAGTATTACAATATTTCAATAAGTTCGACGCAGCTCTAAGTTCTGTCAGGGAAACCGTGAAAGTGAAGGAGAACTTCTCATGAGGAACACAAAATTTCAGTTTTAATGTTAAAATTGCATTTACCTGACATAGTTACAATTGCATTACTTACATTTCTTTTATTTTTGAAAGTTAAGATTTTCAATGGTGCTTGAGTATAGCAACAAATGTAAGATTTCTTATTCCAGAAGGCACTCTTCACGGAACACACCGTCTGTCACTTCATCGACCGTATGTAAATAATTCTGAATAGCATAATTTTTCCTACCGGAATTTTTTGTGTTTTGTCAGTGCAGATCACAAAATTCTTTTGGAGAAAATTCTTCGGTTTTCAGCGCACAGTGACTGAGCGGTTCACTTCATATTTAACTGATAGAGATCTTAAGTTCATATTAAATCGCTCACATAGTTTTCACCGTGGAACCTTTTCTGACTGCCGACGAATTACTACTAGTGAAGCACGTAATTCCATACTGGGATTGCTATTGATCCTGGACTGATACTGATACTGATATATACACTGATAAAGCAAAAATATTGCTCTTTGCTGAGATGCTACAACATAAGGGGCAATAAGTGAAATATCCGGATATGGTTGGTTCTCGCCAAGTGGTTTACCATGTAACGCAAAAAGACGAATACGTGTCATCCAGTTCTTTATAACTCAATTTATATCACTCTTAACAACGGAGCACGAGGGAAAGGAAATATATAAATCGGAAAGGCGAAAACCCAAAATCACATACTATCGACAGTCTGAAACGATTAAGCGAGGCAACAATTATCATCATTCACATACTTCCACTTGTTAATGTCGTATGGAATAATTTTCTGGGGCAGTTCCACAATTTCACGTAAGGCATTCATTGGACAGAAAAATGTCGCAAGAGTAATACGTGGCCTCCGTCATTGAAACTCACGTTGGTGAAAAAGAATTGGATACTAACAACGGCTTCCCAATACATTGACTCTCTAATGATGTCTGTTTTTATGACGAATCAGTCGGAATCAGGAAAGAATAGCAGCGTTCATAAATACAACATTCAAAATCAAAATGATCTCATTTTTCACAATTTAAGATTACTTCTGCACAGAAGGAGCGAGGTATCCATCTCCCCTGTGAACTGAAGATGATAACGGAAAATGAAATCACATTTCAAAATAGATTGAAATCAGTTCTGCTCAACAACGCATTCTGTTCCTTAGATGAATTCCAGAAAAGTTTATCAAGTATTACTGTCGGTTTAAAGTAAAAATCAAATTATGTAGCCAATATATACACGTAAACATTCTGACACGTTCGACATTGTATCGAGCCATGTAACTACTTTGTCCATGTTGTGTATCACGGCTGATGGAAAGCATATGGGGATCAAAGTTACCATAAAACCACTCCAATAGCGTTAAATATTTATTTTCAACTCCATAAAAGATTTACATATCCCGTAACATCTTCATGTCCTGTACCATACGAGCTCCTTGTCCAGGCCCTGAAGGCCCAACAAATGTCGACCGACCGCCGTGTCATCCTCTGCCGTTCAGCGTCATGCCGGTGTGGATTTGGGGAGGGGGGGGGGGGGGGCATGTGGTCGGCCCACTTCTCTTCCGGCCGTTTTGCCGAATTTCCAGGCGGTGGAGCCGCTGCTCCTCAATCAAGCCATCATTCGGCACCAAGAGAGTTAGTGCGTCGCATATCAATCCTCCAATCAAGAAAAAATCCTTGGGCGTACCGATAATAGAAGCCGAGTCCTCGGCATAGCAGCCATCTACGGTGAACACTAAGCAACGCAGTCGAACCTTAGACCATACGGCGTCATTTGAAAAAATTCAAAGCGCCATTGGTGGTGCTGTGTATTTGCAACAATCAGTTCAGAAGAGAATGAATCTTTCGTTAGGAGTTTTCTTTGAATTTTAATGTGTTTCAATTGTTCTTTCGTTCTTCTTGCCCGCCCAGAAAACAAACAGTAAGATCCTGAAGACAGAAACGAAGTAAAAAAATAAGGAGAACATACTACTCTGATTACTGAAGTGTGACACAAGGAAAAGTAAAGACTCTAGAGAGCCAGTCCTGATATTGCAGTCGATAAAAGAAGCAAGACTAAATAAAAATCAAGGCACGTTTATAGGATCTGTCGACCCGGAAAAAGCTTTTGACACTGTGAATTGCTGTGAGATATTCGAAATTCTGGGAAAAATAGGGGTAAGATATAGGAAAAGACGGGTAATATACAATATGTACAAAAGCCAAGAAGTAACAATTAGACTGGAGGATCAAGAACGAAGTTCTCGGATTAAAAAGGGTGTAAGACGGGGATGTAGTCTTTCGGCCCTACTGTTCAATCTGTACATCAATGAAGCAATGATGAACGTAAACGAAAGGTTCCACAGTGGAATTAAAATACAAGGTGATACGATGTCAGTGATAAGATTCGCCGATGACACTGCTATACTTTGTGAAACTGACGAAGAATTATAGGATCTGCTGAATGCAATGAACGTTTTAATGAGCACAGAATACAGATTGAGAGTAAACAGAAGAACGACGAAGGGTAATGAGAAGTAGCAGAAATGAGAACGACGAGGAACTTAACATAAGGATTGGTGATAGTAAATTAGATGAAGTTAAGGAATTTTGCTACCTAGCCAGCAAAATAACCCATACCTGACGGAGCTACGAGGACACAAAAAATAGACAAGCACAGGGAAAGAGGACATTCCTGGCCAATAGAAGTCTACTAGTATCAAACATAGGTCTTAATCTGAGGAAGAAATTTGTGATAATAAACGTCTGGAGCACAGCATCATATGGTAGTGAAACATATATTGTCGGAAAACCGGAAAATAAGAAAATCGAAGCATCTGAGATGCTGTGCTACAGAAAAATGTTGAAAGTTAGATGGACTGACAAGGAAAGGAATGAAGAAGTTCTTCGGAAAATCGGTGAGGAAACAAATATTTGGAAAACACTGACAAGAAGAAGGGACGGGATGGTAGGACGTCTGTTAAGACATCACGGAATAACTTCCGTGGTACTAGAGGGAGCTGCAGAGGGTAAAAACTGTAGAGGAAGGCAGAGACTGAAATAAATCCAGCAAAGAGTTGAGGACGTAGGTGGCAAGTGCTACTCTGAGATAAAGAAATTAGCACAGAAGAGGAATTCGTGACGGGGCGCATCAAACTAGTCAGAGGACCGATGTCTGAAAAAAATAAAATACTAACGTACACGAATCTTCTCTTTGCGTTATTGGAACATAATGATAGAGTCAGTGGGCCTGACACTGAAAAGAATAACGGTACGATTGTAAGGAATATCATTTAACGTCAATGGAAAAAGAGTAGTATAAGAGAATCAGAGGTGAGTATCTCAATTCGAAGCCTTGGATTAATATCGAAAGATGAGCGGTAAATTTATTGGACAAATTTTAATTAATTTTACGTCTGAATGCCAAATATATTCAATAACATTCCCTGAAACTGTACAGGAAAATGTATCTCTTTCCTACTGAAAGACTTGATCTTCAGCTGGACGAGTAGGGTTTGCCTTTCGTAAAGTGGTTACAAACGCATTTGAATCTAAGAATCGGCGGCAGCTGTGATCAGCTTAACACCACATCCGCAAGTTTCACGAAACTCTACCCCTCTTCATTCAAGCAATATTTTAACAGACAATCACCTGATATGGATACCAACTACTTTTACAATCTGGAGAACACCGGAAAAAGCTGAGATGGAGCGTAAAAAATATTTGTACGTTATAAACTTTTGTAATAGCTTCTCAGACGTAAATCACTCACAACAGCTGCAAAATTTTCTCATAAGCTCTAACAGAATGTGTTTCTATTATTGATTAAAAATGGCAATGTATTCTTTGAACAGATAAAGGGATGGAACAGAGTGAATAATTTGTATACAGAGCACTGAAATCCCGTGGTCTTTCATCAAACTACAAAAGCTTTTTAACTGAAGACCTCACTACCGAAAACTTGGCGTTCTTTGCTTCTTTGTGGAAGTATGTTAATGAAGGCACTGCAAATGATATAATTATAATGAAAGAGAGAAAAATAGTGAAAGATTTGAACCATGACAGTAAATCACACACGAAAAGTGAAAGAGCAGTTGTATTTAAGAAGAAAAACAGAGAGCTGGCAGTTGTTTCATTTTTAAATCTTAACGATTTCTCGGACAGTGTAAAGAAAACATTAATGCAATCAGAGTTTTAAAGCGACTGCCAGTAATCCACATTCTTCCATAATTAAATAACGAAGGGATAAACATATTTTTGCAACTTGTTTCACCAATTATTTATTTTTGTGACCTAGTAGTATGCACAATAATACTTTTGGCAGTAAAACTAGGTCGCAAAAATAACTACATAGTGAAAAAACTTTTATGAAAGTGCGATTTCTCCCTGTAGTCATATTTCACCAAGTATAGTGAAATTCGAAAGAAATTTATTATAATAGGATGTAGTGTGTAGGGCGGATATGGAGCCATGCCCAAGGGCAGTTTTCGTTCAAGTGCAGCACAGATGTGAAGAAACGCATTTTGCAACTATTAAAACAAATACTCCTTGAAGAATACGAAAAATAACGAAAAGCCTAAAAGAATATCTCACAAGTGCCATACCACAAACAAATTTAAAAACCAGTCCGCCTAGAACCGCTCGGCCACCCTGGCCGGTCCAGTAGCTGTGCATCCGCTACTATCCCTCCAACACTACTTCAGACATTAGTCGAGGTCATGCCACGTTGTGTTGCATCACTTATGCGTGCTCGCGGTGTCCCTACAAGATATTAAGCAGGTGTACCAACTTCTTTGGCTCTTCATTGTATTTACGATTAGCAGTGTATCCACTACTTGGATGTTTATTACCGCACCTCCAGTGGATCCACCGGGGCTAGTATCCGGCCGCGAACGCAGAAGTCGATCGACGATGTCCAGACAATGGTGCGTTACATGGGTTATTTCCAACGCTGACGAAGGGAGAAGCAGTCGAAAAATCGAGTCCTTGCTCGTAAATCAGTGGAGCGAAGGCGAAGAACGTTTTATTCGAGGAAGATGTCAATAAAAATTCCATTCTCCGTTACGCTCCCACTTTCAGTTTCCGCTGCCGTGGGCCAGTCTCTGCGGTCAGGCAGAGACCAGCAGTGGGCCGTAGGAGTAACGAGGCGCCATGTCTGCCCCGACAGCCGATGCGGGCTTGGGCGCCACCGCCGCTGCTGTTGGGGGCCCTCTTGTAATTCATGCGCTGCCCGCGTCGACCGTTCATTAGCCCTTGTTAGGGCCGGCGGTAATTTCGATGCCTCGATTCTGTTAGCGACCGCCGCCGCTGCTGCTGCTGTTGCGCTGTCGTTCCCACAGGTCGCGGTAACTATTCATTTCCCCCGTCTTCGGCAAACGAGTTAATGCACTTCGTGATGCTGTCGGCGTGCTGTGGAAAGTGGGTCGATACGTGTAGTCAGAGGAAACTGAATGCCACAGCGCCTACAGCCCATTTTCACTCACACATGCCTGTGAGCCGCTTGAATACATTAAATACATTTTTCCTAAACTCATACCTGCATAAAAATAATTATTAACTTGGCGCATAAATTCGTAGCGTTTTTGCTTCTCATGTTCGTATTCCAGTTCCTATGGGTCCATTTATCGATTATCATTTTTCGACTGTCAGTTGCTTTTGCTATTTGAGCTAACATATTGTCATTTTGTCATCTGCAGACACTGACTGGTGCTGTGGACTCTAGAAAATGGAGCGCCAGCAGGGGAAATAGTAACATTTCCGACTTATTCTTCTGTTTGAGTTCAATAGAAGGTGACAGCTGACGAGGCAGCCAGAAATATTTGCGCTGTGTGCCTCTCGACAGAGCACGCCAAAAATAGTTTTATTTTTTAAGAATGGACGTTTTGGCATTACTCACTCTCCACATTCAGGAAGACCGGCGGGCTTTGATGAAGATCGTTGTAACGCATTCTAACAATACCACCACTTGCAAAGTAGGTTAGAAATCAGATTAATAATGTTGCTCACGCAGCATATGTTCGCTTTATCGGGCAACAACAAAGTTATTGACTGTGGATGGTATCGTCAGATTGGAAATAATGAAGTCACTGTAAAAAAGTGATTAATTTTGGCACTTATCTTGAATGGATTCCCAGGTAGATTTCGTCGAAGTTGTCATGGGTCATCTTGTTGATTCTAGGGTGATTCCACTTTGACTGCTAGAAGGTCCAGATCTGTATTTTAGCAATATTTGAAGACCGAACAAATGCGTTTTACAGGAAATTCTTAATGATCAAACAATCCCAGATCAGATCAATGGTATGGAAGAAATAATTTTTGACTTGGTGTTCACGATCCACATTTTTATTAAATTTTTCTTGTACGTCATCAAGGAAACAGTTTTGTATCAATCTTCATATACTTAATTTCTACTTTAACCAAACACAAGACTTGACTGTTATTTTACAAATCGAAATAACAACTTAACTTCTGCAATGTGAAACAAAGACTGCTCTGTGTGCATTCGCGCCAAAACGGTTGCAAGTAAGTCAAAGATTATGACAGTCTCATAGAAATGAATACACACAAGAACCATATCGCTGTATTATATCGATACATCGGAATACCTATACATTGATGAAACCAAATGTGAATATTGTCACTAAAATACGTCTGTTACTTCGCAGAAAAGTAGTACGATATCACTGGTATCGAGAACGGGAGATGGAGTGCCGTAATGGTCACGTAAGTAAAGAACCATTAGAGCATTAGTACGCAATGATCCACGTCAGTTTAATCGAGAACTGGCAATGTAATGAAATACGATCATTCCAGTATAGTGAGACATCTGCATGCAATGGTGAAGGTTCAAAAATCGGGTGTATGTGCACCCCATGCTCTAAGCTAAAATACCAAAAATCAGCGAGTCGACGTATGTGCATCTCTGCTGGCTCGTCATCAACTGGTCCGTGAACAACACCTACAGATCTTATCCTGTAGTTTTAATGGTCACGATAAATGCTGTTTTCACGCTAAGATAAGGAAAAGAGAGGAGATGTTGAGCCCAAAGCATCATTTCCTCGTACAAAGATTTGCGCACATCCGAGATAGATGTTGTTGTTGTGGTCTTCAGTCCAAAGACTAGTTTGATGCTGCTCTCCATGCTATTCTATCCTGTGCAAGCTACTTCATCTCCCAGTACGTACTGCAGCCTACATCCTTCTGAATCTGCTTGTTCTATTCATCTCTTGGTCTCCCTCTACCATTTTACCCTCCACGCTGCCCTCCAAAACTAAACTGGATCCCTTGATGCCTCAGAACATGTCCTACCAACCGATCCCTTCTTCTAGTCAAGTTGTGCCACAAACTCCTCTTCTCCCTCCTCTCCTCCCTCAACTTTAATTCCCTTTCCAAATTTGTCCTTAATATCTTTTACTGCTTGATCAATGTAAAGATTGAGTAACATGGTGGATAGACTACAAACTTTTCTCATTATCTTCTCAACTACGGTTTCCCTTTCACGTTCTTCAACTCTTCTAACTGCAGTAGGGTCTCCGCCCAAGTTGTAGATTATCTTTCGCAGCCTGTGTTTTATATGTGATCTTTTCAGAGCTTCAATGAATATATTCCATTGTCAAAAGCTTTCTCCGAATCTAGAAATGCAATAAACGTAGTTAAGCCTTCTTGAACCTATGTTCTTAGATACGTCATAAGGCCAATATTGCCTTTTGTGTTCCTACATTTCTCCGGAATGCAAAATCATCTTCCCCATGGACAGCTTCTACCAGTCTTTCCGTTCTTCTGTGAACAGGTAGTACCAGTATTTTGCAACCATGACTTATTAAACAGATAGTTTGGTAATACGCACAGCTGCCAACACTTACGTTCCTTGGAATTGGTTTTATTACATTCTTCTTGAAGTGCGATTGTATTTCACACGTGTCATAAATCTTGCTCCCCTAGTGGAATGAGTTTGTCATGACGAACCCATAATCATCTTATATGATTGCGTGCGCTTAAAATAAGAACTGAAGTAACACTGTTACTGGTTCTGACCGGGATCTTTGACAAATATCGCTTAACGAAGCCTTTTCTTTATCGATCGCGAGATCTGGGACAGCGCGCGCATAATAACCGTAAATCATGCACCGGAGAACATCATTCACACGGTCCCCAAGTTTTGATTTCGCGATATCCGTGGGTGCTTGCTCTTATGCGATTGTGTACCCTGGAGCTTAGCCATTCATTGGGAATCCAATCTTCCACAACTTGCAAACGATGAGCTTTGCAGAAGGTACAGCATTCGCATAATGACACGCCGTAGGCAACGTCATCGGAAATAGCTTGTTAACAATGAGCGAGAGACAGAGGGAGAGGCCGGATCGATTAGGAGAGAAAGAGCGATAGCAACGGAGTGCTAGCTGGGTGCGTTAGCCGGCGTGTATGTTTCACCTGGAATCAACGCGGCCGGAAACAATCTCAGCGCACACATCGCGAGCGTTACGCAGTGGAACTGGAATTTATGGCGAACGACACTCTCGCGCACACAAGCACGCAAACGCTAGTCGCGAGATTCACGCGCGTGTTACCAGCTTTCACGCACTGAGTAATGCTCCCAACACAAGGCTAAATTACTGCGCCGGCTACGTTCGCGATAGCTTATTTACGTATTGTGAATATTACGCCCAGCTAATGATGCACAGAACAGTTATTTCTAAGCCAACTTCAGAATGGAGTGTTAATACTACAAGAATAGAACAAATCTATTAACGTAATTAAATTAATAATCATTCAGTTTTTTAACAATTTAGGCATAAAGAGCAGAAACATTGGATGAGTACTAAACAAAAGCACAAAGTATAAGAGCCTCTGATAATGGTCATGCCTTGCAAATCGTAAGTGTGTTGCGTGCTTCGTGCCATCAGTACAGGTTTTAGAGAGCAATAACTATTACATTGCTTCTGGATTATTATTATTGTTTTATCGTTTTTGACGAAAGAAGCTTTCATGTATTTGTTTTAGGCTTTTAGGAGTGATTAATTGTCATCTCTGCTATCGAGACGAAAACATTTTATAAGTAGTAGCTGAAACGAGAACATAGCATAGCGTTTGTCAACTGTCATGAAATAATCTATCAAAGCACCAGCAATCGCGTAACAGGTAGTAACTTAAGAAATGGAGCGCCCGTTAAGGCGTTGTTCTTATTCGTGTCAACATAAAGATTGTCATTAGGAACGCGGGAAGTGGTAGCTCAAAGACCACAACATATCTTATTATTATTATTATTGTTGTTGTTGTTGTGATCTTCAGTCCGAAGACTGGCTTGATGCTGCTCTCCATCCTACTCTATCCTGTGCAAGCCTCTTCATCTCCGAATAGCTATTGCAACCTATATCCTTTTGAACCTGCCTATTGTATGCATCTCTTGGTCTTCCTCTGCGAGTTTTGTTCCACCCACCCCCCCTCCCCCGACACACGCACATACATACATACACACACACACACGCACGCACACACACACACTTCCCTCCGGTACAAAACTGGTGTTGTGCAACAAATTTATTGTCTCCCCAATTCTGTTTAGTACTTCCTTATTAGTTGCGTGAGCTGCCCATCTAATCTTCAGCATTTTCTGTAGCATCTCATCTCAAGAGCTTCTGTTCTCTTCTTGTCTAAGCTGTTTATCGTCGATGTTTCGCTTCCATACATGGCGACACTGCATACATTCAGAAAAGACTTCGAAACTATTAAATCCGTTGGATGTGAGGTCCACCAGTTGAGCAAAACACCACTGTGTCATCATCAGTGGGTTTTCGCTATTATTTATTCTGTAATGTGATCATTTTTGTTAAATGATTATAAAATTATGTGGATGTTTAGTTCAAACAATAGATCGTTTCTTTTTGTAAATACCTTTACATTTGGTGCGCATGAATTTTCCGGATCACTATTGTGTTAATTACTACAGGTAGCTTGTCATCTGCAACCAAACGATGTTGATGATGAAGTTTTTTGCTGGGAGTTAACCTATCTTCTAGAATGAAATTTAGTTTGTCGCGATGTTTTCGCGCCTATATTCGTTTTTACTTACGTTTTTGAGTGGCAAGCACTTTCATCCCCGCATCATGGTGACGTGTTGTGATGCACACGTAACTATAACAAGTATGTTCCACAAATAACGCAGTGTGATTGTGGTTTGTTGTGTGTCCCAGCCCAGTCTGTGTTCATTTATTCACCAGAGACATTGGCGCCAAATTTGAATTTAGTTTGCATTTTATCTTTCTGTGCGTGTGTATATGTGTGTGTGTGTGTGTGTGTGTGTGTGTGTGTGTGTTTTCTGTACGCTCCTTAGCTGTGCGTGTGTTGTCTTTTATATGGTATTCCTTTTGAGTGTAAATGGTGCGTCTTTGCAGATTTTAGTGTATCCATTTTTCGTGTGTGTGTGTGTGTGTGTGTGTGTGTGTGTGTTTGTGTGGACTTTATCTGTTTGTGCTGTTTTTATTTGTAAAGTTCCTTTAATGTGTTAAGTAGTGTGCCCTGAGTACTGAGAAAAAACTGTGTTTTGCATAACTGGCAGACCTCACATCCAACAATTTTAACTGCAAACACGGCCAATACAAGGAGCTGCACATCAAAATGATGAACACTTAAATCTGCTTTCTGCGTTAAGAGACTTCTCTTCTTCAGAAACTCTTTACTTGCCATTGCCAGTCTACATTTTATACCCTCTCTACTTCGGTCATCATCAGTCGTTTTGCCGCCCAAATAACAAAACTCATCTTATACATTAAGTGTTCGACTACATTCATTTACTCTTGTTTTGCTTTTGTTGATGTTCATCTTATATCCTCCTTTCAAGACACTGCCCATTCCTTTCAAGTGCTCTTCCAAGTCCTTTACTGTCTCTGACAGAATTATAGTGTCATCGAAAAACCTCAAAGTTTTTATTTGTTCACCATCAATTTTAATTCCTACTCCATTAATCATTAGAATCGAAGCGAACAAATATATTCATAATAATGTGTTATTCAAGTATGGACCTTACTGTCGTTGTGTACAGAGTAATTTCGTAAGTGTGTATAATAGGAACAGGTAGCATAATACGTCACAAATGTACAGACGTCATATTAGGAGGACATGATTTTTGTTTGAGACATTGTCCTAGTTTTAAACACACAAGGCCTGACAAAAAAACTGAAGCACTCAGAAAACATAGTCGTGTGTCACTGTAACTTCGTCCAAACACGCAGCATCGGTGGGCGTGTAAATGATTGGAGCTACAGTTCTCTACGACAGAACAGGCACCATAGTGCGCTAGAGTTTCTACCAGGCTGGTACGGTATATAAGAGGCATGAATAGCGTCAGATGTTGAGTGATCGCCGTAAAGGACATGGACATGTCGCGTACTCGTATGAGACAGAATTATGAGTCGGCAACTGCAAGAGTCTGGAAGGGGCCTCACTATGGGTCTCCATTCATCCAGTTGGTCGATTCATCTTATATCCAGATTCGTGGTACATTCGGATGTGACAGTAGTCCGATGTTGGACTCAGTGACATCCCGCACCATTGTTCGGAAACTTACAGCTGCCGGCCTAGTGAACTACCACCGATACACAGGCTCCCATTAATAAAACAACACAAAATCCTGCGTTTTGAGTGGGACTCTGACTGGATAGCAATCACTGCTCAAAAATGGCGTCACATTGTGTTCAGCGAAAGAATCGCGGTTTGCGCTTATCTGAATGACTATCGTCGGCCTGGAGAGATATCCGATTCTTTTAGTGTTTTGGAGCTGTATGACTGTGATACTGCTGGCGTGATGGTGTGGGGAGTCATCGGGTACGACCTTATGTGACTAAGGGATTTGGTTTAGCAACGAAGCCCACTTTCACTTGGATGGCTCTGAGCACTATGGGACTTAACATCTGAAGTCATCAGTCCCCTAGAACTTAGAACTACTTAAACCTAACTAACCTAAGGACATCACACACATCCATGCCCGAGGCAGGATTCGAACCTGCCACCGCAGCGGTCGCGCGGTTCCAGACTGAAGCGCCTAGAACCGCTCGACCACACTGGCCGGCTCACTTGGATGGGTTGGTCAATAAGCAAATCTGGCGCATTTGGGGGACTGAGAATCCTCATTTCGCGATCGAGAAGTCTCTTCACCCTCAACGGGTGACTACGTGGTGTCGAATGTCTAGTCACGGAATAATAGGTGCCATATTCCTAGATCACAAGGTGACTACCGAATGATACGTGAAGGTTTTGGAATATGATTTCGTCCCCATTATCCAAAGTGACCCTGATTTCGACAAGACATGGTTCATCCAAGGTGGAGCTCGACTCATCGGAGCAAATGTCCTGGAGGAGCACTTTGGGGACTGTATTCTGGCTTTGGGGTACTCAGAGGCCTGTGGAATGGACGTCGGTTGGGCATCATATTCTCATAATATGAACACATGCGACTCCTTTTTGTGGGGCTATATTAAAGACAAGGTGCGCATCAATAACTCCAAAACCATTGCCGAGGTGAAAACAGCTATTCAGGAGGTCATCGACAGCATCGATGTTCCGACACTTCAGCGGACCATGCAGAATTTCGCTATTCGTCTGCGCCACATCATCGCCAATCACAGCAGGGATGTTGAACATGTCATAACATAAATCCGAATGTCTGTAGTGACCTATATACGTTGAATAAAGTGTGTGCACGCTGCAGTTTGTGACTAATTTAGGTTGGTTGGTTGTTTTGGGGGAGGAGACCAAACTGCAAGGTCATCGGTCTCGTCGGTTGAGGGATGGATGGGGAAGGAGGTCGGCCGTGCCCTTTCAAAGGAACCATCCCGGCATTTACCTGGAGCGATTTAGGGAAATCACGGAAAACCTAAATCAGGATGGCTGGACGCGGGATTGAACCGTCGTCCTCCCGAATGCGAGTCCAGTGTGTTAACCACTGCGCCACCATGCTCGGTGACTAATTTAGGGTTTCTTTCATATAGTTCAATAATTGTCACCCTGTAATTGGAGAACTGATGTAAGCGTCATGCCTTGTAATTTTGCCTTCTTATTTATGTGTTCTTTCTTTTATTAATGTAATGTTGTACGTAATTATGATCCTCCTCTTTGCAGGTATCCTCAAAAATGGCATAATAGCCGAAATTGGCAACAGTGAAAGATAAACAACAGTTATTGTCGAAAGCGAAAAGTATTTTTTCATGTCACAAGTTTCGTACGACTACGCACCGGCTCAAAGAAAAATAAAAGTGGTTTGGTTCAATTGAAAACACATTTTACTGTAGCCAGTAAAATTTATCATTATTCCCATTACGCATTTCGGAGGGTACATAATTAAATGCATTTATGTCAGTAGCTCATTAAAGGTTTGTATCAGTTATTTAGGTGATCTGTGGCATTCTCTTGCAGCGGTCACGTTCTGCTCGTCAGTCTTCTTTACATCACACATTTAACTAATCAAATGAATTATACAAAAATGCATAACAACCCATCGCCCACGCTTCATTGACTCTCTGTTTAATCCAACAATGATAGACTCATGCCAGTGGAAAATGGGGTTTTGTGGCCGAAACTGGTCGTGTTGCTCGAAAGTAAAAGTGCAGCTGCTGCTGTCATTTGATGGTGATGAAAGTATAATACTCAGAAACGTGAAACAGGAATAATCATAAATGAGACTGGTTACAGTTAATTTTTCTTTCACTTAATATTCACAGAGGTCACAGTGAAGACTATCCTAAAATGTTCGTATTTAAAGTATCCATTTTGGCTGACAGTACCCTAGTCGTTTACACAGCTGACGAATGTCATGCAATAACGATATGGACATATACAGACGGAGGTAGTATCGCGTACACAATGTATAAAAGGCAGTGCATAGGAGGAACTGTCATTTATACTCACGTGATTCCTGTGAAAAGGTTACCTAGGTCGTTTAGGCCGCACGACGAGAATTAACAGGCTGTGAACGCAGAATGGTAGTTGGAGCTAGACGCATGGGTCATCCCCGGCAAACGCCCGAGAGACGCGGCTTTCGCCTAGATGTGTCAGTGGTAACAGATAAGCAGCACTGCGTAAAATAATAACACAAATCAATGTGACACGTATGACATATTCATTAAGACAGTGCGGCGAAATTTGACGTTAATGGGCTACGGCAGCAGACGACCGACGGGAATGCCTTTGTTCACAGCACGACATCGTCTGCAGCGCCTTCCTGGGCTCGTGACCATATCGGATGGATTCTAGACAGCTGGAAAACCGTGACCTGGTCAGATGAGTCCCGAGTTCAGTTGGTAAGCGCTGTTGGTAGGGTTCGAGTATGACGCAGACACCACGAAGCCATGGGCCCATGTTATCAACAAGGCACTGTGCATGTTTGTACGGCCCCATAATGGCGTGGGCTGTGTTTATACGGAATGGGCTGGATCTTCTGGCCCAACTAAACCAATCATTGACTGAAGATGGTTATGTTCGGCTACTTGGAGACCATCTACAACCATTAATGTACTTCACGTTCCCAAACAAGGACAGAACTTTTATGGATGACAATGCGCCCTGTCACTCGGCCACAACTGTTCACGGCTGGTTTGAAGAACATTCCAGACACTTCGAGGGAATGAGTTGGCCACATATATCGCCCGACATGAATCCTATCTAACATTTATGGTATGTAATTGAGACGTCACTTCGTGCATAAAATCCTGCACTGCCAACATTTTGGCCTCTTAGAGGCAACATGGCTCAATATTTCTGCTCGAGGCTTGCGAGACTTGTTGAGACAACACCAAATCGAGTTTCTGCACTACGCCGGGCAAGAGAATGTCCGACATAATATTAGGATGTATCCCATGAGTTTTGTCACCTCAGTGTACTTTTTATATTTCAAACAAAATGTATAGTTTCGGTTCTCTACGGTAGAAGTTACGTGCTCTGCGGACGACGTAAAACCCCATGTGTTGAGCGTCGCCAGCGTCGTCAAAGGTTTACAGATTTCGATGCCCAGTGCTGCATTTGAGTGGGTTGTTGTGGCTGGTGAAGGGGGAAGGAAGAGGGGGGGGGGGGGGAGCGTGGCAACTGGACGTAACTTAGTAGTGACGAATGAAACACACGTTTGACAACTCAAACGCCACGCCGCGCCAGAATAACGAAATCTGGCTCCCGGGAAAAATGAAACAGCGTTGCCAATAATTATGGAGGAACCTAACTCATGGCGCTCGTATTGCAAATCAACCGCAAAGCCACCAATTATGAATGCATGAGTGTAGCGACACAACACCGTGTTCTGTCTGATAATTTATAAACCACAGACACTGAAATGAAAGTTATTAGCTGATGCCCGTTACAGCAGTTTTGAAAACGCGACCACAAAAATATATGTAACAGCTAACGCCCGGTCGTCCTCCGCTGTCAATATTGTGAATTTATCACGACGCGCCACTGCTATATGAAAGTCTCATTTTGTTCCAGATTGCAGAACAAAAAATGTAATCGCGACTTATATATATTTCATTAATAATCGTAAACGTGTTTGGTACGCAACGAATTTATTTGATTAGGAAAAAGTTATTTGGCGAAATTTGTGAAGATCTGGATCGATGACATGATTTACATTTCATCCAGCACACAGGATATTTCTAAATTACTATGACAGACTTTGGGAGATTGCAGTTTTAACGGGATGTCAGTTTGTAAATCTACTATCTCTGTGCTACGAGAGTAAACATGGAAATAATGTATCTCAGTTTCCAGTATCTGCTCTCAAAAAAAGTGGTACTAATGGACTTTAATTATTACATTCCTATCCAACTAATGTAGTAACAATGTCAAACGCTACCACACAAACGAAACTTTTACCAGCCCCCGTCATATTGCACTCTGAAAGTACTTTCTTTCTCTTGTGGTTTACTACAGTTACCACATTAACTGGTTAAAAATTTACCGATTAAAAGCGTCACAGTTACTGCATGAGAGCGTATGCAAGATACTGGAAAACATTCTCTCTCCTTTCGAACAGGCCTGGGAAGCTCCAACGGCACCAGTCGACCGCCGTGTCATCCTCAGTCGATAGGCGTCATGGGATGTGTATATGGAGAGGTATGTGGTCAGCACATCGCTTTTCCGGCCGTTGTTTTCGTGACGGGAGCCGCTACTTCTCATTCAAGTAGCTCCTCAACTGACTTCGCAAGGTTTGACCGCATCCCACTTGCCAAAAGCACTCGTCCGACCCGGGCGGTTCACCGATCCAAGTGCTAGCCCAGCTCAACAGCGCTCAACTTCGGTGATGTGATTGGCACTCATATTAGCACTGAAACAAGACATAATTTCTCTATTTAGTCCCACAGTTCCGTACTAATATGTTTATGGGTAAAAATCCCTATTCAGAACATCACGACTGGACTCTGCTGCAGGTACTCGATCAGTAATATAAATTTAGGAACACCATATACTGATCAGTGTAAAATTGCTTTGAACATTTGTAAAATCTCACATAGAATATTTCTTGAGCATGTAGCGCTATTCAATATCATAAAGCCGGCCGCGGTGGTCTCGCGGTTCTAGGCGCGCAGTCCGGAACCGTGCGACTGCTACGGTCGCAGGTTCGAATCCTGCCTCGGGCATGGATGTGTGTGATGTCCTTAGGTTAGTTAGGTTTAAGTAGTTCTAAGTTCTAGGGGACTGATGACCACAGCAGTTGAGTCCCATAGTGCTCAGAGCCATTTGAATTTGAATATCATAAAGATTTAAAGAATATTAAGCAAGAGCAACTGATCTAAGTTGTTCATGATTCTGAGTCATTCTCAGGACTCGAACCTCTAACTTCTTTGCTCTAAAAGAAAAATCTACGAATTATTCGTTTCTTCACTTACATTGGAGAGGACACGGCACTCAAATTTTTGTGTTTTGTAGTTTCGTTACCTCAAGTTCAGAACTTAAATGTCTATCACCCACATTAGTTGGATGCATTCCAGAAAATTCTTGAGAAAATCGACGTTGATGATTTCCGAACGTCTTTAATTCGCAAAAGGAAGAGAGTGTATCTGACGAGCCTCTTAGCTTTGTGGTAGAATGCTTCCTACCCCGTGAGTAGCCTAGGTTCTGTTCCTGGTGGTGCTAAAACCTTAAACAAAGGCGCATATACCGTGAACATGTGTGTGAAGCGTAAAACACATTACAATGAAAAAAGCTTATATCATAATTTTGTTTCAATTTAAAAAATCGTTATTAAGAATCTTTTATAAAATATCAGTAAATAGAGTTACATATTTCAAAGGAAAACTAGATTTTAGTGTGCGGTATGTAATCAGAAATAAGAATATGTGCGGTTTTCATAAAAATGGCGATTATATTGGTGTTAATTAGCATATATTTGATGAATTTTATATATAAATTAAGTAGGTATTCGAACTGAACGGAAAGAAACGAAAAGATATAACGACCGAAACGAGACTGGAACCAACGCTTTCCAGTCTCGAACGCTGCTGATTTTTTCCATGTTTACGTATTTCATGCGTCGTAGAAACGTTATGAACATGCACCGCTTTTTAAAAATTTGCATCGGCCTAGGCCCGAAAAATGCCATGAGCGGCATGGCCAGCACAGTGGTGAGGCTAAAGCGACGTAAGTGTCACAGAACTTGGTAATTGTTTGCGAGCATTGTCGGCGACAAACTCTGCACACACATTCCATTTTTTTATTAACCTCTGAAAAGTATATTATGAAAACGGTGGATTCACACAGTGGCATGAGCAGAAAAACAATAAAGGGAGAATCAATTCGTGACGAAAGAATGATTATTAGAAGTGGCGGGAAACCTTACGTAAACAGAAAAACTTGTCGGTAGAAGCAAAAACTGAGCCTACACAAGAGGTGTATACTAAATGTTCAGAGGATCTCTTCACTATGGACCAACTGGAACGAAAAAATGCATCTATTAACACCTAATGCTATTATGTAATATGTGGTTGTTTTGTGGAAATTTTACAAAGGAATTACTTATCTGTTCCACTCCTAGCCCGTGTGGTGACTAAATAAATCTACATCTTGTCTTGTTTCAGTTCAGCTTCAAATACAAACATTCTTGTGTTTGTGTCTCATATACACAAAGAAAATCTCTTTTCCAGGACTTTTATGTCCTTAAACATTATGTGCAGCAAAACTCCTATTTAGTGGTTTCGATGATCGTTAAGTGTGTGAACATAAAGCGTCGTCGTCGGTGTTATGACAACCTGTCAGTTGTAAAGAAAAGGGATCTGCAACAGATAGATATCGTATTTGATAGTAGGTATTAGAACCTTTTTCGAACGGTTAATCAATCAAAATTTCTTTGTGCTCTATAAAATTAGAAGAAGAATTACGAGTAAAAACCATTTAATCACATGGTAGTGTATCTGTAAAATGAATCTGTGAATATTTATTACTAAAAACTGATAATTGCTCTAAATTTCTTACATTGGCAGTTAACTCGTTTTTGCCGCCAACTGTGTGGCATTTAGCTCGTTCTGCGTCTTTGAGAATGAAATACCTATTTTCATTGACAAAAGGAAGTGAACTTAAATTTTTTTGCAATAAATGTATGACTCTTACTGTAAGCAATCATTAAAAAATATTGTTCAGGTTTCCTTATTAAAATTTTTTTATAAAAACAAAAAAAGAATAACTCGGAATCAGTTTTGTGGCCCTTAGTCCTTTATTTATTTCCACTGCACAATTGTAAATTTCACTCCCCATCAATTGCGATTTAAATGGTGTAAAAAGATACATGTTTTCTTTGTAGCTGCACAGACAGATTATAAATAAGCTTAACAATTGTAAAACTACTACGGACATTACGGGCACACAAGCCAAGAAACTACTATCCACTCCGTTTCACAGATCTTTCAAGCCTTTTGGCATCTCTGACAGTTTTTACAACGTCACCGGGAAGTTTTTATCTCTGCTCCAGGAATATTAAATGCCGGTTATCTTTAGCTTACTTTACTTCCTGGCCAGTACACATCTTGAACAGCAACCCTGTATCACTCCCTTCTCAACTGCTGCCTCCCTTTCACGATAATTCCTAACATTCACTGCAAAGAAACCAAACACACGCAACAGTGGCAAAAAATGACCATAACAGTAAATTCCAAATGATAAAACACTGCACACCAAACTTGGTAAACTGAATTGTGAATCACGTGATTTGCTATGGTCGACGTGATCGCTACCGTTCGGCAGAACAGGAGTCTTAACTTTTTCATCCTAAGTGGTTTCGTAAAGCGGCCTCCGTAATATTTTCACTTTGTCCCTACTATAATGGTAGGGACTCACTGGATCCACCTCGTTATTGTTAATCCGTGCAGTCCTCTTGCGGCAAAACAAGAACTACGTTCTCTAGGCACATACAGCATTACCTGAAAGAACGAGGAGTCAAGGTAAAGTTTATGATGTTCCAGCTCATTGATATTTTTGGAACAATCGTGTGTTTTCGTTATTAAGGTAAGACTTTATTGTTTTATATATCAGTCAATACTGACAGCTTCTAAATGTTACATAATATTATATTTTCTAGGGAATTGTTACTTTTATATTGGTGATTTCAGTCGAAAACAACAAGCCGAGAATCATTTTCGATGTTGAGGTTATGTATGTTGTGAATCTTTGAAAACAGAATATATTCTTGAACGGCTTTGTAAATCGGTGATCCTATTGTGAAATACTCTTATTAATAGAATGAAACTTTCACTCTGCAGTGGAGCGTGCACTGGTATGAAACTTCCTGGCAGATTAAAACCGTGTGCCGGACCAAGACTCGAAAATTTAACTTATGGGAAACCGAATCTGTTCTGACTGTGTTTTTATAACGCCTGTGGTTGACTTCTGAGAGTAAATGATTTATTTCCAAGTATTACATTACATTAATATTCGCATGCATTGGTATCGGATTCACTAATACGTGAAGCATGGAATACTAAACTAAGTTGAAAATCAAAGAATAACACAACGCATAGAATTGTACATGTCGTGGAATATTTATGCACGCTATTACTGTGCTCGTCGTCGTAGTAAGATGCTCTACAGGCCTTACCTTCTATGGGTGATATGTTTCAAATCAAATGCATACTCCTCTTCATCCCCAAGCACTCTTTTCTTGGCGAGTCTGCTTTGGTTAATCTGATTTTCAAATTGAATAGCAATAATGTCAGCAGCAGCAGTTCTCCTGTTACCATTTTCTTTACTGTCGACCATGTGAAAACGCCTAGATCAAATCCTAGACTCTGCAGATATCTGCCACGATTATTAAAGTGTAGTGATTATACTTTACTGGAACGAGGCATGCTGCAGATTGTAACAACAGATTTACACAAATTTTTTAAACTTTACTCCCTTACAATTATATGTAAACAAACACCATAAGCCAAGGAATACAAAATCAGTGCGAGTGATGCTATTCCACGGTCTTCTTGATGTGCTACAAAAACATTCCCTGCACGGCGATTGCATCAAAGTGGAAGAAACGCCACACGGATACATAACACACCGAAGTGCCAAAGAAACTGGTATAGGTATGAGTATTCAAATACAGAGATATGTAAACAGGTACAACACGGCGCTGCGGTCGGCAACGCCTTTATAAGACAACAAGTGTCTGGCGCAGTTGTTAGATCGGTTACTGCTGCTACAATGGCAGGTTATCAAGATTTAAGTGAATCTGAACGTGACAAAGCACGAGCGATGGGGCACATCATCTGCGAGATAGCGATGGAGATTTTCCCGTATGACCATTTCACGAAATAACCGCGAATATCAGGAATCCGGTAGAACATCAAATCTCCAGCACCGATGCGGCCGCAAAAAGATCCTGCAAGAACAGGACCAACGACGACT
Source organism: Schistocerca piceifrons (assembly GCF_021461385.2). Lineage (NCBI taxonomy): Eukaryota > Metazoa > Arthropoda > Insecta > Orthoptera > Acrididae > Schistocerca > Schistocerca piceifrons. The sequence continues at coordinate 146,270,236 of NC_060144.1, forward strand.
GAAGAGAACGTTCAATGTGACATAAGTGCAACCCTTCCGCAAATTCCTGCAGACTTTAATGCTGGGCCATCAACAAGTGTCAGCGTGCGAACCGTTCAACAAAACATTGTCGATGTGGGCTTTCGGAGCCGAAGGCATACTGCTGTACCCTTGATGACCGCACGGCACAAAGCCTTACGCCTCGTCTGGGCCCGTCACTATCGACATTGGACTGTTGATGGTTGGAAACATGATGCCTGGTAAAGACGAGTCTCGTATCCAATTGTATTGAGTGAATGGACGTGTACGGGTATGGAGACAACCTCATGAATCCATGGGCCCTGCATGTCAGCAGGGGGCTGTTCAAGCTAGCAGAGGCTCTGTAATGGTGTGGGGCGCGTGCAGTTTGAATGATATGGGACTCCTGATAAGTCTTGATACGACTCCAACAGCTTCCTGTCTGATCACCTGCATCAATTTGAAACGTCCCCTTAGAAAAATTAGTGAATTACTGTGCTGATAAAGCCGGCCGCGGTGGCCATGCGGTTCTAGGCGCTGTAGTCCGGAACCGCGCGACTGCTACGGTCGCAGGTTCGAATCCTGCCTCGGGCATGGATGTGTGTGATGTCCTTAGGTTAGTTAGGTTTAAGTAGTTCTAAGTTCTAGGGGACTGATAACCTCAGATGTTAAGTCCCATAGTGCTCAGAGCCATTTTTTTGTGCTGATAAACCTCTTACGTTATTTGATTTTCAAACAGCTGAGCAAAACTGAACGTACTCAGACATTTCTCTCTTTACTTATTCTGATCATCACTAAGCTGACACACAATATTTTTAGCGCAAGGCAATCTGACTTTCAAAAATACCTACAAAAGAATGGCCCTGACTAACAATAACTTATACCTTTCATGAATCACTTACCTCACAAAAATCTTCATTACTCGAACTACTGTAATACAGCGAGGGCCACTACTGCCAGCTAAATAAAAGATTCTAACTACTGAAGAGACTAATTACTGATAGGCATAGTTAGCAAATGAAAGATTTTGATAGAGAACAAACAATGTATTTACCTTAATAGTGTTCAAAAGTCATATATATATATATATATATATATATATATATATATATATATATATATATATATCAGTTCATGACATCCAGTCTTACAAATTTACTGTCTCTGATGGACACACGTCCAGATCATCCGCTCTCAAAACTCCGCCATCTCTCTCCCCACATCCACCACTGCTGGCGGCTCACCTCCAACTGTGCAACGCTACGGGCTGTTAACAGCCAACTGCCCAACACTACAATAGCAAATTCCAACAATGCAAACCAGCCACAGACTGCACACAGCACAGTCAGTGATTTTCATATAGAGCGCTACATGGCGTTACCAACATAAAAACCTAAACAGCCTACTTACACATTCATGTCAGTTGTGCATTCCCAGGGATTTGGACAATCCAGCGACACCCCACACGTCCAGAATTGCTACAGAGTGGCTTCACGAACACTCTTCTAAGTTTAAACATTTCCGCTGGTAACCAAACTCCCCAGACATGATCATAACTGAGCATATCTGGGATGCCTTGCAACGTGCTGTTCAGAAGATATCTCCGCCCCCTCGTACTCTTAGGGATTTATGGACGGCCCTAGAGATTCCGCGGTGTCAGTTGCCTGCAACACTACTTCCATGCGCCACACCATGTTGCCGCACTTCTGTGTGCTTGTGGGGCCCCTACGCGATATTAGGCAGGTGTACCAGTTTCTTTCTCTCTTGAGCGTATGAGGAAATACGAAACAAGACAGGAGCGTGGGCCCGAGCAAGCTTTTGCCAATTACCATTTGTATCACACTAAGAAGTGGAACTGGAACGTAGTCTTCATGAATTGAAATTTCAATACCTTGTAGTAAATGAAGAGACAATAAAAAATTTCTGCACAGTTTGGTTTCTTTCACCTACGTCACCCCTTGAAGTAAGTCCAAAGCACTAAAATCTTTTTTTTGGACGTAAGGTTTCCGATGAGGGCGCTTATATTCTAGGAATTCATCAGCACGTTACTGTTCCTTCCAGGAAGGGATTTCAGAGCCTTAAATAAGAGGACCGCCCATCCGGCGAGACATAACGCCGTCATGCTACTTGGACGCGGCGTGATGGAGACGTCAGCGCCCGGCGGGTGGTCGGCCTACTCGCCTACCTGCGCCCGTGACCCCTGACCCGCAAGTTGGCCGCCGTCGCTCTCCACAATCCCCGCCCGCTCCCCCCCCGCCTCCCAAGGGGCCGCAGCCTTCGGCACCCTTGTAACTTTCAGCGGGAAACATTCCCCGGCGCTATAAATCTCGGGCCAGAAACAAATCCCAACTTAGCCTCTTAAAACAGCCCCCGCCTCGCTGCCCTCCCCGCGGCGCACCGGGCCTTTACAAACATTCCGAGCCCAGAGCCAAGCCGCGCACCTCCACCAGCCTCCCCCACTGCGCCGCTCTACCTGACGTCACTAACAACTGACGCGAGCTGCTGCCGACAGCACACGGCTTCGTATACTTGCTCTGCCATCACTAAATACTGAAGCTCTCATCTCTTCATACTAGAACTGTGTTTTTGTGCACCAAGTGGATGTACACTGCTAGCCGTTAAAACTACAACGCCATGGGGGCGACATTCAACAACCGTAAAGTCGTCGCTAAAACTGTCACCTGGTCGCCATTTCCTAGTTTCAAGTTGCCGCACAACAGCTTCCAAGGGCAAAAAATTTAATATTCAGTATTTCATATACTTTTTTCTTTATTGTTATTTCATCCCACTGTGCCCCACGGGAGCGGAGGGTTAGACTCTCAGCAGTACAGGCAATCCGCTCTTCAGCAAAAAGAAAATAAAAATACAAGAAACAGATTAACGATGATGCAAGTATCGTTGCCACCTTGTAGAAACTGATACATTTCAAAAATACGATTTTTTTTCGTAACGTGTTGTTACGAGATTTAGCCGTGCATAAATGGACAACAATATATAGAGGGCAGTGAGGCATAAGAGCAAGGATGGTAGGATTATGCCACTGCCACGTAGCAGTAACAGTGATAAAATGTGCTCACCTATCACCGTACGGTGCTGCCACCAGACAGATAAAGGAGAAATCTTAAAGCGTAGATATGATACTTTGAACTTCACTGTTTAAATCATGACTTGTGTATTGTTATACGTATTTTGTAAAAGTGCTTTCATCATTGTAATTGCCATGGACATAAGTAAATACAAATTGACAGGGTCATCACTTTAGTTTTAAGACACAATCAGTAGGGGCTTCCCCACGGAAGGGTATTGGCGGTAGCCTTACCGCCATTTTACTCACTAGAAGTGGAAGACAGTCTCGAGTTACGCGTGAAATGGCGAACAAGTATACAGAGGGGTCCAAAAAGATGTATCCACTGTTTAAAAGTCCATAACTTGCAAACTAATTGACGGAGTTGTCTCACTTTTGGTGAAAGTGCAGCTTAAAGTGTCCAACTTAAAGCTATCACCGTAGGCCTTCAAAATGGTCACCATTAACACCCACACACAAACAATGCCGCCGAACTGCAGCACGAACTACTGACTGCAACGTGTTCAGTTGGATATTTGCATATGAATGTACGATGGATTCTCCAATTTCACCCAATATGCGTGGCTTTTGTCGATAAACGACGTCCTTTAGTGTTCACCACAAGTAAATGTCCAGAGGAGTTAGGTTTGGGGAACGTGGTGCATACTCCACAGCACCTCTACGGCCTATCCATCTTCCTGGTAGATTTTCATCGAGATACGCCCACGATTTTGGTAGTGGGCTGGGGCACCATCTTGTCTCCAAGTCTCGGATGGCAGGTGAAATGGATGTCTGAAGTTTCTGAAGGTACATCTCACCGGTAACTGTGCCGTCAATGAAAAATGGCTCTATCAAGCCCCGGTAAGACAACCCACACCACACATTTACTCCTGGCAAATTCACGGCTTTGTTTACATAGAAGTTCGGATTTTCGGCGGCCCAGTAGACGCAATTGTGGCGATTTACTGTACCATTGAGTTTTAACTGTGCCTCATCTGACCACACAATCATCTCTGCAAACTCTTCATCGTTGCGCACCATGTTAGTAAACCACTCGCAGTACTCCATTCTACGATCTGGGTCGTCCTCATTCATTGCGTGTAGCAATCGTGGGATGAAGCACTTTCACTTTGCTGTCTTCAAAATTCGCCGAACACTTGAGCGACTCACTCCAGTTTCACGGGCACACTGTCTCACAGACTTCTGTGGTGAGCGAGTGAATTGTTGTAACCCATGACGGGAGTTTGCTGGACTTGTTACTGTTACAGATCGTCCAGACCGTTGTTTGTGTACATCTTTAATACAGCCTTCGGCTTCAAATTTTGTCTCGAATGCGACGAATCGTTAAAGGGGTCGGTGCTTCTGTTTAATACTCATTTCGCTATCGCCTTTGAACCTCATTAATGTTTTCGTGCTTAAAATACCACTTCAAAATTTTCCTTTCATAGAATGTAAGCCGTGCGCCAGCCATGTTTGCTCGAGTAACTAGGTGCAAATAACAACAAAACACTGACTATCTGGCGACCGTCATAAACAAAACAACGCAATACAACGCTTGTGTGGCGATTGCCGGAACTACAAACTATTACACTGCCAAAGATGGGACAACTCCGTCAATTAGTTTGCCAATTATGGACTTTTAAACAGTGGATACATTTTTTTGGACCCCTCTGTATTACGTTGCGGTGGGCAAAATTGAGCGTAATTGTTACATAAGCCTCGGATAGACGAGATAAAAGTTGCTACTATTAATTCTGCAGCGTTGTAAGCAGATTTCATCCAAGAAAGAAGAGGTGGCTATATATTTTTGTGGGCCAGTTTGAAGTTGTTGTGTGCTGGCTTACAACGTCCATTACGTTGCAGCAAGATCTACTGTGCTGGCCACGTATGATGGTAGTACGACATCTAAGCTACAGTTGAAAGCTGCAGATCTATAGTACTGAAGCAATGCTCGTTAGAGAGTATATGCATTACTCGTTGTTGTTATTGTTGTGGTCTTCAGTCCAAAGACTGACGATTTTTACCCTCCACGCTGCCCTCCAATACTAAACTGGTGATCCCTTGATGCCTCAGAACATGTCCTACCAACCGATCCCTTCTTCTAGTCAAGTTGTGCCACAAACTTCTCTTCTCCCCAATCCTATTCAATTCTTCCTCATTAGTTATGTGATCTACCCATCTAATCTTCAGCATTCTTCTGTAGCACCACGTTTCGAAAGCTTCTATTCTCTTCTTGTCCAAACTAGTTATCGTCCATGTTTCACTTCCATACATGGCTACACTCCATACAAATACTTTCAGAAACGACTTCCTGACACTTAAATCTGTACTCAATGTTAACAAATTTCTCTTCTTCAGAATCGCTTTCCTTGCCATTGCCAGTCTACATTTTATATCCTCTCTAGTTCGACCATCAACAGTTATTTTGCTCCCCAAATAGCAAAAGTTCTTTATTACTTTAAGTGTCTCATTTCCTAATCTAACTCCCTCAGCACCACCCGACTTAATTCGACTACATTCCCTTATCCTCGTTTTGCTTTTGTTGATGTTCATCTAATATCCTCCTTTCAAGACACTGTCCATTCCGTTCAACTGCTCTTCCAAGTCCTTTGCTGTCTCTGACAGAATTACAATGTCATCGGCGAACCTCAAAGATTTTATTTCTTCTCCATGCACTTTAATACCTACTCCGAATTTTTCTTTTGTTTCCTTTACTGCTTGCTCAATATACAGATTGAATAACATTGGGGAGAGGCTACAACCCTGTCTCACTCCCTTCCCAACCACTGCTCCTCTTTCATGTCCCTCGACTCTTATAACTGCCATCTGGTTTCTGTACAAATTGTAAATAGCTTTTCGCTCCCTGTATTTTACCCCTGCCACCTTCAGAATTTGAAAGAGAGTATTCCAGCCAACTTTGTCAAAAGCTTTCTCTAAGTCTACAAATGCTAGAAACGTAGGTTTGTCTTTCCCTAATCTAGCTTCTAAGATAAGTCGTAGGGTCAGTATTGCCTCACGTGTTCCGATATTTCTACGGAATCCAAACTGATCTTCCCCGAGGTCGGCTTCTACTAGTTTTCCATTCGTCTGTAAAGAATTCGTGTTAGTATTTTGCATCTGTGACTTATTAAACTGATAGTTCGGTAATTTTCACATCTGTCAACACCTGCATTCTTTGGGATTGGAATTATTATATTCTTCATGAAGTCATTACTCACCACCTGAGAAAAGACGAAAGTATATTTTTTATTGGATCAGTTCAGTGTATCAGTGTGTAACGATTTTCATTCTCGTAGGACGCCAGATTGTCGAAGTAGTGACCTCATCTCTCTGTAAAGATATGCGAGCTGGTGCCAAATATAACAAGCTGTAAATTTCTATTCCTGGCGTCACTGAGTATAACAAAGTAGTGTTATCAAAGAAACTTACAAATTATTGTATTATAAATATTACAAAAATTGAAATCAGTGTTGCAGAACAAGACATCGAAAGGTACTGCGTAATTTTTCTTACGTACAACAGAAAATTTATGTAGTGGCATTTCAGGGTACACGATTTCATAAATTCATTTGCATGTGATGAAAGTAACTTACAGTCTGTTAAAGTGCAGGGTACAGTGCTTTTCTGATTACTAAAAGTCTAATGGCATCACTGTAGGCTTGTTTCGACAGACGGAGTAATGTTTCAACAACAATACGGAGTAAATTTATATAAAGAGTGATCCGGTATTGTGAAGTAATACGAAATTAATGATTACTAGGTACACTACTAATAAAAGCACCATCTCACTAGCTAGAGTCCGATCGCCGTTCATGGTCAATTAAAGGCGACTACGCATCCATATTATGATTAACATGGGTGGGACATCGCAACAGCGCAGATATATACACTTAATTTAAAACCTATTATAGGTGAAAAATAAAATGGAAGTTTTGAGATATAAGATAGCTGACTTTTCACTCTGGTAGCTAAAAACAATAATAATAATGTGTAAAATGAAATACAATAAGCGTACATTTAAAACATGTTGCCGAAACACGGATATATGAAAGAAGTCACTAGAGACTGGAAGGACTTGCCATGGGATAAGAAGTTAATAGTTGAAGGGACGAAGGCTGGCCGGTGAAAAGGGTAGGAATATAGTGGTATAAGGATGGAGGGCTGGTGCATAACAGATATGGGGTAGGAGTGTAAGTTGTGCAGAATGTGGAGTGGAGTAGAGGGGGAAATGCTAACACTAACAATTGTTGAGAAGAAGGGGGATGGGGAAGAAAGGCAGAATGGGAAAAAAGAGGGTAAGGAAATGTGAGGTGGGGAGGGAGAGAAAGCCCTGATAGGATAGACTGGGTGCAGTGGGCCAATGGGTATTAGGATGGGTAAATTTCAGGGTGGAGTTTATGATCTTGGAGGGGAAGATGGTTGAAGTTTCGTTGGGAGAGCATGGGGTGGGAGCGTAAGCGGAAGGTTGGTGGCATGTGTTGGTAAAGGCACGGCAGCATATGAGGATTATAGAGTAGAGAGGGAAACGATGGCATTATTAGAGTCGAAGTGTTTCATATAAATATCGACCGAATTTAAAACACTGTAAGAATCAACTCATTAAGAGGGATAATATTACACTAAAAGCTTAACACAACAAATAGAGTAGTATCATAGCGCCCAGAAGAAGAAGTGTAGGCACTCATCAAGTCTTCTCGGGCCTGCCGCTAGGCGGCTCTACCATTGCTTAGCGCTGGGCGACGAACGTTTCAATACATGTACTAGTCGGATTGCACACAATTTTGAATCGCTGTATATGATAAGATTAAGACAAGTGAACTATGCAATCTGCATTGAAAATGTAAAACGTTGGCGTCCTTTAAGGCAATTACGAAACATAGGGTCACGTATAATAAGCCAATAAAATACATTGACAAAAATCAAATACAGCTTATTATGCAAAAAAAATCATCTATTCGGGCACATACCAATCAATAACACAGACTAAAACATAGGAAATAAAAGATAATATAAACTCACCCATATAATTTGTGCCTGTTAATTAACTTCGGAAAGCTTGCTTGACGACTTCTCAGTATTCTCTGAAAAGAACTGTTTGTCGATTTCTTTCATGCGAAGGAAAAAGGGGCACTTTATGAAATGGAAAATTAATTTACCGGCAAGGTCAAGTTTATTTTCCACACAACAACCTAAATCCTCTTTTCCGCATTCAATTTCCTCAGTGCTGTCTAAACACTCATAAAATATATCACCCCATGGATTTAAGTTGGAAGACAGTTTCTTTTCAAGAACTACTTCAACCTGTAAAAGAATGATGAAAACGCGTTCGGACGAGTAAGTCAAATAAGAAATGCCGTTTATTGATCCAAAGTCCTTTATTGTAGTGAAGGTTGTAGCTATTGTCTCAGACGACAGTTCGTTCACAAGGGTTTCACCACGCTTCACACAGCCGTTCTGTTTATTAAGTTCTTTGATAATTTAACCTGCTATGTAATAAACTAAACATTGTTTTGGAATGTCGTATGTATAAGAAATAGGTACACTACATATGAAGAATTATGGACAGTTGGGGATGTGAGTCTCACGGGCGGTGTGGAAGGGATAAGTCCCTATCTGTGTCCTCGGTGGCTCGGATGGATAGAGCGTCTGCCATATAAGCAGCAGATCCCGGGTTCGAGTCCCGGTCGGGGCACACATTTTCAGCTGTCCACATCGAGGTATATCAACAATACCTGTCGGCAGCTGAGGGTTTCAATTAATTATCATTTATTCTAGAGAAGCTGCACGTTCATCAATGGTATCTGTTCTTTCGAGAACAGTTAGTATCTTCATATAAATATAAGATCATTTTCCCAGTCCGCTATAACCATGTTGTCTTTATGACGTGATTCTGAATTCGGTTCCCAGTTAACAGATGCAGATATAGTTATCTTAACGAAGACATACACACAATGTGACATATGTAGTAACAGAAAACCTACAGTTGATGGATGGTCATCACAATTTATAGACCACAAAACTCCAAAATAACGTTTCGGAAGGTTTTGGTTGAATTTTCCTGTCATTACGTACTTAAAACCTTTGATCAAAAATACTGCGAAACTTCCACTGCACTCTTTAGCGTTACTCTCAGAGATTTCATCGTTCTGTTTGAGGAAAAGTGTTGTTTTATGAGCAGATGGTTTCGTAAAAGTCAGTTAATATTTTGTGTAAAGCGAATCTTTGTGGAGTGAGTTATGTGGTATTCTAGAGATGAGCACATCTGGTGAATAGTTCCGTGTTTTCACTGCCGCTAAAATTCTTTAGGTTAGTTTTGCGGAAAATTTTAATTGCTTTTGCAGTTGAATTTCTGAGTAATTGAAAAGCCAACTTCGCATACATTCATAGCTGGATCACTGAACGCAACTTCTTTCAGATAATCACACAGCCAGAAGTCACACGGATTAAGGCCAGGTGACTGGACAGCCGAGCTGTAGGGAAATAACGGCTGATAACTCTGCCATTTCCGAAATGCAGGCAGTAGTCGCTCCACTGGCTGTGGAACGTGCGGAGGGGCGCCATCGTGCATAAAAGTGATCCTGCCCAAACATCCACTCTACCTAAGGACTGGAAAGACGCTGGTGCGCGAAAGACGCTCACAGCGTTTACCAGTAACGGGACAGTTAGCAGTACGCGCAGGACTCAACTCCATGAAAAAAATACGACCCTACGATTCCATCAACCTACACTTCGCATTCACGTATTGTGACGGTACATCACATAAATATTGGGATTTTGATCGGTTGTAAGCAGTGAACAATATTGTGAAGTGATAAGGGTGAACTAAAAATAATTTCTAAACACTTAACGTATTTTATGAACATGTTGTTGTTGTGGTCTTCAGTCCTGAGACTGGTTTGATGCAGCTCTCCATTCTACTCTATCCTGTGCAAGCTTTTTCATCTCCCAGTACCTACTGCAACCTACATCCTTCTGAATCTGCTTAGTGTATTCATCTCTTGGTCTCCCCCTACGATTTTTACCCTCCACGCTGCCCTCCAATACTAAATTGGTGATCCCTTGATGCCTCAGAACATGTCCTACCAACCGATCCCTTCTTCTGGTCAGGTTGTGCCACAAACCTCTGTTCTCCCCAATCCTATTCAATACTTCCTCATTAGTTATGTGATCTACCCATCTAATCTTCAGCATTCTTCTGTAGCACCACATTTCGAAAGCTTCTATTCTCTTCTTGTCCAAACTATTTATCGTCCATGTTTCACTTCCATACATGGCTACACTCCATACGAATACTTTCAGAAATGACTTCCTGACACTTAAATCAATACTGGATGTTAACAAATTTCTCTTCTTCAGAAACGCTTTCCTTGCCATTGCCAGCCTACATTTTATATCCTCTCTACTTCGACCATCATCAGTTATTTTGCTCCCCAAATAGCAAAACTCCTTTACTACTTTAAGTGCCTCATTTCCTAATCTAATTCCCTCAGCATCACCCGACTTAATTAGACTACATTCCATTATCCTTGTTTTGCTTTTGTTGATGTTCATCTTATATCCTCCTTTCAAGACACTGTCCATTCCATTCAACTGCTCTTCCAAGTCCTTTGCTGTCTCTGACAGAATTACAATGTCATCGGCGAACCTCAAAGTTTTTATTTCTTCTCCATGAATTTTAATACCTACTCCGAATTTTTCTTTTGTTTCCTTTACTGCTTGCTCAATATACAGATTGAACAACATCGGGGAGAGGCTACAACCCTGTCTTACTCCCTTCCCAACCACTGCTTCCCTTTCATGTCCCTCGACTCTTATAACTGCCATCTGGTTTCTGTACAAATTGTAAATAGCCTTTCGCTCCCTGTATTTTACCCCTGCCACCTTTAGAATTTGAAAGAGAGTATTCCAGTCAACATTGTCAAAAGCTTTCTCTAAGTCCACAAATGCTAGAAACGTAGGTTTGCCTTTCCTTAATCTTTCTTCTAAGATAAGTCGTAAGGTCAGTATTGCCTCACGTGTTCCAGTGTTTCTACGGAATCCAAACTGATCTTCCCCGAGGTTGGCTTCTACTAGTTTTTCCATTCGTCTGTAAAGAATTCGTGTTAGTATTTTGCAGCTGTGACTTATTAAGCTGATAGTTCGGTAATTTTCACATCTGTCAACACCTGCTTTCTTTGGGATTGGAATTATTATATTCTTCTTGAAGTCTGAGGGTATTTCGCCTCTTTCATACATCTTGCTCACCAGATGGTAGAGTTTTGTCAGCACTGGCTCTCCCACGGCCGTCAGTAGTTCCAATGGAATATTGTCTACTCCGGGGGCCTTGTTTCGACTCAGGTCTTTCAGTGCTCTGTCAAACTCTTCACGCAGTATCATATCTCCCATTTCATCTTCATCTACATCCTCTTCCATTTCCATAATATTGTCCTCAAGTACATCGCCCTTGTATAGACCCTCTATATACTCCTTCCACCTTTCTGCTTTCCCTTCTTTGCTTAGAACTGGGTTTCCATCTGAGCTCTTGATATTCATACAAGTGGTTCTCTTCTCTCCAAAAGTCTCTTTAATTTTCCTGTAGGCGGTATCTATCTTACCCCTAGTGAGATAGGCCTCTACATCCTTACATTTGTCCTCTAGCCATCCCTGCTTAGCCATTTTGCACTTCCTGTCGATCTCATTTTTGAGACGTTTGTATTCCTTTTCGCCTGTTTCACTTACTGCATTTTTATATTTTCTCCTTTCATCAATTAAATTCAATATTTCTTCTGTTACCCAAGGATTTCTACAAGCCCTCGTCTTTTTACCTACTTGATCCTCTGCTGCCTTCACTACTTCATCCCTCAAAGCTACCCATTCTTCTTCTACTGTATCTATTTCCACCTTTCCTGTCAATTGCTCCCTTATGCTCTCCCTGAATCTCTGTACAACCTCTGGTTCTTTTAGTTTATCCAGGTCCCATCTCCTTAAATTCCCACCTTTTTGCAGTTTCTTCAGTTTTAATCTACAGGTCATAACCAATAGATTGTGGTCAGAGTCCACATCTGCCCCTGGAAATGTCTTACAATTTAAAACCTGGTTCCTAAATCTCTGTCTTACCATTATATAATCTATCTGATACCTTTTAGTATCTCCAGGGTTCTTCCATGTATACAACCTTCTTTCATGATTCTTAAACCAAGTGTTAGTTATGATTATGTTGTGCTCTGTGCAAAATTCGACCAGGCGGCTTCCTCTTTCATTTCTGTCCCCCAATCCATATTCACCTACTATGTTTCCGTCTCTCCCTTTTCCTACACTCGAATTCCAGTCACCCATGACTATTAAATTTTCGTCTCCCTTCACAATCTGAATAATTTCTTTTATTTCATCATACATTTCTTCAATTTCTTTATGAACATAAGTAGTATAAAAGATACAGTTAATTTTCTTGAAAAAAACCTGATATGCAGCGATAATTTAAAAGTAGTACCTTTATTTAAAACATGTCTGTGAAAATAAAAAAGGATCGCTAAGAGACGCGACTGTACGGCCGAGGAGGACGGACGTACTTTATGATACACACACCGTTTTGTTTCACGATACGGAAGGCAGCCATTGAGCGGCTACACATATTTTATGTAAGTTATTTTGTGTTCTGCTAAAATAAACTAATTATTGTTATCACAAAATGTATTTCTTTGTAATAGTTGTCACCTCAAATGGTCACAGAGGCTAATTATTTTTAATAAGCATTCTTTTCAGTAATTTGCGCTGCGGGAAGCTCATCTTCCGATGCAGCCTCTGGTCGGCCATTACGCGCCGAAGTATGAATTTATTTTTCAAAGTGTTAACAGTAATTGTAAATACGAGACATTTCGTTGTAAGAACCTTTCTAAATTGCAACAGATAATTAATTTAACGTTAAAGTTCATTTTAATTATACAATTTATCTTGGCCACTCCACGGCAACAATCGAAATTCTCTCGAGCCTTGTTTTACAATCAGTAAATAGAAATTAACAAAATTACATTCAGTTCAGTTAACAGCAACTATATTTTAGTTATTACGTTCACAATCTAAAGTTGGTACATGAATAACAGCGGCCCTTCAAGAACCCGTTTCATATTTACTTATGCACGTAAGTAAATGTGATAAGAAAAGGTAATATCCCTCAGAGAAAGAATCATCCTGATAAATCGATAAATTAAAAATAAAGGTACGGCCAAACTTTCAGGAAACATTCCTCACTCACAAATAAAGAAAAGATGTTATGTGGACATGTGTCCGAAAACGCTTCATTTCCATGTTAGAGCTCATTTTAGTTTCGTCAGTATGTACTGCACTTCCTCGATTCACCGCCAGTTGGCCCAATTGAAGGAAGGTAATGTTGACTTCGGTGCTTGTGTTGACATGCGGCTCATTGCTCTACAGTACTAGCATCAAGCACATCAGTACGTAGCATCAACAGGTTAGTGTTCATCACGAACGTGGTTTTGCAGTCAGTGTAATGTTGACAAATGCGGAGTTCGCAGATGCCCATTTGATGTATGGATTAGCACGGGGCAATAGCCGTGGCGCGGTACGTTTGTATCGAGACAGATTTCCAGAACGGAGGTGTCCCGACAGGAAGACGTTCGAAGCAATTGATCGGCGTCTTAGGGAGCACGGAACATTCCAGCCTATGACTCGCGACTGGGGAAGACCTACAACGACGACGACACCTGCAATGGACGAGCCAATTCTTCGTGCAGTTGACGATAACCCTAATGTCAGCGTCAGAGAAGTTGCTGCTGTACAAGGTAACGTTGACCACGTCACTGTATGAAGAGTGCTATGGGAGAACCAGTTGTTTCCGTACCGTCTACAGCGTGTGCAGGCACTATCAGCAGCTGATTGGCCTCCACGGGTACACTTCTGCGAATGGTTCATCCAACAGTGTGTCAATCCTCATTTCAGTGCAAATGTTCTCTTTACGGATGAGGCTTCATTCCAACGTGATCAAATTGTAAATTTTCACAATCAACATGTGCGGGCTGAAGAGAATCCGCACGCAATTGTGCAATCACGTCATCAACACAGATTTTCTGTGAACGTTTGGGCAGGCATTGTTGGTGATTTCTTGATTGGGCCCCATGTTCTTCCACCTACGCTCAATGGAGCACTTTATCATGATATCATACGGGATAGTCTACCTGTGCTGCTAGAACATGTGCCTTTACAAGTACGACACAACATGCACATTTCAGTCGAAGAATTCGTACGCTTCTCAACAACAGATTCGGTGACCGATGGATTGGTAGAGGCGGACCAATTCCATGGCCTCCACGCTCTCCTGACCTCAACCCTCTTGACTTTCATTTATGGGGGCATTTGAAAGCTCTTGTCTACGCAACCCCGGTACCAAATGTAAAGACTCTTCGTGCTCATATTGTGGACGGCTGTGGTACAATACGCTTTTCTCCAAGGCTGCATCAGCGCATCAGGGATTCCATGCGACGGAGGGTGGATGCATGTATCCTCGCTAACGGAGGACATTTTGAACATTTCCTGCAACAAAGTGTTTGAAGTCACGCTGGTATGTTGTGTTGCTGTGTGTTTCCAATCCATGATTAATGTGATTTGAAGAGAAGTAATAAAATGAGCTCTAACATGGAAAGTAAGCGTTTCCGGACACATGTCCACATAACATATTTTCTTTCTTTGTGTGTGAGGAACGTTTCCTGAAAGTTTGGCCGTACCTTTTTGTAACACCCTATATATATATATATATATATATATATATATATATATATAAGCATCCATCACACAATCGGCAAAAGAAAAAACACCATAAAATGTCGTTTACGTAAAGTTATGATAAACTGAATATCCCGCACATGATGCTATTCTTTCGTTGTGCGTCCCAAGAATAGTCGTCTTGTTCCGATGTGGTATAAATAAGCTAAGAGGTTGGACACCCCTGAGATAGTTCGACAGGCTTACTGAGACTGCAGTTTGTAGTTCTGCGATACGGCTGTTCACGTTGGTCGGAATCCATCATTGTTATGCGAATGTGGAACCGATGGGTTCAGGGGGTTTATAACCCCTTCATCGTTTCCATGTGACTAGAGCGCGAGAGGACTGAAATATTGTCCGCGCAAGATAGAACAGGCAAGTCGTGCACCTTGTTTCAGGACCTGAGCTTGTTGGAAAAGTATCCACACAAAAAGGCGATGATGTCCAGACCAACAAGGACAGTCAGGGAAGCAGCCATTGATGCGGCTTCCCTTGGGGTGGCAACGTAGGAAGGTATGCCCACCCCCCCAAGAACTACACGGACATAGGAGTGCCACCTGTCGTCTTTTCACAGGAATACCGGTTCTTAGTACAGTATCACGAAGGACGCATACTCTGAGGAGACAAACACTGTCAGATTCCATTAGTCATCAGTCATGTGGGACCAGCAACTGACGTGGTCGTCTGGAACGCCATTGGGTACAAAATAGTATCACCTCCGGTTCGCATACTCTGTAATTCGGGCAGCACGACTGAGATGTTACGGCCAGTGCCCGTAGCCTAACTTCGCGGTCTCTGGTATGTTAGGTTTCAACACGATAACGCAAGACGGCAGGTTGGCTGTGCTGTCTATCGTATATTGCACGGTTGCTCTGGCCAGCGAGTTCTCCAGATCTCTCAATCGCTGAGTACATCTGCCCATGTATTGCCAAGAAACTAGAACATCGACATTCGCCAGGCACTAAGATGAGTGGTTAAGCTAAAGCAGCACAATAAGTAAAATTTCTTTATTTGCTATCTCCCCTGGTCGTCCAATTTTAATGGCTAGCAGTGTAGTTCGTAACTCTCCACTCAAAAACATACTTATTTCTGAAAGCCAACAATTCGATGAATGCAGTGGAACACGGCTCTCGTCAAACTACTACATACCGAAAGTGTTATTATTATAAACGGTGTTCGGAAATTCCCGTTACATATTTCTAGAACTTGTAGATGGGAGTGAGTACATAGTATTTTGAATAGGAACCCATGTCCAGAAACGTACCGTTTCCGTTCTAAGACGGTTTCAGTTCAGACGTTTAATGCGTCCACGTCTGCCGAGGTAAAGAGAAAATTCTCGGAATTGCTTATCGTCGTGTACAGTAGGGTAGACAGGACGACGTGGGCTGCGTCTTGCGGGGCGGTAAGCAAAGTTTAATTTGCGGGATTCCTGTAGAGACGGTACGGGTTCTGGCCGCTGTACTAGAAACTAAGAGAAGAGAGACAACGTAAGGGAGCGTGTAAATCAACAATCTTCGGAGGTGCAATGGCTGTTAACATCGTTGGCCGTCGCCACATCGTGCCCCTGTTGTAATGCATCAATACTGTTCCGTACATGGAACAATTTAAACACATAATGTTTAATTGTTAATACACACAAATACGCTTAACGAGAAATGGACTTTTCGTTATGTTTCGTTTCGAATTGTTACCTAATAATTGTACCGTGTCACGTTTAAATCAGTTCCTCAAACAGAAGTGGATGAGTTAAACTTCTGATCTGGAACTCTCATAGAACGGAAACGGTACGTTTCCGGACATGAGTTCCTATTCAAAATATTATGTGCTCATTCCGCTCAACAAGACCTAGAAGTTTGTAGCGGGAATTCCCGAACAGCCTGTAGATAAACATGCAGTGAGCAGGTTACAAGAGAAAAATAAGCAGGGAAAAGTTTAGACAAAGCCGGCTCGAATGTGATTCTTGCACATCTAGACGCCCCATAGGCTTTGATATGAAGTGTGTTTTCAGTAACGAACTGGTAACTGATTCCGTCCCAGCAACGAAAATTCATCTGGGATCATGAACTTGGAAATACTTTATTCTTACCAGAATAGGTCCTAATAGTCTGCTTATAGCAATGGTCGATACACCTAGAACCTTACAAGGAAGTTGCTCATACTTTTACGTTGAAGTAACAAACACATCTAGGTATACTTCTTCAAAGAGGAAGCAAAGCAATGAGTGCTCTTGTTTTTCTTCGTTTTGAGTGTATTTCGTGCACCTATGTACAAGTATAAATTTGTTGTAATTATTAAGTGTACTATGTATGTAATTTGGTTCTGTCTGTGAAGTGTGTAAACAAAAAGCTGAAACAAATTAAATAGATATGAATTACCGTAATGATACGCTGTTGTGCACGCACAAACACACATGGTCTTAGAGGCATGTCGTTTACTCATCACTAAACAAACTTTTCTAGCTACACCATAGATTACTGTCTAGCTGGGTGGGAGAATTAAACTGTCGGTTTGTGCCCTTTCTCATAAGGCAGCATCCAGCTAATTGCTCCTCAAGACAACTGAAACTCGTTGAAATGAAATTAATTGAATCGGCAACGACAATATCACTCAAATGGGATATGATCAGAAAAGCTGACCTTGGAACACACAGACACACACACGCACGCACGCACACACATATGTATGCCAAACTGGTTTTCGTATTCGTATCATCTGCTTATCGCAACGGAGTCCGCCCCGGTAGCTGAGTGGTCAGCGTGACAGACTGTCAATCCTAAGGGCCCGGGTTCGATTCCCGGCTGGGTCGGAAATTTTCTCCGCTCAGGGACTGGGTGTTGTGTTGTCCTAATCATCATCATTTCATCCTCATCGACGCGCAGGTCGCCGAAGTGGCGTCAAATCGAAAGACCTGCACCAGGCGAACGGTCTACCCGACGGGAGGCCCTAGCCACACGACATTTCCATTTATCGCAACGGGAAGGGATTTCAGTGATGGCACTGATTGGAACCATTCAATGGATTTAAATCGATTGATTAGTACTTCAGTTGAAAGTTAACCACGATAGTCCGCCATATTCATTCCTCTTGTGATGTTATACCCTGACGGCAGATTCTGGAAAAATTGGAGCTAAACATGAATGATAACGTTTCGGTCAAACCTGGAGGCGTGATCGGATGGCCAAATTTGTGTGTGTGACTGATCGCGACAGTTGGATGCTAGTTCGAAGGGCCAAGACACGTTCATTAATTTTTTGATATTCGTAGCTAACATTAGGTACAATGTAGGGCACGAACTGCCTTACAATTACGCGCTATACCTCGTCTCATGTTTTGGTTCCGTAACGATTTAGACTGCTGCTAACTGAAAATGAGGTTCATTTCATAACTAAATAACGGTCCAGTTGTCTACATATAAGCACCTTGAGAACAAGTGAACACAATCTAAACTTGGGGTGGTCTTACTTATCATATATGGACTGTATTTCTAAATATTGGCAGCGGAATAAAATTTCTATCAGTTTCATTATTAAACACTTCGGTATTTGGAAATATTTACGTAACAGTCGGACGCTCACTGTTGCCGCACCAGCGAAAAAAAGTTTAATTAAAATTGAGTTTTTCCTGTATATTAATTGCTAAACGATTATAATAATTAGCTTTTGCTCGCCGCTTTGGTGACTGAATTTGTTTCACGCGCCAATAAATCCATACCTTCCTGTAGGGAACTATATCGCTGTAGGTACAAAATGCAGTATATCAAATAAAAACTATTTTACAGGTTACCCTAGGCAGCTGAAATTTAATTGGTACAATTATTTCCGAGTGTCTGACAACGGAAGACAATAAATGGTTGGAAGATAAACTAATTACAGTATTTTACAATGTTTCGTTTGTTTAATGTCAAAGGAATAATTACAACGTAATTATAGTTTTCCAATACATTTCAGAGGAACTTGCTTTTTCTCTTAGCCCTTCGTCTTCGATGATAACTTTCGCAAATTGCAGGTAGCCGTGTACATTTGACAGGATACTGGAACCTAATATGTTTCCAGTGGATGCGTTTCAGTACTTGTAAAATGCTGGCCATATTTATTATGCAGTCCACTGTTTGACTCTGAAAACAAAATGAGATAGATCAGAGCCTATACGGCGGCTAAGCCGACAATCGTTCTCCTCCCCCCTCCCCCCCCCCCAACGAAGTACCACCACCACACACTTTCTAATGGCTCCTTGCGTCTAAGGTAGCTGTCCCTGCATCCAAACTATTTTTTTGTCGTTACAAGCGGTGTTAATCGGCATAAACGTATAACAGTCATTGAGAGGAATCAACAACTACTAAACAATCATAGTGCGTCATACAGAAAATGTGGATGATCGTATATAGCTTTCGAGGCTTGCAGCGCTGTGCCAGCACAAAAATAGTGATATAAAAGTTTAGAAATGCTGTTTCGTCAGTTTGTCTGCTGCATAAGGATCTCGGTAATCCATGCCAGCCATATTTAAAGTTTGTCTTTATCAGACTATTGGAATGTCTGTGCATAGAAGTAGGGTATCGCCTTTGTTTCATGTGGAACGGACTGGTGCCTGCTCCTGTTATTTGTGTCGTTACAAGAAAATATAGTAATAGGTAGTCTGAACGTTATAATTTCCGCGTGTAACACGTTCGCTATGCTTATCACTAAACGTTCACTTTCCCCCTACTCAAATACACTGTAATTTGATTGACATTTATCAGTTTCACGCTTCTTGTTAATAATTTCATTATGTTCCTTCAAAACTTACGTCAAATCTTACTACGGCGCTCTCAACGGCCGTGCCGAGGTGGGTGTATCGACTCCCCTCAGACTGACAAAGTTAGGAACCGTCAGGCGTGGCCAATACTTGGACAGGTGACCGTTCGTGTACACCACGCAACGATAACTTCCCTTTCCCTTTACGGCAGAGGGGAAAGGGAGTGTGGTGGCGTTAGGTCCCTGAACACAATTCTTTGTGACCATGTCCTGGACTCCATTCCAAACCTCGAGGACGTTATAGTTCCAACCAATGAGTATTTTTCAGGATTTGACAGAAACTTTTTTTCCGATGGGATGAAAAAGCTGGAGGATCGCTGGGCCAAATGTATATCCCTCGGAGAAGACAATGTCAAGAAGAAAGGTGAACTGTTTAACGAACAAACGTTTCCTCTTGCTTTTTTACCAGAATTATCAAACCACCCCCAGATCAGTTCCAGGTCCGGACCGCGGCTAATGCTGATCGTTATTGTGGGCGACACTGGTTTCGGCAGGACAGGGTCTGTTCTCCAGCCTGGTGATAAACGGCTGGTTTTTCATTAAACCAACTAAATCGTGGTGGTCTTGTCCGACACCGCTGTCTTCAGAGTCGAACAATTTTCTCAGGATAGATGTCGTTTCCTAATACCCTTTCGGAACAAATTTTTTAAAGTTCCGGCAGGCAGCGGCGTCTTATAGCCGTACTACAAGCGTTAGGAGAAACGGCCAACCGAAGTGCCAACATTCTGCTGTAGAGGCTGATCAGCCCTAATGCCTGCATGTCAAAGTAATTGCGTGGCTGTTTTTGAACTGGTGAAATTGAGGTGTAAGTTGAAAGACCTTGTGGAGAGCACGAAGCTACATTTCTGCACTCTGGGGCGGAGGTAATGTTGCTGCGGAGTGTATTTTGGAAGTCGGTAGTCAGTGACGAATGAACGGGTTGTCCCCGTGCAGAAAACGTCGAAATATTTCACGAGTGGAAGTCCACACCCTGTCGTTTGTCTATTTTCAAGGTGGGTGTTGCTCTTTAGTGAGTGTACACGGACTGTTTAGGAAAACGCCGCCTAGCAGGACGTGGGGAACCTAGGTGTTATCTCTTGAAGTGGAGTTGCGAAGGTTAGCAGAAGATAATATATTCCGTTTTCCTCCAATGGAAGTTTGATGTGCGGAGTTCTCGTGTGCATCCTTATTCTCTAAGCGAATAAAGTTGCATTTTCGTAAACTTGCTAGATGAAAGAACAGCATCTGTGAATCTTGCCATTTTAGCCCATGTTTTTCCCATTTGTTGCAATGCGACGAGACATGCCACCAGCAAGTTTTAGGTAGTGGGTAGACAGTGGCGGCAATCTGGGAGGTTTCCCACCAGGCGCTCCCACGAGCAGTGGTCACGCGAGTAAGCCACTTTGGGTATGTCTTAAGCCAGAGTACTTCAAAAGCACGTTTCAAAGCAGTGTGAGCCATGTGAGTTTCCGGGAGATTTCAACAAAAGTGCACGTGTTGTCCTAAAAGCGGAAGCAGAAAACACAGTCACCTCTATGTTTCCACAAGGAACGTGGGAAGCGAACTACATTTACACTACTGGCCATTAAAATAGCTACACCACGAAGATGACGTGCTACAGACGTGAAGTTCAACCGACAGGAAGAAAATGCTGTGGTATGCAATTGATTAGCTTTTCAGAGCATTCACACAAGGTTGGCGCCGGTGGCGACATCTACAACGGGGCTGACATGAGGAAAGTTTCCAACCGATTTCTCGTACACAAACAGCAGTTGACAGGCGTTACCTGGTGAAACGTTGTTGTGATGCCTCGTGTAAGGAGAGGAAATGCGTACCATCACGTTTCCGACTTTGATAAAGGTCGGATTGTAGCCTATCGCGATTGCGGTTTATCGTATCGCGACACTGCAGCTCGCGTTGGTCGAGATCCAATGACTGTTAGCAGAATATGGAATCGGTGGGTTCAGGAGGGTAATACGGAACGCCGTGCTGGATCCCAACGGCCTCGTATCACTAGCAATCGAGATGACAGGCATCTTATCCGCATGGCTGTAACGGATCGTGCAGCCACGTCTCGATCTCTGAGTCAACAGATGGAGACCATGGCTGCGGTTACCCTTGACGCTGCATCACAGACAGGAGCGCCTGCGATGGTGTCCTCAACGACGAACCTGGGTGCACGAATGCCAAGACGTCATCTTTCGGATGAATCCAGGTTCTGTTTGCAGCATCGTGATGGTCGCATCCGTGTTTGGCGACATCGCGGTGAACGCACATGGGAAGCGTGTATTCGTCATAGCCATACTGGCGTAATACCCGGCGTGATGGTATGGGGTGCCATTGGTTACATGTCTCGGTCACCTCTAGCTCGCACTGACGGTACTTTGAACAGTGTACGTTACGTTTCAGATGTGTTACGACCCTGGGCTCTAACCTTCATTCGAGCCCTGCGAAACACTACATTTCAACAGGATAATGCACGACCACATGTTACAGGCCCTGTACGGGCCTTTATGGATACAGAAAATGTTCGACTGCTGCCCTGGCCAGCACATTCTCCAGAACTCTCACCAACTGAAAACGTCTTGTCAATGTTGGCCGAGCAACTGGCTCGTCACAATACGCCAGTCACTACTCTTGATGAACTGTGGTATCGTGTTGAATCTGCATGGGCAGCTGTACTTGTACACGCCATCCAAGCTCTGTTTGACTCAATGCCCGGGCGTATCAAGGCCGTTATTACGGCCAGAGGTGGTTGTTCTGAGTACTGATTTCTCATGATCTATGCACCCAAATTGCGTGAAAATGTAATTACATGTCAGTTCTAGTATAATATATTTGTCCAATGAATACCCGTTTATCATCTGCATTACTTCTTGGGATAGCAATTTTAACGGGCAGTAGTGTATGTTTAAAGCAAATAAACTCAAAGTTCTAAATACTGTAATTACTCTCAAAATGTTGAAGAATGATATGCCGATGAGTTCGTCTCAGACTTAACAAATATAGCTATTGTTCCCAGCAGGACATGTCCAAGAACGTTTTCCCACTTAATTTGGTATCTTCTCCCCTACATCAGATATTAGTTGCTGTACTGTACGTCGAAACCTTCCGCGAAGTTTGGTATTTTTCGACTTGTGCCTCTCTGCTGGCATCGCTGGTTATGTAGAAGCTCTTTGCCAGAGAGGCTTGTGGTACGAATGTGGACCGCGAGGAGGCGCGGCTCGGGCGAGCGAAGGAGTCTTGAGTTAGCAGCGGCATGAGGAAGGTGGCGAGCGGGACCCCGTGCTGGGAGCGACCCGTGTTATGTACCAGAAAACGACTCGGCCGCACCTGGAGTGACAGCGCGGCCTGCTTGTAGGTGGGAGCCGTTGTTTGAGAACCTGTAATTTGGAAAGCAGCTCCCCCTTTGCATGCAAGAGCGTTTCTGTTGTACAGTACTAATGTTGCGCGAAGGAGATCTGTGGTTAAAGCAACGGTTGGATGTCTCCATAGCCGTCATTATAGTGTTGCTACTCCTCGGTTGCATTGTCACACGAGTACTGGATAATTCAAAGTGGAGCTGAGTAACTATATTATTGATTACTTGCGCATCTGTATATAGTAGCTGCTCGTCTAGCAAAATTATAGTTGAGTCTGCCCTTGTGGGACGCCGTTAGTTCCAATATTTCATGATCGGTCATTTGTTTGTTTGGACTGCTCACGTTACAACGTTTTCATTGAGTTTGCCCTGGTGGGAGGCCATTATGGTATGCATGTGTGGTACCAGTGGTAACTGATTTATGTTTCAGGTATTATCACGTCAATTTAATGATTTGTGTAATGTATTGCCAGGAAGTGTGCGCAAGACAGACGTGTGAAATACAACAAGATTACAAGATTACGGCTCTGCAAACCCACTGAGGTAGCAGCGCATGCAGATTTGTTCTCGAGATAAGTAATTACCTTTTGTAATTTGCTCGGTACTCCTGTACAGTAATCGAGCACATTTTAAATTGTAGAACGACAAACTGGTGTGCACAAAATTTGTGATAAAGGTGTTCCGCTGTAATTTCTTGTGTATTTCAAGTGTTTTTGTTAAGTTGGATTTATCTGAATACTCAATTTCCTATTCTAAATTTGTTCAAAAGTTACTACATGCATTTTGAAATAGCCTCAAGCATTTTCAGTCTTTTTATCACAAATAGTTATCGAGCTTGAGTTGAAACTTTTAATTGATGTTATAATTGCTTTGGGCTCAAAGACAATGTTTTCTAACAGCTGTTGAGTAAGAATTGTTGTTAATAAATTTGTTTTGAAGTACGTCGGAATTCATTTCGGCTCTACACCTTACCACTCCTTCACAGCTCCTACCATAACAGTTGCCTTTCCTTGAGCTCTTTGTAAAAACTTTAAAAGAAGATCTAATTCTAATTATTTTAGAAGTGGACTGTTGTCTCCTATAAAATAAGTGATGCCATACATAGATATTCTCTGCAAAAAAATAAAATAAAAATAAATAAAAAATGAAATTTCTGAAGTATGTTATTGTGACAATTATTAGAAATATAAACAATTCATTTCCATTTAAGATAGTTCGTGACAGCTGTAAAAGCTTTTTGTGAAACCAGAAAGAATAGACCTATTCGATTTTCTAATTAAAAAAAAGTGCTTTCCATTAAACTCAACATTAAAACTGGAAATACAAAATATCTGTTATTTTTAAGTTTAATACATAGAGGAATTTTTAACCCTATAACTTACAGATTATTTCACTTGTTCCCGAAGAAGTTGGACAGAAATACAAAAAAAGGAGTTTTATTTTATATTGCCATGGTTACATGCGAAAGTTGTATGTGAATAAAACTCACTCGTAAATAGTTAAATTTTAGAAAATTTGTCATGAATGTCACTGAATGTCACTGAAAACTGACAAAAAGTGTCATAATTTTTACTTATTTAAAGGAAAACAAAAATTTGTGTATGAATCTATTACTTCTGCCATGAAATGTAATCGTGATCA
This sequence comes from Schistocerca piceifrons, assembly GCF_021461385.2. NCBI lineage: Eukaryota > Metazoa > Arthropoda > Insecta > Orthoptera > Acrididae > Schistocerca > Schistocerca piceifrons. The sequence continues at coordinate 146,294,822 of NC_060144.1, forward strand.
CGAGTTTTAAGTTACCCCCCGCTTCACTCAAAAATGATATTTCGTGAATACTGTACCGTGTTTATTACACTCCTTATCCTGCCACCTATATTCTCTTTGTTTTCCGGTTACCCTCTTGGTGAATGGTGCTTGACAAGGAATTTAGTAGCAGATACCTTCTGCCGACTACTAGCTGTTTCAGTCTCACCTCCACAATACGTACTCCATCACTGGCAGCCTTCGTATAGCATTCTTCATTATTTTATGTTCGTTCCCCTCGAATAAATTCGCAAGAATTGTGAGAGCGTTGCTTATTAAAAGACGCTGCTTGGTTCTTTTGCAAAGCCCTCTAGCGAGCACGAATGCTACGTCGCTAATAACTTCGCTTCTGGTGAAAAAAAATTACGAAGAACGAGTAATAAATGGAAACACAGTAAAAGAAAAAGTACGCAAAGAAATCTGTGCCATTTTTTTTCGTTAATATCGCTCTTCGAGACGTATTTTCGACTTTTACAAGGCAGCACACTCGATGTGGGTTGATGCAGTTCATTAACTCAGCAAACAGATATCGAATTACCGTTAGTACATCTTCTCGAACATTCCTAAACACGAGTGGCGTAGAACACGCATTTCCCCTCAGCAGCAAAATATTTTCGTCTGTTTGGACTGATGTAGATGTTACGTATTCCAGACCAGGTTTCTTACGTTTAGTAGTTAATCCTTTATAAAAAAAAGGGTGATATTGTTTGGAACTGAAATTACTATTAGAAAAAGTCGCCATTTTTTGCTCTGATACATTGTAAAAAATAAACTTAGTCGACCTATCAAAGGACATCATGTGCCGCTGAGTCGTAATTACAGCGTTTAACGATTCACTGTAAACACAGAACTGCCACGAAAGACAATAAAGAAGAAATTTTGAGACGGGATTATAGTTCTGTATAAGTAACAAAAACGATGACAGTACTATCCCGTCAGAGATGTTTATGAGAAGAACATTATTAACCGTAACAGAAGAGTGATAGAGTGTATTCGAATTAAATCAGGTGTCGCTGCGGAAGATACTTAAAGGACTCGGCGAGTTCTGCTGTTGATGCAACAAAATGTTTGACGAAGGCAAAAGTAAGTAATAAGGAAAGCTTGTTTGAACGAGAGGAATGTGTTTACAATGAATATAAACTCAGGTGTTTATGAAAATAATTGTGTATAATGTGGCATTAAATGAAAGCGAAACGTAAACTTCGAGAAATCAAACAAGAAGAGAATAGAAACTTTTTAAATGTGTTTCTGTTATGGGTAGACCGTGTAAATGACGAAATACTGAATCTAAATGAGGGGAAAAGACATTTTTGTCAAAATTTAACTAATAGAAGGGATAGGCTGAGAGGACACGTCCTTAGGCATCAAGGAAAAACTATTTTGGTAATGGAGAGACAAGGGTTGCCAGTCAAATAGTAGGAGATCAAGGCTTGAATACATTATACATATTTCATTTGATGTAGAATGCAATAAATGTGCAAAGGTTCTGAGATATTCAGAGCACAGACTAGCGTGGTCAGTGCTGCGATAGCTAATGCAGTCTTTCCAACTTCTGGTCGAGTTAACGTCTCAAGAGTGCAAAATGGGGGGCGGGGAGAAGGGGTTTCGGCGATGAACTGGGCAACCCCATAGTGGTATTTCATTGACCTCATGGTTACTCTGCAAAATCATATTCCTGTAAAAGATTATGTGACCATTTTGGCTGATTAGGTTCATTCCATGGTGCATTATTTGTTCCCCACTTGTGATGATTTCTTCTAAGGCGACCGGGCCCCTTTTCACACAGCTAGCATCGTCCAGGACAAGCTTTTTTGAGCACGAGGACGGCCCTAGTATCGCATCTTCCCTGGTCACCACAGTGCTCAGATGTCAATATCATTGAGTCTTGGTGGTCTCCCTTGGAGAGAAAGGTGTATGATCGCTATCCATTAGCATTAGCTTGCCACTATTTTGCGGGAAGTATGGTCTATATATTCCCTTGAGTACCATACATAACGTGTATTTATCCATTACGAGACGACGAGAAGCTGTTTAGAATATCAGTGATTTTCCTACGGCGTATTAGACATGGTAAAATGTTGTGTTTCTGGTGTTTCCATATTTTTGTCCACCTCTTGTACATAAGGGCTGTTGAAGCTAGCTGACATCTGGATACATTCAAGATAACAAAATTGAGCCACAGTTAAGAGCTGCGGTTATAATTACGGTAACAGCATGCGCAGGAAAAAAGATTCATTCAAATAGTTTCTGCAGACTTTCGATACTAGAATAATAAAATCTACTGTGGCCACCTTTTCGATTTTGCGGCAGTTCAGAGGCTTCCATTTAAATTCTGCCGCTCATTATCTGAAGCGTTTCTCATTTGGATTTTTCGTTTGATGCTTATTTCGTGAGATATTTGGCCCAGTCACTATCAATAGGCCACCCTGTATAATGTTACGCGTCCAGAAAATTTAGAAGGTAAATTCTCTGCGCCTGTACTACACTCAAGAAAACTAAATTGGATACGGATATCCCAACAGTGAAGCTTTCCAGCGGAATACCACGCGCTTAAAAACAATACTGTTTCCAGCGAAATCATAGATAGAACGTAGCAATCTGTTTCTTCAGGGTGGACTCATACGACTTGTAGTACGATTTCACTTTGCGGACTTGAATATACTGGAAAAGCATCGACTACCAGGCGTGGAGATCTCTTCTGTATATCACGTTGCAAGGCATGCTCAATAACGTTCATATATGGGGAGTTTGGTGGCCAGCGGAAGTGTTTAAACTCAAAAGAGTGTTCCTCGAGCCACTCTGTAGCAATTCTGGACGTTTGGGGTGTCGCATTGTCCTCCTGGAATTTCCCAAGCCTGTCGGAATGCACAATGGACACAAATAGCTGCAGGCGATCAGACGGGATGCTTACGTACGTGTCACCTGTTAGAGTCGTATCTAGACATATCGGTGCTCCCATATCACTCCATCTACACACGCCCCACACCATTGCAGAACCTCCACCAGCTTGAACACTTCCCTGCTGACATGCAGGGTCCATGGATTCATGAGGTTGTCTCCATACCTGTACACCTCCATCCACTCGATACAATTTGATTGAGACACGGCCGACCAGGCAATCTGTTTCCAATCATCAAAAGTCCATTGTAGGTGTTGACGGGCCAAGTGAGGCGTAAAGCTTTGTGTCGTGCCGTCATCAATGATACACAAGTGGGTCTTCGACTCCGAAAGCCCATATCGATGATGTTTTGATGAATGGTTCGCACACTGACACTTGTTGATGGCCCAGCATTGAAATCTGAAGCAATTTTCGGAAAGGTTGCACTTCTGTCACGTTGAACGTTAGTCCCAATCTTGCAGGATCTTTTTCCACCCGCAGCGATTTCGGAGTTTTGAAATTTTGCAGGTTCCTGATATACACGGTACTTTCATGAAATGTTCGTAGGGGAAAATCCGACCTCATCACTACCTCGAAAATGCTATGTTCCATCGCTCGTGCACCGACTATAAAACCATCTTCAAACTCACTTAAATCCTGATAACCTGCCATTGTAGCGGCAGTAACCGATCTAACAACTGCGCCAGACACTTATTGTATTGTATAGTCGTTGCCGACCGCAGTGACGTATTCTGCCTGTTTACATATCTGTACTTGGTTACGCATGCCTATATGAGTTTCTTTGGCGCTTCAGTTTATGTTTTATTACTACGATTTATTGACACATTAGGAAATATCGTTCTTGCGAAACGCTACTGACTCTTTATTCACAGGAATTATTAAGTTCTAACGAAGGGGATCTCAAATTAATTCCATATTACCAGATTTCCAGTATCGTTTGGACATTGTTTCCCACAAGCGGCTTCCAACATAACTGCGTACCTATCGAGTGTCATCTCAGCTACGCGACGGCGAAAGATGTTCGTGTGACGCAAAAATCAAAGACTACTCCCTTAGGGAGTTACAATCAAGCCTTCGTATCTGCAAATTATGTAAATTTATAAATATAATGTCCCAGAAAACAAACAGAAAACGCTATGCGACCACTGACATTCAATAGAAATAGCCACACATGCGCGCGCTTTCCTAAATTCAGCGCAACTGAGAAAAAATGCGCTTGCGCAGCTAATACTTGTGTATTTCGCAGTGAGTGGTGACTCTTGAAGGCAGTGAACCAAACTAAACATGTTAGCTTTCTGCTTACAGAGCTAGCTATTATCATCGATATGATGTGCAGAAATAATTAAGTCGTGTGACTGAGCATTAAATCCTATCAACATTTTAACAGTGGGCGGTATTACGTCGCACAGCGCTTAACAAACAGCAATCAGCCAAAAAACACCAGTCGACCTGCCTTTATCAGCACATGGAAATTAAGAGAATGCAAAGAAGAAGTGTCGGTAATACCTATGTCTTACCAGAGTTCAGAGACTGATTACCGATACAGCTCGAGTGATTGTTGATCGCAAACCTATACTATAGGTTTCAAAAACATGGTGCCCATCTCCCTCTAGTGCCTGAATATACTGAATGATAGCGTATACTGCGAGTAAAATTCCAAAGAAGTACATTGCTAAGCAATTATATTGTCACTGAATACAAGGGAATAACAGCCCCGCAGGCATATTCAGACTTACATGTAAGGAATTTAGGTTTACGACAAGTAAAAGAAACATCGTTTTCTCATATATCAGATCTTGAATAAACGGAACTATTTTATACTTAATAAGTGAGCAAAAACTTTGATTTTACAGTACGACAATGCGGAAAATTAATACACGACGCTGTAATCATCTTCCATTCAACTAAGGATTAGCAACCTATGAGATCCCATTTTACTTCGCGCAAGCACTCGGCCCATTTCCAACTCGAGAATTGATCGCAATCTAACAATGCCAATACAACCTCGCAACAATAACCAAGTTTCACCACGGGAAGCAGATCGAAATAATCTCGCCCTAGCTTTTATTCATTGTCGAATCTCCACAACAGCATGGACCTACACCAGGCAAAAGCAGTTGTTTTCCAAACGCAGCTCTACCAACAAACACCCAGTCGAGCAGGAACAGCAGACACTCTCGAGTAGAAAACAGTACCGTAATGGAGAATTTCTTCCATGCATGAGAGTCCACATGGGCTGCAAACCGCGATCGACTCTCACTGGTCGAAAGCAAACAGACTCACCAAAATCGTAAAATTACGGCAGTGACCAAGCAAAGAGGTTCCTACAGTGCCTGTGTCGATTAATCGAAACTTATTATAGCTGACTCAAGTATAGCAAAGATAAACATAGCGAACTACACAATGAAATATAATGGGAAGAAAACGAAAGTGCAGGACCAACAGGCACACTTCAAATGGATTTGTAATTTCGTGTTAAGAAGTACGACAGCGCGTTGTGCGGGCTAACTGACGGAATGTCATCCAGTGAAACGGAAGTTTTGCATTGTCGCGAAATAACGGAGAGTGTGTCACGAATATGAGCTAGTTGACGCGGATATCGTTGGAACAAATGCATTCATCGTTACGGTAAGATCTTTTCTCGAATTTCAATCATCGCTTTTCCCCTCTGAAAGCCAAAATATAAGTTGGTGGATAAATTCGCACCATTTATCCATAAATTTAATAAACAGGACAGATATACGTAACAGAATCTTTAGTCATCAATAACATATTCTCCTTCACTACCTACAAAAGTCTGGTAACGCTGGAGTAACTTTTCGATTTGTCGGCTGTAGAAATCAAGTGGTTTCGAGGCGAAGAACTCATCATGCCATGTTAGGAGCGCATTTTCATGCGGAAATAGACAGCAGAAAAGGTGAAAATATGAGGAAAAATGTTCAAATGTGTGTGAAATCTTATGAGACTTAACTGCTAAGTTAATCAGTCCCTAAGCTTACACACTACTTAACCTAAATTATCCTAAGGACAAACACACACACCCATGCCCGAGGGAGGACTCGAACCTCCGCCAGGACCTGCCGCACAGCCCATGACGGCAGCGCCCAAGACCGCTCGGCTAATCCCGCGCGGCGAAAATATGAGGACACGAAATCAGGTGAATAAGGTAGTGCAGAACGATTTTCCAACCACACTCCTATACAGGGTGTTACAAAAAGGTACGGCCAAATTTTCAGGAAACATTCCTCACACACAAATAAAGAAAAGATGTTACGTGGGCATGTGTCCGGAAACGCTTAATTTCCATGTTAGAGCTCATTTTAGTTTCGTCAGTACGTTCTTCCACCTACGCTGAATGGAGCACGTTATCATGATCTCATACGGGATACTCTACCCGTGCTGCTAGAACATGTGCCTTTACAAGTACGACACAACATGTGGTTCATGCACGATGGAGCTCCTGCACATTTCAGTCGAAGTGTTCGTACGCTTCTCAACAACAGATTCGGTGACCGATGTACTGGTAGAGGCGGACCAATTCCATGGCCTCCACGCTCTCCTGACTTCAACCCTCTTGACTTTCATTTATGGGGGCATTTGAAAGCTCTTGTCTACACAACCCCGGTACCAAATGTAGAGACTCTTCGTGCTCGTATTGTGGGCGGCTGTGATACAATACGCCATTCTCCAGGGCTGCATCAGCACATCAGGGATTCCATGCGACGGAGGGTGGATGCACGTAGCCTCGCTAACGGAGGACTTTTTGAACATTTCCTGTAACAAAGTGTTTGAAGTAGCGCTGGTACGTTCTGTTGCTGTGTGTTTCCATTCCGTGTTTGAAGTCGCGCTGGTACGTTCTGTTGCTGTGTGTTTCCATTCCATGATTAATGTGACTTGAAGAGAAGTAATAAAGTGAGCTCTAACATGGAAAGTAAGCGTCCACATAACATATTTTCTTTCTTTGTGTTTGAGGAATGTTTCCCGAAAGTTTGGCCGTACCTTTTTGTAACACCCTGTATAGTGTTTTTGGCCAGTCCAGCAGAATGCGGGCGGACGTTATCATGGAGAACCACAACTTCACAGAAGACCTTGGTCGTTGTTATAGAATTGCGTCTGCAAGACGTCTCATTTGTTGACAACTGAGAGTAATGGTTACAACTCGGTGAAGCAACTGGTAGTACACCACCCGTCGCTGTTCCACCAAATGAATAACGTTACCTTTTCTGGATGCGCGCAAATGTTTGCACGGGGTGACGTTGCTTTAGTTGGATTCAACAATTCCTTTCTTTTCCTTATGTAAGCAGCCAGCCGGGGTGGCCGAGCGGTTCTAGGCGCTACAGTCTGGAACAGCGCGACCGCTACGGTCGCAGGTTCGAATCCTGCCTCGGGCATGGATGTGTGTGATGTCCTTAGGTTAGTTAGGATTAAGTAGTTCTAAGTTCTAGGGGACTGATGACCTCAGAAGTTAAGTCCCATAGTGCTCAGAGCCATTTGAACCATTTGAACCTTATGTTAGCATAAACACACAATGTATCGTTACCAATAAAATTACAGGATAGCAATGGCCGGTGTTATTCATGAGCCAACTGGCGACGAGCAAGCACGGATTCACAAATGGCCACCCGCTCATTTTTATGGTTTCATCTTGGAGCATGCGGTGCCCGTACACCCAATTTTTGAACCTTCAAACTGCATGCAATTGCCACTAGTCGAGTACAGTGACATGGATCGTTGCGGATTAATGCACTTAAACGAGCTTCGTCAAACGCCGTAGGTCTTCCTGACCGTGGAGATTGACTATCGTGAGATTCACTGATGTCAACACGATCCTCCCTAAAACGAAAAAACTATTTTATTGCACTGCAAGGTCTAATGGCATTATCCCCCCACATGGCGCAAATGTTTCTGGCTTTCTCCGTTGCTGTCACCCATCTACTGAATTCAAAAAGAAGAATATGTTGAAAATATTCCGATTTCCCGACTTTGACTACACTTTATAGAATGAGATTTTCATTCTGCAGCGGAGTGTGCGCTGATATGACACTTCTTGGCAGATTGAAACTGTGTGCCGGACCGAGACTCGAACTCGGTACCTTTGCCTTTCGCAGGAGAGCTTCTGTAAAGTTTGGAAGGTAGGAGGCGAGATACTGGGAGAAGTACAGCTGTGAGGACGGGGCGTGAGTCGTGCTTGGGTAGCTCAGTTGGTAGAGCATTTGCCCGCGAAAGCCAAAGGTATCGAGTTCGAGTCTCGGTCCGGTATACATTTTCTAGTTTCCACAGCTCCACTCACTATCTCCAAATGACAAAATGACAAGACGTAAACTGAAATAGGAACACTGAACTACAAACAAAATGTGACAATAGATAAATAAGCCCACAGCAAACGGAATACCAACATGCAAAACAAAAACGCTATGAACTTACGCACCAACGTAAGCGTTCGTTGACTCTCACCTACACAAGTATAAATGGTCATCGTAATAAAATACGAAATATCAGAGCTCAGACGGAATAATTTTCAAAAAAAAAACGCAGTCTGCTTTAAGGCCGGTTCCCACTAGGGCTGCCGCGCGTGAAAACCCGCGCGTCAGCGGCGTGGTTGCCATGGAAACGGCGTCTGCGGCAAGGCGCGGCGGGCTCTGCGTCGCGGTTTGCCCATGTCGAACCGCTTCCGCTGCCGCGTGCCGCGCTCCAGGTGCGCGCCGCCAATCACAGAACGCGCTCAGCGTGACGTCAGGTACGGAAACCCGGGCCACACGACCTTTCGCCGAACCGCTGGCGCGGACGCGGCGGCAGCCATGAAATACTTATCATCCGATTCCAAGGAAACGACTCGGTAGAAAAATTTGATTCTTGGGAATGTTACAGCCTGATATCTTCTCTCGATGAAGGACCGAATTTCTTTTCGTTATTAGTCGTGGTTACTTGCTGTATCGCATTTACGTAAACCTTTACACGAAATTTTAATGAGTGTGCAGAGGTAAAAACGCATTGCGTGGACTTTGCGTACAGTTCATTTTAGGTAATACATTATTGCGTATGAAATTTAGTCAACATATCGAAATTGTTTTTAAAGCTGAGAGCAGAACGATAGCTATCACCGTTCTCGAGATATTGAATGATATGTCGGCGGATGGGCTGTGCGGTGACCGTGCGCAGGTCGCTTGCGACGCGACCGATACTTCGTCCTGCTCGTCGTAAACCATGTGGTTGTATCTACTGCAAATTTCGTAAACGGTTCAGAAATCGAAAAGTGTTTTTTTGCAAACGATAACTTGTAAAAAGTCATGTATTTCGTCACATGATAAATATCCTAAATCTGTTTATCTACCGAGATATGAAAGAAACTACAGTTTCTCGGAAGGGACTGATGAATTTTTTTAAACGGCATTTAATAGCATGTGGAATTAGAAGTTAAACCGAGACTAATTTACTGGTATGCCATAAGATGTAATTTGCTAAGTATCTACAGCTATTGATTATTTCCTTTGGAAGTAACAAACGTTTTTTTCTTTATCCAGTGTACCTTATTGGTTCAAGACGCGTTTCGCCTTTTACTTTACGGCATCTTCGGCGGGTCCTAGCATGATTCAGTTTTGTTTTGATATGTGATACTTGCAGATTATAAAACCGTTCACATCTTTTTTACGTGAATAACTGATTACTTACAGTGAATCGAGTTATTGGCAGACATCTGCGTTTCCCCTCACCTGGTCACATGCTGTAGGTTGAACTAAAACTTAGATTATGGAACATAAGCACATTTTCATGTTCTTTTTTTTTCTTCTGTCACTAGCTGTAGACATTTTACAGAAAACACTGATTTGAAGTCGTAACTACAGTGTGTTCACCTCATGTCCCGTCCTGTTTGGTTTGTTTATGTACATGTTGCCAACCTAAAGAATTATATGCTGAAAACTAATGTTTGTTTATTTCTGTTCTCCTTATATCTGTATGTGCGTGTGGCTAGCCAGTGATAGTTATAGAAAGTTGAAAGTGAATGCAGTAGTTGTCAGACAGTGGTTGAAAGATTTGGTGTTCATCTGATTTCAGTTTTGGTTTAAATGTTTTGTGGAGGAGTGCATGGAAGAGTAAATTCACTGCTTACATTAATAGATAAAATAGTAGAATAGCATTTCAACAGATGATTATTATCAGAATCTATTACCCAACCCCGCTGTCCTCACTCTTTGACGCCTCATAATATGTCTTGTCAACTTACCCCTCTTGTAATCAAAGTTGTGCCATAATTTCCTCTTCCTCCTCTATTTAATTCCGTACCTCTTCTTTAGTTACACGATCCTCATATCTAATCTTCAGCATTGTTATTGATCACCACGTTTTGAAAGCGTCCACTGTCTTCTTGACAGAACTGTTCATCGCCCACGTTTCACTTACATACAAGGCTGCACTCCACACAAATACCGAACTCCACACAAATAGCTTTGTAAAATAGTACCCAGTCATTAGAATTTATATTCGATGTGAACAAATTTTCTTTTTCAGAATGCTTTTGTTGTTATTCACTGTCTTCATTTTATATACTCTCTACTTCTGCCTTCTCAATTACTGCTTCCCTTTCAAGTCATTGAAGTCTTAGAAATGCAGTTTGGTTTCTGTACAAGTTGTAGATAATCTTGTGGCCCTGTGTTTTATCGATGACATCTCCAGAGTTTCAAAGAATGTTTTAATTAAGATTGTCAAAACCTTTCTCTAAACATGCAAATGCTATAAACACAGTTTCGCAGTTCTTCAGTGTGTCTACTTAGCTAAGTTGTAGGATCAGTATTGCCTTGCGTGTTCAGACATCTTACAGGAATCTAACATTGTGCTTATGTTAGTTTGTACAACCCCTCCCCCTCTCCTCTCTACATATTCCTTCCACTTTCTAGCCTTCTCTCATTTGCTTAGTTCTGGCTTTGCCAAATGAGTTCTTGACAGCTGTTTCTCCTTTGAGCAAAGTTTTCTTTGTTCTTTCTCATTTTTCATTCCCCTATGTTTTCCAAGAGCAAAATGGCATTGCAATTTTGGATTTTCTGTTAACGTCATATTTAGACATTTCTATTTCCGATGGCCTACTTTATTTGCTACTTTTTTATATTTTCCCTTGTGTCAAATTTAATATATCACGTTTTATCTAACGATTTCTACTGTACCTTCTTCCCGTTCACGTACTCTGCTGCATTCACCACTTCTTCTCTCAAAGATATCCATTCGTATTCTAGCGGATTCCTTCCTCTGTTTCAGTCAGTCGTTGCATTACGGTAACTTTAAAATTATCGAAAAACTGTGGGTCTTGACTTATTCAAGTTCCATTTCCTTAATTTGCTATTGTTTACAGTCTCTTTAGTTGTAAATCGCAGCTCGTAACCAATAAATTATTGTAGGTTTGCGTCTGCACCAGGAAATGTCTTAGAATTTAAAATCTGGTTTCGAAAACTTTGTTCCAAAAATATATTATTCTTTCATGATTGTTAAGCAAGGTGCTGGCGATGATTACATTATGCTCTGTGCGAAATTCTATCAGGTGGCTTCCACTTTCATCCCTTCCCCCAAGCCTTTGTGTTCTTACTGTTTTCCTGTACATGCTACCGTATCACATTTTAAATTTTTGTCTCGCTTAACCGTCTGAATAATCTCTTTTGTCGTACATTGTTTCAATGTGTTAGGAGATAGTGAACAATGAACGGTAGTCGTGAAACCTTGTTATGGTGAAATGAGAAAACATGAATAATGAAATATGTGAAAGGGTACAATGTTCAGAAAATGAAAAATTGGTATGTCTTCACCAACTTCGTCTTTCCTTCATGTAGGTGTAAGATATAGTTATTCAAACACACCGGTCGTTTCGGTGGGTCAGTGGCTGTCCGTCATTGGCTACCGCTAGCGTCTGCCGCTTCCAGGTGGGAACGCCAATTCCGCGAGCCGCCGCGTCAAAGCGGAAAACGCTTGCCGCTGCCGTTGCCGCACGACGCGCTGCCGCGCTCTAGTGGGAACCGGCCTTTAGGCGGTGGCGCGGCACGAACCTGCTCTCCCGGCCGCGGGCTCGCGTGGACGAGGAAGTGTTTACACCGCCGGTACTTGCGCGTGTTGTTGTCTGACTCGATCGCCATGGCGCATAATTTTCGAAAGACTACGTTCGACAACGAATTTGCCAGACCCAAAGCTTTCGAAATAGAGCGTTTTTTGAGGGAAGAAGTTCGTTTACCTGCTGCAGACATAATTGGAATACACCTGTCCATTGTAAGCAGTACAATGCACGTAACTATGACCGATGAAGCTGCGTGTGAAAGAACTCTCTCCGCTGCTCAAAGAGGATTTAAATTTCGACACTCTGATGGCCATATCAGCGATGTAACAGTAACTTCTTCAGGACTGGGTGCGAGGGTCATTCGGATCTTTGAATTGCCGTTTGAGGTGCCAGAATCGATGGTTACTGAATCGCTGCGACCATATGGAACGGTACTTAGTCATACGCCTGAACGCTGGACACGTTTTAGTACCTATCCTGTGCTAAACGGCGTGCGACAGGTGCGGATCGTCCTTACTAAACATATCCCGTCTTATTTATACATTGGCGTATGTCGAGCTATTGTGATCTACGATGGCCAGCCACGCACCTGTTCTGGCTGTGGTGGAGAAGGGCATATCCGCTCGAAGTGCATACAACGCCGCGTCGTGCAGCTGCCACGTGGAGAAGCGTCACTGCGAGAAGTTCCTACGCAACTGCCGATGACGTACGTGTCGGTGGCTCGCCGGGAGGTGTTGCCCAGTTCGGAGCGTGACAAGAACGTGTTTATGCAAGATCAGACCGAGTTACGGGAGCATGGAGGTGACTCGGAGAATGTCCCTACACCACGTCACGTCAGTTGAGGGAGGAACCTTCCGAACACTCGCATGAAGCACGCGGCGTGGAAGTAGAAGTCGAGACAGTGGCGCCGGAAACGGACCAACGAACGATCGACGAATACAGCGAGGCAGCAGAGGGCAGGGCACGCAAACAGCGATCGCCGAAGCGTCGCAAAAAGCGTCGCCATAGTTCGGGTGACACGTCCCCCCCTAGCCTAGGGGACACGGAAGGTATCCTAGCCGAAGAACTGTCTGACACAGAACACGTGCCTTTAGAGAACGCTGACAGGATTCCGTCAGATGGTGACCGGATGTCCTGCCTTTCAGATGGTCCCTCTTCATTGATACCGACTGACCCAGAGCTGCCGACGAAGGAGTCAGGGATACCAATGTCCCAGCAGCCACGTCGAAATACATCAGAGGACGTTCTCGGATGGATGACCACTGCGACTGGGCGGAACCAGTCGAAGACATACAGGAATTGCCACCCCCTAATGATGACCACTCACCTACAGGATGCACACCACGGAACGACAACAAAGGAGGGCAGCCCGTTGGAGGGCACCCCTCTGAGCACGAATAGTGGACTAAAGCCCTTGGAGTTCTCAATGACATGACACGAGCATGACAACGACAACGAACCAAGCATATAAGGTGGGCACAGTGAACATTAACACCGCACGTTCGCTTGCAAAGATGCAACTTCTCCGGGACATGATTTACGCCACTGACGTTGATATTGCTGATGCAGGAAACCTGCAATCCTGCTTTTCCCGACGTGCATGTATACAACACTTACCTAGCGCCGACTCCAGATGGAGGACGTGGCACAGCGATACTAGTCCGGGAAGGGATTCCGATGTGTGACCTCGATTACCTTCCTTCGGCTCGGGGTTTGGCTATGACCGTGAACGGCATTCGTATCGTCAACATCTATGCACCCTCCAGATCTGACAATCGACAGGCGTGTGCACGATTCTACTCGGAGGAGATTGCCCTCCTATTCCATGGGAGGTATGACCACATCTTGGTGGGGGGGGATTTTAACTGTGTACTCACACCGAACGATCAAACTCCTAATTTCACCTCTTGCCACGCATTGAACACGATCTGCCGGGACATGGCCTTTATGGACACGTGGGAAAAGATTCATGGGCAGCGAGAGGGCTACACGTATTTTACTAGCCACTCGGCGAGCAGGCTGGATCGGATTTATGTTTCTGACGGATTAAGAGATCATGTGTTGGCTGCTGAACGTTGGCCCACAGCTTTTACGGATCACCTTGCATATTTATGCACGTTAACCCTCCCACGGCAGAGGGTCTGGCGGAGTCGTAGTTCCTGGAAACTTAATTCATCCTTGTTGGTGGATCTCGAATGTCGCCAGCGGATCGAAGAAATATGGCAGACTTGCACTCGCCGTCTGCCGATGCACCGTACGGTTCTTTCGTGGTGGCTGCAGTGTGCAAAACCGGCGATACGAAGAGCTCTCATAACGCATGGCAAGGAAAAAACGAAATGGCTCCGAGATACACTTGATTATTACTACATGGTGCTCCGCGACCTGTCCTCCAGGGCCCAATCGCCCGAGCGTCAAGCGGAAGTCCATCGCATTCAGGCCTGCATTTTATCGATCACGAGACGTCGACTGGAGGGACTTTCGATCCGTGCTCGGTGCTTGGACAACGTCGATGGAGAACGTATTGGCATGCATCATGTGTCCAAGGGACATGCGCGTAATCGCTGATCCCTAATCACAGTCCTCCATGATGACGATGGTCGACCCTTGACGTCACAACAGGACATTGCTGCTGAGTTTCTGGAGCATTACTGCCTCCTTTTCACTGGGACGCCGACGGACAATGGGACAGGAAAAGAAATTTTGCGACAGATGCAAACAGAGGTGGATGGTGCGGATGCAGAGGCGCTATTGGAACCCCTAACGGAAGATGACATCCGGGGCGCATTCGCGAAGGGTGCGGTGGATAAATCCCCTGGACCAGATGGGTTGACACTCGAAGTTTACCGCGCATTTGCGGATTTAATGATGTCCCAGTTGGTATTGATGTATAATGAGTTATTGAGCCCTGACACGGACGTTCCGTCGCAGTTCATAGCGGGACTACTTATACCAATATCGAAATCGACAGCGAGTGTCAGCGCCCATCAATTTAGGCCGCTCACGATGTTCAATACTGATTATAAGATCTTTGCGCGAATGTTGGCGGCAGGGCTCAAGACTGTAATATCCAAGACAATACCACCAGACCAGGCTTGTCTAGGGGTTCGGAGCAACATACATTCTATCCTCGGTGAATACCGTGACGTAATTTCCCTGACGGAAGCTTGTCGCATGCGAGCGGCGTTCGTATCGGTGGATTTTGATCGTGCCTTTGACAGGATCAACCATGATTTCCTTGACTCGACCATGCGATGCATGGCGATGCCACAGGATTTTATTACCGTCCTCATGCGCCTCCTTCGCGGCGCTTCTTCGACGGTTAGAGTCAATGGCAGGGAGGTAGGGACGATTCCTGTTTGCAGCTCAGTTAGGCAAGGATGTCCCTTGTCGATGATACTGTTTACAATAGTGCTCGAACCATTGATGCAGACTCTTAGACGGACTCTAACAGGCGTCCGACTCCGTGCGAGCTCCTTCACGCGTCGTGCATATGCCGACGACTTGATGATACTCGTCCAGTCGGAGAACGAAGTAAGTCAGGTTGTTACCCTTCTTACTACGTACGGAGTAGCTGCGGGAAGCAGGGTCAACATGAATAAAACCAAGATCATGCACATCGGTCGACGGCTGGACGCTCTGCACAGTCCGTTTACGACGGTGGACATCTTGCGATGCTTAGGTGTATTGTTCACCCGATCGCTACGGCAATCTGCGGCGGCGAGCTATCGACGTCTCCTGCAGAACGTCCGACTGCACATACGCAACAATTCACTCCGAACGCACGACCTCCTCCAAAGGGTGGACTACACTAATGTTCACCTGGCCTCGCGACTGCCTCACCTGGCACATGTACTGCCAATGCCACATGGTATTGCTGGCAGATTAATGGCGGCCTTTGGATACTATGTCAGCCAAGGAATCTTGTTTAAGATCAAATACAAGACTTTAACTCTCCCACACCACTCTGGAGGACTTAACCTCATGGATGTGCGGAACAAGGCTCTAGCTCTATACCTGCGAGCGACGATACGCACTTGGAACCAACGGCAACACGCCATCACGTCGGCCATCCTGGATGTGCTTCTTCCCACGTCCTTTGAACCACCGGTGGCGGTAGACACAATCTCGCCCTCTTTTTCTCACGTCGCGCGATTTTTTGTTGATTTTAGTTATGTTCAGTTACAGATACCTTCCACAAGAATCCCCACTACCCGTGAGATATATCGATACTTGCGGCGTCATCATGGCAGCAACGTTGTCGAACTTAAATACCCAACAAACTGGCGACAGATTTGGCGAGCTGTCCATACACTTCTCCTCACCACAGCAGCGCGATCGTCATGGTATACACTAATCAACCGCAAGACAGTCAACCGCCAACTATTGTACGACATTCGCATGGTAGATTCCCCGCTCTGCCTTATATGTGGCATGCAGGACACCGACGAACATTCCCTGCAGTGCGGTGAGGCAAAGGATGTCTGGCGGCTGACGCAACGCATCATGGCCCTCCTCCGACGCACCGACGAATCAACGATAACGACGGACGCTTTATTTTTCCCTGACTCTGTCTTTTTCCCCTCACAAAAAACTTCGGCAATCCGATGGATTGGAGGACACGCATCGCACTACGTGCTCTCGCGGACCTTGATATCGGGCATGGACTACTGGCATTATCTACTAGAACAACACGAAATCATCCGACGCCACTCTAAATATAAAACGCATTTTGCTAACTTTCTAGGCAGCATGTTTCATAACCCCCCGAAGCGGTGGGAAGTCCCAGGTTTACGTTGTTTCAAGGGATAGGATGTACTCCCAGTGAAGTGACGAGGATGTCACTTCAGCCCTATATTTCTTCCCCTTCTTTTTTATATATGATTTTTCTTTTGGGACATTAAAATTAAATGAATAAATAAAATATTATTGTTACTAACAAAAAAATATAAAAAAATAAAAAACAAAAAAAGAGGTCTTTGGTTCAAGTCTTCCCTTGAGTGAAAAATTAAAAAAAAAAGTTGGTGGAGCACTTGCCCGCGAAAGCCAAAGGTCCCGAGTTCGAGTCTCGGTCCGGTATACATTTTCTAGTTTCCACAGCTCCACTCACTATCTCCAAATGACAAAATGACAAGACGTAAACTGAAATAGGAACACTGAACTACAAAAAAAATGTGACACTAGATAAATAAGCCCACAGCAAACGGAATACCAACATGCAAAACAAAAACGCTATGAACTTATGCACCAACGTAAGCGTTCGTTGACTCTCACCTACACAGGTATAAATGGTCATCGTAACAAAATACGAAATATCAGAGCTCAGACGGAATAATTTTCAAAAATGGTTCAAATGGCTTCAAATGGTTCAAATGGCTCTGAGCACTATGGGACTTAACAGCTCAGGTCATCAGTCCCCTAGAACTTAGAATTACTTAAACCTAACAAACCTAAGGACATCACACACATCCATGCCCGAGGCGGGATTCGAACCTGCGACCGTAGCGGTCGCGCGGTTCCAGACAAGCGCCTAGAACCGCTCGGCCACTCCGGCCGGCTTCAAATGGCTCTGAGCACTATGGGACAACTTCAGAGGTCATCAGTCCCCTAGACTTAGAACTACTTAAACTCAACTAACCTAAGAACATCACACACATCCATGCCCAAGGCAGGATTCGAACCTGCGCCCGAAGCGGCCGCACGGTTCCAGACTGTAGCGCCTAGAACCGCTCGGCAACCACGTCCGGCGGAATAATTTTGGTGTTCGTTTTACTCACCTGCTATTCGAGAGTGGAACGGTCGAGAAATCGTGGTTCTGTGGAGCACTTACGTATGATCTGCAGAGTATTCATGTCGCTGTAGACTCTTTGACGCAGATGTAGGTGGCGTTAAACTACCTACAATTTTTTCTGAGGTTAAAAGATGAAAATACCTGAGTGGTAATAGACATGAATCAAATAAGGAAACGGAGCAAAGTAAAACGGAAAAGACCGAATCGGATAGGCACATACACAGAGCACCCACGAAATGGTGTTGAGGTAACAAGCAATTGGTGGTTGGCAGCACGAGCAAGGGAAAGCCACGCCGCCGCCTCGGCGGCGTAGCGTGCCGCACTAACGAGGGGACGTCGTCCGCGTTTAGCAGCAATTTGTTTGCCGCTCGTTTCCCAAATTACATCCGACACAGGCGCGCACCCACACGCGCGCGCGCAGGTATAATATTTATTATTTATTATTTCAAAGTTAGCGCGCGCCCTTCGTGCTCGTCCGCCATTGTCTGCCTCGCCCTCGACCGAAAATGGCGCGGCGCCCGGCCCAATTATAATTTCATTACACGGGGACAACGTAACGACTACATTAGGTCGGCGCGAGGCGGCTGCATTTTCGCTGCCGGCGTGCAGTACCTGCGAGCGCCGCGCCTCCGCAACTTGCGGGACAGTTAGCGGAAATGGTGCGGTCAGCGCCGCCAACCGTGCGCCAAGAAACTTTCCCCAAACTGCAATATCCATTCAAACCAAATTTGGTGGCGTAGCGAGCAGACTCGAGCAAGTGCGAGCAGAAGAGAGAGAGAGAGAGAGAGAGCGGGCGGGCAGGCATTGCCGCGGAAGAGAGACGGGAATGCGCGGCCTAGGAACCGCGGCGCGAGTTTACAAAGCTCGGTCTCGCGACGGTGGCGCTACTGGTGCGCGGATGAGGCACTAAAGCCGGTGAATTAAAACGCTCCGCTGCAGTTGCAACTCCCGGAATTCGGCGCGAGGCGAGGAACGGAGGTACTCACAAAGTACCCTGCCTCGCTTCTCGCGTTCCCGCGCTCCACCCAGCAACACCGCGCAATTTCCGATCAGAACGGCAAACTCGTTGGTGTATCAGGTTTACATTCTTATGTAAGCTCTCTTTTAAAAAAAATTGTCAATATGTGTAAACTGAATATTCGTTATCCTCGTGTAATGTGTACTTCTGATTTCGCGTTCAAGTGTTGAGCAATACTGTTTGTTGGTCGACCCCGTGTTGCGTATGTGGTGTGAACAGTGCCGTGAAACAGAACTTTAAACTTAATGAAATGCAGAATTTGAAATAATGAAAGCGAATATAATTAACTGCCAAAAGAAAGTAAATGTGAGCAAAAAAAAACTATATAACCGAAACTCAATACCAAAGTATATTATGAAAGTTGCGTGATATGATGTGCAATGTTTGACCTGGAATAATGAAAAAAAAAAAAAAAATACTGCACTACTCAGAAAAGTAACTGTACTCCATTACCAACACCATTCACTGAAAAATAATCTGCTTGCTTAGCACAACACCTCAACACCTTATAATTCTATAGTTCTGACTACGTACTGTTCCCTCATAAGAATGCAAGGTGAAGCAAATACAGATCAGCAGATGCAGCAGCTAAATAAAATTAATCTACTATTTTTTCTTGTCAAAATGGTTCAAATGGTTCTAAGCACTATGGGACTTAGCATCTGAGGTCATCAGTCCCATAGAGTTAGAACTACTTAAACCTAAACACACATCCATGCCCGAGGCAGGATTCGAACCTGCGACCGTAGCAGCAGTGCGGTTCCGGACTCAAGCGCCTTGAACCGCTCGGCCACAGCAGCCGACTTTTCTTGTCAGAAAAGATCTGTTGCTGCATGTGGCGTGAAGTGCAATGCACTGACGACAAAATATTCAAAAGTTTACTAATAGAGTTGGTTTTTACTTAAGAGAAATATCGTTCTTGAGAATTAGACTGTTATTATTGACAAAAAGAATTGTACGAAATAAGAAGACTCTAACAACTCCAAAATTCTCTCAGTATAAAAATTACAGGCATCTCAGCCAACTGCGTAGTTTGTGAAATAATGAAAACAAAGAGCTCAAATTAACAATAGTCATATATATTATTAGTTATTTGAGAGACAAAGATTTCCTTCTGTTAATAGTTCTGACAGACAATCATCTTATTCCTGCACATGTATGGGTTACCTTTACCAATTCTTCCAAAAACCTTTTCCATTAATACAAAGAACTAAATAGTTTTATAAATAAGCATTCATCTCCACATCTCTAGATAATTTCTCCCAGATTCACAAATAACAGTTCTCATTCTCTGAAAAACTCAACCGCTCGTTATTATGCCTCAGATAAGACTGCCTCCAGCAATGCATAACTGACTCAATAGTATGTGAACCACAACTATAACTAAACACAGAGTGAAGGATATTACTCACAACTTGCGCAGTGCGCTCATTCGTCTTTGTCTAAGTACAGTGAAGGTGAACATGTGAAAACCTTATAATTCTGTTTATCTTATTATTTGCTGTTTCTACATAAGGCGTGCACTACAGGCGCTACTGCAGGCTGTATTTCATGATATATTTTGTTCAGGTGGCACCTCAAAGTTCCTAAATAACTGCAGGCAGTCATATTTGAGAACCAACACGGGCTGCCGACGAAATAGTGCTTCATTCATTCTATCTCCGACGAACCGACTATCAACAGATTAGACGGAAGAATGATAGCCCTCCAAAACCTTCATCATGCACCCATTAACACCGATTCGTATCTACAATCATCAGATTTTCATCAACTGCCTCAAACTGTGACAGTGCTTAAGACACACATAACTTAAACAGTCTCATATCAAGATAATTTGCCTAAAAAGTTCGCCCTCTTGCAGCCAGCGTTTAGAGTAATGGATATTCCACCTGCCAGATTAACAAGGCACTATCACTTAAAGCCAAAAACCAGGAAATGGACAATGATGTACGCCGGCAAAATCTATAGCATCTGCTTGTTGGTAATATTTCGTGTAAAGGCCCCCATGCACGGGCCAAGCGGACGACCGAGCTGCTCGCCAAACGAGCCTGCCCAAACTCGTTCGCCTTTGTGTGTAGACGATGGCTTCCTTGCCGGATCCCTAGTGGAGTGTGTTGATTCCAGTGACAAACCGCTTGCCGGCTGGTGTGGCCGAGCGGTCCTAGGCGCTTCAGTCTGGAATCCTGCATCGGGCATAGAAGTAAGTGATTTTTGTAGGTTAGTTAGGTTTAAGTAGATCCAAGTTCTAGGGGACTTATGACCCCAGATGTTAAGTCCCATAGTGCTCAGAGCCATTTGAACCATTTGATCGAAGCGCTTCCTACATACTCAGACCGCTACCTGCCAATCAACACTCTGAAGTACAGGGTCCGCTTCAGTGTTGTTCCCCGATAACAGGTAGAGCCCCCCCCTCCAAAGCTGGATGTTTGTAGCGACATACGAGCAAATGGGTCGCGGCTGTGGATGAGATGATATCTCTTTCATTGACTTTCGGGACGTGCCCATTCAGCTGTTTCAAAAGTGGAATGTTAATCATGACGATAAGAGTGTAAGAACGACACAGCACCCAGTCTCCCAGCGGAGAAAACCTCCAACCCCGACGGGAATCGAACATGGGCCCCTTCAGTTAGCAAGCAGGATAGGATGGTTCGTGCGCACAGTTCCTGCTTTCCATAAGCCCCGTCTCATGTAGTTGAAACCAACTGCGAGAAAGAAAAAAAAATGGCACCCACTCACAGCAGAGCGAACACAGCGTTTTCTTTCTCACAATCACATTCGACAGGAAACCTGTACATTGTCATTTAAAAACATATACAACCAATATCCATGGTATTATTCATTGAAGTGTGCTGTGAAAACTTTAAGTAAATCGACCAAGAAATTTTCGAAATATTTGCTAACAATGTTTGCCTCATATATATTATATCGGCCAAGAAATTTTCAAGATTTCTGGTAAAAACTTTTCACCTTTATATATTACATGCATATTATTTGCTACATATATCAGAAAACATATACAGTGCGGTCCATTGATCGTGACCGGGCCAAATATCTCACGAAACAAGCATCAAACGAAAAAGCTACGAAGAACGAAACTTGTCTAGCTTGAAGAGGGAAACCAGATGGCGCTGTGGTTGACCCGCCAGATGGCGCTGCCATAGGTCAAACGGATATCAACTGCGTTTTTTTAAAATAGGAACCCCCATTTTTATTTCATATTCGTGTAGTACGTAGAGAAATATGTATGTTTTAGTTGGACCACTTCTTTCGCTTTGTTATAGATGGCGCTGTAATAGTCACAAACATATGGCTCACAATTTTGGACTAACAGTTGGTAACAGGTAAGTTTTTTAAATTAAAATACAGAACGTAGGTACGTTGCAACATTTTATTTCGGTTGTTCCAAGGTGATACATGCACCTTTGTGAACTTATCATTTCTGAGAACGCATGCTGTTACAGCGTGATTACGTGTAAATATCACATTAATGCAATAAATGCTCAAAACGATGTCCGTCAACCTCACTGCATTTGGCAATACGTATAACGACATTCCTCTCAACAGGGAGTAGTTCGCACATGCACTGACAATGAGTTGACGCATGTCGTCAGGCGTTGTCGGTGGATCACGATAGCAAATATCCAACTTTCCCCACAGAAAGAAATCCGGGAGCGTCAAATCCGGTGAACGTCCGGGCCATGGTATGGTGCTTCGACGACCAATCCACCTGTCATGAAATGTGCTATTCAATACCGCTTCAACCGCACGCGAGCTATGTGCCGGACGTCCATCATGTTGGAAGTACATCGCCATTCTGTCATGCAGTGAAACATCTTGTAGTAACATCGGTAGAACATTACGCAGAAAATCAGCATACATTGCACCATTTAGATTGCCATTGATAAATGGGGGCCAATTATCCTTCCCCCATATTGCCGCACCATACATTAACCCGCCAAAGTCGCTGATGTTCCACTTGTCGCAGTCATCGTGGATTTTCCGTTGCCCAGTAGTGAATATTACGCCGGTTTACGTTACCGCTGTTGGTGAATGACGCTTCGTCGCTAAATAGAACGCGTGCAAAAAAACTGTCATCGTCCCGTAATTTCTCTTGTGCCCAGTTGCAGAACTGTACACGACGTTCAAAGTCGTCGCCATTTAATTCCTGGTGTATAGAGGTATGGTACGGGTGCAATCGATGTTGATTTAGCATTCTCAACACCAACGTTTTTGAGATTCCTGATTCTCACGCAATTTGTCTGTAACTGATGTGCGGATTAGCCGCGACAGCAGCTAAAACACCTACTTGCTCATCATCATTTGTTGCAGGTCGTGGTTGATGTTTCACATGTGGCTAAATACTTACTGTTTCCTTAAATAACGTAACTATCCGGCGAACGGTCCGGGCAGTTGGATGATGTCGTCCAGGACACCGATCAGCATCAATAGCATCGCCCGTTGGGCATTTTGATCACAATAGCCATACATCAACACGATTTCGACCTTTTCCGCAACTGGTAAATGGTCCATTTTAACACGGGTAACCTATCACGAAGCTAATATCGTCCGCACTGGCGGAATGCTACGTGATACCACGTACTGATACGTTGGCGACTATTACAGCGCCATCTATCACAAAGCGAAAAAAGTGGTCCAACTAAAACGTTCATATTTCTTTACGTACTACACGAATACGTAATGAATTGGGGGTTCCTATTTTAAAAAACGCAGTTGATATCCGTTTGACCTATGGCAGCGCCATCCAGCGGGCCACTCATAGCGCCATCTGGTTTCCCCCTTCAAGCTAGACGAGTTTCGTTCTTTGTAGTTTTTTCGTTTGATGCTTGTTTCGTGAGATATTTGGCCCGCTCACTATCAACGGGCCACCCTGTATAGCCTATGTCCATCAGAATGTCCATTTGAGCATCATGTAAAAGTATGAAGGAAATCGGCCAAGATTTTATATGTAAAGTATCGAGCAGAAGTGTGAAGTAAATCGATAAACTACCCTCCGAGGTTTTTGGTTATAAAGTTTCCCGTTGCTGTATTAGATATGTATTTATACAGTATATTACTAGCGACCCGGCCCGGTTTCGCACGACTGGCCGTAAATATCTATTCCAGACAACTTGAGTGACGTTGCGTATTTTATTTTCAGACCACTGCGCAGAGGACAGAATAAATTTCAGAGAATGTCATTACTTTCGTATAACACAGCAGGACAATGTCTCTATTCTAAAGTGTTCTTATAGTTTGATACAATTTTCCTTCGGCCATGCATACTGACGATTGACAGCCATATTAAATTATGAAACGCAGTCGCAAATTGCGAATACGATTGCACAACAGCTAGCTAGCTTACTAGTGACATACGAAAATTTGTGCCGGGCCAGTACTCGTCGAAACCGGAGTTCGTGCTTTACGTGAGCGGCCTTGTGGACTGTCTCGGCCATCCGATCACCCCTCCAGGACCGAACCGAACATCTGTATGTCACTGTGCGTCTACGTTCCGTACTTCGCAATTGCTGTATTTCCCGCGTAGGGAGTCACGTTATTTTACTCGTTAGATTGCCTTACTTTGGCATGAAATACAGTAAGTAGGATAGTGTCTGTATTTTAGAGTGGCTGTACATTTCGATGCTGTGTTATTTCGGATATGGATGAGAGTGAAATAATGTCTCTCCCTGTTCGGGAATCACACTATTTGTGTCCGAGCACTATGAGACTTAGACACGATGACGTATGGAAAGTTTGGTCGATACTGGAGGCGTGCGCGAATGACTAAGGCAGTGAAGGTGACCGCTCGCGTAAAAGCGGCAGATGCCGGTTCGAGTCCCGGCTAGGTACAAATTCTCATATGTTACGGGTAAATCGTACAGCTTTTGTACAATCATGTTCACAATTTGGGAATGCATTTCATACTTTCATATAATTTAAAGCAATGTAAGTAGCGTACGCCAGTAAAGTTGTCTGGAGTCATGAATGCTGTGTGTTCCATACTGAAATGGCGTTTGATGTGACACCTCAGGGCAATGATCCAAACACATCTTGATGTATGTAATATGCTCACAACCAGTGTAAATCTGTACGAAACTCGTGTGTGCGTGAATGATTCAATATGTATCGGAAGCTGGCTGAGGTTACACAAACAAAAGAAAACATAAGAAACACGCATAATGTACATGCTTAGCTAAAAGTGTGACAGCACTCCGCTTGTGAAGCTCAGTACGCACTGTTATGCATTGTTGAGACTCATTGCCGCAATTCTTTTTCGTCGACTCTTTATGGCAGACTTCTTCGCCATGCAAAGAATCATATCTAAATTTGGATCAAGGTAGGCAGAAAACTGAAAGCTGAGTCATCTGTTGCACTGCTGAAATAATGCACTGTACGTTAACTTAGCAAAGTTATTGAAGTATTTTTCCGGAAATCGTTTTACTGGAGGAGTGAAAATAAAAACCATTTTTTTTATTCGCACTTCGTTTTCTATGCAACTATTCTCAAACCATTGCAGGGACACCATCAGTTAAAAATACTTGACTGTTTTAAATTGTAAGTCTCGCATCACAGCCTGAAGACAATGTGGTTATCATTCCGTTACTGATGAAACTTATTACTGTACTCCAAAGCTGAGTGTCTCACGGCCCGTTCTTTGAAGAATTTACTATTAATTTAGAGTCTGATTTGCAACTGGTAATCCGAGGGAAGCATAAACTGGCAGTCTGTAATTGTTGTCGTATTTCGAAATGCGTACCTCTACGTCATTGAGATGTGAATGCTGGGTTAAAAGGCAGAGTGAAAGAAAATCACACAGGTAGGCTTCGATCCCACAACTTTTCTCTTTCCGGCCAAATGCGCGACCACTAGAAGAACACACCAGATGCGAATCATATCATTCTTGCTGCCATCTCGAGACACTACCGTTCTCTCGAGTTTGGAGGTTGTTCGCTAGGTGTCAATGACTTCGTTTTCGACTTAACTTTTAACTCGACATAATTCAGACAGTTTGTACGAAATATTTACAAATTCTATCAAAACCTTCCTCATGAGTCAGTGTATCTATTAGTCAAAGTCCCTGTCGCAGTACCTGAGATTTGCCCTTTGTATGGAAAGACAAGAGCAAGGGACTTCAGATACAGAAAAAAGTGACAGTGTGGCATTGTTGGCCTGAGGCCCATTCGGGGGAGTTCAGCCACCTGGTGCAAGTTTCATATCAGGTGACGCCACATTAAGCGAATTGCACGTCGGTGATGATGAGGACAACACAACACCCAGCCCCGAGCGGAGTATACCTACATCCCGGCGGGGAATCGAACCCAGGCTCGCTACATGGTAGGCAAGCACGTAAACACTCAGCTAAGACCTAAGCAGGCGGACTTCAGATACAGAGAAAGAGAGTGAGAGAGAGAGAGAGAGAGAGAGGAGGGGGACGGAGAGGAGGGTAAAATGATGACGCTCTAGTGGGACCTAAAAAGAGGCACGTATTTACATTCAATGCTGCGCCAAAATTTCAAAGCAACTGGCGAAAAACTTTCGGAGATTTTAAGATTATTAATAAACGAACATCTACATTTTTATTTACGTACATGTGAGCAATGGCCTTTTACCAGGCAACTACGTAATTCCATATATCTCTTGCACGTAGTTCCCTTTTTAAAGTTCGGTCGGAAACTGGATGCGAAGTATCTGCATGCACTGAAAGCAGCAATTCCATCCTGGTTTTAAACCATTTATCATTGACAAGGAGTGGCGCTCATCGCCGGGCCTACTGGTCGGGCTGTTCTGACACCGTATTACACGGGTGCCGATGGCACACCATTCCTTGTAGACATGTTGCAAATTCAGGCGTGATGGACTAACAACTCGCGCTACGTTTTTCATGGTGGTGGCTACGCCACGTCCAGCACGATAGCTCCTTTCTGACATTCTGTCACGCCCTCATATCGACCTGGTGAACTGCCTGATTCCATAAAATCGACTACTATATAAACGCAAGAGACGTACGGCCATATATAAATACAACCATCCAATTCCTCACTTTCGAAAATGTAGAAACCAACTCCAATATTCGGCAATTAAAATTAATTAGCGCTGCCGCACAAACAGCCAAATTTATGTGTTTTACACGCAGCGCGACTGCCTTGAAAAACTGTATTAAGAATACAGTCCTCCAGATCAGATTGGCACTTAGATTATTCTGCCGCAAGATCTCAGTGAAGTTGTATTTTCTCCTTGCCTTTCTACACCACACGGTGCTTAGTAAAAAAGTGAAACCACAAACTGTCTGTCAAAAAAACTGCTGTAAAGGTCTACAAGTACGCTCCTGTTAGTTTTTAGAATGTTTTATGGCTATTCTAACGCCGCTATGCGTCGTCTGTAGGTCCAAGAATCAAATGGGAGATAAAAGTGCGAAGAGGACGAAGGGCAGCAGAAGCGCTGAATGGAAACATTACGGACACTAGATGGACAAGCGAAGCAGGGAACTGCATGAAACATCCTCTTTATGTGTCATGTCTACGCCAGAGCTGCTATATGACAGATTTAGTATGCACCACTCGAACTGCAGGGAAAAGAAAATATCGTGGTTAAGCGAAGAGAAAGCACTGCACTGTTCTTGGTCCACTTCGCGTAACGCGCAGTGAAAATAACGAAAGGATATGAAACCTTCCATTTTCCAGCGGAGTACAGACAAAAAGATTATCCGACAGTTCTAATTTGACTTACCTCCGCCTGCATCATGAAGACTTTTTTTCTCCTTAGTACCTTCAGGGCAGAATGTCACACATGTCAGAGTACACTTCGTAATCCAAGTCCACCCTCTTTTATCGCTCTCTGGTCTCATTCCGCTCGGTGAAAAGCACCCTTCTGACGCAGCGTATGAGTCAAAAGACAGGAGGTTCGGATGTCACAAAGAAATGAAACGAAGTACACCACACCACTTTTTAAAATTCTGTACTTGCGCTTCATGCAAATTTTTTTAAATTTCATTGGGAGTGTTTCTGTGAATGTATTTAATTAGAGTTATTATACCTGTATCAGAAAGACAATTGTTGAATTATAATCTTACTAGCGAACCCGGCAATGCTTTGCAACGCCTAAGTACACTAAGCGATCAACAGTATCCGGAAACCTGGCTGAAAATGACTTACAAGTTCGTGGCTCCCTCTATCGGTAATGCTGGAATTCGATATGGAGTTGGCCAATCCTTAGCCTTGATGACAGCTTCCACTCTCGCAGGCATACGTTCGATCAGATGCTGGAAGCTTTCTGGAGGAATGGCATCCCATTCTTCACCGAGTGCTGCACTGAGGAGAGGTATCGATGTAGGTCGGTGAGGCCTGACACGAAGCTGGCGTTCCAAAACATCCCAAAGGTTTTCTATAGGATTCAAGTAAGGACTCTGTGCAGGCCAGTCCATTACAGGGGTGTTATTGTCGTGTAACCACTCCGCCACAGGCCGTGTATTACGAACAGGTACTCGATGGCGTTGAAAGATGCAATCGCCATCCCCGAAATGCTCTTCAACAGTGGGAGGCAAGAATGTGCTTAAAACATCAATGTAGGCCTGCGCTGTGATAGTACCACGCAAACAACAAGGGGTGCAAGCCCCCTCCATGAAAACCACGACCACACCATACCACAACTGCCTCCGAATTTTACTGTTGGCACTACGCACGCTGGCAGATGACGTGCACCGGGCATCCGCCATGCCCACATCCTGCCATCAGATCATCATGTTGTGTACCATCATTTGTCACTCCACAAAACGTTTTTCCACTGTTCACGTCAATGTTTACGCTCTTCAGACCAAACGAGGAGTCGTTTGACATTTACCGGCGTGTTGTGTGGCTTATGAGCAGAGGCTGAACCATGAAAGCCAAGTTTTCTCACCCCCCGCCTAACTTGCAGTGGATCCTGATGCAGTTTGGAATTCCCGTGTGATGGTCTGGACAGATGTCTCCCTATAACGCATTACGACCCTCTTCAACTGTCGGCGGTCTCTGTCAGTCAACAGACGAGGTCGGCCTGTACGCTTTTGTCGTGCAAGTGTCAATTCACGTTTCTGCTTCACTATCTCATCGGAAACAGTGGATCTAGGCATGTTTAGGAGTGTGAAAATCTCGCTTACAGACGTATGACAGAAGTGACACCCAATCACCTGACCACGTTCGAAGTCCGTGAGTTCCACGGAGCGCCCCATTCTGCTCTTTCACGATGTCTAATGACTACTGATATCGCTGATATGGAGTACCTGGCTAGAGGTGGCAGCACAATGCACTATGGGACTTAACTTCTGAAGTCATCAGTCCCCTAGAAATTAGAACTACTTAAACCTAACTAACCTAAGAACATCACACACACATCCATTCCCGAGGCAGGATTCGAACCTGCGACCCTAGCGGTTGCACGGTTCCAGACTGTAGCGCCTAGAACCGCTCGGCCTCCCCGGCCGGCTTTGGGGGTGTCCGGATACTTTTGATCACATAGTGTATGTATGTATACATCCTATTCTCCTTTTCTTCCTCTCTATGTCCACCTCCTCCTCCATCCTTGTCAATCTCCCCGTCACAGGCGTCTCTCTATCCATATCATCCTCCTTCCCATCTCTCTCCATCTCCTCCTCCCCTTCTCTCCGTCCCTCTCCTCCTACCCCCTCTGTACGTCCATTTTCTACCCCCGTTCCTGTCAATTTCCTCTTTCCACTGCTTTCAGACTTTAAACTTTGCTTATTCTCTTTGCCAAAGAAATCTTGATTGGAAATGCAATCGCTAAAAGTGAGTATGTAAATCGGTTGGGATCATTGGTAGCTGGATCTTTAGTGTAGTATCTTCAATGACTGTATTTCGCATAGCTCTCGTCTGTGAACGGGTGGGGTTACAAAGTTTCGGACGATTCAGGTTTCATAGTAATATTTCAATAATAAGCAAATAAATTGTAAATACATCCTACTTGTTTCCCGTTAAAACCAACTGTGATGAAGAACAAAAACAAACTATACTTCTATATACCAAATTTGTTTACAGTAACGTGTAAGAAAAGAAATATACATAAGAGGAACAAATTAGTCTAATGATGAAAGAAAAATTACATTAGCTGCACTCGGGCACTGAAATATACCGAAGGCGACAAGTGAAAATTTGTGCTGGACTGGGAATCAAACAAAAATTTCACGTTTATCACGAGAGGTCGCCTTAACCACTTCAGCTATCCAAGAACGCTTCCCGCCCAGCCTAAATTCCCGTATGTTGCGCGCTACATACGTAGTGTCCCCTGTCTAATATCCTCACTGCTGACAGCCTCATCTAATCCCTGCAAGAAGTTGAAGGACGAGTGCGTACGCACTGGAGGTATCATTATTTGCCAATACAACACACGTACGTATATGCATTGTGTCTGCTGTTTCAGACATGTGTGAAAGAACACCTTTCACGATCCTGTAGCCCAATATACATGACGACAGATAAATTCCGAGATCAGCTGCAATGAAATAAATCCCGTGGCGACAAGTGAAAATTTCTGCCGGGCTGGAACTTGAACCCACATTTCTCGCCTATTGGAGTGGTCGCCTTCGGTTATCCAAGCGAGCTTCCCATCCAACCAAAATTCCCATATGTCACACTCTACAGTACGCTGACCGCTCGCAGCCTCACCTGATACTCATAAGGGGTCGAATGAAATGCGCATCCATTGCTTGCAGACTCAGCTTATTCCCGCAAGACATCTAACGAAGAGTGCATCCGAAATAAAAGTGTTTTGCTTTAAGGCGCGTGTATTTACATATATTGGTTTAGGTGAAAGGTTGCTATAATTCAGACATCTCGATACGAGTCCCGGTGTGGGGCACTCCACAGGCATGAATTAGTCTAAATGTTAAAAAAAAATTGGAAATTTGTTGTAAGGACTAGGATAGCAAACTGCTGAGTTCATCGGTCCCTAGGCTTACGTACTACTTAATCCAACTTAAAATAACTTGCGCTAAGGACAGCGCACACACCAATGCCCGAGGGGTGGCTCGAGCCTCCGGTGAGGGGGGGAAGGGTGGGGGGTTGGGGATGGGGGGGGGGGGCGCGTGAGCCGTGTCTAGGCGCCCTCACCGCACGGCTGTTGTAGTTCAACCTGGCTGCGAGTAAGAAGACGAGACGCACAGTTTTCAGCACAGCATATTGTTTTCCATAGACGATTTCAGCAGAAAACCTGTACATTGTTGTCTATAGAAATATTCAGAAATATTCAGTCAACGTCCGACTGAATGTTTAGTACAGTATCATATAAAAATGTTATGTAATTCAGGCAAGAAATTTTCGAAATTATCGCTGACACCTTTTGCTCAATGTACAGGATGAATATTAATAAAATCGACAAACTGAAAGAACGAGTTCCTGATTGGAAATGGTCGAAAAAAGGTCGTATGGCTATGTTTCCGGCAATGCATCGTTACCCCACGGTAGATGGCGCTGACGAATGATACTTCCTCTGACCACGTGCCATGTGTTCCTTGTGTGCTTCAGGCTGTGTGATTGGCACAGCGTACTGTAAGTAGCAGAATGGTGCGGTAGTCACGTCGGGAACAGGCCGAGATGGTGTTTGTGTTCGACCAATCAGACGGAAGCGGCCGATAGGCAGCGCGGTTACACCAAACCTAGTACCCTCACAGACGTCAACCACATCACACATTTCAAACCCTTTTTGCGAGTTTGCGTGCTCATGGGTCCTTTCAGACAGACGAACGTGCAGGGAAGCGGCGGACTGTGCGTACACCATATTTGGAGGACAATGTTCAACAGGATAGTGAGACGACCGCTAGTACACCCGCCAGGTAGGTAGCAGCCCACATGGTGTAAGCCAAAGTACGGTTATGTGCGTCCTGCATGACAACACCTGCTATCTCTACCACCTGCAATCCCATGGAGGCCACCTTCAACGTCTGTTGCGCCGTGGATGCGATACAGCACTGTACTGTATTCTGGGATGATTTTTTGTCGTTGCACGTGCACCATCCACTTCCAAACACATGTTCGTAGGATTTCTTCTCCTCCATTCCAGTCAGGAATCCGTCCCTGCAGTTTGTTAGTTTTATTAATGTTCACATGAATAAGTGCAGATAATTCTCTTGGTGAATGAGGGTGGTGTACTGTACAACATTACATCAGTAATTATATCATTTATAGAGTAATAATTATAGCTATTATGAGATGTACGTTTTCAAGTTGGTTAGTGCCTCCAAATTTTAATGCAAGCCAGATGATGGATGCGAAATGTTTAATCTATACTGACGCGTGCAGTCAACATAGTGGTGCAGTTATGACCACGCAGAAAATATTAGGTCCTAAAGATTGTGATATGTTTGTGGGAAGACTGTCGGGAACAGAGGAAAACAGGAAAAACACACTGTGTGAGTACATATTAAGGTACGACGCATAAAAATATCTGGAATTACATCTGTTGTATATGTATCAGTAGCCCACACGATTCCAAATGTTTATTAGGTATCATATATATATATATATATATATATATATATATATATATATATATATATATATATATATGATACCTTATATCTATCGACGGGAAAAATATCACAATACCAAGGAGAAACAGCATTCCAGAGTGTTTTCCAACAGAACAACGCTCGACCACATACCGCTGTTGTAACCCAACATGCTCTACAGAGTGTCGATGTCGTGTTGGCAGAAGAGCCAACACTGTTTTTCTAGAGGAGGCCGAAATGCACGCGTTTAATTACACGCTGACTGGCGTGAGGTCTGGAACAGGACAATATCTTGAGAATTGCAAATAAAGTGAAGTAGATATAATACTTAACTTTAATCCACAATTGTAGAACATCTCTCGTTACGGTACATGCTTCATAATATTAATTATCAATTGAATACGGCGCCTTGCTAGGTCGTAGCAAATGTAGCTGAAGGCTATGCTAACTATCGTCTCGGCAAATGAGATCGTATTGGTCAATGAACCATTGCTATGAACGTCGGCTGTACAACTGGGGCGAGTGCCAGGACGTCTCTCTAGACCTCCCGTGTGGTGGCGGTCGGTCTGCAATTACTGACAGTGGCGACACGCGGGTCCGGCGTATACTAATGGACCGCGGTCTATTTAAAGGCTACCACCTAGCAAGTGTGGTGTCTGGCGGTGACACCACAGTCGACCTGTTTCCTTGGCCTATTCGATCACCAGATCTATCTCCAACCGAGCAAATGTGGGACATCATAGAACATGTCCAGCGTCGTCCACAAACAGCATTAACCGTCGCTGTACTGCCCGACCAAGTTCAACAAGCATGGAAATCCATCACACAAAGTGACAGCCGGCACATGTACAACACAATGGATGTACATTTGCATGCTTGCATTCAACATTCTGGCGTCTATACTCGTTATTAATGCACAAGCAATACACACTTACAATAACTTATTTAGGGCTTATATTAACTTGTGTTCTTGCAAAGTTAATCACTTTAATATGTTACATAGGCAAATGTATTCCATAACTTTCATTATACTACATTAATAATTTTTTTGGTGCTGCGATTTATTTTCAGCGTGCGCATGTACCATATAGAAGTATGGGTATAGTGCACATATTTCTATTGATGACTGCGCACAGTGTAATGAACAACCTTACATCAGTATTTACGTCATTTGCAGTCTAGTAATTATAGTTATTACAAGTGATATGTTTTTAGATTTGGTAATACCGCCAAGTACATGTTGCAAGAGCAAGATAGTAACATTTATTTTTGCCTGGGCAGCAGGTCAGGTGTTGAAGTGTGGGTAGATGGACTCATGTCAATACTGAAAGGGGAGTGCACTTAGTCGAACAGTAACGACTCTGCAGAAAACATCAGATAGCACATTATGAGACGTGTCTACAGGAAGATCGTTCGACGCAGAGAAGAAAACACCGATATGTGTGTTCATATTAAAAACCACTTACGAAAATGTCTATACTTATACCCATTACACGCTGTATATTAAAAAAAAATGCAGCCTCTGTACGTGCAAACGTTTATTCGAGTATCATGAAGAAATTTGAAGTAAATCGCTCAAGAACTTTTCGAGATTTTTGGCGTCAACCTTATTGGCCTTATATAGTCATTACAGGGAAAAGTTGCGACTTCACGTCTCAGTAACATCTTTGCACTCGTCAAATGTACTTGACAGCAGCTCGAAATCGGAACTGTTTTCGGCAGGTATTCTGCAGATGCTTTTTTAATATACTTTACGGGCTTTCGTGGAGACAAAAAATGAGACCGTCGAGAAGCACAGCGACATAATTTCGGTCTTCAAAAGACAGTTCCATATGGTGTATAAACTTTAAATACAGTCACAAAAATGTCTGGTTATCAACCACCGGCTTCAACCTTGTGAACATCGTCAGACTGCTTTATTCTTCTCTATCTCTGACACTGACGTCATCTTGCAAAGATATTATTGAATGACACTCTAGGTGCTCGGTAAATTCGGAAATCGTGAAAACTGGAAGTCTCTTTCTATACACGGATTAGTCGACGCGTGACACAAACGATCAGATTTGTGAGAAAGTCTGTGGCTAATTCGTGTTGAGTTATTTTTAGCGCATTTTTTCGAAATCGAATTGTGGTCCGACATTCTAATTGTGGGCACAAAACTGTATAGCATTAGTTGACCTTCGTACTGGAATATCAGCGACAAAAACATTCCACACTAAAAATTGAGAAACAATCAAAACCTGCCAATAGAAAATTAAGTCTATCATTTTTCGTTTTCTCATGTTCTCTTGTTATTTATTTTCAGTGTTGCATAGTCTGAAAATGTGTCTCACCATTAACTGCTTTTTCGCATACTTAGCAACAAACAGTTTTTTCATCCGGCTTTGTCATCTTTCCTTCACATCTCCGCTTGTACTAATGTATTATTTACCACTTTCAGCGTAATATGGAAATGTAACGGACAACTCAAATTCCAGTATGAAATAGATGATGAGGAAGTCTTCCGGAAACCAATAAATTCTATTCTATTAAAACAACTCGTGTTTATCTGTAAACACAAAAAGAAACATAATTCCACTATATCCTATCAAACACGCCGTGGACATGATAGAACTGGGGAAACTCCAGTCAGATACTACTGAATCAGTTGTCGCACGTAATTCCTTGAATGGGAAGTATTTAGTACTTTTTGTTTTCTTTTTGTCTACTGTGCAGATTTTAAAACAAACCATATATTGCTAATAAAGTTGTTTATATAAAGCATACTTACAAAAATTTCGTGTATGAGAACATGTAGCAATGTATAAATGCAGTCCTAACTCCAAATCAGGGGGCAAGGGGGAGAGTACACAAATTAAAAGCCTGAGTACAATGAGCAACATGAATCATAACATAAACATTAAAAATATGAGGAAACAAATTATGGTGCATAATATGCAGAATGTAAGTAAAAATTCTGGAGAGTAATTATCTAAATAACGTATGAAATTTGTGCATGTTTTCAGTATAGAACCAGAATAAAAAAGGAAAGTAATCAGAACATACATGCCATAACGCATAGTTTTCGACTACAGGAGAATAACAATAGATCTGCATTAAATATATTTGCAACAGTAACTATGTATGTATCATCTTACACTCTGCAGACAAGAAGGAAGTGGGGGGGGGATACATTTTTTTTTTTTATGTAGTTTAACATGGGCCATGGAACACTCTGACACATGAACTACCATTCAAACTATTACCTAGCTGCTCTCTATAGTCTTACGAGTTTATACTGATAATTCAGGAATATCACGTAAAATTAACACAGTACGTATTTCACCAAAAGTAGAAGTTCCCCTTCCAATTGTAATAACGTTCGAACTTATGCGGTCTCGATGACTTTGGTTTTCCCTTTGCGGTACTGTGTGCCCGTTAATGAACACACCCGCGGGAAACTTGGAAAAAAATCGCCCTGTGTCGTTCTGGGAACGCACTTCTGAGACAGAAAGTCTCGGTTTTCATGTGGCCCTTCTTTTTTGTGGGGGGCAGTCGAGCCGTTTGAGGTGTGCGCTGTGGCTGGGACCACCGGCCCGCACTCGCACTTGAGCTGATCCTGAGAGACGACGGTAGTGTTAATTACGGGACTCATTTACGACTCTCTTCAGAAGGGCCGCAGAGCCCACTCAGCGGTCCCTCGGGAGACGACGCCGACTGCGTCCGCGTAATCACCGAGGTGGCGGTTCCACGAAAAGAACCGCAGAAAGACTTCCTGTCTGAGAAGAGCGCCAGAGTTGCCTTCGGCTGCGTGGAGCCAGTCTGCATCAACGAAGCGCCCCCGCTCCCCAAATCCTCTCCCCACTCTCTCCCCCCCCCCCTCCCCCCTTAACACACACACACTACCGCTTCCCATCCTTCCACCTCACTCGTACTCCTTTCACTAAACAGTTCAGGTACAGCGAAAGCGTTCCGTGCTCCGAACTCTATTCCAAGCGCGGAATTGCGTGCCTCTTCCAGTTTATGCATACTTTAAGAGGGAAGATTAAGAAGTTGTGAGCACGATATCTATTTCTGAATCGACGCCGTTTTATGCGCTGCGCCAACACACGAAATCGGTTCGGTTTCTGCCGAGCAGCTGAGGACATTTCGTAGGCGAGCGGACTTTCCGGCGGCCTTCGATTCGCCATTCCATTACTACTCCAAGGCGAAAAAACAACTGTACAAATTTACGTATGTCTGCTATGAGGAGGGAACAACGCCAATGGAACTAATAAAAATTAATCAATTAAGAAAGAAAATGCGATGATTGTTCAAATTACAAATCCTTGGCATCACTATACGATGATTAAAAAATTATAGAGAAAGAAAGTCTACAGATTGAAGTTAAACAACATTTAGGAGAAGATCAATTTGGATTTAGGGAAGGAAATGAACCAGGGGAGCTATAGTGGCACTACGAATAATCTTATAAAGAAGTGAAACGTCCCCTTACAAAAATTATAAATGACTGTGCTTAAACTGACACACAATATTTTTAGCGCAACGCAATCTCACTTTTAATAATCCCTACAAAAGAATGGCCCCGACTAACATTAACCTATACCTTTCACAAATCACTTACCTCACAACAATCTTCGTTATTCGAACTACTGCAATACAGCGAGCGCCACTACTGCCAGCTAAATAAAAGATTCAAACTACTGAAGCCACTAACTACTGATAGGAGTAGTTAGCAAAATGAAAGATTTTGATACAGAACAAACAATGTATTTACCTTAATAGTGTTCAAAAGTCATAATATATATAGCACTTCATGACATCCAGTCTTACAAATTTACTGCCTCTGATGGACACACGTCCAGATCATCCGCTCTCAAAACTCCGCCATCTCTCTCTCCACATCCACCACTGCTGGCGGCTCACCTCCAAATGCGCAACGCTACGCGCTGTTAACAGCCAACTGCCCAACACTACAATAGCAAATTCCAACAATGCAAACCGGCCACGGACTTCACACAGCACAGGTAGTGATTTTCATACAGAGCGCTACGTGGCGTTACCAACATAAAACCTAAACAGCCTACTTACAGAAGGACTGAGATGAATGGGAGTACACATGCCGTATTCATTAAGCCGGAAAAGGCTTTCGACAAAGTGAACTGGAAGACACTGTTAGCAAAGCTGAAAACAACCGTAATAGACTGGAGAGATAAAAGACTGATTCTCAGTCTATACAAAAACAGAGCACAGAAATAGATATCAAAGGCACTAAGAAACAGATTGAGATGAGAAGAAGAGTCCGACAAGTCGGTCATGTCTCTCCTTATTCATGTTATTTATTTTTAAATAAAGTGGAGTACAAAGAATGAAAAGCAGCACCAAAGAGATCATAATTAATGGATAACAAATACAATTTGTCCAATTTGCTGATGCTATGCCAGAACATGGGCCTTTTCTTAAGAATTCTGTCTGATGCCTTAGATAACCACAAACAGAATAAACGCTAAGAAGACCAAAATAACTGTGGTACATAAATCGAACAGCAAAACAGGGACACATTAAAACAAGAAATAAAATACTAATGCAGATGTTAACAGAAGCATTCGGAAAGAAGAGAATTCGATTAACAAACAACCTTCTTAACGTGAAAAAATAATCAAAACATCTACTCTGATAATTTGAAACTAATGTTGTAAAGGAAGGGCTCTGTGGAAACGAGAAAAAAAACTAGAAGCAACAGAGATGTGAATATGCAGAGGGGCCATGAAAACATCCTGGACTGAATTAAAACTGACGAACAATCAGTAAAAGAAGTTAAACATAACATAATATTGACACCATTCAGAGAAGACAAACTAAATTAATTGGACACCTAGTTCGACGTAAGAGATTCACAAAAAGGACATTGGAAGGAAAAATCCTGAAGTAAAGAAGCGCGGCTGGGACATCCGTATTACACAGTGTCATCAGAATAATGAACTGCAGAAATTACAACAAATGGTAGAGATGGCGAGGGGGAGGGAAGAATGGTTGTTGTCTGATGGTGACACACGATGCCATGTAATTGTAGTAAAAATAGATAGTGTAGTCAAAAATCTCCAAATAGCGTTTTTGTACTCTTCAATTATAATTTAATTGTATTCATTTGACCTCTGTTTCAGTCAAGATATAAGATCACAGGATACCCTTTTTGTGTAAAACGTTTTAAGCGCAATAGAGATCGCTTTAAAAAAGTCGTATTTAAGGACTACCGTGAGCTGCCATTGAAATGAAGCTGTTTTCAACACCTGTTTCGATTAACTGAACATCGTAATGTAATGTTGCTAGACACTTGCTACCGAATACATCTACATCTATATTTCGCAAGCCACTGCATGCTGTATGGCGGAAGGTACATTATGTACCAGTATTACTTCCCGTTTTTTTCCTGTCCCAATCGCAAGTGGTTCGCGGGAGTATCGATTGCTGTGTGTGGGGTCGAATCTCTATAATTTTATCTTCATGGTCTTTATGCGAGATATATATTGGAGGCAGCCATATTTTGGTTGAATCTTCACGGAATACAGGTTCGTTTCATCAGCAGCTCTTCGCGGCTCTTAGACAAGAACGTCTTCTAGTATTTAAGAGCTGTGGGCTACTACCTGCACAAAATATGACAGTGATCGATTTATAAGTAATACTGCACTAAAAACTGTAGTCGAAATTAATCGATATTGACAGTTTCATTTTACCCGAATTCATTATCCCAGGCTCTTAAGAATGAAGGTGGAAGAACTGAGATGGCGGAATGCAATGGGCACGCAGCTGCACTCATTATTTACGTAAAATTGGTGGGACCATCGGTACCGACCAGCTGCCGCCTCATTCTCTGCCAATGACGGTATGAGGAAGCGTGGGGTCATAACGCCGCTCTACTCCCGACCATTGTTAGTTTTCGTCACCTGGAGCCGGACTACTCGTCCAAGTAATTGCTCAATTTACACTAAGAGACATTAAGAGGAAAAATTCCTTGCAATACCGTGAATAGAATATGGATGCTCTGCATGGCAGGCAGCGGCGCTGATCACACAGCTACAGAGGCGGATTTTAGGTTTCTAATGTTTGGAGGTAACAGAGTACCACGTTCTTTCGTCCCATATTCAGTTCCACCGAAAACAGAGCGGTAACACTGCGAAATCGCTATGTGAAATAAACATATTTGGTAGTCCTCATAAAATGGTTCAAATGGCTCTGAGCACTATGGGACTCAACTGCTGTGGTCATAAGTCCCCTAGAACTTAGAACTACTTAAACCTAACTAACCGAAGGACATCACACACATCCATACCCGAGGCAGGATTCGAACCTGCGACCGTAGCAGTCGAGCGGTTCCAGACTGTAGCGCCTTTAACCGCTCGGCCACTCCGGCCGGCGGTAGTCCTCATACAATGAAGGTAGAAGAGTACGAAAAGTCACTTCACCATAACATTTATTTACTAACTCAATATGACAATCCGGGTCGTGTTGACATATCTTGAACAGCAGGAAATTTTGGATACTTTCACTTATTATTACTACATTAGTTTCCCTTCATACATGAAGAGATTTAAAGGGATGAACAAACAAAACAACGTGTTACAAATCCATTATTCTGTTGCATATCTTGCTCGATATGTAGCCACAACAAGCTGCACAAGGTGCATACCTAGATGCAGGGCGGTGTAACCATAAGCACACCAAAGATATACAAATACCTAATGTGGTAACTAGTTTCAGTGAATATGAAGATGATGTTTATTGGTTTGTTATTTCACTTCAGAGATGGCAAATACACTTTGCAGGTGAAGGTAGTGTAGGTTGTTTTCACTAAAATTTTACATGGACGTCATCAGCGAGCAAAGTCGACGTTGTAGGTCATCCCTAGGGTGTTCCATCGGGTTAAGATCGGGACTCTGGGCAGAACGCTCTGTTTAAAGAACGTTACTGTCCACATATCATTACCTCACAGATGCTGCTTTATAACAGGGTGCATATACAAGGCGGACCATTTTAATTCATAATGGGAAATAAGTCGGGATAGAGATGAGATGCAGCAAAACGTTTCAGATAAAAGTTGGTGAGAAAGAAGGTCACGCATTGCTACTAATGGCCGTGACCTTGAATGTGATTTTCAGGGCATTTAGAGGTTAAAGCGATTTTTTAAAATGGGAACCCTAATATCTAACTTGATATTTGGAAAGCGCGGCAAATTTTAGATATAAAACGACACATTATTTAAAGTCATGGCAAGGTTCAATGAAGGTCAAATAAGCAAATATGTTTTCAGATCTTGTAGGGATTAACTTGGTATAGAGGACGGATACAGCAAAATACAATGTTAGATACCAACTGGAAGGAGCATAAGGGGTCACATATCACAACCAATAACCATAATCTTAAAGTTAATTATCGAAGGTCACTCGAAGTTTGAGTTTTCTGACGTCGGGTGTGGAAAAGGGGAAGACATATTTGAACTTTAAGTTTTAAATAACGTGTTTATGGGCAAAACTAAATATGTCATAAAGTATTAATGTTATTTTGACATTTGCATCATAGAAGTAACGTAAATACGAGTAAGTCGTAGAACACCGATTTACAAGTCGCTGAGTGAGTCCCCTCGTCTCTAATTCCTAGAGATGACCCTTCCAGTTTGTATCTAACATTGTATTTTCCTGTTCCCCTTCACTACACCGAATTAACCCCAAGTAGAACCAAAAATGTATTGGCTTATTTGACCTTCATTGAACCTAGCCATGACCTTGAATAGTCTGTCATTTTATACGTAAATGAGTACTCTTTTCAAATCTTAAGTAAAATATCAGTATTCCCATTAAAAAAAAATCACTTTACTCTCCAAATCACCTTAAAAATTACATTTAAGGTTACATCTATTAGTGGCAATGCGTGAGCCTCTTTTCCACCTACAACTTTTATCTAAAACGTGTTGCTGTATCTCGTCTCAGTCGCGAGTTATTCTCCATTACGGATTACAATGGTCCGCCCTGTATATCGACAGGTTGCAACTGTTTTGTATT
The DNA here is from genome assembly GCF_021461385.2 of Schistocerca piceifrons. Lineage (NCBI taxonomy): Eukaryota > Metazoa > Arthropoda > Insecta > Orthoptera > Acrididae > Schistocerca > Schistocerca piceifrons. The sequence continues at coordinate 146,336,103 of NC_060144.1, forward strand.
GTTGTTGTTGTTGTTGTCTTCAGTGCTGAGACTGGTTTGATGCAGCTCTCCATGCTATTCTATCCTGTGCAAGCTTCTTCATCTCCCAGTACTTACTGCAACCTACATTCTTCTGAATCTGCTTAGTGTATTCATCTCTTCATCTCCCTCTACGACTTTTACCCTCCACGCTGCCCTCCAATGCTAAATTTGTGATCCATTGATGCCCCAGAACATGTCCTACCAACTGGTCCCTTCTTCTTGTCAAGTTGTGCCACAAACTCCTCTTCTCCCCAATTCTATTCAATACCTCCTCATTAGTTATGTGCTCTACCCATCTAATCTTCAGCATTCTTCTGTAGCACCACATTTCGAAAGCTTCTATTCTCTTCTTGACCAAACTATTTATTGTCCATGTTTCACTTCCATACATGGCTACACTCCATACAAATACTTTAAGAAACGGCTTCCTGACACTTAAATCTATACTTGATGTTAACAAATTTCTCTTCTTCAGAAACGCTTTTCTTGCCATTGCCAGTCTACATTTTATATCCTCTCTACTTCGACCATCATCAGTTATTTTGCTCCCCAAATAGCAAAACTCTCTTACTACTTTAAGTGTCTCGTTTCCTTATCTAATTCCGTCAGCATCACCCGATTTAATTCGACTACATTCCATTATCCTCGTTTTGCTTTTGTTGATGTTCATCTTATATCCTCCTTTCAAGACACTGTCCATTCCGTTCAACTGCTCTTCCAAGTCCTTTGCTGTCTCTGACAGAATTACAATGTCATCGGCGAACCTCAACGTTTTTATTTCATCTCCATGGACTTTAACACCTACTCCGAATTTTTCTTTTGTTTCCTTTACTGCTTGCTCAATATACAGATTGAATAACATCGGGGACAGGCTACAACCCTGTCTCACTCCCTTCCCAACCGCTGCTTCCCTTTCATGTCCCTCGACTCTTATAACTGCCATCTGGTTTCTGTACAAATTGTAAATAGCCTTTCGCTCCCTTTATTTTACCCCTGCCACCTTCAGAATTTGAAAGAGAGTATTCCAGTCATTACTGTCATAAGCTTTCTCTAAGTCTACAACTGCTAGAAATGTAGGTTTGCCTTTCCTTAATCTATTTTCTAAGGTAAGTCGTAGGGTCAGTATTGCCTCACGTGTTCCAAAATTTCTGCGGAATCCAAACTAATCTTCGCCGAGGTTGGCTTCTACTAGTTTTTCCATTCGGCTGTAAAGTATTCGCGTTAGTATTTTGCAGCTGTGACTTATTAAACTGATTGTTCGGTAATTTTGACATCTGTCAACATCTGCTTTCTGTTTTGTATTATATCGTCAAACATTAGGGAAATTGACAACTTGAAGTAAAAATTAATTTCGTACATGGAATTTGCTACCCTGTCTACGAGCCACAATGAAGTTTTGTACCATGGTGCAAAAGTCTCTAAATTGTTGCAAGAAAACGTATCAATGGAAACGGGAAATTCCCACATAGCAAAAAAAAGTAATAGAATACCTCATAACCAATAGTCCTGTAGGACTATTTGTTCTAAATTATATGTTTGCCAGCCTTATACTGGTGGTTGGGCAGCTTAGTAGCTTGTCATCATGCACATAAATATGAGAATGCTATAATATCTTAAATTAGCCAATAGTTTATAACGAACAATAATTACAGCCGATGACGGAAACGTCAGCACGTCAGAAATTTTGTGTAGGTTTGGTGCCAGCGCAAAGACATGTTTATTTTGGACTGTATAGTATGCCCGCGACTTCTCGCCCTTTTAATTGTTTTTTAGGTGACCAGATTGAGCGAAAAGGTGCTCCAGTGGATATTGGACAGTTTAATGGGAGATCTACCCTACCCTGGTGAAAGTATCCCGACACCTCTTAGTGGACCTTAATTTGTTGTGTATCCCCCCTCTCCCTCTTCCCCTTAACGACGCTTGAACTCTGCTGGGAACAGTATCGATGTGTGTGAAGGTCAGTGGAGCAATTGCAGGCCATACTTCCTCCAGCGCCGAAACCGCAGTTATGTAGTGATTTTGGACGCTGGAGTCTGGAGCCAACTTAACGTTTTAACTCACCCCTCGGGTATTCCATTGGGTTCAGATTGAGACTTTGGGCAGTGCACTCCATTTCAGGAACGTTATTGTCTACAGACCATGGGCGCACTGCTTTATAAGAGGGCGCATTGTTATGCTGATACAAACGATTATCGTCACCGAAATGTTTCTCTACTGTACACAGTACGCAAAGCTCTAAAATGCGTTCATATCATACCGAATTTAGAGTTTTCTTAAGCGCAATAGGAGAGGACCACACCCTAACCCGAAAAACTACACCACCTCCTGCGCGCTTAATTGTTGGCACTACACACGATGGCAGGTAACGTTGTCCGTGCATTCGCCAAATCCAAACTCTCCCATCGGATTGCCACAGGCTACAGCGTGATTAGTAACTCCAAATTACTAGTTTCCAGTAACCCACCGCTAACGGTGTCGTTCTTTACACCACCTCAAGCATCGCTTATGCGGGGTTTCAAATAAGAAACGAAATGAGGTGATGCGGTGGCCCTCAACTACGTACCCTGTGACTCAGAGTTGAAATATGGCTGGTTTCGTTGTCCAGGGGCTGGAATAGGTAGTTGCCGCATTACAAGCCAAATACTGCTGAGTCTACAGTATACAGTATGAATCGAATTGTCGAAGGTTCCTATCACTTCCCAATTGAGACTTTATAACGTAACAAATACATTTATAAATGAAAGATTGTAATTAAATAAAATCTGCAGGTACTATCTCAATGACTTTGAGTACAATAGTAAAAGTCCTTTTGAGAATGTGGTATATTTCTGCAAAACACTTAATGCTCCAGCAATTAAATAAAATATAAGTTGACTAACAGGGAAAAAATGGATTCCTACTGCACGTAATTAATTATGAACGATAACATAGCTCGCGAGATATTCACTTCTAAACGCATACTACGTCTTCACTGTAGAAACCTCAGAAATCTCACAAGTTCACAAGTCCACACTCCGAAGTATTTCTATCTCTTGCGCCCACTCGCAAACCGCTCCACACTCCAAGTCTCTCACGCGGCAGTGCGTCCGTCGCCGGCGTCGCGTCCAGCACCTCCCGTGTCCTGTCCCGTACCAATGCTCTTCTCCCACTTCCATCCAGTCTTCCCATTTACGGGCGCTGTGATTGGCTAGAGCGCTCCCGCCATGTTTTCAAGCCAACGCGCATTCACAAACATAATGAAACATTTTCAAAACACTGGATTTACATTTAAATAACTTTAAATTAAATAAATATTCCTATGGCTGGACCATAAAAACGTTCTATCACACATTAGTAGAAACATAAACAAATTAAATGGACATATATCAAAGGAATAGCAAACAAAAGTAGGACAGTGGCCTAACGTCTCTGTGTTTCCTGAAGCACAGTAAATAATTGACCAATTTCTTCATGAATTGCATATATCGGATATAAATAAAGACATAGATGAATATATATATTTATAAGCATGAGGCCACTGTTTTTTCGTGTCACTGTGGAGTACTTATGACCTGACGCAATCGATAATAACTGGGCACTTTGACCTCCAATAATCCATGTACTATTCAAGTTACATGTCTGTAATTTATACCAATTTAGTTATACACTAATAGCTTTCTAAAGATACGTCGATCGACAAAATCGGATGAAATGTTTAGATTTTGGAAATTCGTTGCTGGGTGTTACTTGTGTAATTTACAGTCAGATATTACACTAATAAAGATATTGAAAATCTGATTAAACCATCAGAATCGTCGTGCAAATAATGAAAATGTACATGATTCTTTTTAAGGTATCATGATTCCCCTGGCTATTATTAATTTCTATGCAAACTGTGAAATGTCTGCCATGGCGGTTTCACAAAGTCCGCCATCTTTGGCACTCTCTTCATGTCTCCTTCATCGACACATCACCGTGGAATTCCCAGCCACGCTGTCGCTGGACCCCGGCTAACGTTCGGCACCACGTGGCCGCCGACAAGCCGCGGCCCACCGACGGGCCCCAGTACTTAGAATATTTTCAGGGCACCACAACTCGCCCGTTACCTCACACCTGACATTGACTGCAGAGGTGTGGGGCTTAGGAGGAGCTGCTTGATCGCTGTAATCCATTCTTCTTAACTCCCTATACAAACTTACTATGCCACCTGGTCACCTAGTGGTACTTTGGACCTCACTAGTGATTCTTCCTGCAAATTTCATTCAATTTTTTACAACCAGCCTCCGCAATACTCGACGATCCCTGACCATCAGTAGATGAGGTTTGCATATCTTTGTTGTAGCACTGGTCGTTCCTTCATGTTTCCACTTTGTATTCACATCACCCACAATCGTCTGCTGTAGAATGGTTGACACACCCCTGGAAGATCTGTCACTCAGGTGACACCCAGTAACTGGTCCATGATCTCATCACCGACGTGTTCTGCTGTTAATGCTCAGTGACGAATTCTGCTATTACTGCTCAATACTTTGCACCTTATTTTATACTGCTGGGTCAACTTCTCGTGATATTTAGTGGTCAGTTCCGTGTTATGTAGGGATGTCGGATTTTTTGATCCAATATTGTACATATTTTCACGTGTCAATGAGAAACAATGCATGTGAGGAGTCCACCTGTACGTGAAACCCGATTTTGTTATGTTGTTGTCGTTGTTGTTGTTGTGGTCTTCAGTCCAGAGACTGGTTTGATGCAGCTCTCCATGCTACTCTATCCTGTGCAAGCTTCTTCTTCTCCCAGTACCTGCTGCAACGTACATCCTTCTGAATCTGTTTAGCCTATTCATCTCTTGGTCTCACTCTACGATTTTTACCCTCCATGCTGCTTTCCAATACTATACTGGTGATCCCTTGATGCCTCAGAACATGTCCTACCAACCGATCCCTTCTTCTAGTCGTGCCACAAATTTTTCTTCTCCCCAATTTTATTCAGTACCTCCTTATTAGTTATGTGATATAACCATCTAATCTTCAGCATTCTTCTGTAGCATCACATTTCGAAAGCTTCTATTTTCTTCTTGTCCAAACTATTTATCGTCCATGTTTCACTTCCATACATGTCTACACTACATACAAACGCTTTCAGAATCGACTTCCTGACACTTAATCTATACTCGATGTTAATAAATTTCTCTTCTTCAGAAATCTTTCCTGGCCATTCCCAGTATAAATAATGTAGCCAAATTAAGTCGGGTGATGCTGAGGGAATTAGATTAGGAAATGAGAGACTTAAAGTAGTAAATGAGTTTGGCTATTTGGGGAGTAAAATAACTGCTGATGATGGTCGAAGTAGAGAGGATTTTGTAATTTAATTAATGAAAAAGACCTGAAACGATTCTCATATGTAGAAGATATTGTATTTTTGATACCACTGAACCAAAGATGTTGCCTGAGTGGCAGAATCGATTGTTAACAGGGGCGCGCGGAGCGCAGCAGCAGTTGCTGTTGCACTCTGTTATAGGTAGGATGTAAGGCCTAAAGCTAGTGGCTAGCTGTCCATGGACGCAGCATAATAGAGTTTTTATAAAATAAAGTGATGAATGATACTGTAACTCAAAGGTAAATAACCTGTCGTGTGCCTAGGTCCTCCCGTAGTGTAGACCGTTCACCGGGTGCAAGTCTTTCGATTTGACGCCATTTCGGCGACGTGCGCGTCGATGGGGATGAAATAATACTTAGGACAACACAACACCCAGTCCCTGAGAGGATAAAATCTCCGACCCGGCCGGGAATCGAACCCGGGCCCTTAGAATTGATATTCTGCCATGCTGACCACTCAGCTAGCAGGGGCGAGCACTGATAGGTGAAACAACTGGAACAAATTTGAAAGGTAATGAAATTTTTTATATTTAATTTTAAGTATGCAGCAACCCGATTTGGTTTTGGCTAATTTTTATAGTATTGGCCCTTGAATGTAGGAACCAAGTATTTTCCATCAGGTTTAATGTATAGGTTCATTAGGTATAAGCGATTTGTAATATTTTGTGGTTTTGTAATCCTGATACAGAGAAGTCAAATTTTGGAATCTATTTTGACAAACGATGTCAAGACTGTTTGTCATGTAACGATCCAAGTGCTTAAAAATTACGACAGTAAGTGAGGATAGTATAACAGCTGAGAAGTTCACAGATTTTTAAGTTAATGTAAAATGTTTCATACCAGATTTTGTGAAGGAAAAATTTTATTTTGAATACAATTTTCACACTGAAGCATTTCGTCTAAAGATATTCCCTTATCTGTACCTCATCCTCTTCAATGTCGTGTTTATTTTAACCCAATGAATATTTTTTTAAAGAAATCATTTTTCAATCAGAGTCAAAAAAATATTAATGTACTAGAATCTGAAAAGTTTAATGTTTGTAATAGCTTCAATGCGGGCAGCATTGCACAGCGCTGAGCTACTATCCAGTATTTTCACTGAACATTTGCAAGGTTATTCATTTATCAACCAATCTGCTGATATTATTTTGTATGAAGCTATTTTACGGCCAGCACTCCATTCGCCGTGCCAGGACTGGATATTTTCTATGTATACTGTGGAGAGAACATAATACCAAGAGATTACATCCGTTGCGACAGTATAAGAAAATTTATTTGATTGTTTATTTGCACAGGGACTTTAATCAGTTTATTAGACAGGGCCCTAGAACTTGGTGCTCACGAGACTGGGTAAATTTTAGAGGGATTGATTTTATTATATACATTATTTATTATATATAGAATATTAAATTGTTTAACTTTTTGGATAACAGGAAAACTGATTAAGCACACCATCTGCTCAACAACACAAACATTACGCATTACATATTCATTGGCAAACAGAAACACAAACAAAACTTTTTTAAAAAAGAACGTTACACTATAAATCGTTTGTACTGGAATAACTACATACTCAAATACAATAAAAACTTTCGAAAAGAAAAATCATGAGATACAACAAAAAAGTTTAAGCGCATTACGAAGCAAGAAAGCAAACCGTGTCCAAGGCCCTCGATATGATATTAGAGATTGTGGCGCCACTGTATTATTGAGAAGTAAAGGGACTGTAACTGTTAACGAATACCAGTGCAGAACTATGAAGCCGGAATTCCCCTACAGACGGTGCTAGCCTTCAGTGCAGGGCACGTGGGACAGCGTCTGCAACGCCATCTGCTTCCTGTAACAGCTGATGACAAATGTCAACACACAGTAACCCAAGCTCCATGCATCGGTATCTGTTTTCAAACTAGTAAACATTTTGAGTTTTGTCCCTACGAACTACGATTTGCGCACAGCATTGGTTTTCTGCTATTATTTGAAGAAAACTGCTGCAGAATCGCATCGAATGCTTGTCGAAGGTTTCGGCGAACATGATTTTGAGAAAACGCAGTGTTTCCAGTGGTTCAAAAAATTCAAAAGTGATGATTTTGACTTAAGAAACGACGAGCGCTGGAAACCACCGAAGGAGATCGAAGACAACGAAACGCAGGCGTTATTGGATGAAGATGATACTCGAACTCAACAGGAACTCGCGGAACGATTGAATGTGACGCAGAAAGACGTTTCTTTTGGACAGGAAACAACTCGTGAAGTGCTGCGCGCCAGACACAAAAGAAAGTCGTTTCTCCATCGAATAGTGACAGGTGATGAAAAATTGATATATTTTGAGAATCCTAAGCCTAGTAAATCATGGGTGAATCCAGGCAAACCATCGACATCCACTGCAAGACCAAATCGCTTTGGAAAGAAGACAATGCTCTGTGTTTGGTGGGCTCAGGATGGTGTCATATATCATGAGGTTTTAAAACGTGGTGAAACCGTTAACACGATTGATTTAAATCGAGCACTACATGAGAAACGACCGGAATATGGAAAAAAGCAATACAAAGTCATATTACTCCACGATAACGCTCCATCACACACAGCAAAACGCGTCAGGGAAACGATCCAGGCGTTCGGTTGGAAAATACTACGGCATGCGGCTTATCCGCCAGATTTGGCTCCGTCCGACTACCATCTATTTACATCACTGGGACACGCTCTCTCTGAGCAACGCTTCAGTTCACATGAAAATATGCGAAAATGGCTCACTGAGTGGTTCGCTTTAAAAGAACGGTTTTTTTTTTTTTGCGTGTGATTGACAGCGTGCCGGAGAGATGGGAGAAATGTATAACTAGCAATAGATATTATTTTGAATATAATATTGTTTATCAGTTTCTAACAACAGACGTGTAGTTATTGCAACCAAATTCCGGTTTCATACTTCTACACCTGGTAATCTCAGCGGCATGTTGGCTTTGATAATGGGAAAATTTCTAGGTTGCCATAACTATATAGCCTTCTTAGCTAGTTCATATTTTTTTTTTTTTTATAATGTGAAGATCGTTTCTATGTGATAGTTATTGTATAACGGACAGTAATCAATTTTTTTTTTACATTTTTATGTCAGAATTAGTAATGTCCTTGCCAAATACAATGTTTACAATGCACTCTTGAAATCGATAGCAAGAATCGATAGTACAGAGCGATGAAAACAATGCATGGTTGGCTGGGTAATATGGAGGCGCACGTAGCATGTGTCAGCGTAGTGTAGAATATATCTTTTCTTCTGTGATTCGACGGCCTGAAAACGTTCTATTTTGTATTTGTGCTCTGACAACAGCCTAAGCTGCATTGCCAACGTACGTATTTTAGCTACCAGATTGGTAGCGTGAATCTTCCATCACTACGATGAGAGGAAACTTGCACGAAATTTGGCTGTGGTGGACGAACAGATAATGTGGAGCCTGAACGGGCGCATGCTTGTTCTCTCGGTATTATTATGGACAGACACATTGTCGAATCAGCACAACGGAATCCAGCCACAAGGTAACACGCCACATTACCGGAAGTCGGAAGCAACGAACTTTTAACATTCTCACTTGTATGTTTTCTAAATGTGTGCTGTCAGAGATTGAGTAGATTTGTGCCGTATATATTTTGAAAATCTACATACATTGTTGGCTAAAGTATTAGTCCAAACGTAAGGGAAGTTGGGAACGATAAGCAAACGCTGTGGTATCGCCTCTTCCGCATATCGTATAAAATGGTGTCCAACGTCACAGATGGAAAAAACGGAAGAACTCCAAAGAATTTTTTCGCACAGCCTTGTACCTTGCTGTAGGTAACGTCATAATGAATGTTATCGAACGCAATTCTGTCGTTGGTTTCGTCATCTTATGAGAGAGTCAACATCATCCCACTGTCAACTGCTAGCCCATAATCCGCTTATTTCTCCAAAAAAGTCATCCTTAGTGTATAAAACTGCGACTTCTACGATTTTAGGAGTTACACTTCTTACCCACACTCGATGTTTAATGAAGCTTTCTAACTGCATGTGTAAAAAACGTGTACATTGTGAATGCCGATACGCATATACGCTTTTATCGTGCAAAAATCTTTAGAGTTAAAATTATTTCTAAAGTATAAGTTCATTTAAAATTATGTGTTCGACTATATTATTTGGTTTCCGCTCATTATAATATATTCCGCTACACAGTGCATCAGCATAAAAAATAACGTTGTTATTGGAACTTCCCGGCAGATTAAAACGGTTGGAAATCGTAGTAATTTATTTGAATCTTAATTACATTGCGTTTTTTGCGGTAGTGTCGACAACGGTTATCTCTCGTGGGAAAATCTCCCGAGATTTCTGGAATTCATCGATTAATTTTACATTCCGTATGGATAGATTACATCATTAAGGAAGCTTACCATTGCTGAACCGTACCACATATCGTCGTTGTAATCAACATAATTTACAAGTACGAAAGAAAAACACCAAAGTGATGCGAGAAAACGTGGAGAAAAGAAAACATGCAAAAGAATTGAAAATTTCTTACTCGTTGCCAGTGGAGGTGGCTCAACAATCAGGAAGATTCAAGGAAGAATATTATTACGTTCACAAGCAGGCTTTTTTTAAATGTTGTGCTGCAACATATGTGAACCCGGATAACACCAAACAAACCAGAAAACAACAATGATCTCCTGGTGTATTTAATAGAGTTAATCGAGTTCGCTAAGAATATTCCGGTAGCCATGGCTTGTGGGCAGCAGCTTCGGTTCTGTAGCATCTTGGAGATGCACATTGTGTTTCTTCTTAAACAAATCCAAATTGTAATCGAAGGCAGTCTTGAACGAAATGAAACGATACGGTTAAATCTTTAATCCTTCTTTCTTTACGAAAGACAGCAACTGACAAAAGCAGGAGTTATAATGCGATTTTTTATTTCTGAAAGTGATCAAAAAACGTAATTTTCGCTGCATTAAATATAGTACATATTACCTGAATCTGTCGTTTCGTGCTCACAGTTGTTTTTGCATATTATAATACCGTGCTGAAGACAGATCAGCATCACATGAACAACAGTCCAGAATTGTTCTTCATCTACCACTGTGTTCACATCTCTTCCGCTCCTTTATACCACTTTGTTTCGTTCCACTTGGCGTCAAATTCGCTGAATTTCAGCTGTCCTAGATGACAGAGATAAAACAAAACTTAGATCTCAAATTCGTCACTGCAAGTTGTCTTGATCCAAGTCACTACTTGGAGATCGATGGTAGTCTCCTAGTCACATTATAGTCTCTGTTTACGAAATATAAAACTTGGCTATACATTCCTGCGACGTTCCCTGTTGAATAAAATATAGTCATTGGCTATCTTTATGTATTTCTGAGGCCGTATTATAGTCTGACCACATTTTACCTACAACATTTCATTTGGTTTATTATGGACTCTGACCGACTCAGGTTTCATTTTAGTTGCTGTTCCTTCAGCACTCGGGCCAAAAACTGTTTGCCGGGAATCAAGTTGACTGACATTCTCGTTAGCTTTTGGCTCGTATGTGAAACACACACACAGTTAGATAATTAGCGACAAAAACAACGAGAAAAAGTGTGCGATGAACTGAGAACTGGCTGCTTGTGTGTGTGTGTGTGTGTGTGTGTGTGTGTGTGTAAAAGAGAGAGAGAGAGGATTTTTATGTGAATCTACTTTATATATGGAGGGTTTTAGCAAATTACGATGTATATTTTTAAATAATGCATGTAACTGGAAACACTTCCAGCATTAACTGCCAGTTGGCAGTTACAGGAAAATTTAATTTACTTAACAGCAATAAAACGCACAGTCTGAGACCCTGAGATCCTCGCGTCATTACTTGCGTAAACTGTCCCAGAACTTCACGTATTTCGTTACTTGTACATTACACATCTCATGGATCGTGATTCGGAATATGAACAATGGCTTGCACGATCCTCAGACAGATTCATTTCCAGCCTACGCAAAGCCCTGTAAACTTATAAGAATCCAAAAAAAAAGGCACTGATTTTAAAAATATAAATTCTAATGAATTCAAACAATGTATTAGGGCATAAATCTCGATTTGTTGTCGTCATCTGTCAGACTCGAATTTTCAGTAATGTCTGTTCATACGCTGCGGCGGTGGATGGATTTAAGTATTCTTAAGGCTGTGCCTACTTTTCTTGGTTTATGGTGAGCCATAAAGTGATCGGCACATGAGGATTGTGAGCTGTTGCTTTTTAGGGCTCTGAGGCACCTAAAGATCTTGTAAGTTCTGAATGGTGGGCTTCATATGGTTCCCAAGTTGTGAAGCGACCCTAAACCATAAAATTACCAAATAAGCAACAACCAGTCGCAAGATCATGGTTTCTTTATTTACTTTTGCAAATCTATTTCAACTGATTAACTTTCAACGTATATGTTCCCTGAGTTGTAACACTATCTTAAGCCGAAGTCAAACAAAACTTTATGTTATTTTTGTTATTGTTATTATTGAAAATTTTTTGTTACGTGGACAAAGCTATTTTCGTAAAAAGCACTATTCTGAAGTATTTTCTGATATGTTATTATTCGGCGTAGCATCGCTTACATAGCCGACCCCGGACAAAGACGTCGAAAACGCTGGACATTTGGGTGAAATAGGATTATTTTCCAGAGTACGCAAGTCTTCCGGCTGCTTCTCATAGTTATCAATAAACAAATATGGAAAATATGTGCAAAGGAGAAACAAAGATTTATTGAAATCTATTTGTTTCCAGTTAATCACATTTCTTTAGACACAAACGGGGACCGGGTTTTGTATAAGAAGACCATCCTCCCTCCACTCAGGAAAGTCTCTGACGCCCTCAAAACTAGAACAAATACCGGAAAACGCGGACATATGGCAACCTTAGTTATAACGTATTTTCGCTCTGTTTTTTACTTTTTTTATCAGGGTTCCTTTTTCTGTCTGCTAACGCTTGTCTAATAGTATCTTGATTTATCAATTTTTTCATACCTACTGTTTAGTGTACATTTGCTACCGCCAGATACAAGTTAGTCAATCGCGGATCGCATAGACAGCTGCGCGTCATCTCTTCTGTTTCTAGTGCGCATCTAACTTAGCTGCTCCAGTACTTACATAATTTTTTACTAGTTTTCTCTTTGAGATGGCCTATCACAATCGGTTTTACAATTTGAATTTTCTTTATCTTATATCTCTGAGTTAACAGTTAGAAGTTTATATTATTACGCAGTCAACTATAACCTTCAGTTCTAACAATCAAAGCGTAACAATCATAGCGTAGACGTGTTTACATTATGAGTGCCTTTCCGGGGATATCAACTGACGATTTACTGTGTAATGTACGAGTATTCATGTACTTATGATTGTGTACAGTAATAAATTTAAGTGGATATTTTATTTCCTAGTATTTTTTACTATCACTCGTTCTTTCTTCTTAAGCCTAACATGCGACGGTGATCTGGTAATGAGAAGAAACCTGATATGTAACCTGAGGCTGAAATAGATACGTATAATTTTAAAAAAGTTGCTATTACAGTAAGTTATAACGCCCCATTTTGGTGTAGTTCGCAACGGGTGAGGGGTGGTGGCGGGGGAAGGCCGGATTCATTTTCGGCTGTTTGATATGTGTCATCCCCGGTTTTCAGGTTTCGCATGTTTGGTATATACATGATGTAATTTCATTGCTTATTGCGTGAATTTAAAAAAAAAACAAGTGTCTATCGATTGCGGTTTTTATAAATTATGTAAGGCTATTTGAATCTAAAAATAACATGTTTGTATTTTACTGGACAGCTGACTGGTTGTGAGGTGATGATACATTTGGTTTTTGGCAAATGGTGAAATATAAAATCAGAACTGAAAAAAGCGGTAGCTCTCAAACAAAATAAAAAAAATGGTTCAAATGGCTGTGAGCACTATGGGACTTATCATCGGAGGTCATCAGTCGCCTAGAACTTAGAACTACTTACACCTAACTAACCTAATGACATCACACACATCCATGCCCGAGGCAGGATTCGAACCTGCGACCGTAGCAGTCGCACGGTCCCACATTGAAGCACCTAGAACCGCTCGGACACAGCGGCCGGCAGCTCTCAATCCACATATGCCGAACATACGATGGCCCCCCAAACGAGAGAGGGGGGGGGGGGGTTAGGGAAAGTGCGATGAGGTGTGGCCGACTTAGTAGTGAGATGGGAAAGCCGAGGAGACAGTCTCAATCACAATCACAATCTGGAGCAAAATCTCATCACTGACGAAATTTTCTGCGTATAGAAGACAGTGGCACAAATATAACAGGTTTTAAATCAATAGACAACGAAATTTCTATGCAGAGAAGTACATGATTTACACAGGAACATTATCACAGAAAATATAGCTGAGGTTATATTTCGTTTTACTAAACCATAAAAATAAAATATAGATCTGGTAAAGGATTTTCGTAGTTTTTGGCCAAAGTAACTGCATAGCGTGTTTGTGTAGAGAAGAGGGTGAGAACGAGAGGGGGGGCGGGGGGTTACTGGAAGTGCGATGAGGTGTGGGCGACTTTGTAGTGAGATGGGAAAGGCGAGGAGGCAGTCTCGTAGGAAGGGCCATGAGCCTCACTTCAGATTCTAGCCTCAGGGCCCCAAAGATAACCAACGTTTCGGCCACTATAGCTCGTCTACTTCATCGGGGTAGTGTAAAAACAATATGATGACGGGCTCGCATTCCCAAAAGAGTTTTTATCCAAGATGATGACAATAGAGGAAGCATATGGTTCGCATAAATTTAACTAGAGTCGACTATAATGATCTTTCGTACCGTTGCCATCCCATTACGGTTCCTTCACTCTAACTTCTAAGGGAAGTGAAGACGCGAAAGAGAATTGCCGCAACCCGTAGAAAAGCGCGAAATCTTATATTTCATTCAGCTCACTCAAACTCGCTAACTATTCAGTGTACAAAGATAGATTTGACGCCAGTTTGTTCTTGAAGAACTAATCTAGGTTTTCATTTTAGCTTTAATTACGTGAGTAATTTTTTAAGCTAATTTACGGAAAGTTTACGAAAATATATTTCTTGACAGCGTTACCGAATTTTCGACGTACGAGGAACATTTTTGTTAATGCATTCAAGTGAACAAATTACAGGAACAAAATCTTATGTATAACTCACATTTTCATCGTCTTCAAAGCAGGACCCTGTTAGTGATCACTGATACGAAATAATATGAGTTAAATTTTCAGTTTCATTTCAAAGGACACATCACTAGGTTTATAAATACCGTGGTATTGTAACACAACGAACAAAGTATCCCACAAATAAAACTAAATTTCTGCAACCGTTATAAATGAAAATAAACAAGATTACAGCGGAAGATCACACAGGACAGCAAGTTGACTGTAACTGAATCATAGTGTAAGTGGGAGGTGTACTTATGGGAGTGAAAGTGTGGCAACTGCTGGAGAGGTTGTCTGGCTGTGGGCCTCGTGTAGTTGGCTGTATGTCGCATGAGCGTCACACCATTTCCTTCACAGCTGACAGTCCTCAGGTAATTCAGAACACAGTTTCTTCGGTTATATCAAATCGTTTACCTTTGAAATATTCTATATAATTCTTTCGTTTGTTGTGAATTTCTCTCTCCCAGTTTTTCTTCTCATTAACTCACCTTCGCGAGCAATTCTCTATTTCGTTTTTTCAGTTTTTAGTTATGACAGTTTCTTTAGTATCAATGAAATCTATGGTTGGCTCATTATTGTGGTTTTTTAAGGTGGACCGTATCCGCGAACATTCAACTCACGAGTGTGTTCGAAAGTGCGTTTCATGTAGTTCCCAAATGCCAGGTTTCCGAGAGGCCAAGAGACGGACACTTCCCCAAAATTCTTCATCAGAACCAGACGCCATAAAGTGGAGCAAAGCAGCAGGATAGTGAAAACGCGAGCGTTTTAAACGTTCCCAGGCAGCGCTGTGCCTTTCAAAGCCATAAAGGTTATTACATTCTAATCCCCGCAAATAGAATTAAATATTTCATTTCACCGGCAGTTAAAAACCTTAATGAAATACTTTATTTCCACGTTGGTTTAGAGCTGTGGAGATTTCGCGGAAGGCTCAGCGAGAAGGAAACACAGAGTTTATGCGTTTACCGGGCGTGCAAAGTGTAATGAATGCGGCCGCCGGTGCGATGGCGTAGCGCAGAGGTGCCCAGTGGACGTACTACACTGCCTGTTCTCACCGAACAAGTTTGGTGAAAGCGCTGCAAGGGGATGTTCTTTCCGGAACTTTTGTTATTTACCAGTCCCTGTTGCCTCACAGAAAACTGACAGAGTTATTCCCCAACAGGCCTTACAAAAACGAAATTATTATTCTTTAACAGAATCATCAACTATAGCTTTTTCATACTCCGTCACTGTTCCACCTGGCTAAACAGTGTGCACACTTAAATAATTGACACGCAGATCAGTTAAGCAATGCGCCTCATCACTGACTATATCCATCTCACAAACACGCAATGGCTGCCGGTATTTAGTAATATTCCACCACCATCCATAAGAAGACCACAGTCATTGCTGAGCGTTTGGACAAGAATAAAGAACGACCAAAAATTTCCAGTTCATTAAGAAATTTCATTATCAGGACCCCGCGGACTTACGCCTAGAAAACTTTCGTGTTGCACTACTATTTGCCTGCAGGACAGTAACTACAACGCCCATGAAGCCTGGCACCACCAATGGCATGAGTAATCTTTCACGAAGCATCGCCAATTACTCAAGGTGTTTCACTGAGTTTTCTAATTTCTGCACATATTTCAGTTATTTTCTCCAGCGACCTACTAAGCCCTCATCGCTTCCATGCCACAACACGACGCTTCTGTTATCTGTGAACACTGAGTTGTCGTAGCGAGACTGAATATTGTAATCCACAAACCCTAAAAAAATAAGCGAAATATATATCTACTTAAAAAAGCAGATAAAAAATCACTTGACGCCTTTCTAAGAGACAATCTCAACTCATTCCAAATTAATAATATAAGTGTAGACCAGATGTGGCTTAAATTCAAAGAAATAGTATCGGCAGCAATTGAGAGATTTGTACCTAATAAACTAACAAACGACGGAGCTGATTCTCCTTGGTACACAAAACGGGTTAGAACACTGTTGCAGGAACAATGAAACAAACATGCCGAATTTAAACAGACTCAAAATCCCCAAGAGTGGCGATCTTTTACAGAAGCTCGAAATTTAGCGCGAACTTAAATGCGAGATCGCTGTAACAGTTTCCACAACGAAACTTTGTCTCGAAACCTGGCAGAAAATCCAAAGAGATTCTGCTCGTATGTGAAGTATGTTAGCGACAAGAAACAATCAGTGCCTTCTCTGCGCGATAACAATGGAGATACTATCGAAGACAGTGCTGCCAAAGCAGAGTTACTAAACACAGCCTTCCGAAATTCCTTCACAAAAGAGGACGAAGTAAATATTCCAGAATTCGAATCGAGAACAGCTGCCAACATGAGTAACGTAGAAGTAAATATCCTCGGAGTAGTGGAGCAACTTAAATCACTTAATAAAGGCAAGTCTTCTGGCCCAGACTGTATACCAACTAGGTTCCTTTCGGAGTATGCTGATGAATTAACTCCATACTTAACAATCATATACAACCGTTGGCTCGACGAAAGACCCGTACCCCAAGACTGGGAAGTTGCACAGGTCACACCAATACTCAAGAAAGGTAGTACGAGTAATCCACTAAATTACAGGCCCATATCGTTAATGTCGACAAGCAGCAGGAGTTTAGAACATATATTGTGTTCAAACAATATTAATTACCTCGAAGAAAACGGTCTATTGACACACAGTCAACATGGGTTTAGAAAACATCGTTCCTGTGAAACACAACTAGCTCTTTATTCACATGAAGTGTAGAGTGCTTTTGACAAGGGATTTCAGATCGAGTCCGTATTCCTGGATTTCCGCCGGGCTTTTAACACTGTACTACAGAAGCTGTTCGTAGTGAAACTACGCGCTTATGGAGTATCGTCTCAGTTATGTGACTGGATTTGTGACTTCCTGTCAGAGTGGTCACAGTTCGTAGTAATTGACGGAAAGTCATTCAGTAAAACAGAAGTGATTTCTGGCGTTCCCCAAGGTAGCGTTATAGGGCCTTTGCGATTCCTTATCTATATAAACGATTTTAGAGACAATCTGAGCAGCCGTCTTTGGTTGTTTGCAGATGACGCTGTCGCTTATCGACAGAAGACAAAAAAAAACTGCAAAACGATTTACAAAAAATATCTGAATGGTGCGAAAAGTGGCAGTTGACCCCAAATAACGAAAAGTGTGAGGTCATCCACATGAGTGCTAAAAGGAACTCGTTAAACTTCGGTTACACGATAAATCAGTCTAACCTAAAAGCCGTAAATTCAACTAAATACCTAGGTATTAAAATTACCTAGGTATTACAATTACGAACAACTTAAACTGGAAGGAACACATAGAAAATGTTGTGAGTAAGGCTAACCAAAGACTGCTTTTTATTGGCAGGACACTTGGAAAATGTAACAGACCTACTAAGGAGACTGCCTACACTACGCCTGTCCGTCCTCTTTTAGAATACTGCTGCGTGTTGTGGGATCCTTACCAGATAGGACTGACGGAGTACATCGAGAAAGTTCAAAGAAGAGCGGCACGTTTTGTATTATCGCGAAATATGAGAGAGAGAGTGTCACTGAAATGATACAGGATTTGGGGTGGACGTCATTAAAACATAGGCATTTTTCGCTGAGGCGAAATCTTCTCACGAAATTTCAATCACCAACCTTTTACTCCGAATGCGAAAATATTTTGACACCGACCTACATAGGGAGTAAATACGATAAGGGAAATCGGAGTTCGTACGGAAGGATATAGGTGTTCATTCTTTCCGCGCGCAATACGAGATTGGTATAATAGAGAATTGTGAAGCTGATTCAAATGGTTCAAATGGCTCTGAGCACTATGGGACTCAACTGCTGAGGTCATTAGTCCCCTATAACTTAGAACTAGTTAAACCTAACTAACCTAAGGACATCACAAACATCCATGCCCGAGGCAGGATTCGAACCTGCGACCGTAGCGGTCTTGCGGTTCCAGACTGCAGCGCCTTTAACCGCACGGCCACTTCGGCCGGCGAAGGTGATTCGATGAACCCTCTGCCAGGCACTTGAATGTGATTTGCAGAGTATCCATGTAGATGTAGATGTGCCAAGGGTGGACATACCAACTCCTAGGTAGGTGGTCATAATGTTCTGGCTGATCAGTGTACATACGTGTAGCAGACACATTAGAGTACTGTCTTAATTGTAAGACAAAGTCTCAGGAATTTCAGTTATCAAGATTCAAGTTTGCATATCGCAAATTCTCTCAACAACATTTTTTGGAGTCAGATTACATCGTATGAATTGATATAAAAATCTGTTGTGCAATTAATTACTCGTGAGTACAATGTTATACTACCACACCGTAATATAATTAAAACGTAAGTGCCGAGGTATTATACCTGATCCCGTGTGCCAGGATTTTAAGAGACACGAATAGTATAAACAGTTATAACGAAAATGTAGGTTGTAACCATAGAAGAACACTAGAGAAATGATTCAGGGCTTCGTGTGCTGTGTAGTGTTTTCCGTGGAAACGTTCCTGGTTGTATCCTTTTCTACGGAAAACAGAGTTGCAGATCTGACTTCTTCCATGATCGTGAGAATATTCTGGAAATTTAAATTTTCAACAGTACGGAGCGCTGCCGCACTATCACTTGTATTTCTTAACTTCAACGAAGGATCGACCGTAATTCGCGTAAGAATCTCGCATTACGTCATTGGCCACCAAAATCGCTTGATTTTGCAGTATGTGAATTAAAAAAAGTGGGTATTGTGAAAGACGCAATCAGTAAACTTCTTCAATCAACTTCGGGTGTTCTTCGACGTCACATAACAACAGCAGTGACTGCATTAACTCTAGAAAGGATGTCAAGGTACGGAGACGAATTTAGAGGGCATATTGAACATTTGTAATAAGCAAGTTAAAACACTTATCATACACCGATGTGCCGGAACACTACGACGGCATGTCCATGGCCGGCACGGATAACAGCGACGACGTGTCATGCCATGGAAGCAATGACGCCATGGTAGGTCGCTGGAGGGAGTGGGCACCACATCTAAGGGCACGTCAACTAATTTCCATAAATTCCGGGAAGGTAGCAATGAGCTCTGACGCCACGTTCGATCACATCCTAGGTGTGTTGGATCTGGTTCGGTTCTGCCTCGTAGGGGGACCAGCACGTCATTTGGAACTCACCACTGTGTTCCTCGAACCATTCCATTACACTCCTGGCCTTATGACATGGCAAATTATCTTGCTGAAAAATGCCACTGCCGTCGGGAAACATGATCGTCACGAAGGGGTGTTCGTGGTCCGCAACTAGTGTACGATTCTCCGTGGCCGTCGTGGTGCCTTGCACGGCCTACACTAAACCGATGGATGTCCACACGAGTGTTCCCTAGAGCATAATGGAGCCGGCGCCAGCTTGTCTCGGTCCCACAGTATGGGTGACAGGGAGCTGTTACCCTGGAAGACGACGGATTCGCGCCCTCCCATCGGCATGATGAAGAATGTACTGGAATTCAGCAGCCCCTGCAACGCTCTGCCACTACGTCAATGTCCAGTGCTAACTTTGGTACATGCGTGGGTCGTCGGCTGCGGAGGCCCATCGTTAGCAGTGTTCCATGCACTTCGTGTTCATACACACTTTTACACCGCCCAGCATTGAAGTCCGATGTTAGTTCCGCCACAGTTCACCGCCTGTCATTTTTACCAGTCTGCCCCGCCTACGACGTCCTACATCTGTGATGAAGGGCGGGCGCCCAGCCCCACGACGTCTGTGCGTGGTTTCACCTCTGTTTCACCACGTGTTGAAGACAGTTACCGCAGTATTCGTCGAACACACGACAAATCCTAGAGTTTCCGAAATGCTCGTGCCAAGCCTCCGGGCTATCACAATCTGCCCTTAGTGAAATTCAGATAGATCGCGCGCCTTCTCCATTCTACGAGTACATGCGGACACCACGCTCACTGAAACTACCGGGTGATCAAGAAGTCAGTATAAATTTGAAAACTTAATAAACCACGGAATAATGTAGATAGAGAGGTAAAAATTGACACACATGCTTGGAATGAAATGGGGTTTTATTAGAACAAAGAAAAAAACAAAGTTCACAAAATTTCCGACAGATGCGCGTCGTTTGCTGATGATCGTGTGCTCAGCCGTCACTTTCGTCATGCTTGGCCTCCCAGGTCCCCAGACCTCAGGCCGTGCGATTATTGGCTTTGGGGTACCTGAAGTCGCAAGTGTATCGTGATCGACCGACATCTCTAGGGATGCTGAAAGACAACATCCGACGCCAATGCCTCACCATAACTCCGGACACGCTTTACAGTGCTGTTCACAACATTATTCCTCAACTACCGCTATTCTTGAGGACTGATGGTGAACATATTGAGCATTTTCTGTAAAGAACATTATCTTTGCTTTGTCTTACTTTGTTATGCTAATTATTGCTATTCTGATCAGATGAAGCGCTGTATGTCGGACATTTTTTGAACTATTGTATTTTTTTGTTCTAATAACGCCCTATGTCATTCCAAGCATGTGTGTCAATTTGTACCTCTCTACCTACATTATTCCGTGATTTATTCAGTTTTCAAATTTATACTGACTTTTTGATCACCCGGTGTATGCACCGTGCGTGTGTGTGAGTAGCAGCCATTCGTCACCAGGTGACGCTACTATCGCCTGCACGAGCTTATTAAATAGTAGGTCGGTGGTCATAATGTTCTCGTTGATCACTGTGTGTAGTTGTACAAAGTACTCAAAGTCTGTACGTGCATGCATGTGAAAGATACATCGCTGTAAAATCGGATGGCTTTTTGAAAATAGAATATTTATAGCGTTTTGAGTAATTTCAAATCCATGCAAGTTTGTATCATCATGTATGTAGAAGCACTTCGTTGAAAGTTTTCGAAATTCGCTGTTATGCAAGGTGGTGGTTTAAATTAGCTGATGATAAGTAGCAATAATATGTAACAGCACGTTACTGATGTCTCATTTATTTTGACAGTGGGTCACTCATAATGGAACAAGAATTGTCATAGGTCTGTCACTACCTCATGCAGATCACGTTCCATGCCTATTTAGTAGATACTATCAGAGGTTTCAACGGCAAGTGGCAGGGGCGGGTAGTGAAGTACAATTCTTTGTCAAATGGTGGAAGAGTGAGAAAACAAAGGTGTTAACGGCGGGAACTTGATAAAGTTAGAACAGATGTGCCAGATGAGCGCAGATCCGGGCGATCGCGTCGCATTCCTCAGAAGTAAACTGCGCACGAGTTCGACATCCCCATTGACAGAGTAGTGGACATGTTGCATACGACGTTGGGCTGCCCGAGTCGCTGGGCAGTGCAGCAACAGCTTCATTAGCCAGGTTCTCTGTCCAGCACTTCTACATCTACATATATACTCCGCAAGCCACCAAGCGGTGTGTGGCGGAGGGCACAATTCGCGCCAAAGTCATATTTCCCTCCCCCCCCCCTCCCTCTTTTCCACTCGCAGATCGCGCGAGAGAGAAACGACTGTCTGAACGCCTCAGTACGAGCTCCTATTCTCCTTATCTTTGAGTGATGATCATTACGCGATTTGAAAGTTGGTGATAATACGCTCTACATCCTCGGTGAAGATTGGATTTCGGAATTTTGTGTGCAGCCCCTTCTGTTTAGCGCGTCGTCTATCTGCAAGTATGTCCCACTTCAAGCTCTCTATGAGATTTGTAACGCTCTCGCGATGGCTAAATGTACCAGTCACGAATCTTGTCGCTCTTCTTTGGACCTTCTCAACCTCTTGAATCAGACCCAACTGGAAAGGGCCCCATACAGATGAACAATACTCTAAGATTGGACGATCTAACGTATTGTAAGCTATTTCCTTTGTTGAAGGACTGCATCGCTTCAGGACTCTACCAATAAACCGCAATCTAGAGTTCGCCTTACCCGTTGCTTGTGTAATCTGATCATTCCATTTGAGATCATTTCGAATACTCACACCAAGATACTTGACTGATGTTACCGCTTCCAAAGACTGATCATTTATTTTGTACTCATACAATAATGGGGATTTTGGCCTTGTTATGCGCAGTGTGTTACACTTATTAAAATTGAGAGATAATTGCCAGTCATTACACCACTCATTTATTTTCTGCAAATCCTCATTGATTTGTTCACAACTTTCGTGTGATACTACTTTCCTGTAGACTACAGTATCATCGGCAAACAATCTAAGGCCGCTGTGAAAACCATTAACCAGATCGTTTATGTAAATCGTAAAAAGTAGAGGATCTATTACGCAGACGAACGATGCTCCATATCTACACTGTATTCTCACAGCGGATGAAATGTAGATTCTTCATATGACACCGAAGACAACGAAAGCACCATTGTCATTCTGACACTTCGTCTCCCGTAGTGTCCGACAGTAAAGTAACGGCCTGCTGCTGGTTGATGTCCTTGCTAGGACTGTTGATATTTTAATAAATATCAGGAATCCGCCGTATCAATATTATAAAAATATCTTTCTCGGCCCTCGATTATCGGGGAAACGTGTCGATATATCGACCGAAAAGATATCGACTTAACGGCCTATAAAAATATCGGCTGCACATTGTTAATATACAGCTGGTTTTAGAGCTGTATATTTAACTATTGATTTATCATTAGGTATTCTGTACATCTGCTTCTCCCCTTAGAGCAAGAATTGAGTGACACAATAAAAGGTGTCCGATGGGTCCATCGTTCGGTTGCGTCACGTATCGGATTTGTCCGGAACACGTCGTGTCTACTTTTTCGTGGTTTCTTTCTTTTTTTAAAAAAAGTCTGCAAACACCAACGACGTAGCACTTGTAGTGTCAAAATTACGGGGTGAAGTAAAACGTTGCTGTTGCTGTTGGAAGCGCCGATTAAGTCAGCATTTACCCTCACACGTCTCAACCCATCGCAGAGACTGATCTTGTTATTTAGATTTTTAGTCATCATTTTCAGCAACTGTTTTGAAGAATGCTGATGTGAAGAAATAACATACTAGATGTTTGACTGTTTTTTAATGCAACTGGTGTGCTACTTTTTCATATTGGAAATTTTGTTATTTCATTCAGTCATCCCTCAGTGCAATCGGAATTCTTCTTTGTACCTCCTATACTTGGATCACACAGTCAAAGAGAAGGACTGGACGTGATGAACGATCAAAAAGTAGTAAAATTCCTTCGGACATGGAAAGTAAAATTATGTTCTAATACAGTTTCAAAAGAAAAATTTCAAAAATTTACCAAAAACTGTGAAAAAATATAAAAGAAAAATATCGGCACATGAAATTGCCATTTCGATACTGGCATATCCATAGTTAAATATCGTCGATATAAATCATAACTTTTTGAAAATATATCGCTGTGTCGTTATTTTACTATCAGCCGTAGTCCTTACCCATAACGGGACTGCGAATGATGCCATTTCTTGTGCCACTTTGGAAAGGTTTCAGAAGGCGATTTGAAGGAAAGCGATTTTCATCTCTTCAGACCATTAAAGAAGCCTAATACGTTAGTATATATGCTGCTTCACTGTTCGGTCTTTGATATGACTATCTGTCGAACATTCTTTAATTCCTTACTATGTGATAGAACTTAGTGGCGGCCCTGTTATCCTATAGTTAATTTGTTTGTTATGTATTCCAGATTTACCAGTTTACTCTTAACAGGACCTTTTTGAACCATTAGGATGCACAAGCTGTGTGACAACGTGCAAACGAAAGAGAGGTGGTAAGGTAACAAAGGATCTCGTACTGTGGAAGAGAACCTATCACAGCCACCCAGGAAATCTGACTAACCTCACATCTACGTATTTATTTTCGTGAACGTGTGCAAATGTTTCTGTAACTTTCGTCCATGGGGCATGGTGGCATCTAGGATCTTGATATTAGCAGTTATTTTAATCCACAAGTGTAACAAATTACACATTTCTTAGAGCCGCTCTGCCACGTGGGGTAACCGTGCGGTCTAGGGCGCCTTGCCACAGTTCGCGCGGTTCCCCCCGTCGGAGGTTCGAGTCCTCCCTTTGGCATAGGCGTGTGTGTTGTCCTTAGTGTAAGTTAGTTTAATTTAGAGTAATTAGTATGTAAGCCTAGGGACCGATGACCTTAGCAGTTTGGTCCCACAGAACTTGCCACCAATTTCCAATATAGAGCCACTCTAGTTCAAATATCGAGAAGAACTGTTCCGTAATCCACTAGTTGAGACAGTGTGTTTTTCTGTACCACAAAATAGCGCGTGAACACTGGAAACCAGTTCAGCCCTACTGCGACCTACACAACTAGTATTAATAATTAATAAATTTCCATTATAATGTTAGAGAAATGAGAAAAATGAAGGTGTGATTACTGTCATTTGCGACAGTAAACTGTCCTACTTCGATTCGGTTTTTTTAGGAACCCATTCGTTGGTTACGATCCATGAAGGCGCAAAGCCACACGGTTTAGGGTTAGCCTATTTTGCTTAGAATGGTTCGAATGGCTCTGAGCACTATGGGACGTAACATCTGAGGTAAAAAAATTGGCTCTGAGCACTATGGGACTTAACATCTGAGGTCATCAGTCCCCTAGAACATAGAACTAATTAAACCTAACTAACCTAAAGACATCACACACATCCATGCCCGAGGCAGGATTCGAACCTGCGACCATAGCGCCTAGAACCGCTCGACCACCCAGGCCGGCTATTTTGCTTAGAAACTGCAGTGAAAATTGGAAGCGTCGTCAACAATAGGCGTTTAATAGTCCTTTCAGAACGAAAACTCAGTCAAATAGTAGCATGAAATGGGCTTCACGTGTCATGTTTTACGTTTCCATCTGTTCTTTGCAAACCAAGTCACGATGTGCGCAGGACGGCACAGTTGTGATGACACTAGGCGCCAGGTTAGCCGTGCGTCTGTCCAGTGGGAATCGTTTAATGCAGCTGAATGTGACACTTCACAGTGGCCTGTCAGTAGTCGCACCAAAGCAGGGACATCGTTAGAGCTTCTAATCTATAGGGTTGCGTGAATATCTGCCTAGTCAATCAAATTTGTCATTTGATTGTGCGTAACAGTATGAAAATATAAATAACTTAAAGTTATAAAATATGGAAAGGAATTCACAAACGAGAAGATAGAGACTGCAAAGTAAAATTGACAACAGCGAATTTCTCGGATAAGCGCAATTTTGCAGTGTCAACCAACTTTTGAGAGTTGAATGACCGATCTACCAGCAACAATAACAGTCATTTTTTGATGTTTTCGATCGTTCCTTCATTACTTCTATAGTTTTCCGGAGATGTGGTCCACATATTCAGGTAACTAAAAGACCGCTAGCTTTTTGCCGTACGTGTTTCGCTTCTTTTTAATTTTGAAGAATGTTCCGTGGCCTGTAATATCTGTTTGTTACTCGTGTACAATAAACGATCTATACAACGGTTCCAGATATCTGCTGTTTTAGTTACTTGGGTTTATTATCTTATCGTTAGGTGAGAACCCACTTTTTGGAGATCAGTTTTTGTAATGTTAAATTACTATTTTGTTTGCTTACGATGTTGTGATCTTATTTTTCAATTTTTTATTGTCCTGTAGCTATACTTACTAAGATATCACACGGCAGTCGGATTTGTGTAGTTTTCTTATATTTATGGGACGAGGAGTTCAGAACTCAAGTGTCAATCAGCAAAAGGAAGTCCATGCAACTATCAAAAATCTGGAGTTTTCTGAGACTATTTAATAAACTAAAGTAAGGTTGAGTTTTTCGACGGACAGTGTGGCTGCCACGTGGGACCCCAAGTTCGGTTACTGGACGACACAGATTTTTAAATAAACGTGTATGTTCCACTAAGAGTACTTCCACACAGCGTAAAATACACTAAAAGACGGAATAAAAAATCGGTAGCGCTCTGAAATGGTAATCGTTCGGTCAGTTCTCTGGTTCAAATGGCTCTGAGCATTATGGGACTCAACATCTTAGATCATAAGTCCCCTAGAACTTAGAACTACTTAAACCTAACTCACCTAAGGACATCACACACACCCATGCCCGAGGCAGGATTCGAACCTGCGACCGTAGCAGTCCCGCGGTTCCGGACTGCAGCGCCAGAACCGCAGGGCCACCGCGGCCGGCTGAGTTCTCTCTACAGTCGTTATTTTCTTGTTTGTTTTTCGTTCAGTTCGAATACCTACGTCACTTAAACAAAAAATTCATCAAATATATGCTAATTAAATCATATTCAATTTTAATTTGTATGGGAAACGAAGCCTTTTTCGTTTTTAATTGAATATTGTGCACAAAAATCCGGTTTTCATTGGTAACATAAATTCTTAATTACCTTTCTTTTATAAAAGATTGCTAATAAAAATTGTTTAAATTAAAAATTTATAATTTAATTTTTTCTTTTTATGTACGCTTCACGGAAATGTTCGTAGAACAAGCATCTTTGTTTAAAAATTTACTTCATGGAATCAAACCCACGTCACCGATGTGACATGTACGCATTCCACCACAGAGCCACACGGCCAGCTGAAAAAACGTTCTTACTTTAGGATATTAAATAAACTGGAAAAACTTTGAAACTGAATTCCTGTAGGATTTTTGTGAGATGTCGAACAGCTTTCACTATCTAATATTTGAGTCCTGAACTTCACGTACAGTATGTATAAAAAGATAAAAAGATCCGATTGCTGTGTGGTCTTCTTGTTAGTTGGAGTGCGTACACCAGCTTGTCAGATTTTCGGTGGTCTGGAACACATTTCGGTTGAACACTTCACTTTCAGTGTGTGTTGGTTGTGAGAGTTTACTGTACAAGAATCGTTGAGCGTTTTTCGTTCGTATTTTATTTGTTCTGTGGTGTCTGTATGTAGTTTGATGCTCATTTGTTTTTCATGTGTGTATGCTCTGGGGAAAGCGGGAAATTTAAAT
This sequence comes from Schistocerca piceifrons, assembly GCF_021461385.2. Classification (NCBI taxonomy): domain Eukaryota; kingdom Metazoa; phylum Arthropoda; class Insecta; order Orthoptera; family Acrididae; genus Schistocerca; species Schistocerca piceifrons. The sequence continues at coordinate 146,363,531 of NC_060144.1, forward strand.
GTAGGGAATAGGAAGTAATTGTGTACTTATAAGGAAATAATAAATATGTGTACGGTTTTGCGAAACCTGTTGAGGACGAAGGTAATAACCTCGATATTTCATTAACGGGTAACGATACCGAACAAGAAAAAAGGAGAAGATGGTTAGTTTTCGAACTCCTGTTGATTGTGAGATCCTTATCCATTAGGCACAAGCTCGGGTAGAGGAAGGGAAATTTCTGTGTCCTGGCGCTAGTTACGCTCCACTTGCGTCGCTGATATCGACACTCGTCTGGTCTTGTATCTCTGACTATTCCGCCTTTTGTTTTCCGGCTTGGCGTGTGGCCGGGGTCTTTCTCTGGTCGAGGTTCAACGAGGCATGTTTTGAAAGCAGGCCCTCGTCTCGATCCGCTGTGCCTGGGCTTCGCCGTTCTTGCCGTTTTTCCGCGCGCCGGGTGTACGGGGCTGATTAGTCGACGCGTGCGAAACGGTGGCGGTTCGTCATCTCATGCTGGACATCTTCTCATTGCGTAACTGGAAGCATAAAGTTACGTATGATTAATATTCTGCTGTTAACCTGTTAAGATTTGTGGAACTTATGGTGGCATGTTGCATCTACCGGAGATCAGTTAAGGATGGTTTTGAGTAAGAGAGTGTTATACGGAACATACGAAGTCTAAGGTTTCGAAGTGTTGTTTCCGCGGAGCGGAGCTAATTATTTCAGCAAATGCAAAGGGGAATGGAGTTTTACTGCTTGTTTTAAAGGTTCCTTGCCGTGTTATTTTGATGTAGTATGTTAGTGTGCTCTTCGCCCAGTTTTGGCTTTAGACGTTCTTTTAATATGAAGGGCAGAGCTTTTGTTAAGTTAGTGTAATTTTAATTGTTGTTGTATTCGGTAAATGTCTAAGTTTGGTTTCCAGTTATGAAACAAATAGTCACGTAGTTAGTAAGCTTTGCATGGTCTTGAAGAAGCAGTTGAATTTGTCTGCCGCGTGAATAATTTGCTTTTGCAGAAATGGTCTGGTATGTGGGGCAGATGTGGTTTGTCGCCTTGGCGGGCAGGCTGAGATCGTGTATGTGTTAGGCGTGTTTTCTGCCCTGGCTTGCAGCCTGATCATCTTCGAAATTGCTTGGCGGTTGCTTTCTACTCGCTTCTTCCGAGTACCACCGTCCATAAGCCGCGCTTCCATCCTTTAGTTAAATATCCGGCCTGTCCGTCAGGACAGACGAGATCTTTTCGTAAGTATCTCAAGGTGAATCATTAGTGTTGTGTAAATTTTGGTTACATAAGCAATGAACTTGACAGTGTGCTTATGATGGTGACTGTCTGTGGTCTTTTGCAATTATTATTTTTAAAATACTGTTTGTTATATTAATTCATGATCTAATCACATAGTTTTTCCAAGTTTGGTGAAGGACAAGAAACCGAAATTTAAAGACTTGATTTTTGGTAATTCCATTTGCATCTTTTTCTTTTTATTAAAAAAAAAAAAAAAAGAAAAAGAACAGACTGTTAAAGTATGTTGTACATTTTCTTAAGAGGACAAAGGTCCGAATTAAATTTTTATATTGTTATTCTGATCCTGTAATTGTGTAATAATGAAATTTGTTCTTTAGTTGCAATTAAAATTATGTACCAACCGCAAGTTTGTCCATCAGCAAAGATCCCGAGCTTCCTATCTTCTTTTAGTAGCTGTGGTTAAATTGCAATTTTGGTTTCTCCAGCACGTAAGTAGAGCAGTAACACAGCTCAGTAACCATCTCGGTATTCGAGTCGACCAATCTGGGGAAACTGAGGATAAGCATGATGACTGGACGGGGATTTAGACAATACTGCTCCTCAATGAAAATCCAATGAAAATAACTGTGAACGTGGTTTCCGCGTGGTTCAGGGACTAAACCACGACCTGTAATTTATAATGTGAAATAAATGTGATTGTATGAGGCAATAAATTATAAATTATTTTCAAAATAGCCAGTTGCTGCGGTCCCCAACTCGACAGAAATTCCATTCTCTCCAAAGAAAAATCCAGTGTGTTACCCACTGGAACGTCTAACCAGGTAAAGTAATTCGGATCCCAGAAAACGCTGTACGCCGAATAACATTTATTTATTTCTCTGTGAAAATAACATTTGTATCATTTTTTCTGCCAGCACATTAAGGAAATTATGTTCTTTTTCTTTAATAATGAAACGAAGAAGCTTTTTCATGACGGTCGACACCTCTTGGAAGACTAATAAATAACACAACGATCCCTGCTGTTGTTAGTGCAACTTCCTGGAAAAATAGTTAGGAATGATTTTGTAATATGGAAGACAACGGCTCGATTCCAGCGCACTTGACAAGGGAATGCGTCTGAAAATGCACTCTAAAAACAACGTTGTCGTTCATACGTGAATCACTCCCTGGCTATTTTTGCCATACACTAAGAAGCGTCAAGGAAGTACGACGTTGTGTAAATTTTGGTTACATAAGCAATGAACTTGACAGTGTGCTTATGATGGTGACTGTCTGTGGTCTTTTGCAATTATTATTTTTAAAATACTGTTTGTTATATTAATTCATGATCTAATCACATAGTTTTTCCAAGTTTGGTGAAGGACAAGAAACCGAAATTTAAAGACTTGATTTTTGGTAATTCCATTTGCATCTTTTTCTTTTTATTAAAAAAAAAAAAAAAAGAAAAAGAACAGACTGTTAAAGTATGTTGTACATTTTCTTAAGAGGACAAAGGTCCGAATTAAATTTTTATATTGTTATTCTGATCCTGTAATGGTGTAATAATGAAATTTGTTCTTTAGTTGCAATTAAAATTATGTACCAACCGCAAGTTTGTCCATCAGCAAAGATCCCGAGCTTCCTATCTTCTTTTAGTAGCTGTGGTTAAATTGCAATTTTGGTTTCTCCAGCACGTAAGTAGAGCAGTAACACAGCTCAGTAACCATCTCGGTATTCGAGTCGACCAATCTGGGGAAACTGAGGATAAGCATGATGACTGGACGGGGATTTAGACAATACTGCTCCTCAATGAAAATCCAATGAAAATAACTGTGAACGTGGTTTCCGCGTGGTTCAGGGACTAAACCACGACCTGTAATTTATAATGTGAAATAAATGTGATTGTATGAGGCAATAAATTATAAATTATTTTCAAAATAGCCAGTTGCTGCGGTCCCCAACTCGACAGAAATTCCATTCTCTCCAAAGAAAAATCCAGTGTGTTACCCACTGGAACGTCTAACCAGGTAAAGTAATTCGGATCCCAGAAAACGCTGTACGCCGAATAACATTTATTTATTTCTCTGTGAAAATAACATTTGTATCATTTTTTCTGCCAGCACATTAAGGAAATTATGTTCTTTTTCTTTAATAATGAAACGAAGAAGCTTTTTCATGACGGTCGACACCTCTTGGAAGACTAATAAATAACACAACGATCCCTGCTGTTGTTAGTGCAACTTCCTGGAAAAATAGTTAGGAATGATTTTGTAATATGGAAGACAACGGCTCGATTCCAGCGCACTTGACAAGGGAATGCGTCTGAAAATGCACTCTAAAAACAACGTTGTCGTTCATACGTGAATCACTCCCTGGCTATTTTTGCCATACACTAAGAAGCGTCAAGGAAGTACGACGTTTCATTAGAAATATAAAGTATAACATTTTTTCTATTACTTTGTTAAATAACGGGATCGCGAATATTTATCATACACCAAAATATACATCCCCTTAAATATGGCGTGGGCTATGGGAAACTGGATACGAAAAAAATCTGACTACAGAAGGATACTGGAAACGAGGACGTTATTTTCAGAACTGGAGGGCAAAAGAATTTGTGCAATTCAGTTACTGTAAGGAGGGGCAGGCTGATAGGACATATATTAAGACTTCAGAAAACAGAACCTTCAACATAGCAGCGCGTCAGCAATCGTTGGTTAATATATTAAAAAACTAAAAACCCGCCTCGATTGCGAAAAAAGCACCTAGTGTTAAGTGTTAACCCAGGTTTCGGTGTAGATAACTACACCTTCTTCAGAACAAAAATAAAACCAACAACTGCCTAAGAAGACCTTTGTCAATGATTAAAAGAACAGCATAGCTATACATTTATAAACAAAAAAGAAAGGAAACACAAACAGTACATATGTACAAAGTCAAAAAATGTTTCAAATGGCTCTGAGCACTGTGGGACTTAACATCTGAGGTCGTCAGTCCCCTAGAACTTAGAACTACTTAAACCTAACTAACCAAAGGACATCACATATAACCGTGCCCGAGGCAGGATTCGAACCTGCGACCGTAGCGGTCGCGCGGTTCCGGACTGAAGCGCCTAAAACCGCTTGGCCACCGCGGCCGGCGTACAAAGTCAAAACCACTACTTAACTTAATGGTGTACGCTTCACACCATTAAGTTAAGTAGTGGTTTTGACTTTGCACATATGCACTGTTTGTGTTTCCTTTCTTTTTCGTTTATAAATGTATAGCTATGGTGTTCTTTTAATCATTGACAAAGGTCTTCTTAGGCACTTGTGGGTTTTATTGTTGTTCTGAAGAAGGTGTAGTTATCTACGCGGAAACGTGGGTTAACACTTAACACTAGGTGCTTTTTTCGCAATCGTGGCGGGTTTTATCAGTTTTTTAATATACTTCAGAAAACGGCTTCCATGGTACCAGAGGGTGTTGCAGGGGCCAAAGAAATTGGAATATATACGACAACAATTGTAAACTTAGAGCGAAAATACTACTCTGATATGGAGAGAAGTGAGCGGAGAGGAGTTCGTACAGGACCACATCAAACCAGTTTGGAGGCAGATTAAAAGAAATCCAATAATCTGAACCGCTTGAGCGAGTCCTAGCTGTTAGGGACGCAGTATAGAAAGGCCTCAAAAATAAGAGAATTTGCCACCCCATAGCTTACGCAGCAGCCAATTAAATACCCGAAAACTGGCTTTCATTACTATAAAACCTACTTGCTAGTGGTTAAATGCAGAGGCTGATCTGCCGCTAATGTTGTTTTATTCATGTTATTCACAGAATTGCTGGCCGTTATGCCAGATATCTGTATAAGAGTAGCTCCCGTCGGTTTCAGTGAAACAGCTTGGGCGACAAATAAAAACCAGATTCTACAGTCGTGATTTAATCACTTAATTAAGCCGCTAGTCCCGCTAAGGATTTAAGTCACGTGCTAAGTGCTGCTTAAGCCGTGACATTTAATCTGCATAAAGCCTACGGCTTAGGGTCTGGATAGCTAGCGGAGTACCCAACAGGCGGGTGAGGGATTTCACAGCTAACTTAGAGCAGCGAGCGGCTAGATTAGATGCGGCGAGCGCCCGATGCGACCACCGTATGCAATCTCAGACACTCTAGGTGGAGGGATTTAATGGCACCTAAATCGAGACGTTACTCAGGCGGTATGCGTGCGGGTTGACCGCAGAGGGATGGTCCCACTGTTTATGGGGACGCAGCGGGTCCCACCATTAGCTGCCGGACTTAAAGAGACCACAATTTATTGTCAGCCCTTAAACTTTGCATTTCTCCTTAGACAAGTGAAGGCTCGTTCGAAGGCACTGCTAATTTTACCGGCGCTCTACTGCTCACATCCCAGTACGGTTATCTTCTTTCGTTTGGTGTAGGGTAGAAATTAAAACATACACACTAGGTTCCCACCCATACGGCTAGCTTATTATCCGCACAAACCTTGACGATTTTTGAAAAAAAAAAAATGGGAAACGCAGCCTGAAATACCTTGCTAGAACGAATATTTTCGTTTAGAATGCACCTATGACTCATTTTTTACCACAGTAAACCGGTGCGACCACCGATCTGCAAGCTGATAACAGGGGGCTCTCTGTATGTATAAATCATGTAGTGTGTTCCTCGGTAGATGAAAGAATGAAGACGTGGCGATCGAGGAACTAGTGCCCACGCGCACAAACGACTGAAATGCATTTATCTGCTGTTGGAGTATAGATAAGAAATTATTCGACTGCACTCATGGCTTGGCTCTCCGGGAATTACGAACCGCCGTCAGAAAATGTTTCTGTTGTTGTGGTCTTCAGTGCAGAGACTGGTTTGATGCAGCTCTCCATGCTATGCAATCGTGTGCAAGCCTCTTCATCTCCGAGTAACTACCGCAACTTAGATCCTTCTGAATCTGCTTGGTGTATTCATCTCTTGGTCTCCCTCCACGACTTTTACCCTCCACACTTCCGTCCAGTACTACAATGGTGATCCGTTTATGTCGCAAAATGTGTCCTACCAACCGATTCCTTCTTCTAGTCAAGTTGTGTCACAAATTCCTTTTCTCCCCAGTTCTGTTCAGTACCAACTCATTAGTTACGTGATCTACCCATCTAATCTTCAGCATTCTTTTGTAGCACCACAATTCGAAAGCTTCTATTCTCCTTTTGTCTAAACTGTTTATCGTCCATGATTCACTCAAATGTTCAAATGTGTGTGAATTTCTTAAGGGACCAAACTGCTTACGTCATCGATCTCGCCTCAAACCACGCGGCCATGCTTCACGTCCATACGTAGCTACACTCTGCAAATACGTTCAGAAAGAACTTCGTGACACTCAAACCTATACCCGATGTTAACAAATGTCTCATTTTCAGAAACGCTTTCCTTGCCATAGCCACTTTACATTTTATATCCTCTCCACTTCGAGCATCATCAGTTATTTTACTGCCCAAGTCGCAAGACCTATCTACTACTTTAAGTGTCTCATTTGCTAATCTAATTCCCTCAGCATCACTTGATTTAATTCGACGACTTTCCATTATCCTCATTTTGCTTTTGTTGATGTTCATCTTATATCCCCCTTTCAAGACATTGTCCATTCCGTTCAGATGCTCTTCCAGGTCTTTTGCTGTCTCTGACGGAATTACAATGTCGTCGGCAAACATATTTTTATTTCTTCTCCTTGGATTTTGACTGCTACTCCAAATTTTTCTTATGTTTCCTTTACTGCTTGCTCAATGTACAGATTGAATAACATCGGGAATAGGCTACAACCATGCGTCACTCCCTTCCCAACCACTGCTTCCCTTTCATGTCCTTCGACTCTTATAACTGCCATCTGGTTTCTGTACAAACTGTAAATAGCCTTTCTCTCCCCGTATTTCACCTCTGCCACCTACAGAACTTGAAAGAGAGTATTCCAGTCAACGTTGTCAAAAGCTTTCTCTAAGTCTACAAATGCTAGAAACGTAGGGTTGTCTTTCCTTAACCTACCTTCGAAGACACGTGGTAGGGTCAGTTTTGCCATGCGTGTTCCAAAATTTCTACCGAATTCAAACTGATCTTCCCCGAGGTCGGCTTCTACGTTTATAAATTCGTCTGTAAAGAATTCATGTTCGTATTTTGCAACCGTGAATTATTAAACTCATAGTTCGGTATTTTCCACACCTGTCAACACCTGCTTTCTGTGGGATTATGAAAGAGTTTTGTCATGGCTGACTCAGCCAAGGCTATCAGTAGTTCTAATGGAATATTGTCTAGTCCTGGGGCCTTGTTTCGACGTAGAAAATAGTGAATGAAAACAGAAACAGAAAATACTGGACAGCGAAATGGTACTATCTTTCTGCTTTATACGATCTGCCGTTTGGCATCTCCAAACGCGTTATGAGTACGAGAGTAACACAAAACCCCATTCCTACTCTGGAGGAATTATGAGCGGAATAATGCTTTTATTCACCTGCTGGAACTTCCTAAAGTATCTTCCATCCTGTAAACTTCCCTGAACAAGTGGATGGATGATTTAGTCCGTTTTAAAAATACTGCACGGACCAGAGACTCAACTGCAGCCTTCCCGAGCTGAGCCAGCATTTTAGTATTTTGGTAGTTGGAGGATTAGCGGAAAACGCAAGGCATGTCAGCGACGTTCAGTTGCTTCGAACCACGCTGTCCAGCAGCTGACAAGATAGGTAATGGTACTTTTTTATCGTCTCGTTGTCTCTGTAGAGCTGGAGCAAGGAGAGGATGTTGTTTGGTGGCAGGTATCCTCTTTCAGTAACACAAGCTGCATGCATAGATTAACTGTGTTCTTTATTCGTAAGAATGGAAAGTTTACTTAACTCAAGATATTCGTTGTGTTGCAAGCTCTTCTGTATATTTCACGTTAGCCTCACTGCTGGTGAAGTACAGAGTCCACTGTGTACACTATATGGGTTGTTATGTGCTGCCCGTCTCTGAGTTAGCGGGAGGGCTAGCTGCTACTGCGATTCCCGTGGGCTGCCACTGATGACACTGGAACTCGGTGCGACAGACTGGAACACACACACCCACCGGTCCCCAGGGGCGATGTAAATACTGGAGGCCGAGAGTGCATTCGCGGCGCGTTTCCTGCGATCTGTTGTTGGCCTCCATCGCTCGCGACCTCTATGCCACATGGTGTGCTGGCGCCAGCTTACACCAGCACAGTACTAGTCATCCCCCTCCCTGAGCGAGAACAGACCTGTTGAAATCTGCGGACCCACCGTCACTTTTCTGGTGGTTGTCGCTCTGTAGGAATGGAAGATTCTTCCTTGAGTTTGTTCCAATAGTTTGGAGTTACGCCTCGTAACTTTTAATCAGTTTCATCTTACTACTGCAATTCAGTAGTTATTTTTTTGGTTATGTTTTCTGATATATTTACTAATTTTCGAGTTTACAAGAAGCTTGGTGAGGTAGCCTCTGTGTGTGAGGAAGTGCTTTCACATCTACTTGAAGATAAATGTGTTTAGTGTTTCGCGCTTTAGTTTACGTCTACAATTAATCGCACGTTTGTTCAGAAAGATTTTAAAATCTCTTGTATCAAAGTTCGTAAAATTTTAGTATATTCATTAGTGACCTAGTGTTGATCCTTTTGTTGGTGACCACGCCACGTGCCACAGTAGTCAATGAAAGCTAATCGTGAGGTGTTTAAATTAACCGATTTCGTTGAATCATTTTGTGGCCGACTTTCTGAAAATATTTGTACGCACTCTAAGGGAATGTCGTTCGAAGTTACACATGTTAGTCACTGGCAGCATCTGCCACGTATCGTGCTATGCTTCATCTTGTAGTACATAAAATTATGAACTGAACGAGAACAGGCATGTTTAATTAATTTCTCCTAGTTTGGCATTTATAGGATTTAATGTGTTTAATCACTTGTTCGGTGTCTGACTAGTGACATGCCTGTGTTCGACATCCTTTCATCCTACCCGGTTTGAATGTATTGTAGTAACTGAGCACCTGTTAGTATTTAGATGTTTTTATGTCTGAATCGTAGCATAAACTTTTTTATGAGTCTGAATGGATATTTCCGTTTCATTGTTCTGTGTAACTCTCCTTACCCAACATGCAAAAACGAGTTGCGTCTGCCGTAGCATCCCTTTGTTATTTAATGTGAATTGAATTGTTGTCCATGTTTCATAAACTGAAGACGTTCTCAGTGGTCTCTCATTGTAAAGATCGGTGGCCATGTTATGTATTAAGAGAATTAATAGCAATTATTTGTTATCATTGACTCGCTCTCTTTCATTTATGAGCCGCAAAGATCCAAACTTAACCCATTCGTGCAAACTAACTTGGCACCTCCACATAATGGGTACTAGTGAGGCAAATGAAATCAGTTAGTGAAATGTAGATAAAATTTTTCCACTCACCATCTCGTATTCTTGAGTTCGTGTGATAATGAAAATTTCCGTTGTTCAGAAAATCGATGTTAATGATAACAAAGACCAAAGGAAACTGAGATAGTTTCAGATCCTTTGCTTATGCACAAACCCATTGACATGCACATAGCCTGGTTTAAATTTATGTTAATTAGCGACGCCCATGAACATCGCACTGCACCATGGGCAACGACCTCTTGTTAACAAAGCAGAGTTAAAAGCGATGAGACATCCCCTTCATAATGCGAAGAAGTTCTGAAAGCACTTGATGCGAATTATAATGTGTTTTATGTTTAATATTGTAAATGAGGCATCAGTTTTCAGACAGTATCACGTAATAAATGCAATAGACTTTCAGATGTGATAGTTACCATGCTTTCTTACTAACACGAGCACGAAATTTTAAGGCAACCATTCAAGCAGAAATCCTCAATCAGTTTCCTTTACTATTTATTTTAAATGAGTTGAAAGTTATCGACCTTTACCTACTATGGAAATAAACAGCCACGGACATTTCTCTGAATATGAAATGGGAAACAACGAAAAAATATTTCAGGACGTCCGACATAATTGGTCCCCTCATTGTCTTTCTGAGGTAAAACATGGGTCACCTTCATAGCGGTGTACTGAATTCAAAAATATTCCCTTTAATTATAACAGAATACTTAGGTTTCATTTTCTTTTTCAAAAACTGCCGAACTATAGGCGGATTGACCGCACATTGCAGAGCTAAACAAGACAAATTACACATCCTAATATTTCGAACGCCACGTCACGGAATATGTGAGTTGAGCTGCCTAAATTGTTCACCTCAAAAACTTCCTGATTTGTAACGCATTTTCAAGGTGGAGCGAAAGTCACCAGCAGCTTTTGAGAAGCGTACGCTTTTCCGAAACTTCTTTAATCTACCAGATAGTGAATTAATTTTATTTCATGGAACTCAAGTATTTTTGAATCTGTATAGAAAATCTATACGAGTCGAATTCAGTGATATGACTTTTCCGTAGTTCTGAGAAGAACATTACGGGACTCCTGAATATGGGAACTCCTGTGTTGTTGTTGTTATTGTTGTTTTTGTTGGTGGTGGTGGTGTTGCGGTCGTTTGAATGGCATGATAGAAGCTATATTTGCACGGAAACTTGCGCCGAAGGTTTTAAACGTGAGGTCATAACGTTTGAGCTTTTGACTTTATCATAGTGTCAATGAGTACTGCACTTGCCGTCAGCATAAAATGGGGCATGACATGTGACTAATGGCTTAACGCTCTTGCTAACATTTTACGCCTAGTCCGAAACTATAAAACTACACGTATTGTTCTGTTTTTATTCCTATGTTTACTTGTAATAGCAGGGGAGAATATTGTTGCTGCTACGGATGTAAGCCGTAATACGTGGAAAGACGAACTGTATGATGTTATGTAATTCGTAACATCGGAAGATTAACAGCATACAGTCGGCCTTCGTCCGTGATACTACCTAACAAGGGGATCGTGCCTACTCGTCGTCACCGATTTCGCCCAGTTTTGTCGAATAGGGCTCGACCAGATATGAAAGTGACAGAAATGGGAACTCCAGCTGGCCTATAATTAAGAAACTATGGCATACATGACGTGGGTCGAGGGATTTATGAGCCAATTACGCCACCACAGTTTTCAGGCCTCGCTTGACGCAGCGGAAAGAGTACAAACGATATTCCGAGGTTCCTGGGGTCGAGTCCCTGTGTGCAAACTTCTCATCTGTTCTGAAAACAGACCGAAATAATGCTCTGTATTATATTTATTAGTATTTACATAAAAGGCACAGGCAAGAAGACAAAGGAAAATTTGAGATTGCAATCAAATATCCAGGAGGGGATTATTAGGTGCACACGAACACTCCATGCACGAAATTAAATTCCATTATTATTTTACAGTTGATGATTAGCACAATCTGGGATGTTGTCATCGAGAAACAGGAGAAGCAATAATTTCCTCGGCATGTCGCCCACGCTATAAATCCCGCATTGTTATCTGTACGCTTTAATTCTATTCCCTTCTTGGGAAAAAAAAATGGTTCAAATGGCTCTGAGCACTATGGGACTTAACATCTGAGGTCATCAGTCCCCTAGAACTTAGAACTACTTAAACCAAACTAACCTAAGGACATCACAGACATCCATGCCCGAGGCAGGATTCGAACCTGCGACCGTAGCGGTCACGCGGTTCCAGACTGAAGCTCCTAGAACCGCACGGCCACACCGGCCGGCCGTTCTTGGAATGTTGTTTGCAGAGTCTTCGTGGATACTGTTAAGTACCGTCTTTAGAAACTTACTTGCATTCCCCAATTTTCATTTATCTATTCTTTTCATGCTTTTTATGAAAATATTAGTCGATAAAATATGCTAAGCATATGTTATTTGCTGCGTAAGTGACATGAAAATTTAAAATTTAAGAAAAATTATGTAGGGGGATAACCCCACGACCCTCCGATTACAATTCTGAACTATTTTCGCAGCTCCAATCACTGCCTGACAACTACGCCCAAATTGCGTCTCATACCTCGCCCGGCCTCCTTGAAAAATGCTCCTTTTTCTAAGCGCATGGCCATCGGGAACTCCCACGTCTGTCTCTTTCAAGAAAATGGTTCAAATGGCTCTGAGCACTATGGGACTTAACATCTGAGGTCATCAGTGCCCTAGAACTTAGAACTACTTAAACCTAACTAACCTAAGGACATTACACACATCCATGCCCGAGGCAGGATTCGAACCTGCGACCGTAGCGGTCACGCGGTTCCAGACTGAAGCGCCTAGAACCGCTCGGCCACCACGGCCAGCTTGTCTCTTTCATATCAGACCATAAATTTGCACGAAACCGGTGATGACGAGCAGACGTCCCCTTGTAAGTACAGCTCAGCGTAACTAGAGTAACTGAAAATCATCAATACGGTCGTCAAGATACCCGTGGCAAATACATTTGTACCCGTAAACAATGTGCTGTCTGTGATAATGGAATTCAAAGTGAAGTACAATAATAATAGTAATCACTGAAACAGATACTGAAATGTGATTCGCAAGTGGAGACACAACATGTGGTAAGCCTTTTTTGGAAAGAAAGGTTCGCAAATGTACCCCTGTGATTTTTTAATAGAGAAAAAAATATTTGTGTCCACAAACATTCAAAGTATTCAGATATCAGGAAAGTGTGTCAAAGCTCTGTTTTGACAGGAAAGAGTCAGTAGCCACCATCTTTCCTGTAAATGTGGAAGAATCTTATACCACCTCTGGGACAATAAAAAATAACGATACCTACAAACATCATCGTGTGAAAACAGTTGTATCCACAAATCTGTTTCGCACTACAGCAAAGTACTCGTAGCACGAGTGCTTTTCAGATGCATTCTGCAAGAAAACAACATTTCAATCTCCACCAACATAGCTGTCAGCCAGATTAAATATAATTCTATATACAGTTCCAGAAAATTAGCTTGTTGGATAGTCAGTCAGCAGTAGGGAGGGCGGGAAAGTCAAATCGCGTAAAACTGAATACCAACACTTTATGGACTAGAGCTGTAATTAAAAATTATCCAAAACCGTTTCTCCGTAATTAATGACAAATTAGTCACACAGTTTCCACCGCGTTACAGACACACATGTTAGATAGTTGAACGTTACAGTAACAGTTTCACTAAAGCTTTCGCGCGCACTAATTACGTTTCTGGTTGATGCAAGTGTTCTGTGCTGCTCCCATTACTTTTTCCCAAGGAGTTCTGTCACGCAGGTAGATGGCACTGGCATCGCTTTATCGGAGATTGAGTTTAAAGAAAGAAAAAAGGGTAAACATTAATTTCTTCTGCTTTAACTTTTACGTAGACGTCACTTTTTTCCTTTCTCATAATTTATCGCATGTGGAGAAAATATCTGCATTAACTACAAAAGGACTCCAGGAAAGACTATTACCTTACATCAGTTACTTTTCTCACATAACTTCCACAAAGCCACTGGGGCTTGCAGGTAACGAATACTGAAAGGAAAAATCCTGTTCTGAATATCTCCATGGTCGATCCACACATATTCCTAGTGTCTGTTCTTAAGCAAATTTTTGTGACAGACGGAGTGGACTGACTAAACGGCGATTTCACTACAGTTTTGTCAGACACACCAAACTAAAATACACAATTGGTAGAGTGCCTCCTCTCTTGACTTCACAGGTTTCTGTCGAGAGTGGCGTAAACGTGACGAAGGTTGTGAAGTCCAAGCTTGCTTACAGTGTTTCAGCGTAAATGCCAAGTGGTCAACTGCAGAATCGTCATTCGTAACAAAGTACAAGACTTTGAAGACTCATAAAACTCACTAAGCTCTTCTAATAGGTACAAAAAGCTAATTAAAATTTGAAATTGACAGCAGTGAGATTCTTGGGAAAAATCTGGTCGAAAGGACAGGTGTAGTGGGACGCGAAATTGAAGCGTCACCCATCCACCAGTGTCAGCCCAGTTTGCAAGTGAATATAAGTTTAATTTAATTTTTTGTTTATGTATTTTTGTAATATTTGTAATGGTTGTGAATTGTCTAAAGTTTTGTATTTATTTTTTATGTTTCATGTACGAAGAGGGCGGCGCAACGAACGGAGACAGCATCTTCGCTGCCGGGACCAGAGAGAAAATTGCTGGCCACTATACGTCGCGGGTCGACAGCCAAAGAGCAACAGAAGATCCTGAAACCGAGTTGTTGCGTCGTGCTTCTAAAAATTGAAAATTAAGAATTTGTAATGTTTCTACAACAATGACGCCATAGAAAGTTTAATCATGTTGCATATGTTCAGTTCTGTCTTGTCAAGGCTCAGGTTCACGTCTATATGTAGGAAGATAATAAACTAGTGGATGCTACTAAAGTTTAAATGCGTGTTCCGAGAATTTATTTATGAAGAATTATGTTACGTAATTTATTTGACAAGATTATTAATTTTTGACAACGTCCATCGCGAGTTTGAATCTCGAAAGTTTATTCAGTGTGGTTCTAATATTTATTAAAGCAGATCATTTGCATTAATATAATTTCTGAGGAGAAACAAACGACATCTAAATTGAAAAAAGTTTGCGCAAACCAATTGGCCTGAGTGACGAAATGCTGCGCATACGACTCAAATGATGATGTTTTAATTACAATTTCGCTCAAGAACCATTCAGAGACAAATTTAAAAAAGGATTTAAATAATTTTGAAGTGTGTTGTAACTGACGTAGGTGACGAAGTCTGCACATGGTCATATGTCAAAAGAAAATCATTCATACAAAACTTACGTCGTTACACTACACAGGCTAATAAGAAATAGAGGTGTTGTATTTGTCGCAATAGACGAAATACTCATATGCACTGAGATAAAATCTGAAGCTGGATCCGGTATTGTTTGGGCAAGCCTCGTTATCAGAGGTATACAAAACATTTTATTCACCCAAGAGTCAAGTGGAATTACTACAGTTTAGTTAGTGGTAAGATTTTGGGGGAAACTTTGAGCGTATGTCGAGAGAACAGGCTAATGTGAAGTGGGGGTAGTGTATTTGGCTTATTACACAAGAACACAAATATAGTGAGATAAAAATTGAAGATTGATGCGTGTTGTTTGGGCAGTATCAGGGGTATACAAGAACATTTCAGTTATAGAAGAATCAATTGGAATGAATACAGTTTTGTTAGTGGTGAGAGCAATAAGACGTTCTGACAAACGTTATATTACTAAATGTGTTCACTGAAAACTACATAGAACACAAAGTTCGGCAATCCATTCACTACAGAGATACATGTGCTGTGTTGTCCGAACAAGACACAGCCATGGCAAATGCGCTACAGGTGGAAAGATGCTAGCTTGTGCCAGTGCCAAAGAGACTCGCCACTTGCACGAGTTCCGCCACGCCAAGGGCGGCGCTGAGGATGAAGATATCGACTTTGCCCCGACCAATTCCCGTCCGAGTACAATGCACCAATGACCGGGCGACAAAAGACAGAAGCCTACTCAGAAGACAGAGAAGCAGCTCTCGCCCACTTGGCTATAGATTATCGTCCAGGGCTGTCTTAGATAGGGAACGTCGTTTAGTGAACAGACAGTAGTTGTAAATTGCTTTTACTATGTACTGTAAAGTTTACCTACGATTATTTACACTTAGCTATTGAGGGTCCGCAGCTCGTGGTCTTGCGGTAGCGTTCTCCCTTTCCACTCACGGGGTCCCGGGTTCGATTCCTGGCGGAGTCAGAGATTTTTCCTGCCTCGAGATGACTGGGTCTTGTTGTGTCGTCATCATCATCATTCTTCCCCATTAAGGTCAGAGGAAGGCAAGGGCAAACCACCTCCACTACGACCTTGCCTAGTACAGCGGTGCGGATCTCCCGCATCGTCCTCTACGCTCCTCGGAGTATGGGACCTCATCTCAACCAATGAGGGCCTTTTTTGTGTTATATTACATACAGTGTTAAGCACTTTATTATTTAACAATTCATAAAGACAAGTAAATCGTTTTTGACTCATTTGTGTGTCTTAGTTACTAATTTGTTGGAACATTGTAGAGCCTTCGTTTTCCTACCCTGTTACTTGACCCTATCGGAGATTTGCTCCGCTCAGAGACTGGGTGTTGTGTTGTCCTCATCATCATCATTTCATCCCCAGCGACGCGCAAGTCGCCGAAGTGGCGCCAAATCGAAAGACTTGCACCCGGCGAACGGTCTAGTCACACGACATTTACATTCACCCGACCCTCAGGCATAGCTGTGTAATAGTGGCAGGGAGAAATTACCTTAGTGGTGTACTGCACCGCAAGACGTTTCACGAACCCACAGACTCGGTCTACAGCAACATCAGTGGCAACTCAGCCTCCACAGCAGTAGCGACGAGACCTTTCCAAAACTGGCGACGAGGGTTTACGAAATATTGAATGTCAGATGTCCCAGTCAGTTATTGGCAATTTACGTAAACGAGTCATAGAAGAAAGAAAATTCCCATACTTGTAGGAAATTGCTTTTGGTGATCGGAAACAGCCCATAACCACATTTTCTCGCCTCACTGCGAAACAGAGGTGGTGAGAGTTTCTTCTGCCTCTCGCATTTCAACCTGTTATCATCGCGTCAGAAGCCATCGTATTAATCAAATGAAACTATATGGTTCCCCAGACCTTTCCAAGTTTCAAACATCTTTGATGTATACGTATTGTAATGCATACGGGCATTCCCTTCATGTGTTTACGCTAATTATTACGTACATTTAAGAACCTTTGTGAGATCTAAAAGCTCTGGATTGCTCTGTAGTAGCCAGGATACATGTCCATCTGAGAATTAAGCGTCAGCAAGGAGCATTAACGATAACATCATAAGAGACAATGTTGTGCAACCTTAGTAGGGACAAGATCCGACTATTCGGGAATAGGACCTTACAATCTGAGAAAGTGTTCTGAGACAAAATTCCGTCCAACTATCCGGAAACGTGACGTCAGATCCGCCTGGCAACAGCGATCTGAACGCCCATTGGCTGAGAGTTTTGATATCTATGTGCGTAGGAGACGAGTGGAGAATCCCTGTTGGCTGAGGGAGAAAGGTGGGGCCTCTCTTTTGCGTTGGGAAGACGGTACGAAGCCAGCAGCAAGGCGCCACTCAAAACGCACGGTCGAGAAACCAGAGGCGGCTTCAAAAGGACGGTCGCGAGTACGCAGAGCCAGCAGCAGAATGCACCACTGACCACAAATATAGAAGTGATAAACAAGGTATAAAGTGACCGGTATTAATTACCAGTAATGCAACATGTCGTGGGCAGTATCTACACTACTGGCCATTAAAATTGATACACCAAGAAGAAATACAGATGATAATTACCAGTAATGCAACATGTCGTGGGCAGTATCTACACTACTGGCCATTAAAATTGATACACCAAGAAGAAATAGAGATGATAAACGGGTATTCATTGGACAAATATATTATATTAGAACTGATTACATTTTCACGCAGTTTGGGTGCATAGATCCTGAGAAATCAGTACCCAGAACAACCACCTCTGGCCGTAATAACGGCCTTGATACGCCCGGACGTTAAGTCAAACAGAGCTTCGATGGCGTGTACAGGTACAGCTGCCCATGAAGCTTCAACTCGATACCACAGTTCATCGAGACTAGTGACTGGCGTATTGTGACGAGCCAGTTGCTCGGCCACCATTGACCAAACGTTTTCAATTGGTGAGAGATCTGGAGAATGTGCTGGCCAGGGCAGCAGTCGAACGTCTTCTGTATCCAGAAAGGCCCGTACAGGACCTGCAACATGCGGTCGTGCATTACCCTGCTGAAATGTAGGGTTTCGCAGGGATCGAATGAAGGGTAGAGTCACAGGTCGTAACACATATGAAATGTAGCGTCCACTGTCCAAAGTGCCGTCAATACTAACAAGAGGTGACCGAGACGTGTAACCAATGGCACCCCATTCCATCACGCAGGGTGATACGCCAGTATGGCAATGACGATTACACGCTCCCAATGTGCGTTCACCGCGATGTCGCCCAATACGGGCTCGACCATCATGGTGCTGTAAACAGAACCTGGACTCATCCGAAAAAATGACGTTTTGCCATTCGTGCACCCAGGTTCGTCGTTGAGTACCCCATCGCAGGCGCTCCTGTCTGTGATGGAGCGTCAAGGGTAACCGCAGTCACGGTCTCCGAGCTGATAGTCTATGCTGCTGCAAACGTCGTCGAACTGTTCGTGCAGATGGTTGTTGTCTTGCAAACGTCCCCATCTGTTGACTCAGGGATCGAGACGTGGCTGCACGATCCGTTACAGCCATGCGGGTAAGATGTCTGTCATATCGACTGCTAGTGATACGAGGCCGTTGGGATCCTGCACGGCGTTCCGTATTACCCTCCTGAACCCACCGATTCCATATTCTGTTAACAGTCATTGGATCTCGACCAACGCGAGCAGCAATGTCGCGATACGATAAACCGCAATCGCGATAGGCTACAATCCGACCTTTATCAAAGTCGGAAACGTGATGGTACGCATTTCTCCTCCTCACACGAGGCATCACAACAACGTTTCACCAGGCAATGCCGGTCAACTGTTGCTTGTGTATGAGAAATCGGTTGGAAACTTTCCTCATGTCAGCACGTTGTAGGTGTCGCCACCGGCGCTAATCTTGTGTGAATGCTCTGAAAAGTTAACCATTTGCATATCACAGCATCTTCTTCCTGTCGGTTAAATTTCGCGTCTGTAGCATGTCATCTTCGTGGTTTAGCAATTTTAATGGCGAGTAGTGTATAACGAGTATCGAAAGTGATAACGGTGTTGTAATGCAAGACTGTGATGCGTGTTTTAAAGTCTTCTTCATTAACACGATTAATTTACAAAACGTTGTTAACCTTTAAGCACTAGCATCGCGACAAACCCCATTTCAGCCAGAACACAAAGGTACATTGAACCTGGCGCCTGAGCGCTGCTACTGTGACGAGGGATAACCGAAGCAGCAGCGCACCAGGTTAGTAATAAAGAAACCAGAGACGGAACGTGGAGTCGACCGCTAGAGTGGAGGTTCTTCTGCTTAGTCAACAGGAGACCAGGGTTGGAATCCCACCCGGCCTTGGCACAAATTTTCATTTGTCGGTTCAGCATGCGTATATGCGCACCATGGCTTTAATGGCCGTTAGTGGACACGACTGCTGATCCTGATTGTGACTTGCGACGGGAGTAATTTGGAGTAGGGCTCTCCCCTGCGGTCTCTTCACGTGTCACACTTGCGTATCACGAGCCACAGCCTGTTGCGGTTCCTTCCGCGTCCTCTTTACGCCAGCGCTGAGTGCCCGCTCATGTGCGGCGTGGCGGCCAGTACAGCTCAGGGACGGCCATCAGACTGCAGCGGCAGGAACCCGTGTTCCCGCGCGCCGTAATACAGCCGGTCACTTCTCCGCCCCGCGGCTCAATAAATTTTTACGGCCTTATTTACAGCATCGGGCGCACAGTGGCGGGACACGGGGCCCGCCAGTCGAGTGGACTCGAGGCAATCCGGGCCGGTGCGGGTCGAATATTGGAAAGGGCGCGCCCGGCGTCCGCTTCCCGAGGGCCGGCGCGCGCAACTTTTACGCGCCCCTGCCATTTCTTCCTCCTTTTTCTACGTTTCCGTTCGGCCGGCACCTCTCCATTTTTATTTTCCTCTCATTCTGGCCCTCGAGAGCCGCGGCGTTTTACGGCCCGCTCGACCGCGCGCTCGCCCGCCGGCCAGGAATCCCTCCAACTGAGCCGTTAAGCCCGCGCATCACTCTCCACGAGGTTAAAAACAAACGGAGCGAAATAAATTGCTTTTCATCATAGAGGCGGGTCACGGCTGGCGCGGCCAGTCTGTCCGACATGAGGCGTTCCGGGCTCCACACAGAGATTAAAATGCGGCCGCTGGCGCTACGGTCGCGGAGGTTGCGACGGTCGGTACCGTGCGACTCAGAATGTGGTGCATCTCAGTCACCCGTCAATCTCTACAGAAATCGTTGTTTTTTAAAGGAAGCTAAATATTATCTAAATAGTTGTTCCTGTGAGGGAGGAGGAGGGTCCACAGCCTCCATATGTTTTAAGAAAGGAAACATGGTCCAAACAGCCTGTAACACACTGAAGCGCCAAAGAAACTGGTATAGTCATGCGTATTTACTACACTACTAGCCCTTAAAATTGCTACACCAGGAAGGTGACGGGCTACAGACGGGAAATTTAACCGACAGGAAGAAGATGCTGTGATATGCAAATGATTAGCTTTTCAGAGCATTCACACAAGGTTGGCGCCGGTGGCGACATCTACAACGTGCTGACATGAGGAAAGTTTCCAACCCATTTCTCATCAGTTGACCGGCGTTGCCTGGTGAAACGTTGTTGTGATGTCTTGTGTAAGGAGGAGAAATGCGTACCATTACGTTTCCCACTTTGATAAATGTCGGATTGCAGTCTATCGCGATTGCGGTTTATCGTATCGCGACATTGCTGCTCGCGTTGGTCGATATCCAATGACTCTTAGCAGATTATGGAGTCGGTGGGTTCAAAGGGTAATACGGAAGCCATGCTGGATCCCAACGACCTCGTATCACTAGCAGTCGAGATGACAGGCATATTATCCGCATGGCTGTAACGGATCATGCAGGCACGTCTCGATCCCTGAGTCAACAGATGGGGACGTTTGCAAGACAACAACAATCTGCACGAACAGTTCGACGACGTTTGCAGCAGCATGGACTATCAGCTCGGAGACCGTGGCTGCGGTTACCCCTGACGCTGCATCACTGACAGGAGCGCCTGCGATAGTGTACTCAACGACGAACCTGGGTGCATGAATGGCAAAATGTCATTTTTCCGGACGAATCCAAGTTCTGTTTACAGCATCATGATGGTCGCATCCGTGTTTGGCGACATAGCGGTGAACGCACATTGGAAGCGTGTATTCGTCATCGCTATACTGGCGTATCGCCCGGCGTGATGGTATGGGGTGCCATTGGTTACACGTCACGGTCACCTCTTGTTCGCACTGACGGCACTTTGAACAGTGGACGTTACATTTCGGGAGTGTTACGACCCGTGGCTCTACCCTTCATTCGATCCCTGCGAAACCCTATATTTCAGCAGGATAATGCACGACCGTCTGTTGCAGGTCCTGTGCGGGCCTTTCTGGGTACAGAAAATGTTCGACTGCTGCCCTGGCCAGCACATTCTCCAGGTCTCTCACCAACTGAATACGTCTGGTCAATTGTGGCCGAGTATCTGGGTCGTCACAATACGCCAGTCACTACTCTTGATGAATTGTGGTATGGTGTTTGAGGTGCATGGGCAGCTGTACCCGTACACGCCATCCAAGCTCTGTTTGACTCAATGCCCAGGCGTATCAAGGCCGTTATTACGGCCAGAGGTGATGTTTCTGGGTACTGATTTCTCAGGATCTATGCCCCCAAATTGCGTGAAAACGTAATCACATGTCAGTTCTAGTATAATATATTTGTCCAATGAATACCCGTTTATCATCTGCATTTCTTCTTGGTGTAGCAATTTTAATGGCCAGTAGTGTATGTAAACAGGCAGAATACGGCGCTGCGGTCGGCAACGCCTATACAACAAGTGTCTGGCGCAGTTGTTACATAGGTTACTGCTGCTACAATGCCGTGTTATCAAGATTTAAGTGCCGCACGTCCACACCGGCCGGCTAAGTGAATTTGAGCGTGGTGTTATAGTCGGCGCACGTTCGATGGGATACAGCATCTCCGAGGCAGCGACGATGCGAAGATTTTCCCGTACGACAATTTCAGGAGTGTATCGTGAAAATCAGGAATCGGGTAAAATATCAAATCTCCGACATCGCTGTGGCCGGAGAAAGATCTTGCAACAACGGGACCAACGACGACTGAACAGAATCGTTCAACGTGACGGAAGTGCCACTCTCCCGCAGTTTTCTGCAGATTTCAGTGCTGGGCCATCTGCAAGTGTCAGCGTGCGAACCATTCAACGTAACATCATCGATATAGGCTTACGGAGCCGAAGGCCCAATTGTGTACCGTTGGTGAGTGCACGACACAAAGCTTCACGCCTCACTTGGGCCTGTCAATACCGACACTGGAATGTTGATGACTATAAATATATTGCCTGGTCGGACGAGTCTCGTTTCAAATTGTATCGAGCGGATGGACAGGTACGGGTATGGAGACAGCCACATGAATCCATGGGTCCCGCATGTCAGCAAGGGATTGTTGAATCTGGTGGACTACCTGTAATGGCGTGGGGTGTATGTTTCTGCAGTGATTTTGGACGCCTGATACGTCTAGATACGACTCTGACAGTTGACACATACTTAAGGATCCTGTCTGATCACCTGCATCCATTCATATTCACTGTGCATTCCAACCTACTTACGCAATTCCATCAGGACAATGCGACACCTTACACGTCCAGGACTGCTGCAGAGTGGCTCCAGCAACACCCTTCTGAGTTTAAACACTACCGTCGGCTACCAAACTCCCCAAACATCAACAGTATTGATCATATCTGGGATGCCTTGCAACGCGATGTTCAGAAGAGATCTCCACCCCTGGTAGTCTTACGACTTTATGGACAGCCTAGGATTCATCGTGTCAGTTCCCTCCAGCACTACTTCAGACATTAGTTGAGTCCAACCCACGTCGTGCCACGGCACTTCTGCGTGCTTGCGGGGGCCGTACACGATATTACGCACGTGTACCAGTTTCTTTGGCCCTTCAGCGTATTTTTGTCTGTGCTATTAGCTAATTTAGTCCGTCGGCTATTTTCAAGCACTTACCACAAGTCTCAAACTTCACCTCACAAAATAGTCATTACACATATCATTTGAATGTGCCTATGTGGCACAAAAACATTCCAGTAGGCATTAATTTACATTTCCTATCCTGTTCCACTCTCAAATAACAGTGGGGGAAAGAGTTCTGTCTATATGCCTTCGTATATGCCCAATTTCTCGTACCTTATAACTGTGGTCCTTCAGCGAAATGTACGTTGGCGGAAGTAGAATCGCACTGCAGACAGCTTCAAACGCCAGTTTTCTAAATTTTCTCAGTAGTGTTCCTAGAAATGAATGTCGCCTCCCCTCCAGGAATTTCCATTTGAGTTCCCGATGAATTTCGTTAACATTTGCGTGTTTCGAATCTTGCAGCATATCTAGCGGACCCCTTTCGCAATGCTTCGATGTGTTCCTTTAATGCGGTATGGTACGGGTCCCAAACACTTGAGCAGTACTCAAGAATAGGTTGCACAAGCGTCCTGTATGCGACCTCTTTTACAGATGAAACACACTTTTTCAGATTTCTTCCAACAGACCGAAGTCAACCATTCAGCTTCCCCACCATGTGAGGACATGCTCCTTCCATTTCATATCGCTTTGCAGCGTTACGCCAAAATATTTAATCGATGTGACTGTGTCAAACAGGATACTACTCTTGCTGTATCCCAACAAAATAGGTTTGTCTTCCCTACAAATCTACATTATATTACATTTTTCTACATTTAGAGCCAATTCCCATTCATTACACTAACTAGAAATTTTGTCTAAGTCGTATCCTCCTACAATCACTCAACTTCGACATTTTACCGTACACAATAGCATCATCGGTAAACAACCGCAGATCATGTTTTTATATAGAAAATAATAGCGGTCCTATCACTCTTCCCTGGGGCATTCCTGACGATACCCTTTGTTTCTGAGGAACGCCGTCTAGGACAACATACTGGCTTGTATTACTTAAGACGTGTTCGAGTCACTCACATACCTGGGAAACAATTCAATAAGCTTGTACCCTCGTTAAAGTCTGTAGTGGAGCACCGCGTCAAATACTTTCTGGAAATCTGTCTGTGTGATGTGAAACTTGAGGCTTAAAATGAGGTAACAGCACAAACTATAAATGTATTACAGCGTATTTGCACTATTTGTTTCTTTCTTAAATCATCTTAATACAGTACGGAAATGCAAAGTGAACTTCAATTTATTTCAGACACAATCAAATACTGTCGCCTCAATACCGTTTTCGGCCTACATTGGTCATAGGAAAAAAGGAGGAAATCCTTTATAAATACCTTAAAATTTGTAAAAAATATGTTTTCGAGCCTACTTGTGAGTTGCGAAAAGTAAACTTGAAATGGAGAGTGATTTAGTTGTGTTATTGACTTCAGACAGCTCCCGACCCGTTCAAGGTATCGTAATTCTGTTTTTACCCAGACGAATTGTGAAAAAGCACTCATAACATGACGTATAGTCTCTGTTCCTAGCTATATCAGCTACAGAGACGCCAACGGCCTAGCCACAGTGGTAACACTGGCTCCCGTCAGGTCACCGAAGTTAAGCGCTGTCTGCCATGGTTTGCACTGGGGGGTGGGGGGGGGGGGGGTCTGGGTCTGCCGAGCACTGTTGGCGAGCGGGGTGCGCTCAGCCATTGTGAGGCCAGTTGAGGAGCTACTTCATTCAAACGCAGCTGCTCTGATGACGAAAACTGACAACGGCCAGGAGAGCGGTATCCTCACCTCTTTCCATATCCTCATCCAGTGACTCCTATCGACTGAGGATGACACAGCGGTCGCTCGGTACCATTGGGCCTTTCGAGACCTGTTCAGACGGAGTTTATTAGCTGTGAGGTATCGATATCAACTTCGCATTTTCAAATTAATCAGTAGTAATTTCTGCTGTTGCTTATTTATTCATCGTATGGTATACAGGGTGTTACAAGAAGGTACGGCCAAACTTTAAGGAAACATTCCTCACTCACAAATAAAGAAAAGATGTTATGTGGACATGTGTCCGGAAACGCTTAATTTTCATGTTAGAGCTCATTTTAGTTTCGTCAGTATGTACTGTACTTCCTCGATTCACCGCCAGTTGGCCCAATTGAAGGAAGGTAATGTTGACTTCGGTGCTTGTGTTGACATGCGACTCATTGCTCTACAGTACTAGCATCAAGCACATCAGTACGTAGCAGCAACAGGTTAGTCTACATCACGAGCGTGGTTTTGCAGTCAGTGCAATGTTCGCAAATGCGGAGTTGGTAGATGCCCATTTGATGTATGGATCAGCACGGGGCAATAGCCGTGGCGCGGTACGTTTGTATCAAGACAGATTTCCAGAACGAAGGTATCCCGACAGGAAGACGTTCGAAGCAATTGATCGGCGTCTTAGGGGGCACGGAATATTCCAGCCTATGACTCGCGACTGGGGAAGACCTACAACGACGAGGACACCTGCAATGGACGAGGCAATTCTTCGTGCAGTTGACGATAACCCTAATGTCAGCCTCAGAGAAGTTTCTGCTGTGCAAGGTAACGTTGACCACGTCACTGTATGGAGAGTGCTACGGGAGAACCAGTTGTTTCCGTCGTACCATGTACAGCGTGTGCAGGCACTATCAGCAGCTGATTGGCCTCCACGGGTACACTTCTGCGAATGGTTCATCCAACAATGTGTCAATCCTCATTTCAGTGCAAATGTTCTCTTTACGGATGAGGCTTCATTCCAACGTGATCAAATTGTAAATTTTCACAATCAACATGTGTGGGCTGACGAGAATCCGCACGCAATTGTGCAATCACGTCATCAACACAGATTTTCTGTGAACGTTTGGGCAGGCATTGTTGGTGATGTCTTGATTGGGCCCCATGTTCTTACACCTACGCTCAATGGAGCACGTTATCATGATTTCATACGGGATACTCAACCTGTGCTGCTAGAACATGTGCCTTTACAAGTACGACACAACATGTGGTTCATGCACGATGGAGCTCCTGCACATTTCAGTCGAAGTGTTCGTACGCTTCTCAACAACAGATTCGGTGACCGGTGGATTGGTAGAGGCGGACCAATTCCATGGCCTCCACGCTCTCCTGAACTCAACCCTCTTGACTTTCATTTATGGGGGCATTTGAAAGCTCTTGTCTACGCAACCCCGGTACCAAATGTAGAGACCCTTCGTGCTCGTATTGTGGACGGCGGTGATACAATACGCCATTCTCCAGGGCTGCATCAACGCATCAGGGATTCCATGCGACGGAGGGTGGATGCACGTATCCTCGCTAACGGAGGACGTTTTGAACATTTCCTGTAACAAAGTGTTTGAAGTCACGCTGGTACGTTCTCTTGCTGTGTGTTTCCATTCCATGATTAATGTGATTTGAAGAGAAGTAATAAAATGAGCTCTAACATGGAAAGTAAGCGTTTCCGGACACATGTCCACATAACATATTTTCTTTCACTGTGTGTGAGGAATGTTTCCTGAAAGTTTGGCCGTACCTTTTTGTAACAACCTGTATAAAGGCTACAAATAAGACAAAATACTGTATATACGGTAACATGACACTGATAAAAGAAAATGAAATCTCAAAAATAAAATACAGGCGTTAACGGTAAATATTAATATCTAATCTCTCTGTCACAGCTGAAAATAATTTAAGCAGGTCTGTCACGTCGCCTCGATAGGACAGTTTTTAGCACCCTTGTGCTGTATGAAAGATTGTCTGGCGCTCCATTCCACAGTGATATTGGGGTGATGGCAGTTTAACTGAGTTAAACAGTAAATCTGTACTTCTGCCAAAGCCTGTAAGCAATTCTCTTGGCAGTTTTCCAGACTTCACGCGGCAAGTCAAATCTGTTAGGTTTATTAGCTAGGCCAGTATCGCTATGAATAGTTGATGGCACTACGTTGCTTCATACATCGGACCACTCTCGTTGGACGTTAAAACTGGTGAGTGTTGATCCTTAGCTTACCTGAGTGTAGGGTACACGTTCACGTACCAAGCCCTCACGACAGCGGAATTGTTGTTGAGTGTTGGTAGTCAGCTTGTAGGAGTGGGTTTAATTCAGCCACTGATGATTCTCATTGTTGTGTTGTCTGGTTTACTAACATGATGCCGGCCCTGGGCGCTTCAGTCTGGAACCGCGCGACCGCTACGTCGCAGGTTCGAATCCTGCCTCGCGCATGGATGTGTGTGATGTCCTTAGGTTAGTTAGGGTTAAGTAGTTCTACGTTCTACGGGACTGATGACCTCAGATGTTAAGTCCCATAGTGCTCAGAGCCATTTTTACTAACAAGATGGCTGTTGAGCCATAGTGATGCGCCATGTACTGCTGTGCTGTACACTAATGACTATACCGAAGACCGAGCCTTGTCGAATTGTCACTGATGCACCCCATGTCGATCTGCAGAGCTTCTGTATTATCTTGATCCTTGAGGCGACCTGTCTAGCTGTGTTAAGTAAGCGCTATTTGTAGGTGAGCGTTCTGTCCAGTGTAATACGTAGATATTTTGTGCAAGGGTTGTATCTCATTGCAGTTTACAATTAAACATCTTGTTGTTCAAATGCAAACGTGAACATTCGGTATTTCTTGCATTTGGGATCGGTCTTCGTTTTCTGTAGTAGTGTTCAAGGCTTGGAAGGATGTAACAGAAAGAAGGAAATGGAGCTTGATTGCACATATATTGAGAATGAAGGAGGGGCTTATAAAAAGAGTGTTCGAAGGATATGTGGAAGGGAAGAGGAAACGTAGGAGGAAGAGATTTGTGTTCATCGATGACGTAATGGACGAGAGCACATACACTGGCATTAAGAAGCAAGCAATGGATCGCACGAAATCGAGACGCAGAGGGCCGCTGATATTGCAGAAAACTGATGATGATGACGATGATGACTCTTTGAAACGCGGGTTGAAAGAAAAATGGAAGAGAAATAATCATTTGGTGACAGCACATTTCACCTACGTTTCAGTGTAAACGTTTGTACATTTATTTCTGCGGTACAAACGGCAGTTAAAAACAACATTACAACTTGCGACTTGGAAACGACCGCCGCTTCTCGCTGCATGGATTTCCACACATTTTATTCCACCACGTCGGTAGAGTGAACGTCAGGAGGCTCGTAAATGAGACCGCTGTGTGCTTATGTTTCAGTAAACTGTCCAGGAATACCCCATGAGTTGCTACCTCAACTTCTGTTTGATGTTCAACAAGTACACCGTTCTAAAAGCGTGCAGGCGTCGTAATGGGAGCAAACATTTCCTAAAAAAATCTGCCATTCGGTTAGGAAGTATATTGTCTCCTGTAATTTGTGACTCACCCACTCTAAGTTTCTGGGGCACAACTGGCAGTTTATAGAGAAACAATTCAGCTTATACACATTGCATGCGACTGACACGGGGTATTTAGTTGAGGTCAGATAAACAATCATCCTTACAACGCTAGTAATAAAACTGATATCGTCCCAATTTCATATATTGTTTTGATAAATTCGTCTATAGTTTTTCAGAAACTAATCACTAATTGTTATTGAAAGGTGAGTCTATTCCTGCTTGATTTGATTTCAGTGTTGTTAGAGAAAGCGGTAAATAACCATACAAATGAGTTTTCGCCGTGAAATACTGTACATAAATCATACACCAAATGCAGTAGATATCTATAAACACCCATATTAACCAGCGGCATACTCCGTTTATGGCAGGGAACTACTGTTTCTCGTAAAAGTCACCAACGGTTGTGGATAGAAACAATAGTTTCATTTACTTTGAAACGAAGTTCGCTAGTGCCTAACCTACTATTCACCTTACGAGTCGATGATCAGTAAAGAATGTTCTTTAAAGACTAATGCATCTTCCGTTTCCCATTTACAGCAAGTTAATTTGCATCTTATCTCACTTTCGAGCGCGAGAATCGCTGTGGAGAATAATGAATTATCCGCCCCTCTTGTTTTTTCTCTCTCTCTCTCTCTCACTTTCTCTCTCTCCCCCTCCCTCTCTGTCTATCTATGTATCTATCTATCTATTACTCTTCTTCTCTGTGTTTACATTTGCTCCTTCGAATACTTTATGCTTTCCGCTTAGCGATTTTACCTTATCGGTAATTTCGAGATTCTATTTACGGGTGACCTCTTTTACATCTGTTGCTTTGTCATCGTGTAAAACGAGTTGGATTCACGATCCACTCTTCACTAAGTTTCATTTATTTTACACCGCAAAATAGTAGATCATTACGTTATTCTTGAAAGGGTGCATGGTTTCGAGATGAAACTAGTCCCCTGGCTCGAATAAATTCTGTATCTCAATGTTGTGAAGATAAACACTACCGCCAGGAACTATCACTCTCTCTGTTCTGCGCAAAGATGTCTGAACGCAAAAGAATCCAATTGACCCTGTCTTTAGAGACAATTCATGGGATGATCCCTTTACATATTTACAATATACTGGATAGTCTACCCAAAAAATGAAATTAGGTGCAGTATATTCCAGTGTGGGTCGATAATTACTGAACTTAGAGTGAAATTTAATATCACGAGTAGATTTACTGATAAAAAGCACAAATGGATCCAGTCTTCAAATGTTACGACTATACGCGGCTGTTCAAATACCTGATAAGTATAACAAGTATCCGTGGATAATTATTTGGCAAAGTTGATGTAGTAGCCTATCAAATGTGTGTAATTCCCTTTCCTCTACCGTGAGTGGGCTGATTATCCTAACAGTTTGCTATTTCGCTAAATTGTGGCGCAGTGATCGAGCAACTGAACTCATTTGTCGAATCCCACATGCATGTTAGATCTGTTGTGGGGGAAGGCGCGGTACTGTGGGCATTAAAATACCTGACTGAGTCCCTACTTTGCCGGAGTTACCAGATACTTTACCAAACGCAATTCTCGATACGCGTGGAGTCAGATATCAGCGATGGGTTGCACTTCAGGTTGCAATCAGAGCTGATGATCATCCTGACGGGCCGGTGCCGTGGATGACGTTCAGTTAATTTGCGATACCGAACCAGAATTATGCTGACCAGCGGTCCGCGTCTGCACCTACAAGAAATCTATCCGGGCTATCGAGACACTGACTACTCTTGGCTTGATCGATCTCCGGTCTCTATTTCAAGTCTTCTCCCTGCGACGGTCCGGAATAAGAGTTCCCTCGAGAAATGCTGTTTCCTCACAAACTCCGAAAAAGATGCGCCGAGGCCACCAAGCTGGATGGCTGCCGATAGTGTCTGATCGCGGACCTTAGCGCCAATCTCAAGTGCGCAAGTCGCTACAGACAACCCCTCGCTAACACCATGAAAAATTATACCTATTGAGAGACTTACTGTCAAAAATTAGCAGTGTCTTGTTACGCCAGCAAGTGTCACCAGTTACTTACCAGTCAGCTTGCTCTTTTAAAGTGCACATGGGAAAACCGCGGTGTAACAACCACAACCGACTGAGCAAAATGCTGTGCCTACATGAGGAGCCGGCTTGATGGATGTCCTAGTGTCACTGAGCTGTAATTCTAAGAATGCGATGAACGATAAAGTCCGACCGCCCTGGCCCAGGCACCACGGCATCACTCTTGCAGATTCCACAAAATACTCGTTGCCTTACCTCCAGTTGAGGGAAAGCCAAGGGCGCCTGTGAAAGAGAGTACCCCCAACCACAACTGCTGTCACCTATGCCGACCTTCCTAGTAGCGGGCAGACACGGCTGCACAGAACTCCCCTGTCCCATACCCCTCTCCCACACAAAACGTTCACTAACAGATCTTGAAAAATATAGCAAATGGAGTAAGACCCATCATCTGATTTAATTCTTGCAGAGAATAATGACAGCCCTTCATAGCCGATCACATTCCTGTTTTCACCCCTTTAGAGGGCGATAAAAAAATATGAAAGGACAAGCCAGAAGTGTTTGGCATCTTCCTTCTCCTTTTTTTGGAGTTCCCTGTGTCAGCCATTAATTAATTACTGAGTCTACAGATTCTCAGTAACAATATTCGATTGTGAAACTGTAACACATGCAACGCAACATCGAGTACGGACACATACAATGTATTCAATGTAGACAATTTTCCCAGTCATTATTAAGATATAGATGATAGGAGTAATAAAATCACGAAAAAAACGAAAAAGGCTATATAGAAAACAATAGCAGAAATATTATGTATTTATGAGTCAGATACTTGGAAGATGAGGGAGAAAAATATCAAGTTCTAGCCACAGAAATGGATTACTGGAGACAAAGTGCTGGAGTCTGCAGATAATTTCACATCAAAAACGAAGAAATTAGAAAAATGATAGAAATTTAGAAATGGAAGAGAACATGATGTAAACTGTTAAGTGGTAGTGGTTACTATGGTACAGTCCTTTAGAATGAGAGGATGACAACAGATGGTCGAAGACGTTACGCAGTGGATTCCAGAGGGAAAAGGGAAACTGCTTAGAAGATGAATGACAGATGTTAACGAAACTGTGGATTCCGGGAATTTCCAAGAGTGCGGTTGAGGAGACCACAAACTATACGGGTAACATGCTGAACTGTAAACAACTCACAATATAATTATGTAAGATGTGTCAAAGTTTTTGCATCAAACCTCTAGGAGCTGTAGGTCACGTAATGGGGAACAACCATTGTTAGAGAAAAATTGTTCATTGACGCCTCCTGGAAACACTAGGCGTCCTTTAGCGTTCATTGCCCTGGGACAACATGATTTCACCAAAGTAGGAGTGTCTGCTGACCAGGTATGCTGTATACTACCTACCAGAGTAAACCGAAAGAGTAGTTTCCAAAATGAATGAATGTCTCTAAGCGAATAAAGACATTTTAGAAGCAAATCAGAAACTTTAAATTTGCTTAGCCCAACCTGTTTCACATGGATTAGATGACTGGTCTGTGGGCAACACACGTTGTATATGTGCACAGCAGAGTGCGTACGCTTTGCCACCTCTGAGGGGCATAACCAATACAACAGGATTACTAGTGTCGCACAGTAGCACCACCGAACATTTTCTCTCTAACAAAACTTGTTTGTCGAAACCTGATCTACCACTTCTACAAGTTTTATGCAACAACTCTGAAACAACCTATACAGGGTGTTTCCGTAAGAGCGTGCAAAAATGTAACAGGCCATAGAGAGTGCTCCACTGAACCATTTGAAGTAGGGAACATGGGACCCGAGAAGCCAGCTTAAGGAGTTATGGAAGAAAACGCGTCTAACGCTTCGTCTAGCATTACTGTTTTCCAGCTTATTTACAAGTAACATGTTATACATTTACACGCACTGTGCTGTTTATTTACGTGTACATTCTTTATTTCCTTGAAGGGAACAAAGAGGACGAGCCTGATTACTGGGAAGTCATGATGAAGGTATTTTTTTACTTTATCTGCCCACAGGGTGGGTCTGTTGTATCGCATTTCATTGTCCCACGACAGAACATGCTATGAATCAACTACAGACCCATTCGTTACTCATTGCTATTCAGAGACGTGTAGTGTAGTACGATG
Source organism: Schistocerca piceifrons (assembly GCF_021461385.2). Lineage (NCBI taxonomy): Eukaryota > Metazoa > Arthropoda > Insecta > Orthoptera > Acrididae > Schistocerca > Schistocerca piceifrons. The sequence continues at coordinate 146,395,906 of NC_060144.1, forward strand.
GAGCAATGCCGTTTCTCAGAACTCACTCACATGCACCTTGTGTATTGGGAAGTATGTTGCAGTGCTCTCGCTGCTGAAAGTCTCTACAGGGAATGATTTCCTAACGGGCAACATCCGTCACAACGAGTGTTTATTTCTCTCGATCGACGATTGCGGGAGACTGGTTCATAGGAAAGAAGAAACGAGGGACCTGGCAACATGAGGACCACTCGAACATCCGATTTTGAAGAGGAAGTGCTGCAACGTATTGTAGCGGATCCCATTACAAGTACTTGTATTACACGTGAATTTGACGCTGCACATACTAGCATATGGCGAGTACTCCACGAACAACAATTATACCCATATCATCCACAACGAGTCTACGCAATGTGTGTAATTGACTTTGGACCAAGGAGCGCATTGTGTCAGTGGTTGCTCCAAAAATGGATTGATCGACCAGATTTCCTCCAAATTTCCTTCGTAGTGTCAGTGATGGTGTTTGCAGTTAACTGCAACTAATGTAAATAAAAAGTAAACAGTATTTTAGTTTATTCCTATTTTCCCCTTAAGCTGGTTTCTCCAACCCCAGGTTCCCCACCTCGAATTGTTCAGTGGGGCATTCCCTATATTCTGTTAAATCTTTGCACGCTCTCACGGAAACACACTGTATACAGGGTGCAATGAGTGTAAGTGGAGATACTTGTATTGGTGACTGAGGACGGTGTACTGAACAACTTTATAGCAGTATTTACATCATTTCCTGACTAATGATTGCAGCCGTTACAAGTCATATATTTTTAGATTGGCTCTGAGCACTATGGGACTCAACTGCTGTGGTCATAAGTCCCCTAGAACTTAGAACTACTTAAACCTAACTAACCGAAGGACAGCACACAACACCCAGCCATCACGAGGCAGAGAAAATCCCTGACCCCGCCGGGAATCGAACCCGGGATATTTTTAGATTGGTCAGTACCTCCAAGTACATATGGCAAGTCTTAATGATTATTTTCCCCTGGGCAGCAGGTCAGGTGTGGGCGTGTGGACGCAGCACGGTAAGTCTGTACCAGCGGCTGCCAAACTACATCCCACAGACCACATGCGTTCCGAGTGAAGTATTCGTGCAGCCCACGATTCTCAGCCATATTATATAATAATATGCATGTAGCAAGTAACAGCCAAATCCAGAAACGTTGACTAACGTTAAAGCCTTCTTAAGAGTGTATAGCTTCCCTTTTCAGTAAAAAACAAAAAAAGCTGACAGAGAGAGTAATATTTTAATTGACGGTAATGAATGCGGCTGTGAATTAAGTATATCTGACAGCTTACCTCAGAGGCAGAGGGGTAAGAAGCACGCATAAAGTATGAGAACGTTTTACTGTCTATCTTCCAGTAGTGGCAACTCATGAGCGTTCGCGACTTGAGGCAGCCAGCTCCTGTGGTATAAATTTGATACGGAAGCAAAGAGCATTATAGAGAGATCATCAAATGTAGCAAGCAACATTAAGTTAATGAAGGTAATACAACGAAATAAGTAGAAAAAAAACGACATTAAAAACATTTAGTGAACACTTGTGATTGTGTCTCATATTGCTTATTGCATTTTAATGTAAGTGCAGCTACTTATTAATCAGTTAATACTCTACTCACACAGACAGCACCACGGCACTTCACTTCATCATTCATTTGCAGTGTCGTAACATTGGGCTCGCTGAGGCTTGCAGCAACCCGAAACAGATCACAGTCGCACGTCGCACGAAGTGTTCCAAAAGGTGCCGACTTTTAACGATCAGTACTTCGGAACCGGCAGCCAACTTATCGCGCACTTACTATAGTTCCTCTGTTGGGTGCTCATAACATCCTAATTTATATATTTATTTATTTATTTTTTAACAGATGTAAATTGTGTTAGCTGTGTTGTGAAAGTACCAGAGCTCCAAGCGCTAACAGAACGCACTGATTTACAAAACGTTATAGACACTGAAAGCTGGCTAAAGCCGGAAATAAGTTCATCCGCAATTTTTGCGAAGAATCTCACGGTGTTCCGAAAGTATCGGCTAAACACAGATTGCGGTGGCGTGTTTTTTGCTGTAACAGTTTATCTTGTAGCGAAACTGAAGTAGATCGTTTCTGTGAGTTAGTATGGACAGAGGTCATTCTTGGAAACCAGAATAAAATAATAATTGGATCCTTTTACCGACCTCCGAACTCAGATGATGCAGTTGCTGAAAGGTGCAAAGAAAACTTGAGTTTAATTTAAAACACGTATCCAACTCATACAGTTATAGTTGTTGGTGACTTTAATTTACCTTCGATATGTTGCAGAAAATACACAGTTAAACACGGGAGTAGGCATAAAACATCTTCCGAAATCGTGCTAGACGCATTATCTGAAAGTTATATCGAGCAGTTAGTTCATAAGCCCGCGCGAATAGCTCGAAAATGTTCAAATGTGTGTGAAATCTTATGGGACTTAACTGCTAAGGTCATCAGTTCCTAAGCTTACACACTACATAACCTAAATTATCCTAAGGACAAACACACACACATGCCCGAGGGAGGACTCGAACCTCTACCGGGACCAGCTGCAAAGTCCATGACTGCAGCGCCATAGACCGCTCGGCTAATCCCGCGCGGCGCGCGAATAGCAAACAGTTGAGCAACAAATAATCCTGAACTAATAACAAGCATCAAAACGAATGCAAGGATGAGTGAACACAGGGTTGTCGAAGCGAAACTGAATATCTTAACCCCCAAATCATCCAAAAATAAACGAAAAATATACCTATTTAAAAAAAAGCAGATAAATATTGGCTTGGCGTCTTGCTGAGAAACAATCTCCACTCCTTCCAGATTAACAATAAAAGTGTAGATCAGGAGCAGCTTGAATTCAGAGAAATAGAATCGTTAGCAGTTGAGAGACTTTGTATCACCTAAATTAACAAACGACGGAGCTGATCCCCCAAGGCAACCTCCAAGACTGGCGATCTTCTACACGAGTTCGAAATATAGTGCGGACATCACCGCGAGATGCTTATAATAGTTTCCACAACGAAACTATATCTCGAAACCTGGCAGAAAATCCAGAGAGATTCCAGTCGTCTGTAAGGTATGGTAGCTGCAGGGCAATGTCAACGCCTTCTCTGCGCTACAGCAATGGAAATACTATCGACAACAGTGCTGCCAAAGCAGAGTTACTAAACACATTGCCTTACAAAATTCCTTCATCAATGGAGACGAAGTAAATATTCTGGAATTCGAATCAAGAACAGCTACCAGCATGAGTAACTTAGCAGTAGTAGTGAAGAAACTTAAATCATTTAATAAAATCAAGTCTTCTGGTCCAGACTGAATACCAATTAGTTTCTTTCGGAGTATGCTGATGCAATAGCTCCATACCGAACAATCGTACACAGGCGCTAGCTTGACGGAAGATCCGTACCCAAAGACTGAGAAGTTGCACAGGTCACACCAATATTCAAGAAAGGTAGTACGAGTAATCCACTAAATGACAGTCCCATATCATTAATATCGATATGCAGCAGAATTTTGGACAATATAAGGTGTTCGAACATTATGACTTACCTCGAAGAGAACGGTCTATTGACACACAGTTAACACGCATTTAGAAGACATTGTTCTTGTGAAACATAACTAGATCTTTACATACACGAAGTTTTGAGTGCTATTGACAATGGATTTTAAATTGATTCCGTATTTCTAGATTTCCAAACGGCTTTTAAGACTGTACCACACAAGTAGCTTGTAGTGAAATTGCGTGCTTATGGAATATCGTCTCAGTTATGTGACTAGATTCATGATTTCCTGTCAGAGAGGTCACAGTTCATAGTAATTGACGGAAAGTCATCGAGTGAAACAGAAGTGATTTCTGACGTTTCCCAAGATATTGGTACAGGCTCTCTGCTGTTCCTTATCTATATAAACGATTTAGGAGGCAATCTGACCAGCCATCTCAGGTTGTTTGCAGATGATGCTGTCGTTTATCGTCTAGTAAACTCAAGAGATCAAAACAAATTGCAAAACAATTTAGAAAAGACATCTGAATGGCAAGAAAATTGGTAATTGGTCCTAAATAATGAAAAGTGTAAGGTCATCCAAATGAGTGCCAAAAGGAATCCGTTAAACTTCGGTTACACGATAAATCAGTCAAATATAAAGGCTGTAAATTCCATTAAATGCCTAGGAATTACAGTTAGGAATAATTTAAATTGGAAAGAACACGCAGACAATACTGTGGGGAAGGCCAACAAAGGACTGCATTTTGTTGGCAGAACACTTAGAAAATGTAACAGATCTACTAAAGATACTGCCTACATTACACATGTCCGTCCTCTTTTGGAGTACTGCTGCGCGCACGGAAAGATATAGGTGATCGTTTTTTCGGCGCGCTACTCGAAAGTGGAATAATAGAGAATTATTGTGAAAGTTGGTCGATGAACTCTCTGCCAGATTATCCATGTAGATGTAGATGTTATACACGCTACCAATTAATAATATGATCGGTACGCGTCCTGCCCACCGTGTCACATCTCAATGTCAGTATTGGCTCTTGAGCAAAATAATTTGACGAGGAGTTAGGAGGGAATAGCTTCGAAACGATGTTATATAAAAATGTGTTTCTTTTGAAAGTTGAGATGCAATTAACGTTTCTGAAAACAGCATAACAGAATCTGGTAATTTGAAATTTCGTAAAATAACCCCCCCCCCCCCTAACTCCAATCAGTTTTAGAAAATGAAAACTTTTGTTACAACATAAATTAAAGAAGCCTTCGAGTTGGTTTCTAATACATCATTTTTGGAAAATAAGCTCATTTGGTTTATATTTTAAATTGTTATTTTACGTTTCAATTTTTTTTGTTTTATAGTTTACGGTTTCAAATGTGGTATTTCGTTAAGGAAATAATATGAGGTTCATTATTATGATAAAAATCATCACAATAATGTCATACTAAATAAATTCTTGAAACACAACTTTTTCTTACACCATATGCATCGAATGAAAGAAATTTCTTCACATAATGTAAACGACTGAGAAACAATACAAAACAAAATTCAGTAGGATTTCAAATTGTTTCGGGTGATCCTCTAAAAATCCTGATTTGTATCAGGCATATTTCAGTACATTGGTAGGTTGTGGCGAAAAGAATTGATTATGTACTAGTGAATGTAGTTTAATTATACTTTTCTCAAGTGGACATCAATATCATTCACCAGAATTAGATCTGAAAATTTTCCCACAGGATTCTTCCAACATAGAAACTGTCTACGTACCACATCTGTACCTGTGCCGCCGAGTCCTTTGGGCTCACCACATGAACACGTTTCTTTCCCTCGGGTATGATGGTCGAAATGGTTTTTTCACATTGATTACCCACCTTTTCATAGTTTTAAAACAAACTAATGGGGAGTCTCGACAGAAAATTCGAAAATCTGTTTTTGGATCCCCAGACGTCCTCGTGACAGCACTGAAACATGATAAACAAAGGTCCGACCGGGTCAAATGACATTCGAAAGGTGTTTTCTCTCCCAGCGATGGAGAAAAATCTGTGTTTTGTTAGATTCTTAGTGCTGTCAGTGTGAAGGAACGATTTGTAGAGCATTATACCTAAGGACCAGGACCGTGTTCAACCGGTAATCTCAAAGGGTTCGACTGCACGGATACTGTAGTGAGATGTATACGGCTTTCGATGTTGGGAAAACTTTGTGAGAAGAGTTTCAGATCTAGCTCTGCTGAATAATTCTGATGTCAGTGTCCGCTTGAGGAACAATATTATTAAGCTGCATTCACTAGTATGTAATCAATTCTTTTCGCTACAGCCATGTAGTGAAATACGCCAGATACTAGTCAGGATATAATAAATAATAATTTGAAATCCTCCTGAATTTTATTTTATATTGTGTTCTCTGTCTTGTGTATCAATTTCATTCATTCTGTGTGCATGGCGTAAGGAAACTTTGTGGTTTAAGCATTTGTTTACAGGTCATCATTATTCTAATGATTTTGTACCATTTCAGTTAAAATACACACTTGTGAAACGGTAAACTAAAAGACATAAAATAAAGGAATGTAAAAGTTAAAATAACAATTGAAAACATTAAACAAATAAGTAATCTAAATAACTACACTAATAATGAATGTTATACATTTTAAATAGATACATGAAACATACTCTTACAGTTCATTGTGACAGCTTATTTTTAAAACTGGTTTTTCAGAAACCAGCTTTATTACTCTTGGATGTATGTGGCTTGAAGGCTTCACTAATTTATGTTGTAACAAAAGTTTTTATTCCTTAAAGTTGATTATTATGATTGATGGGGTATTTTGCACAATTTCAAATTATCACAGAACATGATTATACGATTTACCCCTTAAATGTGAAAGTGGACACGAACAAAGAAATATGTATTGCATTATTTTGCGCCCTCTACAAACCTGGCAAGTTTCATCATGCTCGATTATTGACACTTGGGCACGTGCAGTACAGCCATTCAGTGAACATTACGTCGTAAAGTTTCTGACGTGTTTGTGGGACGACTGCTCAACGCAGAGAAAAAAAACAAGCTGAACTCTGATGTTGTGTACGTATTAAGATACCATATATAAAAATATCTGCACTTATACCCCTTACACCCTGTATATATATGATTCTTTATGTTTATTAGTCTTGTAAAATAGTGCATAAAGTTTGTAAAGAAGTACTCAATGAGTAACGGCTGTACATATATTGTGTACACTCGTTTCTGCACAGGGATTAGATAGACATCAGTTACCATGTAATGTAACGACAGATATACTCGTACTTTCTGATATTAAAGAATGACAGAGTTCAAAAATGTTCAAATGTATGTGAATTCCTAAGAGACCAAACTGTATAGGTCATCGGTCCCTAGACTTACACAATACTTAAACTAACTTATGCTAAGAACAACACACAAACCCATGCCCGAGGGAGGACTCGAACCTCCGGCGGGAGGGGCCGCGCAGTCCGTGACAGGACGCCTCAAACCGTGCGGCCACTACGCGCGGCAATGACAGTTGGAGGAAACACCTTGGTTAAGAGAGGTGGTAGCCTATGGTGAACGAGCTAAGCACGCACAGTACCGGAGTTTGATAAGAGTCGTCACACACAACAGAAGCAAAAGAAATGGTCTCAGTTGTCCCTAGGTTATGTGTATATATTGGAGCCCGCTATTTAGCCCGCAGCGCTCCATAGTTATGAAGAAATTTGAATTATGAGCAAACCTCAACTATGTGTAAGTGGATTGTTAGACTGAGCAAGAGGAAAATGGTGCCATTGATGGTTCAGTATCTACTGCTACTCATCATCGTAATGATGGGTTGGATTGTGTGTATAAATATCGAGGTCGTCAGCGCTCCTAATAAACTACTTTATGACTAATGAGGTTAAGAGAGATAAAATTGGTTTCTAATAGGTAGTATACCAAACGAACGTCATGTCCATTTTTACAAAGGTGCACTAACACACAGGCTTAGTTAACAGTCATTTTTATATACCACCCACTGTTAAAATAAATTTGCAGTAATTATCCAGTATGTAAGATAATGCAATAGCAGATCGTGCCTGGCTGGTCCATGGGGAAGAAAAAACTCTGAAAACCCCCAATAAAAATACCTAAAATCTAACTAATAATCTAAGTAGAAGGTCACACACTACGTACAAACTCAGCATCTGTACCACATTCGTTTACTCATTTTATGAAATGTGGTGGAAATCGAGTGGTAGCCAAGCTGTCATGATATAGAATACATTCATTTCAAATGTGCCGTGCTGATAGCTGCACACCACAGACACTTTTCACAGATCGGTCCTCTCGCCACAGGAGGCGTTTTTCGTTGCGGCAGGATCTTCTCATGAAATTTAAATCACCAACTTTCCTATCAGAGTGTGGAAATATTCTGCTGGGGCCAACCTACATAGGGAGCAATGATCATCGTAATAAAATAAGAGAAATCAGAGCTCGCAAGGAAAGATATGGGTGTTCGTTTTCCCCGCGCGCTATTCGAGAGCGGAACGGTAGGGAAATAGCTTCAAGTTGGTTAAAAAAAATGGCTCTGAGCACTATGGTACTTAACATCTGAGGTCATCAGTCCCCTATACCTTAGAACTACTTAAACGTAACTAACCTAAGGACATCATACACATCCATGCCCGAGGCAGGATTCGAACCTGCGACCGTAGCGGTCACGCGGTTCCAGACTGAAGCACCTAGAACCGCACGGCCACACCGGCCGGCTCAAGTTGGTTCGGAGAACCCTCTGCCAGGCACTTAAATGCAAATTGCAGCCTAATGATGTAGATGTGGATGTAGATGTAGAAGAAATAATTCATGCCTCGTAGTTCAGTGAAATATTCGTAGTCGCGTTATAATTTCTTCTCATCGCCTCGACGGCCGGAAGGTGAAAATCCACGACACTATTCACTCCTTGTTTCTCAATGTTGACCCTCGTACTCTAACTGACGCATGATCCAGTTACTCAGCGGTGAGGTGGCTACATGTACACGCGTCCAGCTGTGTTAAGGCTTCCAATAGTACTTCTAAGGACATGTATTTCTAATATTATTAGTTATAACAATAATACTAACTAAATGTTAACCATGTAGCATACATTCTTTAATATGTGGCATTGAACGTATAAATGTGTCCCGAATCTCCCCCAAAAATAAGCCGACTTTAATGACAAAGGAAGATAAATTAAAAAAAAATAGTTTTAAGTTCCCAACAGTTCATATTATTATCATTTGGAAGAGATAGCTTAAATCTAATGCTATTCTGAAATTTATTTAATTTCAAAATGCAAACTTTTACTTTCTAATGTAAACTTTTACCTCAGTTACTCCTATGTGTAAGTGTATATGGCCTTTCCTGTGCTGTGTTTTTCAAAAAGACGGGTTCAACTGCGAGTATGCAAAAGTTAAGGATTTATTGAAGCGTATGTAAATGTGTCAGTGACTGAAGGCTTTGATAATTAGTAGGTACAGGATTTATGTTCGAAATTAAGCTAGAATATCTGTTTCTTTCTAAGTATATTGTAGCAGCAAACGATAACTGAGAAATAACAGCAGTGTGAGTAGAGGAGACTGTAGGTTTGTTCGAAGTCTTCGCTCAGGAGACGAATAACACAGTAGTGTCCAAAAGCGACCAGTGATGTCTCAGTCTTGTTTGTCTCTTCATACTGAGCAGAATATAGTCTCTTGGTGAAATGGACAACGTAAGGAACGTCACAAAGGCACCATTTTGACCCTGTTTTGAATACTACTGGGCCGCCTGGAAGAAGGCAAGACACAGGCCGCAGTCGGGATGTGACACAAAGTGTCACTTATAGGCTTTGGTGACAGTTTCGAGACACGGAAGACGTTCGTCATAGGCCAGAACAATGCCCACCAAGAACAACCACACCACCGCAAGACTGATACCTGCCCGTCGCTGTCCGACAAAATCTGAGTATACTTGCAGGAATATTGGCTGCACAGCTTGCAGCTGCCTCAGGAATTGCTGTTTCCCGACAAACTGTGTATAAGATGATCAGACCAACAGGGCTGTTTGTCAGACATCCGGCCATGTGTATCTTGCTCACGCAGCACAGAGACGGGCCAGTGTATTGTGGAGTCGGCAGCATCAAATTGGGCCATGAATGAATGGAAGAATGAGGCATTCACAGATGAATGCTGATTAAGTTTGCAAAATGATTCTCGTCGCACATTACTCTGCAGAGGACCTGGTGGAAGATGTAACATCGTGCAATAAGACCGATTTGGTGGTTATGGCGTCGTGGTGTCGGGAGGCATCATATTGAATGGTCACACGTAGCTGCACATACTCGTTGGTGATCGAAAAAATACTGTAAACGGTCAGAGGTACAGAGATGAACTACTGCTAACACGTGTTCGCTTTTTTAGGGGTGCAGTTGGTACACATTTCCCCTTTATGGACGATAATGCCCGTTCGCATTTCGCTGCTCTGGTAGATGAATTTCTTGAAGATGAGGACTTCAGCCACATGGATAGTCCAGCGAAATCTCCGGATCTGAATCCTACAGAATGTGCCTGAGATGAAGTAGGGAGGCGAACCGCATCCCGTCAGCCTCCATCGGTGACACTTCCAAATCTACACACTGTTTTTGCTGAGGAATGTGATCAACTGCCAAGAGAGCTGTTGAACCTTATCGTAGAGAGCATGCCAAGTCGCCGTGAACCATGTGTGGTTGCTAAAGGTAGCCATATTCCCTATAAACAGCTGTAGGCGCCCCGGAGTCCCGGTCGCCTACGGTGGACTGGATGACCGAGCGGTGACCTCTCCAGTTGTCAGGATGCTAGGAAATGGCTGTAGAAGCGTCAGAAACGCCAAAGAAACATTATTCATTCCTAACAACTTTATTCCTGCCGAGTACAATGTGGCTTGGTGATATCAACGACCTTCCCCGAGTCCTCGCTGACTCGTAGCAATGACACCAGATCCGGACCGCACAAGTCTTGCTAGCGCAGCGCCGCGTGCTGTGACGTAGCGGAGGAATGCCCTTACTTCGGCCGCGCGTGGCTGGTGGCGCTCTGCTGGGCGGCGGCTCGGCTGCGGACAGCAAGCTGGTGAGTGTGAAGGCTCTAGGTTGGAGTCCCGATGCTATCGGCACGAGAGGCGTTCTCGTAGTGCGGAGTGTACTCTACCACACCCCGTCTTCTTCCCTGCTCCTCCTGGTGGCTCGTCCGCGGTGGATGGGCGGAACGGGCTGCAGTCCCCCAGCATCGTTGGCTCACCCGGTTGCGGCGGCGGATGCACAGGGCCTAGGCCCCGCACGATCTCGACGACGACTCACTGATGTGGTCAGCATTGGCGGCGAGCGAGTCTGCCGCGATGTCTGCTAATCCTGGGTTGGTGATTGATATCGGCAGCTGAGAGGACCAGAGATGGTACTGTCCCCCCACGTCTGCTGCTGAGTGGGCTGCCCTTATTGCAACATCTTAATGAAGATTCACATGTCGTTCACCGATCTGAGCGCTACGCAGCGACCCAGTACACACTTCACTGCAAGTCTGACTGCGAGTGCGAGTGTGAGTGCCTTGTTGCTTTCCTAGTAGTGTTATTTTCTTACAAATCTGTGTCTTCGCTATCAGATCTATTCTAACATTATGTTTCGGGCGGTGTTGTATACCAAATCTCTTGTGGTTAAGCTGTTGCTTGTTCAGCAATGCTTCTAACATCTTGATAAGGCAATATGTCTCCTTTTAGTGATTTTGCGTATCTTTGGACACTTCGGTGTTTACGTTCATAAGCAGTTTGTTGGAAAGAGCGTTTGCCTTCATGACCTGGCGACCATTTGTATTCCAACTGAACTCGAAGCATATAATGAAACAGCATCAGTGATATCTCGCTTAAATACTCATCTCTCAATCCTTATGTTCTGTAATCTAATAAAGCAAACATTTCACCATCTAAAATACTCGCGGACCAACATACTAGTTCATTAAATATGACTCTCTTTCTAATAAAGGCTGATAAGAGCTATCAGCTATTGGTATTTTATAGCTCCAGTGCCTGAGACGGCAATCTATTATTCGTTAGGCTGACAGTAGGCATGGGTATAAACAGATTGCCATCCTTGTCTAACCCCATCGTAAGTTTCATACTTCTCATGTTATCGAGAACCTGCCGCAGTCCCTCAGTGCCTCGATTCCAAAAAAGCATTGTAACTTGAAGATAGAAATTAAAGAAATTTCACGTCGGTGTTGGTGCTACTCCCTCAGCTGAACGTCAAAAGAAGACAGAATACTGTTTGGTTCGTTATGACCGAAAAATATCCGAATACTTTTTCCTGGTGGATTTCAGATGGTGCCCTAAGTGCTGAGCTTTCATTCATGTGGGGGAAGAAACCCCACATACACCATAAGGAACAATTTTTGTGCTGTACGAAACGTTGTGAAGCTATTAGTAAAAATTTTCTCCATGTACAAAAAACCACAACCTAAGCGAACAATGTTTTTCGAATTTATTAACTTCGCATCATCTTCTTATATCATTTGTTTTGCTGTAGTACAATTTAGAGATGTTTCGTAATACACCTTACTTGTGTCGGACGGCGTTATTTACACTGAGTTATAACTATTTTAGTGATAAAATATCTGCCTTAGATAAGTATAGCTGTTTTATTTCGTACAAATGTAATTCATTTAGTACAGAAACAGCATATTTTTCTCCAAATTTTTTTTTATAAACTGGAACTGAAATGAAATTGAGATGTCAATATCACAAATTCGCTTTTAAGTGCCATATATTTATGTAAGACATACACTGAAGAGCCAAAGAAACTGGTACACCTGCCTAATATCGTGTAGGGGCCCAGCGAGCACGCAGAAGTGCCGCAACACGACGTGGCATGGACTCGACTAATGTTTTAAATAGTGCTGGATGGAATTCACACCATTAATCCTGCAAGACTGTCCATAATTTCGTAAGTATACGAGAGGGTGGAGATCTCTTCTGAACAGCACGTTGCAAGACATCCCAGATATGCTCAATAATGCTGCTGCCTGGGGAGCTTGGTGGCCAACGGAAGTGTTTAAACTCAGAAGAGTGTTGCTGGAGCCACTCTGTAGCAATTCTGGACGTGTGGTGTGTCGCATTGTCCTGCCGGAATTGCCCATGTCCTTCGGAATGAACAATGGACATGAATGTATGCAGTTGATCAGACAAGATGCTTACGTACGTGTCACCTACAGAGTAGTCGTGTGAAGTTAGCACCCCTTTTTCGAGAAATATACATTTTTTTCAGAGTTCTTGATAGATATGGCATAGTTCTAGAGTTCTTTGTACAAAATTTCAATAGTTCTGCAGAATTTAGCGAAGAAAACAACAATATTCGAAAAAATTTTCGTATCGAAAACGTTCTTTGGCAATTTCCGCAAAATGTAAATAAGTACAAGATTTCTGAGCACAGTTCTGAATAGAGCTCCAAGAGTTCTTTCGAAAATCCAAGTAACATTTTTTTGTGCAGCTAATAGTTTACGAGATAATTGCATTTTAATGAGAAAATCTTTTCACTTACTGTGAAGTTGGCACCCTTTTTTTTAGAAATATATATTTTTTTCAGAGTTCTTGATAGATATGGCATAGTTCTAGAGTTCTTTGTACAAAATTTCAATAGTTCTGCAGAATTTAGCGAAGAAAACAACAAAATTCGAAAAAAATTTCGTATCGAAAACATTTTTTGTCAATTTTCGTAAAAATTAAACTTGTACAACAGTTCTGAGGACAGTTCTGAACAGAACCCCAAGAGCTCTATCGAAAATCCCAACAACATTTTTCTATGGCGATAATGGTTTGAGATAAATTGATTTAATATGGGACACACTTTCTTTACGGATAATATAAATATATTCGTACAACAGTTCTGATGACAGTTCTGGACACCACGTGAAGAGTTCTATCGAAAATCCTAGTGAAATTTTTTTGTGCAGGTAATAGTTTAAGAGGTAATTGCAACTTAATTAAGAATTCCATAAGAGCTCCTACTGTGAAGCTGGCACCCTTTTTTTCACAAATGTATACTTTTTTTCAGATTTCTTGATAGATATGCCATAGTTCTAGAGTTCTTTGTACAAAATTTCAATAGTTCTGCAGAATTTAGCGACGAAAACAATATTCGAAAAAATTTTCGTATCGAAAATATTCTTCGTCAATTTTCGCAAATTGTAAATAAGTACAACAGTTCTGAGCACAGTTCTGAACAGAACTCCAAGAGTTCTATCGAAAACCCAAGTAACATTTTTTTGCGCAGCTAATAGTTTACGAGATAATTGCAATTTAAGGAGAAAATCTTTTCACTTACTGTGAAGTTGGCACCCTTATTTTCACAAATGTATACTTTTTTCAGATTTCTTGATAGATATGCCATAGTTCTAGAGTTCTTTGTACAAAATTTCAATAGTTCTACAGAATTTAGCGACGAAAACAATATTCGAAAAAATTTTCGTATCGAAAACGTTCTTTGGCAATTTCCGCAAAATGTAAATAAGTACAAGAGTTCTGAGCACAGTTCTGAACAGAACTCCAAGAGTTCTTTCGAAAATCCAAGTAACATTTTTTTGTGCAGCTAATAGTTTACGAGATAATTGCATTTTAATGAGAAAATCTTTTCACTTACTGTGAAGTTGGCACCCTTTTTTTTAGAAATATATATTTTTTTCAGAGTTCTTGATAGATATGGCATAGTTCTAGAGTTCTTTGTACAAAATTTCAATAGTTCTGCAGAATTTAGCGAAGAAAACAACAAAATTCGAAAAAATTTTCGTATCGAAAACATTTTTTGTCAATTTTCGTAAAAATTAAACTTGTACAACAGTTCTGAGGACAGTTCTGAACAGAACCCCAAGAGCTCTATCGAAAATCCCAACAACATTTTTCTATGGCGATAATGTTTTGAGATAAATTGATTTAATATGGGACACACTTTCTTTACGGATAATATAAATATATTCGTACAACAGTTCTGATGACAGTTCTGGACACCACGTGAAGAGTTCTATCGAAAATCCTAGTGAAATTTTTTTGTGCAGGTAATAGTTTAAGAGGTAATTGCAGCTTAATTAAGAATTCCATAAGAGCTCCTACTGTGAAGCTGGCACCCTTTTTTTCACAAATGTATACTTTTTTCAGATTTCTTGATAGATATGCCATAGTTCTAGAGTTCTTTGCACAAAATTTCAATAGTTCTACAGAATTTAGCGGCGAAAACAATATTCGAAAAAAATTTCGTATCGGAAACATTCTTCGTCAATTTTCGCAAATTGTAAATAAGTACAACAGTTCTGAGCACAGTTCTGAACAGAACTCCAAGAGTTCTATCGAAAACCCAAGTAACATATTTTTGTGTAGCTAATAGTTTACGAGATAATTGCAATTTAAGGAGAAAATCTTTTCACTTACTGTGAAGTTGGCACCCTTTTTTTCAGAAATGTATATTATTTTGAGAGTTCTTGATAGATATGGCATAGTTCTAGAGTTCTTTGTGCAAAATTTCAATAGTTCTGCAGAATTTAGCGAAGAAAACAACAATACTCGAAAAAAATTTCGTATAGCAAACATTCGTTATTAATTTTCGCAAAAAGTAAATTCGGACAACAGTTCTGAGGGCAGTTCTGAACAGAACCCCAATAGTTCTATAGAGTATCATAATTACAATTTTTTGTGCAGCTAACACGTTACGATATAATTGCAATTTAATTAGGGAACCTCTTCACTTACTGTGAAGTTGGAATCCTTTTCTTCAGAAATATATATATATTTTCAGAGTTCTTGATAGAAATGTCATAGTTCTAGAGTTATTTGTACAAAATTTGAATAGTCCTGCATAATTTAGCGAAAAAAACAACAATACTCGAAAAATTTTTCGTATCGAATACATTCTTTGTCAATTTTCGCAAAAAGTAAATTCGTACAACAGTTCTGAACAGAACACCAAGAGCTCTATCGAAACTCCTAATAACATCTTTTTGTGGCGATGATAGTTTATACGGTAACTGCTCTGATGTTAGACCCAGTTTCTCCACAGAAAAAGTAAATTCGTTCAACAGTTTTGATGAACAGTTCTGGTTAACACGTCAAGACTTCTATCTATAATCATAATAACATTTTTTGTGGTTGTAATAGTTTGTATGGTAATTGATTAATTGTGGGGCACTCTTACTCAAAAAAAATTATGTCTGTTCGTATGCTCTGATGCCAGCTCTGGATAGCATTGTAAGAGTTCTATCGAAAAAACTAGTAACATATTCTGTGCAGGTAATTGTTTACGTAGTAACTGCCATTATTAAGGAATGCTTATGAGCATTTCCCGCGAAGTTTGAACCCCTTTTACGATAAATATAAATTTTTTTCACAGTTCATGATATATATGCAATAGTTCTAGATTTCCCTGCTCAAAACACGAATCGTTCTACAGAATTTCGGGAAGAAAACAATAACACAGCAAAATTTTGGTATGGTAAAAAATTGTCAGTTTGGAAAAAATAAATTTGTATAACAGTTCTGTTGGCAGTTCTGGATAGCACCGGAAGAGTTGCATTGAAAATGATAAGAACATTTTTGTGGCGATAATAGTTTATACAATAATTGTTTTAATCTGATACTCACTTTATCTAATATAGCAAAATTCGTAGAATAGTTCTGATGACAGTTCTGAATATCACCCACAGAGTTCTACCAAAAACTATAATAACATTATTTGTGACGATGACATTATATGAGATAATTAATGTGGGACTCACTTTTGTCATGTAAAAGTAATAAATTCGTACAAAAGATCTGACGGCATTTCTTAATACGACCCTAAGAGTTCTACCGACAACTGTAATAACATTTTTTGTGGGGATAACAGTTAATGAGATAATAGCATTTTCGAGAGACCCACTTGGTCTACATTATAATAAATTGGCACAACCCTTTTGCTGCCAGTTCTGGATAGCACCGAAAGAGTTCTTTTAAAAACCCTCATAACATTTTTATGGTGCCAGTAGATTATGAAATAGATTGTGTGTTCACTCTGCAGTGGGTGTGCGCCGATGTGAAACTTACTGGCAGATAAAAACTGTGTGCCGGACCGGGTCTCTAACCCCAGGCTGTGACCAAAGAATATCGTCACAATATCCTTTCGTCCAGGAGTGCTTCTTCTGCAATTTTCGTAGGACAACTTCTACGAAATTGGGAACGCAGGAGATGAAGTACTGCTGGAAGTACAGCTATGAGTACGATCGTAAATTCTCACTTTTATTTTGGAAAACCGAAAATCGAAAACCGGATGTATATTCTACTAAATACAAAAAGTCTAAATGTTCAGCACTATACAAATGCCAGTACACCTTCTTAAGACTGACTGTAGTAACTGTAGGTGGAAGCGTGGGATGTGCACGCTTAGATGATTCAAGGAGAGAAGGCTCATCAGTGCAAAACAAACAGATGGCAGAGAGAGCAGATACATTCACACGCGCCACTAACCAGATGGTGTCACACCTGTCGAGAATCGCACCAGAGGTACAATGAGCTGTGGTGGAGTGCTGTTGGCGTGGTTACTATGCAACTTACTTGATGGGCATCAATACACCGTTATATTAATGTACAATACTTGAGAAACAATGTCATTCACACACTCCGAGTTCCTTATCACTCAGTACTAGACTAAATTACCGGCCTGGTGATAAGCAGCCTATGTACCTCACCGACTACACATCTTCGTGTTATAAGAAAAAAAAGAGAAAAATACCAAGGGACACAAAATATGAATCCGGATAAACCGGAAATCCGGATTATTGAGGACCAAATAAACGAGGTTCTTATTTACAAATTTCGAACTTCTTATTAACTTTAATACTGTATCCCCTCAACATTATAACACCTCTATCAGTCATGTATTGACTTAGGATTTAAACATACTACTTAGTTCGTTTGTACGATATATTCAGTAAATATACTTACATTTCTATACATTGTAAAGACTTTTAACTCTCGCTGTAGTGTAACTCATCAAACTTCCACACTTCCTTTCTAACTAGAACAAATGTTTGCAACAATATTAACGACATCAATTTCAAATTTATTCGTTACACACAGCACATGTTTTTATGTATCCTAGCGGCTGGTGATGTTGCAATATAACTTTCATCCATGAGGGTCCTGGGCATATTTTTAGCTGTTAGTGGGTCCTGGATGTCATGAGAGTTCAAAACAATTACTGTTTTACGTGATAAAATTCATCTGGTTCTTCCTGATTCTAAAAATATACACTTCATGTGTGCCTTTCATTGTTGTATGTATGATTCAGTATCGACGCTAATGCTCTCTTGATGAGATATGAGCCGATTGCTCGTTTTTATCTACTGTGCCCTTTCGTATTTCATTTCAGCGATTAGTTTATTTGTTTATCAACGTAGTAAGTAGTACAAAGCTAATCCAGAATGTAACCTGCACTTAAATTCTGTTTGAACTGTTTAATAGTCAGTGTCCGCTGTCTGAACGTCAAATATCAGATTAATACACTGCGCCTGGTTGGGTTATTTTATAGGAATTTTATTATTTTAAGTGGGAAGTACTAGATAATGTTGAAGAAATTCGAAGCATATTGTTCGAAGAGCATAATATTATTCGAAATTTACCTGTACCAATAGGTGCAGCCAAAGCAGCATTTGTGATGCTGTAATTACCTCATAGATAACGATATTTGTCTATTGTAGTTTTGTATTCCAATCAGAATTTTGAGAGCATCAAAGACTCATTTCAGCGTGAGAGAGGGGTAAAATCAATAGATGATATTGAATTGAAAGCCTTCATCAGTCTCTTGTTTTTAATTGTTGTTAACAAAAGTAACAGATAAAGCCTGGAAGATCTGTGTGGAACTGTTGGTGATGGCATTGAAAAATTTCACCTCGCAAACGAACATAAAACGTTTCAAATTTATTCTGGAGAGACTTAGATTTTACAGTCGCGCCATTCGTGATGAAAGGAGACAATTAGACAAGCTAACAGCTATTCGGGAAATATTTACTGTGTTTGTACGCAACTACCACAAATCTTACACCCTTGGAGAAAATGTTACAGTAGGCAAGAAGCTGAAAGGATTCTGTGGAAGGTACAGTTTTCGCCAATATGTATCAATCAAAACAAACGAGTATGGATTCTTAAGTGTGGATTCTTAAGTATTTTACCTGTACAATTTGGAAATATACGCTGTGTTGCAACCAGAAGGATTTACCAACTGAGCAATAAACAATTTGATGTTGTTCTGTGACTGTGTAAACCTACATATCAGTCAGGTCGAAATGTGAAAGCGGACAACTGGTTTACTAGTACTGGAATGATAATAGAGCTATGAAGGGAGAGTTTTTCTTTTGGTGGCATGATGAAGAAAAACAAGTGTGGAGATTTCTCTAGAGTTTGCTATCAGTAAAAGAAGGACTGCCCACATTTCCTTTTTTGACTTCCACAAGACTGAACTCTAGTTTCCTCCGTACCTAAAAGGGGAAGTGAGTGATCCAGGCATCACGTTTGCATGAAGATAATTCGATAGATGCTGACATTGTAGATAAACGGAAGCCATCCACCGTAAAATTTAAAATAGCGTTAAGTGTGGTATTTTCACAGCGGATAAGCCGAATGCTTTGTACAACGCTGCAAGAAATGTGCGCCGCTGGTCAATGGTTGTATTTTTGTAATGATCAGTACAGTTGGAATCTATGCACAAGTGATTTATTGTGGCAACAGGAAGAATTGTATCAAAAGGAAAGGGTTCCTGAATCAGCTTTGTTATACAATGTTGTTTTCTTCGCTAAATTCTGCATAACTATTGAAATTTTGTACCGGGAACTCTATAACTATGACTTATCTATCAAGAACTCTGAAAAAAATATGTATTTCTGAAAAAAAGGGTGCCAGCTTCACAGTAGGAGCTCTTATGGGGTTCTTAATTAAGTTGCGATTACCTCTTAAACTATTACCTGCACTAAAAAATTCTACTAGGAATTTCGATACAACTCTTCACGTGGTGTCCAGAACTGTCATCAGAACTGTTGTACGAATATATTTATATTTTCTGTAGAGAAAGTGTGTCCCACATTAAATCAATTTATCTCAAAACATTATCGCCATAGAAAAATGTTGTTGGGATTTTCGATAGAGCTCTTGGGGTTCTGTTCAGAACTGTACTCAGAACTGTTGTACAAGTTTAATTTTTACGAAAATTGACAAAAAATGTTTTCGATACGAAAATTTTTTCGAATTTTGTTGTTTTCTTCGCTAAATTCTGCAGAACTATTGAAATTTTGTACAAAGAACCCTAGAACTATGCCATATCTATCAAGAACTCTGAAAAAAATATATATTTCTAAAAAAAAAGGGTGCCAACTTCACAGTAAGTGAGAAGATTTTCTCATTAAAATGCAATTATCTCGTAAACTATTAGCTGCACAAAAAAATGTTACTTGGATTTTCGAAAGAACTCTTGGAGTTCTGTTCAGAACTGTGCTCAGAACTCTTGTACTTATTTACATTTTGCGGAAATTGCCAAAGAACGTTTTCGATACGAAAATTTTTTCGAATATTGTTTTCGTCGCTAAATTCTGTAGAACTATTGAAATTTTGTACAAAGAACTCTAGAACTATGACATATCTATCAAGAAATCTGAAAAAAGTATACATTTGTGAAAAAAAGGGTGCCAACTTCACAGTAAGTGAAAAGATTTTCTCCTTAAATTGCAATTATCTCGTAAACTATTAGCTGCGCAAAAAAATGTTACTTGGGTTTTCGATAGAACTCTTGGAGTTCTGTTCAGAACTGTGCTCAGAACTGTTGTACTTATTTACAATTTGCGAAAATTGACGAAGAATATTTTCGATACGAAAATTTTTTCGAATATTGTTTTCGTCGCTAAATTCTGCAGAACTATTGAAATTTTGTACAAAGAACTCTAGAACTATGGCATATCTATCAAGAAATCTGAAAAAAGTATACATTTGTGAAAAAAAGGGTGCCAGCTTCACAGTAGGAGCTCTTATGGAATTCTTAATTAAGTTGCAATTACCTCTTAAACTATTACCTGCAAAAAAAATTTCACTAGGATTTTCGATAGAACTCTTCACGTGGTGTCCAGAACTGTCATCAGAACTGTTGTACGAATATATTTATATTATCCGTAAAGAAAGTGTGTCCCATATTAAATCAATTTATCTCAAACCATTATCGCCATAGAAAAATGTTGTTGGGATTTTCGATAGAGCTCTTGGGGTTCTGTTCAGAACTGTCCTCAGAACTGTTGTACAAGTTTAATTTTTACGAAAATTGACAAAAAATGTTTTCGATACGAAATTTTTTTCGAATTTTGTTGTTTTCTTCGCTAAATTCTGCAGAACTATTGAAATTTTGTACAAAGAACTCTAGAACTATGCCATATCTATCAAGAACTCTGAAAAAAATATATATTTCTAAAAAAAAGGGTGCCAACTTCACAGTAAGTGAAAAGATTTTCTCATTAAAATGCAATTATCTCGTAAACTATTAGCTGCACAAAAAAATGTTACTTGGATTTTCGAAAGAACTCTTGGAGCTCTATTCAGAACTGTGCTCAGAAATCTTGTACTTATTTACATTTTGCGGAAATTGCCAAAGAACGTTTTCGATACGAAAATTTTTTCGAATATTGTTGTTTTCTTCGCTAAATTCTGCAGAACTATTGAAATTTTGTACAAAGAACTCTAGAACTATGCCATATCTATCAAGAACTCTGAAAAAAATGTATATTTCTCGAAAAAGGGGTGCTAACTTCACACGACTCTACAGAGTCGTATCCAGACGCATCAGGGGTCCCATATCACTCCAACTGCAGACGTCTCACATCAATACAGAGCCTCCACCAGCTTGAACACCAGCTGACATGTAGGGTCACGAGATTGTCTCCATAACCGTACACATCCATCCGCTAAATACAATTTCAACGAGACACGACCGACAAGGCAGCATGTTTACAGTCATCAATAGTCCAATGTCGGTGTTGACAGGTCCAGGCGATACGTAAAGGTTTGTGTCATGTGGTCATCAAGGGTACAAGAGTGGACCTTCGGCTCCGAAAGCCCATATCGATGATGTTTCGTTGAATGGTTTGCACGCTGACACTTGATGCCCCAGCATCGAAATCTGCAGCAATTTGCGGAAGGGTTGCACGTCTGTCACGTTGAACGATTCTCTTTCGTCGCTGATGGTCCTGTTCTTGCAGGATCTTTTTCCGGCTGCAGTGATGTTGGGGATTTGATGTTTTACCGGATTCCTTATATCCACGGTACACTCGTGAAATGGTCGTACGGAAAAATCCCCACTTCATCGCTACCTCGGAGATGCTATATCCCATCGCTCCTTCGCCGACTATAACACCACGTTCAAACACTTAAATCTTGATAAACTGCCATTGAAGCAGCAGTAACGGACCTAACAACTGCCCCAGACACTTGTCAGACAGGCGTTGCCGACCGCAGCGCCGTATTCTGCCTATCTACATATCTCTGTATTTGAATACGCGTGCCTATATCAGTTTCTTTGGAGGTTCAGTGTATAATGCCGTTTTGTTCTCAATTTGGAAACACCACTCCGCGCCTCATTCATTGTTCACCCTTGTCTCATTAGTTCCTCGTTCGTATACTGTGGCTTATTCGTTTTTTGTTAACGTGACCATTGATGCACTCATGTTAAAAAATGGCTTATCGTCGTTTTCGCAATAACCAATTCATTTATATTTCGTCACCATAAGACAGTGGCAGATGTTTCCACACTGTGATAAAACGAACTGCAAACCTTTGTGTTAACTCCATAAATATTTTGAACTTCCGTCGCCCTAGAGACGTAGTTGGGGAAGCAAGACAACGTTGCGCACCATCCTAACCGCCGGGGTACGTAGCTAACGCTGTACTGCATTATGAACACGGACCAGGGATTAAACAGCCAAGCAGCAGTTGCCTTGGCGTCGCCTCTCTAAACAGAAGTAATACGCTGTGTGTAAATGTAAACGGGTACACTAGGGCCACTTAAGGTCATTAACTGTCTGTCTAAACAAAGAGGTACTTGTTACTCATTGTATTTACTGTCCAAACAAACAGAGACTTGTCCTTCTTGTTAATTCAAGCAGACACTATCTGCAGTTGCAATCAGACTTCCACAATCAACACACTATTCTTTTAAGGTTACTAGTTGTTTCTCGTTCCTTTACGAAAATAAAGGGAAAGCGTTTTCACTGGGAATAGCCACGAGTGAAACATTACAGGTATAGTAAGGCGTTAGGGATAAAAGCTGTTCTCTCTCTAGTTTTCAGTTCGGCCTTTAATTTTATTTAACCGGCCATTAATGTCAAGTAAGCAGTTTCCAAGAAACTTTTGCTCGATCGGAGCAATGCTAACGGCTCGCATTTAACTTCCCACTGCTCTTCTAACACTCCGCTCAGGACCCTGATGCCGTTCCAATCATCAGATGAGTTAGCTTAGAGGTAATATTTTTTGACACGCTGTTGAAAGCAGTACTGCAAATTTACTACGCGAAATCACGGAAATTGTCAACTAATCGCATCGGTATGTAAGTACTTCCGTCTATGATAAACTGAATCCCTTTGGGGGCTGAGGCTCGAGAACAAACAGTATTTTGTAGGCATTAGTCACGAAATTTAGCTACCCGAATTGGACTGACTCAAAGATGCAAGTTACCGCTAATTACACCCAGTTTCTGTGAAGCAGGATCATGGTGATGTTTCCAGTGTACCTTTAGGCAGCATCCCTTTGGAGGTGAACTGCTGAGTACTTTACTCTTAGACACAAACAACAACTTATTCTAAATTAAATACCAATCGAGTGAAGAAAGAAGGCTGCTAGAGAACCTATCTAGAGGGATTGCTTCTAAGCCAGAACGTGAAAGAAACTGAAAGGAAGACAATGTTTTGTGAGAAACTCTGTATCTTCAGTATCAGACGGTATTCTTTGTGATACGTTATGTCGATAGTAGAATTTTCCAGAGCGTTTTAGACTCACGTTGGTGAGGCCAAGTCAACTATTACAACCGTCCCACTCAAAGAAAGGGCACGTCATAATTTGATTCGGATCACACACTTCCACAGCTAACGAAATAACGAATAGAATGACCGTAATTACGGGTGGACTACATCTGCATTAACCAAGTACACAAACATAATAATCAAATCTCTTCCAAAAATTACTTCAAAGGAAACAATGAACTGAAAAACATTTAGCAGGGATTCAGGAAACATAATAGCTGTTTATTCTCTCGAATAAAGCAGTGTTATCCGCAAGGAATGTCAAATTGATTCCGTATTTTTAGATTTTTAACAGACTTTTGACACCGTTCCTCACAAGCGACTTATAATGAAACTGTGTACCTATGGAGTAACGCCTCAGATGTGCTCCCGAAGAAAGCATTAAAGGCATCTATTGTTCCTCATCTACACAAGCGACGTAGGAGAAAATTTGAGCAGACCTCTTGGATTATTCGCAGATTATGCTGTCCGTCTTGTAAAGTCATCAGATAACGAAAACTAATTGCAAAATGATTTATAATAGATACTTGTATGGTGCAAACAGTGGCATTTGACTCTAAATCATTAGAAGTGTCAAGTTATCCGCATACGTGTTAAAAGGAATGCTCAAAATTTCGGTTACACAATAAATCACAGAAATCTAGAAACTGAAAATACGCCTATTTACTTAGGAGTTACAATTTAGAATAACTTAAACTGGAACTATCACAATGTTGTGGGGAAAGCAAACCAAAGACTATTTGTTGGCAGAACCCTTAGAAAATGCAACAGGTCTGCTAACGAGACTGCCTACACTAAGCCTGTCCGCATTTTTCTGGGACTGAGGAGTTACTCGATTGAGAAGTAGTGACTCCGGTCTCGTAAACTGACATACGGCCGGGAGAGCGATGTGCTGACTAGATGGCCCTCTATATCCGCATCTACTGACGCCTGTGGGCTGAGGATGACACGGCGGCCGGTAGGTACCGTTGGGCCTTCCAAGGCCTGTTCGGACGGAGTTTTAGTTGCCCGCGTCCACAGATGTCAAATATTTCACACGTATTTGTGCACATATTTCACCTGTACCTCTAACGAATTTTGCCCTGCAGTTCCATGTTTATGAGACCATATTTCCTGAATTACGTGCCGTACAATGTCCGAATTTTGCAGGTACACCCGGTGTTGTGTGTGTCTGCTGTCAGCGAAATGTGTTGTGAATTTAATGACCGACAAAGAAGTAATAAATTAAAACGTCAAGTATGATGTGGCAATTTTTCACTGGTCTCAGTTTTTATGACGTCGGATATCCGTGTTGTGCAATGATATATTTTAGTATGTGCATTCAACGACTTATGTGGACATTTTCCGCGTAACGTGTTTCGAATAGAATTAGTAGCGAATACTTAACCCGAAATGCCGCGCGAGATGAGGCAGTTTCCCCAGCCCCTTCGATAAGAAAGTGGTTCTCACCCCAGAACGATTCTGTCCAGACAATAAGTGATATGTGTACCAAGTTTGGCTGAAGTCGGTTCTGTGGTTTAGGAGGAGATGTGGAACACACACACATACATACATACATTTTTGTAATATGTATGGATGTGACTCCGAGGATGAGTGTAGAGAAAATTCGCAATTACGGCGATTGCAAAAATTCCCCATCTCCACAATGTATCTAGCTGCTCTTAAGAGTAAATAATCTGTCACGTCTTCGTAAAGGATTCTAAATTACAACTGAACTAGAAGTGCCCGGTCCTAAATTTTCACACAGCGTACATAATAATAAAGTTATCTTTATAAAGGCAGTCTGCCAAAACCAAATCATAAATTATAGCTTTGACACAAATTCCAGTTCTTTGCATGTAGGCGCCATTTGAGTCCCTGGCTATCATTAGATCACGCGAGTACATTCTAAAACAATATCAATGAAATCTTTCTGGGCGCTGGATAGTTTATAACAGAACAGTTCATATAAGACTCTTAATTAGCGATATAATTACAGGATTTCAATCTGCACCCGGCACAGACGTGTTTTCTTTGACACCTGCCGCGTTATCGTCTTGCGGTCGGTTGCTCGTTGCCAGTGGCTGACTACTTGTCCACCGGTTCTATTGGTGGCATCAGAGATCAGTCAGTTAAAGTTTTATGTAACATTCCCAACACAGTTAATACACACAGGGTCCCCCAAGCCGGCACTTTGTTGATCTCTCAGAAGATGCTTTATTCAACACTGTCTGGGAACTAAATCGTGAGGTCACCTCTCAGAATAAATCAGTACGGTGGCAATTCGCGATCCGCCACATATTTAACATACTACAGGGTGGGGTTAGCGAGAACGTCTGTCTATTTAATACTTTTTAAATTCAGATTTTTTCCCGTACGTAACTGGGTTATTCACACTGATTCCCGGCATTTTGGATTAGTGGTTTTCATAACGAGAAGGTTGCCTCACATTTCATTTGCGTTGAAGAATATCTTGACATACGCTGTTTGATGTCGTCCCATCGCACCAGTATATTCACAAAGCCATGTTTCGTCAGAAACACTTCCATTTCGACGAGACCAGATGACCAGAATTTCTCTGGGGCTGAGCAAGTGGTTATCTCAGAGCTATGGAAGTATAATCCCAAGAGTTAAACTAAGACAACTGCAGGACTATCTTGATGATGCATATAAAGACGCGAAAGGAAACCATAGCGCCTTCTGGTTTCCCCCTTCAAGCTAGACGAGTTTCGCTCCTTGTAGTTTTTCGTTTGACGTTTATTTCGTGAGATATTTGGCCCGGTCACGATCAATGGACCACCCTGTTTAAACTCAAAGAGCAATAGGGAATTACAAATAAGAAGAAGCAGTCGGTAAGTAAACCCACAGCAGCCGGAATACCAACATGCGAAACAAAACCCCACGAACTTATGCACCAACCCAATAGAAATATTTTTTTTTTCATCTATTGGTTTCCATGGTTTCTAGAAGTATACGATGTGTTGTATACGATGTATTTAACAGGTATTACCACAACAATTGAGTTTGATTATGTATAACGAAAATTAAAGTGATAATCTAATACTGAATGTTACTGAAGGTCATTAACTTAGCTGTGGAACTGTAAATTTGCAAGAATGAATAGTTGATGAAATAAAACCTGCATTCCAACTGCAGCTAAAATCCTAAAACACGTTGGGGTCTCTTAATAGAGCGGTTGAACTGATAGGACTCGTTACAGCTGATGATGTTGACCAAGAAATCGGGAGAAAGTCCAAGGTGTAATGGTAAAGAAAGCGTAGGCGTAGGTGCAAGTGAGTGAGAGCGCGTGACATCCGCGTGGCCCGGGAAGCCGCTCTCTCGGCTGTGTCATTAGGCGTGGCAGCATAGCATCGGTCATCCTCAGGAACATTTGCAAAGCTATGCGAAATTAATCGCACCCTCTTTAGCTCGCCGCAGCCGCCTGTAAACACATTGGGACTGCAGCGGTCTATAGATCATCCTGCCCAGCGGGAGGCGCTGACTCGGTAGGAATGTGAAATTCTCCAGTCTTAAGGGTTTCCGCTCTCGCTGTGCCCATCGGCGCACTCTGTCGTTTTCCTGTAGAGCACATAGATGGAGTTCCAAGCAGACAACTGGTACCCACTATCACGGCTCATCAATTTATCTGCTATGTGTGTGTCTGCGGATTCTTCAACAATGGAGTCACAAAAAGGTGTTGCTATGGAAGAAATTATTTTTACAGCTTATTCTACTCACTGTCCGATAAATATACTATTTTCAGAAAAAGCATACTTGGCTGTTGCAGTGGTGTTCCATGGCGCAGTTGGTCTGATCTATGCAACCCATACTACATTTCCAATAAAATAGTCGTTTTGTTTGAAACTTTGTATTGTTATAAACCCATGTTCTCAATAACGTTACCCATAAATAAATGATCAATTGCTTTTGAAATGTATGGTTTATGTATTTCTGTGTTCTTCTGTTATTGCAAGTGTTACCCAATGAATTATGATGTGCCGAATACAACTCATTGATACCTTGCCATACACTGAAATATAAGGGGCAGGTAATTAAGCATGAGGCAGGAAAAGTAAGCAAACCGTTTGTAATTTTAAAAGAAGTCTCCATACCTGTGAATATGGGCTATCTCTTTGTGAGACAAGACGGTCAATGCCCACAGGGAAATACTGTATATTGCAAGTCGTTACTTGCTTGAATCATAAATATATGTCTGAATGATGCTAAATGTCATCATTTTTACATAAAGAAAGGCATTACCTTCTCAATAACCTTCAAATGTGAATATACGTGCGTGGCTCATGTTCCCGCCATCATATATTTTACACCCTGTTTTTAACGTACTTCCACTTCACTACGTTAATTGCTATCACAACATGAATGGACGTGGCTTGGGTTGTTGAAACCACTACTGGGACGGTGAACCACGAAGCTCGCAGCGATCGGAGAGCTCCACCACACTCGCTCAGACACTGCACAGGGACCGCGAACCGACCCAGCCGATTGTACCGCGCGGAGATAACTTCCCTGGTCCGCAGCAACCGACCGACTCCCTCAGAATGCCGACAACACCTAAAATAGTCGTCAGTAGAAATAACGCCACTACCCACACAACCTGACAAACACTTGCTCGAAGACTTGAACGATACTTAACAGTAACTAAACACGCACGAAGACAAATCGGGAGTCGATACACACACGCACACACACACACACACACACACACACACACACACACACACACAGCCGACTTCGATTGGCGAGCCAAAACGCGTCATCCGGTAGGACGACCGACCGACGACCCACTATGACCGTGGCCCGGCTCAAGTGTAGCGTGTCGGCAATTGAATGGGCGAGCCATGTCGACGCGGACCTCACTGCTACTCCAACCCGACGACACTAGTGCCGTATTGCAACTCCTCGACTGGCAGGTCCGGACTGCGCTCAAGACGCGTTCCAACTGACTAGCAGACCCGAACTCGCAACCCGAACTCCCTTACGACAGACAACGACCGGGAAGAAATAGCAGTCGAGCAGAGATACTACGAGAGGCGATATATCGATACGCGCTGCTAACGCAGCTCACGCTCAGGCAAAGCAGCAACTCAGTGGCACCAGTAATTTAAACTAACGTAGTGAGGGGGAAGTACGTTAAAAACAGGGTGTAAAATACATGATAGCGGGAGCATGAGCTACGCACGGCTCAACCTCCCTCCCTCAAACAAGAACCCGGGGGTGATATGCCGAAATAAACTAACTAGCAACTTCTAAAAGACACGAGACACTGGCCGAGAAAGGCCGCAAGCGAAACACTCGGTCGGATCCACCCCTGCAGAAGAAACACGCCCACTGGCTATCCGACATCCCTGCTCCGAGATGAGATCGACCTGTCCGTCAAGACGATCAATTCATAGCCATTGCTAAGCCAGCAAAGAAGATAGGGTGATACCTGCTCGGACAATGCAGAACAAACATGACCCAGACAACCCGACATCCCCACACAGTAGAAGGCAACGAGCTAAGCCTCACAAGGTGACCAGAGTTGATCCGAAGCTGACAACTAAATAGCTACCAGAACCTTAAGACCAGAAGGTAATGTCTGAACTTAACCGATTATCAGTGCCCAGACTCAATCCAGCTGACTGTCACCAAGCTGGGTTCCCTCTAGAAGACAGTGTCTTCAAGGCCTTCAATAGCCTTAAGGGGATACGGAATCGGATTTTGGGTTAAAAAATCGAATTTTTTTTTATTGGCGTATTATATTCTGCCATGTTTCCTCTTTAAAATGACGTATCATACATAGCTCTACTACAATTATAACTATTTTATTTTTATATATTTGTGAGATCGGGTATTGCGCTTTAGTTATACACGTCTCTCGTGGCTGACCATGAACTTTTTGGCAGTACCTTTAAAGTGACATGAATTCAAATATCCCGGTTTCCAGCGACTATTTATACACTAGTTGCCCGAAAATGTTTCTCTCTGGTTTCCTCAAGTTACTCTTTGACTTTGTGGCGGGACTGTTTTGTAAACAGTGTGATATAAGAAAGTAGTTGTTGTTGAGTTATTTCGTATTTAGTGCTTCATTTTTCGCAGTGAAAATGCCTAGAGCTAAAGCAAAAGCATTTAAAAAGCGTGTGAACTGGCAAAAGAAAAGAAATAATGATTCATTAGCAAAGCAAAGCAGTTCATCATCATCACTGTTGGAAAATGTGAATCCACTTATTACTGATTTGCCGAACGAACTTACACCAAATGAAAACAGTGCTTCTCATAAAAAACTAAGAGATTTGGAAGAGAAATATAATTTACTTGATAGAGGGAATGAAGTTTTTGAACTCATTGATACGAATATATTGTGTGAAGCTCTTGAAAACAGTTTGTGCTGCAAAAAATGTCATGCAAACGTTTCTCTGAAAGTAGAATCCCATGTTGGCCTGGCTGCCCAGTTTAATTTAATATGCAGTGTTTGTAAATACAGCTGTAAGTTTCCAAGTTCGGTTTCAGTAACTGTAAATAATGGATACAAGAAAACTGAACTTTATAGTGTAAATATTAGGTTAGTTTATGGATTGCGAGCAATTGGTAAGGGCAAAGCAGCTGGTGATATGCTATGTGGTGTTCTAAATCTTCCAAGTGCACCTTCAAAGTTTGAAGCTTACAATTATGTACTAGGATCTGCAGTTGAAGATGTAACACAGAAGTCAATGCAGGTTGCTGTGGAAGAAGCAGTGGAAGAAAATGACGGCAGTCGTGACCTCACAGTGGCGTTTGATGGCACGTGGCAGAAAAGGGGCCACACCTCCAACAATGGTGTTGTAACAGCAACTAGTGTTGATACTGGCAAGGTTATTGATGTTGCAATAATGTCTAAATACTGTAGGTGCACAGGCAGGCTGAAAAATGAACACAGTGATGACTGTATTGCTAATTATTATGGTAGTAGTGGTGGCATGGAGGTTGCTGGGGTGAAGAAAATTTTTCATCGCTCTTCACAGTGGTATAATGTTCGCTATGTCAAATATCTGGGAGATGGTGACTCTAAAGCATTCAAAGAAGTTTTGGAAAGCAAACCATATGGGAACAGTGTAAATATAAGCAAACTTGAATGTATAGGACATGTGCAGAAGAGAATGGGTGCCAGGCTGAGAAGGTTAAAATCAGTTATGAAAGGGAAAAAACTAGATGATGGGAAAACCTTGGATGGCAGAGGAAGATTGTCTGATTCCATAATAGACCACATTCAGAACTGCTATGGCCTTGCAATCAGGCAAAATACAGGCAATCTTGAAGAAATGAGGAGAGCTATATGGGCTTTATATTTCCACACCGCATCCACGGATGAGCATCCACAACATGGTTTGTGCCCCAAAGGTGAAAACAGCTGGTGTAAATACAATAGGGGACTAACAACAGGAGAGAAATACATTCACCACCACAGTCTACCATCAGCCATCATGGCAGAAATAAAGCCCATTTTCAGAGATCTGGCTGACAGAAGTCTTCTGATGAAATGTCTTCACGGAAAAACGCAGAACCCCAACGAGTGCTTGAATAGTGTGATATGGCATCGTCTCCCAAAAACAGTGTTTGTCGGAATTAATACACTACATTTTGGTGTGTATGATGCTGTGGCAACCTTCAATCTTGGAAATATAACTAAATGCCAGGTCCTTCAAAAGTTGGGTATGTGTGTTGGTTCCCGTACGGTACGTGCTATGTTCTTTTTAGATCAGCACAGACTAAGGCATGCTGATAATATAATCAAGACAATAGTGAAAAAAGCAAGACAGGTGCAGAGGGGTGCCAAAAGAAGACTTGAAGATGAATATGAAGACTGTGAAGGGGGTATTAGCTACGGATCAGGAATGTTTTAATCTTCTTTCTCCGTTTCCCGTAAGTTTACTTTTTACTTCATCTAGGAACATTATCTCAGGTACTGGTCAACCTAGAAGTCTGAAATTTTTATGACGTAGTGACATAGGTCCCTATTACATACTGAAACAACGATTTTTTAATTACTTGATTTACAAAAGACTTAGGGGTGATAGTCTAGTAAAAAGCGATGGAAAAAATTTACTTAAAAATAAATGTACAATATCTCTGTAAGAAAATACTTTGACAATAAACTGTTGTTTCAGTATTGTTGTAACATATGAATGCACATACAGTAAAATTTTTACCTCTCTGTCTCCAGTAGTTTGTGAGAAAATGTTCCCTATAGTAGGCATATATTAACATTGCGGGGATAGGTGATTCCGTATCCCCTTAAGGGAAACCGAATTGCCGCTCCTGTCTGTGCGGCCACCACCGATGTGACGTCAACCGGCTGCAGCATGGCAGCGCACGAACGTGCTACCAATTCTGGAGCACTGCCCTCAGTCTTTTGGCGCCTTATTGCCAACCCGCAAACAAGATGGGCTTCTTAGCAGCCCGATCCCCGGACACTATCTGACAACCATTATCTTAACACCTGAAACAATAACAAGCCAAACAATACGATGCCACAGACACAATCGAAACAAGATCGAAACTGTCCAAAACGGTGAGTAGTTTTGACCGCTTAATACATATACATATTTGATTGTCTCACTGGTAACAGAGTTATCAAACTAGTTGCGGTCAGTTTCAGTCTTGTTTCGATTATGTCTGTGGCATCGTATTGTTTGGCTTGGTATTGTTTTAGGTATTAAGATAATGGCAGTCAAACAGGAGCATCAATTAGTGAATTTACTCAGGGCAGCTTTGTTCCCTTTACCTGTGGTCGCTTTCACAACTCAAATTAATAATCAAATTAATTAATTTAATAAAACTGAACTTTAAGTTTCTGGTGTACCTATGTACCACCACAATAAAATAAAAACAGTGAATAGCTGAGAGAGTGTGAATGAGAACCGTGGCATATTTACGTTTACAAAATAATGAGAAATTTTACTAACCCTTTTGTAACCACAACTAGCTGATATATTTTACATAAAAATGACAAGCACAAATCAGGAAAGGAATGTTGTTTGGTTGGCAAAACGTACATTTGGGTGGAAGCTATCGAAATTCTCCCCTGAATTAATCCCTTTTAAAATGCAGTCTCACTTTGTTTACATGACTCCACTGTGAGGCGCAACTCCATTCTAATAGAACTAACTACGACCAAGTATACCACGAACTATGGTTCACCTGAGAATAGGGAGCTGTGAATATTATTTAACAGCTCTAAGCCAGTACAGCAGTACTTTACTTTTCACTTTGATTCATGCAGCAGCAGAGAACGGCACGTTGTGGACGAGGAGCGATGCCCTGCGGCAGCTGTAATGTTCAGACCACAAAAAATTGTAAACTACGCCGTCCGGCGCTCTGATTATCAGAACGCGGGAAACTTCTCTATAAGAGCCCTAGAATCCCGCCAGAGTTCAGTGTGAGATGCACCTGTTCGTTGGTCTAGCCATACCAATTTGACTTACAGGCACTACGGTGCATGCTTGAATTGTCAAATGCCAGACAACCACTGGCTTTTAATCCACCATAAGATGCAGACCAGAAGTCTCACTCACTAGGGAAAGACCTAAAGTTCTCTACCAGTGAAGGAACAAAAGATGAAGCAAGGGCAAGAATCACAACCACTTTCCAACAAGCCTCAGTATGGGAGCTGAATTAACAAAAACGAAACCGCCCCCAGTTTGCACAAGGCCACTCAAACTATACTCGCGCTGGGGAAGCAATATTCTACTTCGTATATCCTGAGAGCAGCCAATTAGCGTCTCCAAATCTCTATTGTCTAAAAAAAGATTTTAGACTATGGAGGTGCCGTTCTCACAGTAACCATGATCATGTTCTGGCAAAAAACGCCACCGGAGTGGCCATGCGGTTCTAGGCGCTACAGTCTGGACCCCAGCGACCGCTCCGGTCGCAGGTTCGAATCCTGCCTCGGACATGGATGTGTGTGATGTCCTTAGGTTAGTTAGGTTTAATTAGTTCTAAGTTCTAGGCGACTGATGACCTCAGAAGTTAAGTAGCATAGTGCTCACAGCCGTTTGAACCATTTTTGGCAAAAAGATCTACCTAGACGGGACCACAGTCCCTCATATACGGAGAGATCTTATTTTTCAGGGCCAACCATTTCCAGTTTCTGAAAGAAGGCTGTTAAGCTTCCCAGACAGTAGTTTCCCCTAAATTTATGTTTTTGCCGCTTGCTAAAGAGCCTGGCGACTTCCTGGCGTCAGAGAGGGTTAAAGTCTTGCCTCCACTAAACACCTACATCAGCACCTTGTCCATATCGTCCCAGCTTCTAATATGCGAATGCACAGTGTCTTATGATCTTTCCACCGTTTGCATAAAAGCTCTCTTTACAGCAGTCTCCCTTAAATGGCTTCCGTCACCCACCTTCTGCAACTAGCCGCCTTAGCGATGGACTGCCACCTGGTCCAGGTGAAATCTTTTGTTGACCAGCGACTTTCTGTCCGACCCTAAGCAAAAGTTCAGAAGTCCCTCAGCCGTCAGATGAAAAAAAAATGTAAGTTAACCGTTTATTATTTCAAAAATAATCGCCATAGCTGTTAATACATTTATTCCATTATGAGACTAGACGCTGAATGCTCTCAGGGGGAAATGTTTGTGGTTGCCTACAAGACCGTGATTGCACAAAAGCTTGGACCTCTTCATCTAAAGTAAGTTGGCAGTTGCGAATGTCTTCCTTCAGCACTCCAAAAATTTGGAAATTGCCTGGGAAGAAATCTTAACTGTATGCAGGATGTGTAAGAGCTTCCCAGCGAAACTTCTGTAACATATTCGAAATACCCACCAACAAAATGCCTGCCCTCATGGTGCCAAACTTGTTTTAAGTACGCTGCAGAAGGTTTGCTGGAAAGACATTACACGTCCTCCGTACAGTCCTGATCTCTCCCATGCAATTTTCGTATTTTTGGAGCCTGGAATATAGACATTAGTGGCCGTCAGTTTCCTTTGGACAAGAGATACTATCATGGTTCGATAGGCAGCTGCAAATATTGGGAGGTGGCATGCCACTCTCTCACTTTAACAAGATTGTCAGTCAGATTGTCTGTCATATTTTAGGTGATTATCTCGGTGTTCCCCAGTATTACATTTGGTATGTGTGAATTACATGTGGAAATAGTGGGCAGAATGTTCTTACAACTGCAGATGTACCCTGTAGAGAATTTGTACCCGAGGGACCGTAGTGGAGGTGATGGAGAACAGGGAGAGAGATGAATTGGGGGCCATAAATGCTGAGTACAGTGATCTGGCTGTATGAATGATTCTGGGAAGCAAAGCGCAGTGGATATGATATGAAACACATCACACTCATTTCTTTTTAAACTGACTGGAAGAATCAATTGCATTCTGTTTCTCCTTTTGCTTTCTCACAGCGACAAACCAAAACCTATGGCAGCATCTGTTTACATTCCAAGTCGCTGTTAGAGTGCTGACAGACTTGGAAGGAAGAAAGTGATGGGAGCTTCTGTGCCTTGCATGCCACCCACGACAGCAGCTGGATAAAAGTGAAACTGTCAAGGCAGCATGCTGTGTACATGGTACTGTTCAAACGTCTGCCGGACGAGTGTGAAATGGGGCCTTAATGTGCCAGGTAGAATATCCATTATCTCTGAACAAGTCCACTCTTCAGCTGTAGGTAACAAGCGTGGCCACTTTAATGGTCGTGGTACGACCCTGTATGTATAGCTTATATAGACATATACAGAATGTCCCGGAAATGATGCAATAACTTTGAGGGCTTCTAACATTCTGCGTGGTGTCTGATTGTTCTATATCGTGTCTCCCTACCACTTTCGCGCAACGACGCTCTGAGCGTGTTTTTTAGGGAATTGACTAGTCTGAACCTGGGACCTGTTGCTGGTAAGGAGACGCCAGACCACACATGACATGTAGAGTTCAGAAGAGTTCAGTGAGACTAGCGATGATATAACCAAATACTTAATGATTTCAGCGTCAGCTCCACTGCACTCCCTGTTAAAGAATCTTAATACTAACTAAATTTAGTGGAAGGCTTTCCTATTTTTAGTTAGCTGGTAAAATAACGTCGAAAAAGCAGTTAAGTTTACCATTGGAAATTTTATTCTACTCACAAAACATTGTTTATTAATTGCACTATTGATAAAAGTAAATGTTTTAATACAGGATGGCAAAAACCAACTGCATTCAACAAAAATGTGAACGAATATTCCCTGAATGGGTTTCCAAGTTCTACAATGGATCGAAGGATGACCTATGCCATATCACATCTATAATCTAGGTTTAAATTAAGTTTCACAAAAGAGAAAACTATCAAAATGGTCTACAGTGACCCTCAATTATCTTTAATTACTTATCTAACTTGTCGTAAATTACAGTGGCTGATGTGGCTTCTCAATAACTATATAACAGAAAAATCATCGCGTTTCAGATTTTTGCTTCGAGTGGCAAATGTAAACACCATGAGCTTTAATTGACGATCGACACTAGTATTACGTAAAAAAGGGGGTGTAACAGATTAGACTTCTGCAGTTCTGAGTGAAGCTTTATGCGCTGTTATGCGGCATCCCGTGCGTTCATTACCTTGTCGGTGTTCGTCAGGGGGCGGCGGGCAGCACAGCTCCGCTCACCTCGCCGTCTCGGAAGCAACTCTCTCCTAACTTCTCCTTACTACAATTTACCAAAGTTGGTTTAAAAAAACTACCTGACTGTGTTTTCATCTGACCAATCAGGGTCTCAGTGTTAACCTTAAGCTCTGCCTACAAAAATTCTGTCTATCCAATGAGAAACGTTATACTTTTCATGGTGGGGCAATGTTTTTAAAGTTTGCAACGTAACAGAGACGCGAAAAAGTCTCACGCTAAAACTTGCAGCTGGTGTGGTCCTTTTAGTGTTATCGTAAGATCTATACTGTTCTTCTAGAGGGCTCTTAACATGGGCTGGGGGGTGGTCCTGACGTAACAGAGATGCGAAAAAGTCTCACGCTAAAACCTGCGGCTGGGGTGGTCCTAGCGGTTAGCTGGCGACGTGGGTGTCCGTCCCTTATCGTAGGGCCTTCCAGCTTAACACGGTTCTGCTCTCGGCTTCTGTTCTCATTTCTCCCCTCGGAACTGCGTCTGTCTCACGGTGGGAAGGTATGACATGCATTTAGGCATTCTTATGTTAGTCTGTGGTATTCCATTTGCTCACTCGTTACTCGTATTACTTTGGTTAATTTAATGTCACGATTTATTCGGAGCTATGTGACATACTACTGGATTTGCTTAACATCTCAGGGTTTTCATGGAAGGTGTTGGATTTGCCTGACACCTTACGGGCTGTAGAGGGTGTTTGTGAAAAAAAAAATCGACGATAGGAACCTATCTCTGGAAACATCATCCAACAGTGCTGCAGAGCGTCGAAGTTACAGGCGCTGGCACCTGCTACTAAGCCATCTCTTCAGCAGCATAGTTGACTTTGTTCGCTGACAGGTCTTAAGAGAAACAGTTGGCATTGTTGTTTGTTGTTCTATGATCGTAACTGATTGCCGCAATCGCCAATGGAAATGGATCTAGCTGTCATGCAGGGAGGCCTCATCTCCTATGAATGCAAAACACTGCTGCCTCAGTCGATGATAGTCTTGGGCACGGGTTTCTATCTGCAGTTTATTTTTCCCCTGGAACCTTCTAAAACCTCCAAAGTTTTTCGATATACATGAAAAAAATAAAATGCAGATGGGAATCCATGTCCAAACTGTCATCTCCAAGGCAACAGAGCATCACATTCATAGGGGACAAGGCCTTTCTACGCAGCAGATAGCCCCATCTTCTTCAATAGCGATTGTGGCAGTCAGCCGCGATCACTGAATAACAAACGACACTGTGAGACATTCAGCCTACAATCTGTCTGCATACAAAGTCAAGTTTGCTGCCGAAGGGGTGGCCTACTTGCAGGCGCCAGCGCCTATAACTTTAACACTCTGTAGAGTTATTGGATGGCGTTTCCCGACACAGGTTCCCATTCTCGATTTGTTTCTCAAGACATACGCTAGAAACCCTCGAAGTTTGCCGCAACATTTCTCAGACACACCGTATCATTAAAGATGTTTTTTGGCCAACCTCTAGCTTTTATATCCTTGAAATACTGAGTACTTGTAATTATATATCTATATTAAGATAAACTTGAAGGAGAGGTCGTGGCCTGCTGTGCGGCTAGGCGGTGTGTGAAGCGAACAGTTTTGTGTAGGATCCATACTCGATGAGTTTTTATTTAATTTAAAACGGTACAAGCTAATGTCAACAACTGGACGATGAAAACACTGTCTGTTGAAAGGCGCTGTTGAACTGTATCAAGCAGTATACTATTGCAGTGGCAGAATGCAAATAATTATTGCTGATGAAGTATAACAATAGACACGTCACATTCGAAAAATGGTTAACATTAAAATGAACATATAGGTCTGGAAACTATTTCACTTGTTAATATCAATGCTGATGTAAAGTGAGCAGAACATTAGTATGGGTTCTCGTGGCGTTTTTAAATGGAGGATTTTCAGCTCTGCGTGAATGCTGCGATTTAAAGCCTCATTTGGTAAAAAAAAAAAAAAAGTATCACGGTTGCAGCCGAATGGTGTTGGCAGCAGCTGTATGCACCGTGTTCTCATAGGCCCTTGAGGTGGAAAGCCCGTACGAAAAGCCACTCATCCGGTGATGCCGAGTGCCTCTGAAAGGGAATCTCGCACAGACGGAATTTGTTGCGTCACTCTGACGCGCTACTTATATTAGACGGAAATGTCGCTGCTGAAAGGGGTGTGAGCGCGCTCGACACGTCCGCAGCGTACGCACCACCAGTGACGAGGGTGTGAGGGGGAGGGGGTGCAGCTCGGGCTTCCGCTCTGCTTGTTAATACGCGCTACGAACGAGCAATAACTCGGCGCCAGCGGCATTCCGGGCACGCACAGCCGATGTGCGCCACGCGTGACCGCCCGCCCAACTTATGAGAAAACGTACGCACTGAATTTAAATGGCCGCCCATTTGGGCTGCCGCCGCGGCAAGTAGGTGTAAAATTATCCTTACGGGGGCGCCTGTTTTGCTCTGATCTGAATCGCCATTTCGCACCCGTCGCTTCTGATGTAGGCGTGAGGCGTTAGAATTTAACATTCATAGATGCCACCTCACCAGCAACGAACTGGGTATTCCGAGAACGCTACCTGTCACAGCCTTTTGTTAATATGCCTAATTTATTTAATGTCGCAACATGTTCCGAGGTATAACTTCATCATCAGGCTGAAATGACAATACAGAAACTTTTATCGTAAGTAAACGTAGCATTTTTATGTTATCAGTAGTAACATTAGTTATTTACTTTCTATCTAACATACACTGTCGGAAAGAAATTAATACCCCTGGAAAGACGGCGTCGCGTTTGATCCGACGACGCTATGTGACACCTGGGGGATAATAGATGTACTGTTACTGGCTTTTACATCATCTGCCAACAGATTGCGTACTGGCATAGCTATCGGAGCGCCATCTGTGTGCGCAATTGTTTAATAAGGAGTGCTCTCAGTATTGTGCAGATGTGTGAAGCAAGCAGAAAGCCAAGCCACAGAAGCACACTCGTCATACCTACAGCTGACTGGACGAGTTTGAAAGGGCTTAAATTGTGGTCTTCCGAGTGGTGGCACCGTGGTTGCAGGGAACTGCCACATAAGTTGGACATACTGCGTCAGTTATGTAACTATAAGTCCCTCCAGATCCTTGAGCGTCATGCACTCCGCCTCGCCTTCCGTATATGCCTCCCATCCCCCACGCGGATCCTCTATGATCTCATTCCTTTCCCCCATCTGCTCCTCTTCCTCGAACATATCCGCATCCTCTACATCTCCCACTGCCTTGAACCCCGTCACCCCATGGTTGCTCCTCTCCTCTCCCATCGCCGCCCCCTGCCACGTCTTCACTGTTGTATCCCCCCTACCCTCTATCTCTACACCCTACATCTCCTTTCCCAAGGTGGCTTCCATCAACTCCCGCTCCCGGATGGTGCCCTCTCTCCCTCCATTTATCCCTCCTATCAACTCTGATCCTCGCCCCCCTCCTTTCCTCCGTCCTTTCCCTGGGCTCCCTCTTCCTCCCCCTTCCATCCTGTGTTTTCTCCCCGCCTACCCTCTCCCTATCTCCTTTCTCCCCCCCCCCCACCCCCCCCGAGGCCTTTTGTACTCTCCTCCTCTGCCTTCCCCACTCCCTGGCACGTCTGCTCAGCACCCCCCACCCCTCTTATGGATCCTCATCTTCCATTGGCTCCTTTCCCTCCTCCCCCTTCACTTTTCCTCTCCTTCCCCCCCTTTTTTTCCCGTCATCTGACCAGTTTTCTCCCACCTGCTCTCGGGTGTGGTATGTCATATTTGTGCCACCTTTTTAGTGCAGTGTTTAAGTGAGTGTTCAGTGTTGTGCGTCTTTCCATAGTGTTGCGAACAGAAATCACGCTGTCGCTGGGTGTGCATTTTATATCTCTTGCGAACAGAACCCAGACTGTCGCCGTGTTTTTTAATTGTCTGTATATTATTTTTCTGCTTCCTGTGTATTTTATTAGCATCATCAACCCTGTGTTTTATGTTTTAAGCTCCAGAATTTGTCTGCCATTTTACCTTTAAGTCGCCGATTTTATCGCCAACTGTTATTATTTTTTTTATTATCTTCATCTTTTTAAAACAAATTCTGTAGGCTGAAGAGCGGCGTAATAAGCTGCTGCCAGTCAATGAAGGAAAAAAAAATCAGGTATGTAACGATGCTGGTGTCAGTGGTCAAGTGAACATTCTCACACCCATGGATGAGGTTCTCGACGTCCGCCAGGGTCGTCGTGTTGTAAGGGCAGCAGTGGCATATCGTACAGCTCCCACAGCACAGATAATAGAGCTTATAAGCCCAGACGTGTCTACACGAACTGTTGCAAACTGGTTATTAGGCCGGTATTACACTACCAAATTTCTTTGTCAAAGATTTGATCAAAGATGTGATCAAATATTCCGTCAAATATATTTGACAAAGATCTTTGACGTAGCGCTAGAAGGGGTATTACACTGTCATCAAATTTTTCGTCGAAGTTCAAGATGGCTGACAACAACTTATTATTAACCGCAGCAGTTGCACGTACCCCAGTTGCATTGTGTGCACATGCGGAAAAGAAGTGGGGGAAAAAATGGAACCATATATACGAGGCTGACAGTCCTAAATTCCTGGGATTACAACTTGATAATTAATTCAGTTGGGAGGAGCGCACCACAGAACTGCAGAAACGCCTTAACAGATCTGTATTCGCAATTGGAGTGTTAGCAGATATAGGCAACATAAAAATGTAAAAGCTTGCATACTTTCATTCCATAATGTCATGTGGTATAATATTTTTGGGTAAATCTTCAAGTTAAACAAACGTTTTCAGAGTCCAAAAGCGTGTAATACGTATTATTTGTGGAGTAAACCTCTTCAAAGAACTGGGTATACTAACTACTGCCTCTCAGTATATTTACTCCTTAATGAAATTTGTCGTAAATAATATATCTCTTTTTCCAACAAACAACTCAGTTCATACATACAATACCAGGAACAAAAATGATCTGCACAAGGACTTAAAAGCACTTACTTTAGTTCAAAAAGGGGTCCACTACTCAGGAACACTCATCTTCAATAATTTACCAGCAAACATAAAAAATTTAGTTACAAATGAAGATCAGTTTAAAAGGAGCCTGAAAGACTTAGTAGTGGCCAACTCCTTCTACTCCATTGACGAAATTTTTAATAGAAACAAATGATGTATTGTATGTATTCATACTATTAGTATTGTTATTTCAGCTTAAAAATAATTGGCATGTTCCACATCCACGAGGATCTCCTCAGCACGGATCTATGGAACGAAAAACTAATCTAATCTGGGTGAAGCCGTGGGTTTTACGACGACACGATAAAACCATTCAACGAAACTTGTTACGTGAGCTTAATGTGGAAGACATCAAGTCGTACATCAGTTACTTAAGAATGGATGAGCATACATTTCTGCATGTGCTCAGTGAAGTGTATATTCATATCAAAAAGCACAATTTTCACTTAAGGACTGCTACATCTTCAGAAGACAGGCTCACTGTTAACACTCCGATTCCTTGCTGCAGGAGAGGGTTAGTTAGGTTAGGTTACGTTATGTTATGTTAGGTCAGGTCTCGTCTCCAATCTTCTTAATCTATTTTTGTATTCAGGGTGCCTCACGTTGTAAAGAGCCTCACCAGTTTCATACATCTCTAATAATTTTGTAGTTGTTGGCACACACCAATTGTATTTACCGGCAATGTTTATAAAAACACTACAGACGACAGAACGCTGCAGCGACGCTAGCGCCCCATGTGGTAACATGTCACATTGCAGTGAACAGAAGACAAGCGATTTCTTTGATCAAATCTACAGCGAGGCCCTAGATTTGATCAAATATTGGACGACATTTGACAAAGTTCCTATTACACCATCAAATATCTTTGACAAAGACTTTGGACAAAGATATTTGACAAACAAATTTGATAGTGTAATACCGGCCTTAGCAAAGGGACTAAGGCACACGCGCCTCTAGTCCGTCTTCCACTCACGCCACAGCATCGACGTGCATTGCTCGACTGGTGCCGTTAGAGAGAGGATCACTTGGAAGGTGGGATGGCGCATTGTGGTCTTCAGCGATAAAAGCAGATTCTACTCGCACGCAAGTGATGGTTGTATGCG
Organism: Schistocerca piceifrons; assembly: GCF_021461385.2. Taxonomy (NCBI): domain Eukaryota; kingdom Metazoa; phylum Arthropoda; class Insecta; order Orthoptera; family Acrididae; genus Schistocerca; species Schistocerca piceifrons. Next base: position 146,438,196 of record NC_060144.1, read on the forward strand.
CATACGACGTAGACCTAATGAGCGCTGTCTCGTAGCGTGAATTCGTCCAAGACACACTGGCCTTATAGTCTAGGGGGCGATAAGCTACAACAACGTTCGTTCACGAAATGGTTCAAATGGCTCTGAGCACTACGGGACTATGGGGATCGTGTGAGACCCAACTCGCTTTATTTGTTCATGAGACCCAGAAATATTAGACACAGGCTCCCAGGTAGATGCCATTTTCCTTGACTTCCTGAGGGCGTTAGATGTCGTTCCGCATTGTCGCCTGATAAACAAAGTAAGAGCCTACGGAATATGAGACCTGCTATGTGGCTAGATTGAAGAGTTTTTAGAAAACAGAACACAGCACGTTGTTCTCAATGGGGAGACGTCTACAGACGTTAAAGTAACCTCAGGCGTACCACAATGGAGTGTTATGGGACCATTGCTTTTGCTTTTTACAATATATATATATATATATATATATATATATATATATATATATATATATATATATATATATATATATATATATATATATACATATATATGACCTAGTAGATAGTGTTGGAGGTTCCATGCGGCTTTTCGCGGATGATGCTGTAGTATACAGAGAAGTTTCAGCATTAGAAAATTGCAGATGTTCAAATGTGTGTGATATCTTATGGGACTTAACTGTTAAGGTCATCAGTCCCTAAGCTTACACACTACTTAACCTAAATTATCCTAAGGACAAACCCACACACCCATGCCCGAGGGAGGACTCGAACCTCCGCCGGGACCAACAACACAGTCCACGACTGCAGCGCCTAAGACCGCTCGGCTAATCCCGCGCGGCAGAAAATTGTAGCGAAATGCAGGAAGATCTGCAGCGGATAGGCACTTGGGGCAGCGAGTGGCAACTGACCTTTAACATAGACAAATGTAATGTATTGCGAATACATAGAAAGAAGGATCCTTTATTGTATGATTACATGATAGCGGAACAAACACTGGTAGCAGTTACTTCTGTAAAATATCTGGGAGTATGCGTACGGAACGATTTGAAGCGGAATGATCATATAAAATTAATTGTTGGTAAGGCCGGTGCCAGGGTGAGATTTATTGGGAGAGTCCTTAGAAAATGTAGTCCATCAACAAAGGAGGTGGCATACGAAACACTCGTTCGACCTATACTTGAGTATTGCTCATCAGTGTCGGATCCGTACCAGGTCGTGTTGACAGAGGAGATAGAGAAAATCCAAAGAAGAGCGGCGCGTTTCGTCATAGGGTTATTTGGTAAGCGTGATAGCGTTACGGTGATGTTTAGCAAACTCAAGTGGCAGACTCTGCAAGAGAGGCGCGCTGCATCGCGGTGTAGCTTTCTGTCCAAGTTTCGAGAGGGTGCGTTTCTGGATGAGGTATCGAATATATTGCTTCCCCCTACTTATACCTCCCACGGAGATCACGAATGTAACATTAGAGAGATTCGAGCGCTCACGGAGGCTTTCCGGCAGTCGTTCTTCCCACGAACCATAGGCGACTGGAACAGGAAAGGGAGGTAACGACAGTGGCACGTAAAGTGCCCTCCGCCACACACCGTTGGGTGGCTTGCGGAGTATAAATGTAGATGTAGACTTAACCTCTGAGGTCATCAGTCTCCTAGACGTAGAACTACTTAAACCTAACTAACCTAACGATATCACACACATCCATGCCCGAGGCAGGATTCGAACCTGCGACCGTAGCAGCAGCGCGGTTCCGCACTGAAGCGCCTAGAACCGCTCGGCCACAATGGATTTCGTTCACCTTTGATGTTTCTGGAGAGGACGCTAACCAGCGTTCGGTACGTGCAGAAAGTTGTTAGACCAATACTTTTGCCGTTCTCGGAACAGTAAGGCGATGTGTTGTTCAACAGGATAATGCTCGCCCACACACTGCCCATGAATCTCAACGTGCTCTGCAAGACGCGCAGCAAATTCCATTGCCAGTACGATATCCGAACTTGTCTCCAGTCGAACACATGTGGGATGTGATGGTACAAGAAGTGACTCGTGCTACTCTTCAACCAACAGCTAGTACAGAACTACGTGAAGAGCTCGAGGAGGCGCGGCATGACGTATCCCAGAACAGTATTCGCCCTTTGTACGATTCACTGGTGCCAGAGTCAGCACCTGAATTGCAGCCTGTGGTGGCCACAACCCGTATTAATATGGGTCGACATCTGGTATCTCAGAAACGCTTGTGATATTGAGCTGTAAACTTAATGCGCTCCATATACATTGTTGCACCAATAAATCTCGAGTGAATTGGAAACCTCTGAAAGGGTGTACTAATGTTTTTCCGACACTGTATTTCGTCCACCAAAGAAAAAATATTACTTCATAGTTTACAGAAGACATTACAAAGCGACAGATAACACCAGGATCGACATATCGATAATAAAGTGGAACCAAAGTTTGTTTTGACAGCCATCTCGTTTCTGCTACACATTATTAATATTGTTGTTATAGTAGTAGAAGTAGTAGTAGTAGTAGTAGTTCATCTGCAGAACACGTTTAGAAAAATACTGAACATGTCATGGTATTACAATTTAAGAACAAAAAATAACGTTATTCATACATACATAAAGTTACATACGTACAAGTCTACCTTGACGACGATGGGACAGTTACTTGGCTGTGGCCTTATTATACGAGGGTAATCCCAAAAGTAAGGTCTCCTATTTTTTTTATAAATTCATAGACCTGTTTATTTCTGCAATGGTTTACATCAGTTTACAGCTTGAACATTTAGCTATTTTCCGACATAATCACCTTTTCTGTCGATGCATTTTTGTAGACACTGTGGCAGTTATTGTATGCCCATGTCATACCAGCTCGCTGCCATGCTTTTCAGAAAGTTATGAACCTCTTCTTTCACCTCGTCGCCGGAGCTGAATCGCTGGGACCACAATTAACGCTGACAGGTACTGTGAGACTGAAAAAACTCAAACGGGCAATTCAGACCCGAGGAGAAGAGGAATGTTGAGCAAGGGCGTACACATTCTCCATGACAACGCTCGCCCGCACATCGCTCGGCAAACCGTTGCTCTCCTGCAAAAGTTTCAGTGGAACATAAATCACCCTCCCACCCTATAGACCTGACTTGACGCCCAGTGACTAACACCTGTTCCCTAGCTTGAAAGAACATTTGGCCGGAATGCGATTCATCTCCGACGAGGAGGTGAAAGAAGAGGTTCATAACTTTCTGAACAGCATGGCGGTGAGCTGATATGACATGGGCATACAAAAACTAGCACAGCGTTTACAAAAATGTATCGACGGAAGTAAACAGGTCTGTGTATTTATATAAAAAAAATAGGAGACTTTACTTTTGGGATTACCCTCGTATTTTCGTGACGCAACTTATGAAACCGCTGAGAACCTAAATCGAGATGGTCGAGCCTCTACCATAACGAATACAAGGCAAGTCTGTTTAAAACAACGTTACAACTTTCGGTTTGTCCCTAATGTGCAATATTGTTTTACAGAGACGGTATTTAATAATGTAAAAGGCCTAGCGCTATGCTGTTCATTCATTCCTCATTCCCACCCACTGTACACATTGAACGCACTCTATCCTCTTCAGTCCCGAGGTATCATATATGATACCTCCAGATTTTACTTTTTTCTCAGATGCGTAAGCAGCTGAACTACTTGTGGTCTGTTGTTTCATGGCCGGCCTTAGTGGCCGTGCGGTTCTAGGTGCTACAGTCTGGAGCTGAGCGACCACTACGATCGCAGGTTCGAATCCTGCCTCGGGCACGGATGTTTGTGATGTTCTTAGGTTAGTTAGGTTTAAGTAATTCTAAGTTCTAGGGGACTGATGACCTCAGAAGTTAAGTAGCATAGTGCTCAGAGCCATTTGAACCATTTGTTGCTTCATGTATGCACTTGCAGCAGTTTACTTGTTCGGTCTTCTACCGTGCACCATGAGGGTGTCGTCACTGACTGGAAACCATGGATTGCGTAACTGCACCTCACGTCTCGGCGAAATAAACGTAACGACACATCGTTTTCTAATTTCATGTGTTTCGACATTTTAATATACATAGTACGTGTAATATAAATGTACAGACATCCCTCAGATAATATCGGACTATAAAATAACATTACAACGCATTTATAAGCTTTAATTTTTTGGGTATCACGTATGGTACCTTGAGGCTCAATGCCAACATTGTTCACGTCAGAGGAAGTGTGGTTATATTTTTTTCCTTTTGGTTACCAGGCTTGACTGATGAAGAGGTCACTAATTTGGTCATCAGAATTAAACCAGGTGAATGACAGAGTTCGATGAATCTGATGATGAAAATGACGCTTTGATATAAAGAGATCAAAGAGCATCGGAAGAGGAAAGTGTTGCTCCTGCTCAGAATCGGCATAGAAAATAAATCTGGAGGCATAAAAAGAATGTGTGTGTTATTAAAGGAATTTCTGTCTTGTTCTCAAATTCTGAAGGTAGCAGTGGTAAAACACAGGGAACGAAAGATTATTTACAACCTGTACAGGAACCAGAAGGCAATAATAATAGTGGAAGGGCAGAAAGGGAAGCGTTGGTGAAGAAGTGTGTGGGACAGGACTATGATCTATCCCCAGTGTTATAAATCTGTGAAGGAAAGCTAGGAGAAATTTGGAACGGGAATTGAAGTTCAGGGATAAGAAGCAACAACTTTGAAATTTTCCGACGTCTTCGTAATTCTGTCAGAGGCAGCAAAAGACTTGCAGAGCAGTTAAACTGGATTGAAAACATCTTGAAGAGATGATGCAAGACAAACGTTAACAAAAGCAAAACAAGGGTAATGGAATGCAGTCGAATTAAATCAGACGATGCTAAGGGAATTAGCGTAGGAAACGAAACAATAAAAGTTGTAGTTGAGGTCTGCCATTTGAGCAGTAAAGTAACTGATGGTGGCCGAAGTAATGGGGGTATAAAATATGGATTGGCAGTGGCAAGAAAATCGTTTCTAATGAAGATAAATTTTTTACACAAAATTCATATTTGTGTTAGGTCTTTTCTGCAGATATTCCTTTGGACTACAGCCTTGTACGGAAGTGAACCGTGGATGATAAACAGAACACACAAGATGAGAGCAGGAGCTTTTGAAATATGGTGCTACAGAAGAATGCTGGAGATTAGATGGGTAGATCCTGTAGGCAACGAAGAAGTATTGGAAAGAAATACGGAGAAAAGGGATTTGTGGCGTGAGTTTACTAAAAGAGGGGATCAGATGACAGGACACATTCTGAGACATCAAGGGATCACCAATTTAGTACTGGAGGTAAGAGTGAGGGATAAAAATTGTAGAGGAAGAACAAGAGACAAGTACAATAAGCAGGTTCAAAATGATATAAGTTGGCAGCAGTTATTCGAAGATGACGGGCTTCCACATCATAGATTTGCATGGAGAGCTGCTTCAGACCAGTCATAGGACTGAAGACCACAACAACAAAAAACAGTTTCGGTCCAGTAACAGCCATGTGACTTTAAATAATTTTTTTTTTAATTTTTCTGTTTAGAGGAGAAAAAGCTATATCGAAATAAAATATTACGTGTAATAGTAAATACATGTATCGTTTACTTAGCTAAGTCTTTCCTTTTAAATACAGAGAATATATTTTGAATACTGAACATTATCTGGTATTGTGGTCTCAGGCTTTCCACTGCCGTGACTGAAATATACACTTTTGGAAGTTGTGAAAGTAGGAGAGATAAATACAGGGAGCAAACCCCATTCACTTCTCCAAGAGTGTCATGCTGAAGTTTAACATTAATCCATCCAGTTATTCCGCCTACTGCGCACATTACTGCCTTAATTTTGTTCTTTATTACGTCCATAGTCACCAACTAGCACTCGTCCTGCTGTATTAAACACCCAACTAAATTCCTGTTAGCTTCAAGCTATCACTATTACGTCAACGGGGAACTGTGTAATGGCTGTTTTCTATTTAAAAGAAAGAACACCGGCATCAAATTAGACCTTCCGTACAAACGTTAATGCCAGTAGTGACAGTCAGCAACGCTGCATTACGCCTTCATGGTTTTGGAGTCTTGTACCGTTAGTCTCTGCTGACTACGCCAAACTTCTTCGTGCACGGAAAATACCTTACTCTTCTATACGTGTAGCTGATATGAAAGAATTTAATAACTGAAAGAACTAGAGCAAAAACATAGTCAGTATTTCTCATTGTGGCTAAACACGAAAGAGGCTGATTATCCACGAAAAATGAGGAAATCTAGTTTCTATCTGATACCAAGAATAGTTGTATAGTGTAGTATATTGTAGTGTAGTGTTGTATATCATAGTGTAGTCTAGAATTATAAATTACAGAATCTGCGATGTAGCACTGTAACATAGTACTATAGACAAGTAAAATGTGCCTTCTGGATTCAAATTGAACACAAGCTGATGACCCAAACCATTATGACCCACTGTTTAATAGCTTGTTTGTCCGTCCTTGGAACGAGATACATAACTGATTCTGCGTATGAGGGATGCGACAGTTTTTTGGTAGGTTTGTGGAGGTATGTGGCATTAGATGTCTACGAATAGGTCACGTAATTGGCATAAATAATGGACCGCTGATTTGCCTACGCCGTGATAGTGCCCGGTAGCGACCCAGATGGGTTCCACAAGATTTACATCAGGAAAATTTGGTCGCTGAGGCATCAACGAAAGTTCACTATAATGCTCCTCAAAGCACAGCAGCACGGTTATGGCTCCGAGACACAATTATACAGCTGAAAGATAATATCAGCGCCGTGGACGACATCAAGCATGAAAGGATGGAGTTGTTTCGCAGCTGTCAGCGTGTCTTCGATTACCACCATAAGTTCCATGCAAGCGCAGGAGAATGTCTCCCACAGCATAATACTGCTCCCACCAGCCTGCGTCAGGTGGCTTCGAGCCGCCTTTTACCTCGATGACGGCGTTTATGGAGACAACCATCAACCTAATGTAGCAAAAGTATGACTCATCCGCTTGAATTCCTATGGTCTCGTGCCCACCGCAGTCGTAATGGATGGTGTTGTTGGGTCAACGCGTGAACGCCTAGGGGTGGTGTGCTGCAGTGCTCCATGTACAACAATTTACAATGAACGATGTACTCCGAAACATGTGTGCTGTTTCGGCAGAGATACCACATATCACCATCTATCCTACTTTACAGAGCAGATAAGCCTCTAGACCACACGTTCTGTGGTGATTCGTGGACGTCCAACCATTTAGCGCCTGGTGATACTTTCACTGTTCTTCTACGTCTTTCCATAAATAATCACGAATGTAGCATGTGAGCATTCGCCAGCTTCGCCGCTTTCGAGGTACTCGTTCACAAGCTCTGCACCAGAATAATCAGTCATTTGTCAAAGTCACTTATCTCAATGGATTTCCGCTTTCCGTGTCTGCTCCGTTTACATACTTTTGGTACCGCATCACGTGCCAACATTGCCACCAGGTGGCATCGTACGTCGCGATTAGCAGTGGACATAAAGTTTCGGCTTATCAGTGTATATCTGTGCACCAAATGGCTAAAGGGTAGTATTTAGATTTTTTAATTATTTACATATTTTAAAGCTGATATTTTTGTATACCTTTTTACCTGGAACACCCCAGTGCTTACTTGCACTAACGAAGTTGTGTTAAACGATTTTGTGTGATATTCATATATACTAGCCAGTCTACAAACTTCCGTTGTCCGCAGCTCGTGGTCGTGCGGTAGCGTTCTCGCTTCCCACGCCCGGGGTCCCGGGTTCGATTCCCGGCGGGGTCAGGGATTTCCTCTGCCTCGTGATGACTGGGTGTTGTGTGATGTCATTAGGTTAGTTAGGTTTGAGTAGTTCTAAGTTCTAGGGGACTGATGACCATAGATGTTAAGTCCCATAGTGCTCAGAGCCATTTGAACCATTTGATTTGAAACTTCCGTCACCCTGTACTTTGCACTGTTTATGCAGACCGATGCTGCCGACGGAACCAGGATCTGTTGATTGATTTTCCACTGCGCAGTTTCCAGGGCAGTGGCCGACTGGCCTCATTTGTGCCCGTCGGCTTAGCGCACGAATGACCTCTGTTTAGCCGCCTGGAAAGGTCGTAATCCCAAATTTCCAGGTGCATGGTTTTGCCGTTATGTAAAAACGGTCGCTACCGCTGGGCAGTGCAGGGGCCGGGCCACGGCCTAGCTGCCTCTTTCACGTGAGGGGCTTCGTAATTCGTCATTACACCACATAGTGGCTTCCGAAAAACGTACGCGTCGCTCTACTGATGCCACGCATACTTAATGAACCCGCCTTTTTTAATCTTTTGATTTTTTCCATCTAGTACTCCACTGTCCTTTTATTAGCGACGGTTCGAGATGTTGCTATGTTTGCATGCGCCAGGTTAAAACGGACCTAGATACAAGCTCTTATCTTGCTTTCTGAGCATCCTCACCGATCAACTCAGTGGCGATATTGGAGTATCGTTTCATCTGTGGTACTGTGTTCTTGATTTCCTGCCAAATAGCTCAGAAGTCGTAGTAATACAAGAGAAGTTTTCTAGTGAAGCCAAAATTATATCTAGGATTTCCCTAGGCAATATTTAATACCCCCTGCTGCACTTAATCGATAAGGGTCACTCAAAGGAAACGACACAAATGGTAAAAAGGTAAGCAAAATTTATTATTTCAAAAATGAGCCCAATGACCATTAATACATGTATCCCACTGTGAAACAAGACACTCAGTGCCTTCATTAAAAATGTTTGCGGTTGCCTACGGAGCAATGATTGTATCAAGCCGTGCACCTCTTAGGAAGAAGCCACGAATATCTTTCTCCAGGACTCGAAAATTATGGAAGCCCCATGGGAAGACATCGGGAATGTATGACAGATGTGTAAGGGCTTTCCAGCCAAGCTTCTGCAGAGTAATAAAAGAAAAAAAAAATGCCCACCCATATGTTGCCATGCTTGTTTCGTGTGCGCTACAGAAGTTTCGCTGGGAAACCCTTACACATCCTCTATGGAGTACCGATATCTCCCCACGTGATTTCCGCATTCTGAGAACCCTGAAGAAATACTTCTGGGGCCGTCGATTTCCTTGGGAAGATTAGTTGAGCGCCTGGATTAAAGGCAACAAACATTTTTCCATGAAGGCCTTGACCGTCTTGTCTCACAGTGGGATAAATGTATTTGGTGGTTGCTTTTGAAATAATAAACTGTTTATTTACTTTTTCTACATCTGCCTCGTTTTCATTTGACTGCTCATCACATACAATGCTCCGTCACATTAAGGTGAGGCAGTCAAAAGCCTGAATAACTGAGCAGCTGTCTTCGGTTGTTTGCAGATGACGCTGTCGTTTATCGACTGATAAAGTCATCAGAAGATCAAAACAAACTGCAAAACCATTTAGAAAAAATATCGGAATGGTGCGAAAAGTGGCAGTTGACCCTAAATAACGAAAAGTGTGAGGTCATCCACATGAGTGCTGAAAGGAACTCGTTAAACTTCGGTTACACGATAGATCAGTCTAATCTAAAAGGTGTAAATTCAACTAAATACCTAGGTATAACAATTACGAACAACTTAAATTGCAAGGAACACATAGAAAATGCTGTGGGGAAGGCTAACCAAAGACTGCGTTTTATTGGCAGGACACTTAGTAAATATAACAGACCTACTAAGGAGACTGCCTACACTACGCTTGTCCGTCCTCTTTTAGAATACTGCTGCGCGGTGCGGGATCCTTGCCAGATAGGACTGACGGAGTACATCGAAAAAGTTCAAAGAAAGGCAGCATGTTTTGTATTATCGCGAAATATGGGAGAGAGTGTCACAGAAATGATGCAGGAATTGGGCTGCAAATCATTAAAAGAAAGGCGTTTTTCGTTGCGACGGAATCTTCTCATGAAATTCCAATCACCAACTTTCTCCTCCGAATGCGAAAATATTTTGTTGCAACCGAACTACATAGGGAGGAACGATCACCACGATAAAATAAGGGAAATCAGAGCTCGTACGGAAAGATATAGGTGTTCATTCTTTCCGCGCGCTATACGAGCTTGGAATAACAGATAATTGTGAAGGTGGTTCGGTGAACCCTCTGCCAGGACTTAAATGTGATTTGCAGAGTATCCCTGTAGACGCAAATGTAGAATAACTGCCTTTTTCAACTCGGACCGCTTCGAGACGTTCAGCAAGAGATTCTGTGAGAATCTGCAAGCTACCGATAGCGACGTGGAGCCATGCTGACCCAATGCTGTCGCCAGCTGCGCTGGGTTTCTAGGTGGTCCCTCAGATTCTCGACTGGGTTTTAATCCTTGGAGTTTAGTGGCGACGGAAGTACGCTAAACTCATCCTGGCGCTCTTCGAACTGGCGCTCTTCGAACCACGCACGTACAACTGCGAGTTGTGCGACAGATTGCACTGTCCTGCTGGTAGATGCCATCGTTACGAGGAAAAACGAAGTGCGTGTAGGGGTGGACATGGTCCCCAAGGATAGATGCATATTTGTTTTGATCCATTGTGCTTTCCAAGTGACGGTATCACCCACGGAATGCCACGAAAACATTACCCAGAATCTCCCTCCTCCGTCCTGGGCCCTTCGCTTTCAGGAATTTCGCAATGTACACGCCAACGGCCATAAACTATGTGATAAAAAGTATCCGGACACCTGGCTGAAAATGACATACAAGATCGTGGCGCGGTTCATCGGTAATGCTGGAATTCAATATGGTGTTGGCCCACCCTTAGCCTTGATGACAGCTTTCACTTTCGTAGGCATACTTTCAATCAGGTGATGGAAGGTTTCTTGGGGAATGGCAACCCATGCTTCACGGAGTGCTGCTCTGAGGAGAGGTATCGGTGTCCATCGGTGAGGCCTGGCACGAAGTCGGCATTTCAAAACATCCCAAAGGTGTTCTACGCATAGGATTCAGGTCAGGACTTTGTGGAGGCCAGTCCATTACAGGGATGTTATTGTCCCGTAGCCGCGCCGCCACAGGCCGTGCATTATGAGCAGGTGTTCGATCGTGTTGAAAGATGCAATCACCATCCCCGAATTGCTCTTCAACAGTGCGAAGCAAGAAGGTGCTTAAAACTTCAGTGTCAGCCTGTGGTTTGGTAGTTCCACGCAAAACAACAAGGGATGCAAGCAAGCTCCCTCCATGAAAAACACGACCGTACTCTAACACCACCGCCACAGAATTTTACTGTTGGTGCTACATACGCTGGCATATGACGTTCACTGGCCATTCGCCAACCCACACCCTGCCACCGGATCGCCACATTTTGTACCGTGATGCGTCACTCTATACAACATTTTTCCATTGTTGAATCGTCCACTGTTTACGCTCCTTGCACCAAGCGAGGCGTCGTTTGGCATTTACCGGCGTGAGGTGTGGCTTATGAGCAGCCGCTCGACCATGAAATCCACGTTTTTCTTACCTCCCGCCTAACTGTCATTGTACTTGCAGTGGATCCTGATGCAGTTCTTAATTCCTGTGTGATGGTCTGCCTGCTACACATTACGACCAACTTCAACTGTAGGCGGTCTCTGTTAGTCAACAGACGAGGTCGGCCTGTACGTTTTGTGCTGTACGTGTCCCTTTACGTTTCCACTTCACTATCACATCGGAAACAGTGGAGCTAGGGATGTTCAGGTGTGTGGAAATCTCTCGTACAGACGTACGACACAAGTGACACCCAATCACCTGACAACATTCGAAGTCCGTGAGTTCCCCGCAGCGCCCCATTCTGCTCTCTCACGATGTCCAATGACTACTGAAGTCGCTGATATGGAGTACGTGGCAGTAGGTGGCACCACAATGCATCTAATATGAAAAACGTATGTTTTTGCGGGTGTCCGGATACTTTTGATCACATATTGTATGTACTACAGAGCATTGAACGTGATTCATCTGGAAAGGTCGCCTGTCGCCGTTCATTGGAGGTCCAGTCACGGTACTGCTGTGCAAATTCCAGCCTTCGTCGCCTATAAACAGCAGTCAGTATTGGTGCATGAACCAGGCACCTGCTAAGGACGCCCATACTAGGACATCTCCGCAGCCGATGTTCATCCCTGCCGCCTACGGCCTATTGTACACCACAATTTCCTCGGTGCCGGTTTTGGGTAGCACCGGTCTGGCATGTATGGTATACTTAAACCACAAGAGCACACAAACAGTTCACAAACCTAGCCGCTTAGGAAATGCTTCCACGTTTATCGCGAAAGCCAATGATAATGCCCTTTTGGATGTCAGATGACTCGCTCCATTTCCGCACCACGACAACTACTGCGCAGTTGTCCGATTCTCCCCGACACGGCTTACATACTTTTCACAGTTCGTGCTGCCACCTGCTGTCTGCGAATACTGATTGCACGGTGATGTCGAAAACAGGCAGTGGTCACGTTTGTGTGACTGGACTGTGTATAAACTATTTAGGAGACTATTTGAGCAGTTCTCTTACATTGTTTGCAGTTGATGTCGTAGTTTATCATCTAATAAAGTCATCAGAAAACCAAAATTGATAACAAAACAATTTAGACAAGATATCTGTATGGTGAGAAAAGTGGGAAATGGCCTTTACTAATAAAATGAGCGAGGTCCTCCACGAAGTACTAAAAAAAATCACTAAATTCCTGTTACGCGTTAGATCACACAATTCAAAGGTTGCCTATTCAACTCACTAGCCAGAGATAAAAATTACGGAAAACTTAAGTTGGAACCACCACACAGAAAATGTTGTCGGGAAGGCGAAGGAAAGACTGCATCTTATTGCGAGAACTCTTATGAGGTGCAACACAGAAGATTCCCCAAACTGCTTCTCCGGTCTGGTATGGGATCCTTAGCACATAGGACTGCCGGAGAAGATCGAAAAAGGTCAAAGATGGTCGTTAGGGTATTATCACGAAACAGAAGAGAGAGTATTACGGATACGATAAGCTAATTGTGGTGGCAGTCAAAACAAAGGCGTTCTTCGTTACGGCGAGGTCGTTTCATGAAAGTTACATTACCAATTTTCTCCTCGAAATGTTAAAACATTTTGTTGATTTCTTCTTACGTAGGGAGAAATGACCATCATAACGAAATAACATAAATCAGAGCTCGGACTGAAAGACGAAGATGTTTATTTTTCTCAAGTGTTATTCGAGAGTGCAATGGTTGAGAAAGAGTATCAAAGTGGGTTCTAAGCATCTCCTGCCAAACACTTAAATGTGAATTGCAGAATAATCCTGTACATTTATGTGTTTCGCCCTTCTGGAAATACAACGTGATTGTGGACCGAAATATGAGGTAACCGATTGAATTTCTGGAACATGGGAATCAATGTGAGATTTGTGTTAGTGAGGTTCGTTGAATCGAAGTTTTACAGGCGTGGAAGAGAAATTTCTTAAGTGATACAGCCGCATGATCGACCGATCGCTTGTTCTAATAGTTCCCTTGTTGTGAAATCTGCCAGAGGACGCAAATTATTTTAGTGTGTCGTTGATTTGCATAGAGTGGTTCTAAATTATGCGGTAGAAGCACGGGGGCGTAGTAGATTCGTTCCATAACTGACGCCTAAGGTTCTGAATCGTTTCCACTAAAGAGACAATGCTTGCGCCAAGAAATGAAATTAGTGCGTTGGAACTGGAACCATCGTTGTTACTACCTGTAGGCAGTTAGGTTTCTAGGAAAAAAGTGTCGTGTGTAAGTCTTTTCTTCTGTTTTTAATCTTGCCGATCACTTGTAATCAGTCGGTCAGTATTCATAAATTGTCGTACGTCTTTGATGTTGCTGAGCAACACTCATACAATATTTTTTAAATGAAGACACAGCAATTTGACTTCTTTGTTGTTTAAGTACAACCCAGGTTGTACTTAAATAAAAATAGTCAAATGGCGGTGTGTTCCTTTAAAAAATGTCGTTCGTCTGCTTCTCTAAGCGCCAGGTTTCAGAGATAAAACGATAGTGCTATGGATGTACAAATGTAATCAAATATTTTTATTTTTTTTAAGACTACTCAAAAATTTCATAAGAGGTAGCGCCCGCTACGCCACCAAGGCCCCAGTTTCGTAGATGGACGAAAATGCAAGGTCAGTGTATGAATGTTATCTTTGTATCTGGCTATGTGTAACGCCAAATACCATTAATTTTTAGTGATGTCACCGTTGCTAGTGACGTAATAATTTTAGTTGGAAAAATTAAATTGCACAATTATAGCTTTTAATGTAGAAGATTCACCGTAAAATCAAATAAATAATTTTTCTAGGTCTCTATTGAGATTGTCGTTCAGGAAATAATAAATATGACGGTTCAAAAAATGGTTCAAATGGCTCTGAACACTATGGGACTTAACATCTGTGGTCATCAGTCCCCTAGAACTTAGAACTACTTAAACCTAACTAACCTAAGGACATCACACACATCCATGCCCAAGGCAGGATTCGAACCTGCGACCGTAGCAGTCGCGCGGTTCCGGACTGAGCGCCTAGAACCGCGAGACCACCGCGGCCGGCAAATACGATGGTAATCAGTTATTAAAGCCGAATGCGCCTTGACATACGTAGCTCCACAAAGTATGTGTTTCGTCTTGTTTGTGATCAGTATATTACTTCCGGTTCATCACGCGTCGCAACGCACTATTGAGATTTAATTTAGCCTTTAACCACAGAAGCCTCCAACAGCACAGTCATTGCTCACAGCGCACGCCCGTAAGGCCTTCTTTGGCTTCCAACAGGGGCACCCGAAGCGCCGCTTTCCTCCAACTGCGAACGTCTTCCCGCGCACGCGTATTGCCTGCTCCTGGTCTGATAAATTTCAACACCAACGTGCTACTAACATCAGTCGCACCTTGCAGCAATGATAGCAGCAACTACCACCACCTGATGATGTCGAGCAGTTGCACTGCTGAAATATTGTGCAAGTTACACAGTACGATCCGGCGACAAACCCGAGCAGTGTATTTGCACACATCATCATTTATTTGCAACACGTACCAGGGCTTTCTACTGAACATCTATTTTACTCGCTGAAAATGACGGTATGTCTGAACAAAGCCCCATCTGCTATTTTGCCGCTGTTCTCGATAAATACTTGCTGTTCTAAAAAAAATGGACTTTACTTCTGGCGATAGCTCTAACTTATGTTTCCACTGTTATACAAATATTAATTACTCTCAGATCATTAAAAATCTGGTAATAGAAAAAATAGAAAAATTTTTTCTGGTGTCCCTGATCACAGCTCATTACATGTAAGGACACACTTACGTCCTTAGACCAAGTCAAATACGTGTGCTTTTTAGCGGCTCTCAGTGTGAACTGGGGTGAAATGAAAGTGTTTTTCGGTACATCTCATTTACAACAAAAAAACTCATCCTCGTCTTAAAATTTCGCTCGCATTCTCGACAATGAGTTCACAGTTGTTCTCACTTTTTCTGGAACCAGACATAATTTTCGCTCGCAGTTTCAGCTCATCTGAAGGTGTGCACCCCAGGGTGGTCGCTTTTCAACGTCGCCAATCCTTGCTAACACACTGACTAGTTACTATATGCGAAATTAAAACGCGTCAGTCTGTTGGTGCTGCATAAAAATTATTCGCTATTTGTTACAATGAGCCGGACTTATAAACGTACTTGTTTTTAGTAACTTTATCAAAATGTTGCCATACATGTCGAGCTGCGGAAGGACCTACGTTTGGGTATCTCGCCAAAACCAGAGGATATGTGGGAGTTACAGACCCTTGATGCATAAACACAGTGTGGTATAAGAAGTTGTAATTGTTAATTAAATAGTCCTGGGACCATTCAATAAAGACAAAAATAACTTTATAAGTGCTGTAAGATTCAATTGTCTCTCTATGACGAAGTGCAGTGAACAGTGGATTCATAGCATTACACTGTATTAGGCCTAGTCTAAGGACAGAATACGATTAGGTGCTCACTTTAGTAAACGAAGCACATGCTATTATAAAGGTGGTGTTTTTTTGTACGAGTAACTCTATATCGCTGATCCACAATCAGACGAAAAGTCTTTTTGGGCGCGGCTTGCCGAAAACGTGGACGGTTACACGTCACTAAACATTCCCAGTCTCACAGTGTAAACGTTACCCATCACCCATACTTGGTTTCGTAGCGGAGAATTTGGAAGATATTTCCGGTTCCATTGTTCTGGCAGAATTGGGCGCTGCAATGTATAATAGAAATTCTCTGGAAACTATACACGATATGGACGGATCTATTTCACCACGATTCACAGTAGCACCAATTTCTCAAAGTGTTCCAGTGATGTTTTAGTTAGTAATGTGGAGTCCTTCCAACTGGTCGCTTACAGGGTGCCTAAAGGATGCTGCTTTCTCGGATAGCTATTCAACAATTCAAGTAAATCACATTACTAGTTTTCATTACAATAACAAAGATTGACAAAAACTTTGGAATTACAAAGGTGTCGCAAGCGATAGGCGACATGCATAAAATTAAAAGTCCTTTGCTGTAAACGAGATCCACGTAAGCAATTGATATGGATTTCACGTCACTGCTATCGTTGTGTTCTCCTAGTACTGTGCGAATAGTCCGCCGAGGCTGGCAGGAGCAGCGCTTACATTCTCTTCGGCCAGAGGGCGCTCCCGTCGTGGTCCGGTCCTTGTCAGCGGACTATCGTCTGACGTCGTCTCACCGCCTTCTTCGCTCTTGCGATCTTCGCCTGCGTGCCGGCGCTTCTCGATACGCCGGAACAAGTAATAGCTGTGAACCGAATGTATTCAACGTTGTTAACATCTTCAAGAATTTGACACGTGGTCTATCCCCGTTTAAACGTCCACTTCGTTCTAGGGAATTCCACATCTCCTTGAGGGTGCGTAGCTCACAGCTGATTCTGATCTCTCCTTGTCGGTTTGATTTATCTATTTTGGTATTTATCTGATGGTTTTGTGGGTCTCATGTAGAGCAGTTCCTTAACTGTACACAAAAAGCTCATTTCTGCTAGAGGTAGACTCAGATCTGCGTTAGAATACACAATTTAACCCCCAAACAGCATATATGGAGCAATCGTTAGTCCGCAAAGTTTAAATTTATTTTCCTTTCAGTACTGCCTTCGTAGCAAACTGTGTGCAATGCACACATTCTACGGAAAATCTTTTTCTAAACTTCACTGTCTCTGCCATAGTTTCGGACAATGTCACCACAATATAAAGTGATTAATTTTTCTAGAACCACAGTTGATATAAATTATTTATCACAATACCTCTGATGCTAGCCCTCTTTGTCGAGAGCTAGCGATACATTTCGAAAGTTTTATGCAAGATATTGGAGGAATTTCTGCTGGTCGTCTTCTGAAGTCATCAGTATTCCACGGTTAACGTCCAGTAGAAAAGGCCCATCCTACTGTCTTCCGCTCAGCTTGATTCCATTAGGTCTTGTGCTTTCCACGCCAGGATCACCTCGTCATTGTACAAAGTAGGCCGTAGTTGTGATTAGTGAATCCTTTAAATACAACTGTACTTACAACAATCAGCAAAGAACTATTTGAAACAAATATTTTCCCCTAGTTATATCCGTGCTGTTTGTTCCAGACATACTGTATTATTGTTCTCCCCGGCTGGAACTCAGAAACAAGATACAAGACAGTGTAAGACAGGGGTGCAGATTTTGTCCCCTACTATTCAATCTGTACATCGAAAATTCCGTGATGGAGATAAAGGAAAGGTTCAGGGGAAATTAAATTCAGAGTGAAAGGATATTAGGGATAGGATTCGCTGATGATGTTGCTAACTTCAGTGAAAATGAGGAACAATTGCAGAACCTGTTGAATGACCGCAGAGTACAGATTAATATAAACCAAACTAAGACAAAAATAGAGAGGACTGACAGAAACGATTTTAGCGATAAATTTTACATCAAAATCCGGTATCACAAAGTAGACGAAGAGAAAGGAATTCTGCCAACTTGGCTTGAAAATTACGGATGGTGGCCGAATTCTGTTATCTTGGAAGCAAAAAAAGTCACAGGCTAAGGGGTAATCCATCGCAAAAAGATGTCCACCGCTAACAAACGTAGGCTTTAGTTTGAGAAAGAAATTTTTGATAATGCACGTTTGGAGCACAACTTCGTATGGAAGATAGTCATTGACGGTGGAAAACGGGAAAGGAAGTTAACAGAACTGTTTGGGATGTGGTGCTATGTAAGGACGTTGGAAGCCGGGTGGACTGATAAGATAAATGAGTAGGTGCTCCAGAGAATCAGCGACCGGACAACATTGATAAGAAGAAGGGATAGAATGACTGAATATTTGTTAAAATTTCGAGGAATAACTTCCATGATATTAAACGAAACTATAGAAGATAAAATTTTTTGGGAAGACAGAGGATGTAATACATCCAAAAAATAATAGAGGTCGTCGTGTACAAACGTAACTGTAAGGTGAAAAGATTGCCACACGAGGTGAAAGCGTGGGTGGGCCGCATTAAACCAGTCAGCTTTCTGAACACTGATGAAAAAGTGAAAAGATCCGTTACACGCCCCACTAATTGTGTCAATACGCATTATTTAATAAAAATAGTCTTTCATTGAAAAAAAAAACTTGCTCTGAACAAAAATTTTATTTGGTGCCGTATAATGGAATCTACGTTTGAAATTACGACAGCTGCAGGTTTAGTTTTTCGGATTTTCCACCGTTTCTAGCGATCCGCGCAGACCTGAAAGAGCTCTCACCTGAATTCCAGTTTCTTCGTATTTCAGTTGCAGCTGATTGAAGGTTTAGTTCTCGTTACCCGATGATATTAAACACGCTCTTTCAATGCTTCTCCATAGTCCACAACGTATCGGCAGAACGAAATTGTTTGAGGATTGAGTTCAGTTCGTCTTCGTCAACCAAACTACAATCAGTTACCCGGAAGTGAAACTGTTCCCCTGCGTGCGATACGACTGGTCAACTTTTTAACCTATTTATGGTTGCATAACGTAGTTTTCTGTAACAGAAGTTACAAGAAATTGTTTTTGTTTTGCGGTGCACTAATCACTGATACATACAAGCCACAAAAAATTGTAAATACGTAATATCCATTCATCAGCAATTCAGTTAGAAATAGGTGCCTGTCTGAAAGTCAACGCTCCATGTCGAATGGAGTAATTCGTTGTGTCACGTGAAAGGAATTTCACCAAAACTTGATTATTCAGTCTATTTCAAGCGTTAATTAGAGATCCGGTATTTGTAGTTGACTACAGAATGATTCTGCTGCCACCTATGAACTTTTCGCGTAAGTACCATGAAGATAGTCACATATTCTATACCTACCAACCATAACCTTCCGAGGTGGATGGGTTCAAGGTCCACTGTTACAGATAGCAACCACAGTAGGAGGGTCTCTGCGGAGAGGCCTGACAAACATGTGTTTCCTGAAGAGAGACAACAGCATTGCCAGTAGATGCAGGGTAACATTTTGAATCTGGCCAAGCATAGCCTCGCTATGCTGGTATTGCGAATGGCTGAAGGCAAGGAGAAACTACAGCCGTTTTTTTTCCCGAGGACATGCAGTTCTACTGCATGGCTTAATAACAGTATCATCTTCACTAAAATATTCCGGAGGTTAAATAATGCTTCATTCGGATCTCGGGGCGGAGACAATTCATGACGACGTTGACATCAGGAGAAACAAAACTGCCGTTCTACGGGTCAGAGCGTGAAATTTTAGATTCGTTAATTAAGTATGTAGGATACAGCATTTAAATAGAGAAATAGATGGGTTGAAGATGGATATAGTTGGAATTAGTGAAGTGCAGCAGGAGGAACAAGTTTTCAGGGCAAATGCATACAGGGTTATAAATACAAAACCAAATTGGAGTAATGCAGGAGTAGGTCTAATAACCAATAAGAAAATATGAATACGTGTAAGCTTCTATTAACAGCGTAGTGAACGCATTATCTAGCCAAGACAGATATGATGTCAACACCCACCACAATAGAGTTAGTTTATATGGCATCTAGCTCTGAAGATAGCGAAGAGATTGGAAGAATTTATGATGAGATAAAAGAAGATATTCAAGTAGTTAAGGTTGATGAAAATTTAATTGTGATTGGGGAATGGGATTAGGTAGTAGGAAAAGGACGAGAAGGGAAAATAGTAGGAAAAGAAGGACTAAAGAGAAAACGAAAGAAGAAGCCGCCTGGTAGAATTTTACACAGAGCATAATACAGTCATCGTTGTATGCAGAAGAGAACTGAAATCGCAGGAAGGTTTAAATACACTCCTGGAAATGGAAAAAAGAACACATTGACACCGGTGTGTCAGACCCACCATACTTGCTCCGGACACTGCGAGAGGGCTGTACAAGCAATGATCACACGCACGGCACAGCGGACACACCAGGAACCGCGGTGTTGGCCGTTGAATGGCGCTAGCTGCGCAGCATTTGTGCACCGCCGCCGTCAGTGTCAGCCAGTTTGCCGTGGCATACGGAGCTCCATCGCAGTCTTTAACACTGGTAACATGCCGCGACAGCGTGGACGTGAACCGTATGTGCAGTTGACGGACTTTGAGCGAGGGCGTATAGTGGGCATGCGGGAGGCCGGGTGGACGTACCGACTAATTGCTCAACACGTGGGGCGTGAGGTCTCCACAGTACATCGATGTTGTCGCCAGTGGTCGGCGGAAGGTGCACGTGCCCGTCGACCTGGGACCGGACCGCAGCGACGCACGGATGCACGCCAAGACCGTAGGATCCTACGCAGTGCCGTAGGGGACCGCACCGCCACTTCCCATCAAATTAGGGACACTGTTGCTCCTGGGGTATCGGCGAGGACCATTAGCAACCGTCTCCATGAAGCTGGGCTACGGTCCCGCACACCGTTAGGCCGTCTTCCGCTCACGCCCCAACATCGTGCAGCCCGCCTCCAGTGGTGTCGCGACAGGCGTGAATGGAGGGACGAATGGAGACGTGTCGTCTTCAGCGATGAGAGTCGCTTCTGCCTTGGTGCCAATGATGGTCGTATGCGTGTTTGGCGCCGTGCAGGTGAGCGCCACAATCAGGACTGCATACGACCGAGGCACACAGGGCCAACACCCGGCATCATGGTGTGGGGAGCGATCTCCTACACTGGCCGTACACCACTGGTGATCGTCGAGGGGACACTGAATAGTGCACGGTACATCCAAACCGTCATCGAACCCATCGTTCTACCATTCCTAGACCGGCAAGGGAACTTACTGTTCCAACAGGACAATGCACGTCCGCATGTATCCCGTGCCACCCAACGTGCTCTAGAAGGTGTAAGTCAACTACCCTGGCCAGCAAGATCTCCGGATCTGTCCCCCATTGAGCATGTTTGGGACTGGATGAAGCGTCGTCTCACGCGGTTTGCACGTCCAGCACGAACGCTGGTCCAACTGAGGCGCCAGGTGGAAATGGCATGGCAAGCCGTTCCACAGGACTACATCCAGCATCTCTACGATCGTCTCCTTGGGAGAATAGCAGCCTGCATTGCTGCGAAAGGTGGATATACACTGTACTAGTGCCGACTTTGTGCATGCTCTGTTGCCTGTGTCTATGTGCCTGTGGTTCTGTCAGTGTGATCATGTGATGTATCTGACCCCAGGAATGTGTCAATAAAGTTTCCCCTTCCTGGGACAATGAATTCACGGTGTTCTTATTTCAATTTCCAGGAGTGTAGATTACATAACAGTAAGACAGAGATTTCTTAACCAAATTTTAAATTGCAAAACATTTCTAGGGGCATGTAATGAATCTGACCATAATTTACTGGTTGTGAAATGTAGATTAAAACTAAAGGGGTTGCAGGAAGGTGGGAAACGAAGGAGGTACGACCTGAATAAGTTGAGGGAACCGGTGGTTGTTGAGGATTTCAAAGGGAGAACTAGGTAATGATTGATTGTGTAAGGAAGACATAAGACGAATGAGTAACATTGAGAGACGAAATAGTGAAGGCAGGAAAGGATCACATACGAAGCAGAAAAAAAATGCAGAAATCCTTCAGTAACGGAAGACGTACCGAACGTAGCTGAGGAAGGGGTTGGGTTGGGTTGTTTTGGGGAAAGAGACCAAACAGCGAGGTCATCGGTCGCATTGGATTAGGGAAGGATGGGGAAGGAAGTCGGCCGAGCCCTTTCAAAGGAAGTATCCCGACATATGCCTGGAGCGACTTCGGGGAAATCACGGAAAACCTAAATCAGGATGGCCGGACGCGGGATTATCGAACCGTCGTCCTCCCGAATGCAACTCCAGTGTGCTAGCCACTGCGCCACCTCACTCGGTGCTGAGGAAGGGAATAATTATAAATACGCAGCAGATGGATCAGGAAAACTGGAATATGGCTGTCTTAAAATAAGATTGATATGAAACTCAAAATGGCTGAGCAAGGATGACTAGACGAGAAATGCAAGGATGTAGAAGCATGCATAACAAGGGAAACGATAGACGCCGCCAATAGGAAAATGAAAGAAAGCGTTGCAGAAAAGAGAAGCAGCTGTACGAATATGAAGGACTTAGAAGGCAAGCCAGTACAAAGAAAGGAGTAAATATGAAAGGTGGAGGAGCATACAGCGTTATTCGTAACTACCTCTAGAATTTCAGAAGACGACCCTGTGAAAGAAACACAAAGGGGCAGGCATTTTAGAACATGCAGACAGATCATCCGCTCTGCATTGTCGCAACAAAGATGGAGGAGGAGATTGACAGAGGGGAAGAAGCACATGGACAGAAGTGGGTAGAGCAGATGGACAGAGAAAGTGGAAAGGAGCAGATGGACAGAAATAGGGGGAAGTAGCAGATGGACCGAGAGAGGGGCAAATGGAGATAGACAGAGAGTGAGTGTGGAAGAAATGGGCAGAGAGAGGGGGAGAAGAAGATGGAGATAGTGAGGGTGATGAAGGTGGAGAGAGAGAGAGAGAGAGTGGGGGAGAAAGGTAGAGAAAGACTAATAGATCTGGAATAATTATGTACGTGGGCAACGCAGAGTACTCAACTTGTAGCTGGATAAAATTCGTATGTGCTAATCGTGACGTTGGTTCTCTTTCAGTTTAGTGATACCAGATTTCTGCAGTCCACAGCAGAAATTTAATGAATTTTAGAAGTTGTTTTAAGTAAGAATATGTCAGAAATAAAAGTAAATTTTAAGAAGCAATCTGCTCGCTATATAAATATGGAATAAATATATCAAGAAGTGGTTTTGATATGTTTAAAACTTTAAATTGTGGATTCTGTACTCGGAGAAAACAAGGAAAGGACACTTTAAGATTTAGAAACGTTTTGGAGTCTACATTATTACACTTTTAATCTTCGTGTAAAATATAATACAAGGTCTATTAGTTCATAGCTTTTCGTATACTAAAATGTGTTTTTTTAGATATAAAGTCGAAAAGATGGCTTATCTTTGAAAAAGCTATGTTTGTACAGTTATAAACTCTTACTGATGTGTCGACTACTTGTTTCATCTTAAGTCATCTGAGGATTGCCTAGAAAGCCGAAAGCCGGTTCACAATGAACTATCAAATAATTATTATTGTGGGACATCAATGCTGTATATTTCAGTTTTTCATATATGTTCTAATACGTGTAAAGAAGTGAGGTAATATCATTCTGAACTGAATGTAAATCCGACGAGCCAGTACTGAGATACTTTAACAAAATTGGAGCTAATACATGACAAACAACATAAAATCCAAGACAAAATATAGCATTCAGGAAAAGTCTCGAATTAAGATTCATGGGTCGGAAATTAAGGGACAAGTGGGACATCCTCGTTGCAAAGGCTAATAATTCGAACGAACATCAACAGCTACAGTTGGAAGGTACAACTGGTGTAACAGACATGTGAATTCTTCCATTAACTAGCTGCTGCATTGAATATTGATTGGTGTCCACCATGATAATTGTGATTTTATTGAAGAGCTCAGCCAGAGTACAAAAGACGCAGTAAATGTTTCCTGTATTGCATATAGTACAGTACTTTATATTAATTTGATTTATAGTTTCAGAAGTCTGAGACCATAAACATGGTTAATTGTTGGTACATGCTACATTTTTCACAAGTAGCCCATAGCTGGAGGCATCTGCAGCATCTTCGAACAGTCAGTCACAGAAATCCTGAGGTGACATTAACACGTCGGGCAACACTGTTTGTTGCCTACAGCTGCAGCAAGACTCACCACTTTGTCACCGAGGTGCGCCACTCTGCACGGCAGGTACACGGTCTGCCCAGCGAGCGCCGTGATGCTGGTGTCCGTGGGTTCGAAGCTAGGTGGGGGCAGTCCGTGCGGCTCCGGAGTCCTCCAGTCGCGACTGGGCGTGCCCCACGAGTAGCCTGGAAAGTTAACACCCTGCATAAGGTACTGTCTCATCCTAACACGACACAATATCTCAAGTAGGAGGGGCGTTCAATATGAAATGCAACACATTTTTTCCTGAAAGCGGGTCGGTTTTATTTAGGATTCAAATGTAAGATATTACCCCCCACTCTTTTGGTTACAGAATCCTATTTTTCAACACAATCAATGCTCACTGTCCGCCCCCTGGTAGCTGAGTGGTCAGCGCGGTGGAATGTCATACCTAACGGTCCGATTTCGATTCCCGGCTGGGTCGGAGAATTTCTCCGCTCAGGGACTGGGTGTTGTGTTGTCCTTATCATCATCATCATTTTGAACTCCATCGACACGCAGGTCGCCGAAGTGGCATCAGCTCGAAAGACTTGCACCAGGCAACCTGTCTACCCGATGGGAGGTCCTAGCCACATGGCATTTCAACGTCCAGTTTTCAGTTTGACGGCCGTATGACTTCTTACTTCGAATACTTGTGTGCCCGCACGGTACCACTCTGCTGGTTGACGTTGGAGCCAACGTCTTGCCGTATCCATAACCTACCCACATCCATGTCCTGCTTCCCGCAGAGTGCATCATTCATTGTGCCAAACGGACGGAAGTCGTAAGGTAGGAGATCCGAGGGTGAATGAGGCAGACTTGTCCAATAAAGGTTTGTGAGCTTCTCTCGGGTGTGCAGACTTATGTGAGGCCTTGCACTGTCATGGAGAAGTTCGTTTCCTTTTTCGTGAAGCTGAAGTCGTTTCTTCATTTTCCCGAGGGTAGCACAATTCAGAACTGATCGTTGCACCGTGAAGGAGAACATAAAACATAATAACGCTTTCAGAGTCCCAGAAGACCGTCGCATTGACTTTACCGGCTGAGGCTGTAGCTTTGAACTTCTTCCAAGATAGATAGTGTGGCAGCACTAAGAGGATTGCCGTTTTGTTACCGGTTCGAAGTAATGAACTTTCATCGCTTGTGACGATGTTTTACAAAAATTGGCACTATCAGCCCCGTAAAGCGCAAGCAATTCTTCTGTTAGGCGGCGAGGAATCCAGTGGAGCCGGCCGTTGTGGCCGAGCGGTTCTAGCACTTCAGTCCAGAACTGCACTGCTGCTACGGTCGCAGATTCGAATCCTGCCTCGGGCACGGATGTGTGCGATGTCCTTAGGTTAGTTAGGTTTAAGTAGTTCTAAGTTCTAGGGCACTGATGACCTCCGATGTAAAATCCTATAGTGCTCAAAGCCATTTTTGAATCCAGTGGACACACACCTTTGAGCACCGCAATGGTGGACGAGTGTGTCAGCACTACGAACAGAGACGTCCAGTTGAGCTTTGAGTTGTCTGACTGTGTTCCGTCCGTCACCTCGAATGAGAGTGTCCGCACTTTCCAACGTGGCAGTAGTCACAGCTGTGTGTGGCCGCCGGCCGCGTTGGTCTAGCGGTTCTAGACGCTCAGTCCGGAACCGCAGGTCTGCTACGGTCGCAGGTTCGAATCCTGCCTCGGGCATGGATGTGTGTGATCTCCTTAGGTTAGTTAGGTTTAAGTAGTTCTAAGTTCTAGGGGACTGATGACCACAGTTGTTAAGTCCCGTAGTGCTCAGAGCCTTTTGAACCATTTGTGTGTGGCCGGGTGGCACGTGGGAGATCGGACAGGTCTGGGCGACCTTGACGCAATGATCAGAGACGCCTCGCCCAACGATTCACGGACAGGTCTCCGTAGACGTCCTGCAAGCGTCCATGAATATCTGTAATGCTCTGGTTTTCCGCCAAAATAAACTCAATGACATCTCTCTGTTTGGAACGCACCTTCGTTGAAGACGACATTCTGAAGGCTACGTATAGCACCGCCATCTGTCGGCAATTCATGAAACTATATGGGCTGAAGCGAGAATATTCCACGAAATCCACGTTTTTTTAACCGAAATCGGCCGATTAAAAGAAAATGTGTTGCATTGCTTACAGATCGCCCCTCGTATATCGATGTGGCTTTGTATAAATGAACAATATACAGGGTGTAAATTTTAAGTTGACAAACCAGAATAACTCGAAAAATAAGATTCACACGAAAAAACGTGTAGAATCCAAAGCTGATTATTTTCGAGGGCGACATCCGCTGGTGCCAAAATTAGCCCGCCAACCCAGCCACGTGGGGTGGGGCGGAAGGCAACTTTAAAATTTCAAATGGGAACCCCCATTTCTTATTTCAGAATTAGATTCTACATAAAAGACTACGACATCTTGACCAATCGGAATCTGCGGAGAAAATTAATATTGGGTCAACATTTGTAAAACTCTGATTCCTCTCCCTCAAACCCCATCCTATGGGGAGAGAGGGAGAGTTTTAGTTTTAGCGAATCAAATTTTATGAAGCAATTAAGTATTTTTTGTTTACCCGTAACTATTTTCCACGCAAGAATGAGAACATGGTTTTTTTTTAATTACAGCTCAAACTGCCAAGAATCGAAACAAATGTTTAAGACAAGATGTACGTAATTTTTTATGTAGAATCTGATTCTGCAATAAAAAAATGGGGGCTCCCATCTGAAATTTTAAAGTTGCCTTGCGCCCCGTTCCCGAGGGGCTGGATTGGCGGGCTAATTTTAGCACCAGCAGATGTCCCCTTCGAAAATAAACAGCTTTGGATTCTACACGTTTTTTCGTGTGAAGCTTATTTTTCGAGTTACTCTGGTTTGTCAACTTAAAATTTGCACCCTGTATATGTTGCGTTAAAGCTGTAACACAATAGGCCAAGTATTATGAAAATAAGAAATTACTTACATATAATTTCATCATTAATGAACCTTAACAAGAAATTTAGTACTGTATCAGCTCTTTACATATAACAGTTTACTCCCATTCGGATACAGTAATGTGCTTGTCTCACTAATGCGTTACGCATTCTTTCAGACACCTCCAGATCATTCCTTAGATCTTGACGAGACTGGGCAGTTCGTTGCTGCTCCTCTTCCGCACCAGTGTCAGCGGGGTACCGTATACTTCATTTCTGAGATGGCCCGGAGAAAAATCCCGATGACTGAGGTCGCTTGATCTTTCTTTCAGTCATCTGAAGCACACAGCTGGTTTAGCTCATTATGAAGTTTTCCCTGCCAACGTCGTGTTCATAGACCAAGAGTACGCGTTTCCCCTCGATCACATGCCTCTAAATTGAATTTTCAGGTATCCGTGCTACACGCCCAGTCCACTCAATTCACTTATGTTTTCACAATGTTCGTAATCCGATGTCCTCGCATAATCAGGGATATAGACGAAGAGAAGTTTTATACAGGTACGAAATGTCACCAGTTGAGAAGTGGAAATAACAAAAATTACTTAAGGTGGAGATTTGAAATATCAATTAGAAACAAAGTGGGTTAAATCTTCTTGGAAGGAGTTTCCTGCAACGATTCTGTGTAACAGTTTAATGTTACCTCGCATCAGTATATCGCATAGTTTGTGTGCTACTACTTGTGCTGTCCTGTAGATTAAGCCAATCGAACAAAGTCACCCCTCAAAAAAAGGTGAACTTATATTTACATAACATCAAATATTATAGTGTATACTTATATTAAACTAATAATAAAGTATCAGAACCTAATAAAAACGCGAATGTTAGGAAAAAAAATTGGAAGTGGCAAGACACGAACTACCGCCCCCGCCCCCCCAGAACTTAACAGCGCTGCCTTGCCAGTCCACAACAAGTTTTACTTGATCACTGTTCCTATTCATTAGGCTACAAAAACAACATGCCGCGGGTTTCTAGTCATAGTATGTTACCCGTTGCTGAAAACCTTAGTCGTACATATGTTACTAATTGAAATTTAATTATAACAAATTGTACCAAGAACAGCATGTTTTGGGTGGATCTTCAGTGTGTCGCTGCCTTCAAATAGTCTACTCTCATAATACGCAAGTTACAATAATTCTTTTGCCAAGAATAGGAAGGTTTCTCATTATTTTATTGGCACGGATCACACAGTTAACAACGTATTTTCCAGTGATTCACAATTTGCTTGTGCTCAGAAACAGTATATATACAGGGCTATTACAAATGATTGAAGCGATTTCATAAATTCACTGTAGCTCTATTCATTGACATATGGTCACGACACACTACAGATACGTAGAAAAACTCATAAAGTTTTGTTCGGCTGAAGCCGCACTTCAGGTTTCTGCCGCCAAAGCGCTCGAGAGCGCAGTGAGACAAAATGGCGACAGGAGCCGAGAAAGCGTATGTCGTGCTTGAAATGCACTCACATCAGTCAAGTCATAACAGTGCAACGACACTTCAGGACGAAGTTCAACAAAGATCCACCAACTGCTAACTCCATTCGGCGTTGGTATGCGCAGTTTAAAGCTTCTGGATGCCTCTGTAAGGGGAAATCAACGGGTCGGCCTGCAGTGAGCGAAGAAACGGTTGAACGCGTGCGGGCAAGTTTCACGCGTAGCCCGCGGAAGTCGACCAATAAAGCAAGCAGGGAGCTAAACGTACCACAGCCGACGGTTTGGAAAATCTTACGGAAAAGGCTAAAGCAGAAGCCTTACCGTTTACAACTGCTACAAGCCCTGACACCCGATAACAAAGTCAAACGCTTTGAATTTTCGGCGCAGTTGCAACAGCTTATGGAAGAGGATGCGTTCAGTGCGAAACTTGTTTTCAGTGATGAAGCAACATTTTTTCTTAATGGTGAAGTGAACAGACACAATGTGCGAATCTGGGCGGTAGAGAATCCTCACGCATTCGTGCAGCAAATTCGCAATTCACCAAAAGTCAACGTGTTTTGTGCAATCTCACGGTTTAAAGTTTACGGCCCCTTTTTCTTCTGCGAAAAAAACGTTACAGGACACGTGTATCTGGACATGCTGGAAAATTGGCTCATTCCACAACTGGAGACCGACAGCGCCGACTTCAACAGGATGGTGCTCCACCGCACTTCCATCATGATGTTCGGCATTTCTTAAACAGGAGATTGGAAAACCGATGGATCGGTCGTGGAGGAGATCATGATCAGCAATTCATGTCATCGCCTCCACGCTCTCCTGACTTAACCCCATGCGATTTCTTTCTGTGGGGTTATGTGAAAGATTCAGTGTTTAAACCTCCTCTACCAAGAAACGTGCAGAACTGCGAGCTCGCATCAACGATGCTTTCGAACTCATTGATGGGGACATGCTGCGCCGAGTGTGGGAGGAACTTGATTATCGGCTTGATGTCTGCCGAATCACTAAAGGGGCACATATCGAACATTTGTGAATGCCTAAAAAAAACTTTTTGAGTTTTTGTATGTGTGTGCAAAGCATTGTGAAAATATCTCAAATAATAAAGTTATTGTAGAGCTGTGAAATCGCTTCAATCATTTGTAATAACCCTGTACATTTAGGCTTGAAATGAATGCCAACATGTCGCCTCACAACTCTGTACTGAAGGGAGATGGCGTGCATGTGACGTAGGTGGCGTAGTGCCGTCTCATTGGTCAACGCTCAGACGCACGCTCAGAATATCTGACATGCCAGATATTGCTCTGCACGTTCGGAAAGACTACTGAACGTGCTATTCCACGCTATGACGTCACAAACTCGGCACGCTCAACGCTCGGATGCAAGGTCCGTGTGCCGACGGCTTTAGCGTACCGTGTCTGTTGCCCTGTTCGTCATAAGCCGTTGTCAGTCGCCGTTGTCAGGGTTGTCGTAAGTTGAGCGGCGAGACGGCAGATGGGGCCCTCCGAACAGCAGCCATCGGCCAACTCTTGCGCAGCCTCGGCAGCGCGCGTACCTCGTTCCGTCCAGCATGGCATCGCGCACTCGACTGACCTGATGTTTTCTGCACGGTAGTAATTGCGCAACTAAGTTAACTACACCTGTCAGCATAAAAATGGTTCAAATGGCTCTGAGCACTATGGGACTTATCATCTATGGTCATCAGTCCCCTAGAACTTAGAACTACTTAAACCTAACTAACCTAAGGACATCACACAACACCCAGCCATCACGAGGCAGAGAAAATCCCTGACCCCGCCGGGAATCGAACCCGGGAACCCGGGCGTGGGAGGCGAGAACGCTACCGCACGACCACGAGATGCGGGCCCTGTCAGTATAGATTAACCGTTTACCGTTCACGCGTCCACATTTCAACACCTGACTTGCTCCCCGGGGGTAAATAATCATTAATAGCTTGCTCTTTCCGCATGTACTTGGAGGCAGTAACCAACCTAAATACATACCTATAATTTTTAGACTGGAAATGAGTAAATACTGATATAATGTTGTTCACTACACTACACTCAATCACCAATGAAATTATCTCTATTTATACCCCTAAATCCCCGTATATGTTTTGGGTTAATCATTTTCATGATCGGTCTGTGGGTCGGCTGGTGTGAAAAGTGTAGCCACTATATTTGGGACAGTACAACTAGTATAAAGATATTTTGCCCCTTTTTCTTTTACGCTTCGTAATTCATATGTTGCCGGCCGCGGTGGTCTAGCGGTTCTAGGCGCGCAGTCCGGAACCGCGCGGCTGCTACGTCGCAGGTTCGAATCCTGCCTCGGGCATGGATGTGTGTGATGTCCTTAAGTTAGTTAGGTTTAAGTAGTTCTAAGTTCTAGGGGACTGATGACCACAGATGTTAAGTCCCATAGTGCTCAGAGCCATTTGAACCAATTCATATGTTGCAAAGATTCTGCTACTGGGTAGGAACAGTGATCAAGTAAAACTTGTTGTGGACTGGCAAGGCAGCGAATCCACTATGACAGGTAGCCGAAAGGCACGCGTTTAAGCTCACGCAGGATGGCGTGAGGTCTGGAACAGGACAAGGTCTTTATAGTAGCAAAAATAGTACGTAGCTTCTGGAATACTTAACTTTAATCCATAATTGGTGAACATCGGTCTGACGGTACATACATCACAAGATAAATAGCAATTGATAATGGCGCCTTGCCAGGTCGTAGCAAATGCCGTAGCTGAAGGCTATGCTAACTATCGTCTCGGCAAATGAGAGCGAAATTTGTCAGTGAACCATCGCTAGCAAAGTCGGCTGTACAACTGGGGCGAGTGCTAGGACGTCTCTCTAGACCTGCCGTGTGGCGGCGCTCGATCTGCAATCACTGATAGTGGCGACACGCGGGTCCGACGTATACTAACGGACCGCGGCCGATTTAAAGGCTACCACCTAGCAAGTGTGGTGTCTGGCGGTGACACCACATGACTGACCTTGGGGTTTTACTAAAATGTGGGAATGATGAAATAATGTTTGTCTTATGCGGAGAAGTATTCCAAATTTGTACCGCACTGTTTGTAATGGAACTTTTATAAGACTGTATCCTTATTGATTGGACATAGTACTTTCCTTTTCGCCCATGATGGAGGAAATGTGCGTTTTAATAGAGCTAACGTGGAATTTTTCCCGCGCCCTTCGAGTAAACAATGTGATTTACGAACTAGAAACATCCCTCAGCTGCCGCTGGAGTGCGTTGCAATCGCGTATAACACGTTGGGGCCCATGTACCGTATGCACAAGTCGCATCGTTCCTGAGCGTTCAGCAGGATGTTGAACTTGGCACGCTCAACGTTAACGTTCGACAGCACGGTCCGTGTGCCGAAGGAGTAGCTCGCGCAGAAGACAACGGACAGGCAGGACCCCGGATTAAGAAGATCGGCCCTCGCCCTCTCAGACGTAAGTGGCGATCAGGAATCCTGCAAGCGGAATCCAGCAGGATCTGACACTAGAATCACACACTCCTCCTTCCTGTACAATTCAAGGGCTGTCGATAAATTCATCAACTGTCGACGGAACTAGACCACCGTATCACCGCCCAGGACAGAAGACTCCGAGATGAACGAACTAAAGGATTGGCAGCCACACGTGAAATAATGCCGCCCACCACTGATAACGAAGAGGACATCTCACGTAAAGCAGCGGAATCGACAGAACTACCTACTTCGTCAGATTCTGAGCCACCAAACATGTCAGACAACGACGATGCTCAACCACTCAATCAGGACGAAGAGCAAGAGTTTCACCTTGTTGTGCACCAACGATCGGGAAACGCAAACGCAAAAAAATGGATGAAATGGAGGACATCGCGAAAAAAATGTACTGCTACATCCTGACAACGATCAGATGGTGGTTTCAACAGAGTAGAGTGCAGCTGAAATGAGCACAGACTCAAACCCTGCATCGACATAGAACCCTCCAATACCATCTAGTATCATCCAGTACTTAGGGTCAATCTTACTGCTGAATAGTGAACTGAAGAATTATGTCGAAGAACCCATAAGGGCGACACAATCAAGTATCACTTCTCACCATTGGCAGACCAGAAGTTTGGCCTACGGTTTTTCAAGATTCCAAACATTCCAGTTTTTACACACCAGTCGCCAAGTGATAAGTCTCAAAGTCGTTTTTCAGTTACGTTCCCGCGCATAACACAGAAGAGGAGATAGCCCAAACTCTGTATAACACTGGTTTGTAACAAGCCTCGGTCCAACAATTGAAATCGATATAACAGGAAACCAGCAATCTAATGACAGCCAATTGTGTGACCCTGCCAGCAGGCCTAGCCAGCGCGTCAGTATATGACGTCAAACATCTTCTCGTAATCAAAAAGGTAAATGGAACATGTCGATCAAAAATGAACCTCCACAACGCAAAAGATATCGAAGTTTCTTCTACACAGCCATTTATTGCCAATCGCCACCTCGGTGTGTGAAGTGTATGGACAACCACCCATCCAAGGCTTGCCTAAACCTCCAAATCAAAAGGCAAAACGTGTAAATGGTGAAGAGGAACATCCTGCTGCATGTAGAAGATACCCCATATTACTGGAGGCACTGTGGATTTACAGTGTACAGGGACAAGAACCACAAGCCAGACAATACCGATTGCTGCCCTTCCCCCAACAAGATGTTGCCAACGAAAAGAAATGTCCGCCTTTATGTCGGAGAAAGACATAGTCCACAGCTGCCTGGCACATTTCAACTGGCACCCGAGGTCAACAACCTACCATGACTACAACGGTTGCACATTCACCATTCGACTTCTTGGAAGTCATGAAGATGGGCACAGGCATATGAGAATTTTTAGCGACTCTTCGCAGGAGAGCATTTTTACTGTCATTCAGAAGACCTTACGAAAATTTAATGAACACCCGATATCCTATCAAAGCTACTCACCTTATACATGGCACTGCCACTATGAAGATATTCGCTCGCAGTAACGGCCCACAGACCAACAAGGCTGTATAATCTTCTACACTCTATAGTCAATGGACACGGCGTCTACAATAAGAAGGTGGAACTCGAGGATTCCCTCACGTATATTTAAGATCGACATTCTGACAGAAACGTACCTCCGCCTCACCCAACCTTTCAACCAACGCAGAACGGTGGGCTACCGGTCAGACAAAGCAAATAGTCGACAGGGCAACATGGAAATACACATCAAACAATCTACTGCACGCATTCCTCCCGCACTGTCACGATTTACATTTCTGGAAGCAACAGCAGCTAACATCTACATACGTTCTGGCATCACTGTATTGGTTGCAGCGCGTCTTAGACCTCAGAAGCCGTTCGTCGAGGATGACCTGCTGGTATTTGCTCGACACAAAAGAATTATGTTCCGCAGAGACCTCAACACTAAGCACTTCACATGGAATTAGCGATTGCTAACCCACGATGGAACCAGCTGTACGGCTTTGAGGGATAAATGGAAGCCATCACATCTGAGCCAGACAATCCAGCTCACGTCCCAAACAATACAGCCCAAAGAACCGACGTGTTGGACGTAGCTACCATGAAAAATCTGACTCAATCTGCGCCTTCAAACCACGTCCGACTACAATCCGGTGGTCCGTATCATCACAGAGGTGCTGGAACATCAAAACCCTCTAGTGCAACTGATCGCGAACTGGGATCAGAACCAAGCGTTCATTAGCAGCAATATTCGCCCTACAACAGACATATCAGCAGCATTACTCATAAAGGAGGCAATCTCTGCACTGACCGGAAAGATCCGAAGAGCGTACGCATTCTGTAATAAAGACTTTTCACCACTACTACTTAAAAACAGGGTGAGAAAAAGGTTGCACTAGTACCGTAACCCTGAGGACCGCCGCCAACTTAAAAAGTCTCTCTCGGGAGTTACATTTCAGAGCTGTTGAACTCCACCACGAAAATTGGGAAGATAAGATGGCTATTTTCACCTTACACACAAGGGATGAATGGGGGGCTAGACCAGTCCTTCCGAAACCCACGACCAGTGAAAGTGGCCCTTCTGGGACCCGTGGGACGATTGTCTCACCCTTGAGCAAAGCAGAACTTTTTGCCACGGCACAAAATATCTTAATACACTACTGGCTATTAACATTCCTACACCATGAAGATGACGTGCTACAGACGCGAAATTTAACCGACAGGAAGAAAATGCTGTGATATGCAAACGATTAGCTTTTCAGAGCATTCACACAAGGTTGGTGCCGGTAGCGACACTTACAACGTGCTGACATGAGGAAAGTTTCCAACCGATTTCTCATACACAAACAGCAGTTGACCGGCATTGCCTGGTGAAACGTTCTTGTGATGCCCCGTGTAAGGAGGCGAAATGCGTACCATTACGTTTCCGACTTTGATAAAGGTCGGATCGTAGCCTGTCGCGATTGCGGTTTATCGTATCGCGACATTGCTGCTCGCGTTGGTCGAGATCCAATGACTGTTAGCAGAATATGGACTCGGTGGGTTCAGGAGGATAATACTGAACGCCGTGCTGGATCCCAACGGCCTCGTATCATTAGCAGTCGAGATGACAGGCATCTTATCCGCATGGCTGTAACGGATCGTGCAGCCACGTCTCGATCCATGAGTCAACAGATGGGGACGTTTGCAAGACAACAACCATTGCACGAACAGTTCGACGACGTTTTGCAGCAGCATGGACTATCAGCTCGGAGACCATGGCTGCGGTTACCCTTGACGCTGCATCACAGACAGGAGCGCCTGCGATGGTGTACTCAACGACGAACCTGGGTGCACGAATGGCAAAACGTCATTTTTTCGGATGAATCCAGGTTCTGTTTACAGCATCATGATGGTCGCATCCGTGTTTGGCGACATAGCGGTGAACGCACATTGGAAGCGTGTATTCGTCATCGCTATACTGGCGTATCACCCGGCGTGATGGTATGGGGTGCCATTGGTTACACGTCTCGGTCACCTCTTGTTCGCATTGACGGCACTTTGAACAATGGACGTTAAATTTCAGATGTGTTACGACCCGTGACTCAACCCTTCATTCGATCCATGCAAAACCCTACATTTCAGCAGGATAATGCCCAACCGCATGTTGCAGATCCTATACGGGCCTTTCTGGATACAGAAAATGTTCGACTGCTGCCCTGGCCAGCACATTCTCCAGATCTCTAACCAACTGAAAACGAGTGGTCAATGGTGGCCGAGCAACTGGCTCGTCACAATACGCCAGTCACTACTCTTGATGAACAACTGTGGTATCGTGTTGAAGCTGCATGGGCAGCTGTACCTGTACACGCCATCCAAGCTCTGTTTGACTCAATGCCCTGGCGTATCAAGGCCGTTACTACGCCCAGAGGTGGTTGTTCTGGGTACTGATTTCTCAGGATCTATGCACCCAAACTGCGTGAAAATGTAATCACATGTCAATTCTAGTATATTTGTCCAATGAATACCCGTTTATCATCTGCATTTATTCTTGGTGTAGCAATTTTAATGGCCAATAGTGTACATGAAGTCGCTGCCGAAGAGGAGATGAGAATATGACGCCAGGCAGAAGACATCCAATGGATTGCACAGCAGATGGAACCACAATTAACGTTACTAGCGAAGGTCTACTCGATTGTACGACGATTCGACGACCGCTCAGCCGCTGGACAGGATGGTATAACTAACGAACGGTTGAAGATGTTGCCGAACAACCACAGCTGTTGATTATCCGCGTTTTTTGTCTAGGACACTTCCTATCCGACACGAAGATTGCTCGCATAGTACCACTACAGAAGCGAGGGGAAGACCATCGCCAACCGCAAAAACATCGGCCCATCAGCCTCCTGCCAGCGCTCTCCAAAGTACTTCAGTAGATCATACTGTAATGACTTAGCCCAGTAGTCAGTGAAGGGGATGTCATATGTCCAGACCAGTTCACCTTCCAGTCACATCTGTTGGGCGAACTCCAGTTCCTCCAGGTTATATATCATGTAGTATGAACTATGGTAACGCTACAGTGACCGGCTTTCTCTATTCTAAAGGGAGCAGATCGAGTATGGAAAAACAAGCTACTCTCCAAACTGCCCTCACCTCCCCCCCCCCCCCCCGACTATTACATGTTGATTATTGACACCTATATTCAAGAAAGGCGTCGCTTTATGTGAACTGATGGTCAGCAGTCCTACATTCATCAAGTGCGGGAGGCCAGCCCTCAGTGCTCTGTTCTGTAACCGATTCTATTCGTCTTGTACGTGAAAGACCACCCATAACTAGCACAATTCATCCTTCCGCAATTCGCGGACGATATAGCAACTGGCATCAGGAGTCACAGAGTCGATGCAGCGATACAGCGCCTCCAGCGTCAGCTTCCACTTGTTCAGTTATGGACAGAAGCAAACCGCATTATCATGAATGGGGAGAAGACACAAGCCATTATGTTTACTCACCATCGACCCGAACTCAGAGGCTGTCTCACACTGCACCACATCACATGGTCTTGGACAAATTAGGCCAAATACCTGGGAGTGATACTGGACGGGAAATTCCTCTTCAAGGACCATGTTCAGGGAAAACGCAACAGCACCACGTCCCTCTTTCGCCAATTTTACCCACTGTTGTCGAGTCAACATCTGAATGTGAGAACCAAACTAACCTCTACCGAACAACGATCCTGCTGTCAATCATGGTGGATACTCCTCCTAGGGAATCATCTGAAGCATCAAACTCAAATCACTGCAAACCTTACAAAATCGATGCCTACGGTTAATTCTTGGAGCACCTAGATGACCAAGGATCAGGGATATCCATCAGGATCTGCACATAGAGAGCATGAGCAAAGTAGTCGTACTATCCACACAAAAACAGCTCGCTATCATTCAAGCACTAAGTCCGACTACGGCACACGTTGATTACGTGGGCTCTGTCGCCACTGAGATGTGGCATGATGTGACATTGTGTGACATAAACTGGACCGGTATCGAACAATAAATTAAATGTAATAAAGTAAGCAACATCTTCGGAGCGTCAAAGGACCTGGAGCCCAATACCCTTCTCACGCAGAAATAAAGAGAAAATCAGCCATTCACCCTTTGGGTCTAGTGTAGCAGGGGATACAACCCGTCGGCTTTGAACAATGACGTCATTCCTTAGTCGTAGATAGTAATGTCTTCACTTCGAGGCATAGATAATAAAGCAGTTTTGTGTTCTAATAAGCGCTATCGTTTATCTATATTTCACTATTTTACCATATTTCACTTTCTTATTCCACCAATATGCTTCAGTAGCTGATAAGTGTTTTTTGGCTTATTAAAAAAAATCTCACGAGATAGAATAAACTGATCCTAAGATACAGATGCTTCAGTAGCTGATAAGTGTTTTTTGGCTTTTTTTTTAAAAAAAATCTCACGAGATAGAATAAACTGATCCTACTAAAAACTAAACTAAAACATAACAGCTTTTGCTGTTATGTTTTAGTTTAGTTTTTTTATTGATTGCTTAATGAAGTAGGATCAGTTTATTCTATCTCGTGAGATTTTTTTTTTAAAGCCAAAAAACGCTTATCAGCTACTGAAGGGAGCTACAACACTAAGAAGAATCGCTTCTCGGCTTTTGACAAGATCAATGTTTATCTCTCTCGTATTCCTTTGTTTCTCAACATTCTCCTCAGCTCTTTCGTCTTTGTAATACATGCTCTCTGGCGAGTTGTGACGTCATTGTTCAAAGCCGACGGGTTGTATCCCCTGCTACACTAGACCCCACCTTTTACACCTAGTAGTCCAGTCACGAGATGGTAGCAGTTCTGTGAAAAAAAAAACGTGTAGTAAATTATGTGACATAGCTGCGGAAGACTGTTAGACGCAGAGAAAACATATTGTAGTGACTTAGCAAGACAGCCAAGCCACTCGGAGGTAGCCGAAAGGCACGCGTTTAAGCTCACGCAGACTGGCGTGAGGTCTGGAACAGGACAATGTCTTGAGAATTGCAAATAAAGTACGAAGATCTTGGAATACTTAACTTTAATGCATAATTGGAGAACATCGCTCTTGATGATACGTAATTATAATCTCAATATAAACTGGTAATGGCGCCTTGCTAGGTCGTAGCAAATGACGTAGCTGAAGGCTATGCTAACTATCGTCTCTGTAAATGAGAGCGTATTTGTCAGTGTAGCATCGCTAGCAAAGTCTGCTGTACAACTGGGGCGAGTGCTAGGAAGTCTCTTTAGACCTGCCGTGTAGTGGCGCTCGGTCTGCAATCACTGACAGTGGCGACACGCGGGTCCGACGTATACTAATGGACCGCGGCCGATTTAAAGGCTACCACCTAGGAAGTGTGGTGTCTGGCGGTGACACCACACATATGACACCCTGAAGTGGGTACAAATTAATGCACCAATAATCACAATATCTGCTCTTCTATCCCTAACACTGTACATGAGCCGTGGCGCGACTCTCGGGCGCAAGACGCTATCGATTCCTCCTCTGGTTGATGTTGGCACTATGTGCGATCGCGAGCGCCTCCTGTCGGAGCGGGTCCTAACGAGGGAGTGAGTGCGAGTAAGGGAGTCTGGGGCGGACAGCAGAGGAGAACGGACATTGCGGCCGCACTCTGTGGCGACAAGAGAAGAGTTGTTGTGCACGGCCGAGAAGGGAGCGTTGAGCAAGGCGGCAGTCAGCATCGCTTTCCGAGGGACAGAGAGTTGCGGCGGTCCAGCGAGCAGACACCAGCTCCAGGAGCAGTGCTCCGGTTTGTGGACGTGAAGTGGGTCGTATTTTGGCGCAGTGTAGTTTGCTTGGTGCGCATCTGCTTCTCCCTTTATGCCCACGTGTGTTGTTCTGTCCGTATGTGCATTGAAAAGGTTGCGCTGCGGCTGGAACAGTGGGTTGTGCTTTACGTTCATGCACCCTGACTCATTTGTTTTGCTGCAGGCAGCTGTAATTTCAGAGATTTTTTTTGTCGCGATTGTCTTAGCCCGGTAGTGCCTACTATCCGAGAACAAGACAGCGAACGTGTGACCTGTTTTGGGTTTTGGAGTCCTGTTTGGGCAACCTAGTTATCACGCACACAAATGTATTGCTGCCGAGTGAGGTTAGTCCTAATCTTGTGGAACTGAACTTTCAATGACTGGCTCGTCTGCAAATTAATTAATTAATTTAACCTTTGTGGTGTGTGTTTTTTTCGCTTTCAATGGTGAATTTCTTGTCATTCATTTGTGTATGTTTCGCCGTTAATGATAACTATAAGATAGCAAGGTCTTGAAGGGCTTGCGTATCGTGACTGTATTTTTAGCAACTGTTTAACTTGATTTCTTGTTTATCGGTCTGGTGAAAACTCTTGCCAAGTTCACTAATTTCCGCCTGTGGTCCGGAAGTTGGTTTGGAGGTAAATCCGTTGGTAAATCTTTACTGGACCTAACTGTAAACTGATCTTGCGTTGAACTAATGCCATTATTAAATCGTTTCTTGTGTGCTATAAATTGTATTACCATAGACAAGGAGACAGGGCACATTCTGTGGTCGAGGGGTAGGCACGGTTGCTGCTTTGCGCGTGGCGTCTTGTCGCTCGCTATTATTTCCCGCGTTAGTACGGGCGGCGTGAGATTTGTTTGCTCGCGGTTGTATGGCCGCTAGTCAGCTGTGCCTGCTCCCGCTTCAGGGTGTGCCGTGTTTCGTAAGGCGTACGCCGACTTTGTCACTGTTACTCCTGTGTTGCTGTCGGTCGCTTACTGAAACGTTAGTCTGTTCTAGCACGGTGGCCACTGGGCCGTGACGATGTCGGTTGATGACCAGCGTTGGGGCGGTCGTCCGCTCTGAGTGGCTTCGGTCGCTTGGACGTGGCAGTTACCTTCTGGTTAAACAGTTCAAACTTGTGTATTTGCTATTCGCAGCTCGTGGTCGTGTGGTAGCGTTCTCGCTTCCCACGCCTGGGTTCCCGGGTTCGATTCCCGGCGGGGTCGGGGATTTTCTCTGCCTCGTGATGACTGGGTGTTGTGTGATGTTCTTAGGTTAGTTAGGTTTAAGTAGTTCTAAGTTCTAAGGGACTGATGACCATAGATGTTAAGTCCCATAGTGCTCAGAGCCATTTTTTTGTTTATTTGCTGTAAATTCCTAAGTAGTTTGTGAGAAAAGTTGTAACTCAGCTTTTCATGATTTTACTCAATTCAAGCATTTTGGTAAGGCATTTTCCTATGTTGTATTTAAATGAGAATTCTTTATTGGGGTTATTCACCTGTTGAAGCTTAACATAAAAATTTGTAACTTAGCTTTCATGATTTTACTTAATTTAAGCATTCTTGTAAAGCAGTCCTTTATCTAAGTTTTATTGATTGGTAATTCTTTATTGGGGTTATTCACTGGTTGAAGGTTAACATATGTTTGTAACCAAGTTTGTCCTTGCTTAATTGAGATTTGTTAAGAGCCTTTATTGCTGGCAGATCATTAAAGCTTGGGTGCTTGTAATTGTGAATACTGTTGTCTGTCTATGTTGTGGGCTACCCTTCCACTTCCACAGCCAAGCTGTCCTATCTACCAGTACAGTACATTTAACAGGTTAATCATTCTACTTGAGAACGGCTACACAGTCGAAACTTCGTAACACGCAAAATTAAAATAAAACGGCAATCAATAACTGCTGATGCAGGAATCTCAATTCTATCAAGAGGTTTATTACGACTGTGGACTCCGTTGCAACTAAATTAGGTGGTTGAATGTGTTACATGAAATTATAAAAAGTATGGAACATCGAATTTATACGTTAACGAGTTCAGTAGTTAGGATTAAATTGTTTGAAAATATATATTTTCAACGTATCTACTAACGAATTTTATCACTCACATCTGGGAACGGAATTACAGATATCATGGGTACCTCGAAATGTACGAATATCAAACGGTGAAAATGGTAACAGTTACAAATCCTTTGAGCATTTTACTGAGCGATTCCAACCATCGTAGTGGCGTCTGTCGGTGAAAATTTGTGTGGGGCTGTGTGTAATTCACGTAAAGATTTCTTCTGTAAATTTTAGTGTATGGAGAGTAATAATCGTCAGTAGCGTCTCGTCAAAAGCATGATAAAGTTCGACATCTACATCTGTCTCCGCAAGCCACGTGACGGAATGCGGTGGAGGGTACATGTGGTACCACTAAGGTTTGGCCCCTCTACGGTTCCTTTCGTCAATGGCGCATGTGAAGAACAATTGTCGATAAATTTTCGTATGAGCTCTGATTTCCTTGATTTTTTTGTCTTACTTATTTCACGAGACGTACGTGGAAGGAAAAAACGTACTTCCCAATTTCTCTTCGAACATATGCTCTCAGAATCTGTCTCTCCGTGAGACACTATGCTCCTATTGCACTCTTGTAGCGACTGCCACCCGAGTTTCTTCAGCATTTTTTAACGCTTTCTTGCTTACTAAACGGCGTGACGAAACCTGCCACTCATCGATGGAGGTTCTCTATCTCTTCTTTTAATCCTACTTTGTGAGGGTCCCAAACTGATGAACAATAGATTCGGTCGAACAAGTGCTTTGTAAGTGATTTCTTTCATCGATGAAATACATTTCCCTAAGCTTCTCATCCTACAATTTACTTCTTCAACTAGATTTCTGTAGTTTTTAGGTCGCTCTGGATGGTTGCTACTAAGTATTTTACGGTTATTCTCTCCAGTGATTTCTGACCAATACCTTAATCAACAGTAGTCGACCTCTTCGCCTTTTTATGCGCAGTATGTTTCATTTATTTCCGTTCGAGGTGAACTGCCACTCCTTACAGCAATCATTGATCCTCTGCAGGTTTTCATGCTTTCCGCTGCAATGATTTTTAACAAGACGTCCGTCCATTCACAAATCTGGTCCGATACTCTCTAAACATTCTGTGTGGTGTCTGTTTGTTCTATATCGTGCCTCCCTGCCACTTTCACGCAACGACGCTCTGAGCGTGTTTTTTAGGGAATTGACTAGTTTGAACCTGGGACCTGTTGCTGGTAAGGAGACGCCAGACCACACATGACATGTAGAATTCAGACGAGTTCAGTGAGACTAGCGATGATATAACCAAATACTTAATGATTTCAGCGTCAACTCCACTGCACTCCCTGTAAAGGGATCTTAATACTAACTAAATTTAGTGGAAGGGGTTCAAGGCTTTCCTATTTTTAGTTAGCTGGTAAAATAACGCCGAAAAAGCAGTTAAGTTTACCATTGGAAATTTTATTCTACTCACAAAACATCGTTTATAAATTGCACTATTGATAAAAGGAAATGTTTTAATACAGGATGGTAAAAACCAACTGCGTTCAACAAAAATGTGAACGAATATTCCCTGAATGGGTTTCCAAGCTCTACAATGGATCGAAGGATGACCTATGCCATATCACATCTATAATCTAGGTTTAAATTAAGTTTCACAAGAGAGAAAACTATCAAAATGGTCTACAGTGACCCTCCATTATCTTTAATTACTTATATAACTAGTCGTAAATTACAGTGGCTGATGTGGCTTCTCAATAACTATATAACAGAAAAATCATCGCGTTTCAGATTTTTACTTCAAGTGGCAAATGTAAACACCATGAGCTTTAATTGGCGATCGACACTAGTATTACGCAAAAAAGGGGATGTAACAGATGAGACTTCTGCAGTTCTGAGTGAAGCTTTATGCGCTGTTATGCGGCATCGCATGCGTTCATTACCTTGTCGGTGTTCGTCAGGGGGCGGCAGGCAACACAGCTCCGCTCACCTCACCGTCTCGGAAGCAACTCTCTCCTAACTTCTCCTTACTACAATTTACCGAAGTTGATTTAAAAAAACTATCTGGCTGTGTTTTCATCTGACGAATCAGGGTCTCAATGTTAACCTTAAGCTCTGCCTACAAAAATTCTGTCTATCCGATGAGAAATGTTATACTTTTTGTAGTGGGGCAATATTTTTAAAGTTTCCAACATAAGAGACGCGAAAAAGTCTCACCCTAAAACTTGCAGCTGGTGTGGTCCTTTTAGTGATATCGTAAGATCTATACTGTTCTTCTGGAGGGCTCTATCTTTTAACATGGGCTGGGGGTGGTCCTGACGTAACAGAGACGCGAAAAAGTCTCACGCTAAAACTTGCGGCTGGGGTGGTCCTAGCGGTTAGCTGGTTACGTGGGTATCCGTCCCTTATCGTAGAGCCTTCCAGCTTAACATGGTTCTGCTCTCGGCTTCTGTTCTCGTTTCTCCCCTCGGAACTGCGTGTGCCTCACGGTGGGAAGGTATGACATGCATTTAGGCATTATTGTGTTAGTCTGTGGTATTCCATTTGCTCACTCGTTACTCGTATTACTTTGGTTAATTTAATGTCACGATTTATTCGGAGCTATGTGACATACTACTGGGTTTGCTTATGTCAGGGTTTTCATGGAAGGTGTTTGATTTGCCTGACACCTTAAAACTCGGTAAGCTCGTATTTTATTAACTAGACAGTCCAGGATGCCTTATGGAAGAAGTCTAGGCGCCTTTGACTACAGTGCTCTGGGCTTCATGGAGATCAGAGACGGGTGTGCTGCGAAAGGTACTGGATTACGGAATCCATGTTATTTATTACAGAGACGATTTTCGTTCTACAGAAATGTCATGTCAGAGAGCATAACATGTTCCATAATTCTACAACATACAGATATCGGTGATACAGGCATATTACACCCCGGCAACAACAGTCACATAGCTCAACAGCGATAAGACATATAGTTCTGTTCTAGTTGAATATGTGGCATTATCTGGGATTTGTTAATTATTCTTTGAGTTGTGTACTGTTTATAAAAAACTATTTTTTTGTTGTGACCCTTAACTTAGCCACCCCAAATAATGTATTTTTTTTACTTACTGTAGTATATGATATTCGAAATCCTGTCAGGAAAAATCAGTGCTTAAGTTAAAAATAAAAATTGTAAAACAAGTTGAAATTGTTGGGTTAGAAAAATATAAAATACAAAATAATAATTTACGAAAAATAGTA
Source organism: Schistocerca piceifrons (assembly GCF_021461385.2). Lineage (NCBI taxonomy): Eukaryota > Metazoa > Arthropoda > Insecta > Orthoptera > Acrididae > Schistocerca > Schistocerca piceifrons. The sequence continues at coordinate 146,482,673 of NC_060144.1, forward strand.
CCACTTGATCAGGAACTTCAATTAGGTACAATTAAGAAACACAGTTTACGAAAACGTATCATAAATGGGCTTATGTAATGTAAGGATACTTGTCGCCGAAAAATGGTATTCAGTATGTGCTTTTCTTATAGTAGAAATGTCAGCTTTTTCTTGTTCGCTGCAATGCACAAAATTTCGTAAAAATACAAAAGCTGTAATTTTCAAAACATTGACATCGTAATGCAAGATACAGACATACTATAACAACTGACTTTGTAATAATCAATGATATTAAGAACTATATTCTTTTCTGCATGAACATGTACATGTGTGCTGCTCTTCTTGGATGACCTATGCACACTTACCGGTAGCAAAACTGTTCATGTCGTGGAGCATCGTGAATTAGCCTACAGCAAAACTGACATATCTACTCTGAAATGGACAAATTGCAAGAGAGGAGTGCAACATTTTCCGTCCGCATTGGGGCACTTTACAGGTATTTTTTTGGTGATAAAAACTAAAAACTGCCGTTTTTTACTTGTGTTACTTTTCTCGCCGGGATGCTATTATAATTATATGCATCAATCCGACGACCGGTCTCAAAAACGAGAATGAGGTGTGCTTTATTCCCATTGCTTGATCTGTGTTCAGGCAATCTATGATGGTTGTTATTGGGGAGAATTTCGTCCTCCAGAAACTCCATAATGCCGTCAGCGATACATACCTTTAATTCCTATCCGACGCCCTTCGTGAAAACGGAAATGAGCAGTGTTTTTTTCTGTTCGCTTGGTTCTAGTAGCTGTTGCAGAGACCTACATAGCTGCTAGAAGTGAAACAAGTAGTTTCAAATTGGTTCTTTAGAATCGTTCAGGTATTTCAACCGGTCCAGGTACCTTTCCGCTACTGTGCAATTTCAGTTGATTTTATATTGTTATGACTCATTTTAGTATATGCTATTTTGGCGTTCTTACGTTGATTGAAAATGGGGACCTTATCACGACCTTCCGCGGTGAATCATTTTCAGGATATTGTATTTACTATTTTGGATTCCGTTTCGATGCCCTTGTGGTTAATGAGCGACTGAATATAAGAATCCCATCCGTTTACTGACTTTACGTAAGAACAAAACTACTTAGTATTTTTAATCAGATGGGTTGGCGTAATTTTACTTTCCAATTCACGGAACACTCCTCGCATTGGTCATTTATTCACTTCCACACTTATCCTATTACTATCTGTCTTATTAGTGGTTGACGCTTCTACAACCCGTTTCTGATATTGTTGTCTTCATTCATGTCGTCCTCTGTCTCGTACGACGAAATGCACAGCTCACTGATATTTAAAATTTATCAAACTGACGTGTTATACGAGGTGCGGCTAGAAAAAAACCGGACTGATGCTGGAAAAAACATTTATTTACAATTATTTACAATTTCATGTTATCTCCTTCAATGTACTCTCCTCCTCGGTCTCTACACCGCTCCATACGAATTTTCCACTGTTCATAGCAATGCTGCAGATCATTTTCGGTAAGTCCATACATTACTTCCGTCGCTTTTTCTTTTACTGCTTCAACAGTCTCAAATCTAGTTCCTTTCAAAGCTGACTTGACTTTAGGGAAAAGAAAAAAGTCACAGGGGGCCAAATCGGGTGAGTAGGGTGGATGATCTAAGATGGGAATGTTGTTTTGCCAAAAACGTCTTCACTGACAACGCACTGTGAGCTGGGGCATTGTCTTGGTGAAGGATCCATGACTTTTTTCTCCACAAATCGTTCCGTTTTCTCCGTACTCGCTCACGTAGGGTAGCCAGGACGCTAATGTAGTAATGCTGATTCACTGTTTGTCCCTCTGGTACCCAATCAATGTGCACAATCCCTTTGATGTCAAAAAAAACAATCATCATTGCCTTGAATTTCGATTTTGACATTCGTGCTTTTTTTTTGTCGTGGAGAACCAGGAGGTTTCCAGTGCATCGATTGGCGTTTAGTTTCGGGATCGTAAGTAAAAAACCACGATTCACCACAAGTAACAACATTTTGTAAGAAGGTGGGATCACTTTCAATGTTTTCCAGGATGTCAGAACAAATCATTCTTCGGCGTTCCTTCTGTTCAATTGTGAGACACTTTGGAACCATTTTTGAACACACTTTGTGAAGTTGAAACTTTCATGAAGAATCTGCCTAACACTTTCCTTGTCAACTCCTGTTAACTCAGACACTGCTCTGATTGTTAAACGGCGATCTTGTCGAACAAGTTTACCGATTTTTTCAATGTTTGCATCAGTTTTTGCTGACAATGGTCTGCCAGTGCGAGTGTCATCACTGATGTCTTCGCGGCCATCTTTAAATCGTTTAAACCACTCAAACACTTGTGTTCGCGCTAAACAATCATCGCCGTACACTTGTTGTAACATTACAAACGTTTCACTTGCAGATTTTCCTAGTTTGAAACAAAATTTGATGTTAACACGCTGTTCTTTCTGTACACTCAACATTTTCCGACGCACAGACGAAACGTCAACTACTTAAAACAGACGCCACGGGCAGACTGAGCGCAGGAGGCAGATGAAACTCGAGCAGTAGGCGGAGCGAGAGTCACGTGACGGGCCACGCGACTTTCAGCCTTATTGCATTCGTTTTATTGTTTCACCAGTACTAGTCCGGTTTTTTTCTAGCCACACCTCGTAGACATGCTTCTCTTCTTGATACGTTCTTTGTGTACCTCGTCCTTCCCAGCATACATCACTGAGATGTCGATTAGTCAACTCCATTTTTTAATACTTTCGACTTCATCATTATTTTGAATAACTTCAACTGATGTCATTCGATTACACCCAATACCTACCAAAACATAGCAAATTCCGGTAATATAGACACTGGAAAATAGCAGTTATATTACATAGATGTAATCTCACTGAAGTGCACAGCAGGTAATTATTTTTCTTTTGTCACAGCATACTTTCTATTATAATACAAACCAAATAATTTTCTCTTTTGTGCGTTTTCTCTGTTGCCACTATTTATCAAAATACTACAGATTTTATCGCAGAACGTCCCGTTTTCACTTCTGTTTTCATTCAACTAAAGCAGGAAATTAGAATTTAATGTCCCTTCAAAAACGATGACGTTGAGAAAGGATCCGAGGCTATTCAAAGGATTCACGTCGGCAGTCGCTTTATGTGAGTTATGATAACCACGGAAAATCCAGGTGGCCAGACGGCATCAGGTTTCCTATTGTTGTGATTCTGATACGTCATCATGCTTGAAATACATTTTATGGTAAAGTGCCAGCTCACTGTCGCAAATTGCCAAAGGCAGCGGGCATTATATGTTTTATTGTAAATTGGCCTTAAAAGTTCCGGCGTACTGCCGCAAACCGCCTACGGTAATGGGCATTATAAATCTCTAACATGCATGTAGACACAATAGTTACGATAAAGGTGTACAATATAAGGACCACCCTTCTTACTAACATGCAAGATGTCTGGGAGGCAATGGCTCGAAGCACATATCGAGGTATTCATTCTCAAACATCTAGGTGGCGGATTAACATCTGTAATCTTTCCTTTCTTCTTTTTGTTTCTTCTTAAATTCGACAAAGTTTTTATTTCCAATTCCAGTTCATGTATTATATTTTGATAAAGCATAAGGCCACTGAACAAACAAAAAAAAGCAACAAAAGAAATGAAGAAAACACCTATCTCCACATCGTGAGACACGGCCCACGGCCGGCCGGAGTGGCCGAGCGGTTCTAGGCGCTACAGTCTAGAGCCGCGCGACCGCTACGGTCGCAGGTTCGAATCCTGCCTCGGGCATGGATGTGTGTGATGTCCTTAGATTAGTTAGGTTTAAGTAGTTCTAAGTTATAGGGGACGGATGGCCTCAGAAGTTAAGTCCCACAGTGCTCAGAGCCATTTGATTTGAACGGGCAACGGTATGATCGAATGTGGGTGTCGGGTGGAACTGCTGCTCAGATCTACTCGGGCCCTATACACCGATCGTAGCGGCCAAGAGGCAATAAATGACTCGCCGCAACAATCAGGCGGTGGGTCGCTAAAAATAAGCAGAAAGTTAAAAAAAAGTACATATTCTACACGGTAAACCAGAACTCCATACGTGAACTTTCGGCGGTGTCAGTATGAATCAAAACAAGGGGGAAAAATGTCGAGTAAACATGGGCTCGAAAAAATGTACACCTTAAGAACTAGGAGCTGGTCTTCATCTTCGCTACTATGAGGCCGATCTCTTCTACTGAAAGCTCTTTGCTTTCAATATTTTGAGAGGTGGTAGTATGGATGAAACCAACAAAAAATGTCCAATAATCATGGGCTCTAAAGTTCATACCTTAAAAGGTACGAGCTCTTGTCCACTTCTGATACCGTGGAACACTTCTACTGAACAAGCGAACATAGCCCACAGGTATGCATTTTACAGCCCATGTTTACTAGACTCTTTTGTATGTTATGGTGGATGCTACAACATCTGAAAGTTCGTCGGTGGAGTTCTGGTTAACCCTGTATACATCTTCTGTCCCAGATTTTCATACCTGGTTTTAACTTTTTTTAAACATGTACACATCGAAGTGTCCCTTAAGAGACGATATCAACAAGGACGATTCATATTACAAAACAAAAGGATACCAAGCTCTAAATATTGAAGTACGAGATCGGTCAGTTTTGGCAATCTTCATTTTTGGTGCCGGTTTTGGAAAACACGTTTTGGTCCAATTTGAAGAGAATCTAAAAAATTTTTTGTCAGAACTCCACCAGTATTTTGAGATAATTCCATCCACGAGGAACCAGTATTCATCAATGTAGAGACCCGGAATGTGGTTTGCTTCTCGCAGACTGAAAACTTTACGTGCTGAATATGAGTGTGTGGCATATTTAAATTCATGATTTAAGAACTGGAACGTGTTATGTTTCACATTTTGCAGTAACCTTTAGCGTACTTATGTTATGCCTGTTGATCGCGCCAGGAGTGCGTTGTGTTATATTTCACATTTTGCAGAAATCATTAATGTACTTGTGTTATATTTTAGCAACCTTTAATGTTATATTTGAGAGGAGTTGATTATAAATTAGGGCATCATCAAAAAATATTCGTAATAGTGTTTGATGCTGGAACAGTAGAAGTGATACTAACACTGCAAATATGTGGTGATGACGTAAACCGTAGAGGCATGATATCAAACAGTATCTCCGTACACAAAACGAAAACAAGCTTGGTGGATGTGTATATTTACGTAGCAAGCAGGCTTTCCGGCCCGAAGACGGCGCGTTCTCGGAAATATTTCAAATGAATAATTGTCCAATATATGCTCGACGCCTACGACTTCTGCGCAGTGATCCAACCATTCCTCGTGACAGATGCGAACTGTTCTCATTCACAGGCGAGGAAAAATTTTACGTCGCTTTGGCTTATTGAACAGATATTCTGCAGTGATGAGAGTGTGAAACAGAAAGAAAAAAGAACTGGGTTTGGATGTAGGATCCACACGCACTAAATAACACGCATTGTATGAAAGACATTTGAATGCAACGAAAAAGCTCCAGCAGCATGGAGGCCGTGCCTACTCGTTATCACCAATTTCGTCCAAATTTATGACATGCAGAGCTTGGCCAGAAATGAAAGTGACGGAAGTGAGAGATCCAGATGATTAACGCTTTAGAAAAAAGACCATTTCTTGCGCAGCTCGGGCGAAGCAGAAGCCATTTGCGATAGCGTATTTTCAAGGCAGTGGCTGGGGCAGCGGGAAGAGGACAGGTTGGTAAACCGAAGTTCGCGGTACAGAATCTTTCAACGAAACTTTCTTACTTTCGATTTTTACATTACGTACAGTGCAAATAAAACGAAATAATTCTCAATTCATTCTGGGAATTTTGCCAAATAAGGACACTGGGTCGAAATTAAGGCTGTTACATGAAATAAACTGAATTTATTAATACGTACTACGAAAAAAACATGGCAAATTTAAACGGACGCAAAGTATCAGAGATTGGCGATCTTTTACAGAAGCTCGGAATTTAGCACAGAATTCATTGAGAAACGCCTATAATAGTTTCCACAACGAAACTTTTTCTCAAAATCTGGCAAAAGTGAATGGAGATTCTGGTCGTATGTAAATTATGCTGCCGGCAAGACACAGTTAATGCCTTCTCTGAGCGACAGCAATGGAAATACTATCGACGACAGTGCTGCCAAAGCAGAGCTACAAAACACAGCCTTCTGAAATTCCTTCACCAAAGAAGACGAAGTAAATATAAAATAAAATGTAAATTCCGTGTGGCTAGGGCCTCCCGTCTGGTAGATCGTTCGCCGGGTGCAACTCTTTCGAGTTGACGCCACTTCGGCGACTTGCGCGTCGATGGGGATGAAATGAGGATAAGGACAACACAACACACAGTCTCTGAGCGGAGAAAATCTCCGCCACAGCCGGGAATCGAACCCGGACCGTTAGGTATGACATTCCGTCGCGATGACCACTTTTGTCGGTATTGTTCGTTGCGTTTGGTCTGAGCGGACGTCACAGGATATCCGTTCATGTTGATCGTTGATTCCTCCGTTTTTTTTTTTTTTAATTACAGAGGGCGAGCAGCCCTCTGACCGAACACGCTGAGCTATCGTACCGGCATCCACTCAGCTACCAGGGGGCGGACAATATTCCATAATTCGAATCAAGAACAGCTGCCAACACGAGTAACTTAAAAGTAGATATCCTCGGAGTAGTGAAGCAACTTAAATCACTTAACAAAAGCAAGTCTTCCGGTCCAGACTGAATACCAGCTAGGTTCCTTTCAGAGTATGCTGATACAATAGCTCCTTAACAATAATATACAACCGCTACTTCGACGAAAGAACCGTACCCCAAGACTGGAAAGTTGCGCAAGTCATGCCGGTATTCAAGAAAGGTAGTAGCAGAAATACTATAAAATAATAATTTGGCACATGAAATTCTCGAGTACGCCTTACAATCCCTTCCTGTAAATTTATTTGCATTCCCAGGTTTTCCTTTGCATTTCCTTTTCATGCATTTTACGAAAATATTAATAAGTGCAAAACACTGAGCGTTATTTTGGTTTATTTGTAGTGCAGCTAACGTAAAAACGGAAAATAAGAAAATGTACTGCATAGGGAATCATTCCCAAGGCATTCCGATTACCATTCTGTATTCTTTCCGCTTCCCCTTCCGCTGCCTGGAAACTACTCTAAAATAAATGATTCATGACTCTCCGACACGCATTTTTTTTCCAAACGCTCCATCTGGAGTTCCCACTTCTGCAAGTTCCATTTCTGGCCAAACCCTGTATACCATAAACTTGGACGAAATCGGTGGTGACGAATAGGAGCGGTTGCCTTGTAAGTAACACTTATTGTTGCTGCGAACGTCGTCTGGACAGGCGTAAGTCTCGTGCCCACGATTACGAGTAGTGTGTACGTATGACGATGTCGTGACTTCAGTTCACATCCAATATGTACTTAAAACGGTGAAAGCGCAGCCGTTGGAGCCAAGGGCCGTGCTTTCACGGTTTTAAGTACATATTAGAGGTGAACTGTAGTCACTGAAAAGTGGTTTGTACCATATTGTGTTGTAATGTCTTCCAGACAATGGCGGTACGTCGAAACTAGCAGCAACATGATAAAGAAATACTTCACATCAGCTTTTCGTTTTGTATACAACATCGCAATTGCGTAGTACAATTTCTACATATAAATCTACACTCCGGAAGCCAAGTTACCGTGTGTGGCGGAGGGTATTTTGTGAAACACTCTCACTCTCCCTCCTGTTCTGTTCCTGTTTCCGGGAATAACGACTGCTATTAAGCCTTCGTGTGAGATTGAATCTATCTTATTTTACTTTTATGGCCTTTTAGTGACATATACGTCGGAGGAGGCAATATATTGGTTGACTGTTCTAGGAATGTACGCTCTCGGAATTTTAGCAGTACCGGTAAACTACATGATGATGCTGAAAGCCTCTGTTGCACCGTCTGCCACTGGAATTGTATGAAGATCTCCGTGACGCTCTTGTGCCAATTAAATGAACCTGTAACGAAACAAGCAGCTATTCCTTGGGTTTTCTGTACTATTCCCAGTAACCCTATGTGGTACGGATGACCAATATTCAAGCATTGGTAGAAGGAGTATTTTGTAAGCTAACTCATCTGTTGAGATTTCCTGAGGAGTCCTACAATGTACCTCAGTCTGGCATCTGCCTTACCTGCGATTAGTTTTATGTGCTCGTTCCACTTTAAATCAGTCCGTACGCATAGTCCTGGATACTGTGTGGTTCCGGAACCATCGGAAACAAACACATATGCTCCCGATGAATGTTCTATAATCGTGTAATCGTACAGTAATGGCTCATTCTGCTTATTTATGCGAAATACATAACATTTCAACAAGAAAAGGAGGGTCAGCATTGGTCGTTGAAGCAAAGATCTTTATTTCTGTTACAAATTGATTTCAATCACTGAGACCATCATCAGAGCTGTAGATATAACAAGAATAAAATAATCAGACTGCACTATAAGGCACTGAAGTATAGAAGTAAGAAATTATACAAGAAATCGTTTTCATTAACATACCTAGTATCAATCCCCTGTGGACTCATAAATACGAGTAAAAGCGCGATATCTCCAAATATCAATGAAGAGTACTTGTCCGACCGAAGGAACAGATGCACCTAGGCTAGCTGCTTGCAGGGACCTTCGCGGCTATCCTCATTACCAACATCTAACGCAACGGTGCCGTCTTTAATGATCATTATTACAAAATCTTTTATTCATGAAAATAGAAGACATAATGAAATATAGTGTCTAATCCATGCACACACCAAGAACATACAACACAAAAATCTGTAGGACTACATTGTAAAGACCGTGCTCACGCGTTCTGGCGTGTGTTTCGGGAACCAGGTCCCAAGTTATGTGATGTAGCATGAATCATACTATAACGCAGTACTGCAACCATTACATTAACGTAATACTGAAATAATTCCAGCTAAACCAAAAGAACTGGGTTATTCTATTATGCCCTTTGACATTAACTTTTATGAGTATACATTTCAAATGTTTTTGGTTAGTACACTGGACTCGCATTCGGGAAGACGACGGTTCAAGCCCGCGTCCAGCCATCCTCATTTAAGTATTCCGTGATTTCCCTAAATCGCTTATGGCAAAAGCTGGAATGGTTCCTTCGAAAAGGGCACGGCCGGTTTCTTTCTCCATCCTTCCTCGTTGTCGACAGGACGTTAAATACTAATCTCCTCCTCCTCCTCCAAAAGCCTTTTTGACAGACGATGTTTAAAATAAAATATTGGTGTAAAAACACACAGCACAGTGTAAAAATTTTAAAAAATCAAGTTACAAATTCGTCTTTTTTCATACTTGGGTAGAGTGACTGTACGACAAGAATAAAATAATCCGACTGCACTGAAAAATACTAAATCTGCCCTACAAAAATTCTGTTTGGAAGGACTGTAGATACGTTAGTCTTTGTTCCTATTTGTGTCTATATAAGAAAAATTTCATAACAGTGAACTGTCGTGTGCTATTTTAGACTAATCCTCAGTTCCAGTAAAGTGGAGTAAATCGTTCTTCAGAGTTGTCAAGAGCGCGTTATGGGGCAGCACTTGACGTCACTGTCACTCTATCTAAATAAGGTTATGAGCGTTTTATACGCTCTCTTTGTTTTAGATGGTGTTGTGTATATGTTTCTATCTACATTGTTTTTATGAGTTATTAAAAATGTATGAGTGTGAAAATTAATGTCAGAGTGTGTGCGTAAAGCATGTTTCACTAGAGGATTAGCTCATAGAAAACACTTCGAAACGAATTCATGGAGAAAACATTCTGGTCATCAAGCACACTTACAGTATCCTGCATGTTGTGACTGTGAATGTCAGCTTTTATGATACATTGTGTGCGCCCCCGTATCCCCTCCACTTAAAATTTTAAGATGTCTTTGCAGATATTCAGTGTTTACATTCAACCAAATAGTACCGAAAGCTGTCTTAATACTATGAACACGTGAATGTTCTTTATATCCTGTTTCCAAACGCCGTGCTGTTTGCAATATGCAAATTTTTGTCACAATTACGAGTACTATGCTTGATTTGATACGCTCCCAAACCTACAAGTGGATTTTTGTTGTTAATATTGTGGTGTAACTGGATTTTAAGACTTTTTCTGTTAAATATGTTAACTTTGCTGTTATGGTAATATTTTACAATTTTATCAGATACCTGACCTCATTAAGCCATAGGCACAAACCTCATTTTTTTCATCCGTATTGTACAGATTTCTCTCTTTCCCATTGCTTTTGTTCTCCGAATGCTGCAGTTTTTCTTTTCCCTTTTTGTGCAGTGATGTCGTGCGACTGATTCAGTATTCGGTGTTTATTGCTATTTGTACTAGGATTTTAAGTTCCTTATCTATTTCATTTTCAGTTAGCGGCAGTCTGAGTATTTTCGTAATCAAATGGTTCCAATGACTCTGAGCACTATGAGACTTAACATGTGAGGTCCCCTAGAACTTAGAACTACTTAAACCTAACTAACCTAAGGACATCACACACATCCATGCCCGAGGCAGGATTCGAACCTGCGACCGTAGCAGTCGCGCGGTCTCGGACTGAAGCACCTAGAATCGCTTGGCCAGAACGGCCGGCTTTTCGTTATCATAGCACAGAAGCAAACAACTTCACGTTGTTGCGAATAATAGGATTGCGAGCTGGTATCGGTTATGCTATGTTTTGTAAAACTGGATACTACATATGTATTTTTACTTTTGATTAATGTCAAAACTAAGAAACTGAGACTGTCGTTTGCTCCTGTTTCAAACGTGAAAGTTACCTTCTGGTGCACTGAGTTTAATTTAACGGCGAAATCGTTAAATTCTGCTTGACTACCTTTGAATAATATGGTACAGTCGTCTACATAAAGTTTGTGTTTTCAATCTTTATAGGGGGACGGGGGAATTTCATGAAGAATCTGTATTCCACGTCCTTTGTTAATATGTCTCCCAGTGATCCAAATTACAGGGTTTTTTAATAACATTTTTTAAAAAAATTTTAACGTTAATAACTTTATTTGTGCTGTTGCCAATGTTTTTCCAATAGTAATTTTAGATGATTCATGGTACGCTGTTATTCTTCCGTTTCATCTGTGGTTTTTACTCTCTCCCATTTAAGACCTTCCCTTTATCCTGCAACCCTCACTCCCATAAAGCCTTTTAGCCATGTGACGATATAACGTAAATTCATTGAAATATTGTAGTTGTCTTCATTATGATACCTCCATGAAGCTTTGTAGTTTTCTCACATCTGAAGATGACATCTGCTTTCCCAAACGCCAGTGTGGATATTTTATATATATTTAAGTGACGGTTGACGTTATAAACTATTATGCACTCATTTACAAACGTCACTTACCTCCAATTGATAGTATGTCAAGTTTTAAAAATGAGGTATAGGTAGAGGTAGAGGTAGATAGCGAATGCGGAGATACCAACTAGTGCTCTTGAACGTTTTTTTTTCTGGTACTACAGTAATAGGAAACTGAGAATGAGCTCATATGACGAAGATGAGCGAACACAATTTCATACGGGTTTTACTGGTATACTGTACGTGCCGAATAGACAAGCATATTTTCTTAAAGTACTGGCGTTGTTCTTACTATAGTACAGCCGTGGACGCCCTCTAAAATTTTTAAACCTTTCCCACCCGTTGACACCCTCCACACACACACACCAACACCGACGCACGCACGCACTCACGCATCCACCCACCCACCCACACACGCACGCACGCACACACACACATCCCTCCATTACCAAACTGCTGACTCAATGTCTCAGGGTGTGTCCTGCCAACCGATCCCCTCTTTTAATTAAGTTGTTATATAAATTTATTTTGTTCCCCCAGTTTCATTCAATGCTTCCTCCTTACCTATTGGATCTAGCCACCAAATCATCAACATGCTTCTGTAGCAACGCATTTCAAAAGATTTTATTCTCTTATTGTCTGAATTGAGGATCGTCTACGTTTCCGTTCTGTACAGGGCTAGAGGGCAGACAAAAGATTTTCTAGTACTTATTTGAGGTCCAAATACCAGAACTCGTCTACAACTTTTAGTGTTTCATTTACTAATCTAATTCCCTAAGGATTGCTTCAGTATCACTATATTCCATTTCGCAGGAGAGCTTCTGTAAAGTTTGGAAGGTAGGAGACGAGATACCGGCAGAAGTAAAGCTGTGAGGACGGGGCGTGAGTCATGCTTGGGTAGCTCAGGTGGTAGAGCACTTGCCCGCGAAAGGCAAAGGTCTCTAGTTCGAGTCATGGACCGGCATACAGTTTTAATCTGCCATGAAGTTTCATATCAGCGCACAATCCGCTGCAGAGTGAAAATCTCATTCTGGAAACATATCCCTTAGTTTACATTTGAAGGGTGCAGGTCTGTCACTTGTCAGAAGAATGAAAAGCCAATGTGTCTCTCGTAATACGTAACCGATAAGTATCCAAAAAATTGTGAACGGATTCTGATATGACAGAAATATGCTGCTCACCAGATTACTACCAAAAAATGAGAAATTAGAAAATAAATGCTTTATTAAGAACGTTCTACATGACATACCAGGACACTGATAATAGATACCATTAAGAATGTTTTTCCAAGCAATTCTTGCAAAGAAGAAAACTAACAACATACTGGATATAACGCTATTTATCACACAAATGTCGCGGTTACCGGTCTGGAACCGTCTCAGACGGCTGTATACGTTTATATTATATTGTTTTTCTTTCAATTTTTATTTGTTAATATATATCTTACAAACACTTTTCAAGGCGCTGTCAGTTACTTTCAGCAGTCCTACAAAGTCCTTCACCAACTGTAACAGAATTACAATCCTGTCGATAAATATCAATGTTTTTCTTTCCACTCCAAATGGTTCAAATGGCTCTGACCACTATGGGCTTAACATCTGAGGCCATCTGTCCCCCAGAACTTAAAACTACTTCAACCTAACCTAAGGACTCACACACATCCATGCCCGCGGCAGGATTCGAACCTGTGACCGTAGCGTTCGTGCGGTTCCAGACTGAAGCGCCTAGAACCGCTCGGCCACACTGGCCGGCCTGGAAACGTCATTTCCTCTCCATAAACGTTAATTTCCATTCCAAACTAACCCCAGCTGAAATCTAGCATTTATACACCGACAAATATCTGCCGACAATTGATTTCTAAGACACGTAAGAATTTAGACTTATCGAGAAATTCAATAAGTGGACGAAATAATGGGCCTCCCAGACATGGAAACATTGCAGTTATGAAGCTGAAAAACGTAATATAGAGGAACTACAACACCTTGGAGGTGGCACTTTTTCTTGCTGTTCAGAACAAATACATAATACGCCGAGTAGCCTATCACAATGTTCTCATCTACACCTATACTCTACATATTTTGAAGCCGAAGAATAACAGAGCTTTTAAAATCAGCAGTGGTTATTTTTCCACCTTCGACATGAAGACGTTAATAAATGGTTCAAATGGCTCTGAGCACTATGGGACTTAACTTCTGAGGTCATCAATCCCCTAGAACTTAGAACTACTGAAACCTAACTAACGTAAGGATATCACACACATCCACGTCCGAGGAAGGATTCGAACCTGCGACTGGAGCGGTCGCGCGGTTCCAGACTGTAGCGCTTAGAACCGCTCGGCCACTCCGGCCGGAAGACGTTAATACATCAGTTAAGAAACGATGTCGGGAAGCGTTTTTGAGCACGTAACGGAGGCGACAGTTTCCCTTGTGACAAATACGCTGGTGATGAGTCACCTCAACGAGGTTGCGTTCGTCACCGTAACGTTAGAGCGACTAAAAGCTCTCCCGGGGCGATTAGGTTACTTGTCTGTAAACAGGGAGTTGTGTAAATTATTTGTAGAGAGAGAGGGCCGCATTCCACGGCCTGGGGGCTTTCGTTCTGGAGCTGGAACGCGCCTCTGTACCAGTTAATGGCCCTCGGTGACAGCTGGAGGAGCCGCAGCTGCCGCCACTGGACGAGTGAAGTGTCGCCTGGTGAGCATGCCAGCTGTGCGCATCACAGGGACCTACAAATACACTGGAGAACACCGGGCAGGAAATTGCCTTATGACTCAAAGCTGATCCTCAATGTCGTAGCCCAGCGGGGATGGCAACATACACTACTGGCCATTAAAATTGCTACACCAAGATGAAATGCAGATGCTAAACGGGTATTCATTGGACAAATATATTATACTAGAACTGACGTGTGTTTACATTTTTACGCAATTTGGGTGCATAGATCCTGAAAAAATCAGTACCCAGAACAACCACCTCTGGCCGTAATAACGGCCTTAATACGCCTGGCCATTGAGTCAGAGCTTGGATGGGGTGTACAGGTACAGCTGCCCATGCAGCTTCAACACGATACCACAATTCATCAAGAGTAGTGACTGACGTATTGTGACGAGCCAGATGCTCGGCCACCATTGACCAGACGTTTTCGATTGGTGAGAGATCTGGAGAATGTGTTGGCCAGGGTAACAGTCGAACATTTTCTGTATCCAAAAAGGCCGGTATAGGACCTGCAACATGCGGTCGTGCATTATCCTGCTGAAATGTAGGGTTTCGCAGGGATCGAATGAAGGGTAGAGCTACGAGTCGTAACACATCTGAAATGTAACGTCCACTGTTCAAAGTGCCGTCAATGCGAACAACATGTGACCGAGACGTGTAACCAATGGCACCCCATACCATCACGCCAGGTGATACGCCAGTATGGCGATAAGAATACACGCTTCCTATGTGCGTTCACCGCGATATCGCCAAACACGAATGCGACCATCAAGATGCTGAAAACAGAACCTGGATTCATCCGAAAAAATGAGGTTTTGTGCACCCAGGTTCGCTCCTGTCTGTGATGCAGCGTCAAGGGTAACCGCAGCCATGGTCTCCGAGCTGATAGCCCATGCTGCTGCAAACGTTGTCGAACTGTTAGTGCAGACGGTTGTTGCCTTGCCAACGTCCCCCCATCTGTTGACCCAGGGATCGAGACGTGGCTGCATGGTCTGTTACAGCCATACGGACAGGGTGCCTGTCATCTCGACTGCTAATGATACGAGGCCGTTGGGATCCAGCACGGCGTTCCGTATTACCCTCCTGAACCCACCGATTCCATATTCTGCTAACAGTTATTGGATCTCGACCAACGTGAGCAGCAATGTCGCGAAACGATAAACCGCAATAGCGATAGGCTACAGTCCGACCTTTATCAAAGTCGGAAACGTGATGGTACGCTTTTCTCCTCCTTACACGAGGCATCACAACAACGTTTCACCAGGCAACGCCGGTCAACTACTGTTTGTGTATGAGAAATCGGTTGGAAACTTTTCTCATGTCAGCACTTTGTGGGTGTCGCCACCGGCGCCAACATTGTGTGAATGCTCTGAAAAGCTAATCATTTGCATATCACAGCATCTTCTTCCTGTCGGTTAAATTTCGCGTCTGTAGCACGTCACCTTCGTGGTGTAGCATGGCCAGTAGTGTATTTTCGTTGAATTCCTTAGTCGGATAGGAAGCGATGTGAGATTTTAGAAATCTGTTGATTGGCACGCGACCGGCTTCGTGCAGGGAATAAGTCGCCGACAAGATCTAGCTGAGGTTTGTCGGGTCTCTGAGGTTGGAGATGGTACAGAAAGATTCGAGCGGCAGGCTAGAGAGACAGAAATGAAAAGACTAGCTTCTGGGTTGGTATCTTCGTCTGATTTTATTGCTTCTACCCGAGTTTACATGAACTTGTCCAAGAGCACAGACACTGGGTCGTAATTTCAATGAGCATAGAACACAGATGAGGCTTACTAGACACTCAAATTACTAGAACAAGTAGCCCGTCTGGCCTGTCACTTTGACTCGAATCATGAAAGGGAACCAGTTTCTTATTGCCCATATCGAATTATCAGGTTCCGTTACACGTCACACTGTTAGCGACAGCTGTCGTAGGTGCAAGTAAGCCACGGTATACTGACTACCCACAGTCCACAGTAATGTACAGTCAAGTCCTTCTTAGTTCCAAGGTTAACTGAAAAGATTATTCCACTCACATGATTTTCTGATGTCGGTTCATGGACACCCGAGGCTCGTATGCTCTCGTATTGTTGCACTCTGCCGTGCTCGTTAACTGGTGACCTTATTATACTGTATTTTTATTACATATGATCATTTTAATACCTATTACACAAATAAGTACTAAATGTGTACACATTTAACGTTTTAAAAACCATATATCCTAGAGTCACAAAGGAAATATTTTTGTAGTGTATCCAATAGTTAAATACGAAAATATTTCCGTTGGGAACGTAGCACCTATTTCTTTTAAACTGTTAATTGTGTTTGCGTTTAGTATTTGGGACGGTTTGCTTATAGATGGTACGTACCCGCATCGCATTTTTACCCGCAATATGCAATCAGCTCCGTCTTCAGGCCACGATTGGCCTACCGGGACCATCCGACCGCCGTGTCATCCTCAGTGGAGGATGCGGATAGGAGGGGCGTGGGGTCAGCACACCGCTCTCCCGGTCGTTATGATGATATTCTTGACCGAAGCCGCTACTATTCAGTCGAGTAGCTCCTCAATTGGCATCACGAGGTTGAGTGCACCCCGAAAAATGGCAACAGCGCATGGCGGCCTGGATGGTCACCCATCTAAGTGCCGACCACGCCCGACAGCGCTTAACTACAGTGATCTCACGGGAACCGTTGTATCCACTGCGGCAAGGTCGTTCAGTCAGCTTGAAATCAGCGGTTTTAATGCTCGTGATCATATATTGGTCTGGCAAAGGTTCCAGCACTGTATGTCGCCATCCAGATTTCCAGGCTTACTTGTTAAAATTCTTACCAAGATAACTTTTTTTTGTTGGATATCCCTTAATGATTCGGTCATTACAACAACAAGGCAGTAAGAGCACTTGTTTCGATCAGAACACGTAGCCCCTTCGACAGTCACAATAATGAAAATTCAGATATATACATGCCGAAAAAGAAATGTTCCACTACAAAGAAGTTTCACTTTGCATGTTATAACCTTACACAACTGCCTTAAAACGGTGGTCGCTCTCGATCGCTGAAAATGGTGTAGATCTGGTACCAGACGATCAGAAGATTGGCGAAATTGGTGATGACAGTGAACTGATATGCACGAGCCATTTGGTTGCCTGGAGTCATCGCAGTAACATGAGTCAACAAGTAGACGTGTAGTGAGAGATGCAACAAAAAACGCATAGTGCCTTTAGCCTGGAGACACTTCATATCCCGAAATCAAGTAGCGATTTCGAATCACAGAATTGTGAGCGAGGGTGTCGTCGCAATCAAGCGAAAGCTGGTGTGACGCAACTAACAATTAATTAGTGTTTGTATAGATATTTGAATGTTATCGATATTTTTGCCAACCGGTGCACACTTCAGCACAGCAGGCTCGCCATAGAAATCCGAATTCGTGAAGGAGAAGCAGTAATCATCAAAGAAGGAAAAAAGAAAGTCTTCTTTGTGAGCTTCTACTGCTATTAAAGGAACAATCTTGGTCATTTTGAGCTAGTTGATTCTTGTTAACACTAATAAAAAGCCGTCAGAGCTATATTGATTCACATTTGTTATTTCAAGACCGATTACGTTTGAAAGAACATGGTTTGCGTTTTACGTAAACCTACTGTTATTTTTCCATTCTTGCTGTTATTCACGTAACATAAGCTGTGCAGAATTCTTCTTAACATACTTTCAAATATCTTGCAAATCTAAGTTTTATTCTTCGTTATTTCGGGAAATTTAATCTTATTTTATCCCGTGTAACGATAATACAACAATGAGTTAATGCTTCTTCATGCCCAACACCCACTCTTGCTACACAAGTAAAATTATTCAACTCTCCATGTCTGGTTATTATCCTGTTCCTCAGATTTGTATATGCACGTGTGGTTGCTCGCTCTAGTTCACTGGAATTTCACCTTACTATGATTTTGTAACGTCCTTCAACACACCTTAGCAAGTTTAACACAGTTCGGTTGTAATTTTGCCAACAAAATATCCGTGAAACCGTAACACTTAGTTACTTATCTCTTGTAAGTGTTCAATGACAATAGGATTTTTGTAGTCAGTTTTATTAAAAAAAAATGGTTCAAATGGCTCTGAGCACTATGGGACTTAACATCTGAGATCATCAGTCCCCTAGAACTTAGAACTACTTAAACCTAACTAATCTAAGGACATCACACACATCCATGCCCGAGGCAGGATTCGAACCTGCGACCATAGCGGTCACGCGGCTCCAGACTGTAGCGCCTAGAACCGCTCGGCCACTCCGGCCGGCAGTTTATTCAGCGGTGTGAATAATCACTATTGCTTTTCCTTTCATAGTGTATATAACGACTTTACAATCTCAGTCGTACTGTTTTATTTATCTATACTACAACCCTGCGCAAGCATTGAAAATTGTTCCTTTTTATTATAAATAATTGTTTTGTTTCCTTATTTATGTATTTTTGCAAATTTCTTTATCAGAAGTGTGGTATCTTTTACACTTGAATGTTATTTCTGTAATTAAGGTTATTGTCTTTAGTTGTAACGACTGTGATATCCCACGATCGATACTTCATACCCTGCAGATGCCAAACAGTATGTTTACTTGTTTATGTCTCTCCCAGAGCGCCCTGTCTGGACAGTCTAGCGCACACGGCACGCCATCTTGTTTTGCACTAATCTGCTCGCCGTGCTTCTGCTAGGCGGTCGACGGAGTGTTTACGTGACTGCCACGTTCCAGACTTTGCTTTTAATGATACGTAATATAGCTAAGCTACTTAACGGACGTTATTGTCACTTCTCCGTGGTGATTTGTTATGAAGAGTGTTGGCTGTGTTAGTTGGATATTATTTGTACATGTAAGCTACCGTAGCTTTTTATCCTGATTAATGTTTTGTTCAGCTGCAAGTGATTGATGATGTTCTTTTGGAAATAACCTTCGTATAGCAATAAATGTGTATCAGTATAGCTGTGATGGCCTTCTATTAATGTTGACAAAGAGTCTACGACATACGTCTTTTTGTGCGGTTATAGTTTTGAGCTTTTACGATACGATTAAAAGTCCGTAAAACATATATGATAAGCGAAAACTGAGTTTCTTTGTAAGTCTTACTGAGAGCGAAAAGTGAAGAAGTTGTGACAGTGAAAATAATTCGTATACTGAAAAATGTTCATAACTTCACAATTGTGGAAACCAGAAACTTAAAATCATATTTTCGTGGGAGTTCTATTTTCGATCAAGTTTGTGCTAAACGAAACAAATATGTTATGCCTTTCTAGCAATATTCACAAAGTTTAAATTGCTTATTTTCCAAAGTAAATAAAGAAACATGTTTCTTCGACCAACAGACATTTCGAGGGAAGACCATGACAGTAAAACTAGAGACAATTGTGATCATTCAAAGAAGACCGACAGTCATTCTACCGCCCACTACACACAGATGGCGCAGGAAAAGGTTCTGGGGAGGAATAATCTGGTACAATATTCACTCTCCGCCGTCTCGAATTTATGCGATTATCGTACCGGTGACTTAGATGTAGAGGTACCCGACTGCCACGGAGTACTTGGTTTCGGTTTCCAGTCCGTCAAGCAGTTACGTTCCAAGAGTAAATGGCACGGTACGGTGTATAATAATTCATTACGTCACAACTGCTTAGACAAAAAGATATTCACATTACCTGTTTTTATGTATATTTTGCATACCTAAGCGATCATCACGTAATAAATAATTGTACAAAGATTTAGAAAGGTAGCAAATGTTTATTTATTAATATGTTAATTTTATTTAAAAAAAGGCGTGGTATGCTGTTTCGGTAGTCTACAGTAATAGTTGGCATACTGTAAAATAACAGTTATATTAGCTGTGCATTTGCTTTTTCCCCAGGCACAGCGTTAACTCAAAATGTGTCACTGAAATGATGCGTTGCAAATGTTTGCTGAGTGATGAGGTAAAGGCTCCAAGCGGAGGAAAATCATTTTATTAATTGCTTTTGAAATTTTGTTGCAAGTTGTCGACGACTGTTAGGGTGTACGAGCTGCCACGCAGCATCTTAACCGCGGGGGAATGAGTGCTAGGACGGAGGCTGCATGAGTGGCTAATTAGACGGAGGGCATAGAGTCTACAGGAGTTGTTAGCGTGTCAAAAGAAGATTTGATTATAATTCTGTATACGTCAGCCGTTGTTTTGTGTCTGTTTTTGAACAGTGTAGATTTTTTATTGCACCGGGCTAGATTAATTGAATTTTAAACTTGAGTAATTCTCATTTAAGCACAGATAATTATTACGAGACGTAGTATCTGTAAATGTGGCTTCAGAATATATGCAGGATATATTCTGTTCAAGTAATTAATTGTATTCATTTCATGTCAGAAACTATGAAAAGCTTGTAGGGGTGTTTCTGGCTAATTTGTGTTGAGATATAACTGTAAGGAAAAAATTCAATACGTGGCAACGTTTCCGCGTAAATTAACATTGAATTTACCAGTCAGTACGAAAGTGCAGTGCAAGTGTTGTTCAGAAGTACGATGCAATGTTCCGTCAGACATCCATGCATGTCCGAAGGAACATTGCATCGTATCTCTGAACAATACTTTCACTGCAGTATCGTATTTATCTGCCGACACCGGGCGACTTTCAATTAAAATGTCTCCCCTGTACGGGAATCTACACAACGATTGTTCAAGTTGTTGACACATGGTTGACGACGTGTGGGAGCGAAACAGAATTTGGACATGGGGCGGTAATAGGGATACGTTGCAGCGTTTCCGAGTTAATTAACATTGAATTTCGTGACACTAATGGAATCTGGCGGGTCGCTTAAATGTGCGCGGGCAATGGACTGATCGGCTAACTTGAATCCTAATTAAATCGGAAACTGCGCAACATATTGAACTGTTTCGTAACGGTTATTTCCCAGCACGAACTACCTTGTAACACCGTTACAAGCTTTTCATACTGTTGTGAACGTCCTTTATACTGAGAGGGTATGAGTAACTATGTGAACTTTTGTTTTCATTTGAGTGAAGTGCAGCTTTCCTTTTACTAACGACTGCTACGCATGGAAGGGGAAGCTATTTATTCTTTTGAATAACAGCGGAGTACTGCTAGTATTTTTTTCACGTCGTAAGAAATAGGATGCTACAGAAGAATGCTGAAGATTAGATGGGTAGACCACATAACTAATGAAGAGGTATTGAATAGAATTGGGGAGAAGAGGAGCTTGTGGCACAACTTGACTAGAAGAAGGGATCGGTTGGTAGGACATGTTCTGAGACACCGAGGGATCACCAATTTAGTATTGGAGGGCAGCGTGGAGGGTAAAAATTGTAGAGGGAGACAAAGAGATGAATACACTAAGCAGATTCAGAAGGATGTAGGCTGCAGTAGGTACTGGGAGATGAAGAAGCTTGCACAGGATAGAGTAGCATGGAGAGCTGCATCAAACCAGTCTCAGGACTGAAGACCACAACAACAACAACAAATAGGACATTCATTCGCAATCAGAGCGCATATTTTATTTCCCAGGTGTGAGTATTATACTGGAACAGTGACAGCAGTCAGTGATTTTTACGTTATGCCGCTATTATGGTCGGTTCACGAGAACCAAATTAGCAGAATTTATATTATTGCGAGAAGTTAGCGCTCTGGAACTCCGGGTTGGAATTCTCTCAGTTAAAGCCAATCATTAAGCAAATGTAGCAGAACTGCTGCAGTATCTATCCTCCACTGCTGTGAAGATTTCGCGCCTGTTAGTGGAAATCTCCGATTTCTGCCGTTAAACAATTCGAATTTCCGCCTGACCTTTCTGTTGTCAAGGGCGTCGTATATTTTTGAAACGAGCAGATCACTACTCAGGATTGAGCGCCTAATTATAAGTACCCAAGGAATTCACTAATGCTACTAATGAATTTCAGTCATTAGGACTGTATCCTGAGTGAGGGTACTCACATTTTTTCATTCCAAACCAGTGATTGAGGAGGGACTTACTGTATGTGAAATCAAAAACATGACCTATGCAAATCCAACATTTATTATTAAGTTTGATATGCGAAATTAAAAGAACAGACAGTAAAGGAATGTAATTACAATGAAATTAAGTTATAGCGGACATGATTGGCAAAGTTAAAATTTAGAGAAGTGGAATTTTGGTAACACCTGCCGATGCATGTTTGTCATAATGTTGCTGTGTAGTGCTGTTTGTAATTCTGCTCCAATTTCATAGTCATCTCTGCCGCTCCAGATAATGTTCCTTTGGCACTTTATACCCGTTGTTGATTGTATGGTCCGTGTAGCCCAAAGCTAAAATAAGGAAATAAAAGAAATCTCTGACGGTCCCAGGTTTCACACGGAATCCACTAGGATGAGGTTGATCAGTGGCTGTCATTACCTGACACACCGGCTGGAAATTTGTGGTAAGGTCTTATGGGACCAAACTGTTGACGTCGTCGGTCCCTAAGTCTACACACTACTTAAGCTAACTTAAACTATCTTACGCTATGGACAACACACACATCGAAGCCCGAGGGAGGACTCGAACCTCCAACGGGGGGAGCCGCACGGACCGTGACAAGACGGCTGAGATCGCGCGGCTGCCCTCGCGGCCGCTGACACACCGGCTACCATCCGAAGGTCGTGGGTTGGTCTAAGAGTGCCTGTACGCCATCTGGCATCCGTCACAGGGCCGCTGGCAGTTCGCTCCGCCTGCCTCGCCTTGTGCCACCTGTGCTGAAGCACTTGCTCAGCAAAGAAGCCGACGCCATCAACCACTGGCAGGTGGTCGGTTCAGCTTTCCGCCACAAGGGCGTCATACGCCGTCTCTGAAATACGGCCGCTACCACTGTAGCGAAGACATCGCTACCTAAATGAAGCACTAACTGCTGCACCCCCGCGGTGCTAGTAAAGCCATCCTGCACATCCAACACTGGAGTCAGAATCAGCTAAAAGCAACAGTGAGACTGATGGCGTGGTATGCCGATTCGAAAGTCTACATTAATGGCCGCCATTGCTATCCTACAGCGCCTTTTTTTGGGACACTGGAGGGTTATAACTACTTCATTCGAAATCTCTGGTCAAACAGGAAGTGCGGAAAAGTCAAGTAGCTGGATCCGGCTGACGGTCTTAAATTACCAAGTTTTTTTGTGCATCTGTATAAAATAATCTACAGATTTTGTTCATTATGTGTGCTTGAGGGAAATTCGAAATTCAAAGAAGAAAATTTTTTTGAAAATTATTGCTGTCTTTTCAACGTTTTGGATTGGAACGTCGATTTCATAGCATTGAACTCTGTATAAAACTAGCTTGATCATACAGTGCAGACTTTCATTCGGTGATTTTTGTTTTACGTTCATTAGGTCGTGGTCCAAGGCACACATCTCTGCTAATGTTTGGTCTCCCAGTGCCGGAGGCACTTTCAGAGCTTACAGCGAATCAGCAAGCGGTTACTCAAACAACTGCAGCCTCTGATGATGTTCCAGAAATGGAACACGAGACGTTTGGCAGAGGAATATGACTTAGCTCAGGCCTTAACTCCCATAAAACAAAAATCACCAAAACCTTGAGGTTTGCTAAGAAATAAAGTGATGTTTTTGTATGAGGCGAAGAAACTGTTGCAGATGAGTGGAACGATATGTTGTTCATGACTGAATTTAAACTAGGACGGAGAGAGTCAGATTTGTCATTGAAAGCAGGGAAAAATTATTCCCATGGTGGGCAGCAAAGCACGTAAATTACGAGCACCAAAATAAAGACTTTCGTTTGTGACAGCTACTCCACAGCCACTAAATGCAAAGTTATTCATAACTATATGTCGTTAGCGTTCTGAAATAAAATTGAAATTTTCCGTCCTCTGACTGACATACATATCGTTTCCCAACAAGAAACTCAACACGATTCCCAGAAAACACGCCTCCTATGTGTCACTGCTGTGTCCTCCGGAAGATACGGGACACAGCTATACACGGAGAACCACCGTGGTGCCTACAGCCCAGGTGCATCTGAGCTAAGGCTAACCTCCAAAAGGGAGCGCGCAAGGCAAGGCCTATTTAATGCTGTAGGTACTCGGGTGAATCCCATGTGGTCGTGCTTCCTTCAAACGCGGATGTAAGAGGACATAAAGCACCACTGAGGCAGTGTATCGCACAGTCAGCAGTACCTCAAGACAGTATTAGGATGGCGTCTACTGCCGCCGCTAAGAAAGGCCCACTGGACATTCTTGACACGTGAAGTGTGCTAAACCTTTTTTTATCTGTAAATTACCGCTTCTTCAGCTTCATGATCGCCTGCTGTGATATTACAGCAAACAGCCATTCTGAGCAGGCGAGCTTCTGATTTTTTCGATCCTGGTGGTACCGGAGATAACCAGAGGGGGCCCACTGGTCGAAAACTCCCATTTATTGGTCAGTTAACCTTGTCTGCGTCTACTACATTCTAATAACACTCCAGCCTAATCCGATAGGCAGCGTGTGGCTTCCCTTTTCCTGATGGCTGAGTGTAGGCACCGAGCGAAGTGGCGCAGCGGTTAGTACAGAGGATTCGCATTCGAGTGGACGACGTTTCAAACCCACGTCTGGTTCACATGGCTCTGAGCACTATGGGACTTAACTTCTGAGGTCATCAGTCCCCTAGAACTTAGAACTACTTAAACCTAACTAAGGACATCACACACATCCATGCCCGAGACAGGATTCGAACCTGCGACCGTAGCGGTCGCTCGGTTCCAGACTTTAGCACCTAGAACCGCTCGGCCACCACGGCCGGCCCCACGTCTGGCCATCCTGACTTAGATTTTCCGTGATTTCCCTAAAACGCTTAAGGCAAATGTCGGGATGGTTTCTTTGAAAAAGGGCACAGCCGATTTCCTACCACATCCTTCCCTAAACCAAGCTCGTGCTCTGTCTTTAATCACCTCGTTGTTGACAGGACGTTAAGCACTAATCTAATCTCCTCCTCCTCCTCCTCCTTAGTGTAGGCAATTGTAATAGTGAAAAATCTCAAGAATTCCTACGCTGCCTTCCTTCTGAACTACAGTCAAATGTTCATACAAGGCTATGAACACAGTTCATGCCCTGAAATACACTCCTAGACAGTGAAAGTCACCCACTGATCTCAGATAGCTAGCAACTGTAGATGGCAAACTACACAATGTGCAACGAAAAGGAGGCAAGTTACTCGGAAGTAACACAATCGAATATTGAACACGTACGTGATCTGCAAACCATATGCTACACGGTCTGTCAGGTAAATCGCACCTTACAAGTCCGTTTTGTGCAAGGGCAAAAACATTTGCTTGTTTGTTTTAGGCTAGAGACAGCAAATGTTTTTGCAGTCTATGGCCTAAAACAAACTACCAAACGAAACTGTCCGAACAGGCCCTGAAGATCCAACGGTCCTAACCGGCCGCAGTGTCATCCTCAACGCTAAGACGCCACCGGATGCGGATACGGAGGAGCCTGTGGTAAGCACACTGCTCCCCCTGCCGCTTTGAGTTTTCGTGACAGGTGTCGCTACTTCTCAATTAAGTAGCTCCTCAATTGGCATTACAAGGGCCGAGTGCACCCCGCTTGCCAATAGCACTCGGCAGTCCCGAATGGTGACCCATCCATGTGCTAACCACGCCCGACAGCACTTAACTTCGGTGGTCTGACGGCAACTACTGTTACCACTGCGAAAAGGCCGTTCGTCTGTTGCCTGCATTGCGTAATAATGTGAAAACGTTGAGCTTGTGCAGTGACTACGATGAATTGCAATTACATCATCTAAGAGGCAGCACAATAGAACCGCTGATTGCAATATACGTTAAGAAACAAGCTTCATGTTCTTTTCCTTTTATCTTTTCCCGTTTCCCTATGGAGTCGACATTCGCTCTGAGCACTATATGACTTAACATCTGAGGTCATCGGTCCCCTAGACTTAGAACTACTTAAACCTAACTAACCGAAGAACATCACACACATCCATGGCCAAGGTAGGATTCGAACCTGCAACCGGAGCGGTCGCGCGGTTCCAGACTGAAGCGCCTAGAACCGTTCGGCCACACGGAGTCGACATTCTTATACATCTATTTTAAGAGTGTTGTGAGCATTTGGTAGTCAGATGCTCTTCCAGATATCACCACTCCCTTCCGGAAAGAATCTGTGTACATGATATATCTTCGCCTAGTGTAGATCTCATGTTCAAACGTGATGTTTCACTGAGTGTTTATGAAGAGTGTGCCTGAGGGAAGAAGTCGGTGCCACCCAAGTATTTATCTAGTTGTGTGTGGGAAACCACATTAAATTCACAACGGGGCTGATCAGTGCACCAGCCCTTGTCGTTAACCCGCGAGGCGGATCCAGACTCGGCTGGCTCGCCTCCCCGTGTCCTGGAAGCGAGAGCGATAGCGCTCTGCGTTATAGGGAGTGTATTGTAAGAAACATCTACCCCATGAAAATAGGCTTTAAGACTCCAACGTGGAGTCATATACAGAACCGCTCGGCCACTCCAGCCGGCCATTATTTACAAGCACGGTGTATATACAGTTAAAACCCCTGGCGGCAATCAAAAAAAGGTATGGGCTACAGAATTCGCGAAGGTGAAATGTATCAGAGCAAAACCATTATTTACAAAACGGTTCAAATGGTTCAAATTGGCTCTGAGCACTATGGGACTTAACTTCTGAGGCCATCTGTCCCCTATAACCTAGAACTACATAAACCTAACTAACCAAAGGACATCACACGCATCCTTGCTCGAGGCAGGATTCGACCCTGCGACCGTAGCGGTCGCGCGGTTTCAGACTGAAGCGCCTAGAACTGATCGGCCACTCCGGCCGCCGTTATTTACAAGCAGCGTGTGTATACAGTTACAACCTATGGCGGGAATCAAAAAACACTGAATCAGACTTTCTAACACTGCTTCCAAACAGCAGCTCTGAGTCGCAAAAACATAACGTTACAAATCGCATGGAAAACAAAGTAGCGACCTAGAGAAGCTGTTTGTAAGTCACTTCAATTTACAGATGACTAGCATAGGAATAGATCCCGATCACTACGTGTTCTGAGGCAACTCAAAACTGGGAACAACGGCCCAGTATCCTACACGTGAAATCCGCATGTACAGGACAACGCGAAAAAGAGACGAATGTACCTAATTTTAATGTTAACACAGATCCCAATTATATGAATCCAACTAAAGCGCTCACGGCTTTCTACGGTCTCACCATTACGTCGTTCCATGCGGCTTTTCGCGGATGATGATGTTGTATACAGAGAAGTTGCAGCATTAGAAAATTGCAGCGAAATGCAGGAAGATCTGCAGCGGATAGGCACTTGGTGCAGGGAGTGGCAACTGACTCTTAACATAGACAAATGTAATGTATTGCGACTACATAGAAAGAAGGATCCTTTATTGTATGATTATATGATAGCGGAACAAACACTGGTAGCAGTTACTTCTGTAAAATATCTGGGTTTGAAGTGGAATGATCATATAAAATTAATTGTTGGTAAGGCGGGTGCCAGGTTTAGATTCATTGGGAGAGTCCTTAGAAAATGTAGTCCATCAACAAAAGAGGTGGCTTACAAAACACTCGTTCGACCTATACTTGAGTATTGCTGATCAGGATGGGATCCGTACCAGGTCGGCTTGGCGGAGAAGATCCAAAGAAGAGCGGCGCGTTTCGTCACAGGGTTATTTGGTAACCGTGATGGCGTTACGGCGATGTTTAGCAAACTCAAGTGGCAGACTCTGCAAGAGAGGCGCTCTGCATCGCGGTGTAACTTGCTGTCCAGGTTTCGAGACGGTGCGTTTGTAGATGAGGTATCGAATATATTGCTTCCCCCTACTTATACCTCCCGAGGAGATCACCAATGTAAAATTAGGGAGATTCGAGCGCGTACGGAGGCTTTCCGGCAGTCGTTCTTCCCGCGAACCACACGCGACTGGAACAGGAAAGGGAGGTAATGACAGTGGCACGTAAGGTGCCCTCCGCCACACACTGTTGGGTGGCTTGTGGAGTATAAATGTAGATGTAGAAGAATGCTGGTTGAAGCCTTCCACATCAGATACAAGACAGATGTCTGAAATACCGCTTGCTACTGCATGCTAGCCGGCGGAAGACTAAGGCGAGACTGCTTTCGAGATTCCAAACACGAGATGGCACTGAAAACGAAGTCTGGCGCGTAGCGTCCCCATTGGCTGGCTCCGATCAAAGCTTCGGCTTCGCGGTAAGACGAATCAGCAGTCGTTACGGAGCACTCACCTTTTAAATTTCGTTTATCATAAAACTGCGTAAATAATTTATTTCTTAACGTCTTTATCAAGGATGTTCTTTTTAATGTTACTTTATCCACGGCGGAGCTTAACGAACTCGTCTTTTTAGTTTGGAGTGGCGCACACAAAGTTCTCGTGAAGACTATCGCCCGTTCAGGATTCAAAGAACGGTGAATGGCTGCTGATAGATGTATTTATCACGTTAAGAAGAAAAGAAGCCTCTTCGTAAGGACGAGGGTGACCCATTGCGCCGCGCACTTCCTAGGAGCCTCTGAGAACCAGTGGGCGAGGAGTGACGAGAGCTGGCTGCCCGCGTTGCCGGCCATGTTTACTGCGTGGCGCGGGTCTAAGAATACGGCGATTGTGCGCTGGCCGCTCTTGACGCCACGTGCAAGCCGCGCTACGGGCCGTTGTGGACGCGTAAAAGAAGCGAGGAAGATCACCGTGTAACTTCCGCAGTCCAGGTTACAAGATATTTAGGAGTCCATCTAGATGAACGGCTCTCCTTCAAAGAACGTATAAAACTTACTGTAGACAAAGCTGCTAAAATTGTGTATAAACGTGCTAGATTACATTCAGTGCAGTTTCGATTACCACTAATGACGACGCGGATGTATCACACAGCACTATTTGAGTCCATTGCATGTTTTGCAGCTAGTACCTGGGCACATCGTCTATGTCTAGTGACTTACAAAACAATAGTCAGGAGAGGACAAAGAAGTGTACTACTCAGGATGTCGGGAGCGTTTAGCACAACACCAGTTGAGGCCCTGTATGTGGTTCGAGGAACGTGCCCAATAGACCTCACTATTCACTGTAGAGTTGCCTCATATTGTTTGAAGAATGATGACTTCGAAACGGTATTTCAAACAACAGGAGAAAACATACAAACTAAACAACAGCTACACAAATGTAAATTAGACACGTGTCAAAGAGAATGGGAGACATCAGATAAAGGGCGGCGTGTCTTCTCCTTTTTTCCAAATGTATCTGAGAGGCTAAAACTAAAACATGTACCTCCAAGTCGTGGCATGGTTCACTACTTGCCTGGGCATGGACCATACCCAACACATCTACACCGTATGGGAGTAAGGCAAACCTATATTTGCCCATGTGGCATTCTTGGAATGCCTGAACATGTTGTGTTAACGTGTAACTTACCCGACCATGCACGACCTGCTGTAAGATACGACGAGGTCAGTGTGGTTCTTCGAGACCCAGATAAATGTAACACCTTAAATAGTCTGGCTGACTCAGTGTCAACGACACTGCTTGACATATACAAAAATCAACATCCTACTGCCAGAACAAGAACACAGACAGTAACAGAACCTCAACACAATACTTGGGAAGATGCAAGCTCCGACACTGACACAGAGACTTGAACAGATACTGATTAATATTGACAGAAGGTGTAGAAGGGCAGCGAAATAGATACAGATTAATACTGTATGGATGTAGATGGGTCAAACTTAAAATGACTGTGTCACACAACTGATGATGTACTTCATTAGACATATAATGTAGGCTCCCAGTTTTGGCTCACAGAATATCAGAGATTTCATTGGACATTCATGCAGATTCCCCTTCCTGGCTCACAACCTTGTCACGTGTCGCCACGTGTACCGAATTTAGTTGTAATCAATTTAAGTAACTTTACACTTGAATCATCACATTTTAGACTTTTATGTAACTTAATTTTTGATTTGTCTACTATACACACTTCTAGCTTTTAAGATATATTAACATTTTTTTCTGCTTTAGTAATCTACTGTCCCAAATAAAATTTCAGCAACCTGAATATTTTTGTATTTTTAATTGTGTTGGGGAGAACTTTGGTATCAGTTATGATTAATAGCCTGTAAAAAGTATAATTATATTGTTATGTGTTAAGATTCATATTGTTTTATTATTCACGTGAAACTTGAAACCTTATTTATAATCTCATATAGAGAAATCTAGTTATGTTCAACCTAAAGGAACATACGCAGCCTCCACACTCAATTGCACGAGTGAGAATCTGGTTTTAGGAGACACCATACATTTTAAAAATTCACTGTTTATACTCATTTTCTCTTACACTAAGTATAATTATATTCTTTTTATTAATTATACTAACTTTGGTAGCCACTTATCTCTAACAATTGATGATTTGTAATGTTATCTCGTCTTTATATTTCATTTTTAAAGTTTGAATAGAGGAATCTTGTTATGTTCAACTTCAGCTGTCTGAATACTTCCTGCATCTAAGATTGTTTATGCTAGAATTTCGGCTTCAGTTTTTTATTGATAGAATTGAAATTTTAACTTAAACCTTTATCATTATATCTTCATATTCATTATCCTCCTACGTGTCATGTGAAATTTTAACATCATTTATAATCTCATATAGAGAAATCTAGTTCAGTTCAATTTTAGGGCACATGTACAGCCTTGCACTCTGGAATTGCATCAGTGAGAACTTGGTTCTTGGTTGATACCGTATAATTTAGAATTCTTTTTCTTTTTTTGTTTATATTTTTATTTCTATTTTGTTTTACTGTATACTTACATAACTATATTAGTTTTATTAATTATTTTGTATTAAAACATCACTTACTGTATTACATAGTGTACAAACACACAGAGGAACAGCCAGGGCAGAAATATTAGAAAAAGGTCCACTTCCCCGTGGCAAGGACGGTAACGGAATGGGTGCTTGTCAAGCTAACCTAACTTACGGCTAAGAGACCTTCACGCTGCCTGGCTTGTTACTTGTCTTAAGTAGCACACGGCCCACCTTAGTAACCCGAGTGGGCTACTCTGCAGTGTTTAAATGAAAAAAAAGGTCCAGTCGCATCGATCTGACGAGAAGAACACGGCAAGTGCCATCACCTGAATTCCCAGAAACTTCGCTCAGTGGACGAGGAACCAAAATCAACGATAAGTGTTTAGCGTAGCTGTAGATTCTCGAAAGAGTACTAGAAAGAGTAATATTTACGTTCAAATCTCTGCTAATTATTTATCAGAGATGAGCACTCATTTTTGACATAATTTAGACGCCTTTTATCGGGCGATAATGTCTGCCGAATTGGTGACTTAGTGGCTAGCGGCCTTTCACTTTTGCGCCCCGTGTTCGAAATCCAATTATTGTTTTTACGTGTTTCATTTTATTCTAATTTTTTTCTTTTATCTACCCCCCTCTGTAGAACGCTACTGCACAAATGTCTCTTATCACGTTATGGAATACAAGGGTGGTACATTAATTGTAAAATTACAACTAGGTTTCGCAATAAATGTCATACATTTAGCCGGCTGTTGTGGCCGAGCGGTTCTAGGCGCTTCAGTCTGGAACTGACATGGACATCACACACATCCGTGCCCGAGGCAGGATTCGAACCTGCGACCGTAGCAGTCGCTCGGCTCCAGACTGTAGCGCCTAGAACCGCAAGGCCACTCCGGGCGGCGTGTGATGTCCTTAGGTTAGTTAGGTTTAAGTAGTTCTAAGTCTAGCGGACTGATGACCTCAGATCTTAAGTCCCATAGTCGTTAGAGACATTTGAACAGGCCGTGCGGAGTTGCCGCACGGTTTGAGGTGCTATATCACGGACTGCGCGGCCCCTCCCGCCGGAGGTTCTAGTCCTCCCTCGGGCATGGGCGTGTGTGATGTTCTTAGCATAAGTTAGTTTAAGCAGTGTGTAAGTCTAGGGACCGATGACCTCAGCAGTTTGGTCCCTTAGGAATTCACACGCATTTGAACATACTGGTAAAGTGGAGCGCTATG
The DNA here is from genome assembly GCF_021461385.2 of Schistocerca piceifrons. Lineage (NCBI taxonomy): Eukaryota > Metazoa > Arthropoda > Insecta > Orthoptera > Acrididae > Schistocerca > Schistocerca piceifrons. The sequence continues at coordinate 146,514,754 of NC_060144.1, forward strand.
GAAGGCTATATATCTTTAAGCGCCTCTGGATGAAGTGCTCATTTAGAACAGAATGTGCAATATATCTCACACTACCTGCTCAGGACGCTTCGCTAATTGAATCCGTGAAACTACTTCCCTGGAGAGGTCGCTGTTTTTCACAACATTGATTGTTGATCTGTCGTCTGCTTTTTTTTGTCGGAGATGATAATGCCGACTCCTCGTTCGAAACCACTCTGATTGGTTTTATGATACTTTGTTTCCTCAACGGTCACAGTATCTCTCCTCCAGTAACCAACATAGACTTCTTTGGAATGCTATACGGCTTTTCTAGTCTTCTAATAACACAACACAGAAACTAATATCACTTCCCCACAGAGGATTTGACTGCGTGGGCCAGTGGTTAGTGTTTTATGCTCACGACACCGAGGTCCTGGGTTCACTCCACTTCGACCACTTCAATTTCTCTTCTGGGCAAACAGTCTGCAAAAGGGTCCACTTTGCCTTGCCAGATCGACTGAAAAGATACTTGAGTATAAAAGCAGCGAAACTGACGCGCAAGTCAACGAAATAGTGTTCTAGAAGAAGGTTTGCCCCAGAAAACCCTTTCATTTATGATAAGCAGAAGTATCAGCCATTATTTTTTCGAGCTGGAGACTGAGATGATTGACATATCAAACCTAAGAATCTTATTCTTTGAAAGATAACATACGAGTTCTATAGGACTTAGGTCTCGACGGTATGGTGGAAGTAGGAGGAGAATTATTTTGTTACAGAATTTTGTCACTGGAATACATAGGAGAAGGTAGGTGATCCTTGATTAACGCCAAAATTTCGGCTTTCCTTGTCCGTACGAACTTGTAAATTTTTTCTATTCATTTTTACATGATAACCCTAAGTGTTCCCGTTACAGCCGTATAGGAGAATGACTACGAAACGAAATTCTCCATTAACAAAAATTAAACGTTACCTGGTATCCTTGTTTGAGAATAATCAGCGAACACTGTCACGTGTCAACATTTATTCAGAGTGTAGTGTCTACGAAAAATAAATAATGACTCCTTTATTTAGTCATCTTTTACAATTAAATCCTATATATGGAACAGTTTTTTCTCGGTTTTTCTTTGCTATTAATTGTGACATAAAGCCACGCAGGAAGAATGTGACTATATCGCATATTAGTAGGAGTATTGCACAATTGCTGTACTGGTCATTAAATAAGAAGCCACCAGCCGATAAAACAATGACTTTATTTTCCTCAAATTGTCATGAACATCTTGGTGATCAGATATACAATGACAATACGTAACAAACAAACTTGTCATGACATTCTATCGAATAAAGTCATTAATTTATCAGCTGGTGGCTTCTTATTTAGTGACCGACACAGCGATTGCGCAATACTCATGTTATTTTTTGCTAGCCTCATCCAGTCTTGCGCGACAAAACTTATGAAGTTTCTGTAGAAACAGCTATCTTTGTATTGTTCATAATGTTGCAAAAATTTGTCTAATAATACAGCTTTCTACATCATCAATGAAATATTTACTGTCTGGATTTTAGTTGTTCTACTCCACTCAGCATCATGTCCTCCTTTCGTAAGTTGCTCACCACTGACTTACTTGGCTTGTAAACTTTTATTTGCACCTTTCTTCGCTTTCTCTGTCGACACTATCACATTTTTCTCGCTCCCACTGTCAGCAAAATTAATTACGTTAATAGCAAGTTGTCGTGGATTCCCACGAAGATATTTTCTGCGATCGCTCTTCAGAATCACTTTTCACGCTCGCACTGCGAGGTAACAGCGTGAGCCACGTTTAATTGGGGCGCTACCCTACCTAATCATGTGAACAATTTAGTTCCTGATAAGGCCAGGGTACCGCTTTGCGATGCCGAGTAATAGACCTCAAGGTTATAATCATAATAGACGTAATTTGGGTCCAATAATTATTACTGAAAACGTGTTTCCATTTTACAGATCTGAATAAAATTACCCGCTGATGATAAACACCCCTCTATGGACAAAATTATGGAGCGCCAAAGTCAAAAATTTCTAAATGCTCTATTTGTGTTTCTTAAGGGTCAGGCAAAAAACATACTGACAAAAACAAATTACGTGATCTTTATGCATCATACATACATAAAAAAAGTTTTGCATCACCTCAGTTCCGAGTGTTCCGGAACCTGTACAGAAAATTGGAATACAGATCAACATAAACACCATTTGACATTTTTATTGCTCATAAAAACCACACATTGCATGTTTTACCACCATACAGAGAGACCTTCAGAGGTGGTGGTTCAGATTGCTGTACACACCGGTACCTCTAATAGCCAGTAGCACGTCCTCTTGCATTGATGCATGTCTGTATTCGTCGTGGCATACTGTCCATCTTGTATCCCGCCTGTAAAGTGAAGGGTGGGCCGAATGTAGGAAGCGAGTAGGAGCAGGAAATGGAAGTACCGCGGTACTGCTTATAAGTTATAACTCTTGTACTTAACTTTGCGTATAGATGAGAACGTAGGTGCGAAGCCGTACAGGTATAAACGGTAAGGGCTACTTGTAGTGAGACAAACTATCATTCAAGTAACAAAGTCAGTAATGGCCCCCAAGGAAGTAGAAACAATATTGGTCGGTCGTCTCCTCGGAATCAAATGGGTAGAATGTGCAGCGGCGCTCGTAGAGCTGAACAGCACCGGCTAGAGGGCGCTGTCGTCGGTGTCGGTATCGTAGTGCCAACCTACGAACTTGCACCTACGCCGTGGCATGATAGCTATCGATACCACAATACACAAGTTCATCAAGGTACTGTTGGTCCAGATTGTTCCACTCCCCAAAGGCGATTCGACGTAGGTCTCTCAGAGTGGTTGGCGGATCACGTCGTCCATAAACACCCCTTTTCGATCTATCCCAGGCATGTTCGATAGGGTTCATGTCTGGAGAACATGCTGGCCACTCTAGTCGGACGATGTCGTTATCCTGAAGGAAGTCATTCACAAGATGTGCACGATGGGGGCACGAAGTGTCGTCCATGAAGACGATTGCGTCGCCAATGTGCTGCCGATATGGTTGCATTATCGGTCGGAGGAAGGCATTCACGTATCTTACAGCCGTTACGGCGCTTTCCATGACCACCAGCGGCGTGATGGGCCCCAAATAATGCCACCTCAAAACATCAGGGAACATCCACCTTGCTGCACTCGCTTGACAGTGTGTCTAAGGCGTTCAGCCTGACTGGGTTGCCTCTAAACACGTCTCCAACGATTGTCTGGTTGAAGGCATATGCGACACTCATCGGTGAAGAGAACGTGATGCCAATCCTGAACTGTCCATTCCCCATGTTGTTGGGCCCATCTATACCACGTACGATGGTTTCGTTGTTTCAAAGATGGACCTCGCCATGGACGTCGGGAGTGAAGTAGCGCATAATGCAACCTATTGCGCACAGTTTGAGTCGTAACAAGCCGTCCTGTGGCTGCACGAAAAGCATTATTTAACATGGTGGCATTGCTGTCAGGGTTCCTCCGAGCCATAATGCGTAGGTAGCGATCATCCACTGCAGTAGTAGTCCTTGGTCGGCCTGAGCAAGGCATGTCATCGACAGTTCCTGTCTCTCTGCATCTCCTACATGTGCGAACAACAACACATTGGTTCCCTCCGAGACGCCTGGACACTTCCCTTGTTGAGAGCCATTCCTGGAACGAAGTAACAACGCAGAAGCGATCGAACTGCGGTATTGACCGTGTAGGCATAGTTGAACTACATCCGTGTACCTCCTTCATGGTGGAATGACTGGAACCGATCGGCTGTCAGCGCCCCTCTGTCTAATAGGCGCTGCTCATGCATGGTTGTTTACATCTTTGGGCGGGTTTAGTGACATATCTGAACAGTCGAAGGGACTGTGTCTGTGATACAATATCCACAGTCAACGTCTATCTTCAGAAGTTCTGGGAACCGGGGTGATGCAAAACTTTTTTTAATGTGTGTATTTTGCAGCTTTACATATTTGTTACGGTTGACATTTAAGGATACGGAAAAACTAAATTTTTGCTTGTGAATAGTGACATGTATACTTTTCTGACTTATTTAAGACTTTGAAATTTTTGGCACTCACTATTTTTATTCTCTACGAAAGTCCAGAAGACAGTGTCTTTCCTTCTCGATGCACAAATTAACATTACACGTCTGTCAGATAATTGAGGGACTTCCTTTGCAGTTTGGCATATTGCATCCATCTCTATTCACAGACACAATTGGCTAATGTCTAACATTGACCTGACGAACAACCTTTTGGGGAACTAACCTTGTTGCGTGCCTTATTCTCTACTTCACTACATATTCAGAATCTACACTTCAAGAAGGTCTTTCCCTCTCGTCCATTATGCACAAAGCCTTCAGCTATGAACTGACAAAGTGACCTCTCCTTATTTTTGGGTTCACCATGAGAACCATAGTCCCTCCTGTACAAAATTCGTGGATCAAATGTTGTGTTGGCTGAAGAGCCAACATCGTGTTACTAGAGGAGGCCGAAGTGCACGCGTTTTAGCTCACGCACGCTGGCGTGAGGAGGGAAGAGCTATACTGACGTGAGGTCTGGAACATGACAAGGAATTAGAATTCAGAAAGCGGACGTAGCTAGTTTGGTACTTTAATCCATTAATGATGAACATCGCTCTTGACGGTACATGATCCACAATATTATCTGTTCAGAATAGTAATTGAAAATGGCGTCTTGCTAGGTCGTAGCAAATAACGTAGCTGAAGGCCAGGCTAAACTGTCGTCTCGGCAAATGAGAGCGTATGGAGTCAGTGAACCACCGCTAGCAAAGTCGGCTGTACAACTGGGGCGAGTGCTAGGGACGCTCTCTCGACTAGACCTGCCGTGTGGCGGCGCTCGATCTGCAATCACTGATAGTGGCGACACGCGTGTCTGACGTATACTAACGGACTGCGGCCGATTTAAAGGCTACCACCTGGCAAGTGTGGTGTCTGGCGGTGACACCACATTAACTACCATATCAAGGAAGTGAAAAAATAACCGACAGGAGTACTTCTTCCTTTTGATGTTAATTCTGCACAAGGCAAGTAGGAAATTTAAAACAACCACTCTTCCAATAGACTTGTTGTGGAGAAGAAAAACTGATGGACAGCCAACTTCAAGCCTTTCTATGGCCTTCTTTTCTAATTGGTTCACCTTACAAGAGAAACTCCCAGTCTCATCCCTCTCAGATTTGGCAGTAAAATCGTCCAGTCCGTCAAAAAATGAACACAAATCAAGCATGGAAACAGGAAAGAGATATACTGAACTGTGAAGAAATGAACCGATAGAACAAGCGAACAGTCAAAGCTCAAGATGTGCAGCATCGGTGAATTGCAAGAACCACGGCGTCATGCTATGTGGTCACGGTGTTGGATTGCAAAGTGGGAGATCCGTGTTCAACCCTCCATCGTGCCCCCCTTTTTTTCACAAACTTATGACCTTTCCGTCCGGTAGTTGACGCGTCTATTCTCCTTCTCTAGTCTTGGAAACTGCCGTACTATACGTTGGTTATGGAATGTGAGTCACATGGTAAGAATATACTACCGTTACAAGTAAATATGATGAATAGCGAGAGCAGGCCAGATGAACGTAGACCTCTCACGGAAATAAAAATGACAAATAAATGAGTGTGTAATATGTTACAACAAAGGAATTCATGAGTCAAAACTTCCAAAATGGAATTGAAGAGTCATAACACGTAGGACAAGTAGGATGTACGTATGTCTGAAGGTCCCCTCTTTACATCCCGCTGTTGCAAACGGACGTTACACCACTTCACGAGCACCAATTTGAATACAGCATACACGTCAGTGACCGGACGGACAAATCATAATTCTGTGGAAAAAAATGGGGGTCACGAGGGAAATCTGAACACGGATTTCCTCCTTCGCAGTCTAACACAGTGACCACATAACCACGTCGCCGGGGCCATTTAAATTCGCTCGATATTGCACGTCTTGAGCTGGGACCGTTCAGTGTTTGTTTTGCTTCTTTTTTCACAGTTCAGTTGGCCTTCTTCCTCTTTTCATGTTTGATCTGTGTTCATTTTTTGACGGATTACCCACTGGGCCATCCGAGGTTGGGGGAGTGTGGGGGGGAGGGGGGTGAAGTGATGGGGAGTTTCCATTCTTAGTGGTATCACTAGAAGAATCGCTTATGGACAGTAATCACTGCCTCCACCAGTCTCAAGAGCGACAAGACTCATCTTCTTTCAATAAAACACTGCAGGATTCATTACCTAAAACAGAACAGTTTTCTTGCGAAGGCCAATTTGACAAATTTTCAGCGTTTAAATATAGGCTTAGAAATTCTAGAAATAGTATTCAACAATTTTTATCCAGATATATCTCGAAATTACCCTCATATGTAATTTTCATTTAAGTTGATGACTTACGTTTTTCTGTATCATTAACAATAAAAAATGTTAACAGCTGAAATACACGCGTCTCGCTACCCAGAACACCCAAGGTGTAACTGTTCAAGTAGCTGAAGAAATTCTCACAGTGCAGCCTAACATCCCACACTTTTAGTATGAAGCGTTACGTATCTGCTAGGCACGGGGGACTTCGATCAAATGCTTTTCGATATACAGATACAGCCACGTATTTTAAGCGTTACGAATATGTGGAGATCGTCCGTAGAGGGATGTGCTGGAACATGTTTCTGCATTAAAAATAATGTTTATGTGATAGACAGAACTGGATTCCCATAAGTACGATGAAATTAAAAATGGTGCTGATCTTGTGTTGTAGTTACCACTATTCACTGATTAACCACACTATACTAAAAGACAACATAGCGAGTGCCACCGCCAGCGAGAGCGGCAGATATGAGTGTAACGGCCTCCACTCGTGAGGTCGCAGCAGGCTGTTCCCCGGACCGCAGCAGCAGGTCGTGGCTCACCGTAGGTCGACCTGCCATGGAAATGAGTCGGCAGAGCGGCGCCGGAATTAGGACTGAATTCATAAGGAAGGGGGCGGAACCGCGCGCCGGCACGGGAAATGACTGTTGAACTGTCGGCGGGCGGAGAATTTCATAAAGGAGTCGGAGAGGTGAAGTTTACCGGGGAGCGGAGGAGGGTGGCGCGGGGGCGAGGAGAAGGGGGAAAATAAAAAGGGCGAGGCGTCCGGAGGAGAAAAATTATCAAGTTCTGGCGGCGGCAGAAGAGCTCCAATCAGTTTTGTGTGCGCGCGTCGTCTGCACACCTTGACGGAGAGGCCGCAGGGCTGCAAGATGCCAAGAGACGCGGTGAAAGGCCGCGGAGGTGGAGCGAAAACGCGCAGCATGTCGGCGGAAGCGGCGACAGGCCGCCACCCAGCCACCTTCCGGCCCGGAAGGCCCGGTCGCGGAATGCGGTTCGCTTTTCCAGCGGCGGCAGCGAGAGTTACGTGGCTCGCATTGCAGCAACCAAAAGGCGAGTGGAGAGAGAGAGAGAGAGAGAGAGAGAGAGAGAGAAATTGTGGGAGGAGAAGGAAAGGAGTGTTTCCTGGCAGTCTTGTCAAGGAAGGTACAGTGTTGCTACGTTACCATCCGGAATACAAGGAAACTGTGCTCAGAATATTCCCCTGGAAATCCAGAAGCACTAGTCCACAGTACACTACTGCTGAACGTAGAAAGTATGATGGTATTGTTGCGTCCCAAAACAGCATCCCAGGTGAACACTAAAAGTGCATTAAACTTCTCGACTGGTGACACCAGATGTCAAACCCTTGGGTAAATGAGCAGCTGACTGCCAGATAGGGCGAGAAGCTGAACAGATTGAGGTGAACACGAAAGCTATTGGTACATGCAGCAGCAGCTAAACGCCCAAGTTCGTGAACGAAGCGTAATGACATCACGGCAACAGAAAGACACAATCATATTGGTGACAGGACAGAGTGTCACAAGAAGGCCCTGATAAGTAAGTATGTAAAAGCTGCAAATAACCAGACTATGAGGATACGTTGGTCCATCTCCACAATGTGGGGCAGCATGACACAGGATAGTGAGATGTGATGGAACCGTAAACCTTCCTCCATATAAAGGTGGCGCGTCAACAAAGAGAGGCAGAAAAATAAAGAAATAATTATAATAAAAATAAGTCCAATGTACTGGTTAAGAATGGGGAGTCTAAACCAGATAAATACAGTTAAGTTTACCAGTACAAACTAAATTTCAACTCAAAAGCTGGCGGATGGATACAAGGCAAGGTAATTGGGACAGAAGTGTTAATGGACGTAGACTATGTGATTTTATTCTCGACTTAAGGGAACGGCTGAGAATGGAACATATCGATCCCACCCACTGTATGATGCGTCGCTTGACTAGACACCGGACCTTATCCCATGCACTTACACCACGTGAGTCAGACACCATCAAGTACTTGCGAGGAAGAAGGTTTCCCGGAACACATAGTATTCTTCTGCAGACAATATGGGCACATTACAAACGCACTACACCTACAGTAGTGCCAAATCACAAATCTACACAATAATAACAGTGGACTAAACTGAAAGCCCTAACAGCCAAAATATCCAAAGCCTCATATGAATAGTACGCACGAGCAACACTTTTCAGATGGCAAGCCCATGTGGAGCCGAATGACATACTCTGAAGGGTAGGCGAAGAAGAAGAGGAATAAGAAGAAAACAAAGAATAACTGTCAAAGTAGCTTTGAGCTTTTAACCAAGAATTACTGTAAGTTGGCTGTTTAGGTTTTTATGTTGGTAGAGTCATGTAGCGCTCTGTATGAAAATCACTGACTGTGCTGTGTGCAGTCTGTGGCTGGTTGGCATCGTTGGAATGTGAACAGCGAGTAGCGTTGTGCAGTTGGAGGTGAGCCGCCAGCAGTGGTGGATGTGGGAAGAGAGATGGCAGGATTTTGAGAGCCGACGATCTGGACATGTGTCCATCAGAAAGAGTAAATTTGTAATACTGGATATCATGAACTTATATATATATATATATATATGATCGCTTTTGAACATTATTAAGGTAAATACATTGTTTGTTCTCTATCAAAATCTTTCATTTGCTAACTATGCCTATCAGTAGTTAGTGCCTTCAGTAGTTAGAATCCTTTATTTAACTGGCAGTATTGGCGCTCGTTGTATTGCAGTAGTTGGAGTAACGAAGATTTTTGTGAGGTAAGTGATTCATGAAAGGTATAGGTTATTGATAGTCAGGGCCATTCTTTTGTAGGGATTATTAAAAGTCAGATTGCGTTGCGCTAAAAATATTGTGTGTCAGTTTAGTGTTGATCAGAATAAGTAAAGAGAGAAATGTCTGAGTACGTTCAGTTCTTCTGAGCTGTTTGAAAATCAAATAACGTAAGAGGTTTTATCAGCACAGCAATTCATTAATTTTTCTAAGGGGATGTTTCACAACCCAAGAATAGCTATTCATCCATTGAGTCAGCAGAAAGAAGCATCTGAAAGACTAAGTTACGAAAGTCTAAAGCCACCAGAGGAGCTGACTACATGGAAAAACTAGTACACACAACGTTATTGCTACCCCTACCACAGCAGAGCACATGGTAAGAGCCAGGGTAAGTACTATGACTTGGTTAATTAATGGTCTCATTTGCAGCTGTCCTGTAGAGGAGGGAGGCTCACTATGCACAACTAGTCATCTACGATCATCTATAGAACCACAAGTCTTGCTGGAGAGACTGGGCCACTCCACACTTCTGTGTTAACTTCCAGGTGCAGAGACTGTCATAAATCTGCTGGCCCACTGGAGGCTTCACCAGTGGTGCGAAGAAGCTGTGCGCCATCCTCTGGGCGAGCGACTGTTGCTGCTCATCCTGTTTCTGCTGACACTGATGCTGCTGGACTCTACCTGCAAACTAGAGGCTGTAGGTCTAAATCTGCATGACAGTGAGTACATCAGGTTGGACTGGGGAGGGCAAGACTTTTGGGTGCACATCTTCAACATCAACGAGAGCACTTCAGAGATCAACTGGCATCATCGCCCAGTGTGGGAAGCACTGGCTCCAACACAGGGGGGGCACTGACCTGCCATAAAGTAACGGCTGTCACATGAGTCATCCACTACACAGCAGTACTTCCAACAGACAGATGGCTTCTACTGCTGAAGGGTCCACACACCACTTGCCCAACTCAGCTGCCAGCATCCTAACAAGACCTGTATTTCTGAACAATAAATATGTCAGTATCAATAATTCTTCTTGGCGCTCTCGAGGGTACACAGATATCACTAGAGGCGGGTCAACACAAACCTGACAACTAGAGAGATATTGGACCAGACCCTTATACTATACTTCCAAATTTGGCAGATGTTGCAGTTAAAAAGTGCGTTGGGGTCAGAGGAAAATCTTGAAAGAGTTACTCCACCAATGGTTGTGCTGGTGATCAAGAAAGGACGTAAGGTGGATCTAAAAGGCTACAGTGTGGCAGGTTTATTGCACAGAAGGCGTTAGTCTGACTATTAGGAGGCAAAGCTGGGTGCTCAGATCCCTGACTGGCGCTGGGAAGTGGTTTTAAGATTATGCCATCCTAGATACCTGATGAACGAACTGTAAAATTGTCTTTCATTGTCCGAAGGGTAGAGTTGGCTAATAGTCGATAGAACAAGGAAGGGTATGATCCGAATATTGAAAGCGGAACCATCTTGATCAGTCTAGCTGAGTCAGCAGAAACCAGGAGCTATCTTCTTAACGATGGAGATCAGCCTTCAGAAGCTGTCCTGCAGATATCTGTGATAAGATCCTACTCAAGTCTGGATTTATCGGCGTAGGAGTGGGTCTCGGAGGGCTAGGCCAAGTTCCGGGGAATCGAGCAAGATAGCGAGTGGCGCGCCTCATAATAGGCAACTCTTTCAACCCCAATACGCGCCCGGGTACGGGGTACAGGGTCACGATTGGGTGCGGAGCATCGGAAACCAATGTCGGCCCTGCAGTGATCGTAAATACAGACGTTCCTTGTCTTCCCAAACATTAAGTCGTAAGAATGTATATAAAAGGATATACCAAAATTATGTTCACTACGCAATCAAACCAAAAACTGGGGCGCAGTTCTCAACAATGATAGGTTAATTCTCAGACCTGTTGCGACCAAACATAAATATATGATTCAATCAGTAAGTGTGTACATAAAACGGGGGGCTAACTTACCAACACTAGGTGCTCCCCTGGTCACACGGGCGTTAAAGTCCGATGCCCTACCTTTATTCGGACAGGGATCCTACCAAGGTTACATCTCAGTTTGCTGGAGGTGTAATCAACCAAGCTAGAAGCTCAGAATACTACAGCTGATGGCCGTACGCTACCAGGTAAATCTGCTACAGGTAAGACTATTAAATGCCTAGCATTATTTTACCTTTTAAATATTAACAGACATAGATAAACGACTACAGCAAGATAATCGTTGAAGCATCATGTAACAGGTGTTACTGACAACAGTAATACTTAGTCGCCCGATCTGCTGCGACCCAACAAACACATACATAAAAGGGGTTTAAACATATATATATCTTAAAAAAACTAGAACTATGTAATCAACCAAGTCACAAGCCCAGACTACAACTGCTAGTGGCTGCAAAACATTTAAACATTTAAACATTTGATAAAAACAGTATTTTCAACTGTACGCTGACTGAGCACTCGGCGGCGCTCTGTCGCAAGGCTCTTCTTGTGGCTTGCCGTTAAACAAATTGTCATTCAACGGTGCACGTTAACAATAGGAAAATTCGGGGAACACTACAAGAAAGCCACAATACGAATTCGCAAGATGCAAACTTGCAGATCAAGTTGATAATCTACCATTTAGTCGAACGGGGTGGCCGAGCGGTTCTAGGCAGTACAGTCTGGAACCACGCGAGCGCTGCGGTCGCACGTTCGAATCCTGCCTCGAGCATGGATGTGTGTGATGTCCCTAGGTTAGTTAGGTTTAAGTAGTTCTAAGTTCTAGGGGACTGATGACCTCAGTAGTTAAGTCCCATTGTGCTCAGAGCTATTTGAACCATTTTTCTACCATTTGACGGTAAACACACACGCGACCACAGGCAGATTCAAACTGTCAAACAGTGAGCGTCGCTCTACCCGGAGGGAATCTCTTCGGGGCAACCTTGCGGGCAGCAAAATAAATAGCAAACAACCGGCACGTACTAGGAACCAAGAGTATAGCCTGCGTGAGGCAGCTTCAAATACCAACGGCTACTGTTTCACAAACCAACGGCCACAGTTTAAACCACCACATCCTCTTTAAGGGGGGAGGGGGGGGGGTGTACAATGCATAATGAAAGAACAATCTTACCACAAGAAGCCGGTAACTCGATGATACAAACGGCAGAACACCATGCCTCCAGGCACATTGCCTTAGCGCCCTTCTGGATGAGTCGCAACACAAGCCGCTACGAGGCGTGGCTTCCGACCTCGGAACAGCTCACCGTACGACAGAATACCGTTCGCGAAACGAGGCCGTCCACGCAGGCCACCTACCACAAACTGCCCGTACGCTAGTACGTCCTCTCTCTACGAAAGCCGCCAGCGATCGTATGCTAAGGACTGTGACCCCTCTGGCCATGCGTCAGAGGAAGGAGAGCACGGCTCAATCTGTCCAACAGCTACACAACATTTCTTAAAGGTAGGTGCAAAACCTTGACAGAAAAATTAAACGCATGGTATTCTGAAAGTATGTGTTCATTTTCACTTGACCAATAACCTAAATTACGAGACTCCTATGCCCACTCAGCGCCATTTGCGACTTGCCTGTGCATAGGCTTCCAGGGGCAGCAAAAATTTTGTTTTCAGTATTTTCCATAATTATTGACCGACTTTCAAAATTGCAAAATGCTGTCATGATCTACTCATTAAGAGGTTTAACACCATAAGATAAGTACTGAAATTAGGAACTGAGTATACCGCTTGAGAAAGCGTAATTTACGACGTGCAAATTACCCAGAGTGTATCCATAGAGGATATAACAATGAGAGCACTTGGCGACTGCCAACAAACGTTACACTCAATTTAAAAATTTTACCAAAAATACTCTCGATGACATTGCCACAAAATAATGGAAGATAAAATGTTTATCGCTTACTACAGCATCAAGCATTAAGTCCTAGTTTACTGCTGGTTTACTACTAACTCTATTCGCAACTCATTTAGCAGACAGTATTCACATATACCACTGAATTAATGGCAAAATTATATCATTATACGCCACATACTTCAGGACATATGACGTAATAAATATTGAGATGCTTGAAACACTAGCTTTTCTTAAAGCGGAGCACAGATTAGTCGCGTTCAGTGTTCGCTGATGTGTTAAGTAATAAGATGTTTGAAGTTGCTTTTTCCATGGGATTTCGATTATTTAAAGAAGTAAATGGTGGAGGGCATATGGATAAATGGGCAACGGGCTTGCCGCAGTGGATACACCGGTTGCCGTCAGATCACAGAAGTTACGCGCTTTCGGGCATGGCTGGCACTTGGATAGGTAACCATCCGGGCCGCCATGCGCTGTTTCGGGGTGCGCTCAGCCTCGTGATGCCAATTGAGGAGCTACTCGACTGAATAGTAGCGGCTCCGGTCAAAGAAAACCATCGTAACGACCGGGAGAGCGGTGTGCTGACCACACGCCCCTCCTAACCGCATCCTCAGCTGAGGATGACACGGCGGTCCGATGGTCCCGGTGGGCCACTTGTGACCTGAAGACGGAGTGCTTGCTTATATGGGTATATATGTGGAAGTTCACACACTTAAAGTGCGTTGGCTGTGACATGTACATAACCATAATATTAAAAATAAGACAGCTCTTTCCTCTTGAGTGTATAAACAGAACCTAGATTCATCCGATTGAATGACGTTTTGCCATTCGTGCAACCAGGTTCGTCGTTGAGTACACCATCTCAGGCGTTCTTGTCTGTGATGCAGCGTCAAGGGTAACTGCAGCCATGGTCTCCAAGCTGATAGTCCATGCTGCTGCAAACGTCATCGAACTGTTCGTGCAGATGGTTGTTGTCTTGCAAACGTCCCCATCTGTTGACCCAGGGATCGAGACGTAGCTGCACGATCCGTTACAGCCATGCGGATAAGACACCTGTCATCTCGACTGCTAGTGATACGAGGCTGTTGGGATCCGGCACGGCGTTCCGAATTACCCTCCTGATCCCACCGAGTCCATATTCTGCTAACAGTCATTGGATCTCGACCAACGCGAGCAGCAATGTCGCAATACGATAAACCGCAACCGCGATAGGCTACAATCCGACCTTTATCAAAGTCGGAAACGTGATGGTACGCATTTCTCCTCCATACACGAGGCATCACAACAATGTTTCACCGGGCAACGCCGGTCAACTGCTGTTTGTGTATAAGAAATCGGTTGGAAACTTTCCTCATGTCAGCACGTTGTAGGTGTCGGCACCGGCGCCAACCTTGTGTGAATGCTCTGGAAAGCTAATCATTTGCGTATCACAGCATCTTCTTCCTGTAGGTTAAATTTCGCGTGTGTAGCATGTCATCTTCGTGGTGTAGCAATTTTAATGGCCAGTAGTGTATATTTAAGTGTAGTAGTTACCGCCAAGAATCCTTCTACTAATAGGTAGTTACGTCATTGTATTCTGTCATGTTCTGGCGGTGCCGTCTGGAACCGCGAGACCGCTACGGTCGGAGGTTCGAATCCTGCCTCGGGCATGGATGTGTGTGATGTCCTTAGGTTAGTTAGGTTTAACTAGTTCTAAGTTCTAGGGGACTAATGACCTCAGCAGTTGAGTCCCATAGTGCTCAGAGCCATTTGAACCATTTTTTTTTATTCTGTCATGATGATTTGAAATATTTTAAATAATTGTGAAGCAACAATAAAATCAGAACTTTCGCTAACACACTGTAAAGGAATATCAGTGTTACAGTTGCCAATTTGTATTTTTTTTCCCATGATACCACATTCTAAATAGTTACAAATACAGGATGTACATAAAGTCCGGGAACACTTTAAATTATTTATTGCACAAGAACCAAACATTGTACAGATATCATACATATGTCATTTTGAAGAGAAACCCTGAAAGTTTTTTTTTCATGTACACTCCCACAGCATAGTTTGGTAATTTCGTGGGTACCTGAACTCCGAGCTGCCGCATCGATGGGTCGGCCGTGCTACAGAACGGGGCAGTTGTTTCATGAAATGGCCTCCCTGATCGCCAGATCTCACTCCGTGTGACTTTTTTCTGTGGGGACACATTAAAGACCTGGTGTATGTAGCGTCTCTACCACGTGATGTAGCAGAGCTCCGGGAGAGAATACGGGAAGCGACTGCCACAGTTGACGATGCCATGCTGGGGCGGGTATGGGAAGAATTCGATTACCGTATTGACGTCTGCCAGGTCACTCACGGTTCGCTTATCGAATGTTTGAAAAAAAAATGAAAAAAGACTTTCAGAGTTTGTATTCAAAATGACGTATGTATGACATCTCTATAATGTTTAGTTCTTGTGCAATAAATAATTGAAAGTATTCTGACTTTATAGACACCCTGTACATAATACGACATAGGTCTAGTATAGCAAGCACTATGCAATACGATGTAAATTATTCTGAAAAAAATGTTTTCTTTTGAAAAATCATTCAGAGACGAACATGTCCAAATGATACATGCGAATGAGAACATGTCCATAGGTAAATGCATTTTCATTATACATTTGATTTACAGAAAGGAAGCCGGCCGGTGTGGCCGAGCGGTTCTTGGCGCTTCAGTCTGGAACCGCGTAACCACTACGGTCACAGGTTCGAATCCTGCCTCGGGCATGGATGTGGGAGATGTCCTTAGGTTAGTTAGGTTTAAGTAGTTCTAAGTTCTAGGGGACTGGTGATCTCAGATGTTAAGTCCCATAGTGTTCAGAGCCATTTGAACCATTTGAACAGAAATGAAGTATGCTTGGAATACGTTTTGTTGATTGTGAAAAACTGCATATACTGTGCATACTCATCTTTGCATGTTACCTCCTCAGCTGATAACGATACGACGTTTATTAATGACTGGTAACGAGTTCTGCTATGACAGTAAGAAGACGAAGGAGTAACTGGTAACGCTCATATGCGACGTTTGCTGAAGGACATATTTCTCCAGTAAGGAAAGCAAGGTGCGCGACGGCGCCTCGGCTCTGCAAAGTGCTTCTGCGGAGCTTAGCAACACCACAGGTATCCCGACTGGTAGCGTACATTTTTTATGACAACGGAAGTGAGGGGCAACTCCGGCATGCATTATTACTGGCGCTTCTGACGACTGGACCCGACATCCCGCCGGGAACCTCGAGCAGAAAAAGGGAAGCGCCGAAAGGAAACAGAAGGAGCAGCGAGAACCGAGTAGAAGCGAGAGGGCTGCCGGCTGCAAAGGCCGGTTCGCCGTAACAGAGCGAACCGCAGCCGGGGCTACCTGTCAGCGGTTACCAGCATTCAGCCGCCCCGGGCATTCTTGCCCTCTGCAAATTACTGCAAGACTCGTCGCACGCCAAACAGCGCCCTTTACGGCTGCTACAGCTAAACTTTACGCAGCTAAGAGTAGAAAAACTGATCATTCGAAGCTGATCTCATAATTTAATGTAATTTAGAGTCTTGAAATATGCGCATATTCTCAAAATTTTGCTACCACAAGAATATATGACGAGTGGAAGTAAAACACGTTGTGCGTGCCATTCCTTCAGAAAACGTGTTTTCAGTACTATTGTGTCCGCCTCCGGTAGCTGAGTGCTCAGCGAGACTATGTCAATCCTAAGGGCATGGGTTACATTCCCGGCTGAGTCGGAGATGTTCTCCGCTCAGGGACTGGGTGTACTGTTGTTCTAATCATCATCATTTCATCCCCATCGACGCGCAAGCCGCCGAAGTGGCGTCAAATCGGTTCTGCGACGGTGTGGGCTGCAGATTCCTCGACTTGCGCCATAGGGTGGTGGGGTTTCGGGTTCCGCTGGATAGGTCAGGAGTCCACTACGCAACAAGCGGCTACACGGGTAGCAGGGGTTATGTGGCGTGGGCTGGGCGGTTTTTTAGGTTAGATGGCCTTGGGCAAGTACAGAAAGGGCAACAGCCTCAACGGGTGCGGGACAAAGTCAGGACATGCGGGGACCAAGCAGCGATCGGTATTGTAATTGTAAACTGTCGAAGCTGCGTTGGTAAAGTACCGGAACATCAAGCGCTGATAGAAAGCACCGAAGCTGAAATCGTTATAGGTACAGAAAGCTGTCTGAAGCCAGAGATAAATCGCTGTTAGTAGTAGTTTATCCTGTAGTGAAGTAGAAGTGGATGTTCCTGTGAATTATTATGGGTGGAGGTTACACTCAGCAACCGAGCTAGGTTAATAGTTGGCTCCTTTTACCGACCTCCCGACTCAGCAGCATTAGTGGCAGAACAACTGAGAGAAAATTTGGAATACATTTCACATAAATTTTCTCAGCATGTTATAGTCTTAGGTGGAGATTTCAATTTACCAGATATAGACTGGGACACTCAGATGTTTAGGACGTGTGGTAGGGACAGAGCATCGAGTGACATTATACTGAGTGCACTATCCGAAAATTACCTCGAGCAATTAAACAGAGAACCGACTCGTGGAGATAACATCTTGGACCTACTGATAACAAACAGACCCGAACTTTTCGACTCTGTATGTGCAGAACAGGGAATAAGTGACCATAAGGCCGTTGCAGCATCCCTGAATATGGAAGGTAATAGGAATATAAAAAAGGGAGGAAGGTTTATCTGTTTAGCAAGAGTAATAGAAGGCAGATTTCAGACTACCTAACAGATCAAAACGAAAATTTCTGTTCCGACACTGACAATGTTGAGTGTTTATGGAAAAAGTTCAAGGCAATCGTGAAATGCGTTTTAGACAGGTACGTGCCGAGTAAAACTGTGAGGGACGGGAAAAACCCACCGTGGTACAACAACAAAGTTAGGAAACTACTGCGAAAGCAAAGAGAGCTTCACTCCAAGTTTAAACGCAGCCAAAACCTCTCAGACAAACAGAAGCTGAACGATGTCAAAGTTAGCGTAGGGAGGGCTATGCGTGAAGCGTTCAGTGAATTCGAAAGTAAAATTCTATGTACCGACTTGACAGAAAATCCTAGGAAGTTCTGGTCTTACGTTAAATCAGTAAGTGGCTCGAAACAGCATATACAGACACTCTGGAATGATGATGGCATTGAAACAGAGGATGATACCCGTAAAGCTGAAATACTAAACACCTTTTTCCAAAGCTGTTTCACAGAGGAAGACCGCACTGCAGTTCCTTCTCTAAATCCTCGCACAAACAAAAGAATGGCTGACATCGAAATAGGTGTCCAAGGAATAGAAAAGCAACTGGAATCACTCAACAGAGGAAAGTCCACTAAACCTGATGGAATACCAATTCGATTCTACACAGAGTACGCGAAAGAACTTGCCCCCTTCTAACAGCCGTGTATCGCAAGTCTCTAGAGGAACGGAAGGTTCCAAATGATTGGAAAAGAGCTCAGGTAGTCCCAGTCTTCAAGAAGGGTCGTCGAGCAGATGCGCAAAACTATAGACCTATATCTCTGACGTCGATCTGTTGTAGAATTTTAGAACATGTTTTTTGCTCGAGTATCGTGTCGTTTTTGGAAACCCAGAATCTACTATGTAGGAATCAACATGGATTCCGGAAACAGCGATCGTGTGAGACCCAACTCGCTTTATTTGTTCACGAGACCCAGAAAATATTAGATACAGGCTCCCAGGTAGATGCTATTTTTCTTGACTTCCGGAAGGCGTTCGATACAGTTCCGCACTGTCGCCTGATAAACAAAGTAAGAGCCTACGGAATATCAGACCAGCTGTGTGGCTGGTTTGAAGAGTTTTTAGCAAACAGAACACAGCGTGTTGTTCTCAATGGAGAGACGTTAAAGTAACCTCTGGCGTGCCACAGGGGAGTGTTATGGGACCATTGCTTTTCACAATATATATAAATGACCTAGTAGATAGTGTCGGAAGTTCCATGCGGCTTTTCGCGGATGATGCTGTAGTATACAGAGAAGTTGCAGCATTAGAAAATTGTAGCGAAATGCAGGAAGATCTGCAGCGGATAGGCACTTGGTGCAGGGAGTGGCAACTGACCCTTAACATAGACAAATGTAATGTATTGCGAATGCATAGAAAGAAGGATCCTTTATTGTATGATTATATGATAGCGGAACAAACAATGGTAGCAGTTACTTCTGTAAAATATCTGGGAGTATGCGTGCGGAACGATTTGAAGTGGAATGATCATATAAAATTAATTGTTGGTAAGGCGGGTTCCAGGTTGAGATTCATTGGGAGAGTCCTTAGAAGATGTAGTCCATCAACAAAGGAAGTGGCTTACAAAAGACTCGTTCGACCTATACTTGAGTATTGCTCATCAGTGTGGGATCCGTACCAGATCGGATTGACGGAGGAGATAGAGAAGATCCAAAGAAGAGCGCCGCGTTTCGTCACAGGATTATTTGGTAACCGTGATAGCGTTACGGAGATGTTTAACAAACTCAAGTGGCAGACTCTGCAAGAGAGGCGCTCTGCATCGCGGTGTAGCTTGCTCGCCAGGTTTCGAGAGGGTGCGTTTCTGGATGAGGTATCGGAAATATTGCTTCCCCCTACTTATACCTCCCGAGGAGATCACGAATGTAAAATTAGAGAGAGATTAGAGCGCGCACGGAGGCTTTCGGACAGTCGTTCTTCCCGCGAACCATGCGCGACTGGAACAGGAAAGGGAGGTAATGACAGAGGCACGTAAAGTGCCCTCCGCCACACACCGTTGGGTGGGTTGCGGAGTATAGATGTAGATGTAGATGTAGATGTAGACTAGCACCCGGCGAACGGTCTTCCCGACGGGAGGCCCTGGTCATACGACATTTACATTTTAGTGCTATTGTGTTAGCGGTACTCTGTTACATGTCTCTAAACTTGTTCCAGGTAAGAAACCAAGGAGGAAGTCTTCCAAAGATGCGTTAGTAGATGCCACGCGCTCGTTGTGCCAGGCTGTACTTCTCTCTTGAAGTCCAAAATTTAAATTATTTGAAAAGTGGCTTAGTTAGAAACCTAATCCTGCATTTCGTTGCTTGTATTATCACAAACGCCAACGGCGTTGCCACAGTGGTAACAACGGTTCCCGTCAGATTAGCAAAATTAAGCGTTGCCGGACTTGGCTAGCACTTGGATGGGTGTCCGTCTTGATCTGTGGAGTGCTGTTGGCAAGTGGGGTGCACTCAGTCCTTATGAGCCTACCTGAGGAGCTAAGTGATTGAGGAGTAGCGGCTGAGCTCACGAAAGCTTACAATGACTGGGAGAGCGGTGTGCTGACCACATGCCCCTCCTTATCCGTATTCAGTGACTCAGGATGATTAGGCAGTCGGTCGGTACCGTTTGGCGTTCAAGTCTTATTCGGACGGAGAATTCATTATCTCAATTACCTGTCTTCGTAGCCGAGGTCGTTAATGCACGGCCCTTTGCTTAGAGGTAAGCGTGTTCGAATCGTGGTGTTGGTTGAAATTTGGCCGTCATGGAATGAAGAAGAGGTGGCGCATAAACGTAGTTTCACTTCGCTGGTACGCTGACGAGAGCTATTGAGGGAATGCAGTGCAGCTGGCGCACTCGCCTATGGGAACTGCCGACTGTCAGACAGACAGATGTGACACACGTTCATTCCAAGCACTGTTGATGCAGGTTAAGCACAGCCTGCTTCGGTGGTTCATAAAGTATGTGTTTTCTTCTCCTTTTGGCTTCGTCTTCTTGGTCGTCACTTGGCTGATTTTATTCATCTCTTACCGCCAGATTGGTCACTCCAGCAGCATGCGTACCCGTTGTGGGCGCTCCATCTGCTTAAATATCCGTTCTCCCAGAGAAGACGCTACCCTCTCCGCACATGTCACAGGCAGAGGCGTGACTCGGTGGTACTGCAGCGGCTCTGGCTACTGCTGGTGAGGCTCCTCGCACCCGTACGCCCCCTGATCACTTGCCAGAAATTGTAAATTTGTGGTAAGGACTATGGGACCAAACTGGAGTTCATGTTCCCAAACAAGGACAGAATATTTATGGATGACAGTGTGTTACCGGGACACATGTGTTCGTGATTGGTTTGAAGCGCATACTAGCGAATCATTTGGCCATCCAGATAACCCAACAAGGATCTCTCCGAACGTTTATGGGACATAATCGAGAGGTCCCTTCGTGAACAAAATCCTCCACCTGCAGCATTTTCGCAATTATGGAGGACTAGCGAGGCAACGTGGCGCAATATTTCTGCGGGGGACATCCAACCAATTGTTGAGTTGATGCCACGTCGAGTTGCTGCACTTCTCCGTGCAATAGGAGGTCCGACACGATATTTCAAGATATCCCAAGAATGTTGTCGTCTCAGTATAGATGACTACGTGATCTGCGAGAAGTCTGTGGTAATTAAAATATTGTCCGCAAGGTCATTTCTATACATTAACAAGAGGGGTCCACACACACTTCCGCTGGGCACGGCCCGAGTTGCTTCCACATCTGTTGTTGACTCTCCAGCCACGACAACTTGCTGCGTCCTCTCTAACAACAAATCCTCATCACGTGGCAATTTTCGCCTGATGCCATACGAGGGCATTTTTGACAGTAAGCATAGATATGGTACGAAGTCTAGCGCTTTTCGCATGTGGAGAAATACTGCCTCTACCAGACTGCCTTAATCTATGGCTTTCAGGAAGTTAGGCGGAAAAACTGCAGGTTGTATTTCACGTGGTCAGTGTTTCCGGAATACATGCTGTCTGGCATGGAGGAGACAACGCATTACGACTGAGTTCATAATATGTTCTAATATTCTACAAAAAGTGGATCTCAAGAATATTGGATGTTAGATTTACGGTTCACTTCTGATACGCTTCTTCTGTGTGGGTGTGACCCGTGCTTTCTTCGAACCACTGGGCACCATTTTTTGTTCCTGGAATCTATGACAGATTATGGTTAAAAGGGGGCGGACTCACACGGAGATATGGTGTAGAATCTGACTGGGACCGCATCGGGTGCTGAAGATTTGTTAAATTTTAGCGTTTTCAGCTGTTCCTCCACACCACTGACACTAATATTTGTATAATTTCTCTTTGCGGTGGTGCTAGAATTATGTAGGAGTATTACTCTTGGATAATTCTGCAGCTCATTGTCGTTATTGCTAAATGTACGATACATGATTGTTATGAAATTCTATACTAAGTCCTATGCAGTTACAGAACAGAATATTCATCACAACTTACGTAACCTTATAACTTACCTAAAAAAGAACATAAATCTTTGGAGGTGATAAAGCAAAACGATTTTTCATGTTGGAAGAGAGTACGCATGGTAATGTTACCAATGACAATGCCACTAGCTACTAAATCAGGTTTTCTGTACCTCCTTCACCAAAGAAGACGAAGTAAATAGTGTAGAATTCGAACCAATAACTGCTGCCAGCATTTCTAACTTAGAAACAGACAGCGAAGCAACATAAATCACTTAAGAAAGGAAAGTCTTCTGGTCCAGATCTTACACGGATTAGGTGCCTTTCAGACCATGCTGATAATAAAGAGATCAGTTCGTGCACAAAATCCTGCACCTGCATCACTTTCGTACATCATATATAACTGCTAGCTCGACGAAAAATCTGTACCAAAAACAGGAAAGTTGCACAAGTCACACCAGCACTCAAGAAAGAAAATAGGAGTGATCCACTGAATTACAGACCCATGTCACGAACGTCGCTTTACAGTAGGATTTTGGAACATAATGATACTGTCTCCTAAAATTATGAATTACCTCCAAGAAAACGATTTATTGCTCCATAGTCATCACTGATTCAGAACAATCGTCCCTGTGAAATACAACTAGCTCTTTACTACCATGAAGGAATGAATGCTATCGACAGGATATTTCAGATTCCTAGATTTCCAGAAGGCTTTTGATACTGCTCCTCACAAGCGACTTCCAATCAGGTTGCGTGCGTATGGAGTATCCTGTCAGTTATCCGAATGGATTCGTGATTTCCTGTCAGAAAGGTCATATTTCGTATTGATTGATGGAGAGCCATCGAGTAAAACAAAAGTGATATCTGGCGTTCCCCTTGGAAGTGTTACAGGCACACATCAAAGAAAGTTTTGCATCAGATCGGTTCCGAGAGTTCCGAAACCTGTACAGAAAATTGGAATAGAGATCAACATAAACATCGATTCCGCCCTTTTTATTGCTAATGAAAACTAAACATTGCATGTTGCACCACCATACAGTGAGACCTTCAGGAGTTGTGGTCAAGATGGCTGCATACACCGGTACCTCTAAAACCCAGTAGCACGTCCTCTTGCATTGGTGCATGCCTGTATTCGTCGTGGCGTACTATCCACAAGTTCATCAAGGTACTGTTGGTCCAGATAGTCCCCCTCCTCAACGGCGACTCGGCGTAGATCCCTCAGAGTGGGTCACGTCGTCCATAAAAAGCCCTTTTCAATATATCCCAGGCATGGTCGATAGGATTCTTGTCTGGAGAACATACTGGCCACTCTAGTTGAGCGATGTCGTTATTCTCGTCCATGAAGACGAATGCCTCGCCAATATGCTGCCGATATGGTTGCACTACCGGTCGGAGGATGGTGTTCACGTACCGTACAACCGTTACGGAGCCTTCTATGACCACCAGCGGCGTACGTCGGCCCCACATAATGCCACCCGAAAACAGCAGGGAACCTCCACCTTGCTGCACTCGCTGGACAGTGTGTCTAAGACTGTCAGCCTGATCAGGTTGCCTCCAATTTGTCTGGTTGAAGGCATATGCGACATTCATTGGAAGGAAAACCAGAGACTGTGTTTTATTCTCAGAATAGAAGATGTAACAGGTCTACTAAAGAGATTCCATACACTACGCTTGTCCGTCCTCTGCTAGAGTATTGCTGTGCGTTATGGGATCCCCACCAAATAGGACTGACGGAGAACACTGGGAAGTCCAGAGAAGGGTACCACATATTGTATTATAGCGAAACAGGGGGGAGAGTCACGCGAGTTAGGATGGCGATCGTCAAAAGAAAGACGTTCTTCATTCCGTTCTTCAAAGAAATTTTAGTCTCCAACTTCCTTGCCCTACTGCGAAAATATTTCGTTGAGAACTGATCATCGTAATGCAGTAAGAGAAATCAAAGCTCGTACGTAAAAGTCTTAGGTGTGCGTCCTTCCCCTTTCGGGAGTGGAACTGTAGAGAACTAAAAATATAAGTAGCGTGAGAACTGAAGATCATGGAGATGTAGGAGGAATTTATCCCTCGACCACTTCTGAAGAACTCCATGCTGAAGTACACTACTGACCATTAAAATTGCTACACCACGAAGATTACGTGCTACAGACGCGAAATTTAAGCGACAGGAAGATGATGCTGTGATATGCAAATGATTAGCTTTTCAGAGCATTCACACAAGGTTGGCGCCGGTGGGGACACCTACAACGTGAGGATCCAACCGATTTCTCATACACAAACAGCAGTTGACCGGCGTTGCCTGGTGAAACGTTGTTGTGATGCCTCATGTAAGGAGGAGAAATGCGTACCATCACGTTTCCGACTTTGACAAAGGTCGGATTGTAGCCTATCGCGATTGCGGTTTATGTATCTCGACATTGCTGCTCGCGTTGGTCGAGATCCAGTGACTGTTAGGAGAATATGGAATTGGACTCGTATCACTAGAAGTCGAGATGACAGGCATCTTATCCGCATGGCTGTGACGGATCGTGCAGCCACGTCTCGATCCGTGAGTCAACAGATGGGGACGTTTGCAAGACAACAACCATCTGCACGAACAGCTCGACGACGTTTGCAGTAGCATGGACTATCAGCTCGGAGACCATCGCTGCGGTTACCCTTGACGCTGCATCACAGACAGGAGCGGCTGTGATGGTGTACTTAACGACGAACCTGGGTGCACGATTGGCAAAACGTCATTTTTTCGGATGAATCCAGGTTCTGTTTACAGCATCATAATGGCCGCATCCGTGTTTGACGACATCACGGTGAACGCACATTGGAAACGTGTATTCGTCATCGCCATACTGGAGTATCATCCGGCGTGACGGTATGAGGTGCCATTGTTTACTGGTCTCGGTCACCTCTTGTTCGCATTGACGGCACTTTGAACAGTGGACGTTACATTTCAGATGATTTACGACCCGTGGCTCTACCCTTAATTCGATCCTGCGAAACCCTAAGTTTTAGCAGTAGAATGCAGGACCGCATGATGCAGGTCCTGCACGGGCCTTTTTGGATACAGAAAATGTTCGAATGCTGCCCTGGCCAGCACATTCTCCAGATCTCTCACCAATTGAAAACGTCTGGTCAAAGGTGGCCGAGCAACTGGCTCGTCACAATACGCCAGTCACTACTCTTGATGAGCTGTGGTATCGTGTTGAAGCTGCATGGGCAACTGTACCTGTACACGCCATCTGTTTGACTCAATGCCCAGGCGTATCAAGGCCGGTATTACGGCCACAGGTTGTTGTTCTAGGTACTGATTTCTCAGGATCTATGCACCCAAACTGCGTGATAATGTAATCACATGTCAGTTCTAGTATAATATATTTAGGCAACGAATACTCGTTTATCATCTGTATTTCCTTTGGTGTAGCAATTTTAATGGCCAGTAGTGTATTTTCCGGCTGAATGTTTACTCTTATTGTAGAGGTAATAGTATGCACTTAACCTTTGTTTTCCTCTCGCTCTTCTTGTGTCTGCCTTAACAATAGAAATTCATTAATGTTTTACAGTGACTTATATACACGGGCTGGCCAGTGGAAAGTAGAACGTCTTCATCTGATTATTATAAAGTTTAGCGTATATTTACAGCACTGTAACTGATTGACGGGCCTCATTTCCTGTAGCGCCACGTTACTGAAACGATATAAGGTTTAGATGGCTTTTTCCTTGATGCTGTGGAAAGAAGAGACGGTTAATCACGAATGCATGCCGACCATAACTGACACTCACGTTCAAGCCGTTGTTGTCCCTAAGAAAATCTGGAGCGAGGTTTCCTGTGGCCTGAACAATAGCACAACCGACGACGACCTCTCGGATATCCTGTGCCTTTCCACTTCATATCTGCGGGTTTGTTTCCGAGTAATATTGGAAGTTTTGTCTATCGACAAACCCATTCGGATGAAAGTTTGCTTCATCAGACATCACAAGAGTTAACAGAAATACGTCATTTTCGTCGAGTAATGTTGTGCGGAAGTTGCGCCCTTTCACTTCATCTCCTGGACCTAAACGTTGACCCCCTTGCAGCGTACAAATATAAAATTTTTAATCCTTTTTCCAACCCTCTCCCAACACGTATGACGGATTTGTAATGCACTGCACTGGCGACGGAGAGATTCCTCTGGTGGCTGAGTGTTTAGCACTACCAACGCATACGTCCAGTTGCGCAGTGAGGTATCTGAGTGTATTACAACGTTCCAGCATTGCACGTGTCACAGTTGTGTGTGGCTGGCTCGCAAATGGGAGATCGGACGGGCGTACGCGACCGTGTTGCGATGATGACAAGCGCCTCTCCCAACGACTCACAGTGATTTTGTTAACTGCCACGTCTCCGTGCCTACGAATATCTGCGTTGCTCTGTTTCTCCGCCAAAAGAAACTCAGTCAGCTCTCTGCTTGGAGCATACCTCCGTAATAGTCGCCATTTTAGGTTTATGTACAGCGTAGCCCCCTTTCGGAAGGTCCTGAAACTATAATGGCTGAAGAGGTAATATTTCACGATGCTCCATACGTTCGGGATTTTTTCAATCAAAATTTCCTGAGAGAAAAATGTGTTGCATTACTTATGGAAAGCCTCCCGTCAATTTCTCGTGTGCCAACCTGCAGGGGCTTAATGACACACTGTTGTATAAATACTACAATAAAAGATTAAGCAGCTAATCACACGTTTTCCTTAAATGCGTAGTCTTACCCGAAACTCCCTTACTTGAGCAAGAATTTCAGGTCTGACAACGATCTGTGGAAGTGAAGCTGAATCTGCAAATGAGCCTCTCAGCGAGGAATGACGTCCCCACCGCAGCAGCAGAAGCCCGTCTGTATCCGGCAGGCAGCCTAATTATGGTGGCAAGACATTGTGCGCGCATGCGCAGCCGCTGGCACGGGAGAAGACAAGCGACCCGCTGTTCTGTCTGCAGCCTCGCGACGCCCGCGGCGGGAGATACGAGGAGCAGGTGGGCCTCCGCGGGGGCAGGGGGAGGGACGAGAGGACAGGGGGGGGGGAGGCTGGGTTCCGCGGCTTTGTTTTTACCGCTGTGCCGCTCCGCGAGGCAGCTGTCGGCCGTACGTCTTCCTAAACCTGCGGCGGGCGCGGCGCCAGGGCGAACGCCCCCTGGCCTGGAAGCGACGTCGCTCTCTCGCGGCCACAGCAGGACAGGTTTCTGGGGAACGGTGGCGGAATACGGGCAGTGAAAGATCTGAAGAGTAAAACACGGGCAGAAAATTGCGCATACGTCTTATGATTTACAACACGGGAAAAAAAAACCGGAGTTCTACTTTTTGGTTTGTGCTTCGTTAATCAAATACCTGAATACCCGCGTTGCCTGTGTGTGTAATTATTTAAGCCGTCTACTAGTCCATCTCCTCCCTCCACGTCTATCTCCTGCTTCCCCTACTATCTCCTCATCACCCTCTCATAGTCCGACTCCTGCTACCCTTTCCCTCTGTCCGTCTCCCATCCCTCCTTTTCCTGCCCATTTCCTCCAGCCTCTTCCCTTTGTCTATCTCTTTGTCTTCGGAGATGCAACAAGTCTACTAAAGAGACAGCTTACACTACACTTGTTCGTCCTCTGTTAAAATATTGCTGCGCGGTGTGGGATCCTTACCAGTTGGGATTGACGGAGGACATCGAAAGGGTGCAAAAAGGGCAGCTCGTTTTGTATTATCACGTAACAGGGGAGAGAGTGTGGCAGGTATGATACGCGAGATGGGATTTGAGTCATTAAAGCAAAGACATTTTTCGTCGTGGCGAGATCTATTTACGAAGTTTCAGTCACCAACTTTCTCTTCCGAATGCGAAAATATTTTGTTGAGCCCCACCTACATAAGTAGGAATGATCATAAAAAAAAAGAGAAATCAGAGCTCAACAGAAAGGTTTAGGTGTTCGTTTTTCCCGCGCGCTGTTCGGGAGTGGAATGGTCGAGAGTATGATTGTGGTTCGATGAACCCACTGCCAAGCACTTAAATGTGAATTGCAGAGTAATTATGGAGATGTAGATGTAGATCTCCTTTTCCCCTATTACCTCTCTTTCTTGCTCCCTACTTCACTGTTAGAGATGCCTGGGCTAGCAGGACAGAGCGGACTAGGTTGTGGAAAGGGGCTAAAATAAGTTGCTGTCAGTTGCACTCAACATACAAACTTTATCAACACACAATATTACAACATGGATGCAAAACTCTCAAAACCTTAATCGACCTCCTTTGATTAACTTTAGATAGGCTGAAGGCCACACTCAAAATCCAAGACACAAGGCCTAAGCAAGAAATTGAAATACAAGGTTCTTCTGGAGGTTTCACCCAATAATGTTTGCTAAACCTTCAATCTAAACAGGCAACGGGCTTGCCGCACCGGTTTCCATGAGATCACCGAAGTTACGCGCTGTCGGGCGTGGCCTGCACTGGGATGGACGATCATCCACGCCGCCATGCGCTGTTGCCCTTTTTCGGTGTGCGCTCAGCCTCGTGATGCCAATTGAGGAGCTACTCGACCGAATAATAGTGGCTTTGGTCAAGAATACCATCATTACGACTGGGAGAGCAGTGTGCTGACCCCACGCCCCTCCTATCCGCATCCTCCTCTGAGGATGACATGTATACACAATCGAAACAGGCTGAAGACCTTAGCAACCCAATTTTAATGGAACTTGGCTGGAGGCCGCATATTAAGCAATAAGAAGAGTTTCAATCAAAAGGCAGAAGGCCTTATCTTAAAACATTTCATGCAAAATTCGGCTGAAGGTCCCATACAAAAGCATAACAATCTTGTGCCTTAAGGGCAAGACAAGAACATTAATTTAAGAGATATTAAAACTCAGCTGAAGGCTGCACATCAGCAAATAATTTAATGGCTTAAGCCCTAGAAACAAGAGTTTCAGTTTTAAAAGGGACAAGGCTGTATCTTAAAACATTTCATACAAAATTCGGCTGAAGGCCCCTGTAAACAATAACAATCTCATGCCTAAAGGGCAAGACAAGAACATTAATTTAAGAGATATTAATACTCGGCTGAAGTCCACACGTCAACAAAATATGTTTAACGGCTTAAGGGCTAGAAAATCAGTTTCAATTTAAAAGGCAAAAGGCCTTATCTTAAAACATCTCATGTAAAATTCGGCTGAAGGCCCCATATAAAAGAATAACAATCTCGTGCCTTAAGGGCAAGACAAGAACTTTAATTTAAGAGATATTGATAGCTGAAGGCCACATGTCAACCCAATAACTAAAACTCAAACAGGGAAATTAGTATGTAACACACAAGGAACGGCACTCAGAAGTTTCCAAGTTTCAGCCTGGGATTGTAACACTAACGCCCGTTTAGGTGAGAAAGCCAGCCTGTCCGACGACTTCTTAATCTGAAGACAACCCAACCGACAGACAGTCGACCGACCAATCAACAAAACCAGTTCCGCTGCAAGCAACCAGCAAAACGACCACAAGATTTCAATACAATGACACACAGAATATTGGTGCCCACAACGACCAACAACACCTCAGCTGTCGAACTACACGCCATGCTGGACAGCAACAACACGACGAGGAAAATACACTGCCTAAAATTACTTCAACGTCCAAGGGCAGGTGACTGGAACGTCAACGGCCACAGGGCAGAAGATACTGCTGGTCAACTTCAATAATAGAGAATAAATTAAACTCCACAGGAGGACGCCTGGAATCTTAGCCACCTTGAATACACACACGTTGTTGCTCGAAGGGATGTCCCAAAAGCGACAACCAGGATCAAACGAAGAAATGTAAACACTTGAGCCTCGACAGTAGGTTAATTGAAAAGTCAACTATCATGTCCAAGATCTTTGGGCGACGAAGTTCGTAGCACTCGCAAGCAGCTCCTCACACTCCAACCCCGCTTGCAAACCGCCAGCAGCCCCGGCCAGAGTACTTGCGATAGAGACTTCTTTGCTGCTCCACGCCACCCGACCGACTGTCCATGCCCGGAAACGGTGAAAGGACCGAATATACGTCAGCCGATGACCAACCGAACGACCAACCAACGGTCGTCCCAATTTCCCTCCGTCGGAGAGTTCGTGTATGTCGCCAGCGGTCGGCGAGCATTGGCTGTCGGCGCCTCACCGGCGCTCCGTCCCCGAATTCACTGCTGCTGCGTCCCGACTGCACTGCTGGTCCGTCTCCAACTGACTGCCAGACACACGATGGCCCGGAAATACTATCGGTCGTTCCAGAGATAGAATGACAGTGCACTTATTGATACGCGCTGCTGCTGCTGCTCACGGGCAAGTAAGGCAGAAAGTTAGTGACGCCAGTAAATGGAATAAGAAAACGAGGCGGCAGTACCACAAAACAAACAATAAATGGCATGAACACGGGCCGTGCACGTCTCTCTGTCCATCTCTTTTCCGCTCTGTGTCCATCTCCTCCTTTCCTCACTTTGTGTATCTCCACCTCATCGTCCTCCCTTCCCTATTCTCTCTGGTCGTTATCACCCCCACCTCAATAGGAGGTGCTGTTTCTTACGCCCACAGTATTTCTTTTGAGATAATAAGTGATATGTCTGCCAAGAGCCAGAGGTTGAGGAGGAGATTTTTACATGCACCTTAGCACACATACTCAAATTTCACATTCACTTGACTTATTTCACACATATTTGTACATATTTCACATGTATCTATAGCGCATGTTGCCCTGTACTTTCGTTGCTGGCAGCTCAGTGTTTATTAGTCATATTTCCTGACCTACAGTATGTGTCGTATAATGACGTAAATTTTGCAGATAAATTCAGTGGTATATGTGGATACAGTTTGGGAAATGTGTTGTGACTAGAATTAGTAGTAAAGAAGTAACACATTAAGACATCACGCCTAATGAGAGAGTTTTACTGCATGAACAATGAATATGTAATAAGTGATAACGTTTTTGCTTTCATAGATTCGCGCGAAGTGTCAGAGAAAGAAGCATCTCAAAGGTATTAAATTATGTATGAAGTTAGTTGCAAATCGCTAAGTGCTCTCTTTCTCAAGTAGTAGATCAATAGCGTCTGATTATTTGCGCGTGGTGCATTAAACTTGTTTCTCACCTCTGCTGCTACCCCCTTGAGAGGTAAGTAGTTCCTACCCCACAGTGGTTCTTTCCAGACACCAAGTGACGAATGTAACAAGTGTGGCTGAATTCTATACAGAGGTTTAGGAGGAGACGTGGGACATACGTACTTACGTACATGATTACGTATATACACTGTATGGATTTACGGCGACACTGAAGCGCGCTGCGCGACATTTTAGCCTAGAAAATTAATTCACTGATCACATAAGCGTGAAAACAACAGTTGAATCTGATTATATGGTTATTTTATTGAGATATTAGATGCCAACCGGGTTAGCTTCCGGAAAGGTAAAGGCACCAGACCGGCTGTTGTGACGTAGCGATTTTTAATGGAAACAAGTCTGAATAAAAATCGAGACACGTTCGTAGGATTTGTCGACCTTGAAAAAGGGCACGACAGCGTGCGAGATGTTCGAAATTGAAAAGAAAATAGGAGTAAGCTATGATAAATAATGGATAATGTAAAATATGTACAAGAACCAAGAGAGAACAACGAGAATGGAAGACAATGAACGAAGTCGTCGGATTAAAAATGGTGTAAAACACTGACGTTCGCCCACTACTGTCTATAAATCGAATATGTAACGACAGAAATTAAAAAAAAAAGGTTCAAGATTTGGGTTAAAATTCATGGTAAAAGTATATCACTGATACAATTCGCTGATGATATTGTTATCGTCAGCAAAAATGAAGAAGAACTGCAGATGATTTTGAATGAAATGAACAATCTAACGAGTACGGGATTGTATTGGGAATAAACCGAAGAAAGAGAAAACAAACAGGAGTAGCAGAAATGAGAAGTCTGATAAATTTTACGTTAAAACTGGGAACCTTTAAATAAACGAAGTTAAGCAGTTGTGGAACCTTGGAAGGAAAAAACTCATAACAAACCAAGGAGGACGTGAAAAGCAGATTAGCTCACGCAAAGAGGGCATTCCTGGCCACGAGAAGTCAGCTTAGTATCAGCCATCGACCTTAATATGAGAAAAAAAAAATTTAATAATGTACGTGTCAAGCACAGCATTGTATGGTAGTGAATCATTGACGAGAAGAAAGAGAACTGAATCATTTGAGTTGTGGTGCTATAGTAGGATTTGAAAATCTAGTGGACTGATTAAGGAATGAAGGTGCTCTTCGCAGAATCGCAGAAGAAAGGAACACATGGAAAACACTGGGAATGAAGGATAGGATTATAAATTCTTTGATAATACAAGAGCTGTAGAGGGTAAAAACTAGAGGGGAAGACAGAGATTTGAATACATCTAATAAAAAATTGGGGATATAAGTATCATTCACGAAGAATCTAAATGTACGTTATATGAAAACCTCTTTTGGACTGCATGAGTTACTTTTTAGAAGACGAAGCGATTGCTTAACTCTTAACCAGCGTCTGCGGTGTCACTTAACAGTTAAAATACCAGCGCGAGCCAGGTTAGTTACAAAAAGAGTTCCACTAGAATAAGTTTTATAAGATAATTGTTACTCTAATGAAGACGTGGTACAAGTATTACTACCAGTGAAAAAAATTTCCAGGGCTAGCTTACATCTTTCGTCCGGAGCTGCTCCCTTCTCTTCGAACAATATTAGTAATCGCACTGAATATGTTTTGGCAAAGCATATGTTAATACGGTTTTTGAACTAACAAGAAAAACAGATGATTTCCTTGGGTATGTAAAGGACATACGCCATTCCTAGAGTTCAGCAAAGTTGTGGCAAAATACAGATTGCGTAAATTATAACAGGCCCAAAAAATATCTCATACGCATTAAGAGAAGGAACCTAACTTACATCAGTAGCACGCGGTACGAATAACATGACTTCGGACGCCTCTCCTGAGGAGCATGAAACGCAGTTACATTTTACCTGGTCGCAAAAGGAAGTATTAACAACACTTAACCGAACACAAAGGACCTGTCACTTTGAACAAAATGATAAGTTAGCCGTAACAGGACATGTTTTACAGCATGGGAACCAACAAACAGAATATCACGAGATAAGAAACACATGACAATGTAGGATATATTTGCTGATAAGCAACTGCCTCTATGAGTATTTGTCTAACAGAACTCAGCACGTAGCATTAGACGACCATGGTTTTACTGGAACGAAACTAGCTTCGACTGCAAAGAAGCGCAATAGAATTTGTAATGTTCTTAGTATATATAAACGAGTCGTAAAACATAATCTCTCATGGCTGGTGACTCTGTTGTGTACAGCGAAATATCGTCGCTGGACGATAGTAAGAAATTGCAGAAAGACTGAGACAAAATTTCCACTTTGTGTAATGAATGGCAGCTGTCATGAAATGCAGATAACTACAGCGACTGAACAAAAATATGGACACACAGCGAGAAATGCATGCTTGAACGTAAACGAGGAAGCCAGACAATCCTACAATTTGCGCTGTTGTATTTGACCACGAACGGCACCTGTGCAACGTCCAAGTGTCATTGTCGGTCAGTACAATGTTCTGTGTAGCTGTAAGTCTGAGCTTAGTGACTTCGAACGTAGGCATACTGTTGGCGATCGTATAGTAGGAGCTTTCTTAACCACGGTAGCAGAAGCATTTGGTGTTTTAAGAGGCGCAGTATCGAATATTTGTTGTCGATACATACCCTGAAATTTTTCACGCAGAAGAATACACCGAAAGAAATACACTGTCAGAATAATAGGTGCTAAGGCGCACTGCAGGTTTTTTTTTAAATGATTAAGTTCTCATAGTTTCTGCATAAAGACTCGATTATAACAGTCGATTGTACAGCCCTTTCTGCAAGTTCGCTAACTGGCGAATAAACAGACGCAGCACTGAAAGAGAACGTAGCGCCGCATAGCGCGAAGTCCGAAGTGCACAAACGTGAATATTAAGCACTGACACCATACCAAAAAATGCCTCCAATCATTAATTTTCTGAATAACTTGGGGTTCATATCGCAGCTGAACTGTTGCAGACGTGACTGTTACACTAGTGACTAGTAGAGGAAAGAAAATCAAGGCAATGTATGATGTTACACTGCAGGCGACTTCTATAAACCATGACTTTAATCTGTTGACCTGAAACATTTTATAACAATTCCTGTAGAACAGTTGCTATTGTAATTCTTAAATGCTATCTAGTTTACTAACAATGAAACAGTTCTTTGTTTATTACCTGCAGTCGTCAGTCAACTGCGAAGTGTCTATTGTGTTACACCATGCACACCTAATAGAAGAAAACTTAATACATTAAAGCAATTCATAGCAGTTACTAGTTTTATATAGAAGAAATGGAGGAAGGAATGGTCGTGGCTGTTGTTTTTTCTGCACACTGTTTTGCGTGCCGGGCACACTTGATCAAATTCGTAAAACGTGGTGAAGCAAACGACAATTCGCAGATGTCTGAACGTTAACAATACTCTTCCATGCTGAACTCGGTTGACAAACAGCTGTCGGAAATTATATTGTTCGACTATTTTCTGAAAAATGCTTTACACTGTAGAAAAATTTCCGTATCGAGACACTGAATCACACTATTAAATATGCGTGAAATCCTAAACTATTTTCAGCAGCTGGTAAAAAGACATTTCGAAATTAAAATTGAAATTTATTCTCTTCCATTTTTCAACATTTTGCTGCACTGATAGCAAGATGTTCGCAGCTAAACAGTCGTTTTTTTTTTAATTTAATTTTTGGTCGTAATTTGCCTGGCTGCCATATGCTGCGAAGCTACTCTACCTTTCTTCGCTCGAAATTAAAAAGTGCGGTTTGCACACAGTTCTTGTTCGAAAACCGACTGATAGCCTTTATTCACAGCATTTTAGGGGATAACAATAAGCTTTATCTTACTTAAGCTGTGAATTTGATCAATGTATTAGCTATGAATGACACCTCCTCTACACATTCACTTGAAGTGAACTTCGTAATTTTGCGACTTCCTTTTCCATATACTTTCCTCCATCTGTTTAGCAGTCGAATAACCTGGAAGTTAGCAATGTTCATCTTACTTGTAATTCAGGGGACTCTCGCTCGTAGATCTCACTCAGTAACGGTGAATTGACACTCACAAGCAGTTCTAAACCTTTAGAATAAATTCTTTTTCACACTTCTGAGAGCTTCATTTCGGCGCGCATTTTATAATTAATTTAAATCTTTCCTCCATTTATACAGGTAACGTTCAGATTTGACGAAAGGAAATCGGCTATGCACATTGCTTAACTATAAGCATTTTCTTCCTCCTTCATTTAACCATCAGGGATTTTCTCTGCCTCGTGATGACTGGGTGTTGTGTGACGTCCTTAGGTTAGTTAGGTTTAAGTAGTTCTAAGTTCTAGGGGACTGATGATCATAGATGTTAAGTCCCATAGTGCTCAGAGCCATTTGAACCATTTCATTTAACCATAATGCAGCAGGTATCAATAAGAATCACCCGATTTAAAAAAAATCATAACCATCATGTTATTTGAGATATGCGTGTGAACAACGTTTACTTCTGGAAAGAGCAAACTCTTCGAGTTTTACATGGTTC
Organism: Schistocerca piceifrons; assembly: GCF_021461385.2. Taxonomy (NCBI): domain Eukaryota; kingdom Metazoa; phylum Arthropoda; class Insecta; order Orthoptera; family Acrididae; genus Schistocerca; species Schistocerca piceifrons. The sequence goes on from NC_060144.1 coordinate 146,550,567, forward strand.
CCGCTAGGTAACAGCAGGGTACGCCTATTTCAGTTCTAGTAAAAGTGATGTAGGGACAACAGAAAGCGTTTTGCGTTCTACGTTTTGCGCAGTGCGGGTCAGTAAAAATTGTTCAACGCGACTTTCGTACCATCTATGGTGTGGATGGATGCTCCTACAGCACAGAGCACTAGACGATGGCATGAACAATTCCGAGAAACAGGTTGTTTGTGTACAGCCAAATCACCGGGCCGTTCCCGATGTCTGGCACAGACGTCGGAAGTATCCTCCAGAGTTCCACAAGGGGTCCACAGAAGTCCGTTAGCTGTACAGCTCAACAGCACAACATGCCCCTGATGTCCGTTTGGCGTGTGTTGCGTCGACGTTTACACGTGAAACCATACAAAATTCAGCTACTGCAAGCTCCTCGTGAAGGTGACAAACAACAATGTGTGGAGTTCTGTAATTTCGTTTTTGGCAACATGGAGGATGACAGTTTTCTTCCACGCTTGGTGTTTAGTGACGAGGCAACATTCCGTTTAAATGGAAAGGTGAACCGTTATAATATAAGAATATGGGGTACGGAACAACCACATGAAGTGGTGAAAGAGACTCTCCAAAATTGAATGTGTTTTGTGTATTTTCACGGGAAAGGGTGTATGGTCCATTTTTATTTGCCGATAACACTGTTACAGGAAGCACATACCTCGATATGCTTGATAACTTTCTTTTCCCACTATTGGAGACTGATTCGAACGACTTCATTTACCTACAGGATGGCGCACCGCCACACTGCGACCTATAATCACGGGAATTTTTAAATCAAGGAATTACTGAACGATGGATAGATCGCACTGTACCAAATGATTCAGTCTTATACTACTGGCCTCCAAGGTCACGGAACCTGACTGTATGTGATTATTTCTTGTGGGGTTTATGAAAGACTCTGTTTATGTGCCTCTGTTACCAACAACAATGAATACACTGAGACATCGCATAACAGCAGCTGTGGAAGCTGTAATTCAAGACATGCTCGCTGCAGTGTGGGAACAATTTGAATACCGCTCTGACATATGCCGTGCATCTCACTGGGGGCATTTTGAACACGTATGAAAGGTATGAAAAAAATATTTTTGGGTTTCCCGTTCATCATATAACAAAATTATTTGTATACGCTTCTTAGTTTCAGAAATATAGACATGCCAAGTCCTTTTGATATACCCTGTATATACAGGCATTTTGCCACTCTAATCTATTGCTGTAATGTTTTCTTATGGGCTAGGAAGGTAAGCTATTTTTATTCTGGACGTTAACTACCACAACAATCATTGTTCGGACCACAATTTGCGGAATCGTCAGAATTAGTTCCTGTTTCCTCTAATGATTCCACAATTGCTAACGAAGTGTCGACATAATTACAATGAATGTCCTAGATATTAACTACTAAATAACACACATGTAGGTCTTCAGGGGAAATAGGTGGCATCAGCTGCATAGTGCGTTGTTCATATTTAATCTTTGCAAGGTTGAAAGTATTACCTGGATTCCACTTTACTGTGGAAGTCTGTGGAAGTCTGTGGAAGAATTAGTTCCTGTTTCTTCTAATGATTCCACAATTTCTAACGAAGTGTCGACATCATTACAATGAATTTCCAAGATATTAAATACTAAATAACACACATGTAGGTCTTCAGGAGAAGTAGGTGGTATCAACTGTATAGTGCGTTCTTCATATTTTATCTTTGCAAGGTTGAAAATATTACCTGGATTCCACAGATGCTACTAGCAAGGGTATACGAAGAAAACACAAAGAAAATTAATTCAGTTTTATCTCCGTTGCTAACACTTACCGATATCGCAAAGACAGCTGCTAATTAATATGGATATTAAACGAGTTGCAAATTCGAGTGAATGGTAATTGTGAACACATGTGTCAGAGAAGCTATCAACAGAAACTGAAATTACCATCGCGTTGTGTCGTGTTATACGTTTACCGAGTCGCTTTCAACCAAGGCTACGAACCTGCCGTGTTGTACATGCGCTGTCTGCTACAGCTGCCGGAGAGGTGTACATTTTTACAGCCGCCTGGCGAGCTGAGAATTTGAGAGTTGTCAACATTAAAAAAAAATGTATATTTGCAGTGTGTAGCAGCAGCTAAAATGACATTGTGTATTCTTCATTTACAAAAAATTTCAGGACAACTTTCGAAATGTCGGACTGGACTGTTCCCTTGTAAGTCACAACGCGAATGAAAATGTGTTTTCCACGACCGTGACAGACGTTCACTGAAGGACACTGTAATGGAAAATAAGAGGACGACAGTTGCAAATATCACTGCACACTAAAATGTCGCACACGCGAACCCTGTCAGCACCGAAACAAGAACAGGGGAGCTCCGTATACATGGAATTGTAGGGCGAACCGCCGGCCGGAGTGGCCGTGCGGTTCTAGGCGCTTCAGTCTGGAACCGCGAGACCGCTACGGTCGCAGGTTCGAATCCTGCCTCGGGCATGGCTGTGTGTGATGTCCTTAGGTTAGTTAGGTTTAAGTAGTTCTTAGGGGACTGATGACCTCAGAAGTTGAGTCCTATAGTGCTCAGAGCCATTTTTTTGTAGGGCGAACTGGAATTCCAAAACCACACTGAGCCGTGTTGCGACTCGCGTTGGTGCCATTGGTAGGTCTGCGTCTCGTTTTCTTGTTATGTTTACTGGCGCCACTACGTTTGCTAGCGTTGTCTGTCCACGAGTGGTAGCAGCAGCGGTTATCGATACCTAGTTCCGGGGTACTATCTTTGGAAGGACGTCAAGTTTTTCCAGGTCGGAGTGTGTTGAGGAGTTCAGTTGGGACAGAGCTGCAATGAGGCCCGGCAGCGCCAGGACATGCTGGCACTGCTCGCGGCACGTAGGCACTGCTGAATCGAGGGGCAGTAGTGGTGAGGGCCACAACCTCGTGTGTTCCCCCGGACCCAGGACGTTTGACATGGTGTATACGTGGACAAGGAAAAGAAATTCCCGGATTTCTCCCGGAATTCCCGGTTAAAAATACTTTTCTCTCGGGTGAAAATACACTTTTTTCCCGTGTTAAGGGACAGTGTCCTTTTCCTCGGAACTGCAAAACTTACCAATTTATCGAGATTGCAACTCGATTTTGTAAGCCAGTCGTAGTTCATGTCACGTGATCTCGCTAGCCGATACAGCGGATATTCAAAGCATAGGACACGTCACGTCGCAACTGTTAAGTTGCACGTACAGACAAATAGGAAAAGTTAACGGTTTAAATTAATATCCATAGGGCTGCTACAAGAAAAGCAAATCTTTCACATACAGTATTAGTATCAACGATTAATATGCTGCAAGAGAAGCTAAACTTTCACGTATAACGTTGATCTTTGCGCGCGTTACACTTTGAAATACATCACACGAAAGTGCCAGTAGAATTTTTAATAACGACAAAAATGTCTGATCTGGGCTCGGAATTCTTCTTAATGGTCATCTTCAAAGAGTTGATTTTTAAATGAGAGTCAAATGCTCTGTGATTAAGGAAATTCTTCGCACATAGTTTATCTTGCGTAAAACGAAACTTACTTTGATAGTGACGCTTTTCAGTCAATCATTCGCAATATTTTCCCGTGACCTGTTAGAAAGAGGTTCGTTTCAGCAGTTGCCAGAGAGCGCCAGATAACAGGTGTCACAGCGCTTGCGCAGCTACGATGACACAAGAAGCCACTATGTTCGTACGTGTAAAACATTAAAAGACCTTACGTTAAGTCATAAAAGAAACAAGACATCAGAGGATATTCCAAGACCATCGGAACTTCGTGAACTATAATAACGTGCATTTTCGGTTTAAAGTGCGCATTCGTACGTCCAGATTCCGTTGCAAATTTTCTTGGAGCACCAGTACCTGTATCATTTCGTTTTTGGTTCTTTATTATGGCACAATGCCATACTTGCAAGCAGACGAAAACATGCTCTTTTGAAATGCAGAGAACACTTGAAACTAGCCAATAGTGAGCAATTAAACATTTCGTTACAAATAAATTGACTGCCTGAGCGGAAAAGATTAATAAAAACCACATTTCCTTAGCAAACCGACAAAAATAATTTGATTTTTGTGCAAGGCGATTAATGCTTGGCTGAAATTGCCGCCCGGGACAGTTACCCCGGTTCGCTCCCAGTGAATATGGCAGCTTGCGCGCGACAGTAAAATTTTTCCGAGTAGCATCTTGCTGCTGCTGCTTATACAGCTAACAGCCACACTTTGTAGCCAGAAACGGGAGAAGGTACTACACATGGGTGACTCAACTGCGCATGCGCATGGGCCCGCACGCAACTGTTTACACGAATCTAATGTAAACAGCTGTGACGTCACGCTCACCGGAGGCAATTTGTTGTTACGAAGCATTGCATAGTCTTCCTAAAGCCTTTGACATTTTTTGCTGCCGACAGATGCTGTATGAGCACTGTGTTTTGTTGTACATGGCGCATTTCCTTTGCAACAAGTTTTATTTTAGTTTTTTTCTCTCGTTCATGTTTTATTGCTGCAGTATTATTCTGCAGTAGCGGGATACAGTAATATCCTTTGTTTGAATATTATTTCTTTCCAGTCAAAATAACAAAAATTTGACTGAAAACAAAAACAATAAAATTCCGGAATTCTAAAAAATTCCCGTGTTTTTCCCGGTTTTCTCCCGGATGAAAAAATTCCCGGGTTTTTCCCGGATCTCCCGGGTCGTATACACCCTGTTTGAGTTGAGTGAACATTAACCCAGTAGTGAAACCTCCACCATTTTGAGTTCACGCCGTTTCTTCGCGCATTGCTGCTCACAGGGTCGCTGAGACGAAGAGCAACGAGTGGAGTGTTTGGAGTTGGCGAAATTAGTTAGCCGTCCTTCGCTTCTTATTATTAATCATTGAATTCCTTGTGGTTATTGGCGAAGTTCAACCAGCGGTATTTTCATGCCTAGTGGCCACTAACGCGCCAGTTACCTGTGGTTCGGATATTTTGTTTCTTTTGGACTACTTTTGTCGTAATGGGTCCTTCTGCTTCTGGATGTTCTAAGCACCGGATTCTAAAGATGCAGTGCTGTCCACGGGTTCTGTCTTGCCTGGGTTATTCAATCGATGTAATGGTTATCAGACGTTAGGTAGATTTTGCAAGAGTGGTGGTAAACTGTCGCTAGTTTGAGTTGCCTGTCTCATCGGTTATGAGTTGAGTGACCTTCCCACGCCAACCCTTGGAGCACTGTCTGAGGCCCACTTCTCTCTTGGTTTGATCCGACTGAGACGATTGTTTTTAAAAAAATGTTTATATTTTGAGTTACTATTATTGCGGCCTTCAGCCGACGAGTAATTCGAATTTCTTGTCAATAAGGCCTTGAGTCATGAATGCAATTTGTCTTAAGAAGTTTTAATTAGATATTGCCTCTTAATAGTGAAATTTTGATAATTGTCTTTTTTTAAAAAAATATTTTAGCAACTGTCGGAGAAGTGTAACTGTTCTTACGAATTTGCTATCCATGCCTTCAGCCGTCAAAATGCTTTGAGTTATTACTATTGGGGCCTTCAGTCGACAAATAATTCAAATTTCTGGTCAATAAGGCCTTCAGCCGTGAGTGCAACTTGCGTAAGAATTTTTTTATTATACATTGTGTCTTAACAGACAAATTTGATAATTGTTCCTTATTGTCAACCTTATTTGCTATTGGTTCCAAATAAAGTGTACGTCATTTAAATAAAAAAACTGAGCAACCAACGGTAACTGAGTAAGGCCCCGTCCACACCGAATCCTGCCTTTCCCTAAGTACCATGTCTCACACACATCATTGGTTCAAATGGCCATAACAGGAAAACGTTGTACGAAAGCCGTAAAACCCTGGCTATTGGAGCGGTGGAAGAAAGTCTTTGGTTCAGATGACTTGTGTGTCTCACTATTCCCAATTTCTGTCCAGTGAAACATCACAGAGGTTCAGTGATGCTTTGGGTGAACCTATTCTGGTACTCGATGGGCCCTTAAGTTACTCTTCCATGTCTCATTAGTGCTACGGATTATATTACTACTTTGGCTGGTCAGGTGCATCCCATGGTACAGCACGCGGAGGTGACAAAAGTCGGATACTTCATAATATAGTGTCGGACCTGTTTTTGCTCGAATTAGTGTAGCAACACGACGTGGCAAGGACTCAAGAAATCGTTGGAAGTACTGTCCAGAAATATGCAACCATGGTGCCTCTATAGCCGTCTATAACTGCGAACTATTGCCGGTGCAGGATTTTGTGCACTAACTGACCTCTCGCTATGTCCCATGGCTCTCAGCCACTCTCGAACCTGCCATCAGCTTTTTCCAACTGGAATCATCTGACCGGGGCACTGTTTTCGACTCGTCCACGGCCCAAGCGACAGGATCACGAGCCCAAGAGAAACGCTGCAGGCGAAATTGTGCTGTTAGCAAAGGCACTCGCAGCGGTCGTCTGCTCCCATAGCCAATTAACGTATTATGTTAGCACCTACAACCGCTCGGTCACAACGGCCGGCAAATCTTTTCACATTAATCACTTGCTTACAAATGGCAACACGGCCAATCCGCTCCCCTTTTGTAGCCTGTGTACTACCGCGACGTGTGTTAGTGCATATCGCTGTATTATGTCTTTTTTTTGTCACCTCTGTGCATCTGTTCCTCAGTGGTGACGCTCTGTACGAATACGACAGGATCCCTATCCACACATAGTTCGCATCATCCAGGACTGGTTTTGCGAGCATTAGGATGAACTGTCGGCTATTCCCTAGCCGCCAGTCACAACACCTCAATATTGTTGTCTTTGAGGTCGGCTTTGTAAGAAAAGGTGAGTGATAGCTATCCACTTTCATCGTCGCTGTTTGACCTTGCCACTATTTTGCAAGATGAATGGTATAATACTGAACCTCGTCCGAACAGGCCTCAAAAAGCCCAATGGTACCGATCGGTCGCCGTGTCATCCTCAGACCACAGGCGTCACTGGATGAGGATATGGAGGGGCATGTGATGCGTATGCCGCTCTCCCGGCCGTATGTCAATTTACGAGACCAGAGCCACTACTTCTCAATCAAGTAGCTCCTCAATTTGCCTCACAGGGGCTGAGTGCACCCCGCTTGCCAACAGCGCTCGGCAGACCGGATGGTCACCCATCCAAGTGTTAGCCCAGCCCGACAGTGCTTAACTAAGGTGACCTGACGGGAACCGGTGTTACCAATGCGGCAAGGCCGTTGGCACGAATGGTATAATATCGACTTGAAGACGGTGTATTTCACTATTCCGAGACGACTGCAAGCTGTATTCAATGCCAATGGTTTTCCTATATCGTATTAGGCATGTTAATGTGTTGTGTTTTGGTGTTTCCATGGTTTTGTCTTTCCCCTGTAAAAGATCACGTTCATAATAAAGAAAACCAATGTATCTAATTGCGAAATTAGTGGTGAACCTGTTGAACACGTCGCATAATACGTGTATGTAGAAGTAAACAAGGAAGCGATGTGGTTTGGGTGATCATGATTGATCAGTCTTAGGGAAAGCAAATGTAAGCTTTAAACTTTTTGGAAAGATTCTGTGAAAGTGCAGCTCATCTGTAAAGGAAACGGCGAGCTGTTCTATTATTCCGGTGTCTGGAGTCCTTATCAATTACGGCGTGACAACAGACATCTAACGGATTCAGTAACACTCTGCTAGGGTCGTAAAAGGTCGCTCAGTCCATACGGAAGTGTAACAGAAGTACTGGGGGAACGTGAATGGGAATCGCTGGAGGTAAGACGACGTTCTCCCGAAATTCTGTTAGGTAATTGTAGGGTAACTGTATTCGAAGGAGATATTGGCACCATTCTTCTGCTAGAATCCTATATCTCGCGAAGACTAGGTCGTGTGACGAGCCAAATAGACAGCAATATTTCCCTCGTTCAGCATACCAAAAGAAGTCATCACATTCCACGTTAAACACTTTGTCCCCTTTTCATGGTTGGACAACTGGGGTAGGTTAGGGACACGCAACTTGTCGAAGTGGCGTCCAACTGGATGATTTACAGCAAGCCATTCAGCCGCTCGAAATTAAGGGATCAGTCCTCTTTGAAAATTTCAAAATATCCATTCTTTTGGCTTAAAGTGTCCTGTGGCATGTTTACGTTACTGCGGCGTTCATACCAAGCTCTCCAGAAACCACGTTAACGAACTACGAGGCGATTTGTGAGAAAGTGTATCCGAAAATCATTCGAGCGGAAAAAAAACTGTCGACATGTAATTTCAACAGCGGCCTAACAGGCATTAAAGAAATTAGGAACGCTTTCGAATCTGAGATATGATCAGCCTGTTACAACCTCTGCATGAAACCGGACTAAAATCGTAGCGTGTCCAGCGAGCAGAACAGCGGATGAAAGAAGCTGCCAAAGAGGCACGCACGACCACCGTGATCTTGAAGAAGATAGAGAAGGACCTCCTTTTGGGTGTGGAGGAACTGCTGTATGGTCCAGGGATCGCTCACTAGAGGTGTGTACAAGAAAAAGTACAAAAAATTTAATTTTCGATTCGGTATTTTTCAGATTGTCAGGAAACAAAATTTAAGAACGTACATATGATTTTGATGCCGGCATTCTAAATCGAATTATTTATCAGCATACGTAGACTCTAGCGATATCTTCAGAAGTTTGTTTTCGGTGCACGCTTTTGTCTCGATTTTGAACCAAAATGGAACTGACGCTATTTTCAACGTCACACGTCACGTCTTTTCAGACGAGTCCGGTTTCAACCTTCAGCATCACGATCGCCACATGTGGTTGTGGAGGCTCCAAGCGGAACGAACGTTTCCAGACGGCATTCGTCATCCTCTTACGGGCCCATCACACGGTAACACTATCACAGCAGACATGTTCAGAGTGTCGTCTGCCACAATATGTCCGAGGGAACGCACAATGTTGCTACGTGTGTCCGCTCCCCCCCCCCCCCCCCCTCCTCTCCCCCCCCGCCCCCCTCCAATTCTCTCACAACAAAGCTGTAGCCAGCTTGCTTGCGTCGCGCCTTTTAAACGTTGCCCCATTTGGTTTCTTCTCTATCAGTCGGGAGCTGTATCACTTCTACAATAAACAGCGCATAATAATGTGGCAGTTGGGTAGGTATAAAAGTTAGGGTGCCAACTAATTTTCTTTTATTGATCCAACTGCAAAATTAGTAAGCCGATTTCTAGGGCCGGACTATCGTTAATATCCGTAACAAGATTTCCGGACATCAGTCATATAATATCGAACAAATATGTTTTACAAGGCAACTTCAACAGTTAATTCCGTCGTTGTGCGGAGTTGCACTTCAAACAATAGTTCGCATGTTGCCACCCCGAAAACTGAGCATAGACTGCCTTGGATTAACACGACATCGCACAAGTACGTCATGCGAGGCAATTTTCCAACAAATTGTTCCGCCTTGACATGAAATCAGATTTTATAAATGGATTCACGTAATACCTCCTCGGAAACCGATCGTAGACTAGTAGTAAGCTATCTTAGCAGTCCTTTCGCCTGCCCTCTCAGGACGCACTTGTGATTGGTCCATCCTTCCATCAATAAGCGTTCACAGTAACTAAAATTTGTAATTGACATTTCCCGATGAACTGAGTGATACTGCAATTATTATTAAGATGTTCTCAGTGCAAGTAACGTCATCAGCATGGTTGGAGATGTATATCAATATTTTAACTGCAAATTCAGATAGTAAAACATTAGCTGCTTGGCTTCCAGCATTGAAGGTGAATCCTCACTGTCCCACTCTTTTGCCCGTCCGGCCGTTCTCACGCTGTGTGACACTGTGGCACATCGTACAATGAGTCTGCCTTGTGATCCTACTACTCGCTAACCTCCCGTAATTAAATCTTCCCATACTATGCATTAAAAAAAAATAATAAACGTGGATTGGAATGTGGCATAAGCGTCATAACCTGTTAGATGATATGAAGAGCCATTGGGTGCACTACACTATCACTTCCGTGATAGTGTAATTTGAAAAGCAGGCAGTATATTAATGACGTGTTGAGGACAATGTGTGTGCCCTAGGTCCGAGGTCTCCGAAACGTTATCTTTCAACAAGATAACAGCATGTTTGCCTGTTGTCCTGATCTACATCGATACACTGTTTATTCGACTGTTGCCCTTGCCAGAAGGTTCAGCAGATATGACAACCATTGAAAACATCTTGTCATGATCTGCATAGTAGCAACTACTGTCCATGAGGTCTGATATAGTTCTGAACCAGCGTAGATGGATGCTCCTGCATTTCTCACTATGTTCAGAATGACTCCATGCCCAGGTTTAAACCCCCAACGCAAACAGAGGGGTGTGTGTCAATAGTTTAACGTGTCTACCTGTGGCATTGTAGCTCCCAAACGAAATGTTAGATTTTAATGCAATATTTTTTTTGTTTGAAAGGTGTTTCGATCGGGATCGTTTTTAGCTATGTTGCATGAAAATTTGTTCAGTTGTTTAAATTTCATCAGTTATATGAGCTAAAAATGCTTCTGTCAGCACTCTCTCTTAATATACGCTGTATAAAACATAAGAGCTACATCAAGTTACGTAGTACCAGAATGTAGAGCTCAAAAAGATCTAAATAAAAGGCCGCGAGAACATGCGTTTATCTGTCACGGTTGACTGACAATGATGATTTTTTACTTTTGAAGTAGCCCGTTTCAGTATCTATGAAGCAGAGAAAGGAAGATTATGACTCAACTGTAAAAGATAAACATATGCTCACGTAGACCTTTTTGTAGTTCTGGGTCTACAATTCAGCACTGAATCAAATGATATGCCACCTGTTACACGAGAACGCAGTGGCAGCCCACTTTCTTCCAACTTGATTTAGAATCATCGCCTCTGCTTGTTACTTATGTTACCAAAATTAGCTAAATAAATACTAAAACAAAGTTAATGAATACATGTGAGAATTAAAAAAAGAAACACGTAAATCGCATAAGTGAAAAATATCTCGCGTCGATGTTTCGTCTTTCGTGCCGGAAAGTATGTGTGTGAATGTACGGGATAGAGTGTCGATCGTACCGTGTATACTATTAAATTCCATAGAAGCACCAAAGAAACTGGTATAAACATGTGTATTCAAATACAAAGATATGTAAACAGCCAGAATACGCCGCTACGGTCGGCATAGCCCATATATCACAACAAGTGTTTGGCGCAGTTGTTAGATGGTTATTGCTGCTACAATGGCAGATTACCAAGATTTTAGTGAGTTTCAACGTGGTGTTATAGTCGGCGCACGAGCAATGGGACACAGCATCTTCGAGGTGGCGATGAAGTGGGGATTTTCCCGTACGACCATTTCACGAGTGTGCCGTGAATATCAGGAATCCGGTAAAACATCAAATCTCCGACATCGCTGCGGCCGGAAAAAGAACGTGGAAGGACGGGACCAACGACGACTAAAGAGAATCGTTCAACGGGACAGAAGTGCAACCCTTCTGCTAATTGCTGCAGATTTCAGTGTTGGGCCATCAACAAGTGTCAGCGTGCGAACGACTCAACGAAACATCATCGATATGGGCTTTCGGAGCCGAAGGCCCACTCGTGTTCCCTTGATGACTGCACGACATAAAGGTTTACGCCTCGCCTGCGCCCGTCAACACCGACATTGGACAGTTAATGATTGGAAACATGTTGCCTGGTCGAACAAGTCTCGTTTCAGATTGTATCGAGTGGATGGACGTGTACGGATATGGAGAAAACGTCACGAATCCATGGACCCTACATACCAGCAAGGGACTGTTCAAGCTCGAGGAGGCTCTGTAATGGTTTGGGGCGTGTGCAGTTGGAGGGATATGGTACCCCTGATACGTCTAGATACAACTCTCACAGGTGAAACGTACGTACGCATTCTGTCTGATCAGCTGCATCCATTCATGTCCATTGTGCATTCCGACGGACTTGGGCAATTCCAGAAGGACAATGTGACACCCCACACGTACAGAATTGCTACAGAGTGACACAAGGAAGACTCTTCTGCGTTTAAACACTTCCGCTGGCCACCAAGCTCCCCAGACATGAACACTATTGAGCTTATCTGGGATGCCTTGCAACGTGATTTTAAGAAGAGATCTCCATCCAAGAGATCTCAATCCCCTCCTACTCTTGCGGATATATTGTCAGCCCTGTAGGATTCATGGTGTCCATTCCCTCCAGGGCTACTTCAGAAAGTCGTCGAGTTCATGCCACGTTGTGATGCGTCACTTCTGCGTGCTCGCAGAGGCCCTACACGATTTTAGGCAGGTGTACCATTTTCTTTAGCTATTCAGTGTATAAAGGTTAAAAGGCATGAAATAACACCGACGCTATGATCCCTGACACAAGAAAACCTCTGAAAAGTAAATAAAATACAAATAGAATACACCTAAAGTAGTAAAGTACAGTATGAAATTTAAGTACAAGTAGATACCTAGGTAACGTAGGTAAATATCAAAATAGCAATATAAGACTTAATTAATTTACTCCGAAAAATTCGCGGTATAGACACAACCGTGAGCGACGCCTGCCCGCACGCGACTGCCCGATCGTGTCACCGCACTTGCTAACGATCCGCGCGCCGCATACCGCGCACCGTGGGACTGCCGGTGGCGGTTTAATGAAGCGTGAGTTAGCACGCTACTATCGAGCCACTGCAGGACATAGACATAGACCCCGTAAGACAGATTACAGCATGAAACTAAGTTCGTACTTAATTACGTAAAAATGCGATGTCAAATAAATAGGTAACTCTATTCCTTAACATGGTTACACTAATTAAAGATGTATTGGTTGTCATTTTCATACAATAAATAATTATAACTTCAATAGCTATTTTGTCCCCCCCCCCCCCCTCAAGAACCATGGACCTTGCCGTTGGTGGGGAGGCTTGCGTGCCCCGGCGATACAGATAGCCGTACCGTAGGTGCAACCACAACGGAGGGGTATCTGTTGAGAGGCCAGACAAACGTGTGGTTCCTGAAGAGGGGCAGCAGCCTCTTCAGTAGTTGCAGGGGCAACAGTCTGGATGACTGACTGATCTGGCCTTGTAACACTAACCAAAACGGCCTTGCTGTGCTGTTACTGCGAACGGCTGAAAACAAGGGGAAACTACAGCCGTAATTTTTCCCGACGGCATACAGCTTTACTGTATGGTTAAATGATGATGGCGCTCTCCAGGGTAAGATATTCCGGAGGTAAAATAGTCCCCCATTCGGATCTCCGGGCGGGGACTACTCAGGAGGACGTCGTTATCAGGAGAAAGAAAACTGGCGTTCTACGGATCGGAGCTTGGAATGTCAGATCCCTTAATCGAGCAGGTAGGTTAGAAAATTTAAAAAGGGAAATGGATAGGTTAAAGTTAGATATAGTGGGAATTAGAGAAGTTCGCTGGCAGGAGGAACAAGACTTTTGGTCAGGCGAATATAGAGTTATAAATACAAAATCAAATAGGGGTAACGTAGGAGTCGGTTTAATAATGAATAGGAAAATAGGAGTGTGGGTAAGCTACTACAAACAGCATAGTGAGCGCATTATTGTGGCCAAGATAGACACGAAGCCCACGCCTACTACAATAGTACAAGTTTACATGCCAACTAGCTCTGCAGATGGTGAAGAAATTGAAGAAATGTATGATGAAATAAAAGAAATTATTACGATAGTGAAGGGAGGCGAAAATTTAATTGGCATGGGTGATTGAATTCGGTAGTAGGAAAAGGAAGAGAAGGAAACTTAGTAGGTGAATATGGATTGGGGCTAAGAAATGAAAGAGGAAGCCGCCTGATAAAATTTTGCACAGAGCACAACTTAATCATAGCTAACACTTGGTTCAAGAATCATAAAAGAAGGTTGTATACATGGAAGAAGCCTGGAGATACTTACAGGTTTCAGATAGATTATTTAATGGTAAGACAGAGATTTAGGAACCAGGTTTTAAATTGTAAGACATTTCCAGGGGCAGATGTGGACTCTGAGCACAATCTATTGGCTATGAACTGCAGATTAAAACTGAAGAAACTGCAAAAAGGTGGGAATTTAAGGAGATGGGACCTGGATAAACTGACTAAACCAGAGGTTGTACATAGTTTCAGGGAGAGCATAAGGGAACAATTGACAGGAATGGGGGGAAGAAATACAGTAGAAGAAGAATGGGTAGCTTTGAGAGATGAAGTAGTGAAGGCAGCAGAGGATCTAGTAGGTAAAAAGGTGAGGGCTAGTAGAAATCCTTGGCTAACAGAAGAAATATTGAATTTCATTGATGAAAGGTGAAAATATAAAAAATGCAGTAAATGCAGCAGGCAAAAAGGAATACAAACGTCTCAAAAATGAGATCGACAGGAAATGCAAAATGGCTAAGCAGGGATGGCTAGAGGACAAATGTAAGGATGTAGAGGCTTATCTCACTATGGGTAAGATAGATACTGCCTACAGGAAAATTAAAGAAACCTATGGCGAAAAGAGAACGACTTGTATGAATATCAAGAGCTCAGATGGAAACCCAGTTCTAAGCAAAGAAGGGAAAGGAGAAAGGTGGAAGGAATATATAGAGAGTCTATTCAAGGGCATTGTACTTGCGGACAGTATTATGGAAATGGAAGAGGATGTAGATGAAGACGAAATGGGAGATAAGATACTGCGTGAAGAGTTTGACAGAGCACTGAAAGACCAGAGTCGAAACAAGGCCCCGGGAGTAGACAACATTCCATTAGAACTACTGATGGCCTTGGGAGAGCCAGTCATGACAAAACTCCACCATCTGGTGAGCAAGATGTATGAGACAGGCGAAATACCCTCAGACTTCAAGAAGAATATAATAATTCCAATCCCAAAGAAAGCAGGTGTTGACAGATGTGAAAATTACCGAACTATCAGTTTAATAAGTCACAGCTGCAAAATACTAACGCGAATTCTTTACAGACGAAAAACTGGTAGAAGCGGACCTCGGGGAAGATCAGTTTGGATTCCGTAGAAATGTTGGGACACGTGAGGCAATACTAACCTCACGACTAATCTTAGAAGAAAGATTAAGAAAAGGCAAACCTACGTTTCTGGCATTTGTAGACTTAGAGAAAGCTTTTGACAATGTTAACTGGAATACTCTCTTTCAAATTCTGATGGTGGCAGGGGTAAAATACAGGGAGCGAAAGGCTATTTACAATTTGTACAGAAACCAGATGGCAGTTATAAGAGTCGAGGGACATGAAAGGGAAGCAGTGGTTGGGAAGGGAGTGAGACAGGGATGTAGCCTATCCCCGATGTTATTCAATCTGTACATTGAGCAAGGAGTGAAGAAAACAGAAGAAAAATTCGGAGTAGGTATTAAAATCCATGGAGGAGAAATAAAAACTTTGAGGTTCGCCGATGGCATTGTAATTCTGTCAGAGACTGCAAAGGACTTGGAAGAGCAGTTGAACGGAATGGACAGTGTCTTGAAAGGAGGATATAAGATGAACATCAACAAAAGCAAAACGAGGATAATGGAATGTAGTCGAATTAAGTCGGGTGATGCTGAGGGAATTAGATTAGGAAATGAGACACTTAAAGTAGTAAAGGATGTTTGCTATTTGGGGAGTAAAATAACTGATGATGTTCGAAGTAGAGAGGATATAAAATGTAGACTGGCAATGGCAAGGAAAGCGTTTCTGAAGAAGAGAAATTTGTTAACATCGAGTATAGATTTAAGCGTCAGGAAGTCGTTTCTGAAAGTATTTGTATGGAGCGTAGCCATGCATGGAAGTGAAACATGGACGATAACTAGTTTGGACAAGAAGAGAATAGAAGCTTTCGAAATGTTGTGCTACAGAAGAATGCTGAAGATTAGATGGGTAGATAATATAACTAATGAGGAGGTATTGAATAGGATTGGGTAGAAGAGATGTTTGTGGCACTACTTGACTAGAAGAAGAGATCAGTTGGTAGGATATGTTCTGAGGCATCAAGGGATCACCAACTTAGTATTGGAGGGCAGCGTGGAGGGTAAAACTCGTAGAGGGAGACCAAGATATGAATACACTAAACAGATTCAAAAGGATGTAGGTTGCAGTAGGTACTGGGAGATGAAGAAGCTTGCACAGGATAGAGTAGCATGGAGAGCTGCATCAAACCAGTCTCAGGACTGAAGACGACAACAACAGCAACAACAGCTATTTTGTGGTGTGGATGCAGGATGCGCAGGACTCGAAGAAATGGGATGACGTGATCATGTGCCATTCTTGGTTGGGGCGACCCATTGGGGAACTTGGCTGCTGGATTGCAAATCTTATTTCAGGCCAGGTCATATTGGGCTACTTGGGCGTCAGTGATAATGAAAGCATGATGAGAACAGCAAAACACCCAGTGGACGAGCAATCTCCAAGTATGCCGGAATAGAGCCTGGCCTCGCTGCATTGTAGGCAAACATGTTACCACTCAGCTCAGCAGGCGAAGAGGACAGGACGAGATGACGCCAACCAGACGATGTTTATACCCAGGAATAAAGTAAGTATGCTGCTCTAGAAAAAATAACTTTTGTCATCTTTTTTCTTATTATTTGCTTAGCTGACCCCTGACACGACGACGCTTCGATCAAAATACTAAAAATTATAAAGGATGTTTCCAAAACGAGTTTACAACTTTAAATATCCTTGTAAATTTATAGAAAGGAGATATAGAGCTGGGTTTAGTGTCATTTTGTAGGGAAACACGTCACGTTATTTTTACTTTATGCTAAAGATGTTGTATGTGGCTTCTGTTGGTTACCCTGCACACCTCCCATCGGAAGTCAATTTCTTCTCAAACTCGCTGTAGCATTGCAGGTGTAACTTGCACAGTGGCGGCGTAAATTCCTGCTCTAAGCTCAGATAGAGAAGTCGGCACAGGAGACACAAACACGATATCCTTGATGAAACCCTGTAAAAATAATAGAGCAGCGTTAGGTCTGGGGAACGCGGGGGCCATGCAGTTAGCGCATCACGGCCAATCCATTGAACCGGAAAGCGTTCACTGAGAAAATCTAGGACGTCAGGCAGGTAGTCGGGTGGTGCATCATGTTGCATGAAGTAACCATTTCGTTCTTGGTCATCCTCATCGATCTGTGGCATCAAAAAATTTTGTAACTTACCCAGACACACTATCCCGTTGATAATTCCCTCAAGGGCTGTCGCTTTGCTCTTACTCATTGCACAAAAAAAAGAAAACGTTCAGTTTAGGGCTATCAGGAACAGGCTGCATTGTTTGATGTGAATGTTTACTGCCCGAAATCCTAGAGATATGTGTGTTAACCTCGCCACTTACGTGAAAAGTCAACTCATCAGAAACAATAATTTTGTCCAAGATACGTTCATCCTTACGTAATCGCACACCGGGTCAATTTCATAGGGCTGTTGACAAAACGTTGTCTCACCCGCTGAATGACGTCGTCAGATGTTCTTGGACGACCTGATGATTTCCCATGTCTTACCGAGCACCCTGTTTCTACAAAACATTTATGCTACTGATAAACTGTAGGCCTTTTAGAAGGATCTTCAGCGTACTTGGTACGGAAATTACGCTGAACTATTGTCGCCGACTTCGATTGTTCAAACCAAAACACACAGCTTGCACGCTGGGCTCCAGTGAAGGCAGCCATCTTTAACGCAACTGCCAATAGCGCTCCTTACGGTGTTATTCGGCACTAGCGAACCACGCCAGGCCAAACTTGATGTATTTCGCGACAAATTGCCACTCAGTCACCTCTGTAGGTACTATGAATTAATTTGTATGAATTTTCAACGTTGTTGTAAAGTTCTTTTTGAGACACCGTGTATTAAACCTTAAGGGACGATACATACTTGTTTTACTTTTTAGAATTTATCGTGTCAGGGTTTTTAAATTTTTAATTTAAGCCTTATGAGAGCCACCACTGTTGGTGCCAGATGTGGCAGACCTATGTACTAAATCCCGCGTCATCCACACACCCGAATAAACACTGGCCATTAAAATTCCTACACCACGAAGATGACGTGCTACAGACGCGAAATTTAACCGACAGGAAGAAGATGCTGGGACATACAAATGATTAGCTTTTCAGAGCATTCACGCAAGTTTGGCGCCGGTGGCGACACCTACAACCTGCTGACATGAGTAAAGTTTCCAACCGATTTCTCATACACAAACAGCAGTTGACCGGCGTTGCCTGGTGAAACGTTGTTGTGATGCCTCGTATAGGGAGGGGAAATGCGTACCATCACGTTTCCGACTTTGATAAAGGTCGGATTGTAGGCTATCGCGATTGCGGTTTACCGTAACGCGACATTGCTGCTCGCGTTGGTCGAGATCGAATGACTGTTAGCAGAATAGGAAATCGGTGGGTTCAGGAGGGTAATACGGAACGCCGTGCTGGATCCCAACGGCCTCGTACCACTAGCAATCGAGATGACACGGATCGTGCAGCCTCGTCTCGATCCCCGAGTCAACAGACGGGGACGTTTGCAAGACAACAACCATTTGCACGAACAGTTCGACGACGTTTGCAGCAGCATGGACTATCAGCTCGGAGACCACGGCTGCAGTTAACATTGACGCTGCTCACAGACAGGAGCGCCTGCGATGGTGTACTCAACGACGAACCTGGGTGCACGAATTGCAAAACGTCATTTTTTCGGATGAATCCAGATACTGTTTACAGCATCATGATGGTCGCATCCGTGTTTGGCGTCATCGCGGTGACCGCACATTGGAAGCGTGTATTCGTCATCGCCATACTGGCGTATTACCCGGCGTGATGGTTTAGGGTGCCATTTGTTGCACGTCTGGCTCACCTCTTGTTCGCATTGACGGCATTTTGAACAGTGGACGTTACATTTCAGATGTATTACGACCCGTGGCTGTACCCTTCATTCGCTCCCTGCGAAACCCTACATTTCAGCAGGATAATGCATGTTGCAGGTCCTGTACGGGCCTTTCTGGATACAGAAAATGTTCGACTTCTGCCCTGGCCAGCATATTCTCCAGATCTCTCACCAATTGAAAACGTCTGGTCAATAGTGGCCGAGCAAGTGGCTCGTCACAATACGCCAGTCACTACTCTTGATGAACTGTGGTATCGTGTTGAAGCTGCATGGGTAGCTGTACCTGTACACGCCATCCAAGCTCTGACTCAATGCCCAGGCATATAAGGCCGTAATGTTTGACTCAATGCCCAGGCATATAACGCCGTTATTACGGCCACAGGTGGTTGTACTGGGCACTGATGTCTCAGGATCTATGCACCCAAATTGCGTGACAATGTAATCACATGTCAGTTCTAGTGTAATATATTTGTCCAATGAATACACGTTTATCATCTACATTTCTTCTTGGTGTAGCAATTTTAGTGGCCAGTAGTGTATACACGACAAATGTAAAGTTTCGTCATTTGCTGTCCACATTGATGTTTTAATTTCACTGCCCAGTAGTGTACAAGACGTACCAAACCACTGCTGGAGTTTAGCCTTTTTACAGATGTGAGAACAGTTCGCAGTGACGGCGTCTCACAACAGCTTTCTCTGGAAGCCTTTGTAACCAACAATGAAAAGAGGCAGTCGCAGAGGGAAGTGCGTCGGCACGAACTGCAACCCCCGGAGACGGAGTGAGCAGCGGCCGTCGACAAGTAGGCCGCGCCGCGTCGCGTCCCGGTTTAGGGCCGGGAAAAGGCCGACCACGAGGAGAGCGCGGCGTGCCCCGGGCGCTCGTAAAGGGACCGCCCCCCGTATCGCGGGGGGACTGTTTTACGAGAACACCGCGGCGTTCAGCTCCCGCACGGGGGTAATGGCCTCGATGGCCACCGCAAGCCTAGCCGGCGGCGGTCGCCAGCCCCATCTGGCAGAGACACACGTGACGTCAGCAGCAACAGGCGCCGCGCGCCGTCTGCTTCCCTTTCCCTGGGGCCGCCCTTCTCAGTGCCACTGCAGATGATTGTGTCCTCAGCCCTCCATCCGTCTCCCTCAGCCCCAAACCCCCCTCCCCCCCCCTCCCCGCCCTTGTGCATCGCTCTCGCGAGTCACGCTTCCTCACTCCAAATCAAAACAGCGAAATATAATTCAGGCTCTCATACAATAAAGTGGGAGGAGTAGTATTATGTGGGCCATGACTAGGGTTGTCGTCCATTCCCGATACATGGGACCGTCACCGTCATGGACTCTCTTGTCCTGACATCCCGATAAGCCTCAGTTTTGTAAAATACTACTATAGGCTTGGCTCAAGTACTGAAACAACGCCATCTGTTAGCGCAACATAAAAATGTAGTCTCTGTTAGTTTTATTTATGTCGCAAGTTCGTGTTGACAAAGTCGTCTCGTGGATGGCGTTGCATGTTGCGAATCTTGTATCGACGATGCAAACACATTCTAGATCTAGCGGCATCATTCGTGAAAATACCAAACTTCTTCAGTAGCAAAGGACTGGAACTATTTTTCACTTCATTTCTACACCCCAATCTCAGAGTATGCTAGGTAGACATGGTAAACTTAGTCACGACCCTTCATTTATCACGCTTTAGTGAAGACGTTCCTCTTTTAACATTTTTGTAAATTTCTAGAATTGTCAGCTACCTTTTAGAGAGGAAAATTGCACAACTAGCAATTAATTCGCTGATTGTCATTAACGTTGCAATGGCATGTAGGATAGCAAAACAATGTTCAATTGTGTGTGAAATCTTATGGAACTTAATTGCTCAGGTCATCAGTCCCTAAGATTACACACTATTTAACCTAAATTATTCTAAGGACAAACACACACACCAATGCCCGAGGGAGGACTCGAACCTCCTCCGGGATAGCAAATAACTAAACTTTAGAGTCCGCAAAAGATACAGTGGCTTATGCACAGTGACCAATTTTCATCCAGAGTGCTGGACGAGTTCATTCGTTTGTTCGAAAGGGAGGTCGACAGTGTCTTACACCCCTGAGCGGCCGCAGCCCTGCAATCTGTCTCAAACGATTTTACAGGCACTATTCGGAACAAAAATAGTCTTTGCTGTTCTTGTAGTTTTCATGTTAGCTTCTTGATGATGTGACATTCATTTCGTTAATGGTCACAGTTACTGTATATCTACATGTAAGTAAGACACTGCGCTAAATTCGAGAAGGTTGTCAATGAAAAATATGGGCCGCTATGATTTTGCGTTTGGAACATGTTACATAATATGTTCCTATGTTTAAAATTTAGCCACGGCAACATACTAAATTTTTCTTTATACTTGGGCGGAGATCCCTATCTGCCACCAATCTCGAGAAAATTGAACTGATGTAGCACACTCATTTGTGATAGCGCACGCCAGGGATAAAGTCAGAATGAAAAATCCACAACATTCCTCATATTTCACAAACCGTGTGAGATATCGAATTGAGACTTTGGAAAATGATAGCACGCAAATTTCGTTGTGTTATAAAAAAAATTTCATTATCTCCCATATTATTCCACTAACTACGGTCCTTTTCTATGAAATAATGTAATTTTTAAGGGCCATCAATAGCTGATGAAACCATGAATGCTGTTGATTTTGCAACGGGACAAGCGAAGGCATTACAAGTTTACTTTTGAAATGATGCGCTTTGCAATAAGCTATTGATCTTACTTTTCCTCTGTTTCTCACTTAATAAACCACTGTTTCAAAATTGACTTGCAGTCATGTCTGCCCAACATATTAGTGAGGTGACAAGTGTATACTACGCTGTGTTTTTGCAAAATAAGCAAATTTTGGAGCCAGAGAAAAGTAAGTATTACTAAAATTCGCCACTCATGACGCTTCTCTGAAAGTTACCAATAGTTAACAAGAAGGCGAAAATAAATCGCTGCTTTTGTTGCATTTCATCGGAATTATTTTTAGATATTAACCAAATCAGAGGTGACAGATTTTTCACTGGTCACCACGCCAGTATGGGCGTGGAGGGGCTCCGTTCAATATTTACAACAACAAAAAGTGAGCGTAGGTTTCAGTTTAGAACGGCATTCGGCATTTCCCTTCCAGTGCTTTTTTTTTCCTACAGCGCCCGCCCATATCCCCCACCGTTACCGCTCTTCCCACGTGTGCCCCGCCAATTGCGCATCTACAGGCCATGTTATTCTGCATGCCCTCTGCTTATGGTGCAGGAAGTAGACCTAACTTAACTTTCAGATTTTTTTTAATTTACTCATGTCCGAAGAATGCTATATGTACGCTTGCTTACATATGGTCACATGTATATGTAAATAGGTTACTAAAAATGAAATTCAGCATGACCAAACCAACATTCACCTAACATTTCTCCAAAACTGAGCCACATCTCACACGTTGAGCATCCTCCCTCATAAGCAATAGATGTTCAGAGCATGAAAATGGGCAGAGACGGCATTGAAACAGAAGGCTGGCTGTTTGTTCTTGGGCACATTCGCACTTGATGTCCTCTGATGTGAAGCACCTCTAGCTGACTACAGTTGTTATTCGGTTCAGGGACCTCCAGACATTGTAGCTAGACAGAAAATGTTCATGTGGTTCCATCCAGTCCTGGTGCTTAGATTTCCACGATGAAGGGCTTGCCTTATGTGGAGGTGCTTCCAAAGGATTTGATATCTAGAGGAAACTTTTCCTTGACTTCAGCCTAGGATGAGACTGTTGATGGCCAAACCGTGGGTTCTCGAACTTATTTCGCTCTTAGTCAGAAGTGACTTCTTGATGGAAATGGAAATGAGCGTTTGGTGTCATTGACCGGGAGGCCCCTTACGGTGCAGGTCCGATCGCCTTGGTGCAGGTTTTATTACATTCGACGCCACATTCGGCGACCTGTGCGCCCGATGGGGATGAAGTGATGATGAAGACAACACAACACCCAGTTCCTGAGCGGAGAAAATCCCCGACCCAGCCGGGAATCGAACCTGGGCCCTTTAGGACGGCATTCCGTCACGTTGACCATTCAGTTATCGGGGCGGACGCTATTTGATGAATATTTGGAAGTGGTGAGAGTTTCTCTCTGTCTCTCTCTCTCTCTGTGTGTGTGTCTGTCTGTCTGTCTGTGTGTGTAACGAAGCATTCATCACTTTTTGTAAATAGTGTCACATGTGCCCTGAGAGTTTGAAGATGTATAAAACGTAATTTTCTAATGCCCAAAAGAACTTAATAAGACAATCTAACTGGAAAATAAGGAGATAAATTGTCACAAAGCAAGAAATTTCACAAATTCAGGGCAACCAAAATATCTGAAGACCTGCATATCTAAAATGCGTAAGTAGCACATAAACGAATAGGATTGTGAATACAAGAGACAACTCTGATCACGTGTTTGCTTTTCGCTTATAGCTTCCAGCTGCGTTCTGCTATGTTCACACAAATGCAGAACGCAGAAAATAGTTCTCAACGAGGTCAATTGCAACCCTAATTGGCTTCTTACATAGCACTGTATTAGATGAATGAGACAACACAATACGATGCCTGTGTTCCGGCGTAAATTCAAGCACCGACTCGCCGGTCGGGAACGTTAGAGCAGAGAGGGCTGTGAAGAACGCATCAGCCAATTGCACGCGGACCGACGCCTCTCTAGGACAACCCGACGGCAGCGCCCTCGACACGAAGAGGTCATAAGCGCCGTGCCGTCCGACCGCGGCCCAGTCGAAGTTTGCTAACTTCCACAGCGGCGTGAAGAATAGGCCTGTGTATGCACCGACTTAGAAACTGTATTACTTTTCTAACATTACGAATTCTATACACGAGTAATGAAGACACTTCTTATTTGTCTGTCCCCATTTGCTTGCGGCACATTATTGTAAATTCTCAAAGGTAAGTATTCTCATTTTATTTTCTGTAGTAAAACTCACTAATCCGATCTGCTTGAACTGTTATCTAGCGATCCGAGAAGCAGTTTTCCTAGGCACCCCATATTTGATGAGAAGGCAGGACACAATAGGCTGATGGCAACAGATAGCAGCCCAGCACACGACAACCGAACTTTTTCTTGACAACTGAAATTTAATTACCATACAGAGTGATTACACTTACTATCTATATATTTTGTAAAAATCAATATATATTCGCATCCACTCCTGATCCACTGGACCGATTTGAACCCAACTTTGCCGGCCGGGGTGGCCGAGCGGTTCTCGGCGCTACAGTCTGGACCCGCGCGACCGCTACGGTCGCAGGTTCGAATCTTGCCTCGCGCATAGATGTGTGTGATGTCCTCAGAGTTAGTTAGGTTTAAGTAGTTCTAAGTTCTAGGGGACTGATGACCTCAGAAGTGAAGTCCCATAGTTCTCAGAGCCATTTGAACAACTTTTTTGAACCAAACTTTGTAGACGTATCACTTGTCTGGAGGGAATTGCTGTGGAGGTAAGAACAACCTACATATCAAAGGGGGGGGGGGGGGGGAGAGGGAAATGTGTAGTTCACGACACGCGAATTTGCAAACTTCATTCATCCAGTATTTGAGAAAGAGAGCACTTTGTGGCTTGGAACAAACTTTACATAAAATTTCAAACCTTTATCAACCGTTTTTCTCGCTGACAACGCCTATAAAATGTTAAATGGAATGAGTTTATCATTTACTACATTTTCGCTGTTCAAGGAGTGAAACTGCCGTATCAAGCACGACGTAATTTATTACTTCTTTACTACTATCTTTATTCACGGCAGATTCTGCAAGACCGTATTCACATATATGACAGAATTTGTCTGTCAAATTATATCATTGTGCGGCATGACGTCATAAACATGAGATATGTGAAAACTGCCGCATAATGCATGGCGTTTAAATTTACTCACTCTATTCGCAACAAATTTAGCATAAGTATCCACATATGCCGCTGAATTTAGCTACGACATTATGTCATTGTACGTCAGATAGTTCACAAGTGGCTCTGAGCACTATGGGACTTAACTGCTGAGGTCATCAGTCCCCTAGAACTTAGAACTGTTTAAACCTAACTAACCTAAGGACATCACACACATCCATGCCCGAGGCAGGATTCGAACCTGCGACCGTAGCGGTCGCGCGGCCCCAGACTGTAGCGGCTAGAACCGCTCGGCCACTCCGGCCGGCGTCAGATAGTTGACGACATGTGACATGATAAGGACTGCTACGCATGTTTGTACAAATGTGTGTGAAATATATTAAATATTTGTGAAATATATGAGACAGATGCGTATTCCGACAAACCCGCGCTAAAAAGCTCCTCTTAATCCGCTTTGTCGATTATCCCAAAGGTGATGTACATATTAATAACTGGAAAGAAATAACGTGGGAATACGAACCAGCACCATCCTGTTAGGATGGTAAGAGATAAGTGGGCAGGAAGATATGGCAGACAGAGGGAAGGAAGGAGCATATGGAGATAAATATGAGGGAGGATGAAGTGGACACAGTCATGGGAAACGGGCAGAGGAAGGGAAGAAGAGGAGGTTGACAGAGAGACTGGGCAGGAGCAGGCGGACAAAGGAAGTTAAGAAGAGGGATGGGCAGAGAGAATTGGGTGGAGAAGATGTACTGAGAGAGTGTGGAGGAGGAGAGAGCAGAGAGCTGGGAAGGACATAGTAAAAAGAGAAAGAGAAGAGAATAGAGAGAGGGGCAGGAGGAAATGGTGAGGGAGAGGAGAGGAAGAAATGCATAGAGAGAGGGGAGTATAGCAGATGTACAGAGAGACAATAGTGGATAGAGGAGGTGGACAGAAAAAGGAGGGAGAAGGATATGGGTTAATAAAATTGGAATAAATACATACCTGAGCAACGGCAAGTACTCAGTTAGTTATTTATACTTCTCAAAGCCAGCAATGTACTTGAGTGGTGATACGTTAGAGGACTTTGACTGTCGTAACACAGCAAATGGTGACCCACAAGCAGGGCACCTTAAATTAGATGAAGTGCAAAGAATCATATGGTTATGACAAACTAATTCATAAGACGTGACTTTAACAAAGAATGTACTGACTTTAAAAGCAACAGAAAAAAGTTTAATGAACCTAGGTTCAGTGATGGCGCGCCACCCCGTTGGCACAGTTACCAGGTGTTTTCAGTGTGTGAGAGATCTGCAGAACGTGCTGGCCAGAGCATGGTCGTGAGTGGAACATACTGTGTATCGTGGTAGATCACAACAGCGCGGGGAACATGCGAGGTTTTGTTATCTTATTGAAAGGTAGCGTCTTAGGAGCCTGAAAAGGCTGAAATGTAGCAGCTTCTGTCCCAATCACCACATATACGAAGCAGAAGCGATCGTCCTGTGTGTTCAGTGTTGTCTTTGGACGCACCATTGACAGCGGGCCGTTCTCTGCTCTCAGGCGGATATCATTAATCACTAGGTATTAATAACTGTTATTGAAATAGAACCGAGATTCTTGTAAAATTCTGTGTCCTCTTTTTTAGGCTTTATCGGGCACCTCGGCTTAGTAATTATTTTCTTGATCGTGTGGAAGTCTTTTCACCTTCATTAACTTAAGCAGTTAAACGAAACAAAAAAGTACGTTACGAATATTTTGACAGATATAATAAGTAATTAGGACAGCTGCTGCTACATTTGAGCCCTACCTTTCAGTAAACCAAGACGTTATCTTTCAATAAGTTCATGCAACCCCGCGTGTTGCCTTTGCTACTCTAACTTACTCCGATACAGGAGTTCGACTGATACCGAGCGAGGTGGCGTAGTGGTTAAACACTGGACTCGCATTCGGGAGGACGACAGTTCAATCCCGCGTCCGGCCATCCTGATTTAGGTTTTCCGTGATTTCACTAAATCGCTCCAGGCAAATGCCGGGATGGTTCCTTTGAAAGGGCACGACCGACTTCCTTCCCAGTCCTTTCCTAATCCGATGAGACCGATGACCTCGCTGTCTGGTCTCCTTCCCAAACAACCCCAAAGTTCGACTGATGTCCATGCTCTGGCCAGCACATTCTCTGCATCTCCCACGAAATGGCTCTGAGCACTATGGGACTTATTTCTGAGGTCATGAGTCCCCTAGAACTTAGAACTACTTAAACCTAACTAACCTCAGGACATCACACACATCCATGCCCGAGGCGAGATTCGAACCGGCGACCGTAGCGGTCGCGCGGTTCAAGACTGAAGCACCTAGAACCGCTCGGCCACCACGTCCCGCCCGAGTCCTCGTGGTAGAAGAAATTTTCACTGCTAGTATTTGGCCGGCAGTCGAAGGGAGGCGGGAGAGTAAACTTTCTATTCACCAGTCCCTGTGCCAGCGTCCTGGGCTAACTCCTAAGCCTCTCAGCTGATTTCATGAACTGAGGGCATGTGACACTCTTGATGGTGATCCGTCCGTTGGATGGGGATGTTACGCTCGACAGACGCCATGGTGCTTTTCGAGAGGAGCAGGCTATGTGCCGGCTGCTGGCACAGAGTGTCACGCTCTTCCTTCGCTCATCATATCCATCACGAACATGACAAGACTACAAACGTACCCATCACAGTCATCTACACCCAACACCTACACTCCACATGCACCACATACTTCGCGAATGAAAGGTGCATGTGGGCAAGAAAGATATCAGAAACCTTTCCAATTACGCAGCTAAACCTGCCGTTCGGATCTCCCAGCTATTCATGCCATACCGACTTGAACTTTTAACGACAAATGGCTACGATTTACGTGCTCAAAGAATATTCCAGAATGGCCTCTGCTCAAAGAATATTCCAGAATGGCCCCTTCTTGGGACAGGAAGTGAAAGCGAGACGATTAAGTAAAAAGACAGTGGAGAAGGGAAAGACAACATTAGTCACATGCCGCATGCAAAATCGAACTTATGGGTAACTTAATGTAGATAAGTATCTCTGTTATTCGTGTGGGAGTAACGTGCCCAAAACACCAATTGGATTGGCAACGTGGGAGGAGCCATTTCAGGAAGTGCTCTGAAGTCAACGGTTTTCGTGGTGGGGCACGAGGTCACTTCTAGACGGGCAGCGTTTGAGAGAAAACGTTTCGACCTGGCGTCTACGATAAAGGCGAGCCTCTGCTTCTGACATCGGGTCTACTCAACACTAAGGTCACTGTCGTCACTGCAAACACTTCTGCTGCATTCAGGTAAAATATATGTGCTCACTAATACCCTAAAGCAACTGGTTTCTCTCACGCTCGTCTTATTTTGCGTATTGAATAGTGGTAAGAATATACGCAGTTCCTACTAGAATTCAGTGTCCATAAACCTTCGGCATGAATCGCGTGTGGTGTTATTTCCAGCCATGTTGCAGCTCCAGGGTCACAACATTGCTGCCCTTCGATCGAGAGCAAAATGGTTCAAATGGCTCTGAGCACTATGGGACTTAACAGCTGTGGTCATCAGTCCCCTAGAACTTAGAACTACTTAAACCTAACTAACCTAAGGACATCACACACAGCCATTCCCGAGGCAGGATTCGAACCTGCGACCGTAGTGGTCGCTCGGTTCCAGACTGAAACGCCTAGAACCGTTCGGCCACACCGGCCGGCGTTCCAGAGCATTTAAGTTTCGATTTATGTGCGCGGTTACTCTTTCAGCGAAATTCGTCGAGTGGCAATTGTTTGATGACCATCTTTTATTCATTTAATCAAACAGCCATACAGATACATTCGGTCGATGACTCGGCGTAATCAAAGAGTCATAGGCTGTTAGTTAATCCCAGGCGGAGACTGGCCAGAACTGCCAGTGTCGTCGTAACTGTCGTCTGCTTCACATCTCCTGTGCAGCAGGCTACGTAAATTTAAGTATTAACAGTGTTTTTTTTACTTGCACTTCTTTTTCCGTGTGTTTTTGCTTTTAGTAAGCTTTAATTTTCGAGTTTTAGTAATAGTGTCCTATAGATTTCGTATTTGTTTTGAATACAGTCCAGAGACAGTTAGTGCTTATTTTCATTGTTTCCAACCAGGAGTAACCACAGTTTAGTCAGCTATCAGCCGCCTTTAGTGAATTAGCAGTCTAGTTAAAAGTTGATTACTTACCTCTCTACAGTACAATGTTGATTTTGTAGGATGGAGACGATGACCCGTTGTCTAGGGGTAGCGTGTTTGATTCATAATCAAAACGTCTTCGGTCCCGGGTTCGATCCCCGCCACTGCCTAAATTTTGATAAATAATCAGCATTGGCGGCCGAAGACTTCCGGCATAAGAAGTCAGCCTCATTTTGCCAACGGCCTTGTCAAAGAGGGCGGAGGAGCGGATAGAGATTCAGGGCACTCTCTTGTCCTAGGGGTGGGAAATCGCCCCTAAAGGCGGAAGAATCAGCAATGAACAACGACATGAGGATGCAGAAGGCAATGGAAACCACTGCATTAAAGACACGTCACGTGTATCCACGGGACATGTGGCCTGTGTTTGAAGAAGTGTCATGATGATCTCTCCATTGGCAAAACATTTCGGAATAGTCCCCCATTCGGATCTCCGGGAGGGGACTGCCAAGGGGGAGGTTACCATGAGAAAACAATTGAATAATCAACGAAAAGATAACGTTCTACTAGTCGGGGCGTGGAATGTCAGAAGCTTGAACGTGGTAGAGAAACTAGAAAATCTGAAAAGGGAAATGCAAAGGCTCAGTCTAGGTATAGTAGGGGTCAGTGAAGTGAAGTGGAAGGAAGACAAGGATTTCTGGTCAGATGAGTATCGGGTATTATCAATAGCAGCAGAAAATGGTATAACAGGTGTAGGATTCGTTATGAATAGGAAGGTAGGGCAGAGGGTGTGTTACTGTGAACAGTTCAGTGACCAGGTTGTTCTAATCAGAATCGACAGCAGACCAACACCGACAACGATAGTTCAGGTATACATGCCGACGTCGCATGCTGAAGATGAACAGATAGAGAAAGTGTATGAGGATATCGAAAGGGTAATGCAGTATGTAAAGGGGAACGAAAATGTAATAGTCATGGGCGACTGAAATGCAGGTGTAGGGGAAGGAGCAGTAGAAAAGGTTACAGGAGAATATGGGCTTGGGACAAGGAATGAAAGAGGAGAAAGACTAATTGAGTTCTGTAACAAGTTTCAGCTAGTAATAGCGAATACCCTCTTCAAGAATCACAAGACGAAGAGGTATACTCGGAAAAGGCCGGGAGATACGGGAAGATTTCAATTAGATTACATCATGGTCAGACAGAGATTCCGAAATCAGATACTGGATTATAAGGCGTACCCAGGAGCAGATATAGACTCAGATCACAATATAGTAGTGATGAAGAGTAGGCTGAAGTTCAAGACATTAGTCAGGAAGAATCAATACGCAAAGAAGAGGGATACGGAAGTACTAAGGAATGACGAGGTACGTTTGAAGTTCTCTAACGCTATAGATACAGCAATAACGAATAGCGCAGTAGGCAGTACAGTTGAAGAGGAATGGACATCTTGAAAGGTGGCTACACTGAGCCACAGCGCCAGAGAGTGCGCCAAAGAGTATTATTCAGCCGCCTCCACTGGCAGTGCTTGTCGAGAAGTCGTGGTGGAGAGTGCTTGTCGGGATGTGGCAGTGGTCAGTGCTTATCGAGATGTGGTAGTAGTGAGTCGGTGTTGAGATGTTGTAGTAGGGAGTGCTTGTTCCATGTTTTATGCAGTTGTTTGATGGGCTAGACAGCAGATATTGTTCGAATGGAGATATTGTAATGATCAGAGTGCTTTTCGTCAATATATATGAAGGTAAAAAATTCCCTTTTCTTTTTATTATTTCAGTGTCTTAAATAATGCGTCATTACAGGTTCAGTCGACAAAGCATCTGGTTTGTGTTCTTGGATTAGAGTGTAATTCTGGTTTCCTTACGCAATTATAATATTTCTATTTTTTTAATTACTTCAGTATAAATGGTATTTAAAATTTCTTGTCTTATTGAAGAAGAACCGTGCCAGATGTGTACGTTGAATTACACTTCCACACACAGAACAGTTACACTTGTGCTTTGGTTTCGTAGGTTTTATAGTTGCTGGGGACTTAATTAATTAATTGTGTTAACGAAAACTTTCTTTCATTCTTTGTTGTTATTCTATGCAGTCAGATTGCGTACTAAAACTAGTCAGGGCCAACCGTTTACGAGACTTCGTAATCGGACAGACAGCTACTAAATCAAAAATTTAAAAATATTTGCATTAAATTTATAATAAGCCCCCATGCACGTGGCGACCGCTGCTTCGGATCGTCCCCTGGAATTCTTCTGATTGTATAAATAGCAGACAGTAGTATTGTTGTAGTAATTCGTAGTTTAGTAATTGTAGTCTATATTGCATGTGTAGATTTGGTAATTGTCATTCTTCTAATGGTATTTTTTTCAGAATTTAATTTTTGCTGTCTTGTACACGGGTTTGACAATTTTGTGCAGTTATGAAGATTTCAATTGTTCGTTAATCGTGTTTGTCGGGAAGCATTTCTTGTGAATGGTATTGTTGGAGATAAAGTCTCATTGTGTGTAATTTTCGTATAGTGACGAATTTTGTATGTTTTGTAAATGATTACGCGATCAATGAAGAAGGCAAAAATGATGAATAGTGAGAATGACGAAATTGTTAACATGGCGAACTCGCCAACACAGGAGAACAGTATGATGAATGATGAAGTTGAAAACAATTTAGTAAGTCGGGAAGGTAGTCCGGATGTGAAAGAAGTGGAGCAGCAACTAAAGCATCACGAAGTTGTTCAAATTCTGACTGAGCTTCCTCATCCCAACACCAATGAGAATTCTTTCCGGATAGTTCACATAAACGAGGTGTGGCCAAATAGTCCAATCTAACAAAGCGTCTAAAAAAATTACAGACACCAAGGAAACTACGAACATCACGTTTTGTGGTAGGAACAGCATAATTACGAATAGCGTCTAGTTTCTCTGGATCAGGAAGAATACCTTCTGTAGAAATAATGTGACGAGAAATTTCTTGACGGCTCAACACAAAAGTTTTATCTCAAGTACAGACTGTGTTGAGAATCAGTGGACAAAGTTCAAAACCATCGTATAATATGCATTAGATGAGTATGTGCCAAGCAAAATCGTCAGAAATGCAGAAGAGCCACCGTGGTACAACAACCGAGTTAGAAAACTGCTACGGAAGCTAAGGGAACTTCACAGCAAATATAAACATAGCCAAAGCCTTGCAGACAAACAAAAATTACACGAAGCGAAATGTAGTGTGAGGGGGACTATGCGAAAGGCGTTCAACGGATTCTAAAGTAAAGTTCTATGTACTGACTTGGTATAAAATCCTAAGAAATTTTGGTCCTATGTCAAAGCGGTAGATTGATCAAAATAAAATCTCCAGACACTCCGTGGCCAAAATGGTACTAAAACAGAGGACGACAGACTAAAAGCCGAAATACTAAATGTCCTTTTCCAAAGCTGTTTCACAGAGGAAGACTGCACTGAAGTTCCTTCTCTAGATTGTCGCACAGATGACAGAATGGTAGATATCGAAACAGATGACAGAGGGATAGAAAAACAATTAAAATTGCTCGAAAGAGGAAAGGCCGCTGGACCTGATGGGATACCAGTTCGATTTTACACAGAGTACGCGAATGAACTTGCCCCCGTCTTCCAGCGGTGTACCGTAGGTCTCTAGAAGAGCGTAGCGTTCCAAAGGATTGGAAAAGGGCACAGGTCATCGCCGTTTTCAAGAAGGGACGTCGAAGAGATGTGCAGAACTATAGACCTATATCTCTAACGTCGAACAGTTGTAGAATTTTGGAACACGTATTATGTTCGAGTATAATGACTTTTCAGGAGACTAGGAATCTACTCTGTAGGAATTAGCATGGGTTTCGAAAAAGACGATCGTGTGAAACCCAGCTCGCTATATTCGTACATGAGACTCAGAGGACCATAGACACGGGTTCCCAGGTAGATGCCGTGTTTCTTGACTTCCGCAAGGCGTTTGATACAGTTCCCTACAGTTGTTTAATGAACAAAGTAAGAGCATATGGACAATCAGACTAATTGTGTGATTGGATTGTAGAGTTCCTAGATAACAGAACGCAGCATGTCATTCTCAATGGAGAGAAGTCTTCCGAAGTAAGAGTGATTTCAGCCGTGCCGCAGGGGAGTGTCCTAGGACCGTTGCTATTGACAATATACATAAATGACCTTGTGAATAGCAACGGAAGTTGACTGAGGCTTTTTGCGGATGATGCTGTAGTATATCGAGAGGTGGTAACAATGGGAAATTGAACTGAAATGCAGGAGGATGTGCAACGAATTGACTCATGGTGCAGGGAATGGCAGTTGAATCTCAATGTAGACAAGTGTAATAAGCTGCAAATACATAGCAAGAAAGATCCTTTATCATTTAGCTACAATATAGCAGGTCAGCAACTGGAAGCAGTTAATTCCATAAATTATCTGGGAGAAAGCATTAGGAGTGATTTAAAATGGAATTACCATATAAAATTTATCGTTGGTAAAGCAGATGCCAGACTGAGATTCATTGGAAGAATCCTAAGGAAATGCAGTCCGAAAACGATGGAAGTAGGTTACAGTACACTTGTTCGCCCACTGCTTGAATACTGCCCAGCAGTGTGGGATCCGTAACAGATAGGGTTGATAGAAGAGATAGAGGAGATCCAACGGAGAGCAGCGCGCTTCATTACAGGATCATTTAGTTATCGCGAAAGCGTTACGGCTATGACAGATAAACTCCAGTGGACGACTCTGCAAGAGAGACGCTCAGTAGCTCGGTACGGGCTTTTGTTGAAGTTTCGAGAACATACCTTCACCGAGGAGTCAAGCAATATATTGCTACCTCCTACGTATATCTCGCAAAGAGACCTTGAGGATAAAATCACAGAGATTAGAGCCCACACAGAGGCATACCGACAATCTTTCTTTCCACGAACAATACGAGACTGGAGTAGAAGGGAGAACCGATAGAGGTGCTCAAGGTACCCTCCGCCAAACACCGTCAGGTGGATTGCGGAGTATGGATGTCGATGTAGATGTATATGTAGACTGGTTTGGTTCTACCATTTACCGTAATACAAGAGGCAACAGAAATTCCATCAAAGGATTCTATAAATTCTGTGAGAGAAAGAGCAGGACACTAGTCTCGGGCAACCGATGAGGTAACGTAAGTGGAAAACTTAATAATACAATTCATCTACTGACTTCGCAGCAATTTTAATTCCATTGTACGAAGGGCATTCAGTAAGTAATGCAACACTTCTTTTCCGGAAGCAGGTTGGTTTTATTCAGGATTCCAACACAGCTATTATCCCCCACTCTTTTGGCTACAAACCCAATTTCTTAACATAATCTGCAGTCAATGCGAGGGCCTTTCGTCACACAACTGGGAGGGTCTGATGTCCGCATGACCATTCTACTAGTGAGGTAAGAGCAAACGTCTTGCTGCAACAGTAACCTCCCCATCATCCACGTACTGTTCCCGTGAGTTGCATCCTCCACTGGGCCAAACGGATTGAGGTCAGAAGTTGCGAAACCCAGGCTGTGTCTTTGAGTACCCCAACTGGTGGACGAGTGTGTCAGCACTACCAACAAAGACGTCCAGTTGAGCAGTGAGGTGTTTGATTGTGATCCGCATGTTTCAACATAGTAGCAGTCACAACTGTGTGTGGCCGGCCGGCACGTGGGAGCTCGGACAGGTCCGCGCGGTCTTGTTGCGATGATACAGACGCCCCGCCAAAAGACTCACCGTGCTTTTGTTCACTGCGAATTCTCCGTAGATATTCTGATAGCACCTATACATATCTGCGATGCTATGGTTTTCCGCCACAAGGCATTCAGTGACGGCTCCCTGCTTGGAAGTCACCTTTGTTACAAACGCCATTTTGAAGGTTACGTATAGCGACACCACCAAACGAAACTTTGTAAGTAGGATGTTTAGGTTCTTATGTTGGTAACGCCACGTAGTGCTCTCAGTGAAAATCACTGAGTGTGCTGTGTGCAGTCTGTGGCTGGTTGGACTCAAAATGTTCAAATGTGTGTGAAATCTAATGAGACTTAACTGTGAAGGTCATCAGTCCCTAAGCTTACACACTGCTTAACCTAAATTATCCTAAGGATAAACACACACACCCATGCCCGAGCGAGGACTTGAACATCCGCCACGACCAACCTCACAGTCCATGACTGTAGCGCCTAAGACCACTCGGCTAATCCCCCACGGCTGGTTGGACTCATCGTTGGAATATTCGCTTGTGTAGTCTTGGGCAGTTGGATGCGAACAGCGCGTAGCGTTGGGAAGTTGGAGGTGAGTCGCCAGCAGTGGTGGATGTGGAGAGAGAAATGCCAGAGTTTTGATCGTGTGTCCGCCAGTAAAAGGAAATTTGTGAAGATGGATGTCATATATATGTTGGCGCTCGCTGTATTGCAGTAGTTCGAGTAACAAAGATTTTTGTGAGATAAGTGAATCATGAAAGGTGTAGGTTATTGTTAGTCAGGGTCATTCTTTTGTAGGGGTTATTGAAAGTCAGATTGCGTTGCGGTACAAAAATATTGTGTGTCAGTTTATTGATGATTAGAATAAGTAAAGAGAAAACTGAGTACGTTCAGTTTTACTAAGCTGTGTCTGTATCAAATAACGTAGAAGTTTATCAGCACATTCATTCATAATTTTCCAAAAGGGACGTATCAACTTCATGAAACTATAGGGGTTAAAGTAATAATATTACATGATGTCCCAAACACTGTGCATTTTTTCAACCGAAATTGATCAAGAACAAAAGTGTTGCGTTGCTGAACACCTTCGTACATTTAGAACCCACAGCTTCATAATTTCAGCTTTTGGTGTTACGTAAGGTGCGACATCAACGCGCCACAAACACATTTCATTTTTAACATTTATGTGTGCCATATCAATGCAGAAGCTACCAGAATTTCAACATACACATACGAGAGCTGCCTCATTGAGGAGCCCTTTACGAAAGACATCAAAGAAATTCTCAGATTCGCGTTTCTGGCTTGTTGACATTGTAGTGAAGATTCCTACATAACATGAAATCCGCTGATGATCTAGTTACGACTTCTAAATGTACATTGCTATTATAGCTGCCATAGAGGCAATGGATGGATTTTGTTATTAAGTTTCCCAAAGTAGACTACACACCGGGGAAACAAGCACGTACAGGGGAACACCGATAATTAGCGTGGTCCGTAGCTGCAGTGATCGGAAGCATAAAAGGCGCAGGAAGAAGAAGAAAGAGTCGAAGGCACGGACGACTAATTTAAAATGCCAGCTACCTGGATTCTATGCGCTGAATGTGGTTTGCGAGAAAAGCATGGATGTGTAGGACTCGCCCTTCAGGACTAGGACACTATTCACCGCTAGACAGCTGGCGAGCCCAGGCGATGCGAACTCCCTGCCTGCTGTCCATTATTTTCGTAACAGCGTCCGCGGCGACGGCTGGTCTTCAGAGGACTTCTGCGCCGACCGGCCGCTCTTATAGGCTCGCCTAATGGGTGGTCCTCGGCGTTTTTGTAGGCCCCCAGTTTAGTCTTCTCCTCTCTTTTCGCGTCCGTTCGCGCTCCGCACTCGCTTCGTTGTCAGGCCCTCTCTAGGCTCGACGCAACGCGTCGCTTACGCATAAATAGCACTCTCACGCGGGGGCGGTACGTTGCGGAACGGCTTCCGCGGCGTTTTATTTTAATAAATTCAGCTCCGAGCTCGTTCGTGCGTGCTAGCCTCTGATGCCGTCTTATTCATGGCGGGGAAGGACACCACGCACGGCCGTCACCTGTCGGGATGAGCAACTCATCACCGCGATGACGATTAAAGCCTGCCTGCGAGACCCATAAATCCTGCGCCGCCATGTCGTTTACCTTTCCTCGTTCCCCCTGTAGCTTGTTTACGAGTTTTTAATTGCCCGGATGTCGCAGTAAAACTGGTTTACGCAACTCATCCGACATGCAGCGTATTTTCCTCTGACTCTGCAGAGGTACTAACGTAGTGTAATTTTGCTTCAAATGCAAGAATTAAGGCGGATTGCAAGCTAATTAAAACGTAATAATGCCAACAGTTTGGACACGAAAATTCCAGTCTCAACAGAAGTATAAATTTAACAGTTTTTTGTGATATACATGTTACGGTATACCGCCTGCTAACGACTACTATCTACTGTTAAACGAAGATCACTACGACTTGCGTTTTGCAAAGATACGAGTGCTTTCTGTCCTTTTTTGCGCTTCACCGACGTAACAATCGCTTGGAAAGTAGTCCCGAGTTTATTCGAATGGTGTCGTGGGAACTGCACACGGTTTTCACGAGGCTGATCATCTCATCTTATGAAGAGTAGCAGCCACGTTGAAACGCCCAAAAACCTTTCAAACATTCGAGTGGGTACACTACTGGCCATTAAAATTGCTACACCACCAAGATGACGTGCTACAGACTCGAAATTTAACCGACAGAAAGAAGATGCTGTGATATGCATATGATTAGCTTTTAAGAGCATTCACACAAGGTTGGCGCCGGTGGCGACACCTACAACGTGCTGACATGAAGAACGTTTCCAACCGATTTCTCATACACAAACAGCACTTGACCGGCGTTGCCTCGTGAAACGTTGTCGTGATGCCTCGTGTAAGGAGGAGAAATGCGTATCATTACATTTCCGACTTTGATAAAGGTCGGATTGTAGCCTATCGCGATTGCGGTTTATCGTATCGCGACATTGCTGGTCGCGTTGGTCGAGATCCAATAACTGTTAGCAGAATATGGAATCGGTGGGTTCAGGAGGGTAATACGGAACGCCGTGCTAGACCCCAACGGCCTTGTATCACTAGCAGTCGAGATGACGGGCATCTTATCCGCATGGCTGTAATGGATCGTGCAGCCACGTCTCGATATTATCTGCATTTCTTCTTGGTGCAGCAATTTTAATGGCCAGTAGTGTATTATACAGGGCGTTAAAAAGCTATCCAGTATTTCAGGGGATGATAGTATGCATCAAAGCAAGGCAAATCTATCTTATGACAATTGGTCCTACAAGGCCTACGTTCTGACATGTAACACCTGTTCATAACAGGTGCACCTGTGACGTTATCCATAGAAATATATTACTTGTCCTACTGCAGACGACTACCATATAATTAACGTTAATTACAACCCTTGGAATGGAATACTGCGAGACGGGAAGGCATCACGAAGATGTGGTTGCGAATATGAGCACCGTTGTTGCATTGACACTACGTGTCATGCCAGGGTCAACAGCGTGCTGGGATTCTGCCGTGCAGAATCAATGAAAATATTAGTTGGCTCAGTGGTATGCAGAGAGATGTTCCGTTTATGTTGTGTGATTTGCCCTGTAGTCTTGTCGCATCTGTTTCCGTCCTCGTACATTTCTTCTAACTCCTGGTGCGTACTATGATGTTTGGCATACTTACAGGTCACATTTAAAGTACATGTTATTGTGACGTTTGTGGTGCGGTGCAACATGTTTTTTCTTTCGCAGATACTCTCACACAACCTCGCAAAGGACGCGTTTTATTCCACAGGGCAAATAGTTGATACGATTTACTACTATGGTTCAGCAGATGGAGTTAATCTGAGAGCTCATAACACGTTCACTGAACGATTTACAGCACGAAGGTTATCATCTGTTAAGCTGTTCAGCCTATTGCTCCAGCGTCTTGGGGAAACAAGTTCCGTAGCACTCAACAAAATAGACAATGGAAGTCCTCTTTCAGTTACCACTCCTGAAATGGAGGAGCGTGTTCTAGGTGCAGTGGACGACAATTCTGGAACCAGTGTGTGACGTCATCCTCTGATCTGGGCGGTACTTCATGAACAGTTGTGTCCGTACCATGTTCGGCGCGTCCAGGCTCTTAGGACATAAGACCATCCTGACAGAGCGCAGTTCTGCAAATGGCTCTTGCGGCAATGAGGTGCAGACTCACACTTTCCCTCCAACATTCTGTTTACTGATGAAGCAGGGTTTCCACGAGATGATATTGCAAATTTCCATAATCAACATTGTGGGCCGATGGAAATTACCATGCACTTCAAGAAACAAGGCATCACGATCAATTCTCAATCAATGTATGGGTAGTCGTTCTTGGCGATAGATTAGTAGAGCCATGGTGCTACTACAGAGTTTGACAGGGATCCGCTATCACCGCTTTCTGAAGAACGTACTGCTTATCTTGCTAAAGGATGTTCCGTATCAGGACAGACTACAGATGTGGTTCATGCATGACGGCGCACCAGCACGTTTTCTCTGTAATGTTTGTCGGCACCTGGAGATGACGGTTTAAAACTGGTGGAATGGCCGGGAATGTCCCATATCCTGGACTGTTTGTCCCTGGACCTGAATCCACTAGACTCCTGATTGTGGAGGACACATGAAACAATTGGTCTGTGCGATTCCAATAAACGATGTGCAGACACTACATAACTCTGTTTTCCGCGCATCCCAGCACACCAACCATGGCGGTTTCAAAGAGTGCGTGAGTACTTAAACGAAAGGTAAAGGCATCAGTTGAGATGAATGGA
The DNA here is from genome assembly GCF_021461385.2 of Schistocerca piceifrons. Lineage (NCBI taxonomy): Eukaryota > Metazoa > Arthropoda > Insecta > Orthoptera > Acrididae > Schistocerca > Schistocerca piceifrons. The sequence goes on from NC_060144.1 coordinate 146,589,907, forward strand.
CATCATGTTGAGCACCTCTTCTGAAAAGGGGTCATGTGACAGAATGTATGCTTTGGCTTTGTAGGACTCATGGTTATAAGATATATTTTTCTTGTTTTGATGCGTACAGTCATCGCATGATATGTAGGATACTATTTTTTAACACCCTGTGTATCTTCCACAGAGGCAGTCGGTAGCTGTAGGAGTCAGTTAACAGCTTCTTATTTGGTTTCGATGACGTAAATTCGCTCTTCATTTCCAGATTTTGACGCGTCTGTACAAGACTGTATGAAGATGATCATTTAATAATGTGACCTTAGCCTCGAAACTGGTTGTTCGCCTCCTTATGGGGTTCAGTCCGAAGAGTGGACAGGTAAAGCTCTGAATGCTGATGTGTCCTGTGGAAGACTTATAACGGTATTACTACGGTAACCTACATCAAACCGGCCAGGATGGCCGAGCGGTTCTAGGTGCTACAGTCTGGAACCGCGCGACCGCTACGGTCGCAGGTTCGAATCCTGCCTCGGGCATGGATGTTTGTGATGTTCTTAGGTTAGCTAGGTTTAAGTAGTTCTAAGTTCTAGGCGACTTATGACCTCAGATGTTAAGTCCAATAGTGCTTAGAGCCATTTGATAACCTACATCAAGAAGCTACTTGCTGTAGCCAGACATTGATCTCTCTTCTCCTCCAGAACAAGTCACGAAGGCCCAACGGTACCGACCAGCCGCCGTAGCATCATCAGCCCATAGGTGTCACTGGATGCGGATATGGAGGGCATGTGGTCAGCACACCGCTCTCCCGGCTGTGTGTCAGTTTACGAGACCGTAGCTGCTACTTCTCAACCAAGTAGCTCCTCAGTTTACCTCACAAGGGCTGAGTGAACTACGCTTGCCAACAGTTCTCTGCAGGCCGGACGGTCACCCATCCAAGTGTTACCATTGCGGCAAGGCCGTTGGCATCAGTCTCTCTCAGAATACCAAAAAACCCACCCCTCCCCCCATCATCAGAACGGTGACTGCTTGCTGTCTAAGGATGTGTCCTACCACTCGATCCTTTCTTTCAGTCATTTTGTGCCACACATTTCTTCGCTCACCAGTTCTATTCAGTTAAAGCTAAAGCTTCCTTTGCTGACCTTGTCGACTCCTGAGTAACGCCCAATAACCACGTCTTCTTCTGCCAGAGGCGTCATGCGGTTGGAGTATTATTCACCACGTAACTTTTCGTTAGTCAAAAAATGGTTCAAATGGCTCTGAGCACTATGGGGCGTAACATCTGAGGTCATCAGTCCCCTAGAACTTAGAACTACTTAAACCTAACTAACCTAAGGACATCACACACATCAATGCCCGAGGCAGGATTCGAACCTGCGACCGTAGCGGTCACGCGGTTCCAGACTGTAGCGCCTAGAACCGCACGGCCACACCGGCCGGCTTTCGTTAGTCATCCAGTTTACTCATCCATTCTTCTTCTGTAGCACCATAGCACCACATTACAAATGCATCTGTTTTCTTCTTGTCTGTAAGTTCTGCAAATTAAACTGATACTGCCAGTTAGAAATGATAATATTTGGACAAAACCGCGGACGGAAACGTAACGATATGAACGCTGAAAAGTTTCGTACAGCATATTTACACTCTTGTTTCAAAATGGCACTCGCCACTCACAACATGAAAATTTGCACATTTTTATCAGAAGTTCCTATTCGTTATACACCGTCCAGTCACATTAACGTGACCACTTGTTAAAACCCTGAATAACCATCTTTTGCAGCTCGGTCGACTGCGAGATGTGCAGGAAGAGAATCAGTGAGGTTCTCTTAGGGACCGACAGGGATGTGGAGCAATGCCGAGTGCGCTAGGTTTCTCGATTGAGGATCCATGACGCGAACTGTCCGATCTAGGTGGGCACATCACTAATCGATTGAGTTTAAATCCGGGGAGTTTGGTGGCCAGGGGAGTACGGTAACCTGATCCTTATGCTCTTCGAACAACGCACGTACACTATAAGCCGTGTGACATGTTCCATTCCCCTGCTGGTGGATGCCACCGAGCCGAAGAGGAAAAACAAACTGTATATCGGGGTGCACATATTCCCTGAGGATAGATGCAGACTTGTGCTGATACACCGTGCTTTCCAGAACACTATAAGCCGTGTGACATGTTCCATTCCCCTGCTGGTGGATGCCACCGAGCCGAAGAGGAAAAACAAACTGTATATCGGGGTGCACATATTCCCTGAGGATAGATGCAGACTTGTGCTGATACACCGTGCTTTCCAGAATAATGAGATCACCCAGGGAATGCCTCCGGCCTAGACGCTTCAGATTGATTGTTGCAGGATGTTTGCTTTCAGACGTTCCACGCCGTAGACGCCAACGGCCATTTGTTTTATGGTCATAAAACGGATTCGTCTGGAGAGCCCACCTGTAGCCACTTAGTGGACGCCCACTTGCAAATTCCATCCTTGGTTGTCGATGAACAGCAGCCAACATTGTAAGACGTGTATATGTTTATTGTCTATTGTCAAACCACAATTTATGAAAGATGCTTATATTTTATTAATAAGATTATGTACTAATAATTAATATTTGTCATTTTGGAAATAATTGTGGTATCAGGAAATGTCCGCACCAAAGTATTGTGGGCGGGAGAGACCGCACATTGACACATTTTGTACTGATAGCAGGTAGCATGTCTGAAGCGAGAAGTTGAGAGGAGCAGTGTGCCTGCCAGCCACCAGCAATGATTTACAAGAGATTATAAACGGATGTAGAGAGTCATCAGCTAACTATAATCATAAGAGGAACTAATATTATTGAATTATTTTTTTGAGACACTCAAGACTACTGAATGTATGTTTGCGTAATGCTAGTTGTAAGATTATTGTGAAAAATAAGTCCCATTTGAACGTTTGCAAAATCGTTTCATTACCAACAGTAAATATTTGAAGAATCGTTTTCAGAAGTTAATTAATTTTTGCCAGCAATATGGCATTACTGATTATAATCCATCCGAAAAACCATCAACATAAAACTTTGCAAAATTTAATTGTTGTCAAGAAAAAGTGTAGCTATGAATTACGTAACTTCAGTCAAATTAATTAAAGAATAACGTCATCATTGCTATTAAAGAATAACGTCAGCTTTGGTAACAAATACAGCCACCTATTATGACAGCCCACCAGCAGCTAATAGAGTATAGTAAAATAGAGTAAGTATATTCATGTCGCAGTTCGATGTAGCAGTCAGATGGCGATCCAGTAACAGTAAGAAAGGTAAGGAACAGTTTTGGGTTATTGCAGGTAACGACTGAGGGCCACGACGACGACACATTCTGTTTCGTCGAAATAATCAGCAAATCACTTTTAATAAGCAGCATTTAAATTTGTATGCGAAGATTGCACGTATTATTATTATTGAGAAAGAGAATTGATTTCAAAGGCAACATTTCAATTGTTTTTACTAAGCAAGCGATAAAAATCTTAAGGGAAGGTTTCATAGGTTATTGTAGAAGGGAAGGTTGCGTAACAAAAGAGATATAGAGGAGACGGGAAGGTTTCAACATGGGTGCATGAACAAGGTGTCTGCTGCAGAGGCCCATACGCAGCAGCGTTGGCTGAGCAGCCATTAAGGAGACACTATCGGCAGCCCCTTGTTTCATCTGGGCGGTCATTTGTTGAACAGTTGCACGTCGGTTCGCCCGTACATATCTCCGCAGATGTCGAACATCCCTGTCATCAAAGGTCGGTGCAGCACCACAGTTACCTCGGGGCCGGTTTTGGATAGTGCCTTTTTGCCTTGCAAGGTATACCGGCAAGCGAGCAGTTTGCAGCGTTTGCTGTTTAGGAAATTCCTACATCTTTGGCCCGAAAGCCAATGACAATGACCTTTTGGACGTCAGAGAAACCGTTCCGTTTCCGCTTTATGACAACGATTGCATTATTTTCCGTATCTCTCCGACACGCATTCTAAGCCCTCCACTGCTAGTGCTGCCACGTGCCGTATGTGAGTGATTTTTGCACTGTGATGCCGGACGTACGGGGTGGTAGCACTATTGTGACTGAACAGGGTAAACTTAGTAACTTTCGGTAGTTATGTGGAAGAAACAGTGTAGCTCTCAGAGAAGAGAAAGCATAATGTTTTGCCATCACATATGACCATTCTTCTGATGGGCAAAGGTTTTCTTTCCATTCTTTGGTGTCGACGAGGCAAACGCTTCACTCACTAGATGTTCAATGGTTCAAATGGCTCTGAGCACTATGTCCTCTAGACTTTGAACTACACTACTGGCCATTAAAATTGCTACACCACGAAAAAATACAGAAGATAAACGGGTTTTCATTGGACAACTATATTATACTCTAACTGACATGTGATTATATTTTCACGCAATTTGGGTGCATAGATCTTGAGGAATCAGTACCCACAACAACCACCTCTGGTCGTAATAACGGCCTTGTTACGCCTGGGCATTGGTTGGTTGGTTTGGGGGATTGAAGGGACCAGACTGCGACGGTCATCGGTCCCGTCTGGGCATTGAATCAAACAGAGCTTGGATGGCGTGTACAGAACAGCTGTCCACGCAGCTTCAACACGATACCACAGTTCATCAAGAGTAGTGACTGGCGTATTGTGACGAGCCAGTTGCTCGGCCACCACTGACCAGACTTTTCAATTGGTGAGAGATCTGGAAAATGTGCTGGCCAGGGCAAAAGTCGAACACTTTCTATTTCCAGAAAGGCCCGTACAGGAACTGCAACATGCGGTCGTGCATTATCCTTCTGAAATGTAGGGTTTCGCAGGGATCGAATGAAGGGTAGAGCCACGGGTCGTAACACATCTGAAATGTAACGTCCACTGTTGAAAGTGCCGTCAATGCGAACAAGAGGTGACCGAGACGTGTAACCAATGGCACCCCGTACCAACACGTAGGGTGATACGCCAGTATGGCGATGACGAATACACGCTTCCAATGTGCGTTCACCGCTATGTCGCCAAACACGGATGTGACCATGATGATGTAAACAGAACCAGGATTCATCAGAAAAAATGACGTTTTGCCATTCGTGCACCCAGGGTCGTCGTTGAGTACACCATCGCAGGCGCTCCTGTCTGTGATGCAGCGTCAAGGGTAACCATAGCCGTGGTCTCCGAGCCGATAGTCCATGCTGCTGCAAACGTCGCCGAACTGTTCGTGCAGATGGTTGTTGTCTTGCAAACGTCCCCATCTGTTGAGTCAGGGATCGAGGCGCGGCTGCACGATTCGTTACAGCCATGCGGGTAAGATGCCTGTCATCTCGACTGCTAGTGATACGAGGCCGTCGGGATCCAGCACGGCGTTCCGCATAACCCTCCTGAACCCACCGATTCCATATTCTGCTAACCGTCATTGGATCTCGACCAACGCGAGCAGCAATGTCACGATATGATAAACCTCAATCGCGATAGGCTACAATCCGACCTTTATCAAAATCGGAAACGTGATGGGCTGATTTCTCTTCTTTACACGAGGCATCACAACAACGTTTCACGAGGCAACGCCGGTCAATTGCTGTTCGTGTACGAGAAATCCCCTGGAAACCTTTCTCAGGTCAGCACGCTATAGGTATCGCCACCGGCGCCAACCTCGTGTGACTGCTCTGAAAAGCTAAGCATTTGCATATACAGCATCTTCTTCCTGTCGGTTAAATTTCACGTCAGTAGCACGTCATCTTCGTGGTGTAGAAATTTTAATGGCCAGTAGTGTACTTAAACCTAACTAACCTAAGGACATCACACACGTCCATGCCCAAGGCAGGGTTCGAACCTGCGACCTTAGCAGCAGCGTTGTTCCGGACTTACGCGCCTAGAACCGCTCGGCCACCGCGGTCGGCCACTAAATGTAGCGAGTCGACTGGTGTGTTACTGAATGCGTGCTTTCAGCGAACGGCTTTTTGCGCAGATTGTGTCGCTTCTTTTTCGTCCGCATATCGGTCGAACGCGGCGCACTTGTTTAGCGGAGGGCCCGTTGATTGATCGAGGCGTGATAGCGTGCCTGCGACGGCCGTCACGCCTAGCGCCGACAGGACAATGGCGATGGAAGTGGCGCCGTGCGCCCGACGGCGATCTCTATCAAAGTATGATTATTCAAAACGTCAGCCATTTAATGGCCGCGGGGACAGTATGACAGATAACTGGGAATTAACAAAGGCCTCGCGGCGGCACCGGGCGGAATGTGACCAAATAAACCCACGCAGCTCCAAAATTGCTCCAACTTTTTCTATCGCTTATTTCCCCGACAAGTTTTATACTTGTTACATCTGAGGCTATAAGTGGCTTTGAATCAGCAGCATCTGAATTCTGTCGCTTAATTTTGTAGGAGTTTTCTACGTTCGTGTACTACATAATTTTACTCCGCTTGCACGGACAAGCAACTGCGTTAACCGGTTGACTCGAAAGTAGATATCAATAAAAATAACAATTACTGGATCAACGTAATAAATCAACAATAGAATTAAAGCTATGGCCGTGGAGGAGAATGGGCGAACGCGGAATGTTACAGGAAAATCAAGAAGGCTTTTTAAAATTAATAAATGCAATGATATATTCGTAAACGAATAATATCGTTAGACAAAATAGGCTCCTATTTTTATTGAAGAACTGTTGTAGTCTGACATCAGTACCGGTTATCATGACCGCTATCTATCGTCAAGCTTACTGTAGATTAAAATCAAGTTCCGAACGGATAATCGGAGGAGGTTCCCAGTTTCGTTGGCAATTTTCTTACTGACGAACTGCCTATTGGCTTCTTTCTCGGGTTCTTCAGCCGACGTTCATCTAATGATTTTCCTGACGTTTCGCCAGCACAAGTGGCTGGCTGGCATTGTCAAAGCTTCACCCTCCATTGCCGATGGTGAACTGGCAATGGAGGGTGAAGCTTTGACAATGGCAGCCACTCGTGCTGGCAAAACGTCAGTAAAATCATTAGATGAACGTGGGCCGAAGAACCCGAGACAGAAGCCAATAGGAAGTTTGTCAACAAGTGGCCACGAAAGCCTTAAACATTTTGAATTTTCTCACTATTAATCAATCAGAACATAGCCCATTTGCTATTAAAATATTAATCTACAACAAGTTTCATATAGCCTTATTGTCGCATTAAATTATAGGTTTGATCGATATACCACTAGCTAAAAACATTGTAAGTTGGCTGGTCTAAAATAATTCGGTAATGGCGACAGAGAATTAAATTAAGGACTTGCAAATTACCTGAATTGAGTTGGTAGTCAGTTTAACAGTTCTGAATCTCGTTTCCTCTTTACACAATACTGAGTGATCTCACCAGTGTGTGGTGACGAGGAAAATTTCGATTTTAATCTACAGTTTGCTGAGAGCAAAGGTAGAATTTACTAGAAAAAAATGAAAGAACGACAGAGTTTAAAATCTTAATGAACAGGTACGCTCTCTGCTTTCGAGGTGAACTGTCTGTACCACGTGGACCTGTTGGTAATTAATTATGGCCAACGTGCATGATTCGTAAGGCTGTTAGTTAATCCAGATTTAGAAAAAAAGCGTTTTAGCGAGTGACGAGAAATAGTATTACAAATTGTTTCTTCAGTCTAAAGCGAGATGTAGATAATTCACGTATGTTGTCAGACATTTAATGAATATGCTGTGAACATATGGCTTGCGAGTAATACCGTTTGGACAATAAAGTCTGTTTACCGAGCAGGTGTCGGTGACCATCGTTACTGCTTATACATTCTGTAAGATCAATGGTCATGTTCATATTACGTAAAACACTGCGTACGAGAGTCTGTTGACACAACGCGCAAACTTCAAAGAAAGAAACATTTACATTTCCTTCAGCCGGGAGCAACAGACTCCGACGGGTACTGATCAATGCCCGGATATAAATCAGCGCCAGAAGCAACAGTGCTGATCTTTTTCAGAGCGCGCCAGATATTTTGCGGGAATCGTTGAGTCATGAGCAAAAATAGGCTAAGCACACAAGAAATCTAAAATTGATTCAAATTCGCAATTTTAGAAGAGTAGTTTACAGAAACAAAATTGTTTCCTACTTTGGTAACGCAATTTTTAATGATGCAAGTGCATATTTATGACGATTATATTCGTATCCTCTTCTTCACGTAAGTAGAAACGATTTCTACACTGCTGGTGACGTGCGCCTGCATGTTTCCACTGAAGGCGCCCAGGCGTCTGAGTTACAATTAACTGTGAAAACTACTAGTTTGTAATTCAATGAATGATTGCAAGGGTTGTTGACAAATCATTTCATCCTTGTTCGAACTTTCAAAACTTTCTGGGTGATGTAGTATTTTATTATTATTATTATTATTATTTATTGCCAAATTATAGACCTGTTACCTGATGTTTAAAACAGGTTGTACATCTTACAATTTCCGTTTGTCATCTTTTTACAGTTTTCTTTTGTTTTATCTACAAGATTTACAAAGAATGATACTTTTCAAAATAACAAAAATTTAAGGTTGAAATATAAATAAAATTCTGTAGTTTTTAAGAAGAATACAAAAAGATGATAGGATAGAAGAGAGATTTGTTAGTACCATCACTGAATGTGACTGATGGTGAATACCTCGGAATGGTTTCTTCGAGCCGTTGACCGCCAGTGTCACACACACACACACACACACACACACACACACACACACAAATGGTTATTAGTAGAGAAATAATATTGCTTATCCTATTTATTACTAATCCTATGTATTAACTACTTTACGTGTCCATCCATGTACAAAATTTGTTGATTTCTTGGCTAGATCGGCAGCACATTATGCTTATTTACTGTAACATCTCAGCTTCCTCCTCCTGTTCCTCCTCATTGTCACCGTTTTCTTTCTCACTGTGGGTATCGCTCTCCACCCTCTGGAGATTGTTGTTACGTTGCACATAGGCATGTCTGTAATGTCGTGTCCGCATGTACTCTTCATGTGTTGTTTTTAAAATACTGTTTGTCAGTGCGTTTAATTGCGCCCATTGTTCTTCGTCTCTTATTGCTGTGTATATATCTATGTCTGTAACTTCTTCTTCTTAAGTTGCCAATCCTAAGATTGATTTGCAGCAGCTCTCCATTCAGTGCGATTGTCGGCCAGCCTCTTCAATTCCGTGAAACTTCCGCATCCTAGGTCCTGCATTATCTGGCTTATGTACTTTCTTCTAGGTCTGCCTCTTGCCCTTTTGCCCTCCACAAGGCCTTCCGTTATAGTGTGGAGAAGACTTTCATGTCTCAGAATGTGTCCCATCCATATGTCTCTCCTCTTTTTGACCGTCTTCCAAAGAACTGGAACTTCCTCCGCTCTGCAGGACTTCTTCATTTGTCATCCTGGCCGTCTATGGAATTTTTAACATCCTTCGCAGACACCACATTTCGAATCCTTCAATCCTTCTTCTTTCGTCCTCTCCAAGTGTCCAGGTTTCGCTGCTGTAGAGAAGCACACTCCCAACAAAAGTCTTTATTAACCGCTTCCTTAACGACAGACTTATCATATTTGATGTGAGGAGTCCTTTCCTTTTATAGAATGCAATCTTTGCCTGATTTATTCTACTTATTACATCTTTCCTACTACGACCATCTGATGTTATTCTGCTTCCCAAGTAGACAAAGTCTTGTATTTCTTTCAGCTTCTCTCCATTCAGCCTTATATTCGTAATTGCTTGATTATTTTGTTTGCTTGCAACTAAGATTTTTGATTTTGACTTATTAATTTTCATGTTGTACCGTGTAGCAAGAGTGTTTTCCATTTCCTCCAACACTACTTGTAATTCTTCCTCATTTTCCGCTAGGACAGCAATGTCATCCGCAAAACGCAGCATATCAACTATTTTTCCCTGGATCCTGATTCCATTAGCTTGTCCTAACTTTTCTCTGACCTCGTCCATTGCTTTCTGTATGTACATATTAAAGAGGACAGGGGAGAGTGCACATCCCTGTCTCATACCCTGTTTAATTTTTGCTTGTTGTTGATGTTCCCCACATCTCACTATTGCCACCTCTTCTTTGTATATGTTCCATATCGTTCTCCTGTCCTTGTACTTAGCTCCAGTTTCCCTCAATATCGGAAATAGTTTTTTCCATTCAACCTTATCAAAGGCTTTTTCGAGGTCAATAAATGCTATGTAGGTGTCCTTTCCTTTTTCCATTCTTTTTTCTATTATGAGCCTTAGGGCCATAATGGCTTCTCGCGTACCTCTCCCTCTTCTAAAGCCAAACTGGTCTTCAGTGAGCATGCATTCCACGTTCCCTTCAATTCTTCTGAGGAGGATGGTCGTCAAAATTTTTGATGCATGTGATGTTAGGCTGAGGGTTCTGTATTGTGCACACGATTTTGCTGGCATTTTCTTTGGTAATGGAATAATAATACACTTTTTGAAGTCCTCAGGCAGCTCTCCAGTATCATATATTTGGCAGATTAATTTATACAATTTATCTTTTGTTTCTGTTCCAGCTGCTTTGATGATTTCTGCAGGCAATGAGTCAATTCCTGGTGCTTTTCCGTGCTTAAGTGCCTGTAGTGCCTGATCAAATTCGGACCTTAGTACGCTGTCTCCTAGTTCATCTTTATCTACTTCGTCCTCACTTTCAATCATGTCATCTTGTACGTTGCCTCCATATAATTTCTCTAGGTATTCCTTGCACGTAAGTGCTATATCTTCATGATTATACACCATCTTATTATCCTCTCTTATTAGGGCATTACATCTAATCCTTTGTCCTCCTTATAATGAATTCTACTCTGTAAATGATGAAAGTCTATGTGAATGCAGCTTGCCGCTAACTTGGTGTAATGTTTTGTCTGTACAGAGGTGTATCTGTCGCCTTTATTACTCTTTCACTCTCACACATAAATCGGTACAATAAAGTCAGGGCTTCGTGTTTTCTTATTAGGCTGATCCGTGAAAAGACAGACAAACAATTATGCTGATGGAGGATTCTCTCACTCTCTATCTCTCTCTCTATATATATAATCTCTCTCTGTCCTTTATCTGTGTACTGTTTAAATATATTATTTACGTGAAATCAACCTAGTAGAATCTCTGGTGGAGCCCTTCGTCTTAATATTCAGCGGCTGGCTTGCTAGAAAAGATCTTTACATTTGTTATTATTATTAAGCGCTGCATTCAGTTGGGAAAATCGATCGTTTGAACAATTCGTTCGTTTACGACAGATCTAAAATTTCAGATGTGGACGAAGCCTTTTTGGACGATTTCAAAAAACTCAGAGATTGCAGGCTCTCTTCGTCACAGCTGAAACTTCCCAATTAATTACAGGGCCCAGACAATCATCAATGGTTCAGACAGAGAACTCATTCGTCATTCACTCTAGAATAAAATGGTCACAAACCTTATTTCTGAGGAAAATTGTATATTGAATCCATTTCCGTACATGTTCCGTTTTGTGTTGGTTCCAAGTGTCATGTAATTTTCTTTTACAGGTTTTTTTTTTCTTCTTTATCTATCACGCTAGCGGCACAAACTTTCCTAGCTCGCTTTAGTGCGAAGAAGAGTAAATAAATCTCCTTTAGCAATCCGAAAATCTTCCAACCGATACTTCCGAAGCTGTTCCTTTCTCCCACTATAATAACCATGGAGCGTACATTTCTGTACCTCTGTTGTTCCAAAGAATAAACGTACTAGAAAAATACTTTGGCGTCGACGAGCTGTCGGCGCATATATTACTAGAAAATCTGATTAGATACTTTTCAAACGTAAATAAATGAGGATGATTTGATTGACCATTATTAATTATTGCGTGGTAGAGGGTAATTTTCCGTGGGGAGATTACATCCTGAGAAGAAGCGTTTCACTGTTTTGTATGCTAATTCAAGGTTCCCTTTCTTCAGAAGGTCTTCAACTTCTTTGCATCTGTCTTCAAGGAATCTTTCTTTTACTTGCTTCAACTTCCTGTTGATTTTGTTCCTAAGCACTCGGTATGCCGTTTTCCCTTCTTCCGTTTCGTTATTTTTGAGCTTCCTTCTTTCCTCAAACATAAGTATTATTTCATCAGTTATCCACTCCTTCCTCTTTTCAGGTTTTTGTTTTCCAATTATCTCTTCAGCTGCTTTTATTAGGCCATCTCTCATATTTTCCCAATGTTGTTCTACATTCTCTATAGGATGCTGTTGAATTAGATTCTTAGCCCTTTCTTGGAACTCCTTCTGCGTCTCACGGTTTCCAAGCTTCCCTATATCCAGTTTTCCACGTCCTATTTTCTTCCTTATGCATTTGAACTTGAGTCGGCATTCCGCAACAACCATGTTGTGATCACTCACAATATCTGGGCTTGCGTATGCTCTAGAGTCTTTTAGTTGATTTCTAAATCTATTTTTGACTAGAATGTAATCAATTTGGTATCGTTCTCTATCCCCTGGTGACTTCCAGGTGTATCTTCTACGGGGGTGATGTTGAAACCACGTGTTCGATATTATCAGTTGATTCCTGTTACAAAATTCTATAAGTCGGTCTCCTCTATCATTCCTTTTACCAAGGCCGTAGCGTCCAACAGCTGGCTGTACCTCTTTATCTCCTACTATTGCGTTCCAGTCTCCCATGATTTAAATTTGTTTCTCCTTTGATTCCTCTCAAGGCTCCATTTAACTCTTCATATACAGCTTCATCTTCCTCATCCTCCTGGTTTGTGGTAGGCATATAGACCTGTATCACAACCGTCTCTGTAGGTTTGGTATCCAGACTGACAAGTATTATCCTTCCTCCATATTGTATATATCGCTTCACTCTCTGCCCCAATTTTCGACTCATAACTACTCCAACCCCACCTGCTCCAGGTCTATCTTCTGTCGTTCCTGTGTGAATTATCCTGTACTCATCACTCCAGAAATCTCCGCAGTTAGGCCATCTCATTTCAGACACTCCTAGTATATCCAACTTCATTTTCTTCATTTCTTGCTTAAGGTTTTCGAGCTTCCCCATCTGCAGTAAGGTGCGGACGTTCCACGTTCCAATTCTACTATAGCTCTTTTTATTTCCTTTCTTCCTATGAACTGTAACTGTGTAGTCTTAAGTGTAGTGTATGCCTACTGTTCGCGAATTGCGATGCTAGGCACTTATTGAATTTAAATGTAGTGGTTTTTCAGCATCACATATGAAAATTTACGATTCTGATAGCACATATACTGATCGGCCAGACCCGCCCAAACGATAGCAGCGTCACCTGACGAGGAATCACTGCTGGTCAGATATACGCATGGTGCTTGTAGTACCACTGAGTGTGCTGTCCGTGTGTACCGTGTGTGGAGTGGGGAAGTTCCAGCGAAGGCAGACTGTCATGGCCCGGAGGCTCGGCAGGAGCATTCCGGAAACAGCACGACTTTTCGAGTGCTCGAGGAGTGCTGTTGTGAGTGTCTTCAAAAGGTGGTGAAGCCAAGGTGAAACCACGCCCAGACGTCGTGGAGTTGGGCGGCCAGCCCTCATACAGATGTCGGACATTGCACGTTGGGCAGAGTGGTGAAACAGAAGAGGAGTCGAACTGTGGCACTACCATCAGACTCAGTAGCTGGGTAGAGTACAAGTGCGTCTGAACACACAGTACACCGACCACTCCTAACGATGGTCTTCCGCAGCCGATGAACACTGCATGTGCCAAGATTAACACCACGACGTCGGCAACTACGGTTGAAATGGGCACCAGACCATCGGCAACGGGCGTTGGCGCAGTGGCAGAGCTTTGCACGGTCTGATGAAGCCCGATACCTTCTTCGTCATGACGATGGGACGGTTCGAATCCGCCGTCTTCCAGGGGAACAGCTCGGTGACACTGTACTGCAGGCGGCGACTCCATTATGCTCTGAGGAACATCCACATAGACATCCACGGGTGCAGTGAAACTCGTGAAAGGCACCATGATGGCCAAGGAGCATCGTAAACTGGCTGCAGACCACGTACACAACTTTATGAAAATGGCTTTTCCTGACGGCAGTCGTATTTTTCAACAACATAATGCGGCATGTCACAGTGGCGAGTTCAAATTGATGTGCTGGCTCCCCAACTCACTAGATTTGAACCCGATCGGAAACATCTGGGATATGATTGAACGTGGTGCCAGAGGTCATCGCCCCTGTCCATGGAATTTACGGGAATTAGGTGACCTGTGTGCGCAGACATGGTGCCATTTGCCTCCAGCGACCTAACATGGCCTCATTGCTCCCATGCCACTACTCGTCGCCGCTGTTACCCATGCCAGAGGTGGCCATATCCATGCTATCGGGTAGCTGGTGATAATAGATGGAACATTGATAGCAATTTGTAAGTTAAGCAGAAACTGTAAAACATACCTTTAAGAAGAACTAGAAGTTTTCTTGTATGCCAGAAAATCAGTGGAATAAAATTAAAACAGAGAGTTTTTAAATAATTTCATTGGCAATAAGCAGCTAGTACTGTCGTATCTATCTACTGTTATCTATGAAAAGTAACAAAATCTGGAGTCATCATCCATATCTTCACTCGATTTATAAATTTAATTCTCATGATGCTAAATGTAATTAAATAATGTACTATTTTACCTATATATATATATATATATATATATATATATATATATATATATATATATATATATATATATGTGTGTGTGTGTGTGTAATTAAAAAACTTCATAATTAATGTAACAATATCAACTAAAAAAAATCAATGTCTCTGCACTAGTGTAAAAAGCATTACAGATACGTAAATGAATATAGGATGCTTTCAAAACATAGGACATCATCGTCAAATGTTACGATATATCATTGCATCTTTGATACTCATATGTTTGTAAATTCTTTGTATGTATCAAAACATGTGGTGCGTGATAGAAATCTCCTCAGTTACAAATCTAAAGTGTTCAGTGAAAAAAATTTACGTGTGCAACAATAAGAATGCAGTGGGAATGTATTCACATCTGTTGGACGAATTTTATGAAAACAAACTCCCCAAACCGACATTTCACATAAGTCACATGCAACGAAAATATGTAACGCAACCATCTGTGCGTGGCGTGTTTATAATTATGTATTATTTATATTTTAGGGCAATTAAATTGTAAAAAACACACATGTCAAAGGAAGCGTGTAATCCGTCTGAGGATGAATCACAACGATTCGAAACCGGTAATGGTACCCTTTGAATAAAGGAAATGAAAGTAAATTTGTGGCTGGTTGCTGTCCCAACACCATCAGCATTTGTCTTCAAACAACAGCCACGGTCTCCATCATGTCATCATATGACAAAATTGCATATAAAATATTTATTTATTAAGTACTGGAAAATAAACGAACTGATGCAAGTAACTTCTATAAAAATCTACACCTACATTTATGTGATTACTCTGCAATTCACAATTAAGTGCTAGGAAGAGAGCTCATCGAACCACTTTCAAGCTAATTCTCTGCCGTTCCTCTCGAACAGTGCGTGGGGAAAACGAACAATTAAATATTTCTGTGCGTGCTCTGATTTCTCTTATTTTATTGCGATGATCATTCCTCCCTACGTAGTTGGGCACCGACAAAATATTTTTATACTCTGAAGAGAAAGTCGATGGCTGAAATTTCATGAGAAGATTAGGCCGCAACGAAAACGCCTTTGTTTTAATGATTGCCACTCCAAATCGCGCCTCATATCAGGATGCTCTCTCCCCTATTTCGCGAATGTACTAAACGAGGTACCATTCTTTGAACGTTTTCGATGTCCTCCGTCAACCCTATCCACACCGCAGAGGAATATTCCAGAAGAGGACGCTGAAGCATAGAAAGCAGTCTCTCTAGTAGACATGTTGCATTTTCTCAGTGCTCTGGAGATAAATCGCAGTCTTTGGTTCGATTTACCCACAACATTATCTATGTGATCGTTTCAACTTTAGTTATTGGTTACTGCAACCCATAAGTACTTAGCTGAGAGTACAGCCTTTACATTTGAGTGATTTATCGTGTAACTAAAATTTAGTGGATTCATTTTGGTACTCATCTGGATAATTTCACACTTTCCATTATTTAGAGTCAGTAGCCACTTGTACGACACAGTTAATTATCTTGTCTACATCGTTTTGCAATTTTTTGATCATCTGATGACTTTATAAGAAGGATCAGCTGCAGTAAATCTAAGAGGGCTGCTCAGAATTTCTCCTAAATCGTTTACGTAGATTAGGAACAGGAGAGGGCCTTGGGGAACGCCAGATATTACTTCTGTTTTACTCGATGGCTTTCCACCATTGTTACGGACTGTTACCTTCCTGACGGAAAATACAATGATCTATGTGAAACTTATGTTCATTTTTAATTGTGGATAAGTAATACGTACTCGTTACGTCTCAAGTCGCTGATTCTTAGCTGATAACACAATCTATGAACTTTTATTTGAAGTCTACTTATTGTTTAAAATACGTAAATTTGGAAACGGCTTACAACATTGTAAGTAATTTTATCACTGTTTCTATTAAATAACATCAGTTGCATATTCTGAATTGTGTGTGACACATACTAACCACTACTGATATGTAAAATTAAATGCGACACGGGCAACTAGACGCTTCCATAAGGAAAAAAGTATACATGACAACATTTACATTGATAGTCATTTTAACCATCAGCTGAGCGATGAATTAACTGAAATGGTAGTATAAAAAATTATGTATCTAAAGTAGTAAACTGTTGTTATTTGCAGTTGTTTTTTCGTGACTTTCAAGTCTCAAACACGCTGCGAATTGAGGGATTTGTCAGTAACTTAGAAGGACAACACTGTAATGTTTTATAAACAGTCGTTGCTTTCCAAATATAATTCTAAAAAATTCTGTTATTAAGCGTCTCCATCGCGGGAACAGTAATGGACAATAAGTATACAATTTCATTTTGGTCACAATAAACTAAGCTATTTAAGCTGATGCAGAGTTCACAATACTCCCTACTGACAATGTTAGATTTCTAAATTGTGGACGGTTGATGTTGAGAATTACATTTCGTACGCCTCTAACGAAGTGACAGAAACGGCGAAGGTGGAGCTGATGACATTAAACTCAATGCCTCACGCCAGCAAAACGTGAAATATTTGGTAAACAGGCACATAGTGAGACGCTCCGCCGCTACCTTTTCGCAAGGAGACGAGAACCACTTCAAAGCATCGAGGGAAGCGCCGCATCTTGCCAGGTCTTTGATGACACAACCACGAATAGAAAGTCTATGGACGATTGGCTTCTTTGAAGTCGTTCACGGTCTTGGAAGACTGTCTTTGTGAATGAATTTTCTCGCTGTTTACGCTTAGAAATCAGACAAGATTGCACTGCCGTAGAGGAACCAGCACCCTGGATCTAAATTAATTTCAGCTTACATATTCTTCACTCACTGGCAGCAAAGGCGCTCCTCATCGAACCGCATGAAAAGGAGACGCTAACTCCGCACAAAGCAATATTTTCTGCAGCTGAATCGAGAATTGTTGCAATGTCACCGGACTCTGGCACAACGGAAATACGATGCACTGGCAACCAAGAAAATATGTCTACTACTTGTTTTCGGTTTATCAGACTTGAGTTTTGTTTAAAATAATTAATCACCCATCTTATGGGCATGAAATCTTGAGTGGACTGAAGAAAGAACTGTTCAGAAAAGTTACGTTTAATTTTTTGTTTGCGGCAACAGCTAACTAATCAAGTTTTAACTTTTTTGTTTAAATTTTGAGGTTGCTAGCTCTGCATGTGTGACACCTACAACTTTGTAAAAATTGATAAGTGAAGAGCAGTGGAGCTAGAACTTGTACGCGGAAAACTAACATGTAGGGCGGACTGTGGACGATTCCTGGCACTTAGGATGTTGATGTGAAGTGTAATGTAACGGTACGCTGAAATAAACAATTACGATAGGTGAGAACTAAATATTAACTAATAGGATTACTTCCGATAGTATTAGTTTCACGGAAATTGGACTCAGAAGATTACATCGAGTACTCTTACGGAGACCGGAATATGTTTATATTGAGTGAATAGCTTACTTCAGATAAATGCAGGTATGGCGTAAGCAACAGAACCATACTGAATCTTCCTTAAACACACAACCGAGCCACATAACATCTAAACAGGAAGGTAACTGCCAACTGAACCGTGAATTTACTTTCAAAACCTTTTCTTCAGAATTTACTTTATTGACTAGCGATTCATCAAGAAAAAAAAAAAAAACGGCTCTGAGCACTATGGGACTTAACTTCTCCGGTCATCAGTCCCCTAGAACTTAGAACTACTTAAACCTAACAAACCTAAGGACATCACACACATCCATGCCCGAGGCAGGATTCGAACCTGCGACCGTAGCGGTCGCGCGGTTCCAGACTGTAGTGCCTAGAACCGCTCGGCCACTCCGGCCGGCGACTATGGATCAATAAATCGTTTTCTTGGATGTAATTCATAATTTTCGAACACAGCGATACATCAAGAACATTAACACATTTAATTACACTATGTGAGCGTGGAAGTAGTTGCCAGTGGGTAAAAGATGAAAACAAATTAAATTTCTTCCAACAAATGGAAATTTTATTCCTAAAAGCCATTTTTTAAACAGATTTAAAATTATAATCAGAAAGCATCCTCTAAATATTAAGTTAAAATTTATTCAGAGGCGAAAGAACAAATTTTGACAGTATGAGCTTTCGGGCTGAGAACCTTGCCGCTCCCTTTTGACACGGTCGTAGTCACGACCGTTCACAACAACATCTGAAAGTCTACACTGGTGCAAATCTGCAACACACCGGATTACTTTAAACTAAAAAATTTTTTAAAGTCACACATTCACATAAACTGTGCAACCCGTAGGAGGGATGGAAATGGTACAAAACACTAACATTTAAAAAAAAATTAAATTGCCACCGAAGGTGCAAGTTGATTTTGAAAAAAAATAACTCTTACGGTGGAAGGGTGGCAAAAAAAAAAAAAATGGTTCAAATGGCTCTGAGCACTATGGGACTCAACTGCTGAGGTCATTAGTCCCCTAGAACTTAGAACTAGTTAATCCTAACTAACCTAAGGACATCACAAACATCCATGCCCGAGGCAGGATTCGAACCTGCGACCGTAGCGGTCTTGCGGTTCCAGACTGCAGCGTCTTTAACCGCACGGCCACTTCGGCCGACCAAGATTTGCAAATTTATATACTAAAATGGCCATTTAAATTAAAAAAAAACATGAAATGCAGTCTTACATAAAATATACAAACATGCTCCACATTACACATGTACCGCCTCTCAAGATGATAGGCAAGATAAAAACATATTTCAGGAATTCGGCCGTTACACTTCAAGCAATAAATTCGTTAACACCGAAACCGACATAGATGACAGATTAAGGTACGGCAGACCGACAGACAGACAGACACTAACTGCCTAACAAATGCGGACGAGAGTCAGACGAGCAAGCTGGGGACGAGAGACTGACCAAGAAAACAAGTAGAATTTAACAAGTAAATGAAACAACATATCACGGATCACTTAACTTCTAATAAACTGCGATGTCTGGCGCAGCACTTTCAGAACGCTCTCCCGAACCGTCCGCTGCCAGCCGCTTCAACGGACGCTGGAAGGCGCGCCGTTCCCCCGTCTCACGGCGTCGCAGCTCGCACCGGCCAGACCGATGTCGTGGGTTCACTCCTGTTGCTCTCGTGTCGGCCGCGAAGCCACTACACCTCGCTATACGGCGCGGCACACTGGACTCACGTGGCGACCTCACATGCGCCGACGCAAAAGGTGGACAAGTCATCTTGTGTCTCAGTGCGCGACCGACCAACCGATCGATCCAACCGCCAATCACCGTTGCCCGAGCAACTCGAGCAAACTGGCGACCTAAAACATACTATCACTCAGCCAGACACTAACTGCCTCACCAATGCGGACGAGAGACAGACCCAGACTGACTTGGCTGACCACACTCACTCCGACTTACCCCCTGCTGAGCTCACAGCGCCCCTTAAATGCACGTTAACAGGCAACTTCTCCCCTTTCCCACCAAAGGGAGACACCAAAGCAGCGATTGCCACAGCGGCGCCACCGCCAGAAACGGAAAGCGACTGCTTCACACTGTCCGCTGCGGCGCGCTCTTCAAAACAGCAAATTTACCACGGCTCAAGAAAGCAACAGAATCATACTGAATCTTCCTTAAACACACAACCGAGACACATAACATCTAAACAGGAAGATAACTGTCAGCATAGGGTTCGAAACATGACGTGCTTTCATACGAGGACAAATAAGACACGTTATTGCTCCTTAAGAAATTTTTCAACTTTTTTTACAATGTTTTATCAATATTACCACTTACCAAATCAAACGTGTACAGTTATCGCCAATGAGCAAGACACACTTTAACCTTAGTATGAAAATTTAATATGGAAAATATGTTTTTAGTTGTTCTGAAGTTCTTTTCGTTTATTTAAAATGTGTCGATTAAAGTTATATTAAAAGTCGACTTGATTATGTGTTCGAAAATCTAAATGTCAGTTAAACATGCCAACAGAAGTATCATAGTGACTTGAAAAGCTTTTTGTCCGGAAACATTTTCTTCCAAATTCTCTGCTGCTCCCAGGAAATCACTTTAAGACATATACATACCTGTTTCATGGAGGTTAAAGTAAACCCGTATTCTAAGAACAGTTGAGTAGAGCGCGTCGTGCATGTAATGCGACATGAGAAATGAGAAATGTTAAGCTGCGTCGTTTTCTTGAATGTACTCGTATTTCAATAATAACTAGACAGCGCGCTGTCGCGTTTCCACCACAGCTCCTTTTGATAGTTCATTCTTTTTGACTATGCACTGCTGATATTGCAAAATTTTGCAGTTTCGCATCATTCGAGGAGGAATGAGTTGGGAAGGGAAAAATTATTTCTTTATAAATTATTCTTACCATAAGCTGTCGTAATAAAAACTAGTTGTTGATTTTGTTTGGTGCGAGGACAAATAACGATAATATTTATTCTGGCGTTCAGTTAAACTCTAGGAATCATTGGTTTCTTCGCTATCAGTACAGTCTGAAGGGCCCAGACACGAGCGAAAGATTGCAGCGATCCGTCGCATGGGCGACCGATCGCTTCGTAGATCGCACGTGTGTGGGCAAAACGCAGCGATCAATCGCTGATCGCTGGTCGCATGGAAATGCCAAGCAACTTGGCAGTATGGCTGCCTCACTCGTTAACAATGGTGTGGGGCAATATGGCTGTGACACGTTTGTCTGTTTATTTAGCATGACTGTGCAATTTTGTTTCGTTTATACTTATCCAGGCACCACGAATTATTCTGAAAAGTGAAGTGGAAGACGTAGTTGCCATTTATATTAAGAAGTAATACAAAAGACACCCTCCGATTCTGCAGTGATTAGCATTTTCAAGCTTGTGGTAAAGAAGTAGAATTGGTGGGAAGTTCGTAGTAATAGTCGCGATGCAGTGGGCTCCATCTTATGCTTTTCGAGTTATTTATGAACTAATTGTACACATTACGAAAGTACTTAACTTCTGAACTGGATGACATACATATCTACTGTAATGTTAAGAGAACATTTTAATTTGCATGATCATAGCAAATGTATTGTGCAGTTATACTGAAGTCCCTTGTCATTTCATATAACCTAACTCTGCTTCATACAATTTGTAACTACAGTTACGGTAATCAGTAGTGCTGCTACTGATGTCTGTATGGACGCATCGTGTAAACTATGTAAGTGCTTGCAGTTAAACTATTAGACTAATGAAGAAAAAAGCAATTGCGGACTCATAATCATAAATCAAATTGTATTGGCTGACTGGAAAGATGTACACAACCCATTTAGCGTCTGTGATAAATGTAATACAAATAACCTACAGTTTCCAAGAAAAGGGTTCCATAACAAGTTTAATAAATTATATTACTCCTTTATTTTATATTTATGTTTTGAAAGTATGTGTGGGGATATGGAAATCAGCTGCAACTGTTGCTGAACGTAACAGTTCATTTTTCCATATCAGAACTTCTCGACCCAGTGACGTTCATAATACTGATTGAAACTGCTTTTCAAATGTTCGTGCGTGGGATGACAAGGCGTGCGACCGACTGCATGAAGTATCGCATTCGACGAATCGCTGCTATCCGTCTCTCGTGTGTGGCGCCTTTTGTACATACAATCACGATACTACTACTCTTGTTACGCGCTGCGACAGCAGTGCTCCAAGCGGACAGAAAGCTACACTTCTGCATACGACATCGAATATAGTGCGAATAGTATCGTTTATATTGATTTGTAACACAGTTTTTACAATAGGTGGCGTACGTAGTGCCACGAAAATCGGCACAGACTAGATCTATTTTCAATTTCATAACGACTATGGGTGATATGAAACGATACATTTACGATTTATTTACGATTCTCCTGTAATCTAGAGACTTTTAATAAAGAATGTCGTTTTGTTTTAAAAAAAACTAAACTCCGCCCGAACAGGCCATGACGGCCCAACGGTACTGACCCACTGTGTCATCCTCAGCCCACAGGCGTCAGTGGATGTGGATATGGGGGGCATGTCGTCAGCACACCGCTCTCCCGGCCATTTTCTCAGTTTACGTCGTTTTCTTTTAAGAACGAAAAAATGGCTGGAAAATACCGGAATGCTTGACCTTTTCCAGACGGGCGTCGTACATGTACACAATAACGTGAAGTTTTCTTCACCACACTTCCAGCCGCGCGGTGTGGCCGCGCGGCTTGAGGCGCCATGTAACGGATTACGCGGCCCCTCCCGCCGGAGATTCGAGTCCTCCCTCGTGCATGGGTGTGTGTGTGTGTGTGTTGTTCTTAGCATAAGTTACTTTAAGTAGTGTGTAAGTCTAGTAACTGATGACCTCAGCAGTCTGGTCCCTTAGGAATTCACACACATTTGCACATTTGAACTACACTTCCAGTTAAATTAGTGAACGTGGACGTCGCAAACGTGTATGGATTGCGTGACCAATTCATTTAACGTATCAAATAAGCCATCACAATTGTAGCTGAAGAGAAAACCACACAGCTGTGATATCAAAAACTTCAAATGCAATGAAACTTCAACCAAGCGCAGGAGAAACCGATTCGACAATTGTTGTTACATATGGCAAGAATCTTCAAGACATTGACTTTTCAAGTAAACTTAATTACATTTACAAAAATACTTTGTAGGAAGTCGAGTGAAGTGTACCAATGTGCGAATCATGAATCAGTACTGTACTGTAACGTGTCGAGGAAAGTGCCTATCATAACATTTCGGACAACAACAGAAATACATGCTTCCCTTGCTTGAAATATGTGTTTATATTCTCCTGCATTCAGTGGAGTCCGCTGCAAATTATACGTAAATTCGAAAGTTTGTTTAAGTGGCTATCCTTCGCAGCAAGCAGAGAAGTATTTGTTTTGCAAGTAAAACCGCCTTTTCTTGCTGCAACTGTAAGAAGAGGTGGTTTTGTTTACAAAACAAATATTCGAAAGTGTTTCTTCACGAATAAGTCACTAAATCAAAGAGATTCGGGTGTTTGTACATTTATTTCAGGATCATACGTGCCTCTTGATTACTAACTAATACTTGGAAGTCAAACTTATAACTGTTTCATTAATTAATTAGAAAAATAATTAAACATTAATCTTGTGGAAGGCAATCTCGTCGTTAGGGGCTCTAGTGACCAAATTAAACAGTCTCTGTTGATCCATCACAGACAGAAGACATCAGCTGATTACGTAATTCTCAATATCAACGAAATTCTCCAACAGCCGCCAAATTAATAAGTTATTTTATTTTATTCTGACGAAAACTAGTTCCCGCATTCCACTATGCTATCTTCAGGCCCCAATGCTTTCCTCAGAATAAACGATAATGCCGTACAGTGCCTTATATCCCTGGATTTCGTGAGTTCAAACCGTTTCATAAGTGGTTCATTCGAAGACTTGGTAGCAACTGCAAACAGTCGACGTAATGAAACAGCTAAACATGTATCCAGAATGTTTCTACCATTTTCACAGAATATCTCAAAAGTGTTTCTATATTCCGTTATACAAAGTGAAGGACAGCATTCAGAGAACAGTAACAAAACTAGAATGTTTTGATCATATTTTTCATATTATTTTCATTTGAGAGTAAGCCTAAACGTTCCTGATTTTGTGAGATATGTTCATAAGACAATTTTCCACATTCGTATCATCCGTAGACCAGAAATTCCTCGTTTCAGGGCATAGTTTCCTACCGTGGGGTAGAGATTTTTCCCTTGTAGAGAGGAACAAAATACCCTTTGACGAAGAAAATTGGATTTCAGCCATTGCCAACACCAACTACACACGCGATTCCGAAAACAGTGTTCTTTTTTGTAATTTTTCTCGTGAAAAGTAGAAGTTTTACTAAGAAGCTACCTGTATCAGGAGAGCCCAAATATGTAAACATAAAACAGGTAAGCAAATACGTAAGCATAAGAGTCCAGAACGCAGAATGCTTTAGATGTATCTTTCTCATTCATTGCTCCCTGGAACACACGCCCGCTATTTGACAATAAGTGGATGGCATAGTTATTGAATGTTTCGTGGATGAAACACGTTAGTGTAAACAAGAAGAATTTTCATATAGAGAATGTAGCTAACTCTGCCTGTTGATTTGCGATTGTCTGCCTCTAGTTTTAAAATAAAAAAATCTTAATGCAATGTTAAATTAATATGTGATTGTAACTGACTTCATAAACCATTACGAAAGAGAAACACGAGACCAAAATCGCACTACGCATGGCCATAACGTCGAGTGCCGTGCGTTGTACCTCGTCGTGGCCAAACGTCGTACTACGAGTGTATTACTTGTTTACTCAGGGCAAGAAAGAGGTAACTGTCTCATTCCACTGTTAAAACCAATTTCGATATGCTAGCTGTATTTCGCTTGCAGCAACCTACGTTCTAAAACTCACCAAACGCAAGCTGACCAGCGACTACATTCTTCACTGTGAGCTTTCCAAAACATGCCCACTGGTCTACTTATTGGGGAAATACGCAGTAACTACGGTCAATAATGAAAATAAAAACTGTTCACTATGAAACTGTGGTGTCATACTATAAGATGTCGAAATATGATTTTACGAGGGTGAATCAAATGAAATCCTTAAATTTGTAATAACAAATCGAAATTCCGCGTCGTTATCTTGTAAGTTGGTAAGCGTGCTACAAAAAGCGTGCAGAATGGCCGGTAGGTGGCAGCATAGTGCAGATTATTACATAGCGCCGCAGTATCAGTATAAAGATGGCCGCCCCACTTGCGACTTGCACCAGGGAAGAACAGCGTTCTGTTATTCGGGTTTTTGCGTAGTGAAGGTGTGAAACCTACTGAAATACAGCGACGAATGACGGTTTAGTACGGTGATCCATGTTTGTCACAGCAGCAAGTCTACGAATGGAGTAGGAAGTTTGCAAATGGCGTGATTCTGTGGAAGATGCTTCTCGTCCAAATCAGGCATAATGAGTAGTGACTCCATAGCAGCAGCTGAAGCCATAGCGAAGGAATACCGCCGAGTGACACTGAATGACATTGCAGCATGTTTACAGATTAGTCATGGGCCAGCACACCACATCGTGCATGATGTGCTCCAGTTTCGCAAAGTGTCTGCAAGATGTGTGCCACGGCAGCTGACTCCTGAAATAAGAGAACGACGTCTTGATGCTTGTGAAGAACTTCTTCGGCTCTTTGAACGAGAAGGTGATGGCTTCCTTGGAAGAATCGTTACTGGGGACGAAACCTGGGTTCACTTCCACCGACCGGAAACGAAGAGAGCGAGCAATGAATGGAGGCATTCCCCATCACCAAAACCAAAGAAGTTTCGAACAGAACCATCAGCAGGGAAGTTTATGCTAACTCTCTTTTGGGACGAAAGATACGTCATTTTGGAGCATTACATGCCTAGCGGGACCACTGTGACCAGTGCATCATACACAGATCTCCTAAAAAATCATATGCTGCCTGTAACCATATCAAAGCGACGTGGATTGCTGTCAGCAGGTGTCCTTTAGCAGCATGACAATGCAAAGCCCCAGACTGCCCGTACAACATTTGCAACAATCACAGACCTGCATTTTTAGTGTCTTCGTCATCCACCATACTCACCACACCTTGCCCCAAGTGATTTCCATATGTTTGGATCACTCAAAGACGCAATGGGAGGAAAGAAGTTCCCTTCTGATGAAGAGGTACGCCACGCGGTGCATGAGTAGTTGCGCGGACTACCAAAAGAATTTTTTTCTAAAGGAATTTATGCACTTAAGCGCTGGAGAACTTGCATTGAGCGTGGGGGAGATAATTTTGAAAAGTGATACAGCTTTGTACCACTTCTGCACAATAAATAATATTTAAAAAATATTTAAAGTTTTCATTTGACTCACCCTCGTATTTTGCCGAACAGTTTCCTCAATATCAAATGAGAAAGACTGCACAGAGGAGACACATACGAATTCGAAAACAGTGTTACTAGCTTTTTACGCCGAAGTGGGAAGTTTTACGGAGAAACTATCTACAGAGGCGGATGTAGCTTTGCTTCATCTACAAAAAACAATTTTTTGGCATGTCGAATGACTTCAAATTACTGAAAACAATTGCGCGGCACTTGGGCGTCTCTGCCACGCCTCTCTTTGTTGTACCACTCGTGGCGACAAACGGAGTTGGTGCGGGCCGCGAAGTGACCTCTGCCTGAATTGTTTGATTTGTTGACACGAAGAAAGCGTAAAACAGTGCCACGTCCCCAGTCCGCGTCACGTCATTTCTACGTGAATTGTGCTTGGGAGGGCTTTGTCGACCCAGACAGTTCACAACCTCCATACAGTTAGGTAGTCCTCTAGGAACGACAGTACAAACCCATGCCGCGCCCCCAACACTGCGATGCACGAGGAAGGCGCATAAGGTAAAGTCTGATAGTCGTGGAAGTGACGAATATTGTTTTCATCTGCAGCCGCTTGCACTTCGTTATTGAAGACTGGAAACAATGCGGCTAGTGCGAGTGATCATCTTTCGCCGAATCTACTGTAGCTTCTTAAATCGTTCAAGAGGTATTGCAGAACAGACGGCGTAATGGTACTGCTGCACCTACACTGGTGGGATAGCTGGCTTTCTCTGTGTGCTCGTGCAGGTACAGGTGTAGGCAGCTGCGCTAAATGGGAGTCTAGCGCTTTCTTTGTGCTCTCACAATAATATACGATCCCCGTTTGTAACTAGGATATTTCCCGGCAATGAACGTAACTGTCACCCGGGCAGCGAATTGTTAAAAATTGTATTTGCTCCGATCCGTGCTAACTGAACAATTTTGAGCAGTACTTGCGTTAGTATCGAAAGCTGACATTCATCACACTTCTCTGTACTTTGTTTCATAGTAAAACGGTTCGCTAGCATTGGGCCACAGACAGTGCAGCCGCTCGTCAACGAGGTTTAACTGCACTCTCTGCTGGGGAAGTTTTTTCTTGCTGTTTCGTGTAAGTTTGGTTGTTCACCGAGGACGGAGGTCCGTTTCGTCATGTTATGGGTGGTCTTCCATAACTGTGATAAGTGTGCTTAAGACATTCAAAGAATTCCTGCTTCCCATCGCCTTACCGGTCGCGAGTTCGTGCCTTCAGAGTTAGCACATTTGTTATTTCTACTGCTTCGGCCTGTGGATGCCTGGCGGCTAGTATTTACTATGCACCCAAGGACCGGCATAGAAATGAATGGCTAAGTGAAGGGCGATGTCTGGGTGTATCTGAAGTTGGTCACATTATGTCAAAGACTGATTCTTAACGAAATGTATTTGTTTTCAGCTCTTTGAATTGTTATTTGATACTGTTAATGCTTCTTTGTTTTTGTATGAACTCTGCATTTTAACTGTCTATTGAATAACGCGAAATTGTCGTGGAACTCAAAAATTCCGTTAATACTCATTCTGACACTGTTTAGGGGATTTAAAACCCATATGTGCAAAATTTTAAAATTTTCCTTATGTTTAAAAGAAAAGAATGACTTGAAGTGTCATTATGCTTGCGTGATTCATTAACTTAAAGTTGGCTGTTATAACACCTGTTTTGGATGAAGGCAAAATATGGTTCAAATGGCTCTGAGCACTATGGGACTCAACTTCTGAGGTCATTAGTCCCCTAGAACTTAGAACTAATTAAACCTAACTAACCTAAGGACATCACACACATCCATGCCCGAGGCAGGATTCGAACCTGCGACCGTAGCGGTCTCGCGGTTCCAAACTGCAGCGCCTAGAACCGCACGGCCACTTCGGCCGGCGAAGGCAAAATAGTTAGAATAGTTAGTACTAATTGGAATGTTATATTTCCGTCGGATTCAATTGATCATAATTGTCAATATTGTTTGAATACTGCTAAGGCGAATAAATTTTGTAAAAAGTATTTATTCTTTCGGGGTATGCTGAATCAGAAGGCCGGCCAGGGTAGCCGAGCGGTTCTAGGCGCTACAGTCTGGAACCGCGCAACCACTACGGTCGCAGGTTCGAATCCCGCCTCGGGCATGGATGTGTGTGATGTCCTTAGGTTACTTAGGTTTAAGTAGTTCTAGGGGACTGATGACCTCAGAAGTTAAGTCCTATAGTGCAAAACCATTAAATCCTTCACTAATCACACCGAGGTCATGATAATGTAATTTCTCCTCCCCTCCTCCCAAAATTTGTGTAGGCGAGGAATTGCCTAGTGTGATAAAAAAGTTACTGAATCACGCAGAACACTTTTTTATGTGAATTTATTTGCAGACACGAGCATTTATCTGTAGACTGACGAGGTAAGCAATGCACAGAAAACTACGGGAGTGCTATTTTTATAAACTGCTTCACGTGTGAAAAAGAGAGCACAGTATACACATAGAAAACTATTCTGGGGGGAGAAGTTATATTGATGTATTGGAAAAATGGCGTACAAATTTCCATATCTCGTCCTCTGGTCGGAAGTGTATTTTACGACTCTGCATTTGAAACATCGTTGCAAGCAGACGAATAAAGCCATTACCCAGAAGTGACGAATCGCATTCGGCGGTATTATTCACATCGACGCCGAGCAAACTACGTACATCTACGTGAAGAATGGGGCTCGCATTGGTGCGCTGCCTCGCCCGCGACAACCGAGGCGGTAAAGCGACTAGAAATGCGCTTGTCATTTAAGTGTGGGCCTTTTGATGCCTGTTGGTCAGGCGAGTCACCGCCTCAAATTGTATACGCTGCATGCAGCTGTGACTCCCCACACGAGATGTTGCAGCGCGCCTTTTCACCAGCCTTCTCGTGTAGCGACGGATATTCTAGCGCATTCCAACAGCAAAAATAACGAACAATTTATTAGGATACGTACAAGAAGCTGCTTTCCTTTTGTGGGTTTGAAGGCCTTTAGGTTCCTGTGCACGTTCTTATAATGAGGCGAAGACTACTTTCTGGACAGATATATTCGGTTCAGGACATTTCTTCTATTTGTTTTGCCAAGTAAATTTTTGCCAAGAGTGTTTGTTATACAGACGATCGGAACCAGCCGCTTTGTACATTTGTTATTTCATTAGTTGACTCTGCACATCTGGCTTCGATCTTTAACGAAGTTACAACGAAAATTTAAGCATCAGTAGAAGTCACGCAGTTTTTAGCAGGACTTTCCATATTAAATAACAACTTATTTTTTCCTCATCTGTCATAGTGCGTCTTTTGGCTCTTCATTACAGTAGCAGGGATGTAGTACATTGGTCTAACAGTAGGTTCAAATGGTTCAAATGGCTCTAAGCACAATGGGACTTAACATCTGAGGTCATCAGTCCCCTAGACTTAGAACTACTTAAACCTAACTAACCTAAGGACATCACACGCATCCATGCCCGAGGCAGGATTCGAACCTGCGACCGTAGCAGCAGCGCGGTTCCGGACTGAAGCGCCTAGAACCGCTCGGCCACAGCGGACGGCCTGGCAATAGGTGACAGAACAATCAATAGAAATGTAATCCCTGCACAGTACAGCTCATTTTCCCAACCGCTATCATTACCCGAGCGGGTACCATGGAGAGTGATCATTAAGGACAGCGTTGGAAGAAACGGTTTCTGTGGAACATGAGTGTAAACAGTGGATTTTTTCCACAGGTGATTTATGGTAGTTTAAGGAGAGTCTGCAGCATCACGAAAAAGTGTTGTCGCAAGACGACAACACTCGCCTTCATAACGAATCGGGAAACCACGGTTGTGCCGGCTGGTGTGGCCGGCGGTTCTAGGCGCTTCAGTCACAATCCTGCCTCGGGCATGGATGTGTGTGTGATGTTCTTAGGTTAGTTAGGTTTAATTAGTTCTAAGTTCTAGGGGACTGATTACCTCAGATGTTTAGTGCTCAGAGCCATTTTTTGAACCACGGTTGCCATCGGTGAAATGGGGCGGACCCATCGTATTCTCATGACTTGCCCGCTTTAACTTCTGTAGGGAGTCCTCGAAACGCTGTTTTGGAATCCGTCGCATCCATTCAGGAAGAGCTATTCACTGTTCATGGAAGTTGCGAAATGACGTCCGTGTAGTGGTCTCTTAATAGCCCCGAACATGTTATAATCTGAAGGGGCCAAAGCCGGAAAATATGATGGGTGTGGCAATGCCTGGAACCCCATTTCAGCGATAGCAGACGTTGTTTCAGATTTGTATGGGGACGAGCGTTGTCGTATTTCTAGAGCACATTTCGTGACACAGCACACTCTCTGCACACGCCATCAATCGACCAATCCTTAGTGAATATACACATATCACTCCTTCCACAGAACCCACGTCGTCCAGTGCTGTCCCTGATGATCAAACTCCATGCTGTCCTGCCACATAATGACAGCAGTTGGGGAAATGTGCTGTACTGTAAGTTATTAAACTTCTAGTAATTGTGCTACCGCCTACCGTTAGACCGAAGTACTAAATACTTGCAACTGTAATGATGAGTCAAGTGGCACACCACGATTGATGGGATAAAATAAAGTGTAAATCAATATGGAAGGCCCTTCGTATAAATACCAGACAGACAGCAAAATGAGACACTGATTTCTTGCAAAACAGAAAATGTGCTTTTAAGAGCTTCTTTAAACTGCAACATACAACCAAGAAAATGTATCCTGCGCCTATAGGTAGGTCACGCTTGGGGCAGGCGATGTAGTTTGGGTTGCCTATCGTATAGAGCATGAAATGTTTTGGGCCAGGTTTACTTTGCCATTCTGTTAAAGTGGTCTACACATCGATGCTGTAAGTCAATGCGTGACTAGTATGCCTTAATGCCCATAAAATTATCCAATTTTATGATTTTCGTTAGGCAGGGTAGTGAAACCACCCCCAATTCGAACTAAATCATTCTACCTTTATTTTGGAAACTTCGTAAAGCATCAAAGCAGTGTGCCATGCCACTACTACTATCCAGAACATTTGACTTTAGCGAGCAAATGCTACACCATCTAAGCAATCCATACACGAATCACGACTCGCTCGCACAGCTTCGTTACCTCCATTATGCCTCTCCTAAATTCCGTGTGTCGTGTATGTGTTGTTTAATCGGTAGAGCATTTGCCAACGGTAGTCTGAGGTTTCTGTTTCGAGCCCCAGTCCGGCACACAGAATTAGCCTTCCAGGTAGTAAATCACAGTACACTAAAGTGTCAAGCCGACATTCATTCTGGAAACTTTTTCTGTTGATATTTTTTTCTTTTATCGAATCGATTAGAAAACTCATTTGATCTTTAATCAGTGCTGCCAAATTCATTTCCAATTTTCACTCTAAAAGCAAAACAACGAAATGACACTGGAACGCCACTGTTTGGAGTGAGATTGCTTTTACGTAAGTAAATTACAAACGCCGCCTTTGTCAAGGCGCATGCTGTAAGAACTAGAAATTGTGGAAATATTTACGTATAATGAACATGGTGATAGCAAAGTTTCAGTTCTGGTGTGGGACACGCCTTTTATATCGGTAGAGTTGACTGTTCCCTGGATGGATTAATTGGTTTGTACTGTAAATTGGTGAAACTGAATCTACAGTAGCAACAATTACAGAAATGTCTCATACGATTTGCCGTTTCAGACACGAATTCTCACATTATCGTACAACCACTCCAGAGATAAGTTGCTAAAGCTGTTCTCCGCCCTACACTTTTGGAGGGTCACTTGTTCAGTGACTGTAGGTACTATTGGTTTGGAACTGGGATAGAATTTGTAGCGCAAGGTGTCGCCCCCCTGTGCTCATAGTATATCTCGGGCGAACATTTCAATGAAATCTCCAGGGCATTCAATCTGAGTCCGATCTTGATATTAAATTTAACCAAAAACGTGTAAATAATAGCCTTAATTGACAAATGTTGACCCTCAGCTCCTCAGACATCAACATCAGAGACAATCAACGACGGCGCGCTAGGTCAATGTTGACTATTCTAATACTTTCAGATATTTGATCCGAAAATGACGTGTAATATGCAGTAGTTTCCATGCCGTTTCAAAACGGCTGAAATCCATCATGAACCAACTGGCCTCTGACTGTCCCTGTTCCATATATCTGCGCCAATATCGCTAACGCATCTATCACTATTGTGCTCATTTACTAACAAAACCTAATGTTTAGTATTTGCTCGTTAACAGTGTGACGCCAGGCTTGACAGTCAATTTGCTTGACTAGCCACAGCAGATAACAGCACTTCAGCTTAGTGTGTCCAGTGCCATGTAGTGGTTCTAGTGATAGCACGCTGTGCCCGTTTTTACACACAGTAATATTCAGATGTTGGTCTATTCACCAGCTGTTAAAATGTGGCTCGCAATTTTACAGAGGGTACCATTCAGATATTGTTCCATTCACCAACTTATGAGATGCATCTGGCAGAGTCACTACCTCAGATTTTTTTGTTACACTTCAGTTTTGTGTTTACCGTAAAATTCTCAACTGACTTAAAATTTAGTATTCCTTTGTAAGGTGGCAGATTAAATGAAGGTCAGATTCGCACCTTACTGAGTGCTTTATACATCGCAACTTGGCGCTTATGAGCATACTTGTTTATCAGTATGTAATGCAAAAAGGGATAACACTCCATCGACGGTAATTAACACACCATTCCTATGTAATGCATGTGTATGAGCAAAAGGTGCAACAAGCAGCGAGAGGTGTTTTAATTTGGAATTCAGAGGGGCAAGAGCAGAGGAAAGGCTGTGCCTCAGCAGATACAATGGATATCACTTAAAGGGGCGTCCCAAGATACGTCAACGACCGACCAGGTGACTCAGAAAGGGAGAGCAAGTTAATGGACCATCTGAGGGAGGACAGGTAAGGAAACTTTCAAAAAACTGCGTTTCAGAATTCCAAATGGATGCTAACAAAACCAGTGATGCATTTTCGGTGACGTGTCCAGCGAGTACTACACACGTGAAAGACAATGTACACATTTTTTACGTCTGGCGTGCGCACACAAGGTCCGATTGGCGGAAACGCACTAGGAAGGAAAGAGCCGAGGTTTCGACACAGTTTAGTAGTAGGGCCCTTGCAATTAGTACAGACAGTTTCAACAAAATAAAAGGAACGCTCCTATTGGTCGAAAAAAGGTGTGACGTGAAGAATGAAAGAACCCAGGTGGAGAGACATGTCGGCTATGAGAAACAGACGATGGAAATTTTGGGGGACTGTTCTCCGAACTGGCGTCTAGTGCAGAATGGAGCACAAAATGCTCTGCACGTCGCAGAGGAGTAATTTTTGTGAGCACTGCGTTCACAGCGGCTGACATCCAGCTAGAAATTAGCTGTAGCATCGTTTAGCTCCAACTGTGGAGAAACGAACCAGCCAATTAGTTAACTGTTATTGCGAGAACTGAGAGGGCATAATATGCACGTTGCTCCAGCCAAGCGCATTTATTGTAAGACTAAGGAAGAGTACAGGTTTTCTCGCATAGCGAGAAACATAGGGAGAGTTTATCCCGAAAAAAGTCAGCAAAGATTTTAATTAGTTTTATAGGAATTTCAAAGGAGAGAGCGGCCTAGCAGACGGCAGCTCATCGCAGCTTGAGGTAAATATCGCGTGCATCCACTGTAAACTCGTGCGACCTTGGGTAATCTTTTGCTCAATTTGTCACATTACTAACCATCCACAGTAGATTTGATTGTCATCCTAAAAATAGTACCGAACTTTGAACCGAAAACAGATGATTTATCGTAGTACTGGCCAACATCATAACGAAATCGTAAGAATATTTTTGTAGAGAGGCTTATAGTTAAACTACAATATTATCGTGTTTAGGATAGTCAAAGTTTTTGAGGGTTAATAATTAATATTGTTATGTTTAGGATTATTTCACTTTTTGATGTTGACGAGATGCGTTATTCTGACAACAGTTTTAACATTGTCACATTGTAAACTGTGTAAAAGCGTGTATTTCTATGCAAATATTGCGATATTAAACAAGTTAATATAGCTGACACGGTTGTGTTCAATCCTAGAATAAGCAAACCTAATATATCACCTTACAAATGGGACCGCCGGCCTGTGTGGCCGAGCGGTTCTAGGCGCTACAGTCTGGAGCCGCGCCACCGCTATGGTCGCAGCTTCGAATCCTGCCTCGGGCCTGGATGTGTCTGATGTCCTTAGGTTAGTTAGGTTTAAGTAGTTCTAAGTTATAGAGGACTGATGACCTCAGCAGTTAAGTCCCATAGAGCTCTTAGAGCCATTTGAACCATTTGAACAAACAGGACCGTGCCAGGATGGCAATTGGTCTGCCTGGATGGCAATTAGTCAAATTAGTAAGAAATTAAAAAAATTTGAATTTTGAAAAAAAATTCTTTTTGTGTTGTTTTGTGACGAGGTTAACCAGTGTATGTAAATGTACAGTGGACAGAATACAGTAAATGTTTGATCCAAAGTGTAGAAAAGTTGTATTAGCAATTAGAAGAACATTTGTGATTGCGTAAAAGTAGCTTGTGCATGACCTTGCTGGCACGCGCCGTGTTATTCCCGGCGTTGTTGATATAGGTTGAAATTCCACATACAGTGAACGGCGTTGCTAATGATGTGTACATAATCTAAGAATCTTTGTATGATATTTAGGAAACGGGTAAGATGATACAACTTTATTATGACGAGAGCGCAAGCTTGCGCAATACGAGAAAGACAGAGGTTTGTTAGAGGATCGGAGATGGCGGAAGAGCAGAGAGTATCGCAGATAGGACAAACTGTAGACCTTGACAGGAATGAGACTGATGTAGAACAAAAAGCGTCGAGTGCGAGTCACGGAACGGAACGTAGTGATAGTGCAGAGGGAATGGTAGCAGTTTCACGATTGGTATCACAGTCGGAGAACGCACAAAAACGAACTAATGACTGACCTAGTGGATCAGAAATAGAATCAGGGGACGAACAACTTCGGTACGTTGAACCAATTACAGTAATTTTGAGCCAAACGCGACGGTTTTCAACAGCAATAATGTGTGTAAGTGCGTCTGCACTATGCACAGTAGTCGGTGAAACGCCACGTGAAAGACGCGAACGGCAAAATTTTTATCAAATGGTGACAGATGACGATGGCGGAGGGTCAGATAGTGTGTTCGCATTATTGAAGCAACTAATATGGTCGTAAAGCAAATGAGTGAAACAACAAATGCAAGGTTAGAAGATTTAAAAGCCGAAACGGCGGCCGGCCGGTTGGCCGAGCGGTTCTAGGCGCTACAGTCCGGAACCGCACGACCGCTACGGTCGCAGGTTCGAATCCTGCCTCGGGCATGGATGTGTGTGACGTCCTTAGGTTAGATAGTTTTAGGTAGTTCTAAGTACTGGGGGACTGATGACCTCAGATATTAAGTCCCATAGTGTTCCGAGCCATTTGAACCATTTTGAACCGTAAAGACGAATTTAAAAACAGAGACAAATGCTGCATTGAAACTTACGCTGGGTTAGAAAAAGTCCGCGAAGATCAGCAAAAATTACGAACAGAAGTCAATGAACAGTTTACTGAAATCCGAAGAGAAGTGAAAGACACGCGCGAGCTTATACCATCGTTTATGGCTGATCAGAAAAAGATGCATTCTGACGTTGACTAGGTGCAGGATGTAGGGTCTAACATTAATCAAAGCATGAATAAGTCAGCACGTAAGACGTCTGATAAGGCGCATAAATCCTAGAAGAGCTGAATGTCAGAAAACGTGTCACGCGAGTCATATTAGAAAGATTCGACACACGCATTGAAAACATAGACTCGAAAAATCAGAAACAGTATGACAGTTTACTGAAATCCGAAGAGAGGTGAAAGACACGCGCGAGCTTATACCATCGTTTATGGCTGATCAGAAAAAGATGCATTCTAACGTCGACCAGGTGCAGGATGTAGTGTCTAACATTAATCAAAGAATGGTTAAGTCAGCACGTAAGACGTCTGATAAGGCGCATAAATCCTAGAAGAGCTGAATGTCAGAAAACGTGTCACGCGAGTCACATTAGAAAGATTCGACACACGCAAAACATAGACTCGAAAAATCAGAAACAGTATGAAGACCTTCGCATAGAATTGAAGCAGTGTATCGGGATTCGTACAGAAAACAGTAGCGAGGTGACGGAATCGGTAGTGTCATCCGACATAGTGATGGACAGAATTCCAGAAATAAACTAGTCAGCTGTGCAATCTTCCGTAGTAATAGCGGGAACACAAAAACGACATGAAATTTCAGTTATATATCCCCAAGAGGTTATGTCCATCGGGAGCGAAACAAAATCAAACAGGAAAAGAACAGCTAACACAGGTGATCGAAGCAGATAATGTACGGTCACAGCAGACAAGTGAGCGAGAAACGGTATACGGTCATATTCCACCAGAGCGGCAGCCGAACCTCCGAACGTACGCGAGTGACGCGAGAAAAGAGCAGGTTGCACCAATTCCGCAAGTTCCAAGTTACAGTACGACAGGTTATTGACTCCAAGACAATATGAATATAATAGAAATGCAAAACACTGAACCATTAACGGGAAATATAAACGAATCCGATACACGAGGAACGTTACGGTGTAGATAACCGCACACCACTGCGTAGATACGATGCTATATGTCAGCTCAAAACCCTAATTTAGTAGAACAAAAACAAGAAAACATGACAGTCGAAGGGAACGAGTAATGTTGTGAAAACACAAACGCCGTATGGTGGAAGAGAAAAATTTGACAATGATCACTTTTTGACAGTCAGAAAATTCCAGCATTACAAAGAAAGCGGGGACGGCTAGCATCCACACATATTTACAAATCAAATTCAGATCGGTTTACCACAGCATTGGCCACGTAGCCATAAACTTGACTTCATTTGTGGGCATATGAACGGCGCAATAGCGGAAACCATGCAAAGAGTAGCTTTAAATTGTCCATCATATGAACAATTTAAATCCTCATTCTTGGAGCGATACTGGTCCACAGAAACACAAAATAGAATGAAGTATAAATTATTACAGAAAGAGTTGTTCGAAAATTCAAGAGAAAAGAAACTAGTTCGATTTTTAGAGGAAATGACGAGGAAAAATCAGTGTTTAGATAATTCATACAGTGATGGGGAACTGTTAATGATGTGCACAATGATGTTGCCGTTACGTTATCAGTAGTCATTGGTTGGTAGGACAGGAGACAATATACAAGCATTTCAAGGAATGCTAAGGGAACTTGAATTCATTTTCAGTGAAGATGACGAGAAGAAACAACGTATAGTAAGAGAAAAAAATAGTAGGGCGGCTAACAGCAACCGATCAGGCTTTAATAATAATTACAATTACGATAGTGACGTAGGAAAAGGTAATTTTTTTGGAAGGATTGGTAATCGCCCATAGGATAACAATAATAACTACGGTTTTGGAAACGCACAAAGGGCAAATAACAGCCATGGTTTTGATGGGCCGCGGAATTACAATGGTGGATTTGGTCCTAGAAACTACGGTGGTAACTATTATCCAAGATATAATCACCGTGCAAACGATGCAGGAAGGTTTAGAGG
Source organism: Schistocerca piceifrons (assembly GCF_021461385.2). Lineage (NCBI taxonomy): Eukaryota > Metazoa > Arthropoda > Insecta > Orthoptera > Acrididae > Schistocerca > Schistocerca piceifrons. The sequence continues at coordinate 146,627,828 of NC_060144.1, forward strand.
TTTTTAACAACAAAATGCAAGTTATTCAGGTGGAAATGGAATGGCCAGAACACAGAAAGGTTGGGAAAATAAATCTTCAGCTGGGCAAAACACGCGAAATGAAACGGTAGAGAAAATCGAGTTGAGACCGCCAAACCCAGGTAAAAGACAGAATTGACGAGATGAACGGTGCGGAGACAAGTCACAAGTGATTCGATCGAATAATGAAGTTAATTGTATACTCAAACACGTAAATAGACTTAGTTTTGATCAGCAAGATTATGAAGTAGGTTTAGGGGGAGATCTATTATAGACACCAGCATGCTGAGATTCAACTGACTGGGAATCGACCGACGATGATGAGGAATAGAAGTTATTAACGGTGAATACAGACAGTAATACAAAATCTGATGAGGACCAAATGGTAAAAGATGTAGCGTATTTATACGAAACGGAGGGAGAAATAGTATGCCATGAGGATAATGCACCATTGATGACACCTATAGTGATGCCTAATTTAGAACTAAATTCCCACCAGTACCCCGAGTACAGCATCAGCATTTAGTAAAATTACCCCTGAGCAATTTGAAAGCTGCAGCGTTAAAGAGAAAGAACCGAGCGGACAGAACGGCAAACGAGTATTTTCACTAGGACAAAAGGTACTACTAAAAACCCACCACCTCGCTAGCAAGAAAAAACACCAGAACCATAAATTCTTTCCTATTTACAAAGGCCTCATGGAAGTAAGTAAAGTAGTCTATGATAATGCAGTCGAACTGATTGATCCAAAAACAGGGAAATCATTAGGTTTGCACTATGTGAGTGAGTCATTTTAGAGTATATAAAGGTTAAACAAAGAGTAGCTCCACACGAGAATTTAGTTGTATTAAATGTCCAGAAGTCAAAGAGTACGAAAGATAGCAAAACGCACCCAGATAAAACTTTTAACTTGTACTTGTCGAAGTTAACGAAATAAAATAAATTTCGTAGGAAAGTAAAAAAAAATGATGATGAAAAGATAGGAAAAGTAAGAACTAAAGAAACTCTTCTAAAAACGAAATGTGTTCTGTGGAAAGAGTTGAAAGTAAGGAGAGAAATAGAGATCAGCATGTGGATAGTTTGACGAAATAGTAGTAGATTCTCTCTTAAAGGCGTAGTGTGAAGGAGAAGGAAGTTCATTTTTGTAAACGAAAGGAAGTGAAGAAGTAGGAAGGAAATAGATAATTGGGTGGGAAGGAGATAGGCATTTTTAATTTGTTCCGTCGAGGACGGTGAACAAATAATTGGGGAAATATTTGTGGAGAATATGTGAAGCATATGTTATTTGTGGAAGGTACCACAAACTGATACTGAAGTAGAAATATGAGGGAGTCAATAAAGCTCACACAGCTGTGTTCAATCCTAGAATAAGTAAACCATATATATCACCTTAACCGTTTTTATTGATAAAAAGGCCTTGAAACTAAGACTTATGACACTAATTCTATCAATTAAAGGTGAACTTGGCAATAGATGAAGAAAAAGTTAGCGACTGAAGAAAGAAGCAGTAAGGAGAGGTGGGTAAAGCAGTTATTATGTTGCGAGGAAGCTCGTATGATCGGGTCGAAACATAGTGAGTAATATTACCTACGAGGTTGAGCCTGTTTCATCGTGTTTTCTGCGCTACTAGGACTAAAAATATAAACAACCTGCTGTTGTATTAGATCATATTTCAACAAGCTAAGTAAATTCAGTACCTCGATGGCCGTCTTACGCTACACTCAGTTTATATCCAGTATTCGAACGATACTGTGTTTGTGTTTTTATTTCTGGAATATGGGTCACAGAGATTGTGTAATATCTCCCGACTGCTTCTATTTTTTCTGTGGTGCATACTCAGTGAGAAGTTAACAAAGAGACACAAGTATGTAGAGTTTATTTTCATGTTACCATTTGGAACTTTGAGATCAAGACAAAGCATGATCACTGCATAAGGTGATACTGTGTTGCCCTGCCCACTCCTCTCTTAAAGGGTGCCTAAAGGCTGCAGCTTTCTCGGATAGCTATAGAACAATCCAAGCAAACCACATTAATGGTTTTTATTACAATAAAGTAGATTGGCAGTACTTAACTTTGGGTCGCAAGCAATTGGCGACATGAAAATAACCGATGTCCTTCGATATACAGAGTGTTACAAAAAGGTACGGCCAAACTTTCAGGAAACATTCCTCACACACAAAGAAAGAAAATATGTTATGTGGACATGTGTCCGGAAACGCTTACTTTCCATGTTAGAGCTCATTTTATTACTTCTCTTCAAATCGCATTGATCATGGAATCGAAACACACAGCAACAGAACGTACCAGCGTGACTTGAAACACTTTGTTACAGGAAATGTTCAAAATGTCCTCCGTTAGCGAGGATAAATGCATCCACCCTCCGTCGCATGGAATCCCTGATGCGCTGATGCAGCCCTGGAGAATGGCGCATTGTATCAAAGCCGTCAACAATACGAGCACGAAGAGTCTCTACATTTGGTGCCGGGGTTGCGTAGACAAGAGCTTTCAAATGCCCCCATAAATGAAAGTCAAGAGGGTTGAGGTCAGGAGAGCGAGGAGGCCATGGAATTGGACCGCCTCTACCAATCCATCGGTCACCGAATCTGTTGTTGAGAAGCGTACGAACACTTCGACTGAAATGTGCAGGAGCTCCATCGTGCATGAACCACATTTTGTGTCGTACTTGTAAAGGCACATGTTCTAGCAGCACAGGTAAAGTATCCCGTATGAAATCACGATAACGTGCTCCATTGAGCGTAGGTGGAAGAACATGGGCCCAATCAAGACATCACCAACAATGTCTGCCCAAACGTTCACAGAAAATCTGTGTTGATGACGTAATAGCACAATTGCGTGCGGATTCACGTCAGCCCACACATGTTGATTGCGAAAATTTACAATTTGATCACGTTGGAATGAAGCCTCATCCGTAAGGAGAACATTTGCATTGAAATCAGGATTGACACATTGTTGGACGAACCATTCGCAGAAGTGTACCCGTGGAGGCCAATCAGCCGCTGATAGTGCCTGCACACACTGTACATGGTACGGAAACAACTGGTTCTCCCGTAGCACTCTCCATACAGTGACGTGGTCAACGTTACCTTGTACAGCAGCAACTTCTCTGACGCTCACATTAGGGTTATCATCAACTGCACGAAGAATTGCCTCGTCCATTGCAGGTGTCCTCGTCGTTCTAGGTCATCCCCAGTCGCGAGTCATAGGCTGGAATGTTCCGTGCTCCATAAGACGCCGGTCAATTGCTTCGAACGTCTTCCTGTCGGGACACCTTCGTTCTGGAAATCTGTCTCGATACAAACGTACCGCGCCACGGCTATTGCCCCGTGCTAATCCATACATCAAATGGGCATCTGCCAACTCCGCATTTGTAAACATTGCACTGACTGCAAAACCACGTTCGTGATGAACACTAACCTGTTGATGCTACGTACTGATGTGCTTGCTGCTAGTACTGTAGAGCAACGAGTCGCATGTCAACACAAGCACCGAAGTCAACATTACCTTCCTTCAATTGGGCCAACTGGCGGTGAATCGAGGAAGTACAGTACATACTGACGAAATTAAAATGAGCTCTAACATGGGAATTAAGCGTTTCCGGACACATGTCCACATAACATCTTTTCTTTATTTGTGAGTGAGGAATGTTTCCTGAAAGTTTGGCCGTGCCTTTTTGTAACACCCTGTATACATTGTCGATACAAGTAATTCACCCAAGTTCCTATGAATCGTTAACAACGGCTGTTCTACTGCCCCTCTTCTAGTACGTGGTTTCTAGTCCTCGTCTGCTAGTATCGGTATGGTAGTGTGGTAGTGCCCGTCTTCTACTGTCCGCCCGAGCGTGGCTTATATTCTCTTCGGATAGAGGCAGCTCCTGTCGCGGTGTGGTCCTAGTCAGCGTAATAAATGGCTGACGTCGTCTCCGGCTTTCTCAGCGCTAGTGTTCTTCATCTTCCTGCCGGAACTTATAGTTACGCCGAAACAGATACCATCTTTTTGAAAACAATGGGAGAAAAGGAAAAATAAGCATGGGACTCCTTCAAAAATGAAGTACACAAATTTTTGGGGAATACTAAGGACCCCGACCACAAAACCAGAGTACAACGCATGCTGGCAGCGTATGAAGCTGAAGGAGTTCATTTCTTACTCTCGCATACAGACTGTTTTCCAGAAGACTTTAGAGCCCACAGTGAGGAACGGAGTGAAAGGCTTCAGGAGGATGTCCGTGATATCGAGAGACGTTACCAAGGAAGGTGGGACGTCATTATTTTGCTTCAATACTGCTGGAGAAACGAGAGAAGGAATTCAGAAACGACTTCGGAGGAGCATCAAAGAAAGGAAGAAAAGGTTTCGCAAGAAAAAAGTGTAGACCTAAAATTGTGTATAAATCAGAAACAAGTATCTTATTACTTCTAGGAAAATTTGTTAATTCACTGTAACAAATACATTTTTATCAAAAACTTGTTATTAATTTTGCAATAAACAAATACGTGATGGAATGATACGGAAGACATTTTCAGTATCTGCGAACTTTAATATACATCATTTAAAATAATATCCACGCAGCTGGACTGCTTTTTCAGATCTGTGGTATCAACTTGAGGATATTATATGAATTGGTACAATTCACTCACAGCCGGAGCAACTCAAATGCACTCGAGTTAGACAATGCTAAGTTAAGAAGACTGTATCGATAGGAGTGTTTCTTCATCATAAAACGAAGGAAGTACTTTTTCAAGTCTTACGGCTGATTTACTAGTATTAAGAAATGTTTCTATCTCGTTTTGCTCTCTAACCAAAAACATGTATACTTTTTTTATAATCGTATGGCTAGAGCCCCCGTCGGGCAGGCCGTTCGCCGGGTGCCGGTCTTTCAATGTGCCGCCACTTCGGCGACCTGCAGTCGATGAAGATGATAGGATGATGACGAGGACAGCACAACACCCAGTCCCTGGGAGGAGAAACTTCCCCGACCCAGCTGGGAATCGAACCCGGGCCCAGAGGACTGAAAATGCGTCACGCTGACCATTCAGCTACCGGGGGCGGACACCTGTATACTAACAGTATTTTGTTGAATCGGGTACCTCCTTCATTGACAACAGATCCACTGAGTTAAAAAAACCGTCGATTCGTCCTAACAGTAAGTCTCTTAGTTCCCCTAATTAGTTCATACAAACACCAGTATGGTCCTGCCGACGAGACAACTTATTATTTACTCGCTTATTCGGGACCATTTAATTTGAATTAAGGCATCTCCCTTCTTTCCGTTCCCAATATCACTACTAACACTAGCGTGTGCTAAGCTGCTTCCTGTCTACAGTGTAGTATGCACGATACCATCGTAGTGTCCTCCTATCTCTCTCTTATGACTTTGAAAAATTAGCGTGCTACAATACTTAGGTCCAACTCCTAAACTACTTTCCTCGTTCTTTTCATTGATTTTATCCGTAAATTTGTTTATTTATAGAAAAAGTCTCGTTAGTTCTCCCGACTAACATAAAAGCCCGTCTCTTCACTTATCTCCTCAGTTCACGACCTAGTTAGTAAAACGTCTGTCCACTTCAAATAATCAGCTTTCAATGACAAATGTTATGTGTATTCGTCACGATATGTTTCGGAGCCATTTTAAACGGAAAATCTTTCACTTAAGTTGTCAACGTGGTTCGCATAAAACGAATGTCGCTCTGCAGTCGTGTTCCACATACCGTACATAGTCTGTTACACCTTTATCCTAGAGATCGAGCTGCTCACTTGAATATGGAACTATGTCTGTGGAAAGGTTCGGTGACTGATTTCATGGTTTTTCTCGTTTTTGCCGTTTTTGCCGTTACTGACACAGTTTATGGTTATGCATAGAAAGCTATTGGACCAACGGCCTTGCCGCAGCATTAACACCGGTTCACCGAAGTTAGCGCTGAGGGACTGGGCTAGCACTTGGATGGGCTACCATTCAGTCTGCCGAGCGCTGTTGGCAAGCGGGGTACACTCAGCCCTTGTGAGGCAAACTGACGAGCCGCTTGATTGAGAAGTAGCGGCTCCAGTCTCATAAACCGACATACGCCTCCATATCCGCATCCAGTGACGCCTGTGGGCTGATGAGGACACGGCGGCCGGTCGGTACTATTGGGCCTCCAATGCTTGTTCGGATGGAATTTAGTTTAGTTATAAAAAGATAATCGTATATGAACGCCACTTCATATTCGAGTGTTCATCAATCCTGTTCAGAACTCCCAACGGGTTTCCGTAAAATTACTGCTAAATTTCACGTGTTATATGGATAAAAGTTTTGTTTCTTTAATGTCTTCGTTTTCAGCGTCTTCATGCCGTTGCGCATTCGTTACCTTTAAAGGCAGTTTCACGCTTTTACTAGCCAAGGGAAATGGGACAGTAATTGTCTGCTCCAGTACCCATTTTGGAAAGGGTAGTTAGCAGGATGAATGTTGTTGAAAACGTAAAGCTGTTGTCATTATTTACTAGAACACTCCGGTTTTGAACCTTAAATCATTTCCTACCGCGGGGTGTAAATGTGAAAGGGTGAGTGTGACGTGTTGCACGTGACTGTCTAGTTTATGAGACTGACATTTCGAAGGTAATGAAACATTTATATTTAACAAGGTTCGTGTATATATACCTAATATAGTTCATTGAACTTTGAAATCTAAAATTAATGTGAACCATAAATTGTAAGATGTTGTCATGATTTTTTTTTTCTTTTTGTAATTTTCTCTCTATCGTAGCAGATTCATGTAACAGTCCTGTCCAGGAAATAACCGTGCCAGCAATTAATGACCCTGTGTTGGACAAATTAATTACATGTAGTCGTTTATCTTTCGTGGTCGGAGTCCCCAGACATCTAATATTGTGTGGTCTGCTAAATTTGTGCAGAAATTAGATACGTATGCGTAAAAGCATTACTTAGTCAAAAGGAACATCTGTGTCCTTCGAGGATGTTTAGTGCAGATGAAAGATACGACGAGATGAAATTCTATTTCAAATAAATCACTAATGACTGCAAGAAAAGAAAAAAAAGGATGAGCCTATATCTAAGTAGACATTCAGAATCAAGACGAAAATGTTTTTCTGCGGCGGAACAATTTTATGAAGATTACTGCGCATTTAGTCTACTTTTTCTTTGGTAAATTTTGTAGTTCGCAAGCATCAATATACCACAGTTGCGAAATATTCAGAAGTAAAAGAACAGTGTTAATTCTTAAATTGCTCGAAGTCTGTTTGAGATTTGTAGGAATTTGCAATTAAGCATCTCAAACTTAAGGCAATAATCAGTTGAAGGCGATTTTTTATACGGTCTGAATGGGAAAGCCACTGAATAAGCAGTCGGTTGATGTGTTCTTCTACCAGGGAGTATGGTCTGAACACTTTTATTATAGAAGACTGATTATCAAGTTTTGATAACAGTAGTGTTTACAAGCTATGTCGCTACAATTACACAAGAATACTGTAGTTAAAAAGAACTAGATGAACGAACGGCCTGCGATCGGCAGCCGTATTAGTCCTCCTCTATATTGGTCGAGACGCCGTGTGGAAGCTCCCTTTTTTAAAAAAAAATGAGGTTTGATTTTAATTAAATGTTATTCAGTCCCTGGCGCTAAAGTTCGTACAATTCAGCTCGGGTGTACCGCCGCAATAAGGGGCCTGAGTAAAAAATCCCATGGGAAAATTAATTTACCAGTATAAAAATTATAAACGCAGCCCTAGAATTCGCATCTGACTGCATTCAATAATTGTTCCGCCACTACTGGGGCCGCTAACAAAACCAAAGGGTATCAAATGATAAATCAAAAGAGTAAAAGTTTTTCTCAGCTTCAGGCAGTACTGTGAGCCCACTAACTAAAATAAACAATTGCTCACTGAACTAAAATCACAATACATTCCTTATACTGAGTGACAAATGTGTTGCCTGGAGATTTATTTACTGCCATGCCAGGAGTTTCGTATGCAGGGAATTTATTTTTTACTTGCAAAGCTTCTTTGTATACACCGTTTGATGTAGTACGATTGGCGACATAAACGAAGAGCTTGTTTGCTTTACTAGCACGGGAGAGAGCTATGTAGAGCTGGCAGTGCGAAAAGCATCTAACACCGAGGTCCACTCCTGCTACACGCAGCGTTCGTGCTTGTTCGTTGTTTATGGTCATGGCGTAACATAAGCTCACCGAGAACTGTACTTGTTTAAAACGAAATGTAGGTTTGTAGAATTTAGCAGCGTTTGGGGAATGAAAACTCGTCCGCCTTTGCCACGTTCCGTCAAAATTTGCGCTTCTGTAATGTTACGTTGGAGAAAAGTAACTTTACGCTTCCTTGAGTGAAGGGTTCTGAGGAGGGAGATGATGCATGACTCTCTCCATCAGTTACCTCGCGCCTCACTGCTAGACGAGTTCCCAAAGAGCGAGTTAAAGGCTGTGTTCTCAAGTTGCAGAGTCTCGACTCACGATTTTCGCTTGATTCTTGAGATCACATAGTCCTCGTCTCTCAGCTGGTCTAGTGTACTCAGAGACCCGGAATTTTTATTCGTAAGCAAACCTAAGTTAAAATATAATTATTAGAGGCGCAGATCACAAGCTTTTTCTAGCGAAGCATATACGAAAAACCAATCGAAAGAAGAGAAGCAATCTCGTTAAGATTTCAATACAGAAATAGAAATCAGCAAATACGTACATCCTAGCCATGTAAACTCACTGTTAGTTTGTATGCACAAAGAAATAACTACAGCACTTAATTCTGTCACTCACGTAAACTTTAGAAAATACATGTGTCACAGAGTTAAGTAAACTAACAGTGCCGTCTATTGGTTCTTTGGTGTAGCTACTACGAAACTAACACCGCCGTCTACTGGTTCTTCGGTGTACTATGGCGTGTGACTAATCATCCGAATTAGTGAACTCAGCAGACGACTTTAGATAAAACTGTAAACCGCGGTATAGTGTTTTCCCGTGATCAGACTCTGATGAAACAAATCCTCTCATAACTTTTTTGTTTCTTGCGCGACACAAACGCGGGTTGCGGACGCCCTGCCTCTTGGACCATACTTACGCGCCTCCACCACACTCACATCAGTCTCCCGGGACTGCACACCCTGGAAGTCAGAGATGGGTGGCTGCTCAGACGTTCTTTGCAGATTACGTGAAACAATTGCTTTCCGTATTACTGATAAAATGATTTCCCCTCTTGTCGTCCTTCTCCCAACAAACAGCGACAGCAGTTCAATTATGATTTCTCATGTGTTGTATTTGAAATTAATAGTTTAAAAGTCAATGAAGAAACGTATTACACTGGACCGTTAGAGTCGTTGACTCTAGTTTGTATAGAGATAAACAGATAATTCTACGTTCTGTAGGCTTTCTGTACTGCCTTGGAAATTAATTGAAATTAGCACCCATTTCTTTGTTCCGATCATGATTTTCGGGAGGTTTCCCTTGGTTGTAAGTGAAATGCCGTAACTGTCAATCTCCTCCCAAAAGTTCACAATTGCATGATCCAGTACCAGTTCTGCCGATAAAAATTCGCCTTTAAAAGTATCAAATCTCCAACTGCTCGCTTTATCCTTTGGGGTTGAAAAAATTGAAAAAGGAAGCAAAGAAGTACAGGCCTCTTAGGTACATATCCTCATCAACGCCGTCTTTTGTTCTTTACAAACACACACACACACACACACACACAGACACACACACACACACAGACACACACACACACACACACACACACACACACACACACACACACACACACACAGAGGCGAAAGAACTGGAACCCCATTCCCAAATATTCCTAATTAGGAATGCCTGTATACTCTCCTAGGCTGTTGAGACATTTCGATCCCTCAGCTCTGACCATGGTATTGGGTCGAATTCCGGAACTAGAAATTACCTCCCAGGGGTTCTGCATCACGAATTTCTCTACAACTTTCCAGGCTGCTAGGCCATTTAGATGAAAGTAGCTAACTTCTAAAACAAGCGCTCTTGCTCTATAAATAAAAGATTTTTTAAAAAAAATGACATAACTCTAAAACATTCAGATCTTAAAAATGTCATGAATGCTATTCTCCATAGTAGCTGTATTTGCTTGTGTAGTTTTTCTTGTTTATGGTCATTTGAGACCACGTCAAGTAACTACAAGGCATTTCTGGAAACCCTTCTTGCAACACCATGCTTGCTCTGGCCACCTGACTTCTCTACAAAGCCGCTGTTCTGATTTTGCTCATCGTGGAAGCCATTAACGATGTTGTTGAGCGATCTATACTTTTATTGCTTAACTACGTGGGGGTTTTTCCACTGAACTAAACCTTCATGAAACACTGATGTGGAGGCGTTCAACCTCCACAGGGTGCGCCCCAAATTGTCTGATTGGGGATGCTCTTGTAGTAATAAAGTACGTATAAATCCTAGTCAGATAACGACCCGTGGATTGACTGAGGTGGACAAGACATCAGTGAATATCCTATTCGGCAAAGATGAACATTCCAAACGACAACGCAATGGACAGAGATGTCTGCCCTCCCCCCCCCCCCCCCCCCCCCAGCAAAAAAAAAAAATACTGAAACGCCAAAGAAACTGGTACAGGATTGAATATTCCAATGCAGAGATATGTGAACAGGCAGAATAAGGCGCTGCGGTCGGCAACGCCTATACAAGACAACATGGTGTTACAGCGGATCACGAGCGATGGGACACAGCATCTACGATGTAGCTATGAAGAAGGGATTTTCCCGTACGACCATTTCACGAGTGTCCCGTGAATATCGAGAGTCCGGTAAAACATCAAATCTCCGACATCGTAGTGACCGGAAGAAGATCCTGCAAGAATGGGGCCAACGACGACTGAAGAGAATCGTAAAATGTGACAGAAGCGCAACCCTTCCGCAAATTGCTGCAGATTTCAGTGCTGGGCCATCGGCAAGTGTCAGCGTGCGAACCATCCATCGAAACATCATCGATATAGGCTTTCGGAGCCGAAGGCCCATCGTGTACCCCTGATGACAGCACGACACAAAGCTTTTCGCCTCCCCTGGGTCCGTCAACACCGACACTGGACTGTCGATGATTGGAAACATATTGCCTGGTTGGACGAGTCTCGTTTCAAATTGTATCGAGCGGGTGGACGTGTACGAGTATGGAGACAACCTCTTGAATTTATGGACTGAGAATGTCAGCAGGGGACTGTTTAAGCTGGTGGAGGCTCTGTAATGGTTTGGGGAGTGTGTAGTTGGAGTCATATGGGGCCCCTGATACGTCTAGAAACGACTCTGACAGGTGACACGTACGTAAGCATCCTGTCTGATCACCTGCATGCATTCATCTCCTCTGCGCATTCCGATCTACTTGGGCAATTCCAGCAGGATAAAGCTACACCTCACGCATTCAGAACTGCCACGGAATGGCTCCAGTAACATTCTTCTGAGTTTAAACACTTGCCATGGCCACCTAACACCCAGATATGAACATTATTTAGCATATCTGGGATACTTCGCAACGTGCTATTCGAAAGAGATCTCCACCCCGACGTACTCTTATGCATTTATGGACAGCCCTGCAGGATTCATGGTGTCAGTTCCCTGCAGCACTACTTCAGACATTAGTCGAGTCCATGCCATGTCGTGTTTCGCCACTTCTACGTGATCTCGGAGGCCCTACACGATATTAGACAGCTGTACCAGTTTCTTTGGCTCTTCAAAATATATATATCATTTTGGGAAAGTTAACGGTTCTATAAACTAACACTTCGTGAATACATCGAAATGCATTTTTGGACAACGTTGCTAGTTAAAGAACTTTGAAGAACAGTTTCGAAAATGATTTGTAGCACTGAATGAACTGCGAGCACTTCAGTTTAGAACATGACGATTGATGAACAATTTTCTGTTCAAGTGAACTCTTTGACATTGCTGTAGTAGAGATAAAATGTGTTTTCAGAAGTCCGTGGTTTTGCTTTTGGGCAATCATAAGAAGATTTCTGCGTTGACTGGCGACGTTGATGGCTTTTGTGTTGGATAACCACATCAACATTCTCCTAAATTGGCTGTTAGGTTAACAGTTAGTATGGCGTCGAGTTATGAGGCATGACCGTGCGGTAGTCATGTTATCTGTCATTTGGCATGGAACTATTTTGTTAAGATCGACTTATGTTAGTCACTAACAGCACCCACCTGGTGGACACGATACAGTTATTGAAAGGCTTTATTGAACAACAGATGTAGCATTGATGAGCGCATCTCATATTTTGATATTATTCAGAATGAAATCAGTACTGAATTTTCAGCTTCTTCAGATCTGAACACCACCTTAAGCAACACAAATCGCTACACCACTTTAAGAGCCGACCCGTACCATTATAATACCAGCGTAGATTACAGTGTCATTTTTGTTTTGTTCATAACGATGACAGAGGGAAGGAAGAGAGTGTGAACTGTTGCTAGCACACAGGCATATGCACTCAAAGTGAACCGAGATGTAATGGGGATTAATTACTCCCATCCTTCTGAAGTTTTACTGTCAACTACCTCGTCACTCCAGGTGAGACCGTGAAAATGTTTTGGGATTTCACTCAGGATATTATCGGAAAGGCTGGTGATCCAGAACAGAATACAATCTCTTCTCCAGCTACTGATGACGAAATTTTATTTGTACAGTTGCAGGATTCGAACCAGCTACATCAGAGAGTAGCTACTAGCGTGCATTGGTGATCTTAACGATGGAGTCTGAGGCAGACAAACTCTGTTCTTTAACTAAAATTTTAGCTATGCTTAAGATTGAAGATACACCCCTATTGAATTAAAATTCTTCGTCATTACCCACTAGACTAAACTGATATGACTCGATATCGTTGTAAATCTTTAGATATCTCAGGCTCTTTTATTGCGTTAGATTAAAGAAAAGAGGGGAGAGAGAGAAAGAGACACAAATTATCTTCACTAAAACACAGTGGATATCCCTTCCCAAATGTTGTGGTATCGTTCCTGGGTGTAAACCGATAGCTCGATGGTAAAATTCCAGATGGGTTATCCAAATGTTACAGGTTTTATCTCTGGTCTATCTCAAGATATTTATTAGTCGCTTACGACTTCCGTCAGCTCTGGTGAAGTTTGTTAACGTGGCTCAAAGCCTATATTAAACAGCAGCTCCTATAACTGGCTGGGTAAGTCAGCTCAAAGGTCGAAGAGGCAAGGACATACATCCTCCCGTACGAGAGAACTTCGTAAGTACTGTGGTGTTCAAAACAATTTCCGGATTGATGAAAGTTTTATCACTTCTTTCTTCATTCGTTAGCAACTGCGTCCGTCGTTGCTTTACAGTTGCTCAAGATATTTTAAAGGGGAAGGTACAGTTGTCACACAGTAAAGTTAGGGGACATTGTAATTTTTGTTCCTCAAAAAATATGAAAGGTAATTTCATGCAATAAATTATGTGAAGAAATACCTGTACAGACAACTAGAAAGGCTGACGGTTGGATTGATAACTAGCTTACGATGTTGCAATTACCAATTAAAATGTAACCCTGCAACAATGTTGGTATTCAGGTTTTCCCTGATAACTCAGTTTATTTTCATTGGGATTTACAGCTGTAATACATAGGCAGAACTTTCACTAGGATCATCAAGTCATTCCTTGCGGAAACTGTTTGATGATAAACTCAGTTCTTAAATACTTTTTGTATCGTATTTTCATCCATTAAATATTCATAGCTCAAAAGGTTTCTATCTTCAGCATAAATTCTGGTGTATATTATAGACCATCATATGTGGAGTACCCTTCAAAAATTATAAGATGAATCATGCGTTAGAAAAAGTTACTATTCTGTAAATAAACAAACAGAGAAAATCAGCTTGAAAGTTTGAAAAATGCCTTTCTGTAAGCTAGGATGACTATTGTAAAAACTGTACAGGTGAAAGGCATACTCCCTACTCTTCTTCCTTACTTGCTTTATTTTGTAGTTTCAGCTTTTTTCTTGCTTTTCTTCTCATTTTTTGTCGAACATTCTGCACTTTTATTCAGGAGAGTTAATTCTCCACATTTTATCACACTTTTATCCGCGTTACATTTAGTCTCTCAGAAACTTTTAATCATCATTAATTTAATCAATCATTATAGGTAATAACAGCATCCCAATTGCACCATTCGTCTTTCAAAAAGGCCACTCTTTAGGCATTAAGTTCCAAATTTTGGAGTGGACCAACTCATCAGCATTTTGATTGAATCCAGCCTCACACCATTTTATCGTTTTTGGATCACAAAGATCACGAGCAACTGGTTCTGTTGCTTTATCACTGGCACTGGGAGATTTTTGTGTTTCAGTTTTTAGTCATAGTATGAAGTGTTCGTTGATATTGGTGCTAACCAGAACTTTTAGGACAATGTGTATGCAGTGGATCATCTGAGGAACTTTTGTGAAACCACACAGATCAGATACCTTTTTCAGGTTTCCATCATGTGAGCTGTTAGTTGTGATGACGTTTTCATAATAAGTGGTTAGTATTCCTGTGACAAGTTATGTCGAGCGACCTTTGCCCACAAACTCTTGTAAATCCGGTAATGTAGCTGCTACTTTACGGTAGAAGCCTAAGGAGACAGAATGTAATTGTACCTGTTTGCCACACACGCAAAGAAGGCATATATTTATTTCCTTAAACACTAAATCCATATCATCAATCACATTTTCACTATTTGCTGTAGATTTCGTAGGACATAAACTGATTTTCTCTTTTTTCAACGACGAACTTGGTGTGTGATTACGATTATTGGTATTCCACAGTAAATTACTACGTCTGTTTCCACGAAAACATGCATTTGTCCTTTTATAAAGTGCTTTGCGTTTTCATGTTTCTAAATGAAAAAGAATCTCCTCAGAAATAGCACTAAAATACAGAAAGTGGTCTGCACACTCAATAACACAACACAATGTAACGTAATACAGTTCAAAGAAGAAACAGTTCTCAGGCGAACATTCAAACGACTGAACTTTATGTAACGAGTGTGAGAAATTTCCAGTGCCGTTCTGCGCCACAGATATTTGAAAAACACATCCCAAAAACTGACAGAAAACTGATAGTTAGGATCTAATAGCCAGAGTGGCATATTATGTTCAAATGTCACACGGGCACTGGCGTACATATTCCTCCTTAACTCTGCAACCGATAAAGATTTCCTGTTGAAATCTTTCCGTATCTGAGGTTACAAGACTCTTTGAGACAAATTTTGTAAAATGAATTTTTTGAGCCAAGATAACTGAATCTACTCCCATAAATCCGTTTGTGAATCTACAATAGAGTGCGTACTTTTGTCACCACCAAATGCGTTTCGATGCACGATAGCCGTACCGCAGGTGCAACCACAACGGAGGGGTATCTGCTGAGAGGCCAGACAAACTTGTGGTTCCTGAAGAGTGGCACCAGCCTTTTGAGTAACTGCAGGGGCAACAGTCTGGGTGATTGACTGATCTGGCCTTGTAACACTAACCAGAACGGCCTTGCTGTGCTGGTACGGCGAACGGCTGAAAGCAAGGGGAAACTACAGCCATAGTTTTTCCCGAGGGCATGCAGTTTTACTGTATGGTTAAATGATGATGGCGTCCTCTTGGGTAAAATATTCCGGAGGTAAAATAGTCCCCAATTCGGATCTCCGGGCGGGGACTACTCAAGAGGATGTCGTTATCAGGACAAAGAAAACTGGCGTTCTAGGGGTCGGAGCGTGAAATGTCAGATCCCTTAATCGGGCAGGTAGGTTAGAAAATTTAAAAAGGGAAATGGATAGGTTAAAGTTAGATATAGTGGGAATTAGTGAAGTTCGTTGGCAGGAGGAACAAGACTTTTGGTCAGGTGAATACAATGTTATAAATACAAAATCAAATAGGCGTAATGCTGGAGCAGGTTTAGTAATGAATAAAGAAAATAGAAGTGCGGGTAAGCTACTACAAACAGCATAGTGAACGCATTATAGTGGCCAAAATAGACACGAAGCCCACGCCTACCACAGTAGTACAAGTTTATATGCCAATTAGTTCTGCAGATGGCGAAGAGATTGATGAAGTTTATTATGAGGTAAAAGAATTTATTCAGGTTGTGGTGTGCGTACTGTAAGACCTTCGGTACACACACCATCAGATTATTTGTCTTGTCGCTCTAACGAAGTAGGCGAGTGTCAGCATTATGTCTCGTGGTCTTATCGTGGCGTGTTTATCTTCTACCGTTAGGTCAGACGATAGAAATGCCACTTGCACGCTTAGAGTAGCAGATTGACGGTGACCAACTTTAAACAGAACTTGATTAATTTTCACACACATTTATTAAAATAATAAAAAGCATAGACATTACCTAACTTGATTCTGGATGCTGTTTACAATTGACAATCTGAAGTTCCTTTGGTCTTGGTACGTTAATCTTGTCTATTCATTTATCTTCACGGCTATGTACAGGAATATGGTAACCCTATTAGGTGCAGACTGAAACTTGACTGTAGACTGGTACAGACTAATACAGACTGGTACAGACTGGTGCAGACAAATGCAGACTGACTGATCGGAGGTCTGTACACTCGTTATAATACCTTGCGCGTTCAGGTATCACTGCGCGACTGTGATCCGCGAGAAGAAAAGGTTCTACGTTAGCAGCAATCTCATTGGCTGCGTTACATATTAATACGCGGATCGGTGGAAGCAGAATTTGGTCCGTCTTTATGGCAACGCCATCTCGTAGAGCGGAGACGGACGAGCGCCGCGCCTGCGCTGTTGTGCTTAGCGAGGCGCGCTCTAGAGGGACATTTGTGTACGCGCTGACTACGCGGAACTATGTACACAACACAGGTAGTGAAGGGAGACGAAAATTTAATAGTCATGGGTGACTGGAATTCAATAGTAGGAAAAGGAAGGGAAGGAAACGTAGTAGATGAATATGTAATGGAGGTAAGAAATAAAAGAGGAAGCCGCCTGGTAGAATTTTGCACAGAGCATAACTTAATCATAGCTAACACTTGGTTCAAGAATCATGAAAGAAGGTTGTATACATGGAAGAAGCCCGGAGATACTGGAAGGTTTCAGATAGATTATATAATGATAAGACAGAGATTTAGGAACCAGGTTTTAAATTTTAAGACATTTCCGGCAGCAGATGTGGACTCTGACCACAATCTATTGGCTATGAACTGTAGATTAAAACGGAAGAAACTGCAAAAAGGTGGGAATTTAAGGAGATTGGACCTGGATAAACGGACAGGACCAGAGGTTGTAGAGAGGTTTCAGGGAGAGCATAAGGGAACGATTGACAGGAATGGGGGACAGAAATACAGTAGAAGAAGAATGGGTAGCTTTGAGGGATGAAATAGTGAAGGCAGCAGAGGATTAAGTAGGTAAAAAAGACGAGGGCTAGTGGAAATCCTTGGGTAACAGAAGAAATATTGAATTTAATTGATGAAAGGAGAAAATATAAAAATGCAGTAAATGAAGCAGGCAAAAAGGAATGCAAACGTCTCAAAAATGAGATCGACAGGAAGTGCAAAATGGCTAAGCAGGGATCGCTAGAGGACAAATGTAAAGATGTTGAGGCATATCTCACTAGGGGTGAGATAGATACTGCCAACGGGAAAATTAAAGCGACCTTTGGAGAAAAGAGAACCACTTGTATAAATATCAAGAGCTCAGATGGAAACCAAGTTCTAAGCAAAGAAGGGAAAGCAGAAAGGTGGAAGGAGTATATAGAGGGTCTATACAAGAGTGATGTACTTGAGGACAATATTATGGAAATGGAACAGGATATAGAGGAAGATGAAATGGGAGATATGATACTGCGTGCGGAATTTGACACAGCACTAAAAGACCTAAGTCGAAACAAGGCCCCGGGAGTAGACAACAATCCATTAGAACTACTGGCAGTCTTATAAATACTGGCGCTATAAATATGATGAAACATACTTGTTTTCTAAAAAAAACCATGTCCTAATAAACTGGTACCATAGAGGCATCGTCTAACGCTAAACACAAAATCAGCGCCATCATATCTATAATAGTATACACAAGACTAATCTTGTCAGCATCACTACCGTTCAAAACTAATTGCCATATAGTAGCCACAAAACGCTTGTGTTGCAAGTTCGCCAGATGTCGCTACTGTATGCGTACACATCTTCTTCAATGATAACTGTACGATGTAAAATAAAGATGAATACAATCAGTAAAGTCTGTAATAAGCTTATAAGCTGTAAAAGGCATTAAAGTAATAAAAAGCTACCAAATAAAACACGCCAAAAGTTAGATTGTTAAAAGAAAAAGTTAAGAGACAGTGATTGACATACGCTCAAGTGGTGATATTTTGGATATGACATAAATAATAAACAGCTTCCCGAGTGAAGTAAAGGAAATTTATTCTATTTTCGGATCACTGATCAATTCGCGTCCATGTCGCAGCTTGTGAAAAGATATACTGTACATTGCCGCGAAATCGGAAAAATAAGGTCCTCATACATGAATGCGGCCTATCGAACTTGCAGTGCATTGTTTTAGCCAGAAGCACATACTGATCTCACTAACAGATTTGCAGCAGCACTGAGTGAACACAGTACAGCGACAGGCAGCCGAACGCATAGACGACCAGAATAATGACAGAAGCAAGAGAAACAGTCTAAAGCCGTGACGAAATTAAACTGCACTAAAAATGAATTCCAGCGCAAGTGTCTGACTGGTTGCTGTAACCACAGAGGCTCCCATGCGATACGTCAGGCATCAATTTCTTTTTTATGTGATTTTTACAATGGTATTTTTAGTGTCTAGTTTCTAATATTTATTTGTGCATTAACTAGTTGATTATCGTGTTCTCGTGCATTGTTTGTGTGATCTTTCCTGAAAAGTGAGGAGTTATCCTTTTTTTCTGATTTTTGTGATGCACGTACGTCCTTTTATTTTTCTTGGCCAATGACATTCCTACCTAAAATAGCCTTATTTTATAGAATTATAATATTGTGTAACATAAAGAAAGTAAAAGTAAGAAGTCTTTTTGAATACCTCTGTTGTTACAGCTGTAGTTCTCTGAAGCCTGCTGTATCTGAGGCGCTGAGGACGACAAGGGCATAAAGCACAGATACAATTTTTTGAGAAAAATAAACATTTGTGAAAATCAGATTTGTAGGCAAACCGCCAGTCTCACAGGTTTGACTTGTTTTTTTTTTTCAACAAGGCTTAAAATTCAATATTTACTATGAAAAACTCACATACCTTCTTTATGTCACGAAATTTTATTTAATGTTTAGGATTATTATAATTATTAATGCTAAACCATAAATTTTTTATTTGTAGCCTAGTGGCGCAAGTGTCGTTTTGACTGTTGTGTAATTTCTAATGAATGTGGAACTAGAATCAGAATATAAAGGATAGATAATATATGCACCACACAAACCATTACGACTTATCCCAACGCTTCATGGTCCTCGTTATCATCATCTTCATTAAGCCTATTCTCTGGCTCGAGGTTCAGATAAAACTGTCTGTTCTCTTTGGGCATGCAATGTAGTAGTCTTTTTTAAGTCTATGTATTTCAGGTTTGATCTAGGACCTCTGTTAAGTGTTTATGTTTCAAAGTTGATATATATCTTCCGTCTACGTATTTGCGTACCAAATTTTACAAGGCATCTCCAAACTGTTGAGAAATAATAACAATTTTTGAAGAAAATTGTGGCCTCCCATCACTTCAAAACAGCATATGTTAATTTAAACAGCAGCTGATGTCAACCTTCACCACTGTAAAATTGCTGAAACTTCCGTTGTTACCACGAACCTCTTGGTTTGGTAGTGAGGTCGCTAACGCCCTTTAAGGTTCTGAAGTCCTCATTGCCCATTTAACAGACTGGAATGCCGAAACCACGGAAAACGAGGTAATGATGGTCCATTCCTTCAATTACTTCCACCTTTTATGAAGAAATGAACGCCACTGTAGCCAGTGAGCATTCCCACAGCAATGAAAATTTGTGCTTTGGGCCTTTATGGAAGTGAATATCAAAGAAGTAGATGGGACAGCTTTTCGCAAATGTTCATACACTCCTGGAAATGGAAAAAAGAACACATTGACACCGGTGTGTCAGACCCACCATACTTGCTCCGGACACTGCGAGAGGGCTGTACAAGCAATGATCACACGCACGGCACAGCGGACACACCAGGAACCGCGGTGTTGGCCGTCGAATGGCGCTAGCTGCGCAGCATTTGTGCACCGCCGCCGTCAGTGTCAGCCAGTTTGCCGTGGCATACGGAGCTCCATCGCAGTCTTTAACACTGGTAGCATGCCGCGACAGCGTGGACGTGAACCGTATGTGCAGTTGACGGACTTTGAGCGAGGGCGTATAGTGGGCATGCGGGAGGCCGGGTGGACGTACCGCCGAATTGCTCAACACGTGGGGCGTGAGGTCTCCACAGTACATCGATGTTGTCGCCAGTGGTCGGCGGAAGGTGCATGTGCCCGTCGACCTGGGACCGGACCGCAGCGACGCACGGATGCACGCCAAGACCGTAGGATCCTACGCAGTGCCGTAGGGGATCGCACCGCCACTTCCCAGCAAATTAGGGACACTGTTGCTCCTGGGGTATCGGCGAGGACCATTCGCAACCGTCTCCATGAAGCTGGGCTACGGTCTCGCACACCGTTAGGCCGTCTTCCGCTCACGCCCCAACATCGTGCAGCCCGCCTCCAGTGGTGTCGCGACAGGCGTGAATGGAGGGACGAATGGAGACGTGTCGTCTTCAGCGATGAGAGTCGCTTCTGCCTTGGTGCCAATGATGGTCGTATGCGTGTTTGGCGCCGTGCAGGTGAGCGCCACAATCAGGACTACATACGACCGAGGCACACAGGGCCAACACCCGGCATCATGGTGTGGGGAGCGATCTCCTACACTGGCCGTACACCACTGGTGATCGTCGAGGGGACACTGAATAGTGCACGGTACATCCAAACCGTCATCGAACCCATCGTTCTACCATTCCTAGACCGGCAAGGGAACTTGCTGTTCCAACAGGTCAACGCACGTCCGCATGTATCCGATGCCACCCAACGTGCTCTAGAAGGTGTAAGTCAACTACCCTGGCCAGCAAGATCTCCGGATCTGTCCCCCATTGAGCATGTTTGGGACTGGATGAAGCGTCGTCTCACGCGGTCTGCACGTCCAGCACGAACGCTGGTCCAACTGAGGCGCCAGGTGGAAATGGCATGGCAAGCCGTTCCACAGGACTACATCCAGCATCTCTACGATCGTCTCCATGGGAGAATAGCAGCCTGCATTGCTGCGAAAGGTGGATATACACTGTACTAGTGCCGACATTGTGCATGCTCTGTTGCCTGTGTCTATGTGCCTGTGGTTCTGTCAGTGTGATCATGTGATGTATCTGACCCCAGGAATGTGTCAATAAAGTTTCCCCTTCCTGGGACAATGAATTCACGGCGTTCTTATTTCAATTTCCAGGAGTGTATATACAGGCATAGGGGCACAGCACTGATAGATCTTGTTCACGTTAGACCAAGAGATGTCAGGACCATGCATACGTGCTACAATCTCAAAATCGACGACCATGTCCTTTAGGCCCTTATCGTTATCAGCGCCTCATTTAGTTATTCAGCTTTGCGCGATGTTAAATCAAGCGGAGTTGCGGTTTCACACTCTATGATCTACACGTTGCTTCGATATTGATTTGAAAGTGGGGTATAACCTCTTTGACTTGTCAACTAAGCAACCGCTTCCTTCATGTCCAGCCAGAAGCATGCGCGCCCTCCGTCACGCTAATTTCACAGATTTGCGAATGAGACGGCTGCGTGTCGTACACCGCCCACTGCTGTAGGAAGGCATCCAATGAGAAGTGCTGTCAGTCTTGTGGCACGTAGATGCTATGAGCATTTGCCGGATTTGAATATGACTTTGAGTGAGTTTGTGAGTCTCTATTTCTGCCATCTTACATGATCACATCGCTCCGATTTGGTGGAAGACTTCTAGTGGCTACCTCTCCTGGTTGTGGCTACAGAACTCACTTCAATAGTGGGATTACTGAGCCACAGTCATCGGCACTTGTTGCACTTATTTGGTGAGTGAGTTAATGTGTACACTGTACATACAATTATTCGGAGCTATCCGCTGTCCCATAGGTTTCTTTAAACTATATCTGTTGTATTGTTTTCGGTTTAAGTTAAGCCCATTTTTGTTTAATGACTTTACTGGTTCATTATGGCTAACTTGCAGTTCTAAAATTGTTTATGGTATATTTATTCGGGACGTGTTGTTCATGTCCTGTGTATCAGATCTGAGCCCCGACGGCAGCTGATGAATATTATTTGTGCTCGTTTTATGTAATGTGTTTGCTATTCAGGTACATGTTAATTCAGTCTTACTGTCTGATGTTTAAGTCCTGCAGGCGTTTCTGTTTAAATTTTATTTACACATTCCTTTATAGAGCCGTAACTTAGAACCAAGCTATATACATTAGAGCTTTCTCTCTTGGATGAGTTTTTTATTTGTTTCTAATATCGGGATCTTTAAGAAAACAACTGCTACCAATTTATAAGGATTCAGTCTTCTTCTGCATGACGAGAAAGGTAAATTATCTATTGTTTTTACGGTTTCTCATTGCTTGTCGTGATCTGGTGTGTTACAGGTGTTAACTGATGTGTTAACCGAATGTTTACTCATAATTTATATACTATTCTGGAATATCTGTTAACTGAAATGTTTTCGATCTGTTCTAGTAGTACCTGAATTCCTACTGCGCTTTATTGTATTTCATTTACGACAGAGCCATCTAAGAGAAGTGAACGTCTAGGCGAGTTCATGATTTTAAATTTTAAATTAATAATCGTCAAATCTGAAGTACTAAATCTTCGTTGCTGATTCTTTTGCATAGTTATAAACAATTATGTTCATCTGCTTACCAAATTCCATGTGATAAAAAAAGATCCTTAATAATAACAGTTTGCACAACCTGTTAAATAAAATCAATTGATCTTTCCTTCGTGACAAGTTATGTTTTTTTGCGGCCTGGCACTTTACCGCTCCCAGCTCCTGGCTTGCTATTTCACTGTATTTGTATTCTGCATGTCATATGTTCAAACTCAAGTACCACCATCCTATTTTACAGTTTCCGTGCTGTTACCTGAAGGAGTCAACGCGAATTCTGGTACGATTCCTTGATGAAGGACAGGGTTGATAGCCTTGCCCTTTACTGACCTAACTCAGCTTGTGATCCACCTCCCAACACATTGTCGTTGACCGGTCATTAAATTACACTCTAAGACAAAAAAATACGCGCCACGAAGGAATTATCAGAATGGGACAGAAACTGGCATATGTGGTGTACGTATACAGACAGACACATGAGTGCAATTTCACAAAAAATGGATGATTTATTCAAGAAAAAGAGCCTCAGAAATTGAACAAGTCAATAAAGCGTTGGTCCAACTCTGGCCACAATGCAAGCAGTTATACGGTGTGGTACTGATTGATAGATTTGTTGGATGTCCTCCTGAGGAATATCTTGCGGGCATTATCTTGCTGAAATGTAAGTCCAGGATGGCTCGACATGAAGGTTAACAAAACAGGACGTAGAATATCGTTGACATACCGTTGTGCTGTAAGGGTGCCGCTAATGACAACCAAAAACGTCCTGCTATGAAAAGAAACGGCACACCAGCCACAAACAAGAGGGTTGCCATGCGCCACCGCCTCCGGCAGACGTTCATGGTCTGAAGATGATCTGATCGGTCACCATATTAAAAAAGTTAAGCGATCAAGACTGCTTCCAGTTTATTTACTTCTAAGGGTGATTGATCACTGAAGACACTTCTACTGCAGTCGATGAGATTCCAGGCCGAAGGCGAGTCTGCAGAAGCCGTAGACAGCGATGGGGTACCAACCTG
This sequence comes from Schistocerca piceifrons, assembly GCF_021461385.2. NCBI lineage: Eukaryota > Metazoa > Arthropoda > Insecta > Orthoptera > Acrididae > Schistocerca > Schistocerca piceifrons. The sequence goes on from NC_060144.1 coordinate 146,651,745, forward strand.
ACTGTCACTTTTTTTTGTTGGACCCCTGTGGTGTCATCCGTGGCACACTAATAGCACAGCTGTACGTCGACGATATTACGCCCCGTTTTGTTGCCCTCCATCGCAAGCCATCCTGGACTTCCATTTCAGCAAGATAATGCCCGCCCCATACGGCGAGAGTTCCTACTGCTTGTCTTTGTGCTTGCCAAACACTACCTCGGCCAGAAAGATCGTAGTGTTCCTTTTCCAATTGAGAACGTTTGGAGCGTGCAACCAGTTCGGAATTTTGAAGATATGATGCGCCAATTGGACAAAATTCGGCGCGATATCGCTCAAGAGGACATCTAACAACGCTGTCAATCTCTGTGAAGCCTGACAGCTTATTGACTTGCTCAGTCTTTCAATGTCTGTTACATTCGGGTAATTTCCTCGTGATGCGACTTTTTTCTATCATTGTATATTTTTTCCTTCTTTCGTTCCGTGATCAACGTCCAAAAATTTTACATTATTTCTATTAACATGCTTTATAGTACGAAATATCTTCACTAGAATAATTATTACAGGCATAGCGAAGTACAGGCGAATTCACATGACTATATCTTCTTTATGAGCGAAGATAGAAAGTAGAAGTAAAATAACTTACGAATCTGAGCTGAAGGTTTGCCGAGGCGCCAGTAATAAGTTGTGGTTGCCAGTATGGGTGCAACTCGTCAATACCGAATGAGCACTGATCCGAGATGCCGATAAGGCACCCATAAAAATGTGTTAAAATGCATCCTTCAACCGGACGCTGAACCATCAAGTTGGCACCTGCATGTAAAAGCATTTCTTAGTAAAGTGCTGTCTCAACTATGTATTGGCCGTATGGGGTGCACGGATTTGGCTTTGCCCAATTGGTCGCAAGGTATCCTGATATGATGGTATGATATCTTTTATTTTTGTGAGGATTTGTGGAAAACTTAGTCGATGTGCTTTTGGGGACGCTGCGTAGCAACTGAGGTGAATATACTAAGTCCAGACATGCTCGTACAAGTGTGGGACAAGACTGACTCCCGTTCAGTTGTTCGTCGCGGATGGCACTCTGAACATTTAAATCAGTGGTTTTGAAAAAGGCGTCACTCACATTTTTATAAGAAAATGAAGTTAGGAGTTCCTTACGACTGTATCTGTTAGTTTTCACTGAAAAGGGCACCAGTCCATCGCATACTGTCATCCTTGCCATGGTTTGGAAATTCCGTACGCTTTGAAAAGGGGCATCAGTCCATGGCTGATGCCGTATTTAAAACAACTATACTAGCGCTCTCGTGTAATCAGCCTGCGAAACTCTTGCCATTTCCATTATTCTTTGCTGTTAATATTGTTGCTATTTTTATTTTAGTTAGATTCTTTAATCATCCTGGAAAGATGAGTTCTGAATCTGATTCTCAAGACAAAATAATTCCCAAAAACCATAATAGAGGTATAAAAATTCCTGAGAGCTATAATCAAATTGCGATAAAAAAAAGTGCAAAATTAAAAGACTTTAACATGTACAATACAGTGGTAAGACATTGAAACCGAGAACTACTGTTTCTGATAGCAAGTAAGTTGATAAACTTACACAGTATGCAAAAATGTTGTTGGAGGCTTTACAAGTGTACTTCACGAGGAAACTGATTTCAAAACTGGTGGAAGAAATTTCGTAAGAGAAAAGTTTTATCTACTGAATCATTAGGGAAGGATATCCGAAAGAAGAAAACGAACAGTTCTGTAAATCAAAATACTACATGTTTAACGCAAGAGGCACAACAGTGGAGTATTGAAAACTTATGACTTTATCGACCGATCCAGCTCTCGTAGTTTTAAGTTGGAACAGTGTGGAAATATATTACTGCCTACAGAAAAGGTGTACTTAAAGAACTATCCGAGTGTCTCAAAAAAAGTGGAAGACATTATAAAAGTCCAGCAATTATTTCAGGAGGACATACAGTACCTTTCTATGAGAGATCTGTGAATGGCCAAGAAAGGCGGAAAAGAAGCTGATTAGAAGGCACTGCGTCAAACCTTGTGGGGCTAAATGTCGTATATAAATGCATTACTTATGTAAAAATGTCTTACATGTCTGTATTGGTGTTCAGTTACCTAAAATTATGCTACTTTAAGTTGTATTAAGGCTGTTCTAAATTATTTTCTTTCTTTTTTGTTTACTATCTCAACAAAATTGTCAGAAATAAGAAGATTCGGTAGAATATTTCTTTCCACAATAAATAACTACGAAAAGAAAGCAAATTACAACCCTAATGTGGTAATTTTTTTCGCAATTAAGTTTTTCCTTTTTGAATATTTTAGCATAGTGCTGCAGAGTCAGAAACTGTAAAATGAAATTATATTAAATTTGAGACTCCAATTGCATAAGCAAAGAAACTTTACCTAGGTTTCGACTATAATAATTTAGCCTTCTTCAGAAATGTCACAATATAAAATTAAAATTCAAACATGCCAGATATTGGCCTTGTCTCTAATCTGACTGCGTTACTTCTACTAATGTATTGCCGATAGGCCACACAAACGGCCCTTTTCTTTTTTTAAATGCTGTAAACACCTGTTTACAAAATTACCTGTAGCGATTGCCCTGGTTATTACATAGGTCAGACAGGAAGAGCTTTATCAGCTAGATAAAAGAGCATTTACCCACTAAAAGCGGAGATGGCACCCGTGGCTCGACATTTGCAGAACATCTAATCCAAATAGCCCATGCCCCTAGCCCACTTATAAACATAGAGCTCTTAAACCAAGAAGCTAAGGATGCAGGATAGATACGCTCGAAGAAATGAAAATTTTCAAAAACCTCCTTTATGATAAAGACAACTTGCTTAATGACCAATTGCAGTTGAAAAGTAAGAACTTCTTCGAAGGATTTCAGCCCTTGCTTCGTGTACCATGATGACGCGGGACTTTCTATGTCGCCCTCTTATCTTTATGTTTACATACACATTTCACGTAATCGTTATTTTCTATAAGTTAAAGGCTTTTTCATAATTGATGCACGTTAAATGGTGTATCTCTAATCATGAGCTTCGTAAAGTTTGCATACAACTGACCTCTTATAACTGCCTTTATAATAACTTGTGGCGTGGTACGTCCCTACGTACTGCTTATTAACCCGTCAAATCTAATACTGTATACTGCTTATTACCCACGCCAATACCTGGCTACGACATACAGTCTTTCTGTTCTTATTAGTAGCTTCGGGTATTCCCCGATTATACACTGCATGTTTAATACATTAATACATAGGTTCATTGCTGTTTCACAATTTGTTACACATGAAATGGTGTATTTATATTTAAGAGCTGCATAAAGTTAGCATATAACTCCATTGCCTATAATGTATTTATAATGTTTTGTGGCGTTGTACGCACCTATTATCCGATAAATCCATTACTTTGTATGACCTTCTACCTACGTCAGTAGCTGGCTATGACATACAGCCTACTGGTTTTCACATGCATCAATTGCTGATCACATATTTGTATATCTAGCCGCTAAGCTGTGTGAGACAATTGTCCTTATTATCATTTACAGGCGTTCATTCTTAGCTAAGGTCCACATATTTCAGGCACTGATAACCTTAACTTATGGCCCTTTCTTATTAATAGGTTACTTTATGCTGTATAATATCAGCTGCCTCTGATAGAAGTGTAACTTCAGTTATTATGGTTTATTTGCCAGTAACATTTTTAGCTGTTGTAACAAATAATGTTATCAATTAATGTTTATTCTTACTTGCGTACAATACAATTGTTATATGTGTTTTGCCTTTTATGGAGAGTCCGCGGCCCACCTGTCTGGCCCGTTTGTGAGGCCTATCGTCAATGCATTAGTAGAAGTGACGCAGTCTTATGAGTATGTGCTGTACTACTAACGTTTTAAGTTTGACAAGGCCAATATCTGGCATGTTTTAATTTTAATTTCATATTGTGACATTTCTGAAGAAGGCTATATTATTATAGCCGAAACCTACGTAAAGTTTCTTTGCTTATGCAACTGGAGGCTGAAATTTAATATAATTTTTCCTTTTTAGTTTTTACGAAGCTAGCGTTCGCGGACTTATGCCCAATTCAAAACACTGAGTCTGTTTTGTGAAGGGTAGGTGAAAACTATTATATCAAGCGAGAATGAAGAAAGGGCACAAACTTCTTTTCTAAAACAAAAACTGTTAGTCCTACGTGTAAGATAAAATTTTACTGTAGCTTCTATAGGTATTCATGTAGAAGATACAGTCTTGTGAAATTGAAAAAATGTTTTTGAAACACCCTCTGTAACAACCATACAGAAAGCTCTGGAGAAGCATGAAGGGACAGAATTTCTATAGCTGGCATTCCCGTATTCCAGAAGTCCCCTCTGAATGCATGGCGGGTTTCTTTCCCCTTACCGCATCTTCCGCTACTCAATCGCCTGCTCAATCGCTCTCTCGCCCTGAGAAGTTTGTATCCACAAGCTGAGCCCCGTTAAAGAGAATCCAATCGACGTGAAGATTCCCTCCAATATTCAGCGCAATTAATTTTTTACTCTTTTGGCAGGGAGGAGCAAGGAAAGGGGCCCGGTCTTTTTCTGGGTTCCGGGACGATATTAAACCACTCCCTTGGCGGCCGTACATTTTTAATCTGGATCCCGCCGCCCGCCCACGACCGCCGAGTTTTCGCCCTGACGGTTCTTACTTTGCAGCATTCGACCCCCCTTGCCCCTTTATATCCCTAAAGTGACGTCTGCGGCCGCAACTAGTCGTAGAGCAGAGTATTTCCGCAAAGATTCACATGTAATTCTACTCATAGCTGCTACGAAGTCGTTTCCTTTGGATATAAAGTGGGAATATCAAACACATAACCGTTCCTTAAAGTTATGTTTCTTCTTCATTACTCTGTTCTTCCGTGGTAGGTCAGGGGTAACGGGGAAGGGGGATGCGAGAGAATTAACGTCATGATTTGTAATAATAATATACTCTAAAGTATAACCCCGTGGCACATGACGTCCAGTAAAGTGTTCAGCTGTTAACAGCAGCTTCTTTGGCGTTTCCAACCAGACCTGAACTTTTCAGTGTGCACAGTCCACTGCATTGGGCACTCACAGCTGACGTTATGCCATGCATGCTTTTGCAACCTCACGACAGATTCGAAACGCCAGAGGAATGACAGTTAAAAACTGTCAACACAGTGAAACTCATGTCCCACTGGGTTAACTCCACTCCCATCCTACTAGGTGCAGAATATCCTAATCTTACTGCACCCAGTTCTCAATAAAAACAAAGTCGTCTGCTATGGGACGTTCCCGAGGGGATCCATTGGGGGCCGAAACGCACAATAATCCTGGGTTCGGTGTGGAGCTGTGATGCAGTGGGTGGACTGCTGTGGCCTGTTGCGGGGTTGTGAACCACTGAGGGCTACGGCGGGACGAAGCCTCTCTGTCATTTCTAGGTCCCCAGTATAATACATACATACATATCATTACGAAGCCGTGTTTTAACCCGCCAGGTTAGCCGAGCGCACTAACGCACTGCTTCCTGGAATCGGGTTGGCGCGACGGCCCCGGTTCGAATCCGCCCGGCGAATTAACGACGACAGCCGGTGTGCCGGCCACCCTGGATGTGGTTTTTAGGCGGTTTTCTACATCACCCTCAGTGAATACAGGGATGGTCCCCACGTCCCGCCTCAGTTACACGGCTCGCAGACATCTGAACGCTTTCGCACTATTCCATGGATTACTCTTGTCGCAGACACTTGTGATACTCTAATCCCTTCCCAGGGGGTACGGGGTGGCGGCAGGAAGGGCATCCGGCCACCCCTTCAACTGACTGCCACATCCGCTTAACCATGCCGATCCTGCGTATTCGCGGGAAAATGGCACCAGCAAAAGAAAAGAATTATCAAGACGTGCTTTAATAATATCAACTATCAGGGCCTCACGTAATGGGTAGAAATGCACAATCCATCAAAGTAGACAAACATCACTTTCAACACAAAATTACGTTTATTAAAATGCAACATGTGTGTTTTTTTCTACAGAAATGACAAGCAGAGGTACAGTTTTAGTGATAAGAAGTGGTCCTAGTGTCCTAAACACAATTATCAATGGCTTATGGCCTATAGAAACCTCAACTTTATGCGTGACATCCAGCAAGGAAGACGCACTCACAACTAACCTATCTACATCTACATGGATACTCTGCAAATCAAATTTAAGTGTCTGGCAGAGGGTTCATCGAACCATCTTCACAATTCTCTATTATTCCAGTCTCGTATAGCGCGTGGAAAGAATAAACACGCGTATCCTTCCGTACGAGCTCTGGTTACCCTTATTTTATCTTGGTGATAGTTCCTCCCTATGTAGGTCGGTGTCAACAAAATATTTTCGCATTCGGAGGAGAAAGTTGATGATTGGAATTTCGTGAGAAGATTCCGTCGCAACGAAAAACGCGTTTCTTTTAATGATGTCCAGCCCAAACCCTGTATCATTTCTGTGACACTCTCTCCCATATTTCGCGATAATACAAAACGTGCTGCCTTTCTTTGAAGTTTTTCGATGCACTCCGTCAGTCCTATCTGGTAAGGATCCCACACCGCGCAGCAGTATTCTAAAAGAGGACGGCCAAGCGTAGTGTAGGCAATCTCCTTAGTAGGTCTCTTACATTTTCTAAGTGTCCTGCCAATAAAACGCAGTCTTTGGTTAGCCTTCCCCACAATATTTATAACGTCATGTCTGATGACCCTGCATCACATCAACAGATGTTCGAAGTATCTTCCACTTGCGTCTGTACACTTGTGGAGACAGTGAACAAGCCAACGTTACACAGATTGTAGCGTTTCCGTAGCTATTGCCACACATGCAGCGATAATACATTGTTGCATGTCTCCCGGCATCAATGGGACTCCGTGGTACACACATTCTTTCGCTACCACCCACAGCAAAAAGTCTAACGGTGTCAAGTCCTGGGACTGGACCTGCCGCTCACAAGACCTCTCCGTCATACCTACCGAATGGGAAAAACTCCGTCCACAACTTAATTGCAAACATGTAGTGTGCAGGGCATCGGACATGCTGGGACCACATCGACAGATGAGTTTCCTACCTGATGTCGTCCATGATAGCCGTCGAGTTAACCTTCCCTGATAAAAATAGGGTCCTACAATAGGGGTATCGATGACGCCGCACCAAACAATTATAGCCGCGCGGGGTAGCCTAGAGGTCTAAGGCGACTTGTCACGGTCCACACGCTGCCCCCCCCTCCCCCCCCCCCCCCCCCGCGTCGGACGTTCGAGTCATCCCTCGGGCATGGGTGTGTAGCTTATGGACCGATTACCTCAACAGTTTGGTCCCGTATCACCTTACGACAAATTTCCAAACATTTACGCACCACTGACGTTGACAAGCAACCGTGCGAAGCCTGTGGGAATTTTGCGCGGACCATCTTCTGCAGATTCCCATGACCATGATTTGTGAACGAAGCTTCATCCGTAAACAATGAATCACGTAGGAAGTCAGGATGACCTTGCAACCGCCGAAGTGCGAAACAGCGGAATTCATTGCGGCATTCAAAGTCCTTCTCGTACAGTTCTTGGCGAAGTGAGGTATGATACGGATGAAATGTATCACTCTGCAAAATGCTCCACACACTATTATGATTTATTCCAGAACCGCACGCAATCTGTAGTACAGACACCTAATATTTGTGCGCTACAGCAACTAGAACAGAAATTTCGTTGTTCAAATGGCTCTGAGCACTATGGGACTTAACATCTATGGTCATCAGTCCCCTAGAACTTAGAACTACTTAAACCTAACTAACCTAAGGACATCACACAACACCCAGTCATCACGAGGCAGAGAAAATCCCTGACCCCGCCGGGAATCGAACCCGGGAACCCGGGCGTGGGAAGCGAGAACGCTATCGCACGACCACGAGCTGCGGACAATTTCGTTGTTAGTTGCTGTGTTTGTATGTTGACGCTTTCTTGTGGCCCAGCTGCCTGTTTCCATGAGACTTGGGCAGATGTTGTAAATGCTACGACGTGAAGGACTCCGTCAATCTGGGTAGCGTTCAGCGTACACTTTTGCAGCTATGATTGCATTTCAGTGACATTCTCCGTAAATTTACATTGTATCTAGTTTCTCTTCATTACTGAAGACCGGCATATCGACGAACTGACCGCAGATGTCATATCCATACAGGGAAAGTACTGCGAGAAACGTACGTGAAATGCGTCACATTTTTCTCCTTGACATCGACAGCAGTACAGAAGGCCCGACCAGGAGACGTTAGTAGACTGTACAGTGTAGGTAGAACGTGCGTACCTATAGTGGTCTGTTTACAGATGATTGCAGGACAGTGCAGGCAACCCTTGCCTTGCACATTACGGTAGAAACATTGGCGCCTTATTCATCCTTTAAAGTCTGATATTTCAGAATGTATGAGATTTAGAACAGCGAAACCAAGTCTTCCATGATTGATTGTACCTCTAGTTTTCATTTCTGTAGAAAAACAGACAACTGCCTACACTGTAGCGCCAAACAAACTGGTATAGGCATGCCTATTCAAATACAGAGATGTGTATACACGCAGAATAAGACGCTGCGGTAGGCAACGCCTATATAAGACAAGTGTCTAGCGCAGTTAGATCGGCTACTACTGCTTCAATGGCAGGTTATCAGTATGTGAGTTTGAACGTGGTGTTATAGTCAGCATACATATCTGGAATCCGGTAAAACATAAAAGCTCTGACAGCGCTGCGACCTGAAAACAATGCTACAAGAACGGGACCAACGACGACTGAAAAGAATCGTCCAACGTGACAGAAGTGCAAGCCTTCCGCATATTGCTGCAGATTTCAATGCTGGGCCATCAAGAAGTGTCAGCGTGCGATCCACTCAAGGAAACAATCGATATGGGCTATCAGAAACGAAGGCCCACTCGTGTACCCTTCATGACTGCGCGACACAAAGCCTTACGCCTCGCCTGGGCCCGTCAACACCGAAATTTAGCTGTTGACGACTGGAAACATGTTGCTTGGTTGGACGAGTCTCGTTTCAAGTTGTATCGACCGGGTGGACGTGTACGGTTATGGAAACAACCTCATGAATCCATGGGCTCTGCATGTCAGCAGGGGACTGTTCATGCTAGTGGAGGCCCTGTAATTGTGTGGAACGTGTTCAGTTGGAGTGATGTGGGTCCCCTGATACGTCTAGAGGCGATTCTGACTGGTGACACGTGCATAAGCATCCTGTCTGATCACGTGCATTCCGACTGACTTGGGCAATACCAGCAGGACAATACGACACCCCACACGTCCACAATTGCTACAGAGTGGCTCCAGGTACACTCTTCTGAGTTTAAACACTTCCGCTGGCTACCGAATTCCCCAAACATGAACATTATTGAGCATGTCTGGGATGCCTTGTAACGTGCTGTTCAGAAGAGATCTCCACCCCCTCGTACTCCCACGGACATATGGCAGCCCTGTAAGATTCAAGGTGTTAATTCCCTCCAGCAATACTTTAGACATTGGTCGAGTCCATGCCACGTCGTATTGCTGCACTTCTGCGTGCTCGCGGGGGCCCTTCACGATATTAGGCATGTGTACCTGTTTCTTTGGCTCTTAGTGTAAAAAAAACGTACATTTGTGTTGAAAGTGGTGTTCGTTGGCCTTAATGGATTATGTATTCCTGTCTATTGTATGAGCTCTGACATAGGTGCATACCTGGCATTTATCGTGTTCTGTTTCTTTTCGGAAAGACGTGACGTGGCAGAGTTAGGTCTGACACCCTGTGTACTGTGAAGTGTGAAGGTCCTATACGACTTCCCCCGGGCTCGCCCGAAGACACATAACAAGAGAGCATATGCAATTCGATTGTGTTCCAAACTTGATGTACGAACCTGTTAGTGTATATGGAAAGGTAATTGTCCGAAACGGACGCAGACGAACTTAGGAGTGTGTGGAGATATAAAATGACACTTTTTCTTATTTTATTATGGTCGTCGCATGATTTGGCCCTGAATAGCTTGTGGCGCTACAGAGTGGCTCCAGGTACACTCTTCTGAGTTTAAACACTTCCGCTAGCTACCGAACTCCTCAAACATGAACATTATTGAGCATGTCTGGGATGCCTTACAGCGTGCTGTTCTGAAGAGTGCCACTCTTTGTTAATTATTGTGGATAATATTAATTGCTTCCCAGGAATCAATGTGAAAAGCCAATGATATTAAATAATTTACACTAACACACAGTTTACATTGTGTGTTAATGTTTATATTGTTCAAGAACATTTGTACAATGCACTGCTCAAAGAAACTGGCTTTACAGATCATCTACTTGAACTTAATGATAATAACTGCCACTCTGATGCCACTCCACTGTCACTCTACCACCACCCCGAGCTCTTAGGCTCATTGCTTGTGTAATTTCTTAACAATAGACCTTCTTCGAAAGTACTGTTCAACAAAGCCACATTAATTGAGTTACAATTAAAATCGGTTGTTTCATGAGAAATTACAGCTAGTGTTGAAGCCAGTAGAGGACTGCTTGTAACAAATGTGTATATCTGTAATTGCTTTTCAGATTTAATGTCACAGCTCTGCTTGAGAAATGTGAATAACAATATTTGATACCAGATAGTTAATATCTTGTTAATTACGACAGGAATTTTGATGCTAACATACTCTCCATAATGCGGAAATAGATTTTGAGGTTCAGTTTCACGCAATAATCTCGTTTCGACTAAATAATCTAAATAATAGCTTGTTCATTACAGAAAGTTCTAGAACTCGTAATGACAGAACTTATTACAATAAATTTGATTAGAATTTTTATACAGACATAATCCCTTGATATTGAACGTAACTTCTAGTGTATGAGTTACCTAGAAATCTGCCCAAAACATTAATTTTCACATTTTATGAAATAATCTAATTTTGACAATTAATTTTGCATTTAATGACAACTGAATGTAACATCAAAATTTGTACATGGTTATTGTCTGACAGTTACACAGATAAAATAATTTGGTAAAACTGATGATTACAATAAGATACTTCACCACTAATTAAAGATCCCTATAATTGTATTTAAATGTGCTGCAGTTGACTGAATGGGTGTGTTACATTTTATACATCTCGTGTACAGTGCCATTTGATACAGCACAGAGCACCAAAAGTTGTATTTTAACATTTGCTGTACTGTGAAATGTGTATCACATAATATATAAAAGTGTGATAATAAATATTTCATATACAGTTCCAAGTAGTATGTTCTGTCACACTATGCAGAACAAAAATGTTCCCTAGTTACCTGGCACTTTGTATATCTTTCACTCATTTTCTAGACGTTTCGCCACTTTCTGTTTCCAGGGGAATCCTGTAACACACTGATCTCATAAGCAAAGAAAGCGATCATTATGAGGTAACGCCCGATAGATATGCAACACTCCTAACATACAGGTAAGGCGAACACGACCTTAACTGATCAAAGGTACTTACGATGGTTTGCAGTAGCCTAAGGCAGTTTTACAACTCTACTATTGGTGTATGTTGAAACTATTTACAGTACATGACTAGTTGTCAAAAGTGTTGCACTGCCTGATACTACAACTTTAAGACACGCATTTAATGAATGCTGTAGAGGATGTATTTTGCTGATACTCATAGGAAAAATACTTTGTACCAAAGAGACCTGGCCATGGTCCTCGATAAGGAAATGTTCTCACCATAAGATCTGAAGAGATGGTACTGGACCATGGGGGGGGGGGGGGGGGGGGAATCACTAAGAGCTTGTCGCCTCCAATGTGAAATTTACACTTGTAAAAGTACATTGTAGAGATTAATGGTGTAGCAGCAACTATACCATGATCACAAACGTCAGGTACAACAACGAAACAGTAATTTGGGCCCATTTTGATTCATTCAGTGGACTGTCCACTGTAATTCAGGCATTGTCATGTGACTACGACCTCTCGCCGGGTAGACCTTTCACGAGGTGCAAGTCTTTCGATTTGACGCCACTTCGGCGACTTGCGCTTCGATGGGGGTGAAATGATGATGATTGGAACAACACAACACCCAATCCCTGAGCGGAGAAAATCTTCGGCCCAGCTGGGAATCGAATCCGGACCCTTAGGTAGCTCAGCACTCAGCTGCCGGGGGTGGATAATGCACGCATTGAGACCGATGTTTATAACAGCTGTAGTAAGCTTAAATAACTGCTATAATGTTAACGTTGTTTGTGTAAATAAAATAATTAAATATTCCACAAAGTGCTCAGTTAAATGCCCTTTATCATATGCGTAAAAGTAAAGGTTTTTGGAAACTTTGAAAATGTGATAAATGTATTATACTGTATAATATATGACGAATAGTTATTTTATTCGTATGATGAATGTGTCTACATTTCATTATAAAGCTGAACTATGCAATTTCTGAATTCTTTGTCATTCTCGTCAGTGGTGAAAGCAGAGAGTTTTAAGAGACACAAGTGAAGTTGTATGTGATGTTCTAGGGAATTCTTTCACCGAGGAGTAGAATCCGTCTGTACTCGTAATTGCTAACTGAGACGGACATAATAGAAGAGATGAACTCTGAAGATAGATTTGCTATGACCTTGATGGGCGCAGTCATTGGTCTCTTAAGGAGGAACTGGCCAACCAGAACTACTGCAGTATCAACTAAATAAACGCGTGCACCCATTTTACATGGAAGAGGGAAGATGTACGCAGCATTTAAAGGATATGCGAGGATGATAATGCCATGTGTGCAACTAGACCACACTCATTTAAGGACAACTTTAGATTTTGTGAATATGTTGTTTATTTGTGTGAAGAATGTGATTGCAGTGAATCACTGATCTGTTTCCTCAGTTGCCACGTAAGTAATTCAGAAATTGCCATAACTGACGATAATACTTTTGAAACTATCAGCTAATGGCACATCCTGAAGAATGCATATGTAAATTTCAAGCATACCGTAAAATGAACAGAACAGTTTTTGGCTTTAAAGGGGAAAAATTGATAATTTTCAAAAGAAATTTGAAGTAGCATTAACCATTTTTTTCTGTTTCTTGGTATTTGGGGTGAGGGGGAATCGTGTGATGCCAAAATGTGTTTTGGGTCTAGAAGAATAAGGATCAAAATTTATTTGCTTCAAAAGAAGCTGTACCCAATACAAAAACTAAAATATTTCATGATTTGTAGTTTGTCATTGTGTTGTACAAATAAAATTTATTGTGTGACTAAATGCTTTATTCTAAGATTACATTGATGAACTTCGTTTGTTTGTAAAGTACAATGAGCCACTGACACCATGTTTAAAAATGATGTCTTTGAATGGTAGTTCCAAACGTAACGATGAGCTTTCAAAAGACATCTCAGTGACTAAAAAATGACTCTAAATCTGTTAAAATTAACGCTTTTAATCAACGTTGTTTCTTCTGAATGCGAACATCAACATAGCTTTTTTCCTCTAAATCACAGCTTTTACATACTTACAATGTAAATGACTGCTTACTTTTTCCATATACTTTAATCACAGCATACTGTCTTGAGTTGAGAACAGACCACGTGGTTCTTAATTTCCGTCAAATTCTTGGTCTTCTTTTGAAGACCCACTGACGATTACTGTGTCTATTCACCCCACAAATTCCTAAAACACAAACCTGCACTTTGTATTAGTTGAAACACAGGTTAAGTATACTTCAATCCTTAACTTTTAGTTAATGAAACGGAACTGCAAATTTTCTTGTCATATACTTAAATCGAAACTGCATCATTTAGTTTGGTACTTACAGATAAAAGCTCGAAGTAAGTAAATTCAGCTCTATATGCGATGTTAGTCACAGAGTGAACAGACCATTACCAGACAGTATCAACAAGTTTGAAATTCATAATTTTCCTCTTATATTCGTTCACTACCAACCTAGAAAAACAAATGTTTGAATGATTTTCCCATTTGTCTTCGACGCGATTGCATAGAACGCGTTTGGAACCTGTTCACCCCAACTGTTTCTATTTAACCCACTTTATGGTAATTATTGCATTGAACGTACGTATCTGTTACACAGGTTTGATTTTATTTGTTATAGCCACGATGCGCAACAGTGGCCTTTCCATTACAGCTAATTTAATTGTTACTGTTAATTGAAAGCGCTGTTCTGATAAGCGCTACGGCAATAGTAGCAATTCACGTTTTTGTAAATGTGTGTGTGCAAAGTGGGGGCTGATATGAATGTGCAAGTTATTTATTTTCAGCATTTGCATTGTTGACTAACGTAAGTTGCGTTGCGGAAAAACCAATGTCGTAAAAAATCACAGTTATCACGATGTGTGTGAAAATTGTTATTTCAAGTAAGCCTCATTTACAAGAATAAAATGTATGTGAGATTTAAACTGAATTTTTACTGGACTTGAAGTTTGGATTTTTTGTTACTCTGAACATATGTCTCTCTACCGTTGATGTAAAAGACCGAGGTATAGTTAATGGTGAATGGTGTACAGAATTTGACTGCCACAAGTCATCGCTGAAATCAGGAAAAATAACGGCCAACTTCGCAGCGCTCTTCATCACTGCCAGCTGCCACTCAAAACCTCAAATTATAGATTATTTCGCGGAGAAAAACATCGAATCAATATTCACATTAGTTTTCGTTTGCCAAAGCAAAAATGTGTGGAAGGCCATTTTCATCTTCTCAAGAAGCTGTAGAATACTTCCGAAACCATATATTTGAGGTATCAACATCGGTGGGGAAAAATATTTCGGGATGCCTATCAGTTGGAACAAATGCCATAGAATGTCAGCATGAAAAGCAAGTATTTTCGACAACAAAACTACGATTTGCATCAAACAAAATGTTTTCTTTTCATTTTTGTTGTGTTCTTCAATAAAAAGACTGTTTTGACGCTGCTCCCAACGTTAGTCTCTCCTGTGCGAGCCTATTCATCTCAGCATAACAACTGCAACCTACATTCACTTTACCTTATAACTGTAGTCGAGAGTTGGACTCCGTCTTCAATTTTTATTCTTACAGGTCTTTCCATTACCAAAATTGAATTGAAAATTTAACCTACATTCACTTTACCTGATAACTGTAGTCGAGAGTTGGACTCCGTATTCAATTTTTATTCTTACAGGTCGTTCCATTACCAAAATTGAAATGACAATTTCTTGAAGCCTCAAGACGTTGCCTGTCAATAGCTCTCCTCTTTTACTTAAGTTGTCCCGTACATTTCTTTTTTTCCCCAACTCGTCCAGTACACGTGCAAATATCCGACCTCCCCCCCCCCCCCCCCCCTCTTTAGTTTTCTCACTTAGCACTACATATCAAAAGCCTCTACCCATTTCTTGTTTGACTGTTTATCGATCACATTCCACTTTCTTAAAGGGCTACACTCTACACAATTATCTTCAGTAAAGTGTCGTACAATCTGGAAAGGATGCGCTTATGTTCATCACAGACTTTGGGAATATAACTTGCCAATGACAAACATCATAATCTTAATTACACTGAGGAGAGAAAATTCATGGTGCAGTGATATGTACATATACAGATCGTTGTAGTATTGCGTACACAATGTGTAAAAGGGAGATTCGTGTCAAAAGATTTCCGACGTGATTATGACCGCACGACGGGAATTAATGCGGAATAGTGGTTGGGAATGTACGCATTGAACATTCCATTTCGGACATCGTTAGGGAATTCAGATCCACAGAGTCCAGAGCATTTCGAGAATACTAAATTTCAGGCTTTACCTCTAAGCACGGTCAACGCAGTGGCCGATAGCCTTCACTTAAAGAGCCCGCATCTCGTGGTCGTGCGGTAGCGTTCTCGCTTCCCACGCCCGGGTTCCCGGGTTCGATTCCCGGCGGGGTCAGGGATTTTCTCTGCCTCGTGATGGCTGGGTGTTGTGTGCTGTCCTTAGGTTAGTAAGGTTTATGTAGTTCTAAGTTCTAGGGGACTGATGACCATAGATGTTAAGTCCCATAGTGCTCAGAGCCATTTGAAATCACTTAAAGACCGAGAACAGCAGCTGTTGCGTAGACTTGTCAGTGCTGACTGACAAGCAACACTGCGTGAAACGAACGCAGAAATTAATGTGGGACGTACGACGAAACTGTCCTTTATGACAATGCGGCGAAATTTGGCGTTAATGGGCTATGGCAGCAGACGACTGAAGTTAGTGTCTTTGCTAACTGTGCCACATCGCCTGCAGCGTTTCTCCTAAGCTCGTGATTATGTCGATTAGACCGTGGTCTAGTCAGAGGACTCCCATTTTAGTTGGTAAGAGCTGATGGTACGGTACTGTCGTCGCGCAGACTCCACGAAACCATGGATTCAGTTTGTCAATAAGGCACAATGTAAGATGGCGGTGAGTCCATAATGGCCCGGGCTGTGTTTACATGGAATGGCCTGAGTCCTCTGGCCCAACTAAACTGAACCGATCATTTACTGAAAATGGTTATTTTCGGCTACCTGGAGATCATCTGCAGCCATTCATGGACTTCCTGTTCCCAAACAACGATGGAATTTTTATGGATGATAATGCGTCGTGTCATTGGACCAAAGTTGTTCGCAGTTGGTCTGGAGAACAATCTAGACAATTCGGGCGAATGATTTGGCCGCTCACATCGCCCGACATGAATCGCATCGAACATTTCTGGGACACAATCGAGAGGGTAGTTCATGCAACACTTTCGCGGTTATGGATTGCTATACGTAGTGTCGGCATGTCTCGATATTTCTGCAGGAGGCTTCCAACGACTTGATTAGTCCACGCCACGACAAGATGCCACAGTACGCCGAGCGAAAGGTGTTCGGAGACGATATTATGAGCTATCCAATAGCTTTTTTGAGTGTATATTATAGGTGATAAAGGTGCTTTTTCTTTTTTTCATTCATACACGTTACAACGTTACGTAAGCTTACATTCGATTTTCTAAACAGTCCTTCAGTGAATGAATGGTATGTACTTTTAAGGAGGTGTAATTTAATGGACTATTAGCTGGGTTAAAGCTTTAACCGACTGCTGCTGTATAACTGCTTGTATGTTATATGTACCCACATCTCACATAGCTTAATTGCTTAAATACATGGCAGTAATGTTGTATATACAAACGCAACGGACAGATAATGAATGTATAGCTGATTGTAATGAATATCTGAACGCAACGGATAATTTACTGTTATTAAAACCTAAATGCACACTTTGTTAATGTTTTTAACTCCATCAAAGACATCCATACTGTCTGCTCTAGAATTCCGTATCCAACGAAGCACTGTGGAGTTAGCGGACAACCGGCAGTTCCCTGTGATCTTGATCGAAACTTGCGTCATATCGGAACAGAAAGCCGAAAGAATACGATTCTGCGGTACACCATGTATCAGTAGTCGTGCAATGGAGCGCGTGTTTATCCCAACTTTCGCTTCTTCTAGTGCATATCATCTTGCACTAAATGTCTGGACATAACATCTCATTATTCAGACCGAAGGTTTTCTTAACAAAAAGGAATCCAAGCTGCGAACACAGACAGCATGTGAAGAACAAGTGAGAAACAAATCTTGTGTCAGGCTAATAAACCAGGAGCAGGAAAATAAAAATGCATAATTCACACACAACAAAATTTATTTCCGAATTCGTTTGAACGTACACGTCTTCATCATATCTGTCACAGTTTCCCCCAGGACAAAAGTTTTCAGAAATAGGGGAACTTTCTAAACAAAGCTCACAAAATCTGTTTTCACTTAGATCATGTATTTTAAAAATCAAATTAACAACGAGTCTATCTTACATAATGTAGAGAGAATACTATAAGCTGACCCATCACACTTTGTCGCATTGTACACTCATTTTCTGTGAGGACTTCGGATTCCCATAAAGAACAAAATAAAAACATTTCGACGCACATTAAAAAAAAGCTTCCGATATAATATGAGACAGTGTTCCATTAAAAACCGCATTAACTCTGCCTCCATTAATCAGTATCTGATAAGACAAAGGTCTAGGGACTCACAAGCCACGATGTGGTACGCTAAATCTCAAATTTACGAAGAATTTTCTGTCCGAGAAGTTGTGAGTACACCACACTTTCCTCTGTAACAAATTTCGAAATAGTTACCAACTACGTCGCCGAGAAGCGACCACAATAACAGCATGCGAAGTCACACAATGGTACACGGCAAGAAAGACCAACCAACGTCTTTGCACGCTAATTTTCAAAACATTGCTCGTACGAAACCACATAATACATTGCAAGATAAAGAATTTATGTAATAAACGAGCGAAGTGATATTAAAACAGGCTACAGCCGAGACGATATGGGATGATCCGTGACAAACCGCAGAGCTGTCGTCAACTTTCAAGAGGGAAGCGCTAACGGCTGCAGGAGAAAACAACAGCCCGCTACAGAGTTGTGACAACTACGAGGCGTTGTCAGGGAGACGTTTACAAAATCACGTTACTTTACTGGTTGAGATGGATCCGAGGGGCTTCCGCGGCAGACTCACTGCAACTGTCAGGGATCAACTTACACGTACTCAACTATAGTTACTATCGGCACTAAGACACTCACTCAAAAGATTGTAGTTACCAGTTTTATCAATGAATTGACTGCAGTAATTAAGCTGAGATGAAATATGTAACGACAAAAGCGAACATAGACTTAAATCTCGGTCTCTCGCGAAAGGATCATACCGCTACAACGAACTACTACGACCGCTGTGGCAGCAAAATGTATCACAGGCAGCACCAACAATCCAAGTGTCTCCACTAGATTATGTCTGGGGCCTCCGTCTATCTGTTCCCGCTGACTCCTTTACCTGATCTTAAAATATCGCACTTGACCAGTGGTCAGAGATCGTGTTCACCTCGACAGTCACATGTTTTACTAACCACACCAAACGTAATACAATACTGGCCATTAAAATTGCTACACCAACAAGAATATTATACTAGAACTGACATGTGATTACATTTTCACGCAATTTGGGTGCATAGATCCCGAGAAATCAGTACCCAGAACAACCAGCTCTGGACGTAATAACGGCCTTTATACACCTGGGCATTGAGCCAAACAAAGCTTGGATGGCGTGTACAGGTACAGCTGCCCATGCAGCTTCAACACGATACCACAGTTCATCAAGAGTAGTGACTGGCGTATTGTGACGACCAGTTGCTCGGCCACCATTGACGAGACGTTTTCAATTGGCGAGAGATCTGGAGAATGTGCTGGACAGGGCAGCAGTCGAACATTTTCTTTATCCAGAAAGGCCCGTACACGACCTGCAACATGCAGTCGTACATCATCCTGTTGAAATGTAGGATTTCGCAGGGATCGAATGAAGCGTAGAGCCACGGGTCGTAACAAATCTGAAATGTCACGTCCACTGTTCAAAGTGCCGTCAATGCGAACAAGAGGTGACCGAGACGTGTAGCCAATGGCACCCCATACCATCACGCCGGGTGATACACCAGTATGGCGATGATGAATACACGCTTGCAATGTGCGTTCACCGCGATGTCGCCAAACACGGATTCGACCATCATGATGCTGTAAACAGAACCTGGATTCATCCGAAAAAATGACGTTTTGCCATTCGTGCACCCATGTTCGTCGTTGAGTGCACCATCGTAGGCGCTCCTGTCTGTGATGCAGCGTCAAGGGTAACCGCAGCCATGGTCTCCGAGCTGAAGTCCATGCTGCTGCAAAAGTCGTCGAACTGTTCGTGCAGTTACCTCAGGGATCGAGACGTGGCTGCACGATCCGTTACAGCATTGCTAGTGATACGAGGCCGTTGGGATCCTGCACGGCGTTCCGTATTACCCTCCTGTACCCACCGATTCCATATTCTGCTAACAGTCATTGGATCTCGACCAACGCGAGCAGCAATGTCGCGATACGATAAACCTCAATCACGATAGGCTACAATCAGGCCCTATCAAAGTCGCAAACGTGATGGTACGCATTTCTCCCTCTTACAAGAGGCATCGCAACAACGTTTCACCAGGCAACGCCGCTCAACTGCTGTTTGTGTATGAGAAATCGGTTGGAAACTTTCCTCATGTCAGCACATTCTAGGTGTCACCACCGGCGCTAACCTTGTGTGATTGCTCTGAAAAGCTAATCATTTGCATATCACAGCATCTTCTTCCTGTCCGTTAAATTTCGCGTCTGTAGCACGTCATCTTCGTGGTGTAGCAATTTTAATGGCCAGTAGTGTATCTTTGGTCAAAACGAAAGCCAGTGTACATATGAGAAATGAATGCTTATGATAACAGAGTAATCTTCCTCTCAGCTCTTGCATGCCAAATATACATGCTACTTATATTAAAAGAGATGCGAGTAAAATTGTGCACAATGATTGGATGAGTGCATGAGTTTGCTTTCAAAGTTCTGTGGGCGTCTAGAGAATTAGCCAATGTATTTGCGAGGTCTACCAACCTTACAGTGCTCTCGTAGTCAAAAGTGCAGCAGCGAATTCAACTTAAACCAGATGTCTAATGTTTTCACCTCTGAGCAGGGCATGGCATGAGGTAACAGGTCAGTTTCCCCCACCACTTCTCGTTAGAAAGTCATAGGTGAAAATCGCCAGCTGACAAGCACTCTTGTTCAGACGAGCGAGTAAACTTGGTGCTCTCTAGAGCTTACTTTACATTTTTGGACTTAGCGGTCAGAGTTATTACAACAGGTAGCGGGGCTTGATCTGTTTCTTTCAGAAGTGTAATTTGATAGAGTTTTTCACGATTTCGTTTAACTTTTACATGCATAGTGCAGTTTCATCTGAAGGTGTCTGTCCTTTGCAAAATGAACCACGTGCATCTGTGGATCGTCGTGTTTAGTCTCTCATGAGTCGCTCAGTTTCTAGTTCATAAATGTATTTGTTTACGAGGCTTATGGAAATAATTCTTGCGCAATTTTCGTCAACCTTAACACATTATATTTTAGACCTGAGGCTGCCACATAGTCAGTCTAAATTGATTAATTTTCGAGTCTAGCTCCCTCACCGATGTAATTTTATCTTGCAACCCTTTCACTTCGATATATTCTACGCGAGTTCTGATGTTTTCCTCAGTGTTGGACCTAGCTTTGCCGGGAAGTCCATGCCAGGTGTCTCTTGTCTTATATCCATTAAATAATGCCTTCATGTAATATGTGAAATTAGTTGTAGGACTACCAATACGTTAAGAATTCTTTTTTGTTTCTGACTTACAGACTTTAATGCACTTACGCGACCACGGCAGCTGTGTTCTCTCTGCTTGCGCAGGTTAAATGTAATGACATTTAATACCACACGTAGCATCCTAGCCTACGTGACTACGAGAATATGTGCAAGTAATTCATATTGTCTTTATTATGTCCCATCCGTTTCACATCAGTCTGTCTGAGGCGTCTTGTCACAGTCCGAGCGGCTCCCCTCGTCGGAAGTTCGAGTCCTCCCTCGGGCATGGGTATGGTTGTCGTCCTTAGTGTAAATTAGTTTAAGTTAGATTAAGTAGTGTGTAAGCTTAGGGACCGATGACCTCAGCAGTTTGTTCCCATAAGACCTTAACACAAATTTCCAATTTCACATCAGTCTCAAACAGGAGGTTAGCGCTATTATTGATTGTCCTTCCGTATCCATCCATCTTGTTGTTTTTTCTGTATTAAGGGACTCTTCAGTTAATTAAATACATTGGGAGTTTGTATGGATTACACTACCGTCTTTTGTAAATTATGTGCAAATGTTAGAAGCTTATTTACCTTCCTTGTGAATATCTTCGACGGTCTCATGTTTTTAATCGTAGATGAGATGCCATTACTTGTGGTTATCAGTTGCATATTTCCTATCCTTGACACAGTTTCAAGTCTGATCGAGTTCCATAAGGTTAAGCCGCCACAATTACATTATGTTTTAGGAAGGTTGTAAAACTGGTTTGTAATAATGAACCCAAGGTCAATCATTAAGCTGTCATTTATCACTGAGCTTGTGAGACAACATACCCGTATTATCCGTTGCACTTGTAATTAGCATTAACGCTTTTATTGGGCCCATGTAATCTCATAAATTTAAAGCATCCACGCAAGTCCAGTTGATCGTGAACGTTACGTAAGAAGAGAGATTAATTCGTTTCCTCGCCAAGACGTCCTTGTCTAACATTTAATTTGTTATTATCCACAGCATATTCTCATTAAGTGTGTGTGAAAGAACATCCTGCAATCAGGCGCTCTGACATAGTGAACCGATCAGAGTTGAAAAGAGGACGTATGTTCCGAAGTAACTCCCTAGCAAGACTCGGACTAACATGCAACTTGCAGCTGTCGTCTTCTGCTCGTGCACGGTTACATCAGCGCGTGTGTCTCTTCGTGGTGACGCTGCTGCTCCAAGAGGGCGTGATTCTCGCGGACAGTGTGATTGGTTTGCGCGCAGCGACATCCGAGCTGCGGACGGACGTCCACTGTACTTCTCGAACCAATCGTTGCAAACCCTTCTCTGAGTACACCACCCCAGTCCTGACATTTGCCTGAACTTTGTAAGAGGTCCAAGCAGATGTAATTTTATGTAAGAGGTCCGAGCAGATGTAATTTCGATGTATTGCTCATGCGCTGTCTGCAATATGCAAGGTTTAAGAGAATCGCTGACCAGAGAGCAGTGTTGACTGCAGTAGGAACTGTGTAGCTGTAGCAGTAAGTTGTTGCTAGTCTGCGCTTGTCTGCAGTCCGCTCTGGTATAGTGTATCATGTTGGCTGGGCCGGTCGCGGTACAGCGATGCCGGAGCCCGAGTATTATTGTATAAGGTAAAAAGCAGCCTCGCGCATATCGAGTAATGTTATGTGAACTCCCATGTAAATCTTTAAACAAATGTCCTAATAATAATCTTTGTGATATAAAGTAATTTCTAACAAGCATTCATTTCAGTTTAAAGAATTTACTAATTTCTTCAATCCATGATCATTCCTATTTTTGCAAAAGAAAAATCAGTTGCTTCCTTTCATAAATGACAAATCAATCGGCCAGCATTGCACAGAGCTGTGCCGGAAAAATTTTAGGTAAGAGCAGATATATTCGCCGTTTTTATTGAGGTAAGAATTTTTTGCTTTTTTATTCAGAATGATCTTACAGGGCCATGACGCAGCACTGCTGTCGTCCAAAATTTACCAGGTTACTGAATTTATTTTTTATTACGAGGTTTAGGAATTTTTCTGTTTCGAGCATACATTAAATGAGAAAAGAATTTTGTGGGTACATCAAATGTGAATGCATTTCTGTAGGGAGGTTATAAATGGGAACCAATTTTGTTCTGAAGTTACACTAAATTAGAATCATTATTCATATTATTTGTTTCTTTTAATATTTTTTGTGGGGAGGTTACACAAAAAATAGAATCATATTATTATTATTAATACTTATTAAATTTTATGGGGAGGTTACACTTTTTTTAATGCTTATTAAAAATTACTTTATATCACAAAGATTATTATTAGGACATTTTTTTTAAAGATTTACATGGGAGTTCACATAACATTACTCGATATGCGCGAGGCTGCTTTTTACCTTATACAATAATACTCAGGCTCCGGCATCGCTGCACCGCGACCGGCCCAGCCAACATGATACACTATACCAGAGCGGACTGCAGACAAGCGCAGACTAGCAACAACTTACTGCTACAGCTACACAGTTCCTACTGCAGTCAACACTGCTCTCTGGTCAGCGATTCTCTTATACCTTGCATATCGCAGGCAGCGCATGAGCAGTACATCGAAATTACATCTGCTCGGACCTCTTACATAAAATTACATCTGCTTGGACCTCTTACAACTTCAATTTAAAGATTCTTGTTCTAGACTGTTGCTAATATTACGTCCCGAGTATAAAATTCTTGTGTACAGTTGCCAGAAAGAGAGAGTGTGTACGTGTGAGGGCGATCAGTATGAACAGGAGAGCAGGAAAAATTAGGTTTGGACAAACGAAATTCCACTGTGAAAGGAAAACAGGTACGGGCTCGCTAGGAGTTGATGAAGCAGTTCGCACAGGACTGGGCCACGGGGTGTGTGTGCGCTGGGCGCACCCGAGCAGTTGCGGGGCCTCCATCGGAACTTGCCGGCCGAACACATTTTTATGCGTGTAGCGCGCGCGGCCGGCCCATAAATTGCCCAAGTTCGCCGCCAACTCCGGCCAAGTGAGCGCGCGTCCGCCCACAGGGGCCCGCAGACAAGCGCGGCGCGGCCCCACTGTTTCGCGATAGCGGCGACGGCCCGGGCCGGGGGGTCGCGGCGACTCGCGGCGAGCTGTTCCGCGCTACGACTTGTTTTCCACAACTTGTGCCCCCACCGCGTTTATATATATAGAGCGCGCCCGCTGCCGGCTGCCCGCCGACCGCATATCGTTCTCGTCGTCGGCTGGGCGGCCCCATATGAATACCCTATGCGCTGGCGGCAAAGTTGGCCGCCCCTGCCGGCGGCAACGACGCAGCCGATATTTCAAGTACACTGTTCCACATCACTATAGCCTGCTATGGACCCGTCCAGCTTTGCACGCATAGCACTCAGGTATCTACATCTACATCTACATCCATACTCCGCAAGCCACCTGACGGTGTGTGGCGCAGGGTACCTTGACTACCGTTATCGGTTCTCCCTTCTATTCCAGTCTCGTATTGTTCGTGGAAAGAAGGATTGTTGGTATCTACATCTACATTTGCACTCCGCAAGCCACCCAACGGTGAGTGGCGGAGGGCACTTTACGTGCCACTGTCATTACCTCCCTTTCCTGTTCCAGTCGCGTATGGTTCGCGGGAAGAACGACTGTCTGAAAGCCTCCGTGCGCGCTCTAATCTCTCTAATTTTACATTCGTGATCTCCTCGGGAGGTATAAGTAGGGGGAAGCAATATATTCGATACCTCATCCCGAAACGCACCCTCTCGAAACCTGGCGAGCAAGCTACACCGCGATGCAGAGCGCCTCTCTTGCAGAGTCTGCCACTTTATTAAACATCTCCGTAACGCTATCACGGTTACCAAATAACCCTGTGACGAAACGCGCCGCTCTTCTTTGGATCTTCTCTATCCCCTCCGTCAAACCGATCTGGTACGGATCCCACACTGATGAGCAATACTCAAGTATAGGTCGAACGAGTGTTTCGTAAACCACCTCCTTTGTTGATGGACTACATTTTCTAAGCACTCTCCCAATGAATCTCAATCTGGTACCCGCCTTACCAACAATTATTTTTATATGATCATTCCACGTCAAATCGTTCCGCACGCATACTCCCAGATATTTTACAGAAGTAACTGCTACCAGTGTTTGTTCCGCTATCATATAATCAAACAATAAAGGATCCTTCTTTCTATGTATTCGCAATACATTACATTTGTCTATGTTAAGGGACAGTTGCCACTCCCTGCACCAAGTGCCTATCCGCTGCAGATCTTCCTGCATTTCGCTACAATTTTCTAATGCTGCAACTTCTCTGTATACTACAGCATCATCCGCGAAAAGCCGCATGGAACTTCCGACACTATCTACTAGGTCATTTATATATATCGTGAAAAGCAATGGTCCCATAACACTCCCCTGTGGCACGCCAGAGGTTACTTTAACGTCTGTAGACGTCTCTCCATTGATAACAACATGCTGTGTTCTGTTTGTTAAACACTCTTCAATCCAGCCACACAGCTGGTCTGATATTCCGTAGGCTCTTACTTTGTTTATCAGGCGACAGTGCGGAACTGTATCGAACGCCTTCCGGAAGTCAAGAAAAATAGCATCTACCTGGGAGCCTGTATCTAATATTTTCTGGGTCTCATGAACAAATAAAGCGAGTTGGGTCTCACACGATCGCTGTTTCCGGAATCCATGTTGATTCCTACATAGTAGATTGTGGGTTTCCAAAAACGACACGATACTCGAGCAAAAAACATGTTCTAAAATTCTACAACAGATCGACGTCAGAGATATAGGTCTATAGTTTTGCGCATCTGCTCGACGACCCTTCTTGAAGACTGGGACTACTTGTGCTCTTTTCCAATCATTTGGAACCCTCTGTTTCTCCAGAGACTTGCGGTACACGGCTGTTAGAAGGGGCGCAAGTTCTTTCGCGTACTCTGTGTAGAATCGAATTGGTATCCCGTCAGGTCCAGTGGACTTTCCTCTATTGAGTGATTCCAGTTGCTTTTCTATTCCTTGGACACTTATTTCGATGTCAGCCATTTTTTCGTTTGTGCGAGGATTTAGAGAAGGAACTGCAGTGCGGTCTTCCTCTGTGAAACAGCTTTGGAAAAAGGTGTTTAGTATTTCAGCTTTGCGCGTGTCATCCTCTGTTTCAATGCCATCATTATCCCGAAGTGTCTGGATATGCTGTTTCGAGCCACTTACTGATTTAACGTAAGACCAGAACTTCCTAGGATTTTCTGTCAAGTCGGTAAATAGAATTTTACTTTCGAATTCACTGAACGCTTCACGCATAGCCCTCCTTACGCTAACTCTGACATCGTTTAGCTTCTGTTTGTCTCAGACGTTTTGGCTGCGTTTAAACTTGGAGTGAAGCTCTCTTTGCTTTCGCAGTAGTTTCCTAACTTTGTTGGTGTACCACGGTGGGTTTTTCCCGTCCCTCACAGTTTTACTCGGCACGTACCTGTCTAAAATGCATTTTACGATTGCTTTGAACTTTTTCCATAAACACTCAACATTGTCAGTGTCGGAACAGAAATTTTCGTTTTGATCTGTTAGGTAGTCTGAAATCTGCCTTCTATTACTCTTGCTAAACAGATAAACCTTCCTCCCTTTTTTTATATTCCTATTAACTTCCATATTCAGGGATGCTGCAACGGCCTTATGATCACTGATTCCCTGTTCTGCACTTAAAGAGTCGAAAAGTTCGGGTCTGTTTGTTATCAGTAGGTCCAAGATGTTATCTCCACGAGTCGGTTCTCTGTTTAATTGCTCGAGGTAATTTTCGGATAGTGCACTCAGTATAATGTCACTCGATGCTCTGTCCCTACCACCCGTCCTAAACATCTGAGTGTCCCAGTCTATATCTGGTAAATTGAAATCTCCACCTAAGACTATAACATGCTGAGGAAATTTATGTGAAATGTATTCCAAATTTTCTCTCAGTTGTTCTGCCACTAATGCTGCTGAGTCGGGAGGTCGGTAAAAGGAGCCAATTATTAACCTAGCTCGGTTGTTGAGTGTAACCTCCACCCATAATAATTCACAGGAACTATTCACTTCTACTTCACTACAGGATAAACTACTACTAACAGCGACGAACACTCCACCACCGGTTGCATGCAATCTATCCTTTCTAAACACCGTCTGTACCTTTGTAAAAATTTCGGCAGAATTTATCTCTGGCTTAAGCCAGCTTTCTGTACCTATAACGATTTCAGCTTCGGTGCTTTCTATCAGCGCTTGAAGTTCTGGTACTTTACCAACGCAGCTTCGACATTTGACAATTACAATACCGATTGCTGCTTGGTCCCCGCATGTCCTAACTTTGCCCCGCACCCGTTGAGGCTGTTGCCCTTTCTGTACTTGCCCAAGGCCATCTAAACTAAAAAACCGCCCAGCCCACGCCACACAACCCCCGCTACCCGTGTAGCCGCTTGTTGCGTGTAGTGGACTGCTGACCTATCCAGCGGAACCCGAAACCCCACCACCCTATGGCGCAAGCGTCTGTGTGGACTCTAATCTCTCTGATTTTATCCTCATGGTCTCTCATGGCTACACAGGATAATTGAAATGGCCTGGGAGTCGGGACAGGTTCCATCAGACTGGACAAAAGCAGTAATCACACCAATCTTTAAACATGGAAACAGAAAAGATTGTAACAACTACAGAGGTATCTCTTTAATCAGCGTTGTGGGTAAAATCTTCTCAGGTATTGTTGAAAGGAAAGTGCGAGTATTAGTTGAGGACCAATTGGATGAAAATCAGTGTGGGTTTATGCCTCTTAGAGGTTGTCAGGACCAGATCTTTAGCTTACGGCAATAATGGAGAAGTGTTATGAGAGGAACAGGGAATTGTATCTATGCTTTATAGATCTAGAAAAGGCATATTATCGGGTTCCTAGGAGGATGTTATTGTCTGTTCTACGAGATTATGGAGTAGGAGGAAAACTTTTGCAAGCAATTAAAGGTCTTTACATGGATAGTCAGGCAGTAGTTAGGGATGACGGTAAATTGAGTTCATGGTGCAGAGTAGTTTCAGGGGTAAGACAAGGCTGCAACCCGTCTCCACTATTGTTCATATTATTTACGGATCATATGTTGAAAACAATAGACTGGCTGGGTGAGATTAAGATATGTGAACACAAAATAAGCAGTCTTGCATATGCGGATGACTTACTTGTGATGGCACATTCGATTGAAAGCTTGCAAAGTAATATTTCAGAGCTAGATCAGAAATGTAAGGACTATGGTATGAAGATTAGCATGTCCAATACGAAAGTCATGTCAGTGGGAAAGAAATATAAACCGGTTGAGTGCCAAATAGGAGGAACAAAGTTAGAACAGGTGGACAGTTTCAAGTACTTAGGATGCATATTCTCACAGGATGGCAACATAGTGAAAGTACTGGAAGCGAGGTGTAGCAAAGCTAAACAGTGAGCGCTCAGCTACGATCTACTCTCTTCTGCAAGAAGGAAGTCTGTACCAAGACTAAGTTATCTGTGCACCGTTCAATCTTTCGACCAACTTTGTTGTATGGGAGCGAAAGCTGGGTGGATTCAGGTTACCTTATCAACAAGGTTGAGGTTACGGATATGAAAGTAGCTAGGATGATTGCAGGTACTAGTAGATGGGAACAATGGCCGGAGGGTGTCCACAATGAGGAAATCGAAGAAAAACTGGGAATGAACTCTATAGGTGTAGCAGTCAGGGCGAACAGGCTTAGATGGTGGGGTCATGTTACACGCATGGGAGAAGCAAGGTTACCCAAGAGACTCATGGCTTCAGCAGCAGAGGGTAGGAGGAGTCGGGGCAGACCAAGGAGAAGGTACCTGGATTCGGTTAAGAATGATTTTGAAGTAATAGGCTTAACATCAGAAGAGGCACCAATGTTAGCAGTGAATAGGGGATCATGGAGGAATTTTATAAGGGGGGCTATCCACCAGACTGAACGCTGAAAGGCATAATCAGTCTTAAATGATGATGATGATGATGATGATGATGATGGTCTCTTCGCGAGATATACGTAGGATGGATCAATATACTGCTTGACTCCTCGGTGAAGCTATGTTCTCGAAACTTCAACAAAAGCCCGTACCGAGCTACTGAGCGTCTCTCCTGTAGAGTCTTCCACTGGAGTTTATCTATCATTTCCGTAACGCTTTCGCGATTACTAAATGATCCTGTAACGAAGCGCGCTGCTCTCCGTTGGATCTTCTCTATCTCTTCTATCAACCCTACCTGGTACGAATCCCACACTGCTGAGCAGTATTCAAGCGGTGGGCGAACAAGCGTACTGTAACCTACTTTCTTTGTTTTCGGATTGTATTTCCTTAGGATTCTTCCAATGAATCTCAGTTTGGCATCTGCTTTACCGACGATCAACTTTATATGATCATTCCATTTTAAATCACTCCTAATGTCTACTCCCAGATAATTTATGGAATTAACTGCTTCCAGTTGCTGACCTCCTATATTGTAGCTAAATGATAAGGGATCTTTCTTTCTATGTATTCGCAGCACATTACACTTGTCTACATTGAGATTGTAGCTAAATGATATGGGATCTTTCTTTCTACGTATTCGCAGCACATTACACTTGTCTACATTGTGATTCAATTGCCATTCCCTGCACCATGCGTCAATTCGCTGCAGATCCTCCTGCATTTCAGTATAATTTTCCATTCTTACAACCTCTCGAAATACCACAGCATCATCCGCAAAAAGCCTCAGTGAACTCCCGATGTCATCCACAAGGTTATTTATGTATATTGTGAATAGCAACGGTCCTACGACACTCCCCTGCGGCACACCTGAAATCACTCTTTCTCCGGAAGACTTCTCTCCATTGAGAATGACATGCTGCGTTCTGTTATCTAGAAACTCTTCAATCCAATCACACAATTGGTCTGATAGTCCATATGCTCTTACTTTGTTCATTAAACGACTGTGGGGAACAGTATCGAACGCCTTGCGCAAGAAACACGGCATCTACCTGGGAACCCGTGTCTATGGCCCTCCGAGTCTCGTGGACGAATAGCGCGAGCTGGGTTTCACATGATCGTCTGATTCCTACAGAGGAGATTTCTACTCTCCAGAAAAGCCATTATACTTGAACATAATACGTGTTCCAAAATTCTACAACTGATCGACGTTAGAGATATAGGTCTATAGTTCTGCACATCTGTTCACCGTCCCTTCTTGAAAACGGGGATGACCTGTGCCCTTTTCCAATCCTTTGGAACGCTACGCTCTTCTAGAGACCTACGGTACACCGCTGCAAGAAGGGGGGCAAGTTCCTTCGCGTACTCTGTGTAAAATCGAACTGCTATCCCATCGGGTCCAGCGGCCGTTCCTCTTTTGAGCGATTTTAATTGTTTCTCTATCCCTCTGTCGGAGGACTTGTCTGGCGTAGAGGTAATAAACTGTATATTTAGTTTCCACGTGAGTCAGCCTATTAGTGAAAACAGTGTAAAAATGCCTACAGTTCTTCCTGAATTTAGTCGTCAAGTACAGACGAAAAATTGCGGCGGGGACTTATTTATAATATGTATGGATTGGTCAGCACATTGGTTACTTGCCTTTCCCTGACCTACACCAATTATTGAAATGGAGAAAGAATGGGCACCTATAGTTTAACGCGGAATCCGAAGCACGTGTCATTTCTTCACATCACTGAGAGGGTTAAACGTAGGCTGAAAAAACTGTAGTCTCACGTCTTCGACGGTCATCGTGGCTCAGTTTCAAACAGGGCTCATCACGGAAGACTACTTTGGTTCAGTCAGTGACAACTGAAGACGTGTCTGGAGACGGCCCCAGACAGCGATGAGGTACCAGCCTGGAGGCAGCCCGCCGTGCGTCCCAACAACCAGGAGTGATGGTCTGGGGTGCCATTTCTTTTGACTGCAGGACCCCTCTGGTCGTCATCCACGGCACCTTAACAGCACAGCTGTACGTCGACGACATTCTACGCCCAGTTTTGTTGCCCATTATGGTAAGCCATCCTGGGCTTACATCTGCATCTACATGGATACTCTGCAAATCACATTGAAACGCCTGGCAGAGGGTTCATCGAACCACCTTCACAATTCTCTATTATTCCAATCTTGTACAGCACGCGGGAAGAATGAACACGTATATCTTCCGTACGAGCTCTGATTTCCCTGATTTTATCGTTGTGATCGTTCCTCCCTATGTAGGTCGGTGCCAACAAAATATTTTCGCAATCGGAGGAGGAAGTTGGTGAATGGAATTTCGTGAGAAGATTCCGTCGCAACGAAAAACGCCTTTCTTTTAATCATTTCCAGCCAAAATCCTGTATCATTTCTGTGACACTCTCTCCCATATTTCGCGATAATACAAAACATGCTGCTTTTCTTTGCACGTTTTCGATGTACTCCGTCAGTCCTGTCTGGTAAGCATCCCACATCACGCAACAGTATTCTAAAAGAGGACGGACAAGCGTAGTGTAGGCAGTCTCCTTAGTAGGTCTGTTACATTTTCTAAGTGTTCTGCCAATAAAACGCAGTCTATGGTTTGCCTTCCCCACAACATTTTCTGTGTGTTCCCTCCAATTTAAGTTGTTCGTAATTGTAATACCTAGGTGTTTAGTTGAATTTATGGCTTCTAGATTAGACTGATTTATCGTGTAACCGAAGTTTAGCGAGTTCCTTTTAGCACTCATGTGGATGACCTCATACTTCTCGTTATTTAGGGTCGACTGCTTCTTTTCGCATCATTCAGATATCTTTTCTAAATCGTGTTGATCTTCTGATGAGTTTTTAGTAGATAGACGACAGCGTCACCTGTAAACAACAGCGTCATCTGCAAACAACCGAAGACGGCTGCTCAGATTGTCTCCAAAATTGTTTATATAGATAAGGAACAGCCAAGGGCCTATGATACTACCTTGGTGAACGCCAGAAATCACTTCTGTTTTACTCGATGACTTTCCGTCAATTACTAAGAACTGTGACCACAAATCCAGTCACATAACTGAGACGATATTCCATAAACACGCAATTTCACTACGATCCGCTTGTGTGGTACAGTGTCAAAAGCCTTTCGGAAATCCAGAAATACGGAATCGATCTAAAATCCCTTGTCAATAGCACTCAACACTTCATGTGAATACAGAGCTGGTTGTGTTTCACAGGAACGGTGTTTTCTAGACCCATGTTGACTGTATGTCAATACACCGTTTTCTTCCAGGTAATTCATAATGTTCGAACACAATATATGTTCTAAAATCCTGCTGCATATCGACGTTAACGATATGGGCCTGTAATTTACTGGATTACTCCTACTACCTTTCTTGAATATTGGTGTGACCTCTGCAACTTTCCAGTTTTTGGGTAGGGATCTTTCGTCGAGCGAACGGTTGTATAGGATTGTTAAGTATGCAGCTAATGCATCAGCATACTCCGAAAGGAACCTAATTGGTACACATCTGGACCAGAAGACTTGCTTTTATTAAGTGATTTAAGTTGCTTTAGTACTCCGAGGATATTTACTTGTACGTTATTCATTTTGGCAGCTGTTCTCGATTCGATTTCTGGAATATTTAGTTCGTCTTCTTTTGTGAAGGCATTTCGGAAGACTGTGTTTAGTAACTCTGCTTTGGCAGCACTTTCTTCGATAGTATCTCCATTGCTATCGCGCAGAGAACGCATTGGTTGTTTCTTGCCGCTAACATACTTCACATACGAACAGAATCTCTTTGGATTTTCTGCCAGGTTTCGAGACAAAGTTTCGTTGTGGTAGCTGTTACAGGCATCTAGCATTGAAGTCCGAGCTAAATTTCAAAAAGATATGCCCCCTGCAGACGGCGATAGTTTCTACTGGTTTTCTTAGTGCTTGTAAATTCTATCTTGGCCAGCAAGGTCGGCAGATCTCTCCCCAACCGAGAACATTTGGAGCATTATGGAAAGGGTGGTCCAGTTAACTCGAAATTTTTATCATCTAACTTGATAATTCAACAAAAATGGTTCAAAAGGCTCTGAGCACTATGCAGCTTAACATCTGAGATTATCAGTCCCCTAGAACTTAGAACTACTTAAACCAAACTAACCTAAGGACATCACACACATCCATGCCCGAGGCAGGATTCGATCCTGCGACCGTAGCGGTCGCGCGGTTCCAGACTAAAGCGCCTAGAACCGCTCGGCCACTCCGGCCGGCTGATAATTTAACAGAATTTGACACGTTATCCTGCAGGAGGACGTCCATCAACTCTATCAATCAATGTCGAGCCGAATAATTGCTTGCAAAAGGGCAAAAAGGACCAACATTTTATTCATTTGGTGAATTTGTGAATCTCTTTGTCTTGAATAACTGATCTGTTTTTTTTTCTGAACTTGTAATAATTTTTTTGTCTGTACGTTTACATCATATCCACCCATTTCTGTGCCACTTGGATAATGCCTTCGTAGTAAGTCGCTTTTTCTTTTTGTCTTGAGTGTACATCAAGTTCGCTTTGATCTCCGACGACTTGCTGTTAACGCCTTCAATTTTACTGACGATGAGAAGGAGAAAGGTGTGATAGTGCCTAGGGAAATGACGACGGAAGATCCATTCAGATGCTGACGCAATAAGTAAACCGATGGTTTGCAAATTATGAAGTGGAAAAGGATGACGAGTGGAGGATTCAAGGATCTGCCGTAAAGCAGAATAAGTAAAAGCATCGAATTAAATATGTGGGATTTGTTTTAAAACGTGCCGGAACGAACGAGTCATTATGTGCTGACGAGAGAACGTACTTTCGAATAGAAGATTTACGGAAAAATGAAGCATCAGAATATACACTACTCTGCCGAGAAATGTTGCAAAGTGTCAACGTGCGAAGAGTACTGGCAAACAACAATGACAGTGTTTTATGTTGTGAAATGAGAGTGAGCCGCGCGACTGCTACGGTCGCAGGTTCGAATCCTGCCTCGGGCATGGATGTGTGTGATGTCCTTAGGTTAGTTAGGTTTAAGTAGTTCTAAGTTCTAGGGGACTGATGACCTCAGAAGTTAAGTCCCATAGTGCTCAGAGCCATTTGAATCATTTTTTGAATGTCATCGAGCAATAGACAGCAAAAAATTAAAAATACGCAGAGACGGGAAAAGCCGAGCTTTTCGCGTTAATCTTCTCATCTCTATTTCATTGTCAAAATTTTGCAAGATAATGATTCCCTGACAACTGTTGTCATACAATATAGACGTAAATCCTTTAGAATTGGTCTGGAATCTTGCAAAGAATAAGATCCGTAGTCGTAATACGTCAAGAAAGAATAATGGCTGGTGGCATTTGTCTCTTAGACTGATGCCGATCTTTCGACGTAAAACGCTACTTCGGCGAGATGCAGGTAAATTTCACTGATTTTACGTTCAAGCGAATTTTGTTTCATTCATTACTAGTTTTGCTCATTAGTGGCGGATGTCTTCAGATTTTCATGTGTAAAGCTCCGCATGGCATCATTGTCATCATGTACATCAAAGTTGGCTGAGGCCTTCAACTACAGCGACAGCAGTATCTCACTGAAAGACCACACATAAAAACCGACGCAGAGTTGGCCCATAAGTTAAGGATGTCAGTGGCAACAAAGGTAGCATCCAGCCTCTCTTTGGTGACAGAAAACTGAAATTGGGGGGAGAAAAACAAAAACACAAACGCTTCTTTCCCAAATGCTCATTTACAAAGGAACATCCACGAATATTGCTCCAGTTAAATTCTTGCACCACGTCAGTGATGAGTAATGTAATTGTTAGTGTCAGTGGCTGAAGTTACTATAATTTCTAAAAAGTCTGGGATCCTACTGGAGTCCTGTCAAATTCTATGCAGTACTTTCAGATGGGGTATCACCTGTCTTAAACAAAATACCATATTTTCGGTCTATAGGAAGGGCAGCAGAAGTGATCCACAAAACAACTGTCACGAATCATTGACGATCAGGACACTTAGAAAAGCCGGCCGCGGTGACCGAGCGGTTCTAGGCGCTTCAGTCCGGAACCGCGCGACTTCTACGGTCGCATGTTCGAATCCTGCCTCGGGCATGGATGTGTGTGATGTCCTTAGGTTTAAGTAGTTCTAAGTCTAGGGGACAGATGACCTCATATGTTAAGTCCCATAGTGCTCAGAGCCATTTGAACCATTTGACATTTAGAAAAAAATGGTTCAAATGGCTCTGAGCACTATGGGACTTAACATCTGTGGTCACCAGTCCCCTAGAACTTAGAACTACTTAAACCTAACTAACCTAAGGACATCACCCGAGGCAGGATTCGAACCTGCGACCGTAGCAGCGCCTAGAACCACTCGGCCACCACGGCCGGCGACATTTAGAAGATGGAGGCAATCTACAAAGGAATTTGCTTACAAAATAATCGGGCGACTAGTCCTAGAATATTGAATAAGCTTGTAGTAGGCTTAGAGAATAGGATTAAGTGAGATACTGAAAGGTCACAAGCAAGAGGAGCCGTTTTTCATTCGCTGAATAGCGTCACAAAAATTGTGGAAAGAAGACAGAACTGGCACACACTTGGCGATAGATTCCAACATTCCCCGAAAATCTACTTGGAAAGTTTAAAGTGAAGAGTGTAGGAACATTAGATGGGCGTTCAATAAGTAATGCAACACATTTTTTTTTCTTGGCCAATTTCGGTGTAAAATATGGGGGAATTTTTAGTGAGTCATCGTGGAAAATTCCCGCCTCAGATCCTATAGTTTCAGGAAATTCCGACAGTTGCCGGCGCTGTACGTAGCCTTGTAAATGGCTTCTTTAACGAAGGTGCGTTCCAAGTTGAGAGCTGTCATTCAGTTTCTTTTGGCGGAAAACCAGAGCATCGTAGATATTCATCGGCACCTGGAGAATGTCTACGGAGATCTGACAGTAAACGAAAGCAGGGTGAGTCGCTGGGCGAGCTGTCCCTCTTCGTCGAAACAAGGTCACGCAAACCTGTCCGATCTCCCTCGTGCCTGCCAGCCGTGCACAGCTGTAACTCCTGCAAAGCTGGAGCGTGCGGACACTCTCATTCGATGTTATGGATCACAATAAAACTCTTCGCTGCACATCTGACACATTTTTCCAGTAGTTGGGGTATTCAAAAGTTTGTGCTTACTGTGTTTCTCGCCGGCTAACAAAAGACCATAAAGAGCAACGATGGACATCTGCGCAGAGCTTGTTGCGGGTTACGACGCTCATCGTGAGAATTTTTGCCGAACATCGTCACAAGCGATGAAAAAAGGTTTCACCACTTCGAACCGGAAACAAAACGGCAATTTATGGAGTGGCGCCACAGCTCCTTACCTCCGAAGAGAACGTTCAAAGCCGCAGCCTTTGCTTCTAAAGTCGTGGAGTGGGTCTTCTGCGACTCTGAATGGGTTATTCTGTTTTTTATCCACCTCATGGTGCAAAAATCAACTCCAAAGTGTATTGTGCTACTGCCAGGAAATTGAAGAAACTACTTCAGCGTGTTCGTTGTTACAAAAATGCAAACGAACTTCTTCTTCTTCTCCATGACAACGGAAGGCCTCACAGAAGTCTGTGCACCCGAGAGAAGCTCACAAAACTTCATTGGACTGTTCCTCCTCATCCATCTACAGCCTGGACCTCGAATCTTTCGACTTCCATCTGTTTGGTCCGATGGAGAATGCACTCCGCGGGAAGCAGTACGGGGTTGATGGCGGGGTCAACGTTGCAGCAGAACGTAGGCTTCGACATCGACCAGTAGAGTGGTACCATGCGGACAATACTGGGAGGTGGCGTATGGCCATCCCATTGAACGGAGATTATGTTAATGAACAGGGTATTGTAGGCAAAAGAATAGGGAATAGTATGAAACATTGAAATCCTTAATAAAACCAACCTAGTTTCAGAGAAAAGTGTTGCGTAACTTATTTAACTCCCCTCCCATTGTAGTCTCCAACATATCGACGCATCGCAACCATGAGGTCAAGGTAAGACTGACTGCAGCACGCACAGAGACATTTACACAGACATTTTTCCCGTGCTCCATATGTGATGTCAAGGCTCCTATCGATGAGTTGCTATTGCACCAGAGACATGGTGCTGCGTCATTAAGTGACGGATACTCCGCAGCGTCCCGACAGGGAGTCAGTGCCGGCTAACCCTTTTTCGGTTCGTATTCTTAACAGTGATTGCTTGGTCTCAGCCGTGAAGCGGTAGTTGTGCTTCGGGTGTACTGCAACAATTGTTTATGACACATGTGAGGCTGGGTGATTTCTTCGGTTGTGGTTCGCCTGAGTGGAGGCGACGGCTACAATGCTGCAGTGTTTTACTCAGCCGTAATCGTTCCCTGTGGGTGATGCGTGGTCAGCCGACGGAAGGTTACAGCCGAGCTAGTCTCAGTCCCTTAGCCTGGGGTTACAGAGGCCTGCACGTGGGTGGCCGGCACACCGTGTGGCGATTGGTCAACTGAATTTATTTTCATAGATTTATTATACAAATTTCGCCAATGCACTAGAAACGTTTTGAACCTGCTGAGCCTGAATTTTATTATATTTGAACTAGTTGTGAATGATTCGCTAGAGAGCCACTTTCTCGTAATGGCCCTGGCCGGGCTTTTGCGGTGGAACTGAAAACTGCATACAAGGGAAAGAAAGTGAAAGATGACATGGTAAAAATAGGCTAACAGAATCTGTCATAGATAAATTAAAAACTGTACTGACATGGCCATCAGGTAAAATGTTAGTAGCGTAGAAAATTCGAAAAAGTTTTATGCGTCCTTTCGTTTCACTTCTCTTCAACGGACGATAAACTCACCTATGGCCTTTGCTATCCAAGATGTGGTTCATGGTGCAAATACAACTCAGAACAGCAAAATGACGAGAAATTTATCCACAAACTAGCTATACCCCTTGCCATATAGGAGGTCTTGTAACAAACTTTCAAATATTTGTCTCAAGTAACTATCGAAGAAATGTTTTCATGGCCGCTCCCACAATCCTAATGAGTTCATCAACAGCTTAATCTGGGCCAGAATTCCCAAGACAGTGTTTGTGTGAATTAGTATACTGCGTTTTGCTTTCTTCGGTGCGTTGGCGACATTTAGTGAAGGAAATGTTGCAAAGTATGGAGCCCTGAAAAGATTGCTACACACTGTTGGTCGTTTCACAATGAAACAAATGATACATTTAGATAAAGAAAAACACAGGGCATCGGAGAGAGCTGGTATAGACCTTGAAACAAGACAGAGCACACGAGAAGGAAAAAGGAAACTGCAAGATGATGACATGGAACAGAATACAGACAACCCATCATAAGGAGCTGGGATGTATTGACAACATTAATGGTTGTTTCCGTAAGTCAAAAGAATAAAGTGTACTTTCTCACAGGTGCTACTTGCTAGAATTTGTTCAGACTGACAGTTTATACTTATTGGAGTATTGTGCATATTTTAACACAGGGGTTCTGTTATTGCGTAAATCTCAAATACGCTAGAGCCTTACATTAATAAACATGTTTTTATTTTTATGTGCACTGTTTACAAAAATAAAAATTATTATCTTAAAACTAATCAGTGCTTAATTGGTTAGAAATATGTAACCTACAATCCATTTTCTTCAGATTTTTAT
Source organism: Schistocerca piceifrons (assembly GCF_021461385.2). NCBI lineage: Eukaryota > Metazoa > Arthropoda > Insecta > Orthoptera > Acrididae > Schistocerca > Schistocerca piceifrons. The sequence continues at coordinate 146,690,461 of NC_060144.1, forward strand.
TTCCATTAGTTTCTGAGAAAACGAACGATATACAAATTTTATGCATGTTACTGCATCCGCTAATGTTTGCATAATATCTACAGAATGAAACCGGGCTAACTAAGAAAAACAGAAAATCCATTTCAATCCTTATATATAAAATTTTCGTGTCACAGTGTTAGTTGCCATACTCCTCCGAAACGTCTCGATCGATTCTGATGAAATTTTACATTATATTCGGTAGGTCTGAGAATCGGTCGTAATCTATTTTTCATACCCCTAAGTGATAAGGGTGGTCCACCACAAAAAGGTTTTTTTGTGGACAGAACTCTTTATTTTTATTTTTTTATGATGTGGCATTAAAAAATACACACAACCCTAAATTTTCACCCTTCTACCACCAACCCCTATTTTTTAATAGCGGTTTCAGTAATTTAATAATTTTCAACCCCAGTCGATAACTGATCAATTACCTACCGGTGATAGTCTTTCACTATTCGATAGATAGATAATTGAAGAAAGCTTACCAGAAGCAACGACCCGAATATCCCAACTACTCAAATATCCCTCTTTGAATCGATGAAACTAGACCGAGAAGTTTAACTAGGTAGCACGATCATTCGCCAAACCGACATTTAGGCCTAGCACGCACACGCATCGATTTTTATCGCACGTAAATATATCGTACGATCAAATTCTTTTAGTGGGATAAAGAAGTTCCTATGCTCTCTTTTGTTCCTCTAAAAGAATTTAATAGTACGTACGATAAAAACCGATGCTTGTGCGCTTGGCGTTATTCATAATGCTGGCGAACACGTTTCGACACGAAATTGCCTCTTTGTTTGTATGCTCATGGACGAGCCTTGTATCTACTGCAATTGTTAAATCCGCGCGATCTACCGTGGAAACGCTAGAAGTAATAGTGGCTGATACTGCCGGACTTCCCCCTAAGCCTTTTCTCACTCCATACACAGTTTTCGGCCATTTTTATTGTTTGTGTCACGAGCTCCCGCCAACAACGGCTATTGTGTTACACGTATACATTATTCTTACAGACTAGAGATAATTTATGTGGCAAAACAACGTTTAGCGGGTCATCTATAACATATAAAGATTTTCAGAGGCAGAACCAACTTCACCGGGTATAGCTAGTTCCTCCATACAAATCAGCATAGTGCGCTATAGAAGAATAAAAGAAGAACATGATTAACTTCGACTTCTTTGTAATTCAGTAGGCTACTCCAGTACCATTGAGGACCCGACTCGAATTAAAGTAGTTAAAATTATACAATGAAAAGAAATATAAAGTTTCAAAGCAATAACCCATTTTTGAAGGACCTTTCCTCAAGCAGTTAACACGAAAGACTGACTCGAATTAAACTCTCACTTGACGTTCATTCTGTTATGAGTGAATAATCTTTCGTAACAACAGGGTGCTGTTAAATGGAAGCAGCGAAGCGGCTACATCAGAATTCTTTTAAACCAGCGAGAGCGTCGGAGCACAACTTTCTTCTGCCAGCAAAGTCTGAAAAGCGCGGAATGGGGAATTTCTTTGGACGAATGAAAACACTAGAATTACGTAACAGTCTAAGTGCCCCGTCGCAAGGAGGACGAATATTTTCCCAGCTCTCACGAAGCCATTTACAACCAAGTCACCGGTGACTCTCTACGGGCATTAGCCTTATTATCATTATTATGGCAAAACATCGACTGGAATCGAATTCTGGAGTTCGCTGACAAACTGAGAAGTCTCTCTGTTGCTTGAAATCATACTCCTCCATTTTGTTTTAGTTTGTCGATGTAATGCCCGTTATTTTCATTTTATAAATCTTTTCCTTTTCTAGCGTACAGAGTGGACAATAATAAAACTGACAGACTGTAGGGACGGAATCATGACTAGAAAGGGAGGGAAAAAGGTCCTGTGGACACGTGTCCGAAAATGGGCAGTTGCATGCAACAACAAAAAAATGGTTCAAATTGCTCTAAGCACTACGGGACTTAATATCTGAGGTCATCAGTACCATAGAACTTAGAACTACTTAAACCTAACTAACCTAAAGACATCACACACAACCATGCCCGAGGCAGGATTCGAACATGCGACCGTAGCGGTCGCGCGGTTCCAGACTGAAGCGCCTAGAACCGCTCGGCCACACCGGCCGGCTGCAACAACAAGACGTCCCGAAACACAGTACAGAGTTGCATCGTATCCACGTCGCAACATACGTTCAATGTGGCCTCCATACGATGCAATGCTCGCGTTCACATGTCGCATCATGGATCGCTGCACTCTAGAATCAGATTTTCACTATGCAGCGGAGTGGGTGCTGATATGAAACTTCCTGGCAGATTAAAACTTTGTACCGGACCGAGACTCGAACTCAGAACCTCTGTCTTTCGCGATGGCAGAGCACTTGCACGCGAAAGGCAAAGGTCCCGAGTTCGAGTCTCGGTCCGGCACACAGTTTTAATCTGCCAGGAAATTTCATATCAGCGCACATTCCGCTGCAGAGTGAAAATCTCATTCTGGAAACATCTCCCAGGCTGTGGTTCAGCCATGTCTTTGCAATATCCTTTCTTCCAGGAGTGCTGTTTCTGCAAGGTTCGCAGGAGAGCTTCTGTAAAGTTTGGAAGGTAGGAGACGAGGTACTGGCAGAATTGAAGATGTGAAGGCGGGTCGTGAGTCGTGCTTGGGTGGCTCAGATGGCAGAGCACCTGCCCGCGAAAGGCAAAGGTCCCGAGTTCGAATCTCGGTCCGGCACACTACAGCACTCTTTCACACGTTCCAGCTTCGCCGTCACAGATGTCGTAAGCACGCTGTTGAAAGCACTGCACAACATGAAGTGATTTAGCATAGACAACGCTTTTTAGATGCCCCAGAGGTAAAAATCGGGGTTTGTAAGTACGGTGATCTAGTAGGTGATGCTATAGGGCCTCCACGTCCTATCCAGTATCTGGGGAAGATGATGTTGAGGTGTCGGCGAACTGTAATGCGGAACTGAGGTGCTGCTCCGCCATGCAGAAAACATAGAATCTGTCGTCTTCTACAGGCTAATTTGCAAGCAGCGGCGGCTGGTCCCGGCGGAGGTTCAAGTCCTCCCTCGGGCATGGGTTTGTGTGTTTGTCCTTAGGAAAATTTAGGTTAATCACTGTGTAAGCTTAGGGACTGATGACCTTAGCAGTTACGTCCCATAAGATTTCACACACATTTGAACATTTTTTTGCAAGCAGCGCATGCAAAGCATTTCGCAGGAAGTCGATATACGTTCCTCCTTCTAGGCGTTATGGAATAATAATCGGACCAAGTACGTGGTCGCCAAGAATCACTGCCCATACATTTATGCTGAACCGATGCTAATGAGGTACCTCAGCCGCGAGGGGTTAGCCGAGCGGTTAGAGTCGGCTCACAGCCGTGACAGCGTGCGGAACTGCTCCGCGCGCCGTCCGACGTTCCGCTCTCGGCGGTGTTTACTTCCGCGTCGCGGTGTTTGTGTCTATCGAGTCCAGTACTAACGTACTCCATGGCGCACTCGTACCGCCGTGCAACGATCAAAGTAACGTTTCAGGCCGAACATCCATGACCCAGAGCTTTCGAACAGTTCATCAGAGAGGATCTACGTTTGAACCTCAGGACGTAATCGGCATACACTTTTCCGTCACTGGAAGTGTTGTCTACATCAAGATGTCGACGGAGGAAATTTTCACTGACATAATTCACCGTCATGCCACCGGACTAAAATTTAAACTCTCTGATGGACATATGGGTGCTGTGACAGTCGCCCATGCTGGATTCGGTCTCTGGACTATGCGGGTGTTTGAGCTCCCGTTCGAGGTGCCTCAGGATGTGGTCATTGCCGCTTTCCAACCATATGGCACCGTCTTGGGTCACGTCGCGGAGAAGTGGCAAGCATTTACCACCCACCCCCGTACTAAATGGCATACGGCAAATAAAAATTGAGCTGGCGAAACATGTTCCATCGTACCTGCTGATTGGCGGTGTGAGGGCCATCGTCATGTACGATGGACAGCCACGAACGTGCACAGGATGTGTCCAGGAGGGACATGTACGTTCCGAAAGCTTACACCGCTGTTTAATACAGACGCCGTTACGTGAAGAGACCCAGGCTTCGACGGTCACGTCCTTACCCATCACCTACGCCAAGGTTGCACAGGACCCCGTCGTACCAATCTCGATTGCGCCAGCAGCATCGTCAACGCCACCCGCCGCAGCACAACGCGCCGACGACACAAGCACAGCGTTGCCTCCAGTGCTCGCTTCAGGACCGTCCGGGTTGCAGACCGAAACCGATGTTCCTGTTGGAACCATGGACGTCGACCTCGGTGTCGTGCCGACGTCTGCCTTTGTCCAGACAGGTTCGGCGTCAGACGACGGGCGACCACATTCTGATTCAGAAGGCCACATCAGAAAACAGCGGTCGCCTCGCAACCACAGGGAACGACGACGAACGCCTTCCGATGACGCCCTTTCTCAGACGGCTCCGCGAGATGTCGACCTGATGTCTCCCCCATTGCGTCCAGTCACGCGATGCGGCAGCAACAGGCGCCCCTCCTGTGACGCCTCATCTCTCAGCCTGGGACGTGTCCTCGCCGTTGTCAACGAATGATGACGGCGGTCCCCCTGCCACTCATGCTGCGGAATCCACAACACCCGTTCCGGAAGTACGAGACCGTCACATGTCCAGGTCGTCAGCTTCCTGGGCCGATGACGTTGAAGAAGAAGTGGAACAGATTGCCAGCGTGTCTGCGGAGGATTCCACCACGGCGACACTGTGGCTGGCGCCCCGCCAGCAATTATCACCACTGCGCCACCACCGGCGGGTCTCCATCTGCCGGCTACTTCTACCGCACGTCCGGCATATATTGAGGATGGCCGTACACAGCAATATCGTAACGCCACGATGAATCTTGCCACTATTCGTGCCCCCCATAAACTGGCCATGTTCTGATACACTACTTATTCTGTCGCTGTTGATATAGCACTCTTGCAAGAGGTGTTTGTGGCTGACCTCCTAGTTCCCACCGGATACAACGCACATGTTTCCCCCGCCTCCGACACCTGTAGCGACGTCGCCATCCTGCTACGCGACGGACTCCCTGCAGAGGACGTCATCTACCTCCCCACTGCGCGAGGTATGGCCCTCACACTGTTCGGCGTGCGTCATGACCGACAAACTTTTTTGCCGAAAGCGTCTTACCCCTCTTCACATGTCCACAGGACGATTTGGTACTCGGTGGGGATTTTAACTCGACAAAAGAGCCCACGGACTAACTCCCGCGATATTCACCTTGTGCATCTCTCTCAGTGGTCATCGACCGTCTACGACTTGTTGACACTTGGAAGACGCTCCACGGAATTGAACCGGGCTATAAACTCTACACTTCTCACTCGTCAAGCCTCACATATCGCATCTACGTTACTCGCTCTCTTGCTGATGGCACACGTCCTGCGGAAGTCTGGCCTTTGGCCTTTTCAGACCATGATGCGTACCTCTGTGATGTCACTCTCGCCCGACAGCGAGTGTGGCATAGTCGTGGTCTGTGGAAACTCAATGTCGCTCACCTGACCTCCTCAGACTGTCGCCGTATGGTCGAAGAAGCGTGGGCACGCTGCCGCCATCGTCGAAGCCTATGACTCCACCTTATCATGGTGGCTCTCCTGTGCAAATCCGACCCTCAGGAAGACACTGATGAGTTATGGGAAGGAATTTAAGGCGTGGCAAACTAATACCCTGCACTTCTACTACACCATACTACGTGACTGCGCGACGATGCCTATCTCGCCATCCCGGCAGTCGACGGTCCATCGCACGATGGCGCAGATCTCCTTGATTATGCGGCGTTACTTGGAAGGAACTGTAGTCCGTTCTCGTGCTTCTAATCGTATCCCTCATGACCGTCCGTCGATGTACCACCTCCTTCAGAAACGACAACGACGACGACGAGCTCTGATCCAAGTCCTCACTGATGTGGAAGGGCGCCGGCACGACACCCAACAAAGCATCGGTCGTGCTCTCCATGCTCATTTTGCCGGGCTATACGCAGCCGTACCGCATTCTGCAGCACTGATCACAGAAGTCGCTCAGCTTACTACGAACACTCTTCCGGAGGATGCAGTGCATGAACTCCAAGACGACGTAACCACAGATGAAGTGGTAGACGCTATCAAGGCGAGTTCCGATAACAGATCTCCTGGACCAGACGGTATACCCATCGAATTTTATAAAAGTTTACACTATTTGTTGGCTTCCACGTGGACGGCAATCGCACAAGAGCTGATGTCACCGATGACAGTGATACCGAGCGCCTTCCTAGAAGGCATTATTATCCCCGTACATAAACCGCGCGGGTTATCGAGGGTCCAGGACTATCGACCAATTACTTTGCTCAACAGCGACATGAAAATATTCACACGGCTATTGGCATCGCGACTCAAGAAGGTCGCACGTTACGTCACATCCTGCGACCAGACTTCGCTAGGAGGCGACAACAACATCCGTACGGCCCTTTGCCGTTACAGAGCCATGATAGCATTGGCGCATTATCAAAGTCTCTCTGGCGCCTTGACTCACTGGACTTTAGCCAGGCTTTCGACCGTGTTGACCACTTCTATTTACCGACAGTTCTTCAGCATATGGGATTTCCTGGCGGTATTGTCACAGTGGTTATGCGCCTGTTGAGTAGTGCAACCTCTAAAATCATGTACAATGGTCGCCTCACACCGCCCCTGGTCATCGCACGATCTGGACGACAAGGCTGCCCTCTTTCCACGATTTTGTATGCTTTCGCCTTGGAACCCCTGCTCCAGGGCAGGCGCCAACGTATGGAAGATATGGCTGTGCACGGCTACCGTTTTTGTTGTAGAGCCTACGCAGACGACATAGTACTATATCTGCGCAGTGAAGATGAAGTACAAGCAGCACTGACATGGGTGGCGACTTACGGCGAAGCTCATTGGTGAGGGCTTGCCGGAGAGATGCGTTGCCCCCCTTAGTGTCGCCGCCACCATACGATGTCTTGGACTTGATTTCGCAGCAGATCGGCGCCGCTCAGCGACTATCAATGGTAGACGCTTGCTAGAGACAATCAGAGCAAATCTCGCAGATCACCGGCTACGAGCTATCGACGTTATCCAACGCGCGATACGTGAACATGTATCATGCTTCCGTTATACCACACGTGGCTCAAGTACTACCAGTCCCAAATCTCCTGGCCCGACGACTGTTGATGGCTTTCGGCTCCTTCGCCAGCTCGGGGATGTTATTCAAGCTGCAATATGAATCCCTTGCACTGCCACGAGATCGTGGCGGGGTGAGACTCATCCACGTGCCGACTCGTGTAAAGGCACTTTACGTCAGTTCCCAAATAAAACTTTGGCATCGTTGCCCGCAGAGCCTTACTAGCCTCCTGCTTCACAACTTTGCGCCGGCCTCCTTGTCCGCCCCAGTACTGGTATCAACCATTCCAACCCCCTTTTATTACATCCAACGATTTTTCCTGGAGTTCAGTTATGTCTATCGGTCCTTACCACTTGCACCTCACGAAAACAGTATCCGAATTGTTACAACAGTGCCGCCCGTCCAACCCCATCGAACGTAAGTATCCACAGTACGTGTGGCTACACATATGGAAGGCGATCCATGCGTGTTTTCTCGAATCAGACGTTCAATCAGCGTGGTACATCACCGTGAATGGCAAACAAGTTAACCGAGATCGTCTGCACCGCATCCATCTCGCCGATTCATCCCTCTGCACCCACTGTGGAGTGGATGACACGGATGCCTACCGGTTCCACTGTGGCACAGCATTCGACGTCTGGACACTTGCGCGGCGAATTTTGACGTTTCTCACTCTTGCTAGAGACAATCAGAAGGCGATCCATGCGTGTACTGGCTCAGCTCAGATCGACGTTCACATGCTTTTGTACCCCGATAAGACTTTCTACCCCTCCGCCAAAACTCACTCTGTGTATTGGATCTGTGGCCACACGATCCGCTATCTTTTTACTTCTGGCGACAAGTCTATGCTAGGATATTGGACTTATCTCAACGAATTTATCCAATTTCTTACGGAGCGCCGGCCTCGGTGGCCGTGCGGTTCTAGGCGCTGCAGTCCGGAACCGCGGGACTGCTACGGTCGCAGGTTCGAATCCTGCCTCGGGCATGGATGTGTGTGATGTCCTTAGGTTAGTTAGGTTTAAGTAGTTCTAAGTTCTAGGGGACTGATGACTTGTTAAGTCCCATAGTACTCAGAGCCATTTGAACCATCTTACGGAGCACCTTCGATGACCCACCTCGTAGCTAGAACGTCCAAGTCCTGAGAAGCTGAAAACTGTATTAACCGAACCGAACTGAATAGGTCCGCTACCCAGAACCCACGCCTACGCAACGAGAAGACACGTTTGGACGAGCTAGCCTGCTGTAGGCGGAGACACTTCAGGCGCTCCTGTAAGAACTGGTCTTCAACTTGGTCTTTAACTACAAGTCGCATGACTATATATATATATATATATATATATATATATATATATATATATATATATATATATATATATATAATAAAAACAAGAACTTTTCCTTATTTATTCCTCATAATTTCTTCTTAAAGGAAAATGAAAAAAAAGCGGTCTAAGGCGCTGCAGTCATAGACTGCGCGGCTGGTCCCGACGGAACTTTAAGACCTCCCTCGGGCATGGGTGTGTGTGTTTGTCCTTAGAATTATTTAGGTTAAGTAGTGTGTAAGCTTAGGGACTGATGACCTTAGCATAAGATTTCACACACATTTGAACATTTTTTTTTTTTTTTTGAGGTACCTCAACCATTACACGAGAATTGTTTAGAGCTCACAGATGACGAGTACGCAGACTGGTGATGCCTGTTCTGATAAAGGTTGCTTTACCCGGTAAAGAGTAGTGATGTCAGAAATTCCATAATTGTGATAGTCTGATGCAAAAACCCTCTTTTTTTTAAAAAAAATTCTTTATTACAAACCATAATAATTGTACAATGTTAACCCACTTCCTTATCTGATTAGTGGGTCATAATAATTGTACAACTTATATAATTATGTTGCAGCTAATTACAATTGGAAAGTGAGCTACAGTTGAATTACAAACAATGGGCATTTAATATCAAATACCTACGACTTATATCTGTGGTGTCACCGCCAGACACCACACTTCCTAGGTGGTAGCCTTTAAATCGGCCGCGGTCCGGTAGTATACGTCGGACTCGCGTGTCACCACTGTCAGTGATTGCAGAACGAGCGCCGCCACACGGCAGGTCTAGAGAGACTTACTAGCACTCGCCCCAGTTGCACTGCCGACTTTGCTAGGAAAGGTTCACTGACAAATACGCTCTCATTTGCCGAGACGATAGTTAGCATAGCCTTCAGCTACGTCATTTGCTACGACCTAGCAAGGCGCCATTACCAGTTTATATTGAGGTTATAACATGTACCGTCAAGAGCGATGTACACCAGTTGTGGATTAAAGTTAAGTATTCTACCAGTTACCTCCTGTTTTGCTAGTCTTATTTCTCTGACCTGTTCCAGACCTCACACCAGCCTGCGTGAGCTTAAAAGCGTGCATTTCGGCCTCCTCTAGCAACACGGTGTTGGCTCTTCTGCCAACACAACACATGGCGACGAGGATGGGAAAGAGTCTAAATAGGGTCTTCTTCTTTATACTTGCTTAAATTACTTGTGTCATGGCTTCGCCACAATCTCCAGATGTACTGTCCGAATTTTATCGCTTGCAGAATCAGCAGACGCAGGCCTTATTGGATGCCCTTGGACAGCTCGTCCAGGGTCAACGTGCTATGCAAAACGATGCGGCAGCCGCCGCTCCACCGCTACCGCAGCCACAACACGCAGTTGCACCACCTTTTCGCCCTTTTGATGCTGCACTGGAAAGCTGGACGGAGTGGTCACGCCAATTTGGATTCCATCTCGCCGCCTACAGAATTCAAGGTAATGAGCGGCAGCCTCACTTATTATCGTGTGTCGGCGTCCAGACGTACCGTGTGATAGTGAAATTGTTTCCCCGACGCGACGTAGCAACTCTGTCCTACGACGAAATTTTGTCTGCATTAGATGCATATTTTAAAGAATCATTCAATGTAGTTGCAAAAAGGTATACTTTCTTTCGTACAAAACGTACGGCCGGTCAAACTAATTGGGAGTGGGTTGCAACTTTGCAAGGCCTTACTAGGGATTGTGCTTTTGAGTGTGAATGTGGACTCCCTTATTCAGATACTATGGTACGTGATGCAATTGCACAGAACGTTTCTGATGTTCGTATCAGGGAACAGATTTTGAAACTAGTCAATCCCTCCCTTCAACAAGTGATGGACATATTGGATAGGCAAGACACACTTGACTTTGCTCTGCTCGTGACTTACCCTACCTGGGACATGTAATCAATGCCCAAGGCATACATTCCAGTCCAGAGCACCTCCGTGCCATACAAGACTTGCCTTCGCCGCAGAATTTGAAGCAGCTACAGAGTGTGCTGGGAAAAATTAATTATTACCACAGATATGTGCCACATGCCTCTTCCATTTCAGCTCCGCTTCATATCTTACGCCGTAAAGGTGTTCCGTTCGTCTGGACGACGGAATGCGAACGCGCCTTTTGCCATTTGAAATCGGCGTTGCTTTCAACTACTTGCCTTACGCCATTCGATCCCCAGAAACCCCTTTTGTTGATGGTAGATGCCTCGGATTTCGGGATCGGTGCTGTGCTTGCGCACAACGATGGATCGCATGATCGCCCTATTGCCTTTGCGTCCAAATTGCTCTCGTCTGCGCAAAGAAATTATTCACAGATAGAGAAAGAAGCTTTGGCTCTCGTATTTGGTCTCACAAAGTTTCATGATTTCTTGTATGGTCGTCACTTTACCATCATCACAGACCACAACCCTTTGACATCGCTTTTTCATCCGAACAAGCCTGTACCTCCACGTACAGCGCAGAAATTCATTCGCTGGTCTATTTTCCTCTCGCAGTACCGCTACGATATCATGTATCGGTCCACTGATAAGCACGGAAACGCCGATGCGCTGTCCCGTTTGCCTGTTGCTGAGGATAGAGCATTCGATTCTTCCGAACTTGCTTGCATGTTCATTGATGCGGAAACCGATGACGTGGTCGAATCGTTTCCGATTGATTTTCGTCATGTAGCTACAGCCACAGCTGCTGACCCTGTCCTTGCTACCGTTCTGCGTTTTGTTGCTACGCAATGGTCCTTGTCAAAGTCACGGATCGAGGATCCGTTGGTTCGCCGATTTTTTGCTCACAAGGAGAGACTTTTTGTTCGACGTGGTGTTTTGCTGTTGCGTTCTGATAATGATCAGTCCAGGGTCGTGGTCCCACGTTCGTTACAGTCCTCTGTCTTACGGCTTCTCCACCAAGGACATTGGGGTATAGTGCGCACGAAACAACTTGCTCTTCAGCACTGTACTTGGTTCGGAATCGATGCTGCGGTTACGAATATGTGCTCTTCTTGCATGGCGTGTGCCGAACAACAATCCGCACCACCGCGGAAATTCTTTGCATGGCCGAAAGCCACTTCCCCTTGGCAACGCTTACACATCGATTTTGCTGGTCCATTCTGGAATGCTCGATGGTTGGTTGTCGTAGATTGATTCAGTAATTTTCCTTTTGTTGTCAGGATGTCTTCCACGACGTCATCTGCCACCATCCAAGCATTATCCGCTATCTTTTGCATTGAAGGTCTTCCACAGACTATTGTTTCCGACAATGGCCCACAATTCATGTCCGCAGAATTTCAGTCATTCTGCAAGGCCAATGGTATTCAACATCTGACATCGGCGCCGTTTTCGCCTCAGTCAAACGGTGCCGCTGAACGATTGGTCCGGACTTTCAAGTCACAGATGTTGAAGCTGAAAGAGTCGCATTCTCGGGAGGACGCGTTATTGCTCTTCTTGTCTTCGTATCGCTCTCAGCCCCGAGATGGTCGCTCGCCGGCTGAGTTGCTCCACGGTCGTCCTCATCGAACCTTGATGTCTTTGCTGCATCCGCCGCATCAGGTTCCTGTGCAGCGGCAGCCACCTGTTTTTGCTCGAGGCGACGTTGTATACTATCGCAACTATCGTGGTTCACGGCGTTGGCTCGCAGGGCGCATTTTTCTCTGCCTCGGCCGCGCTATGTATCTGGTTTTGGGGGCCTCTGGTGAGGTGCGTCGGCATCTCAATCAGCTGCGCCTCTGTCGTCGCACGGGTTCTGCCGCTCCCCGTCTGCTTTCAGCGACGGTGCCGTCCGGTCAGCGCCCTGGGGACCCATCTACTGGCTCGTCTCATCCCCAGGTGTTACCGAAGATGCCTTCCATTTTGCCCTAAGGCGACGCGCCGCCGCCGCCGGACCTTCCGCCGGCGCCGCCCGCAGTGGACGCGTCGCTGCAGCCGCCGGGCGCCTCCCTGGGTCACGCGCCGCCGTTCGCTTCCCGTGACCAGCTGTCCTCCGACATGGAACTCTTGCCCGCTCCGGACCAGATGTCGTCTTCGCCCGTCGGGTGCCCCGACTCGATGGAGGTCGACCCTTCGGCCTCTCCTGTCTCTCTAAGGGCGCATACACCGCATGTTGGCGTGCACCCTGGACTAGGTTTTCAGGCGTTTCCTAGCTCCCCTCGGACCGAATGACCGGGTGCGGGTGGCACAGCCTCGCCTGTTGTTAGGCTCCCCACCTCGTCGCATACGTCAACATGGGGTCCTCCCCACGGCGGGCGGAAGCCTTATAACCGTTCGCCGATTTGCGGGGGAGGAATGTGGTGTCACCGCCAGACACCACACTTGCTAGGTGGTAGCCTTTAAAGCGGCCGCGGTCCGGTAGTATACGTCGGACTCGCGTGTCGCCACTGTCAGTGATTGCAGACCGAGCGCCGCCACACGGCAGGTCCAGAGAGACTTACTAGCACTCGCCCCAGTTGTACAGCCGTCTTTGCTAGGAAAGGTTCACTGACAAATACGCTCTCATTTGCCGAGACGATAGTTAGCATAGCCTTCAGCTACGTCATTTGCTACGACCTAGCAAGGCGCCATTACCAGTTTATATTGAGGTTATAACATGTACTGTCAAGAGCGATGTACACCAATTGTGGATTAAAGTTAAGTATTCTACCAGTTACCTCCTGTTTTGCTAGTGTTATTTCTCTGACCTGTTCCAGACCTCACGCCAGCCTGCGTGAGCTTAAAAGCGTGCATTTCGGCCTCCTCTAGCAACACGGTGTTGGCTCTTCTGCCAACACAGCAATATCTATTTCTTATAACTAGTTCCTATCGCCTGCAGCGTCACATGTGTGCCAGTAAAATATAAACCTACTTTAATTGCCTTGCTCATCGATCTAAACCCACTGTGCCGTGGTGAGTGTCCTCTACACGTGGCGAAACCAAGGTGAAACCACGTCCAGACGTTTTGGGGTTTGGCGGCCAGCCTTCATTACAGATGTCGGGCGTCATTGGCTGGGCAGCTTGGTAAAACAAGATAGGTGTCGAACTGTGGCGGAACTAACACTTTAATCCTGGGCAAAGTACAAGCATGTCTGAACACATTGTGCACCGAACGTACTAACGATGCGCCTCCGCAGCCGACGACCTATGCATGTGCCACGTTACCACCACGACATCGGCGACTACTACACAAATGGGCACGTGACCATTGGCACTAGACGTTGGCGCAGTGGCAGAGCGTTGTATAGACTGATGAATCCATATACCTCCTTCATGATGCCAATGGAAGGGTACGTCGACTTCCAGAGGAACAGCTTCTTGACACGTGTTCTGCGGGACGGAGACAATCCAGCGGCGGTTTCACTATGCCGTGGGGAACATCCCTGGGTGCAGTGGTGCTCGTGCCAGGCACCATGAAGGACAAGAAGAATCGTACACTGGATGCATACCACGACGATGACTATCATGTTAGGCGAAAGCAGTGGCATTTTTAAACAAGTTAATGCGCCATTTCACAAGGCCAGGAGTGTGATGGAGTGGTTCAAGGAACACAGTGGCGAGTTTCAGTTGATGTGCTGGCCCCCAACTCGCCACATTTTAACCCGGTCGAACACACCTGGTACGTGACTGAATGTGACATCAGAGCTCATCGCACCCCTCCCGGAACTTACGGGAATTAGGTGACTTGTTTGTGCAGATGTTGTGCCAGCTCGCTCCAGCTACCTATCAAGACCTCACTGCTTCCATGCCACTACATGTGACCATTGTTATCCGTGACGATGGTTGACATACCTGCTGTTAGGTTGGTGGCCATAATGCTCTGGCTGATCATTCTACATTCACAAAACGATTCGTTTGAAAGACTAAAAAAATATTCGCAGTGGTGATAAGTAACCTGGTATTTTTGCAGACATCGAAAATTAATATTTTGTAGATAACAGCGACGTTCCAAAGGTGCCATTATCGATGTTGAAATATAGGTTTATGAACTCCTAACATCGATGCTGTATCCATGCTTTGACGGCCTTAAGCCGTAATTATAACGAAGAGTGAACTTTGATTAAAATATTTAAGTATTAGTTATAAAAAGGAATACAATATAACCCTAAGAGGGTGAAGGAGTAGGAGTACTCCTGGATGGAATTCGTTTGGTTGTATTAATCTATAAGTAATAGAGACAACAGTGTCTCGCTCTCATTTTGTTCAGATCATTCGGTTAGATCGTCCAGTTAGCTCATTTTGGTTCGATCACCTTGTTTCCTCACTGAGAGTTATTTCGGCTCGGTGTTAGGTCATGTGAGCGATACGTATATTGAGTTGTGAAAATACATGAGATAAAAAGCATCGATAAACTATAATGGCTGAAAAATGCCCTACTTATTCTATGAAGACGTGATATGCGGAACAGTTAGCTTAGAAAGAGTTAACTTCAAGACTAGCTCTGTGAAAAATCAGTTTAATTAACCGTGAGTGATTCATTTTGAATCTGAACTGAGAAAAGGTAACTGTTAAATCGCTTCGTAGCGCAGCGCAGCGATATGCCATTCTTCGATAATTGTCCAATTGTGACTATCAGCCTAGCATCTCTGGTGGCTGTAGAAAGCACGCACTGAAATCATTTTTGCTACGAAAACGTAGTTTTAAAATTTGACTAAAGTACGTTTCAAAAAAATGTTCAAATGTGTGTGAAATCTTATGGGACTTAACTGCTACGGTCATTAGTCCCTACGCTTACACACTACTTAACCTAAATTATCCTATGGACAAACACACACACCCATGCCCGAGGGAGGACTCAAACCTCCGCCGGGACCAGCCGCACAGTCCATGACTGCAGCGCCTGAGACCGCTCGGCTAATTCCGCACGGCAAAGTACGTTTCAGTTTGCTAGGCCTAAGACTGTAAAAACAAATAATGAGAAACATTTTTTATCTGTGATTTATTTCTGTCAGAGAAGTAAATCATAGACGTATAGTTCACCATAAAAGTAAACTGTATTTAACCTGCGTCCAGGGTAGTTTTGTCTTCTTCCACGTCCCTGAGAGACATCTATGAGTGCTTCATAATAAAATTTAATGCTATAAATTATCAAGAAAGAAGCCAAGTAAGCACATCAAACTTTTAGTAGGACCATCAATAAAAAGAAAAAGGCCAGGAGAACACCAGATGATTGCCGAACGAATATCCCTAGTCTAGAAAGCTTGTGTGTAAATATGGCCCTGTTCACGCACGTCCCACAGAATACAAACATACCTCTAGTGGTGTGTGGGATCTAAGGATACTGAATGGTACAAACATGAAGGAAAATAGCTGTACACATCTCCTCGGTAACCGCTACTTAGAATTCTGCGAACGCACTCCACTGACAATTATGTAGACGGCCCCAGAGTTTCGTCACGTTTGTCGATAGCACCGCGAAATTTGCGCTCGGCTGGAGACGGAGCGACGTCACCGCGGGGAATACCTGCTAATTAACGCGCCGGCTGTCGCAGGAGACGGCTGCTGCGCGGGTTGCCGATCGTTAGGGACAGCCGGCGCAGTCCCAGACGCGGGACGGGACAGGAGCATCTGCTACACGCTGACCCCGCACCCCTAATCTGTCGCCACCCCACTACTGTTACCCTCATAAATCTTCCTGGCTCCCCCCCCCCCCCCCAGGGTCGCACTTACACCAGCTATCCTAAAATTAATGTACAATATTTCTTACAGCATTTGCACTGCAAAGAAAATTTTCTCGTGTGGAGGAAATGTCCGACACGTGGATTTCGATGCACTGGTAGTTTTTCTTTAGATAACAAATTTATTGTACAAGGAAAAACAGAAAACTTCAGTTAGCTCAGATTTTGATAGTTCAAATGGGAAATTCTTGTTCCCAGCGACAAGCAGTAGAGAGCAGTTGTCCACCCCTCTCCCCTTCCCCTTGGAAAAAGACATTCTGATCTTTGAAAACAAAATCACGTCCTGCTCTGCTATGCGACATACACATCATTTCAACATTAAGGGAGCCAGAAAATATAGCCTACCCAGAGCCGTTTGTCGTGAATATTACTTCGCTATTCACAGCTATCGGAACTGATCAGTAATGCCACATGTGTTTTGTACAGTTTCAGAAGAAATACTCACTTATTTTGATAAATAATGCACACAATTTTCGATTTTCCTAAAATGTAGTGCAATGATTATCAACAAGTGCACTTTAACCTGCAAATCAGAGCAGTAATTCCTGTTCTGTTTTGTACTATTATAGAAGAAATCTAAGTATTTTGATAAAAAATACTAATAATTTTAAGTGCTATTTTATTTTAGTGCAAAGATATTATTTTCACAGATCAGGGTGCACTCTGTATGGAGCGTTGGCGATCACTGTATCGCCATAAACAAACCGAGCAATGTTTACAAAGTCTAACATATAACAAAGAACTTTTAGAACATCGCAGCCCCCTCAGCAAATGTGATAGGCTAATATTTTGAAGAATCAGCCTCAACTGCGCAAATTTTCTGCTCTTTACCAGGTTTCGGCTAAATTAATGTAGCCTTCTTCAGATGCACAAAATTACTATAACACGCCACAATAAGGCGCAGTCAACATTAAAATTAAAACCTATAGTACCGTGGTACCATGTCGAATTAAAACTACTTAACTAAAGTCCAGCCTTCTTCAGATGCACAAAATTACTATAACACGCCACAATAAGGCACAGTCAACATTAAAATTAAAACCTATAGTATCGTGGTACCATGTCGAATTAAAACTACTTAACTAAAGTCCAGCCCCAACATCTCTTCACCACGCGGTCGGTTGGCAGCGGCAACAACGTTGGCACTGACCGTGTGTTAGATTAATTTAGCCGAAACGTGGTAAAGACCAGAAAATTTGCGCAACTGAGGCTGATTCTACAAAATATTACTAACATGTAACAATTGGCGGTCATCAAAGTTCTACTTGCGTATAGCAGCTGAAGTGATATACTGTGTTAAAGGCCTGTCAAAAATACATCTGTTTTAGTATGCTTTGTTGTGCTGAAGAATCGGAAAATGTGACGTCGGTGGGTAAACACGCTACTTATGTCGGTTTTATTTACTTGTTGATTATGGACATAGAGTCTATCAACCTTTTAGAGACTCTTGGCACCTTATTTCCTATCCCTAAATATCACAGCCTTCCTCGACTGTTTTTGCACACCAGTGGAACAAAGATAGTTCCGATATCTGAAGTAATATAAAAAAATATATATTAGTCATCAATAACATCTACTATATTTTTCAGGTGTGAAACATGCTGCATCAACTTGTTCTCCCCTACAAAGGTGCTTGGTCAGGTGATGAAAGATCCTTTTTGTACCATTCAGAACTAAGAGTAACTGTCAATGTCAGTGGCTTACTCTTCTGCACAGGAATAATGTTCTGAACAGCACTGTAAAGCATGTCCGGAGTTATGGTGAGGGATTGGCGTCGGATGTTGTCTTTCAGCATCCCTAGAGATGTCGGTCACGATACACTTGCGACTTCAGGTACCCCAAAGCCAATAATCGCACGGACTGAGGTCTGGGGACCTGGGAGGCCAAGCATAACGAAAGTGGCGGCTGAGCACACGATCATCACCAAACGACGCGCGAAAGAGATCTTTCACGCGTCTAGCAATATGGGGTGGAGCGCCATCCTGCACAAACATCGTACATTCCAGCAGGTGTTTATCAGCCAGGCTGGGGATGATGCGATTCTGTAACATATCGGCGTACCTCTCGCCCGTCACGGTAGCATTTTTGCTGTCCAGCGCCATCTGTCGGACATTTTGTAAACTTTGTTTTTTTTGTTCTAATAAAACCCCATGTCATTCCAAGCATGTGTGTCAATTTTTACCTCTCTATCTACATTATTCCGTGGTTTATTAAGTTTTCAAATTTATACTGACTTTTTGATCACCCGGTATATTTGATGCTGTGTGTGCACATGCATATGTGCTATCGGTGTGTGTGTGTGTGGGGGGGGGGGGGGGTCGCTAATGAAGCTTATGTGATTACAAACGAGTTAATGTGTTAAATATTTGAGATTAAGCACATCAGCCGAGGAAAAGTTTACGAAACGTTTGAAATCATGTTTGCGTTTGTTGAATGTCACTAAATGCTCTCGTTACGAGACACTGGCCGGCGGTTGTTGAAGACATTACCTGGCTGCATTCCCATAGATTATCTGAACATTTTATATGCGAGGAGAAACCTATGTAACTCTGATTCAGTATAGTCTGGATAATTTGTACTCCTTTTTCAGCAAAAGATAGTTTTTCATGCGTCTCGCCGTCCGTTGTGGCCGAGCGGTTCTTGGCGCTTCAGTCTGGAACCGCGCGACCGCTACGGTCGCAGGTTCGAATCCTGCCCCGGTCTTGGTCGTGTGTGATGTCCTTAGGTTAGTTAGGTTTAAGTAGCTCTAAGTTCTAGGGGATTGATGACCTCAGATGTTACGTCCCACAGTGCTCTGAGCCATTTGAACCATTTTTCCATGCATCTCTATATTTATGACGACATATTTGCTGAACCGAGGCCCACGAGAAAGACAGACCGCGGCGCGTACGTCACGAACGTAGGCCTGAACTCGCTCGCTCGCTCACCTCTGCACACAAAATGCGTTTCTAAACATGTTAACTCGCAGCTGGG
The DNA here is from genome assembly GCF_021461385.2 of Schistocerca piceifrons. Lineage (NCBI taxonomy): Eukaryota > Metazoa > Arthropoda > Insecta > Orthoptera > Acrididae > Schistocerca > Schistocerca piceifrons. The sequence goes on from NC_060144.1 coordinate 146,709,574, forward strand.
TGTGTTCGTACTAACGAGAATCTTCTACTGGAATCTGCTATTATGATGTCTTACTGATTAACAGTAGGCCTACTGCAACAAAAAATTAATATAATATCAATACTCGATATAGGGCTTGTTTGTAGCATTTAGCTCAATTTGCTTAACCGTCCTAATTTCATACAAAAAGTGGTGTCTTACGCAACTGACAATCGTCTTGTCATGATTTTAATTTTTTTGTACATCAGTACAGCCGTAAAAAATTACTAGTAGGCCTTAGGACTTCTGATCATTGTAGGACTAATAACAGTAAGACTCCTTAATAGCGGATTCCAGTAGCAGTTGTAACTCTCGTTTGTACGTACACGCCTGGTTACGAGTTGACAGCTGCAGAAATGTAGTTTGTCTCCTGAATCGAGCAACCGAGCGAGGGCAGGCCTATCTTCGTGACGTACGCGCCGCGGCCTGTCTTTCTAGTAGGCCTCGTGCTGAACTATGCCCCTTACAGTGATATAATTTTGCATGCATATGCAGTGGTGTATGTGGCTATCTTCCGAAAAATGTATGGTGAATAGAATTAGTAGCAAACGATTAATAAATTACATCGTCACTCCAAATGGTTAAGTTTTATTGCAGAAACAGGTAAACTGTAGTAAATGATAAATGTTTTTTCTTTTCACCATTTTGGGAATGCTGTCAGCGAGGAAACTTTTCAAAACGGTTTGATAACACGTTTAAATTTTGTTAGACATCGCTAAGTGCTCTCATTCCTAAATAGTGGATGAATACGATCTGGGTAATTTGTGCTTGGAGCTGTAATGCCTCAAGACATAATCAGTTTCTTACTCTAATACTTACCTCACTGCGTGAACCTTTAACATAAGATTAAACCACTTAATTACTAGGTTATGACAGCAATTTAAATATTTAAATTCGATCAATGAACATATGAAATACTGAAAGTAAAATTTTTGTTGCTCCTGGAAGTCGTACCGATAGACAACCTGCAACTGGAAATGTGAACCATGAACCACCAATGACTCAGATCGGTGATACGGATACTGCAAGGTACAACAGTACTGTCAACATCTGTATATATTTTTAATAAATAATTCAACTCGTTTGAGCAACACGATGCCAATTTACAGAAGATATCTTCCATTATGACATCAGAGGGGTAGCAAACCATTACTGTGCTAGTTCCACCATATTGTTTTTTATCATAATCTCCTGCTCCTATGAACTGGGCTGGATCCGCAATTTTACATTTCTGAACCACAAACCTTCCTTTTGTATGCCGCTATCTTGGATTCTGATGTCCCTGCCCTGACCCTGCATATAGGCAACCCGCGTGTGAGATTTCACAGCACCATGAGGATGACGTCACGAAATGCACCATGTGGTCGGTAGCTGCACTAATTGTTTGTACTGCATTTTTGTTAACTCTCTTTTTATGAATTCTCATATATAGTTTATTACCCGTTGGCAAGTGATTCCTTGGGCTCCTCCCTCATGTTCAAATTGAAAGTAACAAAGATTGTGTAATTAACGGTGACTGGCTTCGGTTAATCAGGAGGGTTGTTCATAGCTCTGCAGCATCGAAGCAAACACAGTTTATTTCATATGTATCACTTTCTTATTGTGTTGTGTCTTGCGACATCCTGTTCAGCACTTTCAAAACTGCCGTCTTCCGAATGAAACCTATGAATATTCTTTAGTCACCTGGCATTTCACGCCTGTAGTTGCCAACAGGGCACGTTTCAGCTACTAATGCGTCGCATGGACGCATATTGGCTTTCTTCCTACGACCATGCGTGAATTGAAGGGAAGAAACTGATTTATACAATGTAATTAAATGTAATCATTGTATTGATTTATCTAAATTGTATAGTTTTTAGGGGATCCTGAACTCATTACATTCAGATACCGGACCAGTGACCTGATATTAACATCATAAACCGTATAAAAGAAAAATTTGAACGTATTGACTCTCCCAGGAGACGACCGCCATTGCATTACAGTGCCGCATTAAACTTTTCTGCATTCTCTCAAATCCCTGTTGTAAGTTGTACAATGGGCCAGGCGTTGGCGTATCTGAAAACACCATCACGACACTGGTTTCTACGAGAACTAACTTTACCATATGGGTTGTAAAGTTGCTCGTATCAGATTTTTGATGGAAAAGGGAATAATTGCCTTCAGTCCAGTAGAAGAATTTATATTAGAATAATTACTAAACTATTTCGTTAATCAAGAAAACTTTGGCGTTAAATTACTAGAAAACTGTTTTTAACTCCATTACAAAACGTAGCCAAAATGGTACTCACAATGCGTAGCTGTCCGAAATAACTAATTTTGACCAGCGGCTATCGCTAGATTATCTTCCGACTTAAGACATCTCGCCACATGTACGATAAAAGTACCATGCTCATTTACCTTTATCACACATACGATGAAGTAGTTCGTATCGCAACATTGACCTCAATCTAATGACGGGTACTGCGCTAAGCGGGTCATTTGACGATGTTATAAAATATAATTGCATTCTTGACTGTAAATTATAATAAAGTGATATTACAACAATAACAGCGTCCTGTGTTCTGGACATACTGTTTTTGAGTGCTAATATGCAAGAAAATTTGTTATCATTGTCATAAGAAGAGTATCAGCAGATCGGAAAAATCGCTGAAATGTAAATACGAGTTACTCTACAAATAAACTACGCAGAATAAAAATTACATCCGAGGACCGCGCAGTGCCGCCGGAAAGTGTATTTTCACTAAAAATACAGCTCCCAATGAGCCGTAGCGCCGCTGGGGATCGTATTTTCCGGTGAACTGGCTGCCAAATTCTGACGTGGCTGGTGTTTTGCTGCTGGATCTGAAAGTTGGTACAAAAATAAATGGCAGGCCGTAAATGGTATGCTGAACACACACTCATCTGGTTCATCCAGTTTTACTGGATCGTTAACTACTTTGATTTTCCACCCGATTGACAAAACTGACGTTGAATATTCCAGAGCTAACGAAAGATGAACAGAGCGAGGCTGTTCCCATGTGTAAGCAAGGTTTAGTCAAACGATGTTCTACTGGACACGCCGAGGACGCCCGGTATTACAAAGCTGTTCAAGTTTTCTTGGCCAATTGGTGGATTTTGTATCGGGATCTTTGGCAGTCACTTGCAGTAGAGGGAGGACTTTTGACATTGCCAGCCACTCGCGCTGGGGAAACATCAGAAATATCGTAAAACAAACGTCGGTCGAAGGTCCTTACACAAAAATCAACAGGCAGTCCCTCATGTTCGGTATTTTTTTCGTACTATTGACATTGAGTTATTCACGTATATGTTAAGATCCTCAACCATCCGCATCTGAAACTGCTGATTGTGACGTTCAGACTGCGAAATTATGCCTCCAGCAGCCACATACAGTGCATTGTTTCTAAGAGTATAAGAAATAACTATGCGAAGGTTTCTAATAGAAACAGCTTGCCGGACCAGGAATCAAATCCAGATCTTTGATTTTTGTTAGCAGTGCTCTTACTGACTGATCTGTCCAGACAATCATTTAAGACTGGTCTTAGATCTTCAGTTTTCGGGTGTCTGTATCTTTCTTTTGTCAGCATTCTCAGACGCTATGCTTTTCTAGGTCAACTCCACCGATAAAATTTCAGTGCTGTTCAGGGATATTTTATTTATAACTTTGCACAAGGAACCCCTGGTGGCCGGTGACTTATACAGAGTAATTACATTTAGTTTGATTTCTTACGCCAATTTCTCTTTTGGCCTGTATTACGCTGAAAATATCTGCGCAACAGAGCAAAAGGGGAGAGTATGCCATGTTGGGAATTGTCACTGGTTGAGCCGGAATGGAGCCGTTGACGGCGTGCACGCGTGGCAGGAGTGTGAGGTGCTGCTTGCGAGTGCTACGAAGTTCGTCGCCCACCGATCCTGGACGTGAAAGTTGAGTCCTCAGTTAACTTACTATCGAGCCTCAACTGTTTCCATTTCTTCTTTTGATTCTGGATGTCGCTTTTGGTTCAAACGGTTAGAATGGCTCTGAGCACTATGGGACTTAACATCTGAGGTCATCAGTCCCCTACAACTTAGAACTACTTAAACCTAACCAACCTAAGGACATCACACTCATCCATGCCCGAGGCGGGATTCGAACATGCGACCGTAGCGTTCGCGCGGTTCCCGACTTAGGCGCCTAGAACCGCTCGGCCACAACGGCCGGCGTCGCTATTGGGACATTCCCGCGAGCAACAACGTGTGTGTATTTAAGTAGGCTAAGATTCCAGCCGCCTTCCTGTGAAATTTAACTTAATTTATTCCCTGATATGGAAGTTCACCAACAGTAAGTATCTTCTTCCTTGTGGCCGCTGACGTTCCGGTTACCTGCCCTGGTCGTTGACGTAATTTTATGCAGTGTATTTTCCTCGTCGTGTTGTTGCTGTCCCGCACAGCCGTTGTGGGCGCCAATATTCTGTGTGTCATGTATTGAGATTTTGTGGTCGTTTTGCTGGTTGCGTGGAGCGGAACTGATTTGATTGATTGGTCGGTCAGCTGTCTGTCGGTTGGATTGCCTACACATTAATAAGTTGTTGTACAGGCTGTCTGTCTCACCTAAATGGGCATTAGAGTTACAATCCCAGGCCGACCCTTGGGAACTTCTGAGCGCCGTTCCTTGTGTGTTATGTAATAATTTCACTGTTTGGATTTTAGTTATTTGGTTGATGTATGGCTTTCAGCCGAGTATCAATATCTCTTAAATTAATGTTCTTGTCTTGCCCTTAAGGCATGAGATTGTTATATTTTTATATGGGGCCTTCAGCCGAATTTTACTGGAGAGGTTTTAAGGTAAGGCCTTCTGCCTTTTAGATTGAAACTCTTCCTAGGCCGTAAGCCGTTAAATATATTTTGTTGATATGTGATATTCAGCCAAGTATTAATATCTCTTAAATTAATCTTCTTCTCTTGCCCTTGATAAGATTGCTTTTGAATGGGGCCTTCAGCCCAATTTGCATGAAATGTTTTAAGATAAGACCTTCTACCTTTTGATTGAAACTCCTCTTATTGCTTAATATGCGACCTCCAGCCTAGTTCCATTAAAATGAAATTACTAAGGGCTTCAGCCGATTAGATTAAAGATTTAGAAAATAGGTTTGGGTGAAACCTCCAGAAGAAACTAGTCTTGTGTCTTGGATTTTGAATGGGGGCTTCAGCTGATCTAAAGTTAATCAAAGGAGTTCGATTAAAGTATTGAGTGTTTTGCATCCTTGTTCTAATATTGTGTGTTGATAAATAAAGTTTGTATGTTGAGTGCAAATGACAGGAACTCATTTTGGCCCCTTTCCACAACCTAATCCGCTCTGTCCTGCTATCCCTGGCATTTCATGTTAGTGATAACGCCTTCCTTGCTCATCTACCTCAGGACTTCATTTAGCAAAGCTCGGTTCTGTCTCAAGTTTCTTGTTCCAGCATAAAGAGTTGTACCTCATTAGTGACAGACAGCAGTATGGATGTGTTTGTTGTTGAAGAGCTGCCTGCAGGGCCGGTTTAAGGCACAAGAGGTACAAGCTCCGCAGGGGGCGTCCCTCCGGAGAAGTCACAGTTGTAGGATTTCTCTGTATGGGAGGTTTCATAATTAGTAGTGTTGCTTTGGGCGCCAGGGTTAGAGGTGCGCCAGGGGCGTAAAAGTACAGTATTAGAGTAAAGTGTGTATCACAGTTAGAGGTGAAAACTGACACAGGCGAAAATATAAGACTGGGGTGGAGAGGGGGGGGGGGGGGGTTGGCGCCAAATTACATGTGGCTTGTGTGGAAAACTGTTCTCGAACCAGCCCTGCATTATCCGTATGGATCTAGTATATGGGTTCACTGGATGCAGTGAAAGAGCGGCCTAACTACTCTTCGCTGGGCTATTCCTGCAGCGAAGGCAAACAAATAACAACAACTGTGTACTTTTTCTGAAGATTCTTGCATTACTCGGCGCTTTGTGTTGTACGAATTGGTGACTGAGTATCATCGGCTGTTTCATAGCTATGAACGTATTTTCACAAAACAAAGAGTAACTGGTGTAGCAAACCGAGTGAAACAGAATTACGTTAGTTCACTGTAACTAGCCATTGGAAACGTCGGGTCCCTAATACCAAAACAGTGAATATCTCTGGCAAAAGAAGTCTCTTAGTATGAAACATAAGCTTCTGAGACAGCACGTTAGCAGCCTAGCAGTGTATGGTACTGAAACATGGACTATGGGGAAACGGGAACAGAAGAAAATCGAAGCATTAGAGATGTATTACAGAAGGGTGTCGAAAATTAGGTAGACTGATAAGGTAAAGAATGAGGAAGTTTTCCGCAGAATCGGCGATGAAAGGAGTGTATGGAAAATACTGACAAGAAGATGATAGGTCATCTGTTAAGACATGAGGGAATAACTGCCACGGTACTAGAGGGAGACGCAGAGATTAAAAGCTGTAAAGGAAAACGGAGATTGGAATACATCGAGGAAATAATTGAGGACATGGGTTGCAAGTGAGAGATGGAAAGGGTGGCACAGCAGAGGAATTTGTGTGTGTGTGGGGGGGGGGGGGGGGGGGGTGCGCATCAAACCAGTCAGAACAGTTAGTAGACTGACGACAGAAACTTCTTTCGAGATTACCCTATACACCAATTCGGAGTATCTTACCCGGCGACGTCTACAGGAGAGCCTCTAAGGAGTTGTAAAATAGACGTATTCACCGACTGAAGATTTGGGTGACGTCTTGAGGAGTGCTAGAAAAGAAATTTTTTGTAGGATTCTAACTGAAAATCTAAAAGCGAGCTTCAAATATAGCTAATACAAATTTTAGCTCATGTTTAAAATAGATGCTTCAAACAAAACTGAGGCAACAAAAATTATCGCTGCACTTATTTCTGAAGCTGAAAATTCACGTCCGATATTAACCACATGTAGACGCTCTGTTCAGAAGGATGAAATAAATTTATAATACAGTTGGTACAATAGTTTCTGGCCAGATGTGTCATATAGAAAATGAATAGGTTTTAAAGGGGACTTTAAAAATAAAGTTACACATTCTTACGACAAACGAAGTAATTTTCATTGAATGTTGCACTATTCTTCATAGTGATACTAATGCATGACACTATTTGTAGTCACCAAATGCGTGTAAGCAACGATCGGGACATTCCACTTATCGTTCATTTACTCAACGATAGAAATCCACCTAAAAGATCACCGAATCGTTCGAAAATCCGTATCTTTGGAAAAATCTCTTTCGTCCCAGATAATCTTCCAGTTTATGGAAAAGATGGAACGGATGGTGCAAGATACGAAGTTTCCGATCAGCATCACACACGTCTGCGCGGCCTTGGTCAAACTGTTGGCACCATTCCACTACGGCTGGACGAAACACTGCATTTTTTCTATATAACGCCAATATTTCATTATGGATCTGTATAGAGTTCAAACGTTTTACCCACGTACTCTAACTCTGGAGCACATTGCAAGTTGCCGTGTCGTTTCAGTTGCACACTGCGATATATTTGTTATCTGTACCGTAGCAAAAATCTGTCTGCAGGAAGCCCAAAACTTGTACTCTCTTCTGCAAGGCACCATTGTTGGTACGCAATGATTGGTTATTGAGGTAAGGAAGTCGGTCGTGCCCTTTCAAACGAACCATGCCGGTATTTGCCTGAAGCGATTTAGGGAAATCAGGAAAACCTAAATCAGGATGGCCGGAATCGGGTTTACGCAATGGTCTCAGCGTGGGCTGACATGTGTAACTTAACCTTCTGAAATCCGTATCTAGTACATAAGGTACACGAATAGTAGAGTGTCATTCATTTAAATGTAAAGCAATGTAATGGCATTAAGGCCTATAGAATAAATAATTAAAAAAGGCACAGCATCTTTGTTTGAAGCTGGGAAATCAAAACCTTTCACTCTGAAGGTGAACCATTAAAATTAGCTAATACATTAGTGGAATATTCGCGGGAAATCAGTAGGTATTAGGACTATATGAATCGAAATAAAGACACGATGAAATCAGTTGGACGCGGAAAAATATTTTTTCTGTGTTTTTGCTTTACAGCTTATTGTTTTGGTTTAATTACGAATCTATAACAACACAAATGTAAGTCTTACTTTTGCCAATACGTATGTATTACAATTAAGCAGAAGGGCTATTTAAGTTACTTATCACCTCCTCGACACTTCATACACATACACTCTTCAGACAAAAGAGCCGATGCACCACGGAGGAATTGTCGGAATGAGACGAAGATCGGTAGATGTGCTATAATTGTACAGACAAACAGATGATTACGAAGTCAGAAAAAGTGGATCATTTAGTCAAGAGAACGAGCTTCACAAACTGAGTAACGCTTTGTTCTCCCTCTGGCCCTTATACAAGCTGTTATTCGGCTTGACATTGGTTGACAGAATTGTTGGACGTCCTCCTGAGCAATATTGTGCCAAATTCTCTCCAACTGGCGTATTAAATGGTCAAACTCCAGAGATGGTTGGAGGACCCGACCAAAAATACTCTAAACATTCTCAGTTGGGAAGAGATGCGGCGACCTTGCTGGCCAAGGTAACGTGTGGCAAGCTTGAAGAAACTCTCTCCGAGTGCGAGCGGGCACTATCTCTTCGAAATGTAAGCCCAGGATGGATTGCCATGAATGGCACAAAATGGGGTGTAGAATATCGTCGACGAACCGCAGTAATATATGCGTGCCGCGGATGACAACCAAAGGCTTACTGATAAGAAAAGATATAGCATCCCAAATCTTCACTCCTGTTGTCGGGCCGTACGGCAGGCGACAGTCAGGTTGATATCCCGCCATTGTCCAGGACGTCACCGGGCAAATTTTAAGTCGCCAATCTCGTTGACTGGAGTATAATTGTCTTCGGTAATGCCTGCCGCTTCGAGTTGAATTCCGATGACTAGCGAAAATGTGTCTGGAGATGCCCTGAGCAGCAATGGGATTCTGATCATCTTACTCTTACATTTTCACCTGTGTCAGTTTTCACTTCTAACTGTGATACACACGGTACACTAATATTGCACTTGTACGCTCCTGGTGCCCCTATAACTCTGGCGCCCCAAGTGCCGCTACTAATTATGAAACCTGCTATACACAAATCTTACAGCTGTGGCGTCTCTGGCGGGACTACCCAAGCGGAGCTTGTGCCGCTTAGACCTTAAACAGGCCATGCGGCAAGCTCTTCGATAACAAACACATCCATACTGGTGTGTATCACTATTAACGACCACAGGTCTCTCAGATATCCGAGCAGTCACTAAATTTTCTCAATAATGTTTCTCGAAAAGTACGTAGCCTCCCCTTCAGAGATTCTCATTTGTGTTCCCGAAGCATCTTCGTAGCACTTACATTTTGCTGGAACCTACCAATAGCAATCATAGCAACCCGACTCTGAACTGCTTCGATGTATTGCTTCAATCTGGCCTGATACGGATCCCAAACTCTCGAGCAGTAGTCAAGAATAGGTCGCACCAGCGTCCTATAGGCCTTCCCTACAACAGTTCGTACAAGCTAGTTCCATTTCATATCGCTTTGCAACGTTACTCCCAGATATTTAAACAACTTGACTGTGTCAAACAGGACACTAATAATACTGAAACTTCCTGGCAGATTAAAACTGTGTGCCGTACCGAGAATCGAATTCGGGACCTTTGCCTTTCGCGGGCAACTGCTCTACCAACTGAGCTACCCAAGCACGACTCACGCCCTGCCCTCACACCTTTACTTCCGCCAGTACCTCGCCTCCTACCTTCCAAACTTTACAGAAGCTCTCCTGCGAACCCTGCAGAACTAGCACACTTGAAAAAAAGGATATTGCGGGGACATGGCTTAGCGACAGCCTGGGGGATGTTTCCAGAATGAGATTTTCACTCTGCAGCGGAGTGTGCGCTGATGTGAAACTTCCTGGCAGATTAAAACTGAATATTGACCTATAGTTTTGCGGGTCCGTTCTTCTACCCTTCTCATATGCTGGAGTCACCTACGCTTTTTCCCATCACTTGGGACTTTGTGCTGGGTGAGAGATTCACAATAAATGCAGACTAGGTAAGGGGGCAATAGCATAGAGACCTTTTGGAAAACCGAATCGGGATTCCATCCGGACCTAGTGATTTATTTGGTTCAAAATCTTTCAGTTGCTTCTCTACAGCAGGGATGCTTATTACTATGTCTTCCATACGGGAGTCTGTCTGGCGGTCAAATGACGGTATGTTTGCAGAATCTCCTCTGTGAACGATTTCTTGACTGTGAAACTTAAAACTTCGGGGGACATTTTGTTATTTTCAGCTGCCACAGGAGACTGGTCAACAAGGGACTGAATGGAGACCTTGGAACCGCTTAACGATTTTGCTCAAGACCGGAATTTTTTTGGGTTCTCTGCCAGATTTTTGCTAAGAAGTATCTTCTCCGAGTTGTGATTAGTGAAAAGTGAGCGGCTAATAGTTTGCTATTTTCGCATAACCTTGATGACTGCCGTAGTGGAATGAGATACGCAGTCGGTAAGGTTACAATTTGTGTCAGAATACTCAATGCAACACCCCTTACGAGAAGTGAAGTGAATCAAATGGAAATGCTAAGCGTAGATAACGTAAATACCGCAGGATTGTTGCGGCCATACCACGATGCTGCGATTGATCATCACTAAACCAGTCTGAAATCATCGTTACAATAAAATACTGTCTGAAAAATCGGTCAAGGAATTGTTATATACTCATTGTAGAATATAACATTAGTTTTTACTTACGTATCTCCGTTTAACATCAGCATCAAATATTCAAATACCCGTCTTCTTAGCCAGTTAAATTATGGTCTTGACGCGAATGTCGAATAGACAGAGTCGACGTGCAACAGCAGGAAGTAAAGTACCTGAAACAGAGGGACTTCAATTAATATAACGAAACCGTGGGGAGAATCGAAAAGTAACAACAACTTTTTTTAAAAAAATAAACTGTTTATCGCGGAAACAACTTTGCAAGTAATTTTATTTCTCAGTGTAGTAACGCAAAACGTCAGCTAACGCACAACGTCAGTGCATTTTGTCCATCCTGGAAGAGTCTTTATGACATCGTGGGCGTCCAGTCATTCGCCGCCTCCATAGCCTTGTCAACAGGTGATAATTTGGATACACGCAGGTGCTCCTTCATCGGATCAAAACGATGTATGTCATTTTATGGCAAGGACAGTAATGTGTAGGATCCAGCAGTTCTAAACCAAGATAATGGAATACACTGGATTGTATTCGTAACCGTATGAGGCATGGATCTATCTTCATGCAAAACATCACACGTTTTCAAAGCTTTTCAATTCTGTTCATTTTAGTTTGGGTTTCAGACTTCGCAGTAACTCACGGTAGATACGATTATCCAGATTAGGAGTGTAAATAATCTGCACTGGTCCATTCGTATCCCAAATACAGTCATCATCAATCAGAAGCTGGCCTTCTAAATTTTTTCGCTGTAGGCAAAGATGCTTGTTTCCACACCGTTCGCCACCACTTACTCTGTGGTGCGTAGTAGTGTATGCGCGTCTCGCCAACGGATACTGTGTAAACGAAAATTCTTCTCCTTCCTTTTCAAAAAGCCTTACTTGTAATTTCTGCTGTTCCAAAATGTGCTGGATGTGTTGCTTTGTCAGGTGACGTGGTACCCAACAAGCACAAACTTTTCGATAGTTAACAAATTCGTTGACGATTGGAAATGCTGAAGCGTGCCTAGTGTTAATTTGGTGCCCCATATCATCACTTCTGGTCAGATAAAACCCGTTCATTGCCAAGAAATGAGTGACTACCTTTATTTGTTCCTTGCTTTATTCAGGGAAGGGCGTAAAATGTTTTCTACAATCACTACGAATAGAGATATTCACTGAAACAACACACATAACTCAAAAGGACAACACTGACGTCAAGACTTGTCGTTGTTAAATCAGTGATTTGAATCCACGGTGCGAATAAATAAAACAGCTTTTAAGTCGTGACTTGCCATCGTGCATAAAATGGTATTACGGCCTTTTCAATGGAAAATTGAATCTTATTTGAAATTACGCAGTAATTTACTGCCCGTGCTCGTGCACAACGAAGATTCTTATACGTATTCTAAAATTTCCTTTAATATCCTGCACGAAACGATACTATGAACCTGTTTCTCTGTTGGCTAGAGCGTTTGAGGCATTTATTTTCCGGCGCAACGTAATCTGACAGCTGCCTGGCAGTGGTACAGAAAATGTGGGCGCTGCAGAACTAATTTTTCTCGTGACGCAGCTAAAGTGTGGCTGAATCGGACGTTAGTGGCTTCTATGGAAGGGAGACGTATACACCTTCCGAAAACTCTGTTGACGGATATTTCAGAAATGGCATTTGATAAATAGCCCGAATAAAGTTTTAGGGAAACTTTACTATCAAAATTTATACAGCTAGCAACGATATTCCAGCTTCATACAAAGTCCCTCGCGCATATCTGGAGGAAGATGCTAGATGTCAACTGTCAGACAAACGTTGCGCGTATTACAATTACGAACAACTTAAATTGGAAGGAACACATAGAAAATGTGTTTGGGGAAGACTAACCAAAGACTGCGTTTTATTGGCAGGACACTAAGAAAATGTAACCGATCTACTAAGGAGACTGCCTACACTACGTTTGTCCGTCCTCTTTCAGGATGCTGCTGCGCGGTGCGGGATCCTTACCAGATAGGACTGACGGAGTGCAACGAAAAAGTTCAAAGAAGAGAAGCGCGTTTTGTATCATCGCGAAATATGGGAGAGCGTGCCACTGAAATGATACAAGATTTACGCTGGACATCATTAAAAGAAAGGCGTTTTTCGTTTGCAACGAAATCTTTTCACGAAATTCCAATCATCAACTTTCTCCTCCGAGTGCGAAAATATTATGTTGACACCGATCTACACAGGAAGAAACGATCACCACGATAAAATAAGGGAAATCAGAGCTCGTGCGGAGAGATATAGGTGGTCGTTCTTTCCGAGCGCTATTTGAGATTGGAATAATAGAGAATTGTGAAAGTAGTTCGATGAGCCCTCTGCCAGACACTTAAATGTGATTTGCAGAGTATCCATGTAGATGTAGATGTAGAGGTATTACTCTCCGGAAAGTTGCTCGAAATTCAGCACAGCCTGCATCGCATCTGGAGAATATTGCAAGCTACAAATAAGTTCAGCAAACTGAACGGCTACTTCTTCGTCAACTTGAGAATAAAGATGCAGCTGAAAGATATCTTAATTTTGAGGTTGTTTCATGGTCTTAGTGTAGACGTACATATAGTATTCAGACACATTCTTCACCATCGTAGCTGACTCACGGCTCCGAAGAATACCTCTGTACAGGGGGCGTTCAGTAAGTAATGGAACACCATTTTTCCCGGCCAATTTCGGTTGTGAGACGTCATGGAATATTCTCGCTTCAGCCTCTTTAGTTTAATGAAGTTCAGATTGGTGGCGGCGCTAATGTGCCTTCAAAATGCCGTCTGTAACGCCGGTGTGTTCCAAGCATGAGAGCTGTCATTGACTTTCTTTTGGTGCAAGACCAGAGCATCGTAGAATTTTATAGGAGCTTGCAAAATGTCTACAGAGACTTGCCAGTGAACAAAACAATGGGTAGTCGTTGGGCGATGCGTCTGTCATCATGGCAACAAAGTCGCGCCAACCTGACCCATTTCTCGCGTGCCGTTCGGCAGCGCACAGATGTGACACGTGCGTTGTTGGAACATGCAGAGACTTATCCGAGGTGATCGACAGATCGACATCAAACACATCGCTGCTGAGCTGCACGTCTGTGTTGGTAGTACTGACAAACTTGTCCACCCTGTGCGACACTCAAAGGTGTGTGTCGGCTGAGTTCCTCGCCGTGTAACAGAAGACCGTAAAGAACATCGACGAACGATCTGCGTGGAACTGCTTGCGAGTCACGAGATTCATCGCGACAATTTTTTGTCAAATATTGTCACAGGCGATGAAACATGGGTTCATCACTGAGAATCGGAAACAAAACTATAGTCCATAGAGTGGCGCCACACCACCTCTCCTACAAAGAAGAAGTTCAAAGTCGCGCCCTCAGCGGGTAAAGTTATGGCGATAGTGTTGGGGAACTATGAAGGGGTTATTGTGTTTGACGTCCTCCCTCATGATGCATCGATCAACTCTAAACTGTATTGGGCTACCTTCAGGAAACTGAAGAAATGATTCCAGCGTCGCCACTAAAAGGCAAACGCAAGACCCCACACAATCCTGTGTACCCGACAGGTGCTCACAAAACGTCAATGGATTGTTCTTTCTTATACACCGTACAGTCCGAATGTTGCACCTTCCGACTTCCATCAGTTTGACCCAATGAAGGATGCATTCCATGTGAAGCAATACGATGATAATAGCGAGGTTATTTATGCTGCAAGACGTTGGCTCCGATATCGACCAGAAGAGTGGTACCATGCGGGTATATAGGCCCTCCAGTAAGGTGGCGTAAAGCTGTCGCACCGAACGGAGATTATGTCGAAAAATAGGGTTTTGTAGCTAAAAGAGTGGAGAATTGTATGGTGTACTGCAATCCAGAATAAAATCAATCTACAAATTTTGAAAACATTTTCAGCTATCTTATAAAATATAATAATATAAAATCAGTCTTGACCGCAACTTTCTTTTAATTGGAGTGACCGGTTTCAATCCTTAAGGATCATCTTCAGACTCCAGAACGGCAGGTGGATTTTCCTGGACCAAGCTGCACCGACCCACGACAATGAACTGACAGCTGTCACTTGCACCACCACAAGGTGATCACACCAGTGATGTAAGTGAAGCTGCAAGGTGATGAAATAGTAAGTGATAAACTGCCTTTCACATTATTTTCGCAACACACTACTGATGCAAAACTATCTGTATCCTATACAGGCTGTGATATCATACATAGTCAACCACAAGAAAAAAAACAGCAGAAAACATCACTGACATCGATTTATGGCCATCCACGGTACCCCTCCCTCCCTCCTCTCCCAAATGCCACACCAGCCACTACAATAAGAAACAATGGACAAAGAGTTCTAGGTTAAGAAGGTTTATTTTTAAGCAACATTTCCCTGTATGTATGTATGTATAAACGCCTGAAGATGAACAGAACATTATCGAAACGCGTTGCATTATGTTAGATTAAGCATAAAACAAAAAACCAAGAAAAAAATAAAATAAAAAGTGATTGGTAGCAGAAATTACAAATAAATAATAACAATTTAATTTTTAAGGCAAAAATGAAAAACCAAATCCTCTTTATGTTGACTACGTCCATTGTTTTATACCACAGAGGTAGATAAGTATCCTAGAAACATGAAAAAAATCATTTTCACGGTATCGAGCACCTCATACATATGCTGCGTTTTTACATTTCCTACTGTACCATTACAATATGATCCCAAGAGGATTGATCTGGAGCCAAGTTGCGGGCTTTGGCCCGAGAAGTAACTGTTAAGCTGCAGGACGAACTGGTACTAACGCACGTCCTTTTTTCACATGTCACTGCCGAACGCTGGCGGGATATAGAACGTCTCTTGATAAAAGAAGGTGGATCCTGTTGTTGATAGGCTCGTTATCAACGTAGCAAAATGGTTCAAATGGCTCTGAATACTATGGGACTTAACATCTGTGGTCATCAGTCCCCTAGAACTTAGAACTACTTAAACCTAACTAACCTAAGGACATTACACACATCCATGCCCGAGGCAGGATTCAAACCTGCGACCGTAGCGGTCACGCGGTTCCAGACTGAATCGCCTAGAACCGCACGGCCACACCGGCCGGCATCATCGTAGCAGATGACACATCAAAACTGAAACGTATTTCTCGGATTCAGATGAGGAGGGAGCTAAGAGATTACCAGACTACTGACTGTAATTAATACGTTCAGTGGCTTCAGTATTCAACAGTACGGTGAAATCCCTGCAGTATGCGCTTGCATTACGAACACTCGCTCAGAAATATTACCCTTTGTTTAAGTTTTCTCCACTCTTGTTTGTAATTAGAATACTATGTCAGGTGATAACGAGTGCATTTCATGTTTTCCGTCTGGTCACGTAAGAAAAGAGCGGTGGTGCTGGAATTTCACCGAAAATAATTTCATTCTCTTTAAAAATGAAATGACATTCGAAGCTATATTGTATCTTTGCTCGTCTCTTTTTTTATGTCTGAACTGCAACAGCTCACATCATTGCAGGTTAGTTGGACCGCTTGGTGGCCAGAGCTCACCAAATTTAATGCGCCGGTGAAGCTGTTGTCCCGCATTAGGGCGAAGTCTAAGTACGTGTAACACAGCATAAAACGTATCGTTATGGTCGTACTTGACTGTACTGGTCACTGCTTGGCTTCCGCTCCACGTGAAACGAAATTCAATGAGATTATAGCAAACGCGCAAGAATACATGGCGTAATGTTTACATCAGGTTTATTCTTTTGATTACCAAGGAAGTCATCTCTGATGTCTTAACATATGTTCTATCATCCTATCCATTATTCTTGTTACTGCGCCTGCTTAGCTGGGTGGTGCTCGCCTGCCATGCAAGAAGACCCGGGTTCGACTCCCGCACAGGTTTGAGATTTTCTCCCATCGGGAACTGGGTGTTGTCCTCATCACCGGCGCGCAAGTCGCCCAATGTGGCATCGACTGAAATAACACTTGCACTTGGCGGCCGAACTTCCCCGTATGGGGCCTTCCGGCGAACGATGCCATACGCTCATTTCATCTTTCTCCCCCTGTCACTGTTTTCCACGTATTCCTTTCCTCTCCGATTCTGCGCAGAACCTCCTCATTCCTTACCTTATCAGTCCACCTAATTTTGAATATTCGTCTGTAGCACCACATCTCAAACGCTTCGTTTCCCTTCTGTTCTGATAGTCCCACAGTCGATATTTCACTAACATACAATGATATGCTCCAAACGTACATTCTCAGAAATTTCTTGCTCAAATCAAGACCTGTGTTCGATACTAGTAGACTTCTCTTGGCCAGGAATGCCCTTTTTGGCAGTGCTAGTCTGGTTTTGATGCCGCCCTTACTCCGTTCGTCATTAGACACCATATCGTTCACTAAACAGCGCAAAGTAATTATAGGGTCAATTTATCGAAACCCGTGTAGTTTTCTCCCATTGCGACACAGATTTTTGAGCCGGCCGAAGTGGCCGTGCGGTTCTAGGCGCTGCGGTCTGGAACCACGAGACCGCCACGGTCGCAGGTTCGAATCCTGCCTAGGGCATGGATGTATGTGATGTTCTTAGGTTAGTTAGGTTTAACTAGTTCTAAGTTCTAGGGGACTAATGACCTCACAAGTTGAGTCCCATAGTGCTCAGAGCCATTTGAACCATTTGAATTTGACAGATTTTTGAAATCTGACTCAAAGATGACTACAGTCCTCTTCTGTAACGATGCAAAAGCATGGCGTCATCCGACGTCACCCGCGGGCTCGGTTACGCGTCAAACAGCACTTGTTTCGACACACGCGTAAAATGGCAGCAGCTCAGCAGTTCGTGTGAGGTATAACGTGGGTTGATGACATCACATTGGCACCACATTTCACCACAATTCCGCCCAACGCCACCGTGAAAATATTACACGGTGAGAGTGTCGTCGCACCACCTCTTATCCACGTTTCAGCCCTTCCTTCGACGCCTCTGCGATGGAGATTAGAACCGGGATACCCAACTTTCAAATCATACCGTGTTCGTATGGATAGCAGTGGTAAACATTTGAGTCACGTGGACACTCAGAATAGACACGAAATCATCCCATCATTTGGGGCACTGATTCCCACATATTTCGCGGTCGAAGACGGCAATTCGCGGTGCAGTGGAGAACAGGGCTAATCTTTTGACAACCTTCAACACAGCTGACTCAGCCGTTCTCTAAGGACATCATGTAGCTACAGCCAAATTAAAAGTGGAATGTAGCGAGATCACAGTTTCTGCACTGGTATAAGGAATGGCCTTTCAAAACTATTCGGCGGAATTGGAACGTAATTCCAAGTAGAAAAGGGTGTTCACGCTTTTTCAGCCCTCTTGTACGGCACCCGCCCGTGGCGTGATCACGAAAGGGTGCGACAGTGACACGTTCGTGAATAAAACGACAACGGATCCCTCTAAGATCGCTCAGTTTAGCAACTCACTAGGTGCCACACGCCGCCTTTCTTGGACACTACAAGCGTTCCTAGAGAGAGACAGCCGTTCACTGATTCCTAGGTACTGGAGTGTGGGCATCCATTTCGACAGCCCTATGCATGTGGTCAGTTGGTGATAGTCAAACGGGCTCCCAATAATCAGTGAATGACTATTTCTGTATAGGGACATTTTTAAAGTGCTCCACACAGGCGCACGAGTATTACCAAGGGTGTTGCCAAACTGGGGTACCTTAGAAGTACCCTTTGCCGTTTTGTTCTCGCCCCCCTCCCCTCCCCTCTGATCGACTGACAAGAAGGCGCGAAACAGGGGGCTCAGAAAGCACAAACACTCTTAGCTGCTTCGTATCACGTTAAAATTTCGTCGAATTGTTTTGGAAGGCTCTTAGTACTTCCACCCTGTATACCAGACCAAAAACTGATTCATGCTACATTCCAATGCCGTCAGATCACTAGCGTCAGTGAACGACGCAACCGGATTATAGTGAAATTGCTTGCTTATGAAATATCGTCTCAATTATGTGACTAGATCTGTGACTCCCTGACAGAAAGGTCACACTTAGTACTATTTGGCAGAAAATCATCGAGTAAAACACAAGTGATTTTTGGCGTTACCCAAGGTAGTGTTATAGGCCTTCTGTTGTACCTTACTTGTATAAACTATTTACGAGACAATCTGAACAGCCATCCGTTGTTTACAGATGATGCTGTCGTTTATCGTCTATTAAAATCATCATTAGCTGGCCGTGTGGCCGAGCAGTTCTAGGCGCTTCAGTCTGGTACCGCGCGACCACTACGGTCTCAGGTTCGAATCTTGCCTCGGGCATTTCCTTAGGTTAGTTAGGTTTAACTAGTTCTAAGTTCTAGGGGACTTATGACCTCAGATTTTAAGTCCCATAGTGCTCAGAGCCATCTGAAACATATTTTTGAAAATCATCATACGATCAGAAGAAATTGCAAAATGGCTTAGAAAAGATATCTAAATGGTGCAAAAATTGGCAACTGACCCTATATAATGAAAAATGTAATCTCATCCATGTGAATGCTAAAAGGAATCCCTTAAGCTTCGGTAACACGATAAATCATTTAAATCTAAAGGCAGTAAATTCAGCAAAATACCTACGAATTACAATTCAAACAATTTAAATTGGAAAGAACACGTGGAAAATGTTGTGGGGAAGGCAAACTAAAGACTGCGTTTCGTTGGTAGAACGCCCTTCCCAGTGCGACCTGTCGTTTTCGGCCGCTAAATATGTGGCAATCAATGCCCCAAGGGAAGGGATGATTTCATTGACGCCTTTTATGCTATCTCCTGAGGCCTTTCTGAGCCTACTGTAAGCAGCTATGTGTCTAAAATATTTTCTTCCGCCAATATGAATATCGCGTGATGTCACTGTTGGGTGTCACGGTTTTGACCTCTATCGCACAGGCGTCAAGAGGAGGGGTGAAGTTGCAACGTGACCTTCCAGTACAGGTGGTGGTAAAACTGTACCTAAGTAGGAAGATTACCGTCGGTTTGTCATGTCTTACAGCTCCTGCAAGCTACCGTCTAAATGGTTTCTTAAATTCGTGTGGACCACGAAATTACCGACCCCTGCGAGTTGTTGCCAGGTATTAATAATTTCTAGCCGGAGGTTTTAACCAACCGGTAAAAATTTGAACGCAACGGATAACGCATTTTTTTTACCCACTACAGAAGGCACCTATACAGGGATTGATACGCAGTATGTAGCTTTTATTTGCTTTCATGACCCAGGATTCGACTGAGGTACTGACTTTCACTTATTATTTATGATGGAGGGAGCAGATAATAAGTCGAGGGTATGGATTAAATGATATTTATTCAGTACCGATGGCATTTCAACAACTATCTGTGTTTCTCTTGCAATATACATCATCACAACTGGTCTCTCTAGTTAACATTGTTCAGTTTCGCCAGGTAATTACGGAATGGGGCTGGGGAGCGCATTCCTGGTTTCAATGTAATTTTATACAAACACACAATTATACCTAAACCCATGTTTTTACATTCAGTTGCTGTAGGTGACTCAGAACAAGACACTACAAGCAAACCAGGTCAGGGCGGAAGAGTATTTCGCAAGTCTTTAACAATCAGTGGGCATTAAAATCTGATACTTGTCCTAGTGGCACGAGTTTAAAACATGTATTTTACTTAACGCACAACATTGTCAACAAATCAAATAGTTATGGGGGAGCATAAGAAACATCATCACTTCAATGCCATTCAACACACGTGGCCAAGTTTCGGTAGCCAACAGAACTCCAGAAAAATACCGACACACGCGATTATTCCTTCCCTATTTTACACTCGCACTTTATCGTATGATTATTCATCGTGTACAATACATTTTCAGACCGACACTACAATTTATCAATGTAGCGGTTCTACCAACCGACAACGTAGCGCGAAAGCAAGTTCACAAAGAAAACATGTGGAAAATAAATAAAAATCCCCCAAAATATTAGTGTAAATGAAAGAGCAGTTTAAAGTACATTGAATGAGTGAATTTCCGTTAAGCACAGAGCAATAATATGACCGTGACTTAAGAGCCATGGTGCGTGGCCTGACCAAGGCACAACTACTGAAATTTGAATAAATTATGAAAATAAATTCCCTTATGGGGCTTTAGTGGTAATCTCACATCTGATTGCAACATCTGGACATCATTACAGAGCAGATTTCAGACAGTCTGATACCTTTGTTAACATCACCAAAATGGAGAGCTGCGTATCCAAGTCTGTCCAGCGCCGCGACCAAGAAACAAGTGGACTTCCGGACACCTCGCCTAACCGTTCTTCGTTCAAAATACGGTGGAGAGGATGGTTCGCCAACCTAACAGAGCCAATACTCGTGCCTTCGTGACCTCTCTGACCTGATTCGCCACCATCTTTGCCAAACCCGTCCACGTTTAGGGGTTGGTACCATCCTACCACAGATCGACTCTACACATGCAATGCTACAACCTATGACCCGAGCTTTCTGCTACATCACATTCTATCTCATTCGTATATTCCAGGTCGCATAAGGGGAAGGATGCAAGGAAACGCGGCACACATTAAATAAAATGAATGAATAAATAAATAAACACCACTTGGTCCATTCTCTTCTGTTTGTTACACACGGAATTCACTTCTGCGGAGTCAAAACACTGTGGCTATTGTTCTCCTGTACCGCAATTTATTGGAAAAATATGGAACGGGACAACAAGTTCCGTTTCAAAGCGTCAGTAAGAGGGGAGCGTGTGGACGTTCCCACCGTGTGACAAGTCCACTGTGGCGTTCGGCGGAATTGCGGTGAAATTTGCTGCCAATGTGACATCCTTTATCCACGTTACACCGCACATGAACTTCTGAGCTCTGGCCTTTCTTCGTATGTGTTGACGACACCTTGCTGTTTGAAGCGTGGCGAGCCTAAGAGTGACGTCGGCGGGCGCCATACTTTTGCACCATTACAGAGCAAGGTTGTAGCCACATTTGAGCTAAATTGCAAAAGTTTTGCGTTGCAATGGGAGAAAATTACGCGCGTTTCGAAAAATTTGTGTGCACAGGATACTTGTTTCACCGAGCCACTTATGATAATGACAGCGACACCATGCACAGTGCACATGGCTTCGTAACATGGCGTATTCATTCCATGGCTGTGAACAGAGCAACTTCATTGGCAGACACAGATTATCATGCTCATAGCGTTGTTCATAATATTGATTTTACAAGCATCGCGAGGTCATAGATCGTAAGATGACATTTTTAGTTTGGACAAAACAAATTAGTAGCAGATACAGCAGCGCTTACCCCCGAATCTTGCTATCAGGGTGGGCATAAGTCACGAAGACGCAATTCACAAGCTTCAGAGCGAAATGCAGGAAGATCTGCAGCGGATAGGCACTTCGTGCAGGGAGTGGCAACTGACCCTTAACATAGACAAATGTAATGTATTGCGAATACATAGAAAGAAGGATCTTTTATTGTATGACTATATGATAGCGGAACAAACACTGGTAGCAGTTACTTCTGTAAAATATCTGGGAGTATGCGTGCGGAACGATTTGAAGTGGAATGATCATATAAAATTAATTGTTGGTAAGGCGGGTACCAGGTTGAGATTCATTGGGAAAGTGCTTAGAAAATGTAGTCCATCAACAAAGGAGGTGGCTTACAAAACACTCGTTCGACCTATACTTGAGTATTGCTCATCAGTGTGGGATCCGTACCAGATCGGTCTGACGGAGGAGATAGAGAAGATCCAAAGAAGAGCGGCGCGTTTCGTCACAGGGTTATTTGGTAACCGTGATAGCGTTACGGATATGTTTAATAAACTCAAGTGGCAGACTCTGCAAGAGAGGCGCTCTGCATCGCGGTGTAGCTTGCTCGCCAGGTTTCGAGAGGGTGCGTTTCTGGATGAGGTATCGAATATATTGCTTCCCCCTACTTATACCTCCCGAGGAGATCACGAATGTAAAATTAGAGAGATTAGAGCGCGCACGGAGGCTTTCAGACAGTCGTTCTTCCCGCGAACCATACGCGACTGGAACAGGAAAGGGAGGTAATGACAGTGGCACGTAAAGTGCCCTCCGCCACACACCGTTGGGTGGCTTGCGGAGTATAAATGTAGATGTAGATGTAGAACAACTACTCTGTAACAATATAAGAAGCATGTGAAATATTTCTGTTATTTTCGCTAGAGTGGCTATGATTTGTTGAAAATATTAAAGTAAAAACGTTAGTATCCCTAAAGTACTTCTCGTAAATCGTAAAACATCGAAATCACTGAGTCAATAAAACAAAACGTCAGTGAGAACCAAGGGAGCCGAACGAAATACTGCAACACAAATGCTGAAACTTAAGTATTGACGATCCACTGCTGGTAAATGTATGAATGTTCAGCTTGACACCAATATTGTCATTCGCAGTGTAAAATTAGGAATCCGTTTAACGACTTTGAGAGCGGTACTGATAACAGAAAGGCTAGGAGAAGCAGAACGAAGTGGCATAACATTCAGTGCAACGCCAACACTAATAACAACATGGGAGTGTATAGCGTAACATAATGAGAATGCTAAGGATCATAAGTACTAGTACTGTACGCTGATTTTCGAATTTATGTCACTGTGTCAAATGTCGTAAAATGTTTGGCGGAAAAACTAATCCCTATGTGATTCGAACTTTTTGTGGTATGCCACGTTCTCCAAATCCTTCTAATAACCTCCTGATATAAGCACTGTATCTAAACTCGTAATTGAAATGGAATTAAATTTCAATAATACTAGCGATCATAATACGGGAATAATAAGTACTGCTAAACCTCCGTCGTAAAACCCAACAGTGTTTAGTGGAGCGCGTGTTGGCAGATTCAGTTTTGAATACATTTACTGCTAATGTAAATACAACAAGATTCATCTGTGATTTAGCCGAGTATACTGCTAACTTTTTCGTTGGCAAACTGTCATTACATCTGCGTTTGAAACAGTGATCAAAAAGTCTTGTTTATTTATTTCTCTGTGTGTCACATGATGAATTCAGTGGTACCGTTTCATGTTTTTAACTCGCTGATCATTACAAATTTTCCGGCATAGGCACGAACTGCAGAATTCCACTTCATAATCGCATACATCGTTTAAGAGAAGTGTATGACGTCTCCATATTATTTATTCTTACTTAATTCTGGTTGCATATGCTGATTTGTTACTTTTAGTGCACGCCAACAGCTGAGATATGTTAGAAAATAAAATGTGCAAAATTCCTTGGAATTTGTCTGAGCGGTGTTCGCAGGTGTGAATCAAGGTAGTTACACAACAGTCGACAAGCACAGTGTAGTCATAAACAGTCTGAAAACTTGTAAGGGTGTTGGAGGGTAGGCTGTGCTGAGAGATGATAGGGCGCGAGTCTACCCAGCTTGTGGCTCGAATTAGTTCCTTACTACCGTCCCATATCCAGTTTTCGTATCGAGCTCTTGGTCGGTTTTGGGAAACCAAATGAAGGACGACGTCTCTGGGAGACCACTTGAATTTTTATGGGTAACAGCTTGACTAACTTCAATGCTAATCAAATCGTAAAGGGCTCAACTTACCGAATTGTTTTTCCTTAACCATTATTTCTCAGCACAAACTACCCTGCAACACACTTACAAGCTTTTCAATAGCTTCTGACCACACTGTATGCTACGGAAAGGAAGACGTGTTAGGGATCCATCGATTAAAATAAATTAGTAGAAGGCATACAGCTAACTGGGATCTAGGTGTGCACCTGGATGAACACTAGATATTCAGTGCCCAGGTGAAAATAATAACCAGAAAAGAGAATTCTGTAGTGAATAGAATGGTGTCCGCTCCCGTTAGCTGAGTGGTCAGCACGACAGATGTCAGTCCTAAGGGCCCGGATTCGATTCCCGGCTGGGTCCGAGATTTTATCCGCTCAGGGACTAGGTGTTGTGTTGTCCTAATCATCATCATTTCATCCCCACCGTGCGCAAGTCGCCGGAGCCGGCAAACGGTCTACCCGACGGGAGGCCCCCGTCGCACGACATTTATTTATAGTGAACAAAATTATTAATATGGGATAAATAAAGTTTAGTTTGCCGTAGAGTGTAATTAGACTGCACCACGAGTCTGTGTTAATTGTAATTGTGGACTACGGTGCCAGTGTTTGGGCAGACAGGTTACGACTGGTCAAACCTGCCGATGCAATAAGAAATGTACAGCGAGAAATTCTGCTTCGATGCTGCGGATCCCTCAGCATCACATCTACAGACGTTCTAGCTACATTAATGTGCGTATGTCCCATGAACCTTCTCGGAGAACCGGCAGCAAATCTAAGAGTAAAAAATAATTTAATATTTATTTATTTATTTAACCTGGCAAGATTAGGGCCATCAGGCCCTCTCTTACATCTAACCAGGCATTCTACTTATTTTACATTCATATGTTTTAGTAGGCATGTTAAACTACATCTAGTACAAAAAGTGAAATAAACAATTTGACAGGTACACCTGGAAAAATACATACATATAGAGTTTATATTCTTAGGTCACAAGTACTGTTATAATTAGACATTATTGAAGAGACAGATTTTATTTGTAGAATGACAGTAGATGTGGTAGTCCTCAGAGCCTGGAAGGAGAACGTATCAATTTCTTCTACCTGAGAGGTTTCAGATAACACATGGACCATAACCTATACATCTAAATAGAATTGGTAAAAGGGCAACGATCATCTGTAACTGTTGCGAAATCGGCTCACCAGATGATGTCCCATGGGCGTGTCCCATAGTTGATGCTGTAGTAAGGACTGTTAGGCAGGCGTTAGGAGGTAAAACTGTTTATGCCATACTTAGAGTAAAAAAGGAATTTCATACCTTAAATCTTCCAACTGATGCTGTCTCTGAAAAAGCGAGGCGTATCTATAGCCGACAGACACCACAGCAGGCACGAGTGAGGCGTGTATACGATCCTATGGGACGTGAATGATGCCCGATAGCTCCAGGATCACATGAGCCTACAACGAAATGAGTGAATAGAGACGCTTACAGAAAATCGTCTGTGTGTGTGTGTGTGTGTGTGTGTGTGTGTGTGGGCGCGCGCGCGCGCGCGCGCGCGCCAGCTAAGTATAACTTATACGCTGCGGTCTTCACCATGTTGTGTGGTGGTGTTGGGTAGTCGATCTGGTACGGAACTAGATACATTTCGATAGAACTAAGTAGTATGTGAGTGTGTTTCCATCTCAGATTATAATAAGGACAAATATTGATTATCTGTAATCATAGTAGAAATATCGAAATATTAGAGATAGTAGTAGTAACATAATTTTCAATAGTTGTAGCACTTACTTAAAAAAATAAATAAATAAATGTATAAATAAAAACCTAGGTCTTGGTAGTTGTATTAGCGACTTGTTTTGAAACTGTTATAGTTGTATTGTTTGTTGTTGTAGCAGTAGTATATGACGTGGTACCAGTAGTAGTAACAATATGTATAACGATAAATGTAAATTAGTCAAGGTAATTTGATGTAATGAAAAGCTATGGCTCTCTTTCTATTACAGTAAAAGAACATCCGATTGGGGGTGGATGGAGATGCTACAGGAAAACGATAGGTAGCCATATAAATGTTAGAGTGACAGCAGGAGAAAAAAATAAAACATGAAAAAACAGTATAACAGACAATGTAATCTTAATTCACCTTCAGAACAAAAGAAAGGGATAAAAAAAATAAGTAGATATCAAGAAAATCCACGAGTATGTAATTTTATATGTAATGGTCCATTGTTGTAACAAAAAAGTGGACTATGATAAATAAATAAACAAAAATGAATATTGAATAATTCTTATTTATGTTTACTATAGAATGACGGAGTAACAACGATCGTCAGTTATGGGAAAGAAACTTTATTCAGAATTAGAAACGACGTATAATTTATCCAGCTACTTCCTTTGCCGGCCCAGTCGTCGTCTTCAGACAGTTTTGTTCTGCAATAGCCGTCCAGCTATGATAGCCACAAGATGACGCCTACAACTTATTCTTAGATCGTTAATCACAGATTGTAGCTGTGAATAAAGGTACTATAAAATTCTTAGCACAGTTCTTCCAGACTGCGCTAGTATGATAAGAAGTCTTTCTTGCTTGCGACTGGTTGCTTTTCAATACAGGAGTATGGCTTAACTCCATATTAACGCAAAAATACAAATAAACTTTCACTGAATACGTCTTCAATTTTTTTTTTAAATCGATGTTAATACGCACAAGCGAACATTGCAATCTTGTTACGTCTTTTATTACTTCCTCTACTGACATCTGACTGTATATAACAAAGATGCATTTGTCCAGTCAGACCTGAACTCACTATCATGCGAAATGTGGCCTGTTTGCATTTAATCATGACCACTGGTTCACCGATTTGCAGTTTATTGTAAGTTCCCCACTATGTGCTTCTGTATGAAATTTAGCTCAACTTTACCTTACAATCTACGTATTACCAAAACTATGTAGCCACAAACTGTTGCCCAATTTAAACGTTTGAGATAAGGCTGTAGCACTGCGCAGATAAAATGTCGGAATGATTATTTTCAGCTAGTTAACTTAAACCCTTACTAAACACAACCAAATTTGAATAGAAATGTAACTGGTCTGAATACAACTCGTCTTTATTTTAAAAGCGCAACTCGAGCAAAACAATTATCTGGCACTAATCAAACTTTCCACATGCTTCGCGTTTTGAGAACATTGGTGCAGATTTCTCGAAAGCACACTAGCAGACAGCTAGAAGGCAGCGACTATTTTTAAATAAAATTTCCAAACAATATTAAAACCGTTGCATACCAGTGTGGTAATGCTTAAAGATAAAGCTTTAAACAGTGAGGTGGGGAGAGTAACTATTCCTATGAAATGATAACCCAAGACAACGAGTTTAGAATGACGTATGTATTCAAAAAGACACAGTAAAACTTTGCATGATCTTCACACATAACATTGGTCTGAAGAATACCGTGCTTAGCAAAGTGAATAATGATTTAAAAGGGTACAATGGTAACAGAGAACTTCTATAAAAACGAAACAACCCAATCAATATATTAATGCATAACTCAGGGAAGTGGAGTTGTCTTTCCCTTAGCTCAGTTCTGAGCAAGTAAATGAAGTTAACTAGCTGACAATAACCCTTCCAACATTCTACCTGCGCAGTGCTACAGCCTTACCTCAAACTACTTCTCTTCAAAAACATATTCAAAATTTATATTCTTTTCGCCTTTCAATATATACGTCATATTCATTCTTGCTATCCTTCACAGTAAATCTTTCTTCTTCTAACTGATACAACCACAAGTCAACACAGCACTACGGAGACGGCCGGAGTGACCGAGCGGTTCTAGGCGCTTCAGTCTGGAACCGCACGACCGCTACGGTTGTAAGTTCGAATCCTGCCTCGGGCATGGATGTGTGTGATGTCCTTAGGTTAGTTAGGTTTAAGTAGTTCTAAGTTCTAGGGGACTGATGACCTCAGAAGTCCCATAGCGCTGAGCCTTTTGTTTGAGCACTACGGAATACTTCCATTACCCACCACACTTAAACTAAGAACGTATCAGACCGTTCAGAGGCAAAGACTGGGCCACAACAAGATGAAAGATTGTTGAACATTAGCATAACTTGCTCTCTCTTTGACGTGCCCATCGACAACTTATAAAAATCAAAATGACATGTCCACCTCACATTATTATGAGCAGACTCACTTCACTGACTTCAGGGCGAATCCGTGCGAAATTGTACTTTGTTCCCGCTAAAAACGAAATGATTCCTAAATCGAAATTACGTGTGAATTAGATTTTATAGAGACGTTCCAAATTAAGCATAGAAACTGAATCAATGAACTGAAATTTGTGCCACATCCTGGACTTTAATCTAGGATTTCCGCTTATGAGGCATATGTGCTAATCTCTGCAGTATCGTAGCATCGTATCAACCATAGCTGCACGGAGTACCCTAGCTGACACCTTCGATAAGGGCAGCAGCTGCAGCACTGAAATAATGATGTAATAGTTTGTACATCCGCCTAGTAAGCAGTAGACCCGAATTGAAGTCCCTGCTGTGACACAAATTTTAATTCATTGGTTCAGCTCCTATCCTCTTCGAAGATGAGGTTGCGACTCATTGTCTCCAGGAAAATATAATTCCATCGGATCAATAGATCGTCTACACATGAGGTACAGGGAGGATTTCGTCATTACGTACAAAGCTGGGGTGCTATTCGAGTAAATGTAAATGTCGTGTGACTAGAGGCTCCCGTCGGGTAGACCGTCCGCCTGGTGCAAGTCTTTCGATTTTACGCTACTTCGGCGACTTGCGCGTCGATGGGAATGAAATGATGATGATTAGGACAACACAATACCCAGACCCTGAGCGGAGAAAATCTCCGACCCAGCCGGGAATCGAAGCTGGGGCCTTAGGATTGACATTCCGTCGCGGTGACCATTTTTTGTTTGTTTGATATAGTTAGTTGTGTTTGGACTGAGCGGACGTCACAAGACATCCGTTCAAGTTGATCTTTGATTCTTTGACTAATTTTTATTTTACAGAGAGCACGCAGCCCTCTGACAGAACACGTTGAGCTACCGTGCCGGCTACCATTCAGCTACCGGGGGCGGACTACTCTTCCAGTATCGGAGAGCCTATGCAATACTGACGGTTTAAGAACGGGAAAATGGACTGAAGGTGTGAACAGAACATTTGTTAGGGAGGGCACAGGAGTAGGGTAGCTTATGCATCTGTGCTAGCCACAATGCTAACATGGTGTCTGCCTGCACAGTTGCTCAGTGTGTTCGGTCAGAGGGCTGGTTGTTCTCTGTAATAAAAAAAAAAAACCTGAGTAAAGGGATCAAAGTTGAACTTAAATAGGTGTCATGTGACGTCTTCCTCGACCAAATGCAACGAACAACAACGAAGAAAATAAAAAAGAATAAAACAATTGTGTAGTGGTTAGCACATCTGCCTAGTAAGCAGGAGATATGGGTTCAAATCCCAGCCATGGCACAAATTTTAGTAAATTGCTTCAGGTTCCGTCCTTATCGCAAATAAAGCTGAAACTCATACGTCTCCAGGAATATGTAATTCCAGTTTCCAAATTAGTCTAGAGTCAAAATTTTTTACCGATATGTATTAATAGGTACAATAAAACACGAAGAATAACCAGTACTCTAGCAGCGACAGAGCAGCGCCCTTGCCTGCGCTGACTGACTGCTACCGCCATGCAGTCCGTCAACACTGGGCGTTGCATGAACAGCATGAGCAGTATTTGTTTGAGGTGACTCCAGCTACACATCGCAAAAAGGAAGTTGCAGATATCCACCGGAAAACCAGAGAAAAAGGCCTGACGGCTCTTAGGAGGGACAACTGGGAATCTAAAATACCCCAACTAGTACGCATTATAATTAAGAAAGAAAGCGAATTTAGTCTATTTATGACAATGAGGGGTACTTGTTCTACTTAATGACTTGATACAAAAT
Source organism: Schistocerca piceifrons (assembly GCF_021461385.2). Taxonomy (NCBI): domain Eukaryota; kingdom Metazoa; phylum Arthropoda; class Insecta; order Orthoptera; family Acrididae; genus Schistocerca; species Schistocerca piceifrons. The sequence continues at coordinate 146,739,763 of NC_060144.1, forward strand.
TACGTGTGAATTAGATTTTGCCTCTGTTAATCTATATCAAATAGATGCGCAACAGATGCATCTGTGACTCTATTGTGCGAGAGATGCAGAAGCATGCCATAATATGCTTACTTATAACTAACAAATACAGGGTGTAACAAAAATGTACGACACAAATTGCAGGACATAATTCTCACATGTAGACGAAGAAATTATGTTATATGAACACAGATCTGTGAACACTTTGTTTCCATGTTACAACTCGTTTTCTCCAACTCATTAATCATGGGAAACAAGCAAAAACAGAACGTTAGGCTCATGGCGAACATGGATCCTTGGTTACGTCTGGTTACGATGTGCACAGCCAATGTTTTGCTTTGGGTCTCCCTGTTGCCATGCGACGTACGCCATTGCTTGTTTACAGATAACATCATCCGGCCTCAGTATCCGAGCGGTTCTAGGCGCTTCAGTCAGGAACCGCGCTGCTGCTAGGGTCGCAGGTTCGAATCCTGCCTCGGGCATGGAGGTGTGTGATGTCCTTAGGTTAGTTAGGTTTAAGTAGTTCTAAGTCCCATAGAGCTCAGAGCCATTTGAACCATTTTGAACCGCTAACATCAAACTTCCTGGCAGATTAAAACTGTGTGCCCGACCGAGACTCGAACTCGGGACTTTGCCTTTCGCGGGCAAGTGCTCTACCAACTGAGCTACCGAAGCACGACTCACGCCCGGTACTCACAGCTTTACTTCTGCCAGTACCTCGTTCCCGAGTTCGAGTCTCGGTCGGGCACACAGTTTTAATCTGCCAGGAAGTTTCATATCAGCGCACACTCCGCTGCAGAGTGAAAATCTCATTCTGGGAGCTAACATCAAGTTTTCCAGCGATCAGTACTACCTTTGCAAGCACTCGGGTTTCTTCGTGGAGTTGAGCACAGACAGTAGCAGTGTACACAAATGCAGAGATGGCAAGTGTCGATTTGACCTATGGATTACCTGACGGCAATGGCGTTCCCGCTACGTAACAGTTTCGATGACAGAAGGCTAGGCAGAGATGGACCAATCGCCTGGCCTCCACGCCCTCCGGACCTAAAACCACTGGATTTTTATTTGTGGAGGCATTTGAAAGCTCTTGTGTACGGTACGACAGTACAATATGCTCAGAGGTCCCATGCCCGTATTAGGGAACGCTGCGAAACCATATGGAATACACCAGGGATACATCAATGCATCCGAGGTTCACCACGACGGCAAGTTGGTGCCTGTATCAATGCCCACGGAGAGCATATTGAATATCTCCAGCGAGAAAGAGTTCCATGTGGTATGCTGTTGCGTTCTGTTCGTGTGTGTTTCCCATAATTAAGGAGTTGCAGAAAATGAGTTGCAACATGGAAACAAAGCGTTTCCAGACCTATGTTCATATGACATAATTTTTTCGTCTATGTGTGAGGAATGAGTCCTGTAATTTGTTCTGTATATTTTTATTACACCCTGTGTAACTCTAAAAGAGAGGAAGGCGATGAGTTAATGGAAATACTCTGCCTGACAAAAAGAGTGAAGCACCCAGAAGTGAAGGAGAATGGAAATCAAACTTCACGGGCGTTTAGCGTGCGTGATGTGATGTGATTACTAAAGCGAGTAAAGTTTACAAAGTAGCAGTATGATCCCACTTCTCAGTAAGACGCTTGTCGCGCCTGTAGTTTCCCGCGAGCGGATCGGGATAGGAATCCAGTAATGAGGTGTCTCGTCCAACTCGAAGTCCTGGTGCTGGAAAACAAGCTGGAAATTATTTGCAAATAAGGAAACATGGTGGGATAAAGGACGTATACTTCTGATGAAATAACTGAGACGAAACATGAGGTAGGATAAGACCACTGTCGAACCCTAAGAGGCACCAACACATTGAATGTAAGTTGTGCAATCGTGCATGTACCGTGTACAGCTAAGTGCCACGAGAAACTAAGTCCCGTACCGAGTGCAGAGTAACTCAGGTCCAGCGTCTGAGGCAACTGTCGAAGGAATCTACTAGCAACATCAGCGGCCCTGCTTATATAGCCTCGTCTGATGCAATCCCCCGCGATCACGCGTGTCTCCCGCGTCCTGTCGTCCTTCTAGAACATTCTGTCGTAGCTAATCACGTAGCTCCAGCGTCCCTTGCTACAAAAACGGAGCCTCTCCTGCTTCACGGCGCCCTGGCTGCCGTTAGGTTGCTTCCTACGGGTTCATCTTATGCATTTCCACTTACATACGTGACACCCTGCACTCCCACTGGCCTGCTAGCGTGCACTGATTCGGTTGGGAAGGAAGCCATAAAGCCATTGTATTCTCTCCAGAGATAAGCTGATCCACAACTATTGTCACTGGTCCTTGAGATCTTGGATGCTGACACTGTGACGGAGTTGATATTGGAGCAGGTCTCATACGTCCTATCGGGGACCTTGCTGACAGCGGGAGTACTTCAACATCACGCGGACGATTAACAGACACGTGCCACGTGTAAGTGAGCATCGTTCTGTTCAATAACGTCACCACGGGACTACCGCTTTAGAGGTAGCACACGGGGATGCAGTATATCTGTGACGTACCGTCAGAATTCCCTTTATTACTTTCAGCTGCTATATGAAGTCATACACTATGGTCCCTCATGCCGCGACTCCAGGAGTTTCATCGCTATGTCTCTCCAAGACATTGGGAGAGTCGGACCAGTCATCAGTCCGCCGCCATTATCGCCGACGGTGATCATCCGAGGTAGTGCAGAACCGCGATTCATCGCTCAGCACAACGTGACGCCATTCATCAGCATTCTGTGCTTGGCAGCCACGGCAAAACTCCAAACGCAGCCGTTTGCGTTGTGGTGTTAACGGCACCCTACGCATGGGACGTCAGTTCCTTAGTCCGTCTGCTGCTAGTCTCTGACCAATGGCAAGCGATGACACAAAATGCTGCACGCAGTCCATTACCTGTTCTCAGATGACAGGCGCTGATGTGAAGGGGTTCTGATGTGCCTGGTATACAATGCGAGGTCGAACGTAATCTTGACAAAGAGTACGATTTACTTCATTGTCCAGTATCCGACCACTGTCAGATCTGGAGACGCCACAACTCTGGATATCGCACGATTCGATCAGCTGGATAAATGGAAACCTACAATGAGGCCCCTTTCTAACCCTGTCAGCTGCTGACGCTGTCTCACACAACTACATAGCATCTCCGTGCCCTTCACAGTGATCACTCAACATCTGACGCTGTCTACCCTACCACTCCTGCTAACCGCACTAAACACGAACAACAAATGTTCAAATGTGTGTAAATTCCTAAGGGACCAAACTGCTGAGGTCATCGGTCACTAGACTTACGCACTACTTAAACTAAGTTAAACTAACTTATGCTAATAACAACACACACACCCATGCCAGAGGGAGGACGCTAACGCAGTTAGTGACATGGCGCCTCTAACCGCGCAGCCACTCCGCGCGGCCACGAACGACGTTAACGCACTCTGGTGGCCATCCATTCTACCTGGAACACAGAATTACAGTTTTAATCATCTGCATACTCACCTATCGTGTGTACTGTAGGCAGACCCACATATTTCTCGAATTACGTACCGGCCGCACTGGTGTGATACACGGCAGAATTTTCACTTCTACACTGAAGCGGCAAGAAAACTGGTATAGGCATGCGTATTCAAATGCACGGATATGTAAAGAGGCAGAACATGGAGCTGTGGTCGACAACACCTATATAACACAAGTGTCTGGCGCAGTTGTTAGACCGGTTACTGCTGCTACAATGGCAGGTTATCAAGATTTAAGTGAGTTTGAACGTGGTGTTACAGTCGACGCTCGAACGATGGGACACAACATATCCGAGGTACCACTGAAGTGGGGATTTTCCTGCACGATCAGTTCATGAGTGTACCAAGAATATTAGGAATCCGGTAAAACACCAAATCTCCGACATCTCTGCAAGCGGAAAGAGATCCTGCAGGAACGGGACCAACGACGACTGAAAAGCATCGTTCAACGTGACAGAAGTGCAACCCTTTCGCAAATTGCTGCAGATTTCAGTTCGGGGCCATCAACAAGTGTCAGCGTGCGAACCATTCAACGAAACATCATCGATGTGGGCCTTCGGTGACGAAGGCCTACTCGTGCACCCTTCATGACTGCACGACAAAAAGCTTTATGCCTCTCCTGGGCCTGTCAATACAGACATTGGACGTTGATGATTGTAAACATGTTGCCTGGTCGGACGAGTCTCGTTTTAAATTGTATCGAGTGGATGGATGTGTGAGGGTATGGAGATAGCCTCATGAATCCGTGGGCACTGCATGTCAGCAGGGGACTGTTCAAGCTGGTAGAGACTCTGTAATGGTGTTGGGTGTGTGCAGTTGGAGTGATATGCGACCCCTGATACATCTAGATACGACTCTGACAGGTGAAACGTACATAAGCATCCTGTCTGATCACCTGCATCCATTCATGTCCATTGTGCATTCCAACACACTTGGGCGATTGCAGTAGGACACTGCGACATCCCACCCTTCTAGAATTGCTACAGAGTGGCTCCAGGAACACTCTTCTGAGTTTAAACACTTCCGTTGTCCACCAAACTCTCCAGACATGAACATTACTGAGCGTTTCTGGGATGCTTTGCAACGTGCTGTTCAGAAGAGATCTCCACTGCCCCGTACTCTTACGGATTTCTGGACAGCCGTGCAGAATTCATGATGTCAGTTCTCTGCAGCACTACTTGAGACATTAGTAGAGTCCATGCCACGTCGTGCTGCGGCACATTTGCGCGCTCACTGAGGCCATACATGATATTAGGCAGGTGTACCAGTTCCGTTGGCTCTTCATTGTATAATATCAGTCGTGATTTGAATAAATTGTTCAGACTAGAGAACACGCGATTACCTTTTCCTCTTGGTTAATGCACTTCATTCATCACTTCACTCAAATTTCTCACACATTTTTGTAAACCCTCTATAGGAAGATGACGAGGAAAAAACTTTTCATGAATGGGTCAAAAATTTGTATAGCGGATGGTATGTGCTTTCGGTAATAGAGTCCATGACTTAGAATAAGTGATACTAGACTATGGGCCCTTAAAATTGCTACACCAAGAAGAAATACAGATGATAAATGGGTATTCATTGGACAAATATATTATACTAGAACTAACTTGTGATTACATTTTCACGCAATTTGGGAGCATAGATCCTGAAAAATCAGTACCCAGAACAACCACCTCTGGCCGTAATAACTGCCTTGATACGCCTGGGCATTGAGTCAAACTTAGCTTGGATGGCGTGTACAGGTACAGCTGCCCACGCAGCTTGAACACGATACCACAGTTCATCAAGAGTAGTGGCTGGCGTATTGTGACGAGCCAGTTGCTCAGCCACCATTGACCAGACGTTTTCAACTGCTGAGAGATCTGGAGAATGTGCTGGCCAGGGCAGCAGTCGAACATTTTCTGTACCCAGAAAGGTCCGTACAGGACCTGCAACATGGGGTCGTGCATTATTCTGCTAAAATGTAGGGTTTCGCAGGGATCGATTGAAGGGTAGAGCCACGGGTCGTAACACATGTGAAATGTAACGTCCACTGTTCAAAGTGCCGTCAATGCGAACAAGAGGTGACCGAGACGTGTAACCAATGGCACCACATACCATCACGCCGGGTAATACGCCATTATGGCGATGACGAGTACACGCTTCCAATGTGCGTTTACCGCGATGCCGCCAAACACGGATGCGACCATCGTGATGCTTTAAACAGAATCTGAATTCATCCGAAAAACTGACGTTTTGCCATTCGTGCACCCACGTTCGTCGTTCAGTACACCATCACAGCCATCCTGTCTGTGATGCAGCGTCAAGGGTAACCGCAGCCATGGTCACCGAGCTGATAGTCCATGCTGCTGCAAACATCGTCGAACTGTTCGTGCAGATGGTTATTGTCTTGCAAACGTCCCCATCTGTTGAGTCAGGGATCGAGACGTGGCTGCACGATCCGTTACAGCCATGCGGATAAGATGCTTGTCATCTCGACTGCTAGTGATACGAGGCCGTTGGGATCCAGCACGGCATTCCGTGTTACCCTCCTGAACCCACCGATTCCATATTCTGCTAACAGTCATTGGATCTTGACCAACGCGAGCAGCAATGTCGCCATACGATAAACCGCAATCGCGATAGACTACAATCCGAGTCGGAAACGTGATGGTACGCATTTCTCCTCCTCGCACGAGGCATCACAACAACGTTTCACCAGGCAACGCCGGTCAAGGGCTGCTTGTGTATGGAGAAATCGGTTGGAAAGTTTCCTCATGTCAGCACGTTGTAGGTGTCGCCACCGGCGCCAACCTTGTGTGAATGCTCTGAAAAGCTAATCATTTGTATAGCACAGTATCTTCTTCCCGTCGGTTAAATTTCGCGTCTGTAGCACGTCATCTTTTAATGGCCAGTAGTGTATTTTGCTACAAGCTATTAAACGTTAAAATACATCATTAGAGCAATTCTAGACTTATAGAGGCGATTGTCGTAAACACACAGAGAACTGTTAGTTGCTGCAGAGAGGAAACGTGTGTGTGGCGGGCTGGTGGCCAGCGCTGGCGGCGGCGGCTGCGGTAACCTTACGGCTGCGGGATGCGGGCCGGCCGCATGTGGGACACATTTCACGGCGCGGCTTCAAAGGACGCCAAGTTCGGCCGCGCTGGGTGCGGGGCGCGGCTCGCTGTGGCGCAACTTTCGCTCGTTCCGCGCCGGGGCTCTTGCGCGCCGCTGTGCTGTTAACTCTACGTAAGGACCACGGCTGCGCTTCTGGCGCTGTCCGCGCGAGGGAAGCGCCCGCCTCGTATGCAGTCTGCCATTTATACTCCGCAGGCATTACATGGTATCCTGGGCAATAGCACTGCGGTGAAACGGAGCATTAAGCTTTCGGACATAAGCAAGCTCATTCTACGCGTGGCTATACTATCTGATTAAAAACTTACGTACGTCTCTGTGGCCGGCCGCTGTGACTGAGCGGTTCTAGGAGGTTTAGTCCGGAACCGCGCTGCAGCTACGGTCGCAGGTTCAAATCCTGCCTCGGGCATGCATGTTGGAACGTTGATGCATTAAATTGTTTTGAAAGCGGTGCTGATATTCAAAACAATAAAAGCGGGTTAAAAGCTGTGAGCTATCCGGGGAAGTTAACCTTGCATTACTGAGCAACTGTTTCACCAGGTATCCAGTCTAACTTACCAAATTCTCAACCAGACTAACATTAATTATAATCTTTTAATAGTTATCTTACGACAACCAGTGATATAGACATATATATAAAAAGAGAATTTAAATGAAAAGAAATAAATCAGTTTAAATTTGAACATTTATTTTAACATTGATCATTGTTCCGTTAAAATTTCAGCATATTAAACTTGATTCATAACTAAACTGGTGCTTTATTTAGGGTTGTGAAAATATGAGTTTGTAATCTTACGGAACACATCAAATATGGAGCCAAGATTGGGAGACTGCATTCATAAAATAACACTCGAAGAACGTTGAAACATATGCAAGAGGAAATTAACCACAACCAACCGATTCAATTTTCACCCAAAGAAGTTACGTTCGTAGCGTAATCCTGTCTGTCATGAAATTTCCACGCACTGGTATACTAAATTCATACTAACTCTGTGAAATCTACTCAAAAAGAGTAGCTGAGGACTACTTTGATGCTTGCACCACATGCTTCACCTGGTCAACTTGGTTTACACAAAGAGTGTAACTCACAATAATTTTGATAATTAAAATAAAGTACATCGAAACGCAATTTACAAAAGAAAAATCTCGAACTGGTTACTATCGTCTTACTATTAACTCGATGGGTCAAACAATTGTATAAGCACGTGGTACTGGTCTTGCAAAGTACACCCCACGTGGGTTGAACATAAAGAAAAGTTGCTATATTGAAAAATATTGCCAAGACGAGACGTTATAATCTCACGCACATTCACATTTAAGATTGATGGTCTTAGAGTTACGGATCATCAACACGTAGTTCCACTTTACTCACAAAGTAGTGAGAAAGCAACTACTGGAAGATATTATGAACTTCACACTCGAATTACACTGCGTTGCAATTTCAGATAACGTAAGATATTTTAGATATAAACCTGATATAAAGGTGATTAAATTTTCAGTTAGGCTAAACTTAAGAAATCCATTGTCCTACGGACTTAGCAAAGTCGCGCTTAGCCAGAGATCTTACCACTTCAGACGCTCGCTGCAGACAGACTGGCGTGGGCCCCTACCGAGGGTGCTTCACAGCTACAAACGGAAGTGACCAGAGAGGCAACTTCCTATACCAACATGACATAGGACAGACAGGACCATACCAAGAATAGAAACCTCTTTGCTTTTAGGAAGCATAGCTACCTGTTCCGACGTTGCCCCTACTGTTCTCCAGCAGACCGGCTTGTCGGCTACCATCGAGCATGCAACTAGAAATACATTTGCTCATTCATCCTTTCACACAGAAGGGAAGGGGGATGACAGTATCTTATCATATACAGTACATAAAAGAAAGCGGATGTAGGTCCCATATGAGACTGTGTGACATGAATTACATGTAAACTGTGTTTTAAAGTGTAGTAGTGTGACAGATCTTTCTTGATTTTGTGCAAAAGTAGCACGTTCCACTGCTCAGTCTCCTTCAGATAAAGTCAGAAACACCATAGTAAATTTAGAAGTGGAATGTATGCCGTAAATGACAACAGATTTAAGAAATTAACATGAAATGAATCCAACAGAGACCTTTCAATGTGTCTGATGTCCTTAGGTTAGGTAGGTTTAAGTAGTTGTAAGTTAGGGGACTGATGACCTCAGATGTTAAGTCCCATAGTGCTTAGATCCATTTGAACCATATTTGAAAGTCTCTGTGTAATGCAGAACTGACCACTAAGTGTCACGAAAGGCGTACCTCCCACCCTCAAGTACAAAAATAGGCGCTGAATATTGTCAGCAGATAAACAGCAACAGCAGAATACAATGAGGTGACAAAATTTATGGGATATCTCCTACTATAGTGTCGGAACGCCTTTTGCACGGCGTAGTACAGAGAACTCGACGTAGCGTGGACTCAACAAGTCGTTGGAAGTCCCCTGCAGAAAACTTGAGCCATGGTGCCTCTATAGTCGGCCACAACTGCGAAAGAGTTGCCGGTACAGCATTTTCTGCACGACCTTTCGATTATTTTTGATGGGATTCAAGTGGGGCGATCTGGGACGCCAGTTCATTCGCTCGAATTGTCCAGAATGTTCTTCAAACCAGTAGCGAACGACCGTGGCCCAGTGAAATGGCTCATGGCATCCATAAAAATTCCATCGTTGCTTGGGAACATGAAGTCCATGAATGGATGCAAATGGTCTCCAAGTTCCCAAACATAACCATTTGCACCAAAGGAACCTGTCCATTCCATGTAAACAGAGCCGACACTACTATGGAGCCACTATCAACTTATACAGTGCCTTTTTGACAACTTGGGTCCATGGTTTCGTGGGATCTGCGCCACATTCGGACTCTATCATCAGTTCTTACCAGCTGAAATGGGAACTCATCCGACCATCCCACGGTTTTACAGTCGTCAAGGGTGCAACCGTTGTGGTCACAAGCCCAGGAGAGGCGCTGCTGGCGATGTCGTCCTCTTAGCAAAGGCATTCGCGTCGGTCGTCTGCTGTTTTAGCCCATTAGCGCCAAATTTCGCCGCATTGTCCAAAGGGATACATTCGTCATGCGTACTACATTGATTTCTGCGGTTATATCACGCAGTGGTGGTTGCATGTTAGGACTGACAACTCTACGCAAACGCCGTTGCTCTCGGTCGTGAAGTGAAGGGTGTCGGCGACTGCCTTGAACATTCCGTGTTCGAAGTCTGTTAATTCCCGTTTTGCAACCATAATCACGTCAGAAAATCCCGCTCACAGACTTCGAACGTGGTATAGTTATTGGATGTCACCTGAGTAACAAATCCTTCAGTGAAATTTCAGCTGTTCTGGATCTGCCCAAGGCCACTGTTGGGGATACGACTGAGAAGTGGAGCCGCGAATGAATAACCACAGTTAAACCAAAACCAGACATATCTCAAGTATTAACGGCAAGAGACTGTCGAGCATTATGGATACTGATTATAAGAAACGGCATCAAATAAGATGCTGGAATCATTAGAGAGTTCCAGATGGCTACCATCAGTCCAGCTAGCACAATGACTGAATGACTGTGTGTAGACAGTAAAAAAGAATGTGGTACAATGATGGAGTAGCTCTAAGCCACATATTTATGTAGTCAGTACTGAGTGAAAAGTTAGGTGGCGTGAAGGGTGACGTCACTGGACAGTGGACGGTTGGAAACGAGTGATTTGGAATAATGGATCACGTTATGCCCTGTGGCACTCCGGTGGAAGTGTTTTGGTTTGCGACTGCGTGGAGAACCCCACCTGCCATCATGTGCAGTGTCACCAAGCCAGTACGGAGGAGGTGATGTTACAGCTCGGGAGGTGTTTTTCGCGTGGTCTAGGGGTAGCGTTTTTCATTCATAATCAAAAACGTCTTCGGTCCCGGGATCGATCCCCGCCACTGCCTAAATTTTGATAAATAATCAGCATTGGCGGCCGAAGACTTCCGGCATAAGAAGTCAGCCTCATTCTGCCAACGGCCTTGTCAAAGAGGGCGGAAGAGCGAATAGAGGTTCAGGGCACTCTCTTGTCCTAGGGGTGGGAAATTGCCCCTAAAGGCGGAAGAATCAGCAATGATCAACGACATGAGGATGCAGAAGGCAATGGAAACCACCGCATTAAAGACACGTAACGTGTATCCACAGGACATGTGGCCTGTAATTGAAGAAGTGTCATGATTATCTCTCCATTGGCAAAAGATTCCGGAGTAGTCCCCCATTCGGATCTCTGGGAGGGGACTGCCAAGGGGGAGGTTACCATGAGAAAAAGATTGAATAATCAACGAAAGGATGACGTTCTACGAGTCGGGGCGTGGAATGTCAGAAGCTTGAACGTGGTAGGGAAACTAGAAAATCTGAAAAGGGAAATGCAAAGGCTCAATCTAGATATATTAGGGGTCAGTGAAGTGAAGTGGAAGGAAGACAAGGATTTCTGGTCAGATGAGTATCGGGTAATATCAACAGCAACAGAAAATGGTATAACAGGTGTAGGATTCGTTATGAATAGCTAGGTATGGCAGAGGGTGTGTTACTGTGAACAGTTCAGTGACCGGGTTGTTCTAACCAGAATCGACAGCAGACCAATACCGACAACGATAGATCAGGTATACATGCCGACGTCGCAAGCTGAAGATGAACAGATAGAGGAAGTGTATGACGATATTGAAAGGGTAATGCAGTATGTAAAGGGGGATGAAAATGTAATAGTAATGGGCGACTGGAATGCGGTTGTAGGGGAAGGAGTAGAAGAAAAGGTTACAGGAGAATATGGGCTTGGGACAAGGAATGAAAGAGGAGAAAGACTTTCTGTAACAAGTTTCAGCTAGTAATAGCGAATACCCTGTTCAAGAATCACAAGAGGAGGAGGTATACTTGGAAAAGGCCGGGAGATACGGGAAGATTTCAATTAGATTCCATCATGGTCAGACAGAGATTCCGAAATCTGATACTGGACTGTAAGGCGTACCCAGAAGCAGATATAGACTTAGACCACAATATAGTAGTGATGAAGAGTAGGCTGAGGTTCAAGACATTAGTCAGGAAGAATCAATACGCAAAGAAGTGGGATACGGAAGTACTAAGGAATGACGAGATACGTTTGAAGTTCTCTAACGCTATAGATACAGCAATAAGGAATAGCGCAGTAGGCAGTACAGTTGAAGAGGAATGGACATCTCTAAAAACGGCCATCACAGAAGTTGGGAAGGAAAACATAGGTACAAAGAAGGTAGCTGCGAAGAAACCATGGGTAACAGAAGAAATACTTCAGTTGATTGATGAAAGGAGGAAGTACAAACATGTTCCGGGAAAATCAGGAATAGAGAAATACAAGTCGCTGAGGAATGAAATAAATAGGAAGTGCAGGGAAGCTAAGACGACATGGCTGCAGGAAAAATGTGGACATCGAAAAAGATATGATTGTCGGAAGGACAGACTCAGCAAACAGGAAAGTCAAAACAACCTGTGGTGACATTAAAAGCAACGGTGGTATCATTAAGAGTGCAACGGGAATTCCACTGTTAAATGCAGAGGAGAGAGCAGATAGGTGGAAAGAATACGTTGAAAGCCTCTATGAGGGTGAAGATTTGTCTGATGTGATAGAAGAAGAAACAGGAGTCGATTTAGAAGAGATAGGGGATCCAGTATTAGAATCGGAATGTAAAAGAGCTTTGGAGGACTTACGGTCAAATAAGGCAGAAGGGATAGATAACATTCCATCAGAATTTCTAAAATCATTGGGGCAAGTGGCAACAAAACGACTATTCACGTTGGTGTGTAGAATATATGAGTCTGGCGATATACCATCTGACTTTCGGAAAAGCATCATCCACACAATTCCCAAGACGGCTAGAGCTGAGAAGTGCGAGAATTATCGCACAATCAGCTTAACAGCTCATGCATCGAAGCTGCTTACAAGAATAATATACAGAAGAATGGAAAAGAAAATTGAGAATGCGCTAGGTGACGATCAGTTTGGCTTTAGGAAAAGTAAAGGGACGAGAGAGGCAATTCTGACATTACGGCTAAGAATGGAAGCAAGGCTAAAGAAAAATCAAGACACTTTCACAGGATTTGTCGACCTGGAAAAAGCATTCGACAATATAAAATGGTGCAAGCTGTTCGAGATTCTGAAAAAAGTAGGGGTAAGCTATATGGAGAGACGGGTCATATACAATATGTACAACAACCAAGAGGGAATAATAAGAGTGGACGATCAAGAACGAAGTGCTCGTATTAAGAAGGGTGTAAGACAAGGCTGTAGCCTTTCGCCCCTACTCTTCAATCTGTACATCGAGGAAGCAATGATGGAAATAAAAGAAAGGTTCAGGAGTGGAATTAAAATACGAGGTGAAAGGATATCAATGATACGATTCGATGATGACATTGCTATCCTGAGTGAAAGTGAAGAAGAATTAAATGATCTGCTGAACGGAATGAACAGTCTAATGAGTACACAGTATGGTTTGAGAGTAAATCGGAGAAAGACGAAGGTAATGAGAAGTAGTAGAAATGAGAACAGCGAGAAACTTAACATCAGGATTGATGGTCACGAAGACAATGAAGTTGAGGAATTCTGCTACCTAGGCAGTAAAATAACCAATGACGGGCGGAGCAAGGAGGACATCAAAAGCAGACTCGCTATGGCAAAAAAGGCATTTCTGGCCAAGAGAAGTCTACTAATATCAAATACCGGCCTTAATTTGAGGAAGAAATTTCTGAGGATGTACTTCTGGAGTACAGCATTGTATGGTTGTGAAACATGGACTGTGGGAAAACCGGAACAGAAGTGAATCGAAGCATTTGAGATGTGGCGCTATAGACGAATGTTGAAAATTAGGTGGACTGATAAGGTAAGGAATGAGGAGGTTCTACGCAGAATCGGAGAGGAAAGGAGTATGTGGAAAACACTGATATGGAGAAGGGACATCTGATAAGACATGAGGGAATGACTTCCATGGTACTAGAGTGAGCTGTAGAGGGCAAAAACTGTAGCATGAAAAAGCAGTCTATCATACAGCAGTAAGTGTAAGGCAGTAGTTTGACAGTAACTTTTTGAAATGGATTGGCATGCCCAATGAAACCCTCATGGGTTACTGGGTTCTATTGCTTCGAATCACACACATGGTAACCTATTCCGTATGCTCGGACCTCCGTTAAAAATTTCCTGAAGGAGGACGTGGTGTTTAACTACAGTGGGATCCACAGTTCAAAGTCAGTGTTACCTGATCGCCATTATAGAGGTTCCGGAAGGAATCAAGGAAGAAAGAATTGTGTTTAACGACCCTTCGACGACGATAACATCGGAGACGGAGCACAGCCTCATTTTCGACAAAGATAGATGACGACGTCGGCTGTGTCCTTAACAGTGGTCTTAAGTGACTTAGAAAAACCGCTTATCTGGATGTCGAAGTGGGGATTTTACTCAAGACGTCCTTAATACGAGTACAGTGGCTACCCACTTCACCATAACCTACTGCTGTCTATGATGGTGTTTTCATGTAGAAAATTATTTCGAATCTTTTACACGTTACAGCGGAAGTGTCTTGCCATGTAGAAAGGAGGGGAACAGGTAATTTTGTTCTCACATCACTACAGCAGTTGCTGGCCGCTGGGGATGCGTGAGCTGTATAACATGCGTGTGATCTCATTATACATACTCCCTACGAATCTAAAGAAATAGCATAAATTTTATTTTATATTTTTCATACTCTGTATACCGACTTGTATTGACAATACATCTATATTGTAGAAATCTCAGCTAATTATCTACAATAGTTTCAGAGACATAAAATTTTATTTAAAAATCATTATGATTCTTTTGGCATTACAAAACAGAGTAAAAACGTATAACATATTCACTTATAACCTCATCTGAAACTATATATAAAAAGATATGGTTCATATAAATTGTTTTTTCTAGAATTTTCTTGCTTTCATTCCAATAGCTGCTGACGTAATAGTTACCTACTTTCAGAATTATTATTTAATTATATTTTGCTGTGTGTGTGTTGTGGAGAGAGTGATAGAATGTATGGAGGGCATATGTAAGTATGGATGCGTTAATGTGTGGAAAAGTCCTTGTGGAATCATGAATCATGTGACGTATGTCATAGTGCGCATGCTTTTGTGAAAAAAAAAGAGCAGCCATAAGAAAAGTTAGATGTCAAATCAATTAGTATTTCATTTCTATGTATAATTCGTATTTTGTTTCTTTTATAAATTGCATTCTGTAGTTACTTAGGAATTACTGCAAGTATTGGAGAACCGGAGCTTTTCTGACTGGCTCCCTAAATCATCAGCCGATAGGAAATAAGCGAGTTGCGCGCTTTGTATAGTGCTTCGTGATACTGAGTCTCTAGGAGTCGCTTGGGAATTGTCTTACGGTACAGTTCAATGTGGGGCCACGCCACACGAATCTTTGTTTACATGAAAAAAATCTTACGTTCTGTCGGTTATGTTATCGGAGTTGTGAAGGGTTCAAATGGTTCAAATGGCTCTGAGCACTATGGGACTTAACATCGGAGGTCATCAGTCCCCTAGAACTTAGAACTACTTAAACCTACCTAACCTAAGGACATCACACACATCCATGCCCGAGGCAGGATTCGAACCTGCGACCGTAGCGGTCACGCGGTTCCAGACTGAAGCGCCTAGAACCGCACGGCCACACCGGCCGGTGACAATCTAGTAACTTGCGAATAGGTGTTGGCCAGTAAATGTATAGGACGTTAAAATTATTCAGGTCGGACTGATAACCTCCTGGCTGTTTTCATATTTAACAGTAACTACGGACTTGGTAGGCATGTAAAACATGATTTGGAGGCAATAAACGCTAATAACTTGAATTTTAAACATTTTAAAGTTAGTTATTTAATATCCTGAACTCCTGAAATATTTACGAACATACAGATGCTGCCTCCAAGCTCGAGTTACGCGACCTTTGATTCTTGAATGCTGCTTTTATCGACTGAAACAGTGCCTATGAAGTCAGAGTGAAGGGGAAAGACAAGAAGAAGCTTACCGACGTGAGTGGACTGTAATGTCACATAGCGATCAGAAGTTAAAACCCACCCATCGCAGTGTGGGTAGAGCGTTTTGATAATCTCGACCTAAGAATTTCTGACAATATTGTGTATTCTGCGCTGTAAATAAAACTGATGCAGTATTGGAATCACAATGACTTACGTCTTTAACACGTAGCATATACTCTAGTAAACATATAAACAAAGTTTACGAAGGGACCATAACATCAAAACAAGCGGAAAGGGCATGATAAAGTATGTCTTTTTTGGTTACTGGTGAAATGTTACTTAACGTGCTGTCATCCTCCTTGCTCATAATCACGTTTCATCATAGATGGTGGCGTGACGCAATGAAGACACGTTTACACTTGTCGCAGCAGTATATTTGTTACTGACTTGCGTAGCTTCGTTATTATCCTCAACACACCTTCTGTATCACGTTTAAAGTATCTATACGGAGGATACTCAGTCAGATTTGTTACAAAACATATGCCTAATGCTACTAAGGATGGATGATGGGACCCCAACACATTTTAAACAAATCCAATTGACTATAGTCCGTGCGACTATTCATTCCTTTGAATACGAAATGGTCATTGTAAACAGCTTAAGTGGCGTTGTAGAATGTTTCCCAACAATAACCAAAAAAACGTAAATACCTAGTTTATTCGCTTAAAAATCCAGATTACAATGCGAAATACACAGAAAGGTAAAATCTATGTTTCAAACATTGTTAGCACTTAGTAGAGTGAAGCTACTTTTTATGAGGCAGGGCTGTAAGCAGAAAATCACCTGTCGTTTCCGGAACAACTCCTCTCTTCAAATCGGGCCGCACCAGATGAAGACACACAGAAATTAATCCTTTGGGACCACACAGTTTGCATGGCTGTGAAATTTTAACGATAAGGCTAGAATGCAGAAATCAGTGAACGAATTACGGCATTGGGGACGCGGAAGTTATCACAACTGCAGTAAAAGAGGAAGTGGCGCACAAAGAAATCGTCTCTGGCCATCGGTCTGCACGGACGCTTTCGATCACAGCCGCAGGCCATTATGGACTGGCTGCTCTGATACGCGCAGTTCACCGCCTCTGTGAAAGCGCACCATTCCTCCATTTTCCCCCCTCAGCTTTTGAATATGGATTGCACGGGAGCTAGAGGAATGACGGGGACGCGACAGGGAGAAAAGTGCGAACCAACGACGCAATCCACGCATCTGCAGTATTCCGGCCATTATTAGTGAGGAACACGCGCATATGAAAAGCGAGAAGTCTCTCGTGTCTGTTCCGCTGGATTTCTCTAGGAGCTCTACTCAGAGCTGCGAACTAACTCTCTATAACACGTGCGCATGAATTCTGCAACACCTCAGCTTTTTATCAGAAGCGTAACAGCTGCATGTGGAAGGTACAGTATTGATTGCGTAACAGGCACGACCTGTCAGCGATTTTGAGATAATCAACAACAAATTTTTTCTGGCTTCTGTACTACCGTAGGGAAGACTTGTAGTATGGTATGAAGTTTCACATCCTTACTGAAATTATCCTCGGGGATGAGAGACATATTTTGTCTGAGAAATGTAACACTGAACATATATTTTAGAGAGGGATTGTTATGACTGCATTTATGTTCGTTCCATTGAGCTTATGTGAGTGGCCATCACTAATATAAAACAGGATTTAAAAATCGCAGTTAATTTTTATTTACAGATGAACTTGTTCCAAGAGAACATAAAATGTACACATTACATAGACTAGCATGTGTAGCCAAACATCTTTAAGGGAAGAAACATTTTTTACTACTGCAGGTACTTAAGTTGTACGCTCAAATATTACACAAAATTCACATTAAATTATGTGTTGTTATAAATATAGGTTGCTACTGGTCCTGCAAAGGTCGAGCGAGGTCGTTCATTCATGTATCATTGATCAAATTGCAATGGCTATTGTGCCTCTACCTATGGTGTCTGGTCCTTACTTAGTGAACCGTGCACAGCACGTGTTCATGTCGTTTATTGTTTGTCACCTTCTCTTACGGTACTGCCGCCTCGTTTTATTATTCTTTTTATTGGCGTCACTAGCTTCCTGCCTTACCTGCCCGTGAGTGTTAGCAGTAGCGCTTATCGATAAGTGCACTGTTGTACCATCTCTGGAGCGACCGATAGTATTTCCGGGTCGTCGTGTGTCTGCAGTGCAGTTGGGAGCTCAGTCGGGACGCAGCAGCAGTGAAGTCGCGGACGGAGCGCCGGTGAGGCACTGACAGCCAGTGCTGACACATATGTACTGTCCGATGGAAGGATATTGAAGGGGAAACGACCGTTGGCTGGTCGTTCGGTCGGTCATATCATCTTTTGACCGTTTCCGGGCCGGCCAAGTGGCCGTGCGGTTCTAGGCGCTGCAGTCTGGAACCGCGAGACAGCTACGGTCGCAGGTTCGAATCCTGCCTCGCGAATGGATGTGTGTGGTGTCCTTAGGTTAGTTAGGTTTAAGTAGTTCTAAGTTCTAGGGGACTAATGACCTCAGAAGTTGAGTCCCATAGTGCTCAGAGCCATTTGAACCATTTTGAGCCGTTTCCGGGTGTTGGGCAGTTGGTCGGTTGACGCAGAGCAGCGAGGAAGTCTCCGTGGCGCGTGGTCAGGCTGGAGCTGCTGGCGATGTGCACACGCGGTTGGAGTTGTGAGGCGCTTCTTGCGAGGGCTACCAAGTTCGTCGCCCACCGATCCTGGACACTAAAGATGAGTGCTCACTTAGCTTATTGTCAAGCCTCAACTGCTGTCACATCTCTTCATTTGATCCTGTTTGTCGCCTTCTGGGAGATTTCTGCAAGCAACAACGTGTGTGCTTTGAAGTCAGCTAGAATTGCAGCCGTCTTCCTGTGTGGTGTTTAGCTTAGTTTAATTCATTCCTTCATTAATGAAGTGCACCAGCGGTATCTTCTGCCTTGTGGCCGTTGACGTTCCGGCTACCTGCCCTTATCGTTGACGTAGTTTTCGGCAGTATATTTTCCTCGTTGATGCTGTCTAGCATGGCGTGTAGTTTGACAGCTGAGGCGTTGTTCGTACTTTTGGGCGTTTATTCTGATTTGGCTGGACTGGGTGCCAGGATCTAGAACGTTGTGCTATTGACATCTTATTGTCGTTTTGCTGGTTGGGTGGAGCAGAACTGATCTTGTTGGTTGGTTCGTCGACTGGCTTTCGGTTGGGTTGCCTTCCGATTAAGAGGTTGTCGGTCTGGCTGCCTGTCTCACCTAAACGTACTTTAGTGATACCTCCCCAGGCCGACCCTTGGAACCTTCTCAGTGCCGCTCCTTGTATTATACGTAGTGATTTCCTTTCTAGTGTTAAGTACTCTGTGTGTGTTCTTCAGCTGAGTTTTTGCTTATTAAAATTGCAAGTCTTTTCTTCTTAGGCCTTAATCAATATAAAAATTGTTTCTTGTTTTCTATGTGGCCTTCAGCCGAGTTTTCAGCCTTTTCAGAATCAAAAAATTTTGTCTAGGCCTTAGCCCGTAAGAAATATTTCCTAGTCTGTATGTGGCCTTCAGCCGAGTTTTCCAGCTTAAATTAAAAATTCGAATTTTTTGTCTGGGCTTCAAGCCGTGAGATTCTTTGGATTTCGTATGTGGCTTTCAGCCGAGTTTTATGTGAAGCGTTTTAGTTAAAATTTAGAAGCTCTTCCCTTTAGGCTTTAAGGGGAGGTCTACTATCTTTTGGTTCAAACAATCGACTTTTTAATTGCATTTTTGGATCCATAGAAGTGCTTAGAATGTACCCCTGAACCTTTTCCCGAATACGGAACGGAAATGTTTGTTATTCACGATTGAACAAAAAAACGCACCTGCCTGAAATCGGCCTTTTCCACACACCAGTTTTTTTCGGGAATTTCGACTTTGTAGCCGCAAAAATTATTCTACGTGCTTGCCCATGACTAAAACTGATAAAGTGAACAACGAGCTTACGACGTACTACGGCTTGGCAATCCGATGGTATTCCAATTCGGTGGAACAGATGAAGAAGTCAATTTGGGCAACGTACTTCCACAAGCGTTCGACGGATGACCACCCACAACACCAAAATTGTCCGGCTGTGGAAACTGGGTGGTGCAAGTGGCGCATTGCAGAGGCTACCGGACATCTGGACGAATATCAACACGACCAGCGGCTCTCCAAAGAAGTTCAAAAAGTGATTCATCCGATCTACGAGGCCCTTTCGGAGGACGAGTTATTGTACCGGTGCTTGGGAGGAAACACACAAAATTCAAATGAAAGTTTGAACGCGTGTTTTTGGAAGTTAGCCCCCAAGCATTTGTATTCTGGTACGAAGGCTGTGGAGATTGCGACTTTCCTGGCAGTGAGCACCTTCAACGAAGGGTATTCAGCAATTCTGAAGACCATGACAACGGTGGACGTCACTCTGGGACTCTATTCGACGCAGTTCACCAAGCATTCGAACGACCACCGGTTTCAAGTGGCCGAAAACCGTTTGTCACCGACTGTACGAGCGGCTCTGGAGCAGCGCAGGATGGCCCAGATCGAGCAGAACGCGCTCTTGAGGAAAAGGGAGGACTAGTTTATGGACCCGGAATAGCAGATTGAACGTGCATTGCATAATATTGCATTTATATGTAGTGAAAACTTCAAACGCGTATATCTCGAAATGACTTTTTTTTATCGCACGGTATGGTAACTTCAAATCTACTGAACCGATTGGCATGATTGTTTGTTTCCGACAAAGCTAACTAAATTGTCTAGGAGTTGTACCACTTTTTTCCGATCCATCAACTATAAATATTTTTACTTGGCCGACAAGTCGAAAAATCGGTGAAAAAACCCTATTTTGTTTCCTATGGTCCAAATAACTTAAGCGAGGTACAACTCCTAAATAATCTTATATACTTCGCTAACATCAACTCAATTTTGATTTCAGACGAGCTGGCTGACCTGTGACATACCGCGCATGGAGGTCTACATCGAAATATTGTTTCGTTCCGACGGCACTTCCGCCTTTGCTCTTCGACATTTCCGGTCAAAAAAATTCAATTTTTTAGAGGAAATATCAATAAACATTTCCACCAAATTTGACATTGATATCTACAACACATCCCTAGAAAAAAATTCTCAGAGAACATGCTTTTTTCGGGACAAAGATAGTAAATCTCCCCTTAAGCCGTAGAATTGTTTTCTGCATGGTGTGTGGCCTTCATCCGAGGTTTAACTCTTAAATTCCGGACTTAAGCGCCTAGAACCGCTCGGCCACACTGCCCGGCGAGAAATAGTTTCTGACAGTGTTTAATGGAAGACTCTGCATGAAATTTTGAAATTAGCAGGGATGTAATTAAAAGAATGAGAGGATATACACAATTTGCACGGAAACTAAACTGCAGTTATGTAAGGTGAAGGACATGAAAGAGATATGGTGTGGTGTCACCGCCAGACACCACTCTTGCTAGGTGATAAGCTTTAAATCGGCCGCGGTCCGCTAGTATACGTCGGACCCACGTGTCTTCACTGTCAGTGATTGCAGACCGAGCGCCGCCACACGGCAGGTCTAGAGAGACGTCCTAGCACTCGCCCCAGTTGTACAGCCGACTTTGCTAGCGATGGTTCACTGACAAATTACGCTCTCATTTGCCGAGACGATAGTTAGCATAGCCTTCAGCTACGTCATTTGCTACGACCTAGCAAGGCGCCATTAGCATTTGCTATTTATCTTGTGATGCATGTACCGTCAGACCGATGTTCACCAATTATGGATTAAAGTTAAGTATTCCAGCAGCTATGTACCTTTTTTGCTAGACTCAATTTCTTTAACTGTTCCAGACCTCACGCCAGCCTGCGTGAGCTAATGCGTGCCGTTCGGCTATCTCCTAGTGGCTTGGCTGTCTTGCCAAGTCACAACATGTGGCACTAGAGAAGGGAGTGGCGCATTGTTGCAGCCTATCCGCTGTTATTCAGCGTATAAATAGAACAAGCAGCAAAGGAAAGCAAGAGGAAAATTGAGAAAGGAATCAAAATTCAGAGAAAAGAAACAAAAGTTCTGAGTTTCCGATAGCATTATTGGGAACAGCGTCCTGTCATGAACGTAAAAGGAATAAAAAACAGGTCCCGATCGCACAGTCATTATTAAAAATATGACCGGTTCCGCCCTCTAGTAGTAGGCCATCTCCAGGTAATGCAATATGTGGCTGATGATGACGACAAAGGGGACAGCAGTGCTGACCCAAGCCGCAGAAATGCAGCCAGATGGTGCATTATTTGAAGCTGGCCTATTATTAGAGGCTGAAACGTGACATATTTTTACTAATGACTGTGCGATCGAGACTTTTTTATTAATAATAAACAAAAAGCTTTAGGGTTTGCCAATGATACGGTAAATCTGTCAGCGGCGACAACGGATTTGGAAAATCAGACAAGCGGAACGGACAGTGGCTTGAAAAGAGGTAATGGACAGTGAAGTGTAGCCGAATTAACTAAAGCGGTAATGAGGGAAATAGATTACGAACGTCGTTTGCTGCTCGGGTAGCAAAACAACTGACTGTCACAGAAACAAAGATATAAGGGACAGTCAGACGAAAACGAATCAGATGGAAAATTAAGTACACTGTTTATTATTTCAAATATTAATCGCTTAACTATTCAGACATTTATCCGAGCGTGAGACAAGACGTTCAGTGCCTTGTGGTCCTCTTCAGAACCATGGTTGTGCCCAGTCGTGCACCTCTTCTTCCGAAACAAATCTACCTAACACGAGTGCCTTTCTTGAGGGCTCGAAAAGTACTGAAACCGCACGGGGAGAGATCGGTACTGTATGGAGGACATGTAAGAGTTTCCCATCGAAACTTCTGCAGCGTAGTCAAAACGCCCAGGGATGTTGATGGACGGCGTCATTCTGTTGCAGAATAATACCCGCCCACAAGTTACCAACGTTGTTCCGAGTACGCTACAGAAGTTTCACAGGGAAGCTCTCATACATACTCCATACAGTCCCAATCTCTCCCAATGCGATTTCCATATTTCTGAAGCCTTGAAGAGTGAAATTCGTGGCCGTCGCTTTGCTTCGGGCGATGGTGTGCACACCTGAGGCTATTAAAAACATTTTTTCACGAAGGCTTGAACCGTCTAGTCTCACATTGGAATAAATGTATTAACTGTTAATAGCGATTACGATTGAAATTTATTTATTTTATTTTATCGTATGGCAATGGCTCCCCGTCGGGCAGACCGTGTGCAGGGTGCCGGCTTCAACGTGACAGAAGTGCAACCCTTCCGCGAATTGTTGCAGATTTCAGTGCATGGCCGTCAACAAGTGTCAACGTGTGAACCATTCCACGAAACATCTTCGAATGGGCTTTCGGAGCCGAAGGCCCACCCGTGTGCCCTTGATGACTGTACGACGCAAACCTTTACGCCTCGTCTAGGTTACTGATGACTGGAAACATGTTGCCTGGTCGGACGAGTCTCGTTTCAAATTGTATCGACCGGATGGAGACAACCTCATGAATCCATGTACCCTGCAGGTCAGCAGGGGACTGTTCGAGCTGGTGGAGGCTGTATAATGGTGTTCGGCGTGTGCAGTTGGAGTGGTATGGGACCCCTGACAGGTCTAGTGGCTGTGCGGTTCTAGTGAAACGTCCCCTTAGAAAAATTATTGAATTACTGTGCTAGTAAACCTCTTACGTTATTTGATTTTCAAACAGCTGAGCAGAACTGAACGTACTCAGACATTTCGCTCTTTACCTATTCTGATCAACAGTAAACTGACAGCCAATATTTTTAGCGCAACGCAATCTGACTTTCAATAATCCCTACAAAAGAATGGCCCTGACTAACATTAACTTATACCTTTCACGAATCACTTACCTCACAAAAATCTTCATTACTCGAACTACTGCAACACAGCGAGCGCCACTACTGCCAGCTAAATAAAAGATTCAAGCTACTGAAGGCACTAACTACTGATAGTCATAGTTAGCAAATGAAAGATTTTGATAGAGAACAAACAATGTATTTACCTTAATAGTGTTGAAAAGTCATAATATATAGCAGTTCATGACATCCAATCTTACAAATTTACTGTCTCTGATGGACACACGTCCAGATCATCACTCTCCCCACATCCACCACTGCTGGCGGCTCACCTCCAACTGCGCAACGCTACGCGCTGTTCACATCCAGCTGCCCACTACAATAGAGAGCTTTTCAACAATGCCAAACAGCCACAGACTGCACACAGCACAGCCAGTGATTTTCATACAGAGTGCTACGTGGCGTTACCAATATAAAAACCTCAACAGCCTACTTACATAGCCCCCATGCTCCTTACAAAAAATTTTACAAATTGTTTTGGTTAGTGGCCAATAATGATTTGATAAAATTTTTCATAATTACAATAACAAAGATATCAAATGCACACACTTATTGACACAATGTTGGTCAAAAGCTAAAATTTTCTCACAGTCCATAAAGACAGCCCTTATCGTTTACTAGGACCTTCAGTCTGGAACCGCGTGACCGCTACGGTCGCTGGTTCGAATCCTGCCTCGGGCATGGATGTGTGTGATATCCTTAGGTTAGTTAGGTTTAATATAGGGGACTGATGACCACAGATGTTAAGTGCCATAGTGCTGAGAGCCATTTGAACCATTTTTGAACCTGACAGGTCTAGATACGACTCTGACAGGTGACACGTACGTAAGCATACCGTCTGATTACCTGCTTCCATCCACGTCCATTGTCCATTTCAACGTACTTCGGCAATTATAGCAGGACAATGCGACACCCTACACGTACAGAATTGTTACATAGGGCTGAAGGAACACTATTTTGAGTTTAAACACTTCCGCTGGTTACCAAACTCCCTTGACATGAACATTATTGAGCATATCTGGGATGCCTTGTAACGTGCTGTTCAAGAGAGATCTCCACCCCGTCGTACACTTACGGATTTAGGGACAGCCCTGCAGGATTCATGGTGTCGATTCCCTCCAGCACTAGTTCAGGAATTAGTCGAGTCCATGCCAGGTCGTGTTGCGGTACATCTACGCTCGCGTGGAACCTACAAAATATCAGGCAGGTGTACCAGTTTCTTTGGCTTTTCAGTGTGTAATGAATGAACATATTTTTGCAACTGTACCTGTTTTTCACTGAAAAGTGCTAAGACTTAAGGAGTATACGTATTTTTAATACATTATAAAAAGTAATGCAGGGGCACTACGAAAATACATAGACTAAATGACCATTAGGAAACAGAATCTAATGTTTCGATAGTAATTCACATAATTTATAAATAGGTGGTTAACTTTGGTAGTCATTTACTTTCTATGCTTCAGCAAGCACTTGTACCATTGTACTCTCAGCCCCTCATTTTAGTGAGAGCTGTTGATGAATCGCCCAAAGAAAGTCTTGGAG
This sequence comes from Schistocerca piceifrons, assembly GCF_021461385.2. Classification (NCBI taxonomy): domain Eukaryota; kingdom Metazoa; phylum Arthropoda; class Insecta; order Orthoptera; family Acrididae; genus Schistocerca; species Schistocerca piceifrons. The sequence goes on from NC_060144.1 coordinate 146,764,880, forward strand.
CAGTCGACATGACGTCTGGCACTCATTCTATTTGCAAATTTAATTATCTTTGCTCGATTTTTTCTACGTGATACTTCGTAATTTATGAATATCACTGGTACAATCTATATCTGTTCCCGGGCCCCATACCTAGCCCGTCTACCATGGGGAGTAATTGACGTTGGGTGGTCTTGCAGTAGTTGCTGCCCCAGTGTGCGGCAAGTACTCAGGGTGGGGGAAGGCGCATCTGGCCTGGCAGGCAGGCGAATCCTCGTCGTGATGCGGGCTGGCATGCCGGCCCGTATTTAGTTCGGCGGCGGGCAGCTGCCACTGCAGCCTGACCGCCTGACTCGGCACCCTGGAATCCGAGGGTACGCATCGCGCGGAACGCGGATCGCTGCGTGGCTCGGGGCCCAACCCTTCGCTCCGCCACGCACCTCCTGCCGGTGTCCTCCCTCTCCGCTCCACCTTCCCCTCCTTTCCTCCGTCCCCCACCCGTCCCTCAACCCCTCCTCCCGCCCCTCCGCAACGGGACCCACCAATCCATGTTCTATCCGTATACATGGTCCGTTCCCCTACCGTCCCGTAAAGCATCATTTGGATCGCAGTAAAAAACTGTTCCGTCAGCAATTAGTAATGCTGTCTTCCTCCTTTTGGGCCACCACGTTAGGGCAAATCTGTATGTCGTAAAATGAGGCACCCGCCACTTTTACATCTCATCATATTCGGGACAGCCACCTCCATGGGTGAACTCAGTAACACGCGCTTATTAGGTCCCAGGAGATATATGATACACGAATCTTTTGCACGAATATTTTGCCAGGAATAGGACAACAGATTTTAGGGTACAGTATCTTTGCACAAATTAAAATTGTATAAAAAGGGCTGTTTGCTGTATTTTTTCAAGTAATTTGTTCAAGTACCATGCAGGTAAGTCACCATTATCACGGATAAATTATAAATTAAGGAGACCAGAGAAACTTCTTGGTAGATTACATCTGTCTGCCAGGTCGGGATCGAGCCTGCGATCTTTGTTTTCCACGGGCAAGTGTTCACCGACTGCTATCCAAGCACCTCACGACCCTTTCTCACATCTTTCCTGCCACAAGTATATCTTTTTTTCAAATTTCACAGAAATTGTCCTGCATACCTTGCGGGACTGGCACTCTTAGAATAAACGATATTGCAGAACAGTGCCTTAGCCACAGCCCAGAGAACTGTTTCCAGAAATCATATTGAGTAGCCAGTGGAGTTTGGCATGATTTCATGTACGGTCGCAGGTTCGAATCCTGCCTCGGGCACGGATGTGTGTGATATCTTTAGGTTAGTTAGGTTTAAGTAGTTCTAAGTTCTAGGGGACTGATGACCTAAGATGTTAAGTCCCATAGTGCTCAGAGCCATGATTTCATGCGGGGCACTTCCGTGATACAGGGGAAGATAGAAGAAGAGCCACTGGCGGAAGTAAAGCTGTGAGGTTGGATCGTGTGTCGTGCTTAGATAGCTTAGTCGGTGGACACTTGTCCGTGGAAGTAAAATGTCCCAGATTCGAGCCTCGGTCCGGCACACAGATTTAATCGTCCAGGAAGTTTCAAAACAATGCACAGTGCAGAGCAAAAATTCATTAAGGAATAACAGTTTTTCACTTTTATACTCTAATGATAATAAAAAGGCACACCACGAAGGAATTATCTGAATGGGTCGGAAATCGGTATATGTGATATACACGTGCAGACAAACAAACGATTACAGTTTGAGAATAACAGAAACATCTTCACAAACTGAGCAAGTCAGGCCGGCCGGAGTGGCCGAGCGGTTCTAGGCGCTACAGTCTGGAACCGCGCGACCGTGACGGTCGCAGGTTCGAATCCTGCCTCGGGCATGGATGTGTGTGAAGTCCTTAGGTTAGTTAGGTTTAAGTAGTTCTAAGTTCTAGGGGACTGGTGACCTCAGAAGTTAAGTCCCATAGTGCCCAGAGCCATTTGAACCAGCCATTTTTGAACAAGTCAATAGCGAGTTGGTTCACCTCTGATCCTTCTGCAAGCAGGTACTGATTGATAGAGTTGCTGGAAGCCCAGCTGAGGGATATCGTGTCAAATTCTGTACAACTGGCAACTTAGATCGTCAAAATGCCGAGGTGGTTGGAGAGAACTGCCCCTAATGTTCCAAACGTTCTGAACTGGAGAGAGAGACGGCGACCTTGCTGGCCAAGATAGGATTCGTCAAGCACGAAGACAAGTAGTAGACACTCATGCCGTGTGCGGGAGGGCATTAATTTGCTAAAATATAAGCCGATGATGGCTTGCCAAGAAGGCTGACAAAACGGGGCATAGAATATCGTCGACGTATAGCCGTGCCGTAAAGGTACCGCGAATGATAACCAAAGAGTTCCTGCTAATAAAAGAAATGCCATCCCAACCAATCGCTCCTGGTTGTCGAGTGGCATTCACTTTTTCAAACCAACAGCTCAATTCATGGAATCAATACTAGAAATAAGAATAATCTTTACAAAGATTTAAAGTCACTTAGTCTTGTACAAAAAGCTGTGCATTATTCAGGAACACACATTTTCAGTAACTTGCCAGCAGCCATAAAAAGCTTAACAACCAATGAATTTCAGTTTAAGGGAAGCGTAAAGGATTTATTGGTGGCCAACTCCTTCAACTCTATTGATGAATTTCTCAGTAAAACCAACTGATTTCTATATATATATACCTTCTGCACCATTTCAGTGCAGTAATGTGTTCATTGTAAATAAGTATCATACTACTTGTATTACACGTTTATTACCTTATAAATAAATAAAAAAACTTTTTTATTTTCAATTCAGTGCATTAGTATTTGTAAAATTACTCTTTCATATAGTGTTCATTAAAAAATGACGATCATTCCACTTGGGACCTGTGGTATGGTACATTAGTTTATCTGTTTTAGTTGCTAATATTTGTCATGTATTGTTGTTTTTCTGACATGTTCTACCTCATGGAGGACCTCCTCACTACGGATCAATTGGAATGAAAGTAAATCTAATCTAATCTAGTTCAGATTGACGTCCCACGCCTCCCGGGGCGTCACCAGACACGTCTTCGCTGACATCTGGGCTCAGTTCGAAGCGGGACTCTCACTGAAGACAGTTCTACACTAGTCATTTAGATTCCAGACCAAATACATATTTGGAGACGCCCAGGACAGTTATGAGCTACCAATCCGACTGTCGGCCGCGATATGGCGACAACCAGGAATGATACGCCCTTGCACTAGGTGTGTTCCCGCGGACAGACATGCATGCGAATATGGACAAGCACAAGCTGTGTAATGACATGACTATAATGAAAATTTGTGCCGGACCGGGACTCGATTCCGGATTTCTTCATTGTCGTGAGCGGTCGGCTTACCACTAGGTATCCGAACACGATTCACGGCCAGACCCAACTTCCATAGGTCGTTAACCATTTTTCCTAGGAATAGCTGTCTGGGGTGCCACTTTTTTCATCACAAAACACCTTGTAACACCCCACCCGTTGCTTGTCCGATTTTTGCCTGTGTCGCCTCTGACAAACAACTTACAGAGAAATTGGGAGTGGAACTGTAAGCAAAAATGAATAATGTTAGATTTAATTGTGACCCTGTCACCCCTAATTAATCTGTGGTGGTAGTGTTGACGATACACCTATTTTTACTTCCAAACATGAACGATAACGCACAATTTAGGTGTTCAATGATATCAAACACATACACAAAAATAAAATAAAGCAAAAGGGTGAATTCAGGATCAACTACTGGAAGTAAAGGCTCTACTGAATCACAATGATTTTATTACAACCTTCGGATCAATGCTGAATAAAACACAATGAACAATTTGAAAATTATCCTCCTAACTGGCATTGGCAGTGAACTGTGTTAAAATCGGTCCAAAACGCGAACTCTTATAACTTGGCTGACCGACTGACATCGACACAAAACCTAAAATACGGAGAACCACTATACAACAAAGTACCATGAAACCTTTGTGGAAACAGCAATTGCACGTGATCCAACTATTTAACGTTAATCCTAATACAGGCCGAAGCGGGAGCGATCTCACTGTAATATTTCTGTTGCAGCCGCGGTCTCCGACGGCGACGGCGCGGCTGTGCGGTTGGCGTGTGGCGTCTCGGAAAGTACACTCCTACACTACTCGGACAACAGACTACTGTCCGTAAACTTCTCTGTTTGCAACGATCTTCCCGGCAGCAAAGAGCTGGCGCGGATAACGTCCTCTCAGAACGAAAGAGCAAGACGGGAGACGACTTGGCTAACGTCCTCTCAGTATGGGAGCCCAGAACGGAAGACCTCTTCCGAGAGCCAAGCAAGATCGCTCTTCACCTCTATTTTCCCACCACAACTTTTTCCAAGCGAATCACATCACTAGGCATAAAGTTAGTGGGACATAGGCGAGAGCACGCACAGGAAAGCCTGTCCATCTATCCACTGCTCTGTTGGGCGGCCGCTGTGGCCTCTCCAAACGGATTACAGAACTTCCCCATTTCACCATTCATGTCGTTAGGCTGTGGTCTTCGGCGACTAGCTGGGGAGGTAGCCGAGGTCTGTCTCACTTCCAAAATCTTATAATTACAAAATCGCGGAATTCTCTCTGTATTACCTAGCCAGCGTGTGCCGATACGTTTCCACATAGATTTCCTACGCCGTAATTTGATTACTCCAACAAACAACAATTACTTATCTACAAAGCGATTGCTGTCAGTCGTTTTTATTGACCTAAAGTGCTCGCAAAGTGATTACAGTCACGTTAGATGGACTCATGTAAGATGCAAGACCGTTCGCACCTTACAACCTTTGGTTGTTATTCGCGCCGCCCTTACAGCACAGCGGTACGTCGACAACGTTCTAAGCCTCGTTTCGTTGCCCTTCATGGCAAGCCATCCTCGGTTTACATTTCGGCAAGGTAATACCCAACCGCACGCGGTAGGAGTTTATTCTGCTTGGCAAACCCTACTTTGGCCAGGAAGGCCGCAATCTCGCTCCCCAACTGAAATGGTTGGAGCATTTTCGGCAGGGCCCTCCAACTATATCTGGATATTAATGATGTAACGCTCCAGTTAAACATAATTTCGCACGATATCGATTAGGAGAACATCCAACAACTCTGTCAATCAATGCCAAGCTGAATACCTGCTTGTAAGAGGGCCAGAGGCGGACGAATGCATTATTGACTTGCTCCGTTGTGAAGCTCTCCCTCTTGAAAAAATCACCCAATTTCTCTGAAATTGTAATCATCTGTTTGTCTGTACAGGTAACAACATCTATCGATTTCTGTCCCATCCGGCTTTTGTGGTACGTTTTTTTTTTTTTTTTTTTTTTTTTTTTCCTTGAGCGTGTAGCACGTTTGGCAGTAATCATGTTGATTGAAAATGTATGTCAACCAATTCGTACAACTAATTCTTATGTTTGTGTGTGTGTGTGTGTGTGTGTGTGTGTGTGTGTGTGTGTGTGTACAAAAGCACGTACTTGTGCATGTGCGCATGCGAGGTACGTGCGGGCTTATGTGACTGTGGTCGTGTGTATTCCTGGAATAATAGAAATCTAACCCACGCGGCGGCAGCTGAACGGACCATCTGGTCGGCCGGGCTCGAGGCTCGTAGCGGTTGTGAGGAAATTAGCACTTTGCAGCAGTTTTGCCAACAGAGGAAGCTAGCGAGGGAGGGAGCGAGTGCCAGCGGGCGGGCTGGCGGCTGGCCCACGAGGTTGGCAGCAGCGCGGACCTTGGCAGAAGGCCGCGATGCGAGCCCAGGCGCTGACCCGGCAGCTGATTCACCCCTCACAGCGGGGCAGATGCGTATTCTGGGCCCTGCCCCTACACAGCGCGGCCATCGGCAGCCCAGACATTCGGCCGCTACGCATTCCGCGGGTCGTTGCGTTGTGCAGTACGGCCGCCACTCGCCTTCTGTTTACAAATAGTTCTGCTCCGGCGAAAATAGAACCGCTTTTATCTCTGCGAAGAGCCCTCGAGGCCGGCGAGTTCTATTGTCTCTGGGATGCCGCAGCGAGAAGTGGCTTCGAGGGAATACAACGCCTCTAACGTACAAAGGCACAGTACCTTAAAAAGCCTCTTCACGCACACAAACACAGTGCTTACGTTTATTTGTCTAATGCTGCGAACACCAACGGAAATAAAAAATGTCACACCGTGAACACCTTGAGCAGACTCTTCTAAATTGATACTCTTGTATTTCCACACCTGTGGGATATGTTCCTATGTATTCCATACTTACGAGAACGTATTTTTCGTATTTTCCGAGAAGAAACATTCGTTCCTGCAGAAGAACAATATCATGAGTACAATACGGCTTCTGGGTGTTTCTAAAGTAACGGAAGTTTTCAGAAAAAAATCGCAACATAGCATGGCCACAGGACGTGCAGTTGTACATGACCGCCATCTTTCGGAGATTAAAAACTGTCAAATTATTAGCATGAGGGTCAGGGGAGGCTCATACCCACGGATCCCAATTGGGTGTAGTCCAATGACTGCAAAAAAAGTAAAGCCGTATGCCATTGTTGGCTGGGAGACCACAGGGGGTAGGTGAAGCCGACGAGTGGGAGTGGGTTTTCATCTTCCGCGCACAGTGGCTCTTTCCTTGCGGATGTGTGAAAGATGTGTCGTATGTGTATGGAGTGCACGTGAGTGTTGCGGTCGCGAGTGGGGTGTGGTGCTATGTTTGTTTTGGATGATGCTGATGAGTGAAGGGAGAGAGTAAAACAGTCCCGGTTCATAGGCCGGTACTACACTATCGTATTTCTTTCACAAAAAAATATGATCAAATATTCGTCAAATTAGACTGTCATGTTATTATTCGTCAAGGTTCAAGATGGCGGTCAACAACAACTTGTTATTAAGCGCTGCAGTTGCTTGTACCACAAATGCGTTGTGCATGCATTTGGAAGAGAAGCGGCGGAAGAAGAGTAAATATACATATGTGAACCCGTGGGCTTTACCTCGAGATAGCAAAAGAATTCACTAAAATTTGGTATGAGGGCTGCAATGAGAGCCGTCAAATTTTGTTTAAATGCCTTAAGAAAGGAAGAGAAAGCATTTCAGTATTTGCTCAGTAAAATGGTTCCTCATATTACAAACCAGAATACTCACTTGAGAAATGCTATATGTGCAGAAAAAAGGCTCACCATAACATTGTAATTTCTTGCTACAGGAGAGAGCTACTCTAGCTTACAATATTGCATTCGAATACCACAGTGCACATTAACCAAAACAGTTCCGGATTTAAAAAGCTCTAAAGGAGGAATATCTGAACATAAATAAATGTTTAGTACGCTATATGGGCACTAGAAGCTAGTTTTATTTTTGAATAATTTAATTAATAGAATTAGTATTGCAACAACTACTAAATTAATATAAAGTACGAAAAGATAAAGCCTTTTTAGCTTTTGGCTACCAGAGTTCAAAAATAGACAAAGTGGCATGGAGAGCTAAGAAATTTTTTATTTAGAATGTGTCGTCCTTTATTCCGGCTTGCTGGAAAGCTGGACGTTTAAAGATATAGAGGTGTAAGGCTGTTGCCGTGATTGTGGATTTGAAGTCGCCTGCAACATATCCCACATGTACATCAGTATACGATTAACAAGCACGCATTGTGCCACTTGCTCGTCCCCACCCCAGTCGAAGCAAGTTTATTAAAAACTAAACTTTGTAGCCATGTTTACAGACACACGAGAGGTCAAATAGCTGTAGCGATGCCAGCGACCCAAGCGGTTACATTTCGCATTTCAGTGAACAGAAGACGAACTACTATTACGATCAAATCTACGGCAGAGTCAGTATTGCAGAGGCTCTCTGATACTGGAATAACACCCCAGCTTTGTACGTAATGAGGTTGGTTAAAATGGCTCTAAGCACTAAGGGCTTAACATCCGAAGTCATCAGTCCCGTAGACTTAGAACTACTTAAACCTAACTAACCTAAGGACGTCACACACATCCATGCCCAAGGTAGGATTCGAATCTGCGACCGTAGTCGTCGCGTGGTTCCAGACTGAAGCGCCTGGAACCGCTCGGCCACAGCGGCCGGCTCTTACAACAGGAAGGTGATGTGTTGTTGCAACAGGATAATGTTCACCCGCACACTGCCCGTGAAACTCAACGTCCTCTGCAAGATGTGCAACAACTTCTCTGGTCAGCAAAATCTCTCGATTTGTCTCCAATCGAGCACGAGTGGGATGTGATGCAACGAGAAGTGACTCGTGCGACTCGTCAACCAACAGCTCTTACAAAGCTATGTGAACAGGTCAAGCAGGCGTGGAATAATGTATCCCAGGAGAGTATCCGCCATCTGTACAATCGACTGGATGCCAGAGAGAGCAACTGCATTGCCGCCCATACGTACTAACATGGGTGTTTCAACATCGATCGATATCTGGTGCTTCCGAAATGTTTGTGCTAATTATCTGTAAATGTAATCATTTCATGTACTCCATATCCACTGTTGCATCAATAAATCTTAAGTGAATTAGAAACCTCGAAAAGGGTGGGCTATTTTTTTTTCTTTCAGCGGTGTATATCCAGAGCTCCCTTTATATGCCCAGTGGCATTAAAGGTGTTACAGGCAAACTGACAAAACGAACCATCATGAAGAGATTACTGTAATCTGAAGTGATAACTCCAGGAGTTATGCATCGTTTACCGTTGACACCATGCCACAGACGAAGGAGACTTGCATCACAGAGAACAACAGTCCATTGGCACATTAAGTAGTATTCTGTGGTGTTCAGCGATGAGTCTATTTGTGGCCGTGAGGTCAACGCCAGCAGGTCTGTAGACGATATGGTGATAAATTGCAGGAAGCAACAACTCCCGAGACCCATAACACTCCAACTACTGGAATGAAGTTGCGAAGAGCTATTGAATTTGACAACAGGACACATGTGAAGACTGTTGAAGAGAAACTGAATGCTCGCCAGAATGTGCCAAGAATCGTAAACTCTGTTCGCATGCCGTTTATGATCAGGACACCAAATGGTATATGCAGATAATGCACAACCCGACCCTGCGTTCACACCGAGGTCACCTAGAGAGCAGTACACATCCTTTATGGGCCCAAGATTCGTCACGCCCCAACTTATCTGGGAGATGAGGAGAAATCGTAGCCGGCCGCGGTGGTCTAGCGGTTCTGGCGCTGCAGTCCGGAACCGCGGGACTGCTACGGTCGCAGGTTCGAATCCTGCCTCGGGCATGGGTGTGTGTGATGTCCTTAGGTTCGTTAGGTTTAAGTAGTTCTAAGTTCTAGGGGACTTATGACCTAAGATGTTGAGTCCCATAGTGCTCAGAGCCATTTGAACCATTTTTGAGAACTCGTATACTTCCATGCGAGCATCCAGCGAGCAATGTTCAAAAACTGACAAGAGTTTCAGGCATGGCAAGAAAGTCCTCAAGATGATCTTTGTTTGGTTCCACGCCCCTGGGTGTCCCATCTCATACCGATATATGAGTATCTGTTAGGAATACATCAGAAGTTTATAAGATGAACATCTCCACAAAGTTTGATAGATATCAGACTCGTGATTCACTGTGTAAAACTTTCCGGCTACCTCAATGTACATTCTTCAATTATTTGACAAAGGCGCCTGTGATTGCTGTAAAATTACTTACGATTTCTATGATTATTTTATACCGATACCTATTTGCCCAACTATAGGGACTGTGACCGAATCTGCGTCGGGATTACTTGCAGAATCTTTGGCTCCAAGTACAAGGAAAATATCAGGATGTGGAGAGACAGCACAAGGAATTTAACATTTCGAAACCACTTCGAAAAGTAATATTACAGAACAAGCACATAACGCATTCCGTTTACTTTCGTGATTGTGATGTGGCACTTCCCTTTTTATTTTTCCGTTCTTCCTTCTTTTCATATCGATTACGGGCTCTCTTGAACAAATATAGCTCGGCAGCTGATTCATTTTAATTTGACAGCTACAGCATAAGCGAAACAAAAATTTAGCCAGCTCTCTTTCTATTGTGATAACTGCCGTGTCGAGCGGATGTAAGCCATAAGCACGCTCGCTTTGTCAATATTTTGCTCAGTATAGTGCTGCGTTGACAAGAAATTTCTTACACTGTTTCAGATATCACCCAAAACTTTATGCCGCAACGTGTTCAATGGGACTAGCAGCAACACGAAAGCAGAAACTGTGAGCAGAGTGCAGCTATCGAAACCTAAGAGATTTCAAGGTACTGGAGACAAAATTTCTTTAAATTGTCTACATCTACACATATTATGAAGTACCCCGCTGCTGTTTCTGTCTGTAATTTTAGGCTAATTTCAGGAACTACGAGGGCAGTTCAATAAGTAATGCAACACATTTTTTTTCTCGGCCAATTTTGGTTGAAAAAACCGGAAATTTCTTGTGGAATATTTTCAAACATTCCCGCTTCGTCTCGTATAGTTTCATTGACTTCCGACAGGTGGCAGCGCAGTACGGAGCTGTTAAAATGGCGTCTGTAACGGATGTGCGTTGCAAACAACGGGCAGTGATCGAGTTTCTTTTGGCGGAAAACCAGGGCATCTCAGATATTCATAGGCGCTTGCAGAATGTCTACGGTGATCTGGCAGTGGACAAAAGCACGGTGAGTCGTTGGGCAAAGCGTGTATCATCATCGCCGCAAGGTCAAGCAAGACTGTCTGATCTCCCGCGTGCGGGCCGGCCGTGCACAGCTGTGACTCCTGCAATGGCGGAGCGTGCGAACACACTCGTTCGAGATGATCGACGGATCACCATCAAACAACTCAGTGCTCAACTTGACATCTCTGTTGGTAGTGCTGTCACAATTGTTCACCAGTGGGGATGTTCAAAGGTTTGTTCCCGCTGGGTCCCTCGTTGTCTAACCGAACACCATAAAGAGCAAAGGAGAACCATCTGTGCGGAATTGCTTGCTCGTCATGTGGCTGAGGGTGACAATTTCTTGTCAAAGATTGTTACAGGAGATGAAACATGGGTTCATCACTTCGAACCAGAAACAAAATGGCAATCAATGGAGTGGCGCCACACCCACTCCCCTACCAAGAAAAAGTTTAAAGCCATACCCTCAGCCGGTAAAGTCATGGTTACAGTCTTCTGGGACGCTGAAGGGGTTATTCTGTTCGATGTCCTTCCCCATGGTCAAACGATCAACTCTGAAATGTATTGTGCTACTCTTCAGAAATTGACGAAACGACTTCAGCGTGTTCGTAGGCACAAAAATCTGAACGAACTTCTCCTTCTTCATGACAACGCAAGACCTCACACAAGTCTTCGCACCCGAGAGGAGCTCACAAAACTTCAGTGGACTGTTCTTCCTCATGCACCCTACAGCCCCGATCTCGCACCCTCGGATTTCCATATGTTTGGCCCAATGAAGGACGCAATCCGTGGGAGGCACTACGCGGATGATGAAGAAGTTATTGATGCAGTACGACGTTGGCTCCGACATCGACCAGTGGAGTGGTACCGTGCAGGCATACAGGCCCTCATTTCAAGGTGGCGTAAGGCCGTAGCATTGAATGGAGATTACGTTGAAAAATAGGGTTGTGTAGCTAAAAGATTGGGGAATAACCTGGTGTATTTCAATGCTGAATAAAACAACCCCTGTTTCAGAAAAATAATGTGTTGCATTACTTATTGAACTGCCCTCGTAATATAAGGATCTTTATACGGTTTTCACTGATTAGTGGACTGATTCACGAAGATGGTTTTGACGCGCGGGATTAGCAGTGCGGTATAGGGCGCTGCAGTCACGGCCTGTGCGGCTGGTCCCGGCGGAGGTTCGAGTCCTCCCTGGGGCATGGGTGTGTGTGTTTGTCCTTAGGATAATTTAGGTTAAGTGGTGTGTAAGCTTAGCGACTGATGACCGTAGCAGTTAAGTCCCATCAGATTTCACACACATTTGAACACTTTTTTTTTCGAAGATGGTTTGTGTGATAATTTCTTATCTCTCATCCGGACACCTCGGCCATCTCTAGATACGTAAGACCGAAATTGGCCAAAAACACCAGCCCCGAAAACAAAAAACCTGCTGCAGAATGGATATTCAGACAACACGTCTCGATGTAAGAGGAACATTTATGTTCGATTCCAGTCCACTGGGTTTATTTTAATCCAGTGAAACGGCGCACATATTGTAAAATATATACGCAATTTTGTAGTTGTTATTTAGAGGGATCTAAGGCATCTGAAGTAATTGGAAGCCACAGTAGAGAGACAGTGGGGTGGAAACAGCCTGGTACACGTATCCCCCACAGTACTGTATGGATCTCGGAAACATTGGCCGGCTGCTGTTGCCGAGTGGTTCTAGGCGCTTCAGTCCGGAACCGCGCTGCCGCTACGTTCGCAGGCTCGAATCCTGCCTTGGGCATGGCTGTGTGTGGTGTCCTTAGGTTAGTTAGGTTTAAGTAGCTTTATGTCTAGGGGACTGATGACCTCAGATGATAAGTCCCACAGTGCTTGGACTCATTTGAACCATTTTCGGAAACACTGTATGCTTCCCGACGTGCCACTGTCTCGGCTACGACTTCACGAGGATTACGTAGAGGGCAGATTCTGTCTCAAATATTGGCGCTTCAATCCTTTAAGCGCTAGAGCTATCACAGGACGTGTCATGATGCGTCTTCCCCACAAGAACCACCATCTGATGTGCTTTCTTTCTTCCACAGACAGTATGCCGTCGCATCTTCCACATTATGATCCCATTTTCCGGTGCAAGACCATCAGCGGTAAAGTTTGACCATCGTCTATTAAAGTGATTGTCGAAATACAGGGTGAGTCACCTAACATTACCGCTGGATAGATTTCGTAAACCACATCAAATACTGACGAATCGATTCCACAGACCGAACGTGAGGAGAGGGGCTAGTGTAATTGGTTAATACAAACCATACAAAAATGCACGGAAGTATGTTTTTTAACACAAACGTACGTTTTTTTAAATGGAACCCCGTTAGTTTTGTTAGCCCACCTGGACATATAAACAAATACGTAATCAGTGCCGTTTGTTGCATCGGGAGATATTGTAACCTAAAGTTGACGCTTGAGTACCACTCCTCCGCTGTTCGATCGTGTGTATCGGAGAGCACCGAATTACTTAGGGATCCAAAGGGAACGGCGATGGACCTTAGGTACAGAAGAGACTGGAACAGCACATTACGTCCACATGCTAACATCTTTTTATTGGTCCTTTTCACTGACGCCCATGTACATTACCATGAGGGGTGAGGTACACGTACACAGGTGGTTTCCGTTTTCAATTACGGAGTGGAATAGGGTGTGTCCCGACATGTCAAGCCAATAGATGTTCAATGTGGTGGCCATCATTTGCTGCACACAATTGCAATCTCTGGCGTAATGAATGTCGTACACTCCGCAGTACATCTCGTGTAATGTCGCCGCAGGCTGCCACAATACGTTGTTTCATATCCTCTGGTGTTGTAGGCACATCACGGTACACATTCTCCTTTAACGTACCCCACAGAAAGAAGTCCAGAGGTGTAAGATCAGGAGAACGGGCTGGCCAATTTATGCGTCCTCCACGTCATGGAAATGTACATATGCGTCAGTGAAAAAGACCAATAAAAAGGAGTTAGCATGTGTGTAAGTAGGCTGTTTATGTTTTCTTGTTGGCAACGTTACGTAGCGCTCTGTATGAAAATCACTGGCTGTGCTGTGTGCAGTCTGTGGCTAGTTTGCATTGTTGTCTGCCATTGTAGTGTTGGGCAGCGGCAGGTGGATGTTAACAGCGCGTAGCGTTGCGCAGTTGGAGGTGAGCCGCCAGCAGTGATGGATGTGGGGAGAGAGATGGCGGAGTTTTGAAATTTGTAAGACTGTCATGAACTGCTATATATAATATGACTATTAAGGTAAATACAGTGTTTGTTCTCTATTAAAATCATTCATTTGCTAACTATGCCTATCAGTAGTTAGTGCCTTCCTTAGTTTGAATCTTTTATTTAGCTGGCAGTAGTGGTGCTCGCTGTATTGCAGTAGTTCGAGTAACCAAGATTTTTGTGAGGTAAGTGATTTGTGAAACGTATAGGTTAATATTAGACAGAGCCATTCTTTTGTAGGGATTATTGAAAGTCAGATTGCGTTGCGCTAAAAAATATTGTGTGTCAGTTAAAGCACAGTCTTGTATAATTCTTCAAAAAGGGGACGTTTCATATGGCGACCCTGCCAGGATTATGAAACGTCCCCATAAACAGCCTACTTACATGTGGACGTAATGTGCTGTTCCAGTCTCTTCTGTACCTCAGGTCCATCACCGTTCCCTTTGGATCCCTACGTAATTCGGTGCTCTCCGATACACACGATCGAACAGCGGAGGAGTAGTACTCAAGGGTCAACTTTAGGTTACAATATCTCCGGATCTAATTAACATTTTACAATGCAACAAACGGCACTGATTACGTATTTGTTTATACGTTCAGATGTGCTAACAAAACTAACGGGGTTCCATTTAAAAAAACGTAGGTTTGTGTTAAAAACATACTTCCGTGCATTTTTGTATGGTTTGTATTAAACAATTACACTAGCCCCTCTCCTCACGTTCGGTCTGTGGAATCGGTTCGTCAGTATTTGATGTGGTTTACGAAATATATCCAGCGGTAACGTTAGGTGACTCACCCTGTATATCTAAAAATAAACAAGGAAAAATGGCAACAGAAAACTTTCTGTACATGATCCACGCCGGATAAATCGCCATTACTTCCTAAATGTGATGCTGAAAGTACGAAAAGCATATTTCTGCTGCATGAAAATAGAAATAAACTAGTACACTGATGGATTTTTAGTTTAGGGTTTGCTTTTGTGAAATACAGTTGATATTAATTGCAGTTAGCAGTTATAATATAATAGCACTTGATTGTGGCAATCACAGTTATTTTAATGAATAGGGGAATTAACTGCACCAGCTACAGGAATATAAATAGAGTGAGTTATAAACGTTATAGTTTCATAAAATGTTATGTTTTAAAAGTTCTGTTTTGGACCACGGCTAAATAATTTCAGTTACTCTTCACAAAACAACACAAAAAAAATATTTCCATCAATGTGATTAAAATAGGCAAATAATAAAATGACCAATACGTCAACGAAAATTGGACCATCTCCTATGTTTTAGTTATTTTTATTGTGAGACAAATGGAACACTGGCAGGCTGGCTGTCACGGGTGGAGTTAATTGCTTGTTATTATGAGCCGATCTGTAGTCAATTCAAAGCGTTGGGCTACTCTGTGAGTACGCGGGAATCTGAAGAGAGTAGTGCAAGAAGCGGACGTGCTGGTGTTTGCAGTCAGAGTTGCTAATTCTCACATCGACAATAGTGTTGCATCACCACAGTATGTCACCCAAGTGTGTTGCTATTGTCGGTGTTCCTGTACTGATCGGAAGGTCACCCCTGACGTTGCTCGTGAACATTCATTCAGTTGCCATCAGTTGTCATGAGTGCTACCTACTGATGGCAGGCCGCAGTTGAATGGATAGCAGCATTTCACTTGAAAGTAAACCACCAATACAGATGCAACAGAGACATCTGAGGAGCAATAGAGTGCCGGCCGGTGTGGCTGAGCGGTCCTAGGCGTTCGAGTCTGGAACCGCGCAGCAGTTACGGATGGCTCTGAGCACTATGGGACTTAACATCTATGGTCATCAGTCCTCTAGAACTTAGAACTACTTAAACCTAACTAACGTAAGGACATCACACAACACCCAGCCATCACGAGGCAGAGAAAATCCCTGACCCCGCCGGGAATCGAACCCGGGAACCCGGGCGTGGGAAGCGAGATCGCTACCGCACAGCAGTTACGGACGCAGGTTCGAATCCTGCCTCGGGGATGGATGTGTGTGATGTCCTTAGGTTAGTTAGGTTTATTTAGTTCTAAGTTCTAGGGGACTGATGACCTCAAATGTTAAGTCCCATAGTGCTCAGAGGTATTTGAACCATTTGAGCAATAAACACCCATCTTGTTACGAAGACAATCAGCTCCAATGATCGGGTCTGCATCATAACGTCACGAGCTGAAGGCTTGTCAACCAGCGAAGTTGCCCGATGTGTGCATCGGAGTCAAGGCGGTGTGATGCAGACATGGAATCGGTAGCGTTGAGGATTCACGCAGCATACGCTGTGCACGTTCGACAGGTACACATGACGATCGATATCTACGACTTCTGAGCCAAAGGAATTGTGGGCTGATTTCTCCATAACTGAATTCTGAGTCTGAAGAGGCTATGAAGCACCATGGGGCCAACGGCCTTGCCGCAGTGGTAACACCGGTTTCCGACAGATCGCCGAAGTTGGGCGCTGTCAGACTGGTCCAGCACTTTGATGGGTGACCATCCGGTCCGCCGAGCGCTTTTGCCAGGCGGGGTACACTCAGCCCTTGTGAGGCAAACTGAGGAGCTACTTGATTGAGAAGTAGCGGCTCCGGTCTCGCAAACTGACATGCGGCCAGGAGAGTGGTGTGCTGACCACATGCCCCTCCATATCCGCATCCAGTGACGCCTGTGGGCTGAGGATGACACGACGGCCGGTCGGTACCGTTGGGCCTTCATGACCTGTTCGGGAGGAGTTTAGTTTTAGTTTTATGAGACACCATGAACCGCATCAAACTGTTAAGAGAGGATTCCCGATGACCATGGCGAGCACCACGTCGCACAGCACAAACACTGTGGACTCCGTTACAGATTAACAAGGAAATCATTCTGAATGGACATCCCAGGATTGATTGCTCACAGACGAAACTCGGATCTCAGGTTTGTTGATCTGTCAACCAGAAGATACGCGATCTGTTGAAAAATTATAATTATGTCAGGGACTGAAAACCCATGAAGTCACGATTGCACATGAAATCTTCTTTATTTGCATTGAGTATTACTTGGGGCTAACAATCTATTCATCTTCAGATCATAAAACATTTTGATTAGTGTTGTTGCCATTACGGCTTCATACGTGGTTAAAATCTGTCTTAAAATGACAACATCCATACACGACATAATTAAAAACAGCTTCTCATTGTTCATGGCCAGTGTGATTGAACCATGGTCATTAAACAAAGGCGTTAATGCCATTACAACTCAGTAACTGACACAATCAGTATTTACACCATTTCGTGACAATCATACGAGAGTTGGCACTTAAATAGTGGCAACTATTTATTCACAACCGATACAAAACAGTTACATATTTGCACCTGTTACTGTCCTTCAAAGTAGTCAGCACCGTTGTGTAGAACCCGTTCCCAGCGATGTGGAAGGCGTAGTATATCGTTAGCAGAGCCTGTTCTGTTGATAGTGCGAATGGAGCGGTCTACTGCCTGCCGAATCTCTGGAACAGTTCTGAAGCGAATGCCACGAAATGGTTCCTTCATCTTCGGAATCAATTAGAAGTCAGAAGGACTTAAATCCGGGGAGTATGGTGAATGGCACAGTACTTCCCAGTCCCATCGACCGAACAGAGCAGCCACAGCTTGCACTGTATTCGCCAGCACATTGTCGTGCAAAATGATGGGTGGGTTGCGCAGAAAGTGTCGCCGCTTCTTTCGCAAAGCTGGTCGCAGGTGATGCTCCAAAGACGAACAGTAATACTGTGCATTGACGGTCTGCCGTGGAGGGACGTAATGCGTTAAGATAACACCATCACAGTGGTACACGAGAATCACCATAAGTTTAACCATACTGGGGCTCCTACGCAGACTTTCACGGCGACCCATAATGACGCCATTCGTTGCATTCGCGTTTCACTTTTGGCTCGTACGATGTGGCACATGTCTCATCCAGTGTTACAATACGGCGTAAGAAAGCCTCTGCTTCGCGCTCATAGCGCTCCAAGTGCATCTGAGCAGCGCCGTAACGCATCCATTTCTGCATTTCCGTCAGGTCATGCGAAACCCATCGGGTGCCCAGACGTTCCTTCAGGATGCGAAGCGTCGTTAATGCGCTAATCCTGTTTCGTGGGCGAGCTCACGAATCGTATGGCGTCGATCACTGTCCACTAACGCGGCAACAGCAGGCACTTCTTCTTCAGAGACGCTCGGACAGCCTACCCGATGCATGTCTGCCACAGTTTGCTGACATTCGTTGAAGGCTTTTACCCAACGCGTCACCGTTCTGTACGGCAATGCCGATTCCCCGCACACCTCTTGAAGACCTTGATGACTCTGTCGTGCTGTACGACCTCTGGCGCATTCAATCTTGATCCAACTCCGTTGTTCCTGTTTCGAAAACATAGTCACACCGTTACGTTAGACCGCTCGCTCACAAGTGACTGTGTTTCCCTCGATTGTGCGCACGCCGGTGACGTGGGACAGGCGAGTCCATTTGCTCAGAGATAAAGTAGGTATGTCAACAACGTGTGCTATCAGCGATAATAGTAGATTCCATTGCATAGTGTCTCCACAGCAGTGTTGCCACTATTAAGGGCCAACCTACGAATATATGTTGTTGCGAGCACTATGGGACTTAACATCTGAGGTCATCAGTCCCCCAGAACTTATAACTACTTAAACCTAACTAACCTAAGGACATCACACACATCCATGCCCGAGGCAGGACCGTAGCGGTCGCGTGGTTCCAGACTGAAGCGCCTAGAACCGCTCGGCCACACTGGCCTGCTGTGAATAGTATGGCATACCATTATAAAGTTCAAGCAACGCAACATTCAGCATATACATAATATACACAATTGTGGCTTGAACCGTGATGAATTGGAGTCAATAATTACAAGGGTTGCAAAAAAAAGGTACAACTTCATTACCCGCAGCAACAAAAACAGCAGAAAATACCAGAAGCTGCTTATCGTGGTTTTTCCTGAGCCGGCCTCGGTGGCCGTGCGATTCTCGGCGCTCCAGTCCGGAGCCGCGCTGCTGCTACGGTCGCAGGTTCGAATCCTGCCTCGGGCATGGGTGTGTGTGATGTCCTTAGGTTAGTTAGGTTTAAGTAGTTCTAAGTTCTAGGAGACTAATGATCACAGCAGTTGAGTCCCATAGTGCTCAGAGCCATTTTTTTTTTTTTTCCTGCACATTCCTTCACGTGATTCTAAAATCAATCATTAGAACACGTGTTTATAGATAGACTACCGTCCAAGTACAGCACTCTCCCTTATTGTGCAATAGTTAACATGTCAAGGAGTTACGAAAGCATTGTTGCTCCCACTCTTACGTGTTATTTACATCTCCTTCTACATCTACGTGCATACAGCACAAGCCACCCTATGGTTCGTGGCGGAGGTTACGTTGTATCACTACTAGCCGTTTCCTTTCCTGTTAGACTCGCAAATAAAACAAGATAAAAACGACCGTCTATATGTCTCCGTACGATCCTTAATTCCTCTTATCTTATCTTCGTGGCTCACGCGAAATGTACGTCGGCGTCAATAGAACCTATCTGCAGTTGGCTTACATTGTCGTTTTTCTAAATTTTATCAGCAGCGTTCCTCGAAAAGAAAGTCGTCTTCCCTCCAGGAATTCTTATTTGCGTTCCCGAAGCATTTGTGTTATGTATGTTCCTCGCACCTACCGGTAACAAATGTGGCAGCCCGCCTCTCAAATGGTTCGATGTCTTCCTTTAATACGACGTGGTGCGAATCCCAGACACTGGTGCAGTACTCAAGAATGGGACACACCAGTGTCCTACATGTAGTCTCGTTCAATCACACTTTCCTACATTTCTCCCAATAAACGGAAGTCGATAGTTCGCCTTCCCGACTTCAGTCTTTACATGTTCGTTCCATTTCATATCGCTTTGCAGCGTTTACGCCTAGATATTTAATCCACCTGACTGTGTCATGCAGCACACTACTAATGCTGTATTCGAACACTACGGTATTGTTTTTCCTACTCATCTCCATTAACTTACATTTTTCTACATTTAGAACTATCAGTTATTCATTATACCAACTACAATTTGTGTCTAAATAGTTTTGTATCTTTCTACAGTCAATCAACGATGACACTTTCCCATACACCATAGCATAATTAAGAATCAATCGAAGATTGGTGCTCTCTCTGTCTGCCAGATCTATAACGTATACAGAAAATAACAGCCGTCCTATCACTGGGGCACTACTGACAACTCTCGTCGTCCAGAACAACGTAATGGGTTCTCTTTATTAGACTTACGGCAGCGCATTAATTTATGACAAGCACGTACCTCTTTATCTATGGAACTATCAATCATACGTTTCCGTAGCACGTGGTCCTGCTGATCTCGTATCTCTCGGGACGCACATACCGCGTCCGAGCAGATGGAGGAATCCACCGACCGGCAGATTCGTGCGGGATTGCCGCAGGGGTCGGTTCTCGGGCCCCTGCTGTACTCCCTTTACACAATCGACGCTTAGACGGTGGCGCGCGTGGAGTTAGCACTCTGACGACACAAAGTTGTTCACCCACAGAATGAATGCGGCGGAGATGCGCCGCCGCCTCCACCTCGGATGTAACGTCCTGGATGCCTGGCCCATCAAATGGAGCCTGAAATTCAATGGCGCGGAGAACTAGGCCGTCGTCTTCTCTTGGAAGAGGCTGCCTCCGGACCTGCAGCCTGTCACGATCATGAGGGTCCCAATCCCGCAGTTGCGGACCGCCAAATACCTCGGGGTGACCCTGGACATGCATCTGACCTGGCTGCCTCACATCCGTGATGTCAGAGAGCGAGCAGTGGGGATCCTCATGCGCCCTACCCGCTGCTCATTCCGTCATCCACCCTCCTTCCACGCCACGGCCTCACCGTATACTTGGCCCTCGTTCGGCCGGTGCTCGAATATGCGGCCGTGGATGGGGTAATGCAGCTGCGACGCACATTGCGACGCTCCAGCGCATCCAGAACAGGGTGTTGCTGCTCGTGCTGCACAAGCCGACTTGTTATTCAACGAGGCTGCTGCAGGAGGAAGCAGGCATCCCTCTCCTGCGGGATCGCTTCCGCCAGACCGCCAAGGTGTTCTACAACAAAGCAGAACACTCTGGCAGCCGTTTAATTCGTGGGCTGGGCTGCCCGGTTTACCACAGTCCGGCAACTCATTGCCCCCACCTATTGCGGAAGTAGAGTCCCTCGCAGTGCCGATGCAAACAACAAGAGCGTCTCTACGACACGAGACGCTCACAGAGGCCAATTCGGACTATTATGCGAACTCGACAACCCATACGTCAACGCACGAACATCAGCTAGGCTGCTTACCCTGCCCACACACCTGGCTGATGAAGCCAGCACTTCGAGCGAGCGAGCCAACTAGCCCAGGAGTCAGTCGTGTTCCGACTGCGGTCTGGTGTCATTCGTCATACCCATCGGTTCCTGATCTTGCTACGTCTAGGCCGTCGATCTGGCTTACGGCTCGGACTTGCCGTTCTGTCGAATTCGTCCGTAGCTGTTCTTGTCGTCTTCATTGCTGTCCATAGCTTTTGTCTTTCCATAGTTTTGGTGACTCACCGTTGACGTCATCGGTCGGTCGGACTGTGTCTCCTGGATGTGCCGGATTCGGGTTACTAGACTTCTGCTTAGAGATACTTTAATGTAAAACGTCTTACAGAGGCTTATGAAGGTTATTGATGCTGTAATGTGTATTACCTGTCGAGCGGTTCTAGGCGCTTCAGTCGGGAATCGCGCAGCTGCTACGGCTGCAGGTTAGAATCCTGCCGGGCATGGATGTGTGTCATGCCCTTAGGTTAGTTAGGTTTAAGTAGTTCTAAATCGAGGGGACTGATGATCTTAGATGTTAAATCCCATAGTGCTTAGAGCCATTTGAACCATTTTTGTGTGTATTGCCTGTAGGTCTACCATGGTACAACATAATTTACTAATCTTCCTCTAAGTGTACCACGGTCATTACATTCGTATCAAATGTTAAATTGGAGGACCTATTTTTCGATGAAATGTTTATATACATGTAGCATCAGTAACCGCAACTAAGCTGTCAAAAGACGGTTTTACATACTGTGATTTAAGTATCATGTAAGTGGTACTTTCAGCCTCATCTGATGTAATATGAGAGTAGGATCTGAGAAGACGTTGATGAGGTCTCAGTTATTTTCCGTTTGTTCAAAAATGTTCAAATGTGTGTGAAATCTTATGGGACTTAACTGCTAAGGTCATCAGTCCCTAAGCTTACACACTACTTAACCTAAATTATCCGAAGGACAAACACACACACCCATGCCCGAGGGAGGACTCGAACCTCCGCAGGGACCAGCCGCACAGTTTCCGTTTGTATTAGGAGCACCTCTCCAGCGAAACTGACGTTTGTCAAAACTACTGTCCAATTCTACTACTTCTTCGTGTCCGTATTCGACACCAAACAATTTATATATCATACACGCCGAGGTTACGGTAATATACACGGCGTTTCCCAATTCCTATTACAGGCTTCTACAGGCTGTAAGGGTGACTTAGTAGATAGTTTTGATGATAAAGAATCCATGTCAGGAATTCCACTGTTTGCATATGAAATGAGTTTAACGATCAGGTCGCTTCCAAATCTTCCACTTCCCGATACGCACACAAAGTGGAAATTCGTTTCCTTCATCAGCCCGAATTTTATGATATTAGATACCCCGCAATTTTTGTCCGATAACAACAACGGCTACAATAAACTTTTACGTTCCCAAATAGGATCGCTGACTGTGGTGTCCATGGACGCGCTGCGCTCTAAACTTGGAAGAACACGTCCTTCGTCACATAGAAGGGGGCCCGACAACGATTACTCGAAACAGTGCCCATGCCATGGGCTCCTGTCGAGAACAGAGGTCAGAGCTCATTTTCTGTTCCATATGTGCGCGCGCGTGTGTGTTTGTGTGTGAGTGTATGTACAGAGAAAGGGGAGATTTGAAAGTAATCCTATCTTCAAACTTACTATACGTCCAAAACTATATTTCCGTACACAGGTACCTATTCAGTACTCTAATTCCCCTTCTAGAACCTCTAGAAGCATGTAACAGGAATTGTGAAAGACCCCGAATAAACCACAGTGATTTATTCTACCTTTACGCGTTAGAGAAACATAATTCTAGTCAACTTTCTTTCACTGAAAAAAAAGCGAAAACAAGGTGGCGCAATGATTAAGCAACTGGACTCGCATTCTGCAGGACTTAGGTACCCGTGATTTTCCCGATTTGCTTCACCTATAATCACCAGCCCACAACACATGCGTTTACCTGAATGTAAATATAAAGATAATAACACAGATATTAAAGACACATCTCAGTCGGTTACAACTACTATACGTGCTTCTTAATCGGTCATCAACTGTTACAAATGGCTCTGAGGAATTTCGTTCGTTCTCAAAAAACTTCCTAGCCTACGGCTTAGTTCGCGTGTTTCATACATACGGCTCCCAGGCCGACGAGGCGGGCCCGTGTTCTGTTTACGAGGCAGATGTTTACAGCGAATACCAGCTGGCAACAAGGTGGGAGTGACGTGTTTAGAGCTGGGCCTACCGCTATACAATACCCTGTTTACACCAAGAGGCCAGCTGCTTCGTGCCTATCGCCCGAAACTGAAAATCACAAATCGACTTGTCTGGCTTCCGCAATACGTACTGCACTCTCAGCACATTAGAGTTCTCTAATAGTGACATCCCCCCCCCCCCGTGAACCATGGACCTTGCCGTTGGTGGGGAGGCTTGCGTGCCTCAGCGATACAGATAGCCGTATCGCAGGTGCAACCACAACGGAGGGGTATCTGTTGAGAGGCCAGACAAACGTGTGGTTCCTGAAGAGGGGGAGCAGCCTTTTCAGTAGTTGCAAGGGCAACAGTCTGGATGATTGACTGATCTGGCCTTGTAACAATAACCAAAACGGCCTTGCTGTGCTGGTACTACGAACGGCTGAAAGCAAGGGGAAACTACAGCCGTAATTTTTCCCGAGGGCATGCAGCTTTACTGTATGATTACATGATGATGGCGTCCTCTTGGGTAAAATATTCCGGAGGTAAAATAGTCCCCCATTCGGATCTCCGGGCGGGGACTACTCAAGAGGATGTCGCTATCAGGAGAAAGAAAACTGGCGTTCTACGGATCGGAGCGTGGAATGTCAGATCCCTTAATCGGGCAGGTAGGTTAGAAAATTTAAAAAGGGAAATGGATAGGTTGAAGTTAGATATAGTGGGAATTAGTGAAGTTCGGTGGCAGGAGGAACAAGACTTCTGGTCAGGTGACTACAGGGTTATAAACACAAAATCAAATAGGGGTAATGCAGGAGTAGGTTTAATAATGAATAGGAAAATAGGAATGCGGGTAAGCTACTACAAACAGCACAGTGAACGCATTATTGTGGCCAAGATAGACACAAAGCCCACGCCTACTACAGTAGTACAAGTTTATATGCCAACTAGCTCTGCAGATGACGAAGAAATTGAAGAAATGTATGATGAAATAAAAGAAATTATTCAGATTGTGAAGGGAGACGAAAATTTAATAGTCATGGGTGACTGGAATTCGAGTGTAGGAAAAGGGAGAGAAGGAAACATAGTAGGTGAATATGGATTGGGGGACAGAAATGAAAGAGGAAGCCGCCTGGTCGAATTTTGCACAGAGCACAACATAATCATAACTAACACTTGGTTTAAGAATCATGAAAGAAGGTTGTATACATGGAAGAACCCTGGAGATACTAAAAGGTATCAGATAGATTATACACTCCTGGAAATGGAAAGAAGAACACATTGACACCGGTGTGTCAGACCCACCATACTTGCTCCGGACACTGCGAGAGGGCTGTACAAGCAATGATCACACGCACGGCACAGCGGACACACCAGGAACCGCGGTGTTGGCCGTCGAATGGCGCTAGCTGCACAGCATTTGTGCACCGCCGCCGTCAGTGTCAGCCAGTTTGCCGTGGCATACGGAGCTCCATCGCAGTCTTTAACACTGGTAGCATGCCGCGGCAGCGTGGACGTGAACCGTATGTGCAGTTGACGGACTTTGAGCGAGGGCGTATAGTGGGCATGCGGGAGGCCGGGTGGACGTACCGCCGAATTGCTCAACACGTGGGGCGTGAGGTCTCCACAGTACATCGATGTTGTCGCCAGTGGTCGGCGGAAGGTGCACGTGCCCGTCGACCTGGGACCGGACCGCAGCGACGCACGGATGCACGCCAAGGCCGTAGGATCCTACGCAGTGCCGTAGGGGACCGCACCGCCACTTCCCAGCAAATTAGGGACACTGTTGCTCCTGGGGTATCGGCGAGGACCATTCGCAACCGTCTCCATGAAGCTGGCCTACGGTCCCACACACCGTTAGGGCGTCTTCCGCTCACGCCCCAACATCGTGCAGCCCGCCTCCAGTGGTGTCGCGACAGGCGTGAATGGAGGGACGAATGGAGACGTGTCGTCTTCAGCGATGAGAGTCGCTTCTGCCTTGGTGCCAATAATGGTCGTATGCGTGTTTGGCGCCGTGCAGGTGAGCGTCTCAATCAGGACTGCATACGACCGAGACACACAGGGCCAACACCCGGCATCATGGTGTGGGGAGCCATCTCCTACACTGGCCGTACACCACTGGTGATCGTCGAGGGGACACTGAATAGTGCACGGTACATCCAAACCGTCATCGAACCCATCGTTCTACCATTCCTAGACCGGCAAGGGAACTTGCTGTTCCAACAGGACAATGCACGTCCGCATGTATCCCGTGCCACCCAACGTGATCTAGAAGGTGTAAGTCAACTACCCTGGCCAGCAAGATCTCCGGATCTGTCCCCCATTGAGCATGTTTGGGACTGGATGACGCGTCGTCTCACGCGGTCTGCACGTCCAGCACGAACGCTGGTCCAACTGAGGCGCCAGGTGGAAATGGCATGGCAAGCCGTTCCACAGGACTACATCCAGCATCTCTACGATCGTCTCCATGGGAGAATAGCAGCCTGCATTGCTGCGAAAGGTGGATATACACTGTACTAGTGCCGACATTGTGCATGCTCTGTTGCCTGTGTCTATGTGCCTGTGGTTCTGTCAGTGTGATCATGTGATGTATCTGACCCCAGGAATGTGTCAATAAAGTTTCCCCTTCCTGGGACAATGAATTCACGGTGTTCTTATTTCAATTTCCAGGAGTGCATAATAGTAAGACAGAGATTTAGGAACTAGGTTTTAAATTGTAAGACATTTCCAGGGGCAGATGTGGACTCTGACCACAATCTATTGGTTATGACCTGTAGATTAAAACTGAAGAAACTGCAAAAAGGTGGGAATTTAAGGAGATGGGACCTGGATAAACTAAAAGAACCAGAGGTTGTACAGAGATTCAGGGAGAGCATAAGGGAGCAATTGACAGGAATGGGGGAAATAAATACAGTAGAAGAAGAATGGGTAGCTTTGAGGGATGAAGTAGTGAAGGCAGCAGAGGATCAAGTAGGTAAAAAGACGAGGGCTAGTAGAAATCCTTGGGTAACAGAAGAAATATTGAATTTAATTGATGAAAGGAGAAAATATAAAAATGCAGTAAGTGAAACAGGCAAAAAGGAATACAAACGTCTCAAAAATGAGATCGACAGGAAGTGCAAAATGGCTAAGCAGGGATGGCTAGAGGACAAATGTAAGGATGTAGAGGCCTATCTCACTAGGGGTAAGATAGATACCGCCTACAGGAAAATTAAAGAGACCTTTGGAGATAAGAGAACGACTTGTATGAATATCAAGAGCTCAGATGGAAACCCAGTTCCAAGCAAAGAAGGGAAAGCAGAAAGGTGGAAGGAGTATATAGAGGGTCTATACAAGGGCGATGTACTTGAGGACAATATTATGGAAATGGAAGAGGATGTAGATGAAGCTGAAATGGGAGATATGATACTGCGTGCGGAATTTGACAGAGCACTAAAAGACCTAAGTCGAAACAAGGCCCCGGGAGTAGACAACAATCCATTAGAACTACTGGCAGTCTTGGGAGTGCCAGCCCTGACAAAACTCTACCATCTGGTGACCAAGATGTATGAGACAGACTTCAAGAAGAATGTAGTAATTCCAATCCCAAAGAAAGCAGGTGTTGACAGATGTGAAAATTACCGAACTATCAGTTTAATAATTCACCATTGCAAAATATTAACGCCAATTCTTTACAAACGAATGGAAAAACTGGTAGATTGGGAAAGATCAGTTTGGATTCCGTAGAAATATTGGAACACGTGAGGCAATACTGACCCTACGACTTGTCTTAGAAGATGGATTAAGGAAAGGCAAACCTACATTTGTAGAATTTGTATACTTAGAGAAAGCTTTTGACAATGTTGACTGGAATACTCTCTTTCAAATTCTGGAGGTGGCAGGGGTAAAATACAGGGAGCTAAAGGCTATTTACAATTTGTACAGAAACCAGATGGCAGTTATAAGAGTCGAGGGACATGAAAGGGAAGCAGTGGTTGGGAAGGGAGTAAGACAGGGTTGTAGCCTCTCCCCGATGTTGTTCAATCTGTATATTGAGCAAGCAGTAAAGGAAACAAAAGAAAAATTCGGAGTAGGTATTAAAATTCATGGAGAAGAAATAAAAACTTTGAGGTTCGCCGATGATATTGTAATTCTGTCAGAGACAGCAAGGGACTTGGAAGAGCAGTTGAATGGAATGGACAGTGTCTTGAAAGGAGGATATAAGATGAACATCAACAAAAGCAAAACAAGGATAATGGAATGTAGTCTAATTAAGTCGGGTGATGTTGAGGGAATTAGATTAGGAAATGAGGCACTTAAAGTAGTAAAGGAGTTTTGCTATTTGGGGAGCAAAATAACTGATGATGGTCGAAGTAGAGAGGATATAAAATGTAGGCTGGCAATGGCAAGGAAAGCGTTTCTGAAGAAGAGAAATTTGTTAACATCCAGTATTGATTTAAGTGTCAGGAAGTCATTTCCGAAAGTATTCGTATGGAGTGTAGCCATGTATGGAAGTGAAACATGGACGATAAATAGTTTGGACAAGAAGAGAATAGAAGCTTTCGAAATGTGGTGCTACAGAAGAATGCTGAAGATTAGACGGGTAGATCACATAACTAATGAGGAAGTATTGAATAGGATTGGGGAGAAGAGAAGTTTGTGGCACAACTTGACCAGAAGAAGGGATCGGTTGGTAGGACATGTTCTGAGGCATCAAGGGATCACCAATTTAGTGTTGGAGGGCAGCGTGGAGGGTAAAAATCGTAGAGGGAGACCAAGAGATGAATACACTAAGCAGATTCAGAAGGATGTAGGTTGCAGTAGGTACTGGGAGATGAAAAAGCTTGCACAGGATAGAGTAGCATGGAGAGCCGCATCAAACCAGTCTCAGGACTGAAGACCACAACAACAATAGTGACATGTTATCAACCATCGCCAGTCGTATTTTAGTTGCTAAGCGAAATTCAGAAGGTCTAATTTCACTCTTAGTTCCTTATTTACCATCTCTGTCTCTCTCTCTCTCTCTCTCTCTCTCTCTCTCGGTGTGTGTGTGTGTGTGTGTGTGTGTGTGTGTGTGTGTGTGTCTAATCTGAAATTAGTTCGATAAACATGAACCCCACGATATTAATTACATTAAGTATAGATCTACTACCCAATAATGACATTGAAGAATTTGTGCCGAAAACGGGAAATCCGGCTTCGAGCCCCAATCCGGCACAAACGTTCATGTGTCGTTATTGGGTAGTGAATCTACACCTAATACATCTGATATGAAGGAATTCGTATTCGGCGAATTAATTTCGAATTACTCCGGACAGGTGTGAATCGGTAACAGTACTCTTTGAGACATGCATGTAAGAATTACAGGAGTAGACGGACACACGACAATAACAACAATGGTGTCAATTCCTCATTGTCTCTCCATCCCTGTTGCGGGAATCCAAGTAATGTTACGAACAATAGATGATGAATTCAGTGGACTACGATATAAGGATGTAGACTGTGTGACATGGGAGTTCGGGCACGGTCAGGAATGGTGCACGGATAGCCGAAGTCGTTAAAGCAACCATTTGCGATAAGCGGGAAGGCCGAGTTCGAGGATCGGTGTGGCACAAACTTCCATATGTCATTATTAGTTAGTAGATTTATACCTATTACAGCTGATGTCGAGGAATTCGCCTTCAGCTAATTAATTTCGAATTATTTCGTACAGACGTGTATAGCTAAATGTAACTGTTATCTCAGACATGGCTGTAAGTGTCCCTCGTTCTCTCTCGCTCTTTCTCCTCCACAAAGACATCTAAGAGTTGAAACTTCCTGGCAGATTAAAACAATGTGCCGGACCGAGACTCGAACTCGGACCTTCGCCTTTTGCGGGAAAGTGCTCTACCAACTGAGCTACCCAAACACGACTCACACCCGGTCCTCACATCTTTACTTCTGCCAGTATCTCGTCTCCAACCTTCCAAACTTAACAGAAGCTCTCCTGAGAAACTTGCAGAACTAGCACTCCTGAAAGAAAGGATATTGCGAAGACATGGCTTAGCCAAAGCCTATGGGATTTTCCAGAATGAAACATGTAAGGGTTAATCAAAAATGAATAAAAGAATTATCTCTTCGTTTGGAAACGGGAAAGATAGTTATCACGGTTATTACTGCGAAGTTTACCATTTGGAGCAAAGAAGTGTCTAACACTGACGGGTTAGGAACATTAAAACTAATCCTGTTGTATGTGAACTCCGCGGAGTGGTAATGACGAGAAGAATTTTGGTAAGTATTTCAGTGGTAAATTAAAAAAATATTAAAAAGGGGACAAGGAGAAGTTTTCTTAAAAGAATTGAATGGCTTTTTGGACCAACGGTATGGCAGTAACAAGAACATGAAATTATTTGGAGAGCTTATGTACCGTACATAGCAGTGCGAATTTTTGGACGCAGCACATGAGTACAGTTGAGTCTTACCGTTTTATTATGGGGAAAGTTCGTGATAAAAGTAGTGAAAGGGAAATAAAAGAGGAATATAATTAATACAGCGTTGCAATCTTTACGTTCAATTTCCTTGTTATTCTGCGTGACAATATATTCCGGGTAGCTACATTTCGTTATACTTCAAAATTCCGCTAATCTTTTGTAAAACCCCAATTGTTCAGAACAAAATTATTCGAACCAAACCGCCTGATTTTCTTCATCCGACTACGTCTCTTAACAACAAAAGTACATAATAATAAATATGGAATAAAGAATACAGTATATATATATTCTATTCTTCACAAAAACGCTTCACAAAATTCTTTGAAATGTTATCAAATTACAGATATAAGATACATATAGCGGCGAGCTTTGGTACGTGCAGTGTGACCTAGTTCTTAGCGTCGCTGTCTGTGCTGCGCGTCGCCAGTTCAAACTGTTTCATAATATTTATCGTTTCTGGTAGTTCCTAGAAGTATCTTATGTTTGTGTATTCTGCAATAGTCGATGTTTATAGAAACAGCAGCATTCTGGAATATTCGTTGTTCCTACAAATAATAGCGTTCCTGTCCTCGAGTTCAGTTCTGTTCGGACGGTACGTCCGTTTGTGTGATAAACGGGCATTCAGTGCTGAGTGTTGCACATCTTTGACAACCCTGCTTTCTGATGTGGACTTGTTTGTGGTTAGGACGTACACTGCTTGGTCGAGACACGCGGTGCTTCAAAGCATCTACATCTCCGTTGCTACAATTAGTCAACGTAAAACCCGTTGCCTACACGGACAGGAACCCCACAACACAAGCAGTAAGTCGTTCCAATGGTCGGTATATTTAGGAGACCAATCGATTCCAAACCAGTAATAGGTCAGCTGCACATCAGGCATCCAACAGTGTTTTCGGAAGATGCTGCTCAGGACCCGACGAAATGGCTGAAAGGATCCAACCAAGTCATCAAATACTACACGTCGGATGATCTGTGTTTGCAAAATGTGTACTTTTACTTGGACTGCGCAGCCCAATTGTGGTTTGAGAACAACGGAAAGAAGCTCAAATGCTGGGATAAATTCCAGGTGTACCTGAAGAAAAGATATGGCGACAACGGCAGCAAGACCGCTTAGCGAAAGGACAGCTGAAGAACAGCGTCCAACGTTGTACGGGAAGGACTCAGTCCTACATACAAAATGTATTGGCCATATGTCACTTTGAGAACCCAAAGATAAAAAGAGGTGGCAAAATCTCACACTTGAAAGGATTCCCAGAAGATATTTACCAAGCTCTTTTAGTAAAGGATGTTCCAACAACTGAGGAATTCATCAAGAGGTGCCAGCGCATCGGGGAAATGCTATAGAACTGAATCGGTCGAAAGAAGTACGACCGACTTCTGAATGTTGTCACTATGCCGGCGGTAGACGATCACGACGATTTCACCTCTGTCTTGAGCCAAATAGTGACAAAAGAGAGACTGAATTTTATAGCTACTGTCAGACCGAGTAAACAAGAAATATTGGCCATGAAGGTCGACCCAGTGTGTTAGGAGGTAACAGACTGTGTTAAAGAAGAGGTATGTTGAACCTTAACGCCAGTGTCCGCTACGAGGTGAACGTGCCAGGAAGAATGTCTACTCATGCCACAGCCATCAAACGACAACCCAGCTACCGACCAACGCAGGTAGCTATAATCAGCTCTTCTGCCAAATGTGGCGTCCCGTGGAAGAATAGAAGAGCAGACATTTAGAGGAAACAGGACAACACGTTCTACGCTAGTTCAAAGAAAGAAGGCGTGTTTCTGGCGACTGCTGCTGCGCCAGGCGTCAACTATAACGACAATCCTGCTCACACCAATCAGCTGCAGATGTTTAGGTCGGCCTATGGGACGAATCTCATTGCCATTCCCTAGACGAGATCGTAGCCGTTCCATATTGCTGTACACAGGTTCCAGCAATGGGCCTAGCCTGCCAGCTTCAGGAAAACTAAACCAGGTGACCATATATGGAAGTGAGACCACCACAGATACAAATCCTCTGTGGACGACAGCCACAAAGTGTCGAAATCTCATTGACGTCATCACTGACGGCCAACTTGTCTGGGGGCTAGTCGACTCAAGGGCTTTATCTGCTCTCATGTCGGATATTTATCGTCTTCAGGTAAAGACGACCATGTTCCGTGATACGAAAGCAACTGTACGGAAAATCGTAAATGGGAAATACCCCCAGCCGACAAGAACATGTAAGAATAAACTATCAATGACAGCACACAGCGCTCCGGAGTTGCCGTTTTAACTGAATGTAGTCATAATGCTATTCTCAGAATGAACTTCTTGATCGTACGCAGTCTTTTACTGTGAAGAACAGAGCTCCAGGTTGACGAAGCTATTCCAACAAGCAGACATAACGATGATTGCTGTGGGCAGTTATTTTGTGTGAAATATATTGATATCATGCCATCATCAACAAGACGAATTGAAATCGTCGTTCTAGATGCTCAGTTAAACAATGAAGGTTCTGTCGATTGAAAGAATTACTTGGTCTGACGTAAAAAAATCTGCATCGCAGCAACGATCGTAAGCATTGTCAAAGAGACCTTTGGAGCACTAATTATCGCGAGCAGTCACAATGCATCCCTAAAGGCATGTGCGTATGGATGGCCAAATCAGTCCAGGAGGCTTGTCTTAGTGTCATCAACAAAGAATGTTCCTGTGTCACCACTACAGACAACCAAGGCAAGGAATTTAATGTTGAGCCGGCAATAGGTTGTGGACTGAGCGGTGAATGATAGCGTTTCTGTATTGGGTAATTTCAAATCAGGAATGGAGAAAAGACAGACCACGCTGCCTATGGTAAAACATCTTATCAGCACCATCCACACCATCCATCTGTTAGTCAGAGCAAGTATAGGAAATCACCAGCTGAACAACTGGCAATTCAGGAGGAAGTGGAGAAGATGCTGCAGGATGATATCGCTGAACACAGAGAGTCCTTGTCTGTGGTCTTTGTGAAAGAGACGAAGGGCGTACGGCGTTTCTGCGTTGATTACCGACGACTGGACAAAACCACGAAGAAAGATGTCTATCCGTTGCCTCGCACTGATGCACTGATGATGCCCTAGACTGCTAGAGAGGAGCAATTTATTTCTCAACTATGTGCGTGCAGACGGGTACTGGCAAATCGAGGCTAACGTGGCTGTCCTAGAGAAGACTGCCTTCGTAACCCTCGACGGCCTCTGTGAGGTAAAACTTACTCCGTTTGGACTATGTAACGCTCAATCTACCTTCGAACGTAAGATGGACAACCTTATACGGGCGATGTGTCTTTGCTATGTGGATGACGACAATGTCGTTTCTTCTAGAACATTTGAAGAATATCTAAGGCCCCTGGCAACCATGCTGAAATGTGTTCAAACTGCAGACTTCCGTGTGAGTCTGAAGAAGTGCCTCCTAGTCGGCGAAGAATTAAAAATCTTGGGCTTCTTGCAAATAGCGATGGTGCCCATCCCGATGCAAGCAAAATAAGGGGCTGTCACAAATTTCCCGATTTCTCGAAACATTCGTGATGTGAGATGTCTTCTCGTAATGTGCTCGAGCTATCACCTATTCCGTAACAGACTTCTGTACAAAGGCATGACACTTTCAAAAATTATTGCAGGGATACGCCACATTATAGATGCAAAATTATCTCGGAAGGAGGTATAAAACATCTTTCGTTGCCCATAAGGGGGAGCAAACGTCTTCTCCGGTCCTGGCACTATATGTAATTTTTTCCGAGACAGAACTTTACACATACGCTAGCAGTTATGGCAAAGGTTCAGTTCTAGTGGAAGGTGCTGAGAAAGTGATAGCCCATGCTTCCAGAGTACTCTCCAAGTCTGAGATGAACTTCTCTACAAATGATAAAATGTTCCTTGCTGTTGTGCGCGCAGTAAGTTTTGGTCGTATTTATTTGGCAAATCATTCATGGTTGAGACGGAATACGATTGTCTTACGTGGCTAACTAGCGGAAGGATCCATCGGGTCGACGGCTGAGATAGGCACTGACGTTTCAGGAGGGCTGCTTCACGGTGGTATATAAAAGGGAACGCAAATGCAAGAGAGTGGACTGTTTTTCAAGAAATCCATTAGTGGAACACAGCAGCGTGGATCAAATCTTAGTTTACGTTGCATTAAATGACACTGTTGCTGAAGATCCAACGTTGCTGAAAACTCTAGAAGCCTCGATGAAGGAGAAACTGGCAGAATGAGTATTTCAATTAATAAACAGGGATGGTGTAGAAGGAATTATGATCCAGTGGGGCAGAAATGGTTGCTCGAAATCCCAAGTTGTCTGAGACTAGCTGTCCTGAAGTATTGCCTAGAAGTTCCAACGTCTGGTCACGTGGGATTCTTGTTGACTAGACAGAACAACATGTAAATATCATTGGCCAGTTCTCTGTCGATCCGTTACATCGGAATGCTATAGACAGAAGCACGTATTGCAGTTATATCCGGACTGTATCAACACTATTCCACCGAACTAGGGAGATTCCCGAAGGGGACAAACGGGAATCGATGGATAGTGGTCAGCACTGACTATCTCACCAGCTACAGTGTCACAAAAGCACTGCAGAATGCTGAAGCTCCAGAAATTGCAAAACTCATAGTAGAGGACGCCACTTTAAGCATGGAGCACCATGTGTAATGATGTCTGACCGTGTAAAGGTTTCTTTTCAGAGGTAATTTCACACTGCGTCATCGACCACAGGATAAATGTTGAACCCTGCCTCGACGTCAAATATGTTGGGTCTAGGAAGCCTGCCTTCTCGGATTGCTAGACAACATTCATACAAATAGTGTTAATCAGTTTCATTACGAAATTAACAATGACAATACCTAATTTTGACAATAACACATAAGTGTCGCAAGAAAAGGGGGACAAGCAAATAAGAAATCTCTTCAGTAATACAATTCCTAATACAAGTGAAGTAATACAGTTGACCTATCCAGGTCGCTACTCGTGAAGCTTCTGTAGAACTGGGCCGTGGCCAGTCAGGCGCGGCGCTTCTCTTCGCATAGGGGCCGCTGTTGTCGCGTTGTCGTCCTGGAGAGGGATCGGTCAGCGCGCGATTGGCTGACGTCTTCTTCACAGCCCTCTCTACTCTGTCGTTCCCGAGTGGCGTGCCGGCGCTTGACTTTACGCCGTAACAACAACCACCACCCGCAGACGAATGGCCTTACAGAGCGCTTCGGAAGATTTGCTGCCGATGTACACTGATGTCGACCAAAGAATCTGGGTACAATAACGTTCATCGTGACATTTGCTTACAAGACAGCGAAGCAAGGCATCTCAGCAGGATCGGCCACTGCATCCAAAACTTGACGCGTTAGTTCCTTCTCGGAACTATTCACTACAGTGCGATATTTCGTTTCGCAGCGCAATATCAATTAGAATCTTAATAATTTTACCATTTTACAACAAAACGACATTTCGAGGTATTCAATTCTACCCCGAAGCTGTTTATTCCGGCTTTTGGTGTGGCATTGTGCGGTTGGCACGACTTTCTTCAGTTGCGCAAGATCGTGTTGTCAGAGCTGTTTATCCTTCGCTACTTATTCGTGGTATAAAGGAAGTTCATAGGCCCATTGGTTGTTTTCCCCAAAAAAGCAATCGAGCGATATCCCGTCCCAACTTTCAAGACTAAATAGCAATCACAAACGGGTACTGCAAATCTGCAATGGAACGGCATCATTACAAGGCCTTCCAGAAGGAATTTAAGGATTTAGTTGACGATGACAGATAAAAAAAAATGCAATTTTTGAAAATTTGTGGTAAGGCACGAGGTTGAGTCAACTGAAAACCTTAAATATTCTTTTAAATATTATTTATTGTGCGGAAGTGGTACAAAGCTGAATCATTTTTCAACATAATCTCCCCCACGCTCAATGCAATTCCTCCAGCGCTTACAAAGTGCATAAATTTATTTACAAAAAAATTCTTTTGGTAGTCCGCAACCACTCATGCACCGCGTGGCGTACCACTTCATCAGAACGGAACTTCTTTCCTCTCATTGCGTCTTTGAGTGGTCCAAACATATGGAAATCACTTGGGGCAAGGTCTGGTGAGTATGGTAGATGACGAAGACACTCAAAATGCAGGTCTGTGATTGTTGCAACTGTTGTACGGGCAGTGTGGGGCCTTGCATTGTCATGTTGCAAAAGGACACCTGCTGACAGCAATCCACGTCGCTTTGATTTGATTGCAGGCCGCAGATGATTTCTTAGGAGATCTGTGTATGATGCACTGACAGTGGTCCCTCTAGGCATGTAATGCTCTAAAATGACGCCTTTTTCGTCCCAAAAGAGAGTGAGCATAACCTTCCCTGCTGATGGTTCTGTTCGAAACTTCTTCGGTTTTGGTGATGAGGGATGGCGCCATTCCTTGCTCGCTCTCTTCGTTTCCGGTTGGTGGAAGTGAACCCAGGTTTCGCTCCCAGTAATGATTCTTGCAAGGAAGCCATCACCTTCTCGCTCAAAGCGCCGAAGAAGTTCTTCACAAGCATCAACACGTCGTTCTCTCATTTCAGAAGTCAGCTGCCGTGGCACCCATCTTGCAGACACTTTGTGAAACTGGAGCACATCATGCACAATGTGGTGTGCTGACCTATCACTAATCTGTAAACCTGCTGCAGTGTCATTCAGTGTCACTCGGCTGTTTTCCTTCACTATGGCTTCAACTCCTGCAATGCTCTGTGGAGTCACAACTCGTTGTGCCTGGACCTGGACGAGGAGCATCTTCAATTGAAGTCACACCATTTGCGATCTTCCTACTCCATTCGTAGACTGGCTGTTGTGACAAACATGCATCACCGTACTGAACCTTCATTCGTCGATGAATTTCAATAAGTTTCGCACCTTCACTGCCCAAAAAACGAATAACAGAACGCTGTTCTTCCCTGGTGCAAGTCGCAAGTGGGGCGGCCATCTTTATACTGATACTGCGACGGTATGTGTGCATCTGCACTGTGCTGCCACCTACAGGCCATTCTGCAAGCTGTTTGTAGCACGCTTACCAACTTACAGGATAACGGGGCGAAATTTCGATTTGTTATTACACATTTAAGCGTTTCATTTCACTCACCCTCGTACTATGGGACCAAACCGTTGAGGTCATAGGTCCCTAGTCTAACACACTACTTAATCCAACTTAAACTAACTTACGCTAAGGACAACACATACACTCATGCCCGAGGGAGGACTCGAACCTGCGATGATCGACACAGGATTTGTACGGGATTGATTGTTCTTCATATGAAGAAGCAATTTGTGCTACATCAACAGGTATGGAGCGTGTGATGAAACTGGTGGTGCGAATACTACATTTTCTGAAGTCGCACGCATCATTAGTTGCAACACTTTTTCAAATGGTTCACATGGCTCTGAGCACTAGGGGACTTAACATCTGTGGTCATCAGTCTCCTAGAACTTAGAACTACTTAAACCTAACTAACCTAAGGACATCACACACATCCATGCCCGAGGCAGGATTCGAACCTGCGACCGTAGCAGTCACGCGGTTCCGGACTGAGCGCCTAGAACCGCTAGACCACCGCGGCCGGCGCAACACTTTTTGGTCGAATTAAACGAAGCGTATGTAAACGTTATATATTACTTTAAAGAACGATGGTTATGTCAAGGGGCATGCCTGGAACGATTTTTCGATTTAAAACCCGCTTTGTTGAGTTTCTGAAATGAAATGCAAACACAAACATTATCTGCAACGTCAAAAATTAGGATTCAACAAATGTAAGATGATACTTACATCAAAACGTTGTTACAACATCATCACTACATGTCATACATTTTAAGAAAACGCAAAACTCATCATTAAATTCAAACAGTACAGATTCACTACATACAGACTGCGTGAGAAGCGAGCGCT
The DNA here is from genome assembly GCF_021461385.2 of Schistocerca piceifrons. Classification (NCBI taxonomy): domain Eukaryota; kingdom Metazoa; phylum Arthropoda; class Insecta; order Orthoptera; family Acrididae; genus Schistocerca; species Schistocerca piceifrons. Next base: position 146,802,606 of record NC_060144.1, read on the forward strand.
TGTAAGTTCAAATAAAAACAATAATACGGTTCGGAGAACCAACAACAAAATCACATATGCGAAATAGCTGTACCTGTATTATTAAGAAGTATGGTGCCTTGTTCCTTCTGACATGCATCCTTGTCCGAAGGAACATTGCATCGTACTCCTCAATAACAAAGGCACTGATATTTCGTATTTATTCACCAATACCAGGCTCTCGATTCTCAATAAATACGTCCTTCCTGGCTGGGAATATAAGTGACGTACGGGTTCAAGTTGCGACACAAGAACGATGCATGTGGAAGTTTAGATCTGACTGTGATTCGCACACGGATCGCCGAAGCGGTTAAGGCGACGGCTCGAGTAAAGCGGGAAATGCAGTTTCGAATACCTGTCCGGCACAAATTTTCACTGTCATCCTGATAACACACAGCTGATTGTAGTTCGTGTTCGCAATTGTGAATATATTTCCTGCAGTATCACAGACGTTCACTACCATTATGGTCAAACAGCATTATAAAGATATCGCAATCAGGGATAATAATTTAAGGTTCGTCTTACGAATGTTACATCCTAATTTTGTATCTCGTATAGTACCATGAAGATGGTCTTTCACTGAAATCGGTTCGTGAAAAAAATACAAGTCTGCATTCGTGTTACGCATTTCTTAAAATGTATTCATGCTGATATCCGCCTGAAAAGGCTGTTTCAAATAATTGAGGTACGTGAGCGCATCTGATAAGACCCATGGAAAATTGCAGAAATATTTATGGAATATCAAAACTAAGTACTTCAATTTTTAATGTGTCTGTGATCCTCCAAGTACCGACCGAATTTTCCATAAATGTGAGTTATGGCGTACCTACAATGTACCAACAGCTTGTATGAGACTTATACATGTTATTTATAAATTAAGCAGATACAGATAGCATTCTAACATGCTTTTAGATTTACATTCATTGTAGCGGGTTAGTAACGCGAGAAAAAAAAACAGCGCTGATTGAAAATAGAGCGCTACGGGGAGCTTTTACCAGTCTGTGCCGTGTGTTCTGATGAGATTTACTGTTGACGGCGAAATATTTTTAACAGCGAACAGCTTTGGGTACAATTGCTACCAGACGGCAGAAGCTGCTGTGCCGTGTTGATGTTACACGAAACATCTAAATAACTCCACGTTTTTTGTTGTTCAACTATTAGTGCCGTGACATCAAACACTCTAGAAAGAACATTGCCGATAACAGAAGCAGACATATATCTAAGTCATCAATTACGGTTGTAGTAAGCCGGCCAGAGTGGGGGAGCGGTTCTAGGCGCTACAGTCTGGAACAGCGCGACTGCTACGGTCGCAGGTTCGAATGCTGCCTCGGGCATGCATGTGTGTGACGTCCTTAGGTTAGTTAGGTTTAAGTATTTCTAAGTTCTAGGGGACTCATGACCTCAGAAGTTAAGTCCCATAGCGCTCAGAGCCATTTGAACGTCATAAACAAACATCAAGTAAAGGTGATACGCCATAAGCAGTCCTATTTCAAAATAACGCTCTTTAACACATTGCCTCTATTCTGTTTCAGAGCTGTGAGTTAAGTCCTGCCGTCACAGGAACAGTGTACGCCGAAAAAGATGGGTTTGCAGTGGTGTACTTCAGCTGTTGTCTGCACTTGGTACGTTTTCGCCGTGCCGCATGTCAGTTATCTGTTATAAACCTCACTGCTGAACGGTGGCCTCTAGAAATTGTTCTGGTGGTCCAGCTACTCCATCCCACCGCCGCGTACGAACTCCCTTTCCTTGTGGACTTCGATCCTTGCTGGGTCATGATGAGTTCGAGCTACTAAATAAACTCCGAACTTTCATTTGCGTTCCTTTGTATTTAAAGTCTTCAAGTGCCACATTGAGAGGTCCCAATGGCTGTAACTCAAAATAGTTTGACCGAACATTAACACACTCTGATGTGGCCTCTAGGCCGTACGTTAAAGTTCCTTTATTAACATAAAAGTGATTCATTTGTTTTGGGCTCCCATTGGAATTTGTCGGAGGTTCCCTTATACCGAGCCGTTCATGATACGGTCAACTAGGAGTGTCAAAGCATACATGTAGCCCGTACAACAAGTGAACACCGCGTGTCACACAACTGCTCACCGCTGTCTTTGCACCCTCTATACAAACGCGGACCGAGGCGCACAGTATAGGCTCCTTTCTTATACACAAATCAACAAATATATGCCGTCACGATCATCTTTATCTGGTCGGAATACCAATAGTGAATTAGAGTATTTGATAAAATGCCGTATTACACTACAAGTGCTAACGGCCGTTTACGTGGCTCTACCACAGAAAGCAAGCATCAATAAAGGGAACCGAAACCAGTTGCAACCCGGTTACGGAAAGCGAATTTCATTCTTTTAGAACGGCGGTAAGACTAATCCTTAGTAATGGGTCAGTAGTGGCGTGGTTAAATGTAAATGTCGTGTGACTAGGGCCTCCCATCGGGTAGACCGTTCGCCGGATACAAGTCTTTTGATTTGACGCCACGTCGGCGACTTGCGCTTCGATGGGGATGAAATGATGATTAGGACAACACAACACCCAGTCTCTGAGCGCAGAAAATCTCCGACCCAACCGGGCTATCGAACCCGGGACCTTGGGATTGACCACTCAGCTACCGGCGGCGGACAGTGGCGTGGTTTACAATATAATAAATCAATCAGCATGTCCATATAGATTTATCATAGTTGTGAGACAATGAAGAATGTAAATTAACCACGGGGACTACAGTGTCTACATTTGAAAGGTCGTGAGTCTGCCGATGTGTTACTGGCTTGTATAATACTGCTTATGATCACCTAGGCCATTGACACAAAACTGCTCAACTGTAGCATTAACGGTGTATGCATGAGGCCACACTCACACTTGCAGTCGCACACATGTTATATGGTGAGAAGGGGGGAGGAGGGAGAGAAAGAGAGAGAGAGAGAGAGAGAGAGAGAGAGAGAGAGAGGAAGGGGGGGGGGGAGTGAGACGTGTTGAGCTTTCTCTTTACATACTTTGGTGTCGTACACACTTCGGGCCATATGAGTGCATCCATACGTGCATAATTTTATAACGTAGAACATGAACATTTATTACTGAAGGTGGTGTTTATTACAATTCGCGTGTATTGATTTAAACTCACGGTTGCGACAGATAACTGTACATCAAATTAATCAAAGAGGAAACAGTATGCTTCTGAGAGTGGAGCAGACGAGAACACTCGGCGATGCCAAGAACTCGCACATGATTCGTGCGCAGATAACAACGAGTTTCCGGTAGCTACGAGGAGAATTCTAGAGTACGTGTGGCATACAGTTGGTAGCCATCTGGAAGAACGGAAAAAAAGTAACAAAGGAAATGATATCAGTTCTGTTCTTCAAACAGCGCCTACTTTCATCCTCCCTCTTCCTCGATGCTTCTTTTTTATTATTATTATTTCCTCAGCAGTCAGGCCGTCCTTTTTTTTGTTGCTGCAGTGAGGAGTGTGTGATGGCTCGGCGTCCCGAGTGACGTCCTACTGCTCGTTCTGCGGCGAAGACGAGAAGGCGGGGGCGCCAGCCGTGAAAGATGCGACACGCAACATGTGTGGGCGGCGCGGGCGGTGGTGGGGGGAGGCGGCACGCGTCTCCAGCTGTCTGCGTGCGCTGCGCGTGTCAGCGACGGGATCCCGCCACAGGAATAACAACAATATTGTGACAAGCTTCCACGCCGCACGCACCACCAGCTTAAAAGCTCTGCCCCGGAGAAGAACAGTCAGACGTTTGGGGAAGTGATGAGGTGGGGTAGCGGTAATGCAGGCGCCACAAGAATTTTCCCTCCTTTATACAACACAAGGGAACTTCTGTTTCAATGGAATGTCCGTTATCTGCTACGATCGTAAATACATTTTTTTCTTTGATATAACCTGTTTCTGTTTGTAGAACACCCCCGTCTTTAGATCTTACGATAACGACGGTCAACACTCATACCATACCATATAATTATTCAACAGACCTACTGTTCTGGCAGAATATATCAAAGTGGTTTGTTAAATAAAAGAATTGAATATCTGCTACAGTTACTCACTCATTTTTCAGTACATCCCTGTCATCATTTCCGTCGAAGAACAGGCATAGCTTCATGTTCTGCTCATTCGGTCTTCTCGTTAGTCATTCCACTTTTTCTGCCGTGAGTTTGGTATGGAAAGCTGACACTGGCAACTGATAGACTTCCGTTCGTAATGTGAGTTAGTTTTGTTCGTTTGTAATTTTCAATTTTTTGCTTCTCCACAAGGATCTTCTAGTTGTAGCAGACTGTGTCATTACCGTTGGAATATATAGTCACCGTCCATTAACTGTTTTTGGCACTTTCGTTACATTTACGTAGATTATTCTCCTGTCTTTGATTTTCTTACAAAGATTTCACTATTACACAACATGGTAAATATGATGACTATTTATAAAAGCCGGCTGGAGTGGCCGAGTGGTTCTAGGCGCTTTAGTCTGGAACCGCGTGACCGATACGGTCGCAGGTTCGAATCCTGCCTTGGGCATGGATGTGTGTGATGTCCTTAGGTTGCCGGCCGAAGGGGCCGTGCGGTTAAAGGCGCTGCAGTCTGGAACCGCAAGACCGCTACGGTCGCAGGTTCGAATCCTGCCTCGGGCATGAATGTTTGTGATGTCCTTAGGTTAGTTAGGTTTAAGTAGTTCTAAGTTCTAGGCGACTGATGACCTCAGCAGTTGAGTCCCATAGTGCTCAGAGCCATTTGAACCATTTTGTCCTTAGGTTAGTTAGGTTTAAGTAGTTGTAAGTTCTAGGGGACTGATGACCTTCGATGTTAAGTCCCGTAGTGCTCAGAGCCAACCATTTGTAAAATTTTATATTTCTGTTGGTCGTCCCAGAGTTCTTCTAAGCGAGCCACAAATTCTTGAAGAGTTAGCTGGCGTGTTTCCGACAGCGTAGTGTCGAACGAGAAATAATATTCACAACGTGGAACATTTCCTGAATTTAATTAATTAGCCTTTAGCTTTCACCATACAGCCAGCTCATTCACAAATAAAATATACAGGTGTTGATAGAAAATTATTGTTAGAATAATGTTTGCTCTCTCTCTCTCTCACACACACACACACGGACGGACCGATGACCAAGCTTCACAAGTTGTCGTTAAAGGATTGTAGTATTTATGAGTGTCAGACAGCCAAAGAAAACGTAGAGTTTGTTCTCGTGTAAACATACACATAATGTTATAGTACTTTGCTCATAGAATGGCATTGTTTTAGTTATGGTGTTGATGCTTCAAAATTGTGTGAATAAATCCATTATTGTAGGCCATTTTTGAGGAAGCGGCTGTGAACGGAAAATCGACAAAGTGAATAGTGTTAACAGTGTGTTTCCGTGATGATGATGATGATGATGATGATAAAAAGCCTTAAGAGACGATGTACAAGGATGAAAGCATTAATGTGAGTTAAGGGACTCTGAGTTGGGACTAACATTAGTATAAGAAAAGAGGCAAACGAATAAAAACTTAAAAGTGAAACATTTTGCAAGAAGAGCAACGAGTGTCAGCCATAAATTTAGATCATTATACGTCAACAAAGATAAGGTGAAAATTAGGAAAGTGTGTGGTGTGAGGAACAGATTTTGATGCCATATCCAGGCAGTACAATAGTAGAGAATATTCTATTAAGGTATACGTTATCCTAGAAAATCCATTTCGAATAAACTACTGTCAGTTAAAACTTCAGCTTATCTGTAATGACCTCGTCGTCGAAGAGACCGTAAATATTAATCGTTTATTATTATAATTATTATTATCATTATTTTACAGAATTATTATGTGTGTGTCTAGCTACTTCCCCCACGTTTCAGATACAGAATGATGGAGGCAAAAATTAAGTACCTTTCGAACAGATTAAGAACTGAAGGGCGGGTACGATGTTTCTTACAGGAAGGTAGAAGGTACGAAGTACGTTAGGCCCAAAGTTAGATTAATTCACTTGAACAAAATAGCGACAGTTCTCCAACAACAGCACGTTACATGTCCGCCAGACGAGTAGAACTCTGTATTTTTTTGAAGCAATTATGCATTTTTTCAGAGGATTCTTGTTTGTTTATATTTAGTGTGATATATTCTGCCATTTCAATTCCGGAATGGGTTGCATTAACTGTTTAGCCTTTGAAATGAGGCTGTTGAATATTTAAACGGTATCCTCGTATTAGTTTTATGCAAGCTGCAATTGCTGTTTAGCAAGCTCTATAAATATGCAGTACAAATGCAGTGCAATATGGTGAGCTTATTACACGAAGTGACGTGGACGAACTGGCGGATCTCAGATACATGTGGTATAACTTGACCAAACCTCGAGACTGAAACTACGCCGTCGGGGCTTTAAGCTTACAGACCTCTCCTGAAACTTGACGCTAGGAAACGAAAACTTTTACAAAAATAATAACTGGTTACTGTAAGGTACAGGCGTCTTTCCTTCATATAAAATAGTCCGTATGAGAGCTGCAAATTCAAATGAATGTATACTGCCTGACGAAAATATTAAGTACCAAGAAGACATGATCGGCTGTTAAGGTACCAACTTACACGTACATACCAACGATGGGTATGTAAATGAAAACAGTTGCAGGCGTCTGTAACAAGTAGGCCACTATGTTTACCGAGCGAGTAGGCGCAGTGGGTAGCAGACTGACCTCGGATTCGATAGGACGACGATTCAAATCCGCGTCCGGCCATTCTGATTTAGATTTCCCGTGATTTCCCTAAATCGTTTCAGGCAAATGCCGGGATGATTCCTTTGAAAGGGTACAGCGGGCTTCCTACCCCGCCCTTCCCCAGTCTGATGGGACCGATGACCTCACTCTTTGGTCCCTTCCCCCAAATCAACCAGCCACCATGTTCAGAGCATTGTTCGTGTTTAGTGTTTTTACAAGGCCTGGCAGCGTGTATAACGGACGTGAACAGCGTGAGATGTTGAGAGATCACTGTGAAGGACGCGCAACTGTCGCATACGCGTATGAGACAGAGTTATCAGTACCTGACAGAGTCTGAAAGGGACCACATAGTGGGTCTCCATTTGTCCGGCTGGTCGCATAGTGCACCATCCAGACTTCTGGAGCATTTGGATGTGACAGCGGCTCGATGTTGGACTGGAGGGAAATGTGACAGCGGAAACACTCGTCCTCAAGGTTCCGGTAGGCCACTTAACCACATCGAAGGATCGCCGTATTGTGCACCAAAACATCGTAAACCCTTCACATCCATACCTGCCTTCCGAGAACAAGAAACGGATTTCCTGCAGCATTCTGTGGAATCCTGCACTTTTGGTCGGACTATGGAACAGTCATCCCGTGTCTCGACTGCCTTTGTCCGTCCCTGGTAGCTGCGTGGTCAGCGCGACGGAATGTCACACCTAACGGCCCGGGTTCGATTCCCGGCTAGGTCGGAGATTTTCTCCGCTCAGTAACTGGGTGTGTGTTGTCCTTATCATCATCATTTCATCTTCATCAACACGCAAGTCACCGAAGTGGCATCAACTCGCAACAGGCGAACGATCTACCCGACGGGAGGCCCTAGCCACACGGCCTTTCCATTTCGACTGTCTACAACACAAATGGCTGCGTCTGGGGAGGTACCACGGCCGAGAGTCGAGGGAAAAATGCTAAGCTTACCCTAATAAATATACCTGTAAATTGAATTTTTAACCGTGAATTGTTTATGGTTAATCGTGATCTACTGACGAATGATGTCATATTATGCTCATCACCGTTCTGCAGTACCCCAACCACGACCATCGTGTGGTAGCAACATAGGGATATGGTCCTAACATCGCTATGTATAGGAGAGGTAGAGTGGTGTTACTCTTGGCGTCATGATGCCGCAGGGGAGTGTCATAGGACCGTTGCTACTCACAATATACATAAATGACCTTGTGGATAACATCGGAAGTTCACTGAGGCTTTTTGCTGATGATGCTGTAGTATATCGAAAGGTTGTAACAATGGAAAATTTTACTGACATGCAGGAGGATCTGCAACGAACTTACGCATGGTGCAGGGAATGGCAATTGAATCTCAATGTAGACAAGTGTAATGTGCTGTGAATACATAGAAAGAAAGATCCTTTATCATTTAGCTACATTATAGCAGGTCAGTAACTAGAAGCAGTTAATTCCATAAATTATCTGGGAGTAGGCATTAGGAGTGATTTAAAATGGAATGACCATATAAAATCAACCGTCGGTAAAGCAGATGCCAGACTGAGATTCATTGGAAGAATCCTAAGGAAATGCAGTCCGAAAACAAAGGAAGTGGGTTACACTACACTTGTTCGCCCACCGCTTGGATGCTGCTCACCGGTGTGGCATCCGTACCAGATAGGGTTGATAGAAGAGATAGAAAGATCCAACGAAGAACAGCGCTGTTCGTTACAGGATCATTTAGTAATCCCGAAAGCGTTACGGAGATGATAGATAAACTCCAGTGGAAGACTCTGCAAAAGAGACGCTCAGTAGCTCGGTACGGGCTTTTGTTGAAATTTCGAGAACATACCTTCACCGAGGAGTCAAGCAGTACATTGCTCCCTCCTACGTATATCTCGCGAAGAAACCATGAGCATAAAATCAGAGAGATTAGAGCACACACAGAGGCATACCGACGATCTTTCTTTCCACAAACAATATGAGACTGGAATAGAAGGGGGAACCGATAGAGGTACTCAAAGTACCCTCCGCCACACGCCGTCAGGTGGCTTGCGGAGTATGGATGTAGATGTAGATGTAGATGGTGAGGGAAGCCTTCAGGAGGTAACTTAAGCTGACGGCTGGTAGTTATGAGGAAACTCTGACGGCATAATGGTATATCACGATCATCCCGCGTCCTCACAATATCGTGGTGCCATTTTTCAACGCGACAAACTTCGACCACCCGTCGCACGTGTCGCTATCAACGCTGTACATGGCGTAAAGGTACTCCCGTGGCCGGGAAGATCGCCAGATCTTTCTCCAGTACGACTTGTGTGGGACTAGCTCGGACCACAGCCAGTATCCAGGATGTCAAGGACCAGTTGCGAGAGCTGCAAGCCAACTTCCCTCAGGAGAGAATACAATCTTTTATAACAGCCTTTCCAACCGAATCAGTGAATTCATCGGGGCGAGAGAGCGTTCGACGTAATGTTGATAAGTGGGCGCGTACTGCCAAGTTGTTTGTAAATTTTACTCAAGATTGTCATCACCGAAATGACATCACATACTCTCAAACATTAAGTTCCATTTCGTATCCTTGACCCCCCTCGAGCAGGGGAATAACATTTGACAAAATTGTTACACTGAGGTTACACCTCAAAATTTCAGTTCTAACGCCATCAAAAGTAAAAACTACCACTGACGTGCCAAAGAAAGTGGTATAGTAATGCGTATTCAAATACAGAGATAAGTAAACAGACAGAATACGGCGCTGCGGTCGGCAACGCCTGTATAAGACAACAAGTGTCTGATGCAGATGGTAGATATGTTACTGCTACTACAATGACAGGTTATGAAGATTTAAGTGAGTTTGAACATCGTGTTACGCTCGGCGTATGAGCGATGGGACACAGCGCCTCCGAGGTAGCTATGAAGTGGGGATTTTCCTGTACGACCATTTCACGAGTGTGCAGTGAATATCAGTAATCCGCTAAAACATCAAATCCCCGACATCACTGCGGCCGCAAAAAGATCTTGCAGGAACGGGACCAACGACGACTGAACAGAAACGTTCCACGTGACACAAGTGCAACCCTTGTTGCAGATTTCGATGCTGGGCCATCACAAAGTGTCAGCCTGCGAGCTATTCAACGAAACATCATCGATATGGACTTTAGGAGCCTTGATGACTGCACAACACAAAGCTTTACGCCTCTTCCGGACCCGTCAACACCGACATTGGACTGTTGATGACTGTAAACATGTCGCGTGGTTGGACGCGTTTCTTTTCAAATTGTATCGAGTGGATGGGCGTGTACGGATATGAAGACAGACTCATGAATCCATGGACCCTGCATGTCAAAAGAGGATTGTTCGTGCTGCAGGAGGCTCTGTAATGGTGTGTGTGTGTGGGGGGGGGGGGGGGAGGGGGTGCAGTTGGAGTGGTACGTGACCCCTGATACGTCTAGATGCGGTTCTGACAGGTGACACGTACGTAAGCATCCTGTCTGATCACCTGCATCCATTCAGGTCCAGTGTGCATTCCGACGGACTTGGGAAATTCCAGCAGGACAATGCGACACTCCAGACGTCTAGAATTGCTACAGAGTGGCTCAAGAAACACTCATCTGAGTTTAAACACTTCCGCTGGCCGACAAACTCCCCAGAGATGAATATTATTGAGCATATCTGGGATGCTTTGCAACGTGCTGTTCAGAAGAGATCTGCACCCGCTCGCACTCTGACGGATTTATGGAGAGCCCTGCAGGATTCATGGTATCAGTTCCCTCCAGCACTACTTCAGACATCAGTCGAGTCCATGCCACGACGTGTTGCGGCACTTCTGCATGCTCGCGGGCGCCCAGGTGTACCAGTTTCTTTGGCTCTTCTGTGCGGTAAGAGACCTCGTATCAGTGAGCATTCACGTCATTTTCATTTGCGAAATACATCGAAAGTCATTATTCTTTAACGATGTTTGTGATACCGAGAGTAATGCATATTATAATCCCATTAAAATTTCTCTACTGTAAGACGACCGTAGTCGTTCTGGTGCACCAACCTTGACAGGTCTTTAAAACAAACAAAAAACCAGTATTGGTTACTTTATTTAAGCTTCACATGTTACACGTTCAGCCTGTTCTAGGCATCATCAGACAATCTGGGACAGCTACAAACTGATGTAAGTAAAAAATTGCTATTAAAGGCAATAATAAATGAATAAATTAAAATTACCAATAGGAAGACATACATCGATTGTACAATGGAGCGCAGAGCCACAGTAGTATTTCAGGTGCTAGTGAAAGATATAAATTTCAACTCATAAAATAGTGCACCATAACTGAGATTACCGATAAAAATTCTTGCTAATCGTCACTGTCAGTACTTTATTATATCTTCTAGAAGCAACGCGAAAAGAAGGTAATGATAATAGGAAAAGAACACTAGTAAAGCATGCAGTGGGTACCTCAGGCAAATAGGCACATTCACTGAGCAAAGAAACACACAAGTACAAAATACACCCATATAATGGCTACGCTAATATACCTTTGGCCAATGAGACGGCACTAATATGAATAAAAGAACAGCTAAATTTTTAGTAAAAATATGAAACAATGATGCCGGAAGCAACGCTAACCCTGAAAATTAAGTTAACGATGATAGCTTACCCAAGAACACAAATATGGTCTGTTTACAATATTGTGAGCACGTGCTGTCATGCCGGCAGCTAGACTGCCAAGGTTCCATGGAGCAGAATGAGAAAAGGTTCACAAAACGCGGCTCTAAAACTTAACTAACTGATGGGTGGGGCCTAAATAAAATAGTCAATTAGTAACACGGGTCCCAGTCATCATTTAAAGACACACATCATAATATCAATTAATATTTGGTGTTTCGAAAGGACTTACTCATTTATTAGACCTTGTCATTTGAAAAAGATATGCCTAGAAATCCAATAAATTCAGTTTCTAGCCTTTGTTGGCCACGTAAAGGATTTTAAAGTTTTCTGACTCTGTGTCCCATAGGCAGAAGATGTGAGATGCTGGGGAAAGTGGGAAAATTTTTTCATGAGGCCTTTTTTTTTTGTCTGTAGATGATCGCTAAACCTGTGAGTTAACGAGCATTGCACTCTCATTTAAATATGGGCCGAAACAGTCAGCCTACAGGAATTGTGAAACGAAACCTTCCGTCCAGGACCGTGTGCCACAAAAGGGCGCAGATTCACCACGAGATGGGGAAATTCACAAGCGTCTATTGTCCATTGAGGCCTAAGCGCTGTAGACAGACGAGAACCTACGTCATAGGGAAACCCAGTAGAATCCGTTTGTAGCAGTGTTAAATATGGCACTTAAGATCGGCCGTAAGAGAAACTTTTATGAAAACTATTTAATTCTGTAGTAATGCAGGGAATAAAGCCACAGTAATTTGAATCTGCTATCCTCCAAAAATTTTCATGGTAATCCCAATAAAACTTGAATATTGATCATATCTATAATTGTTTAGAATTTACTGTTAAAGTGAAATCAACAAGTTTTGCAACACAGACCTGAATGCTAAAAACTGAACGCTTTGGTCGATCTTAACGATCGACATTTCAAATAGAACTGCATCATTAAAATGACAACGGTTGTTAGTATCAACTCTGTAACTTTATTTGTTTAAAAGATATAGTAAATTTAATTATCAGTATTTTCAGTTAAGCATCAGATCACCATTTCCTCCACACAAAACACATTGAACGATGACAGCATGACACATTATTGAGTCATTAGGTAATAGATAATTTGTTGTAAAGTTTAGTGCATAATAGTTACTTCTGTTCTTTATTTATTTATCAGAAAGCACAGTGGTGAGAGGCTGCTAGCCGTGACATTCAAAGCTAAGAAAGAAATTGTATTAATTTTATGTAAAAAAATTTTACGTTTATTATGTAGTGGATATTATTGTTTAGAACGTGAAAGTGGTCAAGCTTTGATTATTTAAATATGTTAAAATGTAAAGTAATGTAGAATAAGCTGTAGCCAATGAGACGGACGGCTTCAGGAAAGGGAACTGCCCTGGTCAGCTGAGTGACGATGTTCGGCGCGCGGGAAAACGTGGCCGGAGACGGGCAGAGAGGGACAGTGCTGGTGGAGAAACCACAGAGGGAATGCTGGTGCAGACGCGAAAGCGGACAATTCTACTGGAGACATCAGAGCGCACAGTTCGGATTGAGACGCGAAGGCGGACAGTCTGTCTTTAGGCACCTAGAAAGTGAAACGACTTACAAAATTTCGCGTTGTGTGGTATCTAGGGACGTAGTCGCTGAGCGGTAAGGAGTCGCGCGCCTGGTGTGAACTCTAACTTTTCGCGTAGATAACTTGAATTTCGCGATGAGATTGTGAACGATCGAACTGTGTGAAATGGATATGCGCTCGAGTGTGATAGTAACTCCAAATATGACCACTTTCGCTAGTAATTTGCTTTCTGAATAAACATTATCCAAACCAAATCGCAAATGTGTGGTCTACGTCATTTATGGGTCGTTAATTTAGTTCCCGATATTATTATTACTGTTACTATATGTTATGTCAACTTTGTATTCGCAAACTTGTTATCAGCCAGACAATTTAACCAAAGTGTCCAAGTGTCTAATGTGGGGCGTGTAATGCGAAAAAAAATGGTTCAAATGGCTCGAAGCACTTTGGGACTTAAGATCTGAGATCATCAGTCCCCTACTTGAACCTAACTAACCTAAAGACATCACACATATCCATGCCCGAGGCAGGATTAGAGCTTGCGACCGTAACAGCAGCGTGGTTCCGGACTGAAGCGCATAGAACCGCTCGGCCACAGCGGCCGACGTGTAATGCGACACGTGCGGTTCAACCCCTAGACGAGTTTGAGCCAAGGCATTTCGACGAAGAGGAACCGCATGTGAGCCCGAACATCTTTGGAATGTTAGCTCGCAAACCTAACAGCGAAATCTCTCCATGTTAGCCCGATTTACTCGGCGGAACATTCTGTGCACCTAGAATGAGATTTTCACTCTACAGGGAGTGTGCGCTGATACGAAACTTCTTCGCGGATTAAAACTGTGTGCCGGAGCGAGACTCGAAATCCGGACCTTTGCCTTTCGCAGGCAAGTGCTCTACCAAGGCAAAGGTCCCGAGTTCGAGTCTCAGACCGGCACACAGTGTTAATCCGCCAGGTAGTTTCATTCTGTGCACCTAATTTTATAGACCCGTGATTTAGAGAGTGAATTTTTGACAGGTTGCTTGTTACGAGGAAACTCTTGGAGAAAACAACTTTAACGTTAGTATATCGAAATAGTTAAACCAAGACGTACGAAAACGACGTAAGACATGGAATAGTCACACGTGTTCTTTCGGACACCGCGGTTATAAGCAAGGAATTATTAGTAGAGACTACAACGTTTTTTCGTTCATCATATAAACGGTTCACGAGCGAAGGGCCGTGACCATTTTTATGTGATACAGAGCGCAGATTGTCTAATTCTTTATTGATAACGCCGTTAGAGAGAGGGAGTTCACACAGCTACAAGGAATTAGACAATCTGGGCCTTGTAGCACATAAAAATAGTTACAGCCCTTCGCCAGTGAACCGTTTATATACAAACACCGTTCGAACAGGACATGAAGGGCCAACGTCCTCAGCCCTTAGGCGTCACCGGATGCAGAAACGGAGACGCATGTGGTCAGCACACGAATCTCCCCGCGGTTGTCAGTTTTCATGACCGGTGCCGCCAATTCTGAATCAAGGAGTTCTTCAATTGGGCTTACATGGGCTGAGTGCATCCCGCTTGCCAACAGCACTAGTCAGACCTGATCGGTGACCCATCCAAGTGCTAGCTGAGTCCGACAGCGCTAAACTTCGATGATCTGACGGGAACCGGTGTTACCACTGCGGCAAATCAGTTGGCGAACCGTTTGTGTGATGAACGAAGAAACAGTGTAGTCTCCACTATTAATCCCTCGCTTACATCCATGGTATGCGAAAGCCTATTTAAGCTTAGCCATAGTTAGTTAACTTTTAGCGCGCCACTTTGAGAGCCATTTCTCTGTCGGGCCCAAGGGGGCCTTGACCCTTGCCTGACAGTCTAGTTGCCGGCATTACAGAGCGTGCTCACAGTATTATAAAGAAATCATATTTGTGTTCATGGGGTGGTTTCTTCATTGGTAAGTTACCATAGTTACACATCATTTTGGCCGATACCAACAACGACTCATTGCCTCATTGCTGTTATAGGATACAACCTTTCTTTCGTTTTGTGAAGTGCACGATTTTACATTTCTGAACATTAAAGCAAGTTGCAAATCTTTTCATCACTTTGACATCTTATCAAGATCTGACTGAATACTTAAGCATCTTCTTTCAGATATCACTTCATTATAGATAAATGCATCATCTGAAAAAAGTCTGCGGTTACTATTAATATTAAATGCAGGGTCACTAATATACAACATGAACAGCAAGTGTCCCACACACTTCCTTCAGGCACAACTGAAATTATTTCTACATCTGACGATCACTCATCATCCAAAAAAACACTCTGCGTCCTCCCTACTAAAAAGTGCTCAGTCCGGCCTCAAATTTCACCTGATACCCTATATGGTCGTACTTTTGACGATTAGAATCGTAGTACTGGGTCAAATGCTTATCAGAAGTCCATAAATACTGCATATACCTGACTGCTTCGATCCATAGCTTTAGGTACGTCATGTGAGAAAAGTGCGAGTTGGGCTTCACATGATCGATATTTTCGGAATCCATGCTGGTTGGTATTGTGGAGGTCATTCTGTTCATTATGTTTCAGCTCAAAATACTTTAAGATTCTACAACAAATCGATCTCACGGATATTGAACGGTTGTTTTGTGGATCACTTATACCTCCTTTGTGGTAGACGGGTGTGACCTGTGAGTTTTCCTACAACGGGGCACGGTTTTTGTTCCGGAGACCTACTATAGATTACAGTTATAAAAGGGGCTAACTTAGCCGCAAATTCAGTGCAGAATCTGACAGGGTTTCCATCGGGCCCTGGAGCTTTGTTCACTTTTAATTATTTCAGCTGTGTCTCGACACCACTGACATTAATACCTCTTTCATACACCTTTTCAGTGGTACGAGGATTAAATAGGGGCTATTCTCCTGGTAAAGAAACATCGCAATGGCAATAAATGTTTTACAAAGTAATCATAGATGACAATAACAATCAACATGCGTCTAAAATGAGCAGAAAATCTGACTTGCTAAATAGGCACATGTTGACTGCAACTCAAAGGTTCAAAGGCTCTGAGCACTATGGGACTTAACTTCTAAGGTCATCAGTCCCCTAGAACTTAGAACTACTTAAACCTAACTAACCTAAGGACATCACACACATCCATCCCCGAGGCAGGATTCGAACCTGCTACCATAGCGGTCGCGCGGTTCCAGAATGTAGCGCCTAGAACCACTCGGCCACCACGGTCGGCTGACTGCTACTGTCACCTACGGTTACTTCGTTGCTATGATCAGGCACTTTCAGTGCAGCCCTAGGTCAGGCTTGAGAATCTGGTTCGAAATTAGTCGACAAACATATGTACTGTCCATGTGACAGATGTACTAATAAATGTTTTATGAAAAGTAATTCTATTTTATTTAACGACATTTTCGGTATTACGAAGTGACACAAGAGTTTCATATATATTTTCTATTCCGTTATAGTCTGGTGCGTAGCACTACAAACTATCGCCACAATATTGCCTAGATGTTATTTAATTTACGCTGTTCATAAAACTCGCCAAAAAGTTTTTTTGTGGATATAGCCTCCCCCAGGACACAGTAGCCCACTCTGGCAATTATTCGTTTGAATTGTACTTAGCGATCACCTATCTCATTCAGAGCTGTTTTTGCGATGCTATGTTCCTTTTACATTGAGTTCATGCACAATGTTTCGGTACCATTTGTTTGTTTGTGACGTTTCAACTCATTTTCTTAAAGTTTACATATTATGTACTTTAATGTTTAAGGCATTCCGATACGCCAGTGGGCTCAATCTCTACCGTCAAATGTCCCGCAGTATTAGTTTAGTTTGCTAAGCGCAACGTAGATTAGGCGACGGTTTTCTCTGTGCCGTAGTCAAGTGGAGCATGTACCGAAATTTCGTTATATACCGATGTCTTCACTGCATAAGATTTCAGTAGTACAATTTCCACTATTAGCTGTAATAATTTATTACAAATTTTGAGACAAGTCAACGGTTACTGAACAGGGCATATTTTCAGCTTCCTCTGTAGTTACACAACATTCTTACACCGACTGAATATCTTACTGGAATGTGTGTAAAGTTGTATGTGTATTATTAATATTTCTTTTATTTGTTCTTCTTATGATTTTCGGGTCAAATTTGCCTGCTGTAGTACCTATCCTTGCCGGGCTCTTTCGTCTCTCTCTTCTTCGATCACGCTTATAATTTCTATACCCACCTTCTCCTCTATTTCTTCGACAGTACTTACAATTTGTAGCCTCTACGGGAATCCCTTAATCTCCATTCTTTGTAGGAGTTCTGTTTTCTTCTGTTAGTTGTGCTCTAATATCTTGATTCCTTTGTCTTGTGTTGTGCGACTTTTAACTGTACTCAGGGCTGCCGTTTCTTGTCCTGAATTTGGCTTTTTTGCTTTTTGGTAATCTACCATGTCTCGTTTCCATGGAGCAGTGTGGGAACTGTAACAGCGTTGCAGAATGTAATCTGAGTATCTTTTCCAGTTTAGTTCTTAAGATGTCTATTAATTGTCTTACGCATCTGAGTGAATTTACTAAGATTAATTTCTATATCTTCGCTGTAATCATATCTCATTTCACATCCTAGATGGCGGAAGTGGTTGACTTTTTTAAAATCTTCTGATCATTCACTATTTTGGTTCTGATGTGTTCTTCCTCTATGCAGGCTATTATCTTAGACTTTTTTTCTGTGGAGATCACCAGGTCAAATTTCACACTTATTTGTTTCAATAAGTAACTTCCGTTTCTGAAGGTTCTCTACTTTATCTGCTAATATCGCTGCAGTGTCAGCATATAGCGAGTTATTTAGAAGACGCAAACAATTTTTCCCCGATGACATGACGCGTTGTTATCCATAAAAATTCCCTCGTCGTTTGGAGACATGAAGTACATGAATTGCTGCAAATGCTCTCCGAGGAGCCAAACATAACCATTTTTAGTCAATGATCGGTTCAGTTAGGCAATGTCTTGTTGGCAAGCTTCGTGGAGTCTCCGCCGCTCTCCTACCAACTGAAGGCGGGACTCATCTGACCAGGCCAAGGTTTTCCAGTCGTTCAGAGTCCACCCGATATGGTCACGAAACCAGGAGAGGCGCTGCAGGCTATTTATGTTGTTAACAAAGGCACTCGCGTAGCTCTTCCGCAGCCATAGCCCGTTAACGCCATTTTTCGCCCCACTTTTCTTACGCATATGTTCGTCGTACGTCCCATTTCTTCTTATTCGTATAAACGTAAGTAAAATGTTATTAGAACCAAGGGGTACTAATTGCCTCATTGAATCATTATTTCGGCTTTTAACAAGACACCTACAGAAACTAAAGATAATTTATCTTCCATCCTTTAATAAAAAATGCGTTTAAATAAAGTTCTTTTTCATTCTAATTCAGTTAGGCGTTAGTGTGGTTGTTGATCGGGGGGGGGGGGAGGGGGGGAGGGAGTTGTAGCCAATATCTGATTGCACTCAGGATTAATAGTCGTGGGAAGGTTGGAAACAGTTGGTCTATATCTAACTAACATTCCGCGTTCGAAGTCTCTTAATTGCCGTCGTGCGGCCATAATCACGTTGGAAATCGTTACATATGAACCACCTGAGTACAAATATACTGCCCTTTTATACCTTGTGTACGCGATTCTACCGCCGTCGTGCATATCTTTATCCAACGGCTTTTGTCAAAATGTTTATGTAACCTCTGTGTATCCTTCACAGCTTTCGTCCGGTATGAAACATTATATCTGCATGAAATTGAAAACTATCATTGCGGAAGTAACGGTTGATGAGCAGTGGTTTACGGTGGGACTTAGGTGTTCAGGCGCGTCTGATAATTAGTGGAAATTTAATTATTTGGTCTGGGTAACGCAGAACAGTTTTTAGTAGTGGTGGAGATTGGAGATGTTTCGAAGTTTTGACGGACAGCGTATAGTGACGGAGAACGCAATAATTCATATGGAGGGATGAGAAGAACATTTTGGAAAGAGATTGCTTCACTTATTTTTCCAATAACATACCAATATTTCGAAAAGAATCTGTTGTCCAAAAGTCGACGCAGAAGAGAATTTCTCAAGAGTTGAAGAGCACTGAAGAAAAGAAAAATTACTATTTATCATAACGTTAAAAAACTGAGGCCCGCATCCGACATCTTAGTTGCTCCAAAGCAGTTTTTACAGGTATTTTCTTTGTTTCGAGTCGTCATACGTATTAAGTGCAGATTTCCCAGACGGAAACATACGAATATTGAATGAATAACATGACAGCTGCTTGTGATAATATGCTTCGTTGGTTGAAATATTAAGAAGTGAAAGATTTCTTCTTCTGTAATTTATTTTAAGTCGTTACATGTTGTCTCTGCTTAATCAAAGTTTGTATCTGAGCTGTATCTTTCTCGTTGTTTGTCTGTAAATCTAGTTTTCAACAGTCAGCTCCAAAATTCAAATAATGGTTCAAATGGCTCTAAGCACTATGCGACTTAACATCTGAGGTCATCAGTCCCATAGACTTAGAACTACTTAAACCTAACTAATCGAAGGACATCACACACGTCAATGCCTGAGGCAGGATACGAACCTACGACCGTAGCAGCCGCGTGGTTGCGGACTGAAGCGCCTAGAACCGCTCGAAACTCCAAAATTGTCAAGTACTGAACACGTGTCAGCTCTGGGGTATCCAAAATTTATACTGTAGTTAGCCACAAAGATCTGTCGAAATTGTTCGTATGACACAGGTGAGCCGTGGCGGCTCATATCGATAGTGCCGCTCTGGTAGTTTATCTTTCCTGCCACGGTCAGGGCGGTAAGCAGCCCCCTCTGGGGCCTACGCAAGGAGTAACGAGGCGAGGTCCTGTGGGGGGTGTGCTCCGGGACGTGGTGGAAGACGGTTGTCGGGTTGAAGCAGCGAGTGTGGGACCGGACCTATCGCATGGAGATATACAAGTTGGCTCTGAACGGAAAGCGTCGTAGCAAGTAGCGGGAAGCGGGCGTCCTGTAATTTGTGTGAAGGAGTAACGATTTTCGCATTGGATGTCCCAGTGGTTCCCGAGAGTTGTGGTGGCTGCTTTCGTAGAAAAGAACTGTTAAGAGCTTGAGTCTACGCTCTTTTCCGTACGATGTTGCTGCCTGCCGTTATAAACTGGTGAAAATCAGGCGCTTGTATTGACTATACGGGAACTGGCGATGTAAAATTACATTTGTGATTGAGTCTCACTTGTACTGTGACAATTTAGAGGCGAAAACTGTGGTGGTTTCAGTAGGTCTGGTTCTTTGCTGTGCAACTAAGGGAGTCAGTTATTTGGGGTAACTGAGGGAGCACCATTATGTTGGTCTAAGTGATACGTTCTCCACGTTTTTCTATGGCTTTGCGAATCGAAATCGTGGGGGAGTACACGTGTGAGTAATTTGCTATTGTATTGATGGTTATGTTGTAAAGACTGTTCTCTGGTGTGTTAAATCACGCGTTGATTTGTAGCCAATCTAAGCAGAAGTTACCTTAGCTACTTGCTCATGTGCTACTATCCTTATGATTGGCGTTCTTTGTCTTTGATTGTGGGTGTGCTCACGTTTAAAAAATAATTACGGCTACTATTCATAAGGGTTGTCTAGTAAGGAAATTGCTTAAGCCTCTATCATATGCTGGTCTGTTTGCCTATCACATTGGCTTTCTATGCAGTAACTGAAGGAATGTGTATGGTGGTTCAAGATTGTAGGCTGACTAGTATTTGAACTGGTGGTGAGGTTAAGGGCGAGATCAACATCCCGCAAACACACACGCTGCGCGTGGTTAAATGTTCCGCTTTTGGGGAGCCGGCTCTCACTTCTTGGATTTTGTAAGGATACGTGATGAGTGCATCGCTGTAGTTTTTCCGTGCTAAATTGCGGGGTGTCGGTGCCGTCCTAGGGCTAGACTTGTGATGTATGTTATGTTGAAAGGGAATTAACTGTACCAAACTTAAGAGAGCTTTTAGTTTCTTTTAGGTCTGTACATGGAATGATGTTGATATTTTGTCGATTGCGGCAATAACTTCCTGTGTGAGGGACTGTTGCAGTGCAGTCCATCAGAAACGTGCTGCTTAAAACTTGGGACTGGAGCTCTCTGATGTTATATATTACTGTTTAATCTTAAATGTCTTGGATGTAATATGGTTGTTGAGGATTATGTAATTAATTTTGATCGCTGGTTCCTTAAAGAAAGTATTTCGTTTTAAAATATGTGCTCGGTCAGAGTTTATTTAAATATGATTTTAAATCATCATTCAAATTTTCTAGTCTTGCTTTCTTAAAAGGCTTTCAGTTAAATGATTGCTATTTGCCTGTTTAAATGTTTGAGTGACTTAAGGGAAAAGAATATTATTTTGTAATTTGTACTGATTGTTCCTTTTGGGTAATACCTTACTTATTGTTCAATAAATGAGTGCCTAGTCAATGGTGGTGCACTGTTCTATTGCTAGCCTACCCCATCCACTCCACAGCCTATTGATCTGCTTTGTGTCGAAATTGTGTTCAGAACACCCCTGACCTGAC
Organism: Schistocerca piceifrons; assembly: GCF_021461385.2. NCBI lineage: Eukaryota > Metazoa > Arthropoda > Insecta > Orthoptera > Acrididae > Schistocerca > Schistocerca piceifrons. Next base: position 146,824,055 of record NC_060144.1, read on the forward strand.
GCCTCAACAGGGTTTGGAGGATTTTTTTCAGAATATACAAGTGTAATTTTCGGATATTAAATTCTTCTCATGAATGCTAATGTGATCTTGGGCGCCTCTATGACTATATTCGTTAATGCACTTAAGACACGGTTGCTCCTTAACGTTTGTTTGGCCTTGTGTTGTATTGCTTTCCCTGTAGGAACCAATACCTTTTAAGGGTCTGTTGGCGATGACATGCATTGCCAAGACTGTTAGTTGACATAACTCAGCATCCTTACTTATCCATCGCTGTTAACACGCACCTTATAAACATAGAAAAAAATCGTGATTTGCAATTTCGTTCTGGCTTTTAAGTCCAGTCTAGTCAGTTTTTTTTTGTATCATAGGAAGCCATTAGATGGAATTTCTTCATTAATCTACACCTTTCTATAAATAAAATATTGTTAAAATATCTCAATCGTAAGCCTTACAGATGTCACGTGTAACGTGACTCAGGACCCGTAATCTTTTTGAGGAATCAGAAATAATAACCAACACTTTTCTTTTACTTATACTTGTATTCTGCACAGAACTGGAATGTTCGTGACTAGCAGAGGTGTACAAATTCTCCGCCAGTCTGCCTGCCCCTATCTCTTCCGCAACCAGTAAAGCAGCTGAACCTACCGCAACGGAGACAGTGGTTAGCGCAGGACAGCTCGGGTTTCCGCAACCGTGGCAAGGTTTACGGGACCCATTCAGCCTGCTGCCCCTGACAACAGATTGTGTTATCACTTCAGCGTGACTAGCGAGATCTGCGTTTTCGTAGGTAATTTAACTGCAGCTTATTTACCACAACGATGGGAGCTGTAAAATGAACAACTCAACCTTAAAGAAAGGCGGTTGAGGAGAATATATGAATTGGGGAATGTGTGACAGTCACGAAACAGAGCTCAAGTCCAGCATGGATAACGTTTTCGTGTGTTTATGAGGAAGCTTGAAATAAATCAGTAGGTGCCTCGCAACGAAAATTTTGTAAAAATGCAGGAAACTCGAATGTGTTATGACATGTTTGTAATTTTGAACAGCGGTTACTCACTCCATAATATTTTGAAACGGTGAAGTCCTGACGCTGAAACTTTTGAGGAAATGTGTGCTAAGGACTTGAGGCTATTTGGCAGAATATAGCTCTTCTAAGTTTGGGCAAAGAAATAAGAAAAAAAATATGGCTCAGCCGATATTAAAAACCGCATGGTATTTAATGCGAAGATAGTTTAGTATGAAAGAGAAGCTTCTTCTTTCATACATATACTTTCTAGATTAACGTAATATGGAAACTAACTTCGTGTTGCTAAAATGAATTTGTGGAATTTAGAATGAACTATTTTGCACTTAGTGAACCCACAATAGAAATACTGGAAAAAGTAATTAAAGCTGGTATAACGAGGGTAACATATTGCTGAAACGCCCTAGGGTTACTGAAACTAGACGTACAAAACTTCAGTTGGCCTTGCCGTATAACAGACCTATTCAGGTTCGTAGGTGCCAAAGATCTCGACTGTCAGAGATGGTTCTCTTACTACAAAAATACTTATTAGTTGTGAGATAATGATGGTTCGAATTGAGAATAGCCAGTATTAGTCGAATGATGGTGAAGCTATAGAGAAAATCTTGATATCGAAAAAATTGAATAAGGCCGAAATACGCCAAAAGAAAAAAGGTCAAATAAAGTTCACCATTTTGTTGGCTACAGTAACCCTACATGAACATACATTTCATTTCATCTTGTGATACTCGGAGAAAAACAGACTTCTCAACAACTTCCGAACAATATTCATGACACTACAACAAAAGCGTCCAGCACAGCAGGAAGCCGAGCAGGCAAGCAAGACTCCGGTAGCCTTCTTGGGTTGGGCATAGCTTTGCTTAAATAGGAGTGAAGCAGCCTGCTAACGTGCTACAGTGCTGGCTAACAGGCAAGCATGGGCAGTTAAAGGCGGAATGTGAGCACATCTCGTGACGGTTAAGAACTGCTGGAAAGCCAGTAACATGAACCAGCAGCATTGTACGATGAAACATGAAAGGGGAAAAAATCTCTGAATAGAAAATGGATCTTGATCGTTCTCCTTCAGAATCGAGTGGACCTTGATCGTTTTTCTCAAGTAAATCAAAACTTGTACACAGATTTTCGATCACCTTGATAGTTAAAAAATAAAATAAAAAAATAAACAAACAAAGCTTGCCGCATTAAGAGTACATCCGGTCCTTTCAAAGATGGCATTATAAACTAAATTAAATTTTTTTTGTGGATCTTAGTCTTTATTCCCGTGTACCCTTCTTATACACAACTTATTATGCACACTTTTGTTCGTAATTGTATGTGACAAATACACTGAACCAGATTTGATCTCCTGTATGACGAATGAATGAATAAATAAAAACAGTAGCTGCATAGCATCCTAATATTATTATTGGTTTATCATGAAACTTGGTGCAAGCTTAAGTGTTTTGAAAACCTAAAAATAAAATTCAGAAATACAATGAACACTTGATGAAGTTTAATATCAATTTTGCATGGTCTAGGATACTGAGACCATTCCTTTATTCACAGTGCGGTGTTTTTCACTAAGTAAAGTAGGAGCTGTTAGTCTAAAATCTCGTTAATACCCTCAGAACTGCCTACAGGTGACATTTATTAAATTCCAAATTAAGATGCAAAGGAATTATAGACACTGGCTGCGAGTGGGCATTGATTTAAATTGAAAATTTGTTCTGAATCGTGATCTGAATGCGGATCCTATGCTTGTTAGACATATGCTCTGAGCACTGAGCCATTCGGACACAGTACTCATCATCGCAGCACAGACTGCCTTAGGACGCCTCCCATCAGACACACTCGCAGCCAATGCCTGCAATTACTTCGGGTCTTAATTCGTAATGGCTGCTAGGGTCAACATGGTTTCTGTCCTTCCGGGCATGTCCGAAAGATCATACATCAAGTACACAGGGTAATCCATTGATAGAGACCGGGCCAAATATCTCACGATATAAGCATCAAACGAAAAAACTACAAAGAACGAAACTCGTCTAGCTTGAAGGGGGAAACCAGATGGCGCTATGTCTGGCCCGCTAGATGGCGCTGCCATAGGTCAAACGGATATCAACTGTTTTTTTTTTAAAAATAGGAACCACCATTTTTTATTACATATTCGTGTAGTACGCTTTGTGATAGATGGCGCTGTAATAGTCACAAACGTATCAGTACGTGGTATCACGTAACATTCCGCCAGTGCGGACGGTATTAGCTTCGTGATACATTACCCGTGTTAAAATGGACCGTTTACCAAATGCGGAAAATGTCGATATCGTGTTGATGTATGGCTACTGTGATCAAAATGCCCAACGGGCGTGTGCTATGTATGCTGCTCGGTACCCTGGACGACAACATCCAAGTGTGCGGACCGTTCACTGGATAGTTACGTTACTTAAGGAAACAGGAAGTGTTGAGCCACATGTGAAACGTCAACCACGACCTGCAACAAATGATGATGCCCAAGTAGGTGTTTTAGCTGCTGTCGCGGCTAATCCGCACATCAGTAGCAGACAAATTGGGCGAGAATCGGGAATCTCAAAAACGTCGGTGTTGAGAATGCTACATCAACATCGATTGCACCCGTACCATATTTCTATGCACCAGGAATTGCATGGCGACGCCTTTGAACGACGTGTACAGTTCTGACACTGGGCACAAGAGAAATTACGGGGCAATGACAGATTTTTTGCACGCGTTCTATTTAGCGACGAAGCGTCATTCACCAACAGCGGTAACGTAAACCAGCATAATATGCACTATTGGGCAGCGGAAAATCCACGATGACTGCGACAAGTGAAACATCAGTGACCTTGGCGGGTTAATGTTTGGTGCGGCATTATGGGAGGAAGAATAATTGGCCCCCATTTTATCGATGGCAATCTAAATGGTGCAATGTATGCTGATTTCCTACGTCATGTTCTACCGATGTTACTACAAGATGTTTCACTGCATGACAGAATGGCAATGTACTTCCAACATGATGGACGTCCGGCACATAGCACGTGTGCGGTTGAAGCGGTATTGAGTAGCATATTTCATGACAGGGGGATTGGTCGTTCACCGCATCTGACGTCCCTGGATTTCTTTCTGTCGGGAAAGTTGAAGGATATTTGCCATCGTGATCCACCGACAACGCCTGACAACAGGCGTCAGCACATTGTCAATGCATGTGCGAACATGACGGAAGGCGAACTACTCGCTGTTGAGAGGAATGTCGTTACACGTATTGCCAAATGCATTGAGGTTGACGGACATCATTTTGAGCATTTATTGCATTAATGTGATATTTACACGTAATCACGCTGTAACAGCATGCGTTCTCAGAAATGATAAGTTCACAAAGGTACATGTATCACAATGGAACAACCGAAATGAAATGTTCAAATGTACCTACGTTCTGTATTTTAATTTAAAAAACCTACCTGTTACCAACTGTTCGTCTAAAATTTTGAGCCGTATGTGTGTGACTATTACAGCGCCATCTATCACAAAGCGAAAAAGGTGGTCCAGCTAAAACATTCATATTTCTTTACGTACTTCACGAATATGTAATAAAAATGGCGGTTCTATTTAAAAAATGCAGTTGATATTCGTTTGACCTATGGCAGCGCCATCTACCGGGCTAACCAGAGCGCCATCTGGTTTTCCCCTTCAAGCTAGACAAGTTTCGTTCCTTGTAGTTTTTTCGTTTGACACTTATTTCGTGAGATATTTGGCCCGGTCACGATCAATGGACCATTCTGTATATATAAATTTAAAATTGCTGGACCGTGCCTTAAAAACGAATTTATCGTTTTTTGTTATGACTAATCAACGCTGAATGACACTTCAAGGCGAGAAGATGGGTGTGCTATAGGTACTATGTGTATACTATACTATAGGAACTATAAGCGACAAATGAATTGGTATGGGCATGAGTGTTCAAATACAGATGTATGTTAACTGGCAGAATATGGCGCTTCGGTCGGCAACGTGTACTTAAGGTAAGTGTCTGGCGCAGTTGTTAGATCGGTTACTGCTGCTGCAATTGCAGGTTACCAAGATTTAAGTGAGTTGGAACGTAACGTAGTGTTACAGTCAGCGAACGAGCAATGGGACACAGCATTTCCAAGGTAGCGATGAAGTGGAGATTTTCCTATACGACCATTTCACGAGTGTACCGTGAATATCAGGAATCCGCTAAAACATCAAATCTCTGACATCGCTGCAGCCGGAAAAATATCCTGCAACAACGGGACGAACTACGACTGAAGAGAATCGTTCGACGTGACAGAAGTACAACCCTTCCGCAAATTGTTACAGATTTCAATGCTGAGACATCAGCAAGTGTCAGCGTGCGAACCATTCATGAAACTTTATCAATATGAGCTTTCGGAGCCGAAGGCCCACTCGTGTACCCTTGATGACTGCACGACTCAAAGCTTCACCCCTCACCCGGGGCCCGTCAACACCGACATTGAACTGTTGATGACTGGAAACATGTTGCCTAGTCGGGCGAGTCTCGTTTCAAATTGTATCGGGTGGATGGACGTATACAGTTACGGGGACGACCTCATGAATTCATAGTATGATGGCGTGAGGTGTGTGCAGTTGGAGTGATATGGGACCCCTGATGCGTCTAGATACGACTCTGACCGGTGACACGTACGTAAGCATCCTGTATGATCACCTGCATCCATTCATGTCCATTGTGCATTCCGACGGATTTGGGAATTCCAGCAGGACAATGCGACATTCCACACTTCCAGAATTGCCACAGAGTCGCACCAGGAACACTGTTCTGAGTTTAAATACTTCCACTGGCCACCAAACTCCCCAGACGTGTACATTATTGAGCATATCTGGGATACCTTGCAGCGTATGTTTAGTCGAGATCTCCAGCCCGTCGTACTCTTACGGATTTATGGGCAGCCCTGCAGGATTCATGGTTTCAGCTCCCCCATACATTAGTCGAGTCCATGCCACGTTGTGTTGCTGCACTTCTGCGTGCTCGCGGGAGCCCTACACGATATTAGGCAGGTGTACCAGTTTCTTTGGCTCTTCAGTGTACAATGACAGTGACGCCCTGACAGCCTAATGAATGGCTCTGAGCACTATGTGACTTATCATCTGAGGCCATCAGTCCCTAGAACTTAGCACTACTTATACCTAACTAACCTAAGGACATTACACACATCCACGCCCGAGGCAGTATTCGAACCTGCGACCGTAGCGGTCACGCGGTTCAAGACTGAAGCGTCTAGAACCGCTCGGCCACCTCGATCGGCCCTGACAGCCTAATAAAACAAGAATTCAGTTGTGCTTGAAGGTACACTCCCATGTTCTGTTTCTTCGACGTTTCAAGAATCACTTCGTTGACATACGCAAGACTTGATAGCATGCTTTGCTTACTTCTTTCTACATTGTACATTTTCACAGGGAACCAAAGAAAACGTAAGTAACTTTTCTGCAGACGTTAGCATTAAACATGTGCATATTATCTGAAAATTGAAAATGTAACGGGGAAGAATCAGTACCATTAAGCAAACAAACACTTCACCAGTTGCGGACGCAAGTACAGCAAAACAGGTTTTAAATGGATTGCAGAACTGTCCTTTTCGCTTCACAAACTTCTCTTCTTGGTTGTTTGAAACGTATAAACAGAAAGAAAGCTTCATTCACGTGGACAAATCTGTTGTATTACTGGATGATATACGCATTTAAGACCAGAAAAAGATCTGAAAACGCCTTCCCGACACTACGTTATTAGCGCAAGGACTGTAATATTATAAACATAAAGCATTCTTAAACGATCTCCGTGCAAACAGTAGTCTGTTAATATTTCGGGGCATCTAACACGGCGGCGCCAGCTTCAGAACAACTTACAGCGCTAAGTCCGTGGCGGCATCTCCCCATATTTTTGTCTCTGTTGGTATGATAGGGGCCAAAATTTCTGCACCTTAGTAGGTTAAAACCTGTATAAGCCCTATAAGGCTATGAAAAAGGCTAAAAGTTAGGATATACATTTCTGAATTTATTCTCCACTTGTAGGTAACTTACAGTTGACTTGTTATAACATAATAAATCCAGTACTTGACATAAATGTTAATGCTGCAAAAGCATTAACACAAAGAAATGTTCCCAATTTCGTCCATTATAAAAACTATCAAAAATACAATTAATTAAAGTATATTTTTCCGTTATAAGATTACCGATCACTTTGTCTACAAATCACTTAAAGACTGTCAGTGAACAATATTTTCATGTTCCCTTCACCTTTCTAGAGATGTGTCACACATGCAGTTGTATATCTGGGTAGATTAAGTGTGTGTTTCGTTATAACAAATCAAGCATTTTGTGCAAAGAATGGATTTATCTCCGCTTGCCTTTCTCCATAGCAAAAAGTAAAATAATATCTATAAATAACAAATAACATGAGTTTTTAATAACAGTTCAAAATTTCGTCGCCAGGAAGAAAATTACGAACTTCCCCAGTCTTAATATAATGGCCGCTAGAGCAAAATAGGCCAAATCGTTGTCAAAAGCGACTGAAATGAAGTCCAATATTTGCATACAGAACAGCGCAGACACTAGGAGTAGTAGGCTGTTGATCTGACTGCTGCACTAATGCCTGAGTGTAAAATAATGAGTTCCCTCGTACTCGGAAGTTAGACGCGTTATACACATTAGACTCTCTCAGCAAAATTATGGACTGAGGTCACGCATGCACGCGCAGTCAAATACTTTTTATCAGTTGTGGAAACCAGAAATTTCTAGGGTGTCGAAATTAGGAGCACGGATGGTATTACGACTCGTGATATTATAACGCAAGGTAAGCCATATCCGCCTTACATAGATTGTCAGCCAGCTATTGTCTTTGTTCTACGTTGTTTGATGAACAGTGTCTTTAACAAACCATTAAGTAAACGTGAACCAAGTCAGAAGAGCAAAGTTATCATTTCTGAAGAAAAATATTTGACAGAATTGAAGCATATCAGCTGCATAAGCAGCATAGAACTTTTTCTCGCAGTTCCAATTTACAATCATAGAATATAATTAGAAATGTGTGTGCACTGTACAATGGAGAATAAACTCTGCTGTAGATCTCCCCACTCACATAGAACTTCGTATTGTTGGTAGCAGTGTGTAATTGTTATAATTTACGTGTGTTTACGTGTTTCATGAAATAGTGAACAAATATTACAGAACAGTAGCATGCATCTATTCATTTAGTCTTTGAATAATACTACGCCGAGGATAATTGACATACTTGACCTCATACCCATTTCAGTAGCAAACAGCTAATTTCACACCATTTATTATCGTGACAGATCTGCGATAATTGTTTGCTATTCAAACGGCTGTGAGTTAAAGTACCGGGTGAAAAAAAAGTCAGTATAAATTTGAAAACTGAATAAATCACGGAATAATGTAGATAGAGAGGAACAAATTGACACACATGTTTGGAATGACATGGGGTTTTATTAGAACCAAAAAAATACAAAAGTGTAGTCGAGGAATAATGTTGTGAACAGCACTGTAAAAGCATGTCCGGAGTTATGGTGAGGCATTGGCGTCGGATGTTGTCTTTCAGCATCCCTAGAGATGTCGGTCGATCACGATCCACCTGCGACTTCAGGTAACCCCATAGCCAATAATCGCAGGGACTGAAGTTTGGGGACCTGGGAGGCCAAGCATGATGAAAGTGGAGGCTGAGCACACGATCATCACCAAACGACGCGCGCAAGAGATATTTCACGCTTCTAGCAATACTTTTTTTTGTTCTAATAAAACCCCATGTCATCCCAAGCATGTGTGTCAATTTTTACCTCTCTATCTACATTATTCCGTCGTATATTAAGTTTTCAAATTTATACTGACATCTTTATCACCCGGTACTTCAACTCACAGCCGTTTGAATAGCAAACAATTATCGCAGATCTGTCACGATAATAAATGGTGTGAAATTAGCTGTTTGTTACTAAAATGGGTATGAGGTCAAGTATGTCAATTATCCTCGGCGTAGTATTATTCAAAGACTAAATGAATAGATGCATGCTACTATTCTGTAATATTTGTTCACTATTTCATGAAACACGTAAACACACGTAAATTATAACAATTACACACTGCTACCAACGATTCAACATTTCTTCAGTAAACACAGCAGATCTCTACCCTGTCCTCCAATAAGCTCTCGCTTGACACCACTGAAGTAGCAAATGATAGTTGTTTGGGGTTAGCGAAATGCACGCTGCAGGGCGTTTGGCTGGGAGCTATCCTTAACCGATTTGTGTGTCACCTGCTCATAATTGCTGCTCCAGATAGAGTACAATGGGCCAGAGCCATACGCCGAACTCGATGGTCTTAATTCTCGGTAGTGTCATGGGGCTGTCGTGCCCGGTCTTCTTGTAGCCGTATATTCTCGCGACCACCACTGCCAGCAGTCATGTACAATGGCAGCATTCCTGCCAAATCTTTCTGCAATATCCCAGAAGAAGCAACTACCGTCTCTTAGCCTTATTACACGACCTCGTTCAAACTCAGTGAGGTGTTGATAATGGCGTCTTCGTAGCCTTAAAGGCATTCTTGACTACCATCAATTCACCACGCCCAATCTCAAAGGCAACTAACGCCACGGCGTGTACTTAGAGAAAATCTGATTTTCATCCTCATAGTGGCGCTACTATGGCCACTCTTACACGACTAACGAGAAATTGTATTAGAGAGCATCTTTCAGATGTAGATGTAAACTTTCGTTTATGTCGCACAACTCTATCCTGGTGTTGAGATTTTTGCCGTCAGTGTAGAACCATTTTTCTCTGTTTTCCTTGCTAGCATTCAGTCCAGTTGTCACAGAAGTTTTGAAGATTTCTAAAAGATGGTATTTCTTTGTTCTCAAATTTCGCTTATAGCTTTCGCTGAACCATGCAGTTCATACTTTTTTGCAAGTTTACTTTTAGTCCAGTTGGCTCAAAGAAGGTAACTAAAAGAAATACGCAGTGAGACGACCATAAAGCACAGTGACTTCAGTGTGATTATTATAGTGTCATTTCTGTTCGTCCCATTAAGTATTTCTTTCACTTACCTTCTGTACAATACTTTAGTAATTCTTACTATGCATGGTCCAAATTACATCGAACTACGTTCGTTTTCTGCGACATACCATGCGAAAGTTACATTCCACCTTAAGTTTTGCACACCACCGACGTTCCCATTAATAAATTTATTGACATTTAGGCAAAAAGCTGTCGAGACTGCCTGCGAAGTCACTTCCGACGATCACTTCCCAGACTTGCGCTGCGAGCTTCGAATTGAGACGTGATTTTACCTAGTTACATGACCAAGATAGTCCCCGCTGTGGCCTAGCCCTCAGTGCACCTTGGCGAGTGACACGCTGTCATCATTACTGGTGACAAGTGTCTAATCTTACCGCGGGAAATCAACCACTTCGTCTCAGAATGGGCAAGTACTCTCGGGGAGTTCAGATGCCTTAAACCCAGCCCGCATTTTCTGTCGGCAAAAAAGAAGTCGTAGTTATTGCTCCTGTTTCCATCGTTTCAGATTCGCTACCTATTATCTTTCCATAACCATTTTTCCTAAGGAATTATAGACTTTTTGATTCCCATCATCACGGTGACAGGGTATGTGAGATTATTTCAGTGATTACAAAATCGAGTCAAATTTACAATGACCTCGTCTAAATGAGCCGACTTATCACGCGTTGCATCACTTCTGGGCTGGATGGATACACATCCTCTTTTGGGAACGGCGTCTTAAAGCTTTTGTATCCTCTACTGAGGTAAGCTAACTGACAGCTTTTGTAACTCGTACTTGTTATCTTGGATGCTGGCAGTGTTACGGAGTTGCTGTGTTTTCTGCTCCGGCACATGTCCTACCGCGGAACGGTCTGGGGATCTTGCTTGCCACGAGAGTACCTCAACGTCACGCACATAGTTCGTGAAGTCCAGTACCATATGAGGACGAGCATTATTCTGTTGAAATATGGCACCACCATTCTATCACATGACAGGTAAAACAAGTTGTCCATTATGTATCACTGTGCTGTCAGAGTTCTCTCAATCACTACCAGCCACGACCTGAAGTCATATCCAAGGCTCTCCACACAGTGACGTCAGGGCTAACACTGCTGTACATTTCAAAAACATTGGATTAATGGCACCTCTCGTCACATCGCCACCATACTCGCCAACGATTGTAAGCCAGCGTAGGACAGAACAGCGATTCATAGCTGAACACAACGCGTAGCCAGGCATGCATCCTGGTCGCAGCCGTTTGTGATGTGGTGCTTACAGCAGCCCGTCCGTGGTACGGCATCTCCCTAGTCGAGCTGCTGCTATTCTTCAACGAACGGTGCACTATGGTACAGAATGCTGCAAATAGTCCATTACTTGTTCCTGGAGAGCAGGCCCAGATATGTAGGAATTAGGAAGTACTTGGTTCACAATATGGCATCCTCCATTGTACACTACTGGCCATTAAAATTGCTACACCAAGAAGAAATGCAGATGATAAACGGGTATTCATTGGACAAATATATTATACTAGAACTGACGTGTGATTACATTTTCAAGCAATTTCGGCGCATAGATCCTGGTTTACAGAAATCACAGAAAACGCTAGTCTGGATCTTTCCGAATGCGAGACCTGTGTGCGAACAACTGTGCTACCTCGCTCGGTGTGTTAAGAAGACCAGGTATACTAATATGTGTAAGAAAGAAAGGAAATTATTAACTGGTTCTGAATAGAAAAGACAGAGGATGGCAATTGTTGAACTGTATGAAATAAAATCGTCCTAACTTCTGAACGGTTTGCATTAGGATTTTCGAACTCCACGGTTGGCCGCGGGGCATTATGGGAATTAGAATGCGCATGAATAGTTTGCTTTAGCGGCGAAGCTCACTTTCATTTGAACCGGTGCATCAATAAGCAAAATTGGCGCATTTGGGAGACTGAGAATCTGCATTTCGCGATCGAGGAGTCTCTTTACCCTCAACAGGTGACTTTGGGTCCTGCAATGAACGTCCAGCCACGAAATAATCGGTGACTACCGAACGGTATGAGGAGGTTTTGGAAGATGATTTCATCCCCATTATGAAATGTGATCGTGATTTGGATTTGGACAAGATGTGGTTCATGCAAGACAGAGCTCGGCCCCACCGAAGCAGGAGAGTGCTTCATATCCTGGAGGAGCACTTTGGGTAATGCATTCTGGCTCTGGGGTACCCAGAGAGGGATAAAGGAAGCGTCCGATTCCATCCCTCTACTTTGATCAATATGGCGGAAACGACCATTCATAACAACTCCCATACCGCTCCTATGACGTCATCACGTAAACATGACAACAAACACGAAAATAGATCGAAAAACCAGCAAACAGATATTCCTCCAAAAATATAATGAAACTAACGGGACAAGCAAGGGAAACTGGGAGTTTTTGTGTGGAGACAAACTACATATAAACACACGCCACTACACCAACCACATCAGCCTTACGTCACGTCACGGGTCAAAGCCGACAGTTGGAATCGGACGATTCCGTTGACCCCCCCCCCCCCCCCATATACCACTGGCATGGGCCCAGATTGGCCGCCATATTCTCCGGATCAGAACACATGCGACTCCTTTTTTTGGCGTTCCATTAAAGGCAAGGTGTACAGCAATAATCACAAAACCACTGCTGAGCTGAAAACAGCACTTCATGAGGTCATCGACAGCATCGATGTTTCCATACCTCAGTGCATCATGCAGAATTTCGCTACTCGTCTCCACCACATCATCGCCAACGGTGGCGGGCATATCGAACATCTCATAACCTGAATCCGAATAACTGTAGTGACGTTTATATGTTGAATAAAATGTGTGCACGCAGTAGTTTGTAACTAATTTACGTTTGTTTTCGTGTAGTTCGATAACTGTCACCTTGTAAGATAAATGGTGGTAATAGGAGAGTAAGAATTGACTGTAACATGCGGTGAGAAGGAGAGGAGCCGAGTCTAGCGAACCGAAGAGGTTTAAGAGGAGGAAGGCTGGAGGAGAGGGTATGAGGTGGGTGAGTCCGCAAAATTAGGAACGCTTGTTCCCCCTCCCCGCCGCTCCCGACCTTTTTGCTGGCCACACTGTCCGCAGCGCCCAGCGGCGACGACTGCGAGAAGTGCTTTCCAACGGTGTTTGGAAGGGTCTGAGCGGGCCACTTATCCCGGTGGCTTCTTGTTTGCTCCGCAGCAGCTGAGTAAACACACGCGGTGGGAACTTTTGGGTGGCGTCGCACTGTCTCCGCCAGTAAACACCGTCTCTAATTTTGCACAGTACTAAACGGCCGCTGTCACCGCGCGCGCCGCTGCTCCACGCTACACCTCGGGCGCTCTTTGTGGTTAGCGTCTCGTAGGAGACTTTGAAGCGTACCTCAGGGAGAGGCAAATTACTTGTCGTACTCCTTACAATGTCGAAAGCCCCTGGCGACTACACTACCATTCATAAGTATGGAAACACGAAGTGATTATGGACTAGGAAAAGGAAATACATAATAAAATTGCATTGTACTGTTTTCTTAGTGTTTATTAAGTTCAAACAATACATAGGTAAAAGCAACTATGAAATTTTGGATTCCTCTATATAGCCACCTTTTGCTTTAACAAAAGGCATGAAGTGGGTCAATTTTTCCATGGTTTCAGCTGCAATCAGTCTCCCTTCTTGCTCCAGAACATCCCACAAGTGTGTACCATTCATGATTCCCCGTTTTCGGATCCTCCTGTTCAACTCATGCCACAGCAGCTCGATTAGGCTACAATCAGGAGCCTGAAGAGGCTATTCTACGTTTTTCAAAATTTTCTGAACCTCTGCAGACCTCACACAGTTCTGACACATGCGGGATGGATATTTTGGGTCGTTCCCTTGCTGCAAGACAAATCCTTTCCCAGTCAGATGCAAACCAGATGTCTTGACATGTCGCTGGAGAAGGGCATGATTATCCTTTTGGACCATTTTTGCATCTGCTTTCATCAAATGTTCGACTTTATTCCCTACAACAGATCTGCGTACCATCAAAGAGTGCCCTCCATGCTTCGCAATTGGAATTGAGTATTCATGCGTTCACTGGGTAAACGGTGTATGATGTGGCGGCATTTACTTACAGATATTTCAAACTTGGATTCATCAGTGAACAAGACTCTTTCCCAATTCTCCGATGTCCAATGCTGATGTGTCGTAGCCTATTGGAGCCTTCTCTCTTTGTTAATAGGTCGCAACTCCGGTTTCGCTGCTGCTACATAACCCTCGAGGTAGTTTTCTCGCAGGTGCCAGGTGACGTCTGCCTGTTGACCCACTCACTGGGGTATCCCTAGATGTATTTAGTTCCGCAGTCAACTCAAGGACTGTTTCGAATCTATTAAGTTTATTGGTCACTACCAAATACTTTTCCCAGCGTTCTGATATTTTCCTTTACACTCCCGGGCGAGGATGATAATCATTTTGAAACTTCTTAATAAATTTTTTTATGTAAACTGTTGACTGAAATTGACCATACTGTCTCTTTACTATTCTTTATCATCTCAACACTGACCCACAATATCCAAGCGCAACATAATGTGACTGCTCAAAAATGATAATCTGACTTCAGACAATTAATACGAAAGAATGGCTTTGAATTAGAGGAAATCCTAACAATAACTTATACATTTCATAAGTCACTTACCTTACAAAATTCTTTATCACACGAACTACTGCAATACAGCAAGTGCCAATACAGCCAGCTAAATAAAAGAGTCTAACTGTTGTAGGCTCTAACAACTAATAGGCATGTGGTTAGTAAAGGAAAGAAACTGTTGCAGAATAATGTATTTACCTTAAGAATGTGACAACCAGTTCAAAAATTATATAATCGTCCATGACATCCAGTTCCAAAAATTATGTAATCATCGGCAAATTAAGTTTCCATGACGTACACACGTCCAGATCGCTCGCGCTAACACTTCAAACGTCTAATCTCCATCAATGCTTACTATTCACATCTAACTTCCATCACTGCTAGCTGCTCACCTCCAACTTCCATCACTGCTGGTGATTGACCTTCAACTGCTGAGTCCGACCAGCAAAGAGTCTCTTACAGAGTGCGCACAGCGCTGTCAGAGTCATTAATGCAAAGCGCTACATAGCGCTGCCAACATACAAACACAGAAACAGCCTACTTACAGTTTGAGCCTGTATCTCGATGCCGCTAATGGACCACTGCCATCTTGGTGCGAACTGACTATCTTTACCCGTGACTCATAATTAATCTTGCACTTTGGGGTTTTTTCGATTACTTCGCTGCGTGTACTACCTTCTTCCACGGCGTGTCCTCCTTTCATATAAACTGCAACTGAACAGAAGTGTTAACGTCGTACCTCTACACAATCGAGCCGCCTACTGGTGCCACCAGCCGTGTTTAGTTGAACTGTTTGGACATGAAATTTCAGTTAACATAAAAATTAGCAATACCAAAATGTATGTACATGTACAACAGTTGTCTGTGCAATACTGTAAGCGTCATTATTAACCATTATTCGAGCATACTACCCTGTATTCTAAACAACAACTCACATAGATCACTTCCATCTTGGTCCGTAATTATACGCATCATGGTGTTTCCAAACTTATGGGGGGTAGTGCATATGCAAACTCCCATAAGAATTTTCTAAACTATTCGCGGCCTCAGCTCCTTGGTGTCTACAACAAGCGTTATACTATACAAACATAGTATTGTTGACGTAATGAGCCACATGGTAATACGTTCGAGGCAAAGGGTGTTTCCAGCTGTATTTCGAGGAGTGCTTCAAAAAGCATTCAGAAACATTAACAAGGACTGAGTAACGAGTTTATGCTGAGTCAACAATAGTGTCTTTTAAACGGAAGGTACTAGACATTTATCGACTCTTCAACGTATCGTCTTAACCAAAACAATTTGTTGTAAGAAGGAATGTGGATTATAATGTAACGTTCCGTCGACGACGAGGTACACTATGTGATCAAAAGTATCCGGGCACACACAAAAACATACGTTTTTCGTATTAGGTGCACTGTGCTGTCACTTACTGCCAGGTACTCCATACCAGCGGCCTCAGTAGTCACTAGACATCGTGAGAGAGCAGAATGGGGCGCTCTGCGGAACTCACGGATTGGAACGTGGTCAGGTGATTGGGTGTCACTTGTGTCATACGTCTGTACGCGAGATTTACACACTCCTAAACATCTCTAGGTCCACTGTTTCCGATGTGACAGCGAAGTGGAAACGTGAAGGGATACGTAGAGCAAAAAGCGTACAGGCCGACCGCGTCTTACAAAAAATGGTTAAAATGGCTCTGAGCACTATGGGACTTATTTTTTATTTATTTATTGTTCCGTGGGACCAAATTAAGGAGAAATCCCCATGGTCATGGAACGAGTCAATACATGAAATTATAACACGATAGTAGAAACAGATAAAATGAAACATAAAAAACATATTCAGGCGACAAGTCGTAAGTTTAAATAAAGAAAATTGACAATGTAAAACTGGAATTTACTTAATTTTTTAGCTCTTCCAGGAGCTCCTCGAAGGAATAGAAGGAGTGAGCCATGAGGAAACTCTTCAGTTTAGACTTAAAAGGCTTTGGGCTACTGCTAAGATTTTTGAGTTCCTGTGGTAGCTTACTGAAAATGGATGCAGCAGAATACTGCACTCCTTTCTGCACAAGAGTCAAGGAAGTGCATTCCACATATACATTTGATTTCTGCCTTGTATTAACTGAGTGAAAGCTGCTAACTCTTTGGAATAGGCTAATATTGCTAACAGCAAACGACATTAAAGAAAATATATACTGTGGGGGCAACGTCAGAATTACCAGACTATTGAATAGGGGTCGACAAGAGGTTCTCGAACTTACACCACATATAGCTCGAACAGCCCGTTTTTGAGCCAGAAATACCCTTTTTGAATCAGAAGAATTACCCCAAAAAATAATACCATACGGCATAAGCGTAAGAAAATATGCGAAGTAGACTACTTTTCGTGTTGCACTGTCACTTATTTCAGATACTGTTCTACTGGTAAATAAAGCAGCACTTAGTTTCTGAACAAGATCCTAGACATGGACTTTATGCAACAGCTTACTATCTAACCGAACGCCTAGGAACTTGAACTGTTCCGTCTCGCTTATAATATGCCCATTATATCTGATCAAAATATCGGTTCTTGTTGAATTGTGTGTTAGAAACTGTAAAAACTGAGTCTTACTGTGATATAGCATCAAATTGTTTTCCACAAGCCACGAAATTATTTCATGAACTACATTATTTGATACTGTTTCAATATTACGCACAAGATCCTTCACTACCAAGCTGTGTCATCAGCAAACAGAAATATTTTTGAATCACCTGTAATACTAGAAGGCATATCATTTATACAGGCTGAGTCACCTAACATTACCGCTGGATATATTTCGTAAACCATATCAAATACTGACGAATCGATTCCACAGACCGAACGTGAGGAGAGGGGCTAGTGTAATTGGTTAATACAAACCATAAAAAAATGCACGGAAGTATGTTTTTTAACTCAAACCTACGTTTTTTAATGGAACCCCGTTAGTTTTGTTAGCACATCTGAACATATAAACAAATACGTAATCAGTGGCGTTTGTTGCATTGTAAAATGTTAATTACATTCGGAGATATTGTAACCTAAAGTTGGCGCTTGAGTACCACTCCTCCGCCGTTCGATCGTGTGTATCGGAGAGCACCGAATTACGTAGGGATCCAAAGGGAACGGTGATGGACCTTAGGTACAGAAGAGACTGGAACAGCACATTACGTCCACATGCTAACTCCTTTTTGTTGGTCTTTTTCACTGACGCACATGTACATTACCATGAGGGGTGAGGTACACGTACACACGTGGTTTCCGTTTTCAATTACGGAGTGGAATATAGTGTGTCCCGACATGTCAGGCCAATAGATGTTCAATGTGGTGGCCATCATTTGCTGCACACACTTTCAATCTCTGGCGTAATGAATGTCGTTGGTTGGTTGGTTTGGGGAAGGAGACCAGACAGCGTGGTCATCGGTCTCATCGCATTAGGGAAGGATGGGGAAGGAAGTCGGCCGTGCCCTTTCAGAGGAACCATCCCGGCATTTGCCTGGAGTGATTTAGGGAAATCACGGAAAACCTAAATCAGGATGGCCGGACTCGGGATTGAACCGTCGTCCTTCCGAATGCGTGTCCAGTGTCTAACCAATGAATGTAGTACACGCCGCAGTACATCTGGTGTAATATCGCCGCAGGCTGCCACAATACGTTGTTTCATATCCTCTGTGGTTGTAGGCACATCATGGTACACATTCTCCTTTAACGTACCCCACAGAAAGAAGTCCAGAGGTGTAAGATCAGGAGAACGGGCTGGCCAATTTATGCGTCCTCCATGTCCTAAGAAACGCCCGTCGAACATCTGGTCAAGGGTCAGCCTAGTGTTAATTGTGGAATGTGCAGGTGCACCATCATGCTGATACCACATACGTCGACGCGTTTCTAGTGGGACATTTTCGAGCAACCTTGGCAGATCATTCTGTAGAAACGCGATGTATGTTGCAGGTGTTTGAGCCCCTGCAATGAAGTGAGGACCAATGAGGTGGTCGCCAATGATTCCGCACCATACATTTACAGTCCACGGTCGCTTTCGCTCTACCTGTCTGAGCCAGCGAGGATTGTCCACGGACCAGTAATGCATGTTCCGTAGATTCACTGCCCCGTGGTTTGTGAAACCCGCTTCATCGGTAAACAGGTAGAACTGCAACGCATTCTCTGTTAATGCCCATCGACAGAATTGCACTCGATGATTAAAGTCATCACCACGTAATTGCTGATGTAGCGACACATGAAACGGGTGAAAGCTGTGACGATGCAGCATGCGCATGACACTACTTTGACTCAGTCCACCGGCTCTCGCAATGTCCCGTGTACTCATGTGTGGGTTCATGGCAACAGCAGCTAACACACCAACTGCACCCGCTTCTCCTGTGACGGGCCTGTTACGGACCCCTTTGCGTGCTACGACCATACCTGTTGCATACAGTTGGCGGTAGATGTTTTGCAATGTGCGGCACGTTGGATGCTCTCTGTCCGGGTACCGTTCTGCATACACCCTGCAGGCTTCAGCTGCATTTCGTCGACACTCGCCATAGATCAGTATATCTCCGCCTTTTCAGAGTTCGAATACACCATGGTCACAGTTCCTACAACATTACACTATCACAGACGTCTGGTAACACGCTGTACTACAGTTTGTCTGCGTGCGGAGACGAATGCAGAATAACAATAGCAGCAAGCGCTACATGTGGACACTGCGACAGCTAGACCAAACCACAACAGTGCACTACAGCCACACTCGTAAACACGGTCGTCATCGTAAACATGTCCCTGCAGGTGCTGCTCGCCGACCGTGGCCCGTGTTTGTTACAACACGCAACTGAACGTCGGAGGTTTCAAGCGTCAACTTTAGGTTACAGTATCTCCGGAAGTAATTAACATTTTACAATGCAACGAACGGCACTGATTACGTATTTGTTTATATGTTCAGATGTGCTAACAAAACTAAAGTGGTTCCATTTAAAAAACGTAGGTTTGTGTTAAAAAACATACTTCCGTGCATTTTTGTATGGTTTGTATTAACCAATTGCACTAGCCCTTCTCCTCAGGCTCGGTCTGTGGAATCGATTCGTCAGTATTTGATGTGGCTTACGAAATATATCCAGCGGTAACGTTAAGTGACTCACCCTGTATAAATAAGAAACAGCAGTGGCCCCAGCACCGACCCTTGGGGAACGCCCCACTTATCAGTGCCCCATTGCGACTGAACATCACTACCACTCTCAATATTACGGAGAATCACCTTCTGGTCAACACAGTCAAACGCCTTCGTTAAATCAAAGAAAACACCTAGCGTTCGCAACCTTTTATTTAATCCCTCCAAAACCTCACAGAGAAAAGAGAATATGCATTTTCAGTTGTTAAACCATTTCTAAAACCAAACTGTACATTTGACAGCAAATTATGTGAATTTAAATGCTCCAGTAACCTTATATATACAACCTTCTCGATAACTTTAGCAAACACCGATGGTATGGAAATAGGTCTAAAGTTGTCAACATTATCGCTGTCTCCCTTTTTATAAAGTGGCTTCACTACAGAGTACTTTAATCGGTCAGGAAACCGACCACTCCTAAAGGAAAAGTTACAGATATGGCTAAGTATTGGGCTAACATACACAGAACAATACTTCAGTATTCTGCTAGATACCCCGTCATATCCATGAGAGTTCTTGGTCTTTAGTGGTTTAATTATTAAGTCAATCTCCCTCTTGTCAGTATCATGGAGGAGCATTTCAGGTAACAGTCTCGGAACACTTTTTTCTAAGAGCGCTATATTATTCCCTGTTGGGACTAGGTTTCTATTTAGTTCACCTGCTATATTCAGAAAGTGATTATTAAATACTGTACATATATGCGACTTATCAGTAACACGGACGTTCCCACTACGCACTGAGTCTATATCCTCGACCTGTCTCTGCAGACCAACCACTTCCTTTACGGCTGACAATATGGTTTTAGTTTTATCCTGAGACTTAGCTATTCTATCAGCATACCACTTACTTTTTGCCTTCCTAATAAAATTTTTAAGCACCTCACAACACTGTTTGTAATGGGCTGCTGCATTTAGATTTTGACTGTTTCTAATGTTTCGATATAATTGCCACTTTGTTCTACAAGATATTCTTATCCCTCTAGTCAGCCACCCAGGCTGCCTGTTTGTGCTAGTATCCTGTTTTGAACGTTCTAACGGAAAGCAACTTTCAAAGAGCACGAGAAAACTTTTGAGAAAAGCATTATATTTATCGTCTACTGTATCAGAGCTATAAACATCTTGCCACTCTTGTTACTTGATAAGGTTTACAAAGGTCTCTACAGCAACTGGATCAGCTTTCCTACACAGTTGATAACTATATTTAACATGTGTTGCAGCACAAAAATCTTTTAGAGTTAAAATTTGTGCATCATGATCTGAAAGGCCATTCACCTTTTTGCTAACAGAATGCCCTTCTAGTAATGAGGAATGAACAAAAATGTTGTCTATGGTTGTTCTACTGTTCCCTCTCACTCTCGTTGGAAAGAATACGGTTTGCATAAGATTATATGAATTAAGGAGGTCTACCAGCATCCTTTTCCTTACACAATCACTTATACAATTAATATTGAAGTCACCACATATAACTAACTTTTTGTATTTCCTATAAATTGAATCAAGAACCTCCTCTAGCTTTAGTAAAAATGTTGTCAAATCGGCTTCTGGGGACCTATAAATAACAACAGTTAGAAGTTTAGCTCCATTAAATTTAACCACACGTGCACAACATTCAAACACCTTTTCAGTGCAGTACTTTGAAACATCAATCGACTCAAATGGGATGCCGTTTTTCACATACATGGCTACTCCCCCACACCTCAAAGAGCTCCTAGAAAAGCTGCCAGCCAACCTGTATCCTGGTAAAGGACGCCTCTGAATTATCTCCTTATTTAAGAAGTGTTCAGATATACCAATAATTTCAGAGTCAACATCTATAAGCAGTTCACTAACTTTATCTCTAATACCTTGTATATTATGATGAAATATACTAATTCCCTCATTACTCGGATACTAAGCTTTGTCAAAAGTGGTTCCTTTATTAGAGAGACTTCCCTTATGTAGTAATACCTATCAGCTGACTTCAGTCTAAAAAAGGTGCAGCTATAACACCCACTTTTTTTTTGGTCATCAGTCTACTGACTGGCTTGATGCGGCCCGTCACGAATTCCTTTCCTGTGCTAACCTTTTCATCTCAGAGTAGCACTTGCAACCTACGTCCTCAATTATTTGCTTGACGTATTCCAATCTCTGTCTTCCTCTACAGTTTTTGCCCTCTGCAGCTCCCTCTAGTACCATGGAAGTCATTCCCTCATGTCTTAGCAGATGTCCTATCATCCTGTCCCTTCTCCCTATCAGTGTTTTCCACATATTCCTTTCCTCTCCGATTCTACGTAGAACCTCCTCATTTCTTACCTTATCAGTCCACCTAATTTTCAAGAATCGTCTATAGCACCACATCTCAAATGCCTCGATTCTCTTCTGTTCCGGTTTTCCCCGCAGTCCATGTTTCACTACCATACAATGCTGTACTCCAGACGTACATTCTCGGAAATTTCTTCCTCAAATTAAGGCCGGTATTTGATATTAGTAGACTTCTCTTGGCCAGAAATGCCTTTTTTGCCATAGCGAGTCTGCTTTTGATGTCCTCCTTGCTCCGTCCGTCATTGGTTATTTTACTGCCTAGGTAGCAGAATTCCTTAACTTCATTAACTTCGTGACCATCAATCTTGATGTTAAGTTTCTCGCTGTTCTCATTTCTACTACTTCTCATTACATTCATCTTTCTCCGATTTACTCTCAAACCATACTGTGTACTCATTAAACTGTTCATTCCGTTCAGCAGATCATTTAATTCTTCTTCACTTTCACTCAGGATAGCAATGTCATCAGCGAATGGTATCATTGATATCCTTTCACCTTGTATTTTAATTCCACTCCTGAACCTTTCTTTTATTTCCATCATTGCTTCCTCGATGTATAGATTGAAGAGTAGGGGCGAAAGGCTACAGCCTTGTCTTACACCCTTCTTAATACGAGCACTTCGTTCTTGATCGTCCACTCTTATTATTCCCTCTTGGTTGTTGTACATATTGTATACGACCCGTCTCTCCCTATAGCTTACTCCTACTTTCTTCAGAATCTCGAACAGCTGGCACCATTTTACATTGTCAACGCTTTTTCCAGGTCGACAAATCCTATGAAAGTGTCTTGATTTTTCTTTAGCCTTGCTTCTATTATTAGGTGTAACGTCAGAATTGCCTCTCTTGTCCCTTTACTTTTCCTAAAGCCAAACTGATCGTCACCTAGCGCATTCTCAATTTTCTTTTCCATTCTTCTGTATGTTATTCTTGTAAGCAGCTTCGATGCATGAGCTGTTAAGCTGATTGTGCGATAATTCTCGCACTTGTCAGCCCGTGCCGTCTTCGGAATTGTGTGGATGATGCTTTTCCGAAAGTCAGACGGTATATCGCCAGACTCATATATCCTACACACCAACGTGAATTGCCGTTTTGTTGCCACTTCCCCCAATGATTTTAGAAATTCTGATGGAATGTTATCTATCCCTTCTGCCTTATTTGACCGTAAGTCCTCCAAAGCTCTTTTAAATTCCTATTCTAATACTGGATCCCCTATCTCCTCTAAATCGACTCCTGTTTCTTCTTCTATCACATCAGACAAATCTTCACCCTCATAGAGGCTTTCAATGTATTCTTTCCACCTATCTGCTCTCTCCTCTGCATTTAACAGTGGAATTCCCGTTGCACTCTTAATGTTACCACCGTTGCTTTTAATGTCACCAAAGGTTGTTTTGACTTTCCTGTATGCTGAGTCTGTCCTTCCGATAATCATATCTTTTTAGATGTCTTCACATTTTTCCTGCAGCCATTTCGTCTTAGCTTCCCTGCACTTCCTATTTATTTCATTCCTCAGCGACTTGTATTTCTGTATTCCTGATTTTCCCGGAACTTGTTTGTAGTTCCTCCTTTCATCAATCAACTGAAGTATTTCTTCTGTTACCCATGGCTTCTTCGCAGCTACCTTCTTTGTACCTATGTTTTCCTTCCCAACTTCTGTGATGGCCCTTTTTAGAGATGTCGATTCCTCTTCAACTGTACTGCCTACTGCGCTATTCCTTATTGCTGTATCTATAGCGTTAGAGAACTTCAAACGTATCTCGTTATTCCTTAGTACTTCCGTATCCCACTTCTTTGCGTATTGATTCTTCCTGACTAATGTCTTGAACTTCAGCCTACTCTTCATCACTACTATATTGTGATCTGAGTCTATATCTGCTCCTGGGTACGCCTTACAATCCAGTATCTGATTTCGGAATCTCTGTCTGACCATGATGTAATCTAATTGAAATCTTCCCGTATCTCCCGGTCTTTTCCAAGTATACCTCCTCCTCTTGTGATTCTTGAACAGGGTATTCGCTATTACCAGCTGAAACTTGTTACAGAACTCAATTAGTCTGCAGGAATTTTCCCATGAGTCATCCCACCACCCCCACCTATGCTGTCACGTATAAGCTTTGCCAACCTCCCCTTCCCATACCTGTTGAGGTGCAGGCCATGTCTAGTGAAACACGTCCTGCTGATAGACTCCACTGACACCGCTGAAATGTGACCCATGCATTCTGTCATCAGCCCACCCCCAAGTCTCATGTTATTACGCCTGACGGCTGTATTAAGATGAGGCCGATCGTGACGCTGAAACAGTTCCACGAAATGCACATTCGTGTTGCCAGTCTCAGTGGCTATCTTTTCCAGGTCACCATCTATGTTATACTCCCCATCCCTATCTATACTATTACCAGCCCCACCCACAATCACTACCTGATCCTCTTTAGTAAAATCCCTACATAACCCCCCTATGTTAACAGTCACCTGAGCCAATCCTGCATTAGGCTTCACAATGCTGGTGACCTGGTACTCACTCCCCAACACTTCCTGCAACTGCTGGCCTACACCTCTGCCATGAGAACTAAAAAAATGGCTCTGAGCACTATGGGACTTAACATCTGAGATCATCAGCCCCCTAAAACTTAGAACTACTTAAACCTAACTTACCTAAGGGCATTACACACATCCATGCCCGAGGCAGGATTCGAACCTGCGACCGTAGCGGTTCCAGACTGATGCGCCTAGAACCGCTCGACCACTCCGGCCAGCTCCTCGTCTTACATCTCAAGACAAACCACAAGTTCGGACTGGAGGTGAACGTTGAACGCAATGGACTGCGTCATTTAAAAGAAACCATCCCGCCTTAAGCGACTTAGGGACATCAAGGAAAATTTAATTTGGATGAACAAAAAAATATTTTAGCCGGCGTCCTCACGAAGACGAGTCCAGTACGACACGTCGATCGGTGATAATTCGTTGGACAACACGTTGCATCTGTTAACACAGTTTTTCCCTTGTTACTAGCATCTGACAGTCAACATACATAGCAAGTATATAGTATCATCTCTTTAAAAGATATTCTTCTAAGCATATCGTTTACAAAAGATTAAATGAAATGAACGTCACCAGGAGCTTCAAATCTCAGGAAGAAAGTGTGGTTATTCAGGCTTTTAAGAGGTGGTCACGTTAATTTGACTGCAAGTGTGTTACACACCCACAATCCTGACATGCATTATGTATCTTTACACAATGAGATCATACAGTTTTAATTTACTGTATTTCACAGGTAACACAGATTATGTCTCGTGAATTTACATGTAAATTGCAGTCTCTTGCGGCAAGAACATATTTCGTTAGCCAGTGCTTAATTATACGAATTGTTCCTGGTGCACGTCAGTACTAAGCGATGCACGTCTTACTTCTCTGGTAGACTGAAGATGATATCAGTCTTTTTCGGAGGACGTTCGTAGGAAATCTGGTATAATGTAATCATCGAAAGGTTGGTGGAAAGCACCCGATTCTAAACCAGATGGTCAGACAATTCCTCGGTATCACAAAGTAGATTGCGACCTCAAAAGCAACAGAACTGGACATAATTTGGCCTCTACAACTGTGAGTCAATGGGACATAAAAGCCTTTCCTCTGTACGTTTAGCATGTAAGCATGTAAATTAATGGAGCCATGAATGATAATGACTTTTCAGTGAATAAAGTAAGATCAAGGTTGCATTCGACCATCGTTAGGGGAGTGTTTACGACTCAGAATAGCTCTACTATGCGAAAACCTGTTAGCTGTAATGTTTTGCGTTATTTTGCAGAGTAATATTTTGTATCCATCTTCGCCACAAAAAAAAATGGCTCTGAGCACTATGGGACTTGACATCTGAGATCATCAGTCCCCTAGACTTAGAACTACTTAAACCTAACTAACCTAAGAACATCACACACATCCATGCCCGAGGCAGGATTCGAACCCGCAACCGCAGCAGCAGCGCGGTACCAAACTGAAGCGCCTAGAACCGCTCGTCCATAACGTCTTCGTCACAAAGGGGTTATAAAGCAGAATTGAATGTACAGATTTTACCAAATGGATCATCAGAAACAATGTCAAATAATAAATTACACCAGTGATCTCTCATAGACGTGCTGCTACCGAGTGTGTTCGAAAACATTGTTTAAAATGTACATATTATTTCACAGTTTTCTAATTTTAGTAAAACTTGTGAAATTATTTGAAAGCATCTAGTTTGAATGTTGTATAAATAACAGAAAAGAAAGACAAAGGGCAGCGTGATGCCGACCCGGTCGCCTGTCATCCTCTGCCGTATGCCGTCTTTCTGATGTGGTATGGAGAGGCATGTGGTCAGTATAGCGATCTCCCGACCGTTGTTCACTTTTCAAACAACTGAGTCGTTACTTCTCATGCAAGAAGCTCCTCAGGCTAAACGGATCCCGTTCCAGGCCTCCACTAACTAAAGATGGCTGGTAGTACCGAGAATGGAACTCCGTCCCTCCACAAAAAAGCCAGACACGCTGACAACTGTGCAACGGAGGTGGTTCGTATAAATTTTCTGGCGCAGTACATCCAATTAATTTAGTTTTGCATTACATTTACAGTGATTTTTTTAAGCTACATATGGATCATTAAAACAATATAATTACTACAGCGTGTATGGAAGGCGTTTTAATAGTGCAAACAAATCTTGATTAGGTTCTGTGTAACCGCTGATGACAGATGAACTTCAAGGTACAAGCCCATCCGTTTAGAGGCGTCGTATTCATACATTATAGCTCCTGCTTCGCAGCCTAGGTCGTTAAAGCATGTTGCTGGAAAAGCGTTCAGTACGGAGGCCGTGGAAAAGAGGTTAATCATCAGCGCTGAGTGGCAATGAGAGTGCAGTGTAGTTCTTGACGGAAAGATTATACGTTCATGACTTATATGAGATCCAAAGCCACTCCGCACGCAGTCATCGAGTGGCAGCGTATGACGCTGTTGATAGATTCCAGCGATCCAATGGTGTTACGTGCGAAGACTAGATTGTGTGCCGTCAGCAGCTCCCTCCCTGTTCTGATTTCCCTCCACGCTCACCCATAAACAATCATTTAAAATGCTGGATTCTACATCATAGTCCCACAAGTGACAGATATGTACTTGACGCAGTACGATAGTGTTCCATAACTTAGCATTTCAGAGTACACTATGAACATTAACGAAAATTGGTAACAACTATCGCGTTTGAGATAATAATAACCAAGCACAGAAAATAATAGCAATTATAGTTCCAAAATATGGCTGTACAACTAATCCGCGAATGGAGATGTTTCCATAGCCTAAATATCCAGCCAGAATGCGAAGTGGGTACTTATTCGCAATGAACGGTTACATCATCAAACATTTAGCGCTCAAATGTACATCCGTTGTAGGCGTCAAAATGCTCTCAGTAGATGCAAGTGATAATACCTCTGCTGACCATAATACAAGCGCACAGAGAGCAGGATCGTTACATTCAACAGTGGCAGAATGAACATTTTCTTGCTGTAGATGGTGAAATATGAGAACTTCGTGGTCGCACAGTAACAGAGACTGGAATAAGAACTGAACAGGAGAAATTGTCGTCGTCCTTCCAGGACACTGGAGACAGACGCTACCAAGACTCACTACACTTTCGGAACCTACACTGGAGACGCTGCAGTGCAGAAGCTTATTCAATACTGCGAAGTCATCAGACTCGCAGTGGTTATATTAATAAACCTGACCGTCAATATATGTTCACTGGCTAGCAAAAATGGATATTTCAGAGCTGGGCAGTAGCGTTGTGTCTCTCGATCTACAACGCGTAAGATAAATTGGACAAGATCATGCTGCAACTCTCACGCTTGTCTATCAAATTCAAGTCTGTTTATCTCGGAATAGTTATTGTAAACTATACCCACTTGAACTTACTTACTGTAATCAAGCCTTGGTCTCGCACTAAGAGTCGTTCTCCTACAGTTTCCTCCATTACCAAATTAAATATTCCTTGATGCCTCAGAATGCGCCCTTTCAACCTGTTTCTTCTTTTAGTGAAATAGTGACATAAATTTCTTCTCTCTCCGCTTCTGTACAGTATTTTTTTATAAGTTACCTGATCTATCCCATTTTTTAAAATTTGTATTCTCTTCATGCCTGTGTTTTTATCGTCCAAGTTTCCCTTCCATATAAAACACCGCTCAAATAGTTTCAGAAAAGACTTCCCCTAACACTTAAATTTATATTAGGAATTGCACCACCTGACTTAATTTTACCACACTTATTATAGTTTTGTTTATCATCAAGCTGCCACCCATTTTCGAGATATTATCCATTTCGTTCAGCTGTGCTTCCTACAAAAAAAGTTTTTTACTATTTCTGACTGAATTATATTCTCATCGGCAAAATGATTTTTATTTTTATTTTCACTGCTTTTTAATTCTTTGCATATGTTTATTCTTTGACTAGCTGACTATCCGGTGTTACCCAGGGATGTATTTATTCCAGTTCTATTAGTCGACCTCCTCCTTCCCCGCCCTCCCTCCATCCCCTTTCTGACCATCTTTTTCTCCCCCTCTCACTGTCCACCTTCTCTGCCCTCCACACACTTCCCATTTTCGCTTGTCCCTCTCCATCCGCTGTCCCACCCTCTCTCTGTCCAATGCTCCTCCTCACTCTTTCTGTTCATCTGCTTCTCTCCTCTATGTCCATCTGCTTCTCCCCCCTCCGTCCATCTCGGTTCTTCTCCCTCACTCTGTTTATCTTCTCCTCACCTCCGTCTCATCTCTCTGTTCCTCCCTCCCCATCTCTCTGTCCACCTCCTCCTTCTCTCTCAGTCCATTTCCTCCTCCCCCTCCCTCTGTCCATCCCCTCTTTCATTCTTCTATCCGTCCCCTTCTCTCTCCTTCCTCTGTCCCTCTCCTCCTTTCCCACATCAATGTTTATATCTCCTCCATCGCGTTCACTGTCAGCTACATGTACATCTACACAGATAATCCGCAAGCTACCGTACTAATAGTCACTTCTTTTCCTGTTCCACTCGCAAATGGAACGAGGGAAAAACGACTATCTACTGTACACGCCTCTGAATGAGCCCTGATTTCTCGAATCTTATCTTCGTGGTCATGTATGATGGCGGCAGTAGAACCAACTTCAAATGCCGGTTCTCTAAATTTTCTCAGTAGTGTTTCTCGAAAAGAAAGCCGCCTGCTCTTCAGAGATTCCCATTTGAGTTCCTGGAGCTTCTCTGTAACACTTACGTGTTGTTCGAACCTACCGCTGACAAATCTGGCAGCCCACCTCTGAATTGCTTCGATGTCTTGATCAGTCCGATCTGGCACGGATCCCAAACACTCGAGGAGTACTCAAGAATAGGTCGCACCAGCAGACGGAGAGCACTGTTCATGCCACCATCTCACGCGCTTAATGCACTGGTTCCAGTCCTCTGGAAACGCCAAAATCTGTGTTCTGTATTCACAACTTTTAGTCTTTTCCTTGGTACCACAAGCAGCGTCAACCTGTTTTGAAGTCATTCAAAAACAAAACGGACTCCACAGCATACTCAAGAGGTACAAATTTGCTTTTGTGTCCTGAAGAGAACGCACTCACTTATTGTTGACGTTATATGCGCGTTCTTTCGTACAGAAACAATGATTCCAAGCGAAGTCAATAGATGGAAGCAAACGTCACATTTGCAAAATATGTGGAGACAGTACGGTGGACTGCAAGCCACCCTTTCAAAATGCAGTCAAGAGTTAAAGGCCATTGCTCGTATATTCTGTAGATAATTTATTTATTAGAGTACCAGAATTACATCAAGAAAGCTACAAAGTGATTTTTACCTGTTTCAATTCGAAAACACACGATTTTTTCACGCAAGTTCCACTAGGAGTTTCTGATACCACTCTGAACACAACTACGTCTGTGGCGAGCTGACCAGTTTAGCCAACTGTCAGAAACACAAGCTGCGCCCTCTTTGAAACTACACACTCATTGGTACCTCTGCCCTGTAGTATGTCGTCCATACGTGACTGTCCAATGGTTGGATGACTATATGTTTGTGCGATTCTTCTGTGTTAATAAATTCTTGAACGTGAAATTTAAAACTTCGGATTTTTAGTTTTTGCTATCCTCAACTGCCACACCAAACTGATCAACAAGGGCCTGAATGGAAGCCTTAGATCTGCTGTCCATTTCCTCCCATTCTCTCTCCACGATTACCCCCACCACAATAGGAGGCTGATGGTTCTTATCCTCATAGTATATGTCATCAGGCAGTAAGTAGTACGTGTACCAATTATGATTGAAATCGATCTAAGGGCTTAGAAGGAGCTGCTGTCCGCCTCTTTGCCCACATATGATTATGTCACATACATTTCCTATATACACTCCTGGAAATGGAAAAAAGAACACATTGACACCGGTGTGTCAGATCCACCATACTTGCTCCGGACACTGCGAGAGGGCTGTACAAGCAATGATCACACGCACGGCACAGCGGACACACCAGGAACCGCGGTGTTGGCCGTCGAATGGCGCTAGCTGCGCAGCATTTGTGCACCGCCGCCGTCAGTGTCAGCCAGTTTGCCGTGGCATACGGAGCTGCATCGCAGTCTTTAACACTGGTAGCATGCCGCGACAGCGTGGACGTGAACCGTATGTGCAGTTGACGGACTTTGAGCGAGGGCGTATAGTGGGCATGCGGGAGGCCGGGTGGACGTACCGCCGAATTGCTCAACACGTGGGGCGTGAGGTCTCCACAGTACATCGATGTTGTCGCCAGTGGTCGGCGGAAGGTGCACGTGCCCGTCGACCTGGGACCGGACCGCAGCGACGCACGGATGCACGCCAAGACCGTAGGATCCTACGCAGTGCCGTAGGGGACCGCACCGCCACTTACCAGCAAATTAGGGACACTGTTGCTCCTGGGGTATCGGCGAGGACCATTCGCAACCGTCTCCATGAAGCTGGGCTACGGTCCCGCACACTGTTAGGCCGTCTTCCGCTCACGCCCCAACATCGTGCAGCCCGCCTCCAGTGGTGTCGCGACAGGCGTGAATGGAGGGACGAATGGAGACGTGTCGTCTTCAGCGATGAGAGTCGCTTCTGCCTTGGTGCCAATGATGGTCGTATGCGTGTTTGGCGCCTTGCAGGTGAGCGCCACAATCAGGACTGCATACGACCGAGGCACACAGGGCCAACACCCGGCATCATGGTGTGGGGAGCGATCTCCTACACTGGCCGTACACCACTGGTGATCGTCGAGGGGACACTGAATAGTGCACGGTACATCCAAACCGTCATCGAACCCATCGTTCTACCATTCCTAGACCGGCAAGGGAACCTGCTGTTCCGACAGGACAATGCACGTCCGCATGTATCCCGTGCCACCCAACCTGCTCTAGAAGGTGTAAGTCAACTACCCTGGCCAGCAAGATCTCCGGATCTGTCCCCCATTGAGCATGTTTGGGACTGGATGAAGCGTCGTCTCACGCGGTCTGCACGTTCAGCACGAACGCTGGTCCAACTGAGGCGCCAGGTGGAAATGGCATGGCAAGCCGTTCCACAGGACTACATCCAGCATCTCTACGATCGTCTCCATGGGAGAATAGCAGCCTGCATTGCTGCGAAAGGTGGATATACACTGTACTAGTGCCGACATTGTGCATGCTCTGTTGCCTGTGTCTATGTGCCTGTGGTTCTGTCAGTGTGATCATGTGATGTATCTGACCCCAGGAATGTGACAATAAAGTTTCCCCTTCCTGGGACAATGAATTCACGGTGTTCTTATTTCAATTTCCAGGAGTGTATTTGACGTATTTCACACGCACATGTAGACGAATTTCGCCCTGCAGTTGGTTTTCACATAGCTCAATGTTTATGACTTCATATCTCCTGAACCGTGTGTCTTCCAGTGATATAATTTTGGAGGTACATTCAGTCTTATAAGTAAAACTGTCAGGAAAGAGTGTTTCGAATAAATTTACTGCTGAAGAAGTAATAAACTGTAATTTCGTGCCTCATGCTTTATTGCATGAGCAGCGAAAATGCAGTAAGCAAAAAAATTTTCTTTTCATCTTTTTCTGGACGTTGTCAGCTAGAAAAAGCTGGTAAAGCTTTGATGTCATGTGTAAAGCTTGTTTCAAGTCACTAATTGCTCTCATTCCCAAATCCTGGATGAAAAGGGTATGGATATTCACACGTCTTGAGCTACACTTCCTCTTCATCCCCAATCTCACCCCTTTGATAGGTAAGTGTTCTTATCCCAATAGCGATTCTTTTCCAACAGTAAGTGATATGTGTACCAAGTTTGGCTGAAAGTGGTCCAGTGATTTAGGAAGAGATGGGGAACATACATGCTTACATACACACATGCATTTTTATAATATGTTTGGATTCCTTCAGTGGTTCGTGTGTCTACAGATTATATTCTCTGTCTGCCTTCTTAACTCGTCTTGCCGTTACACGTTCATACACTATGATAACTGCAAATATGTACATATGTACTATATAGGTCTGGACACACTCGTGGGCCTTATATATGCTCCCCTGTTTTTGTTTTGTTTACTTTATTTTCAAGATACTGTCCATTCCAAGCAACTGTGCTTCCTAGTCCTTTGTCACCTGTGGCAGAACTATATACTTATCGGTAAATCGTAAATATGTTTTTCATATATCCTGAATTTTTAATCTTTCTCCATATCTATTTTTTGTCTTCGTCACTGCTTGCTCTGTGTACAGACTTTGTAACATGGCCAATAAACCTCCAGCTCTCTCTCGCATCTCAGCTAATAACGCCGTTTCGTATCTTCAGAAATTACCAACGTTCCATTTTAGCAAATTATAAGCCGTCATTATAAAATAGGTAAAAGCTTATAGACAGGATAGATTTTGGTGTAAAGATTGCCATGATTGTGAGATCAGTGCCTCATGTGATGAGTTAGTGTTAGAAAGTAGGCATAATCTCTCAAGCCTGCAAGAATGCCTGTTATTCAATTTGGCAAAACTAGTTGGCATAGTGAACTAGCTGAGCCTGGAAATTTGATACGTCTAGATCAGGTGTTTATCTTTCTCTTCGTAGTTCCTACGTGCACATGAACGAATGTGCAAGAATCTTTGTACACTCCCTATGAGTCCTATGATGAGTCGCTTTGGAGATATGCTATTTTCCGTTAGAAATTAAGCGGTGATTGTCATTTTTGAGACCACAAAAAATTAATAACTTCTAACCCTTTCACTGAGAGAATTGTTTCTTTTCGCAAACTGGTTCGCAAACAAGGCAGAATAAAACAAATTTTACAAAAAAGTATATTATAAGTAAGTGCAACGGCAGTTTGAGGTAACTGATATTGGGTGGTGAACTTAATTTTTTTTCTAGCACTATATAATCTCCTGTTGTTTTCTAGTGCAAATGGAAGTGTGATACACACTTAGGCATTGAAGGTCTAAGGTTACTTAGCTATTCACTGATCTAAATGTTTAAGCCTTTTAGTTCTTGTATCAAATCTCAGTGAACAATAATTTCGCTTTCCCTCCCAGTCGTTCCCCATATCGACGTATCGTTCGTATCCGCGTATTCGAGCGAACCGCAGCGATGTGGGTAGCACACTGTTGGAGGTTAAATACGTCGGTAATTAATGGGTACGTTCCATCATCGCCGAGCCGCGCCTGCAATGCACCTTAGCAAGGCTGTAACATTAATATAGGAACAGTATAGGACTACCCTCGAGGAAGAGAAACTGAGTTGGAGCGATTGAACGTATTTGACAGAATAACAAGTAAAATACCAAACAGAACTAAAACATTCACACCATTTCATCCGAGGGACTTTCTATAAGGAAACGTCGTAAAAGCATGCTCTGTATTGTGAACCTTGAAAATGTGAAGCTGATTTTGGTGTAAATTGTAGCAGATACAAAAAAAAGAAAGAAAAGAAAAGATCGGCACACCACGAAGGAGTCTCGGAGATTAGACAATAACTGATATTCATACAGTTATTGATGGAAAATGCAAAATTGCAAACTTTGGCTATGTGACGCTGCAGCACAGTTCGCCGCGCAGCTGGCAAGGATAGTAAATAGGGTGTAAAGTCCAGAATGAGATTTTCACTCTGCAGCGGAGTGTGCGCTGATATGAAACTTCCTGGCAGATTAAAACTGTGTGACGGTCCGAGACTGCGAACCTTACAGAAGAGCTTCTGTGAAGTTTGGAATGTAGGAGACGAGTACTGGCAGAATTGAAGCTGTGAGAACGGGTCGTGTCGCGTGCTTGGGTAGCTCAGATGGTAGAGTACTTGCCCGCGAAAGGAAAAGGTCCCGAGTTCGAGTCTCGGTCCGGCACACAGTTTTAATCTGCCTGGATGTTTCAGGGTATAAAGTGTTTGTGACTGTCATTCCGTGTACTCAGTTGGAGAGTAACTATGCCTTGCAGGAGGCGCGTGAATAATATACCCAAACTGTTTAATTTGAGAGAGGACGTTGGGCTCAAGGAAGCCAGTTGGAGTAACCAGAGAATCGCTTTGCATTTGAATAGGAGCGATGCCACAATTCGATGTTGGTAAAGCTGAGTGAACCATGGCCGTACACAGCGTCAAGAAAGAAGCGGTCCATTTAGAAGACACGACAGAAGGTGAGGATGGAGTAAACACCAGAGATGCACTCGGAGCCCCGGATCATCATTATCATCGATCCCGTGTGCAACTGGTGCTTACGTGACCACAAAGATCATTAGTAGGCGGCTCACAGAAAGGGATTGAGCTCACGGCACCGCTTCCGCCAACTATCACTGAGCTCTGTACAACAACATGCCCGTTTGCAGAGCTGTCAGATACATTCGACCTGGAATCTCACCGCCTGGATAACACTTTTCTCCAGTTATGTGTCCCGCTTCGAACTGTGACCCGATACCGATCGTATTCGTGTCTCCAGACGCCCTGGGCGGCTGTGGGGTACCAACCTGACTTTCGCCCAACATACAGCCGACAGCCACGAGTGATGGTCTGGGATGCCATTTCATGTCATAGCAACACCTCTTTGGTTGTCATCTGCGGCATTCTTACAACACAGCGGTACGTCGACGACCTACTACTCCCCCTTTTGTTGCCCTTCATGGCAGGCCATCCTGGGCTTACATTTCAGCAAGAAAATGCCCGCCTCCACAGGGCGAGAGGTTCTACTGCTTGCCTTTGTGTATACCAAATCCCACCTTGGCCAGCAAGGTTGCCGGATCTCTCCCCATTTAAGTATGTCTGAAGCTTTATGGGCAGGGCTCTCCAACCGGCTTGGTATTTTGACTATCTATTGCGCCAATTGGACAGAATTTAGTACGAGATCCCTCAGGAGTACACACAACTCTGTTAACCATCTGCTTGCATACGGGCCAGAGGTGGACCAATGCTTTATTGACTTGCTCAATATATGAAGGTCTTTCTTTTGAATAAAAAAAAATCCAGTTTTTCTGAAATTGTCATCATTTGTTTGGCTGTACACGTACATCACATCTACCGATTTCCGACCCGTTCAGATAATCCCTCATGGTGCTTCGTTTTTTCTTTGTCTCAGAGTGTAAATTGATACAGTGGAGTTAGTTTACGAATTAGCTGCTTTCAAACTCTGTGCTCAAGATGTAATGGAGAGCATTAACATGGTTTTCCATTTCAGTTTCTTAGAGTATGGGCTAAAGGAACCTTCACACTTTCAGTATTTATTGCGCAATAATATTGTGTCAATGTAATGCGCGAAAGTGGGATGCCAAGAGTGACACGATATTATTGCACAATATTTATGCCCGGGACTCCTCAGTTAGAACTCTGTCTTCGTAGCAAACATGTCGGAGTTTGGATGTGGAGTACTGCGACTGCAGTCACTACATGCTGCAAAAACAAAAGCTGGTAGGAAGCGGTGGTGGCCGAAAAAGTGCCTTGGAAGGCCATACTAACATGCTAAGAAAACGTGCAGTAGAGCCAGATGACAACCACAATAATTGAAGGACGAACGAGGAATTTTCCAACGAATTAGTGAACTTCGTTAAACCTTATGTGCACAGGATACTGTTCATAGACTTATCGGATTTCACATTTTACAAAGCCGGAAGCGATCTTCACTGAGATGACAATTAAGGATGGCAATTGAACATATATAGATGGCGGTAGCATCGCCTACACAAGGTATAAAAGGGCATTGCACTGTTGGAGCTGTCATTTGCACTCTGGTGATTCTTGTGATAAGGTTTCCGACGTGATTATGGTCGCTCGACTGGAATTAACAGGCGTTGAACGCGGAATAGTACCTGGCACTAGACGCTTAGGACATAACATGTCGGAAATCGTTAGGGAATTCAATATTGCGAGATCCACAGCGTCAAAAGTGCACCGAGAATACCACATTTCAGGCATTAGCTCCCACTACGTACAACGCGGGTGTGAAAGGTCATCACTTAACGACCGAGAGCAGCGGCGTTCGCGTAGGGTTGTGAGTGCTAACAGACAAGCATCACTACGTGAAATAACCGCAAAAAACAATGTGGGACTTACGACGAGCGTATCGGTTAGGATAGTGCAGTGAAAAATGACGTCAGTGGACTATGGCGGATACGAATGACGCGAGTGCCTTCGCTAACAGCACATCGCCTGCAGCTCCTCTCCTGCACTCGTGACCATATCGGTTGGACACTAGGCGACTGGAAACCATGGCCTTGTCAGTAGAGTCCCAATTCCAACTGTTCAGAGCTGATGGTAGATTTCAAGTGTGCCTCAGACCCCATGAAGCGATTGATCCAAGTTGTCAACAAGGCAGTCTGCGAGCTGGCAGTGGCTCCATAATGGTGTGGGCTATGTTTACATGAAATGGGCTGGGTTCGCTGGTCAAACTGAACCGACCTTTTATTGGAACTGATTATGTACGGCTACTTCGAGACTATTTGCAGCCGTTTATGGGCTCCATATTCCCAAACAACGACGGAATTGAAACTTCCTGGCAGATTATAACTGTGTGCCCGACCGAGACTCGAACTCAGGACCTTTGCCTTTCGCGGGCAAGTGCTCTACCAACTGAGCTACCGAAGCACGACTCACGCCCGGTACTCACAGCTTTACTTCTGCCAGTACCTCGTCTCCTACCTTCCAAACTTTACAGAAGCTCTCCTGCGAACGTTGCAGAACTAGCACTCCTGAAAGAAAGGATATTGCGGAGACATGGCTTAGCCACAGCCTGGGGGATGTTTCCAGAATGAGATTTTCACTCTGCAGTGGAGTGTGCGCTGATATGAAACTTCCTGGCAGATTAAAACTGTGTGCCCGACCGAGACTCGAACTCGGGACCTTTGCGTAAGGCAAAGGTCCCGAGTTCGAGTCTCGGTCGGGCACACAGTTCTAATCTGCCAGGCAGTTTCATATCAGCGCACACTCCGCTGTAGAGTGAAAATCTCATTCTGGAAACAACGGAATTTTTATAGATGATATTGCGTCACGTCACTGATCCACAGTTGTTCGCGACTGATTTGAAGAACATTCTGGACAATCCTGCAAATGATATGACCACCCAGATCGCTAGATATTAATCCCGTCGAAAATTTATGGGACACAGTCGAGAGGTTAGTTCTTGTACAACATCCTGCACAGGCAACACTTTCGCAATTATCGACGGTTATAGAGACAGCATGTCTCAACATTTCTGCACGGAACTTACAGCGACTTGTTGAGTCTATGTCACGTCGAACTGCTGCACTACGTCTGACAGGAGGAGGAGGTGTATAAAACCGAAAAGAGTAAAGTATTGTAGAGGGTATTTCTGCAAACACAAGCTTCTGAAATGAAATGAAGAAATAAGCAGTTGCATTGTTACTTTCCTGACCTTAAACACTTCTTTCGAATGTTTCTGGAGCTAATTACTTATGAAGTATGAAATCAAATTACTTTCCTCAATCCAATTCATCAAATGCTACCATTCATCCTTCTTTCCTCATGTGTCCATATTCATTTGGCGTCACTGTATCCGTTGTTTAAACGTCCACAAATCACAAAGTCTCTCAGGAACATCAGTCTATTGACTAATATGGCCTTTACACGGTGTAACATGTTACGCTATATACTGAGCCGGCGTCGATGTATTGCGTATCACACTGTACTGTGTAAAGGTGATATTGCGTAATACACGGCTGTTCCTGCCGAGATTTTGTGATTTGCAGACATTTAAACAATTCAGGCAGCGACGTCACATGAATATGAATACCTCAGGAAAGATAGATAAAAGAAATCATCTGTTGATGTCGATTCAAATGGTTCAAATGGCTCTGAGCACTATGGGACTTAACTTCTGAGGTCATCAGTCCCCTAGAACTTAGAACTACTTAAACATAACTAACCTAAGGACATCACACACATCCATGCCCGAGGCAGGATTCGAACCTGCGACCGTAGCGGTCACACGGTTCCAAACTGAAGCGCTTAGAACCGCACGGCCACACCGGTCGGCGATGTCGATTCAGAAGAATGATTTAATTACTAAGTATTGCGCCGCTAGTGAGTAAGTCCCGATATTTTTGAGGAAGCTCTTCTGTGAACGAATGTGGTGCAAAAGCGTTGCGGTCATTTTCGCATTAGTTCTCGAGAAAAATCAGGCTCCATGTTCTCGTAACCCGAAAAGTTTTATCGTGTAGTTACGTAATTTTAATTTTAAAGGTTGATTTGCACAATATCGATGCAGTTTATTTTACCGAGAGCTTGACAAATGAGTAAGCATGAAACTAACCTGAAATGACCAGCTAGTCCACTAACTGCAGATAGAAGTCAGAGCTGTCGATCTCTTCCGGACAATCGGGAGAGACAGACCATTGTTTAAATTGTTCAGATGGCTCTGAGCACTATGGGACTTAACATCTGAGGTCATCAGTCCCCTACAACTTAGAACTACTTAAACCTAACCAACCTAAGGACATCACACACATCCATGCCCCAGGTAGGATTCTAACCTAGCGGTCGCGCGGTTCCAGACTGAAGCGCCTAGAACCGCTCGGCCACAACGGCCGGCTAGACCATTGCTATTTTGGAGCTAGATCACAATTAAATTTAGCTAAGGTGATGATGGAAGTCTCATTTATATTTTGGAAAGGACTGAATAGCATGTACTTTTTCATACTTGATATTGGTTAAAAACCTTTATCACGCCAAGGAAACCAGTTGGAAAAATATTGCTTGTACTTGACGGACACGCGTCTCACACAATCTTTTTGGAAACATCAGCTTTGGCAGACGAACACGGGATAAATTTAATCAGTCTTTCTCTGGGCCGCTCATTTTTCAAATAATTAAATAGTTATTTTTACAACGCCTGCAGCACTTTCATTACGTATAATCCAGCCAGCAAAATTAACCGTCTTCAATTAGGAAAACTGCTCAGCTCAGCACGGTCTACATCAGCCATCGTTGAAAATGGAATACGTGGCTTCAAGGAAAATGGAAAAATAACACTTAATATGGCCGCAGTCTCAGAACATGCTTATTAGTCGGAAAATGCATATAAGCCAACGAACGAAAGAGCCGAATCTCACACACAGGCCAACGATCCACTTCAAATCTCATCAAAAGACCTAGTGATTCAATCAAGAAAACAGCGTTATCTGCACAAGTCAAATTCCTTCATTACACAACGTCGAACTCCACTCCTACTAAACTTAAAACATTCAACATTAACTCTTCAAAACTGGCTGGCTATTCCTACGCCAACTACGGCAAAACCTTTGAAAGAAATATTACATCTTCCTTCTATTGATACAGTCACGAATTTTAAGAAGAAGGCAAGTATTGTATCCTAAGCACTAAACTCTGTTAAAAATATTGAAACAGTAGGGAAAAACGCAGACGAAAAAACGAAAGAAAAAGAAAATAGAAACGAAAAGGATCACCGACACAAATTCCTAGTGAAGAGAAAAAGAGATCGAAGAAAATAAAAATAACTCACCATGATCAATAGATGCAGAACATTTAAGACTTTGCAGAAGATAACGACATTAGCTCAGATGAACGCTATGAAGATGTATGTGTTGGTTATAGTGAAACCTATTGTAGTCCCGAAGGTCCCACTAACGTTGTTCAACATTTGCCATTAAGTGTAACTGCTGTGCTAAGAGAAAGGTAGGCTAATATTTGAACAAAAATAATAATTCATTAGAAAAGCAAATGTTCAGTCAACCTTTATAATAAACTGATAAAATTATATTGGGATAAAATATTTAATAGTGTAATTATAGACTCATGACAACACATTCCACATAGAAACATGTAATTTTAATTGACTCTTTTCTTCATTATAGCCGCTTTTTACATGGTCCGTCTCACGTAGCACACTGGTCCATCTCACCCACACACTACTGGGCGAGATGGACTGTTAATGTGTATTTTAATTTTATCATATCTCTTGTATTCAAAGCGGCAGTGTGCCACCAATAAGTTTATATGACACACTATACGAATACGCTGCCAGAAAACAAAAAAATTAAAAATATAAAAATTTTACGCTGGTCCAACTCTCCCGGAATTACGCTATTCAGACATCGAAATAGGTTAAATGATACGTTCTTTGTCCTTTTTGAAGAAAGACGCACGACGAAGGAATGACGCGAATGCGTGGATGTGATTTACATGTACAGACAGACAAATGATTGCAGTTTCGGACAAATTGGATGATTTGTTCAAGAGAAAGAGCTTCACAAATTAAGCAAGTAAATAACGTGTTCGCCCAACTTTGACACTTTCTCGGCTAGGCACTGACTGATATGGTTGTTGGATGCTGGAAAAGTTCTTAGTTAGGGAGAGATACGACGATCTTGCTGGCCAAGGTAAGGATTGGCAAGCACGAAGACAAACATTAGAAATTGACACTGTGTGCTTCCGGAAATTAAGGGCAACGAAACGAGTCGCGGATTATCGTTACGTACCACTGTGCAGTAACGATTTCACGGATGAGAACCAAAGCCGTCCAGCAATAAAAGGAAATGGCACCCCGCACGATCACTCCTGGTTCTTGGGCCGCATGACGGGCGAAGAGTCAGGTTGGTACGCCACCGATGTCTGGTCATCTTCAGACACCTCTTCGATGGTCACGATGGTCACTGTACACAATTCTACTCCAGTGAACGAGATTCCAGACCGAAGACGCACCTGGAGACGCCCAAGACAGTGGTCGGATACCAGCCTAACAGTCCCCCTACATAGGCCCAACAACAAGGTTTCATGATACGGAATGCCATTTCATTTCTTAGAAGGACCCAGCGGTACGTCGACGATATTCTAAGCCGCGTTTTGCCAGCAAGTTCACCGGATCTCTCCCAACTGGAGAACGTTTGGAGCATTATATGCAGGACGTTTTGACAGTTTAACCCACCAATGGACAGAATTTGGTACGATATCCCCCAGGAGGAGATCCAACAATTCTACCAATCAGTGCCAAGCCAAATAGCTGCTTGATAAAGGCCAGAGGTGGACCAACGTGTTACTGACTTGCTCATCTTTTGAATAAATCACCCATTTGGAATTGTAATTATTTGTTTCTCTGTACAGGTGCACCACATCAACTAATCATCATTTCATTCCGATAATCCTTTCGTGGTGCTCCTTTTTTTTAGCGTATATGACTGAGAATGCCATTGATTGCAGTATATTATGAACGCAGTTTCCACAATCATAAAATTTGCTGAATTTGTGACGAAAAAAATGGCAGGAAGATAGTTGCATGGGGTCAGGAAAGGGATGGGGGAATTATGGGAGCGCAGCTTCGACAGCTCTGCCAATGGCACAGGTTTACCTCGGTAGGTTCCTGATCAATAATTCGGCTTGCTGTGCTTGTTTCAGTTGAAATTCAACTAATAAAGTCTTAGCCTCTGATGATGTCTCCTGGATTAGAAGCCGAAACGTCAGGCTCCGATACATGCCCCCGAAAGCGGCCTAACGTCCGTTTAACTGCGATCACCAATAACGTTAATACCGGCGGTGGGAGAATTTCACTGCCTGATCAAACGCTTCGAGAATTTTATCGGCAAAGACGCTTCTCGGAAACCGAGAAGCCTTAATTCAGACGCGCCGCCTCGCAAGGCTCAGAAAACATGGGCTGTTGGAATTAATCATGGTCAGAACAACGCCCAGTGCGTCTTCCACCATTCTGAAACAGTCGGGACGCCAGAGCGGGACGCATATACACCTGGCATCGACGCGAGCCAGCTCCGGGCGCGTCAACCCGGTTATTAATACGTGGCGCCTGCGCCACCTCCGCTGCCGACGCGACACGCATTCTGTCGCGCCACCCGAGATTTATCGGTGCGGGTCTCTACATAACATATTTGTTTAGCTCGCACATGGGCTGCAAATTGTCTAATTAACTTAACACCCAACAGGAGTTTACCAAATAAATCTCTGGAGCATATGTAGGGCAGTGAAATTAACTCGGTGGCCGAATGTAGCGGGAAGGCATTTCCCGACTGAAGATGGGCCCTGTGTGGTGCCCGACTGTTGCGGATACTTGCGGCCTATGGCGTTAATGCGGACATCGTATCTCAGCAGTACGGTATTGACACGTGTGTAGTCGCCATATTACCGCGTCCCGAATTCAAGTGGGGAATGTATGTGAAATTCGTCAAAAATGTCGAAATCTTTTTTGCCACAAAATAGTTCCGTAGCATGTCACAAATATTGTCTCTAATTCTTAGAGTTTAACTGGTGCTACAAATGATGTAAAAGCCAACTTTTTTTCAAGCAACGCGCAGTTCCAGACCTCCTTTTCTACATGACTGTGTCCTTGTTTTCGATATTTTATTATTTCCTGCCACCAGAGAAGGCATTTGTAGAATATAGAAGACTGTCAGCCCATTTACGACGCGATTAATTACGGTTCGTTAAAGAAATGCACACATAGTGCAACATAAAATCCGATGGAAAGCTTTAATAGCCCCATTTAAAAGAGACGTCCAAAGACAACATTTTGCTCATCTACTTAAAATTTCCTCATACGATGCTTGTCTGGTATCACTGATTGCAACACTGGAAGGGTCAGGACATTTTGAGTTTAGGATTTGATGCAGCTTCTTTCACTGAAAGCTTATTGAAGGAGACTGCTATTGTAGTTCTGAACTTTCATACAAGGATATTGCCAAAAGGGCACGCCGGAAGAATCAGACGAGAAGGAAAGAGCTACATGTAGGCCAAAAAGACAAAATGTGTTGTTATGATCAACATGAAGATACTTGTTTCTGGCATGAATGCTAATAAAATCATTTTCCTGCATTTTCCGCAATTTCAATTTTTCAGTGTATAAGGAGCGTTTTCGGCTGAACCATTGCACATAAGGTAAAATTTGCTACAGACTTTGTACATTCAGCAATACAACTTCGCGTGGTACAAAATTATTCCAAACTTAGTTCCTGTCAAGTTTATTTAAATTTATTCTGGAATAAAAATTTGTATTTACCATAAACGTAAAATTAAAAAAAATGTTACGAGAGTTCTAAGTCTAATATTAAAAAAACTGGTACACAGATTTGTTTATCTAATTACCGAGAATAGCTTACCACATTTTAAAAGTGATAAGTAAAGTAACGTTTGAAAAATTTTCCTCAAGTGACAGTATATATTCTAAAAGTACCCAGCAACGTCCTGGTCAAATCACACTCATTCACTGGTCATACCGGACTCGAGAGTCCATTGCCGCAGCAACGTATTTTTGCCATCTCTCCCTGTCTTAGGCTATTTCCTTCCATTCACCTTCAGTACCTAGACTCCTCAGATCAGCATTCACGTTGTCCTCCCATCTACGCCTCGGTCTCCCCACAGGACGTTTTCCCTCTACGTGCCCTACCAGTACTCTGCGGGCTGTCC
This sequence comes from Schistocerca piceifrons, assembly GCF_021461385.2. Taxonomy (NCBI): domain Eukaryota; kingdom Metazoa; phylum Arthropoda; class Insecta; order Orthoptera; family Acrididae; genus Schistocerca; species Schistocerca piceifrons. Next base: position 146,868,070 of record NC_060144.1, read on the forward strand.
TGCCCTCATCCATTCGAGCTACGTGACCCGCCCATCGCAGCCTACGTGATTTAATAATACTGATTATCTCAGGGCTTGAATAGAGTTCGTGAACCTCTTCGTTATGCAGTTTTCGCCACTCTCCGCTAAAATCATCCCTTTTTGCTCCGAAAATTTTCCTCAAAAATTTGTTTTCAGATACTCGAAACGGCTTTTCATTTTGCACCGTGAGAGACCACGTCTCACGCCCATACGGCATAACTGGTAGAACAATAGTTTTGTAGTTTCTAATCTTTAAATTCCTAGTCAATATCCGTGATGAAAGAATCTATTCAGCGAGAAGTAGCTCGCATTTCCCACCCGTAATCTCTTCTTCAGTTCAGATTCAATTTCATTTCTCGAAGTGATGTCCACGCCTAGATAATTAAATGTGTTCACTTTTTCAAACTGCTTGTCTCCAACTCTTAACATTTCCTGATCTACTACTGTTGGCCTTCTAGTAGTAACCAGGTATTTAGTTTTGTCTTCACTTATCCTTAGACCTACATCTTCATTAGCCTTGATTAACGCATTCGCATTTGCTGTTACAGATTCTTTCCTATCGCTAATGATGTTTAGATCATCTGCATACCCTAATATCTCTATATTTCCATTTGACTCCACAGCCTCTGAATTATCTGCTGCCATTCGTAAAATATATTCTAGGACTTAATTAAGAAGTAGCGGAGACAGGGCATCTCACTGCTTAAGTCCGTTCTTTATTATAAATTCTTCTGACTCTAATTGCCCCACGCGTACTCTACCTTTTGTGTTTTTCAAACTCGCTTCTATAAGTCTAACATACTTCTTTGGTATTCCAAGTTCCAAAAGAATTCTGTACAATTCTGATTGCAATACTGAATCATATGCTTTTGTAAAATCTATGAAAAGATTATGAACTGGTTTATTGTATTCCCATTTCTTTTCCAAAATTTGACGCAGGGTGAATATTTGGTCTATAGTTGATCTGTTCCTCCGAAAGCCAACTTAGTAATCCCCCACAATTTCATCTACATATGGTGTAAACCTGCTTAGCAGAATATTCGAGAAAACTTTGGAACATGCTGGTAATAGCGATATCCCTCTATAATTACTACAATCCATTTTGTCGCCCTTCTTAAAAATTGGAATCAGAATCGACTCCTGCCACTCTTCAGGTACATCTCTGAGTCCCATACTTTAGTCATCACTTTGTGATCTACTTCCACCAATTCCTGTCCCCCATTTTTAACTAATTCTGTAGTTATGCAATCTGATCCTGGTGCTTTACGGTTTTCCAATTTGTTGATTGGTCAAATTACCTCACAAAAAATTGAAAAAAATCCAGGTTTTAGCCAATAAAATAATAATGTCTGCAGAGTTTGGATCAATTATCACTCAAACAGTAAAGGTTTCGCTAGCTTGTATGTCCCTCCTTTACCGACTTTGTACGAGGGGCGATAATAGGTCCAAGAAGCATGGGTCTTAACGTCCCCTAATGTAGAGTGCAGAAGAGATCGGATTTTCGAGATTAACTTTCTCTAAGGTGATTCACAATGTCACGTGGATAATGTTATGACATGCTTAAATCATTCCACAGGCCGACCACAAGAATTCGACGAATGGTTATCTCGTCTCCTCCACAAATCCACAGGGTGTGATAGTCGATCTATGATTCAGATCGCCGCCTATTTGACCTGCGGCTTCAGGAACCCTTTTTTACCACGGCTGTACGAAGACAAATGCGTTTCGTAGGCTTTAACAGCCAACTGCTGTTGACCCTTTACTACCACCCTGAACAAAGCTCAACGACCTGCATGGACCCGCAAACATCGTCACTGAAACACTGAACAGCTGTCGCGTCACAAACGTGAGTGTTGTCGGAACTTCAGAGATAGAAGACGCCTAAAAGTGTTCGTTGTTGGGCCGTGGGCTAGGGGTAGCGTCTTTGATACATAATCAAAACGTCTTCGGTCCCGGGTTCGATCCCCGCCACTGCCTAAACTTTGGTAAATAATCAGCATTGGCGGCCGAAGACTTCCGGCATAAGAAGTCAGCCTCATTCTGCCAACGGCCTTGTCAAAGAGGGCGGAGGAGCGGATCGAGGTTCAGGGCACTCTCTTGTCCTAGGGGTGGGAAATTGCCCCTAAAGGCGGAAGAATCAGCAATGATCAACGACATGAGGATGCAGAAGGCAATGGAAACCACTGCATTAAAGACACGTAACGTGTATCCACAAGACATGTGGCCTGCAATTGAAGAAGTGTCATGATGATCTCTCCATTGGCAAAAGATTCCGGAATAGTTCCCCATTCGGATCTCCGGGAGGCGACTGCCAAGGGGGAGGTTACCATGAGAAAAAGATTGAATAATCAACGAAAGGATAACGTTCTACGAGCCGGGGCGTGGAATGTCAGAAGCTTGAACGTGGTAGGGAAACTAGAAAATCTGAAAAGGGAAATGCAAAGGCTCAATCTAGATATAGTTGGGGTCAGTGAAGTGAAGTGGAAGGACGACAAGGATTTCTCGTCAGATGAGTATCGGGTAATATCAACAGCAGCAGAAAATGGTATAACAGGTGTAGGATTCGTTATGAATAGGAAGGTAGGGCAGAGGGTGTGTTACTGTGAACAGTTCAGTGACCGGGTTGTTCTAATCAGAATCAACAGCAGACCAACACCGACAACGATAGTTCAGGTATACATGCCGACGTCGCAAGCTGAAGATGAACAGATAGAGAAAGTGTATGAGGATATTGAAAGGGTAACGCAGTATGTAAAGGGGGACGAAAATGTAACAGTCATGGGCGACTGGAATGCAGTTGTAGGGGAAGGAGTAGAAGAATAGGTTACAGGAGAATATGGGCTTGGTACAAGGAATGAAAGAGGAGAAAGACTAGTTGAGTTCTGTAACAAGTTTCAGCTAGTAATAGCGAATACCCTTTTCAAGAATCACAAGAGGAGGAAGTATATTTGGAAAAGGCCGGGAGGTACGGGAAGATTTCAATTAGATTACATCATGGTCAGACAGAGATTCCGCAATCAGATACTGGATTGTAAGGCGTACCCAGGAGCAGATATAGACTCAGATCACAATATAGTAGTGATGAAGAGTAGGCTGAAGTTCAAGACATTAGTCAGGAAGAATCAATACGCAAAGAAGTGGGATACGGAAGTACTAAGGAATGACCAGATACGTTTGAAGTTCTCTAACGCTATAGATGCGGCAATAAGGAATAGCGCAGTAGGCAGTACAGTTGAAGAGGAATCGACATCTCTAAAAAGGGCCATCACAGAAGTTGGAAAAGAAAACATAGGTACAAAGAAGGTAGCTGCGAAGAAACCATGGGTAACAGAAGAAATATTTCAGTTGATTGATGAAAGGAGGAAGTACAAACATGTTCCGGGAAAATCAGGAATACAGAAATACAAGTCGCTGAGGAATGAAATAAATAGGAAGTGCAGGGAAGCTAAGACTAAATGGCTGCAGGAAAAATGTGAAGACATCGAAAAAGATATGATTATCGGAAGGACAGACTCAGCCTATAGGAAAGTCAAAACAACCTTTGGTGACATTAAAAGCAACGGTGGTAACATTTAGAGTGCAACGGGAATTCCACTGTTAAAAGCAGAGGAGAGAGCAGATAGGTGGGAAGAATACATTGAAACCTCTATGAGGATGAAGATTTGTCTGATGTGATAGAAGAAGAAATAGGAGTCGATTTAGAAGAGATAGGGGATCCAGTAGTAGAATCGGAATTTAAAAGAGCTATGGAGGACTTACGGTCAAATAAGGCAGAAGGGATAGATAACATTCCATCAGAATTTCTAAAATCATTGGGGGAAGTGGCAACAAAACGACTTTTCACGTTGGTGTGTAGAATATATGAGTCTGGCGACATACCATCTGACTTTCGGAAAAGCATCATCCACACAATTCCGAAGACGGCAAGAGCTGACAAGTGCGAGAATTATCACACAATCAGCTTAACAGCTCATGCATCGAAGCTGCTTACAAGAATAATATACAGAAGAATGGAAAAGAAAATTGAGAATGCGCTAGGTGACGATCAGTTTGGCTTTAGGAAAAGTAAAGGGACGAGTGAGGCAATTCTGACGTTACGGCTAATAATGGAAATTGGATAAAGAAAAATCAAGACACTTTCATAGGTTTTGTCGACCTGGAAAAAGCGTTCGACAATATAAAATGGTGCAAGCTGTTCGAGATTCTGAAAAAAGTAGGGGTAAGCTATAGGGAGAGACGGGTCGTAGACAATATGTACAACAACCAAGAGGGAATAATAAGAGTGGACGATCAAGAACGAAGTGTTCGTATTAAGAAGGGTGTAAGACAAGGGTGTAGCCTTTCGCCCCTATTCTTCAATCTGTACATCGAGGAAGCAATGATGGAAATAAAAGAAAGGTTCAGGAGTGGAATTAAAATACAAGGTGAAAGGATATCAATGATACGATTCGCTGATGACATTGCTATCCTGAGTGAAAGTGAAGAACAATTAAATGATCTGCTGAACGGAATGAGCAGTGTAATGAGTACACAGTATGCTTTGAGAGTAAATCGGAAAAAGACGAAGGTAATGAGAAGTAGTAGAAATGAGAACAGCGAGAAACTTAACATCAGGATTAATGGTCACGAAGTCAATGAAGTTAAGGAATTCTGCTACCTAGGCGGTAAAATAACCAATGACGGACGGAGCAAGGAGGACATCAAAAGCAGACTCGCTATGGCAAAAAAAGGCATTTCTGGCCAAGAGAAGTCTACTAATATTATATACCGGCCTTAATTTGAGGAAAAAATTTCTGAGGATGTACGTCTGGAGTACAGCATTGTATGGTAGTGAAACATGGACTGTGGGAAAACCGGAACAGAAGAGAATCGAAGCATTTGAGATGTGGTGCTATAGACGATTCTTGAAAATTAGGTGGACTGATAAGGTAAGGAATGAGGAGGTTCTACGCAGAATCGGGGAGAGGAAAGGAATAAGTTGGAAAACACTGATAAGGAGAAGGGACATGATGACAGGACATCTGCTAAGACATGAGGGAATGACTTCCATGGTACTAGAGAGAGCGGTAGAGGGCAATAACTGTAGAGGAAGACAGAGATTGGAATACGTCAAGCAAATAATTGAGGACGTAGGTTGCAAGTGCTACTCTGAGATGAAGAGGTTAGCACAGGAAAGGAATTCGTGGCGGGCCGCATCAAACCAGTCAGCAGACTGATGACCAAAGAAAAAAGAAAAAAAAGAAGTGAATGGGCCAGTCGATCTCTCTGAGAGCGAGTCTTGACCTAGCTACACCTGGTTGCAAAACGGGCTAAGGACAGGGAGGTAGCTTCAATCGATCTCAACAAGAAGTGCGTTACAATTCGTAGTTTATTTCCTAAAATGGCTTCTTTTCTTGTACTCTTATTGGTTGGGCTTCGTACCCACAAAGGGATCAAGTCTTCAGGCGGAGACGATGATTTGATGGTACTGTTCGCTCTGTACTGAATATCACTGTTAACTGGTACTGTGTCAACTTTGCAACAGAGTTCCTCAATAGTATTCCCTTCTTGAGCTTCCGGCAGCTCTGTCTGTTCGCCTTTCTCCGTTTCTCTTAGACACTTTAGAGGCGCGCCATACTAGCTAGTTTTGTTCAGTTTTTTCCGTTCATTCCCGTCTTTCTATGATACGACACGATGCTGAAGGCGTGTTGTCTTCTCAATGGCTTTAATTTCCACTCGTCCTCACTAACATTCTCTAGGCTGTGTAGAGGGAGAGAGAAGTCTCCAAATGTATGCATGTATACATGTACGTATGTATTAAACCGGGGACCTAGAGACGATGGAGAGGCTTCGTCCCGCTGTAAGCCCCAATCGTTCACAACCCCACACAGGCCACAGCAGTCCACCCACTCCACCGCCGCCCCATACAGAACGCAGGGTTATAGGGTTATTGTGCGGTTTGGCACCTCCCCCCCCCCCCCCCCCCCTCACTGCCCCTGGTAACGTCTCATAGCCCCAAATGTTTGCGTGGTAGAGTAATTACGGTGTACGCATACGTGGAAACGGTGTTTGCGCAGCAATCGCCGACACAGTGTAACTGAGGCGGAACAAGGGGAACCAGCCCACATTCGCTGAAGTAGGCTGGCCGCCACACCGGAGCTCGACATTAATCCGCCGGGCGGATCCGTGCCATGGACCGGCACACATTCCCGCTTGGGAAGCAGCACGTTAGAACGCGCGGCTAGCCGGGCGAGCACAGTCCCCACATACCGTGTTTCCAAGCCTATTAGTGGCTTTGCATGATGTATGGGCTCCTTTTCCAGAACCCCTCTATGCCCTATGCTCGCTGTTACTTCTGAAACCTTTCAGCTTCCTTATTTTGAGCTAGCTACGTACTGAGTACACTTTGCGAGAATACGATGCAATGCTGTTGTGTTCACATCCCACCTGGCGGCCGCCACCATCCTGGCTGTGTACTCGCCACCGAGTGATGCGTGGCACCCTTCCAATTCCCACTACTGCATTGAATCTGACTTACTTTTTGTTTACAAGACTTAGCCAACTGCGACAGCAGCGATCTCCATCGGCAGTTGTCGTCTATATATGAGTCGCAAAGTAGACAGTTTATTTACAAAAATCTACGGGCACAATATTCCTACATTAGCTTTATTAAAACGCACAGTTTCTCCGTTGTCCACTGCTAGTCATGTTGTTCTGTATGTTCAAATGGTTCAAATGGCTCTGAGCACTGTGGGACTTAACATGTTAGGTCATCAGTCCCCTAGAACTTAGAATTACTTAAACCTAACTAACCTAAGGACAACACACACATGCATGCCCGAAGCTGGATTCGAACCTGCGACCGTAGCGGTCGCGCGGTTCCAGAATGAAGCGCCTACAACCGCTCGGCCACTCCGGCCGGCTCTGTATGTTCTATACGTAAATAAGGACTTCAGTATCCATGAATATGTCATAAGTCAAAGAGGAAAGTTGCATGTCCAGTCATTAACGAAATCATCTTATGAAGAGGCATTACAAATAGTGACATACAAATTAAAAATAGTCTTTCACGTAAGGCGAAAATTGTTTTATCCTTCCCACTTTTTAGGAAATACGTAAGGCCATTCTTACTACTTAACTGCTTCTATTAAGGAGTACAGTTTTTAGAACACGTGAAATATAATAGTAGAAAGAAGAAACTGTAATATATCCTACTGCAAGGAGCGCAACCTCTCTTGTTGGCAATGCAAAAAAATCGGTTATTTGCTGCCACATTACTGTTACTTTTCTGTACTTCACGTAAATGTGTGTGTCCGCGGACGCGCGCGCGCTATGTGTGTGTGTCTGCGTGCATCAGGCAGAGGCATAGAAAGCAATCTTACAATTCATTGTTCCATTTTCCCTGGTACATTCACAAAATAGAACTCACTCCTGAGAGAGAGCGCTCCTATATGTACGTGACATCGAACACTATAGAACATAATTGTATTAAATTAGCAAGAAAGCCAGACACATACAAAAACCCAATATCGGAATAAGAAAATATTTTGATGCAGCAGGGTGCGAAGTTACTTCACTTGACTTCGTAGCTCTGCACTTTTATCCACTACACTTCTGTAAAAGACTAGAATGTCCTCAAGGTTTTAATTGCCGATATGTTATCAACTGCGATTAAATTATAATAAATGGCACCTTGAACAACACGTTTTTACAAACTTCATTGTGCTGTTGCGTTCAATCGGAACACTTTCATAACACACAAGCTATAACAAGAAAACAGCCGACTACGGAAATTCTTTAAACACCAATATCTCATTTCCCTTCATTTTATTACAATGAATCGTACCAATAACGGAGCGTTTTCGAAAGATCCTAAGTGCGCTGGTGCTCTGAAACAGCGTGTAAGCTGTAACATAAAACCCAACAAATACGAGATTCCAACTGAAAACGACGAAATTCAAAATGGCGTCTCTCAAGTTCCACTTGTGACATAAACTGTGATTTTGCATCTCATTGCTAACGTTCCATTCTACGTAGCAAAAATCTGATTTCTCTTACTCACTTTTCCATACTACAGAATGTTGTGGAACGTAAAAGTCCACGTTAGGACGTCACAAAGTTTGACCAGTTCCTCATCCACGAATGCTATATCATTCCTTGTATGGGCGGCTTAAACTCTATGGTTAGTACATGTCAAGAAAGTAGTGTCCAGGCATCAGGTGGTTCAGTTATAGTTCCAGGTACGTTTCTTCACATGGCCGTGATAACGACCCACTGTCCAACTGAGGAGACGAATAACACGTGCATTTTATGTGGACATTCTTTCAGACCATCTGCAAGGCATCAGAGTACCCTGACAGAGAGGACGTGTTTAAACAGGTCAATGTGACACGTTCCCGCTGTTTGGATGAATGTATGTTGTTCAGAGAAGGATGTGTGCCTCTATGTTAACATCACATCCATTGTCATTCCCACGGCTATTGGCCATTCTCTGTACACGCATAGTAGAAATTAACATCACTTATGTTTATTGGTGTACTTGTGGTGAGTTAATGAGGCGTCTTGAGCAATAGCGGCAAATTAACAACCCTTTCTACCAGCGGAAGCATTTCTTCATTGAGAGATTGACCCGTTAACCAGTAAACTTCATTAAAGGGGAAAGGAAGATACAAAATGCCGAAGAGAAAAAAAACTTAATCAAGCAGATCTGACATAATGCTCGTTTTGTACGTCGTAGTTGGTTTAGTTTCTTAAATCACGAGTTTTGAATTAATCGACGGTATGATGGTCGCAGCTGTGGCATTTACAGCCGCAAACATTTCAACTGTTTGTTGCAGAAGCGACTATTCATGACACAGAGCCTCCAGTCTTCATTTAAGAAAATAAATCCTATCGGTCGCGAAATGGAAACCAAAATGAAAATCAAAAATGTTTTATTTACAACATTTAGCCACACCTGCCAGCTACTTCTCTAGATAGTTGTCGCTCCGAATGTGACATTTGTCGTAGCGTCGGAACAACTTTCCAATACGCTCGTCATAGAAGGCTGTGTCGCCTCTGCTCTCTGCCAATTCTCTACGTTGATCTGCAGCTCTTTGTCTGTGCGAAAATATTGTTCTCATAGTCATCAGTTCACGCGATCAAAGAGATGAAAATCAGAGGCAGCCAATTCCGGGCAGTGTGATATGTCATCAAACACTTCCCATCGAAAACGCTGCAGGAGCGTCATTGCTGCAACTGCGATGTGGACCAAGCAGTGTCACGAAGAAATTCAGTGCCTCGTGAGAACATTCATCTACGCTTTCTCAGAATTTCCGTTCATAGACGATCACCTAATGTACTCGCTGGGCAAGACCGTCGCACTTTGCCGATACGCATAGCATTTCATGTGATAAATGCCGAGCAGCAGCGTGGTACGGAGTCCAGGTTAACCTGTAAGATCCATCTGTAACTGACTAAGGAAGAGAGCAACGACACACAGCCTCCAATAAGTCCATTCATACTAAAACACTGTGGTATTCATATCACAGAATAATTCCGTTCATTCAGAGCATATTACTTTTAAACCGCCATTTATGAACTAAGGACATCAGCGGGGCGAAACAACATAGCCACCAATCAGTCGCTGTTCCTACCGTTGGAGTTACTTGCGAGTGCTGCGACAGAGCAAATAGGGGCAACAAATCGTTTGAGCAACGGTTAGTAGAAGAGTCATTCGTTATATTTACGCCTATTGTCCGCCTAAAAAGGAGACACTGTAATCAATGTGATTTTGATTCGTTTTGTAGCCTTCTTTCAGAAACAGGGAGTCTCGGCGTCTTCCTCCTAAGCATGTATGAGGTGGAAAGCGAGATGTGAAGCCACCAGATCTTGTAGATGCTGCGGTAGGGATAGTAACAGACAAGTAGTACGTGTGCTGTGCAAAGTAATAGTTAGGATGGTATCGCAAGAACACAATAGGCAGACGCTAATTTAGTTATTGCACTTGCTACGATCACCCGATTTCATACCTTGTATGGAATTTATGTGCTGGTTTCTTCGATAAACTGTGATGACAGTGCCTCACACTTACTACAAACGCTGTATAAACAAATGAGGTCTTACTTAGGTTCAGCAGTTGATTTAACTGTTGGAGTGTCAAATCTCCTACTATGCCAACACACATGTGAGAGGTTTCGGAGATAGCAACGAATACCTAGTAGTTCTGCCCTAGCATTGGCACTTTAGCTACTACGTTTCAATGGAGCGGCTAACCTTAAGTTCACACTCATGGACACACTACCGCTTTCTCTGTGTAGCTACCTCTAACTCCATCAGGATGGAATACCAGAGCATATTAGCGTTAATTCATGAGCACAGTAAAAGCGGTGTCTAGTTATTTTCGTGTTACTATTCCTTGCTGTAGGGGCTGTGATTTTTGATATTTTGTCTAAACCAGAAAGGTAAAACAGTGGCCACTACTTCCACCACATCAAGTGGATTGAGTGCTCACGTACTCACACTGAGCCGTGAACACTTCCCAGTTTATCAATAGGGAATAATTGAACATGATTACTACTGTTATCGGTGCCAAGAGTGCAATGGTCGTGCTAGGCGCGCGATATTAAATCTTTATCCTATCGTAAATGGTGCGAGACCTGCACGACATTATAGCAGCTGTTATAGTCCTGCATTATTCTGTGGGTGATTTCACGTAATGAAAGGGAGAATGTAATATTAAAGGACTCATTTATTAAACAGTTGAAAATTGAACAATAATACAACCAAGTGGGGGTGGGGGAAGAAAGATTCGAGTTCAACAGTCTGCCCCAACGTACGTTCGTAACAAGCCACGATACCAGGAGAAAAGGAATTTTAGTAACGATCGCCGTATTATCAAATGGGGTCAAATTTTCTAAAGGAAGGGGTCGCAGGCATGCAACGACCACCACCAGGAATCAGCCAAAGACTAAGAAAGATGCTACTGTGCGTGAATCGCTAGGTAGCCTCGAGTACTAAAGGAATAAAACCCGCAAGACGCGAAACTGTTCACAGTAACCTATAAGGTTCCCTCTGGGCCGCAGGGCGCGAATCTACAGGGGACGTCGGCGCTCATGCTTACCGAACTTCATCTCCTGGAAGCAGCACCTCCGGTCTCCGGCACGGTCACACTAGAACTGAACTACTGCCCCTTTGTCCACTATCCACTCGCGGAAGGCGGTTGACGCCTACCGGCGAAAAACGGGCGCACGCCTGAACTGGCCAATCAGAGGGCCGGAATCTCCCAGGGAGGCGACCTCGCGACGTTAAAATCGAGCAGAAATAGCGGTTACAAGGTTGGTAAGACAGATTGGGGAACTGAGAACAGGAGAAACTTGGGCCACTACTGAATGTTCAAACGACACCACGTGCTACCCTGGCGATCAGAAAAGAAAATTTCTAGCGCCAAGCTCCTCTCACAGATCAGTGTGAGACAAGCTGTAAAAATCGTCAAATAAATCAGGCAACCCATAGAAATTATTAATATTGCCTGCATTATTATTTTACCAAATACCAGAATGCTGGGATTAGAAATATGAAATACGAGCACTGAATGTTGAATGAAGTGCACGTCTTTCTACAGTTAACAGTCGACTTTGTGGAACGTCGGGAGGGCCGAACCGACCCAGTTAGGCGGCCAAGGAGTTAGTCTGTTACAGAGACGATAAAATTTTTGTTCAGGGAGCGTATCATTCACATGGTGTGTATCTCTCTAATTTTCATTATAAATGACCTGCGTATGCGAATCGATTATGTGTTTCACGGCGCGGAACAGAATCTTGGCTATATCGACGCAGCTGATTCGTCATTGCAATGGAATTGTTGAGTAGGGCAGATCTAACTCCAACTACAGATTTTCTGCAAGGAAAGTTTAATAAAATCAAATTTTTGTACAATACTTGTTATTCATTCGCAGAATCTTACGGATTTAACATGTGCATAAAACATAAAAAACCTGAAATTACTCCAGAAAATAAGTTTGGCGATTGTGACTACGTATTATGACAAGAGAATGTTACTTTCTTTGTTTGCGTTATCACTTGTTAATACATATTGTGCAATATTTGCCTATATTAGGCGACCAAGAAGGGGTGTCAGTATTCAAGAATATGACAGGAAAAATCATTCGAAGCAAAAGGGTCTAGTAAACATGGTCTCTAAAATACATGTCTCCAGAAATATGAGCAATTCGTCATCTATGACACGGCAAAACAAATCTCTTCTACTGGAAGCTCTTTGTTTTCCATATTTTGAAAGGTGGTTGTACGGACTAAAACAAGAAAATAAGTCCAGCAGACAGGGGTTATAAACTGCAGAACATAAGAGCTATAAGCACTTGTTCATCCTCGCTCGGTCGCAGGTTCAAATCCTGCCTCGGGTATGGATGTGTGTGATGTCCTTAGGTTGATTTTTAAGTAGTTCTAAGTTCTAGGGGACTGACGACCTCAGATGTTAAGTCCCATAGTGCTCAGAGCCATTTGAACCATTTTTTTCATCCTCGCTACTGTGAAACAAATTCATTCTACTGAACAGTGCTCATAGCTCTTACGGCATGTATTTTAGATTCCGTGTTTGCTAGAAAATATTTTCCTTGTTTTAGTCCATACTACCTCGTCCCAAAATATGACAAGCAAAGAGCTTGCAGTAGAAGATGAACAAGTGCTCACAGCTCTTAAGGTATGCATTTTAGAGTCTATGTTTACAGAACTTCTTTGCTTCGGATGATCTTCCCTTTCATATGCCCGAATATTGACCACTCCATGACATCAGAGATCTCCTTACATCTCGGGCGTTGAATCGGACGAAGGAGAAAATAATGTACTGACTTTCTATGTTTTTAGACAGTAACTATTTGATGTACAATAGTTGTTACGTATTTTTGGTATATTTGTGACAGAGAACAGCAACAGCTATGTTTCCAAAAACCACAGACCTAGTGGGTAACGCAAGTTTGGTCTTCTAAATGAGTTAGGAAATAAATCATAGAGATTTTTAAACCGTAATTGTTAGTGATTGGTGACAAAATGGTATAGAATAAGTTTTGTTCTTTAATGATAATTTCGATTCTTTCATCATGCACCTACACACAGGTACCTGGCGCGGACACTGAAACACATGTAGCCCAATTCTTTTCATCGACAACATCATTCTCTAGCACCATTTTAGTTCAACATTTAACATACGACTGTAGCCCCAAAACTATAACACATAAAGGCTAGCTAAGAACCAAGTACTTCCAATATAGACGTCTATACTAGACTTCCATGGAAAAGTATATTAACTGGAATTAGAAACAGACACTATACACACACATCAAAAAAAGTTTTGCTTCACCTCGGTTACCAGAACTCCTGAAAGAGACGTTGACTGTGGATATTGTATCACAGACACAGACCCTTTGTGGAGTAGAATTCGGTTTTAATGTTTTCACTAGTATTTTCTGAAGATCTACCGTAAGTAAAAAATAAATTATTATTGGATCAGAGAGAAAATCTGAAAAAAATACACTGAAGAGCCAAAGAAAGTGGTACACTTGCCTAACATCTTGTAGGTTCCGCACAGGCGACACGACGTGGCATGGACTTAACTAATGTCTGAAGTAATGCTAGAGGAAAATGGCACTATGAATCCTGCAGGGCCGTCCATAAATCCGTAAGAGTACAAGGGGGTGGAGATCGCTTCCGAACAGCACGTTGGAAGGCATTCCAGATATGCTCAATAGTGTCCATGTCTGGGGAGTTTGGTGGTCAGCGGAAGTGTTTAAACAAGGAAAAGTGGTCCTGAAGCCACTCTGTATCAAATATGGACGTGTGGGGTGTCGCAATGTCCTGCTGGAATTGCCCAAGTCCGTCGGAATGCACGATGGACATGAATGGATGCAGGCGATCAGACATGATGCTTACGTAGTGTCACCTGTCAGAGTCGTATGTAAACGTATCAGGGATCCCATATCACTCCAACTGCACACGGTCCATACCATTACAGAGTATCCACTTGCTTGAGCATTCCCCTGCTCACATGCAGGGTCCATGGATTCATGAGGATTTTTGCATACCTATGCACGTCCATCCGCTCGATACTCCAGAAAGCAGTCTCCTTTTTATACTGACTACATTTTCCCTAGTGTCATACCAAAAGAATCGAAGTCCGTCCCCTGTTTAGCCTACGACTGAGCCTATTTGATCGTTCCATCTCATATCCCTGCGGTGTGTTACAGCCATGTATTGGTATGAGTTGACCGATACCAGTTGTGAGTCGTTGATATAGTTGTCATAGGATACCAAGCTGTTTTCCATTTGTGAAGTGCACCATTTTACACTTCTAAACAATTGAAACACGTTGTCAATCTTTTCACCACTTTGAAATCTTATCAAGATCTAACTGAATATTTATGCAGTTTTTTTTCTAATAGTATGTCGTTATAGATAACTACTCTGCTAAATGTCTGAGGTTACTAAAATATTGTCCGCAAGGTCATTACTACACAATATTAACAATAGACGTACCAACGAACTTCCCTGGGGCGCACTCGAAGTTACGAAGGTTGCCCAGAAAGTAATGCACCGCATTTTTTTCTGAGCCGAAAACAATACTACGAATGCGCAACGTTAAGTACGTATTATTTGAAGCCTCCTGAGAGAGCGCGTCAAGTTTCTGTCACTTCCGACAGATGGTGTAGCTGCAGAACTGTTTCAAAATGGTGTATGTAGGTGATGTAAGATACAAGCAACGTGCCGTTATTGAAATTCTCAGTTCAGAGAAAGAAACTGTGGGGAATGTTCACAAACGCTTGTGCAAAGTCTACGGAGCATCTGCTGTCGACAGAAGTACAGTTAGTCACTGGGTAAGGAGGGTGAGGTCATCAGAAGGCGGTTCGGCGGAGCTCCACAATTTGCAGCGGTCGGGGAGATCATCCACGGTTGTCACACCTGACAGCCCTGACCTAGCCCCCTCGGACTTCCACTTGTTTGGGCCATTACAGGATGCCATTCGTGGAAGACATTTTGAGGACGATGAGGAGGTGATTTGCACAGTGAAGCACCGGCTCCGCCACCAGGACAAGAATTGGTACCGACAGGGAACACACGCCCTTTTCCCCGCTAGAGGAAGGCCATACAATGGGATGGAGATTACAAGAAAAAAATAGTGTGTATA
This sequence comes from Schistocerca piceifrons, assembly GCF_021461385.2. Taxonomy (NCBI): domain Eukaryota; kingdom Metazoa; phylum Arthropoda; class Insecta; order Orthoptera; family Acrididae; genus Schistocerca; species Schistocerca piceifrons. The sequence goes on from NC_060144.1 coordinate 146,883,244, forward strand.
GATAACATTGCATTCTTTTGTGTGTGTAATTCTCATTATTTTCAATAAAGAATTGTAGAAGAAAAAAAATGCAGTGCATTAATTTCTGGGCAACCGTCGTATTTTTACATCTGTTGATGACTCTCCATCCCAGATAACTTGCTGTGTCATTCCGACCAAAAACATCCTCAATCAAGTCACAATTTCACTTGTCACTCCATACGAAGTACTTTAGATAGTAATCGGAGATGTGGCGTGGAGTCAAATGCTTTTCGGGAATCGAGAAATACGGAGGAGATATCGCATTATTCTACTGCTGTAGCAATATCCTACGATTCTACAACAAATGGATCTCAAGGATATTAGACGTTAATTTTACAGTTAACTTCTGATACGCTTCTTGTATATGGGTGTGAGCTGTGCTTTCTTACAATCACTGGGCACGGTTTTTCGTTAGAGGCGTCTACAATAGATTGTAGTTACGAGTAAAAGGGAGTTAACTCAGACAGAAATGTGGTACAAAATCTAACAGGGATTCCACAGTGTGCAGAACCTTTCTTAAATTTCAGTGGTTTCAGCTGTTTGTCAACACCAGTGACACTAATATCTACATCACTTATCCATGTAGTGTGCAAGAATTACGTAGGAGCAATGCTTAGGTAACAGAGGGACAAGAAATTTTTATGGTGACAAGGCATAATGATTTTTCGTATAAGGACAGGGTATGAAGGTTAATGTTACCGATGATAGTTGGTTGGTTGTTTTGGGGAAGGAGACCAGACAGCGAGGTCATCGGTCTCATCGGATTATGGAAGGATGGGGAAGGAAGTCGGCCGTGCCCTTTCAGAGGAACCATCCCGGCATGTTACCGATGACATTGCCACTAAAGGGGAGTTACTAAATCTGGGTTCTCGAAATTTCTTCGCCAAAGAAGACAAAGTGAACAGTCCAGAATTCGAATCAAAAACTGCTGCCAACATGAGTAACTTAGAAGTACGTAAATATCCTCGGTATAGAGAAACAACTCAGATCACTAAATAAAGGCAAATCTTCCGGTCAAGATTGTGTATCATTTAGGTTCCTTTCAGAGTATGCTGAAGTCATAGCTCAATGTTTGGCCATCATCTGCAAGTATTCTCTCGACGGGAGATCCGTACCAAAAAAATAGAAAAGCTGCACAGGTCACATCAATACCCAAGAAATGAAATAGGAGTAATCCGCTGAATCACAGAGCCATGTCCCGACGGCAATTTGCAGTAGGATGTCGGAATATAATTATACTATGTTTGAACATTATGAATTACCTCCTAGAAAAAGATTCATCGAGACACCATCATCAAGGACTCAATATAATCGTTCGTGTGAAACACAACTCGCTCTTGCATTCTCATCAAGTAATGAGTGCTACAGACAGGGGTTCACAAAATGGTTCCATTTCCAGAAGGCTTTTGACACCGTTCCTCGCAAACGACTTCTAATCAAATTGTGTGCCTATAGAGTATCATCTTAGTTCTGCGACTGGATTTGTGCCTTCCTGTCAGAAAGGTCACAGTTCGTACTAATTGACGGAGAGTCATCAAGTAAAGCAGAAGTGATGTCTTGCCTTCCTCAAGAAAGTGTTAAATGATTTAGGAGACAGACTTAGCAGCCATCTTAAATTGTTTGCAGATGATGCTGTCATTCATCGTCTGATAAATTCAGCAGAATGTCAAAACCAATTGCAAAATGATTTAGACGAAATATTAGTATGCTGCCAAAGGTGTCAATTGTGATCCTAAATAATTAAAAGTGAGAAATCATCCACATCAATACTAAAAGTAATCCGTTAAATTTCGGTTGCACGACAAATGACACAATTCAACTAGGTATCTAGAGATAAGAACTACGAACAACTTTAAATGGAAAGACCATTTAGATAATGTTGTGGGAAAGGCAAACCAATGACTGTATTTTATTGACAGAACAGAAGATGCAACAGGGTCTAATAAAGAGACTCCCTGCATTTCGATTGTCCGTTCTTTGCTAGAGTATTGCTGTGTAGTATAGGATCCTTAACAGATGTGACAGACGGACGACACAGAGGAAGATGCGGTGCAGTATGGGATTCTTACCAGATAGGACTGACGGAGGACGCGGGACAAGTCTAAAGAAGGGCATCTCGGCTTGTATTATCGCGAAATACGGAAGAGAGTGTGACGGATATGATACGCTAGCTGGGGTGGCAATCATTAAAACAAAGACGTTCTTCGTTTCGGGGAGATCTTATTGCGAAATGTAGATATACAGCTTTGTACCCTGAATGTGAAGTTAGTTTTCACTTAAAACTTCCGGGCTGATAGGCCGTGGTCAAAGTATAAAACTCTCTCCTATCGTTTCGTCTCCGACTGCGGGAGACATCCTCCAATTCGCCGCTTTACCTCCGAGGATGTCTCCCGCAGTCGGAGACGAAACGTCAGGAGAGAGTTTTATACTTCTGCCACGGCCTATCAACCCGGAAGTTTTAAGTGAAGACAATACCGGCCGTGAAAGCTTACATTGTATGATGAAATTAGTTTGTTGATATCTGCCTACTTAGGGAGGAATGATCATCGTAATAAAGTAAGAGAAACCAAAGCACGTACGGAAAGACTTAGGTGTTCGTTTTCCCTGCGCGCTGTTAGAGGGTGAAACGGTAGAGAAATAGTGTGAAAGTAGGTATATGACCCATCGGCCACGCATCTAAGTTTGAACTGCAGAGTAGTCATCTAGATATAGATATGCATTACAAAAGAATGGTCGAGCGGGGTAGCCATGCCGTCTAGGCCATCTTGTCACGGTTCGCGCTGCTCCCCCCGTGGGAGGTTCGAGTCCTCCTTTGAGCATGGGTGTGTGTGTGTGTGTGTGTGTGTGTTTGTGTAGTCCTCAGCGTAAGTTAATTTAAGTTAGATTAAGTAGTGCGTAAGCCTAGGGACCGATGAACACAGCAGTTTGGTCCCATAGTCCTTACCACAAGTTTCCAATTTTTACAAAAGAAGGAAAAGTAGGATATAAACGGTAAAACATGTAGCACGAGTGTCATATACGTATGTAAGAGGAAATATCGTAGAGCGTTATGTAGACAATTGATGGCGCTGTTGCTCCTCCCCCGGCAGTAGGATATTTGTTTCGCGTTGGTCATTTGCATGGCGGCCTCGACGCGGCAAAGACGGGGTCGAGCACCACCTCAACCTTGCCTGAGCGAATGAGCGAGCGATGATTCGTGGTGCAGGTAGGCTGTGACGCAGTGAGCGGATAGTTTTCAGGTAAACTGTGTGCCGATTTTGTAGGTGTCTGGTTGGCTGCAAATTTCACTGGGTGCAATTTTCATATGTCCATATAAGGCACCTTGTTAATTTGTTTGGCAAAGTGTTTGAGCTATGAGACTGTCGTCGACAATTCCTGCTAATGTATTGGTTCCCATGCAATCCTGCTGCTTCACCATTTTGATTGCTCCAGGATTTTCATCTGCCCACATGTGCCTATTGTCATAATGTACAATACTGTCACTTGCGAATCCTCCCTCAACATTAACTCTTTCGCTGCTAAAGAGGTGTTCTCTGCATTCAATTCTGAGGCAGCTGTTCTGCTCTCCAAATGCTGGTGCCTGTGTTGAGAGATGGAATTCCGGCCTATATTATGTGTAAAAATTTGATTTTTGCACATCTTACGCTCTGATTTCTTCACTCGATAAAGAGCTGAATTACTTTTCGCTCTATGCCACAGTTACTGCGCTGCATCTAATTAAGTAAAACATCGCGCGACATTTTAAGATTTTGCAGAGATAAAAACGCATTTTGTGAGCTTCTTGTATGGTTCATTTTAGCTCATTCATCACTCCGAATGAAATCTGTATAAGATATTTAAACTTCATCTGAAACTGAGAACAGAACGATATCTCATTTCGTTCTCCAGCTATTGGGTTTCATATCCGAAGGATGATGGCGCGACACGCCCATTCGCGTCCTTGCGTATCGCTAATCATGTGGTCATATGTAATAAACGATTCAAGATATCGAAACGAGGATTTTTGCAAATGATAGTACGCAGTGAGGCACATATGTTGCATGATAATTACTCGAAACGTTTTTATTCACTTAGATATGAAAGTAGCTCTTTCGCAACAGCGAGGGGTCAGTGGCTCAAAACGCATATAGACATTCATAGCAATGAAGGACAATCCGATTGGCGCGTATACAGGGTGAGTCGCATAAGACGTATCACCCCCTTTATTCCGGGGGTGATTGCAAATATCGGCATGCGGTTTTCGGCGAATTATAGCCGACTATAGGGCACATATGTTGGTACATGCACAATAATCACAATGTTTATATTGACCGAGATAATGAGGCAAGTACTTGTTTTTTAAATGGGACGTTATACTTTTTTTTACCATCATTCGAACGCTCTGGAAAAGACGCGTATAGTGATGTAACGCATGTTGCTATTGTGATTCAAACTTTGCTTAAAAGACGGCGGATGAGGATTTACCTTCGTAGCGTAGGCCGTGCATGCTGCATAGAGCACGGCAACTCGGCCTGCGGGACGCGCGAGGCGTGTTTCCAGTCTGCAGCCGCTTCCGACCGCCTCGACCTTCACTCGTACAATATTTCCCACCGTCTTTTAAGCGAAGTTTGAATCACAATAGCAACATGCGTTACATCACTATACGCGTCTTTTCCAGAGCGTTCGAATGATGGTAAAAAAGTATAGCGTCCCATTTAAAAAAAACATGTGCTTGCCTCACTATCTCGGTAAATATAAACGTGATTATTGTGCATGTGCCAAAGTATGTGCCCCATAGTCGGCTATGATTCGCCGAACACCGCTTGTCGATACGCGCAATCGCCCCCGGAATAATGGGGCTGTTATGTCTTACTCCACTCACCCTTTATACACGTCCACAGCAACTGGGGAACGGCGTGGAGGGAATTATATACACGCCCCAGCACCAGGATGGTTAAATAAAATGCTGAAATGCAAGTCTGTGAACCGCGATCCTTCAACGGCCTGCAACCAACAGTTATTGGTTTCCGGGCATAAAATTATATGAATTTATCTTCTAGTTTTAACCTCGACTACTTCATCTACATCTACATGATTACTCTGCAATTCACATTTAAGGGCTTGGCAGAGGGTTCATCGAACCACAATCATACTATCTCCCTACCATTCCACTCCCGAGCAGCGCGCGGGAAAAACGAACACCTAAACCTTTCTGTTCGAGCTCTGATTTCTCTTATTTTATTTTGATGATCATTCCTACCTATGTAGGTTGGGCTCAACAAAATATTTTCGCATTCGGAAGAGAAAGTTGGTGACTGAAATTTCGTAAATAGCTCTCGCCGCGACGAAAAACGTCTTTGCTTTAATGACTACCATCCCAACTCGCGTATCGCATCTGCCACACTCTCTCCCCTATTACGTGATAATACAAAACGAGCTGCCCTTTTTTGCACCCTTTCGATGTCCTCCGCCAATCCCACCTGGTAAGGATCCCACACCGCGCAGCAATATTCTAACAGAGGACGAACGAGTGTAGTGTAAGCTGTCTCTTTAGTGGACTTGTTGCATCTTCTAAGTGTCCTGCCAATGAAACGCAACCTTTGGCTCGCCTTCCCCACAATATTATCTATGTGGTCTTTCCAACTGAAGTTGTTAGTAATTTTTACACCCAGGTACTTCGTTGAATTGACAGCCTTGAGAATTGTACTATTTATCGAGTAATCGAATTCCAACGGATTTCTTTTGGAACTCATGAGGATCACCTCACACTTTTCGTTATTTAGCGTCAACTGCCACCTGCCACACCATACAGCAATCTTTTCTAAATCGCTTTGCAACTGATACTGATCTTCGGATGACCTTACTAAACGGTAAACTACAGCCTAAGAGAACTGCTCAGATTGTCACCCAGGTCATTTATATAGATCAGGAACAGGAATATTAGCAACTTGATTTTAAGTACCTTGTGTGTGTAGATGTATACGTTTGGAGCAATGTGTTCTGGCTTGGCGAAATAAAAATGGGTCGGTGTCCCCTAGCATGTCGGCAGCCCTCAGAGGCCTTTGGAAGCGGCGGCACGCTGCTCCGACCGTATCAGTGTCGGTGTCGGTGGGCAGCAGGCAAGTCGCCTCCGCCCCCACCTCCGCCCCCGCGCCCTCGCCTTGCCGGCGACACCGCCGCGACACAAAAGGAGGCGCCGGCTCCCACGGCATTCACAGGCCGGGCGGACGCCGCCACAAAAGCCGCCCTGGAATCCGGGCGTGGCGGGCCGCGACGCGCCGGAAGGCGGCCGGAATGCAAGGCCTGCGTCGAAATGCACTGCCGCCACTGTGCGGATACCTGCCAGCCACTCGCCGAGTCGCGTCCCTTGTACCTGACCTGCAGCTCCATCATACTGTCGCCGTCTGTATCCAGTGTATGCCAGATGTTACATTTCTCTTCACTGTTGCGGAAAAGCGTCGTACAAGAACCGACGCGTTTATATGAGATCTTCAATGCCGTTAAATTGCATATTGTCATAATCCATTAAATTTCGGGCATGCAGCCGCGCAAATAAAATTTCCTCCACTGATGTTTCGGCCGCGTATCGTCCGGCCATCCTCAGAGTGAGTCATAAGACTGACAACAAGATGCCAAGCGCGGCCTTATATGCTCCACCGCGGCCGTACTGCGCATGCGGGTCACAGATGCTGGTCGGCGGCAGAGACATACGCTTACACATGTGCCGCCAGTGGCGAAGGCGTACAGACATTCGATTCGCTTATCGATGTACGATCGGCCGCGGTGACACGATGACGACTTCTCTGCAGTTTAATTACCCCAAGAGCCGGATTCCATGCTTTGTCCAAATTAAAACCATTATCTCTGTTTATTAAATTATTAGCTAATCTAATTTCTATAGCTTCCTTGAAGACAGATTCCGAAAAAGAAGAGGTGGATGTTGAAACCTTCACATCACTGTAATTCATGAAATGACCTGTATCAACACAATGTTCGGCCACAGCTGACTTGTCTGGCTGCAATAAGCGTGTGTATCTTCGATGCTCCACACACCTCTCATGAACGGTGTGTGTTGTTTGGCCTATGTACCACTTCTCACAATTTCCGCAAGGAATCTGATACACACCCGCTATACGAAGCTGTAAATCGTCCTTCACAGAGCCGAGCACAGCTACAATCTTCGTGGGGGGCCGGAAGATCACCTTAACACAGTGTTTCTCAAGAATATAGCCTATCTTCGAGGAAAGAGCACCCACATAGGGCAAAAACGCACTAGATCTGAAGGAAGTACTATCTTCTTCCCCATCACATACCTGCTTTTTAGGTTTTGCGTCGAATGCTCTACGAATTTGTTACGGAGAAAATCCATTCGATTTAAAAATGCTCTTTAGGTATGTGAGCTCTTCTTGCAAATTGTCTTTATCGGGTATACAGTGCGCCCGACACCTATGGTCTGTGAAGGGTGATGGCAGCTACTGGCATGAAGATATAGATTTGTGTGGGTTGGTTTCCGACATACGGCATGTCCTAATGTGCCATCACTTTTACGGCGAACAACAACATCCAAAAAGAGAAGGCAGCCGTCTTTTTCTATTTCCATAGTAAATTTAATGCTAGCATGGATGGAATTCAAATGCTCAAGAAATCGATGTAATTCCATAGGGCCATACCACGAATGTGTCGTCCACGTACCTTCAGAAGACCGTAGGTTTAAAACTTGCTGAGTGCAGTGGCTTGTCCTGCATGTTGTCATAGTTATTGTTGTGTTCTTCAGTCCGAAGACTGGTTTGATGCAGCTCTCCACGGTACTCTATATTATGCCAATTTCTTATTATTCGAATACCTATGGCATTCAACATCCATTTCAATCTGCTTTCAGTCTTCCTCTACAATGTTTACTATCTCCCATCCAAACCTCCCTCCATTACAAAACTCACGCCTCAGGGTGTGTCCTACCAGCCGATGTCTTCTTTCAGTCAAGTTGCTATACATCTATTTAACTCCCACTTGGATACAGTACCTCCTCGTTACTCGACCTTCCTATCCAACCTTCAACATTCTTCTGTAGCATATCTTCAGAAACGCGTGCCTAAAATTTATATTAAATGTTCACAAATTATTCTTTTTCAGAAATGCTTTTCTCGATATTGACAGACTGCATTTGACATCCTTTCTACTTTGGCCATCGCCAGATGTTTTGATGTCCCAATTGCTGAATTCATCTACTACCTTTAATATCTTACTTCATAATGTACAAGGGGCTTCAATATGTAATGCAACACATTTTTTTCTCAGCTTATTTTTGAATGAAATAATGCAGAATTTCTTGTGGGACATCATGAAATATTCCCGCTTTATCCCCAATAGCCTAGAGGAGTGGCAGCGAGGTTAGAGGCACGATGTCAAGGTTTGTACGGTCCCTCCCACCAGAAGTTCGAGTCCTTCTCGCGTATGAGTGTGTTGTTCTTCGCATAAGTTAGTTTAAGTAGTGTGTAAGTCTAGGGTTCGATAAACTCAGTAGTTTGGTCCCTTAGGAATTCACACACATTTGAAAATTTGACCAGCCCCAATAGTCTCACAAAGTGGCGGCACTATACGTAGGCTTCAAAGTGTCGTCTGTAGCGGAGGTGCGTTCCAAGCAGAGAGATGTCACTGAGTTACTTTTGGCGGAAAACTGCAGATATTCATAGGCTCTTGCAGAACGTCTACGAAGATCTGGCAGTGAACAAAAGCACGGTGAGTCGTGGGTGAGGTGTCTGTCATCATCGCAATAAAGTTGCGCAAACCTGTCCGATCTCCCGGATACCTGTCGGCCGCACACCACTGTGAGTCCTATAGTGCTGGAACGTGCCGACAGTCTCATTCGAGGTGATGGACGGATCACAGCCAACACCTCGCTGCTCAGTTGGACGCTTCGGTACTGCTGAGAAGCTCGTCCACCAGTTGGGATACTCAAAGATGTGTGCCTGCTTGGTTCCTCGCCACCTAACAGAAGGTGCTGAAGAGCAGCGAAAGACCATCTGTACTGAATTTCTTGTGTGTTACAAGGCTGATCGTCACAATTTTTTTGTCGACCATCGTCACAGGCGATTAAACATGAGTTCATCACTTCGAACCGGGAACAAATCGACAATCCTTGGAGTGGCGTCACACCATCTCTCCTCTGAAGATGGAGTTCTAAGCCGCCCCTCAGCCTAAAGTTATAGCTACGCGCTTCTGGCACTCTGAAAGGGTTATTCTGTTTGATTCCTCTCTAACAGTGCAACGGTAAACTCTGAAGTGTATTGTGCCACCGTCAGTAAACTGAACAAACGACTTCAGCGTGTTTGTCGCTTCAAAAATGACAACGAACTTCTCCCTTTCCGCGACAACGGACGACCTCACACCTGCCCACCCGAAAGGAGCTCACTAAATTTCATTCGACTGTTCTTTCTCATCCACCCATCCACCCTACAGCCCAGATCTCACACCTATCGAATGAAGAATGCGCTCCGTGGGAATCAGTACATGGATGGTGGGTAGGTTACTCACGCAACAAGACGTTGGCTTCGATGTTGACCCCGGTACCATGCAGGCTACAGGGATCTGCCAGTAAGATGGCGTAAGGCCGTCGCGTTGAATGAAGATTATGTAGGGAAATATAATTTTGTAAGTAAAAGAGTGGGAATAATATGGTTTATTGGAATACTGAATGAAACCAACCTGCTTGCAGATTTAAGAAGAGTTATTGCATTACTTACTGAATGCTGCTCGTAATTGCTTCTGCATCCTCAGATGTAATTCGACAACTTTCCATTATTTCTGTTTTACTATGTTGATGTTTATCTTATGACCACTATTCAACACACTCTTCATACTGTTAAAGTGTTCTTCAAAGTCGTACGCTGTCACTGACAGAATTTGAATGTCATCAGCGAGCTTAAAATTTTTTATTTCTTCTGCCTGAACTTTAATTCCCTTTCTGACGTTGTCCTTGGTTTCCTTCACTGCTTCCTCAATGTACAGATTGAGTAACATCGGGGATCGGCTACAACCCTTCCTCACTACCTTCTCAACCACTGCTTCCCTTTCATGTCATTCGCTTCTTATGACTGCAGTCTGCACTCTGACTTCTTATAACTGCAATCTGGTTTCAAAATAGTTCAAATGGCTCTGAGCACTATGGGACTTAACATCTGAGGTCATCAGTCCCCTAGAACTTAGTACTTAAACCTAACTAACCAAAGGACATCACACACATCCATGCCCGAGGCAGGATTCGAACCTGCGACCGTAACAGTCGCGCGGTTCCGGACTGAAGCGCCTAGAACCGCTCGGCCACCGCGGCCTGCAATCTGGTTTCTGTACAAGATGTAACGACTTTTCGCTCCATGTGTTTTATTCCTGCTACCTTCAGAATTTATCCAGAGTTCATCACGTCACTATGGAACAGCTATCCCTAAATCTACAAAAGCTACAAATGTGCATGTGCCTTTCTTCAGTCTGTCTTCCAGGATAGGCATGTGTAAATAAAAAAAAACCGCAAAAGTGTCTTAATATTAACAAATGTGGATTTAATCGTCTCCACTGGAACTTGTGTGTTTGCCCATCGTTAGTGTAGGCTGCAACCTGTATCCACAATGCGAAGAATACAGGTGTAAGAAAGTTATCGAGAAGTTAGCGTGCCCGCTACGTGGAGATGGGCCAGTTCTGTGTAGGATGCTAGTTCTGTAATTTTATTTTCGCTTAGTGGGTGCAGTTTTGCAATTATCTAAGATAAGGGTGAAACAAATTGATGTTGCGAATAAAAATAAAGAGCAGCAATGATGATAGGAATAACTCAGATGAGCAAAACAGAGAAAGAAATCCCACCACCACTTACTATTACGGATGAGAAGCTTGTAACAATTTCGAGCCACGCATCTGCAGAATGCCTGTCACTCTTGCCAGAATCGGAAGAAGGTATTGTGCCAGGTGTATACTAGCTTGGCTTTAGAGAGTGTGCGTTCCTACGCCATTTGTATGATTATTATGTTTTTATTCAAAATTTACCACTTATTTTAAAAACAGGTTTGACATCTGTTATACTTCTACTACAGGTTAACATGCTGTTTTGGTACCATGATGGATTGAAAGATTAAGTGCCGTATTTGGTGAGTGTCGTATTTAACATCCTTACTAAATAAATATGTTTTTTATTTGCAGTGGCTGATGCAAGATCTCTCAAAAACGCTTCTATTTTCACATTGTTGTACAAAACTACCGGGAAATGAAAAGTCTGTCTCCCGGAAAGCTATCCATTTAATTAATACTTAGAGAGATGGGGTACGGTCACAAATAATTATATAGAGCTTTTGCTTCAGCGCCATTACTGATTTCGGACAAATACGTCGTCTGCAGACGGCTACAGTTATTTAATCACATGGTCAGTGTCCTCAGTATGTCACCTGCACTTTCACTGTATAAAAATCATTATGCACTAAGCACCACTTTATACACTCCTGGAAATGGAAAAAAGAACACACTGACACCGGTGTGTCAGACCCACCATACTTGCTCCGGACACTGCGAGAGGGCTGTACAAGCAATGATCACACGCACGGCACAGCGGACACACCAGGAACCGCGGTGTTGGCCGTCGAATGGCGCTAGCTGCGCAGCATTTGTGCACCGCCGCCGTCAGTGTCAGCCAGTTTGCCGTGGCATACGGAGCTCCTTCGCAGTCTTTAACACTGGTAGCATGCCGCGACAGCGTGGACGTGAACCGTATGTGCAGTTGACGGACTTTGAGCGAGGGCGTATAGTGGGCATGCGGGAGGCCGGGTGGACGTACCGCCGAATTGCTCAACACGTGGGGCGTGGGGTCTCCACAGTACATCGATGCTGTCGCCAGTGGTCGGCGGAAGGTGCACGTGCCCGTCGACCTGGGACCGGACCGCAGCGACGCACGGATGCACGCCAAGACCGTAGGATCCTACGCAGTGCCGTAGGGGACCGCACCGCCACTTCCCAGCAAATTAAGGACACTGTTGCTCCTGGGGTATCGGCGAGGACCATTCGCAACCGTCTCCATGAAGCTGGGCTACGGTCCCGCACACCGTTAGGCCGTCTTCCGCTCACGCCCCAACATCGTGCAGCCCGCCTCCAGTGGTGTCGCGACAGGCGTGAATGGAGGGACGAATGGAGACCCGTCGTCTTCAGCGGTGAGAGTCGATTCTGCCTTGATGCCAATGATGGTCGTATGCGTGTTTGGCGCCGTGCAGGTGAGCGCCACAATCAGGACTGCATACGACCGAGGCACACAGGGCCAACACCCGGCATCATGGTGTGGGGAGCGATCTCCTACACTGGCCGTACACCACTGGTGATCGTCGAGGGGACACTGAATAGTGCACGGTACATCCAAACCGTCATCGAACCCATCGTTCTACCATTCCTAGACCGGCAAGGGAACTTGCTGTTCCAACAGGACAATGCACGTCCGCATGTATCCCGTGCCACCCAACGTGCTCTAGAAGGTGTAAGTCAACTACCCTGGCCAGCAAGATCTCCGGATCTGTCCCCCATTGAGCATGTTTGGGACTGGATGAAGCGTCGTCTCACGCGGTCTGCACGTCCAGCACGAACGCTGGTCCAACTGAGGCGCCAGGTGGAAATGGCATGGCAAGCCGTTCCACAGGACTACATCCAGCATCTCTACGATCGTCTCCATGGGAGAATAGCAGCCTGCATTGCTGCGAAAGGTGGATATACACTGTACTAGTGCCGACATTGTGCATGCTCTGTTGCCTGTGTCTATATGTCTGTGGTTCTGTCAGTGTGATCATGTGATGTATCTGACCCCAGGAATGTGTCAATAAAGTTTCCCCTTCCTGGGACAGTGAATTCACGGAGTTCTTATTTCAATTTCCAGGAGTGTATGATTTATGTGTGACTTACAGTATTGAGCTAAAAAATACTAATATGCATGATATAGGAAGATACGGAAAGTAAGGAATGCTCACCACACGATTTCATTTTTGGAGAAAACAAGAAACAATTTACGTGCTTTTTGGGTGTTCAGTTTTGTATACTCATTGATACTACAGGAATTTCCGGCAGCACATGACTTCCTTGTTTATACAAGGGACGCTGCAACGGACCACCCACTCTTTGCACAACAGTCATCTGATAATGACATCAAGTCTCTTTGCTGAAATCCGTGCAATAACATCGACTATATCCGGCTGAACACCCGAGAAGAATTTAAACTAGATATTCTCTAGAAAAATATCTGATAGCAAAAGACGATATTGCTTAAAGGCAAACACCATGCCCCTACTCTCTAGTCAAATATGGTAAATGGACACCTCATACTACCCGTATTTCTCAGAAGGGTCACAGTGTCACACATCTGTTTGTGAAAGGAAACATTGATTTGAAGCACATGGAGAGCTTTTTATGGCTTAAAAACAGTTTAAAATTACTTGTGGGTCTCCTTCAGCAATGTATTCAACTGAACAACGTCGGCCATGTTCAACAATAACCGTCATCGGTATAATCACGTGAATCTCATTATCTGCTTTGAATTAAAAACATCTCCCAGCATAGACCTAACTTAAGTATTGGGTGGGAACGACTAATTCGTTAACCTGTTAAGTCAAATGTAAGGGACCGAATATAACTAGGAGAACTGTACCAAGTATCATCAGCTAGTGCCAACAGATTTTTGTGTTACGTCGTTTTACAAAGAGTAAGAATTCTCAGACAGAGAAAATGACGCATTTAGTAAATGCTTTAATTGAACAGAGAAGAAATGATTTTCCTCTATTACTTACCTCATAGGTAAATTAAACCACATTGTAAGGTGTCAGGCAAATCCAACACCTTCCATGAAAACCCTGACATGATAAGCAAATCCAGTAGTATGTCACATAGCTCCGAATAATTCGTGACATTAAATTAACCAAAGTAATACGAGTAACGAATGAGCAAATGGAATACCACAGACTAACACAAGAATGCCAAAATGCATGTCATACCTTCCCACCGTGAAACAGACGCAGTTCCGAGGGGAGAAGCCGAGAGCAGAACCGTGTTAAGCTAGAAGGCCCTACGATAAGGGACGGACACCCACGTCGCCAGGTAACCGCTAGGACCACCCCCCAGCCCATGTTAAAAGCTAGAGCCCTCCAGAAGAACAGTATAGGTCTTACGATAACACTAAAAGGACCACACCAGCTGCAAGTTTTAGCGTGAGACTTTTTCGCGTCTCTGTTACGTTGCAAACTTTAGAAACATTGCACCACCACGAAAAGTATAACGTTTCTCATTGGATAGACAGAATTTTTGTAGGCGGAGCTTAAGGTTAACATTGAGACACTGACTGGTCAGATGAAAACACAGCCAGATAGTTTTTTTAAACCAACCTCGGTAAATTGTAGTAAGGAGAAGTTAGGAGAGTTGCTTCGGAGACGGCGAGGTGAGCGGAGCTGTGCTGCTTGCCGCCCCCTGACGAACACCGACAAGGTGATGAACGCACGCGATGCCGCATAACAGCGCATAAAGCTTCACTCAGAACTGCAGAAGTCTCATCTGTTACACCCCCTTTTTGCGTAATACTAGTGTAAAAATCTGAAACGCGATGATTTTTTTGTTATATAGTTATTGAGAAGCCACATCAGCCACTGTAATTTACGACAAGTTAGATAAGTAATTAAAGATAATTGAGGGTCACTGTAGACCATTTTGATAGTTTTCTATTTGGTGAAACTTAATTTAAACCTAGATTATAGATGTGATATGGCATAGGTCATCCTTCGATCCATTGTAGAACTTGGAAACCCATTCAGGGAATATTCGTTCACATTTTTGTTGAACGCAGTTGGTTTTTACCATCCTGTATTAAAACATTTCCTTTTATCAATAATGCAATTTATAAACAATGTTTTGTGAGAAGAATAAAGTTTCCGATGGTAAACTTAACTGCTTTTTCGACGTTATTTAACCAGTTAACTAAAAATAGGAAAGCCATGAACCCCTTCCACTAAATTTAGTTAGTATTAAGATTCTTTTACAGGGAGTGCAGTGGAGCTGACGCTGAAATCATGAAGTATTTGGTTATATCATCTCACTGAACTCTTCTGAACTCTACCTGTCATGTGTGGTCTGACGTCTCCTTACCAGCAACAGGTCCCAGGTTCAAACTAGTCAATTCCCTAAAAAACACGCTCAGAGCGTCGTTGCGCGAAAGTGGTAGGGAGACACGATATAGAACAACAGACACCACGGAGAATGTTAGAACATAACTTAGACACCCGCAATATTTCGTAAGCGGTTAAACGTGTTCAAACGAAGCTTCCGAAAACGGCAGTACGCAGGAAACTCACTATTTTTTTTCATACATGGAACATTCTACACAGACTATTCTAAACTGTACAAAAACGTCAAAGTAAAACATGTTCCCATAGTTACAGGTCGTTCGTGATCAAGAAGTGTCTCATTAGCTCCGTCGCGAACGGCTTCATAGCCACGTCTAACAGAATTAATTTTGTAAGTAATAAAAATTCCTGAATTTTGGTTCGAAAAATGGTTCAAATGGCTCTGTGCACTATGCGACTTAACTTCTGAGGTCATCAGTCGCCTAGAACTTAGAACTAATTAAACCTAACTAACCTAAGGACATCACACACATCCATGCCCGAGGCAGGATTCGAACCTGCGACCGTAGCGGTTGCTCGGTTCCAGACTGTAGTGTCTAGAACCGCACGGCCACTGATGCCGGCTTTTGGTTCGAAACACATTTAATGTAGATATTACTCAAAACAAAGGTTTTTCGGGAAGATATTGATATTTTTAAACTTATTTTGTATTTTGGAGAGAAGAATCCAGCTACAGACTTAAATAAATCTTTATTTAATACACCCTATATAGAACGGTACATAATGTAGCACACAGACGGCTACAGCCTCGTAATAGCAATCGTACGAAAAATGAAAATTTGTCTGGAATGTAATTGGTTTCCCGGTGCTTTGGAGACGTCACACAACATTGGTTCCACTTCTTTATCCACTGCAACGCATTGACATCTGTTTACTAAACATAAATGTGCACTTGTAAAACTATTGATAAACGTCACTGCACCGTTTTTGTTACAGTTGCAGTGGCTTGGTGTCACATCACAACTGTTTCTTACGTCGATGAGTATCTAGACTGATAGAAATCGGACGGCATTCGCTTGGAACTGTCTGTTATTTGTAGCACCACTGTCCATTTCATTCAGTCTGTCTTCTGAAATTAAGTACGCAGCTTGTTGTTTCGACTTATTGTGATGTAAATGTGTGCACCTTACGTGTGTCTCTGTCATCTCTGTTCAAATCGCACGCTACAGTTTGTCATAATTATTAGTCATCTTATGTTAGAGGAAGTCTATGAAAATCGGTCATCTCGAAAGTAAAGTAATGTTGTCATCCATTATCTGCCTGACCTCATAAGCTGCAGTGTTATTTGGCGTCGTCGGATAACTTCATTCTACTGGCTGACTCTAGAACCCATATTTCAGCTTTCGTCATACGTGATGACTATAGGAAACAGTCCCTTTGTTACTTATTTATGGAACACAGCATTCGTATTATTTATGTGTAAAATACGTTTGTCATACTTCCATGCCCTACAATCTCTATAATCTGTCTCGCTGTGGTACACTTGCGTGGGTGAAACTTCCTGGCAGATTAAAACTGTGTGCCCGACCGAGACTCGAACTCGGGACCTTTGCCATTCGCGGGCAAGTGCTCTACCAACCTTTTTTTTCTTTGTTTTTTAATTGGAAATTATTTTCGCTGCCAACCTTTTATATATATATATATATATATATATATATATATATATATACATGGACAAAAGGCGTCTTTCAGCTACGACAAACAAAATTACAAAATTAGAAAATTACAGCCGTAACATCAACAGAACAAGAGTTCCTTCTAAACTATGAAAAAGAATTTGAAACTAATAGTGTGATGATAGATAATAAAGAAAGAAAAATGTAACCAAATCCCGCACACCATTCGATGTGCATGGCCCCTCTGCGTACAGATTCCATGTTCCAAATTGGTACAACATTTCGCGGCGTGTGGAGCCCCATGTCGGCGGTCATCCTCTGCCCGGTACTTCCCAACTGTGAGGGGGGTTGTCGAAGACACTGCGCAAATAGTTCGCAAATAGTTGTCGGTATCGGGGTGTACACTCAAGTGTGCTATGACTGTCCTGGAGAAATTGCCAGTAATCAAGCACCATCTTCTCATTATCTCGAAAGAGGTAGTATATGGACATGCCTTTAAACCATGTGAGAGCGTGAGTCTTCGCAGGTGGGAAATAAGTATCCTCCGGACAAAGGAGGAGCCGTGGCTCAATTGTGCGAGGCGCGATACGTAGGTAGCAGGCGAGGATCTTCTGCACTAGCAGCCATACATCTAACGCCGATCCACATGTTAAGCGGTGTTCGTCAGTATCCACGAGGTGGCAACGTGGGCAAATGGGGGAATCCGTCATCCCAATAGCGTGCAGCCTTTGTCGTGTTACAACCTTCCCGTTCACCACCTGGTACTACGCGGCTCGTACCCGCGTGGGGAGGAACGACTTATGGACCGCTCTCCACACTGCCGGCCATAGGGTCGTAGGGCTCTTCCTCTCAATCACATTCCGAGGTATGGACCTTAGCAGCAGTCTGTAAACGCCTTGGGAGTGCGAGTGTTGGGAAGGTCTGGGTGCACGTAACTACACTCAACAATAAATGCCGAGAGGTACGAGAGTGAAGGTGTAATGTGCGCAACCGTGACAGGTGGCAGAAGAGACGCCGGCAGCAATTCCTCTAACAGACGTCCCGTAAGGGAAGCATCTTTGTGGGTCCACAATTTCATCATTGTGCACAAGTATAACGCTGTAGCTCTCGCTCGTACATTTATAAGTCCCAGTCCGCCATCACGCGGAGGGAGGGTGAGTGTTTCGTAGCGGACTTTGAATAGGTGTTCGGCGGTAAGGTAATATCCAAACGCTGCATGCAATCTGTGTGCCATCGCTGTCGATATCGGTAGGACCTGGGCCATGTGGATCATCTTAGTCGCCACGTGAAGGTTGAGGTATTCCACACGCTGTAGGAGGTCCATCCGTCGAAGTAAGTTCCGGCGAACTTCTGTGCGTATGGCCTGTAGTAATCGTGCATAGTTCATGGCAGCCGTGCGGCGCACATCCTGTGTAAATGTTATGCCCAAGAACCGGTTCTTGTTAACTAGTGGGAGTGGGCCTAAAGCGTCCTCCTGTAGACCTCTCCCAATCGGCATCGCTGCCGACTTGGCCACATTCATGAGGCTGCCCGCTGCCAATCCGTAGCGATTGATCCACTGTATCACCGATCGTACCTCGTCACGAGATCGGACAAGTAATAGAAGGTCATCAGCATATATCCTGCAGTGAAAGGTGTGATCCCTCAATGACATTCCCGAGATCCTGTTTTTCAACCCTCCGACAAGTGGTTCGAGTGCGATCGCGTAAAGGATCATGGAGAGTGGGCATCCTTGGCGAACTGACCGTCAGATCGGAAAGGGACCTGCAATCCGTCCATTCACCACTACACGGGATGCAGCTCCACGGAAAAGGCGCTGAAAGATGTCGACAGAAGGAACTTGTGGTGAACTCTGTCAAAGGCGTGGTCGAAATCAATGGAGATCAGAGCAGCTCGAAGGCGACAGCATGTGGCGATGGCTATTAAATCCCTACATTCGCTGGTTGCCGTTTGCATGTTGGTCACTCCGCCCTGTGTCGTTTGCTCCATTGAGAGGAGTAGGGGCAGAACCTTCTTTATGCGGCTGGCGAGTAGTCGGGCGAAGATTTTATAGTCCGAGTTGAGCATTGTAATGGGCTTGTAGTCCTCGACCGTCCGACCTCTGGAAGGCTTGTGTATCGGTATAAGGAGACCTTCCACGAATGCAGGTGGCACGTGGCCAACTGAGCTACCGAAGCACGACTCACACCCAGTACTCACAGCTTTACTTCTGCCAGTACCTCGTCTCCTACCTTCCACTTGCGTGGGTGTCCACAGGACTTATTCAAGAGTGGGTAAGATTCGCCATTTTTATAGAACTACGGCAATTCGTTGAAAATACATCGTGCCCCAAGAACTATAGATAGTAGTAGGTATATAAAACATAGTACCTTTAATGTACTGTGTGATCAAAAAGTCAGTACAAATTTGAAAACCGAATAAATCACGGAATAATGTAGATAGAGAGGTACAAATTGACACACGTGCTTGGAATCACATGGGGTTTTATTAGAACCAAAAAATACAAACGTTCATAAAACGTCCGACAGGTGTCGCTTCATCTGATCAGAATAGCAATAATTAGGATAACAAAATAAGACAAAGCAAAGATGATGTTCACCATCATTCCTCAACAATAGCTGTAGTCGAGGAATAGTGTTGTGAACAGCACTGTAAAGCATGTCCGGAGTTATGTTGAGGCATTGGCGTCGGATGTTGTCTTTCAGCGTCCCTAGAGATGTCGGTCGATCACGATACACTTGCGACTTCAGGTAACCCCAAAGCCAACAATCACACTGACTGAGGTCTGGGGACCTGGGAGGCCAAGCATGACGAAAGTGGCGGTTGAGCACGCGATCATCACCAAACGACGCGCGCAAGAGATCTTCCACGCGTTTAGCAATACGGGGTGGAGCGCCATCCTGCATAAACATCGTACGTTCCAGCAGGTGTTCATCAGACAGGCTGGGGATGATGCGATTCTGTAACATATCGGCGTACCTCTCACCCGTCACGATAGCAGTTACAAAACCAGAATCACGCATTTCCTGGAAGAAAAAAGGCCCGATAACGGTAGATGTGGTAAATCCAACCCATACCGTGACTTTCTCGTCGTGCAATGGAGTTTCCACGACAGTTCTAGGATTTTCGGTAGCTCAAATTCTGCAGTTGTGGGCGTTGACAGACCCTCGGAGCGTGAAATGGGCTTCGTCGGTCCACAACATGTTACTCAACCAATCGTCATCTTCCGCCATCTTTTGAAACGCCCACTCCGCAGATGCCCTCCACTTCACTAAATCGCCAGGTAATAGTTCATGTTGCCGATGGATTTTGTACGGATATCATCGGAGGTTACGCCTACGTGCCAACCAAATAGTAGTGTATGGAATGCCGGTGCGACGTGCGACTTCACGAGCGCTGACTTCCCCGTGCATAAACGAACCCGCTACAGTCCCCATTTCTTCCTGAACTGTCTCAGCAGCTTTACGCCTTGTGCTCGGTCGGCCACTACGGGGTCTATCGTCTAAACAACCCGTGGCTTCGAACTTCGAAATCATTCTCGCCATAGCTGCATTTGTCAACGGACCTTTACCCGTTCGAATCCCCTTCCTTTGGCGATAGGATCGTAACGCTGAACTACCACATTCCCCATTCTGATAATACAGCTTCACTAAAAGAGCCTTTCCAGGTAAGGTCAACATGCTGCGAGTGCTCGCGCATCTGATTCTCTCTCTCATTACAGCTTCTTTTATACTCGATTGTCATGCGCAGTCACTGACGTTTTGCTGTCCAGCGCCATCTTTCGGACATTTTGTGAACTTTGTTTTTTTTTTTCCTAATAAAACCCCATGTCATTCCAAGCATGTGTGTCAATTTTTACCTCTCTATCTACATTATTCCGTGGTTTATTAAGTTTTCAAATTTATATTGAGTTTTTGATCACCCAGTAGATTCTCTTGAGAACCAAACGGTAAGCATAGTTCAATATTATAAGCGAAGTACATCTTTTAACCTTATTATTGTGAATACGGCTGTCAATAAACTTTAAGAAAGGCTTAATCAACTTCAAAGACAGCTACAGGGTGGTCAGAAACAGTATGAAGAGCTTGTAAGGGTGTTGCAGGGTAGTTTGTCCTGATAAATAATTGTTAAGAAAAAATTTGGATACGTTGCGTCGTTTCTGAATTAACTAGCACTGAAGCTAGGCAATCAGGCCGTTGCGCGAGCAAATCCAAGCGCCCTCCAGATACATTTCTTCTCACAGCGTAGACGATAGCACACGAGACTCTTCAGACTTTTGCTCATGTTAGAGTCGTACTACAGCCGAAGTCCAATTCTTGTATAACTCTCTAGTTCGGTTTTAGGAAACCAAACAAAGGACACGTTCTGTGACATCGTCTCTGGCGGGCCGCTTGTACTTGCGCGCGCAATTTCAATGCCAATTAACTCGGAAACGTATCGAATTTTTTTTAACAATTATTTCTCAGCACGGCCCACCCTGTAACACTCTTACAAGCTTTTCAGACTGTTCCTGACCGCCCTGTATAATACTTTCCTTACAAAACTTCACATTCGTTGTGTTGATGAATTTATAATTTTACTTCCATGCTTTCTAATTTTTGATGTCGACTAGCATGACTAAAGTTGAACGATATGTATCTCGAGTTGGTTGGGTAAAGAGCAAACTATGATCAGTATACGGCTTGATGAGTATCAGAACCATCTAGAAACAACCTTCAAACTTCCGATGGAACCGAGGCTTAAAGTTTTATGACTGAACCAAGGCAGTCCCTGTCTCTCAGTCGGTGACATTATTGTGTTGGTATTCCTGCTACACTGGCGATTTCGTAACTCTATTACTGTAAGCGGCACTATGTGGCACGCCATTGAGTTCGCGAATCTCAATTTCTGAAGATCACCTCTTTCCAACCTTGAAATTTCCCGTTTTCTTTCCTTGTAGCACAGAAAAAGTTGTTTTTCCTTCGACTGGTGTAATGACTCGAAAGATTAAGTATAGATATAAACACCTACAATATAAAATGAGTACGGTATTCACAGTCCACTACAACAGCTGCGCCGTGCAAAATTAAATCTATAATCAGTAATGTCTTCTTCGTCCACAGATGAACGGTGAAGTACTATCGTAATACTCTGTGCAAAAAAGGGAGAGGGCGTACTTCTGGTTATTGGCGACGGTTGTCGAGCAGGTGCCCAGCTATCATATTTAGGTTGTTCATAACAACCCTTTAACCTATATTCCATTGGTAATGATACTGTTCTCTTATTGTCTTTTATTACGATTGAGAGATACCGGTTGTTAAGCAGTGTGACCTTGCTAGAACCTTGGTTATCTATCGTAGTGTATAACTTCGGCCAAGCCGCCAAGGAAAATAGTATTAACAATTTGAACACTACTTTAACCGGAATTCTCTTACCAATGTCAACTACATTGTACTTGCCTGAATATTAATTAGGCTTCCGCATCGTTTATTGGGGGAACTAGTGGGCTGTTGTAACCAGGAAAGATGTACACGGATATGCCAGAACATTATAGCCATGTGTCCAATACCCAGTATGACCACCTCTGGCACGGATAACAGCGGCGACGCGTCATGGCATGGAAGCAATGACGCCTTGGTATGTCACCGTAAACTCTAGGGAGGAGGACGATGAGCTCTGACGCCGCGTTTAATCACATCCCAGATGTGTTCGATCGAGTTCAGATCTGGCAAGTTTATTCGGCCAGCACATCAGTTGGAATTCGCTACTGTGTTCCTCGAATCAGTCCATCACACTTCTTGTGAGATGGCGTACTATCTTGCTCAAAAATGGCACTGTCATCGGAAACCATGATCATCATGAAGGGGTATACGTGGTTTGCAAACAGTGTGTGATACTTCTCGGCCGTCATGGTGCCTTGTACGAGCTCCACTGGATCCATGGATGCCGACGTGAATGTGCCCCAGAGCATAATGGAGCCGCCGGCAGTTTGCCTCCGTCCCGCAGTACAGATGCCAAGGAGCTGTCCCACTGGAAGACGACGGGTTCGCGCCTTCCCGTCGGCATGATGAAGAAGGTATCGGGATTCTTCAGACCATGCAACGCTCTGACACTGCGCCAGAGTCGAGGGTCACGTGTCCATTTCATTCATAGTTGACAATGTCGTGGTGTTAACATTAGCATACGCATGAGTCATCGGCTGCGGAGGCCCATCATTATGAGTGTGTCGGTACACTGTGAGTTCAGAAAGTATGATGTTAATTCCGCCACAGATTGCCTCCTGTTCTGCTTTACCAGTCTGCCCAACCTAAAGCGTCTGACATCTGTAACGAGGGGTGGCCGCTCAACCCCACGACGTCTGGACGTGGTTTCACCTTTGTTTCACCAAGTGTTGAAGACATTCACAGCAACACTTCTCGAGCACCCGCCAAATCGTGCAGTTTCCGAAACCATCGTACTGAGCCTCCAGGTCAACATATCCGTCCTCGGTCAGATAGATAGGGCGCCTTCGCTATTCTACGTACAGTAACGTAACGTGTTTGAGTCTGACTAGCGATCGTTCCTCGCCAGGTGACCCTGCTATTGGCTAAATGGTTCAAATGGCTCTGAGCACTATGGGACTCAACTGCTGAGGTCATTAGTCCCCTAGAACTTAGAACTAGTTAAACCTAACTAACCTAAGGACATCACAAACATCCATGCATGAGGCAGGATTCGAACCTGCGACCGTAGCGGTCTTGCGGTTCCAGACTGCAGCGCCTTTAACCGCACGGCCACTTCGACCCTGCTATTGCCTGGACGGGTTTATATCGAGAGTAAGACGGTTGTCATAATGTTCTGATTGATCAGTATACAGGGTGGTCCATTGATAGTGACCGGGCCAAATATCTCACGAAATAAGCATCAAACGAATAAACTACAAAGAACGAAACTCGTCTAGCTAGAAGGGGGAGACCAGATGGCACTACGGTAGGCCCGCTAGATGGCGCTGCCATACGTCAAACGGATATCAACTGTGTTTTTAAAAATAGGAACCCCCATTTTTAGTACATATTCGTGTAGTACGTAAAGAAATATGAATGTTTTAGTTCGACCATTTTTTTCGCTTTGTGATAGATGGCGCTGTAATAGTCACAAACGTGTAAATACGTGGTATTACGTAATATTCCGACAGTGCAGACGGTATTTGCTTCGTGATACATTACCCGTGTTAAAATCGACTGTTTACCAATTGAGGAAAAGGTCGATATCGTGTTGATGTATGGCTATTGTGATCAAAATGCCCAGCGGGCGTGTGCTATATATGCTGCTCGGTATCCTGGAGGACATCATCCAAGTGTCCGGACCGTTCGCCGGATAGTTACGTTAGTTAAGGAAACAGGAAGTGTTGAGCCACATGTGAAACGTCAACCACGACCTGCAGCAAATAATGATGCCCAAGTAGGTGTTTTAGCTGCTGTCGCGACTAATCCGCACAACAATAGCAGACAAATTGCGCGAGAATCGGGAATCTCAAAAACGTCGGTGTTGAGAATGCTACATCAACATCGATTGCACCGATACCATATTTCTATGCACCAGGAACTGCATGGCGACCACTTGGAACGTCATCTACAGTTCTGCCACCGGGCACAAGAGAAATTACGGGACGATGACAGATTTTTTGCGCGCGTTCTATTTAGCGACGAAGCGTCATTCACCGACAGAGGTAACGTAAACCGGCATAATATGCACTATTGGGCAACGGAAAATCCACGATGGCTCCGACAAGTGGAACATCAGCGACCTTGGCGGGTTAATGTATGGTGCGGCATTATGGGAGGAAGAATAATTGGCCCCCATTTTATCGGTGGCAATCTAAATGGTGCAAAGTATGCTGATTTCCTGCGTAATGTTCTACCGATGTTACTACAAGATGTTTCACTGCATGACAGAATGGCGATGTACTTCCAACATGATGGATGTCCGGCACATAGCTCGTGTGCGGTTGAAGCGGTATTGAATAGCATATTTCATGACAGGTGGATTGGTCGTCGAAGCACCATACCATGGCCCGTACGTTCACCGGATCTGACTTCCCCGGATTTCTTTCTGTGGGGAAAGTTGAAGGATATTTGCTATCGTGATCCACCGACAAAGCCTGACAACATGCGTCAGCGCATTGTCAATGCATGTGCGAACATTGCGGAAGGCGAAATACTCGCTGTCGAGAGGAATGTCGTTACACGTATTGCCAAATGCATTGAGGTTGACGGACATCATTTTGAGCATTTATTATATTAATGTGGTATTTACAGGCACTCACGCTGTAACAGCATGCGTTCTCAGAAATGATAAGTTCACAAAGGTACATGTATCACATTGAGACAACCGAAATAAAATGTTCAAACGTACCTACGTTCTGTATTTTAATTTAAAAAACCTACGTGTTACCAACTGTTCGTCTAAAATTGTGAGCCACATGTTTGTGACTATTACAGCGCCATCTATCACAAAGATAAAAAGGGATCCAACTAAAACATTTATACTTCTTTACGTACTGCATGAATATGTAATAAAAATGGGGGTTCCTATTAAAAAAAAACGCAGTTGATATCCGTTTGATCTATGGCAGCGCCATCTAGCGGGCCAACCATAGCGCCATCTGGTATCCCCCTTCAAGCTAAACAAGTTTCGTTCTTTATGATTTTCTCGTTTGACGCTTATTTTGTGAGATATTTGGCCCAGTCATGATCAATGGACCACCCTATATACACTTTATTTCACTATTATCCGTAAGTATCGTTTTAATAGTTAATGTTTCCCACTTATGTACAGTAATACCATTCAGCACATTACCATCGACCAATGCTAGCTCACCTTGACAGTTTCACTCATGAAATAAACCATAGCTTAGAAAAGTAATGAATTTATAGTTTCTGAAATCTAATTACTGCTTTGTATACCAAAAGGAAACTACCAGGATCTTTAATGACTCCCTTTTTAAACATTACTTAAAGAACTTAACAAAAAAAGGCGGATTTTTCCATTTTCATTGGACTGAAGTTACTTTAATCTTGAGATTTTTAGTAAGTCAATTAAACGTGTGCAATTTGATCAAGTGCAGTAACAAAATGCCACATGAAAATTGTGGTTTTCGACTTTTTTAGTTCAATAAGCCATACAAACGCTGCATACATTGTTATTACTTTACCCACACAACATACGTTACTTTAAAATAGAATCTACCTTACTAAAAGTAATGATAAGTTTACTGAAAGTAATGATAGGTTCTAGAAATAAGAGGGTAAACTGGTTTAAATTGTCAGTATACTGAACCAGAAGCCCTTTTCAACACCATGTCTGCACAGTCTGCCTTTGCTATACATAAATAATGAAATAAATTGCCTGTAGCTTGCTCATTAGAAGCAGTGAAGTTGAGAATGTGGTGCAAATACGATTCCATAAATTCTTCACGTCTCTTATTAATTATGTAGAACACACTTCATACAACCTACCTTTGAGACAATTATTTAAGAAAAGTGGCGCAATTTCCGCAAAACCATGTTTAAGCCTGGAAAAGTCTTGCATCCGCGCCTACGATTTGTGTAAGAGGACTTACTAATGCAGAAGTGCTAATCATAGCCTTCTTCCGTAATTGGTGACAATGTTAGCACAAATAGACTATTTAATGTCTTGCGACGCGCATCGTTACATGATCCACTGTAACACTGCCGGCAGACTCCTTCCAGAGTTGAGTCCGTCCGTGGCGTACTTCTTTCTACATAAAACCACATTTCTTTGACAGAATTTTATGCCTCTCGTAACAATAAATTCTCACATACTGTGGAAGAACTCAAACTTTACAATTGTTTGTTTTATATTCTTCATTACATAACAATAAAACAAAAGTGCAGTTCGTAAACCAGCAACACTTTTACAATGATTTGTTCACATCTCTCTCTACAGAGTCGCCATTACATAAGGATTAATCAGACAACTCAGATCTCGACAACGCTCTACGGGAATTTAAAGTAATGCTGTTGCGATACGTAATCTTGTAACTGGAGCTGGAATCGACACGACAGTATATTGGACCACTTTCTTTCTGCAGCTCGATGAGGGAGAAATTCGTGGTAATTCTGTAATAAATAAACTATGTCTACAGATTCCAAAAGGGTTAAATATCTCCTATGGACATTTGTCATTTAGTAGTTCATCAATTTGTCACGAAATTTCAAAGGTTATGGAAGTTTGTTTTCTATTAGAATGCCGCAGTCAGCAAGTCTCTGATATTCCCAGAGTACATCGATTTATTATGTGTCATTTCATCGGTAACAACTTACTGTGAACCGATGTCGCCGAGCTACCGCCGATTGTGTTGAGGAACTTAAGTTATAGTGGAGTACGTTGAAGTAGTAAGGTGTCACGATGATCATCCACAGTCGGTTACCTGAAAGAACAAGAAACAGAAGTTAGTTATGTGGATTCGAGGGTGAAGAATCAATGACTCCAATACATAATTTGATTTCCCTCGTATTAATCACTGCCAAATAACACAGCAGCAAGCAACTGAAGAGATTCCAGAATGAGATTTTCACTCTGCAGCGGAGTGGGCGCTGATATGAAACTTCCTCGCAGATTAAAACTGTGTGCCCGACCGAGACTCGAACTCGGGACCTTTGCCTTTCGCGGGCAAGTGCTCTACCAACTGAGCTACCGAAGCACGACTCAGGCCCGGTCCTCACAGATTCACTTCTGCCAGTATCTCGTCTCCTACCTTCCAAACTTTACAGAAGCTCTCCTGCGAACCTTGCAGAGCTAGCACTCCTGAAAGAAAGGATACTGCGGAGACATGGCTTAGCCACAGCCTGGGGGATGTTTCCAGAATGAGATTTTCACTCTGCAGCGGAGTGTGCGCTGATATGAAACTTCCTGGCAGATTAAAACTGTGTGCCCGACCGAGACTCGAACTCGGGACCTTTGCCTTTCGCGGGCAAGTGCTCTACCAACTGAGCTACCGAAGCAAGACTCAGGCCCGGTCCTCACAGATTCACTTCTGCCAGTATCTCGTCTCCTACCTTCCAAACTTTACAGAAGCGCTCCTGCGAACCTTGCAGAACTAGCACTCCTGAAAGAAAGGATACTGCGGAGATTATTCCGTCACACAGAACTGAAGACTGAAACGAGTGAGAAGTAATTGCTTAGTAGCGCGAAAAAGATAACGACATTTTCGTATTGACAGGAAAATGTGGTAATACAACCCTGTGGAAAATTCCGAAGCCAGATGCTAATTAAATCTTGCTTGCAAAATTTATGATACAGGAGGTACAAAAGCAAATTTTCAGGAATAGAACTGATTTCAGTAAAAAAAAAAAAAAAAAAAAACATTGGATACATGTGCAGTGTAAAAGACGTTCAATCGAAAAATCAAATATTTTTTCGCTGTTGACTACAATACCACACTGAAACGGAGAACAAGTGTTGGTTGATGATAAGTTTCTCTAAAACTAAATGCGTCCTAGATATAATCTGCATTTTACATTTATTCACAGAAGAAAGTATTAAATAAGACCATCATGCCATTCGTATGATTTAAAATTTGCATAAAGTCTCCTGTAGAATACGACGCTAAGAATTCCGAAATGTCGATACACAATATCTCAAAAAACTAAGATGCATCGAAGAAACGTAGAATGGAATAAGTAAGTAGCGAAGAAAGTGTAAGATAGAATGGCATGTTACCATACTGCCTTGTTCATTCATATGCCATACGTATATGTAATTAGCGTAGTGAAAGAAGTCAGATCTGGAATAAAAATGCGAGGACAATGTATACTGAAACACGAAGTTTCCGTCATACAGTGACTATTAATTACGCTTGAGAAGTTTCCTAACAACGAATTTGTATTCAGTACACCAACAGATAATAATTCGCAGGTAATCAAGAACAAAAGAAACAAGAAAATACCCACAGCGACATAGAATCACACGAGAAATACGAAGTGTTAAAACAGAACTTTGCTGATTAGTGACAAGTGTGAATGACAGACCAATTAATCCTAAAAGAGAAATCTGACAACTCCAGATTTAAATCTGTCTTCTTAATCTGTTCGGTTGATTACCACGAACTATGTGACTATGGAGGATACCATAAGAAAACTGATTAAACTAAGCAGAAGGAAGGCCATGGAGCAGAAGATCGTTAAATTTACGTACATACATAATGTTCGAAAGAACGAGGAAATAGGCGTATAGCGAAGGAAAAAGCCCTAGATGGACAGTAAAAGGAAAACAAAAAGAAACGAAAGAAGATTAAAGTCATGAGATACTGACTCGTATCTCAACTAACGAAGTATGAAGTTGGAAATTGCAACTGGCCTTGTAAAAGAAATTATCGTTGCAGTCACTTGAAGAATTTAATGGAACGACATAAAATGTGGATCTTAGTGTTGGAAGGAAATGTGAAGCCCGCACCGTATGAATCGTCTCTTAGAAAGAACTCATCATCGATTAATACTGACGACATGACATACAGGTAATCCATTCCAGACAACAGTTATAGTTCGCCATATAAATTGGCTCAAACAGAGTATCTCTTTCTACAATGAGTTATATTTGTCAGATGATCAAGAGGGCTCCAAACGTGACAGGACTCTAAATTGTCTTATTTGAGTCGGTATGCCTGAAGACACGTAACATTCCATAAACAGTATTTTTCAATAGACGCTAAAGTTATGTAATCCAGAATACTGACAGTCAGCTGAATATTAATTGTGAATATATTAACTCGAGTCATCAAAAATAAGCACCATTTCATCAGTACATATCGGAGATATCTCAACATCATATTATTAAAATTAATACAAATTTGGCACTTCTTTGAAATTTATAATGTGATGTTATATTCCTAAATAGGTAAATTCGCCATTTATTCAACGAAATTATCAATACAAATACAGCTAGAAAAATGCTGTTATGGCATCACAAAGAGAGCTATGTTACAGTGAATCATTAAACTTAATCTACTATATAGAGAAAATGCACATAATTGACTACGTGAATAAAACACTGTTGATGCTCTGAAAGAATCGAACTCGTACGTTTAATTTGGTGAATAGTGCAGGGACTTATTTTCCTGATAGAAAAAAAGGAAAAAGCTTTCGTACAAAATACTACACGAAAACATGTCTTAACTTCCACATTCTTGATGATTTCGAAGAACTTTCTGTCTTAATAAGCACACCTACAGTGTAACATGGCCACGTGCAGTATGAAAATGGCGGAGAGAAAGGGGGTTCATACGAACTGGCGATCATCTACCCCGTTCTGTAGCATGATATGATTAGATACAGCAACGACAGAAGAAACAGGACCACCATTCAGCACTGTCCTGCTAACATTAGAATCCGGCTCTACTATCATAAAGGGCGCAAACATTTGCTGCGCCGCAGGAAAGGGCATTAATTTCCCGCCAGCAGCGTGGCAGCAGAGCAAACCTAAGTTGTGCAGCGATCATTAAAACCATGCTCTCTTCCTTGGTGCTCATTTTGGGATGCCAGAATAAGCTAAATTTGCGATTTACAGGAGTCACATTCGGCTGTAAAATCCAGTGATAATATCAAACTGAACACTGTTTAGATTCAGCCCTCCACGTTACACTATCTTGTGCAACACTTGGATTATCTGTACACCTACCGTTCCCTACAGTCGTATGAACTATATTCACTCTTCGGGCTCCCTCTACAATTCCTCCCTGACCCTCCACCCCCACATATTTCCCCCGTAACAAAATTAAATATTCCTTGTATGGTATCTTCCAGAGATCGTGGCGCCACACATCAACAGTACCTTTCATTTCCGCAATATTTGTTGTGCAAGTTTTAGGTGATTCGCCCTGTACTTGCATTTTACATTACCCTTGCTTAATACATGCACCTACTGTTGCACCAATGTCGTCAACACAATTCGATACCACTCACATAAGCGAGGGCTCGCTACAATCCGCAACGACGAATGGGAGGCGCTCCTAAAGACCACATCTCCCTTTTAGCATAGTAGCGACGTCACACTGAGGTCAATATAGCGTCGAGCGTGCAAGAGCTCAGTCCAGTTCCAGACCTCAACTGCAGTAGTCAGCGTCATCGCCTAGGACCAACAAGCAGTTAAAGTTGCAGATGTACCATTATTGATATCGAACATTGTACTTGAAGAGAGCAGTTTATAAATGAGTTCATGAAGTAATGCTCTGATAGTCCATGACACACGTAAATTATCCAGTACTCTTGTGGCAAAGAAGTTATAACCCTACCCCTACTATTGTAATTTAGTATGCATTTACCTAAATAACAGAAAACCCTGTCTCTATATTGCCACTTCTAAACCTCCTACTACATTTATTTTAATTCTGAAATAAAGTATACTATGGGAGAATAGTTCTGTTAATAGGAAAATCCAATCAATAAGGTTAGCGTTTTTACAGGATGTAACCGAGTGTTGTGTCTAATGGATAAGTAAATTAGACTATTCAATTCTTTTCCTAAGATCTTACACAGCGGTTAGAAAAAACGCAATATGAATAGTATTATACTGAAGCTAGGACAACTCAGTTCCAAATTCGTTTAGTGATTTAAAATATGTACTAACGATCACCAGTCTATCCAGGCAATGAAACAGTAAAGTATTGTAAAAGCAGAACTATGAATTTTGCCTACATTCATGCTATTGTTTAAGTTGCTTCTTCAAATAAATATTACTCCACTTAAACAATGTTGGACTAAACCCTTATACATTAAGTTTTTAAAAGAGAAAAAGCTAAGTAGATAACTTCAAGGAAGCTAAAAAAATGTGCACTTAAATACTGTAATACTTAGATACTAAAGCACACACTTTTTAAACTGAAAGTTTCACTTCAAGAAAACCTCTTTCTTACTCGTATTTACTTTCAAAAGCTATTACTCTCTGAACTAACTCTGCATATTCATTTAATAGATTTTAGTAAGTTTGCTTCGCTCCGACTGAATTTCACGTCAGAAAACTTTCCAATAGTTACGAAAAGTTTCTCATTATTTACACAAAAACAATTTAAATTATGCCTCTTTATATTAACTTAGCACTTCATAAGTCTGTAAAACAGAGTACTCGGATTAACCAAATACCAGGAAGGAGCCCTAAATAGGCGTACGATTAGGGCGAAATAACAGGGTGAACCAGTTTCTTTAAAGTTCAAAAATGATTATTCACAGTTTAAGATAATGGTTCACGCTGTACAAAAGTAGAATACAAAACAAGATCTTATCTAGTGGTTGTAGGCTTGAGAGTGGTAAACAGTTGTAGCGGCTCCACTCCCACAGTACGGCCTGCAAGTATCTTGCTGTATGGGCTCAATTTCTCTTCTTCGCTTCGTTCAATTTTACATACAGCAGCCCAACAGCTCGCAGCTATGCCGTAAGCCGTTTGCAGTCTTCATCTGAGGCATTTTCGTGCAAAATTTGCAGGCAAAGCTTCTCCTGCTCCACAACGGTGTTCCCTCAATCACTGCTACCTACAGACTGTGTGGCTTACATCCCGCGATTGCTCTAGGTAGCGCGCCAATTCGCCCTTGTCACCTTTTCCACTTCCACTTCCCAGAGCCACTTTCGTTTCAAACGACAGCCCAGTACCTTTTACATAACACCTATTTCTTACATTGCTCCTAAGCATGACCATTTCTTACAATTGTCAAATTTAGACCAATATGAAGAGTTTATGAATTCAAACATATTTTAAGTAAAAAAATGTTATCAGAAAATTATTTAACTTAATAAACAACATACGTAGTATTTTACATACATTACTCACAGCCGGCCGGAGTGGCCGAGCGGTTCTAGGCTCTACAGTCTGGAACCGCGCGACCACTACGGTCGCAGGTTGGAATCCTGCCTCGGGCATGGATGTGTGTGATGTTCTTAGTTAGGTTTAAGTAGTTCTACGTTCTAGGGGACTGATGACCTCAGCAGTTAAGTCCCATAGTGCTCAGAGCCATTTGAAGCATTACTCACATACAATGCAAAGAACTTCAACCTCCACTATAACACACTTTACATATAGCAAGTATAGCACCCATATGCGAAAATTTTACAGCAAAAAAAAATATAACTATTTGGATGAACCATAAACAAAGTGTGTCAAAGTTAATTTTATGTTTTATTCGTTTCTGTAATAAAGTGAACTAATATTTCATGTGTTTTAGTTTAATGAGCCTTCTCCCAGAGAAATCAAGGAATCTACAGTTATGGCCGCACCAAAGTAGTTTCGTCGGGTCACAACACTTTACCGCATCGGTATCCGAAGTCAGTGGCAAAGGCCTGTGCGGTGGCGATCGACTTGGAGGTACACCGATTCGAATCCTGGTGTTGAATGAAATCTTTACTGCCAGTATTTGGCCGGCAAATGGAGAAGAGGTATGGTGTATGGTGTAAAGTCTCTGATCACCAGTCTTTGCTCCAATGTCCTGCATTACATTCCAAACCTATCCACAGTGTGCCATGAAGAGGGGAAAAGTGACACTGTTGATGGTGACCCGTCAGTGGGATGGGGAAGTTAGGCTCGGCGACGGTGCTATTCGAGATAAGAAGGCCTTGTGCTGGCACCGGGTTTCAATCTCTCCTTCTCTCAGCATCGTCATGATCATGCAACACAACATGACACTAGAGTATATTACTCGACCATAATACTATTGGACGAGGGAGCGTGGGCGCTTCAGTCGGCTTATACTGAGCTTCTATCGACATACACACTAAGGCAAAAAAAGACGTACGACGAAGGAATTATCTGGATGGGACTGAATCGATAGATGGAAAGTACATGTACAGATTAACAAACGATCACTATTTCAGAAAAAAATGGATTATTCATTCAAGTGAAAGATCTTTACAAATTGAGCAAGTCAAAAACAGTGTTGGCCCACATCCGGCCCCTGTACAAACAGTTATTGAGCTTAGAATTGATTTACAGAGATGATGGATGACCGCCTGAGGAATATCGTGCCAAATCATATCCAGTTGGCGCGTTAGACGGTCAGAATCCCGAGATTGTTAGAGGGCCCCGTCCATAGAGCTCCACACGTTCTCAGTTGAGGAGATCCGGCGACCTTGCTGGCAAAGGTAAGGTTTGACAGGCACGAAAAGAAGCAGTAGAAGTTGCGGGCGTTATTTTTCTGAAATGTAAACCCAGGATGACTTGCAATGAAAGGCAACGAAAAGGAGCATAGAATATCTTCGACGTACCGCTGTGCCGTAGGGGTGCCACTGATAACAACCACAGGGGTCCAGCTATGGAATGAGACGGCACTCCTGGTTGTCGGGTGATATGGATGGAACTGATGTCGACGGAGAGTGTGTAGGATACTTATCTGACTCATGACACTTCCTCGTGCGATTGCGCAGGAGCTAACGTGCGGACCAACTGCAGCAGCATTCTACCTACACTCTCCATGCACCATGAGCATGTCGGCTCTTTCTGCACTAGTAAAGCCGCGCGGGGTAGCCGAACTGTGTAGGGCGCCATGTCACGGTCCGCGCGGCTCCCCCCGTCGGAAGTTCGAGTCCTCCCTCGGGCACGGGTGTGTGTTTTTTTCTTAGTGTAAGTTAGTTTAAGTAGTGTATAAGCTTGGGGACCGATGACCTCAGCAGTTTGGTCCCATAACACATTATCACAAATTTCCAATTTTTGCACTGGTAAATACCATCGCCCATTCACGACCTGCTGCTTGGACTGTCACACATTAACTGAATAGCAAGTTGCGATGCACTCAAGGAACACACAAGCAAACTGCAAGCTAACATAACATTATTGTATCTAGTAACTACACAGGTTGAATGGCATGCACAAGTGTCTGCGGTGAAACTGTAAACAATGCGATATCTCGTAAACGACTCGCACTAGACTCCTACAACAACACCACTGACATTCTCGTATACCCTACTTTCAGTTCATTAAGGTCGCTAAGCATTGTTCCATTTAAAAAAGTGGAATTTTTCATAAAGAAAATACGCTTTCTACGTATTAAAAATGGTTCAAATGGCTCTGAGCACTATGGGACTTAACAGCTGAGGTCATCAGTCCCCTACAAATTAGAACCGCTTAAACCTAACTAACCTAAGGACCTCACACACATCCATGCCCGAGGCAGGATTCGAACCTACGACAGTAGCGGTCGCGCGGTTCCAGACTGAACCACCTAGAACTAAAACGGTCGCCGGCCGGAGTGGCCGAGCGGTTCAAGGCGCTTCAATCCGGAACCACGCGGCTGCTACGGTCGCAGGTTCGAATCCTGCCTCGGTCATGGATGTGTGTAATGTCCTTAGGTTAGTTAGGTTTAAGTAGTTCTAAGTCTACGGGACTGATGACCTCAGATGTTAAGTCCCATAGCGCTTAGAACCATTTGAACCACCATATTTAGAACCGCTCGGCCACTGCGGCCGGCTTTCTACGTATTACTAATATCTGTTTATTGGCCAACAGTACGAGCCCGTGACTACTAATTCATTCTGTGAAAACCGCACATCAATAGTACCATTCATTTCCGCAATATCTGTGATGCAAGTTTTAGGTGATTCACACTGTATTTGCAGTTTACTTTATCCTTGGCGAATAAATGCGCCTACTGTTGCAGGACGTTAGTTTAGTTTCGGCAATGTATTGGGACAAAAATGTGTAAGACTCAAGTTCAACACAGTTAGTTGAGGAAGCACGATATGATGTGATGCCAAGTGTGCTATTGCATGTTTTATTTTGGAAATGAATGTCGAAAATTAATACAATTTAAATATTATAACCCTCCTTTCTCACGTAACACATTCTGAAACCTCCAGATAAAGGCAGCCAGAGAGTATGAAGGCCACAGGAGCCGGTGGTACAGGTTTAACATCGGAAACTTTGGTAATTGGTATCGGCTCGGTAATATCTTCAGACAGTTATGAGCTCAGGCAATTATTTTAATTACAATTTCCCGTTACAAAGCGCTTCACGGGCCATTAACCTCTGGGCTCTTAGCAGCAATCGCCTGGACGTAGCCGCCGCCACCGTCTTGTGGGCGGAACGCGATATCCGAGAACCTGCGGTTATGGGAGAGTGCGTCGGCCAGCGCTGTGAACTTAGGCCCCCAATATTTACAAAGTATTAGACCGTTTTGTCTTACGCTCACAAACTACTGCAGCAGTTGCTCGTCTCTTGCTGTGAAAGTTCGGAGATGATTACACGAATTATCACATTACATCTAAGTCAGCTTTTCTGAAACAACTTCAATTGACAATCAGAGTAATGTAGCTACCTATTTTCAGGAACTTATCGTCCGTGTAAGATGATAAAACGCGGCACTCGTGTACTGTGACCAATTATCTGCCATTACTGGAGCACGCAGTTAGCGACTGAATTCATTACGAATTCCCTCCGCCTCTTTAACAGAGGTGGGTACAGCCACCCAGGACTATTACCTAAGCAGTTTAAAATCTTAGCCCCATACTTCCGTTCACGGTTTAGTCGTTCTTCTCGTGATATTTTGGTAACAAGCCGCACGTTCATTACCAACTAATGTTGATGGGTGTCTTCTGTGTACCATACAATGCCGGTTTTATTCAATGGCAGTTATTCACTGACACGCCACCGTGATTGAACTAAGAAGTCCTGCATATCAAGCGGTAAGCACTGATAGTCAAAAACGGCAGGTGCGTAGTATGTGCAAATCCGTAATGATTGTTTTCTGGCCATTAACATTGTCAAACACTACTGACTCAGAACGAAAATTTATACGCTAGGAATAGAGGTGGAACGGGTTCAAGGTATCATCTAAAGCATAACCATAAATCTGAGTTGTTATGATATCTGCTCTATCGCTTTTCTCCGCAGAGTTTCAAAATTTTGACGTTACCAAAATTCACAGATTAGTCTGTACAGATACGTTAAACATGCACCACAGAGTTTTCAGCTGAAGAACACGGTTGCTTCTTTGGTACTCAGTACATAATATATTTCTTACACAAAAGGCAAGATTAGAAATTCACGTTCGGTAAATGTGGAGCTAAGTTTGAATCTAACAAGAAAGAGGATGCAAATCAGCTGTGCCCTCTCAGAGGGACTGCTAAGGCCTCCAACAACAATAAAATTTGACATAAAATGGCAGTTTGAAGAGCGATGCTGGACATAATTTTTTATTTAACTGTCTTGACTGCAAAGCTATTTGAACGGTATTACCAGTTTGGGCTATACAGTGACCATCTTCAGAACCTACAGTAGAGGTAAATGGAGACATTACTATCTACTACAATAAGAGATTGATAATAAAGAGCAGAAAATATAAACACGATATACCTGTCATTCGGCTGCATTGCAACAACTGATTATATTGTTCTTTTTATTGTATTTTATGGTTTTCATAATAAAATGTGATATTACAGTGTAGCCCTGTACCACTGAGTCAAAACGGCTATGCATGCTTCAAATGCATGTTCATAAGATGCAAAGTTATCCTAGATATCGTTGATGAATGCATAATGTACATATAATTGAACAAACTAACTAAACCAAGGTTCATTTCAAAGTGTGGTTGTTTAAGGTATTCTCAGTTGCATATTAGTAAGCAATTTTTTAATATTTAACTGTCTCAGAAATATGTTTCTTAGCAGTTTAAAATGGTCAGAATTTTGAAAAAACATTCTAAAATAAAAACTGATTACAAAAATTGGTAATTGAGTACATTGTAATGGCTCTAGAATTAGGAAGAAGACGGAATAAGCCTCGAGAATATGTATATTGGTTTGTCCCCCATCTTACAATAAATATTGTGATTAGAATAATAAGGAATAAAAATGAAAATAGAAGGGAGAGGAAAGTAAGTAGCAGAAAAGAAGGAAACTGCAACAACATTTCTATTGAAGAAAGGCAGCATATTCTGTCGTGTGAAACAGTGCAGCGCAGCGGTAGTCTCAAGTTGGCGGAGATTATTCATAGTTTCAAATTAGTTTATCTTGGCCACAGATCTTGTTCTGCTATTCAGTTTGCGATGAAGCAAATAAAAAAACTATGAATACAAAACAGTAAGAACAGTGCTGATCTTGCTAGACACGAGGCTGTGGTACACACTAGTCGCCTCAAATCCTGGTCTCTACTACGGCAAAGACAACACAGCACAGAGGGGGAATGACGCTACTGGAAACATCCAACATTACGATTCATACTCTTGTGAATGGAGATACTTCTAAGATAAAAGTATTCAATCTCGCTAGTACATCTACATATATACTCTGAAAGGCAGCGTACGGTGGAAGGGGGAGGGTACCCTGTACCATTACTTCCTTTCCTGTTCCACTCGCAAACAGAGAGAGAGAAAAATGACTGTCTCTATGCCTCTGTATGAGGCCTAATTTCTCGTACCTTCGTGCAGGATATGTTGGTGGCAGTAGAGTCGTTTGGCTCTCAGCTTCAAATGCCGGGTCTCTAAATTTTCTCAATAGTGTTTCTCGAAAACAATGTCTCCTTTCCTCCAGGTATTCCCATTTCAATTCCCGAACCATATACGTAACACTTACGTGTTCGAATCTACCGGTAATATATGTAACAGTCCGCCTCTGAACTGCTTCGATGTCTTCCTTCAATCCGACCTGGTGTGGAACGCTCGAGGAGTACTCAAGAAAAGGTCGCACAATCGCCCTATATGCGGTCTCCTTTACAGGTAAACCACACTTTCTCAAAACACTCGCAACAAATGATAGTTGACCATTCGCCTTCCCTACCACAGTTCTCACATGTCCCATTTCATATCGTTCTGCAATGTTATGTCCAGATATTTAAACGACGTGACTGTGTCAAGCAGAACACTACTAATACTGTATTCTAACATTGCAAGTGAGTTCTTCCTACTCATCCGCATTAACTTACATTTTTCCACATTTAGTGCTATTTTCGTTCATGACACCAACTATAAATTTGGTCTAAGTCGTTTTGTATCTTCCTACAGTCACTCAACTTCGACACCTTACCGATCACCGCAGCATCATCAGTAAACAACCGCAGATTCTTGCCCATCCTGTCCTCTGGGTCACCTATGTATACAGACAATAATAGCGGTCCTATCATACATCCCTACGGCTTTCCTGACGATATCCTTGTCTCTGATGAACACTCGCTGTCGGGGACAAAATACTGAATTCTATTACATAAGAAGTCTTCGAGCCACTCACACATGTGCGAACTATTTCCATACACTTGTACCTTCATTAACAGCCTGAAATGGGGCACCGTGTCAATGGCTTTCCGCAAATCTAGAAATATGGAATCGCTGTCGCTGATTCGATTCAGGAAGGTAGTGGTTAGATGAAGAGATGCGATAACATTGTGGAACAGCCATGATGGCGCCCTGTGGGCGGGTGCAATCTCCCTCGAGCACTACATGCTATGCCGAGACATATGGTAATTTTCTGTTACTAAAGTGCAGTGTTGGAATAGCTATGAAAAGCTTATGTCTTAGTAGGGCATTCTGCTTTTTATTCTGTTTCTTAAACTACGTAGTTCTTATTTGGTTAATTATATTGCTAAACGAGAAAAAAACAAAAAACATATATGAAGGAGTTACAATCATTATTTTGTTTCTTTGACGTATGTCAGGGTGTTCCTTTTCATTCAGGGCTGTTTGCACACTCTAGGTAGTTTTTAGTGTTACACTACTGGCCAATAAAATTGCTACACCACGAATATGACGTGCTACAGGCACGAAATTTAATCGGCAGGAAGAAGATGCTGTGATATGCAAATCATTTGCTTTCCAGGGCATTCACACAAGCTTGTCGCCGGTGGCGACACATACAACGTGCTGACATGAGGAAAGTTTCCAACCGATTTGTCATACACAAACAGCAGTTGACCGGCGTTGCCTGGTGAAACGTTGTTCTTCAAAAAATTCAAACGTGTGTGAAATCTTATGGGACTTAACTGCTAAGGTGATCAGTCCCTAAGCTTACACACTACTTAACCTAAATTATCCTAAGGACAAACACACACATCCATGCCCGAGGGAGGACTCGAACCTCCGCCGGGACCAGCCGCACAGTCTAAGACTGCAGCGCCATAGACCGCTCGGCTAATCCCGCGCGGCTAACGTTGTTGTGATGCCTCGTTTAAGGAGGAGAAATGCGTACCATCACGTTTCCGACTTCGTGAAAGGTCGGATTGTAGCCTATCGCGATTGTGGTTTATCGTATCGTGACATTGCTGGTCGCATTGGTCGAGATCCAATCACTGTTAGCAGAATATGGAATCGGTGGGTTCAGGAGGGTAATATGGAACGCCGTGCTCGATCCCAACGGCCTCGTATCACTAGCAGTGGAGATGACAGGAATCTTATCCTCATAGCTGTAACGGATCGTGCAGCCACGTCTCGATCCCTGAGTCAACAGATGGGGACGTTTGCAAGACAACAACCATCTGCACGAGCAGTTCGACGACGTTTCCAGCAGCATGGACTATCAGCTCGGAGACCGTGGCTGCGGTTACCCTTGACGCTGCATCACTGACAGGAGCGCCTGCGATGGTGTTCTCAACGACGAACCTGTGTGCACGAATGGCAAAACGTCATTTTTTCGGATGACTCCAGGTTCTGTTTACAGCATCATGATTGTCGCATCCGTGTTTGGTGACATCGCGATGAACGCACATTGGAAGTGTATATTCGTCATCGCCATACTGGCGTATCGCCTGGCTTGATGAAATGGGGTGCCATTGGTTACACGTCTCGGTCACCTCTTGTTCGCATTGACGGCACTTTGAACAGTTGACGTTGCATTTCTGGTGTGCTACGACGCGTGGCTCCACCCTTCATTCGATCCCTGCGGAACGCTACATTTCAGCAGGATAATGCACGACCGAATGTTGCAGCTCCTGTACGGGCCTTTCTGGATACAGAAAATGTTCGACTGCTGCCCTGGTCAGCACATTCTCCAGATCTCGCCAACTGAAAACGTCTGGTCAATGATGGCAGAGCACCTGGCTCGTCACAATACGCCAGCCACTACTCTTGATTAACTGTGGTATCGTGTTGAAGCTGCATGGGCAGCTGTACCTGTACACGCCATCCAAGCACTGTTCGAGTGAATGCCCAGGCGTATCATGGCCGTTATTACGGCCAGAGGTGGTTGTTCTGGGTACTGACTGCTCAGGATGTATGCACCCTACTTGCGTGAAAATATAATCACGTGCCAGTTCTAGTATAATATATTTGTCCAATGAGTACCCGTTTATCATCTGCATTTCTTCTTGGTGCAGAAATTTTAATGACCAGTAGTGTAATTTATCATCTTAAATCCAACTGACACTTCTCGCTTGTAGTTCAGGATTTACAGTAAAAACGGACTGGACTCTGAGTACAGAACACTTCACTCTTTGTGCTGCCTTTGTGTTACAGACCGTCGCGTGCCTGGCCTCTTTCCCAGTCCTCCAGTTCCATTCGAAATCGCTACGCTAGCTAATGCTCCGCATAAGTACAACACCTAGCGAAAGCTGTTTTGGGCTAAACGCTGCACACACCCATGCAGACCAATCAAATTTCATAGCACCCACTTTGAATTTACTTTAAATAGAGAAGACACTTGCTTTGTAATTGTCTCATTACGCAGTGAACGATAAACCTTGTCGATGGCTGCGTGTTCATCAAGCAAAATATCAGACGAAGGCATGATCATGCCCGAAGATTTATGTTTGAAGAAGAAAAGAATAACCACTGGGAGTTTTCCTGCTCAACCGAAATTCATTGCAAGAACAATACATATAGCGTAAATGGAACGATTAAATTTTCAGATCAATGACTCAGGAAGTTCAGAGCTTGCAGATACGGATCAATATTAAAATAGCCATATTTAGAAATGGCGTAGCCACTGTGGGTGGCAGTACAGGCACTGAAGGCACGCAATCGACCATACAGGTGGCGAATACTGATTTGCGATACGTTTTTGCACATCTGCATGGTTTATCGTCGTAGCCCTGTAAAGCTGCCCACGCAGAGCCCGACCGGTCTGCCGACTCGCTCGCTGACCCTTCGCCTACCTGTCCGACTGTGTGTGGACCACGGGGACTGCTTGGCGTTTCCTATCTGTCCACAGTGAAGGAGTGTGGTCTGGCAGGCAGCGTTCAAACCAACGCACTGGGACCATGTATTCGACCGTGAACGCATCGCTCCATACACATGCATCGGGGCAGGCCGTCCGCAGCTCGTGGTCTAGTGGCAAGCGTTGCTGCCTCTGGAACTCGAGGTCTCAGGTTCGATTCCCGGGCGGGTTGGGCACTTTGTCTGCCTGTGGACTGGGTGTTTGTGTTGTCGTTACTATTTCACCGCCATCAGCACTTATGAACGTGGCTAAAATTGGACTTTGTAGAGGCGCTGATGACCGCGCAGTCGAGCGCTCCACAAACCAAACTTCATC
This sequence comes from Schistocerca piceifrons, assembly GCF_021461385.2. Classification (NCBI taxonomy): domain Eukaryota; kingdom Metazoa; phylum Arthropoda; class Insecta; order Orthoptera; family Acrididae; genus Schistocerca; species Schistocerca piceifrons. The sequence goes on from NC_060144.1 coordinate 146,925,445, forward strand.
ATCGTCATCATCGGAGCAGACCCGGTCGGCGACAAAGTCGCCTGATTGGTCCGCTTGTCTATGGGAGTCACATAAGATGCGCGTAGACGAGTGACGCGAGTCAGTTGTCGTCCTTGTATGTCCCATAGACGCTCGATTGGAGACAAGTCTGGCTATCATGCTGATCAGGTACGTCACTGTATGTTTTTCAGAGCAGTATGCATTTCATGGGCAGTGTCCGGGAGAGAAATATCCTGTAGGAAAAGTGAATTACCATCCTACTGTAAGAACGGCAGAATTTACAAAACAACCCTCTGTACATACTGAGCGCTGGTCAGAGTCTCTGCATACACCAAAGGTGAGCGAGCATTGTTGCTAATGACACATAACTTCATAAGCTCCAGGATGAGATTACTGTATGTTGGTGAAATGCAGTCTTCGAGACATCACTGAATATCATGCTACGTCATTTCTTCTCCCAAGTGATATTCTTACGGTACCATTCCAGTCGTGCAAGGCGAAACTCTGACGTGAGTGGGAAGCCTGTAGTCCTATCTGTTAGTAACGTGTTTCCAATAACCTCTGCAGTTGCATTTGCACCTACCTATGCTACCGCAGTTGTACGGGCTGTCATCACTGCCATTAGGTAATGTGACGATCCTGGTGGGCGCCTGTGCAGCAGCGTGGACTTTGAGAAATTTACCACACTCCTATTGGACGGGGAGTGGGGGGTGGGTCCGGAATCGGTCAGATAGCCCAGTAAATGCCATTGCATTACATAATTTTCAATTTAAATATGAAAAGAGAGGAGGAATAAATACACCTGATATTTATGACATCATGATGATGTTGCGATGTACGTTCTCTTCTTCATGAGGGTTATATGGCGGGGGGGGGGGGGGGGGGGAGGGGGGGGTTGGTAACATTCGGTAGGAGGGATCCGGATGTGGGAGATATTGAAGAAGATAATCCCAGATGAGCAAAGGAAGGCTGGGTTCGAGCTTTAATTTGCAGTGCAGTGAGATCAGTAAAGTACCTTACTGCAGAAAAATGGGGAGATTTCAGGGATGCGTTTATCACTTGAGTTGAGTGTTTAGCGATAAACGGAAGGTGTTCTCAAGCATAGGAGAGATGATAGTGTATTCGGACTGTAGTTTGCAAGAGATGAAGGAGAGGCGATTCAAATGACTCTGAGTACTATGGGACTTAAACTGCTGAGGTCATCAGTCCCCTAGAACTTAGAACTACTTAAACCTAACTAACCTAAGGACATCACACACATCCATGCCCGAGGCAGGATTCGAACCTGCGACCGTAACGATCGCGCGGTTCCAGACTGTAGCGCCTAGAACCGCTCGGCCCTAAGTGTTTCATGAAGTGTCGGATCTTCATGAGATGGTGCAATATACGAGTAGGAGGGGGTTGTCAGATAAAGCAAGTTTGAGTGATTATCGTTGCAGGATTTGGAGGGAGTGATAAAACTCGGAAGGAGCTGAATTCCATGGCACATTAGCAAACATAAGGATGGGACGGAGAGGATTCTCTGTTCACGGATTACCGCAGTATTTAATCCCCATGACAGTGGTTTTTATTTTATTTCTGGCTCCGTTTTGGACAGCTTGTAGGTGAAGATTCCAGGTTTAGCTTTTGTTCAACTTAGTCGAAGATAATTTTGTGTTTTATTTTGACGGTTTTGGATTGTTTGTGTAACTTGTATGTGGAAGTTCGATATTAGTTTGTGATCAGATTAGTTGAAGATAGTTTAGTGTTTTAAATAACTGCATCGCACTGTTTTGGATCGGCGGGCTCAACGTCCCTTGGATGGAATGTTCGGATAGTTTTTCATGTAACTACTGGCTTGGTTTTTGCAGGTTTGATGGAGATGTACCTCTGGAGGTGGAGGTGGAGTTGTCGGGATGGTGTGCGAAGATTTGTTAGGCTGAATGGAGGGCAGATCGAGCTGAATGGAAGGTGGTGTCGACAGCGTATGGAACAGATACACTGTAGGGGTGACTGTGTGACGTCGATGATGTTTAGGATGTACAGGATGGATCCTAGCGTGAGTCTTATAACCTCGGGCATTTACACCATGAAGATGACGTGCTACAGACGCGAAATTTAACCGACAGGAAGAAGATGCTGTGATATGCAAATGATTAGCTTTTCAGGGCATTCACACAAGGTTGGCGCCGGTGGCGAACCCTACAACGTGCTGACACGAGGAAAGTTTCCAACCGATTTCTCATACAAAAACAGCAGTTGCCCGGCGTTTCCTTGTGAGACGTTGTTGTGATGCCTCGTGTAAGGACGAGAAAAGCGTACCATCACATTTCTGACTTTGAGAAAAGTCGGATTGTAGCCTATCGCGATTTCAGTTTATCGTATCGCGACATTGCTGCTCGCGTTGCTCGAGATCCAATGACTGTTAGCAGAATTTGGAATCGGTGGGTTCAGGAGGTTCGCACGGAACGCCGTGCTGAATCCGAACGGCCTCGTATCACTAGCAGTCGAGATGACAGGAATCTTATCCTCATAGCTGTAACGGATCGTGCAGCCACGTCTCGATCCCTGAGTCAACAGATGGGGACGTTTGCAAGACAACAACCATCTGCACGAGCAGTTCGACGACGTTTCCAGCAGCATGGACTATCAGCTCGGAGACCGTGGCTGCGGTTACCCTTGACGCTGCATCACTGACAGGAGCGCCTGCGATGGTGTTCTCAACGACGAACCTGTGTGCACGAATGGCAAAACGTCATTTTTTCGGATGAATCCAGTTTCTGTTTACAGCATCATGATGGTCGCATCCGTGTTTGGCGACATCGCGGTGAACGCACTTTGGAAGCGTGTATTCGTCATCGTCATACTGGCGTATTACCCGGCGTGATGGTATGGGGTGCCATTGGTTACACGTCTCAGTCACCTCTTGTTCGCATTGACGGCACTTTGAACAGTGGACGTTATATTTCAGATGTGTTACGACCCGTGGCTCTACCCTTTATTCAATCCCTGCGAAACCCTACATTTCATCAGGATAACGCACGACCGCATGCTGCAGGTCCTGTACGGGCCTTTCTGGATACAGAATACGTTCGACTGCTGCCCTGGCCAGCACATTCTCCAGATCTCTCACCAACTGAAAACGTCTGGTCAATGGTGGCCGAGCAGCTGGCTCGTCACAATACGCCAGTCACTACTCTTGATGAACTGTGGTATCGTGTTGAAGCTGCATGGACAGCTGTACCTGTACACGCTATCCAAGCTCTGTTTGACTCAATGCCCAGGCGTATCAAGGCCGTTATTACGGCCAGATGTGGTTGTTCTGGGTACTGATTTCTCAGGATTGCGTGAAAATGAAATCACATGGCAGTTCTAGTATATTTGTCCAATGAATACCCGATGATTTCTCAGGATTGCGTGAAAATGAAATCACATGTCAGTTCTAGTATATTTGTCCAATGAATACCCGATTATTGGTGTAGCAATTTTAATGGCCAGTAGTGTACTTTCCAGATGGTGCTCAGGTAACTACGACACGACACCACCTACTGCAGTCACTGGCAGTCAGTACATAGACCTGACCCCCTACCTCCCCCCGGCCGTCTTCAAATCCCAGCCCACCCCTCACGAAAGATCAAGAGATCGACACCGTCTTTCCAAGTATTCTAAATTGTTTCCTTACGTAATATATCTATTCAATATTGCATAGTGGTAGGCTGGAGTCTGAATGCGGGACTTTATCGAGTGAGAATTAAAATTTTTTGTCAATTTTGGTTCACCTGGTACCACTTGTGAAACATTCACTGTACTCTGCTTTTTTTTGCCATCCCTCTACAGCATCGGACCGCAGCAGTAATTGTAGCTGTCCGGTATTGAACATCGGTTTGCGCAGCCGGGCCGTATGCACGCAAATGGAGTGTGCTCTGTGCGGAGGCACGCGTCGGCGGCGTTCATAAGGCGGCCGGGATTAAAGCCGCCGGTTTTGCAGGCGGCCGCGCCAGTGCCCGGGCGCGGTGCCAGCGTACTGCCGCCAGTGGCCGGCCATTGTGACGGCCGAGCACTGCCGCCAGCGGGGCCCACCTACTGCCCACGCCGAGGCTAATTACTGGCGACGTGGCAGTCGCGGAAGCCTCGAAGCGTGTACTTTCACTCCGTTAAGTGGTGCTTCCGTGCATGAGTAGCGAGCGGAGCTCGTCAGTGAATGCAGTTCACGGGCGAGTAAACTGGAGTATCGGACTAGTGCACCCTCTCCGGTTATCTCCGGTATGCGAATTGCGATGAGAATTTGGAAGACAGCCAGAGGAAACCTTTGAAAAGTGTGTACCACTACACTTTAATACATAATTATTGTCCCAGTAATAGTGTTGATTTTATATCTGTTGGCTATTTCTTGGTAACGTCACAACAAACATCACGCTTGGCACAGCTATCGACTAGAGGTTGTGGCTCGTGTCTACATAAGAGGGTTGTCCACAAAGTAAGTTTCGATCGGTCGCGAAATGTTGATATTATATCTGTTGGCTATTTCTTGGTAACGTCACAACAAACATCACGCTTGGCACAGCTATCGATTAGAGGTTGTGACTCGTGTCTAGATAAGAGGATGGTCCAGAAAGTAAGTTTCGATCGATCGCGAAATGGAAACCACAGTGAAAACCAGAAACGTTTTATTTGCAACAGTTAGCTACACCTTCCAACTACACTCCTGCAAATGGAAAAAAGAACACATTGACACCGGTGTGTCAGACCCACCATACTTGCTCCGGACACTGCGAGAGGGCTGTACAAGCAATGATCACACGCAAGGCACAGCGGACACACCAGGAACCGCGGTGTTGGCCGTCGAATGGCGCTAGCTGCGCAGCATTTGTGCACCGCCGCCGTCAGTGTCAGCCAGTTTGCCGTGGCATACGGAGCTCCATCGCAGTCTTTAACACTGGTAGCATGCCGCAACAGCGTTGACGTGAACCGTATGTGCAGTTGACGGACTTTGAGCGAGGGCGAATAGTGGGCATGCGGGAGGCCGGGTGGACGTACCGCCGAATTGCTCAACACGTGGGGCGTGAGGTCTCCACAGTACATCGATGTTGTCGCCAGTGGTCGGCGGAAGGTGCACGTGCCCGTCGACCTGGGACCGGACTGCAGCGACGCACGGATGCACGCCAAGACCGTAGGATCCTACGCAGTGCCGTAGGGGACCGCACCGCCACTTCCCAGCAAATTAGGGACACTGTTGCTCCTGGGGTATCGGCGAGGACCATTCGCAACCGTCTCCATGAAGCTGGGCTACGGTCCTGCACACCGTTAGGCCGTCTTCCGCTCACGCCCCAACATCGTGCAGCCCGCCTCCAGTGGTGTCGCGACAGGCGTGAATGGAGGGACGAATGGAGACGTGTCGTCTTCAGCGATGAGAGTCGCTTCTGCCTTGGTGCCAATGACGGTCGTATGCGTGTTTGGCGCCGTGCAGGTGAGCGCCACAATCAGGACTGCATACGACCGAGGCACACAGGGCCAACACCCGGCATCATGGTGTGGGGAGCGATCTCCTACACTGGCCGTACACCACTGGTGATCGTCGAGGGGACACTGAATAGTGCACGGTACATCCAAACCGTCATCGAACCCATCGTTCTACCATTCCTAGACCGGCAAGGGAACTTGCTGTTCCAACAGGACAATGCACGTCCGCATGTATCCCGTGCCACCCAACGTGCTGTAGAAGGTGTAAGTCAACTACCCTGGCCCGCAAGATCTCCGGATCTGTCCCCCATTGAGCATGTTTGGGACTGGATGAAGCGTCGTCTCACGCGGTCTGCACGTCCAGCACGAACGCTGGTCCAACTGAGGCGCCAGGTGGAAATGGCATGGCAAGCCGTTCCACAGGACTACATCCAGCATCTCTACGATCGTCTCCATGGGAGAATAGCAGCCTGCATTGCTGCGAAAGGTGGATATACACTGTACTAGTGCCGACATTGTGCATGCTCTGTTGCCTGTGTCTATGTGCCTGTGGTTCTGTCAGTGTGATCATGTGATGTATCTGACCCCAGGAATGTGTCAATAAAGTTTCCCCTTCCTGGGACAATGAATTCACGGTGTTCTTATTTCAATTTCCAGGAGTGTACTTCTCCACATAGTCTCCGCTCCAACTTAAGAGTTTTGTCATGGCGTCGTATCAGCTTTCCAATATCCTCGTCATAGAAAGCAGCCGCCTGTGCTTTCAGCCAGTTACCTGCACTGGTCTGCAGCTCGTTGTCTGTCGAAAAAATTTGTCTTCATAGCCAGCTATTCTTGTGATTAGAGATGAGGTTCAGGGGGAGCCAATTACGGACTTTATTGTGCGTGATCAAACACTTCTGATCGGAAACGCTGCAGGAGCGTCTTCATTGCCCCTGCAGTGTGCGGCCGAGAATTGGCATGAAGAAGGAACTGCTCGACTGTTGTGTTATGTGGGCTGCGTGACACAGACGAAATCTCTAACCAGGCCTTCATAGCTGGTGGGAGACGCTATTCCCTGCACATCTTTACATACTCCCTGTTCACTCAAAACTGAAAAGAGCGACGCTGCACTATCGACGGGCATACTAGAGACACTGCCCAACACATCTGTCAAAAGCTTTAGCGGACTTTCCCAGTGGTTTCCATGGCAACAGATTGGAACTTACTTTCTTGACAGCCCTTGTACACTGACGGAAAAAGACCGCAACACCAAGATGAAATTGTGTAATATAAACTAAAGTTGGTAGGCGTGTTTCTAGGTCTGAAATATGACTTTATTCCAGTTTCGCACCAGTCGTGCAAGAGTGGCGCTAGTAGCGCCAGTATGAGGAAGCAAATCAGGTTTGCTGTAGTTAAAAAAAAATGGTTCGAATGGCTCTGAGCACTATGGGACTTAATTGCTTAACCGCTGCGGTCATCAGTCCCCTAGAACTTAGAACTACTTAAACCTAACTAACCTAAGGACATTATACACATCCATGCCCGAGGCAGGATTCGAACCGGCGACCGTAGCGTAGAGGAAGATCTGGCAGTAATATAGCCACTGTACATGATTACTGGCAGCGTTGGTCACGGGACTGTATGGTCACAAGAAGAGCAGGCTCTCGACGGCAAGGTGGCACTACCGCGAGGAAAGGCCACCGTCTTCGTCGCATCGTATTCCATGTGCAGCAGCAATCTGAGCAGCAGTTGACAGCACATTGACACAACAAACTGTTACAAATCGGTTACTTCAAGGACAGCTCCCAACCACCCTGTAGCGTGCATTCCACTGACACCACACCACGTCCGCAGCTCGTGGTCGTGCGGTAACTTTCTCGCTTCCCACGCCAGGGTTCCCGGGTTCGACTCCCGGCGGGGTCAGGGATTTTCTTTGCCTCGTGCTGACTCGGTGTTGTGTGCTGTCCTTAGGTTAGTTAGGTTTAAGTAGTTCTAAGTTCTAGGGGATTGATGACCATAGATGTTAACTCCCATAGTGCTCAGAGCCATTTGAACCATTTTTGAACACCACACCACCGCCACTTGCAGTGGTGCCAAGCGGGAGCTCATTGGAGGGTAGATTGTAGATAGGTTGTGTTTTCTGATGGAAGCTGGTTCTGCTCCGGTGTCAGTGATGGCCATATGTTGGTTAAAAGAAGGCCAGTTGTGGCCCTGCAGCCAACCAGTCTGTGTGCTAGACACACTGGAGCTTCTCCTGGGGTTATGGTCTGGAGTGCAGTTTCGTATGAGAGCAGGAGCACTCTCGTGGCTATCCCACGCACTAGGAATGCAAAATTGTACGTGAGTCTGGTGATTCGACCTGTTGTGCTGCCATTCATAAACATCAGTATAATACAATATACTACTCCCCCACATACCGCTGTTGTAACCCAACATGCTCTATAGATTGTCGACATGTTTCGTTACCCTGTTCTAACACTAAATCTGCCTCCAGTCGAGCACATACGCGACTTCATCGGACAGTTCCAGCATCATCCACAACCAGCATTATCTGTCGGTGTACTGACTGTCCAAGTGCAACAGGCATTGGACTTCATCCCACAAAGTGACTTCCGGCACCTTTACGACGCAAAGCATGCTCTTTTGCATGCTTACATTCAACATGTGACGGTTACACCGGTTATTAATATACCAGCATTTCACATTTTCAGTGGCTTATCTTATCTCCTGCAGTGTTAAACGTGGCACCTAGAAAAATGTATTCTCGAAATTTCATTATCCTCCATTAATAACTTTTTGCTGTTGTAATTTTTCCCTCAGTGTGTATAAGTATAAGAAATGCACGCACAAGTTTACGTTCCGTGTTCGATTCTCGCTTCAGCCCACAGATTTAATCGACCTGAAAGTTTCAAAAACTGCTGCAAAGTGAAAATTCATTCATCAAAAGTCTCCTAGCGAACTGTCCACTGTTAATAGCTACGATAGTTCAAGGCGATCCTTCTTATCAATATGTTGTTGCCTATCACAGCTGGCTCTACGTGCGTCCGTATTTCGCAAATCATGAACTCTTAGTCACTCGTGACGCAGTTGGTTCAAATGGCTCTGAACACTATGGGCCTTAACTGCTAAGGTCATCAGTCCCCTAGAACTTAAAACTACTTAAACCTAACTAACATAAGGACAATACACACATCCATACTCGAGGCAGGATTCGAACCTGCGACTGTAGCGGTCGCGTGGCTCCAGACTGTAGCGCCTAGAACCGCTCGGCCACTCCGGCCAGCCGTGACGCAGTGACGCCTCTATAAAGTACGAGTATACGGAACACCAGACTAACTGTGAAAATTGGATTGGATTGGGGAGTTTTTAGGAAAAAAAAAACCATAGCAACTCACAGTCAATGAAGGAAAGTCTTCAGGCGTAAAATTAGCTTCTGGTTTACTCAAAGGGAATGTTACAGATCCGTTACTTTTCACGATACACAGTAGGCAACATCGGAGTTTCCATGAGGATTTTGTAAAAGATGCTGTTTTATATGGTGAAGTGGCAAAGCCAGAAAATTATAGCCAAATGCGGGAAGACCTGTAGAGGACGACGTTTGGTACAAGGAGTTGCAGCTGATACTCAGTATCATTAGATGTAACGTACAGCGTATACATAGACAGACAGGTGCATCATGGTATCAGTACCGACTGGAGTACAATCTCTGGGAGCAGTAACTTCAACAAAATATCTAGGAGTATGCATATGGAGCGATCTAACATGGGCCGGCTGGGGTGGCCGGGCGGTTCTAGGCGCTACAGTCTGGACCCGCGCGACCGCTACGATCGCAGGTTCCAATCCTGCCTCGGGCATGGATGTGTGTGATGTACTTAGCTTAGTTAGGTTTACGTAGTTCTAAGTTATAGGGGACTGACGACCTCAGAAGTTAAGTCCTATGGTGCTCAGAGCCATTTGAACCATTCGATCTAACATGGTACGACTAATCGCCGGAGAGGCAGATGCCAGACTGAGATTCATTGGAAGAATCCTCGGGAAATGTAGTCCACCAACAAAAGAGGCAGCTTACAAAACCATCATTCGACCAGTGTTTGAATATGGGACATCGGTATGAGATTCGTACCAGACAGAATCGATAGAGGAAATGGAGAATATCCCAAGAAGAGCAGTGCGTTTCGTTACGGGTTCATTTAGTAAGCACGAAAGTGCCATGGAGATGGTCAACCAACTCCTGTGGCAGCTGCTGTAAGAGATGCATTCTGTGTCACACTGCGATTTATTGTTTGAGTGGCGAAAGCGTACTTTCCTAGAAGAGTGAGCAAATACACTATGTGATCAAAAGTATCCGGACACCTGGCTGAAAATGGCTTACAAGTTCGTGGCGCCCTCCATCGGCAATGCTGAAATTCAATATGGTATTGGCCCACTCTTAGCCTTGATGAAAGCTTCCATTCTCGCAGGCACACGTTCAATCAGGAATTGGAGAGTCCCATGGGCCGGGCAGTGTGATCTGCCCACGACCAACTGCGCAGATACCGCGTGTCCTGTCCAACATGTGCTACACTAGAAGTCTCCCTGTGCTTTATTTTGAATGCCATTAATTCGAGCCCTCGCTAATAACAGAGATTCCTAAATCTGCGACTCTTGCGTATATACGTATTTTGAATTAGTTTGTTATCTATGGTTGCAGGTTGCAGATTCACGGCTTCATACACACATCAAAAAAGAGGTTTGCGTCACCTCGGTTCCGAGAGTTCCGGAACTTGTACAGAAAACTGGAATAGAGATCAACATAAACATCATTTCCGTCCCCCCCCCCCCTTTTTTTTTACGTAAACCACACATTTCTTGTTGTATGCATGTTGTTCCGTCAAACAGCAAGATCTTCACAGGTGGTGGTCCAGATTGCTCTACACACCAGTACCCCTATTACCCAGCACCACGTCCTCTTGCATTGATGCATGCCTGTATATGCCGTGGCATACTATCCACAAGTTGATCAAGATTCGGCGTAGATCCATAGGAGTGGTTGGTGGGTCACGTCGTCCATAAACAGCCCGTTTCAACCTATCCCAGGCATGTTTGATAGGGTTCATGTCTGTAGAATATGCTGGCCACTCTAGTCGAGCAATGTCGTTATCCTGAAGGACGTCATTTACAAGACGTGCACGATGGGGGCGCGAATTGTCGTCCATGAGGACGAATGCCTTGCCAATATGCTGCCGGTATGGTTGCACAATCGGTCGGAGGATGGCGTTCACGTATCGCATAGCCGTCACGGCGCCTTCCACGACCACCAGCGGCCTACGTCGGCTCCACATAATGGCTCCCCAAAACAGTAGGGAGCCTCCACCTTGCTGCACACTATGGACAATGTGACAGTGTGTCTAAGGCGTTCAGCCTGACCGGGTTGCCTCCAAACACGTCTCCGACGATTGTCTGGTTGAAGGCAAATGCTACACTCATTGGTGAAGAGAATGTGATGCCAATCCTGAGCGGTCCATTCGGCATGTTGGTGGCCCCATCTGTACCACGCTACATGGTGTCGTGGTTGGAAACATGGACCTCGCCATGGACACTGGGAGTGAAGTTCCGCATCATACAGCCTATTGCACACAGTTTGAGTCGTAACACGACGTCCTTTGGCTGCACGAAAAGTATTATTCGACATGGTGCATAGCGGTTAAGGTTCAGTGTCATCCACTGCAGTAACAGCCCTTGAGCGGCCTAAACGAGGCATGTCATCAACAGTTCCTGTCTCTTTGTACCCCTCCCCACCCCCCGCCCCCCATGTCTGGACAACATCGCTTTGGTTCACTCCAAGACACCTGGACACTTCCCTTGTTGAGAGCCCTTCTTGGCACAAAGTAACAATACGGACGGGATCGAACCGCGGTATTGACCGTCTAGGCATAGTTCAACTACAGACAACACAAGCTGTGTACCTCCCTCCTGGCGGAATGAGTGGAACTGAACGGCATCACAGATATGCAAATTAATGTCTGGGGAATTTGGTGGCCAGCGGAAGTGTTTAAACTCAGAAGACTGCTCCTGAAACCAGTTTGTAGCAATTCTGGACGTGTGGGGTGTCACATTGTCCTGCTGGAATCGCCCAAGTCCGCCGGAATGCACAATGGACATTAATGGATGCATGAAATCCCATTGAAATCCAGACCTTTAGCTGCTTACAGGCGTTATAAGTATCATCGGGGACAGTTGAAAATGTGTGTCCCGACCGGGACTCGAACGCAGGATCTCCTGCTTTCATGGCAGACGCTCTATCCGTCTGAGCCACCGAGCACACAGAGAACAGTGTGACTGCAGGGACGTATCTCTGGCACGCTCCACGTGAGACCTACAGTTCCAACTTACTTTCTACACACTACATTTTTAGTGCCCTTGCCCACTATACTCATCACTCGCGGCAGTCAATCTACCGATTCCCGTAAGAGTTCGGGCAATGTGAGTGCATCCGCACTGAAGAAGATCATTAGCCGGTATGCCTGATCTATATGAATATGGTATCTATTCTTTTGGACATGTCCGAAAGAACAGATGCCACCTTCATATGAGCGGATGCAGGTGATCAGTCAGGATGCTTACGTACGTGTCACCTGTCAGAGTCTTATCTAGACGTGTCAGGCGTCCCATATAACTCCAATTGCTCACGCCTCACACCATTACAGAGCCTCCACCAGCTTGAACAGTCCCCTGCTGACATGCTGGGTCTGGATTCATGAGGTTGTCTCCATACCCGTACACTTCCATACAATCTGAAACGAGACCCGTCCGACCAGGCAACATATTTCCAGTCACCAACAGTCCAATGTCGGTGTTGACGGGCCCAGGCGAAAAGTAAAGCATTGTGTCGTGCTATCATCGACGGTACACGAGTAGGCTTTCGGCTCCGAATGACCATATCGATGGTGTTTCGTTGAATGGTTCGTTCAACAATGGTTCAAATGGATCTGAGCGCTATGGGACTTAACATCTGAGGTCATCAGTCTCCTAGAACTTAGAACTACGTAAACCTATCTAACCTAAGGACATCAAACACATCGATACCCGAGACAGGATTCGAACCTGCGACCGTAGCAGTCGCGCGATTCTGGACTGAAGGGCCTAGAACCGCTCGGTCACAACGGCCGGTCGAGTGGTTCGTACGCTGACACTTGTTGATGGTCCGCTACTGAAATCTGTAGCAATCTGCAGAAGGGCTGCACTTGTGTCACGTTCAACGATTCTCTTCAGTCGTCGTTGGTCCCGTTCTTGCAGGATCTTTTGCCGGCCGCAGGCATGTCAGAGATTTGATGTTTTACCGGATTCCTGATATTCACGGTACACTCGTGAAATGGTCTTACGGGAAAATCCCCACTTCAACGCTTCAGGGATTTGATGTTTTACCGGATTCCTGATATTCACTGTACACTCGTGAAATGGTCGCACGGGAAAATCCCCACTTCAATGCTACTTCGGAGGTGCTGCGTCCCATCGCTCGTGCGCCGACTGTAACACCATGTTCAGACTCACTTAAATCTTGATAACCTGCAGTATCCGATCTAACAACTGCGACGGACACTTGTCTTATATAGGAGTTGCCAACCGCAGCGCCTTATTTTGACTGTTTACATATCTTTGTATTTGAATACGCAAGCCTATACCAGTTTCTTTGGCGCTTCAGTGTAAGACAATAGTTACAATGAAGTCATCGCGACTTATAATGGTTTCCTGGACATTTCAAAATGCGGGGAACGGTTTTTAATTGGGTGTATGATCACCGTGGACGACAACGCATGCTCTTCAACGTACTGCCATGCTGGCGACAAGGCTGATTAGGAGTTACTGTGGTATGGCGTTCGTTCCTCCGCTAACGCAGCTAACTGCAGGATGGTCGTTGTGTTGGTGCATGTGGGTGCGCTGCAATACGTCTCGCCAACGAGTATCACACGTGATCGACGGGATTTAGGTCGGGGAATGGGGAGGTCAGCCCCTTCGCCGAATATCCTCTTGTTACAAGAGCTCTCCCACCAGTGCTTTTCAATGCGGTGGCTGGGACGAAAGCACCAATGATATGATGCACATTGCGAGGGAGTTGTTGTTGTTGTGGTCTTCAGTCCTGAGACTGGTTTGATGCAGCTCTCCATGCTACTCGATCCTGTGCAACCTTCTTCATCTTCCAGTACCTACTGCAACCTACATACTTCTGTATGGGGAGTATGGTGTCACAATAACTCTGACCAATTACTGCATCATGTTTCAAAATCTGGAGATCAGTACGTCCATGCAACATTATGCGTCCCTACAGCATAACAACTGGACCACCAAAAGTATCGTTGTCGGAGTATGAGAAAGTCCAGAATCACTAGTCAGACTGCTCTCATCTAATAAAAGCGAGCGGCCCCGTTACTTGTTGGTCGAGTCTCTATGCTCTTGGCACCAACGAAAACTGTGCCGCCGACGTACGCATACAAAGGTACAACGTACTTATAGTTCGGCAAAGAGACCACCCCCACTGCAGTCGTACCAGTGAGGTGCGTGAGATTGCGTGCCTTGCTGTTCTGTTAAATGTGGTTGCAATTGGTCCGCCTTAGGCACGGAGTGCCTTTGGTTAGGAACGCACAGCATACACGTGAAACAGTGCTGCGAGCAATACAAAACTGTTGCGCTATACTCGCCCTACTTCGAGTTTCCCGTTGATTCATCTCCGTGTGAAGTGATCCAGATGTACTCTTCAGGCCATGTTGTAATGAAGAACGCTGCCATAGCGCACAGTAAGTACTCGCTGACTGACACACACTGTCTTTTCCCATTGCTTCAATTGCCTCGTGTTGCGGGGCCAGCCCCATTTGACGCTATAACTACTCTGTCCTCGCACCGTGTGAAGTGCAGCTTTCTGTGCGCGATTTTGAGACCAGTGGCAACGAGCCATCGCACTTTAATTCATTTCCACCCAGTTGTTAATATGTATATAGTATAAAAAGATATGTCCTGACAGACTGATTGACTGACTGAATCATCATCGCCAAGCCCTAACCGCTGAAGATAGTAACTTCAGATTTGGAATGGGCGTCGTTGAGCTTATACCGTAGACTTCGTTTAACAAAGGCCTTTTCGAAATTCCACCCCCTAAATTCCATTACCTAAAGTAATGCGTGTTTGGACAATTTTGGAGATTCAATCCATGATGCTATGAAATTTTTTACAAATAAATCTCTAGGAACTACTAAAACATTTTTAAATGTACATCTACAGAAACTGGTATGCGACCTATCGGTTGAAAATAAAAAAAGACCACGTTTTTCAGTGTTTCTGAAAAAAAAACCTTAGGGGGTTAAAATAGGGGCTGAAATATTTTATGTAAATATTTCATTGTGAAAGTATTTTAACGCTAAATCTAAGAAATTTTTTATTTTTCTTCTCGGTAAAAAAAATACGTGTTTCGATGTTTTTGGAAATTCAACTACTAGCGGTAAAGACGGGTATCGTAGTTTTTATGCAAATATTTCATTACGAAAGCATTTTTAACAATAATTCTCTGAAAATTTGTACTTCGCTTCGCGGATGGAAATTCAAAAACAGATGTTTCAGTTTTTTTTCGCAATTCAACAGAGGATAAAATTACCGGCATTTTAAACCATTTGTAAAGCTAAATCTAAAAAAAATTGTATTGAACTTCTAAGGAAATATTTGTTAAGGAATGAAAGTTTCTGTGAATATATAACCACAAGAACTTAGAAGGCAATATTAAGAAAGAACTCAGTTAACAGAATAACTCTTTAATGAAAAGTACACTTGGAAAAGACCACGCTTCTACGAGCTTAATTAGCATGAAAAGTTTAGAATACGTTGCGATTTGGCCGGCCGGAGTGACCGAGCGGTTCTAGGCGCTACATCTGGAACCGCACGACCGCTATGGTCGCAGGTTCGAATTCTGCCTCGGGCATGGATGTGTGTGATGTACTTAGGTTACTTAGGTTTAAGTAGTTCTAAGTTGTAGGGGACTGATGACCTCAGATGTTAAGTCCCATAGTGCTCAGAGCTATTTTTTGTTACGATTTGTAAATAACGTAAAAATTCGATTAAGATAAAAAGCAAGAAAGAAAAAAAGAAATCTGTGCGGACCGTATAGCCTACGCGAGCAAAGCAGAGGGCGCTACTCTAGTATCTATCCTGTACATAAATTCTATAGGACAGTGTATTCTTTTACTAGTGGGCACAGCTAACCAATAGTTGCTGATGACTGGCGATACACGTATCACAATCAACAATGAACGGAATGAATATGGTTATCTACGACGTGTGAAGCTACAGAATTCCATAACAAGGTGAAGGTTTTTGTAAAATCATAGAAAAAAATAAAACGGGAAACGGGAAATAAATACTGAAAGTAAACAGCCTGAACGAAGAGAGACCTGAAGGCGCCATTATGCCGTGTTCCTTGCCTGCAATGCGATACAGTTCAAGAGGATGAGCCACTGAAGACAGAATTCACAGCGCGCACAAACGTGCTGCTGTTGAGAGAACGTGGAAGTTACTAGACAGTGCGCCGGCAGAGATGCTGGAAGGCATTCTGCCAGGGCACAGAGCTGCAGCAGATTACCGTTAAACGCGGCGGCCGCGATGTGCGCTACGTGCATCTCAACTCCGCGACGCGCCTGCTGTTGACACCGAGGCGCGTGCGCAGTAGCTGCAGTTGTAGCTGCAGGTGGTAGTTGCAGCTGCGCTCCTCTCTACTCTGCGAGCACAGCTTGTCGCTGGCAGGGCGATACGCGCCGCTCTCTTAACATGAGCGCTGCCAAGATACACACACACACACACACACACACACACACACACACGCACGCACGCTCAGAAGAGGAGCGCCAAACCTCTGGCGTACAGCTGGCCGCTTCTACCTACCGCAGTGCATCCTAGGTGGACGCTGTCCAAATGACTACGCTGTCACCGAGATAGATATAAAACTTCTTCAGCTGACGAAACTGATGAAGAACGATTAATGATGATTATCTAAGAAGTCTGAACAGCTCAAGATGCTACTTGCGAGACCGGAGGTGAAAAACAAGAATTTCGATACACGACCAGTCCACGGAAATTCATTGGCTTCTGAATTTAAAAGTAATGGAGAAACCACAGATAATAAGAACAGAAGAGATTAGAAAGCTCCAAGGCAGTGATGCAGTCATTCTATCCTGCTGTTAAACTTGTGCCGGCCTCGGTGGCCGTGCGGTTCTAGGCGCTTCAGTCCGGAACCGCGTGACTGCTACGGTCGCAGGTTCGAATCCTGCCTCGGGCATGGATGTGTGTGATGTCCTTAGGTTAGTTAGGTTAAGTAGTTCTAAGTTCTAGGGGACTGGTGACCTAAGATGTTAAGCCCCATAGTGCTCAGAGCCATTTGAACCATTTTGTTAAACTTGTACGTCGAAGAAGCAGTGAAGAACACAAAGAAGGTCAGAGATTTCACGGTGATATGACCTCAGTGATATGATTTTCTGATGATTCTGTTGTCCTCCCTGAAACCGGAGCAGAGTTAAAGGACGGACTGAATGAAATGTATAGTAGACTGGGAATAAGATATGGAACGAAAATGAATCTGAGAGCATCGCAAGTATTATGGAGTGGCAAAAAATACATTAGCGGCAAACTTCGCATAAAAATTTGGGGTCGATGCAATAGACGAACTGAAAGTATTTCACAATTCCACTCGTGGTACCACGCAAAAAAAATAACGCAAGACGGACAAAAATGGTGGGTCGAACGAAGCCGAACAGCACAGACAAAGTAAGCATTGAAACTTCCTGGTGAATGTAAACTTTGTATCGGATTGGGACCCGAACCCTGCAAAACTGCTACAAATAATCACCCCCCCCTTTTTTTCAGGAATCGAACTGCTGTATATAAAACATCTGTTTCACGCATCTCAATTTTTATGACGTCATATGTCCTGAACTGTTTGTCGTATAATGATATAATTTTGCAGGTACATGCAGTGGCGTATTTCGATGCTGTCTGCAAACGTGTTGCGAGTAGAGTTAGTAGTAAAGAAATAATAAATTAAAACGCCATAGCAGATGCTGAAGTTCTACTGGATGAGTAGTGAAAAAATTGTCCATTCATTACTTTGTGGGGTGGTACCAGCAAGAAAAAGTTTCGAAAATGTTTTAAATTATGTGTCATTTTGTTGCAAGTCACAATCTAAACGGTTCAAATGGCTCTGAGCACTACGGGACTTAACATCTGAGGTCATCAGTCCCCTAGAACTTAGAACTAGTTAAACCTAACCAACCTAAGGACATCACACACATCCATACCCGAGGCAGGATTCGAACCTGCGACTGTAGCGGTCACGCGGTACCACACTGAAGCGCCTAGAACCGCTCGATCACACCGGCCGGCTGCCACAATCTCCAATGGTGTATGAATACAGTATAATGATTTGCGTGGCGTGACACAAAGGCTCATTAGCACAATTTATTCATTATCGGTGTCCGTCTAAGACCATCTTCTGAAAAACTGGCCAAAACATATCAAATGTCGTTCAGCTGGAAACGTAAGATCACATTCACTATCTAGCTCATGACTGACAATGATTTTCCCGAGTCAGCCTTTATCGTCACACACACAAATTATTTCGGATGCGGTAAAATCAGTGTCTGCCTAGCTTTTGTTGATGAGCTTGATACGTATTGTGATTTTATATTTCCTGGTGCGTAGTATACGTTTCCTATTGGCCAAATTTTCGTACCATACGATGGTTTTAGACCGATGATCATGATGATGATGAGGTCCTATACTCCGAGGAGCGTAGGGAACGATGCAGCGCCGTACTAGGCAAGGTCCTAGCGTAGGTGGTTTGCCATTTTTAGACCGAAACCGGTGCTAAACAAACTGTTGTAATGGAGTTTTGTGACATGAGTTTCCTGAAATTTAGTACCTGACCTATTGTGCTAAACATAACAGAAGTACATCTATGGAGCCTCCAGCACACAGTTCTTGTTTCCGCCGCTAGTAAGCGCTGTCGCCGAAAAATCCAAGATGGCGCTGGTAAGAAATTCAAAAGTAGAACGTGGTAGTGGCAAGAAATTTAGAAAAGTTCAAAATGATGGTGCTGGAAAATTTTAAAAAATCCACGATGGCTACATTGGGAAACTGCAAAACGCAAAATGGTGGTGTGGAGGGAAATTTCTAAACAAATGCAAGGTGGCGGAATTAGTCCAGTTGTACTTGGTACCACTCTCCTCTCCCCCGCACTATTCTCGTTCCTCCTCCTCTGGCCTCCAACCAATCACAGCGTAGTATTATAGCCGGTATTAAAATGAGGCTGCCAATAAGAACGTAGCTTCACTTACTGTGTTAAACCTGTAACGTAAGATTATATATCTGAATCATTGGATTAAGAGAGCATTTTAATTTTTTTTAATCTGGTCAGTAATTGTATGAAACACTGAAAATCAGAATTTTGTTGGCCTTGGAGGTCGTTAGACAGGCAACTTGCAACTGGGACTGGCTGACCAGGAGACGATTTTAGCCGCATATTATTATAAATGGGCTTTAAAATTGACAAAGAAACTTCTGAAAACGAATGTCTAGAGCATAGCCATATATTCAAGTGAATCGTGGACAGTGGGAAAACCATAAAACATTACAACTGGAGCCCTTGAGACGTGGTGTTACATAAAGACAGTTAAGTGGACTTACGAGATAAGAGATGAGTGCCTCCGCAGAAATGGCGAAGGTAGAAATATGTGTAAAACAGTAGCTAGAAAAACAGGCTGTGTGACAGGATATACTCGTATCTTAAGACATCAGGGAATAACGTCCATGGTAGAGGCAACGTTGGAGGGCAAAGTTGTGGGGCAGAACAGAGATTGAAATATGTACAAGTAATAACGGAGAACATTCGATATAAATGCTACTCTAATATGAAGAAAATCATGGCGGACGAAGAAATCATGGCGGGCTGCATAGAACCAGTGAGATGTAAACTAAAACTAAACTCCGTCCGAACAGGCCTTGAAGGCCCAACGGTAACGACCGACCGCCGTGTCATCCTCAGGTCGCAGTCGTCACAGGACGCGGATATAGAGGAGCATGTGGTCAGCACATCGCTCCTCCGGCTGTTGTCAGTTTTCGTGACCGGAGCCGCTATTTCCCACTCAAACAGCTCCTCAATTGGCGTCACAAGGGGTGAGTGCACCCCGCTTGCCAACAGCGCCCTGTAGACCGGACGGTCACCCATCCAATTGCTAGCCAAGCCCGATAGCGCTTAACTTCGGTGATCTGACGGGAACCATTGTCACCACTGTGCCAAGGCCGTTGGCTAAAGCAGCCAGAAATCTAATTCAAAAATGCAGTTCATTCATATTGCTCATACGTGTCTAAGGCTTCATCTACACCTCTATCGACACTTCACAAGCCTCTGTATAGGGTGCGGCGGACAGTAATCAAACAACTAGTAACAACATCTGTCCATTGTCGATCAAGCGTCAGTATAAGTTCTCAAAAAACTGCCCAAGAGTGAAATGGGTTTAGAAAAAATTATTCAAATGGCTCTAAGCATTTTTTAGCATGGCTTAACATATGACGTCATCAGTCCCCTAGACTTAGAACTACTTAAAACTAACTAACCTAATGACATCACACAACCATGCGCGAGGCAGGATTCGAACCTGCGACCGTAGCAGCAACGCGGTTCCGGACTGAAGCGCCTAGAATCGCTCGCCCACAACGGCAGGCGAAATGGGTTTAGAAGCATGAACTTTGCCTTTGCTATATGGATTCTCATGTATTTATCTAAAACATCTCAAGGTTTTGCATGGAATATGTGCATCTATTTCGATTCTAGGATCGCGTCTCGGTATTCCTTTCATCTCTGCCGCCTGCCTACATGATACAGACTCTCAACATTTGAGTAGTAACTCAATCAACATCTCTAGTTTAGGTTCCACAGCCGCCACAAATTTGTTAAAGCATACAACGATGGATCCGCTGGGATTGTAAATTATAGTCAGAACATTAAAATCTAGTAAAACACTTTTATGCAGAAGACTATTAAAAAGTCCATTCCCAAAACGAACTATAAAAATTTTGACTTAAATATTATTACCAAACGTAACAGTCAAGTATAGCGACGAGAGAGACAGAGAAGTTTGACTGCAGCTACCTGATCTTCACCGAAGCCAGAGTAAGATTCCCATTATTCGCATACTTCAAAATTGAGAGGCTATATACTTAATTACTAGAAGGCAATGAAATACTCGTATGATTAGGTATTAATGTATAAGGGGCGATCAAACACTTCCCATTTTAGGGCGTTGCTGCAGCGTATTCGCAATGTAGCGCGAATCCGATGCGGGTATATAAGCACCGACTCGTAGGCAATGGTTTCTTATCTGTCGCGGGACAAACACCGGTAGACATCTATCGGAGAAAGAAGAATTCGTATCCGACAGTGGTGTCATCCATCGTCCCAAGAACTTCAGGAGCCAGCCATCTGCTGAAAAGGTGACACCCAGTTCTTTGATGACGGCGAAATCAGTGGGGAATTGTAACCACGCCAGTATCACGCCTTCGTTCTCTTGAAAAGTCGACCATTTCTGTCCGACCAGGTTGTGCAGCAGGCAATTACGGACTTCTTCATGTAGAGGGGCACGATGTTTTACCAGACGGGCATCTTCAGCCTGCTGCGTAGGTGAGACGATTGCCTCAATGTTCGTGGCGACTGTGCCTGATTGGCGTACCGATTCTGAACTGCACGAATTTCAAACAGAAACTTTTTGATCGCCCATTATACTTGAAGTTACACCGTCGTCGAGTCACAACGTAAGAAAACTAACAGTATTTATGCTTTGTAACTGTCACTGACCAAATTGGTACCTCAACCGTGGTTTGTTCTGTAATGTTTGCAGGCAAGCAGGCAAGGGTTTCTACGGCACATCGCACATACGTGAGAGCTCAAAGACGGCATCTATAGTGGGAATTCAGCTATTCTTGACATCGAATTCTTTATTGTATAACCTTTTTCATAATGTCCATTTTTTTACTTTTTTTTTATTTATTGAGTTTTGATTCCCCCTGAAGGGGGCGGGCTGACAGCAGCTTAGTACGCCGCTCATCAGCCTACAGAATTTGTTTTTAAAAAAATGAAGATAATAAAAACAAAAGCAGGCGATAAAATCGGTGACTTAAATGGTAAAATGGCGGAAAATCGTGGAACTTAAAACATAAAGGGTTGGTGATGTTAGTAAAATACACAGGAAGCAGACAGGTAAATTAATAGACAGACAAATTAAAAAACGTGGCGACAGTCTGATTTCTGTTCTCAAGAGATATAAAAAAATCACACCCAGCGACAGTATGATTTCTGTTCGCAACACTTTTGAAAGACGCACAACACTGAACACTCACATGAACACTGCACTAAAAAGTTGGCACAAGTATGACACACCACAGCCGAGGGCAGACGGGGGAACCTGGACAGATGATGGGGAAGAAAAGGAGGGGGGGAGGAGGAGAGGAAAAACGGTCGGGGGAGGGGTGAAGGAGCCGACGGAGGACGAGGACCTGTAAGAGAGGAGGGGGGGGGTGGGCTGGGCAGATGCGAGAGGGAATGTGGAAAGCCAGAGGAGGGGAATGCAAAAGGTCTCAGAAGGGGGGAGGGAGAAGAAAGGCAGAGAGAGGTTAGGTGGAGAAAAAACAGAATGGAAGGGGGGCGGGGAGACGGAGCCCAGGGAAAAGACAGAGGAAAGGAGGGGGAGATCAGGATCAGAGTTGATAGAAGGGATAAACGGAGGGAGAGAGGGCATCATCCAGGAGGGGGAATTGACGAAAGCCACCATGGGAAAGGAGATGTTGTTGAGATGGAGGGTATGGGGCACACAACAGTGAAGGCGCGGCAGAGGGCACGGGTTGGAGAGGAGAGGTGCAACCAGGGGATGAGGGGGATCAGGGTGGCGGGAGGTGTAGAGCATGCGGATATGTTAGACGAATAGGAGCAGATGGGGGAAAGGAATCAGGTCCTAGAGGATCTGCCAGGGGGACGGGAGGCGTATATGGAAGGCAAGGTGGAGTGCATGGCGCTCGAGGATCTGGAGGGACTTATAGAATTTGTGAGGGGGGATGAGGCGGATATCCAGGCGGGATTGGCAGAACAGAGAATGGGATGGATTGAGGATTTGTAGGTGCAGAGGATGGTAGAGGTATTCAACCTCCATGTCCGGCCAGAGAGGAGTTTGAGGAGTCAGAGGCAGTTGTGGACTTTGGATTGGATGGAGCAGAGATGAGGGATTCAGGTGAGGTGATGGTCAATGGTGAGGCTAAGGTAGGTGAGGGTGGGGAAGAGGCGGACAGGACGGGCGCAGATGGTAAGGGAGAAATCGAGGAGCCGGAAGGAGCGAGTGGTACGACCTATGATGATTGCCTGGTTCTTGGAAGGATTGATTTTCAGGAGCCCATAAATATCTGATGGAAACTAATCTCGACAATAATCAGTATATCATCGCAGCAGTTTTGTAGGCAACAGCTAAGTTGTACATCTATTCTGAAACAGTGGAACGCTGCGTGAGGAAAAATATAATAAGGTACATGTACCAAATAATGCGCGATTCCCAATAAGGCCCACGACCATTTTCTGGCATAAAAGTTTTGAAAACAACGCTAAATGTCTTTGGTAGCGATAGGTTGTGACATCTAGTGGCCAAGGCAACAAGTATTTCCATACCCTCTCCCGTGCCGGCCATTTTACTTTCAGTTGTGCTACGGCATTCAACGAAGGAGGGCAGCTTCTTACCTTCACGGTACGTTTCATTTAATGCAATCGTTTCGGTTATGAAGCATTTTTACTAGTAAATATGTATTTATGAACAGATAATTGTGCTGTATTAAGATAGTGGCATTATCTTTATAATAATAAGTTTCTTTTTAAACAAGAAACGCTCACACGTATCAAACTGGTTCTTCCCAATAAGGTCCATCTGTGGCGCTCGAAACAAGGCCTGGGCCAGCCTTATTAGGCACCCTGTTGTATAGAGCTGCGCAAAACGACAATGCATATTTAATTTTAGCGTTTCCTGGAAAACCTCATGTAACACGTATTTACTATCTCCAAATTAAATCTAAATTAATTTATACATTTTGACTGAGCTATTATTTGGTCGTTGCCAGAAACTTCAAAAGAAAACTTTCAAATTCCTTCTTGGTAATCTTTGTGACAGGGCAATCTGCATTTACATCAATAATTTTTAGTAGCTATAATTGAAGTACAGTACTTTAAAAAATGTACACAGTTTTACACTCCTAACTCAGGAATCTCAGGCTTACTGGAAACGTTTGTTTTTAGATGGAGCCACAGAAAAAAAGAGCAACATGGGATGCAGATAATTTAAAACGAGCTATGAAGCTGTTGCTGAAGGGATGCCTGTAACAGACGCTTCGAAAACATACAGGATTCCTCGACATATGCTACACAACCTCATAAATTCTGGACTAATAACCAAAACTTTGAGACGAAAAACTTGTTTGGACGAAACTCAGGAAAGAGGACTTTGCCAAAGAATTTTTCGACTCGCTGAAGTTGGGTATCCAATTACAGCAAAAGTGCTCAGAAAATGTGTATGTGTACAACGTGAGTTGGAAAGTGTTAAGAATGGGCTTGTAATTGTACAATGGTGCAACTTACATGCTACTGTGATGCATCTCTTTCAAAATACTCCCCTGACCGAACACACCGACTCCAACGGTGTTTCCACTTTTGGAAGCATTCCCGAAACTTTTTTTCCTGAAGTGTGTTAAGGACGCTCTCCGTATTTGCCTGGATGTCTTCAATCGAGTCAAATCGCTTCCCTTTCAGTGAAAATTTCAGTTTAGGAAACAGGTAGAAGTCCGCAGGGGCGAAATCAGGGGAATATGGCGGTTGTGGAATCAGAGGAATTTTGAATTCAGTCAAAAATTCAACCATGGAGAAGGCACAATGAGCCAGAGCATTGTCATGGTGCAGCACCCAACTCCTGTCTTTCCACAATGCAAGCCTTTTCTTCTGCATCTTTTTTGCGCAAGCGCTCAAGGACACATTCGTAGTATTTCTGGTTAACTGTCTGTCCTCCAGGGGTAAACTCATGAGGCACAATACCGGTAGAATCGGAAAAAATCACTATCATTGTCGTCACCTTCGCTTAGTTTGCCGTGCTTTTTTCGGTCGTGGAGAACCTGGAATCTTCCTCTGTGAAGACTGCACTTTGGTTTCAGGATCATATCCATATACCCACCATCCGTCACCTGTAATTACCCTATTAAACAAATCTGGGTCATTTTTAGTCCGATTAACCAGTTCTTGGTACACTTCAAGTCGCTATTGTCTCTGGTCACTTCACAACACTTTTGGAAAGAATTTTGAAGACACTCAATACATGTTCAGATCTTCAGTTAAAATTGACTGAACTGCGTAGAAACTTAAATGAAGTTCATCAGCAATCTCTCTAATTGTACGTCTACGATCAGAGCGCATTAAGTCGCGAATTTTCACAACATTTTCATTGGTTTTTGAGGTTGAAAGATGGCCGACCAGTTACAGTGAAAAGTTAAATTATTATGTTATCACTGGACATCGTCATCCACACAGCAGTCTGTAAACAACTTGGTATCGTAATATTAACGTTGCATAACTACAGGAGGAAGGAGAGACGACTGGAACTGAACGACCCGTCGATGACTAAGTCATTACTGACTCAGCACAAGGTCTGATTGGGAAAAGGGGGGGAGGAGGAAACATACTGTGTCCTTTCAAAAGGAGCCATCCCGGTATTCGCTTTAATCGATGATTTACGGAAAGCGCTGAAAATCTAAATGTGGGTGATCGGACAGCTTAATGAGCCACCTCGCCCCCCGCCCCCCCCCCCCCAATGTCATTAGTTTTACGTCATATCACTGCATCACTAAGTTCTATCGACCATAGTAAACATAGTGTCAGCAATTACAGAAACGAGATTCTATAAGTAGAACACAAAATGTAACCCACGAAAAACACTCTATGACTGTTGTGCCAAAGCGTGATCGTAGACTCTTTTTACATGGTATTCTTTGCACACTGCAGCGTGAAGTAAGTACAAAGCGTAACATTTTTTGCGATTTGTTTGTTAACGCCGAGGAAGTGGTAGAGAGGAGATTACTTAACAGCAAATGAAATGAACCAAAGTTTTTATTTCATACAAAAAAATCGCGCCACTCAGGTAAGTGCCTTCTTTCAGGTAACGGCAGTTGCGTCCTGATCCGAGTAATCTAATAATTCACTGTATAAATAGTCTTTGCTGATTGATGCTTAACTGGGGTCACGTTTTCGAAGAGGCAAAGCTTTGTAATTGTTTGTACTGTCACATTTTACAAAATCGATTTTACGAGTAGTGTTGGTGCCGACAACCGTGTACGGTTAAGCTGTTTGATGTCCGAAGCAGTTGTTCGTCGAGGCGAAGACTGCATCGCTGGTCTCTGAACGCTGCGGAGGTCAGATCTGCATTCACAGCGGAAACAGCGACACGTTAAGCGACTAATTTCAAGAACAACAGCTGGACGACGTCATAATTCGCTGTATACGGTCCCTCTTTGCTGCTGATTTGATTGTCACGTTTGGGACGACGCCATGCTTTGTAGCTGCAGGTATTGTCTGATTTCACAAAGAATATTTGTATCGATTTCACGAACACTGCTAGTGTCGACCAGCTTATACGGTTAATCTCCTTCCGTCCAGTATAGCAGATGTGTGTCGATGCGAGTCAGTCCCTGCACCGACGTACCGTTCACAGTAGAGCGGGCTTATGTGCAGCAACGTTGCAGTTTTGTGCGGGCACAGGGCCTGCAGTACAGAGACGAAGTATTTCACAGCCGTCTCGTTGTGCTGCGCGAACTCGACACAACCACACACTCACTGACACACACACACACACACACACGCGCGCGCGAGCGGCGTGTTTTCACAAGTCGGCCGCTGCGAGCGACGGCAGAAAGAGGTGGCGAAGCGTGCGCGCCACAGATGTGACATGCGGGCAATTCAGTGCTGTCGCCGTGTCCCGCGGGTAATGTGGCGCTATGCATGGAGTCAGGGCTTACCGGCTCCCTGAGTGGCACCCACAAACATCGTTCCAGAAAGGACTGCCGACCCACTGCCGGCTCTGCTTTTATTAACCCACCACACCGCCCAGACTTGCAACAAATTACTTTCTTGCAGTCATTTCTTAAAGAATAATTGCCTTTCAGTTATAATTACACGGCGAAAATAACATCAAATATTACAGAAATTACAGAAATGCCTTGAAATGAAATGAATGGACTGACGGGTCTCAAATCAGTGTACATGATATCCGACTAGACAATTTCATATTTTCCTAGAACTGCACTCAAACCAAGATTTACGACAGCTTCCAGGGTCAGCTGAGGGTTGCGAAACTTCTTTTCGGTAATGTTTATTCGGATTTTTGGCTACAAAATATGAGAGTCACGTTTCTCACGTACATCGACGGAATAAAAAAAAAATATCGCAACAACAAGAAGGGGTTGTGCGACATAAACGGAAGTTGGTTGGCGTGTTTCTATATCTGAAACTATGTCAGTCTAAATTTCATCTCAATCGCGAAGAGAGGTGTTAGTAGGACCTTTGTGAGGACGCAAATCAGGTTTGCTTTAAGCACACACTGTAACTGTCGTGAGCGTTATTTGCCTTTGAGGTTAGGCGTGGTGACTCGATGTTAGCCAAAAATGCCTTTAGGGAGACAAAGACGCCACTCACTGAGTTTGAACAAGGTCATGTAATGTGGCTACGAGGAGTTGGATGCTTCTTCTGCGATACTGCAGAAAGACTTGGTAGCACCGTAGCCACTGTACTTGATTGCTGGCAGCGGTGGTCACCAGTTGTACGATCATTGTACGATCACAACAAGGCACAGCGAAAACGAGTGAAATATTATATCCAAATTCAAGAATGTCCCATGGAACACTCCCTTTAACAAGTTCAGTGTACATATATTGTAAAATGTAACGTAGTGAAGCAGTATTGTATACATTTTTCAGGTAGACTATGGGTACAGTTTGAGTATAGAACTCTGAGCATCGAAAAGTTTACATTTCATACACGTTTCTACTGACACGCACAACATTTCGTGCTAAAATCAGTGGTCGTCCGGACACCACACATTAGCTATTACCGAGCGATTTCTGACCGATTTTTACTGCAAAGTTTTCGCTTTTGGAGTTTTTTTCTTCACAACTAGGCCCGCAGCCATCAAATGTTCGTTCATTTAACCAGTTCTTACTTCTATTCCCTCATAGTTCAATACGTGTCGCCGGCCGAAGTGGCCGTGCGGTTAAAGGCGCTGCAGTCTGGAACCGCAAGACCGCTACGGTCGCAGGTTCGAATCCTGCCTCGGGCATGGATGTTTGTGATGTCCTTAGGTTAGTTAGGTTTAACTAGTTCTAAGTTCTAGGGGACTAATGACCTCACCAGTTGAGTCCCATAGTGCTCAGAGCCATTTGAACCATCAATACGTGTCAGTTTTCGCTTTCTCGTCCTCCCCCCTTCCCCGTGAACTCCGTGCGAGAACCTCTGATAGATGGCTCTCACCAATTATACTACGATACTACAACTTTGAGTCAAGATTCGTGTTCATATAGCTTTATGGTTACCACAAATAATGAAAGAAAATCAGAACCACTCTGAGATAAAAACACACGTGGTAAACTTGTGGCGCAACAACAAAGGAAAGGGAATACTAACTGGACAGAAAGAATATTTCATACAGAAGGCCATAAATGAAAATCAAACTGTGCTCAGTGACAAAAAGAAAAATAACAGAAAAATAATATTCAAATTAATTCAGAGTGTACCATAAAAGAATAAATAAAACTAAATAAAAATAATGGGCACACACACACACACACACACACACACACACACACACACACACACATACACACACACACAGTGCCCCATACCAACACTCCACTACTGCACTCTCACCCTCCACAGCTCCCTAAATTCTTCTGTCAGACCTAAATCGTGTGAGCAAGAACATGTGCAGTGTGATCTAGTATAGGTCATGTGCAGAGCAACTCAGTTCTGAGCTGTAACATATCAATTGGAAGAAATCCATATTACGTCCATCTAGCGTATACGGAAAACGGATGCATGAATAGGCCATAAAATGAACGTAAATACAAAAAACGCAACCATATGACTGTGAATAGAAATAGATTTAAACAGCGTATCAACAATCACTAAATATTTGTATCAAAATATTTATGATCCAATAATTTTCTTTGTATTGTGGACCACTGGATATACATAGCAAGAACAGTCGAAACACCTTTGGTACACGCAAATCAATGCAGTTTAAAAAAGACGGAATTTTTCTTATCTGCTTGGTACAGCACAGCTACCAAAATTTCTTGCTGAAGGCCCTATCGTATGATAGGGAAGTTTCCCAAACGAAACTTGATTCAGGGTTGTGACTCCGGAGGACTACGTTTTTAGTTTAGTAATAAAGTAAGAAGACTTTCCCTTCGGTTCCGTTACATTTCTCCCTTGTTGTCAACAACAGGATTAATTAATCAATTTCTTCATATGGAAACACACCGTATAAAGAAGGACGAAGATTTCAGTTTTTCCATTCTTACTGTTGGATAGAAGAAGATGAAACTTAAATATCCAAAGGTACAATAGCGAAGAAGGCGATCAAGGTGAGCTTAAGGACAGATAAATTGTTAGCCCTGTGTAGATGCCGAAAAAATAAGAATTAGAAATGGTTAAGACTAATGCTCGCGCTAAGCGCGAAATCCAGATCAGGCCGGCCGGTGTGGCCGAGCGGTTCTAGGCGCTTCAGTCTGGAACCGCGCGACCGCTACAGTCGCAGGTTCGAATCCTGCCTCGGGCATGGATGAGTGTGATGTCCTTAGGTTAGTTAGGTTTAAGTAGTTCTAATGGACTGATGACCTCAGATGTTAAGTTTCATAGTGCTCAGAGCCATTTGAACCATTTAAAATCCAGATCTGAGTTTCAACGTTGCACAAAAATCAACTGTCTACTCGTATTTATCAGTTTTAAGTAAGAAATGAACTGTGTCAAGTTCTGGATTTTGTATGGTAGTCGCTCTCCAAATGTCCAGTTAAACTTTTGTGTCTTCTGACGAAACGCTGGCATACAAATATTTCTTGAGACCTTAAAACATGAAAATACACTATTAACTAATTATATTGCAAACGTTGTTTATGTATATCTGTTCGTTGTGGATAGACACAGAGTTGCAGATAACGGCGTCTAGACCGATCCTATGCTCCTTGACTGTCACCAGGTTTTCGATACAGTTCCATACAGATACCAAGTGAACAATATGTGAGATTACAGATTATCTTAACAACTTTGTGACTGAATTCAGAACATCGTAGGTGATAGAAATAAACATGTCGTTCCTAATGAGGTGAAATAGTCACATGTAGAAACTAGTGCTGGAGTACCCAAAGAGAGTGTTATATGGCCGGTGTTTGGTTTATGCCCTATTACGGGTCATGATTTGCTGTCTGTACAGAACTGCTTTCACCGTCGCCACAAGGCAAATTACCCACTCCACTACGAATAATGGTGAAGTCAGCTGGAGCTGGAGGTTGGGAAAGTTTCTGACAATGTGAGACTTTGGAACTCCCGTACAAAACCGGCGCCATGAAGCATAACTTCCAGCAATAAGATTCAAGAAGTAACTTACTACAAAACCAAGCTGACCGTACTGGAATCTTTCTTTATTCACGCAGACATTTATAAATGCAATAATATCTGTTAAAGATTGACTTTTAAAAGGTAACATAAGAATTAGATAAACATGACGAACATCGGTGCAGATAGCCAGTACATTACGGAATGCGCCCTGCACGGACATGCTGTAAACTTCTATAAATTGCTAATGAAAAACCACTAAATCGCATCGAGGGAAACGAAATTAATGGCATGACTTGAATGTAAAAAGGGATCGGTTGACATAACAAATACTCAGACATCAAACAGTATTAAAAATGCTAACGGAGGGAAATGTGCGGTGTAAAACCCGTAAAGAGTGACAAATACTTTACTACAGCATAGAGGTGGATGTACGAGGGGCGTTCAGTAAGAAATGCAACAGTGCAACACATTTTCTTCGACCAATTTCGGTTGAAAAAGTGCGGACTTCGTTGTGGGACATAGTTAAGTATTTCCGCTTCAGCCAGTAGTGTTTCATGAAATTTCGATAGGTGGAGGCGATATACGTAGCTTTCAAAATGGCGTCTGCAATGTAGGTGCGTTCCACGTCAAATGGCTCTGAGCACTATGGGACTTAACATCTGCGGTCCTCAGGCCTCTAAACTTAGAACGACGACTGGTCATTAAAATTGCTACACCACGAAGATGACGTGCTACAGACGCGAAATTTAACCGACAGGAAGAAGATGCTGCGATATGCAAATGATTAGCTTTTCAGAGCATTCACACAAGGTTGGTGCCGGTGGCGACACCTACAACGTGCTGACATGAGGAAAGTTTCGAACCGATTTCTCATACATAAAGGGCAGTTGACCGGCGTTGCCTGGTGAAACATTGTTGTGATGCCTCGTATAAGGAGGAGAAATGCGCACCATCACGTTTCCGACTTTGATAAAGGTCGGATTGTAGCCTATCGCGATTGCGGTTTATCGTATCGCGACATTGCTCCTCCTGTTGGTTGAGATCTAATGACTGTTAGCAGAATATGGAATCGGTGGGTTCAGGAGGGTAATACGGAACGCCGTGCTGGATTCCAACGGCCTCGTATCACTAGCAGTCGAGATGACAGCATCTTATCCGTATGGTTGTAACGAATCGTGCAGTCACGTCTCGACCGTGCGTCAACATATGGGGACGTTTGCAAGACAACAACCATCTGCACGAACAGTTCGACAAAGTTTGCAGCAGCATGGACTATCAGCTCGGAGACCATGGCTGCGGTTACCCTTGACGCTGCATCACAGACAGGAGCGCCTACGATGGTGTACTCAACGACGAACCTGGATGTACGAATGGCAAAACGTCATTTTTTCGGATGAGTCTAGGCTCTGTTTACAGCATCATGATGGTCGCATCCGTGTTTGGCGACATCGCGGTGAACGCACATTGGAAGCGTGTATTTGTCATCTCCATACTGGCGTATCACCCGGCGTGATGGTATGGGGTGCCATTAACTACACGGCTCGGTCACCTCTTGTTCGCATTGACGGCACTCTGAACAGTGGACGTTACATTTCAGATGTGTTACGACCCGTGGCTCTACCCTTCATTCGATCCCTGTGAAACTACATTTCAGCAGGATAATGCACAACCGAATGTTGCAGGTCCTGTACGGGCCTTTCTGGATACAGAAAATGTTCTACTGCTGCCCTGGCCACCACATTCTCCAGATCTCCCACCAATTGAAAACGTTTGGTCAATGGTGGCCGAGCAACTGGCTCGTCACAATACGCCAGTCACTAGACTTTATGAACTGTGGTATCGTGTTGAAGCTGCATGGGCAGCTGTACCTGTACACGCCATCCAAGCTCTGTTTGACTCAATGCCCAGGCGTATCAAGGGCGTTATTACGGCCAGAGGTGGTTGTTCTGGGTACTGCTTTCTCAGGATCTATGCACCCAAATTGTGTGAAAATGTAATCACATGTCAGTTCCAGTACAATATATTTGTCCAATGAATACCCGTTTATCATTTGCATTTCTTCTTCGTGTTGCAATTTTAATGGGCAGTAGTGTACTTAAAACTAAGGACATCACAGACATCCATGCCCGTGGCAGGATTCGAATCTGAGACCTTATTCTACAGGGTAGTTAATCAGTCAAGTTTGCGATCGCCACCATGTATGGATGTCGCACGGCTCTCGTCGCTTCGAGGATGCCTTGAAGGCTGAACAGCGCAGGAACAAGATCCTATAATGTACTACAGAGCCCTAAAGCGTCTTTCAAGACGTTAATACAGAAGCGCATCACACCAACTTCGTGATAAACTCCTCCAGAAGACAGAAATCAATCGAAAGGGTTAACGTGAGATATCTGCTAACTTAACGCATATGCTAGCCTATAGATGTGGCATATTTTCGTCATCTAAAAAGAGCGCGGCGAAAAGTTCTTGGTGAATGGAACATAAAAAACAAGGGGCTGCTTGCCAAAACAGAATTTCCTAGATGGCTGAAAACTGCATTCGAAGCCATAAATTGTACTTCAGCAGAGAGTTTGAAATCAGGTTTCAGAACCTGTGCCATAGTTCCTCTAAATCCACAGAAAGTTCTGGTCACGCTACTTGGGACCTGTAGAACTCCTCACGAAGATATAGAACAGTCTTGGACAGACTCACTTACTGAACACCTGCAGAACACCCGGAAGAATGAAACATCAGCAGACTGTTGTAGAGTTGGTTCAAATGGTTGAAATGGCTCTGAGCACTATGGGACTTAACTGCTTTGGCCATCAGTCCCCTAGAACTTAGAACTACTTAAACGTAACTAACCTAAGGACATCACACACATCCATGCCCGAGGCAGGACCCTAGCGGTCGCGCGGTTCCAGAGTGTAGCGCCTAGAACCGCTTGGCCCCTCCGGCCGGCTGTAGACTTGGGAAGCCGGCCGAAGTGGCCGTGCGGTTAAAGGCGCTGCAGTCTGGAACCGCAAGACCGCTACGGTCGGAGGTTCGAATCCTGCCTCGGGCATGGATGTTTGTGATGTCCTTAGGTTAGTTAGGGTTAACTAGTTCTAAGTTCTAGGGGACTAATGACCTCAGCAGTTGAGTCCCATAGTACTCAGAGCCATTTGAACCATTTTAGAGTTGGGAAACGAATCAATATTTTACCAGCACAAAGTGTCCATTATGTTGATTTGATTGTTACAGGCAAAGAAGACAGAACAATTAATCAGTCTGATAAGGAGAATATAACGTAACCAGAAGGAAGTGCTTCTGAAACGCATCATAACAATGGAGAACATGTCCTCGTTTCCTTCGGACTTTTAAAAATATTCACAGGCCATTACATATGGATGGCAGGCAGTGGATAAAAGCAAGTAAATCACTGGTCAATGCACAGGGTAGTGAAGTTATTGTGGCGTCCCGTCGTCTCAGATCACCAATTACTCAAGAGCGGTACAAAAAAAATAATGCCGTAGATTAGCAGGCCACGCGCATACAGTAAGCCGGCCTGGCTTTTGTTTCAAGTGACTTAACGAGGAAGTTTAAAGCCGAAGTCATAACAGGAGAACAGGGATATGAAACCTGATCCTATTCCGTATGAAACCTTTGCCACTGCATCACGTCACTCAGTAATCTGGAAACCGTCTGTGGAATTCTAGTTACAAGTTACCATTAATGTTTAACACAGTATCTTAACTCCAAGGAAATAATAACTTCGTAATTGCCATTCACTTATATTTTCTAAATGCAAGAGCCGGCCGCGGTGGCCGAGCGGTTCTAGGCACTTCAGTCCGGAACCACGCGACTGGACTGCTACGGTCGCAGGTTCGAATCCTGCCTCAGGCATAGATGTGTGTGATGTCCTTAGGTTAGTCAGGTTTAAGTAGTTCTAAGTTCTAGGGGACTGATGATCTCTGATGTTAAGTCCCATAGTGCTCAGAGCCATTTCATATTCTAAATGCAAGAACCTAAGATAATTATCACTTCTCACCGGGTCCGGTTTCTTTCGCTACATTGAATAATATCCTACATCGTGAGACGTCAGGCGAGTATTTACGTCCTCTCACGTGTCGTTTCATTTAAAAAATGACGAGCCGCTCGCGCTGATTAGTCTGGCCGTAAAAAAAAGGCTCACAAATTGTCCATCGCTTCCTTTCTAATGGTGATGAATGCAGTCAGTAGATCCGGTTTATTTCACTTTGTTGTAAATGTTGTATAGTAACTCTTTACGAGAATAGCAGCTGCTTTTGACGAAAGTAGATGCAAAAATGTGTGTGAATTCCTAATGGACCAAACTGCTGAGGTCACAGGTCCCTAGACTCACACACTACTTAAACTAACTTATGCCAAGAACAACATACACACCCACGCCCAAGGGAGGAATTGAACCTTCGGCGGGAGAGGCAGCGCAATCCGTGGCACGGCGCCTTAAATCACGCGACCACTCCGCGCGGCGTAAATGCAAAATATTTCATTTTCAGTAAACGTATTCTTCGTATTTTACATTCAATTACATTCCATCAGAATTTCTAAAATCATTGGGGGAAGTGGCAACAAAACGACTATTCACGTTGGTGTGTAGAATATATGAGTCTGGCGATATACCATCTGACTTTCGGAAAAGCATCATCCACACAATTCCGAAGACGGCAAGAGCTGACAAGTGCGAGAATTATCGCACAATCAGCTTAACAGGTCATGCATCGAAGCTGCTGACAAGAATAATATACAGAAGAATGGAAAAGAAAATTGAGAATGCGCTAGGTGACGATCAGTTTGGCTTTAGGAAAAGTAAAGGGACGAGAGAGGCAATTCTGACTTTACGGCTAATAATGGAAGCAAGGCTAAAGAAAAATCAAGACACGTTCATAGGATTTGTCGACCAGGGAAAAAGCGTTCGACAATATAAAATGGTGCAAGCTGTTCGAGATTCTGAAAAAAGTAGGGGTAAGCTATAGGGAGAGACGGGTCTTATACAATATGTACAACAACCAAGAGGGAATAATAAGAGTGGACGATCAAGAACGAAGTGCTCGTATTAAGAAGGGTGTAAGACAAGGCCGTAGCCTTTCGCCCCTACTCTTCAATCTGTACATCGAGGAAGTAATGATGGAAATAAAAGAAAGGTTCAGGAGTGGAATTAAAATACAAGGTGAAAGGATATCAATGATACGATTCGCTGATGACATTGCTATCCTGAGTGAAAGTGAAGAAGAATTAAATGATTTGCTGACCGGAATGAACAGTCTGATGAGTACACAGTATGGTTTGAGAGTAAATCGGAGAAAGACGAAGGTAATGAGAAGTAGTAGAAATGAAAACAGCGAGAA
This sequence comes from Schistocerca piceifrons, assembly GCF_021461385.2. Taxonomy (NCBI): domain Eukaryota; kingdom Metazoa; phylum Arthropoda; class Insecta; order Orthoptera; family Acrididae; genus Schistocerca; species Schistocerca piceifrons. The sequence goes on from NC_060144.1 coordinate 146,960,896, forward strand.
ACTTAACATCAGGATTGATGGTTACGAAGTCAATGAAGTTAAGGAATTCTGCTACCTAGGCAGTAAAATAACCAATGACGGACGGAGCAAGGAGGACATCAAAAGCAGACTCGGTATGGCAAAAAAGGCATTTCTGGCCAAGAGAAGTCTACTAATATCAAATACCGGCCTTAATTTGAGGAAGAAATTTCTGAGGATGTACGTCTGGAGTACAGTATTGTATGGTAGTGAAACATCGACTGTGGGAAAACCGGAACAGAAGAGAATCGAAGCATTTGAGATGTGGTGCTATAGACGAATGTTGAAAATTAGGTGGACTGATAAGGTAAGGAATGAGGAGGTTCTACGCAGAATCGGAGAGGAAAGGAACATGTGGAAAACACTGATAAGGAGAAGGGACAGGATGATAGAACATCTGCTAAGACATGAGGGAATGACTTCCATGGTACTAGAGGGAGCTGTAGAGGGCAAAAACTGTAGAGGAAGACAGAGATTGGAATACGTCAAGCAAATAATTGAGGACGTAGGTCGCAAGTGCTACTCTGAGATGAAGAGGTTAGCACAGGAAAGGAATTCGTGGCGGGCCGCATCAAACCAGTCAGTAGACGGTGACAAAAAAAAAACAAAAAAAAAAAAAAACCTTTCATTGTTCTGTATTTCATACCGGCTTCCCAAATCTCTGCTCCTTTGCCCAGCGTCATTTCATTGTATTAATCGAACTACGTCAACGTGTGAGATCCCTGTAAACTGTTTAGAAATAAAGTGAACAACAGTATATACATAGAGTGTGAAAGTTCGTCTGATCTTTTTTCCCGTAAACATTGCTCCATAACTTCAACGTACTTAAACAACGGCATTGCGAAACCGCCAAAAGCCAATGTAACGTGCGTTCATAAACAATAAATTCATCAAATGGATGTTTCCTCCAGATTCTCATACTCTCCTACGAAGTAACAGAAACACACCATTCCGAGCGCACATTCTGAAACTGTAGCTTCGTGGTTATCAATTAACTCACTAGCTCTCTTTCTTTAGGGATTCCGCACCTCAGTCGATAAAAAAGGGACCCTTATAAGATCACTTCGTTGTCAGTCTTTCTGTCTGTTAAGACCCCTTCGAGAATGGGCAGGGGTAATAAGTTGAAATTTATGTTAAATGCAAAGGTTCACGATACCCTGGCGTTGTAAATAATTTAAGCATGTGAGTCACTGCAGTCAAAGATACGGTTATATGTGTCACATACACTAAGCAGATTCAGAAGGATGTAGGTTGCAGTAGGTACTGGGAGATGCAGAAGCTTGCACAGGAAAGAGTAGTATGGAGACCTGCATCAAACCAGTCTCTGGGCTGAAGACCTCAACAACAACAACATGTCACATAATCTGAGACTCGCAAAATCATTCATCAAAACCTTTAGATGTGCTATCTGGAGACACGTGTCGGTCCTGGTGGTCCAGCGGTAAAAACTATTGTCTGGAAATGTCGTGGAATCGAGTCACGTTCGGACCTCGGATTGGATTTTCCAGTCCTCGTTTTAACCTAGTCTTCGCTTCCCAATAATGTGATGAGACACCAGAATCAACACGTGGTTTGGATTCCACGTTACACTGTAGATACCCTTTTTCCGGTTTGATAACTGGTGCAGTTTACGAGCACCCAAGTTGCGGCGTCCAATAGAAAGAGTTGGACGAGGGCACTGAGGCACACGAAACTATTGTTATTATTATTATCATTATCTTTATACATAATTAAGCAATTAAGTATTTACAGGACTCTCATAGCGTGGGCCTTACTCGCACTTCTTCGGTTTCTTTACTTTTTCATGTCTTTTGTCCCCAGTCCAGTGGGGAGAGACTGGCTGTTGTAGAACTTTGTTTGTTCTGGCGATATCAGCGGCATGATAGAAATGGAGCAGAGAAATTCCAGCTGGAAATAAGTGGGAGGAGATTTCCAGTTCCATCATTCACCTGACAAGCAAGGGAAATCTCGCGAAACCCTAATCGACTGTCACTTTGGCACTACTTAACTTGTTTCTGACACAAGAATTAAAAATGTGTGTGTGTATGTGTTGGTATGTGTGCGCCTGTATGAGACAGTAAGTCCAATGTTCTACGTTAACAGCAGTTTTGAAAAACGGTAATATTCCTTAACATATGTGTGTTACGTTTGCTATGTGCGAACAAAGTTTTTAGTGTGGAGAAATTGGTGCATGTCGCGTATTATTCTGCGTTAATTATATATATTTTTATCAGATTTGGCAACAATGCATGTAAAAGACCTCGATAATTCACAGAACGGAAAGAGAAAAGGTTTCCTCCTAGACTGTCTTGGTCTGACATCCCACTCTTGCTCACTGGAAGTAACGTTGCGATATAAAAGGCGCATCACGAGAAACACAACGCTGAAGCCGGTCGTCAGCTGTCTCGGTTACATGGCAGGTCTGCTCGTAAAATTTACTCCTCCGGTTGAAAGAGGAGGAGTTAATCCGAGAGAGGCAGACCCCAAACATATGTCACTCAACGCAACAGCCGGTCGGCACCCTCGCTAAAGAGGCTGTCTGCTGTAGAGGTATTTATAACACGAGGCGCTCAGCGACAACTTTCGATTAATTATCCGCCAGTAAAATCTGTTACACTATTTTATCTCTATCACAAAACATTAAGTGCCTTAAATTACAAAGAGATATTTATACTGCATTTTAACATTTTAATTGTCACTATAATCTGTAACAGCTCGTTATTAGTAAACAGGCTACGAAAGAGAACGGTCAGTTGTGTAGGTGGGTATCGAGGGGGAGGGGGTGGGGAGACAGAAATAATCGCCTGCACATATTCATTCACATTAACTTATGGTCCATAAATAAACGGTTGTTAATTATTTGTATGAAACGATATCATTTGTTATTTATTTTCATCTCTCAGTCATTACACTGACGGCAAAAATAATTACAGTAGAATAGTGAAATTTCGGGAATACATTTGTCTAGGTAATATATTTAAATGATTAACGAGAGCGCAAGAAAGGCCATTGCAAATGTGAGATGCTGGTACTTTAACAACCAGTGTAGCTTCCAGAATGTTGAACATAAGCACCCAGATGTGTATGCATTATGTCGTACAGGTGTCAGATGTCAGTTTGAGGGATGGAGTTCCATGATTGTTGCACTTGGTCGGTCAATACAGGTACGATTAACGTTGATTGTGGATGAGGCTGGTGTTGTCGCCTAACGATGTCCCATAGGTGCTCAAATGGGGACTGCTCTGGTCATCGGCAGATCAAGGCAACAAATCAACAACGGCACGTGTGCGTGCGTTATCTTTTGGAAGAAAGCTCATGACATGCTGTTCAGGAATGGCAGCACAACAGATCGAATCACTAGACTAACGTACAAACTTACAGTCAGGCTGCATGGGATAACCACATCTCTGTTCCCACTGTTATAAAGAAACGTACCCCTGACCGGAACTCCAGATGTAGGTCCACTGTATCGAGCATACAGACAGGTTGCCGGCCGCGGTGGCCGAGCGGTTCTAGGCGCTTCAGTCCGGAACCGCACGATTGCTTCGGTCGCAGGTTCGAATCCTGCCTCGGGCATGGAGGTGTGTGATGTCCTTAGGTAGTCAGAAATGCCTGTGAGCACTATGGGACTAAACTTCTCAGGTCATCAGTCCCCTAGAACTTTGAACTACTTAAACCTAAATAAACTAAGGACATCACACACATCCATGCCCGAGGCAGGATTCGAACCTGTGATCGTAGCGGTCGCGCGGTTCCAGACTGTAGCACCTGGAACCGCTCGGCCACTACGGCCAGATTAGGTAGTTAGATTTAAGTAGTTTTAAGTTGTAGGGGACTGATGACCTCTGAAGTTAAGTCCCCTAGTGCTGAGAGCCATTTGAACCATTTTGCAGACAGGTTGATGCAGGTCCTCAACTGGCATCCTAACCAACATACAACCTTCACTGGCACAGAGGCAAACCAGCTTTCATTAGAAAAATAACAGACCTCCACCCTGCCCTCCAATGACATCTTGCTTAAGTCGCAAGTGACGGTCGTTTGGTGTCGGTGGAATGCACGCTACAGGCCGTCTGTCTTGGAGTCGACCTTGAAGTAACCGATTCATATTTCACTGTAGTGCCACCTGCTGTTCATAATTGCTGCTGCAGATAGAGTACAATGGGCCAGAGCCGTATGCGCAACATGATGGTCATTCCTCTCGGTAGCGTTACGTGGCCGTCCAGTGCCGGGTATTCTTGCGACCCTGTATTCCAGTGAACACCGCTGCCACCAGTGACGTACAGTGGTAGCATTTCTGCCAAATCTTCTTGCAATATGACAGAAAAAGGAACCAACTCCTCGTAGCCCAGCTACATCACCTCGTTTAAACTCTGTGAGATGCTGATAACGGCATCTTTGTAGCCTTAAGGCATTCTTGACTAAGATCAGTTCACCATGTCCAATCTCAAAGGTAACTAACGCTCGCGATCGTGTATTTAAAGCAAACCTCACCTGAAGCCATTAGTGGTGCTACTAGCGCCAGTCTTATGCTACGGGTGCGGAATCTGAACCGACGTAATCTTTCAGACATAGAAACACGCCTACCAATTGTTGTTTAGGTCGCACCACTCTGTCTTGGTGGTGCGACTGTTTTACCGTTAGTGTATACGATGTCGTGTGACCAGGGCCTCCCGTCGGGGAGACCGTTCACCGGGTGCAAGTCTTTCGATTTGATGCCATTTCGGCGACTTGCGCGTCGATGGGGATGAAATGATGATTAGAACAACACAACACCCAGTCCCTGAGCGGAAAAAATCTCCGACTGATATTGCATTAGAACATTTTAATTGTCATTATAATTTATAAGAGCTCGCTGTTAGTAAACAGGCTGTCCCAAAGAAAATGGTCTGTTTCGTAGGTAATTATGGATGGGGACGAGAGTGGGGAGACAGGAATTATCACCTGAGCATATGCATTCACATTTACGTGTGGTTCGTGAATAAATGGTTGTTAACTATTTGTATGAAATTTGCTGCTTCCTTCTCCCCCCCCACCCCCCGCCCCTCCCGCCCTTTCCTCACAATCTTCTCCTCTACGGACTTCCATCCTGTACCAGCGCGCTTTTCTGCTGTAGCCGCAGCTCTCGTATCGCACACATAGGAACGGAATACACACACACACACACACACACACACACACACACACAAACACAAACACACACACACCACGTCACTTGTAAACACTACTTTCGCCGTTGTAGCAATACTTAAACACACGCGAAAAACGAATGCAAATGCAGAGAAACAATAACAGGTGAAAAACAAGAGAAAACAAATGTAGCTTCAGCTGTTCTTTTGTGAAGAACTCGACGTTTAATGAACTTAAACTGAAGTGCATATAAAATCCGAAAAAACAGAGGAGTGAGAATGAAACTTCCGTTAACAACGAGAGGAAGAACTGTTGTCATCAAAATATGAGAATGCACATTTCTTCCTCCTACGCATACCTCGTAAATTTACCAAAACAAGATAATTAGAAAAATTGTAATTGAAACAGAGGTTTACCGACTTTTTTCCCACGCACCATCACCAAAATGGAACACAGTGAGGGGGGGGGGGGGGGGGGGGGGAACGAGATTGGTACTGGTGCTACCCTCCGCCACATACCGCAAGGCGACTAGCGGAATGTACAGGAAACACATTTCCGTCTTCTCCGTCGGATATTGTACCAGAAGCCGATGAATTATTTAACACTAAGGAATTTAGACTCTTGATCTGGAAGGAAACTGGAAAAATATTCACAAAGTTTGGTATCGTAACGACGTTAAGAACATCGTTGAGTGCTTTTTCTTTTGCAGCAATGAAGTTTCTTTGCAAGTTTCAGTCTTTTCATTTTACCCTAAAGTTGGAAGAAGAAATGGAGAGAGAAACCGTAAGTGGCATAACCAGTGATAGGGGTCACATTATTGCAGGTAGCATAGAAGTACAGTGTGTTCTACGTACGACGTGTGCACGGTGTCCTGTGTTGCGTGGGAACCGGGTCCGCGGAGACAGGATCTGACTGCAGGTCGTTCCTCGGACTACGAGAAGTGTTGTACCCATTGAAACCGAATGTGGTCGGCTTTCGGCAAATCGTTGCACCATTTAGCACTTCATAGTGCAGTGTCAGTGACACCTCACAACGCTGTGCAGAATATCGAGCCGAAACCCTGCAAGGTAATGGGAAAGCCTCGACTGGCCAATTCAGATGTTGTTGCTCGACATTAGTAGGGGAAAGTGTTGCACCTGAAGGATAGTGTACCTAGCAACACACGATTTTTCCTGGCCTTGTTTCAGTCTAGTGAACGATTTTAGAATGAGATTAAGGAATGCGTACTAGATACAGCCATACGCAGCTTCCAGCACTATCTACTATTTTAGTTGTTGTGAAACATGACGTTGTGTTTTGTGCAGCATTTGTAAATATTATTGGTTCTATACATTTAAGTGTTGTATAACATTTTAAAAATACTTGAAGATACTGTGAATTCTTCAGTAACTGGATTTTGCCGTAAGTGAAATCCAATATGTTTTTTAAACTAGTTACCTAACCTTAGACAGCTAAGTTATACTTCATCTGTCGTGCACGATATTATATCTTGAAAAGGAAGAGAGCTATCCACCGTGGAACATGTATTATTTGCAAATGGACTGGGTCTCTTTAATGCTTAACAATTTACCTGTCTTGAAGATGAAAATTAGTATTGTTTTCCAATAGCTTCTATTTCAAAATGTGTTTACCCTATAAAATGTCTGTGATGATACTTTTACTTAAGTTAATATAAGTTACTGATTATTAGTTTGTAGCAGAGTAATAATGTAATAGATAGGCTACTGAGTGCAGTATTGATTTTCTCGTTTATAACGCTTTTCAATTTGAATTGAATATTTTTCCTAGGTACATAACCGTGTTGTATCTTGGAACATTTAATGACATATGAAAAAAGATATTTTTGTAGGTAAATTTATGTAATTTCAGAAAATTCTGCAATACACAAAGAGTGAGCGCTATCAGATAAAAAACAGCATAAGAAAAAAACTTTCTATTACAGGGATAATTAGATCCGAAATTATGAAAACGTACAATACTCACATAATGCAAATGTCTGCTTCAATCTGTGAAACACGGAGACCTGATCCTTAAATACTCTTTCTTCTGCTGAAGCAGGGGTAGTGAACCTTTTTTTATCAAGCGCCCACTTTTGTAGCTCTGTTCGCAGTAAAATTTTCTAACCGCCACCGGTTCAACAGTAATGATGGTATACAAAAAAGGGAAGCAACTTTATTTTATAAAATATACAAAGTAAATTCGCAGCAAGTTAAACTACATAATAATAACTACTCTTCCAGTACTTAACGTCAAAATTCTTAGTAAACCTATCGAGAATGTTTTTAAAACACCAGCGGCTTACCGCCCTCAATGAAAGCTGGAACGGTCACTAGTTGGCAGTAGTTACGAGGTTGACTGCTGAAGCATAGCGGCATTTGTTGGCCTGTGTGAGGTCGCAAATCCTCATGAGGTACATGAAGAGCGTCTGCATGGCGTGTTAACTTGAGTGTGGTCTGCAGTTAATGCAACGTGAATCAGTGGACAGATATTTCTTTGCCACGCCATAACATGTGCTTTGCACATGAGCAACATACCGTGACTATTTTTGTGAGAACCAACAACTAATAGACATCGCTAGAGAACACAGTGCCAAAGCGGACGCCGGAGTAAAGGAAGACGTCAAACCAATTCAGAAGTGTTTTACTCGTCTTGTTACCGGTAGGTTCGATCAACGCGCGAGTATTGCTGAAATACAACGTCAATTCAGATGGGAATCCGTGGAGGAAAGGCGACGCTCTTTTCGCGAATCACTGTTGGAAAGAATCACTGTACACTTGAAACCTTCTGTTGTTGATCCATGTCTGGGTAACAAAATGTAGAAAAGTGGCTCCCCCTTAATGGAAACCCTTTTTGTTTTCTTGTTTTTAATTTTTAAAATTCTTAAACTATTTTTGGCAACATACCACCACCATCAGTGAGTTTCTTTATTCGAAAATATGAAAATTAACACTGTAACATTACATTACGAAAAGCGTTATTATAAGTTATACTGTTTGCTTCCAGATAAAAGTGCGAATAATTCTATAGCATCTTTTCATTTTATAGTCATTGGATATTTCTACGTTTGTTGCGCTTTTTGGGTATACAGAATGCCAGCTGCAAAGGTATCAGCAGCTGTCGTTACCAAATACTAAACCGTGAACTTAAAAACGCCTGTGTTATTAAAATCGAAATTGCGCCTATATTGTGACACAATTTTGCAGAACACTTGGTTATAACCTATTCTGTCTTGTACTCACGTTACTTGGTAAGATTCAGTTGCTCCGAAAGTCATAAAAGAACCATCTGTGTCGTGAGATGTACCGCGTATCCTGAGAATGTTAAAAGGTGTAACGGGAATTCTACCAAGTTGTGCTCATTGGACGTATGATCATTTTTTTGGGGGGAGGGGCGGGGGGGAGGAGGGTAATCGTGGGCCCCTTCACACCTAACAACGTCTAGTGAGCAGCAAGAGAACCAAATGGTACAACATACTGAAGATTTCCGTAACGTAATGTAATGATGTTAATTTTTGTGTTTAGAATACGGAAACCCATTGAAATGGCGGTATTTCAGCGAAATTAGTTTGGAGAATTAAAAGAACCCAAAGAGCCTTTCTATCAAGGCGCGGTAATCTCATATTGCTGTTGGGAAAGTTTAAGAGGACTGAGATTTGCGACTGATTGCAGAACGATTCTACAGCGACGAACGTACATCTTACGTAAGTACGCTAATTAAAAGATAAGGAAAATTATGACGTACACTGGCGAATAGAAAGCTACTTTGTCCTCTACCAATTTGGGAGTTGAACAAGAGAAGGAATGATTAGTAGCTGTGAAAGGTATCCTCGCAACGCCCCGTACGGTGGCATGTGGGAAATGTATTATTCCATAAGACATTATTGATGAAAATATGGAAAATATGTTAGCTTGCTGATTTGTTTCTCCACAGTATTTTCAATGATTCTAAGTGCAAATGTGATTGAACTAAGTTGTTTTAGAAGTTCCAATATGTGCTTTTTCCACTTTGAATCACCATCGATATCCTAAGGACATTGAAGTTTCCATCCTATTTATTACTTCACCACGACGCATTACACCTATCATTGCTGTAGTACTCCTAGATATACACAGCTCAATAAATTGTGTCTTTTTAAAAATGAGGGTGACACCAGTCAGTAATACTTTTAAGAACGTTGTTTACAATTTCTTTTGTTTCTCTATGCGTGCTTGGACTGATTTCAATAATAGTGTCATCTGCAAAAAGAACTGATTCTGATTGCTCTACAGTGGACAGAAAGTCGTTTACATATACGAGGACCAGTAGTAGATCTGAGCCTTGAGGAACCCCACACGTGATTTATTCCCAGTCAGAATTACGTCCCTGGACTATGTTGGCTGAATTGCTAAGTTAAACTTTCTGCTTTCTTTGGCTTAGATGTGACATTGCTCATTGGTTGACTATACCATCAATATCATAGAACATCAATTTATCTACGAGAATACTATGATTTACACAGTCAACTGACTCAGATAGCTCGCAGAAAATTACTTAATGCTTGTAAAATTTGTAGAGTGAAAATCTAAATGGCATTCTCAGTAGAACAGCTCTTCTGAAACCCGAACTGTGATTTGCTGAAGATATTATTGTTAATGTGAGATACTATTCTAGAATACATCACCTTTTCAAAGATTTTGAAAAAGATATCAGCTGTGAAACAGGTTGGTATTTGTTTACATCTCTATTTTCACCTTTCTTACAGATGGGTTTAACAGTGGCATAGTTCAGTCTCTACGGAAAAATGCCTTGAGTTGGTGATGCATTACATATCTCAGATAAAACCTGGCTTATTATGAGGGAACAAATCTTTAATACTCTATGGCAGACACCATCAAAACCAGATGAGCGTTTACTTTTTGAGAGAATTTATAATTTTCTTAATTTCAGAAGGCGAAATTGGTGATACATTCATGTGACTGAATTTTATGAAGGTTAAGTTTTCACCATTGTTCGTCGAGTTCACGTGTCCCCATTAATGCAACCACAATTCATAAAAAAATGGTATTTCGAGGTGAACGTCACTACCATGCACAGGCCGCAATGGACAGTTGCAATACTACTGTCTACAGACGGTATCTAAATTTCTCAGTCGCTGCTCTACCGTTATTTTCTATGGTTTCAGTCTGAATTCGTGCACAGGTGTATGATCAGATGACGTTGGTACTAAGACTGAACTGCTTAATGATGCTTAGACTTCTTTCCAGGCGCATCGTAACTCGTGTATTTCGGCTAAAACGCTTTCGCCACACACTACAAACCCGCCAACGGGAAATAGCGCATACTTTAATCGTATACTGCCGTCCCGAATCAATGTCGTTTAACATTTATGGCCTTGGGTGCCAGAATATTCAACACCAGTCTTCAAAATGGTTCAAATGGCTCTAAGCACTATGAGACAATCCGAAGTCATCAGTCCCCTAGACTTAGAACTACTTAAACCTAACTAACCTAAGGGCTGAAGCGCCTAGAACCACTCGACCACAGCGGCCGGCCAACACCATTCTTCTCTTCATACTTTAGTTGAGACTGCATAACCCTATGGGTGCACAAGAAGTGGAGAGATATACAAAATGGCTCTGAGCACTATGGGACTTAACATCTATGGTCATCAGTCGAGAGATGTATAGTGGCTACTGATTCTGTGAGAAATTGAGCCAGTTTTGTAGTCAGATATAACCTGACTGGCTGCAACAACAGGAGCTATAGGGACTACTTAAAAGACGAACACTACGCGTGCTTTACAAGTTCAACTTCTGATGTGTCTGTTCTAAAGGAATTGTACTCACGAAGAGACCAAGTCTTTACACACAGACGATAACTAACTAGAACCGTCCCATCTACTCAAAACGGAACTGTCGGTAATAAGCAAGCCTGCACCCACAACACGACATGCAGAAGTCCCTAGCTAAAGACTAGGATTGCACCAGCTATGCTGCATCTACTGCATGTAACTCTGCTTAGTCCTGCCTCGATATTCTCTTTAGCTGCCTCTGCTGATACAACTACCAACTTCCTAATCGACTGCAATAGCCCTCTTGGAGCATCCTGCTTCCGAGATTCATTCAGTTTTCCTCTTCGCCTCCGCCAGTTCTTGACATGAAGTGTTGTCGAAGTGCCCTCATCATCTCATTACCTCTAACTAAGCACTCTTTTTCGGAGGCTGAGTGGGAGTAAGGCGTCTGTTGTTAAGTCATGCCTTAGGCTTACTAAGGACTCTTCATGACGTATAGGTGCTCCTTTCAAACACTCATTCCCTTTATCCCTCTCTTACCGTCGTTCTTTGTCTGTCATTATATCAGTCTTGTTTTCACACCTTATAGTGCAATCGCTGGCCGTTGGTACCCTGCCGCCTCTGCTCAGTACTTTTCTCTGATCCGTTCAGGAGCCTCTCACGTTGTGTGTAACCGCTCTCTAAAGTCTGGCTGTTGTCGCGTACAGGCAACAAGCATCTCTTTGTCTCGTAACTTTCCATTTGTTATGTTTCGAACTAACAAGATTTGGGCTTTTCCTGTGGGTACTGCAGAAAGGTCCATTCGGAAAGAATGGCCATAGCGTACAGCTGGTTTTAGGAGCCGCACGATTAAAGGACCCCGTAAACGATCAAACGTGCTTGACAAAATCGCTCTTTTCTAGCCACGGATTTGCCAAGAAAGCCCGCCCACATTCAAACAACGTTTGTCAGTTTAACCTCACTTTGAAGCAGACGCTACTTTGACAGTAGTGAGAACGGTCACAAATGCAGACAAACCAGTCCTGGCATTGACTTTGGCACTGTGTTTGAAGAAGAAGAAGGAAACAAGACTGTGATCCAGGGAACGGCTTAAATGAGAGATTTGCTCATGAATATCTGCTAGAGGAAATATTATTCTCTGAACCCGATGATTACATCAACTTTCTTCGAATGGACATTTGGCCGTTTCCTGTGGGTAGTCCAGAAACGTCTATTCGGAAATAAATTTTCAAAATCTTGTTAAAGCCCTGCTAAAGTGCAAACTTGTCTGTAGAGTTACTCTTACCCAGCCACGGATGTGTCAAACAAGCCCGTATACGTACCACGAAAGCTTGTCAATTTAACCTTACTTTTGAAGCAGAAGCTTTTCGTGTATGCTTTATTTTGGCGCTAGTGCAGATAAATGCAGATAAAGCGTTTGTAGTAGCATGGAGTGCTGCGTCAAACCATTCTTCAGACTGGAGGCCACAAAAACAACGTCTCTGGCCCTGTGTTCAAAGAAGAGGAAAACAAGACGCTGGTGCAGGGAATGGTTTAAAATGAGAGAGAAATATACTACTGAAAACCTGTTAATGGAAATGTTACATTCAGAACCTGATGATTACATCAACTTTATACGGATGGACTGTGAAATGTTGAGTAACTTGTTTAGCGTTACTTCGTTCTCACATTGAAAAGAAGTACACAAGTATGCCAAAATAAATTCTCTTCTGCTTATTCCTCTAAGTCAGTTCATTGAAATATCACAACGTAGGGACTTAAAGCCCACATCGTCCCTAGAAGAACCGGAGAACTTCGATGTCCCTTGTGTATCGTTGTATGCGTAAAATACTGATTTTGTTCATGGCTGGGAAAGGTGCTATATCTCTACCATTTTGGTAATTGTCAGTGCTATTTCATTTTTATACTTGACCGCACTTTCCATGGTTGTGGAAACTCACTATATAATGAGACTAATTGCAATAAAACAATTTTTCACTAAACATATGCGGCGAAACGTCGTCACAAATTACGTCCGCCATTTTGTCGAACTTAACGTCAATCAAAATTTCTGGCAAACGCGTCAAATACGATCTATGCTTGACAAGCACGTCAATCAGCACCGTACACGGTCAAATATTTGGCAAGCATAGTTAAGTTTGACCAAATGTTTGATAGTTTACGGGGGTCTAAAGATGCGAGCTGCGCGCCGTGTAGAATGACCTTAAATAACTGAGAGTCTGCGAGCATAGGAGGTCAGAGTATAGAAACTTATCTGTAACTGTAATTTATACGATGAATTTAATGTACTAGCATCGTAAGAGTAATATATACGAACTGTCGTATGTGTGACTTCGCAAGGGTACGTTTGTGAAATGCCTTGTCAGCAGATTATGGCTTTAGCTACTACATATGTGATAAAAAAATAAGAAAAAGACATTGGCATTCCAGTTAACTATGTATATTCATTTTGTAGCGTGGTGAGCCTTAGACAGCTTACTTGTAAATTTCACGGTTCCACATCAAGACCACCCTATCTCCAACTTCTGTGCAGGACAAGGACGTCTTTAGAAGATACGAGGCGTGTTTTTTAAATAGGTACCGTTTTGAAACTAAAAAAAGACGTGCTAAGATATCTCAATATTTTTGTTTTTACATGAAAGCCTGTACCGTAATCTACTTTTCTACATAATTTCCGTCAATATTGAGGCACTTGTCATAACGCTGTACCAGTTTTTAATACCCTCCTCATAGAGGTGTGCCGCCTGACTTGTTAAGCACTGCATCACCTCTGTTTTGACTTCGTGATAGTCTTGAAGACGCCCAAGTGTTTCTTCAAGTACAGGAACAGATGGTAGTCACTGGGCGCAAGATCTGGGCTGTACGGAGGATAATCTAGAGTTTCCCATCGAAAAGATGTGATGAGGTCTTTGGTCTGATTCGCCACACGCGGACGGGCATTGTCTTGCAGCGAAATGACGCCCTTGCTCAACTTGCCACGTCTTTTGCTCTGAATTGAACGACGCAGACTGTGCAATGTCTTGCAGTAAGCTGCTGCATTGATTGTCTCATTACCAGGCAGAAATTCCACAAGCAATACTCCTGTCCCGAAAAACTGTGCACATGATTTGACGGGCACAAATTGTTTGCTTAAACTTCACTTCTCTCTGTGAATCTGAATGCCGTCATTCCATGGACTGTTGCTTTGATTCTGGTGTGACGTAGGCCACCCATGTTTCATCGCCCGTAACAATTTGACTCAAGAAATCATCACCGTCGTTGTGGTACCGCTCAAGGAAAGTCAAAGCACTGTCTAAACGTTTAGTTTTGTGCACACCCGTCAGCACTTTCGGTACCCAACGTGCGCACAATTTTCGGTAATTCAACTGCTCGGTCACAACGCCATACAAAACACTACGAGAAACATTAGGAAAGCCATTCCCCAAGGAGGAAATCGTAAAGCGCCTGTTTTGTCTCACCTTATTGTCCACTTCCCGTGCCAAACTTTCATTAACGACCGAAGGACGCCCACTCCGTTGTCCATCATGCACATTTGTGCGGCCATCTTTAAATGCTCTCACCCACTTTCTTACCATTCCATCACTCATGATGTTTTCACCGTAAACTGCATAGATCTCACGATGAATATCGATCGCTTTTAGGCCTTTAGCACAAAGAAATCTTACAACAGCCCGTACTTCATAGTCGGTGGGACTCACGATTATCGGAGACATCTTAAACACTCAGTACACAACGTAAGCAAGGAAGAATCAGACTGTAATGACGTCAGTGCTTTGACTAACGTACAGGCTTTAATGCAAAAATAAAATTATTGAGATATCTTAGCACGTCTTTTTTTAATTTCAAAACGGTACTTACTTAAAAAAAACACGCCTCGTATTAGGTGCATAGACAGTTAAAGAATTTCAACGGCCTGCTTTGATGCGACAGAATACAAACAGGCTCCTCACATGACCTGCATTTCCTGTACTTATGGCAGCAGTTCCATGCTGTCTGTGGTAACACGGAGCTATGTATGAATACGCAGAGTGCATGTTTCTCTGAACACTGTCGTCACGTTAGGTTGCTAGCGTTGTGTCGCTTTTTTTCTTTTTAATCGCGTTAATCGCAGGTGTAAAAGTAATTTCAGCAGTGACCTAGGGAAGTGTGATAGTGTCATCACTGTGTACAATATAGGCAAATGACATAGTGGGTAGCGTCGAAGACCTGAGACTGTTCAGAGGCGATGAAGCTGTTTGAAGGAAATAAGATGTACAATAAATGTAATGTATTGCGCATAAACAGGTGAAGATCTACTATTACGAAATAACACTATTGGCAACAAATCACTGACTGCAAACAGTAATATCGTAGAATACCTATGAGCAACCGCACATAGCGGCCTAAAGTGGAATGATCGCATAATACGAAATTTCGGAGAAGCAGAGGCCAAATTCACTGGCAGAGTGTTAATGACACGTAATTCATCTACAAAAAGTTGGCTACCTTACAAAACACTTGTTTGATAGATTTCTGAGTACTGCTCATCACACTGGGGAAGCTTACCTTGTTGGATTAAGAAAATAGATAGAGAACATCCAAAGTAGAGCGATGTGTTTAATCACGAGATCGTTTATTCGGAGGGACACCCACACAAAAATACTCAATATACCACTGTGATGTTTATTCTATCAGACATGTCCGAAAAAACAGAAACTATACATGCAGGATGACAATTATAGAACTATATGACAAAGAAACACAAATCAGTTACAAACTACGGCGTGTACACACTTTATTCAACATGTAAACGTCACTACAGATATTCGGATTTAGGTTATCTACATCTACATGGATACTCTGCAAATCACATTTAAGTGCCTGGCAGAGCAAATGGCTCTAAGCACTATGGGACTCAACTGCTGTGGTCATCAGTATCCTAGAACTTAGAACTACTTAAACCTAACTAACCTAAGGACATCACACATATCCATGCCCGAGGCAGGATTCGAACCTGCGACCGTAGCAGTCGCACGGTTCAGGACTGCGCGCCTAGAACCGCGAGACCACCGCGGCCGGCCCCGGCAGAACAGGTTATGACATGTTCGATATGCTTGCTATCGTTGGCGATGATATGGAGCAGACGAATAACGAAATTCTGCATGACCCGCTGAAATGTCGGAACATCGATGCTGTCTGTGACCTCCTGAATTTCTGTTTTTCGCTTTGCAGTGGTTTTGTGGTTGTTACTGTACATCATGTCTTTAATACAGCCCCATAAAAAGAAGTCGCATATGTTTAGATCCGGAGAATAAGATGGCCAATCGAGGCCCATGGCAGTGGCCTCTCGGTACCCCAGAGCCAGAATGCGGTCCCCAAAGTGTTCCTCCAGGACATCATTCTCCTGCTTCGATGGGGCCGGTCTCCGTCTTGCATGAACCACATCTTGTCGAATGCAGGGTCAGTCTGGATAATAGGAATGAAATCATCTTTCAAAACCTTCACGTACCGCTCGGTAATCACCGTGCCATCAAGGAAAAAAATGGTTCAAATGGCTCTGAGCACTATGGGACTCAACTTCTGAGGTCATTAGTCCACTAGAACTTAGAACTAGTTAAACCTAACTAACCTAAGGACATCACAAACATCCATGCCCGAGGCAGGATTCGAACCTGCGACCGTAGCGGTCTTACGGTTCCAGACTGCAGCGCCTTTAACCGCACGGCCACTTCGGCCGGCATCAAGGAAAATCGCACCGATTATTTCGTGACTGGACATTGCACACCATACTGGGTGAACAGACTTCACGATTGTGAAGTGCGGATTCTCAGTCCCCCAAAGTAGGCTTCGTCGCTTAACCAAACCACATACTAATTCCCACCATGCCTCGCAGCCAACTGTGCAGTTGGAACCTCCTAACGCAAACCGTTCCAAAGTTATGACTATTTTATTTCATTGTGGTCGTCTTCAGTCCAGAGACTGGTTTGATACAGCTCTCCATGCTACTCTGTTCTGTGCAAGCTTCTTCACCTCTGAGTAACTGCTGCAACCTACATCCTTCTGCTTAGTGTATTCATCTCTTGGTCTCCCTCTACGGTTTTTAGCCTCCACACTTCCCTCCAATACTAAATTAGTGATCCCATGTTGCCTCAAAACGTGTCCTACCAACCGATCCCTTCTTTTAGTCTGGTTGTGCCACAAATTCCTCTCCTCCACAATTCTGTTCAGCACATCCTCAATAGTTACGTGATCTACTCATCTAATTTTCAGCGTTCTTCTGTAGCACCACATTTCGAAAGCTTCTATTCTCTTCCTTTCCAAACTATTTATCATCCTTGTTTCAGTTCCATACATGGCTATGCTCCATACAAATTGTTTCAGAAAAGACTTCAATCTGTACTCGATGTCAACAAATTTCTTATCTTCAGAAACGCTTTCCTTGTCGTAGCCCGACTACATTTTATGTCCTGTCTACTTCGACCATCATCAGTTATTTACTCCCCAAATAGCAAAACTCATCTACTACTTTAAGTGGCTCATTTCCTAGTCTAATTTTCTTCAGCATCACCTGATTTAATTCCACTACATTTCATTATCCGCGTTTTGCTTTTGTTGATGTTCACCTTATATCCTCCTTTCAAGACATTTTCCATTCTGTTCAACTGCCCCCCCAGAATTACAATGTCGTCGACAAACATCAAAGTTTTTATTTGTTCTCCACGGATTGTAATTCTTACTCCAAATTTTTCTTTTGTTTCCTTTACTGCTTGCTCAATATGCAGACTGAATAACATCGGTGATAGGCTACAATCCTGTCTCACTCCCTTCGCAACCACTGCTTCTCTTTCGTGCCCCTCAACTCTTATAACTGCCATCTGGTTTCCGTACAGCCTTTCGATCCCTGTATTTTACCCCTGCTACCTTCAGAATTTGAAAGAGGGTATTCCATTGTCAAAAGCTTTCTCTACCCCTACAAACGCTACAAACGTGGTTTGCCTTTCCTTAATCTACCTTGTAAGATAAGTCGTAGGGTGAGTGTTGCCTCACGTGTTCCAACATTTCTATGTAATCCAAACTGATATTCCCCAAGGTCGGCTTTACCAGTTTTTCCATTGGTCTGTAAAGAACTCGTGTTAGTATTTTGCAGTCGTGACTTATTAAACTGATAGTTTGGTAATTTTTTCGAGCAGGTGCGCGTTAAGTTTGAACTCTTAACGAGAATCGGCGAGATGTCTCGAGTAATGAGGATAGTGAGAAGGTACGCTACGTCAGTAGTTGCAGTATAATTTGAGAATTTGGGTCTGACGGGAGGCGTGGTAGGGTAGTGCTTGCTGTCGTGGTAAGCATTCTGTCCAAACGGCATAGGTAAAAAATTTAAAAGAATAAAAATCACTCCCCAAATGTTAAAGCTAATAATGTTCTTATGAAAACAATGGCCGTGCGGTTCTAGGCGCTACAGTCTAGAACCGCGAGACCGCTACGGTCGCAGGTTCGAATCCTACCTCGGGCATGTATGTGTGTGATGTCCTTAGGTTAGTTAGGTTTAAGTAGTTCTAAGTTCTAGGGGACTGTTGACCTCAGATGTTAAGTCCCATAGTGCTCAGAGCCATTTGAACCATTTGAACCAAACGGCATAGTGATCAGCGCATCTGCCTTGTAAGTAGGAGTCGCGGGTCCGAATACTGGTCCTACACAAATTTCCAACTTGCTCCATTGATGTAAAGCAACGATAACTAGCAGTTAATATCCTTAATTCCCTTGTGTCTTCAAATATTCAATAAACTCTTGTGTCAGGCACTGAAAGTGAGGTGTTACGCATCACAGATGGTTTAGTATTGAAATTCCTGTAGAGTACGTTCTGTGACGAGTCGGCAAATGTATCACTTCTTCCCACATACGTCTGGTCAAATGTCCACAACGATAAAATAAGCAAAACTAGAGGTCGGAAGAAGGGTTGCGGGAAGTCATTCGCCCCACACACCATTCGCGTATGAGACAGGGAAGGGGAAAAGGCAGTACGACCAGACTGACGATACACACCGTAGAGTCACTTACGTGACATTCCACTGACAGAGGAACAGGTGGCTGAGAAATGCGCATAGTCATACCCCCCCCTCCCCCCCCCCCTCCTGTGATCGAGGAATGCCGACCCACGCTCTGTGGATGCCCCCTAGCCGCTCACAGCGCTGCAGCTTCACCCATCGGACGCGTCACGTGACGCAGCAGCCTGCGTGTGTCACTGCATCAGCAAGTCAGCGCGGCCCGTCGTACTCAGGGATAGGCGCGTGGGCGCCCAGCTGGTGTGTCGTAAATCATCTCACTCGCTTACACGCCCAAATCCGCCCCTAAGCCTATCTGCACGTTAAGTGCCTACCTGTTGACACTACATGTTCATCGCGTCTCCCAGTTTCACTAGTATACTAAATCACTTGAACGGGTACCATAAAGCCATATCTACTCTCCTCTTTCTCCTCTCTTACTCGTTCATATTTTAGTTTCTTTTGTTTATAATCCCACATTACGATCGGCAGAAGTGCTCGGGTTACACGGGGAGTAAGGCTGGGATGTACAAAAGCACAGAGACGTTAAGAAACTGGATTAAAAGTACAGACGGAAGGATATCTGCCTGTATAACAAGATTCGGTCATGACATTGCTATCATCTGTGAAATTGACAGAGAGTTATACGTGCTGCTGGATGAAATAGACAATCTGCTGATGGGATAGACGGAAGAGTAGAGGAGCAGCAGAATTAAGATTGGTGGTAACTCTGAAGTGTAAAAATTGGGAACCACGTAGCATATTAATTGAAGGAAACTGAATAAACATTGGACCTCGACGCAAAATGGTCATAAAGAGATGACTAGGATAGGCAGAGAGATTTTTGGGCAAGAAACATCTACTAGTATCCAAATGTCTTCTTTCCTAGTATTTATCTTGCTGGATGGGGTACGCTCTTTTCTTACTTTGGCAAATTTTATGACAGCATGTCATTCCTGTCTCCAGTCACCACTTATACTAAAGAGGTCCTCACAAGCGCAATACTGAGTACTGCACAGTAATATTGACCATCTGAGAGTGGTATTGACGGCCTGCGCAGTTTACTGAAGGAGACTGCAGAGCTTTAAAAATATTAAGGCTCGCTCAGTAGATTGCGCAATATATTGCACTGTGCAAGGGTGATAATGCGCATTACGCGGCAGCTCTCTCGTGGTTTGCGGACACGCCAACAACTGATACAGCGACGCCATGTGATTGTTAATAGATTAGGAAAGGCATAAGGGGAATCATCTGTTGAAATGCATCCGGGGGAGTATTTTGATTACATATTTAACACTTATTCAGTAATTAGCTGTAGAAATATCCGACAAAAGTGTTTAAGTGGAGGGAAATAACAATGCAACTGCTCATTTGTTCGTTTCAGAAGCTTGAATTAATATTGCAGAAATGAATAACACCACTGCCTTACCGATCCTTTACAACAGTGTATCTTCCTTTTCAGGTTTATTGGTGGTTTGTGGCATTGTGCAAAGTGAAATGAACAATATCCGTTTTGTGTACTAAAGGAGTAACGAAATTGACCAAGTCGTTGAAAGATTCCTCGTTCATCGTCAAAAAATTCCGATATTCATTTGGGTCTGCTGCAAGTTTTTTAGCGGCTTAGTATGACCGCCTTCCAAGCCACGTTTACGCCCATCGCCGCTTTCTCTTGCTTTTATTTTTGCAGCACGTAGCGATTGAAAATGCAATATGTGCAAGTCCTACAACATCGATCGCCGACATGTTCGCTACGAAGGCAAAGTTCTAAGTGACGCATCCCGGGCATAAATATTACGCAGTAAAACTGTGTCGTTTTTGGCTTCTTACTTTCGTGCAATATGATGAAACAATATTAATTCGCAATAAATACTGAGCGTATAAGGGCCCTTAAAGAAAGGCAAACGTTTGCCCCACATCTCTGTGAATCCGTGTAAATGTTACTGCGTTGTCGTCCGGTAACAATTTCGGTATCGTAATTTCTGAGGAAGTAATTGGGGACCATTCCAGCATTTGTCAAAATGACCGTGGAAAACCTCGTAATAGCCACATCCGGACAACTGACGTAATCCCCTGCGCGGATACGATCTGTGGCTTGCTGACCTCTGTGTCTCGTAAACCACAGCGTTGAGCGCGATAAGTTATACGAGCAAATCCTCTGCTAGCAGAGTTTATTTTGAGAAAGATGTTGAATCATGGGCGGTGGGAAATCCGGAACAGATTCGAAAAAAATGGACATGAGGTGTTACAGAAGCGTGCTGAAATTGGGTAGACTGATGTGAAATGGGTAGGTTCTCTGCAGAACAGGAGAAGAAAGGAATATGAGCAACATGTTAACTAGAACAAGGGACGTGTTAAGACGTAACTTCTATCGTACTAGAGAAGGACATAGAGGGATATCCTGTACGAAAAGTGGACGTTAGAAAGATCCAAAAAATAAGTGAGAACAATATTTATAGGTGCCACTCTGAGATGGGCGGATCGATACAGCAGTGAAAGTTGTGGCTAGTTGACTCAACCTGTCATGGACCTTGATGATATAATGAAAAAAAAGAAGTGCTTAGCATTTCCTAGCCGTCTGCGTGGTATTTACAGTCTCTTTTTTCCTAATAGTAACAGTTTGGGGGAATTTTGGACTGAATGACGATTTGTACCAATTTTCCAGGGCTACGTTCTTTGATTGCCAGACACACAAACACTGAGCATTGTACTTTTGAAAATTTGTGTTTTCCATCACTTTAATTTGTTTGGTGTTAAGAATTCTTAGAGTAGGCGTGAGGTACGGGTTAGAGTCGTGCATTGTGATTTCAGTGCAGGGTAAAGAAATAATTGATATGAAACGTTAGGACAGTGTATATAATAGGTCAAGCAGAGAAATATGCTAAAAGAAAAGGAAATTAATACCTAATACCTGTGAAGCGATCGTGATAGGAAGTTATTGAGAAGTAATATAGTGATGGAGGTTGATTGGATTAATTCAGGTTAAAAATAACTCTTGTATAGTAAGAAATGGTAGCCTAATTTGTTACAACGTTTACACTAAATCATCTGGGTTTAGTAGTAGGACTACATATTTCAGTCCAGAGGAACAGTACACTCGTTTCGATTTTTCCATAATTCAAAATGACGCTGACTACAGAGAAAGTTGTGCCTTTTCTTGGTATGAAGGGTCGAGTTTATCAGAAAATAGCCCTACCTCAGTCTTCAGTTCCCGAGCGTATCGTAAAAGTTTAGAAGTTCATCTTGTGTGAACCTGCAGTATTAGGGGCCTAACATAAAACTTCCCTGAAAATGTTACCGTTCCATGACTAGGGTCCTAACTGCGTATTGAAAAGTTCAGTTCACTGCGGCAATCAAGTTCCACAGCTGCGGGCGTGACTCGTAAAAGCTAAAAATATTCCCTGTTAATACTAAGAATAAATTAACATCGTAGTTCCACATAGCAGTTGCGAATAAAAAAACTGCAATACAGTAAGTTGAAAATAAAAAATCTCCCTTCCACTTCAACTCGTTCGTAAAGAAAACAATGAAATGCTGATAACGGATAAGATACATACTGCAAACAGTAATACAGACACTGCGCCTAGTAATATCGCCTCTCTTTTTTAGAAATAATTAAAAATAACTACAATAGCTGGCGCACTATGCAAGGGGTGCAAAAATATACGGGAACACCAAAAACACAACACGTTACCTTGTGTAATGCGCTGTAAGAAAAAGGTTGTCTTTCAATACAGCTTCCAGTCGTCTCGAAATGGATAAATACAGATCCGGTATGGTTTTCAATCGAATCTTACATTATTGTTCTTGTAAAGTAGTGGACAGATGAGTTAACGATGATGGAGGTGGATAGCGATCACGCTTCTCTTCAAAGTAGACCTCAGAGTCTAAATGATGTTGGGACCTGATGACAGTGGCGGCGAGCGGATATGAGAAAATTAATCCTCGTGCTCACATTTTAGTCCTGGGCAACGCGAGCAGTTTGAACAAGAGCCATGGCGTCTAAGAACACAGCGTCACCACTGGATAAGAAACATGTTACCACAGGATAGCCCTGATCAGTCAAAACGGTCACACGATCCTTGGCAGTAATGCGACCATGCAAAATAATCACGACTCCCATGGAACATCGCGGTACGCCTGTCCAAATCATCAGTGAACCCCCACCATGTTTCACTCCTGGGACGTAAACTCGCTTAGAAGTTGCAAATAGTGTGCAGCAAGACTCCTTCCAACAAATGACAATTTTTTATCGTTCCACAGTCCAGATTTTACTGATTCGGCACCACGTTAAGTGCATTTGCAACACTTATGATTCGTTTTTGGATTGCATCTGCCCTGAAATTCCCTGTTTCTGGAGCTCCATTGCGTTGTTTTGGCGCAAGCGAGACATTGCGACATTGCAGTGACTTTTGTACCTGTCATCGTGTTATTTTTGGTCACAATCTTCTACAACGACGGTTAGTAACGATCGCTCAACATACATTTTCGCCCGCGTTGTAACTTAGCTAATTATGTTTTTCCGCTTGATTTCCCTGTAAACGGTACAAATACTCGATATTATGCCTCTTTAAACGCCAAACACTTTGGCTACGTTGATTGAGATAGCACCTGCTATAGGGGCCAACAATTTGCCCAAGTTTCCACTGAGCTCCGACTTAATACACTCATAATTACACTGCACACTGTTACTGCGCAAGTCCCGTTCATGGTAAAATGCAACACAGCAACCTGCAGGCTCGGCTAGCATCTCCATTTATGTTCAGATTTGTCTTGTCCTGGGCACAGCAACCGCATATTGTGAACTTCATGCAGCTAGGTGAGAGTTCCGAGCCTACGTCGTTTTTGCAGATGATCCGGTTTCTTCTTTCTCCTGGGATAGAAGCTGCTTGACAGCTCGGAAGCTCTTAGTTGACGATCTTGTGAAGCAGTCTTTTACAAAAACGTGGATAACCCCGTCTCCTTCTTTACTAGGCAAAAATATTGACCATTACACCACCGCAGAACTATGGTCAAATTGCGTTTCTGATTAGTAAGCAAGGAGACCAGGATTCGAGTCCCGACCGCGGCACAAATTTTAATTCATTTCTTCAGCTTCCACCATTATCGTAGATAAAGATGAGACTTAAATGTCTCGGGAAAATATAAATTATAAGGTCATTATCATTTGTTTCACATTTAGAAATAATACTTCAGCTGAAAAATTTTATGCTATAACAGTAAGGAATGGTAGGACAAACCTGAATTCTTTCGGATGAGGTGTCATGCATGCCAAATGAACAGTAACTTTGTTACGCGCTTGATGTGTTCTTGATTATAGGAACTGACCATTCCACACTACTCATTACCTTAATTAATATGACGGCTAATCAAACGACATTTAAATTGAAACAGGGACATCGGTACCGCTGCAAGCCATTGGTAACAGCTTTTAACGTTTCCGCATTAACCTGCACCTGACCTCTATAAGCAAATTCCGATTGCCTTAACTAAATTTGCAAGCGGATCCTTCAAATGTAAAACGATTGGAATTCGAATTGAGATAAAAAAATTTAATAAATCATCTCCTCTTTTTTTCTTTAACAATAATAGATTTCGCTAGTGATATGACGATGATGAGAAGTCTGATTATGGATTTTGATACAGAGCACTGAGCAACAGCCTGACTGTGTTAAATAAAATATGTAATATTATAGACTTCAAATGACAGAATATAGTTGTTGTTAATGATAAACTGTGTTCAGAGCATCATGGCTAACTAAAATAAAGTACTAGATAAATTTCTAAGTTTTAATGGAAACAGCGCAGAAAATATGTTTATGCACGTGTTATAAAATCATCAGATTACGTCACATCCGCGAAACACAACCCGTGTTTGTGAAAGTGGAATTGAGTCCTGTATCAATCTACAGCTGTTGATTGGAGAAATGGACCATTACTGAAAACCTCGTGAAAAACGTTGGTGACTGAAGCACTCACCTCTCCTTGACCGTTATTTGTAATAGCAGATGCAGCCTATAGGTCACAGAAAAACATTATCATAAAATTCAGCACATTTTAAGTGGAATACAGTGATTTAATATCAAGGATCTACAGTATATAATATGTGAACGAACTATTTTCCATGTTACTCAGAAATATTTGACACTCACTTTCAAACACAGCAAACTGAAAAACACATTTTTGGTTTAGCTGTGGAACTGATTGTAACTTCAAGTCTTATTTCATTGTAAAATGGCAAAAGAAGAAACAAGGCAGCCATCTCTTTACAGTGTCCACAAGTTCAACACACGCATGTTTAGGCACATTCTGCTCACGGAAAAAATCTGCAAGAAGCTGTCGTTGATGCAAGAAAAGGAGACGGAAGCTGAATGTTGACTGGTGAAAGCATTTAAACCCAGTTCTCAACCGCTACAGAAACTGTTTCACGAAGCGAAGGAGGACAAAGGCAAAGGAGAACAAGACATTAAAGCCTATGAAAACGATGAATTTATGAAAGCACAATGCGGAGAAGGAAGTGGATACTTTGTAGAAGAAGTAGATGAAGATGAAGAAGAAGCTGAGAACAATGAGCTAGAAGACGAAGGGGAAGAAACGAAGAAGATAAAGCAGAATGAGGGAAAATTATAACAGCATCATTTTTAATGGACCGTTAGACTAAAAGCATGATATGGTGTATGACATTAAATTTGATCAGATAACAGCAGTGCGCATGATAGATCGCTGGAGACGATTTAATAACCCACGGAGTGAGACTCCAAGGAATGAGAAGATTGTATAATCTCTTGATTAAAATTAAAACCAATGATAAGATGGTTGGTTGGTTGGTTTGGGGAAGGAGACCAGACAGCGTGGTCATCGGTCTCATCGGATTAGGGAAGGAAGTCGGCCGTGCCCTTTCAGAGGAACCATCCCGGCATTGGCCTGGAGTGATTTAGGGAAATCACGGAAAACCTAAATCAGGATGGCCGGACGCGGGATTGAACCGTCGTCCTCCGGAGTGCGAGTCCAGTGTCTAACCACTGCGCCACCTCGCTCGGTCCAATGATAAAAGTATGGTAGCAGGAGACCTTAAAATTTACGCTAAAATTCTTGGGACTAACAATGCTAATAGTTGTCCCTTGCCACTCGGGGTAGCCGCACGGTCTTAGGCGCCTAGCCGCGGCTCAAGCGGCTCCCCCCGTCGGAGGTTCGAGTCCTCCCTTGGGCAGGGGTGTGTGTTGTCCTTAGCGTAAGTTAATTTAAATTAGATTAAGTATTGTGTAAGTCTAGGGACCGATGACCTCAACAGTTTGGTCCCATAGGAGCTTACCACAAATTTCCAAATTTCCTTGCAGATCAGGAAATTCCAACAGAGCCTATAAGTCTACGAAAATCGTGAAGCCTGGAATAGATAACAGAGTTGAGTTATCTGTGACAAATGCTGGAACTCAGATTGGTATGCTCAGATACAAAGGAAACGAAAGTAAACACGTATGTATGTGCAACCTCTGCTAAGGAAAAAGCAGTGGTTTGTAGAATATGTGAATGAGAAGCAGAAACACAGAAATCAAACAGCGCGCCAACTTTAAAAAGAAATGTTCTTTTTAATCTAAACCAAAAATGTACAAACATATATATCAATATTTACAGAGGGATAACAGAAGATGCTTTTTTAAATAAGCGAAACGCGTCTAGAGTCAAATTCCCTTTAATTATTTTCATTGAGGTTAAGACGGAGAAACCAATATTAACTGAAAGCAAATTTTTTGTTAAAAACTGGCCTGCAACAAAGCAACAGCACATATCGACTGTGTCCACTGGAATAACCCGAATCAAGTGATAGATCGATTAACTTTCTTGTTGGATGCAAGGTGCAGGGTAATAATTATATATTTTAATAAAATGATATCTACTGAAGAGTAGCTTTGGGAAGTGGCTGTGGAAAATGAAGTCAAAGAGATAAGTGCACAACGGGAAAAACTTTAATGGTAGCCAAAAAGGTGTGATTCCCAAAGACAAAATTATTGCGTGGAATTTCGTGTGTCGATTACCCCTTCACTGCTCTAGTGGTGTTCTGAAGAACCCTGGGCGATATGAATACAATACATTGTACGTGATCGGAAGAACAAATGCCGTCTGTGTTCTTGGTAGTCCTCAGTGAAGTTATGCCGTTTGATGCGGATTGTTGGATGCGGTGTTTCCGGTAATATTTTGTGAGGTAAAGAGAAAGAGGTCTCAGAATACCACACCAGAGTATTAACGTAAATTGCTTTTCATTATCTCAATTAGTTTTTTACGTGACTGAAGTCTTAGAGTACTTTCAAAAGAGCAAAATTTCAATGATAACGTCAATTTTTAAGGTTATGTGAGTATATATTCATTATTTTTCAGAATGGCATCATCGAAGTCATCAACAGATGACGAGTTGGAAAGAATAGTGAATGATCCTGCGTGTTTGCAATCTGATGAGGGGAGCACAGCAATGAGCATGAATTTATACTATCATGATTCCACCTCTGAAGTTACATCAGAGAGTAGTCGTGAAGAATCAGATGAAGAGGCGCTGACAAATATTTTTTTGGAAAAAAGCAGTGCTACAAGTGTTCAAAAGAAGCTCCACCTACAACTCGTACCCGATCTCACAATATTGTTAGGCTCTAGAACTGAGGCAAAAACGCTTGATTCAACTGGCATATTATCTGCTTGGGAATTGTTCATTACTGAAGATTCATTACATCTACATTCATACTCCGCGGGCTCATGGTCTCTTCGTAAGATATACGTAGGAGGGGGCAATATACTGCTTGACTCCTCGGTGAAGGTATGTTCTCGAAACTTCAACAAAAGCCCGTACCGAGCTACTGAGCGTCTCTCCTACAGAGTCTTCCACTGGAGTTTATCTATCATCTCCGTAACGCTTTCGCGATTACTAAATGGTCCTGTAACGAAGCGCGATGCTCTCTGTTGGATCTTCTCTATCTCTTCTATCAACCCTATCTCGTACGGATCCCACACTGCTGAGCAGTATTCAAGCAGTGGGCGAACAAGCGTACTGTAACCTACTTCCTTTGTTTTCGGATTGCATTTCCTTAGGATTCATCCAATGAATCTCAGTCTGGCATCTGCTTTACGGACGATCAACTCTATATGATGATACCATTTTAAATCACTACTAACGCGTACTCCCAGATAATTTATGCAATTAACTGCTTCCAGTTGCTGACCTGCTATATTGTAGCTAAATGATAAGGGATCTTTCTTTCTGTGTATTCGCAGCACATTACACTTGTCTACATTGAGGTTCAATTGTCATTCCCTGCACCACGCGTCAATTCGCTGCATATCCTCCTGCATTTCAGTACAATTTTCCATTGTTACAACCTCTCGATGTACCACAGCATCATCCGCAAATAGCCTCAGTGAACTCCAATGTCATCCACAAGGTCATTTATGTATATTGTGAATTGTGACTAGTAGTCATCAATAGAAACGGCAAGATACATGACATGTCAAACAAATACAGAGCTCCTCAATCAGCATTCATAGAGCCGCAAGATATAATAGAACTGAGAGCATTTCTAGGCCTGCTTTATTTATCTGGAGTAATGAAATCTAATCACGGAAATGTTGATGGACGTTTTGATAATTATGGAACTGCTGTGATGTTATTCGAGCCACTATGAGCGTTAGAATTTTATTAATGGTCGATTGTGCCACTACAAGAGATCCTAGAATGGCTGATGACAGACTTGCAGCTATTAGAGCCGGCCGGAGTGGCCGAGCGGTTCTAGGCACTTCAGTCCGGAGCCGCGCTGCTGCTACGGTCGCAGGTTCGAATCCTGCCTCGGGCATGGCTGTGTGTGATGTCCTTAGGTTTCAGTAGTTCTAAGTTCTACGGGATTGATGACCTCAGATGTTAAGTCCCATAGTGCTCAGAGCCATTTTTTTGCGGCTATTAGAGATGCTGGTAATTCTTTATAGACAAATGTCAAAAGTATTATACTCCAGGAGCGAACGTGATAATCGATGAAATGTTAGTACCCTTTCGTGGTAGGTCCAGATTTCACATGTACACTCCTGGAAATGGAAAAAAGAACACATTGCCTCCGGTGTGTCAGACCCACCATACTTGCTCCGGACACTGGGAGAGGGCACACGCACGGCAGAGCGGACACACCAGGAACCGCGGTGTTGGCCGTCGAATGGCGGTAGCTGCGCAGCATTTGTGCACCGCCGCCGTCAGTGTCAGCCAGTTTGCCGTGGCATACGGAGCTCCATCGCAGTCTTTAACACTGGTAGCATGCCGCGACAGCGTGGACGTGAACCGTATGTGCAGTTGACGGACTTTGAGCGAGGGCGTATAGTGGACATGCGGGAGGCCGGGTGGACGTACCGCCGAATTGCTCAACACGTGGGGCGTGAGGTCTCCACAGTACATCGATGTTGTCGCTAGTGGTCGGCGGAAGGTGCACGTGCCCGTCGACCTGGGACCGGACCGCAGCGACGCACGGATGCACGCCAAGACCGTAGCATCCTACGCAGTGCCGTAGGGGACCGCACCGCCACTTCCCAGCAAATTAGGGACACTGTTGCTCCTGGGGTATCGGCGAGGACCATTCGCAACCGTCTCCATGAAGCTGGGCTACGGTCCCGCACACCGTTAGGCCGTCTTCCGCTCACGCCCCAACATCGTGCAGCCCGCCTCCAGTGGTGTCGCGACAGGCGTGAATGGAGGGACGAATGGAGACGTGTCGTCTTCAGCGAAGAGAGTCGCTTCTGCCTTGGTGCCAATGATGGTCGTATGCGTGTTTGGCGCCGTGCAGGTGAGCGCCACAATCAGGACTGCATACGACCGAGGCACACAGGGCCAACACCCGGCATCATGGTGTGGGGAGCGATCTCCTACGCTGGCCGTGCACCACTGGTGATCGTCGAGGGGACACTGAATAGTGCACGGTACATCCAAACCGTCATCGAACCCATCGTTCTACCATTCCTAGACCGGCAAGGGAACTTGCTGTTCCAACAGGACAATGCACGTCCGCATGTATCCCGTGCCACCCAACGTGCTCTAGAAGGTGTAAGTCAACTACCCTGGCCAGCAAGATCTCCGGATCTGTCCCCCATTGAGCATGTTTGGGACTGGATGAAGCGGCGTCTCACGCGGTCTGCACGTCCAGCACGAACGCTGGTCCAACTGAGGCGCCAGGTGGAAATGGCATGGCAAGCCGTTCCACAGGACTTCTTCCAGCATCTCTACGATCGTCTCCATGGGAGAATAGCAGCCTGCATTGCTGCGAAAGGTGGATATACACTGTACTAGTGCCGACATTGTGCATGCTCTGTTGCCTGTGTCTATGTGTCTGTGGTTCTGTCAGTGTGATCATGTGATGTATCTGACCCCAGGAATGTGTCAATAAAGTTTCCCCTTCCTGGGACAATGAATTCACGGTGTTCTTATTTCAATTTCCAGGAGTGTATATGCCTAGGATACCAGCGAAATACGGCCTCAAAGTTATGCGCCTTTGTGATTCACGAACATTCTATTTATGCAATGCATTTGTCTACACAGGCAAAGGAACAAATAAAAGTGTATTATCAATTCCAACACAGGATGTTTTGAAATTAATAACACGAACTGAGAGAAGCGATAGAAATATGACAGTAGACAATTGGTCCATATCACTTGAACTCTGTGACCAGCTGAAAGCCAAAAAGTTAACTGTCTTAGGCACTCTGAAGCTAAATAAACAGCAGATACCCGAAGAATTCAAAGAGAAAGCGCCCAGCAGAATGTGCATTATTTGGGCATAACGAAGGAAAAACAATTTGTTCTTATTTTCCTCGGGAAGTTCGAGCTGTTGTGTTGCTTTCATCTATGCACCACGACCAGAAAATTAGTACTCAAAAGAGAAAACCTGAAATGACCATTGATCACAATGCTACAAAAAGAGGAGTGGACGCACTGGACCAAATGTGCGCCAACTATGCAGTAGCATGGCGAACACGCAGATGGCCAATGTCTGTATTTTGTGCCGTTTTAATAATAGTAGGAGTCAATGCTGTGTTTTACTTCAGTGCACTAAACAACTTTATCAAACTGATGATTTAAAAAGAAGATAATTGCTACAGAGGCTTGGAATGTATTTAGTAAATCCTCATATACAACATCGAGTCGATCTACCACCTTCTAGTGAACTGAGAGACGTTGTTGTTAAACTTCGTGGTACTCCTCTTGCCTCAACATCTTTCTGAGCCAGAACCCATAAGGAAAGCAAGATGCTACATGTGTGCAAGAAATGCGGTCAATAAAACCAAAACAGTGTGTGAAAAACGCTCAAAACATGTTTGTCCCGATCACAGATTTTCAGTGTGCCAAAACTGTTTGTAATCGTATCTCAAATTCATAAAAATGTTTATAATATTCTGTGATAAAAGTGCAATTCAAAATGAAATTTCTTTCAATTACAGTTTCGTTTAACTTATTGGGGTTCTCCGAGACCCCTCTAGAGTATTAGCGTATGAGCATTTCAGTAGAGTCGTTGAGGGTTAACATGCCTCGGAGCTTGGGAACGGGTAGTGAGAGATCGTATTCATGTTTCAAAAGAGGACTGAACATACGGATGAAGTTTTAGAATAGATACTATAAGACAATCACGAAAAGTAATATGTCTGTTGTGTCTGGTGAGGTTAGCAGGTACACATGTGTGTTACCTGAACAAGAGTCGGCTGCCATGCCTACGTGCTACAGTGTATCCACGAAGCGCATCAGCTGGGCTGTACGTCACTGCGCGACGATCTGCTCCAACCTGCATTGTGTGAATCAGTTACGCTATTGTCATAGCCACTGGATGAGAATGATATCAAGCCTCACAGTAGTCGGTGCGTCATGGAGGAGTGGCACGGGGGAGTTTGGTTGGAGGTCCAAATGAAATGTCAAATTTCGTCCAAAGTGCCTGCTCTCCCTTAATGGAAGAAATAAGGACTACTAAGTTGAACATAAATGTTGCCTCCCCGCACACTTATGCTGAACAAAAGCAAATCAGACAAGCTGAAACCAAATGCCAAGAACAACTGTAAAGAAGAATGTAACTAAAGAAGCATGTGCCAAGTGCATTGGATATTCAGGTGTCACTCCAGGGAACTCCTTTCGTTACTCGCTAACGAAGGATTTTGGAGCCATGTTCATATTGACTTTTGTCGTGTTTGGTGTTAGCAACACGCCCCTACATTTATCGACACAGATTTATAAACATCCTGTAGAAGGGAATGCATTTGCTTATGAAACGTCCCCTTGGAAAAATTTATGAATGACTGTACTGATAAACCTCTTACATTATTTGATTTGTAAACAGCCGAGCAGAACTGAACGTAGTTAGACATTTCTCTCTTTACTTATTCTGATCAACAACACAATATTTTTAGCGCAACGCAATCTGACTTTCATCAATGCCTACAAAAGAATGGCCCTGACTAACAATAACCTATAACTTTCATAAATCACTTACCTCGCAAAAATCTTCGTTACTCGAACTACTGCAATATAGCGAGCGCCAATACTGCCAGCTAAATAAAAGATTCAAACTACTGAAGGCACTAACTACTGATAGGCATAGTCAGCAAATGAAAGATTTTGATAGGAAACAAACAATGTATTTACCTTAATAATGATCCAAAGTCATCATATATATCACTTCATGACATCCAATATTAGAAATTTACACCTTCTGATGGACACACGTACAGATCGTCCCGCTCTCAAAATTCTGCCATCTCTCTCCCCACATCCACCACTGCTGGCGGCTAACCTTCAACTGCGCAACGCTACACGCTGTTCATATCCAACAGCCCAACACTAGAATGGCGAATATTCCAACAATGCAAACCAGCCACAGACTGCATACAGCACAGTCATTGATTTTAATACAGAGCGCTAGGTGACGTTAC
The DNA here is from genome assembly GCF_021461385.2 of Schistocerca piceifrons. Taxonomy (NCBI): domain Eukaryota; kingdom Metazoa; phylum Arthropoda; class Insecta; order Orthoptera; family Acrididae; genus Schistocerca; species Schistocerca piceifrons. The sequence continues at coordinate 146,993,755 of NC_060144.1, forward strand.
CAACATAAAAACCTAAACAGCCTACTTACATACTGCACGCAAGGTGTGGAGAAGTAACAACACGAAGACAAATTACCTGTCACCGTCATTCGTAATCACGGAGAAAATGTGCAGTTTGAACGCTAAGTAAGACCCAGTGATGTGGAATACGTCGTGCCAAAAATCTGGATAATGTGATCAGTGTGACTTTTTACACTAGACTACTGCAGAGCTGATAAGATAGTTCAAATTGCTCTGAGCACTATAGGACTTAATTTCAGAGGTCATCAGTCCCTTAGAACTTAGAACTACTTAAACCTAACTAACCTAAGGACATCACACACGTCCATGGCCGAGGCAGGATTCGAACCTTCGACCGTAGCGGTCGCGCGGTTCAAGACTACAGCGCCTAGAACCACTCGGCCACTCCGGCCGGCAGCTGATAAGAGTCAAATGGATGTAGTCCATACTAATGATGCGCTTGCGAAGGGCGTTCAATATGTAATGTAACACACTTTTTCTGAAAGCATGTTGGTTTCATTCAGGATTCTAATACTCCTCACACTTCTGGTTACAAAATCCTGTTTTTCAACGTAATCTCCATTTAACGTAACGGCCTTACGCCACTATGTGAGACCCCTCTATCGGTCGACGAAAATGGTTGAAATGGCTCTGAGCGCTATGGGACTCAAATCTTAGGTCATCAGTCCCCTAGAACTTAGAACTACTTAAACCTAACTAACCTAAGGACATCACAGAGACCCATGCCTGAGGCAGGATTCGAAAGTGCGACAGTAGCGGCCGCGCGGTTCCAGACTGTAGCGCCTAGAACCGCATGGCCACACCGTCCGGCTATCGGTCGGCGCCTGAGCCAACGTCTAAATGCATCAATGAAATCTACACAATAGCATCGTAAGGCGCAAGCAAATCCGCACAGGTAGTTTTTCGTTGCTCTTTAAGCTCTTGTGTTATACGGCGATGATCGCAGCGAGCACACACACTTGAGATCCCAACTGACGGACGGGTGTGTCAGCACTACCAACAGAGACATCTAGTTATGCAGCGAGGTATTTGATTGCGATCCGTCGCTCACATTGAATGGGAGTGGGAGTGTCCGCACGTTCGAACATTGCAGGAGTCACATATGGGGGTAACCGGCCGGCATGTGGGAGGTCGTATAGGTTTGTACCTTATTGTGATGATGACAGACGTTTTGGCTGGGATGCTCTGAATTTTCTCCAAAAGAAACTCAGTGACAGCTCTCTCCTTGAAACGCACCTCTGTCAGTGACGCCAATTTGAAGGTTTCCTATAGCGCCTCCACCTACCGGAACTTAATGAAACCATAGGGGATGAAGAGGGAATATTCCACAATGTCCCACAACAAATTCTGCTGTTTTTAACCGAAACTGGCCAAAAAAATATGTTGCATTAATTACTGAACGCCCCTCGTATCAAAAGTGCATAATGTTGTTTTATTCGCGGAATATTACATCAATTACGACTTATGAATCTGCTGGAATATAAGTGCCGGTCGGTTTCCGAACTAGTTGCAGACAACCTTTTGCCGCCTGTATTTTACCCACGGGAACCTGAAGGTGAGTGCATTATTCGGCTGGGTTTCGGTTCGTACACCACTTTTCCGCAAGGCAGCCTCTGTCCTCGACTGCGCAGTCGCGCCGTCGGTTTTACGCGCACGGGTGTCGTCTATTTTCAACCGCGGAGGACGGTCCGTGTCCGCGGCGGCGGCAATAGCTGTCAGTAACGAATTCGAGACATGCGCCGCCGCTGCCGCCCGGCGCGGTTAAATACGGCGCCGGCGCGCGCGGTCTCGCACATCGCACCGCCAGCATTTATTGGGGATCCTCGCTCGCCCACTGCGCGCGCCAGCACGCAGCGCGGCGCGACGAAAGGGGGCGCAACGGTGGCGCGAAACGGCCTCCACGCCCGGCACTGTGCGAGTCGAACAGCTGGCGGTAGAATGGGGCTGGACAGCAGAGGGGCGGGGAGGTGGGAGGGGTGGCGCTGCTGACGGGCCCGTATTTCGGTCACGTCTCTCCAGCTGACAGCGCGCCTGGTGGACACCTTGCAATTAAAACTCACTTGTCCGGCGGCAGGCCGCACCAGAACCGCCCACGGAATAATTCTCGCCATCCGGGAGCTCGCGTTCCGTCCCCTGGGAGATGAAGAAGGGCACGTATCGCCCGTGCAGATCGATAAATCTGTTTCATTCCCTAGTCGTTCTTTTTTTTTCGGATTCCCAATTGCGGATAGCGCGCACCTTTATATGCTTCGGACGTATATCGCTCGTACTCATTCACCTCACTCCCTTCCCCTCTTTTTCTCCCCACGGGAACAGAACTAATTTACAAGTCTCGCGTTCAGACAAAGATAGAACCTTTTAGGGAAAAGCATTGTGGTTAAATTAGCAACACTTCTAAACCTCATCTGTCCTTGGAGTTTTTCCGTCCTAGAAACAGGTTACCCATTTCTCAACTGCCCGCTGGCCTAAAGGTATGTAAGTACACACTCGTAAACAAAGCCGAGCGATTGCCTATAGACATTGTAGAGAGACTGACTGTAGATCTGTAGCTAGACAATGTATATAGACAGTCTAGATATTTTATCTCGTGCACATACTTGAATGCAATGTTACTCGATATTTATTAAACGCGACCCACCTCTTGGGATCTCAGCTTGTGCAGTGGCAATAATGGAAAGTGAACAAATTGAACATCGGCGACTCGTGAGTATACATTTTGGATTTCACCAATTTTTAGATTGAGGTAAGTTAAAAAAAAAAAAAGGTCAAATGGCTCTGAGCACTATGGGACTTAACATCTGAGGTCATCACTCCCCTAGAACTTAGAATTACTTAAACGTAACTAACCTAAGGACATCACACACATCCATGCCAGAGGCAGGATTCGAACGTGCGACCGTAGCGGTCTCGCAGTTCCAGACTGTAGCGCCTAGAACCGCTCGGTCACTCCGGCCGGCCTGCCGTAAACAGTTATGCTTATCAATATATTTATACCGCTACAGCCACTACCAATAACAATAATAACAGTATATTAATAATAGTAATTATTATTATTATAATTATAATAATATGCATAGCCTTCCAAAAATACAACAGCAACAAATCGCCGGAAACCCTATAACATTTTCTCGATATTCGCAAAAGACAAACAGAACAATCAGGAAAACCAAACGCAACTGCATCAACGAACAGCTCAAATCAATCGAGGACAACTTCAGAAATTACAACAGCAGAAATTTCTATAGAGATTTCGCTAACGGAACTAAACATTACTCATCACAGAATCTGACCTTTAAGAACAAAGATGGGAAACTCGCACTCGCCGATGAAGAAAACTGCAAAGAACTGACACACTACTTTTCCTACCTTCTTAATTGCCCTGAACCACCCGAACGATTCCCGCACACATCCCCAACTCACATGAGACCCGACGTCAATTCACCGACACAAGAAGAAATGTGACACCACATCAAAAAACTGAAGAACGGAAAGACATCAGGAGAAGATGGAATCATCGAATTACTGAAAAATCTCGGAACACGACCATTACAGGAAACCACACAGGTCATTCAGGACATATGGCGAAGTGAAGAACTCCAAGACGACTGGAAAGATGCACTCATCCACCCACTCCACAAAAAAGGAGACAAATCTGATGTGAATAACTACAGAGGAATCTCCCTCGTTTCCATTCCTTGCAAAGTTCTCTCCGCTTGCCTCTTGCAACGCGCACAAGAACAACTACAACTCTAAAAGGTGAATATCAAGCAGGTTTCAGACCACACAGACCAGGCACCGAACAAATTTTCAACATAAATCTATCCTGAAAATTCAAGCTACACGGAATCTCCCAACGAGATGCACATTTGTTGACTTCAAGAAACCTTTCGTCTCCATCGCCGTCCTTTATAATATACTCAAAGAAAACAATCTGGATCCAAAAACACAACGGCTCATCCAACAAACCGGAATAGACACACCTTGCGAAGTCAAATTCAACGGAGAAATCTGATAACCTTTTTTCATGAAGACTGGCGTGCGGCAGGGCAATAGCCTCCCCCCACTACTTTTCAACATAGTTTTAGACAAAATCACCAAAGAATGCGAACAAGAACCGAAAAATCGAAACATTTGGAGACCCACCAGGCTAGGAAAATGGAAGTATAACGTCGAAGTCACATGCCTAGCCTTCGCTGACACCTTCAAAAAAATGGTTCAAATGGCTCTGAGCACTATGGGACTTAACATCTATGGTCATCAGTCCCCTAGAACTTAGAACTACTTAAACCTAACTAACCTAAGGACATCACACAACACCCAGCCATCACGAGGCAGAGAAAATCCCTGACCCCGCCGGGAATCGAACCCGGGCGTGGGAAGCGAGAACGCTACCGCACGACCACGAGATGCGGGCGCTGACGATTTCGCGACCCTTTCTGGTGATGAACAAACAGCAATCCATTAGTACTCGAAGAACATGCCGAGAAAGTTGGACTGCAAATTTCTTTTTCTGTATCGAATTCATCGCTACAAAAGACATCAAAACACAAAATTTATTCACAAAAAATGGCGCAGTATACAAGGTTAACCACTTCAAGTTTTTGGGAGAAATTATGGAGTGTACAGGTACAGGAAAAATAGCACAAAAAGCACTGTAACTGAATATGCGGAAAGCATATGGGAAAGCATCTACAGTAAAAATGCATAAACATCAACACAAAAGTTCGGCACTACACCACTGTTATCAAACCTGAAACACTCTACGCCAGCGAGACGCTACAAATTACAAAGGATTTCTCGAAAATATCAAAAAGGCTGAAAGAAAAATTATCCGAAAAATCCTTGGCGCAAAACCCACAGACGAGGGTTGCCATCTACAATCACACACAGTCATAGAAAAATATTCCAACATCGAAACCGATTTCCGCAACGACGACTGAAAATCTACGGAAACATTATGAGACTAGATGACAACCGAATAAGAAAGAAAATTTTGAAGCACTTACAGAAACGGTAAACGACAACACTCTGGATAAAACAGGCCCAATTTGGTCTAAAATGCCAAAATCTCACTGACAGACATCGAAGATCGAAACGTCTTCAGACATAAGGTCTACAGCTGGTAAATTTCATCAGAAGACAAACCCAAGTTACCTAGGAGAAAGTGGCCAGATGAACGTAGAGCTAAGCATAGCGAGATGATGAAACAATTCTGGAAGGACAAGAAACATAACAGCCACAGGTCATAATTTGCTTTATGTGATCCTCTGTGGGTCTAAACAACGTAAATAAATAAATAAATCATACGCATAACTTGTCTAAAAAAAGAGCAAAAGTGTTTTTGTGGAATTTTGTTGTTTTGTACAAAGTGAAATACAATTTAGGGCAAGAACTAAATAATGTTTAAGCTTTCGCTACTCTCCACTTCGAATTTTGTGTAAGTGGGAATTCCGTGATGTACAAGAAGGTAGAAATCAAAGAATTAACTTCCAAGCTGAAACTCAGACATTCTTAAGTTGCCCTCATACAACATACACTTTTTTGGTAAATGTTCGCTTGTTATCAAGTTTATTTGACTTCGTCACTTTGAGCGTCAACAGATCACGTCTGGAGGTCTCAAATCCTCTGCGGTTAACTTTTCCTGATAATTTTCCTTTCTATTGGCACTTAAAACAGATTCAACAGAGTTAATGCTGACGCTGCACACGAAAGGCGACTTCTGCAAGGCAAACTGTGGTGTCACCGCCAGACACCACACTTGCTAGGTGGTAGTTTAAATCGGCCGCGGTCCATGTAGTACATGTCGGACCCGCGTGCCGCCACTGTGATCGCAGACCTAGCGCCACCACCAAGGCAGGTCTCGTGATACGAGAGTGGACTCGACCCCAGTTGTACGCGAACCTAGCTATCGCCCAGTTGTACGCGAACCTAGCTATCGCCCAGTTGTACGAAGCCTTTCTCTCTCATTAGCCGAGAGACAGAATAGCCATCAGAAGTTAATGGCTACGAACTAGCAAGGAGCCATTTGTATCAGTGCCTATAGCTTACGAGTATTCAAGAGAAATAAAAGATAAGTAAAAAGCATCTACATACTTTCTTCTTATTCATTCATAAGTTTTTATGTTCCAGACTTCACGCCCGTATGTTTATTGCTGTGCGTGCACTATCGGCCACAGCGTTAGTCACTAGCTTTCTTTCGCAGCAGTCAACTCCACAGTGTCGGTCCAGCTACCGACAATACTACATATGGCGACGAGATAAAGAGTTGTATTACTTTGTTTGTACCATTGATGACGTTTCAAGTGTTCTGATTGTTTCTATTTAATTGTGTCATGGCTTCGCCACATTCTCCAGATGTACTGTCCGAATTTTATCGCTTGCAGACTCAGCAGACGCAGGCGTTACTGGATGCCCTTGGACAGCTCGTCCAGGGTCAACGTACCATTCAAACCGATGCGGCCACAGCCGCTTCTTCGCTACCGCTGCCACTGAACGCTGTTGCACCTCCCTTTCGACCATACGTGGCAGCCGATGAGACCTGGCAAGAGTGGTCTCGTCAGTTCGCATTCCACATGGCTGCCTACAGAATTCAAGGTAATGAGCGGCAGCCGTTTTTGCTTTCTTGTGTCGGTGTGTCCACATACCGTGTGATAGTGAAATTGTTTCCCCGGCGAGACGTAGCAACTCTGTCCTACGAGGAAATTTTGGCTGCATTAGATGCCTATTTCAAAGAAACAGTTAATGTGGTTGCAAAACGGTATACGTTTTTTCGTACAAAACGTACGGCCGGTCAAACTAATAGGGAGTGGGTAGCAACATTGCAAGGACTTACTAGGGACTGTGCCTTTGAATGTGACTGTGGTCTTTCTTATTCAGATACAATGGTGCGTGATGCAATTGCACAGAACGTTTCTGATGTTCGCATACGGGAGCAAATTTTGAAACTAGTTAATCCCTCCCTTCAACAAGTGATAGACATATTGGATAGACAGGACACACTGGACTGTGCTCAGGAATCTTTTGCAACTTCGCCAGCCGTGTGTAACATTAACCGGCCCGCTGGACGCGCTGTGCGACCCGGTAACCGGGCCTCGCGCACGGACGCACAGCGACCGCCGCGTGCTAAGCCAGGTGTGCCGCGCCAGCCCACAAATGCAGTGAAATCATGCCCGCGGTGTGCTACTAGACATTCGCGTGAACATTGCCCGTCACGCCAAGCTATTTGCTTTTTCTGCAATAAGAAAGGACATGTTCAAAGTGTTTGCCAGAAAAAGCTCAGATCAGACAATCACGATCGTTCCAGGCCCTTTGCTTCGCGCCGGAATCGAACCAAGGACACTCAGGCTCGTGGACCTTCGCCTATGGACATTCATGTCGTTAATTCCGCTTCGTCCAGTGACACTTTCTCAAACAGTAACTGTGATCGTCCCACAAAAACTGTGCGTCGACGTCGCCGGAAATCACGTCAATTAGCTAGTGATTCTGTACCAGTGTCTGTACCAATTGCACAAAACAGTCGCTCTTGTCGTCAGCAGGACAATAAACTTTTTGTGGACTTAGACTTTGAAGGCAAAGTGATCCCATTCCAGCTCGATACCGGAGCTGCAGTTTCATTGCTCAATCACGACACGTACAAACAACTGGGCGCACCTCCGTTGCGTGCCGCAAATGTTAAGCTAACTACATATTCCGGACAGAAAATTCCTGTGTTAGGACAGTGCAGCCTTCTTGCAACATACAAGGGACAAACAAAACTTGTGTCATTTTACGTTCTTCGTTCTTCTTCTGCAGTGAACTTATTTGGTCTCGATTTATTTAAGTTGTTTAACATGTCTATTGTAAATCAGGTCCTCTCAGTGAATCAGATTGTGCCTACAGACAGTGTTTCTCGGCTGTGTGACGAATTTGCAGACGTTTTTGCACCGGGCTTAGGTTGCGCTAAAAACTATGAAGCACATTTAGAACTGAAGGTAAACGCGCAACCGAAATTTTTCAGGGCGCGCAATGTTCCCCACGCATTGCGTGATGAGGTCGCAAGAACGTTACACGATCTCGAATCACAGGGTGTAATTGAACGTGTGCAAGCTTCTCTCTGGGCCTCACCCTTAGTAATTTTGCCAAAACCTTCCGGAAAATTGAGACTTTGCGTGGACTTCAAGGCCACAGTGAATCCACAGCTAGTGACTGCTACTTTTCCTTTGCCCCGCCCGGAAGATCTTTTTGCTAAGCTGTGCCCGGGAAAATATTTTTCAAAGTTGGACCTAGCCGATGCGTACTTGCAAATACCGGTGGACGACGAATCCCAGCGCGTATTGGTGGTTAACACGCATCTTGGATTGTACCGCTTCAAAAGACTGCCTTTCGGGTGTGCATCCGCCCCTGCCTTGTTTCAGCAATATTTACAAACTATTTGTGCGTCGGTCCCTACTGCAGCAAACTATCTGGACGATATAGTGATCTCCGGACAGACAGAAGAAGATCATCTTGCGAACTTACGAACATTATTTCAGGTCTTGCGGCAAAATGGTCTTCGCTTGAGGAAGGACAAATGTGTGTTTTTTGCTCGTGACTTACCATACCTGGGACATGTCATTAATGCCCAAGGCATACATCCGAGTCCAGAGCACCTCCGTGCCATACAAGACTTGCCGTCCCCTAAAAATCTGAAACAGCTACAGAGTGTGTTGGGTAAACTTAATTATTACCATAAATATGTGCGCAATGCCTCTTCCATTTCAGCTCCGCTTCATCGCTTACGCCGTAAAGGTGTTCCGTTCGTCTGGACGACGGAATGTGAACGCGCCTTTCGCCAGTTGAAATCGGCGTTGCTTTCTAATACTTGCCTTACGCCATTCGATCCCCAGAAACCCCTGTTGTTGATGGTAGATGCATCGGATTTCGGGATCGGTGCTGTGCTTGCGCACAAAGTTGGCTCCCATGATCGCCCTATTGCCTTTGCGTCCAAATTGCTCTCGTCTGCGCAAAGAAATTATTCACAGATAGAGAAAGAAGCTTTGGCTCTCGTGTTTGGTGTTACTAAGTTCCATGATTTCTTGTATGGTCGTCACTTTACCATCATCACAGACCACAAACCTTTGACGTCGCTTTTTCATCCGAACAAGCCTGTACCTCCACGTCCAGCGCAGAAATTCATTCGCTGGTCTATTTTCCTCTCGCAGTACCGCTACGATATCTTGTATCGGTCCACTGCTAAGCACGGCAACGCCGATGCGTTGTCCCGTTTGCCTGTTGCTGAGGATCAAGCATTCGATTCTTCCGAACTTGCTTGCATGTTCATTGATTCGGAAACCGATGAAGTGGTCGAATCGTTTCCGATTGATTTTCGTCGTGTCGCTACAGCCACAGCTGCTGACCCTGTCCTTGCTACTGTTTTACGTTTTGTTGCTACGCAATGGCCTTTGTCAAAGTCTCGGATCGACGATCCGTTGGTTCGCCGATTTTTTGCTCACAAGGAGAGACTTTTTGTTCGACGTGGTGTTTTGTTGTTGCGTTCTGATAATGATCAGTCCAGAGTCGTGGTCCCACGTTCGTTACAGTCCTCTGTTTTACGGCTTCTTCACCAAGGACATTGGGGTATAGTGCGAACGAAACAACTTGCTCGTCAGCACTGTACTTGGTTCGGAATCGATGCTGCGATTACGAATATGTGTTCTTCGTGCCCGGCGTGTGCTGACCAACAGTCCGCACCGCCGCGGAAAGTTTTTGCGTGGCCAAAAGCCACTTCCCCTTGGCAACGCTTGCACATCGATTTTGCTGGTCCATTCTGGAATGCTCGATGGTTGGTTCTGGTCGACGCCTTCAGTAATTTTCCTTTTGTTGTCCGGATGTCTTCCACGACGTCCTCCGCCACCATCCAAGCGTTGTCTGCTATCTTTTGCATTGAAGGTCTTCCGCAGACTATTGTTTCCGACAATGGCCCACAATTTATGTCCGCAGAATTTCAGTCATTCTGCCAGGCCAATGGTATTCAACATCTGACATCCGCGCCGTTTTCGCCTCAGTCCAACGGTGCCGCTGAACGATTGGTCCGGACTTTCAAGTCACAGATGTTGAAATTGAAAGAGTCGCATTCTCGGGAGGACGCATTGTTGCTCTTTTTGTCTTCGTATCGCTCTCAGCCCCGAGATGGGCGCTCGCCGGCTGAGTTGCTCCACGGTCGTCCTCATCGCACCTTGATGTCTTTGCTGCATCCGCCGCATCAGGTTCCTTTGCAGCGGCAGACTCCTGCTTTTGCTCCAGGCGACGTTGTCTTTTATCGCAACTATCGTGGTTCACGGCGTTGGCTCGCAGGGCGCATTCTTCGCTGCCTCGGCCGCGCGATGTATTTGGTTTTGGGGGCCTCTGGTGAGGTGCGTCGGCATCTCAATCAGCTGCGCCTCTGTCGTCGCTCGGGTTCTGCCGCTCCCCGTCTGCTTTCAGCGACGGTGCCGTCCGGTCAGCGCCCTGGGGACCCATCTACTGGCTCGCCTCATCCCCAGGTGTTACCGACGATGCCTTCCATTTTGCCCGATGGCGACGCGCCGCCGCCGCCGCCGCAGCAGCAGCAGCCGCCGCCGCCGCCGCCGGCGCCCGCGTTCGACGCTTCCTTGCAGCCGCCAGGCGCCTCCCAGGGTCACGCGCCGCCGATCGCTTCCCGTGACCAGCTGTCCTCCGCCATGGAACTCCCGACCGCTCCGGACCACATGACGTCATCGCGCGTCGGCTACCCCGACGCAATGGAGGTCGACAATTCGGCCCCTCATGTTTCTTTACGGGCGCATACACCGCATGTTGACGTGCACCCTGGACTAGTTTTGCAGGCGTTTCCTAGCTCCCCTCGGACCGGATGGCCGGGTGCGGGTGGCACAGCCTCGCCTGTTGTTAGGCTACCCACCTCATCGCATACGTCAACATGTGGTCCTCCCCACGGCGGGCGGAAGCCTTATTACACGACCGTTCGCCGATTTGCGGGGGAGGAATGTGGTGTCACCGCCAGACACCACACTTGCTAGGTGGTAGTTTAAATCGGCCGCGGTCCATGTAGTACATGTCGGACCCGCGTGCCGCCACTGTGATCGCAGACCTAGCGCCACCACCAAGGCAGGTCTCGTGATACGAGAGTGGACTCGACCCCAGTTGTACGCGAACCTAGCTATCGCCCAGTTGTACGCGAACCTAGCTATCGCCCAGTTGTACGAAGCCTTTCTCTCTCATTAGCCGAGAGACAGAATAGCCATCAGAAGTTAATGGCTACGAACTAGCAAGGAGCCATTTGTATCAGTGCCTATAGCTTACGAGTATTCAAGAGAAATAAAAGATAAGTAAAAAGCATCTACATACTTTCTTCTTATTCATTCATAAGTTTTTATGTTCCAGACTTCACGCCCGTATGTTTATTGCTGTGCGTGCACTATCGGCCACAGCGTTAGTCACTAGCTTTCTTTCGCAGCAGTCAACTCCACAGTGTCGGTCCAGCTACCGACAATACTACACAAACAACCGACTCCAAACACAAACCGCCATTTGTGGAATTAATTAAATTCAAGTTGTACTATCAACCAACATGGTCATTCAATGAAAAATTATCAGTAAATCTGCAAGGTGTTAATAGTCGGGGCGTTCACGTGCTCTTGTGCTCTTATACAACAGCTGCCACTGATACTGAAAGAAACCGAAAGAGGAGATGTCGGTGGAAAGGTGAACTGTAGCACTGAAGAAGAACTGACGAAGTAGTATTTTCACGGCGTTGAGAACCATAAGGGCCAAAAGCACACCGTCCTCGAACCCATATTTAAGTCAGTATCAGAGAAATCAGTGAGACAACTTTTCGTGAATGTTCGCATATCCAGTGCGGGCTTACAGCACAGATAACCTTAACCCAGCGTAAGATCAATAGATCTTAGAAGCATGAATAAATAATACAGTCTCACAATCGACGATCATGTGCCATGATTCTCAGCAGCTCAAATGGATTACTGTATGGTAAAATTCACAACTTAATACACTATATTTCATTCGGAAGACCACAAAATAGTTTTTTATCTGTATAACTATGACATATACTGACGTCCGATGTAATTTTACTGCATAGTGAGTGAACTGGCATATCCTATGAGTGTGCTACCGCCTAGCGGGATTTATGACAAGCGAACGGGGAAAAAAGTTTTCAAAATGGTTGAAATGGCTCTAAGCACTATGGGGTGTAACATCTGAGGTCATCAGTCCCCTTGACTTAGAACTACTTAAACCTAACTAACCTAAGGACATCGCACACATCAATGCTCGAGACAGGATTCGAATCTGCGACCGCAGCAACAGCGTGGTTCCGGGCTGAAGCGTCTAGAGCCACTCGGCCACAGCGGCCGGCTGCTGCAGTGTGCTACCATCTGCTGGCACTGACGTAAACCTGAAGATGAGCTGTAGGGGCTAACTGTGCGTGCCATGAACCGTGCATTTTGTTTATCAAATCCCAAAATTTGACCCGTAAGGCAATTACGTCACGCGACCTGCGCTTGCGCAAAAGTTCCTTAAAACGTGCGCAGCTGAAGGTGAGCTCGCGACCCTGGTGCAATGTTCCATGGAGTCTAAAGGAGTAGTAATGTAGCGTAGCGTGGTAGATTTAGTGATGTATGTTTCAGATTACTGCATCTACATTACGTTTAACAGCACTCAATGAAAAATAATCAATAAACCTGCAAGATGTTAATAGTCAGTGGTATTTGCATGGCTGCATGCCCGAAATTTAATGGATTATTCTTTACGCCATGAGAAATTAAAAATAAACATCGCTATCTATCTATCTATTTATCACTTGAGCCTTGTCCCGCAGTGTCAGCCATCGTTAATCGGATTGGGCATGCTAATATTTAAGCGGTGGCCGGATGCCCTTCCTGCCGCTACCCCGTACCCCCCCCCCCCCTCCCCCGCGACGTAATTAGTGTACCCCAACTGTCTGCGTCGAGTGTAATCAAAGGAATAGTGCGAATGTGTTCAAACGTCTGCGATCCGTGGAACTGAGGCGGAACATGGGGACCAGCCCGGTATTCACCTAGCGGGATGTGGAAAACCGCCTAAAAACCACATCCAGGCTGGCGAGCACATCGGCCCTCGTCGTTAATCCGCCGGGCGGATTCGAGCCGGGGCCGGCGCGCCTACCCGAGTCCAGGAAGCAGCGCGTTAGCGCTCTCGGCAACCCTGGCGGGTTTAAAAATAAACATCACTCACTGACACTTAATATTTTTTGGTCAGATTTTGAATAACTCCTCTTGTTGTGAGTTTTATTTTCACAATTGCTAACTCCCCACAAACACAATGCCATGTGAAAATCTTCAATCAACTGCAACACTTTCTCCATTAGTACATCTTGATAAGTGATGTTTAACAATAATGAAAGCAAAATCTTAAACTGGAACGAGCACACAGATACTGTCGTTGGGAAAGCAAACCGAAGTCTGAGGTTTATTGGCAAAACACTTACACCACGCTTGTCCGTCCATTCCTGGAATATTGCCGTACGGTGTGCGATCTGCATCAGATGGGACTGACAGAGGCAGCACAATCTGTATTATCGCGAAATAGGGGAGAGAGTGCCACCTACATGATATGTGTACTGGGGTGGAAATCATTAAAATAAACGGCGTTTTTCGTTGCGACAGTATTTTCTGGACATGATATGTGAACTGGGGTGGAAATCATTTAAAAAAAGGCGTTTTTTGTTGCGACGGTATTTTCTCGTGAAATTTCAATCACCAGCTTCCTCCCACGACTGCGAAAATATTCTGTTGGTACCCACCTGCTTACGGAGAAATGAGCAGCTTGATAAAATAGGAGAAATCAGAGCTCGTACAGAAAGATTTCAGTGCTCGTTTTCCCCGCACGAGGTTAAAGAGTGGAACGGTAGAGAAATATCTTGCAGGTGGTTCGATAAACCCTCTGCCAGGCACTTAATTGTGAGTTGCAGAGTAATCACGTAGATGTAGATGTAATAAAAATCCGACGAAGTGTTCTCCATGCCGCAAAGAGAGTAACTGGGGGCCATTTGTACCCACACGTCTGCACTACGAAGTGTTGCGCGACGTTGTATGACAGTTGTCTCATGTCTCCTATTTCAGATGGGAGTCAAAATTTCTGAGATTTTGTTGCAGAAGAGTGTTTATAGACAAGAAATGTCTCTCAGTTGTCTATGTACAAAATCGCTCAATCGTCCACAGGCAGTGTCTAGGTACAAAAATCATTCGACCTTGTATTCTAGTTTGTACAAGGCCTTTTAACGCTCTAGTAAGGATGTGAATGTCATTAGCTGAGACGTAAATCTGAATCCGTAGGTCCTCTTTCTTTTATGTAGTAGGCCAGCAACAAACTACTTCACTTGCTTGGGAGATCCCTAGGGGAAGCATGAGCCGTCTAATTTGGAAGGATTCCTTTCTGCATGTACATTAAATGATGCGCAGTGCATGGTGCAGGATAATTAGGTTTATTCAACATGCAAGGCTTTCTCCCAGTTTCAGCCGCGAATGGATCACTGGAATAATAACTGCTTAAATGCCTGGCGCTCGCTGTAATTAGTGTAACCTTTCCTTTGCAGCCCCTGCGGAACCGATACCTAATGTTCTGAAATCAATTTCTAGGTCCTTCACTTAATACTGATTCTTGCAACTTTCTAAATGGTTCAAATGGCTCTAAGCACTATGGGACGTAACACCTGAGGTCATCAGTCCCCTCAACTTAGAACTACTTAAACCTGACTAACCTAAGGACATCACACACATCCACGCCCGAGGCAGGATTCGAACTTGCGACCGCAGCAGCAGCGCGGTTGCGGACTGAAGCGCCTAGAACCGCGAGACCACAGCGGCCGGCGCAACTTTCTAAGTAGCCTTTCACGGAATAACTAGCTTCCTTCTTGAAGCGGGTGCCAATTAAGGTTTTCTAACATTTCGATGAAACTCCCCCATGAGCCTATGGCCATTCGTGCTTCCTTCTTCGAATGCGTCCCGTTTCCCTTGTTAGTCATATTTGGTATGGCTCCCACGCAGCTCAGGAATATTCAGGAAATATTCTGGCAGTTCGTACACAATTTCATCTCGAAATCCTGTTGAGTGTGGGAGACGCAACGTGTGCGTGTAGAGTTTACTGTGATGATTTTGTTCTTGATGAAGATGAGCGACAAAGGAGACGGTGAAACCCGGTGCAGGGGAAGGCTATATGATATTTATATTTAAGGATCATGGAAAATCAAGCGTAACAAAGGAACTGGGCTAAAATTAAGTATATTAAAATTTGTTAATTAATAAGTAATTAAATTTCAATGCTAATTTTCAGTCATCTTCTGCTTTTATTTTCATTAAAAAGAGGTTATTTGTAGTCACGTAACTGCTTTCACGAACACTGATTCACCAGAAAGATGAAACTGTCAGGGCTGTACAACCTGTTATTGTTATGTTGGTCGTCGCAAGTAGCTCTTCCATTATTCAAGTGCTTTCCTATAGATAAGAGTTTTGAGACTGGACCAGAGACAGAGAGAGAGAGAGATAGAGAGAGAGAGAGAGAGAGAGAGAGAGAGAGAGAAAGAGAGAAAGAGGAAAGAAAGAAAGAGAGAGAGAGACAGTTTCGGCATGACTTGGAGAAGACAACAAAAGTGTATGCGATCAGGATTATCCACAGTCAGGTTAACTGGCCCTAAAATTCAGACGCTATATTGGTTCAAGTATCCATTCAGTGTTGAATCCTCAGAAGAACAGCTACTAATTCGACGAGCAATTATTTCGTTCGTTTTATTACTTGTTATTGGTGGTACACCTGAGAATTTAACGCTGGTAGCAGGAACGGTTTGCCATAGTCAATCCTCGAGATAAAGCAAGCTGCCGCTTAGATATCCACTACATATGTTCCACTTGCGCCTACACCTGATAATCCAGGCTCTCTCTCCCGTTCTTTGTGCAGTTGAGGACCATAATACACACATAAAAAAAGTATTGTATCAGTCAGGTTCCCAGAACTTCTAAAGACAGACGTTGACTGTGGATATTGTGTCACAGACACAGTCCCTCTGACTGCTCAGAGATGTCACTAAACCCGCGCAAAGATGTAAACAACAATCAGTTCCAGTCATTCTACCAGGAACGAGGTACACGGCTCGTGTTGTCTGTAGTTCAACCATGCCTAAACGGTCAATACCGCGGTTCGAACGCGTCCGCATTGCTACTTTGTGCCAGGAAGGGCTCTCAACAAGGGAAGTATCCAGGCGTCTCGGAGTGAACCAAAGCGATGTCGTTCGGGTATGGAGGAGACACATAGCGACAGGAAGTGTCGATGACATGGATCGCCCAGGCCGCTCAAGGGCTACTACTGCAGTGGATGACCGCTACCTACAGATTATGGTTCGGAGGAACCCTGACAGCAACGCCACCAACTTGAATAATGCTATTCGTGCAGCCACATGCTCTCGTGTTACGACTCAAACTGTGCGCAATAGGATGCATGATGCGCAACACCACTCCCGATGTCCATGGCGAGGTCCATCTTTGCTACCACGACATCAATCAGCGCGGTACAGATGGGCCCAACAACATGTCGAATGGACCGCTCGGGAAGGATTGGCATCACGTTCTCTTCACCGATGAGTGACGCGTATGTCTTCAACCACACAATCGTCGGAGACGTGTTTGGAGGCAACCCGGTCAGTCTGAACGATTTAAAGAACTTTCCAGCGAGAGCAGCAAGGTGGGGGCATTAGGTGGGGCAGACGTACGCCGCTGGTGGTCACGGAAGGCGCCGTAACGGCTGTACGATACATGAATGCCATCCTCCGGCCGATAGTGCAACCATATCGGCAGCCTATTAGCGAGGCATTCGTCTTCAGGGAAGACAATTCGCGCCCCCATCGTGCACATCTTGTGAATGACTTCCTTCATGATAATGACATCGCTAGACTAGAGTTGGCAGCATGTTCTCCATACATGAACGCTATCGAACATGCCTGGGATAGATTGAAAGGGGCTCTTAATGGACAACGTGAGCCACCAACCACTCAGAGGGATCTACGCCGCATCGCCGTTGAGGAGGGGGACAATCTGGACCAACAGTGCCTTAATGAGCTTGTGGATAGTATGTCATGGCGAATACAGGTATGCATCAGTGCAAGAGGACGTGCTACTGAGTATTAGAGGTACCGGTGTGTGCAGCAATGTGGACCACCACCTCTGAAGGTCTCACAGTATGGTGGTACATCATGCAATGTGTAGTTGCCATGAGCAATAAAAAGGGCGGAAATGATGCTTATGTTGACCTCTATTCCAGTTTTCTGTACTGTTTCCGCAACTCTCCGAACCGAGGTGATGCAAAACTTTTTTTTGATGTGCGTACAATGGAGTTCAAAATGTAAGGAAGAAAATAACTTTCATGTGATGTGTCACTGCCAAGTAACAAAGGTCGACGAAACTAGGACCATACATAGAAAATACATAGAAAGAACTGCTTCAGTACAGTGCAGAAGTCGGCTGAAAAAAATACAGAATGAAACCAACAGAAATGACACTTTTATTAAAGACAGTGAATATCCTGAAGTCGCCTTGATTCATGACGTTGTCTTGTACATTACAAAAATATGTTTCTTAATAGGATGTGGGATCATCATGGGCAGCAGTGAATGTTCTCCAACGTGCTCTTAGGCTGGGCACGACGTTGGCAACGAGTTCTTATGGTAGGTTCAAAATGGATCAAATGGCTCTGAGCACTATGGGACTTAACATCTAAGGTCATCAGTCCCCTAGAACTTAGAACTACGTAAACCTAACTAACCTAAGGACATCACACACATCCATGCCCGAGGCAGGATTCGAACCTGCGACCGTAGCACTCGCGCTGTTCCGGACTGAGCGCCTAGAACCGCTAGACCACCGCGGCCGGCGATCTTACGGTAGGTCGTCGCATTCCTTCACCAACGCGGTTGACAATTGTTGGATGGTCTTTGGTGCCTACCCAACGCGTCCGATACATGTTAGACGGGATTTAACTTATGGGAACTCGTTGGCCATTCGCAGAATGTACTCTCGTAACAAGTACTCTTGAACGCGCTCAGTTCGATGCGGTCACTCGTTGGTAACTATAAAAAAATGGAGGCAGGGCCAAATCCACCTCTGAAAAGACGCACATATAAAGGAGTAAGGTATCACAATGACAGTGACAGGTGAGTGTACCATGTTCAAGATCAGTACGCTCATGTTACAAGTGGCTGCTCACACCATAACACCTAGGCCACTAAAACGATCAAGTTAGACAACACTGGTAGTACCCTTTATAATATAATATAATAAATATATAATAATAAAAAATAAAGTGTGTGGCTTTTTAGGTATATTGAATTAATGACATAATTTTTTCGTCACTGGGACAAGCACAATAAGATGGGCTATGCCTGTAAACGGGTAAAGAATTGTTTCATATTAGTTTCACATGAATGAAGTAGTTTCTCTTGTGGTATATTTATGCTTACCAATAAATAATATTAAGTCCGATCGCCGTATCCCCCTACAAATCTTGACCGTGTCCATGTTGCGTTAATCGGATCTTCGTAAATTTTCCGAAGTACACAGGTGGGCTTCAGTTCTTCTTATTACATTACTTGTTGAAACAATAACTCATACACTCTTTGAGTTAATAAAACAATATTATGTTCTTCTGTTCGATGCACACAGAAAATACATACTCTTCGCTTATTCATATCGCCTAAAATGGCTGACTCGTTTACGCGCTTAGATACTTGCGTCTGCCTTCCTTCACTAGCAGAGCGCGAATCCCTCATCGTACTGAGGAACCGGGAAACATCTTACGTTTTTTAACATCTGAAAATCAAAAATACATGACGATAGGCTCAGGTTCTACGCTGGGCTACCGCTTCACCTTTTCTCTTTGCCTGTAAAGAAAACGAAAACATAAAAGCAAGAAATGCAAAACGTACATCACACCTTATATAGTGTGGGAACATTTACTTAAACCTAGCAACACAGTCGAACATGATCGCTTTGATATCATAGGTGTTACGGAGAGGACAGATGTATTGTTGCCTAGGTATACTGATCTCTAAATTTTTGCACTAATTAGTGCAATTGTGACACTGTATTCTTTTCACACGTGCGTGTTTTCAGCCGAGCATTTGGCCCTGACCTTTATTTTTACGTACGACAACGTGTGACCGTATCGAACGAGCAGGCGGAGGAACTCTTCGTACGACACGGCAATCTACATCTACATCTACATCTATACTCCGCGAGCCACCTTACGGTGTGTGGCGGAGGGTACTTATTGTACCACTATCTGATCCCCCCTTCCCTGTTCCATTCACGAATTGTGCGTGGGAAGAACGACTGCTTGTAAGTCTCCGTATTTGCTCTAATTTCTCGGATCTTTTCGTTGTGATCATTACGCGAGATATATGTGGGCGGTAGTAATATGTTGCCCATCTCTTCCCGGAATGTGCTCTCTCGTAATTTCGATAATAAACCTCTCCGTATTGCGTGACGCCTTTCTTGAAGTGTCCGCCACTGGAGCTTGTTCAGCATCTCCGTAACGCTCTCGCGCTGACTAAATGTCCCCATGACGAATCGCGCTGCTTTTCGCTGGATCATGTCTATCTCTTCTATTAATCCAACCTGGTAAGGGTCCCATACTGATGAGCAATACTCAAGAATCGGACGAACAAGCGTTTTGTAAGCTACTTCTTTCGTCGATGAGTCACATTTTCTTAGAATTCTTCCTATGAATCTCGACCTGGCGCCTGCTTTTCCCACTATTTGTTTTATGTGATCGTTCCACTTCAGATCGCTCCGGATAGTAACTCCTAAGTATTTTACGGTCGTTACCGCTTCCAATGATTTACCACCTATGGCATAATCGTACTGGAATGGATTTCTGCCTCTATGTATGCGCATTATATTACATTTATCTACGTTTAGGGAAAGCTGCCAGCTGTCGCACCATGCATTAATCCTCTGCAGGTCCTCCTGGAGTACGTACGAGTCTTCTGATGTTGCTACTTTCTTGTAGACAACCGTGTCATCTGCAAATAGCCTCACGGAGCTACCGATGTTGTCAACTAAGTCATTTATGTATATTGTAAACAATAAAGGTCCTATCACGCTTCCCTGCGGTACTCCCGAAATTACCTCTACATCTGGAGATTTTGAACCGTTAAGAATGACATGTTGTGTTCTTTCTTCTAGGAAATCCTGAATCCAATCACAAACCTGGTCCGATATTCCGTAAGCTCGTATTTTTTTCACTAAACGTAAGTGCGGAACCGTATCAAATGCCTTCCTGAAGTCCAGGAATACGGCATCAATCTGCTCGCCAGTGTCTACGGCACTGTGAATTTCTTGGGCAAATAGGGCGAGCTGAGTTTCACATGATCTCTGTGCTAATTGCAAGGAATGCTGAGAACCTGGGTCACCGCGTGTATCAAACACCGACACATGCCTACCGATACGTGCACATACCGTCAAATGATCTCCCGAGCTGGAAAGAGGACTGCTGAAGACGGTTGCAACGCACGCAGACCGATCCGAGAGCCGTAGTACCTTGGACAAAGAACGTAGCACCGGGAATGAGTTCTGTGTAGGTTGGTTGGTTTGTTGGGGGAAGGAGACCAGACAGCGAGGTCATCGGTCTCATCTGATGAGGGAAGGATGGGGAAGGAAGTCGGCCGTGCCCTTTGAAAGGAACCATCCCGGCATGTGCCTGGAACGATTTAGGGAAATCACGGAAAACCTAAATCAGGATGGCCGGACGCGGGATTGAACCGTCGTCCTCCCGAATGCGAGTCCAGTGTCTAACCACTGCGCCACCTCGCTCGGTTCTATGTAGGACTGTTGACATTTTTAAAAATATCGGGAATCCGATATATCAGTACTTAAAAAGCATAAATACCTGCACTCGACGTATCGATACATGTTATCGATACATGGATGGAGGAATGGTAGACTACCTGAAAAAAAATATCGGCTGCACACTGTAAATATACTGACAGTTTTAGAGCTGTATATCTAAGTATTGATTTATTGTTAGATATTCTTTAAATCAACAAGCTAGAAGCCTGCGTATCCCCCTTAGAGCAAGAACTGAAAGGAAAACGACGCACGTTCACGCTTGGCGATTTCCACTTTGCTAACAATAGTAACTGCAGGTAAGTGGCACAATAAATGGTGTCCGATGGATCCATCATTCGTTTTCGTCATATATCGGATTTGTCTGGAATACTTCATGTCGACTTCCCTGTTTTTTTTTTTTGTTTTTTTTTCATTTCTGCAAAATTCAGCGACCTAGCAGCTGTAGTGTCAAAATTACGTGGTGAAATAAAAATTGCAGTTTCTGTTGGTAGCGCCGAGCGCCGATTACGTTAGCATTTCCCCTCACACGTCTCCGACCACCGCAAACACCAATCGTGTCATTTAGATTTTTGTTCATCAGTTTCAGCAACTGTTTTTGAAGAAAGCTGATGTGAGGAAATAGCACACAAGTTAACAATTGTTTTTCCAGACACACTGCCACCCGCAGTGCAATCGGATTTCTTCTATATGCCATCTATACTTGCTTCGCACAGTCAAAGAGAAAGACTGGACATGACGAAAGCTCAAAAAGTAGTAAGATTACTTCACACAGTGAAAGTATAATTATATTCTGCTACAATTTCAAAAGTACAACTTCAAATGTTTACCGAAAATTGCGAGAAAATGTAGTATAAAACGAAAATATCAGCTCCTGTATTGCCATTTCGATATGGATAATCAGTGAATAAAATATCGCCGCCAAATGTCGATATTTTATTGAGAGACTGTCGATATATCGATATTTTATATACAGCCCTTCTTCTAAGAAGCAATGTATACTCCACCAGTTGAATAAGATATGCGACTGATCCTAACACACTACAGAATGACATTTTGAAAGAGTAAATATTGGGAACGGCCTTCTGCCGTACGTGCCCAGTGTGGCAGTCATATCGGCCGTATATTGTGCAAGCACGACTTAAAGGCTATTTACAAACTGACCAGATTGGCACGGGACAATACGGAGCCGCTCACAATGTCGGAAATATAATTCATATCGTGTGCACGTTGAAAAGTCTGTGTTGGAATAACTTGATGGTTCATCAGTATCAGTATCACGAAACACCAAAGTTATTTCAGGCTGGTGCTTGGGGAGAAATCGGGGGTGACGGAACACATGCTGCGTTTGACCGACTGTGTAATAAAATCAGCCGATGTGGAGGTTCTTGTTATGGAGAAGAGCTACCACGCTCAATTGTTCAGGGAAGCCGTGGAATTCACAACAATGTAGCTCCAACAAGAAGGAAGAAAGGCTTGAGGTAAACGGATCCTGGACTCCCTTGGTGTATCGGACGACAGTTGCAGGTAGCAAGTGGACAATCACAGGGACGTTTCCAATTGCAGAGATTATTCACCAGTGTTGTCGTTGAACATAAGTGGATTTTTTCGGCCATATTTGCGTAATATGTAACGTTTATTTACGTTCAGGGTCAACTGCCAGACCCTACACTATTCATCAGTCGTCTGTAGGTCTTCGCGCAGTTCGCTACACTCTTCTGACGTTACTATCTTCAGAGACAACCGCATCGCCTGCAAGCAGCTTCATGGAGCTCCCGACGTTATTCACGCGAAGTTAATACCTTGGAGACAAGATGGCATCCAGCGCTCTGCCTTTGAACGGGAGTGCGTCACAAAGAGCACGACCTATGAGATGCAATAAGGTTATGACCACTGCTGGTGACGTGACTGGTGAGTCAGTGTTCTCCGCAGCAAGTGGATTTCCGTGGGAGCTGCAGCTTCGTTTCTGTGAACTACCAGCGATGTAGCCTGGTTGTGGCCGTGGCATCTCCCACAGTGATGAGTCGCAGTCTCTGCTACTGTAACAGATGACATACATCAAAACCTCATATGCCACACGGCGTGGAGAATTAAACCCTATGAGTCAATTCAAAGTAGTCCGATACACAGGGAAAGAGCGTAGAACAGCAGCTGCAGGAAACCTGCACCGTCATTTTCTGCCTGGTATTAGTGGAACTGATTCGTCGTGGCCTTGCTCCGACGTGTTATGAAGTGTCTGTGAGCTGTAGAGGACGGTGATGTAGAGTATAGAGCGTTGTATTGAGTCTGTGTTGTTTTGGATGTGGGGGAGGAAGAGACTGAAACACAGTGACAGCACATAGCCAATCGTTCTCGGATAGTACCAAGGGGGGCCGCCGAGTGTGACATCCCCGTCCAACGAACAAATCACCATCGACAGCGTCACAGGAGGTTTGGAATGCCGGCCGCGGTGGCCATGCGGTTCTGGGCGCTTAGTCCGGAACCGCGCGACTGCTACGGTCGCAGGTTCGAATCCTGCCACGGGCATGGATGTGTGTGATGTCCTTAGGCTAGTTAGGTTTAAGTAGTTCTAAGTTCTAGGGGACTGATGACCACAGATGTTAAGTCCCATAGTGCTCAGAGCAATTTTTTTGAGGTTTGGAATTCGGTATAAGACATTAGGGCAAAGATTGGTTATTCCACCACGAGGATTCGAACTGGCGTACATCCGAGTCGAATGCGACCGCGCGAGTGTACGTTAGCGATATCGAATACGGAAGTGGATGCTACCTTGTAAGTAAAGGAGAACGCAATAAACTATTTCATTAAAATAGAATAAACGTATTTTATTAGAAAAAGTTATATTACAAATTTAAAGGATTATAATCAATCTGAGAATGATAGAATGTGTGAAATTTGTATATTTATTGTCGGTTTGCAGAGACATAGTTTCTGCGTTTTGGGTGTGGCACAAGAAGCGTGGATTGAGAGAGGAGCCAGACGCATGCTACTTCTGGTCCTTTAGTTGGGAGCAGACTTCGATTACAGTAATAGTAATAATAAACTAAAATATTTCTTTTAACGGTGTAATTTTTTTGCCCAAACTGCGTAAACGTTTCGAACAGGAACTGAGACAATAATTGGCATTGCTGAGTGGCAACTAATCGAAAATTAGATCATTTACTAGACAACATGAATGTCAACTAGTGAAGAATGCCTCTTTTTACACAAATATTGTGTTCCTAGCGAGTGCCAGATAGCTTTACATTACAGCAGAGCATCGCTGGTTTCATTCTGAGAATGGAAAAGTAGGGTCCCACGTAGGAGCACCATATAATAAAGGAAGAATGTAAAATACACGCCAAGAATACTTTCGTTCATGTTGTTGTAGTCTGCAGACTGATCTGAAGCCTCTCTCCAAGCTATTCTAATTACTGTTGTCTTTTCGTATTTGCGCAACTACTGCAACATTCACCCATTTAAGCAATTTCAAATACACTCCATTAATATTTTTACTATTGTTTCTGTTTATCTTACAACCTCTTTTCAAGACACTAGCCACTCCATTTAATTGCTTATACTAACCCAAAGAAAGTTTTAATCTCTCCTCCTCGAACTGTAATTGCATTTCACAGAAAGACACAGAGATTACTGTTGTGGTCTTCTCAGGTAGTCACAATACGAAACCCACCATGGTTAACGTGCATTAGCCGCAGTGCTTCTACCTCCACCAATGGCGTGCTCATTGTAATAACTAGACACTTTTGGTCAGGCAGAACCACCAACTGAATTGCAGAGCATTAAAGGCCGCAGAGTGTAGGCCGAACTACCAAAACTATCAGTCCGTTAAATGGCGGTTCCCTCTGTTGCTAATTCTTCCTGGATTTCTTTTCCACCAAAAGTCTTCTTGAATGCTGAGTCCGAATACCTGTCGGAAGACCCTAACGGTACTGACCGAACACCGTGCCATTCTGAGCCCATCGGCGTCACTAGATGCGGATATGGAGACTGGTGTCAGTTTTCGTGTCCAGAGCCGTTACTTCTAAATCAAGTAGCTCCTCAGTTGCCTCACAACGGCTGAGTGCACCCCGCTTGCCAACAGTACTCGGCAGACCGGACGATCACTCATCCAAGTGTTAGCTAAGCCCGGCAGCATTTAACTTCGGTGATCTGACGGAGACCGGCGTTACCACTGTGGCAAGGCCCTTGGCGAGACAGAACTCTTCTAGTTCTCCCAGATCTATCAACTATTGCATTCCACTTTTTTTCCCTAAATCTCTTGTCTCATCCACTCTAATCCTGTTGAGCTTACTAATTTCTCCCCCCCTCTTCCATATCACATTGAACACTTCCAGATTTCCTGCACTTCCCACTTACCTGATAAGAACCATCCCATCCTTTCTTCTCCAATTATAAAACCTTCTACTCTTCCACAGTTTATCAGCGCTTCCTACCAACACTGAAATTCGATACTTCCCTCGTCATATCACAACGAAACTCTAACCACTACGCGCAAATACAATACGATTTCCCTGCAGCAACACTAGTCTAACATACACAACATTCCATGTTGTACTTACTCTTCGCCGTGCTTCCGCCAGGTGGTTGACGAATGTTGATATAATCGTCATGTAAGAATTTGCATTTTTACGTTATATGTGATAACTGGAATTCTTAAGCCATTGTGCCGGCTGGTGTGGCCGAGCGGTTCTAGGCGCTTGAGTCTGGAACCGCGCGACCGCTTCGGTCCCAGGTTTGGATCCTGCCTCGGGCATGGATGTGTGTGGTATCCTTAGGTCAGTTAGGTTTAAGTAGTTTCTAGAGGACTGATGAGCTCAGATGTTAAGTCCCATAGTGCTGAGAGCCATTTGAACCATTTGAAATCTTAAGCAATTGTATTCCCACAACTCTCTAAATATTTCTTATGAAAACAGAGTTTCAGCGTAGCCTGATGATGTTCATTCGAACAAAACCGGTCATGACTTAATACGTGTGTATCAATGCAGCTTTATTGGTTTCTTACGATATTAACAAAAATCACGTATGGGGATGATTATTCCCACAGTCTCGCTCCACAGCCCGAAATCGTGTACAACGGTGAGGGATATTATTCGAATGCCACAAGGAAGTCATTCTTACTACGAGTAACACTACATACTGTTTACGAACTCGTCGTAATTTCTGGTTCACGTTTCCGTGTATTCTATCAACGACATGGCTGTTTTATCGTTGTTAGTGTACTTACAATTTTGCTAGTGTTTTAAGTGTGACTGCTCTCGTGTTCAATTATCTGTATTATGCACACATCATTACAATAGCTATTTACTTTGGACGCTGTGGATACGAGAACTGGACACGAAGAGGAAACCTAGAATGGCCCGTAAATATACTATCTCGCAAAAGTGAAGGAGGAAAGAAACCTCTTCATGATGTATCACTGCCAAGTAGCATAGCTAGATGAAACTTGGACCATACACAGAAAGAGGTGTTACAGTTTAGTACGGAAGGTAATTGAAGGAAACACGCAATGAGACGAACAGACATAGCACTTTTATTCAAAAACAACAATTACATGATGTCACCGCGGTTCATGATGGCCTTCTGGACATTACACAACGTGGAACATCGTTCTTAATAGGGCGTTTGACGACCACGGGCGGCAGTGGGTACTCTGCAATGTGCTCCCTTGCTGGGCGTGCAGCTATACTGGACGTGCTCCAGTATAGCGAACCGAGATGCACCCACGTACACTGTTGAACATGATAGTTTTGGTGGTCCACGTGTCATGGTGTGGGGCGGAATAATGTAACATTGACTTGATGACGTCCAAAACTTTGAACGCAGTACACTCACCGCTCAACGTTATTGTGACACTGTACTCCTCCTCCATGCGTGTCTTTTCCGGAGTGCATTCGGTCCTGAGTTCATTTTTGTAGATGACAATGCGCTACCTCATCGACCTGCGCAGGTGGAGCAGCTCTTTGTCGTAAAGGATAGTCGGCGAACGGACGGGCTGCCTGTTCCCCCGTCTTAAATCCCATCGAACTAGTGTGGAAACCGTGACCATCCAGCAGTTATCAACCGCCGGCCCGGGTGGCCGAGCGGTTCTAGGCACTACAGTCTGGAACCGCGCGACTGCTACGGTTGTAGGTTCGAATCCTGCCTCGGACATGGATGTGTGTGGTGTCCTTAGGTTAGTTCGGCTTAAGTAGTTCTAAGTTCTAGGGGACTGATTACCTTAGAAGTCCCATAGTGCTCAGAGCCATTTGAAGTCATCAATCTCGCTGGTTGAGGAATGAAAGGCCATACTACACGAACTCCTTACCAACCTTAACCAACATGGGAGCACGTGGCAGGGCATGCACTGGCATCCGCGTGTAATGTGTCAACATTAATTTGGAACAGTTTCTTGTCATTACGCAAATAACATGGTCGTTTCAGTCTATTATGACAGCACAAATCAGATAAAGGGTGTAAAAATATTATATTTCTTGTAACTTTGTATGTTATAGAAAAACCAGTATTGTTACCAGCTGCACAAGTGTTCACATACAAGCGGCAAAGACCATCTATTCGGCGGTGGCTGACAGCAGTAACGAGCGCCAAAGACCATCCTGGGCAAAGTGGCCGCTATATAAGGAAACGACAGCCGCAAGAAATTATATATTGATTGTTAAAGAATACCTGTAGCGCCCTACGTTTCTGAGTCGCTAAGACGACTGTTGTGTTATAGCAGGTGGGTCGACACACGTTTACACGTGTCACTATCGATACTTTGCTATGAGAATTCTGTATCGACTATCAAGACAGTTGGAGATTTTTCGTGAATTTTTTGGAAAGGTTTCGGAAGCTTATAATGACTGGATTTAGATTTTTAAATGCAAGGTTAGATTATGCATTAACGATAGTAGGGCACAATCAGTGGAACTGTTTGGTGAATTTCATTGGAATGTAGCTCCTAGTAATTTTGTTCTGTATTTGACATGTGGTCAAGAGATATAGAGTGACGGGCTCAGTGTAGCGTTGCTCGCACGCTGGATTAGTTGGAAGACTGGTATTTGTGTGTCGTAGACACGGCCGCAAATGAAACTTTTAATGTGAGCCATTGTGTCTGAAGAGATCCGGTTTTGTTACCTGAGATAGTTTGTTGCACACGCCAAAGAATTTGGGTTTTGCGTATAGCTTGAAGATTTTGGGGGACAGGGGTTACTACTAGGTAGTAACTAGTTGTATACTAGGGATTATTTACTAATCGAGCGTCGTTCTCCAGTTTTTCTTGATCGATCAAGTACAGCAACAAACGGAGAGAAAGTGAATTGTGATTACCTGAGTATTTAGCCCGTCCTCATTGTTAGTGAAGCAATTATAGAGATTCGCTTGCCCTAGCTGAACCATCTGAAGACGGAAGATCCAACTGCTACCATTATTCTAGTAGTTAAGTGACGAATGACATTAAATTAGCTTTGTAATGGGGACGCGAGAAGCCAACGTCTGAAGTGGCTGAGTTTTGCAAATCCGGTTTTAAGTTGAGCTTGAATGTGATGTAGTGCAGCTGAAAATTTAGCGATTTATCGAATAAAAAGTGGAACAAGCACGCTCAAGTCAGTGATATAATATAAATAAATCAATGACGATTCTTTAAAAAGAAAGCAGAGAATTATTTTATCATACTTTAATGACGCAAAGTTTACTATTTACGTAATATCGTGAAAGATAACATTCGAGCTACAGTTAAAAAATATTGATAGTTACAAACCATATGCAAAGATTTAGTTAAGAAAGAATTCTGTTTTAATACAGAGGACTGTATTTAAACTTTATTGGCAGAGGTATCGTTAATCAGAGGATGTAAATAACTGTTGTTTGTTTCCATAGTAACCAATACATCTTTAGCCTGAGACAACAACTGGTCTGTACAAATTATTAACTGCAGAACCTTTTATACATTTTGGAATGCGTAAGTACTGTAATTAAAAAGTACGATTAATCAACTAAATAATTTAATGCCAAGTACAGCATTTTGAGTAACGTTTTAAGTCGTGTCGGTATTACATAGTAGAGTACGACTGTCCCGTATAATTTTTATTAATAGTGATTTGTACGGTACTCACGATTGTTGTGTGTTGATGATCTCTATAACGATTTTTGAGCTTAACTCAAAAAGATCCATAGGATCATTAGAATATTGTGGTGTTGGAAAGCTTACTTACTAATTCGATCACGTACATGTGTGGTGATTGTTTACTGAATTGCTCATACAGTATTTTTAAGAACCTGTTGTCTTCTGAGAAGTTAGATGGAGATCTATTGCGCCTCATCTCACATTTTTAGCAGTTTATTGCAACTATATTTATTTTTTTTTCTCGATTTCCTCTTTTACTGTGTTGTGGTGTCGCCAGAATGTTTTATCACGGCTAGATACGTGTACAGTCGTAGGCAGCAATTCCAGCACAGTACAAGTGGTGACGTCACATCTCTCCTTTTGTAATATCCAGGGAACCATCAAGAATCTCAGGGACGTCAGTGTAATTATTGTCTTTGAATGCAATTGTAATTTCTGTTCATCTCATTGCTTTTCTTCACTATAGAGAAGCAGTTTTTTCTATGTATATTTCAAGTTTCATCGAGTTATGTTACGTTACATTCACACATCAGGCGAAAGTTACTTTCGTCCCTAAGTTCTGCACACGTGTGTAGCTGCAGCAGACATGTGTACGATAATGAGAGGGCATACGTCCACGATGCCATCTACATCTGCAAATCACACTTAAGTGTCTGGCGGAAGGTTCGTCGAACCACCTTCATAATAATTCTCTATTAATATTAAAGAGGAAATAAACTTCCTAATGTTCTGCAAACTTTATTTCCTCGAGTACCGGCTTTCGACTTCTCAGGCCATCTTCAGGTGACAACTGAATGTCACAAAAACAGATAAACATGATGTGCGACTTTCACAGACATTATTTGTACAGGAAATGCAAAAACGACGAAGTGTTTACATAGGACACATAAGAAAAATATTGCAATAATCACATAAACTAAAA
The DNA here is from genome assembly GCF_021461385.2 of Schistocerca piceifrons. Taxonomy (NCBI): domain Eukaryota; kingdom Metazoa; phylum Arthropoda; class Insecta; order Orthoptera; family Acrididae; genus Schistocerca; species Schistocerca piceifrons. The sequence goes on from NC_060144.1 coordinate 147,023,678, forward strand.
AAGTGGCTAAACAAAAAAATGTATGTGGAGATGCATGTGACAAACGACGAGAAATAAAATGAATTTACAGTCTGAATCTAGTATTTGGACCTAAAATTTAATTTAACAAGGAAGAAAATGGAAACTGAGTGTGATATTTAGTACTTGGCTAGCACTCTGTGTCACATGTTTGTTGATTTCCATTATTTCCAGTAGGGTCACCTGTAAGTAGGCTGTTTAGGTTTTTTTATTGGTAACGCCACCTCTGTATGAAAATCACTGGCTGTGCTGTGTGCAGTCTGTGGCTGCTTTACATTGTTGTAATACTCGCCATTGTAGTGTTAGGCAGCTGGCTGTGAACAGCGCGTAGCGTTGCGCAGTTGGAGGTGAGCCACCAGCAGTGGTGGATGTGGGGAGAGAGATGGCGGAGTTTTGAAATTTGTCATGAACTGCTATATTTATATATGATGATATCAAGGTAAATACATTGTTTGTTCTCTATCAATATCTTTCATTTGCTAACTATCCCTATCAGTAGTTAGTGCCTTCAGTAGTTTGAATCTTTTATTTAGCTGGCAGTAGTGGCGCTCGCTGTATTGCAGTAGCTTGAGCAGCGAAGATTTTTGTGAGGTAAGTGATTTGTGAAAGGTATAGTTTGATGTTAGTCAGGGCCATTCTTTTGTAGGGAATTTTGAAAGTCAGATTGCGTTGCGCTAACAAAATATTGTGTGTCAGTTTAAGCACAGTCATGTATAATTGTTCAAAGGGGACGTTTCATATGGCGACCCTGCCAGGATATCTCACTGGAATCTTCTGATTTTTTTCTTGTAGTTTGTGTAATTAGTGTAGCTATTGTTTATTGCTAGCGCGTAATTGTAGAGAAAATCTCCTTTGTAGTTGCAGTCTTTCATTGTTGTACAGTAAAACAGTTGTGGCATGCATGTAGATTTGCACCAAGTATTTCGCAGCTGCAATTAACTAGATATTATTTTCAGTGCTATGTTAATGTGTTCTCTTATTTTTGATCTTCAAATTGTGTTTTTCTGTGTTGTCGTGTGAAATACTGTGACAATAATGGCGTGTGAAAAACGTAATACTAGGCTCCAAAGTAAACTGAGAAATGACAGTGAAAATGAAAGCAGTGTGTTAGCGCCACCAAGTAATGAATTAACTGATGTTCAAAGTAGTAATTTGGTAATTGTGCATAGGGAAATGGAGCGGGCGGCAAACAATGGCGTGGACAGTGAAACAATTAGTGAAGAGGGAAGCATTATCGATCGATCGGTCGGCAACAGCTCGCCTCAGGAATCCGAAATGACAGGACACAATTTTGCAAATACTGTAGATTCAGGTTTTGCGTCCTCACCGTTTTCTCAAATGAGTCAAGACACATTTTCCGCTTGTCAAAATGTGAATGTTGCCAGTGCAAATTCACTGCCGAAAAGCACTGACGAACATGTTTCAGACACCAGTGCATTGTTATTACAATTAATGCAAGAAATGGGACAAAAGCTTCAAAAGTTAGACACAGTGGGACAAAATCAGAGACAAACACAGCAAAAGCTTCAAAAGTTAGACACAATGGAACAAAATCTTCAAAAGTTAGACACAATGGAACAATACCAGAGACAAACACAGCAACAGTTAGACGCAATGGAACAAAATCTTCAAAAGTTAGACACCACGCTTGAACAAACACGTGAAGATTTAACTACTGAGTTACATAAAATCGAATCGAAATGTCAAAAAGTCTGTAATGACGTAAAAACACAAATTTGTGAGCATTTCCAACCTATTTTTTCGCGTCATGAAAATGCATTACAGAATCACGAAGCAGCCATAAAAGAACTGCAAACTATTGTTCATGAAAATCACGACACCCTGCAAGCTAAAATTGACTCAGTTGCATCTACCGATTCGGTTACGCAACTTGCAAAAACTCAGGAAAACTTAAAGAACACAATAGATACTCTGAAACTTGGTTCAGAAAAACATACAGAGGAAATAATTTCACTATCGGATAAAGTAGCCGAACTTTCAGATCAGTTCACTAACTTATCTACAAAGGTAGATGATGATCTGAATAACACAACACCTGTAGCCTTCACTGACACTGAAGAGTATGTAGAAATTAGAAAATTCAAACAAAATCAAAATCAAATCAATACACAGTACAAAAGAGAAATCCGGGAAGTGCAAGATCAGTTGGCACAAGTCGTACAAGAATTACGTATTTCAGAGGATACTCGCGCCCCAATACGGGAAGAGGGACACAGAAATACGGAACAGCCACAAAATAATATCACAGGGCATTTCGGAAGTTATGAATGAAATTGGCAATGTGCACCGAATTTTGAGATGGAACGGCCGACACGACCTAACAATGACCAATATGCTACTCGCCGACACGATGACTTTGACTATAAGCTGTTCATTACTACACGTAAATTCAAAACATTTAAGAATTCTGGCAACGACATTCATCCACAAGCATGGCTCCATCAATTCTCGCATTGTTTTCCTCCCAACTGGTCGTTAGAACACAGATTAGAATTTATATGTGGCTACTTGGAGAATGAACCAGCTGTAAGAATGCGATCGGTCATTCACGATTGCCACAGTGAAGGAGAGTTTTACCATGCCTTCCTCTCAGCATATTGGTCTCAAGCCACACAAGACCGAGTAAAACATAGCATCATAATGATGAAACGTTTCGAACAATCTGAATTTTCCAGTCTTATGAAATATTTTGAAGATATGTTGCATAAGAATCAGTATCTTTCAAACCCATACAGCCCCTCAGAACTCATCCGCATTTGCTTAATCAAACTGCCTGAATATTTACGACATATTATTTTGGCAGGACGTTGCAAAGACGACATTGAAGCTTTCCAGGGACTCTTACAAGAATTAGAAATTGACACAGACAGTCGCGGGATGCGAAAACAGGAAAACAATCACTACAGGTCACATCCGTCACAATTCCGTGACGACAGAAACAATAACTGGACACGACAGGTCTATTCTTACAACGCAAATCGTGACCAAAATAGACACCACCCGTACGACAACCGTTGGCAGAGTAGTAATAATTACAGGGAAAGATCACCTCTCCGCGGTAGTGACTATCACAGAGACAATCAGAGAAACAGACAATATGGGAACCAAAATAATTATTATTACGGGAGACAGAATAACTTCAGATGCACCAGTTCGGCGCACAGTTACGATTCAGGGAGAAACTCTCCACCATGTGACGGACAAGGAAGAAACTACGGAAGCTACCGACATGACGACAGACGATATATTCGTAACGACAGACCTGAATTGCATCAGAACTGGCGGGATTCAAAGAGAGCAGGGCCCTCTCGAGGAAGTGAATTTGTAGAAATTAGGTCTCCAAATCCCAATAACGACGCGCGCCAACAAAGAGACAATAGGCAATGACTCACACCGCTGGCAGCAACAAAACGTACTTATGAAACTGATGACGCAGCTGCCGTAGCTAGTAATTACGTAAAAATGGAAGACATTAGGGACATCTTACTCCAGGAACACGACGTAAAACTTAACAACATTGCATATCCTGTGATTCACATTACTGTAAATGACGTAAAATTTACGGCAGTACTTGACTCTGGCAGTCCCATCTCAGTAATTAGTGAAACAGCCTTTAGCAAATGCAACAAATCGAACGATTGCCCCACACTTCCGTTACGTAAGATTAAATTACAAGGTGCAATCTTTGGAAAAAGTGTAGATGTACGCCAACAAACCAACTTAGAATTCTTTTGTCAAAGCCACAGCTTCTCTACGAACTTTCTTATTGTTCCATTATTGTCGACGGAAATTATATTGGGAGTAGACTTTTTGAATGAATTCAAAGCAATCTTAAACTTTCACAATGCTGAAATAAGTTTAGAGAAGGAAAATAAGTCAATAGCTTTGAAATTTGAAGATTGGCTCTCAAACCATGACGAAGAAATTAATCGGCTTTACCTTCTGTTGGACAACAGTGCGGAATTTTCTACGGAACTAGACACTAACAATCACTCTGCAAGTACTGACAGGGATGATATCGATGGCATATTTGAAATTAATGAGTTAATTCAGAATAAAATTCAAACAATTGAGAATTGTAATGACACTGATAGGCAGGACCTTTTTGAGATTTTACAAGAACATTCAACAGTTTTTACTCATAAAACAGGAACAATCAAGGGATTTCAATACCAATTTCGTGTTCGTGAGCATACTAAATTTTGTGTTAGACCATATGTAATTCCAGCACATTATAGGGACCGTGTTAGAACAGAAATACAATCTATGCTTGACGATGGCATTATTGAGCCTGCAGTAAGCTCATACAACAATCCATTACATGTTGTTGAGAAGAGAAATGGATCGATCAGGCTTGTCTTAGATTCGAGACAAATCAATACGATCATTATTCCTGAAACAGACAGGCCGCAAACGTTGGAAGAACTTCTTCAAAATTTTAATGGTGTAAAAGTGTTGTCTTCCATTGATCTCAGATCCAGCTTTTATCAGATCGAACTTCATCCAGAATGTAGAAAATACACAGCTTTCCTTTGTTTCGGCGTTTGTTATCAGTTTCGGAAACTTCCCTTTGGTTTGAACATTTCTTCAGCAGCATTCATTTACGGGTTAAATTCCATATTACCTGAGTTCTTAAAACGTCACATCACCTTATATGTGGACGATATTCTAATAGCAGAAGCTTCATGGGAACTACATAATCGCATCCTCAACAGTTTGTTACGTATTTTTGCAGAATCTGGAATTACGATTAACTTGGAAAAGTCTGAATTCGGTAGGACAAAGGTGAAGTTTTTGGGACATATTATTTCTTCTGAAGGCATTCAGCCGGATCCTGAAAAGTTAGAAGCAATCAGAGGCATTCCAGTTCCATCCACAAAAAGACAAGTCCGCAGTTTTCTAGGTCTCGTACATTTTTACCGTCGTTTTCTGGATATGCAAATTCTTGTTACACCAAAACTTTGTTCTCTCACAGGAAAAAATACTATTTGGAACTGGGACGAACAAGCACAATTGGAATTCAATTCTTTGAAAGAAGCGTTACTTCACGCGCCAATCTTAGCTCATCCAGATCTGTCACAAGATTTCTGCCTTAGCACGGATTCTTCTAAAGTCGGTCTTGGTGCCCATTTATTTCAAGAAGCCATAGAAAATGACACTACCATTCAGAAAACCATTGCTTTTGCTAGCCGAGTGCTAACAAAATCTGAAAAAAATTATTCCGTTACTGAATTAGAAGCTTTAGCTATCGTTTGGGCATTTAACAAATTCCGTTTCTTTCTTTCTGGTAAGCACGTAAAAGTATACAGTGATCATCGTGCATTACAATTTCTTATGTCTTCAAAATTAAATCATGACAGGTTAAAACGTTGGGCATTGTTTCTGCAAGAATTCCGCTTCACAATAGTCTACATTCCCGGCAAGGAGAACACTGTTGCGGACGCACTGTCACGCGCACCGGCTGGGCTTGAGAAAAGTACCACAGAAGGCAACCTCGAGAAAAATTTCAGTATTCTTTACATTCAGAAAGTCGCCTTTGAAAACTTCATCACCACATCTTTAAAGGACATTGCTCATGAACAAGATAAAGATCCGATTTGGAAAGACATCAAGAGCAAATGGCATGAAAAGACACACACACAGATTCGGCATTATTATCTGGTTAGAAACAACATACTGTTCAAACGCTGCACTGTTGATGACAAGCTATCGGTACTTTGCATTCCTGACGATTTTGTTAATAAGCTCATTTGGTACATTCATTTCAGCTATGCACATTTTGGTCCACGAAAATGTTATCATATTCTTCGAACGACTTGTTATTTTAACAATATGGAAAAAAGAATTCGAAGAGTCTTGTCTATTTGTAAACTTTGTCAAAAGGCGAAACCATCTACTGTCTCACATCGTGCTCCGTTGTTTCCTATTATTCCTTCTAAATTAAAAGAATTTGCTGCTGTTGATCTCTTGGGACCGCTTGTCAGAACATCCAATGGATTTTCGTACGTTCTAGTCGCTGTTGAACTTACTTCAAAATTTGTTTCTTTCACTCCGTTACGTAAAGCCACTGGACGGTCTGTATCCAACGCCTTTGTTAAAAATTTCTTACGTGAAGTTGGGCACGTTGCTAAAGTCATTTCAGATAACGGACCGCAATTTAGATCTGCTGTTTGGTCACGCACGCTTCGGAATCATAAAATCAAACCTGTTTTTATTTCATTGTACTCACCACATTGCAACCCGTCTGAACGGATTATGAAAGAAATCAATAAGCTTTGCAGACTTTATTGTCACAGAAAGCATCAGCATTGGGACAGATATCTACAATTATTTCAAAATGTGCTGAATGAAATACCTCATGATTCCACTGCTTTACCACCTACTCTTGTACTGAAGAATGAAGAACCACCGAACAGAATCAGAGAGCTTGTACCTTTCCCGAATACACGTAAACTTCGACACAAAGACATAATTGATTTGGCTCTTAAAAATATAAAATCTGCAGCAGACAAAAGGAGAGAACTACACGGTAAAGCAAATGCAAAGAAATTATATATTGGTCAGAAAGTTCTCATTAAAGCTCATTCATTGTCACATAAGAAGAAACACTTGAGTCACAAATTCTTTCTAGTTTACAATGGACCTTACAGAATCCGACGTATACCACATGATAATTGCGTTGAAGTTGAAACTCTGCGTACTAGGAAGGTTAAAGGTTTACACCACATTTCACATGTAAAACCGTTTATTGAAAGATAATCTGCTTTTTAACTTTGTCATTGCCATAAAACTTTTCACTTTACATTACTAGTATGCTTGTCAGACTTAGAATCTGTTAACATGCAACAATGTTTGAAGTTAAATATCCAGTCAAGAACCAAGAGAACTTATTGAAACAGAAATGACGATTGCATTGTTACAGTGAACAGACGTCACAGTGTTATTGTGTGTGTACATTCTTGCTTGTTAGTTGCACGATTATGGAACGACTATAAGGCTTACATACTTAGAACATTTACCAGTACTGCTAATGAGATTTTAATGCAACATTTTGGTTTACTTGAAAATATATTCTGGATTTAAAGTACTTTCTGTGAGATACCAGACGCCACAGTGGTTAGTTTATGTGACAGCTACACGGTTTTATCACGACGCTACTAATAAGTGACAATTTACAGTGTTGCTTTTGCGATGTATCTGTTTTATATCTGCACAGTTTTCTGAATTCTTCTGGAAAGAAAAACATGTTTTAGTAGTAACTTTTGTGGTATAGCAACAATGAGACAGCCTTTTTCGTGGCGCAACAATACGTTACTGTACAGTACTTTCTTCATCACGCCAATAAGCATAATAACTACGATATCTATACGCAAAGCATTTCACTTTTGTTTATCATGAGGTAAGTACATTGACTTCTGCAGAACTTAGCTTTCGGAGGACGATAACTACGACACTTCCACAGAGATTATGTTACAAGACGCACAGTTTAGCGCTACAGTACACGTATTTGAGTAATCAATTTTATACTTAAAACATTTATTTTTAAAGATTTTTGAATTACAAAGAAAGTTTTCCGTGATATATTTCATTCCATTGGTGTAATCTGTAACACCCGAGGGTATAATTACATTAATCCTCAGGGGGGTACACGCTTACTTTGTGTACCATGTGTGTGGCAACCACAAGGAACCCTAGCTAATATGGTATTTGCTTACACAACTTTACACATCGGTACCATATTTCTCTAACACACAAATTACACAGCTATCTGATCATTTAACTGAGAGATAAACATTTTTTTTGCTACATCAGTGACAGATGTTTACGCAATTACACAGTTGGATAACTTCACACTTATGAAATTGTATTTTGTCTGTACTTTGTAAACTGTTCATATTTTTTTTGGAACCATTGTGATACTATGAGAGCTTTGAATGATGTATTTGGTATGGATTCATGATTTTTAAAGTACGTTTGAGGCAAATGACACTTTTGACATGAGCAGAGAATTTTTTTAATTATTGGAGGAAGCTACGACGATTTTGAGATTTGACTGAGGTGTTATGATGTTATTTTTACGACGACGATGTGTATTATGCTGCTGAGGTATGTTTATGATTAATAGGCTGAGGCTTTATGAGTTATTTGATTATGCTTCATATTTATAATGACGAAATATTGACGAGTGTTGATGGATACGTATATGTGTAATGAGGTAAGGAGTAATGAATAGTGGGTAGGGGCTCTTGACTTGTGAAACAGGATGTTGGAAACCAAGAATCGTACTTTAAGAGTTATGAAATGTGCGTAAATGCGTGACTGTATCACAATGCCAGCGAAAATTTTTTTGGACACTTATATTTATAGGATTTTGTTTCTACAGGTTTGCAACGCTAATTCTTGACCTGTGAAATATTTTTATGTGAGACTGTCACTGTAGCGGAAACTGCTGTCGTAAATATTTCCGTAAGAAAGTTAAGTGACCACCTGCACGTAATGTGTCGCAGGCACCCACCTGGGCGACAGCCGCCCGAAAAAAAAAAAAAAAAAAAGCCATTAGCCTTTCAGCAGCACAGGTAGAAAAAAAAAACAAAAGGGGAGGCCATTATCCTCGCTATTGACGTTCCTTTGTAGAAAGCATCGCAAAAACGACACGGTCGAACTTGGGAGCTCTTAATTTATGATATTTACTGAAATGCTTATGAATTGATGGGAAATATTCTTACATCTGCAAACCTGATAATGACAAGTGTCTTTCTACGAGAGTTGAGAGCTACTGACTTACGAAATGCCACATAGCTATTGAACGATGTTTTTATGCTTTGGTTTGCGTAATTGCTTATTTCATTTGACATCTGTTTTCCAGCTATGTTGCAGCATTGGTTTCATAAAATAAAATTAAATGCATTTGCTAATGTGAACACTAGATCTATTAAATAATAATTTTGTGATCCACATTCTTCAAAAAAGGAGCACTTGGAAAGGAAGGAACAATAAGAAGGGACTAGTAACAGTAACTGCATCCATAATATTCTTTTCAAGTACATGGTAATATTTATTTTACAATAAGTTGTTGTGGTGCACCACTTTAATTACTTAGTCATTAAGATGTGATTATACATTTCCCTTATCTGCATTGTTATCTTTAATGTACTATTTTTCCTGCTTGAGCTATGTCATGTTTAGATATAAGCTGCTGTTTGCCAGCCATAGTGTTACTGAATTTGACTTTGTGTTACTCTGCTAAGCCAGTTTTACTACTCATTTATTTTTCTTGTTGCTGCACATTGGCTCATATTAGTTGTAATGTTGCATTGCTTGGTAATTTAGATTTACTGTAGCTTGCTTCGCAAATTTCCATTTTTTTTGTCATTGCTGTTTGTGTTAATTATTTTGTGCTGCTGCATTGCCTCGTCCCTTAGTTTAGCATCTGAGCTCAGTAGAATTAAGTTAGCTTAAGAGGGGGTAGCCTATAAGAGAATGAGTTGCGATGAATTTGAAGAAATGCACTGAGAGGCTATACGAGAAAAGTACAGAAAGCAGGTATAGATAGGACTTTTGAAAATAATGAAGAATGAAGGGAGAGCTCCGAGAAGTAAAGAAAGTTTTGTTTGCAAAATACTGCAGTAAAACAAACCCTGTCCTTTCCTTTGGTGTCATCCCTCTATATGTTTGTGTACTCTTGTGTATTTGTGTTTTTCCTGTCTTTATGTGTTTATCTGATAAGAATTGTAGAATTTTTCTAGTACTAAGCTACATTCACTATGATGAGGAATACTGTTATCCTCAAATATAATTGGCATTAATAATATGTGATTTACCTTATAAATATGCTTACACATTATTTATTCTGTTTTGTTTTAATGCTCATGTGTGAAATTGATGTTTCAAAAGTTATTCTGATCTTTTATGTATTTACTAATGTCATAATTCCTGTAACACTGATGTATATGTTATTTCGATTCTTTTGTAAAGCCCATATTACTACAAATGTTATCTGTATTATTATGTTTTTAATGATGTATTTTGTACCTTTGTTATTGTATTCTCATGTTATAAAATTGTAATTGACACCAGTTTATCAAACTAAGTAACTTGTAAGCATTCATTTCACTGGACACATTTCAGTTGGTCATAGTATATGGACAATATGTGAGAAGTAGGGACTGATAGTGTTTGCATGTGTGTTAATAATTCAGCAAGGGACTGGATAACAGCATTGCTGGTTCTAAGGACAATTCCAAAAACTTTGTGAGTGCACAAGTGGTGGTTATGGACTTGCTATATTATCCGCAAGACTCTTCAATGGTGATTGTGCACCTGCACAGTCACAACAGATGGCTGTTGGCTATCTCTACAAGGACTACAGTGGGTCTACATCAACCATCAATACCACCATCTCTACAAGGACTGCAGTGGGTCTGCACCTCTGGTGGCCCACCAATACCGTAATCGCTACCAGGACTACAGTGGGTCTGCTCTGTGATGACCTACCAATACTCTTCAAAACGTCGAATGACTCTGCTGTGGGTTTGCTATGTTGTGGCCCATTACCTGTCAGCATGTCAAGAGTCAGCACTGTCTTTCTGATGGAAGGACACTACTTCTTCAAGACTGCATGGAAATCCACTACTTCTGTGTGCATTCTCTTTTACTGTTCAGACTTTGAAAAAAAAGAAAAACACTGTAATTTTACTGTGATGAATCGGGACTGTCTTTATGGACTGTGAGAAAATTTTAGCTTTTGACCAACATTGTATCAATAAGTGTGTGCCTTTGATTTCTTTGTTATTGTAATTGTGAAAAAATTTTTAACAAATATGTATTGGCCAGTGCCCAAAAAAATTTGTAAAATTTTTTGTGGGGAGCATGGGGGCTATGTAAGTAGGCTGTTTAGGTTTTTTTATTGGTAACGCCACCTCTGTATGAAAATCACTGGCTGTGCTGTGTGCAGTCTGTGGCTGCTTTACATTGTTGTAATACTCGCCATTGTAGTGTTAGGCAGCTGGCTGTGAACAGCGCGTAGCGTTGCGCAGTTGGAGGTGAGCCACCAGCAGTGGTGGATGTGGGGAGAGAGATGGCGGAGTTTTGAAATTTGTCATGAACTGCTATATTTATATATGATGATATCAAGGTAAATACATTGTTTGTTCTCTATCAATATCTTTCATTTGCTAACTATCCCTATCAGTAGTTAGTGCCTTCAGTAGTTTGAATCTTTTATTTAGCTGGCAGTAGTGGCGCTCGCTGTATTGCAGTAGCTTGAGCAGCGAAGATTTTTGTGAGGTAAGTGATTTGTGAAAGGTATAGTTTAATGTTAGTCAGGGCCATTCTTTTGTAGGGAATTTTGAAAGTCAGATTGCGTTGCGCTAACAAAATATTGTGTGTCAGTTTAAGCACAGTCATGTATAATTGTTCAAAGGGGACGTTTCACACCTTCCTACTTTTTTGGACAGAATTTAAAAGTTAACAATCTACTACATATGGATGGTTCAGTGCTAGAAGATGATCTTTCTTCTTTAATGGCCAGCTTCTGTCATGTTCACGTAATCTGTCACAGCTCTGCCTGACTTACAATATACGCTTTTTTGCAATGCTTGCAAGAGATTTTATATACACGACTCTGTAACAAGGGTTGCATTTTGGCTTTACTATTGAATAAAAATTTTAATATGTTATTGTTGTTATAAAATGCTGGCCTGTAGTTGCGAGACTAACTGTTTTGCAAGATTGTCTGAAATATTTCCAAAATATGGAACTTTGCACCAGGCATTGAAACTAATGAGTGATAATTATTGGCCAGCTCACATATGTGGTGTAATTATCCATTTCCTTATTTCCTAGAATATTATCAATCAGGGCAGAGCTATAGCCATTGATGGAAGAATTTGTTTGATGGTTTGTAGTTCTGTTCGAAAGATTGATTTGGACAGTGGATCAGGTATGAAAAGTTAAATGTTTGTGACTGTGCGGCTGCTGGGAGCTTAGTGGGTATTACCGTATCAGTAACTTAGATTTTTTCTGTAAATGCTAAATACGTGTTTTCTTGTTCTTCGTTCTGTCGTGCCAAGATGATAAATTACTGAGTTGCCTTTGTGCTAGCGGTGGACGTAATTACAACCAGTTACATACTGTTTCCCTTGTATGTTACCTAATCTCATCGACCCAGATTCCAGTTGGCCCTTTTCTTATCTCTTGTTATACAGCGAAGGACTTTCTTCGCCCATCCACCAGTCTTTCGCTTGGATACATTTCTGGGCCCTCTCCATTTCCTTTTCATTGCGCTCATTACTACCTCATCAGCTCCAGTTACGAGGCAACCGCTGGAATAAATTTTGTTAACTGACGGTGGTCAATCGGAATCACTGAATTTCCCCGCACTGGAGACGACCGTGAAATTCCACCCCACCGATCGCACAAAAAAGGGGTAGGGCTTGCTTAATTTTCAGCTACTACCCTACTGGCCATTAAAATTGCTACACCAAGAAGAAATGCATATGATAAACGGGTATTCATTGGACAAATATACACTCCTGGAAATGGAAAAAAGAACACATTGACACCGGTGTGTCAGACCCACCATACTTGCTCCGGACACTGCGAGAGGGCTGTACAAGCAATAATCACACGCATGGCACAGCGGACACACCAGGAACCGCGGTGTTGGCCGTCGAATGGCGCTAGCTGCGCAGCATTTGTGCACCGCCGCCGTCAGTGTCAGCCAGTTTGCCGTGGCATACGGAGCTCCATCGCAGTCTTTAACACTGGTAGCATGCCGCGACAGCGTGGACGTGAACCGTATGTCTAGTTGACGGACTTTGAGCGAGGGCGTATAGTGGGCATGCGGGAGGCCGGGTGGACGTACCGCCGAATTGCTCAACACGTGGGGCGTGAGGTCTCCACAGTACATCGATGTTGTCGCCAGTGGTCGGCGGAAGGTGCACGTGCCCGTCGACCTGGGACCGGACCGCAGCGACGCACGGATGCACGCCAAGACCGTAGGATCCTACGCAGTGCCGTAGGGGACCGCACCGCCACTTCCCAGCAAATTAGGGACACTGTTGCTCCTGGGGTATCGGCGAGGACCATTCGCAACCGTCTCCATGAAGCTGGGCTACGGTTCCGCACACCGTTAGGCCGTCTTCCGCTCACGCCCCAACATCGTGCAGCCCGCCTCCAGTGGTGTCGCGACAGGCGTGAATGGAGGGACGAATGGAGACGTGTCGTCTTCAGCGATGAGAGTCGCTTCTGCCTTGGTGCCAATGATGGTCGTATGCGTGTTTGGCGCCGTGCAGGTGAGCGCCACAATCAGGACTGCATACGACCGAGGCATACAGGGCCAACACCCGGCATCATGGTGTGGGGAGCGATCTCCTACACTGGCCGTACACCACTGGTGATCGTCGAGGGGACACTGAATAGTGTACGGTATATCCAAACCGTCATCGAACCCATCGTTCTACCATTCCTAGACCGGCAAGGGAACTTGCTGTTCCAACAGGACAATGCACGTCCGCATGTATCCCGTGCCACCCAACGTGCTCTAGAAGGTGTAAGTCAACTACCCTGGCCAGCAAGATCTCCGGATCTGTCCCACATTGAGCATGTTTGGGACTGGATGAAGCGTCGTCTCACGCGGTCTGCACGTCCAGCACGAACGCTGGTCCAACTGAGGCGCCAGGTGGAAATGGCATGGCAAGCCGTTCCACAGGACTACATCCAGCATCTCTACGATCGTCTCCATGGGAGAATAGCAGTCTGCATTGCTGCGAAAGGTGGATATACACTGTACTAGTGCCGACATTTTGCATGCTCTGTTGCCTGTGTCTATGTGCCTGTGGTTCTGTCAGTGTGATCATGTGATGTATATGACCCCAGGAATGTGTCAATAAAGTTTCCCCTTCCTGGGACAATGAATTCACGGTGTTCTTATTTCAATTTCCAGGAGTGTATTATACTAGAACTGACATGTGATTACATTTTCACACAATTTGGGTGCATAGATCCCGAGAAATCAGTACCCAGAACAACCACCTCTGGCCGTAATGACGGCCTTGATACGCCTGGGCATTGAGTCAAACAACGTTTGGATGGCGTGAACAGATACAGCTGTCCATGCAGCTTCAACACGATACCACAGGTCATCAAGAGTAGTGAGCCAGTTCCTCAGCCAACATTGACAAGACGTTTTCAGTTCGTGATTGATCTGGAGAATGTGCTGGCCAGGGCAGCAGTCGAACATTTTCTGTATCCAGAAAGGTCCGTATAGGACCTGCAACATGCGGTCGTGCATTAACCTGCTGAAATGTAGGGTTTCGCAGGGATCGAATGAAGGGTAGAGCCACGGGTCGTAACACATCTGAAATAAAACGTCCACTGTTAAAGTGCCGTCAATGCGAACAAGAAGTGACCGAGACGTGTAACCAATGGCACCCCATACCATCGCGCCGGGTGATACGCCGGTATGGCGATGACGAATACACGCTTCCATTGTGCGTTCACCGCGATGTCGCCAAACACGGATGCGACCATCATGATGCTGTAAACAGAACCTGGATTCATCCGAAAAAAATGACGTTTTGCCATTCGTGCACCCAGGTTCGTCGTTGAGTACACCATCGCAGGCGGTCCTGTCTGTGATGCAGCGTCAAGGGTAACCGTAGCCATGGTCTCCGATGCTGCTGCGAACGTCATCGAACTGTTGGTGCAGATGGTTGTTGTCTTGCAAACGTCCCCATCTGTTGACTCAGGGATCGAGACGTGGCTGCACGATCCGTTACAGCCATGCGAATAAGATGCCTGTCATCTCGACTGCTAGTGATACGATGCCGTTGGGATCCAGCACGGCGTTCCGTATTACCCTCCAGAACCCACCGATCCCATATTCTGCTAACAGTCATTGGATCTCGACCAACGCGAGCAGCAATGTCGCGAAACGATAAACCGCAATCGCGATAGGCTACAATCCGACCTTTATCAAAGTCGGCAGTTATGGTACGCATTTCTCCTCTTTACACGAGGCATCACAACAACGTTTCACCAGGCAACGCTGGTCAACTGCTGTTTGTGTATGAGAAATCGGTTGGAAACTTTCCACACGTCAGCACGTTGTAGGTGTTGTCTTGGCGCCAACCTTGTGTGAATGCTCTGAAAAGCTAATGATTTGCATATCACAGCATTTTTTTCCTGTCGGTTAAATTTCTCGTCTGTAGCACGTCATCTTCGTGGTGTATCAATTTTAATGGCCAGTAATGTAGTAACGGACAATAATAGGAGAACCTCTATATTTGAAATTGTTGCTTGCAGGTACGATATTGTAATTTACTGCGGATTTGGGTGTCACAAAAACTGGTATTTATCTTGCTGCTGTTGGGAGAAAGAGGGGTGGGGGGGGTGGTTGATATGCACGTGAAGTGGAGGCAGGTGTCAGCGGTCTGAAGGAGCAGCAAGCGCTGCTTTTCCTCTAAAGCTTCCGAGCGGAGACCAGCTACCGTGATGTAACAGCACCATGGGAGCTGCCTGGTCTTGTGCCCCTGCTTCCTGGAGCCACACTACACGACTACGCCACGCCGACGTCCGCCTGCGGGCTGCTGCTCCAATCACTCTCACTGTCAGCTCCAGTCTGCCTCTGCTGCGTGGAGAAAGAGTCAACTGTTACTGTCGATTTCACGTTTATTTACCAGTATCGCTTGAATAAGTGATTGCAGTTAGTTTTTTTTTTCTGAGTCATTCTTCTGACTGGTTTGATGCGCCTGCCACGAATTCCTCCCCTGCGCCAAACTTTTCATTTCAGAGTAGTACTTGCAACCTTCATCCTCAATTATTTACTGTATGCATCCCAATCTTTGTCCCCCCCCCCCCCCCCCTACAGTTTTTACGCTCTACAGCTTTCTGTAGTACGCTGATGTCTTAACGCATGTCCTATCATCCTGTGTCTTCTTCTTGTGAGTGTTTTACACATATTACTATTCTCGTCGATTCTGTGGAGAACTGCCTCATTCCTTATCTTATCAAGCCACCTAACTTTCAACATTCTTCCATGCCACCACATACCAAATGCTGCTACTCTGTTCTGTTTTCCCACAGCCATACCTCCATACAATGCTGTGCATCAAAAGTACATTCTGTGAAATTTCTTCCTCATATAAAGACCTATTTTTGATATTAGTAGACTTCTCTTGCCCATGAATACCCTTTTTTCCTATTGCGGTCTGCTTTTGATGTCCTTCTTGCAGCATCGGTTATTTTGCTGCCTACATAACAGAATTCCTTAACATGCTCTACTTTGTGATCCTGAATTCTGATGTTAAGTTTCTGGCTTTTCTCATTTCTGCTACTTCTCGTTACTTTCGCCTTTCTTCAGTTTACTTTCAGTCCATGTTCTTTACTCATTAGACTGTTCATTCCATTCAATAGGTCCGGCAAAGCTTTTTCCCTTTCACTGAGGGTAACAATGCCATCAATGAATCTTACAAAAGCAGAAAAAGATGAAAAAATTAGTGATACAAAATTATTATGATATATAGTACGTTGATTGTTTCCTCTGTTTTTTTTTCTCTCCTAATAATTGGTCTTTGACTGTTGAGCACACCTGCCTTTACAAAGATCAGAAACTGGCAATATTGCACCGTTCTTAACCTTTCTTTTTAGATGCAACAGAAGTTAAGGTTTGAAAACTGTGACTGAGTTAGTAAAAGCGCTCCATACAAATTCTTCTCTACTGTTTGTTTCGTTTGCACGTAGCAGTTATATTTCGTCGTCTTAAATACAAAATCCTATCAACTGCGTCTGTGGCTATACTGATAATTTACGCTATTCTCTTTTACATACGTTCATTATACATTATATGAGTGCTTTTTTTGAGTATACAAAATACCTTGCACTTACAATCAAATGTACGAGTATATAGGAAATAGTAATAGTAGGGACTTAAAAAACTAAATTGCACGTGTCATCCCACACTAAGACCATTACACAACGATGGTGTCGCTCTTCCAGGTTTCCTCCAGACTCAGTTGTGCTGCGATACGGATAACAGATGAATCACAGTGTGTGATTAAAATGGAAGGGCAACTGGAAACGTACTCCAAAGTTCAGCTCCGTGGCGACAGTACTATTATTGTGGTCAAAACGTCTAAACTGCACACAGATTCACCATGAAATTCTTGTGGTATGTGGACCAAATGGAATGTCGCCACCTGCCTAAGTGAAGAGGTGTCAACAAATTGACCAAGGTCGTGCAGACGTTGGTGATGTTGTCTGGGAATTCCAGGTCCTGTACAATGTGGTTCTATCTTTTTGGCAAGCTGGAAGAACATCTGGGGGAAGAGATTGTCCTACAGTGACGACGTTCACCCAGCGGTTCTTGCACGGCTCCGTGACCAAGGCGCGGAGTTCTGCCGTCGAGAAACTGACCCACTGGTAGAACACTGCAACTCTTATTTACAGAGAACCAGTCACTATGTTGAAAAATAATACATCTACATCTACGCTCAGTAGCTCGGTACGGGCTTTTGTTGAAGTTTCGAGAACATACCTTCACCGATGAGTCAAGCTGTATATTGCTCCCTCCTACTTATATCTCGCGAAGAGACCATGAGGATAAAATCAGAGAGATTAGAGTCCACACAGAGGCATATCAACAATCCTTCTTTCCACGAACAATAGGGGACTGGAATAGGAGGGAGAACCGATAGAGGTACTCAAGGTACCCTCCGCCACACGCCGTCAGGTGGCTTGCGGAGTATGGATGTAGATGTAGATACAGCTACATAGATATTCCGAAAGCCACGGTACGGTGCATGGCGGAGAGTACCCTGTACCACACCTTGTCCTTTCCCCTCCTCTTTCACTCGCAAATAGAGAGAGGAAAAAACGACTGTGTACGCCTCCGTATGAGTCCTAATTTCTCATATCGTATCTTCGTGGTCCTTATGCGCAGTAGATGTTAGCGGCAGTAGGGTAGTTCGGCAGTCAGCTTCAAACGCCGGTTCTTTAAATTTCTCAATAGTGTTTGTCGAAAAGGACATCGTCTTCCCCCTCAAGAATTCCCATTTGAGATCCCGAAGCATCTCCGTAACACTTGTTGCTCGAACTTAACGGTTCCTAATCTAGCAGCCAAGCTCTGAATTGCTTCGATGTCTTGCTTCAATCCGACCCGGTATCGATCCCAAGCACTAGAGCAGCACTCAGGAATAGGCCACACCAGCGCCCTACATGCGGTCTCCTTTACAGGTGAACCAATCTTTCCTGCAATTCTCCCCATTAAGGGAAGTAGTCCATTCGCCTTCCTTACCACAGTTATCACATGCTCGTACCACCTCATATCGCTTTGCAACGTTACGCCCAGATATTCAAACGACTTGACGATGTCAAGCAGGACACCAGTGATACTGTATCCAGGTTTGATCTTCCTACTCAATCGCATTAACGTACATTTTTTCACAATTAGGGCTAGCTGCCATTCATCACACCAACTGGAAATTTTGTGTAAGTCGTCTTGTAACTTCTTACAGTCACTCAGCTTCGACACCTTACCGTACACCACGGTATTATCAGCAAACAACAGTAGATTGCTGCCCACTCTGTTCTCCAAATCCTTATGTGTATAAAGAACAACAGCCGTCCTGTCACACTTCCATGGGGCACTTTGATGAACACTCGCCGTCGAGGACAACATGCTGGGTTCTGTCACTTACGAAATCTTCGACCCAATCAGATATCTGTGAACTTATTCTATATCTTCGTACCTTCGCTAACAGCCTGCAATTGGGCACGTGTCACATACTTTCTGGAACTTTAGAAATATGGGATGTCCCTGTTGCCCTTCATCCATAGTGCGCTCAGTGTATCATGTTATAAAAGGACAATCTGATTTTCGCACGAGCGATGCTTTCTAAAACCATGTTGATTCGTGGTCATAAGCTTCCCAGTGTCAAGAAAGTTTATTATATTCGAACTGAGAATATGTTCAAGGATTCTGCAGGGTTATTGGTCTGTATCTGTGTCATTTTGAACTGTAGTGTAGAATTTAATTAAAGTTATTTAGCCGACTATAATAACGAGTAATTTATTTGTTGAAGAACCACTAACACCAAGTTTAAGAGCAGTTGCCATTTGGGCTATACGCATAAATCTGGGGTGGCAGATCGTGCACCTAGGCTAGAGAACCACCAAATTAGATTCCCTGATACTCTAGTCTTCGAAAGTCTACACCTACATCTACGTGACTACCCCGCAATTCACAGAGAATTCCCTGGCAGAAGATTTATCGAAGCACCTTCAAGCTGTTTTTCTATAGTTCCACTCTCGAACAGCGCAGAAGAAGAAGGAACACTTGAATATTTCCGTGCGAGGTCTGCTTTCACTTATTTTATTATGGTGTTCTCTTCTCCCTACAGAGGTGGCGTCAACAAAGTACTCTCAGACTCGGAGGAGAAAAGCTGGTAATTGAAATTTCAAGAGAAGATCATGCCACAATGAAAAACGCCTTTGTTTTAATCATTGCCACTCCAGTTAGCGTATCAGATCCATGATATTCTCTCCCCTATTCAAAACGATCTGCCCATTTTTGAACTGTTTTGAGAGTCTCTGTCAATCCTAAATGTGATCACTCCCGTTTAAGGTATTCATAAAGGTAATCCCTAAGTATTTAGATGAATTTACAGCCTTTAGATTTGTATGTTTTATCCAGTAACCGAAATTTAGCGGATTCCTTTCAGTACTCTCCTAGATGACTACACACTTTTCAGTATTTGGAGTCAAATGGCCCTTTTGCACCATATAGATACCTTGTCTAAAACATATCGCAGTTGGCTTTGATTATGTGATGACTTCACAGGAAGGTAAATGATAGCATCATCTGTGAACAATCTAACTGGTCTACGCAGATTGTCTCCTAAATCGTTAATATAGATCAGGAACAGCAGAGGGCATATATCAATTCCTTCGGCAGCGCCAGGTGTTTCTTCTGTTTTAGTCCATTGCTTTTCATCAGTTACTACGGACTGCGATCTTCCTGACACGAAATCCCAAACTCAGTCACACAACTGATATAACAATCCACAGGTACGCATTTTGATCAGAAGTCGGTTGTGAGGAACAGTGTCAAAAGCCTTTTGCTAAGCTAGAAATATAAACTTAGTTTGACTTCCCCTGTCGATAGCAGGTGAGAATAAAGAGCTAATTGTATTTTACAATAACTGTATTTTCTTATTCCGTGTTGGTTGACGTAAATAATCATTTTTGAGCATAATACATTAGTGATGTGGGTCTGTAATTCAGCGGATTACTCCTGTTTCCAATCTTGGGTGTTGGTTTGACTCGTGCAATTTTCCAGTCTTAGGTAGGTACAGATATTTCGACGAACAAGCGGTTGTCTTTGATCCCGAAATACGGAGCTATTGTGTCGGGGTACGTTGAAAGAAACCTGACTGGAATACAATCTGGAGCGGAGGCCTTGCCTTTATTGAGTGATTTAAGCTAGCTCACTACACCGATGACATCCATTTGTAAGCCACTCATGTTTGCCGTTGTTTTTGATGCGAATTTTTGAATATTTACTTCGTCTTCTTTGGCGAAAGAATTTCGAAAAACTGTTTAGTAACTTTGCTTTAGTGGCACTATCGTCTTTAACAACACCAGTATTATCACACAGTGGATATTTTGATTGATGCAGTCATTATTATGCTAGAACCTAAAGAGAAGCCATAGAAATTCAGAAAAACAAGAACAAATTTATCGGAAAAGAAGAGCTACTAAATAAACACTGTTTTTGGCCTTGTTTCACAACTTTATTATTGCACGACCTAGGTTTCGGCTTATAAGCCCATTTTCAAATACATTACTGATTCCCAAAGATGATAATCAGTAATGTACTTGAAAATGGGCTTGTAACCCGAAACCTTGGTCGTGCAATAGTAAAACAGTGAGACAAGGTCAAAAACAGTGTTTGTTCTGTTAATTTACAATGTTTCACCAAGAACCCACAGCTGATTCAATTAAAAGAAGAACTACTGTACTTAGTGAAGTTTTGTGCCTCAGTACTAAATACAGCAAACAGTACCAGTTCTGCAGTAGACTCCGTAACAGACGCCGGCGCGACCCCGCTATCTTGACGTCGGTGGGATGACGTCACGACACGGCTGTTGCTTCATTACGTTGCTGAGCTTGTCTCACGTAGAAAATCAGCTAACGAAGTAGTCTCTAAGGATGTCTCCAGCATTAGTAGACGTAATGTTAGACAGGAAACATAGCTGAGACCAAGATCATATGACTACGTAATTACGTTAACCAAGGATGTATGCTGATAATTTTATTTTAGTGACTGTAGGCAGACATGTACAATGCGACTGCAGACTGGGAACTTGCGGATCGTTTTGCGAAATAAACAAGAGGGGTGGCATGTCAGCGAACCCTTTAGGAGGGCCCACGAGGCGCGCTGCTGCAGCCTTTCAGCGAAGCACTTTGCTTTGAGAACAAGAGTAAAAATAAACAAACGCTACTCGAGACAGTGCGCGCTACCACAAAGTGAACCACGCTTGGCTCTCGCTGTGTGCGGGCCGAGTCTCAGTGCTGCTCTCTTGCATCTCTCAGTCCGCCTTCCTTTGCGCATTGCCTCAGATAAGCAGTTAAGAGACAAGCACGAAATTCTGTGCCATATAGTCTTTCCTTCTCTTTTGCTTCCATAGCTACTTTCTAGTCTATTCGTAGGGTTCCGTTGCTCAGTCAACAAAATCGGTACGCTTATGTGGTCACTTTGTTGACCATTTGTCTGTCTGTTCGACTGATAAAAGCCGTTTTTCTCAGGACCGGGTCGGCGTATGTGGCTAAAATTTGTGTCACTTAAGTCTACGGTCCCTAGGCGATACAAAAAATTTAAGCCTCTAATCAACGCAACGAAAAGATACGGCCATTTATATCACATATTTTAAGACTCTCAGGCTCACTCATCAAAACCTATAGGGTACTTCGCGTTGAAATCATGAAATTTGCCAAGAAGCAACATTTCGCAGTAAAAGCAGAGGAAAACACCTGAAAATAATGGATCTATAATTACGTCAAACGAAAAAAAATTGTCATTTGTTGTACGACAGTCTTTGTGTTCGTCAGTCAGTCAACACCCTTTTTTCCCAGGAAAGGGTCGGCGTATCATATTGAAAATTATGTCACATACTAACGTTTATTATCTCTTAGCGGCGTAAATAACGTAAGCTTGTAAGTCCATGCAGTCAAAAGACACAGCCATTTATGTCAGATATTTTTATTCGGAAACTGAGTCATCAAAACTTACTGGTTACTTCACGTTGACCGAGAATCATCAGTTTCGGCAAAAAGCAAGGTTTCACAGTACGCGTAAAGGCAAAACATCCGTAAAGTCTTAACTGATAACTACACTGGTGTCCAAAATTAAAGCAACAAAAGGAAATTTTGCAATGTTGCGTTTATTTTGCCACAAAACAGTATAAACAGGTGAGAGAAACAATCTAAAAAAACAGAACGCAAACAGCTGCAACACGCATAAAGGTAGACAAAAATGTTCTTCATTTTTTCCAACTTAACGGATTTGCACACACTTTCCGACAACGGTTAATGTGCCCAGTATGGGATGTGACCGCCTCTGGCAGCAATGTAGGTCTGACAACGACGGGGCATGCTGTAAACAATGTCATCGGTCTGACGTTGAGGCAGTAACGCCCATTCTTCCTTCAGAGCTGCTCGTAGTCTTGGAAAGTGTTTGGTGGATGCTGACGCGATACAAGCCGTCTCCCTAGTGCGCCCCACGTATGCCCTATAGGATTCAAATCTGGAAAGCGAGCAGGTCACGCCATGCGTGCAGTATCTTCTGCTCCCAAGGAAACATCAACCACCCTCGATGTATGAGGTCGAGAGTTATCGTCCATCAGAACGACGTCTGGGCCCATAGCACCTCGCAACAACCGCAAATAAAGTCCCAATATCTCGTCACGATACTTTGCCGATTCACGAAATCTTACCGATTCAGCCATGCAATTTCATGAAGAGGGGTGCGAGTGGTAAACATAATTCCTGCTCACATCATTAGGGATCCTCCTCGTCTTGCTCTCTTTCCACAATTTTTGTCCCGCAAATCGGTTTACACGCTACCTCCAGATGCGAATCCGTCGAGAATCACTCTCCACACTAGATCGGGCCTCATCTGTGAAAACATTATCCCACTGTTCGACCGTCCATATGGCACGTTGATGACTCGACTCTAGACGTTCCCTTCTGTGAAGATGCGTCAGAGGTACACATACACCATATCTCCAACAGTAAAGGTTGCTCTGCCGAAGCCTTCTGCACACTTTTCGCCTCGATACAATACGTCCAGAGGGTGCTGCGATCTCGCATGCCACTTGCTGTGAAGCACAAAGGCAGTAATGTTAGTGCCCATACAGCCAAATAACGATCTTCTGATGCCACACGCGGTCGGCCCTGCCCTGGTCCTCGGCATACTGTTTCGGTCTCTCTAGACTGTCGCCACATCCGAGAAACAACAGAACGATTCACGTTAAGCCGTCAGGCCAAATCAGTTTGCGACTGTCCTGCTTCTTTTCTATGGCCCTCCACCGCAGAGAGTTTTGTGGATGTGGGGCTACCCAGCAAACACTACCTCGTTTCATTGGTGTCCTGACGTCATCGTTGGCATGGTTGTCCGTTGATCGGAATCCGTACAGAATATGATCGTACGGACATCTGGTTGACAGTTTGTGTGACTACATCGTGAATTGAACATAGCGCGGGGAAATAGCAGTTTGTTGCTTTAATTTTGGACACCAGTGTATATAACATGGAAAATTTTGTTTGTAATTTGTTGTCCGATATCAAACCTAAAATTAAAACATTCTCGAAAATCTTGACATTCCCGGGACCGATATCGTGCCAGTATCAATGGCGGTAACAGGCAAAAAGCGTCAAGTTTTTCGAATTCTCGGGTGGATGGACAGTCTGTATACATAATTAAGTGTGAACGGAGCCCTCAGAGAGCGAGTACTAGTCGCGCCTGACCAGTTTTTATAAGTCATGGTTTACTGAATTCTGTTGGCATAATTTCCTTGGTTTGGTTTTCCATCTATTTCCCGTGCAATCTGATAACACCTTAAAACTGCTCGTGACGCTAATATTTCGATTCTAAGTTCGATGGCATAGAAATAGGTCTAAAATTATCTACATTATCCCTTTCTCCCTGCCGGCCGGTGTGACCGTGCGGTTCTAGGCGCTTCAGTCTGGAACCACGTGTCCGCTACGGTCGCAGGTTCGAATCCTGCCTCGGGCATGGATGTGTGTGATGTTCTTAGGTTAGTTAGGTGTAAGTAGTTCTAAGTTCTAGGGGACTGATGACCACGGCTGTTAAGTCCCATAGTGCTCAGAGCCATTTGAACCATTTGAACCTTTCTCCCTTTTTATAGTGATTTTACTACTGAGTACTTTAATCGTTCAGGAAACTGACCGTTCCTAAAGGAAAAATTACAAATATGGCTAAACACAGGGCTAGCATGTGCAGGCAGCGCAGTACTTTAATATTCTGCTAGGCACTCCATCATAACCATGAAAGACCTTAGTCTTCAGTGATTTAATTATTGACTCAATCTCCGCTTGTCAGTATCACAGAGTAGTATTTCAGATATAAATCTCGGAAAGGCATTTGACAAGAAAGTTATATGATTCCCTGCAGAAACTAAATTTTTATTTAATTCACCAGCAATTCTCAGAAAATGATTGTCAAAACTGTACATATATCTGATTTATCAGTAAGAGAAATATTTTTATTACGAACTGACTTTATGTCGTCGACCTTGTGCTGCTGACCAGATACTTCCTTCACAACTGACCATATGGTTTTAACTTTATCATGTGAATTAACTGTTCTATTTGTATACCACATACTCTTTGCCTTCCTAATAACATTTTAAGCACCTTACAGCAATGTTTCCAATGGGCTACTGTAGCTTGATTACGACTACTTCTAACATTTCGATATAATTCCCGCTTTGTTCTACATGATATCCTTATCCCACTAGTCAGCCACCCGCCGTGCTAGTACGCCGTTTAGAACGTCCTAATGGAAACAACTCTCAAAGAGCACTAGAAATGTGTTACGGAAAGAATTATATTGATCTTCTATGTTATCGGCATTATAAACATCCTGCCACTTTTCTTGTGTGACAAGGTTTAAAAATGTTTCTATTGCTGTTGGATTAACTATCCTACATAGTTTGTAATTATATGTGACATTTGTTTGATTACAAAAGGCTTTTAATGTTAAAATTTGTGCATCATTGTCTGAAAGGTCATTCATCCTTTTACTAACAAATGCCCATCTAGAAACGAAGTTACGTTGGCATCCTTCCATGTCTGCCGGGTGCTTCACTTTTCTTGTCACGTAGTGTATATAGATTGCACCCGAACTCCAACGACAATATTTCGGAGCTGTGTCAAAGATATTTCTGAGCGTTACCGAGTAATTGCATTTCATTTATTTTCTATTGTTATTTCTTTTAATCTTCCTGTCTCTATTGCACAACAGTCACTACACAATAGTGCATATTTCGATAGTATGCGTTGCATATCTTGTTTGGAAACAAATGAAATGCAGTTGTGATTAACAAGCATGAGTATCGGTTGCGACATGAAGTCACAGAGGAACCTTGCATTTAGTATATAAATACAAAAATTAGCTTCTTACTACTTTATTCGGTCGCTGACGACAGTCTACTTTTCAAAAATTTATTAGTTTACGTGTTACGGGGATAATCCACCATGAGAACATCGTATAAAGGGACTTAATACAAAGTGCTGTACCACATGATTTCAGTCTTAACATTAGTGTTCAATTAAGATTGAAATGACCTGACACGAACCTATCGTTCGTGATTAAAACAGTCTAGATCCTTTAAACGAGAGACATTCAATAATTAAAGAGACATATTGATGTAGGAAAAAATTGTGCATTTTTACAAAACGAGACAGTTACTGCTTCTCAATATAATCCTCACAATTATTAATATACTTCTCCCGATCATGAAATACTTGTTTTATACGAGTACCTAATGCAAAGAAGTCTTTTTATTGCTGCTTGAGTCACTTTCCCTCATGGCATTGTTCTCTGCTTTGTCTTTTGGTCTCTGGTTGAAAATAGTGAACCGGAGTTTCATCACGCGCTAAAATCTTGTTTAGGAAAGGGTCACATTCTCTTCCACTGCGTTCTTTTAAGTCTGAATGCTTTGAGTCTTGATTCCTTGTGTTGTTGCATTAACTTTTTCGGGATCCGGCCTGCAATTCTTTTGCTGTACTTGAGATTGTTACTGTTAACATTATGGACTATGCAAACACCTATTGGAACTGCTTTAGCTATATGTTCGACTGTAACACTTCAATCTTCACGAATAATGTCGTCAATGCGGGTTTCAAGCGAAGGAGTTGACACTCCTGCTGACCGGCCAGGGAGTTGCTCCTCACCTACAGAGGTTCCATAGTTTGTGAACCGTTTTGTCCTCTAACAATGATTCTCAGCTCAAACCAGTGATAAAAATAGAAAGCCGTGAAAGCAAAAAACTCCTGCAAACTTCTTCATTCCTACATCAACTTTTCTCTTTAATTATTTAATGTCCTTCGTATACATAATTATTATTCATTTCTTTTCAGCTACTGCCGATATCAAAACGAGAACTATATATAATATCCATTTGAATGATGTTGTGATTATGGGCTACGCCCGAAACTCATAAAGAAGCAAATTTTATAAAATAAGGAGACCATTATCGTTAGCTACCGAACAAAGCACTGAAAAAAGACGTGCTCAGTATTAACTACTATAACATGAGAGCGTGGTGTGTCGATGCCTTTCACACATTATTAAGTAAGTTTGAGTAATAATCTTGTTCACAACGAACACTATTAATGCATCTTGGTATTTTATCGTAATACAACTACAGCTTCTGGATAGTCTGTACACATTCTGACACCATTTGGCCATCTATACCATTGCATTCGTATCCCCGAGATTACTGAGGGCCGTTGACTGTAATCGCCACTCCAAGCTACTTATTTAATTTCTTTTTATTTAAAGACTTGCTATCACTGAGCCCTTCATTAGAAAGAATACTGATATGTTCCTTCTGATGAGTTACATACATTTGCTTAAACATTTCGTTTTTCAGGTATCTGTCGATTTGTGAGATGCTTCTGCTGCGCAAGCTTTACTCCCGGAATGCTAGCCTGCTCAAGAAATCCATCGGCTGTGGAAACGTATTCCTTCCTGCTGCGAGGATGACTGGGACTAGGTAACATTGTAGATTAGCTCTGGAAACCCTGTGACAGTCGAGATACGCAATGACACCGAATTATCCTGCTCAATTCCCTTGACATTGTATTGTATACTGATTTCAGTTAAATATTCTGAATGATTTTCACTTAACTATCAAATGAATGCTTTTAGTCCAGGAAGGTCATTCCACGCAGAAACTACAATTAATTGCGCCTTCATTGCGAATTACCTCTCTTAGCCATCACTGATACTGAGAGGAAGCAGTAACGCTGTAGTAGATGGCTAGATCAGTGCAAACGACGTCACTCACCCAGTAGAAAGTTGTGTTGGTTCTAGTTTCAGAGGACACTAACATTTTTACTCCTACGTGACAGAGTTACAGCGGTTCCGCTTGCTGAATGTAGCAAATATTTCATGTTAAAATCAACCTACGTGACACCCCGGAAGCTATTATTCGACCTCATTTCTTCGATAACACTCACTCCGTAGAGGGCACAGGTGTTCGAGCTTCTCGACTTTCCTCTTCTGTTAGACCAAAAATCACCACAAACCTATACAGCTATCTCCTTTCTTCTGGGAAATTTTGCCCTCAGTGGTAGATTACATTGTATTCCTTATGTCATATGCTGCGAGAATACTGGTTACAACGCTGTTATACTGCACGGTGTACACACTGTTCATAGAAATTATTTCACGCTGGAGACGAAACTACAGTATTAAACAATCTTATGTTCGGCAATGTCAGTGTACAAAAGTTCGCTGTAGATCATAGACTCGAGACGAGATCCATCACGATCACCTGGACTGACGCTGGGCAGTCTCAGGTGGCCGGTGAAGGAGAAATTGTTTCGATCAGGACAGGCAGCCACGACCAATTCACGGAAAAGTTTTCCAGAGGTTTCGCTCTTACTGGCCAGTTATAAAATGAAGTAAATAATTTCTGAGTTTCCAACAGAATGATACTGTAAGCAGGCTGAAGAATTTAAGATTACAATATTACAGATGAATCGGGTACAATAACTCAGCTCCTCTTTTGCACTGCGTGACGTTTACTATGGACAGTAGCTCGCGCTATTCGTCCACGAGACTCAGAGGGCCATAGACACGGATTCGCAGATAGATACCGTGTTTCTCGACTTCCGCAAGGCGTTCGACACAGTGCCCCACAGTCGTTTAATGAACAAAGTAAGAGCATATGAACTATCAGACCAATTGTGTGATTGGATTGAAGAGTTCCTAGGTAACAGAACACAGCATGTCATTCTCAATGGAGAGAAGTCTTCCGAAGTAAGAGTGATTTCAGGTGTGCCGCAGGGGAGTGTCGTAGGACCGTTACTATTCACAATATACATAGATGACCTTGTAGATAACATCGGAAGTTCACTGAAGCTTTTTGCGGATGATGCTGTGGTATAACGAGAGGTTGTAACAATGGAAAATTGTACTGAAATGCAGGAGGATCTGTAACGAATTGACGCATAGTCAGTGAATGGCAATTGAGTCTCAATGTAGACAAGTGTAATGTGCTGCGAATACATAGAAAGAAAGATCCTTTATCATTTAGCTACAATATAGCAGGTCAGCAACTGGAAGCAGTTAGTTCCATAAATTATCTGGGAGTAGGCATTAGGAGTGATTTAAAATGGAATGATCATATAAAGTTGATCGTCGGTAAAGCAGATACCAGACTGAGATTCATTGGAAGAATCCTAAGGAAACGCAATCCGAAAACAAAGGAAGTAGGTTACAGTACACTTGTTCGCCCACTGCTTGAATATTGTTCACCAGTGTGGGATCCGTACCAGATAGGGTTGATAGAAGAGATAGAGAAGATTCAACGGAGAGCAGCGCGCTTCGTTACAGGATCATTTATTAATCGCGAAAGCGTTACGGTGATGATACATAAACTCCAGTGGAAGACTCTGCAGGAGAGACGCTCAGTAGCTCGGTACGGGCTTTTGTTGTTCGACATCATACTTTCACCGAGGAGTAAAGCAGTATATTGCTCCCTCCTACGTATATCTCGCGAAGAGACCATGAGGATAAAATCAGAGAGATGAGAGCCCACGCAGACGCATACCGACAATCTTTCTTCACACGAACAATACGAGACTGGAATAGAAGGGAGAACCGATAGAGGTACTCAAAGTCCCCTCCGCCATACACCGTCAGGTTTTCTTGCGGAGTATGGATGTAGGTGTAGATATAGAAGTGGAAGCAACACTTCCTGTGGAAACTTCCGCATCTGATAGTGTTGGCAGTTTGTGTAGACTGCCAGTACCATGTGATTTTATTTCAGTGATTACAACTCCTGGGTGTCACCAAGTCAGGACTGTCAACCGGTATGGCGCACCAGTGCTACGACAAGATCGTGATCCAGCCATCAGTCGAATTATGTTGTATTGGGGCTTGATGTTAGGTTAGCACCCATAGCGCCAGGGTTGAATTCCCTCTTCAGGCGAAAGTTTTAGTAGGCGCTGGTAGATCCTGTTACCCCTAATTACAGCAAATGAAGAACATACGATTCCACCGTGGTTCCAGATTCACATTAACCGTTGTGTCCCTTCAATGCCGTCTACACGTTAGGTTGGGCCATGACAGAGGCATAAGTGGCAGCATGTAGAAACTATGTCACCAGCAACCTTTCTTACACTAGTATTTTCTTTTAGTTGAAGGGCCAAACAGTATGTAAGTATCATAGGGCATTCATTTTATCTTTTATCTCAGCTTGAGATGTTGAATATCTTGGTTTTGGTTTCACGGGATTTAATCCCTTCGCTACGACATAGCGCCATCACCTCGTTCTGACATCAATTTGTTGTTTGTTCAGGGTTTCAAACTTCTCAAGTTCTCCACGTAAGACGCTTGTCAAGGTTGAAATTATGGATCGGCACAAAAGTTTTCATAATGTCCGTTCAGGCTATAGCATGAGCACACCTAACTGTTGATGGGAATTTATTTTGATTTTTAACGTCTCTTCATTCATTGTCATTAACGATATGTGAAGATTTCAGCTCCCAGAGAAAAGATCTTTTCGTCACATCATTTGAAGTTTACACATGTCACTCGTAGCTACTGGTGGAAAATAATTCTATTAGTTACCGTTTCTTCATGTATAGTCAACGAGGATACGTGCGGAGCTCGATTTCCAGTCATGACTGTACTCTTCGTGACATCACCTGTAATTTAAACATGCGTACATCTCGCTTCTGGTGAAAGAAATCTAAAT
Source organism: Schistocerca piceifrons (assembly GCF_021461385.2). Lineage (NCBI taxonomy): Eukaryota > Metazoa > Arthropoda > Insecta > Orthoptera > Acrididae > Schistocerca > Schistocerca piceifrons. The sequence continues at coordinate 147,054,232 of NC_060144.1, forward strand.
TTAACGTCCTTTATTGGCTAGAAAACAACGACGATAAGTGCCGGGTTCGAATCCCGAGAAGGCAGAAATTATTAACTCTCTCGTCGCTGCAGTTCCAAACATGTCGCTACTGCTGTGAAAATTCTATATCTGGCCTTTGCCTTTTCTTACATAACAGTGGGATCGCCACCGAACACATACATTGCGTCATTTCTGTTTATTGTTTGGGAACAAAACCATATTTAATATCTTTCGTGGTTAATTAATGGGGACAATAGACGGGGACAGCGGTTTCTGGATAGTTGTCCCAAACCAGTACAGGAACGTTCGTCACGTAATTTAAAGTTGAGAAATGCCAACTGATACTGGCTACAAGTGTATTAGATCACTTCTCTTTATGGTTAGTCAGAAATACGATCAGTGTTTTGGTGTAATCTCGATCATGCACGTAGTATTGGATCTCAATCCATATCCAGAACGAAAAAGTTCGTCATGTTATTCAAAGTTCAGGCATATGTACTGCTACTTGTTCGTTTATAATTTTCATTTTTAATGTCACTTTGTGTTAGATAACGATGTGTGATTTTCGAAGAGCACATAGACCAACGTACCATTATGAAGATAGTGAAATTGCTAGTGATATGTTGCTGATGGTATGGTTTCAACAAAGCGCTTTACGCTGTAAATTACAGTTCCTGTGGCTGCTTAGTTTATTATTTAGTTGATGCAAACCACTCACTTGATGAACGACGGTTAACGGATGGTTGGAAAATCCTCTAGACAGCAGAAATATTTCGAATTATCACAGAGTTCTGGGAGTCCAGATATTCTTGAAAATCTCTTACTCGCAAGAAAATATAGTTTTGAGTAAGGATTACGGAATAATTAATGTGTCAGAGTTGCGGGCATTATTCGTATGAGGTACAAATGGCTTTGTCGTATCATTCATTGAACTGAACTGAGTAGGACATTCTATAGACGAATGTGCTCCATAAATAAGTCAGTGCGACGCATTTTCAGTTGTGCAGGCTCTGTAACTGAAATGCCACGACATTAGTATATGATGAGTTCTGTAACAGTACAGGTGTTTTTTCATTACCTGTAACAGATTTGGAGACATTAGTTTCAATCGACAAATACCAAATTCCGGCGTCACATTCACCGTACTATTAGGAATCCTGAAGCGAGTTAAGGTGCAGCCAAACGGATATTTTTTATCAGTCTCTCAATTGCAAAAGTGATTTGGTATCTGTTCCGTCTTTAAAATAAATGTTGTTCCAGCTTTAATACCGTAATTTATCGATCTACGACAACACTTTCACTGCAACAGTACCAATAACTAAACGTGCTTGCTCCACAGACCTCCGTACAATTTTTCTGCTGCTTCTTAAAATATAGATACGCCTGCTCTCATTCGTTCAGTGCACTTCCTATGTTTGGCACATTCTGATTTCTAGCATAATGAATAAATAACTTTCTGAAGCCACCATTATAATCACCATAATGTGGGATGCACATGAGCCTGTCATAGGTGTGTATCGTTATTTGCCAAGTGGTGTTCAGACTTGGCAGGTGGTGTACACGTGTTGACTGCTGGTTTATTTACAATATTACGCTATTTGCATGGGTTGAGCGTATCGGTGTACTTTGACAACTGCATGAGTTGAGTGTATCAGTGCACTTCGGGTAACTGAGAGCAATTGCGGAAAAATGATTCTACTGGAGCACAAAAATTCGGATTTTTCCCCTTTACTTGAAAGCCTGACCGAAAAGTGGGGTACCAGCTGCCTCACTCTACCTTCCTCAGCATCTCCGCTAACTGTAACTCACTCACACCCACTTGACCACCGCTTATAACACTCCACTCTGCTACTGCTCTACCCTAACCTCAAAACTGGAGGCAGTTTGCAAAACAGAATTATTTTGTTATAGCAGTTATGGTATAAAGCAACAGAGCAGTGTTACCCTCTGAGAGGAATTTTGTTATGTTGACCGTGTCGTTCGTAACGGAGGTGGCTTATCGGAAATGAAAGTCAAAATTACGTAAAAATTGGAATAGTAACAAACAAAATTTTGCCTAGCTATATTGTTTACAGAATAAGGGAAACGGTCGCCAGCCTAATTAGGCAAGAGAAAGAATAACGTTCTCGTTTATGAAAGTAGGTAAAGTAACTATAACGGACAAACACAACCTAGACTAGGTCACACGCGAGTGCAATGAACTCTGACACACATATGCTTTAAGATTGAAGCTAACAACTGGGGCAGCACCAAAAACTATTTGCAAAATTATAACACGTACAGAAAAACACTATCATTTCAAGGCTTACACAAACTGAGTGGTCTTTACACTGTTAATATGCACACAAAAGAGACAAACACTTAGTAATCATGAACATATAATTTCCTACTATGCAGTTTTCCACTTTTACTACCATGAGACACAATGTTAACAAAATTGCAAGAAACTGACTCACCTTTTAGAATTTACTACAGATATCAAGGTGATCATAGCTAAGCAAAACTTTAGAAACCTCAGTCTTAAGAACTTTTAATTTTGCAGTTGGCGACAGCACTTTAATAAGCAGTTTTAATAAGAAAATTATTTTCGGCAAACAACATTTGCTTTAACTCATTCTATTGCCACATTAACTTTAAATTTCCTTTTACTAAGTTCAAGAGGTTTTAATTAGCATAACATTGGTCATAAAAGTTCTTTCAGTAGGGACACTCGGTGATTACTTTAGTTCAAACGGAAAGGAACCTGAGAGGTGTTATGATGAGGAGAAAAATCAAGGTTGGTACATAAATTCAGATATAAATTACCTTATATTTGCGCACAATAACACCTCCATTAAGCTGATCCTTCACTGTACATCATTATAGTATTACGTTACAGTGATTGCGCAACGTGGTGGCAACTGCATGTTGGTAGGTGGAACCGCAGACTGAATTGCTGGACTCTGTCATTTCTTGGTGGCGATGATAGATACAAACTCCAGAATAGTTCCAGCTATTTATCCATCCACCCGAGGCCTTGGAAAGAAGCAGGAAAAGCCTCTCTCGGAATCAGCACAATATGCACACTTTGCATAGCAGTGCACAGTTTGGTAGCTCATCCCCGATCGGTGGCTCGTCCCCGACTCGTAGCTCGCCTCCGACTGACTATCAGTTCCACCTTTTCCACATAGGCCAACCACAATTTGCGCGCACTACACAGTTCCGTTCCCGAGGGGAACCACCCTACCTCTTATACACCATTTACATACAGAATAACTAAGAGCCCTAAGTGAGGATCAGTAGTTTACATAACAGCAAACAAACGTATTGAATAACACAGAACATTTGCACATATTAACATGTCTACAAAAAAATTATTCACACAAAATTACAATCATATACAGTAAGTTTTGTTCCCTCCAAATGGGTCAAAGCATTTAAACGAGAGATATGCAACACAGCACAGAATCAAATCACGACATCAAAGGTTTGACAAAAAAAAAAAAAGTATACAGTTTTGTGTTATCTGTTCAAACACATTTACAAATGATCAACAATGTAACATTAAATAAAGCAAAAAAAATATAAATAAATCCATACAGCATAAGAGCTGTGGTGTTACACGCTGTAAGTCGCTTATACCCACCACTCCAAATTGCCCTTCCTCATTCAGTCATTCAGCCCCTCTCATTACGTCTTTGTGTGTATCTGTCATTGTCTCCTGTGTCACAGCCATAGTCCTCTTCGTTCTGTCCTATTGCCACAATTTTTCTCTCACTGTTACTGTCTCCGTCTTGCTCTTAATATCTACGTAATTCCTTCTTTCCTACTGTAGCTGTCTCTTCTCACTGTGACTGTCTCTCTCTTCCTCGTTGTCATTGTCATATAATCTAATTATCATTGGCTATCATCCACTTCCGCTTTCTTTTTCTCTTTACTCCTCCTCCCCTGACACTGTCTCCTTCACTCTTTTCATAGCATGGTTCCGCCAACTATTTCCCACTGCCACTGCCCCCCCCCCCTCTTTTCCTCACACATCGCTCTTTCTGTAATACAACCATTCTCTACTATCTTCCAGAATTTATTACTTTTCCGTCTCTCTGCCAGTGCCACTGTCTTCTTATATCTCTGCATAATAAAACGCGAATAAGTTCTCATGCCAACATTTGTGGGGAAATTTATAAAGATGCTGAGGAAGTTAGAATGAGGCATCTGATATCCCACTTTCCGGTCAGAATCTTTTAAATAAATAGAAACATATTGGCATTTTTGGTGCTCCCACAGATTGTTCCACATGTTATCTTCATTTTCCTGCTGCAGCAGGGCATATAACTCAAAGGAAAAGAAGTGTATTGCTCAGTAAAATTTAAGTAGTCTTCTTATGTGAAATTAAAATAACACGAAACTAATTTTGTACCTCAGATTGGATTTTATGTGGAAACAAAACTTTTGAATGAGCTTCAGTGCTACAACATGGTGTTCCAGATGATAACGGAGACATTTTATGGCATATTTCTCCGTGCTTCTTCACTTTATAAATTACGTTTTCGCCTCACACCTGATTTCGCATGCGTATTTTACGAGTACAATTAGGGTGTCTTCGAACCCCTGTATCTAAAAAACGGACAAAGATAGGTAGACAATTTTCGAAGCTGTTCGAGATTTGGGTCTTAGGAATATATCGTAAAACATGAGACATTTGTTTGTAGCCGTCTCGGAATCCGCAGCTGGGTTTTGGTAACCAAGAAATGAGATTTTTGGTGTGTTTCTCGATAACGGGTACAGATTTTTGAAAATGGGGAGATGACTCCTCTATATAAACGTCTAGAAAAATATACCGATGATATTTGAGCAATTTGCTGTTGTTATTTATTATTTAGATTTCGCCTCATACCGGGTTTTAGGTGCAGAAATACGGTAACTTTGATAATCTGAATCTTGGAAACAGATAAAATATCAAGAAAAGCTTCTAGATTATTCGATATCGACACCTTAGGAATAAACTGCAAAAATTTCAACCATTTGCTGTGCATATCCGTCTTGGAACCATTGGCTGTGTTTTTGTACGCTGGCGACGAAGAAGACATAGTTGAAGAAACAATTTTGTGGAGTTTTTCGAGGAATCGTCCATGAACTAACCGTGTCTCCGCAAGTCCCGTAAAGCACACCGTAAACAACATCAAATACAAAAAGGAACAACCGAGTTGCTCCATTTGCCTAAGCAAGAGAAAGTGTGTAATATTCATACATTGACACTGTACTGAAGTGACACTAAGATTAACCTTCTGTTTAGGATACAAATAGTACCTAGCCCAAGAGCTTTTCAGAACCCTTGACGCTATCTTTATGTCACCAATAGAACCAGAGATATGAACACCGAAAAATACCGCTCTTGTGCGCGGCGTTTTGGAACATTTTAGGTACGTATGCTGTCGTATGCCGATCTATTTCCGGGTGGATGCATACTTAGTATTCAACAACATTCGTACTCTACACTTACTGCCACTACTGAAACGCTTCAGTCAATTTTGTACTGATAAGTTTTATGCATCATTGCTATTACACCAATTTATTAAAATCTTTATGATAATTGCACCTATTGATAGATATCTACGTTGATATCATGGGGAATGTCAGTGATTGCAAATACCGTGCCGCTAATAATATTCCCGTTCATACTTACATTCTGCATATTTGGTTGCACATTGTCTGTTTAATGAGTTGCGCGACTCTGCAGACGGTCACGGGAGAGACACAGTAGGCAATAAAGGGAGGACGCTCTTGGACAGTGGTCGAGTCCCTGAGGTGAAAGGAAGACCTTTAAGAGTTGGTACATTTGGAGCAGAGGGCATGGGCCTCACCTCTGGCTGGCAGGTAAACTGTGCCACATATGCTGTATTGTCTGGTATGGTAACAGCTAGGCCATGTGCGACCTAAATTCTCGAGAGCTGCAGCCCAATGTGTGAACGGGGCGTCCTAAAAAGCTTAATCTGTGGCACAATGTCACGGATCTGGGCCAGAGCAAAATAAATTATCTACGAGTCGGTATATCTGCTCGAACGAAGTCCTGATGCGAATGTTTTTCGCTGACCGAGCCTTTCGAGGAACCTTACGGAAGCCAAGCTGCCGGAAAGATAGTCATCTCGATACTTTCACATGGGAAGCTGTGCGATGGTTATTGTTAAAACTTTTTCTTCTCCTCTTTGTGGGCGAGGTCTGGCATCATCTAAATGCCACCCCATGTAGACAGCATATTTTTCCCCCACAACGTGGGAGGGCAACTTATTGGGCGACTTAAAAATATCTGCTAGGTGGTGCATTGGACAATAATTTGCAGAAATCTTGGGGTTAATCATTGACAGAGCCATTTACATTCATGGAAGAGCATTTGCGCGGACTTTGTGCAGAGCAGAGGGGAAATGTAAAATTTCTGGGACACCCTCAGTGGAGACGTGAAAGAAGACAAACTTGGTTGGGAAACACAGTGAGAGTCACAGCCTGTTAGCTCGATAAACACGTCATCCCACCATTACTGATGCGTTGTGCCGCTAGCAGGCCACAATAGGTGCAGCTCTTGTCTCCCTGAGTTGTTGATTCTGGTGAAAACAGCTTGCAGGATGGATTATCATATGAGGATTATGGGTAGGGGTCTTCGATTTGTTTCATATTAACATAGTTAGACTACGTATTTCAACACCTATCTCACAGTTGAGGGCTCATTCATAGCCAATTGGGTGTAGGCATTTGTTGTGGAATCTACATCTTATCTCCTCGTACTGTCAGAGCTGTTACTGCGCATTCAGCTGTGATCATGAATGTTAGAGAATGATTTGTTGAGATGATGGTCGTTCACATCTTACCTATGCCTTCCGTACCCGGTCAGCCCTCTCTAATATGCAGTTAAATCGTTTCAGTGTTCAATATTGGACCAATACTTTCAATTCAGTAGATAGTTGACCCTCTGCAGTTATTAATCGTTAATGATTTTGTGAGAACCGTCACCCAGGGCTGGTTTATGAAGGCCACTTTTTTTTATTGTATGTTCTGTTACGTGACGTACTAGTTTCCACAAAATATTACCCTCCATTGCTCGCGCCGCCGTTAATCCACACGTGGAGGGATTGTTTATTTACGCAGTCTTTTAAACTCTGTGACACACAAGGAAAGGGTGGCAACTGAATGAAGACCTACATACAGTAGCACATGTAGAATCATCGCATGGTAATGAACAAGGACACACTTGTCACAACAGATGGTCAAATTATCTAGCAAATAAGATAATAGTTTTCTAAACCATCTCAAAGCCATTTCCTATACTACGTCTGCAGGAAATGGCAGTGACAAAGTTAGAGGAAAAGTACATGACACTTTCAGAATAATTTTATGATGAGAATAATAGTTATTTAACTTATTACTCCTTTTTATACACATGGTTAACATGTCGGATTTTGAGAATGAAAAAAGAGTATTTCTGAAAAGTGGATTTTGTTGTGTTAATCTTAGATCAAATTTATAACTCATTCATGTATTCAGTCTATCCGAATCTCGTTCTCGGGTATTTCACCGTCCCTTTCCATCTTGGAAAAATTCTGTTTGTTGTCATAAATTAGAAATGTGTCCACGGGCTCCATGTCGTTCCTACAGCACGACTCCATTATGCGACATAATTTTATCGCTGTCGGCCAAAAAAATTGTAGTGGGATCACCTCACTAAATGGCTATTTCAGTGATGCAGTTTTGTTAAGTTCTCCATAAGTCGCTACAACAACGTTCAACAATTAAATTTTGACGCAAATTATCGCTGCCCTGCAGCTGCACGATTGCCCACATATAAATTCCAACAACGAGCACTGGAAAAGAAACGTACGTCGCTCACAATATCCAATCAACCACAAACTATAATGGTACGCACATACGGTGGGTAGTGGGGGGACACACAGTAGCAAGCCCCTCCAAGAGAGTGGTCGTCAAACTTTTTTTGTTAAAGAGCCAATACTAACAATGTGAGATACACCTACGCGAGTTGGACAGAAAAATGGAAACACCATGAGAGATGCCGGCCTGGGTGGCCAAGCGGTTCTAGGCGCTACAGCCTGGAACCGCGTGACCACTACTGTCGGAGGTTCGAATCCTGCCTCGGGCATGGATGTGTGTGATGTCCTTAGGTTAGTTAGGTTTAAGTAGTTCTAAGTTCTAGGGTACTGATGACCTCAGAACTTAAGTCCCATACCGCTCAGAGCCATTTGAACCGTTTTGAACCATGAGAAGGGCGTGCTTGAACATGAACCGATTTCATTCCTAACATGAACCGATTTCATTCCTAACTGGTAACCTACGGGAGTTGGACAGAAAAATGGAAACACCATGAGAAATACATGCTTGAACATGAATGCAGTTGTTACCAAAGCCTGCAGGTGGCGCTGCTGTGTTTGACTACGAACGGCACCTGTGCGAAGTCCTCTATCTATTACAAATGTCATTCTTGGCCAGAGCAGTGTTCTGTGTATGTAAGAGTATACAGCCTACAGTTGCAGGTTAACTTTAACGTTTACCTAGGTTTCAACGATAGTAATAACGTCTTCTTCATAACATAAAATATTATTTAAATGTTTGCCTAAAACAGGCAATGTCCAAAGTCAACTTCATAAAACTTGATGCATAACCATAAGGTTTTGTCACTTCTATTTAACCAGCTGTAGAAAATTCACTTTAAGCCCGTTGTATGGGCCTCGTCGTGTGACTAGAGTCTCTTAAGTGAATTTTCTGCAGCTGGTTTAATAGAAGTGACAAAACCTTATGGTTATGCATCAAGTTTTATGAAGTTGACTTTGGACATGACCTGTTTTAGGCAAACATTTAAATACTATTTTATGTTCTGAAGAAGACGTTATTACTAACGTTGAAACCTAGGTAAACATTAAAGTTATCGTGCAACTGTAGGCTGTATATTCTTAGATAAACAAAATCAGTTGCTGTCGCTGCATAAAAATGTTAAAAATTATGAAAGTGAAAGTGTTCTGTGTAATTGTGAGAGCTTTCTGTCGGCCCTAAGTGAATCGAAAGTAGGTAAATGGTTGATGCTCGTATGGTGGATACTTACGTAACCAAGGTAGCTGAAATGATAGATGTTTCAAGAGGAACCGCATAAGAGATTTATACAGCTTACAGGGAAATTGGAAAAATATCGTCCGCTACGTCGCAGTGTCAACGATATTGTTTGAACATTCATTATGGCAGACTGTCATAGATGGGGACTGTGAAGAAAAAGAAGAGGACGACAGCTGCGAAAATCAGTGCAGAACTGAATGTCGCCCTCTCGAACTCTGTCTTCCTCAAAGGGAAGCTCCAGAAGCAGAGAATTGTAGGGCGAGCTGGAATCCCAAAACAACTCATCAGTGATGCAAATGCCCGTAACAGGAACACGTGGTTAACCTGGACTATGGGTTAGTGCAAGACAGCATTTTGTAGGATGAGTCCTGTTGCAGGCTAATTGCAACTTCTGGTCTGGTTTACTTTCGAAGAGTGAAACATGTAAGGGGTTCGGTGATGATTTGGACAAGCATATCACGATAGTCCGTGGGCCCCATGGTTATTCTGCAAGGTCGCGTTACTGTCAAGGATTACTTGACCATTTTGGTTGGTCTGGTGCATCTTAAGGTACAGTGTTTCCTTCCCAATAGTGATGCTGTGTTCCCAGACGACAGGGCTCCTGTTGACACAGCTAGTATTTTCCAAAACTGGTTCTGTGAGCACGTGGATGAAATGTCGCATCTCCCCCGACCACCACACTCATCAGACCTTAGTATTTGCCCTTGTGGTATACCTTGGAGAAAAGGGTACGCGATTGCTTTCCACCATCGTCGTTACCAGAACTTGCCACTGTTTCGCAGGAAGAATGGTACAAGATTCCCTTGAAAATCATACAGGACCTGTATTTATCAAATCCGTGACGAGCGGAAGCTCTTTTGAATTGTTTTGAATGCCAAAGGGCTTCCTACACCGTTTTAGACACGTCAAAGAGATGAGTTTTGGTGTTTTCATATTTTTGTCCACCACCTGTGTACAAATTAGTGCGTTATGAGCACCCAGTTGACAATACACAGTATGCGCGGAAAAAAAATGGCAGCCAGCCACTATGTACTAATCGTTAGAAGTCAGCACCATTTGGAACAGTTTCTTTAGATTGCTGCCGCGCGGTCTAGGGGGCAATGTCACGGATTACGCGGCCCCTCCCGCCGGAGGTTCGATTCCTCCCTCGGGCATGGGAGTGTGTTGTCCTTTGCATAAGTTAGTGTAAGTTGGTTTAAGGAGTGTGTAAGTCTAGGGACCGATGAGCTCAGCAGTTTGGTCCTGTAGGAATTCACACACACATACACACATTTAGATTGCTGATACTCTCAGCGCCAACAAAGTTGTGATACTGTAACTGCCTGACGGAGCGTTGCTGTGTTGTCTTCGTGAGTGGATTATTAATTGATTAATTACAGTTGCTGACTTGTCCAGATTCAATTGTTAGTTGCAAGTGTAACGTGGTGTCCTATCTGCGCAATGCACTGCAAGTGCAAAGCTCTTATTATCCCCCCGTTTACATTTTTATTACTGAACTGAGGATAGTTATGCCAACCAGCAAAGTGTGGAGATCAAGTTAAGGGCTCCGCACGCATAATTATAACTATGACAGGTCTATTAAACACGCAATAAACACAGGCTGCATTGCAGTAAAAATCAGAACTATTCCGTAGCAGAGTTTTCTCCCTGAAACCATTGCAAGTGAGATTGATACTGAGCTGGTTGGGGGTGGGGGGTGGGGGGGTCTCATAACACCCACCGAGGTGGTCGCCCAAGTCGGTATCCTGTGCGGAAGCGTCGCTTTGATCTTAGCCTAGACTGGACGCCCACGCAAGTCGTCAATGGCGGCGCCGCTGCCGGTCAACAGTGGGACCTTCCGCGAATTCTGGAAACGGCGCCAGTGTGGCGCTCGGGTCAGTGACCTCAGACAACGGGCCCCTCCCGAAACCAACGCTGACTGGACAACCGCTGGGCATTCAGAGAGCGGCAGTGACGGTGATTGGGTAGCTCATAAGAAAATTGTTGCTATTGGACGGACAACACTAACCTGAAATTAGACACTTGCATTTTGGCTTCGAAGTGAAGCGGTCGTTTTGCTCCGATCCGTGCGACGGAGTGATAGCAAAGCTTTGTATTTCGTCCTGCAGTTCGGATATCAGTTTTGCACATACGTGATCGCGTGGGGCACACTCAGTTGCAACAAGACACTGGGCCACATCTCACCACCACGACGGGACGCCTGCTGTGGTTTCGACGTTAGAGAGAACATCACAGGTTAAATATCAGCAGATCCGTCCGTATTCAATTCGCTTTTGCCGAGATGGGTACAGAAGGGCTGGTTGTGAGCCATAGCCGGCGGGGAGGTCGAGCGGTTCTACGCGCTATGGTCGCAGGTTCGAATCCTGCCTCGGGCGTGGATGGGTGTGATGTCCTTAGGTTAGTTGGGTTTAAGTAGTTCTAAGTTCTAGAGGACTGATGACGTCAGAAGTTAAGTCCCATAGTGCTCAGAGCGATTTTGTGAGCCATATGTGCAATGTAGTGCGTGCTCGAAGTGTAGTTTACTTCTGTATGTCCATAACTTTCTTGTTGATAGGAACATCAACTAGAATCATGTGTGTTCTGTCAGTAATAGGAGAGGTGCCAATCCGTATTGAAAACTGAAAAAAAGTCAGATATTGCGTGTAAGAGTCATGTCAGGGGGATTCTTTGCAGAATTCCGAGTTAACATAATGCTTGATCTGCATACCGCCTCACGGTGAGATCTATTCGTAGGATGACTCCTGCAAGATGTATATTATTTTAAAATACGGCTGAGAGCCGTGGACAGCACGAATATTTGATTCGGGCCGCTTGCGCCCTGCGGGGGTCAGTTTGACGACCACCGCTCCAAGCTGTAGAGCGATTCGGGTGAATCTGTCTGAAGGACATACTTCAGTGTAAGCGTAGAACTTTTGCCATTCATATCCGTGTTAGGGATTTCAGCCATTGCAGTGATCTGTATAGCTGATGTAAAGGACTGCGTTAAGAGTTACAGGCACCTTAACAATGCAACAGTGATATTTTTCCGAGTATATAATTTTTTGAGAGAAAGAAGCAGAAACAATGACTTATTGTTACGCCTACCCCATCGCTGCCAGTTAACCAGGAGAGTAAGTAGCTGGAGGGTGAGATGTGGAACAGAGACAGTAAGTTGGCGACAAAGAACGCGTCATGCTACTTCACATGACAACGAAATATAGTAATTAGCGATATTTCGAAAAATATTGCTATTTATACAGCAGAATTACAACTATCGATATATCGACGATATAGCTACATTATTGCGATGTTCAGGCTTTCATAACTGCGCTTTAGGCATACTTTACTCGTCATTTGATGTTAATAATCACTGTTTTACGCACATCCTGTCATCTAAACTTGAAAAAAATGTAGGTTCATGAAGTGTGTGTAGTACAACATGAAGTGTGTGTAGTATCATATTTATATATGACACGTAATAAAGAAGATCAGGGACATAAAAGTCCGAGTCTGACACAAAAGCAAAAAAATTTATAGAAATTCGTGAAGGAGAATATTTGAAAATTGCAGTCAACTTGTGTGCGCTAGGAATTCCACATCTTACATTTTGGAACGAGTTTCATTTTCTTCAAACAACGTCAGCGGTATTCTGACTTTTACGCCCTAGTCTCCACCTAGCTTGGTGCTATGCGGCTGAGGTGTTCAGGAAGAGAACTCCTCATCATTAGCATTTGACAGGGGAAGTACAGTAATTTTAGTTCTAAACTGTTTAGTCAATATGTGCATATTCTTTAAAATAAAGTTTGACCAACAATCGCAATCGCGATAGGCTACAATCCGTCCTTTATCAAAGTCGGAAACGTGATGGTACGCATTTCTCCTCTTTACATGAGGCATCACAACAACGTTTCACCAGGCAACGCCGGTCAACTGCTGTTTGTGGGCGAGAAATCGGTTGGAAACTTTCCTCATGTCAGCACGTTGTAGATGTCGCCACCGGCGCCAACCTTGTGTGAATGCTCTGAAAAGTTAATCATTTGCATATTACAGCATCTTCTTCCTGACAGTTAAATTTCGCGTCTGTAGCACGTCATCTTCGTGGTGTAGCAATTTTAATGGCCAGTAGTGTAGATCAAGAGACATGACGTCATGTACACTGAAATGCGTGAGGAACTGCCGCATCATGCACGAAGTCTTAATACATTTACTACTAAGACACCCCGACAGTCGAGTCAACTTAAGGAAATCTCTGACACCTGGAGCGCTTTTGACAGCTTTCAACTGCGAAGCGCGAACGGCTGTAGTCGAAAACATTAGCCGTCTATAGAGCTATGAATAGGCGTTGCCGTAGAGACGTTGACAAAACTCGTGTTGCAGGCGCGAGAAGCAGCTGCGCCCGGTGTACGGAAACTATGCTTCTTAAATTGGATACTATACTTATACATTTGCGCATTATGGATGTTTCTTTGTACGACTGTTTGATAATTTGAGAGGCGTTTTCTTCTCTATTATACTACAAACACTATTCATTTTTTTGTTTCTAATAGATAATTGGCAAAATGAATACTTGGTTAATGTCGTCGTGTTCGTCTGCTAGTTATATATACTTTACCTCAGATATATGGAGCATCAATAACACACAAATCACTTACCGAAAATTCTGTATGCCAACATGGCAAAGAAATTTTCTCTACTACCTTCATAAGCGCAAACCACTTTAGCTCCTGGCAACACAGCAAATTAAAACAAATGTCTCAGGAGTGGTCTTCAGATACATGCGGTAAAAAAAAGAATGAAACAGTTTCCAGAGGAATAGATATAGCTTAATCCCATACCGTAGCCACATCCGTTTCATTGACCATCTCCTTCACCAATACATTTTAGTACACTAATCCCACACAAATATGCAGCCATATTTGGCTATAAAGTTGAACAATCGATTTGCAAAGCCACTGCTACTGCTGTTACTACAACAGAACTGCTGCCGTAAAATCGCGCTGTGATGAGGTGAAGGTCGTCTTCAGTACTCGAAACAGGCGTCCCGATGATGCTGAACTTGCTTTCTATCGTCCGCGAGGTTCAGCATCCACCTTCGATTTCTCCACGTCTGAAAGTTGTAAAACGTTTTAGACCGTTGCGATTCAACGTTGTCGATGCTGAGTACTTGGCTTGTTTCTCACCCACGTGCACTCTCAGGGACTGAGCATCCTCTGCAGATAATACAACACTCGTTATCGAATGTTAAGGCAATAAGCCACTTTCGTATCCCGACTATTTACGACTGTTCTCACAAAACGATGAACACACTTTATGCTCCGAAATGTATCCCCAGAAAGTAAATATGATCAAATCATAACGCATATGCCCTTATGATAATGAATGGAGATGGTAGTGCATCGAGAAGGGGGAAATTGCTCGAAAGTTTATAGGGGGACCCCCCATTTTATGTCATCACTCTTCTGTCTGGTCTGATGTAGCCCGCCACAAATACCTCTCCTGTATCAACCTGTTCATCATTTGTTGAACGTTTTCCAGTCTCTGTCTTCCTCTACAGTTTTCACCAATAGCTAGTTTAATTAACATTAAGTAATTAGTATTGAGCGATATATAAGGGGCAGGTGGAGAAGTGGCGGAAAGATGCAGTGCAGCAGTGACGTAAGCAGATTACTGCGCTTTGAGTTTCAAAATATTCGACGACATGAAATCTCACAAAGAGAGAGAACCGTGACACAATACAGGTGGTTAAGCTGGTGATTGCAAGTAACTCGACTCAACCGTTGCTAGGAACACGAAAGTTTGCGAGCAAACTTCTGCACAAGTCATGATGCAGTATTCTCAAAATTCAAACACCACACTGATGTTATGCTCGTCATTGGCCGGAGCCTCGCACATTCTAACACAGAGTAGAGATGAGGAATAACTCGGCCACTTCTTGACGGTCCAGGCTGAGAGGTAGACGTGCTTGGAGCACTTGGTAGTGTATGAGGGGGTATAGTGTGGATAGGCAAGATTGGAAGTTTTACAAGCAGCCCATACTTAGTGCAGCGTTAGTACATAGGTTTGGATGGTGACAGATAATGTTGGCTTGTGGGGCGCCCATACAAATTTCCAGTCCTGTCACTGATGACGAAATGATGAGGACAACACAAACACCCACTCCATAGGCAGAGAAAATTCCCAATCCAGTCAGTCGGGAATCGAAACCGGGACCCCTTGGTCCAGGGGCAGCAACTCTAACCACTACACCACGAGCCGCGGACCATAGGTTTGGAGTAACATATATTGTATTCAGAGTGATTCAATGGTGATGTTACAAACCTTCAGGGATGATGGAAAAGGGTAAATGTATCAGTTTAAGGGACCCTGGTCCGAAAATGACC
This sequence comes from Schistocerca piceifrons, assembly GCF_021461385.2. Taxonomy (NCBI): domain Eukaryota; kingdom Metazoa; phylum Arthropoda; class Insecta; order Orthoptera; family Acrididae; genus Schistocerca; species Schistocerca piceifrons. The sequence goes on from NC_060144.1 coordinate 147,069,678, forward strand.
GAGTCGAAAGTTATAAGCGAAAATCGTTCTGCTACCTACGACAGTGGAGTACACGTTCCGGTACTGTTGTTGCTAAGACTGTAGAATAGGCAACTTTCAGAGGTTGTAGTATGGACCAAACCAAGAAATAAATTCCCAGTAAATATGGAATCTAAAATGCATGTCTGAGGATCTTTGAGCGTTTGTTCATCTTCCCATAGTGATACACTTCTCTTCTACTGAACAAGTCCCCATAGCTCTTGAGGTAAGCATTCTAGACCTCGTATTCACTGGACTTCTTTTATTGGTTCATATTACCTCCTTCAAATATATAGGAACCAAAGAGCTTGCAGGAGACGAGATGTGTTTGACAATATCGGAGATGAACAAGTGCTCATAGCTCTTAAGGTATACATTTTAGAGCCCATATTTATCAGACTTTTTTCTTACTTTGGATCACACCATCACATCTGAAATATGCCTACCATACATTCTTAGCGACTATAGTACCGATACTTATACTAGACAGGCAGAGATATCAGACCGATTTTGGCTTATAATTTTCGATTCGGTCATTTATGGAGAAGGCTCTCTAACCTCAAATTGATACATTTACCCTTCTTCATAATGTGTGAAAGTTTGTAACATCATCACCGAATCATTCTGTATAAGTTAAATGATAATTTGTGTTGTTCGGTTGGTGAAATAAACAGATCTTGTGAAAATATTAAGTAATATGAGTTACCTTAACAACTGTGATAATACACTACTGGCCATTAAAATTGCTACACCACGAAAATGACGTGATACAGACGCGAAATTTAACCGACAGGAAGAAGATGCTGTTACATGTAAATGATTAGCTTTTCAGAGCGTTCACACAAGGTTGGCGCAAGTGGCGACTCCTACAACGTGCTGACATGAGGAAAGTTTCCAACCGATTTCTCATACACAAACAGCAGTTGACCGGCGTTGCCTGGTGAAACGTTGTTGTGATGCCTCGTGTAAGGAGGAGAAATGCGTACCATCACGTTTCCGACTTTGATAAAGGTCGGATTGTAGCCTATCGCGATTTCGGTTTATCGTATCGCGACATTGCTGCTCGCGTTGGTCGAGATCCAACGACTATTAGCGGAATATGGAATCGGTAGGTTCAGGAGGATGATATGGAACGCCGTGCTGGGTCCCAACGGCCTCGTATCACTAGCAGTCGAGATGACAGCCATCCTATCCGCATGGCTGTAAGGGATCGTGCAGCCACGTCTCGATCCCTGAGTCAACAGATGGGGACGTTTGCAAGACAACAACCGTCTGCACGAACAGTTCGACGACGTTTGCAGCAGCATGGACTATCAGCTCGGAGACCATGGCTGCGGTTAGCCTTGACGCTGCATCACAGGAGTGCCTGCGATGGTGCACTCAACGACGAACCTGGGGGCACGAATGGCAAAACGTCATTTTTTCGGATGAATCCAGGTTCTCTTTACAGCATCATGATGGTCGCATCGCATCGCGGTGAACGCACATGGGAAGCGTGTATTCGTCATCGCCATACTGGCGTATCACCCGGCGTGATGGTATGGGATGCCATTGGTTACACGTCTCGGTCACCTCTTGTTCGCATTCACGGCACTTTGAACAGTGGATGTTACATTTCAGATACGTTACGACCCGTGGCTCTACCCTTCATTCGATCCCTGCGAAACCCTATATTTCAGCAGAATAATGCCCGACCGCATGTTGCAGGTCCTCTACGGGCCTTTCTGGATACCGAAAATGTTCGTTTGCTGCCCTGGCCAGCACATTCTCCAGATCTCTCACCAATTGAAAACGTCTGGTCAATGGTGGCCGAGCAACTGGCTCCTCACAATACGCCAGTCACTACTCTTGAGAAACTGTGGTATAGTGTTGAAGCTGAATGGGCAGCTGTACCTGTACACGCCATCCAAGCTCTGTTTGACTCAATGCCCAGGCGTATCACGGCCATTATTACGGCCAGAGGTGGTTGTTCTGGGTACTGATTTCTCCGGATCTATGCACCCAATCTGCGTGAAAGTGTAAACACATGTCACTTGTTGTATAATATATTTGTCCAATGAATACCCGTTTATCATCTGCATTTCTTCTTGGTGTAGCAATTTCAATGGTCAGTAGTGTACATGCAGGACTGGGACTCTGCATATTCGACAACCATATTCACGGATGTGCTTCACGGGCTACGTCAGGTTCCTGCAGTACTTAGGAAGTTTGATTGTCAACAGAAGAATCGTTCAACTGTTCACCGTCAAGCCTCTATCTGCCTTAGGTCCTGCAGTTGCAAGCCGACCCATACGTGGCGTGCAGGTAGTGGTAAAAGCGCCGCAGCCGCAGGCACCTACTAGCGTCAGCACGGTCATACTTTGACATGACACGGCACCCGTATTCCTCCGCTGACTGGTACTTGGGTCGCCGTTCAGTCCCTTCGATAGCCAGTTCCGCTCCGGGCTGCAGACCGACCGTCAGCCACCTTGAGTCTATGCTTCGGACCGCAACGCCTGCCGCTGCTGCTACCCATCAGACTGTGCCGTCTCTCACCTTCATCGGGATCACCAACCGTTGGACAACTGTCAGCCGCTACCATTCTTGGACCTGTGTTTGACGGCACATGAGCTCACAGCATCGAGGGGTAAAGTGCCGCTGATCATCCAAGGTACCTCCTGGCTCATCAGCACCCCTGACGATCGTGGACCCTGCCATAGTTAGCAACCGCTACACAACAGTCGTACTCAAATGTGGACTGTCGTCCTCTGAAGCCATACAGAGATTAGATGAATGTTAATAAAAAACAGTTGTTATTTCAACACGAGCATATCATTCACTACTTTGGTATAGCTCTCGGCCAAGGATACTTCAACTGCTTACCGAGTTTTCTTACAATAGCGATTTCCGGACGAAGTCAAATGGCGACCCAGTACCAATCCCATATGTTAATGCCGTTGATTTTTCAGCTTATTTTGATGAGAACCATTTCTCAAGACAGAGCAAAAAGAGATGCAGGCAGTCTTAGTGATGCGAAGTGGACAAACATTGAGTCACCGCGAAGGCAACTCAAGGCGTATTCATACATACATTGCCAGTCAAAAGTTTTCAATAACTTGTCATAACTATGAATTTGTCTCTAAAACAGGGATTTCGTTTCTGATAGTAAAACAGGTATGAACAAGTAGAGACTAAAAGCCTCTGTTGGGTATTTGGTTATTCGGCTAGAAGGGCGCAGATGAGTATCCACGACAACACTGACGTATATTTACCTAAAACTGTTCCATTCGAATAGATATCATTCCTTGTAGCAATCAGTTCACATTAGTTTACGGTATATTGTGTACATCTAGCCCAGTGTTTGTATACCTGATCATGTTCATACCATATTATCTCCAAATGGAACGGAAGCTGAGATCAGAAATGATAAACGTGCTGTAATTGTAGCTCTGCATCAGGATAACTATTCTAGTAAGACCATAGCAACAAAAGTTGGCGAAGCGCAATGTACAATGGTGTAGAGCTTTCAGTGATTCAAAGAAACTGGTACCAATGCAACATTTTACGGGGAAGATTAGTTAATACATGTACGGAGAAAACGTCAGGGGACTCATACTGCTCCTGAAATTCGCGAGGAAGTAAGTGGTATGCGAACAACTCCATTGTCCTTCTCAACAGCGTAACGCCGTGTCCGTGAACAAGGTTTAAAGGAATGTATACTGGGCAAAATACATTTATTATGCAAACAAAATAAGATGAAAATATTGCAATTGGCAAAGCAACATAAAAGCTGGAGCGTGCTGCCATTCTCCAAGGTTTTATTCAGGGACAAATCTAAGTCTGGAGCATTTGGATCCATCGTCAAATGTTTATATGTCGAGTTCGTATAGAATGTACGAAAAATCAGTGTGTGACACCAACGGTGAAGGATGGTGGAGTGTCCATCATGGTGTGGGAATGTTTCGCGGGTGAAAAGTCGGTGATTAATTGAGAATTACTTCAACATTAAAAAAGGAAGGAATTCACAGGATGCTGGTCAACAATGCACTTCCATCTGTCAAGAGATTTATTAATTTTGGGGTCCGCAGCTCGTGGTCGTGCGGTAGCGTTCTCGCTTCCTGCGCCCGGGTTCCCGGGTTCGATTCCCGGCGGGGTCAGGGATTTTCTCTGCCTCTTGATGACTGAGGGTTGTGTGATGTCCGTAAGTCAGTTAGGTTTAAGTAGTTCTAAGTTCTAGGAGACTGATGACCATTGATGTTAAGTTCCATAGTGCTCAGAGCCATTTGAACCATTAGTTTTGGGTTTGTTCTGCAGAATAACAATGATCCCAAACACGGCTCTAAATTGTGTAGAGCGGGTCAATAGAAAAAATGGATGTGGGAAACTGTAGAATATGATTCGGCCAAGTTAAGGATTTGATTCCCATTGAACGTCTATGGAGTGAACTAGACAGAGACTTCAGAGAACTGAGGTCCACTAACGTTGAAGATCTATGGAATAATTTGCAGACGTGTTGGACAGCAACGGCTGCAAAAACAGAACAAAATCTCATCTCCAGAATGCCAGGAGTTTGCGCAACTATTTCGAGGGCAAAGAAGGATTCACTTTTTTGAAGAGGCTAAAATCTAAACCATATTATATTATACTTAATGATAGAGAAAGAAAATATTTATTTAGTTTATTTAGTTTGTGCGATGTGTTCGTACTTTGAAATAGAGTATATAGCTTACTTAAGACGTGCATAAAAATACCAACTACATAAAATCATGTCTTATAGATCCGAATTGTGGAAGGGCAAATCTCTTCGTCGCCTATTTCCTATTTTACCCAGTAACCTTAAGCATTCAGTTGTTCACAATTCCATAGCCTCAGCAGCAGGAAATCTCGAAGTTACTGCAGCGGCGTCAACTTCCCCTGTTTGCTGAAAATCGTTTACAAAACAAGAAATTGTAATTGGTAACTAACGCACAATGCAACCATGCATCGAATCCAATGCTTACCACCGCATGAAAGTACATGATAACTCTGAAATGGAGGCAAATACACCTGGATGAAACTGGTAATACCAATAAAAGATGAAAGAACGCATTCGCGAATCCTAAATGCCATACATGAACGGTAAATTTACCAGCAGATTACTTCGGCAACTTCACCATGGTGGCGACGAATGAACACAGAATAAGAGCACCTCATCCCTTCCGAAAACGTCTCGGATTCACAAAAGAAATGTTATTACATATCCTCTCAAAACTTTGTATTGAGTGTAAAAAGCTGCTTTTTCGTCACTTCAATTGACAGGTGCCTAGTGTGGAGACGGACTCAGATCACTACGCGATGAGTGCCAAGTAAAAAATGTAAAGAAGGGCCGACATTCTGGAGGTGAAATCTGCGTACAAAAACACACGCAAACGCTTAAACTTTAACGGTATATAGACAAGGCTTACGGGCCAATGACCTTCTTCAGTGCGGATACACTCACATTGCTCAAATTCTTACGGGAATCGGCAGGTTGACTGGGACGAGTATTGAGTATAGTGGGCAGGGGCCTACAGGTGTAGTGTGTGGACAGTAAGTTGGAAGTTTGGGTCTCAAGGGGAGCGTGCCAGAGATAAGTCCCTGCAGTCGCACCATCCTCTGTGTCCTCGAAGGCTAAGCGGGATAGAGCGTTTGCCAAGTAAGCAGGAGATCCTGGGTTCTAGTCCCGGTCGGGGAGCACATTTTCAACTGTCCCCGTTTAAATTTACGAGTATCAACGCCTGTAAGCAGCTAATGGTCTGATTTCATTGTAATTGCAATTGAATTGCAATTCCAGCAGGGCAATGCGACACCCCACATTTTTTGGAAGCTACAAGATCACCAATGGTATCTATTCTTTCGTACATGTTCGAAAGAACAGATACCATCTTCATATAAAAAGGAACAGGTGTCTCTCCAGCAGAGCGTGGGGCCATAGAACTGACATTATGCCGCCTAGCATTCTTATCTGCCGGAGCAGTCCTCGCGGTAAGATAGGCTTCCAGGCAAAGACACTTCGTTGTGGCAGAAAGATGTCGCTCGTGGCTGAATGTCTGTTATCACAGAAGTATGTGTGAAGCAGTTCTTGGGTACACGAAAGGCCCTCGTTCCAAAATGGCCGTCTTTCTAGGTTATGACGAGGGAAGGCCCCTTCGGTGTCGAGGAACGACGATTATCTTATGTTATATTCCCGAATCGCACTCTACGGGCTTTCGGAAGGACCCGTCCTCTCCATTCCCCCTTCAGTTCCCTAATTGTCGGGGTCACAGATAGTTTTGCGTAGCAATTTTGAACACGTTTCCCGAAGACTGTCTTGAGCAGCTAATTCGACTCCCCTGTAACAATACTTTAGACCTGGAAACTACAAACAGGCCTGACCTTATCGATGGAACTAGTATGGAGACTGCCATTGGCGATCATGATGACGTCGTAAAGACTATGGTTACAAAAGTTAATAAATCAGTCAAGAAGGCGAAAATGTTTGTGCTAGAAAGAGGAGACATGCAGTTGTTAGCATATCACGTACACGAGGAAATGACATCATTTAATTGGAAATTTGTGGTAAGGCCTTATGGGACCAAACTGCTGAGGTCGTCGATCCCTTAGCTTATGCACTACTTAATCTAATATAAACTAACTTACGCTAAGGACATCACACACACCCATGCCCGAGGGAGGACTCGAACCTCCAACGGGGGAAGCCACACGGATCGTGACAAGACGCCTCAGACCTCGTGGCTACCGCTCGCGGCCATCATTTAATTCCATGATCAAGGACACAGAGGAATTATGAGCAAAGTTTAAACGAACTGTAAATCGTGCTCTCGAGAAGTATGTGCTGAGGAAGAGGATTAGGGACGGAAAAGACTCACCGTGGTTTGACAACGAAATTCGGAAAATGCTGAGGAAGCAAAGGCCGTTGCACTCTCGGATCAAAAGGGGACGCGCAGATGTCGACAGGCAAAAGATAGTAGATATTCGTGCGTCTGTAAAAGGATCAATGGCGAAGCATATAGCCACCATCATACCTTAGCAAAAGATCTAGCTGAAAGCGAAAAAATTCTACTAGATGGAAAAGTTTCTGTCGAAGTTTTAAATTTCACGTTAAAAAAAATCGTTCACGCAGAAGAATCGTACAAACATACCGTCGTTTGACCACCGAAGAGACTTCCGAAGCATCCGTCGCGTAGAGAAACAACTGAAGGAGTTTAAATCAAATAAGTCACCAGGTCCAGATGGAATCTCAATTCGGTTTTACAGAGAGTACTCTACGGGCAAAGGCCCCTGACTTAACTTGCTTTATCGCGTACGTCTCGCCCAGCACAAAGTCCTAAGTCACTGGCAGAAAGCGCAGGTCACTCCTTGTGTATAGGAAGGGCACAAGGACTGACCGATAAAATTACAGACCAATGTCCCTCACATCGGTTTGCTACAACACCCTTGTACATATTCCCGGTTCGAATAGAATAAATTTTCTTGAGACTAAGAAGCTTATATCCAAGAATCAGAATGGTTTTAAATAGCATCGCTCGTGCGAAACTCAGCTTGTCTTTTTCTCGGGTGATATAGTGTGAACAATGGGTGAAGGGAAACAGGTTGATTCCGTATTTATAGATTTCCAGAAAGAATTTGACACTGTGTCCCATAACAAGATATTTACGAAGGTACAAGCATATGGAATAGGTCCAAAGATATGTGAGTGGTTCGAAGACTTCGTAAGTTATAGAACCCAGTATGTTTCCCTTGACGGCGAATGTTCATCAGAGACAAGGGTATCGTCAGGAATACCCCAAGCAAGTGTGACTGGATCGCTATTACTGTCTGTTTACATAAATGATTTGAGGGACAGTGTGGGCAAAAATATGTGGTAGTTTGCTGTTGATGCTATGGTGTACGGTAAAGTTTCGAAATTGAGTGACTGAAGGAGGATACGAGACGACTTATCAAAATTTCTAGTTAGTGCGATGACTGACAGCTAGCTCTAAATGTAAAAAAAAAAAAGTAAGTTAATGTGGATAAGTAGGAGAAACAAACTCGGAATGTTCGGATATAGCATTAGTAGCTGCTGCCTGACAGTCACGTCGTTTAAATATCTGAAAAGCGATATGAAATGGAACGAGCATGTTAGGATTGTCGAGTTAAGTTTATTGGAAGAATTCTAGGAATGTGTGATTCATCTGTAGAGGAGACCGCATGTAGGTCACTAGTACGACCTATTTTCGAGTACTGCTCCAGTGTTTGGGATCCGTACCAGGCCGGTTTAAAGGAAGACATCGAAGCGCGATTCAGAAGCGGGCTGCTATATTTGTTATTGGTAGGCGACAGGTTCGAAGAATACGTAAGTATTACCGAGATGCTTCGGGAAGCCAACTGGAAATCCCTAGAGGTCAGTCGACGTTCTTTTAGAGTTACACTACTGAGAAAATTTAGAGAACCAGTCTCTGAAGCTGAATGCAGAACGATTCTACTGCCACCGGTGTACATTTCGCGTAAAGGCCACGAAGGTAAGACAAGATAAATTAGGGCTCTTACAGAGGCATGTAGACAGTCGTTTTTCCTTCGCTCTGTTTGCGAGAGGAGCACGAAAGGAAATACCTATCAGTGGCACAGTGTACCTTACGGTGCCTTGTGTAGTATGTATGTAGCCGTAGAAGTAGATGTTGAAAGGGAGTACCCTAGCTCACGTGGGGTTCGGAACGCCGCACAGGAACACTGCTACAGCTCACGCCATTCTCAAGAATTACTCCACGGTCTGCAGCTCCGCCAGTAAAGCACTTAATATTACCCGTAAGATTTAAATCCGGATAGAATAACTGTTTCCCCGACGAGATACCTTTATTTGCAAAGAAAAGGTCCTTCTGTACGTATGAAGTGTTTTACAACAACGTCGACAATATACGAAAACCAGTACATCACTGATAAATACATTTTCTTGGTTTTAACTCATAAAAAAAAAGTTGAAATGTGTGTGAAATGTTATGAGACTTAACACGCTAAGGTCATCAGTCCCTGAGCTTACACACTACTTAACCTAAATTATCCTAAGGACAGACACACACACCCATGCCCGAGGGAGGACTCCAACCTCCGCCGGGACCAGCCCCACAGTCCATGACTGTAGCTCCTTAGACCGCTCGGCTAATCCCGTGCGGCTTTTAACTCGTCATTTACGCCATATGCACATCAGACACCGGAATGGCTTGAGACTAACTAACAAAAATCGCATAACAGGATGAATTGTTCACTCTGTGGCGGACTGTACGCTGCCCTGGAACTATACTGTTTTGCGACGTTCTGGCACGTTAAATTCATGCCCGGACCGGAATTCGTGCCTAACAGAAATAATCTACGGTAAGGCGTAACGAACTGGGAATCACCCAGTTTGCGATAACTGACAATTCCTATAAAATCCATGTCCTGTAATCTTGTGTGCCGGTTACTCACTAAATTCCGACTGCGCGACTGCGTTCACAAAAGCGATCCAAACTATTCGCACTCGATCTTTAACAAGGTAACATTAATCATTTTTAAGGCGGAGGAATCAGTTTCTGTGTCACGACTGCCGTAGGAACTTTCGTTCACCCTTAATAAACAAGTAACCAAACAAAAATTTCGAAAACATCGTAACCACTTTCATGACATACTCTCACATGAGCAGTAAAAAGGTCGGAAACTAACTAACCACTAAGAAAGTTTTAAGAAGCTGCAATATGAGCCAAATTTAAGAAAGTAGACACAAGAGCCTGTTACTGTCAAAGCAGTAGAGTTTAAACTACGAGCTGGAACTTCTAATGTTCGGCGCTATAGCTTCAGCCTGTTTCATAAAGTGCAGCAGAAAAATGTTCAAATGTGCGTGAATTCCTAAGGAAGCAAACTGCTGAGGTCATCGGTCCCTTGACTTAAACACTACTTAAACTAACTTGTACTAAGAACAACACACACACCCATGCCCGAGGGAGGACTCGAACCTCCGGCGGGAGGGGCCGCGCAATCCGTGACATGGCGCCTCTAACCGCGCGGCCACTCCGCGTGGCAAAGTGCAGCAGAGAGGTACCTAAAATCCACTGCAACATTACTAGAACACACATATGGAAAAGCACATGCCCAAAAAGACCCAATAAAGTATATTTAATCAGAAACAGGAGCAAAAACTCCTCAAGTAAAATATGGTGTGTAGCTGTTAATAAGACGAAAACAAAGTGTTATTTACCGATTTGCAGCATGCTGGGATGTTGAAGGGTCGGTAGCTCGTGACACTAATAACAATGATTAATTTTGTGTTTTTATCCATAACCTATTCTCATATCATCCATCCAGTCAGAATAAATATTACTCCACAAACCAAAAAATCATGACATTCGTTATCCAAAGTAATACAATGCAAGTGATCACGAAATCGGATACAACTGTTTTTGTTTGTTTTCGGTTTTATGATCACTTGAATTGTACTTCTTGGGATAACGAATGCCATGATTTCTCGCTATTTGCAGTAATATTTATTCTGACAGGATGGATAATCTGAGAATGGGTTATGAATAGAAATCCGATACTATTCATCGTGTAATAAAACGAGCTAGTTTGCAACTTTGTCTCTTAGTCGTAGGGCTAAACTAGGCGAGGCGCCACATGCGGTATAGGCTCAGCACTCTTCGTAGTTTCGGCAAATATCGACACGGTGTGCGCGTACCGGCACTGGAGTTGCTCAGTGGACGACAGGCAGTAATAAAAGTGTTCACGTTTCGATTGAGGAAATTTTATCTAGTCCCTGGGGGAATAACTAATGTCAGTCTATACGCATCCATTCATTACCTTTTTCAGCGTCACGATTAGTTCTTAGTGTACACTAAGTAGTCAAATATTTCCAAATGTTTGAGTATTTGTATTAACAGGAAGTTCTGTTGGACATGTTTCGATTCTATTCCAGCCATCTTGGCTATCAAAGTCATGTACACTCCTGGAAATGGAAAAAAGAACACATTGACACCGGTGTGTCAGACCCATCATACTTGCTCCGGACACTGCGAGAGGGCTGTACAAGCAATGATCACACGCACGGCACAGCGGACACACCAGGAACCGCGGTGTTGGCCGTCGAATGGCGCTAGCTGCGCAGCTTTTGTGCACCGCCGCCGTCAGTGTCAGCCAGTTTGCCGTGGCATACGGAGCTCCATCGCAGTCTTTAACACTGGTAGCATGCCGCGACAGCGTGGACGTGAACCGTATGTGCAGTTGACGGACTTTGAGCTAGGGCGTATAGTGGGCATGCGGGAGGCCGGGTGGACGTACCGCCGAATTGCTCAACACGTGGGGCGTGAGGTCTCCACAGTACATCGATGTTGTCGCCAGTGGTTGGCGGAAGGTGCACGTGCCCGTCGACCTGGGACCGGACCGCAGCGACGCACGGATGCACGCCAAGACCGTAGGATCCTACGCAGTGCCGTAGGGGACCGCACCGCCACTTCCCAGCAAATTAGGGACACTGTTGCTCCTGGGGTATCGGCGAGGACCATTCGCAACCGTCTCCATGAAGCTGGGCTACGGTCCCGCACACCGTTAGGCCGTCTTCCGCTCACGCCCCAACATCGTGCAGCCCGCCTCCAGTGGTGTCGCGACAGGCGTGAATGGAGGGACGAATAGAGACGTGTCGTCTTCAGCGATGAGAGTCGCTTCTGCCTTGGTGCCAATGATGGTCGTATGCGTGTTTGGCGCCGTGCAGGTGAGCGCCACAATCAGGACTGCATACGACCGAGGCACACAGGGCCAACACCCGGCATCATGGTGTGGGGAGCGATCTCCTACACTGGCCGTACACCACTGGTGATCGTCGAGGGGACACTGAATAGTGCACGGTACATCCAAACCGTCATCGAACCCATCGTTCTACCATTCCTAGATCGGCAAGGGAACTTGCTGTTCCAACAGGACAACGCACGTCCGCATGTATCCCGTGCCACCCAACGCGCTCTAGAAGGTGTAAGTCAACTAACCTGGCCAGCAAGATCTCCGGATCTGTCCCCCATTGAGCATGTTTGGGACTGGATGAAGCGTCGTCTCACGCGGTCTGCACGTCCAGCACGAACGCTGGTCCAACTGAGGCGCCAGGTGGAAATGGCATGGCAAGCCGTTCCACAGGACTACATCCAGCATCTCTACGATCGTCTCCATGGGAGAATAGCAACCTGCATTGCTGCGAAAGGTGGATATACACTGTACTAGTGCCGACATTGTGCATGCTCTGTTGCCTGTGTCTATGTGCCTGTGGTTCTGTCAGTGTGATCATGTGATGTATGTGACCCCAGGAATGTGTCAATAAAGTTTCCCCTTCCTGGGACAATGAATTCACGGTGTTCTTATTTCAATTTCCAGGAGTGTATTTGTAAGCCGCGGCGTTTCTCCCCAACAGATAGGTATACATGCCGTAATAAAATCTGTTAGGGATTCTTGCCGTGAAAATCAAACGAAATTTTAAATAAGTGTACACATTTCTTTTTCATTTTCGTTCAAATGACTTAGCATGCATTTTCAGGGCATTCACCGAGTCTCATGAAGATCAATGCACAATATTATTCATTATCCGCAAATACATATATTGGTCAATTACCTACACTTTATTTGCCAGTTACTGGCAAAATAAGAATACCCTTTGTATATAAAATTATATTTTCAACCTAATCAGCAAGTAAATTACTTATCTAAAGCAACAAACTTCTTAGATACATAAATAAGAAATCATTAAAAGGCTACTGTTAACACTTCATCATTTTTTTCTCCACCCCAGGACCTATTTATCACATATATGTTAAAGTTAAAAAGCAGGGTAGTTTCGCGGTTTTCGTATCATACGGCAATACCCATAGCGTAAGGGATACATGCCGCATTGTAAAGATATTTTCATGATCAAATATTATGGTTAAATGTTACACTGAAAAAGTGGAATAAATTGTATTTCATAGACAACTGCTGTGTTTATTTGTACAAAAACAAGTTTACTATATGTGCACCAGGACTTCACATATGCGATTTTGAAAATGTGTGCATCTCTACCGGATTTATCCTATTGAAAAAGTGACATTCATTCATCCACAATGAAGCAAAAGTTGAAACTATAAAACATATCGCTATAGACACAAATTTAGAATATTTTTTTAAATATATTCTAAATTGCAGTCATATAAATTGACTATAACGGGGATATCAAGCTAATAAAGAGTCCGCCAGAAAAACGTATACACACTTTAAGGAACGAAAAGTATTACTTATGTGTTTATTTTACATTTAATAATTGATCACACTTGTTGTACAACCTTCACTTTAGCACTTTTAATGTTCAAAATGTTCACCGTTGGCGACTGTACACATAACAGAACGACTAGTGGTCGTCGCAACTACGAGGGTAATCCCAAAAGTAAGGTCTCCTATTTTTTATAAGTACAGATCTCTGTTGTGTGGCAGTTGGTCACACTGTTATGAAGAGTACTTCACGCGCTGTGTGTAAACATGCACACGCCGCGCTGAGGTGCGCAGTCTTGGCTTGGCAGCCGTTGAGAATGGAGCTCCCGTTGCATGTTACCGCCAAGTGCGAATTGCGCGCAGTTATTCGAACGCATAGGGCGCTGCGCTGATTGAAATCCATCGCCAATTGACGGAAGTGTATGGTGAGTCGTGCATGGATGTCAAAAATGTTGTAAGTGGTGTAGAGAGTTTGCAACTGGTCGGACCGAAATTCACGACGAACAAAGGAGCGGGAGAGTGTTGAAGGTTGAGCAAAACATGCGTGAAGATCGGCGGATCACCCTGAATGATCTCTGCACGTTGGTTCCTGAGGTTTCCCGAAGCACCGCTAACAGAATTTTTACGGAAACACTGAACTACCGGAAGGTGTGCGCAAGATGGGTGCCACGCATGCTGACTGAGGACCACATGCGGCAACGAGTTGATGCTTCCCGCGTATTTCTTCACCGCCTTGCAGCCGAACAGGACAACTTTCTGGACTCAATTTTCACGGGTAACGAAACCTGGGCATACCACAATCACGCCAGTGGCGGCATCCTTCTTCGCCAAAGCCGCAGAAATTCAGAAAAACACAGTCTGCCGGCAAAGTCATGACAACCGTTTTATGGGAAAGGGGTATTGTTATGCCCACTGGGACCACAATTAACGCCGACAGGTACTGTGAGACTCTGAAAAAACTCAAACGGGCAATTCAGAACGGAGAAGAGGAATGTTGAGCAATGGCGTACATATTATCCATGACAACGCTCGCCCACACATCGCTCGGCATACCGTTGCTCTCCTGCAACAGTTTCAGTGGAACATAATCACCCACCCACCCTATAGTCCTGACTTGGCGCCCAGTGACTATCACCTGTTCCCAAGGTTAAAAGAACATTTGGCTGGAAAACAATTCAGCTCCGACGCCGAGGTGAAGAAGACGTTCATAACTTTCTGAACAGCATGGTGGCGAGCTGGTAAGACATGGGCATACAAAAACTGCCCCAGCGTCTACAAAAATGCATCAACAGAAATGGTGATTATGTCGAAAATTAGCTAAATGTTCGAACTGTAAACTGATGTAAACAACTGTAGAAATAAACCGGTCTACGTACTTATCAAAAATAGGAGACCTTACTTGTGGGATTACTCTCGTACGTCAGTCAATGTTACAGTGGAGATCGCTGCACAAGTCGCTGTAATCTCCCCCAGCGTGCGTGGCTTACGTCGATAAACGTTATCTGTCACAGTTCCCCACAAGCAAAAGTCCATAGGTGTGGAGGGAACTCAATGGGCCCTCATCGTCCAATCCAGTGCCCCGGAAAATTATCATCCAGGAAAGCTCGTATGGTTAGGTGGTAGTGTGGTGGCACCCCGTCCTGCTGGTAGAAGACCTCTTCATCACCTCCACAAAGCGCACGTATACCCAGCAATAATGATGTGCGTAACGTTTCCAGGCAGCCACAGTAGCATCAAAGAAAAGGGTTCTACTAAGCCCACATCACACATGAATCCCTGGTAGACTGACCGCTTTATCCACATAAACATGCGGTTTTTCCGGTGCCCAGTACACACTGTTATGCCGATTTACGGTTCCATTAAGTTTAAATTGTGCCTCGTCACTCCACACTACCTCCGTCACAAATTGTTCGTCATCAGTTACCATCTGCTGATACAATTCGCAAAATTGCGTTCGGTGATCGGGATCGTCATCATTAATCGTGTGCAATAATTGTGGAACGTGAACTTTCCACTTTGCAGCTTTCAGATTTGTTCGTACACTTGTACTGCTAATCCCCACTTCAAGTGTACAATGCTTAGCAGACTTCTGTGGAGAATTAACAAACGTTTCCAACACGAGAGACGGCGAAGCAGGACTAGTAGCTGTACTCTGTGTTCCTGATCTTCCTTTGTGAATATCACAAATCGTTCTATGGAATTCAAACTTGTCAATGATGTGTTTAATTGTTAGGCGGATTGGCGTTTCTGTTTCGAACTCCAGCCTCCACTGAAGTTGCACTTCGACGACATTATCAAACTTGAAAAATCACTCCACAATATATTTTCGTTGCTCGAATGTCAAGCGTGTTCCAGCCATTTTGCTTTCTCAATACTGAGATGAAAGTACTAACATCTGTTGAGCCAAAGACCATAGTACATGACACTCGTAACTCAGATCGAACGACAATATCGATAGAGCCTGACAAAGAGTGAATACATATTTCTGGAGGACTCTGTATGTGAATACTGGTACGAACTATGATTACGCATACATTCAGTTCAGTTCCTGGTAAGTTCACTTAATACAAAATTATAGCTTCTTCTTATGTAAAACACCACAATCCATCTTTCACTTCTGTGGAATGGTATGTTACTCATGGATGTTCTAAGAATTTTTTTACAGAATTTGTATGTGAGGCTAGTAGACCTGTTTTTGCGCAGACTTCCCTATTTGTCTGCGCTAATCTAGTGTTTATATCTTCCTTGCCTCGTATATCATGAGTTATTTTGCTTCCAAGGCCCAAAAATTCTTTTACTTCGTTTACTACATAGCCACAATCTTCAGGCTACGTCTGTCGTTCATCTCATTAACACTACTCCTAAATATTTCAACTCCGTTAATTCTGTCTGCTAAGGATCCCATACCGCACAGCAGTACTCCAAAAGAGGACAGACACGAGTAGTGTAGGCAGTCTCTTTAATAGATCTGTTACGTTTTCTAAGTGTTCTGCCAACAAAACGCAGTCTTTGGTTTTCCTTCCCCTAAACGTTTTCTTTGTGTTCTTTCCAATTTCAACTATTCGTAATTGTAACTCCAAGGTATTTAGTTCAACGTACGGCCTTTAGATTACACTGACTTATCGTGTAATCGAAGTTTAACGGATTCCTTTTAGCACTCATGTGCATCATCTCACACTTGTCACTATTTACGGTCAATTGCCAATTCTTCCACCATTCACATATCTTTTCTAAATCGTTTTATTATTTGTTTCTGACGATACACGACAGCATCATGTACAAACAACCAGAGACGGCTGCTCAGATTGTCTCCTAGATGAAGCTACGTTAAGCCCTGAGTCGTATTGTTTCAAACCCATGCGTTAATTTTTTTAACAATCGTCCATTTTAATTAATTTATATAGATTATTTTTATGGAATGAATGCGCGTTCAACTTGCAGACGTTAATTTCGATTTTAGTTGACAATTCCAGAAGTATTTAACGATAACCTACGGTCACGGACTGTTATTTAAGATATCCTGTCTCACTAAACAGAGCTAGTCATGGCACAGGTGTACAGATGAACTGAAGAAATACCTGGTTAATTTCATGTTCCATGGACCATTTTGGACGATAAGTCTTAATGATGTGAAACGAATCATTTTACATTCACATCGCATATTAATTTGTAAATATGACTACATGCTAAACATTTATAAGTTCCTTTAATTGAATTTTATTTATTTCTTTAAATGTACAAGTGTGAGTAATTCCTGCCCACCATCTTTTACACATTACAATAACAGAAATTCTTCTACAGAGTAGAAGGCGTTGCCGACGAGCAACTTTTTCATTTTATTTTCAAATTTTACAAAGCTTTTGGATAAGTGATGAACAAATTTGTTGCATCTTTGTACACCTCCTTTTTGCTAATGATAAACCTTTACTTGGAGTAATGAACGTTTTTTTTCTTCCTGGTATTGTAATATTATGTACATTATAGTCCCTTTTGAACTGTAGTGGATCATTTAGAAATAACTTCATGAGAGAAAAAACATACCATAAAGTAGTAGTTAGCATTCTTTAAACAGATGTGTAAAAGATGATTGTGGGTGATCACCAAATATGGTTCTTACGCCTCATTTTTGAGCAACGCAGACTTTCTTTGTTAAAGACGAGTTACCTCAGAACATTATTCCATGTAACATTACTGAATGAAAATATGCAAATCTGTCAAATTACTGATTTGTCTCTCCCCGAGATCTGAAATAATTCAAAGTAGAAATGTAGCTGAACTACATTGTTTTAGGAATTCTAAAATGTACTTTTACCAGTGTAAATTCTCATCAGTGTGGACACCTAAGAATTTTGAAGTTTCCACCCTATTTATTATTTCATCAGCCTGTGTTGCAGTCGTCATTCGTTTAGTACCCCAAAAAATATGCCGAACTGAGTACGCTGCGTCTTTTCAAAATTGTGGATGAGACATTTCGCAGAAAATCAGTCATACTTTTAAGAACATTGTTCACCATTTCAGGAACACTGTGTATCGAGATTTTAAATGTGGTATCTTTTCGTTTTGTTCTGTATAGTGTGTTATTGCATTTATGATAGAAATATTGCAACTGATATGCTCTGTTTATCTGACGGATTCTGATAATGGCTGTGGCCAAAACACTTTAAGAAGTAAACAAATGAAAATGTAAATGGCGATCAATAAGGACAATTATATTGAATAGCCCAATGTAGCTCAGAGAGAGAACAATCTTATAGAAATTAATGTTTAAATGATGAAACGAGATCACACTGTCTCCTTTCAGCTATACTGGTGATGTGGAAAACTTTTTTCTGGATTTAATTGCTATTTCATAACTTTTGTGACTTTCGTACTCTCTTACCATTAAAATGGTTTCTAATAAAACATTACCTTATCCTATTACCCTCCTGCAAATTTTTTCACTTTAATCGTTATGCTTCATTTTTCGACATTTTTGTCCGTATGAAAAATAACGGATGGTATTAACAATGCTGTGGATATTTCGGTTAGCTAATTCGACTGGTACGGCACCACAGACACTGTAAAATCATACCTGTCGAAGAACCGTCAGATCATTCGTTTGAACTGTCTGCGTCACCTACAAAATTATTCACGATGCTTGTTTTTTTCCTGTTCGAACTACCTGAAAGTTATATTCCAACTGCTGCTGCTGCTGCATCCACAGCTTTGTGTTACAACGGGAAAAGCTTCTGCTCTATTTCATTCTGCGCATTCAGGCAATAACTATTGGTATTTCGCAATAGCTACAGTTTTTCAACAAGCAGATTACACTGTGGTGTTTGTACAGATATACAGAGTAAATAAAGTTAGTTTCTCGCGTTAGGTGTGCTCTAAACACAGTGAACGAATGCATTGTTCACTACCGCTGTGTGTGTTTGGCGTCACTTTTCCGTGTGGCCCCGATAGAGGAAGACAAAGCTTGCCAGTATCATCACCTAACTATCAAACGGCACGTGCTGAAAATTCAGACAGTTAATTCTCCGTGAAGCGATAAACGATTTATCGCTGTTTTCGTTTTAACGTTGTCAAATTACTACTGGCGTTCCTGTGTCATTCCCTTGTGAAGCCACAACTGATTAACTTGTCGAAAGTTGTTAGCGTGTTCGTGCGATATAGAGAGCATGATAGTGTGTAGCATTTGCTGTGAGAACGTAGCTGTTCTACTTGTTAAATCCGTTGCCACAACAGGCGCTATCGCGACTTCAGATACAATTGTTTTACTGCGGAACGGAATTATACAGTAAAGCTGGTGAGAAAAGTTCTAATCATTTCACTGTGTGTTTCAGGCTCTCGTCAGAGTAATTTTGGGGAAGGGTGGGGGTGGAGAGATACGTTGATAGGAATGGAAGACCAAGAGTGTAGTATTGCGATTATGAACGGGATGATGCAGCGATGCAGTCTTTGCCCTCTGCTCTTGAACCAGTGTGTCGAAGAAATAATGAACGGAGTAGAAGAGAAGGGGATTAAAATTCAGGGTGAAAGAATATCAATGATAAGATTCTATGACACCTTTGATGGCGTTTGTGAAAGTAAGGCAGTGTTACAGAGCCTTTTAAATGGAATGAACCTCTTACTGAGCATAGAATATTGGTTGAGGGTAACTAATGTGTGCAAACTTAGCTTACCATTTAGTGCGAAAATGGGCAAAACATCTGAACTGTCTTCTCAAGCCCAGGGTGTCAAACAAACATTCTGAATAAATATGACCCTGGCACTGTAAGGCAGCTAATATCAGGTGTGGATTGTAACAAAATCATTAGAAATGCTATCACCTACGCATGAATTAATAAAGGGAAAGTTTGGGGTCTATTCTAGGAAAACACAGCTACTCCCTTTTTTATTCTGCATATAATTCATGAACTGTTGCTTTCAGAGGTCAAGTAATAAACAACAATCATGTTCAATTACTTTTGACACTCGTAACAAAATATTTAAGTCTTGGACATATTGAAATGACGATTATTAAAATCGCTTTCTTTACACATGAAAATTTTTTTATCACAGGAAAGAATGATTATTAAAATTCCTCATCAGCTCATTTAAATCTACGTTGTTATAGCTGGTCAATGCACTGAGTTGGTAGACAATAAATTTACTTTTTGAACGAATGAAAAAAAACTCTCATGTACACAATGTGAGGTTAGTACCCTAGCTTTGGACATTCAATGGTCAAAGGGTACGCAAGTTGGAGTGAGCAAAATCTAGACTCAACATTTACTGTGGCCTAATGCGCAATGATCCTTTGCCAAGTGGGATCTGCAACGGCGTTGCCTCCGTGATGGATATGAAACGCTAATTCCCTCCTCTGGCCTTGACTGAATTCACTCAGTCGCAACGTAGAACGTTAATATTTCCCTAGTCGAAATAATGACTATTACTCACTCGCTGTGGGTTGGAGTTGACAATGTTGACTGGAATACTCTCTTTCAAATTCTTAAGGTGGCAGGGGTAAAATACAGGGAGCGAAAGGCTATTTACCATTTGTACAGAAACCAGATGGCAGTTATAAGACTCGAGGGACATGAAAGGGAAGCAGTGGTTGGGAAGGGGGTAAGACAGGGTTGTAGCCTCTCCCCGATGTTATTCAATCTGTATATTGAGCAAGCAGTAACGAAAACAAAAGAAAAATTCGGAGTAGGTATTAAAATTCATGGAGAAGAAATAAAAACTTTGAGGTTCGGCGATAACATTGTAATTCTGTCAGAGACAGCAAAGGACTTGGAAGAGCAGTTGAATGGAATGGACAGTGTCTTGAAAGGAGGATGTAAGATGAACATCAACAAAAGCAAAACGAGGATAATGGAATGTAGTCGATTTAAGTCGGGTGATGCTGAGGGAATTAGATTAGGAAATGAGACACTTAAAGTAGTAAAGGAGTTTTGCTATTTGGCGAGCAAAATAACTGATGATGGTCGAAGTAGAGAGGATATAAAATGTAGACAGGCAATGGCAAGGAAAGCGTTTCTGAAGAAGAGAAATTTGTTAACATCGAGTATAGATTTAAGTGTCAGGAAGTCTGTTCTGAAAGTATTTGTATGGAGCGTAGCCATGTATGGATGTGAAACATGGAGTATAAATAGTTTGGACAAGAAGAGAATAGAAGCTTTCGAGATGTGGTGCTACAGAAGAATGCTGATGATCAGATGGGTAGATCACATAACTAATGAGGAAGTATTGAATAGGATTGGGGAGAAGAGAAGTTGTGGCACATCTTGACCAGAAGAAGGGATCGGTTGGTAGGACATGTTCTGAGGCATCAAGGGCTCACCAATTTAGTATTGGAGGGCAGCGTGGAGGGTAAAAATCGTAGAGGGAGACCAAGAGATGAATACACTAAGCAGATTCAGAAGGATGTAGGTTGCAGTAGGTACTGGGAGATGAAGCTTGCACAGCATAGAGTAGCATGAAGAGCTGCACCAAAGCAGTCTCAGGACTGAGGACCACAACAACAACATGGGTTGGAGCGACGTGCACAATTTCCTTGCGCGCAAAAATTCCCGCAGCAACAATTAACTACCGCTTTGCTATCTGCCGCCACGACATGTGAAGCGTATTGTCCTCACTTCGCAGAAAGCAAACTTTCAACCCCCTCGCTAATTTCCACACACTTGTGTGGTCTGCTGCGAGACGAGAGAGAGAGAAATTTTAGGTCTCAAAATGCTTTTATATAATGGGGATCTCCCCACCGTATCGCGTCTGCATTGCCAAGTATTGCTTCAGCCAATCACCTTCTCGCTAGAGGTGACTACATTTTTATTTTTATTGCTGGTTCGCAGCCTAGCCCTGATAATGAGGTGCAGCCACTTACCCTTGGTCCCAGCCTTATTTAAGTTAAAAGGCATAATGTATTGTTCTGGACTTATCCCTTTCTGCGCTGAAGCTCGCCGTTCTCTTGCTAAATGGGAGTTTCACGATATCATTAAGCACCTGCTGGGTTCATTTCCAAAATGCATTTCACTTTAGCTTGTTTGTTCATGCCAGTCCATATATTGGCAGATATTGTTTTGTTAGTTTTCGGTACATGAGATTAACTGCAGTTTCCTTTTGTTGATATAATATAATTATTATTTTCTGAGGATCTCATACTGTATTGTCCTGTCGTTATGGATCAAGCTCATGTAAGGTCCGTAAAATCTGGACGCCTTACAAATTCCTTCGCCGACTTTCTCCTCCGAGCCGGCCGGAGTGGCCGTGAGGTTCTAGGCGCTACAGTCTGGAGCCGAGCGACCGCTACGGTCGCAGGTTCGAATCCTGCCTCGGGCATGGATGTGTGTGATGTCCTTGGGTTAGTTAAGTTTTATTAGTTCTATGTTCTAGGCGACTGATGACCTCAGAAGCTAAGTCGCATAGTGCTCAGAGCCATTTGAACCATTTTTCTCCTCCGAATGCGAAAACATTTTGTTAACGTCGACGTACATAGGGGAGAAACGATCATCATAATAAAAAAGGGAAAGCAGAGCTGGCACGGAAAGATGTAGGTGTTCGTTTGTTCCGCACGCTGTTCGAGAGTGGAATAATAGAGTGTTATTGTGAAGGCGGTTCGATAAACCCTCTGACGGCCACTTAAGTGTGATTTGCAGAGTATCCATGTAGATGTAAAAGTAGATGTCTGCTATAAGTAATGTAAAGTTGTATTACGATCGTTTTTTCTTTTCTTTATCGTGAAAACATATAGCAAGGGTATTGACATCTTAACATAGGAGCTGTCGACTTTGTATCGTCGCCTCTCGTGGCTGTTGTGTTTACTTGCGTTGCTGACACTGCAATACGTGGCCGTATCTGCCGCATCCCAAGACCGGTGCACACACACACACACACACACACACACACACACACACACACAATGGACTTCAGGCACGGCCCAACCACATCCACGCGCCCCACTGCCACACAGGTAAGTCATGGAAGACGTCGAAGTACCAATTCAGTCTGAAATAATTTTGGTCTTGAAGCAGTTGCTGTGATTCTTTTTTGCCGTGAATAAAGACTTCCGTGTCTGGCAGCTAATATCGTCACTTACAAACATACATAAATTTGTTGCCTAACTGGGCAATAAAGGTGGTTCTTGTCTTTCAGCCTGGTAAATCAAAATTAATGAGACGTACCCATGGAATAAGTTTAATCAAAAATGTATAACTTCCAAGTTGGTACCGCCATTTATTAAAGTCAGCATTAAGGTAAGAAGCAAAGTGACGTCGAAAGTGAAGGAGTATAGTGAGGGGAAGTGGCTTAAAGAAGAACTTAATTGGAAATATACTTTACTAAATTCTTTTAACCAACGATCATACTTAACATAAAGTGAGTTAACAGGTTTGGTAGATCATACGTTCTTCTAATACCTTTAGCGCATCGCTTGTAGATGCCTTGCGTAAAATGTCTGATTATCTTGCATGTGACAGATATTACGTTTTTTTGTAAGTTGAAGGTCTAGGAGGAAAGGAGAAAGGAAAGGGAAGGAATTTATGATGTGAGTTGCGTTGCGACTTTATACGTAGCCCCGACAGAGCTGACATCATGAATTCCTTTCCTTTCCTTTCTCCTCCCCCCCCCCCCCCCCCGCCTTTCCCGTCCCAACCACCATCAATTTACATAACATGTATCACAGCTGTGGATTCTGCATAGTGTGTGTTCTTTCGGACATGTCCGAAAAAACAGACACCACGCAATCATATATTTTATGTTTAGCAGTGTTCACATGATTTCCAAGGGCACTCTTATTCCGGTCATGTATGTGATTTCTCAATGTAACTGCAAAGATCCTGCACGTTGGCCAACATAAAATTTGCTACGATCTTGGCAGTTTATTTTATAAACTCCCTACCTACTAATTCCGCCCCATGAACCATGGACCTTGCCGTTGGTGGGGAGGCTTGCGTGCCTCAGCGATACAGATAGCCGTACCGTAGGTGCAACCACAATGGAGGGGTATCTGTTGAGAGGCCAGACAAACGTGTGGTTCCTGAAGAGGGGCAGCAGCCTTTTCAGTAGTTGCAAGGGCAACAGTCTGGATGATTGACTGATCTGGCCTTGTAAAAATAACCAAAACGGCCTTGCTGTGCTGGTACTGCGAACGGCTGAAAGCAAGGGGAAACTACAGCCGTAATTTTTCCCGAGGGCATGCAGCTTTACTGTATGATTACATGATGATGGCGTCCTCTTGGGTAAAATATTCCGGAGGTAAAATAATCCCCCATTCGGATCTCCGGGCGGGGACTACTCAAGAGGATGTCGTTATCAGGAGAAAGAAAACTGGCGTTCTACGGATCGGAGCGTGGAATGTCAGATCCCTTAATCGGGCAGGTAGGTTAGAAAATTTAAAAAGGGAAATGGATAGGTTGAAGTTAGATATAGTGGGAATTAGTGAAGTTCGGTGGCGGGAGGAACAAGACTTCTGGTCAGGTGACTACAGGGTTATAAACACAAAATCAAATAGGGGTAATGCAGGAGTAGGTTTAATAATGAATAGGAAAATAGTAATGCGGGTAAGCTCCTACAAACAGCATAGTGAACGCATTATTGTGGCCAAGATAGATACGAAGCCCACACCTACTACAGTAGTACAAGTTTATATGCCAACTAGCTCTGCAGATGACGAAGAAATTGAAGAAATGTATGATGAAATAAAAGAAATTATTCAGATTGTGAAGGGAGACGAAAATTTAATAGTCATGGGTGACTGGAATTCGAGTGTAGGAAAAGGGAGAGAAGGAAACATAGTAGGTGAATATGGATTGGGGGACAGAAATGAAAGAGGAAGCCGCCTTGTAGAATTTTGCACAGAGCACAACATAATCATAACTAACACTTGGTTTAAGAATCATGAAAGAAGGTTGTATACATGGAAGAACCCTGGAGATACTAAAAGGTATCAGATAGATTATATAATGGTAAGACAGAGATTTAGGAACCAGGTTTTAAATTGTAAGACATTTCCAGGGGCAGATGTGGACTCTGACCACAATCTATTGGTTATGACCTGTAGATTAAAACTGAAGAAACTGCAAAAAGGTGGGAATTTAAGGAGATGGGACCTGGATAAACTAAAAGAACCAGAGGTTGTACAGAGATTCAGGGAGAGCATAAGGGAGCAATTGACAGGAATGGGGGAAATAAATACAGTAGAAGAAGAATGGGTAGCTTTGAGGGATGAAGTAGTGAAGGCAGCAGAGGATCAAGTAGGTAAAAAGACGAGGGCTAGTAGAAATCCTTGGGTAACAGAAGAAATACTGAATTTAATTGATGAAAGGAGAAAATATAAAAATGCAGTAAGTGAAACAGGCAAAAAGGAATACAAACGTATCACAAATGAGATCGACAGGAAGTGCAAAATGGCTAAGCAGGGATGGCTAGAGGACAAATGTAAGGATGTAGAGGCCTATCTCACTAGGGGTAAGATAGATACCGCCTACAGGAAAATTAAAGAGACCTTTGGAGATAAGAGAACGACTTGTATGAATATCAAGAGCTCAGATGGAAACCCAGTTCTAAGCAAAGAAGGGAAAGCAGAAAGGTGGAAGGAGTATATAGAGGGTCTATACAAGGGCGATGTACTTGAGGACAATATTATGGAAATGGAAGAGGATGTAGATGAAGATGAAATGGGAGATATGATACTGCGTGAAGAGTTTGACAGAGCACTGAAAGACCTGAGTCGAAACAAGGCCCCCGGAGTAGACAACATTCCATTGGAACTACTGACGGCCGTGGGAGAGCCAGTCCTGACAAAACTCTACCATCTGGTGAGCAAGATGTATGAAACAGGCGAAATACCCTCAGACTTCAAGAAGAATATAATAATTCCAATCCCAAAGAAAGCAGGTGTTGACAGATGTGAAAATTACCGAACTATCAGCTTAATAAGTCACAGCTGCAAAATACTAACACGAATTCTTTACAGACGAATGGAAAAACTAGTAGAAGCCAACCTCAGGGAAGATCAGTTTGGATTCCGTAGAAACACTGGAACACGTGAGGCAATACTGACCTTACGACTTATCTTAGAAGAAAGATTAAGGAAAGGCAAACCTACGTTTCTAGCATTTGTACAGAAACCAGATGGCAGTTATAAGACTCGAAGGACATGAAAGGGAAGCAGTGGTTGGGAAGGGAGTAAGACAGGGTTGTAGCCTCTCCCCGATGTTGTTCAATCTGTATATTGAGCAAGCAGTAAAGGAAACAAAAGAAAAATTAGGAGTAGGTATTAAAATTCATGGAGAAGAAATAAAAACTTTGAGGTTCGCCGATGACATTGTAATTCTGTCAGAGACAGCAAAGGACTTGGAAGAGCAGTTGAATGGAATGGACAGTGTCTTGAAAGGAGGATATAAGATGAACATCAACAAAAGCAAAACAAGGATAATGGAATGTAGTCTAATTAAGTCGGGTGATGCTGAGGGAATTAGATTAGGAAATGAGACACTTAAAGTAGTAAAGGAGTTTCGCTATTTGGGGAGCAAAATAACTGATGATTGTCGAAGTAGAGAGGATATAAAATGTAGGCTGGCAATGGCAAGGAAAGCGTTTCTGAAGAAGAGAAATTTGTTAACATCGAGTATAGATTTAAGTGTCAGGAAGTCATTTCTGAAAGTATTCGTATGGAGTGTAGCCATGTATGGATGTGAAACATGGACGATAAATAGTTTGGACAAGAAGAGAATAGAAGCTTTCGAAATGTGGTGCTACAGAAGAATGCTGAAGATTAGACGGGTAGATCACATAACTAATGAGGAAGTATTGAATAGGATTGGGGAGAAGAGAAGTTTGTGGCACAACTTGACCAGAAGAAGGGATCGGTTGGTAGGACATGTTCTGAGGCATCAAGGGATCACCAATTTAGTATTGGAGGGCAGCGTGGAGGGTAAAAATCGTAGAGGGAGACCAAGAGATGAATACACTAAGCAGATTCAGAAGGATGTAGGTTGCAGTAGGTACTGGGAGATGAAAAAGCTTGCACAGGATAGAGTAGCATGGAGAGCTGCATCAAACCAGTCTCAGGACTGAAGACCACAACAACAACAAACAACCTACTAATTATGTTCCGGCGTAACGGCAAGCGCCGGCACGTCGGCCAGGAACGTTCCAGCAGAGAGGCCTGTGAGACGACGTCAGCCAGTAGTACACTGACCGAACCCTCTCTAGGACGGCACCGAGACTGGAGCGGACTCTACACGAACGGAATATAAGTGTCGCGCCGTCTAGCCGCGGCCGCAGTTGAAGTCGAGCACACGAAAGAGCTTGCTTATGTCTGTCTGTAACCCCTTGCTTGCGACACGTCTATATCTCACAAAGATAAATATTGTAATCATTTCCTTTTGTGATAAACTCCACTAATACGCGATTTGCTCGAATTGTTGCCTACCGATCCGAGAAAGCAGCTTTCCTAGGCTCCCTACATTAGACAAATTAATTGCTTGTTTTCCGGGCCGGTCTGTGTGGCCGAGCGTTTCTAGGCGCTTCAGTCTGGAACCGCGCGACCGCTACGGCCGCAGGTTCGAATACTGCCTCGGGCATGGATGTCTGTGATGTCCTTAGGTTAGTTAGGTTTAGGTAGTTCTAAGTTCTAGGGGACTGTGCTCAGAGCCATTTGAACCATTTTTTTGTCTTCCGGTTCGATGGCTTCCCAGTTTCCTTTAGTGTGGAACCCCTACGTTATTTTTAAAAAGCACTCGCTGTTCGTTCCAACTGTGCCCCAATGTATTTCATTGCTACCTACTTACTATCAAGATGACCCTCTTTTACAATCATTAGTTTCCTTTCTTTTTCTTCCGGCTAGTTCAACATTTACTTCACACCATTCGCTTTATATCCGTTGCTCCTTGGCACTTTCTTTCTCGATTTCGTCATTTGCAAGTGAATGCTTAACGATCTTATGGATCGCTCATCTAAAACAGCTTCTTTATATCTGTTTGGCCGGCTAGAGTCGATATTTATAGTTCTCTCTGTGTTCGTCAATTTCATGAACACTCCAAATAAACGTTGACCACGTGGTACGCTTACTATCAGATCGAAAAAAAATTGATACAAATTTAAATTTTGATTGCAGTGCATTCATCTTTTCGGCTATAGTGCAAACTCGATCCGTATCACCATTACAGAACAGTATGGCGTGGTCAACGTATCTACTATAATAATGACTTTGTCAAATACGGCTGTATTTGAATTTAAAACGCTGCTTTCTACTTCGTTAATAAATGAATGTATGCTTTATTTTTAGAAGTTAATTTGAATTTTAGTTGATGAGTCCAGTGATATTCAAGTTCACCTGACGGCCACAGACTCTAACTAAAGATAGAATGCGTTCCTGAACGGCATCGGCTGCGGTGCAAGTATACGACTGTATAGGAGGTTTTAAATGTTGTATGTCTTCGTTTAGTTCTATGCAGTGTATTAAAGTATTTGTGGTAGAAATATAACTTCCGATTTACTCTTTTTATCTGACAGATTCTGATGATAGCTGTGGCCGAAATGCGTTAACGTGCAAATTAAAAAACTAAATTGTCCCAGTATGAGACAAGACTGTCAGTGCCTTCATGGAAAAATGTTTGCGATTGCTTACCACAATATGATAGTACCTAGGTGTGCACCTCTTTGTCCGAATAAATGGATGGCCACAAATTTCTCTCTTCATGGCTGCGAAATGTGGAGACCGCATGGGGAGAGATCGGGACAGTGTGAAGGATTTGTAAGGGTTTCCCAGCGAAACTAATGCAGTGTGACTAGAGGAAGGGATCGGTTTGCAAGACACATTCTGAGTCATCAAGGGAGACAACAGTGGTAGAGGGCGAGTAAGGCATGAGTACAGTAAGCAAATTCAGGAGGATGCATGTTGCTGTAGTTATTCGGAGATGAAGAGGATTGCAAAGGATAGCGCAGCATGGATAGTTGCATCAAAATAACTTCGGACTGAAGATCACAACAGCAATAACAATTAAAATATTAAAATATTTCGGGGTATTATGCCGTGATCGGATTTGCTTCTTGCCGAAACCCAACGTTTCCATCTCCGTTTGCGAAGGACGTTTTCGAGGACGGCGAATTTTATTAAGACGTCCGAATAGATGAGCCCGGTAGGAGGATGATAAGTTTGTGTTGTGGAGACGTGGCAGAGAGGAACTACATCATTTTCATAGACATCTCTGTGAGATTAATACGGAGATTCAGTGAGCTATGGAGAAGGAGGTATATGGAAAATTATATTTACTTCATGTGCAGGTCTTGAAGAAAGAAGGTGGTATCTTGGGTCATGCGATATTCGGAAACCCACGCACACGGACCGTTACCTACAGCAGGATTCAAATCACTATCCACGACCAAATGGAGGTGTTATAAACATTTGTGAACCAGAGTTACTCGACGCGGAGTTGGACTATCTCACGAGTGCATTGCTGAAGTATGACTGTCCGTCAGCTGAGATAAAAAAAACTCAAGAGAGCTACGAGAAGATCATAGCTAAATCCAAGGATTCTCAGTTGTTCCTTAAGGACACAACTGACCACGTAGGAAACATCTGTAATCTACAAACGCACCCAGAAGAGACTGCAATGGGGCCGATGACCTCAGCAGTTTGTTGCCTTAGGAATTCACACATTTTTATAGGATACCGCGCAGTTGTGGAGGCGTGTACGTGGGTGTCACTAAAACAACGGTAAAAAACGAGTAGAACAACATAATGGCAAATGTAGAAGGGAGAAACGGAAAGCTGTCGCAGAACATGCTTTAAAGCCAGGGATTCATCGGATTCGGTTTGATGAGACTTACGTATTGGCAGCCACGAGCGGATACTACGAAAGACTGTACAGGGAGGCCATAGAGATACCTATGCACCGCAAAAGTGTTAACACGAAAGAATAAGTTGTGAAACTAAATCTTGTCTCGATTCCGATCCTGAAAACGATGTATAGCATCGTTCCAGCATCGGGTGATAGCAGTGGCGGACGACATAACTTTCAGCGGCCAGTTGCCCCAATTTTTTTCAAATCATGTGACGTCACGCCTCTGGGCAGCAGCAGGCGGAAACTTAGTTTGACTTCAGTCCGTAGCGAGTCAGAGCGTGCACCGGACTTTCGAAGAAGCTACAGCCCCCTTAGCAGTCCAGAAGATGTCCACCGCAGACGAGAACGAAACATTCGATTTCAACAGGAAATTCATCTGCCACGGCATAAAAGCCGGGAATGGTTCAAATGGCTCTGAGCACTATGGGACTTAACATCTATGGTCATCAGTCCCCTAGAACTTAGAACTACTTAAACCTAACTAACCTAAGGACATCACACAACACCCAGTCATCACGAGGCAGAGAAAATCCCTGACCCCGCCGGTAATCGAACCCGGGATAGCCGGGAATATTTTATTAAACATGATTCCAGCATCTTTCATAACTTCTACTTCCTAGTGTTGCTACTTTTTAACGGCCAGCAGTGTAATTCCTCAGAAAAACACTTGTGTACAGTGCGTTATGACACTGCAATCATCGGGTCATAACTGTGGGTTCTTTGACAGATCGGGGAGATGGCTCATCGAAGTTACAATACATGAAATGTTAGTTGACTTTGTTACATGAATTAATAAAAAGATTTAGTCGACTTGATAGGAGGTGTTTGAGAAAAGCAATAAGACTGACTTTTTTATCAACAACAGTTTTCATTTTTGTCAGACAACAATATTGTGCTCTTCAGAGTAGCTATCTTCGGCCAGCTGTGTACCGGCGGAGACGTTTTTCCCAGTCATTTTAGCAGCGCTGAAAGGCTTCAAGTGGTAGGGCCCTTTAACATGTTGGTTACATTCTTTTTAATGTACTCCAGACTCCCAATATGACGTCCATTTAAGACATTTATCAGTTTTCGGAAACGAAAAATGTAACAATAACTCAGATAAGTTGAACAGGGGGGCTGTGGAACAACAGGAATGCCTTTCCAGTTCATGAGCCGGCCGCTGTGGCCGAGCGGTTCTAGGCGTTTCAGTCCAGAACCGCGCTGTTGCTACGGTCGCAGGTTCGAATCCTGCCTCGGGAATTGACGTGTGTGACGTCCTTAGGTTACTTAGGTTTAAGTAATTGTAAGTCTACGGGGATTAGAGCCATTTGAACCATTTTTGAACGTTTTCAGGTCAAAAATTTCGAATATAAGTGGGCGTGTGACATGGAGCGTTGTCATGATGCAGCATCCACTTGTCTGCAGTGTATATTTTACTGAGCATTTCAAGGATGTCTTTGTGAAACACACTATGCTAACAGTCTGTCCTCGTGGATCAATCTCACTAGAGTATCCAAACGTTGAACGTTTTCGTCGGTTTTCGAGGTAGAGGGTCTCCGTGACCAAGGTTCATCTTTGACGTATTCTCGGCCTTCCAAAAATGTTTTCTGATAGCAAGAAACTTGTGCGCTTGGCGAGGAATGTTATAGGCATGCATCTACTTTTCAAAGATCGCACTAGCGGAGTTCTCACGTTTACCACAAAAGGTGATGACATAACATTGCTCTAAATTCCGATCTTCCATTTTCGTAACACAAGTTCGCCGAGGGCGCTCTCAAAAATCACTTGGTGGCTGTACAGAGCTGAAACTCGGACTGAGCATCAGGAAGGGATGAACACACTAGTCTACACAAGTAGAGCAACACAACGTTGCCAGCTCGCAGTACTGACGGTCTCATTTCTTTTGCTCACGCACCTCGTAAAATTCTTTGCCATAGGAGTGCTTGATAAATTACAACTGTCATTGAGTATTAAAACATCACTTGAGGCAGTAATTAACAAACTGTTCTCATAAAGTACACTTCTGGCCATTAAAATTGCCACACCACGAAGATGACGTGCTACAGACGCGAAATTTAACCGACAGGAATAAGATGCTGAGATATGCAAATGATTAGCTTTTCAGAGCATTCACAGATGGTTGGTGCCGGTGGCGACACCTACAACGTGCTGACATGAGGAAAGTTTCCAACCGATTTCTCATACACAAACAGCAGTTGACCGGCGTTGCCTGGTGAAACGTTGTTGTGATGCCTCGTGTAAGGAGGAGACATGCGTACCATCACGTTTCCGACTTTGATAAAGGTCGGATTGTAGCCTATCGCGAATGCGGTTTATCGTATCGCGACATTGCTGGTCGCGTTGGTCGAGATCCAATGGCTGTTAGCAGAATATGGAATCAGTGGGTTCAGGAGGGTAATACGGAACGCCGTGCTGGATCCAAACGGCCTCGTATCACTAGCAGTCGAGATGACATGGACTATCAGCTCGGAGAACATGGCTGCGGTTACCCTTGACGCTACATCACAGACAGGAGCGCCTGCGATGGTGTACTCAACAACGAACCTGGGTGCACGAATGGCAAAACGTCAATTTTTTCGGATGAATCCAGGTTCTGTTTACAACATCATGATGGTCGCCTCCGTGTTTGGCAACATCGCGGCGAACGCACATTGGAAGCGTGTATTCGTCATCGCCATACTGGCGTATCACCCGGCGTGTTGGTACGCGGTGCCATTGGTTACACGTATCGGTCACCTCTTGTTCGCACTGGCGGCACTTGGAACAGTGGACGTTACATTTCAGATGTGTTACGACCCGTGGCTCTAACCTTCATTCGATTCCTGCGAAACCCTACATTTGAGCAGGATAATGCACGACCGCATGTTGCAGGTTCTGTACGTGCCTTTCTGGATACAGAAAATGTTCGACTGCTGCCCTGGCCAGCATATTCTCCAGATCTCTCACCAATTGAAAACGTCTGGTCAATGGTGGCCGAGCAACTGGTTCGTCACAATACGCCAGTCACTACTCTTGCTGAACTGTGGTATCGTGTTGAATCTGTATGGCAGCTGTACTTGTACACGCCATCCAAGCTCTGTTTGACTCAATGCCCAGGAGTATCAAGGCCGTTATTATGGCCAGAGGTGGTTGTTCTGGGTACTGATTTCTCAGGATCTATGCACCCAAATTGCGTGAAAATGTAAGCACATGTCAGTTCTAGTATAATATATTTGTCCAATGAATACCCGTTTATCATCTGCATTTCTTCTTATTGTAGCAATTTTAATGGCCAGTGGTGTACAATATTCAGCATTAAGAAAAGTACATTTCCATCTGAGACTTGCATAGCTCCTTAGTCCTACTCGATCATGGTGACTGCTTCAGCTGAGATCAGAGCGTATCCAAGCAGGGCTCTATATTGACCTATGTGCGAGGGCGCTGTTGTCCTGAGTGAGGTGGCGTGTTGTCTCCAGCCTCTCTCATTCGTTTTACGGACTGCAGGGAGACGTCGCGAATGTCTGTGGTACCACTGCGCGTTGCCGACTTTGATGTTGCAGCGTGGTCTTTGTACAACACCACACAGTGGACAGCGTGGAAAGCCACCTTTAAGTGAGTATGTTTTCGTACGTCTGGACACGGTTAGACCCAGGAGCCAGTTGCAGTTCTTCTCGAGACACGGGCTGAGGGCGCCCGCTGTCCCCCGCTCACGGAGCGTGGGCGCGCGGCTGCGGCCGGTTGCCCGCGGCTGCGGGGTCACGCTGACGTCAGGGTGACGTCGCCCGCGGCGCGCGACGCCAAAGACTTTAAATAGCGTCCCCCCTGCGCCGTGGCAGTGGCTGCGGCGGCTCCCATTAGCGGCTCCTCTCAGCACTTTGTCTTAATAGACGCGAGCGCCCGGCCGGCATTCCGGCGGCGACTGTCCGCTGATAAACAGGACTTGATTTGGAATCAGCCGCCAAGGCGCGAGAGGGCGGCTCGAATGTAGCAAAACGGCAAAAACCGTCTGTGGCGGCCACTCATCGACCTGTATTTTACAGATACCGGAAGAGTCCGGCGCTTTTCCGACCTTCGTAATATCGGACTGATTTCTTCTACACATTTGTACTTAGGATGGGCACGATGAAAGTTTTGGAAGTGTTTAAAAGGCTGATAAAGTCACAATAAACGTTACTTCGTTATACAATCAGTTTTGGTCCACATTCCATCATCAGACGTCATAAAATACACTAATGGCCATTGAAATTTCTACACCAAGAAGAAATGCAGATGATAAACGGGTATTCGTTGGACAAATATATTATACTAGAACTGGCATGTGATTACATTTTCACGCAGTTTGAGTGCATAGATCCCGAGAAATCAGTACCCAGAACAACCACCTCTGCCGTAATAACGGCCTTGATACGCTTGGGCATTGAGTCAAACAGAGCTTGGATGGCGTGTACAGGTACAGCTGCCCATCCAGCTTCAACACGATACAACAGTTCATCAAGAGTAGTGACTGACGTATTGTGACGAGCCAGTTGCTCGGCCACCATTGACCAGACGTTTTCAATTGGTGAGAGATCTAGAGAATGTGCTGGCCAGGCCAGCAGTCGAACATTTTCTGTGACGGAGACGTGTAACCAATGGCACCCTATACCATCACGCAGGGTGATACGCCAGTACGGCGATGACGAATACACGCTTCCAATGTGCGTTCACCGCGATGTCTCCAAACACGGATGCGACCATCATGATGCTGTAAACAGAAACTGGATTCATGCGAAAAAAATGACGTTTTGTCACTCGTGCACCCAGGTTCGTCGCCGAGTAAACCATCGCAGGCGCACCTGTCTGTGATGCAGCGTCAAGGGTAACGGCAGCCATGGTCTCCGAGCTCATAGTCCACGCTGCTGCAAACGTCGTCGAACTGTTCGTGCAGCTGGGTTGTTCTCTTGCAAACGTCCCCACCTGTTGACTAAGGGATCGAGACGTGGCTGCACGATCCGTTAGAGCCAGGCGGATAAGATGCCTGTCATCTCGACTGCTAGTGATACGAGGCCGTTGGGATCCAGCACGGCGTTCCGTATTACGCTCCTGAACCCACCGATTCCATATTCCGCCAACAGTCATTGGATCTCGACCAACGCGAGCAGCAATGTCGCGATAAACCGCAATCTCGATAGTCTACAATCCGACCTTTATCAAAGTCGGAAACGTGATGGTACGCATTTCTGCTCCTTACACGATGCATCACAACAACATTTCACTAGGCAACGCCGGTCAACTGCTGTTTGTGTATGAGAAATCGGTTGGAAACTTTCCTCATGTCAGCACGTTGTAGGTGTCGCCACTGGCGCCAACCTTTTGTGAATGCTCTGAAAAGCTAATCATTTGCATATCACAGCATCTTCTCCCTGTCGGTTAAATTTCGCGTTTGTGGCATGTCATCTTCCTGGTGTAGCAATTTTAATGGCCAGTAGTGTATCGGACTCATTCCTTCTACATATTCGCACTTAGGATGGGCACGGTGAAAGTTTTGGAAGTGTTTAAAAGGCTGAAAAAGTCACAAAAACGTTATTTCGTTATTCAGTCAGTTTCGGTCCCTAGACCATCATCAGATATCATAAAATATTTATAAAAGCTTACAATGCGTTATAAATCCAATGGCATCAAATCACACAAAATCCACCCGTCGTTGTTGTCAAATGATGGATTTTATATTATTTGATGCCATTGATTCTTTATATCCTTGTAAGCTGTTGTAAATGCTTTATGATACCTGATGGCATGTGGTACAGTTCGAAACTCCTTATATGCTAAAGTAATTTTTATCAGCAGCTCTCGGCGGTGAATCTTGACGTTTTTCAAAGGTTTACGAGGTGTGGGGACACCACCTTCTTAAAATATATTGTTTATAAGATTCTTTTCGCAAATCACAAACAGAGACACACACACACCGACACACACACACACACACACACACACACACACACACACACACACACACACCCTTTTTTGTCCGGGAAGATGGATTATCACAGAAGTTAAAAACAGTTACTCTCTCGCGGTTCCGACCTAGGATTATCAAGACGTTTCCCTTAATTATAAGTAAACTGCTACACTGGAAATTCCCTGCTACCTCTTTTCGGTTGGGTGCCACTGTACCCCAATACAGCTCGTGTAGTATTCGGCTGA
The DNA here is from genome assembly GCF_021461385.2 of Schistocerca piceifrons. NCBI lineage: Eukaryota > Metazoa > Arthropoda > Insecta > Orthoptera > Acrididae > Schistocerca > Schistocerca piceifrons. Next base: position 147,105,392 of record NC_060144.1, read on the forward strand.
AAAGAACCTCGACTCTACAGGGTGTCCCTCGTCTGGCGTTTCTCCTCTGGTGTTTCAGCAGATATTTGCTATTTAGTTTTTGGATTGTGTAGCTGGAATCATCCGAAACAAATGCTGCTCACCATGTCTTCCATGCGACGCCCAATGTCGATGGCAGCGCCGGTTCGTTTCCCGTCACGAACAAAATTATTTTTAAAGCTGAATTTTACGTGCCTATTCGATAGATGGGCAGATTACTCTTGTTGTATCCTGCCTACTCGGCAAATATGGAATGCCTAAGACAGCTGCTTTCTCGGATCGATAGACAACAATTCAAGTAAGCCGTATTAATGAATTTTATTAGAGAAAATAAATGACTAAACTTTGAAAAAGGGCGGCAGACAAACAAGATACTGCTTTAGTATATGCAATTCGTAATACGAGTAATACAGTGAATGCTTATATCCGGGTCGCTGGTCTTGACGCTTCTCGTGAAACTCTCAGAACGGGGCCGCGGCCAGGCGGCGTGGCGCTTATGTCCTCCACGTATAGAGGACGCTCCAGTCACGTTGTCGTCCTGGGGAGGGGTAAGTCCGCGCGCAATTGGCTGACGTCTTCTTCGCAGCCCTCTCTGCTCTAACGTTCCCGACCGGCGTGCCGGCGCTTGACTTTACGCCGGAACAACTGTAATGTGATATCTTTTATAAAGGACAGTAAAGCTGGAAGAATAAACAGTGCTCGAGCAGTGGCAGGATTACCCTGGCCAGAGCTGATTGCTGCCGCCAAGCATGTAGCGCGCTACTGAGTCGCTGTTGGAGTACTGGTTATTCCTCGTGTTTTGCTGCCCCTTTTACAACGTATCGATAAAACTAACATCGGATTACACTAATCTGGGAGGACTGTATTGAATCGGCAAGTAAAATTCCGATTTAAAAATAATTTTGTGTGTAATGGAAAACAAACCGTCGCTTTCTGTTGACATTGGGCGTCGCATGAAAGACGTCACGAGTAGTAATTGTTTGGGTTGACTCTAGCTACACAGTGAAAAAACGAAATTGCAATATATCTGCCGAAACGCCAGAGAAAATTAGCTTGATGACTTATCATGAGAAACACGTGGTTTAATTGGCCGGCTCTCCAGCAGTCTGTGTAACCCCTTGGAGTGGAGAACGGGAAAGAAGATGGTTGTACTTAGTATAACATGAAAACAAAGTTTTGTAATTTCATCGTTGTCTTACTTTTATGAAAATGATAGTGATATAATAGCACCTTAAAAAAATAACGCGAAATGACAATACAGATTAGAATAAAATACAAAGAAAAGCAACGGAATTATTTGCAACTTTTGCTGTGTGATCATGGTATTGTCGTGGAAGAAACAATACAGAGATTCTGGATTTCGGTCAATTGCCATAGTTAATTGAACGCAGCTGCTTTTACTGCGGTAAAGACCAATTTTCACGTGTTTACAATTTAAAAAAAATGGTCAAGTGCGAGTGGGACCCGCCCTCTGAGGGTTCGGTACTTGGGAATCGAGAATCTACACGATTTTTGCCTGCAATCGATATCGATACTAGCAAGATATTGCCCCTGGGTCCGTATCAAAATCTGTGTAGTAGTTCCTGACACTAGCACAGAGATATAAAAAGAAGCGAGCAGGCGATTTATGTTTGTATGTGCAAAGAGAGAAGACTTAATCAACATTTTTTATTTATTTACCAAAACATGACTATAACTTATATTCTATGTTTTCACGCGGTAATGTTCGTCTATTACGCTTTTGAAGGATGATGAATGCGATGTAACTTCGAACGGCAAAAGATATTATTCATGTGTTGTAATTAAAAGTTAACGAGTTCCGTATATTTACTTTACTTACACTGTGAAACCTTGCTTCTTCAAGAATTTCATGCTTTTAGGGCATCGAGAAGTACGCTACAGATTTCGATCAGTGACCATTCGAGTACCAAAATATCTGACATAAATGACAGAATCTTTTGATTGAAGTGATTTAGAAGGGTAAAAATTTTAAATCACCAAATGACCGCAGACCTTAATATGTGAAATAAGTCTGAACTGGGTACGTCAACTCGTTCCTGAGAAAAAGAGCTCTCAACAGTCGAACGGACGAGCAGACGGAAGGACGGACAACAAAGCGACCGTATAAGGGTTCTGTTTCTACGGAGAGAGGCACGGAATAATACAAATGAAGCTGAAACAATACCGCTTAAGGAAGATAAGGTAAAAAGAACGTAAAGTCCGTTAGCGGCTAAACACTGAATACCTCGTAATTGGTGCGTTGGCAGATCCGTGGGGCTGTTGGCAGACGATGGTGTTGTCTATAGGCAGGCTGCAACGCCAAAAGGCTGCAGCGGAAAGCACCGATAAATGGTTCAAATGGCTCTGAGCACTATGGGACTTAACATCTGAGATCATCAGTCCCCTAGACTTAGAACTAATTAAACTTAACTAACCTAAGGACATGACACACATCCATGCCCGAGGCAGGATTCAAACCTGCGACCGTAGCAGCAGCGCGGTTCTAGACTGAAGAACCTAGAAACGTATCCTTTCTTAAGGACGATATGTAATATTTATTAACTGGCTAGGGAACAGAAAGAGGAAATGTAAAGGAGAAGCCGTCATTTTGTGAGGTTTGTGGCCTGGAATGATACCAGAGAAAAGTTTGAAGCAGTGGACGTTCTCAAGACCATTTACGGCACTCCACCAAACTCTCTAGCGCGCGCTGCCTCTTCTTCCTCCTCTTCAAGGTTTAGACCATATACCTGCTCCGACCTCACATATTTGAGGCCATGTTTTCCTCAGGCTTCCAAAGTCTCTTTTCCCGAGGCCTTGTACTTGTGTACAAGGATCAGATTTCTCTCACCTTCCATATATTTAAAATATTGCCACCATGTCTCCTTACATTCCTCTACTTTATATATGGTGTTACGAAAAGGTACTGCCAAACTTTCAGGAAACATTCCTTACACACAAAGAAAGAAAATATGTTATGTGGACATATGTCCGGAAACGCTTACTTTCCATGTTAGAGCTCATTTTATTACTCCTCTTCAAATCACATTAATCATGGAATGGAAACACACAGCAACAGAACGTATCAGCGTCACTTCAAACACTTTGTTACAGGAAATGTTCAAAACGTCCTCCGTTATCGAGGATACATGCATCCACCCTCCGTCGCATGGAATCCCTGATGCGCTGATTCAGCCCTGGAGAATGGCGTATTGTATCACAGTCGTCCACAATACGAGCACGAGAAGTCTCTACATTTGGTACCGGGGTTGCGTAGACAAGATCTTTCAAATGCCCCCATAAATGAAAGTCAAGAGGGTTGAGGTCAGGAGAGCGTGGAGGCCATGGAATTGGTCCGCCTCTACCAATCCACCGGTCACCGAATCTGTTGTTGAGAAGCGTACGAACACTTCGACTGCAATGTGCAGGAGCTACATCGTGCATGAACCACATGTTGTGTCGTACTTGTAAAGGCACATGTTCTAGCAGCACAGGTAGAGTATCCCGTATGAAATCATGATAACGTGCTCCATTCAGCGTAGGTGGAAGAAAATGGGGCCCAATCAATACATCACCAACAATGCCTGCCCAAACGTTCACAGAAAATGTGTGTCGATGACGTGATTGCACAATTGCGTGCGGTTTCTCGTCAGCCCACACATGTTGATTGTGAAAATTTACAATTTGATCACGTTGGAATGAAGCCTCATCCCTAAAGAGAACATTTGCACTGAAATGAGGATTGACACATTGATGGATGAACCATTCGCAGAAGTGTACCCGTGGAGGCCAATCAGCTGCTGATAGTGCCTGCACACGCTGTACACGGTACGGAAACAACTGGTTCTCCCGTAGCACTCTCCATACAGTGATGTGGTCAACGTTACCTTGTACAGCAGCAACTTCTCTGACGCTGACATTAGGGTTATCGTCAACTGCACGAAGAATTGCCTCGTTCATTGCAGGTGTTCTCGTCGTTCTAGGTATTCCACAGTCGCGAGCCATAGGCTGGAATGTTCCGTGCTCCCTAAGACGCTGATCAACTGCTTCGAACGTCTTCCTATCGGGACACCTTCGTTCTGGAAATCTGTCTCGATACAAACGTACCGCGCCACGGCTATTGCCCCGTGCTAATCCATACATCAAATGGGCATCTGCCAACTCCGCATTTGTAAACATTGCACTGACTGTAAAACCACGTTCGTGATGAACACTAACCTGTTGATACTACGTACTGAGGTGCTTGATGCTAATACTGTAGAGCAATGAGTCGCATGTCAACGCAAGCACCGAAGTCAGCATTACCTTCCTTCAATTGGGCCAACTGGCGGTGAATCGAGGAAGTGCAGTACATACTGACGAAACTAAAATGAGCTCTAACATGGAAATTAAGCGTTTCCGGATACATGTACACATAACATCTTTTCTTTATTTGTGTGTGAGGAATGGTTCCTGAAAGTTTGGCCGTACCTTTTTGTAACACCCTTTAAGGTTTTATTTATGTTCCACAAATGTGCTGAAATTTATTGATTTCATTCTGTACATCATTATCTTTATTTAAGCTGATTTCGCATCGTAGGTACATAAATATGGAAACTTATTCTAGAGACCTACATTCTTATCTTTACATTTTTCTTGTAATTTTTGTTTTTGAGTATTTTTAGCTCTTCTATCCCTATGTCAAACCGGATGAATGTGCATGTTATAAACATGATTTGCATGTCGACGGAACCGATAATCTACTGGGGACTCAAATTTTCCCTAAAACTGGTCTTCACCGTAATCTTAAATTGGTGAAAAGATAATTTGCATTGAAATATATTTTGTAATAATGATGTATAACGTTGGTAACGGCATACGGATAACATCAGTAGCGGTCATTACAAAAGAAGCTGAATGTGGGAAAGTTTGAGAGAGTACTGGCAGTGCCTGAAGGAAGCCGTAGATCGACGGCAAGTGTCACTCCAGATGGGGTGTCTTCTTCTTCATAAAGGTATGTTGGTAATGCTAATAGCAGCCACATTGGAGCCGTTGATGGTAGATGTTGATAATAGCCAATGACTCCTACACTTCTTTTTCGAAGCTTTTTTTTTAAATATCATCTCAGACATCAAAGGAAGGCGTAGACTTGAAACCCTGAATGTACCTGAACCGATTGACATAGGTATACCTACGGGAGTTGTGGATTTGGTTGTCGGCTAAGGTGGGCGCTATTAATTTCGAAGAACTGTGCCTAGGTAGGTCTCGAGCTATTAAAGGTGTTCGTCACGAAAATTGACTACAGTGACTACCAGTAACGCCTAAATATTTTAGGACCAAAGCAAGACAATCTTCTTCAGTTCTTGTGCTAAGTGTAGAAAACTGACTGACAAAGATACCGGCCATCTTCTTGAGGAAAGTGGCAAATGTATTAAAAGTATTTAAACCTCCAGTCGCTGACGGAATCGTGGGAACGCATTTGTATAACAAATTGAGAGTGAGAACTGTTTTACCTCGTATTCTGCGGTTAACAGCTGAGGGTGTCATTTCGTGAATGGTGTTGTGTGATCCACTATAAGACAGTAAACGTTGCTGTTCAGTTGAGGACAGCACGACATGGTCATAAGAATTCATGAAAACATGTATGTGTGTTAAGTACAACAGAAGATCGTAGAAATAGCCTCGAAGTGGATCATGTTACAATAAAACTAAAGATCAATGAAATGAGGAAAATTCATTCTTAACTCGTGTATTGATCGTGCTTCATCTTAATTTACTACGACAGGATGAGGTAAAACATATACTTCCCCTCTTTTCCTCTCTGACGAGCTATTTTCCCTACTGTATGCCGATTTTGGACATGGAAACATCAGTATTTGGAACTTATTTTCTCTTCTTGAACCTTACTGAGTGGAAAAATTCCCAGGTGGCTGCCATATACAAGCCCTTACATGACATAGTGCTTGAAGTACTTGCGTCTGATTAACGAGAAGCGTATTTCAGATCCCAGTACAGTCACAAACAATTAGGTCTTCTGGTTGTTTTTTCAAATCGATAATAACAGGAAAACAGCCAATATCCTTCTCTTCGTCTGTGAAGACGTCGTCGTCGATTGTATGTTACAAGCTGCATTCCTGGTAGTTGGTATTTGAAGTCAGTTCTTGCATTATTTTCTGTCCTATTTGTTCGGCACCGGACTTCGATTGTATGGATAGCACTGACGAACAGATTTACTGCCACGGTACACGAAAGTAAAGTAAAGAAGTTTGTAACTGCGTGCCTAAGCGACACTGGTCCTAGCGAACTTCTATCCTAGTTGCTCCTCGTTACACATAAAAGGAAACGATTATAAAGGTCTGCTGGAATTAGAAAGAGTTTGGAATGAATATTAATTTATTATGCTCTAAAAAAATGGTTCAAATGGCTCTGAGCACTATGGGACTTAACTGCTGAGGTCATCAGTCCCCTAGAACTTAGAACTACTTAAACCTAACTAACCTAAGGACATCACACACATCCATGCCCGAGGCAGGATTCGAACCTGCGACCGTCGCGGTCGCGCGGTTCCAGACTGAAGCGCCTAGAACCGCTCGGCCACTCCGTCCGGTTATTATGCTCTAGTTCTACATGAGTTAGCCATAGCTTTCAGATTCGATAAGGTCACCGTAAAAATATTCTGTTTGCTCCTTTCGTCACAACGACGCATGATCTGCACACATCATCTTCAATGTGTCCTGCTCGATACGCCACCACAGACTAGACTATACCGAATGCCCGATGCCAACTACATACTCGATCTCGTCCTGGTTAGTATGGAACTAGGCTTAATGCACGAATATTAATTTTTTTCCCTAAAACTTTGCTCGCTCACATCACGCACGCCTGAAAACCGCTGCCACGCGGAGTTGCGGTGCGGTCTGGGGCGTCTTGTTACGGTTCGCGCGGCTCCTCACGTCGGAGGTTCGAGTCCTCTCTCAGGCATGGGTGTGTGTGTTGTCCTTAGATTAAATTAAAGTTAGATTAAGTAGTGCGTAAGCCTAGAGACCGATGATCTCAACAGTTGGTCCCATAGCCCTTACCACAAATCTCCAATTTCCGAAAACCGCTCTGCAGGCTCACTGGTAGGGGCCAAAACCACAACTGTCTCGGACGATGGGGCATCCCCGAGTCGTCTGTGCCGCTCTGGTTCGCCAGAGATTGGTAAAGCCGTACTCTCACGGGACGTGAAAACGGCACGTGGGCGAGGAGCTGGTGACGTCCCAGCGTCAAATTCCACGTTCCACTACAGTGCGGAGCGTGAAATAAAGAATATGGCATGTCAGAATTTAGTCTCGTGGAGAGAAACGCAGTCAACGAAATGCGACGTAATGCATGACATAAAACATCGTATTTGGTGGGTTTTCTTTCTCACTGCGTACATAGTAGAATAGAAGCCGTTTCAGAGCATCAGCAAACTGAAGATCCCTCGAAAACCCGTCGTTTAGCTACGATTTGTTATAATAAAAGGACAGGGAACTACATATCCGTAGGTAAAGACTTCCTTGTAGCTGATGTTTTTAGTGCTATAACTTGGGTGCTACGAAAGTATACCGTTTCAGTGCTATGGCACAATGATGATCTATCAAAAGTGCTTCTTACTAGTATAATTTGCGTATTAATTATCAGATAATGAATTAGTAGGTACAGTCTTTACAGGATGTAGATCATATACGTAAACGCAAATATTGCGTCGAAGTTGTAGCGCCAGTTGATAATGTCGTGAACTCTGAGTTGTTTGAGCAATGTAACAGGTTCACTCCCGCTTTTTTCCAAAGTTTTTTTCACTGTTTCTTTTCTAAGAGGGTTTGGGTCTCTCTTATTCATTAAACACAAGTATTATTTCAAAACTACTGAGGGTCTTGAAGCACTGATAACACCGGTTGGCGTCAGATCAGAGAAGTTAAGCGCTGTCGGGCTGGACTAGCACTTGGATGGGTGACCATCTGGTCTGCCGAACGCTGTTGGCAAGCGGGGTGCACTCAGCCCTTGTGAGGCCAATTGAGGAGCTACTTGATCGGAAAGTAGCGGCTCCAGTCAGCAAACTGAAAACGGCTCGGAGAGTGGTGTGCTGAGCTGGTCACATGCCCCTCTATCTCTGAATCCTATGATGCCTGTGGGCTGACGACCGTTGGGCCTTAATGGCCTGTTCGACAGAGTTTTTTTTAATTATCTCAAAAGTCTATGATATTTATTATATATAATGCATTTCTTGCAATTCTTGTTACAAACGCCAACGACTGCAGTGTTTCCCCAGTGTCCAGAAATCTTATCGTGACTGCAAGTGTATGTCTGGAAGCAAAAACAAATTACACACTGAAATTATTTTTGCTATCAAGAAACTTTCTGTACAATTTCCGGGTTAATGGAGTAACTAAAGTTTTATCTTTCCGGTAAATAGCGTTTTCAATGATATTGAGCAGCTTCGTAAAAATTTCCTCTTCCATTCGAATGAAGTTACGAAACGAATCTTTATCTTGAAATGTATGCCCCCTACTTATACCTCCCGAGGAGATCACGAATGTAAAATTAGAGAGATTAGAGCGCGCACGGAGGCTTTCAGACAGTCGTTCTTCCCGCGAACCATACGCGACTGGAACAGGAAAGGGAGGTAATGACAGTGGCACGTAAAGTGCCCTCCGCCACACACCGTTGGGCGGCTTGCGGAGTATAAATGTAGATGTAGAAGTACGTTGTTTTATAGTGTCGGTAGTTAATGAAACATCGAGAATATGGATATTACGCACACGCAAACTGACATTAGTCGCTATACCTTTACTATATTCGAAAATGGGATGAAAATTCAATTGTGTTAACTAACAGCTCCTTCTAGTGTATATCTCAAATCGTTGTACAGCATCATGCGGTGTTCCTCTTTCAGGAATTCTCTGTTCAATCCATCGACGAGTGAAGAATATTTTTCGCAGTTACCTCTGCTCGACGATCGCGAACCCAGTTAAAGCAGCTATTTTACGCGCGTGTGTTTTCGTTAAGAAACCGCGTGGTTTGCTAGACACATAAAGGCGACATCGGCCACTGGAGAGCGCTGACAGCCCAGATCACGTTAACCAGCTCCTCCCGTGTGCCGACCGCGCTGTTTCTCTCTTGAGGTCGGATGTCCCATCCGCGCCCACGTCAAAGTCAGCTCCCTCGACCCGTGTGAAGACGGCTTAAAGGCCAGGCTTTATACGTGGTAACTGATATGGAAAGCTGTGCCCTTACAATGTTGATTACAAATCTCGCTTCCTTCTTCCTTCATGCCATCTCCATGGAATCCCAACAACCTCTCCAGATCCATCTCAATCAGTTCAACTCCTGGTGCAACCAATGACTTCACAAAATCAACCCTACCAAAACGCAGGCAATAATTATAGATCGAACCACCAACAGCTTCCGTCTCTATGACTTTTACCTTATGTACGACCGTTCTATCGAGTTAACTAACACACTAAAATATCTCTGAAAACACTTGATCGATCGACTAACATGGACGGCTCATCTAGCAACGATTAAACAGAAAGCCAACGCCAGACCAACATTACTAAAACTACTAAGCAACCTAACTTGGGGATTGCACCCTCCACACCTATTAAGTCCTAATCTGACTCATCTTCTGCTGTGGCAATGTGGATTGGTCTTTCGCTCCGCCCTCTTTCTATCATGCCGAACAGATCCTCAAACTCTATGCACTACCCCTAGTCTACGGATCCGCTTACCGTCCAATTCCCAAGACTACTCTTCCATCTTGAACAACTCCGAATGTCTTACGTTACCCGTAAACTCGACATTATCCACTCCCTAGTTTCCCAACTGCTCACTGGTCCTGGTACTCCGCTGCGCCTCTATGACCACATTCCTCCAACACTACACCTCCATACGCTCCACATCCTCTCCCAGCGAAACTTAAATCGCCGTCCCTTACCCAACCATCATACCCATTCCACCGGATCTACGACATCTCTACCACCCACTCCCCGTCAGGGTTGCCTTCCCCTCCTATCCCGTCCCCTCACTTCCCAAGTCCTAGGTCGGGTGTGCGTTTTTCCCCCATTCTTTCTCCAAACATTCACCTACACAAACCCCCTCCTACACACTATCTTTAAATGCTACGTTCTTGTGATTTCTCCCTGGCACCCTTATTTCCATTCATCTCTTCATTTCTCCGTGTATGTCTTCTAATACGTCACACTTCGGCCTGTCTGTTATATATATATGATGGTACTTGTTCTTTCGGACATATCAGAAAGAACATCTTCAAATATATATAGTTAAGGCTCACCGGCCATTTAACCATCTTCTTCTGTGCGGATGCACAAACAGTGCTCGAACTCATTACGGGAATCGGCAACACGCCGCGAGTAATGAATATAATGGGCAGGGGCACTATGAATATAGTGGGGACAATAAGTTGAGAATGTGGGTCTCACGGGAGGCGTGCCAGAAATAAGTCCTTGAAGTCACAAAGTCACAGTATCCTCTGTGTCCTCGGTGGCTCAGATGGATAGATAGTATGCCATGTAAGCAGGAGAGTGTTCGACTCCTGGTCGGAGCACACATTTTCAATTGTCTCCCTTGACTTATATCAACGCCTGTATGCAGCTAAGAGTATTCATTTCATCGTAATTTATTTCTATTTCACTTTATGCTGCTGTCTATCTGTTTTTATCTCTTTGTGTGCGACACTCATTTTCCGTTCATCTTTATCGGTATCTTAATTAATCACCGAATCAACCTATTACATTTTAACACGAGAGGCAATACTGAACCTACGACTTATCTTAGAAGAAACATTAAGGAAAGGCATTTGTAGACTAAGAGAAAGCTTTTGAAATGTTGACTAGAATACTCTCTTTCAAATTCTGAAGGTGGCAGGGGTAAAATACAGGAGCGAACGGGTATTTACAATTTGTACAGAAACCAGACGGCAGTTATATGAGTCGAGGGGTATGAAAGGGAAGCAGTGGTTGGGAAGGGAGTGAGACAGGGTTGTAGCCTATCCCCGATGTTATTACATCTGTATATTGAGCAAGCAATAAAGGAAACAAAAGAAAAGTTCGGAGTAGGTATTAAAATCCATGGAGAAGAAATAAAAACTTTGAGGTTCGCCGATGACATTGTAATTCTGTCAGAGACAGCAAAGGACTTGGAAGAGCAGTTGAACAGAATGGACAGTGTCTTGAAAGGAGGGTATAAGATAAACATCAACAAAAGCAAAACGAAGATAATGGAATGTAGTCGAATTAAGTCGGGTGATGCTAAGGGAATTAGATTAGGAAATGAGACACTTAAAGTAGTAAAGGAGTTTTGCTATTTGTGGAGCAAAATAACTGATGATGTTCGGAGTAGAGAGGATATAAAATGTAGACTGGCAATGGGAAGGAAAGCGTTTCTGATGAAGAAAAATTTATTAACATCGAGTATATATTTAAATGTCAGGAAGTCGTTTCTGAAAGTATTTGTATCGATTGTAGCCATGTATGGAAATGAAACGTGGACGATAAATAGTTTAGACAAGAAGAGAATAGAAGCTTTCGAAATGTGGTGCTACAGAAGAATGCTGAAGATTAGATGGGTAGATCACACAACTAATGAGGAGGTATTGAATAGAATTGGGGAGAAGAGGATCTTGTGGCACAACTTGACTAGAAGGAGGGATTGGTTGGTGGGACATGTTCTGAGACATCGCGGGATCACCAATTTAGTATTAGAGGGCAGCATGGAGCGTAAAAATCGTAGAGGGAGACCAAGAGACGAATACACTAAGCAGATTCAGAAGGGCATTGGTTGCAGTAAGTACTGGGAGATGAAGAAGCTTGCACAGGATAGATTAGCATGGAGAGCTGCATCAAACCAGTCTCAGGACTGAAGACCACAACAACAACAACAATATATATATATATATATATATATATATATATATATATATATATATATATACACTCCTGGAAAATGAAATAAGAACACCGTGAATTCATTGTCCCAGGAAGGGGAAACTTTATTGACATATTCCTTGGGTCAGATACATCACATGATCACATTGACAGAACCACAGGCACATAGACACAGGCAACAGAGCATGCACAATGTCGGCACTAGTACAGTGTATATCCACCTTTCGCAGCAATCCAGGCTGCTATTCTCCCATGGAGACGATCGTAGAGATGCTGGATGTAGTCCTGTGGAACGGCTTGCCATGCCATTTCCACCTGGCGCCTCAGTTGGACCAGCGTTCGTGCTGGACGTGCAGACCGCGTGAGACGACGCTTCATCCAGTCCCAAACATGCTCAATGGGGGACAGATCCGGAGATCTTGCTGGCCAGGGTAGTTGACTTACACCTTCTAGAGCACGTTGGGTGGCACGGGATACATGCGGACGTGCATTGTCCTGTTGGAACAGCAAGTTCCCTTGCCGGTCTAGGAATGGTAGAACGATGGGTTCGATGACGGTTTGGATGTACCGTGCACTATTCAGTGTCCCCTCGACGATCACCAGTGGTGTACGGCCAGTGTAGGAGATCGCTCCCCACACCATGATGCCGGGTGTTGGCCCTGTGTGCCTCGGTCGTATGCAGTCCTGATTGTGGCGCTCACCTGCACGGCGCCAAACACGCATACGACCATCATTGGCACCAAGGCAGAAGCGACTCTCATCGCTGAAGACGACACGTCTCCATTCGTCCCTCCATTCACGCCTGTCGCGACACCACTGGAGGCGGGCTGCACGATGTTGGGGCGTGAGCGAAAGACGGCCTAACGGTGTGCGGGACCGTAGCCCAGCTTCATGGAGACGGTTGCGAATGGTCCTCGCCGATACCCCAGGAGCAACAGTGTCCCTAATTTGCTGGGAAGTGGCGGTGCGGTCCCCTACGGCACTGCGTAGGATCCTACGGTCTTGGCGTGCATCCGTGCGTCGCTGCGGTCCGGTCCCAGGTCGACGGGCACGTGCACCTTCCGCCGACCACTGGCGACAACATCGATGTACTGTGGAGACCTCACGCCCCACGTGTTGAGCAATTCGGCGGTACGTCCACCCGGCCTCCCGCATGCCCACTATACGCCCTCGCTCAAAGTCCGTCAACTGCACATACGGTCACGTCCACGCTGTCGCGGCATGCTACCAGTGTTAAAGACTGCGATGGAGCGCCGTATGCCACGGCAAACTGGCTGACACTGACGGCGGCGGTGCACAAATGCTGCGCAGCTAGCGCCATTCGACGGCCAACACCGCGGTTCCTGGTGTGTCCGCTGTGCCGTGCGTGTGATCATTGCTTGTACAGCCCTCTCGCAGTGTCCGGAGCAAGTATGGTGGGTCTGACACACCGGTGTCAATGTGTTCTTTTTTCCATTTCCAGGAGTGTATATTCCTCTCATGTGGCTGAAGACTGGCACATTGTATCCACCGACAGCCCCAGCCCACCCTCAGCCCCACAGGGGGGTGCAGGAGGATGCAATAAGAAAAATGAATAAAATAAAAAACCCTCCGTAGACACGGTCGCTCGTCAGACTTCTGCCGAGCGGAAATGCTGTTGCGTCAGGAGCGCTGGTCGCGGAGTTGATGAGTTCGCTAGAATCCGGCCTTAACTGCGCCACGACTGATGAAAACGCCTCCCGTTGCACGGAGCGTTTCTACGAATGCTGAGTGGGGCACGGAGACAGTGGGTGGGCGGGGGAGTGGGGGGGGGGGGGGGGTTAGGAGGTGCGCCACATGTGTGGACGCTGCGCCACGCCACGCCACGCTGGGCCCGCTTTTTGTGCGGTTGCCGGTATCTTTAGATCGGCCGGCCGGCGGAGATCGGCGGAGCGCAGCGCCGCTCGCGGCGGAGGCCCTCCGTCGCTGCGGCTGGCTGCCCGCCTGTTGCGTCCGCGCTGACGCCACCTCCCTTTGCCTCGCCAGCTACACGGCTCCGCTCTCCGAAGCGACGTAAGCAGCTTCTAAGACCGGTAATCTCCCTCTGCCACGAGCATTCATACAACGTGAAGCCTGAAAACTTGCAAGGGGCGTTCATACTATTCGGCGAACACTATCATCGTAATCATCATTGTCACCCATTTACGATTGGTACATTAGATCGGCAACGGCATAGGCTGAGGACTAACTGGGGATCGTGCGGGCGCGTACATATCACCACAATCTACATCTACAGTCAGTCCTACAAGAGAGTGTACACCATAATTTTAAATGTAACGCCGCAGCCACATCTCTGGCATTGATCTCGAATCTGCACTCAATGCGCTATTGCACAGTATATACACTCAAGAGCCAAAGAAAGTGGTATAGGCAAGCTTATTCAAATACAGAGGTATGTAAACAGGCGGAATACGGCGCTGTGGCCGGCAACACCTATGGCGCAGTTGTTAGATCGGTTACTGCTGTCACAGTGTCAAGTTATCAAGATTTAAGTGATTTTGAACGTGCTGTTATAGTCGGCACTCTAGCGATGGGACACAGCACCTCCGAGGTTGTGATGAACTGGGGATTTTCCCATACGACCATTTCATCTCTGACATCGGTGCGGCCAGAAAAAGATCCCGCAAGAACGTGACCTACGACGACTGAAGAGAATCGTTCAACATGACAGAAGTACAACCATTCCGCAAATTGCTGCAGACTTCAATGCTGGACTATCAAAAAGGGTCAGCGTGCGAACCATCCAACTAAACTTCATCGATATGGGCTTTCGGAGTCGAAGGCCCATTCGTGTACCGAGCGAGGTGGCGCAGTGGTTCGACACTGGACTCGCATTCGGGAGGACGACGGTTCAATCCCGCGTCCGGCCATCCTGATTTAGGTTTTCCGTGATTTCCCTAAATCACTCCAGTCAAATGCCGGGATGGTTCCTCTGAAAGGGCACGGCCGACTTCCTTCCCCATCCTTCCCTAATCCGATGAGACCGATGACCACGCTGTCTGGTCTCCTTCCCCAAAACCAACCAACCAACCATTCGTGTACCCTTGATGACTGCATGACACAAAGCTTTGCGCCCGCCTGGGGCCGTCAATACCGACATTGGACTGTTGATGACTGCAAACATGTTGCCTGGTCCGACGAGTCTCGTTTCAAATTGTATCGACCTGATGGACGCATACTAGTATGGAGACAACCTCATGAATCCATGGACCCTGCATGTCAGCAGGGGACTATTCAAGCTGGTTGAGGGTGTGTAATGGTGTGGGGCGTGTGCGGTTGGAGTGATATGCGACCCCTGATAGGTCGAGATGCGATTCTGACAGGTGACACGTACCCAGTCTGATCACTTGCATCCATTAGTGTCCGTTGTGTATTCCGACGGACTTGGGCAATACCTGAGATGCCTTGCAACGTGCTATTCAAAAGAGATCTTCACGCTCTTGTACTCCTACAGGTTTATCTACAGCCCTGCAGGACTCATGGCGTCAATTCCCTCCAGCACTACTTCAGACATTAGTCGAGTCCTTGCCCCGTCGTGTTGTGGCACTTCTGCGTGCTCGCGAGGGCCTTATATGATATTAGGCGGGTGTACCAGTTTCTCTGCCTCTTCAGTGTAGATAACAGTGTGAGAGTTGAATATTTTGTCTTGTCGGTTGGAGTTTGAAACGACTGCACAGTATCTGAAGCGTCACAGAGCAGTCCCAAAACGTGCAGTGTTTATCAAAAATGCCTTCTGAGGTCCGTTAAGAAGCTATTTGGTTCCAACAAGGCAAACTGGGTTCTTCAAGAGGATAATGATCCGATACGCAGCCGTCTCTGTACAGCTTGGAAGCAAGAAAATAGGGTGCCCACGATGGACTGATCTGCAATGTCTCCCGATGAAATCCGACGGAAAAGGTTTGGTCGTAAATTAAGATGAAGAGTAGAGAAATGCCAATATATACTTCGAAGTAGTTTCCATGTAAAATCAGGACGAAATGGATATCGTTACCGATAGAATATGTAGAAAATCTCATGAAAAGCATGCCAAAAAAAGTGTGAAGCTGTAATCGATAATGGCGGCGATTGTATTAACTATTAGGTAATTGTACAATTAGTAATAACATGTATTATTATGTAAACATATAATAGTCTCTTTTATTTGATACAGATAACGGCGTACACTTTCTTGTGGAACTGACTTTACATCTGCATGATTACTCTGTAATTCGCCACCTTCAGCTATTTCTCTCCTGTTACACTCTCCAACAAAGCGCGGGAAAAACGAACACTTAAATCTTTCTGCGCGATCTCTGAGTTCTCTTAATTTTTTATGATGATCATTCCTCCCTGTGTAGGTGGGTAGACAATAAAATATTTTCACACTCTGAGGAGAAATTTGATGATTGGTATTTCATGAGAAGATCGTGTCGCAACGCCAAACGCCTTTGATTTAATGATTGCCACTCAATTCGCGTATCATGTCCGTGGCGCTCTCTCCCTTATTTAGCGATAGTACAAAACGAGTTGCCTTTGTTTGAACTTTTTCAATGGCCTTAGTCGATCCTATCTGATGCAGATCCTACATCGCAAGCAGTATTCCAGAAGACAATCGTACAGGCGTATTGTAGGAGTCTCTTTAATAAGCCTGTTGTATTCTATAAGTGTTCTGCTAATAAACCGTTGTCTTTGGTTTGATTTACACACAATATTATCTCTGTCATTGTTCCAACTTAAGTTATTCGTAATAGTAATTTACATGTTTCAGATTTCTGTGATTTATCATGTAACCGAAACTTAGCTGATTTCTTTTCGTACCCGTAAGGATGACTTCACACTTCTCATTATTTAGTGTCAACTGCCACTTCTTGCACCACACAGATATCTTGTTTAAATCGTCTTACCGTCTGTTTTGGTCATGTGATGAGTTTTTAAGACGGCAAATGACATCGTCATCTGCAAACAGTCTAAGATTGTTGTTGAGATTGTCCCTCAGATCGTTTCTGTAGATCAGGAACATCGTGGGTCTTATCGTCCATCCCGGTAGCTGAATGGTCAGTGTGACGGATTGTCTTGGCCTGGGTTCGATTGCCGGCTGGGTCGGGGAATTTTCTCCGCCCAGGGAGTGGGTGTTGTGCTGTCCTCATCATCATCCTATCATCCTCATCGACTGCAGGTCGCCAAGTGGCGTCAAATTGAAAGACCGTCACCCGGCGAACGCCCTGCCCGACGGGGGGTCCTAGCCATACGATTAAACAAATAAATAGGGCTTATAACACATTCTTAGGGAACGCCAGGTATTACGTCTGTTTTACTTAACAATGTTCCGTCACTTACTACGAACTGTGCCCTTTCTGACAGGAAATCACGAATTTCGTTTGTGCTTCACTTGTAGCTTTATATGTCAGGTTCATGATGGTGTGCCCATAATTTCGTTAATGGTCATAGTTATTGTGATATTTACGTGGAAGTAGGACACTGCGCGCAGTTCGACGAAGTTTCCAATGTAAAATAGGGATCGCTATGATTTTGCATTTGGTACATTTCGCACAATATGTTGCCGTGTATGAAATACAGCTAACGTATTGAATTTTTCTGTAGATTTGGGTAGAGGTCTCTATCTGTTACCGATCTCCAGAAAATTGATCTGGGGTAGCACACTCATTTGCGATCTCTCCGCGCCAGAGATAAAACCAGAGTGAAATATCCATGACATTCATCATGTTTCATAAACGGTTTAAGATATCGAAATGAGATTTTTGGCAAATGATAGCACACTTCATTATCTATTTCGTTATTCCACTAACAACAGACTTTTTCTGTGGAAGAATGTAATCTTTAGGGGCTGTCGATAACTGGTGAGCTGGCTGGTGTGGCCGAGCAGTTTTAGGCGCTTTAGTCTGGAACCACGCGACCACTCCGGTCGCAGGTTCGAATCCTGCCTCGGGCATGGATGTGTGTGATCTCTTTAGGTTAGTTAGGTTTAAGCAGTTCTAAGTTCTAGGGGACTGATGACCTCAGATGTTGAGTCCCATAGTGCTCAGAGCCATTTGAACCATTTTTGATAACTGGTGAAAGAGAAATGTTATGAGTTTGGGGAACAACATGAGTGAAGACATTACATGCTAATTTTTGTACCGAGGATGTTCTTTTACTCGGATCCTCACTTAATAAACTTAATAACCCACTGTTTCTGAGCCGGCCGGAGTGGCCGAGCGGTTCTAGGCGCTTCAGCCTGGAACCGCGCGGCCGCTACGGTCGCAGGTTCGAATCCTGCCTCGGGCATGGATGTGTGTGATGTCCTTAGGTTAGTTATATTTAAGTAGTTCTAAGTTCTAGGGGACTGATGACCTCAGAAGTTAAGTCCCATAGTGCTCAGAGGTATTTTTGAACCACTGTTTCAGAATTCTCTCGCAGACGTATCTGCACGAAATATTAGTGAGATGAGACCGTGTTAACTATACTGTGTTTGGGCAAAAGAAGAAAATTTTAAGATGGCAACAAGAAAAATGATTAGGTTTCACTCAAAATAGTCAACCGTGATGCTTGTCTGGAAGTTGCAAATGGTTAACAAGTTAGGCGAAAATAATTCGCTGCATTTTCAGCGGAATTCCTTGTAGATAGTAACCAAAGCAGAGGTGACGGATCTTTTTGAATGGTCGCCATGCAAGCGTGGGCGTAGATGGGCTCCACTTAATATTTACAACAAACGTTAGCCTAGGCTTCAGTTTAGAACAGCACTTCCCCTCCAGAGGTCGGCATTTGTCCTTCAGCACATGCCCACAGCCTCCAACCCTACCGCTGTCCCCACGCATGCCCATCTACCAGCCACAGTATTCTACACGGACTCCAAACGTAGCTCTTGTTAGGTTCGCTATATGGCCGTCTTCCTGTCGGCTGTAGCTTACTGTGTCGAGGGTGAAGAGAGACGCCATGATCGCCCCGTTGTGATTAGTTGATCTTGATGAACGGAGGTGAGCAGTTACGACGGTCGTCAATTCGGGACCAGCCTCCATCTTAGCGTCGGTGAGCATGCTTTGTGCACAGTTTTCCGCCATGGACCGTTCCGCTGGTGAGGTTGCAGTTAATTAAATTGATCTCCTCGTTCACATTCAATAGTGTCCGTAGCCATGCTGCTAATCAATCGGTATACAACAGACTGGCACTATTTAAGACAATACCAGAGTAATCATTTGAAGTGTCCTCCAGAGGCTACCGTTACTGTTCATCTAGTGATCAAAGTTCTCCATATTTTCTCTTCTCACACTCTCTCGTAGTTCCAGGGCTTGGCCGTTTTAAATTAATGCTTTTCATAGGACTGAATGTTTTAGATTTTATGGTTCAAATGGCTCTGAGCACTATGGGACCTAACTGCTGAGGCCATCAGTCCCCTAGAACTTAGAACTACTTAAACCGACCTAGCCTAAGGACATCACACACAGCCATGCCCGAGGCAGGATTCGAACCTGCGACCGTAGCGGTCGCGTGGTTCCAGACTGTAGCGCCTAGAACCGCCCGGCCACACCGGCAAGCTTTGATTTTATATTCTTGTTCTGCAACAAGAAGCAATGGGCATGGCGGTCTTAAATTTACACTTATACTCATGTATCAGGTTACATCATGAATAAATTATCTGTTATTGAAGGAACAATACAGTAGATTTTACTAGTTGGCTAATGTACTAACACTCTGTTAGGGATAGTACCCTCTGCTCGGGGAACATGTCGTGCCCATATAGTCTTCTTCTTACAATCACTCTCCCAGTATCCGCTTTCTGTAAATGGCGTCACATATTCTTCATTGTGGTTTCTTCCCCGTCTTCCAGTTTCTATATTGTATACCGGACCGTAAATTTACCTTATAATCTTCCTCTCAAGTGCACGGATACGCTCTTCCTTTGTTTGCGTTCTTCCCCATGTCTCGGAACCATACAGTATAACTGGTAGCGTTAGTGACATGTGCAGCTGTATCAAGCTTTTCTCTGGAACAGTGTGTGACATGTATAGGTGGTTTAAACTGTAGAACACCTGCTTCGCATTTACTATTCTTTGTCGATTTTCCTTCTCTGTCTCATTTTCATCGTACACTGTTTGTCTCGATACTTGAATATTTTGACTCTTTCAAAATCATGACTATCTATATTGATGGCATCCATATCGCCTTGTCGACGAGAAACTGATATATACTATGTTTTCTCGTCGTTGACCAGTAACCTTAGCTTGCTAGTTTCTAGCATAAATCGAGATATATCTGTTGCCTCCTCATTCAGAGTTTCGCCCACAATCACCACATCATCTGCATATTCAAAGATCGTCTCACTTCCAAACATCTCCGTCACCATATTATGGCCAGCTGCACGTCTTACCTTTTTCAGCGCAATGCTGAACGGAATTGGCGACATAGGAACGCCCTGTGTTAAAATAAATTTCGACCTTGCAGCCGGTCGTCGTTTAACAAATTCCACGAAATTTCAGCGAGGCTCCTGCTAGTCATCGTCACGTGAGCCATGATTGACAGGTGGCCTGCTGAAATATCGTGGAATGTGTTAGACGGCAACAGGCTATAAGGCTGATATTTGTTTTAATATTCAAAAAATTCGGAAATTTGTGGTAAGTTCTGTGGGACCAAACTGCTGAGGTCATCGGTCCCTAATCTTACAAACTACTTAATCTAACTTAAACTAACTTACGCGAAGGACAACACACGCCCATACCCGAGGGAGGACTCGAACCTCCGACGGGGAGAGCTGTGCGGACCGTGACAAGGCGTCCTAGACCGCACGGCCACCCCTCATGGCTTTAAATATTCAATTCGCCTGAAAAATTTTAAAATTCGCGGTGGATCTCACCGTCTCAACCCATTCTTAACGGTGGAGGGTGCGTATTGTAATAGAACGCACAATTTAGTAGCAACTCTTAAACTTTGTGAAAAATAGTAAAAAAAAAATTCTGACAAATTATTGCATTGAAAAGAGCATGGTAATCATGGTGACCTTGGTAGTGACGCTCATTAATAAATTCAGAATGAACAAAACAGAAACTGGTGTAAGTGAAAAACAAATACTTGCAACTCAATAACAGAACTGAATGCACTTCGACGCATATCACAAGATCCACGCAGTAACTGAGTTCTAGATTGAAACTTCTAAACCTTCAGAAAAAAAAACACAAAAACAAAATGGAAGCAATTAAACCATATCTTAAAATGCACAACGTGACCTTTACATTTAAGATTTAAATCACACAAAACACTTTAGACCCCAGATGCAAACACATAACCAAAGTATACATACAGAATTTGCTGGCTACGATAAAACTTACAAGCAGTGTTAGAAATAATGTCAGGCACAAGGGTCATAACCAGAACTGCAACGGCGACATACAAAATTGGTCAGAGGCAGTGTAACTAGAAATCGTAAAAACTTATCCAATTTTAAAACACTATTTTAGCTGAGTAAAAGTTAATCTACCACAGAATTTCCCATTGCCGGATATAGCTCTCTTCCCTCCTTCTCTGTACATTAGCGATGTTCAGTTTTTTGTATCCAAATCTGCCCTGGCTGCCTCTGTAGGTCATCAATTCACATTCCACTAGGTAGCGTTTTCTTATCACGAGAAATCCAACACAGAACCTCCTTAGTCCTCTGCAAGATATGATTACGTTTCACACCAGCCATTTCGGCCTCGAGTTGTGGACACTGAAGCCGGTTTCCGCTACGTGGGGAATGGATTTTTCCAGGTGATGGGTCGGTATTAGCTTAATCCTTATAACTCGGCTATGGTCGGGTACTACGGTGCTGTTTTAGAGAGTGAGTGATTTTCCCAGGACGGCCAGTGTTTTTCAGCACCGGCCGGAGACTGAAAAGCCCTTTCTCTTTGCAGAGAAATGCAGTTAAAGGGAGCAGTGAATGGCCACTCGAAATGTCCGCATTCAGCTCCCAGCATCTCGTGTCGATGAATGTCCACCCCTTGTCCATTTCAGTTCGGTCAAGTCTCTGTCAC
Organism: Schistocerca piceifrons; assembly: GCF_021461385.2. NCBI lineage: Eukaryota > Metazoa > Arthropoda > Insecta > Orthoptera > Acrididae > Schistocerca > Schistocerca piceifrons. The sequence goes on from NC_060144.1 coordinate 147,127,311, forward strand.
TTCCTCAACCCCCATTTTTTTTTCATCCATTGTATCGCACAGTAGAATAGCAAGTAAGAGCTGGAATGAAATTTTGTTAGAAACTGACTGAGATGTCGCTAAGTGCGGCGGTCCTGTCAGCTACACGAAAGTGTGGTTAACGAATGCCAACACGGGAAGGCTGAAATACAAACTAGCTAAGAGCTTGTTTCATGGGATTATTCGTGAGGGAAGCCATGAGTACTTTGACAAGTGCAGAGCAGACTGGAGGCTCTAATGTAAAGAGGATAAATGCAGTAATTTCAAACACAGGTGTCATAAGGGCGCCTTTTACGATGTGAATTTCGCAAAAGGAACGTTCTGAAACCCTGAAGCTAAACACTAGATCAGCCGAGAGCGCTGACATACTCAGAGCGGAAGCATACATGGTCAGCAGTGCGTGTGTGTGTGTGTGTGTGTGTGTGTGTGTGTGTGTGTTGGGGGGGGGGGGGGAATCACGTTATCGCCATCTATAAAACATCTGCCCAAGTTGTCAGAGTGAGGCCATACCATCTGCATCACGATTACCGTTGTAATACCGGCTCGGTTACAGGATGCCCCAAGTGTCTACAACCTGTCGCCATTCTGGAGTCCACTGCTACAAATCCACAACCATGTGGCCATGGAGAGAACTTTTGATCTGCAAGCCGCACCCTTGCCGGTCACAGTGGTGACTGGCTGAGGGTGGTGGCGGGGCCGATCTTCCGTCGATAAAGAAAAGATCTACCCACGTGCGAACTGTCCAGCTTGGGCACTGGGCGTCTGTGTAGTCGCTGCCGGCCACTGTGGCCGAGCGGTTCTGGGCGCTTCAGTCCGGAACAACGTGGCTGCTACGGTGCGAGGTTCGAATCCTGCCTCGGGAATGGATGTGTGTGTTGTCCTTAGGTTCGTGAGGTTTAAGTTGTTCTAAGTCCAGGGGACTGATGACCTCGGATGGTAAGTCCCAAAGTGTTTAGAGCCATCTTTGTGTAGTCGCTACTGGGGCAGTTCAGTTAAGGCCTTGCCGGCTCTATAGTGGGACCACCATTCGAACTGTCCTTCGTGTTGTTGTTGTTGTTGAATCTTCTGTCTCCACGACCGACTACTGGGGTATGCAGCACTATGGGATCGAGCCTAAGAGCAGCTTTACTCATAGCGCTGAGGCTACGACAGACGTCGGTAGCGACGCTGGGTCGCTGAGACCCATCGGCCGACTCATGCCCCTTTCGGCCGCAACACTGACCACCCACAGACAATTCCAGGAACTGTATTCAGCAACCTCCTCGCCGGCCGCTGGCATCTCATCTCGCGCTTTCACGCAACGCAGACTCAATAGTGTGATTGCTGCTAATCAGTTTGGGGAAGAAGACGGAGTGATTGTAAAACTCTCGCCAATAAATGATCGTTAATTGTATGATATTTAACTAGCGTTCAAACGCTCGACAAAATTACGCATCCCTGCTCTTCGCTCGAACTGCTGATAACTACGCAACTCTGGCTCGGGTAGTTTCTTGTTATACCCAACATGCAACATTCCACTGTCAGTACAGAGTTACACTATGTGATCAAAAGTGTCCGGAAACCCCCAAAAACATACGTTTTTCATATTAGGTGCATTGTGCTGCCACCTACTGCCAGGTACTCCATATCAGCGACCACAGTAGTCGTTAGACATCGTGAGAGAGCAGAATTGGGCGCTCCGTGGAAGTCAAGGACTTCGAACGTGGTCAGATCTGTGCGCAAGATTTCCATCCTTAGGTCGACTGTTTCTGATGTGATAGTGAAGTGGAAACGTTAAGGGACACGTACAGCATAAAAGCGTACAGGCCGACCTCGCCTGTTGACTGACAGATACCGCCGACACTTGAACAGGGTCGTAGTATGTAAGAGGCAGACATATATCCTGGCCATCACATAGGAATTCCAAACTGCATCAGGATCCACTGCAAGTAAAATTGCATTTAGCCGGGAGGTGAGAAAACTTGGGTTTCATGGTCGAGCGGCTGATCATAAGCCACACATCACGCTGGTAAATGCCAAACTGCGCCTTGCTTGGTGTAAGGAGCGTAAACACTGGACGATTGAACAATTGAAAAACGTTGTGTGGAGTGGCGAATCATGGTATATAGTGACAATCTGATGGCAGGGCGTTGGTATGGCGAATGCGCGGTGAACGTCATCTTCTAACGTGTGTAGTGCCAACAGTAAAGTTCGGAGGCGGTGGCGTTGTGGTGTGGTCGTGTTTTCCATGGAGGGGGCTTGCACCCCTTGTTGTTTTGCGTGGCACCGTCACAGCACAGGCCTACATTGACGTTTTAAGCACCTTCTTGTTTCCCACTGTTGAAGACCAATTCGGGGAATCTCAAAACACGATCGAGCACCTGTTATAGTGAACCGCCTGTTACGGAGTGGTTACACGACAATAACATCCCTGCAATGGACTGGTCTGCACGGGGTCCTGACCTGAATTCTATAGACCACTTCTGAGATGTTTTGGAACGCCGACTTTGTGCCAGGCCTCATCGACCGACATCGATTCCTCTCCTCAGTGCCGCACTCTGTGAAGAATGGGCTGCCATTCCCTAACAAACCTTCCTGTACCTGACCGAACGTATGCGCGCAAGAGTGGAAGCTGTCATCAAGGCTAAGGGTGGGCCAACACCATACTGAACTCCAGCATTACCGATGGAGAGTGCCACGAACTTGTCAGTCGTTTTCAGCCAGGTGTCCTGATACTTTTGATCACATAGCTTATTAGACGCAGCTATGAGACACTGGACCTTCATTCGTGAAGGCGATGTTTATAATCTCTGTATTTATCCACTTATTGTTTCCAGTAAACATACATAGTCAGCAACTGCTTCTATCAAGGTGTCTTCCTATTTTTACGGCCTCTCCGCCACAGTCGTAGTTCTGACAAATGATATGCGATTAAATTATTTCTGTTTTGGTTGTTTTACACAGGGTGGTCCATTGATAGTGACCGGGCCAAATATCTCACGAAATAAGCATCAAACAAAAAAACTACAAAGAACGAAACTCGTGTAGCTTGAAGGGGGAAACCAGATGGCGCTATGGTTGGCCCGCTAGATGGCGCTGCCATAGATCAAACGGATATCAACTGTGTGTGTGTGTTTTTTTTTAATAGGAACCCTCATTTTTTATTACATGTTCGCTTTGTGATAGATGGCGCTGTAATAGCCACAAACATATGGCTCACAATTTTAGACGAACAGGTAGGTAGGCTCTTTAAATTAAAATACAGTACGTAGGTACGTTTTAACAACTTAATTCGGTTGTTCCGATGTGATACATGTACCCTTGTAGTTTTTTCATTTGACGCTTGTCTCGTGAGATATTTGGCCCGGTCACAATCAATGGACCACCCTGTATAAATGACGAAGACACCTGAGTTGTTATTCAGCATGGCAAACTAAAACTGACCCAGAAAATATGTCACGCACCTTAAGATGGGCAACCAAACGGACATCATTAGAGAAAATGCAGATGATGGACTGCTACGGTACAGAACAGAAAGTAACTGAAAAAGCACACAGTGAGACGGACAGAAACGACAATTTTATTCAAACGCAATAGTTACACTGAAGTTTCTGCGATTTTTGATAGTTACCTAGAGATGCAAAAGACGGTACATGGTTCTTAATAGGGTGTCTGATCACCAAGCATGGCAGCGCCCGCTCCGCATCGCGCTCCAGTGTAGGTCACTAGGTTGGTAAGAAGATCTTATGATGCGTCGTTCCAGTCCTTCACATACACAGTTAGCACCTGCTGGATGCTCTCTGGTGCATGTGGAAGTTCTTCAATACGTCTCCAAAAAGCATTCCACACTGGCTAGATGGAATGTAAGTCGCGGCGAAGACAAGGTAGTCCATTCGCCGAATATCCTCTCGTTCGAAGAGCTTCTCCAACTGAGCTGTTCGATGCAGCCGCGATTTGTTATCTATAAATATGAAGTCAGATCCGAACACACCCTCGAATAGAAGCAAATGAGAAAAGAGTATAGTGTCCCGTGACTCTACCGTGTGCAAAGTTTCGGAAGTAAGTGCGCTCATGGATCATCATGCCTACCCACATCATAATACTGGATCACTGAAACGACCGTGTTCGATAATGTCGCTGGGTGCATTATGTGTTCCCACCTCCTGCCGTGTGACTGTCACCTCCAGAATCACTACTCTAACTGAACCTGCTCTCGTCCGACAAGACCATACGTCACAACTTCTCGTTTGTTCCGTTCCTACGCCACCATCGCAAACGGTGCCGCCAATGCGTAGGTGTCAACGGAACACAACGAAATTGTCGTAGGGCAAACAGACCATCCCATGCAGTCGCCCTCCCACTGTGCACCAAGAGATTACGTGTCTTGAGGTTCTGTTGTTTTTCCAACTGCACTGTTTGACGTGACTGCCTATTGTGCAGTGTGGCGTCATCTGCTGCTGTAGTTGACCATAACCTACCACCTTCCCTCCTCCAGGCAGCAGCGCCTATAGTTGGGAACGCTCCCGACGCACGTGAAACAACGGTGCAAGAAATATTAAATTCCTGGGGTACATTCGTCACACTTCGTCCTTCTTCCAGTTTTCAGATGATTCTCCTCCGTATCAAGTCATGCAGATGTTGCCTCCGGGCCATGTTGTAATGAAGAATACCACTGCAGTGGACCATAACTGCTCGCTAGTTAATCACACTATTTTCCTCAGTTGCTCCAACGGCCACGTGTTGCGGGGACTGCCCCATGTGACGCTATAGTTATGTTGATCTCACGCCATGTCCAGCTTTCTCTGCACGATTCGGCGACCACTGGTAAGATACCCCCGCACTTTCATTCCCTTCCACCGAGTTCTTAATACGATATATTACCTTATCTTGTCGTTATAATTTCCAGAGCACTGTATTTCACTGTACTCAGTCGCCTGAGATGAGAGGATAGTTGACACTATATTGTTTGCATCTAATGTAATGAAAGAACCTTACGAAGCTCGCAGATAGGCCTGAAGAGAATTGCAATAACACAAAAATAGTATACAAGCAACATATAGGAATGGCTGTAGTACAAATTAAGAATGAAGTCATAAATACAACTGTTGCGTTATTACACTACTGGTCATAAAAATTGCTACACCACGAAGATGACGTGCTACAGAAGCGAAATTTAACCGACAGGAAGAAGATGCTGTGATATGCAAATGATTAGCTTTTCAGAGCATTCACACAAGGTTGGCGCCGGTGGCGACACCTACAACGTGCTGACATGAGGGAAGTTTCCAACCGATTTCTCATACACAAACAGCAGTTGACCGGCGTTGCCTGGTGAAACGTTGTTGTGATGCCTCGTGTAAGGAGGAGGCATGCGTACCATCACGTTTCCGACTTTGATAAAGGTCGGATTGTAGCCTATCGCGATTGCGGTTTATCGTAGCGCGACATTGCTGCTCGCGTTGGTCGAGATCCAGTGACTGTTAGCAGAATATGGAATCGGTGGGTTCAGGAGGGTAATATGGAACGCCGTGCTGGATCCCAACGGCATCGAATCACTAGCAGTTGAGATGACAGGCATCTTATCCACATGGCTGTAACGGATCGTGCGGCCACGTCTCGATCCCTGAGTCAACAGATGGGGACGTTTGCAAGACAACAACCATCTGCACGAACAGTGCGACGACGTTTGCAGAAGTGTGGATGGACTGATTCTCCAGATCTCTCAACAATTGAAAACGTCTGGTCAATGGTGGCCGAGCAACTGGCTCGTCACAATACGCCAGTCATTACTCTTGATGAACTGTGGCATCGTGTTGAAGCTGCATGGGCAGCTGTACCTGTACACGTCATCCAAGCTCTGTTTGAGTTAATGCCCAGGCGTATCAAGGCCGGTATTACGGCCAGAGGTGGTTGTTCTGGGTACTGATTTCTCAGGATCTAAGCACCTAAATTGCGTGAAAATGTAATCACATGTCAGTTCTAGTATCTTTGTCTAATTAATACCCGTTTATCATCTGCACTTCTTCTTGGTGTAGCAATTTTAATGACCAGTAGTGTATTTAGACTAGTGAAAGGAAAATACTGGTTAGTCATCAAATGAAATATATAAAATAATAAAGTCGATCGACCACAAAAAACTGTTCGCAGATAAAACGGGTGCCAGAGTGATATTCATTGGAAAAATCGTCGAAAGTGTAGTCCATCCACGGAGGAGATAACTTACATCTTCGTTCGACCAGTACTTGAATGTTCCTCATCAGCCTGGGGACCGTAACAGATTGGGTTGATAGAGGAAATACGAGAAGAGAAGAGTCAAAGGAGAGCAACACATTTTTGTCGTTACAGGTTGGTTTAGTGAACGTGAAAGTGCCACCGAGATGCTCAAACAATTAGTGGCAGACGCTGCAAGAGAAGCGTCTTGCATCACGTTGTGGTTTGGTGCTAAAATTTCGAGAGAGTACATTCCAAGAAACTTTAACCAATGTATTGCATCTCCTACACATATCTCGCTGTAAGATCGATGGGGGAAAATTAGAGCGATTTGAGCTCACACGGAAGAATACCAGCAACCGTTCATCCCGCTAACCGTCCAGAACTGGAAAAGGAAAGCAGGGAGGTGAAGTTGGTACACGAAGTACTCTCCGCCGCATTCCGTTACGTGGATTCCGGAGTACAGATGTACATGTAAAGGCTGATGAAGAGTAAAAGTGGCTCAGAGAATTTTCGTAATCTGTTCGAAACCAACACGGGACCTTACGGTGTCGGAAATAAGTTCGGGATAGGACTTAACAGGTGAGTAATATACCTCAGTGGTGTCCACCTATAAAAACTGTAAAGCGCACTAATCAAAAGGGTCCGAGGAAAAGGGCTCTAAAATTTCTAGCGCAGCTCATATACCGGGCATTTTATAAACTGTGGCAGCACAGTGAATTGGTTGCGCCTGTAGCAGGCGATCCAGCATCGATCCTACCTTCCGGTAAAGTTTATTTTTAGTTGTTTTAAAAATAACATCAACTTTAATTAAGTTAATGACTTAAAACATTACCAACTAAATGAGAAAGAATTTTATTTTATTTATGAGATGACTGTTAAAGCTAATTGACGTGTAATGTGAATTACAATTAATATTATCTTTTCAGATAGTTGAATAATTTGAAATGCTTTTTTAATCGAGGTAATTAAAGCTGTAACTACCACTGTAACAAAATTTTTGCTAGGGCTTTATTCGTATAAAAGAGTTTACAATCTCGTTTTTATTTGTCAATTTCGTATTTTACGTACAGCACCAGACTGATAATTATCTTAAAAACATTAAAAACGAAAAGTATTTTGACATCTTGCGCGAATTATAAAGGACGACTTCATATACAAACAAACTTCTTTTAAAAAGATATTTTGGAAAACATACATCGCAGACATTCATGAAAACTTCTCTTTCATGGGAAAGCCTGGAAGTGTACCAGGCATACGCATCCTTTCCTTAAAATTTTGCGATGACGGTTGATGACGCACTGCTAATGTCACTTTTTTACAGTGTTCACTGAATTTTCTTACTATTATTGTCAATCAGATCACCGCAATTTTGTATACGCTTTATTAGATTTTTTATCTTATATAAAAATAGACGTCTCAGGGTCGAACAAGAGGAGTACATTTGGTTGGAATCACTTAAATTTTACAGTCGTCTCCCCATTCTGAAACATTTTGCCACATAATTCAGGCTTTAATTGTTCATCCAAATCGTCAATAATCAATAGAATTTGTTGTTTTCCCACATAAGGCTTTAAACACCGTGGAGAAAGTCAATATACAGTCCTGTCGTTAGCTTCCCAGATTTAGAAGTTGTTATAATACATTTTTATATTTTTGCGCATATTCAAAAAATGGTTCAAATGGCTCTGAGCACTATGGGACTTTACATCTGAGGTCATCAGTCCCCTAGAACTTAGAACTACTTAAACCTAGCCAACCTAAGGACATCACACACACATCCACGCCCGAGGCAGGATTCGAACCTGCGACCGTAGCGGTCGTGCGGTTGCACACTGAAGCGTCTAGAACCGCTCGGCCACATCGGCCGGCTGCGCATATTCATTTACTGTTTTTTGAACTAGGGGGGAAAAGTTACCGATTGTTTTTTGTGAACAAACAAATATTTGTAGGGCTTTTCCAGACGGAGCGAGAACATAGTGAATGGTATATGTATGAGTCACTTTATTAATATGATGCCTTTCGACGAAAATAGTTTCGCTTCCTTTGCCAATCATAGTCCTTTTGCTCACCGACTGATACTGACATTTTGGAAACAGAAAATAATCGAAACTGAAGTATTTTTTCAGACTGTCGAAAAAATACAGAGCAAAATGAACTTGTAAATACTCGCAATCATCTACCTATCAGGTCAATGTTGATACGAAAATCTTTGTTGAAATTCGGTAACATTTTGAACGTCTAGGTTCCCGAAGTGTCTTTAGAAGCCCAGGTTTCTTCGGCCGACACTGTTTCTTTTTCCGAAATAAATTTTGTCACTTTTCATTGACGAATTCCATTTCTACTTTTGAATTTATGAGCCTAGCTGTCAGAAGGTTTAAATTCAATATCTATTAATTGTAGTGCTGCAGCTAAATCCCACTGTTGTAAATTTCGAGTCGTCACTTGTTGAAAATTCTCTCAGGGTATAACGAAACGATCACATGTTCAGAAATTGATTGTTGCATACTGATCAAATTGATTTCCCCCTTTTTTAAATTTCTTCTTATCATTGGGATAAATATTCCTTCTTTTTAAATGTGCTTCATCCTCTTTCTTGCTGTATTTGTAGTTCCCACGCTGGGTGAGTCTTTGGGATATTAACAGCTTTAATTTTGTAACCCAAACAAAGCGGGTCTATTTCCTTTTTTTTATTCTGGTTCATATTCATCTGATGAGCTATGGTCTTTGAATTTTCCAAAAGGTTCCTCGCCATGGTTTTCATTTTCATAAACAAGTTCATCGTCAGACGCAACTATTTTTCAGCCAGCATGTCCATAGAAGGTTCGTAAATTTCTTCGTCCACCAACGTGCTTCGTAAGAAACTGATGTAGAAGATGCCGATGTAATCAAATTATTACAGCTAGCAAGCTTCGCAGTATGCGACAGCTTCTTTTAACGTAACCTTCGGCATTTCGCTTTATAATGAATCTTGACTGATTTCATCTGCAGCTTCTAATACTTTCACGATGTGTTCATTAGCAGACATTTTTAATTCACAATATTTTAAAAATTCCGATAATAGTTCACGGCACGGAAAGCTCCAATCTCTACGAAAGTGAAGAATGAACTGGTATATTACTTCGAGTCTCTAGAGGAATGAGGGTCGTACAGATGTATACCTCGTATTGTAGCAGATAAGGACCATTGACAGGTTAGTCTCGTAGGGGTCCTGACTGTTCCTGACCATCTGACTATCTGTATATGCAATAGGGAAACAGCTACACTCTACTCTTCCAAGTGGAAACCCGTTTCTCAAATTCCCAACAAATATTTTTAACATTTCCGTAGCTTATGATACCGTAAAAATTATAATTACGTTTTAGTGACATTAGTAATTAAAGCTTTATCTCCATTAAAATGCATTTGAAATTATTCAACTTTTAAAACGAAAATATTAATTACAATTCATATTTTATGTTAATTAGCTGTAATAGCCATTTCATTGATACAATAAGCTCCTTATGATTTTATTGATATCTTTGTTTAAAAGCTGTTATAACTTAAAAAATAAAAATAAAAAGTTACCTGAAGGTAGAATCAAACCTGGATGGCCTTGCGTGGCAAGAGAGTCCTGTACAGACGCAGTCATTTCGCTGCGATGCCATAACGTATAAATTAACTGGCGTATGAGTTGCGCGTAAAACCTTAGAGCCCTTTTTCTCGGAATATTCCGACTAGTGACCTTTAAGTTGTATTGATGGTCACCCTTGAGGTATACTACTAACTTGCAAAGTTTCCACCCGAATTGAATTTCCAAGACCGTAAGGTTCCCTTGAAAGCTTCCTATTTGTGTGAAACGGTATGTTTATAAATCATTGAAATGTGTTACTTGTCTGACCTATGACCTTGTGATGGATTTTCTAATTGAAAACTATCCAATACAGACGGTTGCTAAGTGCGCAATGGAAAGATGTACACTCATGCTCATAAATTAAGGATAAAGCTGATACATAGTGAAAGAACGCTCTGGTGGGCGGTTTGCGGGTTTAAATCACCTCGGAGTATGACCATGCGGTGCATTTGACCTACGGTCGTCGCACGGTGACGCTGGCAGCAGTCCATACACGCAGAGGTGTGTTGGTGCATGTTGGAGTACGGCGCAGCGAGTAAGTGTGCAGACGTTTTCAGACGTGCTAATGGTGACTGTGTGTTGGAAATGGCTCAAAGAACACATATTGATGACGTTATGAGGGGTAGAATACTAGGGCGACTGGAGGCTGGTCAAACACAGCAGGTCGTGGCATGGACCCTCCGTGTTTCGCAAAGTGTGATCTCAAGACTATGGCAATGATTAAAGCAGACAGGAAACGTGTCCAGGCGCTACAGTACTGGACGTCCACAGTGTACAACACCAAAAGAAGACCGATATCTCACCATCAACGCCCGCAGGTAGCCTTGCTTGGGAACTTACCACAGACACTGGAACAGTTGTCTTCAGACACGCGGTCTACATACGATTGAACACACATGGTTTATTCGCCCGGAGACCTGCAAGCTGCATTCCACTGACCCCCGGTCACAGGAGAGCCCGCAAAGCCAGGTGTCAAGAATACAGTACATGGTCATTGGAACTGTGGTCCTAGGTTATGTTCACGGATGAGTCCAGGTATAGTCTGAACAGTGATTCTCGCCGGGTTTTCATCTCGCGTGAAGCAGGAACCAAATATCAACCCCTTAATGTCTTTAAAAGGGACCTGTGTGGAGGTCGTGGTTTGATGGTGTGGGGTGGGATTATGATTGGTGCACGTACACCATGTCTTTGACAGAGGAACTGTTACAGGTCAGTTGTATCGGGACGTCATTTTGCACCAGTATGTTCGCCTTTTCAGGGGTGCAGTGGGTCCCACCTTCCTCCTGTTGGATGATAAGGCACGGCCCCACCGAGTAGCCATCGTGGAAGAGTAGCTTGAAACAGAAGATATCAGGCGAATGGAGTGGCCTGACTGTTCTCCAGACCTAAACCCCATCGAGCACGTCTGGGATGCTCTCTGTCGACATATCGCTGCACGTCTTCAAACCCCTACGACACTTCAGAAGCTCCGACAGATACTGGTACAAGAATGGGAGGCTATACCCCAGCAGCTGCTCGATCACCTGATCCAACGTATGCCAACCCGTTGTGCAGCCTGTGTACGCGTGCATGGTGATCATATCCCATACTGATGTTGAGGTACATGCACAGGAAACAGTGGCGTTTTGTAGCGCATGTGTTTCGGGACGTTTTTCTCAACTTATCACCAATACCGTGGACTTACAGATCTGTGTCATGTGTGTTCCCTAAGTGCCTATGCTATCAGCGCCAGTTTTGTATAGTGCCACGTTGTGTGGCACGCCATTCTGCAATTGTCCTTAGTTTATGAGCATGAGTGTATATCGGAAATGTTCAGCAGAGCCATGAAGAAAACAAAAGGGCCAGGAAAAACATTGGAGCAGTAGACGTAATTCTGAATGTCACAAAAATAAAATTAAGTTGTGTGGAACATGGTAGACGGCTAAGGACTTTTTCTGTATATCAAGAGTCACAGGAATACTGAGAAGATTACTGAATGGTAGGTGACTATAGAAAATGTGGAGGAGGAACATGGATGTATGGATTTCAAAGGACTAGATTGGATAGATGAGTCAAGAAGAGTTCTTTATGCAGCTTTGATAAAACTCGAAATATTATTAGAATGACTTTTACCCACGTGTGTTGCTGTATTATGTTACTGAGAGAAGTATGAAGGATGAAAACACTGTGGGAGAGATGCTGTGTGATCACTGCAAAACAGCACAGGGAGACGGCAGGAATGATCGGTAAGCGCCCTCTCCATAGCATACAGAATAAAGCGATGTCTCAGACCAAAGCTGGTGCATTGGTGAGAGGGGGCCCGGTTCAGCAGACATTTTCAACAGAAAGGTATGCAGACAAAAAAATCATCAAATGGGCAGTACTGGCATAGATTGAAGGAAACAAGAAACAAATTGGGCTGAGAGCTATTTGAAGACTCCAAAGATTGTAACATAACAGCTTGGGGTGACCTAATACGGTCCAGTCACATGTAATACAGTAAATGAATGTTTGTAAGAGCTATGAAGTTAAATGATGATTCAGAATTACAAGTTCTTACTACGTATGTTCAAAAGTCATGCGATTACTAAAGCAGCGTTAGTGCATGCTAGGGAATGTATTTTGTGACGGAGATGTGGAAGGTGAAACGATAAACTCACAGAATTGTAACTACGTTGAAAAGTAACGATTCTGAGTCATTCCAATGACAAAGGAGAACGATCTAGCAGTAAACTGCTGACAACAGTCCAACTACCGAACGTATCGCAGAGAGCTGGTACCGTTAAATCTCACCGAGTCCAGGTGCACATTATTGGCAATCAACTTTGCCTTCACGTTTTATTACGACCGATGTAACGTGCATCGTGTCACTGTAGACAGTTCGTTTTGTATCCGATTCAAGGTTTCACTTACGTTTCGCTAATGTACGATAAGCAATCTGAGACTCATAATTTCATTTTGAGTGTCATAACCTTTAACGCCATCCCAGCCCTAGCAATTGTCTATTTATGACGATGCTATTAAAAGAATGCGTATGAATACCAAGTGCTGGACATATTTCTGTTAGCTCCCAGTAAAGAGCGGAGAAGTGAAAATAAACTGTGTAGAATTATATTTATTTAAGACAATACATCACACAGCAGATCTGTAAATCATGTGATCAGAGTACCGGAACACTTCTGAAAATGTGTTAACTTAATTACAATGTCGCTGAATGCTATTAGCATTCTGGAAGTGTGGACAGTGTAAATCTGAAATAACATATATAGCTACGAATAAATGGAATTATATTAGAACAGGGAAAAATCTCACAATCTAATAAAAGCAACTACTACACAAAGCAAATACGAAACTGTAATTGAATTCCGAGTGTAATTAACTGTAATATTTCTCTACATAGTCGCACTTTACTGTGTAACCGTAAGTAGCGTTTCGAATTGTGTGGTAAATATGTGTATGTATACAGCACTTGTTTCAAGAGAGGAAAGAATCAATAGGACAGTTTAACGCAGTTACTTGTTTAGCGTAAAGTACAATTATATTCAAACATGTATTTCAGCAAACTACAGTTTTTTTCAGCTTTTGAAGGTAGTACTAAAGATTTTCGCAGCACTTACCACGTACAAACAATATTCCAACCTAACAGACACAACGAATTGCTTAATGATTCCTTTGACAGTAATGTACATAATCTGCTGTCATTAGTGACTTCCATCTTAAGGTTCAGTGGTCCTGTTGTCAACGAAAAAAGAGAGCTATCTAGCTGTGGTCAAATATTAATTTTCTATATTTTTGAACTTCCTTCCCCCTTTCCGCATTCATTCACAGTCAGCTCGTCGTCATGTCAGATATAATGCCACGCAGATGTGCCTTCAGCCTTCGAGCCAAATGGAAACAGTATGGCCGGACACCTAGCTGTCTGGGAGGTCAGGTGCAACTCGCCAATCTTCTCAAATGTCACCTGTATCGAAATTCGGTTTTGCGTTACCGAAATGCCACGTGACATCTGTTGCTTATGACTCTGGTCCCCTTGTTTGTAAGAAGCGCAGTATCATTTTGAAGGAGAGACAATATCGTCGATGGTCATCCCACCCATATGACTCCCTTTCCTCGGATCGAAAAATAACTGCGCCGTCAATATTTGTTTACGTAATCGTATAAATTGCAGCGGCTTAAGACGTGATCATCCTAAATGTCTCCGTTCCGTCAAATATCTATTGCTACTTGGGCCGAAATGGCTCAGTCAAGTTGTCACATGCGCAGATCGTCGCAAGTTTCTTTCAAGAATTGCTCCATCTCTCTATTATAAAGTCCTGGGAGGTAGGAAGCACAAAATTATGTACAACAAAAGTTGGATTACCATTGTCAAAATCCTTTATCACATCTGAGAGCTTCATGATCTGTTTGGAGACGATACATCTGACATATTGGATGAATTTATCAACGTCTGCTGTGTTTCCGTCGATGGTGATGATTACTTGATCCTGGTAGCTGCAATCACCGTGTATACGGCTCTTCACCTTACTGCGATTTGTCGTGCTCTCTCCATTGGCAGTAACTTACCGTGAATTGATATTGCAGAGTTGTTCGTGGTATTACAGAAGAATCCGATCACAGTACGTTTTCCAGCCATGGTGGTTTACCTGAAACAACAGGAAACGAAAATTAATTTTATATTTGGTGGTATGGGACCAATTATTATACGTTCAATATTTCATTCCTCTGAAGTTAATAATTATACAAGAGATCATCTGTTACTTTCTGACGGACATTTGTATCAATGACTTCAGATGAAACTACCACGAAATCTGAAGCAACTCTTAATGTTTGCACGGGGAGCTGCAATCATCTTCAGTATCTGTGCGACTGTAGTACACTTGGCATTGCAAAAACTGCATGGAGAAGTACAACACGACGAAGTATAGTGAGAATCACGAGCTTTCTTGAGATCGTGTAGGTAGTTGTGAAGCTTTCGAACGAAATTATATAACAACGGTAAGCTCAGGTAAATACTGACTGTCTACTGTTCACTGTTGAGGAAAAGAACAGAACAACCAAAACAACGACGCGGTACTAAAATCTGCTGTGTTTGTAGACCACGAAATGGAAGATAAGTTATGTGCCACCGTGACTGCGCTTCAGATGTGGACTCGATATCGGGAAACCGCTTTCCCACATTAGTAGATATCACGTTACTCATTAAAAAGCAATCTTCCTGAGTCGTCAACATTAAGACTACAGACTAAGAGACACATTTCTTTATTAAAATTTGAACACTCAGTGACACAGAAGAAGACAAGGAAGCGGATGTTTTGTAAAAGAGAACCCGTTTCTACCCGAAACTCATGAATACACTTTTGCTACAGAACACAGGATTTTTCAAGAATAATCTTATAGTGTATTCATATTCGTTTACGCGATGTGTTGGAACACACACAAAACATTAGCGCCTCTTCTGCAGCTAAGTCCTTCCACTAACTGACTATTACCTTGGTTGTACCGCTCAGAAGTATTCGTGAGGCATGTAATTAGTTTCACCAAAACTTCTTGCATAAAGCAAACTAAAGACTGTGCAAGATGAGAAAAGTCTTATTCAAAGTAAAGGGCAGAAGAGTGACTACTAATGTGGTCGTTAGGCGACTAATTTCTTATTTAGTTTAAAACAATGTTGGAACAATTACTATAACATTCATCACAGGTCAATTGTCACCTCCACTGGCATGTTCCCTCCTTTCATCATCTCTAATATCTGACAATATTTTAGTTTCTCTACTGTTAACTTAAGCAGCGGGTAAAATATAACCAATGTCATATTACGACTTCTCAAATAACGGAGTTTTTCACTCGTGCTGTTTGTCATTTTTGAGAACAAGTACGAGCGAAGTAATTAATCAACTATTGTCAGTGGTCGCAGGTGCCACTTCTATTGCTGTAAAATCGGACACATATAGCAAGAATACAACCACAAAACTACAATCCCATTAAGCGGAATATGAAGCTCTTGCAGATGTATGAAGATGATATACCCCTTATTCCATTTGGCAAGCTATTATTTATCAATCAGGTGTACAACAGAACTGCGCGCAAAAAATGTTAAGCTTTCAGAAATGTTCAAATGTGTGTGAAATTTTATGGGACTTAACTGTTAAGGTCATCAGTCCCTAAGCTTACACACTACTTAACCTAAATTATCCTAAGGACAAACACACCCACCCATGCCCGAGGGAAGACTCGAAACTCCGCCGGGACCAGCCGCACAGTCCATGACTGCTCGGCTTGTTAAGCTTTCTTACTAAGAGTGCATTAGGTTCGATCGCCAACATTACATATAACCAAGCAGTTCCGGTACATTCTGATTTGAATAAACTTCAAGACGTCAGAGGCATTGGCGAAAGTGACAATTAGATGTTTTACAGCGTTCATGAGGACAATCAGTGTGAACAGCTCATACGAGCCAACATGCCTAAAACTACGAAAAGGGTGCATAAGATAATTAAACGCCGTGGGAAAGTTTTGCTCGAATCAGTATTTGCTGCAGAGGTATTAACATTTCTGTAGATTTTATCGAGCGACAGTTCATTTGTTTGCATTCTTCTGTGACGTCAAATTGAGGATGACTACTTGTTATCTTCATATGGACAAGGTTTCCGTGTAAAAACAGATAAGGTGTTAGATATTATGTATGATCTTGAACAGATGTTAATATTCAACTGCTTTTTATGCGAGAGCTGAAATTCACAGACATGTAATGTGAACAGGCAGCCAGTATCACTACCGGGTCTTCCGTGAAATGATTAAGAGTATGTTACTCAAAATCGATATTTTTTATCAAATTTACACGTATTTTTATAAAATTTTCAAGTGGTCGTAAGTTTCATTGTATTGTACTGTCATGTGAGGATCACAAATAAAGTAGTAAATCATAATTTCTTTTCCCACTTCTGCAGCCTGAATGTGGCATTCGCGCCTTAGCTTGTCGATGTGTTGCTGTAGATCGTGAACGCCGCGTCTGGAATCATCGTGGTAAATACACAGATCACTGGGCCACCTGCAATCGTTTAACTCTGCCCCCCGCCACGACGGTAACGAGACAGGCAACAAATACAGAAATAGTGCCACGTTTCAAGGGAAAGGAAATATACAGGAACATTTAGCGGCCAGAGGTGATCGTAGTAATCAGGCGAGCAGCGTTTCTGCAGTCGCAGTAGTGGGACTGTGGTGGGTTTACGAAGTATTTCAGCTACCGCGAAAGGTTACCTGAAATTAGATTGCGGATTGCTATCCAACAGTTTTCTTTGTAATATCACGAGAGAAACTGAGAAACGCTACTAATATACCCTCCTACAGATTCTCTTTCCTCTGGCACCAATAACATACAGATAGCGATTGCTGGCAGATAGCTATTATTTCTCTGTACCGTGCCATAACTACGAGGGTGAGTCAAATGAAAACCTTAAATATTATTTACTGTGCAGAAGTGGCACAAAGCTGTATCACTTTTCAACATAATCTCCCCCACGCTCAATTCAAGTCCTCCAGCGCTTACAAAGTGCACAAATTCCTTTAGAAAAAATTCTTTTGGTAGTCCGCGCAACCACTCATGCACCGCGTGGCGTACCTGTTCATGAGAACACAACTTTCCTCACATTGCTTCTTTGAGTGATCCAAACATATGGAAATCACTTGGGGCAAGGTCTGGTGCGTATGGTGGATAAGGAAGACACTCAAAATGCAGGTCTGTGATTGTTGGAACTGTTGTACGGGCATTGTGGGGCCTTGCATTGCCATGTTGCAAAAGGACACCTGCTTACAGCAATCCACGTCGCTTTGATTTGATTGCAGGCCGCAGATGGTTTTTTAGGAGATCTGTGTATGATGCACTGGTGACAGTGGTCCCTCTAGGTATGTAATGCTCCAAAATGACGCATTTTTCGTCCCAAAAGAGTGTCAGCATAACCTTCCCTGCTGATGGTTCTGTTCGAAACTTCTTTGGTTTCGGTGACGAGGAATGGCGCCATTCCTTGCTCGCTCTATTCGTTTCCGGTTGGTGGAAGTGAACCCAGGTTTCGTCCCCAGTAACGATTCTTGCAAGGAAGCCATCATCTTCTCGTTCAAAGCGCCGAAGAAGTTCTTCACAAGCATCAACACGTCGTTCTCTCATTTCAGGAGTTAGCTGCCGTGGCACCCATCTTGCAGACACTTTGTGAAACTGGAGCACATCATGCACAATGGGGTGTGCTGACCCATGACTAAACTGTAAACATGCTGCAATGTCATTCAGTGTCACTCGGCGGATTTCCTTTACTATGGCTTCAACTGCTGCAATGTTCTGTGGAGTCACAACTCGTTGCGCCTGACCTGGACGAGGAGCATCTTCCACCGAAGTCACCCCATTTGCGAACTTCCTACTCCATTTGTAGACTTCCTGCTGTGGCAAACATACATCACCGTACTGAACCTTCATGGTCGATGAATTTCACTCCTTCACTACGCAAAAACCGAATAACAGAACGCTGTTCTTCCCTGGTGCAAGTCGCAAGTGGGGAAGGCCATCTTCCTACTGATACTGCGACGGTATGTGTGCATCTGCACTATGCTGCCACGTACAGGCTACTCTGCACGCTGTTTGTAGCACGCTTACCAACTTCAAGGATAACGGCGCAAAATTTCGATTTATTATTGCAAATTTAAGGTTTTCATTTGACTCACCCTCCTATAAAGTTTTCATCTGTGTTTATGGTTGCAAGGAAAACTGGGGTACAAACGACTTCGAGCACAGAAAAGGACTGGCTGCTGATGCTCTGATCTAGCTACTTTATTTCTTAAGTTCTTTTATTTTTTACAAATGGCTTAATATGATTATAAAAGTATTATTTGGATAAGCAGAGTTGTACATTTAGCTATAATATAATGGTTATCCCATGTAGTTGTAATTATTACATTTACCACGTTTGGTTATTCGTATTTGTCCTACTCCAAGCGTTAAGAAAATGCTGAGATGATGACTGCATGCAATTTGGAAGGATGAAGATAAAAATATGCAGTCCGAACATGAGTGTGGTTCAGAGGAAAAAGCCGAATTCCAGCAACAAAAGTTAGGTAGTTCAAAAATATTTTCTGAGTATTTTGGTGTAAGGGACACATGGCCTCTAGAGGCTTCTTACATATTTCTTTCGTCAGTTACCCGAATTACCCTTTCTTCGTGAAAATAAATTCATAACATTGAAAAAGTCTGTAATATCCGATCACCAAAATGTGTACAACACCACATAGAGTAATCCAGGTATCCTCATGCGAAACAGCTAAACTTTTATTGTTCCGTACAGTCCAGTTGTAAGAAATACAGAACTGGTTGCATACAAGTATTGTTCAAAATGTCGACATTCATGATCACGACGTACCGTACAACGACGCACCATCGACCGCGTTATACGCTCAGTAATCCTGCAAGTTCGGCACACTTATTCCACATTTGCGGTTACAACCCTAAGGCACAATCCACATGCCAAGCTAAGCCTCGTAAACCAGACTCTTCACATATCTTTAGAAGAAGATTTCTGCAGTTCTCATGCATGGTGATCGTGTTGGCCATGGAACGGAACACAACACGCTCTTATCTAAACTATTAAAGTGGCTCCTAACAGGGACTGTAAAGACTGCTGGTGTACCATCGTACTGAAACGAAATAAGCTGATAATTTATCAGTTGCATACCCTCTCGCAACTGTGGGAGGAGATGTTAAGGGAACGTTTTGGACACGGGTCCTTTTAGTTTATAGGGAAGTACATAAGGTCCAGTGACATAATATTTGACGTGATCCCGTACATTCACAGCGAACTTGTGTTGACAGGATTGAGACACCAATGTGTGCAAGTTTATGTCATTGCAGACAAGACTATACATACTGTTGAATATGCGTTCTTTAACAACATGACTTCGTTTGCAAAAAATTCGAAAGCACGAAAATTGTGGTTTTCAGCACATTGTTGTAGGAATCTACTTGCAAACTCCACTCGAGATTGGATGTCCACTGGCTGCAATGAATGCTCCATCTGTGGATGCTTCAGTTCAATTCTTCTTCTTTTAAATTATTATAACACCCTGGCTTTCGTTCAGTTCTAGTGCAACGTGGCAGCACGACTGTCACCAGTGGCAATAAACACATTCTCTTCCAGATCGAGTGTTCTGTCATACAACCCGGTGACAAAAGTCACTGCGTACCTCCTAATATCGTGCCAGACCTCATTTTGTCTGGCGCAGTGTAGAAAGTCGACGTGGTGTGGCCTCAACAGAAAGCTGGAAGACCCCTGCAGAAATACTGAGCCATGCTATCTCTATAGCCGTCCCTAATTGCGAAAGTGTTGGCGGCTCAAATGGCTCTGAGCACTATGCGACTTAACTTCTAAGGTCATCAGTCGCCTATAACTTAGAACTAATTAAACCGAACTAACCTAAGGACATCACACACATTCATACCCGAGGCAGGATTCGAACCTGCGACCGTAGTGGTCGCTCGGTTCCAAACTGTAGCGCCTAGAACCGCACGGCCACTCCGGCCGGCAAAGTGTTGGCGGTGCAGGATATTGTGCACGAAGTGAGCTCTCGATTATTTCCCCTGAGTGTTCAATGGATGGCCAGATCATTCGCTCGAATTGTCCAGAATGTTATTCAAACCAGTCACGAACAATTGTGGCTCGGTGACATGGCACATTACCACCCGTAAATATTCCATCATTTGTTGGGAACATTAAGTCCATCGATGGCTGCAAATGGTCTCCATGAAGCCCAACATAGTCATTTCTAGTCAATGATCCGTTCAGTTTGAACAGAGCACTCAGTCTGTTCCACGTAAATACAGACTACACAATTATGGAGCCACCACCAATCTGCACAGTGCCTTGTTGAAAACTTGGGCCTATGGCTTCGTGGGGTCTGCGCAACACACGAACCCTACCATCAACTCTTACCAACTGAAATCGGGACTCTTCTGACCAGGCCACGGTTTTCCAGTCGTATAGGGTCCAATCGATATGGTTACGAGCCCAGGCAGTGTAGTGCTGTTAGTAAGGCTAGCGTTGTTCGTCTGCTGCCACAGCCCGTTAACGCCAAATTTCGACGCACTGTCCTAACGGATACCTTCGTTGTACGTCCCACTTCGATTCCTATGGCTATTTCAAGCAGTGTTGCTTGTCTGTAAGCACTGACAACTCTACGCAACGCCGCTGCTCTCGGTCGTCAAGTGAAAGCCGTCGGCCACTACGTTGTCTATTCTGAGAGGTAATGACTGAAATTTGATATTCTCGATACACTCCTCACACTATGGATCCCGGAATAATGAATTCAATAGCGTTTTCCGAGACGGAATGTTCCTGTTGTCCAGCTCCAACTATCATTCCGCGTTCAAAGTCTGTTAATTCCCGTCGGAAGCTTTTTCACATAAATCATCTGCGTACAAGTGACTGCTCCCCCAATACACTGCCGTTTTATACCTTGTGCACCCGATACTACCGCCATCTGTAAATGTGCATATCGATATCCCGTGACTTTAGTCACAATGTAATTCACATGGCCAGTATCTTGCATTCCAACATGGCCGCTTTTATCCACCAGTATCTTGCATTCCAACATGGAAGAATCTACACTCCTGGAAATGGAAAAAAGAACACATTGACACCGGTGTGTCAGACCCACCATACTTGCTCCGGACACTGCGAGAGGGCTGTACAAGCAATGATCACACGCACGGCACAGCGGACGCACCAGGAACCGCGGTGTTGGCCGTCGAATGGCGCTAGCTGCGCAGCATTTGTGCACCGCCGCCGTCAGTGTCAGCCAGTTTGCCGTGGCATACGGAGCTCCATCGCAGACTTTAACACTGCTAGCATGCCGCGACAGCGTGGACGTGAACCGTATGTGCAGTTGACGGACTTTGAGCGAGGGCGTATAGTGGGCATGGGGGAGGCCGGGTGGACGTACCGCCGAATTGCTCAACACGTGGGGCGTGAGGTCTCCACAGTACATCGATGTTGTCGCCAGTGGTCGGCGGAAGGTGCACGTGCCCGTCGACCTGGGACCGGACCGCAGCGACGCACGGATGCACGCCAAGACCGTAGGATCCTACGCAGTGCCGTAGGGGACCGCACCGCCACTTCCCAACAAATTAGGGACACTGTTGCTCCTGGGGTATCGGCGAGGACCATTCGCAACCGTCTCCATGAAGCTGGGCTACGGTCCCGCACACCGTTAGGCCGTCTTTCGCTCACGCCCCAACATCGTGCAGCCCGCCTCCAGTGGTGTCGCGACAGGCGTGAATGGAGGGACGAATGGAGACGTGTCGTCTTCAGCGATGTGAGTCGCTTCTGCCTTGGTGCCAATGATGGTCGTATGCGTGTTTGGCGCCGTGCAGGTGAGCGCCACAATCAGGACAGCATACGACCGAGGCACACAGGGCCAACACCCGGCATCATGGTGTGGGGAGCGATCTCCTACACTGGCCGTACACCACTGGTGATCGTCGAGGGGACACTGAATAGTGCACGGTACATCCAAACCGTCATCGAACCCATCGTTCTACCATTCCTAGACCGGCAAGGGAACTTGCTGTTCCAACAGGACAATGCACGTCCGCATGTATCCCGTGCCACCGAACGTGCTCTAGAAGGTGTAAGTCAACTACCCTGGCCAGCAAGATCTCCGGATCTGTCCCCCATTGAGCATGTTTGGGACTGGATGAAGCGTCGTCTCACGCGGTCTGCACGTGCAGCACGAACGCTGGCCCAACTGAGGCGCCAGGTGGAAATGGCATGGCAAGCCGTTCCACAGGACTACATCCGGCATCTCTACGATCGTCTCCATGGGAGAATAGCAGCCTGCATTGCTGCGAAAGGTGGATATACACTGTACTAGTGCCGACATTGTGCATGCTCTGTTGCCTGTGTCTATGTGCCTGTGGTTCTGTCAGTGTGATCATGTGATGTATCTGACCCCAGGAATGTGTCAATAAAGTTTCCCCTTCCTGGGACAATGAATTCACGGTGTTCTTATTTCAGTTTCCAGGAGTGTAGTTTCTCGCAGGCTGCCATGTACAGATGCAAAACTACAGTGATATGGTTACCTCGGATGGGTTGCTTGAGACATCGTAAGTAGCCGAGCAGTCCTGAAACATTACCGATAATCCCCGCAGCTTCTGTCCACAGGGACTCGGCAGGCTCGAATCCAAGGTGTGGAAGACTTTTTTCGATTATTAAGTATCTGACAGTGACAGGGATTCCCTACCAAACATAAAGTCCTCAGCTTGTTCCCTCAGATGGCACCACCGCTGCATGTAGAAGTATTTGCACTCAAAATCCGATCAGAATTATTTTATGCGTTTTTTCCCAATGGGATCAAATGAAATCAGTTATCTGACAAATTGTATTTTCATTTACAAAACATACATGCCTGACATGTAAACTATTACAATTGATCGTGTCAAACTATTGGTCATCGTCCTTTTCTTCATCTTTGCCTTCCTCAATAGCTTCGTCCCTATCATATTCGTCTAAAGGTAAAGATGGTGTTCTTGCGATTATTAGATTGACTGCCTCCTGCGAAAATAGCATACCTTTCTTATGATGCTTTGGTCTGCTAAAACCAAAATATGAGTCTGAACCTAGTTGCAGTCTGCGTAGTACATACTTGTTACAATCCACACGTAAAAATCTACGAGTAAAATTTGTCCTGCATTCCATCAGTGCTTGTTGCTGGCGTCTGCTGCGTCCTCCGAGAATTCACCTTTAGGTAGAATTGCTTTAGATGGGACTTCGGCGACTTGTATTAAAACTTCGTGAAGAGCTGCTGACATAGGATACCAGCCATACAAATCTGTGTACATTTTATACAGTTTCACGGGCAAAGGCATCAAATTTCTCAGTATCAGTTCTGTTGTCACTCGAAATCACTACTCGGATTACTTTGATTTGTTTCATTATATCCGCGTGGAAGCCAGTGATACGAGGAGAACATTCTGGGTCGGCAAGAAATATTCTGAATTTGTTAACCCCTCAAAAGGTACCTGCTGTCATAGATACTGCGGCTTTCGGCGCTTGTTTTAGGAGGTCGCCCCAGGTTTTGTGTATGTGCCGAAGACCAGCAAATCAGTTCAATGGAAGAATACAGTCGTTGTTCATTTATTTGTAATACAGGTCAGTGTTTGTAACTAGCGGCTGCCTTTTTTTAAGCTCTTTTTGAACTACCTCAAAGCACGACTTGAAACAGCTGTTTGATCAGTTGGACGTTTTAACATTTCTTCAGGTTCTTCTTCAGTGACCGAAAACGTCTCGGCTATTTCCTTCCCTCTAAATTGCTGCAACATATCGTACAAACCTCTTCTGGTAACTTTCTTGATTGTTCCTAAAGAATCTACAACTAAACGGAAAATGGCTATGTTGCAATAGTTAAGCATTTCGCTTTTAATGAATAAAAAACAAACTGGTGGATAAGAGCGAAGAATATTATTGTATTAAACAATCGTCACCGGTCTAAATTTCATGCCTGTAACGGGAACATAGCTCGACAACACTCGACAGGTAACTAGAAAAATTGAAATCGCAACATTTTGAGGTAACAAAAATATCCACAGAGGAACTGTCTATAAGCACTCAATTTAAGCAATAAAACAATAAAGGTATGATACAGTACACACCTTTCATTTACATATCCAATAGATATTTTCACTTAAACTTAACGACTTTGTTCCGTTTGTGACTGACTTTGCAACAGCTGGCGTGAGCCTTGGGCGTATAGGAAGGTTCCGCCTGCTGAAAGACGGTGATGTTATCAACGTTGAAGATTAACACGTTTGAAAGAATTTTAATGCAACTTGGCGATTTTGATATTTGATCAGTTTTAGAGTGCATATAGTCCTACGAGCGCAGCTGCAGTAGCAGGCACGTCGCCTGCGCCCGTCCACTGACGCCAGAGTGCCTGTAAATACGGCAGCCCCACACTTACTACGGAGTTCTCTCCCCACGTTATGTACTCTCCTTGCGGCTGGCCGTTCGCTTTGTGATCTCTGTTCTCATTAACCACAGGAACTGCCCGTTGTTTCACTGATCTCTGTACCACTGCCAGTGTCAATATTTTGCCAATGCAAAGTAAGATAGAAAACATTGTGTCCCAGTCGTGCTCAACAACCCAAAGCTGAGGTACCAGAGGTGGACGCAGAAGCACGCTCAAGATGTTATGTTTTCCTGAAGGCACAAGTCGCCCGCTGGCTGCTATACGCCACCAAATGGATGCACGTTGTGTGATACTTCTATTTTTTTCGTCGGCAAGAAGCGATGACATAGGAACCTGGGCCTTATTTAACTCTCCCCGTACTTGAAAGAATCTTCATTAACTTCCCTGAACGTTTCCCTCATTACAGCCACGTATGGTTTTGGATGTGCTCATTCCCTGCAGTCGGAAGGCTTAATGTCGCGTGGCCGATGCGGTCACTAGAACTGGAGCACAACCACAGGTTAGTCACAGAAATCGGCCGCGTCCTGTTTAGAAGGAACTATCCCAATATTTACTTGAAGCCATTTATCTGCTACATTTATTCTTCTAGAAGTTTTAATCCCGAAAGCTATGCAGGAGAATTGTTAAGTTTCGAAGACAGAGGAGTGGTACAGGCGGAAGCGAGTGTTTCACAGAGGATCGCAAGTTGTACCTGGACAGCACTGTTGGTAAGAGGATTCGATCGAGAAAGGCAAAGTTCGAGGTTCTAGTCCCAGTCTGCCACATAGTTTTAACGGTCCAGAAATGTTCAAATCAGCGCACTCCTCGCTGCAGAGTAAAACATTCGTTCGAGAGGGTTAACTTGGTTGTGGAAAAAAAGGGGACCAGAGAAGTCATCTGAGCACTCGGGGGCTTAACAGAGAGAAGGCTAGAAATAAAAGGGACATTTACCACAAATTAGAAAAGCCATTTGTAGTCTTAGCTGGAACAGTTCTTTAAGATATACATCTAGCCTGGATTGATAGAAGTACAACACTGAACACACATAAAAACCGTAGTGTGAGTGTAGACATTAATGGAGAACAACGAAAGTCCAAAATTAGAAAAGGAAAGAACAGAACATCCATAGGCCTCTTATCTGTTTCATCTAAAAACCCATGAGCATCTTCAAATGAAAATCATGCTGTGTTCAAGTGAACGGAATTATATTCACTGTATAAGATTTACAACCAACAGAAATATGCAGCATATATTTTCTAAATTTTCGGCAGTTATGAAAATGTTTGCAAATAAAATTAATAGTCGGAAGACCAAAATTATGGCAACAACCAAATAAAAAAATGAGAAGGACAGCCGGCCGCTGTGACCGAGCGGTTCTGGGCGCTTCAGTCCGGAACCGCGCTCCTGTTACGGTCGCAGGTTCGAATCTTGCGTCGGGCATGGATGTGTGTGATGTCCTTAGGTTAGTTAGGTTTAAGTAGTTCTAAGTCTAGGGGACTGATGACCCATAGTGTTTAGAGCCATTTGAACCATTTTTTGAAGAGGACACCTGAAATTCTACCTGAACGAAATAAAATGATTAATGGCTACACTGCTGGAGACAGGCAGAAAGCGCTGAGAACGGAAAGAGCGGTGTCTTTGGAGAGGGCTAATGACAAGAATCCGGTCAGAAAGAAGATCAAAACAGGTATTCTGAAACATATGATGAACAGAGAGACCTCATACCAACTATGAAATAATATTAAAAATAATAGCAAACAAAAAATTTCATATTTATTTAGACACCATAAGTTTTTAAAAAATAATGGAAGGAAAAAATTTGAGAAGTAAATCCAAGAGAGAGCCAAGAATGAAAATAGTCAAAAATATATGAGAAGTAAAAAGGTCCCGCAACACGAACGGTACAAAATGGAGGGGATTGTTATCAGAGGTAAGGCTTAGCCTGTAGAAGATGGAGATAGTGATCATAACATACATCTAGAAAACTTGTCATCAGCTTATAAATAATGAACAGATGCCGTGGTCTACAGTTTCAGCATTACTACTTATTATGAATTGCTAAAATCGTGCAACAGGCGATCGTAATTTCAATTTTTTTGTTTGCATCATCAGTATTCTCACCGGTTTGATGTTTCCCACCACGAATGCTTCTCCTGCATCAGACTCTTCATCTCAGAATAGCACTTGCAACCTACATCCTCAATTATTTGCTGGATGTAGTCCAATCCCATTCTTCCTCTACAGTTTTTATTCTCTACAACAACTCATATTCAAAGGGACATACCATCAACTTACTGTTTCTGTTGGTTGAGAGATGTTGTCAGCTGCACAGGTGAAATCGAATGACAGTCTTACAAAAAGTCTCTCTCTCTCTCTCTCTCTCTCTCTCTCTCTGTCACACACACACACACACACACACACACACACACACACACACACGCGCGCGTACTCAGAGGATGACTGACTGTGCTGACAACCAGAATTTTTATTATGGCCATGTTAGAGAGTGTGTTGAGTAATGCGAGAAGCGACAAATGTGTGCATGGTAATAACCCAGCTGCAGAAGGACAATTGCGTGGTGGTGTAGAAAAGGCAACAGAGTGAGCCTGAGCATATTTTGGAAGTATCCTGCACTGTGCAGAGCAGGTAAGAGGAATACCGACACCTCGTAAATCATAGTTTTGTAGGGATTCAAACTTGTAACACCAGTAATGACCATCTAGCGTTTCTTGAGACACGTTCCACATCAATTATCATTGATGATTTCCTTGGCTCTTGACCTAGCATAAGTAATCTGATACGGTAATTTCAAATCAGGGACAATGCCTATAGATGTCGCTTGCTTCGCTAATACCTCGACATCCTCAACACAGCGGATGCCAACGTAGGAATGCACCCATAGCAAATAGACAGACTCCTCTGTTTACTGCGAATTTACATTGAAGGAAAAAATAAGATGACCAAAGAAATTTTGGGAGAACATTCTTCTAGGGTAACTTATTTAAGCGATTAGCGTTGCAAGATCACAGGTTAATGTATTAGATAATCCATTGCAAATGTGATATGCTGGTACATTAATAACACGTATAACCGCAAGAATGTTGAATGGAAGATACAAACATGTGGCATTGTGTTGCACGGGTGCCGAATGTCAGTTTGTGTGATGGAGTTCCATGCCTGTTGAACTTGGTCGCTCAATACAGCGCAGTGCAAGACGCTGGAGTTGTCGTCCGATGATGTCCTACACGTGCTCGATGGGAGACAGATCGGGTGGTCGAGTAGGCCCAGGCAACATGTCGACACTCTCTACAGAGCACGTTGGGTTACAACAGCGGTATGTGGACGAGAGTTAGCCACTTGCAAACATCCCCTGGAATGCTGTTCATGAATGGTAGCTCAACAGGTCGAATCACCAGCATGACCTACAAGTTTGCAGTCTGGGTGTTTGTGATAACCACGAGGGTACTCCTACTGCCATACGAAATCGCACCTCAGACCATAACTGCAAGTGTAGGTCGAGTGTGTCTACCAAGCAGGAAGATTGGTTGCACGCATTCAGCTGGCCTCCGTCTAACCAAGACACGGTATCACTGGCACCGAGGGAGAACGAGCTTTTATCAGGAACCGCAACAGACCTCTATCCTGGCCTCCAGTGAGCTCTCGAATTAAAGATACTCTTGACTGGCATCAAGTCACCGCGTCCAATCTCAAAGGTAACTAACGGTCATCACCATTACAGCGGGTATTTAAAGCAAACCGCATCTGCATTCTCATAGTGGCGCCAGTAGCGGCGCTCTTACGTGACTAATGCGAAATCTGAATAGACGTCATCTATCAGAAGTAGAAATGTGGTATCACCGCCAGACACCACACTTGCTAGGTGGTAGTTTTAAATCGGCCGCGGTCCATTAGTACATGTCGGACCCGCGTGTCGCCACTGTGTGATCGCAGACGGAGCGCCACCACAAGGCAGGTCTCGAGATACGGACTAGCACTCGCCCCAGTTGTACGGACGACGTAGCTAGCGATGCACACTGACGAAGCCTCGCTCATTTGCAGAGCAGATAGTTAGAATAGCCTTCAGCTAAGTCAATGGCTACGACCTAGCAAGGCGCCATTAGTAACATTGTATGTATCTAAAGAGTCTCACTTGTATCGCCACAATCTCCAGATGTACCAAAAGGATGGATTAAAGTTAAGTATTCCAGAAGCTACGTACTTTTCTTTATAGCATTCATTACGTATCCTGTTTCAGCCCTCACGCCATCCTGCTTCAGATTAGCGCGTGCCTTTCGGCTTCCTCTCATTGTGTCTAGGCTGTCTTGTCTAGACACAACAAGAAATATGTCTACCAACTTTCGTTTACATCGAACGACTCCTTCGTGGTGCTGCGATTTTTTTTCCGTCAGTGTATTTCGAAACCGCATCAAGTACATAACAGTTTGTTGCTATTTACATTTTATATTGAATATTTTAATGACGTTCTGGGAACCAGATTCGGTTAATATCTTTGAGAAGCGAGATGAAGGTACAAGTATGAGTGCTTCCGAAAGTGTCACCGTCCCCACCGTAAAAATAGAAGCGCTTTCAGGCAGTTTGAAGGCCTTTCGGACGCTGCCGTGAGGGCGTGGAAAAGCACAACCAGTATACTTCTCTTGTGGAGTTTTGTCTTCATTGGACTGCATTTAGACATAACCAGGCTACTGGGCTGCAACGAAACGATTAACGTTGCAACTTACATCAACACTTCACGAAAATAACAGACTGGCATCTGGCAGCTGAGAGTTTCCATACCACATTCAAATAAGAGCAAATGCGAAGATCATCGAATAGAACAGATGATAGGAGACCAAGTGACAGAGCTATTAAACACGGACGGAGCTTTATTTCTTCTGTAACAGCCAGCAGCACATAATCGGTAAATGCGAACTCTGCTTTGATTAACGGAACTGTCCATGAAGGCCATGCCTCGAATATAAAATTTTTCAGACGACATTTGGCGTCCAGTGCTGAAGGTTATCTCCTCTGCCTAAACTAAATGGGCATTTGTAGGCGTTGAATGCAAGACAGGTGCCAATGGTTCAGTGTTGAGCCGTATATAATTTGGAGAGAGAAACTGATATAGCTGACAGCCACAATCTAGAGAGATCGAATAAATCATCCATACACTGAAAGACGTATGTATTCATTACCAGCGATGGCGAGGCATGACAGAATCTCTGACCAGAGAGTTATTTATCGTTGCCTGCCTGCGCTTGACCGCGCGAGTCGTCAGTTGTTGTGTGTATCTAGTCGGCAGTAGAAGCTAGTCTGCGCTAGTCTGCGATAGTGTGCGCGAGTCTGCAGTAGTAGTCAGTCGACAGTAGTAGCGAGTGGACGGTTGTACTGAGCACGCGTCGGCATGCGTCCACGGCGTGTTCTTCTCGCGACTCTGGTCAGGATCCTGGACGATGTGTATTGTTGTAGAAGGTAATGAAGCAGCATTGCGCACATCTAGTAATGTATGTTAATTGTAATTAATTTGTTCAAAAAAGCCGTGCGGTTAAAGGCGCTGCAGTCTGGAACCGCAAGACCGCTGCGGTCGCAGGTCTGAATCCTGCCTCGGGCATGGATGTTTGTGATGTCCTTAGGTTAGTTAGGTTTAACTAGTTCTAAGTTCTAGGGGACTAATGACCTCAGCAGTTGAGTCCCATAGTGCTCAGAGCCATTTGAACCATTTTTTTTGTTAAAAAAAATGCCCCAATAATAATTTTTTATAAAGTAACTCTTTTAAAGAAAAACATTCATTTCAATTTAAAGAATATTTCCTATGCATTACCTCCAAGAATCAAAATTAAATATACGCCAGCATTGCACGAAGCTGTGTCGATAAATAAGAGCAGATATAGATGCAGTTTTTATTGAGGTAAGAATTTTTGTTTTTTTGTTCAGAATACAGGGCCGAAGGTCTGCGCTGCTGTCCTTATAAAATTTGTCAGGTTTAATTATTTCTGTTGAGATGTTATATATGGTTCATGGTTCATTAACTAATTAATGTTACTGTGTGGGTTTTTGGTCATTTTTCATTTATCAATTTTGTGGGGAGTTTACACTTGGTTCGATTTCACATTTTTTTTTTTATTAAACATTATTTTGTTGGGAGGTTACGCCTGGCTCCATTTTCATTTTCATTTTTAATGTCATATTTTTGCTGGGAGGTTACAACACTACTGGCCATTACATTTGCTACATCACGAAGATGACGTGCTACAGACGCGAAATTTAACCGACGGGAAGAAGATGCTGTGATATGCAAATGATTAGCTTTTAGAGCATTCACACAAACAGCAGTTGACCGGCGTTGCCTCGTGTAAGGAGGAGCAATGCGTACCATCACGTTTCCGGCTTTGATAAAGGTCGGATTGTAGCCTAACGCGATTGCGGTTTATCGTATCGCGACACTGGTGCTCGCGTTGGTGGAGATCCAATGACTGTTAGCAGAATATGGAATCGGTGGGTTCAGGAGGATAATACGGAACGCCGTGCTGGATGCCAATGGCCTCGTATCACTAGCAGTCGAGATGACAGACATCTTGTCTGCATGACTGTAACGGATCGTGCAGCCACGTCTCGATCCCTGAGTCAACAGATGGGGACGTTTGCAAGACAACAACCATCTGCACGAACAGTTCGACAACGTTTGCAGCAGCATGGACTATCAGCTCGGAGACCATGGCTGCGGTTACCCTTGACGCTCCATCACAGACAGGAGCGCCTGCGATGGCGTACTCAGCGACGAACCTGGGTGCACGAATGCCAGAACGTCATTTTTTCGGATGAATCCAGGTTCTCTTTACAGCATCATGATGGTGGCATCGATGTGTGGCACATTGGAAGCGTGTATTCGTCATTGCCATACTGGCGTATCACCCGGCGTGATGGTATGGGGTGTCAATGGTTACACGTCTCGGTCACCTCTTGTTCGCACTGACGGTACTTTGAACAGTGGACGTTACACTTCAGATGTGCTTCGACCTGTGGCTCTGCTCTTCATTCGATCCCTGCGAAACGCTACATTTCACCAAGATAATGCACGACCGCATGTTGCAAGTTCTGTGCGGGCCTTTCTGGATACAGAAAATGTTCGACTGCTGCCCTGGCCAGCACATTCTCCAGATCTCTCACCAATTGAAAACGGCTAGTCAATGGTGGCCGAGCAAGTGGCTCGTCACAATACGCCAGTCACTACTCTTGATGAACTGTGGTAGCGTGTTGCTTATGCATGGGTAGCTGTACCTGACACGCCAACCAAGCTCTGTTTGACTCAATGCCCAGGCGTATCAAGGCCGTCATGACGGCCAGAGGTGGTTGTTCTGGGTACTGATTTCTCAGGATCTATGCACCCAAATTGTATGAAAATGTAATCACATTTCAGTTCTAGTATAATATATTTGTCCAATGAATACCCGTTTATCATCTGCATTTCTTCTTGGTGTAGCAATTTTAATGGCCAGTAGTGTAGCTGACAGCCATAATCTATATAAGTTCGAATAATTCCTCGATATATGATGAGTAAAATACTGTGATGCACGATACATGGGTGAGTGAGCGAATTACATTTAAACCTTTTTCTCACTTAGTAACAGTAGATCGACTGTGAGGGGTCTAGCTCACCTGGGAGTCAAACGCTATTGCTAGGAAACGAGCATCGCATTACAGGTTCAAAGCGTACTTCCCACACGCGGTGTGATCGTCAGAACGAGCAGTGTTCGATTTGTAAGAAAGGACGACCATCAATTTCTCAATCGAAATCCTCAGCCCATAAATAGACAGCCATTCGTCGATGTGAGCTATGGTAGTGAGTAATGACATTTGGTTTAGAAATTAATTCGCCGACTGCGAATTGTTTTACATCCGCTGTATTAGGTATAGACAGTGACATTTGAAACTTGTGCCGATTCGGGACTCGAATCCGGATTTCACGCTTATAGGAAATGGTCACCTTATCCACTTCGGCTATCCGTGAGTGCTCCCCATACAACCCATAACTTCCATTCTTCTACCGTAGTCCACTAAATTCGTCACCTAATGCTTGCAGCAGGGAGAATGTGGCAAGAAGCAATCGAGAGCAGTGATTTTTTCTTATGGCCGAAAGAACAGACACTGTTGGTGTTTCACAGCTGTACCAAGTCCGTGGAGCGTGGACGGATATGTCAAGTGGTGAAGGCGATCGGGAAATCCATGGTTCCAGTCACGATCTGTCGCAAGTTTTCAATGCCAGTACTAGTAGTAGAGCTACAATGAGGTAATGAAAGTCATAGGATAGTGGAGGAGGAGGAGGATATTAGTGTTTAACGTCCCGCCGACAACGAGGTCATTAGAGACGGAGCGCAAGCTCGGGTGAGTGAAGGATGGAGAAGGAAATCGGCCGTGCCCTTTCAAAGGAACCATCCCGGCATTTGCCTGAAGCGATTTAGGGAAATCACGAAAAACCTAAATCAGGATGGCCGGAGACGGGATTGAACCGTCGTCCTCCCGAATGCGAGTCCAGTGTGCTAACCATTGCGCCACCTCGCTCGGTATAGGATAGTGATATGCACTTATACAAATGGCGGTAATGTCGCGTACACAAGGTACAATAGGCCAGTGCACTGGCGGAGCAGTCATTTGTAAGCAGGTGACCCACGTGAAACGGTTTCCGACGTAATCGTGGTCGCACGACGTCAATTAACAGACAATGAACGTGGAATGATAGTTGGAGATAGACACATGGAACATTCCAGTTCGGAAAATGTTAACGAATTCAATACTCCGAGCCGCGTGGGATTAGCCGAGCGGTCTGAGGCACTGCAATTATGGACTGTGCGGCTGGTCCCGGCGGAGGTTCGAGTCCTCCCTCAGGCATGGGTGTGTGTGTCTGTCCTTAGGATAATTTAGGTTAAGTAGTGTGTAAGCTTAGGGACTGATGACCTTAGCAGTTAAGTCCCATAAGATTTCACACACATTTGAACATTTTTCAATACTCCGAGAACCACAGTATCACAAATGTGCCGAGAATAGCACACTTCAAGCATCACCTCTCAGCACGGACGACACTGTGGCCGACGGCCTTCACTTAACGACCGAGAGCAGCGGCTTTGGCCTAAGATTGTCAGTGCTGACAGACAAGCAAAACTGCACGAATTAACGACAGAAATCATTGAGGGACGTACTACAAAATGTCCTACGAACGTATCCGTTAGGTCAGTGCCGCGAAATTTGGCGTTAATGGTCTATGGCAGCAGAGAACTGACGCGAGGGCCTTCGCCAACATCACGACTTCGCCTGCAGCGCCTCTCCTGGACTCGTGACCATATCGGTTGGATCATGGACCGTAAAACAGTGACATGGCCATATGAGTCCTCGATTCAGTTGGTAAGAGCTGATGGTGCGAGTGTGGAGCAGATGTCACGAAACCATGGACGCAAGTTGCGAACGAGACACTTTGCAAACTGTTGGTGGCTCCATAATGGTGTGGGTCGCGTTTACAGGGAATGGACGGCGTCCTCGGCTATGTTTCAGCCATTCATGGACTTCATGTTCTGAAACAACGACGGAATTTTTATGGATGACAATGTTTCATGTCACATGGCCACAATCGTTTGCGATTGGTTTGAAGAACATTCTGAAATTTCGAGCGAATGATTTGTCCACCCAGGTCACCTAACATGAATTCCATCGAAATTTTATGGGACATAATCGAGAGGTCAGTTCATGCAAAAAATCCTGAGACGGCAACGCTTCCGCAATTAGGACGGCTATAAAGTCAGTATGTCTCAGTACGCCTGCAGGTGACGTCCAACGACTTGTTGAGGCCATTCCACGTCAAGGTGCTGCAGTACGTTGCGTGAAGAAGGAGGTCTGACACCATATTTGGGGGTACCCTTTTGTCATCTCAGTGTATACCTGACACAGCTGAAGTAAAGGAATTCTCTGTCAGCTGATTAATTTCGAAAGTATTACGTAGAGCCGTAAATCACCAGCAGTGTATGTTTTCAGAAATACGTGTAAAATCCATTTTAGCCTGACGATAAGCTGGTGGGGGAATGAACACGTACATCGTCCGCGTACAGCGGTATTTTAATGTAGGGAGTAATTGTGCGATCTACATTCATCAGTGTACAGAGTATACAAGATGTGGCTTAAAATTGCATCGTGCTGGCAATTCCTGGGAGACAAGAAGAGGTCCGAGAAAGCTGCCTTTGACTCTGGCATAGACTGCTGGCACCGGTATAGGCCGCTATTTGCAACGACCCCCTACAACTTTTATGCCTAGTTATTAACTCTCTGTCTCGCTCCCGAGTTTGTCGGAAATTCGAACGATTTCCTTTGTTTCTTACGCGAGCATAGTAGTTAATTAGTTAGCTCCCAGCTTGTCGTTCCGTTTATAGCGTGCTATGGTCTGGAATAAACGAACATTTCGATGTTTTTGCCAACGGCCTTGCCGCCGTGGTAATACTGGTTCCTGTCAGATCGCCGAAGTTAAGCGCTGCCCGGCTGAGCTAGCACTTGGATGGGTGACCACCCGGTCTGCCGAGCGCTGTTGGCAAACGGGGTGCACTCAGCCCTTGTGAGGCAAACTGAGGAGCTACTTGATTGAGAAGTAGCGGCTCCGGTCTCGTAAACTGACATACGGGCGGGAGAGCTGTGTGCTGACCACATGCCCCTCCAAATCCGCATCCAGCGCCACCTGTGGGCTGAGGATGACAAGGCGGCCTGTCGGTACCGTTGGGCCTTCCAAGGCCTGTTCGGAGGGAGAGATTAGATTCGATGTTTTTAATACTGTTCTGTTCTAACAATATCCCGTGTGTGTCAGGGCAATTTCCAGTAATAATCCGATATTGTGGATTAGTGTCTCACAAAATAGGAAACTCTGCTTAGCTCCCATACATATTGAAGAATACAGCAAAAACAATTTAAGCTACTCCTAACTGTTTCTTGTCTGTAATCGTCTCACCTGTTCCATTTTAACAAGAATTTTCGACAGAAACTTTTGCAACTAGACAAGAAGTCCAGTGCTGCCACTGTCAAGTTCACAGGAGCAATTCTGTGAACATATGACATTTCTTATCTGCAAGACAGGAAGGAAGCAACAGTTGGAGAAAGACAACGACCCCAAGATTTACAGTCTGTAATAACCTCATCTTCGATAGAACTTTACCTTTAAGATCCATTCTTTCTTTGCTGACATACTGTAATGCTTTCAGAGCTATAAAGTTACTATGAATCAGCTGTTGTCTTTAAAAATAAATTTCATGGAGACACTTGAATCTAGCAGAAAAAACGAGGCTTAACATAAAAGCAGTGACTTGGTTATGTAACACTCCGTTAGATGACGACATACTGTAAACTGTTTGATTGGAACCGAGAAAGACCAAATATTTGAGTTCAGACACATCGGAAGCGGAGAGTCTTAACAACAGGTCGCGGAGTACACACAGAGCCTGTTGTATGTCAACCGAGTGACGCTGCGAAGTACAGAATTGATAGAGACGTAACCAGCAGAGGCTATAGGTAAATTATGCTCTGACGTCTTTGATTCGAGGCTGCGACGATTTTCGTGTGGTGTAATAGCCAGTTCTGGTACGGTCATTACACAGAGCAAAGGAAAAGCATTCTATTAAGTAGGCGATATAGCTTGTCGTCTGATTACCGCCCTGTCACAATACAAGGCATTACAGAAAAGGGAAATGAGCTTACGATATAAAAAAAATAAATCAGATACGTTAAAATTCTCGAAGTTTTTTTGCGACTGCACATACGAAATGTAATGCATCAGTCATTGGGCAGTGAAAATACGAAGAAGCACAGCAAAAATTAAAACAGTCTTCACCGGTTTGCCGCCGGATCACGTTGTGCAAATTCGACAATATTTCCTCGGAGTAACTGTCCGACATATCCAGGTGGTTCATCCTTGCTCGTGAGTGCTAAAGTACCTGTAATTGCATTCCCTGTCGCGTCCCGCAACGCTATATCCGCAGTTTATTAATGTCGGAGACGCTGTTTTCTATAAATTCACATCAATTCTGTAATGAATAAAAAAACCTATGTCCAGATTCCAGGAGGGGCAAGTGACCCTCTGCCGTATATTCACTGCGCAATGACTGACGCATTAAATTTCGTTTGACAAATGCAGCGTATAGCGCTCAAGCGGAGGGCCGCCCTGCGATTTCCGGCAAAGGGATCTTTTTCTGGCACACCTTACTGTGGTGTCACCGCCAGACACCACACTTGCTAGGTGGTAGCTTTAAATCGGCCGCGGTCCATTAGTACATGTCGGACCCGCGTGTCGCCACTGTGTGATCGCAGACCGAGCGCCACCACAAGGCAGGTCTCGAGATACGGGCTAGCACTCGCCCCAGTTGTACGGACGACGTAGCTAGCGATGCATACTGACGAAGCCTCGCTCCTTTGCCGAGCCGATAGTTAGAATAGCCTTCAGCTAAGTCAATGGCTACGACCTAGCAAGGCGCCATTAGTAACATTGCATGTATCTATGGAGTCTCACTTATATCCTCAATAGCGATGTACCAAGGATGGATTAAAGTTAAGTATTCCAGAAGCTACGTACTTTTCTTTATAGCATTCATTACGTATCCTGTTTCAGCCCTCACGCCATCCTGCTTCAGCTTAGCGCGTGCCTTTCGGCTTCCTCTCATTGTGTCTAGGCTGTCTTGTCTAGACACAACAAGAAATATGTCTACCAACTTTCGTTTACATCGAACGACTCCTTCGTGGTGCTGCGATTTTTTTTCCGTCAGTGTATTTCGAAACCGCATCAAGTACATAACAGTTTGTTGCTATTTACATTTGATATTGAATATTTTAATGACGTTCTGGGAACTAGATTCGGTTAATATCTTTGAGAAGCGAGATGAAGGTACAAGTATGAGTGCTTCCGAAAGTGTCACCGTCCCCACCGTAAAAATAGAAGCGCTTTTAGGCAGTTTGAAGGCCTTTCGGACGTTGCCGTGAGGGCGTGGAAAAGCACAACCAGTATACTTCTCTTGTGGAGTTTTGTCTCCATTGGACTGCATTTAGACATAACCAGGCTACTGGGCTGCAACGAAACGGTTAACGTTGCAACTTACATCAACACTTCACGAAAATAACAGACTGGAATCTGGCAGCTGAGAGTTTCAATACCACATTCAAATAAGAGCAAATGCGAAGAACATCGAATAGAACAGATGATAGGAAACCAAGTGACAGAGCTATTAAACACGGACGGAGTTTTATTTCTTCTGTAACAGCCAGCAGCACATAATCGGTAAATGCGAACTCTGCTTTGATTAACGGAACTGTCCATGAAGGCCATGCCTCGAATATAAAATTTTTCAGACGACATTTGGCGTCCAGTGCTGAAGGTTATCTCCTCTGCCTAAACTAAATGAGCATTTGTAGGCGTTGAATGCAAGACAGGTGCGAATGGTTCTGTGTTGAGCCGTATATAATTTGGAGAGAGAAACTGATATAGCTGACAGCCACAATCTAGAGAGATCGAATAAATCATCGATATACACTGAAAGACGTATGTATTCATTACCAGCGATGGCGAGGCATGACAGAATCTCTGACCAGAGAGTTATTTATCGTTGCTTGCCTGCGCTTGACCGCGCGAGTCGTCAGTTGTTGTGTGTATCTAGTCGGCAGTAGAAGCTAGTCTGCGCTAGTCTGCGATAGTGTGCGCGAGTCTGCAGTAGTAGTTAGTCGACAGTAGTAGCGAGTGGACGGTTGTACTGAGCACGCGTCGGCATTACGTATCCTGTTTCAGACCTCACGCTATCCTGCTTCAGCTTAGCGCGTGCCTTTCGGCTTCCTCTCATTGTGTCTAGGCTGTCTTGTCTAGACACAACACTTACTACATCTCTTACTGAGATGCAGATTAGGACCTGTCCAGCACCCTCGTGCAAAGACGTCTGGTGCAGCGTATAAGGTGATAACTAGCAAGTGCAGTCCCAGGGGAACACCGACCACTAGAAATTAAAATTGCAGAGCAGCCAAAAGTCGCATGTAACTCTCCTTTATTGACATGTTTCACTCAACTAACGCTATTTTCATGTTATTCAAATAACCTTCCTCGTGTCAACAGTGCTGGCCGCACTGTTCGCACGTGCGGGAGAGCCGCTCTGCGATTTTCGGCAGAGGGAGTTTGAATATGGCAAATCACTGCGCATCAGCGATTTCCGGGGCTGCGCATTCCCCACGTGCGTCTTGTCAGGGCTGCATACACCGCTGACGTCATTTTCATGGATCGCAACGCGTTACCGCATCAAACAGCTCAGGTGGAGGACTTCTTGGAACGAGAGGATACTCGGTTAATAGGTTGTCCAGCCTGTTTCTCCAACCTAAACGCGTTGGGAAGAAGTATTGCAGCACGTGCACACACACCAACGATCATCCATAAGGTGGGAGAATGGAACGCCGTACCACGAGAATTCCTTACCAACCCTTTGACCGCTACGGGAGCACGTTGTAGAGTATTCAGTACCGTCCATGGTGACTACACATCTTTTAAGAACCACGACCCGCCAATTCTAACGTCCAACGGACAATCATAAATAGCGTATCTTTGAATAAAAGTGTCATTTGTGTTCTTCTAATTGTGTGTTTTTTTCAGCTGCGTTCTGTAGTGTCTGTAGTAGTTCTTACATGTATGGTTCAAGTTTCATTGAGCAGTGTTACTTGACAGTGAAACATCATGCAAAGTTACTTTCATTCTTAAGTTTTGGTCACCACTGTACACAACGGACTGGAGAAATTAATTGTTGATCTTGAAAGACTTTTCTCGCTTCTTTCAAGGGTAGGCCAGTTATTTTAACATTTCAGTTACACTCTGTCGCCAGCAGAACAAGCTTCCACCATTCGCGTCGTCCTTCCTTGTATGCACTGTATGTCTCCCGTTAGTGTATAGACTAATCAACAGTGAAAATGTTGCCCGTGAGTATTGCAACTGGCTGCTGACTGTGTATAGTGGAGAGGCTAATCTTGTTCTAAATTTTTTTCGTGATGAAACATGGCTGTCTTTATTGGTGCAAATGGATTCACAGAACATTCGACGGTTGAATTCTGAAAATCCACATCAGTTACATGAAGAGACTATTGCATCGTCCTGCATTAAATAACTGTAAACATTTTCGTTAGTGTTAGTTCTCTGAAAAAAGGTTGCAGTATTTTGTTGTGGTAAGTGTGAAATGTACACTTTAACCTTACTAAGTTTATTTCATTACCAAGAAGTTCATATGTCGTTGGTTTTAGAATTGACAACCCTCAACGTGCTCTCACGTTTTACATTTTTTGTTGCTTGTCAAGAAGTCAAGCGCTGCATGAACACACAGCTTTGTTTTTAATATCGCTAACTCAGCTGCCTGCATTCCAACATTCCAAACAGGAACTCTGTTGTCATGTAATGACACGGAAAGTAGTCGCGGCAGTCTTGTACGTCAACTGTGAAGCATTTTGTCTGAATATGGGAAACTGCCTCGCGGTCCTGCCGTAAACTCAATAAGTTTGTTCTAGCTCTGTCGCGTATTAAAATTCATTACTTAATAAAAACTGAAAATGTGTCAGACACGACATTTCAAAAATATAGTGGAACATTTTAAGGCACTGCAAGCAGTGTGTGTGTTTAATATAGGAAACGTCGCCCAAAGGTACCATACAACATTAACAATACGGTTAATCAACGACTTCGCCCACTCGATCACTTAACGTAAAGTTGAATGGACTTCTTTCCATGTGAAATAGAGCTCTCCGATTTGTGGAACAATAATGGGGCCAGACGACTTAAATAACAAGATTATACGCAGCGTGTAAAGATGTCCGAATTACGACAAGCATATTGAACGGAATGAGTCATTCGATGGTACCAAAGGACCATATTTGTTGTGAACACTGACGGTGATCATTTTGAACTCATTACTGTCATTTATTTTTGGATTTAACTTGAGCAACAGTGCTTTACTGTTGAAATATGTTTTCCATGTTTCGCCATCCGCTGTAGACCATTTATGTTTTCTTTTGCTGCGTATTTGTATTTTTTCCCCACATTGCTCGACGTCAAATATGTAGAACTAAGGAACCCTACGTACTCGGTTCGTTAGACAAACAATACAAACAAATCGTATTAATGAGTTTTAAAACAATAGGAAAATATTACAACAGTTAACTTTGTTAACTACACAGATGTGTCGCAAGCAAAGGGCTACATACGAAATAACAAATCTTCTTCAGTACAAACAGTTCCAAGTCTGTGATACGTAGAGCGCAGACGCTTCGATCCAAGTCGCTAGTCTTGAAGCTACTGTTCAAGTGGGGCGTCGTCCGCCCCCGGTAGAGTGCGAGAGAATGTCAATCCTAAGGGCCCGGGTTCGACTCCCGGCTGGGTCGGAGATTTTCTCCGCTCAGGGACTGGGTGTTGTGTTGTCCTAATCATCATCATTTCATCCCCATCGACGCACAAGTTGCCGAAATGACGTCAAATCGACGGGAAGCCCTAGTCACACGATATAACTGGGGCGTCGCCAGTCGGGCGCGGCGCTTATGTCCTCTCCACATAGGGGCCGCTGCTGTCGCGTTGTCATCCTGGAGAGGGGTCGGTCAGCGTGCGATTGGCTGAAGTCTTCTCGCAGCCATCTCTGCTCTGACGTTTCCGACTGGCGTAACCGACGCTTGACTTTACGCAGTAACATTTCCCTTTCTGTTGTGGAGAATTTTTTGAAATATTTAAACTTGCATTTTCAGGAGCTCGTGCCTCACAGCTCTTATACATTTAAAAAGTCTTATTACCATCTTGAGGTGCTGTTAAAATACTATAATTATACAGTTATCTGACCATTATCAGGTTCATAAAAGTATTCAGATCATCGTGTTAGACGAATGATAAAATCGTTATCATCAGGTAGAAAAACCATGAACAGTACACTGTTATCGCCTCGTAATATCAATAGATTGACGACGTACTTTATGTTACGATGTGATGACAGTGTACTGTTCACGCTTTTCAACACCTGACTATAACGATTTTATATTTCGTCTATCATTGTGCTACGAGTACTTTTATGAAGCTGATGATTTTCACATGACTGAAACTTATTGTATAAATAAAGTATTTTACCAGCAGCTCAAGTTAGTAAGATGACAGTTTTCAAATTTAAACTAGTATTGTGGCCTTGGATCTCGAATGATGGCCGCCGCAGTATCAAATAAGAATGATAGCATTTGTACACGTATTTCAGATTTCCCTTAAGTTCGCTGAATGAAGTTTCTCTACTTGTTTTCGTGTACTCAGTTTTATCCTTCAGGGAGTCTACAGCTTTTCGATAATGACAGTGTCATTTTTGAGGACAATGTTCGGTATTCTGATAAAGTGAGCTGTAGTTGTCAAGAGCTCTGTAATGTTTAACAAATTGCTTTATTCTTTTATCTGTCGCATTCAAGAGGTTCACCAAGAGAGTTTGGAGAAGACTATGTGCAGTTTGTCTCCGGCGAATAGTGTTTGTAGACTAAAAATAGACAGAGAAAAGAGCTAGAGAAAGTGAAAGAGATGGAGGAGTAACTTTCTTCCAATATCTCCAGCATGAACGCTTGCGGAACAAGTCCGTTGAAATATCGCTATATGGAGGAAATTGGATATCAGACGGATATTTGCTGGTGTTCAACACACACACATACACACGCCCACTACCGCACTAAATTGGCTGATGCAACGGAGACGTAGCAGGTTCCCAACACGCGAGGATCAAATTGTATTCCTCCCATTCAGTAGCAAGAGAGGACCGCAGACGCTTTAGGGAGGAACGAGGCAGTCTGGGCAACATCCTAGGGCGGGAGATTATTGACGTTGGCGTAGAGCGCGCACACTTAGGCGGCGAGAAAAGGAGATTTCTGGCTCTTATATCTGTCTGTTTGGAAAATGCGCTGCTTTGCTGCAGCCGTGCTTCTTTCTAGTTTTCTCACAGCTTCGCTCGTTTGTGTGTGTGTGTGTGTGTGTGTGTGTGTGTGTGTGTTGGAGAGAGAAAGAGGCGGAGAGAGAGAGAGAGAGAAAGAGAGGGTGTTTGGCAACATCCGGAGGTATAAAAGGCGGTGCGGCTAAGTGGTTTCTCAGAGCCAGACCTCTCACGTCGTTGGGAAACACTTCCAAGGCCCGGTTAGCGGGACACTCGCCCATTATCCGACGATTATTTGTTCTGCGGCCGCGATCCGCTGCAGGGCGCTGGGAACCTAAAAATACGAGCCCTGAGGGGGCGGGGTGAACGCGATATGTGTGGTCGCTTGCGGCATAAACGCCGCGAGGGGGTCGGCTCCTGCCGTGTATC
The DNA here is from genome assembly GCF_021461385.2 of Schistocerca piceifrons. Taxonomy (NCBI): domain Eukaryota; kingdom Metazoa; phylum Arthropoda; class Insecta; order Orthoptera; family Acrididae; genus Schistocerca; species Schistocerca piceifrons. The sequence continues at coordinate 147,170,424 of NC_060144.1, forward strand.
GTGGCGGATGAAACTAACGTTCGTCGAATTAGATTATCCTTCGGGCCTGTAGTTATTTGCCTGAAGGCTGTTTGTAGAAACATGTCAAGCCTAAAGCTATAGACACTAGACGCGGCGGTAACGTGTGGTGACTGGCGACGTAAACTATACTTCGTGACCACCTGTGGAATCCGTACGTATTGTAAGTATGTATGTATGTAATGTGTATGTCTGTATGCGCGCGTGTGTGTGTGAGTATGTATTTTCCACATCTCCTCCTAAACCACTGCACCGATTTCAGCCGACATTGGTACACATAAACCTTACTGTTAGGCAACAACTGCAGTGGGGTAAGAACCACTTACCCATCAAAGGGGTGAGGGTGGGGGTAGAAAAGAAGCGTACTCCACGACGCGTGAATTGCCTTTTCGTCCAGTATTTGAGAAAGAGAGCACTGAGCGACTTGCAACAACCTTTGCAAGTAATTCCAAACCTTCTTGCTGTCAACCCATACAAAATGACGAAAGGAAAAATATTCATAATTTACTACTTTCCTGCTATTCACTTTCTGTTCATGAGGCATTACTTTCTTAATTTATTACTTCTGTACTACTGACTGCCTTCCAACATATTTTACAGGTGGTACACACATATACCATTCTCCATCTACATCTACATACATACTCCGCAATCCACCATACGGTGCGTGGCGGAGGGTACCTCGTACCACAACTAGCATCTTCTCTCCCTGTTCCACTCCCAAACACAACGAGGGAGAAATGATTGCCTATATGCCTCTGTACGAGCCCTTATCTCTCTTATCTTTGTGGTCTTTCCGCGAAATATAAGTCGACGGCAGTACAATTGTACTGCAGTCAGCCTCAAATGCTGGTTCTCTAAATTTCCTTAGTAGCGATTCACGAAAAGAGCGCCTCCTTTCCTCCAGAGACTCCAACCCGAGTTCCTGAAGCATTTCCGTAACACTCGCGTGATGATCAATCCTACCGGTAACAAATCTAGTAGCTCGCCTCTGATTTGCTTCTATGTCCTCCCTCAATCCGACCTGATAGGGATCCCAAACGCTCAAGCAGTACTCAAGAATAGGTCGTATTAGTGTTTTACAAGAGGTCTCCTTTACACATGAACCACATCTTCCCAAAATTCTACCAATGAACCGAAGACGACTATCCGCCTTCCCCACAACTGCCATTACATGGCTGTCCCACTTTATATCGCTCTGCAATGTTACGCCCAAATATTTAATCGACGTGACTGTGTCAAGGGCTACACTACTAATGGAGTATTCAGAGATTACGGGATTCTTTATCCTATTCATCTGCATTAATTTATATTTATCTATATTTAGAGTTAGCTGCCATTCTTTACACCAATCACAAATCCTGTCCAAGTCATCTTGTATCCTCCTACAGTCACTCGACGACGACACCTTCCCGTACACCACAGAATCATCAGCAAACAGCCGCACATTGCTATCCACCCTATCCAAAAGATTATTTATATAGATAGAAAATAACAGTGGACCTACCAACATTGAATGTAAATACAAATGTATAACACTGTTCGTAACATAGGTCGGGAGATCTGACGTCAGGAACAATGAGATGCGTGAAAAACTGCTGCATTATACGTGATGTTTAAATGTATTACTTCTTTACTACTGACTCTATTCGCAACACATTTTACAGGCAGTATCTACATATGTCGCTGAATGTACCTACACAAATACATCTTTGTGCGACACATAATTCGGGTGACATGACGTCATAAGCACTGAGATGCGTGAAAAATGCCGCATAACGCACGAATTTTTAATACATTTACTCTTTACTGCTAAGACACTCCTACAGCACCGTCAGCCTAAGGGAATCCCTAACACCTGGCAGGACATTTGACAGCTTGCAACTGTGAAGCTAAAACAGCTGTAGACAAAAACAGCAGACGTCTATAGGGGTGTGAAGAGGCACTGCCGTAGATATATTTACAAAATCACATTGTAGACACGAGAAGCAGCTGCGCCCAGGGTACAGAAATACACTACACGCAATTAAAATTGCTAACCATGAAAATGACGTGCTACAGACGCGACATTTAACCGACAGGAATAAGATGCTGTGATATGCAAATCATTAGATTTAGCTTTAGCTAAGCATTCACACAAAGTTGGCGCCGGTAGTGACACCTACAACGGTCTGACATGAGGAAAGTTTCCAACCGACTTCGCATACACAAATAACAGTTGGTCGGCGTTTCCTGGTGAAACGTTGTTGTGATGCCTCTTGTAAGGAGGACAAATGCGTACCATCACGTTTCCGACTTTGATAAAGGTCGGATTGTAGCCTATCGCGATTGCGGTTTATCGTATCGCGATATTGCTGCTCGCGTTGGTCGAGATCAAATGACTGTTAGCAGTATGGAATCGGTGGGTTCAGGAAGCTAGTACGGAACGCCGTGCTGGATCCCAACGGCCTCGTATCACTAGCAGTCGAGATGACAAGCATCTTATCCGCATAGCTGTAACGGATCGTGCAGCCACGTCTTGATCCCTGAGTCAACAGATGGGGACGTTTGCAAGACAACAACCATCTGCACAAACAGTTAGACGACGTTTGCAGCAGCAATGCCTCTCAGCTCGGAGACCATGGCCGCGGTTACCCTTGACGCAGCGCCTGCGATGGTGTACTCAACGAGGAACCTGGGTGCACGAATGGCAAAACGTCATTTTTTCGGATGAATCCAGGTCCTTATTACAGCATCATGATGGTAGCATCCGTGTTTGGCGACATCGAGGTGAATCGCACATTGGAAGCGTGTATTCGTCATCGCCATACTGGCGTATCACCCGGCATGATGGCATGGGGTGCCATTGGTTACACGCCTCGGTCACCTCTTGTTCGCATTGACGTCACTTTGAACAGTGGACATTACATTTGAGATGTGTTACGAAACGTGGCTGTACCCATTATTCGATCCCTGCGAAACCCTACATTTCAGCAGTATAACGCACGGCCGCACGTTGGAAGTCCTGTATGGGCCTTTCTGGGTACAGAAAATGTTCGACTGCTGCCCTGGCCAGTACATTCTCCAGATCTCTCACAAATTGAAAATGTCTAGTCAGTGGAGCCTGAGCAACGGGCTCGTCACAATATGCCAGTCACTGCTCCTCATGAACTGTGGTATCGTGTTGAAATGGCTCTGAGCACTATGGGACTTAACTTCAGAGGTCATCAGTCCCCTAGAACTTATAACTACTTAAACCTAACTAACCTAAGTACATCACACACATCCATGCCCGAGGCAGGATTCGAACCTGCGACCGTAGAGGTCGCGCGGTTCCAGACTGTAGCGCCTAGAACCGCTCGGCCACACCGGCCGGCTATTGTGTTGAAGCTGCATGGGCAGCTGTACCTGTACACGCCATCCAAGCTCTATTTTACTCAATGCCCAGGCGTATCAGGGCCGTTATTATGGCCAGAGGTGGTTGTTCTGGGTATTGATTTCTCAGGGTCTATGCATCCAAATTGCTTGAAAATGTAATCACATGTCAGTTCTAGTATAATACATTTGTCCAAAGAATACCCGTTATATCATCTGCATTTCTTCTTGGTGTAGCGATTTTAATGGCCAGTAGTGTACTATGTATTTTAATTTCGATTCTGTACTTACATATTTGTACATTATTCGTATTTATTTGTACTACTCTTTCATAATTTCAAAAGTGTTGTCACTAATAGATGGAAATAAAATTTTTTCGACAATACACTAAAAACACAGTTAATTTTTTGTATTCGTTTCTAACAGAAAATATGCAAAATGAATACCCGTGCAGTGCCGAGTTTGTCAGCTGGTGAAATGAAATGTCGTGTGGCTAGCGCCTTGCGTCGGGAACACCGGTCGCTTGATGCAAGTCAGCTGGTATCTTTATACAACACTTGATACTTTGCGTGCAAGAGAGCAAGAAGAGTCTGGAAACAACGAACATACAGGCAGTTCAGAAGAAATGTAATCATTGCAAACGGCTATAACTATTTAACGGACGGCGATACATCGGTAGGAACTACAGAGAATGTAAGAGAATGTTCAAAATTTCGTTAGTTCCAAAGCGCTGTGAATCGCAAGTTGGCTCTTGCTCTGTGAGGCAAGAGTGAAAAGTGCACTGTCACAACTGAAACTGCCATTCTGGGTGTTAGAATTTAACAGTTGGTGGTCTGTCATCAAAATGCAGAGGTGATTTCGTCAGCGATGAGAACGAAGCACTTCTAAATGTCAACAACATTCGCAGATGGCATCGGTAGTTTGGAGAAAAAAGATGTCTGTGCAAAGGAAAAAAATACCAGCCGGCAACATTGAGAAGATTCGTCTTTCGTTCGTAGTTCTCGGAAATGGCCGAGAGAACGCACTAAGGAGCTAAAAATGTCACAAACAACGATTTAGCATGTTCTCGAATGGCTCTGAGCATTGTGAGACTTAACATCTGAGGTCATCAATCCCCTAGAACTTAGAACTACTTAAACTTGACTAAGCTAAGGACATCACACATATCCATGCCCGAAGCAGGACTCGAACGTGCGACCGTAGCAGTCGCGCTGTTCCAGACTGAAGCGCCTAGAATCGCTCGGCCACAGCGGCCAGCCAGCATGTTCTGAACCGAAGCTGAAAAGGAAACCGTACTTAAGTCGAAGTATAAAGCAACTGGAACAGGAAGACTACGTCAAGCGTATGAATTACGCTACGTCAGTGCTGAAACATCTCATTTTCATCGAGAAAGCAATCTCCCAAACAAGCAGTAAGGTTAATGCGCAACACTCGGATGTGGACCCCATGAGAACCTTTGTGTGTAACTGAATAATTAGAGCGATTGACCAAAAGCGAATGTGATTGTGCACAAAAACATTACAGGCCATTTTTCTTCATTGAGCTAAATACGTGAAAAAAGATTTTTCAGTTTCATTTCACATTCTCTGTAATTCTCATTCGTATACTGCTGTGCATTAAATAGTTGCAGTCGTTTGTACTTGCTATAATCATTTAGAACTTCCATGTATGTCCCCACTTTAAGTAACAGGGGAGCTTCTCGTATACTCTAACGTTGGACTGTGATTGGTTCCTGTTTACAGCTGTTGAACATAATGCCTAGTGTCGGCTGCTCCGTCATTTTACATACTACGTCCCTATAATAACTGCCCCCACTCCCTTCTTACATGGACTACGTTTATTATTCCTGACGTCAACATTTTCAAAACCAGAGTGCAGCAAAATGAAAGAAAAGATACTAAAATTTACTGATTTTATTCCTATTGCACGACGAACTGGAAGGTGCAACCCATTGGTAGCAAGGTAACGAATAACACCGTAGGCAGAGACCAAACGTCATTAGCCAACACGCAGAGCGGTCGAAGGGGAAGAGGAAAATCCTCCAAAGGAAGATTGAAAATTTACTGGTCTCATTCCAGAAGATAAAGGATTGTTTTAATGATGCAGTTAAATGAGGAATTCTATCGTTGTCTTCTTGTTCTATACTTGTAGCGTTAGTAATTTGTTCCGTCTTTTCCTTGGGCTTTCTTCTCATCTTCTCTATTTGGTTTCGTGTCTTATGATTTTAGCGATAATCTTTGCCTTTTCATCCTATTAATTTCTTTCCACTTATTTCTGTTTTCATGGTTTCTATTTCCTAACTGATGGACATTCCATTCATTCTTAATCTCATTATTCTTAATTCTGTCTAACCACGTCACTGCTCGGAGACATATCACGCCTGGTGCCTCAGTTCTACTTCCTTGTTCCTTATAAACAACTCACTTCTGTGTAAAGAAGCAGGAACAGCTGTGGTACCACAAAATGCAATTCGAGCTCCTTTCTGTAGTTTGTTTTTCAAGCAACTATGTGTTGTTACACACATATATATATATATGTATGAATTCTGACATTTTCGTCTCTTTATCTCAATGGTAGTTAGTTAGTTACATGTTCCATGATTTTAAACGAGACAGATTACAGGACATGTATACATTATTAATATTAACGTTAATGGCCACATTATTTTTAGTCCTACTTATGCAACTACACTTCTTTTCTAGTTAACAGTTTTTAAGTAGAAATCCGTCAGTGGAATAGAAGGAGTTGTCCAGGAGAAATGATTTTAAATTAGATTTAAAGCTTGTTTCGCAAACTTTTAGACATTTTATGTTATTGAGCAATGATCAAACAATTTTGTTGTTGCATATTGAAATCCTTTCTGAGCTACTCACAACTTTAACAATGGGTAATGAAGGTCACTTTTCCCCCAGTGTTGTAGGTGTCGATATCACTGTTCTTCTCAAATTGTAATGGAATATTTATGACGAATTGATATAGCGACTATATATATTGACACGGTGCAGTTAAAATGCGTAGCTCCTTGAAGGCGTATAGACTGTTAAGTAAGAGCGTGGTCAGCATTACACACAGATGGTAAAAGATGTCGCCTTATTTCTTTCACGGCGTAACAGAAGCAACCTTTATCTTTCATGCAATGTCCATAAAGCATTAGTTTACTTTGAATTCTTGGCTGAGATACGCAAGAAGACACATGAGTGCAGCTTACGAGTCGCATCTTGAGGCTGTATTTCTCTGTAGCGACCCCAAAGGTCCGAAAATGAGTCAAGCCGCGGCGTCTAAATATATGGGTACGGTAAATCAAAGTCATTTGTACCAAAGTGGGAGACATTCTATAAATTGGTTACATGGATGGATGATTTTGACAGTGCACTGCACTCCTGTCTTTTCTTGAGTATATCAGTTCAGAAATTCAAAGTAAACTAATGCTTTATGGACACTGCATAAAGAACAAAGCTGTGGAAGAACTAAGGCGATATCTTTTACCAACTGTGTGTGATGCCGAGCACGCTCTTACTTAACTGTCTATACCTACATGACGTACAGGGGTGAACATCACGTATTGTTATTACTGATCGTTTTTGAGTGACCAATACTTCTTTGTAAGTGACGAGTTACTAAGAAAATTGTTCCGCAAGACATTATTGAGTGAAATTAGGCAAAATATGTCAGCAGGTTGACGCGTTTGTTTCCAAGATTAGAAATTATACAAAGAGCAAAAGTAGCTGTACTTAACTTTATGAGAAGCTCAGTAATATGTTTCTTCCAGGTCAAGTGTTCATCAGTACGTACACCCACAAAATTTGGAACATTCTACATTCTGTCCTACTTGCTGACTTCTGCTCATGTGCTACATCAGTTGCTGGTATGACTGTATTTGTTATATAAAACTGGATGTAGTGTTTTTTTTCAAAATTTAAGGAGACTCCATTTTCAGAGAGCCACTTAATAGTTCTTCAGAAAATATCATTCACCAACTCTTCTGTTGGTTTGTCTCTAATGGGATTCGCAATAACAATAGTATCGTCTGCAAAAAGTACTATTTTCCCTTGTTGAATGTGCAGTCGAAGGTCATTCACCTATATAAAGAATGGTAGTGAACCCAGAACTTACTCCTTTGGGACTCCCTTTGGGACTTTTTTCTTTCCCCAATCACTTTTTCTACCTTTCAGCACAACCCTTTGCATTATGTTTGTTAAGCGTGATTCAAACCATCTGTGGGAAAAGCTAACAATTCCATAAAAATGTGAGTTTTTCTAAGAGAGTAACATGATCTACACAGTTAAATGCCTTGGAAAGGTCGCAAAAAATAACAGATGGGGATATATTATTATTTAAGGCTTGCACTATTTGACGAGTGAATGTATAAATAGCATTCTCAGCCGATAAACACTTCTGGAGTCTGTAGAGTGATATGCTAAGTACATCGTTTTCACTTAAGTGTGCGACTACTCTTCAGTACATGACTTTTTCGAATATTTTGGAAAAACATGTCAGTAAGGAAATAGGACGATAACTGTTTAAGTCTATCTTGTCACCCCTAGTAAGAAGTGGTTTAACTTTGCATATTTTAACCTGTCTGAAAAAATTCCTTCTGACAGTGATGTTCTGTATATATCAGTAAGGATATTACTTAGTACGTCGGAAAAACTTTTCAGAAGTCTGTTTGAATTCCATCAACAACACATGAGATTTTTTTTAGAGTTTTGTAATTGTATTGCTTTCAGTGAAGGATACTGCTGCTACTTCTAGCTGTTTAAAGTTTTGTGAAATGACATTTTTAATATGTTCTCTTGCTTATTCAACGGAACCATTTAATTATATATTTGATGCTACGTTTAGAAAGTGACAGCTTAAACTAATTGCAGCTTGTGAATTATCAGTAACAACACTGTCGTTTAGTTTACTTGTTACGGAATCTTGTACAATGACTGGCTGCCCTTTCCCATCCTGCGCTCTTCTGTCCTATCCTGTACCCTCCCCGCTTCCCCATATTCGTATGTAACATCACATACCAGCGGTCAAAGTATCTAATTTTGTTGTAATATTTCGTTGACAAAAATAATTTTTTATCTTTCCCTTGCTAACTGATGTTATTTTCTCTTCTAGATTTTCTAATGGTAAGCAAGCGACGCTGAAAAGAGCAAATCCTTTTTTTCCCCTTTCCTTAAAATTATTTTTATGGAGCTACTACGAAGGAATCCTACATTGGTAGTTAAGGAGGCGACATTTAATAGCCAAAGAACCAATTGTCTTGTGACAGCCAGAGCGAGAGCACCAGCAGCAGCGAGTACTGTTTGTATAAAGCGTTTATTTTGCATTTTGTTTACGACCATCCACTAAGAAAGGGATTCTATCTGTGTTTATCTGCTCTGCATAGTAACTAACAGTTCTTGATAAAACTTTACGTAGTTTTCGTGTTAGATTTCTTAGTGTTTTCTTGATCGTTTAGAACAGAAAGCGCCCTAAAACCGTCTTTTGTTTGTTTCGCGGCCGTTAGCCACTAGTCACTTGAATCAGCAGTTGTCTTGTGACAGCCAGAGCGAGAGCACCAGCAGCAGCGAGTACTGTTTGTATAAAGCGTTTTTGTACTTATTTGCTGCGCTTAGCTTTTAAATAGTTTTTCTGGGAAAACCTAGCGTAGTTTTCGCGTCTCGTATTTCAGTGAGTATTTCTTGATTATCAGAGTAGCTCATCAGAAGATTATCTTGGGAATTTGTCACCGTATAGAGTAGGGTAAACATAGTCATGTGTAGGGACTGTGGTTGTTGTGAGCGGACGCAAGGAGAATTGGCCACTCTTCGGGGGCAGGTGGAGGCTTTGTCTGTTAGGCTCATCGAGCTCGAGGCGCAGGCGTAGGCTCGTAGTGGCGTTGGGGCAACTGTGGTGAGACCAATGCCTACTTCGGTGGCCTTGGAATCACATGGAACCCCTGATGTCGCTGCGTCTTCCGGCAGTGAGCATCTTACCGGTCAGCCATCACTCCAGGGTGAATGGCGGACAGTGGTGGGCTCGCGCGTGCCTGGCCGAAAGGCAAAGGTGGGATCTGGCCGCGTGGCAGCTGCCTTACCCCTTTCCAACAGGTACGGGGTGCTTCCTAGTGGTGATGACATCGTTTCCGAGCCACCACAGGATGCCTCGCCTGTTGGGCCAGTGGCCGATTCTCCGGCAAGGTCCCGACAGTCACAGAGGGCGGGCCTATTAGTTATAGGGAGCTCCAACGTTAGGCGGGTTATGGAGCCCCTCAGGAAAATAGCGGGTAGGTCGGGGAAGAATGCCAGTGTGCACTCGGTGTGCTTGCCGGGGGGTCTCGTCCGTAATGTGGAGGAGGCCCTTCCGGCAGCTATTGAACGCACTGGGTGTGACCGGCTGCAGATAGTAGCACATGTCGGAACGAATGACGCCTGCCGCTTGGGTTCTGAGGCCATCCTTGGTTCCTTCCGGCGGCTGGCTGATTTGGTGAAGACAACCAGCATCGCACGCGGAGTGCAAGCTGAGCTTAATATCTGCAGCATAGTGCCCAGAGTCGACCGCGGTCCTCTGGTTTGGAGCCGTGTGGAGGGTCTAAACCAGAGGCTCAGACGACTCTGCGACTATAATGGTTGCAAATTCATCGACCTCCGTTATTGGGTGGAGAACTGTAGGGCCCCCCTAGACAGGTCAGGCGTGCACTACACACCGGAAGCAGCTACTAGGGTAGCAGAGTACGTGTGGCGTGCACACGGGGGTTTTTTAGGTTAGAGGGACCCCCCCCCCTTGGGCGAAACGATAAAATACCTGACGGCTTACCAGAGAGGACATTATCATCGTTGATAAAGAACGTCCGTCCTCAGAGACCAAAAACAGGAAAAGTTAACGTAATATTGGTAAACTGCAGGAGTATCCAGGGCAAGGTTCCTGAATTAGTATCTCTTATTGAAGGAAATAGTGCGCATATAGTATTAGGAACGGAAAGTTGGTTAAAACCGGAAGTGAACAGTAACGAAATCCTAGACACAGAATGGAATATATACCGCAAGGATAGGATAAACGCCAATGGTGGAGGAGTATTTGTAGCAGTAAAGAATTCAATAATATCCAGTGAAGTTATTAGCGAATGCGAATGTGAAATAATCTGGGTTAAGTATCAAAGGTGGGTCAGATATGATAGTCGGATGCTTCTATAGACCACCTGCATCAGCAACCGTAGTAGTTGAGCGCCTCAGAGAGAACCTGCAGAACGTCGTGAAGAAGTTTCGTGATCATACTACTGTAATAGGGGGAGACTTCAGTCTACCAGGTATAGAATGGGATAGTCACACAATCAGAACTGGAGCCAGGGACAGAGACTCTTGTGACATTATCCTGACTGCCTTGTCCGAGAATTACTTCGAGCAGATAGTTAGAGAACCAACTCGTGAAGCTAACGTTTTAGACCTCATAGCAACAAATAGACCGGAACTTTTCGACTCCGTGAATGTAGAAGAGGGTATCAGTGATCATAAGTCAGTGGTTGCATCAATGACTACAAGTGTAATAAGAAATGCCAAGAAAGGAAGGAAAATATATTTGCTTAACAAGAGTGATAGGGCACAAATCGCAGAATATCTGAGTGACCACCATCAAACGTTCATTTCTGAGGAAGAGGATGTGGAACAAAAATGGAAAAAATTCAGAAACATCGTCCAGTACGCCTTAGATAAGTTCGTACCGACTAAGGTCCAAAGCGAGGGGAAAGATCCACCGTGGTATAACAATCATGTACGAAAGGTACTACGGAAACAAAGAAAGCTTCATCATAGGTTTAAGAGTAGTCGAATCATAGCTGATAAGGAAAAGCTGAACGAAGCGAAAAAGAGCGTAAAGAGAGCAATGAGAGAAGCATTCAACGAATTCGAACATAAAACATTGGCAAACAATCTAAACAAGAACCCTAAAAAGTTTTGGTCATATGTAAAATCGGTAAGCGGATCTAAATCCCCTATTCAGTCACTCGTTGACCACGATGGCACCGAAACAGAGGACGACCGAAGAAAGGCAGAAATACTGAACTCAGTGTTCCGAAACTGTTTCACTGCGGAAAATCGTAACACGGTCCCTGACTTCAGCCGTCGCACGGACGCCAAAATGGAAAATATTGAAATAAACGATATCGGAATTGAAAAACAACTGCTATCACTTAGTAGCGGAAAAGCATCCGGACCAGACGAGATACCCTTAAGATTCTACAGTGATTATGCTAAAGAACTTGCCCCCTTTCTATCAGCAATTTATCGTAGATCGCTGGAAGAACGTAAAGTACCTAGCGACTGGAAGAAAGCGCAGGTCGTTCCCATTTTCAAGAAGGGTCATAAATCAGATGCGAATAATTGTAGGCCTATTTCGCTTACGTCAATCTGTTGTAGAATAATGGAACATGTTTTGTGTTCTCGTATTATGACGTTCTTAGATAATACAAATCTCCTTCATCATAACCAACATGGATTCCGCAAACAGAGATCATGTGAAACTCAGCTCGCCCTATTTGCCCAAGAAATTCACAGTGCCGTAGACACTGGCGAGCAGATTGATGCCGTATTCCTGGACTTCAGGAAGGCATTTGATACGGTTCCGCACTTACGTTTAGTGAAAAAAATACGAGCTTACGGAATATCGGACCAGGTTTGTGATTGGATTCAGGATTTCCTAGAAGAAAGAACACAACATGTCATTCTTAACGGTTCAAAATCTGCAGATGTAGAGGTAATTTCGGGAGTCCCGCAGGGAAGCGTGAACTGACCTTTATTGTTTACAATATACATAAATGACTTAGTTGACAACATCGGTAGCTCCGTGAGGCTATTTGCAGATGACACGGTTGTCTACAAGAAAGTAGCAACATCAGAAGACTCGTACGTACTCCAGGAGGACCTGCAGAGGATTAATGCATGGTGCGACAGCTGGCAGGTTTCCCTAAACGTAGATAAATGTAATATAATGCGCAAACATAGGGGCAGAAATCCATTCCAGTACGATTATGCCATAGGTGGTAAATCATTGGAAGCGGTAACGACCGTAAAATACTTAGGAGTTACTATCCGGAGCGATCTGAAGTGGAATGATCACATAAAACAAATAGTGGGAAAAGCAGGCGCCAGGTTGAGATTCATAGGAAGAATTCTGAGAAAATGTGACTCATCGACGAAAGAAGTAGCTTACAAAACGCTTGTTCGTCCGATTCTTGAGTATTGCTCATCAGTATGGGACCCTTACCAGGTTGGATTAATAGAAGAGATAGACATGATCCAGCGAAAAGCAGCGCGATTCGTCATGGGGACATTTAGTCAGCACGAGAGCGTTACGGAGATGCTGAACAAGCTCCAGTGGCGGACACTTCAAGAAAGGCGTTACGCAATACGGAGAGGTTTATTATCGAAATTACGAGAGAGCACATTCCGGGAAGAGATGGGCAACATATTACTACCGCCCACATATATCTCGCATAATGATCACAACGAAAAGATCCGAGAAATTAGAGCAAATACGGAGACTTACAAGCAGTCGTTCTTCCCACGCACAATTCGTGAATGGAACAGGGAAGGGGGGATCAGATAGTGGTACAATAAGTACCCTCCGCCACACACCGTAAGGTGGCTCGCGGAGTATAGATGTAGATGTAGATGTAGATAGAATACCAACAAAGGCAACGACAGCGAGAATATGAACACCTTAGAAGGGGAACACCGAGGCTTGATGTTTAAAAAGAAATTGAGCAAGTAAAAGATTAAAACAACGAGTAACGCGATGACTTATACTATAGGGAAGTGAGCCGTGTCAGAATGGAATCCAAGCGTCGTATCTGTGAATACTGTAAGGAGTGATCAAATGAAAATAAAAAATAAAAAAAATGGTTCTAAGCACTATGGGACTTAACATCTGAGGTCATCAGTCGCCTAGTCTTAGAACTACTTAACCCTAACTAACCTAAGGACATCACACACATCCATGCCCGAGGCAGGATTCGAACCTGCGACGGTAGCAGCAGCGCGGTTCCCGACTGAAGCACGTGGAACTGCTCGGTCATAGCGGCCGGCTGAAATGAAAAGGTACGAAACGTTGAAAGAACCAAACCGATTGAAATCAGCATATGCCGCATTGGATTAAAGTAGTGACATATCTAGGGATACGACTGTAACTTCTTCAGCTCGCCCCCCCCCCCCCCCCCCCTTTCATCCCTGCCGCAGCCCGTGAAAAATACAAGGTTGTGCTCTCAATAGGAAAGGTGATGGTCACCGACTTTATCGACGTCCCGGGTCTGGTACTCATCGTAGTTCTCGAGCACGGTTGATTCAATAACGGTGACGTGTACTGTGAGACACTCCGGAGCCTACTCAAGTCCATCAAGAGTAAACCACCTGGGCTTCCGACCTGCAGCCCGGAACTGTCGCCTTGCGACTTCTTTGTGTTTCGTCCATTAAAAAAACGACTCAAAGGGAAGCGCTTCACCTCGGGCAACAAAATTAATGACACTGTGGATGTCTGGTCCTGTCACAGCCACGGGAATTCTCGGTATAGGAAATCCTTCAGCTCGTGAAACAGTGGGTTAGTTGTCCTCAGGCCTTTGGAGATTACTTTTGAATAAAGACTTCAGCTATACTCACATTGTTGTTTCGTATTTTTTTTCTGAACTCCTCTCATATAATTTGCAGTCCCCTGCCGCATTTTTCTGTCTCTTTGAGAAGGCTAAACTCAAGAATTACTGTGTGGGTTTTTTACGATTTTCACAAATAGGTAGATTAACGACCGAGGAAGGTTTGCGTATACAATTTACTACCACTACGCGAGACACGGTAGATGCCAAATGCTACCCTTGCGAAGATTGGACGGGACTCGGCAACAGGGCCTTGTGAAGCTCTTCTCTTCCATTCAGTGAAATCATACACCAGGTGGGTATCGGCCGTAAAGTTATCCATGTTATTGTGTTCATAGTTAGCGGACAACTAATAATACCAGAAAAAAAATACTATACCGAACCGTTTTCTGGAAAGAGACACAAAGAGCATACTGTTGATATTTGAGCAGATATTTCCAGTGCAATACATGTACGAAGATACATGAAATTTAAGAAATGAAGCAAAATACAATTATTCTGCAACGAGCCACCGGAGACCTAGGAGTCCCTTATTTCTAAAGACTCAGATAGTATCACTGAACGGCCGGCCGGTGTGACCGAGAAGTTCTAGGCGCATCAGTCTGGAACCGCGTGACCGCAACGGTCGCAGGTTCCAATCCTGCCTCGGGCATGTGTAATGTCCTTAGGTTAGTTAGGTTTAAGTAGTTCTACGTTCTAGGGAACTGATGACCTCAGATGTTAAGTCCCATATTGCTCAGAGTCATTTGAACTATTTTTAGTGTCACTGCACAATTTGCCGAAATTTTGTCCGTTGAGCTCCGATTCATGTTACATATGCCATTTTAAAACTATTGCTGGAAAAAATACCAAACTCCCATACTTTAATAGGTCACTGTTTACTAAGTCCATGGCTGCTAGTTCTTTGATTTGTGTTTAGTTTCGTTTTTTATGGCCTTATTAGCTTCCACCCCCTAACTTTATATCGTTGACATCGCTTGTTTCAGCTTCTCTTACTTCATTTTACAACGAAAGAGTTAATTAATACTCGCTGTTGAAACTCCGGGAGCCAGATAACGTATTAATTCCATGTATCGCGAAATGACTGCGACGGCAAAATAAAAGAATTTAGAGCTCATACGGAGCTATGGGAAATATGACACTGCGTGGCAAGTTTGACAGAACACTGAAAGACCTTAGTTGAAACAAGGCCCCGGGAGTAGACAACATTCCATTAGAACTACTGCTAGCCTTGGGAGAGCCAGGCCTGACAAAACTCTATCATGTGGTGAGAAAGATGTATGAGACAAGCGAAATACCCTCAGACTTCAAGAAGAATTTAATAATTCCAATCCTAAAGAAGGTAGGTGTTGACAGACGTGAAAATTACCGAACTATCAGTTTAATAAGTCACGGCTGCAAAACACTAACACGAATTCTTTACAGACGAATGGAAAAATTGGTAGAAGCTGACCTAGGGGAAGATCAGTTTGGATTCTGTAGAAATGTTGAAACACTTGAGGCAGTATTGACCCTATGACGTATCCTAGAACATAGATTAAGGAAAGGCAAACTAACTTTTCTGGCATTTGTAGTCTTAGTGAAAGCTTTTGACAATGTTGACTGGAATATTCTCTTTGAAATTCTGAAGGTGGCAGGGGTAAAATACAGGAAACGAAACGCGATTTTTACTTTGTACAGGAACCAGATGACAGTTATAAGAGTAGAGGAGCACAAAAGAGAAGCAGTGGTTGAGAAGGGAGTGAGACAGGGATGTAGCCTATCCCCGATGTTATTACATCTGTATATTGAGCAAGCAATAATGGAAACAAAAGAAAAATTTGGAGTAGGAATTAAAATCCATGGAGAAGAAATAAAAACTTTGAAGTTCGCCGATGACATTGTAACTCTGTCAGAGACAGCAAAGGACCTGGAAGAGCAGTTGAACAGAGTGGAAAGTGTCTTGAAAGGAGGATATAAGATGAACATCATCAAAAACAAAACGATGATAATGGACTGTAGTCGAATTAAATCGGGTGATGCTGCGGGAATTAGATTAGGAAATGAGACACTTAGAGTAGTAAACGAGTTTTGCTGTTTGAGGAGCAAAATAACTGATTAGTCGAAGTAGAGAGGATATAAAACGTAGACTGGCAACGGCAAGGAAAGCGTTTCTGAAGAAGAAAAATTTGTTAACATCGAGTATAGATTTAAGTGTCAGGAAGTCGTTTCTGAAAGCATTTGTACGGAGTGTAGCCATGTATGGAAGTGAAACATGAACGATAAATAGTTTAGACAAGAAGAGAATAGAGGCTTTCGAAATGTGGTGCTACAGGAGAATGTTGAAGATTAGATGGGTAGATCACATAACTAATGAGGAGGTGTTGAATAGAATTGGGGAGAAGAGGCGTTCGTGGCACAACTTGACTAGAAGTAGGGATCGGTTGGTAGAGCATATCCTGAGGCATCAAGGGATCACCAATTTAGTACTGGAGGGCAGCCTGGAGGGTAAAAATCGTAGAGGGAGACCAAGAGATGAATAAATTACGCAGATTCAGAAGGATGTAGGGTGCAGTACGTACTTCCGAGATGAAGAAGCTTGCGCAGGATATGGTATCATGGAGAGCTGTATCAAACCAGTCTCTGGACTGAACATCACAACAACAACAACGGAGGATCACCAACAGTTGTTATACACACGCACCTTTCGTGTATGCAGCGGACAGTTGTAAGTGATGGTCGAGCAACTGTATCTACCGCTACACATTGTAAGCAGTCTTCCGGAGTACCGACGTTGGTGTACGTAGCCTACTTATCAAATGGTAACAGCAGATGTCAGAGGGAGTCGGGCTATCGACAGGGGATCTCAGATGAATTCTAAATTTCTAGAAGGCTTTTGACACCGTCCCTCACAGGAAAAAATTTGGAAATTTAAGGGAAGTTCCTATTGGACACACTCATGCCCGAGGGAGGGCTCGAACCTCCGATGAGAGAAGCAGTGCGAACCGTGTCAAAGCGCCCTTAGACCACGCGGCCCCTCAGAGGACATGTCTAATCAAATTGCTTGCTTATGGAGCATCACTCCAGTTGTGCGACAGTATTCGGTACGTAGTAATCGATGGAAAATCTTTGAGTAAAAAAGAAGTGATATCTGGCGCTTCCCAACGCAGTGTTATAGGCCCTCTGCTCTTCCTAATCTACATAAACGAATTAGGAGACAATTCGAGCAGATAGTTTGCAGATTATGCTGTCGTTTTCCGTGTAGGAGTTCAAAACCAGCTGGAGAATGACTTGGAAACGATATCTCGATGGTGCGAATAGCGGAAATTGTCTCTCGATAAGAAACAGTGTGAGGTCATCCAAATGAGAACAAAAAGAAATACGTCGAATTTCGATTACATGACAAATCACGTAAAATAAGAGGCTGTCGATTCGACTAAATACCTAAGAGTTACAATCACGAAAAACTTAGGTTGGATCGATCACGTAGATAATTTTGTAGGGAAGACAAACCAAAGAATACGTTTTATTGGCGAAAAATTTAGAAGATGCAACAGGTCACCTAAAGAAACTGCCTACAGAACTGTTGTCCGTCGTCTGATAGAGTAGTGCTGTACTGCATCGGCTTCTTATCAGATAGAATTGACACAGGACATCGAAAAAGTTCAAAAAGGCCAGTTCGTTTTGTACTACAGCGAAACAGAGGAGAGAGCGTCACGGATATGATAAGTGAGCTGTTGTGGCAATCATTAAAACAAATGCTTTTCCCTATGTGGCAAGATATTTTCACGAAATTTCTATCATCAACTTTCTCCTCTGAATGTGAAAATATTTTACTGTCGCTAACCCACATAGCGAGAAATAATCATTATAATAAAATAATAGAAATCAGAGCTCGTGCAGAGATTTTTAAGTGTTCATTTTTTTCCATACGCTGTAGAGAGTGAAACAGCAGAGAAATAGGTTGAAGAGTTTTCGATGAATCCTCTGCCAAGCACTTAAATGTGAATTGTATAGCAGTTATGAAGATGTAAATGTGGATGTGAAATGGTAAACTGTTAAAATATACATTAAAGTCAGTTACCCTACAACACATAAATATGAAGAGTTGTTATCCACAGCTTCCCATTTCGGGAGTCAAGCTCCCATCATCTGACAGTGTGTGTTCAACCCTCGGTACTCATACGCTTAAACAGCAGAAAATAATCATGAAATAAAAGAATCTGTGCATAAAGACCTCGCCTTACTTTAAAATCGGCGCAGCTGATCGTCTGTTTTGCTTCCACGACTTACCGATCATACGCCAAAGGGCTCCCTTTTCTATAGCGGTAACATCAGTCGCATCTGGTTCGTGTCCAACCATCTCCGTCCCTGTTAAAAAGTACACGGCTCAAGGTACGGCTGATTTTAATATAGGACGAGGACTTTACTTCGGAAAACTTTTGTTTTATTTCATGACTTTTTTGTGCTCTTTTAAGTACGTATATATGTATGCAGCGCTGAAAGCAGACAGCCAGATGAGGGGAGCCAGACTCCCAAAACACGTAGCTGTGGATTACCTTCCTCACATTTGTGTGTTGTATGTTAAATAACGAAAACGATTATTTACACAAGCGCTACCTCCAATCCTTAAGAAGTATAGGATTAGAATGTTAAAAAATAGAATTGTCGAACTCTGAATTCTGGGTGTGCCATAATAAACATAATGTTAATCCCACAAATATTCCACAAATTAATTACATTTCGATGTAAGCTATTAAAATTATTCAATACTGAAACTTCGTGGTGGTATAAGTTCGTGCGTTAAGCTAAGGAGGGGACGGTGGTAACAAAGTTAGTACCGTGGTGGCCAGGGAACATGGGCATGAGATTACAAGCCTTGTACACTTAATCCGCCCTAATTTTGTTTGAAAAGCCCGGGGTTAGCACGCTGGCCTGTCAGGAAGCATTACTCTGCGTCACGTCACGTCACGTTGCGTTAGCCGGTATCGCTGGTAACGGCACACCGGAACGTAATAACGACACCTGGTGCGCACCGTCAGACTCCAGGGTATTGACAAAATTGGTCGAATCGGCTCCACTTCCTGATACATGATCAGAAAGAAAAATATTTTGTCATCGGAGAGGCTGGCGGATACGAGCCGAATGGGAGATAAATATCTTTGCGACTTGACACGTGCGTTATTTCTGGTTGTAGCATACAGTTTCAAATTTCGTTTTCCGATCGGTTGTCACGAAGTTTTAATTATCATATCAAAAACTCAAGCTCCTGCCGTGAAACTTGATGATGGTTTTAGCCCTTCAGTACATACTCACTCTTCAGTGCTATACGTTTCTCCCGACGATGGCTGACATGGCAGAGACACTGGATGCTGTACGAGTGCCCATTAGTATCATTCTCGAAACAATCCACCTCAAAGATTAACCCCCCGTCGTTCAAGAAATGCCCTCCAGTGAATAGTTTCCTTATCCGAGGAAAGACGAAACGATACTATGTCCGGAGAATACGGGGGTGAGACAAAACCGCTAACCCGAAAAAGGAGCTTGTCCAACTGTGTACGGAGCAGAATGAGATGGGGTACGTTGTAGAGCAAAAACACCACCACGGACTGCAACCCGCGACGCTTCATGTTGACAGGTCCAGGCGAACTCGTTAGGGGATTTCGGTGGTATGCTCCGGTGACAGTTTAGCCTTTACGAGTATAATCTGTTAGCACTACAGTGGTGTACAAATTAATTAGGTCATCCTCATATTTTACAAGGGATTGAAGTTGGTTAGCTGCCACCAATTTTATCTGCCCAGTTATTGGATACTTGGAAGACTATTATGGCCTTGAACATGGTTTGGTTTGGTGCAAGAAGGAGGCACCTCCACATTTCCAGTTCGTGGCAAATTTAAAAAAAAAATCAGTTTTCGCCAAAATGAAAAAATTGTCAGCCTTGTTTTAGGCTATGGGGTATCTAATAATGATGACGAGAATACACACAAATACATGCACTCAGGTACGTGCAATAGAGTTTTGAATTTTGGAGCTGCCTCTGTTTCGCTCCAAAGTGAATGAAAAACTCTTTGCAGGACCATTTTCTTCATAATTAACCATATTTCAGTTTAAAAAACATTTATTAATAAAGAAAGCACAACATTATTGGCATAATACATTGATTCTACAGTTCTTCTTCAGTCTTCTAGCTCCCCTTCAGCCACCTCAGAATCGTTTGAAGCATCTGACGTCAACTTGTCGCAAAGCCACATTTCGTATTGTCCAACATACTTTCTAGCCAGATCTTTGACATCTTTAAACTTTTGGCCCTTAAGCGGGAGGAGACAATCATAAGCTTGATGGAGGTGGTCCATTGTTATGAGACTCGCAGGCCCATGGTTGCAAATTTGCGCATTATCGAAGACAGTCATCCCTACGGTCGCACTGCATTGAATAATCCCTTTACCAATGTATGGCTGTTCATAGAGGAATATTTTGTACTTAGTGATTAAATATTTTCCTCTTTTCTTGTTCGATAATGATACGTACAGGTTCTTTACAAAACATTTCTTCAACGTGTCAACAAAGTGGAAAATATATCTCTGGTCCACTTCAGGGGCATGATATTTGGGGCTGGTTCCTCTGATAATGCGAGCATAGTCCGCTGGAAGAAAAACTCTTCCTCAAACACTTTTCTATATTACCGAACGCTCTGCCGCATGACATAACGCTGTGGCCCGGTTCTGGGAATCGATGAACGATCTTCGTAAAGCGGCCACTTTGCATAAGGTAAAACAGGTACTGCGTTAACGAATGATTTTTATTTTGTGACACACAGTTATCGGAAAATAGGTAAAGAAAGTATTTTGATATCATCTGTTAGAACGTGGTTGATGTAATGATGTATAAAACTTATTGGCTCATTGGGCGTCTTTTTACCGATGGTTTCATCATAGAGATAAAAATGATGTTTTCCAGTCTTATCAGACGAAATCGCAAAGTTATAGACCCTCAACTGGTGTTTATGAAATGCGTCCCCAGAAGGAACTATCGGGAGAGGCATAGTTTGTTAGTAGTCGAAGCACAACCCCTATGTGTCATTATTACATTGTGCAAGTGCCACCTTGGCTTTAACATCTTGATAGAGAGAACGCGCGATGTTTACACTGGTCTGCTGAACAATACGTAACACAACCTCCTTCCTGCTATTGTTTGGGGGGAAGAACGAGGCAGCTCCCAGAGCTGCCCCTGTTTTCGTGCAAACTCGGAGTACAGGCAGCTCCGTCTCTTGGATTTCTCTGAAACTAATGGGTGGAGCTGCCTCTTTCTTGCACCAAACGAAGGGGATTTTTCTTGCATGTGATAGAATGTTCAACTGAATATAGCCAAAAAGTGGAGCTGCCTCCTTCTTGCACCAAACTCCTCAATTGTAGGTCCCCTACAGTTCAGTTAAGCGGGATAGCGCGTCAAACGCTATCGACTTGGAGCATGAGAGGCACTACAGAACATTTTAGTTTCCACTGTCTACAAATAAATTCACAAAAACTTCGTCAGCATGACGAGGAAGGATTCAGGATTCACACTCATAGCAGTGGAAGTTCAAAAACATAACTAAATAAATTGTTTAACAAGTGAAATTTCATGATTTTTTTCACTTACTATTGGCTGCATTTGTTGCTGTAGGTACACTTTTCTTCATAAGTGAGAGAGATTCTTCGACGAATTTTGCACAGCATACAAACCGTCTGGAATTTATTTAATTAATGAAGAAATGAATGAGCTGTTATATTTTAAACTTCATGGTTAGAAAAATCTCAAATTTTATAGATAATTATCTCAATTTTTACTACAGTTTTAATAGATTTGGAAAATTCTAAAATTTCTTATACCTGCAAGTACGGTTTGTATGCTGTGCAAAATTCATCGAAGAATCTCACTTACTTATGAAGAAAAGTGTACCTATAGCAACAAATGCAACCAATAGTAAGTGAAAAAAATGATGAAATTTCACATGTAAAAAAATTATTTTGTTATGTTTGTGAACTTCCACTGCTGTGAGTGTGAATCCTGAATCCTTCATGGTTATGGTGACAGAGTCTTATGAATTTATTTGTAAAAGTATAGACAGTGGAAATTAAAATGTCCTGTGGTGCCTCTCCTGCTCCAAGTCGGCCCGTTCGACGTCCTACCCACCTTAAGTGCTTGCTTGTGTAGCAAGAGCGTGTGTCACATAATCGAGAGGTCAGTTCGTGCATAATATGCTGCACCTGCAACATGACCAATTATGGATGGCCGTGGAGGCAGCATGGCCCACTATTGTTACAGGGGAGCCCATGCCACATTCAGCTACTGCACTACACCGGGAAAAAGGAGGCCGACACCTCTATGACAGATGATACCGCATTTGTAACTGAGCCACACAATGTACATTGGTTTACTGTATCACTGTCTTCCTGGAAAATTATTATATTTCGCAATTTAAAACTGGTAACCAGAGATTTTGCGAACGTATAAAAGTATTTCCACCAGTAAATCTTTAAACGCCTGTAATTACTGTCATACTGTGTCAAAATGTTATTAAAATGATACAGCGTTTTTAATCAAATGCCAAAATGCTTTTGATAAATTGGTGTCACTGTCATTAATCGTCGCTGTTATTGCGTGCTGTGGCAGCACCGTCCACCAAAAAGTTAATGTTTTATCTCGTTTAGCTCCAACAGTTCTGCTGGTAATTTTTATAATAGTGTACACACACACACACACACACACACACACACACACACACACACACACACACACACACGCACTCACACATTTACACTAACCCCTCCCCCCCCCCTCCCCCACTACACACAGACAGAAGCGCGACGTAATATCCATTAAAAGCTACAAAATCGTCGAGCTGCAGTGTTGTTGGTAAATCTGAAGGGCGTAAATTTGCTATCTTCCATTATACGGCGCGCCCTAACCTAAAATAATCTCTGACTTGTTGTAATTGCCCGAGAACTTCAGCAGGCGCTGTATTTAAATCTGACGGATGGTGAGCGTGGCGATTTACTGCCTCTCCTTACATTTTACGCTAGTTGTTTTTCTTTGCGTAGTCAGCATTTCCTCTTAAGGTAAAACAGCTGTGGATTCAAGAAGCTACACTATTCATCAGTATTTGCGCTATACGCTGCGGCGACGAAAGTTATGGGATAGCGATATGCACATGTACAGATGGCAGTAGCATAGCGAACACAAGCTATAAAACGGCGGTACAATGTCGGAGCTGTCATTTTTCCTGAAAAGGTTTCCGAGGTGATACTAGCCGCACGACGGGAATTAACAGACTTTGTACGCGGAATGGTAGTTGGAGCAAGACTCATTGGACATTCCATTTCACAAATTGTTAGAGAATTCAATATTCCGTGATCCGCATTGTCAAGAGTGTGCCGAGAATACCAGATTTCAGTCAGTACCTCTCACTTCGGACAACAAAGTGGCCGATGGCCTTCACTTAACGACTGAGTACAGTGGCCGAGCGGTTCTAGGCGCTTCAGTCGAGAACCGCGCTGCTGCTACGGTCGCAGGATCGAATCGTGCCTCGGGCATGCATGTGTGTGATGTCCTTAGGTTAGTTGGGTTTAAGTCGTTCTGAGTTCTAGGGGACTGATGACCTTAGATGTTCAGTCCCATAGTGCTCAGAGCCATTTGAACCATTTTGTTAACATCACGAAATCGCATGCGCTCTTGACCGTATCGGTTGGACCCTAGAAGACTGGAAAACCGTGGCCTGGTCAGATGAGTCCCGATTCCAGTTGGTAAAAGCTGTAGGTATGGTGCGAGTGTGGCGCAGAAACCACGACCAATTTGTAACAAGGCACTGAGCAAGTCGGTGGTGGCTCAATAATGGTGTGGGCTGTCTTTACATGGAATGGGTCCTCTGGTCCAACTGAACCGATAATTGACTGGAAACGGTTATGTTCGGCTACTTGGAGACCATTTGCAGCGAATCAGGGACTTCATGTTCCGAAACAACTACGAACTTTTATGGATGACAACGCGCCATGTCACCACGGCACAATTGTTGGTGATTGGTTTGAAGAACATTCTACACATTTCGTGCGAATGATTTGGCCACCCACATCTCCGAACATGAATACTATCGAACATTTCTGGGAAATAATCGAGAGATTAATTTCGCGCTCAAAATCCTGCGTCGGCAACACTTTAGCAATTATGGACGACTACAGAGGCAGCATGGCTCTGTGTGTGTACAGAGGCTCCCAACGAGTCATGCCACGTTGAGACGCTGAAGTACGCCCGGCTAAAGGAATCCGACACGATGTTAGGAGGTATCCAATGATTTTTATAACCTCAGCGTACGTCTGTGGGTTACAATATTTAATCCAGAATGAGATTTTCACTTTGAAGCGGAGTGTACGCTGATATGAAACTTCATGGCAGATTGAAACTGTGTACCGTACCGAGACTCGAATTCAGGACCTTTGCTTTTCGCGGGCTAGCGCTATACCATCTGAGCTACCCAAGCAAGACTCACGACCAGTTCTCACATCTTCAATTCTGCCAGTACCTCGTCCCCTACCTTCCAAACGTCAGAGAAGCTTTTCTGCGATTCTTGCAGAACTACACCACTGGCCATTAAAATTGCTACACCAAGAAGAAATGCAGATGATAAACGGGTATTCATTGGACAAACATATTATACTAGAACTGACATGTGATTACATTTTAACGCAATTTGGGTGCATAGATCCTGAGAAATCAGTAACCAGAACAACCACCTCTGGCCGTAAAACGGCCTTGATACGCCTGGGCATTGAGTCAGAGCTTGAATGACGTGTACAGGTACAGCTGCCTATGCAGCTTCAACACGATACCACAGTTCATCAAGAGTAGTGACTGGTGTATTGTGACGAGCCAATTGCTCGGCCACCATTGACGAGACGTTTTCAATTGGTGAGAGCTCTGGAGAATGTGGTGGCCAGGGCAGCAATCGAACATTTTGTGTATCCAGAAAGACCCATACATGCGGTCGTGCATTATCCTCCTAAAATGTAGGGTTTCGCAGGGATCGAATGAAGGGTAGAGCCACGGGTCGTAACACATCTGCAATGTAACGTCCACTGTTCTAAGTGCCGTCAATGCGAACAAGAGGTGACCGAGAAGTGTAACCAATGCCATCCCATACTATCACGCCGGGTGATAAGCCAGTATGACGATGACGAATACACGCTTCCATCGTGCGTTCACCGCGATGTCGCCAAACACGGACGCGACCATCATGATGCTGTAAACAGAACCTGGATTCATCCGAAAAAATGACGTTCTGCCTTTAATGCACCCAGGTTCGTCGTTGAGAACACCATCGCATGCGCTCCCGTCTGTGATGCAGCGTCAAGGGTAACCGCTGCCATGGTCTCCGAGCTGATAGTCCGTGCTGCAGCAAACGTCGTCGAACTGTTCGTGCAGCTGTGTTGTTGTTTTGCAAACGTCCCCATCTGTTGACTCAGGGATCGAGACGTGGTTGCACGATCCGCTAGAGCCATGCGGATAAGCTGCCTGTCATCTCGACTGCTAGTGATACGAGGCCGTTGGGATCCAGCACGGCGTTTCGTATTACCCTCCTGAGCCCACCGATGCCATATTCTGCTAACAGTCGTTGGGTCCCGACCAACGCTAACAGCAGTGTCACGATACGATAAACCGCAACCGCGATAGGTTACAATCCGACCCTTATCAAAGTCGGAAACGTGATGGTACGCATATCTCCTCCTTACACAAGGCATCACACCAAAGTTTCACCAGGCAACGCCGGTCAGCTGCTGTTTGTGTATGAGAAATCGGTAGGGAATTTTCCTCACGTCAGCACGTTGTAGGTGTCGCCACAGGCGCCAATCTTGTGTGAATGCTCTGAGAAGCTAATCATTTGCGTATCACAGCATCTTCTTGCTGTAGGTTAAATTTCGCGTCTGTAGCACGTCATCTTCTTGGTGTAGTGTAGCACTCCTGGAAGAAAGGATATTCCGGAGACATCGCCACAGCCTGGGGAATGTTTCCAGAATGACATTGTCACTCTGCAGTGGAGTGTGCGCTGATATGAAAGTTCCTGGCAGATTAAAACTGAAGGTAGGCAGAGCTGAAGCTGTGAGGACGGATCGTGAGTCGTGCTTGGGTAGCTCAGATGGTAGTGCACTTTCCCGCGAAAGGCAAAGTTCACGAGTTTCTAGTTTCTGTCCGGGACAGATTTTTAATCTGCCAGGAAGTTTCAACAATATTTAATGCCAAGACAACAATTAATTTAATAATTTATCAAAGTTTTTGGTCCTATGTTTTCATTGTTGAGGAACTGTTTAGGCTGTTTCAGCAAGAATATAGCGTCACTGTATGAGCTGACAGTCAATTAATGTCAGTTGATCCCGTCTGTAGATGAATGGTTAGTGTCGCTGCCTTCGATGCAGAAAAACCCAAGTCAGATTCCCAATGTCTCCTAAGTATTTTTGTGGTGTATGGAGGTTTGGAATGGGAGCCACTCACCCTCGAGGTGGCTAAATCAGAAGCTGCTTGAATAAAGAAGCAGCGTGTCATCAGGATTCATCTACTGTCAGTGATTGCTGGAGGGATTGGCGACATGCTGATCACGTGTCCCATAGATCGCTCCTCTCACTGTCTTCTAGGCAGCTGTCGGACAGTCATTACAGGACTAATATGTTTAATTTCAATTTCATTTCGGAAAGAATGACATACGGTGCCCAAAGATTAATTGACTGATTATCTTCTGTTTTTAGGGTTCCGAATCTCAGTCTATAAAAAAGTAACTCTAATAGCATCATTTCGTCTTCCGTCCGTCCATCTGTCTGTGTTAAGTGGACATGCTAGCGAAAATGACCAAAAAATCGAAAAACATTTTCCTTGGCCTATAGGAAGGAGCATTTTATGCTGATTTGAAAAATGTACAGTTAATGGGCATTATCAATTTCCTTTCGTACCAAAATTAAGGTTGAACGTAATGTTGCACAGGAGCCACGTCCATCTGTCTGTTTGAAGTGCGTCAGAATACGTGATGCATTATTTTGTTCTTCCGTTTTTTTTCGTCGTTAGTTGCAGATCGTTAACACAGGTGTATTCTAAAAGGCACTGGCTCCCGGAACCAAAGTACAGGCATGTCTAGAAGGCTATGGTTCGAATGCAAACAGAGATATGACAATATGTAATTTCGGAATATTATACGCATATGGTTTTGTAGTTATTGTGTGTTATTTTGTATGTGTGTCCGTATTCCCTGCGCTACAAATGCCAGGAGTAAAGAAATTTTGCCCCAAACGAAAGTTTCGCGGCAACCTGTTCCAAACACAACCGAATAATACACTTTAGTTGCTTCAAAAGTCGCCCGCAGAAACTGTTTCTACAGGCAGTGCTTCTAGACGTAAACTTTCGCTTTCCGAATGTAATAAGATCTAGCCTAGTAGTATTGTGAGCAGCAATAACGACGGAATTGTTATTGTGAACTTAAATATGCTGCCAAGACTTTTGGAGAGTGCTGTGATATGTAAGTACTGCAATTGTGAAGATAGTATTGACGTTTCTGAGGACATTTCACCAAGGAAGGGTCTTTCAAGTCGGCTAGTGATTGCCTGTAACTCGTGTAAGATGCACAGTGATACTATGCCATCGCCAGTAACTGATGGTCGACATTACAGTGTAAATATTCAGCTTGCTTGTGCAGTGCATGTATTGAAGAGTGAAGGAGAGCTGCCCAGACTTTTTGTGCAGTGATGGATTTGCCTCCACCTCCACTGAGGTTTGACAGATACAGTAAATTAATGCATAATGCTTTATGTGGTGTAAGTGAACATTCAATGTAAAGAGCAGCAGAAGAAGAAGCAGTAGCCTTGTCTGAGAACACAGACATTGTAGCAACATTTGATGCATCTTGGAAGAAGAGAGGCCATGGGGTTGTAACTGCCACATGTATTGAAACTGGTAAGAAACTAGATTATGAATGTCTAACAAAGCACTACCAGGGTTATGTAGGCTACCTTGGGTTCAAAAATGGCTCTGAGCACTATGGGACTTAACTTCTGAGGTCATCAGTCCCCTAGAACTTACACCTACTTAAACCTAACCAACATAAGGACATCACACACATCCATGCACGAGGCAGGATTCGAACCTGCGACCGTAGCGGTCGCTCGGTTCCAGACTGTAGCGCCTAGAACCGCAGGCCACTCCGGCCGGCACACATAGGTGGTCAGGGTGTCTTACAAAAAGTGAAATTGCTTCTTTGACTCAATATTATGGACTAGCAATAAGGAGAAATGTAGGAGATTTGGAGAACATGAGAATTTATGGTAAGGTCTTATGGGACCTAACTGCTGAGGTCATCGGTCCCTAAGCTTACGCACTACTGAATATAACTTAAACTAACTTACGCTAAGGACAACACACAAACCCATGCCTGAGGGAGGACTCGAAACTCCGACGGGGGGAGCCATGACAAGTCGCCCTGGACCATGCGGCTACCCTGGGCGGCTGGAGAACATGAGACGAGCTGTTTGGGCAACATGGTTTCACGGAGTGTGAACAGATGAAACTCCACAGCATGGTTTGTGTCCAAAAGGAGAAGATTCGTGGTGCAAGTACTGGTTGACCATTGCTACAGGCATGCAATATACCCACAAGCATTCCTTACCATTTGCTGTAACGGAGGCAATTAGGCCTATATATAGTGATCTGACAAATAAAAATATACTTAGGAAATGTATGCATCGTATCCCTCAGAATGTAAATGAAAGCTTCAACAGCTGTATATGGGAGAGAATGTCCAAAACTGTATTTGTTGGGCTAATAGTGCTGAAGGCTGGTGTAATGGATGCAATAATAACACTCAATGATGGTGCAATTTCAAGTATCAGCATTATGAAGAAATTGAACATCCAGACGGGAAAGAATATGGCTTCAGCTCTAACTGCTAGTGACAAGCGGCAGGTAACCGAAGCAGAGACAACTGCAGAAGCTGCTACCAAGGAGTCAAGGATAAAGAAAAGAAGGAAGAGAAAGAGTATGGAGGATAAGGAAACAGGAGGACAACAGGAGTACGCAGCTGCAATGTTCTAAACGAGCATAGTGGTAAGTTAATGAATCTGTAAATCTTCTTTTGCGATTCACCGAAAACTTGAATTTTTCATCATTCAGGTACACTTTTCTCCTAAATGACTGAAGTGAGACCTGAGTTTCTCCTGGCGTATACAACTTTCAAATAACTTCCGGGAATTCAGCCAGGTAACACTTTCAGCGACCGCCGATACTTCGGCGGGAGAACACCCCGCCATTTTCAAGGCAAACTGCAACGGACAGGCGGCGTACATGCAAATTTAATACCTCGGTTCTCGGAGAGAAGCAGGAAAGATAACACACACACACACTGAACACTAGTGCCACCAAAGATGACCAAAGTCAGAGCTATCGATAGTGAGACTATGAATTCGCAGGTGAGGCAGCAATGACTCTGTTCCTCTGTATTTTGACAAGGGAGAGAGCCGGATTCCAAACAGAGTTTAAACAGAAACCTCCATCCCTGTTAACAAGGTTTCTCGCTAATTTAATCTCAACTGCCTCCAGAATCACACTGTCCCAATAGCTGGACGTGCATGCCAATATCTCGGTGTCATTATATAACATGGGGTGACCAGTATCCAAGCAATGTTCGGCAATAGCAGATCTATTTGGCTGCTGTAATCGTGTGTGCCGTTTATGCTCAGTACATCTGTCCTCCACGGTCCTGATGGTTTGACCAATATATGCCATGCCGCAGCTACAAGGAATACAATATACACCCGCCTTACGCAGTCCAAGATCATCCTTAACGGAACTCAAAAGTGCTCTAATTTTAGATGGAGGTCGGAAAACACATTTCACATCGTATTTCCGTAAAATACGACCGATCTTATTGGACGTGTTTCCTACGTAAGGCAAGAAGGCAGTAGACATAGGTGTTGACTCAGAATTGTCATCAATCACCTGATGTACAGTTGGTCGATAGCGCAACACACGTTCAATCTGTCTATCACTATAACCATTTTGACGAAATGTAACTTCAAGATGGGACAGCTCAGCTGGCAAAGTCTCAGCGTCAGAAACGACATGTGCCATGTGTACCAAGGTACGAAGTACCCCTTCACGCTGAGCCGAATGGTGACAACTATTAGCTTGTAAGTACAAGTCGGTGTGAGTACGTTTCCTGTAGACTGCATGTCCCAATGATCCATCATCCTTCCTCCTAACCAACACGTCGAGAAAGGGAAGGCAACCATCCTCTTCCACCTCCATCGTAAAACGAATGTTCGGGTGGATCGAGTTCAGATGTTCCAGAAAGATATTCAAATTCTCCCTACCGTGAGGCCAAACAACGAAGGTATCGTCAACGTATCTAAAGAAACAGGCGGGTTTTAAAAGCACCGACTCCAATGCACGTTCCTCGAAGTCTTCCTGACTTATTTCTGAGTCAACACCTAAGTCTACTGCCTTCTTGCCTTACGTAGGAAACACGTCCAATGAGATCGGTCGTATTTTACGGAAATACGATGTGAAATGTGTTTTCCGACCTCCATCTAAAATTAGAGCACTTTTGAGTTCCGTTAAGGATGATCTTGGACTGCGTAAGGCGGGTGTATATAGTATTCCTTGTAGCTGCGGCATGGCATATATTGGTCAAACCATCAGGACCGTGGAGGACAGATGTACTGAGCATAAACGGCACACACGATTACAGCAGCCAAGTAGATGTGCTATTGCCGAACATTGCTTGGATACTGGTCACCCCATGTTATATAATGACACCGAGATATTGGCATGCACGTCCAGCTATTGGGACAGTGTGATTCGGGAGGCAGTTGAGATTAAATTAGCGAGAAACCTTGTTAACAGGGATGGAGGTTTCTGTTTAAACTCTGTTTGGAATCCGGCTCTCTCCCTTGTCAAAAAACAGAGGAACAGAGTCATTGCTGCCTCACCTGCGAATTCATAGTCTCACTATCGATAGCTCTGACTTTGGTCATCTTTGGTGGCACTAGTGTTCAGTGTGTGTGTGTGTTATCTTTCCTGCTTCTCTCCGAGAACCGAGGTATTAAATTTGCATGTACGCCGCCTGTCTGTTGCAGTTTGCCTTGAAAATGGCGGGGTGTTCTCCCGCCGAAATATCGGCGGTCGCTGAAAGTGTTACCTGGCTGAATTCCCGGAAGTTATTTGTAAATGACTGAAGTTAAACTCACAAACATTGGTACAGATATTTAGAATGACCTCCTCTACATCCCTTGCCTACTGTTTCCTGAAAAATTTATAAAATGATGATGATGTCTGTAACATTTCAGCTAAATTTTTAAATATTTTTATTGTAGTAAAATAATTTATTTTCCTTTCACAAATCAGTATCAGGGAAGGAAATTGGAGGCATAAAACACTTATGTGAATGTTGTCTGTACTCTGACTGTTTTTACAAGCTGTGCAGTCAGTGGTTCCAAAGGAAGTGGTACAGCAGTGTAATAGTGTTCCTTTTTTATACTATTATAAATATTTTTGTCAGTACCAAAATGTAATAAATATCTCAATGACGTTTTGGGAAATGCTTTGACTAACGACACAAATTGTGTGTAAGAATTTTGAGCTATCTCTCATTTGTAGATCAGTTGCACTATGAGGGTGAAGATAATGCTAAAAATGCAGCCGGTTGAGGAGCGTGTCCCCTTGAAAACGCTTTTGCTCAGGAAGAGTCAGACGATTCAAGTTGAAATTTGTGTCGTGTAATGAGGTCTGCGGTCCCTTGATGATGTAAAAGGTGAAGTTTGTAAGTCATTGCAATGAAAAGATACGGGCATTTAGGTTACATGCTTTGATACTCGCAAATTCACCCCACAAAACCCATAAGGTACATTCCGTTGTCCTAGAATCATGAAATTTACCACGGAGCAACGATTCATACTCAGACCAAAGGAAGAAAGACAGAAATTGGTTATCTGTTACAATGTTGCACCAAAAAAAAGTTTTGTCATTTGTTGTCAGAGCGTCTGTCAATCGTTCCGTCTGTTAAGGACACTTTCCTCGGGAAAGGATGGACGTATAAAGTGAAATTTATGTCGTATGTTAACATCTACATCTATGTCGTATGTTAACATTCACGGTCCCTTGTAAGATACGGCCATTTGTGCACCACATTTTGATACTTGAAAATTCAGACGTCAAAACGTGCGGGTTACTTCCCCTTGACGTAGAATTCAGCAAGAATAAAGGTTCCACACTACAATCAAACGAAAAAAATCCGAAAACTGTTAATTTATAATTATATCATACGAAATTTTTTTTCATTTTTTGTCAGACAGTCGGTCTGTCCATCTGTCCACTGACGCCCCTTTTTGTCACCAACAAGTGCACATATCAGGTCGAAACGTATGTGACAAGCTGAGATCTAAGGTACCTTGGAGATGTAAAAAACTAAAGCTTCAATGTCAATGTTCTCAAAAGATGTGCATCGTGGGCCTTGCCACTGCTGGGATGCTTGAGTACTTCAGCGATACAGATAGCCGTACCGTAGGTGCAACCACAATGGAGGGGTATCTGTTGAGAAGCCAGACAAATGTGTGGTCCATGAAGAGAAGCTGTAGGCTTTTCAGTAGTTGCAGGGGGACCAGTCTGAATGATTGATTGAACTGTCCTTGCAACATCAACCAAAACAGCACTGCACCAAAGACATGCAGTCTTACTGTATGGTTAAATGATGGTGGCATCCTTTTGAGTAAAGTATTCCGGAGGTAAAATAGGAACCCAGGAGGACGTCGTTATCAGGAGAAAAAAAAGCTAGCGATCTATGGATCGCAGCGTGGAATGTCAGAGCTGTTAATCGGGCAGGTAGAGTAGAAAACTTAAAAAAGGAAATGGACAGTTTAAGTTAGATATAGAGCGAATTAGTGAAATTCGGTTGCACGAGGAACGGGACTTCTGATCAGGTGAATATGAGGTTATAATTACAAAATCAAATATGGGTAATGCGGGTGTAGAGTTAATAATGAATAAAAAATTAGGAAAGCCGAAAGCTACCACGAACAGCATATTGAATGCATTATTGTAGCCAAGATTGACATGAAGCCCACGCGGCGCGCTCTTCAAAACAGCAATTTTTACAACGGCTCAACCTTGTATATAAACACGTGACAATTCGAATGGAATGTTGCGTCAAAATTTCAAAGCATTCCGTGAAGATTTTGAAGAAATGACCAACCACGTTTGAACTTATATACACTATGTGATCAAAAGTATTCGGACACCCCCAAAAACAATCGTTTTTCATATTAGGTGCATTGTGCTGACACCTACCCCCATGTACTCCCTAGCAGCGACCTCAGTAGTCATTAGACATCGTGAGTGAGCAGAATGGGGCGCTCCGCGGAACTCACGGACTTAGAACATAGTCAGGTGTTGGGCGTTACTTGTGTCATACGTCTGTACGCGAGATTTCTATACTCCTAAAGATCCCTAGGTCCACTGTTTCCGTTGTGACAGTGAAGTGGAGACGTGAAAGGACACGTATAGCACAAAAGCGTACAGGCCGACCTCGTCTGTTGACTGACAGAGACCGCCGACAGTTGAAGAGGGTCGTAGTGTGTAATAAACAGACATCTATCCAGACCATCACACAGGAATTCCAACTGCATGGCGATCCGCTGCAAGTACTATGACAGTTAGGCGGGAGGTGAGAAAACTTGGATTTCATGGTCGAACGGCTGATCATAAGCCACATCACGGCGGTAAATGCCAAACTACGCCTTGGTGTAAGGAGCCTTGGTGTAAGGAGCGTAAACATTGAACGATTGAACAATGGAAAACGCTGTGTGGAGTGACGATTCATGTACATAGTGGCGATCCGATGGCATGCTGTGAGTATGACGAATGCCCAGTGAACCTCATCTGCCAGCATGTGTAGTGCCAACAGTAAAATTCGAAGGCGGTGGTGTTACGGTGTGGTCGTGTTTTTCACGGAGGGGGCTTACACCCCTTGTTGCTTTACGTGGCGCTATCACAGCACAGGCCTACATTGACATTTTATGCACCTTCTTGCTTCCCACTGGTGGAGAGCATTCCAGGATGGCGACTACGTCTTTCAACACGATCGAGAACCTGTTCATAATGCACAGCCTGTGGAGGAGTAGTTACACGACAATAACATCCCTGTAATGGACTGGCCTGCACAGAGTCTTGACGTGAATCGTATAGAACACCTTTGGGATGTTTTGGAACGCCGACTTCGTGCCAGGCCTCACCGACCGACATCTATACCTCTCCTCAGTGCTGCAGTCCGTGAAGAATGGACTGTCATTCCCCAAGAAACCTTCCAGCACCAGATTTAACGTATGCCTGCTTGAGTGGAAGCTGTCATCAAGGCTAAGGGTGTGCCAACACCATATTGAATTCCATCATTGCCGATGGAGGGCGCCACGAACTTGTAAGTCATTTTCAGCCAGGTGTCCTGATACTTTTGATCACATAGTGTAGAAACTATACATGTTCCTTATCTCCGAAAGTTTTTTAACAAACGCTTTGCAATTTTGAAACAAGTTGCATTTGAATACACGTGTGTTTTTAGGTATGTACCTATTTTTTAAATATAAGTAACAAATAATTTTTTATAAATTTAATAGTAGGGAAACATTGTCACAAAAAATCTCAAAAAGTTATTATTTATCACGCCTGTATCAGAATGCAACGCTGCGTAAAGTTTTTTAACCAATCGGTCAAGAATTTCTCGATATTTTGAATAAAGCAACATGAACATTATTGTATATAACATAGATCACAATTGTTTAACCATCTTTTCACAGAGATGTGTCTCAACTACACGGACTATGGGATGTTGTAAGGGGGTTATTAATTGATCTCGCGTAATTGTTTAGCCATTTCCGATGGCTATTCTCATCCTTTCTCTACCAGGGTAGGTTAATAACCATAATATGGAACAAGTCAGTCTGTTAAGTGACAGTTCAGTGACTCTAATTGATGGACTTGTTTCAAGCCCTAAAACGCTTCCTCTACCCCATGACAGGACATGACACTATGTACAGCTGGTGTACAGTGCGTTTTGTGAAGTTCACTCTGAAAGCACGTCTGATTATCTGTAAGGTTGGGACTGGAGACCATAAACTTCAGAGGCGAAATAAAGGAATAAATGAATACAAGAAAAAGATACAAAATGAAAAATAACGTAATTTTTTAAACGAAACGAAATAGTACATCGCTAAATTCCTGCCCGTTGTTACAACTCGGTTCGGACAGCGTCAACAGCAACTGCAGAACTACAATTCACGTCCTTTCAATGGTTTCGCACCCTCACAGTCGATGTTCAAAGCTGTTCGCTGACTGACAATTAGGTATACGGGTAAGAAAACGAAGCAAGTTCAATTACATTGTAATTAGTGACCGGAAATCACGGGTCCCTCATACCTCCGAAACTTAGTCGATTAAATTCGCCTTCGCCAATTACCGAGTAAACAGACATTTCCACTGTTACACAGACAATAATCTGTCTTGTTACTATTTGTATGTGTCAACATCAATACTCTGCATATCAAGGGGAAGAACATGACAGAAGTTTTTTGCCAAAGCATCATCTTTTTTAGAGCGTTTGCTAGTTACAATCACATATGGAACACGCTAATTATGTTTAAGACATTGAAGCCAGTGCTGAGAATTGTGTTCTACACTGTGGAGCGGCGGTCGTATTCAAATGCACTATACCGATATTTTAATATATTTATCTTTTATTTTCAAAGAGATATAGGACCATTGCCATAAAGGAATGAGCGATGACATACACTGAAGGACCAAAGAAATTAGTACCTGCGTAATACCGTGCATGGCCTCTGCGAGCATGCAGAAATGCCGCAACACGACGTGACATGAGCTCGACTAATGTCTCAAGTAGTGCTGGAGCAAACTGACATCATGAATCCTGCAGAGATGTCCATAAATCCGTGAGAGTTTGAGGGAGTGGACACATCTTCTGAACGGCACGTTGCAAGGCATCCCAAATTTGCTCAATAATGTTCATGTCTGGGGCGTTTTTCGGCCAGCGGGAATGTTTAAGCTCAGCAGAGTGTTCCTGCAGCCACTCTGTAGCAATTCTGGACGTGTAGGGTGTCGCATTGTCCTGCTGGTATTACCCAAGTCCGCCGGAATGCACAATGGACATGAATGGATGCAGGTGATCAGACAGGATACTTACGTACGTGTCACCTGTCCGAGTCTTATCTAGACGTATCAGGGATCCCATATCACTCCAACTGCACACGCCCCCTCATTTTTACAGAACCTCCGCCTGCTTGACCAGTCCCCTGCTTATATGTAGGGTCCTTGGATTCATGAGGTTGTCTCCATACTCGTACACGTCCATCCTCTCGATACGTTGTGAAACGAGACTCGTCCGACTAGGCAACATGCTTCCAGTCATCAACAGACCAATGTAGGTGTTGACGGGTCCAGGCGAGGCGTAAAGTTTTATTTCATGCACTCATCAAGGGTACACGAGCGGACTTACGGCTCCTACAGCCTATATCGATGATGTTTCGTTGAATGGTTCGCACGTTAACATTTGTTGGTGGCCCAGCCCTGAAATCTGCAGCAACCTGCGAAAGGGCTGCACTTCTGTCACGTTGAATGATTCCTTTCAGTCATCGTTGGTCCTGTTCTTGCAATGTTTTTTTCAGGCCACACCAGGTCGGAGATTTGATGTTTTACAGGATTCCTCATAATCACGTACACTCGTACGGGAAAATCCCCATTTCATCGCTATCTCGGAGACGCTGTGTCCCATCTCTCTTGCGCTGCCTATAACAACACGTTCAAACTCACTTAAATCTTGATAACCTGACATGGTAGCAGCAGTAACCGATCCAACAACTGCACCAGACACTTTTTGTGTTATGTAGGTGTTGCCTACCTCAGCGCCATATTATGCCTGTTTACATGCCTCTGTATCTGAATACGCATGCCTATACCGATTCCTTTGGCGCTTCACTGTAAAATAATTTTACACTAAATTTATCACAGATTATATGACATTGCATATGTTGAGAAAGTGAAGCGTCACACAAAATTTGAAATCAGATGCGCGTAAAGTCGTTGCTGTGAGGGTGACGTGTTGGGACTCGACGGTGGAAAGTGCTATCCGCTGCCACTTAGTGCTCAACACGCAAACGATATCCAAACTGGTATAAGCCTTATATTGTCGTAACCTAGCAAATTGTTAATCACAGTAACTGAAAATCCTCTCTGATTCGACAATAGTTAGATATAAATAAGAGCAATTATCACTAATATTTTGTCACACCGATATATCTCTGTGTAGGGCCTTTACAGTGAAATGCCGCCACAGTGAGTAATTTGGTTAGGCAGATGGAATAGATCATTTTTATTATTTGTGGGTCAGCTGACAAATTTGTTGTAGTACTACAGAATAGGGGGAAATCTAATCAATGCTTTTGAACAATATATTTATTTCCTCTAATTTGTTTCACAATTAAAATGTGTAATACTTTCGTAATTGAGTCAAATATGATTGCTTTAAACTCAATGAATGAACAATTACCTATGAAAATCTTAACAAATAATATTCCACAATGGAATGCACGTTGATGTGCTCAAAAGTACAATAAATAATTGCTTGAGTGAAGCTCACTTGGGACAGGCTGTTCTGCTAACAAGTGGTGGAAAACACGAATCGCACAGAAGATTGCTGTGGAACCTCGATTACCTTCTAAAATCTGTGTAGCTCGCAAATGCAACTTATAGCCGGATCCAAGATCCAAATAAGACACTTAAAAGCGAACACAATTTTCAGAATTGACAATTCACAATTGTGAGCAGCTCAGATCAAAGGCAGCGCAAATGTTAAAAACAACACTTACTCGATCGAATCAGCGAAAACTGTGCTAGGCTGCGATCGGGCCCATCTCTCTCTAGATGTGACGTCACGGCCACACGTCTCCAAAGAGTCACCTGTCGAACTCGCGTTCCTCTCAGTTCACAAGAAACTGCGGCTTTGAGAGGGGGATTCACACTTTCGCTACAGTGACGACCAAAAACTACTCTCAACACGCTGAAACGCAGGGGAAACGTGCCCAGACTTCTCCACTATAGCTTGTAGTATCCCTGTTAACTGTCGAAAAGCTGGTACACTGTATATGATGTATCACGGCCGGCCGCGGTGACCGTGTGGTTCTAGGCGCTGCAGTCCGGAACCGCGGGACTGCTACGGTTGCAGGTTCGAATCCTGCCTCGGGCATGGATGTCCTTAGGTTAGTTAGGTTTAAGTAGTTCTAAGTTCTAGGGGACTGATGACCTAAGATGTTAAGTCCCATAGTGCTCAGAGCCATTTTTTTTATGTATCACGACTCCTTGGTTCAGACGTTTGCGCTACAGCACCTATGCTGATCATCCTTCTGCGTGGCTGACATCATCCTGACGGTTAGATTCTGGAACTGACCCATACTTAACATGGCAAAGTGTCGATGTCGCGTAAATGCAACTGCTGACAGGAAATGTAGATCCGTTTGTTCAGAAATATTCCGGCGACCAGTGGTCGCTCTCCTATAACTTCCAAGGCCCATGTGGCATAGTGGACAACGGAAGCTGGCCCGTGCGTGGCCTGCAACATTTCTGCGAACCAGCAGCCCTGCAGGGGTCTTGAGTCGTCACGTATTTATTTATAACATTGAGGCCACCCACGTTCATTTCTGCACCCTCTCAGGCCTGTGTCTCTGAAGACAAATTCACGAATTTTTCTGCAGAAACAACGTACTGTCTATTCCTCTTCAGCACAGTTAAGAACGAAATGCTGCCAATTTTACTTATTATCAAAAACTGATAGGTGACAGAACTGTCACAAATCGTATTCAAAGCTGCTTGTTGGGCCTGGCTGACAGAAAATACATCATACATTAGCGTACTGTTGGTATCATAACTCGTAGAGTAGAGCATGAACCAACCCGATTAGGGGATCTAGCATGAACGTGTTCGTCGCCTTTCGGAACGCTGTAATTAGTTAAATCGTGTGCTAGCAATCACTATTTGATCGGTACACAGGAGATTCATAGTTTAAAGCTGGTTAGTGAAACATTGTAAGTAGGTTTTCGCACCATAATGTTTGCTATATCCAAGCTTGATAGCGTCTATCAGTTTAGTTTCTTCAGGATTTCCGTGACGCGAATGGGTCAAAGACAGCTGCATACGTTTAATATCGCCATCCCATACACTTGAGCAATAACTAGAACAGGTCACACTAGTGTTTTGCAAGTAATTTCTTCTTCGTAACAAATCTCAGCAGCAGTTTTCAAGGTCAATAAAGGTGCTCCTGCTATTTTTTGGATGAGAAGTGTTTGATCTGCCACAATATAGCCTGTAGTTGGTTCCCCATGAGTTTCACCTCTTCTCACATGGACCGCTGTATATGAAGACAACATTTTGGCACGGACAACGAGCTGCAGATCAGCGTAGAGAATTGTCGGAAATCACAGGCGGCTGCATACTATGACAAGGGTATTGGAAAGTTGGTACAACGCTACGAAAATGTTTAAGTCGGAGCATCGACTACGTATGGAAGTAGTTGGAAGATGTAGCTAACTGTTGCAAATAAAACATGTTTGATTTTCTCAGTGGTTTCGACTTCGCTATCGAATAGCCCTCCCGCACAGGGAAGATGCTAGGAATAAGAATGGGAAAAGGTTGGTAGATATAATGGGGCAGTATGAATTACGAGTAGAAAATACATTCTTTGTTCACAATGATATACATAAATTTACATGGTATAACGATATAAGAACGAAAATTTTTTTTTCTATGATATAAGAGTGCTAAAATCAAGTACTGATTATCTAATTTGAGGCAAAACGATGCGGCAGGGCGGGTTGTTCCCTCACGATCCACTGAACAATCAGTCCACCTGCCTAAATAGGCTTCCAGTAGTCTGCCCCTTTACTATGCGACGGTAGGCACTGGTTTAGATGACAAAAGCTGCGTTGGCGAAAATTCGACTAAATACCTACCACGCAAAGGCAACATAACTCCAGTCTTAGATGACAAAAGCTGCGTTGACGAAAATTCGACTAAATACCTACCACGCGAAGGCCACATAACTCCAGTCTTACATGACAAAAGCTGCGTTGACGAAAATACGACTAAATACCTACCACGCAAAGGCCACATAACTCCAGTCCATGGCCAGTAGCTAAAAGTTAGCTGATCCATCGAGCGTTCAGGATTCTTGCGTAACTCGCTTGAAATAAATCTCTGAAACTGCCTTTAAATTGGTTTACTGTCTTTAAAACACGGAAAATGGTTATCATGTCCCGTATTTAATATCCCAACATCAATTATGCAGTGTAACTGACTGTTTCTGTTACAACATGTTCATAGCTCAAAGTAGCCAAAAGATAAGTAGCCATACCCGATACTTTAACGTCCTAAACAGTCACTGACCCACGACTACTTTCGAGTTAACACATTCAATCGTTCGGTAGGCTTCTTGTAAAGAAGTGCTCGCTATAATGTCTCGTAATCTGCACGAAACAGGCCACGCGGAGCTTATGTACGACATGAAATGTTCACAAGCAAACATATTCTAAAATAAACTACTCACAAAGCTCAATATTTCATAAAATACTCAAAACTATACTCACTTTTCGTCAACAACACGAGAACCGATCAAACGCGCCAATTTCTTCATTTTCGTTCAAATTTAACATCGGTGTTTATTACAATACGACTCGCGAGCGACTATCTCGACTCACAGGTCTGAGACACAAAGCCCTACTCATACGCGCGGGAAATGCTAAATTCCTATTGGCTAGTATGTTACCTAGCGAAAGAGGTCACATCGAGCACTTCTATACCCGCGGTGTTTCTAATGTCAGCCAATCAGATTACCACAAGTAATTTAGACTAGAAATCTCGCAATTCCGAAACTAAAAAAAAATTAATGAAAACAAAATACGATTCGTAAATTATAGATTGCAGCAATCAGTCGTCCTTTTTAAATTTTATTATGCAAAGCTAGATTTCGGCTACAAGCTAGCCATTCTCAATGCACTATTATTTTCGCTCAGTGCATGTAAGTCCCTGTTGACCGGGCTTCACCCACATTTCATTGAATTCAATGAACTGTGGGTGAAGCCCGATCGACAGGGACTTACATGCATTGAGCGAAAATAATAGTACATTGAAAGTGACTAGCTTCTTGCCTAAATCTAGATATGTATAATAAAATTTAAAATGGAGGCTTGATTGCTGCAATCTTTAATTTACAAGTCAATATAACAGTCGGTGAGTGCAACTGCTTTCCGAATAGAATGTAACCTGATGAAAATATGATTCCTTTCCACAAAATAAATTATTAATAAATTTAGCAATCAACGCCTCTTGTGGCTATCTTTTACAAAATCAAGTTCACTGGGACATACGTCACTAATTACCC
Organism: Schistocerca piceifrons; assembly: GCF_021461385.2. Lineage (NCBI taxonomy): Eukaryota > Metazoa > Arthropoda > Insecta > Orthoptera > Acrididae > Schistocerca > Schistocerca piceifrons. The sequence goes on from NC_060144.1 coordinate 147,211,879, forward strand.
TATTGTACAACTTTCTCACGCATGCATTTACATAGTTTTAAAACAACATATGTCCCCCATTCACTCTCTCAATCTCTCCAAAGCACTCACACAGCCAAAAAACGATAAAATAATAATTTTCCAAAGTGAGAAATCTGTGGTAAGGAAACTAAAGAAAAATGCAGAAAATTAGATTGTATGAACCTGTCATCTAGGCTTTAGTTTCAGTTTATACTATAGATAAATAAATTACAGTCACTAACTCCGTTTCGCAATGCCAGTACTGTTTTTATGTGTTTAAGATAAAAATCTATATCTCCTAAAGTATTAAAGTTATTGATTGGTAATTTTAACAGTATGTTTGTATTATCCATAGAATTTGGTATACAAACAATGAAAAAGATCGGTTAATATTTAGCACTACTTCTTCATATTCATGGAAATTATGTGTAACGTATTCACGCAGCGTTAACCAAGTATTCCTCAGCACGACCCACTAACCAGCGTTTGCCGTGCTAGCGTGAGGACCAAAATCTGCTCTTCAAATGTTCAAATGTGTGTGAATTCCTCAGGGACCAAACTGCTGATGTGATCGGTCTCTAGACTTACACACTACTTAAACTAACTTATGCTAAGAACAACACAGACACCCATGCCCGAGGGAAGACTCGAACCTCCTGCGGGAGGGACCCCGCAATCCATGACATAGCCCCGCAGACCGCGCGGCCACTCCGCGCGACAAAATCTGCTCCTCTCCAACTCCATGGCAAGTTACGATTTCAATACAAGGCGACAGCGCGAAATAATTTTCCACGTTACAAGCACAATTTTAAAATGCAAGATGTCAAAGTTAAAAGAGGGGCAGATTGTGGAAGTGACGATCATTTGGTGGATCGTAAAATTTGTATTGCCTGTACTCTCTTCAATAGTGGCGAATAGAAAAGTATGCAACATACAGATGAGCTAGAGATCATAAAGCATAATTTGGACAGTTTAGGAAAAGATAGTTCTAAGTACTTACACCAACAACGAATGGCAAACAAACTGCACAGTGGAGAAAGCCATAGAAGAGGAATATGAGCAAATAAGGAAGGCCACAGATGAAGCAGTGAAAGAAACCCTGGGAAAACATAAGAAGAAGATGAAACCAGTTTGGTGGTATGCATAAATAGCAGAGATGGCTGAAAGGAAAATAGAAGCTTATTTGAAGTTTCTGAATATGAATTACAATCAAAAGAAGAGGTAGATGTAGGACACTAAACAGCGAAGTAAGAAGAAATATGTTAAAAGGGAAAAACAAGGCGCGGAGCTCGTAGTGGAGGCGTGGAGAACAATCAAGCCAGTGCGAGTGCTAACCTGTGACAAGTTACATCATAATAATATTAGTCATGGTGTACGTATTTTAAGGGTTTTCAACTAGTTTTGAGGTGAGGATATAACAGGAGGAGTTATGGTGTTTGGACATAAAAGTTCTTCAATAGGCTGTGAGGATCTATAAGACGAAGAAGGCACCATGATATGGATGAATACATCCAGTGTCGGCAAAGTTTGATCCACCGAGATGGTTGGAGATGCTAACGAGGCTGTCTGAAAAAATATTACATGGAGGAGATGTTCCACCGGAATGGGAAACGCGTTATATAAGACCGATAAGAACGGGTCAGGTAATCTCCCAAATAATTATAGGGGATTGGCAGTAATCCCTTTCGTTAGAAGTCTGTGCTCGACAGTACTGAAAGATCTGGTAGACAGAGAAACAACTCACAAGCAGCAAGAAGGGCAAGCGGAATTCCGAGCAAGAAGATCAGTAATGGACAACATTTTCACAATGAAACTGATTAGTGGATAACGCGGAAAAGTTGGGCTGGGGACGCATGTTGCATTATTTGACCACGAAAAAGCATACGATAACGTACCCGCCAAAAAACCGTGGAAAAAGTTGAAAGGGACACAGTTAGATCAAAGATCTAGTTTGTTATGAAATTATGTGAAAATAACACAGCGAGAGTAAGGATTGGGAATCGTTGGACGGAAGGATTCGACACGAATAAGTATTTACGTAAGGGGTGTGGGCTATCACCGATCCTCTTTACAGCAAGATATTTAGCCTGTATTTTTCAGATGACCAGATTGTACTAGCAGAAGGTCAAGATGATTTGAGCTATATGATAAATAAGCTTAAAGAAGAATAGAATGAGACTGGCCTGAAGATGAACATGCCGGCCGGAGTGGCCGAGCGGTTCTAGGCGCTACAGTCTGGAACCTCACGACCGCTACGGTCGCAGGTTCGAATCCGACCTCGGGCATGGATGTGTGTGATGTCCTTAGGTTAGTTAGGTTTAAGTAGTTCTAAGTTCTAGGGACTGATGTCCTCAGATGTTAAGTCCCATAGTGCTCAGAGCCATTTTTTGAAGATGAAGATATGTGGGTAGGAACGGGAAAAGTAAATAATCTGGAGGTAGAAGAAGAGGTAAAATATCTTGGGGAATTATATAATAAACAGGGTACAAGCAATGACGAAATCACTAGTAGGACTGATAAAGGACGAGTTGTAACAAGGGCAATGAACTCTGTTCGGTGCCGGCCGAAGTGGCCGTGCGGTTAAAGGCGCTGCAGTCTGGAACCGCAAGACCAGCTACGGTCGCAGGTTCGAATCCTGCCTCGGGCATGGATGTTTGTGATGTCCTTAGGTTAGTTAGGTTTAACTAGTTCTAAGTTCTAGGGGACTAATGACCTCAGCAGTTGAGTCCCATAGTGCTCAGAGCCATTTGAACCATTTGTTGAACTCTGTTCGGTGGAATAAAAACGTAGGAAGGATAACGAGTAAGAGAGTATATAAGATTATAATCCAAAGTGTAGTTTTGTACCGAGCAGAAGCCTGGGACGTTGTGAAAAAGAAATAAGAATAAACTGCTTGCCACTGTGATGGATCACTTAGGATAAAACTCAAGCTGTTCTGGGATGGATAGGATAAGAAATGACTTAATCCAACAAAGGATTCAAATGGGCAGTGATACCTGTGACGACGTCCAACGAAAACAGCTGATGTAGTTCGGTCTTGTGAACAGAATGAATGAAGACGGGATACCACATAGGATAGTACGATGGATACTATCCTAGCGGAAGAATGGAGTTCGACCACGAAGCAACTGGCAAAATAATATGAATGAGGCAATGGAAGCAAAGAGTATGAACGTTGAGGAAAACCAAAGCAGAAGAAGACGACTGGGGCGGAGAAGCGACGCCAGTCGTAGGATCAGCAAAAAGAACAAGATCAAGGAAAAAAAGACGAAGACATGGTGTAATTTGCGGTTTAGCTCTGAATGTTCTCAACTAGTTAGTCATACTGACGGGCAGCAATGAAAATAAAAAATGTCCCTTGACTTCACTTAATTGAAATTTCAAGTCGTCTATATCTACATCTACAGGGTGTTACAAAAAGGTACGGCCAAACTTTCAGGAAACATTCCTCACACACAAATAAAGAAAAGATGTTATGTGGACATGTGTCCGGAAACGCTTGATTTCCATGTTAGAGCTCATTTTAGTTTCTTCCACCTACGCTCAATGGAGCACGTTATCATGATTTCATACGGGATACTCTGTGTGCTGCTAGAACATGTGCCTATGCAAGTACGACACAACAAGTGGTTCATGCACGATGGAGCTCCTGCACATTTCAGTCGAAGTGTTCGTACGCTTCTCAACAACAGATTGCCGGCCGCGGTGGTCTCGCGGTTCTAGGCGCTCAGTCCGGAACCGCGGGACTGCTGCGGTCGCAGGTTCGAATCCTGCCTCGGGCATGGGTGTGTGTGATGTCCTTAGGTTAGTTAGGTTTAAGTAGTTCTAAGTTCTAGGGGACGTATGACCTAAGATGTTGAGTTCCATAGTGCTCAGAGCCATTTGAACATTTTTTTGTTCGTACGCTTGTCAACAACGGATTCGGTGACCGATGGATTGGTAGAGGCGGACCAATTCCATCGCCTCCACGCTCTCCTGACCTCACCCCTCTTGACTTTCATTTATGGGGGCATTTGAAAGCTCTTGTCTACGCAACCCCGGTACCAAATGTAGAGACTCTTCGTGCTCGTATTGTGGACGGCTGCGACACAATACGCCATTCTCCTGGGCTGCATCAGCGCATCAGGGATTCCATGCGACGGAGGGTGGATGCATGTATCCTCGCTAACGGAGGACATTTTGAACATTTCCTGTAACAAAGTGTTTGAAGTCACGCGGGTACGTTCTGTTACTGTGTGTTTCCATTCCATGATTAATGTGATTTGAAGAGAAGTAATAAAATGAGCTCTAACATGGAAAGTAAGCGTTTCCGGACACATGTCCACATAAGATATTTTCTTTCTTTGTGTGTGAGGAATGTTACCTGAACGTTTGGCCGTACCTTTTTGTAACACTCTGTACATCTACATAGATACTCTTCAAGCCACCGTACGGTGCGTGGCAGAGGGTACCCTGTACCACTACTGGTCATTTTCTTTCCTGTTCCAGTCGCAATTTGAGCGGGGGAAAGCGGCTATCATTCCTAATTTCTCGAATCTTACCTTCGCGTTTCCTACTTGCAATATATGTAAGTGGCAGTAGTCATGTGGCAGTTAGCACTACGGTTCTCCAGATTTTCTCGATAGTGTTTCTCGGAAAGAACGTCACCTTCCCTCCACAGATTCCTATTTGAATTCTCGACACATCTCCGTAAAACTCATGTGTTGTTCGAACCTACCGGTAACAAATCTAGCAGCTCGCTTCCGAATTGCTTCGATGTCTTCCTTCTATCCGACCTGCTACTGATCCCAAACACTCGAGCAGTACTCAGGAATGGGTCGCACCAGAGTCCTAAATGCGGTCTCCTTTACAGGTGAGTCTCCCTATAAACCGAAGTCGACCATTCACCTTCCCTACCGCAGTTCTCACATGTTCGTCTCATTTCATATCGCTTTGTCACGTTACGCCCAGATATTTAAACGACATAACTCTGCCAAGCAGGACACTACTAATACTGTATCTCAACATTTCAAGGTTGTTCTTCCTGCTCATCAACTTACATTTTTTCACATTTACAGCTAGCTGCCATTAATCTCGCCAACTAGAAATTATGTGTAAGTTGTCTTGTACCTTCCTACAGTACTCAGCTTCGACACCTTACCGTACACCATAGCATCATCAGCAAACAGACGCAGATTGCTGCCTACCCTGTCCGCCAAATCATTATATAAAGAATAACAGCGGTTCTATCACGCTTACCTGGTGCATTCCTGAAGATAACCTTATCTCTCATGAACAATCGCCGTTGAGGACAACATACCGGTTTGTATTATTCACGAAGTCTTTGAGCCACTCACATATGCGCTAACTGATTCCATATGCCCTTACATCTCCAGATTCGTTTTGTTTTCATAAGTGTAAGAGCGCCGTTGCGCACCCATCAGATCCAGACACACACACACACACACACACACACACACACACACACACATATGCCCTTACCTTTGTAAACAGCCTGCTGTGGGGCACCGCGTTTTCCGGAAATCTAGAAATACGTAAGCTGCCTGTCGCCTTTCATCCGTACTTCGTAGTACTGGGTGATCAAAAAGTCAGTATAAATTTGAAAATTTAATAAACCACGGAATAATGTAGATAGAGAGGTAAAAATTGACACACATGCTTGGAATGACATGGGGTTTTATTAGAACAAAAAAAAACAACAAAGTATTGCTAGACGTATGAAAGATCTCTTGCGCGCGTCGTTTGGTGATGATCGTGTGCTCTGCCGCGACTTTCGTCATGCTTGGCCTCCCAGGTGCCAAGACCTCAGTCCCTGCGATTATTGGCTATGGGGTTACCTGAAGTTGCAGGTGTATCGTGATCGATCGACATCTCTAGGGATGCTGAAAGACAACATCCGACGCCAATGCCTCACCATAACTCCGGACATGCTTTACAGCGCTGTTCACATTATTCCTCAACTACAGCTATTGTTGAGGAATGATGGTGGACATATTGAGCATTTCCTGTGCAGAACATCATCTTGGCTTTGTCTTACCTTATTACGCTAATTATTGCTATTATGATCAGATGAAGCGCCATCTGTCGGACATCTTTCGAACGTTTGTATTTTTTTGGTTCTAATGAAACCTCATGTCATTCCAAGCATGTGTGTAATTTTGTACCTCTCTATCTACATTATTCCGTGATTTATTTAGTTTTGAAATTTATACTGAGTAGGTGTGGCCGTGCGGTTGCTTCAGTCTGGAACCGAGTGACCGCTGCGGTCGCAGGTTCGAATACTGCCTCGGGCATGGATGTGTGTGATCTCCTTAGGTTAGTTAGGTTTAGGTAGTTCTAAGTTCTAGAGGACTGATGACCATAGTGCTCAGAGCCATTTGAACCATTTTTATACTGAGTTTTTGATCACCCTGTATATCATGTGAGAAAAGTGCGAGGAGAATTTGGCACGGGGGATGTTTCTGAAACCATGCTGATTATTGGACATAAGCTTCTAAGTCTGTAGAACGCTTAATATACACAAACTGAGAATAGGTTCAAGGATTCAGCAGCAAAACGAAATCGTCCACCTCGGGCCAGGTGTTACCTTTTCTACGGGAAGGACTGGAGCATGCAGCAGTGCGGAACATGAAGTGCCTCAGGGGAAGGACTTAAGTCTTCCCTCTCGGGAGACGTAAGGCGGCGGCGACTGTCGGTGAGCGGTGCGACGCCTGCAGCCGCGATAATGGGGAGCCAGTGGGCGGCGAGTGTTCGATTACCGGCCCGAGAGGCCGGCGGGATTCATTACCGCTCAGCCCAGACTGGAAGCTCCAGCGGTGAATGCCACCCGACGGACCGGCTGGACAGCGCTGACCGCCGGCACAAGGAGCGCCGCAGTCTTAATTACCCGGTACTCGGGTACCGAGCGGGGTAGTCGGGGGCGGCGGGGGCGGACCGGCCAGATTCCTCAGCGGCATTCCTTCCGCTGTCGGCTCTCTCTAGCAAGGGAGGCGAGATGAGGCAACTAGTGCTAGCTTACTTGTCATGGACGACAAACTGTAGCGTAAGTTTCTGGTGGAGTGGGGTCTGGGCTGGAGTAGTGCGGAATGGGCACATCTTTTCAAATACATTTATTTAAAAAATAATATAAGTACCTTCCACAACAAATTACAAGGCCATAATAGTAAACAATGATGACAACTCCAAATTACACTGAAGTGACAGAAGTTATGGGGTACAGATCTGTACATACGCACATGGCGGAAGTATCGCGTACTCAAGATATTAAAGGGCAATGCATTGGCAGACCTGACGTTTCTGACGTGACTATGGGCGCATGACGGGAATTTGAACGGAGACCGAGAATATCATACTTCAGGCATTACCTATGACCACGGACAACGCGTTGGCCGACGGCTTTCACTTAACGACCGAGAGCTGCTGCTATTGCGTAGAGCTGTCGGTGTAACAGACAAGCAACACTGCGTGAAGTAACCATAGAAATCAATGTCAGATACACGATGAACTTATGGGTAAGAACAGTGCGGCAAAATTTCGCCTTAATGGGCTGTGGCAGCAACGGCCGAGACGAGTGCCTTCGCTAACAGTACGACATCGGCTGCAGCGCCTCTTCTGGGCTCTTGGACCCTAGACGACTCAAAAACCGTGGCCTCGTCCGATGAGTCCCGATTTCAGTTGGTAAGAGCTGATGGTAGGGTTCGAAGCCATAGACTCAATTTGTCAACAAGGCACTGGACAATTTGGTGGTGGCTTCATAATATCGTGAGCTGTAGTTACGCGGAATGGACTGTGTCCTCTGCTCCAACTGAACTTGGGGACCATTTGCAGAAACTGATGGTCATCAAGTTCCCAAACAACGATGGAATGCGTCGTGTAACTGGGCCACAACTTTCATCATTGATTTGGAGAACGTTCTGGACATATCGAGCGAATGATTTGGCCACCCAGATCTCCCGCCATGAACTCATCAAACATTCGTGGGACATAAACAAAATCCGGCACCGGCAACACTTTAGTACTTACATAGGGCTATAGGGGCAGTAATTCTGCAGGTGACTTCCAACATTGTTGATTCCATACCGCGTCGAGGTGCTGCACTACGCCGGGCAAAAGTTGGTCCGACAAGATAGTGGGAGATATCCCATGACTTTTGCAAGCTCAGTATATATTGTTCAGCTCTAGAACCCGAATAAAATGGGCAGCAGAATATGACAAACTAATGACTTCCTACGATGACATCTTCAATCGCGCAGTGTATGCTGATATCAAACTTCCTGGCAGATTGAAATGGCGTGCCGGACCGGGATTCGAACTCGGGACGTTTGCGTTCCGCGGGTGAGTGCTCTACCAACTGAGATACCCCAACAAGACAGCAGCGTGGGGCAACGGCGCGAGCCGACCGGAGTGGCCGTGCGGTTCTAGGCGCTACAGCCTGGAGCCGAGCGACCGCTACGGTCGCAGGTTCGAATCCTGCCTCGGGCATGGATGTGTGTGATGTCCTTAGGTTAGTTAGGTTTAAGTAGTTCTAAGTTCTCGGCGACTGATGACCTCAGAAGTTAAGTCGCATAGTGCTCAGAGCCATTTGAACCATTTAACGGCGCGATCTTGGGCGCCTTGACACGGTTCTCACAGCTCCACTCTCGGAGGTTCGAGTCCTCCCTCGGGCACTAGTGTGTGTGTTGTCGTTAGCGTAAGTTAGTTGAAGTTAGAATAAGTAGTGTGTAAGGCTTGGGACCGATGGCCTCAGCAGCTTGGTCCCATAGATACTTACCACACATTTCCAACACGACTGTCGATCTGCCCTCTCTGCTTTACTTCCGACAGAACCTCATCTCCAAACTTCCAAACTTCGCAGAAGTTCTCCTGCGAAACTTATAAGACTAACACTCCTGGAAGAAAGAATACTGCGCCGAGACATGGCGTGGACGATGTTTCCAGAATGAAATTTTCACTCTGCGACGGAGAGCGCGCTGATGTCAAACTTCCTGCGAGATTAAAATTGTGCACGGGACCGAGACTGGATATCGAGGCCGTAGTCTTATGCGGGCAATTGCTATATCAACTGAGAAACCGAAGCACGACGCCTTTCAGCTTTACAGCCGCCAGTATCTCATCTTCCAAACACCACAGAAGCTCCCAGAAGGTTGGAGACGAGATACTGGCGGGAGTAAAGCTGTGAGGACGGGCCGTGAGTCGTGGTTGCGTAGCTGTGTTGGTAGAGCACTTCCCGCGAAATGCAAAGGCCCAGAATTCGAGTCTGGGTACAGCACACAGTCTCAATCTGCCAGGATGTTTCAAATTAAAGAAACCCTAAGCAATATCGTGAAACAATCCAATATTAGGCGTAGCTCCAGTGACACATAAAAGGGCACCAACCAGAACAATACTACAGATCAAAATATTTGCACTCTTGGCCCTTAGAGGTACGAACGGGTTCCTCTCAGTATAACAGAATACACACTACTGGCCATTAAAATTGCTACACATTTTAGAGCCCATATTTATTAGACTTTTTTATTACTTTGGATCTCACTACCACATCTGAAATATGCGACAATAGTGCCGATACTTACACTAGACTGGCAGAGATATCAGACCGATTTTGACTTATAATTTTCGATTCGGTCATTTATGGATGAGGCTGTCTATCCTTAAACTGATACATTTACCGTTCTTCATGATGCGTGAAAGTTTGTAACATCATCACCGAATCATTCTGTATAAGTTAAATGATAATTTGTGCTGTTCAGTTGGTGAAATAAACTGATCTTGTGAAAATATTAAGTAATATGAGTTACTTTTTCAACTGTAATAATACACTACTGGCCATAAAAATTGCTACACCACGAAGATGACGTGCTACAGACGCGAAATTTAACCGACAGGAAGAAGATGCTGTGATATGCAAATGAATAGCTTTTCAGAGCATTCACATAAAAGTTGGCGCCGGTGGCGACACCTCCAACGTGCTGACATGAGGAAAGTTTCCAACCGATTTATCATGCACAAACAGCAGTTGGCCGGCGTTGTCTGGTGAAACTTTGTTGTGATGCCTCGTGTAAGGAGGAGAAATGCGTACCATCACGTTTCCGACTTTCATAAAGGTCGGATTGTAGCCTATCGCGATTGCGGTTTATCGTATCGCGACATTGCTGCTCGCGTTGGTCGAGATCCAGTGACTGTTAGCAGAATATGGAATCGTTGGGTTCAGGAGGGTAATACGGAACGCCTTGCTGGATGCCAACGGCCTCGTATCACTATCAGTCGAGATGACAGGCTTCTCATCCGCATGGCTTTAACGGATCGTGCAGCCACCTCTAGATCCCTGAGTCAACATATGGTGATGTTTGCAAGACAACAACCATCTGCACGAACAGTTCGACGACGTTTGCAGCAGCATGGACTATCAGCTCAAAGACCATGGCTGGGGTTACCCTTGACGCTGCATCACATACAGTAGCGCCTGCGATGGTGTACTCAACGACGGACCTGAGCGCAAGGATGACAAAACGTTATTTTTCGGATGAATCGAGTTTCTGTTTACAGCATCATGATGGTCGCATCCGTGTTTGGCGACATCGTGGTGAACGCACATTGGAAGCGTGTATTCGTCATAGCCATACTGGCGTATCACCCGGCGTGGTGGTGTGGGGTGCCATTGGTTACACGTCTCCGTCACGGCACTTTGAACAGTGGACGTTACATTTTAGATGTGTTACGACCCGTGGCTCTACCCTTCATTCTATCCCTGCGAAACCCTACATTTCAGCAGGATAATGCACGACCGCATGTTGCAAGTCCTGTACGGGCCTTTCGGGATACAGAAAATGTTCGACTGCTGCCCTGGCCAGCACATTCTCCAGATCTCTCACCAATCGAAAAAGTCTGATCAATGGTGGCCGAGCAACTGGCTCGTCACAATACGCCAGTCACTACTCCTCATGAACTGTGGTATCGTGTTGAAGATGCATGGGCATCTGTACCTGTACACGCCATCCAAGCTCTGCTTCACTCAATGCGCAGGCGTATCAAGGCTGTTATTACGGCCAGAGGTGGTCGTTCTGGGTACTGATTTCTCAGGATATATGCACCCAAATTGCTTGAGAATGTAATCACATGTCAGTTTTAGTATATTTGTCCAATGAATACCCGTTTATCATCTGCAGTTCTCCTTGGTGCAGCAATTTTAATCGCCAGTGGTGTAAAATCGGAGTCAAATCTAAATAAGAACAACAAAAACACACAATAGACTCACACAGTCAGCCCTTACACTTTATAATTGGGCGTCAACTCCATATAGTAGAACAAAAGAATCAGGCCAGTACCTGCACCGCTGCTGACTACTATTACTACTATTACTACAGTCAAAAGATCTACTATATACCCACGCTCTAAAAAACAGTAATCACACAGTTTTCTATATTTAATGTTTATGGAATAGAGACCACGCTGTCGGCATAATATGAAAAATAAGTCACGTAAGCCTTATTTCGATTACCATTAACAAACGCCAGCAGCATGTAAGGAATCCACATACAAAACAATATACTCTGCCCACGGCCACGACGTGCAATGTATGACGGTAATGAATCGTTGCACTCAAGGAACATTATTATACCATATTTAATGTAAGCTGTACTCGCCACATACGACTCTGAATTTGACCACTTGCCGACAGAGAATCACTGCAGGCCACTAAAGCACACTTCCAGTGCTCTACCTCTACTGTGGTAATCCATGCCACTCGTTTGCGTATCTTGCTGGCGTTGCCGTCCTCTCTTGCCAACCGACAGCCCTTCTGGCCTGTGGTGTCACAGTCGCCTGGCCATGCCCTCCATCGACCGTCCAAAGTGCCCAGTTGTACGGCACACCAGCTATCAGCTGACTTCCTTGGCTGCTGGCTTCCAACCGACTGCCGTCCGCTTCGCTGCGTCCTTACACCTCGGCGCCAGGACCGCAGACGTTGATTTCCATGCACATAGCGAACCCTCTAGCGTAGCGCATCATCGAAGAGCTTCCGAAACTCGCATCTGGCGGCGGGTCAGTCAAAAGTGCAGCTTCACATGGCACAAAACCATGCTGTTCCACGTTACTTCTGTAATGCAAAATAACACCTATTCTAAGTAAGTGATACCCATATTTAATTCTCAAAAATCCTTAAATTTTTAAATTACATGGACGATGTACATTTTTGTCGATCAGATGTTGTCGGGGCCTAAGCCACGACATGGCGTTACCAAAAATACGTCAGGGACGCTCTGATGTGAAAGCAGCGGACGCAAAGGGAGGAATATCAGGACTCGACGCCGCGATCCCCCTTTACTGCAACCTCCCAAACCCCCTCCCCCCCCCCCCCCGCCAAACCCCCACGACCCAATGGCTGCGACATCATCACTTCCGGAGGCGACTGGTCACCACATCGTGTAATCGGCAAAGAAGTCCACCAGCTATAAAGGAACGAGCCGGACATGAACCCAACACTTCATCGGAGGATGTCGACTAGGAAACGCATCGAAACCTTATGACAACAAGACGCCATGACTCGGCCGAAAATACGAGAAGATTTCAGTAACGATATTTGCCTAGAAAGCCGGCATTCCTGTGTGGGGTCATTTTTGTCAAAGCGAGGTATTACGTTAAGGGGAACCGCAGTAGAAAAAAAGGACAATAAAAAAACCTTATCCCGTCCCGAGGTGATCCGGGTCCTTCGTGTTTGTAGGTTGTCGGAGCTGGAACGCGGACTAATGAAACATGCAGTCTCATCCTGCACGGTTATTTGCTAAATTCGATACTCACGGACGTGACCAGAGATTTAATGACGCAGACACTTCAGTGTGATATGCACTCTTCCAAGAGCGCTAACGCAACGAGGTATGCAGGAGACCTTCTGTGAAGTTTGGTGACTAGGAGAGAGGTTAGATACTCCCGACGTACTGCCCGTTTAGACACCGCCCCAACACAGACAGAAGTAAGTTGTTGATTTCTTAAGTCTGTATTCGCAATTTTATTTTCTCAAATGAGTACCGGTTTCGCTACTGACGTGCTCGTATAGTGAAACGCTATTTTGAGTGGTGCGCCAGATCCTGATCGAAAACGCGCAGTCTAGTACCGATCGTGGGATGGTACACTAGCCAGCCTGTGTGTCCATTTTACGCCTTTTCCCTTGCTCGTTCAGGCAAATACTATGCCGGTTCCGAAATTACGCCTCAGAGAATACTATACACAAGCGTGATAACACACAGAACAAAGTTTACAGGATTTGAAACAGTTAACGGTTGCTGCATCGATGATTTCAACCGTAAATAGAAAGACTAAAAAAGGTAGGAAGATTTTTCTATTTATAAAAAGTGACAAAATGCAGATTTCAGAGTACCTGATGACTCAACACAAAAGTTTTGTCTCAAGTACAGATAGTGTTGAGGATCAGAGGACAAAGTTCAAAGCCAACGTACAGTATGTGTTAGATGAGTATGTGCCAAGCAAGATCGTAAGAGATGGAAAAGAGCCACCGTGGTACAACAACCGAGTTAGAAAACTGCTGCGGAAGCAAAGGGAACTTCACAGCAAAGATAAACACAGCCAAAGCCTTGCAGACAAACAAAACCTACGCGAAGCGAAATGTAGTGCGTGGAGGGCTATGCGAGAGGCGTTCAATGAATTCGAAAGTAAAGTTCTGTGTACTGACTTGGCAGAAAATCCTAAGAAATTTTGGTATTATGTCAAAGCGGTAGGTGGATCAAAACGAAATGTGCAGACCCTCTGTGACCAAAATGGTACTGAAACAGAGGATGACAGACTAAAGGCCGAAATACTAAATGTCTTTTTCCAAAGCTGTTTCACAGAGGAAGACTGCACTGTAGTTCCTTGTCTAGATTGGCACACAGATGACAAAATGGTAGATATCGAAATAGTTGACAGAGGGATAGAGAAACAATTAAAATCGCTCAAAAGAGGAAAGGCCGCTGGACCTGATGGGATACCAGTTCGATTTTACACAGAGTACGCGAAGGAACTTGCCCCCCATCTTGCAGCGGTGTACCGTAGGTCTCTAGTAGAGCGTAGCGTTCCAAAGGATTGGAAATGGGCACAGGTCATCCCCGTTTTCAAGAAGGGACGTCGAACAGATGTGCAGAACTATAGACCTATATCTCTAAAGTCGATCAGTTATAGAATTTTGGAACACGTATTATGTTCGAGTATAATGACTTTTCTGGAAACTAGAAATCTACTCTGTAGGAATCAGCATGGGTTTCGAAAAAGACGATCGTGTGAAACCCAGCTCGCGCTATTCGTCCACGAGACTCATAGGGCCATAGACACGGGTTCCCAGGTAGATGCCGTGTTTCTTGACTTCCGCAAGGCGTTCGATACAGTTCCCCACAGTCGCTTAATGAAGTAAGAGCATATGGACTATCAGACCAATTGTGTGATTGGATTGAAGAGTTCCTAGATTACAGAACGCAGCATGTCAATCTCAATGGACAGAAGTCTTCCGAAGTAAGAGTGATTTCAGGTGTGCCGCAGGGGAGTGTCGTAGGACCGTTGCTATTCACAACATACATAAATGACCTTGTGGATGACATCGGAAGTTCACTGAGGCTTTTTGCGGATGATGCTGTCGTATATCGAGAGGTTGTAACAATGGAAAATTGTACTGAAATGCAGGAGGATCTGCAGCGAATTGACGCATGGTGCAAGAAATGGCAATTGAATCTCAATGTAGACAAGTGTAATTTGCTGCGAATACATAGAAAGAAAGATCCCTTATCATTCAGCTACAATATAGCAGGTCAGCAACTGGAAGCAGTTAATTCCATAAATTATCTGGGAGTGATTTAAAATGGAATGATCATATAAAGTTGATCGTCGGTAAAACAGATGCCAGACTGAGATTCATTGGAAGAATCCTAAGGAAATGCAGTCCGAAAACAAAGGAAGTAGGTTACAGTACGGTTCGCCCACTGCTTGAATACTGCTCAGCAGTGTGGGATCCGTACCAGATAGGGTTGATAGAAGAGATAGAGAAGATTCAACGGAGAGCAGCGCGCTTCGTTACAGGATCATTTAGTAATCGCGAAAGCGTTACGGAGGTGATAGATAAACTCCAGTGGAGGACTCTGCAGGAGAGACGCTCAGTAGTTCGGTACGGGCTTTTGTTGAAGTTTCGAGAACATACCTTCACCGAGGAGTCAAGCAGTATATTGCTCCCTCCTATGTATATCTCGCGAAGAGACCATGAGGAAAAATCAGAGAGATTAGAGCCCACACAGAGGCATATCGACAATCCTTCTTTCCACGAATAATACGAGACTGGAATAGAAGGGAGATCCGATAGAGGTACTCAAGGTACCCTCCGCCATACACCGTCAGGTGGCTTGCGGAGTATGGATGTAGATGTAGATGTAGATTCACAGACAGATGGCACGCACACGGCTTCTCTCCGTTAGGTTACGTTGAAGAAGGAGTCAGGAACTGGATCCGGCTATAAAGATAAACTAGAAAATAAAATTAGTCATATCCTGTAAACATGAACGCTGTTCTAGACGGGATAAACACAGGAGAAAAGAAGTAGTACTGGTTTCGGTACTAAGTACCATCACAAGGCCATTTCCTGGCTACAGTTGTCAAATACGTTCACCCAAAGTGGTGTGATTACGCTGTGTGTAATTATGTAATGTGTAATATTACAATGACACACCTACGTCGGTAAGCGAGTTCGACGGCTGCGCGTCAGAGCTTGGCCTTATGATGGTACCTCGTACCGAAACCGGCAGTCACGTAACAAAATAAAAATGAATCTGTAGACTAAACAAATATAAAGGGGCTGGACGGAAATGTAAGAACACTGAGAGAAATACCTGCTTGTACATAAATCCAGGTGCTATCCAAGAATGCAGGTTGAATTATTAAATTTGACCACGACCGGCATCTTTTCAATGAATGTCCTGAATACGTTGCAAGTGTTAGTCATGGTCAGAACAGTGTTCTGTGTAACTGTGAGTGCATTATGCGGGAGTTAAGTGAATTCGAACGAGAGCAAAGTGTTAGTGCTGGTTTGGTGGATGATTCTGTAACCAGAGGAGCCGAAATGTTTGATGTTCCAGGAGGCACTGTCTCGAAGATGTATATCGCATACAGAGAAAGCGGAAGAATATCATATAACTCACAACGTGGGAGATAGTGTGCGTTTAGTCATCGTGATAGGCGATCATTGAAAAGGATTGTGAAGGAAAATGATAGGACAACAGCTCCAAAAAGTCAGTCCCGAACTGAATGTCACCCTCGTATACGCGTCAACCCGAAGGGATCTCCGCAAACTGGGAAATTCAAACTGAGATGGAATTCAGATGCCGTTAAATGTGGTGCTGAAGGCGTAAAATCTGGACTGTGGAAAGTCATTTGGTCAGATGAGTCTTGTTTCAAACTGTTTCCAACTTTTGGCAGAGTTTTTGTTCCAAGAGTGAAACATGGCGGGGCTTTGGTGATGATTTGCCCAGTCATGTCGTGGTATTCCTTGGGCCCCGTGGTTACTCTGCAAAGCTGCATTACTGCAACTTTAGCTGATGAGGTCCATCCCATGGCACAATGTCTACTCCTCAATGCTGATGCTGCGTACCAAGACGTTAGTGCACCCATTCACACAGTTCACATCGTTCACGACTCGCTTTGTGAGCACGAGGAGGAATTGTCGCATCTACCCTGATCACTGCAGTCTCCACATCTCAATATTTCTGAGCCTTTGTGGTCCACTCTGAAATCCGTACAGGACCAAAATGGTTCAAATGATTCTGAGCACTATGGGACTTAACATCTGAGGTCATCAGTCCCCTAGAACTTAGAACTACTTAAACATAACCAACCTAAGGACATCACACACAGGCGTGCCCGAGGCAGGATTCGAACCTGCGACCGTAGCGGTCGTGCGGTTCCAGACTGAAGCGCCTAGAACCACTCGGCCACTGCGGCAGGCTGTACTGGACCCGAATTATCCATATCATAAGCGATTTCATGTGCATACAGAGATATTTCTTCGTTCCACCACCTGGATCTTTGAATGGCAGCTGTATGTGTCTCATGTAACAATGGAGAGATGACGGCACGCTGGGGGACTCCCACTTTGGGTGTCCAACTTGGACAATTTTTTGATACCCAACTCGCATTTGTACGTTTCCATTTCCAATGACGTTAGCTACTAATCGTACTATCTCGGATGGGAAGCTGTATTTCAGCATTTTTTGAAGACGTCCCTAATGCCAACCTTATCAAAGGCGCGTTTATGTCCAGAAAGAGAGCAGAAGTCGCATCTGTTAAGTCGGAGGCTCCTGCCATTTTGCTAGTAGTCTTAACTGTACTGTGAAATCAGCCTGTTCATGTGGTGTAATGCTATTGTCTTCTGCAAACTGCTATAGTCTGTGTGAGTTGGGGCTGTTTTTGGATTTTACAGGGTTCGAAATTATTTTAATATGCTCATGTTTCCATTGGGATGGTACAGCTTTATGAGTTAAGGCTGCGTTGAATAAAGGCTTTAGTGTTTCAACAAGTATAAATAATTTGACATGAAATCGTCCAATGCCATCGTTTCCAGGGGCTGTATTTTTGCCGCTTAGTGTGGCAGAGGCTATTTTATATTCTTTTATTTCTTTCAGTAATGGATGATCGGCTGGTGTGGTATTTTCGTATGGTATGGAAGTGAATGAAGATCCCTAGCAATAATTTCTTCGTAGTTTGGGATGATCACGTACTTTTCCGAGTAAACCGCAGAATATTTCAGCCTTCTCCGTTGCTTCCTCCTCGATGTGGTCATCGATTTGTAAAGCCGGGCCTTCGGTGACGGTTTTGCCCATGATTCTCATGTTGAGTCACGTGGGTCAAGTCCATGTGCCTCACTTTCCTATCTGTGTGCTCGGAATCGTTGATACGACTTGATTGTTAACACGGTTCCACTCCGTTTTTGGCATTTCATTAGATTATCGTTTAATTTGTCTATATAATTTTCTTTTTTTGATTAGTTTAAGAATATGGTTCAAATGGCTCTGAGCACTATGGGACTTAACATCTGTGGTCATCAGTCCCCTATAACTTAAAACTACTTAAACCTAACTAACCTAAGGACATCACAGAACACCCAGTCATCACGAGGCAGAGAAAATCCCTGACCCCGCCGGGAATCGAACCCGGGATCCCGGGCGCGGGAAGCGAGAACGCTACCGCACGACCACGAGCTGCGGAGACAAGAATATATGTAGAAGGCTTGTCCTCATGTTCTATTATGGTTTTCTTCGGTGCATTGTTAGTGACAGCAGCTCCTATAGTTTGGACGATTAGCTGGTTATAGTTGTCAAGGTCTTCTACAATACAGATGGCTATCGTGTTGGGCTTTCTGCTTAAAAATTATGTTCTTAAGGTTTCTATATTAAGATTTTTTGAGTCGATAGAAGTTTCCTTATTGTGGTTGTCATTTTTGACGTGGGTAGTAGCCCTTATTTTTATGATGACAAAGAAGTGGTCGCTGGAAATGTCGTCACCTATTTCCACTTCGCTGCAGTGACTAGGAATTTGCGTTGTGCAAATAATGTGATCAACTATGAAGGTTCCAGTGTGGTTGATGAAACTACGTGAATTAATTTCTAGGTGGATCACATTGTCGTTTAGAACTGCAGTGAGAAGATCGCCGTTTTTGTTGTTGCTTTTGTCGCCAAGAACAGTGGATCTGGCATTAAGATGTAATCAAAGAGGTCAATTGGTAGATTCCCAGTGGGAGATAAATATACAGTTGCGAAGAAAATCGGTTTCCTACATTTTCATACTATTTTTAGGATAATTGCTTGGTGGGTGTTCAGTTTTTCTGGTTAATCAAGTCTTATAGCGACAAGTTACTTTGTATGAAAAATGGCGACTCCTCGTGAACATCCTCCTCTGCCTGCTTTAGGTTTGTCTAACCTGTGGCATACATTATCGAGAAGGCTTATATCTTTGCCGAAGCTTTTGGTTTCGGTGATTCCAATAATTGCAATGTTTTGTCCTCGAACCAATTTTTCCAAGAACTCATTTTTAGGATAGAGATCATTTGCGTTGACAAAGCATATAGTTGCGATGTCTTTTCTGGACGAGAATTTGAGAAAATTACCAAATTTGTAGAGTGTAGCATTAGACTTGGACAGATGAGTCTGGTGGTTTTCTGATGTAGATGTGCATGTTGTTGCAGGTGTGCGCAGTTTCCATCCATTGCGGCAGGAATTTTCTGGAGAGCGTTTTTATCGTTGTAATCATAAAGGATGTATGTTCCGGAAGAATGTTCAGTTGTGCAGTGGTGAATGCACCAAGAAAGTTTTCAGTTTGTGAGCATTCCTGCACGGGATAAGTTGATTCGTCAATGCACTTGATCTTCTCTGTTCTGTCGGCGGAGATGTGTTGCCTCGGCCTTTCTGAGCAGTTTGGATCGGTAGCGAGATGAGTACCATTGCAACTGCTCTATGTAGGTGTTCTGTTTTTATAATTTATTTTGCAGTTGAATATCAGATGAGATCCGCTTCTGTTCCCACATTTGGGTTCATTGCGACAGTTTTCCAAGATGCAACCAGTTTCATTTTTTGCGGAGGTAGTGGGTTGGATAATTCAGCCTTACGTGTTACGCAGTGCAGCCTGAAGTGGTGTGCAAGATGCTCGTCTATGGTTTCCTTGTGATCAGAGATGACAGGTATTTTTTGGTGGGTCATTTTGTGAGTCGTGAGTAGATGAGAGTTTTTTTTTTTTGTTTGTTTATAAATTGGTATCCCTGCACGTTTAGTTCCTCTTCTCTTCGACTTCCTCATTGGTGACGTCGTGATCGACGTTAGTGATGACGACACTTACCAAGGGTTCATGTGGTCTCCAATCAAGTTGAGGTTTATTGGGTGAATTTATTTCTTGATAGCTTCTTTCGGTCTATAACTGGTGCCAACTGTTTTTTTTTTTTTTTTTTTTTTTTTTTTTTTTTTTTTTTTTTTTTTTTAGTCTGGTTTCAAAGTTAGTTTGGATGGTGGTGAGTTTGACACCGTTCCTACTGAAATTCATGTAATTCACAGATTGTGCGAGGTTGAGCTACTTGTAATTCTAGGTTGAATGTTCAGATCAAATTTTACTAGTTTGTCACCAGATTGTCTGGACACAGTTGAGTTTCTTCTCGAGTTACGCTGGGAGCGTACCGTTTGAAAACCAGCGTCGTCATGGATCTCAAGAGATTCCTTTTCATTAGGAGAATCATTGGTTTGACAGTGAATACCGGGTTGTAGGTCGGGCTTAGATTGTTAAGGTTGCTGAGATTGTTGGGGATTAGTTGGTGACTCGAAATTCGGCCTGTGTAGTTGTGTGTCACATTTGTTTTACGTCAGGGTTTTCATTTGGCGTGTAGAGCGCTGAGTCTGCATGGTTGAGATGGGATGATTCAGTGGCCTGCAGGGCCTCGTCGCGCATTTTGGTGCGGGCCTTGAGCTGCCTCAGCCTCGACAGGCGCTGGCTGATAGTGTTCGTGCAGGCCTCTGGACTGCAGGTTACCGTAACTATACCTGGGTCTAGCTGTCCAGGCTGCTAGGCGTGTGTTTGCTTAGCGCCTTGGCCTAATACAAGGCGCGTAAGGTTTAATAGCCACGCGGGGTGGCCGTGCGCTCTAAGGCGCCTTGCCGTGGTTTGCGCGGCTCCCGCCGTCCAAGGTTCGTGTCCTCCCTTGGGCATTGGTGTGTGATGTTCTTAGCGTAAGTCAGTTTAAGTAGTGTGTACTCCTAGTAAACGATGACCACGAATTTCCACACTGTGACTTTCAGTGAAGCTTAATGTGCAGTAGCGGCTAAACTAGGCATTGCATTGGAACCAAACTATCAACGCAATGTAGTTTACCCCTCAGGGAACATAAAAGTTGTTCAAAAACTTTGGCCTGCGAGAGTGCTTCTACAATGAGTTGTATTATTAATCTCAACGTATTGATCAAAATATAAATTCTTGTTACACTTTGAATGCATATGTGACTCAGTTAATTTTGGTTCGCTTGTACTGTCAATGATTTTCGATGTCTCATTGTATGGTGGCGAGTGATGCCGCAGTCTCTGAAGAGAGATCTGAGGCGATATCCAGTGGGGCGACTCCTCTTTCGTAAATATTACTTAATACATCGTTAAAATTATCGCTGATGCTGAATTACAAATGAATCGGTTATTTAGCCGTCTTACAGAAAAGGCCCTGTAAATGGCTAGCATGAAGTCGTATACATGATGGAAAAAAACAGTGCACCTGGAAAGACGACGTCTATTTTGATCCGATGGCGGCATATGTCATTTGGGGGAAAGTAGATGTACTCACAACCGAGCTCTGCAACATCCATGTACTAATTTATATTTACGTGACAAACCCTATTTCTAGGGCTATATTTTAATTTTGACAAATGGATCTATGCCGACATTTGTAAAAACGGCGATGATACATTAGTCTATACTAATGCCAAATTGCCACCTTCTGAAGAAGACAAATTTAAATTTGTTGAAACCTAGGTAAAGAATTCTTTATCCATTGCAACTGGTCGGCTGTTTATAATTTTATTACGTGGAACCGTTGCTGTTGTGCAGCTATGTTTAAAATACTAATATTCAAACTGTTAAGCTCATCGTTCTCTAGACTTACACACTATTTAAACCATCTTAAACTAACTTATGATAAGAACACCGCACATAACCACGCCCGAGGGAGGAATCGAACCTCCGGCGGGAGGGTCCGCGCCTTCCGTGACATGGCGCCTCTAACCGCACGGGCACTCAGCGCGGCAACAAAGAAAAGAATCTGCAGATGAAGCACAGGCAAACCCATTCATACACAAAAACAAGACATTTATGGACAGCTAAATACAGTGAAATAACAGTAGTCATGGGTTACCTCCCAATACCCCGTCGGACCTCTTTTTGCCCGGCGTAGTGCAATGTCTCGATGAGGCATGGACTCAACAAGTCGTTGGAAGTCATCTGCAAAAATATTAAGCGATGCTGTCTCCATAGCCGTCCATAACGGCTAAAGTGTTGCCGGTGCAGGATTACAGACCTCTCGATTACATCCCACAAATAATGGAGTTCATGTCGGGTGATCGGCTGGCCAAATCATTCGCTCTAATCGTCCAGAATTTCTCTTCACACCAGTCACAAAAATTTCCCGGTGACAAGTTGCACTGTCATCTACAAAAATTCCATCGTTGTTTGGTAACATGAAATCCATGAACAGCTGCAAATTGTCTCCAATCAGCAGAT
The DNA here is from genome assembly GCF_021461385.2 of Schistocerca piceifrons. NCBI lineage: Eukaryota > Metazoa > Arthropoda > Insecta > Orthoptera > Acrididae > Schistocerca > Schistocerca piceifrons. The sequence goes on from NC_060144.1 coordinate 147,234,141, forward strand.
CAGAGGACCCTGTTCATTCCAAGTAAACACAGCTCATATCATTATGGAGCCACCACCAGCATTCACAATGCTTTGTTGTCAAAATGGGTCCATGCCTTCGTCGGGCCTACACCACACCTGAACCCTATCATCAGCTCTTATCAACTGAAATCCGATCAAGTCCCGGTTTTCCGGTCGTCTAGGTTCCACTCATATAGTCACGAGACCAGGAGAGTCGTTGCAGGCGAAGTCGTACTGTTGGCAAAGGTACTCACATCGGTCGTCTGTTGCCACAATCCATTAACGCCAAATTTCTCCGCACTGTTGTTGCGCAATTATTTATTGTACGTCCAACATTGATTTCTATGATTATTCCTTGCAGTGTTGCTTGTCTGTTAGCACTGACAACTCTACTCAGGCGCCGCTGCTCTCGGTCGTTAACTGAAGGCCGTCGACCAGTGCGTTGTCCATGGTGAGCGTTAACAAGTGAAATTTGGTATTCTCGGTACTCGTTTCACACTTTGGAACCCGGAATATTGAACTCCCTAACGATTTCAGAAATGAAATGTCCCATGCATCTAGCTCCAGCTACCATTCCGCATTGCAAGTTCGTTAATTCGCGCCGTGCGGCGATAATTATGTCGGAAACCTTTTCGCAAGAATCCCTTGAGTAAAGATGACAGCTCAGCCAGTGCAGTGCACTTTTATACCTTATGTAAGCCATATTACCGCCATCTGTGTAAGTGTGTATCGCTGTCCCACGACCATTTGTCACCTACGTACAGTATGTGATCAAAAGTATCCGTACACCTGGTTGAAAATGATTTACAAGTTCTTGGCGTCCTCTATCGGCAATGATGGAATTCAATATGGTGTTGGCACACCCTTAGCCTTGATGACAGCTTCCACTCTCACAGGCATACGTTCAATCAGATGCTGGAAGGTTTCTTGGGGAACGGCAGCCCATTCTTCACAGAGTGCTGCACTGAGGAGAGGTGTCGATGTCGGTCGGTGAGGCCTGGCACGAAGTCGGCGTTCCAAAATATCCCAAGTGTATTCTATAGGATTCAGGTCAGGACTCTGTGCAGGCCAGTCCATTACAGGGATGTTATTGTCGTTTAACCACTCCGCCACAAGCCGTGCATTATGAACAGGTGCTCAATCGTGTTGAAAGATGCAGTAGCCATCCCCGAATTGCTGTTAAACATTGGGAAGCAAGAAGGTGCTTAAAACATCGATGTAAGCCTGTGCTGTGATAGTGCCACGCAAAACGTGGAAAACACGACCATACCATAACATCATCGCCTCCGAATTTTACTGTTGGCACTACACACGCTGGCAGATGACGTTTACCGGGCATTCGGCATACCCACACCCTGCCATCGGGCCGCCACATTGTGTAACGTGATTCATCACTCCACACAACGTTTTTCCACTGTTCAGTCGTTCAATGTTTACGCTCCTTACTCCAAGAGAGGCCTCGTTTGACATTTACCAGCGTGATGTGTTGTTTATGAGCGGGTGCACGACCATGAAATTCAAGTTTTCTCGCTTAACTGTCACAGTAATTACAGTGGATACTGATGCAATTTGGAATTTCGAGTATGATAGTCTGCGCAGATGTCTGCGTAAGACTGTACGTGTGCTGTACGGGTCCCTTCTCGTTTCTACTTTACTATAACATCGGAAACAGTTGACCTAGGGATGTTTAGGAGTGTGAAAATCTCGCGTACAGACGTATGACACAAGTGACACCCAATCACCTGACCACCTTCGAAGCCCGTGAGTTCCGCGGAACGCCCCATTCTGCTCCCTCACGATGTCTAATAACTACTGAGGTCGCTGATATGGATTACCTGGCAGTAGGTGGCAGCACAATGCATCTAATATGAAAAACGTATGTTTTTGGGGTTGTCCGGATACTTTTGATAACATAGTGTATGTGTCAGCCAGGTAAGGTTGTTCAACAGTAATCAGGTAATGTTCAGTGGTTTGACCGATGATCTGCAACGTTAAAATTAATTTAGAAAACGGAAGTTCCAGACTAGTATATTGGGAGGCACATGTTAAAACGTGAAGCTAATGATACCAAGAGTCCTCAGAATATAGCTGAAGAAAGCTGTTCACCGAACCCATAATAGGGCGACCATAGTGGTCTATTTCATCATCAAACGGCAGGGAGGGAATCGCTTCCAGTTTAGTCATATTTAAAAGAAAGAGGGCTGTCCTGAAGATTGTAACCAGATAAAACTTGAATTTAAAAGACTGTGAAACGAAAAAAGAACAGTTATGTACTTATTAAAACAGAACCTCTATAAATTTTTCAATCACGTTAAGAATATATCAGACCTTTTACAACTGCTATACGAGACTAGATGCCGTCCTTTTTACGAATGAAGCATAGTAGTTGTATACTGTTGGAACATGAAATCTGCTTGGAAGAAACAATGTTTCACTAGAAAACGTGCCAAACAACTTTGTACGTAATTTACTTCATAAATGTATCTACTATTCCTTATATTTGGAATTTGAACCTGAGTCAGCAAGGCACCTGCTCCAATCCTCTGTTGACTGCAGTTACATAACTTCAGCTCACGATTTTACGTCCAGGACGTGGTCTCTATCCGTGGGATGGCATCTTACGTGACAGTTACGGATGATGGCGGAGTTAACTGCGGCCTCCTATCGATAAATTTTATATCACTTCCAGGTAATAGCCTGCTCCGGAGGTAATAATTTGCTCCCCTAGGAGCTCTCTGGATGAGTGCGTCACGTCATGTAATAGAATTTAAGGCTGCGAGGTGATGATTCATTTACCTCAGCAACAGCTCATTTGCTCTTTTACAAAAGGCAGTGTACGATAAATAAAAATGAAGACCATCTTCTTGATTGTTTACTATCCTTTTGGTACTAAAAGTGAGGGTTGAAGAGAGGGTGTCTGAACGTTTTACAGTGTCAGAAGGGGAGATTATATACACTTTGGCCTGTTTATCTAGGTATTGTATAAGGCCTGAAAAGCGTGTCATCGATTGTATGCCGTGTAAATTTAGGGAGTTAACCGTTTGCCGATGATATTGACGTTATAACAGAGGAGGAAGACGAACTAATAAGAAAAACTGCAGTGCTAACAAAAAAGACAGAAGAAGTGCATTTGACGACCAATCAGTATAAAACAGTATATGATTGTAACAGAAAACGATGAAGAGGTAATAGAAGCTATGGAATTTAAGAAGACAGGTATTTCAAATACCGGGTGATCAGAAAGTCAGTATAAATTTGAAAACTGTACAAACCACGGAATAATGTAGATAGAGAGGTACAGATTGTCACACATGCTTGGAATGACATGGGGTTTTATTACAACCAAAAATATACAAAAGTTCACAAAATGTCCGATAGATGGCGCTTCATCTGATCAGAATAGCAATAATTAGCATAACAAAGTAAGACGAAGTAAAGATGATGTTCTTTACAGGAAATGCTCAATATGTCCACCATCATTCCTCAACAACAGCTGTAGTCGAGGAATAATGTTGTGAATAGCACTGTAAAGCATGTCCGGAGTTATGGTGAGGCATTGGTGTCGGATGTTGTCTTTCAGCATCCCTAGAGATGCCGCTCGATCACGATACGCTTGCGACTTCAGGTAACCCCAAAGCCAATAATCGCAAGGTCTGAGATCTGGGGACCTGGGAGGCCAAGGATGACGAAAGTGGCGGCTGAACACACGATCATCACCAAACGACGCGCGCAAGAGATCTTTCACGCATCTAGCAATTTTTTTTTTTTAGTTCTAATAAAACCCCATGTCATTCGAATCATGTGTGCCAATTTTTAACTCTCTATCTATATTATTCCGTGGTTTATTAAGTTTTCAAATTTATACTGACTTTTTGATCACCCGGTATGTTGGAAGTACAGTTAACACCAGCAGAAACACGGAGGAGGAGATAATGAACCCGATAAAGTACGCAGAGAGGGGTCTATTCTCAATGGGTAAACCATTCGGCAGCAAAGTATTGAAAAGAAAAACAGAACTAGGTATGAACAAGACAGTTGTGCGACCGTTTTTAATGTATAAGACTGAAACATGGACACTGAGGAAGATGGAGAGAAAAATAATGTCCTCAGAAAACAAGGTGTTAAGAAAAATCTATGGAACTGTGCCAGAAAACTAAATTTTTACAAGAAGGAGAAACACAGTAGTCCATAAGTCGTTTAATGAATCGAACTGACAGTTTTATTAAATAGCAGAAGAAGTGACAACACACTGAGTGAATGGAAGGAGTCCAGAAAGACTTGGCTTATAACTGACGCCCCGATTACACCTATATCCACATCATACCGCGCAAGCCATCCAGTAGTATGAGACGGAGGGTACCGCTATCTGATCCCCCCTCGCGAATAACGTGTGGGAAGGATGACTGTCGGTAAGTCTCTTCTACATTGTCTCCAATTTCCCGAATTTTCTCGTTCGCGAGATGTATGTGGAATGAAGTAATATGTTGTCCGCCTCTTCACGGAAAATGTTCTCACGAAATTTCAACAGCAGATCTCTCCCTGAAGCGCAGCGCTTTTCTTGTAACATCTGCCACTGGAGTTTGCTGAGCATCTTGGTAAAGCTTTCACACCGACTAAGGGAACCCATGGATCTTCTCTCTCTTGTCCGCAGCTCGTGGTCTAGTGGCTAGCATTGCTATCACAGGGTCCAGTGTTCGATTTCTGGCCGGGTTGAGGATTTTCTGTCCCCCTCACTGGGTGTTTGTGTTGTCCTCATCATTTCATCAACATCATCATCATTCAAGGCAGTGGCTAGATTGGATTGTGTAAAACTTGGACTGTGTAAAAATTGGGACTTTGTACGAATGCTGATGACCGCGTAGTTGAGGGCCCCACAAACCAAACATCATCATCTTCATGGATGATCTCTCTCTCTCTCTCTCTCTCTCTCTCTCTCTCTCCTATCAGTCCAGCCGGGTACGGACCCCATGCTGATACACAGTACTCAAGAATCGGACGAACAAGTGCCTTAGAAACCATTTCTTTCGTGGATGAGCTATATGTCCTTAAGATTCTTCCTGTTTCTCTTAATATGGCAGCTGCTTTTCCTACTATTTGTTTCATGTGGATATTCCACTTCAGGTCGTGCTGGACTGTTACTCCTTGACATTTTACGTCTGATGCTATTTTCAGAAATTTGTCATCAATGGTACAGTTGCACTGTAGTGCATGTCTTGTCCTATGTATATGCAACAGGTTCAATTTATCCACGATCAGAGCCAACTGCCAGAGCCTGCGTCATTCATCTCTCCTCTGCAGGTCAGTCTGCAAATCGATACTGTCTTCTGGTCTTGTTACTTTTCTTACATAGAGCCGCATCATCTGCAAGCATTCTCAAAGAGCTTCCGACGCTTTCTAATGTATCATTCATACACATTGTAAGCAGTAACGATCCTGCCACACTTCCTTTAATCACTCCGAAAATTACCTTTACATCTATCGATTCTGACCGTTAAGGACGATGTGCTGAGTTGTATCTGTAAAGAAGTCTTGAATCCAGTCGCAAATCTGCTCCGTTACTCGAAAAGCTCGTTTTTTTCTTTACTAACAGGCATTGCGAGACGGTGTGAAATGCCTTCCTGAAGTCAAGGAACACAGAATCAACCTGAGCGCCTTTGTCTATAACGCAATGGATCTCGTGGAGGAACAGAGCGAACTAAGTTTCGCAAGACCTCCGTTTCCGGAATCCATGCTGATTTCTATAGAGGAGATTTTCGTTCGTCAAAACCTCATAATTCTGGAACATAAATCATGCTCCACAATTCTACAAAACTGACGTCAACGATGCAGAGCTAAAATTTTCTGCATATGTCCAACGGCCCTTCTTGAAACTGGGAATGAACTGAGCTTTTTTCCAGTCGCTAGATAGCTTTCGTTGCTCCAGCGATCCACCATAAACTGCTGCTACTAGGGGAATAAGTTCTTTCGCATAATCTTTGTAGAATCTTATAGGTATCTCATTTGTCGCTGACGCCTTTCCACTCTAAGAGACTGTGGTTGCTTTTCTGTCTCGTGATCGGTTATCTCAGTATATGCCATTTGCTACGATGGCCGAAAGGAGGAACCGTGTTACAATCTTCCGCCCTGAAACAATTTCGGAAAATAGGATTCAACACCACGGCCATCTCTCTCATATCTTCCGTTTCGTTACCAGTGCGGCCACTGAGAGAATGAATAGAGCACTTCAAACCGCTTACGGATTTTACATAAGACCAAATGCTCTTAGGGTTTTTACTCAGATTCGTTGCCAAAATTTTTATTTCAAAATTGTTGAACGATTCTCTCAGTGGTCTACTTGGGCTCAATTTCGCTTCGTTCAGCTTCTCCTTGTCAACTTGGTTTTGACTTCTTTTGAATCTGAGATGAAGCTGTCTTTGTTGGATTAGGAATTTTTCTAATGCGGTTATTAAAACACAGTAGGTGTTACCCATCCCTTAAGACCTTGCTCGGGCTCGGAACATACTTGTCTAAGGCATACTGAACGAAGCTTTGAATTTTTTCCATTTGTGCTCCACATCTTTGTCCTCATCACAGAATATTGATGCTGACTGTTCAGATACTCTGCAATTCGTATCGTATCACTCTTGCTAAGCCGGCCGGTGTGGCCGTGCGGTTCTAGGCGCTTCAGTCTGGAACCGCGTGACCGCTACGGTATCAGGTTCGAATCCTGCCTCGGGTATGGATGTGTGTGATGTCCTTAGGTAAGTTAGGTTTAAGTAGTTCTAAGGTCTAGGGGCTGATGACCACCGATGTTAAGTCCTATAGTGCTCAGAGCCATTTGAACCATTTGAACTCTTGCTAAGCAAGTATATCTTCTTACCTTTCTTAAAATTCCTTGTAAATCCGTAGCCATATATACTATCACAGAATTATGATCACTGGTACCTTCCTCTACTTTAACTGATCCAATAAATACAGGTCTGCTTGTTGCTATGAGGTTTAAGCTGTTACCTTCAAAAAATGGTTCAAATGGCTCTGAGCACTATGGGACTCGACTGCTGTGGTCATCAGTCCCCTAGAACTTAGAACTACTTAAACCTAACTAACCTAAGGACATCACACACATCCATGCCCGAGGCAGGATTCGAACCTGCGACCGTAGCAGTCGCACGGTTCCGGACTGCGCGCCTAGGCCGTTACCTTCACGAGCTGGTTTTATAACTATCTGCTAGAAGTAATTTTAGCACAAGACATCCAGAATGATGTCACAAGCAATATATGAAATGCATTCGCAGTTGCGAGTACGAACAACCATCAGCTGTGTAAGTGAACGACGACAATGAAAATTTGTGTCGGACAAGGACTCGAACACAGCCGAAGGTACACTGCATTGTTCTTCTTAACAACACAGATACTGTAGTCTCGTAACGTCCATAAGAATCCCTATCTCTCTCACAAGTTTAGCTAGCATGATTCTCCCAGTCACTAACTGATAAGATGAAGTTACCATCCCCTCCCCATTACAATAGCATGACCAGGAAAATTATTAATGAAATTCTGTGTGTTCGCTCTGAAGCGATCTACCACTACAGCTCCTGATCCAGACTGTTTACAAACGGATCCGATCGCCATTTTTGACAGACCTTTGATGCTTAACGCAGATTAATTCACATTCGGAATCTATGATGACCTCGATAGATATTATCGAGTCCTTTACTGCAATAAATACGCCGCCACCTTTGGCAGCTGACCTACCCTTATGGTAAATATTCCAATATGAACTTAGAATTTCGTTGCTGTTCACATCTGGTTTCATACAATATTCTGTTCCTAATACTATATCAGCATTATAACCTTCAATAATCGAAACTTATTCAGGGACCTGTCCTTGGATGCTCCAGAAAATGGTTCAAATGGCTCTGAGCACTATGGGACTTAGCTTCTGAGGTCATCAGTCTCCTAGAACTTAGAACTACTTAAACCTAACAAACCTAAGGACATCACAAACATCTATGCCCGAGGCAGGACTCGAACCTGCGAACGTAGCGGTCGCGCGATTCCAGACTGTAGCGCCGAGAACCGCTCGGCCACCTCGGCCGGCGATGCTCCTGCAGTTTACTGATACAATGTTGACCTTTTCTGTATCATATCATATCTGACGACCATTCTCTGAGAACACTGTGGTTATCGTAACTTCGATTTTGGCAGACATTTCGTCTCTGATCCCAAGGAGGGGATTCTCTAACCTAAAACCACCTCATTTGCTCTCCACACATACTCCGCTACCCCAGCAGTCGCTTCCTGCGTGTAGTGCACCCTTGACCTATTGAGGGGAGCCCTGCAGTTCTACACCCGATAGTGGAGGTGAAGAATTTCGCATCCAGTATGATAGCAGGGTCGTCAAAGCCTCTGGCTTAGACTTTCTACTCATTTCCAAACCAGAGGATTGTGATCGACTCTGGGTGCGATGCTATAAACAGTCAGTCATTCATTGCCTTAACGAAATTAGCCAACCGCCTAAAGGAGCCGAAGATGGGCTCAGAACCCAAGTGGCAGGCGCCATTCGTGCCGTGTACCACTATCTGTAGCTGGATGCACCTACTGCGCTCGATAGCCGCCGGCAGGACCATCTCAACATCTAGGAGAAATCCCTCGGCAAACATATTGAGTGCACACTGGCAGTATTTCCAGCCTGAAGTGTTCCACTACGCGCCCAGTGTTGAAGCTCCCAGTGGTCTGTACACCCGCCCTCTGCAGTTGTCCAGAGTGGTCAAAAAATCGGCCGTTAGTCCAACAGAAGAGGCATTGCGCACTGGCTGAGAAGCCTTAGCACCTCCTACCCATTGATAAGGCGTAAAGAGCCAGCCTTCGGCCCAGTGACGCTAGAACTCAGCATGTCTTCCATCACTGTCGACTGAAGACGGGCCGTGTGATGTTGCAAGTCGGTAGACGCAGCGACAACCAGGGCCCCGGGGGATTCCAACGGCACGAAAGCTGTCGCCGGTCTCGTCAATGTTGCCCGATGTCGTCGTAGCTTTGAGCAGTAGCCAGAAGCCCGTCGATCGCAGGCAACGCAGCTTTCAGCTGATTGTGGACGGCAGCCAATTCTCCTTGTCTCCGTTCAAAACAAGCACAGTAACAAGCCATACCGTACTGTGTAAAGAAACTGAATGAGATCTCAAAAAATACAAGCAATGCAGTTAGGAGTAACAGAAGAAGTACAAACAGGACACCACAAAAGGGAAAAGTATTCTATTGAGTCACTACTCAGGTTGGAATGTACGCAGAATATAACCAGGAGAATGAGCAAACACTTAAGATGTGCTCTGCAGATTTCTAGCTATACCCGGACACCGAAAGATACGGAAGGTCTTAAAGAAGAAATAAATTCTTCTACTGAAAATGGATGTATGAGCAGTTACTTTTTACTAGAAGCTCTGTTTACACAGAAGCTACAGCAGGAATTTAATATGCAGTCTGAAATGCAGTGGTTTAAACTGTACGCTGAGAACTAACACGATACTTAAACGTAATCACGTAACGAGTGACGTGGCACTTCTGTTGACAGAAAAATTACACGAGGAAGCCTTCTCACGCAAGAATATGCACTACGATTTACTGCAAAAACGGAAACTTAGAACACTCTGGTAAATACGCACAGGTTTTTGATACTGACGCTGAACCTAGTTTTGCATGTCCTCAGTTTAAATCTGACGATGGGAATACCCAAAAAATGGTGTAGTGAATAATGAAATACATTCAGCGATATAAAACGCTTTACTCACCAAATGTTCACAATGGTCACGTACTCACACACGAAATTTGTTAGTTAATTCAGAACTACTGTTTTGCTTTAAAACCCAAGCAAGCACGGTAACAGAGAATTAAATTCCAATATGGTAGGAAATTTATTGCCTGTATTGATAAATACCTCGAGACATAGGGAGGCCCCCAAAAAACGACCAGCGACAGAGACCAATGGAAAAGGCTAAGGAGTTAGGCAGTAAACCGACTTCGTTTTGTGTGACCAACTAAATAGTAGTAATATTATTTCCGGACGTTTAGTACAGTAATGTATGTAAAGTTGCAACCAGCTATCAGAGTACTATTAATCTATTCGAAACCCTACATATTTCTATTATAGTTTAGAAGAAAAAGTGTTGTGTAACCTTTTTAGAGCATTGGAATTGCTTGGAATGTTAGTTACCTTACTTCAAGAAACACACTATTTCCTCAAAAATGCATTATTCATAATGACTACAATGGGTCAAAGAAATTCGGGCTAGCGCGTTTGAACATTTCACTAGACGAAGTGAGAAACACCACGAATCAAAATGGTTCAAATGGCTCTAACCACTATGGGCCTTTACATCTGAGGTCATCAGTCCCCTAACTTAGAACTACTTAAATCTAATTAACCTAAGGCCATCACACACATCCATGCCCGAGGCAGGATTCGAACCTGCGACCGTAGCAGCAGCGCAGTTCGGGACTGAAACGCCTAGAACCGCTCGGCTACAGCTGGCGGCCACCGCGAATCTAACATGGAAAACGAAGCGCAATAGATGCACACTGCTGTAGAACGAATTTCACTTGGAAGAATCAGAACCTTTGACAAACAAATTCTTTAGCCATGTAGAAGGTAAAAATTACTTAATGTCGTTTACAAAATGTAGTTTATTTCTAGAATATGAACCTCTGTCAGCTATGGAAAAAGCCAAGGAGTGAGCCAATTAACCGACTTCGGCTCATGTCGCCAGCGTGGTAGTAGTAGTAGCATTTCCAGCAATTCAGTTCAGTGATATATGTAATACTGCGATCAGCTAGTAGAGTATTATTAATCTATTCGAACCCCAATTCATATCTGTTATAATTTAGAATAAAAAGTGTTTTATGATCCGTTTAGGATCACTGCAATTGTTATAACGTTAGCTACTTACTTCAAGAAACACATTATTTCCTCAAAGATACATAAATCGTAATGATTACAAGAGGTTATGGAATTTCGGGCTAGCTCGTGTGAATACAGTACAGTCAAACTAATTTAATATGGTAAATGAAGCGAAATAGATACACACCTCTGCAAAACTAAGTTCGCTTGGAAAAAACAGAGACTCTGTGGGAAAACTTCGACAGACAAGGACTTCAACAATATAGAAAGGAAGAATTAGTTAATATTGTTTACAGTACGTGTTTCATTTCTAGTGTATAAACCTCTGTCAGCCATGCAGCAACTTCCCTCTTGTGTGGACTCATGCGTCTACGTTCATGACGTGGGCTTCATCAGTGGTTTGGAACCTTACGTGGCAGTTACGGATGAGCGGCAGAGTTAGCTGCGCCCTGATGTCGATAAATTTTATATCACTTCCCAGCAGTATGTAATAGCCTCCTCCTGAGGATAATAAAGTGCCCTCGAAGCGCTTCGAGTAAGAATGGGAAACTGGCGGTTCGTTTATCTCAGTAGGTAATAGATAATAACGCATTTTACAAAGACAGTAGGATGAAGAATGAACAAAGGTGCCTGCGAGGGATTGATAAAATTGCTTTTCGTATCATGGTGAGGTCGGGTGACTGAGGTTAGCACAAGTATGCTTTTCTTGTTTTTTTTCTTTTTTTTTTCGTCAGTCTGCTGACTGGTTTGATGCGGCCCGCCACGAATTCCTTTCCTGTGCTAACCTCTTCATCTCAGAGTAGCACTTGCAACCTACGTCCTCAATTATTTGCTTGACGTATTCCAATCTCTGTCTTCCTCTACAGTTTTTGCCCTCTACAGCTCCATCTAGTACCATGGAAGTCAGGAAGTCCTTCCCTCATGTCTTAGCAGATGTCCTATCATCCTGTCCCTTCTCCTTATCAGTGTTTTCCACATATTCCTTTCCTCTCCGATTCTGCGTAGAACCTCCTCATTCCTTACCTTATCAGTCCACCTAATTTTCAACATTCGTCTATAGCACCACATCTCAAATGCTTCGATTCTCTTCTGTTCCGGTTTTCCCACAGTCCATGTTTCACTACCATACAATGCTGTACTCCAGACGCACACCCTCAGAAATTTCTTCCTCAAATTAAGGCCGGTATTTGATATTAGTAGACTTCTCTTGGCCAGAAATGTCTTTTTTGCCATAGCGAGTCTGCTTTTGATGTCCTCCTTGCTCCGTCCGTCATTGGTTATTTTACTGCCTAGGTAGCAGAATTCCTTAACTTCGTTGACTTCGTGACCATCAATCCTGATGTTAAGTTTCTCGCTGTTCTCATTTCTACTACTTCTCATTACCTTCGTCTTTCTCCGATTTACTCTCAGACCATACTGTGTACTCATTAGACTGTTCATTCCGTTCAGCAGATCATTTAATTCTTCTTCACTTTCACTCAGGATAGCAATGTCATCAGCGAATCGTATCATTGATATCCTTTCACCTTGTATTTTAATTCCACTCCTGAACCTTTCTTGTATTTCCATCATTGCTTCCTCGATGTACTGATTGAAGAGTAGGGGCGAAAGGCTACAGCCTTGTCTTACACCCTTCTTAATACGAGCACTTCGTTCTTGATCGTCCACTCTTATTATTCGCTCTTGGTTGTTGTACATATTGTATATGACCCGTCTCTCTCTATAGCTTACGCCTACTTTTTTCAGAATCTCGAACAGCTTGCACCATTTTATATTGTCGAACGCTTTTTCCAGGTCGACAAATCCTATGAACGTGTCTCGATTTTTCTTTAGCCTTGCTTCCATTATTAACCGCAACGTCAGAATTGTCTCTCTTGTCCCTTTACTTTTCCTAAAGCCAAACTGATCGTCATCTAGCGCATTCTCAATTTTCTTTTCCATTCTTGTGTATATTATTCTTGTAAGCAGCTGCGATGCGTGAGCTGTTAAGCTGATTGTGCGATAGTTCTCGCACTTGTCAGCTCTTGCCGTCTTCGGAATTGTGTGAATGATGCTTTTCCGAAAGTCAGATGGTATGTCGCCAGACTCATATATTCTACACACCAACGTGAATATTCGTTTTGTTGCCACTTCCCCCAATGATTTTAGAAATTCTGATGGAATGTTAGCTACCCTTTCTGCCTTATTTGACCGTAAGTCCTACAAAGCTCTTTTAAATTCCGATTCTAATACTGGATCCCCTATCTCTTCTAAATCGACTCCTGTTTCTTCTTCTATCACATCAGACAAATTTTCACCCTCATAGAGGCTTTCAGTGTATTCTTTCCACCTATCTGCTCTCTCCTCTGCATTTAACAGTGGAATTCCCATTGCACTCTTAATGTTACCACCGTTGCTTTTAATGTCACCAAAGTTTGTTTTGACTTTCCTGTATGCTGAGTCTGTCCTTCCGGCAATCATATCTTTTCCGATGTCTTCACATTTTTCCTGCAGCCATTTCGTCTTAGCTTCCTGCACTTCCTATTTATTTCATTCCTCAGCGACTTGTATTTCTGTATTCCTGATTTTCCCGGAACATGTTTGTACTTCCTCCTTTCATCAATCAACTGAAGTATTTCTTCTGTTACCCATGGTTTCTTCGCAGCTACCTTCTTTGTACCTATGTTTTCCTTCCCAACTTCTGCGATGGCCCTTTTTAGAGATGTCCATTCCTCTTCAACTGTACTGCCTACTGCGCTATTCCATATTGCTGTATCTATAGCGTTAGAGAACTTCAAACGTAACTCGTCATTCCTTAGTACTTCCGTATCCCACTTCTTTGCGTATTGATTCTTCCTGACTAATGTCTTGAACTTCAGCCTACTCTTCATCACTACTATATTGTGATCTGAGTCTATATCTGCTCCTGGGTACGCCTTACAATTCAGTATCTGATTTCGGAATCTCTGTCTGACCATGGTGTAATCTAATTGAAATCTTCCTGTATCTCCCGGCCTTTTCCAAGTATACCTCCTCCTCTTGTGATTCTTGAAGAGAGTATTCGCTATTACTAGCTGAAACTTGTCACAGAACTCAATTAGTCTTTCTCCTCTTTCATTCCTTGTCCCAAATCCATATTCTCCTGTAACCTTTTCTTCTACTCCTTCCCCTACAACTGCATTCCAGTCGCCCATGACTATTACATTTTCGTCCCCCTTTACATACTGCATTACCCTTTCAATATCCTCATACACTTTCTCTATCTGTTCATCTTCAGCTTGCGACGTCGGCATGTATACTTGAACTACCGCTGTCGGTGTTGGTCTGCTGTCGATTCTGATTAGAACAACCCAGTCACTGAACTGTTCACAGTAACACACCCTCTGCCCTACCTTCCTATTCATAACGAATCCTACACCTGTTATACCATTTTCTGCTGCTGTTGATATTACCCGATACTCATCTGACCAGAAATCCTTGTCTTCCTTCCACTTCACTTTACTGACCCCTACTTTATCTAGATTGAGCCTTTGCATTTCCCTTTTCAGATTTTCTAGTTTCCCTACCACCTTCAAGCTTCTGACATTCCACGCCCCGACTCGTAGAACGTTATCCTTTCGTTGATTATTCAATCTTTTTCTCATGGCAACCTCCCCCTTGGCAGTCCCCTCCCGGAGATCCGAATGGGGGACTATTCCGGAATCTTTTGCCAATGGAGAGATCATCAAGACACTTCTTCAATTACAGGCCACATGTCCTGTGGATACACGTTACGTGTCTTTAATGCAGTGGTTTCCATTGTCTTCTGCATCCTCATGTCGTTGATCATAGCTGATTCTTCCGCCTTTAGGGGCAATTTCCGACCCCTAGGACAAGAGAGTGCCCTGAACCTCTACCCGCTCCTCCGCCCTCTTTGACAAGGCCGTTGGGAGAATGAGGCTGACTTCTTATACCGGAAGTCTTCGGCCGCCAATGCTGATTATTTATCAAAATTTAGGCAGTGGCGGGGATCGAACCCGGGACCGAAGACGTTTTGATTATGAATTAGAGACGCTACCCCTAGACCACGGCGCCATTTCCTTAGATTAGCAGTAAAACCGCAAGTGAGATGTGTTTACCGCCCAGATTCAAACTTAGCGCCAGTTCATAGGAGGAAGTGACGGTCGAGTGACAGGTTAGTGGAGGTAGGCCAAGTGAGCTATCTTCCTGCGAGTTTCTTTGCTTAGTAGAGATAACTATGGTGTGGTGCATTATACTCTTGGAATTTTAATTTCCTGCCATTTTTGTGGGGGATTGGGGTGTGGCACTTTCCCGCCAAAATTCAAACTTCCCGCCAAAATAATCCATCTTGGATAACGGTACTTGCATCATCATCTGACGTCATACCCGTCATCTTGGATGTCGTCATCGCTGCCATCTTGGATAGCGGTACTTTGGCATACTAAGGTGGTGCTGTTGTATTGAGACACCAACGGCAGCTGCGTTATGCCCTCTATTTACAAGTGTCAGTCGTAATCAGAACAGTGCTCTATGTTCTTGTGAGTGCATTATGTCGGAGCTAAGTGAAAAATTCGAACGTGGGCAGACTGTTAGTGTTCGTATGCTGGGTGCTTCCGTAACTAAGGTAACCGAAGTGTTGGGTGTTTCAAGGGCCACTGTTTGGAAGATTTACACTGAAGGGCCAAAGAAACTGGAACAGCAAGCGTATTCAAATACACGGTTATGTAAACAGGCAGAATACACCGCTGCGATCGGCAGCGTCTATATAAGACAGCAAGTGACTGGCGCAGTTGTTCGATAAGTTAACCGCTGCTACAATGGTAGGTTTTCAAGATTTAAGTGAGTCTGAACGAAGTTTTATAGTCAGCGTATAAGCGAAGGGACACAGCATCTCCGAGGCAACGAGAAAATCGGGATTTTCCCGTACGACCATTTCAAACATCAGATCTCCGACGCTGCTGCGGCCGGAAAGAGTCCTGAAAGAACGGGACAAACAACGACTGAAGAGAATCGTTCACGTGACAGATGTGCAACCATTCCGCAAACTGCTGCTGATTTCAGTGCTGAACCATCAAAAAATGTCAGCATGCGAACCATTCAACGAAGCATCATCGATATGGGCTTTCGGAGCCGGAAACATGTTGCCTGGTCGGACGAGTCTCGTTTCAAATTGTATCGAGCGGATGGGCGTGTACGGGTACGGAGGCAACCTCATGAATCCATGGACCTGCATGTCAGCAGGGCAGTGTTTATTCTGGTGGAGGCTCTGTAATGGTATGGGGCGTATGCAGTTGGAGTGATATGGGACCCCTGATACGTCTAGATACGACTCTGACGGGTGACACGTACGTAAGCTTCCTGTCTGATCACGTGCACCCATTCATGTCCATTGTGCAGTCCGACGGATTGGGCATAGTTCCAGCAGCACAATGCTACACCCAACACGTCCAGAATTTCTACACAGTGCCTCCAGCAACACTTTTCTGAGTTTAAACACTTCCTCTGGCCACAAAACTCCATAGACATGAAGCCGATGGTGGTGTTGTGATCCAAAGCCACAAACAGCTCGAATCGGTTTGTGAGCACGAGGATGAATTCTCGCATCCCCCCGACCCCAAGTCGCCAGATCTCAGTATTACTTTGTGGCAGTTTGGAGGGAAGGGCGTGTGATCGCTACCTGTCTCCTTTATCATTACCTTAACTTACCACTACGTTGCGGGAAGAATGATATAAAATTCCCTTGAAAACCATACAGGACCTGTATTTATCCTTTCCGAGACGACTCGTTTTGGATGCCAAAGATTTTCCTACACCGTATTAGGCATTTTTGTCGTGTTACCATATTTTCGTCCACGCCTTGCATAACGGCCAAAGGGCCGGACAAAGCAAGGTAAACCCGTCCGCCATAACGTTTGCTACGAAGCCATTTCGACACCGGGAGTAATTAGGGAGCTCCCGAGTCACCGATGCTGTTCCTGAAACCCAAACTGTAGCTTTCCTTTTGTAAAGTGGTACCTGTGGTTTCCGAATGACGCCTGCAACGGAAATATGCCTGGAAGGACGTACAGGGTAGTGGGGGGCTGCACGGGAGCCGCGTGACCAATGAGAGCGATGTTTGATGGATTTTGGAGCGACAAACAATCAAAAAATAAGAACGTTAAAAGTGTGTCAGAGTGCAGGAGCTTGTGGGGAGCGCGACCAGTGAGACTGGTATAGACGGCCGCTTGCATGAATGGGGTGCGCGGACTGCGGTGAGAGGCTACGCAAAGTAATCATCACTAAGGAATAGGCAGGGGGTTTCACCTGCAACAGTGGAGAGCGGAGGTGCAGTGTTCATAGCGAAAGTTAGCTGAAATTTATTTAAGGATTAGAGGAAGAATGCCGGCCGAGGGGTTCTAGGCGCTACAGTCTGGAACCGCGCGACCGCTACGGTCGCAGGTTCGAATCCTGCCTCGGGCATGGACGTATGTGATGTCCTTAGGTTAGTTAGGTTTAAGTAGTTCTATGTTCTATGGGACTGATGACCTTAGAAGTTTAGTCCCATAGTGCTCAGAGCCATTTGAACCATTTTTAGAGGAAGAATTCTACTCAATAAACAACTGGAGTATGCGTAGTTACCGAAACTAGGTTTCAGGAGGGACTGTAAGTAGGCATTTTAGGTTCTTATGTCGGTAGCGCCACGCAGTGCTCTGTATGAAAATCGCTGACTGCGCTGTGTGCAGTCTGGCTGGTTGGACTCATTATTGGAATATTTGCTACTGTAGCGTTGGGCAGTTGGATGTGAAAAGTGCGTAGCGTTGGGCAGTTGGAAGTGAGCCGCCAGCAGTGGTGGATGTGGGGAGAGAGATGCCAGAGTTTTAACTATGCCTATCAGTAGTTAGTGGCTTCAGTAGTTAGAATCTTTTATTTATCTGGCAGTATTGGTGTCGCTGTTTTGCAGTAGTTCGAGTAACGAAGATTTTTGTGAGGCAAGATTGGTGCTCGCTGTTTTGCAGTAGTTCGAGTATCGAAGATTTTTGTGAGGGAAGTGATTCATGAAAGGTATAGGTTATTGTTAGTCAGGGCCATTCTTTTGTAGGGATTATTGAAAGTCAGATTGCGTTGCGTTAAAAATATTGTGTGTCAGTTTAGTGATGATCAGAATAAGTAAATAGAGAACTGTCTGAGTACGTTCAGTTTTGCTCAGCTGTTTGAAAATCAAATAACGTAAGAGTTTTTCCAGCACTGTCAGTCTTTACATACAAAGGGGAAGTTTCAGGACTTGGAGTCTCTGTGTAACGTTGGAGGCGAACCTTAGCCTTACGCTTCAGAGTCAATGAAGGTATGCATATGGAAATACAGGAGTGTTACTTTCAATTTACACTGTCTGACAAAAAGAGAGAAGCAACCACATGACATGCTCAGATGTCAATGCAACATAGCTCTCGTACACACCATTGGAGCGTATTTAAATGATTAGAGTTGTAATTACTATAGCAGATAGAACTGTCATCAAAGTGGAGCACTAGTGTTAATTTTTGTTTTGGCTGGAGCCGCAGTCATGGTAAATTTTTTGAATGATGCTGCCGCCATTTGACTGTAATAATTTCTGTTTTACTGTCGAAGGATCCACATTTCGGCTTTAGGCCATTTTCAAATACAAAAACTTATTTGTATGTCAAAAAACATCAGACTACTATGAGCTACAAGTTCTTGTCGAAAAA
Source organism: Schistocerca piceifrons (assembly GCF_021461385.2). Lineage (NCBI taxonomy): Eukaryota > Metazoa > Arthropoda > Insecta > Orthoptera > Acrididae > Schistocerca > Schistocerca piceifrons. Next base: position 147,252,693 of record NC_060144.1, read on the forward strand.
GCATATCTGGTGGTATATGCCAGATTTGTCATTAGTAAAAGTGAGAATATCTCTAAAACGCCTAAATATATTGCGGACTTTCATTTATGGACCCTATAAACACGTATGCGCCACACTGTTTTCAAAGCATTGTATTTTATACCAGTCTGTTGTTTTCTGATATGTAAGAGACTTTCGCTCTTGAAAATGACCCAAAGCCGAAATGAGACTCGTATACCAATCAAATGAACATTATTAGTTGTCCGTATTTACGCTGTTAGTATATACAATGATTGTATACAATCAGGTGACAAAGTCATCAGTTCCCTCCCAATATCAAGTCGGAACGGCTTTTGTCTGGTTTAGCACAGCAATGCGATGTGTCATGGACTCGTTGGGAAGCCCCTGCAGAAACACCGAACCATGCTGCCCCCTATAACCGTCCATAATTGCGAAAGTGTTTTGGGATTTTGTGCACGAACCGACCTCTCGATGAAGTCTCATCAATGTTTGATGGGATTCGTGTCGGGCGATCTTAATGGCCAAACCATTCGGTCGAGTTGTCCAGAACTTTCTTCGAACCAATCGCTAACAGTTGTGACCAGCTGACACGGTGCATTGTCATTCATAAAAATTCCATCGTGGTTTGGGATCATGAAGCTCATGAATGGTTGCAATGGTGTCCAAGCAGCCGAACGTAAACATTCCCAGTCAATAATCGGTTCAGTTGGACCATTCCATGTATACCTACCATAGCTCTTACCAATTGAAGACTGGACTCATGTGGTCAGGATACAGGTTTCCAGTAGTCTAGGATCCAACCGATATGGTCACGAGCCCAGCAGAGCCGCTGCAGGCGACGTCGTGCTGTTAGCTAAGGACTCGTGTCGGTCGTCTGCTGCCATAGACCATTAACGCCAAATTTTGCCGCTGTGTTCTTACGCATAGGCTCGTCGTACGTCCCGCATCCATTTCTACGGCTACTTCACGCAGCATTGCTTACCTGTCAGCACTGTGACAACTCTACGCAGACGCTGCTGCCGTCAGCTACTGCGTTGTCCGTGGTGAGAGGTAATGTCTGAAATTTGATATACTCGGCCCAGTACCGACCCTGTGGATCTCGAAATGTTGAATTCCCTAACGATTTCCGAAATGGAATTCACCATGCGTCTAGCTCCAACTACAATTTCGCGTTCAAAGTTTGTTAATTATCTACCGCCATCTGCGTATCTACACAATCGTATCTCATGACTTCACTCACCTCAGTGTGACGTGTTGTGTCGGTAATGGAGGAGACCAGCAAACGCAGACATGTGCAAGAACGTTATACATTAATACAATTGTCTCCAAATTACTCTACCATGAGAAACACGTATCAAGTTTTGAATCTCAGGTGAGGCTGAGAAATTAAAGACGAAATTATAACAAAATTTACTGATACTTAACACTAACACAATATTCATTCAAAACCTCAGTTGCACTTTAGTACAGTTAGTGAAAAATGACATCTGAATCCAAAATCTTCTCGAGCTGTGGCTCAACCTTAGTTTGTAGTATGAGTAAAGTATCTCGAAAATGTTTGCCACTCACGTTTGTTCTGTATATACAATTTGTAAATTTTAGCAAAGAAGATGTTTGTTCACACTTGTGTGTCGTGCCAAAGGCAGAGGACGAACCTTGTCCAAAGTTTTTGATATTCGGGCTGTTTGCTTCGGAAGACACTTTTGAAACTGAACAAGGTTACCTTCTAAAAACTTATCCTTCATGGTCTATCCGGCTAGCTGATCGATAATTTCCATTTCCAGTGCTCCCTGTTCATCTCCCCTTCTGCAAAATTAGGATCACCTTGGAATGAGCATCTAAATATGAGGACCCGGAAGAGAACACTTTCTAGATTACAAAGACTGCTGTGCAAAAAAGAGCTTAAAAGTTTAACCACGTGCACGCTTTAACAATTGACTGTTGGCAAAGTATGACAAAATTTTCAACTAATTCAAATGGAGAACAACGCTAGTCAAGAAAGCTAGCCGTGTGTTATTACCTTGGGAGGCGGCATTGCATGTTTGCATTTACATGTGAATGTCAGATCGTTAATAATACGAAGTGAACATACGTGATGTAGAGTGAAGAGACCAAAATCTGTAAGGAAAAGATAAAATAAAATACAAAAGCCAATGAATCATACAAGACGATATAGAAAGCGCCGGCAATAATATAAAAAATAATAAATATAACGCTAGGAGTGAAAAACAGGGGCGGGGGTGAGAGAGGGGGAACTGTGAGGAAAGGTGGGGGTGGGGGGGGGGGGGGCTGGAGAAGAACCAAAGAAGATACTGTGTATTCGAGGAGGGTAGAGGACGTGGTAGGAGAGGGGATTGGGGGCGAAAAAAAAGCGTGGGTGTTGAATTTGGGTAGATCAGAATGGGGGGAGGGGTGAGGCGTCTTGGAGAAGATTAGGAAGTTCAAAATGGCTCTGAGCGCTATGGGACTTAACATCTGAGGTCATCAGTCCCGTAAAACTTAGACCTACTTAAACCTAAATAACTTAAGGACATCACGCACATCCATACCCGAGTCAGGATTCGAACCTGCAACCGTAGTAGTCACGCGGTTCTGGACTGAAGCGCCTAGAACCGCTCGGTCACAGCGGCCGGCATGGTTGGGAGGGGTAAGGAGCAAGAGACTACGATGGACACAACGTAAACAAGGGATTGAAGGTTTGGGAAAGGGGGGAGGAGGAGGAGGACAAGAAATTATAGAGAGCACAACGATGAACAAGGAGTTAAGAAAGGGGAGGTGGAAGCGGAGTAATCTGTTTGATAGTATTAGTATAGTAATGATGGCAGGGTGGCCGGCCGGAGTGGCCGTGCGGTTCTAGGCGCTACAGTCTGGAGCCGAGCGACCGCTTCCGTCGCAGGTTCGAATCCTGCCTCGGGCATGGATATGTGTGAGGTCCTTAGGTTAGTTAGGTTTAATTATTTCTAAGTTCTAGGCGACTGATGACCTCAGAAGTTAAGTCGCATAGTGCTCAGAGTCATTTGATGACAGGGGGATGGAGATGAGAGAAATGGGGGCACTGGGACTGGAGGCAAACTGGCAGACATGTATAATTATGCGTAAGGAGAGGAGGGAAAAAAAACAAAATAGTGAAATGGGATGGGTGAAGAAAAATGAGGATGGGAAAGGGGGGAGACGGATGTGTGATGAGTGAGTGGGGGGGGGGGGACAAAGGGGAGGGAGAACTTGGAACTTAACCACAATGCAACGTCCAAGCGTGCATATGAAATAAAGAACAAGAACAGGAAAACATACATTATCCGTGATATGCTTACAGGAATGTAATACTGCATTAAAAATTATATAGCATGGGGTAATTGCTTATTCGTAGGTAGAAACACCTAAAAAAATGACTCCAGTCCAACATAACATGAATACATCAGTGTACATGCACATCATATCTTATAAACAATAGATATATATCCTATGTACTATGTGTGGAGTTACTAGCAGAAGGGAAGTTTCAAATCTCCAGCAGGTATTTGTATTCACTACGTGGCTCGCACGTTAGCAGCTTCTGGCCATTTTATCAACACTTATAATGGCATTGATTGGCGACTCCATGGAGTGCTGTGTGCACAACGACCAAATACGTTAAATTAAAAGGAAGGTCAGCGTTGGCCGTAATACTGATGCTTTATTGATAGAAAAATCGATTTTCAATCACATAGTGATGATCTTCAGTGCTGTAGTGTGCAAATTAAACTCATAGGCACTGGTATCAAGTTATTATCAGTAACCAAAATTGAGAAACGATCACAATATTGTGATCGATTTTGCTATCAATAAACCATCAATATTACGGCCAAGGCACACCTTCCTTTTCATTTAACTTTTAATGGTGTTATCTCTGCATCATCCACACAATTCCGAAGACGGCAAGAGCTGACAAGTGCGAGTATTATCGCACAATCAGCTTAACAGCTCATGCATCGAAGCTGCTTACAAGAATAATATACAGAAGAATGGAAAAGAAAATTGAGAATGCGCTAGGTGACGATCAGTTTGGCTTTAGGAAAAGTAAAGGGACAAGAGAGGCAATTCTAACGTTACGGCTAATAATGGAAGCAAGGCTAAAGAAATATCAAGACACTTTCATAGGATTTGTCGACCTGGAAAAAGCGTTCGACAATATAAAATGGTGCAAGCTGTTCGAGATTCTGAAAAAAGTAGGGGTAAGCTATAGGGAGAGACGGGTCATATACAATATGTACAACAACCAAGAGCGAATAATAAGAGTGGACGATCAAGAACGAAGTGCTCGTATTAAGAAGGGTGTAAGACAAGGCTGTAGCCTTTCGCCCCTTCTCTTCAATCTGTACATCGAGGAAGCAATGATGGAAATAAAAGAAAGGTTCAGGAGTGGAATTAAAATACAAGGTGAAAGGATATCAATGATACGATTCGCTGATGACATTGCTATCCTGAGTGAAAGTGAAGAAGAATTAAATGATCTGCTGAACGTAATGAACAGTCTAATGAGTACAGAGTACGGTTTGAGAGTAAATCGGAGAAAGACGAAGGTAATGAGAAGTAGTAGAAATGAGAACAGCGAGAAACTTAACATCAGGATTGATGGTTACGAAGTCAATGAAGTTAAGCAATTCTGCTACCTAGGCAGTAAAATAACCAATGACGGACGGAGCAAGGAGGACATCAAAAGCAGACTCGCTATGGCAAAAAAGGCATTTCTGGCCAAGAGAAGTGTACTAATATCAAATACCGGCCTTAATTTGAGGAAGAAATTTCTGAGGATGTACGTCTGGAGTACAGCATTGTATGGTAGTGAAACATGGACTGTGGGAAAACCGGAACAGAAGAGAATCGAAGCATTTGAGATGTGGTGATATAGACGAATGTTGAAAATTAGGTGGACTGATAAGGTAAGGAATGAGGAGGTTCTACGCAGAATCGGAGAGGAAAGGAATATGTGGAAAACATTGATAAGGAGAAGGGACAGGATGATAGGACATCTGCTAAGTCATGAGGAAATGACTTCCATGGTACTAGAGGGAGCTGTAGAGGGCAGAAACTGTAGAGGAAGACAGAGATTGGAATACAAGCAAATAATTGAGGACGTAGGTTGCAAGTGCTACTCTGAGATGAAGAGGTTAGCACAGGAAAGGAATTCGTGGCGGACCGCATCAAACCAGTCAGTAGACTGATGGAAAAATATATATATATATATATATATATATATATATATATATATATATATATATATATATATATATATATATATATCTGCATGTCGAGACGAAACACATTTCGTAAAGGATGAAGAGGAAACGGGGAACTCAACGTGTAAAAATATCAAACTCGAGGTGCACGGCGTGTAGCAAAAAGCCCCCGGCGCTCTCTGCGATCATCGCGGTCTCAGAAGGCGGACCCATTTAGCGAAGATGTATTTGTTTATTGGCGCGAGGGCGGACATTGTTTTCGTAGCGGCGCGGTCGCCTCGTGTTTCTCAAGGCCCACACTGGCCGCGGCCCCATAAACCCCGCCGCCGGCGATACGGCCGTCTATTTCTGCCCGCGCGGCGGCGTCCCACCCGTCCAGACACCGCGCCGGTACCTCCAGAGCTCCACCGCGCGCACGCCGTAAACACTTGTTCCTGAGTTCCGCCCCGAGCCGAGCGGCGGCGGCTCCGCGGTCGTGAGAGACGCTACTGCCGTCAGGAGCTGTCAGCTATGGCTGCAGAGTGGACGGGCGGTACAAATTGGCGATCTTCTTTCTCAGCTGACCTTACAGATATCTTAGACCGTACCACGTGTACTACGCTACTGTCTGCCTCTTGAAAGTGACGATACCTGACATGGGTCTCGAAGAGCCGTTAGTGGAAACCAAAATGTACGTTGCCTGCGGAAGAGCTCTGGTCTACATGACCAGCAGATTAGAAAGGACGTAAGTCTCGAGGTCCTGATGGCACATCAACTCGGTTTCACAGCATTGGCCCCTTCTAAGCTTGCATATATCTACAATCCCTCGGCCAGCGCCAAGTTCCAAGCTACTGGAAAGAAACACAGGTGACTCCTGTACAAAAGAAGGCTAAAAGGAGTGACCCACAAAATTACACACCAGCCTCCTTAAAACTGGTTTGCTGCAGAATTCTTCAACATATTGTGTCCATTATAATTATACGGGCTGTTATACCGTGGTCGGTTGATGAATTCTGTGTCAATTCCCAACGTTTCGCCTCCGACTGCGGGAAACATCTTCAAGGGGGTCCGTAACTCGATGGAAGGTCCAACACACCCATTGGTTCGCTACATGACTGCCGCTAAATTCCGTGTGCTCCCGCGCCTCGGCGTGACGTCACGTGTTTTGAAAACGCCAGTGCAATTGGCCGCTGTCCGTCGCCGTCGATCGCCTTGCCATCACCCAGTAGTGGACGGGTGGTACACATCTTTAACACAGGCATCCATATACCGTTTAATTTCACGCCCTCCTCCTTTCGATTGAAATTATTAGGGTGTTTAGCGATTTCGATTGCCTCCCTGTAGAGCCTTTGGTAATATCCGCTTGTGGCCGCTAGTACTTGGGTCTCCTCGAAACGAATATTGTGGTTCCCTGGCTGGAAAGCATGCTCCGCAACAGTTGATCCGTTTCTCCTCTTCTACAATTGCCCTTGTCCTCTTCCAAACGTTTAGAAACAGTTCTTTTAGTGGTACCCACATAAACATCTCCACAGCTGCGTGGTATCCTATACACTCCAGCTTTTTCCAATGGTTTGCGAGAATCCTTGGCAGGCTTAAGGCATTCCTGTATCTTCCTGGTGGGCTTGTAAATTACCGTAATATTCCGCTTCGTCAAGATCCTCCCTATTCTTTCCGTTACATTTTTAACAAACGGCAGGAAAACCTTAGATTTTGTAGTAGCCTGTACGTCACTATGATTTCTGCGTCGCTGCCTCAACGCACGTTTTATTTCGGCGGACGAATATCCGTTCTTCATTAGTGCATTGTGGAGATGTTCCATCTCAGCGTCGAGCAACTCAGGTTCACAAATATTTCTATCTCTGTCCGCTAACGTGTTGATAACACCTCACTTCCACAACAGAAGCGGACCTTCCTTCGAGCTACGGACCCCTTTGAAGATGTCTCCCGCAGTCGGAGACGAAAATTTGGGAATTGACACAGAATTCATCAACGGACCACGGCATAACAGCCCGTATAATTACAATGGACATGGTATTTCCGGCCGTGAAAGTCTACATTTTAGTATCTTCAACATATTCTCACTTCCAATATGTTAAATTCCTTGGAACGAAAATCAACACGGTTTTAGAAAGCATCGCTAGTGCGAAACTCAGATTGCCCTTTCTTTCCACATGAGAACCTGCGAACCATGGATGAATCGCAGCAAGGAGATTCCATATTCCTAGATTTAGGAAAGCATTTGACACGATGCCCAGCTGCAGACTATTAACGAAGGTTTGAGCACACGGAGCAGGTCCCCAGATGCGTCAGTGGCTCGAAGAACTTCTTAAGTAACAGGCAGGCTACGGCGGCTAAACGGGATGTGTGGTGTAACGCTGAACCAGCAAGTGGCTTTAGGGCGCCAACGAGCCCTCTTCCGTTCGGCTGGCGCTGTTATACTACAATATGGTGTGTGGCGGAGGGTTCATAATGTGCTAGCGTCATTCGGTTCCCTTTCCTGTTCTCCTGTTCGTTTATCAGAATTACATGGTGTGAACCCGTATCAGTACTATAGCATACAATGTGACTTACGACCTGGAGGAAGTAAGTATACCGTGGTGCGGTTTTCCTTTCGTTGTAGTGGAGAACATGGTGAATTTCCTATGGTGTGTGAGTATCTATTAACGTTTATAGCTGCCAAAATACTACGAGGAAATTGTTGTTTTACAAATGTACCTATACACTTATTTCTGTGGCTTGGAAAAGGATATTATAAGATAACGTCACTCACATAATATAAGCGAAGCCTTAGCAAATAGTAACCATATAACAGCGCCGGAAACCGCTGTCCTTCCGGGAGGAGAAGAGGCTCAATAACGTTTTCCCTCTGTATCGAAGTAAGCAAACAGGTTTCTCAGGCATTGTTTGTGTACTTGTCCACGCGTCTCTAGCCCATCAGTCTGTGACATGCTGTTGCAGCGATCAAACAACTTACTTACCTAACTAATTAGATTATTCTGAATAAGATAGACGAAAATGGCGATGTGGTTTTCGGATGTGGACAACGTCACCAGACTCTTAGAGCAGGGGCGCCACTGTATACTGGAAGTTATCATGACCGTGCCTCAGGATCTTCCTTTTCAAATTATGGTTCTTTAAAAAGCTACCCTCTTCCGTGCACCTTACAATGACCTGAGGGTACACACAAGATGTGCAAACCACTGGGGTCAAAATTATGCAACAGGTACAGGAAGCAAACAGGATACTTTGAGATAATGAATTAATGGTAGAAATCCAATACTTAATTTCTTATTGGTATAAAAGTTTGCGTTTCAAATGGTTCAAATGGCTCGGAGGACTATAAGACTTGACATATGAGGTCATCAGTCCCATACAACTTAGAACTACTTAAACGTAACTAACCTAAGGACATCACACACATCCATGCCCGAGGCAGGATTCGAAACTGCGACCGTAACAGTCACGCGGTTCCGGACTGAAGCGCCTAGAACCGCTCGGCCACAACGGCCGTCGTTTGCTTTTCGGGACAACTTAAGCTCACAGTAGTCTTCAACGCGAGGACCGAGAGTATCAAAGCATGTAACTTCGCTATACTTCCGAAATACCTCTTATATATATTGTGCAATAAGACAGGCAGGCACCAAGTAGCCCGCCAACCCTTTCCAATTCATTTCTTACTAGTATTTCGGGCATCGAATACATCATGTAACATCGTAAAAAAAAAAAAAAAAAAAAATCCTTAAGAGTGAGTTTGGCGGTTGCGCTGGCCACGGTGGATGACATGTCCAGCTTTTCAGTGATGTGGATATTAGTTGTGCACCTATTAATATCTAAGTGGGGCGGCGCGCAGTTGTGTTCTGTTCACGTTTCTGTCATGACCGACGAGAGGCACAGTCTCCAATGACTGTGGTGACACATCTAGAATAAAACGCAGTTGTTTATCATGAAACATGAGTTCATAAATATGTCTCCCACGCACTGCTCATTGAAGACTTCATAACACATGATTTACCATCATGTCAAAATTCTCAGCTTCGTATCGTCTACCATCACTACAATTTCGAATATAGTCGTCCTGTTCGTGGGTGAAAAGCATGAGGAATGATTCATAGTCTTAATGCGGACGACAACTGGTTTGTACCTGAGCTGTTCGGTGGCTTTTATCAAATTCTTTTGCGATTGTTATCCTGCGTGATCTAACTTGTTGGATAATTCGATTGTTCTCTCGAAATCTTCTCGTCAGAGGGTTTCCTGTGCAGTGACAGGGAGGCTATGTGGGCTCTTGCGCCTCGTCGGGTGTTCGCTCGGAGAGCAGCGCCGTGAGTTCTGTGGTGCCCCTCGCGGGGCCGCGTGCGACAGGCGACGGGGGCAGGCGGCTGTAGTGTGCCTGAAGGTGGCTGTTAACCTGTGTAGTAGCGTGGTCCGGCTTGCCACTGCTAGAGGCAAGTATGTCTCTAAGGGCTCTGTTAGCATCTTGAAGAGTAGATCAGGAGACTCTGTGCTGTTTTGGAGTTCTGTGGAGTGGACTCTTGTGGAGCCTGCAGTGAATGGATCCATCTTGCTAGGCGGTATACCCACAAACCTTTCCTGCGTGTCTACTCCATCTTTAAAACTGTTTACGTCCCGCCAGAACGTATAAGGCTATGCGCACTTCCACGCATATACGAGGTGCATTCAAGTTCTAAGGCCTCTGATTTTTTTCTCCGGAGATAGAAACTTGCACATTGTTTTAAAATGAGGCCGCGTTCATTGTCAATACGTCCCAGAGATGGCAGCACCGTACGGCAGATGGAATTTTACCGCCAGCGGCGAGAATGAGAACTGTTTTAAATACTTAAAATGGCGACGTTTTCCTTACTTGAACAGCGTAGAATCATTCGTTTTCTGAATTTGCGTGGTGTGAAACCAATTGAAATTCATCGACAGTTGAAGGAGACACGTGGTGATGGAGTTATGGATGTGTCGAAAGTGCGTTCGTGGGTGCGACAGTTTAATGAAAGCAGAACATCGTGTGACAACAGACCGAAACAACCTCGGGCTCGCACAAGCCGGTCTGACGACATGATCGAGAAAGTGGAGAGAATTGTTTTGGGGGATCGCCGAATGACTGTTGAACAAATCGCCTCCAGAGTTGTTGGAATGTCTGTGGGTTTTGTGCACACAGTCCTGCATGACGACCTGAAAATGCGAAAAGTGTCATCCAGGTGGGTGCCACGAATGCTGACGGACGACTACATGGCTGCCCGTGTGGCATGTTGCCAAGCGATGTTGACGTGCAACGACAGCATGAGTGGGACTTTCTTTTCGTCGGTTGTGGCAATGGATGAGACGTGGATGCCATTTTTCAATCCAGAAACAAAGCGCCAGTCAGCTCAATGTAAGCACACAGATTCACCGCCACCAAAAATATTTCGGATAACCGCCAGTGCTGAAAAAATGATGGTGTCCATGTTCTGGGACAGCGAGGGCGTAATCCTTACCCATTGCGTTCCAAAGGGCACTACGGTAACAGGTGCATCCTACGAAAATGTTTTGAAGAACAAATTCCTTCCTGTACTGCAACAAAAACGTCCGGGAAGGGCTGCGCGTGTGCTGTTTCACCAAGACAACGCACCCGCACATCGAGCTAACGTTACGCAACAGTTTCTTCGTGATAACAACTTTGAAGTGATTCCTCATGCTCCCTACTCACCTGACCTGGCTCCTAGTGACTTTTGGCTTTTTCCAACAATGAAAGACACTCTCCGTGGCCGCACATTCACCAGCCGTGCTGCTATTGCCTCAGCGATTTTCCAGTGGTCAAAACAGACTCCTAAAGAAGCCTTCGCCGCTGCCGTGGAATCATGGCGTCAGCGTTGTGAAAAATGTGTACGTCTGCAGGGCGATTACGTCGAGAAGTAACGCCAGTTTCATCGATTTCGGGTGAGTAGCTAATTAGAAGAAAAATCGGAGGCCTTAGAACTTGAATGCACCTCGTAATAAATGGTGTTGATCTGTGGCTATAATGTCCATTTACCTGTTCTGGTGCGACATGTGTAATCAAGTGCTCATGTTCCACAGCAACGTTCATCACTGTAATGTAATGTCTACAGGACTGGAGGAAGAGTACGCTTTCACATCATTCACTCGAAGCTCTGATAAAACTGTTCGCATATTCACAACACAAAAAAGTTAACATAAATGTTGCCTGCAGTGTTCACAGTCTAAAGTTATTCTAAAGCTAAATGTAATCGTTACCATGTTGCAATGGCAAAGTTGAGCTGGTTTGTTTGGGGGAGGAGACCAAACAGCGAGGTCATCGGTGTCATCGGATTAGCGAAGGACGGGGAAGAAAGAAGGCCGGTGCCCTTTCAAAGGAACCATCCCGGCATTTGCCTGGAGCAATTTAGGGAAATCACGGAAAACCTAAATCAGGATGGCCGGACGCGGGATGCAATGACAAGGTTCTGCAATATCCCAGAGGACTATCGTCGTCTATTACGGCGTTGATCTGTGGAGAGGTTCCACTCGTTCAACGTTTTGGAGAGGCACAGCGGTGTTAGTACTGGCGTCATGGTGTGGAGCCATCGGGGAAGATTTCAGGTCACATTTGTTAGTGGCTGGGGGAACGCTGGCGGCGGTAGGGTAGGTCACAGCCATCCTGCTTCTTCATGTGTTACCTCCCACGAGACCTTATCGTGGTGCCAATTTTCAACAAGATAATGCTTGTCAAAAAAATGGTTCAAGTGGCTCTGAGCACTATGGGATTAATTTCTGAGGTAATCAGTCCCCTAGAACTTAGAACTACGTAAACCTAACTAACCTAAGGACATCACACACATCCGTGCCCGAGGCAGGATTCGAGCCTGCAACCGTAGCGGTCGCGCGGTTCCAGACTGTAGCGCCTAGAACCGCTCGGCCACTCAGGCCGGCAATGTTTGTCATCACACCACACCCGTCACTGAGAACTATCTGCATGGTGTTGACTTGTTGCCGTAGTCACCAGAATCGTCGTATCTGTGCCCGATAGGCATGAGTGACTAGCTCGGATGTCAACCCTGTCCAGTGCCAGTATCAAGGATATCAAGAACCAATTGAATGTCGCGAGTTCTATCTTCTTATCTCGTATTTTCTACTGAAAATCTCGTGCATGTACTCTTGTTAACTTTACTATTACAGAGATCGCCGAATCTTAATTTTTGTTTAATAGGTCCTGTGCGCAACAAATAACTTAGTTGGTCTTTCTGCTGCCACTGCTTGATCTGCTGCATTCCATTATTTAACAAAAACATAAAAAAACCTATTATTCGTGCTGAGTGCAATGCATGTTCTGTATGGCGGGCGGCTCCCGCTGTTGCTGCGGCTGCTGCTGCTTGCTACAACTACATATAATTCAAGAGAAAGGGTTTGGTCAAATCTAAACTCGATAAATGATAACTCAAACACTTAATTCCTTTTTTTCCCAAAACTACATTCTGAAAGCGATTCTTTCTCATTCAGTTAACAAAACACTAGAAGCTCCTTGAACAATCGCTTCGTATGTAAATCTGCCTCCAGTGGCATTAAAGCAATATTACAAATTAATCAAACTCTTGAGACAGACTGAAATACTTCTCAATTAAATACATAGTGAAACAGTTCCCTGAGAATTACAAAAGAAATCAATGACAAAAATCAATAGTTAATCTATTCGCCTAAAAATGGTTTCCCTTGAGAATTCAACTCCTATCATTATCAAAATTACCGTCTGCTGCTACGCACATACACAAACCCTTTTCTTTAAATTAATAAGCGCGCTGAAAATTATAAAAAAATATCAACTATCAACTAAATACCAAATCCTGTGTCACTGCTGGCGGACACGGCAGTACGGCAGCTCGGCGACGACCTCCCCCCCCCCCCCCCCCCCTCCTCGCCAAACACACGTGTGCACCACAGCAGGCGGGCTCCTTCACTGGCTTCAAAACTGCCACTAGTTAATCTGTGCGCTGCGAAGCGCGACAACAATATCTTAGATTCCAGAGCTTGTGTATGCGCGCTGTAGCCAATCTTTAAATCCTAAGAGAGTACTGCCACAATCACAAACGTTGTGGACCAGCTTACCAAAGGGGAGGATACAATGGCCTTGTGACACCCTCCCCAACAGAACCAGCGCATGTATTCAGTCCAGAGGAGGTGCAGTCATACTGATAAGTGGGTGCGCAGTGCCGTGAAGTTTCACGTAAGTTTATTCCTCTTGCCCTTCTGGGCACTTTTTGGGTGGGGGGGGCGGGGGGGGGGGCAGTGTACATTCATCCTTTCAGCGGTACCACGGTACTGATACGAATAACACGCAGCGATATGACAATCTGAGTCCGGTTCCTTTTTCTTCCTTGCCAGGTCTGTGTAGTCGGGACGTTGTTGAACATCGTAGCTGTTCCAGTATTTTCTCTCCTGCGAATAATGGTAGTCACGTGTTTAGGCAGTCATTTCCAGAAAGCAGGGGCAGGAAGGCGCTTTGTAGTGCGGCTATTGTCGGAGAGAATGGATGAGAGGGGGCGAAGGAGGCGCGGACGTGGCTCGCGGCCAGCACGAGAGGCAGGTGAGAGGCAGCGCCCGCTACTGTGCTGTGCGTATAAATAAAGGAGAGGTGGTCCCAGCCGCGGCCGTCGCGTCGCGCGGCAACCCGGGCGCAGGTGCGCGGAGCTGCTCCAGCACGTGGCCGTCATTCCGTCTGGCTGCTGTACAACAACAGGTGACATGGACTCGTTAAAGTCTCCTGGGATGTAGACCATCGTCATCTTGTACAATTATTTGTTCACAGACACGTCAACGAATGTCTTAGAAATTCGCGGCTCCGAGGCGTATATATTCTTTTGCAATGTGTCCATATGACCAAATTAAAGAAAATCTTTCGTGTAACGACAAATTTGTCTGTTTCGCTTGGAGGGTGTCTCGTAGCCCTCCTGAGCAAAGTCAATGCGTGGTGGAACGTCCCCTTGCTCGGATGCAGGATTGAGTCCGTCGTGGCCCGCCGTCGATGGGAGCGTCAGTTCAGCACTGCTCCAGTTTGTCCCAGTGGTGGTTCTGTGGACGTCGCGACGAGTGTTTGGTTGTAGTTGAAGTCCCAAACTAGCACGTTTCAATTGATTCCATACATTTTCGAATGGGTTCCCGTACGGGCAACATCTAGGCCACTCAGTTCCGGTGATTCTAGCTTGGTGGAGGAAAATGCTCACGAGAACACTACGATGAGCATACGAGTAATCCATCAAGATGAAATGAAACTGAGACAAATATTTAGTCTTTTTTGTAAAAAAATAAGAGGTATCGTTTGTTTTTATGAGAGGCGCCGGTAGCTGTGAAACATTTCATTGTAGCCAGATGCGAGTTCTAGTGCTGCAGTTATCATTTTTATACTGGTATCTTAAGTTTTCCAGGCCTCTTATAGCGCCGGTTCACCGGAAACAAATTATTATAAATTTTGTTGAGCTTCCATGCTCGGCATAGGATGCAATACTTACTCCGCCGGAAATAAAAAGTGGAACACCATCGAGGAGTGAGCTCAGCGACACAGGGATATAATACACTGAAGCCCCAAAGAAACTGGTATAGGCATGCGTATTCAAGCACAGAGATATGTACGGTAAACAGGCAGAATACAGTGCTGCGGTCAGCAACGCCTAGCCGGCAGCTGTCGCCGAGCGGTTCTGGGCGCTTCAGTCCGGAACTGCAGGACTACTACGGTCGCAGGTCCTAATCCCGCCTCGGGCATGGATGTGTGTGATGTCCTTAGGTTAGTTAAGTTTAAATAGTTCTAAGTTCTAGGGAACTAATGACCTCAGATGTTAAGTGCCATAGTGCTCAGAGCCATTTGAATCAACAACGCCTATACGAGGTGCATTCAAGTTCTAAGGCCTCCGATCTTTTTTCTAATTAACTGCTCACCCAAAATCGATGAAACTGGCGTTACTTCTCAACGTAATCGCCCTGCAGACGTACACATTTTTCACAACGCTGACGCCATGATTCCTTGGCAGCGGCGAAGGCTTTTTTAGGAGTCTGTTTTGACCACTGGAAAATCGCTGAGGCAATAGCAGCACGGCTGGTGAATGTGCGGCCACGGAGAGTGTCTTTCATTGTTGGAAAAAGCCAAAAGTCACTAGGAGCCAGGTCAGGTGAGTAGGGAGCATGAGGAATCACTTCAAAGTTGTTATCACGAAGAAACTGTTGCGTAACGTTAGCTCGATGTGCGGGTGCGTTGTCTTGGTGAAACAGCACACGCGCAGCCCTTCCCGGACGTTTTTGTTGCAGTACAGGAAGGAATTTGTTCTTCAAAACATTTTCGTAGGATGCAACTGTTACCGAAGTGCCCTTTGGAACGCAATGGGTAACGATTACGCCCTCGCTGTCCCAGAACATGGACACCATAATTTTTTCAGCACTGGCGGTTACCCGAAATTTTTTTGGTGGCGGTGAATCTGTGTGCTTCCATTGAGCTGACTGGCGCTTTGTTTCTGGATTGAAAAATGGCATCCACGTCTCATCCATTGTCACAACCGACGAAAAGAAAGTCCCATTCATGCTGTCATTGCGCGTCAACATTGCTTGGCAACATGCCACACGGGCAGCCATGTGGTCGTCCGTCAGCATTCGTGGCACCCACCTGGATGACACTTTTCGCATTTTCAGGTCGTCATGCAGGAATGTGTGCACAGAACCCACAGAAATGCCAACTCTGGAGGCGATCTGTTCAACAGTCATTCGGCGATCCCCCAAAACAATTCTCTCCACTTTCTCTATCATGTCGTCAGACCGGCTTGTGCGAGCCTGAGGTTGTTTCGGTTTGTTGTCGCACGATGTTCTGCCTTCATTAAACTGTCGCACCCACGAACGCACTTTCGACACATCCATAACTCCATCACCACATGTCTCCTTCAACTGTCGATGAATTTCAATTGGTTTCACACCACGCAAATTCCGAAAACGAATGATTGCACGCTGTTCAAGTAAGGAAAACGTCGCCATTTTAAGTATTTAAAACAGTTCTTATTCTCGCCGCTGGCGGTAAAATTCCATCTGCCATACGGTGCTGCCATCTCTGGGACGTATTGACAATGAACGCAGCCTCATTTTAAAATAATGTGCATGTTTCTATCTCTTTCCAGTCCGGAGAAAAAAAATCGGAGGCCTTAGATCTTGAATGCACCTCGTATAAGACAACAAGTGCCTGGCGCAGCTGTTCGATCGGTTACAGCTGCTACAATGGCAGGTTATCAAGATTTAAGTGAGTTTGTACGGATGGAACACGGCGTCTCCGAGGTAGCGATGAAATGGGGGTTTTCCTGTACGACCCTTTCACAAGTGTACCGCGAATATCATGAATGCGGTAAAACATCAAATCTCCGACATCGGTATCAACACCGAAAATGGACTCTTTTGACTGGAAACATGTTGCCTGGTCGGACGAGTCTCGTTTCAAGTTCTATCGGACGGATGGGCGTGTACGGGTATGAAGACAATCTCATAAGACCATGGACCCTGTTTGTCAGCAGAGGACTGTTCAAGCTGGTGGAGACTCTGTAATGGTGTGGGGCTTGTGCAGTTGGAGTGATATGGGGAGCCTGATACGTGTAGATGCGACTCTGCAGGTGACACGTGCGTAAGCATCCTGTCTGGTCACCTGCATACATTCATGTCTACTGTGATTTTCGACGCACTTGGGCAACTCCAGCTACATGATGTGACACCCCACATGTCCAGAATTGCGGCAGAGTGGCTTCAGAAATACTTTTCTGAGTTTAAACTTTTTCGATGGCCACTAAACTCAGTAGACATGAGCATTATTGAGCATATATGGGATGCCTTGCAACGTGCTGTTCAGAAGAGATCTCCACCCCCTCGTACTCTTACGGATGCATGGCAGCCCTGCAGGAGTGATGGTGTCAGTTCTCTGCAGTACTACTTCAGATATTAGTCGAGTCTATGCCACGTCTTGTTGCGACACTTTCGCGCGCTCGCGGTGGCCATGCACGATATTAGGCAGGTGTACCAGTTTCTTTGCCTAGTCAGTGTATATCGCATATAGTTAAAGCTCTTCAGTGTATGTGTTAAATGCGAGGCTGTAATTTTAGTGTCATTTGTCACGGTCCTCTGCAATCAGACGGCGCTCAGGAGATCCGTCCGTGCATCGTCTCTTTCGACTATGCGGGCAGTAACTAAACTGAGGTTAGAGGTGAACAGCGTCTTGCAGAATTCGTTCTGTGGTACAACCGTGCTCCACCGACGTATACCTGCTCCTGTTGAACAGCTTCAGCCACTTGAACGTGTCGTATTGTAGGCCTGCGGGAAGCTCGATGAACATTCTGACGGTCTGCATCGCTTGTTGGACACAGTGGTTTGTCGCTGCTTTCAACAGTGGTCTGCGCAACATTCGCACACCTGTAGACCGTGTTATGGACGTCCGCGTAGTATAGAGGCATTTCAAAATCGACACATAGTGTGAACAGCGGTGGACGATTGAACAACATCGAAGGACGAAATCCAGGGACGTGTTGCACTTTCTGTGTCATCAGAGCCCACTGGGAACCGCCAGCTTGCTGAAGGGCATACTTTTTTTATCTCTTCATCTTCAGCTCGCAACGTCGGCATGTACACATGAGCTATAGTTATCGATATTGGTTTACGGTCGATTCTAATAAGTACAAGCCCATCACTGAACTGTTGACTGTAACACACTCTTTGCCCTACATTCCTGTTCGGAAAGAATCCTATTCCCGTTATACGATATTGCTGTTGACATTACCCTATTCCCATCTGACCAGAAATCCTCGTCCTCTTACCATTTCACTTTACTGACCCCTGCCACATCTAGATTGATCCTTTGCATTTCCATTTTCAGATTTTCCAGCTTTCTTTCAACGTTCAAGCTTCTGATATCCCACGCCCCAACCCGTAGAACGTTATCATTCCGCTGATTATTCATTCTTTTTCTCATGGTAACCTCACCCTTGGCAGACCCCTCCCGGAGATTCGAATGGGGGACTATTCCGGAATCTTTTGCCAGTCGAAAGATCATTAAGACACTTTTTCAATACACTTTACGTGTCTTTAACGCAGTGGTTCCATTGCCTTCTGCATCCTAATGCCGTTGATCATTGCTGATGCTTCCACCTTTAGGGGCAGTTACCCATCCCAAGGACAAGAGAGTGCCCTGAACCTCTGTCTGCTCCCTCCCCCTCTTTGACAAGGCCGTTGGCAGAATGAGGGTGACTTCCTATGGCGGAAGTCTTCGGCTGCCAATGCTGATTATTAATCAAGATCTAAACGGTGGCGAATTTCGAACCCGGGATCTAGGAGACTTTGACTACTAGTCAAAGACGCTACCCCTCGACAGCGGGTGTATGGCACAACACTTGACGAATAAACTGCTCGGTAGCGTGCTATGTGATTTGAGCTGCACTGTACTTTCATTCCTGTTACCGTGCGTTACTGTACGAAAAACTGCTCGCAGCTCTGGGAATGCGTCACGGTGTCTTCTATTTACACAAGTGGCTTCAGGTTCTGTGCTGTTTGTACGTACAAATCACTCATTATATTTCCTTTCTCCTTTTCCACATCAGGTTAGCAGGGATAGACGACTGCTGAAGTGACATCGTGGAAATGATTCCTGATTTCATTTAGCAAATGCAAGGTGCGTGAGAATCCTTGCCCTCTACATTAGAAAATATCCAGTTTCCAGTGTATTCTCTGTTAAGCTGATCGTCCGATTTTCTCACCTTCTTCGTGACACGAGTTCTCATGCATCG
This sequence comes from Schistocerca piceifrons, assembly GCF_021461385.2. Taxonomy (NCBI): domain Eukaryota; kingdom Metazoa; phylum Arthropoda; class Insecta; order Orthoptera; family Acrididae; genus Schistocerca; species Schistocerca piceifrons. Next base: position 147,271,654 of record NC_060144.1, read on the forward strand.
CTAGGTTCGTACACCTGAACTGGAGAAGAGTGTGGTGCCCCAGGCAGATTGAAAAGCGCTGTGCAACACAACTAGGAGTACAGAACTGACTGCAGTCACCTAAAGCTAAGAATTGTGGGTATCTAGCGGTTATGATTCAGAAATACATCAAACCAATCTGTGATCCGACTGACCAAGCATCAATGCAATAACTGCGCTCACATCCACAACCAAACGTCTTTCAGACCTGTCTTTATATCTCAAAAAGTACACGAGCAACCTCTTAAAGTTTCGACATTTTTATTTTTAACTTCCTCTGTGCCGGCCATTGTGGCCGAGCGGTTCTAGGCGCTTCAGTCCGAAACAGTGCTGCTGCTACCGTCGCAGGTTCGAGTCCTGCCTCGGGCATGGATGTGTGTGATGTCCTTAGGTTAGTTAGGTTTAAGTAATTCTAAGTCTAGGGGACTGATGACCTCAGATGTAAAGTGCCATTGTGCTAAGAGCCATTTGAACCGTTTTTGAACTTCCTCTGTATTTTTTGTGCTGGAACGAGAATGGAATGCATTCTTTTAGCTTTTGCAGACAATGCTCATACCGACTGAGCTATCCAGGTAAGTCCAACAGTACGTCTCCAAAAATCAGTTGACAGTACCTCCTTCCTACACGAGAAACTACAATGAGTTTTATTACGCACGACTCGTGGATGGGCCTCCTTCGGAGAAAAAGTATAGCGTAAAATTCTTTAGTTGCACACCTCATAACATAAACGGCAGTGGCAGGCAGATCGTTGCGCGGATGCTAAATGTTTGTTTGAAACACATCCGATAATTACTATCACTTAACTCTGTTAGGCTCTTAACGAAAATTGGTTTGAACAACACCTCGAATCATTGGAATGAATACAAATTTGAAGAATAAACCGCAATGTAAATTTGTCATAACTATGTTTGACAACACAATTACAGCGACTAATCAGTAGCGTTCTCCCACTGATTATTTGCATAATTAGCGAGGCGTTGATTATTCGTACCAGCATTCGACAACTCAGTGCAACCGTGACTAGAATACAGACGGGACTGTAGCGTGCAATCAGAAATCCTTAATATGCGAGAAATTGATCACGCATTGCATTTGTGGCACTCAGCTCCAAAATTTGTTTTGGAAGGGAGATATTACGATAATGAGACAAACCATCACAGCGGTACAGCAGTGTTGTCTTGGCGTCATTGATACAAGTCGTAATTAACCGCTATAGTGGTTCAGACGAGAATACTCAAACACGTTGAAATCGGTGATTCCTAGAAAGAGATGGCACACACCACTCACGAAGTAAGAAGACATAATCAGCAGAGAAACAGTCTTTGAGTTAGAGCTGAGACAGCATTTTCTATCACTATATGTGGACTGGTACGAAATTCTGACCACGAAAGTTGCCACACACCTGCAGATGCTGAAACGTCCTGGCAGATTAAAGCTGTGTGCCGGATCGAGACTCGAGCTCGGGACCTTTGCCTTTCGCGGGCGAGTGCTCTAGCGACTTGACTACCCAGGCATGACTCACGACGTTTTCTCACAGCTTTACGTCTGCCAGTAACTCATCTCCTACCTTCCAAACTTACCGAAGCTTTGGTCACAATGGCCTCAGTGTCGCAATTTCGGGAGCATAACTTGATAAATCTGACATCATTAAAAAATGTAACCAAAAACTGTAAAAATTTTTGAAGATCCATGTATGTGCTTGTTGGTAATGTTTCATACCTATCGTTCATATAACCTCAACATGTTGACAGCTGTCTCATACAAATTGTAGTAATGCAAACCTAGCGTCTTAGTTTGCACCCATTGCTTTCAGTACCACAACATCAAAACAGGAAGCAATAGCATACTAAAATACGGAACGGTAACGCTATAAGGAGCAGGGTATCGCTGATAAATAATACTACAATATATTCATCTCAAAGGTGAACGTTAAACGACTTTCAACTGTATTTAAATGGCAGCTGTGAAACACAAACAACTTTTTTTAGTTCACAATATTTTATCACCCGATCTATAGTACTGAAAGTGTATGGACTTACTTACACGTCTTCTTACTATCATCTGCGAAATAATCTCTTTTCGACATAGTGAATCAATTATTAAATATTAAGTTTATTTTATCTTAAGTGGTTCATCCCTTATAAATGATGAAAAGCCACATACGGACGAGAAGAAATAGAAAACAATGTTTTAAATGGTGTTCTTCGTGAAGGAGCATGCCTGAACGATGGTAAAGTCATTTTTTTAGTAGACCAAAGTACCGTTTTTGTGGGGTTTGAAGAGGCCATATACGAATTAGAAGCTTTGTCTTAACCAGTGTTTGTTGGTCGGATATGCGAAAGACTACAGAATAATTTTTGTGAGAGGTAGACATTAAGCTTTTTGTCGTCTCCGTCGATATTTTTTTTGGCACATCTCCGTATTTTAAAATCACATTCTGTTCTAAACGTTCGAGGTGGGGTACTTCCCTTATTAGCACGTCTCAGCACGAAACGTTGCTTCATTTCTAACTCCTGACCGTACTTAATTGTAAGGTGTGTCGATACTGCACACAAGATCATAATATGAATGAAAGGAAAGAAAAAAATTACAGTTCAACGCTCCGGCGACATTAGGGTTGAGTAGGTTCGAGCTTCTGATCTGGATTGGAAAAGGCTACTGGAGTGAATGGTGGCAGCCATGGTAGATCTATCGTTTAGCTAGTTTCATGTTCTGTAGATGATTTCTACGATTACTCGTAATAATATAGAACGCATCATTTTACATTCAGTTTACACATTCATATGTTAATATGGCTACATGCTGGTCATCTATTATTTTTAGTACTGTTGCGAGTTAATAGTCTAATTCCTAACCACCACTCTTCACACATTACAAAATTAGAAACTATTCTGTGGTATAGAAAGGGTTGTCAAGGAGAAAATTTTTCAGTTCGTTTTGGTATTTAACTTTGCTTCCTGTCAGAAATTTTATTCATTTTGGAAGTGTTCAAAAATCTTGGTGACAGCGTTGTGTATCCCCTTGGCGGGAAAAACCACTTTGGTGAAGCTTAATATAACAATTTTTCTTCTGATATTGTAATTTTGTAGCCGGCCGGTGTGGCCGAGCGGTTCTAGGCGCTACAGTCTGGAACCGCGCGACCGCTACGGTCACAGGTTCGAATCCTGCCTCGGGCATGGATGTGTGTGCTGTCCTTAGGTTAGGTTTAAGTAGTTCTAAGTTCTAGGTGTCTGATGACCTCATATGTTAAGTCCCATAATGCTCAGAGCCATTTGAACCATTTTTTGTAATTTTGTACATCAGTGTTCCTTTTGAACTCCAGTGGATTATTAACAAAAACGTTTATGAGGGAATTAATATACGGCGAAGCAGTAGTCAAATTGTCTAACTCCTTAAACAGATCGTGAGTGAGCACTACGTACTATTTTTACAGTACGGATTTGAGAAATGAAAACTTTCTTTCTTAAAGTTGAGTTACCCCAGACAATATTCCATATCACGTTTTGGAATGAAGATTTGCAAAATATGTCAATTTATTGATTTGTCTCTCCCCAAGATTTTCAATAATTCTAAGTGCAAATGGGGCTAAGTTAAGTTGTTTTAGAAGCTACAAAATGTGTTTTTTTTCAGTTTAAATTCTCTTCAATGTGGATACTTTAAAATTTTAATGTTTCCAACTCGTATGTTATTTCCTCTCCACGTGTTACGCATGCCAGTGCAGTAGTACCTCTAGATGTGCAAAAGAACTGAATACGTTGTGCGTTTTTGAAATTTAGAGTGAGATCATTCCCAGAAAACCACTCAATAATGGTTACAAGGACGTTCTTTATCATTTTTTCTATTATTGTACGTACGCTAATAACCCAAAACATTATGAACACTGCGCAGTGCGACGTTGGATGACTCTTGGTGACGTTGCGGGCACGTGACTCGGTAACAAAACTATGTAAGCGGATCAGTGACGCACGGGGGTCACCCTTGCGAAGATATGGGCTGCAAATGGGGAAATCCATTGAGATAAGCGGCTTTGACAAAGGGCAGATTATTATTATGCATAACCTGTGAACAAATATCTTGAAAACGGGGAAGCTAGTCGAATGTTCACATGCTACTGCCGGGAGCATCTACGAATGGAGGTAGAAGGACAGTGAAATTACCACTATGCGCTAAAACGGATCGACGTCTACGATTCTTCACAGAACGTGGAGTTTGGAGGCTTGTCTGCTCTGTAAAGTAGGGTCTGTGCCTCTCTGCCGCAAGAGGAAATGCTGGTGCATGCACAAGTGTTTCGGAGAGCACCGTTCATCGTACATTGTTGAGCATGGAGCTCCGCAGCGCATCACACAAACGTGTTCACATGTTGTCCCAACGGCATCGTCAATTACAAATGCAGTTGTCACGGGACCATCGAGATTCGATGAAAACGTCTCAGCTCTTCAGCTGAATCACATTTTTGCTTCACTAGGTCGTAGGTCGTCTCCACAAACGCCGTCATCTCGATGATCTGGGGCTCGAAATGTGCAGCCCGCCAAGGACGCAGGCTGATGGGAGCAGTATTATGCAATGGGAGACATTCTCCTACGGTTGTGTGGGACCTGTGGTAGTAATCGAAGACGCTCTCACAGTTGCGAACCACTTTAATCCCTACATGCTTGATGTCTTCCCCGGCGGCAATGTCATCGTTCAGCGTTGTAAGGATGCGTGTCTCGGAGCCAGAAGCGCGCTACAGTAGTTTGAGGAGTATTATAGTGAACTCACGTTGATGTCTCGGCAACATCTAGGGCCACATAACTCCAAAAACCTACCAACAACTTATCGGATCCCCGATACGCATAATCAGTAGTGTATTTCGTTATAAAGCCGGACAAACGAGCTATTAAGCAGGTGGTCACAATGTTTTTGCTTATCAGTGTATGTTTGGTATGACCACAATAGTTGTGTCATCCGCAAATGATCTGCTTCTTATGTATTAGACGGAAACGAGATCCTCGTCGAAGCCTTGAAGGCCCAAGGGGTGTTTACCGACCGCCGTGTCATACTCTGCTTTGCGGCGTCATGCAGATGCGTGTGAAGGGTTATGTGGTCAGCACACCCGGCCGTTTTGCAGACTTTCCAGACCGCTTTCATGCTGTTTGTCGGACAGAGTGCACCCCGTACGACTCCTCCCACCACGAAAAAACCCGTAGCAGTACCGGAAATCGAACCCGGGCTCTCTGCGTAACAGCCATCTACGCTGATAATTCAGCTACAGCGGCGTACTATTGGACGGAATATCTCTTACAAATATGAGATTCCATTGTGGACCTAAGATTGAACCTTATGGAACTTCAGAACTGATTTCTTCACATTCTGAAGAATATGCACTGTTTAAATTGTCTGAATTATTGAGTATAACTGTCTGCATTCTTTCAGTTAGATATAACTTTATCCATTGGATTCTTAAGAAATCATTTCCAAAAACCTCATTTTTTCTAGGAGAATATTGTGTGACTCACACAGAATGTTTTAGTCAGATGCTGTTTCATTATTTAATCACTTGTAAAACTTGGTCAATGAATGTGTAAATGGAGTACTCAGTTGATCAACTATTCTGAAATGTGAAGTGTGATTTACTGACGATTTGGAAAAAGGTGTCAGCAGTGAAACGTGTTGATAGATGCTGACGTCTCTGCCATCAAGTTTCTTAAAGAGGGATTTAAAAATGGCATATTTCAATCCATCTGGAAGAATGCCCTTTATTGTGAGGCATTACATATTTCAGAAAATAGAGTGCTTATTGTGTAGGAAAATGTGTTTGGAAATCTGTTGATATTATCCTATACTAATATCATCAGATATCTTCGTCTTCTTTCCATTTCACTTCATTGATCTTCTCTACATCTAGACTGAGTCTCAGAATTTCCCTTTTCAGATTTTCTAGCTTCCCTATCACGTTATAATTTTCGACATTTCTCATCACGCCGGCCGTGGTGGCCGTGCGGTTCTAGGCGCTACAGTCTGGAACCGCGAGACTGCTACGGTCGCAGGTTCGAATCCTGCCTTGGGCATGGATGTGTGTGATGTCCTTAGGTTAGTTAGGTTTAAGTGTTTCTAAGTTCTAGGGGGGTGATGACCTCAGAAGTTAAGTCCCATAGTGCTCAGAGCCATTTGAACCATTTTTGAATTTCTCATTACGACTTTCGTTCGTTATTGAATCTTTTTCGCGTGGCAGTCCTCTCTCGGACATCCGAAGTGGGAACTAGTGCGGAATCTTTTGCCAATGGAGAGATCATCATGAGACTTTTTCAATTACAGGCTACATGTCCTGTGGATACAAAAAAAATGGCTCTGAGCACTATGGGACTTAACTTCTGAGGTCATCAGTCCCCTAGAACTTAGAATTACGTAAACCTAACTAACCTAAAGACATCACACACATCCATGCCCGAGGCAGGATTCGAACCTGCAACCGTAGCGGTCGCGCGGTTCCAGACTGACCCCCTCCGTCTAATACGTGCTCCTCATTCATGGTTGTTTACATATCTGGGCGGGTTTAATGACATCTCTGAACAGTAAAAGGGCTGTGTCTGTGATACAATATCCACAGTCAGCGTCTATCTTGTTCCGGGAACCGGGGTGATGCAAGACTTTTTTCGATGTGTGTATATTACGACCAAGAGGGAACAGTAAGTGTGGTAGACTGTAACACCGAAAAGGCTGCACCATCCAAAATGTTTCTTCGCTTAATATACGTTGGTAACTTGTATTGTACTTCTAATTATGAATCTGCAAGCTTTATTTCAGAAACTATATTAAAGATGTAATGGATGTAATAGTGTATTTATTTGTGAATGTACATAACTGATTATAATTATAATGTAAATATTGTAAATTGCTGGGTAATAGCCAAGAGAAAATTATTTAAATGTATCGATAACAACGACGAAATTGCAGTAGCTGTGCTGTTGTTTATCTTTCCGTATGAAGAGTCTCTGTCGCGCTGCGAACAGAGAGGAATGAGAGCAGCTTCAGTCATGAAAGAGTGCTGAAGGTGTTATTTGGCGCTCACGCAGAGTCGAAGACGCGGGCCAGTGTAGGCGCACCTACTTTGTTAATCCGTGATTATTGAGAGCACGGTCGGAGTGGGCAGATAGAGGAAGCTGCAATTCTAGCTAATGTCTGTCCCATAGCTATCTGCGGCTCTGGAGACGTAGTTCTCAACCAGCATCAGCTCAGCATTGTCGTCGGCTATAGTGTTCGTCATCTGCACAGCTACAGCATCATAAGACTGTTAACTGGCAGAGTATAACTAACGTTGCACGGGCATTACCCAGTGGCATTTCTTTCACAAACTTTTATAATTTTCTTGAATAATAACCTGCAATAATTAAAACTTGCAGGGCACCTGTGTTGTCATTGTCCCCAGACATTGTTACCAAGCAGAGTCCCTTTCCTTTCTATGAGTCAGCGAGTGTCGTAAAGATATGAAAAGTGATTAACTACTTACTGCCAGTTTTGTTTGTTAGCTAATGATCAGTTTCAGATTAAATTTTGTTGCCTCAGAAACTGTTCATTCTTGTACTGCATAACAAAGGCTTAACTAATTTGTAGTTTTGAGTATTAACTTCATTCACATAAAATAACGTAAACGTTCACTTGCAAAACTAAAAACTACAGAAACTGCACAGATTAAAAGTGCTCAACTTCATTTATTTTGTACTTAGCTTAGTGAGTGACTGCTGCTGGTTTGGTACGTATCTCATTATTCAACCTTTCAATAATTACAGTTAATTGCTTCTTTCCAAGTTTTGCATTACGTAACGCTGAGGTTACTGAAATCAATCATATATTTAACCAGCAACTTCATGTAATTTTTCTTTCAACATCTCGTATTTCAGATTAAGTAACTGCAAATTCAATGTCTTCTGATTCATTTATTTTCTTGTGAACTGTTGTGTTGTGGAAAAGCGCGCCAACCTTCCATTGCCACGTCAGTAACTATTTGCTTAATTTTCTTTGCAATTACCTTTTTTAAGATTCTGGTGATTCATTGCCCTAGTGGGCTGGGCTGTCGACCGTTTTACAATCCCTTTTTTCATGATCAGTATTTTTTGTATTAAAAATATTAAGCGGTACCTGTCCCCCCCCCCCCCTCCTATTTGGTTCGTGAGCTATTGCATTATGTTCCACCCACTCAAAAAAAAAGCAATATTTAGACTTGATTTAGAATAGCTTCTTTTTTCAGAAGGGTCTGTTTTACACTTTCCCCTATTAACCGGTATTATTTTCCATCGACAACGATAGCCTTACATTTGGAAATTTGTGGTAAGTATCTATTGGACCAAGCTGCTAAGGTCAGCGGTCCCTAGGCTTACACACTACTTAATCTAACTTAAACTAACCTACGCTGAGGACAGCACATACACCCAGGCCCCAGGGAGGACTCGAACCTCCGACGAGAGCAGCCGGGCGAACCGTGGCAAGGCGTCCTTGACCGCACGGTTACCCCGCGCGGCCGACAGCCTTACTCACTGTAAAATTTCATTAGGCATACGCGATCACGGGCAATTATATCGCAATCCAGTAGGCCAATTAGGAAGGGGGAGGTAACAAGACCAAGAGCAAGAACGAAGTCGGATTAAAGAGGGGCGGAAATACATGGATGTAGTCTTTCGCCCCTGTTGTTGAGTCTATACATCAAAGAAGCAATGACAGAACTAAAAGAAATGTTCAAGAGTGGGATTAAAATTCAAGATAAAGGGATGTCAGTGATAAGATTCACTGATAACATTACTATCTTCAGTCAAAGTGAAGAAAAATTTACATGATCTTCTGAGTGGAATGAACCGTCTAATGAGTGCAGAAAATGGATTAAGAGTAAATCGACGAATGACGAAAGCAACGATAAGTAGAAGAAATGAGAATTCCGAGAAAATTAACATCAGAACTGGTTATCACAAACACATGATGTTAAGGAATCCTGCTATCTAGGCAGGAAAATACGCCATGACGGACGTAGAAAGAAGGGTATAAAATCATACTGCTGAGAAAAAGGGCATTCCTGACCAAGGGAAATATACTAGTATCAAACATAGTTCTTAATCTCAAGATGAAATTTCAGAGAATCTGCGTTTGGAGCACAGAATTTTATGGTAGTGAAACGCTGACTGTGGGAAAAGAAGAGAATCGAAGCATTTGAGATGTGGTGCTTCAGAAGATTGTTGAAAATTAGATGGACTGATACGGTAAGGAATGAGGAGACATTCCGCAGAATCAGCGCGGAAAGGAGTATCTGGGAAACACTCGCAAGAAGAAGCGACAGGTTGACAGGAAAATGAGTTAAGACGTTCTTTGTACGAGAGGGAGCTGTAGAGGGTAAAAACCGTAGAGGAGGACAGAGATTGGAACACACCCAGCAAATAATTGAGAACAGAGGTTGCCAAGTGCTACCTTGAGATGAAGAGTTTGGCATAGGAGAGGAATTAGTAGTAGGCCGCAACAAACTTATTAAAAAAAATTCATTATATGTACGTGTTTCGTTAAGTGTGTAGGCCATGTAGACACACACGCATACAGAGAACAGAGAAAAGAGAGAGAAAAAATTGGAAATTTGTGGTAAAATGGAAATGCCGTGTGGCTAGGGCCTCCCGTCGGGTAGACCGTTCGCCTGGTGCAATTCTTTCGAGTTGACGCCACTTCGGCGACTCGCGTGTCAATGGGGATGAAATGACGATGAAAGACACACAACACCCAGTCATCACGAGGCGGAGAAAATCCCTGACCCCGCCGGGAATCGAACCCGGGACCCCGTGCGCGGGAAGCGAGAACGCTACCGCAAGACCACGAGCTTCCAACGGAAATTGGTGGTAAGGTCTTATGGAACAAAAGTGCTAAGGTCATCGGTCCCTAAACTTACACTCTGGTTAATCTAACTTAAACTAACTTACGCTAAGGACGACACACACACCCATACCCGAGGGAGGACTCGAACCTCCGACGGGGGGAGCCACGCTGACCGTGACAAGACGCCCCAGAGCGCGCGGCTACCCCGCGGGGCAAGGGAGAGAGAGAGAGAGAGAGAGAGAGAGGGGGACTGGCGGGCGGACGGCCAGTGGGGGAGGGAGAGAAGGGGGGATACGGAGGGAAAGAGCACAACTGTGAAAGAAATTTCGAAATAAGGACTGGTGTTAGCTGGGAAAAGACCTATGCTAATATTCTTTTGCCTGCTGGAGAATTTTTTTTTTTTTTTTTGACTAGACGAATCCTATGTAAGAAGGACAAATGTTCAATTGCCTAACCTTCCTAGATGACCTCACACTTGAAGCATCCTTTATAGCTACTTAACAACACTCCTCCCTCAGCAACACAGCAGCTAATGTTGACGTGAAGATCCCCATCTTCAAGAGAGTCGTAAGCCATCAGAGACGACACGACACCAATACATTGACTAAGACATCAATACAGGAGATTAGCTTCTTCAAATATTTAGAAGAATGCGTAAATCTGAAAATTAATCAGGATTTGGCCATGAACCACGGAGGCACCGGAGTGGAAATGGACTACCTTCTCTGAGGTAGTTTGCCTCGACCTATCGTGGCGGCTAAGACATCACGCACCATGGCTTGGTTTCATCTCAATTTTAGCACTGATATCATAGTCTAAATCCCTTTCCTCTAATTTAAAACAACGCCGTAGATAAACCCTAAGTACTGTATATCTCACAATGTCAGAATACGGTTAGACAGGGACAACTGAGGAAACTAGAGCTAGAAGTTTCTATGTATAGAACAGACACAACAAGAAACGCTAACAACATCTGGAGCGCAATTACAGCAGCAAAAGGAAAGAGGAGGCCAATTTTCTACGGTCATATACTCGATGTGGACAGTTGGAGATTCTCGTCAAAGATCTTCAGTACTGTCTCTAGTGGGAAGACGACTTCCGCAAAGTGGACAAGACTCGTTAGGAAAGACAATGAAGAACTGAAAGTTGACCACAGCGACATTAACAACAGAGGTCTGCGCACTACACTTATCAGACGGCAGATTCTCAAAGGTCAATGACACCATAAAAGTACGTCTGGGAAACGAAACGGAAACAGGAAAAAACCGGTCATGGGGCCGGGTTGAGAGAGTACCAGGAAAAGAGGAAACGTCGCAGAATTAGGTTCTGTTTAGTCCAGTGTAGGCGTAAACACAAAGATATAGAATATTAAAAGAAAAATTGTGAGATGGTGTCTTTAGCACCACCAGGAAAATGATTAAGCCACCACAGATTATTTATGTTGGCCATAGGATGATAGAGCGAGACAGTTGTTAGTTACTGCGCAGATACTTTGTTCACTCACCGTCCCACAAGTCATAAAGAAACTAGTTCGGATTTCGACATCTTAAGCATTTTCAGATGGCTTCAGACATGTTTTACATTGCATGGTATAAGAATTATATCACGGTATAGTCGTCGTTGTCTTTCGAAAGTGTTCTATAGTTGCTTGCCGTGTTGAAGTCTTGTTGCGTGTAGACCTCATCGACCAGGTCTTTCTTATTCTGGTTTTTGCTTAATCAGTCTGTTTAAAATTATGGCTACCTCCGACTTTTTTTACAAGTTTCTTCCTGTCATTCATATTATTTTATTTTGTCCTTATTTAACTTACAGATCCGTGCTCTTAGTCTGCTATCTTAAGTATTTTCATCGAAAGCGGTTCTTCTTTTTCTACGCTTTTGATTACTGTTTACTACATTCACAAGCTAATAATACTGCTGTCACAACTAACTACACTTACATTTTTTGTAGCTTTTGCTATATTCAAACCTCTTTCAGACCCTGCCTCATAAATATTCACGTTTTTACGGTTATTTCACATCCCAGACATAAATCTGTTTTGTTATTGAACTCTGGAAAAGATTTTACTGCTGGCTGATCCTGGGCTCTGACTGGCGTAATTTCTGTTTTTGTACCGAAATACTGAAATTTACTTAATTTTTTAAGGTCCGTGAATAAGACATCTGAAGTCTGTTGACACAGTAAAAACATTCTGTTATCCGGGAATTATCTACAGTGACAATATCAGTTTTAAGACCTATAAGCAACTATATAGCTCTTATATCCCAGCGATATCACCAGAGAAAACACAGAAAATGTAAGAGTCCAAATTAACTACTCTTAAACTATTCATGATGCCCCACACTTTTAAGTTGTTAATGACAAACATACACGCTCATTTGTCTGTTACTTGGCTTTTAAATAATTTTGTACCAGCTGTATCATAAGCACAGATTTTGTGCTCATTTCGTATTCGTAGAAGGCATTTGGAGCATCATTTATGATTGACTGATATGGCCTATAATGATGTCTTTGAGACATATCCGCACTTTAAAAATCTTTAAAAAAACTAAAAATGTACTCGTATTATTTGTTTGGGCGAAGCTAAAGGTCACAGGAGTAAGGTCATCAGCGACTGTTTACTACTCAATCCAAAAAAGTTTAGTCTAGTTCGTCAATTAATCAATATACATACACGTCTAACACGTTACCAAATTCTTCTACTTGACCTTCATTCTGCTGGAGTGAGATATACTCGCACGATGGCGCTTCTACTACAAGAATGTGTTAAGGACAACATTAATATATAAGAATTTTTGCAGGTTATTCACACTTCTTAGATCTCACGAAGATCCCTTCTTGTCAACATGATGATTCTATGGAACCTAACTTACTTCAGTTGTTTTTTATTCACTTTATTTTTCGTTTTATGTCTACGGCTGTAATTGGAACTCAGACAATTATATTTTCGCAAGCAGATACATTTCTGTTAGAGCCATAATTCATTGTTTTGCCTGGCATCTGTTTTATACAGTTTCATTCCAAATATTTTGAAGAATTTTCTGTTCTGTCTTTCATTTTGTTAAGACTTTTTTAAAAAACTTTACTATTAACTTGAATCGCTCTACATCGTCGTCTTGTTTCTCACGGAATCTTTTAATGAACTGAATCAAAAACTACCAAGTTGTATAGATGTTTATGAATATGCAGGAAAGTGTCATTTCCCTCTGTTACACTTCAAATGATAACCATTTGCTTTTAAAACAAAGGAAAAAACACAAAATTATACCAAACCATGATTTCATTCTCTTGTCTGAGATTTAAAATTATTTATTTGTAAGTTAAAAGGATATTTTGAAGCATCTTATTCCATCAAGTAGCAATGTTACTGATTAAAGCGTTTGTCAAGGACACCCTCTCGTTGCTACAGTAATGTGCTGACAGCATTTCAGCGTGCTACGCTACGTCACGACTCATTAAAGTAGTATCCCAGGGAGTGCAGACGTCGGCCGATGTGCACTATCAGGTACCCTCGCATAAATCGTGGCTACAGTCAGGATTTATGGAGCTTGCGGCGGCAGATCCCGTGCCTGATATCTCCGTAACAGCACTTACTGGCGGCAAATATGTCATGGGTTTGCTTAATAGCGCTCCAGTAACAAATAGTTGAAGCAAGGAGTACTGTTACCAACGAGTTCATTGCGAGCAGCGATATTTATCATGGGAAACTTGTTACCGCTTCGTAGTGGCTTTTAGTTCTGTCGGATAAGTTAAAGATCGTGTTATATACAAGAACATTATGTGAGTTAATTGTAGTGGGAGTCCTTCTGAACAAATGACACACCTGACACTTTGGTACCATACCACTAATAAGGGTAGCGTCTGATATGTGGGTCATCGATCTCGATACAAGGACGATGTATATTGAAAATAATGATACACGCTTTTCGGCTCTTTTCGGAACACTACCTGGTTTTCGAAATAATGTAGGTCAAAGTTGATGACGGAAAATCGTGTTTTCAATGCTACACATGGAAAGATCGTCTAACTGATAACCTGTTTATTAATATACACTGAAGAACCAAAGAAATTGGTACAAATGCCTATTATCGTGTAGGGCCGCAGCACGACGTGGCAATGGACTCGACTAATGTCTGATGTAGTGCTGGAGGGAACTGTCACCATGAATCCAAAAATCCGTAACATCTCTTCAGAAGAGCATCCTAGATATGCTCAATAATGTTCATATTTGTGGAGTTTGGTGGCCAGCGGAAGTCCTTAAACTCAGAAGAGTGTTCCTGGAGCCACGCTGTAGCGATTCTGGACGTGTGGGTTTTCGCATTGCCCTGCTGGAATTACCTAAATCCGTAGGAACGCACAATGGACGTGAATGAATGCTGGTGATCCGACAGGATGCTTCCGTACGTGTCACCTGCCAGAGTCGTATATAGACGTATCAGGGGGCCCATATCACTCCAACTGCACGCGCCCCACACCATTAGAGCGCCTCCACCAGTTCGAACAGTCCCCATGGATTCGTGAGGTTGTCTCCATACCCACAGTCATCCATCCGCTCGGTATAATTTGAAACGAGACTCGTTCGACCAGGTAACATGTTTCCACCAGCTTGAACAGTCCCCATGGATTCGTGGTGTTGTCTCCATACCCAGTCATCCATCCGCTCTGTACAATTTGAAACGAGACTCGTTCGACCAGGCAACATGTTGCCAGTCATCAGCAGTGCAAAGTCGGTACTGACGGGCCCAGACGAGGCCTGAAGCTTTGTATCGTGCAGTCATCAAGGGCACACGAGTGTGCCTAAGGCTCCGAAAGCCCATATCGATGAAATTTCGTCGAATGGTTTGCACTCTGACACTTGCGACGTTTCTTGCTTTCTCGACGGATCTACTGCAAATACGCTTCTCGGATTTTCCTGCCGGATCTTATTGTGTAACTCGCACAATATTTCATCGATGCAACTGCGCGATATCATCAGGTGGTGCTGGATGCTGCTGTCACTGTTGCTAGGCGCGCCTTGTTGGAAGGTACAAGCGGGAATGTGGCAGTTAAAGCTCAAGACGAAGAAATAAGTACTTTGAGGTATTACGGTCATATTGTAATTCTGCCAGAGACAGAAAAGTATTTAAGAGCTGTTGAATGTAATGGATGTTGTTTAGTAAAAAGATTGTAAGATGAACTCCACGAAAAGTAAAACAGTGGTAATGGAATGTGTATTAAACAGGGTGATAATGAAGGAATTAGATTCGGGAACGAGACACTGAAAGCACTAAGTGGTTTTCACTATATGAACAGCAGAAAAACTGATGATGAGCGAAGTATAGGTAAGTTTTTTGACATCTCATATTAATGTAAGTGTAGGGAAATCTCTTCTGAAGATATCAGTACGAAGTGCATCCTTGAACGAAGGTTAAATGAAACGTGGACTATAAATAGTCAAGACGGATATAGGACAGAAGCATTTGAAATGTGGTGCTACATAAAAATTCTGAAGATTATGTAGGTGAATCGAGTAACTAACTAATGAAGAGGTTCTCTATCGAACTAGAGAAAAAGAAATTTATGGCAGAACCCGATGTAAAGAAGGGGTCGGTTGACAGAACACATCAAAAGCATCAAAGAATCGTTGCTTTGTAACTGGAGGAAATTCTGGTGGGGTAAAAATCGTAGATGGTTACCAAGGGCTGAATGGGGTAAGCTGGCTGGAGTAGTTATTTAGAGACGAAGATGCTTGGATAGATTGGGGTAGCGTGCAGACCTGCCTCAAACTAATCTTCCTACTGAAGACCACAACAACAACAACAATAATTTGGAGTAGACTGCCGGTGACTGGACTAAAAAGAACTGCTGTAATAAAACGGAAACAGATGCAGGAGGAACTAGTCCTTTACCCATAAGAAAAGTGCATTATCTTTACCACAAACAGGTACCACCATATGATAAAAATGTAAGATTAATAATTTTAATAAAAGAAGTGTAGATAAAGTAAATAAATGATACGTCACTGTAAATTCTAAAAACACGATCACTGAGGTTACTCTCGGAGTGGTCCAGTTAAGAATCAGGTTCCTGTTCCGAAAGAAAGATTCAGTACAAAGTGCACGTTCGTAATTCAGTATTAAACTACTTTTCTGCGACATTTCGCACGTTAACTGTTTCTGAAACTTTGGTATATTTCCCAGGATCACTAACCAAGAGTTTCTTTACCCGAAGAGGAAATAAAAGGGCTTCCCAGAACTCTCGCTATTTGATTTCTGACCGTATTGCACAAGTAGAAAAATTATGTTGCCTGAACCTGCACGTCCCTCCTGGAAATCACTGTCTGTCTGACGCAATTACTCTGCGACGGAACGATTCCGATGTCATCTAAATAAATATGCGAGACCAAGCAGTGTTTATATTATGGAATCTGTTCCGTCATCGTTTTTAATGCCGGATATGTAGGTCTTTCTCGGAACCGGAAGCAGACAATCGGTTCCACTACCTACACGTTCTACCTACACGTCCCGCACGGCTTCAGCATCAAGCAGACACTGCCAATGAAGCTATGAAGTCAGTTTAAAAGGCCATCTTCCGCAGCAGCTGCTGTCATAAATACCTTTTCCGTCTTAAGCTTACTGCAGCTAAAGAATATTAAAATCAGACTCATTTAGCTTTCATTTACAAAGCATCTTCTGTGGTCATTCTGGATTCGCATGGGTACATAATATCTCCGTACATTTTCGTCTTTATAGATTTAAAACAATATTTCCTTCTAAAGCAGACATACAATTTACTTACGGTGTTCTGCTTCTTGTTTGCATACTTTGCCAGCGACTGCTTTTTCCTTCATTGCTAGCGAAGACTGATGTCGAAAGAAGTTTTACGCTCACTCTTGGAAATTTCAAAACAGAGGAAAATTTACCAATAGTGAATGTGAAGCAAAGTTTCTTTCGACCTTATACTCCGCTAACGACGAAGGAGAAAGCAGTATTTTGCAGGGTAAGTAAACAAGGGGCAAAAATACCGTAAGCTGTACAGGACCTTTGGAAGGAAATAATGTTTATGATCTATAAAGAACAAAATGTGCACTGTGTTATGTATCCATATTTCCAGAAAAAAAGGCAAACGGCGTCTGGCAAAAAATACTCTTTAACTGCAGTAAGCTTAAGAAAGAAAAAGCAATACCGCCTGAAACTGTAAAAACGAATAGAAACTGAAGCTGTAAAGTCTCCAGAATTATTCACTCTGCAGCGGGATTTGAACTGTTTTGAAACTTACTTGCAGATTAATACCATGCGCAGGATCCGGACTCGAATGTGCATATTTTCCTTTCAAGAGCAATGCTATTACCGACTGAACTATCCATATACGATGCACGGCCCAGCTCCAAACCTTCATTTATGTCACTACCTCTGCCCTACTAAACAAATCTCACAGGAGCTCTTTAGCACATCCAGTTAGATTAACAGTACTACAGTGACGGAAATGGTAGTTACTATACCATGATAACGTGACCGAACGCTACCAAACTCATAGTTCCGTATTTACATGCGTGTAGAATATGTTTATTAAAACTTCATCTTCATGCAAGCTTATCTTCACTATTTCCTGTACATAAGAAGATGAAGAATGCGGCGGGGTCAGGGATTTTCTCAGCCTCGTGATGACTGGGTGTTGTGCGCTGTCCTTAGGTTCGTTAGGTTTAAGTAGTTCTAAGTTATAGGGGACTGATGACCGTAGATGTTAAGTCCCATAGCGCTCAGAGCCAAGATGAAGAATGACTTGAATACTTGGTGGCTGTTGCGTATGTCTAATTTTAATGTACCTTCCCAGCCGGAGATCGGAACACAATGTCCCCAGAAGGTGTGCACTTGCAGCTTACTCTGAGGTGACAAAAGCCATGGGATAGCAAAATGCACATATAAAGACGGTGACAGTATCGCGTTCACAGGCGATTCATGTGAAAAGATTTCCGAAGTGATTGTGGCCACACGACGGGAACTAACAGACACTGAACGCGGAATAGTAATTGGCGCTAGAGGCATTGGACATTCCATTTCGGAAATAGTTAGAGAATTCAGTGTTTCGAGGTCCACAGGGTAAAGAGTGTGCCGAGAATACCACATTTCAGGCATTTTTTATCGCCACTGACCACGCAGTGGCCGACCGCCTTAATTTAATGACCGAGGACAGCGGTGTTTGCGTAGAGTTGTCAGTGCTAACAGACAAGCAACACTGCGTGAAATAATCGCAGAAATCAATGTAGGACGTACGACTAACGTATCAGTTAGGATAGTGCGGCGAAATTCGACGTTAATGGACTATGGCAGCAGATGACCGATGCGAGTGTTTCTGCTAACAGAACATCGCCTGCTAGCGTATCGGTTGGACCCTGGACTACTGGAAAACTACGGCCTTGTCTGATGACTCCTGATTTCAGTTGGTAAGTGCTGATGGTAGGGTTTGAGGGTGGTGCAGAGGCTACGAAGCCATGGACCCAAGTTGTCAACAAGGCACTGTGCAAGCTGGCGGTGGCTACATAATGTAACGGGGTGTGTTTACATGGATCACTGATTTCATGGAACTGATTACTTGGAGACCATTTGCAGCCATTCCTGGATTTCATGCTACCAAACAACTACGGAATTTTTGTGGGTGAGAACGCGCCACGTCATCTGGTCACAAATGTTAGCTGTTGGTTTGAAGAACATTGTGGACAACTCGAGCGAGTGGTTTAGTCACACAGATCACCCGACCGAATCCCGTCGAACATTTATGAGGGTTAATCGCGAAGTCAGCTCGTGTACGAAATCGCGCACCGGCAACTTTTTCGCAGTTACAGACTGCTGTAGAGGCAGGATGGCTTAGTATTCCTGCAGCGGTCTTCCAACTTCATGTTTAGACCATGCCACGTCGAGATGATGCGCTGGCAGAACAAAAGAAAGTCCGACTCGATAATAAGAGGCATCCCATGACTTTAGTCAAAGCCCGAATCATTAGCATTAGGGACACAACACCGTCACGCCAACAGACTGCACAGGCGTATGCTGCAGTGCAACAACTACAGAACGAGTGGTGCCGAAATACACTCAGAAAGAATAAGAACGGGTGCTTCCAGAAGGGGAAAATCATAATGATGTCACAGGACTGTTCTAATGGATCTGAAGAATAGACGGATGACAACAGCTGGAATCCGTGAGAGGTTACAGGGAACGTGTCAGCACGAACCGTCAGGGACGGGCTACTACTGTAAGCTGGTTCGAGATCGGAGGCCGCCAAGCATCGTTTACCGCTGTAGAGTCTTGCTTGGAGTAGAGCCAGTGTTAACTGGAACACTGAATGTCCTTTAGTTATGCATCCTGCTTCTGTCTGTGGCTGTCTGATCGATGCCAAAAAGTCTGTTGACAACCTGCTGAAACGTCAGTGGACGGAACGATTCTCGAGGCTCATACCTCTCCAACTCCTGGGATCATGGTGTAGACAGATATTGCCTACGAAAACAGAACTTATTCATTAATTGATTTGGGGGGGGGGGGGGGGTTATCCTCTGCTAATATTTCTCAAGAAATGTAAAATGAATCTTGATAGCTGTTACCAAATAACACATTCCAGCAAGATACCGCAAGGCCCAAACTGCAGTTCACACCACAAACATCTTGAGCAATGTACGGATCCTTCATTGGCCTGCCTGATCCCTTGATTTGTTTCTCACAGATGAGTTATGGGATGCAACAGGAAGACAAATACTTCCATACCGGTCTCCAGCGTGCAATACTAATAAACTGACACAGCACATCACGGGCGATGAAACATTGGGTCATCACTTCGAACTGGAAACAAAACTACAATACATGTAATGGCGCCACACCACCTCTACTACGAAGAAAATGTTCAAAGCAGCACGCTCAGTCCGAAAAATCATGCCGAAGGAAATTGAGGAAATGGCTTAGCGTGTTCGTCATCACAAAAATTTAAACCAATTTCTCTTTCTCCATGACAACGCAAGGCCTCGCACGAGGCTGCGCACCCGATAGAAGCTCAAAAATCTTCATGCGTGTGATCTTTTTCATCCACCCTACAGCCCGGATCTCGTACGTTCCGACATCCAGACGTCGACCAGTAGACTGGTACCATGTCAACATACAAGCATACAGGCTCTCCCAGTAAGACAGCGTAAGGCCATCGCATTGAACGGACGTTATGTTGAAAAACAGGGTTTTGTAGCCAAATGAATGGGGAATAATATGGAGTATTGGAATCCTAAAAAAACTAACGTGCATTAGCAAAAAGTGTTGCATTATTTGTCGACCGCCCCTCGTAGTATGGGAAGGCATTCTTCAAAATGAGAATTGGAAGCGGTTTCCTTCCACTTCATAACGAATACAAGACTGTATTCGTACCTATAGGCGTCACAGCCTATAGTGTTGTTGATGATGACGGACATCAAATGGTTCAAATGGCTCTGAGCACTATGGAACTTAACTTCTGAGGTCATCAGTCCCCTAGAACTTAGAACTACTTAAACCTAACTAACGTAAGGACATCACACACATCCATGCCCGAGGCAGGATTCGAAGCTACGACCGTAGCGGTCGCACGGTTCCAGACTGTAGCGCCTAGAACCACACGGCCACCCCGGCCGGCTTACGGATATCAATTCCGAATAGAATTTAACAGTCGTTATGTAGCTAACACATCCACAAACTTTGACAAGTATCGAAATGATGAGTTAGTTATTTACGTATACCATTTGAATGATTCTTCTATCGTAATGACATGGAACGAGTTAGTTTACAGAGTATGTATGCATGAGTAGCGTGAACATTAATGAACACATTATACACTGAAGCGCCAAAGAAACTGGTATAGGCAATCGTACTCAAATACAGAGATATGTAAACAGGCAGAATACGGCGCTGCGATCGACAGATCGGTTACTGCTGCTACAATGGAAGGATATCAAGATGTTAGTGAGTTTGAGCGTGGCCTTATAATTGGCGCACAACCTATGGGGCACAGTATCTCCGAGGTAGCGATGAAGTGCGGATTTTCACGTACGACCATTTCACGACTGTACTGTGAATATCAGGAATCCGGTAAAACACCATATACCCGACGCCGCTGCGGTTGGGAAAGATCCTACAAGAACGGGACCAACGACGGCTGAAGAGAATCGTTCAACGTCACAGAAGAGGAACCCTTCTGAAAATTGCTGCAGATTTCAATCCTGGGCCATCAGAAAGTGTCAGCATGGGCACCATTCAACGAAACATCATCGATATGGGCTTTCGGAGCCGAAGGCCCACTCGTGTACCCTTGATGGCTACATGACACAACGCTTTATGCCTAGTCTGGTCCTGTTAACGCTGTTGATGACTGGAAACATGTTTCCTGGTCGGATAAATCTCGTTTCACATTGTATCGAGCTTGTACGTGTATGGAGACAACCTCATGAATCCATGGATCCTGCATGTCAGCAGGGGACTGTTCAAACTGGTAGAGGCTCTGTGATGGTGTGGAGCATGTGCAGTTGGAGTGATATGGGACTCCTGTTACGTCTAGATACAACTCTGACACGTGACACATACGTAAACATCCTGTCTGATCATCTGCATCTATTCATGTCCATTGCGCAGTCCGACGGACTTGGGGAATTCCAGCAGGACAATGCGGCACCCCACACGTCCAGAATTGCTACAGAGTGGCTCCAGGGACACTCTTCCGAGTTTAAACACTTCCGTTGGCCACAAAACTCCCCAGAGGAGATCATTATTGAGCATATCTGGGATGCCTTGCAACGTGCTATTCAAAAGAGATCTCCATCTCCTCGTACCCTTATGGATTTATGGACAGCCCTACAGGATTCATGGTGTCAGTTCCCTCCAGCAGTACGTCAGACATCAGTCGAGTCCTTGCCACGTCGTGCTGCGGCACTTCTGCGTGCTCGCGGGTGCCCTACACGATATTAGGCAGGTGTACCAGTTTCTTTAGCTCTTCAGCATATGTTAGTCATACTCACGCAACTATTATCGTTTTACAGGCTAACAATTTTTAAATAGACATTCGTCCATGGAATAGAAGGAGCCGTTCAGGAGCAATGATTTTAGGTCACATTTTAAAACTTGGTTTCCTGCCTGTCAGACAGTTTTATTACTGGGCAGATGACCAAAAATTTTTGTTGCGGGATACTGAGCTACTGACAGCTTTAATAATGGGAAATAAAGATTTTTTGTAGTGTTATAAGTACTGACATCACTGTGGCTTTCTGGCAGATTAAAACTGTGTGCTGGAACGAGACTCGAACTCGGGAACTTTGCCTTTCGCGGGCAAGTGCTCTACCATCTTGTTTTTCCTTCATTTTGCTCCGTACTGTTCATTGCATTTGGTCGGGGCGGACGTCAGACGACATCCGTTCAAGTTCATTATTACAGAGGGCAAGCAGCCCTCTGACCGCAGCATCAGAGCTACCCAAGCATCACTCACCCCCTCTCCTCACAGCTTTACATTTGCCAGTACCTTTTCTCCTACTTTCCAAACTTCACTGAAGCTCTCCTGCGAACCTTGCAGAAATAGCACTCCTGGAAGAAAGGATGTTTCGCTCTGCTGCGGAGTGTGCGCTGTTACGAAACTTTCTGGCAGATTAAAACTGTGTGCCGGACTGACATCATTGTTTTCTCAAATTGTGATGGATTTTGTATGACGAATTGTATTTGCGAATGTATGTATTGTCATGGTGTAGTTAAAATGCCTAACTCTTTGAAGAGGTGCACATGACGGCAGCAGGTGGAGACCGCATATTAATGCTACTATTCGCTCTTGTGAAGTCGATGCTTTCTTACAAAGTGTCGAGTCAACCTACAAAATTATCCCATAAG
This sequence comes from Schistocerca piceifrons, assembly GCF_021461385.2. Taxonomy (NCBI): domain Eukaryota; kingdom Metazoa; phylum Arthropoda; class Insecta; order Orthoptera; family Acrididae; genus Schistocerca; species Schistocerca piceifrons. The sequence continues at coordinate 147,294,348 of NC_060144.1, forward strand.
ACATTATTGAGTTGAAATATGCAAAACAGGTGAGAAGGTTAATTCATTTGTTTCCGACACTAGCAAAAGTAACTAAACTTGAGGCGCACAGTTATACGCTTCATCCAGTTCAATTTTCATCAGTACGTAAATCCAAAAATTTGGAGTATTCTACACTATTTACCAACTCCTGTTCATGTGCTTCATCAGTTGTTGGCATGACTCTATATGTTGTACACAAATGAATATAGTGCGTTTTTTTCAAAAAGAGGGGAGCAATTTGCGTCAACAACTAAATAATTATTTACAAAACACCGTTACCAATCTATTCTACTGCTTTCTCTCTAATGGTATTTAGTAAGTACTAATTCTGCTACTTAAATCGTAAAGTGGAAGGTCATTCACATATAGTCCATAAGCAATAGGAGTGGACCCAAAATTGAACCTGGGAACTCCCTTTCTGTTATCTGTTTAGATAATATATTTTTTACATCTCCCAACACTGTTTGCATTATTCACTAACGACAGGCACAGATAGTGTAGTGGGTGACATGAAATAAACAGAGTAGGTTGGACTGTGACAGTCCACCGGAGGGAACGTATTTTATCCAGTCGATTTCTACAGCAGTCCACGGACTGTTGGTCCTGTCTACAGCAGTCAATAGTAGTTAAAGGGTTAAATATAATTGTGTAAAGTCATCAGTTCTATAAAACTTATCTTTTTTCTAAGTATCCAACATGATCTACAATATCAAATGCCATGGAAAGCATACAGAAAATACCATCGGGCAATATTTTATCATATAAAGCTTCTAATATTTCGTGCGAGAACTTATACTCGTTAATAGCATTCTGTGTCGCGCAATGCTTCTAGATTTCATGGGGCTTCGTGGTGTAATACTTCACATTCCTGTCAGAGAATACAGTCTATTATAGCCATTACATTCTATGGCCCACTTTCCATTCTTCAACGAGCATGGCTTTCTAATAGCCGATGGTTTCACATAGACATCACAGCTGCACTTTAGCGAGAGAACGAACTCTATTACCCCAGGTATATGGGTTATGTACTGCCGCGCGGGATTAGCCGAGCGGTCTCAGGCACTGCAGTCATGGACTGTGCGGCTGGTCCCGGCGGAGGTTCGAGCCCTCCCTCGGGCATGGGTATGTGTGTTTGTCCTTAGGATAATTTGAGTTAAGTAGTGTGTAAGCTTAGGGACTGATGACCTTAGCAGGTAAGTCCCATAAGATTTCTCACACATTTGGTTATGTGCTGGTACAGCAAACTGAGTTTTGCGTTACATTTGTAACAAGGTAGTGTTTAGGTGAATGATACTCTGTGGTACGTTTTGGAACAGGATTGTATGAGAGGAAGTCGATTATTGATTAAAAAATATAGTGTTATTTGCAAAAGCGTACTGCTGTTCATATGTTCGTAAAGGACAAAGTTACAAGAAAGGCAGTAATGCAGGTAATGTACAGCTGGTGGCTTAAGTACAGTTGCTTGATAGTGAGCTGTGCGTTCGTTAGTACCAGTACCTTAAACTTGCCTGTACGAGTAGGCTACTTGTTATCATAGCGGTGACTTTGCCGGCATCCCTCCATGGGCAGCGTAGCACCGCGCTAAGGAGATTTAACGGCCTCGAGTCATCAATGTTTGCTTGTTATTCGGCATGTTAACTAGAGTTCCTCACCGATGTCCAGTTTGTCGGGTTACGGATGGTGACCCCTTAAGTGTAGACAGTGTACCTATCACATTCTAACAATTGCTGCTTCGTTCTATCTTCTGGCCACTGATTTGTCTCTTCAGAGTTTACAGGTTTCTTATTTCAGCCACTTTGATTCTTGGATACTGAGCTGCCAAGGACCGGTACAGTGAGCACCTAACGTAACATGTGACTTAAGTAATGATTGTGATTCGCGAGAAACCTTTTTCTTCGAGCGAGACTTCGTTATAGAGATTTATTTTTGGTTCTCGAGTGTAATGCTGTCTAGCTTTGTTTAGAGACCGTTATATTAGTCTTAGTATCCTACGTGAATTGGTATCCCAAGTTATAGTACATCCCACAACTGTTTTAAGTTAGTTATGACAAGCAAACAAAATTTAGATTTTAATGTTGGCTGCCTTTGTGGAAGTCTTATTTCCGTATTTTTTTCCTATGTTTTTTAACCGTTTGCTCCCATTTAAATGCATTATGTTGACCGTGTTATGAGAAGTTGTTATTTTGAAGTGGCTGTTCACTTTTAAATACTGCTCTGTCAAGCTACCCCAATTATTTTGAAGATTACTCCGTCACAGCTAAAGCTTGAAGCGGACTTATGAGGTTATTCGTAACGCGATTTGTAATTCATTTTTGTTGATGTTTTCCCTGTGGTTCTAATTTCTATCCGTTGTGTATTTTAGAGTGTATAATCTGACCCGAATAAACGGGCCGTCTAGATTATGGTTGAGCTGGTCACCTGACAACAACACCTGATCAGTAACCAAGTATGTTTACTTCAGTTCCTTCAACTGGGATACAATATTGTCAGTTTTCATTATTTAAATTTTGTTAATATTTATCGTGTTCAAAGCTTTTATGTGCCAAACATTAAAAGTGTAATAATTTGAAGTGTCATTCTCATTGTGACATTTATTAATAATTTTAATGGCTTTTATAACAGTGGTTTTGGATTGTTCATTTTGTCAATGTTGTTTAAAAGCCGCTGAGGCGAAGAGATGTTGTTAAATGTCTCGCTCCTCTTCCGTTCAGCACCTTAATGCTCCCAGTTTCATGCTCCCTGCCATTTCAGGTACATGTTTTGTTTTTCTTTTGGACCAAATCTTATTTGGGCAGGTGAAGATAAATGCGACACCCTGTATAGAGCATTCAAAACGTGCAGGGTCTTTACTGAGAAACCTTACACCACAATATAGTCCCGTGACCTTTACAATAGATGTATGTTGGCGAAAGCGGTTATGCTTTGCTCATTTGGATGCTCATTCTCTACGTTTCCTACTCTAGTGTCGCAGTGAGTACTACATGAGTTGTTGTTGTTGTCTTCAGTTCGAAGACTGGTTTGATGGAGCTCTCCATGTTATTCTATCTCAATATCTTGTGCGAGCCTCTTTATCTCGGAGTAACTACTGCAGTCTACATCTTTCTGAATCTACTTACTGAATTCATCTCTCGGTCTCCCTCTAAGATTCTTACCACCCACATTTCCCTCCAGTACTAACTTGGTGATCCCTTGATGTCGCAGAATGTGTCCTATCAAACGATCCCTTCGTTTGGTCAAGCTGTGCCACAAATTCCTTGTTTTTCCAATTCTATTCAGTACCGCCTCATTAGTTACGTGAAAGACCGATCTAATTTTCAGAATTCTTTTGTAGGACCACTTTTTGAAAGCTTCTATTCTCTTTTTATCTAAACTTTTATTAGTCAATGTTTCACTTCCATACATGGCTACACTCCAAAGAAGTACTTCCATAAACGACTTCCATACATTTACGTCTATTCCCGATGTCAACAAATTTCTCTTCTTCAGAAATGCTTTCCTTGCCATAGCCAGTCTACCTTTTATATCCTCTACTTAGGCCACCTGCCCAAGCAGCAAACTCGTGTATCGCTTTAACTATCTCTTTTCCTAATCTAATTCCCTTAGCATCACCTGATTTAATTCGACTACATTCCATTGTCCTTGCTTTGCTTTTGTTGATGTTCAACTTATATCCTCCTTTAAGACACTGCCCGTTCCTTTCAACTGCTCTTCCAAATCTTTTGCAGTCTCTGAGAACTACAATGTCATCGGAAAACCTCAAAGTTTTATTTCTTCTACCTGAACTTTAAATCCTAATACAAATTTTTGTATGGTTTCCTTTACTCCTTGTTCAACTTACATATTGATTAATAGGCTACAATCGTGTCTCATTCCCTTGTCAACCACTACTTCCCTTTCATGCCCCACGGCTCTTATTACCGCCGTGTAGTTTCTGTACAAACTGTAAATAGCGTTTCGCCTTTTGAAGGAAGCCACATCAGTTACATCCCTGTAATTCCGTTACTTCTCCGACAATCGGCTGGCTCCCTGAAGAACAGAGTGGAGAATATTGCACAAAGCTCGTATTTTCCACATACAATAGCCACGACGAGTGCACCGTGCACAGTTGATACAACCGTCTCATGGAGGGCATCGTGCTGTTTATCTCTGGACGTTCAAAAGTGCACTCCATTGACGCATTCCCGGAGATACGCGCGATGGTTTGGATAAATGCGAAGTAACGTAAGACTTCCGAGAAGGTGGAATTGCTGGAGCGGGCAGCGGCGCTCTCAGGTTAAGTTTCCGGTCCCACAGCAAGTGACACCGCATCCAGACTTCACGGAAGCGCCCACCCGCATGCCGGGCGGCACGGCCGAGTTCGCTTTGTGTAGCGCGCCGCTGCAGTCGCCGGAGCGTGGGAGAGTCGGTTCCATTCTAGGCCGGGTCCTGTGGCACCGACACACTGTTGCGCGTGCTGCGTCCTTCACAGCCAAGGACCACCCACTCATCTGCTTTGTGATGATGTGGCAATATTGCTTCTTTAGTATACAGGACGTATGGCAATTAAACTACGTGTGTACTACGAGAGCCGTCTTACGTTTTATTACGTCTTATCTAATGCTAACGCTGTTGTAACCTTTCGAGCAAGCAGGAACGGTACATTACCTACATCACAAGGAAAGGTGTCCTAAATTGACGAGGAGCGTGGGAGAGGTATTACAACACGCCGCATTGCACTGAAGCTTCGACACAGAGCCCCAAGACGAACATCTTTTAGTATTAATATTTAACATTTAAATGTTTATGCGCTATTCCAGAAACATCGAACACCTTATCCACGTTGATATATATTTAACTACAGTTTCAGTTTGGAATGATCAATTAAAGAATTAGTTTAACGTCACAAGTGATTTGCCGACCTGACCGACCCATTACGAAAGCGTCCCGAGCGGGCAGGCGACAAAAAGTGAAGGTAGCCCAGTAAACGGTCTATGACTAGTTGTCAGGCAAGCAATACTAGTGGTTATTTGGTTTGATTAAAAGTGACTTAATTTTAACTTTGCCTTGGGAAATGTTTGTATTCAGTCCCTTACTGCTATCAAGATTGTGTGGAAACAAGTATTGTGCACTGGGTTGTGGATATGATGGTGCCTGTTAGGTTATGATTACACTCCTCGATCGTTATTACAGCTAATGCTCTGAGGCTGTCTTTCAGATAGAATCGATTGTAAAAACACATTTTCCTAATTCTGGTTCAAATTAATATAAGAGATGACATTCCACATCTTGAAACTTTATTGTAGCATCTTATAAACTACAGGGTGGACCTTTTATTGTGTCCGGGCCAAATATCTCACGAAATAAGATGGCGCTGCCATAGGTCAAACGGATATCAACTGTGTCTTTTTTATAATAGGAACAACCATTTTTATTACATATTCCTGTAATACGTAAGGAAATATGAATGTTTTATTTGGATCTCTTTTTTCGCTTTGTGATAGATGGCGCTGTAATAGTCACAAACATATGGATCACAATTTTAGACGAAGAATTGGTAACAGGTAGGTTTTTTAAATTAAAATACAGAACGTGGGTACGTTTGAACATTTTATTTTGGTTGTTCCAATGTGATACATGTACATAGGTGAACTTATCACTTCTGAGTACGCATTCTGTTACAGCGTGATTACCTGCAAATACCACATTAATGCAATAAATGCTCAAAATGATGTCCGTCAACCTCAACGCATTTGGCAATACGTGTAACGACATTTCTCTCAACAGCGAGTAGTTCGCCTTCCGTAATGCTCGCACATGCATTGACAATGCGCTGACGCATGTTGTCAGGCGTTGTCGGTGGATCACGATAGCAAATATCCTTCAACATTCCCCACAAAAAGAAATCCGGGGACGTCAGATCTGGTGAACGTGCGGGCCATGGTATGGTGTTTCGACAACCAATCCACCTGTCATGAAATATGCTATTCAGTACCGCTTCAACCGCACTCGAGATATGTGCCGGACATCCATAATGTTGGCAGTACATCGTCATTCTGTCATACAGTGAAACATCTTGTAGTAACATCGGTGGAACATTGCGTAGGAAATCAGCATACATTGCACGATTTAGATTGCCATCGATAAAATGAGGGCCCATTATTCTTCCTCCCATAATGGCGCACCATGCATTAACCCGCCAAGGTCGCTGATGTTCCACTTGTCGCAGCCATCGTGGATTTTCCGTTGCCCAATAGTGCATATTATGCCGGTTTACGTTACCGCTGTTGGTGAATAACGCTTCGTCGCTAAATAGAATGCGCGCAAAAAATCTGTCATCGTCCCGTAATTTCTCTTGTGCCCAGTGGCAGAACTGTACACGACGTTCAAAGTCGTCGCCATGCAATTTCTGGTTTATAGAAATATGGTACCGGTGCAGTCGATGTTGATGTAGCATTCTCAACACCACTGTTTTTGAGATTCCCGATTCTCGTGTAATTTGTCTGCTACTGATATGCGGATTAGCCCTGACAACAGCTAAAGCACCTACTTGGGCATCATCATTTGTTGCAGGTCGTGGTTGACGTTTCACATGTGGCTGAACACTTCCTGTTTCCTTAAATAACGTAACTATCCGGCGAACGGTCCGGACACTTGGATGATGTCGTCCAGGACACCGAGCAGCATACATAGCACACGCCCATTGGGAATTTTGATCACAATAGCCATACATAAACAAGATATCGACCTTTTCCGCAATTGGTAAACGGTCTATTTTAACAGGGGTAATGTATCACGAAGCAAATACCGTCCGCACTGGCGGAATGTTACGTGATACCACGTACTTATACGTTTGTGACTATTACAGTGCCATCTATCACAAAGCGAAAAAAGTGGTCCAACTAAAACATTCATATTTCTTTACGTACTACACGAATATTTAATAAAAATGGAGGTTCCTATTAAAAAAAAAACGCAGTTGATATCCGTTTGACCTATGGCCGTGTCATCTAGTGGGCCAACCACAGCGCCATCTGGTTTCCCCCTTCAAGCTAGACCAGTTTCGTTCTATGTAGTTTTTTCGTATGATGCTTATTTCGTGAGATATTTGGCCCGATCACTATCAATGGACCACCCTGTGTATTTGCTCCGCACCTGTCTCCAGCGTGGTCAAAGGGAACAGTTTGTTTAAACAATCCTATAAACGAAGCTACAAGCATAAGGGAGTGGGTCGTGAGTCGGAATACATTGCCATGAATAAATAAGTGAGGGGCAGACAGTGACTACATTTGAATATGAATTTCATCAACAAAATTTGAAAGGGAGGACTACTTCTAAAAGTCATTGTGTATGTGGGTTTGTTCACTGGCCAGTAATGGCAAACACGAGCTCCTAAACCCACATAGCTTTCCAGCAATACTAAAATTAATATATCTGAGTGATCACTAACATGCATACATCAATTTAGTACATAAAAATAAAATTTATCTAACATATTATTACACAAAGTGCCATACCGAAATCGCAGTGTGATTGGGGAATCGTGAATTGAATCTCAACGATTATCAAGAACCACACATGTGGTTAAATTGCATTTAAATTTTTACAATATAATAAATCATAAACATGTACACACAAATTAAAGCGCGGCTGGTTCCCGCTAGTAATTTATCGCAGAATAACTTTTATATGGCAGAGGAACATACTGTTATTAAGATAATGGTTTCTGTGGACAAGCATCGAGAAAATTACGGACTTAAGTGAGTTTATGGGACGAAGAATCTTCATAAAATTCGTGCATTCCAACACCCACAATTTCGTCTCCAGGCGATCTGCGCTTCGCCCCACTCGTGGATGCGGAGGGGAAAAGCTCCTTAAAGTCTACTTTGTGATCCTACCTACTCGCTAGCTCCCGCAGTAAAATCTACCTACACTGTGCATTAAAACATAAAACAAAGTGTAATAAATGTGTGCAGTCATGGGCATAAACCCCTCAAGTTCTGCCTGGAAATAAATTATGTACTAAATGAAAATACTGAAATGTATCAAAAGCGTCTCCTGAAATCAAGGAACACAGCAACCTTGACGCCGATATATACTACGCTTTGGAATTTATGGACGAAAAGCGAGAGTTGTTTAATAACAAAACTGACAAGGCTGGACGTATAGGATGCAAAAGCGAAGAGATTGCAGTAAATATTGGCTGCAAACGAGCCATTAGCGAGGTCATTCCCAATATGTGGTTGAGATCTATCAACTTCTTCAGTACCAAGTATTTCCCTAGTTAGTGCAAATGGATTTGAAATGTAATCTCTACTGAATTAAGTGGTCTCAAATTTCACGCACAGGCCATTAATGGAGAAGATCTAACACAGTGCCCTCTTTGAATAATCGTACGAACGTCGAAATGACAGATACTGAGATAGCAGTTCGCGGGACAGGGAAGCAATCACAATCGCTCAATAGTGGAAAGGCACCAGAACCAGATGAGATACTTCTAACTTTCTACAAGGGCTATGCGAAACTACATGCTCCCGTTCTAACAACAGTTTATCGTAGATCGCTGCAGCAACAAAGGGTACCTAGAGATTGCGTAAAAGTGCAGGTCACTCTTGTTTTCAAATGGTTCAAATGGCTCTGAGCACTATGGGACTTAACTGCTGTGGTCATCAGTCCCCTAGAACTTAGAACTACTTAAACCTAACTAACCTAAGGACATCACACACATCCATGCCCGAGGCAGGATTCGAACCTGCGACCGTAGCAGTCGCGCGGTTCCGGACTGAGCGCCTAGAACCGCGAGACCACCGCGGCCGGCTCTTGTTTTCAAGATAGGACGAAGGACAGATGCACATAATTACAGGCCTACATCGTACGCGACCGTGTGCAGTTATAGAAAATGTTTTATGCTCAAGAACTGTGACATTTTTGGAGAACGAAAATCTCGTCTACAAAAATCAACATGGGCTCCGCAAACAGAGATCTTGCGAAACTCAGCTCGCTCTGTTCCTCCACTAGATCCATAGGGCTGCAGACAGCGGCACAAAGGTTGATAGCGTGTTCCTTGACTTTAGAACATCATTTGACACTGGCCCGCACTGCCGGTTAGTGAAAAGGATATGAGATTACTGGGTATCGAGACAGATTTATGACTGGATTCAAGACTTCCCTGTAGACTGAACTCAACATGTCGCCCGTAACGGAACAAAAAAGTGTTTAAATGTGTGTGAAATCTTATGCTAAGGTCATCAGTCTCTAAGCTTACACACTACTTAACCTAAATTATCCTAAGGACAAACACACACACCCATGCCCGGGGGAGCACTCGAACCTCCGCCGGGACCAGCCGCACAGTCCATGACTGCAGCGCCTTAGACCGCTCGGCTAAACCAGCGCGGCCATAACGGAACAATATCGAGAAATGTAATTTCCGGAGTACCCGAAGGAAGTATGATAGGACAGTTACTGTTTACGGTGTACATGAGAAATCTAGTAGTAAGTGTCATATGGTAATTAAGATTGTTCGCAGATGTTCCCTTTGTCTATAACAAAGTTGCAATGCCAGAAGACAGTATTAGTTTACACAATGACAGACAGAGGCTCGATAAATGATGCAGCTCTGGCAGTTGATCCTGAACGTAAATAAACGTAACATATTGTGCATACACAGAAAAGTAAATCCACTGCTGTACAACAACACTGTCGACGAGAAACTGCTGGAAACAATATCTACGGTAAAATATCTAGGATTCTCTAACTGGAGCGATTTTACGTGGAATGACCATATAATACAAATAGTAGGAAAAGCAGACGCCAGACTGAAATCCATAGTTGGAATTTTAAGGAGCTGTAACTCATCCACGAAGAAACTGGGTTAGGCTATAAGGCGCTCGTTCGACCGATTCTTGAGTACTGTTCGTAAATTAGGGATCCTTAGCGGGTTAGGACTGACAGAAGAGGCAGAGAAGATCCAAAGAAGAGCGACGTGTTTCGTCACGGGATCGTTTAGTGGGTGCGAGAGTGTTATCGAGATGCTCAGCAAACTGCAGTGGTAGACGTTACAAGAGAGGCGTTGTGCATCACGGAGAGGTTTACTGCTGAAATTTCGAGACAGCTCTTTCCGGAAAGAGTCGGACAACATATTACTACCTCTAACATACAACTCACGAATTGAGCACGACGAGAAAATTTGCCATTCGCAAGTGGCACAGGGAAGGGATGATCAGTTAGTGGTGCCAGAGTATCCTCCGCTACACATAATTACGTGGCTTGAGGAGTACGATATGTAGAATCTGTTGCTTGCATGATGGGCCCATAACGTTTCTTGTGATGTAAGACGACATTTAGCTCACGAGTGCGGATTGTCTGGCCTCCAAAATTACCTGGTCTCAGTTCTATGGATTTTTTCTGTCTGCGGCCGTCTACAATTGCAGCAGCGAACTGTAATTTACATCACATCCGGATGCGTCAGAAAGGATTCGTAACTCTACGCAGGGACATGTGCAGTGTAGCGTTCAGATGCGAAGACGACACGAGGAACGCCGACCGTTGTGGCCGAGCGGTTCTAGGAGCTTCAGTCCGGATCCACGCGGCTGCTACGGTCGCAGGTTCGAATCCTGCCTCGGGCATGGATGTGTGTGATGTCGTTAGGTTAGTTAGGTTTAAATAGTCCTGTCTAGGGGACTGATAACCTCAGATGTTAAGTCCCATAGTGCTTAGAGCCATTTGACACGAGGAACATCTCCTTTAACAGATATGCATGAACATTAAATGTTGTTGTTGTGGTCTTCAGTCCTGAGACTGGTTTGATGCAGCTCTCCATGCTACTCTATCCTGCGCAAGCTTCTTCATCTCCCAGTTCCTACTGCAACCTACATCCTTCTGAATCTGCGTAGTGTATTCATATCTTGGTCTCCCTCTACGATTTTTACCCCCCACGCTGCCCTCCAGTACTACACTCCTGGAAATTGAAATAAGAACACCGTGAATTCATTGTCCCAGGAAGCGGAAACTTTATTGACACATTCCTGGGGTCAGATACATCACATGATCACACTGACAGAACAACAGGCACATAGACACAGGCAACAGAGCATGCACAATGTCGGCACTAGTACAGTGTATATCCACCTTTCGCAGCAATGCAGGCTGCTATTCTCCCATGGAGACGATCCTAGAGATGCTGGATGTAGTCCTGTGGAACGGCTTGCCATGCCATTTCCACCTGGCGCCTCAGTTGGACCAGCGTTCGTGCTGGACGCGCAGACCGCGTGAGACGACGCTTCATCCAGTCCCAAACATGCTCAATGGGGGACAGATCCGGAGATCTTGCTGGCCAGGGTAGTTGACTTACACCTTCTAGAGCACGTTGGGTGGCACGGGATACATGCGGACGTGCATTGTCCTGTTGGAACAGCAAGTTCCCTTGCCGGTCTAGGAATGGTAGAACGATGGGTTCGATGACGGTTTGGATGTACCGTGCACTATTCAGTGTCCCCTCGACGATCACCAGTGGTGTACGGCCAGTGTAGGAGATCGCTCCCCACACCATGATGCCGGGTGTTGGCCCTGTGTGCCTCGGTCGTATGCAGTGGTGTACATGTTCTGCTTTTAACCCGCCCATGCTTGCCTGGTGGCCAGGCGGGCAGGCCGCCGCGCGTTGTCAACAGAACGGGCAGGCTGCTTCACTCCCAGCCAAGCCAAGCAGAACCCAACCCGGGCAGGCTGTGGGAAACTTGCTTGCCTGCCCATATTACTGGTGAGCTGCGCTACGCAGCCGTTTAGTCTGCGCGCGTCATTGTCGTATTATGAACGTTAATTAAAAGTTTTTATTTTACCTGAGCACCAAAAGACAAACCCCAACGTTATATATATATATATATATATATATATATATATATATATATATATATTAATTTCAGGTCAAAAAATATTGGGTTTTATCTGTAAATTCTTCCTTTACGAGTATATTTCGGGCTTATTATCTATAAAAATGAATTGCCAAATGTGTTGATAAGCGTAAAACTCGAGAACAGCTGGAACAATTCGGCTTTTTTTTTTTTTTTTTTTGCTGTGTTCGTAATTCTCAGGACAAGGTTTTTATGAAATAAAATTTTGGAAAATCGACCGAAAAATCGGAAAATTTGAGAAAACCTGAAAGTGCGTTTTCATTGTGTCCGTGTGTTTGTATTGGATACAATATTCACGAAATTTTGCACACTGTACCTTGAAACCAAGAGGAAGGTCACAGTCTATATAAAATTTCGTCGGGTGCATGGCAGGGGTTACTTTACCTAACGGAATTCGACAAATTGTACGTTTTTATTCCTATCTTGATGAAATTTGTTACACTTGATATTCAAAGCAGGATGAAGGGCGCTGTCTGCTTAAAATTCTGAATGGTGCATGGGAGAGGGTACTTTACTTACACACTTCTACACCAACGTACGGTTTTATTCGGATCTCGAAGAAATTTTGCACGCTTGACCATCAAGAGGAACATCACTGTCTACATAATATTTCGGACAGTGCATGGAATAGAGCACCTTAAAAACGATTTTGACATCCTTTGCGGCCTCATAAACACACGAAAACGTTTCCCATGCAGCACTTGAGCTCTGTTTCGTTCAAATGGTTCAAATGGCTCTGAGCACTATGCGACTTAACTTCTGAGGTCATCAGTCGTCTAGAACTTAGAACTAATTAAACCTAACTAACCTAAGGACATCACACACAGCCATGCCCGAGGCAGGATTCGAACCTGCGACCGTATCGGACGCTCGGTTCCGGACTGTAGCGCCTAGAACCCCACGGCCACTCCAGCCGGCTCTCTGTTTCGTTACCAACATGTCTTCGCCAGTTGTCAATTTTTTTCAATCTCACTAAAGTTCGACCTATTCATTGTGCTGCCCCCACCGTTGCGATAAATGGACTGCGGGATAACTACCTGGCTACTCTAGTCACGGTAGCTTGACAGCGCAATCTGTTGTCAGACGCAGCAAGCTGAACGGGTCCCGAGAAGCTTGGCAGGCCTGCGGGAACGCAAGTAGCCCGGGCTTGCGGGAGCCCAAGTCGGCCGCATTACCCACTATGCCTCAGTACACGCGCACTCTTGTGTTTACGTTGCGGCAGGCTGACCTGCATGAATGGTTGCAGAGGAGCTAGGGGCAAGCAGGCTGCAAGGGGAATTTGTACACCTCTAGTCGTATGCAGTCCGGATTGTGGCGCTCACCTGCACGGCACCAAACGCGCATACGACCATCATTGGCACCAAGGCAGAAGCGACTCTCATCGCTGAAGACGACACGTCTCCATTCGTCCCTCCATTCACGCCTGTCGCGACACCACTGGAGGCGGGCTGCACGATGTTGGGGCGTGAGCGGAAGACGGCCTAACGGTGTGCGGGACCGTAGCCCAGCTTCATGAAGATGGTTGCGAATGGTCCTCGCCGATACCCCAGGAGCAACAGTGTCCCTAATTTGCTGGGAAGTGGCGGTGCGGTCCCCTACGGCACTGCGTAGGATCCTACGGTCTTGGCGTGCATCCGTGCGTCGCTGCGGTCCGGTCCCAGGTCGACGGGCACGTGCACCTTCCGCCGACCACTGGCGACAACATCGATGTACTGTGGAGACCTCACGCCCCACGTGTTGAGCAATTCGGCGGTACGTCCACCCGGCCTCCCGCATGCCCACTATACGCCCTCGCTCAAAGTCCGTCAACTGCACATACGGTTCACGTCCACGCTGTCGCGGCATGCTGCCAGTGTTAAAGACTGCGATGGAGCTCCGTATGCCACGGCAAACTGGCTGACACTGATGGCGGCGGTGCACAAATGCTGCGCAGCTAGCGCCATTCGACGGCCAACACCGCGGTTCCTGGTGTGTCCGCTGTGCGGTGCGTGTGATCATTGCTTGTACAGCCCTCTCGCAGTGTCCGGAGCAAGTATGGTGGGTCTGACACACCGGTGTCAATGTGTTCTTTTTTCCATTTCCAGGAGTGTAAATTGGTGATACCTTGATGACTCAGAACATGTCCTGCCAACCGATCCCTTCTTTCAGTCACGTTGTGCCACAATCTCCTCAGCTCCCCAATCCTATTCAATACTTCCTCATTCGTTATGTGATCCACCCGTACATTAAATACTAGCGTGGAATTCAGTAAAAGAGTGTTACTTTTATTGTCAAGAAAAGCAGCAGGTGAAATCTGAGCCCAATTCGATGGAGACTTGATGGAAAAGTTTACATTACATTAGTTCTAACCAGGACAATATTCCGTTACGAAGTCAGTGCCCGTTCGTAGCCACACATTGGGAGTTATCTTGCAAACTGCTCGTTTAATGGACTACTTTCGCTTCTGTTAACGTATGAGAGTGTTGTGGAAGGTAATGTCTCCGAATGATTTATTCTGTTCTCAATACTGGTTGAGCTGCACGTCATGCGTATTGCTCGCTCGACTTCCATGCTTCGCTGATGCAAGTTGTAACCCTCTGCCGGTAGAGGGCTCCTCAATTGTAGTGTAACGTTACTACGTCGGTGCGAGAGAAAGAGCCTGCTGTAATCGAGTTCTTAACACCAGAAAACGTACCTCCAATTGAAATCCGTAGAAGAATGAAAGCTGTGTACGGTGACTCGAAATGAAAGAGTGGTGCTGACCTCTACGAGTCTACCAGAGCTGGGAGTGGACAGCCACTTACGGCAACCGACAGACTCGTCGGAATCGGATTGGTGCGCTCATCACAGAAAATCATCGGACAACGCAGATGCTTCTCTCAGGTAAGTGTGGCGTATCATGAGAACGTATATTGGCCCTCAGTGGTGATTCGGTAGGTAGGGGTACCTCGAATGTTCGTGCTTTGCATGAAATAGAGGAGACTGGACATCTGTAAACGTTTTCTTTTGCGTTTTGAGCGTGAGGATGACGAGTTCCTTAACAACGTGGGACGGGGTTCACGATTTTGACGTTGAAAACATGAGAACATCAGTAGAGTTCCACCACAATGATTACCGACGCCAAGAAAGTTCAACACCATGCCATCATTAGGAAAAGTTATGCTCACAGTGTTGTGGGATGTTCAAGGTGTGGTGCATTTAAAATTCTTACCTTAGGCACCACCTAAACTCTGTAAGGTCGTGGAAGACCTTCAGACAACTGAAAACACGGACTCGAAATGTTCATCCGTTGTCCTTCAGCATGACAATGACAGACCACACGCGAGCGCTGCGACATTTGCAAAAATCCGACGCCCTGGTTTCACTGTCATCGATTATCCTCCGCATACATTATGTAAATTGAAGGTGAAGAGGGGGAGAAAGGAAATGAATTAGTGATGTCAGCTACATCGGACTTTTTGGGCAGTCAGCAGCGACGAGAGAAAATGGGTGCCTGACCGAGATTGGAACCCAGGCTCTCCTGCGTGTTAGACAGTTGCGTTAACCATTGTGCAATCCGGACACAGTATTCATCGCAATTGCGCGGACGACCGTGGCTCGCCTCGCAGCTAACCCTGACTTCCACATAGTCCCTCCTATCCGAAATCACTGTCCGCGTCCTTCACGTTCGCTACTTTCCAATTCCGGCAGGAGTCGAACATAGTTGTACATCCGCACTGGAGGTGGTGGGTTCTTGGCCCATCGAGGCAAATCAGTTTTGTGAATTGGTTCGTATAATCCTCAATACTGTCCTGACTCGGCCCCATCGGATTTTCATCAGTTCCCAAATCTTAGAGAACACTTTTGGAGACTGCCCTTTCACAGTGATGGGGCGGAGCAAGCGGAGGTGAGGTTGTGGCTCCGCCAACAAACATTCCACGGCGATGGTATCGAAGAACTGGCAAACTGGGTTCTCATTGGGAGAAATACGAGGGTCACACCAAAAGAAATGCACACTTTTTTTTTTAAAAAAATCCATCTTGTATTCTACATGTTTGAAAGTTTTACAGTGTGTAGATAGATCCTGTAGGAACAATATTTTAATTTCTCCGCACAATTTCCATACCTCTCAACTGCCTTACGCCATCTTGGAACCAGCGCCTGTATACCCACACGGTAAAATTCTGGAACAACCTGTTCGGCAGCGTGCACAAGGGAGTCATCATCTTCAAACCTTGTTCCACGAAGAGAGTCTTTCAGTTTCCCAAAGAGATGATAGTCACATGGAGCCAGGTCAGAAATGTAAGGCGGGTGTTTCAGTGTTGTCCATCCGAGTTTTGTGACCGCTTCCATGGTTTGTTGACTGACATGTGGCCGTGCATTGTCGTGCAACAGCAAAACATCCTGCTTTTGCCGATGTGGTCGAACACGACTCAGTCGAGCTTGAAGTTTCTTCAGTGTCGACACGTATGCATCAGAATTTATGGTGGTTCCACTTGGCATGATGTCCACAAGCAAGAGTCCTTCGGAATCGAAAAACACCGTAGCCATAACATTTCCAGCAGAAGGTGTGGTTTTGAATTTTTTTTTCTTTGGTGAATTTGCATGATGCAACTCCACTGATTGCCTCTTCGTCTCTGATGAAAAATGATGGAGCCATGTTTCACCACCTGTTACAGTTATTCCAAGAAATTCATCTCCACCTTTCGCGTACTGTTGCAAAAGTTCGCTGCATACGGTTTTCCGCGTTTCTTTGTGAGCCACTGTAACCATCCTGGGAACCAACGTTGCACAAACCTTTTTTAACGCCAACACTTCCAGTATTCTGCGAAAACTTCCTTCCCCTATCCCAACGTAGGCTGACAATTCGTTCACTGTGATGCGTCTGTCAGCAGTCACCAGTTCGTTAACTCTCTGCACGTTGTCTGGAGTGTGTGCAGTACGAGGCCTGCCGCTGCGAGGACAATCCTCAATATTGCCGTGCCAGCTTTCATCACGTAACCTGCTTGCCCACCGACTAACTGTACAGCGATCGACAGCACCATCTCCATACACCTTTTTCAACCTCTTCTGGATGTTTCCCACTGTCCCGTTAACACAGCAGAGGAATTCTATGACAGCACGTTCCTTCTGAGGGACGGCAAGTGTAGCAGCCACCTTGAAGACATGCTGTGACGGCGCCACTCACGGGAACAGGTTGAACTAAGTTTGAAAAGAAGCGAGAAGGATGTATCTACACACTGTAAAGCTTTCACACATGCACTGTATTTTTACAAAAGCCAGCCGGGGTGGCCGAGCGGTACTAGGCGCTACAGTCTGGAACCGCACGACCGCTACGGTCGCAGGTTCGAATCCTGCCTCGAGTATGGATGTGCGTGATGTCCTTAGGTTAGTTAGGTTTAAGTAGTTCTACGTTCTAGGGGACTGATGACGTTAGAAGTTAAGTCCCATAGTGCTCAGAGCCATTTGAACCATTTTTTACAAAAATAGTGTGCATTTCTTTTGGTGTGACCCTCGTATGTTCGTCGCCACTGTGACTACATTTGATAAATAAACATGTAGACATGAGCAAAAAAAGTTGTAGAATATTAATAAAGTTTATATTATTCAAAAAGCTTTAAGAGATTTCACTTAAAAAACTTGGAGACTTTACTTTTGTGGATGCCCTCGTACAAGCAGACCCCAGTCAGTTTTCGCTATGGATTGTGATACACACTGTATGTAGGCTTTCTGTGACGCCTGGCGAGTGATTAAAGAGAGCTGTGGCTAGCGGGAACCACCGACCCAAGTCAGCGTGCTGAGGGCTGCAGGCGCCGCCAGAGCTGAACGCGCGGCCCATTCCGGCGGGGCCCTTCGCTTCCCTTCCCTCGCCCTTCAGGGCCGCGGGCCTCTGTCTGGGCGCCGCTATCTCGTGGACCGAGTAATTGCATCTCCACCGCGGACCTCTCTGTTTGTATTTCGTGATACTCTACGGTCGACGGGCTTAGAGTGAGCCGAGGCATCAGTCGGAAACGAAGGCGGGCGAGAGAGAGCGACCAGTGGGGGAGGTGAAGACGTGGGAGGACGGAGCTCGCAGTCGCTACAGGGATTCCCTGTCCCTCCCCCACCAACCCCTCCCTCCCGTAATTATGTATCGGGAAATTTATTCCGCATTAGAATGCGGCTCTCGCTGCGAGACCGATTCCTTGCGCCGTTAGCGCTGGGCTCTGATCGACGCTGCGTCTTCGCCTTTCCTCCCTCACGGCAGGCGGCTAAGAAATCAAGGGGGGCTCGCAGCTTGAACGAGGAATTTAGACATCTGTGTACACTGCTTAGCTGCAGTTAACGCGGTATGGGAAGCAGACATAAAGATTTAATTACCACCAGGAAAAAATAAAGTTTCTGTACGTAATTAAGTTCCGGTTTATTTGCAGGTAGATCTTTACGTCCCCTCGCCATGATTTCGTAGGACGCCGCTAGTGGAGCAAAAACAATATGGTAATGCTCAGTAATTTGTTTCCTGTTGCTGACAGGAAACAACGCTGCAGTAATATGCTGCGACTTGGTGGAAAGGAGCGGAAACTATTCCTCATCATATAACATAATGGCGCAGGTGCAGTTTGAATGAGGAAGAGACAAGCGGCAGACTGAGTCTCTCTGAAGAAAAGGGAATCGAAAGCACACGAATTGGACAAATTCAAGGAGACACAGCGAGAAATGAGAGTTTGAACATACACTACTGGCCATTAAAATTGCTACACCAAGACGAAATGCAGATGATAAACGGGTATTCATTGCAGAGATATACTAGAACTGACATGTGATTACATTTTCACGCAATTTGGGTGCATAGGTCCTGAGAAATTAGTACGCAGATCAACCACCTCCGGCCGTAATAACGGCCTTGATAAGCCAGGGTATTGAGTCAAACAGAGCTTGGATTGCGTGTACAAGTACAGCTGCCCATGCAGCTTCAACACGATACCACAGTTCATCGAGAGTAGTGACTGGCGTATTGTGACGAGCCAGTTGCTCGGCCACCATTGACCAGCCGTTTTCAGTTGGTGAGAAATCTGGAGAATGTGCTGGCCAGGACAGCAGTCGAACATTTTGTGTATCGTGAAAGGCCGTACATGACCTGCACCATGCGGTCGTGCATTATCCTGCTGAAATGTAGGGTTTTGCAGGGATCGAATGAAGGGTAGAGCCACGGGTCGTAACACGTCTGAAATTGAACGTCCACTGTTCAAAGTGCCGTCAATGCGAACAAGAGGTAGCCGAGACGTGTAACCAATGGCACACCATACGATCACGCCGGGTGATACGCCACTATGGCGATGACGAATACACGCTTCCAATGTGTGTTCACCGCGATGTCGCCAAACACGGATGCGACCATCATGATGCTGTAAACAGAACCTGGGTTCATCCGAAAAAATGACGTTTTGCCATTCGCGCACCCAGATTCGTCGTTGAGTACACCATCGCAGGCGCTCCTGTCTGTGATACAGCGTCAAGGGTAACCGCAGCCATGCTGCTGCAAACGTCGTCGAACTGTTCGTCCAGATGGTTGTTGTCTTGCAAACGTCCCCATCTGTTGGCTCAGAGATCGATACGTGCCTGGACGATCCGTTACAGCCATGCGGATAAGATGCCTGTCATCTCGACTGCTAGTGATACGAGGCCGCTGGGATGCAGCACGGCGTTCCGTATTACCCTCATGAACCTACCGATTCCATATTCTGCTAACAGTCATTGGATCTCGACCAACGCGAGCAGCAATGTCGCGATATGAAAAACCGCAATCGCGATGGGCTACAATCCGACCTATATCAAAGTCGGAAACGTGGTGGTACACATTTCTCCTCTTTACACGAGGCATCACAACAACGTTTCACCAGGCAACGCCGGTCAACTGCTGTTTGTATGAGAAATCTGTTGAAAACTTTCCTCATGTCAGCATGTTGTAGGTGTCGCCACCGGCGCCAACATTCTGTAAATGCTGTGAATAGCTAATCATTTGCATATCACAGCGTCTTCTTCCTGTCGGTTAAATTTCGCGTCTGTAGCACGTCATCCTCGTGGCGTGGCAATTTTAATAGGGAGTAGCGTGAATGCAGATGCTAGGCATGCGTGCAGTTTGCGCTATTGAATCTCACCGCGAACGGTGATTGTGCGTTGTCGTCACTACGTTGCATGTGTCAGTCGTAGCCAGAACAGTGTTCCATATAGCTCTGAGTGCGTTCTGCTGGACCCAAGCGAATTCGAAAGAGGGTAAATTGTCGCTGCTCAAACTGGGAGGGGAGAATTAGTTCTGTAACCAAGGTAACCAAAGTGTTATGCGATTCAAGAGGCATTTTATTGAAGAATTACACTGCATACATCATCCGCTAAGCCACAAAGTGGATGAAAGTGTGTGCTGAGTGATCCTGGCAGACGGCCATTGAAGAGAACTATGGCAAAAAATAAGACGGCGAACCCTGCATAAATCACTGCAGAAATTAATGTTGCACTCACGGACTGCCTCAGCAACAAAACAACACGAAGGGCGTTCCATAAGCTGAGAATTACTGGGAGAGCATTAATTCCAAAACCAGTCATCAGTGACGCAAATGTCGTAATAGGAGTACATAGTGCCGAAGCCGTAAAACGTGGACCAAGGAACAATGAACGAAAATCTTTTGGTTGTATGCATCTTGTTTCACCGTTTCCAACTTGAGGCACAGTTTATGTCCCAGGAGTGAAATATGGCAGTGGTTCGATAATGATTTGGGCATTAAATCGCGATGCATTGGCTACATGGTTATTCTGCAAGGTCGCATTACTGCCAACGACTATGTGACCATTTTGGCTGATAATGTACAATGTTTCTTCCCCAATGGTGCTACTGTTCTCCAAGATACATGGCTCCTGTTAACTCAGCTCGCATCGTCTTGGACTGATTATGTGGGCGCGTTGATGAATTTTCACGTCTATCCTGACTACCACTGGCACCAGATCTCAATATTATTGAGGCTTTGTGGTCTGTTTCGGAGAGAAGTGTGTGTGACACCTGTACATCTCCACCAGCGTTACCTGAACTTGCTACTATTTTGCAGGAAGAGTGGTATAATATTCTTTTTAATAGTACGCTTTTCCTGTATTTACTCATTCCGAGACAATTGGTAGCTGTTTTGAATGCCAACACTTTTTCTGCATCGTGTTAGGCAAGGTAATATATCGCGTATTTGGTGTTTCCATGTTTTTTGTTCAAATGGTTCAAATGGCTCTGAGCACTATGGCACTTAACTACTGAGGTCATCAGTCCCCTAGAACTTAGAACTACTTAAACCTAACTAACCCAAGGACACCACACACATCCATGCCCGTGGCAGGAATTTAACCTGCGACCGTAGCGGTCGCGCGGGTCCAGACTGTAGCGCCTAGAACCGTTCGGCCAGTCCGGCCGGCTCCCTAAATCACTTCAGGCAAATGCTGGAATGGTTCCTTTGAAGGCGCACGTTCGATTTCCTTCCCCATCCTTCCCTAATCTGTTGGGACCGATGACTTCGCTGTTTGGTCCCCTGCTCCAAACCAACCAACCAACCAACACATTCATTCAGGAAGCCCACTGAACACAGGTAGCAGCGGAAAATTTGCAGCTTAGTCAAGCTAATCCAGACGACTTCTTCATCCCCTTAATTGCAATGGATGAGTGCTGGAGGCAACATTTTGACCTGAAACAAAGGAACAAAGGAATGAGTAAAAACATGTGACTTCAACACCACCGGAAAAGACGAAGACCCAACCAACATCGAGCAGGTTTATCGTGAGTGTTTCCTGGGACTGTCATCGACTGCTGCTGCTGATTACTGTTACAAGGGAGAAACCGTCACAGAAAGATACTAAAGATATCTGTTGACAAGGTTATGGGAGGCTGTCAAGACGAAGCATCGCGGGAGATACTCAAGGGGGTTCTTGCTCCACGACAACGCCAAGGCTCACTCTCCACAGGACACAACCAAAGGGCTATTGAAGGCTGAGTATTTAAAGAAACGCGTACACCGGGTTTCAAGGTCCCAGCTCGATTTATCGAACTGATTAACTTTCTGGACTCTCCTCGTGCGTATTGCTGATGGTGCTGGTAGGGAATTATTAACATTGAACGTTATCATTATCTACGGGTATAAAACTACAGCGAGGAATTCTCACCAGGACTGTTTAATAACTGTCAACAGTTGGTGATTGCTGCCCTTGGGAGCATGATGTAAATTTTTTATGGATATATTCTCATACAGAAACTCCGATAGCGATTTCAAACCTTTTCCTGCAGTAAAAGAAAGTAGTTGCTTTATAAAGGAACCAAGCAACTTGTGTCCCAGCTATCGAAGAAATTGAATTGGACACCATCATCTACGAGGTTCTTTCATATATTAAGCACCAACTGGCCCTCAGTGTGAAATACATTGGTGGTTGTGACGTTGCTTGCATTCGTAAAAATACTGTGAAGCACAGTTCGGAAGAACTCCGAGAATGAGAAGCTTCTCAAAATTTCTATGGCAAACGCAAGTCCTTAAAACTATTTTTCGGATACGGGATTCACGACAAATAAAAAAGCGCTGTAAATTTTATGTCCACAAGTTTGGAATAATTAAGATAGAAAAGAATTAAAACTTCTTGAATAAGTAATACTTAATCACAACAGTAATAGGAAGGACAATATCTCAGGGCAAAAGAGATGAAAATGCCCGATTAGTTGACTAAATATGTATACAAGAAGTCCAAAGCCTACAAGTCAAGCTACGAAGATTACTTCACAGTAATGAAACATGAATACGCTATTAACCAAAATTATGTGAACACCCTTATGTAATGCTGAATTGGACACCAGATGTCACAAGAGGTGTGCCCGCAAGTATAAATATAAAATGTGTGTGAAATCTTATGGGACTTAACTGCTAAGGTCATCAGTCCCTAAGCTTACACACTACTTAACCCAAATTCTCCTAAGGACAAACACACACACCAGTGCCCGAGGGAGGACTCGAACCTCTACCGGGACCAGTCGCACAGTCCATGACTGCAGCACCTTAGACCGTCCGCAAGTAGAAAACGAGTTGTGGAGCATGTGGTTGTCAGTAGAGAGGCAGTAATAGTATTACGGGTTGGTCAGAAGACCTCAGTAGCGTCGAACGTGGTCTAGTCATTTGATATCACCTGAGTAAAAGAAGAAAAAGAAGAAGGAGGAGATAGCACGGCATTTCTGACCAGGAGACAACGTCTGGTCTGGGATTGATCGGCCTACTGGTGCAAGTATTTCTAGTTCACTCCACTTCGGCGAGTTGCGTGTGGATAAAGATGAGACGAAATGCTTAGGACAATACGAACACGCAGTTCTTGAGCCAAAGAAAATCTCAGGTATGGGGACCGCCTGAGTAACAAACCCATCAGAGACATTGAAAACCTTTTAAAGCTGCCCCCACGTCGTTTCTTAGTGATGTGACTGTGAAGTGGAGGCGCGAAGGAACAAACTCAACTAAACCAATACCAGACACACCTCAGGTAATGCTGGACAAGGACCGCAGAACAATGCGGAAGAGGGCTGTAAAAAATCACATGAAATTAGTGGAATGATTTTCCAAAGTGTCAGCGGCAATGCAGATAGCAGAATGACTGCGTACGGAGTTAAAAAGAATAGCGTACAGTTGTCGAGCAGCTCCTCATACGCCATACATTTCTGTAGTCGTTGCTAAGCAACGCTTGGTGTAGAGTGCGAGCTATGCAGTTGGACAGTTAATGACTAAAAACGGCTGTGAATCACACTACAACCTATGGTAATCCGATGGAAGGGTTTAGCTCTGGCTAATGCCTGGAGAAAAGTAGCAGCCGTCAGCTATATTGCGAACAGTGAAGTACAGAGGAGGTGGTGTTATGATAAGAATGCGACCCGTATTTGCGCTTAAGAAAACGCTAGTTACGGAAGGATAAGGACACACCTTACAGCAATGTGTGCTGTGTACAGAAGAGGAACAGTTGCGGACTGGCCACCCAGAATCCCGATCTGCACCCGTTGGAACATCTTTAGGATGCTTTACAACGTCGATTTCGTTCCAGATACCCTCACTGCCTTCGGATCTTGGGAAAGTATGAGTTGCTATTCCTCCAGAGACATCGAGACTCTTCACTGAATGTGTCTCCATCAGAGTTCATTCCGTCATAAACGCGAGAAGTGGACACATCCCATATTAATGTCGATCAATATGCGGATACTTTTGATCAGATTATTTATGAACATCAGGGTGCCAAAAAGAAAATGACTCTGATTATCCGAATATGATGATGTTCACGGACGAAGCTTGCTCTTATGTGCAGGTAAATCGACCTAATGAGGATATCGGGCTCTGACAACCCTCTTTAGCATGGTAATTGTGCGTGACAGTTCGAAGGTAAATGTGTCGCGTGGTTTTCTTCATGAGTATGTGATGGGATGGTGTTTCTTGGCAGAGGCTTCAGTAATCTCGATTGTTTATCTGGGCATGTTTCAACAGTGTGCATTTTCACAGGTCAAAGAACTGCAACCTGACACAATGCGCGGTAGGATTGTGCCCTTCCTCACTGCACCCCAATCGTTAGGAATGCTCTAGACGACAAATTTCCAGTTCGCTGGTAGAATAGGACCCATTTTCTCGTCCCTAACGCCTCCAGACGTAGCCTCATTAGTATATATATATATATATATAGGGTGAGTCACCTAACGTTACCGCTGGATATAGAGGGCTATTACAAATGATTGAAGCGATTTCATAAATTCACTGTAGCTCCATTCATTGACATATGGTCACGACACACTACAGATACGTAGAAAAACTCATAAAGTTTTGTTCGGCTGAAGCCGCACTTCAGGTTTCTGCCGCCAGAGCGCTCGAGAGCGCAGTGAGACAAAATGGCGACAGGAGCCGAGAAGCGTGTGTTGGGCTTGAAATGCACTCACATCAGTCAGTCATAACAGTGCAACGACACTTCAGGACGAAGTTCAACAAAGATCCACCAACTGCTAACTTCATTTGTCGCTGGTATGCGCAGTTTAAAGCTTCTGGATGCCTCTGTAAGGGGAAATCAACTGGTCGCCCTGCAGTGAGCGAAGAAACGGTTGAACGCGTGCGGGCAAGTTTCACGCGTAGCCCGCGGAAGTCGACGAATAAAGCAAGCAGGGAGCTAAACGTACCACAGCCGACGGTTTGGAAAATCTAACGGAAAAGGCTAAAGGAGAAGCCTTACCGTTTACAATTGCTACAAGCCCTGACACCCGATGACAAAGTCAAACGCTTTGAATTTTCGGCGCGGTTGCAACAGCTCATGGAAGAGGATGCGTTCTGTGCGAAACTTGTTTTCAGTGATGAAGCCACATTTTTTCTTAATGGTGAAGTGAACAGACACAATGTGCCAGAACTGCGAGCTCGCATCAACGATGCTTTCGAACTCATTGATGGGGACATGCTGCGCCGAGTGTGGGAGGAACTTGATTATCAGCTTGATGTCTGCCGAATCACTAAAGGGGCACATATCGAACATTTGTGAATGCCTAAAAAAACTTTTTGAGTTTTTGTATGTGTGTGCAAAGCATTGTGAAAATATCTCAAATAATAAAGTTATTGTAGAGCTGTGAAATCGCTTCAATCATTTGTAATAACCCTGTATTTCGTAAACCACATCAAATACTGACGAACCGATTACACAGGCCGAACGTGAGGAGAGGGGCTAGTGTAATTGTTTAATACAAACCATACAAAAATGCACGGAAGTATGTTTTTTAACACAAACCTATGTTTTTTTTAAATGGAACTACGTTAGTTTTGTTAGCACATCTGAACATATAAACAAATACGTAATCAGTGCCATTTGTTGCATTGTAAAATGTTAATTACATCCGGAGATATTGTAACCTAAAGTTGACGCTTGAAACCTCCGACGTTCAGATGCGTGTTGTAACAAACACGGGCCACATTCGACGAGCAGCATCTGCAGGGACATGTTTACGATGACGACCGTGTTTACGAGTGTGGCTGTAGTGCGCTGTTGTGGTTTGGTCTAGCTGTCGCAGTGTCCGCATGTAGCGCTTGCTGCTATTGTTATTCTGCATTCGTCTCCGCACGCAGACCAACTGTAGTACACCGTGTTACCAGACGTCTGTGATAGTGTAGTGTTGTAGGAACTGTGACCATGGTGTATTCGAACTCTGAAAAGGCGGAGATGATACTCATCTATGGCGAGTGTCGACGAAATGCAGCTGAAGCCTGCAGGGTGTATGCAGAACGGTACCCGGACAGAG
Source organism: Schistocerca piceifrons (assembly GCF_021461385.2). NCBI lineage: Eukaryota > Metazoa > Arthropoda > Insecta > Orthoptera > Acrididae > Schistocerca > Schistocerca piceifrons. Next base: position 147,320,499 of record NC_060144.1, read on the forward strand.
AGCATCCAACGTGCCGCACATTGCAAAACATCTACCGCCAACTGTATGCAACAGGTATGGTCGTAGCACGAAAACGGGTCCGTAACTGGCCCGTCACAGGAGAAGCGGGTGCAGTTGGTGTGTTAGCTGCTGTTGCCATGAGTCCACACATGAGTACACGGGACATTGCGAGAGCCGGTGGACTGAGTCAAAGTAGTGTCATGCGCATACTGCATCGTCACCGCTTTCACCCGTTTCATGTGTCGCTACATCAGCAATTACATGGTGATGACTTTAATCATCGAGTGCAATTCTGTCAATGGGCATTAACAGAGAATGCGTTGCAGTTCTATCTGTTTGCCGATGAAGCGGATTTCACAAACCACGGGGCTGTGAATCTACGGAACATGCATTACTGGTCCGTGGACAATCTTCGCTGGCTCAGACAGGTAGAGCGACAGCGACTGTGGACTGTAAATGTGTGGTGCGGAGTCATTGGCGACCACCTCATTGGTCCTCACTTCATTGCAGGGGCCCAAACAGCTGCAACAAACATCGCATTTCTACAGAATGATCTGCCAACGTTGCTCGAAAATGTCCCACTGGAAACGTTCCGACGTATGTGGTATCAGCATGATGGTGCACCTGCACGTTCCACAATTATGACTAGGCTGACCCTTGACAGGATGTTCCACGGACGTTTCATAGGACGTGGAGGACGCATAAATTGGTCAGCCCGTTCTCCTGATCTTACACCTCTGGACTTCTTTCTGTGGGGTACGTTAAAGGAGAATGTGTACCGTGACGTGCCTACAACCCCAGAGGATATGAAACAACGTATTGTGGCAGCCTGCGGCGACATTACACCAGATGTACTGCGGCGTGTACGACATTCATTACACCAGAGCTTGCAATTGTGTGCAGCAAATGATGGCCACCACATTGAACATCTATTGGCCTGACATGTCGGGACACACTCTATTCCACTCCGTAGTTGAAAACGGAAACCACGTGTGTACGTGTACCTCACCCCTCATGGTAATGTACTTGTGCGTCAGTGAAAAAGACCAATAAAAAGGTGTTAACATGTGGACGTAATGTGCTGTTCCAGTCTCTTCTGTACCTAAGGTCCATCACCGTTCCCTTTGGATCCCTACGTAATTCGGTGCTCTCCGATACACACGATCGAACAGCAGAGGAGTGGTACTGAAGCGTCAACTTTAGGTTACAATATCTCCGGATGTAATTAACATTTTACAGTGCAACAAACGGCACTGATTACGTATTTGTTTATATGTTCAGATGTGCTAACAAAACTAACGGGGTTCCATTTAAAAAAACGTAGGTTTGTGTTAAAAAACATACTTCCGTGCATTTTTTTATGGTTAGTATTAACCAATTACACTAGCCCCTCTCCTCACGTTCGGTCTGTGGAATCGATTCGTCAGTATTTGACGTGGTTTACGAAATATATCCAGCGGTAATGTTAGGTGACTCACTCTGTATATATATATATATATATATATATATATATATATATATATGAAATGTTTTCGCAGGTGCGAGTATGCACTACAAACTGCTGTATAATGGAATGACGACAGTGGAAATTTGTGCGCGAACGGGATTCGAACCAGGATTTTGCGCTTATTTCGAGCGATCGCCTGACAACATGGCTATCCGTACACGACTCAAGACCAGACACAAACTTCCACATGTCGTCAACCATGTGTCTACTACCTGTACTCGTACACCCATTATGTATATTCCCTTACAGGTGAGACATTTTACGTGAACGTCGCCTGCACGATGTCGGTAGATAAATACGATATTACAGTGTCCGTGATGATGATGATAAGTCCCATACTCCTTTACAGAGCGTAGGGGAGCGACACGGGAGACCCGCGCCGCCAGTGTCCGTATTATTCCGAATTGCGACGCAAAGTTCCTTCGGATATGCAGAGGCACCGCAATATCGCATATAAACTCATTCGAGTTTTCTTCGTTATTTCTGAAGGATGGTGTCTATCAGACCCTACAGCAGGTCCTTCAGGGTCTGTGAGCTCACATCGAGACATGCTGAGCCGGGCCTGGGAACATCTGGAATGTCACTTACATATCCTGCGTGATATAAATGGCGCACACTTTGTTAAATGGCTACACAAACTTGGGTTGTGTTTGAACATTATTCCACAAACTGCACCTTTCTACCTATCCCTGTTTCTGAAACATACCCAATCAAAGTTCTAAAAATCATTCTGGAACATTCAGCATTGTACCACTTGTGGTACGCTATATACCTGGTATCTACACTGTGCAACGAATTAATTTCCACCCATTACGACGTTTATGTTTGAAATTTGAGTCAAAGACGCGTACAAACTTCCTCCGTAATTCGCCTTGCGATGTCACCCTCGAGCTCGACGAGGCATCATACAGCAAGGTGTCGACACATGCGAAAAAATACCTCAGCCCCTACTTTCATTTGACGTGTGAATCGTCGTCCCCTTAGAAAAATTATAAATGACTGTGCTGATAAACCTCTTACGTTATTTGATAACAGCTGAGCAAAGCTGAACGTACTCAGACATTTCTCTCTTTACTTATGCTGACCATCACTCAATTGACACACAATATTTTTTTTTTTAGCCGAACGCAATCTGACTTTCAATCATCTCTTCAATAGAATGGCCCAGACTAACAATAACCTATACCTTTCATGAATCACTTACCTCACAAAAATCTTCGTTACTTGAACTACTGCAATACTGCAATACAGCGAGCGCCAATACTGTCAGCTAAATGAAAGATTCTAACTACTGAAGGCACTAACTACTGATAGGTGTAGTTAGCAGATGAAAGATTTTGATAGAGAACAAACAATGTATTTGCCTTTAATAGTGTTCGAAAGTCATTATATATAGGGTGAGTCGCGTAAGGCGTAATACCCCCATTATTTCTGGGGCTATTACACATATCGACAAGCGGTATTCTGCGAATATAGACGACTATGGGGCACATACTTTGGTACATTCACAATAATCACAACGTTTATATTGACCAAGATAATGAGCCAAGTACATGTTTCTTAAATGGGACGCTATACTTTTTTTACCACCATGCGAATGCACAATAATCACAACGTTTATATTGTCCGCGATAACGAGGCAAGTATATGTTATTTAAATGGGACGCTATACTTTTTCATTCGATCGCTCTGGAAAAGACGCGTATAGTGATGTAACTCATGTTGCTATTGTGATTCAAACTTCGCTTGAAAGACGGTGGTAAATATTGTACGACTGAAGGTCGAGGCGGTCGGAAGCGGCTGCAGACTGCAAACACGCCTCGCGCGACCTGCAGGCCGAGTTGCCGTGCTCTATGCAGCATGCACGGCCTACGCTACGTAGGTTAATCCTGATCTGCCCTCTTTTAAGCAAAGTTTGAATCACAATAGCAACATGCGTTCCAACACTACACGCATCTTTTCCACAGCGATCGAATGAAAAAGTATAGCGTCCCATTTAAAAAACATATACTTGCCTCGTTATCTCGGACAATATAAACGTTGCGATTATTGTGCATGTACCAACGTATGTGCCCCATAGTCCGCTATGATTCACCGAAAACCGCATGCCGATACGTGCAATCGCCCCCGGAATAAAGGGGGTGATACGTCTTACTACACGACTCAATAGTCCTGAGACTGGTTTGATGCAGCTCTCCATGCTACTCTATCCTGTGCTAGCTTCTTCATCTCCCAGTACCTACTGCAACCTACATCCTTCTGAATCTGTTTAGTGTATTCATCTCTTGGTCTCCCTCTACGATTTTTACCCTCCACGCTGCCCTCCAATACTAAATTGGTGATCCCTTGATGCCTCAGAACATGTCCTACCAACCGATCCCTTCTTCTAGTTAATTTGTGCCACAAACTTCTCTTCTCCCCAATCCTATTCAATATCTCCTCATTAGTTATACGATCTACCCATCTAATCTTCAGCATTCTTCTGTAGCACCACATTTCGAAAGCATCTATTCTCTTCTTGTCCAAACTAGTTATACACACACACACACACACACACATATATATATATATATATATATATATATATATATATATATAGTCTTACAAGTTTCCTTTTTCTGACGGACACATGTCAAGATCGTCCGCTCTCAAAACTCTGCCGTCTCTCCCCACATCCACCACTGCTGGCGGCTCACCTCCAACTGCACAACGCTACGCGCTGTTCACATCTAACTGCCCAACACTATACAAGCGAATATTCCAACAATGAGTCCAACAAGCCACAGACTGAACACAGCACAGTCAGTATTTTCATACGGAGCGCTACGTGGCGTTACCAACATAAAAACCTAAACAGCCTACTTACACGTGTAAGGTCGGTTAATGATGTCACGCTGGTACCAAACTTCACCACAATTCTACCCAACGCCACCGTGGGCGTGTCATACTATCGTTGTCTCTTCACACCCCCTCTTACCCACATTTCGCCTCGTCTCTACGATGGACGACAGACCCACGATGCCGAGCTTTGGAATCTTTTCGTATAAGAGAGTGGCCGAGGCAAATAGTCCACATACACCGCCGCTCAGAATCGGCACGAGGAGGTCTCCGGGGCAGCACAAAGGATCTCAATGAAACCACCCCGCCGGCAGCTGTGGCTGAGCGGTTGTAGGCTCTTCAGTCCGGAACCGCGCTGCTGCTACGGTCACAGGCTCGAATCCTGCCTCGCGAATGGCTGTCTGTGATGTCCTTATGTTAGGTTTGTAAGTAGGCTGTTTAGGTTTTTTTGTTGGTAACGCCACGTAGCGCTCTGTATGAAAATCACTGCACACAGCACAGTCAGTGATTTTCATACAGAGCGCTGCGTGGAGTTACCAACATATAAAACCGAAACAGCCTAGTTACATACGTGTGCAGTGATTTTCATACAGAGCGCTGCGTGGCGTTACCAACATAAAAACCTGAACAGCTTACTTACAGGTTTAAGTAGTTCTAAGTCTAATGGACTTATGACCTCAGATGCGAAGTCCTATAGTTCTTGGAGCCATTTCTTTTTGAAACCTCCCCTTGTCCTGGGGCGTTGATTCCCACACATTTCGCAGTCGAAAACAACAGTTCGGAGTACGATGAATAACAGGAAGACGTCGTTGACAGCCTTCGACACTGCTGATACCCTCGGACGTTTCAACGCTTCTCCAAGGACACTGTGGGGCTGCATCCCTATTAAACGCGATCTGACCCCTCTGGAGCGCAGCGCGACCGCAATTTTTTGCCCTCTTGTTCATATTGGAACCACTATGGATTGTTCACGCCATTTGGCGAAATTTGGATCGTGATCCAAAGCAGCAACAATGACACATGCATGAATGAAACGCCAATAGACCTTCTAAGATTCCCTAGTCCGACAAAATTCTGGCATTGTGTAACTATGGGGTGTCATGTCTTTAATCGTGAAGTCTGGCCAACTTTGTCGCTTCCCATAATGTGTAATGAATTTCATGAGCTATACTGCATTTGAAATTGTGTCTACCGCAGAAAATGCTCATAAATAAAAACAAATGCCAGGGATATTTTAGTTCCTCCGATGTGAGGAGATACGTTATAAACTTCTAAATTATCCAGACTGCGATAGCTGTGTTCTCCGTTGCAAGTAAAATACCTTTCATAAGTTCTCAAATGGACTGTAAGCTACCCGGTGTACCGATGTGAAATGAGCGTTTTTGTGAAAATGAAACACTAATTTTGAATTGAAAAGTAAAAACATCTTATTCAAAGTACTGACCATTGCTTTCTATACATTTTGAACACCTTTCTGGCAATTTGTGGACACCATGCGAATAGAAATGTTCGTTTTTTGAAGCAAACCAATCAGACACCCAATTTCCGACTTCTTCGCAGGAATCGAAGTGTTCCTCAGCCAATGCGTGTCCCATTGTTAAAAATGAATGGTAGTCGGAAGGGGCCAAGTCTGGTGAATACAGCGGGTGGGGTAGCAGCTCCTAACCAAGTGTTCTGATTCTATCCTGAATCAGTTTTGTTTGGTGTGAAGGTGCATTGTCGTGTAAAAGGATTACGTTGCCATGTCTTCTGGCCGTTTCTGGTCTTTTTTCGATCAATGCATAATTCAAATTGATAATTTGTCTGTCCGCATCTCGTGGTCGTGCGGTAGCGTTCTCGCTTCCAAGCCCAGGTTCCCGGGTTCGATTCCCGGCGGGGTCAGGGGTTTTCTCTGCCTCGTGATGGCTGGGTGTTGTGTGATGTCCTTAGGTTAGTTAGGTTTAAGTAGTTCTAAGTTCTAGTGGACTGATGACCATAGATGTTAAGTCCCATAGTGCTCAGAGCCATTTGAACCATTTTTTTTTTTTATAATTTGTTGCCTGTAGCGATTAGTATTCACAGTTCCATGATACACCACACCTTTCTGATCCCACCACACACAGAGCATTGTTTTCTTGCCGATCTCGTTTTGCAGTCGATGTTGATGGTTGTCCCGGATTAACCCACGATTTTTCCTGTTTAGGATTCTTAAAATAAATCCATTTTCCATCGCAAGTAACAATTCGAGGCAAAATTGATTTTCTTTCATGTCTTTGAAGCAAAATTTGACAAATGGTATTTCGGCTTTCCATCTGTCTTTCATTCAATTCATGTGGCACCCATTTTCCCCACTTTTGGATCTTTCCCATAGCTTTCAAACGGTCAGAAGTTGTTTTTGTGCAACATTTAGCATTGCTGCCATTTGCTTCTGACTCAGAGTATCATCTACATCCAATATTGCTTGCAATTCGGCATCTTCGAACGTTTTTGGTGGTCTTCCACTTTCTTTATTTCTTACATCAAAATCGTTATTTCTGAACCGTTGAAACCATCTTTTGCATGTTGCTTCTGATAGAGCACGATGACCACATGCCTCGACAAGCATTCGATGCGACTCTGCAGCACTTTTTTTCAAATGAAAACAAAAAATTAATGCTTTCCGCAAATCATCACTTTCTGGTACAAAATTCGACATTGTTAACACGATGAAAACATATGATGTTGTTTGTTCCAGGACCTGATAAATACTAATAATCTTTGACAGATGTCATACCAACCAAACAAAAAAAATTACGGCTCGTTCTCAACAAATGTTCCCTATCGACACGTTTGTATCCAAACGCTCATTTCATCCCGGTACACCTGATACTCCGCGCGTACAGACACGCACCTCCGTCTCGTGTCCCCTGGAGTCCGGCTTTAAGCAAAGCTCCCGGTCCGCTTGCTGCCTAACCGGCGAACGACGTCGCCATTACTAAACTCGGCAGCGCGCCGCGCCGCACGTAGCTCGGTTGCGACGTAATATCCGCGGAGCTTCGGCAGACGGCTGTAGTTGGCACCCTTGGGAAATACAGCGCAGGCGGCGGGCGCGCTCTGCGTTTCTGGAGCGGAGTGACAATGCTGCCACGCTGACGGCCACAATTAATCCCGCCGCCCACAAGGCAGACTCACGTGGCCGGCTCCAGCGACCAGCTTTACGGCCAGTCCGCAGCGCTTACGTCCACTCCCTGCCACGAGAAGTATTTCTTGCGTCCGTACTTTGCGCCGAGGACAGGACTGAATAATCTGCGATGAATGGCTTCTCCGGCATGTCAGTAATTTTATTAGAACCGCAATTGCGGGATCGCCGCACGACACGCTGTGACTTGTGCCATTCAGCGTTTACAATAGGACTACGTGGACTAGACCGCGCGCTTCGTGAGTCGCATTGTAGGAAATGTGGTCAGCATTGTCGGTGGGGCGGGGAAGAGGGGCTACGCATAATGGTCGTGCCGCTAGAATACAGCGATGCACAGTAACAGATGCAATGGATGACGGAACACTTACATTCTTGTGAAAAATCAGAAACATGTGCCTAACGTTTGATATTGGTAGCTAGGGGTAGAGCGATTGATTAAGTCTGGATTACAATTGAATTTTTGTAAAAGAATTAATTTAAGACCAAATTTGCTGATGACTGCACAAAATTTCCCTTTGGATTGGTAAATAATTACTGTAAAGCTATTACACACTGAAACAATTTTTAAAGCGATCTTTTTAGGTTAGGCTTTGCCATGACTGTTGTTGCACATCTGGCCATTAAAACTGCTACGCTAAGAAGAAATGCAGATGATAAACGGGTACTCATTGGACAAATATATTATACTAGAACTGCCTTGCTAGGTCGTAGCAAATGACGTAGCTGAAGGCTAAGCTAACTATAGTCTCGGCAAATGAGAGCGTATTTGTCAGTGTAGCATCGCTAGCAAAGTCGGCTGTACAACTGGGGCGAGTGCTAGGACGTCTCTCTAGGCCTGCCGTGTGGCGGCGCTCCGTCTGCAATCACTGACAGTGGCGACACGCGGGTCCGACGTATACTAATGGACCGCGGCCGATTTAAAGGCTACCACCTAGCAAGTGTGGTGTCTGGCGGTGACACCACAAGTAGAACATAGCAACCGCCATATTTCATGGCGTTAAAAAACCATATTTGGTAAGTTTTCTTTCTCATACAGTACGTAGTACGAGTATAATCTGTTTCAAAGCATCAGAAAGTTGAGTATGTCTAGAAAACGCGTCTTTTTAGCTACACTTTCATATAATAAAATGACAGGAAACTACATATTGTCAGGTAAGGACTTCCGGTAGTTGTCAGTTTTAGTGTTATAACCTGTGTGCTAGGAAAGTATACGGATTCAGTGGTACCGCGCAATGATGACCCATGTGCAGTCCTACATCATCGACCGCACACCGATCAGCTCTGCACCGCGGAACGGCATGAAGAAGGCGCTGCCCCACGAGCCAGTGGAAAGAGCGGGCAGCGCCACACCTTCAGGAAGATAGAGTTAAGCGCCCCCCATCGACGCTGATTTAACCAGACGCTCATCTCTTGTCGAGCTTATTTAGGACGCTCACTTCGAGAGCATCAGTACTTAGTAATATGAAGATGATATTTATCTTGCGTTCTCTGACTAGGGATAATAAAAAGTACTTGCATGGGAGAGGCACAGGAAGGGAGTTCAGTCATGTTTGCTATAGAAATAAATTTTAAATTAATCTTCAGGTGTTACGTACAGATCATTTTGAATTCGTACCATCGACAATCGCAACTTCTCTCCTTCCTTGGTTGTGTCGGTGCTGACCATCACACAACAATCTCACTCAAGCGCGTCATTTTGGCAGAGTTTGAATATTAAGTATCAAATAATGATATTTGTAGGTACAGTCTGTAGACAGTGTATATCATAGAAAGTGCGACAGTAAAGTAATGAGAATGACGTGGAAAAAAAAGTTACTTATCGTTTTAGTCAAGTTTAGTGTTGTCTCCTTCAAAGTAGTTCCCTTCGGATTGCACACACTTTTTTCAGCGCTTCCGCCATTGATGGTAACATTTCTGGAACTCATATTCGGTAATATCCTCCAACATCCTCGCCACAGCTTTTTGGACATCTTGTGTTGTTTGAAAATGGTGTCCCTCGACCGCCGTTTTGACTCTTGGAAAAAGAAAAAAGTCGCATGGAGCGATATCTGGTGAATAAGGTGGCTGTGGTAGTACGGAAATTTGTTTTGAGCTTAAAAATTGTGACACAATGTTGGCACGGACTCGAAAAACTGTTTTACGATGTCTTTCTAAAATTTCTTTGTAGTAATATTGGTTGACTGCTTGTCCAGGAGGCACCCACTCTTTAAGAACAATTCCCTTGTAATCAAAGAAGCACACATGCATGTATTTCACTTCTGACTTTGACATGAGGGCTTTTTTTGGTCTGGGTGATCCCTTTGAGCATCATTGCGAACTTTGGCGTTTTGTCTCTGGATCGTACTGAAAAATACAACTCTCATCATCAGTGATAACACGGCTCAACAATTCTGGATTGATTTCCATTTGCTCTAACAGATCGGCTGCTACATTTTTCCGTGTTTCTCGCTGTTGTGGTGTGAGATTGTTGGGGACCATTTTTGCACAAATCTTTGTCATACCAAGATCTTCAGTTATTATTAGACGAAGTGTTTCTCGATTGATGTTTAGTTCTTCTGCAATCATTTTCACTGATAATCTTCGATCGGATCGTACGAGTTCACGCACCCTGGCCAAGTTGACATCCGTCCGCGAATTTGATGGTCGTCCACTGCGGTCTTCATCTTCAACATTCGTTCTTCTTCACTAAACTTTTTATGCCAACGAAAAACTTGAGCTCTTGACATAATCTCCTCTCCAAAAGCCTTCTGAAGCTTACTGTAAGTTGCCGTCGCGTTTTCACACAATTTAACGCAAAAAGAAATGACGCATCGTTTCGCAATATTATGCGGTTCCATTTCCATGACGAGAGACACAAACACGTGTTAACTTATTACAGCGCAATCCACTACTGAGCAGTTGCATCGATGTAACGCTTGGACTAGAACGAGCTTATAGACCAAGATCAAAGGTATTGTGCCCACGCATGCCTGCAGGTTTGTAAAGAAAATCAGCCTCATTACTTTATCGTCGCACCTCGTATATGGAGACTCGGCATCAACATGGAAACTGTAGGGCAACTGATAGTGTCGTGAACTGTGGACGGTGAATACAAAGACATATTCGCGACCAACTCTTCCCAAATTTCTTTTCACCATTTCTTTTCTAAAAGATTCGAATCTTACTTACTCGTTTATTATAAATGGTGCATTTGTTGCAGTTCATGTTCCAAACTCAACGACTGGAATTATTCCCTGGTAGCTAGAAATCGTAACGTGACTGCCAGTCCATGTGCGAAACTAAACACAAGTTACAAACTAGAGATTTTTCCTATTATGAACCTTTCTGTAAAATATATCTATCTATCTACGGACTGGCTCATGATTGTATCTTGCCGATAAATATCTTTTTCAGTGATGGTAAGCAGCGTCGAAGAAATCTCCTTTTCCTTTCCAACGAAATGACGAAACGAATCTCTACCTTGAAATCTATGTGATGAGGTACGTTATTTCACAGCCTCGGTAATCACTGCAACATCGAGAATATGGATATGATCAATGCGCAAACTGACATTACACACTGTATCTTAGCTGCACACAACAAAAAAGTTTTGCATAACCCAGTTCCCAAAACTCCTGAAGATAGACATTGGCTGTGGATACTGTATCACAGACATAGTCCCTTGGGCTGATAAGAGATGTCACTAAACCCGCCCAAAGCTGTAAACAACCATGCATGAGCAGCGCCTATTAGATGGAGGGGGGTCCGACACTTGATCAGTTCCAGTCATTCCACCAGGAAGGAGGTACATAGCCCGTGTTGTCTGCAGTTCAACCATGCCTAGACGGTCAATACCGCGGTTCGATGGCGCCCTCATTGTTACTCTCAACAAGGGAAGTGTCCAGGCGCCTCGGAGTGAACCAAAGGGATGTTGTTCGGGCATGGAGGAGATACGCAGAGACAAGAACTGTCGATCACATGCCTCGCTGAGGCCACCCAAGGGCTACTACTGCAGTGGATGACCGCTACCTATGGATTATGGCTCGCAGGAACCCTGACAGCAACGCCACCATGTTGAATAATGTTTTTCGTACAGCCACAGCAGGTCGTGTTACGTCTCAAACTGTGCGCAGTAGGCTGCATGATGGCCAACTTCACTCCCGACGTCCATGGTGAGATCCATCTTTGCAACCACGACTCCATGCAGCGCGGTACAGATGGGCCCAATAACATGCCGCCGAATGAGTCGGTATTGGCATCACGTTCTGTTCACCGATGAGTGTCGCATATGCCTTCAACCAGACAATCGTCGGAGACGTGTTTGGAGGCAACCCCGTCAGGCTGAACGCCTTAGACACACTGTCCACCGAGTGCAACTCCCTACTGTTTTGGGGTGGCATTATGTGTGGCCGACGTACGCCGGTGGTGGTCACGGAAGGCGCCGTAACGGCTGTACGATACATGAATGCCATCCTCCGACCGATAGCGTGACCATATCGGCAGCATATTGGCGAGGCATTCGTCTTCATGGACAACACATCTTGTGAATGACTTCCTTCAGGATAACGACATCGTTCGACTAAAGTAGCCAGCATGTTATGCAGACATGAACCCTATCGAACATGCCTGGGATTGTTTGAAAAGTGCTGTTTATGGACGACGTAAACCACCAACCACTCTGAGGGATCTACGACGAATCACCGTTGACCAGTGGGACAATCTGGACTAACAGTGCCTTGATGAACTTGTGGGTAGAATGCCACGACGAAAACAGGCGTACATCAATGCAAGAGGACGTCTTACTTGGTAATAGAGGTAGCGGTGTGAACAGCAATCTGGACTACCACACCTGATGGTCTCGCTGTATGGTGGTACAACATGCAATGTGTGGTTTTAATGAGCAATATAAAGGGCGGAAATGATATTTATGTTGATCTCTATTCCTTTTTTCTGTACAAGTTCCGGAGCTCTGGGAACCGAGGTGATGCAAAACTTTGATGTGTTCATGTTCAATTTAAAACGAAAAGTGGGATGAAAACGCAATTGAGTTAACGAATAACATTTTCTAGTAGCTATCTCAGATTGTTGAACAGTTTTATGTAATGGTCCTCTACCAGCAATTGGCTGTTCAAGCCATCGACAAGTCCAGAAATCTCTTCGCAATTTTCTCCGCTCTCCGTCGACAGTCGCTAACAGAGTTAATACAGCTACTTCGCGCGTGCATTTTCGTAAGGAAACGTGCGGTTTGTGAGCCAGATTAAGCTGACAACGGCCGCTGGAGAGTGCTGAGAGCGCAGATCACGTTGACCAACCCTTCCCGTGTTCCGACGGCGCTGTCTCTCGTAAGATCAGGTACATGTCTACGTGCTCGTCACTGTTAGTCGTTTTGCACCGTGAAAGGTCGGTTTTCACGCTTGGGACTTGTGGAGAATGAGTGCTTATACGCTGTTGGGTGTAGGATTGATTTTACGTTCACGGCTGCTGTAAGGCAACAGGTAGAGGCTAAAAAGTATTTGTTGATCATATTCACATCTGCATCTATCCACTGCAAGCCACTTCTTGGTATCTGATGCAGGCAACAATTTTTTGTGTTTCTTAACTCTTTCCTGTTCTGTTGGGAACGGTGCATGGGAACAACGACTGTTGGTACCCATGTGAGTTCATGTCTCTCTTATTTTACCTGCATGTATATGTATATGTAGCAGGAAGCAAGATATTGGTAGAGTCTTCTGCAAGCATCCGTTCGCGGAGTTTTAGCAGTAAATCACACCGCGGCGCACAACGCCTCACTTGTAAATTCTGCCACTGGAGTTGCACGAGGGGCGTTCAACGGGTAACGCAACATTTTTTTTTTCGGCCAGTTTCGGATGAAAAAACGCGGGATTTGTTGTGGGACATCACGGAATATTTCCACTTCAGGCCCCATAGTTTCGTAAAGTTCCGATAGATGTTGACACTATAAGTAGCCTTTAAAATGACGTCAGTAACGGGGGTGCGTTCCAAGCTGAGACCTGTCATTGGGTTTCTTTTGGCGGAAAATCAGAGCATCGCACATATTCACATGCGCTTGCAGAATGTCTGCGGAGGAGTGGCAATAAACATAAGGATTGTGAATCGTTGGGCGAGGTGCCTGTTGTCCCCGAAAACGAGGCCGCGCAAACCTCTCCTACCTTAAATATTTTTAACATTTCGCGGCCTTGTCAGCAACTGTATAAATATTAATTTTAATTTTAAAAACCAACAGCCTCAGTTGCAATGTTTACTTAGATTTACCTAGGTCAGGATAACCCAACCTTCTTCAGAATAAAAGTAACTACCGTTTGCCCATAGTGGACATCGTCACGCTAAACTTACAAATCCATAAATTGTCGTCAGACTGTAAAAACTTATCTGAAACTGCCTCGGCCCCACTTCGCGACCGTGATGTGGCAGCCACGAGTGCTGTACTGAAACTGACCGTAGCGTCATGAGGCCCGCCTAGGCGGACACAGTACCTTGCGCCTGTGTGTGAACTGTGTGATGGATACTTGTTGGGACGAGAAGCGAACCTAACTCCTGACCTTGAATTTACTAGTAAAGTAAAATAAAAGAAAGGTACAGCTGAGGAAAACGGCGTATATGTTATCCTGTGTTGAAAGTACGAAGATCTACTGTCTTAACATTCATGAAGTATTCGTTGGTCTTGATATGAGGAAGATATCACGTGCTTACAACGTATGGCCTGTCAAGCAAAATTTTGTCCTTAAGCACGAAGTTTAATCACCTAAAAAGAACTTAGGAGTGAGAAGGATAATATAAAGCCAACATCGTCATTATTATGACTAGATCTAAAATTTTTTTGAGATGTATATGTTAAGCATTTGCTATGGTTACAATGCATGAACATCCTATTGACTTAGCACACAAATGGTTGGGCTGTCCCGACTGAAACCTAGATAAATCTAGGTAAACTTTGCAACTGTGGCTGTTGGTTTTTAAAATTAAAATAAACTTTCCTACCTTCCATGTGCCGGCCGGTCGCACACAACTGTGACTCCGGCAATGTTGGAACGTGCGGACACTCTCATTCGAGGTGATCGACGGATCACAATCAAACAACTCGCTGCACAACTGGGCGTCTCTATTGATAGCGCTGACAGACTTGTACAGCAGTTGGGGTACGCAAAGGGGCGTGACCGATGCGTTCCTCGTCGCCTAACTGAGGACCAAAAAGAACAACGAAAGATTCATGTGCGTGATTGCTTCCGCGATGCTAGGCTGATCGTGACAATTTACTACAGGCGATGCAACGAGGGTCATCAATTCGAACCGAAAACAAAACAGTTATCCATGGAGTGGCGCCATAACATCTCTCCTCCGAAGAGAAATATCAAAGCGGCACTCTCAGCTGGTAAAATCATGGCGACGGTCTTCCAGGTTATTCTGTTTGATGTCAGCACTCATGGCGCAACGATTAACCCTTATGAAATTAAAGAAACGATTTGAGCGTGTTCGTCACAAAAAAAAAAAGAAAAAAAAAGAAAATAAATGCAAACGAATTTCTCTTTCTCCTCGACAACAGAAGATTGGAGATTACTGGTATGTGGAAATTTAGGGTTTTTTAGCCAAAAGAGTGAGGAATAATGTGGTATATTGGAATCCTGAATAATACCAACCCGCTTTCAGAAAAAAAGTGTACCATTACTTATTGAACGCTTACTAACCGAAAAGGACGCACGCGGCTCTTCTTTCGACTTTCTTGGTTTCATCAATCATTTCCGTCTGGTAAGGGTCTCAGACTGAGAAATGAGATCTAAAACACCTTTCTTCACCTGACTGCCAGACGAGATTTTTCGCCATTTGAGCTAGGCTGTTACGACTGGTCTCCCTCCCCCCTCCCCTCCCATTTCTGTGCATGGTCGATGTCCATATCTGAGATGTATTTCGGTAGGAGTATGCGCTGTACTAGTGGTTTGTAAACAACTCCTTCTGTAGAGGAACTGCAGTTTCCTGGTGTCTCTACTGATCGAAGCCTATAGTCGGTTAGTCCTACAACTGAGCGTATTTAATCATTTCATTTGATGTCTCTACATATTTGAACGATCTGATGTGTTTCATTAATGGCGTAGCGGAGGCGTCAACGTATTCTTTTTTTTTTTTTTACTTTTGGTGAAATAGGGATATTCATATTTTATTCACATTAAGAGCTCATATCAGTCTTCAAATCTGCTTCTTTTTTGACGGGATCTTAATGGACATAACTCTAATATTAATCGTGTAGCACTACTTTACTGCACCTGACAGCTGACCGGAGTAACCGAGCGGTTCCGGGCGCTACACTCTGGAACCGCGCGACCGCTACGGTCGCAGGTTCGAATCCTGCCTCGGGCATGGATGTGTGTGATGTCCTTAGGTTAGTTAGGTTTAAGTAGTTCTAAGGTCTAGGGAACTGATGACCTTTTAAGTCCCATAGTGCTCAGAGTCATTTGAACCATTTTTGCACCTGGGAAAATTTTGAAAGCAATAAAATTTTCTCGGGCTTCCAGCCGCGTCAGGTGATTAAAATCCCACGAGCTTTCGACCAAGCTTTCCGCAGTCATTGTCAAGTTGTAAGACTGTCTTACCACTTGACAATGACTGAGGAGAACTCGGTCGGAAGCTCGTGGGATTTTAACCACCTGACGCGACTGGAAGCCCGAGAAAATTTTATTGATTCATATTGCCGAAAAACCATGAATTCATACAATTCTGAAATCGCTATAACATTTCGTGCTAAGGCACTAATATTACAATAAAAAGAGTAACGTCTATAGTTCAGTTGCGTAGGTCGGCTCAAATGTTGTTTCTGGAAATGAAACACTATCTAGCAAAAAGCGCTGCATTCTATGAGTTAAGAACTCAATCTCTGTGCTGCATTGATTTGGTATCTGACGCCAAAATACTTTCTCTAACTGGTATGTATTTGTTATTTAACAGCAAAGTTTTCGGAAGTGTATAAATGTAGCTGAAATGAAACGATCGTATGACATTGATGACCAGGAGTCCCCATCTGGGGATGTTCTGTCGCCATTTCTTTAGCTGACGCCACAATGGGCGACATGCGTGTCGATGATGATAGAAGCAAACGCAACACCCAGTCCCTGATCGGAGAAAATCTCCGATACGGTCGAGAATCGAACCGGGGCCCGCTGCTTGATAGCCACACGCGCTGACCACTCAGCCAAGTGGGAGGACAGACAGATAGTTGTTACATTTTTGTACATCACAACAGAATAGCAAATGTTGAGTTTCGTATGGTAGCTAATTCTGGAATAGATAGTTGGTGCCATGGGAAAGTTTATGTTATTCTAAATGAGTCAAGGTGGTATTACTGATCTTGTTTACAATTATTAATTTTATCATTTTCATTCGAAAACGTTCCGTTATTGTCATATTTTGTTCTTAGGCTTGCTGTCTTACAACGACGTAAAATAATGTATTCCACATATACGTGCTGATATACACAGTAGATAATAGTATTTCATTTCAGTGTAGTTTGCTCTTGCGTTTCTTTGATTTTTTTTTTTTTTTTACTTTTATCTGTAAAACTTCATAGTTCCAGGAATATACTGCCTTTCTTAGGGAAACTGACGGACAAATCCTCATTTTCCTTTACTTAACGCACCCAGAATAAAAGTTATCGTGTTGTACGGCGGCATCACTTGTTACTGAATTTTTAATGAGGGGGACGCAAAGGGTGCAATATCCATAGAACTTTTTATGAAATTCCTGTAATCAGGACTGTAAGGAAGATCCATTAAAAAAGAAGCTAAAGGAAGGGAAACTAGCACTGCAAACAAATCTGGTAGCAAAAGAGCATCTACAGCAAATATTTACACGAAGCGTTTGCGAAGGGACGAGTCGTTTGGAAAGGGTATGTCAACGACACGAGATTGCTGCTAAATTAAAATTTTCTCAGAACGTCACACGGATCGTGGTACATGGATGAGGTATGGAGAAACGTATTCTAACGAATATCAGACCTGATAATAATTTCTGCATGTTCCGACACTGACGTATGCGGTATTAACTTCTTGCTATGTGTCGTTGGAGATCAAAGAGGAAAATGTAATTTCTCGACAATTTCAACGCAAAAATTTCGCCGACGAGTCTTCGAATAAATGGGACAATTTTTCATCGGTTTCACCATCCAAAGCTACTTTGCTCCGGCCAGAACTGTGGATTCTTTGCTTGCTCAGTGAGATGGCATATTAGAAATGGAATTCATGAAGTATTCAGTCACTTTATGACACAAATGAACAAAAGATTTACTTAGCTTTGACACATTCCTTTTCCAGAGAATTGCTAGATAATTAACAACTGTGACTGACTATGAAAGCATCACTTGATACACGGATTAACAAACTGTTCTCTAACAGTACAAATTCCAACATGTACAAAAGTACATTTCATCAGAAACTTTAAGTGTCACTGCAGTATTCTAGGATACTGATTGCTCTAACTGAGATTTCGAACTGTTCGGAGCTCTTGCATGCTCGACAGTATCTTGATCTCAGTGCGAGGTTGCTGCAGTTCTGAGGATATGCGTCGGCTTCAGAAGCGTTTCCCATACGTCGTTGCGGACTGTAGCGAGATCTTACTAATATCTGTGGCATCGACTCGTGTTACCAACTTTGATGTGGCACCGTGATCTCTGGACGATGCCACAAACTCCATCCCTGTGACCCTGTGATCACACTGTCAAGTTCTTTTTAAGTTTGAATCGGTTTTGTAAACATTAAAACAACATTACCTACCCGCTCAACCTGTGAAATTTCGTTTCGTTCCAGCGTATCTTTTTCATTTATGTTTTTTGTCACTTCACAAAATATTTGACCAGGTGAACATCCGCAAATGTGTACCACATTTATAGAATAAAAACCCTCTTCATTTGCCAGTGATTTTCATTACATTATTCCACGGCCAGTTTCGAAGCTTAACGCTCGATCTTCAGGTCCCACCAAATAATTATGGGAATATAATTATGTGCCGGTCTGACCAGTCAGTCATGGGGGATCACACTCTCGTCAGACAAGGGCATGTAAGCGTAGGACGAGCAACCATAACGACCGCCTGCCCATGCGTTTGTTTAAAGATGAAGGTTCAAGCTTCGAAACTGGTCGTGGAATAAATTAATGAAAATTACTTCCAACTGAAGCGGATTTTTATTCTATAAACTTCGTCACTTTGTGACTGACTACCTATGTAAACCTCTGCTAAATATTTATAAGCGCCTCTCTCCCTCTCTTAGGTACTCTGGCATTTGGCAGAGAAGTTCTTGATTGTGCAATAGCTCGGAACTCGAGCAGCCCTCTCTATCTTAAAGGGAGAGAGAACAGAAAAATATGTGAAAAATATTCAAGTCTGTATACTTACTATTCATTAGTTCTGTTTGTACGTGCAGCGGCGCAGTCATGTCCCTATCGACAAACGTGAAGACGTTCAGTCACTGGCTCAGTAACAGATCAATCTTGCAGTTGCCATTGTAATATTAAAAAAACAAAAACAGATGAATATTAATTTATTATCATATGTAATGTTCGTCTAGCAAGTGAGTTGCCAGCCTGTCTACATCACAGAGAAAGACAGCAGTTAATGGGGAAAAGTGGAAAGAAATGATACTTTCTTGTATTGGTTGTTATCTACAGGTTTTTTGTAAAAGGTGGTCCGATGAATAAAAGAGGAAAGTGAATGGTCTGCAATTAGTGGCTACAAAATTATACAACAAGAAAAGGATTGAGTCATTCTGTGCGTCAGTTACTTGGCTTACTTGAATTTACAATGTAAACTCAACGTGGATGTGGTAATATTGTCAACTACTTTGAGTCGCACTGTCGCTACTGTGATGCTCCAATCTCTCCAAATAACGGTGTTGGATAATAAAAATGAGGAAACAGATGATTGGCGGAAAAAACAAAGAAAAGTAGTGCTTTGGCTTGTTGACGAAGTTGGGCACTCTTGTTGACGAAGTTGGGCACAAGGGTCATGCAAAAAGTACGCTTGTTTCTTCGGTCGGTTTTCTTCAAGAAAATGAAAGAAAACTTATTTTACAAAAAAATTGATATCTTGGCTATTTTTCTGCACAGCCACCGTTCAAATTTAAACACATGTCATAGCACTTCACAAGCTTTCGTATCCATTCTGCATCCTTAATTGCTCCCGAGCTGTAGAACAAGTCACTAACGTCCTCTTTCTCTTCGTTTTCAATTCCGTTGTGCTTTGCACCAAAATTTTTTTTCAATTTGAGAGAAACATGTTAATCACTCTGGGACGAATCCGTGATGTTCCCCTCCTAGCCTTACGAAGTAAATTTTTCGTGAACGCAGCAGAATGCGGGAGTGCGACATCGAGATGAAGCACAATGCCTCTGGACAGCAATCCAAGCAGCCTGTTCTGAACGGCCCAGCGTAGTCAGTGGGGGGAGATCTGAGACTAAGCTCTCCTGTAGGCATAAAGTCGACGAGTAGGACGGCCTCAAAACATTGAGGTCATAATCTTGTTCAGTGTTTGTCTTCCTTCTATGTTTTGATGTGGATCGTGAAAGATGCAGTTCCAAAGACTCGCACTTTGTTTCTGTACTTTTACAGGCCTCGTCCCCATTAACAATGCAGTTAAAAACTCCTCGTCATCCTTCTCGTACCGAGTGAAAACAGCCAGTCCCGCTACCATCAGTGGTGCTTCGTGTTCAACTGTCAAAAGTCAAGGAACCCACCTGGCACACAGTTTTCTATAACCAAATAACGACCAAAAATTTTGAATCTGGGAAAGAACTGATGATGAAATTTCAGAAACGCACTAGTTGGCCGTCAATAGCAAAACGTCTATCCTGTCGAATGTTTTCCTCGGTCCTTGATTTCAGACGTCAGTCAGAACTGAAGGTTCTTTATCATGAATCTCCGTTCGCTTACTATTAAACATGGTGCACTATTTTTCAACTACATTTTCATTCATTGCTCTAAGCTTCTGCTATCAGTTTGTAATTTTCAAGAGCTTAGACTTGTTTTCAACACAGAAACCTTAATACATTGCAAATTTCACACTTGGTTTGTTGTGATTTGCAATTTTGTCATACGTTTCAAAATCCTTGAAATGAATAGTAAACGATCGTTCCTATTCGCTAACGATTACGGTGGTCTATGACACAGTGACACAGCAAGCGGCTTTGGAAGGGGGGGGGGGGGAGAATTGCGCTACCCATCACACAAAACTTTCTTTGCAGTTGTTTAAAAGAAAATGCTTTTTTGCATGCTGCACATCGAAATTTTTATTTTTAATTATCCACCCAAACGCTTTTCGCCTTTTTTACAAGGCATCTTCAGTGAGTGTGCTGAGATATTACATGATTTGTCCATTTTTACACATAGGTTATGGTTTCACATCTAGGTTATAGGCTGAAAAACAGTTCCTTAACGTTTTTTTATGAAATGGAAAGGTACTTACAGGTAACTTATAATTTACTTCATCTAAGCAAACTGCTTTTTCTCATCTGACAACCAGGTGGACATCTTACAGTTCACTTTCAGTAAGTGTTACCAACATTCTCAGTTTTCTGCATTCAACTGTTTTGTGAATGTGTGTGTGTGTGTGTGTGTGTGTGTGTGTGTGTGTGTGTGTGTGTGTGTGTATTAGAGAGGGAGAGAGGATTTTTTTTTAATAAAATAAACTTTCTTTCCTTATTTTTACTTGATAGAGGAATGATTCCATCTATGAGGCAGGTCACTTTCACAATGAATTGTGAATGGTTTTGGTTGCTGATTAATCTATTGAGGCGTTTCAGTACATCATCACCAAACGAACCTGTGGTAAAAACAAGATATACAACGTAAAAATGTTCCACAGAAAAAAATATATGTACTATGGACAACAGTATCTATCAATACTTACTATGAAGTATAAAAACAAACTACACAAGAGACAGCACATAACGTACTGAAAATATACACGGTCCTGTCTTATTAATATGACCACCGCTTACGTCGACGCCAGCGTACAATAACCACTCACAAAGTGGCGGTGGGAGCACTGGCAGAGGAGAGGATATAAAGCGTGTCGGGAGACGCAGAAAACTATGCAATTATTATCGTCATGCGGAAACGGAGTGATTTACATTACGTCCAAAAGGGCATGATCATTGGCTTGTTGTAGAATCATGGAACATATTTTGTGTTCAGACATAACGACCTTTCTAGACTCTGAGAAGCTCATCTGCAGAAACCAGCACGGTTTTAGGAAACAGCGGTCATGCGAGACACAGCTGGCACTCTTTGTGCATGAGATACAACAGGTTCTAGATACCAGCTCCCAGGTTGATGTCATATTTCTCGACTTTCGAAAGGCGTTCGACTCAGTTTCGCACTATGGCTTGCTCCAAAAAGTGCTCGCTTACGGTATATCCGATGACATATGCGCTTGGATAGAAAGTCTTCTAACAGACACAGTGCAGTATGTCGTCCTGAATGGAGGACGACAACAGAAACAAGCGTAACAGGAGACCTCACTATCTTGAGAAAGAGCTTAAAAGTTATTACCAAGCGATGTATTTTCATTTTTTATTTATTTTTATATCTTCTCTGTAATTAATATTCTTTGTAATTACATTTCTAATTAACTCACGAATTATTTACATCTCACAGTTTTCCAATTTCCAGAATTTGAGGCCTTATTTGTGCATTTTATATATGTAATCGGATAAAGCACGAGCTCTGTACTACCACTGAATGTTAGTAACCAAATCCAAACTGTAAATAATTAGGTAACTAAAATAATACCAGAGACATTATTCTAATTAAAGTTGAGAATGATTTTCTTCTGGAAAACTAAAGATATTACTACAAAAGATTGTCATTCAATATTTATTTTATACCTTATTCAGCTGTAACATCAGTTTCTTTACGTTTTATAAATTTTAATTGTAACATCAAAATTGTACAAAATTAATAATGCTTCATTTTGAAAGCTATTGTTAAAATTCTATATAAAGCGATGCAGCGATGCTGTGACAAGTCAGTTTTGAAGTTACTTTTGGAAGTCAAAGAGATCAGTGAAATCTGTCCTTGTTTTGTTTACATGACGAGTGTGCAGTTCAGATGTCAATTAAGGTGAATAAATTTTGTGAAGGACGAAAATTTCGTATTCATTCATCAATGGACCAGGGAGAAGAAACTTAAGTAACGTTCAACATGAATCGTTACAAACCGTTTTCCTTATCACTATGCTTCTCGATTTACGGTCAGTTTGGCACCTGACTCCACATATTTGGAAGCTATATTTTCAGTACGTTATGTGCTTACTTGTGTGTGGTTTGTTTTTGTACTGCATTGTAAGTTTTTACGGCAACTGCTGCGTTTCCTGGGGTTTCCCTTCATATTGTGTTTCTTTGTCCTTACCATAACTATGTTTGATTATGATCCATCGAAACGTCTCAATAAATTAATTTGCGACCACGAATCAACATGGTTTTAGAAAGCATCGCTAGTGCGAAACTCATGCTCTTTTCTAACCCGATATTCTGCGAATTATGGATGAAGGGCAACAGGCAGAATCCATATTTCTAAATTTCCGGTAAGGACTTGAGACGGTGCCGCACTGTAGGCTGTTAACGAAGGTACCAGAGTATGGACTAAGTTCACATATAAATGAGCGTCTCGGAGACTTCTTAAAGTAATACAATCCAGTATGCTGACCTCGAAGGGGAATTTTTGTTAGAGACAGGGATATCATCAGGCGTGCCCCAGGGCAGTGTACTAGGACTGCTATTGTTCTCTATATACAGAGGTGTGTGGTTGTTTGCTGATTATGCTGGATGTAGTACGGTAAGGTGTCGGAGTGACGGTACCAAGATGCAAAACGACTTAGACAAAGTTTGTAGTTGGTATGATGAATGGTAGAGCTCTAAATGTGGAGAAATGTAAGTTAATGCGCGTGGGTAGGAAAACAACCCCGTAAAGTTCGGACACAGCATTATTAGTGTCCTGCTTGACACAGTCAAGTCGTTTAAATATCTGGTCTTAACGCTACAAAGTGACATGAAATGTAACGAGTATGTGACCACTGCAGTAGGGAAGACCAATTGTCACTTCGGTTTATTTGGAGAATTTTAGGGAAGTGTGGTTCACCTGTAAAGGAGACGGCATATAGGACAGTGCTGCGATCTGTCCTCGAGTACCGCTCGAGTGTTTGGGATCCGTACCAGGTCGGATTCAAAGAAGATATCGGAGAAATTCAGGGGTGGGTTGCTCGATTTGTTACCGGTAGGTTCGAACCTCGAGGAAGATCAGTTTAGATTCCGCAGAAATGCTGGAACACGTGAGGCAATATTGACCCTACGACTTACCTTAGAAAATAGATTAAGGAAAGGCAAAACTACGTTTCTAGCATTTGTAGACTTAGAGAAAGCTTTAGACAATATTGACTGGAATACTCTCTTTCAAACTCTGAAGGTGGCAGGGGTAAAATACAGTGAGCGAAAGGCTGTTTACAATTTGTACAGAAACCAGATGGCAGTTATAAGAGTCGAGGGGCATGAAAGGGAAGCAGTGGTTGTGAAGGGTGTGAGAGATGGTTGTAGCCTATCCCCGATGTCATTCAATCTGTATATTGAGCAAGCAGTAAAGGAAACAAAAGAAAAATTCAGAGTAGGAATTAAAGTTCATGGAGAAGAAATAAAAACTTTTAGATTCGCCGATGACATTGTAATTCTGTCAGAGACAGCAAAGGACCGGCAGAGCAGCTGAACGGAATGGACAGTGTCTTGAAAGGAGGATATAAGATGAAAATAAAAAAAAGGAAAACGAGGATAATGGAATGTAGTCGAATTAAATCGGATGATACTAGGGGAATTAGATTAGGAAATGAGACGCCGAAAGTAGTAAAGTAGTTTTGCTATTTGGGGAGCAAAATAACTGATGATTGTCGAAGTAAAGAGGATATAAAATGTAGACTGGCAACGGCAAGGAAAGCGTTTCTGAAGAAGAGAAATTTGTTTACGTCGAGTATAGATTTAAGCGTCAGGAAGTCGTTTCTGAAAGGATTTGCATGGAGGGTAGCCATGTATGGAAATGAAACGTGGACGATAAGTAATATAGGCAAGAAGAGAACAGGAGTTTTCGAAACGTGGTGCTAGAGAATAATGCTGAAGATTGGATGGGTAGATCGCATAACTAATGAGGAGGTATTGAATAGAATTGGGGTGAAGAGCAATTTGTAGCACAACTTGACTAGAAGAAGAGATTGGTTGGTAGGACATATTCTGAGGCATCAAGGGACCACCAATTCAGTATTGGAGGGCAGCGTGGAGGGAAAAAATCGTAAAGGGAGACCAAAAGATGAATACACTAAACAGATTCAGAAGGATGTAGGTCGCAGTAGGTACTGGAAGATGAAGAAGCTTGCACAGGGTAGAGTAGCATGGGGAGCTGCATCAAACCAGTCTCTGGACTGAAGACCACAACAACAGGTTCGAACAACACGTGTTGCGGAGATGCTTCCGGAACTCAAACAGGTATCCCTGCAGGGAAGGCGACGTGCAGGCCGCAGTGGCCGAAGGGTTCTAGGCGCTTCCATTTGGAACCGCGCGACCGCTACGGTCGCAGGTTCGAATCCTGCCTCAGGCATGGATGTGTGTGAAGTCGTAGGTTAGTTAGGTTTAAGTAGTTCTGTCCTAGTGGGCTGACGACCTCAGATGTTAAGTCCTATAGTGCTCAGAGCCATTTGAACCATTTTTTTGAAGGCGACGTTCTTTTCGAGAAAGACTATTGCAAAAATTTAGAGAACTGGCATTTGAAGCCGACTGCCGCAAGACCGTCGCACAACAATGTGGGTCTTATAACAACAAACAGTGACGCAAAGATTGCTTTAAAATGTGGAAAACCTCAAAGAAAGCTGAATGCCGGAGTGACCCGAATAAAATTCAATGCTGTCTAAGCACACTCATATTAAAATAGCTTTTAGCCATTATAGATCATAATGAAAGTTGCCACAAAAGGAATGCTCTTATATGGTATATTCTTCACATTCTTCTCTGAGCTCAGTGCTTGAAGACTATTATTTTTATAAAAAAATTTCAAAAAGTTTTAAAATAACGATATAAATCCCCCTCATAGCTCCATCTTCGTGCGACAGATACGAATTTTGATTCTCCTTGTTTACATTGTATTTCTGACTGAGCAGGACAAACACCACAATCATATTTTTCTGCAGTCTTACGGTACTAATTAGACTCTGTTCCTGACGTCACAGCGCAACAAATAGCTGCGGTGGTCCCTGCGGTGGTCCTGAGGAACAGAAATATATACCTCCCATGCCAGCAGATAGCGAAGCTCAGACTGCACGGAGGCGTTCAGTGCTGCAAAAATATACCAAGACCTATACGAGTTCCTTTGTTATGCGTGCAGACCTTTCTCTCTCTCTCTCTCTATCTATCTATCTGTCTGTCTGTCTCACCTTTTAGTTTTTGTATGCTACAGAAACATCTGTTTCGTTCCAGAAAGGAAATATGAGACCTTGTCGTAAAATATAGCGTGTATCGCTCGATAAACGTGAAGGTAAAATTTTGTGGTGATGAAACGTCTTCTCCAAAACCGGACGCGTCGAGCACTCCGCGGGGATCTAACTCAGTAGACTGTAGCGGCCGAGCGGTTCTAGGCGCTTCAGTCTGGAACCGCGCGACCGCTACGGTTGCAGGTTCGAATCCTGCTTCGGGCATGGATGTATTTGATGTCCTTAGATTAGTTAGGTTTAAGTAATTCTAAGTTCTAAGGAACTGTTGACCTCAGATGTTAAGTCCCATAGTGCTCAGAGCCATTTGAACCATTTTAACTCCGTAGTCCTTTGGCGTCTCCGAGTGTTAAAATGTTTCCCCGCGCTTTGCTGAAAAAACTAAATTATTTGGTGATATATCATTGGTGGGCACTACAATCGAGATACGTAGTAATAGACGGTACAGCAAGAAAGGAGAAATGTTATCAAGAAATAACCGTCATGATGTTAGTGAGGTGGCTTCAATTATTTATGATCCTCCAGCGCCGTGAGTACAGTAGTTTTAATGTAGATGGCGTAAGTCACGAAGCGGAGAGCACACCAGTTATTAGAGATTGCAGTTCCTTTAGGACCTTTCTTTCTCTAAATATTAGCACTCGTAGTTGAGAAAACCTATATCTTGGCCTCCTGGTGTTCCGCTATACCAGATTTTATAATTCGTTTTAATGCATGTGCGTTCATGCTGTTTCATTCATTTCGTCTGTGTACAGTTCGCCACACCTGCAAGTCACTTCATTGACTCCTACACTGTATACGCAATAAAGGAGCACTTCCGTAAGCATACCGTCTGACCAAAAATTTCGGAGACTGATTTTATTCCTGTTTTAAAAGAGACGTCAGTGCAGTAACTACGGTGCCAGCTTGAACTAACAAATGTAAACAACCGATGTGCATTCAACCAATCAATTCTGAACAGACAATGTGGATGTACTACCGCAGAATTTGTGTTATCAGTACGAGTCTACTACGAAACGACGAAGTGTAGGATGGGTCTCAGAAGGCCGAAGAAGATGCCATTGTGGTGTGCGAGTTGAACAACAGCTCAAAGGACTTCTCTGGTAGTTTCACATGCCTGTAGGAACGTTCCGTGTGTCGTGATGAAGGGGAGGCAGAAGACTATTAGAACATCTGAGGCATTAAAACCACCGTTTCAACTTTCCTCTGCTTTTTATTTATCCAACCTCAATAGTTCTGGGACTGACGGGGTAAGCTATTGCAAGAAAAGAGGATAGAAAATACAATTCACGTAAACTGACTCCAACAAGAAACAGCTGCTCATAACCAACGTCGTAGTCGTCTTACACACCTATTCCATTTCCACTAAATTAATGTCCGTTGTTTACCGCGCGAGGTGGTGCAGCGGTTAGCACACTGGACTCGCGTTCAGGAGGACAACGGCTCAATCCCGCGTCCGGCCAACCTGATTTAGGTTTCCCGCGATTTCCCTAAATCGGTCGAGGCAAATGCTAGGATGGTTCCTTTGAAATGGCACGGTCGACTTCCTTACCTGACCTTCCCAAATCTAATGAGACTGATGACCTCGCTTTCAGGTCTCCCTCCCCCCTACCCCGCTCCCATAATAACCCAATGTCCGTTGTTTCCTTGGTCGACCTATGTCTCTCCTACCTTTCGGATCGCAGCTCAGGATTTTTCATCTACTATTTTGTTCACAAGTTGCTGTCACCTCTCCCTGTGTTCAGGTATTTCCTCATTAATAGCACGTATCTTCAATTCGTTTCATTCTTTATTAAATCTCTTCTTGTGCAAGCCGCTAGTTTCATCAAGAATGCATCTCTGCTGCTTGTATTTTGACGTTTTTCTTGTTTCTAACTTTCTTTATCCAACTCCCGTTTCCATACAACATTACTGGCTTCGTCATTGTTTTACAAAATTTATTTTCGTGCCACTTCTGATTTTGCAACCAAATGTCCTGTTACTGTTTCCGAAAGTAAGGTCCGATCGCTCGAGAAATAGAAACCACAGTGAAAATCAAAAGTGTTTTATTTGCAATAGTTAGCCACACCTTCCAGCAACGTTTCTACATAGTCGCCGCTCCGTCTGAATATTAGTTGTAGCATCGTACCAAGTGTCCAATAATTTCGTCACAGAAGGCAGCTGCGTGCACATTTCACCGATTCTCTAAGCTGATCTACAGTTCGTTGTTTGTGCCAAAGCGTTGACTTCAGAGCCAGCGGTTCATATCAGCAGAGATGAAAATCAGAGGGAGCAAAATCCGGGCTGTATGGAGGGCAATCTCAAACTTTCCATCGAAAGTGCTGCAGGGTTGTCCTCATTGTACGTGCAGAGTGCGGCCGAGATCTGTCATGAAGAAGAAAATGCATGACAGTTATGTTGTGTTGGTTGCATCAAATCAGGTGAAATGTCTCACGGCCACTCATACTTGGCGGGAGACACTGTTTTCTAGGCATCTTTACGTGCTCACTGCGCGCTCAGAATTGAAAAGACAGAAGTGACGTCATCAACAGGCGTACTAGAGACACTGTCCGACACAGCTTTATCCCATTTTCACTGTGGCTTCCATTTCGCGACTGATCGGACCTTACTTTTGGAATACGCCACGTACCTCCTGTCGCAGCCGAAACATTTAAAATGTGACATTTGTTCAGTTACTTTGTTGTTAATTACCGTTTTCGACTCTATTGCTTATCTACCTTCATAGTCCATAACCTTCGTGTTACATAATGAAATTTTTAAGATTGTTTTCTGCACATGTTTGGTTTAGCTAGTCTACTGTTAAATGGAAGTCATCTGCACTTTCTTGTATTATTACTTTGTCATCTGAGAACAGTGAAGCTTTTAAATGAGTGTATTTATTTATTTACTTCCTAGATAACTATTTGATTTCTAATTTTTAAGGACATTCTAAATATAATTGTTAAAAAGAATGGGTGAAAGAGAACACCCCCGCCTAACACCTTGATTGAATACTATCCCATTTGACCTCTTCTTTCCAGCATTTATTACTATTTTTATTTCGCGATATAAGTTTTTGATCGCCATTACGTGGTGGGTAGCCAGCGCCATTCTTTACCGTCCATAGCTTATTTCGAACAACTTGATCGAAAGCATTGTCAATTCTACAAAAATAATATGGGTTTCAAAATTAAATTCTCTTGTTTATCAGTAATTTTATTGCAAAGATACTGTCACTACACGTACGTCTTTTTCGAAACCGACTTCGATTTGTAATTCTGACATCTAGTTTCGGTGATGACATAACGACGGCTTCACAAGTCACCATTAGAGAAGAAGCTGTCGCAGCTGACAGTAGGCAGCTAATAGCACAGTTGGGAGAAACTCGACATTTACTGTTACGTGTCATTTCAGGTAACCCCGTATTTTCGTTGTGGCACACCGATGGCGGTCCCACTGGAGTGCGTCAGAGGTACGTTTATATTTGTGCTGGTTTCTGATAATAAACAAACATTCCGCAAGTTCTTCTTTGTTACTCAAACAAAAATATCACCTTTGACGTTAGAGGAAGACTTCCAACTGCAAACCCGGTTGAAACGGGCGTAAGGAGAGCTATGAGAGAAGCGTGCGATGACATTGGGTGTAAAATTTTTGTCAACCGATCTGAGTAAAAACCGTGAGAGGTTTTGATCTTACGTAAAATCATTAAGCGTTTCAAAATCATCTATTGATTCACACAGTGACGATATTGGCACCGAAAGTAAAGAAATTCGGTCTTACGCAAATGTTTCATCGATAAAACTCATAACACAGTCTCTCCTTTCAATGATCGTACGAACGTTGAAATGGCAGATACTGAGATAACCGACAGTGGAAGAGAAAAGCAACCACAATCGCTTAGTAGTGGAAAGGCATCAGCACCAAATGAGATACCTATATGATTCTACATGGATTATGCGAAAGGGCTTCCTCCGCTTCCAGCAGTAGTTTATCGTAGATCGCTGGAGCAATGAAGGGTACCTAGCGATTGGAAAAAAGAGCCAGTCGTTCCCGTTGTCAAGAATGATCGTAGGACAGATGCATATAATTACAGGCCCGCATCGCTGACATCAATCTGTTACAGAATTATGGACCATGTTGTATGTTCAATAATCACGACTTTTTGCAGAACGAAAATCTCCTCTATAAAAATCAACGTGGATTCCGTAAGCAGGTATTTTGCGAAACTCAGCTCCCTCTGTTTCTCGGCGAGATCCTTAGCGCTGAAGAACACGGCTCTCAGAGTTGATGCCGTGCTCCTTGACTGCGAGTTTACCCAGTATCGGACCACATTTATGGCTGGATTCAAGAATCATAACAGACAGAACACGACACGTCGCTCTTAACGGAACGAAGCTGACAGATATAAAGGTGATATCCTAAGTGCCCAAAGGATTCGTGATAGGACCTTTACCGTTTAAACTTCATATAACTGATCAAGCAGAAATCGACGGAAGTTCCTAGAGACAGTTCACAGCTGATGCTGTTGTCTATAACAAAGTAACAATACCAGAGGACAGTATCGATTTTCAGAACGACCTGGAGAAGGTTGATGAATGGTGCGTGCTCGGGCAGTTGACCCTCAAATTAAGCAAACGTTACATATTGGGAAAACACAGGAACAGAAATCCACTAACGTTCAGATGGTTCAAATGGCTCTGAGCACTATGGGACTTAACATCTGAGGTCATCAGTTCCCTCCAACTTAGAACTACTTAAACCTAACTAACCTGAGGACGTCCCACACATCCATGCCCGAGGCAGGATTCGAACCTGCGACCGTAGCAGTTGTGCAGTTCCTGACTGAAGCGCCTAGAACCGCTCGACCACAACGGCCGGCCTTACTACCGTACAACTACACTATTGATGAGAAATTACTGGAAAAAGTCTCTACCGTAAAATATTTAGGAATAACTGTTCAGAGCGACCTTAAGTTATCTTAAGGAAATTTAACTCATCCTCGCAGAAAGTGGCTTACAGGGCGCTTGTTCGACCGATTCTTGTGTACTGTTCATCAAATTCGAATCCTTACCGGGGTCTGATAGAAAGGACGGAAATGATCCAACGAAGAGAGGCGCGTTTCTTCTGGGCATCGCTTGGTCCGGTGAGAGAGTGTTACAGAGATTCTCAACGAACTCCCGTGGCAGGCGCTACAAGAGAGGCATTGTGCATCACGGAGACATTTACCATCTAAATTTCGAGACAGCACTTCCCGCGAAATGTCGGAGAACATATTACTTCCTTACACATACCACAAATATTTTCGCAAAATGACAAAGACAGTAAAATTCGAGAAATTAGAGGCAGTATAGAGGCTTACCGACAACGGTTCTTGCCACGCGCTATCCGCTAATGGAACAGCGAAGGCGGATCTGTTAATGGTACCACAAATACCCTACGCCACACAGCGTTAAGTGGCTTGCAGAGTATGGTGTAGGTGCAGAAACCATATGAAGTGACGTTGATGCGTAGCCATACTTTGCAAAGTTTTATAGTCAATGGAGTCAAAATCATAATTTTCTACATACTTTATAGGTGTTTTGTAAGAGCTGTGTCAGGTTTCTGCCGAAGAGGACGCGGCCGGCTACTACCGCCGAACTTACGACAGTGGATTATGGCTGTTAGTAGCGCCCCGACACCTCGTCGCTAGTGAAGTTAATCTGACAGGGTTAGCCTGAGAGGGATAAGGATGTCAAAATAACGATGTTTCGTTAAAATTGTAATTAACAGTTAAAGTAATAGCTAGTCCATTAGTCATTTGTATTGAAATATTTAAGTAGCTGTAATTCAGCTTTGAATAGTGTGGTCCATTTATTGATGTTAGAGATGGTCTTAAAGGTATGATAATTGTAAAGAAAGGAATTGTTCTGTAAAAACCCCTTGGACAAGAGTCAAGCGATAATCCATTTCACGACATAGAGACTGGAACATATGTAGAGCCACGAACTCAAGCGTATTGGAATTTAACATTTTGAGTTACGGAATGATATCTGATAAAGGAGACACATACACAATGTCTTTCGGATAAACCAGAGCCTCGGATATCATCACCTGACTTTGACCAATGGCATCATAATAACAACAACCCCAAAATCTGTAATACAAACGTGATTTCAAAATGGGGGCAAATGACTTTAAGCGATCCCATAAACACGTAATACAGAAGCGTACATTGGATATCTGCGGGAAACTGGAGATTTTGAGTGGGAACAAGAAAATCTAAAATAACAATTAGAAAATCACGATCATAGCAAAATATTGTAATCGAAACAACCACAGAAGCACGATACTCTACAATAGTTGATTAGCAAGCGCGAAATTAGCACGAACCAACTATAAATGTTATCGAAAACATCACTTGACCTTTGCTGCTAAATTTAAAACACAGACACAAACATAAAAAACCAAAAACTAATGGTAATACAAAAAGGCGAAAATGCGATATCAGTAGCCGTAGCCAAATTTCGCGTTTATCAACGAAACGCGTTATCGAAAAAATACGTTGGCTTAATATTTTAACATCACTGTAACACACAACCTTCAGAAATCGTTTTGAGTACTATGGGACTTAACATCTGAGGTCATAAGTTCCCTAGAACTTAGAAATACTTAATCCTAACTAAACTAAGGACGTCACACACATCCATGCTCGAGGCAGGATTCGAACCTACGACCGTAGCAGTCGCGCGGGTCCGGACACAAAGTCTTCGTCAGGCAAAAATTAATATTCGAAAGGAAAACGTATTCTTAACAAATTGCTAATCCATATGAATAATATTCACATTTTTTTGCTCCTTACAAGGAGAACCGAAGATAAGTTTGAATATCTGACTGAAACGCGTGTGACCTCGTGAACGAATGACGTCATCCACTACAATACTACGTGATAGCTCAAAGGTGACGGGCGGTATCGTAGGTTGAAGTTGACCCAGTGTTTCACTTAAGCCTCGTGAGAAGAAATCACAACGACAAGGAGGCAAAGAACAGAAACCACAGTCGTCATGTCCAATGCGTACGATGCAACTGTTTGAAAGATGCTGATTTAAAAATTTGCGGAACTCCATGCCCAAATGTGGCAGTGCTCCACCTTGCTGAAAGTTGTAACCCTAAACTAGCTGTGGCATTATCCATTGCTGAAGCACGTCGAGATACATTTCTTTTGAAAGACCTTGCTGAATGCAGAAAAGTGGACCGTACAATTTTTGTGCTGACATCGCAAGGAACATATTAACTTTAGGTGAGTAAAGTCGTTATTCAGTTGAATTTTTTACCTTTTTGCATTGGATTTCTTCTCGATGTATCTCTATAGTGACAGGCTTAGATTTCTTCAGCGAATTACTGTATTCCTTGCATTTTGAGCCATTTAGTATACGCCTAGACACGAGTAGTCCGCCTTCATCACTGAAGGGTCAGTGCGGTAGAATGCAGTGAGAGGGGCTCGGCTTCGATTTCCGGCTGGACTGGAGATTTTCTTCGCTTGGGGACTCTCTGTTATGTCGTCCCACTCATCATACATCCTCATAGACACGCAAGTAGCCGAAGTGGCTTCAACAAAAAAGACTTGTACCAGAAGACTGGTCTACCCGGCGAGAGGCCATCGCCGCGACACTACAAAAGGAGTAGGAAACGCAATATGTTGGCTATAAGGTTTTAGTTTTCTGACGATTTCTGAGAAATCAAAAGGAACTTTGTATCATAGTTCAGAATAACACAGGCACTGCAATATCGTGTTTATCAGCCGACTATGAAATAAAACGTCTCACCCGTAGCAGATGTACGACATAAGGAAGTTTGGATCTTGCCATGACTCGAACACTGGTAGGCAAATTATCAGCCGGCGCGGTTGCTCAGTGAGCTCGGTCAAAGCTGAGTAAAGGAATCAACGATCAAGTTGAACGGAGGTCGCGTGACGTCTGCCCAGACCAAACGCAACGAACAGTACCGAAAAACATGGGGAAAAAGATCCCACTAACTTTCCGTTTTCGGAGGGGAGTGTACTAGCTGACATCTGATTGCAGTCAGGGGTAACGATCCGAGAAAGATTGGGAATCACTGCCATATCTGATACAGACCGCGCAAGCCGTCATTGTTTCGAAACGACCATCTTCATCTCCATCAGCTGACTAGTGGCAGCAACGTCTTACAGGCCACTTCTGATATACAGTTCAGTTTATTTTAACTGTAACGTTTGCAATAAATCTGTCTTCATTATAACGATGAAATCATGTGCAGCGTGTGACAGCACCGAAATATATGTGAAAGGAAGGAATGTTTCTTTCCACAGATAAAACTGTTTTAAAAACAAAAAAAGAAATGCGAGCACATGTTTCGAGAGTAAGTCAGTGAAATTACAGGTCAAAACTAAGTGATATCGGTACCAAGCAGATGCGTGGTCTTCTATTTGAGAGTACTTATTTGTGTCTAAATATTACAATCTGAACGATATGGTTTATTATGTTTGTTACAGTTAAAATAAACTGAACGGTATATCAGAAGTGGCCTGTAACACGTTGCTGCCACTAGTCAGCTGATGGAGATGAAGATGGTCGTTTCGAAACAATGACGGCTTGCGCGGTCTGTATCAGATATGGCAGTGATTCCCAATCTTTCTCGGATCGTTACCCCTGACTGCAATCAGATGTCAGCTAGTACACTCCCCTCCGAAAACGGAAAGTTAGTGGGATCTTTTTCCCCATGTTTTTCGGTACTGTTCGTTGCGTTTGGTCTGGGCAGACGTCACGCGACCTCCGTTCAACTTGATCGTCGATTCCTTTACTCAGCTTTGACCGAGCTCATTGAGCAACCGCGCCGGCTGATAATTTGCCTACCAGTGTTCGAGTCATGGCAAGATCCAAACTTCCTTATGTCGTACATCTGCTACGGGTGAGACGTTTTATTTCATAGTCGGCTGATAAACACGATATTGCAGTGCCTGTGTTATTCTGAACTATGATACAAAGTTCCTTTTGACGTGCATGCATGCATGTCAAAAGGAACTTTACATGGTAATTCAGAACTGAAACACAATTTAACCCAATTTTACTGCTCAGAAAATTATATAGGTTTTCGGAAATTAGCGTTACAACGTAACAAACGTCTAGGTCGTGTAGAGGGAGATGAGTACATGATGTCTCTGAACTATTCTGGGAACTATTTACAACTCGGAGAAGGTATTTTCATGAGATATTATAGCATATGCGATGCCCGCCCCTGATAACTGAGTGGTCAGTGCGACAGAACGTCATACGCAACGGCCCGGGTTCGATTCCCGTCTGGATCGGAGGTCTTCTCGGCTCAGGGACTGGGTGTTGTGATGCCCGTATCATCATCATTCCATCCCCATCGACAGGCAAGTCGCCGAGGTGGCGTCAACTAGAAAGACTTCCATCAGGCGAACGGTCTACACGGAGAGAGGCCCTAGCCACACGGCATTAACATTTTTATAGTATATGTGATGTATATGTCTCAGTTTTACTGTCATAGACACATGGTACAAAGTATGAAGAGTGTATGTCTAGTGGGTGGACCATGCGAGAAAGGTGTTTTTCGTATATTCGTTTCACAAATTGTGCCCTCCATTACACTGTGTCACGCATTTCTGTTAGTATTTGAAAAAAACATGTAGTTATTGATAACTTACGAAATCAATATAGCCTTGGAGCAGGAACTGAAGTGCAGGAAGAAGAAATAAAAACTTTGAGTTTTTCCAATGACGTTTAACTGTCACAGCCAGCAAAGGACTTAGAGGAGCAGTTGAATTGAATGGACAGTGTCTTGACAGGACCATATGAGATGACCATCAACAAAAGCAAATGAACGACAGTGGAATGTAGTCTAATTAAATTAGGTCACGCTGAGGGAATTAGGTTAGGAAACGAGACTATAAAAGTAGTAGATGAGTTGTGCTATTTGGGCAGCAAAATAGCTGACGATGGTCGAGAGTATATAAAATGTAGACTGACAATGGTAAGAAAAGCTCTTCTAAAAATGAGGAATTTGGTAACATCGAATATTGATTTAAGTGTCAAGGAGTATTTTATGAAAGATTTTGTATGGAGTGTAGCCATGAATGTAAGAGAAACAGGGACGATATGAAGTTCAGACAAGACGAGAATAGAAGCTTTTGAAATGTGGTGCTACAGAACAATGCTGAACATTAGATGGATAGATCACGTAACTAATGTGGAGATACAGAATAGAACTGCGGAGAAAAGAAATTCGTGTCGCGATCTTACAAGAATAAGGGATCGGTTACATTGTGACACATGGAGGGATCCGCAGTTTAGTATTTGAGGGAAATGTGTGGCGTAAAAATCGTAGAAAGTAATTATTCGGAGATGAAGAGGCTTCTACAGGATAGAATAGCATCAAACCAGTCTTCTGACTGAAGGCCACAACAACGACGACAACGATGACTATTACTACAACAACAACAATTACTACAGTCGTACAAAATGATGATAACAGTAACGATCTTTAAGCAATAACTTTGTTTTGTGACCGAAACACAAATTTCTATCTCTCAGGAAATTATATAGGTTTTCGGATTTACCGATACAACTTAACAAACTTCTAGGACTTGCGGAGGGAGATGAGCACATAATATTTTGAATAGGAGCTCATGTGCAGGAAACTACTGTTTGCGTTCAAGGACAGTTTCGATTCAGATGTTTAAATCATCCACTTCTGCTTGTGGAATTAAATTAGGTGTGACGCAGTATAGTTAT
Organism: Schistocerca piceifrons; assembly: GCF_021461385.2. Lineage (NCBI taxonomy): Eukaryota > Metazoa > Arthropoda > Insecta > Orthoptera > Acrididae > Schistocerca > Schistocerca piceifrons. Next base: position 147,357,235 of record NC_060144.1, read on the forward strand.
TAGGTAACAATTCGAAGGGAAACTTATCGAAACATTCTATTATGGTGGCCGCACAGGAAAAAATCACACGCTGTCAGGTCAGGCAATCTTGGGGGCCATGCAATTCCACCGCACCTTGAAATAACACGGTTACGAAACAACCGTAGCACAGCTCCCACCGACACCGGTGCCATATTTTATCGTTGTTCCGTCATGTTGAAACCAACTATTGGCAGGAAAATGTTACCAGCATGACAACATACCGAATAGACGTTACAGTGGTTGCTAACACATCGTCATCTTCGGAAAAGTAAGGCCCACAACACCATGAATTAGCGTACCATACAGTAACTTTGCTGCCGTGTAATAGACGCTCGCGTAGCTCATATGATTTCTCTGAGACCAATAGTGAAATTTGTCTCCATTGACAATGCCACTAAGGTGGAAATGAGCTTCGTCCGATATCCACAGGTTGTTACTGAAATTATTATCGTCGTGCACTTTTGCTACCATGGTTTCAACATACTATCTACGCATTAGCTGTTCCTGATATTCAAGCTGCTGAACTATATGCAGTTTGTACGGATGGCACTCCAAATGCACTTCCAGTATCCGTTCAACAGTCTGACGATGCAACTGTACAGATTTTGCGTGACGCCGAACACAGCCTGTTGGCTTCTTACGAAAGCGGTTCGCATAACCTCGATATTGTCTCCCGTACGAGTGGTTCGGGCCTCCCTGTAGATTGGGTTTTGAATGCAGAATCCGTTCCTTCAAAATTGCGGACCCAGATGTTTTTGTGCTCTGAAGGAGAACGACCATACCGTCCGACGTTTTCGGCGCCCTGCCTCACACTTCTGTTCTTGTAATAGGCTTTTACCGCAAAGGCACGCTTCACACCATTTCATAGCTCCATGTTTACTGCTTGCTAAAGGGCAAGACAGGACGTGCTCGGCGCGCGGCCTCACACTTCTGTTCTTGTAATAGGCTTTTACCGCAAAGGCACGCTTCACACCATTTCATAGCTCTATGTTTACTGCTTACTAAAGGGCAAGACAATACCAGCAGCGAAATGCTGGAAGATCTGCAGCGGATAGGCACTTGGTGCAGGGAGTGGCAACTGACCCTTAACATAGAAAAATGTAATGTATTGAGAATACATAGAAAGAAGGATCCTTTATTGTATGATTATATGACAGCGGAACAAACACTGATAGCACTTACTTCTGTAAAATATCTGGGAGTATGCGTACGGAACGATTTGAAGTGGAATGATCATATAAAATTAATTGTTGGTAAGGCGTGTGCCAGATTGAGATTCATTGGGAGAGTCCTTAGCAAATGTAGTCCATCAACAAAGGAGGTGGCTCACAAAACACTCGTTCGACCTGTACTTGAGTATTGTTCATCAATGTGGGATCCGTACCAGGTCGGGTTGACAGAGGCGAGCCGGCCGCGGTGGTCTAGCGGTTCTAGGCGCTCAGTCCGGAACCGCGCGACTGCCACGGTTGCAGGTTCGATTCCTGCCTCGGGCATGGATGTGTGTGATGTCCTTAGGTTAGTTAGGTTTAAGTAGTTCTAAGTTCTAGGGGACTGATGACCACAGATGTTAAGTCCCATATGCTCAGAGCCATTTGAACCATTTTTTTTTCTTTTTTTGACAGAGGAGATAAGATCCAAAGAAGAGCGGCGCGTTTCGTCACAGGGTTATTTGGTAAGCGTGATAGCGTTACGGAGATGTTTAGCAAATTCAAGTGGCAGACTCTGCATCGCGGTGTAGCTTGCTGCCCAGGTTTCGAGAGGGTGCGTTTCTGGATGATGAATCGAATATATTGCTTCCCCCTACTTATACCTCCCGAGGAGATCACGAATGTAAAATTAGAGAGATTTGAGCGCGCACGGAGGCTTCCCGGCAGTCATTCTTCCCGCGAACCATACGCGACTGGAACACGAAAGGGAGGTAACGACAGTGGCACGTAAAGTGCCCTCCGGCACACACCGTTGGGTGGCTTGCGGAGTATAATTATAGATGTAGATTCCTAGGCGCCACCTAACTGGCATTGTTGCCGTAACACGTTTCAAAATTTCCCATTATTTTGAGTCAAACTGTATTATGTACGCATTATTTTATACAATCCCAAAGAAAGCAGCTGTTGATAGATGTGAAAATTACCGAACTGTCAGCTTAATAAGTCACAGCTGCAAAATACTAACGCGAATTCTTTACAGACGATTGGAAAAACTGGTAGAAGCCGATCTCGGGGAAGATCAGTTTGGATTCCGTAGAAATTTTGGAATACGTGAGGCAATACTGTCCCTACGACTTATCTTAGAAAATCGATTAAGGAAAGGCAAACCTACGTTTCTAGCATTTGTAGACTTAGAGAAAGCTTCTGACATTGTTGACTGGAATACTCTCTTCCAAATGCTAAAGGTGGCAGGGGTAAAATACAGGGAGCGAAAGGGTATTTACAACTTGTACAGAAACCAGATGGCAGTCATAAGAGTCGAGGGGCATGAAAGGGAAGCAGCGGTTGGGAAATTAGTGAGACAGGGTTGTAACCTATCCCCGATGTTATTCAATCTGTATATTGAGCAAGCAGTGAAGGAAACAAAAGAAAACTTCGGAGTAGGTAGTAAAATCCATGGAGATGAAATAAAAACTTTGAGGTTCGCCGAAGACATTGTAGTTCTGTCAGAGACAGCAAAGGACTTGGAAGAGCAGTTGTACGCAATGGACAGTGTCTTGAAAGGAGGATATAAGATGAACATCAACAAAAGCAAAACGAGGATAATTGAATGTAGTCGAATTAAGTCGGGTGATGCTGAGGGAATTAGATTAGGAAATGGGACACTTAAAGTAGTAAAGGAGTTTTGCTATTTGGGGAGCAAAATAACTGATGATGGTCGAAGTAGAGAGGATATAAAATGTAGACTGGCAATGGCAAGGAAAGCGTTTCTGAAGAAGAGAAATTTGTTAACATTGAGTATTGGTTTAAGTGTCAGGAAGTCGTTTCTGAAAGTATTTGTATGGATTGTAGCCATGTTTGGAAGTGAAACATGGACGACAAATAGTTTGGACAAGAAGAGAATCGAAGGTTTCCAAATATGGTGTTACAGAAGAATGCTGAAGATTAGATGGGTAGATCACATAACGAATGAGGAGGTATTGAACAGAATTAGGGAGAAGAGGGGTTTGTGGCACAACTTGACTAGAAGAAGGGATCGGTTGGCAGGACATGTTCTGAGACATCGAGGGACCACCAATTTAGTATTGGAGGGCAGCATGGAGGGTAAAAATCGTAGAGGGAGACCAAGAGATGAATACTCTAAGCAGATTCAGAAGGATGTAGGCTGCAGCAGGTACTGGGAGATGAAGAAGCTCGCACGGGATAGAGTAGCATGGAGAGCTGCATCAGACCAGTCTCAGGACTGAAGACCACAACAACAAAAACACATCTGATTCTACATGATTACCCTGCAATTCACATTTAAGTGCTTGGCAGAGAGTTCATCGAACCACAATCATACTATCTCTCTACCATTCCACTTCAGAACAGCGCGCGGGGAAAACGAACACCTAAACCTTTCTGTTAGAGCTCTGATTTCTCTTATTTTATTTTGACGATAATTCCTACCTATGTAGGTTGGGCTCAACAAAATATTTTCCCATTCGGAAGAGAAAGTTGGCGACTGAAATTTCGTAAATAGATCTCGCCGCGACGAAAAACGTCTTGGCCTTAGTGACACTCTGTCACCTATTACGTGATAATACAACACGAGCTGCCCTTTTTTGCACCCTTTCGATGTGCACCGTCAATCCCACCTGGTAAGGGAGTGTAGTGTAAGCTGTTTCTTTAGTGGACTTGTTGCATCTTCTAAGCGTCCTGCCAATGAAACGCAACCTTTGGCTCGCCTTCCCCACAATATTACCTATGTGGTCTTTCCAACTGAAGTTGTTCGTAATTTTAAGAACCAGGTACTTAGTTGAATTGACAGCCTTGAGAATTGTACTATTTATCGAGTAATCGAATTCCAACGGATTTGTTTTGGAACTCATGTGGGTCACCTCACACTGTTCGTTATTTAGCGTCAACTGCTACCTGCCACACCACACAGCAATCTTTTCTAAATCGCTTTGCAACTGATACTAGTCTTCGGATGACCTTAATAGACTGTAAATTACAGCATCATCTGCGAACAACCTAAGAGAACTGCTCAGATTGTCACCCAGGTCATTTATATAGATCAGGAACAGCAGAGGTCCCAGGACGCTTGCCTGGGGAACACCTGATATCACTTCGGTTTTACTCGATGATTTGCCGTCTATTACTACGAACTGCGACCTTGCTGGCAGAAACATTGTTTATCTTGCCCCTCAGGGAGCAATTACCCCCAGGCTGGGAACCACTGACCTATGGCCTAAGGACCTGAATGTCGAGTGTGAATCGCCCACAAGGGTTCTACGTATGTCAGCTACCGGAGACGAGTGTCGGTTGCCGGCGCGGGGCGACCCCAGCTGTTCGCCCCCGCGTCACCTGTTGCAGCGGCGCCGCGCCCGCGACGTACCTGTGGTGGCGGGCTGCGCGGCCAACACGACGGCGAGCAGCACCAGGGAGTGGATGCTGGCGGACGCGGCGGCGACGGGCGGACGTCCGCTGCCCAGCATGGCGCATGGCTGGCCGCGTCGCGCGCACTCGACGACACCTCAGCTCAGCTGACCGCGGCACAGAGCACACACACAGCACAAGACGCGGCGCGGCGCGGCGCGGCGCTACGGCGAGGCGGGTTGTCGGGACGGCGCCGCGAGCCGGACTGATCCCCGCCTCCCTGCCGGCCGGCCGCGTCTTGTGCTGCGCGGGCCCTGCCAGCCGGAGGTGGGGAGCTGCCAGCGGCGCGGACGCACCGTGCCAGCACGACGCGCGCCCATTGTTGTCGAGTCGCGGCCAGCCGCAGGGGCGTTCTCCGCCTACGGCACCCTCGGGTCGCTTCTCGACTCCACCTGTCAACACGGAATGGCGAGAGGGATGTCAACTGGCGCACCGCATCAGTAGGATCTACATCTACATCTAGATCTACATCTACATCTACATCCATACTCCGCAAGCCACCTGATGGAGTGTGGCGGAGGGTACCTTGAGTACCGATCGGTTCTGCCTTCTATTCCAGTCTCGTATTGTTCGTGGAAAGAAGGATTGTCGGTATGCGTCTGTGTGGGCTCTGATCTCTCTGATTTTATCCTCATGGTCTCTTCGCGAGATATACGTAGGAGGGAGCAATATACTTCTTGACTCCTCGGTGAAGGTATGTTCTCGAAACTTTAACAAAAGCACGTACCGAGCAACTGAGCGTCTCTTTGCAGAGTCTTCCACTGGAGTTCATCTATCATCTCCGTAACGCTTTCGCGATTACTAAATGATCCTGTAACGAAGCGCGCTGCTTTCCGTTGGATCTTCTCTATCTCTTCTATCAACCCTATCTGGTACGGATCCCACAGTGCTGAGCAGTATTCAAGCAGTGGGCGAACAAGCGTACTGTAACCTACTTCCTTTGTTTTCGGATTGCATTTCCTTAGGATTCTTCCAATGAATCTCAGTCTGGCATCTGCTTTACCGACGATCAACTTTATATGATCATTCCGTTTTAAATCACTCCTAATGCGTACTCCCAGATAATTTATGGAATTAACTGCTTCCAGTTGCTGACCTGCTATGTTGTAGCTAAATGATAAGGGATCTTTCTTTCTATGTGTTCGCAGCACATTACACTTGTCTACATTGAGATTCAATTGCCATTCCGTGCACCATGCGTCAATTCGCTGCAGATCCTCCTGCATTTCACTTCAATTTTCCATTGTTACAACCTCTCGATATACCACAGCATCTTCCGCAAAAAGCCTCAGTGAACTTCCGATGCCATCCACAAGGTCATTTATGTATATTGTGAATAGCATCGGTCCTACGACACTCCCCTGCGGCACACCTGAAATCACTCTTACTTCGGAAGACTTCACTCCATTGAGAATGACATGCTGCGTTCTGTTATCTAGGAACTCTTCAATCCAATCACACAGTTGGTGTGATAGTCCATATGCTCTTACTTTGTTCATTAAACGACTGTGGGGAACTTTATCGAGCGCCTTGCGGAAGTCAAGAAACACGGCATCTACCTGTGAACCCGTGTCTATGGCCTTCTAAGTCTCGTGGACGAATAGCGCGAGCTGAGTTTCACACGATCATCTTTTTTGAAACCCATGCTGATTCCTACAGAGTAGATTTCTAGTCTCCAGAAAAGTCATTATACTCGAACGTAATACATGTTCCAAAATTCTACAACTGAAAGACGTTAGAGATATAGGTCTATAGCTCTGCACATCTGTTCGACGTCCCTTCTTGAAAACGGGGATGACCAGTGCCCTTTTCCAATCCTTTGGACGCTACGCTCTTCTAGAGACCTACGGTACACCGCTGCAAGAAGGTTCCTTCGCGTACTCTGTGTAAAATCGAACTGGTATCCCATCAGGTCCAGCGGCCTTTGCTCTTTTGAGCGATTTTAATTGTTTCTCTATCCCTCTCTCGTCTATTTCGATGTCTACCATTTTGTCATCTGTGCGACAATCTAGAGAAGGAACTACAGTGCAGTCTTCCTCTGTGAATCAAGACCTCTTCGACAGTCTGACTCCCATCCCATAATTACTGATTCAAATTAATCATTTAAATTTTGCTTCTACTGATTCATATACTTCATCATTGGAACAGTGCACTGAGCAAACACGGTGGAAAGTTCAGAAACGTTGATTCATCAACGTAATTGGTACTTAGCTGGTAAAATGTTTCTTATACGTTTCTAGTAGTTCACGTCTAAACGTCTTCTTTCTCGCTTTCCTGTAGAATATCGACAAAATACACTACTAGCCATTAAAATTGCTACACCACGAACATGACGTGCTACAAACGCGAAATTTAACCGACACGAAGAAGATACTGTGATACGCAAATGATTAGCTTTTCAGAGCATTCACTCAAAGTTGGCACCAGTGGAGACACCTACAACGTGCTGACTTGAGGAAAGTTTCCAACCTTCGACCATAAATATAATAGACTGGCCCTGAAGTCATTTTCGTGGCTCCAACATATCTGGGCTAAAGTCACATGAGTGTTAGCAAAACATGGTTGTTTCGTGTTGCGCTTATGGCTGTACTCAGCGTTTTGTCGGGGGAAATGGCATTACATTTCACGTGTGTTTCTATGATAGTGCAGATGCGTTTATTGAAATCTGCTGAAGTGACTTTTATATGTTTTTTACACTTGAAATAGAGTATCACGTAAATTAAAGTGTTGAAAGTGATGCCTGTAAAGTCAGACTCGTATTACATTTTGGAAAGTATCTGTGATAATTCGGTTACAGAAGTAAGTATAACTGATTCTCGTTCCTTCTCATAGGTTCACTAAGGACGAAAACCGAAGGCAGCTTTGGATACACGCCCTGAAACGGAGAAACTTTAAGCCATCTGCGCATACGCGCCTTTTTGTATATACAAGTGAGATTATAATAAGGTAAGAGCACCTATAGTCGACACATGAAGAGAATTTTTTTCTACCTTCTAATACTATTAAATAAATGTAGGCTCCAAAATTATTTTCTGAAACTTCAAAGTCTCACCTTTCATCTAAAATACGTCCGCCCCCGGTAGCTCAGTGGTCAGCGCGACCGAATGTCAATCCAAAGGGTTCGATTCCCGGCTGGGTCGGAGATTTTCTCCGCCCAGGGACTGGGTGTTGTGTTGTCCTAATCAGCATCATTTCATCCCCATCGACGCGCAAGTCGCCGAAGTGGCGTCAAATCGAAAGACTAGCACCAGGCGGAGGGTCTACCCGACAGGAGGCCCTCGTCACACGGCATTATTATTATTGTCTAAAATATCATTTTTTAAACTGATAGTTTAAACTTTTTTAAAATAGTAGGAACTGAACCTTTGAAGTGCACCTAAAATGGATGCTCTAAAATGGACCTGCTCCTAAAGTCGACAATTTTGGCACCTATAGTTGACATAATTCCCAAATCCCATTTTCTTTTATAAGTGACTAGAGCTCAAACCGCGGCGAAACCAATATTTAAACACGAGCCAACTCTTACTGTTTAAAAGAATTTTGACGACATTTTACTTTAATTGATAGTTTATAGTAATTTCGTCGCGCTGCCCACCAGAGGGGCGTTCGATGTATTTGTAAGATTTTATAAATGGTCCTGTGAACAAATCTAGGTCAAATGTAGTTCTGATATAATTTTTCGCAAATAAAAAAGTAATTTTTGTTGGAAGCGTTTGGCAGTCAATTGAGAAATGTGGGTAAAATACGATACAAACATAGGATGGCAGACCGCTGATTTGAAATCCCGCCACGTTGTGCCAACAATCACGTGGTTTATGTAGGAGCCACACCAGCCCTGTACCTAGAATCTATAGTCGAAGTTTCCAACTAATTTCTCATACACAAACAACAGTTGACCGGCGTTGCCCGGTGAAACGTTGTTCTGATGCCTCGTGTAAGGAGGAGAAATGCGTACCATCACGTTTTTCGGCGTTGATAAAGGTCGGATTGTAGCCTATCGCGATTGCGGTTTATCGTATCGCGACATTGCTGCTCTAGATCCAATGACTGTTAGCAGAATATGGAGTCTGTGGGTTCAGGAAGGTAATACGGAACGCCGTGCTGGATCCCAACGGCCTCGTATCACTAGCAGTCGAGATGACAGGCATCTTACCCGCATGGCTGTAACGAATCGTGCAGCCGCGCCTCGATCCCTGAGTCAACAGATGGGGACGTTTGCAAGACAACAGCCATCTGCACGAACAGTTCGACGACGTTTGCAGCAGCATGGACTATCAGCTCGGAGACCATGGCTGCGGTTACCCTTGACGCTGCATCACAGACAGGAGCGCCTGCGATGGTGTACTCAACGGCGAAGCTGGGTGCACGAATGGCAAAACGTCATTTTTTCGGATGAATTTAGGTTCCGTTTACAGCATCATGATGGTCGCATTCGGGTTTGGCGACATAGCGGTGAACGCACACTGGAAGCGTGTATTCGTCATCGCAATACTGGCGTATCACGCGGCGTGATAGTATGGGGTGCCACTGGTGGCCGGGCAACTGGCTAGTCACAATACGCCGGTCAAAACTCTTAATGAACTGTGGTATCGTGTTGAAGCTGCATGGGCAGCTGTACTTGTACACGCCATCCAAGCTCTGTTTGACTCAATATCCAGGTGTATCATGTCCGTTATTACGGCCAGAGGTGGTTGTTCTGGGTACTGATTCTCAGGATCTATGCACCCAAATTGCGTGAAAATGTAATCACATGTCAGTTCTAGTATTATATATTTGTCAAATGAGTACCCGTTTATCAACTGCATTTCTTCTCGGTGTAGCAATTTTAATGGCCAGTAGTGTACTTCATCATTGGAACAGCGCACTGGGCAAACACGGTCGGAAGTTTAGAAACGTTGACTGATCAAAATAATTGGTACCTAACTGGTAAAATTTTTCTTCTACGTTTCTCGTGGTTCACATCTAGGGGTCTTCTTTCACGCTTTCCTGTAGAATATTGACAAAATATTTGGATTTGCAGGAATTCACGGATTTGAACTTTTTGTTTCAATTTTATTCAAAACAATGAACACAAAAAAATTTTTTTTAATGGTTCAAATGGCTGTGAGCACTGTGGGACTTAAATATCTGAGGTCATCCGTCCCCTAGACAAAGAACTACTTAAACCTAACTAAGCTAAGGACATCACAGACATCCATGCTCGAGCCAGGATTCAAACCTGCGACCGTAGCAGCAGTACGGTTCCAGACTGTAGTGCCTAGAACCGATCGGCCACCCCGGCCGGCGGATGCATGTAACCAGACAGGATGCTTACGTACGTATTACCTGTCAGAGTCGTATCTAGACGTATCTGGCGTCCCATGTCACTCCAACTGTACACGCCCCACACTATTACAGAGCCTCCCCCAGCTTGAAAAGTCACCTGCTGGCATGCAGGGTCCATGGATTTATGAGTTAGTCTCCATACCCGTACACGTCCATACGTTCGATACAATTTGAAACGAGACTCGTCCGAGCAGGCAACATGTTTCCAGTCATCGGCAGTCGAAGGTCGGTGTTGACGGGGCCCATGCAAGGCGCAAAGCTTCGTGTCGTGCGGTTATCAAGGGTACACGAATGGGCGTGGGCTCTGAAAGCCCACATCGATGAAGTTTCGTGCAATGGTTCGCACAGTGACACATGTTGATGGCTCACCATTGAAATCTGCAGAAATTTGCGGAAGGTTTGCACTTATGTCACGTTGAACGATTCTCCAGTCGTCGTTGGTCCTGTTCTTGTAGGACCTTTTTCCGGCTGCAATGATGTCGGAGATTTGCTGTTTTTCCTGAGTCCTAATATTTACGTACACTCGCGAAATGGTCATACGGGAAAATCTCCACTTGATCGCTACCTCACAGATGCTGTGTCCCATCGCTCGTTCGCAGACTATAACAACATGTTCAAGCTTACTTAAATCTTGATTACCTGCCATTGTGACAGCAGTAACCGATCTAACAACTGCGACAGACACTTGTTGTCTTGTATAGGCGTTGCCGACCACAGCGCAGTATTCTGCCTGTTTACATATCTCTGGTTTTTTTTTATACGCATTTCTATATCAGTTTCTTTGGCGCTTCAGTGTGTATTAATTCTGAATGAGTCAGGGCCTGCCAATTAAGTGGTAGGTTTTTTGTACCACCATCTGTTTAAGTAAGGAAGAATGTAGGTATACAAGTTGTACCTCCTACGCTGAATGAGTTAACACGGACCCGACACAGTTCATGAATCCGCAGCTACAACCAGAAAACCACACGAAGCTGAATAAGGAAGAAGGAAAAGGTATAACTCTCCACTATAGGAGAAACTGGCTTCCCAAATGTAGGTTGAAACCAATGGCGTCTCTTCACATTTGCTCGCTCTTATAGCTGTATAGTGCAGATCAGTGTTTACAGTGGCAGTGCTTACAGTAATACTAATAACTGTGAATCTTTACTTCTGATTTAAATTTTGTAAATTGTGCCGTTGTCGAAGTTTGTAGCTATTATAGTTCCGAAATTAACTCCTTGACCCATGCGGGGAGACCGTGCGAGTTTACACAGAGCACTTTGCTCGGGAACCATTTTTGCTAGAGACTGCAGAGAATGGAAGAGTGGTTCAGTGCTGTCTACTGAGGGCTCTCATAAACTGCACGGCACCAGCTGAGCGAACGTCTTAGCGCGAAAACATATCTGTGTTTTTTTGCATTGTGAGTAAATTTGGTTACTCAAATATCGAATCTCATATGAAGCATACATTTTAGAGCTGAGAATAGGTAAATATGTGATCGTTTAAAGGACATGTTTCTACATTACGAGGTACATTTGAGCAATGTAAAATACTGGAGGTTTTTGCTGCAGTTACCAAACAAATTCAGACACATCGATGGGACACGCTTACGGTTTTGCATTACTATCCTAACAGATATCCCAGCCAAGGAAAATTTAAGACAACAGCAGTTGGAAACGTAATATAGATAAACGAAGGTGCAGAAAAATACAAGGCATAAATTGCTAAAAAAGCTATTTGAAAGTTGCTAAAAGCACCATCTGATGCCATCATTAGTGTTGTGCCCAAAGGCAGGTTTCCACTAGGTCATTCTCCATGCTGTCCAGTCTGCTGCCTTCCTTCATCACCGCGAAATTTCCGCCTCCCTTTATGTTGTCTGTCATCCCTATTCCCCTTCTTCCTCTCAATCTCTTCTCACAACGTGCGGTTCTGGGCGCTCCAGTCTGGAACCGAGCGACCGCTACGGTCGCAGGTTCGAATCCTGCCTCGGGCATGGATGTGTGTGATGTCCTTAGATTAGTTAGGTTTAATTAGTTCTAAGATCTAGGCGACTGATGACCTGAGAAGTCAAGTCGCATAGTGCTCAGAGCCATCTTCTCACAAACTAGTCATTCCGAGGCCCCTGTTAGGAAGTGTTCCCGTCTCAGAGAATGACCTATCCAGTTTTCCTTCCTCTCTCTCATAACCTGCAGCAGTCTAAATAAGAGGATGAAAACTGCCTTTGTATTTATTGCTTGAAACGATACAGCCTACCAGAAATAAATCAAGAGTGGGTACAGTGCCTTAGATATCAAAGGTGGACTTGCGACGGTTGTGCCAAAGGAACCATATTATTTTATGTTTGCGTCAACTGCTACTCAGACATGATGATGAATAGGCCTTTAATTAACATTCAGACTTCTAAGTAGGCCATATTATGCTAACTGGTGGAAGTTCGCCAAAAAATTTGATTACTGTCAGAAAAATTGTTGTGTTTAACCATGTTAATTGGTGTAAGTAAGACTGTGATTTTTTTACAGCCAACAAAACATTTTGGAAAGATTGACAGTGTATTTTGTTTACTTATTGTTGTGTTCTCTGGTACCCATAAATGCACCCCCATAAGTGGGCACACCTGCCCGAAATCTAGGGCACTTTTATGCAGTCGACTTGAGTCTGTGTAAAATTATTTTCCACTCTGAAATATAATGTTGAGTTAGAAGTACATATACCAATATATATATTAATAACCATGTTATAAGATTTAAGAGTTTTAAACACAATAAATCCTAGAAAACTCAGAAATTCCGAAAAGAAATCCGCCTGACTGTGCCCGTCTTCCTACTGCTCAAATTTTCGTACTATACTTTCCAAAGGCTATATTCCTCTGTACTGCATTTCTTGGAAGTTATCCTGGAACACTGTACGATTGACTAACGTAAACAAATTATTATTATATTAAAATATTTTATGTATTTTCCTCTAACCAAACAATTTATTACATTTAAACATTTTATTATAATTAAAATTGTGACAACTATAGCTTCCCTCACCCCACCCCACTCCGCTCCATCCCAGAGACTAACAATGGATCCACTTCTGTAAGTGACCAATAGAGTCAATATTACCGCACAATTATACTGTGCAAAATTTTTGAACTTATTTTTATTCTACAGAGTAAAGTTGTTTGGTAATATTGGACAATACTTAGCCTGGTTAGAAATGCTGGACAACCAAGTCGCTGCTCCTATGGCAATTGCTCAGCTTTGTTGCAATCGGGAGAAAAAAAAAGTGGATGAAAAATTGGTACATGGAATGTCATGGAAACTTGTTGATTGAATACAAGTTGACCACTTCTGAAGCATGTCCTTAAAAAATTACTTTCTTTAAAAGGAGAAGCATGCTAACTGATAACTGAGAGAATGGAAAAAGAAATATGATCAAATTACAATGGAAAATAAAACTTTCCAGAAAAAGTAACGCATCTTATGCAGCCAAGTGGATATGGAGTTAAAAGATTGGTCAAGCGCTTTGTGTAGAACATTTTCTGTAGGGCTACGAAAGCCGGACACTAAAACACAGAAAATACTGAAGCATGTGAGCTGTAAGTCTGGAGAAGAATTGAGAAAATGAAAATAGTAAAAGAGCGTAGAACTCTCCTAACCTGGATCAGAGAAGGAGAGCAAACTGTGTCGAAAACGTTTTGTGAAGTAGAAGAGTTCTACCAACAGCTATCGAGGGTATAATGGAAACAGAACAAGATAAGAGGGGGAAAAATAACAACACTAGATGACGTGAAAAGAGTAAGATACAAGACTACAAAATAGTTAGCGTGGAACCAAATAGAGACAGCAGTGATGTCAGGAAAAGGCTAATGACAGAATACCTTTCGATGATCACGGTATTCATGTCCACAGGTGGCACAATATTTTTCAGATAGCGCAATATACTTCACAAGTTTTTATTCTGTTTTATATATATATTGATGTGTAGGTGTCCAGAATTCCATCCCAAATCCCTGGATCGATTTCAGTAAATTTGGCACAGAAACAGCAGGCCTCATGAGTATCAGCCCTGAGGGGGAATATAATCTCCTGGCTCGAACAGCAGCAGAGATGAAACGTGTTCCCTCCGGACTCTGTCTTCCCTGCATGACAGTCATGTTGTATGGGAACTGGATTACCCTGACAAATCATCCTACTCCGCACAGCAGCTTATGTGTCAGAGGCTAGAATCAGTTTTCCAAGGCCTGACATGTAGGCTGCCCTGAATAATATGTGTTGTGCTGGAACAGTATCGGCCAGTTTTATCTACGTGCTTTGCATGGCCGCCTGTTAGTGAAGGGAACATAAAGGAATTTGAAGCCCCTGATGTGTAGCTTGCCCTATCATGATAAGCACGGTTGTGGGAGTAGCATTGGCCTATTTTATTGAACTGTAATTCAGGGCCCATATGTGCCGATGGATAAATGAGGGGGTGGAAAGAGCAAGTGAGAGGAGGATACGGGTAGAGAGAGGAGAGGGGGTAGATGCATGAGCTAGGTGGAAGATGTAGAGTTCACAAATGGCTCTGAGCACTATGGGACTTAACACCTGAGGTCAACAGTCCCCTAGAACTTACAAGGGAACCTCCCCATCGCACCCCCCTCATATTTAGTTATAAGTTGGCACAGTGGATAGGCCTTGAAAAACTGAACACAGATCAATCGAGAAAACAGGAAGAAGTTGTGTGGAACTATGAAAAAAATTAGTAAAATATACAAACTGAGTAGTCTATGCGAAAGATAAGCAAGATCAAGGTAAGTCGGAGCTTAGGAGCGCCGTGGTCCCGTGGTTAGCGTGAGTAGCTGCGGAACGAGGGGTCTTTGTTTCAAGTCTTCCCTCGACCAAAAATTTTACTTTCTTTATTTTCGCAAAGTTATGATCTGTCCTTTCGTTCATTGACGTCTCTGTTCACTGCAATAAGTTTAGTGTCTCTGTTTTCCGACCGCACCGCAAAACAGTGCGATTAGTAGACGAAAGGACGTGCCTCTCCAATGGGAACCGAAAACATTTGATCGCAAGGTCATCGGTCAACCGATTCCTCCACAGGAAAACACGTCTGATATATTCTATACGACACTGGTGACGGCATGTGCGTCACATGACAGGAATATGTTGTCGACCCACCTAACTTGTACATGGGTAAAAAGATTCTTCTACCTTGCCCCATTTAGGTTTTCTTGTGGATGTGATAATCACTCGCAAAAAAGTAATGAAAACATAAGAGTTTGTCACATAAACTGAAAATAAAAAATTCAACTTTTCAGTCGAGGGAAGGGTTGAACCTAGGACCTCTCGGTCCGTAGCTGCTCTCGCTAACCACAGGACCACGGCGCTCCTAGACTCCCACTCCCCTTGATGTTGCCTATCTTCGCATGGACTACTCAGTTTGTATATTTTACTAATTTTTTTCATAGTTCCACACAACTTCTTCCTGTTTTATCGATTGATCTGTGTTCAGTTTTTCAAGGACTATCCACTGTGCCAACTTATAACTAAATCTGAGGGGGGTGCGATGGGGAGGTTCCCTTGTTAGAACTACTTAAACCGAACTAACCTAAGGACATCACACACAGCCAGGCAGGATTCGAACCTGCGACGGTAGCAGACGCGCGGTTCGGGACTGAAGCGCCTAGAACCGCTCGGCCACCGCGGCCGGCAAGATGTATAGTCATAGTGGGTAAGTGGAAAAGGAGGAGGGGAATCGGAAAGAGAGAGGAAAGGAGGACATGGTCAGAGTAAGGGGGAGGGAGATATAGTCAGAGAGAGGTGGTGGAGCAAATGGAGGAAGAGAGGGCGAGGAGGAGTTGAAGGGAAAGAGAGAGTGGACAGGAGGAGATTGATGGATAGAGGTGGAGGATTAGGAAGAAGTGGACACAGTGGACACAGAGAGAGTGGGAGGAGGAGGAGGTGTGTTCAAGATATGTATCGAAAACATACATGGGGGATGAAGTGGGAAAGGCTAGTATGCTCAATAGTATTGTATAGCCTTTCATCCTAGCGCCCACTCGTTGAACGTTATTGCAGGTCTAGAAATACTGAGCAATACTATGGACTCTCTAGCGGCTGCTGTAGGGAAATCGGACTGCTGCAGAGTTGGCGAGGTAGCGCCTAGAGCCATGGGCAAACCATTAAATTTTTACAAATTGTACCTCAAGCGAACAATTAAAAATTGATACTTTCTTGTGCATACACAGAATGTGAATCACTGTATCTATCTTTTGGTGGCAGTTCTACGTTTCTGGTGGTTTTTCTAGCATATCTGCCCTTAGGAATATTGTGGTAAAGACAGACGGCGAGGTCGTCAGAGACGAAGCACAATCTCGGACTGGGGACGAATGGAAAAGGACCCTTCTCATTTTGAATGAACTACTCCCGTATTTGCCTTATGCAGTTTAGAGAAACGAAAGGAAAGCATACCTCTGGAAGGCGGGACTGGGTTGTGAAGTACCATCCACATGAATATGAGTCGCCTATCTTGACCGCAGCGCTGTTTCATTCGGTAATATGGTGATTCCTTTCAAGGTGGAAACAGTTAAAGTAGGAATTCCATTGTGGAAAAGGTACAGACTTGCGTTGGATAATGAGTGTTTTAGCGGTCTACAAAATACATATACTGGGTTTCCCATTTATCTTGATCGCCGCAAATAACTTCTTGCCAAGAAACAGAATTAAAAAAAAAAAGGATCACGAAAATATTGTTTAGCTACAGCGGGGACATTAACCAGCATTACCCCTTTCTTGTATATTTGTTCACTGCGAAGATACTGAAATGGTAGGGACTGAAACACGCTGTGCATACAGGAATCAAACATTTCGTATTTTTATTATTAATTTTTTTATTTTAAATTTTTAACAAATGTGATTTCTCAGAACTAGCAAACTTTTAACAACTTGTCCCGGAGCAACACAAGTCTATTAGCAGTGCTACTTTAACACCAGAAACAGCTGGGAAAATCTACGTTTAAAACACAGTCCACTAAACAGCCAAAAATCAGAGGCATTTGCTTACATTTCCTAAAGATTACTACAAGAAACTTTTTATACTGTCATTAGAGGAACCACCATTAGAATTCAAAGCAAAAGATCTTCCAGATACCAAAAATATTTAACTCAGGTACTCTTTTAAATTGATTAATACAACTAAAGCTCTCAATGAACGAAAATTTTCAAAATGATTGAATCAGCACAAAGCAAAAAAAAAGGCCATTTGATTAACAGCATCACAACATAGTTAAAATGGGCCTGAAATTTAATGGATAAACCAAGGTAGGGTTTACCGACGTCAGCTCAGGTCACGCAGAAAAAAGTTGCTTGGGTAAGTTCGGGCTCTAAAACATACACTGGATACACATTAGAATTATATAACAGATCTAATTACAGATGGTATGCAGGTGATTGCTCTCAGAACAAAAGTAACTGTGCATGTTTACTTCACAAAAGCTGACATCATTCATAATGAGATACAGGTATAATCCTAAATAATCAACGCGCGAGTGGTTAAACTATAAAAAGATATATAAGATCTGAACGCCCGAACATTCAAAGTAAGACACTTCTACCAGGACTTAATTTCGGGCGGAACGGCATTACGGCACATCCAGTGGACATTTAAATAGTACACGCGTATTAAATCGCAACGTGACTATAATTTGCAGCTGCGCCGGCACCAGTGAGCGTGGCAATGGGCGGTCGATGTGATGCGACGTGTAGGGGCGTGGGGCGACTTACTGTGTTGTGTAAGGCGGAGGAGGGGGGTAGAGGGGGAGTTCCGAAGTTGGGATTGGAGGGGAGGAGGTTTATGGTTGTAGAGGTTCGTTCCGGCACCTAAAATTGTAAAAATGGAGTAATGTCTGGTGCAGATTTACAGAAACAAGTTGTGCACTTAATCAGGTTAAACTGGAAGTAGAGCAGCCGAAGCGCGAACCCCTTTACAACTGTCGTAAAATAGCTCTGCCATATTCCCATTACCAAGGATGCTAAACCACTTTTAGAACCCAGGCCAAATAACGGCCACTATCGAGAGCTACAGACTCTTATAAGTGTGAAGCAAACACAAGTTTCATTGAATAAGACTCATGAAAGAACAGGGGCTTCCACAAATCTCAAATGGGTCTGAGCAGTATGGAACTTCTGAGGTCATCAGTCCCCTAGAACTTGGAACTACTTAAACCTAACTAACCTAAAGATATCACACAAATCCATGCCCGAGGCAGGATTCGAACCTGCGACCGTAACGGTCGCGCGGCTCTTGACTGTAGGGCCTAGAACCTCTCGGCCACCCAGGCCGGCTCCAGAAATCTCATCCAAATTAATTGCACACAACTAGGAGCTTACCACTTTCTGTGATAGACCATGAGAGCACAAGGGATGCTGGCAGGACCACATCCATCAACCGAGGCACCAGAAATGGAAATTGTCGACTCAGACGACGTAACCCGTGTCTGCGAAGGCAGGGGGAAGCAATGACTCTTCAAATGGTGTCGCTACGAGCTCAAAGGTAAACAGCAGCCAACTGCAACACGGCGACCACACCTCCGTCCTCATCAACGAGCGAGCTCTCTTAGCGCGCGGAATATTCAGCAACACAAGACTCCCTTCAAGGAGCCGCATGGCTGCCTCCCCAAGCTATACGCTATGAAGGCCGTTGCTAGGGAACGAAAGCAGACAGGTTCAACCAGCGGCTAGAATCGATATGAGCGTTTATACGGCTCGGACATGAAGAGCAGTACATCTTTTTCAAATCGCATCCTCTATTTTTTATTAGGTAATCCACTTCCTCTCCTAGAGATCTGTTCAAAAACGGATAGCAGATATTAATAAAGAACAGGAACAGATATCTTTAATACCATTTTACAATACTTTAAACCAATTGGAGCACTAAATGGTGATGAAAAAGGTGAACCTGGACAGTAATACATTGCTCCACGTGTTGGATGAAACAATTCATCACTGCTCCAAGAGTTCTTGCTAAAGCGAATTAAAAGTAAACACAGTACTGTGTGGAATGTCGTGAAGGACCAAGTCATTTATGCATACCCAAGGAAATAAGTCCAAAGGAATTAAATCAAGAGACCAATACACTGCTCCCCAATGATCAATCCACCTGGCAGGACACCGGTGGTTCGGAACATGACAAAGCACGCAATTATTTATGTATCTTGCTTACTAATAACTTCAGTCGTGTTTAGTCCTTTATTACTGGATCACTGCCGGTTTCGTGGCACTAAAAGCCTCATTTTAGGTGAACATCTATGATTAAAACATTAGGGCGGAAAATCTCGGAATCTTTTTACCCAATATTCGTTATCCGTTGTAAAATAATGGGCAAAAAGATTCCGAGCTTTTCCGCTCTAAAGTTTAATCATAGATGTTCACCTGAAGACGTGGTTTTTAGTGCCACGAAACCGGCAGTGATCCAGGAATAAAGGACCAAATGCAGTGGAAGCGGTTATAAATACCCAAAAGAAATACTCATAGCTGTGATTGCCTCACCAACAAGGTTGTCTGCAACTATTTATGTAGTGGGCGTCCATTGCGTTCGTACCATACAATCTGACTCTTAGCGCCACCTCATTCAGAAGACGAAGAAGAATTCGAATGAGGAAGCTGGCATATATCTTGCCGTTTAGATTGCCATTGTTGAAATAGGTGCCAAAAATTGTAGCGCCATGCATCCAACACCAGACATTAACTCTCGATTGACGCTGATGGTTCGCCTAAGCCGTGGTCGGTTTTCCTTGGACCATTAATACAAGATCTTTGTATTTATCAGTCCTTTGTTTGAATGGGAGCATTCATTGCCAAGAAGAACACCGGTGAAGAAGTTCTGGCTGGCGAAGATTTGCTGCTGTGACAAGTGCAGAACTGTACACAATTCTGGAAATCATTCCAATGTAATCATTTGTATAATTTTACATGGTAGGGACGAAGCTGATGTTGGGATACAATATACACCAGTTTCAGGAACGCCAATCTATTATTGTTGAAGCTGTTACGTGCTCACTTGTGGATTCATTGCGACACAAATTTCGGTATTATGCGTAGCCATCTAACTCAAATATTTCAAAATGTTTCTACCAGAATGAAGTTTGTAGTCCCGGATTGGTGTTGTGAGCGGCGCTCTAGAAGATGTGAAGCGACTGAATTTTCAAGAAACAATTACTATGGATGTTGCTCTATGCTGTATGATTGATTTGAAGAACTCAGACTTCTTCACTGAATGACTGGAGGTTGCACGCACACAGTACGTAAGACTGGACCTAGCAAATTGTTAATGAAATCACGCCAATGAAGGACAGGTGCCACATCAACGTGTTGCATCTTTCCTGCTAGAAACGCTGAAAAACAGAACTCGTAATACAGGAAATATTCATATAAAGATGTGAGCTGGTGGATTAATAAGAAATAAACACATAATAAACTCGTATAATATGATATCATTTACAGCGACAGCTGAGGGCAGGAAGACAGGTGTGAACAGTCATGCTTCTCCCAGATGAAGGCAGTGCCTTCTTTTGTTACTCAAGCATTTACACGCAAAATCGTTGACATTTATATCGATACAAATGTTGATACACACATATGGAAAACAGTTTTGTTTTAGAAGGGGTTTCGTTTGTGCGAGTTCTTCGGCCATTGTGGTTCCTTGTATTGAATCCTCTAGGTATATGAAGCGTCAGAATAGGACGACAAAACATTCGTCGGGAAGTTGGGTTCTTGTTAGCTTATCGCCCTCTGTCCAGTTCCTGTCCTTGAGGCGTATTACGCCTAGCTTCAGTCACAAATTAAAGAACAGATTTTAATCAAGGACTGCCTTTACAGTTCGCAAAATGTTGTTTAAAAATAATACAGCACTGTACCAAATGTGCCCGTATTGTAGAATGGAAAACGTTATTCTAATTATGTTGCTAATTTACTTTCCACATAGATCAGTAGCATTTTCACCTCCTTTTCATTGGTGTACATTACACTCACACAAACCTCCAACTAAAGATGGGCGACTCGATGACTCGTGTCTATTTTCCTGTGTTTCAATTTTTTACTGCCAACTCCTGCAGGTGGGCAAGTTACGATATCCCAGTACCATCAATTAGTGCGTGTACAGGAGAGTCAAAGTCAGTTTTGTGTTATGTTTTGAATAACGTCACTTTTACCTGAATGGCACTTTCTTTCTTTCGCTTACGCCATAGTCCCACAGCGACCGCAGGGTCGGCGTGGTTACAACGGATTTGGCAGTGTTAGTGTTAGGGATAGCCGGATGCCCTTCCTGTCGCCACCCTGTACCCCCCAGGACGGAATCAGTGTACCCCAACTGTCTGCATCTAGTGTAAATCGTGAAATAATGCGGACGTGTTTAAAATGTCGACGACGCGTCTAACTGAGGCGGAACGTGGGGACCAGCCCGGTATTCACCTTGTGGGATGTGGAAAACCACCTAAAAACCACATCCCTCGTCGTTAATCCGCCAGGCGGACTCGATCGAGGGCCGGAGCGTCTACCCGAGTCCAGGTAGCAGTGCGTTAGCGCGCTCGGCTACCCTAGCGGGTTTTACTTGAATAGTACTATTTGATACTTTTTTTGAACAGTTCTTGAAGGGAGGTAGTGGATAATAGAACAAAAATTTAGGGAGTAATATAAAAAAGACGTATCGTCATACCGAATAAATTAGAATAAGGAAATGATGTTGATTAATGTCGTTCCCATAGCCAAACAACTTTGCCTACGAGAAAAATGTAATTTGTGGTGGTTAAGATAAATGGGACACGCTGTATACAGGCATTTCTATACTTACAAGTATGGTTTGACAAGTATAAGACATGTGATCGGCTGCGACCTTGTATTAGGTATCAGGCCAGCTTTTGTCATAAGCAATTTAGGGAAACCACAGAATAGAACAGTTGGATAAAGATTGGAACAGCCATTGTGTAGAATACAAAGCCAGTCTGTTTAAAATATTGCTACCTGATTCTGTCTATACTGTTTTGCAAAGGTGTAAAAGGATAATGCTACGCTATTCATTCCATTGCGCACAAGCAAAACTATTTTCGTCCGGTAACAGCAGTGGGTTCATAGACTACTCGGTGAGATGGCACATCAAACTGGGACACATGAAATATTCGTTCGCTTTATTGTATCAACGAATAAAAGATTTACTTAACCTTGAATCACTTCTTTGACACAGGAATACTTCGTAATTTACAACTGTTATTGATTATTAAAACATAACTTGATGCACAGATTAACAAACTGTTCTCTTGTAGGAGAATATTCCACATTTAAATGAGTAAGTCCATGACAAACTGTAACTATCACGTTGGTCCTGTACTACGATGTTAACTCCTTCACATGAAGTCACGAACTGAGCGAATTCCGTCATGCTCGACACTATAGTGACCTCAGCGTGAGGGCGCTGCAGCTGACAGGAGAGTTGTGTTTTTCAGGAGCACCTCCCACACGTCGTTGCAGACTGTAGTGAGCCCTCGCTAATGATTGCGGTATCTATTGACAACGCGATTATCTCTGTACGATACCACAAATTCGTTCCCAACCCCCAGTCATTAGACACACTACATACACCATACACATTTTACTTCGTAATGTAACACTACACGTACTATCAGCTGACATCAGGCTCTTAGCGACGATGTTTGGTTTCCATTTTGTGCATCGTAGCTGACCCTTTCCTAGCCTGAAAAACTGAGTCAAAATCCCTCAGAAAAGAGTACGACGTTGAGCTCAGAAACAGAATAAAGTGTTACTGTTATACATTGCGTAACTTTGTGAGTCGAAAAGAAAAGAAAGAAGGAAACGTAATTGCGAAAGTGTTATATAAAATGATAGATGTTTTATTATGAGATTTATTCTAATTATTTTACTTATGAGTTACATTGCTTACTAAATTCTTACTTTGTGATATCCAAGTAATCCTTCTCTGTATAGAATGCAGTGGTATTAAGACGCTGACCCTGATGCTAAAATGACGGGCCTTAGACTTGTCCCGACCGAATCACAGGAGTTTAAGCTGTGGGAATCTGTTCCTCTTCCATTCCTGACTTGTCGAATTATTGGTACCTCTGGGTAAGGGTGGGCCTCTGGGTTATTTGCAACAAAGAACTATCTGCCAGATGTCTCTGGCGGTTTCTTATTCTTCTTCTGTCCGAACTCTATTTTGGTCAGATAGGAGTAGTCCACTGGGGGCCAGTTCTGTTCGATGTAGGGGACGGCTTGCTCTGTCAGGTACCTTCAGTCCGCGTCGGTGAAGATTGGGTAGCAATTGATTAGCTCCAGATCCGCCCGCCGGACGAGTTCCCTCCCTTTAATCTTCTGGTTTAGGGGTTCACACATCCAGTGGAATGAGTAGGGTTTGTAAGGGAGAGGAGGGATACTGTTTTCTGTGAAGGGTATGGATTTCCGTGGTAGGGATAGCTGTTATCTCGTAGGGACTCTGCGATCTTGGTGAGGATCTCCATCACGCAATTCTCATTGGGGAGGGGCAGGCGCTCGAAAAACGTCTCGTCTTCTTCTTCCTCCGTCTCCATGGGCGTCTTTTCCGCCGTCTGCGTACCTGCAGAGGCAGAAGGGGCGGCCGTTTCCAAGGAGGTAGTCGTCGTCCAGTCGGCTGGTGTTTCCGACTCCATGACCACCTCCCTAGCAATCTGCGTTTCTGCGTCGGCCAGGGAGAAGGTTCTTTTACATTTCCGTGTCCACCCCATACTGGTGGGGGTCGGCTCCACTTCAGGTGTCCTGCGAAATGCGTAGTACAGGGCTATCCTCAGTTGCGTCACCTCGCGACGCATCTCTTCCTCCGCCATGGCGTATTTGAGCGCGGCAACGGCGTCATCGGTGGCTTTCCGTAACGTTTCGCGGAATCCACCGTCGACGACTTCGCGCCGGCGCGGCCAGCTTGCCCTACTTGAAAAGGGGGGGCGGGGCGTCCACCTTGTCTTTTTGGGCAACCTCTTCATGCGTGGTGGCCCCTTTCTGCCGCTTCCTTGAGTCCAGGTAGGCGCAGCTGCGCGAATTTGCGGCGTGCGCGCCGTCACAAATCACACACGCGGCTGCAGAGCCCCTTGGCTTGTCGCAGTCGCACACTTACAGCATTGTAATTGTGCCACAGACTTCTGCTTCTTCTTCTTGGTGCCGCTACCTTCCCTTCCGACTGCCTTAAGCAGGAGCTCGACGGCGGCAGCAATCTTGGCTCTTTCTCCCTTTCTGCACCCGGCCATTTTGTTGGCCGGGTGACGTAGGCGAGCTGTGTGGGCGTATCTATTAAGATACTTATAACCGCCTTTTACGTAAGTTTCTCGCCATTTATAGGGACAAGGGAGCTAAACAAGAATGTTGAAATTATAGAGGCATCTCACAAATTAACAAACCCCGCAAAGTGTTCTCCAGGTTCCTTACATTTGTCCTCTTAAACCTTCCAATGTCTCCAGGCCTCTTCCAATTGTACAACCTTCTTTCATGATTCTTAAACCAAATATTAGCTATAATTAAATTATGCTCTGTGCAAAATTCTACCAGACGACTCTCTTTCATTCCTTAACTCCAGTCCATATTCACGTACTACTTTTCCTTCTCTTTCTACTATCGAATTCCAGTCCCACGCGAATATTAAATTTTCGTCTCCTTTTATTTGAATAATTTTTTTTATCGTATCATACATTTCTTCAATCTCTTCATCATCTGCGGAGCTAGTTGGCATATAAACGTGTACTACTGCAGTAGCCATGGGCTTCGTGTCTCTCTTGGCCACAATAACGCACTCACTGTGCTTTTCGTAGTAGCTTATTCGTGTTCCTATTTTTTATTCATTATTAACCCTACTCCTGCATTACCCTTATTTGATTTTGTGTTTATAACCGTGTATTTACCTGACCAGAAGTCTTGTTCCTCCTGTGTCCGAAAGTCACTAATTCCCACTATATCCAGCTTATCCATTTTCCTTTCTAAATTTTCTGTCCTACTTGCCTTATTGAGGGATCTGACATTTCACTCTCCGATCTGTAGAATCCAAATTTTGTTTCTCCTCATAACAACGTCCTCCTGAATAGTTCCCGCCCGGAGATCCGAATGGGGGACTATTTTACCTCCGGAATATTTTACCCAAGAGGATGCCATCATCATTTAATCATACAGTAAAGCTGAATGCCCTCGGGAAAAATTACGGCTGTAGTTTCCCCTTGCTTTCAGTCGTTTAGGTTGATGTTGCAAGGCCAGATCAGTCAGTTATCCAGACTGTTTCCCCTGCAACTATTGAAAAGGCTGCTGCCCCTCTTCAGGAACCATACGCTTGTCTGGCCTCTCAACAGATACCCCTCGTTTTTGGTCGTACCTACGGTACAGCTATCTGTATTGCTAAGGCACGCAAGACTCCCCACCAACGGCAAGGTCCATGGTTCATGGTGGAGAGTGGGCGGGGGTGGGGGTGACTACATACAAAATCGCATATAGGTAATTCAGGAGTCATTTTAATAATAAATAAGAAAATAGAAATGTAAGTTTCTGTGAACTGCATGGTAAACGCATTATCATAGCCAAGGTAGACACGCAGCCCACACCTGCTATAGTAGTGCAAGTTCATATGATAACTAGCTCCGCAGATGATGAAGAGATTGAAGAAACGTATGATGAGGTAAAAGAAATTATTTACATTGTCGAGGGAAACAAAAATTTAATTGTAATGAGGGACTGAAATTACATAGCAGGAAAGCGAAGAGAAGAAAAAATTGTATGTGAATGTGGACTGAGTGAAAGACGAAGCCGCCTAGTAGAATTTTGCCCAGGGCATGGTATAAGAATCACGAAAGAGGGCTGTATACGTGCAATAGACCTGGAGACACTGAAAGGTTTCAGATTGATTACATAATGGTAAGACAGAAATTTCGGAGCCAAATTTTAAGACATTTCGAGGGGCAGATGTGGTCTCTAGCCACCACTTTTTGGTTATGGACTGTAGATTAAAATCGAAGAAACTGGAAAAGGTAGAAAATTAAGGAGATGGGACCTGCATAGATAGAAAGAACCAGAGGTTGTTGACAGTCTCAGAGGGAGCGTTAGGCAACGGTTGGCTACAACAGGGAAAAGGAATAGAGTAGAAAGCGAATGGGTAGCTTTTAGAGATGTGAAGGCAGCAGAGGATCAAATAGGTACAAAGACGAAGCCTAACAGAAATCCTGAAATAACACGGGACATACCGATTTTTGGTAAATAACTTATGCGCAACTGCAACCAGTCACTTTTTTCAATAATTATGCTTTATTACATGAACCGGTTTTCGAACCCTTTCGGGTTCATCTTCAGATGGTTTCGGGAGGATCCGGGAAGTTACATCATTACTGGTAGTAGCATAATGCTGTGTGCTGATTCTATGGCAGAAAGATGGGTCACACTTTGATGTATCGCCATGACTATAGCTTATCTGTCGAGATGGATGTAAATTAAGTTTTTACTTACTGCGACAGTATAGGCAGCTTTTTTCGTATCTGTCTGCCTCCATTTTGATTTCCAGAACACTTTCACACGAACTATATTAGTTTACACTTTGACAGTGACACTTTACCAGCATCCAGCATGCGCTTTACAGCTGTTGCTTGTAACAAAGGTCTTGACAGAGCGATATGGCATAAGCCTACTTTGTAGAGAGACGTAATTTGTTGTTCTTTACATGTGTTAAAGTCGATATAAGGGCAAGTATTTTAATCAGAATGGCGATAACATGAGAGCACAAGATAAAATAATAATAAATTACTACAAGAACAAATTTCAGGTGATCTGATATGTTATTTCTACTTGTATGTTACAGGCAGTTTTCTTTTAATAGCAGTTATCATGTTTGGCATTAACATGAATCCCAAGGAATCAATAATACAGAGTTATTGCATCTGCAGTGAGGTGCAGATGTCTGTATGATTAGGACCTGTATATTTAAATTAATAACAAATCTTGAGATGAACTGTTGGCTTATTTCTGTTGTTACGTTAACGTGATCTGGAGTATTATCAAGAGTAGATTCTGTTTATCTTAGCTAAAGGTATATGTACCAGAGTTATAGTGATTGTAATGGATTAAAACTGTTTGTATGACTGTACATTTAGTATTTAAAAAAAATCATGAACAAAAATTCTTTAACTGTTGACTTATTTTTATTCTAACATTAGAGCGATCTGGGATATTGGTAAAGGCAGCTTCTGTTTGTTCCAGATAGAATTAATACGTATAAAGTACTGATTTATGTTAACAATGGAGGGCTTTAACATTTAGAGATATGGTACATGTCTTATTCTGTGGTAGTATATTACATTGACACCGGTGGGGTTGGATGTAAGGAGAGGGAGGGGGTTGGTCATTGGGAGGGGGGGGGGGGGTTGGGGAACCAGTGGAGGGTTCGTTGGGTGGTTACTTGTTTTGAACTAGTAGATCTTCAAAGTTCTGAAGGAAAAATTTGTTTCTCAGTTCAGTTTGATCATAGAGTAGGTAGTCAGGTGCTGTATTTGTGTAGATAAATATTTCAATTTCTTCAAGAAGGTCAAGTATTGTGCCTTTGTTGGCAAAATGTAGTATTCGGATATTCTGCTCTATGTTGTTTGCAGAAAGATTGTGTTGGGCAAGGTGTGGGGCAAAGCTGGACTTGTTCAGGTTGTTAAGACGGAGTGCATCTACGTGTTCTTTAAGTCTTGTTGTGAAGCTTCTACCAGTTTGTCCAATGTAGAAGCTTGGACATGAGTTGCAAGTGAGCTTGTACACACTTGACTTTTTATATTGTTGTGTAGTGGTTTTGGTGCTGTGTATGATTTTATTTTGTATTTTGTTGTTGGTGAAGAAACCTATATTTATGTTGTATGCCTTGAAGAGGTTGGCAATTTGGTGAGAAATCTTCCCTAGGAAAGGCAGGCTAACAAATGTGGTTTTCTTGTTTGTGGGTGGTTGTTCAGCAGTTGGTTGATTTAGTTTTGCTGTATGGATTAGTTCATCGATTATTGCAGGGTTGTACCCATTGGTGGAGGAAATTGATTTAATAATTTCTGTTTCCCTTTGTCTTTCATTTGTGACCATTGTCCATTGTCCTTTGTTCTCGTAGTAATTTATTATTATTTTATCTTGTGCTCTCATGTTATCGCCATTCTGATTAAAATACTTGCCCTTATATCGACTTTAACACATGAGAAGAACAACAAATTACATCCCTGTACAAAGTAGACATGCCATATCTCTCTGTCAAGATCTTTGTTACAAGCAACAGTTTTAAAGCGCATGCTGGATGCTGGTAAAGTGTCACTCTCAAAGTGTAAACTAATATAGTTCGTGTGAAAGTGTTCTGGACATCAAAATGGAGGCAGACAGATACGAAAAAAGCCGCCTATACTGTCGCAGTAAGTAAAAACTAAATTTACATCCATCTCGACAGATAAGCTATAGTCATGGCGATACATTAAAGTGTGACCCGTCTTTCTGCCATAGAACCAGCACCCAACATTATGCTACTACCAGTAATGATGTAACTTCCCGGATCCTCCCGAAATCATCTGAAGATGAACTCGAAAGGGTTCGAAAACCGGTTCATGTAATAAAGCATTATTATTGAAAAAAGTGACTGGTTGCAGTTGTGTATAACTTATTTTCATTCAATATACAGTCACGGTTCTAAAATATCCGCAATGGATAAGCATTATCTGTTGATACCACGACAGGTAATTAGAACAATGCGCGAATTTCGGCAATGTAAACTTAAACTAACGAAAACAATCCTTGCAATAAGATTTAACAAGAAATGTCTCTCAGAAAACGTGACTCCAAATTATATCAAAATAAAAACAATGAGTCAAAGTATGTCAGCCAAGATGGCAAAAGCACGATGTGAAATTATTTGGTTTAAAACTGAAATCAGGTCTCTTTACAAAAAGAAAGATCTGCTCAATTCAAAGCTGTATAATATGCACTTAGAACTTAGCCATAAACTTGCTGCTCATTTCTTCATGGTTTTCCTAGACTATGTCAATATATATGTAAACAAAGAACGTATTATCATCTCACATAGACACGAGAAAAAGATAAATGCTCTAATTTCAAAGAATGCAGTGAGGTCCCCCAGTATCTCTTCTGAAACGGAACATAAGTTTTTTGATAAAGTGATAAATACTACAGAAATATGGTTCAGTAGTAATGAATTAAAGCTGTTAAACAAAGGCCTTAAGCACAACATTACCCCCTCGCTAAATTAAAGCAACATTAAAGACCCCATAGTTAACACAAAAATTGCATGTACAGCAGCTAAACTAAAACACAATGAACAAAATGCTGTAGCTCATAAGGTAAACAACATCATTATGAGAAAAATTCACCAGAACAAAATGTACAATAAGATGAATACCGAACATAAGACATTATGTGACATAAATAAGAAACTTTCAGTTGAAAATGCCCTCATTGTCAGAGCAGACAAAGGTAACACAGCTGTTGTCATGTATGAATCAGACTATATTAGCAAAACTTGTGAATTCTTCAGAAAGAATAATATAAAGGAAATAGCATATGACCCTACTCCCAACTTCCATGATAAAATTAAAAAGTTACTTAAAAACTGCAACTTCTTGTTGACACCATTAGAAGCAAAGCACTGTATAGTGATGAACCCTTC
This sequence comes from Schistocerca piceifrons, assembly GCF_021461385.2. Classification (NCBI taxonomy): domain Eukaryota; kingdom Metazoa; phylum Arthropoda; class Insecta; order Orthoptera; family Acrididae; genus Schistocerca; species Schistocerca piceifrons. The sequence goes on from NC_060144.1 coordinate 147,386,787, forward strand.
AGCACCAAAACTGAGATCACAGCCTAAGATCCACTAACCAGAATGTCTGATACGTCCCATTGTGAACTCTATTAATAGCCCAAGCTATAAAATCACCAAAAAACTTAATGATATTATCCGCAAGGCATATGTATTTGAAAATAACTACTCCATTAAAAACAGTGATGAGCTCATCAATAGTATAAAAGATATCCCCATCCCAGTCACAGCTAAATTTGCATCTCTTGACATAGTAAACCTATATACAAACATACCCATCAAGGAAACAATTAGTTTAATACGGAATAACTTACTGAAACATGGGACAATGAGTAGAGCTGAAATCTATGAACTCATAGACTTCTTGGAACTTATATTGTCACACAGCTACTTCCTGTTCAACAACAAGTTTTACATTCAGGAAGATGGACTGGCAATGGGTAGTAGTCTTGCAGGCTTGCTAGCAGACATATATATCAATAACCTTGAAAATAACTTTTTCAGGTCCCAAACCCAACTAAAAGATAAGCTGCTTTATTACAAACGCTACGTTGATGACACACTAATTCTATTCAATGGAGCAACAGAAGAAATAGATAATCTACCCAAAGAACTTAATAAAATACACTATAAAATCCAATTCACAGTAGAACATGAAACACCAGAAGGCATTAACTATCTTGATGTAACAATCTCAAATAAAAATCAGAAGCATAAATTTCAAATTTTCAGAAAGCCAACAACCACCAATGTTACCGTACACAAATCCTCTTGCCATCCAGACCAACATAAAAAAGCATTCTTCAGAACAATGGTTAATCGCATGCTTAAAATCCCAATGGACACAAATGAAAGACAAAACGAAACGGAAACTGTTAAATCAATTGCTTCCACCAATGGGTACAACCCTGCAATAATAGATAAACTAATCCATACAGCAAACCTAAATCAACCAACTGCTGAACAACCACCCACAAACAAGAAAACCACATTTGTTAACCTGCCTTTCCTAGGGAAGATTTCTCACCAAATTGCCAACCTCTTCAAGGCATACAACATAAATATGGGTTTCTTCACCAACAACAAAATACAAAATAAAATCATACACAGCACCAAAACCACTACACAACAATATCAAAAGTCAGGTGTGTACAAGCTCACTTGCAACTCATGTCCAAGCTTCTACATTGGACAAACTGGTAGAAGTTTCACAACAAGACTTAAAGAACACATAGATGCACTCCATCTTAACAACCTGAACAAGTCCAGCTTTGCCCCACACCTTGCCCAACACAATCTTTCTGCAAACAACATAGAGCAGAATATCCGAATACTACATTTTGCCAACAAAGGCACAATACTTGACCTTCTTGAAGAAATTGAAATATTTATCTACACAAATACAGCACCTGACTACCTACTCTATGATCAAACTGAACTGAGAAACAAATTTTTCCTTCAGAACTTTGAAGATCTACTAGTTCAAAACAAGTAACCACCCAACGAACCCTCCACTGGTTCCCCAACCCCCCCCCCCCTCCCAGTGACCAACCCCCTCCCTCTCCTTACATCCAACCCCACCGGTGTCAATGTAATATACTACCACAGAATAAGACATGTACCATATCTCTAAATGTTAAAGCCCTCCATTGTTAACATAAATCAGTACTTTATACATATTAATTCTATCTGTAACAAACAGAAGCTGCCTTTACCAATATCCCAGATCGCTCTAATGTTAGAATAAAAATAAGTCAACAGTTAAAGAATTTTTGTTCATGATTTTTTAAATATTAAATGTACAGCCATACAAACAGCTTTAATCCATTACAATCACTATAACTCTGATACATATACATTTAGCTAAGATAAACAGAATCTACTCTTGATAATACTCCAGATCACGTTAACGTAACTGTGGTGTCACCGCCAGACACCACACTTGCTAGGTGGTAGCTTAAATCGGCCGCGGTCCATTTAGTACATGTCGGACCCACGTCTCGCCACTGTGTGATCACAGACCAAGCGCCACCACAAGGCAGGTCTCGAGATACGGACTAGCACTCGGCCCAGTTGTAAGGACGACTTTGCTAGCGACTACACGGACGAAGCCTCGCTCATTAGCCGAGCAGACAGTTAGAATAGCCTTCAGCTAAGTCCATGGCTACGACCTAGCAAGGCGCCATTAGCCTTACATAGTTTGACAGTTATCGTATGAAATGTCTCAACAAGAAGAACAATGTATACAACAAGGATAAATAAAAGTTAAGTATTCGAGGAGCTGCATACTTTTCTTATTAGAATTCACTACTTATCCTGTTCCAGAACTCACGCCAGTCGGCGTGTGTGTACGCGTGCCTTTATTTCGGCTACCCATCACTGTGGACTGGCTGCCTTGTCAGTCCACTACAGTAACAACAGAAATAAGCCAACAGTTCATCTGAAGATTTGTTATTAATTTAAATATACAGGTCCTTGTCATACAGACAGCTCGTGATATTTGCTATTTTTGACTTCATTAAAACAGCAAATACGAGTAGTTAATACTTTCAGCCAGAAGGCAAATACTTGTTTATAAATAATTATTAATGTATAATAAGGTGGAATTTTCTAATGATGTAATTCGTCGTCTTTGGGCGGCAATAAAAACAGAAAAATACGGATAGATATACGATCCTTCACTATTTGATCGCTAGAGAACAAATGAAGCCTTGAGCGCTAAAGACTTGTACTGTTTTTCTCAAGTAAGACGGACGCAGATTTGTGGCAGCCTGATCTAATTTTTACTAAATGTATAAAAAGGTGTTATGTATAAGTTTGAGTGAAGTGTAAAGAACTGTTATAACTTACCGTGACAACGCACGAGCGACTCAAAGAAGACAATGGCTATATAAAAGAGCGCTCAATGGACATGATACGGACATAAAAATCTACCGTCATTGTAGTACTAAGCTAAAGGTACGATATATGTTTTAGTTATAATAAATATTTGTTCTGGGAATACTGAATCATTTAGCAGTGCTCATTCCTATTACCTCCTCAGTATTATTTTCATTTTAATTACGCATTTCGCTAAGATTACAGACACCAAGATCAGCAGTCCAATGTGCGTGTTACATTGATAAAAAGAAAACTATTTTATCGTCTTCTTGCAACAGCTTTAATATTGAGTTTCCCTTTTGTGTGATGTTACAGTTGTTTTTGCACCCTTAAGAACTTTCTGGTCCCTTAGGAAATTGTTTTGTCATAACAATAACTTCACAACCGGATATAATCGTATCTACGATCATGAAGTAATTAGAAAGACGATAACGCAATATCTTAATCAATAGCACGCTAGTTGTGACTGCCTCAAGCCACGCGAAACTGCAAGTAAAAAACTATTCACATCTCATAATGCAATCTTTTATGACAATGGTCAATCCATGATTTTTACGCCAATTGTGACTGATAAAACAGTAAGCTAAATCTCAATTTCCAACTTTCCATTGAATAACAATATCACTTTTATTTTGTAACATCACAAGCTGCACCTCACTGCAGATACAATAACTCTGCATTATTGATTCCTTGGGATTCATGTTAATGCCAACCATGATAACTGCTATTAAAAGAAAACTGCCTGTAACATACAAGTAGAAATAACATATCAGATCACCTGAAATTTGTTCTTGTAGTAATTTATTATTATTTTATCTTGTGCTCTCATGTTATCGCCATTCTGATTAAAATACTTGCCCTTATATCGACTTTAACACATGTAAAGAACAACAAATTACGTCTCTCTACAAAGTAGGCTTATGCCATATCGCTCTGTCAAGACCTTTGTTACAAGCAACAGTTGTAAAGCGCATGCTGGATGCTGGTAAAGTGTCACTGTCAAAGTGTAAACTAATATAGTTCGTGTGAAAGTGTTCTGGACATCAAAATGGAGGCAGACAGATACGAAAAAAGCTGCCTATACTGTCGCAGTAAGTAAAAACTAAATTTACATCCATATCGACAGATAAGCTATAGTCATGGCGCTACATTAAAGTGTGACCCATCTTTCTGCCATAGAACCAGCACCCAGCATTATGATACTACCAGTAATTATGTAACTTCCCAGATCCTCCCGAAATCATTTGAAGATGAACCCGAAAGAGTTCGAAAACCGGTTCATGTAATAAAGCATTATTATTGAAAAAAGTGATTGGTTGCAGTTGTGTATAACTTATTTACATTCAATATACAATTACAGTTCTAAAATATCCGTAATGGATAAGCATAATACTGATTTTTGTTGAAAAAGAGAAAATTAAAAAATGCAGCAAATGAAGCAGGTGAAAGGGAATACAAACATTTAAAAACGAGATCTACAAGAAATACAAAATGGCTAAGCAGGCACGGCTATAGGACAAATGTAACAATTTAGAAGCGTATTTCACAGGGCGAATGATTTGGAGAAAAGAGAAGCAGATCTATGAACATCAAGAGCTCAGATGAAAAATAGGTCCTAAGCAAAAAAGGGAAAGCTGAATGCTAGCAGTATATAGAGGGTCTATTCATGGGAGATGGACCTGAAGACAGTTTTATAGAAATGGAAGAGGACATCGATGAAGATGAGATTGGAGATATGATACTGCGAGAGGAATTTGACAGAGCACCGTAGACATAAGTCGAAACACGGCTCCTGGAGCAAACAACATGCCTTGAGAACTACTGACAGTCCTGGGAGAGCCAATCATGGCAAAACTCTTCCATGCGGTGTGCGAAATATATGAGACAGGCGAAATCCTGTCAGAATTAAAGAAGAATATAATAATTGCAATTCCAAAGAAAGCAGGTGTGTATATTTTCTAGCTATTAGTTTAATAAGTCGTGGTTGCAAAATACTAATTTGAATTCTTTACAGAAGAATGGAAAAACTGGAACAAGTCAACCACAAAAAAGGTAAGTTAGGATTCCAAAGAAATGTAGGAACACGCGAAGCAGTACTGACCCTAAGACTTATCTTAGAAGACAGCTTAAAGAAAGTCAAACCTACATTTATAACACTTGTAGACTTAGAGAGAACTTTTGACAATATTCACTGGAATGTTCTCTTTGAAATTCTGAAGATAGCAGGGGTAAAACACAGGAACACACAGGGAACGAAAGGCTATTTACAACTTGTGCAGAAACCAGACTGCAGTTTTTTACATCAAACTGAAGCAGTGGTTGAGAAGGGAGTAAGAGAGAGTTGTAGCCCGTCCCCTATGTTATTAAATCTGTACAAGGAGCAAGTAGTAAGGAACACCAAAGAAAAATTTGAAGTAGGAATGAAAGTTCTGGGAGAAGCAATAAGAACTTCTACGTTTGCCGATGACACTGTAATTCTGTGAGAGACAGCAAGGGAACTGAAAGTGCAGTTGAACGGAATGGACAGAGAGGAAATTGGATAATTTTTTTTTTTATTCGTCCCTCTTAGTTGCATCCATAATCAAATTCAGCTGTATTGGTTACCGGCTTTGTGCTGACACATCCATTTGCAAACCACACATCTCGCTATTCACAGTAATTATTCATACAACATGGTGCCAGTGGAACCATGTCTCGAATAAGCAAGATATGACAGGGTCTTGAAAGGAGGGTGTAGGATGAAATCAACATTTGCAAAACCAGGATAACGAAATGTAGTCGAATGAAACAGGTGATGCTGAGGGAATTAGATTAGGAAACGAGACACTTAAAGTAGTAGGTGAGTTTTGCTATTTGGGAAGCAAAGTAACTGAAGATGGTCGAAGCAGAGAGGATGTAAAATGAGATTGGCTATGGAAAGGAAAGAATTTCTGAAGAAGAGAGATTTGCTAACATTGAACATAGACTTCAGTGTCAGGAAGTTTTTTCTAAAAATATTTGTATGGAGTGTAGTCATGTACGGAAGTGAAACGGTTTACACAGAAATAAATAGAAACTTTTGAAATGTGGTGCTACGGAAGTCCGCTGAAGATTAGGCGGTTGTATCACTAACTAATGAGGAGGTAACCATTTTGAAATGAGGAGGAACTCAATAGAATTGGGGAGAAAAGAAATTTGTGGCTTAACCTGACTAGGAGAAGGCAACCGTTACTAGGACGCATTTTGAGAGATCAAGGGATCACCAGTTAAGACTGGAGGGAAATGTGGGGGGCAAAAATTGTAGAGGGAGACCATTAGATGGATACAGTAAGCAGATTCAGAAGGATGTTAGTTTGAGTAATTACTCGGAGATGAAGGAGCTTGCACAGGATAGAGTAGCATGGAGACATGCATCAAGCCAGTCTTCGGACTGAAGACCACAACAAGAGTAAATGTTGAATAAGTCCGTTTCGGTTATCTCTTACACTACTGGTCATTAAAATTGCTACACCAAGAAGAAATGCAGATGATAAACGGGTATTCATTGGACAAATATATTATACGAGAACTGACATGTGATTACATTTTCACCCAATTTGGGTGCGCAGATCCTTAGAAATCAGTACCCAGAACAACAAACTCTGGCCGTAATAACGGCCTTGATACGCCTGGGCATTGAGTCAAACAGAGCTTGGATGGCGTGTACAGGTACAGCTGCACATTCAGCTTCAACACGATACCACAGTTCATCAAGAGTAGTGATTGGCGTATTGTGACGAGTCAGTTGCTCGGCCACCATTGACCAGACGTTTTCAATTGCTGAGAGATCTGGAGAATGTGCTGGCCAGGGCAGCAGTCGAACATTTTCTGTATCCAGAAAGGCCCATACAAGACCTGCATCATGCGGTCGTGCATTATCCTGCTGAAATGTAGGGTTTCGCAGGGATCGAATGAAGTGTAGAGCCACGGATCGTAACACATCTGAAATGTAACGTCCACTGTTCAAAGTGCCGTCAATGCGAACAAGACGTGACCGAGACGTGTAACTAATGGCACCCCATACCAACACGCTGGGTGATACACCAGTATGGCGATGACGAATACACGCTTGCAATGTGCGTTCACCGCGATGTCGCCAGACACGGATACGACCATCATGATGCTGTAAACAGAACCTGGATTTATCCGAAAAAATTACGTTTTTCCATTCGAGCACCCATGTTCGTCATTGAGTACACCGTCGCAGGCGCTCCTGTCTGTCATGCAGCGTCAAGGGTAACCGCAGCTATGGTCTCCGAGCTGATAGTCCATGCTGCAAACGTCGTCGAACTGTTCGTGCAGATGGTTGTTGTCTTGCAAACGTCCCCATCTGTTGACTCAGGGATCGAGACGTGGCTGCACGATCCGTTACAGCCATGCGGATAAGATGGCTGTCATCTCGACTGCTAGTGATACGAGGCCGTTGGGATCCTGCGTTCCGGATTACCCTCCTGAACTCACCGATTCCATATTCTGCTAACAGTCATTGGATCTCGACCAACGCGGCAGCAATGTCGCGATACGATAAACCGCAATCGCGTTAGGCTACAATCCGACCTTTATCAAAGTTGGAAACGTTATGGTATGCATTTCTCCTCCATACACGAGGCATCACAACAACGTTTCACCAGCAACGCCGGTCAACTGCTGTTTGTGTATGAGAAATCGGATGGAAACTTTCCTCATGTCAGCACGTTGTAGGTGTCGCCATCGGCGCCAACCTTGTGTGAATGCTCTGAAAAGCTAATCATTTGCATGTCACAGCATCTTCTTCCCGTCGGTTAAATTTCGCGTCTGTAGCACGTCACCTTCATGGTGTAGCAATTTTAATGGCCAATAGCGTAGTTTATCTTCGGAAATTTATTGTATAGTTTTGTTCCATGATAGACAATGCTGTTTTGAATTTTATGGTAATTCTTTCTTGATAAAGGGCAATTTCACTTTGTCCCATGGTCATGTACAGAGCTTGTTAAGTATAGGCTGTTTACAAGGAGATGAAGGTGTGGGGAGTCGACGAAACAAGCTTCGGCCATCGACTTCCCGTACAGCGCTCGAGTGGGTGCGATGTGGTGCCGTGGCACAAGCTGTGCTTAGGTCACGCATTACGTGCAGTACACTAGCGGTGTCGTATTCTCAGTTTACCGTTGTTTAAGGTGTCACATACTAGACCTTATACCAGCTGTCAACTGCTCCGTATTGCCCGTCCACGAAAGTAAAAACTGAGACAGAGGCATAACAAAAAGTCGCATCCTGCGTGAAATTGGTAGTTTCGTGCTGAAAGATGATGATGGGTGCTACTAACTATTTATTTCTATTGCTCATAGGGAGCTCGAAATTAGTTAGAGCAACTAGTAAATCTTATATTGTGGTGATAGAAAGGATTATTAAAATTTTTAGCATTATATAGTATACGTAACGCTTAACAGCACGTATGTCCGTCCGCGGTAGCTGAGTGGTTAGCGCGACAGAGTTTTAACCCTATGGGCTCGGATTCGATTCTCGGCTGGGTCGGAGATTTTCTCCGCTCAGTGGTTGGATGATGTGTTATCCTAATCATCATCATTTCATCCCCATCGACGCGCAAGTCGCCGAAGTGGCGTCAAATCGAAAGACGTGCACCCGGCGAACGGTCTACCCGACGGGAGGCCCTAGTCACACGAAATTAATCTCTTTACTGTATGTATCCTTCAGAATCAATCTCTCTCTATTCCTCATCTGGATTTAATTCATTCTTATCGTCTCTGCTGTCTGATTCAGCACTATCAACGATGTAAATGTCACAAAACAAAACATCATTCTATGCAGAATATTTAGTTGTAACTAACAAGCAGAAATGGCAAACAGTTGAATTGGCGTCTTGAAACCACCTATGTGGTTGTGTAAGTTATGATTACAGTATCACAACGTACAGCCACAATTAATTTAACAAAAATAATGACGACAATCATTCCTATAAGGATGCAGAAAAATGTCTGTGTCAGGGCTCGTATCCACTACCTTCAACAATCAGCCAAACAACTTGGTAAGATGCAGCTTTAGTGATCCAGTGGGTCACAATAATTTTTGTCCTTGATTACTTGTAAATGAGGGCCCACCAGTGCAAATTATTGGAAAGTATGATATAACACCTGGACGGCAGCCTACACAACGACACGTATGGTTTCAGACTCGTTGAAAGGGAGCAAGTCCTAGTAGTTCCTACAATAAATAGCGGTGCTTTTACACACACAAAGAATATGACCTGTTTAAAACAATGCAGAGAAAAAGAGAAGGCACTTTCAAATCACTGTCGAGCACAGAATTCTGAAATTAATTTGTCTTTCTTTGCCGGGGGTTTGTGGTGATTACTCATGATTATCTTTGCAAAAATTTCTAATTCTTCTTACACAGCTGAAGCCTGCTATCGTGTACGCCACTATTCGTCTCAATGACTGAGAGACGGGAAGTGGACCAGGAAACTAGTATTAATTTGCGCTCAACACAGCACGCCATAACTGTTACTTCGCAATGGTTCTGTTAGCCCAAGTAACGAAGACTAAAAAAGGTCGGCTGGGAGAAAAAATCCTCGGGTCGCAAATTTTTGTTGAGTGGAGGGGGGGGGGGGGGTTGTTGTGAACCACATACTGAATATCCTGACCTTTATGACAAGAGTGTGGGGATGGAGCGTTTAAGGGCCACTTTTTTTATAACTCTGTTGAATTTATCGAAAATTGTGGCTTCTAGCGAAAATGTTCTTCAGCACAAAATTAAACTGGATTAAATTTTCTACGTAAATATCCGTTCATTTCTCCCCTAGGACTAATAGTAATGTACGGAAAATTTTCAGATTATTAAAAACAGTTTTAATGGAAGAAAACTTATGTTAATTGTTAAATGAAATGGTTATGAGAAAAATATTAAATTTGTGCACCACTTCTTAATGCAGGAGAATTTTATTGAGTGATGCATTGTGGTCGGGCGCCGTGCCCGAGCGGTTCTAGGGGCTGCAGTCCGCATCCGCGCGACTGTTACGGTCGCAGGTTCGAATCATGCCTCGGGCATGGATGTGTGTAATGTACTTAGAACTAATTAAACCTAACTAATCTAGTGTACTGATGACCTCAGATGATAAGTCCCATAGTGCTCAGAGCCATTTGAACCATTTTTTGATAAATTGTGTTCTGGGGGAGTAACAGGGTGAAATTGGTGAGGAGTGGGGGAGTTTAGGAGCATGAAGAAATGTTGGTTGCCGGATTGTGGTTATGCACATCCTTCCTTCATAGTTTAGCAAAGTAAAGAGAGAGAGCGGGCAGTTACCCGTTCTCTCCACTCCTCCACATCACAAAAGTGAATCACTAGCAACACAGTATGCTGACGTCTCCTGTTGTGCTTATTGTCTACAAAGTGTGTTACCAATACACTGAATACAGATATGAATTACTGATACTAAAGCAAGAAACGTGTAAGGATAGAACATAAATCTCTGCACACTCTTCTACAGCTATAGAGGGGAAATTATTTCTCAGCCATCCTGTACGGCAGCTGAAGCCTTCTTCCGGAAAAGGTAAATTTTCCCACCACGAGCGCTGCTCACTTTTGAGTTTACAGAAGCCGGCCGCGGTGGCTGTGCGCTTCTAGGCGCTCCAGTCCGGAGCCGCACTGCTGCTACGGTCGGAGGTTCGAATCCTGTATAGGGCATGGGTGTATGTGATGTCCTTAGGTTAGTTAAGTTTAAGTAGTTCTAAGTTTAGGGGACTGATGACCTCAGCTGTTAAGTCCCATAGTGCTTAGAGCATTTGAACCATTTGAGTTTACAGACGCACTATGTCTCCCCAAAATTTCCTGTCCTCTTTTCTTATGTTAGTAGATAAATAACATCACTGAGCTTGGGTTCATACACGGAGGTGAGGGGTGTCATGGGATAGTGGTATGCACATGTTCAGATGATGGCAGCAGCGCAGGTATAAAAGGGCAGTGCACTGGCGGAGCCGTTATTTGTACTCAGGTGATTCATGTGAAAAGGATTGCTCATAATTATAGCCACATGACAGAAATTAACAGAATTTGAACGCTGAATGGTAGTTGGCGCTGGATTCATGGGACATTCCATTTCGTTGGAGAATTCAATATTCCGAAATCCACAGTGTCAAGAGTGTGCCGACAATACCAATTTTCAGGCATTGCCCTTCACCAATGACAACGGAGCGACCGAGAACCTTCATTCAACTAACGATAGTAGCGGCGTTCGCAAAAAGTCGTCAGTGCTAACAAACCAGCAACACTGCATGAAATAACCACAGAAAACAATGTGTGACGTACGAGGAACATATCCGTCGGCGATATCGCCTTCAACGCCTCTCCCGGGCTCGTGACCACATCGGTTGGATCGTAGTTGACTTGAAAACTGTAGCATGGTCGTATGAGCCCCTATTTCAGTTGGTAAGAAGTGATAGTAGGCTTCGAGTGTAATGCACACACTCGAAGCCTTGGGCCCAAGTTATGAACAACGCACTATACAAGCTGGTGATGACTACATAGTGGTGTGGGCTGTGTTTACATGGAATGAACTGGGTCCTTTGGTCCCAGAGTCCTCTGGTCAAATTGAACTGATCATTGACTGGAAATGGTTATTTTTGGAGACCATTTTCGGCCATTCATGGGATTCATGTTCTCAAATATCGATGGAATTTTTATGGCTGACAATGCGCCATTTCAGCTGGCCACAATTGTTTGTTTGAAAAACATGTGGACAATTCAAGTGGATGATTTTATCATCCAGATCGCTCAACATGAATCCCATAGAACATTTATGGGATATAATGGAGACGTCAGTTCATACACAAAATCCTGCACCGGCAACACTTCCGCAATTGTGTACGGCTACAGAACGAGCGTGGCTCAAAATTTCTGCAGGGGAACTTCCAACAACTATTTGAGTCCATGGCACGGCGACTTGCACTACGACGAGTGAAAGGAGAGCCGACACGATATTAGGAGCTATCTCACGGTTTTTTTTATGTCAGAGTGTAGCCGAGTTACTGCCACTGGACAAAGATTTGTGACTACACGAACTTTTCCCCTTAATTATCCTTCGTTGACTGCTCTACGTACTGGATCGCTGAGGTTGGCTGCAGCCGGACACAAGACATTAGCGGGACGAAAATCGACCGGTTCTGCTGACTTCTGCCCATCCAGAAGTAGGGAGTCCTTGTTCATTTCTACGTGAAGAGATTATAATTATGAGGGTAATCTGAAAAGGAATACCACCGAATTTTTTAATGTAAAAGCTTTTAAAGATTAGTAAATAAAATAAATTTTAGTAACATCTACATGTTAGTTCTTCATGTCTAAAAATTTATTTCTCAACATCGTCATCCTCTCGCCTAATACATTTCTCATAACGAGAGACAAGGTTTTTGACACAATCACTATTGAATGTTCGACTCTGTTGTAGACGCCACAACCCAACCTCTGCTTGCACCGCTTCATCACTATCACAGTGAAGTCTGATGACTCCATCAACCCGATACCGATGAGTCTCGTCGGTTGCCGTATGCGACCGTCCGCTCCGAACTCTGCGACACTCTCTGTGGTTAACAACATCCATTCCTTCAGCACGAGTACGAAGAGTCCCGACGTCATACCGATGTCGATACATTCATAACCGTACACAGCGTTCACTCCTTTTACGGATTTCAATTGGAGGCACGTTGTCTGCACTTAAAAACCCAATTCTATCTACACTCCTGGAAATTGAAATAAGAACACCGTGAATTCATTGTCCCAGGAAGGGGAAACTTTATTGACACATTCCTGGGGTCAGATACATCACATGATCACACTGACAGAACCACAGGCACATAGACACAGGCCACAGAGTATGCACAATGTCGGCACTAGTACAGTGTATATCCACCTTTCGCAGCAATGCAGGCTGCTATTCTCCCATGGAGACGATCGTAGAGATGCTGGATGTAGTCCTGTGGAACGGCTTGCCATGCCATTTCCACCTGGCGCCTCAGTTGGACCAGCGTTCGTGCTGGACGTGCAGACCGCGTGAGACGACGCTTCATCCAGTCCCAAACATGCTCAATGGGGGACAGATCCGGAGATCTTGCTGGCCAGGGTAGTTGACTTACACCTTCTAGAGCACGTTGGGTGGCACGGGATACATGCGGACGTGCATTGTCCTGTTGGAACAGCAAATTCCCTTGCCGGTCTAGGAATGGTAGAACGATGGGTTCGATGACGGTTTGGATGTACCGTGCACTATTCAGTGTCTCCTCGACGATCACCAGTGGTGTACGGCCAGTGTAGGAGATCGCTCCCCACACCATGATGCCGGGTGTTGGCCCTGTGTGCCTCGGTCGTATGCAGTCCTGATTGTGGCGCTCACCTGCACGGCGCCAAACACGCATACGACCATCATTGGCACCAAGGCAGAAGCGACTCTCATCGCTGAAGACGACACGTCTCCATTCGTCCCTCCATTCACGCCTGTCGCGACACCACTGGAGGCGGGCTGCACGATGTTGGGGCGTGAGCGGAAGACGGCCTAACGGCGTGCGGGACCGTAGCCCAGCTTCATGGAGACGGTTGCGAATGGTCCTCGCCGATACCCCAGGAGCAACAGTGTCCCTAATTTGCTGGGAAGTGGCGGTGCGGTCCCCTACGGCACTGCGTAGGATCCTACGGTCTTGGCGTGCATCCGTGCGTCGCTGCGGTCCGGTCCCAGGTCGACGGGCACGTGCACCTTCCGCCGACCACTGGCGACAACATCGATGTACTGTGGAGACCTCACGCCCCACGTGTTGAGCAATTCGGCGGTACGTCCACCCGGCCTCCCGCATGCCCACTATACGCCCTCGCTCAAAGTCCGTCAACTGCACATACGGTTCACGTCCACGCTGTCGCGGCATGCTACCAGTGTTAAAGACTGCGATGGAGCTCCGTATGCCACGGCAAACTGGCTGACACTGACGGCGGCGGTGCACAAATGCTGCGCAGCTAGCGCCATTCGACGGCCAACACCGCGGTTCCTGGTGTGTCCGCTGTGCCGTGCGTGTGATCATTGCTTGTACAGCCCTCTCGCAGTGTCCGGAGCAAGTATGGTGGGTCTGACACACCGGTGTCAATGTGTTCTTTTTTCCATTTCCAGGAGTGTATCTATATCCGGACCCCGCTCCAACTACTGCCCGGTCTGGGTTCTGACGAGTCCTCTCCATTTGGCTTAGTCCTCCCACCACTTTTCTTCCTCCACTTGCTGCCAGGTCACACCTCTCCTTTCCACAGATATTCTCACTCCAGTTTTCCACGGTGTTCTTGGGTGCCGTCTGGGCCTTTTTCTATCCATCTTTAGTTCTTCCATAATCTTGGGGAGTCTCTGACCACGCATCCTCTTAACATGCCCGTACCATCTTAATCTTTATTTCGATTTCTTCTCTCATACTTCCGTGTTTAAGGTACTTTCTAATATCTATATTGCTTACTCTGTCCATTCTTGTTTTTCCCTTAACTGCTCTGAGAAACTTCACTTCCCCCGCTTGCGGTCTGCTCCAGCCTCTTTCTGTCGTTGTCCATGTTTCTCTTCCATTGGTGACAATAGGGAAGTATTAACTCTTATACATTAGGAGTTTTGCTTTTTCTGAAACTTCCTTATTCCAAATCAGGTGTTTTATTGTTTGGTAGAAATTGCCTCCTTTCTCAAACCTCCTGTTAATTTCGTTGGTTACTCTTCGATCACTAGATATTTCACTCCCTAAATAAATGAAACTGTTTACCACTTTGAGGGGTTCTTCATTCAAAGTACTATTCCCACTGATCCCTTTGTCTCTTCCAAATACCATTACCTCACTGTTATCTTCATTTATTTTTAATCTGTACCTTTTCATTATTTCCTTCCACGCATAAATTTATCGCCCCATATTACCATGCAATCTGCAAAAATTATCTTTTTGTCTTTTTCTTTTACTACATCTTTAACTGCGCCATTCATTCCCTCCATCACAACATTCAAAAGAGCAGGAGATAGAATACTTCCTTGTTTAAGTTCTTGTCTTATTTCGAAGTAAAAAATGGCTCAAATGGCTCTGAGCACTTGGGACTTAACTGCTGTGGTCATCAGTCCCCTAGAACTTCGAACTACTTAAACCTAACTAACCTAAGGACATCACACACATCCATGCCCGAGGCAGGATTCGAACCTGCGACCGTAGCAGTCGCGCGGTTCCGGACTGCGCGCCTAGAACCGCTAGACCACCGCGGCCGGCTATTTCGAAGTATTCAGAGTTCACCAATGGTGTTCTAATTTCACAATTGCGTCCTATGTACATTGTCTTATATTAATGTATCCATCTTCTATACCTATCTTCTTCATTTATTCCCAGAGTCTTTCCCTGTTAACTGAGTCATATGCCTTTTCTATGTCTATAAAAAACATTATCATCCTTTTTTTATATAGCTAACTTTTTTCCATCAGTTGACGGATAGAAAATATCAGGTCGACCGTGCTTCTTCCTTTCCTAAACTCATGCTGTTCTTCACTCAACTCCTTTTATATCTTTTCATTTATTCGATTTAGTAAAATTCTTTCAAAAATCTTGGCTGTATGACTCATAAAGGTTATTCCTGTGTAGTTTTTACAAAGTATTTTAGTACCTTTTTTGAAGATGGGAACAATGTTTGGTATTGTACTATTTCTCCACACAATTGATAGTACTCTACACAGCCACTGCATTTCCGCTGGACCTGAGCTCTTATCATATCCACTGATACTTCATCAGGTCCTGGTGCTTTCCCCCCATTCATCTTCTTCACAGCTATTTCCGTTTTTTCCCGTGTAATCTGTCCTAATTCTACTTCCCAACACCTCTCAATTTCTCCATTATTTGTTGTTTTCTCATGTACCTGCTTCTCAGCGTTTAGCAGTTTCTTAAAATGTTCTCTCCAGAGATCTTTTACATTCCCTGGATCTTCAATCACAGTACCATCCTCTGTTTCCATCTTTACAGGTACTTCAGAAGCCTTCTTTATATTTTTCGTCATTTTTTAGTTTTCTTATTGCTCTTCACATCTTCTTCAAATTTTTTCTTTGCTGTGTCCACTATTTCTTTGAACTTCTTTTTTTCCGCTATATATTTTTTATGGTCTCCATCATTTTTAGTTTTCCACCACTCTCTCCATGCTCCATTTTTTCTTCTAATTGCTTGGTTTGTGATATCATCCCACCAACTAGACTGTTTTCCTTTTTCCATTCCAGATGTTCTGCCACATACTTTTTGTGCTGCTTCGACTAAATTGTCTTTGAATAAACTCCATTCTTTTTCTACTTTGCAGAAAACTTCTTTTGAAAATTTTTGGGTGATTAATTCTCTATACTACTTAGCGCTTTCACTCTCTTTCAGTTTCCAATCCCGTATCCTCATCACTTTCTTCTGTTTTCTATTTTTCACACGCTGATTCATTTTCCATTGTCCCACCAGTAATCTATGGTCTCCATCTGCCCTCAGACTTGGAATTACCTTCATATTTGTGTGATCTAAGGTTTTCCCGGCGTACAGAAATCTTGAAAATTTCTTGGCCGAGTACCTGAGAAATTTTCAAGACCTTCATATTTGTTACTTTCTCTCCCCATTCCCTATCTACTAGAATATAATCAATTATACTCTTGGTTCTTCCATCCCAACTGTATCTGGTGATAACATGACTTTATCTCTTCACAAACCAGCTGTTTGCTATTTTCATTCCATTCCTCTGGTACAAATACAGGAGTCTTTCCCCTTCTTCATTTCTGCCTCCGTATCCAAAACACCCCAATACTTGCTCAAATCCGTTTCTGTCTTTGCTTACCCGTGCATTAAAATCTCCCATCACTCCATTAGCATTCTGATTCACCATCACTGCTACACCATTTCTTCCAAACCCGTTATTCCCACTCCAGTACAGTTTTCCTCCTCCTCTCAAATTCTTCACACCCTTTCCCTACCGTTTCGCTTAATCCCAAAATATCTAACTTTCTCACTGTTAGTAGAACTGTCATTTCTTCGATTTTTTCCATTGAGGGTTAATATATTTCCATTTTTCGATTGTGGGTTAATGTATTAAGGTTGCCAATATTTAGGTTATTTTTAGTCTATTTGGTTTCATCTTCGTCTACTGATGAATATCATCAGGTCTTCCATCATCCGCACCAGTGCTTGAAGAAGCAGTGGGGTCAAATTGTGAGAGGCTCGTCTGTGTTTTGAAAGCAATATACGAAGACTTTCCTACTGACTTGCTAGGCCTAACGCAAGAAAGGATTTTCTGTTGGGGGTGTCTCCCTGAGCCTTTGGAGTTTCTCCTGCATCACAAGGCGGTGGTTTCCTTCTCATTTAATCCCCAGAAACGAGGATTGCCTCTTCTGCCATCTTCGCCGTTCAGAAGTCTTTCTTCTCCTCCGTCGCTGCCATCAAGGTCTTCACCCATAACCCTGGGCATGGGTTCCATGTTATACCCCTCGGGATTAGGTCCGTGCCTGAACTCAGCCATCCTATCACTCCGGCCTACTGAAGTGTAGGATGTGCAACCCCGCGACGTGAATGCACCGACTGGAAATACCATAGTGGAGGAATAGGGAAGGAGACTCTTCCTCCCTGGAGCCGGGTTAATGATTGTGTATGGTGCCCCAATCAAAGGTAGAAACTCGATTACAGCACGCTATTTCTCACGAATCGTCATAATTAGGTTACATGCCGACATGTTACAAGACTGTAATTCGCATACTTCTAGGGACAGAGGGTTGCAGTTAGCGTCAGCGAAACGGGATGGTCGACCGAGTAATATGAACAGCATGTGATACCTCAACCGATAAGGAATATAGAATTTAAAAAAATCGAAGCTTTTCAGCATGCCCTCCTATTAGTGTTACTTCTAACGTGTATAGTTTATTGATAGAGGTACTCAGTTACCTCAGATCTCTAGTATTTTGGAAGATCTTTAGAAAGAGCTCGACTACTGCTTTTGGTTATTGTTATTGGTGACAATGATTTTACGGAAATTAGGCCGTGGTTTGCTATGCTTCTGGGCCTAAGGTAACGTTTCCTCCTCCCTCTGGTTTCCCAGATTCCGTTAACACAGTTTCGGCAAGAAGGTGATTTTTGGTAGAGAGCTTACGTACTGAGTGCCTTCAACAGAAGAAGTCGGGGCAGCGCGACATGGGCGCCAGTGCCAGAGACGCAACGGCCGTCAGTCGCATCCGGCGGACGACACTTCACGTGCCAAGTAACAAGTAGTTTGAAGACGGACGTGGAAATCTGCCAGAAGTTAGCAGGTCGCGTCTCCTTGTACCTCTCCAAGGGTCTAGTATGCTGCAGCCTGCCAGGTACGAAGTCATGGCCTGTGACCAGTTTATTTCATTGCATCAATCATCGTTTATATTATATCAGAAACATGAGAAATCATATTCATTACTGTCATTATTAGTTGTATTTGACTATTATTATTACAATAATAAACACATCAAATGACATCACTACGCTGGATTCCATCTTTTATCGCCTGTCGGACGCTTCCCCAGCCTTTAGGACGATGCGATGAGTCCACGGATAATTCCCGACATACAAGTAAAATGGCTCTTTGTAGTTGTCGGTTGGATATTGGATGAGTACCAATTACTTTCAAGTGCCCACCTAGATCTTTTGGCAGGGGTTCCACTGCGTCATTAATCACTGGGACCTCTTTCACTGGTTTACGTAGGAGTCGCCGTAGTGCGATTTTCAAGGCTACGTATCCAGCAAGTTCTTCAATTTGTTTCTCGTCTATTCTGCTATCAGCCGAAATGGCAGTATCAATGATCCTCTTCTCCACAGTTTCGATATCTGGTGTGTTGTGTTCCAGCATTCGAAGCGGTTCAAGTCGGGAGTCTTCAGGAGCTTCGTACGTTTTCGACATACTTTTCTGGCTTGGCGTCGCGCTGGTTTCTTGCCACAGGCATAAATTCGTGCCACATCGGTATGCCTCAGCCTGTACTCATTCGAATCAGTCTTTTTTCCAACAGCTCAAGATATGATCATTGATTTCCTCAGCTTCTTAAGCTTTCCTTTTTTGCGTATTCCTTTTTTCTTTTTTTTCTAAGTAGCACCGAGACACTTTTACTTGTTTTACTTCTGGATTTATCTCGTCTGGCAACATCGTTTGTGGAAGAGAGTTCCAGTGACGACGTCATCGAAATGATTTGTAGTGTTTGGAAGTTTTATTTGGTGCTTGTAAAGCAGGACAAAGAGGTTTTGGGTTTTTGTGTCGAAAACGTTGAATATATTTTTAATCCAGCATTAATATTGGTTATTATATTCGTTTTCTCAAACGATACGTTTAAAGCAATTTGTTCGGTGATACTCTTTACCGAGAAAGTTCGTTTGGGAAATGTATGTTTCTATTTCCTTTGACGGTGTCCCGGCAGAAGCTAGACAGTAACCGGCGATTCTTGAAAACTTGGTATCCAGTCTCTGTAGACTGTGCCCGTTTATTTTGTTATTGTTGAAAGATTTTTTATAGACATATTAAATACTGAGGTTGTTTCGCCAGGCCTACATTCCCTCTCTTATTTAACTATCCTATGCTCTTCCTTTTCTATATTATTTCCATGCATCGGCGTTTGTCAGCGATGAACTGTCCTTTTTTTCTAATCTTTAAATAATGTCGTGTGACTAGGGTCTCCTGTCGGGTAGACCGTTCGCCGGGTGCAAGTCTTTCTATTTGACGCCACTGTGGCGACTTGCGCGTCGATGGGGTGAAATGATGAGTAGGACAACACAACACCCAGTCCCTGAGCGGAGAAAATCTCCGACCCAGCCGGGAGTTGAACCCGGGCCCTTAGGATTGACATCTTTAAATTATTGTGTTAAACAGGATATAACTTTTACGACTTTGACCGGGAATCATCAGAGATCCTTCTATGGCCACTACGTTACATGCTTCGAAAGATTAAGTTTCAACACTAGTACCGAAATTTAAAAAGGGTTCTACGTAGCGCATAACGAAAACGTTTTACCAGACTCAGTGGCAACATATTTTTCTCTAGTGCGGCGCTGGTACTGTCTACATAACCTTCCATGAATAGTCGTAGACTTTAGAAACGTGATCGTGGTTTGTGTTTCTGAGGGGACTCTCCAAATTAAGCCGGCCGCTGTAGCAGATCGGTTCTAGGCGCCTCAGTCCGGAACCACGCTGCTGCTACGGTCCCTGGTTCGAATCCTGCCTCGGGCAAGGATGTGTGTGATGTCCTTAGGATAGTTAGGTTTATGTAGTTCTACGTCTAGGGAAATGATGACCTCAGATGTTAAGTCCCATAGTGCTTAGAGTCATTTGAACCATTTAACCCTTTCTTGGTTGATGGGTCGTATATGTCCCACTAACTTGAGCGCCAGTTCGAGTGTCGGGATATGTGTTACCCAGCTCCGCACGGTGCTGCCATCTAGGGACGATTGTACTGAACCTAAGAAAAAAATCGGGACTGCACTGCAAAGGTAATAGAGAAGCGGTGACTACTTTTGTAAACTGGCGTGTATACATGGCCGCTGCAACGCCACTTATTTGTGTCATTCTTCAGTTTTCATCATTTCTCACTTTCCAGCGATGTCTGAAGTAAGTAATCCATCTTATTATTAACTTAATAATCATTTCTTAGTACAAATGCAGTGTGGAATGTACTTCTCAGCGACTGTACTATCTTATAATCGAAATAAAATTAGTGGGACACATGTGTCCCAGCAGACATTATTTATAAAGATTAGCAAGACAATTGATTAATGGGTATTCATCCACGAAAAAGAGGGGATCAATGCCCACTTTCTTCCCAGAAAAGAGAGGAGTCTCTAGTGTGCCAGATGACGTCCGGCTCGTGAACGTAGGCAAACATGTACCGAAAGACAGTGGCACTTGGAAGCGATGCAGATTCTGCACCACAAACTCTAAAGAGAAGAGAACAAAAGTTGTTTGCACTGCTTGTGGTGTACCACTCTGTGCCACACCATGTTTTTTCCGAGTTTCATGGCATGTAAAGTTTTGTAAGTATTGATCATGTATCATGAAAACTGAAATGTAATGAATATTTTTTACACTTGCTCTACACAAATAAAAAGATTACATGCATGTATAATTTGTAGTTATTTTATTCTCTGCAAAATCCTGTTTATGGCTAAAAAAATAAAATTACAAAATCAATCAGTCAGCAGAAAAGGTATCTTTCGTTGGTTCATGGGACATGTGTGTCCCACTTCCTGTTGTGAAAAAACGGAGAACTTAAAAAATATTTTGGTGGTGAAAATATAGTAATGGGATTGAAAAGAAACTGTTGTCACCTTAATATTTTAAAAATCTGTAAAAAATGAATTTTATCCATGAAAGAGTTAAAGGGTTAAACTCTCCAAATTATAGTTCACTTTCCCACTGACTGTGACAAATTTTTTTCTGTTCTACAGATTTCTAGTTCTCGATTTTGAGTAATATGGAAAGAATGTCGTTGCTGCAGTCCCCAGTCTTACTATCTTGAGAATAGAAACGAGAATACTTCCTGTGTAAATAACGGAGATGCCATTTCACTCCTCCGAATAATCCCAAATAATTTGATTTCTATATCCTATGGAAGGGGGTTACGTCCTGAACATATCCGTTCATTATATCTCCTGATCACAGGAGTACTCTTGTACAACAAAAGGAAGGGATGAAGAATAAGGGCCGGCCGGTGTGGCCGTGCGGTTCTAGGCGCTTCAGTCTGGAACCGCGTGACCGCTACGGTCGCAGGTTCGAATCCTGCCTCGGGCATGGATGTGTGTAATGTCCTTAGGTTAGTTAGGTTTAAGTAGTTCTAAGTTCTAGGGGACTGATGACCACAGATGTTAAGTCCCATAGTGCTCAGAGCCTTTGAACCATTTTTTTTAAGAATAAGGTTTTTACATACCGTCGATAGCGGAGAGCGTATTCGGATTGGGGAGGACAGGAAACTGACTCACATTAGGTGATTTGGCGAAATCAGAATAAACAAAATATGGCTAGTCAAACGGAGAAATGATACTCCGTCGTACGGACGTCTAGCGTCGTTATCCTGAGTCGAATGTCGCGTATCTATTTAAGTTGAAGATTAATAAGTGTAAAACAAAAATAATTGAGTGTAGTCCACTTAAGTCACTCGATGCTGGAGGATTTAAATTAAGAATTGTGATATGAACTACAGCAGACGAGGTTTGCAACATAACTGACGAATGTCGAAAAAAGGCAGATATAAACTGCTGACTAACAACAACAAATAAAAAGCCTTTTCTGAAAAATGGAAATTCGTTAACATCCAGTGCCAGTGACACATGGAAGTTGAACCGTGCGGCCACGAGGAGAATGCAAGTTGTAGCGTTTGTTGGTTAGGTGTATACCTGTAGTTATGTCTGTGGTCTCTGTAATTTCGCCTTTTAAGAATATGAATACATTTATTGAGAGATGTCCTTCAGAGATGTAGAAACGTTATAGTTCCCTAGCAGTCACTCACCTCCTGACCTTCTGTTTCAAGCGTCGGACTTTGTTCCTTGCAGCAAATGTTTCGTCATCTAGTAAAGGCGGCCTGGTTGGACGAGCGGTTCTAGGCGCTACAGTCTGGAACCTCACGACCGCTACGGTCGCAGGTTCGAATCCTGCCTCGGGCATGGATGTGTGTAATGTCCTTAGGTTAGTTAGGTTTAAGTAGTTCTAAGACTGGTGACCTCAGATGTTAAGTCCCATAGTGCTCAGAGCCATCTACGATATTTACGATCCGGGGCAATAACTTTACAGTGGTGCCACCTCCCCCATCAAGCGTTTGACATAGGACATCAAAAATTTTTAGAAAATGTCTATTTCTCAAAAATATGTTCATTTTGTCCTTCTGAAGAGTTTGATATTTCAAACATACATATTCGAGGAAGTGTACGTGGTTTTATTTGGTCTTAAGTGTGCCAAAGTGCAGTGCCACACCTCTTCACACAGCATTCTTCTATCGCACGTCACTACATTTCGCTACGTGGAGTTCAAACGCTTGTATTTTGTAAAGGAAGCCATTAAACCTATATTCTGGATAGTGGAAATTTAAATGTCCTGTGGTGCCTGTCCTGCTCCCAGTCAGTTTGGTATCCTACCACGCCTTAAAAGAACTCACAATCAATAATGAGTGGGATTACTTGTAACCAGGTGAATAAGATTTCTTCACGAAATTTGCACTCTTCATTGCCTATTAGCTAATAACTTTCCCTTTCGTGTGATAAAAATTAAATATAGTAAACATAAAACCAGTAAAGAGAAGAGACAAGCAAGACAGTACACATTTCTTCAATCCTTAGGTCCCACCATTTTTTTCTCTCTGATCTTGCTACAGCTTTATACGGCGTGCTTTCCTTTCTGCGAAAGAATCTGTTACCTCATAAAAGTTCGTCAAACGTTTTGCTACATGAAAAATCAAAACGTCGTTGTATAGTACTGGAAAGTGTGCTAATGCGAATAGTACCCAAGACTGGTGTGGCTATTCGATTTGATGACGTCTGTTTTGTCACTGTCTACTAGACAGAAAGGAAATAGGTCTTTTTAATACTGCAGCAATCATTACACGCGCCAAATAAGCGAGACTGCTGACATAAATGGTCATTTTTATCTACCTCATAAATAACATTACAGAATATAAATCACGAAGTATCAATATCGAATGCCTCTTAGACCTAATACAAGCAAAAAGTTTTATGTTAGGAAACAGTTTCACATTTCATTCATACGCTCCAGTTTCTCAAGCATGAGATCCAAAAGTAGTAGTACGAAATTTTTATATATATTTTGAATTATAATGTTCTTCCACATAGTTTGTGTGATGTCCCCGTTTCCTCTCTTGCCTCGCTCTAACAAATAATTCTACCATTACTACTTCTGTAACTATTCCTGCAATTGTCAAATTTTATTCTCCATAAACTTCACTAACCCTGCCTGAATCAGCAGTTTAGTTATCCAGCGTTTATTCTCCGGTTAGGCGTTATTAAGTGTTCCTACAACCCGTTTTCCACGTTCCGAGAATAGAACTTAAGCAGTTGCTAACCGCAGACTGTACAAATGGCCCTTAGTACTGTAGCAATCTGGCAAAAAATGTCCACAAAACTTTATGTAATGTTTCTTAACTGTTATTTCTGTTAGTCGTTCATTTCTACTCTGGTAGTCTATATCTGTGGATCTCGCTAATCACTATAATAATACTGATCATTCGCACACCCAACCAATCACATAAACAAACAGCAATTGATATTCACTCGTTCGGGTTTGCTCGGCTCAGCTCATATAGCCCCGTCCCTTTTCATCTGCGGGAAAGTTTTTCATTTCTAGATGCGACGGGGTTTCCCCTGGCAGAGACATTCACGTTCACTACGCATGCACTCAAAAATCAACTTAAGCAGCTTATAATGTGTTCAAAAATATTCAAATATCAACAGGGATGCGTTTCAAAATCATATGAATAATCGATAGACCAATGTGCGCTGGAAGCTAGGCGCTTTGTGAAACGCGGATTTTTTCTTCAAGAATATGGATTTGGCGCCCCCTAAAATTGCCGTCCGGGCCAGATAGCCCGGTTTGCCCCGCCGTCCCCGTTCCCTCCCTAGATACGAGCCTGGTCACAGGTTTCCTATCACTCACAATGATGTAAAAGCTAGACGAGCAATGGGCTTGCTGTAGGACAACTCAAAAGAACAAACAACAATATCTTGAGCATAAAGACCAGGTCTTAGAGAGAGCGAAAACTGAATTAATGTGAATTTCATTAAGGAAAGAAACTAGCTATTGGTAAAGAATCCGGTCACAGTAACAGAGGTCGGACAATAGAGCTTACCACGCTACATGTCGCTTTGCAGAGGCGGTATCTAGTGGTGCAAATATGATGACAGCACAGAGACAACCATCGTAGTTGCGACGTGCTTCGTAATTCTAAACACTACGAGCAGCTCGTGGATGGTTAACATAAGGCTACTACCAAGGTAATGGCTGTCAACTTTTGCCACAAAATGGTGGTGATTGCTGCACGATGGACTTCGTAATGTCGGCACCTTCAGTAACTGCAACGGAACTGGGGTGGAGAGCTGCTCTTTGGAGTATTTAAATCTCTGTTGACGAAGTAAAGTACACATCCGCGGCATACGAAAACGTCTTAATAATCAACCTAACAGAAGTAGGAGGTGTAAGCATTCCTGCTGCTCCGACAAAATGGAGTGGCCAAGTTCTTATCATAAGTTTGGGTGGCCCGAACTGGCGCTGATTCCCAGAATGTGGGAGGCTTCGTAGGTCTCCGCCACTGCGTGACTTCAACGACGATTCGATATAACGGCCAGGTAACCAAGCTATACCAAATAAACGGGCAATGCCACAATTATCGTGCCCCTCGGAGCTATGATCCTCTATGTAGGCAATACGTCGGCAGTGTCTGCGGACCTGGCGAAATTAGTTTTGCAGTATTACTGAGTAACCAGTATTGACAACTTCAACTTTTGTGGTCCTGTCCTCCTCAGTTGCGCGTAATACTACGGTATATTGATAATTTTCACTTATGGACCGTCTGACAGCAACTGAATAAAACACAATTTTAGTGCCATACGCGTTTCGCCTTTATTTTCTGCAAGGCATCATCAGTGGCAGGTTGCGTAGACAGTTTCTTACATATTACGCTCCTGTTGCATTTTTGGTGTTGTTCTTCTTCCTATGAGCGCCAATTTGCTGTTTTTTCCGCATTCCACAGCACTATGCACTGAACGCTTGTTTTAATGCCATCACAACAACGTTTGACCAGGCAACGCCGGTCAACTGCTGTTTGTGTGTGGGAAATCGGTTGGAAACTTTCCTTACGTGAGCACGTTGCAGGTGTCGCCACCGGCGCCAACCTTGTGTGAATGCTCTGAAAAGCTAACAATTTGGATATCACAGCATCTTCTTCCTGTCGGTTAAATTTCGCGTCTGTAGCACGTCATCTTCGTGGTGTAGCAATTTTAATGACCAACAGTGTAGTTGCACGTCCTTGCATTGCACTGTGCAAAGTTTTTTTCTCATTCAGCTTGTTTGTTGCTGCGCTGCAGTTCTTTCATGTTCGTCAGTTCGAACATTACCGAGGTTACTTTGCCACAGATAAACCATACAAAAACTTGTCAGTGCAAATTGTATATTACAGTCAAGACAGTAAGCCCATTCATAGTTAAGATTTTATGATTTTCAAAATAATCCTCAGGTTCTGACGAATTGAAGTGCGCTTACATCGCATTTCTTATGGAGACAATGTTATTCTTACGTGGTAAGATCTCATTTTTTATGCACACAATTTCATTCTTACAGTGCAGCGTTACATAGACGTGTGTGTTATTTAATATTTGGAATTTTCCTTAGCTCGCTTACGTAAAATCACCGGGCATTTTCATAGAAATATTTTGGCCGCTTATTTCTTCAAAATGCAATTTGTAATTTTGTGCCACGTTTCCATTCTGTTAGTTTGTTGTGACAACGTCCACCATAGCACTGTTCATTGCACTAAATAACTCAGAACCACAGGATAGTTTCTCCAGTTTACAATATTGGATTTCCAATTAGTTTGGTGGAAGCTAATTGCATTACAAGTATACTGTTCTACAGTTTCAGGAATTTGGTAAATCTTGTTACTAGATTGCTTTCCCTTAATTACACCACTTGCATTGTTCAGCATTACATCAGAGACACCGCGCGGGATTAGCCGAGCGGTCTTGGGCGCTGCTGTCATGGACTGTGCGGCTGATCCCGGCGGAGGTTCGAGTCCTCCCTCGGACATGGGTGTGTGTGTTTGTCCTTAGGATAATTTAGGTTAAGTAGTGTGTAGGCTTAGGGACTGATTACCTTAACAGTTAAGTCCCACAAGATAAAAAAAAAACATCAGAGACACAAGAAATTTAAGATAGGGAACCAGTCTAGGTATAGTTCACAACAAACGAAGATCAGAAAAGTTACACAGTTTTTGGCGCTCTTCTTCTTTACTGAGCATGAACATGGAAGAACAACAGAGTAGAAAATGTGAGACAAACTGGTGTACAATGAAGTGAATCGGAGAGCAAACACAAGTAGTATCATGCGTAATGGGTGAACAAATGGCTCCATTCCGGAAAACGATGAATCAAATAATGTTCACAAATAGCAGGTTAATATGTCATATCCTACCAGGAAATTTAGTGTCAGAACCAAAAGCTTAATTAGTTGAAGTAATATCATCTACATAGTACGCTATGCAATCATTTGCTTCTCATGGACCGCTTAATAAACTGTATAACTGGTAAATGCATCGCCTAATGAGCAGCTAGTCCGCGTCGCTCACGTGATATCGTTTCTCATGTGCTCGTATAGGTACATTAGGGTAATTGCATTAAATTTTCATCCCTGGATACTGTTTACTACAGAAAGAGCAAACATTTTCCACACATTCCAGATACGAATCCAACCGTATCTGCTTCCATTTAGACGTACGTATTATCTCACTGACTCCCTGCTGCAACTGACGCGTACGTAAAACCACTAGAGCTCTGAATCGTCTGCAGTGCGATGACTGTTCATGTATATCTGAGATTTTCGGTGTAAAAAGTGAATTTCAGATACAGGGATTTGAAATATAATTTCGTTTGAAAGCAGTAAGTGTAGCAGATACAGAAGAGATAGATTTAGCTAGGAGTGGACAATTAGCAATTAATCTTTACAGAGCAGGATTCGATAAAGTAATCCGGTACTTTTGTCTTAAATCTAAATTATCGAACCTAACAGGTGCTTTCTGACAATATACTGTCTCAAAAACATACAGTAATGATTGAAGTATCAAAATATCAAAACTCTTCAAAAACCAGTAACAGCACAAAGTGACAGTACAGGCAAAACCTCTTCAGTGTGGTAAAAATACGAAGATTTTACGGTGAAAGGCCTGCACCTACTCATTAATTCTCTGTATTTTCAGAAAGTATTCAAATTCGGCGACGCAGCTCAATCGTTTGGAAAATGTAACCAACGAACCTGATATGCGAATCTCCGTGGGAAACAAATACATTCATTACGATCTTAAAATCGCATTAAAAACCTTAGTTAAAATAAAAACTAATTTTCGAGGAACTACTGAAAACTGATTCAGAAAAATTTGCTACAAGGAAAACGGCAAACAAAATGGAAAAGGGGTGCTGTATAATGAGGAACGCTTGCAACAGACTTGCTTATCTGTTGAAATTAAAATCGAACATTACAGTCTAGAGATACAACATTGCTTTTACCCTTGTCAGTGCTTATTACTGACCTATCAGGTAGTCTATCATGAATACAGGAAAAATGAATTAAGAGAATATTTCGGGATCCGTTGGAAACAGTAGGGTCCATGAAATTCAGAAGTAGTTTTAAAATACAACACTAGCCAATAGAAAATTTAATACAATATAGTAACGACTACTTACATTATGTGTCATTTGTATAGACAACAGAATCACCAGTATCATTATCTTCGGCAAAAGAAGACAACAACAACAAGGAATGAAGATCATTTTACAGACGTACAACATAAGATCGCATGACAGAGCATGCAGAGTCTGTTTTGGAAGAAAGCTGTTGGAAGGATTACAAAGCAGACGTGAAAAGAAATTAGATTCAGAGTGGACTGAGGTGAGGGAAGACACACACATTAAAGAATGGAACAATATTGACGGAGAATTGACAGAAAACAATATGAATAAAATGTACCGGGCATGTGGTCCTCAGGCATCAAACAGAGGAGGCATGAAGTAGAGTGACAACCCCATGCTGCCCGTAATCGCAGCAGGATGGCAGCAGACCGTATTATTCGTTTCGGACATTTTGATAAGTTTGGAAGTGTGATTATGCATGTCAATCACATCGCGATTGCGTGCAGCATGGGGTTCACGCCTGAGCCTCAGGACGTGCGCATGTCGGGTGTTTCAAGCGTCAACTTCGCGTCTTAATATCTCGGGATGTAATGGGAATATTGCGATGCAATCAACGCCATTGTGTAAGTGCTTTGTCATGCTATGGATTGCTGAAGAAAAAATACAGGAGGTCCATTTAAAAAAACATAAGCTTGTGTTAAAAAACACATATGCTTTCGTTTTAGAATGTTTCCAAATATGTACATTCATGGGCCCCAGCCCTAAATTGATACCGGTGAAAGTCGTTTTCCAATAGCTGTTATTGTTCCAGAGATATTTTGGGTGGACAAGATAGCTGGGACACCCTGTATATAAAATCTGTCATCAGTCATCAAAGGGGTGGGGGTGAAAAAATAATGTAGCCCATGATGCACGAGTTCGCAGACTTTATTCATCGGTTAATAGAGGATGGGAACATGTAGTGACTTCCATCAAACCAAACTTTACACACAATTTCAGATGTTTACGAAACGTTTTCTCGCTGGCAACCACCACAAAATGATGGGAAGATAAAAGTTTATCGCTTACTACATTTTCACTGTGCAAGCAGTAAAACAGCCACGTCAGGCACAATGTTTTAATTTATTAATTCTTAGCTACGAACTGAATTCAAGACATTTTGCATACAGTATCCACGTATGCTGCTGAATGTACCTACAAAATTATGTCGTTGCACGACTACAGTTCAGGATCTGTCCTTAGTGTTAAGTTTAAGTTAGATTAAGTAATGTGTAAGCCTAGGGACCGATGACCTCAGCAGTTTGGTCCCATACGAACTTACCACAAATTTCCAAATTTCTCGTCTGCAACCTAATGATAGTAATGTGAATTTTGTTCCGAGTTAACACATCACTTTATGTTTAAACGTGATTTTGTCGTGTCAGGATATTTAACGCTTATATTTGCTACTACTTTTTCTTCGGCAAATCCTATTTATTTTAAGTTCTTATGAGTCACTGAGAAGCACCCGCAAATACTACACGTACTTTGCAGAATATTGTTTTGTAACAACACTTTTCATGTCGCCTAAACACAGTGTAAAAATTATTATTGTGCCGAATCCCAGTGAAAGTTCACTTGTGTCAGTTTGGCACCTAATTTTAATTTCGTTGGCTCTCTCTCTCTCTCTCTCTCTCTCTCTCCTCTGTGTGTGTGTGTGTGTGTGTGTGTGTGTGTGTGTGTATTTTTTTTAGTTGTTGGTGTCGTCCTTTTATGTGTTAAATAGAGTGCCTTTCCAGAGTGTAGTATATTCATTTATAAACTGTTTTCCTTCTGCTATTGCCTTCTGTATGTGTGTTCGTTTATGGTATCGGCTGCCTGTATTTTAAATCTGTTTCTATTTTAGTTGGGCATTCGTTTTCTGTAGTTTCCCAGAACAGAATGTTTTCCATCCGCGTGCCATACCCGCACTTCAGCTGTAAACAGAGCAAGAGTAGCCGTTAGCTGTGCAGTGAATATACATCTATATTGAAAATCAAAAGTTCAGAACCAACGCGGGGTCATTGTACATATAGCGATGTGATGAAGTACTGAATGCTTCATGCAGCATGGAACAAGTGAGGTTAACTGGCTGCCCAGTCAGCCTTATAACCATGAAAGAGGAGGGTCCCATGTGACATGCCTGTTCTGCCTGTTACGGCTACAAGCGGCGGCGGCTGTCATAGTAGCGACATTCAGCATCTATGCGTCACTATCGACATACACTGTAGACAGGGATACTAAAAATGCTATTGTTATGGACAAAGAATTATAATCTTTGAGGAGATACATTACGTGATTAGTTTTTGAAATTCACAAATTCTGAGTATTTCATACCCGTTTGTCGTATGAACTTTCTAAAAAAACCGTCTTCTATTTGTTATTTCTAACGAAATCTTGCCCTCTAGATTCAGAAAAAGGTGCGTCCAACATTTTTATTTTGTTGTATGTAAAGGACATTCAGATGAAACCCGGTCACTAGTGGAAAGTAACGGTAACGATTTTATTAACTCAGAAATGTAGTTATACACAGTACACATCCCCAAAAATAGTCGCCAGAACTGTTGGCACATTTATCCCACTGCGACACTAGCCGGTCGATTCCATCCTTGAAGAATGGCTGTTTTCGGATCCAGGCCTGGACCCAGTCGCACACTTCGTCGTCCGTTACGAATCGATGTCCTGGAATAGCTTGTTTTAGACGTCCAAACACATGAAAGTTACACGGTGAATGGTCAGGGCTGTATTGTGTTATGTTCCAGCGTTTCCCACCGAAACTGCTACAATGTCGTCTTACCGCATTGGCCGTCTGTGGGCGGGTATTACATGCACGAGGGTAACACCATTGGACAACATGCCTCAGCGTTTCGACTTGATCGCTCGTCTAAGGTTCTGTAAAGTGGTTTGATAACACTGGACACTGGTGGTGGTTCCCCGTTCCAGGAGCTCCACAAGCAGTGGGCCCTTGTGGTAAAAAAAAAAAAAGAGGACATCATGACCTTATCGGAACTGGTCTGCACAGCCTTTGATTTCTTTGGAGGTGGTGAAGTCGCATGTTTCCACTACTTGATCTGACCCTTGCTTTCGGGTTAAAAATGCTGACACCATGTTTTGTCTCCTGTGACAGAAAGCTGTATTACTCCTCATGATAACGTTGGTCAGTTGGTGGGGAACCCAGTGAGCACAGATTTTACTAAAGTTCAAGAGCTGATGCATTAAGGTATGGGCGGTGCCCACGCTAATACCCAGTAACCGATGGATCTCGTCCACGATGATTCTGCAGTTGTCCAAGACTAAAGCCTTCACTTCTGCAACCATTTAAGGTGTGATGACACGATGAGCCTGTCGAGGACGAGCATCGTCTTCCAGTGACCTGCACTCCTCAAGGAATCGTTTGCGCCATTCCACAGCACTTGCACGACTCAGACTGCACTCACCGTACACAGCCTTCATCCGTCGATACATTTCACGGCTTACAGCTCCCTCCACCGCCAAAAATCGAATCACTCCTCATTGTTCCTGCTTACTTGCCTGCATGTTCGGTAATGGACGATAACTTGCGTGAACATCTTCTCTTCGGCCTGAAACTACACTGGCGCTATGCAGCATCAGACGGTGAAGACGAGTCAGTCTCTCTACCAATAGATAGCGCCACCATACCCGCAGTTACGTGGTGCCACCATACATGTAATTCAAACGTAGACGCTCTGACCATTTTTCATTTGAATGAAACTCATATATAGACAAAGGCCATTATCCTCCTCATCAGTTGGCCTCATTTTGTTTGTCCTGTTTGCTGTGTGATTGTACTGTCTTTAGGAAACTAATGTTATATAGTTCTTGAATATCACTTTCTTAACCGCTCCGTTGAAGCATTATTCCACCAAAGCTCCCATATCTTAAAAAAGTGGAGCAATGAGTCACCTCGAGATTTCGCATTAACTTTTTAAAAGTATTAGGGTGATGAATAAGTTCGTGGCGTTTTTCCATAAGTTTGGTATACACAACTCATACACATGACAGAGATTTTCGTCGACAATAACATTCTCTTTTCACTATTCCAATTGTCTGCCTACGCTGGGGTAACTTTCGATTCCGCGAATGTAGAAACCACTTGGTTTTGAGGCGAAGAATTCGTCGAGCCATGTTCTGAGCGCTATTCATCCGGAAAAGAAGTTCCTTGAAGGCGTTTTTTGATAGAGAGCGGAAGAGCTGAAAATCTGAGGGCTCAAGATCTGATGCATAGGGTGGGTTCGGAATGACTTCCCAATCCAGCTCCTGTGTAGCGTTTTTTGTCGGTCTAGCAGAATGCGGATTGGCGTTATCACTTCATGAAATCTTCCTGGTCGTTGTTCTTGGACTGTGTCTTCAAGATGTCTCAGTTGATGACAATAAATGCAGCAGTGACTGTTAAATCTCAGGAACAATTCGTAGTACTCTACATTGTCGCCGGCCGCAGTGGCCGTGCGGTTCTAGGCGCTACAGTCTGGAACCAAGCGAACCCTCTGGTTGCAGGTTCGAATCCTGCCTCGGGCATGGAAGTGTGTGATGTCCTTAGGTTTTTTAGGTTTAATTAGTTCTAAGTTGCGACTGATGAACTCAGAAGTTAAGTCGCATAGTGCTCAGAGCCATTTAAATTGCCATTGCCAGTCTACATTTTATATCCTCTCTACTTCGACCATCATCAGTTATTTTGCTCCCCAAATAGCAAAACTCCTTTACTACTTTAAGTGTCTCATTTCCTAATCGAATTCCCTCAGCATCACCCGACTTAATTCGACTACATTCCATTATCCTGGTTTTGTTTTTGTTGATGTTCATCTTATATCCTCCTTTCAAGACACTGCCCATTCCGTTCAACTGCTCTTCCAAGTCCGTTGCTGTCTCTGACAGAATTACAATGTCGTCGGCGAACCTCAAAGTTCTTATTTCTTCTCCATGGATTTTAATATCAACGTCGAATTTTTCTTTTGTTTCCTTTACTGCTTGCTCAATATACAGAATGAATAACATCGGGGAGAGGCTACAACCCTGTCTCACTCTCTTCCCAACCGCTGCTTCCCTTTCATGCCCCTCGACTCTTATGACTGCCATCTGGTTTCTGTACAAGTTGTAAATACCCTTTCGCTCCCTGTATTTTACCCCTGCCACCTTTAGCATTTGAAAGAGAGTATTCCAGTCAACAATGTCAGAAGCTTTCTCTAAGTCTACAAATGCTAGAAACGTAGGTTTGCCTTTCCTTAATCGATTTTCTAAGATAATTTCTACGGAATCCAAACTGATCTTCCCCGAGGTCGGCTTCTACCAGTTTTTCCTTTCGTCTGTAAAGAATTCGCCTTAGTATTTTGCAGCTGTGACTTATTAAACTGATAGTTCGGTAATTTCCACATCTCTTAACACCTGCTTTCTTTGGGATTGGAATTATTATATTCTTTTTGAAGTCTGAGGGTATTTCGCCTGTCTCATACATCTTGCTCAACAGAAGGTAGAGTTTTGTCAAGACTGGTTCTCCCAAGGCAGTCAGTAGTTCCAATGGAATGTTGTCTACTCCCGTGGCCTTGTTTCGACTCAGGCCTTTCAGTGCCTTGCCAAACTCTTCACGCATTATCGTATCTCCCATTTCATCTGCATCTACATCCTCTTCCATTTTCATAATATTGTCCTCAAGTATATCGCCCTTGTATTGACCCTCTATATACTCCTTCCACCTTTCTGCTTTCCCTTCTTTGCGTAGAACTGGGTTTCCATCTGAGCTCTTGATATTCATACAAGTGGTTCTCTTTTCTCCAAAGGTCCCTTTAATTTTCCTGAAGGCAGTAACTATCTTACCTCTACATCCTTACATGTGCCCTCTAGCCATCCCTGTTTAGCCATTTTGTACTTCCTGTCGATCTCATTTTTGAGACGTTTGTATACCTTTTTGCTTGCTTCATTTACTGCATTTTTATATTTCCTCCTTTCATCAATTAAATTCAGTATTTCTTCTGTTACCCAAGGATTTCTACTAGCCATCGTCTTCTTACCTACTTGATCCTCTGCTGCCTTCACTACTTCATCTCTCATAGCTACCCATTCTTCTTCTACTGTATTTCTTTCCCCCATTCCTGTCAATTGTTTCCTTATACTCTGCCTGAAACTCTGTACAACCTCTGGTTCTTTCAGTTTATCCACGTCCCATCTCCTTAAATTCCCACCTTTTTGCAGTTTCTTCAGTTTTAATCTACAGTTCATAACCAATAGCTTGTGGTCAGAGTGCACATCTGCCCCTGGAAATGTCTTACAATTTAAAACCTGGTTCCTAAATCTCTGTCTTACCATTATATAATCTATCTGATTTCTTCTAGCACCTCCAGGATTCTTCCATGTCTACAACCTTCTTTTATGATTCTTGAACCAAGTGTTACCTATGATTAAGTTATGCTCTGTGCAAAATTCTACCAGACGGCTTCCTCTTTCATTTCTTACCCCTATCCATATTCACCTACTATGGTTCCTTCTCTCCCTTTTCTTACTCTCGAATTCCAGTCATCCATGACTACTAAATTTTCATCTCTCTTCACTACCTGAATAATTCCTTTTATCTCATCGTACATGTCATCATTTTCTTTATCATCTGCAGAGCTAGTTGGCATATCAACTTGTACTACTCTAGTAGGCACGGGCTTCGTGTCTCTCTTGGCCACAATAATGCGTTCACTATGCTGTTCGTAGTAGCTTATCCGCATTCCTATAATTTTATTTATTATTAAACCTACTCCTGCATTACTCATATTTTATTTTGGGTTTATAACCCTGTATTCAACTGACCAGTAGTCTTGTTCCTCCTGTCACCGAACTTCACTAATTCCCACTATATCTAACTTTAACCTATCCAGTTTCCTTTTTAAATTTTCTAACCTATCTGCCCGATTAAGGGATCTGACATTTCACGCTCCGATACCAGGAACGCCAGTTTTCTTTCTCCTGATGACGGCGTTCTCTTGAGTAGACCCCGCCCGGAGTACCGAATGGGGGACTATTTTACCTCCGGAATATTTTACCCAAGAGGACGGCATCCTCATTTAACCATACAGTAAAGCTGCATGCCCTCGGGAAGAATTACGGCTGTAGTTTCCCCTTGCTTTTAGCCGTTCGTCGTACAAGCACAGCAAGGCCGTTTTGGTTAGTGTTGCAAGGCCATATCAGTCAATCATCCAGACCGTTTCCGCTGCAACTACTGGAAAAGCTGCTGCACCTCTTCAGGAACCACACGTTTTTCTGACCTCTCAACAGATACTCCTCCGTTGTGGTTGCACCTACGGTACGGCCTTCTGTATCTCTGAGGCACGCAAGCCTCCCTACAACGGCAAGGTCCATGGTTCATGTGGGGTGACTGAGGATATTTTGCAAAAATATTTACGTATATAACTTATGTGACCACAGTTTCTCATAATCAGGCGAAATGATAGAAAAGATTAAATATATATTTTGAAATGAAATTTAATTTAAAAAAGTATAATATTGTTTTCCACGTTCACATATCCTCAGGAAGGCAGGAAAAAAAAGTTTTTAAACAGTGGACAATAGTACATTTCTGTCACTATCTAAAAAGAAAAAAGCCTCGTACTTAATCTGTTTTTAAATTACGATTACTAGAATTTCCAATAATGTACAATGTTCAGAAAAACCTCATCTTACCTGGAAAATATTTCAGGGAGATAAAGAAACTCTAGAATGAGTTTTTGCTGTTGAAATACCACTTCATGAGTAGTCTCACATTATCTTTTGCCATACACTCATCCACAGATAAAGATGGAGACAAAATTCGAGAAACCCCTCGCCTCATCGTTATGCTGAACTACATAACGTTATGTCTGTGATACAGCACAATGTGCAAGAACGCGATGTCAAGAGGTGTGAAACCGAAAAACCATCTCAGTACTGTCAGATTCTTTTAGTTAACATGGGAGATAATATTTATGCTATGTGTCCTATGTTTATCTATCGTCCTCATAAACATAAAAAACACTATTTAATATGCACTGTACTATAGAAATGACTTACAACTTCGCAATAGCGTTATGAACAATGTCTTTGTGTATAAAAGAAAGTATCCCAAATTGTCACCAACTACCAGGGTAATACACAGTTTTGACTTTGAAACGGTCCACAGTCATGCTGCATTACAGGGAGATCTATCAGATAGTCTGCAAATGTTACAGTAGGGGTATGTATGTAATGAAATCTACGTAACAAATCATTCACTACCACAATTAAGTCAATACAACTGACAGAAGCAGAGAGGGATGCATTGACAAATGTCCAATTCTGCAAGTTTTTCACCTTCCGTTCTACATTGCACAGAATTGAGATAACGACAAAATATATTAGGCAGAAGTTGTCTTTACTGATTGCAATCTGCCTGCTAGTGGCTCTTTCGCAGAGGAGGTACAAAACATCGCCAGCGAGATTAGAACGGAAACTAACTCAGTCGATTCCTTGAAGAGCTAACACTTCACCGCTGGACAGCAGTTGAAAGTACTGCTGTAACAGATATTGCTTCCTTGTTATCTCTGTGATGGTTAAGACGGAGGATTCGTCGATAGTATTGGAAGATAATCGGCAGTTTCTGCAGGAATGAGCTGCCTGGACTCAAAAACATAAATTTGCTACATCTATGTCATTCCTTAAGTGAGAATATTTAATTTGAATGACAAGAAAATATCGAGCGAGTTTACTGTAATAATTCTGAACCACCATAGGAAGTACCTGAAGAGTCAGGTAGCTGACAAATGTAATCTACAATGTTGCCTACATTACGAGTAAATAACATTCATTTTAATATTATACACTTGAAACCAGTTTTCACGAATGCTTTCATTGGCAACGCTTCTAACTCATAATAACAAAAATGAAAAGATGAAATAACACTCATTACAGAATGCGAATATTCACGAAGAAGTTTCAAACCATAAGAAAATCGCTGAAGGAAACCTTTTGGAAAGCCAAAAGATACTCCTCAAAAGTCGTGAAGAAATTAAAAAGTGCAAGTAAATGAAACAAGTGAATGACTGCAGTACAAGTTCTGTTTCACAATATAGCATTTATTGGTGCCATAGGATAAAAAGGGTGGAAACGATCGACTGAATCACAGTTACGCTGACAAATTTACAACCTGAGTTGTATACAACAATGTCTCTTAAAATTTAGATACGCCCCAAACAATTACAGATTAATAAAGCTGAACCATGACAACTATTCAGTACAGGAATCCAGAAGTAAGCAAACTTTCAACATCGTTCAAATAACTAAACATGACACTTACTTTGGGACCTAACAGATCTACTGGAATTAAAATTTACGTAAGTTACTTAAGCGGCATCAGAACGAAAGCTGCACTCTCAGCAAAACCACTACAAGGATAACAGTAAGTAAGTTCAGACTTGAAGTCACAAACAGAAATTCGAAATGGCTTAGAACATCAACCACTGCGGAACCACTGGGGAACACAGAATGGAAGTAATACTTGGAACGGATTCATCCCTTTTTGGGTAGCTTGCCTAGATTTGTGGCGCTGCGCTGTTATATGTAGTATTTATATTATCAGCCTTCGATTTCCTTCATATGACATATAGAATACATTTGCTCATAGTGTACGTAAAACGGACCACTTTTACAAACAAGAACCACATAGTTTCACTGAGGCGTGCATACTGCGCAAGCATATTATGAAGTAAGAAATAAGCAAACATACACTGCACACGTTTCAATGACATATTTATTATGCCACACACAGAAGGCGGACACCACTGAGTAGTTTAAATCAGGCTAATTTCTCTGTAATAAAGTGTGCACACAAAAGTGCTAAATCTTTACAGTTCACTATATTAGCTCTTTCATTACCGAAATACCTGTGGATGTACAAGTCTGTTCATTTGGTAGTTTGTTATTTGGCAACTGAACTTTATGTATCTACAACCAAGTACATGTGATGCATAAGGCCAAGTGGCTTGGATTGCATGTAGTGTAGTCTTATGAGTTCGGAATACACATCATACAGCTACATGGACCACACCATTTAATGCAGAGAAAATTATAAAGTACGAAGTAGCTGAATATTTCAACTCTCGAATCAACAGTTCCTAGTTGCTACTGCTAGTTAACGGATTTGACCTTTACAGTAGCTCTTGAGAATGCACTTGGTTTTTAAGTGACAGCAATCATTGCCATGAATAGCTAATAATTACGTTGAATGTCCAAAGATAAAATTCCGAACTGACATAAACATGCAATTATGAATCATTAACTGCGAGTGAAAGAATTATTCAACTACATAATCCACCGATGTAGGTTTAAGGCTGGATCACTCACACCACACATACTTTCCTGATGAAATTGTCACCCCTAACGTTTATCTCAGGAAGCTGCTGCGGCCCGTGCAATACTTCAGTACTTTAGTACTACACACACAGAAATACATTCTACGCCCTGCAAATAGATCACCGGCTCACCTGGATGCAATGATGAACTGACACATATAAATTCGAAGTTTGTGGAGCGGAATGAATGCAGTTTGCAAATTAAATTGTTCAATGATGACAAGAGGAATATTACGAGCGTGCAGAAATTGCAGATTCTTCCACACAACCGATTTATATACACTCCCTGTATGTAGGGTAGCAGTCACTCAATTGTAACGGTTCTTGGTAAGTCAAAATTTAATTCTGACAATGCACCTTAATATCACGTATGTATTGAGTAATCTTCTTACAGCACTCTCCATATAATTGACATCACACTTTCATTTCCGTTTAACTTCGAATACGAAATTTGTCTTATGTGTCTACGATAGCGCACGATGAATAACAAGCAATAATGAAATGCAGAACAAGTCTACTTTCATGTACGATTGCAGCCAGAGTCGCTCCTACCAAATATTATTACACTCAGCAATTACATAAAACCAAGAATACTATAGAAATCAGCGACAGTATTGCACCGAGCTGCGTCTATATACGTATGTCGTCTCAGGCGCTTGCCTTATACCTTTCACATTCAGCTGTTAGGCGCGTGTAACACACATGCACGAAATACACTAAGCAGCGCCGACAGAACGCACTTCAGTACAGCGTTATTTGTACTTGTTATGAGTTTACACATGAAATAACAGGAGAATGCACATCATGTAGCACATAAAACATATACGAACGGCTTCGTGAGCAAATAACAGTGTGGAAACAGTACGGAAAATCATGCCATGGTGACACAACCAGTAGTACAGAG
The DNA here is from genome assembly GCF_021461385.2 of Schistocerca piceifrons. Taxonomy (NCBI): domain Eukaryota; kingdom Metazoa; phylum Arthropoda; class Insecta; order Orthoptera; family Acrididae; genus Schistocerca; species Schistocerca piceifrons. The sequence goes on from NC_060144.1 coordinate 147,426,329, forward strand.
TACCTGAAAGAACTGCACGCCCGACACAGAAGTGACATACAGTTCTATGAGTCCGGATTATTCACATTCCATAAGTAAACAATGCATTCGTGCAAAGCACACACAATGACATACGACGTACACGGTCCCTCCCACCTTAGGTACAGCTAAGTATACACACCGGCTATCCGCATCGGGCGTTCCTTCACAGCCAGTGAAACTTTCTTCTTATTCGCAACAGTCTTCCAATTCGCTGTCCCTATCACTCAATTACCAGACTGCGGTCGTGCAGATAAATACTCCACGCTGTCAGAGAGGTCACGAACAGCGTCAGTAGAGAGTGTGGCAGCCTAGAGTGAGAATTAGGGTATTGCCAATCTCGGCTACAAACGCGGCACAAGCTTCTGATAAAATGAAAAGAGAAGCAGTTGAGATGAGAATGTCAAACACGAAACAAAAAGCAGGGTAGTAGGGTTTCAAGGACACTTTTGATTCCAAATTAATATGCAAATTAATGAAATTTATCAATAAATAGCCCCCACTCACCCTCAACCCCATCCACTTCCGACCACCCTCGACCACCCCCGTCCCCGATCACGTCCACACCCGGCCGAAGATGATGTCATCTGCTTTTCTCGGCTTGCACATGTGCTCCAGCCCCTCTCCCTCCCCCCATTCCTCCCTAACCCCTCCCGCTCCCCCAACGTACCGTGTTGGTGGAAATTTTGAATTTCGGCAGCATTTTCAGATTTTGGTGGGAATTTCTTTGTCCCAGGGCTGTGCCGACGTCCCTCCCCAACCCACCCCCCACACCCCGGAATTGACAGGGAATTAAAATTTTCTTTGCCCTTTCCGGGACTTGAACCCTGGTATTTCTGGACAGAAAGCCCAATTGCAAACCCCCCCCCGTGACACAATTAGGCCACCAGAATCACTTGGAACTGACGGGAAATTAAAAACGGCGGTGCCCTTTCCGGGACTCTAACCCCAATTCTACTGGATGGAAAGCCTAAATGCACCCCCTAACACATGGAAACCCTCCACATGCGGGAGAGAAAGGTTAGGTTAGTGTACCTGCAGACCAGGTAGCCGAAGCCAATACGCGCTATCACAACTGATGGAAAAAAATGTGACACAATTCTAATTAACTTCGAAATTGTCGTGAAAAAAAACCAGCACTCGTAATGAACTGGTCATAATGCAGAAAATGTACTGGGGACTGCAGAGGAGGTGGTAGCTGAATGTGTGTTCTTCTCGCTGTACAGTCACAAACTGCCGAAGACCAAGGCCTTCCTAATTCCGCTCACGACTCCCCCTCCCCCTCCATTCATCCATCTACGGGAGGACACATTATTCTTCAAATGGCCAGATGCTCTGCAGAGTTTCTCGCCCACCCTTTGCTGTTTTTCTGCCGACCCGCGTATATCTGCAGGCCCCTCTCGGTGGTCACTCGCGATATGCGGCATGCCTTTGAGGCGGCGCCCCTTAGCACAAAAGGGAAATTTACAGGCATATCCCCGCCCTCTCGGGTAATATATTCCGGAGGTAAAATAGTTCCCCATTCGGATCTCTGGGCGGGGACTACTCAAGAGGATGTCGTTATCAGGTGAAAGAAAACTGACGTACTACGGATCGGAGCGTAGAATGTCAGATCCCTTAATCGGGCAGGTAGGTCAGAAAATTTAAAAAGGGAAATGGGTAGGTTAAAGTTAGATATATTGAGAATTAGTGAAGTTCGGTGGCAGGAGGCTTCTGGTCAGGTGACTACTGGGTTATAAACACAAAATAAAATAGGGGTAATGCAGGAGTAGGTTTAATAATGAATAAAATTATAGGAGTGCGGATAAGCTACTACGAACAGCATAGTGAACGCATTATTGTGGCCAAGAGAGACACGAAGTCCATGCCTACTGGAGTAGTACAAGTTGATATGCCAACTAGCTCTGCAGATGATAAAGAAAATGATGTACGATGAGATAAAAGGAATTATTCAGGTAGTGAAGAGAAACGAAAATTTAATAGTCATGGATGACTGGAAATCGAGAGTAAGAAAAGGGAGAGAAGGAAACATAGTAGGTGAATATGGATAGGGGTAAGAAATGAAAGAGGAAGACGTATGGTAGAATTTTGCACAGAGCATAACTTAATCATAGCTAACACTTGGTTCAAGAATCATAAAAGAAGGTTGTATACAAGGAAGAATTCTGGAGATACTAAAAGGTATAAGATAGATTATATAATGGTAAGACAGAGATTTAGGAACCAGGTTTTAAATTGTAAGACATTTCCAGGGGCAGATGCGGACTCTGACCACAATCTATTGGTTATGAACTGTAGATTAAAACTGAACAAACCGCAAAAAAGGTGGGAATTTAAGGAGATGGAACCTGGATTAACTGATAGAGCCAGACGTTGTAGAGAGTTTCAGGGAGAGCATTAGGGATCGACTGACAAGAATGGGGGAAAAACATACAGTAGAAGAAGAATGGGTAGCTTTGAGAGATGAAGTAGTGAAGGCAGCAGAGGATCAAGTAGGAAAAAATACGAGGGCTAGTAGAAATCCTTGGGTAACAGAAGAAATATTGAATTTAATTGATGAAAGGAGGAAATATAAAAATGCAGTAAATGAAGCAGACAAAAAGGAATACAAACGTCTCAAAAATGAGATCGGCAGGAAGTGCAAAATGGCTAAGCAGGGATGGCTAGAGGACAAATGTAAAGATGTACCGGCTTATCACACTAAAGGTCAGATAGATACTGCCTACAGGAAAATTAAAGAGACCTTTGGAGGAAATAGAACCACTTCTATGAATATCAAGAGCTCAGATGGAAACCCAGTTCTACGCAAAGAAGGGAAAGCAGAAAGCTGGAAGGAGTATATAGAGGGTCCATGCAAGGGTGATGTACTTGAGGACAATATTATGAAAATGGAAGAGGATGTAGATGCAGACGAAATGGGAGATACGATACTGCGTGAAGAGTTTGGCAGAGCACTGAAAGACCTGAGTCGAAACAAGGCCGCGGGAGTAGACAACATTCCATTGGAACTACTGACTGCCTTGGGAGAGCCAGTCCTGACAAAACTCTACCATCTGGTGAGCAAGATGTATGAGACAGGCGAAATACCCTCAGACTTCAAGAAGAATATAATAATTCCAATCCCAAAAAAAGCAGGTGTTGACAGATGTGAAAATTACCGAACTATCAGTTTAATAAGTCAGGGCTGCAAAATACTAACGCGAATTCTTTACAGACGAATGGAAAAACTAGTAGAAGCCGACCTCGGGGAAGATCAGTTTGGATTCCGTAGAAATGTTGGAAAACGTGAGGCAATACTGTACCTACGACTTATCTTAGAAGCTAGATTAAGGCAAACCTACGTTTCTAGCATTTGTAGACTTAGAGAAAGCTTTTGAAAATGCTGACTGGAATACTCTCTTTCAAATTATGAAGGTGGTAGGGAGCGAAAGGCTATTTACAATTTGTACAGAAACCAGATTGCAGTTATAAGAGTCGAGGGACATGAAAGGGAAGCAGTGGTTGGGAAGGGAGTGAGACAGGGTTGTAGCCTATCCCCGATGTTATTCAATCTGTATAGTGAGCAAGCAGTGAAGGAAACAAAAGAAAAATTCGGAGTAGGTATTGAAATCCATGGAGAAGAAATAAAAACTTTGAGGTTCACCGATGACATTGTAATTGTGTCAGAGACAGCAACGGACTTGGAAGAGCAGTTGAACGGAATGGATAGTGTCTTGAAAGGAGGATATAAGATGGACATCAACAAAAGCAAAACGAGGGTAATCGAATGTGGTCGAATTAAGTCGGGTGATGCTGAGGGAATTAGATTAGGAAACGAGTCACTTAAAGTAGTAAAGGAGTTTTGCTATTTGGGGAGCAAAATAACTGATGATTGTCGAAGTAGAGAGGATATAAAATGTAGACTGTGCAATTGCAAGGAAAGCATTTCTGAAGAAGAGAAATTTGTTAACATCGAGTATAGATTTAAGTGTCAGGACGTCGTTTCTGAAAGTATTTGCATGGAGTGTAGCCATGTATGGAAGTGAAACATGGACGATAAGTATTTTGGATAAGAAGAGAATAGAATCTTTCGAAATGTGGTGCTACAGAAGAATGCTGAGGATTAGATGGGTAGATCACATAACTAATGAGGAAGTGTTGAATACGATTGGGGAGAAGAGAAGTTTGTGGCACAGCTTGTCTAGAAGGAGGGATCGGTTGGTAGGACATGTTTTGAGGCATCAAGGGATCACCAGTTTAGTATTGGAGGGCAGTGTGGAGGGTAAAAATCGTAGGGGGAGACCAAGAGACGAATACACTAAGCAGATTCAGAAGGATGTAGGTTGCAGTAGATACTGGGAGATAAAGAGGCTTGCACAGGATAGAGTAGCATGGAAAGCTGCATCAAACCAGTCTCAGGACTGAAGACCACAACAACAAGAACAACCCCACCCATCTGGAGAACAGGCCATATGGCCCACAACCCTCGGTTTTCCACCATCTGGCCGCCTTAAGGCAACACTCCCACACCAACACCAATACCAACACCAACTAAACAATAGGGGGTAAAAGGACGGCTACTCCAAGTCCATAATGTACACGGCCATACATTTTGTTTCTTCTATCTGTGTCAGCTGCTGTTAAACCGACATTAACACGTTTCGATACTCTGGCTTTCACAGAAAACTGAACATTGCATGGCATAAACTATACAGTTACCATAACACAGGCTGGTAGAAATAAAACACAGGCCAGGTTTCTCATTTAAGGGGCTCCTGAACGCCCTATACTTGCAATGTTAAAATAACGCTTATAAATTACATCTTTCCTCACAAAGTATTTGAGGTAGGAAGTTGAACTTTTTACAGATTATTTATTGGAATATGGGCTACAACTTAACACAGGGATTTTACAGAATTTTAGTTCAGTTATTAAAGATGATTTTTTTTCAATTGTAATGAAAATTCACAACATTTTTTTGCAATTTTTTATTTATATATTCAAAAATATACAGTTTTTTGGAAAAAGGCTGTGTTTAATTATGCAGAAGGTACTGTGTAACATTTACTGAAAGTTTGAAACAAATATGTTTGGAAGATCCTTAGAAAACATGTAATTAGTATGAGAAAATAAAATTTTTGGGGATCGAGCGACAAAGATTGGATTAACTTTTTAGTGCATTCCAGGTCCATAGGATGGATTATCTTCATCCTCTGCAAACTCCTCCTCCAACTTCCTCTTGTTCCTCCTCCTGTTTACTCTTGCTTGCATTTCTAGACTCTTTACAGCTCTGTCTGCAGCCCGAAGGCGTTCCTTGTCTGAAGCAAGCATCGCTCGTACCATGTTAGAACCTATCTTCATTCCCATATTTCTAAATACCTTGCACCTTACAATGTTGCCATCATTGAAAGTCGCAACAGCATCATACACACCAAAGTGAAGTGTTTCTATTCCAACAAATACAGTCTTGGGGATTCTCGACAAATAACACTATTTACACTTTCATTGGGGTTTTGAGTTTTTCCGTGAATACACTTTTTCAACAGTTCAGGTGCTGCTAAGTCTCTGAAAATAGGTTTTATCACCTCCATTATTGCATGAGGCAGACTATGCTTATGAGTGTACACTTCACCAGTTAGCAATCCTTTGTTATATTTAAACCAACTGTCTTCTTCTTTGGGACACAAGCTATGTTGGGGATTTTCATTGGTTGAAGAAGTATGAAAAAAAAGAGCCCAAACAGCCTTCTTCATTTCGTCGACACTTTGTGTATTTTGTGTATTTTGCCTAATAGCCATTCCATAATAGTTCTGTATTTTGTCAATTACACTGTCAGTTAACCTTCCCTTCCCATCCAACCCTTTACCATCACGAAGCTTTCAGTCGCCGAAGTCTTGTTCCCATTCGCTTCTGTACGTGTCCAATACACTCAGATTTCTGCACTACAACATCATCACCATAGGGTTTCAGTCCTTGAACATGTTTGAAACTTTTAGAATCACCGTCACCAAGGTAATTAACATATCGCACTTTATCACACGCCTCAGAACGCTGGAATATACTGGCAACACCAGCCACTTCCATTCCTCCACTACTGCCACTATAGTTAGCTTTGCAATTATTTTCGTGTGTACCTTTATATTTTTGTGGACATCTACAATACTTTGATATTACTGCTACATCTAAAACTTTCCCTGTATACATACTGGTGGCAGATACTACACCATGAAGAGATGTGTGTCCCCGTTTATGCCAGGTACCATCGAACGCTGCAGTCAAATCTCTGTTACCATTATTTTCCATTACTGCCTCTTCCACAGCGTTGTTCATAGATTCTATACAGACATCCTCTACTTTAGACCCTATTAATTTATTATAGGTCGTAAACTTGGTTGGGGGATTTGGAAGATTCATGATGCCACAGAAAATTGCACCTGCAGTAGCACCCTTACCAACTGAACGCAAGGAACAAACAAATCTAATGTTGTGTTCGTAGATTTTGCTACCATTTTCTTCAGTTGCAGTTACTGCAACACTGTTCCAAAAGGTGGTCATGTATGAACACTTATCACATTTCAGTTGTATTTCACTAGCAAGTCCTACGTGCTTTATTATGGAGAGTTCCAGACCAACTTCACTACAATGAATACATCTTACACAGTTTGAAAAAATTCCTTTGAGAAGCGACATATCAAATATTTCATTCACATCCGATTCGCCCATAAAACATTCATAGTTTTCACTCATTGAACCAAGCTTCTTCTGTGAAGTATTTTCTTTCCCACTTTGACTGCTATGGGCAGGTGTACTTGAGAGGTTAGGTTCACTCACTTGGTTATCGTCTTTATTGTTTACAGTAATAACACATACCTTTGGCTCTCCAACATTTCTCCTTTTCTTAAAAGCCTTCAGAGGATTTCTGATAACTTTACTTTTACTCATTATTATACTTCAACAAAACAGAGACTCAAGAAACAGAATTAATTACGAATATTTTCGAGATAACGACAGAGTAGATAAACATGAAACAATCGACAATCACACCAGCGATATATATTGAACCATCACAGGTTAGCCACAACACATACTTTATCTCACATCACTAAAATGTACCTGATGAACACGGACGTTAATAATAACACCATTTGACAGCAGTTTAACAGCGCCACAGTGGGTCACGCCCATGTAGAACACATTTCAAAAAAAAAATTAAAAATAGTTGTAGTCTTCGGAATTGAATAAATTATATATCTATTAAAAGGTAATAGTCTGCAGATTCAGAAAACACAAAAAGTAAAAATTGATCTTTTCATGATTTTGAGCCTTTCCGGAGCCCCTTAAAAAGTGTGGAATACATTGCAACATATGGAAACTGAAAGAGTCCTTTCAATAGCTATTCGAAGGTGATCACCTGTACAGTTAATCTCATCTTTCCATCGTCAGGACAGCGGGTGTCTCGGTGCTCCATTTCGAAAAGCATTGTTCCTTTATTTTGCAGTGATATACATAATTACTGTTCCGGTGGAGACCATCGCCAGAAGATGGTGTTCTCAACATGCATGAGATAGCACAAACAAAAAGATGTACTGTTATCTTATTGGCGGAAAAAAGATAAAAAATAAAAACACGTGGAGGGCATCGCAGTGGATGGAAATAGGATGAGTCTGTAGCAACGAGGAACGCTTAAAAACAACTGTGTTAAGGTAATGACCTCTGCATTTAATTCCATGTTCCACAGTGACAAGTAGCAGATATCGAGTGCTCCGCCCAGGTTCCCTCCATCTGAACAGAGTGGTGTCAGTCATTCATTATGCTGTAATCAACAGCATACCCAGTGGACAGTTGGGATGGGAAAGACACCATTGATATGGGGTGAAGTACTGTAATACACACAGCAGTTGATAGCGAGATCATTTTTAGCAATTTTGCCCAGAATTTGGAGAGAGCAATATCTACCACATTCTGCAACATTTGTAGAAACAAAGTGAGCTGAGTTAATGCTATAGGAGCGTATTTTGACCACTCGGTGGGAGCGGGAACATGTTGCCACAGCTCCGCCACCCGTGTGCGATGTGTAAGGTCAGCGCCGAATGAAGCCTGCTCCTGCAACATGACATAGTATAAAAGACAATGTGAACAGTTACGGTTGTGTTTCTTATCAGGAAAATTAAGAAGATTCTACATTGAAGCACATCTGCGTCCCTCAGGATCCATTCACGACTATCACCCGAACATTCTACCATCATTATTCTGCACCATCCAGCAGATATAAATTACGAACTACTTTCATCCGACAGATTTTTACCACACCTCTCTTCTGATATATCAAAAACAAATAACGGCTACATGCTCGCATCGAGCATATATGGCGATCCTATTAAAGATACAGGTGCTGATGCATTGGAGTAGGCAGCCTGTGATCGACGTCGCTTGCACAGACCTGTGTAAATCTTCACCACCTGTACTGTACGAGGGCTATCTCCCACACATTACGAGACGCAAGAGAGGGTCGTCAGGTTCTAAACTGACATTAACACGTTTTGGTCCATTGGCTCCCCCAGAAAACTAGACATCGCACGATGTAAATCATGTGGTGTTGCTGATCCCAAACACACCTGCGCACTGGGTGATTGAAATAAAAGACAGTAACAACATAAGGAAACTGGAAGAGTTTTGAGGCATTGTGGAGCATTTCCAAACTGCTGTACAAATAAGATTGATGACATCTACATTTAAGCTCATCATTCTCGGTGACAGGATAGATGATGACACTGTGTTCTGTTTGATTGATTCCTCATTTGCTGCCATGCACGCGATCACTGTTTTGGTGTTAGCCATCCCCGGAAGGTGTTGCCCCCTCCAACGAGACTCTTTCCCTATCTTAAACAAGCGATGTCAGTCAGTCATTATGTGGTAATCAACAGCGTACCAGTGGACAGTTTGGATGGAAAAGACACCGTTCATATGCTGTAATAATAAGCATCATATTTGACAGTGTGTAATATTATTGGATTTCAGATACTCTGCATATGAGATATTTGTCATAAAAGAAAAGATCGCCAACGAGCTGTAGCTCGTAAAAATGCTAAGCATCACAGCGCGAGAGTAAATAGACGAAATATTTTTTCTTTAATGTGCTTCTATACCAAAACGCGCGTCCAGCGTTTAAATACCCTGAGTAAACAATATGATCCGCTGGGCGCAGATATTTAAAATCATTGCCTCAACGCTTGATAGCAAGAAGCTGCGAAACAGAAGAAAGAGCAATCTATCTTTTGTTAAAAAAGATTCTAGAGGCTTCATTATCCCTTGTACTTTTGGTCACCGACATGTTAAGACGTACTACATAGTACGGCTACAAGTTGTATTTTTATTTTGTGTAAGAGCTATGTGAAACGACGAACAAACGTTTCGGTAACTGGGGTGAAGATATAGTGTACTTACGCGCACGCAAGTACATTTAATTTTAAGAAAGAACGGACTGATGAAACAGCGATTATTGGACTTCGCCATGTACAAAAGAAATACCAGATGTAAATCATGTATTTATTGTGGATTTGTCAATCTCTAGATATTTAAAGTCAATTTGTTCAAAATGTATTTATATTTTACGATGCAGTAATTTTCTTCTTATTCTTTTCTTTCATTAACCGAAACTGATGTTCAAATTTATATGAGCTTTGTTTCAAGTTCGCTCTTTATCGAGGTGTCTCGATTGTATTTGGGAGACCAATAATGTGTTCAACTTCCGATCTGTTAGTCTTTTTCTTACGAAATTCCACTAATTTGCTTTGATTTCTATTTTCATGTTCAAATAGTCCCTTAGGTATTTTCATCGAAGATTCTGGTTGCGTGAAGGCAATCCGGGTCAAAAGGTCAATTAAGAAAACCCCTTCGCGTAATCAATCCGTACGTCTCCTGAACACAATCGAGAACTGACGCATCGGTCATCAATTAATAATCTCTCTCTCTTTTCAAGTCGTAGTGAAAAACGGCAACACAGGATAGCTGTACGTACGCAATCTAGTGTTAGGTTGCATTTTGCCATTAAATATTACCAATCAACAGTGACAGCATCACTATTATTATTTACTACTATTTCTTATACAGAAGTGCGATCAATTTGAGCAATTGTATCGTAATTTCTGTTGTGACTTGGCAAGACAGCCAAGCCACTATGAGGTAGTCGAAAGGCACACGTTTAAGCTCACGCAGGCTGGCGTGAGGTCTGGAACAGTTAAAGGAGTTGAGTCTAGTAAAAAAAGTACGTAGCTTCTGGAATACTTAACTGTAATCCATAATTGGTGAACATCGGTCTGACGGTACGTGCATCACAAGATAAATAGCAATTGATAATGGCGCCTTGCTAGGTCGTAGCCAATGACGTAGCTGAAGGCTATGCTAACTATCGTCTCGGCAAATGAGAGCGTGATTTGTCAGTGAACCATCGCTAGCAAAGTCGGCTGTACAACTAGGGCGAGTGCTAGGAATTCTCTCTAGACCTGCCGTGTGGCGGCGCTCGGTCTGCAATCACTGATAGTGGCGACACGCGGGTCCGACGCATACTAACGGACCGCGGCCGATTTAAAGGCTACCACCTAGCAAGTGTGGTGTCTGGCAGTGACACCACATTTTCAACACCAAAAATTGGCATGGCAGCATGCTTAGCATCTACATCGTCAAAGTATACCAGACAGCAACCTATATATCTGTAGCACTTCGATCATAGTGCGTAATATACGATCTTTCTCTATGTGGATTAGAGTCACAGGACATTCACGCATTCTTAGGATAAAGTTAGAGGCTGAAAGATCTCCTCGCACTGTCTTTGACCAACGCTCCATGCAGCTGACCAGAAGTAGACCGCTACATTCCACGTTTCGTGTAGGAACAGTGTGAACCGAGCCTGCGACTGCTGTCCCGCACCCATCCAAGTGCACAAGATTTCTCTAGATGTGCGAATGTCGAGGGGGTTAGCACAGATGGTTAAGAACAAGACGGGTGGTTTTTATGCATGATGGAGCTCCAGATAGACAGAGTTTGCTGTGTTTTATGTAAATCAACTGTGTTAGCAATTCTAAAGTATTGTTCTAGTGTCTGTGGTCATTACCAAAAAGGTATTGGTAAGAGAGAACGTAAACACATGCACTCGTAAGTCTACAATGTTCTGCATTAAAACACGCAATAATGTTATAACGTTGCGGTTTCCGACCTATTAGTTGTTTGGAATATAATGCTGTTAGTATCCAGATGTAAGAAATATATTTCCAAGGCATGACATACATTCTACTTGCGGGTTTCTCTACGATTAACTATGGTGATAAACTGTAAAATGAAAAACTGCTTCCTTAAAACATTGATTCCTTGTGATACACGTACAATATAGCTTTCCAGAGGTGTATAGCCCCCACTGTTCACATCAGATCACAGTTCAGAAATTATATACTATGCTCGCATCAGTCTTATATAAAATGATTGTTAGTAATGGAGAATGCTTCTTACAAGGAAAGAGACAAACGCATAGCAGCAATGTTTGACACGTGAAATTACACGTCATTCCGCCACTAACTCCATAAACAGGACATCTGTTAAGCAGATGTATACATGGGGATTGTAATACGTTGCAAATACCTGTCCCTAACTTAGAATCACCATCGTTATGAAACTGAAGACTAGATTTTATGCCCAAGATGCAGAGGAATGGAGTACGTCGCATAAATCTTCGTTCATCTCGAGGAATGTGTTGAAAGAGTATGGAAGTCCTCTGCTGACCAAGTGGTTTGCTATTAATGATTACAAGTAGACAGTTTTTTCGTAGAACACGCAATTGTATGCAAGTCGAATGCAGGTTACGTTGCACAACTGATGCATCCCGACAGAGCAATGGGGAAAAAATGGTCAAATGACCTTCAGCAACATGTCCCTCTCACTCTAGAATGCATAATCAGCCTACCATTAAATCCTACGTCGTTAGCCGACCGGTGTGGGCGTGCGGTTCTAGGCGCGTCAGTCTGGAACCGCGTGACCGCTACGGTCGCAGGTTCGAATCCTGCCCCGGGCATGGATGTGTGTGATGTCCTTAGGTTAGTTAGGTTTAAGTAGTTCTAAGTTCTAGGGGACTGATGACCACAGATGTTGAGTCCCATAGTGCTCAGAGCCATTTGAGCCTACGTCGTTACACATACATCGCAATCGATCTCTCCATTCATTGTCTGCCATGCTTTAACGCATATGCAAGATTAGAGGCAGATGGATCTCTTTTTTCCAGGAAATCATCACAGACAGCAATTAGCGCGTGTCACTATTACCTCAATAGACATGCAGTAGAATGCTACCTCGACGTGAAATAAAAGATTGTTTCCCGAGTTCCCGGTGCTTTCATCTCAACGTTTTCCCATATTCCTCTAGCTGTCGTCTACTCATTCCCATGTACAAGAATTGTTCTGCTCCAATCAGAAGACATGCAAGTACTCCCTCAAGTTTCCCCGCATTTTGGCGTATTTTCCCTCAATTCATACGTATTTTCCGACGTTTTGTCGATTTTATGCACTTCTGTCCATGCTATCACTTATCGTTCCGCGTTCCAAAATTGCTTGTAAATGTAGTACGGCTGCCAACACTACATACACTATTTTTCTTATTCGACAGCATAGTATAGCACTGTACTCGAATGCAAACAGTCACCTCCGACCGTATATTCTACAGTTGCAGCATGTTTGCTCTATTTTACCTATGCCTGTGTCTGTGTCGCAGAAGGCTCCCATGATGTGCTCTTCCTGCTGGTGGTTCAAACACATCTCCGTACTTAATGCGTGATTGGTCCCCCCTTCGAGCCCTATCCCAGATGTCTCGTGGCTCCGCATCCCAACGTCGCTCCAGATGTAATGCTTGGTGGATCCGCACTCGAAGGCTTGCTCAGGTCTACTGTGGGACCTGTAAATTTCCCTTTTGTGCTAAGGGTCGCTGCCTCAAAGGCATGCCGCATATCGCGAGTGAACGCCGAGGGGGACCTGCAGCCGTATGGGGGTTGGCAGAAAGGGAGGGCAGTGGGGCACAAGAAGCAGTGGAGCATCTGGCTATTTGAAGAAGCATGTGTCCTCCCCGTGGATGGATAAATGGAGGGGTGAGTAGGAGGGGGAGGCGTGAGTGGAAGTGAGAAGGCCTGGGTTTTCAGTGGTTTGTGGTTGCACATTGAGAAGAATGCACGTTCAACTACCACCCCCTCTGCAGCCCTTTAGGATGACAATTTTGCCCGGTACATGTGCTGCATTATGACCAGCTCATTACAAGTGCTGATTATTTCACGACAATTTCCAAGTGTAATTAGAACTGTGAGACTTTTTCTTCCGTCAGTTGTGGTAGCAGGATAACCTCAGTTGTATGGTACGGTCAGTTTTTGCGTTGTATTGCGATTTTATGCCATCATTGTGTAGTACAATGCATATGGTAATTAGGCCCTATCTTTGTTATTAATTATGAAATTAGGATCGATCTTTGCATCATTTTCCTGACCAAAATAAATAAAGTACACTAACCTAACCTTCCTCTCCCACATCTGGAGAGTTTCCACGTGTTAGGGGGTGCACTTGGGCTTTCCATCTAGTAGAATCGAGGTTCGAGTTCCTAAAAGGGCACCGCCATTTTTAATGTCTCGTCAATTCCAAGTGCCTCTGGTGGTATAATTGTGTTAGGGGGCCGCAATTGGACTTTCCATCCAGTAGCACCAGGGATTAAGTCCTAGAAAGGGCACTGTCAATTTTAACTTCTCGCCAATTCTCGAGTGGGGGGTTTGGGGAGGGACGTCGGCACAGCCCTGGGACGATGAAATTCCCACCGAAATTCGAAATTCCCGCCAAAATTCAAAAATTTCCCCAATAGGGTATGTTAGGGGAGGGGGAGGGGAAGTGACTGGGTCACACGTGCAGGGTAAGGAAAACAGGTTGTGTCATCTAGGGGTGAGGGTGGATGTGGTCAGAGGCGGGGGTGGGGGGTGGTTTTGTGTGGTCGGGGACGTGGGTGAATAATTGATCAATTTAATCAATTTGCATATCAATTTGATATCAATAGTGTCCTTGAAACCCCACTGCCCTATGGCTAGTGATTCCTTCAGACACTTTGGGGAACACCTTCCAGAGCGGAAAAATTCTTGTTCTTGTTTGCTATCTTGTTCTTGACAATGCCCAAATAAGATGAATGGCGTTCAGTTCCGCAGTCCGCTACAGGCAACCACAGAAGTTTCCTTGTCCACTGATCGTAATATACTTTCCAAAAAGGTATTCCTGCACCCATTGGAAGATTGCCCTTTCTAGACTTCCATAAGCATTACGTGAATATGAAGAATTAACAGAACAAACATCCCACTTCAGGTTGGTCCATATAGGTCCTATTATGTGAAAATATGTAAAAATATAGTCAGGAAGATACTCGATGGAATAAGGTAAGGCAACAACTTAGAAGTACTAACGATACAGAGTTGAGAAAATGTTATAATAAGCATAATGGAGTTTTGTTTTATCGTTCAACGCCTCAATCTGGTAACTGGTGTGTTTGTTTACTCGAAGCATGTGTATACAGTTTTATCAGTCACAAATGTAAGTGGTGTGGTCGCCATGGTGTAGCCAAGTGTCGTCAGAAAATAATGTCATACTGCTATTTCCCTAACACTAAACGTAAAATACAACATGTAATCAAGAATTGTGTAATATGTCAAAAGACCAAACACTTCAACAGATCACGATCCAATGAACTACATCCTATTATACCAGTAAAGTCCCTTGACCTCATATCAGTCCATGTCGCAGGACGTTTTCTAACGGAAAAAGGAGGAGTGAAATATGTAATAGCCTTGTATGTTATGTTTTATAAATATCTGCAGATGTATGCCGCTAAAACTCTAAGGGCAAGGTCTATAATGAAGCGAATCGTGAGAGAATATTTTGTGACAGTGGATAAACCAAAAGCTATACTGACTGATAATGTAACTAACTTCACATATGTGAAGTGGAAATAATTTGTCAAATCATGTAACGTAAAACATATTTATGTATCCAAATTTCGTCTCAAGACGAGCGCAATATAATGGATGTATCGTGAGTTTAACAGGCTTATCAGAACGTATGCACCAGACAGACTCACTGACTTGACTGAATTCGTGACGCCATTTCAGAATATAGTAAATATTTTTGCCATACTCATCAGTACCTTTTACACCAGTCTAATTAACGTGCGAGAATAAATAAGTTGACTTGTTTAGAAGAAAAGGTTACACAAGCGTTAATAACGTTGGAAGCAAAAGCACATGCTAGGAAAAATCAGTATGATAAAAGAATAAGTCGCACAATGACAATTGTTGTACACAGGCGGTACAATATGCACAGAATACCACACCCGGGATGCTGTTTGGAAAATGTCTTCATTTACAGAAAGGTTACGATTATACTAAAGTAATAAATAAAACAAATGTTAAACGAGTAAGCTACAAATAGGAACACACTAGTGGATATAGAGAAGGTACTAAAATGAAGTGCGATTTGTATTACACTATCTACAGCTGCTTACTATAAGAAAGAAATACTATATTTGTATAGAACTACAGCCTGTGAAGCTATGACGACTGTACAATACTTTACAGTATTCTATTGAAAACTACCGCTACGTTAAAGTTAATACGAAAAACTAATATACTATACAGAAAGGAATTTTGAAGAAATAAAAAGACGATGAAATTAGATACAGATAATTAACACGGTAAAAACTTTGCATAGCGACTGTAAGCCTCAATGTAGAATAAGTTTCATTGTGGCCAATAAACGTTACTTCAAATGGTTCAAATGGCTCTGAGCACTATGGGACTTAACTTCTGAGGCCATCAGTCCCCTAGAACTTAGAACTACTTAAACCTAACTAACCTAAGGACGTCACACACATTCATGCTCGAGGCAGGATTCGAACCTGCGACCGTAGCGGTCACACGGTTCCAGACTGTAGCGCCTAGAACCGCTCGGCCACCCCGGCCGGCAAGCTTTACTCATACACACGCAGTGCAGCAGGCAAAACACTGTCAATAAGCTCATAAGGAAGTATGAAATATTGATAAACATAGACTCTGAGAGGTACCGGTATGAAGGCGAAACGATATTAGCAAAAAATATTCAATGTACCGAGTTGTACTTTATGCGTATGTGTGAATGAACACACTGACTGATCTACGGGCGGTTGTGCATAATTGAAAAGTTATGTACTAATAAGAATTTTTTAGGGAATGATGCAAAGTAGTACATCCCATTTGGCGGAAGGATTGAACTGTAGGTGGAAGGTACCGAATGAAAACCTCTGCCCCTTCATATTAGTTTATAAGGTATGTATAATTGTGACTGTGTGTCAGTTTATAGAAAGAAGGATCAGTATATACATTTATTTTCGGTACGTTGAAACAGCTAATCACAAGTGTAGTCTGTCACCTGAAGAGTAACAACGAGTACAGTGGATCTCACATCAACTTAGCCTGCGTGTTAAACGATTACGTAAACCGCTGAGTGATATGTCCAATGAAATACGTACACGTTCATGTAAGCCACATTTGAGCGTAAATAAACACTTACATTCACGTTGTACAAAGAGTAATACAAAACTAATGTTGTAGAAAAAATAATTGAACGCTATATTGAAACACAGAGTTATCATTGAACCTGAACATAAAATACAATGAAAATATAAAAATATGGTGTCAACAGCGATTAGCTGTGTGAAAACTATAAACATTAAACAAAGGATTTTGAGACGCCGATACGAATATAAGGAACACTAACTATGATGTGAGTGGAACGTGGATTTACAACCAGTACTTCACCTGTCCTCGTCGCAAGTATCGTATGTTGTTTGTGAAAACAAATACTAGTACAAGAAGATGCACGATGTTTACCTTAAACAGAAGCTACTTGATGAAATTCATATACATTCCCTTTTCTTGTGTGGTGGTGAAATTGATGTTGATTGTGTTTTCAGGTTGTTACAGGGCGTGTAAATATCTTGAGAAGTAAATTCTTGACTCACTGAAAGAAAGGAAAAGGAGAAAATTTTCTTAGAGTTAAAAAAAAAGTGTCAACTAAAATTAATCGTAAGGAACCTCGGATTACATTATAGATAAGATTCTCTTGTAATTGTGCTTGCAAGACATTTACTCTTTCATGTCTGTGATAATATGTTCATGTATATTTTGCAATCCTGTGAACGTCTTCATCTACATGGATACTCTGCAAATCACATTCAAGTACCTGGCAGAGGGTTCATTGAACCACCTTCACAATTCTCTATTATTCCAATCCCGTTTAGCGCGCGGAGAGAATGAACACCTACAACTTTCCGTACGAGCTCTTATTTCCCTTATTTTATCGTGGTGATCGTTCCTCCCGATGTAGGTCGGTGTCAACAAAATATTTTCGCATTCGGAGGAGAAAGTTGGTGATTGTAATTTCATGAGAAGATTCCGTCACAACGAAAAACGCCTTTCTTTTAATGGTTTCCAGCCCAAATCCTGTATCATTTCTGTGACACTCTCTCCCATATTTTGCGATAATACAAAACGTGCTGCCCTTCTTTGAACTTTTTCGGCATCTTACGTGACAGCAGACATGCTAGAAATTGAAAATACACGTGAGAGAGTGCAGCCCTTGATCTTCGATATTACCGAACCGGGGCAAATACTTGATACTGCCTCCTCCCCGAGCGGTGGATATAGAACGTAAAATTTTTTTAAAAAATCGATTTTTCTAAAAAATGTTCGTTTTGTAGCGTACAACTTTCTGAAGAGTTTGTCGTGTGAAACATGTATGTTCGAGGAAATGTAAATGTTGTTCGATCTTAAGTGTGCCAAAATGCGGTGCTACTCCTCTTCACACAGCGTTCTTCTATCGCACGTCACTGTATTTAGCTCTGTGGCGTTCAAATGTGTGTATTTTGTAATGGAACTCATCAAACCTATATTCAGGACAGTGGAAATTAAAAGTCCTGTGGTGCCTGAGAGTGTCGTTTAGATCGTCAGAGAGAGCACATCACCAGTTACTGCTACTAATAAGGCGAGTACACCGTTCGCTTGTCAGATATTTTTAAGAGCTTCAAACAGGAGCGACTGCGGTAATGGATAGGAACTGTGATTGTTGTGTACACATGCGAGCTGAGTTCTTAGCCCTCCGCTCACAGCTCTAGGCTGTGTTGGCTTCCGTCACACAGCTTGAGGCTGCTGCCAAGGGGCATCACTGTGGGATGTCGGACACGGGTAAGCAAGAGACCTCAAGCACGTCTCACATGTTCCCTGATCAGTCCAGTGATGTGGCCGACTCGGGTATTGCCTGCAGTGAGGTTGATTCCTCACCCGTGGTCAAGTGGGAGATCATTCCAAAGTCTCATAGGCAGCGAAAGACTTTCCGAGGGGCCGACGATAGGTCATCCCCAGTTCGTTTGATGAACAGTGGCTGGAGAAATCTCTGAGCCAGATGCAGTCATCCACTCTGTTCCAGAGGAAGCTTCTCGGCCCGCATGGTCTGGGCATTCACAGAGGGTGGGTTTGCTGGTAGTTGGGAGCTCAAACATTAGGCGCGTTATGGGGCCCCTTAAGAACATGGTTGCCAAGAAGGGGAAGGAAGCTAGTGCGCACTCCATGTGCATTCCAAGGGGAGTCATTCCGGATGTGGAAAGGGTGCTTCCGGAAGCCATGAAGAGTACAGGGCGCAGCCAACTGCAGGTGGTGACTCATTTTGGTACCAATGACGTGTGACGCTTTGGATCGGAGCAGATTCTGTCTGGTTTCGGGCGGCTAGCGGAAATGGTAAAGACTGCCAGTTTTGCTTCCGAGATTAAGGCGGAGCTCACCATCTGCAGCATTGTCGATAGAACCGACTTTGGTGCAGAGCCGAGTGGAGGGTCTGAATCAGAGGCTCAGGCGGTTCTGTGGCAGTGTAGGCTGCAAATTCCTTGACTTGCGCCATCGGGTGGTGGGTCTCAAGGTACCGCTTAGTAGGTCAGGAGTCCACTGCACACAGGAGGCGGCTACACGGGTAGCGGGGGCTGTGTGGAAGGGACTGTGCGGTTTTTTAGGTAGGAGGTTCTCAGGAAACGACAGAAGGGGCGCCTTCCATCTAAAAGTGGGCAGGTAAAACACAGTAAGGTAGTTGTAGAAACGATTGGTATTGTAGTTCTAAATTTTCGTAGCTGTGTTGCGAAAGAACCAGAGCTCCAACCTCTAATAGAATGCACTGAAGCTCAAATAGTTGTAGGTACAGGGAGCTGGCTAAAGCCGGAAAAGTTCAGCCGAAATTTTTTCAAACGATCTAACAGTCTTCAGAAAGGATAGATTAAATACAGTTGGTGGTGGAGTATTTATTACTTTCAGAGGTAGTTTGCCTTGTAGCGAAATTGAAGTAGATAGTTCGTGTGAAATAGTATGGGTAGAGGTTATACCCGACAATCGGACTAAACTATTAATTGGATCGTTTTACCGACCCCCCGACTCAGAAGACATAGTTGCTGAACAGTTCAAAGAAAACTTGAGTCTCATTTCAAATAAGTACCCCTCTCATACAATTATAGTCGATGGTGACTTCAATCTACCCTCGATATGCTGGAAAAATTATACGTTTAAAGCCGGTGGCAGGCATAAAACATCATCCGAAATTGTACTGAATGCTTTCTCAGAAAATTATTTTCAACAATTAGTTCATGAGCCCACTCGAAGCGTAAATGGTAGCGATAACATACTTGACCTCTTAGCGACAAATATCCTGGAGAAATAGTGAGTGTTGTGACGAATACAGGGATTAGCGATCACAAGGCAGTTGCTGCTAGGCTGAATACCGTAACACCTACAACCATCAAAAACAAACGCAAAATATATCTATTTAAAAAAGCTGATAAAAATGCTGTTAACGCCTTTTTAAGAGACAGCCTTCACTCCTTCCGATCAGATCATGTAAGTGTAGAAAAGTTGTGGAATGTTTTCAAAGAGATAGTATCAACAGCAATTGAGAGATATATACCACATAAATTAGTAAGTGATGTTACTGGTTCCCCATGGTACACAAAACAGGTCAGATCGTTGTTGCAGAAGCATGCCAAATTTAAAAGAACTCAAAATCCCCAAGATTGGCAAAGTTTTACGGAAGTTCGAAATATAGTGCGTACTTCAATGCGAGATGCTTTTAATAATTTCCACGACGAAATTTTGTCTCGAAATCTGGCAGAATACCCAAAGAGATTCTGGTAATACATAAAGCACACCAGTGACAAGATGCAATCAATACCTTCACTGCGCGATAACAACGGTGCAGTCACTGATGACAGTGCCACTAAAGCAGAGTTATTAAACACGATTTTCCGGAGCTCCTTCACCAAAGAAGGCGAAGTAAATATTCTCGAATTCCAATCAAGAACAAATGCCAAGATGAGAAACATAGAAGTAGATATCCTCGGTGTAACAAAACAGCTTAAATCACTTAATAAAGGCAAGGCCTCCGGTGCAGATTGTATACCATTCAGGTTCCTCTCAGAGTATGCTGATAAAATAGCTCCATATTTAGCAATTATATACAACCACTCGCTCACAGAAAGATCCGTACCTAAAGGCTGGAAAATTTCTCAAGTCACATCAATACCAAATGAGGAAAGTAGGAGTAATCTGCTGAATTACAGGCCTATATCACTAACGGCGATTTGCAGTAGGGTTTTAGAACATGTACTGTATTCGAACATTATGAAGTATCCCGAAGAAAACGATTTATTGACATATAGTCAGCACGGATTCAGAAAATATCGTTCTTGTGAAACACAACTAGCTCTTTATACTCATGAAGTAATAAGTGCTATCGACAGGGGATGTCAAATTGAATCCATATTTTTAGATTTCCAGAAGCCTTTCGACACCGTTCCTCTCCTCACAAGCGTCTTCTAACCAAACTGCGTGCCTACGTAGTATCGCCACAGTTGTGCGGCTGGATTCGTGATTTCCTGTCAGAAAGTTCACAGTTCGTACTAATAGACGGAAAGTCATCGAGTAAAACAGAAGTAATATCCGGCGTTCCCCAAGGGAGTGTTACAGGCCCTTATTGTTCCTGATCTACGTATATTAACGACATAGGAGACAATCTGAGTGGTACTATTAGATTGTTTGCAGATGATGCTATCATTTACAGTCTTGTAAAGTCATTAGATGATCAAACCTACTTGAAAAACGATTTAGATAATATATCATTTGATGCGAAAAGTGGCAATTGACCCTGAATAAAGAAAAGTGTGAAGTTATTCACATGAGTAGTAAAAGAAATCAGCTAAATTTCGATTACGAGATAAGTCACACAAATCTGAGGGCTGTAAATTCAACTAAATACTTAGGGATTACAATTACAAATAACCTAAACTGCAACGATCACATAGATAATATTGTGGGTAGAGCAAACCAAAGACGGCGACTCATTGGCAGAACACTTAGAAGGTGCAACAGATCTACCAAAGAGACTGCTTACACCACGCTTGTCCGCCCTATTCTGGAGTAATGTTGTGTGGTGTGGAATCCGCATCAAGTGAGACTGACGGATGACGTCGAAAAAGTACAAAGAAGGGCACCTCGTTTTGTATTATCACGAAATAGGGGAGATAGTGTCACAGACATGATACTTGAATTGGAGTGGCAATCATTAAAAGAAAGGCGTTTTTCGTTGCGACGGGATCTTCTCAAGAAAATTCAATCATCAGTTTTCTCCTCCGATTGCGAAAACATTCTGTTGGCACCCACGTGCATAGGGAGAAATGATCATCACAATAAAATAAGAAAATCAGGGCTCGCACAGAAAAATTTAAGTGCTCGTTTTTCCCGTGTGCCGTTCGAGAGCGGAACGGTAGAGAGACAGCATGAAGGTGGTTCATTGAACCCTCTGCCAGACACTTTATTGTGAATAGCAGAGTAATCACGTAGAATTCTCTCCTGCATTTGCCCTCCGTAAAAAAAGAAAGAAAAAGAATCTAACAATCAAATAACTTTCTCTTTTGTGCTACATAAAAATAAATACAGGAAAAATAAAATCAGTAATGACAAGAGACAAGCAAGACGGTACGCATTTCTTCAATCCTTAGGCCGCAGCATTCTTTTCTCTCTAATCTTGCTATCTTGCTACAGCTTTACACAGCGTGCTTTCCTTTCTGCGAAAGAATCTGTTACCTCATCAAAGTTCTTCAAACGTTTTGCTACACGAAAAATCAAAATGTCGATTGTCTAATGCTGAAAAACCCGTCAATACGAATAGTACCAAACTGGTGTGGTTCCTCGATTTGATTACGTCTGTTTTGTCACTATCTGCTAGATAAAACGAAATAGGCGTGTATAATATTGCAGTAGCTGTAACACAAGTCAAATAAGCGAGATTGTTTTGGCACAAATAGTCGTTTTAGGTACCTCTTTTACATGAGTGACACGACAGAACATAATTCACGAAGAATCACTATCAAATGCCTATTAGGCCTATTACAAAGAAGAAGTTTTGTGTTAGAAAATAGTTTCACGTTTCATTCATCGCTCTAGTTTCTCAAGCAAGATATCGAAAAATAGTAGCACGAAATTTTTATATAAATTTGGAATCGTCATAGCCTTCCATACGATTTATGTGATGTCCCTGTTTTCTCCTTCCTTGGTCTAACAAACAATCTTGTTATCACTAATTCTGTAACTATTCCTGCGATTGTCAAAACTTATTCTCCGGTTAACTTCTCTAACCCTGCCAGAATCACAGGTACTGTTGTAAGTAGCCTGTTTATGTGTTTGTATTTTGGTAGCGCTATGTAGCGCTCTGCATTAATAACTCTGACAGCACTGTGCGCACTCTGTAAGACACAGTTTTCATTATTGCTTTTACGTTGAATCTGTTTTATGTCTGCACATTTTTTCTTCGTTCTTCTGGAAAGTAAAACATGTTTTGATAATAACTTTTGTGGCATAGCTACAATGAGATGGGTATTTTTCGTAACACGACAATACGTTGCACTGTAGTACTTTCAAGATCACAGCAATGAATGTAATAACTACGAGATTTATACGCACAGCTCTTTACTTTTGTACATGACAAAGGAAAATACATTGATTTTTGGAGAACTGTGCTTATGGACGGCGATAACTACGACACTTGGCACATTCTTAACGTTAAGAAATGACATAAATGATCTTACAGCATGAACTATAGTTTGGCATTACATGACTCTCATTTGAGTGATTACCTTTTGTATTTGAAATATGTTTTGAACTACTATGATACAGAGAAAGTTTTCGGCGATAAATTTCATTCTGCAGTTTTTATCTGTAACATCTGAGGGTATAATTACAGTAGCCCTCATGGCGGTACGCCTACTTTGTGTATCATGCTTGTGGCAAGCGCAGGGAGCCCTAGCTATTATAGTATTTGCTTATACAATTTTGCATATCAGTACCATATTTCTGTAACACAGAACTACACAGCTATCTGATCATTTAATTGAGAGAGACAAATATTTTTCTCACTAAGTCACTGACGTATGTCTAGGTAATCACACAGTTGGATTACTTTACACATTTATTAAATTGTACTTTGTCTGCATTTTGGTAAACGTTCATATTCTTTCTGAACCATTGTGATACTTTGAGAGATTTGAGTGATGTATATTGCATGGGATCACGATTTTGTAAGTAGCTTTGAGGTAGATGACACTATTGAAACGAGCAGAGAATTTTTTTTTAGAGGTTTTGAGATTATTGAAGGAAGCTACCACTATTTTGAGATCTGATTGATCTGTTAGATGATGTTCTTACAACAACGATGTGTATTATTATGTTGAAGTATGTTTATGATCAGTAACATGATGCTATATGAGGAATACGATTATGCTACATGTTTATTATGATGAAATATTGTACAGGTATCGACGAATATGTATGTGTAATGAGGCAATGAATAGTGAGTAGTGGTTAGGGACTCTTGTTTGTGAAAAAAAAATCCTGGAAACCAAGAATCGTACTTTAAGAGTTATGAAAGGTGAGTATCTATGTGAATATGAGTACCAAAATGCTGACAGAAATGTTTGGACACTGTTTTGTGGATTAGATTTCGTTATATCACACTTACACTGTAATTTTTCAAAATGTGAAATTCTTTATTAGTATCAAACTGTATTATAGCTGAAATTGCTGTCATAGATATTTTCGTAAAATGTGTATGTAGCTTAACGTTGCGCTGCGCTGGGCTACGCAATAGCCGCTTTGAAATATACCCATTGTTGTGGGGACTGATGCCACTTAAGCCGCTTTGAAGCTTGCTGCTCTTCCATAAGCGCTCGCATAGCTGTATAAAAGAGAGGCCGTTGATCTTACCATTGATATTTCTTTGCAGAACACACCACAAACACGACACACAATTACTTGGAAACATATGATTACACTTTGGATTTCTTACCTTGTGTTATTTATTGAAATGCTTATGACATGATGAGAAATATTGTTACACATCTGATTATGACAGGTGTCTTTCTATGAAAAATGAAAGAATTTTTACTGATTTATGAAATGCCACATGGCTGGTGAATGATGTTTTTATTCTTTGCTTTGTACATATTTGCTTATTTTATTTGATATCTAGTTTCTAGCTGCCCTGCAGCACTGGTTTTACAAAATAAAATTTAATACATATACTAATGTATATTTTCTAACAACACATATATTAAATAATATTTCTATGATCCACATTCTCAAAAAAGAGCTCTCGGAAAGGAAAGAACAATAAGAAGAAGAAGAGGGGACTAGTACCAGGAATTGAATACATAACTTTCCTTGCAAGGACTTGGTATTTTTTTGATAGAATAAGTCGTTGTGGTGCACCACTCTAGTGTTAAGATGTGGTATAGACATTTCCCTTATCTGTATTGTTGCCTTTACTGTAATTTTTTTTCTGCTTGTGCTTTGTCATGTTTAGATATAAGTTATTGCATTTTCTGCTGCTGTTTTTCAGGCATTGTCCTACTGAATTTCACTTTGTATTACTCTGATAAGCCAGTTTTACCACTGATTTTTTTGTTTGTTTGCTGCATATTGCCATATATTAGTTGTAATGTTGCAATTGCTTTGCTGATTTAGATATACTGCTGCTTGCTTTGCCAGTATGCATTTTGTTTGTAATTTTTGTTTGCTTTAATTGTTTTGTACTGCTGCATTGCCTCGTTCTCGAGTTTATGTATTTGAACTCAGTAGATTCAAGTTAGTTGAAGAGGCGTTTTGCTATATAAGAAACTGAGTTGTGATAAGTTAGGAAGAAATGCATTGAGGAGCTATAATAAAAAGGTTTGGACAAAGAGTATTGTCCAATGAAGAACAATTATTTTGGAAAACGAAATGTATAGATAAGTAGGGTATAGTGACAACAGGTTGAGGTAGGATTTTCTTGAGAACAAATATGAGGTAAGAAAGATATGAAAGTATAAATACAGATAAATAGGATTTTTCTGTGGGAACAAATGTAAGAAGAAAGATCTGCGGAATGAACTTTTGGTTGGACTGCAGTACCAAATGTTACACTGTAAACAGAACCTGTCCTTTCCTTTTGTGTTATTCCGCTATATGTGTATGTACCCTTGTGTGTCTGTGTTCTTCCGGTCTCTGTGGGTTTACCTGATAAGATAATTTAGTAGATTTTTTTCTTCTAATACTAAGCTGCATTCACTATGATAAGGATTACTGTCATCCTCAAATCTTATCTGGTTTTGTAACATATCCTTTACTTTGCTAAGATGTTTGGACATTACTTATTCTGTTATGTCTTTTAATGATCGTGTGTCAAGTTAATGTTTCTAACAATATTCTAATTTTTTCATTTATTTACTTACGTCATAATTCCTCTAATACTTAT
The DNA here is from genome assembly GCF_021461385.2 of Schistocerca piceifrons. NCBI lineage: Eukaryota > Metazoa > Arthropoda > Insecta > Orthoptera > Acrididae > Schistocerca > Schistocerca piceifrons. The sequence goes on from NC_060144.1 coordinate 147,452,233, forward strand.
GTATATGGTTATTTCTCTTCTTTTGTAAAGCCTGTATTATAACAAATGTTATCCATATTATCATGTTTTTGACTGTAATGATGTATTCTGTGTCTTTGTAATTGTATTCTTATACTGTAAAATTGTAAACTGTATAGACACCAGTTCTTCAAGTTAGGTAAATAGTAGGCATTCATTTTACTGCAGACATTTATTTTGGTCATACTGTATGTATAAAATGTCAGAGGTTATATGACTGTGTAAGCGCTTGCACATGTGTTGATGGTTCAGCAAGGGACTGGTTAACAGCATTGCTGGTTCTACAGTTATAGCAAAAAGTTAGTGAGTACACAACTGATGGTTCATGGAATTGCTGCATTGTCATCAAGACTCTTCAGTTGTGATTGTGCACCTGCACAGTCGCAACAGATGGCTGCTGGCCATCTCTACAAGGACTACAGTGTGTCTGCACCTTTGGTGGCTCACTACTACCATCATTTTTACAAGGACTACAGTGGGTCTGCACCTTTGGTGGCCCAATACTGCCATAATTTCTACAAGAAATACTGTGGGTCTGCTCTGTGGTGACCTACCAATTCAAACAACGTTCTTCAAGACTTCGACTGACTCTGCTGTGGGTTTGCTCTGTTGTGGCACATTTATTTATTTTTATTTTTATTTACACGTCAAGTTCCATAGGACCAAATTGAGGAGAAAATCTCCAAGGTCATGGAACGTGTCAGTACACGAAATTACAACATTAATGTAATAACAGATAAAAATAAATGTTCATGAACCCGAAAAATGTCAGTCCATCAGTTTAAGTAAACGCAGTCAACAATACAATAGGAATCAGCTTAATTTTTCAAGGAACTCCTCGACAGAATAGAAGGAGTGACCCATAAGGAAAGTCTCCAGTTTCGATTTGAAAATCTTCATGTCAAGAGTCAGCACTGTGTTTCCGATGGGAGGACAACACTACAAGACTGCATGGTGTTCCACTACATGTCTGTGCAATTTCTTTTATTGCTCAGACTTTGTGCATAAAACAGTCATTGACTACTCTTCTAATGAAAGATTAGGACTGTCTTTAGGGACTGTGAGGACAATGTTTGCTTTTGAGCAACAGCATATTACTGTGTGCATCTGATCTATTTGATATTGGTAATATGAAAAAATTTTAACAAATTGGTCTTGGCCACTGCCTAAACTATTTTGCGAAATTTTTTGAGAGGAGCAGGGGGGTTATGTAAGTAGCCTGTTTATATGTTTGTATGTTGGTAGCGCTATATAGCGCTCTGCATGAATAACTCTGACAGCGCTGTGTGAACTCTGTAAGAGACTCTGTGGCGGGTTGGACTAGCAGTTGGCGAACAGTCAGCAAGGATGGAGGTTACAGGTTAATAATTAGAAGAGTTAGAGGTCTGCAGTATTTGCGCGAGCGGACGCTCTTAATGTATATCCGTCATTGAGATTTATTACTGATGATTATATAATTTTTGAACTGGTTGTCACATTCTTAAGGTAAATACATTGTTTGCTCTGTAACAAAATCATTCCTTTACTAACCACATGCCTATTAACAGTTGAGCCTTTAGTAGTTATAATATTTTATTTAGCTGGTTCTATTGGCGCTTGCTGTATTGCGGTAGTTCGTGAAATGCAGATTTTTGTGAGGTAAGTGACTTGTGGAATGTATAGGTTATTGTTAGGTTTTCTACTAATACAGGCCATTCTTTTGTGTTAATTATTTGAAGTGAGATTATCATTTTTTGAGCAGTCAGATTGCGTTGCGCTGTGATATTGTCAGTAATTAATGAGTAGGAAAAGTTTGAGTTCTGTTTGTCGGGGCAAATTATGTAGGTCAATGTTGAAATGATAAGAATAAGTAAAGAGGAAGTAGGCTCAGTACGTTCAGTTTCACTCAGCAGTTTAAGTAAAATATTTAGTAACAAGTTTCACTCAGCAGTCCACGTAAAAACATCTTTTTTATTAAGAAGTTTCAATGTTATCCCGCCTGTATTCTCCGGTAAGGAGTTATTACGTGGTCCTATTATGCGCTTCCCGCGCTATTCCGAGAACAGAACTTAAAGTGGCTGCTAACCGTGTACTGTACAACTAGTAGTGTAGCAATCTGCAAAATTTTTCTGTCAAAATTTCATTTTCTAGGATACACCAAGAAGATAATACTTAACCTTTCCTGTTAGTCGTTCATTTCTATCCGGGCAATCTGAATCTATGTATTTCGCTAATAATTACACTTAAGAGCCAAAGAAACTGGTATACGCATGCGTATTCAAATACAAAGATATGTAAGCAGGCAGAATATGGCGCTGCGGTCGGCAACGCCTATTTAAGACAAGTGTCTGGCGCAATAGTTAGATCGGTTACCGCTGCTACAGTGGCAGGTTATCAGGATTTAAGTGAATTTAAAAGTGGTGTTATATTCGGCGCACGAGCGATGGGACACAGCATCTCCGAGGTAGCGATGAAGCGGGTATTTTTCCGTATTACCATTTCACAAGCGGACCGCGAATACCAGGAATCCGGTAACACATCAAATCCCCGACATCGTTGCGGCTGGAAGAAGATACTGAAAAAAGGGAACAACGAAGACTGAAGAGAATCGTTCAGCATAAAAGAAGTCCAACCCTTCGGCAAACTGCTGCAAATTTCAATGCTGGGTCACCAACAAGCGTCAGTGTGCGAACTATTCAACGAAACATCATCGACATGAGGTTTTGGTGCCGAAGGCCCACTTGTGCACCCTTGATGACTGCACAATACGAAGCTTTACGCCTTGCCTGGGCCCATCAACACCGAAATTCGTCTGTTCATGCCTGGAAACACGTTGTCTGGCCGAAAGAGTCTAGTATTAAATTGTATCGAGCGGATGGACCTGTACGGGTACAGAGACAACCTCACGAATCCATGAACCCTGCTTGTCAGCATTCAGGCTGGTGGAGGCTCTGTAATAGTGTGGGGCGTGAGCAGTTGGAGTAGTATGGCACCCCTGATACATCTAGATACGACTCTGACAGCACGTATGTAAGCATTCTGTCTGATCACGTGCATCCATTCATGTGAACTGTGCATTCAAACGGACTTGGGCAATTTCAGTAGGATAATGCGACACCCCACAAGTCCAGAATTGCTACACAGTGGCTCAAGGAACAATCTTCTGAGTTTAAACACTTCCACTGGCCACCAAACTCCCTAGACATGGACATTATTGAGCGTATCTGGGCTGCCTTGCAACGTTCTGTTCAGAAGATATCTCCATCCCCTCAGACTCTTACGGGTTTATGGTCAGTCCTGCAGGATTCATGGTGTCAATTCCCTCCAGCACTTCTTCAGGCACCACTTGAATCCATGCCACGTTATGTTACAGCACTTCTATGTGCTCGCGGGGCCCCTACACGATATTAGGCACTTGAAGCTGTTCCTTTCACTCTTCAGGGTACAGCGATGCTGATGATTCGTACACTTGATCAACCACATAAGCAAACAGCGATTGGGATTCATCTGTTCGGGTTTATTCGGCTCAACTCATATAGCCCCATCCTCTTTCGTCGGGGGGAAAGTTTTTTGTTTCTAGATGTGACGGCGATTCCCCTGACAGAGAGATCAAAAACACTAAGCCGCCATTCAAAAATCAACTTATGATTTTTTCAGAAGCAACTTAGAATGTGTCAAAAATGTTCAAAAACCACTTGGGATATCTTCCAAAACCATGTGAATAATCGATAGACCAACGTGCGCTGGATGCTAGACTCTTTCTAAAACATGGCTTTTTTTTTCAAGAATATGAATTAGGCGCCCCCTCAAATTGCCTCTCGGGGCATTTACGCCCGTTCTGCCCCCCCCCCGCCCCCCACCATCACACCCCAACTCCCACCCCCGTTCCTTGATCCGGGACTGAAAAATTGTTACGTAAGTTGCACACTGTGCCTCAAATATGGGCAGTTGCCACCAAGTAGTTAAATAATAGTGCGGTGCGGTGATTCAAGTTCGCAGTCGCCAAATGATTCATTATCTGCAATGCAGAAAGTATGGCGAATCTGCGCTGCTGAGGTGAATAAGCGCAACGGTTGCACGTGTGTGGTAATGGGAAGTCGAACACTCACCAAAATGTCGGCGAAGATTTCATCATACATAGCTGGTCCAGCAGGGTTATTCGGCCTCACTATGAGCGGATTCCGTCGCAGCTTACGGAATTCGTAAATAGTTACCCCGAGTGGACGCTGCGAACTGTTCACACTCCAACATGCGCTCGAATAATACTCTGTGTGTTGCGGAAAACGGTAGCCGCGAGGAACTTCAAACAATGGAGCTAGCTCAGGTTGATAAGTCAATGACAACAGAAAAATAAAGGACGGAAAGATAAATATTTAATTGAATGTTAAAAATTACCACAAGATGTGAAACAAATTTTGTAATATTTTCCCTACGTATATAAAGTAATTGATGTATTTGTAATTTTAATATGGTGTAAGAATATTTTTGGTAAAATTTATGACATAAAGAATTTGATAATATCGATATTACCACATATCTGACACAAGTTAGTATATTAAAGAATAATAGACAAATATGCTAGCAGCTGAATGCTGAAATAAAGGTTTCTGACACTTTGGCCATGAAAACAGATGTCTGCACTTCGCCTCTCCGGGTAAGAAACGTAAAATGTACAATGCCGTATAAATTAATAAAAAAAGGAAATATTTTACTATGTGCTACGTACATGAATCTACAGCCCACGGTAGGGTGGAAGTGTAGTGGCTGTTGCTTGATATAGCCAGGGAGGCACATGTAAAAAGGAAGCGATGCGCTGCAGCAGAGGTGCTGTTAGATGAGGGAAATGTCACTTATTTTTAAGTCGGCAATAGAAAAGAGACGTATGAGGTGTGTCCTGATGAAGACAGGACGTGGACACTTTTATTGCTCCTCAGTATTGTTAGTAATACCGGGTTTTGTGTTAATACAAATAACGTGAAGTGAATTGCAACGCCTATCTATTTATTTGATAACTAGTACATTTAACATATCGAAATATTAGTTTCTTTCACGAGGCGACACAGCCACAAATTAGCAACTTCTACGGCGGCTGTATTCGACTGTATTCGAGACGACCATCGCAGCAGAAAGAAGGGCTAAAATTTCCCACTAACAAATCTCCTAGAAAGTTTGTTTGAGATATGTTTGATGATGTATGTTTGGCAGCTGGCCTTAAAAGCTTTTTATTAACTTCAAAATTAAAAGTCAGAAAACATGCCCAATTCAAAAATTCTGATTCATTATCCAGCCAGCAGCAAAAAATAGAATACGATACAACGTCTTTAAGGAAAGGCAGGAAAAATTTCGATTTCACAGGCGTTTGTGCATCGCTATGATTTTTGCATTGTGATCTTAACGCTTTAACTAGCACATAAAGAAAAAGAAGACTGAACTTTCTTAGTGTGCTATTTTCAAGAAATAATATGGTAGCTTAGACCACACAGTTTACCGAAAACCCACGCGCACAAACCGTTACCTACAGTGGGATTCGAACCAATGCCCCTAGCAAAAGCGAGGCGTCATTAAAAAGTTGGCGGATAGGGCAAGGAACATCTGCAAAGCAGAGCTGCTTGACGCGGAATTAAGGCATCCTACCAATTCATTGCTCGAGAATATTTATTCACCCGCTGAGGTAAAAAAAGGGTTAAGATTGCCAGGCATAAGCGCCATTTGCGACTGCAGTAGTACAAGCGAGTGCTCACAAGAGGGCAGGGTGGAGGTCTGTCGTGTCTTCGGATGAAAGCTAGTTTTTCTTCGGTGCCATTGATGGCCGTGTGTTGGTTAGGAGGCCTGTTGACGGACTGCATTCAAGTTACCTGCGCGTTGGACACACGGGACGTACACTGGAAGATATGGTCTAGCGTGCGATATCGTGTACCAGCAGGAGCACCGTCATGGTTACCCCACTCACCCTGACTGCAGATTTGTACGTCAGTGCGGTGAATCGTTCTATTGTGCTGCCATTCATCAACAGATTCCAGGGGATATCTTGATACAACACTCGCCCACATATAGCTGCTGTAACCCAACAGGCTCTACGGAGTGTCGACATGTTGCCTGGGCCTGCTCGATCACTAGATCTCTCTCCAATCGTGCGCATATAGGATATCATCGGACGACGGCTCCCGCGTCATTCACAACCAGCATTAACAGTCCCTGTATTAACTTAGCAAATGTAGCATGCATGGAACTCCTTCCCACAAACTGTCGTCTGTCACCTACAGAACACAATGGATGTCTGTATTCAACTTTTTGGCGGGTTCACAGGTAATTAATGTACCAGAATTTCATATCTGCAATTGCTTTTCTCGCACTATGATCTTGCATTGTTATTCACTTAAGGATGTTACCAAGACAAATGAAGTTTCGAAATTTCATCACTCTACATTGATAACTTATTGGTGTTGCGATTTTTCTTAAGTTAGTCTATTTTCAAGAAACATAAATACTTCACAAATTAGCGTTGAGTAGTAAACAAACTTTAAAGAAGCTAGAAAGCTTTCAAGAGAGAGATTCATGTTCGCCATTACAAGACATAGCAAATCTATCTTTCACTGTCAACACAAATTGCAGTGCTGTGCCGCGTGGAGTGGCCGCGTGGTTTAAGGCGTTATGTCACGGACTGCGCGGCCCCTCCCGACGGAGGTTTGAGTCCTCCCTCCGGCACGGGTATCTGTGTTGTTCTTAGCATAATTTGGTGTAAGTAGTGTGTAAGTCTCGGGACTGATGACCTATGCAGTTTAGCCCCTTCAAAATTCACACACAACACATTTTGCAGTCCTGTGCAGAAGCTACCCAAAGTTATTGAAAAGAAACATACTGCAATAAAATCAATTGATGAGATAAAGTTTGCTTCAGCTGAGCGATGCTGGCTGGTTTGTATGAAAGAAATAATAGAGGAACTGTAGATGCTATCTGAGACTTCCACTATAGATCTAGTTTTAAAGTAACCATTTCACAACTTGAGCAATTATGATGCCCAGTTTTTGATCAGAAACGTATCTGAAGAAGTGACGATGGATTGTGATACGGATATTAAAATAAATTCGAGATATGTTTCACTGATATCATCGAACATGAGAAAGTGTAAGCCATTAAAAAAAGAGACAACTATCGTAATCTAACAAAAGCGAAATTGTAACATAAGAGTCCAATTTGTAGACTTGATTATTTTTTTTTAAGATAGTCTCTAGAAATATGTTGGTAACATTTAATAACAGATGATCTAGGCATCGTTGGAAAATATTTTCTAAATGAAAGAGGTTAAATAATCAGAAAGGCAATTTTACATACAAATATTTGGATAATTTATATATTTTGCTAGAAGATCATTTACCTCCAGTTGAGAAATTTAGACGTTTATTAATACATGATTGCAAAAAGTGAATACAAATTACCTTGAATTCTATGGAAATTTATTCAGGTGTATGATAGTTGGAGACTATTCTGAATTGTATTTGAAAACTGAAGTGCTACTGTTTGCTGACGTATTTAAAAACTTACGTAGGCTATATCTTGAAACATATGAACTGTATCTTGCTAATTGCAGTATTTCACCTAGCTCAATACAGGATGCTCTACTGAAATTAATAGTGAAGAATTGTTGCTCATTACTGACACTGTACAACTTCAATTTATTGAAAGAGGCATTAGACATGGTATTGTTCATTGTTCATGTTGATATCCTATTGAAATCAGTAGGTTCATAGTTAATAATGATAATAAATCTGATCAATCCTGTAGTAATATCTTCACAGTAATTACCTTCACAGCTGGGCAATAACTTAATTTCTTCACATGTCCAGTTTCTTATGGATTTCATCCAGAAATCGTTGAAACTTTTAAGACAAAAAATATTCTGATTATTATACCATAAGAAACATTATAGAAATAGATCCTGAATATATCGAGAGTGTTCACGCTTTTCAATCTGTCTTGAGCTTATGCCCTTAAAAAGTAACATCACCGTGTCACTTGGTATGTAAAGGAAATTAATTTCTTCTTTATACAGTAGGAGAAACTACTTGAGTCAGTACAGAGATCTAAAACAATGTTTGCATCATAAACTGGTATTGAATTGTTTGGTGGTTGCTTACTATTTAGACAATTTTCCTGGATGACAACATACATCGAAATTAATGTTCAGAAACTTATGAATGCAAATAATGATACCCGAGAAAAATTTATTCAATCTTAAGAGTAACAGTATGTTTGGTATAACTATGCAGAATACACAAAAAAGTATGGATGTAAAACTTGTAACATCGTGATTGGGTAGATACGAGTGTTGCTGCTCATTTAATTGCTAAACCAAATTTTGAAGGAGTGTTTAAGGAAAATCTCATTGCTTTGGTTTAAATAAACTTAATTTTGTGTTTGATAAGGAAAAAGCAGAAGTAATTGCTATTTTTGGAGGTTCAGAAGCTCGTAAACTTTAGATATGAGTGAATGCTAAAAAAAAGTTAAATAAACCATGTTAAACTATATTATACAGACACTGATGGGTGAATTTATCCACTATTTAGTAGGATATTAAGAATGATGTACATACCGAGTTTGATACATCACATTGCCCAAAAACAAGAAATGGGGTCACTATACCATAAAAAAAAGTATGGATTTTACATGAGTTTACTGTTTGAAACGGAATAAATAAACTCATAGTAATTAATGTCGTTCCTTTATTGTCATCAAAATATCCATTTTACAATGCATAAAATTTAGTTTAATGTGACGTGCATGTGAACCTCATACCTTATATACATTGAACCGTCCCCTTAGAAAAATTATACATGACTTTGCTTAAACTGACACACAGTACTTTGAGCGCAACGCAATCTAACTTTCAATAATCCCTATAAGAGAATGGCCCTGGCTAAATTAACCTATACGTTTCACAAATCACTTACCTCACAAAAATCTTCGTTACTCGAACTACTGCAATACAGCAAGCGCCACTACTGCCAGCTAAATAAAAGATTAAAACTACTGAAAGCACTAATTACTGATAGGCATAGTTAGCAAAAGAAAGATTTTGATACAGAACAAACAATGTATTTACCTTAATAGTGTTCAAAAGTCATTATATATATATACATATATATATATATATATATATATATATATATATATATATATATATATATATATATATATATATCAGTCCATGATATCAAATATTACAAATTTACTCTTTGGACACACGTCCAGATCGTCCGCTCTCAAAATTCCACCATCTCTCTCCCCACATGCACCACTGCTGGCGGCTCACGTCCAACTGCGCAACGCTACGCACTGTTAACAGCCAACTGCCCAACACTAAAATAGCAAATTCCAACAATGCCACCCAGCCACAGACTGCACACAGCACAGCCAGTGATTTACATACAGAGCGCTACGTGGCGTTACCAATAAAAAAACCTATACAGCCTACTTACAACATGTTGTAACGCTCATAACAATACTGTTATTCAGCGACCACGTCATCAGTCTGAAAGACTAAACATAACCTGTGGAAGATGCGAAATACGACGTAAGTATGGTAACACTCGTTTTGGAAGCAAATAGTAATCAATTGCATTCAAATTATTCTGTTCTAAATTTTTTAAATTGTAAAAAGTAATTTAGAAATTTAATCGATTTAACTCACCCTAATAAGAAACATTCCATCTTTGAAATAAGCCCTCCTCTTACCTGTAGACATATATAGACTGAGCAAAGCATTTTGCATAACTTTATAGCATGGACAATGTGGACAGCGTGTATCTGCAGGTATTCAGTTTTGCTAGCTGTAGAACCATGACGAATAAATCATTGTTTATGTGGTGCCTATTACACTGTTGTCAACGATATTGGGCTCTATGAGGTATTGTCCCTTCTTTCTAAAAAAAAACTTCATATGCGTATAATATATTTAAAATTATGTTATTCAGGCATGAATATTAGGAAGAAACTATGTAATAATAAAATCCAGAAATTAATTCAGCACAGATGCTACTGTTTCTGTTCTGAATGATTTAATATCTAGGAGTTCATATCAGTGCAGAGTGCACCTGTGGTTTTCCATCACAGGCTGTCAGACACATTGGGGAAGAATGGCCTTAAAATTCGTTCCCTGGAAGCCCCTCTAACTTCTTGGTCACCAGAACAAATGTGATAAATTATATAAATAACATGTCTGCAATTTTATAAAATATGTATATATTGTATTGTCCTTATCTTTCTAAAGGTATGTGCAATTGACACAAAATTATTAATAATAATATAGGTTCGAATGACTGGGACTGCTCCCTCTGCTAGATGGATGGAGAACTCTGACCTCAAGGTGGACAGATTTCTGAAAGCAATTTGGCTGTAGTGTGTTGTGATTATTTAACCTAGTCTCAAAGACATTACCAAAAGTGGTTCACTAGTTAGTACTGATGAATAGGAAGACATTCCAGAAACTTTAATCATTGTCACTTACTCAGTCGCACAGAATGGGAGAAGTAATTCTGTCCTGGAAAGTATTCCAAGCATTTTAAGATAGGTAACCCAATTTACAAATCCACATCCTGGGTAGACGATGAAAACTGGGTTGTCATTCGGAAGGTGCGTGAAATACAGCCTATCTCGGAAGGTACGCTACAACTTGAACGCGTTATAGTGCTCAAGCTAATTCAGATATTCACGTCGTGTTTATCTTACATAACAGACAAACACAAAATTTTGTTTTTATATGTTCCAGGCTGTCGTGAGTATAGCATAATGACAACTTTTCCAAATACGACTCTTATGTGTAATGGTTTATTCAGGCCAAATCGGATACGTACACTACTGGCCATTAAAATTGTTACACCACGAAGATGACGTGCTTCAGACGCGAAATTTAACCGACAGGAAGAAGATGCTGTGATATGCAAATGACTATATTTTCAGAGCATTCACACAAGGTTGGCGCCGGTGGCGACACGCACAACTTGCTGACAAGAGGAAAGTTTCCAACCGATTTCTCATACACAAACAGCGGTTTACCGGCGTTGGCTGGTGAAACGTTGTTCTGATGCCTCGTGTAAGGAGGAGAAATGCGTACCATTACGTTTTCGACTTTGATAAAGGTCAGATTGGAGCCTATCGCGATTGCGGTTTATCGTATCGCGACATTGCTGCTCGTGTTGGTCGATATCCAATGACTATTAGCAGAATATGGAATCGGAGGGTTCAGGAGGGTAATACGGAACGCCGTGATGGATCCCAACTGTCTTCATTCGATCCCTGCGAAATCCTACATTTCAGCAGGATAATGCACGACCGCATTTGCAGGTCCTTTACGGGCCTTTCTGGATACAGAAAATGTTCGACTGCTGCCCTGGCCAACACATTCTCCAGATCTCTCACAAACTGAAAACGTCTGGTCAATGGTGGCCGAGCAACTGGCTCGTCACAATACGCCAGTCACTACTCTTGATGAACTGTGGTATCGTGTTGAAGCAGCATGGGCAGCTGTACCTGTACACGCCATCCAAGCTCTGTTTGCCTCAATGCTCAGGCGTATCAAGGCCGTTATTACGGGCAGAGGTGGTTATTCTGGGTACTGATTTCTCAGGAACTATGCACCGAAATTGCGTGAAAATGTAATCACATGTCAGTTCTAGTATAATATATTTGTCCAATCAATACCCGTTTATCATCTGCACTTCTTCTTTGTGTCGCAATTTTAATGGCCAGTAGTGTAGTTCCTCTTCTACGAGGGCGTGCTGAAAAGTAATGCCTCCAAATTTTTATGCGAAAAATCTTAAGGACTTTTTTATTTTTTTAAAAATAAAACATTACCATTCTACGTCTTTATCCTTCATGTATATTTATTTCTCAACATAGCCATCCTGGCAACGAACGCATTTCTCTCAATGAAAGACCAGCCTGTTATTACTATCGCTGTAGAATAATTGACTTTGTTGGTAGAGCTACAAACTCACCTCTGCTGGTACCGCTTCATCACTATCAAAGTGGAGTTCACGAAGGTGTTCTTTAAGTCTTGAAGACAGATGGATACCGGATGGGACCAAGTCGGGACTGTATGGAGGATGATCAATGACAGTGAACACAAGGCGTCGGATTGTTGCATATGCCCCATTTCCCGTGTGTAGTCTGACATTATCATGCTAAAGGAGACAGTGCTCCATGAGCGGACGAACTCTTCGAAGTAGTTAAACTTGATTACAGCACGTGTTTCTCACGCACTGATATAGTTACGTTACACGGCGCCATGTTACAAGCTACAATTCGGGGCCCTCTAGCGGTAGAGGGCTGTAGATATGGAGACATTAAGGAAAAAGGTGTAAAATATTAATAATGTCTGTTTTATTTTGAAATCTTTAAGAATCTTCACATACGAAATTCGATTATTCTTAAGCACGTCCTCGTGTTTAACCTTTCACGACCTGTAACGAAATAAGTCCCTTTAGAACATTAATCTAAATAGAAATGACGGTGCTAGTCTAATTAAAGTAGAGGAACCCTGATACATCCCCCCTGGTATCACAGGTACGAAAGTTCTGAGGTACCTGAAATCAAGAATATTTAACTTCTCCCAGTTTTAACTGCATATTACGCTCACATTCGCAAGCAGGAGTCATGATATTACAAAATGATGAGTATTCACACCTCCGCCAAAGTCAAAAATTTTCCTCCTACCAAAGCACTTCACCAAACAGACTAGACAAGCCGTGGTTGGTTGCTATCTGCGATCTTAATGGCAGACACTGCACAATGAGAGTGTTTGATCAAACAATCCACACACGAATTGGCGTAAAAATAAATAAAGATGCAAATGAATGACTAACACTAACTCACAACACAAATAAATAAGAGTAAGCTTTTAAAAACAAACACCAAAATAAAAATTGGATGAATGTAGCTTCACTCATAATAACAGCAGTTATTTGCAATAATGAGAATATTATACGAATTTACCAGGCTTGCAAAGCAATTAGATCTGTAAAACCGATGGATTTAATAAACAAAAGTCATTTTAACCATTCCTTTTGAGAGATACTGAAAAGATGGCACTCAACGTTTAGTGCATTTTCAATTATTCGAAAGACAGTGACCATGAAAAATTAAAACACCTTTAACACAATTAATAATTTGAATATAGAGCTCTGTTCATCAAGAGTTCGCGTGGGTTGAACCTTTCACGGTAATTCAATTTTCAATTAGTTGGTGCTTTCAGCGAATCGACGACGTTCGCATTGCTGGTGCATTATCATTGAGCGTGTAGTCCTGAAATTGTCGTCGTCGCGCCAATTGTCTTGGTAGTAGCTGCTCGTTGTTACTGCAGCAAGGGAGTACGATATTTGTAAAATCATCTCACTTAGTGCAACTACTGGGTAGTTTCTAATTAAACTGCAGCTACTGACAAAAGTCCAGTGCGGGCTGTAATTGTCGTGTGGCAGCGAAACTTGGTAGACATTCTAATGAATCAGTGAGGAACCGATTTACACTGCAAAAAAATTTATTTCCAATTTTGGCCACGAGGTGCAAACCTGGCGCTTTGAATTCCAGAAAGACCTAAAAATGTTTCCATGTATAATGGTTTAGGAAAGCGATGTAGACAGAAAAGGTCAGATAAGTGAGGAAGGCATAATGGTGATTTTATTAGTAACCACTGCTTACGCAATTTACACTAGAGACGTCGACGAGTTTCTGTACAGCGTCAGATTTGCACCTGATGGCAAAAATTGGAAATAAATTTTTCCAGAGTAAATCGGTCCCGCATGAACTCATTATTTATCTACCAAATTTCGATGCCATAGGCTAATTACAGCCCACAATGGACCTCCGTGAGTAGTTTAACTTAAATTATTACCATCCGGTACATGCAGCGACGAAAGTAAGATACGTTTCATTCAGTTTACACTTGATGATTTCGACGTCGTACTGTTTCTTAGCCTTTTATAAGCACAGGTCTGAATTTATAGTAGCACGTCATCTTCGTGGTGTTGCAATTTTAATAGCCAGTAGTGTAATAACGATCATTGTGACAGTCTATTTTTACAAAAAATCCTGCTATTTCGTGTCGAACACGGTACTTGGTAACAACGCTGTTACTGCCCTCCACTATAGACACATTCAAAGATGTTGTTTGTGCGACAAATCTTTGATGATGTACAGTTTCCATTTTCCAGTAATATCTGGAATGTGTGCACATAAGGAAGCGAATCCACAACAGTTCACTGCGAGGCGTGGCGCCGCGCCAGAGATGAACAGACAGCGGTTGGGTGGAGGTGAGCTAGTGTTGACAGTCCCCAACTCGCTCTTCAGGGCCTAAATGGGAACAAGAGGCGGCGCCTTGTTAACACTTGTAAATAACGCCACGTCAGTGTGTGGGGCGGCTCCGGGCCGTGCTCACAAAAGCGCCGCCGTAATCAAGTTGAGTGCACGCAGCTGCGCCGGGGACGGCTCTGGCGGCGCGTCGCGCTATTGGCGCACTTCGCAGCTGCCGAGCCCGCAAACCAATTGCATCGACCGTGTCCGTGTCCGTGTCCGAGAGGCCGCCGAAAGAACAGATTTCCCGGCTTCATTAACGGCACCGCACGTTAGCCGGCGTGCTCTGCCTCCGACATCACACGCTGTCAGAAGCTGTCAGTTTAACAAGTTCGGGAATGAAATATCACCTGCAAACTTTCCCTTAGACAAACATGTCAATCTACATGAGGCACTCGGCACAGCATTTCCAGAAAACTACATTTTCACTGCTGTATCTGCGTTAGCGGAGATAAAACGCAAACGATATTCCTCAATCTGTTTTGATTGGGAACTGTTGTGTGCGTACTGTAAGACCTTCGGTACACACAGCATCAGATTATTTGACTTGTCGCTCTAACGAAGTAGGCGAGTGTCAGCAATATGTCTCGTGGTCTTATCGTGGCCTGTTTATCTTCTGCCGTTAGGTCAGACTATAGAAATGCCACTTGCACGCTTAGAGTAGCAGATTGACGGTGACCAACTTTAACAGAACTTGATTAATTTCCACACACATTTATTAAAATAATAACAAGCATAAAAATAACTTAACTTGGATCTGGATGCTATTTACAATTGACAATCTGAAGTTCCTTTGGTCTTGGTACGTTAATCTTGTCCTCACATATCTCTGATATTTGACAAAGTGTCTATACATTTATCTTCATGGCTACATACAGGAATATGGTAACCTTATTAGGCGCAGACTGAAACTTGACTATGGACTGGTACAGGCAAATGCAGACTAATGCAGACTGATGCAGACTGACTAATCGGAGGTCTGTACACTCGTTATAATACCTCGAGCGTTCAGGTATCACTGCGCGAGTGTGATCCGTGAGGAGAAAAGGCTCTGCGTTAGCAGCAATCTCATTGGCTGCGTTACATATTAATACGCGGATCGGCGGAAGCAGGATTTGGTCCGTCTCTAAGACAGCGCCACCTCGTAGTGTGGAGACGAACGAGCGCTGCGCCTGCACTGTTGTGCTTAGCGGGGCGCGCTCTATTGGGAAAGTTGTGTACGCGCTGACTACGGGGAACTATGTACACAACAGGAACAAACAACAAACAAGAATATTGCTGATGTCAACAAAGTAGTCAGAAACAAAACTCAGTTTAAGCAAGATAGAGAGTAAGGATCCCACTTGGGCTCCCGTAACAGAAGAATAGCAAAATAAAATGTTTCCCACATATGTATCTCACTCGAAAAGTCTACCAAGGAAGAGACGGAAACAAAACTACTAGAGAGTGGTCGGAACAGTGTTGCCACAAAGCTATCAAAGGAGGGCAGACCACCGTTACACAACACAGTTGAGTCATAGTTGGAAGCTACCTCTCCTGAGGATCCGGGACAATCAGCAGATGACGCGGGTGGATGTTGTGGCCGGGATGGAACATCCCTGCACGGCTCGGCGGCGTGTCTGCCTTCTGCTCAAAATGCTAGTTGGCGGATGGATCTTCTGGGACTATTTTCGATCACGTGAGTGGCGTAGGAAAATAGTCCGCCTGTTGATCGCAACCTCTGGCTCTGCTGTCGATCCACGGTGCACATGTAGCGAGCCCTGGTGACCGTTGGCTGAGACACGAGGCTGTGTTTCGGTCTCCGGCAGCTGCATCGGTCATACCGTAAGTGACTCTTATGGTTTCACTCGCTGTGATGAAAGTATCACACATCTCTGTTCTGTCATGCGGGATGCCGATGTCGCAGGCGGACAAGACGGACGCTGCATTCACAATGCAGTAGAGCTACTAGTAAATGCAGGATATGCACTCACCCTGTTACTAAAAGTTAGTACGTTGCTCTTGTAGCTAGCTGCTAGTGGTTGAACTGGTGTCATTTGTAGTGACAGAAATTGCACAGTACCGCAGACAACTTTGCCTGTAACACGACGTATGGTATTACACAACGTAAGTCAGCTTCACCTAACGATCCCTTTTATGCAACCCGCACTACGCCTGTATCCCGACAGGTGACAACCTCATAGCTGAAATAAGTTCCCTCTCAGAGCTTTGGGCGACTGTTAGCGAAAGGAATCAAAAAATGGCTCTGAGCACTATGGGAGTTAACATCTAGGGTCATCAGTCCCCTAGAACTTAGAACTACTTAAACCTAACTAGCCTAAGGACAGCACACAACACCCAGTCATCACGAGGCAGATAAAATCCCTGAGCCCGCCGTGAATCGAACTCGGGAACCCGGGCGTGGGAAGCGAGAACGCTACCGCACGAGCACGAGCTGCGGACGAAATGAATCGCATTATAATAAATGTAAGTGAGGACTGGTCATGAGTTACACGTTATTTTTGGATCTAGATATAGCTTACATCTGTCTTACTTATCCAACTGCCTCCAATCTTTCTTTGTGTAATTAGCAGTGTACTCATACAGCATTTGGATCTCTCTACAACTTTATTCGTTTATAGTGCCCAAATACTATATCATTTCAGTGACACTCTCTCCCATATTTCCCGATAATACAAAACGTGCTGCCCTTCTTTGAACTTTTGCGATGTACTCCGTCAGTCCAGTCTGGTAAGGATCCCACGCCGCGCAGCAGTATTCTAAAAGAGGATGGACAAGCGTAGTGTAGGCAGTGTCCTTAGTAGATCTGTTACATTTTCTAAGTGTCCTGCCAATAAAACGCTATCTTTGATTAGCCTTCCTCACAATATTTTCTATGCGTTCTTTCCAATATAAGTTGTTCGTAATTGTAATTCCTAAGTATTTCGTTGCATTTACAGCCTTTATATTTTACTGATCTATCGTGTAACCGAAGATTAACGGATTCCTTTCAGCACTCATGTGGATAACCTCACACTTATCGTTATGTAGGGCCAACTGCCACTTTTCGCACCATTTAGATATATTTTCAAAATCGTTTTGCAGTTTGTTTTGATCTTCTGATGACTTTATTAGTCGATAAACGACAGCGTCATCTGCAAACAACCGAAGACGGCTGCTCAGATTGTCTTTCAATTCGGTTATGTACATAAGGAACAGCAAAGGGCCTATAACACTACATTGGGGAACACCAGAAATCACTTCTGCTTTACTGGATGACTCTCAGTCTATTACTACGAATTCTGAACTCCCTGACAGGAAGTCACAGATCCAGTCACATAATTGAGACGATATTGCAAAAGCCTTCTGGAAATCCAGAAACACGGAATCGATCTGAAATCCCTTGCCCATAGCACTCAATACTTCAAGCGAATAAAGACTAGTTGTGTTTCACAAGATTGATGTTTTCTAAACCCATGTTTACCGTGTGTGAATAGACCGTTTCTTCGAGGTAATTCATAATGTTGGAAAACATTATATGTTCCAGAATCCTGCTGCATATCGACGCTAATGATATGGGCTGGCCGGCCGCTGTGGTCGAGCGGTTCTAGACGCTTCAGTCCGGAACCGCGCTGCTGCTATGGCCACTGGTTCGAATCCTGCCTCGGGCATAGATGTGTGTGATGTCCTTACATTAGTTAGTTTTAAGTAGTTCTTAGTCTAGGGGACACAGATGTTAATCCCATAGTCCTTAGAACCATTTAAACCATTTTTGATATGGGCCTGTAATTAACTGAATTACTCCTAGTACCTTTCTAGAATATTTGTGTGACCTGTGCCACTTTCCACTCTTTGGGTACGGATCTTTCGTCGAGAGAACGGTTCTATAAGATTGTCAAGTGTGGAGCTAATGCATCAGCATACTCTGAAAGGAACCTGTATTTTGTCTTCTTCGCGTTGATGACGATTCCAGCGACCGCCTCGTTCCGGCGTAGCCACTGAAGTGCCATAAGTACGAGTATTTCATCCTCTGATTCGGCTAGGAACACCACATCATCGGCACAACAACGAAAGCCCATGTCCTGCATGCAAATGCCTGCTAATCGCCGTCGTAGACAATGCAAAGCTGGTTCAAGCTCTGCCGCAAATAATATGCCCAAGGGGCATCCTTGTCGCACTGACCAACAACAATGTGAGTAGACTGGTAACCGTTCACCATCAAGCGGGAACGCGCTCTGTGTATCAGTCGAAGGATCACCTGTGCAGACTGGAGAGAGGCCGATGGGCTCCAAAGCTGCGAGTAGGAAGCAGTGGTCGACGCGGTCGAAGCCGCTGTCAAAGCTAATACGTCGCGGTATGCTCCTAACGTTGCATGAATGTTGCTGACACCACCTAAACATGTCTGATCGGCGTGGATGGCTTTCCCGATAGCGGTGTGGAGACCCGTACGGAACATGCGGAAGAAGATCTTTAGTCGTTGTTACGGAGTGTGAGTGGCAGAAAGTCCTGCCACCTACAATCACCGTTTCGTTTAGGTACTGGGATCAAGATGCCGTCTGCGAATTCAGTGGGGATAGCGAAATCTTAAAACACTAAACTGTCTGGCCCTGGTGACTTGTTCGGTGCCCCACGTGCCAAGGCCGATGTCAGCTCGTGGGATGTGATGGGCAACAGCAGGGTATCCCTAGGGGCGGCAAAATCGTGCAGCACCTCGTCGTAATTACGTGTGGGTTGGGCATGAGGCGTACCG
Organism: Schistocerca piceifrons; assembly: GCF_021461385.2. Classification (NCBI taxonomy): domain Eukaryota; kingdom Metazoa; phylum Arthropoda; class Insecta; order Orthoptera; family Acrididae; genus Schistocerca; species Schistocerca piceifrons. Next base: position 147,471,302 of record NC_060144.1, read on the forward strand.
AGATAGTCCGTGCATTTGCGATAATGCTGTGTCCCGGATGGCGCAGTGGTAACCGCACCTGCTTAGTAGGCAGGAGATCCTGGTCTCGAATCCCGGCCCGGTACACATTTTCGTTAGTCGCCCCTGATTCCGCTTAATATCCCACTGCAGCTGATAGCAGTGATCCCCCTTCAATTTACGTATAACACACCAAAAAGGTAGTCTGTGTAATAATATTCATGAGAATTGATTACATAACATCTGAATAATATCCTTTACAAGAAAAATCAGATAGTTGAAGATTAACAGATGAGCTAAAAATAAATCAGTACGCTTTAAAAGATACACATTACCTTACACTTTCATTTCCAAGATACGACAAAAAGAGAGTAGATAAAGAAAAATACTTCAAAATAGAATGCTCAGTATTGTTGCAGAGCGGACGTTGTCATCTTTAAACAATAGTTTGTAGGATATACCATTTGTATACAATTATTCTTATTTAAGATCTTAATTTCTGTGGCACTGTGTAAGATCCTTGCCCCGTAGCATCTCCCTGAAGAAAAATGGTGTAAATAATTTCATTGGTTTCTGCAAAATATCATCCAGAGCAACACATCTCTCTCTCTCTCTCTCTCTGCAGCATGCGATATTGCAAAATAAAAGAAGAATAATGGGGTTAGTGCTGCCTTGTTGATTAATGACAATAATGATAGTAATAATAATAATTTCCTGTGGGTCAATGACCTGGTGCAAGTTTTACAATTGTTAGCCACTCCAGCGACTTGTCAATGAATAGCAACTTGTTTAAATCAAGTCATGAAGACGGTGATGGGTTATCCCCAAAATGCATTCATCATTACGAAAGTAACATAGTGAACACATCCACGTTGCTCTTAGTGGACAAGAATATAATCGACGCATTGCCGTGAAGTCGCTAGCTAATACATGCTCGCTTTGACCTCTCTCGCGGACTATCTCACAACAACGTCAATATTAACCGATTCTCGCGTTCGTTTTTCATTGTTAAGAGGTCCGAGCAGATGTAATTTCGATGTATTGCTCACGCGCTGCCTGCGATATGCAAGGTATAAGAGAATCTCAGACCAGAGAGCAGTGTTGACTGCAGTAGGAACTGTGTAGCTGTAGCAGTAAGTTGTTGCTAGCGAGTAGTCTGGTCTGGTGTATCGTGTTGGCTGGGCCGGTCGCGGTGCAGCGACGCCGGAGCCTGAGCATTATTGTATAAGGTAAAAAGCAGCCTCGCGCAGATGTAGTATTGTTATCTCAAGTCCCATGTAAATGTTTTAAAAATGTCCTAATAACAATCTTTCTCATAAAAAAATAACTTTTAACAACCATTCATTTCAATTTAAAGAATTTACTAATTTCTCCAATCCATGATCATCCCGATTATTGCAAAAGAAAAATCAGTTGTTTCCTTTCATAAATGACAAATCTATCGGCCAGAATTGCACAGGGCTGTGCCAGAACAAATTATTGTAAGAGCAGATATATATGCATTATCCGGCGACTTCATTGAGATAAGAATTTTTCTTTTTTTATTCAGAATGATCTTTCAGGGCCATGACGCAGCACTGCTGACGTCCAAAATGTACCAGGTTAAATTCACAGTCAATTATTGAAAAGTTATAAGTGAACGACAATTTAATTGAGGGGTTAGTTACATTGTATTATTACCAGGTTACTGAATTTATTTTTTGTTGGGACGTAACACTGAATGTGAACGATATAATTATAATTTTTACTGTTGAGAAGTTTAGGAATTTTTCTGTTATCCGGCGACTTCATTGAGATAAGAATTTTTCTTTTTTTATTCAGAATGATCTTTCAGGGCCATGACGCAGCACTGCTGACGTCCAAAATGTACCAGGTTAAATTCACAGTCAATTATTGAAAAGTTATAAGTGAACGACAATTTAATTGAGGGGTTAGTTACATTGTATTATTACCAGGTTACTGAATTTATTTTTTGTTGGGACGTAACACTGAATGTGAACGACATAATTATAATTTTTACTGTTGAGAAGTTTAGGAATTTTTCTGTTTTGAGGTTACACTACATGTGAAAGAATTTTGTGGGGAGGTTACATCATACTATTTTCGTCTCTCCTCTTACATTAATATAAGTTATTAGCCCATTTTTTGTTGTTTCAAATAAATTTTCTTCCAATTTTATATCAACTTAACCTTCGCCATCTCGAGTTATGTTGCTTCTCTAATAGCAAAAGTCGTCTACAACTTCCAGTGTCTCATTCACAGTTTCCCCAGCATCACCTGATTTAATTCGACTGTTTCTCATTAACCTTACTTTATTGTAGTCGCTGTTCATCTTTTAATCTCTCTTGAAGGCATTATCGATTCCGTTCAACTGTATCATGTCTGACAGTTACAATGTCATCGTCGAACCTTAGTAGACACACTTCAAAAAAAGTTTTGCATCACCTCGGTTCGGAGAGTTCCGGAATCTGTACCGAAAATTGGAATATAGATCAACATGAACATCATTTCCGCCCTTTTTATTGCTCATGAAAACCACACATTGCATGTTTTACCGCCAGACAGCGAACCTTCAACGGTGGTGGTCTAGAATGCTGTACACACCGGTACCTCCAATACCCAGTAGCACGTCCTCTTGCATTGAGCATGCTTGTTTTCATGGCATACTATCCACAAGTACATCCAGGCACTGTTGGTCCAGATTGTTCCACTCCTCAACGGCGATTCGACGTAGATGGTTGGTGGGTCACATCGTCCATAAACGGCCCCTGTCAATCTATTTGACGCATTTTCGATAGGGTTAATATCTGCAGAGCATAGTGGCCACTATAGTCAAGCGATGTCGTTATCCTGAAGGAAGTCATTCACAAGATGTGCACGGTGGGGACGCGAATTGTCGTCCGTGTAGACGAATGCCTCGCCAACATGCTGCCGATATGGTTACACTTTCGGGTTTCGGTCGGAGGATAGCATTCACATATCGTACAGCCATTACGCCGCCTTCTATGACCACCGGGCGGCGTATGTCGGCCTCACATGATGCCCGCCCCTCACCCCCCCCCCCCCCCCCCAAGGCAGCAGGGTACCTCCACCTTGCTGCACTCGCTGGACAGTGTGTCTAAGGCGTTCAGCCTGACCGGGTTGCCTCCAAACACGTCTCCAACAATTGTCTGGTTGAAGGCATATGCGACACTCATCGGTGAAGAGACCGTGATGTCAATCCTGAGCGGTCCATTCGGCATGCTGTTGGGCCCATCTGTACCGCGCTGCATGGTGTCGTGCTTGCAAAGATGGACCTCGCCATGGATGTCGGGAGTGAAGTTGTGCATCATGAAGCCTACTGCGCACAGTTTGAGTCGTAACACGACGTCCTGTGGCTGCACGAAAAGCATTAATCAACATGGTGGTGTTGGTGCCAATGTTCCTCCGAACCATAATCCGTAGGTAGCGATCATCCACTCTAGTAGTAGCCCTTGGCCGGCCTGAGCGAGGCATGTCATCGACAGTTCCTGTCTCTCTGTGTCTGCTCCATGTCCGAACAACATCGCTTTGTTCACTTCGAGACCCTGGCCACTTCTCTTGTTGAGAGCCCTTCCTGGTACAAAGTAACAATGCGGACGCAATCGAACCACGGTATTGACCGTGTAGGCATGGTTGAACTACAGACAAGACAAGCCGTGTACCTCCTTCCTAGTGGAATGACTGGAACTGATCAGCTGTCGTACCCCCTCCGTCTAATAGGCGCTGCTCATACATGGTTGTTTACACCTTTGAGCGGGTTTATTGACGTCTCTGAACAGTCAAAGGGACTATGTGATACAATATCCACAGGCAACGTCCATCTTCAGGATTTCTGGGAACTGGGTTGATGCAAAAGTTTATTTGATGTATGTATGTTCCATCTCCTTGGCCTTTAAATCCCCTCTCCAAATTTCTCCTAATGTTCCTTTACAACTTACTCAATGTACTCATTGAGAACCTTGGGGGATAGACTACAACTCTGTGTCATTTTCCTCGCAACTACTGCCTCTCCTTCATGTCTTTTGACAAATACCGTATAACTGCAGCCTGAAACCTGTACAAATTTTATGTAACTTTTTGGTCTCTAAATTATTCCTGCTATCCTCGGTATTTCATTGTGTTCCAGCCAACATCGTCATAATCTCTCTCTATATATCTGCACAAACTATAAATGCAGGTTTATAGGGGGGAGGGTGGTGACTATAGTTTCACATGTCCCTACATGCCCCCTGGAACTCAATCTGATATTGCCCAGGTCGTCTCTAAACCAGTGTTTCAGTCATTACCTTATTCTCATCAGTCTTGCATACTCTCCCTACTCCGCCCGAACAGTCCTTGGAAGGCCGAATGGTACCGACTGGCCGCCGTGTCATCCTCAGCCCACAGGCGTCACTGGATGCGGATATGGAGGGGCATGTGGTCAGCACACCGCTCTCCCGGCCGTATGTCAGTTTACGAGAGCGGAGCCGCTATTTCTCAGTCAAGTAGCTCCTCAATTAACCCCACAAGGAGTGAGTGCACCCCGCTTGCCAACAGCGCACGGCAGATCGGATGGTCATCCATCAAAGTGCTAGCCCAGCCCGAGAGCGCTTAACTTCCGTGATCTGACGGGAACCGGTGTTACCACTGTGGCAAGGCCGTTGGCGATCAGTCTTGCACAGCAGGTGAAACATTCTGGGTGGATGTCTCATTATAGACATAGGTCTTCCAGCACTTTGGCTAATTCTTCTCACAATATGATTCCATATTTCATCTTATTTTCATGTACTTCCTCTTCTCTTCCAGTATTCTTATCTTCAAGTTTCTTTCCTATCGCAAGGCATCACGCTGAAGCCAGCCCATCAGTTACCACTTTGTTAAGAGTAGAACTTACTCGGCCAAGAGATGGAGAGATATTTTTCGTTTAAATGTTGGTACAATGCGAGTTTTTATATGCAAACGAATTTTACATGATGACTAAAGAGGTTACAACTTCACTCTAACGAAATTGTTTCCATTAATTGCCACTGCTTGGCGTGTGAGACCTGGCTAGTCCTTTTCCTGAGTAATGTTGAGACTGTGTGCCGGCCATAGGCATTGTAGTACAGAGTTGGCTTGGGCAGCAACTACCTGGCGCCCTCAGATGGCCCAATGACTGCTTATGGCACTGCGTCGGCGAGCACACACAACGTGTCCAGAGGTTCTGGGCAGTTGTACCAGGTGCTGATAACATCTTGCAGAAGCCGTAGGAGGGCAACTGCATGCACACTGTGCCTGCTTCTGAATTTAAATGTATTGAAGAAAGCACTTGTCCAGCGAGCAAAGAACCTACTTCCGGAAAATTTGGGCAGTAGTGTGGACTAAGTTAAGATCTTGTGGAATACGTGGAGCGCTATATCGCACATTAGGCCTGCTCCTGAGTTTCACCACTGCCACCTCTGCACAAAGACTTGAAGGCTACCGACTCGTGTTTTTGATGTGGCAAATAGAGCACACTTTCTGAAATTTAAAAACAATAGTATTTTGGCGATACGTTGATGACAATTTTATAATTTGGCCTCATGGTTTAGACAGTCTCCGGGAGTTCCTTCAGCATCTGAACTTCATACATGAAAATACCAAATATACTGTGGAGGTGGAGAAAGATGGTTGCTTACTATTTTTAGAAGTCTTGCGGCGACGTAAGAACGATGACACAATTGGTCATTCAGTGTTTCGAAAGGCCACTCATACTGACCTTTATTAATAATCAACTGTTGCGGTGCTCACATGCGTAGTTACGTAGTGTTACTGTGCAGTCCTAAAGCATCGACTGCGCACAGACCAGCGCAGCGCTGCAAAGCTGCGTCTAGAAGGCGCTGACCCACGGGTCGAAAGAATGGGCAGTGCCTAACCAGTACGAAGATCGAGTTCAGCGCCCCTTGTCAACGCGGACTTGGGTAGTAATAGAACCGGCACAAGGAGCACAAGTACCTCGTAATGAGAAGTTACGTTTCTTTCGTTTTTAGAAATACAGTAGTCTATTAATTTGAAAATGTTATGGACAGATCATTTTGGATTCCTGCCACCGGCTGTCACATCTTATCTCCTTCCTTGCTTGTGTCGATGATGACTCCAACAGTAGCTGACACAATAGTAACCGCACAGTGCCTTCCTAAGTAGTACAGTGGTGCTTACATTTCTGTCTGCCCCAGTCCTCTACTCTGTTCCACTTCAATAAAAATGTTAGTCCTGCACAATAACGTTGTTGTGTTGTGAAACTTCTCCTCCATTTCACAACATTCGTTGCATCTGCCAAACTTCTACAATATTTCATAAATTTAATTACATAAATGTGCCTGGTGCAAACTCTGTTTCATTCACAAGTGGAACAAAGCATCCTTACTCTATATTGTAATTCTAAGATTCAGCCCTTTCCTGCAATTATGCTCTGTATGCAAACAACTATCAGTAACACGCCGAAGCTAGTGGTCATAACACTTGCGGTTACTACGTCTCGTCGATGGTTTTCCTTATACTGTTAAATATGCTGCAATATTCCGATGTGAAATTTTGCTCTGCTGAAATGCTATCAGTTTTTATTTATTTTTTATTTATTTACACGTCAAGTTCCGTAGGACCAAATTGAGGAGCAAATCTCCAAGGTCATGCAACGTGTCAGTACATAAACTTACAACATAAAAGTAATAACAGATAAAAATAAATGTTCATGAAACTGCAAGAAAATCAGTCCATAAGTTTAAGCAAACGCTATCAGCTATACAATGAGAATCAGCTTAATTTTCCAAGGATCTCCTCGACAGAATAGAAGGAGTGACCCATGAGGAAACTCTTGGGTTTCAATTTGAAAGCGCGTGGATTACTGCTAAGATTTTTGAATTCGGGTGGCAGCTTATTGAAAATGGATGCAGCAGTATACTGCACACCTTTTTGCACAAGAGTTAAGGTAGTCCGATCCAAATGGAGGTTTGATTTCTGCCGAGTATTAACCGAGTGAAAGCTGCTTATTGTTGGAAATAAACTAATATTGGTAACAAGAAACGACAATAAGGAATATACATATTGAGAGGCCAATGTCAAAATACCCAGACTCGTGAACAGAGGTCTACAAGAGGTTCGTGAACTCACACCATTATTGCCCGAACCGCCCGTTTCTGAGCCAAAAATATCCTTCTAGAATGGGAAGAGTTACCCCAAAACATAATACCATACGTCATAAGTGAATGAAAATAAGCAAAGTAGACTAATTTACGTTTCGAAGTATGACTCACTTTCGATACCGTTCGAATAGTGAAAATGGTAGTATTAAGTCTTTGAACAAGGTCCTGAACGTGGGCTTTCCACGACAGCTTACTATCTATCTGAACACCTAGGAATTTGAACTGTTCAGTTTCACTAATCATATGCCCGTTCTGTGAGATTAAAACGTCAGGTTTTGTTGAATTGTGTGTTAGAAACTGTAAAAACTGAGTCTTACTGTGATTTAACGTTAGTTTATTTTCTACAAGCCATGAACTGAGGTCATGTACTGCACTACTTGAAACCGAGACAATGTTGCACACAACATCCTTTACTACCAAGCTAGTGTCATCAGCAAACAGAAACATTTTAGAGTTACCCATAATACTAGAGGGCACATCATTTATATAAATAAGGAACAGGAGCGGACCCAACATTGATCCCTGGGGCACCCCCCACTTTACAGTACCCCACTCAGATCCCACATCACAGCCGTTATCAACATTTTGAATAGTAACCTTTTGCTGCCTGTTGCTAAAGTAAGAGGTGAACCAATTGTGAGCTACTCCCCTTATTCCGTAATGGTCCAACTTCTGGAGCAATATTGTGAGATCAACACAGTCAAATGCCTTTGTTAAAAAATACGCCATGAGCTCGAAATTTTTTGTTTAGCCCATCCAGTACCTCACAGAGAAAAGAGAATATAGCATTTTCAGTTTTCAAACGACTTCTAAAGCCGAACTGTACATTTGATAGCAAATCGTGTGATATAAAATGATCAATTAGCCTTACATACACAGCCTTTTCGATAACTTTTGCAAACACTGATGGCATAGAAATAGGTCTAAAATTATCTACATTATCCCTTCCTCCCTTTTTATAAAGCGGCTTTACTACTGAATACTTTAATCGCTCAGGAAACTGACCATTCCTAAAGGAAAAATTACAAATATGACTAAATACAGGGCTAACATGTGCAGCACGGTACTTTAATATTCTACTAGACACTCCATCATAACCATGAGAGTCCTTAGTCTTCAGTGATTTAATTATTGACTCAATCTCCCTCTTGTCTGTATCACAGAAGAGTATTTCAGACGTCAATCTCGGAAGGCATTTGCTAAGAAATTTATATGATTTCCTATAGAAACTAAATTTTTATTTAATTCACCAGCAATGCTCAGAAAATGGTTGTTAAATACTGCACATATAACTGATTTATCAGTAACAGAAATATTATTACTGCGAACTGACTTTATATCATCAACCTTGTGCTGCTGACCAGACACTTCCTTCCCAACTGACCATATGGCTTTAATTTTATACTGTGAATTAGCTATTCTATTTGCATACCACATACTTTTTGCCTTGCTAATAACATTTTTAAGCACCTTACAATACTGTTTGTAATGGGCTACTGTAGCTTGATTGTGAGTACTTCAAACATTTTGATATAATTCCCGCTTTGTTCTACATGATATCCTTATCCCACTAGTCAGCCAA